>NC_136394.1:11632606-21632606 GCF_965140285.1 Lepidochelys kempii | reverse complement strand
ATGCTGCCTGCCAATAACTGTTTTCAATTACTGATAATGGAGTACCAGAAGCATATATCGCTCATGCCAGAGCTTGGTCAAATTTTTATTTATTATCAGGTTTCATCTTATCTATAAATTAAGTCATTATTGGGAGTCTTTTGGATATAGTTGATTGAGATGTTTTCCTGACGATTGATTGAGTTGAACTTGTACAACACTTTCAGACGGTGATGTTGCAGAAGCAGGAGTACTTCTGGATTTGAGAACATTTTGTTGCAAGTACAACCGCTCTGTGTTCCCTTCCTCACGCTCTTCTTGATGTTCATTTCCACTCATGATGGATTCTTTTAATGTCTGCAGGACATTTCATACATACAGAGATGTTTTTGGTCATCCTGGTAATATTTGGAAATGCACAGTTCCATTGGCAATGTTTACAAAATACAGATTGTCTTTTGTTTGATTAACTTGGTGTGGAAAAGATTCCTGCTGTATGTTAGAAGACTGTCACACTATTTTTGCTGAGGGAGGAGAGGAAAAAAAAAAACTCCTCCTTACCAGTTGCAGTTGGTTCCTGCAGTGGATCTGGGGGACTCGGAGGAGGATCTACCCCTGCTCTCAAGATTCTCCTCCAATGCCCTGCAGGTGCACACCTCTTGCTATCTGCCCGGCAGGCAGCAGACTGTTTATTTCCCTGCAGGACTGATGTCTCGGGCATGAGTGGGCTGCTCACCAGGGCCAGTCAGGAGCAGCTTTAGGGTATCAGCTGCTTCCATTTCCAGAACAGAGGTTGGCAGGAAGCAATCCACATGAAAGGGCCCTGTACTCTCTCCTGCTATCTAGTAAAAAGGGCAGTGCACACCAATGACTGGGGGCTCCAATATGCCCCAGGGCTTATATCAGTGTATATATGGTCCTGCTAGTATATAGGAGTTGTAATTGCCTAATACTATAGGATTTGAAATAAAGTAATTTCATTTGAAATACTTATTAGGGGGAGTTTTTTCTGAAAGTTTCCTTTTTTTCCTGACCCTCACATCTTTAGTAATAACTAGCAATTGTAGAGAGCTTTTCATTCCTAGACTTCCAAGAGCATGTGTATAGAAGAGGAATCTGAAGTATAAAAGAAATGAATTATCTAGTGTCACACAGGAAGTCAGTTGCAGAGCTGGAAATAAGCAGCTAGTTTCCTGACTCCAGCATGTTGGGATGATGGTATGAGAAATAACAATTTTTGCACAGGCCTAGTCTACACTAAAATGTTAGGTCAACTCAGTTGCGTCACTCAGTGGGATAGACCTAACCTCTGGTGTAGATAGTTCTAGGTCAACAGAAAAATTCTTCTGTCAACCTAGCTACCACCTCTTGGGGAGGTGAATTACACTACTCTGACAGGAGAGTCCCTCCCATCAGGGTAGATGGTGTCTACACTGAAGCTCTGTTACTACATTTCAGGTGTAGACAAACCCATAGGAATTTTGGAACATAACTGTACTTAAAAGGTTGTTACAAAACCTAATGTTAAATCTTGGACTGCATGTAAATTTGCAGGAAAACATACAGATTCCGTTGGAGTGTGTAGCTTGTATTCATTAAGGAGCAGTGGTCTACCACCAACAAAATAATTGGATAGGAGGATAGAGGTTGGAGGGAATGGGAGAAGAGAAGGGTAATTTAAGGATTCTAACAAAGATGAGGACTTTTTATTTTATTTTATTTTTAAATTGCCAGTGTGTTTGTTGGTATCTTATACCCATATTACACAGAAAACTATGTTAAAAGAACATAAGTAAGGTTGCAAAGTCAAGCACTCAAAAATTAAGAAAGGACAGAATTAAGATTTCCTGTGTAACCTTAACTCAGCCCCCTTGTGCATGTGTTATGGTACCATCCTTAATTATATATTTTTTCCACGAGACCGCTGCTTCTTTTATGTACACTTAATGAACAGCTGTTTAATGTCTTGTCTTGTTTTCCTCTTACTGTTCAGTGGGCGGTCCCATGCCTTATTTATTGAACACTCTTCTGAAGGCAGAATTATTCATTCTCTCATGGGTTTTTCTGTGCGAAATGCTTACCAACGTTAATTTATTTTCACACATCCCCGGTGAGATATGTGGATATCATTATCATTATCCCCTTTTTACAGACTGGGAACTGGGGCACAGAAAGATTAAGGTCAAAAGTATCCACTGACTGGGTGCCCAATTTGAGACACCTAGAATATGATTTTTTTCAGAGTACTTAGCATTATATAGCACTTTATATGTTCCAGGTACAGCTCTGCCTGACATTAATGGCACCTGATGGTTCCAACATACAGAGAATTCCTACTCTGAGGAGGTGAAAGAAGTATTATATAGTAGAAAACCAACGACATGTCACATTTACATTTAAAAGTGGAAAAGACTTCACATCTGGTGTACTTCAAAACAAATAACCCATCTTCCCTCCCATTAATACTAAATTACATCCAACACCTCAAAGAGATGGGACTGTATCTCAAGCTTGCTAAAGGTGCACTTTGTGGCCAAAACTGTCTTCCACCAACAGAGAGATATTCAGGATTTGCACACCCGTCAACGAAGAGGTTCCTCAAAGGTATGAGTAACCTCCTACCCACAAATCAGCCATCCCCCATCAACATGGGACCTTAATTTAGTCCTCAGGAGCCTAACCTTTTGAATCCATGGCTGCATGCTCCCTTGTGCATCTGTTCATGAAGACAGCTTTCCTAGTAGCCATCACCTTGGTGTGAGGAATAAGAGAAATAGTGGCTCTAATGGCACACCCTCCCTTCACTATTTTCTTTAAGGACAAAGTCTCACTGAGACCACAACCAAGGTTCCTCCCTGAAGTAGCCTTATCTTTCCATATGAACCAGTTTATTCACCTTCCAACCATCGTCCCAAAGTCTGGGTTGTTGCGGTGAGGCAATACTAGATATGCTGGATGTCAGGAGAGCCTTGGCATTCTACTTGGACAGGACAAAGGAATTTAGGAAATCCTCTAAGCTGTTCTTCTCCATTGCAGACCGCGCCAATGATTCTGCAATATCAGCTCAAAGTCTCTCAAACTGCATTAACCAGTGCTATGGTGCCTATAATCTGCAGCCTCCATCTGGTATACAAACACACTCCATACGCTTGCTGACAACAGAGTAATGGTGAGGCTCAGGAATCTTGGATTCATTCCAGGCTCTGGAGAAGAGGTCTAGCAGTCTTACTCCTTGTGCTCGGTCCTGTCCCTCACATGCTTGACTCCTGGTCTGTTCCTGTCAGAACTGTATCTCCTTACCCCCTGCTCCTTATTCCGGTCTCCTTGTATGGCCAGTCTTAATCTCCCCCCTAGATTCACAGTCTCCCTTCCTGGTCTCCAAGTCTGTCTCCTTACCCAGCCAGTCCCAGTTCCCACTCCAGCCCCTTGCCTGAGCGGTTTCCCTTTCCTCAACCTGTACTCATGTTTTCCTCCAGTTCCCCTCTCCCTGTGCTCCCTAGGCTCCTTGTCTCAGTCTGCTCCTTTCACCAGACCATCTGTTACCTGTCTGCGTTTGAACTGGGTAGCTTCCTCCTCAATGTTGCCGGGGTCCAGCGTGGTGGAATTGAGACCAGAGGCAAGACAGTCTCCCTGCTCTAAGTTCTAATGTCTGGACTCAGACCCTGTAGAGGCTGCAGCCACTCAGAGTAGCACTTGTCAGGAAAGTCCTGCTTAGCCCTAAGCTTGAATGTGCCCAGGGTGAACAGACTCTCTTCTGAGGTTTTAGCTGTTAAACTCTGTCTCTATTCAGCAAGTGCAAACTGCAATTTTTCAGACTCAGGTTGTCCAATTTTGAGTGGATTCTCACATGGATGGCAAAAAGCATATCCTGGTACAGAGGCCATCGCCTATCAGATTTCAAGTCCCAGCTCCAGAGCTTGGAGTTGCTATAGCAGTTGAAAGAAAATATCTACAGAATTTAATATGGTCAAAACCAATATATTTGTCCCTAACCTCATTATTGGAAGCAGCTGAACCATTTTGGCTGACATTTATAAAACTTCAGCTTGAATGGTTGAAGTTTGACAAAGTTATAAGCACCTTCAGGTACAAGGCCCTCTTTTCAGTTATCAGGCAATAGACTGTTAACTTAATAGACTGTTAACTTAATAGACTGTTAACTTAATAGACTGTTAACTTAATAGACTGTTAACTTAATAGACTGTTAACTGCAGAGCCTATAATGTATACAAAACTTGCTGCCTCTTTCTCACTTGCTTGTTGTGCTTACCATGCTGTAGTTCTACAAATGCAAATAGATTTTTTTTTAAAAATGTCTGGTAAATTGATTTAAAGGCAAACTTTATATTTTGTGTGAAGGGCTTGGATTTGCGTACAATTCCTGGTTTGTATTTTTTCTTCAATTTACAGGTATGATTTTTTTATTGTGAGTCAGGCTGTGAGAAGTGGTAGTGTTTCACCAACCCACTACAATGTAATCTATGACAACAGTGCATTGAAACCGGATCATATGCAACGTTTAACTTACAAGCTCTGCCACATGTACTATAACTGGCCAGTAAGTATCTGCTTCTGCAATGCATAAGTGCAAAACAAAAAAAGATGCTTTTTTCCTGTCCAGGAGTGATATTCTGAGTATATCATGTTAAATAGCCCTTATTTTGGTTTCAGAGTAACAGCCGTGTTAGTCTGTATTCGCAAAAAGAAAAGGAGGACTTGTGGCACCTTAGAGACTAACCAATTTATTAGAGCATAAGCTTTCGTGAGCTACAGCTCACTTCCTCAGATGCATATTGTGGAAACTGCAGCAGGCTTTATATATACACAGAGAATATGAAACAATACCTATTCCCACCCCACTGTCCTGCTGGTAATAGCTTATCTAAAGTGATTTCCGGCACAAATCCAGGTTTTCTCACCCTCCACCCCCCCACACAAATTCACTCTCCTGCTGGTGATAGCCCATCCAAAGTGACAACTCTTTACACAATGTGCATGACAATCAGGCTGGGCTATTTCCTGCACAAATCCAGGTTCTCACATCCCCCCCCACCCCCATACACACACAAACTCACTCTCCTGCTGGTAATAGCTCATCCAAACTGACCACTCTTCAAGTTAAAATCCAAGTTAAACCAGAACATCTGGGAGGGGCGGGGGTAGGAAAAAACAAGAGGAAACAGGCTACCTTGCATAATGACTTAGCCACTCCAAGTCTCTATTTAAGCCTAAATTAATAGTATCCAATTTGCAAATGAATTCCAATTCAGCAGTTTCTCGCTGGAGTCTGGATTTGAAGTTTTTTTGTTTTAAGATGGCGACCTTCATGTCTGTGATCGCGTGACCAGAGAGATTGAAGTGTTCTCCGACTGGTTTATGAATGTTATAATTCTTGACATCTGATTTGTGTCCATTCATTCTTTTACGTAGAGACTGTCCAGTTTGACCAATGTACATGGCAGAGGGGCATTGCTGGCACATGATGGCATATATCACATTGGTGGATGTGCCTTATTTTGGTGTTAAGGCTGCAAATCTTTGGGAGAGGGGAAACCATGAATAAAAAACTGCATACTTAATATGCATAGGAGTTTTTGCTTCCAGAGCAATGACCTGGTTATTATTTGGCCTTGAGCTTAAAGAGCTCATGCACCCATAAAGATTTAAAGTGATTTAAGCTGCCTTGCTCAGCTGCTGTCTCTAGCCTAAACATTGTAGTCCTTACAGTCTGTACATGATCCCATAGTCTCTCACTGGAAAACTGTTTATCTCTGCTCCAGATAATTTAAATACTACTGGATTATTTTTACTAATCTGTACAATGTCAGACATTTTTGGGGTGCTGGGAAGGGACAGTAGTGGTCTCGTCTCCTCCTGGGATTGCCTTAGGACCTCTTTCCCCATATTTGGCTGGCTGGTTGGTCTTGGTGGGATAAGGACTCTGGCTCACTTCTGAGAACTTATTAGAGCTGTAGGCATAGTATTCATAAATACTACACTGGAACTTCCATGACATGTTCAGATACCAGTGCAGGACTTACAAAATCAGACCTTTGTCTCCAGAAGTGTGCACCCGTTTCCTTTTTCTTAGTGTGAGCTTTGAAACACAATGGGAAACTAAGTGAAAGAAAAACGTAATTCATTCAAGGTTGTACAGTTAAAACCAAGCTTGGGAACTGCAGAAATTAAGGTTCATATTATAGTGCAAACTCAGCCATAGTAGTTTTCTTTTGTTAACTTGCACTTTACATGTATCGGTTTATAATGGAAAAGTGACTCAGGGTTCTGCTCCATGGTTTCAGAGACCTGATGGGGTTTTGCTTCCTATCTTAAACTCCCAAGCTTTTTTCAAATCCTTCATTTTAGACATATTGCCCCTAAGTGGATCTACCTTCTCTGTTCCATAGTGTGAACTCTTAATGAAAAGCTTCACATCATCTTTTTTCAGTGAAAATAGCATTTAGTTCCCATACTGCCAGCTTTTTGTTAGCTAGGGAAATCTCCAAAACAGATCCTGAGTCCGACCCCGATAGAGAAGGATGTCCAACACTAAGGGTTTTTGGCTACCATACTTTTTTCTGTTGGCTGAAGCTGTGCACTACACTAACTCGATAACAGATGGGCAAGACTCATCTCTGCCAGTGAAGTTCCACTTTACACCATGGTATTTCCACAACCTGGGCTGAGAAAGCTGAGGCCTTCACAGTAGAAATCTGTAAGTCACTTACATGAACCTTGCATCACTCTTCAGTTATCTGCTACCAGGTTGATATGGATAGCACACACAAACTTAGCTCTTAAAGCTGCTTATTCAATAAAATTGCCATCTCTTATGGGTCTGCTCACTGCCTTCGTTCTCTGGAAACTTGTACAGGATGGGCGATGGAATGGCAAGGGGAAATTACATTCTGGTAATTCAGCTTGTTGAAGCTTGTCCCCCTTTTGTATTAGGAGGAGGAGTTGATTTTAAAGCAAACAAGGGCTGGTGGATGGGGTCTTAAGCAGAGTGGGAGGAGGGACTCAACCAATTGAATCTACTGATGAGTAATTTTTTCTTCCAACTGTAA
Source organism: Lepidochelys kempii (assembly GCF_965140285.1). Classification (NCBI taxonomy): domain Eukaryota; kingdom Metazoa; phylum Chordata; order Testudines; family Cheloniidae; genus Lepidochelys; species Lepidochelys kempii. The sequence continues at coordinate 21,625,560 of NC_136394.1, read as the reverse complement.
CCACCTTTTATGTAATTTAAAATATACAGACTGTACAATAATCTAGGAACATGTATGTATGCAATTTCTGACTTGAACTGTACAACCTCAATATTGAATTAATGTGACTTGCATTTATGAAATGTGTGTGGCAGGCAATCTGAAACAAGCACTTCTGTGTGGATTTTTTACATATGGAAAATGTATATAACTATGTGTACACAATTTTATATGTAGTATACAATATATTTGACACCAAGGGAAAAACAAATGTCATAAATACAAACTTTGAATTTCAAATTTTTATTAGTGGTTAGCTTTTACTGAATGTGTTTGTTAAATGGCTTTCTTCTTCTGTAGGGTGTCATCAGAGTGCCTGCTCCTTGCCAGTACGCCCATAAACTGGCTTTTCTTGTGGGTCAGAGCATTCACAGAGAACCAAATTTGTCACTCTCAGACCGTTTATACTACCTTTGAGCTACAGAAGTGGATACAGTGAAGTTTGTGGGACTTTCTATGGTACCTGTTTTTCTTTCTTTCTTACTGAAGTTGTAGTTTTCTACAAACCTTTTTTTGGTGCAAAAATACTAAATGTGCATGGGGAAAATGCATAACTTTGCACAAGGGTAGTGGTGTCTTCATTGTAGACAAAACTAAAATAATAGCATAAAAAGGCAATTCTGAGTAAGTTCAACTACCTTTTAAATTGACAAAGCAAAGTTAATATCTTCATACAGCCTACATGCTGATTTAAAAGTATTTTCCGTGTGTGTGTTGGGTTTTTTGGGGGGGGAAGGGGGAGGAGACTACAGACATCACAGTTGCTCTTGTGGGAATCTGTGCTTATGTGTACTTTATGATTTGAATACACTAAACATAAGTTGCACTAAGCTAAAGCAGACTTCTTTGGTTCCTGTACTAATTGTTGACTTAGTAAAGCTAGATATGGCTATCAACTATATTGAAAAAAGGCAAGCTGTTGACCCTTAAATTTTGCTTACCAGCTGTATCCTAAAAAAGTATAGGCATTCTGCCCAGTGTTCTTAGTTATCAAGGCTCATTTTTGTGATGTTTCTTCCAGTCACTGTAAGCATGATGAAATGTCACTGTACTTGTCATTCTGATTTGCCTCTTGCATATGCTAATAAAGTTAAAATATTAAAAACTGGCTGGTGCTAGTTTCTTGCCAGTCTTAGCAACTGGAAAACGTAGGCTTAACCAGTTACACCAAATCTTCAAACAGAGGTGCTCCCATGGACAATGAAAATAAAGTCATTTTATTGGTTAGTCAGACAATATAAATTAGAAATGAAAAATACATATTTGAAATGGACTGGATGACCTGAAAGAGCAGGACTGGTTCTCACTTGTTGGCCCAGTCTACTTTGAAGTCTCATTGATGGGGCTTCCACCAGTTCCCTTGAGGAATTGGTGGAACAGATAAAGTCAGTGTTTTCTATCTGCAAAGAGACAAAATATCCATGAAGATGTAGACAGGGCCCTCAAATGTTCTGTGATATTTAGCCCAATTATCCCTTTCTTAATTTCATCTCTACTTCCGATTACTCCTTTATGTGATGCAAAATAACTTCTGCAGCAGTTTCACTTTTTCGTGCTCATTGACTAGCACTTGGTGTTGTAATATTTGGGTTGCTGTGCTAATATAATACGGACATATGAAAACTAAGACTTTTTCAAGTATTTCCATAACTAGTTTAAAATTTAAACTAAGTTGTGTAAATTCTGACGTGAAGTACTGTAGCTTAGAACCACAAGTATCATCCATTTGTTATTCTTTCAGGTACTTCCTGTGTACTTTTTATATAAAAAGCATCACCAAGCAAAATCATAGTAGCTTACTTATGTGGATGTCTTTTGGATTAGTTAAGACTGTTTTATTAGAAAGGTACATTTGTTTAAATATAAGCTCATTGTAGTAATTAGAACCAACTTGAAAGTTCTTCCTTTCTCTTGATAAATTTCAATAAAGTTTTGTTTAAAATATTGCATTTGTTTGCTCATATTACTTTTATATACAAATATAGTTTGAACCATACAAGAAGCCAACCTTTTAAATGCCCTCCTATGTGAAGGCCCCGTAGCATCTTCTAACATAAGTACAGCATCCATCTTTGCGTATCCCCTTGTTTAAAGCACAGATTTGTTGCTTAAAATCTGGTGGTTTTGGAAAATGGCCTAAATTAAAATGACACCTTATCCATAATCTACTGTGTTCAGTCATATCTGCTTGTTTTAGTAATAAAACAAGTTTTTACAACAAGCCTTTCAGTGCCTGTATAGATAAGTAAATTGGTGTATTCTAGTCCTCATCTGTATATTAATCCAAGTTGAATTTGCAGGTCTGGGATGCGAGTGTGGAAGGGTGTTGGAAAAAATATATAGACTGAGCAAATGCAGTTTGGTATATTGAGTATACATGATCTGGAAATCATTTTTAGAGTTGCTTTTGGAGTAGAATTCTCCTTGAGATCAGAATTTTATTGTATATATTGCAACCAGTACTGGTGGAATGCAAAATTGCACTTTATCTGTATGCACCATTAGAATGCTGTATTATCAAACTTCATTCTTCCAGTAACTGTTAAGGTTAAGTAGATATAATAATTTAAGAGTAAAGCCATTACAGACATTTCTGTAATGCTTGAATTTTGAGATACAGTTACAAGTAAAAGCCATTACAGGGATGTTTTAACTTAAGTTTAATGTATTTTTGGTCTGAAAACATCCTGGGTGCTTTATTTAAAAATTTAATGCATGGACACTAACATTATCTTTGATGATCTTCGTGCTACTAGAAATAAACCAACAAGCAAATTAAAGTCAAATTTTTAACTTCTGGGGCTAGATTCAACAGTTCATTCTGGCCTTTCCCCATCCTAACAATCAAAAGTGGTCAGGGAAATTGAAGTAAAGGGCACTCCATTTGTGGAAGACACATAGCTAATAATGGGTAGTAAAGAATGAGGGTGACATGTTCAGGAGTTGGGGTGAAATACAAAAAAGGGTGATGTTCCTAGTTATACCCATTAAATATTTTTGGTGGAAGGGAGGCATTTGACTCTCCATAATCTAAAAAAATCTATAGGTAATTCTCCCATACATTTTGCAATGGAAGGTGTTCTGATGATTGCATTACAAATTGTAGATGGTCTCAGGTTGAATGTCCATAGAATTACTCATCCTTTGAGCCAAAGCCCAGATGCTGTCAAAGATTAACATTTTAGTTTAGAGCTTGGTCCTGTGTATCTTAACTTGGTCTGTTGGCTTGTTAATGGTAAACAAATTAAAGCATCAGCGTTTGAACTGCAAACTGAGAAATTTTAGAACCCAAGGGCTCACTTAAGTATCCATGTTACTTTAACTGTAGAGTAGCAATATACATATTGAACTGAACACTTCCACTGTTTAAAAATGCACTAAGTAAATAGTACCAAAAAAGCAGAACTGCACATAACATACAGGCACTGTCTTCCCAGTTGTTCTGAACTTAAGGGAACTGGCTTCCCCAACAAACTCTGAGTAAGGTGCAGCTTCTTTACTAAGATGGAAAGGCTGATATGAAACAGCGGGTCAGGGAGGAGTGATCATTGAACAGTGTTAAGTGATAGAAATTATATATAAACACAAATGTCCTGGACCAGGATTTTTTTTAAAAAAGAGTCTAATCTTCAAGGGCAGTTAATACATGTTACAGCTATATTGTCACTGCAACAAATCTGTCAACTAACTGATTTTCTTTTTAATCGGTAGTAGTCACTATAAGCTCCTTTATGGAGCTTGACTCTCTTATATTCTTAGGACCTTCTCTTCTAGATATCTGGAAGCAGCTAGTTAGTTAAAGAACTTCTTTACCTGAAAATTATTCTCTGCATTGCTGTACACTTGTCTGAATACCTTAACAGTGTTGGAATAAAGCCTGCCATTAGCTAGTGTAATGTTTGATGTCATGCTTTTTTTTTTTTTTTAAGGGTAGGGGAAGGCTAGCACAGTGACTATTTAAAGTAACAAACATCCAGAACAAACATTCTACAAAATATCAAATTTATTTATATAAAATATTTTACACATGAATAACTGTACACATGCACACGCCCACACAATACTTTACCACAAATTTAGGCCAGTAGTTTTCTTTAATTTCATAAATCTAGCACACAGTATCTTACAGGAATTTACATTATAATTCTTTGAAGACACAATGGGGAAAGCTTTGATCGTTCATTTATAAACCTTCCATAAATTACAAAAGAAAGGCAGTCTGAAAAGTATGTATAAACAGTAAAAACAATTTACAAATGGACAAGAATTACAAAATAGTAACTGCCAATGTCTGCCAGCAAGATTGTTTTAATCAAGAAGCCAATATTAGAATTAGTGTTTTGAAAGATTTGTACTGTATTGGTAGAGCCTTTTAACTGGCTACAGCTTGTGTGTATAACATACACCTCTTTCATTGCTGCATCTAGGACATGCATTTTATCTTGATTCTGACATCAATAACATGAAAAATGATTTTTTAAACTTAAAACTGCACTTCCACAAGAGAGAACACTTGGGGAGCAAAGATGATTATTGTTTAGAATACTGAAACGTTCACACTAGTACCGGAGCTATAAAACAAGATTTTGAATTATTAAAACACTGTGTGCATTCTCTGGATAGTTTAGGCGCTACCTCATGTTAGTATACTGAATGTTTGCTAAAGGAACTCATACAAATGTTTAAAAATTCATCCTGCACAACATTTTCAGCCTCCAAAAAATTACATCAGACATTAAATGGAGTCAATAACACATTACTTGATCTTAAACTACCATGTCTGTGAGGTTGAAAAGACATTTGAATACACAGTACATAGAAAGTATACGCTGTATATTTAGACAGTACGAATCATTGTGTATTAATAAGGCAAAACATCAAGGCTGAGTAAACTAGGAGTTTCAAGACCATTTTTGTTTAAGATAAACGTTAGGCTAGTTTGGAGTGAGCATTTTTGAAGAGGGCTCAAATAAGATTTTACTGCTTCCCCCAAAGTTAAAGGAGAATAAAGGCAGAGATTTATCCAATATTGTTAGAGATGTGGAGGTGCCTTGAAATAAAAAGATATCCTTCTAGTCTTAATTCCTCAAAATCTTTTTTTGAAGAAAAACAGATATTGACAACATTGCTCTTTAGTAGCAACAAGTCCACTTCTTTTTTTCTTGCTGTTTTGATCAAACAAGTCACATAATTCTCTGGTGTTAAAATGCAAAGGTTCTGTAAAGATGTACGTTATAGTCATGAAAGCCCTAGTTTGAAGGGTTGTTTGTTTTTTTGTTAAAAATACCATAGCTTGGAAGCTTTACAAGTTGTCCGGAAGTAAATGAATCATTTCACTGCACCCAGCTTTTTCAGCAGTTTCTTGCCTTTGGAAAGCAGCCCCTTTTTCTTTTTCGAGGACATTTCCCTGCCTCTCCCGGGACTACCAGAACCCATAGATGACGTAGGTGACCCAGAATGGAGATGGACTGTGGGAGATGGTGCTCTCCTTGATGTACCTGTATTCTCAGGAGGAACCTATTAGGTATATTATTTTAGTTTATTGAACGTTTGAAAGCACTCATCATCAAGAAAGTTGGTAACAATTTTTGTCCTATTACCCACTTTAAAAAAAAAAAAAAAAAAAGGGCTGGCTCAATTCTTCTTTCAATAGTTTTAAGTATGCCATAGGGAAATACAGACAATACATAAATACAGCTTCCCACAAATAAAATTGTGAGCAAAGGTATAGACAGCAAAAAATACACACTTCAGTGGGTCCTCAAGTTGGTTATATTTTTGAACAGAGCTGGAGACTCTTAACTTTGCCATCGTTTTGGCAAAAATCACAAATTTTGTACTTCAGCACTCTTAAAATTAAACAGCAAAGTGGATTACATACTATAGATCCATCTATATACACCAAACAGTTTCCAGAAGGAATTACTGTATGTTCAAACTGTATATGATTATCACTTAAAATTTCTGATGTCCTTTGAACACGTTTTCTTAAAACAGGTTAGCATACTGTATATACGTATTTGAGAAGATGGCACACTGGTTGAAAGAAAGAGGGGAGGAGGGGGAAAAAAAAGCTAAAATGAACCTTAATTGCAATCAAAGAAAGCTTAAAGACCCTGATTGCTTGGTGTGTGCTGCAGCTATATGATTGCCAGGTGAAGCTAAACCCTTGTTGTACAATACTTAGAACATGACAGCATTCCTAAATATTTTAAACAAAGCTATTTTAATCATCAAAAGCACTTGAATGAAACTACTAAACTATTTATACGCATCCTATTGCAACGACTGTGCCCTGCTGACAAAATGTGGTACTGTACGTTGTTAGATGATACTGTGTAGTATAAACCATGCCTCAGGGATCCCTATTATCTTTAATGCCAGTTAAGACAACATTAATACATTTAGCAGTTTGCTGTCTTATTGTGCAACAGTTTATTAAGCAAAGGGACTTCAAGCCTACTTTGATTTTTAAATCAAGGTCTAATTCTAATGAAAAACAACTTGGTAAAGCACCCCAACGTACACCTGAAGATACCATATATTTAGTCTAATGCATTCATTGGGAGAGCTGCATGTTTCATATTGACACTTTTTATTGCATTGGTAAACCAAACCACTGCTAAAGTGTTTCATAAGCATTTGCACTGATATGGACAGTCCTAGTAAACTGTGGCATATGAGGGTGTGTGTGTGTGTGTGCATTATTTCAGAATTACTGAATGGATACAGTCATAGCAAACTGGGGTACAATTGATTGTGGGAAACAGATTTTAAGGCAGACAGTGTAAGCAGATATTTGTGATTACGTTTCAGAGCTCTGTACCCCTGTAAACTTCTGTACTTATCTGCTTACAACTCACTTGCTTATTATTTAAGGGTGGGTGTTGTGCTTTTTTCCTGTATTTAGGAACTTTATCTCAGGTTAGCTAACAATGCAATACGCAGCTTTTGTCTGTAGCACAATTAGACATTGAACACTTCTTTTGATGTAAACAGAAACATTTAGCTCATGGAGAAATATGTTCCAAGTGCTGACTTTCATAAAGTTAACCCTAATTAGATGGGGAAAAGAACCCTTAATAGCCATGTCAGAGGATTTCTTTGTCTCATGCAAACACTGAGTTACAAGTACATACAGTAAATGTCTGTATCTGTTACTTTGGGGCCATTGATTTTGGAGACATATTTCTTTTTTTCACAGTTAAGTTTCAAGACTGTTGCATTAGATATTGTCAAGTGGCTTTAACTGATATCTTTATTGGTATCTTCAGTTGCTCACTTACGTGAAGGCTACATTGCCTTATTAAGGTGTGAAATGAACACTCTTCTTCTGTTTCCAAGCAGATGAGCAAAAAAATAAAAATATATATAAAATATATAATATATAAAAATATTGCAGTGATGAAACAAAACAAAAATGAAATACTCTGTACATGAATAATCTTTCATAAAGTGGAAGGTTTGGGCAGTTAACCGTTATTAGTAGGACTAAATCTTAAAAGGGTTAAAATTATTGTTAATCAGCTATCTTTACATTTTATGTTTCAGGGAGTAGCTGTCCCACTCCTTCCCCATCCCCAGCTACTTTTCCTGTTTTAATCTAGGTAATGTGTATGTGTATAGTTTTAAGTTTGAGGAAGTAAGAACTTTCACTAGAAAAGGCTGATGAAGTTAAAATTTTATTTCATTCACCAGAATCTCTTAATTTAAAATTAGGTTCATAATTATAAATGCTCATGATACATTAAAGATCAGTGCAGTCTTTCCATATTTAAGATGACTCTTAAAAATACCTAAAATGGGTATGTGGATTTTAAAATGTCATAAATAATATCCAAACTAAATGAGATGGTATAACATGGAAAAATTGAAAAAAATTATTTTTTAGTGGAGTTGCTTACCCTTTTTGCTTTTGTACGCAGTGGTGTATCCTGAACATATCGTGATGGTGCATCAGAAAGATAGACTTCTACATCATCAGGCACTTCTTCAAGAAAGTTTGAAGGAACCAGCCCCTTCTGTCCATTAAGTTCACCCTGCAATATGATAAACAATTGCTTTTGCAGTTTTTACAAATATGAATGCCTGTAAACATGCAACACTCTTATGAGATAGAGAGCTACTCGTCTGTATTTCATGAATGGCGAAATGAAGGGAGCAAAGAGCAAGTGACTTGCCCAAGATCACACACAAAATCTGATGGAGCTGGAAACAGAACTGAGATTTCCTGACTCCGATCCTGTGATTGAGGTGCAAATTATCTTGCAAAAAAAGAGGCTAAAGAAAAGATAGGCAGAAAGTGTTCTGTAATTTCAGGTGAAGTCTATGGGTCCAGTATATTAAAAGAATGTGTTTAGATTACCTATGGTTAAGCTATGCATCCACGTCTTTGACAATATTAAAGTCACTGTGGGGGCAGAGAAGGCTACGCCATGTATTGAGTAGGTAAGACCTTTTAATATCTTCTTTTGCATTTTTTTTTGACTTTGCAAAGGGAAGTGCAAGGCCCTCCACACCATTTCTGCCCTAGATAGCAGATGCACAAGGGAAAACAGATGAAGCAGCCTCTTAAGGGTGTTTGCCCATTTCCTGTCCCTCCTGTGCAATATAGGATAGAGATAGATGGAGAAAAGGTGCCATTTTCTAGTTTACATGGATCCAGGGGATGCAAACACCTTTGCAGCTGCTGGGGAGGGGCTGTGGCTCTAATTTCAGCAGACAACTGTTATTCCAGCTGCTAACCATGGGTCAGAGGGGTGTATTTCATCACCCCAGTTGCTCTGCACTTTTCCCCCATAGAGCCGTAGTGCACAGGCTTTATGTAGATGGAATGGATTTCACGCCATGCAAGTAACCATGCTTTACTAACAATCTCAGTGCAGTTCTAATCTGTGTCCCTTTACTGACTGGAGCCTGCAGCAAAAGGGTGGCTAGAAACATTTGATTGGAACAGTGTTACTTCAGCTGTGGTAGTTACAATTTTATTAGCTATTTGGGCATGTATTCACATTGCCATGCTTCTCACTTGCAGTTCAGATACACTTATTGCAGCTAAAGTCACTAGGCAAATGTTCTTGTAACTTGTAAATGTATGAACACAGCTACAAATCTGAGATGCAGGAACAGCGCTATTTACATTATCACTTTGTACCTAAGAATTAGGGTATAGCATCACTAAGTGGCATGTTTAATAAATTTGCTGATATAGTAAATATTCAAGATGAAATGATAACCTGAATGAAATCCTCCCAGATCATACTTAAATAGTAATTGGAGATGCTGTTAGTAAAATGAGCTATTAGATACACTGTGCTTGATGTAGTTTAAGAAGCCAAAGAAAAGAAAACTTACATAGTAAAACCCATCTTCATCTATTTCACCAAAGACAGTGATAATGTCTCCTGTACAAAAAGTAAGCTCAGCCTGTGGAAAGAGGAAGGTGACTGGTCATGCTGTGTTACTGTGCAAACACTAATATTTGCTGCACTGAGGGCACATCAGGTTCATAATTTTTTTCCAATCATGTTAGTAGACAAGTGAATGAATCTGCATGTTGAATTAGAGAGCAAAATATTCTTCAGAACAAACCAGAAAGCTTTTTTTACTATCATACACTCGGCATTTTCTTGACAAACTGAACGTTAAATCCCTGGGTTCAGCTCATCCTAATGTGTGGGAGGAAATCACAGCAAGGATCCCCTTGTGGAGTTGGGGGTGAGATATGACCTCCTACAATCTGCCCCAGGATGCTGGTAACATAGCTCTATTGAAGCTGTGCTACCAAGGACACTTCCTCGCTGCAGCAGCCCCATACTCTCTGGGAGGTCACTCTTTCGGGGAATCTCTGCGGGGTCGGACAGAAGACACTGCATGACCACTTTGCCCCTGCACAGAGCTGGGCACAAACAGCAACCTTTTTGGAGAGACGGAAGGAGGAGATGGGGGACAGTGCTCCTGAAGCAGAGGGAGAGCTGAATGCAGAACTGTGGGGACAATCTGGGCCCTGTTTATTTAAAGGCTTTACAGTTTTTCCAGTTTACGATAACAGAGAGAATGCTACAGAGTTTGAGAACTAGATCTGATTAAGTGATGGAGATAATATGAATTAGTACGGTACCAAGCACTTCCAAAGTGCCCTATGTAGAAAACTCTTCCACAGTCAGGCTACAGTGTGTTTTAAGTAACAAATATGGGGCGATTGCAACCTTGGTAGGCATATTTTGCTTTGCCACATAACTTCATGAGTAGCCTGCTACTCCTAGTACCATGAGTTTGGCCTGCTCTCAAAAGCATGCTTCAAATTCTGTTTGCTGGACGTGGAGGAGCTCCAAGATGACACTGAAGGTATCATATGCAGGGGAGAGAAAGAGAGCCTGGTGGACTGGGCCTCGTGCGAGACCCGAGGCCTGAACCATAGTCAGCAAAGTCAGGCCATAGATTGAAGCAGATGCTTCCAGTTCCCAGGAAGTTGGCACAGGCACTGGTAGCATTGCTAAAACACCGGCACTACTGAGAAGTAACAGATACCGGGTATGTGTGTGAACACCCTCCAAAAGACTAGCACCAGATAAAAGGGTTTGACAGAAGTGATGAATAGGGGATGTTTTGCCCAAGACACCTGGAGCAAGACACAAGGTGAGGTAATAAGCAGATGTCATGAAACACGTAAGTGGTACGTAAGTTGCGTTTGTCACTCTATAAATGTTGGGGTGTTTTGCCTTAACCCTTTGTCCAGCCGAGGGGGACAGTGGAAAGTCCCCCTGCTGAGCTGAGTCCATTGGGATGGGCATACATATTAGTGTATCTGTGACAATGGACAATAAAGCTGAGTGCCTTTACCACCGAGCTGCGTCTGTGGTCTTTCTGGGTAGTAATACCAAGGTCTGCTGGGCCAGCTATCTGCCCAGAGCTGGTACAGCACATGGAGAGAAGACACAGACACACCAACTGACAACTTCATACACCGGCTTCATTGCCTGCTTTGTTGCTGATGGGAAATGTATGAGGGTAGAGCATGGGTTCTCAACCCATGGCCAGTGGGCCACTTGTGGCCCAATCAGCACAAAGCTGCAGCCAGGTAACAACCTCAGGGCCATACAAGTAGTAGATATATTGTGTGGATGTGGCCCACAAGTAAATAGGTTGAGAACCACTGGGGTAGAGGGAGGATAGACCCATGATGAAGATTTGGGAAGAAGTGCATAATTTCTTAAGATACCATTAAAAGGGTATGATACAGACAGATTACACAGAGAGTTAGACATCATACATTTCCATGAAGCCAAGTGGATCACTAAGGGAGAAAATTTGATATTTTATGAATGCATGTGTTAAGGATTTTTTGCATCTCCATGTTTCAAAATCAGTTGTGCTTCCGGCTACCTGGTTTTTGGAGTGAGTTGCGACACTTCTGACAATCATATTCTCTTAAGGAAGGATGCTAGGTCAATTTGGGATTAAATATTCTTTCCCTCTTCACTTTGGAAAATGTTTATTCCCATAATTTAAAATAATTTACCATATTTTCAGGTAGGCCTGTGATATAATACAATCATGATTTTCTTGGATCCACAAGTCAGCACAGCGGAGCCGAATACTGAAAGATGTTCATGAACATGTGTTTAAACCAAACCCATGAATTCAATGGATATATAAATGATAAACAAAAAAATTGTTTTTGTTTAAATCAATACCTCCACATCAACGTTAGGAGAACTTTCTCTTGGATCATAATCGTATAGTGCCACCATCCTCCGTGTTGACACAGAATGCTGTCTGCCACTCCTTCTGTTCCTTTCTGTTCCAGTTAGAGGGAAAGGGGAGGAAAGCTATCAAAGTTATTTTGAAGAAAAAAAACAGCATGGTGCAATTTTTTCTTCTTGTTATTTTCTCAACAGTGTAGTAATCAACTCAAGACTATTTCTCTAGCAAGCTGGACAGGTGACCAAAGAGACATACGAAATCTATTAACATAGTCATGGATTCCTGATGCAAGCTGGACATCGAGTCCAAAGCAAGTCTTTAATTCTTAATAGCTGGATTGATCCTACTGTTTCTAAATCATCTCAGCAATATATATATTGAAAGCTACTATTTGTTATGCCTTTTTTTAATCTTTGTGATTAGAAGAATCATCAGGTGCTACTCCCCAGGCTTTTGGATAGTAGATGTTCAGGATTCTATCCTGTTTCACTTCAAGCAGACTGTCACTTTTACTCACTGGTCTTTTTTTCCTGCTAAAGCCAACAGGAATTTTGTGCCTGGCATTATTCTTCCCCTTCTTGGCAGGGTAGTTGGACAAGAAACAGAACTGTTCTCACTTGATCCAAGACAAGTGATTTATCAATTTTTTTTAAAGGAATCTGAACGTTTCCATAGGCTTGTGGTTACAGAAACACACTTTCAAGTATTCCATGAGTTTACAGCTTTCCTTAGCAGGCGACAGAAGGAAGGAGGTGAAACTTACAGCTTCCAGAAATTAGATGAAATGTTTATTGACTGACAAACATTTACAGGGAAGTCTGTGATGGGCTTAATTTTAAAACTGAATGAGAGCAGCATGATTCTTGCAGATGATGCCACAGCAAGAGAAACATGCTTGTTAGTTTTACTTACAACAGGCATAAAGGGCAGTTCTGATGAGCTAGAGAAGAGCATTATGAAGTGCGTTAAAGGAAAACTGGTTAGGAGCAGCCTTAGGACTCTTGGTCCAGTGAGCCTGGAGCATTCTAGGGTGGGGTAAGGTAGTAGGGGAAGACTTTCATCAGTGGGGAAGTATGCAGCATGCATGCACTCTGGCTTTCACACCTAATAGCTAGGAATGAAGCATTCAGTCAGAGGAGATTGCAGCACAGACCCAGTCAAGGGGAACGTAAGCAATCTCAGCTGCTGATGCAAGGAGGGATTTATACAGAGTGTAAGGAGAAGTCCAAAGTGAAGGGCTGGATTATTACATAGTTAGGATCCAATTCCCTTGTGGCTTGGACCAACTCATAGTGACTGCCTTGAAGAAGCCATGGGTCCCTTTGACATACTACTCTGCTAGGACAACGGAAGGCCTGTTCTCCAGTGCTAGGGACCTCTCTGCTTCTAAAAGATCAAAGGCATAAAAAGTAAATCTAGACAGCTCAAAGCAATTCAGCTAATTTACAGCTTGAATCAAGTTATTGTTTCTTAGCACAGACCTCTTTTAGACTTTCTGGATCTGCGGTGTACAGAGCGTGTGCTCTCTTTGAAACGGTCACAGTTGACTTCAGGAAAGGAGTGCATACAAATAAAAGAAGAGGAAAAGATATGAAGCTGTTCAAAGTTCTTAATTTTTAAGGATTTAATGTGGGCAAAGGATTAAGCAAAATTAGTCATAGCTGAACACAGCATGTTAATTAAGTGTTTGATTTGACATTCAGACTGAAGCATGTGTGATAACAGCATAAACCAGACTGGAGATTTAGGGCCTGATCCTGCTAGCAGTGTCGCATTGGCAGACTATGTGACAGAAGGGGGTCTGGAAATGTGAATTTGTTTGCACATTCAGGCACTTGGTTTGTATTTAATTCAAAATTAAGCCAAACTCTCCGTATTCTCTGAACTCTAGGGTTCTTTGTGCATTTACTTGAAACTGTGACTAGAAAACTTTATCCAGATTTAAGAGAAAAGCCACTTGCTTTTAAAGTGTCAAGATATTTAAAGGTGAACTGCAGTGGAGGGGAAGGGGTTACTAGCAGTTAGCCCACTCTGGAACATTCCAGACTAAGAAAAGTATGCTTACAGATACAGTGGCAGTTTAATACAAGTGCTTTCCCCCTCCTAGAAAAATCTGAGATGCAGACTTCTTCACTGCTCTGTCCCAACGAGGGACATCACCAGTAGCATGCAACAAAGAAGCCAATGGCGCTTCCAAAAATAGCTCGCAGGATCAGATCCTTAGAATGGCCACAATCTGCCAGGTCTAAAGTTAGGCTTCTAACATTGTATTTAGACACCTAAATAAATAATCTCATTTTCAAAGATGTTCAGCATCTACAACTCTCACTGACTTTGACAGGAGCTGAGTGCTCAGCACTTTTGAAAATCAGGCCACACTGAGATAAGTGTTTTTAAATATGGAGTTGGGGTAAAAGATTGCAGGAGTGCCTAAAGGTATGTCTGTACAGCAAAAAAAAGAGAAAAAAAAACATCCGGCAAGTCTCAGAGCCTGGGTCAAATGACTCAGGCTTGTGGGGCTCACACTATGGGGCTAAAAGTAGCAGTGTAAATGTTCCCACTCGAGCTGGATTCCAGGCTCTGAGATCCATTTCCCACACTGGCGTTTCGAAGCCCAGGCTACAGCCCAGATGGGAACACCTACACTGCTCTTTTCAGCCCCATAGCCTGAGCTCAAGTCAGTTGACCCAGGCTCTGAGACTCACTGCCACATTTTTGATTTGGGTTGGTTTTTTTTTTTTTGCGTGTAAACAAACCCAAAGAGACTAAGAGCTTGTCTACACTTAAAATGCGCAGCTGCAGCACTTGAGTGCTTCAGTGAAGACACAACTTACGCCAACAGCAGGGCTTCTCCCATCAGTGTCGGTACTCCACCTCCCCGACAGGAGATAGCTAAGTCAACACAAGAATTCTCTTGCAGACCTGGCGCTGTCTACACTGGGGGTTGGGTCACTTTAACTGCGTTGCTCTGTGGTGTGAGTTTTACACACCCCTGAGCGATGTGGTTAAACCAACCTAATTTCCTAGTGTAGACCAGGCTTTAGGATCCTAAGTTCTGTATTCAAAAGTGACTTAGTGCCAGATTTTCACATATATTTAGGTGCCTAAAAGATGCAAACAGGCACTTAGTGAGATTTACAGAAGTACCCAAGTGGGTTCGGCACCTACCTCACCTCAACTGCAAGGAAATTGAGTGCCTAATCTACTCAGGTGCTTTTGTAAAACTTACTAGATGCCTATCTGCATCTTCAGTTTCCTAAATACTTATCAAAACCAGGCATTTAGGAGCCTATATCCCAGCCAATGACTCCTAATTCACTTAGGCACTTTTGAAAATATTACCTCTAGGCACTCAGGTTTGAAACTTTTACCCATGGTTCTTTCACTCCCTTTGTTTGTTACATGTCTTAAGTCCTTTTGCTCTGGCACACAAATAGGGAAATAGTGAGCTGAGAATTCTGAGGATCTTAAAGGGCCTATAATTGTTTTATTTTGTGAAAAGTACTTTAAAAAAAAACAATGGTAAGACACTATTTTCATTTTGTAATCTTGCAAACAATTCTAGAGAGATTTTTTGTTTGTTCGATTGTTTTTGTTTTTATGTAGCCACATTTACAGTTCACTTTTAAACAAGACTGAACCAATGTTAGTGGTTTACAGTCTTTTGTTTTCTTGCTCCTTTGAAAGATTTAAAATTTGTTGATGGCGTTTCCTCAAAATATATTTGTATATAACTACAATATGTCTCTGTACAACATTTAATCACTGATTTAAGGTTACTGGTTCAAAACAGGAAAGGCTGGTTTGTGATCTCAATATCTTTTAAACTTTTTGACTATGCAATGTTAATCTGAATATTGTGAGGCATAACCCTTTGCCACCATCCCTTTAAATTTATGGTAAAGTAGGTTAAAGTAGAAGAGTAAAAAGAACAACAAACAAGTGATTCTTTTTATGCTTTCCAGCAGTAAGCATAACATTTATCAAACATGTCAGCACTGCATATGCCAAAAGCAGTGGGATCTTGTTCTGTGTCTAGAAATCTTTCAGAAAAGTAGTCTCTTAAAAAAAAATGAGTATGTGCAGTACTGAAATGCAAGTCCTCATTTGTGTTGTCAACAGTGAAAATGCTTAAATAGTCTGAAGTTTTTTAAAAACACAATCAAGATACTGACACAGAATGTATCCCATAGTGTAGCAGACTGCTGTAAAATTTAGACACATGTTTCAAATCATCAAAAAAGCTAAAGCGCAAACAGCCCAGTTAACAGCACTAAATCGCTATCTATACATATATTTTCCCCTACCTATTTTTTCTACAGGTGTATTCAGAGGAAGAAACCCTTGTTTCAGAAGCTGATCCATCATTTCTTCATCATCTGCTTGGATTTCAGAGACCATATTACATGGAATGAGGCCAAGTCTTGTGCAAGTTTCTCCTCGGTAGAATCCATCAGCATCTTTATCTCCATAAACCTAAATATTCAAGGCATAAAAAAATTGATCCATCAATGTTGTTTTAATATTTGGGATTTATTACAAAACAGTCCCTGAAGGATCGCAAGGTATCTATGAATTAGGGTTTCTTTACAGCTACTCTGATTTTTCTTTTTTAACAGAGCCCTAGGGTTTTTTTTAGGTACCTCTGAATTGTGATACCATACATTTGAGCAGAAATCAGCTGTTTTGTTACCTATGACATAAACATAACTGAGGAACACCTTTAAAAGCTCCCCCCCCCCAAAAAAAAATTCTTAATATTATTTGCATCACTATTTATGGTGGTAGAGGCTATAGTGAGCATTTGAAGAATTGGATCAAGTTTTATTATTTTAAGTAGATTAAATTTTTGGCAAAATCAAGGTTACACCAAGAAAACATTTTATGTGAAATATGATGTGTGTATCTAAGATTTATGCATATCTCACATACCAGATGCATCTGAAGAAGTGTGGTTTTTTACCCATGAAAGCTTATGCCCAAATAAATCTGTTCGTCTTTTTAGGTGCCACCAGACTTGTGTTTTTGTCACATACAAGAAAGTATTTTACTTATAATAGAACTGTATCCAAAACCCCATTCCCAGTAACAGGTGAATCCAAATTAAATCAGTTTGTCCCATCTTTGATACTAATCAAAAGCTAATGAAATGAAGCTTACAGTAAGAAACTGTAAATATTTTCATTGTGAAAATATTTGAAAATTCAGTACTGTATGATTCATTTATTATTTTTTTGCTCACGATTTGTGCCATGCTAAATTTGGGTGGTAACTGGAATTCAATTAAAAGACACAAACTGCATTTTCAAATTGCAGTTAATTAAATAAAGTCTACTTAAATGTGTGGGATACATAAGAAAAAATAAGTCTATCAACATGTTTTGCATTTAAAACTAACTGATTTAAGAAACAAAAGAAGTGTAACTGTGGTTAGTGAATTGAACTGATTGTTTCTGGAGTTCAGAATTTTAGAACCCAATAGATCTGATCATACTTCATTTTTATCCATAGCCTAGAAGAAGAAAACAAACGTTCCTGTTTTTTCAACTCCCAGTTTCTCAAGTATGAATGAAGTAGTCATTGAACTGAACTGGTTGGATACACTGAAATGAAGACGATATTCTCTTTGCACCTGCAGAAGAAAGTACTGCTGTCAAAATCTGGTTTAGCATGTCAACAAATGCTGATTCCAGGTGCTTAGCCAGTGACTTCTGTCAGTTCAGTGGTTTGACTTCCTTTAAAGTTTTGGCCGCAAACATGGACTGCTTGAATATTTTTTATTTAAGTTATTTTAGTATATTGTAGTAACTTTAGTCCTTAATATGGATTGTCATAATTTCACATTTAATTTTAAACAGGTTAATTTTTTTAAAAAGAAAATATTTAACTTAAATAAAAAATGACTGAAATAAAAAAAAATTATTTAATTTCAAAATATCATCAATTTTTATCCACTCTACCAGGAAAATACCGGTCCAGCGTGTTTGGGACCCAAACATAGCAGCCTGGTGAGTGTCCAGAAAAGGGAGGCTGCATGGGGCTGGCATCATAACTGCCAATCCTGCAAGGTTTGCCTAGAATTTGAGAGGCAGTGAAAGAATTTGGGACACTCATTGTACTGCATGAGAAGGGGCTTTGCTATGGCCCTGATTCAGGAAAGGAAAATAGCACCTAAGCCGTCCCATTCATAGACATTAAAACACATGCTTAGGTGGCATCTTGACTAAGGATTTAAGCACATGCTTTCCTGAAGAGGGGTTTATAAGCTGTTTCATAAGCTCCCTCCGGAAGGTACTTATTAATCAAGCCTTATATTTTATTGTAAACAGTTATTCTCCTAAGCACTTAGTAAAATATACATTTTGTTTTCAAGAGTGTAATTCATGTGTTTTGTATCTGCTAAACAAACACATAGGGCCTGATCCACCCATTGTTACAGTCTTTACAGTAGGATGTCAATTAGCTTCCGTTAGGAAGTGAGTCAACGGCCTTCTCATCTGGGAGTGGATGTTTTGGGTGCGCAAGAAATGCAACATAAAGCCTTAAGAGTGCCTCAGACCACTGGCAATGCAGGGCTCATACAGACTAGTGATGTCGTGAAGATATCTATCTAACACATATGCAAACGGAGAAATCTGTCAGATCCCTCAGCAGGAGGGCCAGATGCAGTCTACCCACAGCAGTGGGGACATTACAGCACTTGCACAAAGACAACTGGGGACATTGGGAAACATAGGGCAAGCATGAGCAGAAGCCACATTTTTTCAGCGGCTGGGACATGGGCTACTTAAAGGGCTGACCTGGCTTCACTGTTTAACTCCAGGAGAGGAGAGAAACACCTATCATCAGGCGGGTGGAGCCGGTCAGCCGCATAGGTGCCTATGCCTCGACCCTTTCCGGGACATTTTGTGTTTGGCTAGTGTAGGTGGCTCCCTGCTCAGCTTACTGGTTTCTGAGAATCCCTTTCTTAGGTGCCTAACTCTCCCAAGCTCTGGATGGGGAGCCTAGCTCAGGACTGATTATGCCAAGTGGTAGGCCACCTAGGGGGTAGGTACTGCAATGGTGAGCAGAGCACTGCCTAAGCATCTTTGATGACATGGGCCTAAGTAACTTCAGAGCCTGCCATGAAAAATTTATGGGATGTAGGTGCCTAAATCACTTAGATGCTTTTGAAAATTTTACCCCCACTATTTCATTTTTTTAAAGCCATCAGTACTAGACATGAGACAGTTCTCAACCCCGTGATACGTAAATGTGTGTGGCTCTAAAGAAAAGGTCTTGGCACTGATCCTAGAAACTCTTGTGTGAATGGACCCATGAAGGCCAGTTTGCATGATCAGGTCTTTGGTTTGCTTTGCTTTTAGATTCCCACCTTAATGATCTGTCCTTCTTTAAATGGTAGCTCTTCTTCTGCAGCATCAGGATTGGGGGACATTGTCAGTGGATCATAGTCAAAGAGGGCAACAAATATTCGAGGAGAAATATCCTCTGTGCCAGGATCTGTTTCTGATTCTTCATAAATATCTGCAGAAAGATGGTCCCGACTACAGTATCCATCTGTGAAAGTAAGATCAGAAGGGAGCAAAAATTCAGCAATGCAAGTCAGAATAATTTTTCAGCTTGTTCAATTTAGGTCTGAAATTTGTTCCTATATCTCTGTTTGAAATGGGACTAAATTACTGTGCAGTCGGGAACTTATAATGTGCTCCAGCAGGGTCTACACAGGCCAGTTAGGGCGTAGCCCGCTAGTGCACATTAGAATTTGCATCCCTCTAACATGCACTGTGTAGACAAGCCCTGTGTTTGCAGTGCTCAGAGGAATGGCACTAGGACATGACTAGCCATAACGGTGTTTAAACAAAGTTACTGCTAGCATGGTCCCACCCCTCATGTGAATGGGACTAAGGTTAAACCAATACTACAAAAACAACAAAATACGTTTTTGATCCAGCTGTGTTCCCATACAGTTGTTTTTTGCCTACAGTTGTGTTGTAATCCATCTAGACCTTTGCATTTAAGCCAAATACATATTGACCATATATATATATATATATATATATATATATATATATATATATATATATATATATATATATATATATATATATATATATATATAAGACATTGATCCTGCATTGAACTTTGTGCAGGGGAAAGAGCCCAGTGCAGGATTGGGAATTATACCTTTGTCCAATGCATAGTAAAAGCCAGGTCCCTTCAAAGTACGTCAAGTTGGGCACCCAAAACACAAACCACCTAAATCACTGCTGAAAATCTTGGCCCATCACATGTTTAACTTTAAGTATATACTTACGTCCCATTGACTTCAACAGAGAGTCAACCTCTTGCCTCAATGTTTTACTGAATCAAGGCCTTTAGCTACATCACGTAATCTTCCAGAACTTCCACTATTATCAATTTTTTTTCTGAAGGCCTACTTTATATGTTAAATATATATATATTTAGGCCCATATTTCTGCTTTAATAATATCTGCATAATACAGATTGTATATTTATTGAAATAATTTAAATGTTTTATTTAGGATTTAGTATAGAACTTTTTTTAAGATGACCCTCCCCACTTTACCTACTTCTAATGCCAGAGCACTGTTAAACAATTTTTTGGAATTAAAAAAAGGTCAGTTTAGAGGGGCACAGCTTCAAGGGGATGGCTACTGAAACTTGTGTCCAGAACACTAGAAAGAAGGTGGATAAGGAAATGCAGAACAGCCAAAGGATGGGAAACACAGTCCAACCAGGAAGCTTCACACAGGCACAAAGCACAGAAGGGAAGTGGAACAAGGACAGGACATGGACAAATGGCAACGGAGATTTCCCCCCAGTTGAATGATGTTTTATTTCCACTGTCACATGGACTGGAAATGCAAAACAGGGTTTTTCTTCAGAGTATTGCACATTTTGTTTTTTAAGTGAGACAGGTCAAATTATGCCCTCCTGGACTGGCAGCCAACTCCAGCTGAAGTCAGTTGGAGTTAGTTACAAGCATGAGTTGTGCACAGACTTTATCAAAACAGTTCTGAACCAGAATGGTGAAGATTCAGGATGGTCACATGTCTGTTTCAGGCAATCAGACATCTTGTGAGTGGCTTAGTTATTTATATTCTGCTCAGAGGCTATATATATGCTGCTTGACTGGCTGCTGTAGGCCAGATTTTCAGCTGATGTAAATTGGCATAGCTCCATTGCAGTCCTTGAACTATGTTGATTTATGCCAACTGATGATCTGGTTCAAAATATTCAGAGCTTTTTGCTCTCAGACCCAAAAACCAGACACCTACCTGTAACTTGTTCTTTGAGATATGATGCTCATGTGTATTCCATGTGGGTGTGTGCGCATCCTGGGCACCGTAGCTGTAGAACTTTGCCTAGCAGTATCCATAGGGGCGGTGCTCACACCCTGGAGCCTAGCCCTTCCCCTGCCCCAATGTCCTCAGTTCCTTTGCACTGAACATCAGAAGTACAGACTCCGATGCCGAGGGGACAGAGGATGGATTGTGGAATATACGTCTGCATCACATCTTGAAGAACAGCAGTTATGGGTAGGTAACCATTTTTAGTTCTTTGAGTAGGTGCAGTTGTGTATTCCATGCAAGCAATATTTGCAGGAGGTGGGGCACAGAGTCTATTTAAAGGAGGACGGCAGGACTGCCTTCCCGAAGTTTGCATCTGATCTGGACGTAGCTGTGATGGCACAGTGATTGGCAAAAGTATGCACAGAGAACCAGTTGGCCGCCCTGCGGTTGTCCAATATAGAAATGTCATTTAGAAATGCCATTGACGTTGGCTGAGCTCTAAACTAACATTTAAACTAAACCTAATGTACTACTACTGCTATATACAAGAAAAGGTCTCAGAAAACAAAGCAAAAGCGTCTGGTGAAGACACCACACAGCATTCTGACTCCAGCCATGGGCGGAGAGAAGGAACTGAGGGGGTTGGGCCAGCACCGCTCTTATGCAGCCAGAAGAGGGGCTAAGGCTGCATCTACTCAAAGAAGAACACTTTTTTAGTATTGATTTGTTTAAATGTTTACTTTGGCTTCTTTTTTGCTTCATTTGAAAGATGAACACAAAACTTAATGCTTCTCCCAGCTTCAGACCTGGCCTAAGCTACTTTTAGGTGGGAACAGTGTAAAGATATGAAAGGCTGAGAATTTTGTATAATTATGCAATGGCTTCTTATGGGGATGAAGCAGCAAACACAATCAATAATGGGTGGGAGACAATTACTACCTTACGTACGTCAATTAGCACTTGCAGTGATACAAGTGAGTACACATACTTTTTAAAATAAATTTTATTTTTACTTTCACTGAAGGTCTGATCCAAATCCCAGTGAAGTCAATGGCAAGGCACCCATTGACTTCCAGGGGCTTCAGATCAGCCCTAAGCCAAACAATAAACTAAGAGTGATGCTTGAGTAGTGCTGCTTCTCACTGTGGAACGTTTGGTGATGATGAACCTCCCCATTTTAGCTCTGTCTAGTGCTAGATTTATGAATCAAGTTGAAAGGTGATCTTTTTGATCAATGAGTGTTCAAAGGTGCATACATTAGATGTTAATTGATGTTAAACAGCCATGGAGGATAAAGGAGTAGCTTCACAGAGGTTCATGCAATGCAGTGTGCTTTGACTTGTTTCAGTATGGAAAGCTGGTTGCATGACAGTTATCAGTGGATGACTAAGGGCTCTTCCTCCCTTACAGCTGAGCTGAGCTGAACAAACTTACCTGGAAGAAGGGCAAACAGGACTTAAGAGTTAGCTCCCCTTGCATTCTGCATTGCATGCAATGTTGTCATACAGAAATGGCACTCATTAAACACCCAGCTCTAAATGCGTCTGTGTCAGAAAGGAGGAAGAAGGGTCGGCATACCGTATCTATAGTCAGAGGCCATGGTACGCTGCTGAGACCATTCCTTGTGTCCATCAATGCTGCGATAATAAGCTTCTTCTTTTACAGGTGAAATATTTCCCTCACTACCTGACCGAGACCGACCGCCTTCACTGTTACTGTCCATTGTAATTTCTATGGAGAAAAAGGGAACGATCTATTAAACATACTTTATAGTCTTCTCAGTGGAGGCTCCTGTAGGGCAAGCTTTGCCTACCTTCTTTTCTGACTCAGTTATAGCAGGATGGTTAACCACCTGCAGAACTGTGTGTGGCAGTTTTACTGACTGATTCTCCAGTGATTCTTCTACAGCAGAGGCACACAGAAAGGGGAGTTTGCTTTTTAAAGGGTCTTGCCTTCATGCTTTTTAAAACTTGCCTGGATTTCTGGAGGGTAAATGCAGACTCTGAGTTCTGTGGGGCAGGAAACTATATTTTTGTTCTGTGTTTGACCAGCGCCTAGTACAATGGGATCCTGGTCCATGACAGAGGCTCCTAGGCGCTATGATAATACAAATAATAAATAACAACAATCAGTGTTGTAATCCAAAGTCCCACTTTGGCAAGGTCAAGGTAAAAATGTAAAATACATTTCATCTTTGGAAGTAGATTATCTAAAACCAGAATTAAGTTGAAAATTTTCTGTTTCCAAGGAGATGTTAATGGAAATATCTTCGTAATCTAACAGGGAAATAATATAAAATAAGTTTAAAATTGGAGGCCTTTTGGATAAAGATGTGTCCCAGGAAATATTTATCCTAGAAGTATCACAATTTTGGAGATCCCTCCTGCTAACTATTCCTTCTGGAGTTGATTTATCACTTTTATGGATTTCCTTTCATTTTATATCATGCAGGCAAATTAATAGCTGGAAACTCCAGCTATCACCATAAGATTTTAACTGCGTTGTTGATTGACTTGAAGCTAATTTTCAAGGAGAGAACAACGTATGAACAGCCAAACCCTTATAAAAACAATCTTACTGACCTAAGAATAATAGTAACATTTTAGTGATGCTGAGCAAATATATAGTGCTCAATACATTTCTATAAGAGAATAAACTGTGACACTGTAATTAAACCCATACTGATAGATGTAGGCAGCCCTACATTCTTTGGGCCTTAATGGAATAAAACCTCTACTAACTGCAGTTAACGGGAGTTTTGCTCCAATAAAAACTTAAAAAAAAAAATTGGGCCAAATTCTAAAGAACCCTCTTTTTGTAATGACAGAGCCATAATATCTGTTTTATTCAGTCCTCACTCAGGCAAAACTTCCTTGGAAGTCAATAGGAGCTTTGCCTGAGTGAGGACAGTGTGATCAAGTTGGTACAATGATCTGCTACAGGGTTTGATTGGATACATTGGTTTTATTCAGTCTATCTGCTCTGCAGATCTATTCCCCGTCCTCTTGTCTTCTGTAGCAAGCCTTCAGAGGATGACTATTTTGTGATTTTTACCCAATCCTTGTCTTGACTGACGTACATTGTTGATGTGGGTAATTATTACATCATGGGTACTTATTTATCACCAATTACATTTTTAATAGCTAACGAATTGGTTATGTTGATTTTATTAAATACCCTGATGAGTTAAGAGAGCCATGTGTACTGCATGCCTGGTAACGCAGCTTCATATTAGTTCTGTTCCTGTGAACACTATTAGAAACCTGTTCTCTTTGTTTAAACATGGCAATATCATCAAAGAAGTCAGCAGTTAGGAATCCTGAACCATAACCATATCACATTAAGAATGATACTGGATAGGATCTTTCATCAATTTCACAGAAGACCAGAGGGTAATTCTTTCATTAGATACTGAAAATACTGCCACTGTGGGTTATGTCTTATCAGTGTTAGACAATATTGTAATTCAATCCTTATGCGACTTCCCCAGAAAAGCATTCACAGAGCATACTTACTGCAAAATACACTAATGCATTCTTGAACTCACACTAAAGAAGAAGATTAGAGCCTTATATTTTATTCTCTGTTTAATTATCAATTTGAATGTGGACTGATTATAAAAAAATGAATTCCTTCTTATCTACTTCCTAAAATGCTGCTCTTTAGCTACTGAACAGTGAAGTCATTATTTAATAGTTCCTTGGGTTCCAATCTTGGTTAGAGAAAGCGAGGCCTCCTGTATGTAATCAGGCCCCCGCCCAATCCACATCTTTCCATTAAAATCAGAGTTAAAGGAAAATCCAAAGGATTAATTTAACCAAAATTATTTCAAATCCCACGCCCCAACTATTTGTTGTTAAATTATTTTAACAGGTGATAAAAATAAAATCTTAAATGCACAATATATTTTAAGTATTCCAGGCCTAATTGCCCTCTCCCCCCCAAAAAATATTTACTCTTGGGGGGGGGAAGCTACAAAAAACAAAAGGGAGACACTGATCTAGCAAACATCAGCCTAAACTGAGAATGTTTATCAGCTGATAATTATCTGGCTCAAATAAGTGTCACAGGTTGATATTTGCATATGCACTTTCTGGACCTGATTCTCCCTTTACACCTTTCTTTTTTCTTTTAATACCAGTAATTCCATTGAGTGAAGTTACTCCTGATTTGTAAAAAGAAAAGGAGTACTTGTGGCACCTTAGAGACTAACCAATTTGTAGCAGTGTAAGTAGGAGGAGAATCATACTCTCTACATATTCTTATTAAAGGCACTTGGAATGCTTTTATGAATTACAGTTGTATTTTTTTAAAATCCACAGTTATCATAAATTATTATTGTGTCCTTAATATCCATTAGTTTTCCCCTTCAGAGCAAAATCTTGCTAACTTTACAAATCTGTAGAGGGTGCTGTACACCACAGAAAGGTTTCTGTTTAAATTTCCTATATGGTTATTCTGCTGTGTATCCATTGGAGGAACTGGGAGAAACCATTTCATGTTTAACAATTAAAAAACCCGTGTTGCTTATATTAAGTATCACTATGAGGTTGCTTTCTGTGTGGAAAGTTTCTCATTCACAGATAAAGCTTCAGGACAGAACTGCTTAATGTTGCCTTGAGTTCTCTGGATTTCTGTGTATACTGTTAATAAGGAATCTTCTAATGTAAGCACAGGCACCGGAGGAATTACATCCCATGAAGATTTTATTTCTGTACATAGTCTACAGTTTTCCATTTACACGCCTGTGTTTCTTGCGTTTCTGTGTGGTTGTTCCTAGTTGTTTGTGTGGTGTGCAAGTTTTGGTGAAAGTGTTTTTGTGCTTGGTGTCTTGATTCCATTATCTTGTCTGCAGTACTTTTTGGAATTTCTTGTACATGGCAAAATATATATTTTAGGTCATGATTTAACCAGAACAGAGATGGCTTGATTAGAAAAAGCAAATCTAATGGACATACTTCAGTATTACTTGCTCATTTAATTTAATAACCTCAATTTTCCTTGCTGAATTCCAAAAAGTAGTTAAGAGAATGGAAGGTGAAGGCAAATTGATGGTAGATGAATGGAATGATGGATGGATGGATAGATGAGTGGGTGATTGCATTTATTTTAGGTATCATATTCATAGCATGTCCACACCTTAATTTATTTTAAAGAATGAACTGTCTACTGTAGGTTTTAAATTGTAGCTATCATCAACCAAAGCACACATCTTGATTGAAAGCTCACTGGAGTCAATGGAGAAACTCCCACTGACGTCAGCGGGTTTTGGTTCAGACCCTTAAAAAAATCTTCAATACACTCATATTTAACCTAAGACAAAATTGGTTTTAATCTTCGTTCATCTTATATAAAGGATTTAGAGTTATTGTGGTTGAAGGGTTTTGGGCTTTGTTTGTTTGTTTTACCAATCCCCCAGCTCTGCGGCTGTAAAGAATAGAAATGCACCAATCAGGCCAACTAACCAATGGAAGGGACCAACATTGGTCGAGACCTTTGTGGGACTGCACTGGCATGAGACAACCTTCGACCCGTGTGCTCCACTCTGTCAGGTCGTCCAGTGGATGATGGATTCCCTAAAAGCTAAAAAACAAAAACAACAGGTTTGCAAGTTACACAGCTGGGTGCATAAAAAGGGCATGTTAATCATGTCAGTCAC
Source organism: Lepidochelys kempii (assembly GCF_965140285.1). Taxonomy (NCBI): domain Eukaryota; kingdom Metazoa; phylum Chordata; order Testudines; family Cheloniidae; genus Lepidochelys; species Lepidochelys kempii. The sequence goes on along the minus strand of NC_136394.1, from coordinate 21,598,842 downwards.
TTTCAGAAGCATAAGCTCTAAAGGCAACTAAACGTAGTTTTTAAATGAAAGGTTAGCTGAAAAGTTCTAGTGATGCCTCCTAAACCTGCAAAAGAAAAATGGTTCCCTGAAAAATGGTGCACCCTTTGTAAACAGCAGTCACACATTAGAACAAAGAAATAATAATAATAATTTTGGAAACATTCTTTTGCCTTTGTCATTGCTACTAACTTGGCTCAGAGCACTTTTAACTCTCCCTGAAGAGGACTAAGACCACTCACATTAGAGCTGTGAAGACAGTATATGATGGGGTCAGGTCAGTGCATTAGTTTTTTTACCTAGATTGTTTTGCACGCTTTGCAGCACATTAACCAGTATATGTCCTTCTCCTCTTGGGGTCTTTGAGAACACTGCTCCTCTCAGAATGCCTTTTGTGGTTACAGGCTTTTTAAAAGTCACTAACCCTTGCAGAAGAGATTCATACAAATTTCACCTCACACCACAGCTGGTTCTCTTTCTGTTCACTAATTTGCAATAAATTTTTATTTTAATGCTTTCCAGGGTGTCCCTTTCAACAACTGAGATTAAATGCAGCCTTGGCACCAATTTTAATAGGAGAATTTTTAAATGATCAATTCGGAATAAACTGCTGGGCTAGGCATACAGCAGCAGCTGAATCTACTCTTACATAAGACATTAGATTGGAGACAGCCAGTCTTTGGACAGTTGCAGACTGAGAGGCTAAAAAGCTTGTTTAGTGCTCTTTGGGAACAGAGAGGCCTAAAGATGCAAGTTCATGAAGGCTCTCTTGTGGACTAATATACAGAAATGCAAACAGGCAGGATCACAAAGGCACCCTTGTGGATTAAGATGTGGAATGGCATTGGCCTGTTCCTCTGGAAGAAGCTGTTTGCCTGCAATCTCATTTGGAGATGCAGTCTGCAACTTCAAAGGCAAGAAGAGATGGTCTAAAAAAGAGGGCAAAGAAGTGACAGTGCAGGAAGAAGGTGGAGAATGGAAACATGGTGAATCTTGTGACTCCAAGAAGCTTGCTTGGTCACTGTCACTGGGGGGAGAAGATATTTTTTTGGTACTTGCCCAAAGAGAAGGACTGAAGATGAAGAGCAATTCCTGAAAATCTGGGAGTGAGGAGAGCAAAAACAACACGACAAAATGGAATCTTTAAGACAGACCATCAAAATAAAAATTCGTGAAATGCTTTCTTTTTTTCCAGTTAAAAATAAAACCTATTTTTACTTTTTAAAGCACTATTCTGATAGTCACTTTAAAGATAAAAACAAACTTTTGGAAAATTATAGTTCAGCTAACCCTTAATTAAAATTTAGATTCAGTTGTCCTTTAACAAAAGCAGCCATTATTGTAATTTGTTCTGTGGGAAAATCATTGTTGCAAAGCAAATTAAACTGATTTCAGCATGCTACAAAAGAAGCTTGTGAAGCAAAATGCAGATTAATAAATAAAAAATCATGGGGGGAGGAAAGAAATAAAACAACCCCCAGTAGATAGGTCCCAAAGATGGATTTTAAGAAAAAAAAATCAAAAGAAGAGGGAGGCGGAAAAGAAAAGAAAAGAAAGAAAAGAGATGGATTTGACAGGCAGATGTTAGAAGGAAGTTTTATTTCACACACCAGAGAGTCTTCTGCATCTCTGTGGGATGGCTCTGCATGTGGAACAGCTGCCCTAGAGTTATTCACTTGTAAGTTGATCTTCCAGACTCGTTGAACATCTTTGCTAGTCAAATTATCTGTTCTATTGCATTTTTGAGTCTCAGACTTTTCATAACTGGGCTTGGCCTCCTCACTTCTGGGCTCTATAAAGGAAGGACCCAAGCCGTCAAAGTCTTCTTCAATGCTGCTTTGCCTGGTTAAAGTTTTCCTGCGAGCAAACAATGGCCTTGTGCTTTTTCTGCATGAACAGTTATCTGTCTCTGCACAACAGCTAGGCGCAACATTGGCAGAAATCAAATCATAAGCATTTCTGAAAGTAAAACGAGATTCTTCTTCCTCACTTCCACAGTCTAGTCCGCTGTCAGGGCTTCTCGTTAAGGATCTACTGTAGTTATATCCTTTGTCTTCTGAAGCAAAATCCTCCGTGCCCGAAATTCTGTGCTTGGCTGGGTACCAAAAGTTGTGCTGTTTGTCTTGATTGTAGGGTCTAGGTGGTCTAGTGCATCTAGCGACCACAGGTTTCATTTTATAGGGCGTACCAAAACCCTGTTTGTGCAATAGTTCAGAATATTCAACCTCCTCTTCAGCTACTTCTGGGATACTGAAAAGCTTTTTACTGTGGTGTATCTGCTGTGAAAACTCAGGCTGTTCCAAAAAAGCAGCTCCAGTGGCCCTATTCTTAGAGCATTCCTTAACAGTATGTGATGTTAAAACCCAGGTGGGGAACAAACAGTGCGTGATAAAAATAAAATGGGAGGGAAAAGGGGGAGGAGGAAAGAAAAATAAAGACAGAATTAGTTTTAGAGCAATGGCAAACATAAGGCATGCAGTTTATTCAGAGAGGGGGGATGTCATGCTCTGAACAGGAATCTGGAAATAAAGACATGATTAAATTGGCTTGGTGTCAGCTAGAACACAGGAGGTCAGTACAAACACAGCTGATATTGTGATGCTTTAACAAGAATAAACCCATGCATTCAACACAAAGCAATAAAAGCGGCATACAAGTTCAGCTGTGGTGAGAGTGGAGGTGAAGTTAGAATATGGCGCGAGTGCTTAGAGTTCTTTGTGCTCTGTGCCAAGCTGGAATTGTTCTAGTCCGTGGAGTGTATCTCGGAAAGCGTTCTACAGCAGAGTTTTCTTTCTTGCTTTGCATCAGTTAAAGTATCCTAGGTGATTAACAAGAAACTCCACAATGCCATCCTGCCCAAAGACAGCAAACTCAGGGCAGGTATGAAGTCATAAAGGGTGCTCTGCAAATGTCAAAATAGGAGTTTTTGTGCCCTCCACAACCTCATAAAAATTACACGCTTTTTAAGCTTGGCTTTCACAAAAAAGACCCTGAGAATTGGGGGCTACCTGCAGCCATTGGTCCACGCTGGATCTGTCATCCTAAATCGGCTTAATAAAATTCTTACTTGACAAGCAACCTGTTACTTGACCCAAATATAAGTCTCAGTACATACCAGATGTAAGTAAGAACTACAATGGACTGGACAAAATCTGAACAGCTTCGATAAATGAAATAAAAGACACATTTTATTTTTAGGCTTACAAAAATTGAGGAATAGTGTAATTGAAGGATCCTATGCAAATGTGTCTCCCTGGGACTCTAAGCAGATGCTGGGCTATCCAAATTAATGAGAAAAGAGGTGTTGGCTTTGAATAAAAATTACACCCTTTTTAAGCTTGGCTTCCACAAAAAAGACCCTGAGAATTGGGGGCTACCTGCAGCCATTGGTCCACGCTGGATCTGTCATCCTAAATCGGCTTAATAAAATTCTTACTTGACAAGCAACCTGTTACTTGACCCAAATATAAGTCTCAGTACATACCAGATGTAAGTAAGAACTACAATGGACTGGACAAAATCTGAACAGCTTCGATAAATGAAATAAAAGACACATTTTATTTTTAGGCTTACAAAAATTGAGGAATAGTGTAATTGAAGGATCCTATGCAAATGTGTCTCCCTGGGACTCTGAAGCAGATGCTGGGCTATCCAAATTAATGAGAAAAGAGGTGTTGGCTTTGATCTATGGAGTCCTTAGCTATTTGGGTCATGGACACCACACCTCTCTGTGCTTTACCCCAATGACAGCAATCAGCTTGGGACTTCTGAGCAGACAGTGCCTGGATTTATGCACGTGGGTAGTGAGGGCAGGATCTTCTTAGTGACTTTGGAATTCTCCTTCCCCTTTGGTCCAACAGAGCCTTAGTTTGCTGCCATTCCAGGGACATTACAAAGCCCATTGCTCAGGCTGTCTCTGAGCAGACAGATTGAGCTGGCTTTTGCTTTATTTTTCTTCAAAGGCTAGGGAGTTTTTAAAAGAGTTAATTTTTGACACTACAGTAGAACCGTAGAGCTACAAATATCAGAATTATAAACCGATCGGTCAACCATACAGCTCACTTGGAACTGGAAGTACACAATAAGGCAGCAGCAGAGACAAAAAAACCAGCAGTACAGTACAGTGCTGTGTTAAACGTAAACTACTAAAAAAATAAATGGAAAGCAGCATTTTTCTTCTGCATAGTGAAGTTTCAAAGCTGTATGAAGTCAACGTTCACTTATAAACTTTTGAATGAACAACCATAACGTTTTGTTCAGAGTTATGAACATTTCAGAGTTATGAACAATCTCCATTCCCGAGATGTTCCTAACTCTGAGGTTCTACTGTATTTCTGTGAATTATTTTTGAATACACTTTTTAATTGTCTATCGTATTCCCAGAGCTTTTTTGAAAAGGTGTCATAAATATGGAAAAAATATAAATAAATGTGCATTAGGAATAGTTTTGAATAGACTCCAAACATCCTCAAGTTTCATGGATGCTCCAACCTGATATTCAAGTTTGGATCTCTTTCTAGATTACACATCAGCCTTCATCTGAAGAGCAACTGAAGGGAATAATAACCGCACAGTAAAGTGAGTCATGCATCTGGTACACTTTCCTTTAGGATAAGGGTATCTATTAACTTGGTACAGAAAATACTGAATGTTAGCTATCTGCAATCATAGCTCGAAGTGCATGGGTTGGTGTACTTTCAAATGCAAATCGCATATGCATTTGAAAGAGTTCAATTCACTCAATGTGTTTTTTGTTTCTTTTTTAATTACAGCAGCTGCAAAGCTGAATTGGATCTAGCAAAACAGGGACACAAGTGTTTTAGTTCTAGAACCTGATCTAAAACTTAAATATAGTTATAAATGCAGTGGTGAGTGTCCTCCAAATTCTAAACTTACTCCATCTGCCCTAAATTTATGTGGCATTCTCACATTAAGTTCTGCTTCTGCACAGCCATTCAAACAACAGATGTTAACCATGAACCTTGGGGCAGATCCTCAGATTGCATTAAATCAGCATATAACATAACTGACTTTAACATAGATATGGTAATTTACCCCAGCTGAGGATCTGGCCCATGTGTGCAGAGTTGGGCTGATGTTAATGCTGATGTAGAAAGTAGTAGTAAATATGCTACTGATTCATAAAGAACTAGAGAGGTCTAGGGATAATTCAGTGTCTGCCTAGTGGCAGTCGGAGCCATTTCATTTTCAAGCTTTTACAAGGATACTAAAGAGGAGAATGAAAGATTTTTTTCTGAAAATGTACTTGACAGTATCTCTTTATATGTTGCATACAATCCTAAGTCTGTGTATAAAATATATAGAAGCAGTTATAGCAATGGTTACAATATCCCTATGTATGTACTTTGCATAAGGGTATGGTATGTTCTTTAGTAACACATCATTTTGGTTGTGGGAAGAACGACCTGTAGGTTTCTTAATATTTTTAGTCATCTGGCTTGTTAAAAAGAAGCATCTTAGCATGGTAATGGTATACACATAAGAGGCAGTTATTATATGTCATATTACAGAAAACAGAAATTCTATGTTGGGAAAGTTTAGTGTTTGCAGTGTGTATTTTAATCAGATGAATAAAATCACCTTGTAGGATGAATCCTCCCATGCAGTGTTTGGGACATCATTCCTGACATATGTTCACCATTGTCTGCTCTGCCACCAGAAGCTCATTAATGATCGCGACACTAAGATTCATTGACTATGGGCTTTATCCACGCTATTGGGAGTCCATATTGCACTGAATAAAACTCCCCAAATCCGTTACCAGCATGCACTAGAAGGATCCCGTGGGGGTAGTTCCAAAAACCTGGTCAGTAATATGGAGAGGATGTCCACAGGATATTTAAATTCAAAGACTTGTGTGTGGATGTGCACGCATGCACGCATCAGAAAACCTCTAATGGTCTGGGTGCACGTTCCATATACTGCAGCACAGCAGCACCCCCAAATGTGCAGCAAAACAGATAATTGCATAACAGCCCAAGGACAGTCTTCACTATGTGAAGCTCTTGGCTAACACCAGAGAACTGAGTATTAAATGGACTTCACAATGGGGACTTTACATTATGAACAGCATTCATCCCAGTTCTAGTCTGTAGGCCACTGTGAACTGTAACGTCCACAGCAGACTAACAAAATGATAGTGCGTGGAAGAAAGGAAGAACTTGGCTTGCCCTTCTCTGAAGCTTAAGCCCCCCTTTTCCGTCACTCTTACCTTGAGTGTGTTGTGTGATGTTACACTGACTCGTCTTCTTCCTCCGTCCTCCAGCTGCATTTCTGAGTACAGCTCTTCTTCATCTTCCTCCATGATATCGGACAAGTCAGAGCCCCTACTGCTCTCCGTGTGGTACTCCTCACCCTGGCCGTAGTGCGGCTATTGGATGGGATGGAAAAGAAAAAAGGCTGCAGGTTTAAAATCTGAAGTGACAGTGCCCCCACAAATGGGGGGCAAGGTAGCAACTGGCAGCTTGAATATTGCAATAATACTTTGTGTAACCCACACTAACCAGGTGCAACTCTCGGTAGCCCTCAAAAGGTTTATTAGCTTGCTCACACTTTAAATTCCAGAAATCGCGGATTCAGTCCCTACATATGACCCAACCAGGGGCATCATTACACTTGCACTTCCACTGCACCACAAACCTCATGAGACCCCGATTAAAAAAAGCTCCTAGATTTACAGAAGCCCTGCACGTGTTAGTGGATTTGCTGACCATCTGGTGAAGGCTCCAACTGAGATTGTGAATTCCATTCACATGTAAGCTACTCTTCATTGTCATATCTGATGTTTTCTATATCTAACTGTAAACCCCACATGACTCTTCAAGAGCACCATTTAGTTCTTACATAATATTTCTATATTGTAAATTTTCACTGGCTGATGAGGGTCAATGATCTCATTCTATTCAGGCATCTAGGGAGCAGAATTGATAGAATTTTAATGTCCTTCTAGAGTTAGTTCCACTAAATTAAGTTGTCTGTGTTTTCAACTAGGTGGAACGGACGGAAGAAATGAGCTATGTTATTGAATTGCTGGTGTTAAATTTAATTGTCTTTGGTAAATTCTTGTTTTGTTTTACTAGTGTCATGATTTATATCCACAGTCCAGATAACAAACCAAACATTACTGTGATTCTACATCTACAAGTACATTTTTAAAATGAGGCATCTAATTTTCTGAACAAAATCACACTGGTGCTTCAGGTCTGTCAGCAGTTTCATCTGCTTGTGCAAATGCTTAAGTCGAGGCCTACTTAAAACTTATGGGCCCAAAAGTTTCACACATGCACTGCATAAAAACTAAAATGCAAATCTCAATGTAGCCGATAACACGTCTTCCTACTTTGTTGGTGTAATCTTCCCATTCTCAAAATACGGACAGCAAAAAAGTACAGATCTTTATATACAGTTTGAGTCTGAAGCATAGCAATTCAGGATAGGATAGGCCCAAACAGAAATTCCAGGTCTGAATATACTTGAAATGTGAAGTTTGGCTCCAGATCCGAATTTCATGGGGCTCCAGATCCGAATTTCATGGGGCTCCAGATCCTCAGCTGGTGTATTCCAGTGTACACTGATTTATGCTAGACAAGGATCTAGCCCTACATCTCTATAATGGGCCAGATCAGAGGCTCGAATCCAAACACCCTTCTGTCTAGATATGTTCAGATTCAAATGTGAACTACATAGCTCAGTCCCACCTTCAGTGTCAAGCAAGTGGTACTATATGCTGTAGAGACAATTTCCAGGAGTAAACCTATTTGCCTCAGAAAAAGGATTTTGGAGAATAAGTTACTGAAATACTAGAATGTCAGGGAGCAGAAGTTACTTTCTTTCCCCAGAAGAAATACTACAGCAGAAGCAATTTTCGTAGACCAGAATCACTTCCTATAGTTCCATAACGTATTGGCATCAATAAACTGCTGTAAACTTCCAGAAATGAAATGAAATGTCTGCAGTAAGCAATTACCCTGAAGTGAAAATATGTTCACTCTCCAAATATTACAGCAGACTTGCACTCTCTTGATCCCTAGACAATAGTTCTGGAGATCTCAGTGTGTATCTCTACAATGTGCCTCAGCTGTATGAGATGTTCATTAATGCTAAGCTCCTTCTTTCATTACTTATGGGAGCCAGCTTGGTCCAGTAGATCAGGCACTGGCCTGGGAGGCAGAAGACCATAGTTCTATTCACAGTTCTGCTGCTGACCTGTATGACTTTGGGCAAATTACTTCTCCTCTCTAAGCCTCCATGTCCCCTATTGTAAAATGCAGATAATGATACTTACTTTCCACTGTAAAATACTTTGTAGTCTATGTATAAAAGCTAAGGATTGTTATTATCGAGGGTTGTGAGATCCAGCCTTTTTTGAACACTTCGCTGCTATCCAAGGGAATGGGATCAAACCCATGAATGTTTTCAGTTTCCCTCAGCTGTATTACATGAGGGGGTAATTTTAAGAATAAAAGCCACTGCAGGAATTAATACTTTCAGTTACTTTATGAAATGAAAGAGTCCCAGAATTTGGTCTGATGCTCTCACTTTCACCCATGCCATTCCAATGGAGTCTTGCTTCCAATTTCAGTGAGTCAAACCCTGTTCTCAATTATAATACGGACAATACAAGGGAGTTCATTGGGGGCTGCACTGTGTAAATGAGAGCCGTGTTTGTGATATCATGTAGATTATCAAAGGTTGTTATTGCCAGAGAAAAGCTGCACAGCTACATAGCAGGAACCTTTCAAACTATCTCCAATGCTTATCTGCTGTTGATTTAATAATAGAGGTGTCTGTTAAATACCCACCAATTATTTAATGAAAACCTTCTAATTGAGGTGTTAGAACTTGTTAAGACATGTAATGCAATTAGCTCAAATTTACGTAAGCAATAATTGTACAATTACATTCTGTGTTAGTAACAGATTAATTCGTTACAAAATATTGAAGCATCTAATGGGCATGTAACAAGATATTGAAGCTCAAACAATTTGAACAGACTTTTAAAAAATCATTGTGTTTTGGGCCCCCATCCTGTAAACACATATGCACATCCTTAACTTGAAGGCAGTGAGTAGTTGCAGTGAAGTCAAGGGTAAGCCTTGAATATTTTTATTTCCATGGTAGTTAGCCTTTAAAATCCTAATTGCCTTGTCCAAAGTCACACAGGAAGTCTGTGGCAGATCCAGTGACTGTTTTGATTTGGAAGGGATGTGAGCTATATAATCACATATGAAATTTTTTAAAATCCATATATTATGTCACACAGTTACAGAAATATAGACCGCAGCAGCCATCTCCATTAGTATCAATCAGAACACCACTGCTGAACAACATCATTTTAACCTGTATTTGTGGTTGCCTGCTTTGATTTCTTTCTTTCTATCTTCTTCATGCATGAGACACATCAAGTGAGACTATGCCAAAAGCTTTTAACTGGGCATAAATGCACAGTATGGCATCAACTTCAGAATACCAATGAGTACACACAGACTAAAGCTACACTATAATAAGCTAACTAACTATTGATTGCCTTATAGTGAAATAAGCTACCAGATTCTTTCAAAATCACAATTACGCCTAAAATCTTATTAAAAAAAACCTCCTATTAAACTTCCTGGTTAGGTCTTGATGTAGTAGAATTACATAAAAAAAGTACAGAAATTGTCTCTTTACTAACAAATTATGCAGTACAATTTTTCAATTTTTTTAAATAGTTAAAATGAGCAATTAAGCTGCAAGTAGGTGCCTCTCTTATATAGCTGAAATATAAACAGGTAATAATCAATTTGTATTTAATGAACACAGAAAAGCTGCCTCACTAAACAGAATTCCCTGGTAATTTCTATGAGTGTCCAGTGGTTAAGTGCTGGACACTGCAGGGGAACACCATAAAGGGGTATGAGGTGTACGTATAGCTAATCTGCAAGGCAAAGCAAGGGCTGGCATGGCCCTGAGGAGATTGTTTAGGTGGTGTCACCAATCTGAAACCCAGTTAAGCACAATCAAGTCTCTCTCTCACTGAGACGGGCGTTACAAGGAGATTCACAATCCTGGGTACCCTGAGAAAGTGTCACAATGGGTTAATGAGCTTAGAAAGTGTTCTATCTCTAGAACTCAGTAAAACAGACAGGGGTTTCAAAGTGGGCTTACAAAAATGGAGACAACCAAAATCTTAGTTTTCTATATGACTCCCATTATTGCAGTGTCTGAGCAGCTTAGAATTTTTAATGTCCTCTCAACAGCCTTGTGATATAGGACAGTGCTACTGTCCCCATTCTACAGTTGGGGAAACCTAGGCAGAAAGATATTGACTGACTTGCCCAAGGTTACACAGGACGTCTGTGGCATAGTAGGGAATTGAACCTAGCTCTCCAGAATGCCAGACTAGCACCTAAATAATGGAGCAGACTTCCTTATGAAATCATTAGTCGCTTTAGAAAATCTTGGCCTAGATGCACATAAAATAATTTTAAATTGTATTATATCTATTGGTTTAATCAACCTGGTGCACCTTTAAGTTTCACCTGCAAACAGCTCATTTGCTGCACAAGTCAGGTAATTGCATGTGCAATCAGATACTTCCATGTACCAGTGTGTTTTGAAACACAATTCCCATAGCTGCAGACTCAGATACACCTTGTACATGGGGCTCGAGAGCGTGTATATAGTTTGTAGGTGCAACCTGAGTGCAGGAGTTCTACAAATTTGAACTACTGCCTCTACAGATGGAACCAACCCCCCAAGTCAAACATCTCTGAGGGGATTTGAAATCCAAAACAATATCAATATCTTACAAATGCCACTCTCTTGATAATGAGCTGAACCAAAATCCCAGAACACTCAGGAAACCTGTGTGTGCAAAACAAATGTCACGGCTTGGACTCATCTGTAGCCAATGTTTTTTATGTGTTGTTCATTTATTGTGTGATGTTATGATTAACTAACATTCTATGCCATATATAATCATTGTATGCTAAATAGAGTTAAATTGTAAGATTATAGAAGTATAAGCTTGATTTGTAGTTAGAAGGGATAAGTATGCATTAGTTATCTAAGTAAATAAGGCTGAAATACAAGGCCTACAGGCCTGCAAGATTTTAGCTTAGCCATACTAGGTCATTGGCTTAAGAAATGTTTGACATAAGTAAGCGACCAAAGAATGACCCTATGCTACAAGATTACGGGAATGGGTGATATTGCAAAAAATTAACAGTAAGAGTAATTTTTTTTGTTTACAAGATACCTGGTAGTCACATTTTTCTAATACATGCCCTAATTGCAAGGTGCATGATGTGCCTAACTGGTAATGAGGTACAGTCAGAATCACAGTAGAAAAAGAGGGTGCCCAGATTAGGAAAACCGAGCTTCCTACAAGAAAACTCCAGCAGGAACCATCCCTCTACTGATGATCAACCCATGAAAGATCCATCAGACCCTAACATTATCTAGGAAGATGTGAGCATAACCATATTTGTAACTTGTGCATAGGTCTGTAAAGAATTTCTATATGCTTGGACAATCATGACTTTAATTGTGTAACATTAACAAAAACTTGTACAACAGACTAGACCTTGTACTTGTGAATGTGTGTGTGGTCACTATCCTTGGTCTTTATGTGTTACTAGAGACTCTAAAACTGAAGCAAGTAGCAGAGGTGACTTTCACTCTGTTAAGCTTGAAACTGTAGCCACCAGAGTGGTGTAATACCACATTGAAAAATCACTTTAAATAAAATGAAAGGCTACACATCTCTAATTATGTCCAATATCAGAACTTGGGAGTATTCTGCCAAGAAGGTATTATAACATGCTAAGAAAAAGTTCCAGACCGATTTTTACTTTACTGTAATAGGGGGCTCAGCTCACTTGAAAGTAAAAAATTAAATTGTCTTGTAGTGCTTTCAGTAGGGTGAGGCTGAAGACTGGGTTTAGGAAATTCTTCTGAGAGCATCTTTCTTCCTGCTGCAGCATGCCAGGGACATATTGTGTTAGCTCCTTGCTTGTAAGGAGGATATTTCATGGCTTTCAAATGACACAAAAAATTCCAAGCCCTTTTTTTGGTCTTATAGCACGTCAATATACGTAAAAATAAAGTATAATGCAGAGAAAGCCCAGATTCAAAAATATCTCCACTTACCTTCTTTTTCAGTATTAAGGTTGTTGCTAGTTGTAACTATCAGAGATTCATATATCAGCCTTTATAATGAGCAAAGGGCCAGACAGTTAAAAAGACTTCTGGCTTCTAAAAGTATAATGCTGTAGGAGTAGAAAAGCCTATTCATCAAACTCGGTACAGGTCTGGCTGCTTAGCCATAGAGCATATCGGTTTGACAGTCAGCAGAATGATACTGCTGTGGTTAATGTGTTGAGCATCATAAAGTATTTTCAATACATTGCAGACCTACATCTCTCCTTATTACCATAATGAGGTCACATTAATTACCTGCTTTCCAAGCTCTGAGCCTTTCAGGAAATCGTCGACTGAAGCCCCTCTCCTTTTAATGCTGGGAGAATCGTAGCCGTCTTCCTCCTCATCTGAGTTTGCATAATGCACCATGTTACTCCTTTCGCTAAACACACTCCTCCTCTCCATCTGGCAAAACACCAACATGGTAAAGAAAAGCGGGCACCCCCTTCACCTCCATTGTTCCCAGCAAGCCAACAAAGAGATGTTAATGATTCCAGGTCTGCTGATTCTACGACTCCCAAGAGCACATTTAAATATCCCTATGGCTTAAACTCGAACGATAAACTTCTGGTTCCTTTAAATCATAGCCCTTTCACTGGTCTCACTCACCAGCATATACCTCCTTGTGCTAGAATCCCATCACATTTCATGAGTTAAGCAAGCGTAGGCTGGGTGGGTACTTGGATGGGTAATCTCTAAAGAACACGCAGATAGTCCAGGAAATGGCGTAGGGGATGCAGTAGGTAGAGCTCTTTCCTTGAATCATTACTGAAACAAATGTCTCAACATGATGTTGAAGGCACAGTGTTTTCAGAGAAGACATAAAACCAGAGTTCCGCCCCTGAAGATGCTGAATTTAACTGTGGACATTACTACTCAGTGCCTCGACTCGTGTGTGTTAGGACTAAGTGGAGAACAATCTTTCCTTTTGCATGTGCCACTTTCCTGAAAAGCACAGGACTTTGCACCTATAGGGCACTCACTCTTGCGGAGAACAGAGGGTGTTTCTTTTAATTTCTATTAAAATTAATCTTAAAATTAAATTTAAATTTAAATTAAAATTAAAATTTTAAATTTTAATTTAAATTTAAATTAAATTTAAATTAAAATTAATTAAAATTAATTAAAATTAATCTCTCCTAGGGGATCCCACAGGAGTCCATTGGCAGAAATTGCCTAGACAATGCACACATAGTGAAATTCAGCACTATGCAGAGGACGAGCACAATGTCTGTGCACCACCGAAACCTCAGTAACGCTTTCTTATTGTGAAGGCATAAGCACTTGTGCTGATCCTCTGCACCAAAGTGAATTTCACCCTCAATCACTAGATCCTGCTGACCACAAGCCCTCCTCAGTCCACACCATCCAGCTTTCTGGTTAGAGGTATGTGAGGGCTCCAGCGGCTTACACCACCGCCACACAGTACAAAGTGGACTTTCCACTACTGAGGACTATGTACCATAGGTGTTGCTCGCAGAACTTGGCTTACCCCAGAGTGAATCTAGCCCCTGAACTTTTGCCCAGGTCCCTGCATTGAACCTTCGAAGATTTACTAATGACTAGTCCAAACGTGAATCTAATTAAACCTGTTTTGGAGTGTAGATCAGTGATTTTGCAAAAACTAAAAAAAGTTTCTCAGCCCCCTTCCCTTAAACTGCGGTCATGCTCTAGTTAATCACCACTGCTCCATCTATCTTACAATCAGTCCAGTAGCCATCCAAAACAGACCCACTTGTGCTCCTCTAATACATAGCCTTGTGTCCAGGTCATTGGGCCCTTCTTTCCGATTTGCCATTTGCTTTTTTAAAAGGCTCAGTGGTCATGCAATTGGCATCCAAACTTGCTTGTCATTATATAACTGGGTTTGGTGTTTTTGTTTTCCTTTTCCCCCTACCCCCTCCTAAGAATTTAAATTTAGGACAGAATCTCATTCTCATGAGCTGAGCTCAGCTGTCAATCAGATAAGGTTTGCGCACTTTTGTTTTGACAAACAAATCAAGAAAAAGGAGGCTAATCCATGTGCATTGGCCCAGGTGGCTCTTCTCGTGTTGCATTCAAGCTGTAGCGTTCGAAGGTCTCTTCTGTTGCATGAGGTATCCAGAGAACCTACCGTTAATAGGGTTTTGCAGCATTGTGTATAGCAAGTCAAATAAGAGAAAATAAAATATTTGGTGTTAATGTGAACCAATGGGCTAACTTGACTTACACCTCAATCCTGCAAACAAACGTTTAACTTTATGGACCTGCGTCGCTCCACTGAGGTCTATAGGACTTTATTCTGGTGGGCCAAGTTATGCCCATGCATAAGCGTTTGCAGAATCAGAGCCTGAGTTTGCTCACCCATTTCAGTGTGCAGTTTTAAAATACCATCTTAGTTGTTAGGGCCCTGTTTAAGCAAAGCATTTAGGGCTAGATTTGAAAGATATTCAGGTACCTGAGGTGCCTAAAACACCTTTAAAAATCTGAAAAGTAAGCACTCGTTCAACTTTTCTCAGATAGACACAAGTTTCTCTTTTGACTTCTATGAAATATCCCTCAATGCTTTGCTGACCAGAGATGGACATAAGCATATGTTTAAGTGCTTTGCAGAACTTGGGCCTATAATACTTGTTCCATCCCACCTCAGAGAACCTTTCTCTCTGCCCTCTTCCCAATCACTCCACTCATCCTCCTGTCTGCACTTGCAGCATTGCTGAGGTGACAGCCTTCTCCTTTGCAGCTCTGCTGTGCAGAACAGCCTCTAGGTAAGATCTCTCCACCTCCCTGACTGCCCATCGTTTTCGAAATCTCATCCAAAAATATATACCCTTTCCCCCTAAACTATATCTCTCCACTTTACGCTCCTTCTGCTGTTAATTATTGCTCTAACACTGAAACTGTCTTATTTAATTGCCTCACACATTTGTGGGCATAGATTGCCCCAAAGATCCTGCAGCATTGTATCATTTAACAGAATTCAGCAAAACCAAGAAACCATTCTCGAGAACATGAGCCACGATACACCAGCACTCCTTACACTGCCTCCATTTCTGACGTTGTTCCCTGTGGAGTTTGGATGGTAAACAAAGCACAGCATGACAGTCATGCAGAGTTATTCCTAGACAGAGCATACCCATGTGCTAATAACTTAATTTAATTAGTTCACAAGGAATTTCAAGCAAGCTGTGGTCTTGGGAAATTGCCCTACGTAGGAAATAGGAAATGATCAACTGTTTTCAGGAATGTTTTATGGTGGGTTTGTTTTTGAGACTGTCCAGTTCATCTGCACTAGGCAATGCCCTGCAACTGCCAGGCAGATTAATTTGAGAGCAAGGTGAAAGCAACAGCTACAGGGTGCTAGTTTCATCTCACTGTACAAGGGTTTGCTTGCATGGTTCATTGGTCATCGAGATGAGCACGTTGATTCAGCCCTTTTGGGGGGGGGGCGGGTTTGTTAGATGTTTACCTCAGGATTCTATTGCATAAAGGCCAGATTCTGCCCACAAAAGTAACAGCAGCCTATGGAGATCCACATCAGACGGGACAGGTTAGTGAAAGAAATTTGTTAGCCTTTGGGGTTACAGAGCTTCAGCCGGTATCTAATGCAATGAATCATCCCTTCACACTGACAGGAACACAGTGCTCTGCACTACCTATTCACATCTGGTGGTGTTTGATATGTCAGTGATGATGTAACAAGCCCTACATGCGTGGGTGTTTACACTTTTAGAATGTAACACGGGCTATGAAACGTCACCTCTCACTACTCTCCCTCTTAGATGTTATTATCAATGAGACTGTTCTTGATGTCTGTTCCTGGGGCTTAACTCTCTGAGACTGCAATTGCAACCAACACAGCGATTTCAGTGAATAAAGGGCCCGCACCCCTGCAACCTGCTCTCTCTAGTGACCTGCCAGAGCTCAGCATAAGTGAGCTTAATGTATAACAGCTCTTTGTTGGTCAAACTTTCACAGAGATTTTTCTTGTTACAGATCAGGTGGCTCTGTTCACAAGCCTTGAGGCTGAAGGCTTAGTATTTTGTTATTGACTGTTTTAACTGAGATAAGAAGCCCAAGTGACATGGTGTGGGGAGCCAAATGTTGAACTTAATTGGCCAAAAATAAACCAGATTTTTTAAAAATATATTTCCATTTTTAAGAATCGTTGGGGTTATCAGCAAGAGATCAAAGGATAGCACATTACAATATCTCTGTGCTTTATGGTCAGAGTATCCACTCAAACATCTGGGAGTAGATTTTGGTCACGGTTTATATTAGTGTTGAATTTATAACTGGTTTATAAAAGGTTTAATCAATTATGCAAGCTTTAGATTTAATAGATTTCATTCACATAAGATTCCATGTACAGATATGATGTTCTAGGCACATCAGTAGAAACAGTTATAGATTGTTATTAGACATAGTTATAAATAACCTACAGACCTAATGGACTCTATAACAATTGATTGACTTTTTATTAATCAGTTATTAACCCTTTATAAAGTATTTATAAATGGAACTTTAATATAAAAGGTGATCTACTTTTTAAAACTAAATGATTTGCAACCAAGCCACTCTATATGACAGGGTGTAAGAAAGAGCTTGCCTTACCCTGTTGTTCTCTGCAACCCGCTGGGCAGCTTCTCTCGCCATGGCTTTAGCAACAGTGTTGGGGATGGGTGTGCCTTGCGGCTGAGGGAGTATTCGATTAGGCGAGGGAGACCTCCTTCCTTGAAGCGGGCTTTGAAAGTTGGGGGCAGGAGGCTCCAATGTGTGTCCATGAATGGGGGATGCTGAACGAGTCTGCTCCCATGACTCATCCATTTTTAAATGTGGACTTAAATGTTCATCTTTGGTATCTGGGGCCCCGGCACTTGCTAATGGCTTCGATTTGGGAGCTGTTCGAGGGTGAGGGATTGGAGGCACCAATAGGTCAGGTGGAATGGCAGCAACACAAGAGTCCTCAGATTCCCCTTGTGCAGAAAGTGTTCTCACGGTAACTTCCTTAGCTTCTACATTTCGTATTTTCATTAGCTCCACGAAGGTGTTCTCTGCTGTTGGAAAGATCACCTCTGCCACCTGAATACATAAACAAGCAACTTAAAAGTGTAAAAGACATTTCCTCCCATAGTCACCTTGAAAGGCTTCCTATGCTCTTGCAAAGTGTTGCCCATTGGTTGCAATAATCAGCACCGCAGGTCTGTATCGATTCGCACCGATCAGCTGTAACACTTCCACTAGGCATATCTGAACAGCTATGTCTTCCTGATGAGTTTACATTCAGGAACTCCACAGCTAACTTACAAACCAGGCAAATAATGAAGTGACAAAATAGCTGCAGTGAAACCCAGAACAACTCAGCAAACCTTGAACTGCTGCCTTTACCTGGTAATCTATCTGCACACCTATAGCTGCTGATCACTGTAACAAGCAAAAGAAAGCTTACCCTTTGGCCTTTTGCATAAACACCATAGCCAGTAACATTTGCTCCATTGGAGGTCCCTGTGCATGTAAGGGTTGGTGGTTTCCAGGACACCTGTATAGTGGCAGGTGTGGACCCAGCCTGTATGGTAATATCTTGAGGTGGAGCTGGAGGACCTAGGAGAACAAAAGCCTTGTTTACCATTCAATTCTTTTAGGTTTCATGCTTTAAAATAGACAGACCACTTCAAGGTCTGCTGTGAATCTTGAGGACTGCGGATTTTTTATCACCCTCTCTGCATATAGGGATGATATATTTTCATACACAACAGGGCTAACTGTCCTCACACCTTGAACGGTGGGACAGGTTTGTATTGAGTTCATTAGCCAGACAGGCTTTCCTTGCTTTTTTTTGATAATGATTAGGAAAATATATGGGTCAAATCCATCACTTTTAATTTGGGTCCATGATTCTCAAAGCACTTTAACGAAGGAGGGCTAAGTATCACTAGTCCCATTTTGTAGAAGGGAAAACTAAAGCAGCGAGATGTGATGTGACTTACCCAAGACCCCAGAGCAGGTTAGTCATGGAGCCACGAATGTGAACCTAGAAGTCTAGCGAAACCATCTACCAGACCCTGCTCCCTCTCGGTTGTTTTAATCACAAAATGGAAAGGGAAATACATTGTTTTTGCTCATGTACTTACCTTTTCCCCTAGCTCTTGTACAAATGCTTCAATTCTTCTGAATGTGGGGAGAGGTAAATATTAAAGGTGGTGGGAGAAGTTGGCAAGGAGAGGCATTAGTGTGTATGGAAACCTGTTATGACTGGCTACAGACTACCTCGGGCCATGCCTCTGAAACACAGATCAGTACAGAACACTGCGTGCTGGGAGCTGATTTTGAATTTCAAAGCACCACCAGTAGAAGACGCACATGAAGAGGAGAAGGTGGTGGTAGGAAATGAACCAGGCTCCCTGAAGACCAGAATTTTCTTGAGATACTTGCTAAATACAACAAAATTACAGCAAAACAGACCCATTTCAGCAGTGCTCTGAACCAGTGAGGCTGATACACAGCTGTTTCCTCATCCCTCCCCACCTTACCCTTTGCAATATCAGCAGTAAACTGGTGTTCGTTTAATTACCAGCAGAAACAACTCGCCTAGGTGATTTACACTGGTGTTTGTGGTACAGAAGAACCTCAGCGTTATGAACACCTCGAGAATGGGGGTTGTTCGTAACTCTGAAATGTTCGTAACTCCGAACAAAACATTATGGTTGTTCTTTCAAAAGTTTACAACTGAATATTGACTTAATAAAGCTTTGAAACTTTACTATGCAGAAGAAAAATGTTGCTTTCCCTTTTCTTTAGCAGTTTATGTTTAACACTGTACTGTACTTGCTTATTTATTTATTTATTTATTTATATTTGGTCTTTGCTGCTGCCTGATTGCGTATTTCCAGTTCTAAATGAGGTGTGTAGTTGACCGGTTAGTTCATAACTCTGTTATTCTTAACTCTGAGGTTCTACTGTACATAATCACATGCCCTTTGTTCTGCATCAGTGATACCTGGAAGGCTGCTGCAAGGAAGGGCTGGAATAGTGCCTATATTAGACACCATCTTACTGCAAATATTACTGATTTCTTTTCCGCTTAGTGGGTATTGTGGGAGGGCTGTGAGGGCGGAAGACAGGAAAACATTTCAAACCAGCTATTGCATGAAATTCAGAAGCACCATGCACTGTATCAGATTGCTTCTTGCTGAGAAAAACACAACATGGGAGTCCTTTGCCTGCAGAAATTCCTTGAGTAATATGCCTTACAGAATACAGCTCCATTTTAAAAATAATATATGGGCTACTTACTGTCATTTTTATTATGCAGAGAATAACTTTTCATATTACCTGCCATTTTGGACACAATCGTGGTTTCATTTGTAAAGAAAAAAATAAAAACGGTGAATGCAGAAGTCCAGAAGAAAGCTTGTGTCAAGAGACACACAGAATGCCAGCCAAATCCAAGGACATGGGGCTATGGCTTTATAAAGGATGGGATGGACCATGGCTGGGGATAGACTATAACTGCGCCTTGTGAAAGGCTGTGTATTGGAGGGGCCAGAGGGATGAAAGGGGCAGGCTGAATCCTGTTCTCATAGTGTACATGAGAATTAGGCTCAAAGCCTCCACTCTGCACTGGAAAAAAAAATTAAACCAAAACTCAGCCTTTTAAGGCATTTAAAGTACATTAACCTACTAGCATGTTCAGTACATCCCTAATTAAAACACATTACTGAACCTACTATAAATAGCCCCGTGTTGGCTGGAAACCCAAAGTAAAAATATCTTGGAGATTATTAGTTCATGTATATTTTATAAAGCCCGTTGTGTTAATTTAACTGTCAAATCCTGGTAAGTTTATCACGTTAAAAAGCTTGCAAAGCTTTCTGGAATTGCTGGTGGAGGACACAGCTGAGCAGTTGCAAATTTCTTTTTCTCGCCATAGAACTTAGCACAACCAATTTCAATTCCTCTATCAAGGGCAACACCAGAACCAACACATGTCGTTCCTGTGTGCACTCATTTTCAGAGAAAAGAAAATGATGAAGCTGTAAACTAGGTAAAACATGGGTCTTGGGAAGCTGGCAAGAAGCCAATAGGGCCATCGATGTTACCAAGTTCTGTCTAGAGGGCATCAGTACACACTGTAGCCATTTCGTTACAGTTCAGGCCATTATAGGCAAAAGGGGGCTTTACTTAGGTACGGTCAGAGACAACTAAACAGCCTCTTAGCGCACTCCCCCCCCCATAAAAATAAATATGGCGTGATCCATGCTGTGTCTTTTCTCCTGTGTTTTTGGTTAGCAAGGTGGTTCTCTGACTACAACGGTGCTTGCTTGTAGTGCTTCTGTGAGCAAAGTTCACGTGCAAGCCAACCTTCCAGTTCGCGGGAAACCACAGCTGAGGAGAGGAGAGGGGGACAGGAAATTTTTACACTGAAAGATGCGGTGGCTATTTCAGCTTCTCCAGTGCAAGTCAATTCCTTACGGCTCAGCCAGCAAGGCAAAGGAGAGCTGTTCAGTTTTCACGTCAGTCCATCACAACCCAAAGAACCTCTTGAGACTTGTATTAATTCATAGCTCCATGCGGGCGGCAGTCAGTCATGAAACCTGCGTTTTACATAAGCACTTTGTAGGGCTTTGTCTTTAATTGTAAGTATAATCACAATCGCTGTGTTTGCCAAAGGCTGAGGAATATGTGGTTTATAATGAGTGTCCTCTCGGCTAAGTATATTTAATAACCTCACAGGCCCTAATACAAACACCACAGAATTTACACCTCCAGGGCCTGCTTTTAAGAGGTGCACTTAAAACTCCACAAGAAGTTTGTATGAAATGGGGGTACCCAGCACATGAAAATCAGGCAGTTAGTCACCACCTCAGTGCGTAAGACCCCCCCACACACACACACACATTAAACTGGCTCCATCACACTGGTGGGAATGAGTCAGCCAAATCGATCAGCAGTGTGGAGGAGTCGTTGGGTGAGCAACTTTTAAAATTGACAGGCTCACGTGGCGGGTAACAGACATCAAGACCAGATTACAGTAGGTTACACGTTTGAAATTTTCCATGGCCCTGATTCAGCAAAGTACTTGAACCCCTGGCTCACTTTAGCATGTCTGTAATCCCAGACGTCAAAAGGATTGCTCTCATGCTTAAAGTTAAGCCTGCCTCCTGTGGCTGTGTCTACACTACGAAGCGTGGGAATCTGACGCTCTGTCAGCTTCCAAAAGTCAGCAGCTGCATGACTGTCGCTTGAGCCCATGCACTTGGCAGCTTGCACTGATGCTGCACAGCACCTCACAATAACCTGTCGCATCAAGAGATGATCTGGTGCATCAAGGGTAGGTACCTTACTCTGGTGTAATGCCTTGTGGGAGATTTTTGCAGTGCTTTGTAGGATACCAACAATTCACCCAGGGATTTCTGAAAGCTAGGGGTGAAGTTCCCACAATGCCACTTTCTCCATCCCATCATGGTTATTCTAGCCCATAATTTTTGTGCCTTGTAAAAACTTCCCCCAGTTTCATGTACTGCTTTTTAATCTCTGCTATCTCTCCAGCAGAAGCGACTCTGTACAGCTTAGTGCAATTCTCATGTCTATTGCTAACACAGGACACATGATACCCCTGTATCTGCTTCAACAACTACCACTACAACTGGTGATCTGATGACGAAGACGAGATGCCAGAGGACAAGGAATGGATGATGGAGACAGCGAATAAACGTATCATGTTGTTGGAGGCATCCACAGATTAACTCCACATAGTGGACAGGCACTTCTGGGTCCAAGAAATGAGCACTGAGTGATGGGATCACATGATAATGCAGATTTGAGATGATGAGCAGAGGTTGCAGTACTTTCAGATGTGAAAGGCCGAATTCCTGGAGCTGTGTGCCAAACTTGCCCCAGCCCTCCAGCGCAGAGACACCAGAAAGAGAGCTGCATTGACAGTGGAAAAGCAAGCGGTGATCACGCTGGATGTCTGTCGGTCAGCAGTTTGAAAATCCACAGTGGGAACCGTTGTCATTCAAATGTGCAAGGCCAGCAAGCATCTTCTGTTGCACACAAGTGTGACTCTTGACAGTTGGCAGGAAATAGCAGAAGGGGATTTGAAGCAATGGGGTTCCCGACTGTAGCGGGATGATAGATAGGATGCATCTCCTTATTCTAGCACCAATCCATCTTGCCAGCAAGTGCATAAACTAAAAGGGATATTTTCCATGGTTATGGAAGTGCTAGTGGATCATCAGGAATGCTTCACTGGTATTAATGTGGATGATCAGGGAAACTGCATGACACTTGCAGTAACGTCAGAAACTTACTGAATAAGCATCTTGATTTATCTCCGATTTAAAACTGTTGCATTATTTTTGAGGTTCTCTTTTTAGTTCCATTACAGTTTATGCTACAGTTTGACCCTCTTGTCAAAATAGAAAAATCAGTTACATCAATACTTTTTCAAGATCTTTGCAAAGGGAGAAGGTGAGAAGCACAGGAAACAAAATATCCTCGATTCCCATAGCAGGTATTTCTCCCTAGTTCAAGGCAGCAAGTGGCTAGCTTATGCTGCATCATGTGTGTTTGTGTACGAGTCCTCATACAAATGTCTAATTCCTTTTAAAGTCCAGCTAAAAGGACTTTATGTCAGCCTTAGTGTCAGCGAGTCCCACCAGCTGGTTATGTGTTGTGTATAAAAACAATAATAATCCCAAAGCAACACAATTATTTCCTTTTGTTTGTTTTAAATAACCTTTCAGTTTCATGGGCTACCTCCTGTTCTTGTATTAAAAGAAAGGGTAGATAGAAATGTCCAATTTATCTCCTCTATATCAATCATCATTCTGGATACTTCTATCATGTCACCTCTTAACCATCTCCTCTGTAGATTAAACAGTCCCAATCCTTTCAATCTCTTCTCACGTGGACATCTTTCCAAATCTCAAATTGTTTTCCACTGTCCATCTCTGGACATCTTCGCTATCATGGATATTTTCTTGGTCTTGTTTCCCTCTCCCCCAACCACTCCAATCTCATTCAGAATTTTGTCCTTCTCTGTGAATTAAATGGCAACTTTCTTTAGCCGCTAATTGAATTCCCAATAATACCTGCTAAAAGGGATGAAAATAGTGCTATTTTTTAAAACCAATGAACTGCCTCCTGAAGTTTTGATCAAACTACATGAAGAATCAAAGCCTTAACAGTGGCTGAATTAAGCACAAGGCAATGTGTGCAACTTCTGCCTATATGGGAGTTTGTCAATCCAAAACAATTCAGCTAGTGCCCTGATAAAACCAATTGTTAATTATGCTTAGCCATGTCACACAGCTATTAAAGTATATGCACCGCATTGTAATATCTTCAGAAGCTGGTTTCTTGAGTTTTTATACTGTACCTAATTTCATGTGAATGACTGATTACGCTAATAACAAATTCATTGCTAAAATTAAGAGCGGTTTTCCCTGGGAACATTTGTCACTGAGCAATTCCATTATCAGCATCAAAGCACAGTGGCAATTCATTTTAAGGGACAATGATGAGCATACTTTTATTTATTTTAACGTAACATCAACACTTTCAAAGAGCTTAATCCACTAAACAAAGGCACTAGGGTGTGAGAGGAGAAGAAACAATGGAATGATATAAAATACATATGGGTGATACACAAATATTTGTGGCAGGCGTTTACTGATCAGGACATGCCGTTGAGTGAGGCATGGGTTAAAGCAGCAGATCATAAGTTTATTAAGATAACACTGAGAAGGAGTGCTAGCTGCCTCATTTCCTCAAACTCTCATATACCAGGCATTTAACTGAGTCCAGTGCAGGAGTTACAGGGCTCCCATCATATAACCCATAACTCAGGATAGACTCTCCTGAGCCTACCTTGATGATTAAGGTTACTTTTCTGAATCCTCTCACCCTTTGCCCTGCTAGAGAGACAGAGGGTACCAAAGAGGGACCTTCGTCTGTGAAGATTTCAGGTCTCTCCTCTCCCACAGGCTCAAGGTCCACCAACAAAATTCCAGGTGTTTTAGTTCTGGGAACTGGTCCTTTCGCCTTTCATCCGCACTGGACAGTGGCTGCAAGTTGCGATGAACTAAACATTAACACAAATGACTAATGCCTAAATCCTACTCCTATTTAATCTAACTGTGCCTCCTAGAAGCTGACAGGTGAAAAAACCCACCAGACCGCTGCCAATTTGACCCCAATGGAAAACTCCTTCTTGAACCTAAAATTGGTGATTGGTCAGACCAGATATCCTAAAAACACAGGTTTCAGAGTAGCAGCCGTGTTAGTCTGTATTGGTTAGTCTCCAAGGTGCCACTAGTATTCCTTTTCTTTTTCCTAAAAACAAAGTTCCTATACTAGATGACATGGAGGGAAGGTGGGGCAGGCAGCTAAAGTGGAGCAAGAAGAGCAAGAGGCTCCAAAAGATCCGCCAAAGGTTTAAATTAAAGGAGGGGAGGGAGCAAAGGACCAATCAGTGTTTAAATTTAAGCACATGCTTAAGTGCTCCGCTGGACCAAGAACTAAAGACCAACCTTTGCAGCACTAAAGAGTCACTTAAAAAGCTGTTGACCAGATAAAGAGGATGTGTATTTTCAAGCATTAACCATGCAAGCATATGACTTTTTGTGCTATGACCGGAATCAGTGAGGGGCAGCCTCTCTTGGTCCTGTATTTGAAGGCAGTTGCCCTCTGCTGCTCTGGAACGTGGCTGGTTGCCTTGTTCAGCTTGCTAAGAATTCACATAGCACATTTTTTTCCCCTTTTTAGTTTCCAGAAAGTCTCTTGTTGCATCATCTGTGATCAGCTGTAAGGACCACTATTATCCCGTACAAGTGGTTTTCCCTTGAGAGGGTACACACTACTGATCAGGGCAGGAGAGCGTGAGGCTTTCCAACCTTCCAAGAAAGTAACACCATCTATTCACCAGTAGGCACCTTTGAAGCCCTTTGGAAAATGCCAGCATGAAAGTTAACAGCTGCTTGTGGCCATTTATGCTGTGCTTCACTCTGCACTGTCTATTAAAACTGACATTCGCTATGGCAGCACTAGACCCTGGGACACCTACTCACACATATGTATCTTTCCTCAAAGTAGCACAATAACAATGTGCCCTTCAGACAAACTATCTTTATTACTTTCTCAGCATCTTTTAAAATAATCTTTGAAATACGTTCCTTAACACTATAGATCATAAGGTTGTGGTTTAGGTGGGGGAACAGTCCAGGGTCACAGAGTAAATCAGTACATATAAAATGGTAAGAACAGCCCTATTAAGACGTCTGACTTTCTTTCCATCCATGTTGGCTTTCTCCTCCTTTTACCTGGGGTTTAGAAGCAGGGAAACATGGTTGCTTACTGCTGGTAATACCTGCAAGAGAAAAACATGGAACATGCTGTAATTTTAACTTCTATTTCTGTCCCTTATTTCACAGAGATCTCTCCCTTTGTTTTAATATCTATAATGCTGAAATTCAAGAACCAAACTGTTAGCTGTTCATCATGGGCAATTTTACTTCACTGTGAAACAATCAGAAACTGACATGGATTTGCAACAATGCCCCTGGTTGGGTCATCTGCTGCGACTGACCCTGGGGCACCTGGATCTCAAAGCATGAGTTTTTGCTGCCTGTTAGCTCCTATGCAGTAGCTGCCTGAAACCACTTTACATGATCTAGCCACTAAGGGGAGACAAAGAGCTACACGGGCTTAGAGCCGGACACGTAGTGTCATCAGCACTGAGTACAGTGAAATTTGGTGATCATTTTCACCAGGGATGTCTCTCAGGTGCGGAAGGGTTGGTAAATACTGATGAGGCCCCCTAGCCACTAATTGGCCTTATCCGATTCCCATTCAATGACTTCAACTGATGCCATGCAGGATCAGGTCCAGTGAGCTACATACAGTCCATATAATTTCAAACACATCTGGGGCTTTTTAAAGCAAAACTGGACATTAGGATAAAATGCACAAACCTTCCATTCTGACATTTTCTATTTTGATACAATTATTCCACACAGCCCTACGTGTCACATGCCAAGTTTCTTCCCCTTGCTGCAATTTACTCTCCTTGGTTGTTGAAAGTACCATAATCATAGGCACCATCACAGCATGCTTATTTGGCTAGCTTTGTATAGCATTTGGGACTGGGAAGTTGTCTCTAAGTGGGTCTCTTCAATGTATACAGTCCTCTTCCTTGCTGTGTTTTGTGGGTGAACGGTCAAGCTACCTTCTCTTCTTTCATTGGTCTTTATGATGAAAAGAGAAATAATGGGAACACTTCAGATTGCTAAAGAAATGGACTGTACTCAGTTACTGCTGTAGAGAAAATGGTATGGGGATATCTGTGGGCTAAATCTCCTCAGATCCTTCATTCTGACCCCATCCTTACTTAGGGTATGTGTACACTTAAATCGCTACAGAACCACGCCTGCAGCACTGCTGTAGCATAGACTCTCACTGCAGCAACGGGAGGGGTTCTGCTGTTGCTATAGTTAATCCACCTCCCTCAGAGTCAGTAGCTAGGTCAATGGAAGAATTCTTCCGTTGACCTAGCGCTGTCTACACCAGGGCTTAGGTCAGTATAGCTGTGTCTCTCAGGGGTGTGGATTCGGAGGAATAGCTACGCCGCTGTCAATTTTCAAGATAGATCAGCTCTCAGGCAAATTCCTACACTTCAACAGAAATTTGCCTTAGTAAGACAAAGTAAAAGCCAAGGAAGGCTTTCGGGATTTGGACCTATACTATTAAGCAGAACTTTCTTCCGTTTATGTTCAGCATATGAAATACAGATAATGTTGAGAGAGTGACTTGAACTCACAAAGCAAAACAATTCAGAGTTGAACCTGAAACTATTTCTCTGCTAATAGGGCTTGCAATGCACCACATACAGAGGTAACAATTCCCCCTTGGGAAAGTATGTCTGTGTTACCACCAGTAATGTCATTGGAATTTACACACCTGCGCAGAGAAGGGTTGGATGATGCCACACACTTACAAGCTGAAATCCTATGCCAGTATGATGCCATGATATGGTCCATAGTATGTAACTCACTATGATAGTCAGCCAGGCAGGGGCCACAGCATCCAGATGTACTAATTCAGAGCATCACCTGGGCAGCCTCTGCTGGCTCCTGTAGAGCAGAGGTTCCTCAGCTTTTTTTGCTGCACCCGCCCTCTCCATGGGAGTTGCATAACCAACCCGTCTGGGGCACAAAGTGGCTCAGCAAGGGGAGCTGACAGCTCACTCCCAAGGAGGTGACAGGACCCAGCTGGCTCCATCCCCGGAGAAGCCCATGGCACAGCAGCATGGAACGGACTGGGGCTGGACTCTGCAGCCTCTATTCCTCCTGCCCAGAGCCACTCACTCCCATGGGCTCGGGAGGGTTTAAATGACATGAGGCTGCAGCTGGCCAGGTGTCCGGGCCAGGGCAGGGCAGCAGCAGGGAGAGCCAGCAGGGAGTCCCCAGCAGTCAGAGAGGGAAAGAGGTGAAGAGCAGCATCTAGGATGGGCAAGACTGGGTTGTCGTCCCCCGTCCACCGAGTACTGGGGGGACACTGTTCATTCTCCCTGCTGCATGCCCTGCCCAAACAGCCCCTAGCTCCACCTTGCACCTCCTGTTAGCCTCCCCGCCCCAGGCTGTGCACCACACAATATAAAAGGCAGTGCAGTAGAGTTTACATCTGCCAGTCCCCCTCCCCTCCTGCACAAGGCACAGGCAACGCTGCCACCTGCCCTCCCACAGCAATAAATGTACACTCCAGCACAGCTGTCCCTGTGGGCGTACGGGTGTGCATAATACACCCCCCGCAGGAAGGTTGGGGGGTGGGAAATCAAGTCCAGTGTTTGTGGAAGTGACCAAAGAGTCCAAGCTGTCTTTTATGTTACTCTTTACAAGCTACCAAAATGATTTAAAGCTGCATTTCTTACAACACAATTCATGCCTGAGCTGAGGATATTTTTGTGCAAAGTTATAAACCAATGCACTTTCAAAACCGTTGAGTTACAATCCTACTGGCAGCCTACCCGGCACCGCTATTATCCTGCATGTCTCCTTATACGTAAACCGAGGGGGAAAGACAGAATCGACTCCAGTTACTTTGCGGAAATCTTATCACAACAGGCAGTCAATCAAGTCATAGAACAGTACATGCCATTTGACTGAAATTTCACTCACCATGAGCCACATGTAGTCCATCTCTCCTCTGAACCGCATCTAAGGCAGTCAGTCTTCTGAAAGTCTAAGTAGATGAGGAGTTCTCTCTTTGCAAATGGCTCCTTCTAGTAGGTAGATGAACGAAGGAAAGCAACTGCATTGCAGTGCCGGTGGATTGTTGCTATTGTCTTTGTTAGTGGTGTTCCTCACTGGGGAGGTGTTTGAATTCTTTCAGATATTGTTGGCAATGATCTCTGCATCGTGCTGCTGCTCACATCACACATACAATTGATGCTGTGACTGTCCTTACAAACCATTTTGTGTTACATAATTTCAGCTTCATTTCTGAACCATTCCTTGGTCTCCTTCAGTTGCTGGGGCAAGTTTGATAATGTTGATCAAATGTTGGTAATCAAACACAACATGGAATAACACAGCCAACTACCCCTGGCTTTTTAAAGTCTGTCAGATTTATTAGCTTTAAAAATTCAAGTTGTGCCTGTGGACAGGGCCCCAGACGGGAATCAGGAGAGCTGAGTTCTACTCCCTGTGCTTCTGCTGACTAGCTGCATGATCTTGGAAAACAGTTAGCATCTCTGTGCTTCAATTTTCCCTATGGGAATAAAGATACTGACCCACCTTTGTAAAGTGCTTTCAGATCTACGGCTGAAAAGCACTACAGAAATATTATTAACTGTAAGCAAAGAAAATGGCATTAAAATTGGTAGCTATTCACATTTCTATAGGTCGATCACTTAGAAACCCAGGGAGGTTGTTCTGTGCAGGCGCTGAACGTGCAGCATAAATGAACACAGTACTTATGGGCTCAATGATGATGATAAACTTGGCTGTCTCTAATTTATGATCTGGCAGGAGTATCTTCCTGAAACACCTCAGTCTCTACACAGAGGAGTGGACAATGGTGTAGTAGCTGGACAGGGATGAACTAGAGATGCCCTACAAGGATTTTTCCATCTCTAATTTCTAGGCTTCTATAAAATGAAACATTGTCTACTACATTTTAATACTGTGGGCCCGTTAAGCTCAATTAGCGGAACCACTAAGGTGAGCAACTGTTACTTCATGTAAGGGTTGCAGAAACAGGCCTTAGGGTTAGGAAAATGTTGATGGACAAGACCCCTGTAATTCTAATATCACAAGTATTTTTCAATTACTAGGAGCTTTGTACCAATCTGAACCAGAGCTGTAGGTGCAGAAAACAGTTCAAACGTTATCCATTTTTTAAAAATGATGATCTCTTTAATATCAGTTAGTATTTACTTCTCCTCCAATCCCTCACAGAAGTCATGGCACAAATAACTGCAGGATTATGCAACTTGGCATACTCCAATTATGCTAATTTACCACTCTTGGCAGTGAAGTATTTTTAGTAACATAATAGAAATCTCATTAGAAAAGCGATTATCACTGTGAGATGCCAAGGTTCAGGAGCTTTGTTGCAAGCCACTCAGCTCTTGTTTGTTACTTAAGATGTGCAAAATGTATTTACTTAATAAATGTCTGATTTTCATTTTCTAAAATCACAGATTAGTTAAAACCCATTAAGTTCAGTGGAATCAGACCAACTTTAGATCATTATTAATAAAACCTGCTGACTTTTCAGTGCGTTGAGACTGAGAAATATGTGATGGTACACACAGTGTTCTAACAACAAGGGCGAACTACGGCCTTGCTGCAACTGAATCTACATGGGCAGCTCCAAAGGCAGGATCATGGTCTGTACTATTAATTAATATACAACAGTGGGAAGGAATGCTTTACATTACTATTTTTGTGCATGAGGAGGATTCAGAACTTCAACACTAAAGGAGTTTTATTTGGACTAGTCTTGGTGCACCTGGCATTTCTAGAGCAATTGTATTGCAAAGTTAAGGGACAGGAAAAAAAATATCAAACCTGCTGGCAATGTAGAAAATTCCACAAAGGCTTCCTTTTTTTCCCGTTGCTCCAGAGGAAGCTGCCAGGGCATCTGATGGGGCTTTGCCATGACCTTCACCTTGTAGGCCATGTTGGGCTTCAAATTAAAAAACTGGTACTTGTAGCTAGCAGACTTGACAATGTCGAACTCTTCTTCATTCAGAAAGATCACGTGACTGTAGTTACTATTGGTAGGAAGCCAGGACAGCTCAGCGGAAATCTGGGTTATGTTGTCCACCTTAAGATGAGAGGGTGCTACAATTACATCCTTCCCAACTAACAAAGTGCACAGTAGCTCATCTGAGGTACCCCTGCTCGTAATGCTCTGAATTGATATTCGGTATGTGCAAGTAGCAGTGTTAAGTTTTTCTATAAGAGCTTTAGTTCTGCTTCCAAAGGACACATTCATCCGTATTTCTTTGTCGACCAGGACATTGTAGCTATTAATGGTTCCCCATCCAGGTGGCACTACTGGTGGCTCCCAGCCCACAATAACACTTTTGGCTAGTTGTTTAATAAGGGTGATTTTTCTAGGATAAGGCACAATGTCTTCTCCAATTTCATCAATGTTCATATCAAGAGTTCCCGTGCCATTGTTGATTACACTGGACTCTATGTGACTCGGCGGATTGAGCTCCAGTAGACTATCTCCTTCCAAAGCATGACCCGAATGGTTGATAACATTCTGATCCTGCTCGCTGCCTACGGTGCTTGACAAATGGGACTCATTATCTTGAACGAAATCCACAAAGTTTGAAGGGACCAGTCCTCTTTGTCCATCTAGAAGTTCACCTGGTGAGAAAGAACAACCCAAATATCATTTGCAAAAGAACACTCCTCTCACACTACTGGCCAAGCTGTCTTCTAGAGCAGTGCTTCTCAAGCTATCTGATGTGGGGGACCGGCAATTTTTTTTCCAATGTGTGCGCAGACCGGCAGCCGATGGCTCACGGACCGGCACTGGTCCACAGACCACCACTTTGAGTAGCGCTGTTCTAGATGACTCTCTCCTCTGGTAGTGTTGGGTTGAAGAAGTACATTAAATAATATGAAATACTGTAGATCAGTTTTATTAGGTGAAAATGAATTAAATCAAAGCTTTGCTATTAAAATCCCGTTTAAAGGTATAAGCAACCATATTTTGCGTTGCAGGTCATTGCAAGGCACAGAGAGGTCCCTGGTGAACAACGGGTTAACTGCAGCTCAGATGTCCTCCTTCCCTGGCAGAGAGGCTCAGAAAAAGTGCCTTAAGAGGCTGGTTGTGAAAGTCTGCTTTCTCAGACAGGAATCAAACGACTATGTTGAACTCCAAAGATAGGGCGTTTTCTGTTTATGCTTCTTTTGCTTTTTGCTCACTTACTTTGCTCTCTTGCTACAGACATTATTCTTTAAGAAAAACAACTGTTTTGTTCTGCTGAGTTACTGATCCAGCTGAGAGTTCCAAGTGGTTATAAAACTCAGTAGAATACTGCTAATATCCATTCCCCAAATACACTCAGCCTGGAATCTGCACACTAAAGCAGATAGCCTCTCCGCACCTCCCATCAAAGGTTCAATAGCAGTGTCCTTCATATTACAAAGACTCCATTACTGTTACGCAATTAAACCATGTGCTAATCATTTTCACTGAAGTCCATGAGAATCTCAGGCATACAACACAACCCAGGATTCAAGCAACACGAACAGGATTATTTGATCTCTCATATTGTGAAGTTGCTTTGAATTTATTATTGTGTGTCTTTCAGTAGCCCTGAGAGGCCTCAGCTGAGATCAGGGCCACGTAGCTCTAGGCATTGTAGAATTACACAATAAGAGACGATCCTTGTCCAAAAGAGCTAAAAGTCCAAATAGACAAGACAGACAAAGACTGTATCATCGTCCCTATTTTAGAGGTGAGTAAGTAAGGCACCGAGAGCCTAAGAGACATACCCTGAGTCATCCAGGGAGTCTGTGGCAGAGCCAGAAATTGAACCCAGGTCTCCTGAGTCCCAGTCCAGTGCCTTGACCACAAGGATTCATTTCAATGGGGACCCCGATTGCATGTGTAGTCATATTTGTATACGAGCATGTCTCAGCGACTGCTAATTGGATTTCATTAGTGAAATACCGCACATTGGTGGGTCTTTCTGAGTTCAAAATGTGTATTAGCAAAAGTCTATAGTTTTCATTTAGGCCACCAAATAATCTGTTTTGTCACTAGCTAATACTGAGTTATTTGAGGTACAAATGAAGTTGATATATTTAGATAATGAAATTACTTATCAACTGGTTTATCATTGTTAATGTTCACGAAACACATGCCCAGCCTTAAATGTAGGTATTAGGGAAGCAAGTTAAAAAGTGGATCAACATGTGTTGTCTCGTACATACCTTCCCATGGGAAGCAAAAATAAAAGAAACCAAGGCCCCAGTTCTGCAGGACACAATCACGTATGTAATTTTCCTGATATGCAATCCCACTGTAGTCAATGAGTATGTCTACACCGCAAGGTAAGCCCAGGGTTCAAACTAAGGCTCAAGCCTAACCTCTCTTCTGTCTACACACAAACCACACTAACCCAGGGCTCAGACCCCAGATCCCATAGGGGTGATGGGTCTGAGCCTGAGTCAAGCCAGGACTCAGGGTTCAAACCCTATTGCTTTGCAGTTTAGATGCAGCCCCACTGTTCTCGTAGGCTGTAGGCTGGGAGTCCAACAAAAGTATTCCACAATCCTATGGGCTGACTTTCTTTGTCCTCTGGACAGTCGAGTTGGTGGGCAGTCAAGTTTTCCCACACTGCACCACAAACAAAGGGTTAGAGCAGCCACATCTTGGGAGGGCACAAGGAAGTCTGGGATATGGGTTGTTGGACTCAGGCCTACACAACGCAGTATAGATGTTGGAGCCTCAGGTCGGGACTAAGGGTTCAACCATTTCTAACTAGAGTTACAAATAAGTGTAGATGCTCAAGCCATAGGTTAACAAACCCAGAGTCTGCTAACTTGAGTTTTACTAAACCTGGAATTACAGTGTAGACATACTCAACGAGGCTACTTATCTTAGTCAAGCTATGCATGCACACCAGTGCTTTGCAAGACTGGGTCACAAGAACCTTTATCATATTGCTTAAGTTGTCAATTCAGAAAAGTCATTGCGTGCTAATGATGTTTGATATCTGCCACACTACTCAAGACTACATCAGCTAAGTGAAGAGCAGCCATCTGTGGAAAAGATAAGATATGAAGTCGATGTTGCAGGGAGCAACTTCAGAATGAAAGGGAATGAAAAGTAAACAGTATTCAAGTGTCGTTAATCTATTCGTATCAAACGGCTACTTGCCACCTCATTCCAAGATGACTTTTTATCAGTGTGTAGCAAGAGGAACTTCTACATAGATTAGAGGAATCAAACATTCACAGCTTGAGGAGAGTCAAGGATCTTTGAGGCAAAAACTGAAATCTCACTAAGCTTTCTTGTCAGCACAAATCTTGCCAAATAGGAAATGCTGATGGTTCACGGAGTCTTATAAATTAGCTATAAGTGGAAGGAGCTGCTTTGCTGGTGTGTAAATTCTCTTAATTAAAGGGATGATGATGGGGGACTTTATCAATTGATTTTGGTCGTAGATTAATCAGTATGGGAGTTACATTGTTTCAAATCAACATAAACTAATAAGAAGATATATATAAACAAAACCTTCATAGAAGCCATCTTCATCCATGTCTCCATACACATAGAGGTATTTTCCTGCTGTAAGGGGGAGCTCTGCTTCTGGATTTTCATTTGGTCCATCAAACGGGTTGTAACTGCAGTGAAGCATAGATGGAAACTTCATTCAGGCAATGAGTGTTTTGAGTGAGTTACAACCCACACACCACTGAATAATAATCATACAGCAGAATGTAGTTCTAAAAACTGCACATGAGAGTAGCTGTAGAGTCCCATCTTCTTGCCTCACCTTTTGAAATACATATTTTGGCAGGGAGCCTAGAGGAGTGGAGTCCTCTTTACATTACATTATTATTGTTATTTATTATTTGTATTACTATGGCACCTAGGAGCCTTAGCCATGGAGTAGGACCCCACTGTGCTACGTGTACACAGAAGAAAAAGAGGGTCCCTACCCCATAGGGCTTACATAAGAACGGCCACACTGGGTCAGACCAGTGGTCCACCTCAGCCAG
Organism: Lepidochelys kempii; assembly: GCF_965140285.1. Lineage (NCBI taxonomy): Eukaryota > Metazoa > Chordata > Testudines > Cheloniidae > Lepidochelys > Lepidochelys kempii. Next base: position 21,564,382 of record NC_136394.1, on the reverse strand, counting down.
TATCCTGTCTTCTGACAATGGCCAACGCCAGATAGGTAACAAACAGAACAGGGCAATTATCGAGCTATCCATCCCCTGTTGTCCAGCCTCAGTATCTGGCAGTCAGAAGCTAAGAACACCCAGAGCAATGGGGATCCATTTTGTTTGTTTTATACCTGCTGCCTATTAATTTCATTTCATCAGGTGACCCCCGGTTCTTGTGTTATGTGAATGGGAAAATAACACTCTGCCTTATTCACTTTCTCCACCCCACTCATGACTTTATAGACCTCTGTCATATTTCCCCTTAGTCTCTTTTCTAAGATGACCAGTCCCAGTCTTTTTAATCTCTTCTCCTATGGAAGCTGTCCCGTCCCCCTTATCATTTTTGTTGCCCTTCTCTGTACTTTTTCCAATTCTAACATATCTTCTTTTTGAGATCAGGTGACCAGATCTGCACACAGTATTGATTTATATAGTGGCATTATGATATTTATTCTCTTATCTATTACTTTCCTAATGGTTCCTAACATTCTGTCAGCTTTTATGACTGCCGCTGCACACCGAGCAGATGTTTTCAGAGAACTCTCCACAATCTCTTTCTTGAGTGGTAACAGCTAATTTAGACCCCATCATTTTGTATGTACAGTTGGGATTACGTTTTCCAATTTGCATTACTCTGCATTTATCAACACTGAATTTCATCTGCCAGTATGTTGCCCAGTTTTGTGAGATCCCTTTGTAACTCTTCACAGTCTGCTTTGGATTTAACTACCTTGAGTAGTTTTTTATCATCTGTAATCTTTGCCTCCTCACTGTTTATCTCTTTCCAAATAATTTACCTAACTAACCCTTTTAGGCGCCTTTGAATATCCCAGCCTATGTCTTTACTGAATTTTAAAACAACTATACAAAACCTTATATGGGTCTTTTTCTAAATCATCTCTATCAGGATCTGCTAATTTTCATGAATTACTCTTCTCCATAAAGCAATCAATTATAGCAAAGTCTGACTCAAACTCAGAGAAAAGCTTTTAGAAGGCATACATAAAGCATTTATCAGATATTTGCACTACATTATGAATTGGCAAATCATGCTGAACACCCATGATGGACAATCATGCTTGTAATAATTCCTTGAAATTCTTGTGCTCTTAGTAGGCCACCAAACAGTTTATACCTTTGCATCCATCAGAACTTCAGGATTAAGGGAACATTAAGGGTCCAATACAAAGCCTACTGAAGTCGACAGATATCTTTCAAAGGGGGCTTTGCATCAGGCCTCAACCCCTCCCCTCCCCAGTATGCATCTGTGTACATACATAAAATGACAAAAATCATATCCCCGCCCCCGCCCCCTTCCAGCCCTGCTCTGCTTTTGCAGCAGGAGGAGCTGAACTCAATCCTTGCAGATACCATGAATGTCTGTGTTTAGCACTATTGCTACCAACTCCTAAATAGCCATCAATTTGTTAGGGTAGCCTTATTGCTCATGGAGAAAACAAGATGGTGCTGCAAAACAAAGTCTTTTAGAAGGAGAATTGTACACTGTAGCAGCAGAGCACAGCATAAATTCGTGTTTAAATGGGAAACATAACCACCATATCAGAGAATAGAATTTTACAACCCCCTCCCTCCAAGTTGCAGAGTGTGACAACTAAAGGGAAACAGAAAGCTTCTTGTCCGCTGTTTCGAAGTGCTGCCTTCCCATAAACAGCTTATTAACATTCATGGCAGCCTGATGGTGGAATGATTGCCCAGACAGTCTTAAGGGAACAAGGCAAAAATGAAAATCTGTTTAAAACAAATTCAAGCATTAAAACCAGAGTGAAAGCCTATATGCTGAAGGCTGTAGCCACAGCAATACAGTTATCCCCAGCCTGAAAAAGCTCAGTGTGTGTGTGTGTTCTCTTCAAAGAGGCAATTGCTCTCTGACATAACCCAAGAGTCAGTCCGAACAAACTGCTTTGGTGTGCATGTGTTTGTCTCTCTCTGTTTTGGGCATACACACATAGTTACTTTATGCTATTTATTGTTTATTTTCCACAAACCCTCATGCCAATATTTGTATTTAATGGCACCTTAGAGACTAACCAATTAATTTGAGCATAAGCTTTCGTGAGCTGCAGCTCACTTCATCGGATGCATACTGTGGAAAGTGTAGAAGATCTTATTATATACACACAAAAAGCATGAAAAAATACCTCCTCCCACCCCACTCTCCTGCTGGTAATAGCTTATCTAAAGTGATCACTCTCCTATATGCTATATCATATATGCTATATGCTCCTATACACATTGTAAGGAGAGTGATCACTTTAGATAAGCTATTACCAGCAGGAGAGTGGGGTGGGAGGAGGTATTTTTTCATGCTTTTTGTGTGTATATAATAAGATCTTCTACACTTTCCACAGTATGCATCCGATGAAGTGAGCTGCAGCTCACGAAAGCTTATGCTCAAATAAATTGGTTAGTCTCTAAGGTGCCACAAGTACTCCTTTTCTTTTTGCGGATACAGACTAACATGGCTGTTACTCTGAAACCTTTGTATTTAATGACTCTCACCTCATTAATGTTTAATGAAAACTCTGACCACCTATGGTGCTGCTCTGACGGGTTTGTGAGCCAATTTAAATGTAAAAGATTTCCTCTCTCTCTCACACTCCCTGGACAAATCCCTCTTATTTTGTAGCCAACATTGCCAATGCAATATAAACATTATTTGCACTTTGCTCACAGGAAAATGGCATAGGCTAAACAGCACATTTCCATGAGCACCACACTGACTCCTGGCTCTTGAAATGAAGACATTTTGATGTGCTTGTAGCAAAATACAGACACGAGTTTACTTGCTCACTGAAATTGCATGGGAAGCATACACTGATTATACTTTCGCAGCTGTTAAGTTATTAAGTTTTGCTTTATTTAAGTTCAGGGGTGTGTTTAATTACCTTGAAATAATCTCTGTGCACTGTAAATAAGCTGGAGTGCATCATTTAATGTATCAGTTTTTGAAAAATAGAATAATATTTGATCTATAATAAAAACGTCATCAATGAGAAGCAACTAACAGACACAGAAAGTTGTATAATAATAAGAATACTCCACACAGGATTTGAAATTCACCCCTGTGCAGAGAGGTCCACTAAAAAGGGTGGTGGGATTTAAGAGATGCATAGGCCATGTGCTGGACTTCCGCACCTTCCATCTGTGGATCAGGAAAGCATTTCACATGCATTGATGGAAGAGTCCTTTCAATCCCTCTCTGATGAGGTAGGCAAGTATCATCACCCACATTTATACATATAAGGAATGTGAGGGCCAAAGGGATTATGGGCCTGCCTAAAGTCAAACAGCGAGGAGGTGTCAGAACCATGATCAGGTTCTAGGTCTCCTGACTCCCAGTTCCTCTGCTCTAACCACAACACTGTGCTGCCTCTCTAGCACTTGGAGATGTTGTCAGGGGAGAGGGGGGTTGTTGGGTTTTTTTTTTTTTTGGCATTTACAACAAATACAATTTTCTGGTTCATTCCTTTTCTCTTTTTAAAAAAATATTGTTGAAGTTGAACGTAAATGTTCTGGCTATGTTGAGCATGCCATGTTAGACTTGCTCCGATGTTACAAGCCAATGGAAAGTGCATTATTTTAAATCTAGCATAAATGGAAATTGCACTGTTACCTACAACAACAGGTTTGGGCTTGTTTTTTTTTTAAAGCCTACGAAGAAAGCAATCTTCATCTGTTCTTTTTCTCCCGGCTCTTCAAGTATGACTGCAACCACTTAAAGTTGATATATAAGGCATTTAATCAATCAATTAATAATCTTTTAGTTTCATGCTGGTTTGTTTAGGAACTTTCTTCAGTTGGGTGAGCTTTATAGTACTTGTTGCAGAAATGAAATCATGTTCCTCTAGAGAAAATGAGTTTAATTTGAGCTCAGCATGGGCTCTGCCTTCCTCTGGGCTCTGAACTGTCTCCTCTAAACTCTGCAGTGCACTGAATATTACACTGTAATGGAACTGGGACTGGCATGAATCCTCCTCTTTGTTAGCCAGGTTCATTCTGGGGAAATTTAGACTTAAATTGAGTATTAAAACATTTTGATTACTGAGATTTGCGGTATCAGGGAGTGGCACTCGCGAAGCCATTCCGCGCCAAAAAATTTAAAATTCTGCACACAATATTTTAAAATTCTGCAAATTGTATTTGTCAATAAATAAATAAATGTGGAGGCTCCAGCGTGGCAGGGGGAAGCACAGGCCACTGACTGCACAGAGGTAGGAGATAACCCTGTATCCTCCTCCCCCGGACAGGGACTCGGAGGTGGAGTGGCACTTGACCCTGACACAGTGCAAGGACCAGGGCTGTCCCAGAAACATCCCGAGGCCCTGCCCCTCCATGCAAATCACACTAGATGTAGACAAGCAGGCTCAGCACAGCAGGATCCAGAATGAAGGGGCTTAGTGTAGGGAGATCCAGATGTGGGGTGATGGGTGGGGCAATCTGGGTGGGGGTCCGGGTGCAAAGGCGATCTGGATGAACACGGGCTCATGGGGGGGGTTTCTGGGTGAAGACACAATGGGACTCTGCAGGGGGGTCTAGGTGAAGGTGGTGGGGCTCAGCACAGGGGATCTGGGTGTGAAGGGCTCAGCGGGGGGGTCCAGGTGCTGGCTTAGTGGGGTGTAAGTCTGGGTACTGGCTTGGTGGAGAGTGTGGGTGAGGAGGGCTAGTCAGGGTGGTCCAGGCAGGGTGAGGTTTGTCGGAATGTGGGTTTGAGTCAAGGGGGTCAGTGTGGGGGCATTCTGGGTGCAGCGGTGAGATCTAGATGCAGAGATGTGGGGTTCAGTGGGGGGGCCTAGGTGCAGGGGTCTCCAGATGCAGAGGGTGAGTGAGGCTTGTCAGGATGTGGGTTTGGGTTCAGGGGGGTCAGTGTGGGGGGTGTTGGGTGCAGGGGGTGAGGTTTGGTGGGGCAATCTGAGTATGAGGTGGGTCTGGATGCACAGGGGGTTGGGCAGATGGGGAGCAACTCCCCATATAGTGACCCCTCCCCACCATGGCTAAGGAGCAATGGGGGCAGGAAGCAGGGGAGGGGGGAGGTGCGACGCTTCCTGCAGCCTGAGGGGTTTCTGGGGGTGAGTCTCACCCAGCCCTGGCTGCCAGGCCCACCCCTTGGGATGGGAGGCGGGAGGGGGAAAGGGGGCAATTGCCCAAGGGCTCTTTTAAATCACCCCAGCAAGCCACAGGGCTCCTAGGCGATGTGACCCTCTGGCCCCTGTGCTTTAGGGGGCCCCGTGGGCCGGCATAGTCAGTCCCGGAAGTGATGGCATCCCCAGAAGTTGACACATTTGTCATTTCCGCATTTGTCATTTCCTTCCCAGCCCAGTTCCTTACAGAGGAAGAGGAAGTCCCATCCTTCCCAGCCCAGCCAGGACTAGGTGAGCCTGGTACAGGGTAGGAGACACTGGCTGGCGCATCCTCCTCCCCAGTGATTTACCACTCCATTGGCTGCTCCCAGTGCCTGAAACAATGCACCCATGTTGCTGGGGGGGAGGGGGTGGTGGTGCATGACTACTCTTGCGGCTTCCCTTTGCTTCCCTGTCAGAAAGTCATTTTTTGGGGGGAAGCAAAGAAATCTGCGGGGCAAATGAATTCTGCACACACGCAGGGGGACAGAATTCCCCCAGGAGTAACTGAGCGCCAGCAGGCTCAACACACCCAGATCAGACAGCAGACAAGCCACACTTTCACCAGAACTCCCATGCCATCTCGAGAGCCTGTGTGCAGGTGCACTGCTGACACTGCTCTCCTCAGGAAGGAAGGAAGCTGAAGCAGAGAAAGCACTTCTAAAAGATTAGGCTTGTGTCTCTATTGAAAACCTTTCTGTAATGGTCAGACACAGAGCCTGAATTAACGTAGAATGTTATCGTTTACATTCTGAGACTACCCTTTACTGATCTGAAGCTATTTATACACTGAGAAAGACACTGATTAGCAGGATCCCTTCTGACAAATGTTGTTTGCTCTTCCCTGACCTCCATTTCCCAGGCCAGCTGGTCAGAAAATGACCTGGGCACAAACCTGACCCCCATCTGTCTGTAGGCATGTACAACCCAAAAGGCAATGAAAAAAACTGCATGGTTCCACCGTGCAAGAGCATGGGTGTAGGATGCGGAAAGCCTGCACAAGAAAGCCTGCACTCTCTGTGAACCACACAGCTGTGCTTTGTATTTGCATAGGTGAGCTCCATCCACTGTAGTCATGAAGTTGCTTGGGGATGAATGTGGGAGGGGCTTTTGCGGATGCCAATTCACCAGCCAAACCCATTTGCATGGAGGGTGGGACACACCATTTGCCCAGGCTGGGGAAGTAGGGTGTGGTTAGGATCCCGTCTATTTCCCTGAACCCCACTGTGATTCGCCCCCTTTACTTAGGATCGTGTCTGAATAGAACTGGGGCCTGGACATTAATTACATCTGCAAAAAAAAAAAAAAAAGTGAAAAAACCCCACAATTTTGGGATTATATTTTTTTCCCCCAGCTGTTTATGTTACCTATAACGGGCGATGCAAAGATGGACTTTCCCAGAATATCTTTGCTTTGAGGTATTGGAATTCCGTTCATTATCCATCTGTAAAAAAATAAAGACAATAGGATTTATACTGTTGCACCCACTGTTATCCTGAAGCTATCCTATATAAACTAGCCTGAGTACATGCAACACTCCATATGACATGAAACAGAGTCAGATATAGGCTTTCAGCAATTCATTTTTATTTAGAAATATGTAGACTAATAATTAATAGTAATTTATCCAAAGTGTTTGCTGTTTTATTTTAATTAAAACTTCAGCAAGTTAGTCCCAAGATGACTTATTGTAAATGATTCACCTAGCATTGTGTACAGTGTTAGTTGCCATTCAAATGTCAACATTTACACAGTTAGCTCATAATGGCATCCTATAGTTAGGATAGGAAATAAAAGTGGTACTTTAGATACCACTGACTTGTAACTGTAAGCAAACGTTGATTTTTTTAAATTGTGACCAGTATTAACTGAAGAATCACACCAAATAAAAATCTTCTCAACCAGTCCCCATCTGCTGAATTCCATCCGCTCCACTAACCCAGTGGAAAAACATATTAGCTCTGAATTCACCATGATGCTTAATTCAGCACAAAATAGCAAAGCCATAATTTTGACTCCACCATGAATTAATGAGTAGAAAACCTAGTGAATAAACTGTTTTGCTGAGTCAACATAAACAGGTCCCATGTATTTTGCATCTCCATCAGATACGTTCTTGAAATTCAGTGTACTGAAATAATAAAAACTCTGTCTCTCCTGCTTGATACTGGGCAGAGTTCATAAAGGAGGAACACATTTCTCACTGTCCCATTTTACGATTTGCTAGACACCTCTAGGAGAACTGAGATAGCAACTTCTCCTTAAAACAGAAGTACCAAGTTAGGCTGTGGAGTCAAGCAGGGAAGCTTTCAGAGGGTGGGATGGTAACCCTATAATCCAGGAGACAGGCACGTACCAGACTGTGATTCGGAGTAACCCTCTTGTTCCTGCTGCCCCCTGGTTCCAGTTATGAAACAATTTGCTCCAGAAAAAATGCTGGTGCAAGTCACTTTCTTCTCTGCGCTGGGTTTGGGGCATGGGCTGCTCTCGTGATGGGCATAACCAAGACTCCGGACACGCCCCATGCTTGCTTGCCTGCCTACTTGTCGCCCACCACATGGGAATGGGAGTAGCAGTTGGCACTGGTGATGTGCGTAGCCTGTACAGTGGTGTATGGAGGCTCCTTATGTCCTCTGACTCCCTGTGTAGATGTGTGCAGCTTAATGATTACCCTAGAAGCAGAGCCAGAATTCTTACTAACAGTCATGGAAGTTGTGGGGATGTCTTTGTGGAATGGATTGAGCTCCCTTTTGATGTCAGAAATTACAACAGCAAGTACCACTCTCAGATTTTATATTTCAAAGGCTGATTTCCTTAAGGTGTCATTTATATACTTTTCTTCTTGGATACTGGATATGGTACCTTGGTCTGTAACTAAACTTCCGTGTGTATGTGAGAGGTATGCAGGGACCACATAATTACACTTAGAAAGGCAAACAATGAGCAATTCAGTTAAAAACTGCTTGGCATTCTCAGTGAGAGAAAACTGAAAAATAATAGAAGAAGGGAACTAAATGTGACATGCACTTGTTCTGTTCTGTTAGTTCTGCTTCCTTACATTTGGTTGCTATGCTGCCTTTTCTGGCTTCACTCTTCCTGATGCAGCCTATTCACCAAGCAGGGGCTGCTCACACCTCCCACTAATGGCATTAAGAGTTTATCTGTATGTGTTTCTTGGTCAACAGACCCTGAGATGTTTCAGAGTAACAGCCGTGTTAGTCTGTATTCGCAAAAAGAAAAGGAGTACTTGTGGCACCTTAGAGACTAACCAATTTATTTGAGCATGAGTTTTCGTGAGCTACAGCTCACTTCATCGGATGCATACCGTGGAAACTGCAGAAGACATTATATACACACAGAGAATATGAAACAATACCTCCTCCCACCCCACTGTCCTGCTGGTAATAGCTTATCTAAAGTGATCATCAAGTTGGGCCATTTCCAGCACAAATCCAGGTTTTCTCACCCTCCACCCCCCCACACACAAATTCACTCTCCTGCTGGTAATAGCCCATCCAAAGTGACAACTCTCTACACAATGTGCACGATAATCAAGTTGGGCCATTTCCTGCACAAATCCAGGTTCTCTCACCCCCTCAGCCCCCTCCAAAAAACACACACACAAACTCACTCTCCTGCTGGTAATAGCTCATCCAAAGTGACCACTCTCCCTACAATGTGCATGATAATCAAGGTGGGCCATTTCCAGCACAAATTCAGGTTTTCTCACCCCCCCCACCCCCATACACACACAAACTCACTCTCCTGCTGGTAATAGCTCATCCAAACTGACCACTCTCCCTACAATGTGCATGGTAATCAAGGTGGGCCATGTCCAGCACAAATCCAGGCTTTCTCACCCCCCCCCCCTTTTTTTTTCCCCAGGGACACACACACACACACACACACACACACACACAAACTCACTCTCCTGCTGGCAATAGCTCATCCAAACTGACCACTCTCCAAAGTTTAAATCCAAGTTAAACCAGAATGTCTGGGGGGGGGGGGGTAGGAAAAAACAAGGGGAAATAGGCTACCTTGCATAATGACTTAGCCACTCCCAGTCTCTATTTAAGCCTAAATTAATAGTATCCAATTTGCAAATGAATTCCAATTCAGCAGTTTCTCGCTGGAGTCTGGATTTGAAGTTTTTTTGTTTTAAGATAGCGACCTTCATGTCTGTGATTGCGTGACCAGAGAGATTGAAGTGTTCTCCGACTGGTTTATGAGTGTTATAATTCTTGACATCTGATTTGTGTCCATTTATTCTTTTACGTAGAGACTGTCCAGTTTGACCAATGTAAATGGCAGAGGGGCATTGCTGGCACATGATGGCATATATCACATTGGTGGATGTGCAGGTGAACGAGCCTCTGATAGTGTGGCTGATGTTATTAGGCCCTGTGATGGTGTCCCCTGAATAGATATGTGGGCACAGATGTGGCTATTGAATGGCATATTAGTAGAAGCTAGTAGGAATCTAATTCTTTTGTAGAATATCGTATATTACACTTGGATTTTTAACGATGTCCACAAGCACTTTGATGCAATCAACTTCCTGGGGTTCAGCTGCAAACCCTATGTTATAGCCATAGCATGTGAACACAATTTCACGCTATTTACTTTTAAAATGTTTGACAGAGGGAAAAATCAGGACTGTATCCAATAAAATATCATTACATCCCTCACTTTATTATAGTTCTGTTTGCCCTCATGGAACAGTGTTACAGAATTTAATGTAAAATAATAGCCTTTTTATAGATTTTTTTAAAAATCATCCCATATATGTTTTTAATAGATAATGAGATCCCAATGATAGAATTCTTTAGCCTGGTTAAGGACACCTACAGATAGGACCTTATTCTCTATTAAATCTGATTGGGATTTAAGAACATTTTTATAGAACCCTATAACATTTCTACAAGAGGCTTTTGGGTTTCATCCTTATTCAAGTCTATAGGAGTTTTTTATGTGGGTGTTGAGACTGTGCACATGATGAGATGAAGGAAAAGGAGTCATAATCAAGTACACTGAAGAACTTGAATGGTGTTTCAGTGGATTTCCTGCTAGTCTTGGGATGTACAAAGATTAGCAATAATAAAATATTGTAAGATCTCTGCTGAATTTTTCAAAAACTGCAAATAAATGCATATATGGTGGGAAGCTGGATGGCTGAGGGGATTCTCCAGTTTACAGGCTCAAATTCAGCTAAGAATGGTACCCTAGAAACTGGTCCAGGTGGCAATATCATTCCAGTTACTAATGAGTGGATTTCCACATCATGAAAACCAAGCAAAGAACAGGTCAAAGAGAATGATCCACTTCTCACACCTAGAAGTGGCCTTTCTAGAAGAGCTGAGGCACATTGGCAGGGCATTGGGTGGAATAGTGCTCTTACAGGTGCATTATCTGTCCTGTGAATAGAGGATTTATGTCAATCTAGCACCACTAATGGGCACAAAAAAGATTGACAAAAATGTGATACATTTCACAAGGGCTAAATAAACAAACTAAGCAAAAGACAAGAATGCAAGGCAGTCAGCAAAGATAAAAAAAGCATATAGCTGATTTTCATCCTACATATATATGAGGCTCACAATAGAACAGCAGTCTAGCTATAAAACACTGCTTAAACTATGCTGTCGAGGGCTGGGATTTTCAAAGACATCTAAGGGGCACTCAACACTCTCATTGAATGAGTGGGATTTGGGCACCTAACTTGCTGAGACTCCTTTGAAAATCGCAGGTCAGGTTTCCTAGGTGGGATTTTCAAATGCCCTATGCGATTTAGATGCACAATAATCCCATTATTTGTGCTCCCAAATCACTTGGGTGCTTTTGAAAATCCCAATCCTTGACTCTTCAGAACTGCAGTCAAACACTGAGCTGCAGCACACCTGTCCCATTGAAGAAGGAAGGCTCTGGCCAATCAAACACATTCCCAATGTCATCAACTTAAAAAGACTCACGTCTGAATCAAATCTGCATCTTGGGCTGCCGGATCTTGATCTGGACAGAAAAGTAGGTTTGACGGACAACTGTTCCGGTTTGTCAACGGATATCTTCAGGGGTCGTATAAACTCCGAAATCACACAACGACTTCCAGAGGGGCTTTCGTTACCTACCCGTAAATAAAAACACAACAATTGGTACAAAGTGGCACCCTGGTTGGCAGTCACAGCAGAGGCATCATATGCTGAATGGGTCACAGCGTGTGAATGACCATCTGGCCCCTATTAATGGCTCTTCCAGAGAGGGGCTGACAAAGGGTAGCATGGAGCAAACACCCATTGCCACTTCCCATTCTGTACCTGTTCAGTGAACTAAAAGTTCCGAAAAACTTCTAATGGACAATTACAGGGAATGTGAAGACATTTTTAATTTCAAGATCAGAGCTAAGGAGCAAATAAACATGAACCGCATCCCAATTTTTACCGACCAGCTGGGAAAGAGAAAAGGTTACTGTATGAGATGACTACGTGTTCTAGCAGTTTCACACATGCTAAGATTATTTTTCAGGTTGGCATGAAAAAAAAACCCAACAAGCCTGCTTGGAAATACTGTCTATTTATTGGCAATAATAATATTCAGCTTAGCACTTGCACTAAAAAGTTTTAACTAATTAATGTTCAATACCCTGTAGGGAGATAGGTACGCACTACTGGTCCTAATCCTTATTTACAATAAGGCACTTTTATGTCACCGTGCACGTGCAACTTCACTTAACCTAAGTGAAAATATATACGCAATTTCAGATCTCTTCACTGCCAGAGAACAACCAAGTCCTACTCTCTCCATTCTGCAGATCAGGTAACAATGTCAGGTAAGTGTCTTGCCCAATGCTACATGGTATATCAGTGGCAGAGCAGCATTAGAATTGGGGTTTCTTGTTCCACAGCCCATATTCTAAGGCACAAACACAATCATTAAACGGTCTAAAAAATGCAGGAGACACATTAAGGGAAAAAGGAGAAAATTCTGGAGACACTTTGAACATTTTTTTCCTGTTTGTAAAGATGATGCCAATAAAAGATAAAATACACCACGCTGTTAAAGGAATAAGAGACCTGATCCTGCAAGATGCTAAGCAGCCCGAAGTATTCCCAGGATCAAGCCCTAAAGGCTTGTGAAATATGCTTTTAAAAAATGTGCTACCCAAGGCTGCAAGGGGGATTGGTAAACGTGGAATATAAAACGCTGGCCTATGTTTTCCTTCACCAGTCATACTACTCCTCTGGAACCACAAGAAAGAAAACCGGAAATAACAAGCTAGGGATAATTATATCTGAAACAGCAGCAGCTGCAGCAAAGCCACAGCAAACAATTTGGGCACTGCTGCCACAGTCCGATTTCTCAGCCTTCCTCTCCTTTCTTTTTAATACAACTAGTCCATGCCCTTATTTTCAAGTCCTGGTCTCGTGTGAGGTTGGCAGCTCCTCTCCAATTGTGCTAGGAGTTTGAAACGTGGTGTTTTGTTCTTGAAGTGCCTGCTTCCTCCGGTTACATGCCACTGAGAATCGTCCACTGTACCACAGAGGAGGATGAGCTCCAAAAAGACATTATCAGAGGGTTTTTCGGTATGTTCCTTGGTCCAACTTGATTCATTCACTCTGCACCACTTTAATTTTACAGCACGTCCGCTTAAGCACCTTGATGGCAGGGAAATATACAAGGCCGAACAAAAGATTTATTGCAACCAGCCCTGGTTGCAGCAATCTCCATACTGGCAAAGGGCACATTTTTTATTTTTGGAATTTCTTTCATACTTTTAATAGAATAATGATCCCCTTTCAGAAACCTGTCACTAATTTGGCTTCTTCCATTCACTGTTAATGCGTTTGCCACACCAGACTGTCATTCTAAAGTCTACAAATAATTGCTCCAACTGCAACAATATATGAAAAGGAAACCAGTTCTGAGGCTCATGTCTATTGGATTTTCCTTGGTTTCGTTATATACACTACAGTGTGAGCTCTTCCTAGGCACCAGACACGAGGTGAGTGGAAAGTTCCTTCGACACCCTACCCCTTGCTGTGTACCCGATACAGGGGATTGGCCAGAATCTGAGCCTACATTAGATCAGACAGAACAACACAAAAGCAATATCCTGGAACACTGTTCATGTCATGGGAATTGATGGGGAACTCAGGAAGGGATGTTGGAAGAAATACGCTTTAAGGAGGTATATGAAGGAGGAGAGAGGGTGCTCAGCAGGAGATAACAAGAAGCAGCATGATAGAAGGTCCAAGGCTGAGAGTGGAAACATGAAATAAAAGGCAAAAACAGAGAGAGAGAGAGAGAGAGAGAGAGAGAGAGAGAGACGGACGGGGAGGTGGGAACAAGTGTCCAGATGAAGAGGGGAGCTAAATGATGGGGACTGTGAAAGTCAAGACATGGTGCTTGACTTTGCTGCAGTAGAGAACAGAGAGATGCAAATGCAGATGATGTGGTTGAAGCAGCAGAGGACTTTAGCAGCTACATTTTGGACAGATTGGAGAGGTGAGAAGCACGGAGGTAAGAGAAGAGGAAAGATCACAACAGTCAAGGCAAAAGATGATTGAGGCATGGAGAAGGAGTTTAGCCGTGAGGGACACAGGAAGGTAATGTGGGTTTTGGTAACAGAGAGGAAGAAGTGACAGGACTGAGCAAGAGACTGAATGTGGTGGGGGGAGAGAAGAGAAGAATCACTGCTCGATTTTAGAAAGAGGCAAATAGAAAGAAATTAAGTAACTTGCCTTGAACTCACTTCATTATACTGGATCAGGCATGCACCTGAGAGACAAGAGACCTGAGTTTTAATCCTGATTCTGACACTGATTTGGTGTGTGACCTTGGGCAAATCACTCCTACCCCTTCTGTGTCTCATTTGCCCCACCTGTAAATGAGGACAATGATGTTTTCCTACCTAGGTCAGTGCAAAGTGGCAGAGGGAGACACTTCAGCAGTACTTCCAACCATTCAAGAGGGATTTGGTTTCCAAATCTGATTTACTGCTTCCTGAAATGTCACTTCCCTCTCAATTCCCCCTTCGCATTCAGCTACATCTGCAAGATCCTTTCTCCCTACCTCTAACAAGTCCTCCTGAGTGCCAGCAACTGTTAACTTCCTCTGCAAGAGTTTGTGAAATGACGACTGCTGCTCCTGAAGAAATCCCTCCTCCCCGCACTCTTAGCCCTACAGGGCGTCTTCCATCTCAGACTATAATAAAAACAATTTCCTGAACCAGCTTAAATCCATCACTCTATTTCCACGGTACTGTACCATACTAGGTAAAAAGATGAGAACTATGGACTAGCTACAGTGTAGATTGTTAGTTGTTAGCTATTGGGGACTTTGCACAATGGAAATCATTCTTTGTTGTTGCTGCTGTTTAAGGTAATGATTACTTATTTTTAAATAAAGTGTCTTAATTTGTCCAAATTCCAGCAACCATGTAGAGTTTTATGTTTTTTTAGTTCAACAGAGATTTTATAAAAAGCTACCATAAGTGCAAACGACTTCATTAATAACAATCAACATCTTAGCAAAAAGGCAAATTGAAACTCATATGAAACATATTGTAAGCCTCTTGAACTCTCTTGCTCTTGGAGTTCTATAGAAGAAGCCAGCCCCTTTGGATTAAGTATACATAGATATAGTAACATAATGCTGCATCTGTAACTAAGACTAATTTTACAATCAGAATATGCCGGAATTGCAAGTTAAATTCTCTTCTCACTCTGGTGCAATGCCAGTGGCTTCACTTGGTTTGCACCACAATAAGTACCAGGAGCTTTTGGTCTTATATGGATGCTTCTCCATTTATGAACTCATTGGAGACTAGGAATACATACATCCTTCCCCTCAGCCTAGTAGTCTGAAAAGTAATAATAATGATAAGGATTAATGATAGAATTCACTGGAGGACAACAATGCGTATATGTCTCCTGAAGGCGAGGGTATTGGCCTGGGATGTGGAAAATCCTGGTTGAAGTCACTGCTCTACCTGATTCTCTGCAATTTTTCATATCAGATCAGCCCCGATCAGGGAGAGCAGAGATGTGATCCTGGGTCTTCCACATCCCAGGCCAGTGCCCTAGCCCCACAGCTTGAAATAATCTCCCTCCCCTGCTCTGCCTTATCCAAATACCCCTAACCCCTTCCTGAAAAAAATATGATGGAAAAAAGATACATCTCCACAGAACATTTCAGCAAAAGTGTTCCAAACAGCTCTAGTGAAAGGTTACGCAACACAAAGGACCTCTCCCAGGGGCTTCTCGTAGCAGAATGCATCATTCTGAATCCATGACTTGAGATCCTTTCTGAACTGCAGACTGGTTTGAATGAATTTATATAATAACAGCAAATAGGCACGGAAAGGTGTGAAAACTGTAAGTGGTGACCACATTTTCAACAGCTGTTTCCTGTCAGGAAGCTTGCAAGTGTAATATTGGTATGATAGTATGCAATGCATGGTGCTAAAACACAGGTAATAAGGATTCCAAGGAACATCAGTGTTTTGATAATATTAACTTTAGAGTGAAAAAGGGTCCCAACTTCCTGATAGTCTGGCTGTAGGTTATTTGACTCAACTGAATTTCCCTCTCCTCCTTCCTCCAGTCACTGTTTTCACTTAGGGCCAATTTTTTTTCCGAGTCCACATTACAGTGGATGGAAGAGAGGGGTGTGGGGCAGGCGAGAGGGGTGTGGGCGGCATTAGGAAGCTTACTTATGACTTTCTGGTTCTAAGGGCTGTTCTAACCTGCACCAGCTCCCACTAGTTGGAGAATGCTGGAGTGCACCAGGCTCCAGCTACTCCTTTTGCTGGCCCCTATCTGCCCTTGTGCTCTGGGAAGGGAGGTGTAGGAGCCAGTCACCCCAGCTCTATCCCTGATGTGCCATCTGACAGGCACAAAAGGAGGGGAGTGGACCTTCACTCAGAACATCAAACCCTGTCTCTTCAGCTTGATTTGTCTTGCCAGCTGAACTGCTTTTTTTTTTGTTGGATAAAAGAACCCGCATGCATGTATAAAGTTCCAAAATACATAGACCTTCTCACCAAGAGCTCTCGTATAGGCTGTTTGTAACCAAGGCATTACGAGTCATCCTACACCCATTGAAGTCAATGGGTTTTTTTCCTTGACATCAGTAGGAGTAGCACTGGACCCATAATACCTTAGTTACTAAACACAAAACTAAACTTTCCTGTTGCTGGAAGCTTCAGATACATCAGGCACATAACATTTTGTCATGGCTGGCAACTGACCAGTGGAGGAAGTTTCAAGAATGATCTTTCAAGGGAAAAGACAAGGAAATGCTGCCAATTCCTTCATTTAAAGGTCTCAGGACACAAAGCTGATCATACTTAAAGTGGCTGGTCATGAACCAATTACACCTTCTATTCTACTTACATTACTATTGACTGATCAATTACGGACTACACTGTATGTCTGGGGAAAGAACATTAAAACACCCCTGGTACCTGGCCTTGTTTCTGACATTTGCTCTGTTTTGAAAGCTGTCCTCGTGTTCTCTCCTACCCAGTAAACAATAAAAAAAATTCTGCCCCTAATTCTGAGAGCTTGATGAGAACACCACTATTATGGTGAACTGGCTGATTTCAGCAACTAAAAATACTGCCCGCTTGCTTAAGTATTATGGACCAAATCAATACTCAGCACAACTTATTGATAGCAATGGAGTACTGGTTCAAATTTAAGTCTCACAGTTGCTCACTTGAGTAGACCCATAGGTGAGTAGGATGTGAGTAAACTTTTGCAGGATAGGGCCTTTAATGACTGGAGAGAGAACCAGGCTATATTTTCAAAGCTTTCATTTGAAGACATGTTGTTCTTAGCCATTTCAATTAGTGATCAGCAAACATCAAGAAGTTGGAAGAGTTTGACTTAGGCCCGAGGGTGACCAGATGTCCCAATTTCATTGGGACAGTCCCAATTTCATTGGGACAGTCCCAATTTTTGGATCTTTTTCTTATATAGGCTCCTCTTGTCCTCTGTCCCAGTTTTTCACATTTGCTGTCTGGTCACCCACTGGGCCCCCAAAAGTTTAGGTGCTTATTGGAACATTTTGGGTCTATTTAAACAGATTTTTAAAGATTTTAACTGAACCTTGCATATCTGCCTAAGGGGATTCTGATGATTAATTAAGTCCCTTTAAAATTAATTGCTGCTTTGAAAATCCCACCCTTACCGTTACTATTTGACATTGAGGGCCTGATCCTGCAATCTTTATTACGACAAAGCTCCCATTGACTTCCCATTGACACCAGGAGATGGTATTCTGCGTTTTCCTTCTAATTCACCCAGTTTGGTAGGAATGCTCTAGACACACATAAGCCTATAAACTATTATGCAGCACAAGGAGTGAGATTGCAAACACGTCTCTTCTGTGTTAAAGAAAAATCACAATGTCCCACCATCTCTAAAGAAACCACTGAAGTGAACTGAAAAAAGAAAGTCTTCTTGTTCCATTTGACTTGGCTTCACATCAAGTTTGTCAGCCTTCGATGAATACAGTTGCTCATCTGCAGTGGTAGGGAAATGATTTGTGAATCACAGTACTTTTCCTGACGATAGAAAATGGGTCCCCCCCGCCCCCACACACCCTTTCTTAGAAACTCAGGAAGATGACATACAAAACCCAAATCTATTTTACTTTTCCAGCTTCTCTTCATATTTATTATAAAGCAATTGTTCAAGAATCCTCAAAGCCTGATAAGGCAATGAAAAATTATCTCACAGCAACACAACAGCTGTGAGCAGTCTATTGTAATGTCAGTATCTCAGAGTGATGCCTGAAGAACATTACAGTTTGGGTGTTAGCGATCCCCAAATATCAGCGCACCAATTGTCCAGAATTGATTTTCTTTTCTCCTCCTCCTTTTTAATTGGTTTATTCCCTTGCGTCATGGAAAATGCCTCCACTGACAGATCCTTTTTTCCTTTAACGTATGTCGTTTTCCTTGTGACAAAATCCATCAAACTAAGTCAGGAGGTGTTTGGGGCCAGATCTTCTTCTGGGGTAAAGTGGTGTAGCTCCATTGACTTCAATGAGGCTATGCCGATTTACACCAGCTGATGATCCGACCTGTTAACTTAATTGGAAAGAAAGAAAGTCCATGATAGAGAACAAATGTCACTGATTATGTATTTTTTTCATTATTATTTGTATTGCCATAGTACCTAGAGGTCCCATCCAAAGACCAGGGTTCTCTTGTGCTAGACATTGTATACATAATCACTGCGCTTTTCAGCACTGACAGTCAGGCAGCTGGGTGGAAACTACATTATGGGTCCCTTCCAAGTATCCTCAGATAACCTCCTGACCAATGATACTGCCTGAGTCTTTGAAAATTGTTTATGCATAAGAGGCAGTGAGCAAACTCAGCTAGTCACAAGGAGTCGTCCCCTTTGGCAAAAAGAAAAGTCACCTGGCAAAAGCTCAACACGCCTCTTTGGGAGACACACAATGAAGGGAACAAAGTAAAATTGAGACAATGATATGGACCATCCTTATGAAGCATTTCGAGATATACGCAGAAAACCACTGTATAAAAGCTAGGTGATTATTATTGTTATGGTAAGTAAGGCATGATGAGAATGAAGCATATTTAAACATACCTTCCTTATTTTTAAATTAAATTCATTCATTTAAAACCTTGTTTTTACCTTCTTTTTAAATTAAAATAAAGGGGCATTTTCAGCCAAGTTTCACTGTGGTTAAAATGGCACTTTAACCCATCATCACTACACTGACCACATCCTGTTAAATATAATCAACATTCTAGGGAAAAGTAAAAACCCAACAGATGTTATTTGCATGGAGGGCTTCTCAAAAGTATTCCATCCAAACTTTTTGCATGGAAAACTGAGTTTTCATCAAAACTAACATTTTTTGTGGAAATGGTCTGCTTTCCTCATTTTTATGTATTTATTTATTTATTTTTCATCAGGTTTGTGGTTTTTTTCACAAGTCAAAATTTTCTGCTGAAAGTTTTGACTAAAAAGAAAATATTTTCTTTTTTGTTGAAATTTTCCACAGAACACCTTCATTTTTCAATCCACTCTACCTACAGATTCCTTTCACAGAAGGAAAGAGAGGGGGGAAAAAAAGCAAATGTAACTGACGCTAAGTCAGAGTGAGTCTCTGCCCCCCTACAGTCTACTGCTATCTCCAAGCTAGCGAGACAGCCCCTTTAACCCAAGGACCTTCTATATCCAGAGGTCCTGTGATCAGTTCCCACAGACAATCCACCCAGGGGATCGTCACACAAGTGGTGACCTATACTGGGATACGAACTGCTCTTGATCTCTGACACTCCAGACAAGCTTCCCAAAGGGTGTTTTTTCACAAATAATAAGGAATGATCGTTAGGTCAAATTTTACTCTCAATTACATTAAATCTCAGTAAATCCATTGTAACTCCAATGAAGTCAGAGAGCTACTCAGAGAGCTACTCAGAAATGGCCCCAGGGTATACAACTGAATCAGGGCCAAATTCTGCTCTCTCTCACACACAGGCAAATCCCATTGCCATCAATGGGATTTGTTTATATGAGGGTTTAATTTGACCCCTAATGCAGCAAATTCCTTCAAATAAAAGTATCAGCTCTTACCTTTGCCTATGGAGGTGGCTATTCCGTTCATTAACTGGGACAGAGATTTACTAGGGGAGCCAAGGACATCTGGGGATGCCACTGAGTTACTGCTCAAGAGATCAATCTTTCCAGCTTGCTGCCGAAACTTCTCCAGTTCCTTGGAGAGGAGGTTAAACTGTTCACTCTGTGTCCGACATTTCTCCTCTAGCTCTCGTACCTTGGCCTGCACAACCAAGACATAAGAGATGCATCTGAATGGGATCACAGAGAGCTTTGGTCAGATCAGATTGTCAGAGAGTATCAAGAAGCAGGGATGGGCAAACTAGTTTGGATCACCCTTTTCCTGCTCCTAAACATTTTCCCATATTTAGAATCACACTCTTTGGGAGTCGATAATATGCAGGTAAATATTTTTTTCACCACCAATTTCCAAGCAAGAGAAATCTTGTTCTCATAGTGTTTTCAGTTAGGACTGGGAGTGGCACTGCTAGTAAATTTGCAAGATAAAGTCTTGTTTTATGAAAATTTTCAGCCCAAATATTCCTGATTCAGAAAAGCAGCCCAGTTTCTCAATGATTCTCCAAACCAACCCCAAAACCCAAATCTCTTTTTCAGGTTTGCCCATCCTTAGCCATTAAATCACAGCGTCCTTAATTGCTATACTAATGTTTATAGAAAAGCAGTGGTGGTTCATGCAGAATGTTGGTCTAGCTGTTGGCTGAATTCTATTTCAAAATTAATGTACACAACTAGATGTGCCAAACTGTCCAGAAGTAATCCAGACACCAGCCAACAGGGTATTACTCATAAGCTTGACTGTAACAAACATTTGGTCACTGGCAGGCTTTGCCTTTTTGTCTTAATTCGGAGGCATCAAGCTGTGACACAGCAGAAATTATGTGGAAATTTTGTAACTATTTGATGCATTATTTCCTAATCTGATGTTTTATCACATACCAACATTCTTTTCATCCCGTTTATCCTCCTTCCCCTCCATAGCCCTAGTAAAACAGCCGTGTGAAGGAGTGTAAACTGGCTATGAATTAGATCCATTTTCCCCCATTGAATTGTTGCTACTGGAACTTTTTTTGGGGGGGGAAGAGCAGAATTTTTCACGTGGTGAATGGGAAAGACAGCTGAATGGCTACAATTTTTCTACATAAAAACCATAGCTGTATTACATCCAGATGCCTCACTGTGGGCACCAAACAATTATATGACTCATGGTAAGGCTAATGATGGAATTCATTCCAGGGCTCTCCTGATGATGTGCCTCAAGTAATTTAAAATGTTCAATAGTTTCACCCACATGCCCCCTGGAAGAACACATGCATTACAATGTCCCAGTTTCCTGGTATAGAATGGAGTATTATTTTCTCGTTAATAAAATACTTCTAAAAATACAAGCAAATCCGAACATATAATTAATCTCTTCAAATTCATCAAATGCAAATTGGTTTAATCTTGCTATAGAAATATGAACACATTTGGCCGATGTGAGTATTCTGAACGGAGTAAGAGATAATTGGAAAAGACAGAGACAGCGTGAAGAGTTCTAAACAAAGTCGAAACGCTTTTGCCTTTTATTCTTCCACTGTTGGCTTAGGGTACCCACATATGAGCCTTTTCTATTTGTCACTTTGCCACTTATTAGCAATTAGTTGAAAACTGGCAATAGGGCTTCTGCGTGCAATTTGAAAAGAAAATTAAATAGGCAACAGCAGTAAAAGGATTTAGGCTTCTAGAATCCCAGTCTTTCCAATGGAGAACTTTGGGACTAGTTATCAACTCTTGTGTGCAAGAAATACCCTGAAGCTTTCCAGTATACAACCCAAGCATTCAAAAAGCATGAGTCAGTCCCTGAAAAAATCATAAGATTGAAAAATAAATAAACAAACATGGGGTTCTTTTTATTTGCCTTTTGGGCTTTGAGTCATTAGCGTTCACAATTTGAACTTTTCTCGGCAACCTGGAGGGCTAGAAGCTTTTTTTATTTTTTAAATGGAAGAAAAGATTCTGATATGATCACAGAGCTGATGCTTTAAGGAGAAAAAGTACCATGAAACTTGCAATAAAACTGAGAGCTGGCAACCCTGCATGTGCTTGTTTTCTAACACTAGACAACTGGTTGCTTGACTATTAATAGCTAAAAATGAAATTCAGATCTGTGCAAGGACTCAGCCCAAGGCCTATACACCACTTAAGTCCCATTTAAGACCTATTATGAGGACTTTAGCGAGATTTAAATGCTGCGCAGACCTTCTGCACAGGGGTGAATTTCACCCCACTAAAATAATGTCTACAGAAATCAAAACAGACCTTCAGAAAATTACACAGACACATCTTGCTGGCATTGATAATCTCTGACTCATAACTTAAACACAGCTAAATAACTGACACAGTCTTTTCATTCATGTCACCATCTTTAATATTATATGTCATATTTTAAACAGGACTTAAATTTATGAGCAGATTTATGTAAAAATGACTGTTCTTGGCATACACCAAAAATGGCTTTAAACATCACACTGGTAATCTGCTAACAAATACAAATATGGATTCAGATTACATTCTAACATAAAATACTCCTGTAAATATTTGAAGTTATTTACCGGTTTCTGATGTATGTTGAAAAGCTCTGTAGATTTCATTTATAATGATCTGATTTTAAGTTAATGCTCTTGCCTTCCAAATCTAAATAAAATGGCTCAGAAGAGGCTGCTAAATGGCAAAGGTCACTGAGTTCTTACTGAAATTAAAGTATCAGCTACAATTGTTTGAAAAGATGCATGGGAAATCTGCAAGTCAGGAATGTTTCTGGTGGTACTAAACAAACACAGTAATGTGATAAAATAGCACTGAAAATACACAGAAATAGTTGCATTATTATAACTCTGCCTTTTGCTAACAGAAACCACATGCTAACCTCCCTGAAAAAAATGTAACAGTCTTCCCCCCAAAACCACAATCAGTATATACTCTCTCCTACTTCAATTCTGCTGCTCACTTCCCATTTCCAGATCATTCAGGCAATATTGGCAACCACGTTCCAACATCACATGGCATCTGCCAACATCCTAGATGCTCCCCAATTGTACTTCACTTGGCCATACAGCAAAACATGGAGACAGCCCTAGTGGCACTAAAAGAGGACATCCTTATGGAGGCCGCATCCAAGGAAGGAGGCCGCATCTAGAAGCTCATACTACTTGACCTCTAAGCAATTTACGATGCAGTCACTCACATTCTTCTGTTGGCCTTTCTGCATGACAAGGCTAGAATAGAAGGCCTAGCATTGGTACAGTCATTCCTCTCCAACAGGACTAAAAATACAGCAATAGGCAAGTGCTCTGCTCCCTCAATTGCCTTCGCTTATGGAGACCCTTTGGGAGCTACTTTGTCCCTGCCCTCTTAAATATCGAAATGAGACTCCCTGGAAGATGTGATAAGACGCCATAGACTGAGCTGCCAACAATACATTGAGAACACCCAGCTGCAATCAACACCATCATGAAGATGTCACCATACCTAGAGGAGAGCAGCTCCCGGTTGAAGAGTAGTTGGCTCACACACAATCTGGGCAAAACTGAAGAAACTCTTTGAAGAACTAGCCAGGGTCCATATGTCCCCTGTCTCCTGTTCTTCAAATTGGTGAGAACCCTGACTAGGGTGACCAGACAGCAAGTGTGAAAAATCGGGATAGGGGGTGGCAGTAATAGGAGCCTATATAAGAAAAAGCCCGAAATATCAGGACTGTCCCTATAAAATCAGGACATCTGGTCACCCTAACCCTGACAGTCCTGTTCAAAACAGCAATTAGCTTAGAAGACCAGTTGGCATCAGTGATATTGAAAACTGCCTCACCAAGAAGCTTCACCTCTTACTGCCAGATGGGGACTGTGACTCACTGTCTCTGGATCTCAAGGTAGCATCAATGTCGAGATTCCAGCTTGTGCATAACGTGATTCTCACCTTATCCCTATGCACCGATCCTTCCACTCGCTCCTAATCTGCTGCTGTTGATAGTTCCAGGCTTTCGTCCTGATCATCAGAGCCATCAACAGGTCGGGACTCAGCTACATCAACGACTACGTTTCCATCCACCACTCACCAAGACAGCTGTGCTCCTCTGGGACAATACAGTTCACAACACCATGGGGCAGCCACAGACAATTAGTTCTACAATGAGGGGGATTGGCTGTGGAATGAGCTGCCACACACCAGAGTCTTGCCACCTTCAGGGTATGCTGCAAGACACTCCTCTTTGACAAAACTTTCCCACCATAACAAAATTAACAGGAGGGGGAAGAAGGAAAGAAGCAAAAGAGATTTCTGTACCAGGGAAGGGAGAAAAGCCAAAGACTCTTGAAATCCCTTAGGGACCTTGCTATGAAGTCCTAATTGATCTGTGCAGTGATCAGCAATATAAAAAAAAACTAATAAAAACTATAGATAGATAAATTCACCATATTCCATATTGATAAATCACTGTTTACACTGCCTTGTATCTTCTATTAAATAGGAGCCACCTGCAGGATCATAAACTTCTGGAGTCTCTGATCTGAAATCCTGAGCAAGTGGGGGTAGTACAGTACGTGACCATAAGAGGCTACTTAGTTCTTTATATAGCACTATTCATCGTTAAAGAGCTTTACGTTTGTCAGAGCTGTCAGGAAAGAGATCACAGCAGCAGAGACTTGTCAGTAAGGAAATGGGGATTAATAATATGAAGAAATAAAAGCCCAGTGATGTGATTTCTGTGAGTTTTTTCAACGTGTATCTTCATTTTCATAATACGTATTTATAGTTTGGAAGATTTCTAATAGGCACTGTTTGTTTAGTGCCAAATTCTCTCTTTAGATGGCCCCCTCTCCTTGAATAACCAAAAGGATTGATATCACCTTCCATATTCAAGACGTGATCCCCTGAAATTGTGTGTCTCCTTCAAAAGCATAGGGGCCAGATTTTCAAAAAGAGCTTAGTACCCAGCAGCTTCTATTCTGGCACCTAAATGAAATATTTTCAAAACTGTTCATTTTGTTCAAATGAAATATTTTCAAAACTGTTCAAATGGGGCTGCTGGGTTCTGAGCACTTTTGAAAATCTGGCCACTTAATTTAGGTCTCTAAATTGGAACTGAACTCTTGAAAATACAGTTTCAGATTATAAAAATAAGAGCAGAGTTTGGTCAAAAGTGGGCAGTCTCCTTCAAAAGCATAGGGGCCAGATTTTCAAAAAGAGCTTAGTACCCAGCAGCTTCTATTCTGGCACCTAAATGAAATATTTTCAAAACTGTTCATTTTGTTCAAATGAAATATTTTCAAAACTGTTCAAATGGGGCTGCTGGGTTCTGAGCACTTTTGAAAATCTGGCCACTTAATTTAGGTCTCTAAATTGGAACTGAACTCTTGAAAATACAGTTTCAGATTATAAAAATAAGAGCAGAGTTTGGTCAAAAGTGGGCAGTTTACAACAAACCTTGAAGATCTTTCTAAGCTACCCTCTGAAATGGGTGTCTCTCTAATTCATTTCCTAAGCATAAAGCAGTCACCTTTATGTATCAAAAACAGGGAAGATGTGTGAAGGATCTACTTGGCTACAAGATTTTTGCCCCACTTTTTGCTGTATTGGAGAATCAAATGGAAAAGTAATTATATACTCACTTTTCAAGTACTCAGATATCAGGTGCATTTCTGACATAACCTGGAAAACTTTGGATTCTTAAATCAAGGAGTAAACCACCCTGATTCACATATACATAGTAGTATATGATAATGCATAAGTAGTGATCAGCAAGCCACAAAGGTATTGAGGTACAGTTAACCTCAAAAAGTGTAGATATCTAATAAACTGTGAATATCAGAAACAAAGGATTGTGATTCCATTGGAGGATAAAACAGAAGCCAGAGTGTGACGGAGAAAACACATAGAGGACATACATAAGCATGCTGGATCTCTTATAATGCCAGGGGCCTCACTGATTGCTAAATTTTGTAGGGTGTCTGGAAGGCATTTTTCTCATATGGCAAAACAGGCAAATGGCTGTGTGGGTATTTTCCACCTTCCATCCAGCATCCCAGAAGTCCAGCTCCGGGGTTTACAGCATTATATTTGTTGCATCTTTGGCAGGTGCCAGTGTGGTGGTGGGTTTAAAAAAAAAGGGTCTGATGTGATTCCTTGTACCCAATGGGCTTCTTGGGCATGGACCCCAAACACAACATGGTATGGTGAGGGTGTACACTTCTCTGTCTTGCACAGCCAGGGATTCCCCACTACTCAGCTCTCCACTTCTGGTGAGGATAAGGGGAATGAGTTCGGACTCTGGCTTCCTGCCAAGGTCCCTGGGCAGCCTTGGTTCTATAGAGGCTGTGCCATTTGGGCCCAGCTGAATTCCACACTGGAACAACCCTCCTGGGTAGCTCCACCAGTGGTTCCTCATTGGTTAATAGTTTAATAAAGTTGCTGCCGCCACATTTAACCATATGCTGGTGGGCATGTCTCATTGTTTCTGTATCTGTCTCAAAGTATCCCAGTGCACAGAGGCAGCACAAGACCTAAGCATCACTTGTGAATTTGATACTCCATTCCATAGCTTTATCAATCCAGCTCAGCCCTAACCAAAATGGGATACTAGTCCATGGTTTCCTTAAATTAGAGACCACTTATTGTGCCCAACTGTGCAATGGTTTTGTGAGAAAGTGATTTTCCACTGCAGACTGGATTGAATCTATTTCACGTGTGACTTTCCAAACTTCTTATATAAATATTATGTATAGTGAACACTGCTGCTTCTAAAGCCTAAAATGGTTTCTAAAATCTAGAATGAAGCAGACTTCTTCTATTATAGCATAGATACTGTTTGCACAAGGCAGACGTAAGACTAGATGAGCCGCTTTCCAGGTGGACAGTTTGAATTCAGGCTAATGATGAAATCACATTTTCTGCTCCCAGAATATCACTTTGTAGATTTTATCTTTTCATGTAGCCGCAGTACCTTTTGGTAAGTGGCTGAATAATTTAGCCACAGGTGAATACATTCTTAAAGTACTGCATTGTAAAATTTCCTTTACATTAACAAAGAATCTATCTGAATTCAGACACAATCCACACAGTCTGAAAGTCACAACTTTGCATAAAACACTGAACCATTCTTACTGAGCATACTCATAAGAACACCACTTCAAGTTTGGTATCTGAGCTGCTATTAAGAAATCATGCCATGTTCAAAGGCTAACCTCTTGCAGAAAGAGCTGGTGGCTTTGGTAATTTGACTTGCCTTCCTCCCCAGGTTGTACAATACCAGTGCCAAGCATGCTTGCATAACAATGGTTCTATCATGTATTCCATGCAAGGGAAGGCAGGACTATCACAAACATTTTGAATGGAGGGGAATAGGGAAGGGAGAATTTATGCCCTAAAATACCTGCATGCTGTCCAAGGTGTTCTGGGTGAAGTGCAAAGCAATAAATTCCAAACAAGACACAGTAAACAAAGAGATGTGAAATAAAGAAAGAAATAAAATACAGTTTTGAACACTTTTTTTTTTACATTTCAGAACAAAATATTTTGAAACAGTTACCACAAGTAAAAACATGCATTAATGCAAATCACACTGTACATTTCAGAAACCAGAAATCAATACTGCTGCTGATCTTGAATCTCAAAAGGCAGATTAAATAAGCACAATGGTAAAATGAATAGGCTTAGTGAAACATAAAACAAAAGGCCAAGAAACTTTGTTTGATGGGGTTATGCAAAACAGAGGTAGCAGACAAATCAGGTAAACAGGAATTTTGTTTGGCTTTCAAGGTATATATATTATCATTTGTCTGCTTTATTTCCACTTATTTCCCCTGGTCTCATATACTTTCCAGAAGGCACTCAATTATCTTTTTAAAAAATCAAATATATATGATAATAAATCAAGCATATGAGTAAAGCTTTTCCTGTGGAGAAATATACTTTTCAAGGAAATAATACATAAATAAATTAACTAAACAGAATCTTCTTCTATAGATGATCACTGCACCAAAAAGTTCTGTCTTCCATCAACACATGGGGAGGTAGGTGCATGGATGGAAGAACTGGTTGCACAGAAGAAAGGGAGGACTAGAAAATATATATTTTTTCCAAACGAAGCATTGACAAGCATTGACAAGGCAGTAGCTGCAGCCAATCTATTTATGGGTATCGTTTTTCTGATGAATTTATATATTATTAAGTGGTCATTAATTCATAGTGACTTGTGTGATATTTGTCTCAGGCAGAAAGGAACAGTTTGTTACTCATCACTGACAATCTATTTATGTATGAAATAGAAATGAACAATAAAAAGAAATCTGGCTGCAATTAGAGTGCCATTTTATTATTTCACATATACTTATAAATGTTACCCATCCAAGTGCTACAAATAACACAATAGGAAGATAAAACAAAACGAGAATATGTAGTGACCAATACTGAAATTAACTGAGAGGTGTTGCTTACCACAGGGACTTATTCATAGCACCCAAGTGTATTAGTAATATAGACCTCCACAATCTTTTCAGCCATCATAGGACTATGGGCCAGAAACTGTCAGGTGCTGAGCACCTTCAACTGCTAGAGAAGTCAATGAGAGTTGAGGGCACTTAGCACCTTGCAGGAGGTATTCTACACTTCCAAACATCAACCATTGACTCAATGAGCTTTTAATCAGTCTCTAGCAGACTATATTATATTTAACTTTCAAAATCAAAAATTGTTTAGAACAGAAAAAACAGAATTTTAAATTTGGACTATTTAAAGAAAAATCCATTTTTTTTTTCAAAATTAGAAGTTTGTCAAAATCGATCCTTTCCTGCAAACAGTTTCAGTTTTGACAAACTGGCATTTTCTGATGAAAAAATGTTTTGCTGAAAATTTCTCGACCAGCTCTAATTTCTGCAGCCTTTGGTTGCCACTTGCCCTGGTCCAGGATAATATTATGGGCCACCTTACATGCCAAATTAACCACACTGGGAGGTAAAAAAGGTGAGCATTAATCCCCAGGAAATGCTCTGTGCAAGATCATAATTGCTATGAGAAGTTGTTAATGAAGCAAATATAGATTTTTTTAATTCTTCCTTTTTCCTCTATTCTCCCTCTCTTTAACGGTACGTACAATTTTAAGGGATTTATGGTGAAATGTGTAAAAAGCTTGATTTAAAGTAAAAATAAAGGAACTTTTAAACATATATTTCTGTATTTTTTCTCCTGATAGATGACTAGAAGGAGTTTTGATGGACCCATATTGCTAATGCAATCTTACCATTAACTGTTATGAGCTATAAACTGACCTTAGACTCTTTTGCAATGGAATGATGGAAAATAAACAATAATAATACTTATATAATAACACTTCTCATCCATAGATCTCAAAGCAGTATACAAAGAAAGGTATCATTATCTCAATTTTATGGATGCAGAAACTGAGGCACAGAGACATGAAGTTACTGGTGGCCAGAGAACACAGGTTTCTTGGACTCCCAGTTCAGTGCTCTAGCCATTGGACTATAACAGCATCCTCTAACGCATACGTGAGTTAAAAATGAAGAGGAATATTTACCCATGAATTACTACAGCGTGCTAGAAACAATCATGGTCTTATATTACTATAATGAGAAAGGAACTGGTATAACGGCAACAAGAACAAACAATGGCTTCCTTACCTCTAGCAGCTGAACTGCGCCTTCATGTTCTTTCTTTGCTTCAACCTGAGCCTTTTTTACAATTAAAAAAAGGAAGAAACCAGGTTACTCAGTCATGCCATATTCATTTTGCACTAGAATAAAACATAACTACAGGTTTGCCCGAATATGATACTTTTAAATCATATTTTTATAGTTTTATATTCAGATACAATACAATTAAATCAAGTTTAATAATCAGAGCCAGCACTATAGAATATATCACTTGTTAACTTAACAAAATGCCACTGATTACCATCCTGTATATGGGTCTGATCCAAAGTCCATTAAAGTCAATGAGGGCTGGACCTGGCAAAACGCTGAAGACACTGGCCACAAACCAACACAGTGTATGCTTAACTTTAAACATAAGTAGTCCTATTGAAGTCAAGTAACAAAACAATTCATAAAATGGTGCAATGCCATCAGACTTTTGTGTCAATGTTACTGAGAGTGCAACATTTAGGATTCACTTCCAATGTGCCCTGATTGGATTATGACTCAAGAAAATGAGAGCTGTCTTGTGATCTGTTGTAACCTAAAACCATTAGAAGATTTTTAACGTTTTTTTTTATTTAATTTTGCTACACAGCAGATAGATATCCTTTTTGTTTTGCAATTTAATAGATAAAGCCTTAAAATCCTAGTGTTTGATGGTTCTCACCCTTTTTTATTCCAGGTCCATACTGAGACCCCAGAGATACACCCATCCCATCGAGATGGGATCCTTTATCCATACAGCAGTGTGAGAAGGGTAAAGCTATTGTTAACAATTCCAAATTTTGCTAACAATGTCTCTCTATAGCATGCCTCACAGAGGTTGGTTTTAGCTTCTCCACCAGCAAATTCAGCTCTAATTCGTTTTCTATTGTGCCTTATTAAGGGCCAGTTTAATAAAAATTTATCTTAAAACTACGTTCTGGAAATCTGAAATGATGCAGAGGTGCTGAAAAACAATCATGTGCAAGATTTGAAGTGGAAACCAGTTTTTTGTTAAGAGAATCTTTCCCTGCATCAAAGGAATAATTTAGGTAAATTACTTCTTGCCTCACTAATAGAAGTAGCCCCATTAGAGTCAATGGAAGTAGCAGCATGAGGAAGACAAGACCTTAATAAACAGATATCTGTGTCCCCAAGTATGTCTGCATGTCATAGACAGCTACACATTGATGGTACCTGGAAAACTGCAAGTGTAAACAAGAACGTAGGATTACGAATGATCTGAAAGATCAAGCCTAAATATCCAGGACCTGATTCTGGGAAAATTTTGCCTCGCAAGGATGCAGACTTTGGTTCCCTTATTGTTTATCTGTTATCTCTGAGAGAGAAATATAGGGTTCTACTGAAGTTTCTGAAGTCAAACTAAAATTCATTTTAAAAGCCCTGGTATAGCTCATGTTCATTTCTGTCTCTGCAAAAACTGGACAAATCTGCAAATTTATGATTATGTGACAGGCATCAGGGATACATGGGGAAATGAAGTCAATTAACTGTTCTTAAATCAACTTTATGGTTTCACTGAAACTACCATTTAATAAAGATTTTTTTTAAGGTAAGGGATATGGCTGGCTGCCTGCTTCATCACTTCTGGGTAGGGTCTCCTTTAAAACAGAGATTTTGGATTAGGTGAGAATTAGTGTGGCTCTGCTCAAATACTGAAAAATATTGTCACTGCTTAAATAAAGTAAGAGAAGGACCCTGGAGATGCTACATGAAAAGCCTCTCAAAAATTCAAGTAACAAAATATAATGGCTAATAAAAATCTCTCTATATCTATATAGGACTTTAAAATAGCATTAATATGCTAATGTTTCAAAATGCTTTATGAAATTAAATTTTAATTAATGAATCCAAGTTATAAAATGTTTAATCTTAATGAATGGATCTTAATCAAATGAAAAATTTTGACAAAATCAGCTAATTAAACTAAAGCTATTTTCCACTGGCAATACATATGGCATGCTTTTTAAAAAACAAACAAACAAAAAACAAAACAACCATTAAAATCATCCAAGTTAAGTGACAAAAATTGTTTCCAACAATAAATTTCATGCTAAAGGTGTTAAATGGAATAGAATTTTGCCACAATGCAGAAGGTGGTGGGCAATTATGTACAACAACATTCAACTCAACAGTATAAAAACTGGCAATAGTTAACGTTTGCTTTAATGGTGCTGTTTGATTATTGGTAAAAGTGTTAACTGCCGATGAAAAAACGTTCAATTTCATTGTAATAAGATATGGACATTTAACTAGTGCAATGGATTGGAAGCAATATTTAAGACTAATGCCTGAAGGACATGACAGCTTAAATGTGGAGGAAAGTTTCTGCCGCCAGAAATTCAAAGAGAAAATGCACATGTGCATAACACTTATTTAGTCTTGGGGCTCAAATCCAGTAACAACAGGTAGGTCCTAATTCAGCAAAGCATGTAAACATTTTGGCATCTTAGCACACGTCAGATGCATTGCATCTGTAAAGACCTTTTCAACTATTAACTGTTTAATCCTTCCCTGACCAATTAGCTGTTTGCATGCCTCTAACAAGTGCTTCATAAACCACAGGTGGCCCATAAACAGTTTGGGAACTGCTATTTAGGTTATAGTTTAGTTAAATTAAAAAATATAAACATACTAATTGTAAATGGGGCATGTAGGTTTCACCAATGGACAGCATAGAAGATTATATATATAAGTAAAATATCTATGCCCATGAAAATATGGTGAAATTCAGTTAAAACATCAGTATCTTGACAGGTATCCCAGTTTATATAAAATCACTATCTGAATTTCACATATTTAATCAATAGGTTTCAAAACTGTCAGTGCATTTGGACAAGTCTAAGTTTAGCTTCTGGGTCCTTGACAATCTAGGTTGCTACAACTGTAATTTCACAGAAAAATTGTATAATTTTAGCAGACATATAGTGAAAATTCTACCCTAGGTTTATTCCAAATTGAATGAACTATAAAAGAGGGATTTTTTGGGGGCGGTGCACGTACATACTGTTATGGTTATATAAACACTTTGTGTATTTGGAAAGTTTACCCAAGCTAACACTAGTCAATATAAACATGATCTTAAAAAATAATAATGCTCAGTGGAGTAACTACCCAAATGCAGTAATGGGCTACATCATATGTTAAGGTTATATTGCACATTACAAAGTAAATAAATGTATGTTTATTGATCTCTCTGAGTTAACACTTGAATCAACAGCCTTCTTAAACCAGAAGGGGGTGCTCTGGTACAAGATGTGTGTTTTTCAGATCCATTAAAGATCTCAGAACATTAGTGTGCTGGCCAAATTACAATTTTATAGTTTGTCTATCTAAACAATGCCTGCATTTCCATTTGTACTTACTGTCTTTAACTGTTGTGGAGCACTCTTGCGCACTGTTCCACACCAGAGGTGACTGTATTTCTAGTGGGCAAAATTTTATCAGTCTCTCTCTTTCCTGTGTGCTGGTGCATTTTGGGGGATTAATTAACATTTGTAAATTGTTTTATGATCCTTAGTTGAAAGATGCTAGAGTGTGATCCTTTGTAAGGGAGGTAGGCCTAAGCCTGGGCTTTTGGTAACATTGAAAGAGGTGGGGAGAAGGGGTTCAAGAGGAGAGACTGTGGAGCATGGGTCGACCCCCCCCCCAAACAACACATAAGTGTTTTTCACTGTACAGAAGTGAGAGACAGAGAGAGAAATGTCTAGCATAGCATTTTGTGTTTTGTCCTGCCAATCACAGATTCAGCTATCTGAGTCTGGTTAGGGAGAGCCAATGGCTTTAAAGAAACCTCAAAGGAATCCGACAGGTTTCAGAGTAGCAGCCGTATAAGTCTGTATCCACAAAAAGAAAAAGGAGTACTTGTGGCACCTTAGAGACTAACAAATTTATTTGATACATCCGATGAAGTGAGCTGTAGCTCATGAAAGCTTATGCTCAAATAAATTTATTTGTCTCTAATGTGCCACAAGTCCTCCTTTTCTTTTTTCAAAGGAATCTGCAGCAGTCAGTAATTTCCTGCTAACCTCATTTTATCTCCCTTTCAGTTTTTCATCATGAACTTTAACGAAATTTGCTCCAGATTTGTGAATCCGTCAAAGCCTTTTGTTAACCATTATGCCAGGCAGGCAAAATATATCAGTGTGGCACACTGGCTATCATTGGACCCTACACGCCTTACTCCTGCACATACACACCCTTATAAGCAGTCCTCATTAGGACAACCATTTCCTATAAACATTCCAGTATAACAGGGCAGAACCTCCACTGATGTACATCAGCGCAGCTGCACTAACTTCTCTGGATTTGACCCATTGGCTACAAAGGCCCGATCTAACTCTCATTAACATCAGTGGAGAGACTCCTATTGCTCTGTATTGGTGTTGGATCCGACCTTAAAGGCACGGTAGAGGGCATATACTGAAACTGAACGTTAATCTGTTGCATGACAACATCTCCCTTGGCACTGATAAATATTCATATTTCTTCTTGTACTATAATAATAAGTCTTCTTGCTAGCATCTGATAAAATATTGATTCCTAGAGTGTCAGGAAACATATTATGACAGGTAACAGAAAGCGGCGCATTATCAATCATCACAAGTTTAATAAAATCTATCCAGAATACAAGCTCTTGATAAATGATCAGGAAAACTGCATCAATAGTTAACTCCCCCTTCCATTGCACAGGCTCGTAATAAACTTTGCTGGTGAATCACTGTTTTATCTGAGTCTGTATCACAATAAAGTCTGGATTAACAATATTATATTCTTCTTTTTGGAGATTAAAGGACTGGATAAACACAGCGTGACAGGATAAAAGCATCCATGTACATATAAAAAGAAGAATTACTTATTATTCTGTCAAAACAATACAGCAAAGGTACCAGAAAGCAGCAGTTATTGGCTTAGTTTAATGGGGCACATTACCTTGGAACCTCATTATATTAATTCTGGTGACATGCAAATTCCAAATCTACCACACCATCACATTACTTCCCCATGCATGCTGGTAGTATTTTAATGTGTCTATCTAAAGCAATTAGATATATCCAGCAAAAACAAGGGGCAAGGTGAACCTAATGAGAGCCTAACAGACAACTGGAGAGGTTAGCCCAGGTTTTGAATGTGAGCCAGTGCTGAATCTTCAGGGAGCAGATCAGTGCAGCCCCAATGTTAACCTCTGTTACTAATTAATTTAGATGCCATTTCTCACATTGTCTTTCAGCGCAGGGAACAGCTTCCCAGCTCTGGTCAATCTATCTTAGTACTTATATGGCCCTACTACCATATATCTCAGTGCTCACAATCTATTAAGGTATTTATTTTCACAATACCCCTGTGGGGTATTAGCTCCTTTTTAGAGACTGGGAATTGATGCACAGAGCATCAGATTTTGAAAGGTATTTAGATCCCTGAAGATATAGATAGTCTCCTAGTGAGACTTTCAAGAGCACCAAAATTCATTAGGCATTTACCTCCCATTATAATCAAGAGGCACATACCTGCTTAGGCCCTTTTGAAAATCTCATTGGGCGCCTAAATATCTTTGAAAATCTGGTCCAGAGGGACGAAATGGCTTGCCCAAAGTCCCCCAGGATATCAGTGTGGGAGCAGGGAACTGACCCCAGGTCTCCTGAGTCTCAGAGTAGCACCTGAACCACTTGGACCTCCTCATCCATCTGGTTTGCCAAACCAGGCCCTGCACTGCATTTCTACAGAATATTCGCTTTAGTATTATAATTATTTGTATCACAGGAGAAGGTAGAAGCTTCAACCGAAATTGGGTCCCAAGGTGCTAGGCTCTGTACATACACACAGCAAGATAGGTACATACACCTACCGCAAACAACAATCTAAATAGAAAAGCCATCTCTAGCCCTTCATGAATGGACACGTTAAGTTGTCAGGAATCTGTGTGATGAAAAACAATTGAAAAGACACACTAAGAACCTCAATTATATTGTGAAGGAGAATGTATGGGTCAAATTGAAGCCAGAATGATCAATGTGCCAATTATTGACGCTCGCGAGGGGGTGGTGGTGGAGGTTTGTTACAGACCACCAAATCAAAGCAGATAACAGGATGTATTACTCCTTAAACACCTGTCTGTTGTATGTGAAGGGAAAACAGTGTCGTTTTGGGGGACTTCGATTTGGGAGACATTTGCTGGAGTCTCAGGCAGCTAGTAGTAAATCATCATTAAAGTTTCTAAAAATTATAGACGATAAATTTCTTTAAAAAAAAGCATTGCAGCCAACATGAGCTACCTATTTTGGACCTCATTATGATGGCTAAAGATGAATTACACTGGACTGGAAGTTGGTGGTCGCCTAGGGGGATCCAGATTTCAGAGTAGCAGCTGTGTTAGTCTGTAGCCGCAAAAAGAACACGAATACTTGTGGCTCCTGCTGATAATAGCTCATCTTAACTAATTAGCCTCTCACAGTTTGTATGGTAACTTCCAACTTATCTGTATGTGTGTGTGTGTATATATATATATATATACACACACACACCTTACTATATGTTCCATTCTATGCATCCGATGAAGTGAGCTGTAGCTCACGAAAGCTTATGCTCTAATAAATTTGTTAGTCTCTAAGGTGCCACAAGTCCTCCTGTTTTTTTAGGGGGATCCAGTAGACATAGTGTACTTAGATTTCCAGAAAGCCTTTGACAAGATCCCTCACCAAAGGCTCTTACATAAATTAAGTTGTCATGGGATAAAAGGGAAGATCCTTTCATGGATTGAGAACTGGTTAAAAGACAGGGTAGGAATAAATGGTAAATTTTCAGAATGGAGAGGGGTAACTAGTGGTGTTCCCCAAGGGTCAGTCCTAGGACCAGTCCTATTCAACTTATTCATAAGTGATCTGGAGAAAGGGGTAAACAGTGAGGTGGCAAAGACGACACTAAAGTGCTCAAGATAATTAAGATCAAAGTAGACTGTGAAGAACTTCAAAAAGATCTCACTAAACTAAGTGATTGGGCAACAAAATGGCAAATGAAATTTAATGTGGATAAACGTAAAGTAATGCACATTGGGAAAAATAACCCCAACTATACAATACAATATGATGGGAGCTAATTTAGCTACAGCTAATCAGGAAAGAGATCTTGGCATCATCATGGATAGTTCTCTGAAGACATCCACGCAGTGTGCAGCGGCAGTCAAAAAAGTGAATGGGATGTTAGGAATCATTAAAAAAGGGATAGAGAATAAGTCGGAGAATATCTTATTGCCCTTATATAAATCCATAGTACATCCACATCTTGAATACTGTGTACAGATGTGGTCTCCTCATCTCAAAAAAGATATACTGGCATTAGAAAAGGTTCAGAGAAGGGCAACTAAAATGATTAGGGGTTTGGAACGGGTCCCATATGAGGAGAGATTAAAGACACTAGGACTTTTCAGCTTGGAAAAGAGGAGACTAAGGGGGTGATATGATAGAGGTATATAAAATCATGAATGATGTGGAGAAAGTGAATAAGGAAAAAGTTATTTACTTGTTCCCATAATATAAGAAGTAGGGGCCACCAAATGAAATTTATGCGCAGCAGGTTTAAAACAAATAAAAGGAAGTTAGTCTTCACACAGCGCACAGTCAACCTGTGGAACTCCTTGCCTGAGGAGGTTATGAAGGCTAGCACTATAACAGGGTTTACAAGAGAACTAGATAAATTCATGGAGGTTAAGTCCATTAATGGCTATTAGCCAGGATGGGAAAGGAATGGTGTCCCTAGCCTCTGTCTGTCAGAGGGTGAAGACGGATGGCAGGAGAGAGATCACTTGATCATTACCTGTTAGTTTCACTCCCTCTGGGGTACCTGGCATTGGCCACTGTCGGCAGACAGGATACTGGGCTGGATCGACCTTTGGTCTGACCCAGTATGGCCATTCTTATGTTCTAGGGAGCAGCGATCATGATATGATTACATTCAATATGGGCAAAGAGGACAGAGGTGCTTCAAAAGGGCTAATTTCCCAAAGCTGAGAAAATTATGAGAAAAATTGATTAGGATGAAATATTTAGACAGAAAAATTTGAATGAAAATTAGGAGTTCTTTAAGAAAAAAATTATTAACTGGGCAAAAAGCCACAATTCCACAGTCAAGAAAGAGGACAACTTTGGTTAAAAACCCATCCTGGTTCAGTGATGAAGAGAAAGCAGCAATTAGAAATAAAAAAGCAATATACTACATATGGAAAAAGGAGTTAGGAAGTTCAGAAACTTGATAAGGGAAGCTAAACACATCAAGGAAAATTCCATGACTAGCAGAACTAAGGACAATAAGAAGGTGTTTTTAAGTATATTACGAACAAAAGAAATTCTGGCAATGATACAGGACTGTTACTAGATGGAGATGGTCAAATCATTAATAATAATGCAGTAAAAGTCTGTAAAGAAGTGTTCATTAAATATTTCTGTTCTGTATTGGGAAAGAAGAAGGATTTTATTGTATGAGAATAATGAGGTACTTTTCAGTCCATTAGTAACTGAGGAGGAGATCAGACAAATCTGCTAGGATTAAACATTTTTACATCAGCAGGTTTGGACAACATGCACCCAAGAGTCCTAAAAGATTTGAGTGAGGAGATCTCTAGCCCACTGTTGTTAATTTTTAATAAATCTTAGAATACCAAGGAAATTCCAGAAGACTGGAAGAGCACTAAAGTTGTGCCAATCCTCAAAAAGGGCACCTGGGATGACCCAGGTAACTATAGTGGTTAGCATGATATTACTCGTGGGCAAAATAATAGAAAAGTTGATATGGGATTCAACCGATAAAGAATTAAAAGATAGGAATATAATTAGTGCCAGCCAACCTGGATTTATGGAAAATAGGTCTTGTCAAACAAACTTGATTTCATTCTTTGATGAGATTACAAGTTTGGTTGATAAAGTTACCTGCGTAGATATAATATACTTAGATTTTGTAAGGTTTTTGCCTTAGCACTGGATGAAATTCTGAAGTATTGGTCTTAAAATACAACAAAGAAGACTTAGGTTAGACATTAGAAAAAACTTCCTAACTGTAAGGGTAGTTAAGCACTGGAACAAATTATCTAGTGAGGTTGTGGAATCTCTGTCATTGGAGGTTTTTAAGAACAGGTTGGACAAACATCTGTCAGGGATGGTCTAACTAATACTTAATCCTGCCTCAGTGCAGGGGGCTGGATGTTGAGCTTCAGAAGTTAAAGCTTTATAGACACTAAAACACAAATTGTCAACATCACATGTCAAAATATACAAAGTAAATATCCTTAAATCAAACTCTAATACTTCTCAAGAAGAATGTCTCTTACTTTGCTTATGTGTAAATTTCAATCATCATCAATGGAAATATTTTTTCATCTCTTTGGGTGTGTACAGTAAAATAGATTTTTTACTGATATTAAAAGAATAAAACCTTCCAAGCCTAAATATAGTTATCTAAATCAAAGACTGAGACACACATGCACTACTACTGCATGAGAAGTCAGTCTGAACATTTTAGAAAAAGAGGAGACTGAGTTTTGGAAAGTAGATGCTGGTTAGATGGACGCAGATTACTCTCAGCTAGACTCAGAGATCCATTTCTTTACCCATGCCCAATCACGGCAATTTGCCATTTTACTTAGTTTTCATTTTCTTCACTTACCTTCTGCAGGAGTTCAATTTCCTGCTGTTTTGCGTTGAGAACAGCCAAGGCTTGCTCATGCTCCAACTCTAGCTGTTGCCGCCGTTCAGCAGCCTCTCGCATATGCTGTATCAGGGGAAAGAAAACCAACTCATCAGTTTTTAATGTCCTTTTCTGAAATCAGATATGCTAACATTTTAAAGCATGATGCTGATCTCAATATAAAATCTCTTTGGTATCCAGGGTATGCAAACCAGATAGAATTTTTATTCTATCAGGCCACAGGGGCATATTTCCACTGCAGTGCATGGTTAGCTTCATATGAATCTCCATTAGTTGATAGCAATACATGGTCCATGGCACACAGCTGAGCTGTTCAAATTCCATCCAGTAGAGGGCAGAGTTACTGCATACCCTAGACACCTCATCAGAGCATTGTAAACTGTATCATGATAAAAAGAAAAAGAGTACTTGTGGCACCTTAGAGACTAACCAATTTATTTGAGCATGAGCTTTCGTGAGCTACAGCTCACTTCATCGGATGCATACCGTGGAAACTGCAGAAGACATTATATACACAGAGACCATGAAACAATACCTCCTGCCACCCCACTGTCCTGCTGGTAATAGCTTATCTAAAGTGATCATCAAGTTGGGCCATTTCCAGCACAAATCCAGGTTTTCTCACCCTCCGCCCCCCCCTCCCCCCACAAACTCACTCTCCTGCTGGTAATAGCCCATCCAAAGTGACCACTCTCTTCACAATGCGTATGATAATCAAGGTGGGCCATTTCCTGCATAAATCCAGGTTCTCTCACCCCTTCACCCCCCTCCAAAAACCACACACACAAACTCACTCTCCTGCTGGTAATAGCTTATCCAAAGTGACCACTCTCCTCACAATGTGTATGAAAATCAAGGTGGGCCATTTCCAGCACAAATCCACGGTATGCATCCGATGAAGTGAGCTGTAGCTCACGAAAGCTCATGCTCAAATAAATTGGTTAGTCTCTAAGGTGCCACAAGTACTCCTTTTCTTTTTGCAAAGACAGACTAACACGGCTGTTACTCTGAAACCTGTCAATATGGTACTTGTGGTAGTGAGGGTTACTTCGTGAAAACCATAGCAGGTAACTGTGCTTGAGGGCAGAAATGATACCGGGTTGCCACTGACTATAATGGGGTCAGAATTTCTCTCACCGTGTATAAGAGAAAGGTCTTACCCAAATGGGTCTATTGTTTGTCTTCTTTAATGAGTTATTGTTCTGGGCTATGTGGTATTAATAACAAAGGGGGGCAGTATAAAGAGGCTGGCTGGTACCAATATGGATGTATTTGCTAAGAAGACAGCAATATCTTCAATATTCTACCTGGTTTCACTTTGGTGGTTGAGTTCTTTAATATTTACTTTTTATTGACGAGTTAGTGAAAAACTGCAGCCCAAGATCTTCAGAACTACTGATTTGGGGTTTATGAATTATTGGGTGGGTGCCCAATCTGAGACACCTTAAGAAGGCCTGGTTTTCAGAGGGTGGGTGCTTATCACTTTCTGAAAATTGGGCCCGTTTTAAGGCACCTCAGCGTGGGTGACCAAAAATCAAGGCATCCAAAAATCATTAGTCATTTTAAAAAATGTTGTTTATGTTGTGTAACTTTCAATCTGTTAAGTCTTCCCCCAAAGCTAACATAGCCTAAAAGCTGCTCGTGTGGGTTTAAATCTGCTCCACCATCCCCAGCACAGAGAACTGACTATTCTGTTCCTTTAAAAGTTCCACAGGGCCCATCAGAAAACAACAGCACCCTGGGAAGAAGTTAGCAACTTTTTGTTGTGCTCTGCACCACTAGTTCTCCCACTGATACTTTCCTGCTGACGTTTGCGAGGAAATAAAGGAATGATTCAAAGTGGAGCACAGCTCTAGTAAATAAGAGCAAGAGGATTTAATATACTTTGTTACCTAGAGTACATGACTTGGAACAAGAATGCAGCCTCCCCATGCCTTTAAAAAAGACCCTGGCTTTAGCCATTTGAATGAATTCAAGCAAAGTTAAGTGGCTATTTCAAAATTCAGAGTTGACAGCAATACACCTTCATTTGTGGGCTAAGAATCGA
The DNA here is from genome assembly GCF_965140285.1 of Lepidochelys kempii. Classification (NCBI taxonomy): domain Eukaryota; kingdom Metazoa; phylum Chordata; order Testudines; family Cheloniidae; genus Lepidochelys; species Lepidochelys kempii. The sequence goes on along the minus strand of NC_136394.1, from coordinate 21,523,173 downwards.
GAACAAAAGGAACTAAGGGACCAGGGCTGGAAGTGGTGGACCAGCATTTAAACAGAAGCTGATTTGAACCATTCCTTGTATGAGTAATAAGCAGCTGCTGAACCGCTTGACAACAGTGACAAGCATTAATTAAAAACCCTGTTAGTGGTTAAAAAGCCCACATTCTGTGAAAATAAAGCCCTTCCTATTCCTGTAGATTGGACACGGGCAGGTTGTTTGCATGGTCTGTTCAGATGCCACTGCTGGTGGAATTAGGTGAAGGCGGTGGAAGGTGTGTGTGCAAATCACGGATTCACACACATAAACTGGGTTCTGAGATGGCACCCTGCTTTTCTAACCTTCTGCGATGGTGTTTGCAACCTACTTTTAAGCAAATGGCTGCTGCTGAACTCTAGTGTCTAAAAATATTTCACTCTGAGAAAACTGTACAGCACACTTAAGTTAATTTTACTTTGGAAACACTTTTTTTTTTAAACAGCCAACAAGAAAGGAGAGTCCAGGAATATCTTGTTAATAGTAGACACACAATGCCCAGAATATTATCAGTGGAAGAGAAATGTTAGCATTCCGACTGTATCCCTTTAGAGAAATGATATTATTGAACCATCAGTCACAGAGGCACGTGAAAAGGCGCAACACAGAAAGCCAATGCACCTTATCTGCCTTCAAGACAAGTCTGATTTCATCCCACAATTGTGCACTTCACGGGAGCCTATTCTGAACTCTACTTAGGGTTTTGTGCAGTTTCTGTGGAGGATTTAGCCTCTTGACTGCAGAGTTTATAACCAGGGCTGCAGGCTTTTGATCCTAATTTTTTTTACAAAGTTACCCCCCGATATGTCCATGGGAAATACCTACTCTTCTCAGCATTTGGCTATGGCCAAATATTGTGGGACTGATTCTCATCTCATGTACACTGGGGTAACTCCATTGACTTAGAAAAGTTACTCTTGATTGACATTAGAATCAGACCCTGTGTCTTGTACCCAGGTGTTTTCAGCAGCTCTCGTGTAGATGCCCACAGGACTCAGACACTGATGGCGCGTCCTTAAATTTCTTACATTAAGGGCAACACTGAGGCAGAATGTACACAGTACAATACAATTCTCACTCGGATAATCTGCAAAGACAAACATTCTTACAAAAAATCCAGTAACCTCATTCCACTCCTCAAAGATTTCATAGCAGATTTGCTGTAGCTCAGTCTGATGTTACTAGGACTTAACAATTTTTACAAAACCTAATACAGCACATTTACTAGTATGCTACGAAGAACTATAAATAATTAATAATATTAAACTAGATCTGTAAAAATAAATGGACAAAGTACATATGGCAATGCAGGGGCCCTATTCATTGGGCTTTTTTCTTTTCTTTTGTCAGTTTGCTCACAATATTTGGTAATCAGCAATTCATAGAGTCTATCACAGTGGCAGAGCTGTACAAAGGTGGTTGCATTCCACCTGTCCATGCTATGGTTGGCCTTAGCTAGTGCTAGCATGCTAGAACTTCACTAAACATGAACATTCATTCTCCCTTGCCCCCCATTCTCTCCTCCTCTTAAAAAGGATTATTCAGTTCCCAAGCATGGAGTCATTCAGATGTCATGAAGAAAATACACTGTTAGAAGAGCACACAGAAACCACGGAAGAGAACAAAGAAACCACGGGGAAGACCACACATTTAAAAACACTAGGGCAGGTCACTTCTTCCTGAAGAAAAAATGTGGGAAGGAACCTCAAGGTGGAGTGAGGGGGTGTCAGATCTTGTAGAGTTTCCCCCAGATCAGAGACAGGATTCCCACTCTGGAGCAGACAGTGGGTTTGCAGAAGCCTCTTTATTGCATCTTAGCCCTGTGCAGCTGAACTCCAGCTCCCTGTCTGCTTCTTCTACCAGGAGTTGCCTTTGGAAGCCCCCTTAAAGGATGCAGAGGGGCTCTGCTCAGGAGAAACCCTGTCTGTGTCAGCTTTTGTGAGCATCCCATCCCTCACAACAAACCTGCCACAGGGGAAGAGATTTTGCAGAGGAAGCTGACATTATGTACCACTGCAAAAAAACTTGTAGAAAACCTTACCCTAGGAGCAGAATTATTTTTAAAGCCCTGATATTTATAACTGGCTGCCGACATTAACACTGACTCAACTGACTTTCAAATATCAGAGCCTTGTTTCCTAACGATAAGTAGGATGTGACACTGAATGCGGTGCAAACTTAATTCACACGAGAACATAATGATCAAAGGGCTTGTCATCTGCTCTTGCAGACACTGCTGTCACGGCAGAGTGAAGGGGAAAAGATGGCCTAGTGCACATCAGGAAAAAACTATTTTCTGTAAGAGGCCACCTATATTTAACTTTTCAGAGTGTTAGCTAATTTAGCACATTCTGGTACTTACTCCTCAGCTGAGTTAATGCATCCTGACACGATAGAAGGAATAACTAATTTTCTTTCTTAACAAGTCCACCTGCACTCAGCTTCCAGTGTACCAGGACTGCATCATCATGTCATCACTGACTCTTATCATCCCATCCCCCCATGACCAGTCACTCTAATATCACCAAAACCTTCCCTTTCCTCGTTATCCTCAGGGCTAAAGCCCTTGTCAATGCATTGAAGATTCAGCCTCCTTAGCCATCCTAATTTTTGCCTCTGACTCTTCCAAGCCAAAAATGTCACTGCTGAGATCATATTCCTCTCTCATCACTGAGACAACATCACCATCTCCTTCCTTAGAGGTTTTTAAGGTCAGGCTTGACAAAGCCTTAGCTGATGATTTAGTTGGGGATTAGGTCCTGTTTTGAACGGGGGTTGGACTAGATGACCTCCTGAGGTGCCTTCCAACCCTGATATTCTATGATTCTATGATCGTTGGAAGTCCCTCGGGCCATTTCTAAACTGCAAAGGGAACACAGAACTCACTATGGAATGGCTTCCAACATAAGTGTGCTCTGTGTACATTTTGCTAAACTAAACTACTCTGGTAAGAGATATTCCCCAGGATGCAACTGAGCAGAGAGACTGAGTAAACAGGTTTGCAGAGATTGAAAATTACCTGGGCCACAGTAACACCACAGCTCTGGTTCTGAGCATTACTTCACTGATTGTGACCTCAGCTTGCAATGGTAGCTAGGGATAGGTTCCCTTAAAGGTACCAGTGTGAGCCTTTGCTTTCTCTTGTGAAAGTCCCTAACTTCCCTCCTGCCTTCATGTACTACTCAGAGCTGCTGGTTTGCTGCAAACTATGGTCTATGTGCTGAACTGCACCGCAGGGTGTAGAGAGGGGCCAACTTCAGAAATCTGTTGACTATAGTGCAGAGGGCAGGGATGCAGTGAAATCAGTCCCTTCTATGTCTGTCCAAGCCAGGCCAGGACTTAGGGAGAACATGTGTCATGACCCTAGGAAATACAGTCTCTCACCACTCTGGAAGTTAGAAAGCCATGGAGAACTACAGAGTCTTTTACCAACTGCACGGTAGTACCATAAATGTGTCATGTGGTGGATGCACCACCAAGTGCATTACCACTTGTTACTGCCGGGGGTCTTCTTGTGCGTATGGAGCCGCTCTAGCCTGAGTCCCTACAGGCTGCAGTGCAACTGGCCACTAAAAGTCCCCTGGCCTCCCCACCACCTAGACTGCAGGCAGCAGAGGAAGGAGGACAGAGCACGGAATAGAGGATTTTGTGGGGCTAGCCGCCGTAGGCACAGTAAAAGTCTATTTGCACATGTTCCTGCAGCTCCAGGCCAGGAATCCCTGCAGCAATTGAGCTATAAGCAGACAAGGGTTGTGGCACAGAGCAGAGAATATAAGCTTCTGCAGGACTAGGCATTTTTCCTCATAGAAACGTATTTGTGAAGGAAAAATCTGACTTAGAGGAACATCACAAACACTGCCTTTGCTCTGGCTTTTCAGGCGTAAGAGGATCCAAAGTCCCCATAGTATGTAGTAAAACCACAGTCAGTGGCTTATGGGACCCAAAGCTACTTTAGGATCTTTAAACAACTGAAAAAACTATGTATCGTCAACAAGCTAAACCTCATCTTTATTCAATTACTTCCTCTTTCTCCTTGGACAAAAAAGCATTGTTTGCTTATACGTTACAAAGCAATCTTTCAAAGAAATGTTTGTGTACTGAGACAATGTAGCTACATGATAGAAGGGATGGGAATAGTTCCCAATAATGAAAATACTGAAAAACACTTATTTTATAAAACAAGGAGCAAGCACTGTACCTGCTTCACTCAGATCCATCTGCATAAACTGAACATTGGGTTCGGAAGCATTTCCTAGAAACTGGGAATCACGAGAACCATGTGAAATGAAACACGCAAAGGGCCACCACTAACAGACAAACTCCTGTCTTAAAAGATCACCCCAAGGTATCCCGCAATGTACTGACTACTGTGATACTCGGGACTGTTCCTTTAAGGGCTGAGCTTCCCAAGCAGTGAGTCCGAGCAGGCAACCGGGAAGCTCTCGTCGTTATGCAGAACCAGCTGGAACTAGCACTGAATAAGGCAAGCACCTTAACCACTGAGTGATCCCTGAACGCCACAAGCACCAGTGTGCTCCAGCTTTATGAGAACACCCATCTCTTTAAGTGGCCCGTTTCGGTGGCTATTTAAAACAGGCTACAAGAACAGCAGTTCTCAGCTTGCCTTTTAGCTAGTGCACTACACTTGCTGAGTCATCCATTCCCACCTATCTCCCAACATAGCTTTGATGCCATTCAGCACTTCCACAATCTTTGCTCAAAAAAAAGAAAGGAAAAGAGGCTTGGGCTTGAAGCCAAAATCTAAAATGTTCTCTTAATACACTCAGGCTTAATACACTCCCACCAGCTCATGATTGAGGGGAGCTGGGAAGGAGCAATCTGGCAAAAGTACTCTCTCTTTAACAATAGCCCAGAAGAAAAAAAGACAAGAGTTTTGCTTTTGGTAAAGTCTCAGCAACGCTTTATCTCATTCCTTAGAAAACGAGCCCCAGGAAATTTCAAAAAAGAGCTATGAAGCAGACTATAAAAAGTGACATCAAGATTTAAGGTCAGGTACATGAGGCCAGTTCCTCATCCCACCGGCCACCAGCTCGCAGAGGTTTGGCTCTGATAAAGACAAGGCATTGCTAAAAAAAAAAAAAAAAAAATCCATAAAATAGAGCATCCTGAATAAGTGCCATTTATAAACTGAAACCTTAGGAGGTTTTTGTCCAGAAGCTAAGGAGCCGCTCTGAGCCATCGTCTGTTTTTAATAACTTTATATTGGCTTAGCATCTTTACTGAGAAGTCTAGTAAAATATATGACACATTTTGATGACCTCTCATGACTTTACTGGAGCCATATATGAAGAAAATAGGGCCACTGGAAAATAGGGAAATAAAAACTGCAGACTTGAAGGGAGACCTTAAAATAACTGATTGACTTGGTGGATGAAAACTCCTTCAAAGAGGGTGTAACAGTGGCTTATCCACTGAGGTATGGCAGGAATAGTCATGCCAAAATAAGTTAATAGCCGATTATCCTGTTACTACACCAGAAACTTCAGAGGAAGGAATAAAATGCTAGACACTTCACAATAAGGTGTGATTTGTGTAATAGTACAGTATGAGAGAAATATCCTCCTCACTCCAAATAATAAGCAGCTTATAACCTGTGTATCAAGACTTTAAATTTTGTTCTGATTAATATAACCCGATGCTCTTCTTATCCACGTATATATTTAACCCTGCTTTAATCTTAGTAAATTATTTGTCTCTACAATAGCTTGCAGTAATGAGTATCACAAGTTAACGGTATGTTGAATTAAAAAAGTATTTCCTTAGAATTCCCAAATCAATATTTTCAACCGCCCAAATATTCAGTTCACCCACTTTCCCCAAAGGCTGGTAAAAAACGATGGGCTTTGCATTATGCATGCCCTGAAGTCTAAGAGATCCAGCACAGGGAATCAATTTCCAAAGTCAAGGGGCTCTCCTTCTGAACACCTGTCCACTACCCTTTCCTACTGAAAGTAGGGGAGATCCAGCTCAAGCACCAATGCTGATTGCAACTGCGGCAGTAAAGAGCCAGCTAAGCATACAGAGGTCCAGTGTGTAGCACACTTCCTTCAGCGTTTATTGCATAAGAGGCAAGCTGCAGCACATTCCACTAGCTGGAGCAGCTCTGTGGCCTTTGCTTTCTTCCTTAGGTACAGTACATGGTCACATTTTCTTTGGACAGACCCTGTGAATCCTGTATATTGTTTTCCCATCTCCACATCAACATCTCTGCCAGGGTAACAAAAAAAGGGCAGCTTTATAACTGTGCTCAGGGAAGACTGAATATGACCCTCTAGTTTCTTTCTCGGAAGCCACAGATTAAATGTGTGTTCATGACCATTCAAAAGACAGATGGAAAGAGGGTGGGGAGAGACAGAAATGTGTATCTGACAGGGAAATAAGCATTCACAAGTGGGGCTGTAGCTCAGGTGTGAAAGAGGGCTACGTGGTAGAAGTCACAGAGGAGAGATTTTAGAGGAATAGTTCTGTTGGTTATAACATCTTTAGTAAATGAAGCATTACAAATTACTTTTACTTTTAAATGTCAGCCTGCAGTATGCCAAACTTCTTCCTTAATATGAGGCTTTGGGGAATTCAGCTATGAGAAAGTGTTTCATTTATGGAGGAATACATGAGATTTGAGAAGCCATAAACTGGAGGGAAATTGTGTGGTTTACTTAATTTAGTTCCTAGTTTTTCACTTTTGGATTAAACCTGAGGAGAATAAATGCTGCGTTACTTTGATTAGATAATTGCATATAAGTCTAAAATAGATTATTTTAGCCATAACATCTGACACAGGGCGCACAGCCAGTAGTTACAGGTTTGTCTGAGAGTAAGAGTTCAAGGCATAGCTGAGTCCCTAGCAGATCTAAATGCACCTTAATGCTCTTGGCTCAGGGACTCATGGAAATATATTTTAAAAGCTTGTCCTCAGAACCCTTTAAAGACAAAATGGGAATTTAGGGAGCTCAGCACCTCATAGGATTGGCCCCTAAAATAGCCCTGTTGGAAGATGTTAAATCGACAACACACTCAAGATATCTATTGACAGAGGAGCCGGGGTGACAGACAAGCTGAAACAGTAAAACAAGTTTCCTCACACTGCCCCGCCAATGCACCTCAGCTTTGACCTGGAGCATCCATCTTTAGAAGTACATGGCCAATCTCTTTGGCTCGTTCTGTCTTTAGCTTTCCTGCTAAACTGCCAACAAAGGGGTCAATCAGTGCCAGTCATGGTGGTGGCAAACGTGATATGGAAAACTGTTACTGGAAAACTGTTACAATAGACAATCATTACAGTAGAAATTTAATCAATAAAAAAGTCTGTGGGGAACATGTTTTAAGTTTAGAGATGGAATAAGTTACAATTACCCTCAGAGAGGTCACTTTTATGAAAATTAACTGGATAACAAATGGGTATGGAAACATCAGTGCACTGCAATATTAAAAAGCATGCCCGCAGCTTCATGTGCCAGGAAACTGCAGCAATTCTAGGCCCATAAAGAGTGTGTACACAACAGGGATGTGTGTGCACAAAACATCCTTGTACACTTGGATATTCACTGTAAACAAACACGCACTTCTAAAATTGGGGCCCTAGTGTTGAGATAATTTGTGTTTTAAAAGCCTTCAGAGAAGGGGTGAGGGGAGAGAGAGAGAGAAGCACAGTGTCTTGCTTCTCACAACTTTTACAAACCTTGGCAAATCATGCAAACATGTTGAGTTCTGAAATGAGTTCTGCATGTGTGTGAGAGACAGAGATAAAGCAAGAAACGAATTCCATTATCCTCTTTTGGAACCTTTTTTGCCTGCATGTTACTGGAATGTGCCTTGTCTGAGGACTCTTGCTCCCAAAGACTCTTCTTTCTCTCTCTCTCTCCCCCCTTAACAGCAAAATAATTGTAAGTTTTGCATGTTTACTACAGCTGTTCAGAAGTTTTTTCACAGAAAGCTTTCTCATTCAAAATCAATGGGTTTCTTTAAAAACAATTTTTGGAGGGAAAAAAAACAGTTTTGGGAGGAAATATTCATCAGCTGAAAACCACTGGCTTCAAAATGAAAACTTTTCTGTTTTAGTGGCCAAAAACCTGAAAACTGGTTTTATTTTAATGAAAACCTGATTTTTTTTCTCCAAAGGGGGAAAAAAACCCATCTCCTAACCAGCTCTCACATTTCACATCATTTGAGAGGCACAAACACTTGTCTCTTCTTTCAGTGCTCTCTCTCTGGATCGTACTGCTAAACCATCACCCATTCAAACCAGAAAGCAGCAAGCTACAAACGGTGCCCAATCCCGTAAATGGCTCTGCCCAGACACTGCCCTCTGCTTGTGCAGGGCAGCTTGCAGGATCACTGCCTGGGTATCGTTATTATCTTTAGCATCACTGGAAGAGCCCAACCATGCCACACTTTACTACTGAACTCAATGTGCGTCCTTATTGAGTAAAGAGTGCCGGATCAGCCCATTAGTGTGCAAACATAGGTGTTAGTGAGGGTTGAACTAGATGACCTCCTGAGGTCCCTTCCAACCCTGATATTCTATGATTCTATGATTCTCCCAACCTCCTCTCTGCAAACCTGAATAAAGTAATTACTCCTGAACTTTCAAATGTGTCCCCTGAGCATGAGTGTCGTCAAGTGGACAGGGCACGAGACGGAGAGTTAGGAGATCTGGGCTCCTATCCCAACTCAGCTACTTACCTTGTGCATGATATTAAGCAAGTCACTTTACCACACTCTTTCCTCTCCCATCCTTTGTCTGCCTTGACAGTGAATCCTCAAAAATCAGGCTTGTGAGCTCATATGTGAAATTTCTGGCAGTCAAATTCTAGCTCCCTGTGCTGATGCTAGTACTGTTGAGAGAAATTATAGAGCTGGATCTGAGCGGCAAAATTCATAAGAGAATTTGAACTTCCCCAAAGTTCAGGGCTGTTTGGATACAATGATTTGATTCAGCTGACCATGTCATTCAGATTCAGATCTAAACATCAACAAAATTCAAGGGTGGTTTTAGTTCAGGTACCACTTTATCAAATTGTGGCTGGGGCACTTTTAAATACAGCTTCCCTGGATGAAGTCATCACAGAAAGTCTCTTTTCTTGTAAAAATTCCAATTCCTAGCATCTCAGTAGCACACATTTATCAGAAATGCTGATTACTGCCACACAGCAAAAAGGAGATACGGCTCCACATGTAATGGTTTGCTTCTCAGGGGAAAGGCGATAGCACAAGATGTTGCTGCTTTGCTGCAATCCAGCCGATCTTAAGGAAAATATTTAACCAGATGGGTTGCTTTGAAGATCAGAGAAAGGGAATTTTAAATTTCACACATATTAATATATTTCACCTGTATTTCCAATAGATTTCAGAAGAGAACATAAAATGCATTCAGTTGCCCATACCAGCAAATCCACCGGGGTCATGCTCACTTTTGTCTCATACGAAGTATCAGGGAAAAAAGCATGATAACATTACAAATGTTCTTTCAGTGGAAACCAAGTCAACAGCACTTTCAAACAAAGACCCTGCATCAGGGTCTGCTCTACAACGTTATAAAATGGAGTAATTCAATTCAAGTCAATGTATGCTAAATTCCAGATCCAAGCTGTGTTGAGATGCATACTCCATCAGATTACCTTCCTGAACTGTGTGTATGTTCTTTACTCTTTTTTTGCAATAATAACCAATAAATAAGCCCTCAGCTTGCACCCATCTGCCTAGCAGAGTTGCAAGTGCAAAATATATATCTATGGATCTGGTAGACGAAATATATACTGAACTAGAAGACAGGTTTTACTGCTCACATCAAAGTCTACTGGTGCACAAGCCCAGCCAATAACAGTTCTTATTTTGACATTTAACTTGATTAAATGCAAATTACTGTCAATTCACAGCCGTCTATTTTTCAGCCGTCTCATGAGCCATGGATTTACAGTTCATTTCCTTTTTTCTTTTTTGATTTTCTTCTCTCTGCTACATGCCCCTGGAGTCAGTGAAGTTGTGCATCTCTCTAGCTTGTGTCCCAGGTTCATTACATGGGGATCCCGGCCAAGTCCCTTGTGAAATGAGCTTTGGTTTTCTGTCAAGGTCCATGGCAAGTGCTAGAGCACTAATCAGAGTGGTATAACACATCACTCAGCCGTGTTTGTGGAGCTGTCATTTTTCTATTCCCCAGAAGCCCAGGAAGGAAATAACCCAAAAAGTAAATTAGCTTGCAGTCTAAGAGAAGGCATCCCTTCTTGCTCAGAGGGAAGTCACATTGGTCTCAGGCAGAGGGCAGTACATCATACCTCCACTCGAGTATGCAGTTTAATTTTCCTTTTCCATTACATGCATTTTTTATTTGCACTGTAATTTTCAATTTGTTCTATTGGTGCTGACTGCCCACTGGCAACTAGAACACTATTATTCTCCTTCAGAGCAATATTCAGGTTAGTGAAGAGCCTGGGCCTTATCCAGTGAGTGACTATGGCTCAGGCCTCCTAAAGCTTGCTGGGGGCAGGTCTACACTACAGTCAGGATCGACACTCTGAGATCGATCCACCGGCGGTCGATTTAGTGGGTCTAGTGAAGACCTGCCAAATTGACAGTAAATCATTCTCCTGTCGATCCCTGTACTCTACCCCCCGACGAGAAGAGTAAGGTAAGTCAACAGGAGAGTTTCTCCTGTCGACCTCCCACGGTACAGACCCCGCAGTAACTCAACCTAAGGTACGTCGACTCCAGCTACGTTATTCATGTGGAGTTGCATAGAGTAGGTCGACTTATCGCAGTAGTGTAGACATAGCCTGGGACGGTTAGGCTTGTGCAGCAGCCAGCTTGACTCTGACATTCCCACAGTTCTCTAGTGGTTCACTGAGATGTAACTTGTATCCATTATTGATCCCCATCTGCTAAATTGAAAGCCTTTTCTTCATCTCTCAGTCAACACTAAACAAAAACTATGGAGAGAGGTTTTGGAATGGCGCGTTCATGAAATTGCAGCAACACAATGAGACTTCTCCATGTTAATGATTAGAAAGGCAAGAACCTGCTTTCATCATCACATGTATCTCCAAAGACCCAAAATCAGCTTCCACTGCAGCCAATGGCAAAACTCCCATTGAGGTCTATGGGAGCACAAATCAAGCACCAAGTCTTTGCCAAACCCATTTCTAAATACATGGTTGGCATCTACAACTAGAGTTGAGTGAATAATTGATTTTTTGGCTTAGTGGCCAAACCAAAAAAAATCCAAACAATAATTTGGCTTGTTTCAGTCCTAAAGTGGATTTTTCCAGTTTCTCTCAACAAAATGCAAAAACTCCCAAAATTTTATTCAGGCCAAAAAACAAAACAAAACCATTTTAAAAATGTCATTTTAAATTGGCATTTTGTTTCAGAAATGGTGATTTGAAGTAATGTTGTCCAAACAGTTTGTTTCATCTTTTCTGAATTTTTTGTTTTCAGGTTTTTTTTTTGTTTTGTATTTTTTGGCCAAAACTATTAGCCAAATCGGACCAGAATTTGTGAATAGTTTCCATGCATCGAAAAAATATTGCCCAATTCTACCTATGACAAACATCAGCTCGAGCTTGCCAGCATTATTAATCAAACATTCTTTGCAGAAAACTCTTATTTGTAACCTTGAGAGTTCACTGAAGAACTCAGTCCATCTATTTTTATTCTACTTCAGATACTTGCCTCCTCTTCCTCTATTTCATCTCTTCTTTGCTCACTGCTTCAGTAGTTTGAAAAGGGAAAACTTTGGGTTTTTTACCGTGTCAAACAAACCACAGCCTGGCACCTTGTCAAGAAAAGCTCAGCACTGGATCAACATTCCATTCGAACTGTCTGAACATATTCTTAGTCTTTCCAGACTGTGAAGGTATGTCTGACGCACAGGCTGTGTTTACAATGTGCTTTTCTCTTAAAAATTACCACTGTAACACTACCAGCAATGCAGCTCCACCATTGTTAGAAACAGTGGTAGCTCTAAGGTCCCCGCGTTTTTATTTCTGTGTCATGTGACTCTTTTTCAAACACATCTAGATGATGTGGTAGAAACCATGGGAAAGGCATTTGTAAACTAGAGAGCCACATTTCCTGCCACAGGGAGAGCAGAAGCCATTCAAAACAGTGTTTCTGAGACCATATTTCTGGCTCATCTCTCCAACAGGACCACGTCACATCCCGCTTTGCATCCCTCCCCGACTCCATTTTTGCACCCCCTCAGACACAAGGTCCTTGACTTTAAGGGCCATTTAAGGCCCTTCTTCATTTAGTCACACTCTCCCTATCAGGCCTAAAGGCTTATCTTACTGCTAGCCCTCGCCTTTGCTCTGCAAGTGATGGTCCACTTGCCTGACCACTTCTCACTCAAGCCCATCTGTGCTTTCTCTCATGCTGCTCATCTTTGCATTGGAAAAGCTCCCTGGTAAAATCCCTGAAGCTACCACCTCCCTGGCAAAATCCCTCCTCAAAAGCTAACTCTGCTGCAATATCTACAATGGCTGGGCAAGTGATGAGCTGTGGCTTGTTTTTCCTGATCAGCTCTGTTTTACTGTTCACTCTGACCTTATCCTCTCAACTCATCTCCACTCTGTTTGTCTGTTTCATCCAGATGACACAGCCCATCACATACACACTGGGAGCTCTCCAAGTCAGAGGCTGCCTTCGTCGTTAGATGTCTGTACTGCACATAGCGCAATAAGGCCCCAATCCTTGACTGGAATGCCTAGCCCTTCCATAAAAGAAACAAACAACAACTAGGGGGAAATTTAAGAAAAAGCTCAGAGAATTCAACACCGTGGTTTGTTGGTCTCCATGCTGAGAAAAACTGGGACCTCCTAATTAAGACTCTTGCATCTTCAGTACAGCCATAATTCACATTGCGTTATACAGATGCAAATTACAATGCTGTGAGAGGTGAACATTATAAGAACAGAGCAAATGATATATAAAGATTCATAACTCAATTTTACAATTAACATGAATAGCCAGATTCTGACAAAATATGTGAATAAGGGTATCACAATTTGGCCCTAACATCTGAGTCTATTAAAGAGACATACCAAAATAAACCACCTATGGAAAACATTCAACAGAATTCTGCCTTTAGTGAATCAGAATACACATATATACACTTTAAAAGCTACAGTGTGATAGGATGCAAATATTGACAAATCCGGACACAGCAGAAATGGACTACTGCTATCTGTGTTCCTACAGTATGCAGCCACTAGTGGAAAATGAAATTATTTGTTGATTGAATTATTTAATGGAAGCAATGCTACACATACTATTATACAATCACCATCTAAACAGAAGTAGGATAGTGCCCTTAACATACTATAAAATCCCAGACTGAAAGGATTAAATGTGTGATTAAAAATAAAGAGAATTTGTTAAAGTTTAAAAGGAAGTGCCAAACTGATGACTCTGCAAAGTAAAAACCTCTGTGTCTCTACAGAACAGCTGGAGCATGGACACCGGCTCCATAAGCTTCTCCCACAACTATTCAGCCTCAATCTGGAGGGATCACATCTGGAGTAAGAGGACATATTAGTCTCCATGGCTCCCTAAATCCTTGAACACTCTTGTAAGACTTCTAACAGTCATGGAATTAGATCCAAATGTGGCAGTGGGCTTTATTTGGTGGGTTGTGGACACCTGTCCATAAGGAACTGGACTGACACCCACTAGCTTAGACCACCAGGTTAGAAGCAACATTCAGCTGGCAATGACTTTCTTTCACTATCCACATGGACAAGATTTGACCCCATGACAATCTCTATGCCACTGCCATCCCCGAAAGTGAACCACTTCAATCCTTTACCCACACAGCTGATTTTAATCCTTTCCTCCTCCTATCAACTTGATTCCCATTCAGTAACTATGAGCTCAAGTCACCCGAACAGCAATTTTGTAAAATCCTAAATGCAGCTAGAATTTAGTTTATATCCCCTCCCTTTTTGTTTGATGACTCCCTCAAAGTGGTATCTTCATTATTTATTTCATTTTATTCCAGGACCATCGGGGGAAAAAATAGTAATATAAGTCATCTTTATCGAATGGTCAGGAAGGCCCCTATTTAGTAAAGCAAGTAAGCATGACTTATTCTGTGTCTATTGTGCAAAGCACTTAAGCACATGTTCAGGTTCCAGTGACTTCAAGCGCATGCTTAAGTGTTTTGCTGCATAGGAATGAGTTTACTTGTGCTTGAAGTAATCATCAACATGTTCCCATAAGTGTTTTGCTTAATTGGGATGCTATACAGGCAACAGAATCATCAGAGAAAGCATATTTCTTCTCAAAAAGAAAAGGAGTACTTGTGGCACCTTAGAGACTAACCAATTTATTTGAGCATAAGCTTTCGTGAGCTACAGCTCACTTCATCGGATGCAAACCTGAAACCTGTCATATTTCTTCTAGCATTCTATTACAGCCTCTTACATCTGAAATGAAGAACACAGGCAAAGGTATTAGACACTGAGTTACCAGACTTCATTGTATTAGCCATACCTTTAGGACCTGCTCTAAGTTCTCCAGCTTGGCTTGGAGCTGGTGTTTCTCCTTCACAGCCAAATCTCGTTCTTTGGTCACTATGGTGAGGGTTTCTCTAAGCTGAACATAGTCTGATTTCACCTAAAAATATAAAAAAAGTAAAATAAAATAAAAAAGAAGCGTGAGAGGTAAAGTACTCTCAATGTAGACAATTTACCAAGAGAAAAGCACATCTGAAATGAATACCAGTCGCTTGTGCAATTCTGCCCAAGGCCATCAAATGGGGACAGGAAAAAATATAAAGCAGAAAATAAGAGATAAGAAACAAAAGCAAAAATTGAAATTAGGTAAGGGGTTAAACTTAAGTGAAAAAAGGAAACAGTAGAAGAAGGCAATTGTGTGAGTATATCATGTGCGTGAACATACACACACGCACACAACCACTCTCATTTGGTACGGTTACAAACAATCTGATAATCAAAATGTAATTGGGCATAAGTTAAAAAACTAAAAGGAAAAGGCTAATACATATACCAGTAAATGGGCAAAATAGATAAAAGTAACTCAGATCAAATAGTTTTGTTACACCTCACTCTACCCTCACCTTTTTGTCTGTATGTCGTTTATCTGGGCTCCAAACCTGCACAGAGATCTGTCAGTGTAGATTTCTGATACCGTGTTACTGCAGGCAGATGTAGGGAGCTGCTAGACAATGCAGCTGTTTGCAGGATCAGAACCCTCAACGGTAAACTCTGAGGCCCTGGTCTCTCAAACATCAGTGAGTAAACTTATTAATGTAGATATTTCCATAGATTTTAATAAGGCCACTTGGGTGAGTAGAGAGACACACATGCTTAAGTGTCTGCAGTATCAAGCCTTGTGTTTGTAAAGTGCCTACCACACTGGGGTTCTGTAAATAAAAGCAACGTCCTAAGATTCTTCCTCCTCATCTGAGGTTGCAGAGATGTAAGTATAAACAGATCACATGTATACCATTTCTGATTTAATCTTTTGACTTCATCAAGTCAGCCTGTTCTAAATTAATAATAAGCATGAGCAACAGAGGAAAATTAAAATGTACAATCAAATTATTTTCCGTTCTGAAGGAAAAGAAATATTCACATTGAGCAAAAATTGTGTTTTCCCTTAAAATCTTTGTACATGTCCTATTTCCAAATAAGATAACGTCATGAGGTTAAGTTATTCAGCAAATAAGGCTTAACTTCTTGTTTATTTTACCCCAGAGTTAGCTTAGCCTTTCAATGCAAGTAACTAAGTACAAAATAGAGCATTTTGGGAACCTTCAAGTCTGCACATAATATGGGGACTATGTAATATGTAGTATACATATACATTGTATATTTAGAAAATAAATTATTCCATCAATATTCCATGGACCAGTTCTTTTCCTTGACCTTTTGATCCATATCTTCAGCTAATGTAAACTGGTTTCAATGGAGTGTACAATGTGAGAATCTGGCCCTTTACCTCTCAGCACTGTCTAGGTTTAAGCACAAACGATGAGTCCTGCAATGTAACAATTACAGAGTATATCACATCAGGAATTGAAATCTTCAGAACATAACACCACAAAGAACATTAACAATTCAAATCCACTACTAACAGATACAAAGATAGATATATAGCGTTCACAAAAACGTGACAAACACACATCTTCACAACGCTGCTCGCAAGGACATAAACGAAACAAAGCCCATACCATTTTAGCTCAATAAGAGTCTGGACAGCATCTGTTTTCTTTGTCCAATTGACAATCAGAAATGTAACAGTGAAAGCAGGATTAGTGAATGCAGGGCTGGGTAAGGGAAGGAAAGGCAGCGCAATAATTATAGGGAAAAAATGTGTAGACTTCGATTGTGGGTCAAAGTTAGTTTCTCCTTTCCAACACAGCTATAGAGGGGACAAGTTCTCTTTTTGTTTGATTAGTAAAGCTGCATTTTTTTTTAAATCCAAAGACATTACACAACTTCCTACGGTGATGTCCGTTCAGAGAAACCCTGGAAAACCACATTTTCCCTCTGGCTACAGTTTGTTAACTCGTGAATTTCACGACGGTTCAAATTGAATCTAAACTGTTCAATGTAACCCTGCTATTTTCTTTACAGAGGGCTTTTCAGAATGCAATGGACTGGAAAAGAGAAAGAACAGATCTTGTTTTCCATGAGAACTAATGCAATTACCAGCACCCTCAGGAATTTTTTTTTCCTCCGTGTATATTTTTATTTTCCCTTTCCATTCAAAACTCTTTACCGTAGGAGACATTCATTTAAACAATGGCTTTTCAGAAGTTATTAACTTCCTCCGTACTTGGTATGGTCTTTCGCTGCTCAGACTGCTTGATGTACATTGTAAAAATATAATGTGGTGAGTAAAGGGAGGTGATGAGACATTGCCATTGACAATGCAAGCGTGTTATTGTCTGTGATTCTCAGCTGATTTACTAACGATGGATGAACCACAAAGGTTTGGAGCAAGCTCCAAGAAAGGGTGTACAGTTCAGCATGAAAAAAATAATCATTTAATTGAGATAACTGGGCTCGAACCAGGACCAAACTAAGGTCATTACCTGGGGCACCCAATTCTGTCATCTAAAAATACATGCCAGGTAAAGAAGACACACACAAAAACACACACAAAAGAACCAAAAATTGGGGAATGTCTTGGGATGAGAAAAAGAGAGAGAGAGAGATTAGAGGAGGGAGAGAAGGAGAAAGTATGGATGGATAGATGGATATCTAATGGGTTGGGAGATGTGGGGAAGGGTAAAGAGAACATAGGCAGGACCGGCGCTAGGCACCAGCAAAGCGAGCAGCATTCCGGCCACCCCCCCTTTTTTTTGCTTGGGCAGTTGCGCTCTTGGAGTGGCAAATTTTTTGCTTGGGGCGGAAAAAACCTAGAGCCAGCCCTGAACATAGGAATGCAAGTCCTGGAAGAGAGGTTGAGAAGGTAGTGTCCGGTGATGGGAAGAGAGCTATTATGGGTGGGAGTTGTCATGATAGACATGACAGAAGGGACATCGTGATAAATGGTGTCAGAGGAGGGAGGGAAGATTTTGTAAAGGATGTCTTTAGTGGGAAGGACGTGAGGGGAGACCAAAGGGAGAAAAAGACTTGCGACAGGTTGTAGGTAGACCTGAAATAAAGGGGAAAAAAGCGGGGGCGGGGGGGAGATTACACAGGAACTGGGAGATATGGTATAGGGGGAAAATGCGGGAAACAGAGGAAAGAGAACTGGAGAAAGAAAGCAGAAGTGGAAACATAACAAAAGGTGGGGGAGCAGAACAGAGAAATGAGAGGACTGACATGAATGTAAAAGGGAAAGAACGAAAGCGAAAGGACAATCAGAGAAAGAAATAAAGAAATGGAAAAAGGAAGAGGAAAACACAAGGAAACACGCATTTCTTTAGGGCTATGCAACTCTATTTTGATTTTATTCGTGCTGCTTATATGTTTTCAGATGCAATCCATAAGGAATGAAGGGGACAGGAAAGGCGATACACCGGGGAAGTCACAGATAAGGGCCTGGCTCTGGGTTACAAAGGTAACTCGCCAGCAACTGTGGATGCTAATTATAGCTGAGAGCAGATATTTGGAGGGCATGGGAAACGTGGCTTTATGGGAGGCAGGACCACGAGAAGGCAGGCGTGTGCTGGCACTTCCTCACCATACACACATGAAACATCATGACGCAACTCTCTTAGTGTTGTATCACAACTAAGTTTGCAAACATTACTGAGGGCACCCTGACTCTTAAAACTGGTCTTCTAAAAGGATGCCTTTTGCCTATTGACACAGAAAGTAACAGCAGTACCTTTATAAAAATAAACGAAAGTAATAGTAAAATAGGCTTTGTGTCTTGAGCTCGTGATGGTGTTGTCTAGTGGCTGCTCCACAGAGAGGATAAGGATAATGCTGCCAACTATGACAAATTTCCCTTGGTCTGGGGGTTAAAAGATACAAGTCTATTAATTTGGATCAGAAGGACCACAATTCTAGTCTTTGCTCACCTATGTGAGTGATTTATACAAGGACTGTATCTGAGAAACACATGGTTTTGTTAAAATAGGAACTTCCTGCAATAAAGTTAGAAGATGACAAAGAAATGGCAACCCAGCGGTACAGAAAAGGCAATTTTAGGGCCAATTTTTTTTTTGGTTTTAAGACGTGGAGCTTGTCTACAGGGGAAATAACCCACAACAGCCATTGTGGAATAGCTATTCCAAATGAATTCCCAAGTGGACACTCTTGTTCTGTGCTAAGAGTGCCTTTGTGCAGTTTAGCATAATCCACAGTGGAAGTGATTAGGCTGCGAGTGTGGAATAGCTATTGCACTTTAAATTCACATGATAATTTATTTCACAAAAGCTTTCCTCTGTAGACAAGCCTTTAGTGATAGCCTACTACCCAAAGTAAGCATAAGGTTCGTATCTATTACTGATGACAAACTGACAAGTAAGATGGATTCATAATTAATCCAGCATTTTGAATTAGTAAGAATGTGTTTAACTTGTTAGTGTGGCCTAGTGGATAACTCATTAGAGAAAGATTTAGGAGGTCTGGGTTCTATTATACTGCCACTAGCTTGGTGGATAACCATGGCCAAGTCACTTCACCTACCCATCTATAAAATGGAGATGATACTAACCTCCTTTTAAAAATGCTTTGAAATCTATGCATGAAAAGCACTATATAAGAGCTAGGTATTATTGTTATTGCTTCTATCTCCAGGAGATATATATGTGCATATATGCTACATTAAATAGATGACAGATAGATGTATGTATACTTCGCTCATTAACAGTTTTCTCAATAAGCTTATTCATAGACAATTATATTTAGTATGATATATCTATAATATAGTTAAGAGATCTAACCTACAATAATTGTATTTGAAGATACAAACTAAAGTCAGATTCTATTCTCACAACCCATTTACACCAGTATAAAAGAGAAGCATCAGAACTAATGTCCTACTTGTAGGAGTGTGCCTTTGTACATTCATAAATTGATCATTTTCCTTAATAATAAATCTTATTCTACAGTGTGGCAGACAACATTCCTATTTGATTTTAATAAGGGATTACATGATAATATGGTACATCCATTTACTGAATGATTTCCAATTTTCTTACGTCTACTAGTAATAATTATCTGGATTTAAAAAAAAATTATTTGACGTGTGGTGAGCATTCCTTGTTTCTGCTGTGGATTTTTTTTTCACATGGGAAATAAAGGGCTATGGGATCAGACAGTGCATCCCAGAGTTCTTCTGACAATGTACCTTGGGAAGATTTGTATTAGAGACGTGTGGAATCTGCAGATGTTTTATGTGCCTATCAGAGAGAGAATATTTCATCCAAGGATCTCAAAGCCCTATAAAAAACACTTTAAGCTTAATGATTATCCAAATGGTCCTAATAATCTGTATCTAATCCTCCTCCTTTAGAGGTTCAGGTCTTAATAAACAAAGATATCTGTGTATTTTCACTCTGTACCTTGGGAAGAAACAGGGGAAACACATCTCCATAAATAATAATAATAGTATTTTGTACTTCCACAGCACAGTCTGACCAGGACTTTCTCCTCCTGAGGATTTTGCATTAAATCACACAGACAACTGTACCCAGAACAGCAGCAGAGTGTTCAAGGAGTCTGTCACTCACTTTTTTTTTTTTTTTTTTTTTTACAAAATATGCACTAAAAGTGATTTTAATGATCTCTCCAACAAGCTGTCTGTTTAAGAACATATGGGATATGCATGAAATTGAATTACAGATTTGAGCACTGCTATCAAAGCCCCCAGTGGCAAAGACAGTTGACCTAGATAGATCCATAGTAAACAGTCATGATTTCATGAGAGAAACACTGGGAACATTTTGCTCTGTGATGACTCTGCGTTAAACGCACACAAATGTGTGCGTCATCCACAAAGCTTTTCATTCCATATATTACCACACATCAAACACTTCTGTCACTTGGGTCAGTTATGAAATCTATAATATTAATGAAGTACCTTCAGTTTTTCATAATACTTAAATCCAAAGACTATGGAGTTACTAGAAAAATACCACAGTTTATTTCATTGGTAAGGAGCTCATTTAGCCAAGCAGTGAAAGAACATTTCTCCCTGTGCCAAATACAGTTTACTTACACTGATAAATGCGCTCTGCAGGCCTGCAATTAATTCTGCCATAGGCAGACCACAACTGCTGAGATCAGACTAATTTACCTGTTACAGAGATAAGCACCCTAATACTCTCTGCTTTAATACTGGATGTTAGTGAACCAGCCAACTTCTCATACTACTACTTTCAGAGTAACAGTCGTGTTAGTCTGTGTTTGCAAAAAGAAAAGGAGTACTTGTGGCACCTTAGAGACTAACCAATTTATTTGAGCATAAGCTTTCGTGAGCTACAGCTCACCTCATCGGATGCATACTGTGGAAAATACATAAGATGTTTTTATACACACAGACCATGAAAAAATGGGTGTTTATCACTACAAAAGGTTTTCTCTCCCCCCACCCCACTCTCCTGCTGGTAATAGCTTATCTAAAGTGATCACTCTCCTTTGTAAGTGATCACTTTAGATAAGCTTTGAGAGTGATCACTTTAGATAAGCTATTACCAGCAGAAGAGTGGGGTGGGGAGAGAGAAAACCTTTTGTAGTGGTAAACACCCATTTTTTCATGGTCTGTGTGTATAAAAACATCTTCTGTATTTTCCACAGTATGCATCCGATGAAGTGAGCTGTAGCTCACGAAAGCTTATGCTCAAATAAATTGGTTAGTCTCTAAGGTGCCACAAGTCCTCCTTCTCATACTACTACTGTCTCTGAGAAAACATCATCCCATATAAGGAAGAGGTTACATTTTCCATTCATAATTGTTCCTATAAAACATATATGTTAGAAACATATTTTGAACATGCAATATACACACTACCCATCTTTATATGTGCACATCAGCAGGCAACCAAATCAGAGCCTACATAAACTGCACACCCTTTCTGTATGCAAAACCTGCATATATGCATATTGAAGGATCTTCTCCCCCAGGCAGAGGGCCAGCACAAGAGCTATGCACAATTAAATACCACTTAAGACTTATTTTGGAGGCTTAAGTGTTGTATAGTTTCTGTGATGCCCTTTGCATAGGAATGAGTTTTTCACCCTTTGTGCTGTGCACAAAACAGTTAATGGTTCCTCTATTTTCACACAAGACTGCCCTGGTTGTGTGCATATATCCTTATTTGTGTTCATAGAATTGCTGGTGCAATTTAGGTGCCTGTTTTTCAAAATTAAGTCTTAATGAGTTTTAAAAAAAACCCTATACAAAAAGAAATGAAAATGGTTCTTATTGTGATTTGTATGTGACCATAATGAGCTTATTTTACGTGTATTCTTTCTCTTTGAGGGCTGATCTATAATAGTGTTAAAAATCTTCCTATCTTTAATACGTAGCAGTTGCGTAGAGGTTTACATTTTCAAAAATACTAGACAAACTAATCCATACTCCCAAATCCCTCTGGCTATTATCAGTGAAAATGAGGCACAGACGGTTACATGATTTGCCTAAGTCCACACAGCAAATCTAAGGATAGAATTCAGAATTCCTAGGTCCGAGCCCTGTGCTTAGACTACACACTTCTACCTCATGGCTGGTTTTTCTGCCTAACATTAGTTTATTTTTCATTACACTTTAACTGTTTCTATTTCACATTTTTTCCTAAAAATTCTTCCTTACACTATACCCTCCAATTATTTATTTTTGCCCTATCAATTTGGGAAGGGAACATGCTCATGGGAGCCTAGAAAAATATTCCACACAGAATATTAAGTATTTTTGTATTGGAATACCAATTATCTCCATGCAGACTTTGAGGAAGGAGTAGAGCAAGAGTACCTCTGTGCACCTGTAATTAAGAATCCTGATAATGAAGTTCACTCTCTTAATCACAGCTATCAGTGAGCTGATTGCCAAGCCTGACTCAGGAAGGAGAGCAAGAACATGTGCTAGGAAAATGGCTCCATACACGCTGAAAGCTTTCTCTGTATTCCATAATATTGTCCACACCACCACACACACTCAAATAAATGGTCATAGGTCCATTGACTTAAGTACAGGGATAGACCCTCAGCTGGACTAAACTGTCATCACTCCCAGTTGCTGTAAATTCCCATGTACATCAGTGGAGCTTTGACAACGTACACTAATTGAGGATCTACCCCTTGGTACCACATTAGCATTGTTTGGTGAGGGGTATTGGCCTCTGATGCACTGCTCTTTTCCTGGCACTCAGTGCAAGTATTTTGAGGGCCTGTTCCTGCTCCCGTTGAAGTCAATGGGAGGTTCTGCAGGACTGGGCCCTAGAGATTTTTAAAAGCCCCGGGTGTGTCTGAGACCTGCTCCACGGATCTCCTGGATGGATATTTGTGCTTGACCACTAGCCATGGTTTAAAGGAGCTCACCACAAGTGCTTCAGCCTGCAGGTAATTGTGCCTGGGCTATGCCAGGGCCTAACATGTAGAACCCCAAATAATCCATATCTCTTAACTTTAAAAACAACTTAGAATGGTTTTATTCTGAGGAATTTGTTCTCTTTTAGTTTGACTGCTGTTACCCTATTATCTATTCCTTCTTTCCCATTTCAGTTTTTCCTCAGATAACTCACTTCATATACAATTGGCTTTATTTTTATTTTATTTTTTTTAAAAAGGTTTTAGGGGACAGATGATCTTTGAATTTTCCTTTTTTGAAATGGGTGGAATTCAGACTGTAAGCCCTTTGGGGCAGGGACTATTTTTTGTTCTTTGTACAGTTCCTGGCACAGTGAGGCCTTGGTCCAGGACTGGGGCTCCTAAACACTACAATGCAAATACTACTACTAAGACTGCTAATGGGTTAGTTTTAACCTATAAAGCCCTAAATGGTGTGGGTTAACTGAGAGGTAGCTTCTCTCTGCCTGACATACTGTCACAATCCAGATGTCTGGAAGCAATGGAGCTAGAGCCCCTTTAATCTATATGAGATGGGGCTGCTTGCGGGTCATTCCTGAAGAAGCCCTCTCTTGGTTGGCCAGAGCCCAGATTTGTTAACCTTCAGGCATGCTGCAAAGCTCATCTTTTCTCCTTCTTTGTTAACACGGCTGAGGAGAGTGTGTACTGAGGTGGATCTACTTATGGGAAGTCCCCTGTTTACATTGATACTGTCATTTTGAATGTAGGGAACAGGTACCCAGAGCACTACACGAGTTTCAGTGAGCTGTATTCTAAACATCTTAAGAAACAAATAAACAAACAAACACAATTGGTGAAATCTGAGCCCACTGAAGTCAATGGTAGTTTTGCCTCAACTTCAATGGGGCCAGGATTTCACCCTCTGAATTTAAATTTGTTTTTGCAAGGTTGTTTAGTACATTGGGCAAAGAGAGGTGCTTTATAGCTATAGTTTTTTATTATTACTATTACAACTACAATAAGGTAATTAGGGCTAACATTCTTCAATACTTTCTTAAGCCTTCCCTGCATTAGCCCCACATGCTACGTTTGTCTGAGGTAGAATGTAAACTGCATGGGGTATGGACCCTATCTTTATGTGGCTAGTGAAGGTTACATTTAGCGAGCTCTGTAAACCAGTGCTTCTCAAGCTATCTGATGTGGGGGATCGGCAATTTTTTTTTCCAATGTGCGCGCAGACCGGCAGCTGATGGCTCGCGGACCGGCATCGGTCCGCGGATCACCACTTTGAGTAGCACTGCTGTAAACAACAGTAGTGGGGAAAGGATGACGCTGGAAAGGTATTTAAAAGAAAAACATCATGAGAGAGAAACACTAGACAGATGGGGTGGATAGATCTAAATAAGCCATATGGCCTCTTTCCATCCCAAAATATTATTATGCTCCTGATTTACATAGGAACCACTTTGATTCCTCTCCAATCTGCTCTGAAGAGCAGAAAATTTCAGTTCTGTTTAGAGATCGTGTGCTATGTATGAAGTCACACAGTACATACATAACCACCCTCTATTCTCAACCGTTCACCTTTACCAACCAGTCCTGGCTGGCTCAGAGATTAAACAGCACAAGTTTTAGCTCAGAATTTCAGTCCTGAGTCTACATATTTGAAATATGCACTTCAAAGGGGCCTAAGTGAGGTAGGCAACCAACTCCAGTTGATCTTTGATGTTTGCAGTGTTATTGCAGTCTCTGATATGAGTTACTTCTGGGGGAATTCTGTGCCATTGCGCATGTGCAGAATTTATGTCCCCTGCAGATTTCTTTGCTTCCCCATAGAAAAATCACTTTCTGACAGGGAAGCAAAGGGAAGACACAAGAGCGGTCATGTGACCCTCCCTAGCAGTATCTTTCAGGGGCCCATGGCAGCCGGCAGAGAGGTAAATCACTGTGAGGCTAGAGGAGAAACTGGGGAAGACCCGGTGGGTGGCTCCTATCCTGCGCTGGGCTCAGCTCCTAGTCCTGGCTGGGCTGGGGAGGATGGGACTTCCTCTTCCCCTGCACGGCATCCAGGGCCGGGTCAGCCCCATGCCCCAGATTTCTCCCCTGGTGGCAGAAAGCTCTGCAAACTCCCCCATCTCCTGCTGCAGGGGGAGGGATCCCCATACAGGGAGCTGCTCTCCCATCCGCCCAACCCCCAGGCAACCAGACCCCCTCTCACCAAGCCTCACCCCCCACACTCAGAGCTCCCCCTCCGAGCCCCACTCCACTGCACCTGGACCACCCTGATGAGCCACCTGCACCCAGATCCCCACCCCACTGAGCCCCAACCAGCTGCACCTAAATCCCCACCCCACTGAGCCCCCACACTCAGACCCCCTGCTGAACTCTATTCCCGCACACCCAGACCGACCCCCCCGCTGAGCCCCAATCACCTTCACCCAGACCCCTCTGCAGAATCCCATTACTGTTGCACTCAGAACTCTCCAACAAGTCCCCCGCATCTGGATTCCTCACTGAGCCACCCACAACCCAGATTGCCCCACACAGAACCCTCTCAACCCACACCTGGATCCCCCCACACTTGGATCCTGCCTTGCTGAGCCTGCCTGCCCATACCTAGTGCACCTGGCATGGATGGGCAGGGCCCTGGTGTGTTTCTGGGACAGGCTCGGTCCTTGCATTGTGTCAGGGTTGGGCGCAGCTTCACCGCTGAGTCTGTGTCCTGGGGGGAGCTGCACAGTGATCTCTCACCTCTGTGGAGCCAATGGCCTATGCTCCCCAATGTCGTGCTGGAGCCTCCACATTTATTGACAAATAAAATTTGCAGAATTTTAAAATATTGTGTGCACAATTTTAATTTTGTCGCCGCAGAATGCCCTCGGGAGTAATGAGTTGTGTGCAAGACTAGCCCTCTAAGCCAATGTAAAGTAATACTTTTGGCTCAATCTAAACTTGTTTAGGGACTAGATTGTGAGTATCCCTTGTGCAGCCACAAAGTACCTCTTTTCCCATTTTATATGCTCCATGCACAGTCACTTGCAGTTGTAACCCCTGCACTCAGGGAAATGCAGGGACAGTTCTCTTGGTGTCCCTCCCTGGGGAAGAGGCACATTGCCCCAAACCAGGTGGGGCTGTAACTCTGCCTCATAGTACAGGCCAGGTACAGCAGCCAACAGAGAGAACTCTCCTAACGGATGATGCGGCTTTCTCAGTTTTTCTGCGCACTGAGCCAGTCAGGGTGCAATTGTGCCTTGTTTGGGCACAATCTCTCCTTGCACTCCTTCTGGAGCAGTGCAGCACAACACCCCTCCTCCCCCCACAATGTGGGCAAATGGCTATATGCTAGTTTGGCCCTCAAAAGCCACAGCTAATCACTCGTGGGAAAGGTTCAATTTATCACCGTTTTCTTGTCAGATCTTGCTCTAGTTGAGGCTTATAGCTAGACTGAGTGCAGCACTCCAGGGGAAGGTTCCAGAAGGACTGTGCCTCAGGAACCATAATCCCTTCCTGAGTTCCTAGGTAGACAGAGGTAGAGAACAGGTTGCATCAGTCATAGGTCCCAGCCTTGCATCCTCACCAGCCATTTCAGGCTGAGGGATTCATGAACTTCCCCAGACACACTGTCCGCTAGGCAGGCACAAGATGGCGGAGAATTAGATGCCAGAGAGTCAAAACTAGAAGTGGTTGAAAATGTTTTTTGGCAAAACTGAAATGTATTGATACTTTGTTAGTTTTAATTAAAAAAAATAAGAAAAATTGACAAAAATCAGGGGGAAAATTGTTTTTGTCAAAAATTTACATGGGCTGGTGGGAATAATTTCCTGACAAGCTCTAGTGAAAACCACTGCAAACAGCAATTTTCACCCAAAACTTCACAGGAATTTAGAGTACAATGAGAAGATGCTTCAATGACAAAGCACACCTCACCAATGTTTGTCTGTGTGTCTTAATTATTCATTTTCTTCTGGGGAGTAACATTTGTTCACCGAAAAATACACTGTTCATGAATTCAAATGTGGTTTTAAAACCAAACATTTTAATGTCCTTTGTGGGTCACTAGCAGAGAAGCAGCAGGACTGTGCTGTCTGCTTTTAGCAGCTCGGCAGTGTGGCGTCAGAGATAAATGGATGTGAGAATGCTATTAGCATGTCTTCTGACTGAGATGTTACCTGGTCATATTGCAGTGCTTTGTGAGACAGACTAGCATATTGAAGGCTCAAGCGATTCTTCTCTTGCACAGCATCCTTCAGTTCATTTTCCTAGAACAGAAGAAAAGGTGTTATAGGCCACTCATCGACATTTT
Source organism: Lepidochelys kempii (assembly GCF_965140285.1). Taxonomy (NCBI): domain Eukaryota; kingdom Metazoa; phylum Chordata; order Testudines; family Cheloniidae; genus Lepidochelys; species Lepidochelys kempii. Next base: position 21,495,873 of record NC_136394.1, on the reverse strand, counting down.
TTTAAATTGCATATATCTTAAGTAATCAATGGGCGTGCTTTATTGGATATTAATACATCCCTATGCATGCAGTCAGGCACAAAGCCGAAGGTCTTGAAGGTCCAAAACCTGCAGGGTTATTATGGACTATAAATGACTGTCACCACATTTTTCGATAGGGAATTTGGAGTTGGTAAAGTGGGTGAATCTGATTAAAGATCGGGGGCGAGGGATAGTTCAGTGGTTTGAGCCTTGGCCTGCTAAACCCAGGGTTGCGAGTTCAATCCTTGAGGGGGCCATTTAGGGATCGGGGCAAAAATTGGGGATCGGTCCTGCTTTGAGCAGGGGGTTGGACTAGATGATCTCCTGTGGTCCCTTCCAACCCTGAAATTCTATGATTCTATGAAGGGACATGACTTGACTCCACAGACCAGACAACTGAAATACACAACTCCCCATGGAGTTAATGAAGAGCCCTACCCTGGCAGCAGCACGACTTGAAGATGGCAAGATTCTTGCCCTAGCTTTTCCTGAAGAACCAGAAGGGAAGAGAAACCAGCAGGACCCTCAAAGTCAGAAGCTCATAGTACACCACAGCTACAACAGAGAGTCAGCAGCTACTGAGGGGCAATTATCTCCATTTTCTACTATCCACACACAGCACCTGGATACCACAGTGACAGGCACTTCAGACATAAGAACAGAAAGATAACATCACCCCAGATGTTATCTGCAGCTGTAGCTAGGTATACCAGTGGGCAACATGGCTGTAATGGGGTCCTCGGTGGGCCAAGAAGCCTAGCGGTTAGTGCCTACTCAGTCATGGGGCACGGGTAGTGGAGACCAGGCCTGCCCACTCCACCGGGCTCTAGCAGCATTCGCTATCCGGGAGGGCCCTTTAAGCTACCTTCCGTGGGTTGCGTCCCATCACTGCTTCCTTCCCTCAGCTTCTGGTCCCAGATAAGGGGAAAAGAAAAAGTAAAAAGGAAACCACAACTGCCAGCCTCGGCTGGGCTCTGTTCCTTCAGGGAGACTTCTCCAGCCTCTTTCGGAAGGAACCTTCAGGGCAGGTCTGCACTCCTCCCCAGCCTCCCCTTTCTGAGCTGGGTTGCTCTCTTTTCAAGGCTGTCTGCTGCTGGAGCATGTTCTGGAGGGTTGACGGGGAGGGGCTACCTGGGGCCAGTATCCTCATTTAACCCCTTCTGTCCCAGTGTGGGGTTTGTATACCCCATCACAATGGCACTATAAGGAGCATGAAATAAAGAAGAGTTAACAAACCACAAAAGATTAGGTGGTTAAAGTTCAGTCTTTGGGAACAAAAGAGGTGATTTCAGGTGACATAACTGAGCTTTTCTGTAAATCCTAAATCAGGCAGGGTCCTCTGCCTGTTCTGAAAACCTCTCTTTTTGCAGGAGTTTAAGAACAGTGACTATATGAAATCAAAGTCTCTCAGAGCCATCCCAAGGAAAATGACTGCTGAAAGCATTTTGGCAAGGAGTGAGACTTGACTGAAAGAGCTGGGTAAAAAAAGCAGTTACACTGCTGTGAATTTTTCCAGTAGGGTGGATTTTAGATTCTGTTCTTTTATTAATAAAACCATATCAAAGTACAACACATTCAGTCAGTTCATTTATTTATTTTTTAATTTAAAAGCTAAAGTAGGCTGACATTAACCGCTCATGAAAGTTGCAATCTCAGGGCTAACTTTAGGATTTTTGCTGACCTACGTAAACTGGAACTGCCCAACCCACAGGTTTTCATTACGACAGTGCCAACTGAAAATTCAGCTCAAGTTAGACAAAAGAATCACAAGGTTTGTAAACCTCTCAACAGCCCCACTGGCCCCCAAACGTGGCTCTTTGAAACTCCACTGATCTGCTTGGCACACAGAGCTCTTCTCACTCTACTTAGGTATCAGGCAAAGCAGCTGGAATAGAACTGCTCAAAAGTTTTCACATGCAATATATTGTTTTGTGAAAATTTCTTTTAAAAAAAAGCACACTTTCTGTGAAAAATTCTTCCCATTAACAATAATTTCCACTTTTTGCAAATTTTTCACAATATTTTTAACCAAAGATGTTCTTGAAATTTCAAACAAAATCATTTTCAAAATCACTATCTTTTTTTTATTTACCAAAAAACAGATTTTCAATAAGATGTGCTTTTCAATAAATAAAAAATTCCATTTCAAATTTTTTTCCATATTTCTACCAAACATTTTCTTTAAGCAAAATCATTATCCATATTTTTTGTTTACCAAAAACCAGGTTTTGAGTAAGAGAATGTGGTTTTCAGTAAACAAAAAATGTTGATAACAATTTAGTTAAAAAATGCCAGTTAAAATAATTGAAAATATTTCACAATAAAATGGAAAATGGGTCCACTTCGAATTTGTAAAATGGAAACAACTTTGGAATTTAAAATTTTGCTTTACATCTCCTCCTCTCCATCTTTCCCCCCACCCTCACCTCCTTTTACAACCTGCTCAAAGTTGCAAGCTGGAGGGAAGCGGGACTAAAAGAAGCCTAACTGGCTTCCACGCTATGTGAAAAAAAACACTTCTATTGCGCTTCCTTGTGCTTGGTTGCAGCCCACAAACACAGCAAACCTCAAGCACAAGGCTGAATTTGAAAGGGGTTAATATTCAGTGTAATTAGCACAGCTAATTTTTTACATATTAAAATACCATCCTGACTCTCTCATCCCCAGCACAGCTGTAAGATGTCTTCCCCTAACTTTTTCTGAAGCTCTCCTCTGGCTATTAAATATCGACTGCTACTATGTTGAGCATAAAAAGAGAAAGGCTGTAGTTTGCAGAGTATTCAGTCTCCTAGGTGCAGATGTATCATCTCACACATAAGAAGCTCATTAATTATAATTTCTCAAATTCTGTTCAATCCGTTGATCATGTGATCATCAATTAAAAGTGGCAGTCATGCTCTGTGGGATGCTAGACAGTTCTGTGGGGCAAAACAAGGAGAATTTTATAGCTTGTGTTCCATTTTAAAAGCTGTGAACTAAGTCAATACATATTTTTAGGATATGAGCAAACTGCACAAAAATAGAACAAACCCTTGGATATGCAATTTTTTTGCATTATTAAGCATTAAAAGTCATTTGTACAAAACCATAAATTTGCACTGTACTTTACAGAGAATAAGACATGTCACCTGCTCTTTACATTTTATAGGTCTTACCCTGCATCACCAAAGACGGATGGAGGTTTGCCATTGAGTTCAGTGAGTCAGATTCTCAGCTGGTATAAATCAATATAGCTCCACAGACTTCAATGGGACAACTTAACAGCAACTGATTGTCCAGCCCATGAGTGAAGGATCTGACCCTAAGACAGCCACGTCAAATGGCAAAATATGAAGTAAAGGAAAACAGTGCAATGGAGGGAGAGGGTAACATACCTTATCCCAGATAGCTTGTGTCTTCAGCAGAACTGGATTTCAATATAGATTCAAAAGGGTGAAATACTGGCTCCACTGAAGTCAATGGAACTTTTGCAATTCACTTCTGTGGGGTCAGGATTTCACCCACACAATTTAAAACCAGAAGGAACTGGCAGTCTGACATTGAAATTAATGTATTACCAGACACATTTGTTATGTGGCATAGATAAAATCACAATTGCTGTAAGATTGTTATGATCTAATATGATATCTTGCATAACAAAGGCCAAAAAACCTCAGCCAATGATTTTGGCATTGAGCCAATAACTTCTGTTTGAGCTGTATCATATCTTCTAAAAAGAGAGCCAGTCTTGGTTTAAAAACTTCAAGTGACAGAGAATCCACCACATCCTTAAGCAAGTTGTCCCAATGGTAATAGACGTCACTGCTAATATTTGTACCTGATTTCCAGTCTGAATTTGTCTAGTTTCAGCTGCCAATAACTGGATCCTGTTACATATTTTTCTGCTGGACGATAGAGCCATCTAATGATGAGAAATCTCTGCCCCGTATAGGTACTTGTAGAATGTGATCAAGTCACCCTTACCCTTCTCCTGGATGAGCTAAATAAAGATTTGTCGTTTGGAATAGTATAGATGTTTGTCATGCTATTGCATAAAAATCATGCCAGTTGGACAAACTATGAGCAAATTAAATGTGTAGTGTAACACTGGTTACTGCAGCAGACACTTAATCTAGTCTGTAAAATTATTATTACGAGGAAATCAGGCAGAAATAAAAAACAAAATGAATGCAAAAAGTAGGCCAGCATGCTTCAGACTGTTTTAATTCTCCAGAAAGGAAACTGGTTTATGAGACAGAGTGCAGAGCAATTGGGCTGGCCCTTAATCCTACCTGAAGAGAGATATATTTTATCACGTTATTTGCAAGGATGAACTAAAATAGGACAGTAACCATCTCAGTTTCACTGTACCTTAGTTCTAAGCTATTTGTTTGCACTTACATTTGTTGTTCACTATGGTTGTCATTCGTTTCACTGATGTGCTTTATGGAATAAGCCGCCTCATGACATTTGCCAAAGTAAACAACCGTCCCTGCTTCCCATCACAAATACAACTTTCGGGATAAAGAATCATCTGTGACAGCAGCATCTGCTGGCAGAATTCTAGCCTGAACAACATATAGAAAATAAACCAGGCCTGGCCTACACTTAAGTTATGTCAACACCCCTGACCAATACCGCTATGCTTACTCAGCCCCCAGTGCAGACATGGCCATGTTGACGGAAGAATGCTTCTGTTGATGTAGCAGCTAGCGTTGTTCGCAGAGGTGGTTTTCCTACATCAATAGAAAAAACCCTTTGTCAATTTAGGCCGCATCTACACTATGCCAGCATAACTATGTCAACCTAGCTATGTCAGTATAGTCTCCAGAGTGTAGACATACCCACAATCACAACAATTAAGATACCAAGATGCTCATGTCTTTTCCTGAAATTTCTACAGTGATGATATCATTTATTTATAAGCTTTCTGATGGTACTCATCACGGAAGTATAGGTGCACCACACATACATTAATAGGTGTATTCTTACAACACCTTTATTTTCTCTCTTTCAGAGATGCAGAGCAAAGGCACAAAGAGGTTAAATGACATATCCAAGATCATACACAAAAAATCAGTGGCAAAGCCAGGAACTTCTGAGGTCTGGTTAACACTTAAAATTTAGGTTGACATAGTTGTAGGGCTCTGGGGTGTGAAAAATACATATCCCTGAGAGCAGTAACTTTGCCAACCTAACCCCTGGTGTAGACGCAGGTAGATCAATGAAACAATGCTTCCGTCGATCCAGCAAATCAACCAAATCATTCAATACTCCACCTGCACGTCACTCATCAGTTCCCCTTCAAATGCTCCACCACCATCACTCAGAACCTAGACCTTCATCCTGAAAAACCAACACTCGACCTTAACTCTGACCATATTAGTAGTTACGTGGTATGTCCATGTGTTCTGAAGAGTAATATAGCACTGGTGTGGCTTTTATAAATTACAAGGTTTGGAGCTCTATTCTTTGGTTTGGACTAATCTGTATTAAGTGAGGTGGGTGTCAGATAACAAATGGCAGCTGAGAGACATGTTTTCCTATAATAGTTAGAATAAGTTTTGTTAATGAGTAATCTCTGTTGTTAACACCCAACGTACATAAATGCACAATCAATTTGTTAGTAATTGTTCCAAATTTGGTGGTAATTTTTTATATAGAAATTTCAGAACTGAATTCTGGATACACACACATAGGGCTATACACTCACACATGCATGTGTGGTGTGTGCACATAAGCATGCACAAGCTGGTGTTTTGCATTAATTTTGGAGTTAAGGTTGTGGGTGGTAGAAGAAGTAGCTGAGGTTGAGAAGCGGTGGGCATCAGGGCTGATAGTTATTCACACTGCTAGCTATCAACACTGATACATATTCTCCAACATATGCTCCCCCTAGCGTTCTGACATGTCTCATGCTATCCCCACCCACACTTCTTTGCCTTCAAAGGGTAGCACCCCATCCCCTGCACATTCCCTGCTGTATCCCATTCCATCCATGCCCCAATCATCCCCAGGCTTCCTCCGTGCATAGCCCTCTTCCTCTCATTCTCCCCAGGTAATTGGTCAGAGCACAGACTCTCACTACAGAACACATTCATTACTAAATTCACTACATTTTTTAAAAAGTGCTTTGCTGTCTCTGGACGGAAGGCCACGTGGAAATTCACACTACATGTACCCTCATTATTATGTTTACCCTTCAACTCCTTAATAGGATTTTTGCAACTTGTGGGATGTGCTTGGGACTTTGGAAAAATATATGAGCCTGAAATATGTTGGGGAAACACTCTCAGACAACAACGTAAAACGAGCTGCCTCGCCGGAGTTTTTTCACGGTGAATTGCACTAACTTTAATTTTTTAATTTCAAAATATTTATGTTAATGCTTTTGTGTCTTTAGTATGGTCAGATTGTTGACCTTGCAGGATGAGACACAGATATTGCATAAGGGCGCAGAGAAGCATTTCGATGAAGCACGCATCTCACTTTCAAATCTCTCTCAGATGCTCTTGTGGGCATTCACTATGAAACGTCCACAGCCTATATAAGTTTGGTGTGCTGGGAGTATAAAGATGAAGAAGAGTTAAGCAGCCATCAAGTATATGCCTGCAATGAGAGTTCTGTCTATTCAAGAACCTGACACACCAACAACCCACATGATTTTCCCCATGCTAATCTCACAGTCTGCGCCAGCACACAGTACTTCTAGGCCTGTTTTTCCTTCTTTCAGTCTGGCCCCTTCTTTAATGGGTAACTAACAGGTACAGATTCTGCCTTTTACACATAAGGAACAGGGACTTAAGCAACTACAAATGTCCATAGCGTATACAGAAAAACATATACATTTCTCATGTGTGCTGTATCTATCACCAGAAAACATAACTAAAACAGAAAGTGCATGTAACTACCACGGTTGTGATTCCAATCATTCTCTACAGTGATCAGTTTTCAGAGTAGCAGCCGTGTTAGTCTGTATTCACAAAAAGAAAAGGAGTACTTGTGGCACCTTAGAGACTAACCAATTTATTTGAGCATAATGTCAACCATTCTAGCTCTTACAAATGCTAATTCCAAACACAGCTCCCTCCCTTTATAGCCTCCTGCTGAGAGGAAAGAAGGTCAAGAAATGCACCAACCAACACAAATGACAGACAAGCTGGCAACAGGTCAGATACGTCCTCCTCGCCTCTAGCTTATCACTCAGGATCTTCTGTTACCTACAGCCCTACCCTCGCTTGTACTGAGTTATTTTGCCAACAAGCAGAGAGAGGCTGATCTGAGTGTTGGGTTTGAAGAAGATATGTGCGATTAGTTTAGGAGCTTCCATAAATTGGATTCAGGGTTTTCTCCACTGCTTGCCAAACTGACAGCTACCCAATTCAATTTAAAATGCAAACCTGTTTAAAATCATTCTAATCCCACCCCTTTTGTGTTTCCCTTTTATACAAATAGCTTTGGGATGCTGCTGCTTCTGGTTTTTGGTTTTTTGTTTTTATTTTAAACTAGGGAATTCCCCCTCCCCCGACCATTTATTCACAGTGCATATCAGTTCTGATAATTTAATTAATATAGCCACATACTATCCCAGAGTCAAATGAGGTCTAATGTTTAACCTATTCAAGTCAATCTCCCTCAGCTGTTGATAAAGATGAGTAGGTTGAAGATTAAGAACTCATCAAGCTAATACTCCAAGACACTGTACATAAACATATGACAAGGAGAACACTGATTAAATGTTACCAGACTAATGTGCAAGTAAAAAGAAAACAGTCTTTCATGCTCCCAAAGCAACTTCTCATCAGCCTCTGCAGTCTTGACAATGCGTTTAAATTATTAGCCAAGCAGCTTGTCACCCCTTTCTAATGATGTCTTTAAGCAAATATCCATTTTAAAAACCAAGGGGTTGAAGCAGCTTCCATTATTACTCTGATATAATAGAGAACGTGCATCCAAAATTTTTGCAAACAGGGAGATGAATGCTGGAAATTAAAGATAAGAGAACAAACAACAGAAGCTTAATTTAGAAATATCCCCTCATAGAAATGAAAGTATTTGCTGTGACAATGAGGAACAGATTAGTATCAACTAGATGCAAAAAAAGATTTTCTAATAAACGTAGATACTACTGTATGGAACTTAAATTTTATTAGCTTAAAATGAGAATTCTTTCCCTATTTAAAAGTGAGAAACACAAGTCATGCTTATGTGTATTATCTGTGTGTTCGAATGACACATGCCACATACGGAACCTTCCTCAAAACAAACAAATCTGAACACCAACCTTTAAAATATAATATATTGAACAACGGTCTTAAAAGTGAAGGTTTTTCCAGCTGAATGCAAGCAATGTTCTAGGTGTTCTCAAACACACATGCCATTTTAAAAACAAGCATATTTTACACGTGACTCTTTCGGAAAAGTAAATCTAGTCGGAAAATTAGGACTCCCCCATCCTAGCCCCCACCCATTCCCAGCATTGTTCCATTTTTAACATGAACTTGTTCCATTTTTAACAGGGGACTGCATAGCTTTAAACATGTATACTCAGTAGCACCCTGCACAAAATACGAGTCCATTTATGAACACACATCTATGCAAAATTAAAACAAAAAAAGACATTACCTTATATATCAGTTGCATCTTTTAAGCATAGAAACGAAAGTAAAACGCGTGTTCAGGTTTGAAATACAGCAAAACTAGAAATTCCCTCAACAGATATGAGAAGGACTGACTATGAAAATTCACAGTAGGAGGATGACTTCTGTAGATTTAACACAGTCTGACACTACTGTCTGGGTAACAAGGTTCTAAATTGCCTGGAGTAAGGCATCTGTTGCCTTGTGTGCTAGTTTCCTCATCCATCAATTACTTTTATTTTAAAAAATGATGGTATATACTATTTTTTGTTTATTTGGGGCTTTTTATTTTTCTTAAGACAGCTTAGTGTTTACAGGTGACCTGGACTGGAAATACTGGAACACTCGCGGATTATAATTCTATACTTTGTATTGTCAGAGGGTAAATACCGAGAATTACTCCAAGATTATAATCATAGGAAATTGTCTGAGATACAGGTGTTCAAGAAAAAAAAACACCCTGTGATCTTTTCTCACATCTTCTTGCCCTGCAAATGACTCACTCTAAAAACAGATAAAGCAGTGGCCCTCAACCAGGGGTCTGGGGCCCCCTGGGGAGCCATGAGCAGGTTTCCAGGGGTCCGCCAAGCAGGGCCAGCATTAGACTCGCTGGGGCCCTCGGCAGCAAGCTGAAGCCCCGCCGCATGGAGCTGAAGCCCGAGGCCCTGAGCCCTACCACCCGGGGCTGAAGCCAAAGCCTGAGCAACTTAGCTTCCCAGGGGCCCCAGGTGATTGCCCTGCTTGCTACCCCCTAATGCCGGGCCTGGCTTTTATATGCAGAAAACTAAATGTGGTGGTACAGGTGGGCCGTAGAGTTTTTATAGCATGTTGTGGATGGAGGGAGGGCTCAGAAAGAAAACGGTTGAGAACCCCTGAAATAGAGCACTGTCTTTTTTTTTTTTTTTTTAGGCCTGATTTCACAATGTTTACTCATCTTGCGTGGTATGTACTGGAGCTACTTGTTCAAAGTACTATTCAGTGTGGACAGAGATTACAGAACTTGTTCCCAGAGGCAGCATGGGTTCCACAGTGGTTGCCATCAAAGCCTTTACCATTTTCCCTCTGCAAGTAATTAACACTATGATGACTGAGAGAATAAGGGAGAATTAGTGTGGTCTGTTTAAGGCATTTGATTGGCTGAGAGGAACAGTTGCGAATACAAAATAAAACCAGAAAATTCAAGGCAGCAAACATAGAATGTTCTGCAAAACTCCATTGGAAGCAAGTCGGGGGGGGGGGGGGAATGAGGGGGAAATGGTGACCCGTAGATCAGAAATGTACGTGTTTGCAGTGTTAAGTTATTGTTAATAAATGCTCCCTCTGATGCAGTGATTCCCAATCTATTGTGAGTGGCAGAGTTTTGTAACCATGCCAGTACGATAAAAATGTGTGATCCAGGAGCACACTAGGTGTCTTCTGAAACCAATGAGAGTTGAGGGTACACACTTAGGATTGGGCCCCTAGGTTGTGAAGATGAACTATGAGTAAGGCTAAGATTTTTGTCATGGATATTTGTCATAAAAGTCGCAGAAAGGTCATGAGCAATAAAGAAAAATTCATGGAAGCCCGTGACCTGTCCCTGACGCTTATTAAAAATATCCATGATAAAATGGGAAGGGACTGGGCAGCTGCAGGGTGGCTAGGAGCTCCGGGGCTCCCACCATCCATGGGGGCTCAGAGCTGCAGGGTCCCTCTACCCCATCCCAAGCAGCAGGGAGCTGCAGGGATCTCTCTGCCCTGCCGCAGTGGGGGGAGCTGAGGGAATTCCCCCTGCCCCACTGCAGCAGCAGGGGAGTTGTGGGGCCCCCTACCCACCCAGAGTGGTTGGAGGGCTGCCGTGGTCTCCCTGCTAATGTGACTGGTGGGAACTGAGGGGATCCCCTTGCCGCTGTGGCTGGTGGGGAGCTGCGGGGATCCCCCTGTCTCCCACAGCGGCCATGAGCTGCGGGGTACCCCCCACGGGGGCTGGGAGCTGAGGGGTACCCCTGCTGCCCATGGCAGATGGGAGCTTGGGGGCCTGCTGCCTCAGGTGGCAGGGGTATCTCATGGCTCCCTGCCACTGCAGGAGGAGGTAGGACCCTGCAGCTCCCAGATACCAGGGCTGAAGTCACGGAGGTCTTTGGAAGTCACAGATTCTGTGACTTCCGCAACCTCAGTGACAAAATCGCAGCCTTAACTATGAGAAATAGAGCCACAAGGCTGAAATAAACCCTCTAATGTCAAAACAGGAGTAGGTAGAATTTAACATTTATCTTTACTTATAAATGAGCAAGATAACATACAAAGTGCATAGCCATAAACAAATTAACTTGTGTTTCCCTCAGGACAACAAATGGACCAAAGTCCCCAGGTTCAATTACGCAAAGTTTCTGCAATGTGGCAAGAAGAAAATAAAACAATGTAAAATTATCATTTGGCACCTTTATCTCCCTTCTGCCTGTTAATGTTGGAAGGTTAATTTCACTATGGAACACCAAATGCAGAACACTGACAAGGGAAAATCAGTTTGTCTACTGGATAGGCCTAATTCAAAACTTCAGATCTGAACACTGTCAAACTTTGGGGAAGGCTAGTTCAGAATCCTAAATTTGCAGGTTGGGTAAATCTATAATTTGAATTATATTAGTTGATTAAATGACCACTACTAAATAAGAATCATCCGACTTGGGTAAGATAAAATAAGATTCAACCCAAAATTTTGCCCACAATTCAAACTAAATCTAGACCTTTCAAGAGGCATATAAAAAATTGGTCAGTAATATTATTTGTTTGGCATCATCAGGGATGCCAAACGCTGGCCTTGTGGGCTTCCCAATGTAAATGAATCCAAGAAACCCATGCTAGCAAGAGCTGAAGACCTCTCTTCTACTATAAGGGGCTTGTATAGCCTTCCATACTTCTGGATGCTGCTTCTCTGAAACAAATCAAACCTCCAAACTGTCGGAGGTTCTTCTATTACTACCATTAACAAGAGAGTTCTTGAGGACTTACGAACAGGACATGGAGCAGGTGATAGAAGAGCCATCCTGCTGGCACCAGGGAAGGATAGGTAAGGGTGGTCAGCAGCAGAGGCATTCATTGCTGCCCTCTCATAAAGGAGCAGTGCAGACACCTGGCTAACAACATCCTTCCAGCTGGCTGGAGGCTTAGACCAGTCCACATGGAGAAGAGATACACCTGCCACCATGGCAGCTAGCCCTAGCAACTAGTACTTTTGACCACTGTGCTAGAATACAGAAGGCAAAAATATGGCAAAAGTATTCCACTGTGCTAGAATACAGAAGGCAAAAACAAAGTGGGTGAAAGCCTGACTCTTTTAAAGTCATTTTGCCATTGACTTCAATGGGGCCAGAATTTCACCCACTGTGTTTAAGTCCTACACACAGTCATCCACGTGCCGTGTAACGACTATTAAATGCCAATGCAAAGTAATTAAATTACAGCCACTTGTTTTAAGGTATTTTATGATTTAAACATGACACTTTAAGTGTGAAATGTGTATCCACTCTGAAAGGGGGAAGTACATTCTGATATTTAAAGGCCTTAGTATAAAGCAGAGGGGAGGTAGCCCTGCACATAGAATGCTAATGCACATGCAGAGCTCAGCTCCACTGCCACTCTCATGACACAGAGGTTTTATTTAGAAACATTTGCATTTTAGATAAGGCCCTTCTACAATTAGATTTTCTTCATTTGTTAAAAAAGAAAATGCCCATGCAAATTATACTGTGTCCTGATAAAAGAAAACCCATACAGTTTCTACCCTCTCCTTATTAGGAGGCTACACTTCTTGTAGGAAATACTGTACAAAAATAGCATGTCTCAAAATGTACCACCTGACTAAGAACATAGGAACTAGGGTTGCCAATTTTGGCTGGACGTATTCCTGGAGATTTAATCACATGACATAATCTTTAATTAAAGATTCATCTTTAATTCCCAGAGACTCCAGGCCAATCCTGGAGGTTTGGCAACCCTAATAGGAACTGAAGTACTGGATCAGACCTATGGGCCATCTAGTATTTTGGCTCTGATAGTGGCCAGGACAAGAAAAAACAAAGAAAGATGACTGATTTCCAATGACATCTGAGAGCTTCACTTTATGGATATTTGCTGGGTACGCCATGAGTCCCTAAAACAGGAAAACACTTAAGTATGTGTTTACTCTAAGTTTATTAGTAGTCCCACTGAAGGGACGTCTCACAAGCTTAAAGTTAAAGCTAAGCACATGCTAAAGTGACTTTCCTGGATCAGAACTTGGGATAACATTATCAGGGTTTCTGTTGGGGGGATATGAGAGCTCCTATATGTACTGTGTCCTAGACTGCAGAAGGTTGAATTATGTTACATACAATTTGGTTTCTTGGTTTCATCAGCTGAACAGAAACTGAACATTTAACTATGCTGCTGAGACTTTCCTAGTAGAGGGTAATAAAAGGCAGCCTTTCATCACTTTGAATCCAACATGGCCCTGAACAACAACGTAATAACAACATAAAAATCTGTTCCTAACTGCCACTGGGTTCATACCATTTGCTGCTAGGGCACCTCCTTGTAGCTCATCGGGGGATAAGCTCATCATTGGTTTGACGCCTCCTCTTGTGGTTTCTCAGCCCCCTTGTCCCAATCTCTCACTCAGCAGCCTCTCCCACGCTCCCCGAGCTGCAGCACTCTATCTTTGTGGCTTGGCCCTCCGGCCAGGGCATTATAGCTTCCCCCACTTCAGGGTATCAAAGTCTCTCTATCCAAACCACCTCAGGCATCTTCAAAGTCCATTACGCTGTCTGTGCTACTACCCCGATGGCTGGTAACAGAACCCAGGCCCACCCTCTACACTGGGTTCCAGCCTAGGGACCCTACAATCGGCAGCAAAGGACCACGTGGGCTCACTCTTGCTGCTGTTTTCCCTAGGCTTCTTTCTACTCCTTTCTCTCAGCCCTGAGAGTGATTGCCGACTCTCTGCCCCTGGGCACACGCACACCCGAGTGGAATAGATGCCCGCCTCCACAACTCGAAGTAGAAGAACTACTCCCTTTGTGCCTCCCTGGTCACAAAAATGCTCCAAACGGACCAGGGAGCAGATAGGGCCATGATACTGCTTGTTCCCACACACCAGCTGACCCAAAAATCTGGCTGAGCATGCTGAACCGCTTATGCAATCTCCCTGATGGGCTTGGGAAGTACGATCCCTCCCCCAGTTCTGCAGGGTCCGTGCGGCTACTCAGGGTGGTATCTAAGTGCTAAACTAGCTAAGCAGCCCTCTGTTCAAACTACAGGCGTGTGAACAGCACTGTGAACCACAGTGCTGCACTGTAACTCCCCGTGTGGACGCTGCAGGAGTGAACTTCAAGGTCCGTTAGCGTGAATTCAGTAGTCCTGTTCAAAGAGGACTTCTTCGGTGTGACGTGGGGCCTTTAGACAGTTACCGTGCAGCACTTCGATGTATGCTGAAGTTCAAACCGCCACAGTCCAAAACGCGGGGCAGACGTCCACCACTGTTTCTCGGCAATCAGAATGAGAAAAAGGAACGAACGTCAAGAACAAGTAGAGGATTAAGCCACTGTAACAGTCGCCTCACCTAGCAGGAATCCTTGTCAGGTTTGCACCACTGCCTCTGTGTGACTGATAGGTGAGTTGGAAAGTGGTAAGAGCAGGCTCCGAAACTAAGGGAAATACTGCAAGTTAATTCTTTTGCAGTGATAATATGACATGCCATACTATCCATTGAGAAAGAATCAGGACAGGGGCCAAGGGAGTTCACTCTCTGGTCATTTAAATACAGAAATAGATTAAACATGTGCAAGTTGTGAAAAATATTGCAGAAGCCGACTCGCTTGTCCTGATCACTCAGACTTTTATTTTTAAATTACTTGGCACCATATGCTTTTTTGACTCTTGGGCCCTCTGGAATTCTAGCTCTTTGTTTCCTTACTTCTGTTTGCTTCCATAAATAATTAGTTCTCCCCCCCCCACACACACACACACTACCACCTGCCCACTCAGATAGTTCTGTTTTTATAGACAATACTTGGTCTACTGCTGTCTTGTGCTCCAGATAGATAGCAATAGCTGTAACTTTACATTCAGAAAGTGGAATCCATTGTTTCCTCCTTCTCCATTCATTCCCACACTTTTAGACACCACATCATCTCCCTCAAATGACCCCTGAAACGTCCTAGTACATGTTAGCAAAGCCATGTTAAGCCTCAATTCAGCAACGTGCTTAACTTTAAGCATTCATATTCCCAGTGACCACAGGAAAGTCACATGGGGGAAAAATAAACTGAACATTTTTTCCATTACTTCTTTAAAATGATTGTTGGTTAGGAGTAGAAATTGATGGATTAAAATTCAGTCCGTGATTTGTTAAAAAATCCCATTAAATACCCTTAGAGTGAAAAAAAATCACTTTTGTTCTTTTCATATAACCAACATTTAACTGAAGTCTTTCCAATATTTTTATCTGAACATCTTGACAATTTTTCCCCCAGTGATTTTACCATGCTTAAGCAAGTCTTATTTCCATTTCCATGGGCAAACATAAAACACTGTTGTGTCTTCAGAAGAAATGACTGGAAAGGAAAAATCAAAGGGTCATTGTGTTTGATCCTCACAAACACACATGGCAGCAGTCCCTGCTCCATCCAAAAGAAAATTTAAATTGACTGGGGATTGGATAGACATTTGCATGTGGAGATAGTGAAGACTCCTGCATCGGAAGGATAGTCTTGTGTTTAAGGTACAGAATTGGCAGCTGAGGTAGCTGGGTTCTACACTTGACTCTGTCAAGTACTTCATATAACCCTTGGCAGATCACTTTGTGCAAGTCACTTAAATGGGCACTGTGGCTTCTCAACACCTCTGAAAACCAGGTCCACTAAGCTTCAGGTTGATCACCCAAAAAACTGAGGTACCCAAAAATCAATGGCTGTTTTTGAAAATCTGTCTCTAAGTGATTTGCCCAAGGATATGAAGCAAGTCATGGTCAGAAGCCAAGATTAGACTCAAAAGTCATTGGGGGTCCCAGTCTTGAGCTCTGATCACTACCTTGTGTCCCCTTCTCTCAGTACAAACCTTTTTAAATTAGCATAATAATATTAACTATTAGCCATTTAAATGTCTGACAGATCTCCAACTATTTGCATACATCTCCTAGTAGTTATTTTGGCATATTACTATTATATATGCTGAATATTCATGTGATGCTTTACAAACAGAGTGGAACACACCCCTTTCCCCAAAGATCTTATAAGGTCAGGCTCAGAAGGGGAAGACTCCATAATAAGCTTTAATGGCTTCTTTTTGTGGGGGAAAATAAAAAACTATTTGAACATAAGCTTCTTCAATGAAAAGCAAGCTTTTGAAATTTCAGAAATGCCCACGGGCACTTCCCCATCTCAGGAGGGCATCTAGTAAGGAAACAGCCTTAAAAGCTGCACTTTAAGCTGAAAAAATCTTACAACATAGCATTAACAGTAAATATAATATTTAAATATTAATATTAAGCACCTACTCTCTTGCTTTTCTTGATGACCACTAGATCACACACTCCTCAGAAATCCCTCCTCTCTCATCAGCCTCTGTCCTCTCCCTAGTTTTCACAGCATAGCCTAATTTTAGGCAAATCAGTTCTTTTCACCTATTTAGCTGTCTATGCAATTTCCCCTAGGGGGCGATACTTCTCCAGACTTATTACCTGCGAAGGGATTCGCATTAATTACCTTCCAGTGATTTTAGTTCCTGCAGGAAACATTTCAGCTCCCCCATCAAGCCAGAAATACAATCTCTCTCTAGCCCATAAAGATAGAGAATGATTATAAAGTTGATACAATTGTCTTTGAAAAATCCATGTGTTAATAATATCTCTCACAGCCTCATTTTCCTTACCTATAAAATGGTGATAATGATATCTGCTCACCTCTATTAAGTATTTTGTGATCTTCAGATAAGAAGTGCTATAGAAGGTCTAGATCTTATTATATCAGCTACATGGCCCTATTCTTCATAAAAATACAGACTCTCTTGAAATTCTGATGCTGGAGTGAATAATTGTCTGTGCAATGTAGCTAGTGTTTAATATTCTTTCACTATTTGGTCATACGTATGTTATGGCCACGGCAGACAGACATAAATAAGAGTGCAACAAAAATGTGGACACGTTTATTCACTCCCAATCCCAGCATCATCTAACATTTGCTGTTTAGTATTTATTATGAGGCTGTTTTGTTTTTCTCACCTTGAGCTCTGTGATATTCCAAGTATTCAACACACACAAATGATTTCCTAAAACACAGAGTGGATTTCTCCGCATATCCCAGCCCCCAAAACACACACACACGACTGGAGTCTCTGACGGACCATAGGTGGGAATACTTAGCTTTTTGTTCATTTCCACAGAATATGTCAAGCAACCTGAGCCCTGAAGCCAAACACACTAGCTGCCTAAACATAAATATGTCATCTTTCCTAAAGCTTCCCAGCAGTTGAAATGAATTGTTATCACTGGATAGTTGTCTAATCCCTTGATGGTAGAAATACATATAATGTTCTTGTGGAAAAGGAGTATACAAATGCATTTTTGATAGTAGAGGAACAATTTCAAGGCAACCTTAGGCCTCCCAATTTCACTGAATTATGGGAAGGGGAACACACCAACAATCAGTTTCTCATCAGTAATGAGTTATTTATGTATGTTAATACCATAATACTCTTATCCTAATGCATAAGGCTATTCTGCTAACTACAATTATGCAATACTGATGGTGCTTTCACAAAGGCCGTACGAAAATTAATCTGAATGGACTACAGGCTTGATTTTTCTCTAGTACAGATTTTATTCCAATGTAACTCCATTAGCTTCAATGGAGTTTCTCCTGATTTAGCTCCTACCACTTGAGCGAATGGAGTAACATTAGACAGCTGCCACTAGTCATCAATGGGGCCACCCACTAACGGGCAGCAGGCAATCACACACATCATGCCAGTTCATAATGAATTACACACACGTGAAAAGAGAAGCACTTCCACCATTTGTGCCCTACTGACCACAATATTTCTGACAAAGTGGAGAAACTTAAAGCCTACTGTTTTACAATGAGCGAGATATAGACTTTTCTATTTATTGCAAGAGATGTTTGTTGTGGCTGCTCAGTTCCCAGTGCTGCAAACCCTTAGGTCATTTGGAAAACTACAGTTACATGAGTAATACTTTGAATACTCCAACTGAGTTCAAGTAGGGTATTCAAGTGAATAGTTACATGCCCAGGTGTTCATAGGATCAGGACTTTAAGTCCTGCCTTGCAGGAATTCTGAACAGGTCACATTCATTTACTGTGCTTTATCAGTTTCTTTGCCATTGGCCATGTGGCCAAAGAGGTTGCAATGTTCTGGTGCTCCAACAGAGATAGATCATATCTTCCTTAGTTGTGGCTAAGAGCCCTACTTCTACTGTCAGCTAAGTAAGCACTTTAGCTCAAGAAAATGCCTTTGTGGAGCCAAAGATCATGGGTTCTATCCCTGGTGGCACATCTGAGCAATTTTAGCTGCTGGATTTACACACAGGGTGAACTCATTCAATTTGACCTTGTAGAAATTCATTCAGACTAACGCAGAAACTGAACTAACGCAGAAGTATAGTCCAAATCACCAACAGCCAGATTACTTTTCCACAAAACTGCATTTAAAGAGAGTTAACCTGTACTTTTCAAATTAAAATATATCATGTAAACATACTCTGTGTGGCACTTTGGTATGAAGCAATAAGATCTCCAAGGCTGCTAGGGATTCCTTAAAATGAAAATCTAATACATTTTTTCAAGAAGAATTTTGTGTAATGGGAAAAGGTAACTTCCTCAGCCACTAATCAAGTTGCCAGAGAGACTAGTCTGATTGCTGCCTTTTAAAACAACCAGAACTTCATGAGTTCCTGTGTGCACTGGAGAAACCTCTTTGTATCAAAACTGAAAATAATCTGAAATGAAATCCACCATTTTTATCTCTCTCAGTGGAAACTTGCTCTCTTTTAACAAAGAACATCAACATTATGGAACAATGGCTGGCCCTCCTCCGGGAAATTTAAAAGACAACCACGTCTAACGCAGACCAATAGTGACAACTGCACAAAATGGAAGCCATAGCTAGGATAACAAAGTCATATTTTCCACTATTAGATAGCTCAGTCTATCATTCACACAATGGACACCAGAAATCTTGGGAACTACTCTGTCACAGATAACCCTTTGGCATCTAGGCAGTTGCAGTGCCTATCAAAATGGGTTTATTGGTGAGTTTTTACCATGTGTACAATGGGAGCTGCTGGGTGCTGAGCTATTTTGAAAATCTGGTCCTTACCTTCTAAGATACAATCCTGCAAACACTCAGACATATCAATAACTTCACTCATGTGAATAGTGCCCACTGAAATCAATGCAAAAATATGTCTATGCAAATGTTGACGTGAACAGAACTACCAATGTGGGTGAATTATTCATGTGCCTAAGTGTTTCCAGATCCAGGCCTCAAAATAGAGACATAGAGGATAAATACTCCATTCATAAGGAGCAGTATGGAAAAATGCACAGAGATGGGAGTGGGATTAGGAAATGAACAAAGCTTCAAGGCTGGCACCAATGGCAAACCCAGGAGTTATTCATCCAGCTCTGCAAGATGAGCTAATAATGGGAAAAAAAACACCACAAAATTCAAGTACATAATTTACAGTGTTTTATTGAACCAGCTGTAGTGAACATTAATCAGACAGTCCAAAAGAGTTAGTTCTAGCATCAGTCTGCTTTCACAGAAATAGAGAACAAGCAAGTAGCCTATTCTCAGAAATGATCTGCATTCAGAGTATGCCATTATAAAAATAACCATCATCATCTTTCTGTTCTAAACTGTAAACTTTTGTTCCCAGTACAAGGTCGGCACATTTAAAAGCAGTCTCTCCTTTGTAACCTAGCTATGGTAAAACAGCCTTTCTGCTGCACACGAAGGTTATTTGGACTTCAAGGCTTTTCAAATGTAGGGAACATAACCAAGGCTGACATGTTTCTGAAGATGCATATATTCAGAGCTAGTGGGAACTCAGCGAAAATAGGTAAAATGCAACTATTTCCTAACTCTCTTAAAGGATTTGGCAAAACTTTGCATCATGGCTTAGACTAAGGCTGTTGAGATTGTACCAGACCTGGCTCAATTTTAAGATTTTAAGACATAATTTAATAATAAAAGTCAACAAACATCCCTATCCTAGAAACAATGTAACCTTAAGTAAGATTAGCGCTCTTCCTGCTGGAGTAGAGGAAAAAAACAACCTGATTTATTGTTCCATGTCAAAGTCCAGAATAATTTGGCAGAGAAGATCTTCCAGTACAGGGCTGCATCGTCACCTGTTCTTTGTCACCTCTTGAGAGGCGATTCACCACTGCAAACGGGAAACTTCAAGTAAAGCAGCAATATAAGCACCTTAAAGGCTGCTACTAACTTAAGAACAGAACCGTGACTAAGGGTATGTCTACATTGCAAAGAAAATCCCACGGAGCTCAATCTCAGAGCTCAGGCTTGCAGGGCTTGGGCTGCAGGACTTGTGCTGGAAGGCTAAAAATAGCAGTGTAGACACACACTCAGGCTCAGGCCGGAGCCCAGGCTCTGAAACCCAGCAAGGGCAGAGGGTCTCAGAGACCAGGCTTCAGCCCGAGCTCTAATATTTCACTGCTACTTTTAGCCCCACAGCCTGAGCCCTGCGGGCCCAAGTCAATTGACCCAGGCCCTGACATTCAGCACCACAGGTTCTTCTTTGCAGTGTGGATGTTCCCTAAGCCTCTGAATTCAGGAAGTCACTTCAGCAGGTATCTGGGTGAGGGGGAACCCCTGGCTGGGCTCTAGGTGAAGATGGGGTTTGGGTGTATTGGCTGGGGGGGCTCAGAGCTGGGCTCTGGGGGGGGAGGGGTTGTGGGCGTCTGTCCCCCCAGCAAGGCTCTGTAGGGGAGGAAAGGGGGCAGAGAAACAGGAACTGGGTTGTCATAGGGGTTTCTTTAACTTTCTACTCCTGGAGGAATTTGTGTCTGTGTTTGTATTGTTACAGACATACTTGCTGACAGGCATTTTGAAATAAATTACAAAAATAATTGAAACTGGCATGATTATGTAGTGTTATTTTGACAAATGAAATTTGCAGAATTTTAAAATGTTGTGTGTGCAGAATTTTTAATTATTTGGTGCAGAATGCCCCCAGGAGTAAGATATGTATGTATGACATCCCATTGATCTATAAATACATGACACTTATGAGAATCCCATTTGTAACAAAACTGAAGGCTGATCTAAACCCAACCACTTTAATCAAAAGAAAGTCTCCTAGGACAACCTTAGCAATTAAATATGTGCATTTGAACTTCATACACACACGCTTAATTACATTGTACAGTAGAGAACAATTCTGCATTAGCAAGGAGACAGACTAGATGATCTAATAGATCTTTTCCCTTTCTAACATCTGTGCATTTGGAATCTGCCTATAAAAAGGGAATCCTAAAGTTTTAAACTACAATGGAAGGTGGTCCAGTGAAACACAGCCTTGACCCTTTAACATTCTGGCTGTAGTATGCAGTCATTCCTGCCCGGCAGGGTGAGTAGGGTGATCAGGTGTCCAGTTTTCAACCAAAACAACCAGTCAAAAAGGGACCCTGGCGGCTCCGGTCAGCACCACCAACCGGGCCATTTAAAGTCCGGTCGGCGATGCTATGGCGCTAAGGCAGGCTAGTCCCTACCTGTCCTGGCTGGCACCGCGCTGTGCCCTTGAAGCGGCCAGCAGGTCCTAAGCGGGGGGGTCAGGGGGCTTCACGTGCTACCCCACCCCAGAGCCCTCACCCCCTCCTGCACCCCACCTGCCTCAACCCGCAGCCCCCTCCCACACTCCAAATCCCTCAGCCCCACCTCTCAGACTGGAGCCTCCTCCTGCACCCCAAACCCGTCATCTCCAGCTCCACCCCAGAGCCAGCACCCCTAGTCCAGAGCCCTCACCCCCTCTCACACCCCAACCCTCTGCCTCAACCCACAACCCCCTCCCACACTCTGAATCCCTCGGTCACACACCCCAGCCTGGAGCCCCCTCCTGTACCCGAAACTCCTCATCCTCAGCCCCATCCCAGAGCCCACAGCCCCAGCTGGAGCCCTCACCCCCCTGCACCCCAACTCCCTGCCCCAGCCCAGAGCCCCTGCTCGCACCCTGAACCTTTCATTTCTGGCCCCACCCTGTACCCCGCAACCCCAGTTAGAACCCTCACCCCTCCTGCACCCCAACCTCCTGCCCCAGCCCAGTGAAAGTGAGTGAGAGCGGGGGATAGCGAGCCACTGAGGGAAGGGGAATGTAGTGAGCGGGGGACAGGGCCTTGGGGAAGGGGAAGGGTTAGGGTGTTCAGTTTTGTGCGACTAGAAAGTTGGCAACCCTAAGCACTCTATAAATATTCTGAATAATTAAACTACCAGAAATGAGGTGGTGATATCAAGGGCATAAGAGGATGAGAGGTCACAGAGCAGTGACTTGCAGGGCCCATTTGTTTCACACGGCTTTGGAAGAGAAGTCAGTGGGATGGAAGCGTAACCCAGAATTTGACATTCCTGTGTGTTACCCGAGAACTTCACAGTGCTGCAGCTAGTCACCTTCTGTGTTCCACCACTGTCGGCTAAAACCCAAACATCACATAGCTAGAATTAGTTTTAGGAAAAAGAGAGCCAGGCCGTGCAATTGCATGTTTGCCATTTTGTTATCAGAATGGGAGAAAAAAGTGAATGTATTGTGAGAATGGAAGGAATGTTTGGACAGCTGATCTTGGTTTTAAGTACCTCTGACAGCTTCAATATGTAACTTTTATTTTTATTATGACTATAAATGTTTTGATAAGAGAAAATGAGTAGTCTTGTTGAAATTAAGAGAACTGGTGACCCATTGGGATTACTATGGTGACCCACTAAGAGTCACTTATGTGTTTTATTTGAAGTTAGCTCTAAAAGATTAGGCAAAAGAATTTGCTTTGGATCGGTCCTAGGAAGTTTTCTTTGGGCAAGGATCTGGCATTCTACTGTCTCCAGCAGTCAGACAGAAGGTAGGCCCCACCCTGAAGCCTAGCCTCTGTCTGTGCGTGAGAGAAAAACACCAAAGTTTCCACTGCTTAGGGTTCTGAAAACCCTGGGTAACCAAGTGCAGTCTCATGTGCTGGCTGTTAGAATTTGCATTTTGGAGTGTTTGTATTTGTCAATAATTGTCGGAGCGCTCAGAGCTTGTGAATGGGCCCTTATTATTTATTCTCTATCAAAAGGAAAGAAAAAGAGAATCCGTGCAAAACACTGCAAGAAACAATCAACCGAATAATATTGACATTCCTGCAACAGCCAGCTGCAAGGTTGCAATGAGAGCAACACACCTGACTGTTTCAGAACCTATTTCAATTACTAAACTGCCCATTGGGTCTCCTGCTAAAATAAAAGCGCATCTAAATGCCACTGCGTCACCAGGGTATCAGCTTACTGCTGATAACGTACACAGAGCCACGCATCCAATAGGAATAAATTTCCACTCCCATTGTTGCAACTAAATCACTGCTAACCATTATATGCCAATCGTGTTTTCCCTTGGGTGGTATTAGAATTTTAATTGATTTAATTTGTGGGCTGAGGGAAAGCAATATTCTTTGAGGGGGTTTTTCTTTCGATTATCTTTACGTATGACCTAAATAAATGATTCATTGTACTGGAGCGACAGAAGGCCTAATTCTGTTCCCACTCACGCTGGTGTAATTCCACTGCGTTCAGTGGAGTTACTCGTAATTTACACTGGTGGGAGTAAGAGCAAAGCCTCTTGAATTATCCACCACTAAGGTGGAAATGAATGTGTACACAAATTGTTATGCCCTTGCTCCTTATAGGGGAGAAGCAATTCAATTAGGTGCTTGTAACAGACTGGCAGTGGTTGTTTGTTTCACTCCTACCCTCATGGCAGATGTTGAATCCACTGGGGAAGAGTTAAATGGGTTTGCCTGACTGGATGGTAAAGCTAGCTCACTGCTCCACAGCAATATAAGGGAGATGAGACCAGATTTCTGGAGAGGAAGGAAGAGGGGAGGGAGGGAGAAAGAAAAAAATGTGAGCTAGGGTCAGACGTGTCCTGAGGAAAGGAATCTGGGGGGTAACAAACCCTGGGGAAAAGCCATAGGTTGGGGCAACACAATCATGGGGTGAAGGAGGCAGGTGTTTAAACTGGGTTTTTCTTTGTTTTGGAGGTATCTTTTTGTTAATAAGCAAGTCTCCAGCAGGCATAACACTTGATTATTAATTATTAATTATTATTATGTGTACTATAGCAATGTGCAATTCTGTTCAAGTGAGGAGGGATCTCCCTTGGTTTACATGGTTCCAGAGCTCCAGTAGCCAGTTAAGACGGCAAATAGAATGATCCACATTTTCACTAAAAACTCATACAAAACAAAGTAATACATTCTGAACCTTATTTCACAGAAGCAATGAGGACATGTGTTTCAAAGGACAATGTGCAGAAAAAACAAAACAAACTACAGTGCAAACACTCTCTTGCCTTAAGCCTCACACTGAAAACAGGATATGCAAGTGATAATCTGAAAAAAACTGGGTAAAATTTTTAAAAGCGGCCAATTAATTTAGGAACTTAAATCCCATGTTCAAGTGATGCAAGAGCCTAACGGTATGTCTACACTGCAATAAAACACGCACAGCTGACTCGTGCCAATTGACTTGGGCTTGCAGGGGACAGGCTGCGGGGCTGTAACATTGCAGTCTAGATGTCTGGGCTTGGGCTGGAGCTCAGGCTCTGGGACCCTCCCAGTCATGGGGGGGGGGGAGTTTATGGACAGGGCATATAGCTACATAAAGCTAACGGACATTTGTTAGTTAAACCATCCACAATAAGCAGAGCCAAGTTCTTGAACGGGCTGGCGGGGACGACGACACTGATCATACAAGAACATGGAGTGAAACAAAAACATTCTGTATCTTCCCTTCTTCCACCCACACACCTCTTCTCCAACCAGCTATGATGAGATGCGGGAGTCTGGCAAACTCACGCCCAGCGGCAGTGCTAACACTATAACGTTAAGCGAGGAGTTACTGTTCTAGAGTTTGGCTCAAAGCACAACAGCCGCTAAAGTTCTTGAATCTAGTAAAGTGCATTTAAAATAAATCTTTACATAAACTTGCTATATAACACGTAATCGTGGTTGCAGTTATGGATCAGACTGAGCCAAAACCCTAGGTTTGGACACCCTCACAAACTCTGAACAATTTCAGATTTGGATATGAATGTTGTGACTTAGTAAATTGCAACTCAAGATGGCCCTAAGTGTTCAGTGAATTGTGATAAATACGGGTTTCTCCAGCTCAGTTGTAGACTGCCATACGTGGCAATAAATAGGAGGCAGCTGACTTCCTGAGCTCTGTGCGGAATTTTTCTCTCATTTTGGTCTGAAATACATGTTTACTTTTCCAAGTGCTACAGAGAAACAAAACAAAACAAAAAAACCTGGATCACGTTTCATAAAACAGTATTTCTGTCACCTTCCCCATTCCAGATCCACAGCCAACCAATTAAAAGCTGTGTTCAGTGAATTTAAATATTTTCTGCCATACGGTCAAGCCTAGATAATACAAGTTTATAGCTACAGTATCTGAAATTTTAAGCAGTAAATCTTCACATATGAGAGGAAAAATTGTTCAGCACTTAGAGCGGGACTCAGGACTTCTGGGTGCCATTCCTTGCTCCCCAACTAGCCATGTGATGTTGCAGAAGTCATTTATTCTTTCTGAAAAACACATTTAACAATGGAAGTCATGAGGCTTTATAAGCCAGATCCTCAGCTGATGTAAATCAGCATTGCTACACTGAAGTCAATTGATTTACACCAATACATATTGCCCAGTGTTTGCTTAAGGTTTTTAAATATTTAAAAGGCAAAGTAAACATGAAACATTTGCTCGTGTGACACGAGTTTTAACATTTGAATTAAAACACTATTTGCAAATGCATTTAGATTAATCCAGTGGTGCTTTGTTTTTCAATATCTATTAACTAATTTAACCACCTTGCTCCATTGCTCTCCAGTCCCATTTTCCTTGTTTTAATAATCTATGTTCCACATATCTCACCAACTCAGTACAAGATAAGAATCATTGCAACTGAAGGACATGATGTCTTTGGTGGAGGTAGGGTGATCAGATAGCAAGTATGGAAAATCGGGACAGGGGGTGG
Organism: Lepidochelys kempii; assembly: GCF_965140285.1. NCBI lineage: Eukaryota > Metazoa > Chordata > Testudines > Cheloniidae > Lepidochelys > Lepidochelys kempii. Next base: position 21,469,962 of record NC_136394.1, on the reverse strand, counting down.
GAGGTAATAGGCATCTATGTAAGAAAAAGCCCCGAATATCAGGACTGTCCCTATAAAATCAGGACATCTGGTCACCCTAGGTGGAGGCAATGTTGGCTCTTATGTAGCACTTTTCATCCATAGGGCTCAGAGTGCTTTACAAAGGAAGATAAGTATCATATGCATTTTACAAAGGGGTGAAGCGTGTCATCCAACATTACCCAGCATGTGAGCTGCAGAGCCAGAAAGCCAGCCCAGTTCTTACACCCAATGGCCTAGCAACTGGAATATAAGGTACTGAAGGATGGGAACATAGGTAGCTACCATTCTTATTGGATATACTTCCACAAAAATAAAGTCCTTCCTTCCAAGGACTGTTTGTTAGCTTAATTTAAAAATAAACCTGTCAAGAAAGGTCTAAAGGTCTAAAATACAACTATAACTTTGTCCCAGCGTACCAAATATTAACTCTCATTAAACAAATGTTAGCAATACAAACATGTAGTGCCAGGGGTACAACCGGCACTAATTTATTTTGTGTATGCAAAATTGACCTGTTTCGTGTTCAGGAAATAGACTCAACCTTGCTAGATCAATTAAGTACAAAAGCAGAAAATGTAACTGAAGTCTGTCATTTTTTGTTTGCCGACCATTACTTCCCAGACGTTCATCTCTTATATAATTGGATACTGTAAAAATCTACCGTGCCCGTTTTTCCCTTGTTCATTTTACACAATTCTCTAATGTTCAAATTTGACCATTCAAGAGTAACGTAAAATGTATACATTCAAATGTACAAAAATAGAATGATTTTGAGGAAGTTAAGGTCACAAAACAATGGTCATGAATTGTATTAGACATGGGGAGAGGAAGGACTGTGTTGAAGTTAAGGCAGATGAATGAGAGACAGGAAGATGTGGGTTCTTTTCCTGGCTCTTCCTTTGTAATCAGGAGCATGTCAAGTAGCCTTACCAGGCCCTAAGTCCCCCATCTGTAAAGAGTATGGCGACATTTCACCCTACCTCCCAGGGATGCTGGGAAGCTAAATTTATTATTAATTGTGGAGATCATCAGATCCTTTCATAGCTGATCTTATCTGTTGCTTTTGCAGATTTGCCACTGCCCTTTTAATCCAGGTTTCCAAAAAAAATGTCCACAGTCAAACAAGATGGGCAGGAGAAGCGTGAATTTATAAGTTCTCTGGGGCAAGGACCATTTTCTTATTTGATGTCTGTGCAGCATCTAGCACAATGGGGTGCTGGTCCATGACTGGAGGCCAGGGCTCCTAGCCTGTAGGGTGTTAATAAAATAAAATCATCATAATAATAGTAAAGCCTAGCTGGGACAATGTAAATGCTGACTCCTATTAGTCAATAGGAATTTTACCAGTATTTCAATGGGAGCAGAGTTGGGGCAGCACTGTCTGCTTTTGAAAACCCCAAATGCAGAGACCTTTTTCCCTGCCGGGTGGAAGTGGGAGCGAGGAGGGGAATTAAATGCAAACAACTGTATTATTGTAATGTTAAGATCAAATATTTAAACACAAAGCGAGGAGATGCCAAAAATTAGAGAAAGTTGTAACATTGTACATAACTTTTCAAAAGCTTTACCTTCTCTACCCTATACCCAACAGAGGTTGAGGCATTCCCAAGATGATGGGAAAACCAGCTGGGGCTTAAGGGATTTGAGAATGCTAATCTATAGTAGACACTATAAAGGCAACCTGAAAATATACTACCTTGCTGAACACCTCAGACATTTGTCTACTGTGTCTCGTAAAATGGTTTAAAGATTTTAAAACATTACACAGATCCAAATTGTGCTGAACATTGGAAGCAAACTCTAATGTAAAGAAAATACATAAATCAGCGTGACACACTACATGTATTTCAGAGGGCTTAAAGTTGCACACATTCACCATTAAAAAGAAATGAAGAGAAATGGAAGACACAGCAATCCATTAAAATATTAATGAAGAGAAATCTAGAAAACTTCAAGTACACATGGATGGATGCTTCATCATCATCAGAATCATGATCACAAGGGACTGATTTATTAAGATTGCTCTGATGATAGTTAACAATCCATGTTGTATGTAAAATTCTGTTGCTGTTCATTCTGAAATATTGATTTTTAAGAAACTACTAAACCAGAGTAGTGTTTTTTTCTTGATTTCAAGAATTTTACTTAAGCAATTAAAGGATCAAGTCTGCTAAAGCAGATATTTCTATTACACACTTTAAGTGATACAATTTCACACCAGTTGGCAGCAAGAGTATTTGGACAAAAGAATGTAACTAACAAAACAAATTAATTACACAATATATTTAACATCCAAGGCCTGGTCCTGCAATGGGCTGAATACCATTCAACTCACTTGACATCTGTGAATGTAGAAGGTATTGACAAATGACTATCATAAATCCTCAATATCAGCAAGCTGCACTGGCCCCCTGATTTAAACAAGCAATTAAATTCTGCTTCTGGTATTATTAAAATAGGCATTTAAGTCACTGTAAAGAAAAAGGCCAAGATTTTTCAATTGTGACTTGTGAATTTAGGGACCTCAGTTTTGCAGTGTAGAGACACCTTAAAGAAGCCTGGTTTATGAGCAACTGACCCTCTGAAAATTAGACACCTTCAACGTTTCTCAAGCTGGGCAATCAAAGTCACCTTTGAAAATCTTGATCAATGATCTCAACTTTATTTGCTGTTACAACATTATTTGTTAGTTTGAGGTTGTCAAGAAAATATCTGGAAAGCTCCCCGCGTCACCACTATCTGCCAAAGAATTAGAGCTTCAAAAAATAATTTCAATAGGTCTGGTCATTTTTCACATCAAAATTCACTCCCTGGTTAAGAATATGCATGCTGAATTTCTATGAGAGTTAAACTAAAACTACAAGTAATAGAAATGCTTTCTCCAAGTGACTGAGTCAGTAATAGATCCGAAAATAGAAGCCTGAACTTCTGTGCTTCTAGAACCATGTTCCCCTTTTAGGCTTTTCAAATCCAGGTGCCAATGTGATTGCCTGAAAGTGTCATTTGGGCATCTTATAATCAATGAGTGTTTGAAAACTGGACTGACTGTATGGTTATCCCTGCAGTACACACCTGAATTTCCACTTAGAGCTTTTGACAATTAATTAAGGAGGAATTCACAACCATCCTTCTTCACTTATCTTTATTTCACTATAAATAACGTACACAAAGTATGTCAATCCAGCATACTCAGAAAAAAATTATTCTGATGACCACCTAGAGATTGATAAGAACAAGTGTGGAAATGAAAGTGACTATAAAATTACCTACTGTAGCATTAGGGATTCTTCTCTCCTACCAACAGGATAGATAGAAGATTGGTCGATTCCAGTGTGACCTTGGAGTTCTCTCAACAGAATAGTTTACAAGGTCTTCTCATGACAATGCACACTAATATTCTACCTACAGTCCAGTTGTGGACGTTGTCATATAGGTCTACATTATAGCCAGCTCCTATCAACCTTGACTAAATAGTCAATTTCAAGTACATCTACTCCTTAAATCTATTTTACAACTAATTAAAATGAAACTACGCAAATCAGGTTCCATAAATATTTCTCAACAAGCTTGCCTTATTGTAATGCACAAGGACAACAGAATAGCACACAGGAAAATCAGTGGTTGTCATGGTAACTACATGGCCCAGCAGGTGAAAAATTCAGTCCTGTGGCACTTATAAAGGCAGGATGAAATAAAATGAATTCATATGTAATGTCGAGTATAGCTTACAAGCTAAATGGGTTTTGACGTTTTGATTTAAATTATATTTTTAGAACAGTAAACATTAGAAAGAAGTGTGAACTTCAGTGTCACATCAGTAATTAGTGAATTATCCCTTGTGGGTATTATAAGTGAGCTGTAGCTCACGAAAGCTTATGCTCAAATAAATTGGTTAGTCTCTAAGGTGCCACAAGTCCTCCTTTTCTTTTTGTGAATACAGACTAACACGGCTGTTACTCTGAATACTGGACAGAGGTTGACATTGAAACACTGCATAATGATTCAAACCTCTACATTAAGTTCACACCAAAAATATATTGCAACTGACCTTTCAAAAGCAGAAGATGACTTTTCACTTCAGACAGAAAAGGAAAAAAAGATATAGACAGACAGATGCTGAATAATTTTCAGTGTTTGACATGCAGGGAGTGAAGTTCTAAACAACTCAGCTACCACTAAAGAATTTCAGTTTTCAAAACAGGTAAAATGCACATGTAGAACTTCTGAATCTGACTTTTCAATAAATGTTTCATCTGTCTTTAAAACAAAATACCATGTGTAGAATTTGAAATTAAGCTGACAATTAACCAAACTAAAATGTGACGGAGCACCATATTTATGAGATTTCTTTTGCAAACCATCTGTATATTTTTCTGAGCCTCCATCAGACCTTTTTTAATTAAGATTAGCTAGAGACAAGTGCTCTCCTAAAACACTAAATATTGATTTACTGCTACCAATACAAACACAGCCTCTCTACCCTTTGCCAGTTAGTGCATGCATGAAGTTAAATCATGCAGCTTGCACTTTATTTAAATAGCTCTTAATGATGAAAAATCACCATGGCTAATATTTTATTAATAACATTTTAAAAACATTGTAAATCTTAAAAAACATAACTTTAGAATACGAAAATCTGTAAGGAATTTCTAATATACTAAGTTATTTAAACAATAAAAATAAGCCTTTAGTCCCAGAAGTTTGTTTAATTTCACTTTCATTATCCATTTAGTGAAATGCAATCATTTTTATATTAGCGCCTTTTTGTATCCTTCCATTTATCTAACTTTAGTTATCCAGAGCCCAACTGCACAGGCATCAGAGAAAGAGAAAAATTATAACTAAAAGATATTAGAAACCATAAAAATGACCTATAATAGCCTTTCCAAATAAAATGTCATGATTTTATTATTTTGTATTGTGGTAGCACCTAGGAGCCCCACTCATGGACCAGGACCCCTCTGGGTTAAGTACTGTACAAACAGAACAAAAAGATGGCCCCTGCCCTAAAGAATTGATGTTCTAAATGTAAGACATGAGACAAGCGATGTACATAGACTAACAGACCAGGAGTACAGGGAAACAATGAGGCAATTTTACAGGTTCAATATCTGGAGACCTCCCTAGATAAGAAAAAAGAAAAGGAGGACTTGTGGCACTTTAGAGACTAACAAATTTATTTGAGCATAAGCTTTCGTGAGCTACAGCTCACTTCTAGGGTAATTTTTGGGTGGGGAAGCAGGGGAAGAATTCCACACTTGGGGAAAAGAAGAAAATATTTATCTTGCTCTTTGATTTTGTAATTGTTTTTATGATGTCTCTTCGAAGCTGCTCAGAATGTCAGAAGTAACCCTTTGTTGGAAAGATTAGTGGAAGGGTGAATTACTAAATGCAATTTATCATACAGATATCACCTCCACATACGTGCCATGTGGATATATCACTCACACAGACATACACATACAAATACACAAAGCACTGTCAGTGGCATGTGAAGCAAGACTAGGGCATATAAAAGTGTGAAATAGTTTTGTTATTATGTAGCACTTTTCAGCTGAGAATCTCAATGTGCCCTAGGATAAACTGGTGAGGTATATATGATACCTATTTTACAAAGAGGAAACTGAGGAACACAGCTGTTATGGAATTTCCAAAAAACAGGCATTTTTTGGTGTCTCAAGTCACTCCTCTGAAAACAGAGGGACTCAGAAGCAATGAACACTTTCAGAAATTTGGACTTAAAACATTTGCCTGATGCGAATCAATTTAATGGCAGTGGCAGAGCCAGAAATACAAACCAATAATGCAAACTTCTGTAAACAACATTTCAATCCAGGGAAGTGTGGGAGCCTGGCAATAACAAAATTTTGAAGACTTTCATCTTTAATTCTACTATCTGAAATCCGTTCCAAGCCCTCTGTGCTCTGTGAAGACAACTTTCCATGCATTTGGGGGACGGCACAACACAGAGACCCTTTAAGTTTATCTCACAGAAAAGGCAACAGACACTTGTGGAAAATTATTTTATATATCTAGATATAGATATCATTAAGGCTGTAAAGCAATCATTTGCATAGTCTTAACACAAAACCAGATGACAAGTAAATCATCATGACCCCAGTCCTGCACATCTGAGTCCACGTAGGGAACTAATTGTTTAAGAACTGTGTGGCACTGGAACAGTTTGTTCAGAATCCACAAGTTATTTCCCCCGCCACCCCCCGGATACTAAGCCCAATAGATCCCTGTTTCCTATCAACAGGTTAAGGAATCACCAGCTACAAATGTATTATGTTGCAACCAGAATTGTCTCTTTATAGTTTCCCTTATGTTCCCAATTAGTTTCCAGACCTCTAACAAACATGTTACTTGGTTGCTTCAATTAATCGCACATTCGCTTCAACAAGATTAATTAGGTGTATTTCCCCCTCAATCTTAAATTGATAATTATTTCATTCACTCAGATGCATGCAGTAACAACAACATGTATTTTACTCCAACTTACTCAGAAAGCAGTGCCACACACATGCAGTTGCATCCACCTGCCCTCCTCAGTGATACAGACAACAAAAAGGAGTGAGAGTTTCATTCTGCTCACCAGTGCTGTATTGCAGCATGCTGATCAATTAAAATTAATCTTCCTTACAAGCTGGTGCAGACCTTCTAGTGACTGCCTGGAAACAGAACATCACTCCCTTGCGGGTTGTGCAAGAGGAGGTCCTTAATGTGCCCCCACAACTTCCTAGTCACTGTACCGAGATGAAGCAAAAGCCCATCATCAGAAAAGGTAATTCTGTAAAGCACCATTAACTTTATTTGCACAAGGATGGCTATCAAGCCATACACAACTTCCTGCTTCTCTGCAAGCCATCCAGTGAAGTCTTTAATGATCTGGAACTCGAGTAAATAGTTACATTTTTTGTTTGTTCTAGGGGATAGCTCAGTGGTTTGAGCATTGGCCTGCTAAACCCAGGGTTGTGAGTTCAATCCTTGAGGGGGCCATTTAGGGATCTGGGGCAAAAAATGGGGATAGCTCTTGCTTTGAGCAGGGGTTTGGACTAGATGACCTCCTGAGGTCCCTTTCAACGCTGATATTCTATGATGTAAAAGTTTACTGCTAAGGACCATAAGGGTAGGTGGGAGGTAAGACCTGATTTAGCCCCTGGCGTCCAGCATTTGGGGTAGCTCCATTGGTATTGATCCCTCAATGGAGACATGCAGAGGGTTGCATTAATTGAGCTAATCAAAGTTTATCCCTTGTAAGAGGGGTAAAATAATGATTTGTCCTTGTCAGCACTAGTGCTATTATACCAATTGCTGAGCTGGGGCTATTCCAAAGTACAGACATGCACACACACAAACAACACAGGCCTTGGTGTAAACACCAAGCAGTGATTATGGTTCATAAATATTAAGGCCAGGAGGGACCATCATAACTATTTAATACAGTTTTCAGAGTAGCAGCCATGTTAGTCTGTTTGAGCATAAATTTGTTAGTCTCTAAGGTGCCACAAGTACTCCTTTTCTTTATTTAATGCAGTGTTTCTCAACCAACTTTTGACTTTGAATAAGGGGATCACCAACCTGAAAAGGCTAAGTGAGAAACAATTAGTCTAGTTTGACCTCCTGCACAACCCAGGCAAAAGAATCTCACCCAATAACTTCTGCACCAAACTCATAACTTCTGTTTGTGCTAGAGAATATATATTTTAAAAGTAGGCTTACTTTAAAGAATGGGAGTGATGGAGAACCAGGGAAATGGACTAGCTGACCTCTCGAGGTCCCTTCCAGCCCTATGATTCTATGTTAGCTTTACTTTCTCCCCCACATTCTTTTAAACTCAAATTTTCTTGGTGCTTAAGGATCTAATCCTGTTCCCAGTGAAATCAATTGGAGCTTTGTCATCGACCTCAATGGGTAGATGACCGGGCTCTAAATTAGAAGATTTGCTTTCTGACATTAAAGGACTTTGGGAAATGAGCCATGAGAAATAGAAAGATGAAATTTTTTCAGATTGGATTAACAGAATGTTACAAATGTATATAGTGTTTGTGGGCAAATATATCAAAAGCTACAAGACATAAAGAAAATTAAAATTTCTTCATTGGCACTTGTACGAGATGTGAAAAGCATTGAATTAGAGATTTTAATAATTCAACAGATTTGGGGAGGATGAATATAATTATTAATTCATAAAGTAACTTGTATGATGGGATGTTTTAGGGGATACAGAGCCTCTCCCCTTTAGCACACCTATTTGATCTGTCACAGATTGATAATGAATTAATGTCATCACCATTCAATATTTGGATCGTGTCCTGTGTTGAACAGGTTTGGATGTCCCAGTCTGGTTTCCAGAGGACAGGAATTGACACCACAGAACCCACTACAGTTTACACATTTAGTAGCAGCATTAATAGAGAAGTAAAGGATTGAATACACAGAGAGATTGAACTACCTTCTCTCACTCCTGCACGGGGTCCATCAGCGCTTAGGCAGAATGGCAGGATACGGTAGAGAAGCTTCCATTGCTACCCATCCTATACCTGGTCTATGTAAACAGAGGAGTCCATCTCCAGGTTTGTCAGTCCAGCAACATTCACAAGCAATAAATCGCCCCCTGCTACAGTAGATTGGCATCTCTTCACTGCCCTTTCTAGAGCTATTGCAATCTACATTAGCTAAGGATTTGGCCAGTAATTCTTTTTAATCCATTGAATAATTTAGTATTTTTTCCTTAATTTCTTAAATATTTCTGTTATTGTGCCTCTCCGTAGATAGAAATCTATGGTCTGAACTGGCTGAAGTTAAATCTTAGCTAAAGTGGCACTTGCCCTTCTAATGCCATGAACATAAACATATTTTGGACAGAGCATTCGTCTCTCCTAAGGAAATCCTGGAACTTGGTGGAAGTATGTACAGAATGGCTGTTAGTGGAATCTACTACTATCTTTTACCAAAATGAAGCTTTGAAAATTTCTCATGCTGAATTCAAGATCAGAAAGAAAATAATTAATTCTGATATTAATCCTATTTCACTTTAGGTGGTCTTTACAAATTATTTAGCATTTAATTTCTTTGGTATTGCAACATAAATTGTCAAGTCAGCTGCAAATTTTAGGCTTACATTTTAGCTTCCCTAAAGTCTGGAGGGGTTGAGATCTGGGATTTTTGTTTGATAAATTATCAAAATATAAAAATAGTAGGAAGGCTCATGGCTGAACTGAGATCTGAGCTTCCTCAAAGTTTCAAGGTTATCTGATCTATGTGCCAATGATAACTGATGATTAGGATATCTTTGAACCTAATTCTGAGAAAAACCAACAGACCCCCCACACACACACATACACAGCAAAGAATATACAGAAACAACATAATTTCTTTTCTGTACATGACTATTTACAAGTATTACCAAGATCAGCTGAAATCAGTTCACGCAACATCACCCCTTTCAGCTGATCTGCTGCACTGGATTTAGTCAGTCAGTTTGGTTATTAACACTAGCCAACCGCCTTCCCCACCTTGACAAACTGTAGTAATTTTGAGGGATGCATTTAAAATGCTACAACATCAGGCTATCAAATGGCAAAGGATGATGGATTGTTATCCTTATACTCTTCTTTTGGTCAGAATTAGCTGATGTCCCTTGCCCATACAAAATATTCAACAGCCTTGTTTATTTTATCCAAGAAATGGCAACAGCCAAGGAAATGAGTAAGTACAGGAAAATAAAGTAACAGTAATGCAAACTCCTGTTTCTTCATTATATGACAAAAACAGGTTCAGGAAAAGAGACAAAGTTAAAACAAGACTACTGGGCATGGAGGGAGAGAGACTGAGCGGATTCTGGATACAGTGAGCCAAAACTTCAGCTGACAAATTACTGTGGGTCCAATGAAGTCAATTAGTTACACCATTTAACTCAAATTGAGGATCTGGCCCAATAGTTCCACTTCCATTAACAATATAATTGAACGATTTAACTTTTCAACAAGAATATTTAATACATTTTATATACACACAAAAGTAAATATATATAGTATGTCTCCTTAAACAATGTGCAGTCTCTCATATTTATATATGATTGTTAGTTTATAATATAGATATATCGATATAAATGCAATTATTGAACTGAGAAATGCCAGTGTAGAAAAGTTATTCTGGGAAATGGATGTAGCAGCTAATCATAGCAAGACTGTGAATAGCTCCCCACCTAAGGGTTGCCAACCCTCCAGGATTATCCTGCACTCTCCAGTTAAAGATGTCATGTGATGAAACCTCCAAGAAGGCAACCCTACCCCACATGCACACTTTTGTATTATTATTAAATAATTTCTAATTACATTGCTATCACTTAGGGAATAGATGATGAAACAGGAGGAAAAAAGAGAGTGTGTGTGCATATATAAAGCAAAACTGCCAAATACCAGTGCAATTGATTCAGCACAATGAGATATAATAGTAAACCTGATATTTTAGCTAACAGATACAGACATCTGCTAAAGGCCAAAGTTGCATAATACACTGCAATTATATGATGTCTCCCTTTAAACATGCCTGTTTGAATAATGCACAAAACCAGGGTTTCTGGGAAGCAATTTACACTATCACACCAAAAACCTGATCAAACTCCCACTCATTTAATAGAGAGTCATTTAATAGACTCTCAGTGACATCACTGAGCTTTGGTTGAGGCCCCTAGAGTACTGTATATTAGTAACATCATATGATTGTATAGCAGTGTTGATGAGTAACTAGTTTGCGATAAATAGTTTACTTAATAAATTTCACTTTCCTATTTTTGAATTTTTCATGAGCAGATTGCAGAATTGTCAACTCTAGTTGTTTGAAATTATTTGTACACTTTTTCCACTGAATAAATCCAGGACTGTGGACTGCTGGTGAATATCCAAATTTAAATTTTTGCAATCTGAAATCCTCTCTCTTGGTTTGTTGCATAAGTCACTTGATCAGAGAACAGAAACAATATCATGTGATTTATGCAACAGTGCAAATTTCAAGTTGTATATTCATATGAAACATTCATAATTTGTGCTGCATAGGTTAAGTACATAAACCATGTGATAGTGGGTTTTGTTCCTTGACTGGATGACCTATGTAGCTAACTAACATAGTGTGAAGAAAACAACATAACTTCATTTGAAACTCCATTTTTATGAATATTCAAACACTTTACAAGTTTTTTGCTCCAATTAGGTTTGAGCACTTGATTATTGATGGAATATAAACCTGAAAGGGTAGCAAATATGATCAAATAAAAATCTACTTTCAAATTTGAACAAACATTCATGAGTAATTCTTGGGCTTCGGCTATTTACTTATAGACAATTTGAGGCAGGGATTGAGTCTTCCCTAAAGTGTGGACAATACCTAGCACATACAGGACTCTACCATAAAACAAACAAATGATTATGATTATTGTCATTACAAAATCTGCTTACTCTACAATGGATTAAGATTATTTTAGGGGGAAATGTCATTTTCACTATTTTTTCAAGTATTATATGTTTTCCTTCTGTTTTTCCCCGATATTATTCTCTCTCTCTCTGCATATATATAAATAACATTTGAATGGCTACACATTACCCCACATTATGAGGAATTCCACTTCTTAGAGTCTTCAGTTTATCTCTACCACACATGCACCTGGTATGATACTGGGTGATATCTGACCTAACTGAACTCAGAGTTTTGCCATTGACTTCAATGGGGTCCAGATTACAGTCACTGTGTATTACTGTAAATTACTAACTTACAAAATACTCCATCTAGACACTGAGGTGGTAGTAAAACTTATATCTGTTGAAGAAACCAGTTCCACATCATTTCAAGCTGCTGTTGCTTCTATTTTTAGCTTCTTCTAATTTGGGATTTTGGTTACACAATTCAAAGGTCATAGCTGAACCATAGCATATGAGGTATACTCTAGTTTAAATATACTGTGCATATGAAATGTACCTACCTTCATGGACAAGTGCACATTGAGAGGAGGCTTTATATAATATGATTTATTATAATATACCATCAAACTCAAAGCATTCTCAATGCCTTTTGTTTCTAGCGGCTAATCAATGTAGCCTTTTAAAACCAATTAAAAGTTTAGCTCATGGATTTGTGTCTCCATGCAAATGAGAGATATACCTAGCAAATTAGCTTTACCTATCCTTGCTCTATGGTAAATCACTTAAATATTGCAGATCTTAGATGAAATCTCTCATTACACCAACACTCAAGTTAAATTGTAGTAAGTACCACTGAATTATCTGATACTGCCATATGGCAGGAAAGCAAAATGGAGCGTGATTCCTAAAAATTGAATAAAGGCTCAGAAGATTGTACATTTTCTAGCATACCTCAAAGTGAACTCCCTGACTGCTTTCCCCATCTACTCTCTAATGAAGGCTGACACCTGAATGAGAAAAAAAAATAATCTTTTTTCCCCTTTTGCTACAAATTAGAGGTCTGGCATATCTCACTGCTCCAGTGGCAATCAAAATGTCTGTCAGCCTAATAGGCACATTTACACATACAGTATGAATATGTCTCCTAAATTTCCTAATGCAGAATGTACGGCTCCAGAGTTTAAAGAATTTCTAGCCCCTGCAGCACTGAACCAGGCTCCATCTTTGACATAAATGTTTTGACAAGAATGTACTTTTATGAGAGTGATTTCTTAAGGCCTCACTGTAAATGATATCTGTGTGTGCGTGAATACTGCTTCTCTGCGAGCTAAGGTTTCTGCGTGAATATACATTTTAAAATAGAAGATGCATAGCCCTGGCAAAGCAAATGTAAATATTTGAAATGTGCTGGGGCTACTGTAGGTGTTAGATTAGGGGAAAAGGAATATCTGAATACACTGCGCTTTGCTTTCTGCATGGCAAAGTGTATATCCAGTTTTAGTTTTCCAAATTAAGGCCCCCACTCTGCAACTGAGCCCATGTAGGAGGACAGGATCAGGGTCTTAATCTATTAATATAAACCAATAGGGGCTTGGGTTTATTTTGTTTAATTTGCACACAGATAGCGTGTTTCCCTGCTAACAGAGACCAGACCAGCTGACATAGGACTCTCCAAACTCTGTGTAAGCATTTTGAAAGCAGATAAGCCACAATTTACTTCTGCAGAAGCTAGAAGCAAAATGAAGAATTGCCCTTAAAGCTATCTTTTCCTGACTTTGTGCAAAGCAATGAAATGAATATGCCAATGGACAGGCTTTATACAACCACTGGCAAAGTAGCAGTGATAGCGATGATTTCTGAATAGCAGGTTTTGGAGGAGGGGAGAAACAAAGAAAAAAGAAATGTAATGTGCATAATAATTTAAAGAAGCTGAAATAGGGTTTCTGTTAGAAAATGACCATCTCCAGTTCATTTCTTACAGACTAATTAAAAATCATTGTTGTAATATAGGTAATAGACAAGCTCCAACAGCCTGATCTTATAAGCATTACGTGCTCATATATCCCGTTGAAGTCAGATTACGGCATGAATGCAGGATTGGTCCCAACATCAGGTATGGTGATGTTATACCCTTGTATAGCAAATGCAGAGTTTGGAAATTTTATGTGGTTCAGAGTAGCAGCTGTGTTAGTCTGTATCCTCAAATTTTTAGCCCACGAAAGCTTATGCTCAAATAAATTTGTTAGTCTCTAAGGTGCCACAAGTCATCCTGTTCTTTTTGCGAAATTTTATGTGTTACCTATTTCAAATGTGCTGTTATTCCTCTAAATCAGCACTCACCCTCTCCATTTTTCCCCACCTCCAACATACTCTCAGTGGTAGTCTACTGTGGTTCTATTTTATAAATAATCCCAGCTCCTTGCAAATCAATATAAAAGTGCATTAAACAGAAAATGTAATATAGCCCCTCTTTTTCCCCTCTTACTTAATCTCACTCCTTTATCCTCCAATTTGTGCTATATTTAGTGGGAAAAGTTATTTTATTTTATTTGAATGACTTCTGCTGCAACTGCTGATTGTAATCTAGCGGATTTCTCTTCTTGGCTGTCTTTGGCTAATTCTTAGAAAGGAGCTTTAATTATGGAACAAATTGGTGGGGGGAAGAGGAAGAGGCAAAGAGAGAGAGAGTGTATTTAAGCAAAAAGCAATTTCCTGTTCTCCATTTCCCTTGCTATTTAGGGTATTGATAAGTAGTGGATTTTAAAAAAATTCTTCCACTATCAATTTAATAATTATATTTTCAGAGTAACATTTTACTTAAAATATATGGTGAAAGGTTAACAGTTAAAGTTTCCTTACTGCATGTTGGAGACTTTAAAAGCCAAGTTCATTTCCCCAAGCCATATGGCAAATTTTGATTCTGTTCTTCCACACATTAAAGGTAAATGAATGTATAATTTTCATGACCACTTACATGTAAATCATGTATAGGTTGGACATGAAAATTCACTACTGACTGCAATTTGATATACAAGGGGTCAGATTTCTGTAGAGTTTGCAAACTCTTCTGTACAGGGTTCTCTAAGTAAAGACAACTTGGTTTGCAGTTGTGACTGTCAGTAGAAAACAGTGCAATGGCATTGAACAACCTGCAGTCATGCCTTCCTTCTGCAGAATCCCCACCCTACTTAGTATCTTCCCTTTCTACTTCCTAATATGTTCATCTGACAGTACCCAGCAAGTCTGAATGGCTTTTTAGCTGGGTTGCAGCACTGCACATGTAAAGGTTCGTTCCTTGGAACCTAGAAAATACGAAGTGAACAGTGTGACTTGTCAAAAAGACAACTAGATACATTGGGCTTGTAAAGATGTGGGGGAAGGAAAAGTGGAAGAAGGTTCAGATATCATTCCTTTTATGTTTAAAATGGACACTTTGGCCAGTTTTGTTGCCATAGTGCTCATCCTACCCTGTGAGGTAGGCAAGTATTATTATGCCCATTAGTGAGGCCCAGAGAGGTTAAGGCTGCTGTCTTTTTTCTTCAAAGAAGCCTAAAAGACTTAGGTACCCAAGTCCCATTGAATTTCAATGAGATTTGAGCACTTCACTCCTTCAGGCTGTTTTGAAAATCCGAGCCTACGTGCCTTGCTCAGCCCAGGAGTCCTGGCTAAGACTCACATGTTCCACTCAGCAGACCGCACTTTTACAGGTATACAGTCATCTCCAAAACGTTGTTTTATTTTTATTTTTATTTTTTTGGCTGCCTACCATACTGCACCTAAGTTTATTTTAGAAGTTTTATGTGGGGCCAACCACAGTTAATGAGAAAAGAGATAAACCTCTTTGCTTTAATACTCATTGTACCTCATGCTGTGCAGAATAAGCATGATTTCCTATGACACTTCCCAATAGCGGTGTTCTAAAGCCCAGTGCCACACAAAGATATTTGAAGTCATCGTGATCTTCTTTATGTTACTTTCTTCTTTTGGGATCCTATACATGTGTGATCAAGTTCAATATAATCACTTTAATGAGATGTGACCTCTTGGGCGTTACATGCACCATTAACAAACTCACCCTTGACTGAAGCAGGATTTAGTTCATCTGAGGGAAAGGTCACCACAAAGGCACCAAATTCTGGGATTCAGCTCTTTTGCTAAGCTGACCACTATTTAAAGGGGGACTAATAGCAGCATATCTCTTACTCAGCAGATGAGGTTAGAACAAGCTTATTAAATGAATCTGAGGGCTGGAGCACCATTCATCACCACTAGCAAAGGAACCAAAACCACATCAGTACAAATGCAACCTCTTCCAGTCCCCAAGGAAGCAGCTTTGGGCCTAATGTAGGTTGGGTTAGCCTTTCAATCATCCATTCTAAATAGAAGTTATCCCATGAATTTGGCCTTCAGTTAATAAAATTTTCTTCAGATATTTTTTGAGAAGGAACAGTCAAGCTAATTACTCACTCTCCTGGGGGCAGATGTCCTCAAAGAATGGTAGCTCCATCTGAGTTTGTAGCAATAGTGGTTAAAAGCCAACTTGTGAGATAGGAAAATAAAGGGCAGGTTTAGTTAAGAGCTGAAGAAACTTGCATGGGGTGAGGAGAAAGCTCTCAGTTCCCACACACCATCATCTGCAAAACTGCCTCCTATCATCAAAGCACTCAACCAAAGAAACACCCCAAGTCAGAAACTTTATATGATCA
The DNA here is from genome assembly GCF_965140285.1 of Lepidochelys kempii. Classification (NCBI taxonomy): domain Eukaryota; kingdom Metazoa; phylum Chordata; order Testudines; family Cheloniidae; genus Lepidochelys; species Lepidochelys kempii. The sequence goes on along the minus strand of NC_136394.1, from coordinate 21,453,812 downwards.
GAACAAACTCACAAGGGGGCAACGATATTGTTTCTAATCTTTATCACCAATATTTGCATAGAAATTTTCATTTTCAAATGCACTTTACACGTATTTCTGACAATTAACAACTAGCAATCTATCTAGGTATTTATATGGTCCCTGTCACCATGGTATCTGAACATTGGTTTCCACTAATTGTAGATTTGGAAAGGTGTGTTTTCCAAATCCCTTAAAGTATACAGAGTTTTTCAACTGGAAATATCAATACATAACATCTCTGTGAGATAGATAAAAATTATCCCCATTTTACAAATGGGGAAACTGATAGAGTTCAAGGTCACAGAGAGATTGTGTATCAGCACTGTGATTAGAATCCTGGAGTTCCTAGCTTCCCAGTCCTGTTCTCAAACCAACAGTACTTTCGGTCTCTCTTTTAACAGAGCAGCAGGTAACATTTTTCACTGTTTGCACTGCTAGTTAAAAATTAAAATGACTGGAGGCTGGAAGGGAATCAAGAAAACTTATATTTTTCCACATGGTCTGTCAGTATCTTTCATTCATTTAAAATAGATGTAGATGGAAAGCTTTGTTCACATTTTTTACTGGAAACAATGTCCTCTATCTTAGTTTACCCTTTAAGTAGAACTAAAGACATTTTTTCACTTTTGTAAAGCACTTTGAGATCCTTGTTTGAAACAAACAAATTATTATTATTGTTAATGCAGGAGGAAGTCATGAACATCACCTTCTGCTTTCTTTGAAATTTCTCAGCATGAAGTTGGGAGTGTTTTAAATGCCACGCTTCAGATCCTTTGAAGTGTGACTGGAGATTATCTGTTTAATCCATTCCCTTCATTTAGCTATATGAAATCAAAAATGCCTATGCAAAACTTTGTTCTGCTTAATAGACGTGTGCAGTTCTTTGCAGAACACATGCAATAAAGTGAGAGGGAGGGAAAATATGTATTCCATTGACTAATAAAGAAATATATTAAAACTGAGAGAAGTGAACTGGAGTGGCTAACAGGGGAGCTTTGCAAGGGAGTTCTCCAGGTGAAGGAGGAGTGATTACATGACCCTTGAGGTAAGTTTGTTGTCTGTAGTGTGTGCGTTTGTGGTGTGCTTCCTGCTTGACTGAAATATACCATGTGGTCTGTTTGTGTGGGGAAACATGTGCTGAGCCTAGCAGCCTGCTAGGCAAGACTGAGAGTTTCTTAATGAGGCTTTGATCCTTAAGCCCTTTAGCACCTATGACCATCCCATGCAAAGAGGTAAAGCATTTATTTTCCCCTTTATAGAATTTCACAGTGAATCATGACCAATATAAACAAGGAAATTACTAAAATGAGAAAAATCCATAAAACAGATTAAAATAAAAGCCACTGTAAACAGTAGATTGTTTCTTATTAATGAGCTCAGCAGATGTTATGAATAAATGCAAGAAGATACATTTGACAAAAGGAGACTGGATTAGGCTTTCCCCTTTAACCTGCTTGGGGAACATGGTTCTCTTTGTTAATATCACAGAAAGGATTGCAGAATTGATTCCAGATAATTTGACAACTCATTCTCTCTCAATTATCCAAGCTGAGAGAGGGGGAGATCTGTCAAATCAAAATACACTTTAAACATCATGCCACTAAAATGACAACGGATAAACTTTCTATAGAATATAAAAGAGCCAGCTCCTTCCCTTACCTCCCTCTATTTTTTAATATTTATTAATATCATTATCTGAGTGTAGAGTCAGGGATCAGTATATCCAGTAATGCAAGGCCACTTAATCACACTGTGCCTACCAAGAGTTTAGGATGATAACTAAAGAAACTGTTCACCTGCCAAATTCATGTTCAGGGCTGAGATATGTGGTGGTTTGCTTTGGGATATGAAAAGCCTATGATTCAAGACACCTGAACTGCTCATTTGTGGAGAAACCTGTTTTCATCTGGTTTTTCTTTTTCTGCTGCTCTACTGCCATACTTCTATATTGGATCCAGCCAACAACCACTCAGCTGACATTGTCTGCACTGAGACAAAACTAGCACAAGGGGATTACCAAGGTTTTGGATGTGGTAGGACGTTTATGATCTTACCTGAATCCTAGCTAGATGGTGGGGGCCTCTAACCAGAATAATTAATCCAGATACCCCCAAAATGAAGGTTGAACTCTGATCTGATTCAGAATCCAAACTTTGCAAGTCAAGTTAATCATGGAGGGAGGGGACTGGGGGGAGGAAAGGAAATATTCATAAAGCATGAAATGCTGCCCCATTCTTGGGTTCACAGACACAAACACACACATGCGAGATCCAGCCCCTGCTGGCTAACAGGTTAATTCTAATAGCATGGAAAACCTAGTCTTTCCCAAACATTACAGCAACATGCCAATGCATGAGAGTCCATAAGTGAAAGTAACTGGAAACTGATTATAAAAAAGTGAAAGTGATTAGTCTTTTCTCCTGGAATTCTTTTCGCATATCACCAAACCTGGATGATCAGTATTAATAGTAAAAATATATCTGAGATTTAAAATCCCTTCTGTTTAAAAGAATCTAAAGTGATGTTAGTATCTGAGTTAAGGAGATTATTCAAATGATAAGTAAGATATTTAGACACTACTGGCATGGCTCTAACTTGCAAAAGAAAGCATAACGAAGTAACCTACTTTTATTCCCAAAAAGCAAACAGAGAAACAAAATGTTCCTTCTTTATTGCGAGCATCTTATTCACACCACATCAATCCAGTACGGCTGAGGAATCCAGCAACAAGATATTCATTCATTCATTTCATTCGTGTGGTACCTTTACACTATCTCCTCTTCAGAAGCAATAACCTCTAATGCTAGTCTTTGTTTCGCCTGTTAAGTTTTACAGGGTTTATCCAAAGTAGCCAATGATATGTTACTGGCATCCATACATCTTATCAGACTTTCACTTCAATATGCACTAGTTCATTTCTGACGACAAGAGGTAAGCATTTATCTTAATCTACAGGTCATTCTGAACAGCACATCATTCACCGACATAGTCCAAGAACAGTCATTTGAGTCTCTCAAAGGATACAGGATGACTGAGATGGTGTGCCAAGCGTAAGCCTAGGGCCTTTGACTGAAATCAAGCCTGCAAGTGACTGCACTGGGATTGTCTGACTTTTTTTGTGCAGGTCAGTGAGAGGACACACCAACTGGGGAGATCAAAGACACAAATATCCAAGGGTCAACAAACACTAAATGAGTAGAAACAGTTGTGGGTGACTGGCAAACAGTTAAAGCACACATGAGCAGGAGAACAAGGGATGCAAACATTGTCCTTGTTTGTGACTTCCCACTACCCCCAAACCAGACTGTGTATGTGTTTGGCAGGGTAGACTAGGTCTGGAAGCCCCCTGCTTGAGTCCTCGTGGCCCCGTGGTCCAGAATAGAGCAGCGAGAAGTCCTCCATGCAGCCTAGAGTGGCTGCAGAACAGTAGCCAATCAGAGGAGCTGATGAAGTGACCAATCCAGGGCCCTATATAAGACAAGCAGCCGAGCAGAGAAGTCAGTTGTATGGAGCTCGAGGAGTGAAGCCTGGGTGACTGGCTGGCAAAGCAGCAGTACCATGGACAGCTCACTATGGGGAGCTCACTGCAGACAGAACTGAAGCCCGGGGAAGGCTGCTGAAAACCGGGTGCCTGGCTGGTGGGAAGAGAAGCAGGACCAGCGGAAGGTCTGTGCAGGCAGGATGGAGCCCAGGGGGACTGACCACAGAACCTGGCCAGGCCAGCGAGGGTACCGAGATGGGCCCTGCTGATCTCGTTGAAGACTGAGCCCAGGGAGGCCTGCTGAAACACCACCAGCTGCGGGTACCGAGATGGGCCCCGGCTGGGTGGTTGAAAAAGGCAGTGCCTCTGGAAAGAAGCCGAAGAGCTACGACCCCACACTGGGGCTGTGATAAGAATTCAGGACTTGTATATCCCAGAAGGGGGGGATAGTGATTACGGCTCAGCCAGAGGGCTGAGTTGCTGAAGACTCACAAAGAGAACCATCAGCCGGGGGGCGTGAGGGCGGGGGCAGAGAACGCAGGTGCCACCCTGATATAAAAACTAAAACCAAAAGCAGGCTCAGACCCAACCAACCAAAGGAGGCTGCCCACGAGAGGTGGGTGCCACCCCATGAAAAGACTGTGATTGCAGGCATTATTGGCCAGAGAGAAAGGGGGTGCTCATGAGAGGCGGATGCCGACTCTGTTACAGTGTGCATACAAAGACTAAATAAATACTTGATAGTTAGCCTGGACTAGAGCAAATTAGCACGGTCAGTAATTCAGAAGGCCCAGCAGCAATTTACTCATGGCAGCAAACATCCAGTCAGATTCATGGATACTCAAGACAAGTTCAGCCAAGGAATCCAGGTTATTAAAATGGGATGTGGATCCCCCCATGAAGCTAGCAAACTTATGGCCAGTGGGAAATGCGATCGGCTGAACCTGCGGACGCTGCAGGTAAACAAACCGTCCCAGCCAGGAAGCGGATTTTCCTGACGGACCATGGGCCAAAGGTTGCTGATCCCTGGTATAGCATATGTGGAGTCCTGCATTGCTGGCTAACCCTGCCATCTAGTGGCTGGCTCAAAGGGAAGATAAGTGCCTTAATACAACCACCACCATGTAGCTGACGTGTGCCTTAGCTCAAATGGTAAAGGCCTGTGCTTTCAGAACCAAAGGAGTAGGATTCTAGTTCTAGCATCCAAGGTGGAGCTATACTATGAGTTATGGAGTGAATTGTGTCTGATGTTTACAACACAGGGTTTTTGTATTGTAGGAATTTCCCTCTCTTGCCTCAGAAAAAATAGATAGATGTTTCGTAAGTGAAGGTCAGCTTCTCCCTTAAGCCACGAACTGCTAGAAAGACCAACTGCCAACAGCATACAGACAGCAATCTGATGGTTCTAAGGGGACTGACAAGGATATGAAATAAGAAGAGGTTGCATTTGTAATGAACGTATTGCCGCTTGTCACATATAAAATGGAATGAAATCTGTGAAGGGAAATAGCCGAAAATGTGTTAGACACTGATCAGTGCTGACTAAGATTCTGAGTGTACGACTGAAGCTAAGGAAACTAACAATACCATTGTGGAAAAGGTACTTTTACTAAAGTCAACCAAAATTTGGACTCTGAGAAAATGCATGGACCCTATCCATCACTCTAAAAGGTAATAGTAGCAGGTTTCTGCAGAGCTATCCTCTGGGTGTGGTGTACCTCAAGAAAGATTTCATCCTCTGATTACCACTAATAAAAGTAGAGAGACAGTGGATGGAAGAAAAACAAGGCATTTCTGATACAATGGGAGTACTGTGCATTTTGTGGCAGAAATTGGTGAGAGGAAGCTGGAGAGCGTGAGACGCAGCTGAAAGGTGATCAGTGACCTGTGATCAGTGCAAAAAAGTTTGCTCCAGAAAAATCAGGGTAGATATGAGCGTGAGCACAATAAGTTGGAACAGGGAGGGGAGAGAAAGCAAGAGAATGAATTAATATGCATGCATTATATTCTTCAACACAAATTCAGTCCTGCCCCTGCTGTTGAATCCACAAATCAAGTAGTTCATCTACTACTTGCACCCCAATTCATCTAGGGTTGCCAACTTTCTGATTGCAGAAAACCGAACACCCTTGCCCCACCCCTTCCTTGAGGCCCTGCCCCCTGCTCACTCCATCCCCCTCCCTCTGCCGCTTGCTCTCCCCCACCCTCACTCACTCGTTCATTTTTACTGGGCTGGGGCAAGAGGCTGGGTTGTGGAAGGGGATGAGGGCTCTGGCTAGGGTTGCGGGCTCTGGGGAGGAGTGGGGATGGGGGTATGGTGTGTAGTAGTGGGCTCTGGGCTGGGGCCAAGGGATTTGGAGTGTGGGAGGGGGCTCTGAGCTGGGGGAGGGGGTTGGGGTACAGGAGGGAGTTTGGAGTCCAGGCTCTGGGTGGCACTTACCTCAGGTGGCTCCCAGAAGCAGCCAGCATGTCCCTGCAACCCCTGGGCAGCCAAGTGGCTCTGCACATTGCCCCCAGCTGCAGGCATCACCCCCACAACTCCCATTGGCTGCAGTTCCCAGCCAACGGGAGCATAGAGCCAGCACTCTGGGAAGGGGCAGTTCGGAGCCTCCCTGGCTGCACTTGTGCCTAGAGGCTACAGCGACATGCCATCTGCTTCTGGGAGCCGCACAGAGCCAGGGCAGGCAGGGAGTCTGCCTTAGCCCCCACTGAGTGCCAACTGGACTTTGAACAGCGGTGCTGACCAGAGCTGCCAGGGTCCCTTTTTGATTGGGCATTGGCAGGGCAATCTGGGTATGAGGTGGATCTGGATGCACAAGGGTTGAGTGGCCAGGGGAGGAGCTCCCCATACAGTGACCCCTCCCCAACACGGCTGAGGAGTGATGGGGGCAGGAAGCGAGGGAGGGGGTGCAGAGCTTCCTGTAGCCAGAGAGGTTTGGGGCGGGAAGTCTGACCCAGCCCTGGCCACTCCTTGCAGGGGAAGAGGAAGTCCCATCCTCCCCAGCCCTGCTGCAACTAGCTGCTGAGCCTGGCACAGGGTAGGAGCCACTGGCTGGGGCTTCCCCAGCCCCTCCCCCCCCAAGTGATTTACATCTTTGCTGGCTGCTCCAGATGCCCAAAACAATGTACCCACACAGTTCAGGAGCGGCACATAACCGCTTTTGCAGCTTCTCTTTGCTTCCCCATCAGAAAGTCATTTTTCTGCGGGGAAGCAAAGAAATTTGCAGGGACATGAATTCTGTGCAAGAGCAGTGGCACAGAATTCCCCCAGGTGTAATAGGACCAAAAGCCATAAATAGGGTCAGGAGCCATAAATTCCAAAATTCTAATCCACAATCTGACATTTACTTGCTGCAACTCCCTTTCTATCATTGTAAGGCAGATAGTTACGTTTTTGTTACGCTTTCCCCAAGTATCACTGTGGGATTGTTAATAATAATCATAAAGTATAAAACTGGCAAATCTGTCAAATCTCCATTGAAAGATGGCATCTTCCATTGCAGTGTCAGTACCAACTCTCAGCAAGAATGCTGGCACTCATTTTAAACAGGTATGTTAAATATCCTGCCCTGTTTCTCAATCTGAGAACTGAAGTATCTGTCCTGAAACCCAACAGTGAAATAGCAGAGTCTATTTCCTTTTGGTACCAAAACAACGTATTGAATAACCTTGGACAAGTAATTTCACATCTAGGTTTCCCTTCCCGCCCTCTATCTGTTTTGTCTTATTTACACTGTAAGCTCTTTGGGTCAGGGACTATCTCACTAAGTGTACAGTGCCTAGCACAATGGGGCCTCAACCTCTGTTGGAGCCTCTGGGCTCTGTTGTAGGACACCACCACAATAAGTTAGTAACATAGCAGAGAAAAGAGGCCACTTCTTACTCCAAACCCAAGCCCTAGCCAGCAAGCCACACTTCCTCTTAAAACACATCTCTATTACAGTTGAAACTCCCTGGGCAGCTTGAATTTACACACAGTCAGGATCTATGGGGTTTCCTGAAGTAATTATTCCATTAATGAGCCAGAGTGAATACTTACAATGTTGCCCAGTTGGACAGATGCGTTCACTTATACAGATACACAAACATTTACACATACGTCCCTCATGGACTAGAGCAGTGATTCCCAAACTTGTTCCGCCGCTTGTACAGAGAAAGCCCCTGGCGTGCCGGACTGGTTTGTTTACCTGCCGCATCTGCAGGTTCGGCCGATCGCGCCTCCCAGGGGCCACGGTTCACTGCTCCAGGCCCATGGGAGCTGCTGGAAGCGGCGCGGGCCAAGGGACATGCTTGCTCAAATAAATTTGTTAGTCTCTAAGGTGCCACAAGTCCTCCTGTTCTCATGTTTTTAGATGAGCATTACATAAATTTATAGTTGTGTCTACCGTATGTAATGATAGGCAGAACAGGCCCAGAACGGCTTCTCTTTTCTACTGGGAATCCTTCCAATGTGAACCAAATAGAATACGATTTCTAAAAATAAACCAGTTTTATTTAGTGAGTTTTTTTCCATTGCTCTGCTTTTCCTATTGTTGCAATTTGTGAAGAAGGCTCATTTCTCTTCACAAATCCCTGCGTGTGTTCTAGCAGCTCAACCCAGACATTGATTTTTCATCCTGCTTTAGAGCCAAAAGAGGGATTTTCAGTGTAGGATACATTAATGTCTCTTGAATCAATCCCACAGAAATTTTTAGTGCTCTATTCTAAAGGAAAGATCCAGAAGTTGGGCTGTGGGGGAGGAAAATTGGAAGGGCAAATCAGAGTGGAAATACCCTGCTGCCTATTTCTTCTGCACAGGCTCATGGACTACTAATTGAAAAATCAATACTCTTATTTCCTGCCATAGCGTCAATAGTAACATTAAAATTCAGTCTGGTTACCCACTGTAATCACAACCAAACACAATTATCCATTTCAAGCAGAAATATAACAGAAGCCCCAACAAAATGCAATTAAATTCCAGTGTTTCTGCTTATGCCACACAGCAACCAAAATAGTCAGAGACAAATACATTATTTTTCATAATTGAAATCTACCCAGTTTTCCCTCACAAATCAAACAAGATACAGAAACTCACTGTCAGATCAAACAGTGAGAATTTCACATCTGCGTCTAAAGCAAATGCTTTTGCTGGTACACATCATGCTTTGATTCTATTCTGTATAGGTTCTTATATCATTCTTATCACTCTGGTGTCTTGTTGCCTTTCAGGTGCATTAAGCCACATGACTAACACCTGTCATGTGTTTATTCGCTCATCCTCTGCCCAGGGAAAAAAGTGTGTGCAGTGGAGTGTCTTATTTTGATAGGGTGGGGCTTTTTTTTTTTTTTTTTGGTGGGGGAGAGGAGTTGTGAATGCTGAAATTTGAGGTTTTTGTTAACATACATGTTGCTGTGTATTTAGAGAGACAAGGTGGATAAGACAGTATCTTTTATTGAACCAGCTTCTGTTGGTGAAAGAGACAAACTTTTGAGCTTACATAGAGCTTTTCTTCAGGGTCTGCTAATATGCTTGAAAGCTTGCCTCTTTCACCAACAAAAGCTGGTCCCACTGAAGATATTAGCTCACCCACCTTGTCTCTCTAATATCCTGGGCCTAAAACAACTACAACAATATTGCAAATACTTTGTATTTATTTATGTTAGCAAAGACAAGGTCTAAGATATGCACCTTGTACTTGGAGTGGAAAGTGGTGAGGTTTGTGATGGTTCTTAAGTTTCTGGAAAAGTTCATTCTATCGTCTTGGGCTGGCCCCCAAGAAAGCTCTGTTTCCCATACATAGGAGCTTTCCCCCAATTGTAGGGAATACCATTTTGCCAAATTTGTCAACTATATCATGTCGAAATATCAACTACAGTCTTCATCTTGGAGCACGAGGTGCTCTTTTATATATGCTGGCCCCAGGCCATGGAACACCTTGAAGATAAGAACCGAGACCTTGAACATGATTCGATATTCTATCAAGTCAGTGTCAAGAACAGAGGACAGGTCTGATGTGATCACGGTAGCCTATGCTGTTAAGAAAACAGGCTGCAGCTTTCTTTACTAATTGGAGTTTGTTAAGTTCTGAAGGCTTCATGCCAGATATATTACATGTTTTTATATCATGCCTATACTTCAGAAGCTGCACTGGCATCCAATTCATTTTCAGGTGAAACTCAAGACACTGGTTTTGATCTACGAAACACTTTATGGTTTGGGGATCTAAGAGACTGTAGATGTTTGCCCCAGAGTCCCCAGTTTTACATATGGCTAAAAGGAGGGCACTTGAGTCTGGAATTGGATTCCTCCCTTAAGTTTTAGAGTCCAATTTTGTTGGCCTTCAGGCACACTGCAAGGTTCGTTTATTTATCACAGTTTTTTTCATGTGTATGGTGGGGGAGGTTGTTAAGAAAATTTGGTTATGATTTTTGTGCCATGTTTGTATTTTTAATTTTGTAAGTGTGCTTAGAGTAGGGGTGGTTACACCTTTCCATAGGGTGAACCACATCTTAGCTAGGATCATTTGGTGAACCACTGTCTCATCCATTTGCAGCTGTCTGGAACACCCTTCCTCCTCTTGAAGATTTTATTCACAGCTGTGCAACATGGCTGTGTTGATTACAGAAACTTCTGACGTGAAGACAGAGCATCTAGAAACAGAAAAGTTTCCAGCCTTACAGATATCCAGGCTATAATGACAAGCCTAAATGTCTGCAGAACTAGTTCGAAACCAGAAGAAGCCAGCATCAAGTGACCACTTCACTCCACCACTACTTTGTTCTCAGCAGACCACTCATGGTCCACAGACCACAGTTAGGTAACTGCTGGCTTAGAAATGTGCAATAAGCACATTATGAATACCATATATAAGACAAGCCATGAGACCTTTGAACACCTTCACTCTAAACCCTTGAAACCAATTGCAAAGGATGAGTGCAAAAGAACAGCACAAGCATGTAGGGACAAAATCAGAAAGGCTAAGGGACAAAATATGTTACACCTAGCAAGGACCATAAAAGATAATCGGAAGAGATTTTATAAATACATCAGGAGATACAGAAAGTCTTAGGAAAATGTAGGTCCACTACTTAGGAGGAAAGAAGAACTAATAACCGATGACACCAAGAAGGCCGAGATATCTAGTGCCTATTTTGCTTCAGTCTACACTAAAAAGGTTTCTTGTGACCAGATGCTTAACACAATTAATATTAACAACAAGAGGGAAGAAACACAAGGCAGAATATGTAAAACAGATAAAGAATATTTAGATAAGTCTGATGTATTCAAGTCAGCAGGGTCTGACAAATTTCACCCTAAGGTACTTAAGGACTAGCTGAAGCAATCTTGGTACTACTCGCAATGATCTCTGAGAACTCATGGAGGATGGGTGAGATCTCTGGAGAATGGGTGAAGTCTCAGAGGACTGGAGAAGGGGATATTACCTATCTTCAAAAAGGGGAATGAAGAGGACCCAAGGAATAATCAACCAATTAGCTTAAATTTGATACCTGGAAAAATACTGGAACAAATTATTAAATCATTTGTAAGCACTTAGGATAATAAGATTATATGTATTAGCTGACATGGATTGGTCAAGAACAAATCATGCCAAACCAACTTTCTTTGACAGAGCTCCTGGCCTGGAAAATAGATGGGGAAAGCAGCAGATGTGATATATCTTGATTTTAGTAATGCTTTTGTCAGTCCCACCTGACTAGTAGTGACTGGATATCTAACATAATGAATGCCAGTGAAAATGAGGTAGGCTCAGAGGCTATAATGGAAAAAGAACACCTTAAAAATTACTTAGACAAGTTAGATGAATTCAACTTACCAGGGCCTGATGAAATGCATCCTAGAATACTCAAGGAGCTGACTGAGGAGATATGTGAGCCATTAGCAATTATCTTTGAAAAATCACGGAAGATTGAAAAAAACATGGGTTTGTTTAATCTGGAGAGGAGAAGACTGAGGGGAGGACATAACAGTTTTCAAGTACATAAAAGGTTGTTCCAAGGAAGAGAGCGGTAAATTCTTCTCTGAGGATAGGAGAGGAAGGAATGGGCAGCCTTGAATTGCAGCAACGGGCAGTTTAGGTTGGACATTAGGAAAAGCTTCCTAACTGTCAGGGTGGCTAAGCACTGGAATAAATTGCTTCAGGAGGTTGTAAAATCTCCGTCATTGGAGATTTTTAAGAGCAAGTTAGACAAACACCTGTCAAGGATCGTCTAGATAATATAATACTTAGTCCCGCCATGAGTGGGAGGACATATCTAGTGGGGTCCATCCTTGGTCTAGTACCATTCCACATTTTAAATAGTGACTTGCACATTGGAGTGGAGAGTATGCTTTTAAAGTTTGTGGATGACACCAACCTGGTAGGGGTTGCAGGCACGTTGGAGGACAGGATTAGAATTCAAAACAACCTCGACAAATTGGAGAACTGGTCTGAAATAAACAATTTGAAATTCAGTAAAGTAAATTCAACTTTTCCTTCCTCGGGTGAGAGAGAAGATTTCGGACTATAAAATGCGGTCTCCAATGATGAATTACTTTTTTTTTAAATCCAGTAGCAGAGTGAAGATTTCAAGTCAATGCAAATAATGAAAAAGAAGCTAAACTATGCAACTAAAAAGTTATCTGAGGGCTTTTCAGGAAAAATAGTGTTTACCAGCACCTAAACAACTCATGAAAACTCAGAAAAAACACAATGCTCTGTCTCCTCATTAAATTCAATGAGTGAAACATAGTGAGAACAGACCTCAAATAATGGAAAAAATAATAGTTTGAAATGAATACAAGTAGTAATTTATAGCAAAGCCTTGGGAAGTTCCATATATCCTGTCACTGCTATATCATTCAGAGTTTTGTTTTCATGTAATTAAAAGCAAGCAGCTGGAATGATGTAGCTAATAATTAAGGCAAGTAAATGGCCTTTACATATACTGAACTTCCAAAAGTATAAACTTGGTTGTATAAGTTCCTGGTGCACATATTTAAACAATGTGCAAATGAATTTGCAATGAATCACTGTTGCAGAGCATTGATGGAGGTGTAGATCAAAAAATTAACTGGTTGGCAAGAATTTCAGATAGAGATGGGGTAAACTTGGTTCAAAAGACTTTTGTTTACCTCTGAATGCAGGAAGCTTGATTATATGCTAATAGCAATTCTCTTCTATTATGTCAACAGCTGGTCTTATAAAAGAGCTGACAAATTTCTGGTCAGTCATCATCAATATCTCACAGGATCCAGAGTTACTAATACTGTGTTTCTTGTGACACCGAGTCCAATTTGTAGCTAATGAAAGTGCTTGCAATATAAACAATCTGCCACAAAGAGCAAATTACCAAACAAAATGCCAAAGAAGGCCATTATTATTTAGAGAAGTATATTAACCTTAGTGGAGCATACAGGGAAAAGACCTAAAAGAAAGGCTTTGGTTGAACTGTCAGATCTTCTGCCTAGATTATCCACTAATAAATAATCAAATAAGAAAGTTTACCCTTAATAATGTGTAGTGCTTTTTTTCTGCCCCTCAGGCTTTGCTGCAGCAATTTTCTTTTTGTGTATCTGATTTTCTTTGCTGCAGTTACCGCTTCAATGGAGTTTAGAAAGTATCATTCTTTTTTCCCTTTAATGTGAAAGCCATATTTACAGTCTTTTAACAATCTTAGATCAGCTAAGATACACTTTAGAGAATATTAAGTGAGCAAGAATCTAGAAGATACTATTGGAGACTGAAAGAAAATAAACAGAAAAAATTCCAAGTCTTAGACAAAAAAAGATCAGATAGCAGAAGTGAAAGTCCGATAAGATAAAGGCACAAGAATTACCTCATTCATTCAGCAGAATAAATTAACAAAAAATTCCTGAATTCCTATTCTCTAAGAAAATTTGTTTTAAAGCAAATATGCATAAAAATGAAGTTTGCATAAAATGTTAAAATAATATTAAATGTCATAACAGTGTCTGCTAATCTTGAAGGTGACAAAGAAAAAGGTCTTAAAGGATTTTGCTTTTGGGAGGATAGAGTATAGATTTGATTTTTAAAGTTTTTTTTCTCTCATGGGTTTTTTACATTAGAAATTCATATTTTGTCTACAATGGAAGACTATACTGACTAGTGAAATATCATCACAGGTCAATAAACTGAACACTGAGTAATTTGAAAGGGGAAAGAGTTAGATTTAGAATACTTAAACCTTTTTGTTTCCCCCTTATTTTAACTAGCACTTCTTTAACAGCTAATGACTATTTTGGAGAACGTATGTCTGGGTTAAAAATGAACCCCTCCTTCAATTAAAGGGTGTCAGAGCAAAGACCCCAAGCAGTCCTCCAGCAAAACCAGAGCTGAGCAGGATTCTAATGTGGGAAGCCATTGTTATTTAACAAAGTTATATATGTGCAAGCACACTGTTATCTGCAACAAACTGAGGAAAAGGCCCTAACTTTCAAAGGTGCTGTGGACCTGCAGCTCCCTGGGACTTCATTTGGCAGTATGGTGGCCCTACAAGCTCAAATTAGCCATGATACATAGTACTGGTGCAGAAGGCAATAATCCTGTGTTGTGGTTTCCAGAAGATGAGCACTTTCCTTCTCCGTTGCCTCTGCTAATCAAAAGCTCAGTATCATTTTGACCAGCCCATTGTGATCTGCAAGGAGAGCAACTTTACAAACTTCTCACAGACGTTCCTCCATTTCCTCATGATAATTTCCTTGATGGACACAATTGCCATTTAACTTTTTCCATGTATGTTTTGCACAATCTGCAAGTATCTAAACTCCACTGAGTTTTGTGTTAGAGCTCCTTACTATGCGTTTAGATGCCTTTAACAACCTCTTTTGCACCAAATTTCTCAACCTCATCCAGTAATGTATCCCTGTTTAATATGGCAGACTATTCAAACATAGATACCAAATTTAAAATGCTCATTTTCTGTTTTGGGCACTCGGGCACCAAAAATGCACATGTAACCTAACGTAGATATCCCAGATCAAAAGTTGGGCCCTCATTGTGCACCTCTTCAGGCCATGGAAGTATTGCTGCCATGCAACTATGGGAAACAAGGCTAGGTTGAAACTAGGCTGCATAGGAATGGAAAGGGGTAGGAAAAGAGAGGGCCTCCCCCTTCTCCCTGTTCAGGGTTCAGGGACTAATCAGAAGTCTGGTCTTTCTCCTTCAAGAGCCTGGAGTTGATGGGCAAAACTAACTTCCCCAAAGGACAGCAGGGCTAAATGCATATTGCATTGTTTCAGAGGGTTAGCAGTAGCTGTGAACCTGGAGAAAAGCCACCTGAGCCACACACAGTTTAAGTGGCAGCTCCAGCTGGAATAGTTATTCCTGGGGGCATTCTGTGCCAAAAATTAAAAATTCTGCACCAAATCCTAAAAAGTCTGCACCAAAAATTAAAAATTCTGCACCAAAACCTAAAAATTCTGTGCCAAAAATTAAAAATCTGCAAATTTCATTTGTCAAAATAACACTACATAATTATGTCAGTTTCAATTATTTTTGTAATTTATTTCAAAATAACTGTCAGCAAGTATGTCTGTAACAATACAGACACAAACAAAAATTCCCCCAGGAGCAGAGAGTTAAAGAAACCCCCTATAACAACTCAATTCCTGTTTCTCTGTCCCTTCATCCCCACAAGCCCAGCCATGGGTTCCTCCTAGCTCAGATACCTGCACGTCCTCTCCCCCAAAGTACAGCTCTGTGGCCCCACCTCCCTTCAGAGCCCAGCCATAGGGCTCCCCCTTGCCCAGACACCAAGCCCTCTTCTCCCTCAGAGCCCAGGGATCCAGAGGAACAGCCTGATGCTCGGTCCCAGGATTGCACGGAGTTTCCTGCGCGCCGCCCCTCCTTCCCTCAGGGCGTGCTGGGAACTGCAGCCCAGGAGCCCTTTAGCTCCCTGCAGCAGTGTCTTTTGTGTGCAAGCTGGGCTCTGCTGGGTCCATCAGCCCCTAGTGGCAGCCAGAAGCACTGCAGACCATTTCGTGGTGGGGGAGAGGAAATTCTGCACGCACAACATTAATTTCTGCAAAATTCTGTATTGCGCAGTGGCACGGAATTCCCCCAGGAGTAACTATAATAGTGCACCTTCACACCAAACCCTGCTGTGCTCACCAGCTGGGATCTGGCCCTTAGTCAGAATTCTTAGTGTTTTCCCCAAGTACAGTTTTCTAGCATATTAAGTGTCGTTCTACTTTTCCAGAAGGCTGGATATTTTCCAGTCACACTTGAGGAGTTGTCTTGTTTTTAGAATAATTGTATGGTAATGTGGTCCACATTTGTCTGTTGGTTTTTTGTTACTTCGGGGGCTGAGATTTGCATTTCACAGATCAGGATGCAGCCCTATTTCAATGACATGATTTCTGGAGTGTGAAACATTGAGACATCTTGCAATGGTTGAGTACATGCATGCCCCCACTTGCCTGTCAGTCCAATTCACCTGGCCTGACAGGGAGTTTCACTCATAAGACCCACATGCAGAAAGCAAAGGAGCCAGCACTGAAGTAAAAAAATATTCTGATACAGTAGCAGAGTCAAAAAAACCAAACAAACCCCACAATAGTTTTCTGTAACAGTGACGTTTTGCAAAGGAGATTTTTCTCCATTATCTGTAAAGCTGATAAACAGTTCAGAAGAGAAACTGCAGTGGATAGGAAAATAACTACACCAAAAGTCAGTCATTTGATTCAGTTAATTATTGCATTCTGTTCACCAGATCATTATGCTCTGCTGTTAGCAACTGTGTCATCCTGGACATAAAAGTAGACAGAATTTACCAGTAGGCAAACATTACAAGGGCAGGAAGTAAGTAGGGAACCATTCTGATTAGATTTCCATCACTTTAATGTGTCAGGCTTAGACCTGAAAAAAAAAATCATTTCTCTTTCTCTCACACTCTCTCTCGCTCTTTTTTTTAAGGCTAACGTTTTATCATATTACAAATATGAACTACAATGCCCAATGAACATGACAGGCTTTGGAAGGATTTTAAATATGTTTAGGAATAAATCAAAGACTAAAATAGTTTCAAAAGAATGGTTCCTATCTTACAGTATCAGCGGTTCTTCACGATGTGTCATCCACATGGATTCCACTCTTGGTACACATGCATCCCATACTCGTAAGATCAGATTCTTTTGGCCAGCAGCGTCCACTGCAGCCATCCTGTGCCCTAGATGCTCTCAAGCTCTAGCCCACCCAAAGGCATAAAAGACAGCCCATCACATCTGTCCCTACCTTTGAAGCTGTTGTGATGGCTACTAAAAAGGCAATCTTCACAGATAAGTGGTACGGCGAACAGATTGCTAAGGGCTCAAAGGGAAGACCTATCAACCCTGCAAATATTATATTGAGGCCCCAAGAGAAAAGGAACTCCCAAAATGGAGGAAAATCATGAATAAGACCCTTAAGGAACCTGGCCACTGTTGAGAGAGAAAATACAATGTAGTCCTGAATAGGAGGTGGTGCACAGATACTGCTGCCAGAAATTCTAGATTGTTTCAGGGCTAGTAGATAATCCAATATTTCTGAAACAGGTGTTAAGAAAAACAGCTGATGCTGAGATGCCTAAAGAGAAAATTTCTTCCACTTGGCTTTATAAATCAATCTAGTTGAGATTTTCCTGCTTTGGAGCAGAATGTTCCAAACTTCAGCTAAACAGTTTCTTTTAGTGAATGTCATCTCACTGGGATCCAGGCTATCAGATGTAACAATGCTGGATGCGAGTGTTGTTCTTTAAGATTACATCAAGAAAAGCAGATGAGGTGACAAATCTGTATTATGAGATTAATCAGATCATAATACCAGAACTGCCTGGCCCATGCTGGGTCTAGCATAATGACCACACTTGCATCTTGTCTCAGTTTCCTCAGAATCCTCGTTATCCGATTAGATTATGACCATGAAAATCATTGTTGCTACCACTGTTATATAATTGCAATGTATCTTATACAAAGTGTGACATATGGCCAAAAAGGGTTAAGCAGCTTGCAAGCTAAACGACCCAGAGCCAACCTTTAGGGACATGTTAGAAAAGTATGTGAATGGTAATTAGGGCCATTCCATGGTAGATAGGCTAAAACTTTAAAATGCAAACCTATATTGTTAGAAATTAGAAGTGATACTAATTGTATGTGTGTACTCATGTCTTGTTAAAGGATAACAATGTAGTCAAACAGTCCCTGTTTATGCTGTATTCTGTTAACTCAGAGATCAAAAGGAAATGTTAACATTTAAATGAACTGTAAACATAGTGATATCACTGTATTCATCTCTCTTTGAAATGTACAGCAAATCATCTGTGAATTGTGGAAAACAGGCAATTGCCTTATGTTAATCCATATAGCTAATTACCAGAGATGCTTAGGAAATGGGTCTATTTCAAAGTCTCCATAATTGCCTATTGTTCACCTGAGGACTCCGAGCTGCCAAAGAAGACCTGAAACTGTATAAGAATGTCTGGCATCCCGATCCTTTTTATCTCAGATCTGCTTGATACTTCACGCAGGGGAAGCTTAAGCCAAAAGGATGAGATCTCCAGTCCTAACTCTGAATACAGAACACTGGACTATAACCTATTAACTAATTCTGAAAGAATTCTTTGCAACTACAAAGCTCACCATCTCCACTATGAATCTGAATCTCAAGAACTGTACTAACGTCTGTTTGTATACTGATCTTTTAGCCAATACTCTCTCTCTTTTCTGTTTTAATAAATTTTAGATTAGTTATTAGGAATTGGCTCTAAACATGTATTTGGGTAAGATCTGGAATATTCATTAGCCTGGGAGGTAATGTGTCCGATCCTTTGGGATTGGTAGAACTTTCTTATATGAAATGAATAAGATTTTCAGTAATCCTCATCATATTTGACTTGGGTGTCCGGGTGGAGGCCTAAGGCTGGGTTGCTTTAAGGGAACTGTGTTGTTGACTTCTGGGTAACCAGTAAGGTATTACAGAAGCTGTTTTGTGCTGGTTTGGTAAATCAAAGTATTGGAATATCCACCAGCTTTGGGGACTGTCTGCCCCATTCTTCGCAGTTCACCCTAATTGAGTGACCTCAGTTGGCTCCCCTGGGACTCCAGTCACACATGCAGTTCAGTGTAAAGGCATTTATCAATCCCAGAGGATAAGAAAGGTATCTGTCAGGGAGGCTGGGATGGAACTCCTTCTGAATCAAGATATCTGACACTTCTTGTTCTGAAGTGCCTGATCTATTCACCAATACTGCCATTTAATGTGGTTTCCTGGAAAACTCTAACAAAAGTCATTGCTCTCCAGCTGATACCAGTGACAAAATTCCTGCTTGCAAGTCTATCTAGAAAGAGGCTATTCCACATGAAGGCACACAAAAGAGTGAAACACATGACCCATGCATCAGGTCAACTACCTTTCCTTCCCAAAGAGACCCAGTTTATTTCTGTCCTACAGGAACCTAACTTTGTCTCATTATAATCATTCATTTACATCAGGAATCTGAAATAACAGAAAATCTCATTAGTGTTAAAGAATACAAAATTCACACTTTTTAAAGCTGTTTTTTAACTCTTGACTGAAATTTAGACACTGACAGGTTGTGAGGTGTGACCAAAACTGAAGTAAGATTGTCTGATGCACTTTTACATTATAGTAAACATGGGATTCAAGTACTGGTCAGAGATTGCTGGGTATAGTCTGCCATCCTGCTCAGCCTCTGAATCAAGTGCCATTAGGAAACAGGCAGCAGTATGAGAGAAGGTTATGAGAAAGATCATACTGTGATCAACCTGCTGAGAACATTTCTGGACTCATTTGGAACTTGGCTTACTTCCAAGCTTCTCAGCCCCAGATTCACTATAACAGACAATGTTGCCAAAATAGACAATGAAATAATGGACAATGGCTAAAACACACACAAAATATAATGCTTCAATATTTGCATTTTATACAGTACTTTTCACACAGTGATCTAAATGCAGTTTAGAGACATTACATGATTAAGCCTAACACAACCCCTGTGTTGCGTAGGTGCAAAGACACTCATCCAAGGTTAAGTTATAGGTGCTTTGCAGAAGTACTGACTCAATGTCTTCTGCTCTTAATGATTGGGTTGTGTCTGCAACTCTAAAAAATTGTATTGACCCTCACAAGAATTTAACTACCAATAGCGGGCTGTAGATTTTTTTAAATTATTTTTATTGTTGTTTAAAGCAGGGACATTATTCTATTAAAAATGGAAATTGGCAGCTTTCTACTGGGACAACAAAGCATTTCTCTCTAAGCTCCAGGTTACTGGAATTTAAAGTCATAACATATTTATGTACTTGGTAGAGCTAAGTCGGTACATTTTTGCAGGCACTTTAAAATTATTACTTTTAATTATCCTGTCCTTCAGAGTCCTGTACATTCAGACTCAGTGAATCCAGTTTTCAAAAGTAGCCTTTAATTTTGGGCGTCTCCATTTTGTTGTCCAAATTTGGAGACCTTGGGTTTTATTTTCCAGTGGGGCGAAGCACCAGAAGTTCCGCCTGACCTTTTTCAAAAATGGGCTTTGGCCTAAACAGCCTAAAAGTTGGCTCAAAAACCAAAAAGGAGGTTTCCCTTTACTCTTAGGTGAGTGTTACACGTCCCCCTCTCTGCTCAACCCACAGGGGATATGAGTAGAGCTGTCCAGAAGAAAACAACCTCATTTCGCAACAACTTTTGAGTTTTTGTTGTTCTGCATTTATACAAAGCAGAACAGCTCCAATGGGGGTGACGGAAAGATACATACCCCAGAAAAGCCTGTAGCCCAATGGTTAGGGTTCTCATCTACGTTGTCCAAGCATGGAAAAGCACAAGAGTAAACAGAGCATACTATAAATCAGCAGAAATATTAAT
The DNA here is from genome assembly GCF_965140285.1 of Lepidochelys kempii. Lineage (NCBI taxonomy): Eukaryota > Metazoa > Chordata > Testudines > Cheloniidae > Lepidochelys > Lepidochelys kempii. The sequence goes on along the minus strand of NC_136394.1, from coordinate 21,433,454 downwards.
AATTATTGTATTGTGGTAGTGTTTAGTAGCCACTCACGGACCAGGACGCTGTTGTACTAGGCGCTCTACAAACATAGAGCAAAACGTGTTATTATTTGTATGATAATAACTTATTTAAGAAATAAATCTGATTTTTAGAATTTGTTTTAATAAACAAACCTGTTTTTAGTAACATAGGAAAAGACATTTATTTACAGTGTCAGTTTATATCATTATTATTATTTAAGAAGCAACAGTATCCCCTTTGCCCATCCATCACATCAGTGGGAGACAATGATTTTAGAAATTTCCAATTCAGTCTCTCACGAGGTATGACTTTTTGAGCAGCAGCTGCTTTGTAACTTTATCTGGCCTCAAAAATTCACTCCAATAATTAGGTTGGACTCCTAACTGACATGTAGAAATGGAATTACCTGCAGATCCTCCAGGCTTGCAGAAAGCTTTACTTATAATAACCTTCTTGTGTGCCAAAAGGTGGCCTAGGAGGCAACCATTATTCAGTCAACCAGTCTATAAAAATTACATGACTTTTGACACACTTTTTTAAATTGCCTTTAATTATTAACATCTACAATTCCTCTCAAAATGACAAAGTGCCTTGGCTGGAGATACATTTACATTTTTAATAACTTTGGAGAAAGCAAAGCAGCAAATCTCAGACCATGTGTTTTAAACACATACAATATTCTTAGACTTGGCAAAATTTAATTAATTTGTTTAATCATTTTGATGGATAATACTGATGTTTATTTTAAGCATGTTTTAGACTTTTAAAAATTATGCATTTTAAGCATTTTTTCAATTTTTATCAATTTACCTTTTCACAGTTGAGTGAAATAGGGGAGGACAAGGTCAGACAATTATGTAATTACAGTAAACATTGAGATTCAAAAAGTTTAAGCTTTATAAAGGTTAAAACACAAACTGTCAACATCACAGGTGAAGATATACAAAGTAAATATCCTTAAATCAAACTAATTCTCAAGCCGCATTTTTCTTACTTTGCCTATCTGTTGATGGAAATAGTATGTGTGGTGAAATCAAAGTTTTCTGACATTTACTGATAAAAGTCTAACCCTTTCAAACTTCAGTATCCCATGGTATTGATATGGAAGTACTGAAATAACAATCACATTGGAGAGCAAGTAGAAAAGAGGCAAAGTTCAAAAGGTTCACACAATGGGCTTATCCAAAAATTACTGGTGCCTCCAAACGCAACAGCAATGGTCTCCCTCTGTTCCACACGGCCCAAATGTTTCTCCAGTTACATCCAATAGTTCCAGGAATTCGGTCATTTAACAGAATGGTGCAGCTATGACAGAATTTAAAGGCATAATGGGGATTGTACTGCCTTCCTGTTTGTTTCCCAGTAGCCCACTATTAAACCGAACCAATATATTCATACACTGCAATAACCAATAGCTGTGCACTCTCTTAGTAGGTAGGCTACATATTCATACAATTATTACAACTCACCCCACGTTCTTCACAATATCCTAATCCTTTTCCATTCTATATGGGCCTTGATTCCGAGGAGCATTCCTATTCAGGACATTTGCAGAAGCACTCCCCTGAGAGCAGGGCCGTAGCATGGTGCATCTCCTGATTTTAATCTAGATATGGTTCTAGCTGTTTTCCTCAGGATTTTTGCAAGGATGCTGAAATTACACAAATGTTGCAGCCATCAGACTTCTCCCACCCCAGATGGGCTGAGAACTTTATCTGAAGCAAACAGCCACACTCATTGCCAGAACTCCCGAACACCCACACTCAAAAACTCGGCAGTAGCTGGAACGTTAACCAAAGTACAGTTAATGAGCCAGAATGTTACTAATAGCTCCTTGGCTGCTAAGCCTAGTGCCACCAGGCAAATGTCCAGGAAAACAATACCTGAATACTGAATCCCAATGTGAGAAAGCCTGTGATACTGCTGGAACATCACCATGGACTTACTGCACCTGTCTAGCATATTATTTTTTAAACAAAAAAAAAAAAACCTAAAGTTGGCTATACAATAAACAAGAACTTAAGAAGTCCCATAGCTGCTGTTATACAACAAGAAAGGGATGAAACAGCTTTAGGAAAAATACCAGTAAGTGCTGGTATTTCAACAATCCCCCAAACTGAATTCCGCCATCCCTAAATTTTATTCAGGTTTGGATAGATCCCTACATCCAATCTTGCCCCTGCCTTCAGGCCCCCAACTCCTACCCTTTCATCATCTTCCCACTCTTGGTCCCTGCACTATCCCCTTTCAAGATGGGGCTTGTCACGTTTTTGTCCCCTCTCATAGTACTTGGTATGTCAGCTGCTGTTGTGTGTATCCCAAACAGCACCTTGCTCCTCTGAAGGAACTCCCCAGAACGCTCAGTATATAACTGAGAAGAGGCCCTGGAGCAGGAAATCTTGTATGTTTGGAGAGTTTTGTGTTAGAGGCAACCTGTTTACTGTTGGGGCACAAGAAACTGGACTGATCCAGGGGAAGGTTGGTTGAGGAGGGGGAGACTTTTGCAACAGACTTGATAGGGAGGAGGTTCAGATAAGCACCCGAAGTTCAGGATGACTTCGTGAACTGAAACATGTCTCCAGACTTTTGAGGTTTTCCCTACCACTAGCTAGAAAGAGAGGAACTGCACAAGAAAGGCTGTGAGAACCTGACAGAATCTGAGAGTCTGGGACAGTGGAGGAGAATAGTTTTGATCTTGTGCTAGCACACAAGACCCAGTACTCTTCTGATATTTCTTTTGGACAACACCTGCACACAACCCTCAAATCTGTCAAATACAGACTAGTGCGTGACAGTATGTCTGTATGTACATCATAGCTGACCAAACTACCAAATACACTGCACAGCAGCTGTAGTAATAAAGGTGGGCCAAGAAGGAATTACATTGTTGGAGAAAAGAATAAAAACACATTGAAAACATTTTTCTTCTTTCCATTGCTCTCCTATCATATGCTTCCTGGATTCTTCTTGCTGACCATCATTTTTCCCCTACCATTAGTTTCCCCATTAACCTCATATTGAATTATTCCCACTGTTTCTAAGCCTGGCAACATTTTCTTTGAGAGGAGAATGTGGAAAAAACACTCTTACCAATATATTTTGCCAGCTTCGACTGCCTCTCATTCACTCCTTACCCTGTAGCCTCAGTTTACATTTAAGAGTCCAACAGGAGGTGGACATATTAAATCAAACCAAATGTCAGGTATTAATTAATGGCACTCAGTTGTCTGTGTGCTCCTGCAAGCAGCAGAATAGACAAAAACATGTTTAGTTATCCATTTTCCTCTCTTTTGCAGGCCACTGGCCTCCTGGCAAATACATCCTAATGTACATCAGGTTGGGTACTCAGATTAAGAATTAGTTTATTGTCAGCAATGGCCTGCAGTTTGATTACTTAATCAAATTTGCTATGAAATTGGTGCAGCGCTCTGGAGAATAATTCTACCTCAGAGCCTACAGCATTTTAAGATAGGCTTCAGAGATTCATAATATAATTATCTTCCCGCAAATCCACAATTTCTCTCCCCCCAAAACATAAAATTAGCAATCACCTCCGCAAGCTCCCCTTCACATGTTACAAAGCTATATAGTTTTGAACTGGTATATATAAAATTCAATACATACATTATTTTGTTTATTTCCTTTTATCTCTTAAGTAACGACATCACATAGAACCTACATTCAAAGGCATATAAATTCAAATTAATAGGTATATACAGGCTAGCAGGTGACATCATCATCTCCAGGCTTCTTTTCAAACCATCCTAGGAACACAGAAGAGACAGTGGTTTCACAGAAAAGGCAAACATCTAAAAATGGTAGGTGCAACACGAGAGAGCGCATTTTCAACTTCCATTCAGAGTTTTCTCCACTATGAGTGGTAGGATTAAAGTCAGAGCTCTGAGGCAATGAACACAGCTAACAATGCAAAGAAGAGAGTAGGGATGGAAGAATCAGTCCACTAGGATGAAATTAATACTGAACTGAATCTTTTTTCAAACTCAACAGAACTTTGAGGTTTAAAAGAGTTTGGGTATCTTTGAAATAAAAGAAACCCCCAGGTAATCTGTGCTTTCTGGTAGCAGCTGGCACTGGAAGCAATGAAAACCTGTCTTCCCAAGACAGGAAGCAGGAGTACTGTACTGGAAATCTTGTAAGAAACTTGTTCTTGTGAGTTTTCAGGTCCCGCTTTTGAAGATGTCAAAAGCTCTAACGGTGCTGATACATTTGTATGAGCATCCAACAGTTGGGTGCTTAGCGAAACTGAACTCTCCAAAGCTCTTGCAAGTTGAACATCACTAGTCAAAATGTCCCAGGGAAAACTCCCAACAGTGCTGGAACTCTGCTTACCTATGCTACTTCCTTTTCTCTTTTGTGTCTCATCAGTCATTCTAGTGATGTCTTGCATATGGCCCATCACCCAAATCTATGGAACATCTTAACGCAGTGCTACAGGCATAGTGACATGCTTCTAGTTTCCTGGCTGGGGACTTCATTTTTCATTCACAATCTCTCCTTCCCAGCGCTAGTCTTAAAATGGAAGAGCTCCTAATCAGAACATGAGCCTTGCAAAGTGTGTTTTCATTCTGGAGTGTTACACTACACCTGAGAAAACATTTTACCAATATATCAGATGATGCTTTCAGAGATTATCTGAAAAACTTGAACACAATGGTGTCAATCTTTTACTCTGTTAAGTTAAGGGTAACTTACCACAGAAAATGCATTTTTCCTCTTGTTTCATCTATGTCATAGTCCTCCTACAATTGCATAAAGCATCCAATGAAGCCATGAATTTCAAGTCTTAAACCAATGATGGTGCTGACATTTCATTTTTTCCCTTCCTTATTAAGAGGAAAGATGGTTAGAGCCCTGCGCAGACACACAAATGTGTATACGCATCTGATCTGCGATCCGCAAAAATTATCTGCAGATTTGCAGGGCTCTACACTGGGGGCCTGGCTGAGGCCCTGAGACATCCTCCCTGCCGGCCAGGGAGAGCCTCATGGGCAACTGTGGGGAGCCAGCGCAGAGTCACAGACCCTGCACCTGCCCTTGGCCAGGTGGGGAGCCTGGGGGCAGGGACACGGCCAAGGGCTGCTCTCGCCTCCCTCTCCCTCCGCACCACAGGCAGATGAATTGCTGCTCCCCAGCTGGGCTCCACACTGGCCTGGCCAAGGGGAGACCTGTGGAGCTGCCCATGGGCTACTCGGGCCCCCGACCCGGGCAGGTGGAGGGTCCACCATGGATCTGCACAACTGCCTGCCCAGCTCTTACCATGGCCGGGCTGCGGCTCCAAGCCACCCCCCTCCCTGTCCAGAACTGGGTCTGGGAGAGCCGCGCTAGTAGCTGTGGGGAGCCGCAGTGGACCCTCCACCTGCCCTGGACAGGGGGCCTGAGCAGCCCCGGACTGTGTCGCTGTCCCCTCGCCCCCCCGCCCAGTGACCCTAGCCCCCAGCCCCTCTGCCCAGAGCTGATGGAGGGACCCAGGCTCCCCACAGCTGCCAGCCTGGCTCTCCCTGACCTGGCTCCGGTGGTGGTGGTGGAGGGAGGCTCGGAGCCACAGCCCAGCCACAGTAAGAGCTGGGCAGGCAACTGTGGGAAGCCGCAGCAGACCCTCCACCTGCCCTGGGTGAGGGGCCCAAGCAGTCCCCCAGCCCAGTATCCCTGCCCGCCCCACATCCCCTGCTCAGGGCAGGTGGAAGATCCGTGCTGCGGTTCCTCACAGCTGCTCACCCAGCTCTTACCGTCAGAGCCCTGTGCAGGTACAAAATTAGTATCCGCATCCACGCTGCTATCTGCAGAAATGGTCCATGGATATCGTGGATATAAAGCGGATACCCATGGATTTGCAGGGCTCTAAAGATGGTCTTTAGGTTAGAGGCACCCGGTTAGGGGCCAGGATTCTAATTAATGCTAGATGTGCCACACACCTCCTGGTAGCCTTTGAATAAGTCATTTAACCCCTTTCAGAGAGAAAGCACTATGCAAATAATTTATTATTCTTATATTACTGAGCAATAGAGGGAAAAGCAGATGAATTGCGCTGGTTGATTAGAGCACTTGTAACTTCCAGTGAAATAGCAACAGTAGGCTGCTATTCTCTACACTATGGAGCCCATACAAGAGATGGAACAAAACACCATAAAAGAGTCTTACAGGTGAAGGAAACAGAGCTAACGCTTTACACAAATCTAGCCCCTCCCATTTCTCCTCGCTCAGTAATCAATCCTTCATAACCCTTTGTGTTGATTTTGGCCAGTTCTTAACAAAAATGATACCTTCAAAATCTACAGTATCTAAAGAACACTCTGATTATTTAAATAGTAAAAGCAGAGCTGTGGTACTGCGTTTTATAAATAATCACTTGTATGAAATGCGTATGAAAATACTAGAGAATGGCCTAAAGAAAAACACATGTATACTATCCACAAAGAGGGGGGGAAAGACCCTTTAGTCTGTAGGTAAACACAGCTTATCCCTTCTAATGAGCCCCTGCTGTGGCAAGTATTTTATGGTCAATTTCAAGTTCTATATATAAATCGAGAGTAAATCCTCTAATAAGCATGTCCAGAGTACTGCACCATGGATTCAGACACCCAGAAAATTCTCATTAAGTGTTTGACAAACTTAATCCTAAGAGGACAAAGATATTTATGAATTGCTGCATATGCCTGATCCTTAATTAAGAAGAGACTAATTAGGTTTATATTTAATATACTGAGACTTAAGTCTGCAGACTTACAGCCACTCAAATGAGTTCTGACTAACTGCCATTTCCTCAACATTTGAATATCTCACTGGATTTCTGATGCATCAATTTCCTAACAAATGTACTGCTCCAAAATATTTGATGCCACTATTTTGCTCAGTTATTCACTATTCTTTGTTCATCGTACCATGAGCTTCTTTACATGGATGAAAAACACCACATTCTTACAGTCTGCAGTCTTTAAAATGATCTATCCTAAGTGAGTCATGTTTTTACTTCTCTGTTTGCATACTAAATGCAGTAACAAAATGGAAGGTAGTTTATGCATCAACCCACAAACAGAACAGAAAGGAGCCAGAAGAATTCACATTTACTCATCAACTGTGTGGTGAGAGATTTTGCCTCAGTTGCCTGAAATGCCTTAGAACACTTTAAATTGAAGGTTTGCAGAAAAACCTCGGGAAGGAGTTTAAATTCGGAGAAATTGTAAATCTCTTAATTGGACATAAAATGAGTGGTGGTAGTGTCAGGACCCTTTGACATGCTTAGAACAGTAATTAGTTTTAAGACTAAAGCTTTAATTAAATAAAAATTAAGAACAGTTTAAATTAGAAAATACAGTAATGGCGGCTATAGGGTTATGTAATGTAGTGGGAAATTCCATAGGAATACATGAGAGCCCACAGAAATGAATGGGGATGATGCAATCAAGGCAAGCTATTGCATCACTTCCTACGGACAAAGACTCAGCAAAACCCCACAGGAATACACTGTCACCCATAGAAACAAATGGGATTTCCAGATAAGAAGTAAGTAGGGTTCATACAAAGGTCAGCTGAAAAACTCTACAGGAATACATTGAGCCCACAAGTCTATGTGACGAGGCGCTACTAGTACATGTGACTAATTAGCAAATAATTAACGTATGCCAATCTCTGAAAGCTGATTGGCTGAGTTTGAGTGTCACATGCCAGCACACATGGCATAAATTAGCATATGCAAATCCCTGAAAGCTGATTGGCTGGATTATTATAATAAATTATCACTAATAAGCTGCAAATCATATATAAAGGCGACAGCCAGCAGGCTAACACCTTGTAGGGAGCAAGGACCAGCGAAAGAGAGGAGCTCTGCCAGACACTTGCAAGGAAGAAGGCTTACGGACCAACAGCAGCAGCAGACCCAGCAAAGGAGAGGCTGCTTGAAAAGCAGCAACTGCAGCAGCAGCAGCCGCCCACCCAGGGATCCAGGGTTGCCCTTGGCAATGGCCACTCATGCCACCCAGCCAGCAACAGGCCTTTTCAGCAGCCACTGAAGCAATTACCCAGCTGGCTTCTGTCTCTCCTGCCTGAGGAACCACTTTACCTCAGGAAAAGGCAGCAGAACAACACCGCAGCCACTAGCCCACGCTCAGCGACTAGCCGACCGTGGCTCTACCATCGCCCTCCAGCATCGTGACAGAGCAGAAGGACCGTTCCAGTGACGAATCAGTGGGATTTTAAGAAGGCCTTTGCAAGCCAAAATCTTCCTCTATTTTATCATCTTAGAGCATATGGGTTTGAAGTGTAAATAAAGCTGGATGCTTGTGGTCTGTGTAAGACTTCCCTACCCATTTAGTAACTGCCAGGCCAGCACTTACTGGTTGTTTGGTTTTAAGTGTTTAATATTGAATGTTAATTTAATATATTGTTATATGTTTAATTGCTATATTGTTATAAGGTATAGAGTATTAATAGAATGATTGTATTATTGTTATAGGCTACAGAGTTAATTGAAACTGTAATTATATTGTTGTGTCTTTATTTGCTGTGTCACTTCATTCCTTTTTAATTATAACTCTATTATCTCTACTCTTTTACTGTACTCACTCACTTCTAAATAAATATTATTTTTGTTTTCGAAGAATTTACTGCTTGTTTGCCTATTCTTGATTGGAGGGCTGTATCCGTGTCCTTTCAACGGGAAGTTAGAGAACTGCGGCTTTCTCTGAAAACTCCTTTAGGGAGGGCCACAACCTTAATTAGCGGAACAGGTCAATTAGGAATAAAAGGTTTTAAATTAAAAAGCAAATCTTCTGGTAACAACTGTTGGTACAGCCTTGACATTGCTTAACCTAACACTCTGTTAAGGACATCAGGATGCAAATGGTAGATTCAGCATGGAAAATTCAGAGAGCAGAAACTTTGTACAGTACATTTATAACAATAGACTCTACCTTCCATTTCCAATTATCTCCCTACAAAATACATATCCTGGAAGTATTTGCATCATATTTTCAGGAATCTAAAAGCCTCCAAACTGGTCCCACTGCATTTGCATGGTTTCCTCACCAATGGATGAAGGCTAAAGTTCTAGCTTCAAAAAGGCAAAGGGTAGGGAAAACAGTTAAGACGTTTCACCAAAAAAAAAGAGTCCTGAACGAAACCTTTCTCCAGTTTCAGAAAAAAAATGGATAGCTATTCTATCCACACCCCTCTCATTGTTTTATTTTTCTTGCAGACTCCTATATTTCTAGGTTCTGATAGGACTGAAAGAAATTCACAAAGACAACTGCTCTTTTGAGAGTTCTAAGTACTTCACATCTAAGCCACTCGGATAAGCATCTGAACAGAGTCTTTTGATGTTTGTCTCTAAAGGAAGAGCGTTATTGTAAGTTAGTTCTAGGGCTGTGTGAAATTCTTAATGACTTTAAAAATACACCCTCAAAATTTGAGGTTTTCCAGTTTTGGTTGGATTTTGTGAAGGCAGGCCAATCCAAAATCTGCAAAATTTATACTGTTGCAAGAAGAAAGGGACTTCATTTAATATAATGAAATTAAAGAATGGCAAATTTAAAACTGATAAAAGAAAACACTATTTCACACAATGTACAGCTGGACTGTGAAATTTATAGCTACAGGATATATAATTGAGTTCAAGTGCACAACAAGATTCAAAAAAAGATAAGACATTTTATATGCATAACAAGATTATTCAGAATTAGAATAATAAACACAAATAAGCAAGTACTTTAGAAGAGAGATAAAAATTCAAGCTTCAGGGCATAAGCCAACTTCTAACTTTTTCAAACTTTCCCTGGAAACTGGAAATCCAATAATGGCCTAATAAAAAATGTGTTTCCCTAAAGCATTTTGAATGGTCAATGTCGAAGACAGGATACTGGAGTAGATGGACATCAGTTGTGATCCAACATGTCTGTTCCCATGTTCCTATTTTCAAGTAAAAACCTCATTACTTTTGAAAGTTTGATATTTCATTTAAAAGGCAAATCCATTTTCACATGGATTCACACACACAAAAAAACCTGAACAGTGAAACTTTCCAGCTGCAAAATGAGCCTGAATGAAACTGCAAGTATTATTCACAAAGATTTATGAAAAAATATTAGCTAATTCTTTCCAATGACAAGTTGCAAGACTAGGCTTGAATTCTATCCAATTCTATTACTTAATTCTAATCAATGACTATGTGCAAAAAAATCAAGTCACAGTGATTTGGCCAGAATTTTGGTAAATACAATGGAGCATTTACTAAAGAATTCAGAACCCATTTAAATATTTAGGCCCCAACTCAAAATATTTAAGCACATGTTTAACTTTAGCATGTGTTTACATCTTATTGAAGTCTGTGGGACTTAAGTATGTGCGTAAGTGTACTTCTGAATAGCCATTACAAGGTGGCTTGCAGCTCACAAAATACAATACTTTCCCTGGTCTTACACAGGGTTGCTCCCCTCCACCAAAAAAACCTGTTTCATACATTTCCCACCCAACATCCCTTCAAGTTCATACTCAGGCTCCTTCCAAGCAATTACTTCCCTCTCCCTCAGCTCCTCCATTTCCCCTGACTCCCCCAAGCCTTTACACTGTTTCTGGAGGGTGCGGGAAATACAGTTCTGTATTTTAGTTTAAATGAATTATTACTCGGAGTTCTGTATTACTATGCAGAGTAAGGAATCTGTTTGTCAAAAAACATTTCCTGAATCTTTTTTGTTGTCTATATTGTTACAGACACACTTGCTGACAAGTATTTTGAAATAAATTACCAAAATAATTGAAACTGCTGTGATTATATTGTGTTATTTTGACAAATAAAATGCAGAATTTTAAAATTTTTTGTGCAGAATTTTTAATTTTTTGGTGCAGAATTCCCCCCAGGAGTAAGCACTGTTAGATCTTAATGGGTCTGAAAGTCTTTCTTGTGTCTTGACTTGATTTTTTCAATGCTCACATGATCTGAGGCTTCCTTGAGTCAGGGACCAGAACACAGGGCGCATTTCTGACCCAGGAAAACCCTGGAGTATCCAAGGTGTGAAGCTAGCTTAGGTCCAGAAAAGAACATCAGACCTACTGAGATGTCCCACGGTGGCCATGCTGGGTTACCAGAATCAGAAGGGAAGACAGTCACAGATTCCCCTGGTAAAGGGAGGAGAGGAAAAGGAAAAGTAAGGATCCAAGCGGGAAATAGCCATCAGAGAGCTACATGTGCTCAGAAAAAGGCGAGAGAAACTGGCAACAAAAGGACTTTTGGAGGAAGGAGCGGTAGGAGGAAGGAGAAGGGGTTTAAAACATCAAAAATGGGTCAGGAAAATTTTTACTACATAAACCGCATGGAGCATTCTTAATAAAGATGCAATTGTTCAACCTAGTCCCAATTAACAGTTAATTGTTTTCTTATGGTGAATGAATTAAAATATGTCAAAAATTATAAGAATATTAGGATGGGATTTTTAAAGGCACTTAAGGGAGTTAGAAGCCCAAGTTCCATTGAAATTAGTCCCTCAGACTCTTTTAAAAACCTTAGCCTTTGTCTACAATTGTGTTTATTTTTCCGTCAGTTAAAACAGTATAGCCAGTGGCGAGCTGGAGCCGGTTCGCACGGGTTCGCACGAACCAGTTGTTAAATTTAGAAGCCAAGAGGGACAACTGGTTCTAAAAGAGCTTCTAAATTTAAATCGCCAAAAGTGGTGCCTTAGGCACCGACTCCATGGGTGCTCCAGCTCTGGAGCACCCAAGGGAAAAATTTGGTGGGTGCAGAGCACCCACTGGCAGCTCCCCCCCCCATCCTCCATCCCCAGCTCACCGCCGCTCCGCCTCCACTTCCTTCCCTGAACGCACCGCCCCGCCCTGCTTCTCCGCCCTTTCAGGCTTCCCGCGAATCAGCTGTTCACGCGGGAAGCCGGGGCCAGCTGAGAAGCAGGCCGCGGCTTCCCGCTCAGGCCCAGGGAGGTGGAGGTGAGCTGGGGAGAGGGGGCGCAAGGGCCACCCGCACCGCAGCACGTAACCCGCGGGGGAAGGGGAGGGGGCACGCAAGGGAACCGCTCTTCGTCCCAGCTCACCTCCGCCACTCTCAGCCTGAGTGTGAAGCTGCCGCCTGCTTCTCAGCCCTCCCAGGCTTCCCGCTGAACAGCTGATTCACGGGAAGCGGGGGCAGAGAAGCAGAGCGGGGCAGCGGGTACAGGGGCGGAGGCAGAGCGGCGGTGAGCTGGGGCTGGGCGCGGGGTGGGGAGCTGCCGGTGGGTGCTCTGCACCCACCAAGTTTTCCCCGTGGGTGCTCGAGCCCCAGAGCACACAGGGAGTCGGCGCCTAAGGCGCCACTTTTGATGTGATCAGTGGGGGGAGCAGCCACTCCCCCTGCTCCCCCCCAGCTACGCTCCCCCACGCCTAGGAGCCAGAGGGACCTGCCGGATGCTTCCTGGGAGTTGCCCCAGGTAAGCACCGCTGGGACTCCCCACCTTGTCCCCCAGCAGGTCTCTCTGGCTCTTAGGGGTGGGGTGGGAACCCACTACGGTGGCCCACGAGACCCTCCTGTCCAGTTCTGGGGGCAGTCAGGGGACAGGGTTCTGGGGGGGAGGCGTCAAGGAACACGGGGGAGGGGGGGTTGGATGGGGCAGGAGTCCAGGGGGGCGGGGGTGGGCAACGATCCCCTCGTGGGGTGAGGAGGGAACCCGTTGTTAAGATTTTGGCAGCTCATCACTGAGTATAGCTAATAGAATTTGTTTTAAGAGTTCATGTCAGACTTCCTTCACTTGAAAATACCACTCATTTTTGTTTCCTAGTACTTCAATTGTAGGAATAAACTGCAGATATTACTGTTAACTGCAGCTGTGTATAACACTCCAGTGCTGAATTTATTGTTATAGTTGGGAACAATGGAGGTTAAAAAGGTTATTACTTTCTTGATATAGAGGGCCTTATTTCTGACAGTATTATTTTCCTTTTATGACTACATTCCATACTGTATTTATCATGTTACAGAAAGACACACACAGAGACATTCAAATCCTGCTTGCCATATTGAAACGAGTAGTCCCACTGAAGATCTGGGGATTATGCAGGGATTTGCCCTATATAAGCAGAAGGTTTTTTAAATGTGTTGCTAATTATTTATATGCCTCATTATATCCTTGCTGAGCTGAGCACGACTCACCTCACTTGTCCACCCACAGCCTATCAGGTAAAGATAAATTGGATTGTTCAAACATTTCTAAAGCTATGAGTTTTAAAAAAAAAACCACAGTACTAAAACGTAACCAGTTTGGGATGAATGTATCACGCAGGACAGAGAATGTACCTCACAAACTAATCTTCAAAGACCAGTTCCACAGAAATTGAATTGTTGTCCACAAAAATCCAGAAGATCTCCAACAAGAACACATATTAAAGAAAACTGAAATGGAAGAATGTTTTATCCTATTTAATCAAGTAAAGAGATTAAGAAAAAAACAGCTATTTTATGGAGCATTCTGTGTGAGACAAAGAGAAAGAGAAGGTAAGAAATGATGAATTGACTGGTCATTTGACATTCTAGGGACAGATTTTTTTGCCTTAGGACACAAGGAAAATATAACTATTGTTATGGCAACAGGGTTCATAAATAGGTGATAAATAGGAGTGGATGAGCCATTACAGGTGTCAGTATTCCCATGAATAATTTAGTTAGCTTTTCTTGTGCACTAAATTAATTGTCAGTTAAGAGACTGTTTATGAAGAATCACTAGTTCTCTTATTGTGGCACCTAGAAGCCCAAACTGAGGTCAGGGCCCCAGTGTGCAAGGTGCTGTTCATGCTCATCATGAGACAGCCCTTGCCCCAAAGCGCTGACAATCTAAAGAGACAAGGCAAAGGGTAGGAGAAAGTTACAGATAGGGAACTGAAGCAGAGATATTAGTGACCTGCCCAGGGTGAAACAGGGAGTTTGTGACAGAGGCAGGAAATATGGGTTCAACTCCTATATTCTGGTCCAGAAGATCATCTTTCCTCTCAGTTGGAGTGCTTTCATCAATGTAGCTATAGTGGGCTTCAAAATGGCAGAGAAGGAAAAGAGGAGACAACCGGAGTTAAAAAAAAGGAGAGGAGTGGCTGAGCTCAGCCACAACAACAGTCAGCTGTTTCTGCAACACTAGGTTCTGCCCTCACGTATGGGTCTTATCACGATATGATCTTGACAACTCATGGTGAATAGCCCCTACCCTTGAAGGCCCCCAAATCTTAAAGAAAAATTGCAAATAAGGGCTTACTCTTACTTACTTTATTCAAGTGAGCATTCCCACTGGCATCACATGAATAAAACTATCAGGATTTGGCCATTAATCCTATAGGGCGTAATATTCTTGGCTGAAATCAATGGTTACCGATGGCCACAGGCAGCTCAGTTTTTAAAACTGGGTTCTGTTAATACAGATTTTTTTCCTCCCTGTTTACATCAGATGGAGCATCACATGTTACTCTGAATTATTTTTTTGGCATCAGGAATATATTAACCAGACCAGCATTAGAAAGATAGGATGCCCGCTTATCCATGACAGTAAAGAAAAAAAAAAAAAGAGGGGAAAAAAGAGGATGTTTTTATTAGAAAAAGTGTTTCTAGATCAACTATCTTTTTAAAACTCCTGAACACTGAAATAACTATGTTTTAGGGGATGGAGAAAAGGTCAGCCTGCTTTCGAGCTAATTAGTTCAATACAGTGAATCAGTCTATTTTTCCTTATACCAGATATTTCTGAATGGCTTGAGGTTTTAGATACCTTTTATGGCCTTTGCGCAGTCACATTCAAGAATGTAACAAGCTCATTGAACTTTAGGAGAAGGGAACAAGCTTTGCTTCCCCCCTTCTCCTTAAACTAAATACAGTTCTACTTTTGATGGAACTTTCTCTTGAGGACTTGTTGATAGGAAAGTTCTTTATCCTACCAGTACTATGTTAATCAAGTCAAGTCAGATTTCCATGTTTGCAAAGAGAATAATTATTTCCAGAGCAACACCACCAGAAACGAAAGGTTATGCAAGTAAATTCATTTGTGGAAACAAAGAATAAAATGACAGCATTGCCAAGGGAAATAAGGCTGTCAAAAAAGCCCAAACACTATTCACAAAGACACACAAAAATGACAAAAAGGTGAATGCCTATATGGCAAGCCATTATATTACAGAGGTATGTATCAAAAGCCAAATGCTGCTCTAATCCATAAACATTATTGTTTCCTTCCTGCAAAGAACTATATATATGTGCTGCAGGGGGAACAGGGAAGAAAACTCCTCTTAATAAGTTTCTTTTTAGGGCAGTCTATCGACAATGAACTATTAAATGTCACTTCTGAAGCCTGCTTTCTTTGCACTAATGCATTAACATTCAACCCCATAGTTGGCCGTCCTAAATCAGAAGCGTCTCTGAATTGCAAACCAAACTCTCAGTGTTTATATATATTTTTAATTATGTTTACATTTTTCTTTCAGCTGAGCTTTTGCCTAACATGCTGAACATCAAGCATTGCCATCCTTGCAAAAAATAAAACAAAGTAAATGCTTGGAATGCATAATACATATTGTTTTTCCCTTTATGTAGAGACAGGAAGACTTAAAACAAAGAATAGTATGTACTAGAGAGAACACTATGGATTGGGAAAGACAAAAGCAATTACAATTTTTTGATATACAAGCATAACCCGGCAAACTGATGCTGCTTGAGTAGCTCTTCTGATACATTGTTGTTACAGGTGGAAAATGGCATTATGCCTGCATTAGGGCCCTTTTAACAGCCTCAATTCCAAACTTAGAGCACTTTAATTTACAATCAGGGAGCTACAAGTCATTTACTAGCAGCTGTAGCCAGAGGCAAATGATACTGTTGCTTAGTAACTAACAGGTAACTAGTGCAAACCCCAGTTATATTTACGTACAGAGCAAGCTAATGATAGAATATGAAGGAGATGTATGTTTATGGAAATAGATTCCATCTAGTTGTTTATTAAGATACTGTGGGATTTTTCTTGTAATGAAACATTTGTTTAAATAAAATGCACCAGGAAGGAGAATTGAGCTAATGTTTTCTGACCTTCAGTACACATGATTAAATGAACCATTGCAGATGTAGCTTTTTCAGTTCATTAAAAAAATGAATGGGTGTGAAAACTGCGTTATCCCCAAGCAGCTGATGTCATTCTGAGAGGCCAGATTGACAAACCTGGAGACAAAAGTTCATTGTTTATCCATAGGGCTGCTACCTCCCAGCTAACAGCTGTTTAAGTTTTCTTTACTCCCCCACAAACATCCCTAAGCCAACCATCTTTCAGAGTAAAACGGGTCATTCAGTCTTCACCTACATTCATCCCTCGGTTTCTTGGCTGAGACTTCAAACAGTGGTGTCAATTAGCACTGCCTGTGAAGGAGGGTTTTATGAAATCGAAACCTGCACTGGAGTAGAAATAGTAACACAAATAATAAGCACTATGCCCCATTATCAATCCCATGAGCCATCCAGTCACTCAGGGTTCTTCTTCATTAAGAATACACACTTTGGGCACAATTCCTGTACTGACTGAAATTAATGAGAGTTTTGACATTGATTTCAATGCTATCCGAACCTGGCCCCATACGTTAGCTATGATAACTCTATTAACAATTATCTATGTTCTCAAATGCGTTCTATTAAACAGAGCTCACATAACACAGGCTTTACTTTTCACCTGAATAGGGACATTTTTAGTCAAAAACGAATATTCAGTTCACCTCACAGCTGTATAGTTATTCTTTTCATAGAGATGTAAAGCAGGCATTAATAGTAGTTCAAAACATCACATTTATAAACTTTTCTCCCATCATATTAAACATAAATACTTCAGATGGAATAAAACTTCAGCCCTTCAAATGGATAAATTCCCCACCAAAATTAGAATCTCAAGCTTCAGAAATCAGGCTTTTAAGCAAAGTGTCAGAGTTATGCCTTCACTTGCTGTTCCATGAGATATAATGTCAGGAGAATAAGAAGACCAGGCTAAAAAAAGTCTCATTTATTCTTATCTACAGAGGGCTTTATTTTTAGGAATTTTCTTTCAAATTAGTTAGTTAACAATTGCCAAGTGCTTTGAAGATCAAAAGCTGTGTAAGTGCTGAGTATTATCTGGAAACCAAAAAATGCATACCAAATAACTAACATATATGCTACTCACAGCACTAACAATCACAGTATCTTAGAGTTCAACAGCAGCTTTCAATCCCAAAGGATCTGAAAGGGCTTAAACTATGGCCAGAGCCTGCAAACAGATCTATATGTGTGGATCCTTAGCCCTTCACAGTGTCCCATTTGCTTAAGTAGGACTCTGTGCAGTTCTATTTGCAGGACTGAATCTTGACTAAATACAGGAACCATTTTAACTAACCACCACTGAAATGCAGCTAAATGTGGTGTGGAATACAAAAGTTGTTTAGCAGGTGTGCACCATCACTATATAGCAGCTTTCTTAAAATTCAACTGAAAATAACTTTGTAGGGTGGATATCTGTCTGTCTAGCCTATAAAATTTTGAGAGAGACTTCCACAAAATTAAAAAAACCTATAGATTTGTACTATTCATTAACAAATTCTAAAGGAGATTAAAGTAATTTCTATAGAGCCCTATTTAATTCCTGTAAGACATTACTGGTTGAATCTCTCAAATTTCACTCTTGCAAAAAATATTACTGGATTGTTAATAACAATCAGTGCTTAGGAACTGCATTATGCCTCATTCAAAAGACAGTACTTCCTACAGTGACCTGTATACAATGTTTCTCTTTCAACAATGAGACTCTCTAATGCTTGTACATTACTTCAATGTATATTTACCCTGTTCCTTTTAAGGCCTTAAGTTTACTTACTGAAGGACAAATAAGGAAGGTAAAACATTTACATACCTTCAGGCATACTAATAAATATGACATATGAGCAACAAATTACACACCTGGCTCTCTTTTCCAGGACACACACGCGCGCGCGCGCGCTTCCCCCCCACCCCACCCACAAAGCCAGACATAACTTACGCACTACTATAAGGTATCCAAGAAGCATCACTACAGTCCACCTTTGCCAGCCTACCAATTTGTTAAATATACCAAAACCAAGGACCTAACACAGGACTAATAAAATTATCTTTATCACTGGAGAGCTCAAAATGACGGATGCCAAAGTTTAGGACTTTATGAGATCAAGTGAGCACATACAGTTTTCAAATTTTGTTTTGCAAATGCAATTAAAAATGTGCAATTGATTTAGTACTGGAGAGTAATGACATCCCAGTTCATTTGAAATTAATATATCTCGATAAAATGGCATTAAGCTGAGACATTAAGTCCTGAGGTACAGATCTAAATTAAGGGTCAGGAACCTGCTTTGCCAGGTTTCAGATTACTTTGAACACAGACAGCGTAACTGGCCTAAACTACTACATTCTTAAACTAGTACATCTGAGTACATAACCTTTGAGACACTGGGCTAGATAAAGACAGGCCCAGGGACAGAACTCAAATTCAAGTCAAGCCCAAATCAGAATATGGACCCAATCCTGGAAGACACTAAATGCCTCGAGAGAGGTGCTGAGCATTTGCAACTTCCCTTTGTGTCAACACGAATTATGAAATAGTTTAAATAGTTTCACCATGGCGTAACCCACCTATGGTAACTTTTAAGTAGGTACCTATACCAGCATTTTTCAGTATATGTGCATGCACTAAAGGCCATCTCCATTCACTAACATTTTAACTTGTAGTGTGTTCTTTAAAGTGTCTCATGACGTTTAGAGTACAACTTGGCTCAGCTTTTAGTGAAAGATAAACCTTCACTTGACGATAGATTTTTTTCAGGTCCTTTGGGTTCTCAGTTAAAGTTTTCACTGTTCCTTTATATTAATCAATTACTTGTTTTTGCTCTTTTCTAAATAACACATTATAATCATACAATAAAGGCAGCATCAAGAGAAAGGAAAGACCACAAAACAGACCCAAACGTAGCCATATATTTTATTACAGAATATGACAGGTTTCAGAGTAGCAGCCGTGTTAGTCTGTATTCGCAAAAAGAAAAGGAGTACTTGTGGCACCTTAGAGACTAACCAATTTATTTGAGCATAAGCTTTCGTGATGCATCCGATGAAGTGAGCTGTAGCTCACGAAAGCTTATGCTCAAATAAATTGGTTAGTCTCTAAAGTGCCACAAGTACTCCTTTTCTTATTACAGAATATGTCGCTATTGAATCTAACTGGTCGCTATTTCTTCTCCATGTGGCAAAAAACAGAAAAATGATATTAAACTCTTCCATGCACCTTCCAATCCTGCATTTACAATGAGACTGTAAAAGCTAACATACACAACATGCATTCACAGTTTATTTATTAAAAGGCATTTCTTAGCACCAATCAGATAATATACAGCAGACTCACAACAGAAGAAACTAAATTTAAAATAATAGCTATTGCTGATAAGGAAGGGTACACGATTTAGAAAGGTGGGCAGGAAAACAGGTCCATAATTGCAATTAGCACTCCATGATACTATAGTGGTGGCCCTCAGAAGCTTATCTTGGGCAAAATTGAAAAATATAAGGTTAACTCCAGATTTTCAAAACCAACTTCTATTTCCCTATACACATGCCTATAGGAAATACCATAAATACAGCTGAAAGTGGGGTTATTTAACTGTAAATACTTATTTAAGCCCCCAGCCTACGCTCTTATCCATGCCAATGGAAGAGTCCACCCACTAACATCCAATTGTAGGACCATGGGCCTTAATTATCTCAGGCAATTGGCAAGTTTTAAAAGGCCATCACCGTACACGATAAGTCCAATTCCCTATACACAGCTGCATTCTCTACTGAAAACTGACCCTGAACAATTTAAGATAAGTCAGCTAGTTCAATTTGGTTTTAGGCTGCAGTATGATTTTGCTACTTAAATGGTATTTCTCCTCTGAAATACCAAGCCAAAAAATGTGTTTACCACTTTTTACAGTACAAGCAGAAATAACCCCTTGTGCAGTGAGAAGCAAAAGTTGATACACAGCTATTACTTATATACATCAAATTTCAATGCTGCATTTGCAGATCTGAACAGTCAACTTTAAAAAGTCAGCAAATTCTGATTTTAGAGCAATTGGTTGAATGAATCATTTATTTGTTTTCAAACTAACTTGAAAACCTGTCACTCTCCCTGCTTCTAGCAGAATTCAGAGTATCTCCAACCCCACCAGACCTTCTTGGAATGACAAGATACTACCCCTCAGACCTCTCAAAAAAAGTCTTTGACAACTGTTCTCTTTTCCTAGAGCTACTATATTCTGAAAACAACCTCTTCTAAAATATTCTACTGATGGCACATTTTGTAATCTGTAGAGAGCGAGAATGCCACACACATATATATGAATCCAACTTCTGCTCTGAATTATAACCAGACAATCCAACTGACATCTATGGGCCAGATTTTCAGCTGGTATAAATCGGCAGAGCGTGGAGCTACGCTGAACTACACCAACTGAGGTTCTGGCCCTATGACTTTGTGCCCAAGACAGTGCATCACAACTTTGTTTATCAACGATAAATTCTCCTTCCATATTTATACATATGGTTCATCTGGTTCTTGCTATTATTTTTTTCAGATGTTACTACTGGATTACAGTTTTGTAATACTCTATTTTAAAACTTTGATACCAATGTAAAGTATCTGAACATTTAAAAGCATAACAAAAGTAATAAAGCAGGCTGAGTTTAGTTCACTGCAACCTTTGGAATTAAAGAATCTTTGGATTGCAAATAATCACACTTGTGTCTAAATTCACCATTCAGCTAAAGTAATAAAAAAAGAACAACCAGAGAGGACTTACTAAAAATCTCCAATGATGATTCCCTTGAGTTAGTGTTGTGACATTAGATTGAAAAATCTGGGTTTTCTCCTCTAAAAATCGGATCTGATCTAATGTTTTCTGTGGCACTGCAGGTTGCAAATATGGTAGCTCATTTCTAAACTGTAGGGAAACAAAAACCAAAAACAGGTAAATCCTTACATTTGTTTAAACCACACCTAGCAGCATGCATCTTTTCCACAATATAATGTGATTTACATCAGTGGTTCTCAACCTTTCCAGACTATTGTACCCCTTTCAAGAGTTGGATTTGTCTTGAGTACCCCCAAGTTTCACCTCACTTAAAAACTACTTGCTTACAAAATCAGACATAAAAAATACAAGTGTCACAGTACACTATTACTGAAAAATTGCTTTCTTTCTTTCTCATTTTCTCTGTATGAAATTTTAGTTTGTAGTGACTTCACTAAAACTTTTTATGTAGCCTGTTGTAAAGCTACAAATATCTAGATGAGTTTATGTATCCCTGGAAGACCTCAGCGTACTCCCAGGGGTACATATACCCCCAGTTGAGAACCACTGATTTACATGATCTTTTTAACAGAATGTCTCTCCATACGTGGTTTGCAAGTGATGGTTAATAAAAATATCCTACACATTAAAAGCCAAACTAAATTAATAAGTCTTCAAGAATCCTCTGAAGCATACCTCATCATATATAACGGTGGAGATGTGAAAATAAAATGTGCATTGCTTTCATGCACCACTTCAACTCAGTTTCCCCCATTCCTGTAGAAACTAATTTACCAAAGGCTGTTGTTTAGTTCTTACACCATATGCTGGCCCGTAGCAGAGGGGTGAATTTCTCTGGGTGCTCAGTTTTGGGGGTTTGATTAGATACAAACTCTAGTATAATACTTACTATTGTACTTTTCTAAGCATCTTCCTTTCTTGCCAACAATCAAAATATCATTTATTGAGCTTAAAGATGCCTTATTGATGCCTTATAGATGCCTTTTAAGATTTATTGAGCTTAAAGAAATTTAATGCTTAGGGGCAATCCAGAGTTGCTGAAGTCAAAGGAAAGACTCCCATTGACTTCAGTAAGCTTTGGGTAAAGGGTGAAGTGCACAACCTGTAGTCTTGGGCAAAACTTCAGAACAAAAGGGAACTTTGTCTGACTAAAGTCAGCAGGGATCAAGTCAAGGAATTTTAATGACAACTAAAGACATATTTCCTGTGACTTCATCAGAAGGGAAAGTGAGAGGAAACAGGTAATTTATAATGCTGTATCATGGACTGTATCACATTTTAAATGAATCACTGTTTGTTATAAACTTCACTATGGAATGTGGTTCATTTACTCTTACCGCTTCCAATCGACATACCTGGCCTGTCAAAAGGCTTAGGCTTTGTCTACACTAGCACTTATGTCAGCTAAACTTTTGTCGGTTGGGGGGGGTGGGGTTTCCCCACACCCGACCGACATAAGTTTCATGGACAAAAGCACCAGTGTGGACAGCACTATGTTGACAGGAGAGCATCTCCCACCTACATAGCTACTGCTGCTCATTGGGGGTGGTTTAATTATGCCCACAGGAGAGCTCTCTCCTGCCAGCATGGAGCAGCTGTACAGGAGACCTTCCAGCAACACAGCTGCAGCAGTACAGCTGTGCCATGGTAAGGTCCGTAGGGTAGACATAGTCTTAGTCAATCAGGGCCTGTGTATTCTATAAGATACATATATGGAGAGTATATACTTAATGCACAGCAACAACTATATGGGTTTGAACCAACTCCCACTGAAGTCAATGTGAGTTATTCCACTGACTTCTACTAGAATTGCATCAGGCCCTAAGTTAGGTTAAAGAGGGAGAATGGAGGAAGGGGAGGGGAGAAGAGTCCCTAATTACAAGGGCCACAGAGAAATGCTTAAGCCAGGTGAAGGAGTAAAAGAAATGTCAATGTAAGGGCAGGATGGCAACAAACTTAATTTGTGCAGGAAAGAAACCCAAATATCAGAAGAACTAATTCCCCTCGAAGGCCTCAATTTGGCAAGGCACTTAAACATATGTAGAACTTTAAGATTGGGAGTAGTCCCATTGGCTGAATCAGGACCGCAGCTGGTAGATTCATATGCCTATTCACAAGCCAGCCCAAATGAGTTAAAACAAGTGTAACACATTACCAGTCATGTAATTGTGGAATGGTAATTGTGTACCAGTGAATGTGTCTATAGTGGAGTACTAGGTATATATTGTAATTAACAGAGTAGGTTGCAATTAAAGAAATACTATGATTTAGTGAGTTTTAGTTTCTCATTGCTATGGATTAAACACAACATATAAAAAAGTACACAAAGCCATGCATGTGTCGCTACATCTGAGTGTTATTTTTTGTCATGAACCCAGATTGCAAATTTTCTGGAGCAAAGGCTGTCTTTTCTACTATATTTGTACAGGGCCTAGCACAAAGGGGCCCTGATCCAGGATTGGGGTCCCTAAGCAGTACTGTAGTATAAATAAGAATACATTTTAAATAGACAGAGTGTGTACATACCAGCAAAGAGTATACACACACATTTCAAAATACACTTTCAATATTTAATTAATCCCCACTTATCTTGAATAAGCACTACTCTTGTAGCAGTAAACTAATTATCTTCCTCTCAGGGACATTATGGTTTTAAATCATTTAAATATTTCACAGATCTCCATTCACTGAATCCATTGTTATCACATGAATCTTGCTGCAACTAAATAAAAAGCCTCACGAATCTGAAGACCTGAGCAGGCTGGCTAACCTTTTCATCTCTGGCATTTCAGTAAACTTTATACTGGTGCACTTTGTCAACTGGAAACATACCAAAGGTTGATTAAATTACTTTTTCATCAGTTATAAGACTCTATGAGCTCAGACCAATCTTAGACGTGATTTTATCCTACTGAACTCATTGGGTGTTTTGCAGTTGATTTTCATAGGAAAAAGAGCAGATTCAATTGCTGATAAGTATAAGTGAGTAGTTCTATCAAAGCTTTTAAGGCATCTTTTTCACCAAAGCTGAGTTTTATAGATATCTTTTGACTGAGGCCCCTTTTGTCACACAAAACCTGCAGACCACATGAACAACCTGTTACCTGCAAAGCGGTCAACATAAGAGCCTATTAAATCTTTATGAGACAAGAGCAACAGGCATTCTTAATACCACACAATATAGCTCTAAAAGGAACCAAACAAACAAAAGAATCACACAAGGCTCCAGTGGCACAAAACCAATTCTAATAAATATGAAAACTTGGGGACATACGGAGGTTTATTATTAGCATAGAATAGTATACACAGCCGATCCACGTACATACATCCAAATCATTAGCAACAAACATTCAGCTTGCTGGTGCCTTTAAATGTCTGTACTTACACAACGTGCGATTCCTTCTTCAGTGCCAACTCAATTTTGATGACACCACCAATGCTGGATTTCTGGGACGCTGCTAATAATACTGGCAAGTGGCCCTACTCAGCCTTCCATTTCTATGTTAGGCCTGGGCCTGGAAGCGTAAGGCTGTTTATTTATTCATGGGTTTCCTAAGCTGCGCTTTGTGTCAGCTGAATAGGACAGTTACTCAATCTCAATATGGGACCTGTTCAGCATTTAGCAGGCACCTTTATGAATCATTCAGACAAAGAACACTGCCCTCATAACAGCAATATGGTCTTTTCACATGGATATTCTTTTGGACAGGTAATCCTGTGTAGAGAAACAAAGTTTCATCAATGTCCCTTTTTGAAGGGTACTGGTCTCTCTTTAAAATATATTTTACATGATACCTGTCATTTGCAACCTCAGAGGCAGAAACTCTCTTACTATATTATCTGCAAATACTCAGGGTTGTGAACAAGTTTATCATGCAGATAGTCCCAGTGAAATCAGTTGGGACTACTCAAGTGTGTCAAGTTAATCACATACCCAAGTGTCTGCTGGCCTGAGGGCTATGTTTATAGAGTATGTAGTATCATGGGGCCTCGATCTTGATTGGAGTTGCGATACTGGCAGACTAGGTGGCATCTCATACCAAGGCCTCTTGGCCTTACAACACTGACAAATGCATAGCTGGAAATCAGTCTAGCTCACCTGTGTGTTAGCATTGTTAAAACAGATGTTAAATTGATAAGAATGTGGTTAGCGTTTAGACTTGATGAAATGCTTGTAGCATGCTGCATGCATTGCTCTCACTTAACGTCTGTAGCACATGGTACAAAGTTATTTTGAGTGTTTGCACTGTAAACCTCTGTAACTGTGTAACTAAAACAGGAAAGAAGCATTAATTAACGTAACCTGCTCATTGTGCATACAAGAAGGCCCACTGAAACCAAAATGAGTCATTGTGAAACATCAATGGACAAAGACTTCGTTGATTGCCCCCCACCCCTAATCCATGAAGAGGAGACAGCAGAGGTGAAAGTAAGCCAGTACGGTACGGTATGGTGTACCGGTAAGAAGAGCCAACCGTACCAGCAGGGCCGCTGATGGAACGGGGAGGCAAAAGGGGCAGCTGCCTAGCGATTTAAAAGGGCCCGGGGCTCCCAGCAGCGGCCAGAGCCCCTGGCCCTTTAAATCACCACCAGAGCCCCAGGCGGTGCAGACTGGACAGCACTGAAAGGCAGTTTGGCCCCAGCCCCTTCCACCCGAGGCCCCACCTCTTCTGCCTGAGACCCTGCCCCTTCTGGGCGCCCAGAGCCACCCCTTCCTTGCCCAGGACCCGGCCGCCCTGCATACTGGGAAGTTCATTAAGTTACTTTCATCCCTGGGAGACAGGCACCAACACTTGTCCCCCATCACTTTGAACTCTGGGGGAAGGGAATAAAAATCCCTGACCAGAAGGAACTTGGAATGTGGAGAGGGCAATTTTTCTAAGCATAAGCAAGAGATCCCCAAGCTGCTTAGCTTGGGTTAGCCCTAAAGGACATCTAGAGCTATAGCCGCTACTATTGCTTTTTGGAATCGAGGACTGTAATATATATATATCTATATATCTATATATATCTCTGTGTGTGTGTGTGTGTGTGTGTGTGTGTGTGTGTGTGTGTGTGTGTGTGAGAGAGACCTGCTTTAATCTTGTAAATAACTCATTTCTTTTTCTTAGTTAATACATCTTTCGTTAGTGTTACAGGATTGGTTACAAGCAATGTCTTCGGTTTGAGATCTGAGGTACAATTGTCCTGGGATAAATGACTGGTCATTTGGGACTGGAAGTAACCTGAATATCATCGGGATTTTTGGTGTAAGGGACCATCTATCACAAAGACAAGCTTGCCTAGGTGTCAAGATACACCAGAGTACCCGAGGGGACGGTCTGTAACTCCGTGTTAAGGCTGTGGTAGTGCTTGTGGGGAGTTCACACTTGACATTTGGCTGGTGAAATCTGAGGGCAGGTCTACACGTAAAATGCTGCATTGGCGTAGCTACACCGACGCCGCTGTGCCGCTGTAGTGCTTAAGCGAAGATGCTCCTATGCAGACGGCAGAAAGCTCTCCCATTGGCATAGTTAATCCACCTCCCCGAAAGGCTGTAGCTATGTTGACGGGAGAAGCTCTCCCGTCAACATAGCACAGTCTACACAGGGGGGTTAAGGCCAGCATAACTACCTCTCTCAGGGCTGTGGATTTTTCACACCCATGAGGGATGTAGTTATACCGACATAGGTCTGTAGTGTAGACCTGATCTCAGTATGGAGCACACCACCTCTTTGCTTCTTAGCAGTCTGCCCTGAGCTCGGCACTCACAGTCATGAGCCACTCTAGACAGCGGCTTTTAAATGCCATTCTAGAACAATTAATCAATCATACTACATATGACTTGGATTATAAGCTTCTTGGGACAGTGACTGTCTTGGTACAGCACCTAGAGCAATGGGCTCCTGGTCCATGACTAGAGCTCCTAGGCAATACAAATGATAAATAATATCTATTACTTATGGAGACTATCACTAGGTATGGAAACTACTATCTGATTTTCATTCGCTGTAAACCTTGCTACCATAGCAGACATGCACAAGCCTTATACATTGATCTATTTTCAAACTGATTAAAAATACACTGATCACACTGCTGCCAGCTCTCGTGATTTTTTTCCCATGAGTCAAGTGGGCTGGGTTGGAACCAATCTTGCAATGACACAAGAAGCACCAGCCATCTAGTGAATTTCAGCTCTGCCTAGAGAGGACCACCCAGCAGCTCAGGGAGGCTGCACCCCCATCGACCCCTCCATTGCTGTGTACAATGCAGACAGCTCTTCTGTTCCTCCCCACTCCTGCAACCCTCAAGCTAAGCCAGAAAAGTGGATAAAAAAAAACCCCTGGTTCTGTCCTCCAGCCTGGAAGAGAGTGAGGGGGACCCTAATGCAGCCTCCACTCAGCCTTTGGGGGAGGGGTGATGAATCTCAGGAGCTGCAGGAGGACCCAAGGTGAGGCTGGGGGGGGGGGGAGAGGGGAGAGCTGATGGGGAGCTGGAGGGGCAGAATGGATGGGTCACAGAATTGACAGGGGGGAGGAGGGGAGCAGGCAGCTGTGGGGCAGAACTGACAGGAAGTTGCGGGGCAGGAGACATGGACAGATGCAGGGATGACAATTCCTGCACTCCAAAACCAGTGTTTTGTTTTGTTTTTTAAACCAGTCTCGGTTTTGGAGAGGTTTGACTCATGGACTTTTACTAAAAATATCCGTGACAAAAAGGGTAGGCGGATTCAGCACCCACTGCTTCTTCTGTGGCTCCCGGTCCACGCATCGCGGCTGGGCAGCTGCAGGGGCCCCCCACCAAGACAGGAGCTGGGAGCTGCAGGGGCAGGGCTAGCTTGGGGAGCTCCAGCCCCGGGGCAGAAAAGGTCACCGAGGTCAATGGAAGTCACGGATTCCGTGACCTCCGTGACATAATTGTAGCCTTACTCATGATTTTTGATCCCCTGGAGTGGGCAATACTGTTGTCTTGTATTGTATGGCAGTGGCACATACAGACCCCTAGCCAGCTCAGGGACCCACTGTAGTAGGCTCCGTACAGACATGCAGTAAAAGACGGCGATCGACGGGTTGTGTGTTAGGATAAAGATATTCAGGCCTGTCTGCAAAGGCCTGTACTTTAAGAATTTAGGTGTATTCTTATCACTTGGCTAGTTCTAGAGGTATAAAAGAAAGAATCAAAATCACTGTCTGCTGGTGTAAGGGCCTTCTCTTACTGTGACAGTCTGAGGCCCTGTTCTTAGGTTAAGGCCTTTGGCTAAGCAGCAGAGGCAGCCATAAGCTAGGAAGCGAACAGTCACATCCTCACATTCCAAACTAGTCACATTGAAATAAGGTGCTATGGGGCTGTTAGGCACTATCAGGACAGAATTGTATTCCTATCACCTCCAGAGAAAGGGAAGTTCCTAGAAAATGTAAAAGGAAACTTAGTTTGATAGCATCCTGTCTGGCAAGAACTCACTTATCAATAGCTGGGATGTGAAATCCTCACTTCTGTATTGTCTTGTCATTATAGTTCCCACTTTGCTATTGTTTGTCTGTATAATCTCTGTCTGGTTCTGTGATTGTTCCTGTCTGCTGTATAATTAATTTTGCTGGGTGTAAACTAATTAAGGTGGTGGGATATAATTGGTTACATAATCATGTTACCATATGTTAGGATTGGTTAGTTAAATTTCAGGAAAATGATTGGTTAAAGTATAGCTAAGCAGAACTCAAGTTTTACTATATAATCTGTAGTCAATGAGGAAGTGAGTGGGTGTGGGAGGGAGATGGGAACAGGGAATGGGGGTAAGAAAATTGGAATCATGTTTTGCTAAAGGGGGAAATGGGAACAGGGAATGGGAGTAAGGAAGTTGGAATCATGTTTGGCTAAGGGTAGGAATGGAAACAGGGACACAGGTGTAAGGCTCTGTGGTGTCAGAGCTGGGAAGGAGGATACTAAGGAAGGAAACTGGAATCATGCTTGCTGGAAGTTCACCCCAATAAACATCGAATTGTTTGCACCTTTGGACTTCGGGTATTGTTGCTCTCTGTTCATGCGAGAAGGACCAGGGAAGTAAGTGGGTGAAGGAATAAGCCCCCTAACATTGTGCTTTTCCAATTTGAGCTCTATGCTTGTTGCTCCCATGAATTTCCGAGAGGCCTGGCAGGCAGCATAGAGACATCTAATATGGGGGACCAACAGGAGGCACCATCTGCACAGAGCGGAGCTGGTTCCTTCTTTGCTGAAATACAGAGAGAGCTGCAGCAGTCTTTTACCTCAGGGAATTATTCCCCTAAAGCGGGACCTGCCCCCACCTCCAACCGCATGCTCTGGAGCTGTAGGCACAAAAGCTGGAAGCAGCAGCTTCCTGGTAGCCAGGGCATGTTGGAAGCAAGTGAGTAGGCCTGAGAGAACTGCTGACGTATAGCTTCACACCGCTCCCCCAAAGCTAAATGCACAGTAATACAGGCACCCACTTAGATGAATAGGAAACTTGAAATACCAGTGTGTTTTTCCTCCCCGTTTCCTTTCCTTGGCTTGTCCCGGATGGATACATTTTGTAACACTTGCTAACTGCTGGGTGGAAGAAGCTATGGGGGACAAACCCTTTAACCGTTTAACAAAATGTAACCCCCCACCCCCACAAGAATGGGAAGGTGGAGGGAAAGTGAGCCAGAAGTCCATTAATCTGATCTCCAGTCCTAAGCAAGGCAGTCCCACTCAGAGTTTTTTAAGGGCCAAAGTACTGTATTCTTGGTAAGAGGTCAGTTATCACCTAAACTAGTGTATAACAACCAGCACTATTGTTCCTTTCCAGATATTTCAATATAAAACACACTGCTAAAAAATATAAATGAGAAATCCTGTGTCTCATCTCCATCCCCTTTATACCTGCTCCAAACATTAAAAAACAACCAACCAAATAAAAAGGGTTGCTTGTCACTAGCATGGCAGTGTAGGAGACAGGCTAGGCAGGCGAGTTAAAGGGGGCACAGTTGCTCAACTGTCCTGATTGTGCTCTGGGTGATGTCACAGCAGCTAAGTCCTGAAAATTCTGTTTGGCTGAAACCATTCAGGAAATTAGTGTCAAAATTTGTGACTAGTTTTGGGTTGACCAAAACTCCATGTTTTGGCAAATAACCTATTTACCCAAAAAACGTCACCCAGCTCTGTTGCTGACTCTGTTAGATAACAAGTTGCCTCATCTACTGAAATCTGCAAGCTACTGATGTCAGCGGGAGGGGAAGACACACAGCATCCCACAGGATCAAGACTAAATACTAGTTTCTTATCCCCCCCGCCCCTCTCTCTCACACATGCTTGTCCTTTTGTCCTGGCTTTTTCAAAATGCAAAATCACACTGAAGTCTAAAACAACATTTCATACAGATTATGACTTTTTATTTATTTGTTTATGAACAGCTAAACCCTTTCTTCCTGGAGAGGTATAAATACTCAAGGGAATATCTTGCAATTTTGAAGGCAAAACAATATCGCTACAAAAGCAAATCACACTAATATTATTTGCCAGAGCTAGGATGTAGTGCTTTAGAAATTAATGGGAAGTATATTGTCATCTTGTGGCATATTTTACAGTCTCTAACAGTGCATTAAAAATAATCCAGTGAGGGTTTTTGTTCTTACATTGCAAATTCTTCAACCACATGACAAATGCACTGTGGTTGAAGAATCAGTAGCCAGGTTACAAGCCAGAGAACGACATTCAATGCAGTAGGCAAAATGTCAGCAATTATAAAGGTATCCATATGCCAGGGAGTTCATATGAAATGTTGTATCTGCATCAAAAGACATTTCAATGAATTTCTCTTCACAAATTACATTTCTACCCTTTGTAGAAGAATAATTTTTCTACTCATCAGTTGAAATGATTATCCCTGACCTGCCCTCGTTTTTAACTCTTGCTCTTTTTCTTGTGCCTCTATCAGTGAAATAATTTTTTATTCTGCATTATTATTATTCCTGGTAGATTGATCTATATGGAATGCAGATATATTTACGCACACACATATATATGATCCAATATACTGGATACACCCACACTCCAATGGGACTCAGCGGTGAAATACATTTATTATTGCCCATAGCTCATATGGTGGGTAAATCTAAAATGACAGACAGTAAGTAGCGTATCAGGGTGGCTGGCACTTTAAAGGAATCTGGACCCAACTTCACCTGTGATGGATCACCTACATACTGGCTGAAACCGGTCAGATAGGCATCAGGTAACTATAGAAACCAGCAAAGGACTCAGATGGGAAGAGAGCTGCCTGGTGCAGGCAGACTCTGGCAGGAAGACCCTGGGTGAATTGGGGAAAGCTACAGGAAGCAGAATAGCTTCTGTGGGAGGCCCTGGAGCAGCACGACTCCCAGGCAAGTGGCCTGTAGAGAGAAAATCTGTAAGGAATACATAAGCCCCTGCAAAAAACCCTAGGTTAGGGGGAAGGGACAATTTATGTGCAGTATTAGTTCTATGTGGACTGAGAACAGGGCCTGACCCACATTCTGAAGGGACAGGCCAGCAGTGTACAACCAGACTATAAATTCCCTTAAACTAAAAAGGCATAATTATTCCACCTCCGTGAGAGGCAGAAGCTATGTCAGTGGGAAAGCATCTCCTGCCAACATAGTGCCAGTGTGGACAGCACTTAGGGATGCTGTAATTTGCTTCTATTTCACAGCCCTGAGCAACACAAGTTAGAGCGACTTAAGCAGTAGTGTAGATCTGCCCCCAGTGTGTGCCTATGCTGGCTGAGAGATGAGCTCTGTTTACAATGAATTTCTCTTGGGCTTCTTCCCCTTTTATTTTATTTTTGAGTCCTATAGTCTGATGATGCATTATAAACAGCCACACTTCTCTTTAAGAAGAAGGGTATATATTCTGAGCTGAGATGGGCCCAAACTACAAGGTTTAGATCAAACTTCCCCGTATCCAGTTCTGTGGGTGCTTTGCCCCAACAATGGAGGAATGACTCAGTGAATATACTGCAATGTACACCAGCATGAGAATCTTCCTGCACACCTAGAATGCTCACTATTGGAACACCTTACTCGGGGCTGTGGTGGATTCTATGACACTGGTTAATTTTAAAATCAAGATTGGATATTTTTATAAAATATGTCTCATTCAAACAGGCATTAATTCAGAGAAGTCCTATGGCTCTTTTTACACAGAAGGTCAGATTAGATGATCACGATGGTCCCTTCTGGCCTTGTAATCTATGAATCTATTCATCTAGATAAAATTAGAATTTGTTCCTCTGTGGTTGATCTCAAATATTCACTGCTAGGTTAGGATGATGATCTGGCAGAAGTGGCCCACAGTCACACTTGGGTCTGAGCCCCAGTGCCGTGCTTGAGTCCGCAATGGTTAGAATTATTGCATAGGCTCAAGAATTATTCCTTTCACTGATGAAGACAGGGAATTCATAGGCTCTGAACGGGATTGTAGCTATTCCCAATAGGTGGAGAACAACTGTGACACAGGGCTTCCAGGTCAAAGCAATACCCCAAAGTGGGGGAAACGGGTACTGACAGGACAGCAGAGACTCTTCAAGGGGAAAATAAAAGTTAAACTCACAGCTCTGTACAGCAGACTATTTACACCTCATCTTTTCCCCGGCTTCAAACAATTTTGAAACTAATTAGTTTCTCCTGCGATAGTTACTCTCTTTAAAGGTTTAGATGTCGATCATGTTAACTTCAGACATTGGATAGAATTGCCAAAATAAGAGGACTGCCAGGTTAGCAGCAGGTGCTTCAGGAAAGCACACACACCAGCATGTGTTCACGGAGATACTGCAGTGACCAGACAAAAAACATTCATTTGAAATAGCATCCAATCTAGGCTAAACTGTGTGGTTCTCAGGAGTTAAAACCCCACCTCTTTTGGAATGTATCATACCTCCCTGCAGCTAACATCACCTCATACGCAATATTGCTCAACGCATGAGAAATGTAAATAAGTGCTGCTTTCCCCATCTCCCCCCATCCACCCACACTTTTGTTTCTTAGATGCAGGCTCAAGTTGGCTCACCTACTAACGTATACACCCTGCCGTGCATGGGTGGGTGTTTTCAAGCTTATATGGAAGCTCTTTGGATTTACGTTTAAGACTACCATATGGTAGATGTAAGGCATGGCCTTGAGCACACCGCCACAGGGCCTGAAACAGCCCTGCAACAACTTACTCTAAGAACGCTAGTCTGGGAAGTACTCTAGAGTAGACTGAAGCTGCTTCAGCAGTATGACGTGACCAGCTTTCTAAGGTAAAATTATCAGGAGATAATTACACCCTACTGACTTACTGCCACTCACTTGCACTCATGACATATAGCGCCCCGGTGGAAAAAGTAAATTCACAATGATTTTATAATATAGTGTGAAACAAAGGAGCAAGATGTATCAGAGTATTAGTGAGAATAATATACTGAATAATCATCATATGTAGCATTTATGTAGACTCTTTACCTTTCCAAAGCAATAGACAATACATTAAGTGATTCGCACAGCCAGGGACTCACATTCATAGACTACATAAGGGGCTGCCTAGGACAGTGGGGACCCCTGGCTCAACTGCTACCCCTGCATACCACCAGGCAGCATGGGTTTAGCTTCTTTAAGGGCACCCAATTGCAACCAGCAGTGGACAGCACATGGGAGCAACTACACTGGTGCCTCTGTAGCCCAGCCATCTCTCCACTCCCCATCAGCTGGGAGATGTAGCAGTGTGCCTCTGGGCCCTTTCAAGACAGCTCCTCCCCTTGTACCAGCATTAGGATGGCTCGAGCCATAAAATCCCTATGTAATGACAGCTTTCTTAGTGAAAGTGGATTGCTTTGGGCAGAAAAATGTCATAGGCCACACACGAGTCAGTGGCAAAAACTGGATTAAGAACATAGAAGTCTCAGTCCCCATCCCTGTGATCATTCTTCTAGATCATGCTGCTTCCCACAGCACTCTTAGTCCCAAACGATCCCAACAGACAGACAAACTATCCACAGGGATCACTTCACCCAAGACCAAAATACAGCCACCACTAGAGTGAAAAACAACAGTTCTTGAACATTGCATAAAAATACTATGCAGCAATTTATGGGTCAAAACAGAAACAGCAAATATTATTTAGTTACACAGAATGGGTCAAATTTTGCAATTCTTACTGAGTTCAATGGGAAGTTTTATTTAAGGATGCAGACTTATATATTATAAATTATATTTCATAATATTCTATATTATAAATTAATACAGAAATTAATACTGGGGTGAACATCCCACTCTTGTGAAAAATGGCATGGGATCTTTAATGACCACAAATAGCCAGGACCGGATTATTGTACCTCTTCCAAAAGATGTCAATTTCAGTAGCTCAGTGCCCCTGAAAACTAAGATAGGGGCACTGACAGAGGGAGGAAGTATGCCATTTTCTGATGCATCAAGACCACTCCTTGCAGCTCCTAGGTGTTCTTCTGATGTTTCCCATCCAGTCACTGACCCAAGCCTACCTTGTTTAGCTTATCAGATCTGGCAGGGTCACAGCGTGGTTTGGTTGCAGGCAATCACATTTACAAATGAGATGCATAATGGACAGAGACCACTCTTATCCTTCACATGTTGTTGCAAAAGAGAAAGCCATTTAATGTGCCTTGCGGAGTAACTTCCCTTTTCATTTTGTGTATCAGGCAAGAATTACTATGATGTTATTTACAACTCTGCAAAGCCATAAAATCTTGGCATCTATACTGATGGATCTCCAGAATCACTGACCCAGGAGAATGACTGAGGTCAGACTGTAGAATTTTTATGGCAGGGAGAACAATCTGTCAAACTCTGAAACTAAGGAAGACTGTAGGGTACAAATAGTACCCTACAGTACAAATAGTACAAAAGTACAAGCTCTCCCCCCCCCCACACACACACAAATTTGTGTTGGATACAGTATAGCCATTAAAACAACTACTGTAATCACTTGTGAAAGGCCATTCCTAGCACTGGCCTCGATAAAGTCACTCACTGTCCTGCACTGGTCTTTTGATTTTGTTTTTTTTAAATAGGGGGATACTCAGTATTATTCCATATAAATCATTCCGCAAAGTGGGGTGATACTTTAAAGTTCCTTGACTAAAATTCCAAGATGGGTGTTACCAGGGAAGTGGTTCATTTCCTTAGTTTTTCAGTGGTCATGGCGGGAAGGTATTTAGCTACAAGGAGATGGAGTGTGGTAGGCACTGCAGAATGGATGCCCTCTCCTCTCCTCTGAGCATAACTGGCCTCTCTATATCACTAGTTTGCCTGGACTTTCTGTATCACTAGTTACCTGATTCTTCACCAGGAATCAGCCAGGCGGAGGCAGTTCATGGTTGCAGGCCAGACCAGGGAATAGGGAAGAAATGGTATATATGCTCCAGCACTCATCACTGAGAAGGAAGGAGGGGAGGGGCGCAGGTGGCATTGTAAAATGCATAGGAAGCATGGGATTCTCAGAGGGAAAGTTTGTGAGAGGAGATTAAGAAAGTAGGAGGAGTTCCATCTTTTGAAGGAACAGGGAAGAGCTGGGAGGGAGACATGGTTAGTTGGAGAGGAAAAAGTACTAAAGATCAGCATGTTCACCCTCAGAGTTAGAAAGGTTACAAATATTTCCCCATAGGTTTTACCTGACATTTTCTGCCCATCTATATTTATATATTAGTGTCACAGCTGTTCAGTTATCTAGATGGCATGAAAAATGAGAGGCAAAATTAGGTGTGGTGGGCACACCCTTGCTGTTACAATATAAAAGACAGAAATGAGAAGGATGGAATACACTGGAAAGCAAAGAGGTTGGACTGTGTATTATACTCGGTTCACTTCAAGTGGGCATCCTGCAAAAAGTGAAGAGATGGTGAATAAGGATTGATTGGACACGGCACACACAGGGGAGACAATGGTAAAAATGACGTGCAATCTTTCCCAAGGTTTTCTTTGGGTGAAATATTTGCAATCTGTGAGTTTGGGAAGAGGAAGCATCCGTAATCCAGCTCAATGTGAAAACTGGCAGGAATGGTGCAAACTGCCACAATGAGAGCTTGAGAGGGAAGGGTGGGGGAAGTATTTCTCGCTAACAATTTTAACGTCAGTGCTGTTGAAAGGTTTGACTTTTTCCACGGAAAAGGATTAGAAATCATCTGTATTTTCTCATGCCTAGATTTCTTCCCAGCAGTTTTTATTCAGCTGGAACTAGAAACTCAGCTGCAAGTTACAGACGCGTTTTAAAGTGAAAATAGTTGCTTACGAAAGGTGCCAGATAGACATCCTGGAAACCGTCTCCAGAACAGATACAGCACACGAGGGGGCAATGCAAGCTCCCACCAACTTAACTCAGTCTTGACCTGCAGAGTCCATGTGTAAGGGTGCAACAGTAGCTTACTTTCCTGGCCCATTCAATCTGCTGAGCGGGCCTACACTGTTGTGAATTGGTTTCAGTTGAGTTTGTGGTTTTGTGATGTGGATTCTTGTCCACTAGAAAGTAACTAGACAATGAAACTCATTTCAAATAGGCCACTGAACAGCCACTAGTGGTAATTTTTGGTCACTACTGACCACCTGGTTCTCAGCCAACAACCGAGAGATAAAAGTGGAATATCTCATTACCAGCCTCCTGAGTTAGTGAGTGTCCTACCAGTTTAATTTCATGCAGGATCTCTAGTAGGATTTAGCATGCTGAATGCATGACGATAGTCAGCTAGTTCCCTGCAAATTTCATTTAACTCAAAGTGCAATTTAGCTCTTACTTTAATACATCACTATGGCCCTGACTCTGCACGGACTTACAAACATGCTTAACTTTAGGCACTAGTAGTTCCACTGACTCCAAAGATTTTAAATCACATGAGTAAAGTTAAGCAAGTGCATCAGTTTGCAGGACCAGGGCCTAACTTTATTTTCCTTTCTCTGTACAGTTGGGCATATGGAGCCACTTAAATGGTATATGGCATGTAATCAAAGAGCTTTTTTAAAGTATTAAGTGATCTGGAATTTT
This sequence comes from Lepidochelys kempii, assembly GCF_965140285.1. Lineage (NCBI taxonomy): Eukaryota > Metazoa > Chordata > Testudines > Cheloniidae > Lepidochelys > Lepidochelys kempii. The sequence goes on along the minus strand of NC_136394.1, from coordinate 21,396,595 downwards.
ATTTCATAATTTGCTCTTTGAAAGTCATAAAACAAAATAATTAGCTAGATTATGCCATCTGATCTTAACTTAAGGGAAAAGCCTTTTAGTGGCTGGAGAGTTAATTATTTCTTACAGATGATTTACTGAACACCATTAAGACTTATGCCACACAGACACATTTTCAAATATCAGTTCCAGTCTAACTTCCTCCCCCCAGTTTAATTGTAACTCTTAATTAATTCTCTTCTTTAATGAACCTTATAGGCTGTCCCCATTCATTTGCTGCTGTAAATACACAGTGGGAATATAAAACAAGAAAACAAAGAGCAATGAACAGGACTGTCAGGCCTGGATGAGATACTTGCATGATACCAACAAAACCCTAACCTTAGCTCCAACAGCTGCAAGTGTTCTTCACTTTCAGTTGCTCCAAATGCCCCCACAACAAATAGAGAGAGAACCCAGGGCAGGTTGGGTGATTTGGGGGATTCCTGGTGACTTAAAAAATCTTCCTCTCTGAAACCAGAACACAATTTTCTAGTTACACTGACAGCTAAAAATAAATCACAGGCTCTTCTGCCATGGACTATAAGGAGACATTGTGCTGTAAGGACACACTTTTTATGTAGGTAGGGGATAATTATAATTTGTCTGAACATCCTGCCCTGACACACATTGTGTTTAAGATATACAATTGAATATTGATGTTTGCAGTGTTGTTGTAGCCATTTTACTTGTAGGATATTAGAGATAAGGCAGGTGACGTAATATCTAACAGCCCACTTCACCTTGAACGGGCCATTTAAATATATGTTAACTATTTATGCTAAACAATCTGTTCCACCTTGTATTTAGGTGTAAGACCAAGTACCTTTCGCAGACCTGAAGAAGAGCTGTGTGTGGCTCGAAAGCTTGTCCCTCTCACCACCAGAAGTTGGTCCAATAAAATATATTACCTCACCCAACGTTTCTCTCTAACTGAATACTGAATCAGTGTCAATGGCCTCAGGCGTAATCCACTTCAAGAAGCGTAACCATTTAAGACAAATCTATATCTTTGGGATGTAGGGCAGGGGGAAGAGGAAGGAGGGAAGGACTGCATTGATAGACAACTTCGTCCAAATCCAAAAAAATCAAAATACAATGCACAGAACAGTTTATTATATACATGTATTGGATCACATTGGGCTTGCAGTTACTATAGAGAAGGATTTGCCCTGTGGTGATTAAGAAAGAAAAGGGTGTGGTTTGGTAATGAACATAACTGAACAGTCGCTCTTTCAGAGATTCTAGACTGTCTATTCTTTAGCAAAACCAAATTTTACCTTTTGTGCGCCACTCCCCGCCCCCCCCCCCGTCTCACCAATTTTATTATGTATAATTTGCTTCAATGTGTTTCACTGGGGGCAAAAGATCTCTCCGATATTTCCATCCAAAGTTGCCATTTTTAGCTTGGAATCTGCAAAAAGCTAGGTTTTCAGAAGGGTTCCAAAAACATAATGTCTGCATTTACACACCAGTGATTATGAATCTCCAACTTCACAATTTATCACAATTAAAACAATGTTTGTTTTTTTCTAAAACAAACTGCTTGTCAGTTTATGGGATGTTAGTCATGAAATTAAGATGTTACTTTTTATTTGAAAGCTGACCTTTTCATCCATTCATAATGGGAGTGGTCAGCATCCTTCAAATTGGTTTCAGCCCATCCACCCACTATCAGAGCTGATCACAAAGATAAATACACAGACGAACGAACATTTTGCCTATACCAAGAAAAACGTCCCTGTATACATTTAGCACAGAGAAACACAGCTAAAAAGATGAAGATAAATTGAACTTGCAAGTGAGTCATTTGTTTTTCAATGTCCTTAATTAAATGTAGTGCTTTGCAGTCCAATCTCCAAGACACCATTTCAGAATCTGTTTGTGTACATGCCACAAAAATCAATAGCAGCCTCCAGTAAAATCTGAATATTCATACACATAGTTGCTAATCTGAGGGAAGATTATGGATCTAATGGAGGAAAGTGTCTTATTTCAAGAGGTAAAGCTGTACAGCAGTGGTCACCAACCGGTCGATCACGATCCGCTGGTTGATCCTAGAGACTCTCCCAGTCAATCACGACCTCCGGTGGTGCAATGGGGCTGCCACTGAGGCAGGCTCCCTGCCTGCCCCAACCCCACACGGCTCCCGGAAGCAGCCAGTGCAGCCCCGTGCCCCAATGGGTGGGGGGGAAGGGGGATGCATAGAGGTCTCGGCACGCTGCTCCTGCCTGCAAGCATCGCCTCCACAGCTCCCATTGGCCAGGAACAGGGAACTGTGGCCAATGGGAGCTGTGGGAGCAGTGCCTGCAGAGAGAGGCAGTGCGCAGAGCCACCTGCTGCCCGAGGTAAGTGCCGCCTGGTGGGAGGCCCCATGCCAACCCCCAGCCCTGAGCCCCCTCCCAGAGCCAACACTCCGTACCGCCACCTGCACTCCAATCCCCTGCCCCAGCCCGGAGCCCCCTCCTGAACCCAAACTCCCTCCCAGAGCTTGAACCCCTCACCCGCTCCTGCATCCCTGCCCGGAGCCCCCTCCCACATTCCGAAACCCCAGCCCTAGCCCAGAGCCTGCACCTCCTCCCGAACCCCAACCCCCTGCCCCAACCCAGTGAAAGTGAGTAAGGGTGGGGGAGAGCGAGTGACGGAGAGAGGAAGGGATGTAGTGAGCGGCTTTGGGTAAGGGGCGGGGCCTCAGGGAAGGAGCGGAGTAGATCCTGGGTTGCCCTAAAGTGATCTTGGACATAAAAAGATGGAGACCACTGCTATAGAGCAACATGTGCCTAATCGCTGTAACTGGGGGCAATTATGGCAGGTGCTGAGCGTCTCCCAGGACAACTGGGACTTGTGGAGTCTCAGCAGATTCACAAGAGGATCTCAGCCCCTTGTAGGATTGGGCCCATCCTTCTAAAAAAAAAAAGCACAGAATTATATAATCGTCAGTTCTACGGATTATGTTTAATATGAAATGTCCATCAACAAAAGCATCAAAACCTGTTGCCTAAATAAATCCTCCCCTCACTGAGAAATACACACCTAAATCCTCTAAAAATACAAGATCTTGCTTCATGCTGTGTCATAAATGGGAGCATTACAGATTCCAAACCTCCTGTGCATTATTACTCAACCAGTGAGAAACTCCCACTGAATGCCAATCAAGGCTCTAGGAGGCTTGGCTTTTTCCCCACCCAACCATCTTTTTTAAAAGCTGGGGGGAGGGGAAATCCACCTGTGTTTGCCAAAAGAGTCCTTTAAATCATAAAAGCAAAAGACTAAATCAGTGGCGTAGTGCTGGGGTGACATGAGGGAATTCTACTCCTGCCCTGCAAAACCTCGATAGGTATATCGCATATTAACAGCATGTTTTCTCTCCAGCCAAGGATCATTATTTCCCTTTGACGCATTTAACAGAGTAGGCAGTGCACATGCAAAAAATGTGTGATGACCAGTGGCAGGAACTGATTACATTGTAAAAAGGTAAATAAATATGAATAAAGGTAGGTATTGAAGCTGTCTTCTCAAAAAGGGGAAATTAAGTAACATTTCTGGAGAATATGAAAAATTCTGTTGGAAGCCAGGAAAATAAATTTTAAAAATAAAAAATATTTTCTCTTCTCTTTTCTGTGCATCACATTCATCTTGGACAAAGGGCATCTAGTAAAATAAGCAGGCCGAGCCATTGATGTCTGAACCTAGATGGGTAGTACTTAGAGCGCTGCTAATAATGCAAATGGCCTAGCAGCAAAATATATCTCATGTATATACGCAAAGGTTGTCATTTAGAATGCACAGACATCTGAAAGGACATTTATGGAGAGTTAAAGAGGTGCTTTACTGCAGCGCAGAAAGTGAAGACTGGGGTAATGGAAGCCATCTTAAGGTCAGTGAGTCTTAAGCAGGTGTTTAAATATTTTAAGGAATAGAAGATGGACTTACACATATGCTTAAAATCTTTGCTAAACTGGGGCATAAGTTACTTGCCCCAAGTCACATATTAAACATTTGGCAGAGCTAGAAACTGAATTCCTGTGTCCAAGTCCAGTACTTTATCCACGAGAATATCCTTCATCTCTAAAAACTTATTTTTTTTTTAAATATGATAAACATGTATATATGTCCAAGGCCTAGCACAATGGGAAACCAATCTGGCTGGTATCGCTAGGTGCTACTGTAATACAAATAATAAAATAAAATAATAAATATACACACATATGCATCAAATACATACACACACATATATTAATAGGATACATCTCTCAGACTGGGCCCAAGGCATACTGGTTTTCATAAAGAGTTGTCACAGCTCTAACTCTAAGCAAACCTTTATATGCCCTAAGGCAAAATTTACAGCAGCACCCTTCATTTTAAGAAATATCTGTCTTCCTTTCCAAATGTGAAATCAAGGGTGCCAAACCCTATTTTTAATGGATTACAAACTCTCAATTATACTCATCATTTTAATAATTTATTACTTGTAACTGTAAAAAAAATATACACACACGCACACACACACACGAGACAATATTCCTAAACCTTCTGTTTTGGGTTGTTTTAATTTTTTTTCTTTCTTTTTTTTTTGTAATTTTAATTTTTTTTTTTTTTTTTTTTTTTAGTTATTAAGGAGGCAGGCCAAATGCACATTTCCCTGTAGAAGGACTGACTTCTTGAATAAATGTGGCAAGTTTTCATTCTTCGAGTGGAGTGTTTTTGCAAAGAACCAGTGGATACCGATTGTTTAAATTGCAGGGAAATAAATGTTATTTTCTCTGCATCAAATGGAGAGTCCGATAAACTCTCTCTCTCTGTATTAAGATAAATTGTACAGTGCTATCAGCACATTTTCTTCTTCCACATGATATGACGTGATTTTGTATACCACATAGGTGGCCTTTAACACCAAGAAACCACACTGAACATCAGTGATAACTCACAGGGAAGCACACGAATGCACTACATTAAGAAAGAAAGAACGAACTCCAGCCAAAGAGTGCCGTTATATTGGATATTATGCCCTGAGGCACATAGGTATGACATAGGGAGACCACAGATCCAGATATTAGAGGTTTTGTCTTACATAGGCAACTATTTCCCTCACTGAAAAGGGCAATTAGGTCGCCTTTCTCCTTACATCTCCAGAATATAGTTAGCCTCCCAACAGGGGATGTACAGTAGCAAATATTAAAGTGATTCTATGCTTGAGAAAGAGAAATGTTACCTTACATCAGCAGTTGCATGTGGAGAAGAATTGACACAATGGCATGTGTAGGGGGCTCATTTGAATAAGTAACAAGAGGAAAGAAGAGAAAAACCCGTGATTTATGTCCATTTAGTTATTTTAAGTGACTGAATGCTTAAATACAAACTGGCTTTCTTAAGTGGGCAAATATCCTCTTCGCAGCTGCTAGAGCTCAATGCTCAGCACCTGAAATATAAGACCTACCTAGTAAACTGTAATAAAAATATTTAACTTGTTTTTCACCATTTAGAATTTTTTCCAGTGACTATTTTTCATGGTGTGTATGTACTGATTTTAAGATTTCAGAATCACAATGCAGAAGACCCATAAATATGGAAAGGCAATCTTGAATATACATATGCAGACTGTCCAGATGGATAGCCATATTTTTTCACTGAAGAATTTGTTTAGGGTAAATAAAAGAAACAGGCAGGAACCCGGCAGGGTTCATTTGGTGGTGCTCTCTCTGTTCTGCTTGGCTTCTCAGCATTCAATAGATCCCAAGGTAAGGCAGTTGTTTGTTGCTAGGCCAGAGTGGCAGCCTCCCACCCTAACAATGCTATCTTCATATCATCTGAGCGATGGGGGCCATATTGTGATGCTTTGGCAGTGTTGCTAAGGAGGTTGCTAGGTTGATTGTTAATGCTAGATTGATGTCATACTTGCTATCTGGTCACCCTAGTATGGCACCAGGCAAAAGCTGAGCCTGCCCCCCTAGGCTATGACTTCTGCATAACTATCCTTATTTCAGATGTGTTGTTACGTTAATAAAAATGCCATATTACTTTCTTTTAACTATCAATTCTAAAACTGTGCCAGCATCTCTGCAGAGGGATTTGAGATCACTTATGAAGAAAAGATGCAATTAAAAATAAAGTCATTATATTAATAACAATTGACAAATGAGTTCATGTGGGAACTTTGCTGGTTTAAATAATACTTTTAAAATAACCATGTTATCATTTGTACTATTTTATGACACCACATGAAGCCACATCTTGTATTTACAGAGGATTTAGACTGCTATTTTTTAAAATGACATATTTCTCAAAATAACCATTATAAAAAATATATACATTATTTACATTAGTTGGCTTAAACTCATTAACAACAGCATGAATGCTGAGCAAGCCTTGGAAAAGAAAGACAGGCCTCTTCCAGGCAAGAAGGCAAATTTATCTGAGATTCATCCTCCAACTCTAGATTTTTAAAGTGTTTGCATAAGAAGCTGCACTACTTGCATGAACAGTGTGCAGTAAATTGCAGTTCCAGTTTAGAAAGGGATGTTCCTATGTGGACGCAATTGACCCTCCCTGTTAGATTGAAGTGTTCCTAAGGCGGGTTATATCATTCATAGTAGACACTGGCCTGAACTAGAACCTCAGTTCTGAACACCCCTTTAACTGAGCAAACTCAGACCTGCATCAGGATATTGTGGTCCAGGCCCATCTCTAATTCAAAGTCAAAGCATGTAGAAAGCTATTTTCTACTCAACAAGAGATGTGGGTAAACTGCCAGAAATTCCCACATGTAACAGGAGAGAAGCAACTCCCAATGCAGATGCTTGTGTTCATGCGCTCATGTATCCAGCTAAAAAGAAAGGCATTTACTAGTTAGTGTTATTTTCACTCTTCCATAGTCTCTCACCTTACTACATGTAGATCCTTTGCAGCAGTATATTTCCACTATTGCTGCCACTGGTAAATGCTCAGTTTCAGAGGAAAGGAGCCAGATAATACCCGACCAGTTGCTACTGCACTTTTTGCACACTGAAGTTAATGGGCGCTTTCCCATCAATCGGTATGGAATCAGACCCTTTGCGAAGTCTCTCAAGCCTTTTGAGTTTAAGCCAATAAGTATATTTTGCATTCTTCATGTTTTTGGCATTTCACACCTCTTACGGGTGCATTCTGAAAATCATGTTGCTGTGTGTATAAATCCTGACCTCAATCCTTTGACCAGAAAAGCCTAAATTTAATCTAATCTTTCACAGGCACGGATATAGCCGTGCCATCTATCCAAGGCATTTTCTAACGGATCACTACTGTTTTAAACACAGACACTCGTGGGATGAAGGAGAAGCTATCTTTTTCTGATTTCAACAAAATAACTGCATATACATTTCAAATCAGATCTATCTGGTTAAAAACGAATCTACTAGTAACTGACATAAGTCTACTTCAGATACCAGATGTAAGCTTACTTCTCTCAAGGCAACTACACAGAACAGGGCCTAAGCCTAAAAGAAGGGCAAGTTTTGGTGGTTCCTGCGATGGGAGAGAGCAAAAGGACAGGACAGGTTAGGTCCTGCAAGATTTCCAGACCACACAGGACTTCCAGGGTCGGCTTGAGGTTTTACAGGCTTTGGCCCATGATTTGGAACCACGATAAGAGCCTTGTGCTCAGAGTAACTTCCTGTTTGCTCGCTTCTGGCAGTTAACCCACCCTCTCCCCCTTATCTAGGTCGCTGCAGGCTATGCTAGTCATGGCTTTGAGGCTTTTCCTCATACCACCAGACCAGCCAAGGCTCGTTTGGTTTTTCGCCTCCTCACAGAGAAACCAATGGGTTGGGTTTAGGGCAACAAGAGGGCTGGAATTCTCCCCTTTCTGGAGGACACAGTTTGGATCTATGTAAGAGTTGTTTAGTTGTCGCAACTTTTAGCAGGTGCTCAATGCGGGACCTCAGTGATTTTAGTCTCTAGATGCTAAAAGGTAACATAGTGGGAATCTCCTTACAAGATGGGGGCATCATGTCTAACCCCCTGGAGGCAAATGAAAACCAGGGTTGGGGCACTATCCCAGGAGGACCACCCCTCCAATGCTCTTGACACTGGTGCTTGCTGGGGGCCGAGGTTTCCTCTCGCCTCAACACCTCAAAATGGGAGGCATGCTAGCAGGCAAGTGGAGGCACCCGGAGACCCTCCTAGTATGATGATTGGCTCTCCCTGCTATGTGAGCCCCCAAGAATCAACAAAGGATCAATGGGATGCAAGAAACTGCGCTGGGCTGTCCCCTGACAGGAACCTTAGATGTGATTTGACTAATAAAGTTGCATCCTGGTTAAAACCCATACCACGTATCCTTGCCTTTCTTCACACACTAAGCACACCAAGATCTCAGATAGCTTTTTCTTGAACAAAAATATTCCCTTTGAATAAACCTGCAGACTGTTTCAGAAATATCAAAGGTATTATGCTAACTAAACACACAGGCAGAAAACTAAAATTTTAATTTTCCTTCATAAGAGAAGGAATCCTGGAGACTAAAGATGAAAGCACATAATTTACCTCATTATCTATCAGCACCCCATATTTACAATAAAAGTGTAAGATTTTTCTTTTCATGAGACAAGCACAAAAAAGTTCCCTGGCAACACATTTGAGAGCAGTGAAGTGCTGCTGATATTTTAAAGTAGGTTCAAACACAAATATTGCCCATTAATCTGTCATAAATTTTATATACCAGTTGTACATGTGATTACAGCCAGGAAGAGAAAGGGAATAGTGAATCTATTTGTGATCCCACTTAAACATTTTCTCTTGTAACCAGAGCCAAAGAAGGACATCTGACCAGTTGGCATGAAAACACACATTACATGGATTTTGCTGGAACTGCTTATACTTTGGACCTGAAAATATACTGGGCCAATCCTTGACTGGTGTAATTTAGCATAACTCCATTGATATCTACAGAGCTGTACCAATTACTGATCTGACCTATAGTGCATTTGTAGGGGGATATTATGGAAGGGCAGTTGCAGTTCCATTGTTAAGGCTGGGCTGAGCATTGCATTTAATGATGGCACTTACTCTGAGTACAAAATGAATTTTCTAGTATATACCGTTCAATTAGATATTTTCTAAGTTTAAAATAATGTAAAAGGAACTTAGCACATAATGTCAGACTGTGTCTTGTTCCTGAACTATCTTAACAAAATAATGCAGACACTACAAACTTCCCCTGGTCAAAACTCACTGAAATCTCATGTGTTAGGTACATTTCAATAATTTTAAGGAATTTTCCATCTGAATTTTTTTCCTATGCAAAATACAGTGTTTGCAAAAATCAAAATATTCCATAGGAAAATTTCAATTTTGACAATTTTTTTATTTTCCATTGGAAAAACTGAAATGAAATATTTCATTTTGGGTTAGGTTGATCCCAACTGAAACATTTCAGTTTGTCAAACCAAACTGAAAAGTTTAGTTTTGGGTCAGTCCAACTCTGATGTGTGTCTGCTTGAGCTGCTGTGGTGCCTTGTGGGAGTTGTAGGCTGGGTGTCTCATGCCCCCACATTCTTCTCCAGGGGCTGGGCTTCCTGGTTGTACTACATTCCCATGATGCACCATGGTTCACCTCTGGTTGAACTGGCACAATGCATCATGGGACACATTCTAGCTGTGGAGACTGGCCCATAAAGTAGAATGGGGACATGAAGCATTCTACCTGCAACTCCTAGGAGGCACCATGGTAGCTTAGGGGGAACACAAGTTAATGTCAAACCAAGCCAAAATGAAATATTTAAATTCAAGAATGTTGAACTGTTTCATTTTGATCATAAACATTGTACAAAACGTTTCAAATCTAAATTTTACTGAACTTTCTGTTTGATGAAAAATTTCAATATTTCAACTTTATGTCCCAATTCAGGACAAAATCAAATTTTGAAATATTAGAATTTTCCACAGGATATTCCAATTTTCAACCAGTGGTAATATTATATTACATACATAAGATCTATAAACATATTTCCATCTCCAAGGAAGATCCCACAAGACTGACTACTAACAGTTCTGTGCTTAGAATGGCTGTGCATCTCTTTTGGGAAAACTTTCTGCAAACAGTCAATGTCTGTGAGAGACAGAGCATGGGCACTGAATAAGAATGCCAGAGGAAAATACATCAGAGGGATAAAACAATGCTACCTTCTGCTTTTAAATTTGTATTGACCAAATTGTCAGCCTCACAAGAGATTTCTTGCAGACCTATATTTTCCACTGTAAAGATGAAAGACAGGCTTGCCTGTACCATAAACCACAGCACCAATGGGAGTTTTTAAAATCTTGTATTTTCAAGCAGCTTGAATAAACTGGTCTCTGTTCACTCACTAGGCTACCGCTTCTGTATAACAAAATACAGTACTTTGTGTTTTACCAGCTAGTGAGTACCTCTTGGAAGTTTAATTCCATGAAACAACAAAAGGGTGCTGAAAATTATGACTAGGCATGTCAAATACATAGGTTCACTGAACCTGCTGTGACTAAGTAGTGCATTTTCAGGGGGATTGTATGCCCCCTTTTGTGCTATTACAGAGCCATTATATAGGCTAGAGAGCAACTCTGGGTCCTCATTACAGAATCCTCAACATCTACAATTTATTAAAATGAGAGTGAATTTAGTGCTGGTGAAGAGTACCTGATTGGGCTGAAGTTCTCAACTTATCCACCCAAGAGGTACAGCAACAGGGTAGTGGGGCAATGCATTTCTCACCAATATGAATCAGCTATGAACTAGGGCGCTCTCCTTGAATCATTCAAACCTTGGCCTCTCTGATCAGGGTGACAGTAAAACATGGCAGATTCCATCAATGTGCCCTGGTGAGTAGTTTATATGCACTTAGTATTTTTTTGGCCTCATCACTCCTAAGTCCTAACCAAAGTACATCCAAAAAAAGTATCCTATTAATAACAAATTAATCCCCCTAGGAACAGTGCCTATAAAGTCTATAAAGTTGCAAGGAATTTTCTGTGCGTATTTGTTCACTGCTGTGTTCATACCCGCTTTGTGCTGGATTTCCAATTATCCTAGCAAACAAGTTTACCAGCTGAAACACCAAATTTTAAGTGAATACCAGAGCATATTCCTAGAGAGATCAACATTTTGGATTCGTAACCAATTTACACAAGAAACCTGATTTTAAAAGTTATTCTCATTCAACTGAGGAATATGACTTAAGTGTTCCTATCTGAGCAACTCAAATCTAAAATATTGAATACCTACAACAGACTTTTGTGAATTAGTTGCCAACCAAGATTATTATGAATTACTTTTATTATGTTAGCACCTGAAGGCTCCAATAAGGGATCAGTGTAGGCACTGAACTCATAAAATAAAAGTCTTAACTTCAAAGTGCTACTGTTCAATGAAGAATTTTGAATAAAAAATAAATTTGAGAAAGTGGCATATAATTTGTAAGACCAGGAAAAAGGTAAACATTATTTATTGCATTATTAGTTATAAATTATTTGCCTATCTCTAGTATTTATAAGGCCCCCACTCACTGTGGCATCTGGGAGCTAATACCAGTAATCATAATGCTCACCACTGATACATAAAACCTGAAACCAATTAACTACGTAAGCAGTGTGGAGGTTGCCCTCATCCTCTCTCCTGCTGATACCCTCTGCTAAACTCAGTTGGTATTTAACACTAATGAAGTACCAGGCTGTGGTTCATGTTGTGCAGAGGATTCATCAAATCCTCAGTAAGTTAATTAAAAATAACTTATCTGAGAGCCCATCCCCACCGATGCATGTGTACTGGAGATGTGGTTTGGTCTGAGCATGGGACTGAGACACAGGAACACATGGTTCTGAAACAGATGCTCGCTCGCTCGCTGGGTTTAGGCCAGTCACTTAGGGTACGTCTACACTGCAAATAAAACCTGCAGCAGCAAGTCTTAGAGCCTGGGGTCAAGTGACTTGGGCTTGCACTATGAGACTACGGTGTAGTGTAGACATTCCCGCTCGAGCTGGAGCCTAGGTTCTGAGACCCACCCCCCTTCACCAGGTTTCAGAGCCCAGCGGGAACATCTACACTGCTATTTTTAGCCCCGTAGTGCAAGCCCCATGAGCTCGAGTCACTTGATCCACACTCAGACTTGCGGCTGCCACGGGTTTGGTTTTTTGGTTTTCTTCGCAGTGCGGACCTACCCTTAGGCAACAAATCGTACAAAGGCATCAATGCAGGTAGACCCCTTGACGTGCTCCATTGAGGGCAATGTGCTTCAGTTCAGACACAGGGCTCTGCCCAGGTAATTCAGTTGCTGGATCATCCTCAGATTCCATTTCCTTGTCTGTAAACATGGAACAACAACACAGTAGGCAGACGTCGTGCCACCAATAGTGAAGTTGGCCTAATATTTTCCACTCTAAGACCCTCTTTTCAGTTGCTTAGAACTAACCGTTCAGGCTGAAATTTTCCGTGACAGACTGAATGTTTCAGCCTCAGACTGAATGTTTCAGGAAAATTTGAGCTAAAAATCGAGTAACTGTTTCTGAGAATGAGGTGAGGGGGAAAATGCATGGTTTTTACCACATTACAAGAGTCCTGACAACTGTTTTATTGAGCAACTCTAGTGCCTCCTTGTTTTGGAGCAAGGACTTGATATATGGCAAGAAGGGGAGGGTTGTGCTAGTGACAAGAATGTGCCTTGTGCTGTCCCAATGAAAATCCACCCAACTTTGGCCAAGTTACGAGGCACTGAAAAATTGCAATTTGCACATGCTCATAGAGGTTTATTAGAGGCTAGCAGCATTGTTCGCCAATTCTGTCTGCACTGAACATGCAGCAGTCATGTGGAAAATGACTATGTGATTACATAATTTAAAACTGTATCATAATTCATAGATACAAGGGGGTCAAATGAAGGTTACATAGGCAACCTAAATTCTGGTATTTTCTAACTTTTGGGCGTTCAACTTTGCAACCTTAACATTCTTTTAACGTAGGTTTTTCATGTAATCATGTATACACATCACTGGGGTGCTACAAGGGCTGTTGTTTTTAAAGCACTATGTAAATATGATATTTACTGTGGAAAACCGTTATCTTGCTGGAACACTTTGTGGAGTCACCAAAAACAGCCCTCAAAAATCCCAAAGAGTTATAACAAAAAGGTAAATAAATAAAACTATCAAGCACTTGAATACGTTGTTCAGCGCCATTTTACAGCACTACCATGCAAGTAACAAGAGCCTCCACGAGAAAAGGGATAGTAGACTACCTCTACACCTGGGCAACATCATTAAAGAGCCATACTCTCTCCATGATGTATCAATGGAAGGCCCAAATACCATAAACTGTAAAACATGATTTTACATTTACAAAACAGGCAGGTTAATTGGCACCACTTCTATGAAAACAGCTCCCAATGTTACAACAATTTAGCCCCAAATTCAGCAAATCATTTAAGCACACGCTTAACTTTAAGAACATGCTTAAGTTCCGTTGACTTCAGAAGGACATGCTAATGTGTTTTGTGGAATAGGGATGGATTTAAGTATGTGCTTAATTGCTTTACTGAACTGGGGTTGTAGTCACTCTGGAGCTCTACTAAAAGTCAATGAGAGCCTGTAAATGCAGAGCAACTTGCAGGATTGGGGGACTTTACTTATACAAAAGCTACTATTTCCCATTAAAAGCCCCACTTTTTTTTAAAAGGGTTTACAGTTGTGACAATATCAGATCAAATGTAGTTGAAACATGTTGAGAAGCTGACACCCTGGTTGCAAGATATTGTTTTTCAAATTATTTAGTCTAAGTTCCTTGGAAGCAGGTCTTTGTTTTGGGACACATAGAACAAGAAAAAAATAATACTAAAAGTGGTTTAAATACATTAAGAATTTTGGTTATTCCTTATTTATACACTGAAAATCAGCTCAGATTCTGATCATCGTTAAACCCTCTGCTTCTTACCCATTAGCTGACAGACAGAAGGAGGCCAAACGGTTTGCCAATGGTGGCTTGCCAAGCATCACACTGTGGATCATTGGCTCAGCTGGAGTTAAATATGTCTCATTTACAGAGTACATGAGTACTATGGAGCTTATTTTAGAGCCTGCTGGCCTGATTTCCAGACATGCTGAGCAGTTCCTAGTGACGTCACAGGGAGCTGCAGGTGCTCAGCACCTCTGGGGAAAAAAAAACAGGCCATGATCATTGTAACACAGAAAGAGTTGGCCACATATATCCATTCAATTAATAGTCACACTCCCATCTGACCTCAGCTGGGGACGGATTACCATGTGCCTGTTGCTAGAAATAATCACTGCGAAGTATTTTGCTATATTCAATATTTGTCTTGAAAAATATGCATGTGAATAGAGCAAAAATGTAACTTCCAAAAATATTTCCAGATCTGTTTTTACTTAAGAAAAAAAAGCTCATGCTCTCTCTCTCTCTGTGTGTGTGTGTGTCACACACATACACACAAGCATGCAGGCACAAGATGCAATTTTAAGTATGGTCACAGTGTTGCTGGGAAAACTGCGCGGACAGAAGCAGATGAAAATTAATAGGAAATTTTCGCGATCATGTACCTTAAAGGCTGACAGTGCTGGTTAGAGGAAAGGCACAATATACAAAGTAACCAGTGCACCTCTATCTTGGCCTTAAGTACCCTTATTATTCCTGTTCTTGAGCTCCCTTAAAGAGAGACCCCCGGTCATATTTAGAATGTGTGTAATTTTGGGATAGGGCTTCAAGGGGGATGAACAACAGCCAGAACAGCTGAGGATGACTCAGCCACTGACCCTGGGCTTCCAGAGAAGAAGGGCCACTGACAGACCTATGTTTATATCTACCCATCAGTCAAAAGACGGATGAATGAGCAAGTCTTCTGCACCTGCATTGCAATCACAGAGCGTCGGAAGACTCAATCTGAGTCCTCCCTTGCCAAGTCTAGTGCCTAAATTAAGAACTCATTAAGGACCCAGCTGAGGCAGCAATACACTGGCCTGCACTGTGGATACTGCAGAGGCAGAGTATCTGCTGAACCTCTCATGGACACAAAGCTGCGCCATCCATCAGGACAGTGCAATGTGTATTCTTACCTGTGTCTGGCCAGTAGACATGACTAGTGCAGCAGGGTAGCGAAGAGGTACAAGGCCCCACCTCCTCCTTTCCCTTTTTACTCCAGGGGGTGCTAGGAAGGATTAGTCCTGTAATCAGTGGAGTACAGAGACTGAGCCACTCCCTATTGGGTGCAATGGGAGGAGGCTTCTTGTGCCCCCTTTTCCTTTTCTGCACATGCACGAAGACCAGATACCACCACCAACCCTTAAGGCATGTAAACCATGTCCAGATTGGCTTTTGCTTAATCTCACACGGCCAATCGCGCCGGTGGAGCTGCATCACTGGTAGTACAATGCAGCAATCATAGGATAAATGCAGACACCAGCAGTTTTACCACCAGCCTCCTTTTACAGTTGCTGTGAGCACTAAGAGATGACAGGGCTGTACGAGCATCAGCAGCCTGTCTACACGAGTGATCCCACCATTCCTAGCAGTGGCAGAGCTGCATTAGCAACAGTGGAAAAATATAAGAACAAATGACAGTGTAGATATTGAGAGAGAGCAAGGCATTCATCAAATCACTTGTGTATATCAGTAACTTTAAGGGTGCGAGTGGTCCCTTGACTTCAGTGGCATGACACTTGTGCTTAAAATCACACACGTTTCAGTGCTTTACAGAATCAGGGAATAAGGGGTTGATTCTCCATTGCCTTTCACCTTGGATTATCAATTATACCTTTGCAGAGTGGGCTTAACACACTAGTATTTTGATCTGGCATCATTTGACACCAGTGGGTCGTAAGCATGTGCATAAGTGCTTTCCAGACTCAGGGTCTTATGATGGTAAGGGTCATAATGCAGAACTGAGTACCCACGTTTACAAACTGGACAAAATACCACTGTTGCAAGTGCTGTAAGAACTTCAAAGAAAACTTTAAAAAACAACTATTTATATCTTTGTTATTTTCAAAGCAGCAGTTGCAATGTCTCGTTTACTTGTGATAACATTTTAATGAGGCTGAAGGCTGCACATCTTTTGTACTCTTCCATTCATGTGTAAATTTCTCTCATGAGTTTTGTAGAGGAAGGAAGGATTGCCATTTTGGCAACCACTGAAGAGTTGGATTTTCTTTAGTTTGCCTTCATTTCTTTGCTAATAGTAATATCACTGGTGAAGAAAATGAAGTGAATTAAACATGACAAAACAGAGTTAAATAAAAAGATCTAATACAAACCATCAAATAAAGAGAATTAAAAATAATGGATGCATTAGAGATGGTCATACAAGCATCCCTGTTTTCTCTCATCCATTTCCAGAAGTATAAGAGAGCACCTCATTGAATTAAAAGATAAACTTAAACTATAGAGCAGTGGTTCCCAAACTTGTTCCGCCGCTTGTGCAGGGCGGGCCGGTTTGTTTACTGCCGCATCTGCAGTTTCGGCCAATCGCTGCTCCCAGTGGCTGCGGTTCACTGCTCCAGGCCAATGGGAGCTGCTGGAAGCGGCGCGGACCAAGACACCACTTACATCATGAGGGAAGCTTACATCATACTGATCCTCATCATTATTGGCTGGCTGTATTCCTGGAGGTTTCATCACATGATGTAACCTCTTATTAAAAGATTAATCTTGAATTCCTGGAGACTCCCGGACAATCTTGGAGGGTTAGGAACCCCAACCGGGAAGCTACGGCTGAGCTATGCGTTTGAAAGAAGCAGAAAATCAGAATAGGTTTTGAGGAGAATACACTTTTCCTTATTCTGGACAAATTCTTTTTCCTGGGGTTACCCCCCCCCCCGTTATATGACAATAACTAGCTCGGTTTTTGTCACCATCCTTTTTAGATAAATACTTCAGCCTCATTTCACTGAAATTCTATCTCCCATTCTCGGATATCTGCTCTTTAAGTATCCATGACTGATAAACATGACGGTAATAAACACCCAAATCTTCTGAACCAATATTTGCTTTAAAAATAATTAGAAGCAAATACAACTAAAACAGCATTACCCACAAACCTCAATTCAAAAACACAGACAAAACATGCATTTCCGCCTACAACAAAAAGAGACCAAGAGAATCATATTTCACAGAGCAAATTAACAAAAGGTCAAACAGCTTGATATTTGCCACTGGTGTACTCTATCTGAAAACTGAACTGCCATTTAAATATTTATAGGGGAATGCTGTAACTGCAGGTTGAAAGCTGTTATGGCAACCCTGCAGCCGCAACAAAGCAAGCTTGGAAATCGTTTCTGAAATGGCAGATGTTCCACCAACTGAAGATTTGGTTGGGTGTGGGGGGAAAGACACATAAGTTTGGTATTGTTGGCTCTTTCCTCAGCAGGATACATAGCAAGGAGGCAACAAGCATGTGGGTAATTCAGGCTTAGCAGTTGCTGTTTCACATAACCATAGCATGACCAGTCAAGAGCAGACAGCTACCTCCAAGGCTGCAACATCACAATGGCAACTAGCAAGGGGGCTCAGCACTGCTCTTTCTACTAAGGTGTCTGCTGCAAAAAAGTAACTTCTAATACATCGTGCCAAGTATAGTCCCCTACTGTGATGATGTACATCATAGAAATGCCTGTAAGTAATAAAGTACAATATAGTGGTACTAAAGTACAAAATAGTGTTAGCTGCACTATTATAACCGTCTTCAGTTATCAACTGACTGGTGGATCCACTCCTTCCTTCATCGATAGCTTCACTAACCTGTGTAAATGGGCTGGAATGAACAGCTGGAAATACTACACATAAATGCTAGGTCCAAGTAGTAAGTCTGGTAAACATATTCCAGAGGCACCACAAATTCATTGGAAAAAAGTGTGTAAAAAGATGAGGCAAGGTGATATCTGCAGAAGCCGTGGTGCTTATATCAACCTGGGATACATTCTTCCACTCTCCAAGTATGTGGGCACCTTCTAGTTTAGAGCAATGCTGCCACATGTACACTGACCAATTCCAATGTATTTAAAGATACTATGTAGGAGGGCTACAAAGTCTGTTTTAATATTAATAAATATTAATAAATTGAACCTATTTCTAAAAATTACACACACACACACACTTTCTCTCCATAGCTACATGTAAACACACTTCCTCCCCTCTTCCCCCATCATGTTATCAGAAGTGACCAGTGATTTGGGATGCCTCAATTTTTGGGCATCCAATGAGACATCCCTTAATGGGGGCTGATTTTCAGGCGGTGCTGAGCACCTGCCTTGGGAATTCAGGCCCCTGTAAGACATCTCAAATAAGGAGCACAAAATCACCAGACACTTTTGAAAAAGCGGGATATATAAATCCTCTCCGTGCCACACCGGTGGGAGTGGGGCTGAGCAGAGGTTCTCAGAGCTCATCTGTTGGCACAGGACAAGACAGCTCAGAAGAAACTGTGGACAGAATGTTCTGCGGCAGCTTTTAATGTTTTGCATTAAACCTTTTGCAGAAAGGTGTAGTTGCACTCCTCCCGACCCCATCCCCTGCTTGTCTAGGACTAAAGAGAGTGAATGTATGATGGTATTTTCCCTATAATAACTGAAGGGAACAAGTTCATTACCATCAATCCCCATTTAAAGGAAGAAAATGTGTTAATATTGCAGAATGCTTTTCACTGGATTGTTCTAATTCAATATTGGAAGCTGTCAGTACACAGTGCCAAGTATATTTAGTGAAGGACAAACTGGAAGAAGAAGAAGAAGAAAGGGAAGTTAGAGAATAGAAGCTTTTGAGACCAATCGGCAGCTACAGACTTGCCTAACAGAACTCTCTCATACTCATTGCATCTATTAACGAGCCTGCTACACATCTAAGAACATAAGAATGGCCAGACTGGGTCAGACCAAAGGTCCATCCAGCCCAGTATCCTGTCTGCCGACAGTGGCCAATGCCAGGTGCCCCAGAGGGAGTGAACCTAACAGGTAATGATCTCTCCTGCCATCCATCTCCACCCTCTGACAAACAGAGGCTAGGGACACCATTCCTTACCCATCCTGGCTAATAGCCATTAATGGACTTAACCTCCATGAATTTATCCAGTTCTCTTTTAAACCCTGTTATAGTCCTAGCCTCCACAACCTCCTCAGGCAAGGAGTTCCACAGTCTGACTGTGCACTGAGTGAAGAAGAACTTCCTTTTATTTGTTTTAAACCTGCTACCCATTAATTTCATTTGGTGGCCCCAAATTCTTATATTATGGGAACAAGTAAATAACTTTTCCTTATTCACTTTCTCCACATCACTCATGATTTTATAACCTCTATCATATCCCCTCTTAGTCACCTCTTTTCCAAGCTGAAAAGTCCTAGCCTCTTTAATCTCTCCTTACATGGGACCCATTCCAAACCCCTAATAATTTTAGTTGCCCTTTTCTGAACCTTTTCTAATGCCAGTATATCTTTTTTGAGATGAGGGGACCACATCTGTATGCAGTATTCAAGATGTGGGCGTACCATGGATTTATGTAAGGGCAAAAAGATATTCTCCGTCTTATTCTCTATCCCTTTTTAATGATTCCTAACATCCCGTTTGCTTTTTTGACTGCCGCTGCACACTGCGTGGACGTCTTCAGGGAACTATCCACAATGATTCTAAGATCTTTGTCCTGATAAGTTGTAACTAAATTAGCCCCCCGTCATATTGTATGTATAATTGGGGTTATTTTTTCCAATGTGCATTACTTTACATTTATCCAAATTAAATTTCATTCAATCTGACCTTCAGCCTCAAGTAGTCTAGATCAGTGGCTCTCAACCAGGACCACGTGTACCCCTGGGGGTACAAAGAGCTCTTCCAGGGGGGTACATCAACTCAACTAGATATTTGCCTAGTTTTATAACAGGCTGCATCAAAAGCAGTAGCCAAGTCAGTACAAACTAAAATTTCATACAGACAATGACTTGTATATACTGCTCTGTATGCTATATGCTGAAATGTAAGGACAATATTTATAGTCCAATTGATTTATTTTATAATTATTTGGTAAAAATGAGAAAGTCAGCAGTTTTTCAGTGATAGTGTGCTGTGACACTTTTCTATTATTATGTCTGATTTTGTAAGCAAGTGGTTTTTAAATGATGTGTAACTTGGGGGTACTCAAGACGAATCAGACTCCTGAAAGGGGTACAGTAGTCTGGAAAGGTTGAGAGCCACTGGTCTAGATAATCAAAGCATCTTACAATTCATGCAGAGTCTGCATTCAGCATCCTTAAACTCCCTCCCTCCCTCCCACCTCTTTTAGTCATTTCAAAAAAAAAAAAAAAAAAAAGGCAAATGCACTCTGTATTCTCTAGTATGAAGCATACTTTGATAGATGTTTGGATGTTCTTGTTTTCTAGCAGATGATTCTATTCAACACTTTGTACATCCGAGAGAGATTATTCCTAGAAGAACTAACGGCCTACCTCTGTTTGGTTTAAGTGAATCACATTCTTTCTGACATAGATGTTAAGAAACAATCTTACAACAATTCAAAATTTGAAAATGGGGATAAGTATGTGTGTGGGGTGGGACCACTTAAGCTGTGTTTTTTGGTCAATATATACAAAATAGAGATAATTCAAATCAATACCACCATGGTATAATTACTCCAGACTCACAAGTATGCTGCAGGTGTCTGTTAGCCTGGACTTGAAAAAAGAAACAAGGGTATTTGTTCATTTCTCCTGCCCACTTCACTCCCTCTTGTATAAAACACTCATAGGCAGCATATTTAATGCATTGATATAACCTAGCTATTTCTGTCCACGACATCGCTAATAATTCAGGTAGATTCTCTGAGAATGCTACGCCAAATTTTAAAAGAACCTATCAAAGTTGCTGCTTGCATAATTCCTTGTTGATTTTTTTAAAGTAAATAAAATGACTGCACAAAACATGTTTATTGACTACATTAGCAGACATTTCAAAATATTCCACTGATGACACCTTGTGGAGCTACAGAGAGATTTCTACCAGTGTTGGGCACAAATTTCAGATCACTGGCTCTATGGGTGGCACCAACAGGAATCTGACTTAAGAGCCGCATATGGTTCATCAGTGGACTAGTACTGTTCAATTTGGTAAATAGGCTATTCAAAGGGAAATGTGTGTGTCAAGGAATTTACAAAGGCACACACTCTAGAGTGCTTTAACCAAGAGGCCTCCCTCCAAGCATTTCTCAGAAATAAGCTAAACATGGACCATTTTAAAGAGCTGTGAGACCCCATCAGCAATTCAAGTCCTTGATTCAGCATAAAGACCCTTAAACAAGTTAACCACCTGCAAGCTCACCAGCCAATGACAAAAATAAATCCCATAAAGCACAAACATCTTGATCTTGAAGCCAGGACTAGAGCTCAGGGAAGTAACTGAAGCAAACTATTTTTTCAATGAGTTCAGCCCCTTGTTCTACTTGCAAATTACCTGTGAACATTTTCTTAAGAAAATTATTTGTTATGAAAAGTTATTTTATGAATGATTATGCAGATATATTTAGGACTGCTGATCAATCGCAAACAATTTGCCATGGCTACTGCTTTGAGTATTCACTACTCCATCTTGTGCAACTGATCATTCAAATCACATTGCAGTGTTTCGGCTCCCTGATTTTTTGGGCTTGAGAAGCATGCAAAAATGTCAAGATGGCAACTCCAACACTTCTAGCCTAAATACTCATGCAACAACCTATTCACAAAAGTATTTGCAGGACCTTCTCTTTCCACAAGCATGCCTATTAATAAAACTGTGATTACAGGATTACTGGAAACAAATGAAAAGGGTCCTGGACACCGTCCACACAAATTCAGTTTATTCGAAGGAAGGATTGTGAACAGTATTTTGGGTGCAATGCAGGTAAAGGAAAGGTCAGTATTTCACCCAGGTCTACTCAGAACAATATCACTAATGGACTGTCTTTTACTGGGCCTGATCCATCTCCTGATGGCAGCTTTGACATTGATTCCAACAGAATAACATTTGGGCTTAACATGGAGACCAATCCCATACTGCAGCACTTGATGGAGAAAACCCATCCTCTCTGGATTATACTGGAAGACAGTCAGCCCATCACCTCTGAATCAACCACACTTGTGTTTCATCCAACTCAGGGCTTGACTCTCAGAATGCAACTATTCAGCCCATTAACGCTTACTCTGCCACAGTTCTGTCCACGTCTGGTAAAACTCACATTATTTTCTATGGGGTGGCAAGGTACAGTGGCACACATTTACCTGTCTAGGACCTAACGGATTGAGGAAATTAATAAATCTACTCAAGGCAAAATGCCAGGCACAAAGCCACCCACAGAAAACGAGACACTGCTGCTTCAAAATTACATCCTAAAGCTCTGCATCTGGGTTATATGGCAGCAAAAATCCCAAACCTTCCTTGTGTATTCAAATGCTGGCATAGGTGCTAAAGCATAAAGATTAGAGAGTATCAAAGAGGAAAGACCCACCAGCCAGAAAGCAGCATCCTGAAAAAATACAGTGTTTATAAACGTAAAACTAAAACATAGTTAATTATCATGAAACTGTCATAATTATACCTATCCTGACACAAAGTTGTTACTTATTAAGCTGTGCTACAGAAAACTTCCCCTAACCCTAACTGTACTATAATTAAAACTTCTAAAATGGTTTGCCTTTCCAGTATTTTCGTGGGACAGAATTGCAGGGCAGAACAGCAACTTAAGTGTTCATGAGGACTTAAAGAACAGGAAGAACCAGTTGCCAGTTTTAGAGAAGAGTCTGATGTTAAGATCCAGATCAATCTCTAAACTCTCCCACAGTTCAGAGGGAGGAGCGGTTGGAAACTGAGGTTGCAGTTTAGGTCCAACGCTAATTTTAATGCAAAAGACAGCCTTTACCAGTGATGTATATGTCGACCCCAAGTCACTGCCAGTGATCTATACTGGCATTAGTCAGCTTTTGTCACCAGCTGAACACACTGGAGTTGCCACTACTTAAACCCAAGAACTGGCCTAAATGAGTTAGAGTCGTGAAGGTCCCCTGCATGGGGAATGAATAGAAAGTGTATAATTTAATGAAGTAAGTGAGTACCAGAGGTTTGACACCAAAATGTCACATGGCCAACTTGACAAGAGCCCAAGGACAGAACCCAATTTGCATTTATATCTACAAACATTATCAAAAATAAATATACAAAATCATAACTTCTTTTGTGTTTTCTCCTTAATAAATAAGTAGAAATTTAGTCTTCACTGCATTCAATAGTTAATTTGCTTTGTCTTCACCGTACAGCTATAAGAACCTGGCAGGGGAAGACTACAGTCCACATTTTAGGAATCCTTGAAACACACTTTGAACATACACATTATAACAGTCCTGCACTGTTGAGTTTTCAGGTAGATCCATCATAAGATCCATCATTTTTTTAAAAAAACGTACTCTTTTGTTACCAAGTCATAGTGAACTGACTAGTGTCACCACTGCCCACTACTGGATGGACTCAAAACTGCTCAGTGGTATGCCCCATCATACGATTCAGACTGCTAGCAGCTAACAGAGATCGTCTCTTTAGCTTAAGTGGTATTGGCCAGTGGTTTTGAAGGAGGTGGTTTTGAGTTCCGAGGCCTGGAGGCACAGAAAAGTGACAGCCAGGAAGTGTGCGGGTGGCCCTAGATTTGCTGCAGGATGTGACCTGGATTTTCAGAGATGCTGAGCACCTACAGCTTCCATGAACATCCATTGAAGTTCAGTGTGCTCAGCATCTTTGAAAATCAGGTCTTCAGAAAAAATGGCAATATGCAGAAAAACAAGCTTGAGAAGCAACTCCTCAAAGGTCATCCTCTGGGGTCAGGTGTAGAAAGGGTGCAACTTTTGTTGACTTTGCATCCTCCCAAGGTTCAGATGGATTTTGTCTCTCTTCCACAGGACCAGTACTGAGTAAGGAAGTACAGTTTCGTGGCTAGGGCACAGGGATGGGATTCAGGAGACCCACATTCACTTCCTGGCTCCTCCACAGACATCCTGTGTGACCTTGGCCAAGTCACTTACTCTTGGTGATTCAGTTCTCAGTTTTCTCTATAAAACATGGATAACAGCACTTCCTGACTGCACAGCATTGCTGAAAGTATCAAATGTATTCATGACTGTGAGCTGCTCACATATTACAGTGATGGTGGATCATACAAGTATCTCAATAGACAGAAGGAAAAAGAGTATGTGGTTCAGAGAGGTGATTTCAAACTTCAGGACAAACCTGAAGCAACCCGCTCATATCAGCCAAACCACCTTTGTGGGGACAGAACATCACCCACTTCTAGCAAAAATCACTGTCTCTCAATGCCTAGGATCTCTCTGTTCATATATGCTCCCAACCTTCACCATACTGAACTATTCCCATGACAACAGGAAACAAGGAAGAGGTGCTACTGAAAAGGCTAAATCCACCTTATGGGGGATTGTTTTGATTTTTTGTTTTAATTTTTGGACAAAGACTGCACGAGTTGTTAAAGGACAGACGGCTGTCAGTCAAAGTTTACTAACAAGTTTAAAATTAGAGTTCACATGCTGTTTGCAAAGAAGACAAAGAGTGTCACTCAAGGAAAGAAACAACACTAGTGCAGTACTGACTGAATAGTTTGCTTTATTGCCCAGCTATCCAATCACAGCACTCAAACAGATACCTCCCCTAATGTGTGTGACCCAACTAATGAGACAAAGCCACCAAGCAACTAACCAACAGTCAACATGGAAAGACCCTTGGCAAGACAAGTCACAGATTGGACAAGACACACCAACACACTAACTTGAGGGTGAAACTTGTTTCACAGAAGATTGCCTTCTTTGACTCTCCAGGGTAATTTTTCTACATGAAGCACTGTAGCAAAATATAGCTAAATATTTTGACCTAAAAACCTCGGTATAGTCTTTAAAAATATGGGAAATATAACCATAACAAAGCATTAAAGGGCTAGCATGTCTAGTGGCTAGGGCACTGGACTGGGAGTCAGGAGACCTGGGCTCTATTCCTGGTTCTGCCACTGCTCTGCTGTGTAACTTTAAGCAAGTCACTTCACCTTTCTCTGTGCCTGTTTTCCTCCCTGACCCTTTGTCTTGTTTGTTTAGATTTTATGTTTTTTGGAGCAGGGACTAACTTACTATACGTTTATGTCTAGCAAAATGCGGCTGTGATCTCAGTTGTGGCCTCAATGCACTACTGTAATATAACTAATATACAAATAATGGAAATTAGAATAGAAGTTTCTGCTCAGTTGGTTCAAATAGTGGAGGTCCCCAACCCAAGGAATTGTTCTTTCTTGATGTATAAGAACATTACCTGAAACAATGGGACCCCCAATCCTGATGGGAACTACTACTTGTCTATGTAGATAAATAATAAAAAATAGTAATAATTTGTGCCAACTCACATAAGTATCTGGCAAAACCAGTCTGATCCCTAACCTCCTGCTTTAGACCATACACCAAATAAAACAGTAGGTAGATTACCTCATACCACATAACTGTTATAAGGAAAAAACAGGTTTTTCAGTGCTCTGAATTTATAGTCTGCATTTCTTTTTTTGTCATTCATTCACCACTTACGATAGTTGGCAGTGTGGTCACTGAGCTAGATATTCTTCCTTAAAGATTCCAGTTTTATATCAGCTTGGGAAAATACTAGTTTCTTACAGTTTACATTAATAAGCAGAGTTTTATATTTGATCATATGTACATTTGAATGCTGAAATTTCCCCCCAGCACACTGTTCCACTCCATAATCCATCTCTCTAATATTTTATTGACCCTATTTTCAAACAGTTCAGGATGTCGTGCTCATGTGGGGTGCTGACTTCTTTTGAAAAATCTGGCCTTTATTTTGGTACCTAACTGGGAGCTGAGCTCTTTTGAAAATCTGGTCCCAATTGTGGCTATTGAAACCTTGGAAATCTGGCCCTGAACCATACTGAAAATCTGGCAAAGTGTATGTATTTAGTTCCTAAACAGCTCTTTTCACAGCACACATCATTCCAGCATTCATGAACTGTACCATAGCTGTCACAGAGAACAGCTGGCCGACATTTCCAAGTTGATTTCTGTTATTACATCCTGGGCCTCCATATTTTTCAAGACCATGAATTGTGCAGCCTGCCTTTCTGAGGGTTTAAGTAGCAAGTGACCTCCTTAAATATGCCACCTGGTTCCCTAAGAGTGCTGACACATTAAACAAAGTTGCCATCCCCTTGGGTATCTTAGTCCTCAGTAATTACTTCTGCACAATTCTCAGCATGTGTACCTTGATGGCCTCTCCTGTCAGCAGGCCTAGCATCTCTTAAATGAATCACTGTCAGCTTGTGCTTTATGTCTCTGAAGCCTTCACTTTTTAAAGCAAAGTGTTTGTCAGTTAAATAGATATCCCTCGACCTTCTGAACAATGACATCTGGATTCCTCTATCTAATTGATAGCTCTTTGCAAAGGTACCAGCAATTGCAGCTGCAGTGAGCAAAGACAAGCCACATCCACAAATGCCTCTATCACCACCAGTGTCTTCTTCCTTCGTCCTACACTCCGCTAAGGATTGCATGTGCATTGTATAAAACTGGCAGGCTGTTCACAATATTGTTGAGGCTGCGGGTCCTGGTTGGTTGAACATCACAGATTATTAAATTGTTTTTATAGTCTCAATTCAAAAACATCCTCAGTCACCCTTGTTTTCTTAATGGGCCTTGCCCTAGCTGGTGCTATATGGAGCATAAAGTAGCAATGTTTCAGAAAGGCTTGTGGGTTGTAATGTTTTGGGTTATTTCCCGATTAAACACCTGAAATATAATTATTTAGGCTAAACAAAGTATTTAGCCATCAACAACAATTAATAAGAAAAGCTCTAAGAACTCACAAGAAAAGCTTTTTCCAAAACTTTCAAGATAGACCCAAATCTCATTGCCACTTTGCCATGTAGACATGAAGACTTGATGGAGACAAACTGTGTGTTACAGTGCTACATCATAAAAGTGGTTCTGACTACATGCCTCAAGGAGCAGAATATGACAAAACAGATCAATAAAACACCGTGGCTAGAGCAGGAAATGTGATCCTTAGGGGCTGGCGGGGGGATGCCTATCTGAAGTGAGGTCGATTCTTACCTTCTTTGGGAACTAATATTTTAAAAAATACAAATATGAATGAGCAAAACAGATAAATGTAATCTCTATAATGACAGACTGTATTTCTTTCAGGAAGACTGAACTATCAAATAATTGACCTAATTTATCCAATTAAGAAATGGTAATTTATTACAGGGATAGTCTAGTACTCCATTTTATTCACCATACAAGCACAACCATCCTTTGCACACAGAGAAAGCTAGTGTAAGAGGTCACTCTTAGGATAAATGTGCCCATAGGTATCTGTCATAGAGTCATAGGACTGGAAGGGACCTCGAGACGTCATCTAGTCCAGTCCCCTGCACTCATGGCAGGACTAAGTATTATCTAGACCATCCCTGACAGATGTTTGTC
The DNA here is from genome assembly GCF_965140285.1 of Lepidochelys kempii. Lineage (NCBI taxonomy): Eukaryota > Metazoa > Chordata > Testudines > Cheloniidae > Lepidochelys > Lepidochelys kempii. Next base: position 21,369,073 of record NC_136394.1, on the reverse strand, counting down.
TAACCTGCTCTTAAAAATCTCCAATGATGGCGATTCCACAACCTCCATAGGCAATTTATTCCAGTGCCTAACCACCCTGACAGTTAGGAAGTTTTTCCTAATGTCCAACCTAAACCTCCCTTGCTGCTCATTGCTCCTTATCCTATCCTCAGAAGTTCAGAAGAACAATTTTTCTCCCTCCTCCTTGTAACAACCTTTTATGTACTTGAAAACTTATGTCCCCTCTCATTCTCCTCTTCTCCAGACTAAACAAATCCAATTTTTTTTAATCTTCCCTCATAGGTCATGTTTTCTAGACCTTTAATAATTTTTGTTCCTCTTCTCTGGACATTTGCCAATTTGTCCTCTTTCCTGAAATGTGGCGCCCAAAATTGGACACAATACTCCAGTTGAGGCCTAATCAGCATGGAGTAGAGCGGAAGAATTACTTCTCGTGTCTTGCTTACAAAACTCCTGCTAATACATCCCAGAATGATGTTCGCTTTTTTTGCAACAGTGTTACACTGTTGACTCATATTTAGCGTGTGGTCCACTATGACCCCCAGATCCCTTTCCACAATACTCCTTACTAGGCAGTCATTTCCCATTTTGTATGTGTGCAACTGATTATTCCTTCCTAAGTGGAGTACTTTTCATCATCTCAAAGCGTATGGAATCTTTGCACTGTACTCTCATTAACTCTTGTCTGACTAAGCTTCCTTTTGCATCAAAAAAGAGTGCCAAGTATCAGAGAGGTAGCTAGCCGTGTTAGTCTGTTTCCACAAAAACAATGAGGAGTCCAGTGGCACCTTAAAGACTAACAGATTTATTTGGGCATAAGCTTTTGTAGGTAAAAAACCCCACTTCTTCAGATGCATGGAGTGAAAATTACAGATGCAGGCATAAATATACTGGCACATGAAGAGAAGGGAGTTACCTCACAAGTGGAGAACCAGTGTTGGCAAGGCCAATTTAGTCAGGGTGGATGTGGTCCACTCCCAATAATTGATGAGGAGGTATCAATACCAAGAGAGGGAAAATTGCTTTTGTAGTGAGCCAGCCACTCCCAATCCCTAGTCAAGCCCAAATTAATGGTGTTAAGTTTGCAAATGAACGGTAGTTCTGCAGTTTCTCTTTGAAGTCTGTTTTTGAAGTTTTTTTGTTGAAGGATGGCTACTTTTAAATCTGTTATTGAATGTCCAGGGAGATTGAAGTGTTCTCTTACTGGCTTTTGTATGTTACCATTTCCGATGTCTGATTTGTGTCCATTTATTTTTTTATGTAGAGACTGTCCAGTTTGGCCAATGTACATGGCAGAGGGGCATTGCTGGCACATGATGGCATATATCACATTAGTAGATGTGCAAGTGAATGAGCCCCTGATGGTGTGGCTGATGTGGTTGGTCCTCTCATGTTGCTTCAGATTGTAAGGTAACTCCCTTCTCTTCATGTGCCAGTATATTTATCCCTATATCTGTAATTTTCACGCCATCCATCTGAAGAAGTGGGGTTTTTTACCCACAAAAGCTTTAAGGTGCCAAAAAACAGCACGTTCACTTACATGGAAACACTACATATAGCTTTGAACACTACTCCATCATTCGGTTTATTATCTTCCCAGAAGATGTTGCTTCAACATGAAAATTGACAACATCTTTTTCTGTAATACATATATTTATATTGCTCCTTTAATCCCAAAGGATCCTTTACAAATTACAGCCCTGATCCTGCAATCAGCTCCACATGGGCACAGAACTACATGAATCCCTGCCAAAGTCAATTGTGCTGTGAATGGGTTCATAGAATTGAACACGGGATCAGGGCTGACATAATTAGGCCCTGATTCATCAAAGCACTTACACCTCGATTTAGCAAGGTGCTTAAGCAGATGCCCAACTTCCAGTGACTTTATTGCTATACTGAAAAATACATTATGGCCAAAATACTACCTATTCTTCCTACTCCATGTTAATTTTTATTCAGATGTTTTGAAGATAGAATTCTACATAAAACAGGACAGATTTTTCTTCACTTGCACCCAGGAAACTGGTGTCATCCTCAATGGCATCATTGCTGAGTGAAAGTAAAAGGAAAATCAGGCTGCTGTAAGTGCTAAGTATTATGAACGTCAAATGTAAATCTTTTAAAAATTGATTTGCGGTGGCTTCTTTATAATAAAATTAAAGTCAGAAAAATGTCATGTTGTTTATGCCAAGGAGAATTAGACAAGAGGATACCCAGGCTCCAAGACCCATCTCTAAAAAGGATTCTGAAAGCCATAGAGTAGCTGAAAGGCATCTGGTAACATCTGATGCTCTGTCAAACAACAAAGCATCAGCATTTGACCGCCTCATTTTGGCAGTAACAAATAGCTCTTAATTTTTCATCACTGGACTGGTGCAAATGAACCTGTTTACTGAGAACACCTGGAAGGTGAACTGGAAAAATCTAAGATTTGTCTTCTCTCCCCCATATTCAGTAACTCTAAAAGATTACATAGGCCAGCTGAAAGTACTAGGGTTACACTATTTAATTCTGTTTAAAAACCTGGCATTGGGGTTGGGCTGATAATTACAATTCATTCTGTTGCTGAGTTTCAATGCAATAGTCTGCCAAAAAGACAACTGAACCTGCAGAGAAAAGAGTGTTCTGTTTTTTTTTTTTAATTAAAACGTAAATGCTTGGCATAAGCATTACTGGATCCATGCCTATACAGGCAGCCAAAAAGCTTGGCAAACAGACTAGCGCTGCAGAAGACCCAACTGAGCACTGCAGGCTTCCCCCTACATTCCACCAACACTGCAGTCCATTGCCTTCACTGTACAGGTAGATAATCTGTCCTTTTGGCTTGCTGCTAATGGACTGCTCAAAACGGATTTTCAGCCTGTGGAGTAAGATACGTGAATACTTCATGCCATAGCATCACCCTAAAGATTTGTCAGCTACCACTTTCAAAGGCAAGCAGTGTCTGGCATGTTAGGTGGCAAGCATCTTTCTACGGAGATGTGGAAATTATCCATGTGAAATTGCCAGTGCTCACCATAATCAAAGATTAAAACGAAATTGTATCCAAGAGGGAAACGAAAAATCTCTGAAGGATGGTGCTTCAACATTAGAGTGCTGATGCTTTATTTAGGGATGACAATAAAAAAGCTTCTGATGCATCAGAACAAGATTAAATTACCCACGGTGTGCATATGAATCGGATCTGAGGGAAGTCTGCACCACGAAGTCCCATAGGTATGACTGTCATTGCCCATCTTCAACCAAATTTATAGTGGGGGTTAAACGACTGTATCTAAGTGGAGCTCCTCTCTCTGCCATTAAGGATTTGGGCTCCTGACTCAGCAAACCACTTGTATATACAAGCTATAGTCCCATGACATTGCATTGGAACTTTATTTTACTCAGCTATCTTTTGGGTAATCTGTAAGCTGCAACATTATTATTATTTATATTATAGTAGTGCCCAGGTGCCTTAGTCATGGACCAGGACCCCATTGTGCTAGGTGCTGTACTATTTTATTGCTAGATCTGAACACACACTTACCTGGACAACTCATTTGTTTTTGTTTTTCAATTCATGGATCACCTAACCCCCTGTTCACACCAGAGCTTGTCCTCATGTTGGAAACCAGTTTCACCAGAGGGTTTTTTTGGTCTCCTCTGAAGAACAAATGCAGCTAACATCATTAAATCTCCTCATCTTTAGCATTACATTAATGCCACAGGAATCAAGCCCTTACAAGTTCTGTGTTTATTTTGGTTTCACTATTAATTTACAATGATTAGTTGAAGGGTCTTCTTTTTTCCAAGCTCCCATTCCCAGCCTTTATCTTTAAAGGGCTAAAACTATATTATGAGATGCATTCCTATCTTCCTCTTTGATCTTGTTAATGAGAATGAGCTGTTTTCTAGCCTTGTTGCAGTTTTCTGCTCCTAATACATTTTATCTGCTTTGACGATTCCTTGCAATTTATAGACTCTTGTCCTTAAACTCTGGTTCTCTTTGCTGTTCCCATTTCTTCATTGTTACCAATACTGCAATTAATACAAATTCTCTGTATATGGTATTCAAGCTCAATCACTTCCTTCTATGATCCTGCATTGTTCCATATCTTCTTACATACTAGCCATTCATATCTCACTTATGGCTCTCTAAGCAGTCAATATAAATTATTACCAATTACTAGTTCAAGTACCAGGGTGGAATCAGAAGTGTTATTTCACAAGTGCTCATAAAGACTGACCAAGAATTTCTCAGTCATATTGCCCAGGCCAATAGTTCAGTTGGTAAGGGCAGACAGATCTGGCAACACCCTTATACGACAAGCCAGAGGAGCCAGTGTCAGGTATTGACCAGCACCCTTAGGGTATGTCTACACTGCAGTGTAAACCCAGGATTTGAAGTCATGCTCAAGCCTATCCTTTTCCATCTACACATAAATCGCGCTAACCCTGGACCCCACAACCGCACAGGGATGGACGGTCTGAGCTTGAGTCAAGCCGGGACCCAGTGTTCAAGCCCTATTGCTTCGCAATATAGACACACCCGCACTGGACTCGTGCCCTGGGGAAAGTATCCCACAATTCCATGTGCTAACTTTCTTTGTCCTTTGGACAGTCAAGTTTTCCCACAGTGCACCGTGAACAAAGGGCTAGAGCAGCAACATTTTGGAAGGGTGCTAGGAAGTCTGGGATATGGATGTTTGGATTCTGGCCCACATGATACATTGTAGATGCTAGAGCCCAAGGATGGGACCCAGGGTTCAACAATTCCAAACCTAGCATTATGAATTAGTACACATGCTCAAACCCTAGGTTAACCAACCCAGGGCCTGCTAACTCGAGATCTACTAAGCCAGGGGCTTACGTTTCAGTGTAGATATATCCTTAGGGTACTGAAATCCAACTGTCAACAGGTATTACCCGGCTCTGAAGAACCTGCTCTAAACAGAAACAAACTTTACACCATTACAAAAGCCATGCTGTAGACTATGCCACAGCTCATCTCTAGTACAGTTAGGTTATAACACAGTTTGTACCTTGCTGCGTATGAAGACGATTATTACAAAATTATTACAAAATTGTTTGGACAGGACCTTTGAGTAGTTAATGCCCCCCACCCCACCCCAGCTACAACCATATCGTCTGCAGCTAAACCACCCTATACCTATGCTGATGCTATACACAAGATGCAAAGCAATGGGATAATCCAACCTCTAAGGGCTTGCTAGGCTGGACATCACAAAGCTCAGCCCTATGCAGCACTTTGACGGGGGGTGGGAGGAAATTAACTTGTCACTGCTCTCTCAGCCCTCCGGTGCTGGCAGTACCTGTTGCTGAGGCATACAGCTGTTCGTTTGCTTTACGATCTCCCTGCTAGGCCATACACTAGGTAAGAAACAAACATGCTGGTCAAAGTTTGGCAGGTCAACCAGTCTTGGTATTGAGATGTGCTGTGAGTGGTCGATATGGGGAGAATATTAAATATCAAGCAATATTTGGAATAATCCTGAAGTGTATTTTACCATTGTCCATGGTCAACAGAAACAAGGGCTTCTAAATTTAACCCGCCCAAAGTGGCGACTTAGGCGCTGACTCCCTGGGTGCTCCAGCCCTGGAGCACCCAAGGGTAAAATTTGGTGGGTGCAGAGCACCCACTGGCAGCTCCCCGCCCCACCCCCCGGCCCCAGCTCGCCTCTGCTCCGCCTCCTCCCCTGAACACGCCGCCCTGTGCCGCTTCTCCGCCCCCTCAGGCTTCCCACGAATCTGCTGTTCGCGCAGGAAGCCGGGGCCGGCTGAGAAGCAAGTGGCGGCTTCCCGCTCAGGCCCAGGGAGGCAGAGCGGAGGTGAGCTTGGTGGGGGGGGGCGCAAGAAGGGCCGCCCGCGCTGCAGCAGGTAACCCGGGGGGGCAGGGGAGGTGTGTAGGGGAACCACTCCCTGCCCCAGCTCACCTCCGCCACCTTCGGCCTGAGCTGGAAGCCGCCGCCTGCTTCTCAGCCCTCCCCGGCTTCCCGCCGAACAGCTGATTCGCAGGAAGCCGGCGGGGGGGGGGAGGTGCGCGGAGAAGCAGAGCCGGACAGTGGGTTCAGGGGAGGAGGCGGAGCGGAGGTGAGCTGGGGACGGACGCGGGATGGGGAGCTGCTGGTGGGTGCTCTGCACCCACCAATTTTCCCCGTGGGTGCTCCAGCCCCGGAGCACCCAGGGAGTCAGCACCTAAAGTGCCACTTTTGATGTGATCAGTGGGGGGAGCAGCGGCTCCCCCTGCTCCCCCCTAGCTATGCTCCCCCGCCCCTAGGAGCCAGAGGGACCTGCCAGATGCTTCCTGGGAGCTGCCCCAGGTAGCACCACCGGGATTCCTCACCTCACCCCCCGGCAGGTGCCTCTGGCTTTTAGGGGTGGGGTAGGCATCCACTACGGTGGCCCATGAGACCCTCCTGCCCGGTTCTGGGGGCAGTCAGGGGACAGGGGAAGGGGGTAGATGGGGCAGGGGTCCTGGGGGGGGCATCAAGGAACGCGGGGGGTTGGATGGGGCACGAGTCCCGGGGGGCAGGGGTGGGCAACGACGCCCTCGTGGGGTGAGGAGGGAACCCATTGTTAAGATTTTGGCAGGTCATCACTGTATATACATAAATGACGCCCCATATCATAGCTTGTCAGCAGGGATTAAACCCAGGACTTTCAAGACCAAACAGTTTTACTGTTGTGTTAAAGGGAGAAATGTCATCCGGACCAGTCATTAATTAGAGAGGGACATGACACACAGCTTCCTGAAGCATGTGACAGCTGCATGACGACAGATCTCTATACAGGTCCCATTTAGCAATAACCCATCACCACATGTCCTAGAAACTAGAATCTTCAGCACTCAAAGCACAGGTCCCTATCACTCAAGCAATGGGAATTGCTCCTGAGCTGGCAGACAGTAGTAAGGTGTATAGTCACCGAGACCAGACAAGATCCCTGGCTGTGATCTAAATTAGTTCCTGATGCCTTGATCTAGAGATCACCAGAGAAAGAGACAAACACTACTGAATTCAGAGGAGCTCCAGAACAAATAGAACTCTGTAGGCAATCAGACTGGGTCTCAAACAAGTACCAAGTAGCGTCTTACAAGGTGGCACATTATTGAATAAAGGTGGGAAGGAACAGAAGCCTCCTATGTAACTCATATAGAACAAAAGCTACCTTAACAGTTAAATAGAAGACAACACAATTTGCTAGCAGCAGCATGAGGACAATTGTAAGAAAGATACTGTAATTGTTCCATTGCATCCAAAATGCACTGTATCAGCAATCTGTGTACCAAAGGCAGTGAAAATTAATGGTTGGAAACCTCCAGCAGCAAATGCACAAAAAGCAATTTTTCTACAACAGAGATGATTCTGCTCTGCGTTAGAGTCCAGTTTTGACTGTCCCAAGAGCCAGACCCACCTCTCTTATATCCAGGGTGCAGTTAACAAGCCACACTTGCCAAAATGAGTCAGCAGACAGCAATCAGTATCTTCCTGTAGGTATTCACCATCACTTCCTAAAAAGGTGGGTTAACAAAATAACCCTGCTCCTGTGTCACATCGACAGAGGATTCCACCTCCCACCACCCCTGCTGTGGATACTGTACATTATTATTTTGTTTCCTGTATTTATTTCTCAGGAACACGAGTAGAAAATTGCAAGCTGGAAAATATTCATATCTGCAGGGAATTTGGGTTCTTCTGTATATATGGCTGTCAGTCTAGTGCAGGGTGGGTAATAATTTTCGCAGGGGGGCCACTCCACAAATTTTGGTAAGTTGTCACAGGCCATACATTTCTCCTATATTAATGGAGGGGGTGTGGAGTCTGGGAGGGAGTTTGGGTGCAGGAGGGAGCTCTGGGCTGGTGCAGTGTGTTGGGGTGCAGGAGAGGGCTCTGGGAGGGAGTTTGGTGCAGGATGGGGCTCTGAGCTGGGGCAGGAGATTGGGGTGCAGGAGGAGGGTTTGACCTGCGGCAGGGGGTTGAGGTGTGGGAGAGGGTGCTTGGTGTAGGCTCTGGCCGGGAGGCGCTTACCACAGGTGGCTCTCGGCCGGTGGCGAAGCAGGGTTCAGGCAGGCTGCCTGTATGCCGTGGCCCCACACTGCTCCTGGAAGCGGCTGTGGCCGGCTGCTGCTGGCACGTCCCTGCACCCCCCCTTGGGAGGGAGGGGGCAGCAGGTCTCCGTGCACTGCCTGTGCCCACAAGCACCGCCCCCAAAGTTCCCATTGGCCGGAAACCGCTGTGAGGACGGTGCTGGAGGCAGGGGCAGCACGCAAAGCCGTCCCCTGCCCCCCGCCACCCGGGGTGCGCAGAGACGTGCCAGCAGCAGCCATCCACTTCGGGGAGTGGCGTGGGGCCATGGCAGGCAGCCTGCCTGAGCGCCTCGCTGAGCCATGGGCCTTTCAGTAGCCAGAGATCACGAGGGGACAGAGAAGGGCGGACAGAAATGTTAGTCATGGTGGGCAGGACAGAAATGTTAGATGGGCCGGATCCTGCCCGCGGGCTGTATTTTGCCCGCCCCATGTCTAGTGGGTGGAAAAAGGAACTGGGGGAGTCAGAACTCCAGGGCTCTATTATTAACTCTGCAATTAACTCACTGTGTGAGCTTGGGCAAGTTACTTTGCTTCTTTATGTCAACTAAAGATAACAATCTCACTTGCTACACAGGAGCATAGGGAGCCTCAATTTATTAACATTTGTAAACTGCACTGAAATCCCAGGATGAAGGACTAGAAGTGCGTAGTACTATCACATTATGCCAGGTTTTATGGATCCAGGCTAACTGATTTAATGTTTCTTAACCATTATGAAGCCCTTCCTTGTACAAGTCAAACTATGATCATCCTGCAGAACTTATGAAGAAACAAACAAATAACTCACTGCGTGTAGCCAGGAACATAAATCACAAAGCACAGCTATGAATGCTGTAGTCGCCAAGCCCCCTTTCACCTCACTGAGGTATTAGCTTCAAAGCTAAGCTGGAATCATTCAAATGCTAAAATGATCAAACAAGGCTGCCTAGGAAACAAATGTGCAGCTGCAATCAAAACAACTTTATAAGTGGGGAAAAAAATAATGATCAGGCATGTTCTCGCTGATGAGTTCCAGGCTGGGCTCTCCTTTGCATCACCCAGTCCTACCCAAGTAGAGCTGTCCTGCCACACTGGAGAGAGATTAAGAAAACAGCATCAGTGCTGAGCAAGCCAGGTAATAAAGATGAGACTAAAGAGAATACAAAGTGGTGGCAAAGAAGGCCTGGATCATTCCTTGCCAAATTGGAAAGCCTCCCCCATTACGTGCTTCACTTTTTATTAGTATGTCCTTATCTTCCCATCTTTATGAAAACAAATCTGAATAGCAACTGGTAATCTGCTCCATTCAGAGCAGATGCAGAAAGCTTGTCTCTCTAGATTGCTTTTAGCTGTGTGCTTGCTTCCCCTCCCATATGGTTAGCTGTCTTCATGGCGCTTTGTCACGAGCCCCTTTTCAGAATCATTAGGAGACTGAGCATTTTTAGGCTAAGGCGACTTTCTCATGGCACTTTAGGAAATGGTATGGTCAGTAGGGAGAATGGGGAGAGAGGAAAATGGCAGTTAGTTGTGTGTTTCCTTTTTCAAGAGCCTCTGGTGATAAAGTTTGGAAGCGTGACTTCAATTTTCCTTTTACAGCTGGATAGAGCAATGCTCGCAGGATGTGCTTGGTCTTAAATCTCTTCTCTAGTGTTTGTAAAGAGCCTTTTGTGCCATGGGCTTCTTCACCTACAGTAGAGGGGAAATGGGGTCTGTGTTCCAAAGCAGGTTCAGATTGGTTCCAGAAGGTTGCAAAATGACCAGATTTCCACCTAGTCACAGGCTCCCTCCCATCCTGCATAAATATTCCAAAAGGGGACACTATTCCCACGAACATCTGTCTTGCTGCTTACAGCTTTCTGCCTTTCTGAGAAAAGAAAAGGAGTACTTGTGGCACCTTAGAAACTAACAAATTTATTTGAGCATTTATTGAGAGCATCCTTGGCATATTTTTAAGTTGTTTCAATGAGATGAAAGCTCAAGTTCCATTTTCTTACTCTCCCACCCCCACCCCAAGTGACAAACTGGCCACAGTTTGATCAGGATTTTTTTTTAGTCTCACTTGAAACCATGAAAAATGGAAACGGATTTTACTCGTCAACACATTAAAAAAAAGTCTCCCCTCATTAGCAAGAAGTTGCTTGCATGTAAATCACCTAGGGTAGGTGAAGTCACCCTCTGTTAGGGGCATGAACTCTGTTGCTTTCCTTGCTTGACTGCAGGAAACCCATGCTGTGTGAGCTGAAGGTATCGAAGATTACATAAACTGCTTTTTGTGCATTTGCTGCAGGGAGTCTTACTAGTTAGTTTTCACTGCCTTTGGTACAGAGATTGCTGATCTGGTGTGTTCTGGACGCACTGGAACAGACATCTTGCTTAAAATTGTCCTCATGTGCTGCTAGCAAGTTCTATTGTCCGCTATTTAACCGTTCCTTCATAGAGCTGTTCCATTCGCTTGCCTTATTGCTCATTTCAATAATAGATGTTCCCCTCTGGGTTTGCATTAAGGCGGTACATTCCCCTGGACTCCTTTCCCCATCTCCATGATTTACTTTCATTTGGCATAGAGTTTAAACAGCTTATAAGGTATTCTGGGGACAACATGAATAATAACCCCATCACACTTGGTCTCTTAAGAATAGCAGCTTGAAATAAGAACTTGTTTTTCTAAGGAATACCTCCAGGGAAACCACAATAATTGACACAATAATGGATCAGCAGAACTGCCTACTGATCTGTATAGTTTATGCTGTTGACAATTAGGGGAACCCCACTGTTTCCAAAAAAGGGAGATCAATTAACTTTTAGCTGGCAAGTTAGTCTGCATTTTAAATTGGTCAATGAGCTGCACAGAATAAATAACAGAAAAGGAGGAGGGGATAGCTCAGTGGTTTGAGCATTGGGCTGCTAAACCCAGGGTTGTGAGTTCAATCCTTGAGGGGGGTCATTTAGGGATCTGGGGCAAAAATTGGGGATTGGATCCTGCTTTGAGCAGGGGGTTGGACTAGATGACCTACCTCCTGAGGTCCCTTCCAACCCTGATATTCTATGATTCTATGACAGGGCTGTGAGGACAAGAGAGGAAGGTTTTCTACTTGTCAGGGAGCTAACCTAGGACTTCAGAGTCAATTCCCAGTCTGATAATCTTTTGTAGTTTAGGGTCAGATTCGGCTTTACTGGATTGGAGCCTAAATCCAGGCCAGGCCTGAAGGGACTAGAAGTTATTTAACAACTGTGACCTGACTGGTGAGCAGACAGGTGTCCAAATCACAAAACCACCATCACAGTTTGGAGACCTTTTGGGCAGCCTCAGTAAGAGGCAAAGTCTGGTTTGGCCTGGATAACGGACTCACCTCTAGAAGGGGTCTCTTCATATCAGTCAATATACATTGGTCAGGTGGGATAGAAGGGAAGCTCACACTGCTGCAGCCTGCCCAGTGCCTGTTCTGTTGGTAAACACAGGACTCCAGTCTCCAGGACTCCGTTTGATTGTGCATTAAATTCACACAAAAATCATAGCACTTTAAAACATTTGTCTTTCAAATGTTTAAAAGTACATATAGATTTTGTTTCAATTATTATTAATGATGGCAACGCTGTGATCTCATTTCTCCCACCCTTTTTTTCCCTGTTGCATGAGCATAGTAATTTTCAGATGATATGTAATACACAATGGGATGCTGTGATAATTCCTCTGAATTATTTATCAGATGCTTGTATTATTTATATAATAGCAGCCTTTTATCACTCCAATAATGATTGATGGGGATAGTTAAGCATTCCTTTGAGACACTTGATGGGGCCTCCGTGAATAAGATCTGTGGGGGGTCATGAGAATACCAAGCTGTTCCCCGTCCTCCCCCTGTTAACTTGTATTAAAGTCCTCCTTATAAGGACAGCTAGTCAACCAATCAGAAGACTGCAGGTGCAAGTATTGGAAGAGCTCTATCATTTAATTGAAAAGGAGACATTCAGTTGAGCCATTATGCGGGAGAATGGACTGTATGAGCCTCTTGAGATCCTTTCTAGCCCAAAAGATATTATGATAAATTAAGCCTACAAAGAGTTTCTGGTGACATGAAAACCAGGATTTTTTTTATGGCATTGCTGCCTTTGGAGTACATTATACCTTTTATTTAACCCATACCAATAATTATAATTTTGATGAATATTGCAGATAATGAAAATAAATAGCATTTCATATCACTAACATCCATATTTTTCTTAAAGTCATGAAGGATATAGAAACACTGTCCCACCAGACCCTTTCCACAAACATCAGATTGCTTTGTCTTCAAGAAGGACTCCCTTGAAGTCAGTGACAATCCTGTAGAATGCAGAAAAATGCTTACTTCTGAATTTTATTCTTTTGGGGAGAGGGAAATAGTCCAGAAAGGAACAAATGCACAGATAAAATCAAATTCTAGCATGTGGCAGAGCATGAAAGGAGGACCAATGCCAAAGAATTCAGGATGATACCATCACTTGCTGGCTGTTTGACTGACAGTATTTTCACATTCAGTATTAAACTGACTGATTTAATATAGATGTGTTATACTTGTTTAAAATAAATAAGATAGTCCAAAGTCCAGATGAACAGCACAAAAACTGCCTCATATATAGGTTCAGACAGGTACTGCCTTTTATACTGTATATTTATCTTTAGGATTTTTCACTCCCCTTTCTTTCCTGCTCCCTTTTGAAGGGTATTCGGTTTTCATTCTGCCTTTTCTCTCAAACATACATTTTTCCATTATATTTTGTTCTCCTGCACCCCTCTCAGCTTCTCCACTGCCTCCAATCTCCCCTAAGCAGACAGCAAATCCAACAACATATAGATCACGCTTTTTAGCCCAACATATGAAAGGGTTCAAAATTAGGCAAAAATAAGCTTGCCTATGGCCAAAAGGAACAGAGCTGCAGGACGTGGCTTGGTCTATTTCTCCAGGAGACCTTTTACCAAATATCTGTCCCCTTTTCATAATGAAATGTATGTAATATGAATATGCTTCCACCCAAATGCTGTGGGGGCACTTAACCTCTCAGGAACCATGGCTACTCTGGGTGGGGGAAGTGAAATTTGTCAGACGCTTAAATCCTCTAAAGAAACCACTGCCAATGCCTCCTGCCCCAATGCAGCTTGTAATACTGACCTCCGTCCTTATCTTTGGAGGTAAGTAGTTTGAAAAATTAGTCTGGTTTTGGTTCGATGATACTGAAAATCTTACTGCCTTAAAAAAATAAAATAAAAGCAGCGTGCCCAACTCATTCAGTAATGACCAAATATTGTTATCATCTAACATCTGCACACTGGAGTTATAATGAAAGGAGTCACAGGAATTGCCATACTGGATCAAACCCAAGGTCCAGCTAGTCCAGTATCCGATCTCTGACAATGGCCATTACCATTACCTCATAGTAAGCAGATGTGGAATAATCTGCACCCCATATAGAGATAAGGATGAGCTCTAATAGTTAAAGACTAGCTTACATCTTGAAATACAAGGTTTATTACCCCTTCCAAATCAGTCAGTTCTTTCAGTTTTATTTCCTGTGGACATATCACAGTACCTGGCACAGTTATGTTCGGGCCAAATTCACTGCAAGTGTAAAATCAATTAAAGCTGATGTGAGCCCCCCACATTGAAAGCATCTTTTTTATGCCAGTGGTGAATCTGACTCAAGCTCTGTTTAATTGAGGGGTATTAAAGAGAGCACACTGATAAATTTTCTGTACTACACTTTCAACCTGTGTGATATGTTTTTTGGGGGGAGAAAAAAACCCCATACATGTTCTACCTTTAAAGGTTTGAAGGTCAGACAGTTGGACTTTGGAGGGTGGATGTGGGGGTGGGAAGGGAATCAGAGGGCTCAAGTGTTTGCTAATTTGTTTTCTTTCCATGGCTCAAGATTCAGGTTATTTATAAACAGCTGGAAAGAATGAGAATAGGGGTTCAAGAGAAAACTGGGTTGTGTCTATGGGTGGATTGTTTTTATTTTGTTAAGACAAAAAAATATTCTGAAAACACTGATGGAAACTTCTACCAACCACAAGGACAAGAGGCAACTCAAAGCAGAGAGTCAAAAGCTTGTATTTAATTAATGAATGTACCAGTTGTTATATGGAGAAGTATTATCCCTGTTTTACAGATGTGCACAGATGTGCAGCGATTTGCAGAGGCTCTCACAGAAAGTCTGTGGAAGAGTTGGGAAGTAAACCAAGATTTCCTGAGTCCTAGATCAGTCTCTTCATCTCAAGACCAGTTTTTCTTTCTTTCCATAGAAGGATTTTTCAGGAGAAATTCTTCCCTATCCCATAACCCTTAAAACTACTGACCCAAGGCATCAAACAAAACTGAGTATAGTCTGGTGGTCTACAGAGAGAAAGTTCAGCAGAAAAGCATTGCTGCCAACTCTTGCGATTTTATCACAAGTCTCACAATACATTGTGTTGTTGTTAAAAGCCCAACTTCTTGAGTCATGTGATTAGTTGAGAATGTCACTTTTGCGGGGTAAACTTCTAGCCCTAATAGTGACAGATAAAAGCTTGAAACCCTGAACTCTAAAGGATCAAAAACCAGAAGGCAAATAAGATTCCAAATATTTATTACTTTTTTTAAATCTCAGGATTTGCGGGGGCCTGGCTTGTGATTTTTGAATACCTGGAGTAGGTGACAGTGAAAGCAGGACATCAAGGGAACATAAATAAGCATAAGACAGTGATCTGGAGGGGTACAGTAAAGAGCCCTACACGACCAGCTGATATATATATGACCACTGCCTATCAATATTTACTTATTGTTATATTGTGCTTCCCCATCTGTTGTATACACCTGTTGTCTCATACATTGAGTAACGAGTTCTAGGGCAAACAGTCTCTTTTACATTTGTACAGTCCCTCCTACAATGGGGTTGGGCCCTCCAGAGCTCTTAAGCACAACAGAGTAAGCTCACCTGGCTGTATTCAATATCTAGTTAGAAACTTTGCTTGGAAAGAGATCAAAAAAGTAAATGTTTCAATGCGGCATTATTTTTAGAAGCACATACTTGCTTATTGCATCAAAGTGTGCAGTTGTGTTTATGGCACATATGGGGATTTATTTACCATATACAAATGCAATGTTTGCTCTTCAACGTGTACTGCTCAGAGCAGGTTTCCAGGGTAAACACACCTGAGCCCTGTATCCTTGTAGCGTACACCACTGGTGGCCGCTGTGCAGCCACACCATTGCTGCAAAATGGGGTCTAAAATTGTAGGGCACATCTACACTGCAGCTGCGAAGTGTACTTCCCAGCTCAGGCAGACAAGCATGTGCTAGCTCTGCTCCAATTAGCACACTAAAAATACCGGTGTGGCCATGCTGGCATGGGCGGCAGCTTGGGCTAGACACCTAGGTATGTATCAAGGATCTTGGACGGGGTTGTACTTGGTCGGCAGCTCAGGCTAGCAGTCCATGCCGCTGGGGCCGCACTGCTATTTTGAGTACGGTAGTTGAAACAGAGCTAGCTTGTGTCCATCCACCCAAACTGGGAATTAGACCTCCCATCTGCAGTGTAAACATAGCTTTAATGTATATAAGATTCATGCTATCCGTGTACAACGAATGGTTTCTAGTATAACAAAGTATTTTTACCAAGTCGGCCTATGAGAAACACACATGGCATGTGCTCCTATAACTGACCACTCATTACGTTATAGAGCACAAAGTGGTTCTTTCTTAGCACTTATAGATATGTTTACACTGAAATTAAAAACCCACAGCTGGCCTGTGTCTGCTGACTTGGCCTGGCAGGACTCAGGCAAAGGGGCTGTTTAATCGCAGTGTAGACTTACACTGGGGCTCACGGTCTGGGATCTTTCCTCCTTGCAGGGTCCCAGAGCTCGGGCTCCAACCTGAGCCCAAATGTTTACATTGCAATTAAACAGCCCCTTTGCCTGAGTCAGACGAGCCTGAGTCCACACCAGCCAGCCCAGGACGTCTAATTGCAATGCAGACATATACTGTGGCACTCAATCGGGCACTCAAATGACTAAAATAAATTAGCCCGTTTAAAGGCTCATTCCTGGTTTTTAAAGGGAAATAAAAACTTTTTAAAATATGGCTGCTTTATCATAAGTTAGATAAAAGCTTAGCCCAACAATCAAAATTTCCACTCATATAAACCAGATTAAAAAACAAATTTTACTAAGATATATTTTACCAATTTGATGTATAACTCCTTTCAAACTGAGGTTTTACTCTCTTGTTAAAATGCGCTGTAGAAACGAAAGTTTAATACCCTTCACACAAATGGCATCAAAACTGATCACTGAAGGCAGTCTTTAGCCAAAGCATGCCTCAATTGAATTTTGTTTCTTCAGTTACTCATAAAGAGCCAGTGTTAGACAGCTTTCCCACTGACCTCAGAGTCAGTCTTTAGCACCCTGCAAAATGGTGAGATGTGCTTTTGTTACTGGCTCAGGAATGTGGGAACATCCCCACTAATTTAAATTATATTTGATAGGCTGGGATTTTCAAAGGAGCCTAAGGAAATTAGAATTTTAATGGGATGTGAATATTTATGTGCCAGGAGCATAGAACATATGCAGGGTGACAGTGGGTATATACATACAGGTCATTGCCAAGTCAGGGACATACACACAGGAATATGTGAGTCAACACCCAACACCCAGATCACTCCCATCAGCAACTCAACTCCTATCGCATACAGCCTGTACAGTGGCCTCTCTGGGGTTTCCCAAGGAAGCCAGAGGCAGGGCTGAAAACTTTTGCCCCTCATTTCCCATGAGTGTTTTCTCTAAAGAGAAATCGGAGCCAAAAAGTTGGAAACCAGGTTTTGAAACAGCCATAGCTCAGGGGGTCTGAATTAGGGATATTAGTTCTGGTCCATCTCTGTTTATTGGTCTGCCAGATGCCTGCCTGAAGTTCTCTGGCAGAATGTGACCCATACAGACAGGGGCTGGGCACTCTGTCCATATTCCATTCCTTTCTTCTTCATGTTATTTAACATTTCAAGAAATCATTCAAAAGGACATTCTAGGGGGTGGTCTTCCCCCACAAAAGAGACTTGCCCTGCAAATTCAGAATAAGCATAATTTTGATCCGTTTGTGTTTTGCAGTAAGATCATTCCCTAACTGGTTCTTTTAGCCCTTAACTCCACATGCAGCTTTTCTCTTTCCCCCTCCCCCAGCCTCTTTTCTGATTAAACTCTTTAAAGAAAATTTCCAATTCTAGCATGTCAGGCAGAAATTATTTATTTACAAACCTTATATCAATGGGCTATATAAGTAACAGTCATAGTTGCTTAAAAATGACATAGATAGCGTGGCCCTCTTTTGGATTTCACATACCTTTGGCTGCATTTACTGAAATTCAGTGCATGCTTTCTCAAAAAATCAAATCAAGGTTAAAAATTACACAACATGAAGTAGATTTCTAATTATCAACATCACCTATCAGAGGTAAAGCTAGCAAAGCACTCATTTTCTTCCAGTGCCTGTCGACACACGCATACAACCTTCCATACAATAAGGCTTTTCTGTAGAGTGGCTTTACTCTAACTCATACCCTGCCACAGGACAGTATAATCTCTTAGGCCTGGTCTACACTAGGGGGGAATCGATCTAAGATACGCAACTTCAGCTACGAGAATAGCGTAGCTGAAGTCGATGTATCTTAGATAGACTTAGAAACACTTACTTCACGTCCTCGTAGCGCGGGATTGACAGCCATCGCTCCCCTGTCAACTCCGCTTCCACCTCTCGCCCTGGTGGAGTTCCGGAGTCGAAGGCAGAGCGATCGGGGATCGATTTATCTCGTCTACACTAGACGCGATAGATCGATCACTACCCGCCGATCCGTCAGGTAGTGTAGACGTGGCCTAAGAAACACACCTCTCTTTTTAAAAAGGATCACTGGGGAAGGCTGATAACCTTAAAAATAGCCCTACCACCATTCTTAGGTACATAACCTCAGTGGGTTGTAAAGTGTCATAGCTCCACTGTTGTCAACAAAGCTATAACAATTTGCATAGGCTGAGGATTTGCCCTTTACTTCTTTGTATAGTGCCAACTTTGTATTAGGCATTCTATAGGCTGGGGTCCTACACTGAAGTTCTAATCTTCCATGTTTGCTCTTCCCCCTTAAATAACCCTTGATGGAATCCTTAAGGAGAGACCTATCCAAAGACTGACCTTTGCCATCCTGCCTCCAGAACTGTGCCCATTGTGAATGGTTAGCCAGGTAGCAAGCTTGAATTACAGCGGGCTATACAACCACCATGCTACTCTTACTATTACTTTGTCTCCCTACACCCAATCTGTTTGTTTCAGCCACCTGTGTGGTGTCTTGACCTAAACCCAGTCTGCAAGTTCTCCAGGGCAACTTTTACACTATGTTCATATCATCATTTTAGCCCAGCGGAGCCTAGATCTCTGATGGGGTCCTCTAAGCACCACCATAATACAAATTAACAATTATTTAGCGTGAGAGCTTCATTGACAGGATCTCTTTAATGCACAAAATCATTACCCCCCCCAAATAGCTGTATAGATGTCTCATTCACATAACAATTTATGCCACAATTTTTCCATTTTTCATTTATTCAATGAGATTAAGTTAACCCTGGAGAACTTACATTCTCGAGAATGCAGTCCAAAATTAGTGCTTAAAAAGGATATAGAATATTCAAACACAGATCTTGAAGTATCTCAAAGAGATACTCTTCATCCACAGATCTCAAAGAACTTTACATAGGTAGCTAAGCATTATTTACATTACAGTACACACATACAATAAGCCAGATTCATCCCTGGACAAACCTCAGTGAAGTCAATGAAATTAAATCACAGGGAAATTTGGCCCAATATATCTACAATTATACACATTATCTGGATTATCTAGAACAGACACCTACCATTAGAACACAGACAACTATCCCCTTCCCACCGTATAAACGGACAGAGAGAAAGAGAGAAGGTTTATAACTGGAGTGATATATAGTAGTAATGATAAATTTAAAATAAACTAGTAGTCCAGGGCTTGGAAATTATATTGAAGGCATAAAGGCAAGAAGTGACCCCCCCCAAAAAGTGTAACAAAACAAAAAATCCTAATTGTTTTTCAAACACTCATATTTTAATTCTTTCCCCTGCTTCCATCGTGTGTATGTTGTCTAATACACACAATAATTAATTCTTATATGGATTAATAAAGTCATAGATTTTAAGGACAGAGGAACCATTTACATAATTTAGTCTGGCCTCTTCTACAACACAGACCATAGAATTTCCTCCAATTATTCCTATACTGAAGCTTTTGTCCCGAGGTTTCAAAGTGCTTCATAAAGAAAAGTAAGTATCATTAAGCCCATTTGCAGATGAGGAGATTGACACAGAGGTATGATCTGATTTGCCCAAGGTCATAAAGAGCAAGTCTGCAGCAGAGCCAAGACTAGGAGCCAGGTCTCCTTAGTCCCAGTCAAATGCCCCATCTGTGCAAGTTTGGAAATCATTTGGGGCATGGACATGACTTGTGTATCTATAAAATGCCTGGTACATTTTTGAGTAGTGTGTAAATAACATTAATAGTACCAGAAACAATTATTGTATGCATATAAAGCCAAAGGACAAAATGCTGATTTAGGGAAGGAAGGAGGAACCATTATTTGCGTGGGTCTGACAACATACGTCATTTAAAATAAAAATTCTTCTTCTGTGAAATAGCATCCTAATGAATTATCATGCATTAACATTTTATAATCTCTACCAATTTTTTAAACTTCTCCTTTGATTCATGTTTCATTTTGCATAATGCATAAACAGCCCAATTAGGATGTGTTTTCAGGGGTTATTTTAGACCAACGAGGTTAATTTAAATCCATGGTGAACATGCTATTAGGAATTTAACAAATACCTGGGAAGGAGGAGCAGGAGGAGGGTATTCCAATGTGCTACTTTATCTGGATTGTTACCTGGCATATCAGGGCATCTAACCACAGATACCTGTTACTAAGGTAGACGTAACCCCCTCCCCACACACACACACAACGTGCACACACCCTGCAGAAAAGAGAGACGCTGCAGACTGTAAAGCATTTCAGGGAAATAAGACAATTGGCCAGACAACTGAGGGCACAAGTCATTTGCCGCAACAAACTGTGCACAAGGTTCCTACAGTCATTCTACATAAAAACTGATCAGACTGTTAAGCTTCAAATGGAGCCTTATGTCATGCCCAGGATGACACAAGCACATTTTTCCAGACGACTTATGGGTTATGTAACAGAGATCTGCAGAGCATTAGCAGTCACATGACATGGCCCACTAAGATTTAAAACTGCCACCTACAAAACGTAATTAGCAGACAGTAAACAAGGGACAGGAAGAGAAAAATACTCAGACTCAAGAGAGAACATGCTTCTTAACATTATGAACAATACACATGATTCCTTTTATGGGAAGAGGAAGGATGGCGGGGTTGTTTTGTTTTTTTACATTTAGATAAAACTACGACTGCCACAGAAATAGAGAAATGCAGTGAGCAAGGGATAGGCTTAAATACCTACTGCTTGTTACAGCGATAACTATGGGCCTCATCCAGCTGGGTGCCCAGTGCCCTAAGCTCCATTTGCCTTCAATGGGGATCAAGGGCACTTGCCCATCCAATGAGGCCCTCAGAATTAGGTCTTATGGATCACAGACTCAGCTGGTATAAAGCAGCCTAGTTCTACTGAAGTTATTGTTTCTTTACACCAGCTGAGGATCTGTCCCTTATTTATTTTTTAAAGAGCATTACAACAAACCAGAAGAGAAATAATTATTCCTGGAACATGGCAACAAAAAAAGCACCATGATTTTCGAAGAGGGCATAGCCAAGACAGGTTCCCACAGAATGGAGATAAGCCATATTCAAACTATGAGTGGGGATTGAGGGGCTGAGGCAAAATATTCCACTCCGGTGGAATTTCCTCCTCCTCTCTGGATTCTGTTAAACCATCCCTCAGCAGGATTAATTTTATCCCAGGCTCAAAGGGACCCTTTCTGCCTCCGGTACATTCTAGATTTCTAAGAATATACCTGAAGCTGCCTGTGACGCGGTGTATAAGAAATATGACCATTAGTATCATTATTGCTACCATTGCTAACCAATTGCAACAAATCTCATACAAAATATGTCACGTAAGGTGTCAATGGAAAAGTTATGATTTGCTAAGTATGATTATTCTGTTTATATGCATGTATCATCTGTGTATCTGAAGTTATGAATATTAGATATATACTTGTATCTTAAACATACTTAATATCTTGTGTTGTTGTAACCCACACACCTCCTGGGTGTGGTGTTCTGTCCCATCTAGTGGCACCAAGACCACTTAGAGAGAGTTAAATGAGCCTGTTCTACAGCCTTACCTAACAGTCAGTTGGCTTTTAGCTCATGCGGTAGAAGCTCATGCACTAAGCTCCAGAAGTCCCCAGTTCCATCCTGCCTGCCGACAACCAGGGTCTGTCGGTGTTACAAGTGGGGGCTTGTCCGGGATTTCAACTGAGAAGTCTCTGAAGCTCAGGATGCACTTCTTCAGCGAGGGGAAGTATGTAACCCACACACCTTCTTGGTGTGGTGTTCTGTCCCATCTAGTGGCACCAAGACCACTTACAGAGAGAGAAAAAATGAGTCTGCTAACAGGCAGTTGGCTTTTAGCTCATGAGGTAGAGGCTCATGCACTAAGCACCAGAGGTCCCAGATTTGATCCTGCCCACCGCAGACTGGGGTCTGTCAGCGTTACATTGTATTCATGGGTAGAACCCCTCACCCCCCACACCCAATAGAATTTTCATTAGGGCTAGACAGCTGTGTGTTGATGGCCTATCAAGGACACTCCACTCGCACAACTGGCAATTGAAGAAACTCATCCTGCCAGATAGCCCTTCCTGAGGATGCCTCACACAGCAAGGAGCCAATAGCCACCTACTGTGAGTCAGCAAAACGTACAGGGATATGTGATATGTTCATGCAATCCTGGACTCCATCTTGGACCAGTAATTTTCCACATACAGGGGCTGTGGGCTTTGTCTGGGACAGTAAAGTTTCCATGCACATGGCAAAGGATATAAAAAAGACACCTGAGACATCTCCATGTTGCCCCTTGCCTGCTCTAATTTTCTGGACTGTGGATTTACATCTAAAAGTAGCATCTTGAACTATGGACTGAGGACCTTCCAATCTTTTGGAAGTTTCCAGAGAGACTTTACAAGCCAACAGTCTATTCCATGACTGCTACAAACCTGATATAAGGACTTTGCAATCATTTGTGTGTGTATGATCTATTAACCACGTATAACTCTCTTTTGTTTTAGTAACTAACTAAAGATTTAATAAGAACGGGCGGACAGCGTGATATTTGGGTAAGATCTGAGATTCAATAATGACATGGGGATATGTATCTGATCCTTTGGGATTAGAAAGAACTTCTTATATGATAAAACGGGTTTTCAGTAACCTCTCACTATATTAGATTGGGTTGCCTGGATGGGAGCCAATGTCTGGAAAGCCCAAAGGCTTGTGTCTGGCTTCTGGTTAACCGGTATGGTATTATAGTAGCTCTTTTGTTACTGGCCTGGTGAATCTAATTATAGAATAAACCACCAGTTTTGGGGATTGTCTGCCCTATTTCTTGCAGTCTGCCCTGAGCGTGGCCTTCGCCGTGTGGCCCATCCCAGGCACCTGGTACATAGTATGTTGAGCTTTTGTAGACAGTTCTGCAAATCAATCAGGGCCTGATTCTGGGAGGGATTTCTGTGCCCATCATCCCATTGCGCTCAACATCTTAGTGAATCAGGCCCTCGTTTGAACACTAGGGAGGAGATTACAAAAAATCTGCAGTCAGCTCTTGATTATAAAAGCCAAAAGGAAGATAGTGTCTAATTTTGATTAGATGAAATAGAGGAAAGGAGATTGCGTCCTACTATTATGCTCAAAGTGCCTTCCTTTGGTATGTTCAGAGACAGGTGTACATGGCTGCTGAATAATAATAAGCATCAACCATTTTCCATAGTAATGTCACATTTATCATCTTAAAAAGCACTCAGTGTTATTATACTGCTTCTACAACATAATGTAGATGAGGTGAAACTTTATGAAAGTTAAAGAACTGCTTCCTATTCCCTTCTCCCTACATGCTGGGTTTGGTCATGTGAATATTTTCTACCAAATCCCCATTGCCACAATAATCAGAGGAACGTATACTTCATTACACATTGAATACACCTGTGTTCATAATGGAGAAAAAAGACATTTAACAAATCACATCTGGTATTCCAAAAGCTCATGTGAATTCAAGTGTTTCTGGCACTTAGAGAAATATTTGTCTAAGAATTAATAAACTGAAGCCAAATACTAAATGGTACTGGGCATTGCAAAATCTTCAGTTTATAAGTAGCACCTAGAAGTCTCAATCAGAAATTGGGCTCCTTGTACAAGGCATGATATATTACATAGACACATAAGAAGAGAGTCCCTTTCTGAAGAACTTAGACAGACAAGACATAGGAGAATGGACATATTATTTTCCTTATTTTACAGATGGGGAACTAGTCACCGAGAGATTACATGATTTGCCCAGGGCCACACAGTTTGTCTGTGGAGAGGTGGGAATTGAACCCAGATTTCCAGAGTCCCAGTCCAATTCAACAGTCACCTACCATTCCCCCTAGAGTCAGAGTTGCAGATGCTTACCACATTTCAGGAGTTAGCCTGTCCTGAATTAAAAAAATTGCTCATTCTCTTTTCCTTAAAAAAATGACAACCTTATTGGAGACCACTTCATAGAATGCACCCCAAACGGATAACTTCAGCACAGTGTTTAATAAAGGATTTTTTTTATAGTTATGGAAAGAGAAGTAGAACCTGGGGGTTATTAACACTGACCATGTTCAAACTTCAGTGACTGTCAGCTGCCCCATGGGATATTTAACTGTTCTGCCAGGGCAATTACAGCATCTCCTGAGTCTTCCTCTATGGGAATGAGCCCAACAGCACAAGCCCTAGCTTTTCACTGGTGAATAAATAGGGTAGTGCTTGCAAGGGGGCGCCATTTTTTCAGCACTATGGCTGCATCTCAATTTTCTACTTCGTGCTCTGGGCATATTCATTTTTAAAAAATATGTATTTATAATAGAAATATAAGCAAAGGAATTTTGTTTATGCCAGTGATGATCTCCGTGATACTGGCGTTTGGTACACTTGCATAACCAGTCAGAGAGAAACAGCGAGCATCTTAAGAAATAGCAGCATCAGCTGTGCTATGCTCTCTTCACAGTTTCTTAAAGCCACCTCAAACACATTTTAGCCACTGCAATACAGCCCAAGGGAAGCTGTACACAGTGCTAGAGGAGTTTGCCATCAAAATGCCATTCCTATCAGACAGCTCATTGAATGTAATAAGCTACAGCTAATAAAAAGGCAAAGGGGAAATAAAATACTGAAGCATTTGTGCAAAACTTGGCTCTGGGCTAAAGCTTCCTCTAAATACTAAAATGTAAACGAGACAGGAAAAAAAATTCATTCAGCAGCCATGTCAATAAATCGGACAATAGCGTCCTCAATCTCAGAACTCTTGGGTGGCTCCAGTATGAATTCACTGCATAGCTCTACTTCCATTATAGTGCTGTACTGAAAAACTGACTTGGCTATCAAAGTACATTGCATTAATTTAATTATGGAATGGGTAGGATGGCTCCACTTGCTTTGGGGTAAAGTTAAGTGTGTGTTTTTAATTATTTAATTTCCTAATGGCAACCAGGTGATATGGTGATAAGCACTCACTAAATCCTTGTGATAGAAGCATAATTGTGTAGTGATATAATATAACTCCTGCTCTGTAAAATACAGAAAGAATTACCATACCAAATCAAACCAATGTTCATTCCAGAGTGGGATCCTGTCTTTGGCAAATCCAATCCAGAAGTGCTGTCACCTCCCATTGTGGGAAATTGTGAGAATGTAAGTCAATTATTACAAAGATGTACTATAAATATAAACATAAAATAATGTGTATGTTTTTGTAAATAAGTACTGAGTACATAGATCAGTGCATGTATTTGTGTAGGTATGCATATAAGATATAGAGATCTGTGTGTTTGTGCATTACACACATGCATATATTATACAATAAAATATTGAGTATCTAAAATATTGTGTGCATATTCATGTAATACACAAACACAGAGAAGTATACATCTTACATACATACCCAAACATCTATGCATGCACATATGTTTATGTATTATCACCTATCAAGTGAGGTCAACCATATATACCAACACTTAAGGTTTGTGCACCTATGCTGTAATTCTCTCTGCTTATTAATTAATCAAGGTATCAAGTATCAGCTCCTCTTTTCACATTAGGGTTAAAGTTCTGAGTCCTCTACTGACCCACATTGTTACGGCTCATCTTCTCAGGTTTTTAAAAGACCAGGTGACATCCTAATGGTAAAATTTGCCAATATTAGTCTTTAAAAAACAGGCACCAAATTTATAAACAGATGGTCCATGTACATACTTGTATCCTATTCAGTGGCATGCCAAGTTAACCTGCACTTCTGTGCATGTAGCCTTTACCACAGTCACGCTGCGTAAACACAACACAACACGCTAGGTACTAAGCAAAGCAACCTAACACCAATTCAGTTGTCTAGCAAGCAGCAAGTGACGGTGCCCTCAGTCTGCAGAGAGTATAGCCACTTCACTAGTTCCACCTGATGTAGGGTTTTTTTGTTTGTTTTACTATCATGCCACGTCAAATGCATTGTTCAGTGTAGCTGGATCTCTTCATTGACAAGAGCAGACAGCAATAATTTATACACAAACCCCAAGACACTCGAAAAATGCAAAATTTTTGAATAATATGTCTTTAAGTAGATAAACCCCAGTGGACACCAGCAAGAGTGATTTCAAATTGCTTTCCTCTCTCAAACTGTGCGTACCAGAAAGACCCTCTCTAATTATAATGAAACACCTTCCAGTCATACAAACTGAACCACAAAGTGACTACAGTGACTCTCACAGCATACAGTTCACTTCCACGTTTATTTTTTCTCATTAATTTTAAGCAGTTCCCTTTCATTTCCATTCTATGGCTCTATGCCTCAATATTTCATGCTGTTTTCTTAAGGTGACTCTTACCTTGCTCTGAATTACTCATTTATATTTTGACAGTGGCAGCCTTCATTTTCCCTCCTTCTCTGTATCCACTTGGTGCAGTTATTAAAACATTAACATAAATGGTTGCATTTTTATGCAGTGCTTCAAAATATTGTAGGGTACTTTAGGGACCTGTCCCTATTCTTGCCAGATGCAATACCAATCCACACTGATACACTATTCTGTGGAGCCATTTATATATAAATTTCTCTACATGGTCTTCTGCATTGGACCGAGGTTGGACAGTGCTTATCATCAATAGGCAATGAAAGGCAGTTGCTTTAAAACTTTGAGTGCATTTAAATCTACAACAATTAAAATACTATTAAGACCATGCACAGTTGTAACACTGATGAACAAATCACTTTTGGAAAGGAATATGCTTTTTGCCCTACACTAGACATTATAGTAAATAACCACAACTTTAAATAGAGGTCAATAATAGAAAAACTGCATTATCCCTTGTGTATTATAATTCCCAAATAATACTCATGAATGGATATCTGCTACATGCTAGCTGATTTACCAATATCTATACATGCAAGATATAGTAAAATTTCATTTGTATTATGCATACATATACACAGTACCTACCACACAGACACTAACATTATATGTAACACACACATGTATGTCTAGTACATACATCTTATACACCAATACACACAAAATCTCTCCTTCCCTCCCTTTGGAAACGGGGGCCTTTTCACAAATCAGCTAGTCCAATTTGGAACACAAGGTTTGCAAATTACATTTAAAATAAAGAAGCTTTTCCCACCCATTGGTGTCATTCCCACACTGAAGCCTGGGAAATACCGCAGATAATTTCATTAACCATCTCTCCGAGGGAAGAGCAGTCACACCGACGACTTTGCTATGACACTTTAGCGTTCATCGGCGAAGCACGGGGCCACGGTGCGTCTGCACACGGCGCTGGAAGGGGGGATAAAAACCGCTAGCCAGTACGGTTACTAACTTTGCCCACAGCAGCTTACGCAGGGAAGAAACAGGGCACCATTAAACCCGTATCTTATTTTCATAGGAAACTGACTAGTAAAAATGACACAAGATAAAACATCAACGGGAGGGAGGGTGGAATCATCTCGCAAAGGCTTAATCCCCTACCTCCGGCTCATGCCCAAATGAGACCACCTTTTACCATTGCGAACAGCACCGGGGGAGGGGTGGGGATAATAAAACCAGTGAAGGGCACCCTCACATTACAGCCTAATCATAAAGTTTGCCTGGCTGTGCTCAGAGTTCGCGCCGCAGTCCTGGCAGCCTTGGGGGAGAATTCCCCCATCCATCCATCCATCCATCCACCCCCTGTTGTGTGTGTGTGTGTGGGGGGGGGGGGGGTTGGCCCATAAAGCAGCTAGAGGGCGAGCTGTGTTTAGCGGGGGCGAGCTGAGCCTACCTCGGAATGAAGCGCCCCCGACGTCCCGCAGCAGAGAACTGCCGTGTGCCGGCCCCGGGTGCGGGAGAGGCGGCGACGCCGGTGCCGCCGGGCTTCCCAGCTACCAATGGTTCCCTCGCTGTCTGCAGGGCGGCAGCGGGCGGGCGCCAGCCAGCATCACGGGCCGTGCAGCCGCTGCCGGAGCCTATGAAACCGCAGGGCCGGGCGCTGCGCGCACACGCAAAGATGGCTTTCCCCCGGTTTGCCCCTTTCCCCTTCGCACCGGATTAAGCTCCGGCGCTGGCGGAGGGAGCATGGAGAGGGCCGGATCCCAGCCTGGCTCGATCACCAGGCGCGGGGGTTATTGTACCTCCAAGTAATGCCATCACATCACTCCCAGGGTCTCCTGCCTAGCTCAGCGGTGTGGCCTACGGGGGCGAGCCAATGGACGGTCACTGCGAGCTTGGAACCTCCCCCCTGCCCTGCGGCACTCCGAGGCAGAAGGGTATTAAATCAGATTACCTGGGCCACCCCCAACCTTTCCGTCCTTTTCCTCTAAAGAAAGCGGCAGCCTACCCCCCTGCAAAACTTCAGCCGCCAACTGTGCAGCCTAGCAACTGGAGGGGAGATACTGGAAGGGCCCCGGGGCGAGGGAAAGGAAGGATGACAAAAATAAATAAATAAAAAAGTCTTCCTTAAGGGAAGCAAAACCTTTCAGCCCTTATGTAAAGGCACCAGTATACTCCCGAGGATCTCCTATAATGCACCTTAATTTTAGCTATAGGATATGTCAGTTCAAGTTAATTGCCTATATAGCTCATGCGGGAATGTGGAGTGGAGCTTTCTATATTTCCATGCAAGGCTTCGCAGTGCAAGGAAATACTCTATTCCCAGGGAGTTTACAATCATTGTATTGAATCCTTCCAAAGCAGCTACAGAAATATACTTCTCCATTTAATAATATTTCTCCATTATTCGTAAAATTAAATGTGCCTGTGGTTGAAAGAGGCAGTGAATGTTTACAGCCCCGTTTCAGACATGGTTCCTTCCACCCCGAAGCCCCTGTTTTACAAATGAGCAAACTGAGGCAGAATTTTCAGAAGGGCTCAGCGTTTTCCGAAGGGCTCAGCTCCTATTTAGGAACCTGAATAAATGGCCAGATTTTCAAGAGAACTTATTTTGCTGTGTTCATTCTGGGTGTTCAGCTCTGTTGCAAATAGGATCTATCACACTGGATTGGACCAGGGGTCCATCTAGTCCAGTATTCTGTCTCCAACAGTGTCCAGTACCAGATGCTGTAGAGGAAGGTGTAAGACACCCCCCACCCACTCCCAGCAAGCATCTGTGAGATAATCTGCTCCTCTCATTAGGTCTGATCCAGATCTCTAAAAGCTAGAGATTGGTTTAAACCCAGAAGCATAAGGTTTACTATCCCTACCAACATTTGTTAGTATTAACTATTATAACTTTGGATATTTTTTCTATGCACTAAGCATCCAATCTTTTTAAATCTTGCTAAATTCTTAGCCTCACCAGCTTCCTGTGGCAATGATTCCACAATAACTGGATTTCCTTTATCAATTTTGAATAGAAATTCTGGTCCAAAGTGTTACAGTAGGAGCTTCTGGTTGCTGAGCACTTTTGAAAATCCCCCATTGTGGATACTGAGCACCTGAAAGTCTCACCCAGAGAGATTAAGGCCAAAATTTTCAAGAGTGCCTTATTTTGTGGGTATCCATCTTGACACATCTTAAAGAGGTCTGTTTTTCAGAGAGCGCCAAGTATCTGCCCTCTGAAAATCACGCCAACATAAGGCATGTAAAGTTAGTCCCCCAAAATCCCTGGTTGCTTTTGAAAATCTTGGCCTAACTGCCTAGCCCAAAGTCACCCAGCAGGAGAAGAGTGGGATCAAGAAAAAGGCCTTGTATGTTCCTGTCCATGACCACATACCCATTCCCTACAGGCAAGTGGATTAGGCTGCGGTTCTGAGTACATTACAAGCACAGCCGCGCTTTTGTAACCAATGCCCATCTTCTGACCTGGTAACAGTGACAAAAAACAACAAAGACCTGTGGAGTTGTGTCCACACAGCAGATTTTGTTTCCTCATGCACCCATGTTTGAGTCTCTCTACCTTCCAGGCCTCCCAACTGTATTTGTATCAATGTCTGGGGAGGAAGGGGGAGGAATTAGGCAGCTACCCCGTAGTGCCTCAACAGCGGAGGGAGAGCCTGGAGGACAAGCATGCAGAGAAGCACCACCAGCATGTTAGGCAATGCACGCTGGGAGGTTCTACCGCACAGAGAACTGGGAGAAAGGAGGACTGGCCAACCCAGTGACACAAACAGAGTTAGTGGGTCCAATCTATTTTACTATTTAAAAAGAAAAAAAAAAGTATGCTGAGACAGTTACAGGAAGACAACCAAGGCCACTAGCATAATGGTTGCCATGGTTTCTTACAGATTACTACCCAGGGTGTATGTAGACCAAAATCTTATTTAGAGCCAACCATATTATAAACTCATTTGTAGTGTGGACAGAGCCTAAGCGGTGGATTCTGTCCTATGCCTGAGCTTTGCTCAGCCTGGAACAAACGTGTCAGGGAGCTGGCTCCAGCTCCCCAATTTTAAAGGCCGGCCACAAACCCTACACAACTTAGAGATGCAGCCAGGCAGCAGCATTAAGTTATCCCACTGGTGGAGACTTCTTAATGAAACCTACGGCAAAGAATGACGGTTATAGCATAGTGGAGTTCAACCATACCATTTCCCTGCTCCACATGCTAGGAGAGGGAGGGGGCAGAAGCACAGAGACGGACTGCAACACAGACACACTAGCAGGAACTTGTCCTATGCTGGGTGAATTATCTGCTAGACATTTGCCAGTAGATTACGGGCCCTTTATGCCCCACCTGAATGAACAGAAGAATGGCCATACTAGGTCAGACCGAAGGTCTGTCTAGCCCAGTATCCTGTCTTCTGACAGTGGCCAATGCCAGGTGCCCCAGAGGGAATGAACAGAACAGGTAATCATCAAGTGATCCACTCCCTGTCGCCCATTCCCAGCTTCTAGAAAACAGAGACTAGGGACACCATCCCTGCCCATGCTGACTAATAGCTATTGATGGACCTATCCTCCATGAATTTATCTAGTTCTTTTTTGAACCATTATAGTCTTGGCCTTCACAACGTCCTCTGGGAAGGAGTTCCACAGGTTGACCATGCATTGTGTGAAGAAATACTTCCTTTTGTTTGTTTTAAACCTGCGGCCTATTAATTTCATTTGGTGACCCCTAGTTCTTGTGTTATGAGGAGGAGTAAATAACACTTCCTTATTTACTTTCTCCACACCAGTCATGATTTTTATAGACCTTAATCATATCCTCCCTTAGTCGTCCCTTTTCCAAGCTGAAAAGTCCCAGTCTTATTAATCTCTTCTCATATGGAAGCTGTTCTATACCCCTAATCATGTTTGTTGCCCTTTTCTGAACCTTTTCCAATTCCAATATCTCTTTTTTGAGATGGGGCAACCACATCTGCATGCAGCATTCAAGATGTGGGCGTACTATGGATTTATATAAAGGCAATATGATATTTTATGTCTTGTTATCTGTTCCTTTCTTAATGATTCCCAACAGTCTGTTCACATTTTTGACTGCCACTACACATTGAGTGGATGTTTTCAGAGAACTATCCACAATGACTCCAAGATCTCCTTCTTCAGTGGTAACAATTAATTTAGACCCCATCATTTTATATGTATAGTTGGGATGCTTTCCAATGTGCATTACTTTGCATTTATCAACATTTAATTTCATTTGCCATTTTGTTGCCCAGTCACCCAGTTTTGAAAAGATCCCTTTGTAGCTCTTTGTAGTCTGCCCAGGACTTAAGTATCTTGAGTAGTTTTGTATCATCTGCAAAGTTTGCCATCTCACTGTTTACCCCTTTTTCCACATCATTTATGAATATGTTGAATGGGACTGGTCCCAGTACAGACCACTGCGGGACACCACTATTTATCTCCCTCCATTCTGAAAACTGACCATTTATTCCTACCCTTTGTTTCCTATCTTTTAACCAGTTACCAATCCATGAGAGGACCTTCCCTCTTATCCCATGACTGCTTACTTTGCTTAAGAGCCTGTGGTGAGGGACCTTGTCAAAGGCTTTCTGAAAATCTAAGTACACTAGATCCCCCTTGTCCACATGCTTGTGGACCCCCTCAAAGAATTCTAATAGATTGGTGAGGCATGATTTCCCTTTACAAAAATCAATGGTGCAAAGAGGCCATAAATAGGCTTGAGAATCTGGTCCTCTGGCTCTAAATTTTGTCTGGAAGTGGCTGTTATTGGGACTCTCTCTCACTGACTGTTTTTTTTTCCCTTGTAAAAAATTTCAGAAGGTCTTGTTTTTTGTTCTGCATCATAATGAGAACAGTTTTTGAAACCTCAACATTCTCTGGTCAGGCCTCGTAATCATGTCATTTTCTTTGTTCCCATCTCCCATTTCAGTTTAGAGATGGGCTCAACCTGCAGAAGTTGAACAAAGTTGAAGGGTGTATGGTTCTAAGGGTTAAAAAAAAAAGAGCAACCAGCTGTGAAGTTTGACTCTAGAGCTAAATATCAATGTTTGAAGGTGTCTGGATCTTAAGTTTTGGTTTGAATTCATCTCTAGTTCTTAGCTGCATGAGAAACAATGTATCTAACAACATGAGCAAAGCTAGTTTGTGGTGCCAAAATAGGAGCCCTTTTCAAAACAGTGAGCAACGCTGTGCTGATGGCAAGCTTTCAAAAAATGTCTTTTGTGACCAGTAGCCATAAACCTAAACCAAAGTCTTAAAAACTTAATGTATTCAATCTGTTAGTCCATGGCAGATAAGCACCCACAAGGTAAGTTATTGCTGTTACCAGTTGGAACGATAAGATATTAAAGCATTTCTAACATAAATAATTTACTATTTATCTAGTACTATACATGGTGAGCTCTGCCAGACGTCAAGTGAGCATCAGATGCTGAGTATCTCTGTTGCCATTTAAAGTTTTACAGTTGTCTTTAGGGAAGGCAATATTAACTCAAGCCATCTCTTATGCAGTATAACTCTGCAAAATGCCATTTCAACACTTAACCTTCATTCATCTTCACAGCCATTTCTAAAGGAATTGCATGTTCTTTGTATCCTCCAGGAAATTATGTGCAACCGTTTTTAAAAATACATACATGAAACTGATTCTCCTCTCATCCCTGCATAAATCAGAAGTAATGCCATTGAAGTCAATGGAGTTGCAATGATGTGAGGGGAGAATAAACTGCTCCCATTCTGATTCCTCTTTGCACAGCAAAATAAGATTGGAAAAAAATTTAAAAAACAAAATACCCAACAATAATGAAGGACCTCACCTTGCTAGCTGACAAAATGCACGTAGGCCCGCCTGTAGAGATGAAGGACAGCTGCCTCTGAAGCCACAATAGCTCCTTTTGAGACTGTTTCAATAACTCCTCCATATCACTTGGCTTCTCGCCCATCAGCCCTTCCTGTATGACAAAAATGTTCTTCAATAGCTGTTTTTTAATGTACAGTGATGGCAACGTACAATTTATCATCACTGGATTTCTAGGTAAACAATAACATCTGCCAGAGTAAAGTATCGATATTTACGCATTTGAAATATTAAGGATCAGTAAACCAAGAAGGAAAAGATGTTCCTGCTCCATCACACTTGAGTTGATTTTTATATTGTAGGCAGTCTTGTACCATATAGCATCCACATAAGGGATAAAGATTGTGCAATAAAAATAATTCAGAAAGCACAGAAGACTGGAATTTCTTTGTCCCTAATTTAGAATTGTCCATATCACAGACTTCTGCCATCTAAAAAGTTGATACATTGCTTATGGCATAAGAAACTCAAAATCCTAATGTTCTTCTAGTGCATTAACTCATTCTACTTAAATGATGGTGACTCAATTGCTGGGACCAATAATCAGGTTAGGGATTGTAATTCCTGTGCATGGAAGCAAATCATTCAAGAACTGGTTAGGTTGGGAAGCAAAGCTTTGATAAATCCATGGTCCAGTAAAATAATGCAAAACAAGGTAGAAGACTGGGATGGAAAATTTAGAGACAGAAAACAAGATGGCTGACTCAGCAACTTTTCATCAATGTTCATGTGAAGGATATCTCATTACACAATGCATTGTGAGTATATTGACATTAGTGATTTTACAGCAGATTAAAAATGCTGGCAGAGCAGGATAGAAACTTTAGTTCAATATGTATTATCTGCAGGTTTTTCCACCCCAATGTTTGTTATGAGAGCCATAATTTAAAATTACAGAGATACCAGTCAGACTGTTAATCCAGAGTACATCCATTAATGAAAGTCTGAACTCAGGGCCAATCCAGAGCATTGTGAATTCAAACCCAAATTGGCTTCTAACCTTGATTTAGCTTGCAAAATATTTATTGTTAATGAGCTCCTGTCTTTTGCTGCACTTGCTTTAGTAAACCATGGTGATACAGGCTATATTATAACTCACTCTCTATTTAATGACCAAATAGTATCTGGTATTAATAGTATTTAATGACCAAATAGTATTCCTCAAAGTTTTGAAATATTCTAATTCGGCTTAGACTGTCATCTCAACGAATGAGGACTCTTAGCTGGCAGATGTGAGGATTAGATTTCCATAATAAGAGCACTGTAAAAAACGGTGGACAAAATATAGACATTTCTCCTCTCTAGAAGTGGCAGTGCATTTTCTTTAGTCCTGCTAGAGATTCCAGCTGGTAGAAACAGAAGCAGACCACGCAAGGACTGCTGCACTGGAGAGTGGGTAACATAGGGCACAGCCAGGGCTACCTCTTTCTGGCACCTCCCTTGACCCAGAACTATGTAGGGAAGCCCCTCCCTACTCTCAGGGCACAAGGACCCTGGCAGTGCTTCTCCTTTTGCCTTACCATGTGGCTTTGGGGGACAAAGAGGAGCCAGTCAGAAACTCCAGCCAGTAGGAACAGGAGAAGCCAAAGCAGGGACCTTTGGACATTCCAGCAGAATCATAGAATGTTTTCCGGCATTCTCTACCCTGTGGTGATTGGCTGTTTGCGTCAACCTCCCTGCACCCTCGGTCACTTCACCTCAGCTGCACTCCACACTTGCCCCATCCTGCTCAGCCCCCTTCCTTTCCCTTTCCACGTAGCTGATTCCACCCTAAGTCAACCCACCCACCAAAAATACCGTGGAACTAACTGCCACCATCATCTCATTCACGCTGCTTGTGTGTTAGACCCCTTCCCCTACTCTGTGTCTGTCTTTTCTATTTGGATGGCATTGTCTTGTTATTTCCATGTACTCCCCTGGTCTGTCAGTATCCATCTGTTGTCTCTTATATTATACGTAGGTTGTAAGCCCCTGGGGCAGGCACCGTCCTTTTGTTCTGTATCTATACAACACCTAGCGCAACGGGGTCCCAGTTCATGGCTGGGGCTCCTAGGTGCTACTGTAATACAGACAAACTAGTAGCAGTCTTGCAAAAGTCTACCTATCCCCTCACATGATGGAATAATATTTTAGTTGGGGCAAGTAAAATGTCTTAAGCATTTGCATTATAATCACTATTTAGGAGATCGTAAGCCTGGGGCAGTAAATTATAGTGGTAATTTTGTAAGGCTGGCCTTGACAGCTGTTATTCTC
Organism: Lepidochelys kempii; assembly: GCF_965140285.1. Lineage (NCBI taxonomy): Eukaryota > Metazoa > Chordata > Testudines > Cheloniidae > Lepidochelys > Lepidochelys kempii. The sequence continues at coordinate 21,333,717 of NC_136394.1, read as the reverse complement.
AAATCTTACTATCAGCTTTCTTCCTGAACATTAATATACAAATTGGTATCAGTTTGTCTTAAATTGGGAATTGTGAAACAGCATTTACTGGTATGATGTGTATACACGGGAAAGAGTGATAGGATTACACTGGGACAGCAGGTACCGTGCCCTGCGTTGTGTTGGCACAAAACAAAATGGCCCCTATCCCCTGCATTTTACAATCTAAGACATACAGTAGAGAACAGAACTATTGGATACATATGTTGAATGTCTGAACTTCGAGTGGTGCAGGTTTTACTTTTCAGATATAATATTCTTGGTCATCTCATCTCTATGCTCTACTCAGGACTTCTCTGTTACCCACTTCTGGAAAATCTAACAATGTTCTCTCCAAGAGCCCTTCTGCACTCCCCAAGTTTTGTCTCTTCACTACAGGTTGATGTCTTCAATCGCTGTGCTATCTGATGATACTGGACTGTAAGCCCCTCAAACACAGAACTTGTCTTATGTAACTGTAAAGCACCAAGCATGCTAAGAAATGCATAGTAATAGATCTGTGCATCCTGGCAGTCTCTGTAAGATGTGGAGTGAGCCAGCTTCCAGCAAGGAACCCCACCCCCCAACTTTAAGCTACCATGTTTTGCTTCCCCAAGGCTTCATTCTTGAAGTGCAAGGTGCGCTGTTGATAAGAAATGGAAAAGTTTTGGGGTAAACAGAAAACTTGTCTCTGGGCTGCTTGAGTGAGTCTTCAGTCCCAGGCCAGGATCTCATGAAGAGAGCATTAGACTGGCAGTCAGGAGACTTGGTGTCTATGACCAGCTTGGCCACTGACATGCTTAGTGGAGAAGTCACTTCACTTTTCTGTCTTCATTTCTCCTCCCACTCATCCGTCCTATTTATTTATACAGTAATCTCTTAGGAGCAGAGCCTGTCTCTCACTATGCATTTGTATAGCCCCTAACACAGTGAGGCCTCTAACACAACATTATATTATAAAAAACTACCTAAGCAGAGAGCTAACTCCCTGCCTATTATTGATAAAATGAAGTCTGTGCACGCTCACATAACTTAGCATGTTGAAGTATCAAAATAAAACAAAATATATTTAACTCTCAGCAAAAAGTAACCGATTACATTCTTCCTGCTTGGTTATAGTGTCACTGTGAACAAGACCCTTTTCAGTTCTCAACAGACGTGGTGGATTCATATTTACCCTCAAGGACCCTAGTCGGTTTTTGAGCTCTTCGCACTCCACTTGCAGCAGGCGGATCTCCAGATCTTTGATACCATAGGACTGATGGTTCGTGTTTGGAGGTTGCAGGGACTTCAGGTTCACTGAGTGTGTTTTGTGCTTTAAAGGAAACCTTTTGATAGTAGTTCTTGAGGTGGTGGAGGATGAAGAAGCAGCTGAAGGACTTCTGTCCTGGTAAAAAGGAAGACACACTGCATGTTATGACTATGGCAGTTTTCACTCTTTTTGCTGTAGCTGTATCTGGGAAGAGAGTGTGGCTTGATTTCACTAACAATGTATAGAATATATTTTATTCCTCTAGATTTTGCTCAATCTTTTAAAAAATGTTTTACTACAGCCAAGAGCCAAGCATGGAAAATTTCAGCCTAGAAGGTGAGTTCTGTAGAAATTTATAAGTGTGTAATAATAGAGAGTTTAAATGGAAACAGTTTTCCAATCTTAACTATGGTGGGTGGATGGGTGGTATTAGGGCCTGATCCAAAGCTCATTGAAGTCAAAAGGAGTCTTTCCATTAACTTCAGGGGCTTTGGATCAAAACCATATTCAGCAAATACCCGTTGTTTTTTTAAATTGTTCACATACCCCCCCCAAAAAAACCCTTCATTTAAACATTAGTTAAGGTTGCTCTCAGCAATAAACTAAACCATAAAAAATTAAGCTGTACAAAGATAAGGATTAAAAAAGTATTAAAAGGATGCAATAAAGTCAAGTGCACTCAAGTTAGAAAAGGGCAGAAATAATGTTTTCTGTGGAACCTTGATCCAGCCCGCTTTGTATATACACTATGAGATAGCCTTTTACATGCAGAAGTGATTACAAGTGAAAAAGTTTGGTGTAAGTTATTTGCCAAGCATCAGATAGGAATTTGGTTGCAGAAGCAAGGATAGTATCTAAGTCTCCAGAGTGGCATTCAGCTGCCCGAACCGTAAGACCATCCTTTCGCTTCCTGCGATCACTACACACCTTCCAACTTCTCAACAAATAAGGCAGGGGATCCTACAGATAACAGACTCCTTCAGTACCAGGGCCAGATTAACCATTAGGCTAACAAGGCTATAGCCTTCGGCCCTCCTATTTTTTAGGCCCTACTGGTCAGGCAGGGGGCGCGGCTGGGGGGGAGCAAGCTTGCTCACGTAGCCCTGCTGGAGTGCTCCTGCCAGCAGGAAAGGCAAAACAGCCCCCTGTGGCTAGGAAGGAGCTCAGCCAGCAGCCAGCCAGCAGCATCTTCCCGCACTACAGGAACACATTGCCAAGTATCCGGTTAACACTGGTGACCGGACACTAAAAATCCGGTTACCGTGGGAACCTGTGCCAGCCATGGGTGTAGTTTGAGCAGGCATTTCCCCGCCTCAGCTGCCCCCACCCCCAATTTCTCCAGAGCTCTGCTTAGCTGTCAGGGAGGGAAGAAGCTCCCTCTGTCCCTCTCCTCCGCTGAGCCTGGCAGGCAGCTCCAGGACACTGCCTCTTGGGTCCTAGTGCCTGTCACTGTCATCTTCTATGTGTGCTGGGTCCAGTTTCTGGACAACTGGTGAGTGTCTGTGGGGGGGCAGGGCAAAGGGGTGGCGGGGGAAGGGGGGGAAGAGGCAGTACCAGAGCGGTACGGTGGGACGCTTGCACAGAACCTGCACACACTCTATCCAGCTCCAGCCAGAACGATTGCCCCTCCCATGTATAAGAAACGAATTCCAACACATTTGTAGGAAAAACAAAACAAAACATCCCATTCTGGATACCAGTCCTTTAACTTTTACAGTACCTTCCATAGAGGGGCTTCAGATTTATGATGCATTGTGTTCAGTACTGTCCTGAACTGTTCTAAAAATCAAAGAAATCCAATTCTTTTTTTTTATGTATTTTTCTGTACTGGGATGCACAGGCCACCCAGTTCTTTCCTTATGCTCAGCCTAGTTCCACAGGCCAACACATCTTTGTACTTTTAAGGGACTGCAAAAGCACTGGAGGAAGGTCAATACACAATGTTGTAGGTTTCTCCCTCCCCTCTCCCTCAAGGATTTTAAATCCACTTCTTAGCAGGCTATGATAGAAAGACTGGCTGAATAGGCTAAAGGCAGGCTCTGTCCATTTGCTGGTTCTCTAGCAATTCAATCCATCATAAAAGTACCTCACATTTGATTTCTTTTGAGTTTCATTCCAAAAACTTAAAGTTCAATAAACCTGAAGTTAGTCCTCATTTTTCTGCCCCAACGCAAACTAGCTTCTTTCCCAAATGGAAAATGTTAGGTAATCATGGAATATGATTCGAGGAGGGAATGAGAACACAGGCCAATTGCTCCTGACAGTTACACCTGTGTAGCCTTATTGACTTCAGGGAGAACAGATTTTTGCACAAGAATAGATTTTGGTCCCTTGTGCTTTTTCACACCTAGTATAAGCAGAATCTCATTCACTTTCCTCCCCTAAACTCTGAGCACTTTAAGGGGGAAAAAAAAAAAAAAAGCAAGGTCTGCTTGATTTACACATGCAAATGAAACAGGAACACCAGCCTTAAACAAACCAGACCTGCTGTAACAAGGGTGTCACTACAGCAACCTTGGTTGGACTGTTCTTTTGAAAGATCCTTAATGATTCTTTTATTTTCAGTGAAATCTTTTACTTTCAGTGAAATCTTTTTGTTCAGGGGAGGCGGAGAACACAACAGGGAATAGCTCTGTTTTGTCAACTCCTAGTCATTCAAAAGCTGAAAGGCTTTAGAGTAAGTTTGTTTAATGTTTGTACAGTGATTTTGAAGAACTAACACAGTACAGAAGTGAAAAGAAAAGGAGGACTTGTGGCACCTTAGAGACTAACCAATTTATTAGAGCATAAGCTTTCGTGAGCTACAGCTCACTTCCTCAGATGCATATCGTGGAAACTGCAGCAGGCTTTATATATACACAGAGAATATGAAACAATACCTATTCCCACCCCACTGTCCTGCTGGTAATAGCTTATCTAAAGTGATTTCCAGCACAAATCCAGGTTTTCTCACCCTCCACCCCCCCACACAAATTCACTCTCCTGCTGGTGATAGCCCATCCAAAGTGACAACTCTTTACACAATGTGCATGACAATCAAGCTGGGCTATTTCCTGCACAAATCCAGGTTCTCACATCCCCCCCACCCCCATACACACACAAACTCACTCTCCTGCTGGTAATAGCTCATCCAAACTGACCACTCTTCAAGTTAAAATCCAAGTTAAACCAGAACATCTGGGGGGGGGGGGGGGTAGGAAAAAACAAGAGGAAACAGGCTACCTTGCATAATGACTTAGCCACTCCAAGTCTCTATTTAAGCCTAAATTAATAGTATCCAATTTGCAAATGAATTCCAATTCAGCAGTTTCTCGCTGGAGTCTGGATTTGAAGTTTTTTTGTTTTAAGATAGCGACCTTCATGTCTGTGATCGCGTGACCAGAGAGATTGAAGTGTTCTCCGACTGGTTTATGAATGTTATAATTCTTGACATCTGATTTGTGTCCATTTATTCTTTTACGTAGAGACTGTCCAGTTTGACCAATGTACATGGCAGAGGGGCATTGCTGGCACATGATGGCATATATCACATTGGTGGATGTGCAGGTGAACGAGCCTCTGATAGTGTGGCTGATGTTATTAGGCCCTGTGATGGTGTCCCCTGAATAGATATGTGGGCACAGTTGGCAATGGGCTTTGTTGCAAGGATAAGTTCCTGGGTTAGTGGTTCTGTTGTGTGGTATGTGGTTGTTGGTGAGTATTTGCTTCAGGTTGCGGGGCTGTCTGTAGGCAAGGACTGGCCTGTCTCCCAAGATTTGTGAGAGTGTTGGGTCATCCTTTAGGATAGGTTGTAGATCCTTAATAATGCGTTGGAGGGGTTTTAGTTGGGGGCTGAAGGTGACGGCTAGTGGCGTTCTGTTATTTTCTTTGTTAGGCCTGTCCTGTAGTAGGTAACTTCTGGGAACTCTTCTGGCTCTATCAATCTGTTTCTTTACTTCTGCAGGTGGGTATTGTAGTTGTAAGAAAGCTTGACAGAGATCTTGTAGGTGTTTGTCTCTGTCTGAGGGGTTGGAGCAAATGCGGTTGTATCGCAGAGCTTGGCTGTAGACGATGGATCGTGTGGTGTGGTCAGGGTGAAAGCTGGAGGCATGCAGGTAGGAATAGCGGTCAGTAGGTTTCCGGTATAGGGTGGTGTTTATGTGACCATTGTTTATTAGCACTGTAGTGTCCAGGAAGTGGATCTCTTGTGTGGACTGGACCAGGCTGAGGTTGGTGGTGGGATGGAAATTGTTGAAATCATGGTGGAATTCCTCAAGGGCTTCTTTTCCATGGGTCCAGATGATGAAGATGTCATCAATATAGCGCAAGTAGAGTAGGGGCTTTAGGGGACGAGAGCTGAGGAAGCGTTGTTCTAAATCAGCCATAAAAATGTTGGCATACTGTGGGGCCATGCGGGTACCCATAGCAGTGCCGCTGATCTGAAGGTATACATTGTCCCCAAATGTGAAGTAGTTATGGGTAAGGACAAAGTCACAAAGTTCAGCCACCAGGTTAGCCGTGACATTATCGGGGATAGTGTTCTTGACGGCTTGTAGTCCATCTTTGTGTGGAATGTTGGTGTAGAGGGCTTCTACATCCATAGTGGCCAGGATGGTGTTATCAGGAAGATCACCGATGGATTGTAGTTTCCTCAGGAAGTCAGTGGTGTCTCGAAGGTAGCTGGGAGTGCTGGTAGCGTAGGGCCTGAGGAGGGAGTCTACATAGCCAGACAATCCTGCTGTCAGGGTGCCAATGCCTGAATGCCCAGAAGTTACCTACTACAGGACAGGCCTAACAAAGAAAATAACAGAACGCCACTAGCCGTCACCTTCAGCCCCCAACTAAAACCCCTCCAACGCATTATTAAGGATCTACAACCTATCCTAAAGGATGACCCAACACTCTCACAAATCTTGGGAGACAGGCCAGTCCTTGCCTACAGACAGCCCCGCAACCTGAAGCAAATACTCACCAACAACCACATACCACACAAAAGAACCACTAACCCAGGAACTTATCCTTGCAACAAAGCCCATTGCCAACTGTGCCCACATATCTATTCAGGGGACACCATCACAGGGCCTAATAACATCAGCCACACTATCAGAGGCTCGTTCACCTGCACATCCACCAATGTGATATATGCCATCATGTGCCAGCAATGCCCCTCTGCCATGTACATTGGTCAAACTGGACAGTCTCTACGTAAAAGAATAAATGGACACAAATCAGATGTCAAGAATTATAACATTCATAAACCAGTCGGAGAACACTTCAATCTCTCTGGTCACGCGATCACAGACATGAAGGTCGCTATCTTAAAACAAAAAAACTTCAAATCCAGACTCCAGCGAGAAACTGCTGAATTGGAATTCATTTGCAAATTGGATACTATTAATTTAGGCTTAAATAGAGACTTGGAGTGGCTAAGTCATTATGCAAGGTAGCCTGTTTCCTCTTGTTTTTTCCTACCCCCCCCCCCCAGATGTTCTGGTTTAACTTGGATTTTAACTTGAAGAGTGGTCAGTTTGGATGAGCTATTACCAGCAGGAGAGTGAGTTTGTGTGTGTATGGGGGTGGGGGGGATGTGAGAACCTGGATTTGTGCAGGAAATAGCCCAGCTTGATTGTCATGCACATTGTGTAAAGAGTTGTCACTTTGGATGGGCTATCACCAGCAGGAGAGTGAATTTGTGTGGGGGGGTGGAGGGTGAGAAAACCTGGATTTGTGCTGGAAATCACTTTAGATAAGCTATTACCAGCAGGACAGTGGGGTGGGAATAGGTATTGTTTCATATTCTCTGTGTATATATAAAGCCTGCTGCAGTTTCCACGATATGCATCTGAGGAAGTGAGCTGTAGCTCACGAAAGCTTATGCTCTAATAAATTGGTTAGTCTCTAAGGTGCCACAAGTCCTCCTTTTCTTTTTGCGAATACAGACTAACACGGCTGTTACTCTGAGTACAGAAGTGCTAAATATTATGACTGGGCAACCATCTAAAGATCTCTGTCACTTCTAGCTGTTACTTTTTTTTACAGAAAGGTTAAAACAAACAAATGCAAACCGTAGGGGGCTGGTGCACACAGAACTCATGCTTAAAAAACCTCATGTCAGAGCTGCTGATCACACATTCTAGAATAGATAATACTTAGTCCTGCCATGAGCATAGGGGACCGGATTAGATGACATCTCGAGGTCCCTTCCAATCCTATGATTCTATTCTATTATTCTAATTGTGGAAGAGCTTGGTGACAGAATGGCCTGATGTGGTGAATCACTGGAGATTAATTACACAAACTGGGTATCATCCCACAAATGATATTTGGGTTCAATGTGAAAACAGTAATTCATTGTCCTCAGCCAGTGCAATACTGGGAGGCAGCTTTCAGAGCAAGACAGCCTAAAATACAATGCCACCCAATGTAATTTTCCTACTACTACTTCCTCTACGTCAGTAGATTTTACACCTGAGTGGTTTTCTTTTACATAACAAAAGCTGGCTGCCTCCCAGACTGCAGTCAGCGTGAGATAGGGTGTGTGGTGTGTAGAGTCCATAGCTTGGGGGAAACACCTGCAGGGCTTGGCTTTGCACTGTGCCATGTGGAGAGCCGAGGGTAGACGCACCAGGTTGAAAGAGGTGAGCAGGATGGGGAATGTTGCAGTGTTCATCCTCATACAGGTGAGCACTCCACTACCTCGGAGGAAGGAGGCCTAAGAGAAGGACAGCGTAGCATCCCTCGTGCTACCCCTTAGGGTATGTCTGCACTGGAAGGCTCCCGCGGCAGCGCTTTGAAGTGCGAGTGTGGTTGCGTGCGGACGCTGTGAGAGAGCTCTCCCGGTGCTCCTGGTAATCCCACCTCCACTAGCGCTTTAAAGCGCTCAGACTTGCTGCACTCAGGGGGGTGATTTTTCACACCCCTGAGCCAGCAAGTTAGAGCGCTATAAAATGTAAGTGTCGACATGCCCTTGCTCAGAAATATCTGTTTGAAGAAATGAGTCTCGTGAGAATAGAGTAAATTTGTTAATTTTACATAAATAAATAATATGTATGTAGATAAATGTTTGATGAGGTCATAATTTTTTTTGCAATATGTCATTCATACTTAGGCCGCTCCCTCCCTTTAGCCGTAGGCCCCTCATAACCTTAATCCGGTCCGGGTCACTACACAACCCTGATTCATCCCCAGAGCAGCTGTATCCCATGCACTGAAAGAAGCAGGGATCTTGTGTAAAAAACAAATATTGGATCATGTAATAATGGCTGTATCATAATGCATATGCACAAGGGGCTGGATTAAGATTCACTTTTTAATCCTTAACTTTGCATTTTCTAATTTTTCATGGTTTAATTTATTGATGAGAGCAAGCTTAACAAATGTTAAATGAAGTTTGTGAATTTCTTTAGCATTTTAATAGAAGCAATTGAAACTAATTAAGCTCTATTCAAGAAAAACATTTTTAATGCAACTTCAGTTTTACTGCAACTTCTAAATCACACTTTTTAAACTGGAATAGAAAACTGAGTACGGACTCATATCTATAATGTAACCCCTCCCTTTTAAAAAAAATGTAAATATTCAGAAAGTAGAAGCCTACAATATGTAAGAAGCACATTAACAATACACATGAAAAAGAACTGTAATTTTTCATCTTAGTTTTATTAATTCTTTTTGAGGAATGTAACAATCACACTTTGAAAAGAAACACTACAAACCCAAAGGAGAATAGCAGGAGCTTATCAAAACACAGTCTGTTTTCATTACAGCTCCTCCTGGGAGCTGTCTTTGTAATATTATGGTTGACTGAGGTAAGTCAAAGACTGCTGTTGCCATGACAATCAGGGCAATAGTGACTCTCCCCAAATATGCAAATGATCTAGAGGAAGTAAGTGATGAGTGGCTGATTACCTCTGATCTCACAATGTTACTGCTCAGGGAGCTGTGTGGCAGCCTCCTATCCAGTTTTCCCAACGTTCTGTTTTCCCCAAACTTCCTAAAAAACCCACCCATACCTGCAAAATACACAGGGGAGAACATTCCACACACACATTAATTAGCAACTGAAAGTTGGTTCCAATTCCCCATAGCATGTGAACCAAAAAGGATGATAAAAAAAGTTAGATACTGAGGTAAAACCCTGTAAAACATAAAAATCTGATGCAACCTTAGCTATGGACTCACTATCCCAAGACCATAACACACACACACTGTAAATATTGCAAAAAAGATTTTCAATATTTGCTCAAATACTATAATGAAGGGAACCAAAAGTAGCACTGGGCAGGAAACTATTTTCCTGTCCTACAACAATTTATAAGGTATTGAAAAATGTTCCCAACCTAAAAATTTCCATGAACTGAAAATCCAAATATTTTTTGGTAGGGGTCACTCAAAATGTTTTGTTTTGATAATTTTGAAATGTTTTGTTTAGAGTTTGGCCCCTTTTCACTTTTTAAATTTCAGAGCAAAGTTGTTTCAACCTGAAAAACTATAACAAAAAATGTCAAAATGTTCTTTTTTGACAATTTTGAAGCTTCCCCCCAGAAATATTTCAAAATATGAAATTCATTGACATCAACCCCTTCCTGCTAAAAAGTTTTGGGTTTGACAAATTGGTATTCTCCAAAAAAAAGTTACCCCCACAAACCTCCCCACACACACATTTTGTTGAAAAATTTACTACCCACTGTACCTAGAAGCTCCTGCATAAATTTTGGTTCATTATATGCTCATACCCTTGCTATATAAGCTTTCTGTGAATGTTCACATGAGGTAAGTTTTTCAAAAGTGCTGAAGGGTATGTCTACACAGCATTTTGAAGTGTTGTGTCCCAGCCTCGGTTGACAGATTCATGCTAGCCTGACTCTTGCTAACACTCTACAAATTGTTGTATAGACAGCTCTTTGAAGTTGTGGCTCTGGCTGAAGCTCTGGCTCTGAATCACATCGCCGTCCCATTATGCAGTTGCTTGTACCTTTACTAAAGTTTAACCATTTAGGCTGAAATTTTCATGCAGAATGTTTGCCTCATGCAGAATTCTGCTAGAAAATGTCAGTCAAAATGGTTCAGCTGTTTCTAAGGAGGCAGCTAGTGAATACATTGTTTTGTCCATGTTAAAAAAATTCTGGCATCTTTTCTTTAAGTGGCTGTAGGGCCCAATGCTTTGGAGCAGGTACTTGAAATTTTGCAGTCGGGCGGACTTCAGGATTTTATGTCTTTTGCCGTTCCTGTAAAAATATTGGCCAAATTTGGCCAAGCTATCGCTTTTGAAAAGTCACAGTTCAAATGTTCTCAATACAAACTTGCTAGACATTCAAAGCTAAACTCCCCTAAGATTCCATCTGCAATCAGCATGCTCCAGTCTAGGGCTGAAGGTGGACTTTCCCTGCAATTGCAGCTCTGGGCTACTGCAGGCTGAGCAAGAACCAGAGCCTTGGAATCAGGGGTGTAGGAAGAATTTTTACAGTAGGGGTACTGAAAGTGGAAACCATGTATTCGGTTATTACGACTTCAAGCCAGCGGGGTGCTGCTACACCCCCAGTACCCTCAGTTCCTGCACTCCTGCTTGGAACTGAGAGCTTGTCTCTCCTTCGCCCTCAGTGTCCCCCTGCTGGGCACAGACAGTATGGAGGAGGAAACTGCCTGATTCGAATGCAGAGGAGACAAGAGTGAGACCTGAGGGAGGGGACAGAAGATTAGGACAAGGAGCCTGTAGATGGAGAAGACTGGGACTGGAGACTGACAGGGGGAGAAGGAAACTAGGCCCAAGAGTTGGGAGGAGAGATTGGGACTGTAAACCATGGATCATGGGTGCTCGAACAATTTGTATAGTGGGGGTGCTGAGAGCCATTGAACCAATCTGTAAACCCTGTATATAATGGAAACCACTTCAATCCAGGGGGTGCAGCAGCACCCCCTGCACCCCTAGTTGCAGCACCTATGCCAGGGATAGAAACAGCAAGGCAGAGAGCAGGGAGTGAGACAGATTGGACAAGGAGGCGGGGTAGGAGATTGAAAATAAATGGGATGAGAGAAGCTGGTGCGGAAGAGGGGACACTGATCTGATGAGGAGCCACATTGCACTGGCTGGGCAAAGAGACTTGGATGGGGAATTGGGGAGGGAACACAGAGATTAGGCAAAGAGGCCAGGAAGGCAGACTGGGATTAGGAGAGTTTGGGATGGGCAACAATGTGCATGGTGGGGGAAGTAAATGGAGGCCAGGAGGGGAAGAAGAGAGAGATCAAACAAGGAGCCCATAAGGAAATTCAGAATTATTTTCTTCAGAGCAGGATTTGAACAGTGTGCAGTAAAATAGGGTATGGGGCCATACATTGAACAATGAGGATAAAACAAAACACTGAATTGCTGTAATTAAGTGACAATTGTCCATCTTGCGCACTGAATGAGGCACAAGTCCAGTGGAAAAAATAGTCCGTGATCATGTAATTAAAGATTATTATAATGTATGTGCACAAGGTGGCACAGACATCCTTAATTCTGACATTTACTAACTGTTCAGTGATTCAGTTTGCAACCTTAATGTTCTTTAAACATAATTTTGTGTGTGTAACGTGCCTAAAGAGAACATTTAAAGCACAGTCCTGTTCCCATTGAAAACAAAAAAGTGGTGCAATGATGTGATTTTTTTAAACCTTTATTTTTTATTCAGGCCCCACATTAACAAGGTTGTGCACACATGATGAGAGAGAGGATTTTGCATAGCCTTATTTGTATCTGCAGTATTTAAAATAGTCCGGGGTTTTGTATGTGGTGGTGGTGGTTTGTGGGTGTTTATATATCTCTCACATAATGGCAACGTTAAGTTCCCTTAAACAACAGTAGGGTAATGTTTATTTCTGGGATATAGAGGTTCCCTGTTTTAAACCCAAGTAATTCCAACAGTTGCATTATTTGTTAGTATCTATAGTCTTTTTACAGCTGATTATTACATTTAACCTAGCCTGTGAGTAAACTCATTTAAAAAATAAAACAAATGGTCAGAAATTCATATGCATCCTGCAGTCTTCATTCACTCAAGACTGTCATTGAAATTAATGGGAACTCTGACCGGGCGAGGTCTGCAGGATTTGGATCTGTTACTTTATATACAAGATTTTCCTGGTGATGTGAAAGAATATTCTCTCCAGGAAGCTGGCTTGCTGCTGCCAAGATGGCTGCAGCGTTAACTGTTACGAACTACTCTGCACCTGCACATCAAGACTGAAGTCTCTGAAACAGCAATATGAAAGAGAGCACGAGCATGGAGAGAAGTAAGTACTTTATTCCAGAGCCTCCTGTCATAATTTTCAGCTCTGTACTCTGCAAATGCAATCTGCAAACTGAGGCCCTGATCTTGTGGTTGGATCCACTAAGGCAGCGTTTCCCAAACTTTTTTGGCCACGGAACACTTTTTAGCCTATTACGGAACACTTACAATATTATTTTGTAGTCGTTTGGTTTTCAAATAAAAAATTGCGTTATTTATGCTAAAATATATTTTATTTTATAAAACCAAGCAAAAATACAAATTTAAAATAACTTGAACTAACAATTTCTAACTGGAAAGCATGTATAAAGTAGTACAAAAATCAAGTGCAAGAGTCAAAATTAAAAACAGTGTTCTACTTAAAAAAAACTGTTTTTATATATATACAAACACCAAACAAATTAGATTTTTACTCGGAAAATCTATTTTTATAAACAGAAATACAAAACTTGGATTTAATGGGATTGGTGTTTCTGCGTTTTTCTATCACAAATTCGCTTAATATTAGGAATAATGCTGGAAAGTTGAATCCTCATGTCAGGAGCAGCATCAAGTCTATTCCTATATTTGGTTTTTGTTGCAGTATAATACGAAAATCCTGTCTGACACAAATAAGTTGTAGCTATGGAAGGAGCACTTGAACTGCACATTTAGCCACATTAGGGTACTCTTCTACTAGGCTGCTCCAAAAATTATTCAGCGGAAGATCCTTAAACTTTTGTTTCAGATCAGAGTCAGAAATTTAGTCAATTAGGCTTTCATAATCATGCACAGTAAAGCTGACTGGTTTGGCTGTAATTACAAATGGTTTTCGAACCCAAGCATTATCATCAGGAGTTGTAGGAAAATATTCTAATAAAGAGGCCTGCAAGTCACATAAGTGCTGTAAAATGGTGCTGGAAACTTCTTCATGGACTGTAGAATTTATTTCAATCAGAAATTCATGTACTGTAGGGAAGCAGTCGAAGTTATTCTGTTCTACAGAAGATACCCAGAATTCCAGTTTCTTTTTTAACAATGAAATTTTATTCATTATAGTAAAAATGGTCACATTCTTTCCTTGCAGCAACAGATTAATTTTATTTAATTTTTCAAATATATCTGCAAGATACGCAAGTCTCATTAGCCACGAGGAATTTGTCAGACAGTCATTAAATTTTCATCCTGAATTATGTGAAGTGAAGAATATCAGTAGTTCACTATGAAGCTCAAGAAGCCTCACAAGCTCTTTTCCTTTGGATAGCCACCTCACTTCCGTATTTAAAAGAGGTGTTTCGTGCTGACTACCCATTTCCACACACAAAATTTTAAATAACCTGGATTGAAGTGGTCGAGATTTGACAAAATTGATCATTTGTACTGCTTCATCGAGCACAATTTTCAAATATGCTGTTTTGGTTTTTTTAACTGCAAGTACTTGTCTGTGTAGAACACAATGGCTCTTAGTGCTTTCTGGTGCCACATTTATGATTCGCGTGACAGCTCCCTTCATCTTCCTGATCATTGCCTGAGCACCGTCAGTACATACATCAATATGTTTTCCCCAACTAATTTCATGCTTTCTGATAAAATTGTTGATGCAGTTGAATATTTCTTCTCCAGTCATATTGCTTTGCAGAGATTCACATAAGAGCAGGTCCTCTTCAATAATATTATTAAATCTATATCGGACAAATACTAGTAGCACAGTAAGTCCTGAAATGTCAGTGGACTCATCTAGCTGCAATGCATACTCATGGCAAATTTTCAGTCGGCAAACTAGTTCTTTTTCTATGTCATCGGCAAGATCTTTAATACGGCATGTTTTATTATTTGACAACTGTACAGCATCCATTTTTTTTTTGTTACCAGACTGCTCACTCAACATGCACATTACAATATCTTTCGCCCAAGGCTTGATAAGCATTTCTCCAATACTGTGAGCTTCTCTGGCAAGCGCTATAAGGTAACTTACTCGATAAGATGCCTCTGTTACACTTTCGTTGTCTGTTTTAGCAATTTTAATCATCGAAAGTTTACAATTTCCAAGTGAGTCACACTGCCTCTTGAAAAAAAACGTATATCTTTGTCTTTGTATTCAGCATGCTTGGTTTCCAAATGCCTACAAAGTTTATCAGGAGCCAATGAACTGTTTTCTAATGTTTTGTTGCATACGACGCACTGTGCATCAAGAACATCTTTATTTCCAACACACATAAAACCGAAAGACAAATAACTTCCATCATACTTTAGTTTCGGTCTTTTAAAACCTGCTGCTTCTTGTTTTTTGATATACTTCGGTGGAAATTCTTTCACCTTGGATAACTCAGTAGTACTAAGTTTCAGAGTAGCAGCTATGTTAGTCTGGATCCGCAAAAAGAAAAGGAGGACTTCTGGCACCTTAGAGACTAACAAATTTATTTGAGCATAAGCTGTCGTGAGCTACATCGATGTGTCCGATGAAGTGAGCTGTAACTCACAAAAGCTTATGCTCAAATAAATTTGTTAGTCTCTAAGGGTGCCACAAGTCCTCCTTTTCTTTTCACTAGTACTAACAGATTTTTCGGCAACAAAAGACTGCGATTGTTCATCCTCACTTTTAAATGTTACAATATTTTGCTCGTTTATTTCTGCCACAGTTGGAGTACCAGAAGAACTTGCTTTTCGTTTCAAAGTTCCATCTTTTAGCCACAAATCCATTGGTGATTAGGTTTAGTAACAATATTTAGAAATACTGATTTTTGTCAAATTTTGTTTGTCACAAATATTTATATTGTTTTGAGCGAAGCTAATTTAGCTGTGCTTATCTCACACACGGTAAAGACCCACAGGTTTGAACGTGTTGAGTGAATATGTTATATTCAACATGGCGTAAAGAGAATGGCGTGTGCATACTGCTACAGTTCACGCAGCCTCGAGCAGAAGGGGTACGACGTCACTAACTGAAACATGCCCGAAAGGAGTAGATGTCAACATGCTTGCGTGCCGCATTCTCTTTATGCCATGATACTCAATACGAGATCTATCAATAATCAGAAAAAGAGTTTTATGTTAAATTATAGTAATTCAAAAAGTTGTAAACTACTCTTCAAATATGCCAAATTTAAAATTTCAAAAAATTTAAAGACCCTTTTTTAAAAATTATGATTCTTTCATGGAACACCTATTCACATCGTGTGGAACACCAGTGTTTCGTGGAACAGAGTTTGGGAAATGCTTCACTAAGGGGCTCAGAGATTTGTCATCACCAAACTTCAGATGCTGCAGGCACCTTAAGACAAGACATCCTGGTCTAGGTGGTCAATAAAGAAATCTCTCTGGATAAATGATTAAAAGGGCAATAAGATAAGCTTCCTCCATATTGTCTTGCAAGTCCAGTTTTGGGTTACGGTGGAATTTCCAGAAGTGCAGCATTAGTCTTCCTCTCCTTTCATTGAATCCATGGGACTTTTGCCGTTGACTTGAATGACAGCAAAATCAGGCTAAAGCTAAGCACTTCTGAAAATCCCAGTGTTGGAGTTTATCAAAAGAATGGGGAAAAATTTGCAAATGTGTGGGAGCAAACTACTCCAATTCGATTGACTCCTCTTCTTGGAGTCATGTTATCTGCTATTCACAAATATTGAAACTACAATGCCCGGCATTCACAGAGCTGTTTATAATTCCCAGGAGTATCCCAAATGCATACCAGAAATGCATTATGGGTCATTCTCTTGTGTTTCCCTCATCTAATCAGGGAGCAGAAGACAATACCACCTGTCCAATCACAAGGTACAGATGATGGGAGAACCCAGAAGAGATTAAAAGAAAAAGAAAAATGCCTGCATTTGTAGAATTTGATTCATTAAATGAACTTGACCAGCCTGAATGATTATTACATATATCATCAATTTACCACTTGATGGCACCACAGTGCTGCTACTGGTTCACTGTTTCTGTTGTTCCATATAGCGTTCTGGCATATCCCGACACCTGCAGCATTGCAATTACCTACTTTGCTGGTGCCTTCAGATATGCAACTCAGCATGGCACCATGCACCAGAATATGTCACTTCTCATGCCGTCATTCCAATGGAACACTGACATGTTCTGCCACAGCAAAAACAGTGCAGTCCTGTTATCCAGTTAAACACCAATGACTGAGGCTCTGGGGTGGAAACAGCTGTGTCCCCACCCTGAGGCTAGAGTGCTGATAAGATGCAATAAGGGCTTTACACTAGTACTCCTGTGGTCCAGATTCAACCACCTTTATTCCTTGCCAGTCCTGGTGGTCTCAATGGGATTACCTGTGGCATAAGTTTGAGTAAAGATACTGGAATATGGCCCAGTGATTAGAGGCTGATTTGGCAGAGTAGCATTCATTGTCACCCAACATGCTAAGGCGCAGTGTTTGGAGTCCTTGGTCTCCCATTTACCCCCAAGGTCCCTTTACACTGCTCTAGCAAAGTGGTGTTAAAGGTGCCTTATTGTAGTTAAGAATTAGCATCCCTGGGTTGTAGGCAACCAAAATTTTTTTGGATATCCAGAAAAGTCCAGTAGTCGAGTACATCATGTATCAAGACTATTTTAGTGTATAGTCTGGGGCACATATACCATAAATATTAACTAGTCTACCAGAGGCATAGATCCACTAGCCATCCACACAGAAGAGGTACTTTATGTAAGGAGCAGCACTCCTGGAACCCAGCATGATCTTAACACAAGCTCCTTACACTAACATGCCTGTCTGTTCTTCCCTCTCCCCAGCCAAATGTCAAGACTCTGAAGAGAAAATATTGACTCACAAGAGCATGCACTAAATGAAGGTGTTCAGATACCATGGAGAGGAGAATGGTAAGAGAACCTGAAGAATATAAAACACAACAAAAATAATCAGATTGTAGACTTTGATCTACCAACTCATAAAATAAAATAAAACAAAACTAATCTGAACTCTCTCATTCTTAATATAGGAAACTACCTCATTTCTCTCACATCTTTACACTTTAAATCTGGATGAGTTTAAGGTTATTTGGAGATGACTAAAATTCTTCTCTCATGCTTGGCATTGTACATATCAAGTAGTTACCTATTCCACAATCAGCTTTTCATCTCCAACGCCTTCATTTATTGTACCAGAAAAGGGATTTCCTTAGCCACCTTTTTTCATATTCCATCAGAACAGGGCCTCATACTATCAGTGTGAGTAAAACATTTCATTCCACAAAGAGCCCTTCACTGAAAGCAATTGCAGCAGTGTCCTCTAGTGCTCAGTTCAATTGTATGCACTCAGTAACTAAGTCTCCCAGTAAAACACAACATGGGATCAAGGAAGGCAAAATCCATTAGTGTAAAAAAATAGAATAAATAAATCTGAGACAGTGGAACAGTGTAGTTAAAAAGGAAAAGACATTAAAATCTTTCATCTTTTTCAGCTTGAGAGCTGCTCAGAACTGAGATGTTATGGACACTGAAATCTCATTCATCCCTTGAGAAAAGGGTCCTTTCAGGTCAGGGTAAGCATGAGGAGAATTCAGACTGAAGGGGACCATTTGTATTTGGTTTTTACAGGTGGGGAAAACTTATTACTTTTAATTTTAGAGAACAATTTACACACCCCTTTGGTACCTTTGCGGGCATTCTCACTTCACACCCAACCTTTGCTGGTTCAGGCCTTACTGCCTGGAGTCTTACTTGCTGTTAACAGATCCTGGAATATGAAGACATATCATCCCCCTAACCAGGTCTAAACATTTCTGTGAACAGCCCTGTATGTTCAGATAAATAAAGCACAATTAGAATCCATTAAGGGGTTGTGAGTGGGGGAACAAGCAGTTACATACATTTTTGTGTCTGCACAAAACATAATTAGCATCCATATTCCAACAACTGCCAGTGACAGTGCAGTGGCTCCAACAGTAGCCAAGGCATAAGCTCTATTTATCAGCTTGTCATGAAAACCTGCTCATTGAGGTTTTTATGACATGGTGATGGAAACACTGAGTTCTGGTCTACTGTAGTAGCTTACCACCAGTGCATCGCTGGCAGTTGCTGGGGCAAAACGATTAATTTCTTTAGTATTGGCAAAGCCTGAGTGCAAGGCAGAGAGTTTAACCTGATCTCGCTGTAATACCAATAAAATAGCCAGTTGCAATCTGTATCATTATCAGTGAATAAAATTAAAATGTCTGGAAATTACAGTGGCATTGGTAGTAAGTTCCATAGTTAAGGTTTCACTGAAATTTACACTTAAAGCGGTTAAATTTCTTCTGTTTCTCAATTTAACAGATGAATTTTGTCTCCATGTTTAACACACGGACTCTCCAGAGGAAAATTGAATTTTCTGTCTTTTTTTGTGGCAAAATATTTACAAACTTTTGCAGTACAATCATTTTTAAAATCCCCCCTTTTTGAAAATTTGCCTTGTCTTCTACACATTCTTCTAGCAGTTGCTCTAACTACAACCACCAAGCTCTGACAGCCTTCCTAAATACCAAATTTCTCTTTCCCCTCTCCCACCCCCACTCTGATAATAGTTCAGACACAAGCCAGTTTAACCTTTTCAAATAAAGCACATGCATGACAAGTCATCCCTTCTAGTCAGGATTAGAGCTGGTCAGATATATTCAAACAGCCATTTTCCATGAGAGAACACTGTTTAGAAGTCAAAATGCTTTGTAAATTTTGCCAACGTTTCTTTTAGGAGAAAAAAAATTCTGACAATGTCAAAAGTGCTGTTTTGACATCTTGGAATTGAACTTTTTTATTTTTTATTTTGAAACAACTTTTCTTTTTGATTTTTTTATGTTATATAAAATTTAAATTTTGTAATATCAAATTAAAATGGTCCATTTTGTCAAAATAAAATATTTCAACCAACCCAAAGTTAAATTTTGTTCAGAATTTTCTTTTGCAGAAAATTTCAAAGGAGGAGGGGGGGGTTGGAAAAAAGGCAAACATCGACCTCTCAAAATCCTTCATGAAATAGAGTTTCCATCCTCTGCACAGCTCTAGTCAGGATACACAAACTGAATTTTGCCAGCTGCCCTGGCTCAATTGTTTGGATACTTTCCTAAATCCATTCCTCACAATGACCTCCTTAGTCAGACCCTCACCATAGCTGCCCGGACAGATTAACGAGGTTGGAGGCCCAGGGCTAATGTTTTTCAGGGGCCCCTTTTTCTTAACATGGTATTAATGAAAGCAATAAAGTACCCATCTTATGACAATCAACAAGTCCTATATATTACTGAATAAAAATGAAAAGAAAATTGAAGACAATGAACAGGTTATATACTGCCTAGAAAACATAAAAATATTGAAAGTCAAATGAAATGCCATGTGTTTAAACTGGCAAGCTTTAAGTGCCACAGATTCACTTATTGTATCCTCAGAAGACAATATGTGAAGTAAATCCCATTCAATTGACATGATAGCAAGAGCAATAAGCTTTGTTTCTACCATAGTTGACCGAGAACAATTTATTAAGGCAAGTTTGCTTCACAGCTGGCAATGAGAGCAGTCTCAATGTAATGAAAATATTTGGGAAGATATTACTCAGATCTTTGACGTACAAAAATGTGATGGTTTCAGTAGCACTCTTTTCTTGCATGTTACCATCTCTTATAAATGCTAGAAATTGATACATTCTGGCAAAAAACAGAGACTCTAGATCATTCAGGAAAGTGTCGAGGAGCATCCAAGAGCATGTTTTCATGTCCTCTTCACTTCATGCTTGATCAAGAGATGTAAGGAAGCCAAATCTTGTGGATAGTCCAGCATAGCATTTATTTCTACTTAATTCATAATTTACCTTGTCGAGGAGAATATAAAAGCTCTCAACCTCGAATTTCCTTCTTCCTCAAAGTTTCATGTCACTTTTGCCATCTGGAAATTTTTGTGTTACAATACGTTTGTGTTCTTCCCAATAGGACTCATCAGCATCACTTCCCAATTCTTTTTTCTTGCTCCTCAAAATCATCAAACTGAGACAATAAGCTTGTGACAAACTCTTGCAAGGAAGTCAGCAAATTAAAAGCAACAACAAAATCCAGGCTTGGTTTTGAAGCCTTACACTAGTGTTGACAAACTTTTCTAGTATCACATTCCATAAGATACTCATAAATACAGCTCCCAGTCCCCATATTTTCTTGTACAATGATCATGCTTCCCTTCGAGCCTCAGCATTGTCCACGGTTTCCTTCAATGCCCTCATAGTTCACTGTAATTGATTTACAGGATTCAGCATGACAAGACCATCTCGTATCTGACAGAATTTTTAGGACAAGGAGAGTTCCTTGTTCACTCTTGCACAGAAGCTGCCATCAACTGAGGCAACGCCTCAAAACAAAACCAAACAAAACCAAACGTAGTTTTTGAACAAAACTGAAAAAGTTTGTAATTTCCATGCAAGAATCAACTCTGCAAGTTCCAGCTTCAGTGAATGAACTCTACATGGCATGTACACAGTTAGTGGATTTAGTCTTTTGTTCTAAGCTTGAAGACCTTCATACCTTCAAGTGGAGTGCCCCAAGGGTCGGTCCTGGGGCCGGTTTTGTTCAATATCTTCATAAATGATCTGGAGGATGGTGTGGATTGCACTCTCAGCAAATTTGCGGATGATACTAAACTGGGAGGAGTGGTAGATACACTGGAGGGGAGGGATAGGATACAGAAGGACCTAGACAAATTGGAGGATTGGGCCAAAAGAAATCTGATGAGGTTCAATAAGGATAAGTGCAGGGTCCTGCACTTAGGATGGAAGAATCCAATGCACCGCTACAGACTAGGGACCGAATGGCTAGGCAGCAGTTCTGCGGAAAAGGACCTAGGGGTGACAGTGGACGAGAAGCTGGATATGAGTCAGCAGTGTGCCCTTGTTGCCAAGAAGGCCAATGGCATTTTGGGATGTATAAGTAGGGGCATAGCGAGCAGATCGAGGGACGTGATCGTTCCCCTCTATTCAACATTGGTGAGGCCTCATCTGGAGTACTGTGTCCAGTTTTGGGCCCCACACTACAAGAAGGATGTGGATAAATTGGAGAGAGTCCAGCGAAGGGCAACAAAAATGATTAGGGGTCTAGAACACATGACTTATGAGGAGAGGCTGAGGGAGCTGGGATTGTTTAGCCTGCAGAAGAGAAGAATGAGGGGGGATTTGATAGCTGCTTTCAACTACCTGAAAGGGGGTTCCAAAGAGGATGGCTCTAGACTGTTCTCAATGGTAGCAGATGACAGAACGAGGAGTAATGGTCTCAAGTTGCAGTGGGGGAGGTTTAGATTGGATATTAGGAAAAACTTTTTCACTAAGAGGGTGGTGAAACACTGGAATGCGTTACCTAGGGAGGTGGTAGAATCTCCTTCCTTAGACGTTTTTAAGGTCAGGCTTGACAAAGCCCTGGCTGGGATGATTTAACTGGGATTTGGTCCTGCTTCGAGCAGGGGGTTGGACTAGATGACCTTCAGGGGTCCCTTCCAACCCTGATATTCTATGATTCTATGATTCATACTTTCCAGACATGTTGCTTGCATTATTGTATGACTGACCTTTGCAGTTTTCATTAGCAATGTCATTTGCTTCCAATAAAAGGATTTCACGCTCTGGAAGAGTGACTTGCCCATGTGGCTTTAAATCAGTATAAACCCAATGAAACATTCAGATATGGCACCATGTAAGCAGGATCAGACAACAGATAACTGATTAAAACAGCACTATCAGGAGTTGAAATCTACTATCAAAAAGATACTATCTACTATCAAAAATTTTGCCTGTTTGGCTTCAGTTACAATACACTTTAAAAAAAAAAAAAACTTATGTCCCATTAGCTCAGTGAATTCATCACAGATTGGATTTAGTATGTTCACTTAGAAACAGATCTAATTCGGTAATGGCTTCAAGAATATGTAGATGAATTCTGTTCTGAGGTGAGCTGATAACTTCCTCCCTTCCTCTAAATGCTAAACCACATTCAGCAAGAAGCTTACCAGATGTCATAATATGCCTTAAAACTTCCTGCCATAAGCAGTTTGGATTAGAAGTAGCTATCACCCTGTTGATGCAATTGTCACACTGTCTGGAGTGGTTCACAACCATGAGTGCCAACCCCAGGGCAGACAGTCAAAAAGCAGGGTAGATACCCCTAACCGGTGGTATGAGTTATAACTATATTTCACCAACCTAGTAACAAATGCGAACTTCTGAAGTACTGTGACAGTCTCACCACAGAGTCACAGACGGTCCCCCGGGGCACTCCAGTCAATCTTGCCACCCAGGCAAGCTGGACTTAGTGATAAACAATCACTTGCACCAAAGATCACAAAATATTAAGCTTGCTTCCAAGTCCTAAGAGACCAGTCACTTACCCCAGGTCAATTTGTACCTTAGATCTCACACCAAAGACAATGCTTGTGTAAACTAAGGATTTATTAACTAGGAAAAAAGAACATTTATTTATAGTTTAAATCAGGCAACAAATATACACAAGTGAGTTACAGTCTATTGTTCCAGACAGTGACAGGATTGTAGTAATCTGTCAGCACTGAATGTCTTTTAGAGCTAACCCAGTTTGACCATGTGGATCTCTGCTTCTGTTTCCTATCTGCAACCCTGTGGGAGTCCAAACAGCAAAGGAGATGAAAAATGTTCATGTCAGCTATCTTTATTTCCCTTTTCCAGAATCCAAATTGATCGGGCAAGCCCCTCTTCACGTAGCAAAGTCTCTTTATAGTGATGTTTCACAATGGCCCACTTTGTTTTGATCATCCTCCTTGACGGGTGGGGGAACCACTCCTCCTGCCTGAGTTCAGAGTAGGCATTCTTACAGTTATAAAGCGAAACTTACATATGACCTTATAGCAGGGATGGGCAAACTTTTTGGCTGGAGGGCCACATTGGGGTTGCGCACCTGTATGGAGGGCCGGGTAGAGAAGGCTGTGCCTCCCCAAACAGCTTGGCCCCGCCCCGTTCCACTTCCCGCCCCCCTCAGAATCCCTGACCCATCTAACCCCCCCTGCTCCTTGACCCCTAACCGCCACCCGGGACCCCACCCCCTATCCAAACCCACCCCCCCGCTCCCTGTCTCCTGACTGTCATGACCCCTATCCACACCCCCACCCCCTGACAGGCCCCCTGGGACTCCCATGCCTATCCAACCCCCCCATTCCCTGTCCCCTGACTGCCCCCCCAACCTCTGCCCCATCCAACCGCCCCCTGCTTCCTGTCCCTTGACTGCCCCTGGGGACCCCCTGCCCCTTATCCAACCTCCACGCTCTCTGCCCCCTTACCATACCGGAGCCAGCCACGCCACTGTGCTGCCCAACAGGAGCGGCAGGCCAGAGTGCTGCCCGCATGGCTGCGGGGGTGAGGGGGACTGCGGGGGAGGGGCTGGGAGCTCAAGGGCCGGACAGGACGGTCCCGCAGGCCGGATGTGGCACACGGGCCGTAGTTCGCCCACCTCTGCCTTATAGGATGGGATACAGACATTACAAGCAAGATTAATGCACTTACAAGCATTTTATAGAGTCTAAACACTAACACATGCTTACAAGTCTAACACCTCTCTTGATCAATACTAACATACAGGTGAGCTGGTCTGGTTTCCAACTGTGAATTTGTCAGTGCTCAGCTGACACCTTCAGCTGTGGCAAGAGCTGGCACCTGATTTACCAGCGACACAGTAATTCTTGCTTTGAAAATGTGCTAGCCATGCAAATATGGTATTGTGACGTTCCACACTGAGTTCCTGAGAACATGGCTTCTCCTTTGCTTTTCTCCAGTCAGAAAAGTCTGGGGTTACAAATGTGCTAGGGGATGAAAAGAGTTTGCACCCAAAACAGAATACTGCTCCTGTGGATTTAGAATACATCAACCAATGCCTCTGATAATGTTCTCCTCTAAATGGAGTTTTTGTCAGGAAAGTAGAGCTGACAGAGACAATTTCTGACGTTTGTACTGCTCTCAGGCCTTTCCCGATACACTGGGTGCGAAACTCCTCCATTATGAACTGGATAACTGGATCTTGTTTGATGCTAATAGGACCAGTATCCTCTTCATCACTGCTATTCTAGCCAACTTTGGTACGGGCATGTAATAGGAAAAGTGGGTCATCCTTTTCATCATCACTTTTGTCCTGGATTACAGGAATTCTCGCATTTTCATCCGAACTCTCCTGAGGGCACAAGTCAATACCCATGTCTTCACTTTGATCATCATTTGCAAGATGATTCTGAAGCAATACTAGCAGAGAAATAGTAAATTTGGGTAACTTGCTTACAATTTTCTCTCTCCAACTTAACTTTCCTTTTTGCTGCTCTGCTTGAAAACTCTAGACCGGACATCCCGTTGAAGCAAGGTTAAAACACTACTGAGGAATTACTGTGCAGTGCTGTCATTAGCGACCTTTATGCCTCCTTATAGGCATGTCCCTTCTCCCACTACGTGCCCTGGGAGTTCACCATGGAGTCCCAATCTGATAAAGCTCTTTGTGGTTCATCAGAACAGAGCTTTCCCTCTGGCAAACCATGGAAATTCATTATACACAGAGGCTGCCTCAGCTGTGGAATTCAGAGCTGGAACTCCGCCTGTGAGTTTCCCCTTCTCTCTGGCACTGGCTGCCAACTTCCTATCTGCAAACTCAACACATGAAAATTTCCGAACTGGCACATAAAGATCCAAAATGAACAGCACAAAGTGGGAAGAATGCTACTCACAATACCACAGAGAAGCGTTTGGAGTAAGACAAAATCCTTATTTCCAAAATTACCATAGAAATGAAGAGGAAACATTTACTAGTGAGACCCGTTACACAGGCGCAAGCCTGACACATGGTGCAAATAACAGAATAGAGAACACGTACAGTCAAGCTACATACACTGCTCCTCAACTGTCCTTTATTAGGGCATAGCTTACCCATCAAGGATGCAAAGGGGGTCTCAACCAAAAGTCTGGAGTCAGTCTATATTAATCCTTCCATTCCCAAAAGTTAGTCATCATTTTTAATGTGTATAGATCAGGTGCCTGCCAATGCACACTGCACATGGCAGGAAGTGTGCCCCCCAGGAGACTGCTTCTTCAGTTATAGTTTCTATCTTGGAGGAATCCTTTGAGAGGATCAATCTAGTTTTCAAGGAGGTCTCAGAGGATGAGAGATAATTTACAATTAAGACTAGTCATAATAATAATAGGATTCATATTATACTTACACAAAATCTAAAATTTTACACACACACACACACACGCACCCCGAGTTTTGTCTTTAGTTAATCCTGCAAAAGCCCCCTGGGCTTCAACAGGTTTTATCCATTATGCTTATATCTAGAGAGAGCAATCAAGAATGTCATTGATATAACACTATTACCTTAAAAGCACAAATTATTTTAATGTAACATTAAACATTGAGATATAAAGCACTCATAAAATCATGAAATCCCAGGAGTTACAGTGTGCTGGTAGAAAGCATATTTTATTTTATAGATTAAACAGAAAAACATTAATGTGAGAACATTCCATTTAATAAGGAAAAGCCAAATAGAAAATACAACAGGTGGAATTAATGTTGCAGTAGAAAACTTAACTTAGAATTTCCTAAATTGAGTGCTTGATTTACAAAGTTTAACATTGCACAAAACAATTCACCTTCGCACAATTTCAGCCTTAAAGGAATTTTTTTCAGAAGTAATCAGCAACTGAAAAGCAGAGCCTATAGCCAAACCATGTTGAACCCCCATGACAGAAAGCACAGGGAGCCAAACATATTGTACAAACCTCCACAGAGCTACCATTTTTAAAGGAGTTGTTTCAGTGTTAGGCTGTGCATCACAAGAGTTTAGGCTTTCCTGTGGGATTGCATGTGCTCTCTGGAACTGGCTGGGCTAGAAATGCCAAAAAGACAGTTGCATCTCATTGTTTTTGCCGATACAAACTAATATAGCTACTGCTCTGAAAAAAAGACAGTTGTGTCTATTGCTATGTTGACACTGCTCCTTCGGGCCCTCTCCAGAATCAGAGAGGTATGAAAATGAACAGATGGTCAAAGTTTGAACCTGGGCCTCAATTTGCAAATGGTCTCTAACTTTATAACACACCAAACCAAAATCCCAGAACTTTGGGGTTTTTGAAATCAACATCGGAATTTGGTGGCTTGGACATATCTCCAATATTTAAATACCTTTGGCAGCTCTTCTAAGGGAAATGGAAGACTAGCCAGAATTCTAGAAGCAATAGGACGTCATTTATGAAAAGCTAATTTCCCTTATATTAACTAACTTAAAAACTGACTAAATCAAAGGACTTACATAAAATAACTATGTCCCCAAGCAAGTGAGTGCTGTCAACAGAACTGCATATTTTGACAGGAATCTGAAAGTAGGGCTGGCCAGAAAACAGGAATTCTGTTTTGTTAATTATATATAGGTTTTGACATTTATCATTCCACATTGGGATGAAGATGAGACATTTAAAAAAATTTCAGGTCTCTCTGTCTCATTTTCTCCTGTTGCAGCTGTTCCACTTTATATAAATAATTAAATATTGATTGAAACAGAGAGAGGAAGAGACACTGGCTCTACAGCCCACTGATTAGGGCATTCACTTGGGATGTGGGCACACACTCAGCTGAAAGGTGTGAGACAAAGATTCAAGTCCATGGTCTAAATCAGGCAGAGCAGGGACTTGAATGTAGTTTCGCAGCTGAGTGCCCTAACCACTGGGCTATTGGCTATTCAGGGATAAGGCTTTCTCTCTTAGATTCCATCCTGGACTTGAGAAACTTTCCAGTCTGCAAAAAGTTAGCTTTGGACAAATTGGCATTTTCCAACAAAAATGTTTTATCAAAAATGTTCTGTCCATCCTTTACCTGCAACACTGCTGTTGCAGTCGGATGCTAAATTCCAAAGCTGGGTTATTCAGACATATTTACCATATCAGTTCTTCCCATCCCAGCTAGAGGATGGTCTAGCAATCTAACCACCACAGGATGCATGGATACTCTCCTGAAATTAACATCTTTCATTCTCATCCATTTAAACAGTGGAATGAGAAACTTGGCACACCTTCTTCCCACAGTGACAGACTGGAAGTAATAATCCAGTGAGATAGAGAAGAGTTCTGTGAACTGAATATGCTTGAGTTGACATAGTAGTAGAAGTGCCTGTTTCTGAAGCCAAAAAAGGTCTCCAATTTGAATGCTGATGACTCTACCGCTTGATGTTGGAATATTAGCTGATTCTTACAAATGGACCCTGATGTTGACCTTGAATGAGTAATTCAGTTGTTACTCTCTGGCAAATGCAATTTCCAGTCTGTGAAACAGTTCATTTTGTCATGAATGAACAGAGTTAGGAAAATTGAATCAAACTGTGATGTGTTACATCTGCTAAATCTGTACATGAATATTTAACAGGCGAGTGCTCATGAAGCATTAAAACGCTGAGTAAATGGCAGAGTAAAAAAGGGTAAGTGTTGCCAAACACTGGAATATGTATTGATTTTTAAGTGAATGTTTAATGTTTGTGAACGGTACTAGACTGAGAGCCCTGGACAATGAAAACCTCTGTCCACAGAAGAGAGACAGCCTTGGTAGTAAAGTGGCAAGCTTCCCCCTGCCCTATTGCCTTGACAATGTGCCTCAATGTTATTTTAGAAGAACCATGTCTCAATGGATAAGAGTTAAGTTCTGTCTCTGTAACCCAGGCTCGTTCCCCTCAGTCATTCCATTCTCCCCATCTCCACACCAACCCAAGCCAGATTCAGCACCTAAAGAGGAGGACTGCAATTCCTTTTTTGCCCTTGCCTGAATGTCCAAGCCAACATTCCAATCCTGATTCAGCCTCTTGTGGGGTCAGAGCTCAGACTCTTTTTCTGAAGGGCCTAACACCTGGCAACCCCAGTTTCACTCTCAGATTCATATACCGTAATGCCAAAAGAGACCACTCTGGTCCGCTAGCTCAATTGTCAGATGCTGGCCTGACTCCCCAGCCCAGGAAAGGCTGACATCACACCCAAAGTCTTTCAAGCTTTTCCTTTAGGGCACAGTTGTATTCTTTCAACACAGATCTTACAACCAAAGGAGACTGCAGGCCCCATGGGCTATTCCCTTCATATCTTTTCCCCAACACCAGAGCCTGCCACACGAGCTAACCTCCTTCCTGCAGTACTCTCCGGTTGAGCTCTCCCAGTCCTTTATAGGGACCACCTTTCCCTTTTCCAGCAGGATCTGATAACTGAACAGGCTGCCTGGCCCAGGCCCCCTTGCCTTTAAGGGGCAGACCACCCTGTTACCCTGACCTCCTGCATACAGCCAGCTGCAGCCCCCACACTCAGTTCCAGCAATATGAAATATATGTAACAGGTTTGGGCAAACAAACAGGAAGAAACATCACCAAGAAACAGTTAAGCAGATTATTGTCACTGACCCCTCTGCCTGGCATCAATGTGAGTGCTCAGGAAGCCCACTCCACAAATCAGCAACACTGCTGTGAAAAACAATCCTGCCCACCAGGGCCCTAACTCTCCACCCTCACAAACTCTGGCTGTCTGGAAAGCTGTCTGGAAATCCTATCCCTACTCCCTGCTGCCAGCTCTTCCGAGATTGGAGAAGGGACTGTGCAGGCTGCTGGGGAAGGCACATGAGGTGGTAGCAGCTGCTGCTGCAGGGACACAGCAGGCTGAGAGGCTGAGCTCTGGGCTGGGGACTGGGCCCAGGGAGCGGCCTGAGCACGTGGACCCTGTGAACTTGCACCATATGGGGGAAATCAACCAGAGTCCAGAGGAAAGGAAGCCCCTGATCAGTGACTGAGAGACTGATCCTGCGGGGCACTGGGGCTGGGACTATTGCTGACAAAGCCGAATGTTGGTTATTGTTAGTGGTGTAGGAGTGATGTTTGGGTGAATTCTTGCCTTCTACAATGCCGTAGGAGGGTTTCCACCCTAAGACAAGGGGTAGGAGTTTGGAACAGATGACCACAAGGGGGCACCCCTATACATGGGCTCTTTACAGAAATTTGGCATTCTGAGTACCACAAACTCAGAGGAGAGCACTTCAGGGCTCCAAACACTAGGTTCTACAGACTCTAGCCCTTCATGGGTTCCCATTAAACACACACACGCACACACACACGCACACACGAAAACAACACAGGATTATTTGCTAGGGCTGGCAGAAAAGAAAGGCTGCAGATGCCTGAGGCTCAATGGCTTTAAGGGTTACAATTAACTCAGTCCCTAGGGCAGCCCATTAGAGGGGTACATAGGTGATCATGCTCCATGGGGCTCTTTCAGCCTAGCTCAGAGGACATCCCTCCTAGTCCATATCCCTCTCTTGGAAGACAATTAAATGCAGGTTGGTAGGTCCCGCTGGCCCAGGCGGCACTTACCATAAGCAGTGGCATGTCCCCGTCTGGCTCCTACACAGAGGCATGGCCAGGCGGCTCTGCTGCTGCCCTTTCCACAGCCGCCGCCCCTGCAACTCCCATTCGCCACGGTTCATGGCCAATGGGAGGTGTGGGGGGGCAGCGCTTGGGATGGGAGCTGTGTGTGTGGAGCCCCCTGACTGCCCCAACCCATAGGAGCTGGAGGAGGAACATGCTGCTACTTCCGGGAGCTGCACGGAAAGCCCCCAAGCCCATTCGCTGGCTGGAGCATGGAGTGGAGCAAGCCCTGGACCCCCTCCCCGGTGAGAGCTTGAGGGCCGGATTAAAAGGTCCAACAGGCCAGACGTGGCCAGTGGGCCGTACTTTGCCCACCTCTGCTGTAGTGTCATGTACATAAGCTCTTAGATACTAGTCAGGTTAAGCCAAATAAATAACTTATCGATCAGAAAGCCCTTTTGCTCACCCATTTACTACCAGCCTATTTGTGTACTCCAGCCTCTCTCTGAAAGTTTGTGCTAGGTACATCTGAGCAAAGTACATTTCTCTCTCTAATTTATACTTTCTTTCCTTGTGTGTAATAATTAAGTTTTTACCCAATGTTGACTCAATCTACAACAAACCAATATAGCTTTTGCTGGAGCAGAGATTAGACTATAATCTCCTTGGGGCAGGAACCATCATTTGGTTATGTGCTTGTACAGCCCCTAGCACAATGGTGTCCTGATCCCTGACTGGGGCTGCTGGATGTTACCACAATACAAATAAATAACTAAGTTTTACCTTTCAAAGAACAGGTTTTCCTATCATGTTGCTTTAAGTGAGTTTTTGCCTGTTTCATTGTTTAGGAGCTACTGATTTGTATTAAAGGTTTGCTTGCCAAATTTTGCTGATTACATTTGACCCTCAGATATTTCCATAAAAACCCAGAGGATGTTTTCCTTCAACACCTTTTGAAATATAGTCTATCATCACTATGCAGATAGAATACAGCCTGTTTCCTGAGATTCCAGGTGAGTGACATATATTTTATTGGACCAACTTCTGTTGGAAGAGAGACAAGCTTTTGAGTTTACACTGAGCACTTCTTGAGGTCTGGGATAAGCATAACAGCTAGAACCAGAGTGAGTTAAATAACTTATACTATGCTAAGAGCTACAATTCTCATCAGACAGGCAAGGCACGAGATGCCAGTCTCAATGCATGAGGTGTTAATAGCAACGTGATCACCAGTCTATTAGGAACGGGAATGGGATCACGAGACTAATTTCAAACAGCCTGTGGACTTCTAGTCACTGCTTTCTTAGTCTGGATTTGAAAAAGTGACTTAGATAATAGGATTTGGAGCATTTCACTTCTATCTCTTGAACCACTCAGTCTACAAAATAGTGCAATAATCCAGTCCACTCGATCCTGCAAACATTTATTCCAATGGAAATTGTTCATGCTCATGCTTAGTAAGTGTTCACAGGACTAGAGCCCAATACAGTGATGATTTGGTAGATAAACCTCACAATTTATGTTTATGCCTGTGATTTTCAGCTCATGCCCCCACCATTTTAATGTGTAGATATTATGTGATTTAATCATAAAACCAGAACACTCTAAAACCCCATAGAAATCAGAGAAGCCCATGACATTTGAAATTTGTGCTTGTCTCTCATCACCATTTCATACTGATATTTTTATGGACAATGTTACATATTTAAAACATTCCTCTGCAGTGCTGAAAACACAACACAGTGCAACAGAAACAGGAAGTTTCAGGAACAGAGTATAAACCAAAGATGTAACCATCTGGAGCTAAGTGCACAGAGTAAAAAGACTAAAACAGTGAAAAATGAATTACACATTCATGTGGAAAAAGAATGAGGAGTACTTGTGGCACCTTAGAGACTAACAAATTTATTTGCGCATAAGCTTTCGTGAGCTAAAACCCACCAAATTTATGACACTAATGATTAAAAAGATAAGCAAGAGTTTTAGAAGGGACAGAAACCTTCATGTTTCAGAGCATAAGGCAACCTGTAATTAATGGGGGTCAGGAAGAAAACTTCCCTGTGGACAGTTTCATCTCACATTTGCCTACTGCAAGGTTTTGCGTGCCTTCCTCTGAAGAATCTTGTATTTCCCACTGTTAGACATCATACTGGGCTAGGCATACAAGGAAAACTATTTTTATGGGAATTCTTTAAAGTAGTGTTATAAAACAACTGTGAGAACTTAGGGCATGTGACTTAACTATAAATTTTACCTTGGTCTTCTGGACAGACATAGAGGCACTTATCTTCTCTGAGGTCCTGGCCTCAGGTCTGCAGTTTAGAGGCTTCACTGAAGTTTCTTTTGCTTCCCTGCTGTTTGTTTTGGACTGTGGAGAATAAAACATTGATCTACCATTAGGGTATGTCAAGGTTCCTTCCCCACTCTGAACTCTAGGGTACAGATGGGGGGACCTGCATGAAAACCCCCCTAAGCTTATTTTTACCAGCTTAGGTTAAAACTTCCCCAAGGTACAAACTATTTTACCTTTTGCCCTTGGACTTTACTGCTGCCAGAACAAAGCGTCTAACTAATATATAACAGGAAAAGAGCCCGCTTGGAAACTTCTTTCCCCCCAAAATCCTCCCCAAACCCCTTTCCTGGAGAGGGCTTGATAAAAATCCTCACCAATTTGCATAGGTGAACACAGACCCAAACCCTTGGATCTTAAAAACAATGAAAAAACAATTAGGTTCTTAAAAGAAGAATTTTAATTGAAGAAAAAGTAAAAGTAAAAGAATCACCTCTGTAAAATCAGGATGGTAAATACCTTACAGGGTAATCAGATTCAAAACATAGAGAATCCCTCTAGGCAAAACCTTAAGTTGCAAAAAGACACAAAAACTGGAATATACATTCCATTCAGCACAACTTATTTTATCAGCCATTTAAACAAAACAGAAAAGGAGTACTTGTGGCACCTTAGAGACTAACCAATTTATTTGAGCATAAGCTTTGAGCATAAGCTGTAGCTCACGAAAGCTTATGCTCAAATAAATTGGTTAGTCTCTAAGGTGCCACAAGTACTCCTTTTCTTTTTGCAAATACAGACTAACACGGCTGTTACTCTGAAACCTGTCATTAAACAAAACAGAATCTAACGCATATCTAGCTAGATTACTTACTAAGTTCTAAGACTCCATTCCTTTTCTGTTCCTGGCAAAAACATCACACAGACTGAGAGAGAACCTTTGTTTCTCCCCTTCCCCCCCCCCCCCGCCCAGCTTTGAAAGTATCTTGTCTCCTCATTGATCATTTTGGTCAGATGCCAGCGAGGTTATCCTAGCTTCTTAACCCTTTACAGGTGAAAGGGTTTTTCCTCTGGCCAGGAGGGATTTTAAAGGTGTTTACCCTTCCCTTTATATTTATGACAGGGTATAAAACCAAAATACGTTTCCCGTTAAGAGCACCCAGTGGTGTGACTGGCATAATTTGTCATTGCATGGGAAATCCCAAGTTTTGGGGAGTGGCCTTGAAGTCAAAAAGGGCTGATAGCACATATTGCATATGGCACTCAGCCCGTGGATGAGAACATAAGATCTTTGGGGCCAGACTCATACTGTTTGTACAGTACCTAGCACAATGGGCCCCTGGCCCATGATTGCAGCTCCTCAGTGCTACTACACTACAAATGGCAAAGAGTCCTGTGGCACCTTATAGACTAACAGACGTATTGGAGCATAAGCTTTCGCGGGTGAATACCCACTTCGTCAGATACACTACAAACAACTCCACTCTTAAAACACCCTCTAATAGTTATGTGTCACTGTATCTCCCTACCAGCTGCTAGGAAAGGGCAGTACTTGTGTGGAGCATCTATGTGGGTGAATGCTTGGGGACCTCCAGCTCATCAGAATTGTTAGCTATGGCTAACAGGGGGACAATGGATACCCTTTGTCACATGGTCTGATTGGACTTAAGTGTGATGAGAACACACGATACACAGGGATCTGAGCCCCCTGATGCTACCCAATATAGAATGAGAATAGAAGAAAAAAAAAGTCAGCAGCTCTGTTCCAAGTGTATTAGAGGACTGGGTATTTATTTTTGAGATGCGGTGTACTGTTAAACTGTTGCATTTAGACTTTCTTTCCCCCACAAAAACATTACTTTGCCTTTAATTTTGCTACATGCTATGCTTATGAAGGGGAAAGACATAGCATTGGCTTGAGCAGGATATTCCACTGGAAGCTGTTGGACACACACACACAAAGCTTTGCAGCATGCCGGCATCTTGAAAGAACTGCTAGTAAGGTAATCTGGGGTGAATCATTGGAACTGTCACTCATGCTGGATTGTACTGTCATTTGTGAAAACGTATTGTGTTGTGACACCTTCATCAAGCTCCTTTCCATGTGCCATGCAAGTCCCTTGAAAGCCATGCACTTTCCCATTTCATCACCTAGCCCCCTTGATAACTGGTAGGTATGCATCAGAATTAGAGCAGCTATGCCCTAAAAACACCTCTCTCTCCTCCCCATCATGCCCCCCTCCCCCAAGAGCTTGTCTACATGAACAATTAGTTCACTGCAAGCTGGGGCATAAATCTACGCCACACTAGCCAGCTGCCATGGATTAACACTTCCCTCGTGTGCTTTGATCTACTCCCATTTCAACATGGGACAGATCAAAGCAAGCGAGGGAACTGTTAGCGCATGGCAGCAGTGTCCACATGGACACCGAGTGAGATAGATGTATACCCCAGCTTGCTGTGAACTAAATGTTCATATGGAAAAACTCTGAGCATAAAAACCTATAAAGACACTACAGTTTCAGTCACATGATTTACACTTCTATAGCATCTTTCCTTCACTTCTCTCAATGTGCTTCACAAACCATAAATTTAGCCCCATTTTAGAGCTGAGGCGACAGAATTGCAGAAAAGCTAGAGGATTTGTCCAAGGTCACACAGGAAGTCTTTGGCAAGATTGAAAATAGAACCCAGCGGTCCTGACTTTCAGACCTGTGCGTTAACCACAAGGCCATCCTTTTTCCCACATTTTTCTTATATTTAGACTTATGCAGAGTACAATAAAAGAGCACCTATATAATGCCCTGGGCACTCTTAATTTTTGTTAAAAAATATTACACTAAAATAGTAGATACATGACTAAAGAATAACAATTCGACCTTAATTGTATATTGGGACACTTACTGGAGAGCTACTCAAGTTGGGGCTCTACCTCACATACCATCAGGTATGCATATCAGAAATACGCACAATGAAACATTACACATCAAAAGGATGCAATGCCATTTCCTCTCGAGCGCTCCTCTGGTGACTGAAAGCACCCCTGTATTCACACCCTACATGCTATTGTAAGAATCTTTGTGCAAAATATGCCTTGTGAGGTATCATTTAAAATTAACACACTGATCATCAATATTCTTGTGCAATGTATGTACAAAATACATATTAAGAGTTATGAATATAAACTGAAAGTATGACTACAATGTGTTTACCTGACAAGTCTGGGGAGTGGGTAAACCAGTTTCTCAGACAAAGGACAAGCTGAAACCTTAGCCAGGTGCCATCAAAGTTGATTGGCAATCACCTGTCAATTGACCATTCTTTGGCAAGGAATGAGGGGCAGGAACAGATGGATCTGCATTTTAGCAAACAACCACATGCAACCTTTTTCACCATGAAAGCTCATGGTTCTGTCCTCACAGCTGGAATGAACTTTATCTAGGGGTAACCCTCAGGAAAATGCTTTTCAAAGGGTGACTGGACTGTAAAAGTGAGTCGCAAAAACACCCCAAGCTCTCTCTCGTCACCTAAGATGAAATTTCTAGCTCTGGCAAAGACTTCCAGTGTGACCCTGGGCAAATCACTTCAGTCTCTGCAGCTCAGTTCTCTGTCTGCCAAATTAATATTTCTTCTCTTTCATCTTTTGTAGGTAGTGGGGGGAGGCAGGGATAGCTCAGTGGTTTGAGCAATGGCCTGCTAAACCCAGGGTTGTGAGTTCAATCCTTGAGGGGGCCATTTAGGGATCTGGGGAAAAAATTGGGGATTGGTCCTGCTTTGAGAAGGGATTTGGACTAGATGACCTCCTGAGGTCCCATCCAACACTGATATTCTATGATTCTGTTTACACTGTAAGCCCTTCAGGGCAGAGATTGTCCCTTCCTATGAGTTTGTACAGTAGCTAGCACAATGGGATTACTAATTTTGGATAGGGCCGCTAGGAGATACCATAATACAAATTTATAATTATTAAGAGATACTTGTTATCTATAGTACAGCAGTACCCAAATGTGGAAGATAGCGAATCCTAGAAGATAGAGCACTGGACCTGAGCAAAGGAGTTCTTGGTTCTGTTCTTGGCTTTGCCACAGCTCTGCTGGGTGACCTTGGGCAAGTCATGTCCTCTCTGTACCTCAGTTTCCCCATCTATAAAATAGGGATAATGATCCTATTTCCTTTGTAAAGTGCTTTGAGAGTTACTGATGAAAAGTGCTACATAAGAGCAAGGTGATATTATTTATTATTAGGACAATCCATGACTCAGAGAGCTTATGTATCTAAATAACGAAAAGACAAAGCAGGGATGGGATTCAACAGGCCAGCAAGACATGTTATTCACAGAAAAGGGATTTGGCTATTTGCATGTAATACTTTGTTCACTGGCCGCATCCTCCTCTGTCCCTGCCTTTGAGGAAAGTCAGTCCCTCCTCTTTTCCCCCATTTATCCTGGTGTAGAGGAAGGCAAGCAGCAACTCTTGAGCCCAAAGGACAACAATGTATGAAATGACAGAGAGGCCCTGAAATGGATAAGCCCAAAGAGATTCCTTTTCGGTCAGACTGAAGCAGCCTGCTCACAGCTAAAAGCTTGTGCTGGCCAGGGGATTCCCAACAGGAAAGCGGCCACAGGCTCTTACTACCCACTCCAGGACCTTCTACTCTCTTGACATGCTGGCCTTTCCTTACTTTAGAAGGGAAGCTGGTGTTTGCTTATCCCTTTTATAGCAGGTTTAAAAAGGCACCTCATATAATGGAGTTCCCAGCTCTCCCCCCTTTGCATGCTGCCTGACAGTCCCAGCAAGCAGCTGTTCCTTGTCTTTACATAACACTTAATCTTGGATAACCAAGAAAGCAGTGGAAGAGTAAACAAGAAGCGATTGACAGCAATGTCTCCCCAGCCCCCTGATCCCCGCTCTTGAGTCAGGTGGTTCAATGATATAGGCTGAGACTATTTGGTCACCATGACCCGGTACTTGGTACAATTTAAAGAAGATGTTGATTGAATAGTGCAGATGAATTGATCTTTATTCTTTGAACTCAGCAATAGCAAATGAGAGGGCCTATTCAAAAGAGGGATTCTATAGGCTATTCTACCCTTAGTTCACCCCCCATGATGACAAAAATAACCCATTAGAATAAGATTGCAGCAGGAAAAAAAGCAGCAAAGCAAACTGGAGCTGGAGGGAGACAATAGGAGGGGTGAGTGAACTGTTTTGAATTAAGTAAGAATCCACCTGAATTAAGTAAGAATCCACCTTTCCAAGCAGATATTCTCCAACTGTTATCTGTGGAGCCCTGGTGGTCCTTGCAGTTGCTTCTGCTACGAAGACCAACTGTCAGTCAGTCTTCTACTAATGATGCTTTCTGCTAGTTGTAGTCCAATCCATGATGCTTTGGAGGGTTCCAGAGGCTTTTGTCATCAATTAAACTAGAGAGGGGGGTGGGAAATGCACCTTTCTCTGTACACTGTGCATCTGCTTCAGGTTTTTATCTGATGTTACTTAGTGTAAATCCACCAAATTTGCAGAGGACTCTGAAATTGCAGGGGTAGCAAACACACAGGAGGACAGAAGCAAAGTGACCTAAAGAGATTAGAACAGAGGAGCTGCAGGCGATGAGAAGAGATTCAGTACAAATAGATATACAAAATACTTTGCATGCATTCTTATGTGTATTAGTCAGTAGTATTTTTCTACAGGCATCTTAGCTAATCATTTGCTTTGCACAGGGAAGGATAGCTCTCAGTTTATATGCAGTATCTATCTTGCTTCAAGCATGAAAATCCATTATTTTATATCATAACACTAAATCTGGATAATAAAATCAGATATCAACAGAAATAGATAGGGATGGGCTCTTGCTGAATTACATATAAATGCATACATATATTATATATATAAAAATAAAATGAACAGTGGATGCAATTACCTACCCATTGCCACACTATTCTTAGCTGGAAATTAGTATCAGGTATTTTTAAATTAATATTTCATAATATTTTTAGGGGAGGAAATCTCAGTAATTTATGGAAAACCATAAATAAGTCAAAAGTACTGAGTCTATTTGGTTTAGTAATAAACATTATTCGTATATATGTTACACTGTCACATAGAATGCACTGTATAAATGTGTAATTAGCTATACAAGCAAGAAAGATGCACTGTTATATCTTACTGTCAAGGTTTGGCATAATCTAAGCCACCTGGATCCAAAACACGTTTGAACTCAGTAAAAAAGTTTAGTTCCAGATTCAAATTTATAACTTGGGCTCATCTGTACTTACTACAAACGTTTAAAACAACCTTAAAGATATATCTTTCATAATCAATGCTTTCCAAAATCTAATCAATGGTGTTTATGCAAATTATCATTTGAGGCACTGAAAATGGGCCTTATTTCAGCATTTAATATGCACCTTATGAAAGGAAGGATCTGGTTTGCTGACAAAGGCTCAGTGCATGCAGGTATCCAGGTGTAACTAATTTACCCTCCCACATCTCTTTGATCCTATCAATTGCATGGTTCTTTCAATGTTGAACAATAGAATGAATTAACATGTGATCTAGTGGATAGAGCATCAGACTGAAAATCAGAATATCTGACTCCTATTCCTAGCTGAATAGGTTGGACAAGTGATGATTTAATTTCTCTGTGCCTGCATTTCCCAGTCTGTAAAGGGGGGGGGGGGGATAATTATATACACTCTTCTTGGTAAAGAATTTCAAGATCCCCTGATAAAAAGCATTTCAAGTATTTTGAGTTACTTAAACTCAGAACTTTTGGCCAACTTCCAAAGTTTTTATACCCTCTTATTTCCAAAAATTGCAACCCAATTTTCTCCTCATCTTTTTATGTTGATTTTAGCAAGAACAAGAATGTAAGTGTAATCCAACATATGTATTAATTTTGACAATCACAATTCTACAATGGCTCAGATCCACTTTTTGTTTACATCCCTTGTAAAGGTTAATGTGTTCAACTGAACTATGAAAATCAATATGCAGCACAGTAATTGCAGTTTAAATATGACAGACAGTAACTGACTGGTTCTTCTTTCATCCCTTAAAGATAATTTTTATAAATGTAATTAGTCATTTCAGATTTTTTCCCCTCCCTAGAGCAAAAGGCTAGAGAGTTTTAAGAGAGCACTCATTTGTGTCTGTGGAGGACAGAAAGCATGGTGATATCTCTAACCGAAAAACCCACAGAAGCACTCTGGTTAACAAGGCTACATGAGTCATTCTAAGTGGCAACAGCTTGCCTAAAGCTTAGCAACCAACTTTATTTACCTGGCTAGGGAACAAATGCAGAGAGCAACTAAATAATATAAAAACCATCTCCTCTATATGTGGATCTCCATTGTCCCTATTTGACCCCAGGAAAAGGTAAACAGCCACTGAGCCTGTACTGTTCTGGGCCCCACTTTCCAAGCTTGTTTGAGATTACAGTAATTTCCACTGTTACCAAGAAAGATAAAAAATTGTAATTAAATATAAATTCTATGCCTCTGCTGCTCAGTCAGTGGTTTCCTATCTTTTTATCTATTTCCTTGAAGGTATGCTGTGACTAATTTACAGCTAATGGATGTACTTGCCTCCTAGCACTAGGGAAATCATCTCCGAAGACATTCTGTAGAATCTGACAAGTAGCATCAGGGTTAGGTGAATAAATGTGACCAGCCGTCAGACTCTGGGACCTGTTCAGACCCACAGAGCCATTCTGGTGCCTCGCCCTAGCAGACAGACTAGGTGGGTCTCCAACTCAGGACCTGAGGCTGAAGCCAACATTTTCAAACCTGGGTGACCTACAGTTAAGCTCCCAGGTAGTGGTCTCGTTTTCAGGAGCACTGACCACAAAGTATCGTCCACGGATTATCTGCAGAGCTTTTGTTAAAATCGGGCCCCTCATTTTGGCGTCCAAATATGGTCTCTAGGGAAGCTAATCTTAGCGTTCCATTTTTTAAAATCTTGGCCTGAGTACCCATGTGGGAGGGAGAGCTATTGGGAGGGACAGGAAGCCTTTCTGTTTTAAGTAGAATCCTGATGTATAACATTTAAAGACAAACCACAGGATGGGGTGAGTTGTTTGGACAGCAGTACAGTCAGTGGGTACATTGTCAGTGCAGGGAATAGGGCATGGAGCAACCATTAAGAACAATGCAGATGCAGCAGTATTAGACTGACAACATCCACTAGCCAGGAACTGTATCCACAGACCATATCTGAAGCTAGCAGGGGGCAGCCAGAATTTAACTGGTTAGCTAAGGTCTCCCAAGCTCTAGGACATCCCTGCTTTATGGCACAGAGAGCCTTTGGATGTATGATTACAGCTACAGTGTTAACTGCAATACGCCCTTTTTGTAACCAAAAACAAGGGAGATGAAAATATTATTTATTTAAGAGGCCACATGAATGGCTGAGTTCCTGGTTGCATTCAGTGTGTCATCTGCCCTCCTACAGTGTACTCAAAGTTACTAGGCAGGCTGTGAAGTGGATTAGGTTATTCGCTGGACTGAAGACTATACATTACACACTTACCGGTTTAACCTCCTCCTGCTGTTTGCTTGAGGATTTTTCCACTTTTGGAACCGACTGAGACAGCTTGGGGGATTCAAGGACAGCATTGCCATGATCCAGATCATGCTTGATACTCTTCTTCTGTAACAGAAAGACGCAGTACTGATATCACCATGACAGCATTTAAACATCTATTGAGAGAAGTCAAATTCTGTCTTTCAGGACTTCCAAAGGGACACTCTTCCATGTAAGAAGGAAATGGGGGCTTGTCTACACTATTGTTTAAGGCAATTTAAGTTACGTTGTTTGCGGTGTGAAAAATCCACCCGTCTGAGTGATGTAACTTAAAGCAATTTAAAGCAATGTCTACACCGCACTATATTGGCAGGTGACGCTCTCCCGACGACACACAAGCCCAGAGATATTACCCCACAGAAATAGCTTTGAACTCTCCAAACTACTGGAGCTTCATAATCACCATTCCTCAGGAATACATGTATGAAGAACATTAACAGGGAAATAATAAATATCAAAACAATGTGCCCTTACCCTCTCCCTCCAAAAAATTACAGTGCTTGCATTTCCTCTTAGGTCTTCGCACTGGGGAAGACAGCTGGACCTCATTGACATTCCCTTCAAGTAAGCTGTACTCCACAGAATAGAATTGGGAAGGGTTGCAATAGGTGGATGCACTTCCTACTGAGTCACAAGAGTCATAAGCAATCCTATAGGATCTGTGTTACCCTTTCTTTTTGAGCAAGTCTACTGCAGATTAAGGTGTATGGACAGGGTGATGCAGCCTGACCATTCTGCTCAGTGGAGATTTCCCTGCTGTAGAATTCATTCAGCCTCCCAGCCCATTGAAAGACCAGGTCTGGCAGCCTTCAAGGGACATCACATTTAAACAGACATCCTCAATTATTTGGTTTCAGAGTAGCAGCCGTGTTAGTCTGTATCCGCAAAAAGAAAAGGAGTACTTGTGGCACTTTAGAGACTAACCAATTTATTTGAGCATAAACTTTCGTGAGCATCGATGAAGTGAGCTGTAGCTCATGAAAGCTCATGCTCAAATAAATGTTAGTCTCTAGGGCGCCACAAGTCCTCCTGTTCTTTTTGCTCAATTATTTGCTAAGTGGTGGCAGGTAGGACAGCTATCATTGGAACGGCAGGTTCCAGTAGTTAGACTAAAGGCCTGGGGGACAGCACTGTGCCTCCCTCCCTGCTTTGGAGAGCAGCGAGCATAATAATGTCAGTGCTCAACAGATACTCTACCCCAGAGGGGTCCTCACACTTCATTGCACCACAACCCCCCTTCTGACAACAAAAATTACTACAAGACCCCAGGATGGGGGACTGAAGCCTGAGCCTCCCGAGCGCCATTGCCCTGGATGGCAGGGGGGCCAAAGCTGAACCCCAAGGGCTTCAGCCCTGGGCAGGGGGGCTGTAACCTGAGCCCTGCCATCCAGGGCTGAAGCCCTTGGGCTTTGGCCCTGGGCAGCGGGGCTCAGTCTTTGACTTTGGCCCCAGACCCCCAAAAAATCTAACACCAGCCCTTGCAACCCCATTAAAATGGGGTCGTGACCCACAGTTTGGGAACTGCTGCTCTAGATAATGGAACAAACAAAGCATCTATTACAATCTTTCCCTGCTCCCAAGAATAGATTGATTGTACTTTGCTTTTTATAAAAATTGTGCCTTGAACCCATACAGCAAGGGACGGCAAAATCAGAGGTGCAATGAACTTAACCTACAGACAGTTCCCTGGGCCAGGGATCAGCGGTAGAGCTGGATGGAAAAAAGTTTTCCCCATCCCATGAAAATTTGAGATTTTGAAAATTTTCCCCATCGCAAACTGGAACAAATAGTTGAAATCTTGAAAAATTGTTTCTTGTAATACAGTATCATCTAGAGGCCCCATTGTGCACATCTATAGGAAGAGACACACTCTGCCCTGAAGCATTCACACTACATAGACAAGGGGAAACAGAGGCACAGAGAAGGGAAGTGTTTTGCCCAAGGTAATACAGCAGGTCAGTGGCAGAAGCAGAAACAGCACCCAGATATCTCAAGCCCCAGTCCAATGCCCCATCTGCTGACCCACACCACCTCCTAGTTTATCTGTTACAGCATAAGAAAGGTAAAAAGAACAAGTAGGATGTGCTGTTTTGTTTGGCATTACCCGGAGTTTCATTAACATTCACACATATCAAGTGCTTCCCTTCTGTTGCGGGCGCGGGGGGATGGTGTCTGGGAACAAACTAACAGCTACCTTAGGTGCTTATCTGTCCCCTTTAC
Organism: Lepidochelys kempii; assembly: GCF_965140285.1. NCBI lineage: Eukaryota > Metazoa > Chordata > Testudines > Cheloniidae > Lepidochelys > Lepidochelys kempii. Next base: position 21,290,784 of record NC_136394.1, on the reverse strand, counting down.
CATATTATCTGAACAAAGTCTTTAACATAGTTATCCATCAGCACCTCCATGAGGTAGGGCAATGCTATTATTCCCATTTTACAGATGGGGAGGTGAGGCATGGAGAGACTAAATGACTTGCCCAATGTCACACAGTGTCTATGACAGAGCAGGGAATTGAACCCAGGTCTCCCAAGTCCCAGGCTCTGTCTGAATCACTGGTGCATGTTTCCTCCCTGGAAAGTCCTGGTGGAACAAGACGTAACTGTGCAGGATAGGTTTCATGTTTTCTGGGCTGCAGGGCATGGGCCATTTTAGATGGTTTCAGTGCATTTCCAGATTGATCAGACTCGCACCACGTGTTGGCTCATTACGCACAGACAAGCTGCTGACTTCATTCTGACACCAAACAACATTTAAAACACCCTGACTGTCAGAGTGACAGCCTAGCAGGCGGCGCTGGTACCCCTACTGCTTCTGATGACTTCCCAGGCCAGCCATGACGCCACGACTCCACACAGGAGCAGGAGAGAGAAGCACAAAACGTCAGTCAGCCCTCCAAAAACACCTCTGGTCTAAAAATATCAGCTACCAAAAGAGAAAAGTTGCTCAAAGAAGAATCACTTTAAGGAGAAGGAAACGGGAGCAAGGATAACTTGACAGCTTACATTAGTTTATGAATTACCACTCGGTAACTTGGTAGCCTTCAGAGGTTGGCTTTCCATAGATAAAACATCAGAAGACAGCAGGCCTTAGCTTCAGTTCATTCTATCCAATACAAGACTGGTCATCAGTAAAACCAGCAGAACCCATCCCACGATCTCAGATTAAACACATGTCCTTGCATACGCCCGCCCACAAAAAGAAATGCCTAGACTGGTACAGCTTCCTCCAGCCTTCTGGTTATTCAGTACAGTGGAAAACCAGAGAAGGGAAGGGAAGAGTAGTAAGCACATTTTTCACAGATTCACAGTCTCTAAGGTGCCACAAGTACTCCTTTTCTTTTTACAGATGGAGGGAAGGATCCTAGGCAAAGAATCACACCCACAAGGTATGCAAATCCCCAGGTGCATTTAGCATCAGTACCCTAGAGAGACACAGCCCATTCCACAGTCCTGCTCCCAGATCCAATAGAACTGTCCTGCCAGGGACCCCCAAATCTGCAAGACTTCACAGTCACTACATTAACTCTCTTTGCAATCTCCATGGGGTAGGAAAGATGTGATATGCTACCTCACCCCCTCCCCCACCTCCTTCATACCCCAACTGCATTCCCTGATCCCCCATGCACACCTCAAACTGCACAGAAAGCCCCACTTTCAGGGTTAGGACAGTTAAGCATCTATGGGGTAATGCTTCCTGTTCAGATTTTGGGGTGGGGGGGTCATGAGCTGGTTTTATACAAGCTCAGACAGACCCAGACAGGAGGGCTGTGCTTGGGGGTAACCTTAGCTCCCCCCATGTAGAGAAGAGGAGCTCAATCTATGAAGTACCACTTCATGTGTGATTGTGTGTGTTTGGGGGTGATCTGGGCCCACAGAAGCTCACAAAGACCCTGTAAAAATGAGTCACCACCTCCCAAGCGCCTCCTGATTGCTTGGGGTGGCTCTGCAGCACTCTGCTCTCCTGCAGGGCTCCTCAGTAGCTCCACTTAGTCCATAACGTTTAAAATGCCCCCCTTCTAGAAGGGGATCCAGTTATTTAGTTCATTCTCACACTGGTCCCATCCAGGCCCCAGTCCTTCCCCTTAGTAAAGGAGCCCACAGCCCTCCTTCCTGGAGTCATGTAGTACTTCATATTACCTTCACCCAGCTGGCCCCTGTAACCACTGGTTCCACAGTTCAAACAGTTCTCTCTCCTTGAATCAGGAGCCCCCAGCCCTCCTTCCTGGAGCTGGGTCATAATCCAAACCATTCCTTTACTCCCTACAGATGTTTCCTCAAGCCAGCTGCAGCCTCCCAAGGCCTTTGTCCCACTCAAGCATCTTACTCTCCCGCAAGCCTGGCCTAAGATAGTCATGTAACCTTCTTCTCACACGAAGAAATATTTTTCCCCCCATCTAGGAGGGGAGCTGATCTTGTCACAGATAGTGCTGAGGCCAATCTCCCATTAAGGTGGAACTGGTTGGCCAGCCGGAGACAGATGCAGATAGACCCCCAACCAGCAGTCTTCTGATTCCTGTGACTTGAGCAGGTCTCAGACCTTCCTCTCCAGCCTGTGTTGTTTTGCTCAGATGGTTCCTCCTGGCACTTTTTGAATACTAGAGCGATCTTTTAATCCTCACATTTGATGGTTTTCAACCAGCCCCTGAGATTTACTAATGTTAGTACAGATAAAAATTGCTGGATTGGCAGCCCTAAAGAATGAAGTCATTATTTATCCACAGAAAACTTACAGCAGAGGCAGTGGCAACACAAAATACGCACACACTGTGGACCTGTGAGGAGTGAAGGTAATTTAGTCTCATTGCCCATTCAGTCCTTGTGCTCTCTTCCAAGACCGTGAACATGGATTCCAACAGATACCATTTATAGATGTAGGTAATAGGTCTGTTAATAACTAGACCAGTACCAGCTCAGATCATTTCATTTCAAACACCAAATGGCCATCAAATGTCAAGAGTAATTTTCATTACTCCTGGTCTGGTTCAAACCAGTGACATAAAGGAAAGGCTCTGTCTCCCACTGAAGAAGTGACAAAACAGGCAAGCATCCCTCCTGAATTCCTTCTTTCCATAGATGCTTCAAGTGCTGTGACAGAGTAGGAAAGGTCCTAATGTTTTCTCTGAATAATGGGCATGCCTCAGTTTCCCCTATGTGTTACTCAACTATCTAGGTGGTGGAATAAGGGTGTGTGATCATTGCAGAGACCCCAAGTGGGCAGATGTGATTGCTGACTGGGCACAGAATGGCTTACACTTTGTATCCTGGCAACTGGAGCCCATCCCCTGCAAGGAGCCAACCAAAGGTGTTGGAGAACAAAAAAACAAAAAACAGGTGACCTGTTTGCCTGAGAGAAAGACAAAGGACAGAGGAGGGGCAACAGGGGGTCTGAGGCTGGGCTGCTGAAAGCAAGTCAGTCTCAGGAGGCGGGGGGACCCAAGGCCCTGGGCTCTGGATCCCCCCCAGGATGGGCTTCACTGAGTGTTCCTGATTTCTGTGCTAACAAGATCTGTTCTTCACTGTGTTCCTGATGACTAATAGACCCTTCTGTTTTACAACGCTGGCTGAGAGTCACTGCTGACTGCAAAGTTGGGTTGCATGGCCCTTTGGGGATGTGTAATGCTCCCCAGGTGTCCCATCCAGGCGGACTCACGGCAGGGAGCTCACGGTGTGAACGGGGTGTGCTGAACTATCCAAGGTCAGACTCAGGAAGCACTGAAGCTGAGGAGGCTTCTTGCCCTCCTGAGTGTGCACCTGAGGGGAGAGACACTGCACTAGAGTCCTGTCTGAACGTCCTTCAGAGCGGTTTCAGAGCACCAAGGCTGTGACTCCGTGGCAAAAGGATAGCAAAACAAAAAGCAACTTTGTCTTCAATGGCAATAGCAATAAGCAAAAAATAGGTAAATATACTTTTTATTGTGCATATTGGCCAAAGGCAGCAGCTTTAAGATGTGTCACACCCTCATACGTTTTTCTGCTTGGGCAACACCAGTGTAATGTACAGAGACACTAACTGGATATGCAGTATCACTTTTGTTTTGCTAATAATTTTGATTTATTCTGTCTGCCATGTCTATTTAGACCATCAACAGTTATGGTCTCATGGGCAAGGACTGCGTTTGTATAGTTAGCATGGTACCTAACACAGCAGGGTCCTGATGCTGGCTGAGACTTCAAATCACTAGTGTGAAAATACTGAAAACCCTCAGCAGGCAGAGATTTTTCACACTAACAGATAAGGCAAGTAGCTGAAGCTAGCCCTCAATATGTAAAAAGAAAAGGAGTACTTGTGGCACCTTAGAGACTAACCAATTTATTTGAGCATGAGCTTTCATGAGCTACAGCTCACTTCATCGGATGCATACCGTGGAAACTGCAGAAGACATTATATACACACAGAGACCATGAAGCAATACCTCCTCCCACCCCACTCTCCTGCTGGTAATAGCTTATCTAAAGTGATCATCAAGTTGGGCCATTTCCAGCACAAATCCAGGTTTTCTCACCCTCCACCCCCCCACACACAAACTCACTCTCCTGCTGCAGTTTCCACGGTATGCATCCGATGAAGTGAGCTGTAGCTCACGAAAGCTCATGCTCAAATAAATTGGTTAGTCTCTAAGGTGCCACAAGTACTCCTTTTCTTTTTGCGAATACAGACTAACACGGCTGTTACTCTGAAACCTCAATATGTAGAAGTCAAACTGAATTTGGACTAGAAGGGGGTCCAACTTTCAGATCAGATCTCAAACCGCAGCAAAGATTTGAGCCCGAGTTTTGGGCCAGCTCTATATTAGATTTACGCTATTAACTAAAGATATTAATGAAGCATAATAAGCACAGACTCTCCAGATAATCATTAGCGTTCAATTTCTAAAATGCCTGAGCCATGTTTCAGAGTGTCCTTTTCTCTCCAAATTTGAAAGCTTAGGGGATCTCTAGTTCGTCTCTGTTCAACTGTTCTGGCAGCATTTTATTCTGAGCTTTTCAGCTTTGAAACTGGGTTTAAGAAAACAGTTCCCATAACCTACCTTTCCAATCTGTCCTGAGCCGCAGGCACACTGTCCCATTTAGAGACCAAAAAACCAAGAGCAGGTTCCCCAGGAAATCCCCATATGCATGGAGCATGAAGTTTCACCTATATCCAGGGAAGATTCAAGAATCACAAATGCAACAGGCAGCTCCTCATCAATTAAAACACTATCTTAAGGAGCTGGCAGCTGGCTTTCATTTCAGCAGCACTCGGTACAATAGAACCAGACTTTGCTTTGCTTTACTTTACAAAAAGCCTTTTTTACAATTCTGATTGATTTAAAAATCAAAAACTGACTGAGAATAGAAATATTTTATATATATTATCTCACCAAGGGAACTTTGACACTTTAATGTCAGAACAAACCCCAAAACAATTTGCAGAGTTAATGTAGATTTGAAAAAAAAAGATTTATCTATAGAAGTGCCCTAGTGTCTTTCGTAGCAAAACTGTTTCCATAAACTCTTGCAGTGCAGTGTAGCATTGGTGCTTCACTTTTAAAGGAAAAGCATCTTCTGTCTAAAAATAAAATATAAGCAAACTGTTCTGTCACCAAGCCATCATATTACACATGCACAATTCTGATCCTCACGCTGAACCAATACAGTCAGGAAAATTATCCGTGCAGTCTTTGGTCACAGAAGAAGAGGTAGAGGGGTTCCATCTAAGCTTCCTGGATCAGGTGAAGAGAGAGACAAAATACAAAATGTGACTGCTCCGACCAAGTAAACACAGAGCTTTCTACCTAATGCATTCTCAGTTGTCCATGTGGGATTGAAAAGCTGATGTCTGTGGGATACAAATTAAAGACTCACTCTGAAGATACAAGCCCGCTAATGCCCAATGAGCTGTGTCATTTAATGTGGGTGTAAACACACTTACTGACATCCCGCTGCAGTCACTATCCATTGTATCATGCATTTTGTCAGAAAGGCAGAAGATGTATGGTTTCTGGTTAGCAAATCAAAAACATTCCTTGTGAATTTGCAGAGATGAAAGACGCTGTTCTGTTGTTGAATGAATTGTGCTCAGTGGCACCGTAGGTTAATGCAAAAGTCTTTCACCTTAGGAGACCTGGGTTTAAATCTCCTTTGCATTCAGCGCCTGATCCAAGTCCCTTTGAAGCCAATATGAATATTTCTATTGAGTTCATTGGGAGCTGAACTGGACCCTTAATGCTCGCTTCAGATCTCCCTGCCTGAGTAGTACTTCCCTTACCAACCAAGGGGGATCAGCAGCCCTGAGGAAAGAGTGCTGCCCCAAGACAGAGAGCGCCCTGCCTCTGCTTTTTTCAGTGGGAGCTGCACCTCAAAAGCTCTTTCTTACTTCAGCCTCTTTTAGCATGTATAATATCTCAGCCAGCTCATTTGTATATGTCCAGATTTTTCAGACACACTTAATGGCCTATTCTCAATAGCTACTTGTGCTAAGTCTTCATTACTTCTTAAATGGGACAGTTTAAAATTTGGTTTTCTTGTTAAGGAATTCAGTAGCTCTCACTCATTTTAGCATCAGTCTTTAGGGCTTCTTTGTGGGTAGACAGACTGTCCTGCTGGGAGAGCATTCAGAACTATTCTGTACTCACTGTCTCTCTCCATTTTCATTGGGCTTTCAGTAATATAGTAGAGACCACATGGAATAGACTTTGATTGCCTAAGAGGTCTTGCCCATGTATAAATTCTACCATATTCTAGGATTCTCCTGCTCTACCTTTCCAATTCCCATGATAGGTCCACTCCATTACAGATTCTCCATTCTGGACATTTGCTTTCAACACATACATTGTAGGCAAGAAATCAGTGGTCCAATCCAGCTTCCACGGATGTCAATGGAGACATGCTCATTGATCTAGCCCCAGATGAGCTGCTTCCAGAAAGCGGCACTACTGAAATATCCATAAGAGAAAAAATTATTTAGCTCTCCTCCCCAAAGCAGGAGAGATGCCAGCTACAAGACTTTGGAGCCTCCCTAAGAAAGGAGATTGAGATTGTTCTTAGAAACTTCTAAACACCAGAGAGTCATAACCTCAGCTGCTGTAAGCCAGCATAGTTTTATAGAAGTCAATGAAGCTATGCTTAGCTATACCAGCTGAGCAGCTTGCCCAGAACATGCCTCCCTGGGGCTTAGGTCTATCTAATACTCTGTGAAAACACTACTAATGACACGCCTGAGAAATGTGGTGCACTTTAATGGCTATTTTTAAAACATTTATTGAAAATACCAATGAGATTTGATAGTAAAATAGATGAATCATGTCTCAAATTTTGTTTACATTCCTCACTTTTCATAAAACTATAAAAGGAGCGATATACACATGAAAACCTGGCAAAGTTTTTGTTTTTTAAACCTAGTTTTGAAACCAAACTTTCTCCTGACCCTCAGATTTTAGAAGAGGAAAAAAAAAAAAAAGTTCCCTGTGTGAGCCAAGCTTCCTTTGAAACAAGTTTTAACAGGTATCAAGGGAAATGCTGAAGTAAATGTTACTAGATGGATGCAAATGCACCAGCAATATAGTGTGTCTATAAAACCACACAGTATCTAATAGTCTGTTTTATTTCAGCCATAATACACTTGCTCCCAATATGGAGAGTGTTGTAAGAAAGATACAAGAACTAATGCTTCCACTCTATTCTAGTCTGTGCGGATTAGGCCTCAACTGGAATACTGTGGCTAGTTCTGGAAACCACATTTCAGGAAAGATGTGGCCAAATTGAAGAAAGTCCAGAGATGAGCAACAAAAATGATTGACGGCCTAGAAAACATGACCTATGAGGGAAAGATTGGAAATAGTGGGTTTATTTAGTCTGGAGAAAAGACGACTGAGAGGGGACATAGTTTTCAAGTATGTAAAAGGTTGGTACAAGGAGGAGGGAGAAAATTTGTTCTCTTTAACCTCTGAGGATAGGACAAGAAGCAATGGGCTTAAATTGTAGCAAGGGCAATTTAGGTTGGATATTAGGAAAAACGAATATCTTAGGAAAAACTAAGGGTGGTTAAGCACTAGAATAAATTGCCTAGGGAGTCTGTGGGATCTCCATCACTGGAGGTTTTTAAGAGCAGGTTAGACAAACACCTGCCAGGGATGGTCTAGATGATACTTAGTCCTGCCATGAGTGCAGGGGCGTGGACTAGATGACTTCTCGAGGTCCCTTCCAGTCCTATGATTCTATGTTGAAGACAGCTAAAGAGGACTATGTGCATTGTAAATAAGAGATCTCATCCTGCAGAGCTCTCTGCTCCAATGGACTACTTAAGTGAGTAAGGTTCTCTCAAATGAGTAAGACTGTGCAGGCTCAAGCCTTAGGTTTCTATCATGAGATTTTTCTACAACAAAGCCATTTCCAATATATTTTTTCTAATACAAACTAAATTGTATAGCAACACCGTGATTTATTGACAGGATGGCTGTTCCAAACAAGCATAATTAGAGAGCCTAATTATCTTCTAAATACCCATTGTATATAATGCTTCAGATAATTACTTCATTAGGTTTCAAAACACTGACCTTTATTTTCCCCTGAGATTCCACCTACTATCTCTCATATGAATGGTTTGCAAAAAGGAAAAGTCAGAAGCACAGTATAAATACATGCTGGAAATACAATTCATCTTCCTTTTAGAAACCTACCTTAGAACTAACATGCTGTGAAATGTTTTGCACCAGATTTTGGGATGGTTTAAAACTACTTTGATTTTGAGCATTCCAAATATTTCCAAACAACATTCCAAACAACATTCGGTCATAAATTTGGTTAGTTTAATGTGTGTGATTGAAATTTTAAAAAGTAGGAATGGCCCAGCTCCAAGGGACAGGTTAGTCTTGATTTTATCCTGACTGTGTTTTATCCAAACACCTGCAAAGTGACAGACATAATCACTTACTTGGCACAAGTGCAGGAAGAGGGATCCAATAACCTCTGGATGCCAACTGAAAGAGTACATAGGGATATGGAGGAAAACAGGGATCACCTGGGTTCATCAAAAGAATATCATGTAAGGTCTCTAATGAAAGCCTGTGTCACACTGGACATCATAATTGTTGCAAAATGTGTGTGTGTGGATGTAGTGTAAGGAATTATGACTATATACTGGAAATTACATTCTTAAGATTTGTGACTAGCGACTGGTCACCAGAAAGGTGAAAAGCCGGTTCTCTTTCAGGCAAGGGATGTTTATCTGTCTATTTACATGTAAATTAAGTATTGTACAGCTCACAATGGGCCTCCATTTACAGTCTGAGCTGAATGCTAATGAAGGATTGTGAAATCTTCAAAGAGGAAATTTACAGGAACAAGTGAACCATCAGGGGTCACTCTTGTTTACCAGCAAGGACAATGGACTTTTCAGGGTATAAGTAAGGGATTTGAAGGCACACCCTTATTCCTTTAATCTGTGAGGACAAGCTGCCAGCTGGCTTGATTTTAAGAGAAGGGTTCTCAGCAGTGGCATAGCTGGGAATGGAAATGTGGGTGGGCCCCGACTTTCGGGTGGAAGGGCAGTGACAAACTGTGCTACCTCAGCTTCTGCCCCAATGCCATGCCCTCCTCCTAGCCCAGGTGCTCCCAGACACAGGGCCTCACCTGCCAAGCTGGGCATGTGCATGCCAGACCAAGCAGATAGAATAAGTTTGGAGAAAATCATCATGCCTTGAAGCAAAGTCTTAAATTGAGAAGCCTTGTCCACACAAGGAAAAATTAATGTTTTTCTGCAACAGTGCATTTCCATCAACGCTGCCAACAGCGGAAACAAATAGCAAATGTTTTTACCGCTGTGTCATGGCAAAATTTCCCTTCTATGAGTAGTCAAATTCTTACCCTTCAGGATGGCAACAGGAAAATTTGATGATTCCAATATTAATAGGTTTCATTAACCAGGAAATCATACAACATATCACTACTTTTCCATTCTTATGTTTTCATTATAAATCTTCTATTAGAAAACAAACACAAAACCATGGTACAGTCCCTCAGAAACATTTCTCAAATCCTGTCAAGAAACTGACGTAAAAAAATTTGACCTCATATAGATGAGAAAGAGAAATGCAAATGCAGTTCTGGGTCACAGAAATATAGAAAGAGTGTCACACTTCCCAGATCATGATTTTAAAGACAATAAAAAGAACACGTCCAATTTGTAAGCAGTCTAAATCAGAGCAATTTATTCCATTGTGCAGTTGCTAGGACCAGGTTTACAATTCAACAGCTGCTACTGCAGTGAGTAATAAGTTGGACAAGATGCCCTACTGCAATAGACTTTGCAAAATTATTTTTAAAGGTACTATTACTGCAACATGTAAATCTCAAAACATTTTTTTCCCCAAACCTTTTCGCTAAAATGCTGCATTCAGGCTCTTCCTGCCACTGATTTCATTTGAGGGATTACTGAAATCCTCTACTTAACACACCTACAACTGAATACAATATTTACAAAACATTTCTAGATTGACAGTCCCGAAATCTGAAATTCTTCTTTTATCTACGGAACAAGGACAGCGTGGACAACAGCAGAGAAAACTTCCCTGCCAAGATGGGAAGTGGGAGCCAGGGCAATTTTGATGACAGCTCTTTTGGTGATGTTGTAATCTCTCCACTAGGCATTGAGCCACCAGCCTATTTTTAAGAGTCCACAATAAATAGCAGTCAGATAGTAACAATTTTTTCGTCATTATCAACTTGGCTTGAATTTCATCTACAAATGATGAAAAGCTCCATAATTTTGTAAGCTTCTGAATCGCTCAGGAAGCTGCTAAGTGTTGCTGTTTTTTTTTTAAAAGGGGGATGACAAAGGACGAGTTGCCCCATATGATATGAAGCAATTTTTTATATTTGACCAGAGCTGTTTAAACCAATCGCACCCATGCATGCAATATACAGTGTGCCTAACAAGCCTAAACCCTTCATATTTACTAGAGAGTAAAATATAAATCTGCTGGTTTTGACTTTCCCAGAATTCTTCACAGCACAGTTTGTAGTTGTTGAGAAACACCTGCCACTTACTTTTTAAAAAGGATGGTAGAACGTACTGTGAAACCACATCCCATGATCTTTATTCAAAATGAAGACTTCAAGGACCTTTCATGCTACTTCATGAAGCAGCTTTCCGAGTCAACACAGAAATAAATTTGAAGCACTTTAGTGGGTTGATGCTTCTTGCCCCTGCCATGAACTTTCAAAAGTTTTTGATAAAGTTTCTCACAAGTGGCCATTAAGGAAACTAAGTAGTCATGGGGCGAAAGGTAAGGTTACAGCGTGGATTAGAAACTGGCCCAAGCCAGATATAGAAAAAACAATCAATTTTCTACGCAGTAAAGGGTTAACAGTGAAGAGCCACAATGTTTGTGTTAGAAGTGGGGTTTGTTTTAATATATGAATCATTGAAAAGTTGAAAAGCGAGAGCAGTGAAGGGACAATATCTGCTGCTGACAAAATTACTACATAGAAAAGGCTGCGAGGACAGGGATCTAACAAAACTAGTTGAATGGGCAGCAGAATGGTAGATGAAATACATTGCTGATAAATACAAGGTATTGCAGATCGGAAGGAATAATTTTAACTGTGCATACATATTGCTGGGTTCTAAATTAATTGTAGCCACTCAGGAAAAGACCTGGACATCATTGTGGATGGATCCACATGCCCTGATAAGTCAAAAACACAGATACAAAGAATAGCATAGAACAAATTGAAAATAATATGCTATATATCAAATCAATAAGATATAAAAACTCACATGCTTCTGGGCAAAAGCTAATCACTAACTGAAGAGGGTGAAAAAGATTTTTTCCAGGGATTAGTTTCCAAAACTCCGGTGTAATCAGTAAACATGCAGATTTTATACAGTCTTGGTGGTTCTTAGTTTTCCCTCTGATGATTCTGGTATTGGCCAATGGTGGAAACAGGATTCTAGGCTAGATGTACCACTGGTCTAAACCAGCATGACACCATCCTACACTACAGTGGGTTACTTGTGAAAACAAGCTTTAAACTATCTTTTCATAGATGTATCCAACATTCTACACTAAATTCTCTTAGAATGCACTGAGAGGCAAGTGTTGGTAGATATGGCCCCTATGTAATTTCCAGTTCCCTTCCTCCACTAGTTTATTACACTGTTGACCACCTAATATATTAAATACTGAAGTACCACAATATTGTGCAGAGCTCAATTCTGTGAACTGAGTAATGATCGTTAAAGAATATTCTAATGACTATGGTTTAAAAATAAATTTCCAACGATATTTCAGTTAGTACAAGACATTTAGTTGATTCCTAACATTCCACTGTCTTCCTAGTTTATAAAATAAAATTACTTCTACAGAAACCATACCTCTTCAGTTGCATTTTCATGTCACACTTGTAGCCATCATTACTTGATGACCAAGACTAAGTGGATTGGATAATTAATAATTCCTGGCTGTTTCTTTTGCTTTGAGCTAATCACAGAGAGGACTTGAGTGCTCTATTCTAACTGTTAGGGCTTGATTTAGGCTTGCAGCAACAAAAAACTGAATCTCTGGCTAATCCTTACCACCAGTTCAGCAAAGAGGAGTGAGTGACAGTTTGATATTGAATCGGCAATTTACACTCCACTTGAATTCTTGGTTGCATCAATATGAGTCTGCCCTTCATTTTAAACTGTGCAATATACAATTCATCTGAATATCATCAGCAAGCATTGTGAATATCACAGAATAAGTAAGAGTTAATATTGTATGGAATAAACCCATAAATCCTGACTTAAAGCTCAAAATATAATGCCTAGGTTTTGTTAACCCATAGGATTACCTACGTGATCCTTTGACTATTTTGCTTTAGGTGGTCAGTCTTAGACATCTTTCTTAGAATGAACCAATGAGCTCTAGTGCTAAATTTCATTGCTTTTGTTGGTTTAAATCATCCCCTTTCTATATGGTCTTTCCTCTATAAGCTTTTGTATAAGCCTAATCTTCATTCTCAAAATTCTGTCCAGTTTAGGGTCCGGGGCTCTTTTACAGCTGACTAAAGCAAAAGCCTGCCTGGACATTAAAGATCCCCTGATATTTTTTGTAAAGATAAAGGGCTTGTGATCTTATCCTTAGGCAAAACACACTTTCCTTTCCTCTTACTGCCACAGTTCTACAACAGCTGTCCACTTGACTGCTTCTTCTCACCATAGAAATAGGAATATCATAGTGATGAGGCACTTGTGATTTGTGAAGCATTTTGGGACCCTTCAGGATTAAAGGAACTATATAAATATAAAATATATAGCTAGCATGATCAATCAGTTCTGTTACGCATGCCAGACTACCCACTGATAATTCAGCACTCCAAATGCAGAGTGCAGAATTATTCAGGCAGTTTCCATACACATCAGACTCAAAGCAATGCCCCCAGTTCACTGGAAGTCAGACCAATTAAATGGAAATCCTCCTTCTGTCAAGGCAGATCAAATGCATTTGGGGGAAAATATTGATTTTTCTCTGAGCCCCAAGAGATTTTGAGAGTAAAGTATGGGGAACCATGCAGATTCTGCAAAGTTAATATGGCATAACCTGATAACACTTATGCCCAAAGACTCATAGGTCACATGGGATTCAAGTATCCTGCCTAGGATTCATCCTCGGGTTCAAATCCTGATAGATAGCATGGTAGTAAAGAGAATCTATATTATCACAGAAATCCACATGCCCAAAATGGAATAGTTAAAGAGCTATAAGAACTCAAGACTATGCAGCTCACATGATACAAGGGCTTGTGAGATACATGGGACCACAATCCACCATGAGTGTGAAAGCTACTCTTAAACCATATCTTACTCTATATTGTAAATATTTGCCGGAACAGGAGTGGGAAAATAGAAGGTCCCGGGCAACAAACATCTAAGAGGTCTCATTGATCCAGCCAGGATCAGGAAATTAAATCAAGCTGCCCACTTCCCCCATTTTTAAAAGCTTTGGATTAAATTAAAATAAAACAGGCTCTTAGAATACTAAGTATCCTTTATGAGAAAAGAGGGATCATGACAGGAAGCCAGCCACTACAATGGCAGGTCAAACTGCCAGATATTTCAGTATTCCTTCCCCATGCACATCAGCAATCTAATGCGTTATTCTGCAGAAATTCTCAGGAGTAGCTGTATAAAAAGTAATATTGTACCACCCTGATAAAAAGCTCTACACTGTAACATGCTGATTTAAGTGATTAGAGCTGTCATAAATATAAAGGGAAGGGTAAACCTCTTTAAAATGCCTCCTGGCCAGAGGAAAACTCCTCTCACCTGTAAAGGGTTAAGAAGCTAAAGGTAACCTCGCTGGCACCTGACCAAAATGACCAATGAGGAGACAAGATACTTTCAAAAGCTGGGAGAAGGGAGAAAGACAAAGGATCTCTGTCTGTCTATATGGTGCTTTTGTCGGGGATAGAACAGGAATGGAGTCTTAGAACTTTTAGTAAGTAATCTAGCTAGGTATGCATTAGATTATGATGTCTTTAATTGGCTGAGAAAAGAATTGTGCTGAATAGAATAACTATTTCTGTCTGTGTATCTTTTTTGTAAGGTTTTGCCTAGAGGGGTTCTCTATGTTTTGAATCTAATTACCCTGTAAGGTATCTACCATCCTGATTTTACAGAGGGGATTTCTTTGCTCCTATTTCTATTAAAAGTCTTCTTGTAAGAAAACTGAATGCTTTTTCATTGTTCTCAGATCCAAGGGTTTGGGTCTGTGGTCACCTATGCAAATTGGTGAGGCTTTTTATCCAACATTTCCCAGGAAAGGGGGGGTGCAAGTGTTGGGAGGATTGTTCATTGTTCTTAAGATCCAAGGGTCTGGGTCTGTAGTCACCTAGGCAAATTGGTGAGGCTTTTTACCAAACCTTGTCCAGGAAGTGGGGTACAAGGTTTTGGGAAGTATTTTGGGGGGAAAGACGTTTCCAAACAGCTCTTCCTCAGTAACCAGTATTTGTTTGGTAGTGGTAGCGGCCAATCCAAGGACAAAGGGTGGAATATTTTGTACCTTGGGGAAGTTTTGACCTAAGCTGGTAAAGATAAGCTTAGGAGGTTTTCATACAGGTCCCCACATCTGTACCCTAGCGTTCAGAGTGGGGGAGGAACCTTGACAAGAGCAATCACATAAAACTGTTCTGAAGATGAACTATGGAGTGAAATAACATTTTTGCCAAGCACCAAATGAACAGGAGGAGTGGCAGAGGGAAGGGCTGTGACACGTCTGAATGTGTAATTGATGGAGGATTGGAACTACTGTAAGGGGAAAAAAATGACACTTTCTGCCTCAGGACTAGGCATCTATACAGTCAATTGCACTCCCACTTTTATCCTAGCTTGGACAGGAGCTGAAGAGATACGGCATATCAGTTTTTCCAGGAGGTTATCCATAACCATCCTTTGTAACTTTCAATAGGGGACTGATTCAGCCCTAAGGACATGTCTACACTACAAGGCCTACAGCAGCAAAGCTGCAGCTATAGCGTAGACACTACAATGACAGCAGGGGTTTTTCCGTTGCTGTAGTAAATTCTCCCCCTTGGAGAGGCAGTAGCTAGGTTGACAGAAGAACTGTTCCTTTGGCCTAGCTGCAGCTACAGTGGGCATAGGTCAACCTAACGAAGTCACACAAGATGTGAAATTTTTCACAGCCCTAAGTGATGTAGCTAGGTCAACCTATGTTTTAGGTGTAGACCAGGCCCCAGTTACACTCGAATGATGGCTGGGAAGAGATCTAAGGTCCAGTGATTTAATCATGAGAACACCTGCCAGCTAGCCCAGGCATTGACACTAATTTCCTCTGTGGCCCTCAGCAAGTCTCTTTACCGCTCTACCTTGGCTCTACCCTTTGTAAAATGTGGATAACGTTTTAATCACAATGGTGTTGTGGGGATTAGTGTTTATAAAGTAAGACACTTTGAGGATGAAGCCAGAGATTTTTCAAAAGCTGCCTAAGCAATTTGGACCCCCAGTTCCCAGTAATTAATATTATTCAATGGGGTTGCAAGGTCCTAGCTGTTGACAGAATTAGGCCCTTGGGGTTATACATGTATTAAATGTTTCCTTCCTCCAGCTGAAATAACCAGCAACATACAACTGCTTACTTTTAAAAACATTTTTTAAGAAACACTGTTAGTGACAAAGTTCTACCACTGGTTGAGCTGGGAAAACAAGAATTCTTACAAGTTCTCTGTTCCTTGGCAATAGCTGTTAGGATGCAGTATAAATATTAATTACCTCACTAAGATTATCCTTTATAAAATTACATCACTTTCTTCTTGCTGGCCAAATTTAGGCAAAAAAATGAGGGTTTTCTTCTAATTAGAAACTGAGGGGGAAGGATGGTTCAGTGCTTAGAGCAATAGGTTGAGCCTTGGGAGAACTTGATTTAGTTCTCTGCTCTTCCACGGTTTTCCTATGTGACCTTGGCCATGTCACTTAGTCCCTTTGTGCCTCAGTTACTCATCTGTAAAATAGGGATAATAGCACATCCCTGTTTCAGGAGCGTTGTCAGGATAAATGCACTAAAGATTGTGAGGTGTTCAAATACTAGGGTAATGGAGGCCACAGATACCTTGGATAGAATTACAAGTGAAGCAGAATGGTGCCATTGACTTCCAGAATTGAAATACCATTCTCAGACTGTAGTATCTTACTTCACAAGCCCCATTGACTTCATGGGATAAGGTATTACTCAGCATGAGTAAGGAGATCACGATCTAGTCCACAGATAGTGAGCTAGAGCTTAAAAATAGGTTTTGTTTGTTTCCAGAATTACACTTCTCCAGCTTGTTAAAAATATCAAAACCCAGTTTTTAAAAGCTATTGGTAGGTTCATTTTTCAGCGCAGCTTAAATTTCTAGCCTGGAATTTGCCCGTCAGAATAACCACCTTAAATTTTTAGCTAACAAAAGCTGGTCTATGATCAGGCAAGGCAACAGGTTCTCCTTGGGGCCAGATTCTGATTCTCAGAGGTTTTAGACAAGTGTCACATTACTGAATTCAATTGACATTCTGAGATCATGCCAATATAACTCTATTGATGCAATATCCATCAATAGAATATTAAGTGATTATAGTGTAAAACCTGAGAGAGATCAGAATAAGGCCTTTGAACTAAACAGCTTTACACTTACTTTTGAGAGTTAGAGAAATTCAAGACTTCATGTTTCAGGGTACACCACCATTCCCTCAATGGATTACATAATTTAATCATAGAAGCTTTTAATCCATGCATTGATATTTATTGTGGATCATGTTAAACAATTCAGAAAATAAAAAAGAATTAAAACAGAAGTCATGAACATAATTTTTGTATGCATATCAGTTCTCCTATGCCCTGCCACCTACTCTCCGTGTACTACTCCGAGACTTGATTCCCATAATAGAACCCTATAGACTTGCAAACACTTGCATCAGTTTTCTTTTGAGCTTTTTTGGAATATTTCTCTTTCAGTTTAGCTGGAAATTGATTTTATAACCATGTGCCAAATCCCAGGTGAGAACTTTTGTAGTTTTCCTTACAACCACAAAAAGCCATGAGTTTGTGTATACTCTATGGCAGTACCACACAAATATATAGCTGCAGTAACCTTGAGAAGTATCTGTTTAAACTGACTGCACATTTATTGTAAGATTGCACAAAACAATTGCAACTGTGCTGTTACACAGGGTGGTGCGCCTGTTGAGTCAATATACAGGCTGATGAATATTCTAAACTCATTAACTACACTGAACTCCCTCTACTGGTTTGAAGTAGGGCAGCTCTCTGTTTAGATTTGTTTTTCTCAAGTGACAGTAGCTCCCAGGTGGTGACAATCAAACATTTCCTTGTCCTTCATCTTATGACTGAACTTGTATAGAAAAATATCACTTACACACGAATTGTACAGTTGATGAAAGGTTTTGTTCCTAACCTACAATGAAAATAGTCTGAAATATATTTAGCTATTTGTAATTGGCAATAACTGTTACCCATTCAGCAGACACTTTACTATTACAGACATAATTCCCCTTATTCTCAGTGAATTAAGTTAATCTGAACACAGTATCTAACGGCAGTAAGAAACACACTGAATATAGTAAGTACCCATCTCAATAGTTTGACAATACTTACTATTTCCATCCTTTTTTCTTTTGGAAAAAATATCTATCCACGAAGCACTTTTGTTCTTGCACACCTGAGATTTTACTGTATATTCCTCAGATTATCTGGCCTTCATCCCAGACCGCTGTTTGTAAAGAGTTTGCTGTTTGCAGATTCAGACGCTGCATGTTTGATAGTGTTAACCAAAATAGTCTGTGACTGGCACTGTGTAATTGAAGAGCCAATCACTGTACGTGACAGAAAAGTTTGAGTTGCTTCACAGGTGCACAGGCTGACCCACTGACCCGACTCTGAGGAAGGGTGCCATGATTATTTTTAGAAAGGCACATGAGTCACAAGAACACATGAGAGTACATTTAATATTAGTTAACTGGAGTCTGAAGAACTTTCAAAGTAAATGTGCCTCAATTCCCATTTTGTGCCTGTTTGTCAAAGGAACAATATCAATGGTGGCAGTTTAAAAATGATAAATTTCAAGTGGGAAACAAATCTGCTTCCTCCACACATCCCCATTCAGCCATTCTATCACCACCACTTTCTGGATTTCCCCTTTATTTTATTGTGCTTACATCCCTGAAAACACTGCAGTGCAGTACTAAAGGGATGCTTCACTGGAAAAGCTGTTGCCCTTAGATGAGACATGTAATAGTTGCTGGTATCCATCCAGGAGGAAGTTTCAAGTCTCACCCCAAACGTGTTTCTATTAGAGCATAATACACTGAGTACAGATACCTAATGTATTTTTCCAAATAAAAAAACTACAGCATAAGGCTTGTGTTCTAGTTAACATTCTCTTACAAATTAGCCAGACTCAAACATCCCATGCTGTGAGCATATCTGAATCTTACAAGCCTTTTTGGGGTTGAGCTAAAGCTGTTCAAGCATCCTCATTCAATCCTGAGGCAAGCTGTAAAGAATTCTAGGATAATCGTAATGTCCCAAACAAATATCTGATTGCAGACCCTACAAAAGAACTTCCAAGCTTCAACCTGGTCTGAAAATGGTCCGCATTGGACCATTTTAGAACATTGCATGGCTGGTGTGGTTGTCTTTTTCATCTTCCAAAAGTGTAAGACAATGCACGTGACTGGATGCCAGTTGCAAATTATGGGCCATATTGTAAAGTCAGTGCCAGCTTGAATCATTTGCCAGTTGCATCTCAGACTTACATCAAGCCACTCCCAAAGCCACGACGGGCTCACTAATCTGGACTTGGTTATTTGAACGTTACTAGTCACCTCTCTTGCCATATGAAAGTAGTAGAGCGCATCACTACTGCATTTGTCAGTACAAATGTTGCAACAACCAGGATTCAAATTCAAGTACAACCTGACACTTAGAAATACATACTTACCTGAATAACCTGATGGAGTATTCTACTGAATTCCTTGGAACTACACACCTAAGTAAAGTTCCTCAGGTGTGCGTTTGCAAGATTGTACATTTAAATATCTTGAATATGGAAGTGGCTATGTATTATTTATTCCCACAGAGCAAAAAATCTAATATGGAAAAATGAAGTTGCTGACTGGAGACTTAACATTAATGCCTAAAGATTGGGCTGTTCAAATTTGGTAATACAGGGCACAAAGTGAAGCAAAAGAAAGACTATTAATGTTGATTTTTTAAAAGAACATAGTTCAAATATTTTCTCTAATCCATTTCTTTTAATTTCTTGTACTCTTCCACAGATGCACTGCAATGAGGAGTACCACAGAAATGCCTGTATGAACAACAAAAAAATTGATTTTCATGTTTGGTAGCACAGACCATTTGAAGAAAAGCAAACACTACTCCCAAGCTCTGACATTTCTGCCAGTCACTCAACCCTTTTCGATGGGGAAACCATTTAGCTTAACTGAATGCTAAGTTGAAAACCATTACATTCATATCCTATTTCTAACACCAAGGAGAAATCGCTTTAATTCAGACACAAGATTGTGCTATTAATCTTGTATTTTCATCTTGAGAGTGATTTCATGGAAAAGTGTATTTTAGTGCACATCAGAACTGTGAAGAGCCAATAAAAGGCAGCACCCGCTTTGAAGTGCACAGACTAAAGGAGAGGTTTCAGAGTAACAGCCATGTTAGTCTGTATTCGCAAAAAGAAAAGGAGTACTTGTGGCACCTTAGAGACTAACCAATTTATTTGAGCATAAGCTTTCGTGAGCTACAGCTCACTTCATCGGATGAAGTGAGCTGTAGCTCACGAAAGCTTATGCTCAAATAAATTGGTTAGTCTCTAAGGTGCCACAAGTACTCCTTTTCTTTTAGACTAAAGGAGAGGATCCCCCGGTGCACATCTGAGCTCAAAAGTACAGTGCACACAGTGGCTTCTTTGACAGTGTTCAGTAGCTGGCATAAATGAGACCTGGTTAAGCAGAAATTTAGCCCTTTTGGCTGAGGGAAGGAGAAAGTTATCTTTTCTTTTTAAAGGAAAATAAAATTTCTTCTACCATTAAGGAAAACTTCTTTGTATAACACTGTTAATGTCTGGTTTGAAAGTCACCACTAGTGGTCAGAAATACTATACCTTTAGCTACCAGCATTCTGTTCTGGTGCCACTAAATTTCTGCATTCACACAGTAAAATTCTTATGATTCAACTCCATTAATTGTATTACACACCAAACAGATTAAATCAATATAATTAAAAGTTGCAAAATCAAGCACTCAAGAGCTAGGAAAAGCTAGACTTAAGGTTGCCTTTGCAACCTTAATTCAACCTGCTTGTACATATGAATTATTATGAACGCAATCTTTAATTACATGCTCACATACAATTTTTTCCCACTGGGCCCTGCATCATTCAGGATGGCTAATGTTCACTTAATGAGAAGTGATTCAATATTGTTTTATCTTCTTTGTGCAATGGACGGCCCCAGGCCTCATTTACTGTACACTACTCAAATTCTACTCTGAAGATAAATTTATAAATTTTATTATGAGCTTTTGTAGAATGCGTCACAAATATATGTGAAGATGAGAGGGTACGAAAATTAGTGCATATTTTGACCTTAATCTCTGTGGCCTGGTCTACGCTGTGAGTTTATGTCGGATTTAGCAGCGCTAAATCCGAATTAACCCTGCACCTGTCCACACAACGAAGCCATTTTTTCGACATAAAGGGCTCTTAAAACCGATTTCTGTACTCCTCCCCAACGAGTGGATTAGCACTGAAATTGACATTTCAAATTAGGGTTAGTGTGGACACAATTCGAAGGTATTGGCTTCCGGGAGCTATCCCACAGTGCACCATTGTGACAGCTCTGGACAGCACTCTGAACTCGGATGCACTGGCCCGGTGTACAGGAAAAGCCCCAGGAACTTTTGAATCTCATTTCCCGTTTGGTCAGGCGAGCTCATCAGCACAGGCGACCATGCAGTCACAGAATCAAAAAAGAGCTCCAGCATGGACCATACGGGAGGTACTGGATCTGATTGCTTTATAGAGAGAGGAATCCGTGCTATCAGAACTATGTTCCAAAAGACAAAATGCCGAAGCATCTCAAAAAATCTGAGGCCATGAGGGACAGAGGCTACATCAGGGATGCAACACAGTGCCACATGAAACTTAAGGAGCTCTCACAAGTGTACCAGAAAACCAAAGTATCAAACGGACGCTCCGGGACAGAGCCCTGGACATGCCGCTTCTATGCTGAGCTGCATGCAATTCTGGCAGGGGGGGGGGCGCCACCGCTACCCCACCCCTGTCCGTGGACTCCGATTAAGGGGTACTCTCTGCCATGGCTGAGGATTTTGCAGATGGGGAAGATGAGGAGGTGGAAGAGCTTGGGGAGAGCACTCAGCACACTGTCCTCCCCGACAGCCAGGATCTTTTTATCACCCTGACTGAAATACCCTCCCAACCCAATGAAGCTAGAGAAGGGACCTCTGGTGAGTGTACTTTTTTAAATATAATACATGTTATAAAAGCAAGTATTTTTTAATGATTAAGTAGCCCTGAGGACTTGGGATGCATTCGTGGCCAGTACTGCTACTGGAAAAGTCTGTTAACGTGTCTGGGGATGGAACAGAAATCCTCCAGGGACATCTCCATAAAGCTCTCCTGGAGGTACTCTAAAAGCCTTTGCAGAAGGTTTCTGGGGAGAGCAGCCTTATTCCGTCCTCCATGGTAGGACACTTTACCACACCATGCTAATAGCAAGTAATCTGGTATCATTGCATGACAAAGCCTGGCAGCGTATGGTCCCGGTGTTTGCTGGCATTCAAGCAACATCTGTTCTTTAGCTCTCTGTGTTATCCCCAGGGGGTTAGTTTGGTTTCTGCTGCTGCAAGTTAACAGGAAAACTGCAGCACTAAATGGTCAACTCAATGGGCTTTGCTTGGTATGGGAAAGGAGGGGGCTACTGTTATGAAGGGTCCAGAAGCCGAAAGACTATGGCTTACCATGGCTGCCTGCAAGCAAATTCTGTTGCCCGGCCCTGTGTGTGGGATCTTTAACACCAAAGCCACAGGCACTCAATAAGATGCAAAATACGACCTTGTACCAAAATCACATGTGCTATGTAATGTGAATAGCGTTGTTCACTGTGGAAGAGTATAGCCATTGTTCTGTAAAATGTATCTTTTTAAATACTTCACTCCCTTTTTTTCCTCCAGCAGCTGCAAATGTTTCAAGCCTCCCTCCTCCGTCCCAAAGGCTATCTCAGATAAGGCGGCAAAAAAAACCGCACACGCAATGATATGTTCTCTAAGCTCATGCAGTCGTCCGGCACTGACAGAGCTGTGTGGAGAGACACAATATCAGAGTTCAGGACAGTGGCCGATGAACGTGAGGAGAGGTGGCGGCAGGAAGATCAGAGGAGGCATGAGGAAATGCTGGGGCTACTGCGGGATCAAACGGACATGCTCCGGCGTCTGGTGGAGGTTCATGAACGGCAGCAGGATCACAGACTGCCACTGCAGCCCCTGCTTAACTGCCCTCCATCCTCCCCAAGTTCCATAGCGTCTTCACCCAATCCCCCAAGAACATGATGGGGGAGGTTCTGGCCACCCAACCACTCCACCCCAGTGGACAGCCCAAGCAACAGAAGGCTGTCATTCAAGAAGTTTTCAAGTGGCCTTTTCCTTCCCTCCTACCCTCCTCCCACACCCAACCCGGGCTACCTTGTAAGTTATCTCCCTATTTTCATAATCAATTAATAAAGAATACATGTTTTTTAAATGATAGTGACTTTATTTCCCTTGTAAGCAAACTGTGATTGAAGGGGGGAGGGCAGTGGGCTTACAGGGAATTTAGAGGCAACCAAAGGGGTGGGTTTTCATCAAGGAGAAACAAACAAGTGTCACACAGTACCCTGGCCAGTCATGAAACTGGTTTTCAAAGCTTCTCTGATGCGCACCGCTTCCTGCTGTGCTCTTCTAACCGCCCTGGTGTCTGGCTGCACGTATTCAGCGGCCAGGCGATTTGCATCAACCTCCCACCCCGCCATAAACGTCTCCCCCTTACTCTGACAGAGATTGTGGAGCACACAGCAAGCAATAACAATGGGAATATTGGTTTCGCTGAGGTCTGAGCGAGTCAGTAAACTGCATCAGCGACCCTTTAAACGTCCATATGCACACTCTACCACCATTCTGCACTTGCTCAGCCTATAGTTGAACAGCTCCTTACTACTGTCCAGGGTGCCTGTGTACGGCTTCATGAGGCAGGGCATGAAGGGGTAGGCTGGGTCCCCAAGGATAACTATAGGCATTTCAACATCCCCAACAGTTATTTTCTGGTCTGGGAAGTAAATCCCTTCCTGCAGCCATTTAAACAGACCAGAGTTCCTGAAGACGCGAGCATCATGAGCCTTTCCCGGCCATCCTACGTTGATGTTGGTGAAACCTCCCTTGTGATCCACCAGTGCTTGCAGCACCATTGAAAAGAAACCCTTGTGGTTTATGTACTGGCTGCCCTGGTGGTCCGGTCCCAAGATAGGGATATGGATTCCGTCTATAGCCCCACCACAGTTAGGGAATCCCATTGAAGCAAAGCCATCCACTATGACCTGCACATTTCCCAGAGTCAGTACCTTTGATAGCAGTAGCTCAATGATTGTGTTGGCTACTTGCATCACAGCAACCCCCACAGTAGAATTGCCCACTCTAAATTGATTACCGACTGACTGGTACCTGTCTGGGGTTGCAAGCTTCCACAGGGCTATTGCCACTCGCTTGCGAACTGTGAGGGCTGCTCTCATCTTGGTATTCTTGCGCTTCAGAGCAGGGGAAAGCAAGTCACAAAGTTCCATGAAAAGTGCCCTTATGTATGCAAAAGTTTCGGAGCCACTGGGAATCATCCCAGACCTGCAACACTATGCAGTCCCACCAGTCTGTGCTTGTTTCCCGGGCCCAGAATTGGCATTCCACGGCATGAGCCTGCCCCATTAACACCATGATCTCCAAATGGCTGGGGAACGCGGTTTTAGAGAAAAGCGTGTTCATGGCCTCATCACTGCGCTGCCGTCGCCTCCTTGTCTGTTTTTTCAGGTGCTGGTTCTGCATAAACTGCATGATAATACGTGAGGTGTTTACAATGGTCATAACTGCTGTGGCAAGCTGAACGGGCTCCATGCTTGCTGTGCTATGGCGTCTGCTCCTGCTTGGGCAATCTAGGGAAAGAGGCGTGAAACGATTGTTTGCCGTTGCTCTGGTAGAGGGAGGGGCGACTGACAACATGGCTTACAGGGTTGGCTTACAGGGAATTAAAATCAACAAAGGGGGTGGCTTTGTGAGAAACAGAATGGCCCCCTCAAGGATAGAGCTCAAAACCTCAAGGATAGAACTCAAAACTGGGTTTAGCAGGCCGTTGATTTCATGGATGGAGGGAGGAGAAAATGAATACAAAACAAATCTGGTCTATTTCTTGTTTTGATCCACTTCATCTATCTTTATACATCTTGCTGGCAGCAGACTGAGCAGTACGACTGCTAGCCATCATCATCTCCTGGGTGCTCCACAGAAGACGGTGCAGTATGACTGCTGTCTATCGTCTTCTGCTGGCTGCTGATTAAAATACCGTGCACTGCCGGTAGGACTGAATCGCAATGAGACGAAACTTAAAAGGGAAATGACCTGGCTGAGTCACTCCCATGTTTGCTCAGGTGCCCCGACCTCACCGAGGTCGGTTAAAAAAAAAAGAGCACCCTGGACTACATCAACGACGGCTTACCAGTGATACTGCACTGTCTGCTGCCAAAAGGCAATAAACTGCTGCTGTGTAGCAATGCAGTACCGTGTCTGCCAGCACCCAGGAGACATACGGTGATGATTAGCTGAGCGGGCTCCATGCTTGCTGTGGTATGGCATCTGCACAGGTAACTAAAGAAAAAAGGTGCAAAACGATTGTCTGCCCTTGCTTTCAGAGGGAGGGAGGCCTGACTATATGTATCCAGAACCACGCGCAACAATGTTTTAGCCCCATCAGGCATTGGGATTTCTACCCAGAATTCAAATGGGCGGAGACTGCGGGAACTGTGGGATAGCCACCCAAAATGCAACGCTCTGGAAGTAGACTGTTGCCTCAGTACTGTGGACACACTCCGCCGACTACATGCACTTAGAGCATTTGTGTGGGGACACACACAATCAACTGTATAAAAATGCTTTCTACAAAACCGACTTCTATAAATTCAACCTAATTTCATAGTGCAGACAAGGCCACTGTGTCCCAGTTCCTGTTTGTAAGCATAATGAAACTGTTCCTCTCAAGAACTTCACATAAGTATTTCAAGCTACAGAGTTTGTGCTTTTCCAACTAGGGAATTTAGCACCCACAACACCTGCTAGTTTAACAGCCCTAACTGATAGGGTGATTTGTGGCCAGAATGAAATACCTTTACTCATGTTGCATACCTTTGTCTGCTGGACATCCCATGGAACTCAATGTGGTGTTTTCATAGACTAAGCATTGTTCAATCAATCAGAATCTGACCATTAGTGATCTAAAATGACAAAGGCTATTTGGAAGCCGAGCTACGGATCCCAGCAAGGTTGAAAGTCATTCATCTAAGTTACATCAAGTACCTGACCCTTGACTGGGCGTCCTAGGTGCTATAGTAATACAAATAAATAAATTCTATGCAGTTAACAGGAGTCTTTCATCTGAGAGCAAAGGACCTGTTTGCTGTGCGTACATATTAAAGATACTATAGCTCACAAATAGTCAGAAGGAATTTGCTTGTTGTAGTGCTTAGTCAAAATTCCCAGCTGACAGCTCTGAGCTGCCCACTTGATCATTATGCAGCCGATGCACCTACATTAACTTATCCAAAAGAAAGGTCCAAGCAGAGTCTGCAGCAATCTAGACTTCCTCAGCTTCCTCATCAATTTGCATCAACTCTGACCTATATGGATTAAGCCTCTACTGTTGTCTTTATGTCCCTCCAACCCAGGTGACTCAGACTGATCAAAAAATGTGCCAGTTCTTGTTTGTGGATACTTGCCCATTAAGAACTGGATGAGAGAAAATTAATTTCACATAGGTCACTGAACAGCCCTTAGAATGGATGGTAACACCTTCTGGTCACTGCTAAATTTAGTTTACAGAACTGCACCTATCCAAGCATGTACAACCTAATTTCTAAAAATGTAAATAAAATCAGACAAAAATCAGCTATTAAAGTCCTCCTATTCCACCAAGAGTGAACTTCTACTGCTTCAACCCAAACAACAGATTTTGAAGTAGATGCGTAATCTAACGTTAAACCAGCAGTGTCGAGGTTAAAGATTTCATGTAGAATAACAGGCCGATACCACACTGCAGAGCCCTTCAGGAACTCCCCCTCCTTCCTGTGAGTTAGTAGGAATTTTTAACTTCAGTTTACAGTAAACATTATGAGGAATTTGAAAAAACAAACCAAGCACCTGAACCTGCAAACAGGAGTACCATTGCAAAAATGAGTAGCTCGACTGACTTCAAGATTTTGTTTGATAAAAATAATTGTTTTCCAGCTTTTTAAAAAAGTTACTGGGATTATTTCCTCTTCTAAAGTTACTCATATGTATTCATATGTGCAGTATTACTTCAGGACCTTATCAGGGATTTTTTTGAAAGGAAGTGCTTGATGCTATGGCTTATTCTCGCTCATTCCTATATACCTGTTTATTGGAACTTTAGAATTGCTTTGATAATCATACCACCCGCATTTAAGTATTTCCAATAGTCTGTATAAACATTTACAATAAACTCACCAACATAAAAGTAGTCACAAGTGAAATACTTGCATAGACAAATTTATTAGCGAATGGGAAATGTTATTTTCCATTTATTTAACTAGAAACCAGTTATTTGCTCCTGAAGTGACAAGGAAGTAAGCACGTGCACCTGTGTGCAATTTTAAATATACTTGTATATATTTTTAAATAAAATTGTGAGGCAAGTATATGAACAAAAAATATAAAGTCATAAATGACCCTTTCAATTTATATTCTGAACGGAGAATCTCTTGCAAATGAATGCAAAGAAAGTTACACGCTTCTTTTTTGGTTGATGTAGATAATCTCCTTCTATCAACAGCACTATCTGATATTTTTCTGATATAGAATAATCTGTACATTTCTATAAATATGGTTTATTACTAAATACTAGAAAACAAAGCTATTAAATAAAAAATACATTTTACTTAAGAACTGACCATTTCAAGTCTACCAACTGTTTCAGTATTTTGCATAAAGACCTCCATAGTCACTCATGGCTGTCCACACTTAAGAAAAGGTAAAGAAATTTGTTCATTAATTAAGATGAAAATTTCAATACATTTCTTGATAGCTGATTTGTAAGAGTCCATGAATAATCTTTTACAAGTGTTTTCAGGATAAAATTACTGAATCAGGATCTCATTTAGCAATCCCAAACACAATGCAACTAAAGAAGCCTATTTGTTCCTATCTGCTTTCACCATGGATCACCATTTGCAAAATACAATCTGAAAAGAATTTCACAGTATATTTGGACAGCATCAAGCAGGAATATCCTTCAACAGATGGCATACATTGTAAATCTTGCTAAACATTAAGAGACATTTCAATCAATTACATTTTAATGTACAACTTGCTTCTCAGACATTTTAAATAAGAACATTTTAATGCGTAATGAGTCAGTAAGCTGTAGTACTAAAAAGTTGCAACATGTAACATTATCTAAAGCAAAACGATATTTGTCACCACCTGAAAACAGGAAAATGAAGAGATGTAAGCCACGTTTTAAGAAGGCACCTTTCCTTTTTTCAATTTCATTTTAAGTGTAACTATATCTACATATCTACATGAACATATTCAAATGAGAAATCAAAACACAAATTATAAATACTTTACACAGAAATGATACAAGAACAAAAATAACCTGTAACATTAAATTCAGCTATTTTGGTTAAGTTTGAAATGTTTAAAACTTTACAAGCTGCAATACGTCTGTTATGATAGCTATTACTAAACTCTTCATACTTGTTACATAAATTCACAAAAGTAAATTTCATAACAAATCAGTGTATTATTGGCAAATCCAAACACAATGCAATTAAAGAAGCCTATTCGTTACTATCTTTTCTCACCACCACTTGCAAACATTTGAAAATTAAGTCTTGATTTTTGCTCTTTAAGGAACAAGATGAACTGTGCCTTATGGCAATCTGGTCAAAGTTGTAAGGCTAAATTGCTCTGTTGAATTTGTTTTCATATGCACAACAAATTTTATTTTGGAATATCTTCCCAAAAAGTTCAAAAACCGTATCTGTGCTTCATTACTGCATTTTTATACCAGGAAAATGTTGCAGCCACTGTCTTGATTATATAGATTAGACACACATTTTGAGCAATAAAGCACAATAAATCTCATAAAGTAAATAGACCAATAAACTTCATAATAGAATAACTAGTGTTTTTTTTTAAAAAATCTAAGAATTCTAACATAATGAAACAAGCAGAACTGGACTTAAGTGCAATCTTCTAAACAATCTTTACTGGAAGGTTTTTAAAAACAGTTCAAGTTTTATAGTCACTATTAACAGAACGCTATTTGGTTGCTTCATAAGCTTTCTGGAAGCAGGATTTTCCCCTTGAATTAAAAACACAATTTTATAATATCTTTAAACACAAATTGATTTTTAAAATAAAATGAGGCAGCACTAGTTGAAGAGGGAATTCTTTTCCCCTAAAAAACTGGATAGAGCAAGATGACTAACCAGCAAATGTTTTATTTAAAGTTATGGCTACATCTCCTACAAAACAGTGCTCAGAGAATCAATTATTTTGCTAACAAGACCACCACAAATGTGGTACTAAAATTCTTAATTAGAATTGCATTAGAAGTGGAAAAATTATACCAAATAGCCATAACTCAACAGTTTCACAATTCCCTAATTAAATTCTGCATTTATAACACTGAAATATCAAAAAATGGAATTCCCAAATCACTTTAGTTCAAAACCATTAAAAGCAGGTTTCACACTGGCAGATCCATGTAGTTTCTGATGAAAATCCAACTGATTTCCCATATACACTTTGATTTACAGATATGATTAAACATTAGGTGCCACTGTGTTTTCACCTTTAAATCAATAATGACAGGTCAGCATTGAACACCATGTGTAACATGGTGTAAGGCATCTTTTACCCAAGAAAAGGTTAGGATATTTGGTTTTATTGCAGATGTGATTTGGAGCCTGAAGATTCTTAAACTCTTGGAATGTGCTTGCTATGATAATGTAGCTGCTAGGATAATTCCAAGGATCACAAGCAAGACAGTTACACAAATAATTATGAATGTCATTTTCTGCAAAAAAGAGAAAAATGTAGATTAATGTATCATATCAGATTTTAAATCTATTTTCAGTAGTACATGCACATTCTAGAACCACAGCAAATAGTATATATGGATCAAAAATGTTGACATGTATTTGAAGATTTTGAAAAGCACCCCAATACAATGACACTTATTGCCAGTATTTCTCTTCCAAATTGTACATATAACTGCAGTCAATCACAGCAGACTTAATTTAACTTTTCAATATTTGCCTAACACCTGTGTGTTTTATTTCATGGAATACTCATGTTAAAATCCATAAACAAATTCTGTTGATAAATTACTGTTTGCTACATATGGAAGCTGAGAGTTGATAAAGCATGTTCATGTCTGCAGTCATAACTGGAGATTTGCGAAAACTGCTTATGTTCTCCTTTATTTGGATACTTGTTCATTCTTATTAACACATACTGAGCTGAATAAGAAAGTCAACAAACAACTATTATATATTTGATAGCTCACCAGTAATTATTGCAGGAACAAAATGGGTTCATTGGACTACATGTGTCAGATAGGCTAATGTAAGATTAAGTGCCCCTGATTCTATGGTTTAATATGCAAATGACAGTATTTACTAAATGACAAATTGAGATGGTATTGTATTAATAACTACAAAAAACACACTCAATGTTTAAAAAGTGATAGTTTAAATAACTTTTCCTGATGAACTGTTTGAAAGAGAATGCTGCACCTAATTATTTCAATATTTCCCGGTTTTAAAGATACAGAAGTAGCTATGGGTTGTTGTGAAGGTCAAAAGTATAACTGGGTTCACAAAAGAATAGGTAAGTTCATGAAGGATAGGCTGATCAATGGTTATAAGCCAAGATGGTCAGGAACGCAACCCTGCACTATGGATGTCTCAACCTCCAAATGCCAAAAGCTTGGCCTGGACAACAGGGGGCTGGATCATTCAACTGTCCTGTTCTGTTCATTCTCTCTGAAGTATCTGGCAATGGTCCCTGTCAGAAGACAGGATACCCAGCTAGATGGACTACTGTTCTGACCCAGTAGGACCATCCTTTTAGTATACAGACTACCTAAGAACATAAGTACGATAGAGTTTCTCTTTCAAGTTCTGAATCATGGACCTTTTCATCCTTGCAGATCATCCGTGTAGTTTGTGACTGAAGAAAATATTGCTGCGTAGAGGACAGTAACTTGTTCCGCTAATATAAAAAAAGGCTGAGAAGTCTCAAACCCACAAATTTGCATTGTTATTTTAGAGTTAGTATCTTGTGCAGATGCCCACTTCTAAATATCGCCATCTCAGAAAAAAAGAGCGGATTAGAAAGCATACGATTTAAAAAGTCTGGTTTCTAACTGGGAAATCTTAACACACTGGTTGCAAAACACACTCTGGCTTCAGAGTGACATATGTAATATGGGTCTGTCTTGAAAGCTCTTTATAATTGTAAACGCACTATGTGATAAAAGTTAAACTCCATGTGAAAATGATTTCTCATATTGGGCAGGTCCTCAGCTGGTGTAAACTGTCCATGTAATAGTTAACAGGCTTATGACAATTTACACCAGCTGAGGATCTGTCCCACTGATTTTTAAAACTCAAAGATCTTACATGAGGTTGAAATCTGTAAATTACATAAAATTACCACTAGATCTCAGTTTTCATAATTCAAAAGATATCTACTTTTGAACATACATCAGGGCTTTTATGGCAACTAGAAACTGACAAGATTCATTACTTCATCAGGTCCAGTCCCCCTGCCTGGTCATTACAGTATTACACTATATATGTGTTAAGGGTTGGTACAAAATAGCTTGTTTGCTTAGTGAGTTCTCAAAACTAAACAATAACAATGAAGCAAATTAGTTGATTAGTTACTTACTGCCGCATTGGCAGACATGCATGCTGAAGTTATCCAAGCATCATCGAATACCAACTGACAAACCAACAATTAGAGCAATTATGGCAACCAACACCAGCGATAGAATGACAATTATCCACTTTTTCTGCCGAAGAAAAGCAAAGTGATTAGTTTCAGAACACAGTGTTAAATAGGATCTGGATTTATTCTCGATCTTTAGAAAAGAAATTCAGTCTTTTTAGTACCACCTTAATTTTTGAAGCCTGAAATGGTCCTGGCTACCATTTTTGGACTGCCACTTGGTTTCTTAAAAGGATCTCTATCTAGTGAGGCTAGAGTTTACTGCAAATGTCAGAGTTATTAACTTTTTTGCCAACATTTACAAGGAAACATTTGGGCTCTCATATCTGATATCTACCTCATTTTAAACATATTAACAGTTCCCAATACGGAAAAAAAAATATATTTATGTAAAGGGTATTGGGACAGAGAATATATACACCTCAAACAGACTGTGTATAATCTGCTTTTGGAATTGAAGATTATTTATCTATAAATAATCCAAGTACAATTCCACAGTCTCTATCTAGAGTCAGGTCTTTTCATACGACTTGCCCTGCTCTGAAGCTAATTAACATGCCACGAACATAATGAAAAATCTTGCTGTAGTCTCCCTTGCCACCTCCCCCCCCGCCCCACTTTATTATATAACTCACAAAATTCCACTGCAGTTTTAAAAGAATTTTAATATAATGCAGATGCTAAACTGCAAAACCATTAGTGTTCAGAGGTCAAAAAGCAATTGTTTTAGTAGATTACTGACTTCATAATGATTCATCTTGGGGGCTGAAGGGAAGAAGCATATTGAAACACTGAAGCATTTTAAGTGTCAATGCAAGTCAATTAAATGCGGCTTTTAAAAATAAATCTTTCCAGTGTAATCACATCATTTTGTTTCTTTGAACCAGGTATGATGCCCATCAATTTATGATGATTCATACATTTATAGAAGTGCATGTCTTTGATAAACTATGGTCCCTGAATCTTTGAAAATAATATGGTATGAATGGAATTTCCACTTTTGCTGAAGGAGATTTACCATGCTAGCAGAAAAATCAAATTAATTTTAAATATAGGATTACAACCACATGTCCAGATAGGTCTTTCAATTACAGAGGTTTCTAAGCCTTTATAAACATATTTCACTCCTGAATAACTTTGTGCCACAGAAGTTACTTACCACTGACACATTTTAAACACTTCTTTTGGGTGTACAGTTTCTATGCATTCAAAAATAATTTGCTTTAATGGAAAAAGTCAATCTTTACTGTATGTGAATTGTGACCTATTCCCTTCCCACAAATTTCTACCCTTCAGAAGTAATATTCCAATTCACATTAAAGCCTATTCAGAACAAAATTTGATAAGCTATATCCTGTAATAATAAATGGAGTGTATAACAGACGGGAAGAGGAAATCTGATAAAGAAATTTACTTCACTTTTTAAGGACAGAGACCACGGACAACTTGAATATAAAATTTTCCAATCCCATTTCATTTGACCCATACATAGTAACTCTAAAAGAGCTAAGCGTTATTTCTTGTATGGTCACACGCTTACAATATAGAAACACAAGTAAAACAAAAACCAAAAAGGTTATTTACCTTTTCATAAATGTTGTTCTTCAAGATGTGCTGCATATTGTCCATTAAAGCATGGGGGCGGGGGGAGTGTATGTCCCTCACGCACTGGTGCTGAGGGTTTAGATGTACCACTCGGGACAGCCACACCCATGCCTGAGCTGCTCTTGCTCTTAAATGAGAGGTATGAAAGGAAGAACTGGCCAGTGCTTCCCTCAGTTCCTTCACAGTGGAATCCAACAGTAGACTTCACTGCACTGGGAAAGTAGAGTGGGTCTTCATTTGTCCCTGTGAGTACAAAGCTTTGGGAAGAAAACTGGCAAGTATATGTAGACTGATTCAGGTGGAAATCACACTCTACTTTGGAGAGAAACGTAGCTAAACTTTGTCTTTGTAGAAAACTGTATATTACTGATCAATGACCAGGGCATTCTGTTCCTCTTCCTCCTAGTGGAGATAATAGCCATTAAGAAAGCTACTGTTGGTGAAAGGTGCAGAAGCAAGCATGATGCAAAAGGTTCAACAGAAGGGTTCATAAGAGTAGACAAAACTAAATTCAAATCTCAAGATAGTGCTGGATCTCCACAGGCAGAAATAATCTAGACCTTTCAGGAACCTGGTTGTGATAGAGTGAGTAAACAGAGTCTTACCATCAATTTGAGAATGAAATGCTGAGATGGCTGTCATGTGCACCTTAACAGAGTGAGAGCTAGGTCTGACTCCTTAAGAAGTGAGAGGTAGTCTAGAATCGATTGAATCATTTTCTGAATAGGTGGCATTATGGGAAGCCACCCAGATGGAGAACTGTTGCCACTTACTCAGGTAAACCGCTCATGGGAAAGGTTTCCTTCTGTTAAGGAGAACATTCTGGACAGCCCCTGAGCAAAAAATATCTTGTGCATTCATTATTGATGAACCATGCCATGAGGTGCAGCACTAGGATTTGATCGAGCACCAAACCATGGTTCTGGGTGACAAGGTCTCTGGTTATTGGTAATGGGAAGGGTGGTCGGTGAATGGGTTATGTAGGTCTGAATACCATGGCTGTCTCAGACAGACTGGAGCTATGAGGATCATTCTGCCATGACCTTGTTGGGGCCTGAACATGACCCTGGGAAAAAGAGGCACTGGTGGATATGCATACAGCTTGGTCCTTGTCCCATGAAAAACAGAAAAGTGTTGGATATTGATTCTGGGCTGCGACCAACCCTGAAGCAGAATCAGGGACATTTTCTGCTTTGCTGTGTTGCAAATTGATCGGCCAACAGAAACCCTCCTATGAAGAACGCAAACTAGAACGGCTGGGTTGAGAGACCATTTATGGTCTATGTTGAAGGATCTGCTCAGACAACCTGCCAAGCTATTTTGAATCTCCATCAAGCAACATGCTGAGAATGACGGAGCTCTGTATGCGGAAATTCCATAGCTTGACTGCCTCCTGGCACAGGCTGTCTGACCTTGGGCCACCCATTTGTTCACATAAAATGCCACTGTGGTGGTGAGCACCTGGACAGTCTTGCCCTGAATGGGAGGTAGGAAACACTGACGCATATGGAATATTGCTTGCAACTTGAGGATAATTTGTAACCTGTATAGTCCACAAGCCCTGAGTCTGAAGATCTCCCAGATGTGCTCTCCACCCCATGACTGAAGTTTCTATTACCGAAGTCATGGAAGGAAAGCAGTGCAGAGGGGGGAACACCCCTGCACACATTGTCTTGGCTCATCCACCAGCTAAGAGATGATGCTATCATGTCCAGAACGCATACTAGTTTGTCTAGATAACTCTGAGGGCGATGGACTGATCAGACCCATGCTCACAATGCTCTGAGATGCAGCCTGGCATTAGGAATAATAGATGTACATTTGGTCATGTGACCTAGGAGCCTTAAACGATTTCTCAGTCGTCTGTGGATGATCCTTGAGGGGGACACAGATATTGTGGAGTCTGAAACCTGGAAAGAGGCAGAAATGCCCTGGCAGAAGTCGAGTCCAGGACCACTCCTCTGAACTCTATTCTTTGCAGAGGCAGTAACGTGGGCATTTCTTTGCTTTGTTTCAGGCCCAGAGTATTGAACAGAGTTTGATGGACCACAGCCTGCACCTAGTGTCTGGAGCAACCCCGAAATAACCAGTCTTCCGGGTAAGCATAAACATGGATGTCTCTCTGGTGGAGGTAGGCTGCCACCACTGTCATGCACTTGGATAAAGATCCTCCGTGACAATGATAGACCGAATGGCAGCATGGTGAACTGGTAACGATCCTCCCCTGCCACGAACCTCAGAACTTCTTGTGGCCAGGTTTGATCGTCACATGGAAACAGGCATCTTGTAAATTGAGGGCAGCACACTCTCTCCCCTGGATCTAGGAAACGCCATGCAGAACTTCATGTTCTTGATATATTTGTTCAGGTTCCGAAGGTCTAGGATGGGTCTCAGACACCCTCTAGCCGTGGGTATTAGAAAACATTGAAGGGGAACCTCTTCTATGGCTCCCAAAGAACAAAGAGTTTGCACTTCTTGCCTTAGTGCAGACTCATGAGAGGGGGTCCCTGAAGAGGGACTGGAGGGTGAGGTTGGTGGACAGAAAGAAAATGCAGAGTATAATCCTGATTCCATCATGCTTCGCACACACACTTGTCTGGGGTGATGGACTGACTGCCAGGCATGCAGGAAATGGGATATTCTGTCCAGGGGGTGCAGATGGGTGAGGGGAAGGATCAGGTTGGTCCAGGTCTGGTAGTATACTGTCTTTGACATAAGAGTCAAACCAATACTTTGAGGCCTGGGGATGTCTAGATGAAGAGACCAGGGAAACAGAGGGCAACAGCCTTCTGCTCTGTGACCTCCTTTGCCTTCCCTTAGAGCAGTCAGCCTGATGGAAGGGATAATACTGCTGTCTAGGCTGGAACTGAGGATGATAATTTTGTCTGCTTTGCAACCAAACTGTAGAGACCCAAGGACCTCAAAACCACTCTCAAGTCCTTCAGTGTGTGCAATACTTTGTTTTAGGTAATGTGACAAAGTTCCTCCTCTACCTTGGTGGGTCTTGCACTTATTGGTGGATTTGCTTGCTTTGGAGCTTCACGGCAGCCCTTACTTTGGCTGTTTTTCTGAACCCACAGTCCAGGACAACTCCTCCTGTGTCTGACCAGGAGTTGGGAGGTTTGGGGGGGGGGGAACCCGGGCCCGCCTTCTACTCTGGGTTCCAGCCCACGGCCCCGTGGAATGCAGCTGTCTAGAGTGCCCCCTGGAACAGATGTGCAACAGCTACAACTCCCTGGGCTACTTCCCCATGGCCTCCTCCCAACACCTTCTTTATTCTCACTATAGGACCTTCCTCCTGGTGTCTGATAATCCTTGTACCCCTCAGTCCTCCAACAGTCCGCGTTCTCACTCTCAGTTCCTAGTGCCTCTTGCTCCCAGCTCCTTACACGCGCCACAAACTGAAGTGAGCTCCTTTTTAAAGCCAGGTGCCCTGATTAGCCTGCCTTAATTGATTCTAGCAGCTTCTTGATAGGCTGATTAGAACACCTGCAGCCAATCTTAATTGTCTCCAGAAGGTTCCTGACTGTTCTGGAACTTTCCCTGTTACTTTACCCAGAGAAAAGGGACCTACTTAATCTGGGGCTAATATATCTGCCTTCTATTACTCTCCTGTAGCCATCTGGCCCAACCCGGTCACAGTAAGAACAAAGCACATTCCTTGAATGGAAGGTCCTCAATTGTCTCTTGCACCTCCACAGGGATCCCAAAGGACTGCAACCAGGAGCAATGATGCATAGTGAGTGCTGTCACCATAGCTCTCAATACAGAATCCGCCACATCCAAGGAGCCTGAAGAGCTGATAGAGAGACAAGGCAGCCCTCAGCAGCAAAGGACTGAAGAACCCTGTTCTCTCAACCCCTTGTCACATTATTGGCAAACAGATTGCCTCCCAGTTAGAGTAGCCATTCATCACCAACTGCGCATACCGATTGACACTACAGAACTATAAACTTGCAAAAATACACAAATGCTCTGACGACTGACATGGATGGTCAGAAGGAACTCAAGGAGAGGTGGCTCCATCATTTATACCACTTTCTTCGAAGCACGAGGAGGTTGGGAATGGTTGAGGCTGCTCCCGAATATTGTTAGGGAAAACTCTCCAGCACCGGTGCATGGGACATGCACAGACCCACAGTGGAATGGACATATGCAAGTACTCAAAGAACATCAAGTTACAGCATGTGAAGTTAAGAACAATAAAAACTACCTTTTGTTATGCCATATTAACTGAGTTAATGAAAATCCAGAAAAAAAAACCTTACCCTTCGTGCTTTACTTTGATATTTAACTGCCTTTTTTGTCTCCTCTTTAGCATGTTCTACATAATCTGATGCATTCATCACATCCTTTTCTATGTTGTTGATCATTTCACCCTTAAAATAAAATTAAGACATTTTTTTTTTTTACCACTACTGGAATTTTCTGGAGCCCTGCATAATGAACCTGAGTAAACATATCAAAATGATTTTCAACATGAAAAAGCGTTATGTATTAATGGCTGAAGTTTTTATTTTTGCATCCACATGTGATGGAAAAAAGGAATGGGAAGCAAGGTCTCATAGGAAAAATATTTTAACCTAAAAAGAAAAAAATATTGGTAAGGGCAGGTAGGGACAAAATACTGATAATTTAAAGCATATTCCTAAGAGAAAGGTATGCTTTAATAGCTAATCTACAACTGGCATACTAAAGAGTTCAGAAGTATCTGAAGCAGCATATGGAAACGGCAAGGATACCTACAAAACATTCATCCAAAATTATTCACAGGTTTTCAGGAGGTGGATTCCTCCAAGCTAACTACTTAGAATGCCAGTACATAATGAATTTTAGCTCAGTTATGATTAATGAACTTTGGGAATGAAATGCAAGGTCTGGAAAATATTACAGTAGATCTGTTACCTGTGTTT
This sequence comes from Lepidochelys kempii, assembly GCF_965140285.1. NCBI lineage: Eukaryota > Metazoa > Chordata > Testudines > Cheloniidae > Lepidochelys > Lepidochelys kempii. Next base: position 21,252,784 of record NC_136394.1, on the reverse strand, counting down.
CTGTCCATCAGAAGACATAATCAGCAGCAGTGAACAGCAAAGCATTAAAAATGATGCACAAATAACTTGTTCATTTCTGTACAAGTTTATAACATACCAATAATTTTCACGCTTATTCATTTTGTATCAAGGCAACATATCAGACTTGTAGAACGTGAAATCCTCCAAAAAAGAATATGCTAAATATAGGCTGATTATTCATAGTACTACCCACTGAATTGTTTCACAGTGGATCTAACAGTTTACTTTCACAGTAAAAAAAAAAAAAAAAAAAAAAAGTCAGTGAATCCCAAGAACAGAGTTTATTTCATATTTTTATAAATACTGCAAATAGAGTTAATTGCTTTTAACCCTAAATGATCTTTTCTTCCCACCTCCTTATTAAGATAAGATTTATGAAATTGAGAGGTGAGGATACTGGCTATCACTCTCCCACTTACGGACTTTGCTCCCTTTAACGTGAATGGAAATTATAACCAAGTATCACTGCCAATACACTTCTCACCCAATATTTAAACAACCACCACCACCACCACGTTAGTCTTCTGCAATAGCTAACAAATTCTGTTGGTTGGTTTTCAATATATTAACTGCCATTATGGCCTAGCTAGACCAAATTTACTCTTTATGATCTAAATCTAGATTTGCATTCAGGTCAGTGTATTCACCCACCATATTATCTAGCCCTGATCAAGAAATTACACTATTGCACTAAAAATAGTTTTACACTTGTACTTAAATATATACTGCAAAAATCTCATCCTTTAGCATCTGACACATAGTTATTCACTATCCCTAGCAGATGTGATCAGACATGGAGCTTAGACTAGATAATGCCTTCTGGCCTTTTAAAAAAACATCTCTGATGTGTAATCTTTAGTAGTTTGCCTTTAGTTTTACAGGGTTGTGATTATAGTGTTTAAACAAAAAATGGTACCTATAAAAATGTTGCAGTTATCAAGACTATCCTGTATTGTTTTCACAGGAAAACTACAAAACATGCAAAGCACTTCATTACTAAGACAATATTTGAATTGGTTCATTTACCTGAGTCTCAACAAACATAGCCAGGTCCATAAACATGTCATGTAGCTCCCGTATACTGGATTCCAGTTTCATAATATCTTTGTGTCGTGACTCAATTTCATTGAGAGCTTGTCTAGTAATTTGGGAGTCTGATATAATCTTTGAAAGAGGAAAATAGGAAATAACTAATAAGTATGTGATTGACATATTCCTGAATTGAAGAAATAGAATAGGTCATAGCCATAAAGTGGGCTGTGAATACGTACATCAGAAGTGAAAATAGAAGTATTACCACTTTCTAACATTTCTTCCAGTTCTTCATCAGTGGTGGTTTTTCCAGCTAGGAAGAAAGTATATTTTAAGGTTATAAAGTAATAGTACTTTATCTATTCAACATAAAGGTATTTTGCTACACCTAGAAGCCTGAGAATTTACCACGAACAATAATCACATACAGCACAAAAACAACTTAAAATTTGTTAACTAAAAATTAACTAGTTGACTCTCTCAAACCCAAGTATTCATTGTGTTTATGGGGAAGTGGTAGCAATGAAGTTATATTACAATCTCAGGAAGAATGTGCTAAATCCAGAATTAGCATACAGGAGTTGATGGTTCACAATCCTATACTCAGACCTCCACTCCACAAAAAGTAACAGTTTTTAATAACAATTAGCATCCAAACCTCTTGCCATTAAGCACAGTATGAGAGATTCTTGCAGCATGAAAACATCTGCAGCTGTGATAACAGGACAGAAAACAAGGGAAAAAACCCACCTCCTGAAGGTAATGATTCTAGATTGTTGCATGGTCAAAACAATACCATTTTTTAAGGAAGCTATTTTCCATAATAATGTATTCCCCTATTACGGTGTCTCTATAAGGCTAAGACTGGGAGCTAAGAAACATGAGGTTTTTAAAGACAGTTTTCTACCAAAATGTGTCCTTGTGCTATTAAACTGTTATTCCTGAAGCTATTTCTGAGGATAAGTAGTATTGCAAGAATCAAATATTTTTGCAAACACACAATAGGAGGTTAAATATAATGAAAAAATAAAATCATGAAATTCAGTTTTCATGTTTTTGGTAAGCACAATAGGAAAAATTACTTTAATATAAAATTATAAGCTATTTAACATTCATGTTTGTACAACTCCTATATTATATTGAAGATATTAAATCACATGAATATCTAGGGAATCTATTTTCAAAATAAGAATCTAATTTTTTCTGTGTATAAGTAATGAAACAGTATTACAAAGATGAGATTAAAATTATTTTAATACAGGATTCAGTTCATATTAGCACAGGGGTTCTCAAACTTTACTGCACCGCAACCCCCTTCTGACAACAAAAATTACTACATGACCCCAGGAGGGGGGCCCCAAACCCCAAACAGGAGGCCTGTAACCTGAGCCCCTATGCCCTTGGGCTTCAGCCCCGGGTGGTGGGGCTCGGGCTTTGGCCCCAACAAGTCTAAGCCAGTCCTGGCGACCCCATTAAAATGGGGTTGCGACCCACTTTAGGGTTCCGACCCACACAGTTTGAGAACCACTGCATCAGCATATACAGAAAGTGATTGTCAGTTATATTATACTATAAGAAATTCAAGTACTATGTTAAAGGTTAATATAGTTTATTATTCAGCACCTATGTGGACAGGGCTCAAAGTTTGCATAAACATGAAAAAGGAACTGAAACTCAAGTGTAGCAAAAAGGAGTACTTGTGGCACCTTAGAGACTAACCAATTTATTTGAGCATAAGCTTTCGTGAGCTACAGCTCACTTCATCGGATGCATAAAAGTGGAAAATGCAGTGAGGATCTTTTTATACACACAGACCATGAAAAAATGGGTGTTTATCACTACAAAAGATTTTCTCCCCCCATCCCCCTTTCCTGCTGGTAATAGTTTATCTAAAGTGATCACTCTCCTTACAATGTGTATGATAATCAAGGTGGGCCATTTCTGGAAAGCTTATGCTCAAATAAATTGGTTAGTCTGTAAGGTGCCACAAGTACTCCTTTTCTTTCTGCGAATACAGACTAACACGGCTGCTACTCTGAAACCTGTCAAGTGTAGCAAAATTACCTCTTAGCACGTTCAAGTAGTTCATATTGTATAATTTTGTTAAACAATGAGCAGAGAATTCAAACAGAGGTTTCATATTCTACCTATCTTCCCACAGAAAAAGAAATTCTGCAGCACCTTATATAATTCTGCTTTCCCCAATGAAAACAAAAGCTATAATATCTAAGCAGTGCCTTACACTTAAATGAAGGGAGGCAGCTCCTGGAGAGTATCTAAGTCTTCAGTGCACACAAAATGCTAAAGACTCAACTCTAGTCAGATACAATAATTTAAATAACTTTAAATAAAAATAGCCATAACTTGTGATATGTTAGGATTTTTTGTTTGTGGGTGAGTGGAGAGGATGGTAAACTGCCAAAAAAAAATCCAATCAAAAAGTGCCATTACCTTGGCAGGAGAAACCAACAGAAAGCAGCAACTCAGTTACAAGAGAACTCAGTTACAACAATAACAAAAGGAGCAGCAACCAAGAGTTTTAATTCTCCATTGCACCATAAGATCTTCCCTCTCTTTCCCATATAGTATGGTAGAGGGCTGATCAGATTTGCTGTCCTAGATTCATCTTAGGTCTTTTTGGTTTTACTGCTTTCCACATAGCTTCTCCCACTGAATAGTTGGGTTGCAGACCTTCCACTCAGATGTATTAACTTGTGTTTATTTTGGTTGAACCATATTGCTTCTTGCACATATTTCTAATTCTACATGCAAGTCTCTGTTTTGTTCCTCTAGACCCACTGCTCTTTGCAACACCTCCTAATCAGTGTTGGCATCATAACATGGAGGACCCTAAGCTGATGGAAGGAGATGGGCAAGGAAAACACACCCAAAACCAAAGGCATAAGTTTCCCCCTTTAGCAGTACCACTGCCAGAAGAGGGTTGGGATAGGATTTCTAGTAGTAAATTGTTTCCTCGCTCTCTGGTTTCAATGGTGCAAGGAAGACTGGGTTGAGGAGTTCATCTTTTCTTTGCCCCACTGCATACCATTCCTGAGAGGGATACAGGACCAGCCTGTGAAATGAAGAACTTGCATGGGACACAGGACACCCAGAAGACCTTACTTAGCTAGTGCTAAAGCAAGGACTAGTTTTAATTTGCCATCATTTGAGTATATTTATCTCTTCTGGTTATTGAAGTACAAAGTTTCCCAGAGATCTTAAATGTTAAAAGTAAACATACGAATAAAAGCCAGGGATAAACTTAAGGGATATTTATTTAGTTTAAAGACTATCAATTGTCTTCATTTCTATTAGTACACCAGTCATAGCACATTTTGGCCACAAATGATTGTCATTTGTTGGCTGGTTCATCCTTGAATTATTTCTTCATTCCTCACTAAAAAACAAATATTTCATTTAAAGTATACAAGTATGAAACACTGAGTGGAGAGCAACAAGTTACAATGAAGTAATGCATTGGTGGCAGCCTATTGAAAACTCACAAGAAAAAGATTCAAATGATTTAGGATACCGCAACAACCAAATGACAATCGTTTTCAATTTCTGTATAGTATCTAGAGATGTTTTACAGGTTCAGTGCAGGGTGAGGTAGTCATTTATGATCATTCAGTGCTAGAGGCAGGTTGAAGTGTAACAAATACTGTTTGTGGTAATAAGAACAGATCATGAAAGAAAGTGAAGAGCTGTTTAGAACTTGAATTTATCAGGCAAAAGAAACTTGGTTTTTAGAGCTATATATTACCAGATTGAATGTAATAGGAATTTCACATAGCACAAAGATCCAATCCTGGATGCAGAGATTTACAGACTGGTCTGTCAAACTCTGGTGGTTTGCTAATAGGGTCATACGGTGCTGGCTTCTTCCGCCTTACTCCAGAGTCCACACAAGTTGTGGTACATCAGAACTTACTGACCCCATTATTGGATTTGGCTTTAGTCACAAAAGGAACTCCACAAAATCCTGCCCAAGCTGTGCTTCCAGGCTTGGCTTCTCCTCTCCTAAGGTCCTCTCGTTAAGGACTGCTCAGCTACACCATATCTTAATGTTTCCCACCAGGATCATTTCCTGCGAAATGGTGGGATGGTTCAGGCAAATACAGCCAGACTGCTACCAATGCATTAAATAATTTCCTCATATTACTTTTTCATATAAGCAATTGCCATAGGGATGTAACAATCAAAAACTAGAGAGAGAGATGATGGTCTGTAAAATCATGAATGGATGGGCAGGAAGTCCACAAGAACCTCTGTATTAAGATGTTGTCCACAAAATAGCAGAGTGTGTTAATTCCTGTTCAAAAAGTTTATTCGGCAATTTCTTTGAAGAATAAAGTTCTTGATTTTTGTTGTAACTTGACATGGTTCTGGTTAAGAAGGCAGAGAAAAAAGCAGCTAGAAATTATTTCACTACTTTCTAAAGTGGAAAACTTTGCTCCTCCATTAAGGTAGGTAGAGCTACCAGAAAGCAGTGATCCCCCACAAGTTTAATCATTCTATTTAAAGCACTTACAGTAACCGATATTGTAGCCAGGCAATGATAAACAAAGTTGAACAAACCAGAACAAACAAAATCTCAGACGTGATTTATGCTTCCCACAAACATGTCATCTCAATTCATAAGTTTGGATACAACACAGTGAAGATTAATTGTTTTATCCAATTCATACTCTTTTAGATCAAATATTCAATGACTTGGGCAGCATCCCTACCAACATAGCCACACTCATTTAATGCTAGGATTTTCAAAGAAGCCAAAGGGGATGTCCAAAACCTACTGACTTTCAGTGATCTGATTCCCTTTGGCTTCTTTGAACATCCCTGCCTTAAATTATAGGAGATGTACCTAAACAGTGAGGAAGGGAAAGCTAGTACTGAAACTCCCAGTGTTACCAGAATAGTGATATTTCACTTCCTCCAGAGATATTCATCGATGGTTTTATGAATTACACTAATTGTTAAATAGTGAATAATTCAAGAAAAGTCGAACCAAGTTTTAAAAACCCCAACAATAGGATATCCAGTATCTTCTATTTTACACAAATAACCACACTGCACCTTTCAATGCGTGTGTGGAGGGGGGAACATTGTCTGGCTTGCCGGGGGAGAGGGAATAGTGCTTTACGGGCTAGGAAGGGAAGGGGAGGAAGGCTTAGAAGCTGCTGCAAAAGGGGGAAGAGAGTCAGCTTGGCAACAAACACACACCCACCCACCCACCCACCCCCGGGACTGGAAAGGCTAAGGAGGTCAAAAGGAGCAAGCCTGGCAGAGGAAGCCTCTTTTCCCCAGACCAGGCGGAGCACCACTCACCCTCCCTGCCACTGAGGTGGCAAAATACCAGGTTTGGTCAGGACCTCCTGTGGGCATCGCACTAGCCACTCCTTTCTAGGGGGCCTGGGAAGGAATTTTTCCCTCGCCACCAGATTGGCCTACATGGAGTAGGGGGTTTTCCCACCTTCCCCACAGCAGGTTCATGGAGTGCTGTGTTATGGTGAGGAAGGAAAGGTGTTAGGCTATTATGTTGCCACTCATTATATAAGTGCGCGCGGATGTCCAGTGCTAGTACTCCAGAGGGAAGGGATACAGTGACCGAATAAATGGCTTGGTAAAGGACTTAAAAAGGAGGTGTTGGTTAAAGGAATAGAATGGGGGGGGGAGAGAAGAGATCGGGGCTCCTATGACTGGTATGGCAGGGAGCCAACCCCGCTTTCTTATATGCCACCTTAATCCTCATTTGAGGGGTGCGGGGGGAATAGTAAAGTCCAAGGAATAGGTTGGCTGGTGGACCTGGATGGAAAAAAGAGGGGGGCTGGCAGAAAATATTAAATGAACATGAAGTTTCCTGCACTGTATACTTATCTGCCGGGTTGTTCCAGACATCTATTAATAAAGTTGTGGACTGATTAAAACCATATCAAGTGTTTCCTGTCCTTCTTTCGGTATAGCCAGACAATACAGGCTACAATTCTAAGAAGCAGGAGTGGTGTAAGAACATTCAACAGCACAGGTTGACAACCTTTCTGGGTAATAATTTGGCAACACTACAGTGAGTGAAATTCTCGTTCACTGAAGTCAATGGGATTTTTGCTATTGATTTGACTGTATATTCAGAATCCATGAAGATAACTTTAGTAAAAGAATATGTCTAGAAGTATCCATTAAGAACAAAATCAACATTTAAACTACTGTATATACTTGTTCATTAGCCCGTTCGTTTATAAGCCGACCCCCCAAGATGGATAGGTAAAAAAAAGTAAAAACTGTATGACCCTTTCACAAGCCGACCCTATATTTCAGGGGTTGGCAAACTTTGGCTCCCGGCCCGTCAGGGTAAGCCGCTGGCGGGTCAAGACGTTTCGTTTACCTGGAGCGTTCACAGGCATCGAACCCCTCAGCTCCCAGTGGCCGCGGTTCACCGTTCCCAGCCAATGGGAGCTGTGGGAAGTGGCACGCCACTGGGAGCTGAGGGGCTCCATGCCTGTGAATGCTCCAGGTTAACAAAATGACTATGTATTAGATATTCAATTAAATGATTTCATAGAGTTTAAAATCATCAAATTTTGGTGTAGACCCATTTATAAGCCGACCCCCGCTCTTTGATGCGCCACTTTTTTTACCAAAAATATTCGGCTTATGAATGAGTATATACGGTAATCATTCTTCAGGTCAAGGTAAGTTCTTCCATATCAAAGTCTATTAGACAGTTACAATTTAACCAGCTATTTATATTATGTGTAACATAAAAAACAAACAAGTAGAAGCTTGTGTGTGTTCATCATCTAAGGAGTTAAGTTCCAAAGGAGCAGCTACAGAGAAGTATGCAGGACTATATACAGGTTTTTAAGGTCAGGCTTGACAAAGCCCTGGCTGGGATGATTTAGTTGGGGATTGGTCCTGCTTTGAGCAGGGGGTTGGACTAGATGACCTTCTGAGGTCCCTTCCAATCCTGATATTTTATGATATATTGCCATTTTATTGAAAAAAACCTTGTCTGGCGGTACAAAATAAGAACTGGAATACAGGAAAATAAAACTAGAAGACTGGGGGTATTATTTCAATTCTGTATAAACCAAAACAACAAAAAAGATGTCAAAAAAACAAACAAACAAAGACCATTAAAAAAGTTAATTCAGCCATCTATATTGGAAGAAAATTCAGGTCACTTACTTATTTCTAACTGTCGCTGTATCCGTCCTTTGCTGCGTTCTCGAAACAGGGTCTGGGTCTCATTGTATTCTGTCATGACGTCCACAAACTTCCGGGACAATACCAAGTGCTAGTTTTGAGGAGTAAAAATATAGTACTTTATTTTACAACAAAATGCATTTTCAAAAAGTATAAAATAGTACCTAGGCTCCAGGAAAGTCCAATTCTTCCCTCTCCCCACCCCACAATACTGTCTCTCTTCTGGAGCTTAGTTGACTTTGTTAAACTCCTCAGATTTCCCCATGCAGACTTTATGATCATACCTGTGTTTTTCGTATCCTGAGTTCAACTGATGTTCGATTAGCATTCCCATCTTGATCAGAACTTTGTTCAATAGCTAGGAAGAATATAAGAACTCATACTGTAAGGTGTTAAGAATGCAACATATAGTAAAAGTTTTAACATAAACATTTACTATTTTATAAATCATAATTAGTACTGTTTTCCTGTTTTCTACCCCAAAAAAGTAGTTTCTCTTTAGAAAGATTTTCACCACATAATAAAAACTAAATCTATTAATGACATAGAATGCAAGGTTAAGAATATAAAACTGTTTACACAGCCAAATTAAAAACAAATTTTTAAAAGTATCTGTTCGTTGATGGGTATTATGTCATCTTTTGTGCTTGGAAGGAGCCTAACAAATTGGGGTTGCTACTGCTATCTGAATAATAAATGTTGTTTACTGGACAGAAGAATTTTATTAAATATTACCCTTAAACCTAGAAATCTATCACTGAAGAAAAGAATGACCTTAATGTAATTTAGTGGCACTAGAAAAAAAACATTGTTATGTTTGAGTTGACACATGCTGAACAATTAAGACTCCTAAATTCTAAATTAGTTGCTAAATAAGGGGCCTGATTTTCAAGAGTACTCAAGAGCAGATATATGAATTTTGGGACAGACCTCAGCTGGGGTAATTTAGCATAGCTCCATGTCAGTTTGTACTATTTGAATATATGGCCCTTATTTTTAAATTGTTGATTAAATACATTAAACGCTGGGCAAATATTTCAAATCTACAATTCTTTTCTTTCATCTGATAAAGGGGCATGTCTTGATCATTTTTGATACAATAAGTGAAACTTATTTTAACATTCTGAGTTCCAAGATTTTCTGTAATAATATATTATATTTTCTTAAAGTTTGGAACATCCCACTATGATACAAGCTATGAAAACCAAATTTGTATATACATATATTGACCCCATTAATTACACTGAGGGGCAAATTCCAACGTTCTTGAGACTGTTCGAGCTCTCCTAATATCACAAATACATATATAAGGCTCCATATAATTACTAAATTATGGAGGGGGGGGTTGCACTTACCCTTTAACTTGGCTCGAATTTTATTAGCTATTTTCTTGATTTCTTTGTTCAGGTCCTCGAGTTCTTCCTTTGTTCCTTTTTTAAAGGAATGTGAAACATAGCTTTTAGAATAATTAGTGATTGATTCTAAGACATACTGATGAGCAAGTATACCTTTTGGAAGGTATCCAAACTATCTTTTGGGTATACAACCTAAAATTGACTACAAGCATTAAAGGATGGAAACTATACAAGTGGAGGACTGTTGGAGGGGATGGGCAGCCTGAATCTTTAAGTTACCTTGCTTACTTGTTGTGGATTTATTAAATTTTATTCTATGCTTAAGATATTTGTGATGTATTTTAAATTATGTTGAGGGCACCCAAAATGTATTAATAAATACCCTTTTTCAGCATTTATATGCATCTCAATAAGTTAATTAACTTTCCAGTTAGCTGCGTAAAATAAAGTTAGTGAGAAAGTGTGGTGCGTGAATTCACTAAAAATTGTATCATTTTAAAAGAACAAGAAACCTCAGTCAGCCCCATGCCAGCTGCCTAGTCCTGTGCATAAAGCAATGGACAGGGAGACGAGATCTGGATTCTATGCCTGATTTGCCACTCTGTTGCATAAACATGGACAATTCACTCCCCCTCTCCCTGTGGCTTTGTTTTCCTAGCTGTAAAATAGGGGATAATACTTGTTTTCCTTTATTAAGTTCTTTGAGATCCTCAAGTAATAAGCTCTATAAGAGAGACAATTATATAATTAATGTGGAGTTCATCACTATTGTATTTCAGCTTCTTTCCACCGCTCATATCAATTTAATCATGTTTACTTAATGCAGACATTCACTCCTATTTTCCTGTTTATCATTCTGTTAGATATGCAAGGGGGTAATACACTAATTTGTGCGCCTTTAATAGAAGAAAACTGCGAAGATTAAAGCTTCATAGCCCTTAAAAGAAAAATAATACTGGAGAAAACACATTTGTCCAGAAGCGTTTGGATACTCAGCATCAAAACCAGAAAGAGGACTCTGACTTGAACGTATTTCTAGAGAAACACCATCTGACACTTCAGATCAGTTGTCCCCAAACAGCGGGGTAACGTTCAAAGGGTGCCGAAGGTGGGTGTGCGCGCGCGCAAGCCATCCCCCATGAGGGCAGGGATGGAGCATCAACCAGCCCTGCTCAGCCCTCAGCCCCACACCTGCCCCCAGCCTCGGCTCGCTTACCCATTCACATCCTGCCCCCAAAAGCCGTGGCCCTGCTCTCGGCACCCAGGTCAGGGTGTGGACAGAGGTAAGGGGTGCAACCCTGAAAAGTTTGGGGACCACTTCTTTAGATTTAGATGTAAGAGGATTTTAGTTTATATTAAAAGCTATTACTTTGGCCCACAGCAAAGGAAATCTGAAAAGGAAGGCATCATGATCTTTGTTGTATTATGTATTAAGACAAGATTTTACATAAAGTCAATCAAACAAAAGCTTAAAGTATAGATGGCTCTCTGCCATATTTCTTCCTGAATGCTGGTACAATTATACGAGGAAAAGTTATTGAAATTACAAAAACAATTATTTGTCAGAAAATGTTTGAGCGCTGATATGATCACTTTGTGGAGCCATCCACTATCATCCACTCCCAGCTTTGGGCAGTCAGAGGCTAGGGACACCCAGAGCATGTTGTTGTATCCCTTACCATTTTGGCAAATAGCCACTGATGGACCTATCCTCCATGAACTTATCTTATTCTTTTTTGAATTGTACTTTTGACCTTCACAACATCCCTTGGCAATGAGTTCCACACGTTGACTGTGCGTTGTGTGAAGAAGTACTTCCTTATGTTCCCTACTGCCTATTAATTCCATTGGGTGACCCCTGGTTCTTCTGTTATGTGAAGGGGTAAACAACACTTCCTTTTTCACTTTCTCCACACCATTCATGATTTTATAGACCTCTATCATATTCCCTCCTTAGTTGTCTCTTTTCCAAGCTTAAAAGTCCCTGTCTCCTCATATGGAAGCTGTTCCACACCCTTAATTTTTCTTGCCCTTCTCTGTACTTTTTCCATTTCTAATATATCTTTTTTGAAATGAGGCAACTAGAACTGCATGCACTATTCAAGGTGCAGGCGTACCAAGTCTGATTACCTAAAGCTTTCCTAATGGTTCGTAACAGTTAGCTTTTTTGACTTTTGCTGCACATTGAGCGGATGTTTTCACAGAATTAACTAAAATGATTTGAAAATCTCTTTCTTGAGTTGTAACAGCTAATTTAGATATCATTTTGTATGTATAGCTGGGATGTTTTTCAATATGCATTTTGTGTATTTATCAACATGAAATTTCATCTGCCATTTTATTGCCCAGTCACTCAATGTTGCAAGATCCCTTTGTAACTCTTTGCAGTCTCATTTGGACTTAACTATCTTGAGTAATTTTGTATCATCTGCAAATTTTGCCACCTCACTGTTTACCCCTTTTACCAGATCATTTATGAATATATTGAACAGCACGGTAACAGACAGATCCCTGGGGGACACCACTATTTATTGCTCTCCATTCTGAAACTGACCATTTATTCCTATCCTTTGTTTCCTGTCTTTCAACCAGTTACTGATACATGAGAGGACCTTCCCTCTTATCCCATGACTGTTTACTCTGCTTAAGAGCCTTAAGGGACCTTGTCAAAGGCTTTCTGAAAAGTCCAATTACACTATATTTACTGGACCACACATGTCCATATGTTTGTTAACCCCTTCAAAGAAGATGAATAGATTGGTGAGGCATGATTTTCCTTTCCAAAAGCTGTGCTGACTCTTATCCATCAAATCATGTTCATCTATGTACCCGATAATTCTGTTTTTTACTATAGTTTCAACTAATTTGCCTGCTACTCAAATTTAGTCTTACCAGACTGTAAATTACCCGGATTGCCTCTGGAGCCTTTTAAAAAAATTGCTTGTCACATTAGCTATCTTGCAGTCAACTGGTACAGAAGCTGATTTAAGCGATAGGTTACATATGAGCTAGTAGTTCTGCAATTTCATATGCAAGTTCCTTCAGTACTCTTGGGTGAAGACCATCTGGTTCTGGTGACTTATTATTGTTTAATTTATTAATTTGTTCCAAAACCTTCTCCACTGACACCTCAAATTGGGGCAGTTCCTCAGATTTGTCACTTAAAAAGAATGGTTCAGTTGTGAGACTCTCCCTCACATCCTCTGCAGTGAAGCCCGATGCAAAGAACTAATTTAGCTTCTCTGCAAGGGGTTTATCTTCGAGTGCTCCTTTAACACTTCAATCGTCCAGTGGCCCCACTTGTTATTTGGCAGCTTCCTATTTTTAATGTACTTAAATAATTCTTACGGTTAGGCTTTGATTCTTTAGCGAGCTGCTATTAAACATTCTTTTTTGGCCTGTCCAATTCTACTATTTGTCAAAAACATTTCGTGCAACTCTAGATGTGGATGATCTAGAAAACGAGTAACTAGAAGATAAAGGAATCTTACAAAACTAAAAGTCTTTAGAAAGATATAGTTGACACTGAATAATTGCGATTGTGGTATAACATTTATATTTCCTTAGGAGATGTCCCTCAGAGGCACCCAGAGAGGGAGGGGGAAGGTATTAGAAAATTATGTTATATAAAAAACTTTTTTTAAAAACAAAAAACAAGAGAGTGTCTGGAGAAAACCTAGTGAAAACAAATCAGAAGAAAACACAAGGAATTCCCCAACCTCATGAAGTTTATACCAGGTGCACATGTAACTTACATTTCTATCAACTGTAAGTGATATATATTTTTGTATCTATTCCCATAACAGAAGACAGACCTTATTTGTAATATATAATATAATTTGTAGTACCCCATGTGAACATTCATTTGAATTCATATTAAAGCTATTAAAGAAGCAAATATGTTTCTTGCATAATTCTAAGACAAATTTAATAAAACAAAGGACAGAAAGTAAACATGCAAGTTACCAGATATAGTGTAATGTTGTTCACGATTTTCAAATAATAAAGCTAGCTACTTGTCTTTTACTGTGTAATTTAATTTAATAAGTTTTAGTTGTACCACTGAGTACTGTAATTTCCATAAGTAAAAGCATATAAAGTTGGCCATAAACATATTTCTCTTCTGGAGAACTAGGTTCAGGTCAGATGAGATAGTAATTAACTGATGTTTCAGGTTGCAAATAGTCGTTAAAAGAAATTTCTGGAAATGTTCAGTAACATCTTAAATTTTAAAAAAAAAACTTTTTATCCTAAATTAACAATACATATGCAGAGCTAAAGATTAAAACCCATCAGGCAAATTCTGCTCTTAAGATAAAAAAACAAGTATTTATAGCTATGTAAGTGAGATACTACCTTCTACTAAGCCCCCACAAACTTGAGTTTATCATTCTTCTTTCCCTCCTCCCCTCTTACATTTGAAATTTAAACTCATGTCTTTCACACCGGGGGGGGGGGGAGGGGAGAGAAGGTAATTTAAAAATATTCCCCTTAGAGCAAACTATTGTGTGTTTTCGGAAACTATTTCATTGAAATTATACAGCTTTCTCCACATACTTCCTTCCCTTCCCTTAGTTTCCCATTTCCTCTAGGCATAACACACAGCTTTTCCAAACGTTACCGCCATCATAAAAAAAGTTAAACATACTCCTTTCACACAGCAGCTTCATCACAGGCCAGTATAAATGAACTCTTTATTCTGTCATGCACTTGTGGCTCATGTAAAATCCAGTTAGCTTTTATTTTTAACTTAAAATTATTTTTCCATCTTCTACAGCTGCAATGTTATTGGAACAAAATTAAAGCAGTCCCTTACCCAAGACTGCTTTCCTTGGTGACTTCCTGGTCCCTACTAACTCTTTTCAGTACAGGGTCACCATCTTACAGAAACAGCCGCCCTCACCCAGCAGCTGTGGCCCTGAAGTAGCCAATTTGTAACTTGCAATTATTTGTTGTATCTCCTCCTGTAACAGTAACCAGTTATATTCCCCACCCACCAAGTTTTCTGCTTTCCTCTTGCTGTCATCAACTACGTGCTGTGGGCCTGAGTCACCACTGCATTACTCCAGTTTTAGTGAAGTTACATTGCCATAAAAGCAGTGAAGTCACACCAGATTAAAAGAAGAGAAATGCAGAGATGAATCAAGCCCTAAATCTGCATCTACAGTGAAAATTTTAGATAAGTTTCGTATCATTGCTCCAGCATTTGTGCAAATTCACTGCTGCTGGTAACCACCAGTTTGTGGGAAAAATCAAAAGGGAAACACAAACGCTTTGTGAATCTTTACATACACAGTAAATTCAGTTGGCATAGGCAGACACAGAAAAGCAAAGATTCCTTGGGTGTGACACAAGACTAGTGCATATATCATCTAAACAAAATACTAATATTATGGCAAAATTAAATTTATAGGAGGTTAAATCTATTAATATCCACATATGAGTAAGGATATTTTGAGTTCTCATATGTTGCTTGTGCTGACAAATGGGAAAATAATCTTCACTAAAATTATTTTAACAAGGCAAACAAACAATAGAAATAAATTATATTGCTGATAAACTTTGTTTTAAACGAGACTGATCACTCAAATAGTAATTTTATAACCAAGAAAGCTGAGGGCTATGTATGCTCAAACTTATGATGTCACAGCATTGAGATTCAATCGAAGGCACACAAAGAAGGATCCTGGATGTCCAAATTCAAAGTCCTTCTTCTAAGTTTCAATATTTTTTAAAGGGCCTATATGATTTCACATTAGGAGCAGGTTAGTGTTTTTTATGTTTATGTTTGTCATGGAAGGTCTTTAAGCTTGGGATACTTCACGAAAAAACTCGCTAACCAAATCAAATCACAGCAATTCAAATCTAGTTCATTAAGAAGGTTACTTTTTTTAAAGTAGGATTTACTTTTTGGTCCAAATTTAAAGTTCAACAACTTAAAGTGCACTGAGTTTTTAATTAAGGGAAATTTTCAAGTAGGTTTTTTTTTTTCTTATAAATAGTTCATTCTATACTTCCGTCTATCACTGATTCATTGTTTTCCCCCTAATCACATCACTGTACCAGGCACTGTCCATTTTTCACTTGAGAATACTGTATACAGCCTAATAAGGAGAGATTTAGCTAAGCCTCTACAGTGAATCTAAGCACAGGCAGCTATAATTAGCTTATGAATAATACCATTAGAGACATTTAAGGGTGAGATTTTCAAAGGAGCGTAAATTACTTGAGAGCACAAGCCCCACTGAAAGTTAGCAAGACTTGTGCTAAGTCACTTGAGCACTTTGGAAACTTGGTCAATAATGCTGAACTCGCAAAAAGGCGTGAAAAGTGAGGTTTTTTTTTTAAACCTAGAATGCATAAAAGTGATGTTTTAGGCAACTGTGTTGTAACTAAGCAGCTTTTCAAAAAATATGCAGTATTACAGTTTTAACTAGTTTCTCAAAGCTTGTTCTATGTCAGCATCTTCCACTGATTCTGAAGGTAATTTTATATTTTAAAGGCTATTTCTCACCAATGACCGCACATTGACTCCTGCATGTGAAAACAGTATCTAGCTATTAATAACACTTCAATAATTACAGTAAGTGTATGAGAGAAACATTGAGTGAAAGTAAACGTTATCAGTACCATTCAAATGAAAGCAGTGTCTTATGCGGTATAATTTTCTTTGTAATAAATACACAGACGTTATTGTAAATATTCAGGTTGAAAACAAAGTTTCAAAAGATTAAGGATTCACAAATGGGCAAAACAGTAATTCTTCACCACTGAAAAGTAGTTTGTGTACACAACTACAAATGCAAAACATGCATATAGGCAGTGATACTGAAATTATGTACATCTGATCCTTTCGTCCATTAAAAAGAGAGCGTTACAAACTTGACCAAAGGAAGCTTCAAAACAAATTTAAGATAGGGATTACCAATATGACTATTTTGGGCCAATTATCAGGTCCCGTAAGACCCATTTGGGCTACTGACAGTGCAAAGGGACTGTAAAGCTGGTCTAAGAGGCCAACTAAGGATTCCCCCAGTATAGAGTAAATCCTCAAGTGGCATATCCAACCCTATACCACCCCTACAGCCATTGGAATAAGGAGTGTGACCAGAGTGCTTCAGTGATCCCCAGCTGTCAGAATGGCCATCAACGGGGACAATGCAGCTAGGTGCAACCGTGGGTCTGGTCTAAATTCAACCTGGAGTTAATTCAGGCCCCTGCCACCTCTTAAATGTAGCTTTGCACCCATCCCCCACCTTGATTCTTAAGTCAAATACAGCTCAGTATGATCCAAGAACTGTGCCCATCTTATTTACATATCTTCTAAAAAGTCTTTATCTTGAAGCCTGCCAACCATGTACATTGCCAGTTTATGTAATTATGTGCACCTGTCACGCTTTTCTGCATTCTCCTGCCTCCAAACATTCCAAGAGTTTGTTCAAACCCATTTCTTGACTCTCGCCTTAAATTAGAGTTCAAGTTCTTAGGGGTAAGGGCTGCCTCTAAGCTATGTGTTTGTACTGGTTCCAGACTAATGGAGTAAATATCACTGTGATTTCTTAGAAAACCAATATGAGGAGGTTTAAACAGTTATTTAGTGGCAACCAGTTTTGAAGATTCATTACATGATGATGTGAACAGAGCCCTTCCCCATCAAGTTTAAATTTAAAAAACAAACAAAAGATTCCATGTTTAAATAAAACCCTTTCTCTCCCCGCCATCATGAATTCATACTAATTCATTTCAAAATAAAGAAAGGGGGAAAACAGAACTGTGACCAAAAGAAAATTTAGAACAGAATACCAGTTGGTAGAAAAAGCCTACTAGTGAATGGAAAGAAATTAGCTTATAAACTCTTCTACTCACATCCAAAAGTATATAATTTTAGTAGTCTTACTATCCTCTAGATAATGAATACTTATATTTACAATATTATTTATGTTTTATCCTGTGGTTTATTTTGCTCTCAGCATCACAAATATCTCTTTCCCTAAGGCCCACCTTCAATATACCTGGTAAATGTGTTCCTTTGATAGATGAGGTCAAGGTGGTGGGCAGCTTTCACTGGAGACAACGTTCTTTGTTTTGAAAGTGCACCTTTGTCTCTAAGCTGAGGGCTACTACTTCCCAAGTTGGTGCTCCTGATCTGGGACTTCACCATTACTGCAGAACAGTAAAGTAGCTTAAGTGGGACAGTAGGTTCTCATTATTGGAAAATGGAGGAAGGAGTAATCAGTCTCACAATTCCAACAATGTGTCATTTACTTGAGATGTGAGACACTTTCAGACAGAAAAGAGATGTTGTCTTTGAGTTATTTTTAGAAAATTGATCAGGTTAAGTTTTAGACTGGCTTCTTGGAGCATTATGGAAACAATGTTTTGAAGACATTCCCTCTTTTAAATGTGATCTTAAAGCTGAAATGGGCGATTTCAATTTATTTTATATCTGAGGCATAAAAAAAAGTACCACATTTCATAAATTTTGCAATATTCACTCCTACTGAAAAGTTCTATTTTCAATTAATATGACCGCATAGCCATTAAGAGTACTCATTCAGGATCACTATCCATACATATTAAATACCTAAAAAAGTAAAATACTTACTGCCTTCAGGATTTGATGCAGACAAGATAATGCTGTGTTTCTTTTTAACTTCTTCCACATTTTGTGCTATTTTTGCTATACTGTTTCTGAGTTCCTCAACCTACAGGGAAAGAAAAATGTGGCAATGAAGATGCTAGAAAAAATTTATTGCCAACAGATTAGGAAGAAGAAATGCATCAGAAATGCTTAAAATCAAAAGGAGTGAAAGGATAACTAGTCATTAGGATTGTCTAAAGGAAGGAAATGCCATACCGTAAAACTATATGACGGTCAAAAGAAAAATATCAGTATTGTAGATTCTTACATTACAAACCAACGTTATTCAGATTTGAATACCAGGGACAAATGCTGATGGGCCAACAATGCAGACCATGAGAAAACGCAAAGAACCTTCTACATCTAAGGAGCAATCAGTCATGATTTGTGTCTTTCCCAGACTGAGGGTACATCCATTTATGGATTCCCAATATAGAGAAGGGAAATCCCTTTTTTCAAATACAGACCAGGTTCTGTCAGTATTTTAACACAGATAATATAAATAATTTAAGGTTAAAAAAACTACATGCTTAACATTAAGATCAGTAGGCAGGGTCAGGAAGAATCTTTCCAACCCCCCACACCAATATTGCACAATATTCCTCTGAAGCATCTGGCATTAGTAATTGCTTAAAACAGAATACTTTGTCACTGCCGGCATGAAAATTCCTACATACCTGAAACCGAAGGCAAGATATAGTAAAGGAAGTTTCTACCAAACAAATTTGACTTATGTATTTTGGGTTGGAATTTTTGTATTGTGAATAGACTGACTATTTCAAAGATCTCTCTTTTACAGTGTACATTAAAGTCATGGGAACCTCAGGGACTTAGTGGTGAGTTGACTTAACCTGAGGAACCATTTGAAACACCAGTTCAGAAAATCTTTCCTTTTCAGATCAGCACTCAATCATATCCTTAACCTTAAGCATGTTTTAAACCAGGGGTCTCTAAGTGCCGGCCAACAGGCCATCTGCAGCCCAAGAACCTCCCCACTGTGGCTCACAGAAAGTTTTTAAAAAATTATTTCATCTAGTCCTCATGGCTGCCAGCCGAAGGGGGAGGGGGGGCAGGAGAGATTCACATGCCCCTCCCTCCAACGTTGCTGCATCCTGCTGCTCCTGTGACCCTCCCAGTGGTTGCACGTGGCAACATGTCATTCACCTGGGGTGGCTCAGCTCCCTCAAGCAGTTCCCTATCCCTGCTGTTGCCCGCCAAGCTGTGAAGGAGAGACCCAGGCAGCCACGCTGCCAGCTGTCTGCTGCAGGCACAGCCCCCCACAGCTCCCACTGGCTGGGGAGCGGGACAGATATCATCACTAGTCGCTGGGCCGAGTCAGCCATGGAGACAGCCGTCACTAGTCGCTGGGCAGAGTCAGCTGGAGCAGCATGAGGCCAAGGGAGCGACGGAAAAGAGTGGGAAATGGGCTGAGAGGTGGCGTGAACACCATCGACCCGCTGGGAGGATTTGAAGACTGGCACTGGACCTAAGGTAAATTGAGTTTGAGACCCCTGATATAGATGAAGTAGTTGAAGCTGATAAAGAAAAAAAAGTGATAATAAAAAGCAAGATCCTTGAAGCGTTGGCTTGCTGCCTTTCTTTTGTAGTTGCTATGTGTTTGTTTCATTTGTTTAATTTCATTTTTCTTTTATAACTGTTTAGGTTTGAATGCCAATATAATATTGCTAAAGAAGGTGGTAATTATTCTTTCATTTTTGAGAACTTCATTTCATTGTTTCACATTTTTCTGAATTAAAATAATGTAGTTAAGGTACTTGTTTTTGTAATTAGGCATAAGTTTAAGGCTAAGCCTATTGGAGACCATAAAATCTTGCTTTTTTTGGTTACGTTTGTTGTTGTTTTAATAAGTTAGTGCATTAAGATAGGTTTCAGAGTAGCAGCCACGTTAGTTTGCATCTGCAAAAAGAACAGTAGTACTTGTGGCACCTTAGAGACTAACAAATTTATTAGAGCATAAGCTTTCGTGGGCTAGAGACCACTTCGTCGGATGCACAGAATGGAACATACAGTAAGAAGTTATAATTATACACACATACAGAGAAGGTGGATGTTGCCATACAAACTGTAAGAGGCTAATTAAGATGAGCTATTATCAGCAGGAGAAAAAAAAACTTTTGTAGTGATAATCAAGATGGCCCATTTAGACAGGTGACAAGAAGGGGTGAGGTCCTTAGAATCTAGAATTGTAAAATTTAACCTTCTTCCCCAGTTAAGCATGAATTAAGTTAATTTTGAAAAAAGTAATGTCCCCCCGTATATTATGCAATTTCTTTGAACATGATTAAAACATAATCCTGAACATACATATGATTTTCTTGCTGAAAGATCTCTTGCTCTATAGTATCTGTTCACATTTTTACTACAACCTTTTTGCTCTAGCACAGAGCAGCACTTCTTAAAATAAATCAAATACCTAACTACCACATGAGAGCTTCCATCCATCTATAACAACGCAAAGCTTCACTTAGTTATATGATCTACCTGAAGTACCTGCTAAGTATATGTGTTTGACACTATACACTAAAGTAAGACTGGTGAGAACGTAGCTATGTTTCTACTTTACATTCCTAGAGGGAAGTTGTGCTAGAGTGATTTTAGTAGGAAGTCCTGCAATATATTGGCAAATAGTACTCTCAGTTTTGCTATTTGTTTGGTTTTGTATAGTGATTTTAGCCATCATGGTTATACGCTATAATTTCTGCAGTATTATTTTTATATAATCCACATTTTCTTTATATTATGATGCCTCAGCTTTTCCCTCCTGAACTGACAAAGTTGGCTGATATAACAAAAAGTAAGGCTTAGTTTATTTCGAATCAGAAGGAAACAGGAATAATTTACAGAATATGGTATTAAAAACGCTTTTTAAAAAAAGTTGAATAGTAAGAGAAAAACCATTACTAAGACTATTACACATATTTTAAACTGTTAAGTGTTGGAGAAAATTATCTGCCCCTTGTTTCATTTTACCTGCTGGAAGAAATCCTCCATAAAATGATCTTTTTCAACAACAACAGTTGTCTCTCCATCTTCATTTTTTTTACACTGTAAAACAAAACAAAAAAGTGATTTAATTTGAGCACGCCTACAAAATGAAGCACAGGGACATGTTCTGAAGCAGAATTAAACAACTGATTACTTCTAGTTAAATAGGCATAGCAACAAAGCTATGACTAAGTACTACCGCTTTGCCCTCTTTCCATTTACACTTTCCATTCTAAATCTTCACCATAGCAGCCAACATTAGCAGTAAACATGAGCAATATAAGCAGTCAACATGAGCAATATAAGCTAATGTTTCCTCTGCCATACTTATGATTCATGGGCAAGTAGAAATGCAACAGCTTTTGCTGCAACACAGACACATTGGGGAAATAGTTATACATCAAAAGCTCTCTTGTATAGTTACAGTTCAATATACTTCCCCAATTAAACAATTCTTAGTGTTCAGGCTAAAATCATAATATAAAAATCAAATATTTGACTTTTATATTATATTTTTCTCTTTTTCCCTTCCTCAACAGAAAACATTCCCAAAGTTAGAAGTCACTGGAAAAAAATGTTACTATGGCCCAAATCCTGCAAACATTTATGCATATGCTAAACTACTACTGTGAATATTCTCAGTGAAAACAGGAAAGTTAAGTATGTATGTAAATGTTTGCAGGATTTGGGTCTATATTACACCTTAAATATGTATGAGATAGGCTGGCTAAGTGACAGCTAACCAGTGATAGGAAAAAAAGACAACTCCTCAGATATTATATTTGAAAGTTGTAAACACCCAGGAAATGTAGATAGTACAATGGATTAAAATGAAGAATAATAGGATGAAATCAAGTAAAGTTTAGTAAGGAAAAAAATCCTAATGATAATTATAAAAACTATGGAAGAGTCTCCCATAGGAATTAGCAAAATCCTGAATCCTTGAGATATGTATAAACAGACAAAGCAAAGCACTAGAAGATATATCATAGGGATCCACTATGCACTACTGTCAAATTTATTGTCCTATCTAATAAATACATAAGAACATGGAAGAAGTCTATGTGTAATATCACCCATTATGTGCTAAGTGCTTTTCAAACATTTAAGAGCACAGTTTCCGCTACAAAGGGGCTCGTAATCTAAAAGATAAACAAGTAGACACATTGGGGAAAACTACATCTGACCAGTACAAAATTTCAAAAGCTAGAGTATTTTTTTCCCTTTACACAAAATACCTCAGACCAAAAAGAAAACCTACTGTGGATTTTACAGATTTTAGGATTCAAAACCACCACCACTACCAAAACAAAACCACCCACCAAAAAGTTGCAGTTTCTGTATCATAACCCACATTTTACAAAGATACTAGTGGACTGACATAAGCACTGAAGATATTTTCACCTGAGAAGGCCATTCACATCAGGTAGGATAACAGCCTACTTCACTAATTTCCAGATATGAGGGCGTGTCAACTATTCTCACAAAATCATGTACCAAAAATGATGTAACTGCCTTCTCCATCAACTAGTCAATCAAATCTCTGTCCAAGAACACCTTAGCCAATAGAAGAAAATGGTGTCAACCTCTGCCTACTACCTTTAGTTCTTGGGTGCTCCATTCAGAACTGACATCCTACATTGATTCAGATGTGTTCACTGTGCCCATCCAAGACTGTTCGTGTATTATAAAGTTTTCTATAAAAAACAATTTTAACGTTACACACAGTGTCCAATGAGGCCTACACCCACTGATGACAACAAGATCTACTATATCTTTCCATCACTGCTTTATCACGTATGTTAAAAGATAAATATCTTATTCCACATAAGGACTAAAACATTATAGTAAAAGCTGTGTTATCTGGCACTTTATCAACCAGAAAGCTCTATTAACTGGCATTTTTGATATCTCCCAATAGAAATCTTCAATCTAGTAATCGGGACTAGTATATTGCCCAGGAGGTTATGCAATTCCACATTCTGCACTGTACTTTTATGCAAAAGAGGCAGAAGACAAGCAAGCTGCTATCAGGGATTTATTCAAAAAAGCAGCATCCAGGTTGTGTCATAGGGTCATTACAGATTCAGCCCAATCTCCTACACCTTCTACATCTACAGTGATAATTGATGTTGATAATGATGACCCTGAGGCACAGCACGATCCTGAAGTGCCTTCTGAATCATAAAAGAAAGATTAAATTATGTTCAGTACAGTTTTACTGTTAAGTGTATTTTTAGTGATCTGGGTGTACTCCATGTGCTGCTCATAGTAATATGTAGTGTCATAAGATAACCTACTGTATAGAAAACTTTACCTGTATACAGTACACCTAAGTGCTTCAAGAAACCAATCACTTGGCAGTGCAGGACTACTACTGGATTGGTGAGTAGCTGTATACTTTTTATAGTGTATACTTTCCAATGGAATACAATAAAATGAATAACTGTTAGTTAACTGGAATTTTTGACTAACTGGCACCCCTATTCCCCCAACATGCTGGATAACAAAGCTTTTACTGTAATAGTGTCACAAATGATAAATGAAAGTTAATATTTGTATTTCTACTATGGTTCTTTCTCCCCACAAATTCTGAGAAGCCACCTGAGCCCAATGCCTATGCTAGCATCATAAGCAATCCAATTTCTACGTTCAAGGGGAGCTATAATGTCCAAATTAAAATGAGCAGAAACCTACAGTTTTTGTTATCCTCCCTCCACAAAAGAGGCCTGTCTACAACACCAACTCTATCCAGGGGCGAGATCATATTATTATAAAGGCACTAGCTCTGTCTCCATAGTTAAGGTCGAGGTTGTGTTCCATTTTGCCCTTGAAACAAGGATTCAACCTGTTAGTATGAAAAACACAGCATATTCTCCTCAAAATTACTGAGTATAAAATAAATTTTCTGAAAATTTATAAAAAAGCCTGTTTATATGTTAAAACTGGATCATTTAAGAAATTTAGCATCTGAAGGATCTTAATAATGGAATAAACTATCTTTAAACTTTCCATTTAGTTAAGACTCATTGAAATCTTGTGCAAAGACTATAGCTGAAGTTAGGGTGCAACTAAGCTAATTTATTAATAACTGTGTTATAGGTAGGGTCCTACTAAATTCACGGTCCATTTTGGTTAAATTCAAGATCAGCAGATTTTAAAAATAGTAAATTTCAGTTTCAGATATTTAAATCTGAAATTTCCCCCTTGCAGCAGGAGAGAGCTAGGCCTCAGAGAGAGCTGAGTACTGGTGGCTACTCTGAGGAGACTAACCCAGTTATGGATTATATAATAAAGAGCCCTGTAACACTGATGCAAGTTATGGGGTTTATGGTAAAGAAACCTGTGACCCCTGCACTGTAACCAATTAAATGCCTAGTACAGGAGAGTAAGGGAGATGGCAAGTAGCAACCCCTCCACAGTGTTAAAGTTTAACGAAAGTTGAGGCCTAGTGCTTAATTGCATGCATATGGGTGTTCTCATTTTGCCACTGTGTCCACATCAGTTACTCACTGCTCACTTTTAATTCTCTCTTCTTTAAGAGTACTGTGCATTAAAATAGCAGTCCTGTAAAATTCCAGCTTGATAATCATGGATAATGATGTCCTCTGCCTATTTATGCTAGATCCACTGCTCCCATTAAAAATACTTGAGGCTGTTGGCCCTTTTAACTCTGGGCTAGGACCCATTTACTGAATCTGTATTTTAGAACATGAAAAACATCACCACATACATGGTTTAAGGCTGGTTCAGACTAGTGCAAGTTAAACAGCTTGGACAGAGAGTGAATTGGATCAAACTATGTTTAAATCAATTAACATGAATTGTTTCATACACAGTTTAATTCCCAATATGGACTTTTACCATATAGGAACTGTTTATCTCAGAGAGATGAATGGCAGGAAAGTAAGCACAGGATCACCTGGGAGCTCCTGGAATAACTATAAGCTGGGGAAGGGAGAGGAAAGAAAGAGATAAACTAAGTTTCCTCACGGTCAGGCACAAGGCCATGGCTCCCATTCTCCTTAACCTTCTGTGGCACCACATGGGCCAGGAGCTACAATACAAAGTTCTATTATATATATGCAATTTAAAAAAAAAAAAAACTTCCCCCCCTTTAAAAAGCATAGGGAAGCTGCATACTAAAAACCTACATTAAAAAGAAAGCTATTTAGGTTGCAAAAATCAAACACTAGAAAGATTTAAGTGCTAGATTTGTGGTTGCCCATCCAACCTTAATTCAACAACCTTGTGCAATATACAGGCTAGTCATTACATGAACACAAACTATTTTTATCCTAACACCCATGCCTCTCTCAGTACATAGGACGAGCACACAAGGGAGCAGAAGAGAGGTTGCATAGGCAACCATAAAACTGGCACTTCCTATCTTTCAAGTGCCTTGACTTTGCAACCTAAATAAACTTCTGTTAACATATGTAATTGCTTACATATTATATATACATTGTAGTGTATCTTAATGTAAGACTGTAAAATATATTTTTATTTAATATTTATACTTGATTTCTCAACTCTAAGTTTTCATTAATATCAATTTCTGCCTGCAAATTTCAACAATTAAAGCATTTCTTCAAACACACCACATGAAACACTGAGAGTCAGATTCCCCAAAAAGCACTGATCCACAGTATTCCAGGGATTTGTAGTTCATTTCTTCTCTCCCCCCAGCCCCATACTCCCAAACATATTTTACCAGTCATTAGTTAACATAAATTGCTTCATGTACATTTAAGATGCATTGTATTAAGAAACTATCAATATCTTCAGTTCTGTTCACCAAGTTACAATCCCTTTATATTTTAAAACTAAAGCACGATAAATAAATAAAAATGTATTTCCCAAAGGCATCAGTTACACTGATAAAGAAAAAGACACAGGGTAGGTTTACGAAGATGGCAGGATGCATTTAACATGATGCAAACAAAGCTCAAAGCAGACATGACAGATAATAGGATGGTAAGCTTTACACCAAATTGAGAAAAAATACACCAAACATTTAGCTTCCTTAAAAAAAAGGAAGGTTTATATCTAGACTTTTTAGAGTGACTTTTTAAAATAGAAAGAAAAAGGTTTGCACATTTTATTGAACAGATTATTAAACGGTCGTTGGATTTTAAACCTTTATATTGCATGTGTATTCTGAGCTTGTTATTTTAATACAGACTATAAAAATACAAGATTTCTAAAATATATTACTATTCCTTTGGTGGGGCAGGTAGAAGGAATCCAAGACTGAACTGGATTAGGGTTAAAGATATTTAACACAAAGCTTTGGACTTGAGTTCCAGTGCAGTTCAATTCTTTCCTGGGATGCAAAAAAAGATCATTTTCAGTTTTAACCATCCACAGAGCAGACATTACAAAACTGCCAAGAATAATTTGGAAATATCCATACAAGAGAAATAAGACATAACCCCCCACAAAAAACAACAAACGCATCCAGGACCGTTTTCCTCTGGAAGGACATGTGTGACTACTGGGTATTCCTCAATACAATGAGGGAAAACTATGTACATTCATATCTGAATGTTCCAGTTGCTCTTTTCACATTTGTTCCGCTTTAGGAACTGTTTTAGCTAGTGTCGCCATCCTATCCAAAAATTCCATAATTTTATTTGTCTAGAGACCAGACTTACCAATAGGGAAATACTTGTTAACCGTATCAAATTAATGTACTATCTATTTAAAAAACCACGACCCCCATAAATAACTTAATATTATAGTTGACAAAAGTAGAACATTTGCTCTCAGTAATATTTAAAGAGCAACCAAAAATTAGAAGTCCTAAATTTAATTACAGAGAATCTAGGATAGAAGCTTTCCCAAGGTGGTTGAAGTACTTTCACTAAATGTATTAATGTAGACTGGATAGAACACCATGACATCTTAAATTATTTATGCAGCATATCAAGCACATTGGCAGTGGGAAACAGACTATTTTACACTAAATTGATAATTTGCTTATTTATAAACAAACTCCTTTCCCTCATGTAGGAATGCTAAGTGATTCCTGAAGGTTCCCCAGGCTTTGGCAGGTTACTGTTTAAAAACTACACAATATAATCCTATTACACTTCAGTTAAAATATTTATTGAAATCAAAATGCAATGAAGCTATATTAAAACAAAGACAGGCTTAAAAACATAGGTAACAACATTCATATAGCTCCCACGATTTCTCCCGGTGGAGATTTAAAAAACCAAAACCAAAAAACCAAACCCATCATTTCTGTGCTTGAAAAAAAGCAGAAATGCACTCTGACAAAAAAGCTGATGTAGTGATGAAGACACTCATTAATATTAGCAAAAACTTGTCATTTGTGATATTACAGTGAGGAAAATTTTGGGGAGATGAGAGGGTGATGACTTGGTTGTCCAAGTTTTCTCTTGAAGTTAATTTAGCCTACATGATATCATCCAGCATGTGTTCTGTTTTACATGTGTCTCAGAAAGTAAAGCTACACATTTTTAAGTGATAAAGTTTGGGTTTTGATGGTTTTTCCTCTTCGGACTAAAATAAGTGTTGAAACACTGAAAAATTGTATGCAGGTCAATCCATAACAAGCACCTTGGGATTTTAAAATGAATTTTACAGACTGCACTTGAGTTACACTAAGGCAAGTATGAAGTATTTTACTACTACACATAGTGTTTACTCTAAAGTCATAATTACATAAGTGTCATACCTGTTTCATGTGTCTTTGAGTGAAGCATTACTAGATGCTAACCTACAAACTACTACAAATGGATAGCATTTTTTTTTAAATTAAATGTCAAAGTTAACTCTGTTCTAAATGAAAACAACATTGTTACTTCCCCTCCCATTCCCCGTCAGACTGGGCTTTGAATATGCTAAGCATCACAGATCTAATTCAGATTGTTGCTGCTTTCTTCTCTCCCTGCCCCCTTTTAAAAGTGTGCACTATATTATAATTTGACACCATATAATCTGTAGAATGGAGGTTTAGAGTTAAAAAAAAAAAAGGAGAGAGAGAGAGAGAGAGAGACTGGAGGAAGAAGAAAATCGCCTGAAAAAAATACACTTTTCATTAGGACAAAGACAATCCTGACACACAGTCTTTTCTGGTTAAGATTATGTAATAAGCATTCCAAAAGGCCTCCCACCCGTACAGAGAATTGAGGAAAGAGACTACTTATTCTATTTACAAGCACAATTTCAATAGCTGAGTTTTTTCTATTCCAGAATACATTATTTTTAAGTCAACTGGTACCCAGTCCTGCAAGCAACTTGGCATAAGTGAACTCCTGTACACACCTGGAGCCCTGACTGATTACAGAAACTCCATTTGATGTGCATTCTCCATTTTCCCCCTTCTGAAATATAATCAAAACATTCT
Source organism: Lepidochelys kempii (assembly GCF_965140285.1). Classification (NCBI taxonomy): domain Eukaryota; kingdom Metazoa; phylum Chordata; order Testudines; family Cheloniidae; genus Lepidochelys; species Lepidochelys kempii. The sequence goes on along the minus strand of NC_136394.1, from coordinate 21,224,148 downwards.
TATTTTGTTGGAACCATATCCTGCTGAAGTCAAACAAAAGGCATTCTCCCCAAACTCCTTCCTCTCTTCTTTTCAGGATAAGAATGAGAGGAAGGAAAAGAATACAGAAACATACTGAACTACCACTTTGTAAATATATACAAAACATACAGCTGACTTAGACATCTTATTTCTTAATGGGATAACTTAAAACAAACAAAGAAAAAGAGACAAAGCCCTTCATTTCACTCTTGCATTTACTATCTCACGGTAGATAATTCAAGCACACAAAAATTATGACCCGTTTCCTCTGTCACTCAAATATTAACATTTGGGTATGGGAGAGGGTCTTCACCACCACCTCAAAAAAACCCCACAGGATTTGAAGTTTGTACGAGGAGCCCCAAGAGCTTTCGCAACGTCTCCCCATCTCTCAAGAGTGGATATCCCGCCTCCTCCTCCTCCCAGAGACGAGAGCTGGAAAGGAGCCTGGAGCGGCTCAGCGACCTCGCTGCCTCCAGGGACGTGTCTGGGGCGTTGCCTAAGCGGATCTTAGCAGAGAGGCTCGCGAAGGTCCCCATCTCTGACCGCCAAGCCCTCCCCACGGAACCCCTGCCATCGCTGTCCCTGACTCGCTGCTTTTTGTCCCCTCCAGCACCCCCTCCGCCCGCTACCCCTCCCGGCCTGCCCCGCACCCCGGCCCGGTCCCCGGTCCCCGAGCCAGCCCCCTCACCGCTGTCAGCTCAGCCAGCCGGTCCCTCATTCCCGCAGCCGCTCGGCGCCTCGCCCGCGCTTCACACCGTTACTCGTTGGCCGCCGCCTCCTGCCTCCTGCTCGGCAGGGCTCAGCGGACGGGCCGCGCCGCCTCCCCCCACACCGTCGGTGGCTCAAATCCCCCTCTTCCTATGCCTGCTGCCAAGGCAACCACCCCAGCCCAAACCCGCTCTGCGCATGCTCCGCGCTGCTGACTCAATCACAGCTGTGGGGGGAAGCGCCAGGACCACCCGCTGTAAGGAGGGCTGTGCAGAGGTGGGGGCGGAGCTATGCAAATATTAGCTTCCCAGCGCAGAGGGTGACATCAGCAGGTAAAGGGCAGCATGACCAAGAGCTGGTTGAAGCAGGACTCCTGGGTTCTAGACCCAGCTTTGGCACTGAATGTCTTTGGATTGGAGGTCTGTGTGCGCCACTGAAAAAAGTGGGGGTTTTGCCAAGGGGAGCAGAATCAGGGACTTGGAGAGCTCCGGCTAATTACACCTCATTTTCTCCCCCTGAGGTATCAATGAAATGTAACATGCATTCTTACAGGAAGAGAGCTTTATCTTAGGGATAGCAAAACGCTTCATGGCTCAGACAATCAGTCTTCGTTGCACTTTCACCACCTCTTCAGGGGAGATAAAGCAGAATCTAAGACTGTGAAATTGCTTCAAATTTGCTCCAGACATGGAAGGCAATAGCTGCTATGACTGGGGTTGCCGGGGAGCCACACTGAGGTTACTTAATTAGGACAATCTGCACAGAATGGGGCAGACAATTCCCAAAGCTGGTGGTCCTTCCAGTACTTAGATTCACCAAGCTAGCCTCAAAACAGCTTTTATAATACCTTACTGGTTACCCAGACACCAAACCACAGTTCCCTTAAAGCAATCCAGCCTTAGGCCTCCACCCAGACACCCAAGTCAAATATGATGAGGATACTGAAAATCTTATTCATCATCTAAGAAAGTTTTACCAATCCCAAAGGATTGTATACATTACCTCCCAAGTTTCAGAGTAACAGCCGTGTTAGTCTGTATTCGCAAAAAGAAAAGGAGTACTTGTGGCACCTTAGAGACTAACCAATTTATGAAGTGAGCTGTAGCTCACAAAAGCGTATGCTCAAATAAATTTGTTAGTCTCTAAGGTGCCACAAGTACTCCTTTTCTTATTACCTCCCAAGTTAATGAATATTTCAGATCTTACACAAATACATGCTTATAGCCAATTCTTTTTAAATAATATTTTTAGTTAATAAGAAAAGAGTATTGGTTAAAAGATCAGCATACATACAGACATGAGTACCATTCTGAGATAGGTTTTATAGTAGAGATGGTGAGCTTTGTAAAAGAATCATTTCAGAATTGGTTCATACGTTATAGTCCAATGTTCATATTCAGGGTGATCCAGGTGGGAATGGAGATCTCAGTCTTACGACTCAAGCTTCCCCTACATAAAGCATCAAGCACATCTGAGATGAAAGGATCAGGTCCCACAAGCCTTTTATACAGTTTTCTAGCAGCCTCTTGACCATGCAGTCCTGGGTGAACAATAGGCTTTTGATGTAACCTTCTGTTTCTTAAACATCACTGGTAATTAACTGCATGGATTAACATATGGTAATTTATCCATTTTTATAACAAACTTTAAAGAGACATATGGACAATGAAATTATTTCACCTAAGATTCATCTAAATGTTAATATTCACTTTTGATATCTGAATCAATGGTAATAGTATAGTAATAGACAGGAACTATCTGTTTACATGTGTCATAACCATAAGGGTAGCCTAAAATTCCTCCTTACCTGTAAGGGGTTAAGAAGCTCAAATAACCTGACCAAAGGAACCAATGGGGACAAAAGATACTTTCAAATCTGGGGGGAAGAGGCTTTGTTTTGGGTTCTTTGTTCATTCGCTCTTGGGGCTAAGAGGGACTGGACATCAATCCATGTCCTCCAAACTATTCTGAACCAGTCTCTCATATTACAGAAATTCAGGTTTCAGAGTAGCAGCTGTGTTAGTCTGTATTCGCAAAAAGAAAAGGAGTATTAGTGGCACCTTAGAGACTAGCCAATTTATTTGAGCATAAGCTTTCATAAGCTACAATAAATTGGTTAGTCTCTAGGTGCCACTAGTACTCCTTTTCTTATTACAGAAATTGTAAGTACAGCCAGGCAAGGTGTATTAGTTTATCTTTGTTTTCCCAACTTGTGAATTTTCCCTTTGCTGGAGGGAGGTTTATCCCTGTTTTGTTGTAACTTTGAAAGTAAGGCTAGAGGGGGTTCCTCTGTGTTTTGTGCATCTTTTGTTACCCCGTAAAGTTATCTTCCAATCTGATTTTACAGAGGGGATTTTTACATTTTTTTTTAATAAAATTCTTCTTTTAAGAATTGATTGATTTTTTTTTTCCAGTGTCCAAAGATTTAGGGATTTGGGTCTGTGTTCACTTTGTAACCAATTGGTTAGGATATTATTCTCAAGCCTCCCCAGGAAAGGGGGTGTAAAGGGCTTGGGGGGATATTTTGGGGGAACAGGAACCCCAAGTGGTCCTTTCCCTGATTGTTTGTCTAAATCACTTGGTGTGGCAACATACTGTTCAAGGACAAGGTGGAATTTTTGCCTTGGGAAAGTTTTTAACCTAAACTGGTAAAAATAAGATTAGGGGGTCTTGCATGCGGGTCCCCACATCTGTACCCCAGAGTTCAGAGTAGGGAAGGAACCCTGACAACATGGCTAACATCTAACAAGATATAAGTAAACACATACAATCACCTTTATTTTTCTAACAATACAGGTTTGCATTTCAAAGCTCTAGCCTGTCTAACATGGAATGGCCTTAATTACCATTTACATACTTTTCTAACATGTCTCTAAAGGTTGAATCTGGGTTAATTAGCCTGTGAGCTGCTTAACCCTTTCTGGCTATGTGTCACGGTTGCACATTCATACCCCTGGCATATCTCGCAACTCCTTTCCACTCCTACAACATTTCTGAGGGGACTTGGTAAATAACTTCACAGGGTATCTTGCTGGTCTTCCCTTTGCCTTGTTGAATAAGACCATTCTCAGCCTCTTAGTCACCCACCTTAGTATATAACATCAACGAGAGTCAGGACAGCCTAAAGTGGCTGTAGAGATTATTATCCAACTGACCCCCAGTCACCTCTCCAACACTATACAAGCAAAACTGCAAATCCAAACTGGCAACATAATTTCCCCTCCCCTCCCCTCCAAAGCACAATTGCAAAGCCAAAGAGCCCTCCCCAGGCACTTCCAACCTCTGAGGTTCCCCCAAGCCTGGGAAGACTCTCAGGGAGAGAAAGTCAGAAATTCATATACAAAAAAAGCTACGATAGCCTCTTTGGAATATGAACAATAACCGCTCGGGTTTTTTCCGAGTTCCATAGGCATAGCACCTGCAGTGTTCAGACCCTCAAGGAGAGGGCCTGTATCAAAAGCTGGGAAGCTGGCTAACCTGAGGAGGAAAAATTTGACACCTCATGATGAAATGCTTGCAGCTCTCATTTCAGAGTCCCAAGGAAAAATGAAAATAGAAAAAAAAAAAAAAAAGAAAGATGGAGGCTGTACCTGACAATGGAGGGGGGGGAGAAATGGAGCTCTCCCGAGAGATCACTGGAGTGGCCAAAGACAGAGTTACAGTGGCCCAGGACAGCACTGCCATGACAAAAGACAGTGCTGAAAAAGACAGCGATGCAGAGGCAACTTCCTGAGGCAATTCAGAGTCAGAATGCTCTGCTGCAGCACATGCTGCTGTTAGGGCAGAAGGCAATGCAGTGCTGTAAACCAGGACCTAGCCATATTCTGTAGCCTCTGGAAAACACAGGGTACTGGCCACATCAGCAACTCCTTCCTGCTAGATCCCTGTTGCTGTGCTCCCAGAGGCCAATCTTTCCATAGCACTAAGCTCAGGGCAGAGAACAGCTGCCGCTGGGACGGGAGCTCAGCTCTTTAGAGCCATCAAACACCCCCTAATAACTTTGAGCCTTGCCACACAACACCAGAAGGCCCAAAACCAAGAAGCATCAACAGCAAGGCATATACTCACCTGTGACCTGAATGTCCCCTCCCCTTGTTGTGTTCTGCCCTCCACCACATTGCATCACTTTGAGTTTGTTTCATAATTGTTTTAATGGAAGGTTTATTTCCGTTTCCAAATATAAACACATTGTTTCTAAATTTTAATGGTTTTTATTATTAAAGGGTCATCATTACATTTTACACAGAAAATACTCAAAAGTAAAAGCGACAGGTATCGCTGATAATATTACCTCGTTTCCATTTTCTATTGGAGACCTTGCTGGTACTTTTCTGCACCTCAGCTTCCCATCCATTGTTAAGGCTTTCACCCTTACTCTCACAAATACTGTGCAATACATAACATGCTGCTGTAATCTTAGGCACTTTTTCCAGCTACCAACTCATTCTAATCTTCGGCATGTTTTTTCAGCTACTAACCTATTCCACAAACAACACTACCTTTCTTTTAAATGGCCAAATGCACACTCCAGTACCATTCTGCAACTATGACACAGGAGTTAAAACAGTTCCTTTCTTCTGTCCAAATGGCCTGTGAATAGATTCATTAACCAGGGAGTCAGAGGTTAAGATGGATCTCCCAGGATAATTGGAACAATCTCTACACCATTAATGTCCATAGCAATCCTAGGAACAAACAGTCCTTTCTCCTTTAAGGTAAACAGAGCGAAATTCCAAAAGATCCTAGCATCCTGGAGCCTTCCAGATCACCCTGCTTTTACGTCTGCAAAGCTACCAGTGGTCAACCAGCCCTTGGAACACGCCATAGGCTCCACTCACCCTTACAGCGCTTCTTCCTGGCTGGTCAGGGGATTAGTGCTATCCAGGTCCAACACCACCTTTATTTACTCTCACTGGAACTCAGCATGTTCCCTCTTCATGATTTAGTTGTTCCCTTTCTTCATGGCTTCCTCTTGCCAGGTTACTATCCATTTCCACCCTTCTGGGGTATCAAGATCCCACAGGGCAAACCATCCCAGGGAGTCTTCAAATCTATTGATCTGACTGTGCCACTTCCCCAGTGGCTGGTAGGGGGAATCCAGGCCCACCCTCTATTCTGGGTTCTAGCTCAAGGACCCTGTAATTAACAGCTAAGGTCTGTAACATCCCAACTTGCTGGTGTTTCTCTGAGCCTTTTCCTATTCCTCCTCTCAGACTTCTGCTCCACCACCCTTCTGGGTAAACCCTTCATTCAGGGCCTGGATCTCCTGAGTTTCCTCCTTTCCCACTCTAATACCCAGAGAGGGGCTGCAGGCTTCCTCACTGCAGCCTCTTTCTTTTCCTGCCATTTATAGTGTAGCAGTCTCAGCATGTGAGGCTATGACCCCTACCTACTTCCATTTTCACATAAGCTAAAAAACCTATATCCTCTCCCCCAGTACTGTATCCTTAAAAAAGCCCAGTACTCCCACCGATCCTTTTGGACAATATTTTTTCCACCTTGAGGCATATCAGTTCTTCATAAAGCATCTCCTTTGTATGTAGTTCTCCCTGCATTGCCACAGCAGATGCTCAACTGTTTCTTGGATTTTGCATATATTGCATAACCCAGCTTTATGCTGGTTTAGTAAATATAAGTTACAATTCAGATAACAGTGACCTGTTAGTGCTCTAAATATAGTTACTTCACTTCCTCTATCAAGTACACCATTATCTTCAAGATTAGGATATATTTCATAGAACCTTCAACTTTTTGTCTCAATAGGTCATTGTTCTTGCCATTCCTTCTTAAGTTCTCTCTTAACCAAACTATTGAAGTCCTGTTTATTCTGAGAGATCTTTATATCAACCTCCTCATTTTGAGGGCATTTTTTTGCTGTTTTATCTACCATTTCATTGCCTGGTATCCCAACATACACTAGAATCTGTGCTATTACTACATTATACTATCACCATAGTGAAGAACAATATTTCATTGAAGTCATTTTTGCTTTCTGGGGCTACCCCTTTCTGCTGCTAACTTCCTGGCTTTATACTAACCCCACCTGATCCTTCTCAACTGGGCTCCATCATCAGTACGGGTTACTTAGGCCACTTCATTCCCCTAAGGTGTGTCCTATCTGGTAAACTAGCCCTTTCTCAGCCTCATTTACCTTTCCCAGGCTAGCATGGGGTGAACATCCCATCACAGAACACCATGGAGAAATACATCTCTCTGTTTATAAATTCTGAGGGGGTGGAGGAGGAATAATAGGCACATGGGTCCTGTCAGTTGCCCCAGTACAGTTTGGGAACGACATGCATGCAAAGCCATCAGTAAGCTCCTGAGCGTTACCAAGTTTTAGAACCAGGTGCAACAGTACCTCTTCTGTGGCATCACATACCTGCATGACAATGGCTCCAATAGTTGATCTCCCCTTGCAAACTGGCTGGCTACAGACCAGTAGCATTCGAGGGATGGCCAACTTCTAGATGGCAATGGTAACCGTTTCTCCACAGGTGTGGCGCACCACATGTTGGTCGGCTGCTGCTTCTGCAGCTCCAGGGCTAGTTCGGCACATATCTCAAAAAAGATTGCCCTGCCATCCTGAAATTCTCTTGCCACTGTTGGTCATCCCAAGCCTGCAGAACAATTCTTTCCCACCATTTGATGCTGGTTTCCCAACCCCAGAAATGGCACTGCATGGCATGAAGCTGCTCTACAAACTGCTCCTCTAGTATCAGTTGCTTGGTCTGCTCCTCATCTTCTTCATCCTTGTCCTGCTTCCTCTGCCCCACTGAAGCTGCTGCCGCTGCCACCACCACATCTGTTTGGTGCAACCAGCGAAGTCTAATGCCAAATTGTCCAGCTATGAGTGCTGAAATACAACCCAAGCAGCTTCTGCATATTCAGAGTTGCCAGCATTGCAGCTGGAACATTGTTGGGTCGATGCTGGCCAATAGCATTAACCCACTCTGAAAGGAATCATGGGGTAGAGACAGCAGAAACATGGGAATTTTTTTTTCAGTTTGAACCTTTTTGGCTTCTGCTATGCATCCCACAATGCCCAGTGAGAAAATTCCCATAATGCACACTGCTCGGCAGCAAAGCAAAGGATCATCAGATATTCTCCAAGAACACCACATGCTTATTATACAGCAAGCTGCCAGTGTATGTACACAGTGATGCTGTCATGAATCAGGCCTGCAATCTAGTCAGTCTCCAGGTAACCTAAGGAGGGCAGCTAGTAGTAGGCTGCCTAATTGGCTACACTGCATGATTGGTTGGAAGAGTCAGCAGGCCAGCTGTTAAGATCAGCCGCAGCAACAATTTAGTGGCTGGCTGCTCAAAATATTTAATCCAGGACTGTGATAGTGCCTTGTCTTGCCTCGCCTCATTCTAGGTAACCTTGTTTTGACTCTCAGCTCTGATTTGTAACTTCCGACTCTGACCTTGGACTCTGAGGGTATATCTAACTAGCAAAGAAAAACCCATGGCTGACCTATGCCAACTGACTTCAGCTTGTAGGACTTGGGCTAAAAGAACAGGAATACTTGTGGCACCTTAGAGACTAACAAATGTATTTGACCATAAGCTTTTGTGGGCTACAGCCCACTTCACTGGATGCATAGAATGGTGCCTTGTAGATATCTAGGCTCAGGCTGGAGCCTGAGCTTTAGGACCCTCCCACTTCACAGGGGCCCCAGCCCAAGCCCAGACATCTACACCAGTGGTTCTCAACCTTTCCAGAGTACTGCACCCCTTTCAAGAGTCTGATTTGTCTTGTGTACCCCCAAGTTTCACCTCACTTAAAAACTACTTGCTTACAGAATCAGACATAATAATACAAAAGTGTCAGCACACTATTACTGAAAAATTGCTTACTTTCTCATTTTTTACCACATAAAGTACATTGATTGGAATATAAATATTGTACTTACATTTTAGCGTATAGTATACAGAGGAGTATAAACAAGTCAGTGTCTGTATGAAAGTTTAGCGTGTACTGACTTTGCTAGTGCTTTTTATGTAGCCTGTTGTAAAACCAGGCAAACATCTAGATTAGTTGATGTACCCTCTGGAAGATGTCTGTGTAACCCTAATTGAGAATCACTGATCTGCACAACAATGAAACAGCCTGGCAGCCCAAGCCCCACAAGCCTGAGTTGGCTGGCATGGGCCAGCTGTGGGTGTTTAGTTGCTGTGTAAACATATCCTGATTTGGGTTTTGACCCAGTACTCTGATGCCTCATGTCCTGGGTGCTGACAGATGTGAACAACAACAAGACACAGCTGTTCTGTCTGTATACCATTACTGCCAGTTATGTACTGCCAGTTAAAAAAAATGTGTCAAATGAATCCAGTTTAATCCCTCCCACCCCCAGCATTGATTAAGCCTTTAGCTTCAGTTTTGAAACATCTAACATGTAGGTACCTTGCTTCCTGATAGACTGCACAGTGATGGATTAGGTACCAGCCTCTTTATACAGTGAAAGGGGAGTGAGGTGGCTAAGACTGGAGTTCATAAAACCTAGCAAGTTTAGCTAGCGGGAAATTCTGAGGAGAGGGGTATCTAAACTCTGGACAGGTAGGAGGTGCCTTCCTCCACTTGAGATTCACATGAGTGAACCCTCACCTATATTTAGATGCCTAAGCCAGCTCAGCTCTTCCCACAAAATGAAGTGGTTTCCTTTTGTTCAGTGGTTATTGCACTCACACAGGATGTGGGTTTAAATTCCCCCTACCTAATTCGTTGGGCCAGAAAGAGAGCCAGAATGACTCCAGGCCCAGCTCCAATGAATATTTGTAAGTATCTTACACAAAATGGAATAGCTCCAACAGGAGAGAATGAAAATAATCCAACCTATCTTACTTTAAAGCCTGGTGGTTAGGGCATCCTGATGGGAAAACTGGGTTCAAGTCCCTGCTCCAAATCAGAAAGAGTGGGGATTCAAAGCTGAGTCTCCCACATCCCAGGTGAGTGCTCTACCATTAGGCTAGAATGTGTAAGGGAGGGTGTGACAGCATGTTTTGGGTGATGCCTGATCTAGTAGGTGGCATCTAGTCACACTTATTGTATCAGGCTAGATAGGTGAGAGAACACCTAGGTTAAGGATCTTGCTATGTCTTAGGGCATGTCTACACTTACCGTGGATCGATTTAGCGGGTCTAGTGAAGACCTGCTAAATCAACCACAGATCGCTCTCCCATTGACTCTGGTACTCCACTGAAACAAGAAGCCTAAGGTAAGTCGACGGGAGAGTTTTTCCCGTCAACCCAGTGTGGTGCAGACACCACAATAAGTCGACCTAAGCTATGTAGCTGCAGTTGCGTAACTTAGGTCGACTTAACCCTGTAGTGTAGACCTGCCCCTGGGCACTGATTTGCTCAGCAGTGTCAGGATTTAGGTCGCTTTGCACATCCCCGCCAAAAGAAATTTAGGCACCTTTCTTATTGGCAGAAACTTAACTGCTCAGGAAATGTAGGTGCCCCCGAGGGTTAAACAGAAGCTGAGCATGGGAAATTTTGAGGATATAAATTTTGGGACTTAAATCTCTTTGCGGATCTAATGTGGGGACAGATTATCCTACAACTGCCTCCAGCAGGGTTCTCATTCAATCCTCTGAACCATCTAGAATTGGCCATTGTCAGAGACAAAATACTGGCCTAGACAGAGACTGAAGCAGTATGACACTCTGTATGTTCCTATTCATAGACAAATGGTCTTCCTTTTCCAAATCCACACTACTGTATTTCTCTTCCTCCTCCTCCCCCCCCGCCCAATCAGGCTATATCCATACATAGAGATTCCCAGCTCTCTCAACTTGAAGTAGTGTGCTAACAATAACACAGTGTAGCTGGGGTAGCACAGGAGGCATCTTGGGCTAGCAGCCCCGTGTATTTATCTCACTGGACTCCCTGCATATGTACTAGGTTGGCTAGCCCAACCTGCCACCCTGGCTCCACTGCTAATGTTAGCACACGAGAGCTAGTGCAGGTATGTAAGCTGGGAATCACACACCCCAGCTCCAAGTGCAGAGATAGCCTTAAGGAAGCCTTTCATGCTCTCTAGCTCTCTGTATGTATGACCTGACAAAATGTAATATATATATTTTAATACACCCACAATTTTCTCTCTCTCTTTTATATATATATATATATATATATATAAAATCCTAAATCAACACATCTTCTGTGAACTAAGATCCTGAAATGTATTCACGGTATTTCTAAAGCATTTCAGATCACTGAATTAACTCAGAACATCATTCAATGACTCTGTTTGAAGTCAAACAACGTTTACTAATTACTCTGGACCAGTATTTAGAAACTCATAAAATCTGTATTTAACCACCATACAAATAAAGGTACAGACTGAAATGTTTTCTGTATTCTTGTTAAAAGCTGCTATAATGTTCATGCAATTTATTGTTATGGACTTCAGGTATTAAATACTTAGCTCCTACAGGCATACTTAGTTTTAAGGAAGAAAGATGTGACTCAAACGATCATTTGGTACAGGGGAGGAGTGCTTTATAAAGAATTCTGCTGTCCTGAAAGAATTTAAGGTGAAAAAAGCTATGTATACTGAATGTGATTAAAAAAATCTCTAAAACCAATTCCTTCTTGACCTCTAGAAGCAATGAGAAAAACTACTGTAGGGGAACAAGCTCTGTAATTCTTTACCAAAGGAAAACATCAGTAACACTTTGCATTTACAATACCATCTTAAATACATGGAAATGGCAACAAACAGTACAAGGCTTTTAAAACCTTGATCTTAAACTCAGTATACGTTATATGAAAATTATCCACATAGAAAACCAACAATAAATAATAGATTATGTTTAATAGCACAAAGGATCTGAAGCACTTAATAAATTATAGAAATGCTAAAGTGGTGCTATCTCTCAAGTAGGAATATGTCAACTAACTATTGCAAAGAATAGGACAAGGAGAGTATATTTTAGCCAAAGACCTATGGGAAAACCAATACACGTTTAAAAAGGTTGCTGTCGGATCTTTGACGATGGGCCTTTTGAAGTCCATAATCTCAAGGAAAACCCCTTAAACTACATGGAAGTTAGTTTATGACTGGTGGAACTGATCCTGCTAAGCTTTGAATGTGGGACATGAGCTGTCTCAAGCCTGGTCTACACCAGGAGTTGAGGTCGAATTTAGCAGCGTTAAATCGATTTAACCCTGCACCCATCCACATGACGAAGCACTTTTTTTCGACTTAAAGGGCTCTTAAAATCAATTTCTTTACTCCACCCCCAACAAGGGGATTAGCGCTGAAATCGGCCTTGCCAGGTCGAATTTGGGGTAGTGTGGACGCAATTTGACAGTATTAGCCTCCGGGAGCTATCCCAGAGTGCTCCATTGTGACCGCTCTGGACAGCACTCTCAAGTCAGATGCACTGGCCAGGTAGACAGGAAAAGGCCCGTGAACTTTGAATCTCATTTCCTGTTTGGCCAGCGTGGCAAGCTGCAGGTGAGTGCAGAGCTCATCAGCAGAGGTGACCATGATGGAGTCCCAGAATCACAAAAGAGCTCCAGCATGGACCGAACGGGAGGTATGGGATCTGATCGCTATATGGGGAGAGGAATCCGTGCTATCAGAACTACGATCCAGTTTTCGAAATGCCAAAACATCTTTCAAAATCTCCCAGGACATAAAGGACAGAGGCCATAACAGGGACCCGAAGCAGTGCCACGTGAAACTTAAGGAGCTGAGGCAAGCCTACCAGAAAACCAGAGAGGCAAACGGCCGCTCCAGGTCAGAGCCCCAAACATGCCGCTTCTATGATGAGCTGCATGCCATTTTAGGGGTTTCAGCCAACACTACCCCAACCCTGTGCTTTGACTCCGTCAATGGAGTGGGAGGTAACACAGAAGCAGGTTTTGGGGACGAGGAAGATAGCTCACAGCAAGCAAGCGGAGAAACCAGTTTTCCCGACAGGAACTGTTTCTGACCCTGGATCTGGAGCCAGTACCCTCAAATCCACCTAAGGTTGCCTCCCGGACCTGCCAGGCGGAGAAGGGACTTCTGGTGAGTGTACCTTTTTAAATAGTATACATGGTTTAAAAGCAAGCGTGATTAATGATTAATTTGCCCTGGCATTCACCGCCAGTACAGCTACTGGAAAAGTCTGTTAATGTGTCCGGAGGGGAAATCCTCCAGGGACATCTCCATAAAGCTCTCCTGGATGTACTCCTAAAGCCTTTGCAAAAGGTTTCTGGGAAGGGCAGCCTTATTCCGTCCACCATGGTAGGACACTTTACCACTCCAGGCCAGTAGCACGTAGTCGGGAATCGTACAACAAATTGTACAACAAAGCATTGCAGCTTATGTTTGCTGGCATTCAAACAACATCCGTTCTTTATCTCCCTGTGTTATCCTCAGGAGAGTGATATCATTCATGGTCACCTGGTTGAAGTAGGGTGCTTTTCTTAAGGGGACATTCAGAGGTGCCCGTTCCCTGCTGTTAGCCATGCCGTGGGGGGAAGCAAAGTGCGACCTTGTAACGAAAGCACATGTGCTACGTATGTAATGTTAACAGCAAGGTTTACCGTGAAAGAGTGTACCCATTGTTCTAGAAAATGTGTCTTTCTAAATACCACTGTCCCTTTTTTTTTCTCCACCACCTGCGTTTCAAGGATCACAGAATCTTCTCCTTCCCAGAGGCTAGCGAAGATTAGAAGGCGAAAAAAAAGCAGTTGCGATGAAATGTTCTCTGAGCTCATGCTGTCTTCCCACACTGACAGAGCACAGACGAATGCATGGAGGCAGACAATGTCAGAGTGCAGGAAAGCACAACATGAACGCGAGGAGAGGTGGCGGGCTGAAGAGAGTAAATAGTGGGCTGAAGAGAGGGCTGAAGATGATAGGTGGCAGCAGCGTGATGACAGGAGGCAGGATTCAATGCTGAGGCTGCTGGAAGATCAAACTAATATGCTCCAGCATATGGTTGAGCTGCAGGAAAGGCAGCTGGAGCACAGACCGCCGCTACAACCCCTGTGTAACCAACCGCCCTCCTCCCCAAGTTCCATAGCCTCCTCACCCAGACGCCCAAGAACGCGGTGGGGGGGCCTCCGGCCACCCAGCCACTCCACCCCAGAGGATTGCCCAAGCAACAGAAGGCTGGCATTCAATAAGTTTTAAATTTTTTAAGTTTTAAAGTGCAGTGTGGCCTTGTCTTTCCCTCCTCCCCGACCCCTCCCGGGCTACCTTGGCAGTTATCCCACCATTTGTGTGATGAATTAATAAAGAATGCATGAATGTGAAGCAACAATGACTTTATTGCCTCTGCAAGTGGTGATCAAAGAGGGGAGGGGAGGGGGGAGGGTGGTTCACTTACAGGGAAGTAGAGTGAACCAAGGGGACGGGGGTGTTTCATCAAAGAGAAACAAACAGAACTTTCACACAGTACCCTGGCCAGTCATGAAACTGGTTTTCACTGCTTCTCTGATGCGCAGCGCACCCTCCTGTGCTCTTCTAACCGCCCTGGTGTCTGGCTGCATGTAACCAGCAGCCAGACGATTTGCCTCAACCTCCCACCCCACCATAAAGGTCTCCCCCTTACTCACAGATATTGTGGAGCGCACAGCAAGCAGTAATAACAGTGGGAATATTGGTTTTGCTGAGGTCTAAGTGAATCAGTAAACTGCACCAGCGCGCCTTTAAACGTCCAAATGCACATTCTACCACCATTCTGCACTTGCTCAGCCTGCAGTTGAACAGCTCCTGAGTACTGTTCAGGCTGCCTGTGTACGGCTTCATGAGCCATGGCATTAAGGGGTAGGCTGGGTCCCAAGGATAACTATAGGCATTTCAACATCCCCAACGGTTATTTTCTGGTCTGGGAAGAAAGTCCCCTCCTGCGGCTTTTGAAACAGACCAGAGTTCCTGAAGACACGAGCATCATGTACCTTTCCCGGCCATCCCATGTTGATGTTGGTGAAATGTCCCTTGTGATCCACGGGTGCTTGCTGCACTATTGAAAAGTACCCCTTGCATTTTATGTACTCGCTGGCTTGGTGCTCTGGTGCCAAAATAGGGAAGTGGATTCCATCTATCACCCCACCACAGTTAAGGAATCCCATTGCAGCAAAGCCATCCACTATGACCTGCACATTTCCCAGACTCACTACCCTTGATAGCAGCAGATCTTTGATTGCGTTGGCTACTTGCATCACAGCAGCCCTCACATTAGATTTGCCCACTCCAAACTGATTCCTGACTGAGCGGTAGCTGCCTGGCGTTGCAAGCTTCCACAGGGCTATCGCCACTCGCTTCTCAACTGTGAGGGCTGCTCTCATCTTGGTATTCTTGCGCTTCAGGTCAGGCGAAAGCAAGTCACAAAGTTCCATGAAAGTACCCCTACGCATGCGCAAGTTTCTCAACCACTGGGAAGCGTCCCAGAGCCACAACACTATGCGGTCACACCAGTTTGCGCTTGTTTTCCGGGCCCATTAGCACCATGATGCCCACATTGCTGGAGCCCATGCTATGCGAGAAGTCTGTGTCCATGTCCTCATCATAAGGCAGGGGCGTGGGCGGACGAAGTAATGCGGCGTGGCGGGTTGCACAGCGCGCGCAAACGGCGCACGCCCGCGTTCTGAGCACGGGCCACGAGCGAGCCCAGGACCAGAGCGAGCGTTCTACGTCACATCGCGTGGGCGGGGCGCGAGCGTCTTGATTCCCGCGTCTCTAGATCCGGAAGAGCGATTGATTCTCTTTTCGCTCTGTGCCGCTAACGTAGCGCTTGCGCGTGGTCTCCCAGCATTCCACCGGCGGTTAGAAAAACGCCTCCGGAAGCGGCGCGCGCTGTCAGAGGGAGGGAACTCACCGCCCACCCCTCCTATCACGTGACGTTAGACCACGCCCTCCTCTCACTGTGTCCGCGCGGCGTCGCACTCCGGGTATTTGAACCGCGCTTCCGCCATCTTTCCAGCGCCTAGTCACTGAGGGGAGCGACACCGAGAGACGTCTCGGGAAGGTAACGGGGCCAGGCCTCCTCCCTTTCCCCGTAGGGCTCGAGGGAAGTGGGTTGGGCTTAGGAAGGGATAGAGGGATGAGCGAGGGCGGTGGTAGTCGCCGGTCGCTGCCTAGGAAGGGGGCTGGGGGGGGGGAGGTGAGGCCTGGCTGGGGGCCGCTCCCGTCTCCTTTCTTTCGCGATGGGGTGTCTGGGCCCGCTCGCCAGATGAGGCGCGGCAGAGGCCTGGCTGGAGGAGCAGAGCAGGAGCCTGATGCGGCCTGGGTACCCGCGGGGGGGGGGGAGGGGAAGTGGCGCGCGCTGCTCTGTCATCGTGGCGCTGGGAGGCCGCGAGGCCCGTTGGAGGGGTGGGGGGGAGCGGCAGGCAGGTTGGGCCCCTCCGGAGTCCCAAGCCCGGGCCGACGCTTGATCGGTACCGAGATGGTCTCCCGTGAGCGGCGGGATGGTGGCGCGGAAGGAGGGAACTGGGGCGGGCGCCCCCGGGGGCGAGTCCAAGCTCATCTTCCCCGGGGGGGCGCCTTGCAGGCCCCGTGGCTCAGTCCCCCCGTATGGAGCCTGGCGAAAGTGGGGTTCAGGCGGCTCCCTCTCTAGGATGGGGGCGGGGGGGAAGTGCGGCCGCCATTATCGCCCGTTCTCGCGCCCCATGCGGCGCGGCGCTTCCTGTCCCGATGAATGGGGCCGGGACCACGCGGGCAGTTGGCGGGCTGGGAGGAGCCCGGGCCCCTGCGCCGGAGGCGGCCGGTGAGCGCAGCGCAGAGCACCGGGCCCTGCGCTGTCTGGCGGGCTGAGCTCTCATGCTGCCATTTCTCCCGCAGACCCAGCATGGCCGCCCAAGGAGAGCCCCAAGTGCAGTTTAAGGTAAGGAGCTGGCGTTGTGCGGGCAGGTCTGACTCGCTGGCGCAGCTTCATGTATTCCTGGCTGGCGTTAGGGCAGCCGTGGGTTTGGAGCGGAGGTTTTTACTCTGCTTACCATTGTACAGTAAGTTTTCACAGGCTAGGGCCTAGAGTGAATTTCCATTATGCCATGCATGTTAGCTGCTGTTCCTAATTCGAATTGTAGTTTGTTTAAACTTTTTAAATGGTTGTGGTGCACAACATAAAATCTAAGCCAATTATGAATTAAAAGTACTTCCAAATGCTTCCTCTCCCTAGTTCCTTTGTCACTTTTTTGCTCTGAGGTAGTCTCCTAACTTACCCCATTACTTCCCTGTGTTGTGTGGAAATGTCAGATGGCAGGAAAAACTAATTTGAGGTAGTTTGCTGTTTAGTGCAGTGTTATAGCAAGGAGTCTGAGAGAGTGTGTATAAATCTTGGGTGTTTGTGGTTGTCTTCCTATTTTACACAAATTATTTATTATTTAATGTCCTATTAAACACTAGGGAAGGTAAATAGTTTTTTCTTTTCTAAAAACTCAAATACTGTTGCATATTTCTTGGTTTGGACAATGCAAGTCAATTTCATGCTGTGGCTCTAATGTGCTTGTCCAACACTTGTAGTGTTTGAATTACAGGCACTGTAGGAGGGTCTTGTTAACTGATTCAGTTTTTTAAAATTGAAATGGTTCTATACAATATTCTAAGAAGATGTTCTTAAAGAACCTGCACTCTAAGGCCAAATCTAGAATGTTCTTTTATCTGGATTTAATAATCTGTAACTGATAGAACCAAATTTAACACTTTTATTTACATTGAAAGCTATATGGTGTTGCATAAGGCAACTTGAAATTGAGGTAATGTCAAAGAATGAAATATATAACAAGCTGGCCATTAACTGCTTTTAGGTAGCTTATAATTAAAAAAACGAAACCATGTAATCCCCCTACATGGAGAAAATTTATAGGATTGGTGTTTTAATTAAAAATTACCTAAAAGTGGTTAATAGGTGACAGTTATTTTATAAAGAGACTTTAAAATGTGTTGGCTTGATTTGTTTTCTGAAATCTTTCAACAGCTTGTCTTGGTTGGCGATGGTGGTACTGGTAAAACAACATTTGTAAAACGTCATTTGACTGGTGAATTTGAAAAGAAGTATGTAGGTATGTTTAAACACTTGGAGAATTCTAGTACTAGTTTCAAATATTACATAAGCAGTTTCTAAATTTAATGTTTTAATTACAGCTACACTGGGTGTTGAAGTCCATCCTCTGGTGTTCCACACTAACAGAGGCCCTATTAAATTTAACGTATGGGACACGGCTGGTCAGGAGAAATTTGGTGGTCTGCGGGATGGTTATTATATTCAGGGTAAGTATAAAACTGCAGAATATTTACAGTAACTCCCCGATAACTTCACAGGGAGGGGTCAGAAATATGACAATAGTTGTACAAAAAAGAGCATCCCATCCTAAGCAAATTGTAGCCATGTCAGCATGAGAAGTAGTCACACTATTCTGTATATTGTTTTCTAATAATCTGTGGAACTCTCCAGTAAAGTTAAATGGTATAACAAACTAATCAAGAAATCACTTGCCAGGCTTAAAGTGCCCCCTTAAAGAGAATTGGAAACTGCATTAAACAGGAGTTTTTCCCTTTTAAATTTTTCTAAATTCCTTATGTATTTGACTCAGTTGAGTGTATTTAATACTTTGCAGAACATCTTTAAAGAGTTTGTCCTCCTACCTGCCTTTAGAAATATGAGAAACAAAGTCTGGCCTCTTCGTTCTTTGAAAAGCTCCTTGGACTAGGGTGGGAGACAAGGTCATCCTGAGATATGTACCATAAACTCTCAAGTAGTTCAAGGCCAGAATAGGTTGTCTGAGACAGGGTTACACCTATTTGAATCATGTTTTTGATAAATATTTGGGCAAATCAAACTTATTGAGGAAGCCTCTGTGTGTGCCCTATCCACGTAATACCATGGTTTTCAATAGGATTACTTGCATGGATACATTTACTGGGTGCCTTAGTGTTTGTAGGATTGGACCCTAAAATGTGAGCAGGCAAATAATCCTGGGCTGGCCTAAGGAACTCCTATATTCTTTTTGCTTATTAAGCAGGAGGTATCCTGACAGAATTCTTAGGCGGAAAATTAGAAGTGTGAAATAGTGGACGGATGGAGGGTTGTACTTACAGGAGGACCACCCATTCATATATCTTTCATCCACCACTAGTATACATTTCAATAAATAAATAATATGAAAGCTTGAATTATCTTTCAGCTCAGTGTGCCATCATCATGTTTGATGTAACATCAAGAGTTACATACAAGAATGTACCTAACTGGCATAGAGATCTGGTACGAGTATGTGAAAACATCCCTATAGTGTTGTGTGGCAACAAAGTGGATATTAAGGACAGAAAAGTCAAGGCAAAGTCAATTGTCTTCCACAGGAAGAAGAATCTTCAGGTATGATGGCTGTCTGTTTTCAGGAATCTTACGTTTTGATTCTCGTCTATTGACCTAAACAGTACTATTGCAGCCCTTTTATTTTGAAGGTAAAATGCAATGCTGAGCACTTATGCATTTCTCATTACCAATGATAGTTAACTACAAATGCAGTAAAACATCAAATCGCTTTTTTTTCCATAAGTACAGAATTGAGGATCTTAACAATTGACTCAGATAGGAGGTTAAAGGTGCTATATTCCCTTCATTAGGACTAATATTGACTTCTGCCTGAGATGTAGGACCCTGACCTCAGTCTTGATATAAAGCTCTTCGTCATTTAAAGAAGCTGATAACACAGTAAAAAGGGTAACATAACATTCATTAGAATTTGATAAAAATTCAGAGCAGCCAAATGTGAACCTGTTCAGGGTGGAGCTCTTCACAAAGCCTTGTGCACTTAAGAAAAATAAAAACAGATTCTTGATTAAAATAAAAATCAAGGTTTAGGTCCAGAAATCTGTTGCCTGGATAGACAACTGAAATGTCTTAACTTGCTTTTTTGTTACGGGACTGTTTAGTGGCCTGTTTCTATCGTGTGCCAAACCACTTTAGCTTGGCAGAAATCACTGGGAGTAAAGCAGGTGAAGACCTTGCAGTTGAGATGCTGGTCAGAGCCAAACTTAGCTGTACAACAAGGTCTGACTTTCCAACAGTAGATGTGTTAACATATTTTGTGTGTGTATATATGACCGTTCTCTTTTGCAGTACTATGATATCTCAGCTAAGAGTAACTACAACTTTGAGAAGCCCTTCCTCTGGCTTGCCAGGAAGCTAATTGGAGATCCCAACTTGGAGTTTGTTGCCATGCCTGCTCTTGCACCCCCAGAGGTTGTTATGGACCCAGCATTGGCAGCACAGTATGAGCAAGACTTACAGGTAACTGCTCTAACAAAATGGTACAGAGTTGCAAATGTTTGTCCATTTCTCTAACATTGATGCCTGAGAAATCAACTGCTATAAGGAGTTCAAACTCTATAACTAGTTGTAAATATAATTTTCTCTGTTTCAGATTGCTCAGACCACTGCCCTGCCAGATGAAGATGATGACCTGTAAGGGATGAAGCTGGAGCCCAGCGTCAGAAGTCTAGTTTTATAGGCAACTGTCCTGTGATGTCAGTGGTGCAGCGTGTTTGCCACTTTATTATCTAGCTGAGCAGAACATGTGCTTAATCTTTGGGATGCTGAGAGATGAATGGGCTTCGGAGTGAATGTGGCAGTTTAAAAAAAAAAAAAATTCCTTCATATTTTGGACCTGCATATCTAGCTGTTTTTTTTGGACTGCAATTACTTCCCCCTTGAGTTTCAAATCTAACTAAGACTGCTGCAGTCACATCACAGTATTCAGTGGTAAATCTTGTTTGTTACTGTCATTCCCATTCCTTTTTTGTTTAGATCATAATAAAGTTGTATTTCAAATATCTAAACAAGTGAACTTTCATGCATTGCTAGGAGTAATTTAAATGTCTCCTATCCTTGAATAGATGCTAATATAGTATTGAATGTTAATTTGATTTTTCACACTTGGAATACGTATGCAACAAGTAGTAAATTAAAAAGTAATCTAGTAAGCTCTTACAAGCTGCTCGAAGCCTATCTGATTTAAACACTGACTTTTAAAACCTGAAGTGTAACTTAACTAGGGAAAACAAAAGCAGTGAACATCTGAGGGCTTGTCTACAGGTTAAAGTAATGTGTGCTTGGGGGGGATTAGTCTGCATAGACCATGCTTGTGCACACTAAAAGTTCCCTGGTGTACGCAACAGGGAACTTGAAATGTGTACAAGTATGGCTGACATGGGCCAACTACTGCATGTGTTAATAGGCTTTTTAAAATCACCACCCCCTTGTGCACATTACCTTACCATGTAGACAGTCCCTGAAGGAGTGGCAAGTGTAAATGGATTGAAACAAGTGTAAAATGCAGGTCTAAACCTGTTCCTAATAGCTGGATTTGAAATACAGATACTGCTTGCAGAGATTCTTTTTCTAGGAATACAGTACCAAGCTCAACCTCCATGCTGCCTTTTTTAAAAAAAAAAAAAACAAAACCCTAAACAATTGCAAACCAGAACTGAAGATTGATCTATTAAAATGAACTTTGAAATTCAGAGGGCTCCATACTATAGCAACCAGAAACTAGTCATCAATATACCTGTTTATATTAAGTGATGTACAAATTATAGCAGAGCTAGTGTTCTGCTATAGTTAAGGCTGAGTGTTCCTCAGTGTATACAGTGAAATGGGCTCTTTGCTAAGCATTGTAACTCACTTTCCACTGAAGTTACAATTAGTTAAAACTTGAGTCAAATTCCATGCTTGACTGAACTACATAAGTCTTTACCAAACCACACTGCAAGTTCTAAATTTGAAAACAGCTTATTGCAGCACAGATAGTGGAAAATGTCAACTTTAACACTAAACTTACTGGCACTTATACACACCAAAATGGAAGTTTTTAAGGGAAATAATTTTCAGTAGTGTTCAATTAAGTACATGAATCCATCAGTTTTGTATTTTTGGTTTCTTAATAAAGTGGAGCATTTCATTTATTCCTCAACTTGCATGTTTATGTACAAAGTTATTACTGACAATGTTTTTTAAACTTGGATAATAACAACCTAAAGCACCCTTGTTACCAGCAACAAGTGGACTGTCATTGTCACATTTCCTTCCAAAAACATTTAGACATGATTAGTCAGATTTCTAATGGTCTAGATTCACTTTGGAAACTAGTTTACAAATAGTTATGGCTTAAGGGGAGGAGCTGAAAAGGTCCTTCACAGGCAGGATTAATGGTAGCTTTTTCATTCTGTATTTAATTTTATCTGCAGTCAAGATACCCAGGTTCTCTTCTAAAGCTTCAGCTGGACTGGTCTTTTCAATAGCAAAGTCTGCTTGAATCAAACAGCCCCTGAACATAGGCTTCTGCCTCATGTATTCTGCCACTAAGGTTTAGGCTATGGCTACAGTTTGAGGTAGGGCTGTGATTTGATTCCTAATTTGAAGAAAAACGTGCTAGAATTGCACACTAAACATGAGTGGTCACAGCAGCATGAGCAGTGGGATGGGCTAGTTACATGGAATGTGGCTGTCCGAGACCCTACCCCTGCACTTCAGACAACTAGCCCCTTGCACTACAGTGGCTAAACTGCATTTAGCATGCTAGTTCAATCAGAATTAATGCATATTTTGCCTTGAAGTGGCAATCACACCCCCTAAATCAGTGGTCTCCAAGCTGGGGTGAGGCATGGAGGAACATTTAGCGGGGGGCATAGCTGGACCTAAGCCTCTGGCCCCAGCTGAGGCCCTGGGTTTGACCTTAACCCTAGCCCTCTCATGGCTGTGGCCTCAGCTGCAGCTCTGGCTCATGGAGTGTGGACAGGTTACATTATGGCTAAGTGGGGACACAACATAAAAAGTTTGGGGACCACTGCCCTAAATGAACACTATTCACTAATGCTGCCAGGTTTAACCTCACCTATTAGGTTCTACAACGTAGATTTTTGCTTTTAAAGTTCACTAGTTCCTTGCTGGAAATAGATGAATTTCAGTCTTCATGTCTTGTTCCATCAGTACATACAACTAACTTTATGTACTAGTTAGTTTTCAAGTTGGCCCTAGCTGCCTGCCCTTTCTGCCACTCTTCCCCTCCTACACCAAAGTGGTTTCTTGTCACCACTTTTACCCCTTAATTGTTTTAGCAGGAGAATCCCTAGTAGCCGTGACTTCTTTGTTTTGCATGTATTGTGGCTTTTGCAAAGTAGTGGAGTATAGCTACATCGGGTCAGCAACCTTTCAGAAGTGGTGTGCCGAGTCTTCATTTATTCACTCTAATTTAAGGTTTCGTGTGCCAGTACTACATTTTAACTTTTTTAGAAGGTCTCTATAAGTCCATAATATAAAACTAAACTATTGTATGTAAAGTAAATAAGGTTTTAAAAATGTTTAAAATTAAAATGCAGAGCCCCTGGACCGCTGGCCAGGACTTGGGCAGTGTGAGTGCCACTGAAAATCAGCATGTGTGCCATAGGTTGCCTACTCCGAGCTACATTATAGTTTTGTCTGATGTGCACATACTTTAAATGTAAGCTATCCAAAGCTCAAACACAACGTCATGAAATAATGATTTTTCTAAAATGCCATACACTGGATCTTTCAGTTGCTGGAGTTTGACCTCTAGTGACCTTCCCATTCATCTCTCTCAAATCTATTAGTCTTCCTGGACCTTTTCACTGCAATATCATTTGGCCTAGTAAAGTAGGCTGAAATCTTTCTTGAAGTCTTATTGCAGGTTTTTCAGGTGACTGGAGGATGGTGCTGTAGAATAGCAAAGTTATTCCATGTTTATAGGGCTGAGTTCATGCTCTGTCCACAGCATTTCCAGGGTTGGTTAGACCTGATCTGATCCTGTGTCAATGAGGCCAATATAGTCTTAGTGGGTACCTGCACAATTACAACTTTTGTCAGATTTTTTTCATATACCCTATTGTGATTTGTAAGAAATAAGATTTATTTTTGCTAATGTTTCAGGATTAGTTTGTGTTCGAGGCCCATTGTCTTGCTAAATTTAAAAGCACGATGAAAGTTTTAACAGTCTTATGATGGCAGCTTGTATATGTTGTTAAAGGGCTTAACTGAGTTATGTTTTAGAGCTTCCAGCTGATAGCATTACTTGAACGTATGCAAACATATAAGAGAAAATTAGGTAGAGCATTTCCTGATCATTCAACACACTCTGTATAACCATGTCTTTAAATCATTCAGATCCACTCATCTCAGCCTGAACTACTGTGGTGCTACCGCCGGATAATATTCTATTCTTCCTATATATATATATAGCACCTTTTGTCCTAAAGTGATAAACTGTTGCAGGGATACTTTTATTCTATTTATTTTCTTTGGTTTTTTTTTTTCTTTCAAATGTTGATATTGCTTGTCCCTTAATAAACGGTCAGGAAAATAAAATGTTCCTTAAACTCTATGAATACCTCCACCTAGTGGTATGAGTTATACATTAGAACACAGTACTTCACTTATTCCAAATGAATGCCTTAATCAGTTAAAGCCAAACTTTTCACTTTTTGATATTCCACTTATACAGCTGCTGAATTTTCATATTAACTTGGGATACAAGAAGGGTCACTTCATATGCTGCCTATTTCAACTTTATTTAAGTTGGCAATCTGCCTCTGTATGAGATTTCTAGTTTTTGACATTTTGCAACCTGAACCAAATATGTTCATTTTTTAAAAGCTTTTTTATTTTGTCCTTGAGGTTCTGCATTTTTGTTCTAGCTTTCAAATATAGAGTGGGGTATTGGCAAATATATTATGCCTGGTAATGTGCTGAAGCTCCAGTATTTCTGATGCTAAATCTAATGGACATTGTTGAAAATAAAATGTGAAAATGAGGCAAAGATCCTGTACAAGATTTTTTTTATTAAATTTGCTAATGATACTGAGCCATGCCCTGGGCTATGCTAAGCATTCATTTTACCACTCCCATTGGCAAAGGAGAGTGAAAGCTATTGAACATTTCCACAGGAAATCTATAACCAAGCACTGGAATGCGTTGTATGCTATTTTCACCCATTTTGGGCCGAAACATGTTTTTTGAAGCTTTGATCTTTTGTTGCTAAAATGGGAGGTTGTAGGGCAGGGCACAATTTGGACTGTCAGCTGCTTTATAAAAATACACATGCTTAAATTAAAACTATTTTATAAATTCAAGTGCTTTGAGCATGGTTCTTCTCTAACTTTAACTTCATTGCAACAGTGGAGGTATTCCTATTTATGCAATGGAACAGAATTGAGCCAGGGTCATTTTTGATGTATAAAGTTAAAATAGCATTTAAGTCAGTTTCTTTTTCTTGTCTGGTGTCAATAACTTAGTATGGAGAAACTATATAGGATTATATATAGTGGGTACCTGCACAATTCCAACTTTTGTAAGAAATAGAATTAGTTTTTGTTGATGTTTCAGGCTTGATAGGATAACCAGCCTTGTGGATAGCGGGGAAGCGGTAGATCTGGTATATCTTGACTTTAGTAAGGCTTTTGATACTGTTCCGCCTGACCTCCTAAACAAACGAGAAGGGTATATCGAGTGGGGTCCTTTAGGGATCAATTCTAGGTCTGGTGCTGTTCAATATCTTCATCAGTGATTTAGGTCATGGCATAGAGAGTACACTTACAAAGTTTGAGGGCGATACCAAGTTGGGAGGGGTTGCAAGTGCTTTGGAGGATAGGATTAAAATTCAGAATGATCTGGACAAACTGGAGAAATGTTCTGAAGTAAATAGGATGAAATTCAATAAGGACAAATGCAAAGTACTTCACTTAGGAAGGAGCAATCAGTTGCACACAACAAAATGGAAAATGACTGCCTAGGAAGGAGTACAGTAACTCCTCACTTAACTTTGTAGTTATGTTCCTGAAAAATGCAACTTTAAGCAAAACAATGTTAAGCGAATCCAATTTCCCCATAGGAATTAATGTAAATAGGTGGGGTTAGGTTCCAGGGAAATTTTTTTCACCAGACAAAAACCTCTGTGTGTGTGTATATACACACACAGTATAATTTATAAATTTTAAACAATTTAATACTGTAGACAGCAATGATGATTGTGAAGCTTGGTTGAGGTGGTGGAGTAAGAGGGTGGGATACTTCCCAGGGAATACCTTCCTGCTTAGTGATGAACTAGCATTTGGCTGAGCCCTCAAGGGTTAACACGTTGTTAATGTATCCTCACGCTCTACAGGGCAGCACGAATGGAGGGAGGGGAGACAGCATGGCAGACTGAGACACACACCCTGTGTGTGGGAGAGAGAGAGATAGATGCATTGCCCTTTAAGTACACTGACCCCACTCTAAGTACATTGCCTTTTTAAGTAGACCAGCAAGTTGAGACAGCAGCTGCGGCCAGCAAGCTCCCTCCGTCCTGAGCCCTGTCATGTCCCCACCCTGCTCTATGTGGAGAAGGGGTAAGTGGGGGTCAGGGGACACCCTGACTTTAGCGCCCCCCCCCCAGCACAGCAAGCAGGAGGCTGCCGGGAACAGTTCCAAGGCAGAGGGCAGGAGCAGCACAGGGCAGGTGGGGGAGGGACAGCTGAACTGCCCGCAATTGATAGCCTGCTGGGCAGCTGCCCACAGGGTACTTAGGGGAGCAGGGAGCTGAAAGAGGGGCTGCCAATCCACCCTGGTTCCAAGCCCCCCACCAGCTAGCTGCAACGGGCTGTTCTTCCTGCAAGCAGTGGAAAAGCAGGTGGCTGCCCAACGTTATAAGGGAGCATTGCGCAACTTTAAACGAGCATGTTCCCTAATTGATCAGCAATGAAACAATGTTAACTGGGATGACTTTAAGTGAGGAGTTACTGTACTGCAGGAACGGATCTGGGGGTTATAATGGATCATAAGCTAAATATGAGTCAACAGTGTAATACTATTGCAAAAAAACCCAAACATCATTCTGGGATGTATCAGCAGGAATGGTGTAAGAAAGACAAGAGAAGTATTTCTTCCACTCTGTGTTGCCAAGGCCTCAACTGAAGTATTGTGTCCTGCTCTGGATGCCACTTTTCAGGAAAGATGTGGACAAATTGGAGAAAGCCCAGGGGAGAGCAACACAAATTATTAAAGGTCTGTAACACATGGCCTGTGAGGAAAGACTGAAAAAATTGGATTTGTTTAGTCTGGAGAAGAGAAGACTGATGAGGGACACGCAGTGGCGAATTAGCCACTGGACCAATGGGGCCTGCGCTCAGGAGCCCTGGCCAATTGGGGGGCCCTGGAAAAATGGGCACCCCTGGTGTCCCGCCCGGCTCCGCTCACCCGCCCAGCGCTCCTGCTGGGGAGTGAGGGAAGCACCTGTGCCCTGACCCTGCTCCCCGGCAGGAGTGCCAGGCGGGTGGGTCAGGGCCAGCCCCTGCACCCCAACCCTGCTCCCTGGCAGGAGCGCTGCACAGGTGGGGTGGGGCAAGCCCCCATGCCCTGACCCTGTTTCCCCGGCAGGAGTGCCAGGGATGGGAGGGATGGGAAGGGGACGACTGCCCCCACTTGCTCTGGCCCAGAGCCCCACAAACCCATAATCTGTCTCTGGGGACATGATAACATTTTTCAAATACATAAAAAAAAAACATATTGTTACAATAAGGTGGGTGAAAAATTGTTATCCTTAACCTCTGAGGATAGGACAAGAAGCAATGGGTTTAAATTGCAGCAACAGATTGTGGCTGCTACTCTGTTTCCTAACTGTCAGGTAGTTAAGCACTGAAACAAATTGCCTAGGGAGGCTGTGGAATCTCCGTCATTGAAGGTTTTTAGGAATAGGTTAGACACCTGTCAGGAATGATCTAGTTATTATTTAGTTCTGCTTTGAGTGCAGAGGACTGACTAGATGACCTATTGAGGTCTCTTCCAGTCCTACACTTCTATGATTCTACAATTAGTGTTTTCTTGTACATTAAGCTGTTTATCCATACAACAGCTTGCCAATGGAAACTAACTAGCCCTGATTATTTTCTCTTGGCTTCCATTTGACTGATTAAGGCATGGTAGGCTGGATCATGAAAATACAGCCTGCACAGTGGGGTTTGGCACAACTAGTTTCACAAATGATAGGATCTTGCAGAAGGTTAAATCCCGTGTTTCTTCTTTGTTTTGGCTTCTCCAGGTCGACCCCATGTGCAGTAGTTTACAGTTCTATTTCACTGAGGCTAAAAAATTGTTTGTTCTCAAGAACATTAAATTGCAGCAGATTTTCCTGACAAAATGTGATATATTTGAACATCTAAAAATTGGAAATTGATCTTGCATTGTGCATGGTGGAAACTCCAGGAGGTTTTTTATTATGCGCTCAACCAAAGAATGATGAATCAAGTTGGGAGAAATTGATGGAAACATAAGAATTGTTATACCAGATCAGTCCTGTGTTTGAGTAGTTCAGTATTCTATCTCTGACAGCCCCCAGTTCCAGGTGCTTCAAAGGAAGGGTTTAACACACAACAGCAGGCAATTATGAAATAACCTAGCCCTCGGGGAAATTTATTCCTAATTCCTGGCAGCAAGTGGTTGTCTTATGCCCTAAAACCTGAGGGTTTAAATCACCCATAAATATAATATCCTAGCTAATAGAATTGTGGCCTCCCCAACCTGCTCCCCATATCATCTCCTTGCTGTTATACCAGAGGTGGGGAGAAGGCTGGTGCAGGAAATGATGGAGCTGAATTTCCAGCTTCCACCATTGGAAAGTTTTCTGCGCAATGGGAATTCTCTACTATCTGTCAGCAGTTGATTAAGGCCAATTTGTACCGCTTATTTGGTGCAAAGGGGCCTTAATGGACCAGAAAAAGGGTGATATGAATTACTTAAAAAAATAAAAGAAAAACAAATGATTACTTTTGTAACAAAAGAGATCACTAATGAAAAAAATACAGAAAATAATAGCATATTTTAACAGTGCGTAAATGTAAAAACACAGAAAAATTATAGAAAAGCAGTCATTTGAGAGAAATGACTTTGTTCCGTCTATATTTTTTATCCAACATATTAAACAGATACAATGGGGAAAAGAATTCAGTCTATAACAATGTCCTACAGTTCTATCACACTGTAATGGGATTCTGTCCGATCTCACAAGCTGGGTAGGGTCGGGAGAGGATGAAGGAGAGATCTCCAACAAAACATGGTAGGTGCTGGGAGTAATGTCAGTGGATTAGTAAGGTTGGAAAGACACTTCATGTAAGTACTGATCCATTGGTCCATTATAGAGCAGGGGTCACTATTCTTCTGGAGGTGCTATCTTTTGAATGAGGCATAAAAGTCCAGATCAGATGCGGACATCAAATTCCCATGGCATCTATCTTGAGTAGGTACATTAATTAATGTCTTAACCAAATTCCAACTTGGGTCAATACATTATACCTACCTAATATTGTCCCATCAGTTTCAAGAGTATTCTTTATGTCCTTCCCTAAAATGTTAGGTAAGGTAACATTGGCATGCACTGTTAAAAAGCTATATTTCAATGTTGAGCAAAGCACTTGTTCATAATTTGTACAATGTTTTGGAATCCTTTGGGATGACAATAAATATATAAATGTAGGTTTTGATGATGATAGCAACTTTATTGTCACCAGCATTAAATGCCAAGGCAACTGGTACTATAGAAATACCTAAGATGAACAATTGTTGATAAATACATTCTTCAAAAAATCAGCTGCCCGTCTGAAACACGGAGAAGGCGGTTAGTCGAAGATAATAGCAAACCACAAAAAAGGGTTGCCAGCTCTAGAGATTGTATCATGCGTCTTGGAATATCTGGTGTTTTTCTTTAAGCCACAGCCCTTGGAACCTTGTGATTACCTGGGAATCTCAGCTTTTTAACTCTTGTGGTTGGAAATAACTCAAATATAATAAACACAAATGTCAGGGTTTCTGAGTCTGCTTTGTTTGCATGTATATTAATATTATGCTGTATTCCTTCTGGCATAGACAGAGGGTAGCTAGAATGAAGATCTGATTAGTTTGCAGGAATAATTGTTTAGAGAAGGAGGAGATCATAGACATGAAGCTCTTGGGATTCATGAGTTTTAAAGGGCACTCTAATTGAAGCAAATAACTTTTAAGAAGAAATCTTTAAAGGTGTGCCTTCCTTCATAATCCAGATGGTGAGAACACTACTCATATTCCTTCAGTGCTGCCTGGCTCTTCCTGTATAACACCTATTCTGACTCCTCTGCCCAAAGTTTGGAGCAAAATAAAAGGACAAGGAATTTGGCTTAAACACACGCAAAGCAAGCAGCCACACAGGGCATGATGTCCTTTGCAAGATCTATAGTACATGAACTAGCCCTACTGCCTTTCTTTTCTCTCCATTTTATCTTTCTGTTCTATCTCTGTATTTGCCGGATGTCTCCAGCAGCTTCCCTCCCTCTTTAGAACACTAATAATTTCAACAAAAGTGGAAAGTAACTCTGCCAATTTCCTCATTTCTCAGCTTAGGTAAGTAACAAGGCTGGAGAGAAGCAATATTTCTTGGTCAGAGTGAAAGTACAGAAGGAAGAGAACTTGGTGGAAGTTTTTTATTGGATGATGATGCATGAACCAAAAGACAACAGCGTGAGTTTTAGATATCATGTGGGGTTTGCAAAGTTGGTACAACCAAAATAATTAATCTTGGACATCCAGAATCAGCGTTGAGGCCTTTCTACCCTACACATGGCTTGGAAGAGAGGAGCAGGCATCATCTGTGAGAAGGGAGGGGCAACTCCAGGCCTGCATTTTCCCTCTTCTTCCCATGAAAGTTAAGCTAATAAAAAACAATGAATGCGACCTGTGGTACCACTTTTAACCACACGATGGGGCATGACATCCATGCAACTGCTGTAGCTGGGTTGCTCCAATCAAATGAAATTGTATTAAGTGGTCAAATGCTTTCCAGGTTGCACAAACATACGTTTCTGAGGGAAAAAATGATATGGATGCTTTTAGGTTGATTAACAATAGCAAACGACTGCAATACACTTTCACAAGTTATTCAGTAGAGAAGAGCAGCTCCACATGTGTTAGCTGCCAGGACCAGTGAGGTGAACTAGATATGGGAGTTTAAACTGGACGGAAGAACAGTATCATATTCTTTATGCAATATTTCTATTCTTGGAAAATAAGCTAAATATAATGGTATTTTTTCCTAGTTACTTGTTCATCTTAAATTAAATCCACCCAGATGGCAAAATAGAACAACTTAGAGAATTACTGTTCTGCCATCCCACTGCTGCTGACAAAGCATGGTTGAGTTATTGGCACCTTATACTAAGTCATGTTTTCCCGTCATGCTGCAAACGTAGAGTAAAAAAATGTAGGTCAGTAAATGGAACCCATCAAATATCTTGATAAATGATACTAATTCAAATAAATGTGGTGAGCTAATAAACCCACTAAAGAACCTGCTGACTCACTAATGTTGGTGCATAAAAGAATTATCCACGATGTACTCATCAAGTTTAATTCAATACAATCTCCTATAATATCTGAGTTAAGACTTAATCTTGCAGTCAAGACTCAGCACAGGTGCCAGTGACCTTGCAGGATTGGGGTCTTAAATATTATCTGTTCTCTCCCACTGCTAAGAGATTTATGCAAAGGAGAAAAGTTACATCTTTAGAGATCTGAAATAAGATAGAGGGGGAAATCACCCCAGCACAGTGTCCACTCACTCCAGCTATGTTGAGACAAAGTAGCCAGAAAGGGGCCCAGAGAATATATCAAGCACAGGGGGCATCATAGCCTACATGCAGAAGACTATCACACAGAGAATTTATTGGGGGTGGGAGAAGGTGTAGCTGAGGTGTTCCCTCACTTTGCAGTTGCAATGAGGCCCATAGATGCCATGAGGGCCAGAGTGCAAATTTAGGGAAGCTCTAGCCAGCATGGGGGCCCAATCGCTACCTGGTATCCGCTGGAGCAGGAAAGGACGGGCAGCTTCCTCTCTCTCTCTGGTCCAGGCTGAATTCAGCCCAGAGAGTCAAGAAGGCAGAGAGACACAGGAGAGTGTTCCCTTTGGCAGGGACTTTGGAATAGGCAGCTCTGGCATTAAGAGGGGTGAGATTGTGAGAAGGGATACAGAGAAACTCAGCTTGGTTTACAAGAAGGGCATCCAGCCTAAAAGTCCTGTATGAATTAATATGAAAAAAGTAAATTAGGGACATAGAATAAAATATCCTTTTATCTGCTGCAAGTTGTGGCTGCCACCCAGCTGCTAATGATTAACACACCACTCAGTAGCAAAACAAATTAGTAACAATTATGCTTAATAAGAACCTGACCTTAGACATCAAAACAAACTGAAGGAAGAGTGACAGCCCAAGGAAAAACTACACAGATTAGACGAGTGGGTGAAACATTAGGGGGAGGGAGAACTCTGCCCAGCGGATTGATACCATCAATGGGAATGTTGCTGCTTTAGGGAAAAAATTAACATCTTAATAATAAGGTCAGATCATCTCCCCAACAGAAGGCAAAAGCTGCCTAAGCCACCCATGACAGGAGCTAGTCATGTTGCTTCCATGCATTGTTGGAAAGCACTTAGATACTACACTGAAGATCACAGTGTAAAAACTTGAGGAGAAGAGAGACACTGTAACGCTGAAATGTAGTTGGGCTACTTACTCAGCTGATTTGGATTGGCACTGGTCGACTGACTTCATTAGAACTTTGCAGATTTACCCCAGCTGAGAAGCTGTCCCAAAATTTCCCACGAGCTAAGGAAGCCTTGCAAAAGTGAGTAGTTCCCTGCAGTTTCTTGTAGCTGATAAACTCTTTTACTTTCCAGATCAAGCATTGTTTCTATAAATGGTGTGGATGTGTAAGAACTCTTAAAGGATGAATAATGCTATTACTGTAGGCAAATACTTCTGTGCTACAGTTCAAGCTTTCATTCATCCCCAAGGCAATATATTTTCCTATGTCTGTTTTCATAAGTACTCCTTTTCTTTTTGTGAATACAGACTAACACGGCTGCTACTCTAAAATATGCCTGTTTTGTTATTTGCTTCTAGTTATGTGGGTTGATCTGTTTTCTAAGTGTTCAGTGCTACATACT
The DNA here is from genome assembly GCF_965140285.1 of Lepidochelys kempii. Taxonomy (NCBI): domain Eukaryota; kingdom Metazoa; phylum Chordata; order Testudines; family Cheloniidae; genus Lepidochelys; species Lepidochelys kempii. The sequence goes on along the minus strand of NC_136394.1, from coordinate 21,191,451 downwards.
ATTATGCTGACAGGTACTGGTGACTATATCCATCACAAATCTCTTTGAGGCTGTGTGTGAACATTACCTTTCAATTAACAAAACTGTCAGGATGAGTTAATGAGAAGCCCCCCAGACTGTGACAAAAGTGGGTGCTGAACCCACCTGGGAGTTTGGACTGTGGGAGCTTTTGCTGAAGATGAAGTGTATGCACAAAAGCCAAGCGGTACCCTATGACTGGAAAAAGAAAGAGCTTTTAGGTCTGCTCTAGGCTAAAGAGGCTTGAGGCTGTAAGCTATAAAACTGCTCCCTTTTTTCTTGGCTCCTCCACTGTTTAAAAAAACAGGAATTAATGTATTTCTTGTAAATAGATATGACTGTATCAAAGAAAATACGTGACTATCCCTCAATGTTTCCTTCTCACTTGAACATTCCTAGGGCCCTGAACTTTGGCTAGCCACTCAGGTCAAAAAGAGGCTACAATATGCAGAGACAGTAAACTTGTTTGGGAAAAGCCTGTCTTTTTTGATATATGTTTATGTGTGTACAGTGCCTAACATGAGAGAGACCTGATCCATGATTGGTGCCTATAGGTATTATAAAAAACAGTGCATTTTCATTAAAATACATATCAGCCTTGTAACATTGTTTAATGAAAACCAAAAATTTACCAGCCCAGGTATAAAACCTACGATCCCACTTCACAGTAACGATAGAGAAAGGTAATCTCATTCACTTGGGTTGAGTGGTATTTTGCAAAACTGTTTTATATTTTAATTAGCTATTGCTCTGCAATAGAGTGGATACTTACGTAGCAGCCATACAGCATTTACAGAAGTCTAATAAATTAGCTCAGTAAAGTTGTTCCTACAGGTACCAGTTTATGGCTGTAATACTTAATAGAATGAAGCAAGGGATAAATGAATACAAAGATGAAAGGATATTAAGTCAGCACAGTAGGTATGCCCTGGATTGCCCTGGTTTTTGTTCCTTGTCTAAGTTTCTTGCTCCCTGTCCCAGCAGGGGCTGGGATTGATGCAGAGGCAGTATGACTGATAAACCGTAGAGAATGGAAAGGAATATCTAATCTCTTTGCAAAGCTCAACATTTTTGATTAATTAAGGACAGGTTTTGATCAGCTCTGAAGGAGGACCCATCAGTCTTCTTCAGCTGCAAGGGAATGACTGTGAGAGACACAAAGTTCTACGGGAGGGGAGATTTTAAAGCAAGAAAAATAGGGGGAACTGTCATGAGTTTGGAGGACCCTTCTGGAGAGGATGTTTTCATAATAGTATATTTGTCTAATCTTTGGTCTTATTTTGAAGCATAAACTTACCAGTAGGCTTAGAAACACCACTTAGAAACAGGGGTGCTGGAACAATTTGTATAGTTGGGGTTCTGAGAGCCATTGAACCAAACTGTTAACCCTATATATATATAATAGAAACCACTTCAAGCCAGTAGGTGCAGTAGCACCCCTAGTTCCAGCACCATGCCACTAAATCTATTCAAGGAATGAATACACCCGTTTTGGCTCATTGGCTTCCTAAGCTAAGTGGAATGCCAGAAATTGCCAGGATGGGCTGATAACGATAAAAAATCACAAGTTTTGAGGAACTTTTTTTTTTTTGGTTTACTTTTCTGCAGAGCACAGAGAGGATAGTGACAGGAAATAGAAAAATCAATAACTTAAACTGAGGCTCCAAAGGAACAAAATCCCTTACAGCAGCAATTTCAGCAGCAGATGAACTGACTGAATGTAGTAAATACATCATTATTTGCCATTGACCAGGTGTCATTAATATACTAATCTCTTTCCTTTGGAGCCCTAGATTCTGTTGTTTATGTCGCAAGCGATATGAGTTTGGAAGACTCAGACTGGTAGTAACTGGGTGTTTCTTTATCTTATACAAGGTACCCACCAGTTTATTACTTGTTAAGCACCGCCAGGGTGCTCAGTGCAATATAAGACTAAAACAAAGACATGGCTCTCAACTGACAAAAACCAGACAAGACTATCTGACTTGGGAGACCTGGAGGGTAATGGTAACACAGGATATCTTCATAAAATGTAATAGAGGGAACAGAATGAAAAAGACTTCTCTTAAGCCTGAAGCAACAGCTTATCACAGCATTGCTTACGGTCATGATTTTATCACAAACCTCATGATAATTGCTATTTTTCTTAAAACCCCAACTCCTGGAGTCATTATTATGTGAGAATCTCTGCTTTCATTTTTTAAAAAAAGGTAAGGTTAGTTGGTTGCAGAGCAAAGTTTGAAAAATGTGACTTCCTGCCCCAACAACACAAAGGCCAGAAGAAAAATAGAAAGAACCCCAAATATATTATTTTTAAAGAATTCCATATTTTTTTTTAGCCAGTCCCAAGACTTTTGGGGGCCTGACTTGTAAGTTTTGAATGCTTGGGATTGGCAGTGCAGCTATCACATCTAAGTGTTTTTCCAATCATGTGTACAGACTTACTGGGGTTTCTAATAGAAATGGGCGATGGGCCCAAACTAAAACACTAGATCTCAATATGCATGTTCTTTGTGTGAAAGAAAATCTGAACCAGGACCTGAATTTCACACCTGGCCCCCTCTGTTTATAATGAGTTAAACCAACACTCCAAATTTGAATATACCCAAACTTTGTGGGTTTCAAAATCTAGATCTGAACGCTGCTGCTCAAATCCATCTCTCCTTTCTAACTCATAACTTGATTTCAAGTTTGGAACTAATCAGATCTTAACAAGAGCTTGGATTTGGCAGCCACTATGCCAATATTTAAGTCATCTATCTACTCCCCCCCCCAATAACTACTTAGAGATCTATGAACAAAATGGAGTTTATAAAAGGGAAGAATCATCTTTCTCACATAATAAATAGTCTTTTTAATGTTTAGATCTATCACAGGCTCAGATGTTCTTGCTGCAAAACAGTTTGCAGATTGGCTTCTGGGTTTATACTCCACTTGTGTTAGACTGAATGGTAAATTTAATTTACAGAGCAGCTGAATGAGATTTTCATGCATTTGTTTTCACTCAGAAGGGCAGCAGAGGAGTTAACATTGCAACAAAACAGAGGTACTGGCACAAATTCCAAAGGCAAAGGAAGCTTCATCATGGTATAATATTTTTCTGATTAAGAAAATCTGAAATTCATGAGTTGATGCCAGAAAATAATAGACAGCTAATACAGGCGGTGGCTTTTGGCAAATAAAATTTGGATTTTAATCATATAAACTTTTTTAAAAATTATGTTACATTTATTATAATACTAGCCAATTCTGTGTCAGCTTAGCATGTATCTCTTATTCCTAAAACAATAAGCCCAAGATCCTCAAAGGTATTTAGGCACCAAACTTTAATAATAATAATGGGATATCTGTAAAACACTTGGGGGGCTTATATGTGTGGAAGAAAATAGCTTAGAACTGGTCTAAACCTCTCAACAGTTAACCAGTTCAATCCAAACCAGTTTTGTGCCAGTATGGGTACAAACAAACTGAAATGGTTCAATTTCTCCTTCTGCTGCCCCACAGAACGTTGGTGTCCTTGTGAAATCTCTCAGAATGCACTGAGATAGGTACCCAGAAGGAAATTGAAATTGTTTTGAGGCAAATCACTAAACTTGTACAGTGTGGATGCACTTAACATGGTTCACTGCTCTAATGTAGCCAGTGCCTAATGGGCCAATGTTACTCATGGAATTGGTCAAAATTTTCATTTTTTTTTAATGAAAAGTGGCCTTTTTTCATAACAAAAAATAATTTTCCTCAAAAGTTTCAATTTTTCTCAATAGAAAACTGAAAAAAAAAATTTTGGGGGGCAAAAACAAACAGATAAATGGAAACCTTTGAAAGAAACTTCAATTTTTCCTTTAATTTAAATTTCTTTCACAGAAAATTTTTAACCAGCTCTAGTTACTGACTTTGAGATGAGATTTTAAAAGTCAGTCTCCCGTCTATTCTGCATAGACCTTAAGCACGTGACATCACAACGATGTTCTTAGTTAAGCAATCTAATATGTGTTAATTTTACCATGAGCTCCATGGCACCCTTTTGCCAGAATGTTTCCTATTCCCAGTTGTTATGCAGGATGCTGGCTGGTCACTGACTTCCGTGGGGGGGGGACTTTCCCTTTAAGGGACAGTCTGGTCATAATCAAGGAGCGCCTTGCCCTCCCCTGCCCGAAAAACTGGAAAAGGAAGTGTGGGGGACACAGCAGGCTTGTTAGGCTCTAGATTGTTAGTCTCAGCTAGGTTTACAGACTTGTTTTTCTGATCATAAGTGTGGTTGCTCTGAGGTAAGGGCCTTATGACTTGTAGTAAGCAGCTCCTTCTCTGACTTGATGCCTAAGGGAAAGGGATAAAGCCTGCTTGTCTCCTAGATCGATAAGAGGACTAAACTCTGCTGGCTGGGGTCAGTTTGGGGGCATTGCTAAAAGGAATGTATTTTTTTGTTCATTTGAATTTGATCTCTCTGTGCTTTTATCCTGTATACTCTTCCCCCTCCTGTGTACGCCTGAAGTTCAGTGTGTGGATGTGTGTATCATTTATTTATTTATTTTTAAAGTGCTTTGACTCATGGCTGTATCTATAATTTTGAAGATAACAATTGCATAGGCTGACAAATGTATTAAGAGTTACCTATTGTTAATCACACTGACCAATGTAGGGTTTTGTACAAGGCCTTATGCCTCACTTAAACCCAATTTAAATCTCTACCTGCAGTTGTGTAGGACCTCATGTGAACCTTTTGCTGCCCTCTAATAATTAATAAAAGCCTGTCAAATAAATGCTGTCTTTTCTCCCCAAACTGAAGAGTCTCAAGCTCACTGACCCAAACCCCAGAATGGGAAATATTCAGTCATGGACTCATGATAGGTTTAAGGTCTACTAGTTCACAACTCTTCAGAACTAAAACTTTAAAAAGCAAAGCTATATATAATTAGAAAGCATGGAATCCCCCATTATTAATGATAGAAGACTTTTGTTCTAGCCCTGGTAAATGTCTGATATTGCTTGCTAAAAATCATGATATTAGTGTGTATGAAAAAGCTATTAAAGGGTCAGTTTTAGAGATTTCTCATATGAATTATTTTTCTTTGTCTCTAATACCCTTATAATTGGACTCTTGGTACTAAAGTAGCCTGGATCTATAGTAGAGAGAGAACATCAAGAAACAATTCAAAAACATTTCTAAAATATGTGGGATATATGGGCCAGATTTTAAAAGGTATTTAGGTGCCTAAAGATGCAGAAAGGCACCTAAGGGATTTTCAGAAGTGCCATCTGCATGTTTAGGCACCTGCATTTGTTTAAAATTCTGGTCTATCGAGAATACATGATTTTGGGCTCGGGAGTAAAGATTTTATTGGCACCCATCCTTTATACCCCACTCATACAATAGCATTTTCTCTCTCTCTCTAACACACAGTATAGATTTGGCAGACCTTAACTGTTTGTAAAACTAGTACAAAATCATTGTGTAATACTTTTCCAAATGGCCCCGAAGTCAGCAGCGGATTAAGCTGCTCTGTATTTATTCTCCTTTGTGTAGGTTGTTACTCGTAATGCCGTGAGGTTGTTTTTGTGTGCTTTGGTTTTAATCTTTTTGGCCATTTCTCTCTTGGCAGTCCAAATCAATTACGTTTTGGTACTCACCCTTGCTTGATAAAGTAACTTTCTGATAACTCTTTAACCTCTTGTCTGCTGAAGAGAGTGGAAATTCTGACTGTTGAAATATTTACTACTTTTCCTTTTCTAAAGGTAGTACCACGTGGTGATAAGAAAAGCAGTGAAGAGGAAGAATATGTAAAGTATGTGAATGACCTTGTTAAAAAGGATCATTATCCCAAGATAAATTGAGTGCTACTAATACTGTGTAGTGTATAATAGCATGGGTGAGAGCAGGAAATAGCAGGGCCTCACAGCGTACAAAATTGATGAATGTCCTCACTGCTCCAAGAGTTTAAAACAATGTACAGTTTTGTGCATTTCATTATATTTTTGAAAATGAGCCCATTTTCCTGGGATCTTTGCCAAGTTACTTGAGAAATTGTTCTTATTAATTTAAAAAATAATTTCTTTATTATTTGTACAACACCTATCGCAATGTGGTCCTGGTCCTTGACTGAGCTCCTAAGTGCTATAGCAATACAATCAATCTCAGATTGAATGGTCTTTGGAGCAATCAGTCAATTTCTGATGGGGGAAAAATATCCCATTTCAAGAGAATTGTGGCTTCAAAAGTCAAAATGTGAAAGTCAAACTCTGAATTTTTGTATGAAACTTTAAATACAAAAATAGGTCTTCTATTGATTTTTTTTTTTTCAGGAGAAAGATGCCCTATTTTAGGTCTACTACTCTTTTAAACTTTGACTTTGGTTGAATTTGAATCAATCCTCTGGTTATTCTCCTCCTTGCTTTTGGGATGATTGCCTCTTTCTTTCTCACATGTGCATGTTTTAGCATTTTGTTATTCTCTGTTAGAACCTTAGTGTTGTCCCTGCTGTCCATCTTTTCTCCCTGCCTTTCTCTAATGCTAAAACTCTTTCACATGCGACTTATTAATTGCAAAACTTATTGTTGACTTGACTGCAAACTGAAATAACCAATGCCACTGTCTTCTAGCCATCCTTACTCAGTCAAAACTTCTCTTGAAGCTGCTGGGAAAGGACTAAAGGATAAGGCTTTAAAAGTTTTACTGTTTCAGTGCTGCTTAATATTCTACGAATGTGTGGCAAATTGCACCTCCACTGCTGCCCTATCTACAGGTTCCCAGGGATAGTTAATATTTAAAAGAATATTGCCATGTTCTGAGCAGTGTAGAGATTGCAGCAAAGTCTTATAATGAAAGGGTTAATGCAATGCTACCAGATGCTGATACAGCTGCAAGGAGAAATACTAACTCAGAGTTTTGGGTTTTTTGTTTTGTTTTTTTAGACAAGAAAACCTCAGTTATGTCTCTTGGTTTTGCTTTGAATGTGCATTCCCATGCTATAAAACCAATAGGGGGCTCGCTATGTTTTGAATTAAAATAAAACATATTGTTGACTTGATTTTTCCCTGGTAGTTTAACATAATGCCCAGCAGGACTATGTAAGGGATAATAAAGAAAAGGGATGTAGAAGTTGGATGCTTGAGAATAAAGGTCAAGTATTTCTTTCCAGCACCCAAGAAGAGTTATAATATATTACAATAGGTACCTGTCCATTTTTCCCCAGGCAAAATAGAGGCAACTTAAATGCAGTATTGCCAGCCTCAATAGTTCAAAATTGGGAGTTGGGTGCCCCAAAATATCCTGAGATTGTCTTAATAAGCATGAGATTTTATAAAATAATGTTGAGGGATTTTTAATTTGTCTTTTGGTTTTTGAGGCTTTAGCACTGATATTTCACACTTTTCTCCATAAACATGAAATGAAAATGAAAGCTGGGATTCTTTCAGGATTTTATTGTGAGTCTCTTGGTATTTTGGTGGTTTTCTTAAAGCCCCAGCTCCTGGAATCCTGTGACTAACGGCCAGATTCTTGTGCATCTGTGTGCTTGTGCAAAGAACATCTTTTCTTCCCCCACTCCTGCACCAAGGAATGCTAGGATCATAACAGAGTTAGTCCCTGCTGGTATCCCCATGAGTATTAAATATCTGAACAGAGGCAGGGTGACAGCATGACCATGGTTATTCAACATATCTAATACAGGTTGTTTTGTTTGTTTTGACACCTTTGGAGGGGATTTGGTGCAGTGTATTTAAATCCTGGGAGGCTGGGCGGCGTCTGCCAGAACACCAAAAGGCCAGCCTCCTCAGATGAGAGTGGGCCACAGAACCCAGAATTTAACCAAGGATGGGGAACAAAAAATGAACAAACTGGGACAGAGGTGCAGGTGATAGGATTGAAAAGAGGGCCAGGTTGACAGCTCTGATGACTGAAGTCCTCTGTTTATCCATGGAACACTTACAGCCCAATCAGCAGCAGTGCCTTCCTTTCTTTGCATGTTAACATTGTTGTGTGGGTGACCTCTCCAGGGGAGGAAGTAATTCATTCACCAAGGCTTTGGTCTCCCTGTTGAGAATGACCACACCAAAAGTTGCTGATATTTGGAAGGTGGCTGAGTTGCTACAACTAGTTAACCTTTTGGCCAGATGCTGCTTTCAACGAGTGTAATTCATTCCTACGCAGAGATCCAGCACACACCTTCTGCACCACTAATGTGAGGCGTAAGCCCTTTTTTGAGGGTTTAGGTATATCAGCATAGCTATTTCCATGTGGGAAGGAGAATAAGCTATGCCATTATATGGTACCTCTATAACTCTGTGTATGCTAGGCGATTGTATAGTGTAACTATATGGGATAAAAAAAAGAAAAAGAAAAAGCAAAAGCACACCCTTACCCAAAATATGACCAGTACAAAAACTGTGTGTAGAGCAGGCCTTAAATGATGCACGGGTCTTGTGCTGTTCCTCTCCACAGATAGCAATTTCATCCAGTTACATCAATGTAAATCTGGAGTAATACCAATTAAGTCAATAGTTACTCTGTATTTACATAGTTACAACTGAGAGCAGAATTTGCCACCAGGTATCCCTGATCCCCACAACTGCAATTAAATAAAAAACAACTTCATGTTACTTCTTATGACATTGTGAGGCAAGCCAGGAAATTTAACATTAAAGCTACAACTTGTCAATTGCGAGTGTGTTTTAGAAATATTTTCCTATTGGTACTGTTTGTAAGTGACTTTAATATTAATCTATTACTAATTTAGAAATAGTCTCACTGGAGAGCCATTCAGCTGGAATGTTTAATGGAGTATCAGTATGGATGGGATATTAGACAGGTTTGAGATTAAATCCAACGGCTAGAAACTGCAGAGACTTTGTTCAACTGTTCTCTTCTATAACGTTTGTTAAATATTTCAGTGCCAAATATTTACTGAGATCCCCTGGACAGCTTTACCAAGGGGAGGGGAGGAGTAATTCCAATAAAAACAGTTAGAAAATTGCTTTACAAATTTTCTGTCTTCTACAGTGAAAAATAAATTGGGTAAAAGAAGCCTCTCTTTGCTTCTTCTTGCACACAGAATTTCAATTTAAGGGAATTTCAACATCAGGGTATTTTTCTTTTCCTGGTGTGTGTCATTCTGCTACAAAATTAGCTAATTTTCTCGCTTCTTAATATCATCACCCTGAATGTGCCTGTTGTGAACAAGGAGAGCTGAAATTGAAAATTTAAGTTTAATTGCCTTAGCTCACCATCTTTGTTTAATTTTAAAAACTGACACCCATTCTAATACATTATAAGCCTTGCAGAATTGTTATAATTGTCCTACCTCAGGCACAAAATCTACTTGCCAGCCCTGTGACATGACTGACTGTAATGAAAAGAAGTTTACTTTAACATTTAAAAAAAAATTACTTGCTCAGGGCATGTAGAATTTTGCAAGGCTGGGTGCAATTCTCTGAACTCCCATATGGACAGAGTAATTAGGCAGTATGTACTCTGGTGAATTAAATCCATGCATTCAGCTACAGAGTAGGCTTCAGTTCAGTCTCTATATGGCCCTCCTTGGCCAATAACTCAATGGAATAGCAGCACCTGCCACTAGGTGGATTAGCTCAGATCCAGTGGCCCTTCACTGCGCTGTTCCCCACCCCCCAGCATTCCTCAGTATACTAGCGTATCCAAAGCTGTCATGGATTCTGCCAGTTTGGCATACAAAGAGCGTAGAGCCCCTGCTCAGCTGCTCTAACCACCTCCTCCCTTAAGGGGGTACCACAGGTGTTATATGGTGCACTTGGCTCTTCACCAATGGAGGGATTTCATGCATTATTCTCAACTAAGCTATCAGAGTGAATAATTGATTCAATGGACTGAGTTTATTTTTCTGCTCAGATTGTCTGCAAGTGATCTAATTTATCTGATGATCAAAATTATCATCCAAGTACTTTCCGTGAATTGTCTTTGGTCTGAAGGTTGTTCAAGACCAGTTCACTGTGATTATTTGCCTTTTGAAATTCAAGTTGGGTTGGTTAGTTTTGACAGGACACACAAGGTGCCTGGTATTGCTTCACTTTCTTGGTTGGAATAGTGTAACTCTTCAAATCAGGTTTCCAATGTATCACATGTACAAGTTTAAGATTTGCCTTTTGCAGATCTTCTCTGATATCTGTTTACAGTTTGCTATTTCCACACAAATTCCTACCAGTGAACGTGCTTGCTTTGATTCCAGCAGATTTTTTTTCTGTACGAACATCTACTTTCCCTTAATAGGCCTCCTTGCAAATATTGTAAATTCCTCTCTTTCACATTTTAGCTCTTCTCATGATTTTCAGCTGCAGCTGTTTATAATTTCTAATAGAGCTGTCAAGCGATTAAAAAAAATTTATTGCGCGATTAATCGCATTGTTAAACAATAATAGAATACCATTTATTTTAATAGTTTTGGACGTTTTCTACATTTTCAAATATATTGATTTCAATTACAACACAGAATACAAAGTGTACAGTGCTCACTTTATATTTATTTTTTATTACAAATATTTGCACTGTAAAAACCAAAAGAAATAGTATTTTTCAATTCACCTAATGCAGGTATTGTAGTGCAATCTCTTTGTCATGAAAGTTGAACTTACAAATGTAGAATTATGTACAAAAAATAAATGCATTCAAAAATAAAACAATGTAAAACTTTACAGCCTACAAGTCCACCCAGTTCTACTTCAGCCAACTGCTCAGACAAACAGGTTTGTTTACATTTACGGGAGATGCTGCTGCCTGCTTCTTATTTATAATATCACCTGAAATTGAGAACAAGCATTTGCATGGTACCTTTTTAGCTGGATTTGCAAGGTATTTACGTGCCAGATATACTAAACATTTGTATGCCCCTTCATGCTTCAACCACCATTCAAGAGAACGTGTGTCCATGCTGATGATGGGTTCTGCTTCATAATGATCCAAAGCAGAACGGACCAACGCATGTTTATTTTCCATCATCTGAGTCAGATGACACCAGCAGAAGGTTGACTTATTTATTTATTTTTGGTGATTCAGGTTCTGTAGTTTCCACATCTGAGTGTTGCTCTTTTAAGACTTCTGAAAGCATGCTCCACACCTCGTCCCTTTCAGATTTTGGACGGTACTTCAGGTTCTTAAACTCGGGGTAGAGTGCTGTAGCTCTTTTTAGAAATCTCACACATGTACCCTCTTTGCATGTTGTCAAATCTGCTGTGAAAATGTGCTTAAAATGAACATGTGCTGGGTCATCATCTGAGACTGCTATCACATGAAATATATGGCAGAATGTGGGTAAAACAGAACAGGAGACCTACAATTCTCCCCCAAAGCGTTCAGTTACAAATTTAATTAATGCGTTGTTGTTGGTTTTTTTTTTTTTTTTTGATGACCATCATCAGCATGGAAGCATGTCCTCTGGAATGTTGGCCGAAGCATGAAGGGGCATACGAATGTTTAGTATATCTGACACATAAATACCTCTTGCAACGCCTGCTACAAAAGTGCCATGCGAACGACTGTTCTCAATTTCAGGTGACATTGTAAATAAGATACAGCAGTAGTATCTCCCGTAAATGTAAACAAACTTACTTGTCTGAGCGATTGGCTGCACAAGAAGTAGAACTGAGTGGACTTGTAGACTGTAAAGTTTTACATTGTTTTGTTTTTGAGTGCAGTTCTGTAACAAAAAAAATTGATTGAAAAATACTGTTTCTTTTGTTTATCATTTTTACAGTGCAAATATTTGTAATAAAAATAATATAAAGTGAGTACTGTACACTTTGTATTCTGTTGTAATTGAAATCAATATATTTGAAAATGTAGAAAAACATCCAAAATATTTAATAAATTTCAGTTGGTGTTCTGTTGTTTAACAGTGCGATTAATCACAATTAATTTTTTAAATTCTGATTAATTTTTTTGTGTTAATCGTGTGAGTTAACTGCGATTAATCGACAGCCTTAATTTCTAGGAGTGGTGTTACTTAGCAGTTAATGGTTTTGCAAAAAGCTTAGCTTTTCTCCTAGGCAGGAAGGGACTTCTGGCTGTTGATAGCAGGTGGGGAATAGGGTTGAAAGATGTATGGTAAGATTCAAAAGGAGGGGAGGCAAGGGTCTGACAAGGGTAGAGCCACCTGGGGGATAGAATTTCAGTTCTGCAAACAAAACTTTAAGTTTTTGCACTTTTTTTTTTTTTTGTTCCAAATTGGGATGAAAGGCCAAAAACTCAAATTTTTCACAGAACTGAAATTCTGCAGGATTCCATTTTGGAAACATTGAAATGTTCCTGCAGTGCAAATGTGTTTTGATGTAGCAGTCTACCAGGTATGCTGCTGGGGAGCCCAGAAGTCCAGGGGGCTGGGCAAGAAAGCTGACAGCAAAGCAGATGGCTGGCTGGCTGGCTAGCCTAGTTTCCATCAAAGCTTTTGAGGGCAATTGACACACTTCTGCAGAATGTTTCAGTTTTTTCACATCAGCATTTTCAAATGGAACACTGTCTGTCAGGAAAAATTGTGACCAGCTCCAGACTAGAGGCCAGGAGGGGAAGAGTAAGGTGAAGCCAAGCACCAGAACTGGGTGAGTCAAGGAGGGCATAGGCACCAACTCTGTTAGAGCTTCGGGGCTCAAGCACCCACCACAGGGCCAGATTAATCTTTTGTGGGTCCCGGACCGTGGCCCGATTTCCCCCCTCTCCCTCCCCCCCCCGCTCTGCCTGCACTCTGTCCAAGGCCCTGCCCCTGCTCGGCCTCTTCCCCCCTCCCCCTGCCGAGGCCGTACCTGCTGCTCGCACCCCCTGTCAAAAACAAAAGTCCATGCCTGTGAAGGAGGGTTCAAGATCTGGAGGGGGTGGGCCTAAAGGAAGGCATCAAGGATTAGAAGTGGCTGGTACAGGGTCTTTGAAGGGGAAGAGTAAAGGGAGGGGTGTTGGGAGCAGGAAGGGGTAGTTTTCTGATGGGGGGGTTGGTCGGGGAGGCAGAGGAAATGGTGGAGGAAAAAGGATGGGGAAAAAGGCACAAAACTGAAAATTGTCATCTTTTCTCTGAGAAAAACACAGAATTTTAAAACACAATTCTGTGGAAATTTGTTTTTGAAACAAGACCATTTTTGCCCAAAAATGTGTAAAATGAAAATTTTGACCCATTCTAGTTACCAATGTTATGTTAAATACAAAATGACTGTTAGTGCACACAGTATAGGTTAGAGCAATGGTTCTCACACTTTTGTACTGGTGATCCCTTTCACCCAGCAAGCCTCTGAATGCGACCCCCCCCTATAAATTTAAAACACTTTTTTTTTATATTTAACACCCTTATAAATGCTGGAGGCGAAGCAGAATTTCGGGGGTGGAGGCTGACAGCTTGCAACTCCCCCACATAATAACCTTGTGACCCTCTGAGGGGTCATGACCCCCAGTTTGAGGAGCTCTGGGTTAGAATAAAACCGAGGATCTGAAAAAGGACTACTCAGGAAACCTGTTCAGTACAATTTATTCTATCAAAACTGAGGGTGAAGGGCTTGTGGCTAATGTACACAACTTGGCGTTAGAAGCGCTGGGTTCCATTTCCACATCTTCCATAACCTTCCTGTGTGACCTTGAGCAAATCAGTTAGACTCTCAGTGCCTTAATTTCCCTATTTATACACAGGGATAATAAAACTCCCCTATCTCTCAGGAGTGCTGTGAAGCTTAACCACCTTACATATACTAATGACTTTAGTTCCTCAGAGACAAAAGCTCTGGATAAATGCTAAGTATTATAATAAACGGTTTGTTGATTGTCTCACAAAACTTGTGCCCCAACCTATTTTATGGCTTTTAAGAATTTGAAATATTAATATTTGTACTGGCTTTGTTCCTTCTTTCAGTGTGCAAACTTGCAAGAAACAATTTGGGCAGTGGTTTCTTTAATCTGTTTTCTGAACTACATTGACTTATTTCCACATGTTGCTAGCAGGCTGGTGTTAGGACCCAGAAAGGAGACAGCAGCAACATGATATAAATAGAGTACGAGAATGGGACAAAGTTTGAGAAGAAAGCATGACATCACTCAGACTTTCTCTCCACCCAAAGAGATCTTGGATGAAGGTGCAAACGTGAGTCAGACAAGCAAGAAGTTCGCAACTCATTTCAATCCAGTTCCTATCCAGGAAATAGTGGGAGTTTGCCTTATGTACAATAAAGAGGTATTTTTTAATTGAAGAACCAAAACTGACTTCGGATCTTTCACAAAGTGAAAACAGTTGAAAGTAAAAGACAAGGATAGAAAGCAAAAGTTGAAAAATAAGATCTCTCTTTTTTGGCACCAACTGCAGAAGAATTGTATGCATTTTTTCTGTGGAACTGTACATTTTTGCAACTAATAGATTTCATCTTATAATTTTGCTCCAATCATAGTAATACATTTATGAATAACAAAAGGAATCCAAGTTTGAAGGAGGCAAATATTTCTGAAGGATCTGGAAGCATATTTTGCTGTCACTGAAGGAATGGACATCTTGAACCTGTGTGGAAAATGCCTCTTTTAAAAGAAAACAAAGTGGCAAAGGAAAATTTGTGTTTGTGATTGAAATCTCAAAGGAATTTGGTCTCAGTTGCACTTTTAACCTCGAAAAGACCATGAACAATTTGTTGTCTCTGCTCTGTCATTATTCCTTGCTGATTCTATTTCAGTCTAAATATCAGGTAATATTCTGAACATGATTAACATTAAGATTTATTTGGATTTCCTTTTAGTGATATGTTCACTTCACAATGTCTTGTTTTATGTGCAGGTGTATGGAAACAATTCACGACTATCCAAACACCCAGGTAAGAAATTTTTTGTTTTATCATTATTATTACTGTACGACCATCTTGTGCTTAATTGTTACAGTATGTTTACTAAAACTTTTGCTTTCTGATATGCACATCTCATTTTCTTACATGCATGAATAAGTACCGTGCTAAAATATAATGTAGGGCAATCAGTCTAGAATACTAGACTACCGTAATCTATTACAATTGCAGTTCTCACTACACTGACATTCTGCATAAACAAGTACAAAAGGAAATGCTGCTTGCATTTACACACACTAGTTTACAAACCATTGTGTTTTGAGACTCTGTTTACAACTTTTTGTTTTAACCTTGAGCTGCTCTTGGAATCGGCGCTGTGGTAGCATGCAGGACTTCAAATTCACTGACTTCTACCGCTAGAGATGCCAGTTTGTAAACTTTATGGTGCATTTGCATAGCTTCAGTCTTTCTTTCTTTCTTTTTATTTACAATTAAGTGTAATTTGCTCAGGACTGAACGTAAGCATGTTTTTCTTCTGAGCTCCAGTCATCTGTTTTCAATGCAAAAATCACTCTGACTAATTTTGTGTGTCTGTAACTGGAAAGATCTTCCATTCACACACACACACACAGTTTAACCTCATGGTGGTGTACAAGTACAACCTTACTCTTTAACCAATCCACAGACTGCCTTGTGCTTTTAATTCCTACCCGTACGTACGTACTTACAAAATTAAAATCCTGCTTCTAGCAAGAAAAGCTCTATGGTGCTATTGCAATATGTCTGTCCCACCCCCGCCTTGTTATCTCAGTCCTAATTACAGTATGCCTAAACTATTGCCCTTGCTCATGTGAGTTTCTTTTGTTTCTCCTTCGTCTAGCAAATGTTAATTCATGGCCTCAATTCCTATAGATAAGGCTGGTCAACCTTTAGCTGGTGAAGCAATATAAGAAACCTAGGTTTTAGCTCAACTTTATATATTGGGCAACCCGGTTATAGAACAGTTACAATTTTGTAGTTTGGAAACCTAGTATGGGGACGTAGCATCACCCGGATCCCTAAATCATACTATGGATTTGAACTATGTTGTAATTTGGTCTTCTGGCTTGGTTCTATGGATAGCATAGACAGATCCTTAATGGTGGTTACAAAACAAAAGGGATATCCAGGGAGCAGGTATAGTAGTGGTTTTCAAACTGTTAGAGCCCCCTCGGGATGGATTGGTCATCAGCTGGAGTGGCAGTGTGGCTTAATGCATAAGATGCTGGACTGGGAATCGGAAAGATCTGCATTCTAGTCCTGGCTCTGCCACTGGTCTGTTGTCTGATGCTAGGTAGGTCAGTTCCCCCTCTGTGTTTGTTTTCCCTCCCTAGGTTTGTCTGTTAGGACTGTAGGCTTTTGAGGTAGAGACTCTCCCGATGCGTTTGTAGAATGTCTTGCATAATGGGGCTCTGATCTCAGTTGGGGCCTCTAGGTGCTAGTGTAATACAGCTAACGATAATGAAGTGCCGTGTTGTGTCGCGGTTAGTTTTTTCTCTCTGGCTTTTTTGATTTTCTTTGGTAGCTCTGAATCCCTTTTCTCATTCCTCACTCATTTGAAAATTAAATTTTATTGGGAGTGGTAGATATCTGCGCAAAGCAGCATCGCAAACCAGTATGCACGCTCTATGCTTTGCCCGGTTTGCTGTCAAAAAAGAGTTGGAGCTGCTAGACTTCATGGGAAGCAGATAGAAAAATTGGGTCAGCATCATCTGCCCATGTAGAGTCTCCTGGTGCCCTGGAAAGCTGCTGCCCTCATTTCCTCTGGAGGGTGCTGGTGTATGCTCTTGGAAGACAGAACTAGGGCACATGCCAAAGCTTCAGGGACCCAAAGGAAAATAAGCCCCCTCCTAATCCTATACCTCATTCCCTTGGGATCCTTTTCACACCTAAACTCCCAGGAGGAGCAGGGGCTTTGGATGGTTGTTCAGGAAATTAGTTCAGATTACAAGAGTGCGTGTGTCTCTTGTGGTTTATCTTTCTGTCTCCCAGCTAGGTCATAGGTTTTGCAAGTATGCAAAGTAATATGTGTGGCACCATTTCACCTCATCCACACCTGTATCACTGTGTACCAATGACATGCTTCCTCAGGCTGTAGTTTCTTTGAGAGAGGTTCTCTGACCACTGCAAATGTTTCTAGGCAAGGAGGGCAGATGGGGATTCCAGTTTCTTGTATAATCAGTGGTGTTGGATGGATGGTTAAACAGGATAATACTTGGGCTGGCAGGTTAGGTGTGAAGCAGGGCTGCAGCAAATGAAGCTGCCTTAGTTACACAGGCCTAAATTTACCACTTCTGATTGTTGCACAACCCTCCCCTGCCTCTGCTGTGGTGTTTAGTAATCACATCAGCACGATTCCCTAATCCAAAAGAACCCTACAGTCTTCAACCATTACAGCTCTGAAATTGTGTCAAGGGGACAGAGAAGAGAGCAAAATCTAAAGCAAGACATTCTTTGTGCTGGCTACGGTTTCACGGAAGGGGTGGACAAAACCCTTCAAGTCTACAATGAAAATGAAAAAAAATCCCTGTGTCCAAAACCTGGGTCCATATGATGACAGAACCCCTGTAACACTGTCAAGGTGAATGGAGCTTTGGGGATGAGCTGCAAGTGGCAGGGAAAATCTGCTTGTGGTTTGTTTTTAACTTACACACCCAAGTTTTATAAGGTCTTTGGAATGTTTGGCTAGCGTACGTACTGTATGTTCATTTGGGCAAGTTCTGCACCCCTTTACTATGCTCACTCTGTTTTCAACTTGCCTTTCTGTTTCCCACCCCCTGTCCTTCCTTAGGTCCCTGAGAGATTGCTAGGGAACCTAAAGAAATTCTAGATGAGTGAGAGTTATTGACACCATGAAATTTATATGAGAGGGCCACACTAAATCATTCTGATACCCTTTTTTGGGATCAGTAGTAGTACTTTACTACTTGGGTAATCCCACTGAAGCCACTCCTTACCTTTGTGAGCTTCTCCTTATGTGAGCAGTCCTACTGGCTTACATGGAACTACTCTTGTTAATAAGAGTTGCAGGACCAAGTCTTCAACTGGGCCTCCAAAGTGCAGTCCAAACATAATAGCAAATATGCATCGCAATAATATATGTTAGTGTGTGTGTGTGTGTGTACACATGTGAAAGGTAGGGAGGTAGGTTTTCTTGTAGTTGGCTTGTTTTGTTTTTCCTCTCTTTTACTCCTCTCTGCTGCTTTTTTGGCGGGGAAGAAATGAGGCAAGATGCTAACATGGAAAGGTTTAGCAGAAGTACTAGGTTTTGTGCAGGGAGCTGAAGAACGATAGGGCTATCATTTGGCAAGCAAGACCAGTGAGGGGGTTCTAGGCATGGAAGAAGATATAGTGACATGCATGGGACAAAGAGCAGTTGGGTAGGGGGTGTGAGTACATTCTAGGCATTTAGCCATTGAAGGTGACTGGAAGACAACAGTTTGTCTTGTAGCTGGTTTTGAAATTTGTTTTTGTTCTGCATTGGAAGGAAAGACTTTTGTGTGTTTTGCTCTATAGTCGGGTGGTTAGGGCACTGGCTTACGCTGTGGGACTTCTAGGTTCAAGTCCTGCCTTCCCTGAACCAGGCTAGTGTTTTTCATCCCAGATCACTCCGATATCAGCAGAGTAGGGACTCAAACCTCGATCGCTTGCGTCCCAGCTAACCAGCCAGCTATAGTCTCTCTCTCCCCCCCCTCCCCCTTCGCCACAACAGTTTATTGGAAACTGATAAGTCCCTGCAAAATGTTTCATCTTCAATGAAAGAGCATATGTTGTTGAAATTTCATTTTGGCAAAAATGTTCCAACCAGCTCTATTCCTGGTGTATCTGTTTTGTGGTTTAATAGAAGACTTGGCTCTCTGGTACTTCCAAACTAGCACAAAATTCAATTGAAAACACAACTGAAAAAATAGTAAAAAAAATGTAACCTCTGTAAATGCTGGATTTGTAGATGTCTTCCCCCACCCCACCCCACCCCACCCCACCCCACAAAAAAAGCATAAACAGATTAATTTATGCCAATAGAATTATTTGCCACCATGATGGACAAAAGAACCAACGCGCATTTGCAATAGCAAGAGGGTTTTACAGTATGACTGTTTCATTCTCCTACAACTTTCATTGCTCTGGTTGATTACACATTCTTTTCCAGCACAGCTTGCTAAATTAGTTATTCTAGGAATAAAAAAGTTTCTTACAAATAATAATATAACATAAAATACAATCTGTATTTGCCTTTATTATTAATGTTCAACCCTTAAAATAGAGCATTACCTTAACACGCCATTTAATTGCTCTGGCCAATCTGTTTCTGCTCCAGCTTGAGAATTCACATCTCCCTAAAGTGTTCTCTAGTTGACATCAATTAGATTCTCTAGATAAATCTGCCATTGGAAAATGGGAACCATCAGATGTTCTTCTTTTGTCAGCTTGTCCACCTGGAGCTCAGTGTAACCATCTGCAACTGAAGAAGACGTTTAGGGAAACAAAATGTTCCTATTAGCCATAAGATTTATTTTTCACTTTTTTGGGAAAAGAAGGTTCTGAAGAAATAGCAGCTGCTGCATCCAGAGCAGTTAACTATTTTCCAATGCCACTAAATATTCTGGGACCCAGTCAGGAAACTCCTTCCAGTGAAGAGTGTAGTTCTGACATCTTAACCTATGCACCTTCCCAAAATCCCCATGGCGTATCCCTTGCCTGTGTTTCTGCTGCTGGTTTCCACCTCCCTGGCTTGCCCCAAAACCTGGACAACATGGCCCCTGCAGAATCCATGCTTCCAGCAGTCAATTTACTGGGGTTGCTCAACACCCATCAGTAGAGGAAGGTCTTCACAGGCTAGAAGTGAAAACCAAACAGATCAGTATAGCCTCAAGGTGTGTTAACTTGTGCTGCCTTCCCCTGTGGGTTTTGGGGAGAGGGGAAGAGTCTTAAGGCACTCAGCTGCCTCTTCCATGCGCCCCTTGAATTCTGCAGAGCTGGAACACATGTGGAGAGGCTCCCACAGGTGTAAGAAAAGGAGAAAGGGTGCTGTAGAAAGGAAACTGCCATTCTGCACATTGCCCTGTATGACATTTGGGGCCCTCTCTGGATATTGTCCTTAAAATGATCTAAACATTGTGGCTTAAGCTTTATGGGTATGTGTGGGGGTGCATGAAATATAGAAATATTTTCCCTAATATCTAACCTAAATCTCCCTTGCTACTGATTTAGCCCATTACTTTGCGTCCTACCGTCAGTGAACATGGAGAACAACTAATCACTGTCCTCTTTATAACAGCACTTAATATATTTGAAGCCTTATCAGGTCCCCCATCAGTCGTCTTTTTCTCAAGACTAAACAAGCCCAGTTTTTTTTTTTTTAACTTTTGTTTCCTCATAGGTCAGGTTTTCTAAACTTCTTATCATTTTTTGTTGCTCTCATCTGGACTCTCCTGTTTGTCTACAAATTTTTCCGAAAGTGTGGTGCCCAGAACTGGAGATAATACTCCAGCTAAGGCCTTATCCGTGCAAACCATCTTCTGAGTCTGATATACAACACCCTGTTAGGCTAATATCATTCTGAGTTGTATTTTTTTGCAACTGCATCATATTGTTGGCTCATGTTCAACTTGTGATTCACTGTACCCTCAGGTCCTTTTCAGTAACCGATTACTGACTAGTCAGTTATTCTCCATTTTGTAGTTAGGAAGGGGGGAAAAATCAAATGCCCAAGTCTAGTACTTTGCACTTGGCTTTATTGAATGTCATCTTTTTAATTTCAGACCAATCCTCCTATTTGTAAAGATTGTTTTAAATTCTAACCCTGTCCTTCAAATGCTGGCAAATCCTCCCAGCTTGGTGTCATCCACAGATTTTATGAACATAATATCTTCTCCCTTATCCAAATCATTAAGCAAAACATTTAATAGTCATAGACCCAGCACAGATCTTTATGGGACCCCACTAGCTACATCCCCCCAATTTGACAGCGGACTGTTGATATGGTCTTTCAACCAGTTTTGCACCCACCTTATAGTAATTTCATCTAGACCACAGTTCCCTGATCTGCTTATGAGAATGTCATGCCAGACTATGTCAAAAGTCTTACTAAAATCAAGATAGACAATGTCCACAAGTTCCTCTCTAGCCACTAGGCCACAACCTGTTTCTACTGCAGCGAAGGTAGAGTAAGTACACAGCTTTTAAAAACAGGGGTCCCCTGCAATATGCGATCAGAAATCTTGTTGCATAACACATGGCTTTAATCCCCATTGCTATTTATTTATTTTGCTCTATTTCAAATGCTCGCTCCTTGTATGCACTGCATAGTTTACATAAAATGTTTTATTTTGCCTAACCATTTGATCCCCCTCTCTTTTTCTGGTTTCTACATTGAAGCATCTGTGGAGACTTGTTACACTTGACCTCGAATCCTGCATTTCTGACCTTTTAAAATTTGTGTTTCCTTGAAAGGGTTTGAAGTTTTACAGACAGCGTCCCACTACTGGCCCCTGGAAGATATGGACGGAATCCATGAGTTTCGGGATACAAATGGAGGTAGAAGCAGGACTTGTGACAATGACCGTAACATAAGTATTTGTGAGAGTCAGTAAGTAGCAAGGGAGTTGGAGATATGAAAGCTAAATAGATTAGAGCTAAAGCCATGGCAGCTGAGATCTAATTATTCATCAAACGTTTTGACAGTCCAAATGATTTTGCATTTCAAAGCTGTAATTTTTTTTTTCAAAGTATTCTCAGACATTTTATGAGCATCCTACACATTCTTACGGTTATGAAGAGAAATTGTTGTGTGTTCCAAAGTGTCATTAAAATCCTATTATTGTTAGTTGCTTTGCTGTATACTTGCCCATGCACAAATACACAGAGTGGGCGGGATTTTCACTAGTCCCAAAGGAGTTCGGTGTCATATTGATTTACAATGGAAGTTGAATGCTTAACTCCTGTAGGCCCTGGGCTAGATTCACAAAGGGACTTAGGTGTTGCGAAAACTAACCTGAAATGCAGCTCTTAATAATTAATAATAATTAATAAGAGCAAGAAATACACAGTTGAGGCTAGGAAGTGCTCTTTTTCAAAAGGAGTGATAACTGCTGAAATTCAGAAGCCATTTCAAGCATATTCAAATAGTTCAATTTATAGGGCCTGATCCTAGAAACGTTCACTCATGGTGAAAAGCACTTGCTCACATGAACGCTTCTATTGCAATCAGTGGGATGACCTGTATGAATAAGGATTACTCATGTCAGTGAAGGTTTCCAGGATTGGACCACAGTGTGTTTTCTGGAAGGGTGCCAAAAACATCAAAAAATGTTTGTTCTTTTGTGTGACTTTTTTTTTCTGATGTTGAATTCTTTCCTTAATGTTGTTGTAGATAATCCCTTTTCTTAGTTTGCAGTTGCTTATATTCTATCCTCCAATACATGCATATAATTCCCATTGGCTTCAATGGGAGTTGCATGCCTGCATCTGAAGGCTGATTCTGAGACACAAGAAAGGGTTTCTTTATTGCTGTATTCTACTGCAGGTTACCATTTTCCTGCTTTTTGATACCACTCTATGATTATGCAACTCTTTTATTCATTGCTAGAGTCTCTCATATTATTTTTTCCACTTGTAATTTCATGCAATTGTTTTCATCCCATGTTTCTTCTCATAAAACCTTGGAGCATCATAATCTTGTCCTTCATGTTAATCCATTTTATTTGTTGAAGTCATTGTGTGGCTGGAATCCAGTTTCATACCTCTCAACAGCTCACTGTTTTGGGAGTCAGTATCACCAAATTAGGTTATTTTTGTGCACTTTCCATACTGACTGGCTGTTATCTCGGGTCTATAGTGGTAATAGCCTAATGGCAGAACTGACTGAGGAAATTAAAGGGACATCACTGATTTGGAATCTAGTGAATTAAAAAAAATCTAAAGGGTTTAAAGGTATTTTCAGGTGCTGCATCTGAACCTTTGTCCCTCTGCTAACTTTTTTCCTGCAGTTTTACATTGATATTTTTCTATTTTAAAATACATTTTTTTTCTCTTCTTTTGCTATATGAAATACTCCACTGATTTTGGGACTGATTCAAAGTCAACAAATGTCTTTCAATTGACTTCAATGGGCTTTGAATCAAGTCTTAACTGTCCATGCAGGACAAACAGTGAAAATGACTGCATGCAAAATGCTGTCAAAAGTACAAAATAAGCAAATCAAAACAATAGAAATATGTTTTTCTCTAATAACTTTTATAATTTAGGGCTCTTAAAATTATATAGGTAAAATATCTGCAGACCAAAATATGATTTTTTTTTTTTGATGCTGTCGTTTTGAAGTTACTGATAATGTCATCTGCATGTCAGTTTCCCTTAGGCTTGGTCTACATACAGATTTTGAACCAGAATAACTATGTTGGTTTCAGGAGATGATTTTTTTTTTTTTTTTTAAAACTGATATATTTATACCAATACATCCCCTAGTGTGGATGCAGTTATAGTGTTATTCCCTTGGGGAAGGGAAATAAACTACACTGGTGTAAAACATACAACTGTGTCTACGTTGCGGGCAGTTGTACCACTTTAACTATACTATCGTTAAAGTGGAACACCCTTTATGTGCAGACAAGCCCTTTGAGGGGAAAAAAAGATGGAGGATGTTATAGAATGCTAGAATGTTATAGTTTAAAGGGCCACTGAGTAACATTTGATCTGTGCTGTGTTGAGAGATATGGACTGGACAATTCATATTGATTTTGTGTTTGTTCATTGTTTTGCTTATTTTCTTTTGTTGTTCCACCCAGCTTTAAGAATCCACAACTTCACTGTGCTTCCTTCCCATAATTCTACCTTTGTATATACCAATGACTCTGCCTACTCTAACTTCTCTGCAACCGTAGGTGAGGATTCAAGTATTTTTTTTCTGCATTTGTCAAACTTGGACTAGTCTGATAATGTTGGGTTTGAAGTTAACACTGTTCGGTTCATTCTTAAATGATCCTCTGGAGTTTATGGGCCAAATTCTGTTCTCAGTTATGCTGGCATAAATCTGGAAAAACTGCTGTGATGCTATTTAGTAACTCTGGCTTTACAGTGATGTAAGCAAGCAGAATTTGGCTTGGCTATGTACTGATCATGCAGTTCTTGCTCATCTGAGTGGTTCTACTGGCTTCAATGGAACTACTCACATAACTAAGGAGAGTAGGGTTTGTCCTCAAAAGCCCAATAAACCCCAAAACCTTTGAGAGGAATTGTAAACATGGGCACTGAAAAAAAAATCAGTTGGCATGAAATTTCAATGTAATTTGAACTATCTGTTTAAAGGAGTTAAAAGTACTCTGTTTTTTATAAAGTTAAAAGAAAAAAGAGCTGTTTTTCTTCAATCTGTAGCCTTTAAAGTAACGTGTTAAAAAAAGAGAACCTTCAAACAATTCTGCAGGATGCAAGGGAAAATGGGAGCTACCCATCATGACATTTCTGATTAAAATAATAGAAAAAACAGGTGGAAGACATGCAGGTGTGTGTGGTGGGTGTTTTCATTTAAAACAACAACAACTGTTTTACGTCTACATCAGCCAATAGATCAAAGGGAGAATCAGCTGAGTGGAAAATGACTACCCCGGCAGGCACTTACGATAAAAACTTATTGGGAATCTTCGCTCACTTGCACCAGTATAAACCTGGATTCACTTCACAGAATTCAGTATGGTTTCTCTAAATTTATACTAATGTAACTGCAGTTGGAATCTGACCAGCTATCTACCTCAGAATTAGGTATCAATTTACAGCTGGTTGTTAGAAAAACATTTCTTGATTCACCCAGTAGATTTTGGGTGAATCAAGAAATGTTTTGGGCCAGATTCCCTGAAGGTGTCCTTTACACCTCCCTACACCAGCCTGTCCTCTTTGCCCCAGAGTGCGGAACCGGTTACTTGGCTGTTGGCTGCCCCACGTCTTGGTTTCAACTGAATATGGACAGCTTTAAGATTAGGCTCAAGAGACATAATATCCTCCAGTCACAGGGGGAATGCATATGTTGCACCATCTTTAGGGTGATAAAGCCCATTTCCTATAGCATACCTAGCCATCTCTCTGGATAAGTGTAGAGGGAAATGGGGCCATAGCCCTGCCTCTACATCTTTGGGGTGATTCAGGGGTGCCAGAGGGTCAAGACTCTGTATTCTCCTTGCGCATGGACTGTTATTGAGTTGGACCCAAGAACTGAGGGCACATATTAAAAAGGCTCCTTATGCCTTGGTCCTTCACCATGCATCTGTGCTAGGGCCATACACAATCTTTCCGTATCTCTATTGTTACATCCTGGTGATTGCAGATACCAACCATAGCCCTGTATCTGTATCTCTTAGCAGGAACAACACCAAATTACTCTTCCCACTGCCTGTCCATTGGACAACCCTAATCCTGAAAGTGCCTTTTTCAGAATGCAGTATTTTGGAGAAGACATAAAACAAAGATCCTGAATTCTCACTGTCATTATAGATCCATGGCACTGTTTGCAAAAGTGATGTTATTAACAGTACTGTCCAGGACAAATTCCAAATCAGGCAATTACATTCTTCCTCCCTAAACTGTAAATAAAGAAAATCCATGTGGTATTTTGTATCCTGCTGTATGAAGTGTTACTAAGAACTTGTCTTCAGTATTAAAAAACCTGCGTGTTTTACCTCTGGGTAACTAACGTGCATGAGTATCCTGAGGTAAAAACACAATGAAGTCAAAGCACTTCAGTTCTATTGCAAGGTAAATTTGCCAAGGTCCGCCCTATACCCAAGTCTGAGATTATCTGCGGCAAGTTTACCTCTTGATAAACCTAAAGTGCTGTGATTTTTACCTCTGGATAGCTCACCTCCATTAGTTAACCTGAGGTAAAAAACTGTGGGTTTTTTTTTAAAAGCAGTGAAGAAGATAGGCCCTAAGAAATCACAAGGAGTTACACATGATAAATGGAAACAGAGCCTTTTTGGATGCTAATAAAAAGTCATGCCCCTGGGTCTCTCAAAAGAACATACATGTATTTCTGCCTTCTTGCTAGAGTAGGTCTAATATCTTCCTTTAATATAGCCTTTTTGATCAAAAATGGTCAAAAAGCCATTTTCTAAAACAGAAATGTTTGTGGGAGGAAAAAATAAGTTTTTTGTCAAATTTTCTGAGGGGCGGGAGAGAAGAATTTCCTGATTAGCCAAAAATACCCTATAAAGTGCCGCTTGTTTTCAGAACTCTGGAATACATAAACTTCACTCAGACTATTTTCAAGTAGTAATTTCTGGCCATGCTGGTTCAGCTATACAAATGATTTAGTTGAACAGGGGATTGGGGAGGGCAGATCAATATCATTTTTACAGACTATAAATGATAAGACTGTAAGCTGTACCTTTCATTTATTTTATCCTGAAAAAGGGGGATAGAAAGATAAACATATTAAAAATGCTTGAGTCATTTGAGTCATGTCCCAAGAAGCTGTCAGTGCACGAGAATGTTAAAGGACTACATTTTAATTTTCCCTCCTTAGATATTGTAGAAGGAATGGTCAACAAAGGAATTTACCTCACTGAACCAAAAAGAGTTACCTTTCTCATCTTTGGAAACTCCCAAAACTCTTGCATTAGTAATCCAGAAATGTGTGGACCTGAAGGTGAGTGCTTTGCCATCATTATTACTATTTGTTTTTATTATGCTGTAATCCTATCAGATGTCATGAGCTAAGTAGAGTTGGGTCATATCTGTACTTGGATGACAGATCGTCTAGGATCCTCAAGGTACTCTATTTTTTAAAGCCATTTTTTGCTGAAAAAACTTTGTTAAAAACAGCTTTAATTATTACACAGGGAACACAAAGTTATGAGGTGTAAGTAGTTAACACAAGGTCCTTATTTTGCAAATGGAAGTTCTCTCTAAAGTTCTAATTTCTGGCTTTGCCAATTATTGAGTTAAAACAGTTTACAGCTAGATATGAAAAAAACCCACATAGATTTTTTTATTCACGCATACCAGTTTAAATTAGGAGTAATTCCACTCAAATCAATGGAATTAGACAGCATTTAACTGGTTATTGTGAGAGCAGAATCAGGCCTCCTGTGTTCCAAAACAATGTCCCTTAGCACAGAGAGAACAGAAATGATCCTGCAAGCACTGCAGCATATCAAACAGATGTGTTGTCTTGCTGGTTTCAAATTTAGGAGACTAGTGTATGAAGTCCCTTTACCAAAGGTTGCTGTTCAGATTTAGACGGGGGCTCTTCAGCATGCTAGTGACTAAGGACTTGGTATTATAGTCATGACAGTGAAGAGGAATTTTGCATTTATCATCACCGGGTGTAGGACTGGATCCTAAAGCTGTAGTACTGAGTTATGAAATTGACTACCTGTGATTTCTACAAAGCATCAGATGGGTCATTGCTGATTTTACTTATTAGCTAGAGTGCACTCGAGAGACAGGAATGGCATGATGCACAGAAAGTGCAGGAGTGTTCCAATTCATATTGCGAGTGTCACTTGATCAGTTCATGTGGAGAAGCCAAGACTCAGGAAAGGCTGTCTTGATTTACTTCTTGTTAGTGACTTGCAAAGGCTAGGAGACTGGCAGATAAATGTCCTTGGAGCGTTAGGGACTGTTCTCTGAAATAGGTCTAAAAACATGGTTTCCTTCCACCACTCTCACTTTGTCGTTTTGCCAGACCTAAAAAACCCGAACAAACACAAGGATTTTGCCTCCCCAGATGTTTTTTAGAATTAACTTGTGTATTTTTAAAAGCCTCTTTGTGAATCCTCCTAAATGCCAACAAAGGCTGTGTTAGATCTCACAAGCTATGAGCTGGATGTGGCCAGCTGGAATAGCATCTTGGATGGAATATGTCCAAGACGCTGCAGATACTGGTGCTGGCAATTAAAAAAGGTGGTATTCTTCCCTCTGAATAAGAGTCAAATCAATATCCCAACAGGACATTGCATGAGAGCTGGGTGAAATTTTTTGGACAAAACTTTTTTTTGGAGAAAAATGCAGATTTGGCAACACAAATTTTGTGATTTTTGTGTCCGTTTTGCCAAATTGTTTGTGGCAAAAAGGGGGGTGGAAGGGAGGAATCCTGTGAAGGCAAAGCGTTACATTTTGAAATTTTTAGAAATGACTTTTTTGTTTTGAGATTTCATTTGACAGGAAACTAATATTTTTCTGACTCTAAGTTCACCTGAAATTTCAAAAAAAATTTCAATTCAATTTGTCCCAAACCAATTTTTTCCCCTGATTGATTTTTTTTTTGAACTGCCAATGAACCAAAAAATCAGTTATTCACAGAGATCTGTATAGCACTGCTGCAGATGACTTCTTTAGGATGAGATGTAAAAACAAGGTCATATCCACTAATGATCCCAAAACACTTTTCAAAAGAATAAGGGTGTCCGTTAATAGGGATTCAAAGCGGTTAAGGGCAGGATAGCTTATACCAATTGCCAGTATGTTTAATTATCTTCCTATCTAAAGTTCTCTTTTGGCCACTTTCAGTGGATTTTCTTTTGTTTCTTGGCCCTATACAGTTGTGTTGTGTTGCTGGTGCTGCTAATGTGTACCGTTAGTCAATGGGAACTATTAACGGATTTCTGTGGGTGCAGAATAGGACCGCTAAATCTCACCCTGAACCTGGGATTTTGCTGGCAGGGGAAGTGAAGTTATCCCTGTAAGATATGTACTCAGGGCCCAATTCTGCACTTGGTTACACTGATGTAAATCCCCCTGAGCCAAACAGGCCACTGCAGTTGCCCGGAGCTGGGAAAGCTGGGTGAAATTCAATGGCCTGTGTTATACAGGTTAGTCCTAGATGATTAATGGTCCCTTCTGGCCTTAAAACCTGTAAGTCTCTGAATAAAGGGTTGTAAATAATATTTGTTGAGAATGTTGGCATTTTTTCCATGAGCAATTATCTCTGGATAAATAGTTTTATTATCCAGAGCACCTCCACAGAAGTCTATGACATTACTTTGGTTTTACACTGCATAAATGAGAGCAGAAGGTGGCCCATTGTTTGTAATCCCATAATGTGATCTGAGGTTTGTGCAAGGCCCTCTATTAAATGAACAAACAATAGTGACGCAAAGTAAACCAAAGCCAGGTTGAAACTTTGGGCCTGCTATGAGAGGCCCCTTATTTTTGCATTTCAGGGTAGTTCTGACCTCCCCTGTGTCCCCACCGAATACTGTGAATACCCCATCTTAAACTCTTGCGCTTCGATAAAAAGATGGACAACACAATTCCACATGGCGTCCTTAACTTGGTGCCGGTTATTGTGGGTTAGTCTCCATCCCCGGAATAACTAATAAAAATACCTCATAGGTTTAAAAGGGAAGAATTTACCCAAGGCAGCCTTGCCTAAAATCATGCAGCCTAGGTTTGGAGTCAA
This sequence comes from Lepidochelys kempii, assembly GCF_965140285.1. Classification (NCBI taxonomy): domain Eukaryota; kingdom Metazoa; phylum Chordata; order Testudines; family Cheloniidae; genus Lepidochelys; species Lepidochelys kempii. Next base: position 21,162,245 of record NC_136394.1, on the reverse strand, counting down.
ATGATTTTTTTTTATATATGTGTGTACAATATGCAAGATCAACTTCCATGGCTCATAGACACTGGAGAGGCTGCTACAGGCTTTGCTGTAGCTGCAAGCCATCAGCATTCTCAACCTCTTCCCCCTGCCTCTCCCCCCGCTGTGATATAACATTTAATTTTTTTTCTTTTGTATTTTGTTACTGGATTCAAAAAACTGTCAACAGGCAGCTAAAATATTTGCCAGATGTGTTATAGGGTTGGTTACACCAAGTGGGGTGTGGTTTAAATAAATACTACACAGACTGGGGGCCCAATCCAGGAGTTTTTACTCAGGCTAAACTGTCCTCTCTGCTTCCTTATCTCACTATCCACTGCTCCCTATGCCATGCTCCCTTCCTCTTATCTTTAGCAACACCTTTGTTTTCCTCATCTCTCCTCCCTTCCGCTTATTTTTCTCCCACAAATCCTATCTCTTCCTTTCCTCCCACCATATCACCGACCCCTTTTCTCTTAACTCTCCTCCAGTCCTCCTTCCCCCCCGCTCCCTGCACCTTCCAAATACTATCATTGGCAACTCCCATCACCCCCCCGCCCACCAAATCAGGAAAATTCAGGAGGATGCTAAAGGGGACGATTTCTCAGTAAGCTTTTTTCTCACTGATATTTCCCTGCATTCATTCCATCAGGTGCAGAGGGGATTGATTACTCCCCACAAAACAGGCTTCAGGCTTGCCTTCAGACCAGATGGATCTCCAAGGCTCTGCTTGGATCCCAGGGAATCAAGAGGGGGGCCAGGGACATTGTTCAAAGTTTCTCATGCCTCTCTGAGAATTCTGGGTGTCCAGACACCCTTCCCTACAACGGGGTGGGGGGAAATCTGTATGCAGCGCGCTTCCTCCATGCATGGGTCTAGGGGATATGATTCAGCCCGTAAATTATAAATACAGGGGAGAAAAAAAGATACAGAACCATTAGGATGGTGCCTAAATAACCAAAGGAAACCACATGATCTTTTGTGGTAGCCCTTGCCCCTCCTCTCTATCCTCCCTATTTCTGTTGTTTTAATTAGTAATGTTGGATGGGATATTCAGAAGCACTTGTCATTTGGAATGTAGACATGCCCTGGGAGCAAGGTTAAGCCAGTGCTGAGCACTCTTGAAAATCCCTCCCATTATTTCTATTCCAAGGGACAGATCCTAAACATAGTTTATTCATGTAGTAAGTACTATACGGCTGGTAATCTGATGGAAGTAATTTGGTAGTAAGTGTTCGTAGGAGCAGGCATTGGCTTTTAGTTTGCAAGCTCTTCAGGGCACAGGATGGTTTTTTATTGGTCTGTAAAGCACCTAGCATGCTTTGGGTCCAGCAGTGTTGCCAACTTGCATGATTTTTACCATGAGTCTTGCAATACTGGATGCTTTTCTTAAAGCCTGAGCTGCTGGAGTTGTGTGAATACAGTACATCAGAATCTCATATTTCATTATTTAAAAAAAAGTTCTAGCCTTTGAGGTTGAAGAGAAAAGCTTGAAAATGAGACTCCTAAAGGGTGAAACACTAGAAGGCAAATGAAAGAACCTCAAATTTTATTTTAACAAGTCTCTTGATTTTTTTTTTTTTTGAGGGTCTGGTCCTTATGACTTTTGAGTACCTGTGGCTGGCAATACTACCCATATCCTTTAAATCTACAGCATGCAAAGGCTTTATAAAAGTTGCAATACATTTCAGTGCTTCCTGAACATTAATTAAAAAAATACGCTTTGGAAAAATTATAAACTACAACACATGGTGGTTTTCATCTTTCGGTTGTTTTCACCCGTCTGTCCATCTATTGTTTGACTGTCTCCCCTAAGCAATTTTTTCCACTGAGAATATTTTAGAGCCCTCACAGTATGCTGATGCTGTAGAAGATTAAAATGACAAATAAAATTATGGTGCAAGTCACAAATTATCTGGTGCAATCAAGGTAATGATTTAGAGGAAAAGATTGAAAATGTTACATGAATGAACAAAACAACTGTAAGATTGATGAAAAATGCATTGAAACTGTAGGGATCAATGTGGAATGGTGCATGTGATTTTTACATGGTGTAACTTCTGCAATACCTAAACTTAATGGGTAAGTTAAGTGGCAGTGTTAATACTGGATTTAGTTGCTTTGTTAAGTTAGGCCATTCTTAAGTTACTGACAAGACATATGACAAGATTTTATTCATTCTGGCATGTATAGCAAATACTGTGTGTTACCACGTTTAAAAAATGGTAAAAATTCATACAACAGTCAATACTTAGTTGCTACCTGAAAATGGAAGAGTAGAGATTATTCAGTATTCTGCTGCAGGCATATTTCTTTACGCAATACCACATTTTATGTATATTTGTCATACCAGTGGGAAATAAAACCATCAGTAAATCACATTATTTCTATAACTATAGTATAATAATCAGAGTAAATTTTATTTTTTATGGTGCCATTCCCAGCACCTCACAAACAAGAACATTAAAACCATAAAATACTGAAATATTCAGAAGATAAAAATGTGAAGAGAAGAATCACATAAATAGTTAATATTGAACCACAGCAGTGGGTAAACAATCTTTTCTAAAGGAGAGGTCTTTGTGCCTCCCTTAAACTAAACTAAATCTCTGGCAGTGATAGGCTGTAATTCTGTCCAAAATGATATCTTTCTTAAGATACAATAAACGTCTCAGTGTGCATTGGTTATAGTTGTACGGATTTGCTTTTAAGTAGAGCTGGGTGGGAAATGGTTTTCCAGTCCCATGAAAATTTTTGAGATGTCAATTTTTTTTTTCCTGTCCTGAATCCAGAGGAAAAGTTTGACCTCTTGAACACTTTTTTTAAATGAAAAAACTTTGGGTTTGGGACAATCAAAACTTTTGATTTCAATTTTGTTTTTTTTTTAAATCCTTTTTTTGTCTTAATATACTAAAATTTTAAAAAAGAGAGTCCTTTTGACTCAAAAACCCAGAAGTTTCCAGTTTGAAAATGTCAAAATGAGATATTTGACAATTTTGCAACTTTTTCCAAACGTTATTCTAGTTGGGAGATTTGTCAAAAGTGACCCTGTTTTGCAAATGGTTTCGTTTTTGACAAATCAGCAATTTTCGGTGAAAAAATAGCTTGTTGAAAAATTCCTGACCAGTTCTATTTCTAAGTTTGCCCTAAATGTTGCACAAGAGAGTAATCCAAGTGCAGTTTCACAAGAGAAGGCCTTTCAGCGATCAGGTGGGAATGCAATAGGAAAGGTTGCAGTCAGCTAATATACCATACCTCAGATTAAAACGAAAAACGCCAACCTGACCATAATTGACCCCTAATCTTCTTAAATCAGACCCTGGACAAGAGCTGCCACATTTACACTGCACCTTGTCTCAGCCTGATGACACTTCTCTTCATCAAAATTTAGAGGCCTCAGGCAATTGTGTGCATCTGCCTTGGGTAGGTATGTAATCTCCATTATCCTAGTAATGGAGCGCCTCAGAATCTTTAACGTATTTATCCTCACAACACACCTGTGAAGCAGGGCAATACTAATATCCCCATTTTACAGATAGAGAATGGAGGCACAGGCTGACTAAGTGACTTGCCCAAGGTCACACAGAAAGTCTGTGGTGGAACAGGGACTTGGTCTTGGGTTCATGAGTTCCAGACTAGTGTCCTAACCACTGGACAATCCTCTCATCCCCTCTCCTCACCTCTCTCCTGCCAGAGCCTATCAATGTGAAGGAAAGTTTCTCTAAGATTGAATTTCTTACCATTCATAATACATTTGCTCAAGGAACATAGTTGGGGAAATGGAGAGTTGGAGACATAGACCGCTGGGTATTAGCAGCATTAACCTAAGCTGCACCTACACCAATGCATGACTCTTCTAATAACATTAGACACTATACCTGAGATTCTTAAAGCTGCCCCCTGGGATTTGGATGCCCAAATCCTATTAGTTGTAATGGGAATTGGGCATCCAAATTCTAAAAAAATCTCAGCCTATATTACACTGTAGGCTCCATCGCTCTACCCTTATTCCTGTGGGGCCCTGGCTAGTGCTGTGTGAATTCAGAATTTGTCCCAGGTCACCAAAAAGTTCATGGAGGTTTGTAAACCTGGGGCAGGACTGTGCAAACATTTAGTCCTTCCTCCCAGGAAATTTTGGGGTGGGATGGTGTTTTGATTTGGGGTTAAAACCATGCTAAACTCTACAGTGTTGGAGGAGTTTTGTCTGACCTTTTTTGGTTTATCCTAACTAAAATCTTAAAGGGGGAAGAAACAAACTTAGAGTAGGAGGACTTACATGACCTGAAATCAAGACGGGTTAGTGGAATTCCCAGATCCTTAAAGCTGATGACTATTGGTGCAGAACATAAGCAATAACCCAAATCTGTCTCAGGACTTGTCTATACAATAAGGTTGTGTGCACTATGCGGGTATGATTTCTAAACTGCACTAACATGTTGTGCATTAATTGGTCTTTGTAGACCCTGCTGGTTCTCTAGTGCGTTTTAACATAGTGCAGTACTACATTACATGACAGATGTTAATCGCATAGCTTAATGCACTAATGGAAGGCTGTCACATAGCACTGTACGGGCCCTGAATAAAATAGAATAGAAATGTTCCTGAGGACAGTAGTACACTTAGGTTTTGTTGTTTTTTGCCCCCCACTGTTGAGGTCATGAAACAACACATGAGAAGCAATGAAGGTGCATAAAAATGTAGGCACCTTCCTTAATGGTGAAGCTCTACTCTCATCTGAGCTGAGGACATTGTGAAGATTTTGGGTTTGATCTGGGGAAATCCTATGTACAATAAGCCTGTTGTAAATGACAAAGCTCTATAGTTCAACTTTCCCATTCCTTCCCCTCCTATCTATTTCTTTTCTTTTGTTTTATTTCACTGTGGAGGGGCTCCCTGCCTGGGGTTATTACAGACATCTGTCAAGACAGGATGTCATTTATATTTGACCATGAGGAATTTTTATATGCAGTCAAACTATATGGACAAAATTACTTTCCTAAATTCTAAGTGCATTTTTGTGATGAGATTTACAATGTGCTTATTTAGTTTCACTTTTAGGTTCATCATTTCAAAAAGCGATAAAGTGCATTTAAGGAGGATTTAAGGTTTTATTCTAAACTTCTGAGCTATAATTCTTCTTCATGGTGCTTATATGGCATATACTGGATGGTTCGGTAGTTCAGGTGTTAGCCTTGGACTAAGGAGACCTGGGAGTTCCCTACAATAGACACATAGCTGACCTCTGGGAAAATGTGTGGTAAGCCAAGGTGAAAGGACTATGATCTTTCACACTAAGCAGGGTCAGTACTTAGATGGCAGACATCCAAGGGAAACCCAAATCGGTATGGTGTTTTCAGCAGGTGACTCTATTTTCTCCGAGTTAGTATTGAATCAATGCCTCTGTCTTTTGTGAGAGTGCAGGGTCTTGCAGGAGCTGCTTTTCAGACAAGACATGAAACCAAAATCTGCTCTTGACTAGAGCTGTTCAAAACATTGGCATCAGATCTCAAAGTCAATTGAAATGAGCCTTGGGCTGGGGGTTAACTGCATTCAGAAGCTTTGGCTCGTGCTGACGGAGATTTGGCAAACACGGGCTGATGTTGTTCGCATACTGATCAATAGCTAGGAAGCTGGTGAGAGCCAGCTAATATTTTAGTGGTGGGGAAAATGACTCCTTTCTATATAAATGTGTAAGGCACATTGGGAATGATGCTTAGATGCTATGTAGTGCTGGGTGCCATTAAAAGGACCTATACAGACAGACAAAGATAGATTAAATAGAAAGGCAAAATATACAAACGCCCATATGACAACAGGAATATTAGGATTTTTGTAATAACTTGTCACTGGGTGCTCTGTTCCCCACTGGAGTACCTCCTTCTGGCCACATCTGGGATTACCTCTGCCAGTCCGACAACCCTTACTTCAGTAGCTTACTCCAGTCTAGCTCTTGCAGTCTCACTCCTTAGCTGCTCCTGCTTCGTGGCTTGGCCCACCAGCCAGCTCATTGTATTTTTCCCCTTCCTGGGTATCAAAGTCTCTTGAGACCCACTGTCCCAGGCAGTCTTTCTGTTCATTGCCCCTTAACGGCATCACTGCCCAATAAGGGAACCCAGGCCTGTCCTCTACATTGGGTTCCAGCCCAGGGACCCTACAACAAGCAGTCACAGTCTGCACTGTCCTAAACCTTACTGATGTATCGTTAGGTTACTTCCTATGTGGCCTTCTCTCACCCTGAGTGACTGCAGCCCCCTTCTACTGTCAGCTAGTGGGCTTTATCCAAGCCCCTCCTGTTCCTCTCCAGCTGAGCTTCATCTCTGATTAGTGCTCATTGCTCCCTGGTTTCTCTTCCAGGTGCAGCCTAGGTGGTTAATTGGCTCACCTACCCCCCTTAACCCCGTCATGCCTTCTGTGGGGTGCATACACCATCACAGAACTGTATGCAGGCAGCTGGTGGGGGAAAGAGGGCTTTTGAACACTGGAGTGGGTTGGGGTTTGCCTGAGCTTTCCCCAATACTAATAAGAATCAGGTAAACACCTATAAACATTCTATTGCACACCATCAGACTACCTGCTGGATTCAGACCTCAGCAGGGTTACTCTGGCATGTTGCTACTGGGTAGCCTAAAGTCCTGTTTTATTTAGGCAGCCTATCAATACTTGCCACTAACTATAACTAAAATAATCAAGGCAGATGTTTTCACTGCACACAGCAAGTTTCTTTCCAGTCCGGTATTTTGTTTGTGGGCACTCATCTTAGGTTTTATTCCTCTTAACACTTCATGCCATTATTCCCCAAGACCCATGTTTTTAGGAAGCAGTTAGTCTAGCCACTTTCTTTTTAATTGCTCCTGTCTGTCTGCTGAGCCTCTTTACTGCCATGCTGAGCTGTGAGGGATGCTTCCTTTGCTGTTTACAATTCAAGCAGCATTCCTAGGTCACCTTTATTAAAGAAACACAGCTATCATTGTGACAATTTGTGGAATTTTACAGTAGAAGAATATTCCAAAACCTTCCACTGAACTTAGTGGGACTAGTTGTGAGTGAAGCTACTCACGTGCAATTGTGCACCTGTAGTCAGGAGGGAATGCTTGATTTTTGTGCTGAGTTAAGAATCTCAGATTGGGGAAAAGAGAGGTTTCTGGTTATCGTTTGTAAAAGCTGGTATCCTTTCCTGTAAACCAGTATCCCTTCCCATCACATTGATGCTCTGGTCCCTGCAATAACCAGAGGGAAGAGCCATGATGATCATAGGATTACAGGTTCAACACCTGTAAGAACTATAGCATAACCAGCTCCTTATTTATATAAGATTTTTTTTAAAGTTTAAAAATATTAGTGTGGCTCATCTATTTTTTTAGTTATGACTAAAATGGGATACTTGGGTAGTAATGAGTATTATCATGTGCTTGGTATGTGCCAGTTTGTTACAAAACCAAGGGCAGATCCTTAGCTGGTGTAAATTGTCATCGCTCCATTGCTGTAAAAGTGCCCCACTGATGCCAGCATGAAGATCTGCCCCCACAAGCATATTCACTGTGTGTACTCTAGGATGTTTGATGCTTTTTAATCCCACCTGTTTCTCATTAGGCACATCTCTTCTCTCATTTGCTTCCATCAGGAGTAACATTTTCCTTTTTCTGGAAGACTCAGGAGCAGAAGGCTAACTTTCCCCCCGCCTATGGTGGACAGGTCATTTCCAGTGGTTTCAAAATCTGCTCAAGTGAAGATGAAGGCTCTCTGGAATTTTATGCCCGTGGGAATTCAATGAAGTGGGAGGCAAGCTTTAGTCCCCCAGGTAACGTTCAGTTTCACTGTTGAGGGTTCAGAATGGAAATAAAGTAGTGATGAGCACAGCTCCCTTATCTGGATAGAAAGAGAAGATGAGGAAATAGGTGGATTGATGAAGGGTGGATGGATGGGCTTTAATTCCCAAGAGAGAAAGCAGGTATTAGAACATCAGGGACTTTGTGCACAGCACAGTTACAGTTCATATCACCATCCAAGGGTCTAATCCTGCACTCCCCAGTCCCTATTGAAGTAAAATTCTTATTGACATCAGTGGAAGAATAGGGGTTTACCTGGTGTCATAAATATAAAGGGAAGGGCAAACCCCTTTGAAATCCCTCCTGGCCAGGGGAAAACTCCTCTCACCTGTAAAGGGTTAAGAAGCTAAAGGTAACCTCGCTGGCACCTGACCAAAATGACCAATGAGGAGACAAGATACTTTCAAAAGCTGGGAGGAGGGAGAGAAACAAAGGGTCTCTGTCTGTCTGTCTGTCTTATGCTGTCTTTGCCGGGGATAGACCAGGAATGGAGTCTTAGAACTTTTAGTAAGTAATCTAGCTAGGTATGAGTTAGATTATGATTTCTTTAAATGGCTGAGAGAATTGTGCTGAATAGAATAACTATTTCTGTCTGTGTATCTTTTTTGTAACTTAAGGTTTTGCCTAGAGGGGTTCTCTGTGTTTTGAATCTAATTACCCTGTAAGGTATCTACTATCCTGATTTTACAGAGGGGATTTCTTTACTTCTATTTACTCCTATTTCTATTAAAAGTCTTCTTGTAAGAAAACTGAATGCTTTTTCATTGTTCTCAGATCCAAGGGTTTGGGTCTGTGGTCACCTATGCAAATTGGTGAGGCTTTTTATCCAACATTTCCCAGGAAAGGGGGGAGTGCAAGTGCTGGGAGGATTGTTCATTGTTCTTAAGATCCAAGGGTCTGGGTCTGTAGTTACCTAGGCAAATTGGTGAGGCTTATTACCAAACCTTGTCCAAGAAGTGGGGTGCAAGGTTTTGGGAAGTATTTTGGGGGGAAAGACGTTTCCAAACAGCTCTTCCCCAGTAACCAGTATTTGTCTGGTGGTGATAGCGGCCAATCCAAGGACAAAGGGTGGAATATTTTGTACCTTGGGGAAGTTTTGACCTAAGCTGGTAAAGATAAGCTTAGGAGGTTTTTTATGCAGGTCCCCACATCTGTACCCTAGCGTTCAGAGTGGGGAAGGAACCTTGACACCTGGGAAAGAGCGAGTGAGGAGTGCAGGATGAAGCCTTTGGAGTCCTCACTCAGTGCATTCGTAAGCTGGGAGTCCAACTTACCATTTTCTTTCATTTTAAACCTCTCTGGTAACCCTTTTGGGTAAGTATTCCATGCTTACATGATACAGTTGGCCATTTGTATGGTAAGAAGGAAGTCCTGGAAATGTATTTGCATGATTATTAATAATGTATTTTAAAATGAATATCTTATTTCTGTCTTCTGATCCAGAATGCAGGTTACTAATTGAGAGGCAATGGGGTCTAGTGGTTAGAAAAGAGCACTGGCTGATAGGACTTATGGATTGTAATTATGGCAGAGAAAGTCACTGAACCTTTCTTTGCCTCAATGTATCCACCTGTAAAATGGGGCTAATAATACTTCCTTACCTAACTCCTCTATAGCTGTGATGTTTAATAGTTTGTAAAAGTGTTTTGCAAGGAAAGCTGTTGCATGTATGTAGTTACTTTAATCCATGTGACAACTATTATAAACAATGTTTGGACCTCTTCAGCATAACATGTAATCTGCAGCAACCTTTAATTAGTCTTTATTTACATATTCTGTAGTACTGAAGTCCTTATGCAACCCTCACTGAAGTGGGAGTTCTGCCTGAGATAGGACTGAATAAGGACTTTAGATCTGGGCCCATAGTATAATTTATGCAATTGCAATGAGCCTGAGGAAGGATTCAGGCACAATGTCACTAAAGCCAATAGGGGTTCTTCCAAAGTATGGAGTGTCCCTTGTGAATAAAGAGTAATGTACATGATATCATTGCTCCATAATTCAGTATTGACACTTCCTTTATAGCTCCATTGCATTGCACAAATTAAACGCATTTTAAATGAGCTAAAATTTATTGAACAAGAAAGGCTGTAAATGAGGTTGATTCATGGATTTTACAGAGTTTTAATGTTTTGCAGGTCCTTTCTGGACTCATATTCTCTTCACATGGAAATCAAAAGAAGGTTTGAAAGTCTATGTCAATGGAACTCTAAACACCACCGACCCAAATGGGAAAGTTTCCTATAGCTATGGGGACCCTAACGCAAATCTGCTGACAGGGACAGAGAATGATCAGAGCAAACGCTATGTGAACGGGGCTTTTGATGAGTTTATCATATGGGAAAGGGCACTCACCCCCAAGGAAATTGAACAATACTTTACAGCTGCTATCGGTAAGTGGGAGCATACTCTGTATAAATGTTGATTTTTAAAAAGTTCATTAATTGAGATTTCATATAGTTCAGCTGTTAAACCAGCTGTCTTAGTGGGCGATAATCTGCAGGCATAAATGTTCGTAGGAATAAATGTTCATAGGAATCACTTTGTCAGTTTCAAGGGAGGTATTTTTCTCACGCTGGGGCACAGCCCCTCAGACGTGTCACCAAAGCACTCAGAGTCTCACCTCATCTATTGGCTGGAAGAAAACCTCAGCAGAATCCAACCATTGCTAGGACAACCAAACCACTTCCTTTTAACTAATGTCAGAATAGCAAAGGGACCTATTTTTAAAAAAGTCATTCTTGTGATGGTCTTGGGAAAGCCTTCATTTGGTGCCTGAAATAGCAATAATATTTCAGTGTTATGTTTAAAAATATTAAAAAGATGTTTTAATAAATGTGTAATGTTTTAATCAGGTTGGCAAAAATTGCGGTGGTATCTGGTTGTTGTATCTATCACAACAAACAGGAGTTACTATAACACCATCAAATCCAAAGCTATTATAAATCTCACTTCCTGGATTAATATAACACAAGAATGTTATGTTACTGAACTCAAGTGCTCTAGACTTTTAGATTGCCCCAGTCCATCTATATGTATGTGCTGTTTCACTGTCAGACAAGTATGGCTCTTGTATAAATATGCCAGAAGGATAGTAACTTTCTTTAACTTCTTCAGTGTTCATGAATACACAAAAAGAACAGGAGTACTTGTGGCACCTTAGAGACTAACAAATTTATTTGAGCATAAGCTTTTGTGGGCTACAGCCCACTTCATCGGATGCTTAGAATGGAACATATAGTAAGAAGATATATATGTGTGTGTGTGTACACACACAGAACATGAAAAAGTGGAATAAGAGGCTAATTAATTAAGATGAGCTCTTATCAGCAGGAGAAAAAAACTTTTGTAGTGATAATCAAGATGGCCTATTTAGACAGTTGACAAGAAGGTGTGAGGATACTTAACATGGGGAAATAGATTCAATATGTGTAATGACCTAGCCACTCCCAGTCTCTATTCAAACCCAAGTTAATGGTATCTAGTTTGCATATTAATTCAAGCTCAGCAGTTTCTCATTGGAGTCTGTTTTTGAAGCTTTTCTGTTGCAAAATTGCCACCTTTAAGTCTAGTACTGAGTGACCAGAGAGGTTGAAGTGTTCTCCTACCGGTTTTTGAATGTTATGATTCCTGATGTCAGATTTGTGTCCATTTATTCTTTTGCGTAGAGACTGTCCAGTTTGGCCAATGTACATGGCAGAGGGGCATTGCTGGCACATGATGGCATATATCACATTGGTCAATGGGCAGGTGAACGAGCCCCTGATGGCGTGGCTAATGTGATTAGGTCCTATGATGGTGTCACTTGAATAAATATGTGGACAGAGTTGGCATCGGGCGTTGTTGCAGGGATTGGTTCCTGGGTTAGTGTTTTTGTTGTGTGGTATGTGGTTGCTGGAGAGTATTTGCTTCAGGTTGGGGGGCTGTCTGTAAGCGAGAACTGGTCTGTCTCTCAAGATCTGTGAGAGTGAGGGATCATTTTTCAGGATAGGCTGTAAATCTTTGATGATGCTCTGGAGAGGTTTTAGTTGGGTGCTGAAGGTGATGGCTCGTGGCGTTCTGTTATTTTTCTTCGTTGGGCCTGTCCTGTAGTAGGAGACTTCTGGGTACTCTTCTGGCTCTGTCAATCTGTTTTTTCATTTCAGCAGGTGGGTACTGTAGTTTTAAGAATGCTTGATAGAGATCTTGTAGGTGTTTGTCTCTGTCTGAGGGATTGGAGCAAATGGGGTTGTATCTTAGAGCTTGGCTGTAGACAATGGATCATGTGGTGTGTCCTGGATGGAAGCTGGAGGCATGTAGGTAAGTATAGCGGTCAGTAGGTTTCCGGTATAGGGTACAGTTATCATCCCCTCAAGTCCCCCACCTGCCTCCATGTACCATTCCAAATAGAGGTTGGAGTTTGGAAAGACTTTGCCGGGGATGTTCCCATGGTTGCAGTATGCAAAGTGTTAGTCTCATATTATTTGCTCCTAATTTTGCATTCTTTGGCTTAAATTTGAAAACCATGTGAGAAATTCAACCCTGCACCTAATATTGCAATAATATGCTTACAATAGCTAGTCACAGACATTACCTATATTTTTGAAGAGTTACACAGGGTTTTAACTGTGACAGATGCCCCCGCCCCCACCCCTGCTGATGTTCTGAGAAGAGACATGGATGCATCCCTAAGTGCTGCTTTGCAACTTTAGAAGTTTGTGCTATGTTTCAAACTCTTGTGACTTTTTAAAAATAAATTCCAAGTCTCACAATATTTAATGGTTTTTTCTCCTTAAATCCCCAGTTCCTGATGATATGAGAGAATCTTGCCTTTCATTTAAAAAACAAAAGCAAGTTTCTAGTTCTCATGGTTACAGAGAAAAGTTTGACAAAAGTGCACCGTAAAGGCTCAGAAACTGGAAGGCAAAAAAAGACCCCAAATGTATTTATTTATTCTTTTTTTTAAGAAACCTTGGGATTTTTTTTTTTTTTTAAAGCCAATTCCATTATATTTAGAGGCCTGGCTCATGATTTTTGAACACTTGTGGTGGCCATTACTGAGTATGCTTGTTTCTCATGGCTCTTTTCTCTAGCATGGATAGAACCCAGTGAATTAATCAGGCATTTTTATAGGCCATAAATCTCACTTTTTTTCCTTTTTTTTTTTTTTTTTAAATTCCCACAAGTGTTGATGTCCATGCAAGTTGATTGGTGAAATTGTGACACGATCCCTAGAAATGCCAATGGTGGTTGATAATGGCAGGCTATATAATGAGCCAAAGTTATCCTTGGTGTAAATTCAGTGACCTCAGTGGAGTTTCACTAGAACAAATTTGGGCTAACTTTATTGAAAGATTAATTAGGAAACCCACTTTTTAAAAAATTGAATGAATAGCTGTGCTATTTTAGATAACAAATACCACTAATATCTGACGATTCTGCCCAAATACCAAAATAATGAGCATGATTAAATTCTAAGAGAGAAAGAGTTTTACTTTTCTGGTCACAAATGATCCATAAATCCTGACACATGCAGAGGAATCAATACGTTTAACACTGGAACTGCTGGAGGGCATCCAAAAATCTAGTTTTATACTTTTTATCTAAGTAAATCATTTATGACATACTCGTATGGTAACCTTCACTGATGTAGTAACAGTGAGTGACATTTATTGGTAAAGCCAGGCTGACTAAAAGCAGCTTTCTGTGTTGCTTGAAGTCGACTCAAATAGCTAATGGAGACATTATCTGCAATGGTGCTCAGACTTCTTGCAGATGCCATATTTTAAGTGCAAACTGGAATGTCAATTGGTTTGAGGCTTTATACTCCACTAGCTTTTGTTCAGGACTCACATACATATATATACAGGCATGTATACATACTATACATGCTTGCTCATCAATAGCTGCCATCCGTTTGTTACACTCTTTTTTTCTGACTTTGGGTAATATCCTGGTCCCATTGACTTCAGTAGGAACCTTTATTGATTTCTGTTGGGCTAGGGACTTCACCGTTTGCCCAGCTCTCAAAGATTTTTGTTCCTGAAGAGCCATCCATTGATTTGTTTTTAGTGTTTCAATGCTCCGGAAGGAATGTTCCTATTACCACCCCATCAAGAAATTTAGGCTCAAAATATAAATTCTTTCTTTCTTTGTATTACGTTACATTATTACCTAGAGGCCCCAACTCAGATTGGACCTCATTGTGTTAGGTGCTGTACATACACCTAATAAGAGACAATCCTTGTTGTGAAGATCTTCTAATCTAAATAGAAAAGATAGACAAAGTGTGGAAGAAAGGAGGTAGTACTATGTGGAGTACTGAGGCACAATTTACTTAAGTCTCATTGATTCGCTGTGGCAGAGCTGGGAGTTGAACTTGGATTTCCTGTCTCCTTATCCAAAAGGCCAACCTTCTTCTCTTTGTATAGATGTTTCCATGGATTTAAAATTTCATTGAAATCAGTTTTTTGTTTTAAATTTAAAAACACTCCCTTGCAGTGTTGGAAATCCAGCCAAAACAGCGTTGGCTAGTGTATAAGGACTGGAAAGTAAAACTGACTAGAAACAGGAAATGAAACTGATTAAATACACCAGTCTAGTTTCAATATTGGAAATCGGGAAAATGCAAAACAAATTGCATAGTCTTGGCTTGAATTTCTCAGAATTGCATTGTGAATGTTTCTCACAGATCTTTTTTGTTTTAGTTTTTTAAAATATATTTATTGCAGGAAACTTTTTTTTTTTTTAAATTATAATTCCTTTTTCCTAGGCAAGCAACTTTTGCTTTCTTCAACACCTCTGTGGCCCATTATGACAACCACTACAAATCCCATGGTAGGAGAGTCGTCCTAACTCTTTTCTTTAACGTCAACAATAACTTCCCTTCTTAATCCTGTTTTGCTTTCTTGATATCAAAATGTATGTGTAATACAGAGAGGTAGCAGCCTTTCCATGGTTTAGGTAAGATTCGGTTTTCATTTTCATTTTACTCCCCTTATAACTCATTAGAGGTATCAGAGAAAGGGGAGGGATTTTTTTTTAAAAGTGATTTATTTAACAGACTATTAGAGCTAGTTTAGAGGGTCAAAGGGAAGAAATCCCTCTTCTGCTGTTTCTTTTTCAAAACTTTGTGAACATTTAAATTTTGGAAATAGTTTAAAAAAGAATGGGGAAAATCATGAAAATATGGCTAAATGTTTTTTCCCCTTTTTTAAAATAAAATGGAATTTGAAACATTTAACCAGATTTACAACAGAACTTTTTCTTTCATCTGTTTAAGAGGTATTTGTATTAAATAGATGTTTTAAAATAAATACCAAAGTGTTTTATATAGTCTAAACAAAAATAAGTTCCCTTTTCAACCTGGCTGTATGATGTTGAAATCCTATTCGTTTTCTTCTTGTTCATAGAGCCTTTCAGGAAACCAGGGTAGACAGGACCTGAATTTCTAATGAAAAGAATAAGCAGACAACAAATTAATTTCAGCAGCATTTATTGGTTTCATGTCTTTTCTAGCTTTGTTACAGTGTGTGTGTGAATATCATAATGTATGTGCGTGCTATACTAATCTATTTATCTTCATTTGTTTATGGTCTATTATTCATAATCAGAGCCTTACAATTTACTCTGCCTCAGGCTACTGAAAGGGAGTCTCGGACCAGACTTTGAGTTATCTCCTGTGCAGGAAGAGACTGGATTAAGCAGTAAACCGTTTCTCCCTTTCTCTGGCTTTACTGCTAGAGAGGCACATCAGATCAGTCCTGGAGATGCATTGCTTGCGTAACATGTAAGGATTTGGAGGGAATTAGGCCCCAAATTGCTGCTTGACTTTTGTGTAGTTTAAGTATGGAAATAATGGCTGGTTACCAAGACATACAATGATGAGACAATGTTGTTGTCTTTTAGCTCTCCACAGATGCCTATCATCCTATCATAACTAAACTGACCGAGGAGAGGGGAAACTTCCAGTACCGAGGGGACCTGCTCCGCTATCTGAAAAACATGTCACTCAGTTTACCCAACAAATCCCTGTTGGAGAATACTGCCTTTAACTTGACAGAGGTCAGTTACTTTCAGTTTTTAGGGTGATGCCAAATGATCTTGTTTTTACTTCACATGCTGGAATGTAAAATGCAGCTTGAAAGATTTTGTTAATCATAAAATATAAATATTTAAAAAACACTCAAGACAACTATTTTAATCAGTAGCAAAAGGTCAGCTGTCACTGGAAAAGACAAGTTTAATTACAGGGCGCATCAACTTGTTAAGATGTCATGTAATATTCACACAAAATGGTAGCATCCCCAGGCATCATGGTTCTGGGTTAAATATAAATTTTTAGTTAGACGGATGACTGAGAAGGAGACAATCACTTCTTATGAAAATCTTTTCTGCTATGTTCAAAATCCAGGCTCGATCCTGCAGTCCTCAATCAGGCAAATTTCCCACTGAAATTGGTGGAATGCAGGATCAGGTCCATAGTCCAACTGAAAGATTTATTCTGTTTGTTCTTTGTAGATTATTTTAAACATTACATGCAGTCTGAACTAATTGAGGACAAGAGGTCACTTCCTACTAACATGACTCCAGCCTCATTTGGAATGATGGGCAGCTAATTCCCTGATTTCAGCAAGCTAGAAAGCCATTATTACAGTAATCAGTGCTGGTCTTACCAGTGATTGTTTCTCTATCCCCATGGGTAATACCAGGGGGACGAGAATTATTTGGTCAGACAAAAGGCATAATAAAATGTTTCTGAAAAAACTGGGCAGAGACTGATAGTTTCATGTAATGGATTGGAAAATATTAAGGCTCGGTGTGTGTGGATCAACAATGAATACTGAGCAGAAATCCTTCTGAAAGGCCTCATTATGCACCGTTCTTTGTTTCACTGAAAATTTGGGATTGGAGCTAATTTGAAAACTGCCATTCATCCTCTGCGGTGTCACATAGTCTCATTTGCCATGTTATTGCTCATTCATGCTATCCCGCGGTACGTTGTGCGGCATGGAAAGTGGCGTGCAGACCGAAACAAGGCATGTGATAATCTGTAGCAAAGCTGCTTTGGGAATTATATGGCAGAGTCCTAATCATATGTGTGGACTTTGCCATTCACCTGATTGATTGGGTTAGGTCTTTTGTTTGTCTGTAGCTAATTCCCAGAGATACAGCCACTGAGTGTGCATATCATTTTCTATCAAGGATGTAACTTTGGGTCAGTTGTCTCAGGGCTAGTAGTCATATGCCTTGCAGGACAAAGGATTGTGAGTTAAGTGCTATGCAATAAACTTTCTGATTACAGCCACACATATAATGCATTAGTTCTGACAAACTCTGTTCATGTGCAGTTCTAATCTATCTTAGCCCAGCTCACTGAGAGTCCAGGGTGTAGGAGGAGGCCAAACATGGCTGCGCCAAGGATCTGATGCTCTGGGAATCCTCCCATTTCTCTTGCCCACCTCTCCCCCCCCCCCCCCCCGCACTCTCAGTGGCCTAAGATAGCCTCTGTGGAACAGCTTTGCTGCATTCTGTGGCCTGGAAAAGCATTCCTCTCTCCATCCTTCTGGCATCTGACTTAGCAATGCAGGTTGTGTACTGGGCCCAGGCTTCCATTTATACCCTCAGGCTGAAATTCTAGACTCAGTTTCTCAAAGGAGCAGGATGGTTCTTGCAGCCACGGGGAAAGAGGGGCCTCCTGATCCTGGGCTGCTCTGGAGGATGGAGATGCCCCTAACTTAGGCAGCCTTGGGGGCCTTGTCTGAGTCATAGAATAATTGAATCATAGAAATGCAGGGCTGGAAGGGACCACAAGAAGTCATCTAGTCCACCACCC
Source organism: Lepidochelys kempii (assembly GCF_965140285.1). Classification (NCBI taxonomy): domain Eukaryota; kingdom Metazoa; phylum Chordata; order Testudines; family Cheloniidae; genus Lepidochelys; species Lepidochelys kempii. Next base: position 21,144,590 of record NC_136394.1, on the reverse strand, counting down.
CGCGCTGTGGACCAAGTAAGCCGAGACTATCCCTGACAGGTTTTTGTCCAACCAGTTCTTAAACCCCCAGTGATGAGCATTCCACAACCTCATTTGGAAGCCTGTTCCAGAGCTTAACTACTCAGAGGACAGCCTTATGAATGTCTTCCATGGTGTTTGCACCAGGGGAATCTTTGCCCAGTCAGAACCAGGGCTTTGAGGGCCCTTTTACACGATGTAAGATAAGATGGACTGGGAGAGGGATCTCACCTTTGATCCTGAAGTCCTTACACGTGCATAACACCCACTTAAATCAGTGAGAAAATTTGGTGTGCACTGTGATTTCTAGATCAGTGTGGTCTCGAGGTTCAGATATTCAACTGGGGATCAGGAGACCTGGGTTGTGTTCCTAGCTCTGCCACTGATGTGCTGTGTGACCCTGGGGGAGTCACTTCCCCTCTTTGTGCCTGTTTCCCCTTCCACTGTTGTATTCTCTATTTAGATTGGATGCTCTCTGAGGCAGGGACAGTCACTCACTATGTGTTTGAACTGTGACTAGCCTCATCTGGAGCCTGTAGGTGCTAGTGTAACATAGATAATAATCAGGTTAAACAAATGGCAGGAGCCAGAGTTATACTATGTGCTTCCTAATGGCCTGCTCTGAACTATTGGGCAAACATGCCCATTTCGGCATGGATTTAGTTGGCTTCACTGGCAGAGTAATTTCAAGCTCCACTCAATTCCAGTGTTTTCAGTGGCCGTAGCTGGGGTGTAATAGATGTAATATAGGAGATAAACTATTACTTTTAAAATATTACCATACCAAAGATAATGAGTGAACATCCAAGCAGGGAAGTGACTTACATGAAAATGTGTCTGTCATTGTAAAATGAATCTTGGAACTCTTAATGGAAATCTACCTTGAATGTTTACCAGGGGATGTAGTGGATAAATCAGTAATCTGAAACTAATCAGATAATGTGGTCCTATTTATCTATAGGCTTTCTTGAAAGCTGTTGAAGATTTTCATTTTTTACCCAGCTTGACTGGCATATTGGAGGTAAGACACATGTTTTAAGTTTGCAGATTAAATTCAGGTGCATATTGGACAGTAATAACATTGGTTGCATCCATTATCCTTCAGCTTTGGGTTTCCAGCAGTACGCTCTCATCTCTCCATCCAAAGTAAAGATAGCAAATGTTAATTTTGTAATGGTTTGTTGAGAGTTAAAATAAGATAACTTCTGTGTTACTGCTCTGAGATATTTCATAAGGACTGGCAAAAAAGTATAAAAAATGAGGTTTGCAAAGGAATGGGCAATGTCAGTGAAACAGGTATTTAACAAAGATGATTTTTACATGGAATGTAGCCTACTTGGCAGTTTCTTCTTGAAAGTGGCCATGTAAAAGAATTAACACATCCCCTGCATCTGGATATTTATAGGACTTTTTTAAAGCATTTGCTTTTTCTTTTCCCCCCTCTCTCATTTTAAATTATATCTTGTGCCTGGGAAGCCATGTCCATATTTACAGAATGGATACCGCACAGGCAACAATGCTTCCCGATTAACACTCTGGGAAAGATCACATTTGAACTCGGAGCTGAGAGGATACTTTCGTCGTCATTCCTGTGCAGTGCTTGCTCTCAGCTTTCCTTTTAGTTACACTGGAGTAAACCAATAGTGGTGGTGGTCTGGATTTACACAAATGAAAGTGAGAACAGAATTTGACCTATGTGTGTTTGAACAGCTCTGTTAGCTCAGTTTCTCCTTCTGTGTATCTTGTTGCTGTGATGTCATAAACCAGTACTATGACATCACTGTACATTGAAATGGAAATGATTGTAGTGTGTAACAAGTTCAGTATTATGGACAGAGCTTCAGCTAATGTAAATCAGCAGAGCTCCATTGATTCTGGCTATATATAAGTGAGAATCTGGCCACATGACTTTATTGAAATGTTAAGGGCCCACTCCTTCAGTCCTTGTTCATGTGTATCATCACATGAGTAAAGACTCTTCACCGGATTAAGGGTGTGCAGGATCTGACCTGTGGGTGTCGTTCTGTGCAGAGGGGTGCAAATGGGAAGTGCTCCGGAGTTTCTCAGGGTTTGTCAGGATCAAGTTTTAAGGAGCAAAGAATGTGGGATTGGACCTTAAAAAGGGAGGAGAAGTGGATGGTCCGTGACAAATCACGCTGTAGTTGAATCATAAATGCCTTTGGTGAAAGATGTGGAACACCAATGAATTTAAGTTCTTAGTCTGAAACTTGGCAGCTTTCTCCAACATGAAAGCAAGAAATAACCAAATGGACTTAATGTTTTAAAAACTATATACTCATTCGGAGATATTGTATACCAAGCTTCAGCCTGGAAGGATGCTTTCCAGCCAAAATACACACCCCTTGAAAATGTGTATTTGTTAGGGGAGTGCTGGTGTAACTTTAATGATGGCCAAGATATACTTAAACTCCTGATCTGATGATGATGATGATGATATCTGCTTCTTGACTTAGACACCAGTTTCTGCCAGTCTTGATGTATGGAAACAAGCATTTAAATCATTCCCCAAATAACTTCTTTAATGCAAGGCTTGATCATGCTTGGTGGTGAACATCATCCATTCAACTGATGGCAATGGGAGTCAAGGTCCATTCAGCACTGTGGCGGGTTTTCTACCTCATAAACCCCTTTGATTCCAGGGGGAGCGAGGTTAACCCAGCCTCCCGGTTTCAATGCCAGTTCTACCACCTCCCTGGTGGTCAGGGCTGTATGGTCCAATGGCCAGAGTCCCTCTAAATCTTCTTCCCCTGGTGGGATAGTGTGGCCTAGTGGCTGGAGTCCCTATAGTGCACTCCTAAAGCAGTGTGGCACAATGGCCAGAGTCTCCCAAAACTCTGTTCCCCTGGTGGGATTCTGTGGCCTAGCAGCTGGAGTGTCTCTAGTGTGCTCCTAAAGCAGCGTGGCCCGAGGGCCAGAGTCCCTCTAAGTCCTCTTCCCCTCATAGGATAGTGCGGCCCAGCAGCTGGAGTTCATCAATCTCCTTTGAGGTAAGAGAGAGGTCGGTGAATTGTCATCACAAAAAAGGGGGGGGAGGTTTAGAGCCCCCAGTAGGAAAGCCTGGGCCCACCCGCCTTCACTGGGCTGCAACCCAGGGCCCTGTTATTGACGGCATGATCCGCCCCAGGTCAGCGGGGAATCCTACTGCAACACGCTGCCCTCAGAGTGGCGGGAGATACCACTTCCTTCCCTTTCCTGGGTCACTTCCTACCAGTTCTTCAAACGTAGCAGTCCCTGTCGCATCAGGGTCTTCAGATTCCTCAGCCCCCAGTGCTCCCTGGGGTTCCCACACCTGCCAGTCTCTGGTCCCACTTCCTGGCCCCTTGGCTTCCTCCTGTACGAGTCACCACTGCTGCTGGGTTGGAGCCTCCGCTGGACGTTGTCCTTCCTCAGCCGCCAGCCCTGACTGAGAAGCTCTGCAGGCTTTTATACTTGACTCCCTGTTGGAGCATGCCCAGCAGCGCCTCAGGGGCGTGGCTTCCTTCACCAGCAGGGAAGGGTTAACCCTCTCAGTCCCAGTGCGGGGCCAGTCTGCCCTGTCACAAGCACCAATCAGGAGATTCTCGGTACTTCGCAGGATCAGGCTCTGAGTGATATTAAATCATGCAGTATTTTTACTTTGTGTGGCCCTGAGAAGGGGAAATAAGATGCCATTAACAGAAGCTGGGCACACTTACGTGATCAATAGAAAGAGGATTTTAGGCCAGCACTTTGCTTTATTATTGAGATGCCTTCCTTTTTCAGATTGCTCCTGTGATTGGAAGTTTAATCGAAACAATTGACAATGTGATGGTGCACATGGCCTGCAATCTGGGAGGAAACCCATTCGTTGTAACCGTTGAGGGCTCATCAACTGTAGCAGGTAGGGTGGAACAGCAACATTCAGAATATGTCTACACTGCAATAAAAACCCCACAGCACTGAATCTCAGAGCCTGTGTCAGCTTGGGCTGCGGGGCTAAAAAATTGCAGTGTAAGTGTTCAGGCTGGAACTGGAGCTCTGAGACCCACCTCTCTTGCACGGTTTCAGAGCCCGGGCTCCTGCTTGAGCCTGAATGACTACACTGCAATTTTATAGCCCCAGAGCACAAGCCCGTCACCTGACATTGGCCAGTCATGGCCATGCTGCAGGCCTTTGATTGTAGGATAAACATATCTTCGGTTGCCTTCTAAACTGGCTGATTGTAATAAATACTTCTTCACCCGCCGTTTCTAACTTTTCAGTGCTGGGAAGGAAGTTGAAATAGATATTTTTTTGTCTCTTTTAATCCAACAAATTTGAGTACATTGCAGAAAGTTGATTATACAGTTAGTTTAGAGAAAGGTAATCACCTTGGCTCAACAATCTGTTTTACTTCTACCGTTGGCTTTTGGGGGCACTGAGTGGGTTGGGGGGAGAATGTAAATGCTCCTGTATATTATCTCTGGATTTAGTTTAGTGGTACATGAACAGTTAAAGTTCTGCCTAAGTCTTTTACGTAAGTGTCTGAAAGCTACAGAATTTAAATTTGAGGACAAGAGAATGGAAGGGCGGGACAAACTTTCATCTATCTTACACCAATTGCAAGTCCTTCATGGGCTGGGCGGCTCGCTCATAATATGTATATGTACAGCATTCAGCACAGTGGGGCCCTGATCTCAGTTCGCCTCCAGTTCTACAAAGAGAGCTTGATGAATAATTGATTTTTTTTTCAGTTTGGTGGCAATTCTGAAAAATCAGGAAATATTCAATTCTGGTTGAACTGAATTTGAATTTTTACAGAATTTTCAGTGAATCAGAAAAGTCTATTTCATGTCTGTTCCAGAACAGGGATTTGAGTCTGTGTCTCCCACATCTTAGTGAGTGCCCTAACCACTGGGCTAAAAGTTATAAGTGAGTGGTGGTGGGGGTGATGGCAGCAACACCAAGACCACCACCATGTCCTCCACTTCCACTTCCTGCCTGTTTTGAGAACAGCCAAAGCTACTAATGTCAAATTCACAGATAGTTGTGGGTTGATGAAAGCTGCATTTTTTTTCATTGAATAAGCTATTTGTCCAACACACTGCCCAGCTTTAGCTACAAATAATTGATTAGTTCTGGTATTCTTCCCTATTGCATTGTGAGCTACGTAAGAAAAGAGAAATCATGAATCACATGCAAATTGTCTCTTCCACCACACTGTCCTGGTCACTGACATTTTAAAATTGAGCAGTAAGGTTCTAAAATACCGTCTTTAAAATGTCAGGGGGGAAAAAAGAGAGAGGTATCAATCAATTTTTCTTACCTCAGTGCCTCATTAAGCTCAGTTTGTGCACATTGCCAAATGATCCATGGTATATTAACACCTCATATACTACTTTTTCGGCTCATAAAGAAGTCAGAACTTCTTGAAAGCAATTTTATTCTTTGATGGGAGTGGGGGATTACTCTTTCCCCCTCCTCCCCAAACAGCTGGGGGTTTACAGTCAAGATTTGCAGTAGCTATTAAAAGAGCAAACTCTAGTTCTACGGTCAACTAGGTTGTAAACGTTCTTGATTTTATCATATTTTTTCTTTTGGGTTATTGTACAGATTACTCTTTGGTCAAAATGCGTCCTCAGACTTTGAATTTGTCACACTACCGCTTCCCATCACAAGGACGGAGTTATATTTCTATCCCCAGTGAAGCTTTTCATAACAAAGGTAAGGGCAAGATTTTCAGGGAGAAGTAGAATGGTGGCAGCCAATCCTGACAAGCACTCACTCCAGAAATGCTCTAACCAGAGTTAATCCAAAGCTCACTGAAGTCACTTTTCATTAATTTCTGTGGGGTTTGGATCAGGCCCTTAGCAAGGAGAATGCTCATCAGTTTCTCAGAAGGGGACCTCTGCCAGGATTGTTTCAGGGAAAAGGGCTGAGTCTGGGTGGCATGTTGGGACCTTAGCAAACCTTGCACCATCTGGGATTCCTCCAGAGACTCTTCTGCAAGGGCAGGTTGGTCCTCTTCAATACTGGGTACAAAATTAGTTACTTTACATAGCAGAGTAGTTACTGAAGTATTTCCCCACCACATGTGAGTTACCTGATTTTATGATGACAGCTTTGCATCCTTGCACTGGCAGGGAGCTCATGCTTGCGATTTCTCTGCGAGTTCTGAGAAGCTTGAATTATTGAGAGCACAAGGTAATTTGAAATAACAAAAATACTACCAAAAGGACCTTTCCCCATCCCACTTACAGCTGCTCCTACCATGTGGCATTTTGTTATGGGACATTATTGTGTCCACTGGTTTGGACTGAATCCAAACTGTAAGACCTTTAACTTGCATCTTCTAGGGAGTTAGTTAGAAACTATCTAAAAGTTGAAAATGCCATTAATAAGATAACAGGCCACATTGCTAGGCTGCTCACATGAGCTAGCCTTTAAAATTTATTATTCCACTTTAAGTGACTGACATTCTAAATACTTGGAACCCATCAGACCAAGACCATAAAGGATGCTTGCATGGTTGACACTTGTAAGATGGGCATCTGTCTTTTCACTTAAGTGTTGGAGAAGCTGTAAATACTTCATATGCAGACAGCAAACAAAGAATAGAAACAAAAACTACACATCTGCGTTTATGAGCTTCTTAAGATGCCAGTGAATGTTGCTAGTAGTCAAGTAGTCCTTCTGATTATTCTAAGCATCCTGGATGTCCTGGTATGTCACATGGCCACTCTTAGCTGTCTTTTGTTCTGACATGACTTTATAATGGATGAATGATTAATTTAACAGTTTAACTCTATACTTTCATGGTGAGTAGATGTCAGGCTTTCTTTCATTATGTTCCTGATATCTGTTCCAAACATTGCACAGCAGCCTGCAGATTGCCTTCTAATTTCTTTATGGGAGCAATTGGAATTCCCATTAAAACAAAGGTGTGAAGGTTTGCAGAAGTCAGGATTCTAAATCAACATGGAGTTTCATACCTAGGTGAGGAAAGTGTCTCCCTCAGGATTGTCACACTGAAGTATAATCTCTCCTGTCAACTTTGTTCACAGCTTGGGTTACCATTGTGGGCCTTCTTTACCATAACATGCACCGTTTCTTCCAGGACATCAACCCTATGGACACCAAGTAAGTATCCTGCACAGTGGTGTCCTTCAGAAACAGCTGGGGGTGGGGAGGAGGGTGAAGTTGTGTCAGCATGGCACTTCCGCCTCCCTGCTGAGGCTGCTTGAGGGGGGGTTAGTGAGTTGGCCCCATCCTGGAGGAGGGCGGGGAGGTGGTGGTGGGGGGGGGGAGGAAGGGTGGAGGCAGGCAGGGGAGTGTGCCTCATCTACGGCTAGCCCAGGGCAGGGACTGGGACCCAGCTTGCTTTGCACTCAGCTCCAGCTCAGGCAACTGCTGCTGCTTCCTATCCAGCTGGTGGAGAGAGAGAGGGCGGTAACCATCCCCCTGCCCCATAGCGAATGATACCCCCGATCTTGAACTGCTGTGATAGTGTTATGATGGCCTCAGTGGGATACTAAGTACACATTGGCACAATTGTTCTTTACAACTGGTGCATCAGACATCATGGGCCTGGATGCTACTCCCATGGGAGTTTAGCCATTGACTTTAGTGGCAGTGGAATGAAGCCCTTTGTTAGAGGTGTGTTTCCTGATGGGGAAAAAAACTTTTTTTTTTGGTGACTTGTCTGTCTCTCTGCTTTCTCAACCTCTTCCACTACATACTTGGATTTATATTGAAGATTCATATATTTAATCCTTGAAATAATGCCTTATATGGAACTTAAATTTATGTTTCTTTTCTGCTGTCTCACAAAAAGGTGACATTTGTTTGTAGTTAAATAATGCAGCAGTATATAACCTTTCTCTCTCCCCGAAAAGTGCTATGAATTTTAGTCCCATAAACCTGTAAACTAATTTTGCAATAATAAATCAGACAATACATAAAAAGCCTTTTTGTTTTATATACTGTGCCAATGAAATCATTAGCAGATAAGTTAAAATAAACTCGGAGCAATATACCTCTCAGAAAGCCAGTTTCCCAGGGAATTTTGCAAGGCAGTGCTGGTCAATCATTACATTTGCCTTTTAGGCTGGTCATTTTTTCAATCTCTGCTGATTAGGGCAGTGATTCTCAGTCTTTTCCATGCCAGGACCCCCTGCTACAGCAGAAGAAAGTTTCAGGACTCCAATTTCAATCTATTTCAGGGACTTCTTCCTCTCTAGCCATGTGCAAGGAAGGGGAGATTGCAACCTGCTGAAACCACTTGAACACCCCTAAATTAGGACCACTTATGATCGTGTTGAAGCAATGTTAAAAAGTTCACAGAAGAATTTTATGATTTCCTACTCGGTTTAATTTTATAAAAAAATACCATGCACCCTTCTCCCTGCAAAATTAATAAATAAATAAAGGTAATTCGCTGGAGTGAGTGAAAGAATTATATCAGCGGCATGCAATATTTCTTACTGATATGAAGAAATAGAGGCAATAATTTATGAAGGTTTAGCTTTTCAAGACGTATGTTCGCTATGATTTATTAAGGGAAACAGACCATAATTTTAACCTCCCACAGAGAGATAGAATTAATGTGGTCGTGACTCACAGGTTAAAGATTAGCAAGGATAAAGACAGTGTGTAAATACCTTCAGCCTAAAATCACTGAGTTCCGAGGCATTTTCATGGCTGTCTCTACTACAGTCTTGGGCTCTGATCCTGCACAGGGATCTGTCCGCACAACAGGCCCAATTTTGCCATTTTTAAGAATATTGAGTAGTTCTGTATTTCCATGTCTCAACTCCCACAGAGAGAGAACATGACAATACGGGGGGGGGGGGGGGACACCCATTCTTACTCCCATTGAAGTATATAGAAGATTTGCCACTGATTTCAGTGGGAGAAGGATCAGCCCCGAACATATAATTTTTAAGGAACGCATGGTTTAAAAGTGGTCTCTAGGTTTCTAATATTAACCTGGGCTACCTGAATTATTTGCAGTGTATCTAGTATTATGGAATCATGTCTCTGGAGCTCTAGATGGCTTGCCTTTCCAGAGGCCTGTTTTGAAACTTAATAATCCAAGGAATGCTGGCTTGGCAGTTTTCCTTTGTGGAATAAAGCACCGGATATCTGAGGAATGCTTGAAAAATAATAAATGTGCAATTCCTTCTCCCTTGGTTTACTTTGGTGCGCTTTGCTATTGCATCTTTCTGGCTTAAGTCTCACCAAAATAATCTTTTCTAATGATGTTTTCCACATAGGAGTAGTTTTAAAGACACCCTTTAAGGATTCTTTAGTCTCGGACTACTTGGGCACCTATAATTTACAGTCTGCCTGGTTGGTTCTTCGTGACAGAATTTCATTATCCTTGTGGCACATGTTGAATTTTCTTTGCGCTTTGTTGCCAGATGACTGTTCTATTTTCAGATCGTCTAACCAGAGCTCTCTGAAAGAGTCACTTTGGTCCTTTAAGAAGGGAGTCAAAGCCTAAAGAAGCTTTGAGCTCCACTTTGCTCTCAGTCCTACACTGCTGCAAATCTGGAGTCACTCCATGGAAGTTAGACAGGTTACAGGCCCTGCATCCTGTAACATACATTAGTGTTGGACAGTGGTTCTGGGGAATGTGGTGTTGTGGAGAGAAATGCCGGATTCTTATTTGTGTTTTAGTTTTTTTCACATGTATTCAGATTCATTAGAGTACTGCTCTGGGCCTTGTATTGCAGCATTACAAAATACTAAACTGAGTTAAACGATGGGATGTAATTTGAGATGAACTAAAGCCCTGGGTGTGAATACCTTTGAACATTGGTTTCAGAGTAACAGCCGTGTTAGTCTGTATTCGCAAAAAGAAAAGGAGTACTTGTGGCACCTTAGAGACTAACCAATTTATTTGAGCATGAGCTTTCGTGAGCTACAGCTCACTTCATCGGATGCATCATGCTCAAATAAATTGGTTAGTCTCTAAGGTGCCACAAGTACTCCTTTTCTTTTTGAACATTGGGCAATTCAGCACACAAAGTCCTGGATCCAAATATCCCCAGACTTTGGGGAAGCAAGCTCAAAATTCAGGTACACATCTGGATCCAAACTTCACATTGTGAGCCCTTCTCTGACTATAACTCTACATCCTCTGGGGGCAAATTCTGCCCTCGGTTGCATGGATAAAACTCCTACTGAGTGCAATGGGAACAGAAATAATCCCTAATGATGCTAATATCATTTAAAGGTTATAGAACAGAGTTAGAACATATATCCTACAAATCTAGTTTAGTTTGTCTCAGTCAACCCAGCTGTGCAATTTGATGACATCAGTTAATGTCTGAAATGAACACTTCTTAGTATGAGGAAAAAAACAAGAAACCACTGTGATATGTGGTATAGGTTTTTAAAGAAGTGAGTTTTTCTGATGGAAGTGAGATTGTGATGTGGAGAGTGAGTGATATGGTTATTGTGAGCAGCCAAACAGGCTAATGTGTTTTGCTTGGTAACCCAAGCTAATGAATAGTGAGTTCACCATGCATTTGCATTTGCCATTGTAGCTAGCACTCATCTGTCTGCATGATCTAATGCTAAGGAGAGAATGATGGAAGATGCTCTGCTAATGTAAACAGTGCTTGTTCTTGATCAATGGGACACTCTCTTTCAAATTTATGTCAGAATTCTACTCTGATCGAATGGATCTCAGCTCTTCCTAAATGTGCAGAGACCCAGATTTAAGATCCACCAAGAGCAGAATTTTGCCCAGCATTTTAACTGAACATTTAAAAAAAATGTTTTTGTTTTATGTATGGTCAAATTCACCAGGGCTAAAAAAATGTCTTGGCTAGTCAGCTTCCTAATCAGATGTTCAGTTAACTTCCATCAGCATTGTGGTTTGAATTATAATATCCTTAAGAAGAAAAACGTATTCTGGACAAGGATTTTTTCATAGCAAAATGATTTTTAAAAATGCCCCGACAAATTATTTATTTATATACTTACTTACACATATATATATGTATGCATGCACTTACATAGGAATAGAGCATCTGCTCATGTAAGTATATCAAATTTTCTCTGCAGCAGAAAGGTATCCTTCAGTTACTCAGATTCATCATCATGCATTTGTGAGAGTCCATCCCATAGTATAATTGTCTCTAATAATCCAAAACACTTTTAAAAAGGCTTATAAAAACAGTAAAAGAGATGAGCTAAGCTAAGTAGAAACGGAACAAAGGAATACCTATGGTAATATCTAGCTACTAGAGCTGTTCCTGATCCTATGAGATCTTTATGGGCTGATCCTAGTGCCCATGCAAAACTTAAATGGGACTGGAGGTGCCATGGTCTGTTTACATGGACCTAATTCCAGGACTGGGATCTTGATTTTGATGAAAGGGGACTGAAATTATTGTGATTCTGGTATCTCATGTGTATATATTTGCTTATGATGTACAGGAAATATATTTACAAAACAGCAAATTATTAATAGTACAGTTTAATCTTTTAAACAGTTTCATGCAGATACATGCATGGTCACAGTTTTGACTCTGCATTATCCATCTAAAGCTATATAATGAAGAAGGTTAATAGCTTCAGTGCATTGATTTAAGGTTAATTCTATTGTACATTTGTAGCTTACCATGAGCTGATTATATAATATAATACAATACAGCACAGAGACCTGTGGACGAGGTAAGTAAGTTAAATGCTGAGCTGTAGAAGTCAAAAAGAAATAAACTTTACTTAAATGTGTTCTGCTCTTTGTTACACGGGGTCAGATTGTCAGCTGTTGTAAACTGGCATAGTTTTATTGACTTCCATGGAGCTGTGCAGATTTACATCAGCTGAGGGTATGGATCATCATTTTAAACTAAAAAACAGATTTAATTCTTTGTTACACTGAATTTGTAACTGTTTCAGAGGCAAGAGGCCACACTGATCTGTAGTGTAACTCCATTGATTTAACTTGAATTAAACTAGGGATGAATTTGACCCAGCAGGTTTGCATTTTCAGCTCTTACTTTTCTTTAACAGGCAGAGACAGCATTTAATACACAGCTCACCAGACAGGGCTCCACCTCTGCAGCTCAGCTAGGGTCCTTCAATTTGGACCTTCAGCCTATCCATGGAATTTGGCCCTAGCACAAGGCCTAACTCAGTGAATTCAGAGCAGTAGGTGCATATTGAAAGAGTAACTTTCTTCTGACCAAATTTAGATCAGCCCATAACAGTATGAACTGCAAATGCTAAAATGCTGTTTTACCCACTTTCTGGTATTTTTTGCTCTTCCTCTCCAAGGATTGCTGAAGCTGCTGCTTATAAAGGCTACAAGATCTCTGCAATGAGCTATGTTATTTCCCTGAAGGTGGAGCCACCGCCAACCTTGTCTCATAATCTGTCAGGATCTCCTCTTATTACCATTCAGCTCACCCATAAATTGGTAAGTGAAAATGAAATTTCCAGTGTATACTCTTACCATGACTGGTTGTTCCAAACTTTTTGCATCTGTGGAGGTTTCTCTGCATTGATGTTGTTGTTATGGCTATGTTAGTGATGACTCAGCTGATATCTATGATTGCAAAATATTGCATTTTCCCCAACTGCCATATTTCAGGGACTGTATCTGTTTGTATAGTGCCACAAAAGACTTACTAGTGACCCATTGATAAGAAGGTTGGGTAACAAGTATTGATTTTGATCCTTTTGGATATATGCTGTTTATGTATGTATGTATGTATGTAACTTACCATATGATATGAATCACTGCATACTCCCTGAGAAAGGGGTATCATTGTTTGTTAATGATCCACTGGGTTCGTTCTTTCTTTCACAGTGGCAATGTAGAGCAGTATGTTCTGAAGGCAGAGGAGTTAGTGTGAAAAATGCAGTGAGCACTGACCTACTCAAGGAAGCGTTGAATAATATTGTTATTAGAGAGAGGTGAGAAATGGAAAAATGTGAAAATTTCCGTTACCCCACATTTTCCATTGAGGCTTCATTTAAATGGACATTTTCCAGCCCATTTATGATGATCCATAAATGTAAGTTTCCCCTCCCCCAGTTGCTCTGTTGTAGGTGCATGAGGCTAGAGAGAAAAAGTCTAAGAGCATAGATCTGAAGAGTTATTTTGTTGTTGTGTGTTTCTGAACAGGATGTTCTGAATGATGTCCCCAGTGGCCTCTAAGAGACAGGCACTTCAGGGGTGAGGGCTCTGGCTGTTGGATTTAAAGAAATATGTCTTGCTTCATTCATTCAGATACCTCCTGATACTTTAATATGACGATTCACAAACTGCCCAAAAACTTGCCCTGTACTTTTTCTGTATTCCATTTGTCTGTCCTGGGGTAGGATCAAGATGCTGGTGCATGGATAGAATTGTTTGCTTTATCATTTGTTTCCTTCTCTGGTTTGACAGTTAACTCATTTAACCCAGAATATAGAGCATATGACTATCTAATCCAATATCTAATCTAATACACCGTTGTTTGCATGATAGTGAACTGTCATGTCAGTGATTATTTCAGGCAGAAGAAGCAAGCATACACGTAAGATAGCCTTTGTGTATACATGTATATATTGGCAAGTAGCATTGAGGTGACAGAAGATACAAAAAATATGCATGTGCTTAATGAGGTTTTGGTAAAGTATCTGCAGTTTTCCTGAGCGTGGCACTGACCTCTATTTTAATGCTTGTCTCCTATTCGCTGTACAGCTTTTTATTACAAGGATAGGTTAAACACCTTAGCGCTGTGAGTCAGCTTCTGTAGCACAAAATTCATTGCTGGCAATTTGGATGCTGGGAACTGCTGGAATGAAAGGATTACTGTTTGTTTGTACTTTGTGTGTAACACTGTGTTTGGGAATCTTTGTCACACATGGGAATGAAGTCTGAGGATTTTTAGTGTCTTGTCTGTTTCGCAAATTATAGCAGTGTGTTCAGCTGTTTTAACCTACAGGCCTAAACTCAGGCATGTGTCAATTTTGGAAGTTAGAGGACAGAGGGGGTTTCTTTTATTGATGAAGATGCCTCATCTGCCGTTTTCGAAGAAATAAGGAAGAAAGTTCCAGATCCAAAGGGTGATATAGTTCAGAGTTAAATACTCTGAGAATTTTCATGCCTCAATATCATGTCTGGGAGTTTCTCAAAGACTTTCATTGCTAGACCTTAGTACTGAGAGTGATGCATGAAGAATGAGGAGGCTTCTAAAATTCTTCAGGAGAGCTGGGAGAAATTCTTCAGCCAAAACTTTTTTTTCAGTTGAGAAAAAATTCAGATCAACTGAAGCATTTTGTGAATATGGCTTGTATTCACCACATTGTTTTGATTTAAAAAAATACAAAAACAAACTGAAAAAATCAGAACATTTAATTTTGAAAAATTTGAAATGCAGTGTTTTTGATTTATTTTTCAATTCAAAGCACTTTTTAGGTTTCAGTTTTATCCTGATTTGATTTTAAAAAAGGTACCCCAAAACAAAATCAAGCATTTCAAAGTACTAAGCAATCATTTATAAGCACCTAGATGTTAACAGGGTTCTAAGTAATAGCCAGCATGGATTTGTCAAAAACAAATCATGCCAAACCAACCTAATTTTCTCCTTTGACAGACTTAGTGGCCTAATGGATAGGAAGAAACAAGTAGACGTGATCTATTTTGGTTTCAGTAAGGCTTTTGGTACAGTCCCACATGACGCTCTCATAAGCAAACTACAGAAATGTGGTCTGAATAAAATTACTATAAGGTGGGTACAAAATTGGTTGAAAAAACATACTCAAAGAATAGTTATCAACCGTTTTCTGTCAAACTGGGAGGGTATCTAGAGGAGTCCTGCAGGGGTCAGTCCTGGTTCCACTATTATTCAATATTTTCACTGGAGTGGAGAGTATAGTTATAAAATTAGTGGATGACACCAACCTTGGAGAGGTTGCAGGCACATTGGAGAACAGAATTAGAATTCAAAACAACCTTGACAAATTGGAGAACTGGTCTGAAATCAACAAGATGAAATTCAGTAAAGATAAGTGCAAAGTACTACGCATCGGAAGGAAAAAAAAAATCAAATGGCCAACTACAAAATGGGGAATACCTGGCTAGCTGGTAGTACTGCTGAAAAGGATCTGAGGGTTATGAGTCAACAGTGTAATGCAGTTGCAAAAACGGCTAATATCATTCTGGGATGTATTAACAGGAGTGTTGTATGTAAGACATGGGAGGTGATTGATCCTGCTCTACATGGCACTGGTGAGGCCTCAGCTGGAGTATTTGTGTCCAGTTCTGGGCACCACACTTGAGGAATAATGTGAACAAATTGGAGAGAGTCCAGAGGAAAGCAACAAAAATGATCAAAGGTTTAGAAAACCTGACTTATGAGGAAAGGTTAAAAAAACTGGGCATGTTTAATCTTAAGAAGACTCAGTGGAGGACCTGATAAGTCTTCAGATATGTTGAATATGTTATAAAGAGGACAAGGATCAATTGTTCTCCATGTCCACAGACGGTAGGCCAAACAGTAATGGGCTTAATTGGTAGCAAGAGAGATTTAGGTTTAGATATTAGGAAATACTTCGTAACTATATGGGAAGTTAGTCTCTGGAATAGACTTCCAAAGGAGGTTGTGGAATCCCCATCATTGGTGGTTTTTAAAAACCAGTTGGACAAACACCTGTTAGGGATGGTCTAGGTTTACTTGGTCCTGCCTCTGCACAGGGGGGCTGGACTTTGACCTTTTGAGGTCCCTTCCAGCCCTGCATTTCTATGATTGGACCCCAAACTATTTTTTCCCAAGTTCAGTGAAAACATTGAAGCAAAAATTCAGTTTTCTGTGAACCCAAAATGGATTTTTTTCAGGGTTTTTTTTTTTGGGGGGGGGGAGTTCAGCCACCCAACCAAAAATCAGTTTCTCACACAGGTCTAATTGTAGGTTTCATGGGGTACCCCTGCAGGCAACTAGGCTGATCTCTCACTTGTCTCTTTTTGACAGGCTTATGAACAGAGAGATTTTCAATGCATTACAGCAGGGAGAGATAAATCTGCTCCTTTGGATTGTTTGGGATTGATTCTTAATAATACCATATCAAATTTACACAGTTTGCAAACAAAATGTTGCTGGTTAGTTTTATCTGCCAGCATGGCAAATTTAACCAGGGATCAGAATGCTATTGAGTGACCTCTGGATGGCTTCTAGCTGTGAATGACAGATGGGTATTCTCCTGAAGCATTAGCTCTGAAAATGACTGTGGGGGAATATCAGTGTAAAATGTCAGATCCCAAAACAGTCCTTTTTCCCCCCACCCCTCATGACTTCTTTAGATTTGAGGCAAGTATGAAAATGTTTACATATTTGTTGTAAACTGACCCATTCCCAATCCCAGACAATCCAATGGAGCATATTTGTCTGACCCTACTGTAATGCTTTTACCTTATTC
The DNA here is from genome assembly GCF_965140285.1 of Lepidochelys kempii. NCBI lineage: Eukaryota > Metazoa > Chordata > Testudines > Cheloniidae > Lepidochelys > Lepidochelys kempii. The sequence continues at coordinate 21,128,192 of NC_136394.1, read as the reverse complement.
AATCCATATGTTCTAAGTTCTGCAAAATGCCTTTATACCATCATTTTCAAAATCTATCTGTTCATATGGTTGTTGAAAAAAGAGAGATCAGTCCAGTTGCCTCCATGGGTTTCAGTCTTGCCTTCCAAAGAGAATTCCTTATTATAGATTCAATGAAACCCAAAAGGAGGCTGGGTTGGAAAGAATATAATAGTTTGGTTTGGGTGGGATTCAGACTTGAAGTTCTGAGTAAATTTGAACATTGGGCACAGCCCAAATTGAGAAGAGAGATTATGCTTGTCATTCCTCATTACCCCAACATCATACGTGATGTTCCTGAGCTCCAAAAACTGTAAAACAACAAAACCAGTTTCAAATACTTGCCCTCGGCATGACCCTATCACTGCATATTCTAAAGTATAGCAACTGCTCTCATGCCTCTTGGTTTCTTTTAATGATAGAAGAGAACTACAGCAAAATTAATACTCTATATCTAAATTAGAACTGTCATGTCTAATTTGAATTAAGGTTGTCACCTATTAAGATTGGATCTGAGTACTTTGTTCTACTGGGGAAGGTGTGTATCTTGGATCTAAATGCAGGCAAGAAAAAGGGAGAAGGGAGAAATAAGAAAAGAGGGGAAGAAGAAGAGGTTAGAGGTGGAGGGAAGGGATATTGCCTATTTTTTCACCATTTTGGACCCTATGTGTAAATTGACATCACTGCTAGATTTGGCTTTTAACCTTTCCTGGAAATTTGGCCCTTAGCTCAGACTTCCCTGGAAGTTTTACTCTCCATCATGGCAATTAAAAACAAAACACTGTCAACATTCCAGTTACACACAGATGTCCTCCACATTTGTCCGCCTGGTGAGGAAAGGACCAGAAAGGTTTCTTCACTTGAGATTTTCTGGTATTTATCTTCACATGGTAAAAACTGTGGGAATTTCTCAAGAATGAGCAAAGAGAAAGCAGGGTGAACAGGTGACTCCTCTCTCTCCTCAAAAACTCTGGATCAAAATTTCTTACCTCCTTGCAGGGGTGTGCTGGCACTAGGGATGCTGGGGGTGTGGCAGCACCCCCTGGCTTGAAGTGGTTTCCATCATATACAGGGTTTACAGTTTTGCTCAATGGCTTTCAATGCCCCCACTATAAAAATTGTTCCAATGCCGCTCCCTCTTAGCTGGCTAATATGAGAGGAAACATCTAGTGCTAAGTGAATCAGGTGAATAAAATCCACCTGCTTTTCTAAAGTTACTTGAAGTTTTTCAGAAATTTCTAGCTGGAGAAAAATTTCCTCACTGTACAGTAAATCATGACCTTTCTCTCCCACTCTAGTGTTCTGCTCCTGCTGATGGGTGTCCTATAGTACCTCTTGTTTATGTTGCCTTCCCCCACCATGTTCTGATGTCCCTCTCATTGCAATGAACAATGCTGACAACACAGTCCCAAAACAAAGACTAGTTTAATGCTGCATCCCACTCTCTAGCTTTTAGTTTTCCGAGCAAGCAACCATTCTCACTGGCTCTAGAACACTATACTATAATTAACAAAGCAGTGACACACAACCACTGGTTCTGTCCTTGAACCTCCAGGAAAGTTTTAGTTAGGATGGCTTTTGAGCTTCTTTGGCGGTTGATATAACAGCAGCTCAAAACTAGCTAATCAGGTTCCTGAGAGCTTAGTTATATGAACCTCTTGCAACTAAAATGATGTTCAACTCTGCTAGCAATGGCAATGAAGTTTTGTGCAAAACCATTTTGATCCTGTGAAGCTTGTGGTGAAATGGAAAGAAAACTTTTTCCTGTCTTTGGACATGCACAGTTTTTCTTTCTCTTGTGGATGAGTTTCATTGTACTGTTTTGTTTATTACAATAGTTGTGACTGGTGATCACATGGTATGTTGTCCAGGGTCAAAGTAACCATGGGAAAACCTTACAAATGCAGGTACAATAAGCAGATCTTAACTATATGCACTGTTTTTGTCTTGGATTTCCCCTTCACAATATTAAACTCAGCTGAACCTGAGACTCAGGGTTAAATGATGTGAACTACAATTGATTAAAAACCCATTGTGAACCAAACCTGGCAAGATTCACATAACCCAACTCAATGCTGCACTCCCATAGTTTCCCTAAAAGCTCATCCAAACTTGGAGGAAATATGTGGACACATGAAACTTTGCTACTTCTATAATTCAAAGCGTGCTACTGCTTCCAGTGTGATAAATGCATAATTTATTCACTCTGTGTGTGAATAAGTTTAAGGCCAACTTTCTAAGTTTTAGAGGCAGAAGGGGCACTTTAGAAAAAAACCTTGGGTACAAGCTTCAAAAGGAGTCCAAGAATAGTTTAAATCTTTTGTGGGCAAAGCATTGTAGTTTTGCAGGACAAGAGAGAAGATCTTTTTGTAACTTAATAGCTGGGATTTCCAGCTGGATTTTAAAAATTGCTTAGGGCATATGGATGGCCAGTTCCAATTCATTTCTAATGGGAGATGGGTTTCAAACCCCATAGGCAACTTTGAGCCTCTTGGCCTCCTTACTCTACGTATAGTGCAGAAATCAGGATCTATTGTTAACCTCTTCTCATTGGTCCACAACTGAATTTTCTTTATTTGACAGTGAAACTATTTGCTTTCCTGGGGAAGGGAAGTGTGGCATCCCTAGAGTTTGGTTGCATGCAAAATAAAATACATTCACATTGAAACTTTGTCCTATTCTTTCAGGCTCAGGACTATTCAATATCGAAACAGCTAATTCTTAGGGGAAGTATTAACTGCTTTGAACTTTTATCAGTGATGTCTGAAATCCAACTGGAAAAAGTGATCTATAGATTCAACTGTCAATAGTTTGTTTTTAAAAAAAGTTTACCTTCAGAGGGGTAGCCATGTTAGTCTGAATCTGTAAAAGTGACAAAGAGTCCTGTGGCACCTTATAGACTAGTCTAGCTGCCAGCTGGTGCTCTGAGGAGCAGAAAGCAGTCCCCAGCCATGCTGTCAGGGAAGTGCTCCGACCAACTCTGCAGCTGCTCCTCACCCCCCTGTGTGGGTGAGATCACAACTGCAACCGTGGCTCAGATGCTGGGTGGCTTGAGGCTGGTCCTGGTAGCAACACAAGGGCTGCCAGGACTTCGGCCACAAGTGCAGTGATCCACCAGGCTCCATGCCGGTGCCCAGCCCGCACCTGCTGCTCCGTATCTGGCCCCCATAGACTCTGGTACCCAGGCATCCGCTGGCCCTGCTCCAGCTGTTAGAACACCACCATATCTGGGCTGTAGAGGTGTTGCCACTGTGTGGATGTGGAGCTCATCTGGAAAGGTGAGGGGGTTTCTGGAGGCCGGGGGGGGGGGGATGTAGGGTGCAGGGGGGCATGGCAAGGAGTGTGAGCTGGGCTGAGAGTCTGGAGGCAGGGGGTGGCCGTTGGGGGAGTCAGGTGTGATCAGTAAATTGAAAATTGTTATTGACGTTGACATTTTCCCCACAGAAAACATGAATTTCAGTGAAAACTACATTTTCTAATGGGAAGATTTTTCAATAGAAAAATTTCAACCAGCTCTAATTAAAACCTTTTCGGTTCAGTGTACATATGCAACTTCCTTTTTTGCTTTTATTTTGCATAAGAGGACTTGCTTATATTCAGTTTGAGACTATGATCATTTCTATTTAAAATCAGATTAAATATGAAATGTTTGCAGGCAAATTCAGCCAAGCTGCAATACGAGATCTAGGCAATGGAGATATGTATTGGTTGTCTGCTCTGCCATTTGCTATGGTCTTCTATTTTTCTGCTGTTCATAGAATCATAGAATATCGGGGTTGGAAGGGACCTCAGGAGGTCATCTAGTCCAACCCCCTGCTCAAAGCAGGACCAGAATTGGGGATTGGTCCTGCTTTGAGCAGGGGGTTGGACTAGATGACCTCCTGAGGTCCCTTCCAACCCTGATATTCTATGATTCATATCCCCAATTTTTGCCCCAGATCCCTAAATGGCCCCCTCAAGGATTGAACTCGCAACCCTCGGTGTAGCAGGCCAATGCTCAAACCACTGAACTATCTATCTCTCCCCCCACTGTGACTGCATGTTTCCCCTTTACTACTGATAGCACTAAGAAACTATTTGGGGGAGTGATTTTGAGGGGTGAGGAAAATGCACCCCAAATCAACAGTGAGAAATCTGGCTTCTGAGTGGGTGATGAAGAGTCTGATTATGGGCACAATCCTACAAGCCACTCAGTGGCTTCCATTCCCACTGAAATCAGTGGGAGTTGAGGGAACTCAGCACCAGTTATTTTTGTCCTTACAAGTGTATCCAATGTAAGTGCACAGGTCAGAACTGATTGGCCAGTCTCCCCTTCCCAGTTTGATCACTGACTCCCTTTTGATGTGAACTCACCACAAAGCTATGGACCGCTGAGCAATGGATAGCTTTGAACTGACCCAAATACCTCCGCATATCTTTTGATATAGAATCAAAGTCCTCGGAGTAATCTTTGGAAACAAAGAAATAGAGCAGCTAGAATTATAGTGACTGCGTACCCTCAGGGAGAGATCCAAGGCAAAGAATTGTGGATAAAAGATGCAAGAGACTCTGCTGGACTGAACTAGCTGATATATACTTTTAACTCAATGAAAAGAGCACTTGCCTGAAGAGAGCATGGCCCTGGGAATAGCATCTCTGCTGACTTTTCTGTGGAAATTAATTAGCAGGCATGCCTGTTTTTGCGGGATGGATGAATGGATTGTGCTCTCTAACGATGCATATGTAAAGACAATGGGACAAATTCTGTTCTCATTTACACTAGTGTAACATCAGTGGAATTACTCTGAATTTACCCAAGTGTAACTGAAATCAGAATGGTTGTAGTGTGTCTCTTCAAGCTTTCAGGCTGTACCAACCCACAGCTAGCTTCCACTGATCTTACACTCATGTTACATAGTGCTTTGATCCAGGAGTGGTCCCATTGACTTCAATAGGGCTACTTATGGAATTAAGGTATAATCCAATATGGGCAAGAATATCAGAAGCTGGCTGCAAATAACTAAGGTGAAGGTCATTGCGGTTTTTTTTTTTTAAAGTATGCATCATGTTTGAAAGGATAAAACCCAAGGCATTTATGTAACTCTGTGAGTAATCATAATGGGTAGAGCAAGGATATTAAAAATTGGCTTTGAAAAATATCGCATTCATTAACATACGACTTTCTTGTAATGCTGAAAAACAAATTTGAAGTGGCTGCCAATGACATTGTTATAGCTGCATGTTAGTTTTACAGAATGTTCCCCATGTAACAGAAAGAAAGAAAAGTGGAGTAGAAAAACAAGGAGAAAAAGGTAGTATGACAAACAATTGTTCTCACTGAAGGTTCAACTGTGGGGCTGGATTCTTTATTCCATTTACTCTGATTTGGATCCGTACTAATTCCATTTACGTCTGTGGGGTCACAGCCCTGTAAAAGTGGGCTAAGAGAAAGGAGAATCAGGCCCACTGTGATACCAGAAAGGTTACTGAAGGGCTTTTATCCTTGCTTTCCAGTGGGTATAGGAAAAATGCCAGACGCTGATCTATAGAAAAAGAGTAAGGAGGGAAATAAAATGCACCTATTTTAGGGTACAGTTACAGTAGTTAATAGTCCTTGCAATAAGTAGAGCCTTTTGAACGAAGGCCAAATGGAACGATTAATATACAACACTCCTGTGCAACACAAAGAGGAAGAATGGTCCAGTATTCAGTGTGTGCAAACCTAGGAATTGGGAGACCTTGGGTCAGTTCCCTGCTCTGGAACTGGCTTCCCATGTGACCTTGGGCAAGTCACTTATACACTCTCTCTAATGCCTCAGTTCACCATCTGTAAAATAGTGATAATAGCACTGCCCTATCTCACAGGAGTGTTGTGAGAATAAATATATTAAAGATACCCAGATATTACGGTAAACAGAGGCCAGACAAGTATCATAAATCGATAGATGGAGCAGGATTTAGTCCATTGCATTAAGGCAGACACCATTGACGTGAATTATATTTCCTGCATACAGACTATAAGATATGATGTTAGCTAGACAGTATTTGCTTTGCATAATGTTCATGGACTGACAGCTGGACTCTTGAGGGAGGGTTATCAATTTTCAACCAGCTTGATTATCCAGTGAAACCTTTTTTGATTGAATGTAGCTTTTTAATTGAACAGAAATTTTCATTAAGAATTGTCCATTTTCATCCAAAAAATGGAAAAAAAAATTCTTGGCCAACTCTTGTTACCAGCATCAGGCTCTGTAAGGGCAAGATGTATACAATGATTGTACTTTCAGTAGTAGTATACCAAATTGTTTAAATTGTCAGTGTTCTAATATCAAAGACTGTTTCTTGTGTGCTGAACGCTTCCCTGAAACCAGTGTTCTCTTGTAATTTTTTCATGCTTTTTACTTTTTCTCTCATGGAAGTATTTGAATTAGCAGGCTCAGGCATGTGTCAACTATTTGGGATGAAATAATGTCCAAACCTTTTCCCAGAACTCAAATTGAACTTTCTCTGAACTCAAAAATGTGAGTAAAAAATATATTCCCCCCCCACCACACACAATCTGTCCTCTCATTCTCACTCATTTTGGGGCATCTCTTGTTTTCTGTGTCCCATTCAGGACTGGGAGCTGGCAAACCAGAGTTCTGTGCATGGCACAGCCATTGCCTCATTGTACAACCTTGGGCAAGTCACTTCACTGTTCTGTGCCTCAGTTTTTCCTATCTGTGAAATTGAGATAACGATACTTATCCACTTTCATAAGATGATTTAATAGCTGCTTGTGAAAAACATTTCTTATAAGAGACAGGCCTGTGATGCAGGGTTTTGGGCTATTTAAATCTGTAGGGTTTTGCTCAGCCCTGTCTCTGTTTCTTACAGTACCGTGTCATCTAAACACTACATGTAAGGGGTTCTCTTTTAGTGATCTTCCTTTCACTCCCACTGCTTCAAACAAGATTCATGGGGGAATAGACACTGGAAATAAATGTTTTGCTAATCTTGGCTTGCATCACCAGACACTCTCATGCCATTCTGTTGCAGTTCTATTATTTAGCTCCTTCACTGCTGGTGAGCTTTTGAGTCCCTTTTTAAAAATTTTAATTTATTCTACTGAATCAGGTTTTTTTTTCATTGCACAGAGCCTGCCAGTCAAAATACACCCACACAAGAAGCTTGTTGAGCTTTCTCCACATATACAGATTTTTTTTCCCTTTTGCAGTGCAAATCTTCATCATCTGACAAACTATCAAGCAGGGGCTGTTGTGCCAGAAAACAATGTTGATCGATTCCATAAGCTCTGGCAGCTAGTACAGTCTGTAAATGTAGAATATTTAATGCAAAACTGGATTTCCCTCTAAACTTTTCAACAGCATAATATTATAACTCTGAGTCCTGCTCTGGGCAGGGGGTTGGACTAGATGGCCTCCAGAGGTCCCTTCCAACTCTATTTTTCTATGATTCTATGAGTCAAGACGCTGGTGGAATTGAGGTTATATTTCCGAAGAGGTTGTTGCTTAAGGGTAGGTCTACAAAACTAAGGGCTGCCTCCCACCCCACAGGGTTCTAGAGTCTGGGTTCCAGCCCAAGCCTGGAAGTCTACACAGCAATGAAACAGCCCCACAGCCTGAGCCCTGTGAACCTGAGTTGGCTGGCACGGGCCCGCCACAGGTTTTTCTTTGCTGTGTAGACAAACCCTAAAGAGGTTAATTTAGAAACCTGAACATTTCTTGCCCATCAAGGAAAATGTATACAATTGAGAGAAAGGATGATCTAGGGAAATGGACTGCAGGATCCACTGGTTTGCATCTAGCCATGGTACTAATAGGATCACCTGATGACTTATTTGTGGCTTATGTGACTTGGGTTGGTGGAATATGGCTAGCTCCTAGGCGACTGGTGCCCACAACAAACCTGCCACTGCAACTCCTATGAATTGGCACACGTGGGCAATCTTAGCAGAAAGTCCAGAGCCAGTTTCTGACCTGGTGTTGAGCATCACAACTCCATTTGTGTTAGATGATCCATTTACTTCAATAGACCTATGGTGACCTTTTCCGTTCTGGCCCTCAATATTGAATGGACATAGAATACAAGGGTGGAGGCAGATGGTAATTCTGTAGACTTTGCAAAACTACTAGGATTTTTTGGAAAAGCTTTGGAATTCACAGAACTTTTCTGACGGAAGCATTTTCCACCTCAATTCAAACAAATTTTCATTTAAAGAAAAAAACATTTTCACGGGAAGCCCGTGCTATGAAAGCAACTCGGAAAACCTTGTTGTGCAAGCAATTTTTGGGATGACTAGCAGAATGAAATAAAAAGAAGTACACAGCAGCAATAAGTTCCATTTTTTCAGGACTGACCTGTTCAACTCATGCAGCTCCTCCACCTTTAAATGTCATCATGCGATGACTCAGTAGTGCCACCTGTCTATACCACTGACCTAGTATCATAGAACCATAGGGTTAGAAGGGATCGCAAGGGCCATCTAGTCTAACCCCCTGCCAAGATACAGGATTCGTTGCATCTAAACCATACAAGACAGATGGCTATCCAGACTCTCTTTGAAAACCTCCAATGGAAGGAGTTTCCACAAATTCCCTAGGCAATTTGTTCCATTGTGCTACTGTTCTTACAGTTAAGAAGTTTTTCCTGAGATTTAATCTAAATCTGCTATGCCATTGTCTCTTGTCCTGTCCTCTGTGGCAAGAGAGAATAATTTTCTCCATCTTTTTATGGCAGCCTTTCAAGTATTTGAAGACCACTATCATGCCTTCCCTTAATCTCCTCATTTCCAGCCTAAGCATACAGAGATCCTTCAGCCTTTGCTTACATGAAGTGTGTTCCATCTCTTTAATCATCTTTGTCGCTCATCTCTGGAAACTTTCCAGTTTCTCCACATCCTTTCTATACAGCGGTGATCACAATTGGACACAGTACTCCTGCTGAGGCCTGACCCGTGCTGAGGAGAGTGGTAGTATCCTCCCCCGCGCTTGCATTTATGCTTCTCTTAATGCAACCCAAAATCGCATTTTGCTTTTTTTGCAACAGCATTGCATTGACTCATGTGGAGTTTGTGATCCACCACGGCTCCCAAATCCTTCTCCAGCAGTGCTGCTTCCAAGCCACTTATCCCCCATTCTGTATTTGTGCATTTGGTTTTTCTTCCCCAAGTGTAGCATCTTACATTTGTCTTTGATTTTAATTTTGTTGTCTATCACCCAGTTCTCCGTTTTATTAAGATCCCTTTGAATGTTAGCCCTATCCTCCAAAATGTTTGCACTGCCTCCTAGCTTTGTGTCATCTGTAAATTTGGTCAGTACGCTCTCTATTCCTCCATCCAGGTCATTAATAAAGACGTTAAATAACACCAGACCCAGAACAGATTCCTTGAGACAACCTTCCAATCTGACATCATTCCATTCATAGTTACTCTTTGTTTGCTGTTGTGTAACCAATTATGTATCCCCTTAATGGTAGTTTTACCAAATCTGCATTTCTCCAACTTACTGATGAGGGACTGTGTCAAAAGCTTTGCTAAAGTTCAGGTATATTATGTCCACTGCATTCCCCCATCCATCAAACCAGTTACCTTGTCAAAGAAGGAAATCAAGGTGGTTTGGCATGATTTGTTCTCAGTCAGTCCATGCTGGCTGCTGGGGGTCACCCTCCATCCTCAAGGTATTTGGAAATGGAACGTTTTAGATGCTGCTCCAGTAGCTTCCTAGGTGTCCAGGTCAGCTTGACAAATCTATAGTTCCCTGGCTCTTCCTTTACCCCCTTTTTAAAGATGGGCCCTACATTAGCTCTTCTGCAGTCTTCTGGGACCTCTCCTTTCATCCATGAGTTTGCAAATATTATTGCCAGTGGCTCTGAGATTTTTTTTCAGCCAATTCCTTCAGCACCCTGGGGTGAATAGCATCAGGCCCTGCTGACTTGAATTAATTCAGATTAGTCAGACGATCTCTGATGTGTTCTTCACTTATCCTGATCTGCATAATTTCCCCTTTATTGTCTCTGATAACTTTGCTAGCAGCTGGTCACATGTTACTTTTTGTGTGACAACTGAAGCAAAGTAGGTATCGAGCAACTCTGCTTTCTTATCTTCTGTTACCAGCTCAAGTTCTCCACCGAGCAGCAGACCCCCCACACCACATCTTTCTTTTTTGTCTGACGTATTTGTAGAGTTCCTTGCCAAAGGCAAACTGAATTTGAACCACAAAATTTGAGAACTATCCTAAATTTGGAATCGGTGATTTTTGAGCGAGTTCCAAATTTGGCCATAAGATTTCGCTCATCTCTCTGTTGGAAACAGAGCTACCTTTTTCCACCTCCTCGTGTAAGTCTCTCCCAGTTAAAGGTATTACACATTGGCACAATTGCATGAAGAAACTGGTACTGTCACTGCCTCTTATCAATAAAGGACTTGAGTCTCTGCGACTGTCAACCTGGGACCTTTCACCAGCACTAAAGAAGTATAAAGTGTGTAAAGTAAACTACATTTGGTAATGGTGCTGTAATTATACCATCCCAGAGAAACTTCATGCAGGATTCCTGACCAAATCAAAACAATTTGTACATAAATTGCACAAGAGCTCAAGGTAGCTGATAATTTCTGCAGTTATTGTGAGGCATCAGTGTATGAATAGCAGAAGAGATTGGTAAAGTTTTTAGGAGATATTACTAGGCAGGCCATAAAGTAGGGTAAATCTTGAGGCCCTGACGTAAGCTATGATTCTCCTCTCCCTTACGTTGATGTAAATCTGGTATGGTTCTGTTGTGTTTCAGTGGAGTTTCCCGGGTGTAAGAGGGAGGAGAATTTGATCGTCTGTATTTTATTCAGTGCTTACTGAGGCAAAATTCCATTGACTTCATCATAAAGGCTAATTAAAAAATAAGTAAGAACTTCAGAGTTTGGCATAGTGTTCTTCAAAACCCTCTACATTAGTTTTCAGTCTTTCTTCTAGTCTGCTAATTGTGCCCCTTTAAAGAGAGTTACTTTTTTACATTGGGTTGCAGTTCTTGTTATAAAATAAACTTGTTGGTTCACCTGCAAAGATGCTTCTAATCGATGCCCTTTGAGCGGGGAAACAAAGTGGACATGGATGGCACGCAGTGCTATAAAATCTACAATCCAGGAACAACTAAATGAGAAACATCAAGATTCAACAATTATTGTTAGGGATGGCGATTCTCTGCTCTCAATGCATGGCAAAACTGATGTTAAAATAATCAGCTTTGTCAGCTTCAATGTATATGGCACCACATGAAGGCTGGTAGCAGTTTGAACTCCAAGAAGATTTAATCTTAACCCCCTCCTACCAACATGTCCATTTTTTTTTATATGTCTGAATCAGCAATCCATTTTATAAAATGATCAGCATCAAGAAAATCCTTATCCTGGCAAGCAGATGCTGTTCACAGCAGGAGCCATCAGAGAAAAGCAACATTTCACTTACCTGATCCAAGAAATTACAGCAGATCATAGAAATTCACAAGAGATGAATGTCAGGAATGAAAACACATGTGGTGTGTCTAACAGAAAAGTTCACACAGTGCAGTTCTATTCCAGAGCGACACTGAAATTATGTGACTTCTATATGGAGATGAGATATGAAGCCAGATCTTTGGCTCGTGCCACTAGACTGCTGCAAAATGACCTTTAAATCTGTCCTAATAGGGCAATTGAATATTCCCTTAGCCTGGGGGAGTTATGGGATGGTGTGAAGCCAGCCCTATTGACTGTAGGGGGCATGATGAAGTTGGTGAGGCCAAAAGGCACTTTCATAATTGAGGAGGTGGAACTGGAGTATGATGTGCTTCACTGATCCCTGACTAATGACAAAAATTGGAGAGCACGTTGCATTATGGCTGGCAGAAGGTTCTGTTCTAGCCAGTTCATTAGAGCAGCCCTTTAGGGATACTTTACTTTTAAGAAATAGTCAATTTTGTAGTCTTGCAGAATAGGCAGCAAAATACCTTTTTACTACCTTTTTGGCTTATGTGGCACCTAATCTATTCCTCCAGAAGCAGGTATTTTAATAAAGAATGAAAGGAGGGTAATATAATTAATGCCAATCAACATAGGTTTATGGAAAATAGATCCTGTCTATCTAGATATCTTTTTATTTTTATGAGCGTACAAGTTTGGTTGATAAAGGTAATAGTGTTTGATGTAATATACTTAGACGTCTGTAAGCCATTTGACATGATACCGCACAACGTTTTGATTGAAAAACTAGAACAACATAAAATAAACAAGGCACACATTAAAAGGATTAAACGTTAGCTAGCTGATGAGTCTCAAAATGTAATTATAAAGCGGGAATCTAGTGGGGTTCCACAGGGATTGGTTCTTGGCCCTATGCTATTTAACATTTTTATCAATTATCTGAAGAAAATATAAGATCATCACTGAGAAAGTTTGGAGATGATGCAAAAATTGGGAGAGTGGTAAATAATGAAGAGGACAGGTCACTGACACAAGCTATCTGGATCACTTGCTAAGATGGGGACAAGGGAAGAATATATGTTTTAATATGGCTAAATGTAAATGCCTACATCTAGGAACAAAGAGTGTGGGGCGTACTGGCAGGATGGAGGAAGCAGTGACTAAAAACTATGTGCGAGTTGAGGGACAATCAACTGAGCATGAGCTCGCAGTGCAATGCTATGACCAAAGGGGGAACCCTGTGTAGCAGTAGAGGTAAACTAACTCCCAAATCGTGTCTACATGGGGAAATAATATTTAATAAGGGCTCTCCAACCGAGCAGAGAGAGATATAACATGATCCAATGGCTGCAAGTTGAAACTAGACAAATTCAGGCTGGAAATAAGGTATAAATGTTTAACAGTGAGGGTTATTAACCCCTGGAGCAACTCACCAAGGGTCATGGATGGATTCTCCATCACTAGCAATTTTCAAATCTAGATTGCATGTTTTCCTGAAAGATAGGAATTGTGTTGAGGAATTTCTAAGGACCCTGTGTTATACAGGAGGTCAGATTAGAATAATTGCAATGGTCCCTTCTAGCCTTGTAATCTGTGAATTTGTACATGTTCCTAGCAATATCATTTTCTAACATAGGGCCTGGGATAGATACTGTCCCAGGATTTGAGGAAGGCTCCCTAAGTGCACCCTCATGGCTGCATATTGCTCTAGAGGGGATGGGAAGCACAGGGAGAAGACAGAGCCATGGCTCTGCTCCCCTCTACGTCAGCCTGCACCAGTGGGAGAAGACTGTGTGGTCCCTTTGCATTCCAGGGAGCTAGGATTAGGATTAAGGAGCAGTTACTCCCATGGTTCTTAGTAGAGCATGGTAGTGGTGCATCAGCCCCAACTGAGGACCGTCCCTAAAGGTATCTGACTCTGATCCTTCTTCTCGTTCTCTTTTTGCATGGCCCACAAAGCTTTGTCTTCAGGTTCGTTTAAAGTGGTTGCCAATATGAAAAACAAAGTTATGGGAAAGCCAGTTCTTTGCTCAGATGTATTAGAGACACCACAGGGGACACAAATCGATGGGGAGCCAATTTAGTTTTATGGAAGGCTAAGTGTTGACTAACGGACGTATTGATCATGGAAAAACAATGGTTTTTGCCCACATCTGCATTTTCCCCATATGGCCTTTGCCACAGAAACTTGAAGAAAATATAATTAAGAGTGTAACCCCTACAGTGTGTGTAACAATTAAGTTAAAGAAATAAAAAACCTTGTAATTTAGGAATCAATAGAAAGTTCCGTACTTTGTTACATAAATTAAATCTTTACTATAAATTACATGGAAAATCCACTGAGTTCAAGTGAGAAATGTAAATAGTTTCAGCTAATTTTCCTGCTTCTGGGCAACCGTAAACTACTGACAGCCATTATGATGATTTACAACACTTCTTAACAATACAGCAATCATTCTATACTGTTAATATTATTAACTGCTACATTCTTCTCAGAGGCTCTATTTTAAAAACCTTAGAAGGACACCGTAACAAAAAAAATATAGATTTTCATTAAATGGATTCAGAATTGCCAGTTGTAAGGACCGGGATTGCATTGTGATGAGCTGTAATTCACAGAAGGTTGTATCTCCATATTAAAAGACATATCAGCAATGTTTGGAGGCACCAGGTTCTTCAGATGTTCTCAGTCATTAGTTCCAGAGTAGCAGCCGTGTTAGTCTGTATTTGCAAAAAGAAAAGTATTCCTTTTCTTTTTGGGTCATTAGTTTGTAATTATGACATCCTTCGTGTTTGTGTATCAATATGTCTCTCCCTTTGAAGAGATGTTGTCACAGTAATGTGCTAAGGGACAATAAAGGGGTCTGTCTAGTGGTCTGAATGTTTTTTAGCTACATTCAAATAAAGTTTGCACTTTTGATTTTACAGTTTAGATGCTGAGGTTTAGTCTTCTCTAGGTACGTGGGTAATTTATCTGCCTGCCTCACTTTAGCTAATAGAAATTATACTGATTTAATTTCCTTCTTAAGAAATATAGAACCGACTAGAACCAAGTATTATTGGCATGAACTGAAAAGCTTCTGTTGTTTCTCTTTCTAGTCCTACCTGCAAGTGACAGTGCATCAGCATTCACAGATCAATTAATACCGCGCTAATCTTGCTGATTTATAAACCCATAACTGAATTATGGCTACCTTATTTTACAGAGCCATGGAATGTTTTGTTACTTTGCTCTCCTCCTTTGATTCAATATTTGTCACTCCAAAGGAGAAGAGAAGATTATAGGGCTGATGACCAATACAATCAATTGGGCCAAAAGAAATCTGATGAGGTTCAATAAGGATAAGTGCAGGGTCCTGCACTTAGGACGGAAGAACCCAATGCACAGCTACAGACTAGGGACCGAATGGCTAGGTAGCAGTTCTGCGGAAAAGGACCTAGGGGTGACAGTGGACGAGAAGCTGGATATGAGTCAGCAGTGTGCCCTTGTTGCCAAGAAGGCCAATGGCATTTTGGGATGTATAAGTAGGGGCATAGCGAGCAGATCGAGGGACGTGATCGTCCCCCTCTATTCGACATTGGTGAGGCCTCATCTGGAGTACTGTGTCCAGTTTTGGGCCCCACACTACAAGAAGGATATGGATAAATTGGAGAGAGTCCAGCGAAGGGCAACAAAAATGATTAGGGGTCTGGAACACATGACTTATGAGGAGAGGCTGAGGGAACTGGGATTGTTTAGTCTGCAGAAGAGAAGAATGAGGGGGAATTTGATAGCTGCTTTCAACTGCCTGAGAGGTAGTTCCAGAGAGGATGGTTCTAGACTATTCTCAGTGGTGGAAGAGGACAGGACAAGGAGTAATGGTCTCAAGTTGCAGTGGGGGAGGTTTAGGTTGGATATTAGGAAAAACATTAGGAGGGTGGTGAAACACTGGAATGCGTTGCCTAGGGAGGTGGTGGAATCTCCTTCCTTAGAAGTTTTTAAGGTCAGGCTTGACAAAGCCTTGGCTGGGATGATTTAATTGGGGATGGGTCCTGCTTTTGAGCAGGGGGTTGGACTAGATGACCTCCTGAGGTCCCTTCCAACCCTGATATTCTATGATTCTATGAAATCTAGCCTGATGATGCAGAATCTCACCCCCATCTCCACTCTGACTTTTAAAATTCTGTTTAGTTCTCCTTGTTTGAGTTCCTCACCAGGGACTAGATTCTTGGAGCAGCTTTGCATGTAGTGATGGATTGCTCTAGCAGTGCCAGCTAGCTGTGCTATGGTTAAAGGTCTGTCAAGGTTTCTACTATAAAACCATACATTTTTCTGTGCAATGTTAATGCAGATATGCATATTAAAACTGTTAGGAAAAGAAAGCACTGCAGAGGTGTAGCAGCTACATTTCAGATGTTTATAACTTGGCTGTTTAAACTACAAACAAAACAATAAGAATAACCTATTACAAGTTCTAATGCCTATTTTGAGCAAGCGTCCTGCAAAATTTATCCTGATGAGATCAAGCTGTTTTGCAATAGCACAGGTGCACTGTAGCATTTGAAACCACTAAACATTTGATTTACATTCAAAATGGCCAAACTAACTTTGTTTAAAAAAACAAAACAACAACAAAAAAAACCCAAATGCCAATAGCAAATTAACATCTGTAAGAAACTTTGGAAGAGTATACATCCTGAAGTATTTTATCAAATGTTAAAGATAAGGGGCAAAATCCTAGCTCCTTTGAAGTCAAAACTTCCATTGACTCCCAAGGGGCAATGATTTCACCCTTAGGGTCTGACTCTGATCTCACTTACATTGTTTTAACAGAGAGAGAATTCCATTAAACCTTGTTTACACTGATGTATGTGGTAACAGAATTGGGCTCAGTCTCATAGCAAAAGACTGTTTCAAACCGTTTCCCCACTGATTTTGCTGTCAGATGATGATTTCAATGAACCGACGCTTAATGCTAATATGTGGTGGGTAGTCCAGAAATTACATTGAAAATAACCCAGATAAAAAGGACCAAGAGAGAGGGAATCTTCAGTCTGAGACTTGCCTTAAACTTTGCATTCTCACTGTATAGGCACATTCCACAGACCCAAATGTAATTGGATTTCCTCTTTACTTACATGTAAAGTATAATTCAGTAAAAAATAGAACCTTGTTTGAAACTGTAGATCCAGGAAACCTGATTCTGCTAGCTGTATGAGAAGCAGCCAACATTCCACTTTACAAAGATTATACCCTGTACTTATTTGCGACATTACTTGTGGCTTTCTAAACATCAACTGTTCTGGTGGGGGTGGAGGGGAGGAGAGGTATTTCTGAAAAGTTGCTGCTTAGACCCAGCTATTTGTAGCTTTGTAAATGTGTGTTGATTGCAATGGAAGGCTGCTGTGAAACAAGTCTGAATGGTTCACATCAGAAAATGTGAGCAGGATGATTCATTTGTGATGATTCAGACATATTTCAGGAAAACTGAGAGCATTCCAATGCAAAATTTTCTACTCTTTCTTTCTGACAACTTCTTTCTCTTAAGAAGCTTCTTGTGGGATCTTATTCTTGTTGTTGTACTGGGTCATATTTCTAAGGGCTTGATGTTGGCCAGAAAAACTTGTCAATCTTGGCGTGTCTGTTTACTTTATTCCATCCATTGCTTTTTGTTTAAAGCTCTTTATACTGTAGTTCATTATTCATTGTCTGATGTAAAATGAGAGGTGGGGGAGTATGTTCAAAAGTTGCTCCTTAGTACTGTGGCATTCTTTACCAGGAAGCTCATCTTGGATTTAAGAGATGTTGCCATTTATTTAAATATCACTAGTTCAAATCAGAAATAAATGACTTCTCTAATTCAGGAGTGAGAAAGTGTCATTTATTTTTCTTTCTTATTTACACACATGCACACATGAAATTCAGTGGCTCACATGAACTCCCCAAAACAACATTATCTAGAATTGTGCACACAATACTCAGAATTGTAAGAGGTTTCTATAAGCACAATGCTGTTACCCAGCGTGGAGCTGCTAACTGTCTAAGCATCTGACTGGCACTCTTCAGACTCTCAGGACCCACATGTTCCATTAGTGGCAGGGTTAACGCAGCCCACCATTCTTTCAAGACCGATTCATTTGAGTTCCAGCTAGTTTGCTGTGAGATGGTCTTTTGGATGATATCTTGCAGAGCAAAGTCTTGTTTACTTTCCTTGGATGCTAGGAGCTTAATTTTTCACAGTGCAGCTGCAAAGTATTGTGTGAGCACAAGGCAAAAGTGATGAGCATAATGGGAAGCCCACAAGAAGACGATCCTCTGATGAGGTCACAGCTGTCATGTTACCGCTTCTTAATAGCAGCAGTGAGGCACAAAGGGGAGGAGATACGTAAGCAGCCTGAGACTTGAACTGAAGCCAATATATCCTTGAATTACTGACAGATATTGTCCACATCCAGCCCTTCTCCCCCTTCAGTTTTTTCCCCTGTGCACTTGTGAGTAAGTTAATGGGCATGCACATAGGGCTTGACAACTGCTCTCACTTATTGTGGAGGACAAGACCTAGCACTTAACCTTACTCCAGCCTATATTTAGCTTCCACTCCCATTGGCACTGGCGTGCAACACTGCTGTGCTCACCACTACATACTGGTCAAGGAGCTGATGATCCAGTCCTAAAAGTTCAGGTGCAACCCATGCATGAAAAGGGGTTGGACCTTGAGTCTCTCCTTCCTTCTTTTGTGGTATTAGCTACTGTCCTCCACTGGTTAGCTACTGTTCTCCACTGGTATTCCAGTGGTGGTGCATTTGTGAAAGGCTCTTCTGGGTCCTTTTGCATGAGAGATGCTATATACATGTAAGATATCCTTTTCATATAGTGCTCAACATCTTTCACTTGCCATTTTGTGTTGTTTTTGTTTTACTGTTGCAAAATTACAACAAATCACCAAACACAAAAATGAGCATTGCTATTTCTTCTAACCTGGGTGCATTCACTATTCAGCTGTGCTTTTCTTAAGGTGTTTGTTCCTGGGCTCTCGCCTGAGTTCAACAGATCAATAACAGGGAGATTGTAGGGCGGTTTGTTTGTTTGTTTGTTTTTTAGAGTTTAAATAGATGGAATTTCCTAATTGTGCAAACTGTGTCAAGTTATGGCAATACTGTAGTGCCTAGTATACTGGGAGAGCCGTGGACATAATGGAGCAGGTTAAGTACTGAGTTCCGGTTATGACTTTGAATTTATTGTCTACTGTGGGTTCATCCTGATATTATTTGAAAATAGGGCTAGCTAGCAATTTCAGTTATACTAGTTTAAAGTAAATCCCCAGGCCTGGTTTTTATTTTATACTATGATATCTAAAATTAGAATCTGAATTGTATTAAGGATATTTTCAGTATAGACAATGCTACTAATTATACAGATGACACTTTGGGCCAAAATAATCTATTTTTTTATACTACTCTTATCGCCAGTATGGCATATCTACTGTATCATATACCTCTTCCCTTTTCTACCTGATCAACTTTACTATACCAGATTGTGCTAATTATTCTTGCACCAATGGTAATTTTAAAATGTTGGCACTAAATCCCATGGATAGCAAATTACCCCCTTACCTGTGAGTTGATGGGCCTTCTGTTTGTGGTTAACCTAGCTATTAGTTTGTGCTTTGACACGCCTTGGTTTTAAGTACCAACCATATAACATACTTTGCACTCAAAGTCCTTGGTTTCTAACATATTTGGCAGTATGCCTATGAAACATCCAGCTGTTAATCTTGGAAGCAACGATTTATATTGCGTGAGGGACCCATGTTTAAATTGAATATAAGTAAATAAGGCTCCAAAGCAGAAAATAGTAAATATGGTGACACAGTTCTTGTCATGCCAGATTTATCTCCTTCCACTCCCCCCACCCTGCCAAATATGTAAAAATGTGCTGAAAATGATGAGGTTATAAAGGGCTAAGCTATTGCAAAGATACAGCATGTTTGAAAATGATGGTCTTGTATGTATGTAAGATGTTTTACAGTGCTCTGCTGGAAAGGTCACGAGCCACTTCTGCATTTTACAGTCCTGGAATCACTTCCTTTCATGTGTGTTCATCTCCTGATAAATCTTAGCCATTTGCTTGCTAGTAAAGGGAAATACATTCCAATGAATATATTTTTAAAATATATCAAGTCTTTTAAATCTCTATTTTAAATAGACGGGAAAAGTGTGAGTCAGATTCTGCCATTTTCTTATCAAATATTGATCTTTGGACACATTTGATCCCTGGCTAATTTTCTTAGCTACACAGAAAAACATTTAAAAATAAATTCTTAATCACACTTTTCTAACTATAGGGCATTGTAGGGGCATATAAAAAAAAGACTATTTTAGCAATTTATAGCCATTGATTAGATGTACTTTTCACAGCACTGTACTATTAAGAAACTACTACGAGTGGTGCTTGCTGCCAGAAGAGTTTAATCGACTACAGTGGATTACTCACATGCATAAGGGTTTGCACTGTTGGATCCTAAACACACTAAAGTAAATTCCCACAAGACTCATTGTGGGCCTAACTCTGCTCATTCGGCAGCTAGCCTACTGCTCCATTGTAAACAGAGTCTTCTTCTAGAAGTTAAGGCCTGACTTGGCAAAGCCCTGGCTGGGATGATTTAGTTGGGGATTGGTCCTGCTTTGAGTGGGGGTTGGACTCGATGACCTCCTGAGGTCCCTTCCAACCCTGATCTTCTATGATTCTAAGTTCTTTGTAATGGTTTACAGGATAATTTTTGGTTAAGGTGTAAGTATGTATTCCAGTAACTGTCCCCTAATGGATTTAGTCTGGCTGATTTAGATTCACAATGGGCATTAAAAAAATATTCAAAGGTCAAGAAAAATACTCATTAGATTTGGATACATTGATGATATCCATTTGCTGTCTTATCTTGACAAATGCTACAATTATTTATGCATTCATCTTGAGAATATACATCATTACAGACACGTAAAGAATGAGAGTGTGATATTTCAGGCTGATCCCAACCTCAGGAAACTTTTTCTCATAGGATACAAAAGCTCGTATATCTAAAAACATTGTGAGAAAACAGCCAATGTGGCAATGTATGTTCTAAAAGTTAAACACTTACATATGTGTTCATAGGGTCAGGGCCTAGAATATATTACTTTTGACGTATTATGGAGGTTCTCCTTTAGCTCATGTGGAAGGGAGCTCTGGCTGTACTGGCCACCATGAAGTCTCTGCAGACTCAGTCGTAGCTTCATGGCTATCAGCTTTCTGACATTGGAATTATTATGGTACTTGCACGCTGGTATGGCTTATGCACCTCAAACATTCTGGGCTAATAGGTCTAGCAGTAGTGAATTTCTACTACAGAAGCTTGCCTGTAGCAGATCTGATTAATCTGTCAGTGCTCCTAACCTCAGTCAAAAACTGAGTCATAGTTTGTTAGCCAATAAGTCTATTTCTAGCCCACTTGAAACTGGAATTCCCTACCACTTGAAAGTGGTAAGCGTCTGGTGTGATTTGGGATCAGAAAGCTTGACACTAGCCAGTGGCAATTATATATGAATTAGGATTGCAAGGAGGAGCAGAAGAAGATGGTTGGATGGACAGGAGCCCTCTCAGAGTGGGTTCAAACTTGTGTATTAAAAACAAAAAAGTTCAGATCCCTGACTGATCTGCATCTGATTCAGACAGTACAGGAGATCCACTTTTGGGAACACAGAATTGCCCTTTGTTCCTTGGCTAGAGGAGTGGCTGGGCACTCTGTGGTAATACAACTCAGTCACTGACGATGTGTGTGGAGGTGGGATTTATTGATGCACCACTGTCCTAGTGCTGCTGGCCAGTGATAAAGCCCTAAGTGGCAGTTTCCAAACAGAATGATGCAGAGCAGTTTAAGATTAACAAGGGGACAGTGAAAGAAGGGATGAAAACTCCATGAGCTTCCATGTAGCAAGCTGGCTTTCCTATAATATACTCACTGCCTTTGGAGGAAAGTACCTGGAGTATTACCCTGGACCACCGGCAGTGAAAAGAAACATCTGCTCCAAATTCTGGGTGGAGGCCCAGCAGCAATTTAAAAAAATTGTGGAGGGAAGGGAGGAACACACCTGCTATTCATACAACCCCAGTAGAAACAAAATACCCAGCCTAGCCGTTGGTGATTAGGGGTCGAAAGACAGTGAGTAACTATGTACAGATTTTGGTCCAAATTCTGGCCTTGCTTACACTCCTTATCTCTTATGTCCCATCTGCAATGGACGAATATAGCTTGGCTGCCAGTAGGGAATAGAGTCCTGTAGCTGTGGAGCGAGGGTTTGGCTTTTCCCTTTCTGGCAAAATTAAATAGATCCTTTCCATTGTGCAATTTTAACAAGATAAACAATCTGGCATTGTGTTGTGGTTGTAATTGTAATTATTAGAAGGGGCAGCCTGGCTGATTATAGGTTCTCTTACCATGAAGCTTCAGATCTAAAAATAATAGTTCCATCTAGTTTACATAATAGAAATAAAAGAAGGAGTTTGGCTTCAGAAACAGCATTCATGTTAGTTCAAGGAAGGCGTAAGAGACATACTCTAGAGAAATGTCGGTATGGTGAATTTCTGTTTGTTCTTGTCTGTACCCTGAAGCTTGTTATCTAGGATGTTTTAGCTAAATTCCCTCTGCTTTGCTGCAAAGCTCATAGATATCTAATTATATTTATGGTTATTAACAGTAAGTTGGAATTGTTTTCCCAACTGGAAATATGCAGCAGCTAAAGAGGGATTTTCCCTTTTAAAAATATGAAAAAGTCCTCCCTGATTTATGAGCATAACACCCCCAGGGTCAGCAACAGGATTGCTTTCAGGGTATAGCTAGCCAAGAGGAACTGCATTTCAGTGACTCATCCCAAGAACAGCTCTACACACCTTCCTCCTCTGCAATGACTCTCAACAGATTTTAGCACTCTGTTTCTTCAAGCTATCATTTAATGGCTTCCAAGAAGAAAGTGCACTTGAGATGGATGCAGGCGCGCTATGATGTGATTTCATTATTTCAGCCAGAGCATCCTACTTGAGGAGAGACAGCCTCAGATCTCCTCTCTCCTAGACATTTCAGCTGCGGGGGGCAAAACGATTCCAAAGACCATTATTATTAGCAGACCTGGCTTGAGGTCACATCCCAGCCCCCTTGCTCTTCCTCACCCTGCCCTGCCCCCTCCAGCAGACCCAGAGAGCCCCTCTCACCCTACGGTAAGGCTGTGATCCCTGCCAGACTGCTGACTGTCCACTCACTGTCTCCGACCGCTTCCTCTGCACTGCTGCTGATGCCTGGATCTCATTCCCCACCCAGCTGCTTGCTTCCCAGGGGAAATAAGAGTGGAATGCAGGCAGCAGCAGCAGTGGGGATGATGAAGCATTTGGCGCCAGCGAGCAGACGGCCAGCAGCCTGTCCCTGTCCTGCACATGCCCCAGGAGGTGCTTCCTCTGCCTTTCTGCTGCCGGGGCCCTGCTCCTCACACTGCTGCCTCCTCTCCAGGGAAGTGAGAGCATGGGTGTGGTGGGGAATGTGCCTCTGGTTGCTGACTCTTCACTTGCTTCCTCTGTGCAGCTGCCTCCACCAGATCCTGCTCCCCGTGCTGCTGCCTATGGCCCTGGAGAAGTGGGAGTGTGTGTCTCTAGGGCATACATGGTGCACCTCAACCCGCCGTTAAGGAAACCACTGCTTTAGCGAGTGGGGAAGAGGGGGGAGGGAAGGCGATAGAGGGGACAGAAGAAAAGAGACAAATTTACATAAGTTAATAAAATAGCTACACAGAAAGAGAAATCTCCTGCATCTGTAAAGGATAAATGCAAAATACTGACTCAGGATATTAACCTGGCAGGTCCTTTTTACTACTTCAGCCGAATTACTCCTGCTCCCCCGGCTGTTTCTTTTGCTCAGTTTTCTCACTTCTTAGGCCAAAATGTTTAAAAGTGGCTTCTAATTTTGGAGCACCTTTGGTTTTTGAACATCCAAAACGAGGCATCGTAGGCCTAATTTTCACAGGTGCTAAGTACCTGCTGCTGCCAATGGCTTTTGTCAGAGTTGTGGGGACTCAATGCTTCCGAAAATTGGGTCCAAGATGGCCCCTCAAAACTGTGTTTCTCAAAATTAGTGGATAGTGTTGGAAATTTTGGCCTAAGTGACTTGCTCAACATCATGCAGCTAGTCAGTGACCCGTTAGAGCTTAGGAGTTGCTTGCATATGAGTTTGCAAACTTAAAAGGATTACTTTAGATACAGCACTGGAATACTTGAACACCGAAGCACTAGGGAAGGGCTACCCAGAATCAAGAAAGAGGGATGAACAGAAGTGGCAGATGGTCATAGCCAATCACTGTCGGGACCCAATGCTAATAGAATAATAGGAGAAGTGAAAAACTATCAGAGAATTGGAGTAAATAACTTTAGGGAAAGGGGAAAGTTTGAAACTGAGGTTTAGAGTGAGAAAAGCGAGAAAGAGCTTGAGGTAGGCAGGGAGCAAGCAGCAAAGGCACCATGTTCAGAAACTGCAATGATGGCCAAATTGTCATTAGGACTTGACTTTTAGTGGTTCTGAGCATCCACAACTCCTGCTGACTTAAATGGAAGTCTCAAGTGTTCAACATCTTAATAAAAGCAGGTGGTAAACGCAGATATAAGAAGACCGAAGACAATGGAAACAGTGCATTTTTGCTGCACAAGGGGCCAGATGAGTGGAAAACACATAAGGGCCTTTGCACATCTTTGTGTCCCACAAAAGAGACTTCTTTACTGGACAGCCCAGCGGTTGTGTGAGTGTGCTAGCCATCAGTCATTCCACATAACAAATCTACATGACCAAAACCCAGACTATGGTGGGAGAATTGGCCTGTTTCACGTGCTCTTCCCATGCCTTGTTCTAGCAACTGCGGTTCTGCTATGCAAATCCCTAAGTGCTAACGTATTTGTTTGTTGGGTTTGAGGAGTCTTTTCCTTAGACAAGCTATATTTTAATGTTTGGGCTTTATTTGCTCTGTTAGGGTTGGGGCCAAAGGAAACTCCAAATGCCTAGTGCCAGTATTCAGGTTTTTAGTATATAAAAGGAAACAACATTTTAGACTTACTGTCGATCTTGGAAAGAAGCCACAGATGTTAACTAAGGCGGAGCAGCTGCGGAACATCCCAGATCTAAAGGTTATATAACCTCCTGAGCTTTGGCAATGCTTATGAAGATAGATGCAGAAAGTAATGTCTCATAGGCTCTGGGGAAGAGCAAGTAGACTTTAGGGAGATATACAAAGACTTCTTGAAAGTTGGTTGAAGCTGATTCTTGTCAAGAAAATGTCTGCGGAGTGACAATGAAGAATTTTAAAAGTGAATGACCTAACTGGTACCAGAAATGCATTATCCAACTAAAAGTAAAAGGTCAAAAGAAGTCACAAGATAAATTATGTGGCTTCTCGTTAGAGGAATGGAAAGAAGCGGTTTAGTAACGAGAGCTCTCTCTTATTTTATATACAGATACAAATATTCTGTTTTTGTTTGCATTTTATAGAAGTGACTGTTCTGCTCTATTCTGCCACTAAGCAGATTGTTACAGAAGAGCATATGCTATTTTGCTGTCCCCGTGACAAGATCACTGAGTGAGAATTTACTCATATGGAGCTTAGTAGATAGGTTCAAGTAACGTTTCCAAAGATTACAAAAGGGGAATCAATTTTATCCTGTAACAGGTACCACAGTGATTTGGTACATTTCACATTGAGAAATACTTGGTATTTATCTTGAGTAGAGATTTTTGTTAAAATCATAGATCAGATTTTCAGAATAGAAGGGGAATTAAATAAATGCAAGTTCAACCCATGCATAACTTAAGTCCCACTTAAGCCATCGAAATAGGGTATTTTTGGGGCTTGAGCTTTGGGCTAACCCTTTGCACTGAAGTGAATTTCACTTTAGAGTGAGTCTTATTTCTTGATGTCTATTTGTGCAACCTTTCTCTCTCTGTGTCATGTACTCCCTCAATCTTTTTCACTCATATAGCCTCCAATTTACCATCCCTATTCAGTATAGTACTTAAGCATGTGCCTAAAGTTAAGCACATACTTAAATCCCATTGCTTTAATGGGGCTTATGAATGTACTTAAGTGCTTTAGTGAATTGGGGCCACAATACTGCCATCCTGGAATTAAACATCTGCTAATATTAGCATTACTTGGTGTATTGTGGGAAGAGTTTATTTGGCTATGATTGGTAACCTCCCATGAGGTCTATGGATTTAGGGATTAAATTCATCCCTTGATGCATATCTGTCACAGAGTCTAATGGGAAATGTTTGCTTACTGTTCTCTGCACTCAGATGATCAGAATTCTTAGCTGGTGTAAATCAGTGTAGCACCATTAACTTTGTTTTACACCAACTGAGGATTTGCCTCATTCTTCAACTGTGTAGAGCATGGGATAGGAACAATATGGCTAAGACTTGTCTACTTGGCACCAGAGAGGTCTGATTTGTAGAGTGCTCTAGCTACCCCATGTAGACGCTGCTGGCATGCTCTAAAAGGTACCTACTTCACATTAACATAGTCCTGTTTGAAATGGGACTACATCAACGCGAGTAAATTTCCTTTGTCTCCATAGGTTGGGGAGATTATAGGAGAACCCTAACTATGACTATATATTTATTGTGATTATGAGCTAAGGTATATTCGAATATGGGATTTTTTTTTAAATGGGTGCATGCACAGTGGTGTAAAAGCTCTCTTTCTCTGTTGCATATTTACTTATGGCTTTGAATATAAAACAGTCAATCAGAGTGGGCCATTAATTGAAGAAGATTTCTTATTAATAAAATTTTATGAGCAGAGAAATAAATATGAATCAAGCTGCGTGAAATTGCTTTTGCAAAATTTTGACATCAACATTTTTACTAGCATAAAAACATGTTTTAAATAATTTGGTTAGTGATCATTTCAAGAGTACAACAGACTTTCTGTCTTGTGCTCTTTACTTTGGTCTGTTTGTAATAATTCAGACAAAATACTGATTGTTTGTACTGAACTAAGAGAAGGCACCAGAGATACCAGGGAATTTGTTTTTCCTGAGGAATGTTTGTAATAATTCAGCTACACTGATGAAATCTCACTTCTTGGTTCCCATTTGTGCTGGAAGGATTTGTTTTCATCTGTAATAATCAGTTGTGGAATTTCATATTTGGAAATGATTTTTCTTTATTTTCTAAACCAAGAAAATAATTTTGCTTGAGTGTTGCTTAGTGACAGGTAAATTATTTTATTGCTTGTGGGAGTGGTAATTAAAGCCACTTGGAACTTGCTATACCTGTCTTGGTGATAAAATTAGCCTTGAAAATTTTAAATACCAATCAGGCCTCACTCCATCCTCTTAAAAAGACAGTATGGGATTTTGCTTGTACTCTAATATCTAATTTGCCAGACTCACTTTGTCCTCGGATTGTATGAAATGATCAATCTCTGATTGTTTCATTTCTTAACTTGTTCAGTAGATCTAGACTCTAGTGTATCATATTTTGTATCATGTAACATAAGACACCATTTCTGGTATTATATTATGTACCATATCCTCTTGACACAGTGATATCATATAAGGCTACACATATTGGTGAGGCATGCTGACGCTTCCCCAACAAGAGGCATGCTGACTCTTCCCCAACGTATTGTTAATCTATGTGTGTGATAATTCTGTTCTTTTCTATAGTTTCAACCAATTTTCCAGTACTGAAGTTAGGCTTGCTGGTCTATAATTGCCACGATCACCTCTGGAGCCTTTTTTTAAAAATCGGCATTAAATTAGCTATCTGCAAGTCATCGGGTACCGAGGCTGATTTAAACAGTAGGTTATATACCACAGTGAAAAGTTCTGCCATTTCATGTTTGAGTTCCTTCAGAACTCCTGGGTGAATACCATCTGTTCCTGGTGACTTATTACTGTTAAATTAATCAGATTGTTCCAAAACCACCTCTTTTGACACCTCAATCTGGGACAGTTCCTCAGATTTGCTACCAAAAAAGAATGGCTCAGGTGTGGAAATCTCCCTCACATCTTATGCAGTGAAGACAGATGCAAAAAATTCATTTAGCTTCTTCACAAGGGGCTTGTCTTCCTGGAGTTCTCCTTTAGCAGTTCCATAGTCCAGTGGCCTCACGGAGTGTTTGGCAGGCTTCCTGCTTCTGATGTACTTTTTTTTTTTTAGCTATTGGGGTGTTGGGATTTTTTTTTTGTCGTTTGCCAGTTGCTCTTCAAAATCTTTTTTGGCATGTCCAATTATACTTTTACACTTGACTTCCCAGAATTTATCTTCCTTTTTGTTTTTCTCAGTAGGGTTTGAGTTTCAATTTTAAAAAAATATTTTTGTCTCTAACCACCTCTTTTACACTGTTTAATCAGGTGGCATTTTTTGGTCCTTTTATTTTTTTGTAGTTTGGGGGTATACACATAGTTTGAGCCTTTATTATGGTGTTTTTAGAAAGTTTCTATTTAACTTGCAGGCATTTCACTCTTGTGACTGTTCCTTTTAATTTCCGTTTAACTAGCCTCCTCATTTTTGTGTAGTTCCCCTTTTTGAAGTAAAATGCTATTGTGGTGGATTTCTTTAGTATTTTTCCCCTTACAAGGATGTTAAATTTTATTGCATTATGGTGGTTTTAACATACCAGTTCAGCTCTATTCACCTCTTCTATCAGACCCTGTGCAGCCCTTAGGAGTAAATCAAGAATTGCCTCTCCCATTGTGGGTTACAGGACTAGGTGCTCCAAGAAGCAGTCATTAATGGTGTCTAGAAATTTTTATCTCTGCATCCCATGCTGAGGTGACATGTCACCAGTCGATATGGGGATAGTTGAAATCCCCCATTATTGTTGGATTTTCTGGTTTTGTAACCTCTCTAATCTCCCTGAGCATTTCACAATCTCCACCACCGTCCTAGTCAGTTGGTCACTACTATATTCCTACTGCTGTGCTCTTGGTATTCAAGCATGGAATTTCTACCCAGTAGAGATTCTATGCAGCTGCTTGATTCATTTAAGATTTTTACTATATTTGACTGTATGCTTTCTTCACATAGAGTGCCATTTCCCCACCAGTATGATCTACTCTGTCGTTCCTATATAATTTGTATCCTGGTATTACTGTGTCCCATTGATTATTTTCGTTCCATGAAGTTTCTCTGATGCCTATTATGTCAATAGTCTCATTTTAAAAACCAGGCACTCAATTCTCCCGTTTTAGTATTTCGGTGTATTGCATTTATATACAAGCACTTATAAAATTTGTCAATATTTAGTCGTCTGCCTTCATGTGATGTAATTGAATGGGACTCTTTCATTTGACTGTTTTCTTCAGTTCCTACCTGTACTTTATCAAATTCTATCCTCTCCTCTTTATTAGGCATAGAGTATCCCCTTTAATAAACCCGCCCCAAGGGATGTCTCTGTCCAAACAGTGTGCTCCTCTACAGCTGTTGTCTTTTCCTCAGTTCTTTGTTTAAAAACTCCTTTATGACTTTTTAAATTTTACATGCCAGCAATCTGGTTCTGTTTTGCTTTAAATGGAGCCCATCTTTCCTGCGTTGGCTCCTCCTTTCCCAAATGGTTCCCCAGTTCCTAATAACCCTAAATCCCTCCCCTGAACACCGTCTCATCCACTCTCAGACCCCTGCAGTTCTGCCTGTCTAACTGGCCCTGCATGTGGAACCGGAAGCATTTCAGAGAACGTTACTATGGATGTCCTGGACTTTAATCCCTTACCTAGCAGCCTAAATGTGGCCTCTAGGGTCTCTATACTGATTTATACCACCTGAGGGTCTCTGCCCTAGAACACAGTTTAAGGACTCTGAAAGTGAAAACAAGCCTTAAACTGGACTCGTTTGCCAAGTGGTAGCCTATGCGTAGGACTTTTCTACATGGTGCTGTAGCCTGCTTGCTTGCCTGCCTATCTTTTCTTACAGGTTTCTTCTTATCTTCTGATCAGATTAATTGACGAGCCGATAACCCATACTATCCAAGTTAATAACATTAACCTCTTAAATCAGGCACCAGTGCTTTAGTCCACACCAGTACTGTGCCCAGAAAGTGCTGAAACCCTGAAACAGCGTTATGGTAACGTGCACTAGAGAGCATCGAGTGCGTTCCAGGATGGTCCATTCAGACCAGTTAGTGCACAACACACTAGTGCAGACAACAACATTTATACCCCTGAGGTGTAGACTAAAGCGCTATATAGACAAACCCTTAGGGCAGAGGAGTGTAATGATCATCCCTTCTCTTCCTAGTATCCGAGAATGCAGCATTCTGAGCCTTTCTTAATTGTCACCATGGAACTGTGAGGTAACCAGGTTGCATGCTTTCTCCTTGTAAAGCATTATGTTGTGTTTGTACTCAAAACCCTTCAAGGAGAAGAAATGTTTATACTGAAAATCCACCAAGACTTAGAGCAAGTGTTGGTGTGGGGAAAAAGGAAGAAAATGATCAAGGGAATAATCTAATATAGCAAAAGACAACATCACAATCAGAATTTCTGTTTCAGAAAGGCATTATTCCCATCCCAGGATCAGTAGCCATTGTGTTCCAAATAGGCATAAAAAGCAATGTTCACATGCAGTGCTTGAACCTGACCCTCTGATGTGCAGAAATCTTGAATCCTGCATATCCAAAGCATTTAATAAGTGTGGTTGAGTAAGATGCTCATGACCACATTTACAAGTGAACTTGCTATGGGAACCACGGCGGCAAACTGGGTGTGAGCACACACAAACCTACAGTTGCATGCACCAGCAAGTGCTTGTACAAACAGAATGGGTAATTGTGCATGCAAATGGGCATGTATACATGCAGTTGTCTATTTGGCACATGCGTGTTCTCACTCGTAGTCATAAATGCAGGTTTGTGTAGGCTCAATGGATACAAATGCATTTTTGCAGGCTTATCTTTTGTTTCTGCCTTTGAAATTTTTACTCTTACATTCTTACAAAGAGCGGTGTTATCTGTATAGCAGGAGGCGTTTTCTTTTCATTTCCTTTTGGGGCTTTCCCTTTAGCTAGTGAAATTTACAAGAAGGTCCCAGTAGCACAGTAATGTCCAGTGACGAGGGCTGAAATAAAACAGCGTTCACGAGCTATTGCACAATCCAGCTAGTTGATCTAATAATTCTATGTACCTCTGTGTTCCTTCTGAAGGGGGAGGTGGGGGGAAATAGAAAAACAATCTCCTGGACACAGTTGAGCCTAATTATTTCTTTCAAGGAATTTGTGACCTCAGACATACCTAACCCACTTGGGTTTTATGATCTCACTTTAATTCAGTGTTTACTTCTCATCCACCCACTCAAACAGGCCAACCCAACTAAATCCTGGAAATACCCAAACCTGACGAAACATTAGAAACACACCGCCACGAAAACTGCGTAATAGCAGCTGCAGATGCTCTGATACCTTGCACCACCATAATAAAGTGTGTCCAAGGGAACAAGAGACAGGCATAACTTCAGTAAACAGCAGACTTATGTACTGAGTATTTCCATGCTTGTAGGCCTGCTCCTGCAAATTATTGATTGCTCTCAACTACCTTTGAATTCAGTTGAGGATGTTTAGTGTATCCCAGGATTGGGCTTTTGGGTACTTGTTAAAAATTCTGTTTTGTCTTTCTCATTGTGATCATTAGAGCTAGATCAAGTCATAACAAAGTTCCATAAATGTTTTTGTTCCAATTTTTTAACAAACTCGCTTCAACTTTGCTAGCACCCCCTTTAGTGTTTTTTGTACAACTGCTTAGCAAATAAGTGTACTAGCAGAAATGTTTGGAAAAGCAGCAAATTAAGTAATTGCAGGATATTCCTGGAAAGGAAATTTCAAACAGGTATATTATTAACGAGCACCACCATAAGAACCTGATTTTAAGAATTATACTCTTTCATTGAGGAAACAAACAATAGCATGTGGTCTGTGCCCAAAAAAGCAGAAGAAATTTGGAGTTTTGCAGATTTCGTCCTTAAAATGAGCTGCTCACAAATAATCTATAGACCAAGAATATTTACAGAAATGATTTGGTGAATAATGGATAAATTTGAGAAAGCAGAGAACTTGGACAGGTCATGAACAGAAAAAAGAAACAAATTCTGCCAGCTACATTATTCACCCAGCCCTTTTGAAAGCACATCCTTAGCACATTCTGAATGGGTTCTCCTTTCACATTCTTGGAACAGTGCTTTGTGACCAACATGGCCAACAACTCTCATCGCCTGCTTGGGCCTTCAGCCTCTCAGCCTACAACTTTGTGTTCATCCCCTGCAACCTGATAGTAACATAGCTCCCTGGGACCAATACCTCTGCCAAGGCCTCTTGACTGACACTGTAGGTGTAGGTCCTAGAAACTTTGCCTTACCCTTCAACTTGTCTCCTTAGAGGACACAGGGCTCTCTCTTCTCCAGGGATGTCTGCTTAATATTACCCATATAATAGCAATATTAACCAAAGCAAGATTTATGAAAAGCAGAGGGAAGATAGAATTACAACAGAAGCAACAGTTTGCTTAATATATCTAGATTTACACTGTCCATAAGCCAAACTAGATTCGGTACCCTCATCTTAGTTACAGAGGAAAGAGAGGCAAAGAGTCCTGTGGCACCTTAAAGACTAACAGATGTATTGGAGCGTAAGCTTTCGTGGGTGAATCGGATGCATGTAGTGGAAATTTCCAGAGGCAGGTATAAATATGCAAGCAAGAATCAGGCTAGGGATAACGAGGTTAGTTCAATCAAGGAGGATGAGGCCCTCTTCTAGCAGTTGAGGTGTGAACACCACGGGAGGAGAAACTGCTTTTGTAGTTGGCGAGCCAGTCACAGTCTGTGTTTAATCCTGAGCTGATGGTGTCAAATTTTCAAATGAACTGAAGCTCAGCAGGTTTCAGAGTAACAGCCGTGTTAGTCTGTATTCGCAAAAAGAAAAGGAGTAATGAGTTATTTATGTATGTTAATACCATAATACTCTTATCCTAATCCTAATACTCTATTAAAACTCAGCAGTTTCTCTTCGAAGTCTGGTCCTGAAGTTTTTTTGCTGCAGGATGGCTGCCTTTAAATCTGCTATTGTGTGTCCAGCAAGGTTGAAGTGTTCGACAGGTTTTTGTATATTGCCATTCCTAATATCTGATTTTTGCTCAGACTCTATGCCGCCAGCACTCCCAGCTATCTCCATGACACCACTGATTTCCTGAGAAAACTACAATGCATTGGTGATCTATACAAAAACCTGTCGGAGAACAATTCAACACTTCATAAAGGAATCTTTGATCTGAGGCTCTGAGGAGGGAGGTGAAGCCAGGTTACTAATTACTATGCTCTCCAGTCCTTTGAGAGTTCCCTTCCCATTTTTTGCTGTCTTGAAAGCTGGAATGTCATAAACCCTAGGGATTGCCATTTCTTTGGATCAAGCAAAATGATCAACTTTCAATCTGTGCCAATGTCCTTTTTTGTCGGAGCTAGTTTATGGCCTGCTGCTGTATAAATGCGATCTCTGCCTCTGCTGGACACAGAGGTAGCTGGGATGTAACCCTTTTAAAACTTTCCTTTATGAATTTATCTTGTTATGGAATGTAAATTGACAGGCCCTGGATCCTCTGTCACAGTGCTGTTGCTTCAAATCAGGGAATGGATGAATACACAGTTCTGAATCTAAGCTCCTTACCTTGCAATGAGCTCTCCAGTGGCACAGGCGTTTACCTGGGTGGAGTTCATTACAGGAGCTTTAATTAATTAGCAAATTCCATTTCTATTGGAAAATAGGATTATTCATCCTTGACAGCTAACTTTCAGTGGGTTTTTCAGCATCCCATTCCTTCTGATCAGTGAACTTTTCCTCTCACATACTCTAGCCTCTTGGTGCTAGGTATAAGACTTCTCCTGAGCGCAGCAATGATATGTGCCATGGCCGTAGGTGTCAAGGAGTTAGTCAATTCATAAATGTAGAATGGAATAGTAAGCCAAAAAGCTAGAGGTGTATTTACTCCTTTTCCTGCTGGGTAAGGATCAGACAACACTCTGCTCCCTCCTACCATGGGCTGAGAGAGAGGAAGGCACTACCCTGGGGTTTGGGACACCTGGGTTCAGTTCCCTGCTCTGCCACACACTTCCTGTGTGACCTTGGGAAAGTCTTTTAGCCTCTCTGTGACTCAGTTCCTTATCTGTAAACTGGGAATAATAGCACTGCCCTACTTCTCAGGAGTGTTGCAAAGATAAAATACATTAAAGATTGTTAGACACTCGGATACTATGGTGATGGGAGCCATATACTTACTTACCTTAAATAGGTAGCCGAAGATCACCTTGTTGCAGAGGGTCAAAGGGTCACCTAATTACACATTCTGTTTTCACTAGAAATTATCTCTTTTTTTCAAGCCCCTCTTGTGTGTGCATATGTACAAGATAAAGTGATTTGTCTGGTCAATGGCCTCTGTTCCCATTAGCTGCTGAGAAGACTCTCTGTCCACATTTTGGACTGAGAGTGGAGTGCAACATTTAAGCTGGGCTTGTGAGAGAGGAGCAAAAAAAAAAAATAAAGAGAAAGGTCCCAAAAGTTCTTTATATTTTATTCATATATGTTTTGCATGACTGAATCAATTTTTTAAATGTTTTTCATGACACCTCGATTGTGAATCTTCAGCCAACAGCTATACACTTATTAAAGGAAAAATGTGTCCTGGAAACACTGAAGGATCACTGAGAGCCCACTGCATTTTTTTAAACGTATGGAAAGTGATGGCATCACCTGTATATAGATGAATTGTTCCAGTTGAAAATGGTGCATCTCTTCCATTTGTTTGACAGTACTTGCAGTTGCCCTGTATTGCCAATATTCTGAAAAGGGAACAGAAAGGCAGTAATGTGCCATGATGTTTTTAGTCAGGCATGCAAGCATACAGTTGTGGCCAAAATGATGGCCTCCCCTGTGTGGGGCATGCAAGGTCACGATGTGTGGAGGATTCAGTTTCGTCTCTGCGTTTGGGGGCAGGCGTACCACTGTAAAACTGAGTCATCTAGATCAAGTTCATGTGCCCACCTACCTATGCAGAAGGGGAAGTAGCAGCCCAGTGGATGGGGTTCTCTTCTGCATGCTGCTATCCAGTATATGAGTAGCTGCTGCAGAGCAGTGACCATCTTAACCAGGGTGTTCAATGATATCAGCATTGCCTACTGGAAATAGAATTATTCTTCTCTTCCTTCTCTGAATTTTTGTATGTTAAATCACTGCCCTATTTCAGGCCAGCGGTAATGGCATATCAGTGGTGGGCGAAATGGTTCCTTGATCCATTATTGTTCATAATGAGCTTAAGAATGAAAGGCACAATATAAATGTCGGCTATTAGCATTTTTGTGAAATCTGCTTTTGTGCCCGTGTGGACATTCTGCAAACGTCAGTAAAATGTTAGTTAAATAAATAAAAAATAATGAACCTCAGAACGTTTTGAAAGGAAGGTTGTTCAATCACTGAACTATAAGAGCTGAACTGCATCTTTGTGTCTTGTATTTTAAGAATTCAGTCTATTTAATTCTCTTTAGTTTAGCTCAAGTCTGGTAAATAAAGCAACAACTGCTACAAAGCCTTTGAGATCTATGAATGGAAAAGCTGTATATAAGAATTAGGAGGGATTATTATGAATGACTTTCAGCCTGACCTCTCTAATCCCCTAGGATTTGAACACACGGCCCTTAAGGAGGAGTAAAATGATTGACCTTGGGGAAAGGCTGCAAAGCGAGGCAATTCTCCATGAGGTTCCCTGCCCTCTCATTGCAGAAGGATATATCTGGCTGCTATTCTAGCCAGTCCATAGCTGACATGCAGATCAGTAGTTTATATTGCAATGATAATATGTTGCAGTGCCAGTAACTTTTTATAACTCTCATAAAACTCCCTACCCTTGTGGGGAAACATTCCTTCAGCATGGGCAGTAAAATGATCACTTTCAGATGTCAGGGTGGACTTATACATTGATCATGTTGCCAAATCTATATAAAGGTGACCAGATTTTCTAGGTACCAAATCAAGGAGAAAGGAGTTTTGGAGAATGGAGGGAGGGAAAGCCCTGCCACATTCAGGATAACCCTCTACATATGGGCACAAGACAGGAGTGCCCTCTGCTCCTTCCCCGCCTACTCATCTGTCTTATCTTGAAAGTCAGATGTTAAATGACTATGATAAATGGCCACTGCAGCCTGATTTGTTTTTTGTTTTCAAAATTGGTTTGGTTTATAATTTAATATTTGCCCCACATTCTTTCAGCTTAATCTGTGCAAGTATTTTCCAGGGTTCATTCTGTCCCGTGCATGCCAGCTACAAAAATGCCAGGCTTTTAGCAAAATTTCAGCAATGTGCATCAGCCCTTCCCAACACTCTGGCTGGTGGTGCCAGGCCATCCTGCAGGTGGAATGTAGCATGCTGGACAGTCCTGGGCAATAAAGTTGATTTCCTCCTCAAAATGTTAATGTGAGTTAAACAAACCAAACACAACTCAAACATTACATCAGTTTAACTGTTTCACTTCAGCACCTACCAGCTCTTAGTGCCAGGCTCCTGGGCAATGAAACTGGTATATCTTTATTATGGGTTCAACTAACCTTATAACACCCCAGATATTTTCCTCCATTAACTTCCTATTTTGAATTTTTTTCTCAGATGCACCAAAAGTCACACAGGAGTTGGCCCAGTCAGATCTGATTTCAGGATTAGTGCCTAAAACTAGACATTGTGTAAAGGGTTACTCTCAAGGCTGTGAGGGCCAAAATTGAACTTTCCTCTTTTTCTTTTATCTGTTTCCAAAGTATTTGTCATTGTAACTTTTCCAAGAGTGTCAATATTTCCACTCCCCACCCTCAAAATAAAATAAAATAAAATACACTATGCTAAGCAACTTTACAGTAACAAACCAGTATTGTCATGTAATGAAAAGGGGGGAAATGGTAGAGTCAATTTCAGGCTGAAATCGTGAAAATACTTAGACATATGATTAAATTTTCTTATGTGAGCAGACAGATTGCAGGATTGCAGCCTCAGTTTCAAGCTCCCAGGGTTATTCTAAACAGCAATGCCCCATGTCTGCCTACCTATAGGGCTTAATCCAAAGCCCACTGAAGTCCATGGGAGTCATACCACTGACTTCCATGGGTTTTGGATCAGGCCTTTCCCAGGCATGTCACCTGATGAAGTCATTGGGAACTGGATCCATGCAAGTGAATTGAGCCCAAAGAATAAAAGATTTTTATTTAGATTAATAAAAACACTTTTAGCAATGTCCTTTGAATAGAATAATAGTCAAGAATAAAGTACTGGTAATCCTTCTACTCGGCTATACTTTAAATATAACTGTCTTGCGGTTCATGTAAGTACAAGTTATACAGGGAACTTTTCTTAGAAATGCTATGTTTTTTTTCCCTCTGTTTATGGATGTAGAAATAGTGTTATAGTATTGCCAAGAACTGCTCGTAAAGCTAAAATTTTTTCTGCATTAGACTTCCTTTGTCTTGTTGGAACTAATTAGAGTTCATTTAAAACAGAAATAGCATCTTTTGGGACTACTCGTGCTTAAAATTAAGCATGTGTATACTTTTTTTCAGAATCAGGGTGTAAGTTACTAGTGTCCAGTCCAGTTTATAGTAGACAAAGAAACACTTCACAAATCCACGAACAGAACTGACACCAATTGACACTCTTATTGGCAGTCACACAATAAGGGTCAAGGATTGAAAGGGATTGAAGAATAAAACTGGATGTATTTATATTCCCTAAAGGTGATCCTCCAGAAAAGCCTTAAGTGTCCAAGAGGTGAGAAAGGAATATGGGTTGTGACTCTGTCTTCTGTACCTGCTGTGACAGGGTCAGGCCAGATGGCTACACGAGAGTGATAGAAGGCAGATATATTAGCCCTAGGTTAAGTAGGTCCCTTTTCCCTGGGTAAGGTAACAGGGAAGGTTCCAGAACAAACAGGAACTTTCTGGAAACAATTAAGGCAGACAGGCTAATTAGAACACCTGCAGCCAATCAAGAAACTGCTAGAATCAATTAAGGCAGGCTAATCAGGGCACCTGGGTTTAAAAAGGAGCTCACTTCAGTTTGTGGTGCGCGTGTAAGGAGCTGGGAGCAAGAGGCGCTAGTAGCTGAGAGTGAGAACGCAGACTGTTGGAGGACTGAGAAGTACAAGCATTATCAGACACCAGGAGGAAGGTCCTATGGTGAGAATAAAGAAGGCGTTGGGAGGAGGCCATGGGAAAGTAGCCCAGGGAGTTGTAGCTGTTGCACAGCTGTTCCAGGAGGCACTCTAGACAGCTGCATTCCACGGGGCCCTGGGCTGGAACCCAGAGTAGAGGGCGGGCCCGGGTTCCCCCCAAACCTCCCAACTCCTGGTCAGATACAGGAGGAGTCGACCTGGACTGGGGGTTCAGAAAAATGGCCAAGCTGAGGGCTGCCGTGAAGCTCCAAGGCGAGCAAATCCACCAGTAAGCACAAGACCCACCAAGGTAGAGGAGGACCTTTGTCACACTGCCCTGTGACTGACTGGGAGACTTCACAATCTAGTGTTGTCAACCTGGAGCTTTTCGCAGACACTAAAACTCACTTAAATGAGAAAAAAAAAAAGTAGTTTTCTGCTGAGATTCAGTGTAATGGAAATAACCTCAGAACACAAACCCTGCAGAGAGCTGTTAAATTTACGTTATTGGAACTGTTCTTCATAAATTGTCAACGTGCTGTGGAGGTCACTCAAACAAAAATACAAATTAGGAACAACTCTTCTGAAAGAATAAATGCTCCATGCACCAAACTAAGGCATGTGCTGAAATCCTCCTACTCTTGCTAAGGGATCTTTAATGATGATGAGTGTCAAGGATAATGGTTTTAAATTTGTATTCTGCAGCCACTGTCCATAACCTAATTCTGATCTTCCAAAGGAAAGCTGTCTACTGCAAATGTGAAATGACTCAGTAGGCCTCTATAAGCATCCTCCTTTTCCAGAGCACAAGTCTCTGATCCCATCCAGCTTGATCACCATATACTGTATGGAAATTAACCTCTTGTGAAGAAACAAATTGAGAGATTCCCCCCTTCCACACATGCACACACACACATCTGTGAACTTATGAGAAAAACAAAACAAAGATAATTGAAAGCAGAAAAATACCTTTAAGAAATGTCAGTTGCAACAGAAACAAGGCCATTCACTTCCGGCGTGCCACGGATGCTCTATGAACCCTGTGTGATATGCTCTCGCACCCTGTGGGCTGCCAATACCTTAGAACTGTAGGCACGAACTACTCATGGGGCTTGATGTTGCTATTCTGATGTGTTCATTTCAGCTCAATGTGAGGGTCCTGTAATGCTGCCATTTAGGCTACATCAGGATTATTGCCATGTTTTTTGCTCTTCTTTCAAATTTTGCAAAATACAAGGGTCCAGATTTTCGGCTGGCATAAACTGACATAGCTCCACTGAAGTCAGCGGGGCTACATAGATTTACGCTAGCTGAGGATCTATCCTAATGTTTTTTCAGGCCCTCTTCCAAGATAAATTATTGGAGGAGGTTTTGTTGAAATCTGGCAGCCCCTCACAAGATTCACCCTGCTTTTTTCTTTTAGCAGCACTAGAAATGAAAATATCCATTATGTTTTAGAAAACACAGGCCTGGTTCAGATGGCGCTGTAAGAACGTGCAACCGCCAGAGGCTCCAGTTCATGGCAGTGCCCCACATCAGCATGGATATGTTGAAATGCTGGTGGGATATGTATTGCTCATGCTTCATTGATTGCTGGGGGGGAGCACAAGCTGCTCCGAGCTGATTGACAGCTCTGTAGTGATACTCACTTGAGCCACTGTGGACTCTCCCTATGTCTAGGCCATGGTTGGGCACACGTAGTTTCTCCTTCCTTCTTTCTAACAGAAAAC
This sequence comes from Lepidochelys kempii, assembly GCF_965140285.1. NCBI lineage: Eukaryota > Metazoa > Chordata > Testudines > Cheloniidae > Lepidochelys > Lepidochelys kempii. The sequence continues at coordinate 21,088,811 of NC_136394.1, read as the reverse complement.
CTTCATCCACTTTCTCCCTAATTCCTTCCACATGTGTGGTTTGTATTAATTTAAATGGAAGATATGGGCCAAAGATATTAACATCATCCAATCACTATCCAACTTTAAATAGTGTTTAACAAGGGGCGGGGGGGAGGGGGTTTGGCATACAGAGACCTCAGCCTGCTTTGAACCATGGCAAACACATATTAAAAATCCTTTTACCTTTTATGAAAGATGCAGAAAAGAAGGAAAACCAGTTAAAGCCTTTGAAATGTAAAGTGTTAAGTAAGGCTTTCATTTTAACAACAGCCTTTGTTCCCTTTCCCTTTAGTTGGTGGGAGTTTTAGAAAAAACCCCTCACCCCCGTGTTTCATAGTCTCTTGCATGGTATTAAAGATGGCTTTACCTGTTCTTGTGGGGAAAAGAGGAGAAGTGAGTGGGGATGGACTGGAGCTGTTGTTGTCCCTACTCTTGGTAAAGCCCAGTGCTGTTTCATGCCAGGCGCTGGCTGGGATGCAGCTGGAGTTCTCATGTGGCCGCTGTAGAAATCCCTGGCACACCCACACCTTGAATGCTGTATGCAGCTGGGGTTGCCCCATCTCAAAAGAGGTATAGTGGACTTAGAAAGGTTCAGAAAAGGGCAACAAAAATGATGAGGGGTATGGAACGGCTGCCATATGAGGAGAGATTAATAAGATAGGGACTTTTCAGGTTGGAAAAGAGATGACTAAGGGGGGATATGATTGAGGTCTATAAAATCATGACTGGTGTGGAGAAAGTAAATATGGAAGTGTTGTTTATGCCTTCTCATAACACAAGAACTAGGGGTCATCCCATGAAATTAATAGGCAGCAGGTTTAAAACAAACAAAAGGAAGTATTTTTTCACAGAACGCACCGTCAACCTGTGGAACTCCTTGCCAGAGGATGTTGTGAAGGCCAAGACCATAACTGGGTTCAAAAAAGAACTAGATAAATTCATGGAGGTTAGGTCCATCAATGTTTATCATCCAGGATGGGCAGGAATGGTGTCCCTAGCCTCTGTTTGTCAGAAGCTGGGAATGGGCAACAGGAGATGGATCACTTGATGATTACCTGGTTTTGTTCATTCCCTCTGAAGCACCTGGCATTGGCCACTGTTAGAAGACAGGATACCGGGCTAGATGGACCTTTGGTCTGACCCAGTATGGCCATTCTTATGAGTTGGTGAAGGTGGGGGTGTCACCTGATCCCTCTCTTTGGCCTGAGCTGGTCAGGACAGCGTCCAGGTTTAGGACAAAGAAGTCCCGGAGTCCCAGGAGATGGTGGGGGAGGCAGCTATGATGTAAAACTTACTCCAGTAGCCTCTGTCTGCCCTTCCAGCTATTCCTTTACCCCTCAACCCCCGAGCCTCTCTCTTTAAGGACTCACAAAGGGAATGGTGGGTGGATTAGCCCATCCCCTCATTATTTTCACCACAAATTATGCCCAGTTTTCAGAGTATCAGCTGTGTTAGTCTGTATCCACAAAAAGAACAGGAGTACTTGTGGCACCTTAGAGACTAACAAATTTATTTGAGCTATAAGCTTTCGTGGGCTACAACCCACTTCATCGGATGCATAGAATGGAATATATAGTAAGAAGATATATACACATATAGAGAACATGAAAAAGTGGAGTAAGAGGCTAATTAATTAAGATGAGCTACTAGCAGCAGGATAATAATCCCTTGGGAATTCCACCATGATTTCAACAATTTCTATCCCACCATCAACCTCAGTCTAGACCAGTCCGCACAAGCGGTCCATTTTCTGGACACTACAGTGCTAATAAGTGATGGTCACATAAACACCACCCTATACTGGAAACCTACCGACCGCTATACTTACCTACATGCCTCCAGCTTCCATCCAGGACACACCACACCATCCATTGTCTACAGCCAAGCTCTAAGATACAAGATGCATTGGCTCCAATCCCTCAGACAGAGACAAACACCTACAAGATCTCTATCAAGCATTCTTAAAACTACAGTACCCACCTGCGGAAGTGAAAAAACAGATTGACAGAGCCAGAAGAATACCCAGAAGTCACCTACTACAGGACAGGCCCAACGAAGAAAATAACAGAACGCCACTCGCTGTCATCTTCAGCCCCCAACTAAAACCTCTCCAGCGCATCATCAAAGATCTACAACCTATCCTGAAAAATGATCCCTCACTCTCACAGATCTTGGGAGACAGACCAGTCCTCGGTTACAGACAACCCCTCAACCTGAAGCAAATACTCTCCAGCAACCACACACCACACAACAAAAACACTAACCCAGGAACCTATCCTTGCAACAAAGCCCGATGCTAACTCTGTCCACATATTTATTCAAGTGACACCATCATAGGACCTAATCACATTAGCCATGCCATCAGGGGCTCGTTCACCTGCCCATCGACCAATGTGATGTATGCCATTATGTGCCAGCAATGCCCCTCTGCCATGTACATTGGCCAAACCGGACAGTCTCTATGCAAAAGAATAAATGGACACAAATCTGACATCAGGAATCATAACGTTCAAAAACCGGTAGGAGAACACTTCAACCTCTCTGGCCACTCAGTAACAGACTTAAAGGTGGCAATTTTGCAACTGAAAAGCTTCAAAAACAGACTTCAGTGAGGAACTGCTGAGCTTGAATTAATATGCAAACTAGATTATGCCCAGTATCTGACCCACCAATTTTGGTTCATTAATATCACCCTTCCCCCGCATTATCTGATTTTAACAAGCATAATTTCAACAGTCCTTAGATTATACTAACGTGACCTTTTTAGTTTAAACTAATCCAGCCTCTCTGTCTGGTTTTCTTGATCCTATTTGCATCAACATTTGTTTTGGTAGGTTATTGTGACATATGAATTTACACTCACTTTTTATAGTCAAACTCACAATTAGGATAATTTGAGGTCCCATTTATCAGAATAGTGCACACACCAGTTAGGGACACCATTCCCTATTTACTGTACCCTTAAGAGGCTGCAACATTCTTTCTCTTTGTGGCATGGTATGGAGTTAGGAGGGTGCACCCTGATTGGACCTTCCAACCAGGGCCCCCGTCCCGTGGCTTTGCAAGAAGCACCAGATTGATCTAAGCTGACTTTATAAAACATTTTATTCACTATTGTGTAGTCTGGTCTCTTTGTGATCATTGGTTTTGTGGGCCACCCACCATGGCTGGATAGTCATCTGCATTCTTAGGCAATGCATTGCATTCTTAGGCAGTGTATTTGGAAATAACATCTGGGGGGGGGAACCCAGATACTTTAAAATAATGACCCATTTAAATTGTTCTTAACTTTGCTGGCCATTCTAGTGATAACATAAGCTCATCTTAACGATACATGGGAGTTCAGGTTTTCAGTGATTTGGAAGTTTGCAAGATGATAGGGCCCAAGAGGCCTTGACTGAACATGGGATTCTAACGATGTAACTCTTTTTTTATTAGTTTAGGAAGGACAGGGAGAAGGGAGTACTAGAAATACAAAGCTGGAAAAGTAACAGGGAGGATGCAGCCTGAATTTTGAACTGGAAGCATTAGTCATAAATATTAGGGTTAGTGTTTAGTCTCCTAGGGCATATGAAACTCATTACTGTCCAGACCTGCACTAAAACATCTTTCACATGCTTGACGGCTGGCTACACATGTCGGTGATTTGTCAGGTCTGACAGACAGACAGACAGCAGTAGTGGCAATTTTTTCTGACTCTCTTCAGCTTTGGCCTAGAACCGTCCTGTTGTCCTGTACACACAGTGAGACATCTCTCATGCTGGCACTCTCCATTAAGCTGGTTGGAACAGAGAAGTCTCTAAAGATGGCTCTGGGATGTCACAGAAGGTGCCTTGCATGGCAAAGTTTAATTCACACATCACTCCAGCTTGTGCTTCAAGCCTGCTTGTAAAGCTGCCATTGACCCCAATCCAAAGTCTTGTCTTACTGCTTCATTTTTCATCAAGATGCTAAGAAGTTGGCAGTTATCTACAACGTGAAGGTACATCTGAATCAAAATGACTCACCTGCGAGTGCCAGGGCGTCTATGACCTTTGCTCTCATTTCAGCCAAGAAACCTTAAATCTAAATAGCTGTGGCCGCATTTCACAAAATACCACCGAGTTAAGATGAGGTTTTAAGCGAGGAGAGCCCATCCCTCTTTCCCTGAATGTGCAATCATAGCCGTCATGGAATGGAGCTGCAGGCGCTGGATTGACCAGTATCGGTGTGAAGATGTTAGGGGCCCAGCATAAGGAAATAACTGGAAATTATAGCAAATAAAGATGTCAGTTGTTCATTCAGTCATATACTCACTTGTGGCAGAACAGACCACAATCTGTTTCATGGATTAGCGGGCCTGTTCCCAAGATACCTCATTCATTTGTTTATAACACAGAACACATCTGTGGAACTATACCGGCCCCCAGATAGTATGATTTCATCAAGAGTGGTGGATGAAGGCCAAATGGGCGCTCTTGTTTTTCAGAGAGCCTGGGACTTTTCTCTTGCAAATTGTTTCATTCAGCTCTCCCGAGTAGGGCATATTCATGGGTAAATGTTTCTCATCTTTAGCACAATTAAGTCCGCACCTGCTGCTAAAACAACAGAAGCAAATAGGCTTCAAATGATGCAACATTATTTAGAAGAAAAACAGCCCGTCACTTACAAAATATTATTTGGTTCTTTTATATTTTTCTGTGCTCTAAAATTAGCCTTTTTTGACAGTTCATATCATTACAAATTATAAACAGCTTTTTCTTGGACACACTTCTTTGGATGTATTATGCTGTTTGATTATGTTAAAGTGATTTGCTAAGTCAGGAATATATATACACTGAGAATACATGTTTCTATAAAAACACATGCAGAATTAGTTTGCAAAGATGGCTGATTTTTCATCTTTCATGAGTTTTGTTTCAGTGTGTTAACATTTAAGCACCTGTTATTTCTATTTTACACATTGCTGTATACGTACACAATGCACTGCAATAGGTAGGCATGCTAAACAAGGATGGAAAAACCATAGGACCGGATTCCCCATTGCCTCACATGTTGGATGTGCAATGTGGGTGTCAAATGCTACGATTCCAACATCATAAAATTTGACACCTGCTTTGGACAGGAACAGATGATGGCGTGTGGGTTGGGATTTGAAAAAGCACTCAGCATCGGCCTGTACCAGTTCCCAGTAAAGTCAGTTGGAAGGGAGTTAGGCCAGCAGTGAGGGCTGTTGAAAAGGTGCAAGGCAGTGGAGAATTGGACTTGTCATGTCTGCCCCAAACACCTCACAAAGGGTAGGTACAAAAAGCACATATAATAAGTGGAGAGAGAATGGTCCAGTGGTTAGCGCACGTTAGTCTGGGAGTCAGGACAGCCAAGTTAAATTCCCTGCTCTTCCATATGCTGTCTGAGTGACCTTGGGCAAGTCTCTTCTTTTCTGCTCCCCATTTGTAAAATGGGGATAACAGCACTTCCCTACCATGCAGGACTGTCATGAGGGTAAATACCTTAATGATTGCCCAGCCCTCCACTGCTTGTAGTAACGAGGGCCATAGGAGTACCATAGATAGTCCTCTGATCACTGACTGCCTTCATGAATTTTGCCTGGAAGTTGGCACAATATTCATAGCAAAATGGGGTTTGATCCAGTTTTGCCTATTTTTGAGTTATGAAATATTCACAAGAGAAGAGAAATTGTGTGACGTGCCAGTGAATTTCACTTGAATAATTTTGGGGGCCGGTACTATGAAGTGTAGTAGCAAACTCACATGTTGCTTTTTCCAAGTTTGAGCTGGGTTGCGTGGTTATGACTGGTCATGTGGCCCAATATCAGAGGATAGAAATGGCTCAAGTGACAGATTACTAGTTCTGGTTCCCTAACTGGCTGATCTGACCTGTCTAGTTGGAGGTTAAGTAGAATCCCTTTCATAGAATCATAGAATATCAGGGTTGGAAGGGACCCCAGAAGGTCATCTAGTCCAACCCCCTGCTCGAAGCAGGACCAATTCCCAGTTAAATCATCCCAGCCAGGGCTTTGTCAAGCCTGACCTTAAAAACCTCTAAGGAAGGAGATTCTACCACCTCCCTAGGTAACGCATTCCAGTGTTTCACCACCCTCTTAGTGAAAAAGTTTTTCCTAATATCCAATCTAAACCTCCCCCCCTTTGTAACTCTTTTATTTTTTTTTTCTGAACTGGTCTAGCTGCTTTGTTGTGTACTCCCAAACATATACAGGATTTCTTGCACCTTCTTCTGAAGCATTTGTTACTGCCTCTGCCAGAGACAGGATCCTGGATTAGGGGCCCGATTCAAAGCCCACTGAAATAAATAAAAGTCTTTTCATTGATTTCACTGGGTTTTGGATCAGGCATAAAATCACTGGTCTGATATGGTATGGCTGTTCCTATAAGCTGGAAGTTGAAATGAAGGAAGCAGTAAGAAGAATTAACTTGGGTGAAGATCAATGAGCAGGAGTATAGAAGGAGAATGAGGGTCAAGATGCAAGCAAGAGCGGCATCAGGGAGAACATGGAAAGCAAGGAGATGAGCAAGCAGAAGATCTGAAGCCCTTGCAGAAATTCTTTCTTTGTACACTGTGAATCCAGTGCAGATTGACCAATCCAAATAAGCCTCCTCAAAGATAGAGGGGATTTGGATCAGAGCCACTATTCCAGTTCAGGCCCTAATTGCTATACATGCCTCAGTGGCTTGGCTGAGCTAATAGAAAGAATCCAGACCAATGTTGGAAAATAACATGAACTGGAGTTCTGTACTTGCTCTGGGTATACAAGTAGTCCAGGAGATATGAAGGCACTCTGCATTTTCATTTACTTAATGGCTGTCTGAGAGCTCAATAATTGTACAAAAACACAGCAAGTCAACCGAGTGAACAGACGAGATTAATTCATGAGGGTTGGTTCACTTTTAAGAGACTGATTTGTGATTTAAACCTTCTCTAACAATGATCAGCCATAAAAAATCAGAGATCCTGGTTGGAGTCCAGCGCTGACTAAAGTGTGAAGTTGGCTGAATCACAGATTAGCTTCAATAAATTCCAGACCACATTTGGGGCAGTAGGCAGTTTGTACTCTGAGGCTCTCAGCCTACAATGCATATCCATACTCATTGCACTACTCTATGGTCCCTTAGGTCCAGGGTGAGGTACTTTGCAAAACTATGTAAGAAAACTCCCATAGTGACCTCTTTTGTTTTCATGAGTGACTAAACTGAAATCTGCAGTTTAAATTGCTTGGCTCAAAAGCAGTACATCCATATTTAAAACGGAAGATTGCCATTTTAGAAAAGAGCAGTGACAGACTCAGCTGTGCTGTTGTCACTTTCAGGCTCCACAGAACTTTTTGTGCCTGGCCATTTTAGATAGGATAAAGTTGGATGATTGCCAGTTGTCTGCATTTTAATAGTAATAAAATAAAGATCATGTTCATGGAGTTTTATAGGGGAATTTCACAGTCGGATCCTGATAATGGGCCTAAATCACCTCCCAGTGAAGTTGGAGAGTCTTTCCACTTACTCTAATGAGATTTGGGATTTGGTGTGAGCAACCTTAACTTCCTGCAACTGATACTGAGGCGGCTAGTTAAGAGGAACTCAGCTCCTTGTAGGATTGACCGCAAGGACTATACGTTTTGTACTGAAATTTCTTGAGTCTTGACTACACAGTTGCTAGTTCTGGAACAGCAGCACTGGTGTTGGTAAACTGGTATAAAATGTATTAGTATCGATGCAGCCAGGGTGACTTTCCCAACGCTCCAAAGGAAGTCAGTGCCAGAGCCCAGATTGATTGTGCTATGTATCGTCACCCCGGCTACTCTTGGTCTCACCTGCTGTGGGTAGGAATGTGCTGGTTCTTATTTCTGTTGGAAAACCAAAAACATGACAACAACAAGGAGTCTGGTGGCACCTGAAAGACTAACAGATTTATTTGGGCATGAGCTTTTGTGGGTAAAAAACCCACTTGCATCTGAAGAAGTGGGTTTTTTACCCACAAAAGCTCATGCCCAAATAAATCTGTTAGTCTTTAAGGTGCCACCAGACTCCTTGTTGTTTTTGTGGATACAGACTAACACGGCTACCCCCTAATACTTAAAAACGTGACTGACACACTCTCCAGGGCAAAGTCCCCTACTGTGATGGGCAGCCTTGATTAGGATGATGTTTAGTGGGTATCCCTCAAGCTATGGTGTTAACTAAGTGGCAACTCTGGCATTGTTCATCTGGTTTTCCTTTTTTTTTTTTTTTTTTGCTCTACTTAATATGATGGATTGAATTGAAACCTACACTTAAAGCAATTGATTTAGTGGTGCAGGGCTATTTCCTTACCATTTATCTTCATTGCCAATCTTCCTTATCAAGTCAGTAACCATATGTGCAGGAGAAAGGGTAAAATTAGTCTATGCTGCATCATTTATTTACAGCACTATATATGCTAATAATCATTGCTAATATACTCAGGAGGCCCCTGTAAATCATTTTTTTTCAACATGCCCCAGGATTGAGTATAAAATCAATCTTTAACAACAAGTATATAATATAAGAGGATGCTTGAAATAGTTAAGACAGGTCACAGAGGCAATGTGCATACAAAGTGAGTAATGGAATGTAAACCTTTTTAGAGCGTGTGTGTGTAATCTGATGGCATGAAATGTACTGAATTTGTGACAGTACTGTGTAGTTTTAGCATTGGCACAGAATGTGATATGTGATACCTCGTTACATATTTTAAAAAGTGATTCCACACTTGGAATGAAAATTAAGTAGGTCTAGCATGTATTATAATATCAGTCTCAGTGGGGCACAATGTTGTGATCCTCATTGTAGGAGGGTTCTTCAGGGTTTTTAGAAGAATCAAATGATTCTGGAAAAATGGGGACTATTGTAATCAATGCCCACTGGCAAGAAAGAGACTAGACTACCAAATGAATCGTCCTGTTTAATGCCATCTGTACAAAATCATAGGTTGGAAAAAGGAATAGAATGGATAATGAAAGATAATTGGTCAGATAGGACAGTTGTTCAAGGGCCAAAACTTTGTGAAAAGCTATATCATGCATTTGGGAGACAACCCTTGTGTACTAGATAGCCTCTTGAAGTTCCTTAGTTTCTATGATTCTATGTGCAAACTTGCCCATGCACCTATTTGCACCTGTAGTTTACATGTGTAAGTCCCTCCATGACCACTAACGTTTGTGTATGCCCTTTGTGTATGCCCAGTAACGTTTGTGTATGTCTGATATCTGCATGTGTGTCTCCATTTAGAAAAAAATATGGATATTTAGTTGGTATATAGGTGTAAGACCTCCGAGGTACCAAAATGATGGAATGGATTTGTGAACTACAAATGCATGATGATTATGAAGATCAAGAGGATGGATGAAATGAGAAGCAATATAATCAGGGATGCTGTGAAGCAGAGGTGGCTGTTAGAGGTGATGAAAGATAGGAAGTTTTTCTGGTCTATGACTTGGGTTCCTAAGCACTGTGATAATACAAATACACCTCTACCCTGATATAACGCAAGCCGATATAACATGAATTCGGATATAACGCGGTAAAGCAAAAATGGTTTTCTGTCTCGTCTACAACATTGGTTCTCAAACTGGGGGGTCATGATCTGGTTATGTGGGGGATCGCAAGCCCCGACCCCAGCTTGCGGTTGCAAGTTGTGAGCCCCAACCCTGGTATGCGGCTGTGAGCCCCGACCCCGGGCTTGATGTGAAGGATGACATCAAATGCACCCTTTCTAAAACAACACCAAGAATAAAACTTTTTCTGTCAAATACTGTATTAATAACGGAAATGCTCGAGGCCAAAGCAAGTTCGATATAACACAGTTTCACCTATAATGTGGTAAGATTTTTTGGCTCCCAAGGACCGCGTTATATTGGGGTAGAGGTGTAATAAATAATAATAAGCCACATGATAAGGATGGAAGTGGAGAAATAACTAACTGTGCGAGGTTATATGGAAGAATGACTGATCAGACTAAGAGATCTATTGCAGGAGATGAAGAGGTGTAGAGAAATTCTCCAAAGGGCTGGTTTTAGATTTGAGGAATGAGAGAGGGGTGGTTAATTGTGGACAAACTGGGCCAGACTTATCCACAGGGTCAGACCATTGATTTTAATGGGGTTACCAAGGGATGATTTTGGCTCATCCTCTGTAGGTCAGCGGAGAGGTACTGATGATACCAACTAGGAATGGCAGTGAAACTTGATGTGAAAAAATAGTAGGGGCTTGTCAACCTTTTCCTTTTTCCAGCTATTACACTTAAATGTGAATTCCTGTGCCATTCCTGGAACATAGTCAGTCTTTTCTCCCCTTCCAGTTGCTTTACAAATGGCCACCCATCAGTGGTTTGTGATCTTGGTCTCACTGGAAACTGGCAGTGCCATCCTTTTAACAGAATAAGTTCAGCGGGTCATGAGGCTTTATCTCTGATTTTAAATTAATAATTGAGCCTGTTTCATCCACATTTACTGAAAAGAGGGAACTGAATGGCTGGATTCGTGGTTTGTTAATACAGCAATTCTCGTCATTAGCTACCTCATGACAATTTTTTATTCATAGCTGTTCATTTAACAAAGGCTTTATTTTCTGCATCTGGATGATTGCCAAGCTTATTCATCTACATAAAGGAGGCGACTGAATGAATCCATTTAATTATCATTCTGTTTCACTCCTTCCCACCTGGTCTCAGACCTTAGAAAAATTGTATGTGGATAGTTGTATAATTATAACAAGCCTCATAAAATCAGAAGCCATTGTCAGGCTTTCTGCTATATAGCACATGCATTTCTAAAGGTCATCAGATATCTCCCACCAAGCTTTCTAGCTCAGAATGCCAAATAACTGGTTAATCAATGCAAGGTCTCAGTCTTAAGTATGATGTACCTGAGTGCATTGTATTGGTGCAATATTTAGTTTATTATAACCTGCCATATTTGTATTTTTAGTCTGTGATTTTCCTAAGGTAGTTAGGTGGCCAAAACCCCGTCTGGATACAAGGAAGGGGTCCTGGAGCAATGACCCACCATCACTTATTTAAAAAGAGTGAAAATTATGCATTGCCTTTATGCTGGTTTTTTGACCCTGTTGAGCAATTTCATGAAGTTAAGTGGGAGTTAGGTACCTAATTCCCTTAGGCTTCATTGAAAATCCCATCCACAGTGACTTTGAAATCTTCTGATCTCAAGTAAGAGTTGCAAGGATGGCAGAAGGGTGAAGGCACAGCACTGTCTTGGGCTTTGGCTTTGTCCGGTCCATGGACAACTCTGTTTCCCTCTCTGTGCCTCCTCTCATCTGTCTGCAAAATGTGTGTGCTGTCCACTGATTTTATTTACTGCACAATGGCCTGCCCTTGCACTCTTTTCTTCTACAACTATTCCTTACTCCCACGAGTAGACTCATTGCCTTCACTGAAATGACTTGAGTAAGGCTCAGAGAATTGGGCCTGAAGTTAATGTATCAGTAACCTATAGCAGGGCTCCTTGAGGCCGCTGAACTGTACCACCAAGGCAGCCTCAGGCGAAACTGGGGAAGTTGAGAGAGCAGCTCTAGCCCTGGTCAGGGTGCTGGCCATGGAACAGTAACAGTAAGTACAAAAGCTAGTGTTTCCTAATAGAGTTCAGTAGTTGGGTTGCCTAACTTCTTTACACCGCTTTGAAAACCCTGACCTAAACCACGAGCTATTTTCAACTCCTCTTTTTTCTCTTTCTTTTTTTTTTTTTTTTTTTCCTTTTTCTGGTGCAAATTACTTGGATCGTCCTTACTTCCTGGTGAACTCTCAGGACCAGGAAAGACCTTTAGAACAGAGCATTGACCTACTACACCTCACAGGGGAGTTGTGGGGCCCAGTTCATTGTTGATAATCTCCTCTAAATAAAGGCTTTAAGTGTCTCACCCAAGGCCCATTGAAGTTACTGGAACTACTCCCATTGACTTACATGGCCTTTGGATCAGGCTCTACGTGTAACAAATCTTATGGGCTTTAATCAGGCAAAATCTTCCTGACTTCAGTGGGAGATGGGCCTGAGGGAGCACTGCAGAAATTGGCCTTACGGGTGCAAAGATTATTTTACATCAGCTTATACAATTATTTAAAATCAGTTATGGGCTAGGCTGTGCTATTGGCCTCTTCAGCAACATTTTAGGGGTGTGGAGGAGCCAGACTGAAGCTAGATTCCCCAGGAGGAATCCTGACTGACTCAACCGGAAACGTGTCCGGGGGAGGACTCCTGGGTAGCGCTTGGAGAAGAGATGCAGCATACTCCCCAAACTGTGCTAGTTTTGCCGTCATCCTCCTGTTCTGCCCACTGTCGGGCAGCTAGTGCCTGCACAGGCATGAGGAGGGAGCAGGGACTGCGGTATCCAGCCGTGTACTATCTTGTTCCTAGCCCAGGGTGCCAGAGGAAACTGATTCCTTTCCTTTTTCACGCGCTGCGTTATGTGATGCAGAGGCCGTTGGTCGTGGCTGTGCAGAATGATGATCTAATGCCACCTTGTAGCTTGTCCCTTCTGTAAAATCTTCCTTCGAGCCTTAACTTGCCCATCAGCTTCCTCTTGTGTCATATATTGGAAGGGTGCATATGGCTCGTTGTAAGTATGGTATATGTGCAGGATCAGTCTTGCTGACACTAGCAGCAGTACTTGGGGGAAGGATGGTCTAGTGGGTAGGGCTTTGCAGGGGGACTTGGGAGAGCTAGGTTCAATTCCCTGCACATCTATAGACCTATGTAACTTTGGGCAAACATCTGCCTCAGTTTCCCATCTTTAATATGGGTCTAGTACCGCCTTGCTCCGTAAATATGCTATGAGGACAAAATCCATTAATGACTGTGACACGAAGAGGTTCTTATAATACCTAGATACAGAATCCTTCACAGTAACCTCCCACATCTAAACATCACCTTGTAGGGCAAGTACCCAGTAATCATACCATATTTCTCCTTTGAAAAAACAATAAGGTATAGGCAATATTGAGGGGAAAAAACATCCTGGTCTGAACATTTTTTAAAACAACAAAACAAATGAAATCCAATCAGCCTTGTAAATCAGAGCAGAAAGGAATTCCAGCACTAATGCCAGATCTAATGGCCATAATAAATAAAAGCACTGAAGTAGACTCCAAGGTCTCATACCGTTCAGACCACCATAAAGACTAATTCACTGGATCTTCAGATGTGACTCAAAATGCAAAGAATGAGGGGATAAATAAAAGCAAATGGATTTTCTGTTACTGCTGAAAGTGTTATTTTGAACACAATACAAATTTTAATTTAAAATCAACACAGCCAGAGCAATTTTATGTTGGAAAGTCTTTTCTAATGGGTAAGAGTACTAGCTAAAGTGTTCAGTACAATCTGTACTGAACTCTATTAGGAATTTAATAAAATAGATCATTATACTAATCAGGTTACAATAACCTAGAACATGGATCATAGCCCTCACAATCAGTCCAAGACAATGGGGACTGAACTGTAGTGGTATTTCTTAGATCTTCCACCCAGAAATGTTTATATATATATATTATTCAACGAATAAGATGAAGTAAAATGCTGCACCCAAGTTTTCCACAACAACCTCAGCTATAACAGAACTACCATCCACCCAGTACTGTATACCAAGAGACTGATACACTGAGCTGTGATAAAGAGAGTGTGGTTTGTGGCTGCAGCAAATGGGTTGGATACTAGGAAAGTTTGTGGCTATGTTCTGTTTGAATAACCCAATCGTTGTGGGTGAAATTCACCCCTGTGCAAAGGCTAGCCCAAGATCTCACTTAAGTCCCACTGAGTCCTCTCAACCCGTAATCCTTTGTCTGGCCTTCTTCAAAAGCTGACAGCTTCACTTTACTTCCCCAATACTTATTTCTCCCTACTGTTACTCACACCTTCTTGTCAACTGTCTGTAATGGGCCACTCTCTTATGACTTCAAAAGTTATTTTTCCTCCCTTGGTATCCTGCAGTTAATTGATCTATCTCGTTAGACTGACCTCACACTTGGTAAAGCAACCCCCCACCCTTTCATGTATTTATACCTGTTCTTGTATTTTCACTCCATACATCCGATGAGGTGGGTTCTAGCCCATGAAAGCTTATGCCCAAATAAATTTATTAGTCTCTAAGGTGTCACAAAGACTCCTTGTTGTTTTTGCTGACACAGACTAACACGGCTACCACTCTGAAAGCTTCACAATGTGACTTTGGTCAAGCTACTTGAACCTCTTGGTATGGGGCTCTGATGTCACTGAAAGAAAATCAGACAGAAGGACAGACTCTGACCACGCTCTTCCCTGTAGAACTCCACTGACGTTAGTAGAGTTACTCCTGATTAATACTAGGGTAAGTGAGATCAAAATCAAACCCCAATGCAGCAAAGCACCCAAACAGGTACTGAAAGCAACACACATGTTTCAGTGGTCTCCTGAGTCAGGCCTATGAGATTTGTATTGACACATTTAATTAAATAATGTTTATATTTGAATGACAAATATGGTGGATGAAAGGATATATTTATAGTCCTTTAAATGGTTTCCACTAGAATAACTGAACTACAATCAAGCCATAATTTGCACTTCCAAGTAGATTGAAACACCTGGGTTCATATTCAGAAGTGAAATTCTTTATTTTGGAAAAAAGGGTACATGTTTATTTCATTTCGCACGTGAAATACCATTTAACTAGTCTAAAATTGTTTCTGTAAAACGTAAAAGACACAAAAATGCAACATCCAACATTTCCTTGTTAGAGGTTGGGCTGTTTGTAACAATTTATTGGCATTCTATTAGTGCTAATGGCCATAGGACCTGAGGTCTTTTCTACACTGAGATTTTGCTTTGATTTCAGCCACCAGTATAACTGTCCCAGGGCAAATCTCTAGAGCAGACAAGGTAAACTGCTGTAAGCTGCTGTTTACACCATTTCATCTTACCTCTCTTTCAAATGGGGGGAAGTACCCCAGTGCAAATAGTGATTTTGTAGCTATACAGGTGGCTGGCAATCAGGGATGTAATAGGGGAAAATCCATCGGGGAGAGAAAGCTTTGGTGCTTTACAGGATTCTGTGGCTTGGGGACAAGATTCTTGGTTAGCAAAAACCGGGGTAGCTCTTGTGACTTCAACAGAACTACATCACTTACTCCAGCTAACAACATGGTGCTGATTCTTCACCGCCTTACACCTTTGTTTAATCATTTGCACTTGTGCAAAATGATGGTTAAAAGCCATTTTGTTTTGGTGCATTTGGCCCACCCACTTTGTTCAGGTGTTAATGACTACATCCGGGCAAGGCAGTGGAGGATCGCACCATACGAGGTACAATTTTCCCTTTGACTTTTAGACAGATTTTTCACGGTTTTTATTTGTTATGGTTTTATTTAACATTGATTTCGCAAATCATATTGCCATGCAGGGCCTCTGCTAGCAAAACATCTGTGACACCACAGCATTTCACTTGAGAAAATAACAATGTAGTAGTGATCCAGAATACAGTGAGCTGGGGGGGAATGCTGACTCAGCACAGACTATCTTATAAAAAGCCAGGGAAGGTATTAAAAAAATGTGTATTGAAAAACCTAAAGCAAACAAAACTTTTTGGCAGCAAGTTAAATTACCAGTGTCGAGTTTAAACATAACTTTTCAAAAAAGTCTTTGAAGTTTTGTGGAGTATGGTTACTTTTGCTACCCTGAAGGACTGATTATAAGAAGAGGGTGTGGGAAAATGGAATAAAATATATTTAAATGAGAACTGACCCAAACCTTTACCAAGATTGGAATCAAACAGAACCTGCAATTTTAACGAGGTTCAAAGAGATTTGGTTAACTTTTAAGAAAAAACAGTGTGAGCCTTTTTGGTTTGGGCTAGCAATGAACAGAGATACCATGAGGAAAGCTATTCCTGTGGCATTTCAGACTCATTCCAAACCAGGCCCTACAGTAAATTGCATGCAAGAGTCCTGTTTTATGAGATTGACAATGACCCAGTTTCTATGGCAGACATGTTCAGATATACTCCAGATGAACAATCTCGTTTTGGGAGCTTTGCTCAAAATCTCTGAATTTTTTGAAGTTAAAATCAGAGAAAGTAGGGCTGGAAAAGAATCAGGGTATAGTTTGTCTTTCTGCCAGTTCGTACACCACTGTTCACTATTATTACATTTACTAATGATTTATCTATTCCACTTTTAAATAGGCTTAGTGTTATTCAGCCAAAATGTTTTCTTTCTTTAAATTCTAAAGCTGGTCAAAAATTTTCCCATGAAACCGTTTTCCATCAAAATGGTGAGTCAACAAAATCATTAGCATATTTTCATAAAGAATATGGAATGAAACATCACAACTGTGCCCCAGATCTCTTTCAGCAATGCTCCTTCCCAGAGTTCTCCCTTCCCTTGGGGATGACTGCCCCATAGCTTCTCCAAATCCATACAGCACTAATTTAAAGATACTTTGTAAATAGAAACAATGAGGAGTCCTTGTGGCACCTTAGAGACTAACTAAATAGAGTGGACCTCAAATCTACCCTACTTTAAAATGGTTACACTTTGTTGGGGATGAAAAATGATATGATAAGGGTTAGATTGTGATTCTTTTGACCCTGCATGACTCTCCCACTGGTCACTGCATAGACTACCTGGACCTTAAGCCCAGGCACTTCTCGCCTACTTATTCCTCCCAACGAACAGATGGGTGGGGATTGGGCAGGGATGGGTATGGAATAGCTCTGCCTCCCCAAAGCATCGGCTAATGCAGGGGGTGTTTTAATTTGATGCTGACAAATGACCAGTGGCAAACAACTATTCCAGTGGAGCAAGCAGAGAGGAAATTGTGTGTCAGAAAGATGTCTGAGTCATAATGCATCTCAGGGTTGCTCCTGGCATGGTGCAGGCAAATGCACATCCCCTGGCACAGGGTTTGACACACTGTAGCCCACAATCACTCTCCTACTTGCCAAGTTATAATAATAGATAACAGGTGTAACTTGAATGTGATGCACCACAAAGCAATGTTTGTTTCCCTGCTGGCCTGTAGCAAGTAGCTCTGTTTCAATTGCTCTGCAAATTCATGCTGCCATGTTCAATATTGCCAGTGCTCCAAAAGAGAAATAAATGAAAGGGAAACCTGTCGGTTTCTGCTCTAGTAAAAGATGGGTGGGAAAATTTGCCTTGTGAAGAACAAACTAAATAGAGTAGCTAGCAAATTCAGGTTTTGTGCTCATGAGGGTGGGCTATGAACAATGCAAGTTACAGCAAAATAATTACTAGTGTCCTTATAAGCAGTTTTAGCACAATAGCTATTAGTGTATGTGCTGCTTATAATTATTCAATAGGCCAGTCTTGCTTTGCTTCTGGCTCTTTATCAGACAATGACCCCTAATGTCTAATGAAACTTGGTGGTTAAATACTTGTGTAAGTTGCAGGTGGAACTGTGCTAGCTAAGGCCCTGATCAAGCAAACGGTCACGCACATAAAGTATGTGTAAATGTTTGCAGGATCATGGTCTAAGGCCCATCTCCGTATGGCTGAAATGGTGTAATCTCATGAAGCTTGTTCCGGGATTTGCTAGCATGGGAATCGGTGCCCAAGTTGTACTTCACTGAAAGTCCGTGGACATTGTCTGGATTCAGTAGTCCATGGTAACAGATCTCAATGCTGGATCAGGGCTCACTATGGTTAACTTCCTACTGTATGCTACTAGCTATGAGCATTTGGATGAGAGGACCTAGAGTGGTTTTGAAAAAAAACTTCAGTGACTCCAGGATGTCACCTCAGAAGTTAATGGGCATTTTGCCACTGGCTTCAGTGGGGGCAGGTGTCACTCCAGAGCTTTAATTTGTAATTAAAATAGTAGAAAATATTCAGAAACATTCAGCAAATTACCTTCCTGAAAATCTCCACCTGACCTGTGGACTGACTGTGCATATACTGTCAAATGTCACTTGTATATGGAAAGCTTATCTCACAAAAGCAAATGAACAAAATTTAAAAAAAAATTCCTAAGCAAAACTCTAAATTCCTAAAAATTCCTAAGCAAAACTGTAATTTAAAATCTGCAGTTCTGCCCCCTAAAGAGATAGCGAGACAGTTGTTATGAGCTATGTAATGAGCTGTGGTCAAGGGGCTGCAATCATTAATTTCTTTGCCCTTGATGCCAAACTTCTTATCTCTTTTGACATCACTCACAACTTTTTCCATCCCTCTTCTCATAACATCATCCAACCAAAATGATTCAACATAAAGTCTGGCTTTGCTGAGTTCTCACTCTATCTCCCCTTTCTCAAGAGGGCTGCAAAGGGCCGACATTTATTACACATTTTGAAACCTAAGAGTTCTAGTTCTGTAGGAAAATTTAGATATCTCTTCTCTAACTGGACTCAAAAGTTTTCAGAATGGCTTTGTCCCTCCGTACTCTGATCTAAGAAACAAAAGGGCATGGATGATTTTCTATCGGTTCCAATTAGCACTTGTTGTTTTTCTTATTGGCTACACACAGCTTGCTAGAGATAGTGTTGCTGAAGCCATGTATAAAAATGCTTTAGTTCATAGTTGCACCCCTTGGAGCAGATGATCTGGACTGGCCGAACACGAACAAAAACCACAAAGATTAATCCCCTTTCGAGCAGGAGCTTGTTCTAAGACACTTTCCCATCCCCATCACTGCCTTTTAAAGCTTTTTTTTTTTTTTAATGTGCTCTCTGGATTTGAAATGTTGGGCTATTACTGATGAATACCGTAGCCCACTTCAGTGGTACAAATGGAGTGGTTATAATTGTGAAATGAGAGAGGGGGGGATGGCTTTATGATTAAGGCCCCTGGCCAGGAACCCAGAAAATCTGAGATACATTCCTGGATCTGGCATAGACTCCCTAATATGACCCTGGGTAGGTCATTTGGGGCAGATCCTCTGCTGGGATAACTTTTCATCACTTCAGTGGAGCTCTGACAAATTACCCCAGATAGGGATCTGCCCCTTAATCTCTCTGTGTCTCAGTTCCCCATCTCCCACTTTTGTCTGGCTTGTTAATTTAGATTGCAACCTGTTTGGGGCAGGGACTTTCTCTTACTCTGTGTGTATAGAACCTAGTATATTAGGGCCTATTGTAATACTAACAAATAATAAAATGGAGTAGGGATTTTATGGTAAACTTCAGTTGCTCTAAGGGCAGAGATTAAATGCAGAACTGGAATATGTTTGAACAAATCCTCCTTTTCAAATGTTTGTGTTATTTTTTAAAAAAACCCAAACCTGTACAAAGGCCAAATCCTGGTTCCACTAAAGTCAGTGACAAGGCTCCCTTTGACTTCAATGAAATGAGGACTTGGCAGTTTATGCATATGCCTTTTTGTCAATAAAAATGAGCCAAACTAGCTGAAAACAATTTGGGTAGCTCACATAGTCACTGGTTGGTTCCCATATGCCACAAATATTTTACTATTTGGTTTGTGTCCATTTCTCACCATAAATTTGAATCTCATACTTGCTATTTAGCTTGATAGTAGGCCCTTTGGAAAAGAGGCCATTAAGCAGAAAATCTGGATTGGTGGTTATGTTGTATAAGATTATGTTTTTAAATGATTTCATGTTTGTAAAGAGCCATTCCATTTGCTACATGGTGGGATACATCAAAGAAACAGGGGCTGAAGGTTTTCTAATTGGATATTTGCAGTGTTTCTATGACAAACCTTTGTCTCCTGTTCCCCCCCACCACCCCATTATTATTATAGTAACTTTGATTTCCTGGCAAATTGCCCATTTGGATAATTATAATCTGTCTGCCAAAGGACCCAATCCTATTATTCTGTGGAAAGACTCCCACTGACTTAAAGAGAGTTGACACATTCATAGATACCCACTGCAGTTTCAACTGGTTGGACCATTCTTCCTCAATCCCTCTTCCCAAATTACTGCATATAACTGTTCTGCCACTGTTTAACCAGCTGCCAGGTGTCACCCCGTATGTGGGAGAAGAGCTCTCCTTATATTTATAGTGACAACTTGTCCTCCTCTGGGGAGGGGGAAACTGAACTGTATCGACCTTCTGAGTCATCATCCCTATGGGGCCAGGTGGGTGACCTTCCCTATGCATAGAGCTCAAGGAAAGATGGGAAAGCCTGTTTTCCACTTCATGACTTCTGATCTTCGTTCTTGCCTCTCCGCGCAGCTACCTGTGCAGAACTGCCTGCATAGAAGCCATCAGTGACTATGTAAGCTACCCAAATTGTTTTGTTAGTTTGGCTCACTTCTATTTTTTTTAAAATGTATATGCATAAAAGGTGCTCCTAGTTCATTGAACTCTATGAGAACTTTGCATTGACTTCAGATGGAGCAGGATGTGGCCTTTACACAGTTTTAAAAAAAAATGAATGTGTGCATATGAATAGGAAAACTTCTTAAAACAATATCAAACATTATTGTCCCATTCTGAAATTAAGATTGTGTTGTCTCTGGACCCAAACAGACATGCTTCTGGAGAGGGACAAAGTGAAGTGGGAACTACAGATGCAACAAATAGAGTTGACTCCTAGTGGAAACTACAGGCTTGACAGGAGACTGTACCATTTCCAGTACCTGCCCTGTATCTTTGCCCCTTTCTTCTCCTTGACACACCCCCTAAAATCAGTCTTTACAGGTTTTACATAGAGCAATTTCCACCATCTAGAGGAAGGGTGAATGCAATCCCCACAAACTTAAAGACAGGGGACTGTGTCTAGACTGATGGGGGGAAAATGGTAGTGGTTTCTTTAAGAGTCACCCCTCCTTGGGGTGGCTGGAAGGAGGGGGAAGGCATCACCTGAAGTTGTTGGGCAGACTGGTGGGGCCCTGCACACCCGTGGGAGGTATATTAACCCTGTACCTCCAGCCCCAGTGACATTATATAAGCACCTCCCCCATTTTCATGCTTTCCAGCCATGGGTTGCGTGAGTATGAGAAAGATCTTTGAAACAGTTCTTTAACTGACAGTAACCTGACTTGTTCATTGTTATCTGTTAATGAAGAGATTTTTGTATAAGCATTTAGGGTATTGTGAAAAATGTGTTTTGTACATCAAAAAAAGATTAAAATGCCATGGTCATCATTTTAGCAGCAGCTACCAGACAGATATTTGAGATGCTCCACTTCTTTTGAGAATGGGTTGAAAAATTTCTGTCAAAATATTTTCACAAAAGATGTTTTTGGGAAGAAAAATCCATGGTTTTGTCAAAAATGTCAAGCTTTTATTGAAAACTGAAGCTCCACTTCCCCGCCCCCCATTTGTTTTTTGACAAAAACCCAAAACATTTTGAGGAAATCTTTGATGAAAACAACAACAACAAAAACCCCAAACATTTTTTGGGGAATTTTTTTGCCGCCGACCAGCTCTACTTCTTTCTTGTAACTCAGGTACTGCAGGATAGTAACTGTGTGTTAGTAAATGGTGATCATCGAAAATAAATAAATTTTGTCTAGGAATTGTATGTTTTTTTATTAGTGGCACATGTGTTACAATAAAGACTTGAGACTTCCACCAAGATTGGGGCACTCATGTTACTGTCTAAACTTACCGAGAGATGGTCCTTGCCTCAAAGAGCATCCCATCTAAATAGACAAGGCAGAAAAGGGATGGGAGGGGAAAATAAGGCACAGAAATATGAAAAGAGATGCCCAGATGACACAGGAGGTTAATGGCAGAGCCAGGCATAGAATCCTGGTCTCCTGAGTCCCAGTGAAGTGCAGTCCACTACCCCCTAGACCATTCTATTTCCCACTTTATTCCTATTCCTTCCCTACTGCCATAGATGAGCTGATCTGACCTATAGTTTTTAGAGTGCAATACGATTCTTCGAGAGGAAGGCACTATATAAGTGGAAGTTATTATTACTTCTATGACAGAGTTCTCCATTACTGCTAAGTTCAGGGGCTGTCAGCATTTCCATTCGAAAGCCTGTATTTTAGGTGGCTACAGTTTGCCCATGAAAATGTGCTCTGGGTTAAAACTTGGAATACAGGGAACCAGCCTGAAGTCCATTTCCCCCCCCCAACCAAATTGAAAACAAACTATTTAGAAACCTTCAAGCCGTAAAAGTGCAAATAAATAAATGACATTGTCGGCATCAGATCATGATTTGTCATACTCCTATAACTCAAAAACAAATAGTTTTATTTTTTTTAAACGAAGATCTTTGAGTTATTTATCCAGGGTGGAATTGATCCTGGAGTGTTTACTCCCATGAGGTCAGTGGGTCTGATCCTGTTGCCACTGAAATCAGTAACAAAACTCCCATTGAAGTCCGTGGCAGCGCAGAGCTTTCCTAATGGAACAATTCAAGTGAGGGAAGGCTGCAGGATGATGCCCAGTGTAAACACTGCATCCAGAAAAAATGATAAATATTCATGTAGAGAATAGGCTGTGTGCCCCCATTGTGACAAAGTTCCTCCTCTACCTTGGTGGGTCTTGCGCTTATTGGCGGATTTGCTCGACTTGGAGCTTCATGGCAGCCCTCAGCTTGGCCGTTTTTCTGAACCCCCAGTCCAGGTAAACTCCTCCTGTGTCTGACCAGGAGTTGGGAGGTTTGGGGGGAACCCGGGCCTGCCCTCTACTCTGGGGTCCAGCCCAGGGCCCCGTGGAATGCAGCTATCTAGGGTGCCTTCTGGAACAGCTGTGCGACAGCTACAACTCCCTGGGCTACTTCCCCATTGCCTCCTCCCAACGCCTTCTTTATCCTCACCATAGGACCTTCCTCCTGGTGTCTGATAATGCTTGTACTTCTCAGTCCTCCAACAGTCTGCATTCTCACTCTCAGTTTCCAGCACCTCTTGCTCCCAGCTCCTTACACGCGCACCACAAACTGAAGTGAGCTCCTTTTTAAACCCAGGTGCCCCCATTAGCCTGCCTTAATTGATTCTAGGAGCTTCTTGATTGGCTGCAGGTGTTCTAATCAGCCTGTCTGTCTTAATTGTCTCCGGAAGGCTCCTGATTGCTCTGGAACCTTCCCTGGTACATTACTCAGGGAAAAGGGACCTACTTAACCTGGGGCTAATATATCTGCCTTCTATCACTCTCCTGTAGCCATTTGGACTGACCCTGTCACACCATTTAAAAAAAATGAAACTCCGTCCAGATTTTTTGTATAAATGAACTTTGTGCAAATGTGTTGGCAGCTGTCTTGACTCTAGACTGTGATGGTGGTTCCTGTATCAATCGCTCATGAACAGTAGTTAAATGTGCCTTCAACATGGAAGGGTACATTTTCTGAAAAGAGGGTTATCCCTGGAATTTTTGGGTGCTGTATTACAACAACAGCAGGTTAAAAAGTAGAGAGGGGGTGATTAGAAGGTTTTTGTTTTGCATAGTTCATCATTTTTATTCCCAAAGTTTGGAAAAGTAATGATTTTTTATTAATTCATTTTGTTTTTGGTTTTTCACATCACTCTAAAACATAAAATAAATAAACAAAAAAATCAACCCTCCCCCTGAATAATGCTTCAGTTTTCAGTTTCATTGACAAAATTTCAGAATAAACAAATCTGTGAAAATCTCATTTTGATAAAGCAAATTTTTAATTAAAAAAGTTTCATTTGAAAATTTTCTCACAATTTTCCAGTGGGTTAACTCAGAAATGGGAGATATCATTCCTTTTTGCACTGGACATAATTTCACAAAGAGGCAAATTTCTGGTTTTTGTATGTGTAGAATGTTCCAAAATTCCATGTTTTTGCTGGGGAAAAATAATAAAATACAAATGGATAATTTCATACAGCTCCATCCTCAACCATGACTGAACTGGGTACAAACTTTCTGCAAATGGTCTTTTTTTCACATTTACATTTGCACATGTGATTTTTTTTAAAGAGCTCATGATTCTTCGTGACAGCTCTTCCGATAAACTAGAGTCCAGTTAAATTTAAGCAGAATGAGTTTGTTACTGCTCCCTTTTCTGTGAACAGAATGTGTTCTGTGGGAACATCTCTCATGGTGTGCTGTACTCATCCCTATGTTTGCATAAGATGTAAATGCAATCAAAAGTACTGTTTGCATTGTCCATGGAATGTAGATACAGTGTTTTTTGTCAGCAAACAGTTTCATACTGTGCCAAAACACATTCAGTTTTTCAGCTTGAAAAGATGGAATGATTCAGCCATTACAGCCATATTACTTTAGTACTAGATGCCAGTAGTTCTATTTGTGCTTGAATTATACAAACATTTTCTCAACATGAATTGCTTATAAAATGGAAAAACATAAAAGTTCCCACCAAGCAATTTCTGCTACCCAGAGAGGGAGTGCTAACAAAGCTGAGTAGCACTAATTCTCTCCTGCCTTTTTTGAAGGATCATGTAAAAAAAAAAAGAAAAAACAATATTAAAGAAGTTTTTAAAAACAATAAAAAACAAATGGCAAATGTTAAAAAAAATCAAAATGAATAGAAAAACCACAGCTTGTAATTTTAGGACATCAGCACACTTCAGAGAGGTTTTTTTTTTTTTTGGAGGGATATTTTAAACATTGACTCAGACCTCAGTGTACAAGCAAACCACTTTGTATAGCTTTGTGTCAGATGATCTACATTAGTAATTGATGCTGGGGAGTACCAGAATGCTATGTCGAGGCTTCATGATTGCTATGCTTATCAGCTTGTGTACATTATTAATGGTTTGATGACAGTCCCCTGGTCTACCCTCTATTAAAGGCTGCTTGTGTTAATTACTGGGAAAGAGTGGGCAAACATAGGTATTTGTGAGGTCATTTTGTGACGGATTAAGTCAGAGTCCAAGCTTCGTGAGTACAGTAACCTATAATATCCTCTACCACATAACTGTATGCTGCAATTTGTGAAACATATATATAGCACAGTCTGCCGTAATTATATTCCATGGGGTGCATTACAACGTATGCTTTCATTTGTCTTGATTTAGATTTTTTTTTCAATATTTTATCATTCCCCCTCCTCACTGAGAGAGAGAGATTGTCAAGCATGTTAGTGAAAAGAACCAAAAGAGGAGCCTTGCATTCCAGTTCTTATTGTGTATGAACTTGACAGTAAAATGTAATCTAGCTTTAGTCTCATTTATGCATGATAATTCAAGGATGAGAGTGGATTGCTGCTCTCAGACCTGCCCAAGACTGGAATTAGTTTCACTGGTCCTTCTATTTAAATAAAAAAGAATGTGTGTGTTAGTAGGATTTTATTCCTTGGGGATGGGGAAAAAAGAAGAGCAAAAGTACTGGAGGTGGGAAGTGGATTTGTGCAGAAATGGGTCATTTGCAAAGCTCTGATTTTTTAAGTGTCAGGGTGATCCGATGTACATCTGAAACACAGACTCAGTTCTTCTATGTGTAGGATTGAAAACAACCTGAATGTGTATGTTTTACATTAAGTCTTTGGCTTTATTTTTGTATTCTCCTGAGGCTATTATGATTTTGTTCTTTGTACTACATAGACTTTCCCTAAACATCTTGACTGGCAGCAAACTAAAAACTATTGAACATGTTACATACTCAGGGCTTGCAAGCCCTGAAGCATGTGCATAATTTTAGTCCCAATGGGCTGACTTCAGTGGAGCTACTCAAGTGAGAAAAGCTACACATGTGCGAAAGCGTTTGCAGGATCAGGCCCTAAGCTGTGTCATCCGTGATGTGTAGTAAGCAAGGACCAGATTCAGTGCCAATGCACATCAGCCAGGCATAGGGCCCCTGCAAGGGGTTGAGGTGGCATAAGGTAGCTGCAAACTCTCCATCACTGGAAAGGGGAAGAGACAATAGCTAGAGCCTATGGAAGAGGAATCGCGGGCAACTCTTCTATGGAGTGAAAGCTCTTCTTCTCGGACATAACCACCGAGGGAAGAGGGTGGTACAAACCATGGTAGAATCCTTCCCTGGGATACTGCAGCCTATGCTGGTGCAGGGCAATGCGTTGAATCTGGATGAATCAAGGATAAAGACGTTAGAAAAGCAGTTGAACTAGGAAGACCAAAACTTTGCAGCTTGTACTGTCTACACAGGCCAAGCCTTGGTGCCATCAAAGATTCTGGTGCCAGGGAAGAAGATCTGGACTCTTGGACTACAAACATTTTGAAGCAGTGAGACCTCACAGCATCTCAGTCTCTTGTGATGGTCATGCAGAATTTCTGTCTTTGCGATAGGAATCCAGATCCAAAGCTCATTTAAGCCTATAGAAAAACACCCATTGACTTAAATGAACTTTGGATCAGGTTGGGTAGAACACCCTAGTATCTGCAGAAGTTTGTTTCTGGTTATCTGTGAGGAAACACAGTGAGAATCAGTTAGGAACTGAAAGCTTTGCCTAGTGTTATGAGATGACGTGTGCTCTTGTTTGGAGTAAGGGATGGGGCATTGATGGATGCCCAGTACCTTGTTTTGCGGAAGGATAATAAACAAAACTACGTTACTCTTATATATAAAATGTATTGGGGAAGTCCTGGAGGTGCTTAGGTGATTCCCTGAAGTGTTCTTTGCTATCAAATTTACGTGCTGGGAAAATGTGGCTTTAAATGTTCCAGTAACTACATAGTTGGATGATGCCAGGGTTACCTATCTATATTACAAAACAATTTTTTAAATTAAAAAGACATTAGTAAAAGTCCTATTAGTGGGTAAGAGATGTTGGGTATTTTCCTGTTACTTTTAAGACTTTTTTTTTTAAAGGATACATATACTCTTCAAAAATTCTACACGCACATAAAGTCAGGTGCACAGTTGAACCCAAGAGGAAAAGAATAATCTTTTTTGTGCTCTTTAATTTTGCGTAGCACTTAGAGACCATGGTGAGAGGCTGGTCATAAAAACGTTCACTAGATAAACAAATAGATTGGGTTTAAGTTAGATCCCTTCTCCCTGAGTTGATTCTCCTCAGGCCTTTTTGCTTAGGTGCTTTTAACTCCTGATTTATTAGCAGGCATAAGACTGGTTATACTGCACGTGGTAGCCACTTAGTAAACTGCAGTCTGGAGATACAGTTTTATTAGGTTGTTTGTGTGTCATTGCCATTTAACTCCAAATTTGAAAGACCTCTGTCTTTTGTGTTCAGTATAGCTCAATAGTCCTAACTGTTGCACTTGAAGTTCCTGAATAACTAGCCATAGTCTGGGGAGAACCTGATAGTAAATAGCATAAATATGTCTATCAAGGAAAGTTCTTCTTCCTACTCTGTCTTTTTGTAAGTACCTACTTTTGGAGTACTTATTGCAACCCTTACTCATGCAAGCACTCTTTCTTATATGAGACAGTAGTCCCAAGAAGACCAGGTGGGGCAGGAAAGGGGAATCACACTGTCATTAAGGTGCCATTTATAAAGGGTAAATAAATGAGCACTCCATGATGTGAGTAGGCCTCGCTGATTTTGACTGATTTTTAAAAATAATTTCAACAGATTATATTGATATTTACTGTTAAGCACTTTAAAGATTGCTATCCACGTAAATTTTCACGATGCACGAAATTGTAGGGCGGGTATCAGACAATTATTTAATAACAGTCGACGTTGAGATTCAAACAGTTAACGCTTCATAAACATTAAAACACAAATTGTCAACATCACATGTCAAAATATACACCGTAACTATCCCCCAAAGCAACAAATCGCACTAGTTTTTACTATCGGTCTGTTGGCAACAAGCCTAATTCAGGTTTCAGAGTAACAGCCGTGTTAGTCTGTATTTGCAAAAAGAAAAGGAGTACTTGTGGCACCTTAGAGACTAACCAATTTATTTGAGCGTAAGCTTTCGTGAGCTACAGCTCACTTCATCGGATGCATACTGTGGAAAGTGTAGAAGATCTTTTATATACACAAAGCCTAATTCAAAAGCCCAAATCCCTGGATTTGGGCTTTTAATACGTTCTCGCTAAGAAGTTCTTAGGCAGCATTTTTCTTACTTTGCTTACCTGTAAATTTTGATTGTCATCTTTGGAAATATTTTTTGTGGGTTTATGTGTACAATGAAATGGTCATTTACTGATACAAATCCAACCTTCCAAGCCTAGATATAAGCATGTTACGGTATTATAAGTATTATAAGCATTATAAGTATCTCAGCAGGTGTCACAAATGCTATGCGCCATGGTTATAAGTAACCTGTTGGACTTGATAACAGTCCACGACCATTAATTATTTGTTAAAAGTATCTTAATCATTTAGTTAGCCTTTATAAAGTATTCATAACCGGACCCTTAATATAAAGCGTGACCCTCAATGGAAATATTTGCACGCACACACTCATATGAGTGAGTTAAAAAAGAGAATTTTGGAAGAGAGAGAAATTCTCATGCTTCAGTGAATAAAAGAGCGCCTAATTAATGGGGGTCAGGAGGAAACTCTCTCTGCGTGAAATTCTTGGCCCATTGGAAATCAGTGGGTGTTTTGCCATTGACTTCATTGACACATGGGTTTCACTCTCTATGGGAAGGTTATCCATTAACTACCTACTACAGGATTTCTGGGTTTTTTAAGCAGTTGATATCAGTTAATGTTGGAGACAAGATATGGAATTAGATGGTCAAGTGGTCTGATTGAGTACGGTCATTCTTATGTACAATTCCTGTGTTCTTAAAATTGGGCTTTTTTAAAAATTATTTTTACTCACAGTGCAACATAAAGATTTTGTCCTGTACCTACTGAAGTCACTGGACATTTTGCTATTGATTTCAGTGAGAGCATGCCCTGTGAGTCCTTTAAAGCTGCAGGAGTTCTGGCTGTGACAAAGTAGCCTGCTGAGAGGTTTTTTTTTCTTTTTTTCGTTTAATTACTGGAGTAAAATGAATTATTTTAGTAAATTAAATTGTGCAGTCAGCCATGTCTGTTTGACTATCATTGCAGTTTAATTATCTCTGAAAGTATTTTCCATGGTTTCCTTTATAATATGCATTTTCCTTAAAGGAAAAAATGCTAATGTGATACGCAGTGTGACTGTGTCACAAGAACTTTTCGGATGTGGCACTCTGATCTATTGCTTAACTACTGGCTATTGCATTTTGTTGAGATGCTTTAAAATCCAGATTACTAAACACCGACATTTCACTGCAGTTAAAAGAAGGAAGACGGTGAAACGCTTTTCCAATTAAGGAGGAACATAACATTGCTCAGTCCTTGCCCATTTAAAATTGTTGTGCTAAGTAATCTGACAAGAGAGCCTGGAGTTTTAATGGAAAAACTTGCCAAGCCCTAATTACCATAGCTACATTCCTCAAACAATTAGATCAGTTTCCAGAGGGACCTGTCATTGATTTCAGGAATCACATGGAAAAATTGAGTTACGGACAAACAGAGTGAAATGGGGACTGAGTAATGTTGGACATGTTAGTATTTATGGACAAGAAGCCTTCATGTAGACCAGCAGGCAATAATCCTTTATCAGCGGGTTGTTTCTCTTCCTGGGTTTATCTGGAATTTGTTGTAGTGAGCTTTGTGTGTATTTGGCTCTGCATTTTGTACAGCTGATGTTCGGATGTACACTTAGGCCTTTACTGAAGAAAGAGAGGGAAAGCTCTGCTCTGGACTTTCTTCAATTTGTCCACATCTTGTAAAACAGTAAAAGACTTAAAGGCTGCTACAGATTTGGGGGCCGGGGGTGGGGGGGAGGGAAGGGAAAGAGTAGCTTCAGGATGGGCCATGTGACTGCTCCCAGGATTGCAGTCTGGGATCTGGGAGTCACATCAGCTTCAGGTTGTTTTACAAGGAATGGTGTTGTACAGACTTAGTTTTAAAATACATCATCAAGGATTTGGGGCTGAATATTTAACTTGCTTTAAAACTGTTACAGCCTGATTACTGTGAGAGGAATCATATGCTGTAAATTCAAAGGTTTAGATGCTCAGTTGAGCCAGGCCTCCGCTTGATGTCCCTGAGAAAAAGTGGCTTTAAGGTCAAGCTGTAACTTCCCAGTTGTGGAATGGAATACAGAGCACTCTGCCCATGTGCCCTCCAGCCCCTGGTATGCCTGCTATACCAGGAGGGCAGTGGGTGCAGGAAGGGTTGGTGTAGAACTGATTATGCCAGCTTCATGGTCCCAAAGCAGCTACAGCATTAGCAAGAATTTGGCCTTAAATATTTACATTGCTATTTTTAATGTATTACAACAGCAGCGAGAATATATATATATATACATTTAAAAAATAAAACCCCTCAATATCCACTATGTTTGTGGAGCCCGCACCAAACTGTGGCCAGATTCTCAGCTGGCACAAAGTGGTGTAGATCCATTGACTTCCATTTAGTGATTTATACAAGTTGAGGATCTGGTCCAATGGTTCATGTCCTTTCAACTCACCTGTGTAGCTGAAACTGACAGACAAGTACTGTTTTCAGACTGGTTCTGACCTCATTGGATATTGCTGATGCACAAATCAAATTGTTTTGACACACTAAAATGTTCTGTAACATAAGTCTGATGCTAAACAAAGTAGGTGTGTTAGTTTCAGCCCCTTTTGTGGGGTCGGATAAAAGAAAACTCGGGGTTGAGGAGACATAAAAATTAGCAGAAGAGAAATGTTCATGTAGATTTTTTTTTCAGCCACGGAGAGTAAAACTGAAAACTTTGGAAAGTTTTGGGCTCAATCCTGCCTCAAAGACTCACACAAGGGCATGCACTCCCATTGGTCCAGATCCTCTCATCTACCAGTATTTCAGTGGAAAAGCAATGGGAGTTAGGTGCCTAAATACCTTTGAGGAGCTGGGACATCAAGGCTAGTAAGAGATCAGGAGATCAAGATCTGAAAGATGCCAAACCCTCCAGAGATACAAAGTCCTCTCTTGTTCCATGCTTTAGTTCTATGAACTAGATTGTGCCCCAAAGAGTCAGCTCATAGTGTGGTGCTGTGCTGCCCAAGGAGTTTTTCTGTGAAGGATTTTTGACTTAGGGAGGAACAATTCCCTCACTACTACCATGGAGGTAGTAATCTGCTGCTGGCCTATGCCAGCAGAAAATTACTAACCTTACTCAATTCTGCTTAGTTCTTTTGGAAATTAAGGGACAGAGTCAAGACAGTGGAGGGCAGCCTGTGGGCCGCATGCAGCCCATCAGGGTAATCTGATTTCGGGCTGCGAGACATTTTGCTGATGTTGACCATCCGCAGCTCCCAGTGATCTGCGATTCTCTGTTCCTGGCCAATGGGAGCTGTGGGAAGTGGTGGCCATAACGTCTCTGTGGTCCACTGCTTCCTGCAGCTTCCGTTGGCCGGAAACAGCGAATCATGGCCAGTGGGAGCTGCGGGAGGCGGGGCCGTCAACGTCAGCAAAATGTCTTGCAGCCCGCAATCAGACTACCTTGATGGGCCGCAGGTTGTCCACCACTGGTCAAGACGGCACCCATCTGGTCTGGTGCAGGGTGGACATGACAGTAGTGACCTTCTTTTACTTGTGTCCCTGCACCAAAGACCTGGGTATCTCATATGGGGCCATAAAAGGAGTTCTGAGTCTGTCGTATGCTGCTGCTTGGGCATGGAGACTGAGGGATGATCTATCTCCTTGTATTTCAATGTGCTACTTATATAAATAAGGACTACTCACAAGAATAAGGGTTACAGGATCAGGCCCTATATTAACAGTATTATTACAGTATCAAAGACCCTAACACAAACATATAGCAAGGGACAGTCTCTGCCCTATGATGACCTGCCCAGGGTCACACATCAGGTCAGTAGGAGAACCAAGAATAGAACCCAGGTCTCCTGATTCCCAGTCCAGTGGACTATGCTGCTTTGCTGAGTTGATATAAAAACGTGCCCTGTTACACCTGCATATCTTGAATATCTTGAGCCTCAAGAATAAGTTTGTGTGCAGCATCTTCTAGTCTTGTTACAACACCTTTTCATGATGGTGATTTTTGTTGCGCCCTTTTGAGAACGTTTGTCACAAAATATGACAAATTGGAATGCTTCTTATACTCTGTCATTATTTACACTGCATGCCTTCCATTGACTGGCTATCCCACCCATTCTCCAGAGGTTAGCTGAGCCGGGAAAAGGATAAAGGATGACTGGCCAGTCAAGGGATGTAATCACTGAAAGGTCAAAAGTAAAAAATGTCCATCGCTATAATTCACAGAATATGAGGCATTATATTTCAGAGGCACCATTCTCATGGTCAGGAATTTAATGAGGATGGAAAAAGCTACCATATGAATCTAATCCCATAAAACACAACGTTAGCAACAAGTATAAGGAATGGTAAATATTTTTACTATTAGGCTTGGTACCCTGTCTTTGACCTATCTGTTATGCCTCCTCCTTAAAATACAATTCTTTCTAAAGGCCTATTAAATATACACCTCCCCTCGTACAAAAGTGTTAGCTAAGGAAATTAATATAAATATATACATATAAACTGTTTCAAAACCCTGCAAAATCCTGGAGTTTACAGGGCATGCACTATGGGCCTGATCCAGAGTGGAGCTGATGGAAGGACTCCCCTTGACTTCAGTGGAAGCTGGATCTCACCCTAAATCTCAACACTTCCTCATTATTATTATTTATTATTTGTATCGTGGTAGTTCAAGACCCCACAGGGCCAATGTCCTGTACAAACACAGAACAAAAAGACAGTCCCCTAGAGGCATGTCTACGCTGCATAGCTGCATAGCTATGGTGCTGCAGCTGAAGCACTGCAGTGTAGATGCTTCCTACATCGATTAGGCCAGAGGTAGGTTGATGGACAAATTCTTCCACCAACCTAGCTGCATCTATACCTGGGGTGAGGTTGATCTAGCTACAGCGTTCAGGGCACAACATTTTTAACAGCCCTGATGATGTAGCTAGGTTGATCTAATTTTTAAGAGTAGACCAGGCCTGAGTAAATCACCAAACTCTTGCTATATCCATAGCCCATCTAACACCCTTCATCTTTATGCAGTCTAACGAGGCTAAGATTGTGCCGTTAAGCCACTGCTCACACTGAGTGGAATGACAGGAATGCACTTCAGCAGGTACCTTTGTGCAAACCCTGGCTGAGTCAGCTGGAATTCCTAATGGGGCTCTGGGAAGTCAACTCTGCACCAGGGGTCCTTCCACTCTTTGAAAGGGGGCAGTGCACACTCCCTTCACGTGGTACCATGCTCTTGCTCTGCCCTTGTTCCATCCTTCCCTGCTCACTTCTGGGTATCTAGCACTGGCAGCCCGGTAGTCCTAAAGTTCCCAGTGGGGAATTCCCTGCTCTGCAGGGCAAATGCTATTGAATATCACTGAGTGCCTATTAAAGAGAGAGACTTCAGGGCAGGTGGAGTTTTAATTATTCAGAGCTCTACGCTGTCAGAGTCCTCGTGCTCCTTGAACGGCAGGACCACGATTTTACTTGGTCCTTGTACAAAGGAACAAGGAGGGGGCTCCTTGTGCCTTCTCTTCTTCCCATTGTGTACTGAGAAGGGGAAGTACTTGCTGATTCTTTGAATGGAATATTTTTGGGGAAAAGGGGACAATGCCTTCTTGTTGGCCAGTCACCCACTATGCTGTGAGGCTCCACAGATATAAATATTGACTGATTCTTGTTATAATTATGGCTTTCCATCTTGTGAAAAAAATTTTTTTTGCTGATCCAACCTGCTGAATTTTATTGGCCAGAAGCAAATAGAACACAAAAGTGCCAGTGCTTGTTGCATTTGCTGCTGCTTGTTGTAGCTTCCTGTTATTCTTGACCTCAGTGGCACATCTCATTATTGTGATGCCTGTCCCGTCAGGTGGGCTGAGCTCCCTTTCAATTTTGTAACATGGAATAGTACAAAAATACATGAATCTGGAGTCATCCACTGGAATGCAGCACAATTCCCCAAATTATCCAGTAAAGCCTGATTCATGGGTTTAACTAAAGATGCAAAGGGTCTAAAAGCCCATGCCAAGCTTTATATTTGTTTTGACTGAGATCATTGGGAGCTTTTGTTATAGAAAATCTCAGGGGCACTTTCTTGTTGGAGATTTGGGTGCATAGGGCCTGATTTTGCAATGGGCTTGAGTGCCTTCAACTCCCCACTGAAATCGGGATCACCTGAGAGGATTCTCACACGGCTGCATGGCAAAGTGGACTAAACACAAGACTGGCACTTAGCAAGTTCTGAGTTCTCATCCTAATTCTGTCACTGACTTGCTCAAGCAAAATGTTTAAATTCTCTTCCCAGGGGGATTGTGAAAATCAGCCAGTTTATTCAGCACTTTGAAGACCCAAGAGCAGTTTAAATGTTAACTCTGAGTGGCTCTCTTTTGGTTCTCTTTTGATGCAAATGTTTCTCTTCTAGCAAAATGCCATAAGAAGGAAACATCAACGTTCTGTTTTGGAGACCAAGGCTTGTGGAGATATTAGCTAATAGGAAAAGTATTTTTAAAATGTCTCCACTCAGCTCTGAACATCACTGTATGGGATTATGCTTTCTGCTCCCTGTCACAGCACTTGTCATCACATTTACTTCCTGTTGCAGAGGACTACTGTGGGAGTGGATAGATGTATTGCAAAAGAGAACCCTTCTGAAATCACATGGATGGGGAGAAAGTCTCAGACATTTGCCTCTTTCCTTATGATTTTTTAAGGGTTAGGTAATGCGTCCTTTTTTGAACAGGCTTCTTGATTTTGTTCAAACCAACTGATCCCATTTAGTAATGCTGCAGATTCCAGGAGTTAAGGAAAACAAACAGGAGGGGAGAAACAAATATGCAAACCAACATTTGTTTTTATGTTACGAAACATTGCATTTTAATATAATAATGTGGAGCAGCAGAAAGTGAGTATCAAAAAAAAAAATCACATTTTGCTTCAACTCTCTCACTAGTGATCGAACGGTTTTGCAAAGTCATCGTGAATATGTACCGCATGCACACAAAATCCACTTTCTTGCCCGTGGCCTCATCAGAATGATGAAAAACGATTGATATTTCACTCTCCCATTAAAAAAAAAAGGATGTATTCTAGGTGATCAGATGAGTGGAATTTTGCAAGGCTGCTGTATATGATGCACAGTCAACTTTATAAATATTTGTCTTGTTTAAAAACTAGTTGTTTTCAACCCTGCTGTGGAGAGTACTCCGTAATGTAAGCAACTTTGTTGCAAACCACAATAATAAACATAACATGAGGTTACATTAAAACTTAACCTCAACAAGTAGAATCCCACAGGATGCCTTCTTGGGAGAGCCAGGGGCTGTATAATAGGAAAACAGGGATGGGCTCACGGTGAACAAATGGGATTTGGATCTGAGTTCTGAACATCGCCGGATTTAGGGTATATTTAGGGGATTCTTTGGAACAAAAATGACTTATTTCTGCTTCACTCATTTAACTCTGAGGTGCTAAAAATGATTGCAGTGTGAAAGGTTTAAAGGGCAGTTT
Organism: Lepidochelys kempii; assembly: GCF_965140285.1. Lineage (NCBI taxonomy): Eukaryota > Metazoa > Chordata > Testudines > Cheloniidae > Lepidochelys > Lepidochelys kempii. The sequence continues at coordinate 21,053,495 of NC_136394.1, read as the reverse complement.
AATTCTGGAAAAGTGGCAGTAAAAAGGAGCCTCATTGGGTTCCATGTTTATTGCCTCACAATAAATTTCACTTCAGATGTGTTCACAAGAAAAAAGAAGGGTTTCTTTTTTTTCCTAGCTGCCATCCCTGCAGATTTGCCATGGGCTGTGACAGTCAAGCTGGATTCTTTTTATCTCAAGCCTAAAGGTTCTGCAGGCTAAATTATTCCCTCAATGGCATTTTTACAGTCTGATTGCTGTCATTAGTTTTGCACAGGTGTAATTTATTGGAGATTAGGGCCTAATCCAAGATCTAATTGAGGACAATGGAAAGACTCCCATTGACATCAATGGTTTGGGGATTCATAGAATCATAGAAGTGTAGGACTTGAAGGGACCTCAATAGGTCACCTAGTACAGTCCCTTGCACTCAAGACAAGACTGTCTACACTGGCAGGTTTCTGCACCACAAGTTATACCACTTTTATTAAACCACTGGAATTAAACAGCTGTTGCGTGTCCACACTGTGCTCCTAGTGATGCTAGAGCGCATTCACGTAAGCAGCTCTTGCGACGGCAAAGGCAGCAGTGCATTGTGGTAGCTATCCCACTCTGCAGCTGGCCGCAGGGTGCTTTGGGAAGGGTTTGCAATACATCAAATGATACAGGTTTCCCAATCCCATTGTTCCATGGGCATCCTACTACATTGCCAGCTGCTTTTCAACTGAAGGGGCGGGCGGTGGGGAAGTGAGCAACAGGGAGTGTGTGTGTGTGTGTGTGTGTGTGTATGGAGGGTGGGGAGAGACCATGTGTTTTGAGGGACAGAGGGTGTGTTAGCATGTTGTGTTGTAAGTTCAGACAGTGGCAGGAAGCAACCAGTCCTGAGGCAGGGGAAACCCTGACATCAGCCCCCACCTCCCTCCCTGGGTTCTCTGCACAGCAATATCTCTCTCTCTCTCTCTCTCTCTCTCTCTCTCTCATACACACTTGTGCATGTGCACACAAAGACACACACACACGGACACCTGCCTCTGTGTGCTTTGAAAGGGAAGGGGCGCCTATCTCCAGGGCAGCCAAGTTCAAAACAGTGAGCAGAGCGGTCACTTGAGGCATTATGGGACAGCTCTGGAGGCCAATTACAGCACAAAAAGCAATCAATTGTCTACACTGGCAAAGGAGTGCTGGAGCCTCTGCGCAAATAGCCTTATGACTCTCGTTGAGATGGTTTTTTTGCAGCGCTGCAACAGAGGAGTTTCTGTGCACAAAGTGGCTTGGCAGCGTGTACACGTCTGCAGTTGAGCGCGAAAAGCTGCTTTACTGCACAGAAACTTGCCAGTGTAGACAAGCCCTAAGTAATAACTAAACCATTCCTGACAGGTGATGAATCTACTTCTTGTTATGGCTACTGTCCAGTGCTCCTGCATCTCTCATTTATTACCATGATTTACAACAATATTGTGAGTATTATCAGTCCACACTGAAGTCAATGGGAACTTGGCATGATTTTTGCACTGCAGTATAGGGTCCTAAGTAGTTTTGGCTTCTAAGCAGGGAGTATTTGTCCCAGAAGTACCTGTTGTTAACTAGTGTGAGCAAGTATCTGCAAAATACTCTTTGTACTCATAAGCCCAGGAGAGAAAGGGGATGTGGAAAGGAGAAATAACATTTTTTAATATGTTGATATTGTAAGGAATGACAGAGAGCGATGTCAGCTCCCACCATGCTCAGAGGTGCATACTAGACAGACAGGTGTGGTTTCGTGATCTGAACAGGGTACTTTGAGCCAGGAATTCCTGAGGTCTGACTGGCTTTGAACTGGTCACTTGGGCCCCAGATCTTCCAGCACATTTTTAATTCTAAATAGGTGAATAATCTCAGATTGAAGTCAATGGGACTAATGAAAGTTAAACCCATACATACATGTTTTCAGGGTTGAGGCCTTAAACTCTCTACCACAATTTTTCTGTCTGTGAAATGGGGATAATCTGCATGGGTGTTGAGAGGATCAGTTAGGTAATGTCAGCAGAGAAAAGAGCTAATTATTATGTGCATGGCTACAAAAATGATCCAACCTCCAACATGACTTCCCCATCATTTCCCTCCCGCCCCCCCAGATATTCAGATACTTCCACTATGAGAAAGTATTTGGTGGATTGCTATTGCAAATCAATTAGTTTCAAGGTGTTTTTGACTTAACTATCATTTTCTTTTCCCTCGTTATTTGATGCTCTGTTGTGTGAAGTGCTCAGAGTGATACAAACTCATATAAGTTTCATCTTTGGGTGGGAGGTTCTTGGCTGTAACATTTGAAGTCAGTTGGAAACCCTACCATGACTATACCAAAATCAAATCTGTGTTTGGAGAGATTTCAGAGCAAGGAATTTTTAACCTTTAGGCTACAGCCATTTTCCAAGCTCAGAAGTGATTGGAACCTAGGAGCTCTCATTGAGGATGATGGGAGTTGCTGGGTGCTGAGCTTTGTTGGAGAAAACTGGCTACTAATGTATTATTTTATCTGAAGTTTCATGATGTTGAGCATCTGGAAAGAAGAAGGAGAGCTAGGACCATGTGACCTTTTTTGTTTATGGTTAGTTTTACAGTAGTGCCTAGATGCCCCAGTCTGGGATTGCAGCCCCATTGAGCTAGACCCTGTACATGAAGTAAAGAGACAGTCCCTGCCCTTACAATCTGGGTGGGTTAAACAAACATATTGAGAGGGACAAGAGCACCAGGCAACAATAATATTGTCATGCTAATGCAGGTCACTTCCGTGCAGGCAACAAGCAAGTGCTCTGTGGACCAGCAGGGCTCCACAGATCTTAGTTTGAGAACCCCTGAGAAGTGAATTGGGAGTCAATATATGTAAATGACTAGATGTTTCCCTTCCAGCCCTGAGAGGCAATCCCTGGTTCAGCACGACAGGAAAGGTGACTGAGATGTTGTTAAATGGATGCCTCTCATATAAAGGGAAAAGGCAGAATATTTAATGCTGGTACATCCAGAACTCATCAAACACAGGCTGCTAGGGATAATAACTAAACAGGAGAATTTAGAGTATTAGCCCTTTTCCCCCATCCCCTCCTTTTTTTCTTCCTTTCCAACCCAAGACACTGGCTGGTACAGAACACTGATAAGATGTTTTCCATTCCACTACCCACACATCTTGTCATCACTTTTCAATTTTTGCATTTTGCCCTCCTGATACAGCAGCTGTTAAATGTGGAATTCAGGGAACCAGGGAAGGCCACTAGTGTAGCATTTTATGAGCAAAACTTCTGGTGGAAATGTGATGTGTTGACTGGTTCTTACCTCAGGCAAAGGGAAATTTGAAAACAATCTATATTCACTATTATGGCAAGCTGTTCTAATTCCAGATGTCTTTGTAGTTTCTAATAATTCATTATCAGGTTTTCTTTTTCCTTCTGTTACTTGTCTGTCACAGGCTTCAATGCTTGGCAGTGTCCTAGGATTTTTTAAACCTGTGTTTGTAGTCTTAAGAAATGGGTTGAGGAAATGTTAATTTTGAACTCCTTGCCAAACTTTTTCATTAGCATATTAAAATCCATTAGGCCCAGAAACTCAGTTGGTATGCATTGGTGTAATAGCTGCATCAATGCCAATGGAGTTGTGCTGATTTACATGAGCTGAACTTTAAGTCCTAGTGTTTAGTAAAAAGAAAAGGAGTACTTGTGGCACCTTAGAGACTAACCAATTTATTTGAGCATAAACTTTTGTGAGCTACAGCTCACTTCATCGGATGCATGCTGTGGAAAGTGTAGAAGATCTTTTTATATACACACAAAGCATGAAAAAATACCTCCTCCCACCCCACTCTCCTGCTGGTAATAGCTTATCTAAAGTGATCACTCTCCTTACAATGTGTATGATAATCAAGGTGGGCCATTTCCAGCACAAACCCAGGTTTTCTCACCCCCCCCCCACACACACACACACAAACCCACTCTCCTGCTGGTAATAGCTTATCTAAAGTGACCACTCTCCTTACAATGTGTATGATAATCAAGGTGGGCCATTTCCAGCACAAATCCAGGGTTTAACAAGAACGTCTGGGGGGGGGGGGGTGTGTGAGAAAATCAAGTTGGGCCATTTCCAGCACAAATCCAGGTTTTCTCACACACACACACCCCCCAGACGTTCTTGTTAAACCCTGGATTTGTGCTGGAAATGGCCCACCTTGATTATCATACACATTGTAAGGAGAGTGGTCACTTTAGATAAGCTATTACCAGCAGGAGAGTGGGGTGGGAGGAGGTATTTTTTCATGCTTTGTGTGTATATAAAAAGATCTTCTACACTTTCCACAGTATGCATCCAATGAAGTGAGCTGTAGCTCACGAAAGCTTATGCTCAAATAAATTGGTTAGTCTCTAAGGTGCCACAAGTCCTCCTTTCCTTTTTGCGAATACAGACTAACACGGCTGCTACTCTGAAACCTGTCATTATGCAAGGCACTTAGTGTTTAGTAAATTAATCTCAACTGTAGAAGAGATCCTACAAACATTTCATTGGGAGGATCTAATTTTTCCAGTATGTGTTCAGCTTATTTCTAAGGATGAATCAGTCAAATATGTTGTAAATCCATTTAGGTTGGTGGTCTCAGCCCAGATTCTGATACACTGTGCATCTCTCAGTTCTAAACCATCTCAGATCTGGAAAGAACGTAGCCAGCCGATGGCTGGAGGATTATTCTGAACACTTTGTTGCACTGTTGGTGCAATGGGTGGATATGTGCAGCCTGAGATTCCTATTTTTCTGGGTAATAGAAAGAATGTGAAGGAAAATGTTATTACAGGTGGTTATGTGGAGGAGAAGGAAGTGGTCATGTGAAGGTACTGGTGATAGATGAGAACGTTGTGAGGAACACAGGAAATCCACAAACTGGAGGAAATGCTGTGCTTTGTAAGCAGGGATGAGTGAGCTCCAAATGGAACTCAATGGGCCAGATATTTCATTGGTGTAAATGGGCACAGGTCCATTAAAACTACAGGGAGCTACACCCAATTACACTAACTGATCACCTAGCTCAGTTTGCTTGGGCTGAGGTTATCCTCATTTACACCATCTGAGGATCTGGCCCACTAAGTTCCTTTCTTTAATACAGGAGTAAAAGTACAGAAGGGGGAGGCCATCTCCTCCTTACTTTGTGGCCACCATAACTCAGCTTGGTACGTGTTTGCTCTTCAAAATAAAGAAAAAAAAGAGAAATTTATTCTCACAAACTGTCTGCCTACCCCTTGTTTGGCTCCCCTTCGTTGGCAATTCTCCAAAGCAGACAACTGGCTGGCTCTATTCTTTTTTCAGTTGTCTAGTACTGAGGTCTTCTGCAAACACATTTTCCAGAAGGTACCCAGCATTCATGTTAGCCTTTTAGCCTGCCCCCCAACAACCTGGGGGATTTAATTGGGGATTGGTCCTGCTTTGAGCAGGGGGTTGGACTAGATGACCTCCTGAGGTCCCTTCCAACCCTGATATTCTATGAACCTAAGCCTCATGCCTACATCCTAGCATTCTAGCATTCTAATTACCCTAGACCTCCCTCCTCCTCCTCCTCCCTCCAAGCCATCTCCACAGACACAATGTTTTTTGTGACTTAGTTGTCAGTCTTTAAGTGATAAGAATTTACCAAAGACCACTAACTCATGTTAGGGTTGCTGTACGGCAACACTGCTCCAGGCCGCGCTTGCAAAGGGATAGTTTCCTGTGAGGCAGTCCCTCCCTGAGCTGCCTGATATCTCTAGCTGTTGCACAAGGGGGAAAGTCTTATTGAATTCTTTCCAGTACAAAATATAAAGGCCAAGGACTGTCTAGCCCAAAGTCTGACGCTCACTCGCTCAGTGCAGATGACGTAAACCCTCACTTCATCCATGATTTCACTTTAAAGGAACCATTCTTCATGCCACTTCCACTCCCTGCCTCTAGAATTCTGGTTCTCAACCTTTTAGGGCTCAGGGCCCATTTGTAAATGTTTATGGCCTGTGAATAGTGAATAGTCTGGGGAGTGGAGGCGTTGGAGTGGTTTTGGTTGGGTCCTGCCCCCTGGGCGGGTTAGATCCTGCCTGACACTCACCCCATAGTGGCAGCTGCTCTAGCTCCTGGGCTGTGGGGCTGCCTGGGCTTGGCTCTTTGCTCTGGGTGTTGCAACCTCCGGGGTTGTGGTGCTACTCAGGTTTGGCCCTGACCGGACCAAGTTTGTGTGAGTGGAATTGTAACCTAGCTTATGGGGTGGTAATGGGACTCGCTCAAATTTGTTCTATCTGGACTCCCGTCATCATGACAGCTGGGCCAAATCTGAGTGGGACCCCAGAGGTTGCAGTGACTGGAGCAGGGAGGCGAGCCCAGCCAGCCCTGTGGGACAGGAACCACAGAAGCTGTCATGTGACCCTTTGAAACATTCTGGCAACCCAATTTTGGGTCCTGCTCTAGAAGGTAAGATAGAAACCCTGCTCTAGAAGGTAAGACAGCCTTGCTGCACTCATTCTCTGTCCAGGAGAGAAGACAGTTGACTATTTTCAAGACCAGTGTTAATGTTTCTCCGTAAATTAATATGCTGAGTTGCTTATAGAGCAGACACTCGACTGTCACACTCTGCCAAGGTCCTAAACTGCCAGCTGCAGCATGTATCAGAGTCCCAGGAATTTCTTGTTTCCAGAACTAAGGTTTCTGGTGTGCCAGGATGCTCCCTCCAAGCCACTGGGATCTACACAAACTTCCCTTTCACAAGTTTTTATAAACATGCAAGTGACTTAATCTGCTAACAAAAAAGCCTGCTTGCATATTAAATTTTCTGATATCAATGTTATTAAATCAAATATTCTTACTGCCACAGGATCCAGGTCACGATCTAAGTCATCGCACTCAGTTAAATTTAAGAAATAAATTATTGAAACGCAAGTCAAATTGCTTCTCATGGATTGGTGGTTATTTATTTTTCTTGATGGGGAATTATTGAAAATTGATGTATGCAGTTGAGAACTTTCTCCCTATTGTAACCAACCTTTTACAGGTTGGATAGATTATTGTTTTAATAGCAGAGACTTGCATTTTGTAAACAGATGATGATTGTTATTGTCTGATCTTATCTACGGTTATAGCAAATATTTTATTTTTTTAAGCCACCTCGTCTTTATCTGCACACCATTTTTGATGACCGTTGACTCTTGAGAGTCATTAATAATAACCTCTAGCACTTATATAGCACTTTACTCCTCGACTGAGGTTCTTTGCCTACCATGGCACTAACTTAGAGGAACCATTGTATTTAGGACCTGTCAAATCACTGGAGAGCATAGTAGGCATCTTTCAAACAGAAAGGAAGGTTCCTTTTAAGTTCTCCACAAGAACAGAGAATGTGGGGCAAGAGCAATTTGGTAACGGAGCTTATCTGTTGGGTGGAAATTTGGAAGCTGTATAACCTAGAAATGTGTGGAAATTCAGCTGAGAGTCTCCTGACTGAGACAGAAAGTTTTGTTATCAGCTGGTGAGGAGGTAACTGTGTTGCCCTGTGCCTGACACTTCATGGTTGCTCTTGTGGGAGAGAAGACAGAAATCTCTGATGCAACTTTCTTGTATGAACTTTAGTTTTAGCTCTGTGTAAATTTATTTTAAATGCTGAACAAGGAGAGCAGCACTTGCTTATTTTCTGGTTGATAGCACTATTGGTCTTCTGTTGTAATGATCTGAGCGTTGGTAATTTTCCAGTCATTTTTTTTAATGGTGGTGACTCCTGAAATGAAGAATAGTCCTGAGATGGGGTCCAATACATAAGTGCAGTGCTGAATGTCATTAATGTAGCTCTGGATGCAGGTGGATGTTAGTGTATCAGTGTCAAAAGGAGAGGATGGAACAGGCTTTTGAAATTCTTCTGGGTAGGATATTTTGCCTGATTCTCTACTCCACTGCAATTGAATGGAGTTACACTGGTGTAACAGAGTAGAGAATGTGGCCCCAAGCCTTTCTGAATGGAGAGGATTGAGAAAGCAACTAATCTGTTTGCAGGAGTTGAGAATTAAGGCCCTGTATAAATGCCAAACTCGCTTAAAACTAAAGCTTGGAGGCTGGCATTGCTTTTTTAGTTGGATTATATGTGTAGTAATAATTACCATTCTGAAAATAAAATGTTTGCTGATCATTGTAGTGTACATGTCAGTGAGACTGATCCTAAAATGTCAATTTTTGTTACATTTGGCTTTCTTGTCAGCTATCCAAAAGGTATGTTGAAGAATAAGGTCCTAAATTTGCAAAGACTAACACACATGCTTAACTTTGTGCACAGTGAGTGGTCTTATTGAAGTCAACAGGTGAAATGATGGCCCCATTGAAGTCAATGGGAATTTTACCGTTGACTTGAGTGGGATTAGGGTTTCACCCAATGGACCTAGTCATGGTGCATAAAGTTAGCATGTGTGTAAGTCTTTGCATGGTTGGGGCCTATGTGTGTAGCAGAAAGAATAAAATATAATTGGCTACAGTCTGCTATTAGTTACACTGGTGTTAATCTGTAATACTTCTGGTGAAGTCAATGGAATAATCATGACTGACACTGGTTAAACAGAGAGCAGAATGTGGCCTTTTTTACGTTGGCATCTCTTTTTAAATTTTTCTTCTTCAGGATGTGTATTTTTTTTTTCTTTCAGACTCCTCAGCAGTACAGCCAAGCAGTGAATGAAAGCCACAAAGTTAACCTGTATTGTGCATTTCTGGATTATAGGTATGTTAAGTGCTTCTAAATGTCTTTCTTGGATGTATTGTTACTGGTTACCTATGGCGAATGTGACATCATCAATGCATGCCAGACCTGACAAATATTCCCTTTTTCTTGTGTTTATGGGAATTATTAAAGCAATGAAACCACAGGGTTTACCACAAAAATAGCTTCATAGTCAGAGGAAAGAGGAAGAGAAAACAGCTTCCTCTTATTGTAGGTGGGGAAGTTCTCATTCTATTCACTGATTTCGGGATAAAGCAGATTATTGAGAGAATGAAAAACATTGAGATGAACACATAAGGATTGATTTTGGTTGCACTTGTATTGGTCTTTTGCAAGCATAACTCAGTTCGTCCGGAAACATGAGTGTTGTAAATCGGCATAGCTCTACTGAGGTAATTGTTTCCACTGGAGTTCCTCCTGATTCACATTGCGTACAAAGGAGATCAGAATGAGGTGTATCGTATGCATTTCAGAGCAGTGAGTCATGTCTGGTACATATTCAATGATGAAATCAGATGCCACTGAATGCAAAGCAGGGCAAAAGTGCGCCTTAAGTTGCACTGTGTAAACAGCAAATATCCGCAAAGAGTGGCTATTTTTCTGCTCGCTTCGGGTAGCCAGGAATAGTATATCTGATGCATTGGCGATTTCTAAACATGCTGTTGATACTGAATTAATTGTGGAACAAGTCAAAATGAGCCCTGAGCCGGGACTGTCACATTTCTGAGTCATGGTATTCCAAGCACTATGCCGTGCAGCACTGGCAAGCAATTTTGTGATACCGCCTCTCCAATTCGCCTTTGGGCAAGATCAGCGTGCCTGTTTTATTAAAGTTTCACTGTGATTGCGTTGAGCTGTCCCAGCTGGCTGTAGTCACTAGCTTGTCCGCTTACTCACAAATTATAATAAATTAGAAACATGTTTTACTAAAGCTAGTCAATATGCTTCAGGGCATCATTCCCACAGTACGTGCTCTGGGGGGTTAGGCCCTGGAGGCGTTGCCTGAGGATGAAAGACGATCGTGAAAGTCCCTCCTTCCAAAATGAGAGGTTTATTTACCTCAACACGCTCTCTTTCTCAGATGTATTACTCCAATAAAAGGAGTCATTTGGCATTTGTATAATAGGAACAATATCGATACAATCCCCAGCTGGTATAATTCTGTGTAGCTCTGTTGAAGTCAACGGGCCAGGTCTTCAGCTAGTGTAAATTGGCATAGTTGTATTGAAGTCAATGAGCCAGATCTTTATATTGTTTATATCGGCATAGCTCCATGGAAGCCAATGGGCCAGCAAATTGGCATAGATCCAGTGAAAAGAGGTAACTAAATGCTGAATTTGACCCTCTCTCTCTCTCTCTCTATTGTTGTTAGCCCACAATAGTTTTTTCAGACTTGATATTGCCCAGCTTACTTGAATGTTGAGTTGTGGGTGATTCCACTGAAACCAATGGGAGTGTTCAAGGAGAGTGAGGCTGGTAAAAAACTGGTCCTTGGTAGTATTATTATTATTATTTTACTACACACAGCTGTTTGCCACCCAGACTAATATATTTTACTACACACAATCATTTGCCACTTCGAGTGCTGCAAACCACTCATCATTCCAGGCTTAGAAACACACCATGCAATATGGTTTACTGTGATTTGCTGCCATCACCATTAAACAGTCAGCATTTACTATCAGTTACTGTTCCACAGTATGTCAGAAACCACAATTATTTCCTGTGCTAAGTGTAAGGAGAAGCTGCTCTATCTCAGCGGTGACTGTCAGTAACTTTGGACTTTCTGACGTACTGAAATTGGAACATGAGTGCTGAGAGCATGTACTTTGATTTCGATGTAATTAGGGTCCTGGGTAATATGAATGTTGATTACTAACTTCCATGATCAGCACACCAACTTCAGTGCTCAGATAAAGAATACCAGGCAAACCATTTAGTTCTAGGCTGCTATTTTCTTTCTTGTGTTGTATCTTTCTGGAGTGTTTTAATGTTTGAAAGTTGCATTGAAAAGTTGTTGTGACGTGCTTCATTCTTTCTGCTGATGGCTGCATATGGTTATTTCTTTCCCTTTTAAAATGATCTTTACATTTGCAGCAGAAATGTAGACTTAACCTGCATGTTTAGTGTTACAACTGCTTTGTCAAAGTTTATAAATGGACCTGTCAAAGGAAACCTCTGGTCTTTGTGCAGATATTTGCCTGGTTGATTCTTGGTAGCTAAACTTTAGAAAAGAATTTGTTTAAGAAAAATAAATCTTCTGTTTAATGAAATTCATGTCTAATTAGTGCCATGAGAGTCAATTTTAATAGGGATCTCTCTCCATTTCCTGTGTGCTTTGCAGCAATGGAAGTGCCATGTGGTCTAATGAAGGCTGCGTGCGTGATAGCGGGGACCTCAACTATTCCGTCTGCCTGTGTAACCACCTCACCAACTTTGCCATTCTGATGCAAGTTGTACCCCTGAAGGTAAGAGTAAACAACGGAGTAAATCTGGGTTGTCAAAACTGAGCACAAACCAATTCAGCCACTTGTATGGATTGAAATACTTTTTGAAGACAGAGATCCAAATTCAGCCCTTTTTTATATCTCACTTTCAGCCACACAATATAAGGTGGCGGGTGGCCGGAGAAGAATTGGGACCATTTTGCTCAAGTATCTAAGCTCTGTTGCAAAATTCAGAGTTTGCTCTTGGAAATGTTGTATTCATATTTCTTTCATTCTTTTTCTTTTTTAACTGAAACGGAATGTGGGATGAAAGACACTGCAGTCAGTAGGAATCAATATGTGCTGTACTTAATTCTCATCCCACTGGTATTCTAGCCCTTAAATAACTGGGCAGGAAAAGCACTTACAGACATGCTCCATAGAACACTCCTATACTGGCCAAGTGGTACATAGGCTAAAAGATGAGTGATAGGTCTTTTCTATCTCTAATTTCTTTGATTCAGTTTCAAGACAGAGGACATCTGAGACATGACTGTTTAGGGTTGGGGTGGCGAATCACATGAGGTGGATCAGGGAGGATTTACAGCAGCAGAGATATGTGATAAGTTGGGATTCCTGCCTGGAGCAAGTCCCAATCTCTTCTGCTTCCCAGCTGGTCCCCGAACATGTATTCTGCTAGTGACTGGGAAGCAGTGCATCCCCTGCACTTATGTTCCATGATGCACATGATGCTCTTTCCTCACCTGGCTGCAGAGTTGGGTCTGGTTTGAGAAGAAACAGAATGGGATCAAAAGAGAGTGGAGGATGAATATCCTTATCTACAGTTGCTCATTGTATTTACTTGACTTCTTTGTTCAAAGAGTTAATGATTATATGCTTTTTTTCACTGTGAATATATAACCATTCCTATCAGCAGGGGATAGGCTTTTTGCTTCCTACTCACAGTACTGAATGGTTTCAGCAGAACTTGTCCAATGCCAGTTGGCGAGGCAAGGACTCTCTTGGCCACATCTGTCTCCTCACTAACCTTATTTCTGAAATTGGCTTACCGGGAAATATGATCCCTAGTGGGACATACAGAGTTCTTTGTCAGACCTGATAGCACGGATGCATTGACTATGAAGTAGTGTGTCTGACTTCTGTGTTAATGGGTATGAATGATGAGTTTGCTGTTGTTTCAGATAGTGGCTTTGCCATGAGACTGCTGGCAGGTTTGCAAATGGGTACAACATACTCATGAGAACAGCACAGAATTTGTTGCTAACGGAAACACAATACAAATCAACTGGCAAATAGTGACCCAATTTAAAGGAATTTTAATCAGTACTAAACAGCACATCAAGGTTTTCAGAAAATGAATGATTCATAATGTAACTTGCCATCTTTTCAGGAGTAGATGCTATATTAATATTATAAGAAGTATTAATCAAATCTTGCTTTCAATAAGTCAGTGACAAACTCAATGTAACTCCACAGAAGTCGGAATCAGATTCTAGAATGGCAGTCACTCTAATACTTTGCTTTTTTTAGTGTCTTATCCAAAGAGCTTATTAAAGCCCCAGAACACTCCTGAATTATTATAGCTATTTAACAGATGAGAGAAATGAGGCATGGGGGGGAAGAGGGGTTAAGTAACTTGTGCAGTGTCACATGACTGTCATTGTGGAGGTGTCAGAGTAACAGCCGTGTTAGTCCGTATTCGCAAAAAGAAAAGGAGTACTTGTGGCACCTTAGAGACTAACCAATTTATTTGAGCATAAGCTTTCATGAGCTACATAGTGAGCTGTAGCTCATTAAAGCTTATGCTCAAATAAATTGGTTAGTCTCTAAGGTGCCACAAGTACTCCTTTTCTTATTGTGGAGGTGGTTATTAGTTCTGTAGTTAGCGACTTAGTTGTTTATTTACAAAAGCATCTAGAAGCCCAAGATGATATCAGGGCATCACTGTGCTAGTTGCTGTACATATACGTAATAAGTTCCTGCTCTGAAGAGCTTGACACCAAAAGAGACCAGAGGAACAAAGGGTGGCAGAAAGAAACTATTATTATCCCCTCGTTACAGAGGGGGAACCGAGGGACGAAGAGAGATTAAGTGACTCTCCCAGGATTACACTGGAGGTCTGTAACAGAGCCGGGAGTTAAACCTAAATATCCTGAGTCCCACCCTAGTGCCTGAACCATCGGGCTAGAAGAAAGTGAGTTAGTGAAAGAGTTGGATGTAGCACTGAAGAATCTGATTCTCAGTTCCCCTGCTCTAACTAGTAAGCCACATTTCTAATATAATTTTATTTGTAATGTTTCTTTTGTTTAGTTGAGGAATAATTCAGACTCTCAGTCAAGTCACACACAGCAGACAGCCCCCCCCCCATCCCCACACAGATATGAACAGGTTTGTATCCCCAGGCTTCCCAATAACTGTAGCTGGGCAACTCTCAGATGTGTTTTTGAGTTCCCTTGAAGCATGTTCAACATTTTTAGTTTGTTGATGCTAAAATGTATCATGACAGATATTATCCAACCAGTCAAATGCTGTGTGGTATTGTAAGATTAACTGATTCTATTCTTGGAAATGGTTCTGAATGGTCTAACACTTAAATGAATTGCCCAAACAGAATCCAGGAGTTATGATTAGCCAAAAGCTGGAATAAGTTTTAATATTGTGAAATCTTGGCAACTGGGGATCAAGCTTGTGTATTTTGGCCAAACTCCTTGCAGTTGATCAAGCATGTACCTTCTTAAGGAGAACTCAACGACAGTAAATAGAAAAGGCTGGAACCCTGAATAAATTGTCCTATTCCCCATAGTCACTTAATCATGATTTTGTTTTCAGTATTGTCACTGGTTTGCTTTTTCTCTCCCTGAATGTTCTGTCCTAGTGTGTGCTCCATTGCCAATGTTTGCATAAGTTCTCCGTATTTGTGTTACTCTGGAGTATTTTTTTCCCCTTCTTTCTATAGAACTATTCAAAAAACAGCAGAAATGTTCCTGAGATGCTAAATGGGTGAGTGGGATGCTCAGACCTAATCACTCTGATGCAAGGAAAACTTCCCTACGTTGTAATAGACAATGTCAGAGCTCTGGAAAATCTATCTGAATAGTTCTCCTGGACATTTAAAAAATCTGATTCCCTTAGGCCTCTACTGAATCCTTATGCCCTCTGCTTCGGAATACAATTTTCGACAAGGGGCATGGAGTGAATCAATAGCTCTTTAGCAGTCAGCAGAACGAGTTACGCACTGGAAGCTGAAAGGCATTGCCCTGTGATTGTGCACCCATTGTGGAAACCATGTGTTCCCTTGTGCAAATCTGAGAGATTTGGAAATGTTTGCAGCGGTTCAGAGTGGGCAGGTGAATGATGAGCTGCCAGATGCTCATTTCTAACCTCTCCAGGATCAGCCAAGGTTCAGACTTTGTTTTGAGAATTCAGAGTTAACCACTTGCCCACAAAACACAGGTTCCAGCCAGAGGGCTCAACCATGCCATTCAGATGCAGTTCTGGATTGGAAATTGTACAGAGTCAAAGTAGCCCAGGGAAACTCGGCGAGGAATACTACTTCCTTGGCCCGTAGAGTGAGAATGCTTGCTGCCCCATCTCTTCAGATGGTGTGGAATATGTCCTCTTGCTTTGGTGTAGGGAGGTGGGTATGGGGAGTATATTTTGAGACAGGACCCCAGCATGCAAGGCTGTGGAGACAGGGCAGTCAGGGAAGGCTGCCATAACTTAGACAAATGCCCCCCTCCACCCTGGGCTGTCTAAATTCCTCTGGGGGCTACTGTAGGATTGGAAGGGTTTAAAGCTTAAAGCTGCCTTAATCCCCTTTCTCACTGTGCTGTGAGTGCTGCCTCTGTGGGGGTTGGCACAAAATCCCACCCTGGAGCCTTAGAACTTTGACCAAAGAGCTTCATTTTGAATTGATAGCCCCAAATTATCTGTTTTTATTTATTAGTTAATTAAAAACAGATAATAAATCTAGATGGGGATGTAAAAATAAGAGGGCAAAATCAGCACCAGCTGGGAAAGCATCCATTGTGCTTGTCATGAAACCAAATCTGAGTTAAAACAAATTTGGTAATTGTTTCACCCATATTAAGATATCTTTACATTGTGTCTGGGGTGAGGTTATGTGGCAGACAAAGACAAAACCACCTAGTTACTGAGCTTTATAAACAGGCGATGCTCAGTAGTATCTTCCTAAGAAATTTCCTAAAGAGTTTTATCATGTGCCAAAACAAGAGAGCCTATTGGAACCATTAAATACTGTAATATCTTCCCCTCTACTCCCTAGAAGTCTGTCAGTGAATGATATAATACTGTGGGTTATAAATGTGTATAAATATTTATTCACCTTTGGAGCAATTTGGTGCTATCAAGTGCATGATATATGGTTTAAAAAAAATGCTGTAATCTCCTGTTTGCATGACAGACTGTCGAGGCTCCAAGGGAGTTGTTCTAGTCAAAAATATGTCAGATCTTGAATATTTATATATTCTTTTATGCCCCCCTTCCCTTAAATTAGAACTTTCATATCGGCTTAGATATGAAAGAAAGGAATGTGGGTGACAGAAAATAGTTTTTTGACTAAATGAAAACTTTCCTGAAAAGTGTCTGCTTTCCATGGAAAATTTTGATGCATGAAAAACAAAAAAAAAAATTGGCTGAAAACTGAAATGTTTCCATTTATAATTCATGGGAGTTTAGTTCAGGTTCTGTATGGTCCAGTTTCCCTGCATGAGCAGGACAGACTAACCAGGCTACATCTGTCAAGACAGCCAGTGACACCTCTGATGTATGTCCTCCCCGCACCAAGAAGGGAGAAAGTCATGCATCATGGGAAATGTAGTTGGCCTGAAGTCAGTCACCCAAAATCATTGGTCTGTGCATCTACTCTGCCTGGCTTAAGGTGTAGTGATCTGGGGTTGCCATTTTAGAGACTACACAGGCATGCGGGAAGGTGGGGACACAAGTGAAGGGAGCTGACCAGATATAGGGGAACCTATGAAGTTGGTGACCTGCATGTACTTAGCAGCTTCAGCATTGGGGAAAATAGTCAGGAGGAAACTACATTCTTTGGTAAGAATTCTATATATTCCAGGGCAGGAGAGTAAACAGCAGGCAGGCAGAAGAGCTGTTCAAGCTTGTGACGGGGTTGGGACTCACCACCGCAGCACCTCCTGCTGTTCACTCTGGGAATTAGCTCAGTTCATGCAGAGCACCCTCTGCCGGTGGTGTCCTGTCCATCTCTCACCCTAGATTGGCATCTCAACCCACGTTGCTCCCAGCTTGCACCGTCCTCTTCAGGACACTGCCCACTGCCCTGGTCTCACCCCCTTCCAGGGGTTTGGTGTTATCAGCAGTTCTTCTCTTTGCCCCAGCCACAATGGCCAACCACACCCCAAAGTCTAACCCTTTTTGGCAGGGGTCCAGTGCAGTCTGTGATGGCCGCTCCTAATGGCCAGGTGGAAGTGCAAGGGGGGGACCCAGGCCCACCCTCTACTCTGGGTCCTGACCCAGGGTCCCTTTGGCAGCAGCCTTCCTGCCTGCCCTCCTTCTTTCCCTTTGTCCGTCTCTCTCCCTGGGCCGTTTCCCCTTCAGCCCCTTTACATCAGCTAGGCCCTTTTTTTCCCTTCCCCACCCCACCCCACCCCACCCCACCCCACCCCACCCCACCTGCGCTGCGCTGCGCTGCGCTAGTCTCCTCACACAGGAGACAGACCTTCACCCTCTGAAAGCCTGGGAGAGACTGCCTGCTCCCTTCATGGGCAGCCTTTATATAGGGCCTAATAGCCCTGATTGGCTGGCTGTAATACTGGCCCTGATTGGCTCTCTAACAGGCCCTCCCTGATTGGCTGCCGCCTTGCACAGCCGCTCTGGCCTTTTGTAGCCCAATCTGGCATGGGGGTGGGGCACCGCCCCACCACAAAGCTAAAGGACAATGTTGGCCTAAGGACAAATGGATATACACTGGCCATGAATAAATTTAGGCTTGAAATTGGAAGAAGGTTTCTAACCATCAGAGGAGTGAATTTCTGGAACAACCTCCCACTTAGAGTTGTGGGGGCAAACAACTGAGCTAGCTTTCAGATGGAGCTTGATAAATTTATGGATGGGATTATGTGCTGGGCTGACCGCAACAACAGGGGACTAGTCTGAATGACCCAGAAGGTCCCTTCCAGTTCTGTGTCCTGTGTTCCTATGCAGTTCCATCTCGGAGCTACTAAAACTGTTTGCCTTTCTTTGGTAGGTTTTTCTTTTTTTAGCCACATCTCAGATATTTAGAGTGAACAATTTGCCATTCACAATCTGAGAAAGAGACAGCTTCTCCAAGCAGTGCAAAGCCAGGATCTCTCTGAGCCGGCAACGTTGGAAATCAGAGACACCCCTGGGTAATAACCTGCTATGTAAATTCTTACAGTAAGTGTATCTAATGATGGAAAATGCACAGAAAGTGGAGTGAAGACTTGTTAGTTGACAGCAGAGTGCCAAAGACAATGAATGTTTCTTCTGAATTTCTCAAAGCTTGAGCAGAAAATGGCAAAGGGAAGCAGGTGTTCAAGAGACTGGATGTGCAAGCATTGATTGCTATTAAAGGCTATGGCAAGCCGCTGGTCCAGCAGGGGGATTTTTACCTGGAGAATGGATTTCTACAGTCTGCCTTCAGATTTTGTTTTGCTTTGTTTATGTTCATAATTCTGAGAATCACACTAATGACTAGGAGTGTCACATTTCTGAGCTGATGACAATGAACTGTCTCTGTAGGGGTTTTGGTTTAGACCTTTTTCCTCAATGTGATTTCAATGTTATTATCTCCTAATGATTATATTGGAGAAGAAAGCAAATTGACATTTATAAAAAAAAAAAAGACAAAGATCCTTTGATTCCTCTCAGTCTGAATGGCTGATGGGTTAGATTCCAAAGGAATAAAAGAAAATATAAAATGCCCCACTCCACACACACCATCAAGGCATTCAGGTGATACCATCAGCCCTGAGAGTTCATGTCGTGTTCTTGGCCCCAGGATCCCAATGCAGACTTATAGTCTAATATTTGACCTAAAGATTTACGTATATTAAGGTTAACATAATGCTGCACATGGTTAAAAAGCTTCTCTGTGGTTAGTTTCATTTCTTTTTAGCCTTCCATATTCCAGGTCTCTGTCTTTTGTTCTCTACTGCAATAAGAGCATGAGCCAAAGTCCACTGGCTTCAATGTACTTTGGATCAGCCCTGATCTCCCCCACCTTGATAGTACTAATCCATTTCTTTCCATACCCAATGCTTTCTGAAAGCCACATACACATTTTTATGTATACTTTTCTAGGTCACTTTATTAGTAGGACTTTGGATACCAAATTATAATAATAAGGTTGTGATGCAGGGAGCGGGGAGTGTTGACCTGGGAATGTGGCAGGGGAGTTTCACTGGGGATGGGATACCTGAGAGCCTATAACCTGAGCCGGGAGGGGGAGGGGGAGGTAACACCTCTGCCCTGGAAACCGGACAAAGGCTGCAGGAGAGAGCCTGCTGGGGCGGGGGGGGGGGGAAGTGGGGGGCGTTGGTTGGTTTCAGTTTGGTGCTGGGTGGTGGAATGCAGGGAACCCCAGCAGTCTGAGCTCCCTGCCCCGCCCCCAGAAGGACTTGAATGAGGGGTCCTGGTGGTACCCACAAGCTCTGTTTTAGACTGTGTTCCTATTGTCGAATAAACTTTCCGCTTTACTGGCTGGCTGAGAGTCACAGTGAATCCCAGGAAGATGGGTGCAGGCCCTGGACTCCCCCACACTCTGTGACAAAAGTAAAGACCTTTCTTTGTGACGGGGCTGTGCGTTTAGGTTGTGCAGGAACCTATCTCAATATTTGTGTTTGTTTGTCCAATGGACTTTATTTTGCCCCAGGGAGCCATTTACAGAGTCAAAATTATATGAGCTATGATCTTCCCACAGTGTTTTCTCATGAGGAACTGAAGTGCCATGAGAATAAAAATATCAAATGCTTCTTTTAGAGCTGTATCGGCCAGACTCTCCACTGGGCTTAGTTTTGGCTGAGCTCAGCACAGCTGGGGGTCTAGCAGGGAACTGGTTATGGGTCCTTGATTCTCTGGCTATACCTCTGCCCCAGGGCAGGTTTGACCAGCCTGGGAGCTGCTCTAACTTATGACTGCTGGTAGTGATCCCCAAGAAACCATTCCCCACGTAGGCATGCGAAAGTATCCATATCCCCATTTGTAGATGCAGAAACTGAAACACAATGAGGTAAAGAGGTAAATTTTAAAATCTGGAAGCATAAGCTATACATCCTGAAATGAACCAGCACCCTTATTACAGTGCCCGGGGCAGCAGTTCATGGTGAATGGGGGCTTGGAGTGCCATTAGCTGAAGCTGAGAGCTTGGCCTACAAGTGTGCTTGAGCACTATTGCACATTTCAAACTAGTTTGAGCAACAGCAAAGACACACAAAGACAAGTCTTGCCAGAGCACTGAGTGCGAAGAAGGAATACTAATAATACTGCTGATCAGCTCAACAGCCATTTATATAGTTTAGCTGCCTTCAGTGAATGCCAGGAATTAACACTTGTAACAATTTTATTTCAGGAAAGAAGTAACAATGCTGGAAAAATTTGCAACCATGTGGCACTCAGATGTTAGGCTGGCACCAGTCTGTTAGCTTAGTGATGAATTGGCACCAGGCAAAGCTGAAATTATTTGTCTTTATCACTCTGCTGTTATGTCCATATCATGCTTGGCTGACATTCAGGTTTGCTGACTGAAACACATTTATCATATTGGTTTAAGGTTGAGAAGTAATAACATTTGCTAGAATTTTGTAACGAGTAGGCATTAATAAATAAAAAAACCCTATAAAGATAAGCCAAATATTCTTTAAAGGCCAAATTTCCCCCTTTATTTCATTAGTGGAGTTACATGGATGTAATTAAAGTCAGAACACGGCTAGAATTTGGAACTCGAGCGAGAAAAAAATCTGTTTACCTCTGTAATCGTGTTATTAAAAATAAGGCTGCTATAAATGAAGCCATATATATGGCTTTGTCTGCCTAGATTGGGCATTCTGAATATGCTGGGCAGATATTAACTAATTAATCTTGACAACAACCCTGGAAATTCAGTAAATATTATGAGCCCCCTTCTAAGCAATTTGTCCAAAGCCACGCAGCAAGTCAGTAACAAAGCTAAGATCTCAGGAATTCCTGGCTTTGTAACTCCTTGCTCAGCCTACCAGACCGTACTCTACTGCAGGCTTGGGGCCTGATCCAAGACTCATTGAAGCCAGTGGGAGTCTTTCCATTGACTTCAGTGGGCTTTGGATCAGGCTTATAATGGCTACTACCCTGCCTTTGAGTAGTGATGCAGTGATGGCAGCCAAAGAGATCTTCCACCTAGTTGAAGAGAATTCAAGGTTAGGGTTACCTTGACTTAAGTTTGCTTTTTGCTGGCATAAACCAGAGCGCAAGGCACCCACAGTGGCAAGGCCCCCCTGGGTGTGATTGCAGTAATGCAATATGGTGGCAATCCTTCCTACTGCCTGGAGAGAGCTAGCGCAGCCTGAAAGGTGGGTAGCAGTGGCATGTTGAGGTATGTGTGTTGATGTGGGGAAGCATTTTCTCAGTACCTCTCCTCGGCAGCCTCTGTTGGCAGCACTCCTATTGAAACCCCATACGAAGGCAAGTGGTGGTGGACCTTCCTGCCCCAGTCCACCACCAGGACACAACAGTCCTTGCCAGTTAAGGCAAATCCAGCCCCAAATAATCTGACAGCTTCAAGCACAGGGGGGAGAAAGAGGAGCATAAAATATGCACATGGTGGAAAGTTAAACTGGAGCCTGATAAATCTGATGCTGAAAGAAATTCCTGCTGAGGAGGAGCATGTCTGTCACAAGGAGCTTCTGAGGCAGCAGAAATGAAAAATAATGAGCAAGCCACAGTCCAAAGAAAGCTAAGGCACAATTATTTTATTTTGGGCAGCTCCACTTAGACTTATCAGCCAGTGGTGCCCTCTGTCAGGTGCCAAGGAACATGCTAGCTGTCTGGCAGTTTTTATTTTTACAATGATCCAACAAATACGCATCATGCCAGGCTATTTGTACCATCTGTCACATAAATGTCATTTTAGCAAAAGGAGGGTGGACACCTGGGGATATCAGTGCTCAGACACCATTTGAAAGGGGAATTGCTGGCTTCTGCAGCAAAATAGGAGCCTTTATGGCCAGGAGATTGGCGCAAGTGTGACACAACAGTTCTCTTTGCGAGTCCTAGAGTATTCGTCTGAATTTTCTCCCAAGTGGTACCTCTCCTTTCACATTCTCTCTGGCATTACTGAGAATCCAAAGGGTGTGGGAGATGAATGTGAAAACACCAGGGCTCTGTGCTGAGTAAATGCTAGTTGATAGTCCAAAGGAAATGGTGCCACATGACATGGTGACACTAAAAAGCAAGTTGACAGAGATTCCTCCATGACACACTTGAAGTTCACATGTGGATTTACATTTCTATTTCATGTGGTTCTGAGCAAAGTGCATATAAAAGCCCTGGCTGCAGATGAATTGCTTTGTTCTCTTTGCCTCTTTAATGTCTTCAGCTTGTCAGAACAAAAAGAAAAGGAATGTCATGTCTTTGTGAAGCTGCACCTGTACCAGGGGCCATTGCCATGGTGTTCCTCCCATACCAGGCTGTGGTCCAATGTACCTATTGCTGGAACTGGCATGGGTGAGCCCAGGCCCACCCCAAGCTGAAAGACCCCTCCCTCAAACGAGGGGGAGGAACCACTGAGCCCAGTCAGCAAATGATTATGGGGGACAAACAATGAGAAAACAAGGACTGAAGTGAAGGTCACAGGGCCAGCAGAAGGGATCCAGTGGGGAACACTGAGCAGAGAATGCTGGAGAGCACCACAGTTTCTCAAAGGGGTCTGAGGAGATAGTGGATGTGACCCAGAGGAGCTCTGTCGGGATGCATGAAGTGACAAGGGACTGGAAGTAGGCCCCAAGGTCACGGAGCGGTCCCCCCGTCGAGCTTCCTCCTCCTCGTATGATGAATGGCCATCTTGCCATTGACAGGAGGAGGTGGATGAGGAGCACTTGCAACACTGTGGGGCCACGTACGGTGCATGCAAATGCAAGGAGGGGTGGGGCGACGTGCAGCAATGACACACCCTACACAGATGTGCACCAAAGACTCCCTTCTGTGGCCCAGTGTAGAGGGCAGACCCATCGGCTACTCTCTAACCAGTCCCACAGCCAGCCCGCAGACAAACCCCTGGAGGCCTGCAGAGCCATCCTACCTAGCCTCTGCTTTCTGCCCATTCCCTGCATAATGCAAACTCAGCATTTTTTACCATTGTAGCATCAGAGAAGGAAACGGGGTTTATCTATAAGTGATGCAAGCAGAAAGGGATTCTGTTTTCTAGTGCCCTCTACTTACATTGTGAGCTTTTTAGGGCATGGACTGTCTTCTTGTTATGTGTTTGTACAGAACCTAGTACAGTGGCGTCCTCCTCCATGACTGAAGCCCCTAGGTGCTACCTCAACACAAATGCAAACAATAATTAACACCACCATCGCTATGCCCACCAGTTTCTGACAGTAGATTACTTATTAGCACAGTTCATTGATTCAGGTTTTAGACCTCAATCTGGCAAAACACTTAAAGCGTGTGTTTAGTTTTAAGCATGTGGGCACTCCTATTGAAATCAATTTAAGCAAACTTAATGTGAAATTATCACCTTGATTTAGGCTCAGAATAAAGCATGGTGGATTATCAACAGCACATCATGGGGTCATTGCTTGCAAATAACCACAGACCCACACATGTACTGTATACTACAGAATTAATTGCATGTAAACAGTCTTTAATTTTTAATGATAGTTGATGATTACATCCAAAGAAAATATTAGAAATCTTCCTTGTGGAAATTCTTTGTAATACCCCTGGAGGAAGGAGTTTGTCACAGGAGTAAAATATCAAGGAGAGTTAAACAAAATGGAGCAAAATCCTTTTGTTATTCAGACATAAAGCAGGGGTAATCCAACTCATCACCTCCACTGAAGTCAGTGGTAAACCAGGGATGAATTTAGCCTAGTCTGCTTCTATAGATCCTTTTTAGGTAACCTGTAGCTGTGAGAAATTGCTTGGTACTTAATCAAAGTAATAATGTTAAAATCCCCAGTAGAAATAGGGTTCAGATGATTAAAGAAGCGTTTTGCGTTTCCGTAACTAACAAATGACTTTGTTTTTCAACCTGACAGTCTGTAGTGCTTGTTCCATAATTCAGAAGGGGGACTCAGTCAGTATGGTTCAGACTATCTGTCAGGAACCACAAAAGCATGTACGAACGGGGAAAAATATGAAGCTCCAGATCCTGCAGTTGGAACTATGTTGGCAGACCCTTGTGTCTATAGGAAAACCTGGGGCACAGAGACCTGGCTGTAGGGATCCAATTGCAAAATCAGAGCCATAACATTCTCTTTGTGAAGGTAAGTGGATGGTTTTATTTTTTTACTGTTACAGGTTGATATAGGTGACGCCAGTTTTAGATGGCATGGGTCGTGGAAGAAGAACGAAGTAATCTTTAAATAAAGTGTGTGTGCGTGCGTGTGTGTGTGTGTGTGTAAGTAAATGTATGGGTTTGGAACGTTATTTCCTTAAAGCAGATACTGCAGTTTTTACTAATCAAATACCACACTCAAAGGACCTGAGCAGTTACAGTCTAAAATGATAGCCTGTCTTCTCAAACTTTGTAGCAAGCTGAAATTCAAATTATGTGCTGTAATGGGACAATAAGTAATGGGACAATAAAATGGAACTGTCATGGCTTTCTCTCTGATCCCTGGTGTGCTGCAATTAATACTTTTCAGCCAGTTTCTCATTGTTGGGGATGTGAAAATGTCCTAGCTCAGTCATTTTTCCTTTGTGTTGCATATTTGAAAATTAGGTAAGCATTGTCATATTTTTCTCCCTTTTAATGACCAGTGACAGTAGCCAAACAGATCTTTTCAGACAGTTTGGACAAGCCTTACCCATCCAGTGAACAAAGACAAATCTGCCATCTCCCTTGTAGTTGTTCCAGGATTCCTCTATAAACAGATTTTCCCCCCTCTTTAAATGTTATCGTTGGAGATTTGCCATTAAAATGACCCTTGGATGAAAACAAGCCCTTTTCTGAAAATGGCATTGACTCTTAGAGGTGTCTTCTGCATTTTTTCATTTTAGTTGGGATTTCTGTGTATCATGTTTATTAGATCCCAACTTTTATCCACCTACAAGTTCAATGTGGATTTTTAATTATTTTTTTTTAAATCACAGGCATCATTCCTCTACCACACGATTGCAGTTCTGCACTAGCATAACTCCATTCATTTCAATGGGGGCCACTTGCCTATACACCATAAATACCTCATGTAGGGTGACCAGATGTCCCGATTTTATAGGGACAGTCCTGATTTTGGGGTCTTTTTCTCACATAGGCACCAATTACCCGCCACCTCCTGTCCCGATTTTTGACACTTGCTATCTGGTCAGCCTAACCTCATGATCCGTTCTCCTGTATTCTCTGCTTGCAATCATGATTTCCATGGAGTTATATAGAGACAAAACTAGAATAATGCATTGGTGAACTGAGCTTATTTCTCCTTCGAACGTATTTGTTGGTACTCAGATGACGGAGTGAGTGCTTGGCGAGTACTGAATTTCCAGTGGCAGAGGAGAAAGCTCACTGGTTTTTGTTTTTAATTTTTGGAAGGGCAGAAAAACCTAAAAGAACTATAGTGTAGTTCAAGTAAACTCTTCTGAATTAGGAATACTGACTAAAAATGCCTTTTTTATCTGCATACTGAGCAAAATAACACGGGCGTCCTCCACAACAAGGGTGGATGGTCCAAATCAATGCACTGTGTCATTTAGACAATTGTTCTTCTTGCAGACTAAGTTGTCGTCTTCTGGGTCTTCTTCCCAAAAATGTTTTGTAATATTGCGGTTTGATTCCAAACTACTCTGTACTGCATCTCATCATAAGACACTCAGTGGGTGATCTGCCCTACCTCTGGCCCTTATATGTATAATGGTGTATAGAGACAATGAATAAACAGTCAGGGATCAGGGGAAAATTTCTCTGGTGCAGGAGCAGCATGGGGACAGCCTAAGTGACTGTGTGCTGCTTTCCCCTGCTCTCGTCCATAAGCCCTGGTGTATGGGGGCATGCTTGGGTCAGGGCCATAGTACCAAGTGCCATAGGAATTCTGGGCTGCAGTGCAATCCATAAGCAGCTATAGGCAGGCTGTCATAAGTTAGAGCAGATTTGAGACTTTTATAAATTATGTCATGTGACGATTTGGTCTCTGGAGCAGTTGAGAATCCAGAGGCCTCAAAGATGACCTAAATGTACCATTATCCTGACCCCCAAAACTGTGTCTTTTGTGCTGTCTCTCACAGAGGCCATAGGACTGAATCTGCCCTTCAAATTACAATGCACTGCTTGGTGTAAAGGGCAGCGTGAGAGCATCCGTATGTGTGGCTCTCTCTGTGCGGCTGGGTGTGCACTCACAGGCGTAAACACAAATTACAAAGCGGGAGTGTACCACTACAGAGACACTCGTGTCCTGAAATGATTTGTTGCTGTCTTAGAGCAGATACTGTGGAATTACAGTGAAGATAGAAACAGTCTCTGCTACTTTGAGCTAGCATAGCTGTTGGTTTAGCTCAGCTAGTGGGTCACTTTCCTAGAAGCCCAAGGAGCCATGGTTTTGTATTTCTTCTGTCAAACTACATTATTAATTGGCACAGATGCCGGCTCCTCTAAAGATGTACCCAGCAGTGACCACATCTGCTTGTGGTATAGGAACCTGTTGCTCTTGCAGCAGAATTGAGCTCACTTTTACCCCATGACACAAGCTGGGAAACGTAATGTTGCTGCTTTCCATGTTGATATTGCTACATTTTTATTGCTTCCTCCTCCCACAGAAGACTTAAACAGCGAGTGTTCGCAGAGAAACACCACAGTTCTGTTTTCTGTGGGTCTTTATAGGGCTGGCAGAGCTTGGAGAAGGCTAGAATTCTTTCTTTTTCTTTCTTTCTTTCCGTCTGTCATGCAGGGTGGGCCACTGTCAACTCCTGATGGCCCTAAATTCTAGCATGTATGGTTTCTAATTGCTTGTTGTTATTATTTATTATTTATGGATTATCAATTTGTAATGTGGTGGTACTTAGGAGCCTTAGTCATGGACCAGGACCCTATTGTGTGAGGCTCTGTGCAAACACAAAACAAAAAGACAGTCCTTGCCTCAAACATTTTACAGTCTTGATGCATGGTCTCAGCTGTCCTGGTCTCACTAATATTCAGACTTCTGTCTTCTATCTTCCCTCAAGGGAGGTAGTGTGCTCTTATGGTTAAATTAGGAGATTGGGAGTTAAAGAGATTGGGGGGCCAGATTCTGGGCTTTATCCTCCTTTGAAAACTCAGCCTAAGAGTTTTGTGAAAGACACAGCCCTTCTTTCCCCAACCGAATGGTCCCTCACTGAGTTTTCTTCCCCTTGTGGGCCTCTCCCCTGGACTTCCTTGATCTGGCCCTTAATTGTGAAGAAGGAGACGAGGTATCAAGTTTATTCTGCTAGAAGCAGAAAGGGAAGAAGCAATCAGATATATAGCTTCCTGGTCTGTGGGCAAAAGTAGCTCCTTCAGTTTAACAGAGGGTAAATATTATGCTAGATTTTCCAATTATACCAGACTGGCTGAGAACATTGTAAGCCGTAGGCCTGAAAGAAATAAAGAGAAAAATCAAGAAAGAAGCAAAACAATGTGTGCTACATAACCAGACTTACAAGGATGGGCTTATAAATATCTGCCTCACTGCTCTCCAAACACTATAATAATCTGGTGGTAATATTTCTTTGCAACTTGGCTCCATCCTCCCTACAGCTCTTCCTTACAGCTTCATT
Source organism: Lepidochelys kempii (assembly GCF_965140285.1). Taxonomy (NCBI): domain Eukaryota; kingdom Metazoa; phylum Chordata; order Testudines; family Cheloniidae; genus Lepidochelys; species Lepidochelys kempii. Next base: position 21,026,405 of record NC_136394.1, on the reverse strand, counting down.
TAAACTAAAACCTCTCTATGTGAAAAGTTTAATGTGCAGATTACCTACTGTTTGATGACATCTTTCCCAGAACTCTTTTAAAAGACTACAAGGTCTCTTAAAAATGCTAATTAATAACTCGGCAGAAACCTTTGGAGACGTTAAGATTCGACTTGTCACAGTGAAAACTTTTTTAATAAGCAGCTGTGCAGCTGGGCTGCTGTGAAGAGAATGCTTCTTTAAAACATGACAAGTCCCCTCTGTAGCACTTTATGTTGATCGCTAGGAGACAGCGAGCTAATGGAGAACATGAATTCAAAAGCAGAGCTGCTGGAAACAGCTGCTGTTGAGTGTCCTACTGCATAGTGTGACTCTCAGATGCTCCTTTACTTTATTCGTTTGGTATCTGATAAATTGTGGCTTCATTAAAAGAGAGTCTCTATTGACTCTGTGTGGTGGACTTTTTCTTCTTTAAGTAGAAATTGTACAATGCCTGTGAGTTACATACTTACTCCTCCCAACAAATTCTCCCCACAAATTTCATTTTGTGCATGTCAAAGACATACTTATGGTCTCAGCAGGTCTATTTCCAAAGGGAGCCTTATAAAGTAAGCTCAGAATGTTAATTTGAAAATTGTAGTCCAAGATCCCTAAGCAAAGTGCTCTGGCAAGCTGAAGGAAATCAGCAATTTGTATTAGTTGGTATTTTGTTACTGTATAAATAAACCCCCCTCTGGATTGAAAGTCAATTTTAGCAACCTTTCTGGAAGCAATCTGAAACATTTGCCTCATCAGCCAGGGCCGGCATTGCAATGTCTCTGAAATACTCTTGCCACCAAAGTTAATTATTCATCCCTTTCTTAATTTGATTAAGATTGCATTTGAGAGATGCATCTGCAATAGGGGCAATTGGTACCTAGTTTTTAACCCAACAGGCAGAAAAAAATGGTTTCACATGACATTTATTTTTGTTGGCACCTATTTAGAGTTGATTTACACCTAGGATGCAGTAGCCAGATTGTCTCTTGGTAGATTACAGTTCAGTTGTACAAATAGGGTCGCAAAATATGTAATTGTATGTGACTTCATGATATTAATGATTCTTTTGAGAACAAAGGTTTTTATAAAGGCTGACCAGAGGGGGCAGTGAAATATAACCTGCTACTGTGTCTGCATTCAGAGCAAGACTATAATTACCATGCCCCTCATTTCTACCAGACAGTCAAGGGAAAAAACAGCCTCATATTTTTATGTACGTACCATATAAAAGCAAAATAAACCCAACCCCGAATCCAACACAAATCTTCCTCTTCTTAAATAATTTGTCTCACCACACAAGGAAAAACACAGGGTGTATTTCATACCAGTAAGTAACATTATAAAATGCAAACCCTAGTTTTGGGTAACATTCTCTACAGATTGCATTGTGCTCAGGGATCTTTTCTTGAGATCTTTAAAATCACTATTTTTTGGGCCTTTTTTTTTAAGTCAGGAACTTGTCTTTAAAAAAAGACACATTGATAATTGGAAAGAAAAAGGACAAAATAGTTTAACAAATCAGCAAATGCCATTGGTTTTGGTGGCTATACTTGTAAAACTGTCAGCTGAAGTCTATAGCATTACAGATGTCTTCAGGATCAAAGCTGACAAAACACGACGCAAGTCTATATTGTTTGGAAACTCAGCTCTCTGGCACTTTGTCTCTAAAGACAAATATTTTATATTATGAGATTTTTTTAAAAAAAGAATGTTTTAATTTAGTGCTTTAATTTAATTTAGTGTGAAAAATTCTGGCCTGTTTGGTCCCCGTGTACAAAACCAATAAATATCTGGGGAAAAGTCCAAAGAAAACATGGGGATCAACTAATTGTGGGGGACAAAGATTGAGAAAGAAGGGACAGGAGTACAGAGTAAGGCCCAAAACGAGGGATCCAGAAAGGGGCATAGAACAGAGAGTCCTGGACAATGCCCACTGCCCTGAGAGAGAATCTACGGCAGTGGTTCTCAAACTTATCTGATTCTGCCCCCCTTCTTTGTGTCTGTAGGCGTTTACGCCCCTGACCGCCACCCAAGCACATGTGCTGATTAAAAAAACAAACAAACCATGCAATTCTCACTAAATATTAAAAACAGTAAGGCATTGATTCAGACAGAGCCAATGATCCATTGTAATAAGAGCAAGTCTACACTGTAGTTGATGCTTACAACTAAATGCACACACTGCGTCATAGCAAACGGATTCACGTACAGATGGCAACGACTTTGTATAATGATATGCAAACTTAACAGAAATCTGTCAAAATGCACAGCGCCATCTAGAGTCAAAGGCACAGCACCATCTGAGGACCTGCTATGTCTGGAGGAATCAGCTTTGCTAGTTAATTCATTCCTCTGGGTAAAATTTGCTGTGTGCAGTAAGATATTTTTTCTCCCCTAAAGCTCCCCTTCCCCTCTGAATACATTCTGCCCCACACTCCTGTTGAGACCTCTGATCTAGGGAATCAGTGAATGCCAGTTTGACGGCCCTGGAGACTGAATCTTCTGTTTAAGCACAGAACAGATACAGCCTGGGTAAGCACAGTGTAATGTGCCCGAGCTCTCACCTGGAGGAGCCAGAGAGGATACTTCATAATTCCACGGCCCATTCAGTCTTTGGACAGTCTGAAGGGATCCCGAACATGATTGCCAGTTAGTGCCATATGTGCTGGTGGTTTCTGTGATCTGGCACTTGTCTGTTGGGAACTAGATTTATATCAACAAATTAATTTTGTAACAATTTTTTAGCCACCCTTAGCTGGATTTGAACCAGTAACACAGAGGTGAAAGATATATTCTGTCCCATCATAGAATTATAGAAATGTAGGGCTGGAAGGCACCTCAAGAGGTCATTTAGTCCATTCCCCTTATGCTAAGGCAGGGTTAAATATACCTAGACCATCCCTGACAGATGCTTGTCTATCCTGTTCTTTAAAAACTCTAATGATAGGAATTCCACAACCTCGCTAGGTAACCAGTACCAGGTTTAACTATCCTTATAGCTAGAAAGTTTTTTTCCCTCTAATAGCCAAATTAAATCTCCCTTGCTGCAAGCTAAGCTGAATACTTCTTTTCTGACCCTCAGTGGACCTGAAGAACAATTGTTCTTCCTCTTCTTTACAACAGACTTTATATATTTTGTCCCATCCCCCTTAAGCGTCTCTTCTGTGACTAAACATGCCAATTCTTTCAACCTTTTCCCATAAGTTATGTTTTCTAAATATATCTTAATATTAACAACAATTATAACTTGCATTGGGTAATATTTTTGATTAGTGAGTAAAATTGTATTCGTTTTTTCATTATCATCATCATGATAAAGATAAGAGAATAAATGTTGTGCCTTAGGATTTCCAGGTTAGTTTTGTCCTTACAAGTCTCTGGAGTCATCTAGTCCCCTGAAACTTAGAGATAATTTTTTTACAGCCATGCAATGACTTTTCTTTCTTATGAGTAAATAACTGGGAAAAAATATCAGCAGAAAATAGATGCATTCAATAGATGGATACAGCTATGAAACTGTTGAGTGTTTTTGCTATAGAGTTATGGGCATTTTCAGGGAGAAAGCTGTCAACATGGGGAAAAAAAAGATGGAAGATCATCTGGACATTGAGCTTTTGTTTTGAGAGTCTGTAAAGAGTGCCACTAGGAAACATCTGTATTTTATGTATTTATGATTACTAACACCCAAGGCTATATCAACTTTCAACTTTCTACAGAGCGTTACACTGTATGAAAATGACCCATACAGTCAGAGAAGTCATGAAGCAAAATCCGTCACAAGCAAGGAAAAATTCTTTGGTGAAATGGAACAATCCTGAGCCTTGGTCTCATCAGAATTCTTCACAGATTGCTCAGGGTTGCCCTTGATGCTCTTTAATCTTCTTTCCTCTAGTTAGCTTCTTTGGAATGAAAAAGAAAGCCTTATGGTACAATATAATCTAGCTGCATCATTAATGGAACAGATGGTCATTTTTGTCTTGGACTACAAAATTGTATAGCTAGGTATCTGTCCTTTTTGGCAAGGTTACCTGCTTGAATTTCATGTTATACAATAAGCGATATTAAAAATCTGAAAAATCCACAAAAACATGACGAGGGGACAAATTTAAATGAAATCAGTGTATTAGGAATGATACTCTGTTTCCCCTCACCCTCAGGAAACTGTTTCTTTGTAACTCATGGTGCATGGTCATTTGTGGTTCCAGGTCCCCTTTTAAAAAAATATGTATGTTATGTTTCATAATGAGATCTATGTCTGGTTGGAACGTGTCATTGAGATAACAGCAGGTATGTGCGAGAAGGCAGGAAAGAGCTGGTGCTTGAAATATGGCATATCTACTCTCCCGCACTATTTTCTATGGCTATTCCAGTCTTCTGGAATAAGGCCCTGAGCCCCAGAGATCATCCCATGCCTTCCTATAGCATTGCATCCCACTCCCTGGAATTCACGTGGTAAAGAGCTTTTCTGTGTAATACCCATGCCCATTGATCACTATTGTTACTAGTTGGCATGTAAACTTCTCTGTGTCTGTCTCTGATCTGATGGTTTAGTTTGTTTGTTTGAATGATAGCAGCCCACACATTTTTTCCAGCATATCCATGTGGCTGAAGGAGTATATTAATGGAAGATTGAGTACCAGAGCTTTGCCAGAGGCAGATCATTACAAGACAGAGCTGGGGATTTATTAAGGGCCTAAGAGGCTGAGTACTTTCAACTCTCCATGGCTTCAGTGAGCTGAGGGTACTTGCCACCTCACAGAACTGGGCCCTAAATGAACCATTTTAGGTTTTAATGTATTCCTCACATCAACCGTTGTTGTGGACAGTAGTTTTCTTTTCATTCCTTGTTCTGAGGAATATAGGTTCAAGCCTGGAAATTCTAGATGCATGGAGCTCTCCTTGCCTTTAATAGGACTGAGAGGTGTTGGGTGATTTGGAGTGTATACGTCATCTTAATTCATTACTGTGGATAATTTCTGAGACTCATAAATTAGAGATGGAAAAGGCTTGTTAGGTAATTCTTGTTTATCTTTAACTTAACAAGAGTGAAAAAACTGAAGGCTTTGCCTTTATAAAAAAATAAAATAAAATAACCTATGTTTACTTACTTCCACTAGGTGGATCCTCTGGCTCTCATATATTGACTCCCCAGACATGATAATAAGAGGCTACCTTTCAGTTACAGCCCTTATCTGCATTCCTTAATGCAAATAGTATCCCATGGTAGTGTAAATTTCAATCACTGGTGAGCAACTGTGACCTCTGGGGTGGGCATTTTCTGGCAGTTGGTGTCTCGCTGGAGGTATGGAGAGCCCAAAGCAGAGCTCTTAACCACTAGGAAATGTTGAGCCCAGTGGTCCTGTTTATCCAGTTGAAACTTACACGGTAAAATCCTAGCTCCTACAAAGCCTATGGACCAGCAGGTGCCCCATAACAAAAGACATGAATGTCCTAGCAATCAGGGGATATGGTCTGTATGTTTTGTGCATGTACATCCCTGATCCAGAAACATCTCCTAAACTTTGCCCACCTCCCCCACAAATTATTCGTATTGCAGGAGTAATCTGAGGGGGATGGCACACAAGGGGGCACAGTTGGGATGTTTTTGTAGGGTTAATGTGCACTCCTCTCTGTGGTCCAACATTTTGACTCCATATTTGGAGCTAACCAAGTCAGTGGCAAGAAATGTGTCTTGTCTCTGGCTGAAAGAGAAAATACGAAAAGGCCATATCACATTTCCTGGGGACTGTAGTATCATAGCAACGGTTGTCTGTCTCACTCCTGTGCTGCTGTATCATTTAATGCTTCACAGCCTTTCCTCAAGGGTGGAATCCATGCCACTGGAAAAATTACTGCCCATGAATTGGTACAGTTGTTGGATAATTACAGTACAAAAAATGTATATCTACAAAATACACCATTATTGACTCTATTTAGAGTGAACGGTTGCTTCTGCATAAGAATACGGGATTTTATCTCCCCCTTCCCCCCCCCAAGGACTTTTAATGGAAAGCTAATTATTAAAGCTGGTGAGAAATTTTTTGTCAAAATGCTTTTTGTTGGAAAATGCTAATTTGTTGAAACTGAAACCCTTCATGATGAAGGATTGGTTTCCACAAATTTCCCACATCAAAAAAATTATGCCAAAAAAGTGTCAAGATTATTAAAACATCCTAATTTTATTAAAACATCCCTATTTCTACATTTTTCAAGTGACAAATTCACTTTTTTTGGTTTGAAACAACCTTTTGTTTAGAAATATAAATTAATTTGTTAGTTTTTTAAAAAGTGAAAAGGCCGTAATTGAAATGAAATGTTTTGAATTATCTAAACAAAACATTTTGTTTGACCGGATCTAGATGTGGAGTTTATGACTTTTAAACTGATTTAGGATGGGGAATTTTTTATTTTTAATTCTTGCAGGATGGGAAAATGGTCCCCTGCCCAACTATCCTTTACTATATGTTAATAGTGCCTGGCTCCCTTAACTAGATGTGGCTTTTCTTGTCACTTTTCCTCCAAACTGAGGACTTTACATGGAAAATGAGAACACTGTTCCTGAATAATTTATGATCAACAGCAGAAACAGAGACTTTGTTCTACCCTAGCACTTGTGTTGGCAAAACTTTTGTTGGTCACAGGGGGTGTGAAAAAACACACCCCAACCTACATAAGTTTCACCAACTAAAGCACTGGTGTGGACAGCGCTGTCAGTGGGAGATTCTCTCCTGCTGACATAGCTACTTGCCACTCATTGGGGGTGGTTTAATTATCCCGGCGGGAGAGCTCTCTCCTGTCGGCATAGCGCAGCTGAAGCAATACAGATTTGCCGCTGTAAGGTCCGTAGTGTAGACATAGCCAGAGTCCCTGCCCTGAGGAACTAGAGAATATCCATGTCACAGAATGCATCACCTTAATGATCACCCTGATTAACATGGAGAGGCCAAGGATTCAGTGCTTATGGAAATTGAATTCCTTCTTTGCCCCTACAGAAGGTCAGAGTTGAGGGTGATGTGAGATGTTCACATTTCTGCTGCCCATGCTTTAGCTTGTTCTGTGATTCTGTGCAGGACTTCATATCACTAGTGTCAATCTGGCTTCTTTAATGGGCACTACAAATACGACACATAAAAAAGATTACAGTATTGTTTGGAAACCACCTGTAAGCAGTCATGATTTACTGGCTGCCTTGGTTTGTCAGGTCTCACTATTGCGGAGCACTGACAGCATTTATACGATGTAAGTTATTGCAGTGTGAGAGCATTTGCAAAGTGTCATAAAAGTTTTAAAAAAGCTAAACAACCCTTGCCTTTGCTTGTACAGCCTGGATAAACTGCTTTCTATTGCGTTATCTAATCTCAGGGTTGACACTATCACAGCAATGTAGATTAAACCGAACCTCTTCTGAGGAAATACAGTCGTAGGAAATATAAGAGAGGAACCAAAATGACACAGAAATCTGAGAGCCCATGGTGTTTGACTTTAGGTTCAGATAGTTCAATACATTTCTCTTGCTAGAACTTGCTGATATAGGGAAGTGTGCACTGGGGTGGAGCTACAGTCTAAGGAAGAACAAAGCCACATTACCTGAATTACCACATAGAGTGGGCAGACCTTCACCAGAATATATGGTTCTCTAGCATACTAAATCAATTAATAGATTACATTTTTGTTTTCCCTTTTTGCACAGCTGACTCCTCAACACCAGATGGTGCTGTCATCCATCACTTACATCGGCTGCTCCCTGTCCATCTTCTGTTTGACTATCACTCTGGTCACGTTTGCTATACTGTCGTGAGTAATTTTAACTGTATACCTGCTGAGCAAATATCACCCTAAAAGTCTGGCAGTTTAATGCAAACATTTTCATTTCAGACCACCGAACTGGATATTTTCAGGTGTTCAAAGGTTATTAATTCCCTAAGCCCCTTTAATTAGATTCTACACATAAATTTGTAACGGTTGGTTGTTCCTCAGTTTAATTTCCCAGAATGGGAAAGTCTTTAAATAGCAACTTACATCCTTGTAATATATATCTCGTTTTGCTCTGGTTTTAGAATTTGAAAAGAGGGTTTGAGGCTGGTATCAGGGCTGATACTGAGGTCGATGGGAGTTTAGCCTGAGTAAGGACTGCAGGACTGGGACTTCACGTTTGCCTTTATGTTCATCCGAAGCAAGGCTGTATAAAGAGGCATGACAGGATGCAGGGGCAATGCTTCCTTCTTGTCGCTCATCCTCTTGTGCTGCAGGCATTTGGGAAGGGGTTATTAGAACGGCCACCGAAAGCTCAGGGAGAAGAGACTGCTGTGGCAAAAACTCTCACGGTGAAACACTGCACCTTCTGAGGTCAAGTTGAGTTTTGCAGTTGCCTTCAATGGGGCCAGGGTAAGGAATGGTGGAAGCTCCCTAAAAGTCAGGGGGCCACCAGCGCCTGAACCATGGCCCTACTCCTTGTGCCGCCCCTTCTCCCTGAGCCCCCACCTTTGTGCTGCACCTTCCCCCGAGGCCCCACTCGTGCGCCACCTCTTTCCCCCAAGACTCTGCCCCCCTACCCCCCTGTTTGCTTCTCTCTGTCCCGTCCCCTCCCCGCCATCACTCGCCCTTATGGCTGCTTTTAAAAGTGATGGGGCCATGGCCCCCGCGTTTTCCGCGGCCCCGGCGAGTTTAAGTGTGATGGAAGTGCTGCAAAGGACTTCTGCTGGCCCCACTGCATGGGGATGAATTTCACAGCAGGCTAGGAAGAGATTTTAATTTTTGGTTACGATGTTCTTTGCTTTCAGTCCGCTGTGAATACATCGTTGCTTGCTGCTGCCTTATTTCTGTGGAGACGCTTCCCCACTCTTACTAAAGGCAACTTTATGGTGGTAACAATGTAATTGTTAATCAGCTTCTCTCCAGGATGCTGAGACAGCTCGCTAGTGACCTGTTTGGGGACTGATGCAGAGCCTTGCGTGGTCCTTTGCACAGGGGTGAATTCCACCCATTATTTTTTCAAAGAGCTTCGTCATCTAGACGTAGGGAAATGCGTAGTCACTCTTTTTCCAGCTGGATTTGCCTGCTCTACCATGTTTCTTTCATAGTTTAAGTGGCTGCCACTAACTTGTACCTAAAATTAGGTTGAGTCAATCTTATACTGAGCCCGAAAAATTATCCAAGAGACTTCTCAAAGCAATTTCTGAGTTGTGTTACTTGAGCCTTGACTTAGACAGTGAACAAAATACAATGGGCAGCACACTGCAGTATAGAGACCAAAAACCAAGGTGATGAAAATGATAATAGGATGCACTCAGAAAGGACCCACATCATGCCAGCCAATTTGTTTACCACAGTGAGAATTCAGACAGAGAGTGAGACTTCCAGGGATGGATACAGAATATAATTTGGGGAGGTAGCAATTAATGCTGCATTTCCATATTCATAGATAAGTCACCCACCTGTAGATACTAGCACAATGCAGTATTATAAAAATATGGAAATGATGGGATTGATTCTCCACTCACTCACTTTGGTGTAACTCCTTTGACTTCACTGGAGTTATTCCTGGTTTACATCTGTGTAAGTGAGATGAAAATCAAGCCCAGTGTAGTTAATTGTGAAGAGCGGTAAGATGATTTGGCTATGAAAGATACCAGATACAACCACATTAACACAGAAACTAATTGTTAAAAATGAAAATGGATTAAAATGCCATTTACATATTTAAAGAAAACCCCAACATCCCCAAATTGCTTGTTACTCTTCTGAAGAATCTATAGCCTAGACCCTGATCTCAAGTTTTATTGCCTAAAAGATGGTCTAGATAATACTTAGTCCTGCCATGAGTGCAGGGACCTGGACTAGACGACCTCTCAAGGTCCCTTCCAGTCCTATGATTCTATGTAGAACTTTAGAATTGACGCTGAAATATAAAATACTCAGTAGACTATAATCCTACATTGGCAGATAGGAATGGGCAAGATGATGGAATAAATCTTTCCTATCTCTAATTTATATGAATTTGGCGTATATTTTTCACACAGAACTGAAACAATTATATCACATCATCCTACCTTTGTTTTCAAGCTCTTACTCTACCTCTGCTGGCCTCGTTTTCAAACAGTCCCTTAGTAGGACAAACAAATCCAACAAACCAAGTGAAATTCACTCCAGTGCTTGTGCTAAAGCCCTCTGCACAACTTCAGCCTCCTGTTAGTAATGTGAAAGCCCTTTAGTGGTCTCTCTGCACTGGAAGACTTTTGCCATCCAGCTCTTGAGACAGTTAGGAGGATGAAATAGACATTTATCATTGATTGTTATTTGTATAACAACAGTATCAACTGAAGTCCGGGCCCACTGTGCTCGGTGCTGTACAAACACACAGTAAGATACAGTCCTTGCCCCAAAGAGCTTACAATCTAAATAGATAAGGCAAAGGACGGGAAGGGAAACAGAGGCACAGAGAGAGGCAGTGACTTGCCCAAGGTCACACACCAAATCAGTGGCAGAGCTGGGAACAGAATCCTTGTCCATTGAGCCCAGTCCAGGGCCTTAGCCACTAGACCAACTGCCTCCTAATCATTCAAGGGCTTATCTGTTCACTCAAGTGTAATTTCTGAGCATCCTGTTAAGAGGACCAGGTTTAGAAGCTGGATTATATGAGGCGTTTATTGCCCTACAGCAACAACAAAACACTAGCTGTCATGTTTGTTGAGTTTGTTCCAACACTGTGATATTCCTTCTAAGTCTCCTGGTCTGAGAGGCCATGCATGGACGCACTGTTCCCAGCTGGAGCTCTGAGGCACTATGATAATATAACACATGGAAACACCAGTTTCCAAAGGGCTCCAAAGGCTACATGTGTGTTCTTGGGCAGTCAGCACCTTTGCTAGTGGGAGATCTACTCCATGGATCCCTCGCTGCTTCTGACTGTGAGAGCAGAACAGCGGATGGAAGAAGGTTTGGGAAGGAAAGGAGCTATGTTACTTCATACAGCTCCCAGGAAGACACCAGGGCTGTGGAGCCTATAGGGAAACGGGAAACATCAGAAGACTTAAAAGAAGAGCTTGGACACAGCTTATAGTCACAAGGCTGAGTTACACCATTCATACATAGCATTTCTTTGAAACCATGCCATGTCACTTAAAATAATTTGATTAGTTTTTACTGGAGGACAGGACCTCATTGGACAACTGAAGGGAAATGTTGCAAACTAGTTTTAAATGGCTGTGAGCTAAGCAGAGTGGAATCTGTTGAGTTCTTAGCTTCTGTACACACTGGCAACAGATGGCCAGTGTCTAAGAGTGCTGCAGCCTTACTTGCTTTCTGGATTGGTGATGCTTCAGTTTATGTCTACATGAAGTTCATAACTAGAAAGACACTGGCACTGTGCAACGCTACGTGTCTTTGAATTACTTGTAGGACATAGATAGACAGACCTCTATGTCTCTTCAATAAACCCTTGATATTCTAAATGGGTGTTGGCTAAAACGATGACAAAAAAAGCCAACACGACAAAAAAGCTGTACTTGTTTTCCACCTAGCCTGTGTCATTGTGTCATCTGGTGGCAGGCATTATATGATGTATCATCATGAGCAGTTGGCAATGCGGCAAGATGTGTAGGAAAGATGGAAGTGCCTATCTTTGTGTACGGACAGTACTATCATTCATGATGCCAAACATCCAGCCCAGTTACTGAAAGGGTTAAAACTGATAGATAGGGACTGGCAGGCATTGGATTAAATAAGAAAATCTGCTGTCCCTAAATCTTCTTCTCTTTTTAGAATCAAATTATGTTGAGGATCTGAAATATTCAGACAAGTGGAGGTTTTTCACTTCCTGGTTGTGGCTGGGAAACGAAGCAAGAGTGCCAGAAAACTTTTAAGAAAGTGTGTTGTTCTCTTAGGATTTTCAGCCTGCTTTTCTAGAGCTAAGAGAGAAAGGTTCAGACTTTTTGTATTGTGTTAATGCCCAGGTGACATCACCAGGGTCAGGGCCCCACTGAGCTAGGTATTGCACAGATGCACAGAAAGATACAGTGCCCGCCCTGCCCCGAAGCTGGCAATCTTATCCAAGTCAAACCTAAATCTGAGCCTTTTTAGGGTCACTCATTCCTACTGAAATAGGCATAAAATGCTTGTGTTGAATACAAGTTAAAATCAAGCTGTGATGTCATTTGGGCTGGATTCTGCAAGATGTGGAGGGTCTTCTGCAAGGTGCTGATCTGCCTCTGTGCCCACTGACATCCTTCAGTGCTCAGCACCTTGCAGGATCGGGCTCTTTATTAATACTCTTCCACCCATTACTAGTAGAGCTACTTAATGTGCACCTCGATCCTTTTGGTTTGTTCAGTGTTGTGTCAGCATATTGGGGAACCTGATTAAACACAGCTTAATCCTGAAGGAAGAAAGGACTCAAAACCGCATCATAAAAAATAACCCCATGCAAATAAATCATAAATGTATTACTGCTTCTTGGAATATTGTTTTACTCATAAGCCTTTCCTCCTTCACCCAGATCTGTCAGCACCATGCGTAATCAACGCTACCACATCCACGCCAACCTGTCCTTTGCCATCCTGGTGGCTCAGATCCTGCTTCTCATCAGCTTTCAATTCAGCCCTGGAATGGTAAGTATTTAAAAGCACATTTTGCCTTTTTTTTTTTTTTTGGCAAGTCACCTCCATGGACGTAAATATAGCATGCCAAGAGCAAGATTGTGTGTATTACAACCTTTCTCTTATTTTAAACACACCTCTAAGCCAAATATCCTAACCCACAGCACAAGACAAAGCAAGTTAAAGGCTTTTATACCCCCAAACTATTTTATCTCTGCATCCGTCCGTGCTTGGCATTTGAAAAATAAAAACAGAGATGCTGATCATCAAATGTATGAAACTATTTCTATTCTGTTCCATTCTACCTAGATTCTCATACTGCCCTCATCACCATAGTGTCCAAACACCTTAGTGCATTAATTAATCTAACTAACATCTATCACGTTTGGTTCATCCTTTCTCTCCAGGGAGGAAATTGCATGTGCTGTAGCATTTTGTATAGGTAGGATTTTTTCCCAGTATGTGCATATTGCATTAGACAAGGAAAATTGAAGAAGTGCCCCTTGCATTTTGAGTGGAAAGAGTTGAGGTTTCTGGTGGTCCTAGTTCCTGTGGCAGTTAAGTTCTTCAGTCTTGGACTAGCTCCTGAGAAAGCTCTGTCTCCTGCACAGATGAGCTTTACTTGTGTGGCAGAAAGTTCTGTTGTGCTAAGGAACATAATTGTTGACCACAGTCCTTATCCTGGAGTTTTAGATGATTTTTTGGCTGTCATGGCCTTAGGCAATTTGAGCAAATTGAAGATAAGGACCAAGACCTTAAACTTGATTCAGTATTCTATGGAAAACCAGTGCAGAGAGTGAAGACAGGTTTGATGTGCTTGGGATAGCCATGCTGCTGAAGAGACGCGCTGCAGGGTTCTGCACTGGCTGGAGTTTCCTAAGGGCTGATGGCTCCTTGCCCCAGGTATAAGCATTGTTGTAGTTCAGGTGGAAGGTGATGAAGGTGTGCATAACCAAAGCCAGGTCATCGTCTACCAATATGGGACAGAGTTTCTTAGCCAGGCAGAGATGGTAGAGAGCATTACTTGAGGGTGCTGCTTTGTGAGTATGGACTGAATTGACCAATTGTAGGTGTGTACCTGTTTTCAGGAAGGGACCGCTCCCACCTTGAAGTTCTTATAAGACTTTGAAAGCAATGTACTAACTTTTCATTTAAAACTATGGGCCATATTGAACTCTGAGATGTACTGGTCTTCAGTCTATGGACACATCCTGCAGATGAAAAGTTCCTTGCTCCAAGCAGCTGCAGGATCAGGACTGATACCATTTGTTAGACCAGAATAATAGGGATGTGCCAAGTTACCCACAACAGATGTAATGAGCAAATAGATCTGGCTTCCCACCAGAGGAAGAACATGTAATTTGTTACCATTGATGTACTTGTGTTTGTGGCTTTTATTAAAAAAAGCTATTTAAAATTAACACAGGATCCTAAGATGTAAATTCCCTCCTGCATCAGGAGAAAACAACATCTTATTTTTAGATAATGTTCCACAGCACTTCAGATTTTTAATAGAACAAAACTTGGCTGCTTTGGAGATCAGCGGCTGTACCATACTGCTTTTGACAACCAACATGCAGGTTCTTATTCATCTGTCATTCTTTCTGTTTTCAGTACAAGCACATATGAGAGCTGTGTGCTTTTCATTCGGGCAACACAAAACATAGGTAAATTTGTATTCAAATCAACTGGCATCCTGTGGGCTTCTGGTAAGTTGTTAATATCTGGCATTTACAGAGTTTTCATCTGAGGATCTAAAAGCACTTTGTAAAACTGGGTATCCTTATTTTCATTTTACAGAAGAGTGATCTCAAACACAGAGAGGACAAAAAGTAGTAGAAGATCACCCAGTGAATCAATAGCAGAGCCAGGAATAGAATATAGGGAATCCTGATTTCTAATATCATACCATCTGGAGTCATCATAGAATCTCAGGGTTGGAAGGGACCTCAGAGGTCATCTAGTCCAACCCCCTGCTCAAAGCAGGACCAATCCCCAATTTTTAGCTGAGATCCCTAAATGGCCCCCTCAAGGATTGAACTCAGAACCCTGGGTTTAGCAGGCCAAATGCTCAAACCACTAAGCTATCCCTCCCCCCGTGGGAGGGAGGGAAGGAAGGAAGCATAGTCCATGGGCTATACTTTTCTCACTAGTGGTCCATGCTGCCCTTCTCTCACCACATCTGCCAATATGGCCCTGTGTTTCTCATGTCTTGGCACCCTTGCTTTAGATGATGATGATTTTCAGGAGCAGTGTCATTTGTGGAGCCATGGCATTTGTCTTTCCACCCATGTGTCAGCCCCTGACGTGCACAGCTCAGGGGTGAAGGTTGACATAAAAACATGAAAGAAAAATGAACAATTCACCCCAAATTTCCTATCAGCTGAAACCTTAGCAGGTCCTGAGTGAACATGATAAGGTGCTGGGGAGAAAATGACAGCGAATGGTTTAACTTTAGATGGAAAATAAAATGCAGACTGCAGAAAACAGCAACAGTGATACAATCTGAAATAGAAAACAAGGGAAGTCTCACACTAAAATAATGCTCAATAGATCAGGAAGGCTGCTAAAACTTCACCTAGAGGACAGTCTTGGGGGAAATAAAATACATATAGGGAATAAAACAACATTGACAAAAAAGATGATCTCATTGTCATGGTCTCTCTCTTGCAATTTCCACTGATACAGGGTTTTGAACAAAAGCCCTTTGGCTCCTCACCTGCTCTCCCCACCTAGTCTTTTAAAATGCTAAGAATTCTCAGTTGCCTTTCTGGTGAAGGCTCCTTCTTTATGGGTGGCTGTTGCCAAAGCTGACCATGTTCACCAAGCTCTTGGCCTCTTATGGTACTGTGGCCCTGTCTGCACGCATACGCGGATCGTTTAATTAAACCTCTTTAGTTAAGCTTATTCAGTGAAACCGATGCAAACTCCTGTGTAGACACTAATTTCATTTTAAGAGTTCTGTATTTCAATTTAGCTTAAACCTTCTCCAAGTTGACTTGAGCTAAACTGAACTAAGCCTGCTTTAAACCAGAATTAGAACAATGCTGGTTTAACTGAACTGCTTTAATATCACCCCTTAAGTAAAGTGGAGCAACTCTGCCTACAGACAGTCTCTAAGCGGAAGCTCTGTAGGTGCAGGAGGAAATTTGCATCCTATGGCTTTGATTCTCCAATGCTCTGGGCTTTGTGCCGTCATTTAAATGGGCATGAAGTGCTTCCAAATCAGAAGGGTAGTACTGTACACTCACTTTGCCCTGATGTAAACATAATCTAGGGCAAGGGAGAAATCAGCCTGTCAAACTGTTACTCAAGTTTACTTTCCTTTTCTCCTTTGTATTTTTAGCTTCAGGTATTCCCAGCACACCTATTTTAGTTAGTCAGGGCTCTAGATAGTGGGAAATTAAAGGTGCGAATTGATGTGAACCAATTTCAAGATAATTCCTTTCTTCCTTCCAACGCCTGCAACAATTTTTTTCAACATTTATTTAATTTCCCCTTTTGTGAGTCTAGAAGGGGCAGTCGGCGCCTACGATCTAATGGATGAGCTATAGTAATGGGGTCTTATTCTTTTTCTTCATCCAGCTCATACAATTAAAATAGCAATTAAGAATAATCAATTTTAAAATTAATAACAGCAGAATATGCAGTAAGTAAAAACTTTCAAGTACACGGTATGTTATTCCATGCACAAATATCAGCCATTTTCATTCTGTCACCCAGATTATATTTATTTTATATTAAGAAAGCAACAAAGCAAGGAAAAAAGTCTCCCTAAGAGAGCACAGTGTGCTTGTCTCCTCTATAGATGGCTGCAGCCAAGCACAAAATGGCCACTGCCTCCACAACAGTTAGGGGTCTTTTCTCCATTTAAAAGTACAGGAAACAGCATGTCATATATACCATATGAATTAAGGCCTGGATTTGTTCCTGGTTTTGCCATTTACTTTCTCTGAGACCTGAGCCAATGTATGTAGCCTCTCTGGGCTTCAGTTTCCCCACCAGTAAAATAAGGATAATTATATGTATGCATCATTACAAAGATCTTTAAGAGCTATGGATGAAAAGCTCCTTGTAAGTATTAACTACATGATTATTATTGTTTTCGTTTGTTGCTGTGTTTGGATGGAAGATCCTTGGTGTTACAATTCATCCTTCTTATTATTCATGTGTCCTTGAAAGCTTTTACTTACTGAGTATTCTGCGGTTACTAATTTTAAAACTGATTACCTTTAATTGCTATTTTAATTGCATGGGCTGGAGGATACTGCACAAGAGAGAGAGAATTTACTCTCGGTGCTGTGGTTTGCTTCATCTTCTCTTTCTGCTAGAGATGGGCCTATCTAGTTAAGGCAAAAAAATTTCTATAAATCCTATATGCAACACAATGGTGTCTCTCACCCTTCAAATCCAAGAAGCTGGGACAGGATATTAGGGGAATCACCCAAAATTGCCCTGTTCTGTTCATTCCTTTTGAAACATCTGGCACTGGCCACTGTCAGAAGACAAAAAGAAAAGGAGTACTTGTGGCACCTTAGAGACTAACCAATTTATCTGAGCATAAGCTTTCGTGAGCTACAGCTCACGAAAGCTTATGCTCAGATAAATTGGTTAGTCTCTAAGGTGCCACAAGTACTCCTTTTCTTTTTGCGAATACAGACTAACACGGCTGTTACTCTGAAACCTGTCAGAAGACAGGATACTGCGATAGATGGACCATTGGTTTGAATATTTTTATGTTCTTATATTTTCAAATAAAGTGTCAGTTAGGTCCATGTAGCCAAACTAAGTACAGCAAAGGCCTGGGAGTGGCATTATGTCAACAGATGACGCAGCAATACCTGAAATTACCACTGCCCTTGGATTTTATTCAGGATCTCTCTAACCCACCATGGAATCTGGGTGCTTCAGTTAGATACCAAAGAGAGCTGCATGTAGCCCAGTGTTTGTGCCAATCAAGCAGATCTCAGTTACATTACTTGTCCATTTGCCATTTCTACTACATTAATTTCGTAGGGTGGGCACAAGTTTAGTCAATTCCATTATAACCATAAAACAGAGGAACTCTTTCCCTTAAATGTATTTAGCTCCTTGTAGAAAATTTAATCCCTAAGATTTAAACAATAGGGATAGAGTGGCATTATATGTTCTAGAGCTCTCAGTACAGAATTAATCCTAAAGTCACCTGGGCCATTTTCTTAGAGATGATAACTTCCGCACATACCATATTTTCTCCTACTGACAGGCACATCAAGCATCTTTGCCATCCAAACAGTGGCAGCCAGAGTGGATTTTTAAAAAAAATTAAAAATTTATGTTTTCACATGCTACAAAAAAAAAAAAAAAAGAAGCAGCATCCAGCAGCATCCAGAGACCTGCATGTTTGTAAGGCAGAAGCACATGTATTTACACAAAATAAAATGAAGTCTACAGTGACCTAGAGGCAGTAAAGAGCCTTATGTTTTACTGGCAAAACCCAGTGTGTATCAACAATTGTTTGAAGTTCTGCAGGTGGCATATTGAGCTGTTTTTCACTCTGTGCTCCTCTGAGCAGTACTGAACCACAGACACAGGAAAGAAAGGATAAAGCGAGTCCACAAGACGAGGAAAAAACAACTACCTTTACTTAGGCTACCGTCCTACGGGCATCTACCTAAACTGAAGATCAAATGAGGAGTATAGCAGTATATAGAAACAGCACATTTTCATGGTGGTGGGTTTTTTGGTTGTTTTTCTTTGGTACTGTAACAAAACTGCCACTCAAGTTAGAAGCACCATCACAAGCTGGATTCAGACAAGTTGCCCAAACGAACCTGTATTCATACTGCAGCCATGGATTGCGTCAGTCTTAATTTCCTTTGCTTCCACATTGGTTTTGCTTCGCTCAGCCACTTGCTGTTTCTGACACATCTGGTTGGCTGGGCAGCAAATGGATAGCTCACATTTTACAGATCTAGCCTCTATTGTAGGTTGGTTTTCTGTTGCATTTATTTTCTTTTGGGGGTGGGGGCAGCTTTCTTGTGTAAATCAGGTAGAATTTAAATGGACTCCATGTTATTGTTTGGCCTCTGATATTATGATAAAGAACTTAACCAGGATATTTTTTGTAGGTTTCATCAATGAACAGATCCAGTTGTGGTCCAATGTCACCAAAACATTTCAGAATTCCTTATGTATTAGTGGTATTGTTTGTTTGTATACCGATTTGGGTGTCTTGAAAGAATAGTGGGTCAGACACCAATCTCACACCCGTTAAATTCACCGTTATTTTGTTGCAGTCAGTGGAGTTTTTATGGATTTGTTATCGGTATATCAGAAAAACAGGAACTATGTCCCTGCTCCAGTGTAGAACCTCTAGAATGCAGCTCAGATAGGGCTAGGAGAGTTCAACTCTCATTACATTATCAAGTCTCTACACACCCACATAAAGGGTGAAATGCCACAACATGGCAGCTAAGCTAATACAACAAAGGGAGCTGCTTATTTACATTTGAAAGGAGTGGAGAGAGCAGACTGGTTCCCATTGGCAACGTTATTTCCGCACATAGGCATCCAGGCAATTGAAGCATGACTGTGTGCTTTGTCCAGGTGAAGGAAGGACACTAGGAAAGAAAATAATAACTGCTCTTTTGTCTTCTCACTTAAATGGGTTGTAAACTAGCAAAGGCCCTGTGAAATGCAGTAGGTGTCTAAAGGGCTTTTTGAGTAACGTTGTCAAAGCAAAGCAATCCAGACATCATCAGTGTGCTGGAAAAGATGCAATATGGAGATGTATCTGGGATTTATTCCAAGAAGGAGGCCTAAAATATACCTTAACCTAAAGCAGACGAAGCAAGTGTGTCCTGCAGTAAATAATCTGCAGCCACATCTATCAGATGGCCATGTAACGAGAGAAACTAGGTATGATGGGACAGCCTTGCAAAGCAATTAATGGTGGAAGAGCAATGGGCTGTGTGCATACATGAGGAGTGGGGAAGAGCAAGGGATTAGGTTTTGCTGTTTTTATAAGACAGGCAGTTATGGGATTTGGCACAAAAAGTATCTCTTTGAGGAATAATCAGCGATAACAGTTATGGTGTCAGCCCCTTAGGGAAAGTTGACAATTAAAGCCCATGCTCATATTGCCTGTATTCTGTATGACGCTCATGAACATTGTCTAAGTCAGCTGAATACGACCTAAGAAGAATGCTTCTAGTTCAGCTACATACTCCTAGCGCTGGCATTTCTTTCTTAGTCAAGAATTCATTTATCTTCAAAGCATTTTATAGATAAAACTGAAATTACTATTTCTCTTTACGTAAGTTGGACTCTCCTACTTTCTGGATGCCATGCTGGCCTGTGAGAATATTACTGTGTCCAACTGGGCTCTAAATGTTATATTATTCACAAAAATGCAGCCTCCCCTGTGGGACCCTTCTCTATGGTCATCACTTTTCCTTTTCCCAGAATTTCTCTGGCTCACTCTGCTACACACACCATCAAGGAGTGTTTGAGATGTCTGAAAGAACTCAGTAGCCATAGACCCATTTCCGGCAAATATGGCTTTGTACACTGGCCACTGTAACTTACTCTGGCAAATTGTTGCTATTGGACAGGCAAGTGCGTAATACAAGCTAGATGACTACCATAAGTCAATTATAACTCATGACCCAACTATGGCTCATTATAAGCCAATTCTGACACTTTTTAGCATGTAATAGAGTGAATGGAGAATCTTGTGAGACTTGCTGAATTGCTAATTGGGACAGACACAACTGGAAATACAATAAGTTTGAGTCCAAATGTCCTATTTTAAATATGAGGAACAGCAGACTAAGGAGGGACTCACTGGCAAGATAAAGTTAGAAACTAAGGCCCAGAGTTTTAAAGGTATTTAGGCCTTGCTGTGCTTAGCATTGCAGTGCCTAACCAATTTAGGATAGTCGGTGGGATTTGGGCTCCTAAGTGCCTAAATCATGTTTGAAAATAAAACTTAGGCTCCTAAATCAGTTAGGTGTTGTAATGCTGCACACAGCAAAACACCTAAATAGCTTTTAAAAACCTGGACCTGAGTTAAATCTGTCACTTTGTTGAGGTTTCTCCTGAAAGCCACATGCACTGACTTTCACTAAACCCTTGGAGAAATTCAGCTTCTCCTCCTCCTTCCACAGGTCATGTCACCCCTTGCTTCCACATCTCCTATTTATCTCATAGTCAGTTGTCTCTAGAACTGCCTCACCAGGGGAGTTGATTCTGTGTGCCGAGTGCCTCTAACTCTCATTGACTTCAGCGGGAATGATTGGTATGTTATGGGGGAAGAGGCAGAAACAGGCCTGTGGTTTGGTTCTCTTAAGTCCATCTGGTACAAATGGGTTTGGCAACTAGTTTTTCTGATTACAGCATAGGCTCCTTAGATGTGTCACTTTGAAGCTGTCTCTCTAATGCTTTATTATTTTTCTTTACTATCCTTTTACTCTAGTGTGTTTTTTTGTTTACTGTGAAAACACAAAAAACCCAAACCGTGGAAAAAATTCACCAAGAATTTTGACTAATTTTTTTTTTTTTTTGGCTTCATATGGTAGGTGCCTTGCAAAATCTTGGCCATTCTCCTTCATTTCTTCTTCCTGAGTGCTTTTGCTTGGATGCTGGTGGAAGGATTTCATCTCTACAGCATGGTGATCAAAGTGTTTGGGTCAGAAGAGAGCAAGCATTTATACTACTATGGGATTGGATGGGGTAAGTGTTTAATAACAATCTCATCCTCATCTCTTTTAAACCTGCGATAAGAGGTCATATATGAATCCTGGCCACCGAATTTATATAGTACAGATAAAGCTGAACTTTGGGACAGCATTAAATAATATGGTACAATGTGATTTTATCTGATGTGCCATCTCTCATATTAAAAGTGTCTCTGAAATCGACAAAAGAAGGAAGCAGCTGTAACAGTGATCACAGTCTGTTTTGCAAATAGCAGGTCTGTTAGGTAGGAAGATGCATCTTTTCTGACCACACTTTGAAGTATATAGATTCTAATCCAAATCCCATAGAAGCAAATGGAATCAATTCCTTTGACTTCTCTGTGAGCTGGATTCGATCCTTAGTCATAAAGCCAGTATTGGACTAAGTGGGGCTCTTGCAATACCCCAGTGTTCTATTTCTGGTTCTGCCACTTACTCATTTTGTGACATTGGGAACATCACCCTGTACCCCCCTATTTCCCTACCTGTGAAATGGATATAACCGTTCAGGAGATTTCATTAGCGGATGATTATAATACACTTTAACATCCTTATGTGAAAGGGGCTACATAAGAACCCAGATTTAAGACTAAAAATCTGATCATAGGATTCAAGAATACTGAGCAGGGCCATTCACTACTTTTTCAAATGCAGGATCCAAAATATGAGCTGCATGCATGGGGAAATGAATAAAAACAGCCCACTATGCCTATCTTATTCAAAACTCTTTACACAAGACAAAAGATATCTTGCTCTCATTGTTTTGGAGACATGTGAATGATGCTTGGCAAAGCTCCACAATTAGAAGAAGAAAAGAAAGTGATATACTGGGACAAAAGGAGGCGTGAGAAAAGATAACAAAGAATGGAATACCTATATCATTATGGATAAATTCAAAAATATTTTAAAACAGGCATTATCTTTTCTCCACTGATTCATTTGGAAGCTGACTCAAAACCAATTATAACAATAATACAAACCTACTGCAGTCATAATTGGAATATTTAACACCTATTCCACACTGCAGGCCTTGGCAGTAACAATGCCATTCATATACATGTTTCAGCTGCTCCTACTTTACGTTTTTTCAGCATGACCTTTTCATTCTGCTCATCACTTTCTTTTCCTTTTAAAAATGTTCTTCTAACGAATTTTCTTCCAAGTGCCTCTGGATACACATTCATGGGCAACATGGTCTCCATCATGTTGGGGGAGCAAACTCTAGATTAATTAGTTAAGACTCCCCGCCCCCCTTTGCCTCCCTGCAAAAGGTTAGAAATATCAAATCCATTGATAGCTTTGTCAGTTGCCTTGGAGAAAATCCCAGGGAGAACAGCTGGTGTTTATTGGACATGCCAGCTAATCAGGGACTCTTTTAGATAATGGATGTCCTTGGAGAAAACAAACACTCTTATTGGTTGTTGGGGCATTTAATGCTCTTCTTATCATTCTCCAAATGTTCTTTAATTGGCTTGCGTGAGCTGTGACTCCCACCACCACTTGGTTCCACTGCTGATGGCCAATGAATGTTCCTCACTGGCCAGCCTTCACTGTTGTGTCTGGGTGAAAATAGAAGTCGATTTTTCATTTTGAGTCAGCTTCCAAGCAAAACTGTCTAAGTTTGACTTCTAGTCAATCTTTTGAAAATCGCTTCATTTTGCAAGCTTTCTCAATGGTGCTACATTGTCTCTCCGCCCTGCCCTCCCCCCCCCCCCCCGTGGTTCTATTGACTCACGTAATAATAAACAAACATAGAATCAGTCACCCCAACTGGAACATCGGTTACAAACAGAACTTCACTGCACATTGGAAACTGGATCTAAGCTGACTTTTTTTAGGAGAAATAACCACCAAAAGAGAGACAGAAAGGGAGAAATCCTATTCTTTGTCCTTTTCCTAACTGATCTAAAATGAATTCAACAATCAGGAAAACAAATTCAGGTAAGGTTTTTTTTTGAGTCTGAATCTGCAGGTGAATATGAACCCTTGGGATAAGAGCTCTGAGAGAGAGAGAGAGAGGGATGGTTGAATGCAATAGTGCATTAAGCCATTGACCCTGAATTTCCATTTTCATACATGTTTGACCTGATTGTCTAAAGATTGTTTGTTGCTGTTACCTTTTCCACTTTATAAATTATAAGCGTACGAGCCTTTTGCATCTTGAAATTAAACTTACTTTGCTACTTCATCTGGCTGTTAGTGGACTGCCCATACTGTACCTGATTTGAAGGAAAAGTCTGCACTCCTCAGAGCAGATTTGTTAAACTTGCTGAATTTAATTTAACTTAGGGCTGGGAAGATGTCCCTGACTGTACCTTCCTCCTACCTCCTATGAAGACGGTTAATGGAATTAACGGGATTGTATTGACTAATGACAGCTGTGCAAATCACCATCTCTCCATGCCAACTTTCTATGAATTAATGTCACGTACAGACTTATGGAATGCATCCTTCAATCTGATTGGTTTAAATGAGTTGTGTTCCTTAAAGAATGACCAATTTACATGTCTACAATGCCAATCATGCATCTTACAGCTGCTGTTTTCCAAAAAAGTTTAAAGCTGTCCTACAGTGTTATCAGCAAAATCCTGTGAAATATTTTCAGAGAAACCAAAGAACCACCAAGAAAAACTCCCCCATTTCAGGTTTTATTACAAACTTATACCAGGTTTACTGGGGTTCATAGATCATGTGTGTGAATTTAGGCCCAATCACAAGAAAACCTGAGCTCATTTGTGGTCTGGGGTTTAAATCACATGAGATTCATGTGGTTCACATTCTTTCAGTGCTGGCAATTTTGGATTGAGAGTTGATTTGAGATTTTTGAACCCCTAATGTCAGGAATGCAAACCCAAATGGATCGAAATCTAAGAAAATGGTCTTACAAACTGTTGGGAAGTGAAATTGGCAAGTTTCACATGGTTCTTGTTTGAAGAGGCTTTTTAAAATATCTATTATTATGAAGAATAAGGATATGAATCTCATTCACAGGGGAATCGGCTTACAGCATAAGCTTTGATACATTAATTAACAAATAATTAATCATTAACTGCTGCTTGAAGATACATTCTTATGCATACAAATCACAGACAAATGTAAGTTTAGCCTTTTTTTCCTGCTCCCCTATGCTTAATATTAGCATTTATTATTTGTAAAGTGGCAGTGGTCTGCCCAGTAGTGTACCCAACACAGGAAAACCATGGTGTCCAAGTCTGCAAACACTTATTGTCAAGCAAAGATAACTCACATGAGTGTGCCCCAGGCTATTGCAATGTGACCTGAAATACTGCAATATGACTGCTATAATTAAATAAATGCTAATTATTGCACTGTGGCCTAACCTATTGCAGTGTATACACAATGACTTATAAATAAACGCCTTGAGTAGAGGTTTGTAGGATTAGGCCCATGGCCTGGGGCCTAGGAACTTGCAGTGTAAATAGACATCCAACACAAAATTCACTAGGGAACAAATGGTGGAAGGTTCTATATTAGAACAGGGCCTTTGTGCATTTTTTTCCTAGTGTTGTTGTTCTTGGCAGATAGAGTGTAAGTCAGACATGTTGGCATGCACTGATTGTGCATAGACCCCTGTGAAGTGTAGCTAAGACTCAGGCAGACAGCAGATAAGAGCGCATCCAACAATGATAAATTCCCTCATGAAAAATTTGCATTGAACATTTTTTTTTACAGGTAGCTCAGTTTCTAAAATTGGTAGATTTTGACTGCCAATCCTACAGTGTTCTGAGACAAGTGAAATCTTCCCAAGGAATGTAAATGTCAGTACAAATCAGGTTGCTAGGAAATTGTTTTGTATTGCTTTAGAGAAACCTGCACTTGAATTGGCTGTTGGGTTTTCTTAATCACATTTGACATCATGTCATTGTTGAAAATGTGTCAAAACAGCCCTGAAATAATTTAACTAGTCAGGTGTACCCCAGGCTATTTATCACTTGATGAATTCCAGTGGGTACTTTCATAGTCTGTGCTATGAATACCATTCACTGCCTGTAATCTGGCTCTGGTATTCACTGAGTGGATAATGGATGCTGCTTAGTGGACCTCAGTATATAGATCATTTTAAATTTTATTAGTGTGTCAGAACTATAAAGTGAATAGAAACTACAGTATACTGTAGGAACAGAGAGGTTTAATGCCAAAGAAGAAAGGGAATGCTATTGAAGTAACTGCTGCTTGAATTAAGGTGGACGTGCTAGGAGATGTAATATCTTTTATTGGACCAACTTGTGTGTGTGTGAGTATTATTCACATTGCAGTCTCTCACTTTCATACTAAACAAATAGGGCCATCAAAGGGACAGGAGTGATGCGAATGAACCTATCAGTTGCTAACCCATATTATTGGCATCTTGACTTTGCATGTGGATGGAAATGTTCAAGCCAGTCAATACTGCCTTCATTTGCAATGTGTTAATGGTTCTGTGTGCTCATGTATTAATGCACATAGAGGTTCAGTTTGAGTTGTTGTGTTCATGAACACAAGGGAGGAAGTATATAATTGATGAGGGTTTTATACATCTTAACCAAGACCTCTCAGCTCTGGGAAAAGACACTTGGCTCTGAAATAAGTGTTTGATAAATTGATAAATCAAGAACTGAACTGTGGTCATGCTTGTACTGGAGACATAAAAGCAGAGTCCAAAATGGATCTCTATTAGTCAAAAGAATCACAATGTGTTATTCCTCCCAACAGCAGCTGCTCTTTCTTTTTCTGACTTCTTAGAAACTTTCACTGGTTGATATCTGCTTGCTAGACTTCCATTTTGGAGCAGGACAACTCATTGGTATAACAGTATAATTTAATACCAGAAAACTTTGAATCCTGTTGAGTATTTTGTTTTCAAAATATTGCATCTCCATAAATATTTACTGTAGAAGCCATAAAGGTTTTGTCTCTTCATACAAATCTGTGTTCAACTGTGGAAGTTGTAGCACGTAAGTGAGTGAACCTCTTTTGACCACTGCAGTGCAAACTAGCCTGTTGCCCTCAGACATTTGTGTATGTGAATTTTCTGATGTCTGACAGCTGTGGCCAGTTTTTCACCAACTGGAGCATGATACTGACCCAAAATGAATTAAAGCTGTTGAAGAGGATGACTCATCTTGGACCAGTCAAAGCAGGTTGCCCCTGTCTTCATCTTTCAGTCTTATCTCACATGTGAAGACGACCACCCTTTGCACATTCATAAGTCCTGGAGTGTGCAAAATGTGGGTCTGATCTTTACAAACCCAAGCAAATAGTCCTTGCATCAGCATTCCCATTGAATCTCTTGTGAGAGTACAGTTTTGCAGCATCTGGATTAATGAAGAGTTGAAACTAGGGGCAAAATCTGACAAGAGATGGGAACAAGTAAGCTCTGGATTGAATGTCAAGAAATATCCTACCATATTCTGTGATGGCTGAGAGAAATTACTTCAGTAAAATGAATTCAGCAGAGAGACAGGTTACCAAATGTTCTGAATCATCTGAAGTCTCTGTGTATTCTCATCAGTCCAAAGAGCGCTAGAATTACTTTGATACCTACAGTTGTCAGTAATTCAAAAGATGATTGATTCTAAGAAGGGAATACCTTTAAAAATAGCTAGAGACTGGTTGGAATAATGCTCTGTTGCCTTGGTGATTCAGGATAACATAGAGATCAATATATCAAAACTTTCAAAACACCTTCCCTCTCTCACCCATTTGTCAGACATTGATGATATCGGTTGTTGTGTGGGATGTTACTACAGTGGCATGTTGTACTTAACCCGTTCCCAGCATTGCAGGCATTTTTCTTTTCCCTTCGATTACTAGTTAGAATTGGGCATTTAGTTTCCATCCATTTGAATGTTGATTATTTGCTGCCACTTGGTTGAGTTAGATCCAGCGCCCTTCTCTAGGGCTGGGATAACCCAATGGGAAAAAAAATCGTATCAGATGAGATTAACTCTACTCCTGCTAAACAAATTAGAGAATATACTTTTCCCAGCCAGGCAATAAATGGGTCTTTCCAGGAGCTTGAAATAAATATGCTTCTTCTTTGAGTAGTGTCCCAATGGGTGCTTCACTGTAAGCGCATGTGCACCCCTGCGCCTCTAATCAGAGATTTTGGGTAGCAGCGTCCATTGAGCCTGCACATGTGCTCTCCCTCCCTTGCGGCTATCTAGCCCTGCGCGGGCGAATTCCCCTCACTTCCTGCTCAACCGCCCTCCCAATTAATGAGGTGATTCTAGATCCTACCAAAGTCATCTGGCAGACACCAGCCTCCATTGCATCAACGAGAAACAAAAAATAATTAAGAAAAAAAAATACTACATCCCTCCCAAAGAGGCAGACTGTTTCAATGTCTGCAACACAAATCCATCACAAGGGATGTGGTTAATGCATGAAGCAAGCAACATAATGCCAAATTGACCCCATATGATCGGGCTTGGCAAGATGGTGTATTTGTTGGCAACTTTACCAAATTGTCATGGCCAAATACAATTTCATTAATTATGGGAAACTCAGTGCATTTCTGGAACATTTACGGGAACACAAAAGGAACAGTTTCAGACCATTCTTAGAGTGGGTCAGTTAATAGCCAGACTGGTGCTAGAGACAGCACTGGATGTAGCTGATACAGCTGCCCACTCGGTCTCCATGACAGTGGTACTGAGGTAGGCTTCTTGGCTACACCTTTCTGGATTGCCCAAAGAGCTGCAGAAGACTTCCAGTTTGAAGGGCCCAAACTCTTCATGGAGAAGACAGATTCTTCTCTCCACATCCTGAAGGATTCCTGGAGCACATTACGCTCTCTGGGAATCACTGCAGGACGGAAGAGAAGATGTATCTCTCAGCCACAGCACAGGTCACAACCTCCTCAATACCCACCATCTCCACGCTATTATGAGCCACAGTGTAAGAGGACCAGGGTTCAAAAGCAGAAGCAGTCCGCAACCTCTCAAACCGCCTCTGCTAAGCACTTTTGACAGGTTGGTCGAGGGCCTGAACAATTATACCTTGCAACATCAGCTGCCACCTACACACCTGACACACCCCTTCAGAAGTCATCTGGCCCTACTTCACAGCAGTTGGGATAATATCACCTCTGACAGGTGGGTTCTGGAGATAATTTTGAAGAGTTATGCCATTCAATTAATGTCCCTCCCTGATTCCAACCCTTCTTCCCCATCCCCCTTCCAGGGACCCTTCTCATGAGAACCTACTTCATCAGGAAATATATCATTTGTTATGCCTAGGGGCCCCTGAACCAGTCCCGGTGCAACTCAGGAGCAAGGGGTTTTACTCTCATTGTTTTCTGATCCCCAAGGCGAAGGGAAGTTGGAGGCCCATTCTAGATCCAAAGGCATTAAACAAATACAGGAAGGTGCAGATGTTCAAGATGAACACAAGAGGCAGCCATTATTCCAGCTCTAGAGCAAGGAGATTGATTTCCAGCACTCAACCTACAAGAAGTCTACTTCCATATCTCAATATAACCATTGTACGGGAGGTTTTCTATGGTTTACCTTTGGGGCAGGACCATTATCAGTACAGACTGCTCCACCCAGGATATTCTCCAAGGTTCTCTTCATTATAGCGGTGCACTAACCCCGGTACAGTAACTGGAATTTATCAGCACCAACCTTGATGCAGTACAAGCGAGACATTCCTCCTGCTATGCAGACTCACCACCCTGGGATGGATGCCTCCCTAATAGGCTGGGGAGTTCACCTACACAATCACAAGGTTCAGGGCAAATGGCCTTCCAAAGAAGTGACCTTCCATAGCACTCTTTTGGAGCTAAGGGCTTTCAGGAATGCGTGTGCACACTTTCTGCCTTTCATCAAGAACACCCACATAAAAGTCATGATAGTCGTAATATGACCTGTATGTTTTACATAAATTGCCAAGGGGGTGCCAGATCTCCCTCCTGCTGCAAGGAAGCACTCAAACTTTGGAATTGGTGCATCCACCACAATGTTCTCATCTCAGCTTGCTATCTACTAGGCATACAGAATGTGACAGCCGACAGTCTCGGTTGGAATTTTTGTCATGACCATGAGTGGGTATTGAACTCAGAGGTCCTTCAAGATATATTCGCCCTTTGGGGAACCCTGACTACCGAT
Organism: Lepidochelys kempii; assembly: GCF_965140285.1. Lineage (NCBI taxonomy): Eukaryota > Metazoa > Chordata > Testudines > Cheloniidae > Lepidochelys > Lepidochelys kempii. The sequence continues at coordinate 20,996,963 of NC_136394.1, read as the reverse complement.
CTCTTTGCTACTTACCAGAACAAGAAATGTCCTCGTTACTGCTTCAGGGCTGGCCTGGGGAAACAGTCACTGGGAGATGCCCTCATCCTCCCATGGGACGGGACCCTCTTGTATGCCTTTTCCCAGTTTCCTCTTTTATTGAAGGTCCTGTTGAAAATTCAACAAGACAAAGGGAGAGTTATTCTGATTGCCCCTCCTGGCCATGACAAGTCTGGCTCCCTTACCTGACATAGATGGCAACATGCCCTCCTGTTCCTCTTTGGCCCATTCCTTACCTGCTCTCTCAAAACAATGGGCTGATCCTTCACCCCAACCTGTGGGTCTTCCATCTCCAGGCATGGCTCCTTCTTAGTTCCAAGGCTTAGCGGCACAATGCTCCGAGGAGCTGAAAGACATGTTGCAACACAGCCAAAAGCTGACTACTCAACATACCTACCTACAAAATGGAAACGATTCCAAGTTTGTTGTCATTCTAAAAACATAGACCCAACCTCGTCTTCCCTATCTCTGATTTTGCACTACATTTTAGACCTCAAGAGGTCAAAACTCTCACTCAGCTCTCTTAAGGTACATCTCGTAGTAGACAGATACTCGGTGTTTGCTTACCCACTGATGCGTAGATTCCTTAAGGGCATTGGGAATCTCTTCCCACATGAGACATCACCTGCTCACACCTAGGGCCTTAACCTAGTTCTCAGGGCTTTGACTAGACCTTCCTTTGAGTCCATAGCAACTTGCTCTCTCTCACACCTGTCCATGAAGACAGCATTTCTAATTGCCATCACCTCAGCTAGGCACATAGGAGAAATAAGAACAGGAGTACTTGTGGCACCTTAGAGACTAACAAATTTATTTGAGTATAAGCTTTCGTGGGCTACAGCCCGCTTCATCGGATGCATAGAATGAAACATATAGTAAGAAGATATTTAAACATACAGAGAACATGAAAAGGTGGAAGTACCCATACCAATTGTAAGAGGCTAATTAATTAAGAGGAGCTATTATCAGCAGGGAAAAAAAAAACTTTTCAAGTGATAATCAAGATGGCCCATTCCCGACAGTTGACACGAAGGTGTGAGGATACTTAATATGGGGAAATAGATTCAATTAGTGTAATGACTGAGCCATTCCCAGTCTCTGTTCAAACCTAAGTTAATGGTATCTAGTTTGCATATTAATATTAATAGATTTTCAGCCCAAGAAGTTCAGATACACTTTGGGTGACATCTGGGTGCTTATCTGAACTGAACCAAATGTCCTGAGGCTGACCCATCCTGGCTTATTCCCCAGAAGTCCAGAATTTGAGGCCATGTTGCAGTGTGGCTCATACTCACTTATTAATATGCAGTGCTGCATAGCATGCAGTGATACTACAGAGGAGTGCCTGTTGCAAATGCCACGGCTTAGATGACAGACTTGTGTAGGTACAATACCTTGTGTCTGATGCTGCCCTTCCTAACGTAAAGCATATTGTGTCACGTCGTACGTTTGAAGGGTGGGGGTAAGGCTGGTGAGCGTGTTTAGAGCATCGCAACCGAGGAAACAGTCAAATACAGTATAAAGGAAGCGCAACCGGCATTTTTACATGGATGATAAACAGTAGTACTAGCATTGCATTAGCACTTTTGCTGTTGTGTTCCTAGAATTAACAGGTATGAGATGTTGTCTGACTCTAACGCCTCATCTGCAGGTTTTCCTCACAAGCCCAGGATTGAGCAAATACCCTTAATATCTTCGTGTATTATATTATCCACAGGAGTGTTCCAGGCCAGATCAAATCTTGTGACCTCCTCAGGCTAAATATGTTTGATTCCTACCTTTACAGAATATCTCAGATGGTTGGTTCTTCAGAGAACAGTATGTTTCTTTCATCGTAACAAAATCCTAATTTATTTTAGATGCTAACCTCCACCCCCATCTATCTTTTAATAGCCTGTTACTGCAGAGTGAAGACAAATACTGCACTGTAGGCTGTAGACCATTTTACATTCATTGAATTAACTGTTCTTGTTATCCAGATGACTGCACTACGCTTCATCTGTGTACGTTTTATTATCTTGCTAGGGAACTCGGTATTTAATTTTCTTCTTCGTTGCAGATTAAAATGGATAAATAATCAAGTTAAATCCTGTGACTATCTGAAATTTGCCACAGGCTAGCATCCTGAGGGATAGTAAGCACAAGTACTTTTTGTGTACGAGACAGATTATCTACATGTGAAGGCTGTTAGCCCTGGGAAGACAACTCATACCACAAGATTATTAGCCACTGCCAAGCAACTTCTTATTGTTATTTATATTACCGTAGCACCTAGGAGCTCCATTCCTGGACCAGGACCTCATTGTGCAAAGAGAGGGGAGGGCCTTAGGACTAAAATCTGGGTAAATGGCCAGCTTAACTGTGCAGTGTAGACGTGCCCTTAGTCAGTTGTATTTGAAACAGTAAAAACCTGGGCTTTTGTGTTTCAGGGGTTGTCAAGAGTATGGCTTAGGTAAGATGTTATGGGCCTCGTTTCAGCCAAGCACTCAAATGTGATGAATCAGGGTCATGTACAATTGATTATTCTGGGTATCACATGTTAGTGAACAGGGTTTTCCATTGTTTAAAAATACGACTGTCTACGACAGTGTTTTAGACTTTAGAATTCACTTTGTAGTGCGGCACTTAGGGGACCGTGGGCCTGATTCTGCTCTCATTTGCACTGATGTAATTCAGGAGTAACTCCACCCTGAAGTTATTCTGGTATAACACTGAAGCAAGCACGTTTACTTGCTGGCTGTTGAATATTTTTGTCATTGATAAATATGTATTGTTCCTGGCAATGATCACTTAAGAATTGAAACACCTCTGCCTAAAACTGCAGGTTTCCCCTTCTGGAAACATCCTATGGAATTTAATTGGGATGAAACCAATAAGGTTCTATGGAAATTAATTTTAAAAGGTTTTGTAGAAATTACTGCAAAACTCCATAGGTTTTATTACTGAATTATCTCCCTTCCATGGTATTTTTTTAAAAAACTTCTTGTACATCTTATTCTTTAGCAGGACTATAGTTATTAAATCTATAAAATGATTTAAAAAGCCACCCTATTTCCACATTGTTTTCTATTCACTACATGGGACATTTATAGGGGCCTGACAGACAATCCTTTGCTAGGTAAAGAGTTCCTGCTTTACCCTGTTCAAAACCGTTGGTAGCAGAAACCTTGCTTCCTTTCTAACTACTCTCTTGGAAAACTATTAAAGTGACACAACAAGACGTCATTATGCTCTGGGCCAGCTGCACGCAGTTACCATTGAAGGCAGAAGCACAGTAGCCTGAATCTGTATAATACTTACGCAACGTTGTCAAGCGTTCCCTCCCTCCTGGCAGAAATGATACGAAATGTAATTTATTTACTTTAAGCAAATACATCTCCCGCTAGAAATCTCTCATACCTTCATATTAGGAAACATACCCTCTGAGGGCATCTGAATGGGATCTTAACTTGGTTCAATTTATTCAAGACTCTCTCTCTCCCTATCCATTTGTGATGCTCAAAAGAGTAACTGGGTGTTGACATTTCTAGGCTATCTCAGTGCTAATTGTGAACCCTCCTGGGAGATTTGACTCTGTTTTCTAGGACTATTTTTGGATGCTTGGATTAGGATCATTGACTCGGCATGTATGACTGAAGTAGATAAGCCTGAAGAAGAGCTCTGTGTACGCTCGAAAGCTTCTCTGTCTCGCCAACAGAAGTTGGTCCAATAAAAGATATTACCTCACCTACCTTGTCTGTGTAATTTAGCTGCACAAAGGGCTCTACGGCACATGTAACTCTGAAACCCGTGAGCTATTCGCTGCCTGTGAAGATTTCTTTTGGGCACATTGATTGAATTTACCTGGTTTTCTGAAGGGAAGCATCAGGTGCAGGTTTGACACTGTCGCCATCTCTGAATTTTGCAGGGTGCCCACTGGTAATCTGCATCATCTCTGCAGCTTCAGCCATGGACTATTATGGAGAACATGAGAAGTGAGTACAGAAAGATCTACCTCTGTTTAAAATATGAAAACAAGTAAGATATCAGGGGAGGGCAGGACTAATGCTAAATATCTTCCCACAGGGCCTGATTCTGGGCTCCAACAACTCCCATTGACTTCAGTGGGAATTGAGGGTGTCGAGCACTATTTATCGCTTATGCATTGCACATTAGGTCTATATATTGAGGCTATTTGCACATCTGCCAGGGATGGGCTCAACTTTGAAAGTTCAGATCCATAATCAGAGCTGAGTGTGAACTTCCTCAGAGTTTGGGGATGAGGTGGTGGAAGAGATTCTTAGATTTAGAGTTCCGGTTTGGATCCATCTCTTTGGGCACTACTGTAATACAACCAATAATAGTAATAAATACACATGCGTATGTAAGGGTATTTATATATGTTCACTTTTGTTTTGAGCATATTTATTTTACTAATAAAACTGAATTGCTCAAGGATTCTTTGTTTGGACTGAAACAGCTAACCAGCTCTCCTGCTCTTAGTCTTTATTGTTGATGTACTTTTCCCCATTTAAAATGTGTTAGGAAACAGCCACCCACAAATAGTTCTCTATGAGATTGCTCAACATTATAGAGTCCTGTTCCATAAAGAGATACGGCCTCCGGCAATAGTGATGGTGGATGTTCATGCTAGGTAATCTTTATTGTTTTTAACATGTATGTTACATCTGAACTCCAGTTTTGACTAAACACACTGATCAGAGAGCAACAAAACTAACCAAAATACTTGGTGTAAGCAATGTAGTTGTAGCCTATGACTGCAGAGGTGTTAATGGGCCACTCTAGCTTGAATAGTCCCTTACAATATGTGCTAACTACTTATGTTAAACAGTCTGGCCCATCTTGCATTTTGGTGTGACATTGGGGGTACCCTTCCCAGACCTGAAGAGAAGCCCTGTGTAAGCTCCCAAACTTGTCTCTCTGACCAGCAGAAGTTGGTCCAATAAAATATATAACCTCACCCACCCTGTCTCTCAAAATACTTGGTGTCAAGTCAGCTGGGAGGTCGCTCTTTGTTTCGATCTAATGTGCAGGGACAGGAGGAGTAGTGAGGCAGGATTGGAGGACTGAAGACGCCCTGGAGGACATAAAAGCTCTCTATAAATATATCTTATTGGGGAGCAGGATTTTGAGAAGGAAGAGCAATCTACCTCCAGGAATTACAGGGCTTGGGGGGAGGGTTACTACCTCTGGCTTTTAGGGAAAGATATGGATCTAATTCATTGAGGAAGTATTGGGGCCATTGCTGGAGATAATGATGCATCTTTTAAAAGGTGTAGTAAATGCTGCTTCTGAACCCTCTCCACTTCTAAATCACACCCGCTCAGCATAGCACTCTGCCCCCTCTACTGCTGGCTGAGCCACAGATAGAGCTTGATTAGCCAGGTACAGCCTTGGCTAACAGAGGTGGGCCTTTTATCTCAAGCAGTTGAGGCTCATGGGTTTACAATAAAAGATTACAGGTTCAATCCCCATGGCTGACAACCTACCCAAGGGCCCCGATATTACACACTCAGCAGTCCCTAGGCAGTATGACTTTCTCTATGTGGACACAAATGTTTCCATCCATCAGTATTATACATGCTCTGAGAACCCCTCTGGCTGTGCTTTGTCAGAAGGATCCAATAATGTAGAGGCTGGGAATGTCTGTAGTAAGAGAAAAGATGATTGACTGATTAAACAAATTAGTAAAACAGATTTAGAGATGGTTTGGGGATTAAAATTCTGAACATGGAGTATGGGGCATTGTAAGCAGAAAAAGCAAACTGACCTGAGAGAATACCATAGGGCCTGATCCTTTCGATGGGTAAAGTTTCAGAGTGGTAGCCGTGTTAGTCTGTAGCAGCAAAAAAACAAACAAACAAAACGAGGAGTACTTGTGGCACCTTAGAGACGAACTATTTGGACTATTTATGCCCAAATAAATTTGTTATTCTCTAAGGTGCCACAAGTACTCCTCGGTTTTTTTGATGGGTAAGGTAATTCATGTGTTTAAGTCATTACAGGATGATACAGGTTTTTGTTAAATGAATGGATTACTCCTTTGTTCTGTTTTTGTCCATTCCAAACTGATGATGTAAGAACTAAGCTGAAAGTTGTCATCCCCTGTCCCAATCCCTTCCTCATCCCCCAGCAGCCTGAAGAACAAGAGAGGAAGTCTTCAATTTTGTTCTTGCTGCAAAGACAACGGGAATCCTCTCTTCTGATAAACACCATATTACACGGTGCAGTTGCCAGAAAGGACAGCTTAGGTATTCTCTGTCTCCTTCACACCATCTTGAAGCACACTACAGCAGATAATTACAGGCAGACTTCCCTATGCAATATACAAATCCAAGAGAGATCCTGCCGGAGACTCCTTGAGTAGGAGGAGTGGGGGGAAGCAAGAAGATGCAATTAGCTCCATCCATGTTTCCTGTTTTAGAATTTCTCAGCCATTCTGTACCATACTTTCTTCTCTTTCTCATTAAGTGCATGGCTAATTAAATGACCTCATGTTTGATCTTCCACCAGTGAGTAGATAGTAACCATTCTGCCTTCTCCCTGCAGTTGCTGGCTTTCACTGAAGAACGGTGCAATCTGGGCTTTTGCAGCCCCAGCATTGTTTGTAATTGTGGTATGTATACTCCCTTGCTGCTGCCAGGCTCTCATTGCACATGCGTTTCAGTTCCAGTACGGTTTTACTTGAAGGCACAGGCCTAAATTCCATCCTCAGTAACACTGGGCAGCCCCACTGAAGTCGATGGTATGGCATGGTGCCTGTCTGAGCTATTTTCTTTCTGTTCACTCAAATGCCCTCATTTTACTTTGATTGACATGTTACTATTTGTTTAGGTGAGCAGATTCCTACACGGCTCATTTCACTAGTTCCCAGTGCATGTCTTCATGCTGATAGGCCTTATGCTGCAACAGCCACCAGCCACTGAAATTCTAATGGGAAAAATTACATGAAAACTACCAGTAAAGCCTGCTGTAGTCTAAATGTACCATTGTACCTATGTCCCTCCAATCAAATGCTATGGTCTAGATTCACAAAGGGACTTAGGTGCCTAACTGCCACTTTAGGTGCCTGAATCCTAGAACCAGACACTGGTCTTCACAAAACCACTCCTCAGCTGCCGCTGAACCCTGGAGGTGCCTAAATTCACTTCGCACCTAAGTTTTTGCAGCATGTGCATTGCTACACCCTTTTGGTGTCTGGATGCCTAAGCCCCAGTGAGACTCACAAACCAGGGGAAGAGAGCTCTTCCTCCACTAACTCCCCTGCGGGGCCCAAGCCAGGAGGTACGCTCTGGTCATGCTTACCGCATTGGTCCCCTCATCTGAGCTCACCAAAATGGTGGGGATGGGGAAAGAGGAGGAGCAGCAGGAGGCATGCACCCAGGAATTGAACCGGGCTCTCCCACCTCTCAGAGGACTGCTATAACTCCTGCGTTATGGGATAGTCCGATGTGGGGGCTCCCTCAGCCTCTCCCATTGAAGCTGTGCCACCATGAAAACGACTCCATAGCCTGGTGGTCAGAGCACTCACCCAGGATCCAGTCCCCTTGCACCAATGACTCTTATCCAAAATGGAACAGAGCCTGGGGGAGCCTCACATCAGAATATCGCATAGCCCAGCAGTTAGGGCTCTCACCTGAGAGGTGGCAAATCCTTTCTCCCTGCCAGGCAGAGCGGGGACTTGAAGGAGGTTCCCACATCCCAAGTGCTTTTCTAACCACTGGGCTAAAAGTTTGGAGGGAGGTCTACTGCCACCTTGCAAGAAATTCCTGAGGTACCTCCTGACTCCAGGAGAGGTTTCACAGCTGAGACTCCCAAGCAGAGGAAGGTGTGTCCCTCCAGCCCAGTCTTAGGCACCAAACTCCCTGATAGCAGTGAGGCTTAGGACATGCCCCCTCTTCTTGGCATCTTCCATGGGCTAGCTTAGGCAGCTACCTCCCACAGTGTGCTGGCTTTTGTGAAACCCAGACTTAGGTACTTGTCTCCTTCCGTTCATTGCATAGGAAGCCTGAGAGCTGAATTCAGGATATGTGAAGCCCAGTCATTTTCTGAGTGCCGCACTTAGAAAAATTAGGCATGTCTGCAGATCGGCCTGATCCTAGAACATGGACTCTGACCCCATTCAAACTTTGAGGCTGGTCAGATTTGGATCCAAACTTCTCAGCTTAAGTTCATCTCTCTAAGATGAATCCAAAGCTCCTCCTCCTTTGTGGAGACTTGGGTCCAAATTCAAACTTCATGGCTCATTTCTATGTATGAAGTTCCATAGCCAGATCCTCAAAGTTATTTAGGTGCCTAGCTTCAAAACAATGGGATTGTTACTATGTTATTAAATTGTCTTTAGTGTTTATGGGACCAGTAGTAGTATCAGCCTTACTCATATGAATTACTCACATGAATAATGATCTTCAGTGGGAGTAATGGATGCATAGTTAGGCCCTATGTTATTAAAATAGCAATAATATATCTTTTAAATACATGTTACCAACATATTTAAAAAATGAAAAGTTCTGTATTAGTAAAGTCTCTTTTTCCCCCTCTGGTTTATTTATAAACAACATAATATGCAGTATTTGAAATAAACTGCAAATAAGAGCATAGCTATTTTTATCAATTATAGGAAAATCACAGATACTACTATATGCAGCTATTAAAGCAATAAAGTTTATTAATTTAAAACCAGAAACTATTTTGTTACTATAGTAACACTCAAATCAAACTATGGTGGCTGCCATTAAAATCTTTATAACCTTGCCTTTGCATGTACATTACATAATTGCAGTATTCAGTGTTCCATATTTGTAGTATTGAGAATACCTAGGGAATAATGCAAATACCATGGTAACAGTAACTACTTGCAAGAGAATTTATTGGAATTTTAATGGGAACCACTGTACACAAAGCATCTCAGATAATAGCTATAAATTAGCACTAGAATACAGTCTTGTGATAATCAACCATCAGAAATTACATCTACAGGCCCTGCAGAAATGCCTAAGAAACATATAGTAATATGAGAGAGAGAGATTTAGTGGTTTACTGAACTGGTGGTGAAAAGTTCTATATAGCATTATTATTCACAACTGCTTCTTCAGCCACTAAGCAAGCATCAGAAACAAGTCTTAGTTCAAATCTAGCCCCGGTTATATAGTGACTAACACTCTAGAGGTGCATGGATCTATGTTTCTCTCCTGAGCCATCCAGTGTTTTAAAATACATATTCAAATAATCAAAGTAAATATTTATGATCAATAAACAAAACAAAATCTTTGCCCAAATAGTTGCCTGCTGGAGGAAACAGTAATATTGTAAATGTAAAAGTTAATTAAAAACATTCAAAGCAGAGGATATTAATGAGCATGGTTGAGCCATCATTTATTATGAATGCTATCGCTGTCAAGTGTAAGAGCAATTGAAATCCTCCTTGGCCAATGTTGACATCCGAGGAGAGAGAGGTAGGTATAGAAAGAAAATACCTGCAAACCACTTATACAGTGGATGCCTATTATATTTCATGGGCCAGATTCTCTGCCCTGCTCTACTCCCTTTGTGCCACTCTGGCAGTGCAAAGGGATCAGAGACTGGACCTGTCCCTCCAGCCAGGGATACCCCAGGTAATGTAGCTGGATCCTAAGCAACCCCCTGTGGTGTAGGGGGAGAGTTATTGGTGTGGCCAGAGCCGCAGCTGTTGGATGGTTCTTTGGGATCACTTACTACCTGGTGGAGATCAGAGCAGCCCCCACATTGCACTTAATTCTGAAAGAGTCAATGGTGGGGAAATTTGGGCGAAGTTACTGGAGCAAGCCTCTGCTCTTATGAACAAGTGACCTGGGATCATTAATGACTGTGCAGAACAGACAGCTCTTGGATTTTTAAATGTCTTATCAAAACGATCCCCACACAGAGCAAACTACAGGGCATGGATTTTCTGCACCTCAGAGGGCTGAGTCCCTTCACTAGTACTCAAATCTATTGTTCCTTCCATGCCTGGGTGTTCCAAACGTGGGGTTCTGTGCCCTCAAATCCCATTGCAGTCAGTGGGGTTTGGGGGCACTCAGCACATTGCGGAAATGGGTAACATCACTAGATGAGCTTTCCCACCAGCAGAATTCTGGGGACAGTATCATATGGTCTGCACATGCCCCTTCCCTGTAACCATGTGTTAGAACTATACAATGATATGAGATTCAGGCTGTTCCTTCCACTTTGGAATGGAACATCAGGCACTACAGTTTAAACACTTGGTGAAGGAATGGCTTGTTAAAGCAGGCCTGTTATGTTCAGATGGCTGCTTTGGGTACATCTCTCGGTTGTAATGATTTTAATCTTTCCAGAGAAGAGAGCAGGTTCATGACTCAGTTACTGATACATGAATGTATTACAATGGTTTAATTATGCCCACACATTAAATTATAGTGAACTGGTGCTTAATCGCTTTGATTATTCAAGGAGTCAGGGTTGTTTTCTGGGATTAAGGAGAGCATTACTCGGCCGAAAACCTCTCTACAGCATCATCCTCTGATACTGTAATCAATGAGGCCTCTCTGACTCCTGTAGTAGGGTTGTGGGATCAGGACAATAATGCAAATGAGAAATAGATAAACATATTAATAAACACATCTACCAATGTGATATATGCCATCATGTGCCAGCAATGCCCCTTTGCCATGTACATTGGCCAAACTGGACAGTCTCTACGTAAAAGAATAAATGGACACAAATCAGACATCAAGAATTATAACATTCAAAAACCAGTCGGAGAACACTTCAATCTCTTTGGTCACTCAATTACAGACCTAAAAGTTGCAATTCTTCAACAAAAAAAAACTTCAAAAACAGACTCCAACGAGAGACTGCTGAATTGGAATTAATTTGCAAACTGGATACAATTAACTTAGGCTTGAATAAAGACTGGGAGTGGATGGGTCATTACACAAAGTAAAACTATTTCCCCATGTTTATCCTCCCCCCTGCCCCTGCTGTTCCTCACATGTTCTTGTCAACTGCTGGAAGTGGCCCACCTTGATTATCACTACAAAAGGTTTCCCCCACTCTCCCCCAGCTCTCCTGCTGGTAATAGCTCACCTTACCTGATCACTCCCGTTACAGTGTGTATGGTAACAGCCATTGTTTCATGTTCTCTATGTATATAAATCTCCCCACTGTATTTTCCACTGAATGCATCCGATGACGTGAGCTGTAGCTCACAAAAGTTTATGCTCAAATAAATTTGTTAGTCTCTAAGGTGCCACAAATCCTCCTTTTCTTTTTATATTGAGTAGAGTAACCACACTTCTGTGTTAAAGGCCTTACTTTGATTTTTAAGTCATGAGTCCAGATTCTGGGCCATCTTTTCAGTGTTGGAGAGGGGCTGAGTGGCATGGAATGCCCGTGGTCCAAGAGCTCTATGCCCCTTTCCTGCATGGACACTAGCGAGGTTGTCTGTGGTGGGGACTTGCAGGAGAGAGCAGGATGGAAATTGGAATCATGTTTTGCTAAAGGGGGAAATGGGAACAAGGAAACTGGAATCATGTTTTGCTAAAGAGGGAAATGGGAACAGGGAATGGGAGTAAGGAAATTGGAATCATGTTTGGCTAAGGGTAGGAATGGGAACAGGGACACAGGTGTAAGGCTTTGTGGTGTCAGAGCTGGGAAGGAGGATACTAAGGAAGGAAACTAGAATCATGTTTGCTGGAAGTTCATCCCAATAAACATCGAATTGTTTGCACCTTTGGACTTCGGGTATTGTTGCTCTCTGTTCATGCGAGAAGGACCAGGGAAGTAAGTGGGTGAAGGAATAAGCCGCCTAACAACTGGCAATGCCAAACTACACCTGTCCCCCACAAACTGTGCCTTCTGTGCACACTAAGGAGGCACAGCACAAAAATCATGCCCCCATTATTTTCCTGGAGGAGCAGCAGAATGGGGGCATCGACTTTACCATAGTGGGCTAGAATAGCAAAAGGAAAGTTCCAGTGAGATGCCCCCAAATGCTCCTGCACCTAGAGAACCTCCCACCCATTGCATTTGCAAATGAGCATTGACACAAGCCAAGAGGAGAACTGCACATACACCACATCACGGCATTTTACAAGCATTTAAGCGCCTACAAAGGGCTTGATTCACTCATGGGAAACTGGCCATTACAGCTACACCCAAAGAGGGATGGCAGTTGGTGGTTCCGCTGCTTCCCTCTGCCAGTGGGGCTGCAGCCAGGCATCTGATGGAGTCTGGCTGCTGGAGAGTGGTCAGGAGATCTCATGAATCAGGACATTTCATGGGCAGTGTAGCTCAGCACCGCTCCCACTCACTCTACGTGCTGTGAAAAGTCATAGGGAAGTTAATATTGATGGAAGCGCTTGCTAGGACGCTAGAGACATTTAACAGGCAAGGTGAAAAAGTTCATGTCTCAGTTTTGCAAGGCTGGTATGTTGACATGGCAGAAATTGCCTGATACCAACAGCTTAATGATGAGATTAATGGCATAGCTAAAGAATCCCAAGTGATAGGTGGAAAATTTCTCTGTCATGTTAAAGGAAAGCACGGATGTGCACGTGACAGTGTAGCTGGGTGGCTGCGGGTATGGCAGAGTTGGTCAAAGAGTCCTGGGCTTGTTTTCATAACATGTTCATTTTTTTCATGCGTGATGTAATTAAAACTGACCTAAGCCTAGGTGTAGACATTACCATGTTGATAGGAGAATTAGTCTCTTGACCTACCTTCTGCCTCTTGGAGAGATGGATTTACTAGCGCCCTTCTGTGGCTTTAGTAAGTGTCTACAGTACAATGCTGCAGTTGTGCCGCTGTAGTGTTTCAAGTGTAGAGAAACCCTTAAATGGTGAAGGACTGAAATAATCCAATAGTCAAATTGTTTCCTCATTGACTCAGCTCTTGCTGTGTAGGACATGTGAGGCAATCAGCATAATCAAGCCCTCCTATACTGATGCCCAAAGACAGCATTAAATACAAAGGGGAAGATGGTGAAGAACTTACTGCCAGGGGTGAATTTTGACATCAGCGGCACTGTTCGTCTGAGTAATTGCTCAATTAGAATTAGAGCTAAACTACTTGGCCCTAACTTTTTATTTGTTAGACAGTATTCTTGGCAGGACAAGTTATATTCTTATGTGGATTCAAATATTTGAAGAAAGAAAGAGCGAGCCAAATGGAGGGAGAATAAATGAACGGGGGTAGTGTTCTTACAATAATTTGCAAAATATTCCAAATCCAGCTCAGCCCAAAAGAGCAGCAAATAGTGCCAACTGAATATTCTACTTGAGAAATGGATTAATACCCTAGGGAATAACAGCAAGGCTAACTTGTGTTTTCAATGTGTGTGTGTATTTGTATTTAGTCATCCTGTTATTTAGCAGCAAAAGCTCTTTAAGTAGCAAACTAGCCATTAGCTGCCTGAAATGTTGTTTTGCTAGGAAAGTACAGCTCAAAAGGCAGTACTTAAAAGCCTGACGGCTCCCAACCACAGGGTTCCTATGTAGGGGGCCTCAGCAGAGGAAAATGGCATATAGGCAATCATTCCATGGGGGGCGCAGGCATTCCTCCCGCATGGAATGGGTGCCTCTCTCCACAAGATCGGTGCAGCTCCTATGCCTCTGCCTGCCATGCTGCTAGAGCTGCTTCCACCAGGAGCTGCCCCCTTAAAAGGGAGTTACGGAGTGATGGGAGTTGTGTCTGTGGAAAAAGTTAAAGCCTCTGGTAGTTTCCCCATAAGGGCAACAAATCGACTCACCACCTCTCACACTCTGACCACGTGTGGATTTGCAGCCCCCAAAAGTGCTCGCTTTAGGATTTAAGGCAAGGGACATGAGGGGATGGTGCCATGAAGAGCTGTAGGGCACCCTTCTAATCCCTAGATCTTAGGCCTTTAGGAACATGAAGAAACCCCCCATGCAGTATCCTGAAAATATCAAACTTTGCTATTCGCTCTTTCTGCTGATTTGAAAAGCAAATTAATCTTAGTCAGACTGTGCTCAAGGAAACATCTCTCCAAAAGAATCTGTATATTTGGAGCAAGGTAGTAAAGACTTCTGGCAGACGGCTTTGTTCATTATCAGGCATCTGTAACCCTTGGTGTGTTTTCATAGATATGATAGAGTTAAGGCAATTCTAGTGAAAAACCAAACTCCTGTGCTTCCTGGGTGATGGGTAGTAGCAAAGACATTGAACAGACCAAGAAGGTAGCAATCATGCTGAGGAAAATTTTGGACAGTAGTTTGCTGGTCCTTTATGTTGCTTTGACATAAATCATTACTTTCCTAGGCTGATCCCATCCCCTGTTACAAGAATTTCTCTTCAACACCAATTTTGTAGATGAGTGTGCACATCTGAGTAAAACGTCATCACAACAAAGAATTCTGTACCATGGTGACATGGGCTAATTGCTTTTTCATTAGTGGCCCAGACATTCCTTTGGGAATTGGGGCTCTTGTATCACTGTGCAATCCATGCCTATGAAGGGTACTACTTTGTAAATACTAAACACTGAAGGCAACTTGCTGACACACTCACGCTAAATAGTACCTAGTACCCAATTCTGTAATAACAGCTAGCTCTTACACAGCACTTTCCACAATAGGTCTCAAAGCAATTTACAAAGGAGGTCAATCTCATTATCCCCATTTTACTGATGGGAAAACAAAGGCACAGGAAGGTGAAGTGACTTGCCCAGGGTCACAGGCAGAGCTGAGACTAGAACCCAAGACTCCCAAGTCCCAGTACAGTGTCCTACACTGAAATGCCTCCCTCCACTGACTTCAAGGTACTCTTTATTATGAGTAAGGGAGCACCTAGGGGGCAGATCACACCACGGGCCCGATGTTCTGCTCTTGTTCTCATTACATAGTGCCTTGCTCTGCAAGTAGCCTCACTGATTTAAGTCAGTCTGCTTGAGGAGTAAGTGGGGCACAGAACTTGGCCCCTAATGCTTAGAGGCCCTGAAGCAAGAAGGCACTTAAGCATATGCTTAATTTTAAGCAGGCAAATAGTTTCACTGAAGTCAAGCACATGCTAAGGTGCTTTGCTGGATGGGGGCACAACTCTCAGGAGTTGAGCTTCCTTAATTTTATCCACATCAGTGCCTGAGCCCTCACATTTTTTCTCGTTTAAAATAAAGCTCCTCATTCCTTTTTTTTCTACACAAAAACATGCAGCATTTTTGAAAAAATTAAACTGATGATAAGAAATCAAATGTGAAAGACTAAAGCTAGGAAAGACGACAAATAAGGGTCTGATTAGACCTTTCCATCAGTGCTTGCTTTACTGTATATCTCCTCCATTCCCAACCCTTCTGCCATGCCCTGACCGGTGAGGCAGAACTTCCCGGTGTGAATTCTTTAAGCTGCACTTGTGAAAATCCAAAGTAACTCCCTTTAAATCAACATAATGACCCCACAATTGGTCTGGGGTCGCTGAGAGCAAAATTAGGCCCCTTGTTCTTCCAACTTTGAACATCCATCTGCTTTAACTGATTAGCAGCAGATGGAAATGCATAACATTCACTACAGATTTCCCATGTGATTTAGCGATGGACCTCTGCCACAATAACTTGAGATGTTAGTGTTGCTATTAATGATGTTGTGATGACAAGAAAATTAACTCATGTCCCCAGGAAATACATTAAAGCTAAGGATGGGTGAATCTGTTCAGTTAACCCCCTGACATTTTGCTTGAAACTCATGTGGAACCTAAAAGAGTGTGTGTTTTAAAGAAGCTTGGTCAATGGATTTAATTAACTTAATGTATTGGAAACTTTTTTTGAATGTGTCTGCACCTTCCAGGGTCTGACCTAGAGTGGATGCAAAAGTCCCAAAATGCCAGGCATAAAGCTTTGTTCATGGAGTTTCTGGACTGCACAAGAGAAGCAACAAAAATCTAATGAGATTTGGAGGGAATCTGGATGAAACATAAATAAATTCAGACTAAAATTTTGGCTAAATAAAGGAAAGAGCCTGTTCCTGCCAAATTTCCAGCCCAGCTTTGTTGTAGACCTGTATTTCAGATGAACAACCTTTGGATTGTTACTCATCTCTAACTGGAACCTAAGCCCCATTGTAGTCAATGGCAAAACTCCCACTGACTTATTTTAGAGGCAGGATCCTGCAGTCAAGCCACCCCTTAGATACCTGTGGAAGATTTGACAAAGGCTTGCAGCATCAGGTCCTGCAACAGCAGACATTCCACTGGTTTCAGAGTAACAACCGTGTTAGTCTGTATTCGCAAAAAAGAAAAGGAGTACTTGTGGCACCTTGGAGACTAACCAATTTATTTGAGCATGAGCTTTCGTGAGCTCATGTAGCTCACGAAAGCTCATGCTCAAATAAATTGGTTAGTCTCTAAGGTGCCACAAGTACTCCTTTTCTTTAGACATTCCACTGAAATTCCAGTTGTGAGGCCAAGCCTTGCTTGCCTGTTGGGGACCCTCTTCCCTTAAACAGAACTACTTTTTCATAGATTCATAGATATTTAGGTCAGAAGGGACCATTATGATCATCTAGTCTGACCTCCTGCACAATGCAGGCCACAGAATTTCACCCACCACTCCTACAAAAAAAAACCCTCACACCTATATCTGTGCTATTGAAGTCCTCAAATCGTAGTTTAAAGACTTCAAGGAGCAGAGAATCCTCCAGCAAGTGACCCGTGCCCCATGCTACACAGGAAGGCGAAAAACCTCCAGGGCCTCTTCCAATCTGCCCTGGAGGAAAATTCCTTCCCAACCCCAAATATGGCGATCAGCTAAACCCTGAGCATATGGGCAAGATTCATCAGCCAGATACTACAGAAAATTCTTTCCTGGATAACTCGGATCTCACCCCATTGGGCCTATTTACCATGAATATTTAATTACCAAAACCATGTTATCCCATCATACCATCTCCTCCATAAACTTATCGAGTTTAATCTTAAAACCAGATAGATCTTTTGGCCCCACTGCTTCCCTTGGAAGGCTATTCCAAAATTTCACTCCTCTGATGGTTAAAAACCTTCGTCTAATTTCTAGTCTAAATTTCCTAGTGGCCAGTTTATATCCATTTGTTCTTGTGTCCACTTGCATGAATAAGGACTGCAGGATGTGGCCCATATACTTCAACTTTTCAGAAACTGGTTCTGGGATAAAAGTCTCATAAGAGAGAAAAGTGATGCTGAAAGGACTTAGAAACAGCCTTGGTTGCCTTTGTAACTGTGGTCCCAACCCTGCAGTCTTCACTCAGGTGAAATGTTCTTCAGCCTTATCCAAAGCTCATTGAAGTCTATGAGAGATTTGCCATGGACTTTGGCTCACCTGCCACTCCCACTCACTTTGCTTAGACTAGCAGCTGCTCATCACCTCCTAGGATTTATTCCATTGACTTTAATGGGAGTTTTGCCCGAATATAAGCCCTGTAAATCAGGAGATCTGGCTATTGTTATTAACTGTGTTTTTAAAAAAGCAGTACAAGCAAGTTCATGAGTAATTATAAGCAGAATAACTGCAACTCTGAAGTCAATTCTGGTCTTTCAGAAAAATAAGAAATAGGAGCAGCATTCAATTCCCTTATCTAAACGTATATTCCTCTAGCTTCAACATTCTAATATGTGAGGCTTCTGTATGTGTGTCTCTCATATTTGGTTGTAAATCTGCAGCAATTTTAAGGTTGTGTTATTTTGTAAGTTAAAATACAATGGTGGTTCATCAACCCAACATTCTCCTATTCATATTGTTGACAAGGTATTAATGCCAGATGTCAAAAAAATCATCGGTGGAACAATTCAGTGGCTGAATTTCAGTTTCATATTATAATTGGAGTGCAATTGCTTCCATACTTTGCTTGCTAGCACATTAATAAAGTAATAAGTTCATATCTAATCCGTTTATTCAGGCTAGATGTGAACACTAATTTCCCAAATAGCTTATCTGCCCTAAAACTACTTCTTAACGTTCTTGCACAAAACTCATTTCTTGATTTAACCCAGTGCTTTTAGAGAGCTTTCGTCCTCTGAGTATTGTAAGAAAATCCAAACTGTAGTGCAACTAGCCTTTGGGAATACAAGACATTTCAGCAGATGCAGGGTACAAGGCACTAAAGTATGGAGCTCTGGAAATTTAAGAATTTCTTTGCTGATTTTATGATGGGTCTTTATTTTTTTTGTAATAAGATCATAGTGTTCTCTTGCTATGTGATAGCAATCTCACTGACATACAGCAAAGGGGACATGGTGATAGCGACTTCACAGGAGGAGAAGATCAAAGAATTTATAAACAACTAGCATTTCAGAAGTCCCAAAATATCAGTGAAGTTCAGGCTTCAAATAGTTTTTCATTTATATATAATTCTGAAACTGAAATTCAGCTACAAATGCTAAACATCCTGTGTTTTAGAAAACAGGTTTTGTTTGCATTTGCTTTGAAAGTGCAGTCTACTGGACTTACTCACACAAGTGGTTCTGATAACTGGATCATATGGTCCATATTCAGTGTGGGCTCAATTCTGCAAGGTGTGGAGCATTTTCTGATTGATCCCACAACTTCCACTGAAGCTAATATGAGTTGAAGACGCTCTGCTCCTCTCAAGGAACAGTCAACACCACTGGGGGAACAGACCCTTTTCACTCAGCCCATACCAAAGCAAACCTTGCATTGGCTACAATGGGAATTTTTCCTGAGTAAAATCTCAATAAAGACCTTAGCCATTGGCTTATTGCCTTCAGTTGGACTCTCACATGAATACAATCAGTACGATTTGACCCTGTGTTTGTGTACAAATATATGAAATAGAGATAGGGGGACCAAAACAATGAAATCTTTAACACATGCTTAAAACATCATCCAAGATTAAAAGTAAGGATATGCAATGCAAAGGGTTTCGGAACAGATTGAAACAGCTTACATTAAATGGTAACTAGAACTGCTTCAGTGAATGGTGTACCTGTCAGATCAAAAGTAAGCTGCTCATGACTGCCCGTTACAGCCTGGTAAATAAAATAAAATTGTATTTCCAAATGATGGGGAAGGAGACAGGGAATGTCCAAATTCCTACTGAATAATATTCAGATTATCCAACTTCATAGAGACCAGTGAATGAAAATGGTGCCAGCTTTCACAAGGAATTATTCAAATGGCTCTAGATCCAGTCCAGAGTGGGATTCTTGATTTCCTACTACCTGTTGTCCAGCAGTAATGATGGGCCAGATCCTCAGCTGCTGTGAATAATCATAGCTATGACTGGCCACAAGAGCTGAGGATCTGCACCTACGTGCCTAAAGTCCACAAGAAACAGGGCTTGGGGGCAATGAAGGAAAAGATCTTGAGAAGCCTCAGTGGCCATTAAACTTCAAAAATCTTAAATATTTTCTCATTCTAAAGATCATAATTAAAGCACATATGTACAAATAACTACTTCTGCTCATTCTGAGGTGAAAAATAATTAGTAGCAGCCACTACAGTCTGCATCCCCCTCCTCCTCCTCCTGTTCAGACCTATTCTGTTCTTCTTCCTTCATGGTACTTACTCTATGGTAAACAACACACACTGTAGTTAGGGCTGCCCCGGCAGTAACCGGACCCCCAAGGCTCCGCCCTGCCCCTTCCCCCAAGGTCCCATCCCTGCTTCATCACTTGCCCCAGGTGCCGCCACACCCCTCCTCTTCCCCACAGCCCTGCCCCTGCACGCCACAAGCCTTGTGAGCAACTTGGCCCTGGAGGTGGTGATGGCTGCTGCTGCTGCACTGCCTCCTTCCTTCTCCTTAGGGTTGCCACAGATTAAAAAAAACAGAGCTTGGGGCTTGTCAAACGGCCCCCGGACACTGGTGAAAACTGGACAGGCGGCAACACTAACTGTAGTTGGTGTCTGACTTTAGACTAGAAGGGGGAACTGTACTTTCCCTGCCTCTCAGCTCCCTCTTTCTCTCGCTCTCAAAAAGCTAAGGTGTTTTGACAGCAAGAGTGTCCCTCCAATAGTAAAGCTTCCTTCTCCTTTTCTTCACCTATGACTCTAGACGGGATGACAAACAAGCCTTTGTTCTGTCTTTCCATGTCAATCTTTTCAAGATTCCCTGGGAATTCTTTTCACTCCATGGATGTTTTTCTGCTGGGCCTGTCATCAAATGCAGCATGCCTTTGTGTAAAGCAGAGTTCAGGCTTAACATTTTTCCTTAATTCTGTTTCGAAATGATCTCATGTCAACATTGCAAGCAAATTTTGGTAAGTGGCAAGAATTCAGCACTGAAAGGTCTAAAAGAAGGTGCTTTCTAAAACACAGACGCACACACATTGCAGTTTCCATGGCCAGTTTGTCAGGTGCTGGTAGGAACCTAAGATATTCACATATAGAATAGGGTTTTTTGGCCTTGCAGTTGTGGTCAAATCCATACTTCTGATGATGGGATGCAAAGTTTCTAACTAATGGTCAATTCTCATTCAGCACATCTAACCCAAATCTCAATGTGCAGATAGTGGACATCCATTATAAAAACAAACAAAGTCCCCAATAAGATGCTTTAAACAAGAAAAGTGGGTCCAGATCTTAGCCCCCCACTTCTGCCGCTTTGTGCAGAACAGCCAGAGAACCAGTGGGTTTAGGTTTCTTAGAATTTCCCCTGCACAGGGGAATTTGTGGGTGGCACAGAACTGCTAAAATGGCATCTAGGGGGAAAAGAGTACAAGCTACCAGAACTATCCTTGGGATCACTGTCAGCCTAGCCTAAGTAAGAACAGACCAAAATTATAGCCCTATGGTTGGAAAGTTAATATAAAAGGCAAAAGTTACCCTTTTCTGCTGGATTTGTAGAATACATACTCAGGGCACTCTGCATCTCTGACCAGGACGGCTCTAGGCAAAGCAAAGACGTGTTTGGGGCAGCACAATTCCAGGGGCAGCATTCCGCCCCCCCCCCCCGCCCCCACCCCTTCTTGGACAGTTGCGCTCTCTGAGCTTGGGGCAGCAAAAAACCTAGAGCCGGCCCTGCCTCTGACATATTCCATACTCATTTCCCTGACTAAGCTCTGTTTTTTCTTATTTAGGTCAATATTGGCATTCTCATTGCCGTCACCAGAGTCATCTCGAGAATCAGTGCAGACAACTATAAGGTGCACGGAGATGCCAATGCAGTCAAGTAAGTCATTCTGTTCACATTGCTTTGCAATAAGGGACTCACCTAGAACGAGGTTAGGTCACAGATGGCTATATCATGTGCTCATCTCTGTACATTGGTAGGATGACTCAATAGGAAAAAAAAAAACAGTCATAGTCAGCAAATTAACCCCCCATTTTTAATGCAGGAACTGTGCTATGGAAGGGGGAAGCGAAGCTGGAGTTAACCCCTTGTTCGCCAGGAGCTAGGTAGTTCCCCTACCATCCCATCACAATCCCCTTCACATACCGACTCATGATTGTGTCTTCTATTAACACTTTGGTTTCTTTCCCCTTAGAGAATAAGTACATTCAAAAGTACATTGCACAGAATGCAACAGTCATTTAATTAGTTTACACTGGAACATTTCAATACTCCCTGGCTTTCTGAGGATAATCCCTGATTTTGACCCTAACTCAGCAAAATATTTAAGCATGTGTTTACCTCTAAGTCCATCCCTATTGAAAAGCACCTAGGCCCATGCTTAACTTTAATTTTGAGCTTAAGTCCTAACGCTCTTATATATCAAAGCAGTTTACACACTATGGTAGTGGCCTTTTCGATGGCCTAGCCAAAACACTGCCTTATTAAAGTGCCATCCCATCGCCAGAAGCTTGGAAGTGACACTTTATCTTAGATACATCTCTGATATCTGAACACATGGGGCTAAATTCTAACCTCAGTCCAAACCCATGGGGTTGCATAAGTGCAACTGACAGCAGAATTTAGCCCACTGAATTTAAGTGAAACACAGTATTGTACAGTCCAGAGAGACATTCTTGTATCTCCTAAACATGCTTTCCTCCAAATATAAAGAGGGCAGATTTAATGTGTCTATTACTGAGTCACTCTAAAATGTGTTGACAATTTGCTTTTTATGTTTCTGAGCCACGATGCACAGTACACTTAGGATTTGGTGAGGCTGTCCTGAAATTGTGACATGAAGAGTCATTTTAAGATTGAATTACTCACCTAATTTTTAAAGCACCAGCAACTTTCCAATATTGGTGGCACTGATCTAATTAAAGTGAACTTAGTTATTGTATATCTTCTGGAGTGAAGGGAAAAACAGTAAATATGTCTACACAAAAATCTATAAGATAATTATTCTGCAATTAAGTCAGAACACTGGAAATTAAAAGGACTGGTGATTCGAGCCTGGGTGAGTCCCTGTGACCTTCAGAAACATGAAGGAATTACAGTACCTAAGGAGACAAATGGCCATCTCTGCCAATAACTATTTTTATTTTCCATTAGAGCTATGAAAATAAAGAAACAGTGTCCATAAGTTAATACAAGCTATATAGATACCATTGAGTACCTAGATACTTTGGTGGCTGGTAAATATATATTGAGAGAGAGAGAGAGAGATTATGAATCAATACATACCATAGGAAGATGTATAAATCAACACATACCATTGGTATCTTTATGACACTTGTGAGCAGTGCAGGTGGGAGCATAGTGAAGTGCAAATGAGTAGCGCTTAAGGTCCTTTGTTTAAATAACACTAGGGACAGAGTTAGAATGCCTGACATACAGACTGAAAATGTGATTTTTTTTTCTTCGTCCTGCTCTAGGCCATTTAGGGGTGTGGCCATCCACGAATCCGTGCATCCAACCTAAGTCTGCCTCTGACATTATCCTTACAGTTAATAGTATGCTGATGACATAGATAATTATTTCTTATTAATTTTTCAGTGTCCCAAACTGTGCTAGGCACCTGGCAGCACAGACAAAGATGCAGTCCTTTCTCATAGCAGCTTCCAAGCTTATTTATTATCATGTGTGCCAGTGGCCTCCAGAAACCCCAGTCATACACCAGGACCCCATGGTCCCAGGCACTGTAAAAACCGAACAAAAAAGCCCCCAGAGAACTTGCAATCTACTTTCAGACCTGACATAATGAGGAGGATTTTAAAAAAAAGAACAAAACAATAAGGAGGTGTGGCAGGAGATGCAAAGCAGTAGGATTATGAAGTTATTCAGTTATGGACTGTATATCATGGTAGCACAACTCTTCGGTTAAGTATAGGTAAAATAGATATTACAGAGACTGGGTGGGCAAGGTAATATCTGTTATTTGTCCAGCTTCTGTTGGTGAGAGACAAGTAGGTCCAATAAAATATATTACCTGATGATTACCTGTTCTGTTCATTCCCTCTCTGCCCCCTGGCTTCGGCCACTGTTGGAAGACAGGATACTGGGCTAGATGGACCTTTGGTCTGACCCAGTATGGCTGTTCTTATGTTACCTCACCCACCTAGTCTCTCTAATATCTTGGGACCAACATGGCTACAATCATGCTGCAGACAGTAATGTAAAATAGATATGTCATTGTTGGCTAATTTCCTGTGGGTGTTATTGCAGAAGTGGGTCTTCTGGAGAGATTTGAATGAGAAGATAAGTGGCTTTCAGGACCAGGTCCTGGAGTCCCTAATTCAGCAAAGCACTTAATCACATGCTTAACTTTCAGTTAAGGCACAAGTTTGTGTGTTATTGCTTTGCTGAATCAGGGCTTCCATGCTTAGAAGATGTCATGGAAAAGGGCACTGATGTGGGTTGTTGGAGAAATGAGGCGTTGAACCTGATGCTATTAGCAAAATCCAATTTCTTGCCTTTGCAGTTAGTATTCCTTGCATGCTTAGGGGAGTTTATACATTTTTGTGTTAAAGGAGAGACGATCCCTTTCATGTTAAAGTTTTCCCAGGAAGAAAAAAGCTAATCCCACCAAACCGAACAGGATTCTCTGGTGTTCTTACAGCTGCATGGGAGACTTTTTTCAGTATAAGATAAGAACCAAATACCAGAAAATCCTGGATGTTGATTAGCTGATTTATTATGTGAGCATGTTGGAGTGAGTGAGCATAGCAAGATGAGACAATGACACAGAGCAAAGGGAAATAAAAATAAGGCAATAACCTCTGTAGTTTCCGTCAAGCTACTGTCACCAAGGACTACAAGGTAGCATTTGAGTCGACAAGTTAAATCAGTGGGGGAGAAATCACTGAAGGCTGCAAAATACTTCATGTAATGGCATCCTTAAAGAAAGGGCCTGTCAGGCATCCATCTGGATCGTACACTTCATTTGACATTAGCTGTGGTGGAAAGCGGATGATGTTAGAAAGAATTCATCAGGTGTATTTTTAGAAAATCCAGCTTGATTGCAATGGGACAAGGTGGGTTTTGCAAGGCAAGGAAGCACTGAAAACAAGTTGAAATTTTTGCTGCAGTTATGTATTGTCTCGGGGGATAAGGGGATTTTGCAGGCACATAAAGTGCTCAGGGTATCAGAAACCATCAGACAAAGGTGAAAGGATAAGAATTACAGTACAGGGGAAATTGTGGTACCAGGGAAGGTCTGCCCAGTGCGGCGAATTGCCCTAGCTAAGGGGCAGAAAAAGAGGGAAGGATTTAACTTGTGTCTTTTCAAGATGGGAAGAAATTAAAGACAGGGAAGCCCAAGGGTGAATGCTGAGTTTTTGTCTGAAAGAATTTGGATGATGATATTTAAATAGAAAGATTTCTAAGTTGGCAGGTGATAATGAACTGGATGGCACAGTGCAATGAATGAAAAACAAGTAAGAGGTGGCAGAAGGAATATAGCAGGGCTGCCAAATGCTTGCTCGCTTCTCCTTGGTAAGAAAATAGGGTCAACATTTACAAGTGTGGATGTGTAAAATATATCTATCGGCACCTAAATAAGTGGCCTGATTTGCAGACATTCTCAGTACCTACAACTCCCATTGACATCAGCATGAACGTAGGTCCTTAAATTTCGACATCCGAGTCTGAAAATTCTAGCCTGCAATTCTTAAGCCCACCTTCTTCCAGGTTTTGCTGCCAGAGGAAAACTTTAACCAGATTGAGGGGAGCTGATGTGCTATGTGAAAAGAAAGCCAATTAAAGGGATGCTATATTGTGGTCCAAAGAAAAAAATATCAAGTGATGGAGCCTCATGACAAAATGTAAAAGTTAACGAAGACTAACTGCACTAGAAGCACATTTTAGATGGTACATGGAACATAAAATAAAAGAAGAGATATATTTCTAGTTAATACAGGGCCTAATCTTCCAAGGTACCAAACACACTGGTTACAAGGTCTTGAGTGTTTTACACTTCCATTGAGTGCATTAGGACTGGAAGGCACTTAGTGCCTTGAAATATCAAGGTAGAGATTATCTGAAGTACTTGATAGACTAAGAATGCAATCATGATCACGATGATACCAGTCAGAAAGGATAATATATTGGTAGAGATGCGTTGGTTTGTCCATGGTGTATTTAGGTTCCCTAAAGATGAGGTTACTTGGCAATGCAAGTGGATATTACCAATGGGAGCCTGTTTCTCTTGGCAACAGACAGTAACAAACTGATGTAATTATTTATAGTAATTTATCATGATTTTCCATATGGCAGTGATCTGAGTCAGCATGCTGATTGGATTATGACTACAGAACAGCATATGCCAGCTCTTTGCTGTAAGTGCAACATGCATTGAAACCATATACAAGTTGGGCAGTTTGCTAGCTCTTCCTGCCTATGAAATACCCCAGTATAGTTCTTGTTCAGAAAGCTGGCATTTGCTTTTGGCAAACTGAATTTCCTCAAAAATTCAACTTTATGGGAAAAAGTCCTGAATTTCAAAACGAAAACAGTAGTACAAAAAGGGAGAAGGAAGTTGCTTTCTGTAATATTCAAAGTCTAGCTGTAAAGTGAATCAACTCCATGTCTTGTCCAATATTTAAATTCCTCTCGCAGCATGGTGCAATATGGGTGAAGTGACCTTCTCAGTTCCAGTTGTTGCATGTCCCACTGAAGGGAGCAGACATATCCTTAGCTAATCAGTTTACTCCAGTTTCAAAGACACAAGGCAGGTGCACATTAACCAACCCCTATGAACTAAATAAAAAAACAAAACCCAAATTAAAAAACAATTGGCTGAAGTTCAAGAAGAAACATCAAAGAGAAAAACTCATGTGTCTTTGGGATGCAAATGTGCAGGAATCATGGTAAAATTACCCATTTGAAGGTCCAATGCTTAAGACATTTTTTTGGAGCAAAAGGGGGGTTAAATTCAAGATTTCTGGAAATTTGATTTGAGTAGCAGTCCAGATATTAAATGTTCAGTAGGTAGGTTCTTTTTTTGGTCACAGTCTGGGCTTGTATCAAATCATCTATTCCTGCATGTGAAAATACTCAGAACTGGTCACTTTTATGGACATCTAAGGGGTGGCTGAATTCTAGCACAGAAATACAAACTAGTAATTAGGGCTGAGTGAAGAATTTCCCACAATTGTTTATTATCTGAATTTATTCAGTTGTTTCATGAATTATTTAATGATGTATGGTTTATTTACAGGTTTCAGTAGTAGATATCAGGAAAGGTGAGCTATTACCAGCAGGAGAGCTGGGGGGGGAAGGTTTGACCTTTTGTAGTGATTATAGCCCCCCCGCTCTCCTGCTGGTAATAGCTCACCTTAAGTGATCACACTCGTTACAGTGTGTATGGTAACACCCATTGTTTCATGTTCTCTGTGTATATAAATCTCCCCACTGTATTTTCCACGGAATGTACCCGATGAAGTGAGCTGTAGCTCACAAAAGCTTATGCTCAAATAAATTTGGTAGTCTCTAAGGTGCCACAAGTACTCCTTTTCTTTTTGGTTTATTTACAAATATTCAGAATATGAACTCTGTTGCTTAGTTGTGGTTGGTCAAACAAATCACACAAGCACTTCCAGCACAAATAATTTTGTGTATGAATTCAGATGTTGTGTTCCTTGAATAATCTTGTTATACCTTTGTGATTTGCTCCCTGTGAACGTTTTTGCCACTGAAACGTAATCACTTGAATCCATTCATAAGGAGCGAACACAGAATGGGCACAAGCATAGCCGAAGGGAATGCATTAAAATATTTAAAGGAATATTGATAGACTATTTTTTGCATTTTCCACCTAGCTCAAATAGGGTGAATTTTGGGAAAGTACTTAAGCATGTGCCTAACTTTAAGCACATGAATAGTTCCACTGAGTTCAATTAAATAGATGAGTTCAATGGGAGTACTCATGTGCTTAAGTACCTTCCTGAATCAGGGTCCTACTGAACAATTAAAATAAAAACCTCTTGTCTTTATTTATTCATGCAGTATGCAACTTCTTAAATGCAGGGTTCACACAGAGACACTGAGTTTTATTGCCTTTTTGTTTTATACATGTATCCACTTTATAATACATGATGTTAGAGCTGACTGAAGATTTGTAGACAATAGTTTTCTGCTAGAAAATGCTGATTTGAGAAAATTGAAATGTTTAATGCGAAGTATCAGTTTTGTCGAAATTTTGGTGGGAAATTATCAAAATGTTTGATTCCAATGAGGGTGAAAGATTTAATTTCAACATTATCACTTTTACTTTTATATTCTATTCTACCTGAAATTATTGTCAAATCAAAGCATTTTGACATTATTGAAAGGTCAAAAGAAATATTTCAAAAATATTTCATTTTGCAAAATGTCCAGAGATTTAGAATTTTTGGCCAATTCAGGTGAAAACCAAATTTTTCAAAATACTGAATTTTGACCAGCCCTACATGGAGTAGTTGATCTTGGATGCAAATGTAAGAGTTCAAGGTCTCAGCTGGGGGAAGTTTGGGGTGAAATACTGGATGTTGAAAGAGAGATTTCCCCTAACGAAAACTTCAGTTTTTGGTGGGTTTACTGTAGAGATTGACTCCAACATTCCCATAGCCTGCTGGGCACAGGACATGATTTTACAAAGCATTTAAGCACGTGCTTAAGTGTTCTGCTGAATTGGGGCCTTAGTGGAGTGGACATACTTCAGTTAAGATCCCACTTGCTTAACTGAACACCATATAAGCACCTTGAATCTGTTATAAAGCCTATCATAGTCAATGGAAAAACTCCCATTGACATCAGTGGGGCTGTGAATCCACTTTTCAGCACCTAATGGATGGAGATTGGGTGAGGGAGAGTTGCCTTCCTATGCTTGGGTGAGGAAAGATGTCCAGTTTGACTGTATTGTCATAAATAAACTTGATCAGAGAAAAGCCTCCTTTATCACATGTAATCATTTTCATCATATAAGTGGGGTGGGGCTTCTGAATATATTTGGGTTAAAAGAATGTGCAGTTTTTCAAAAAGACTTAATTACAATACTTTCAGGAGACATAGTGGACACACAAAAGTAAATACGAAATACAAAACGCCTTTCTCCATCTCTACTTCCACAGAAGTGGTTTTAGGCTTGAAACAAAGCTACTGGGTGTAGCTATATCATTGGGCTTCCCAGCATGCTCAATTTTACACCACATTTGTCCCACAGATAGAGTTTCATTAGCTTGCTCTCAAATAAACAGCCAAATCAAACTCTTGCTGACTGCTTCCCCACTGTCTTCTCAGAAATGGCCCAACGAGTTGGAACAATCAGTATCATTTATATAAAATGTAGACTTCATAAGCTAGTGAACCAGAAATGATAGCTATCACAATCAGCCAGGGAGAAAGCAATTACAATATAATTAGAAAATTTCCTTAGCGTTTTACTTTGTTTCACTATACACATTCTCTTTGTCCTGCGAAGCTCAATGTTCACTCAATAAAATGATCAAAACAGTCCCTTAGATCTCTAGAGAGGGAATAAGTTTTTTCCCCCATTTTGTTAAATTAATGATTGAAATCAGGAATACATGAAAAAATGGTTTGTTTTCCCATGATGGCTTGCAGTATAGACCCAATTCCGCTCCCATTGAAGCAAATACGGATTTTGCCATCAACTCCAGTGAGAACTACTCATATGTTCCCTTTCCCAGAAAACTGTATGACAGATTTAGGATACATGGATCCATTTGGACATGTTTGACACAGGAGTTACATGTGTGCTATTATGTGTTGTGATTCACATAACCTTGAACCAAATTTCTGAAGGAATTTCCAACTCCTACATGAGGCGCTAGCTATCGCATTAGCAACCATGCAGAATTTTTTTTTTTAAATTAAAGAGACTCTTACTAAATTCTACAAAGCTAAACAGGCATAAAGTCACAGAAAATAAAAGCCAAGATATCTCATGTTGTTAAATCCTCCAGATAAAAAAAAAAGAGGTCACTGGCTTAATTAAGTGCTTTGTTTTTTCTACTTACCTAAACAATAATAAAAAAAAGGAAGCCTCGCGTTTTCTAATTTAGAATAGCTGCTCTATTATCTATTTACATTAGCTAAAGATTTACAGCTAAATCATTCACATGCTTTTCATTTTCTTGAACTATGCGTTCTTATTTTCTGATAGGAGATACCCACACGTACGGTCTGCACACAGGCACCCTCATCGATGGCACAGCTATTTGCGAGGGTTTTGCCAAACACACTGAGTTGCTCTTGTTCAAAGGCCTCCCAAATGTTTCTAAGAGCGCTTTTGTTGGTACATAGATATGTTTCCGTTTACTGTGGACAGCGCAGCGGATAGTGGAGTCTTTTAGTGGTCTGCACGCCAACAAAGGGAGGCAAGCACACTCTGCCATTTACCATTTGCTAAATTATTTGCACGTTCTTGTACACAACAGAATCCATTTCAGAGACATTTCCCTTAGAAGAAAAACAAGAAATGGATCCCCTCTGCTCATTCAAGTCCTATGTTTCTGTGTTTTGGATCAAGGCTGGAGTTCCTGGTGGGATGCGATGCCGTGGGAACCAGTTAATATAACCCCTTTGCTGGAGTGGGAACACATCCCATCTACCTCTCCCCTGCCCTAAATGTAGTGCTGGTAGAAAGTGCCATATTGTTATCTGAGGAAATCTCCTGTGCACCACTGAATCAGATTACCACAGCTGTCATATTGATTTGGTGTCACTACTGAGACTTCCAGCACAGCTTCCAATGGCGCCAGCTGAGGCATGTAGACCTTCATCCATTAGGAACTGTGCTGAAATCCACTAACTCAGTGGTGCCCAACCTTATTACACAGGAGGGCCACATAAACATAAGCACAACCTCGTGTGGGCCAAACATATTAAGATTTAAAGTCACCTGTAACAATTCATATTTTAAGTTCTGCTTGTTTCGTATATATTTAGATAGGTTGTTTTTATGTACAGTATCGTCTATTTACACACTTGCGTAAACTAAAATGATATAAACAGGAAAAAACGCTAAAGAATCAGCTGTTAGCATATTGCGTTGAAGCAGGTCATGGGCCTTATGAAATGCTCTGGTGGGCTGAGTATGGCCCATGGGCCATAGGTTGGGCATCCCTGCACTAACTCATTGAGATCCCAGTTTTCAGGCCTAGACCATTGAAGAATCACAGAGGTCACAGGAAAAACATACATTTACATGGCTTTTAAATGTAATTTAACCTACTTTTTGGTTGTTTCAAAGAAGAAGCAGACAAAGGGCTTGACCCAGTGCCCATGGAAGGTGGTGGGAGACCTTCCTTTGACTCAGATGGGAGCTGGATCAAGCACCCAATAAGCAATGCTGATTAAAGGTGCAAAAAACTCTTAGAAGGTAGAGAAACCAGTAGGCATTAGAAACATAGAGCATCCAGCATTTGCTGCAAAAACTGTTCAGCCACGCTGAAAACATATTCAAAGAGGTGCATGACACCTGGAAACGGCAGTTTGCTTTTTATTTCACCATGTACAAGGGCTCAATGTGTTAGGAATATGGAAGTGGGTACTATGCAACAGGATACATGACTGTGTATGCACACAAAGCTATTCCTCTCCCATGTCAGTTTTTAATTATGTTCTACATTTTAACTTTTGGCGTAGCAGCCACCTTTGCATTTGCTTTGGGTTTTCCCTGCATCTGTCCGTATTCATTGCTAAAGTGTTTCTTGCATGATCGGCTTTGGTATGCTTCACACAGAAAGTTTTCCTATCTATATAGATAGATAGCGATTAGTAAAGTTATCTTCTAACAGATGTAACTAAAAGTGGGCTCTGCTCCAGCAGCTCACAATGCTGCACACATCCATAGGGTTTGTCCGTGGACTCGAACATTCCAAAGCACTTTGCAAAGCCATAAATTATATCCCAGAAGCATACTGATTGCATTAAGGCAAATTGCACATCCATTTTGTGAATGGTACATTGCCTGTCATGTTCTTCATGCCGGCCTCCAGCAGTGCACTCTGCTTATAAAGATTCCCCATCTTTCTTTCAGCACAGACACCTTTTGTCTCAGATCAGCGTAGAGGATGCCAAGTCACCGGATTATTTTTGCCAGCTTTGTTTTTTTCTCTAAGCAGGCATCAATCAATGAGGTACTGCTCTGTATATTTGTCTCCTTTTTTTTGTAAATGCTCCCACAAATAAGATGAAACGGGAGCTGGAAGACTTCTTTAAAGATTATCTTAATTCATCCTTTGCCCAATATCCACTGGTCAATCACAGCACCTCTTGGAAGCGGTGGATTGACCAATAGCAGCGTCTCTAGCGTCTGCATTGGCCAGAAGGTGCTGAGATACCACACTGTGATTGAATCCTGCCCCTCCGTGACAGCCATCTGTGAAATGCCTCTTCTGTAAGAAGATTAGCAATGAGTCTGGGTCCAAACTTTCTCATAGGGTTCAAGCTGTTTAAAAATGATCTGTGCCTCACTGGGCAATGAAAACTACAGATGCAATACTTAGTGCATTTAAAAAAAAATTTTATCTGAGTTCCCGCTTATATTTGTTCCTTTAAAAATGAAAAGCAGCTTTTCCTGTTTGCTGAAGGAAATCTATCCACTAGAAAGAGCGCTCTGGCAAGTCAAATCTGCTTACAACAGCTATTTTTCTTGACAATTTCTAATGGCATGTAATCACATTTCCCACACATGGCTTCAAAGGGCATGAGGAATGTATCTCATTGAAGCTCTCTGAAGGGAGAGTAAGGGGGAGGACTATAAAGAAAATACATTGATGAGAGTATTAAGATGTTAATTAGTGACCTGAAGTCCTACTACTGATGATAATGTCTTAAATCTAATTAAATCTTTGGCTCATTGGATATGACAAAATAAAAATTTCTGTTTGGGTCATATTTGATTAAACACATGGGGAAGAATCCAGAGATAAGTAAACATACATGAGTTTAAACATGAGCAATGGAAGAACTACCAGTGCAATGTTAATGTGCAAGGGACAGATTGAATTTATAAGTGTTTCCAGTTTGTCTATTTCCATGAGCCAAAATATTGAGTTATCACCATACTAAGGCTCCAGTTCAGCAAAATGTTTACGTATGTGTTTAAGTCCATCTCTCTTCAGCACTTGAGTTAGGTTTATGTTGAGAGAGCAAAAAATTTTCCCATCCTAAATCAGGACCAAGAAAATCAATCTTGACATTTTTTGCAAATAAAATTTTTGAAAAAATTCAATTTGGATCAACTGAAATGTTTCATTTTTGATAATTTTGAAATGTTTTGTTTATATTTTGACTATTTAAAAATATAAGCAGCTTAAATTTCAAAACAAAGTTATTTTGTACTGTAAAGCTGGGATTTTCTACTTTAAAAATGTCAAAATATTTTGAAAATTTCAAATCTTTTTTCTGAAAATATTTTCAAATTGAAAAATTGGTCTGAACTGATCTGTTCCTGCAAAAAGTTTCAATTTCAACGAATCAGCATTTTCCTACGAAGAAAGTGTTTAGTGAAAAAAATTTCCCAACCAGCTCTGTTTAGCACAGCACTTAAGAACATGCTTAAGGGATGTACCAAATGAGGATGGATTGCAACTTAAGTGTCACCAGTGACTTAGCTGGAATTCAAACTGCTGACTTCCCCAGCCTTTGAGTCATCCAGTCCTCTCTATCAGCGTGATAGAGTGATAGTTCTGACTTTAATACAAAAGGCTGGGATTTTCAAAGGAAACCTGGTAGGTGCCCAACTCTCATAAAAATTGAACAGGTGCTGGTGCCTAATACAAGGCCTGGGATTTTAAAAGGAATCATCTAATAAAGTTATCTTAAAATCTGAGTTTTCAGGGCCTGATCATATTGACTTAAATGGGCTTTGGCTCTGGCCCTTTATTCTAAATCCCATGTGAATTGTACATTTTTGTAGGTAATACAACATAGCAACAAAAATAAGCAAGTACAGTGGATCTAGCTGAAAAATTTTGCTCTGCACAATACAATTTAAGACATACTATAGGAGATCTCCATTGTAATACACTGCGTACCATTCACCACAGAGATGACTGGCAGATATTTCTATTTGGTGTTTCATAGTTAAATGACTCCTATTCATCAGAGCTGAATGTAGATGAATTACAAGGAGGGTCACTGATGGAGAGAGAGTTGTTTTGTATGACTTTAGTACTGACAGACACCTGTACGTACAGAATGTACCAGCATGATTAAATATTCATGAAGCACTGGATTGTCTGAATAGAGAAATGTTGTAATTTTCATCAGGACTGCTTAATGTGTGTCTGCTTTCATATTTTAATGCCTAGAAAGAGCATATTTTGTTAAAATTTGGTTAATTACATCCCTTTTATGAACCCCACAAATTGCTTTTGGCAAGGAGACAGAAACGGATGAGGACACATGCAAATTTAGAATCAAAGTGGCCAAAAGACTGCAACTAGAAGATTTGTTCTTGCAAGATGCTGAACATTTATTGCAGGTGCTGAACAAGCTAAACTCTCCCTAAAGTCAGTGGGAGTTAAAGGGGCTCAGAAACCCAAAGGGGCATGCAGGACCATGCCAGATCAATATCTTATTGAGCTGAATCTGGTGACCTAATCAGTGGGGACAGATAGAGGGCAAAGATAGAGAGGGAGCTTTCACCTAGCACCACTTTATATGGGTACGGCTGAGCCACCTGCCAGCTAGCCCTCACCTTTAATAGCTGGAGAGCACTGCACTACCATTCCTGGGTGGAATCAGTCCTTTGATACAGACCCAACAATCAATAAGCTGATGGTAACTCTGATATTACACCCCTGAGGGTAAAACAGACTCTCTGCAATTTGTCAACACAAAGCCTATGCACCACTTAAGACAACATAGAGTTTACGTGGCATTTAAATGGTAAGTGACCCTTGTGCTGGCCCCTTGCTGAAGTTGAATTGCATCCTGGGAGATTTGCTAAAACTCCAGAGGATTCAGCAAAGGAAGGGATCCATATTAAATTCCAGGGTACACATGACAGCTATGAGTGTTAAGGTTTCACCAGAAATCTGAAATTGTAATATTGGAACAAAAACCAACATGTTTTTTGAAAAAGAAAATTAGGAATAATCTTTAATATAATTTAAGTTGGATGGTAAAAATAGTGTGACTTTTTTGGCTTTTCTCT
Organism: Lepidochelys kempii; assembly: GCF_965140285.1. Lineage (NCBI taxonomy): Eukaryota > Metazoa > Chordata > Testudines > Cheloniidae > Lepidochelys > Lepidochelys kempii. The sequence goes on along the minus strand of NC_136394.1, from coordinate 20,962,487 downwards.
TATGATTTGATATATTCAGAGCTTGTGTAGTTTCTCCAGATTTAACTGCTAGCATAATGATTTTTTTCCCCTTGGTGGAAGGTGCTCATGCTGGTTTTGCTGGCAAATCTCCCTTCAGTTTCACAGATAGGGAGTATTATTTTTGTTCCAGTTGAAGGAATCAAAGGCTTGGGATGGTCTGATTTATAAATAGTTCACTGCTTGATAAGAATAAATGCATTAGTGCAAATCTGCCCTCTCTACAACATAGCGTACATCCACACTAGAGCTGGAGTGTAATTTCCAGCTCAGATAGACATACATGTATTAGCTTTGATCGAGCTAGCACACTCAAAAGAGAAGCATAGCCTCGGCAGCATGGGCAGCGGGATGGCTAAGTACTTAAGGTCCTAAGTGGGATTGTACTTGTTGTGGCTAGTCCATCCTGCCCTCTGCACCATTACGGCTTCATTTCCTTTTCATTATGGGCCTGATCTAAAGCCCATTCACTTCTATAGGTTTTGAGTTAGGCTCTGTTGATTTACAGAGCATCCAGCGGAATATGATCCCAATATTAATTGGGGACTCTAGGCACCACTGTAATACGAATAACATTTTAGATGTTAAGTATCAGAGGGGTAGCCGTGTTAGTCTGGATCTGTAAAAGCAGCAAAGAGTCCTGTGGCACCTTATAGGCTAACAGACGTATTGGAGCATAAGCTTTCGTGGGTGAATACACACTTCATCAGATGCATGTAGTGTTGAAATCTACAATGCATAGCGAAGGCCTTTGAAGCTCACATTCCTTTTTCACCCTAATTGGCTTTAGTTTTCAGTCCTGAAGTATCCTGTTATTTTTTTGTTTATTACCCAAGAACTCCGATTTTGAGCTATGGAAATTTCAATAGGAGAAGGACAATGTTATATGAGGTGTATCTCTATGTATGGCACCACAATTAAACACTCATTGTTCTTCGTGAAATGGTGCAACTCACGGTGAATAGTGATAACTTAAAACTTTGCTTGGAGTGTTACATTTACATCCTTGGCCCCATTTATAATCCTAGAACTCTGTCAGCTTTATGCAGAATAATAAGACAAATATTAAAGTTATTCCATCACATAAAGTAAACACTTATTCAAACAAGCACCTTGTGCAGCACTGTAGACAACTACATAAATCACCCCAGAAGTCTGAAAAAGCTCTTAGCTACACTGTCTGATTTGCATATTTCCCCCGCACTGCTCTCTCAAAATAAGTAAATGAAAAATACAGGGTCATTACAGCAGAGAAAAGTTAATATTTTAGCATGAAAGTCCTTTCAAAGTTTTATGCCTTATTTTTGGATAAGTAATACGACTCCATTAACGGTAACTATTTTATGTGGGTTTCAGAAAAGAAACAGCCATGTATACATTGAAAATAAAATTCCCAACTGCTGCAAACTCAAAGAATAAAAGCAGGAACATTTATTTTACTGAAATATTGAATGAAAGCATTTTTCATTAAAGCCCATATTAGATATAATTCAGTTAAAAAAACAATTAATCAGAACATATGGATGCCTGATACGTTGGGATTTTCAAAATGGCATGAGGAAATGACTCTGTGAAGAACCATATTCTTTAACCCTACATTGGTTTTTCAAAGGTGTGTGTCACATCATTATGGTTTCACTCAATATATTTTCTACTTGAAACTTAGGGTCTGTCTACACAGCAAAGAAAATCTACAGCTGGCCTGTGCCAGCTGACTCAGGCTCTTGGGGTTCGGGCTGTGGGGCTGTTTCATTTCTGTGTAGATTTCCGGACTCAGGATGTACCCAGGCTCTAGGACCTTGCAGGGTGGGAGAGTCTCAGAGAGCCCATGATTGGAAGTCTATGCACCAATGAAACAGCCCCGCAGCCTGAGTTGGCTGGCACGAGCCAGTGGCGGGTTTTTCTTTGCTGTATAGACATACTCGTAGTCTCTTTGGAATTTCAGTTCTGGAAAGCAGTGCAGAGAGCCAAAGTTTTCAAAATTGAGCATGAGAACCAGCTTTGCCTGCAGTACTTCTGCATTTTTCCTGCAAGTTGGGAATTAAAAATGCAGTGGCCCCTGAAAATCACAATAACGTTTTTAATGTTTTCTAACATCTTTTGAACCTCATGACAATTCTGTCAGCTTGGACATCAGGTCTGACGAGAGTTGTGCAATAGGGGTTTAGGTTGACTCTTGTTTTGTCTGAACTGGTTCACCAGTCCCTAGGACCAACCTCCAAGAGCTGGAGATTGGTCACTGCTATCTAAACATAGCTTGGTAGGTTATTTTAGCAAATCCAGACGTGTTTTGAGGTCAAGATAGGAGACAATGAACAGATCCAGTCTGACATAAATAGACTTAGCGTGAGATATCCTCCTCAGTTCCACGTAGGGTCTGATCCGGCTCCCATTGAAGTCAATAGAAAGACTCCCATTGCCCTAAAGAGCAGTATGAGAAATCCTGATTTGTAAGCAAACTCCCCTTAAAAACAGAAGGCAAGCTTTTCAAGACTCAAACATACCACACTCTTCTTTTTCTTCATCTTCCGCCTATGGATAGTATCTGACTTAGATCTCTTTTTTGTTCCCACTCTGGAACTATTTGGTGAATATTCACAGCTTCTCCTAGGGATCAGTGTTGCTTCACATTGATTGCAACAGACTCTGGGACCAGCCTAGAGTGCACTGAAGCTGTTAGCAGCAACAGTCCCTCCAAGTAGTACTGGCAATGGACCAGCCTGGTCCTCTACTGCGTATGCAGCGAAGGTCCCAGGTTGGCCACCTCATCTCAATAAAAATCCTGCTGAAACACGGAACATCCAAACTGAGATAACTAAGCAAAAACCTTGGGAGCTTCCATTTGAGCAGAGATTATAATGACTAGGATTATTTATTCAGAAAAGTAAGAGTGATCGGTAATGAGACACTGATAAATAAATAGGGAATGGAATAGAGAAGGCTGGTAAGGAACTGTTTTTGACCTTTTCTATAGAATAAGAGAATCAGTTGATTCTCTTTAGACTTAAAAGGCAAGAAATTAAAAATGAATGTTTAGGAAAGCTTTTTTTGTTTGTTTTTGCAATATGTAGGAAAACCTGTGGGACTCACTGCTGCAGGATTTTATTGAAGCAAATAGCTAATAAAAGTTCAAAATCTTCAGACAATTATATGAATAACTTAGCATCTGCAGTTACACCAGCTAAGATAAATAATAAAAGCTATAAATTCCCATTTTTGTAATATTTTTTAAGAACTGGGGTTAAGAAGAAACCCCCCTCCTTACATGCTACAATATTGCACAGTTAGATGTATTTATTTGGGTATATGTCACCCTCTGAAGCACTGGGTACTACTGATTGTTTTCAGAAACAGGGTACCAAGCTAGAAGAATTGTAGGACTGTTCCAGCAATTTTTTTTCCTTATGTAAATTTAAAAAAGAAAGTTCAAGCAAATATATGCCTAATAATTTAGCAGCACTGCAGTTAAAGCTCGTATGAGCTATTACATAGAAAATTACTTTCCTTTCTTTGTCAGTTTATATGCCTGACCTTGGTATCTTTGCTATTTACTAGCGCTGTTGTCATGGAAATGCAAAACCAACATTTTTGCTGGTATCATTTCATTAATAAGATCATTAAGGCTGTTATGGTCAAGAAATCATTTTCAGAGTTCAGCTCCTGTGGCTGAGGTGTTATTTCTGCAGAAATGTCAGGCACAGGCTAAAACGATTTTTACTCCATTGGTCAATCTACAAGCATCATTGACCTCAAGGTAAGAAACAGAAACATTTGCTAAACCTATAGATTTCCAATAAACAGTTTTCTGATGCTTCTCTGTGAGGCTTTTCTCTCTGTCTTTTACTTCAACAACCTTTGCTGTTCTCAGATAATTCCCTAGCTCAGTTGTTAATCAACTGAGTAGCATAAGTAAGAAAGGAACAAGATGCACATTGTCTATGAAGTCTTCTCTGAGCACAATATTAAAGATCTTTAATACAGGTCTGTCTACACTGTGATAAAAAACCTGCGGCACCGAGTCTCAGAACGCAAGCCCGCTGACTCAGACTCGTGTGGCTCAGGCTTGGGGGACTAAAAATTGCAGTTGTAGATATTTGGGCTCAGGCTGCGCTCTGAGCTCTAAGACCCTCTCCCCTTGCAGAGTCTCAAAGTCTGGTGTCTACCCCAAGCCTGAACATCTACACTGCAGTTTAGCCCCACACTCTATCCCCTGCAAGCCCAAGTCAGCTGACCTGGACCAGCCATGGCCCTGCCGAGGATCTTTGTGTAGACATACCCTACGAAATTTATACCAGCCTTGCTCTCCTCTGACTTATACCAGTGTAAATCAGTAGTAACTCCACTGAAACCAATACCATCACACCCACGTAAAGCTGGACTGAGTAAAGAATGAGGCCCAGAGGGCCAAGTATACAAGTGATATAAATGAATCTAAGCTGGTGTGATGTGCATTCTTCTAGCCACCTCAATGGGCTTATTTCACCAACATAAACTTCCTTTAGAGCAGGGGTTCTCAAACTGGGGGTTGGGACCCCTTAGGGGGTTGCAAGGTTATTACATGGGGCGGTCGTGAGCGGTCAGCCTACATCCCAGACCCCACTTTGCCTCCAGCATTTATAATAGTGTTAAATATATTAAAAAGTGTTTTTAATTTATAAGGGGGGGGTCGCACTCAGAGGCTTGCTATGTGAAAGGGGGTCACCAGTACAAAAGTTTGAGAACCACTGCTCTAGACCCTGACTCAGAGTCGCAGGCAAACAGCTACTTATTGTGCATTGTACTCTTTCCCCCCTTACATATCACCTATGGCCTACTGCCTCTAATTAGGTCTGATCGCACGAGAGCCTTAGGGATTATCGACACTACTGCTTACGTCAATGTAACTTACGTAACTCATGGGGGTGAAAAAATCACCCCCCCCCCCCGAGCAACGTAAGGCACACTGACTTCAAGCGGTGTCTACACTGCACTATGTTGGTGGGAGACGCTCTCCTGCCAACATAGCTTCCATCTCTCGTTGCGGTGTAGTAATTACATTGACGGGAGAGCACTCTCCCATCACTGTCTCTTCATCAGATGCACTGCAACGAGGCAGCAGTGCCAATGTAGCGCAATAGTGAAGACAAGCCCTAAGTTGGCCGCATGAGGAAGGGGCCAGAAGAGAGGCGCATAACAAGAAAGTCAGTTACCAGGAGAGTGTAAGAATATGCAAATTAAGAAAGGCCCCATCCTGCTTTAACATACATCTTTTCCCAACTCCGCATTGTGTAAGCTACACAAGCATAAAACTCCCTTGCACATGACTGAGGCTATGTCTACACTTACCGGAGATTGACGCTGCTGTTATCGATACAACGGGTCTGGTACAGACCCGCTAAATCAATGGCAGAGTGCTCTCTGGTCGACTCTGGTACGCCACCAGAAGGAAAAGAGTAAAGTAAATCGATGGGAGTGTCTCCCGTCAATGCAGTGCAGTGGAGACACTGCGGTAAGTCGACTTAAGCTATGTCGACTCCAGTTAAGTTATTTACATAGCTGGAGTAGCGTAACTTAGGTCAACTTACCACAGTAGTGTAGACAAGGCCTAAGTGGCTGTAAAGGGTGTCTAACTTACACCATCTTACATGGTTCCTCTGAATTTGGCTTGGGTTCCCTGTCTTATGGTATTTTTCAGCATGCCTTTTGTGTTGAAACCTGCGTCACTGTTAGGTTTGATGTCAGCTGAATGCTTTCAGATTGCAAATGCCCTGTAAAAGGTAATGGCTTCACAATCACACCCTGTTTGTTAGAAGGAGAAAGGAGAGCACTAAGAGGTCTTTTTATAAAATAAATCTATAATTTGACAAGTCGTCTTTATGAAGTCTGGGTCTGCCATTCTGGTTTACTGCATGGAAACTAGAAAACAAAGATTTGTACTCCTGGTATAACAACTATAAAAAAGATTCAGATGGTTGTAAACAGACCAACTGTAAATAGCACAATGGGCCCAATTTCAGGATATCCTTTCATGATGACTCACAGAGATTTAGCCAATTTACTTTAATTAAAACTAGTAAGAATAGAGCTGCTACAGATCCATTCTTCAAACTGAGACTACACCCAGACAATAGAGAATGGATAGGGAGCTGTGATGAGGCGGAAGCTTCACCTTGAAACCATTTGATATTAGATGGGATAAAGCAAGGAAGAAATATATTGCAGGGAACTATCCTGCAGAGATGGGGTAAGGAAGATAGCTCAGATAACCTAGAATGTTGTTTCCCTATCTAACTTTATGGTTCTATGATGAAAATTGTGATGAACAAACCAGATTTAAATTAGCTCTCCATTGCCTTGCCTTTACCAAGCAGCTCTCCTAATTGATGTAATGATTCTGGGCCCAATTCTCCAGCCCTTACTACCCTGAGACTGATAGCCCATCCCAAAAGGACATACATCCTATGCAAAATAATCTAAGTACTGTACTTTAATGCAAACAAATCCTCCTGCATACTTTTTGTTATCTGGGCTGATAGAGAAATGTTGTACCACTCTGGAGTGCTTGCTGTGCAAGGTATAATCAGCCTGTGGAAACAAGATGACTAATGATCATTACACATATTGCCTCCTACAAGATAAAAGCAAGTTGACCTATTGAAACATTGCAGTTTAGTTTTCTAACAATAAATGGAACCCCACTTCCCTGAGAAGAACAAAGTACCCCTAAGGAGAAAAAGGTTAATTTTCTTCTTGCCCTCTTTGCCTTATTTGCTACCTCCCCTGGCAGAAATTCCACTGACCGCTTTCAAACAGGGGCAAAACAATCAAGCTGGGGAAACAAACAAACAATGGGTGCATAGGAAATTAATAAATCTTCAACATTCTGAGGACCAGACCCTGTCCTGTTAAAAATTGCTTTTAGATTTCATGTGCATTTCTGAGCACTTGATTACTCTGACTTCTCGCCACCACCATCACTACCAGCTGCTAGGGGAATCCATACTTCTGTCACCCAATTTCAAGTCTCCTAATAAACTTCTCCATGTTATTTGCAACCACCATTGCACATTATTTGGACTCATGATTAACTAAACAGGTTGCTGTGCAATAAAAAAAACCAGCCTGACAAGTCTGTTTTAAAGAACCATACCACTGATGACTGATTTGCTGTAAATGATCATTCCCCAAAAGTGGTATTCCAGTGGTAGCCCAACAGGGTGCTAGACAAACCTTGAGTGCTTTGCATTGCCCATTCTTGCAGTGGTCGGTATGGGGACAGGGAAGATGTATACTCAGTTACCCTGGGGCTGAGTCAGTGACTCAAGTGATTAGCAAATAGAGATGGGGCATGATAGGCAACACTATGCAAACACAAACACAGCTCTTGACTGCTTAAAGCACAAATATATGGCCAGTCTCCAAAAGGCTCAGCTCCCTGTGAGAACAATGGAGACCCTCCCCCCTTTCCACCTCATTCGTAACAATGCAAGTGGTTGGGTGCTGAGCTCTAGAAAGTCTTGTCTAAAGGATACAGAGTGGCGCAAAGACCCAAAACAGGAAACGTCATCAATTCCCACCCTCCTGCCATGACAGGCCCTATTGTTGGAAGCATAACAACCTCATGCTATGAGATTAGGTTCTTCAGTGTTTTCTCCCAGACCTTTCTTCAAAGGCAAAGGTTGGTGAAAAAGGAGAGTCATCCTTAGGCTTGGGTGCTGAGACCCAGGGAGTGATACAGAAGCTCACGAGCAGTAAGAGAGAGATGATGTCAGGAAAGCTGAGAAATGAAGGCGCTGTAGAAGCAATAGAAAAAGAGATGGAAAAGTCCCAGTTCAGAAAATGGATTTGCCCAGAGAGCTAACCCTTGAAAAATCCATCCAGCCAGGACAGTAAATCTGAGTGTTTGATATTCAGTTCATGGCTTCAGATGGACAGAAGCTGGGGGGGGGGAGGGGGAGGAGGGGGAGTATTTTATTGCAACAAACATGACTTTCTGTGAAAAACAAGATTTGTGTTTTGTAGTTGAAGCACTGGGATGGGAGCGAGCAGACCTGGGTTCTATTCTTCCCTCTGTCACTGATCTGCTGTGGGAACTTAAACAGGACTTTCTAGAGCTCAGCACCCAACAGCTTGTATTGTTACAAATGAGGTGGAACGGGGGGACGGTCTCCATTGTTCTGATTATATCACATATAATTCCTAATGTCTGTGTCCACACACACACACACGTGCGTGCATGCGGGCACCACCTTATATTCCTGTCTATACACATTCTAGAGCATTTTGGGGAATGCCAAAATGTTTGTCATCAGCAAATCAGCACTGAAGGGCTCCTGAAGATGCACATCACATCACATATCAGCAAAATATAATCCTCTGTAGTTCAGTTACAGGGTTCAGACCAAAGAACTAATGGCAGCTTATTTCAAAGAGCAGGAGACTGAGTTCCTGCTCTCCCCAGCCAGACTCCAGTTGCAGGGAAGGAACCTTTTTTAATTTCATGTGTTGGACTGGATGCTAAAAACAGCTTTAGGTTTCTGGACGCTGTGTAGGAACAGCCAACACTTCAGCAGAGCATCTGCTTTCCTCTGGGATTCCTTGGTGACATGCTGGCTATTGTTCTCAAAGCCTCCCCAAAAAAGAAAAAACAATTTCAGGAGCAGGTCCAGCATGGGAAAAATTCTTTGCAGTTAGAAGCTGTAACAATTTGTACTAACAGCACCTTTCAACAGCACAAGCTGTGGGCCTGGGCCCTAGAATGCAGTAAGCAAAGGTTTTACAGTGTTTTACAAACATTATTAATTTAAATCTCACAACACCCCTGCAAAGAAGGAAATAGCACCTCTCCCTGGGGAAACTGAGGCATAGTGAAGTCGAGGACCTGATTTTCAGAAGCACTGAGCATCTGCTACCAGTGACTTCATATATGGTTATTCTTTGTATTATTGTAGTGTTTAGAAGCCCCAGTCTTTCTTCATGGAGCTTACAGGCTAAATAGACAAAGGTGGGAGGGAAAACAGGTGCTAAAACTTGCCCAAGATCACCCAGCAGATCAGTGACAAAGCCAGAATTGAAAGCCAGGTCTCTTGATTCTGAGGCCAGGACCCTATCCACAAGACCAAGGGTCCGGTGTGAAAATAAGTCGAGTGACTTACCGGTATGCTGGAGCCAGCTCTGGCCCCCAGAAAGGGCGGGGCCTAGGGCAGAAGGGGCGGAGTTGAAGGGGTCAGAGCCCGCCCCAGCCCACCCTATAATGTAAGTGCCGCCCCACCACCACCTGGGTAGTAGCAGCAGCAGCCCGGGACTCTGGGGGCTATTTAAAGGGCCCGGGGCTCCCCTCTTCTACTGCCCCAGTCCTTTAAATAGCTGCTGGAGCTCCGCCGCTTCCCAAGGTAGAAGCAGGGGAGCCGCAGGCCCATAAATAGCCCCCGGAGCCCTGGGGAAGCAGTGGGGCTCCAGCAGCTATTTAAAGGACCGGGGCTGCAGAGGCAGCTGGAGCCCCTGCTACCCCAGGGCTCCGGGGGCTATTTAAAGGGCCTGCGGCTCCCCTGCTTCTACTGCCCCGGTCCGTTAAATAGCTGCTGGAGCCCTGGGGAAGGAGCCCTAGCCCTTTAAATAGCCCCCGGAGGCCCCTCCCCACCCTACGGCTCTGGGGGCTATTTAAAGGGCCCGGGGCTCCCCTGCTTCTACCGCCCCAGCCCTTTAAATAGCCCCCAGAGCCCTGCAGCCACTACCCCAGGGCTCCAGCAGCGGGGTTCTGGAGGCAATTTAAAGGGCCTGGGGCTCCAGCCTCTGCTGGGAGCCCCAGGCCCTTTAAGTTGCCCCCTGGGGAAGCCGGGCTGCCCCAGTATGGCTCTTGCCAGTATCCCGTACCGGGGCGTACTGGCTTACTTTCACCTCTGCCAAGGGGTCTTCCAGAGTTCATAGATTAATTTAAATTTCTGAAAATCATGCTCCAGTTGACTTGCTCAATGAGTTGGTGGTTGAGCTTGGAGGAGAACCAAGAAATTTTGACTCTGAACTCTCTCTTTTGACCCCTAGTTTACGTTCCTTGAGCTGGTCAAATTATTCATTGTGACTATTTTTGGGTGTGAATTTATCTCATTTTTTATTTTTAGGTCATAAAAGGCTTGGTCCCAAAGATTCCCATTGATGGGAACCAACTCTGGCTCAGGTCCAAATGGTTGTAAATCTATCCACATTTCTGTGAATGTGTTGTAGCAACACACTGGCTAGGTTGCTCGAACAATTTCCAGCAAATGTTTTTTTCTAATACTGTTCAGCTGGACTATTTGTGGTGGGTAATTTTGCTCCCTGACTAGATGATCGAATAAATAATAGCAAACAACAACATGCTCTTGTTCACTCATGACTCCCACTCTGTGAAGAATAGCCATTCCTCATGCATCAAAGGGGATAAAATCCTGAAGACTGGTGAATACCAAGCATAAAAGGAGGCAAGAACATAGCTGAATTGAATGGCAGTTCTGACTGTGAAGGAAAGTTTGCAAACACTGTTTGTTTCACAGATTTTAATCAGCTCTTAGGTTGGAGTTTGGTGATTACAAGTTGTAGCAAATTGGAAACAGTCCAAGTTCATCTCCTTCCAGTATTAATCTGAACTCTGTTAGATTTTGAGAGAGCTGCTAGTGGTGGGTGTCTGAAGTAAACCGCAAAAAGAGAAAATTCAGTTAAAATGACTATTCATCAAAGTAACAATGTGACTTGCTATGGAAAAGTGTCTGCTTTTATAGACCATACCTCTTCCTGCTATTTATCTTGGTTTATGGGTCTCAATTTAGTCCCTAATTTAGCAGACAGGATGTCTGAAGTTGTGGAGGTCAGATGCCTTAAACGGATTAGCTCCTCATATATAACTAATAAAACTGATTCGTGAGTTATAGATCCCATTCTTAATTACAATACAGTTTGCTTCCTGCAAGCAGTAAAGTTACTTCCTAGGGGCTGCTAGTTCAATCATCAGTATTTGATATGGACAGTGTCCTCAGAGCAGTAGGAAAGAGGGAAAAATTAAATAAGGGCAAGAAAAAAGCTATAGTGAGTAGAATTGTTCCAAACCAATTGCAAATATAATAAAACTATAAGGTCCGACCCTGCTCCTTGGCAAAAGTCCCAATGAATTTAACAGTAAGAAGATTGAACGCCTATTTCATATTATGTCGTTGACAGAAATGATATTCCCCAGGACCTGACCCCTACATTTCTTGCACACCTTGCCATCGATGCAGCAAAGATAGATTACACCAGCTCCAGGATCTTCCCCTCATGTTCCTATTAACCAGAATTTGGGACCAGGATTTCAGCTGGTGACTTCACTGGAGCTACACCAGTTAGCACCAGCTGAAGATCTGGCATTGCCTATGCAAGTATTGGACGTTATGCAAAGTTGAACCATAAATAGGAACCGGAGAGTAAAACGAAGACTTAAGTGGGATGTCTCAGATGAGTAAGGTTACTCTCTTGAGTAAGGGTTATAGAATTGGCCCCTAAGGGGAGCAGGCAAAGGAGACAAGATTTTTGTTTTTTTAGATGGAGATTTAAAGAGATGGAGAGTCACTTAGACAGAAAACCCAGGAAAGGCTGATTGAGGCATCAGGAACTATAAAGAAAGTTGCAGGGTTCATACAGGTAGGCCCAGTGAATAGATTTTGCACAATTGCCAGCAACTACCCTGAAGGAACCCCACTGATTGTAAGGGACCCAGCTGCAGCATGATGGCCGTATGTAGTACAAGTTCGTTGCTGTTGGCTCTTAAAGTCAAAACCATTCTTTTGGCTCTGCATAGGAATTAAATCAGCCCACATCAAAGCATCTATTGCTGAATGATGCTTTGCACAGCTTGTGCCTTCTGTGTAACTTGTAACCCATCCATCCAGATTGTTATCATTTTGACACAGTGAGAAACAAGTCCTAGCAGTAGAACAGGCTGATAGATACACTGTGCACAAACAATAATATTCCAAAGGCTGCGAAACACAGACTGGATATACAAATGTAATCAGAACAAAAATAGCTCTGCAGTTTCCAGAAGTCACCTGTTAACAAAGGAATAAGTGGTACATATTTGTTAGAAGAAAACTGAAAAAGAAAGTAAAAAGGATGAAGAAAAGCAAATTCCCCCTTGGTGCCTGCTTTGTCTGCCTCCCAATCAATTCAGTGCAGGGCTGATCAACACACACACACACGGAAGCTGGAAGCAAAGACAGTTTAACAGAGCTAGACTGCGAGAGAGCAATAGTGATTGAACTTTTATCAGCTTGTGTGAGAAATAAACCCTTATATGGCTTCTAAAATTCTCTGGGCCAGCTCATCATCACCTAGAATGTGACCAAGCAGACGTCTAAGGGTGAGTAAGTCCTCCCTTTATGCTGCCTGCCCACATTTCTACTGCAAGCAGGGGGAGAAAGAGGAGGTTAAGGGCTAGATTCACCAAGGAACCAGCGATGCTTAGCGTGGCCACGGCTAACTTTTCAGCGCCTAGAAAATCACTGGGATTCACATCCTTGGGCTTCCTATCCAATGAATGCAGAACATTCACAAAGGGGTTCACAAAGGCCAGCAGGCTAGGTGGCTGCCCGCCTAAGATAGACAATGGGAGATGTCGAGGAGAAAGGAGTGTCCTAAATCCTGCCCCTCTCCGGGAGTTTGGCTTTTAAATCCAGGCTGCAGGGAGGCGCCTCCCTCTACTTGGGATTCTCAGCTGCAAACTCTTGTTTGGAATTAGTCATCTACAGCATTTCTTGCAAGAAGCGGTGGGGCGGCACTCTCCCCCTATAACTTGTAGCCCAGTGGTTAGGGTACTCACCTGGGATGTGGGAGACTACGGGTTCAAATCCTCCCTCTGTCTGAGGGGGAGAAGGGATTTGACCAGGGATCCGCCAGTGCTCAGGTGAGCACCCTAAATGCTGGGCTATGAGATATTCTGATGCTCACAGTTTACCTGTGGGATTAGGCCTCATGGGCATGTTAGTCAGAAGAACACCTATCATCCCTTGGTTCATGCATTGCACTGGGGCAAGGCATCCAAACACCTGCTGGAGTGCTCATGTGCAGAGGCAGAAATGGAGGCACCTAAAGAACTTTGCAAAGAGTTAGATGCTGAATGAGCCTAGGCTCCTACTGGGTTCGGTTGCAGTTAAGTGGGGGTACTGTGAATACCAATGGTGCCTAACCCTAGGATTTAGGTGCCTAAGTCCCTTTGTGAATCTAGCCCGCCATTGTCCTATATTCCCTCCCTCCCCCTGGCACAAGATTCTATATTTGTACTGGCCAGGGGGAGTAGTGATCTGCTATTGGCATGGGAAAATAAGATAGTTAACCGTTCCCTGGGTTGTGCCTCTGAGCAGCATTCCTTACCTGGACTGCTTCTGGGGACAGCCAGCTACATGGCTACCTCTTTCTCTGCACTAGTGGTAAAAGACAACCTACACCTATATTAATTGCACAGGACATTGCTTATTGTCATCCAGCACAGCTGGGTGACAGAAATCAGGCTTTCCCATTCAGTATCTTGAGGTATCAAACTCAGTATTACATCATCCTCGTTACCAAACTTCATAGACAGCATCAAATCCAAAGGACCATGTTGATGCATTGTTAAAGTTGCTCAATCTGAATATTCAAACACTAGCTAAAGTTCCAAAAGCAACATGTACTTGGCTGTGTTGTATGGTTTAAATTATTAGGGCTAGTCTCCTCAACTATGCATGTAGCCAGAAACTCAGGAATAAAAAATAAGAACATATAAGTGCAATGCATTGGAATTAACGTAGCTACGGGACCCATATCTTTTGCAATTTCTGAATTGTTTTGACCTTATTGTTGCTTAATGCAGCTTTTTGCATTTAATTTGCTACGCATTTTTTTTTAAAGGTCAAAGAGGCAATGAAACGAAGTTTGGGGAAGTGGGGGCAGAGGAGGAGGGAAGAAAATAAAAAAGGTCAAGGAAAAAATGCTGCCAAGCTTCTAGCTTGGTTAGTGGAAGCTCATAACTCCTTGAACCAGTCATTCACACTTAGGGTGAAATTCACCCGTGCAACAGACTGGCATAAGATCTATGCAGCGCCTAAGCAAAATAGGTCTTAAATTGGATGCAAGTGACACACAGACCTTGTGCTGATCCTGTGCATGGGGTGAATTTCACCCCTAAACAGCACCCAGTCTAAATGGATGTGCACTTAAAAAGATGCACATGTACCGAGTGCCTTCCTAATTAGTGTTCGTTCATCTCTTGCCCTCATACATTTTTCTACTGCACATGGTCAGTGTTCAGTCTTCAAAGGCCTATGATCTTTGTTAAATCAAAACCTGTTAAAAACAAAGGGCCAGATTTAGTGTTTAGGTGACTAAAGCCGTAGATAGATGCCTAACAGATAGGGATTTATAAAAGCACCTAACTGAATAAAGTATTTAACTCCCATTGACTGTCAGTGGGAGTTAAACACGTGACCTGCTTTGATGCTTTTGTACATTACACTACATGACTATCTATATCATTAGGCACCTTTATCACTTTGTAAAATCTGGCCCAAACTGATTAGTCCTCAATGAAAACTCTGTCTAGCCCACGTTTCAGTTACAGTTTTCATGTCATTCACTATTACTGAAGCATTGTTCGGATAGTGTGTTTAGAATAGTTTGCAATGGGAAAAGTGTATTTGTTGTGGTCTAACGACTCCAAATATGGCTGAAGGCATTTTGCTCAAACTTAAAATAAAAATTAAAACAAACTCCCCTTTATCCCAATTTTTCATAAAAATTGGATGTGTCTGAGACAGCAGAAGGGTAAGAGTGATGGATTCATAATGAAAAGTGTTTTTCAATATCGGATTAGATGAGAGACCTAAAATGTCTAAATGCCCAGATTCCGTTTTCCACATGTTTGCTATGGCCCCTCTCCTGCAATGAGTCCTATGCAGGTGGACCCTCATCCAAATCAGTGGGGCTTAGCCCAGTCACAAGGTTTTTGTTTGGTTCCCCTCACCCCAACAAGAGTTCATTGCAGGATCTGGGTCCTTGGCATTGTGTCAGTGGGAAATGTTTCCTGTGTTACTGTTGAAGTGAAGGACTTTAGCCTTGGGAAAAAAATATCATCCTTGCATTATGAAATAATTCTGCACCATTGATCAAGTTGCTCTCAAGACCGGATTCTTTGAAATGTATATTGTAAGTGAATAATAGACCTCAGGGTTTATTGTATTCCTTCAGTTCCTGGCTGACAGACCCTTTACAGATCAAAATGAATTGTACTGAAATATTTGTGGCTAAGGACACCAAGATTCTCCTCAATACACACATTTTAAGAAATCTAGGCTTTCTTCGGTGACCCATATTTTCCAGCAACCCTTGACCCCATGGCACTCAGTATTTAAAGAGATTTTTCCATTGAGTTATGTGATACGGCAGCCTCATTTTTCTCCTGTTGTTTTCTGTAATCATCATGGAGCCTTGCCCTAACAAAAGATATGCAGATGTAGGCACTGCTCTCCTGCACCTACACCCTAGCCCCACCAAAGGGGAAGTTAATATTGCTTGAGACAACATGATCTCCTGCATGGATTTCCTACTAGCAATCTGCAAGCTCCTCAGTGATGCAATAGTTGAGAGGGTGGGCTGATCCTTGGCTCCACCCTTCCCTCGCTCAATATGCCCCCATCCTGACCTACTGATCCCCAACTTCACCACAGCCCCAGTTCAGTAAGGAATTTAACTTTAAGCATGTGCTTAAATCCCATTGGCCTCAATAGGAGTTAAGCATGTGCTTACATTTAAACACGTTTATGGGCAATGCTCACGAGGAATTGGATTACTCACTTGCTCTGGGGACTTGGGGCCGTGTGCCTTTGTTAGGACTTAGACAGCTCTGGGAAGGAGTCTTTTTTCTCCACTTCCACTCTCGCCACCCCGCTTCCACCTGCCAATGGAAGGCAGCATCTGGTCCTTGGTATCTTTCAGGATTTCAGTAATTTGAGGCACAGGGCCTGCAAATCTCCTCCATCCTTCCACCTTGCATAATAGAACTGCACAGGTACCAGTTAATAGGCTAATAGGCTTTGTGCCCATGGAGAAAACTAGGAGGTTTTGCCCCAATGACTTCCATGAAAGTTCTGAGTGAGCAAACCCTTGCTGTGGGAGGAGGTATTGTTTCATGGTCTGTGTGTGTGTATAATGTCTTCTGCAGTTTCCACGGTGTGCATCCGATGAAGTGAGCTGTAGCTCATGAAAGCTCATGCTCAAATAAATTGGTTAGTCTCTAAGGTGCCACAAGTACGCCTTTTCTTTTTGCGAATACAGACTAACACGGCTGCTACTCTGAAAAAAGAACAATATTGATGAAGTTCTTTCTTTGTGCTGTGAACATAAATAGGTCCTTCATTTTTTTTCGAGTGATCAAAAAAGGCTGACACAGCTACTCATTTATACAGCAATAAAGTTGAGCAACCATCTGATGGCAGTGTCTGTCAGAAGACTTTTTTTTTTTTTGCACAATCACTTGTATGCCAAGAAATAATTGTTAAAAATCTCCCCTTGGATGTGTTCAAAACTTACTGTTTGCCTGGCAGTTCTGTTAAATTTCCTGTCATTTTATCTTTCAGGTTGACAGCTAAGGCAGTTGCTGTATTGTTACCTATCTTGGGAAGTTCATGGATCTTTGGAGTTCTAGCTGTCAATGACCATGCAGTAGTATTTCAGTACATGTTTGCAATATTCAATTCCTTGCAAGTACGTATATAACGCAGGCTCTGGGGGTTCAGACAACAGCTGTAGAGCACCACAAGCTTGCAACTGACAGATCTTTAGCAATGTTTTCATTTGTGTATATTTTTCTGATCTTCCATACCCCTTTATCTCATAAGCCTGTACAATCAATGATATTTCTCCAGTCTCTGCATAGACAGTGAAAATATTGAGCAATTGATTAAGGCTTCTAACAGCCACCAGATAAACAGGTACTGAACACTGCCCTTGACAGAGTTTATTCAAAGTTCATTTTCAAGAGTGAGGCATCAAGGACTAGATTTAACAGTGGATGCACCGCTGACATTTCTCAGGTTTGTAAAGTCAACTTAAGATTCTGTGATCCAGAAGGAGCCAAATAAGACAATCCTAAGTGGCTAGGTAGATCTCATCAGGTCGAGCAACAGGGTATGTGTGTTGTATTTGACAAAAGTTAGTAGAAAAGAGGCCCACTGATGCAGCATACAGCACTTGTGATAGGACGACAAGATAGAAGGGTCCTGATCCACTGAAAGCATCCCTAGCCAGGAAAGGACTTAAGAATCTGCCTAACTATAAGCAGGTGCTTGAGTACAGACATACAGTTACAGGCGTGTTTAAGTTCTTTCCTGGATCAGAGAGGTAAAAGCAGCACTTGTGAATTTTTTGTCATCTCACGAAGGAGTTCCACAGATAATCAAACCAACACTACATCAGAGGGTCCCAGCTAGAGCTGGTTGGAAAAGGGCTTTGATTGCCAACGACCAAAACATTTTTGATTTTTAAACTTTTGGATTTGGAGGCAGACACTTTCTGTGAAAATTTTGTTGAAAACCCAAGTTCCTTAAAAATAAAGTAAAAGTTTAGATGGAAAAATTTTGACCAGTCCTATCAGTAGCCTAATATTGTCACTGATTAAGTTAGGGAAGAATTTGACCCATTCGTGCTCAATTGTAAATCTCAGACTGTTGCACACATGCTTAGTAAAATACTTCAAGTAACCTGTAATATTATTCTTCCCTTTTTTGTTTTATTTTAGGGATTTTTCATCTTCCTGTTTCACTGTCTTCTGAATTCAGAGGTATGTTCTTCCCTTCTCCCCCAATAAACATCCAGTAAGAGCTCCTTCTGTAGTAAAACCAAGAGCCAAATGATGCTAAAATATTGTTAGGATGGTATAAAGTTTGTAAATCAGCTTTGGTATTTTAGGAAACCCTTATTTAATGCTGTTGCTTTAAGTACTGCCCTTTATTCCTCAGTCACAGTTGCTTAGCAATGTGATTTTTTTTTATGTAGTCACTGTTATTACAATTTATGACATCTTCAGGAAAGTAGGAACTCAGTAAAAAACTCTAGTGCTCTGGGTGTAAAATAAACAGTGAATTAACCCATTATGGGCACTTTCTTTGTCACTGATATTTGTAAGTTTCTGTGTGAGAAACATGAAACTATCAGTGATTTTATGGTTCAGAGGACTCCTGGCCACACATGACCCCACTTTGTAGCAATGTATGTCATTTAGTGCATTTAACCTAAAGAAGCAGAGTTTCCTGATATGTGATAACAGATCAGAATTCAAGTCTAAGGGGAAAGATACTGCTTGGGCATGGATGGAGACTAGCATTCTATGGGCAACATTTCTGAAGTGAGAATTTTTGGGTTTCAGAGCCAGAAGGGAAAATAAATATTAATCTCAGCAAAACAAACTTTTAGAATCCCTTTATTAATGAGAAACCAGAATAGAACATTTCACACTTTTCTTGGCAGGATGCTAGGTCCTTTACAGTGGACTAAAGGGGGATCTTTTCATGTAAGGATTGTGTCATTGGATTGACTCCTTTAGAGCCAAAGCTTTAGCCAGATAAGTAGGCCTTGCACAGGAAATCTCTACATGGACTGGAGCTGCCAGAATGCTCCCCTCTCCCAGGGCACTGGGCACAAAAGCCCAGCAATATGCCATTGTTACTGTAAATCAAAGGCGGTGATGGAAGTCGCTGTCAGCACCATGTGGTTGTTTTAATCAGTGGATCAGCATATACACATATACCTCCTACTGACCACTCTTCTGCTTGTCCCATGCCTCTTCCCTCCATGCCGCACATAAACACTGGAACCATTCCATTCTGCAGCGTTAAGGGCCTTCTCTGCCAGCGCAGGAGCAGGCAGGACATGGTGTTTGCAATAATCAGGTATTTGCTGACCACCATCATCATGACCATTGTTGAATGGTCTCTGCCCCAGTGACTTCATAGTGCTGGGTACTGAATTCTCTAGCTGCACTGGGATCAGAAGGAAACACCAATATGTAAAGCTAGGAGGGCTGGTAAAAGTTAAGAAGGAAAAATATTTAAATATCCTATTGTTCCCTGTGCTCAGAGAGCCTCCTTCTCTCCATGACCCATCTGACTCCCAGACAAAACAATCCAATGGCCAGATATAAATATCTGGCCATTGGATTGTTTTGCTGACACCTACTAAGGAAGGGAATTCATAAAGTCCTCTGAGTGCTCTTAGAGGCACTAGGTACTGTACTTCAGAGTCTGAATCCCTGGCAAACAGCAGAAATGAGCAATTGCCTTTTGGAGAATATTTCTTACTAGCTCCACTGTACAGTCTCTGTGAGGTGTCTCTATTTAAAATACACCTTCCAAAAAAAATTTTTTTAAATGCCTTACTCCTCAAAACTTTGTGTAACAGGGAATCCCAGACATAGGAAAGCAAAACCGCTAGCAATATTTCAAATCAGTAGGGTAAAGCAGAGATCGGATTTTACAAGCAATACATAAGACCTGTATGAAGAAATACTGTGAAAAATGGCAGTACTTTTGATTGCCTGAGGACCTTGGCAATGCCAGAACTACAGAGCAGACTACATCCCTTCCCACCCCCAGTTATTTTTTGTTTTGTTTTTCAAAGTAAAAAGGAGAACAACAACAAAAGTAGAGGGAGAATATAAACAACAATTATCGCATGCAATCATAGTGGGAGAAATATAAAAAGGTGCATATACAGCACCACAGGAACTACAGATATACAGACCACATTACCCTAATTTTAATTGTACCTGTCAGCAAAATAAGAATATGTTCACTTGTTTTAAAAATCCCCAACAATTGGCTCCCCTCTGCTTTCAGAATGGCAAAACTGCCACTCACTTCAAAGGGTGCCAGATCAATACAGTGATAATTAATTCTCTCCAGATTTACTAAATCTCACAGATTGACATGCCACTGAGCTAGTTAGTTAATTTTCCTGGTTTTTTTCCACTAGCAATTTAGCAATTAGCATTTTGTAAATCATGCTAGATTCTAACATCTAGGGGCAGTATGGCTTACTGACTAGAGCCATTCCTGGCTCTGGTTCTATTTCTGGCTCTGCCACTACCCTGCTGGGTGGCCTTGGGCAAGTCACTTCCCTGTTCTGTGCCTCCATTTCCCCATCTCTAAAATGGGGATACTAATATTGCCCCCATATTAGCATTTAAGGATCACGTTTAATTGCTTCATCACTGCCTTCTAAAATGGAAGCACAATAAACTAACATACACCCATCACCACATTTCTGGGTGGCGTGGTTTTACTTTATTCAACTAGAGAGGAGTTGAATTTCATTGGAAAGCATCATGTAGTTCATAAATATAAGGGTACATATAAAGCTGTAGCTAGGGTGGTGAGTATTTTGTTCCCTGCCACAAATGTGATCACTCAAGTGCCAAATTAAAGGCAATGCTTTTAGAGAACGACAAGGCAGAGCTAGGGATTAATGACATGGACAGTCCCATTGACTTCAGGGGGACTGTTTGAATGAGAAAGGTGAGCTGGAGTGGCGTGGGGATATGATCCCTGTATTGTCACTATGAGGACATACTTCTTTAGAACTCCAGTGGAGTGGTGGGTATTTGGAGGATCACGGTGGGTGAGTTTTTCATTGACTTCAGTGGGCCAAGATTTCACCCTGTGTGTGCAAAGTGAACATTATTGTTAAAGTGTGAAATTCACCTCTGTCTGGACTGGCCAGCACCTTTAAGTCCCACTCAGGCTCTCCAGATAAGTGGTGCCTAGGCCTCATGCTGCAATTTTAGCTATGCCGCAGCCCTGCTCTGAAAAGTGACTAGATAAGATGGCACCTTTTGCTCAACAGATCCCGCTGCATTTCAGTGACAAAAATAGGTACTTCTTCCCATTTTTACTTCCATGGAGCTGACACAGCACTGGGGGAGCAGGCTGCATTCGAGTCTGGCTCACAACCATCAACAGAATTATTTACTAAGCTCCCAGTGCTGGACCAAAGCCTCTCTGCACAGACACCTGTGCAGCCATAATGTAGAAGGTGATGGAATTGCACTCGTGTTACTTGATTATTAGAATCTGCAGGGCTGGCAGTTTGGAAAAAACAACAGCCTGGATCATCTCCCGCCAGGGAAAAAGTTGTCAGGATGGCTTCTGGAGGAGGAATTCCGCATGCCAGATCCCCTCATCCCATCAGAGAGGGATGGGTGTGCGTGTGCATTGTCAGAGTTTGCATCTAGTGAAAAAAGCCCACAGGGCCCACCACAAAGTTGGTGACTCACATAGAACCTAGGGGCTCCCCGAAAGGCCAGGATAAACTGCACAAGCCCCTTCGGTCTCTGGGGGTGCGCCTAGAGGCCAGAGCCATTGCTGGTTCCTGGCAGAGCAGTTATTTTGGGACTGCATGGAGTCTGGGGAACTGCCCCCCTGAGTGCACAGATTAGCTGACACAATTGGAGCTTATATTTTTACTTATTAAATGTGCAAATCTGATCATGGACCTATTGGTAAACACTAAAATGGAACCCCATGATATTATTATTATATTATTATTATTATTATTATTATTATTACACAGTAGAACGTCAAATATTCCACAGTAACATATGCGTATGAACCCTCGTCCATTTATAATGGAAAGACGATACTTTGTACCTGAGAAATAAATAAAACCAGATTAGGATCATCATTTCCTGACTGCCTTCTAATGCCTCTTTCCAAAGGTTAGAGCCGCCTTTAAGCACAAAACCAAGGTGTGGTCCCTCACCAGCAGTTCAATTCGAAACATCAATGTGAAACCCTTCAACTCCGATATCGTAAGTACTCCCATCAATGCCTTTTTTATCCTATTGTACTGGCTGGAAGGTTGTAGAGCAAAGCTGTGAGACTAACTGATTTTTTGGTTCACTGGCAGTTCTAAAAAATCAGAAGAATTGTGTGATTTGGTCAAGATGAAGTTAAAAAAATATATTTTGGGGGAAGAGTGGGGGATTTTCAGCAAAGTGAAAATGTTGGGAAAACTTCATTTTGTGTTGAAGGAAACGTTTTTGTTCAGCCTGAAACTATGTTTCATTTTGAACATAAGCAAAGGAGTTGAAGGGCTGCATTCACAAAACCAGGGAGCAGGAGGTATAGGATTCAACAAAAGAGATAGAGAGGGGCCCAATCCAGAATAGCCAATAGCCTGGTGGTTAGGACACACACCTGGGAGGGGAATGATGGGGGGGTTGCAGTCCCTGCTCCTGAGCTGGGATTCAAACCTGAGTCTCCCACACCACCAGTGAGTGCCCTGAGCACGAGGCTAAAAGTTATGGGGGAGAGAAGGATGGTGACACCACCTTCTCCTTCACAGCTTTGTGTAGCCCAAAAAATTGAAATGTTTCATGTTTTCAAAATATTAAAACTATTTGTTTAGACGTTTCCAAACTTTTCTTTTGTTTTGACTGAAACATTTTGCCCAAATTGACACAAATTGTGGCAAAATATTTCATTGGATCCGGATTTGCTTTTTTTTTTTGGTGGAAAAAAAAGTTTCAGCTGAAAAATGTTGCCCAGCTCTGGAGTGATCTTGTGGAAAGAAAGATGACATGACGGGGGCACAGGAGTTAATTAGCACTTGTCTCTACTGTGTGTTCTACAGCCAGTTGCGATGGGCAAGGGTTGTGTGGTGACTATAGGAGATACTCTGAAAGCAGAGGACTAAATTCTGTTCTCTGATAAGTCAGTGCGTAAAATTTCTAAAAACATCAGACATGGGGCCTGATCCAAAGCCTACTGAAGTCAATGAGAGTCTTTCCATTGACTTCCACGACCTTTGAACCAGGCCCTTGAAGAATGTTCTCGTTATTAACTTCAGCTGATGACCATTGTTTTTGGTTAGGGTTAGAGCTGGTTGAAAGTCAGAATTTTTGTTTCATGGGAAATTTCGTTATATCAAAATTTTTGAAATTTTCAACCAAATGGAAATGTTGCAATCATGTTGGTTTCAGCCATCAGCTGGCAAGACTTCCAGGATCCATGATTCCAGGGCAGCCCTGCCATGCAGACTCCCCCGAGGCCAGGGACTCCCAGGCTTGCAGGCTCCTGGGCCAGCTTGCTCTTCAGTGCTCACAGTAGTTGGCTCCCCGACTGCTCAACTCTGACAACCTTGGAAGCCATCTGCCCCAAGATTTGGACAGGCCAAGGAGCTGGCTGGCCCAAGATTTTGGAAGCTCGGAGGCCAGTCTGCCTGGCGGGTATGCCCTGGAACCACAGACCCTGAAGTCTGTCCCAGGACCTTCCAGACTCCCAGCTTTGTGGCAGGGAACCTGGAAGCCCTGTGTGCCCCATCTAGAGCCTGGCTGTCGGGCTTCTGTGCCAGCTGATTCCCCAGGCTGCCTGACTCGCAGGGCAACTGGCTCCCCAGCCTGCAGGGGTCAGTCAGTCCAGGGAGCCAACTGGCCTAAGAATCTGGAAGCCCTGGCATCCCCAACCCTGGGGACGGTCACCATCGCAAGGCTGGCCTGGAGCTGCAAATCCTGGAAGACCTGGAGTCCCGACTCCAAGGCAGTCCTTCAGATGTGTGGGCAAGGTAGCAGGGAGAGATGTGAAACCTGCCTGACAGGCCGGGTTCTGCCGGTGTTCCTTCATGAGACTTGTCAAAAGTGACAGGTTGGCGTGAAACATTTTGCTTTTGACGAACTGGCATTTTCTGATGCAAAATTGTTCCAGCAGACAATTTCCAACCAGCTCCAGACAGAATACCTTTACATTTGAGTCCCGCGAATGAACATTTATATAAACAAATCAGTGTGTATATATGCATTCCCCTCTCTCTCCCCGACTCGAGGACAGCTTAAGATGTCTTGAGACAAAATAAATTTATTTTATGAGAAAACTGGCTATTAGAAATGATAGCTTCTGAAATGATTGGCAATGATCACTGAATAATTCCTGACAATACATGTTAAATGGCTCCTTTATGGCTTGTGCTCTCAAGAGTCTAAGGTAATGTGGAGTCTAGATTGATGCTTTCAGGCTTTCATGTCCTCCAGTCAATGGTGATTTACCAAAAGAAGTAAATCCAGTTTCAATACTTTTTTGTCTTCCAGATGACTGGGAATAGGCCAGGTACAACTCCTACGAAGATGAACACCTGGGACAAGAGTACCAATTCAGCCAATCAGATTGATTTATCAGCAGTCTGATATTAGACCCAGATTCTCTCTGAAAAATCAAGCCATACCTTCAGGATCTCCAGTACAGTGCCCCCCCCCCCAGTATTTTCTCACCATTAATGCCAGTAGGAACTGCTCTTCTAATCAATGCCTAATAAATTGGAATTTGCCATATTGCTTTGCCGAGTATGTACAAGTCTGTCTTCATTTGCCTCCCTTCCAGGGTGTAATGCAATCGACCATCAGCAATAGCTGCAGAGTAACTAGCACTGCTGTACACTGGATGGTTTTGTCAGTGACGATGACAACACTAGGGATGGGACGGTTATTGCGATCTAAATCTAAAGGTCACGTATTTCAGGAAAAATGCATTTTTATGCTCTGAAAATGAAATGCTTCCAATTGTGATGTTGTAACAGGGCTATTCTTGTTTAGCTGTGCACTCTCTGTTTACATGTAATATCTTAAGTAATCCAATTATCCCAGAGAAATTTATTAACACCACATACTGCCAACAGGCATTTTATGGGAAAACTGTAAAGAAGCCAGACCTTGAGGGAAAAAAAGAAAAATTCCAGCCATTCAGCCCACTCTGTAGACTTGGGACCAGTGAAGCAGATATACACTAGGTCTACATACACACAAATCACGTGTGCACACACACAGACTGCTAACTTTTTAGATATTCCTTTTTCCAGATCTGCAATAGATATAAATGGCTCTGACTGCCCTGCTCCAATCTGCAATGTTAGTTTCATTTAAAGGGTGATTTCTGTCTGCTGACTAACCGTAATAGAAGCTAGTTGTCTCAGTCTTTCAGACAGATCAACAATGGTCCATCACACACATTTCACAAATGGAATTGACCTGTAGCTTCTGGAAATCAAAACCCACACTGTGACTTATCTTTCTCCTTTTAGTGGTCAGAATGAGACACTGAATTCCAACAAAATACTGTGAAGGTAGCAAGACTGAAGATCGGTCTGTGTATTGGTATCTACAGACAGCTTTTAAACAGACCTCAAGACAGTCTTTTGTGGTTTAGACACTACTCAGCATTCAGCAGCTTTTGCTTCTAATACAATTATGTGGTATCTTCATGGGGGGGGGGAAGACTCATTTTTCACTGGAGCAATGTCTTCCTGGTTCTTGTAGATTGTGTCAGTGGGTAATTCACTGAAGGTAGTTTGGACACACTGAAGCAGACCCTCAGCTGCACTATTATTGTGCCCACCCAGCGGGGTTGGTGGGGGAGAACAAGGTGGGTTTTGCCATGAATATGCCCCTATTATCTTGAGGCTGCCCAGGGGCTAATTTGGCCTCAAAAACATGCATCTTGCTCTATTTGCTCAGCAACAATGGTCCCAAAGGGAACACTCCACCAGCCCAGTCTGCTCAGATAAAAACGCCATTGCAGCCACGTCTTTTCTCCTCGCCATATTTCTAACACCCCCTCCCCATGCTGCCCCCATCTCACCCGGGGATTCCCCTTCAGTAGGCAAACCCCTAGGTAGTTGGTGCTTGCTTTCCCAATGCTTTGTGTCACCAGCTGTAAGGGGGCTGAGGATTTGAACCAGTATTTTCAAAGTATCTTTCCCTACTTAATTTAATGTTTATACCTTCCAAAGTTAAGGCCAAGGCTGATCCACTGAAGTCAGTGACAGTCTCCCATTGAAGTTAGTGGGAGTTTTATCATTGGTTTTAGGGGACCAGGATTTGTTCCCTAACTAACTAAAAAGTTAATCAAATTCTGCAGTTATTGCATTAACTTAAACAAATTTACTCCAGATTTACACAGGCAAAACAGAGCAGAATTTGGCCCACTGTGTCTATCATAAATACTTGTAAATACAGCCATTTATTAATTCTAATCCTGTGAGCAGAATAATTCTATTTTGTTGACAGCTAAATGTAAAAGCAGGGAAAGAAGAAAGCTAAATATTTAAGTGACTCTCTCTCTCTATTGGCTTTTGTGCATAGGCTTGCTCTTAGCTCTTTGAGTATTGGAATAATTATCACAACTGTGTAAATATAGCAGACCCTTCTGGAAAGAGAATGTCTGTTCCAAAAGATACAATAGAAAGAGCGACTGGAATATATGGAAGCAGGTTCTTGTAACAGAACTGTACTGTGATAACAGGGTTCAGAGTGTCTGTGTTGTGTGCTGATAAAATATTTAAACATATTTTTGATACCGGAGGACATTTTAAAAAAAAAACCTGTGACCATGGATATAGATTTTAACCCTATTAGGCGATTTCTATTCTAATCATTATGTTGTATTAAAAGCGATGTTGTGAATGAGTCATAGAAAATACAGGGGGTTTAAGAAAAACCTGGATTTTAAAATATTTATAATTCCCACTGTGCCATTTCTCACTTTGAACGTTACTCCTACGCTAAATTTACAGCAGTCACCTAAGTTACTGTCAGTAACAATGATTATCATAGATCCATTTGAAAATAACATTTGACATACAGTACAACAGCATCTACTATAAAGGGTTAAGTCTATTTTTTTTACCCAGGTGCAACATATAACATGGTCCCCAAAATACATCAGCAGACTCAATGAATCATGAACATGATTTTTTAAACATTTTGGACTATGACATAGATGTATTATATAAGGAGTGAACATTCATTAACCCATATGTATTGAGACCTATTGTAGATACTGCAATGTTTTCCAGTACATAACCTGTGTCCCATGCTTTATCTGTGCATTTTGAACATAAAGTAGTATATCTTGGTTATGTCACGTGAGTTTAGGAGTTAGAACACTGTATTATTAGTAATGGCAATGGAGTTTCTTTTGTTTGCCTCTTTAGTTTCTGATAAAGTAGTAAAAAACCCACAAGCATACTGTAAATGTCCATCCCCACCTAAGTCTGTTCATCTTGTTTGATTCTATGTATTTTTCATAGTTTTACTGAATGCAGAAAATATACTGAAATAGAAATGCTTGAAATGAATCTTATCCTCAGTCTTTTAAAGCATGAAAATCATGCAGTTTATTTATGGGCTTGCATATGGCAACTTTTGTAGTATTTCTTCAGGACAGCATCATTTTCTCAATGGTATGAAATCTTAATTGAATGAGATGTGAGTTTTAAAGTAGATTATGTAGCAAGAATGACTTTGCAAGTAAGTAATAATTAAATGTTTTTTTCCAAAATAAAACAAAACATTTAATTTTCTAACAAGATTTTGTGTTTGTTCCATTTATTCACATGGGTTAAAGAACATTGGAAATATATAGTTTCTTAGGGAAGTACAAACACTGTGCCTTAGCATATCAATCCTTACTCATGTGAGAAATCCCCCTGAAGTACTCACAACATGTGGCCTAGTACAGTATCACCAAGATACTATGTAGGCAACATTTTTGTTTTAAACTTTATATCCACAGAATATACTGGGGAATGTCATTCCCGCACCTTAAGAAGGAGCGTGTTTGCCGAGGCTGCAGTTGAAGGATTACTTTTTGTAACGTGGTCATTCCAATAGCCGAGCCAGGACTGATTCCTAGCGGGCCAATTGGCCTTCACATTGCAGGTTATGTTTGGATGACCTGATACCACTGAGATGATGGATAGTGATTGCTGTAATTGCCCTCATTCAGACAATGGGTGTGACAAATAGCATTCTGGTTTGTCATAGTAGGGTAGAGCGTCATCGTCCGTGGTAAAATCCGGAAAGGAGGAGATTTCCAGATGCATGAAGCTGCTCGGTGAGTTGGGACAGTGACCGCTCAGATGGTGGAGTGTTAGTGGCTCTGCACATCCAGCCAGCGATCTCTGAGAAATGTAGGAACATGCCCTGCACATACCTGGCTGGATACAACGAGCTCATGGCCCTTCTCTTATGCTAAAGCTCCCCGATCTCTTGTAAGCCCATTCTACCCCCATGCCATTGTCTCCCCCACAGAGACTGGAAACACCTAGCCTCTCCACTAGAGAGAGAGAGGGAGACAGAGAGGGTGTGTGTGAGTGTGTAAAATGCTACAGAACAGGAGAAGACTGATGCAAGGAGCACCAATTAACATTCCATGGCGATTTGCAGTCTTACTCCGGGGAGCCATCCCTGTTTTCCCACCACTTCCCATTCCATTTCCTTAGCTCCTTCCCCTCCTCTAGGCCCTGCAGTGAGAGAGAGAGCGTGCACCTGTTAACCACTGAGGGAGACACATTCTCCCTAACTTTTTACTTTGCTGTGTACATCCCCCCTGAGGTGGCGGTCAGACTAATGAATGCACCATAGCACGTGAGCATGGAGGAGCAGGGCCCAGTAGATCAGCAAGGAGCCATTAAATTTCCCACTACAGGTGGTCACAGAAGCAGCAAAAATGTACAGGTTTCAGAGTAACAGCCGTGTTAGTCTGTATTCGCAAAAAGAAAAGGAGTACTTGTGGCACCTTAGAGACTAACCAATTTATTTGAACATAAGCTTTCGTGAGCTACAGAAGTGAGCTGTAGCTCACAAAAGCTCATGCTCAAATAAATTGGTTAGTCTCTAAGGTGCCACAAGTACTCCTTTTCTTTTTGAAAAAATGTACAGAAACCTATAGAATCAGTAGAGTAATGCCTGATGGGAAGGATTCAATGATTCCAAGGCCAGAAGGAACCGCTGTGATCATCCAGTCTAATCTCCTCTATAACACAAGACATAGAACTCCTCCAAAATAATTTCTTAAGCATATAATTTTTTTTAAAAAAAATCCAAACTTGATTTTAAAAATTACCAGTGATGGAGAATCCACCAAGACCCCTGGTATATTGTTCCAGTGGTTAATTACTCTCACCATTAAAAATGTACACCATATTTCCAGTCTGAATTTGTCTAGCTTCTAGCCAGTGGATTGTGTTATACCTTTCTCTGCCAGAGTGAAAAGCCCATCAGTAACTATTTGTTCCCCATGTAGATACTTACAGACCGTATTCAAGGATTCCCCTAATTGCTGCAGAATTCTCAACACGCAACCCCTGTGCTCAGGCTGTGAGCTATGCAGTGAAATTAAGGTGACCAGATGTCTCGATTTTATAGGGACAGTCCTGATACTCAGGGCTTTGTCTTATATAGGCCCCTATTGCCCCTCACCTCCTGTCCTGATTTTTTACACTTGCTATCTTGTCACTCTAGGTGAAATTCACCTGTGCAGAAGTGCAGCACAAGGTTTAGGTCTCACTTGAGCCCTCAGAAGTAGGACTTCAGTGGCACATGGGCCTCTTGCTGACCCTCTATACATGACAGAGTTTCATCCTGGAATGAGGATTCAGGCCATAACAAAGTATATCACAAAAGCTACAAGCTTTTGCCACCCCTTACTACTTTCACATTTTGGATCCAGTTTCTTTTTCCTCCTCCTTATTTTAAACAACAGATAATATAAACGTAGACCAGAAATGCAATATCTCCATGATGAAACTCATACAGCTGCAAGAAGCTTAATCATCACACAAGTGCAAAAGCAAAGATGTCAAATGGTTTCAAGGTTAGAGAGAGATCTAGCATAATTAATACACCACACTAACTCAATTCCCACTGGGGGCTGTGTGTGTGTGTGAGAGAGAGAGAGAGAGCGAGCATAATTAGAGTGATTATATTCCAGGAAGTTAAAATGGAAGTTTGGGCTTTAGATGACAAGGATTCTACTGTAGGGACTCAAATACTCTCTGTATATGCTACAAAACCTTACTTATTTTGCCTAAAGCAAAGCAGCAGGGAATATACTGTAGGTATCTTTTCCTTCTATCTTGTGAAATAAAGAGATTTTCTTTTACCTTTATCATCCCCAACAGAGTAATAAATGATATTATATTGTGTCTGATTTACAGCATGTTTGCCTTTGAAGTATTTTCATTACATCTTAGGTTATGCTTGTATGACCTGATACCATTTACGTCATGGATAGTTATTGCTGTAATTGCCCTTGTTCAGACAATTTTCTTCCTCAATAATTCCTTATGTTCTTTGAATTGGGAGACTATCTTTCATCTTGTGAGGGTTGGTTGCAATGCTAAATACGCTACAGACATCAGCATTTTCCCCAGAGCTCGAATGTGTTAAATAAATTCTGAGTTGAAAGGATGGTTCTTGCTTACTGTTCAGCATGTAAATAACCAAGCAGCTTCCTTGATTGGATGACAATTCTCAGATAATTAGCCAATAAGAACCAGAAGAGAAAGGAACAGATTATCTAATTTACCCAGATTTTTGAAAAAAGGGTAATTTATCTTCCCCCACTATTCTCCGGTGCTTGTTGTGTGAAAATTGGATCGACTGGGAGTTTCACTTTCCCATTTGAGCATTCCCCTAGATGGGTATATGCCTAACACCAAGCAAGCAGAATGATGCGTATAGCAGGCAAGGCACTAAAATCCGAAGCCAAGATTTCACTAGTGATTCTGAGCACCATACTTGATATAAAGGGGCCAGATTTTCAGAGGGTGGGTAGTCAGCACCTTCTCAAAATCATGCCCTTTCAAGGTGTCTCAAGCTGGCCAACCGAAAACAGAGGCACCCAAAATCACTAGCCCTCTTTGAACATGTTGGTCTAATTTATTAGGACCTTGACATTTTAGAAAAAGGATTAGGACAACAATAGTATTGCTGCTTTCTGCAATTTTGTTTTTAAGACTCGCCCCCGACGACTTGACCAAGTGTAGGGAAGGCTTATCACTGAGCCCCAACCATTCATGCTCTATCCTCTAAAAACCGGTTATTGGGGGAATAGAGGACAATAGATTATTGGGAAAAAGACTCCAAAGCCCTGCTGTCACTGACTTAGAGCTCCAGGTTTTAATCTCTGGAGACAACAGAGTTGATGGCTGTTACAGTAACCTTCCTCACAGGAGGCTTAAGTAGTATTTGTCAAGGTTTCAGGGACGCTTAGAGGAATGAGAGATTATAAAAAAAACACCCAACTTTGTGCCTATGCTATATTTTGCGCACAATAAACTAAACATCGTGCATTAAGACTTGCAGATGACTAATTAATAGAGAGCACTCTGCCTACATGCGATTTTATACATCTTTGAGATAAATCAGAGAGGCAAATATAAAACCCAGCATTTAGGGACACCCTGGAATATGTCTTTCTTAGGGATCATTAGGTCCATGCATGAATTAATGTCCTGTGTTCGTTGATATGTACTTTTCCACTCTTGACAGTTCTCATAGGGAGATTATGCTTCAGTGATGAAATGCAATCAAAACAAGTTATTAATACAAATTTAAAATATTGATTTAATTATTTTTAAAAAACCCAACAAACCCACCCATAAGACTTTCTGCTTTTTAATGCCTTTCATTTATGTGACTTGTATGCTACAGGCCACAAAATGCAGCAACCATTGCCACTTCATTTGGAACCTAACCTCTGGGACAGTGCGTGAAATTCGCCTATACACCACTTAAATCCTCAAGGTTAAATGCAAGGTGGAACAGATTATTTAGCATATTCTAAGTGACCATTCAAGGTAGAGTTGCCCTTTAACATCTCTGCAACAGACATACCAAACCCGCAAAAAACCCCACAGAAATTGGGCTTGTTTTTGGCTTACTTGGCTAGTGTGTTGCTTGTTGGCTAGTTTTTGGATTGTAGCTTTCTGCTTGTTTGGCTTGTAGCTTCTTTTTTTTGATCGGCTCCCAGAAAGCAGGGACAAAGGTGGAGGGGTGAGAATCAGGGGTGCACGGCAGGCCCACCACAGTCCCAGACTGAATGCCGGGGGATCTAATCACAGAGTGTTGGGGTTCTTAGGGATTGGCTTGTTTTGGCCTTGTTTTGAAATGGGATTAGCTTGATTTCTGGTTTATTGTGAAAGTCGGGGTGCTTATTTACCACGTGAAAGTTGGCAACTGTGCTCTGCAGTCATAGGACATAAAAAGTGGGGTAGTGGGTTCCAGACCTTGAATGGTCCATTAGAATATATACTAACTACTTATGCTAAACAATCTTTTCCACCTTGGATTTAGCTGCGATGTGGGAGTACCTTTCCCAGATCTGGAGAAGAGCTGTGTGTGGCTCAAAAGCTTGTCTCTCTCACCAACAGAAGTTGGCCTAATCAAAGATATTACCTCACCCACCTTGTCTCTCTCTAATATCCTGGGACCAACATGGCTACAACTATACTGCATACAACTTTTGGTATAGACTGTTTAGTACGGAATACATATGCCAGATTGACATCCTGTAGAGCTTCTGCAGAAACAGAACTAAATTTCTGATCATAGCTTCCAGCTGAGATGAGGAGCAATTTGCATCTGCAACAACTGTAAGATGAACACAATGACCTCAAAACTGATATAAACATCCCATTCCTGTGAAAACACAGAGAGAGGGGTCAAATTATCTCATTTGTGCAGTTTGTCTTCAAAAGGGTCAGATTTGGCCCGTGTGTTTTTGCAACCAGTTCTGTGCATAGAAGGGGGTCACTGTTGTCAATAACAGAGATCATTTGTCTAAATCTTTCAAGTCTGACTTTGAGAAATAATTCCCGCTTGTAACATCAGACTGTTCCTTTTTTGTCTGTCATCATTGCTGGGTTGGAGGTGGAAAGTGTACTATGCGTGGGTGTATCTAAAAAAACCAAACATGCAGAAGATTGCTCAACAATATGTTCTTCCAACACCAACAAGTAAATGCTACATTTAATATGCAGATGATCACTCAGCATCAGCCTTAAAAGCCAAATAATAAACACCACCCATAATTATTTTGTAAGATCACTGTATATAAAACAATGCCATACACACAACAGACTAAATGTTTAAATCGGAAAGCTGATTAACATCCAGCAAAATCAATTAGGTTAGTGCTGGCAAGTGTATACGCAACTTGACTAAGCCTTTGCCCTTATTCATGAATTCCAGCTTGAAATAGAAGCTTTCGTAATGTTTTTGATTAGCTTATCTAAGGCAAAATAGCCCACAGAGAAGTTTCTTGATCTAAAAGATTTGCATTGCATAAATAAAATAGTTTCTGTTCACTTCTAAGTAGTAACATATGGCAATCACATAATGAACTAAATATTACTAGTTTGAAGATCTGCATCTATAGATGAGTGGATAGATAATGAGGTGATTGAGACTCTCTAAATACACAGGGATGGGAAGATAGATGGATGTTTATTTTATAATGTTCAATGGACCATTGAGTGTGTCTAAGGGCTGGATCCAAAGCCCACTGAAACGAAGAGAATGACGTCCACTGACTTCAGTGGGCTTTGGGTCAAGGTTTAAGGTAGCAGCACTTATGACTTTTTAAAATTGCACAGATCTCTTGGTATGGGTCAGGCTGTGGATGGAATTTCCAAACATACATGCCCACTGTGCGTTCCTTTTGATATGTTTTTGTGCATTCCGTTCAGACTGCTCAAAAACCGGCAGCTGCTCCAACATATGCAACGCAGATAGGGGCGAGAAGTATGGCCATTATTCATGATGATGAGCTCTATACCACTAATCCATGGGCATAGACAACTGTGAGGCTGGGGAGGAGCTCTAGTTCCTCCTAAAATTTAAGGATAACGTTAAGAAAGGAAATCCTGTGTTTGGAACAGAAGCTCGTTTATCTCATTTTATTAAAAGTGGGAAAATTTAGTTATGGTACAAAACTACTCATTAAAGTGATGTCCAAAAGCTCTCATGTTAGCACATTTACACTAGCTCCCCCGGAATAAAAGAAAAAGGTTTCTTTGCCTCCATCTATCCAGGTGACTTCAAGTGCTGTACCTGAATGCAAGTGTTTCTCATTGTGAGTCCAGGTTGCACAATGGGTGCTTATTGTATCCAACTGTCCCCTACCCCCTCAGTTTGTATATCCTTATCATGAGTGATTCTCCCCTGCTCCCCCTCCCCCAAACCACTAAATACATGCAGCCCAGCAATACATGACCAGTGTGTATTGCTTACATTTTGTAGTGGGGATCAAGGCATATCATGGTGTGACACATCTGTATAGCAGGCATGTATCCACTTTGTTGACTGCCATAATACACATGCGAAGAACCTCTGCAATCCCTTTCCCTATTTTCTCTAAGCAACCTCCTCTCCATTGTGAGCTCTCTTTGGTAGCAGTTAAGGAAAATGAAGAATGATATCAATATATCTGTCACTGCTGAGAAAAAAACCAAACTACGTTTACGGAGCAGTGTAATCCAGTCATTGATTCTGGGACCAGGGATCCTCCAGGGAGCACCACAAAGCCACACAATGTTCTAGATTTTTTCACTTGGATCTGTGATTTAGCTGGAAAAATGTATAAAACAGCTCCCCATTGGTCTGAGGTGGCTCAGGAGTACAAGTCATTTCTTCCAAAGTCAGTGATATTTTACACTCCCTAAATTGCTGGATTCAGACACTGAAATAGGAATGGTATTTATTGTACAAAAACGAACAACAAAATAAGGGACAAAACCTGCCCCATACTCAACTATCACAAGACCAAAGCTTATTTGGGGGAGAATAGCCACTTAGAAGGAAGCAGTGGGGTCTGAGCTGAGAGTCAGGAGTTAGCTCTCTCTCACCTGCTGTATGAACTTGGGCAAGTCACTTCACTTCTCTGGGCCTCTGTTTTCCCTCCCACCCTCCATTTGTCTTGTCTATTAAGACTCTGACATAAGCTCTTTGGGACAGGGACTCTCTCTCACTCTGTACAGTCTGTACAGCGCTCAGCACACTAAGTGCCGCTGCAGTACAAATCATAGTAACAATGAACACTGAGCAATCTAGGTCTGCTGAGGAGGCTACCATCAGCCTCTTGAAGGCATGACGTATTCCAAAGTAATGAGAGACGGTTCCAGTGTGAAAGACCCACCTGACTACACACAAAGGACACGATCCAGCTAATGCTTAATCACATGAGCAACGTTAAAGGCATGAGTAAATCCTATTTAAGTCCGAGATGGCTGAAGTCAAAAGGAACTGCTTGTGCGCTTGAAGTCAGGCAGTTTGTTGGATTGAGCCACAAGGGCTGTTCCATGCACCAAATAACGTGAAAGAGAGAAAAACATTTCTTCTTCAATCTTTGTTGTTACTTTAGGTATTTCCAGACAAATATGCTTTTTATGGGGACATCATGCCCCTTTGGTTTCTGTGCGGTGTACATAAAACAGTGCTTTCTGCAAGAACAAAACAGTCCCTCTTGGATGTACAACAACTTATTGTGAAAAGAAACAGAAGAGAATTTTCTATCTGGGTATCAAAACTCTTAATGTAATAGAGCTGCTCTTCAGGTAATATACCTGGTGAATGGAGCTGTTTCACTATGAACACTTTGGACAAACTGCCTAGAATTGGGTTTCCAAACAAATATGAAATTTAGCCCACACTTTCAAAAATTGGGACTTTCCAGTTTTGAGCAAATTTGGGCTGATGTACAACTGGCTTATCAAAAGCCATGTGAAATTTGTGTGTATGTGTAATCTGCATTTTATGTCAAGAAAAATCATTTTGATGGAGAATTCCTCTACGCTGTTGATTCTAGAAAAGGGAGCAGCCACAATTCATTACAGCCCTGACTGATACCCCCCTGATGACAGCCCCCTGCTTGTTCTGCCCTCTCCCGTGGGACAGGAATTCATGACAAGCAAAAGGAGCTAGCTGTATAAAGGTTAATGCTGCTGATCCTAGTGGATGTCTAATGTCCACCCTTGGGAAGAACTTCAGAGAGAGTTTGTTGTGGGGAAGAGAACTGGAGGCCTGGTGCACATTGCTGTACATCTTGCTGGTGAGGGGTTTTGGTAGGGGCTCAAAAAGATCGGGCTGGTGTTCCCACTCCCTTGCTGCTCTGCAGCCCCCACCGATGGTTTAAAGGCCAGCCCTAGGAGGAGATCAGGCTGCTCTATGAGGGCTAGCACTGGTCTTCTCATAAAAGGCTAGAATTTGTGATGTGAAATTTCAACTTGTTTGGAGTTTGGGCTTGGCTTGGACTAAGCAGGGTGCTTATTCAAAGCTTGGCCAAGACACCTGAGTCTGCCAAATTGAGCTGGAAGTCTTCTGGGAAGAGTCTCTCTCACCAGATTTATGCTGTTTCTCATTTGTTGTTGGGATGCAAGAACAGCTAGGTGAGTTTTGGCCCTTCCAATTTCAGTTCGAGCCAGCACCTATAAGGCCCCTGGGCATAGCGAGATGAACAATAATGAAAACAAATGACTGACATTTAACACCCTTCAGTGCGCTTCAGTCCAATAATGGGTTTGGGCGAGAGGAAGACACAGGCAGGCAGACAGAGAGAGAATTAATAATTTTTCTGCCAGTAGGTAGTCTGCAAAAACTCCAGCATTCATTATAGTTATCTAGTCTCACTCATTTCAGCATCACTGGGAAGTCTTTGTGCAATAATTCTGCTGTATTTCATATACCCGCTACAGATGGTTCTTTTACTCCAATATTAATTTTATGGATTGATGGAGGCAGTTTAAGACAGTGGAAAGGCTATGCTCACAATGCTTCTACCTTCTGCTTTTTTGTTCCTACAGATGGTGTTTTTATACAGTAAAATCAATTACAAGGTAAATGTTGGCCAACCAGGCTCTGTTCATGGTAATCACATTTATTTACAGTTCTTGTTCCCCTGTTCATTCTTTCAGGTATGAACCTCTTGTTATTTTATGTAACTTGCTCCCAGACACTTCTTCCTCCCCCACCCCCACCTTACAAATCAATTAGTTAGCCATTGTGGGAGTGAGTGTTAATAGCAGTTAGACTCCCCCTCTCCCTTTTTCACATTTACATCCATTGTTCTGCCACACAAGGGAAACAGATGTTGGGCCCCTGTGATAAAAATCTGAGGATGTCTATAAAGCAGATTAAGTGGTTTATTAGTAAAATGATTCATTTACTAATATAATCCTTGTAATTTAACTGGCCTTGAGTTTCCTCAAAATGTTGTCCTGATGAACCAAGCAGACACCAGACTCTAAGGTGTAGATCCTCAGCTGGCATAAACTATCATAAGTTCATTGGCTTCAGTTTATGCCCTTTGAGGATCAGCCCCTATGTAATTTGTATATTGATTAACAAATTGTATGTCTCTTATTTATTTATTTACTTACAATAAATAACTGCGGGGCATAAAGAGAAGTAATGTATCTACCAACCCTAGATAAACTGATTAAGAACAAAGGGCCAAATCGTGATTCGGGGATTACACCATATCACTATCTTTTGTCCCCCAACAGAAGAAGGCAAAAGTCTATTCATTTAGGTCCCCTTTCTCCATACTGTGCTTGCTTGCCAAGTGCTGATTACTCCAGTTATTCAGGACCCAAACACTAAATGGCAGTCAATGCTTTGTGTGACACACCTTGGTGTGACATTGGATAGGTCATTAACGTACCATAACCATTTGAAGAAGATGGCAGCAAAACTCAGCACTAGAAACAACCTGCTCAGAAAATTGGCCAGTTCAACCTGGGGCGTGAGTGCCCAGTTGCTTTGAACACATCAGCCCTTGCCCTCTACTATTCAACAGCAGAGTACTGTGCTCCTGCCTGGTGTCACTTGTCTCATTCAAGGCTGGTCAATGTACAGCTGAACAAAGCTACCTGCATTGTTACTGGGACGTTACGTGCAATTCTGTTCCCAGGGCTACCAAAACTTAGTAACATAGCACTGCCCCATCTTCACTGTGAGAGGGCCTCTATCATGGTGCTGGCTAAGATCTGTGAGAACAGCGACCTGCATTTGTACACAGACCTCTTCAACCACCCGCCAGCTCGCCTGTCTTCTAGGCGCTCTGTGTGGTCATTTATGCCACCACAGGACATGACGGTGTGTCTGCTTGGCGCAACGAGTGCTCAGCGACAACAGCTGTTAATCACTCTCTCGTCACTGACCCAATCATCTGGCCACCAGGTTTTGCTCTGCCATGGTACCTGTGGTCATCTCTGAACCGGTTTTGCACAGGACAGGGCAACTGCATGGCTAATCTCTTTAAATGGGGTTTTTCTAATGACCGGCGATGCCCCTGCAGTCAATTCAGACTATGTCACATTTCCTTGACAAGTGCTCACTGACTTATTTTGATGGTAGGCAACTGACTCACCTCCTGGCTGATGATGATGCCATCAAATGGCTGAGTAAATTGTGCCTATGCTGAGGTAGCTCATATTCAGTTGTGCAGTTTTGTATGAAATATGTTACAGATGGTTTGGACTCAGATAATATCAGTATCCAGGAAATGTATTTCTCCTGTACAGATGGATCTAGGACATATCCTTGCATTCAGCTGATTTGAACTGACACCCCCTTCAAAGGTTAAAAGTGCTGAAATGTCATAAACAAGGCACTCAAGCCTAGATTCACAAAAGTACTCAGCATCACAACACCTAAAACTTTAGTTGCATAGAAAAATCACAGGAATGCACTGCAATTCACAAAGCCTGAGTTGGGTGCCTGGCTCTCTACACAGTGAATGCGGAGAGAGAGGCATCAGATTGCAATTTACAAAAGCCAGCATGATAGATGGGAAGCTGCTTAAACTAGCCAATAGGAGATGCCACTGAGAGGGGAGTGTTCCTTGTGATGGCTGGATGGTTTGTAAGATGAGAGTTTTGAGAATTTATCTACAACTAAAAGCTATTCTTTGTAAGACTTCTTATCAGAGATTATTATTAATCTTCTCATGTGTAAATGACACAAATCGAGACCAGGGCTTCATTGTGCTAGGCTAACAAAATGATCCCATCTCCAAAGAGCCCAACATCTAAATACACAAGACCAAAAAATGGTGGGAGAAAGAAATGTTAATATCCCCATTTTATAGATGGAGAACTGAGGCCCAGAGAGATTAAGCTATGCGTCCAAGGTCACACAGGAAATCAGAGAGACAGCTGAGAATTGAATGAAGGCCACCTGTATCCCAATCCAATGCCAAAGGTATTGTTTATAACAGAGGTTTTTCTGAAGGGGGCAAGATATAGTCTTTCAGTAATCTAGTAATGGAATACATTAATATGAATTAGAGTTACTGGCTAGTAAATTCTCTTTATAAAATGGCCAGGAATGAGAAGGACGGTGGGGGAATTGACTTGTTAACTAAGGTTCCAACTTGTGTGATTACAAGAGAGCAATCGTGAGGATTAGAACTGCTGAGTTTTATTTTTCCCCTTCCAGCACTAAAAGTCACTATTAAACTTCTCCATCCAGGATTTAGCTGGTAATTAACTGAGCCTTGTCTACACTGGCAATTTATAGCACTGCAACTTTCTCGCTCAGGGGTGTGGAAAAGAACACACCCCTGAGCACAGCAATTTTCAGTGCTGTAAAGTGCCCGTGTGCACAGCGCCGGATGCTACACCCCTGGTGGAGGTGGGTTTGTTTGTTTTTTATAAGAGTGCTGGGAGAGCTGTCTCCCAGCACCGCACTGCAACCACACAAGGCACGTGCTTTAGCATTGCTAGTGTAGACTAGCCCTGAATGTTTGTGACTGAAATTAAATTATCCAGGGCAGGGGTTAGTTGAAATCCAGAGTTCAGTTTCACTGTAGGTTTATGTTAACATATGTGTAGTGAGAGAGAGAGAGAGTGTGTATCACAGTGGTGTGGGAAAAGATCTTCCGAACCTGTTCTCTTCCCATCCATTTTTCCCTCTGGGTGTCTTTTGGACGCCCCATCCTCTGTGCCACACGCTGCAAGGATCTTCCTGGTGGAGAGCACTTAGAAGAAGGCCTTTTCAGAACCCCTTAGTGTTACTCCTTCTGTAGAATGACACTACCATCTCTTGGTTTGGGGGGCACTTTTGGAGTGAAACAATGGACCTAGGAATCAGACCCAGGGGGCTCGTGGTCCTGTTTCACAACAAGATTTTGAGCCTGATCCAAAGGCCATTGAAGTCAATGGAAATTTCTCGCATTGACTTCAGTGAGCTTTGGATCAAGCCATACCTCACGTTCCCTTCACTGGAATAACTTGCTTCACTAATACAGTGGGACATAACACTGACTAGAGGGCCCCCATGTTAAAGGGCCCAAAAATATCACTCTGAAAAGCAAAGGAGAATAAAATATTTTTCATTCCTGCTTCTTCTATTGCAGTATGAATTTATTTCCAATACCCCACTGAATGCCCAAACACTTTGTGGAAAAAGAGCCACCATGCATCCAACAGGAAAACCCTACCAGCCATTATATTATCCAGTGTTCTTGGGCGGTGGGGGGAGACACTGTTTGGGTTTATGATCCAAATTACAGATAGGAGCTGGCAACAAAGCAAGTAGAATAAAAAATGTTCTCTCTTATAAAGCGCGGGGGGGGACTTTGTCCGTCATCTTGCTCAAAGCAGCCCAGTCCTCTGTCAGAAAAGGGGACGCTTATAATCGTAAGGAAAATGAGAGAAAAATAAGGGATGAAAAATGGTTGAAAAAAAAAAAGAGATGGGTTGTTCCTTCCCTGTGTAAGGCACCAATTCAGGAAAGCATCAACAGAGCAC
This sequence comes from Lepidochelys kempii, assembly GCF_965140285.1. NCBI lineage: Eukaryota > Metazoa > Chordata > Testudines > Cheloniidae > Lepidochelys > Lepidochelys kempii. Next base: position 20,921,876 of record NC_136394.1, on the reverse strand, counting down.
TTTCAGCATATGCTTAATTTTAAGCATATGGTTAAGCCCCATTGAAGTCAATGAACTTTAGTGATGCAAGTTCAGGACCTTCTTCTCCAAATATATGACACTGTTTGAGGCCCAAATTCAACAAGGCACTTAAACATGTGCCTGATTTCAAGCACATGAGTAATCTCATGGAGATGCTTAAAGTTAGGTATTTGTCTAATCGGGACCATAATAAGGTTAAAGGTGAGCTGCTTTGGATAATGAAATTTGACCTGAACCTCCACCTCAAACTCACACTTGGAGTTTGATTACACTGAAAAAGCTAGGGTAACGTTTGATTTTTATGACATGCTAGGGCTGGAACCAACCCCCACTGACATGAATGGAAAGACTCTTTGCCTTCACTGGGTCAGTTAGGCTCTCAGTGCATCCAGCCAATTATAGCGGTCTCCTGCACATGTACATCAGAGGAACAAAAAGATTTCCTATTCCTTCTCCTCCAGTTAGTGAAATTCCATGAGAGTGGTTATAACTAAGCCTAAATGTTCAATGTAGCTTTCACCAATTCCCTATTCCCTGGGATACTCAGTCTGACTTTAAAGTAGCATTCTCTGATATATATCCAAACATTTTCCTAATCTTATTCTATTACTCCTAGCTATAACACCACAGACTTTTCCCTTCCTGGTGTCTACATCTTTTAGATATCTGTAGCTGGTTATCATGTCCCTCTACTTTATAGTTAGGAGGAGGAATTAAGAGCTTATGTCCTGTTGGACATAACTGAATCATATAATATTGCTCTCAGATTCTGTTCAAATGAGTGATTTGTGATCACCCTCTCTTGGCCTCCCATCCAGCCAGAAAGTGTTAGGGAAGATTTAATCAAGAAAGAGTAACAAATTTGATAGAAACTAACCAAACAAACAAGATAATCATTTGACTCCTGCCTGTTATGCTCTCTGTTAAAAGAACCTGGATATTTTTAATTAATGTCTACTTTTTATATTAAGTTAATACAGCTTCCATTGTCAGTTTGATATGAACTCTTGATTCCAATACATCCATAAGTCTGCTCTGTTACTCTTTAGATTTATTATATTTATATCTATCTTTACACACACACACACAAAATATACATATATATCTTTTCAATTACATTTAAGCTTGTGGCTTTAAAACCTGAGCTATATTAGGTCCTGAAAGATCAGTGTGTGTTATCTGAAAATCCACCCTGGTGCAAATCACAAATCCAGAAGTGCGGTGATGCCAGCATAGGATGCTTATGTAAGCTGCCAGGATTTAGAATGTGCAGTTTTTTCATACCAGCCAATCTTACTTGGCAAAAACTTGGATCTGGTGTTTGTTTGCTAAATAAGAACTGTAGGATTTGATTAACTGAATCTGACCTTGATCCATCCAGGGTAGCGTCCTGCCTCTTGCTACAGCCAATACCTGATGCTTAGAGATGGGTGACATATTCCTCACTTCCATAATCATCTGTATGGAAGGGTCCGCTACACAGTAACAAGTGCATGGGGATAAGAGCCTCTAAGAGCTTTCCTTCATGGAGTTTCTTCCTGATTGTTTTATTGGAGGTGGACAAGGTTTGTTCTGCCTATGAGGGGTCAGCCCCCAGATCCCCTGGCTCTAAGGTGATCCTGCAGAAGCCCTATGTCTCCACACTGCCTCCAGCTCCCTGAAGCTGTCCCCATCCCTACCAGCACAGCTCAATAGGAGCCATTCTGACTGGGTCTAGCCTGATAGTAGCTTACCCAGGTACCCCCACTAAATGGGAAGATGCAGAGGGCAGGTTTGCATCAAAGCGGATACAGACTCAGCTAGTATTAAGTTTACCAAAGATTCTCTGCCAATTTCCAGAGGGACAATGTATGCAGTGTACCAATCCCACCCTTCACACAAGTCCTTCAGCTCAGAGGCAACATGTAACTGTGGATGGGAGGGTAACAACTGAAAGATTTTGGGGGTGCGTCACCGCCCCATGACTTTTCTCTGCCTCCATGCCCTGAAACTCGATATGTATGTAGACAACATACATTAGCAACTACCTCCTCCTCCTGCTCTCTGTCCTGTGGCTGCCCTGCCCCTGGCAGGCAACCTCTCTGCCTGAACTATCCTCAATCAATTTAGCAAGAGTTCAAAACAAGATCAACAAAAGGGGCAACACAGCTGGGATGCACAGTCCTCCATGGACCATCGGGTGGGATGGTGCTTGGGACTGGATCATCTCCGTTAACAAGAAGTCGGAGAATTATCAGTCACTTTTTTTTGGAGGGGTGAATACAACAACCCCAAATCGCCTTCGCCTTGATAGACACATTGGAGGCTGCTACTGTTTCAGTGCACCCTCAGCAGTAGCAGCAAGTACTGAAGCACCCAGCATCAGGATCTGTCCCCCCCCCTTCCCTCTCTGTCCCCAGCCTGCTCCCCTCACTTACCCCCGGGGCTCTTGTGCTGGATGGGACTCCACCTGAGCTGCCGGGAGCTGAGCACCGCCTTGCAGCTCCCGACCTTTTCCCAATCTCAAAGATTCCCCCCCCCCCCCCGACTCACCTCAGTGGGCAGTCTGCAAAGCAGGCAGTGGGAAGCGCTTGGACTTCAGCGGCAGGGAAGGAGAAGCAGCCCCGTGTAGCAGGGAGGGGAACTCAGCCCGCAGCCAGCCTCCCTGCTGCGATCTCAGAATCCTCCCTCCCCACGCTGCATAGTAAATGCCAGCACCGCCAGGGGGAGCCTCTGCCTCCTCGCTGCTAGGCATCCCGGCTAGAGGTGGCCTGAGAAATCTGGGGGGGGGGGGCATGTGACCCCCGCTAAGGCAACCACCTGTCCCGGATTGGGTGGGACAGCCCCGAAATGCAGAGTTCAAGTACCAGTCCCGTGCTAAATGGCTCCAGGAGAGCATTTGTCCCAGATTTCCTGCAGTGTTGTTTCAGGCCTGCCCAAGGTTCAGGGGTGGCACCAGCCTCTTCCCAGTGGTGGTGGTGGTGGTGCGGGGGGGACACAGAAGGCTGAGGTGGGCCTTCACCCCCTGTCATAAATATAAAGGGAAGGGTAAACCACTTTAAAATCCCTCCTGGCCAGAAGAAAAATCCTCTCACCTGTAAAGGGTTAAGAAGCTAAAGGTAACCTCGCTGGCACCTGACCAAAATGACCAATGAGGAGACAAGATACTTTCAAAAGCTGGGAGGAGGGAGAGAAACAAAGGGTCTGTGTCTGTCAGTATGCTGCTTTTGCTGGGGATAGACCAGGAATGGAGTCTTAGAACTTTTAGTAAGTAATCTAGCTAGGTATGTGTTAGATTATGATTTCTTTAAATGGATGAGAAAAGAATTGTGCTGAATAGAATAACTATTTCTGTCTGTGTGTCTTTTTTGTAACTTAAGGTTTTGCCTAGAGGGATTCTCTATGTTTTGAATCTAATTACCCTGTAAGGTATCTACCATCCTGATTTTACAGGGTTGATTCCTTTACTTCTATTTACTTCTATTTCTATTAAAAGTCTTCTTGTAAGAAAACTGAATGCTTTTTCATTGTTCTCAGATCCAAGGGTTTGGGTCTGAGAACAATAGGGTGGTCACCTATGCAAATTGGTGAGGATTTTTACCAAACCTTGTGCAGGAAGTGGGGTGCAGGGGTTGGGAGGATTTTGGGGGGAAAGACGTGTCCAAACTACGTTTCCCAATAAACCCAGTTAGAGTTTGGTGGTGGCAGTGGATATTCCAAGGACAAAGGATAAAATTAATTTGTACCTTGGGGAAGTTTTAACCTAAGCTGGTAAAAGTAAGCTTAGGAGGTTTTCATGCAGGTCCCCACATCTGTACCCTAGAGTTCAGAGTGGGGGAGGAACCTTGACACCCCCCTTGCCATGAGGCCCTGTCCCCTGGCTTGTCCTCTTTTCCGCAAGACCCTGCCCCCTGACCAGAGTGGTGTGCCCTGTGGGGGTGAGGACATGGGCTGGGGGCTACTCTTGGTCCCCTATGCCTTCTGCCCATGGCAGGTAGAGGGTTTGGGTCTCCCCACAGAAACCTGGGGTCCCTGGGCAGCTCTTACCGTGGCCCTGCTCTGGCTTCCAGCCTGGCCATGGGGCGGGGCCTCAGAGGCGGAGCATCAGGGGAAGAGGAGAAGTGGGAGAGGGGCTCCTGCACGTGTCCCACTTTTGCCTTTTGGCAAGGTGGTCACCCTAGACCCTGCATGCCCCCCGCCACATGTCACCTCTGCCTCAGCTCCATCCTTCCCAATACACAGATCCCTGACCCTACAGAGAAGCGCTATTGGCATGGTCCAGATACAGCAGGTTAACAACCTTCAGAGGTAACTGATCCCTTTTCGTACCCCTGGCTGAGCATCTAGTGGTGTTTTTCTCCCCATGCCTGTGGTTTGGTGCAATGTGGGGCACTGAGGCTGCCCATTTACGGCTGGTTTAGCTGTTGCCAGAAATGAAGCAGAGGACCTAGGACACTTAATGTGTCCATGCTTCAGGGAGAGCAGGCAGCTCTACCATCCCTGAGACTGACCCACGCTTCACTTGCTAATTATACCAGTGCTGTCTTAGTAACAATCCTCCCTTCCTGGGCAATAGGATAACCATTTTTGTACTAGCTCAATGCTTCAGCAAAAGTGCCAGCTGGACCAAATTGTGCTGAATGACAGCAATGCTTTTGAAATGCCAAATGTTATTCACAAGAGTCTGGCAGAGAGGTTATAAAGCTAATTTCACATCTAGTGGGTACACAGGCTGGAAGGAAACAGGCCATTATCCCAGAGGTGAAAAGCTGGTGGTTTGTCTGAAAATCCATCTTGTTGCACATCATAAAAACAGACATGCAAATGATACCGGTACTAAACTATCTCACTGCTTATGTAAGCTGAAAAACCTGGATATTTTACGGTACCACCCAAACTTGCTGTCTGGCCCAAAACCTCAGATTGAATATTTGCTGTCTAAATAGAAAGCATAGGATTTGCTGTACTGGTCAGTTAACCATTCAGAAAGGAATATTCAGTATGCGGGCAAAGAATAATTGGGCTGTTGTCAAATGCCAGTTAACACAAATTCCCTCTTGCTCTATTTGTTTCCAGGAAACAGAACTTTAAAAGATGGAGCCTTGTTTTTTTTCCTGCTCATAACTGCAGCAGTAGCATGTGCCTGGTGTGACCAGTGAAGATCATTATTGAAAGTGAATAACGTTGAACCAACAACATTGTTGAGCAATCAAAATGCTAGCGTCGAGTAGCAGAAGTTACCACATTGTTAATCTCCTTTTCAAAAGGTAAAGCCCTGATTCTGTTCTCACTTAGCCAGTGTAACCCTTCTGATTTCAAAAGGGTCATCCTTGGTTTACACCGATTTGAGAGCACAATCAGGTACTAAAGATCTAGAAGAGTGGGAAGCTCAGATCCAGGGGCAAGCTCGGCCCAGATCCAGGAAACTCAAAATCTTAGGCCATGTCTACACTAGCAAGATTACGGTGGCACAGCTGTATCCACGCAGCTGCGCTGCTGTAAGATCGCTCCTGTTACCACTCTATACCGATGGGAGAGAGCTCTCCTGTCAGCATAATACAACCACCTCCACGAGTGGCTATGTCGGCGGCAGAAGCTCTCCCACCGCCATAGCGCTGTGCACAATACCAATGATGTCAGAGAAATTGATGCCACTTCGGGAGTGTTATTTTCACACCCCTGAACGACATAAGTTTTGCCAATGTAAGGGGTAGACGTGGCCTAATATGTTCTCTTTAGGCCTCAGCTGAGCACTCACAAATTCATTGTTGGAAATCAGTCAGTGTCACCTGTGTGTTTGTATTGTTAAGATTGTTACAACTTCTATACCTATCTGTTTAGTTATCTAGTGTTTAGACATTATGAAAAGATTGTAAATTGCTGCATGCATTAATTTCACTTATAGCATATGATAAAGATATTATAACAGGCATGGGCAAACTTTTTGGCCCGAGGACCACATCGGGGTTGCACACCTGTATGGAAGGCCGGTAGGGAAGGCTGTGCTTCCCCAAACAGCCTGGCCCCCAGCCCCCTATCCACCCCTCCCACTTCCCACCCCCCTCAGAATCCCCGACCCATCCAACCCCCCTGCTCCTTGACCTCTGACTGCCCCCTCCCAGGACCCCTCACCTCCTATCAACCCCCCCTCCGTTCTCTGTCCCCTAACTGCCATGACCCCTATCCACACCCCAGGACCCTGCCCCCTATCCAACTCCCCCTGCCCCATCCAACTGCCCCCTGTTCCCTGACTGCCCCTGGGGACCTCCTACCACTTATTCAACCCTCCTGCTCCCCGCCCCCTTACCATGCCGGAGCCAGCCACACCACCGTGCTGCCCAACAGGAGCAGCGGGCCAGAGAGCTGCCTGCCTGGCAGCAGGGAAGGGGCTCCCCAGCCAGGAGCTCAAGGGACGGGCAGGACAGTCCCGTAGGCCAGATGTGGTCCGCGGGCCATAGTTTGCCCACCTCTGTATTATAAGGTAGTATTTAGGTTTTTGCTTTATAACTGTAAAAAATAAGTTTACTCTGAAACTGTAAACCCCATCATGAGGGATCCTCTCCGGTCCATCAAGAAGCACTATCAAAACTAAATGGGCCATTGTGGAACATCATAATACAAAAACTTTGTTATTGCTCCCTCATACCTCAAGAAAATGTTTAATCGCTTTTTCTGTTTGGACTCTCACAGGGCTGGAGCTATAAAACAGAAGCAGAGATTCCCCAGGGTCAACCTGGATTAACCCTAAAAGACATTCAGAGCTGACAGATAACTGTCACCTTTTAAAACCATCAACTGCAACTCATCTGTGTATATGTGTTTGCTTGCTTTAACCTAGTAATAATTCATTTCTTTTCTTCGTTAATAAATCCTTGGGTAGTTTACAATAGTATTGAATATAGGCATGGTTTTTGGTGTGAGATATAAGGTATAAATTAACCTGGGGTAAGTGACTGGTCTCTTGGGTCTGGAAGCAATCTGAATATTTTGTGATCTTTGGTGTAGCGCAATGGTTCTCAACTCGTAGCCCAAGTGTGTGCTTTAAAAAAAAAGAAAAAAAAATCTGGGTCCCCGCTGCCTGGCCCTGTGCATGGTGTGTTCCAGGTCCTGGCTGCCTGGCCCTGCTCTATGGAGGGGTCTCTGGGTGGGGGGCACTGGGATTCTCAGCCTATGGCCTACAATGATAAATAGGCTGAGAACCATTGCTGTATAGCAACCAACTATCACTAAGTCCAGCTTGCCTGGGGAGCAAGATCGACAGTAGCCTTGGACATTCCAGTTTGTGAGCACAATTGGGTACTAAAGGTCTATAAGAGTGGCAAGGTCAGCCCAGATCCAGGGAACTCAAAATCTTAGGCCATGCCTAGACTAGCAAACTTAGTGGCACAGCCCTACCAATACAGCTGCATGCAGTTACATGGTAAGACATTATAGCGCTTTCCAAGTTCACACTTGTTACTGGGGTGGTGAAATCTAATGATCAACACCCAACCAGCTTGGGATCTGTGCCCTACTTCCTGACAGTCTGTCCTGAGGTTGGCACTTATGGTCATGAACCGCTCCAGGCAGCATGACTCCCATAGTGAGGTCCAGGGTTCCCTTGAAGAGTGTCCGAGGACTTAAAGATAGAAACAGGGACAGATTAAATAAGAACAGCCCAAACTTGAATAAACTCTGATGTTAATGTATTTGAAGGGGATTGTGAAAATTCAGAATAATGCACTTCCAGGTTGCTGGAGAAAACAGGAGAAGATACAAGATTGGAGCTGTGCGGAGAAAGGGAATTCTGTTTCATAGAGGATTTCACTGGTTTTGAAATTTGGCTTCATTAAGATTTGGAACCAAAATCTGTGAAATTCTTCATGGAAGCAAATAGAGCCCTGTCTCTGGGGAAGTCTGCAATGAGGGCTTCCGCAGACCTGCAGACCCTAGAAGCTGCTAAGAAGCTACAAGCCTGGGAGCTGGAGCTCCCAGGGCTTTTGGGCTCCTTGTCCTCCTGCCTAATGAACTGTAAACTTGGAAGCCCTGAGAGTACTGGCTGAGCTGGGATTCTCAGACTTTGGCAGCTGTGGCTTGTAGGCCTTCCATCTAGTGGGTTGACAGGGAGCTGGAAATCTGGAACTCTCACTCCCCCTCAGCCTGTCAGGCAGGTGGTTGAAGAACTGGACAGGTTGCCTGGCAGGAAACCAGGCAAGTTTTGAAACCTGCCTGTGTTCTCTCAGAACTTCCTGGAAATTGAGCCATCTCCATAAAATGTTTCAATTATGACTGAACAACATTCCACCAGAGAATTTCTGAGCAGCCACAGTGAAAATGCGATGAGAAAGACAATTCCCATAGCCTGACTGGCAGCATGAAGCACTTGAAATCTCATAGCATCTGTCATAAATATAAAGGGAAGGGTAACTACCTTTCTGTATACAGTGCTATAAAATCCCTCCTGGCCAGAGGCAAAACCCTTTCATCTGTAAAGGATTAAGAAGCTAAGGTAACCTCACTGGCACCTGACCCAAAATGACTAATGAGGGGATAAGGTACTTTCAAATCTGGAGGTGGGGGGGGGGGACAAAGGGTTCTGTCTGTTTGTGTGATGCTTTTGCTGGGAACAGATCAGAAATGCAAGCCTTCCAACTCCTGTTAAATTAGTAAGTAAGTAATCTAGCTAGAAAATGTGTTAGATTTTCTTTTGTTTCATGGCTGGTAAAATAAGCTGTGCTGGAGGGAATGTATATTCCTGTTTTTGAGTCTTTTTGTAACTTAAGGTTTTGCCTAGGGGGATTCTCTGTTTTGAATATGATTACTCTGTAAGGTATTTACCATCCTGATTTTACAGAGGTGATTCTTTTACCTTTTCTTTAATTAAAATTCTTCTTCTAAGAACCTGATTGATTTTTCATTGTTCTTAAGATCCAAGGGTTGGGGGTCTGTGTTCACCTTTACCAATTGGTGAGGATTATTATCAAGCCTTCCCCAGGAATGGGGGTGTAGTGCTTGAGGGGGATATTTCAGGGGAAGACGTCTCCAAGTGGTCTCTTTCCCTGTTCTTTGGTTAAAACGCTTGGTGGTAACAGCATACTGTTCAAGGACAAGGCAAAGTTTGTACCTTGGGGAAGCTTTTAACCTAAGCTGGTAAGAACAAGCTTAGGGGGTCTTTCATGCAGGTCCCCACATCTGTACCCAAGAGTTCAGAGTGGGGAAGGAACCTTGACAGCATCTGTGGTCCAGTTTTGCACATTCAAGAGGTCCAGACTCTTTGAATGCATATCTCATCTTTGGGTGCTTAAACAAACCTGAGGGCCATTTCCTGTGTTCCTTGCTTTTCCCAAACATCCATTTTGCAGACTTGGGTTCCTGAACCCTGAATTGTTTAAGTAATAATAATTTGCTACAAACAACATATTCAATGAATATGGACTCCCCCGTTTTTCTGTTCCATTAACACCACGATCCAAAGCCTACTGAAGTAGATGGAAAGACTCACATTGACTTTCAATAGGCTTTGGATCATGCCCTAATTGTTGACAGAGCATGCCATTCTATTACTAGGATGATGCCATATAAACACCTAAAAACAGACTGAAATTTTCACTGATGACTTTCATTAATAATTCTTTTTCTGCAGATTGTTGCAAATATTCACAATTTGCAGTATATGAGTTATATAAGTCATGGGGTATTTTCTATTCCTTGATTTTGATGACATAGAATCATAGAATATCAGGGTTGGAAGGGACCCCAGAAGGTCATCTAGTCCAACCCCCTGCTCGAAGCAGGACCAATTCCCAGTTAAATCATCCCAGCCAGGGCTTTGTCAAGCCTGACCTTAAAAACCTCTAAGGAAGGAGATTCTACCACCTCCCTAAGTAACGCATTCCAGTGTTTCACCACCCTCTTAGTGAAAAAGTTTTTCCTAATATCCAATCTAAACCTCCCCCACTGCAACTTGAGACCATTACTCCTCGTTCTGTCATCTGCTACCATTGAGAACAGTCTAGAGCCATCCTCTTTAGAACCCCCTTTCAGGTAGTTGAAAGCAGCTATCAAATCCCCCCTCATTCTTCTCTTCTGCAGGCTAAACAATCCCAGCTCCCTCAGCCTCTCCTCATAAGTCATGTGTTCCAGTCCCCTAATCATTTTTGTTGCCCTTCGCTGGACTCTCTCCAATTTATCCACATCCTTCTTGAAGTGTGGGGCCCAAAACTGGACACAGTACTCCAGATGAGGCCTCACTAATGTCGAATAGAGGGGAACGATCACGTCCCTCGATCTGCTCGCTATGCCCCTACTTATACATCCCAAAATGCCATTGGCCTTCTTGGCAACAAGGGCACACTGCTGACTCATATCCAGCTTCTCGTCCACTGTCACCCCTAGGTCCTTTTCCGCAGAACTGCTGCCTAGCCATTCGGTCCCTAGTCTGTAGCTGTGCATTGGGTTCTTCTGTCCTAAGTGCAGGACCCTGCACTTATCCTTATTGAACCTCATCAGATTTCTTTTGGCCCAATCCTCCAATTTGTCTAGGTCCTTCTGTATCCTATCCCTGCCCTCCAGCGTATCTACCACTCCTCCCAGTTTAGTATCATCCCCAAATTTGCTGAGAGTGCAATCCACACCATCCTCCAGATCATTTATGAAGATATTGAACAAAACCGGCCCCAGGACCGACCCTTGGGGTACTCCACTTGATACCGGCTGCCAACTAGACATGGAGCCATTGATCACTACCCGTTGAGCCCGACAATCTAGCCAGCTTTCTACCCACCTTATAGTGCATTCATCCAGCCCATACTTCCTTAACTTGCTGACAAGAATACTGTGGGAGACCGTGTCAAAAGCTTTGCTAAAGTCAAGAAACAATACATCCACTGCTTTCCCTTCATCCACAGAACCAGTAATCTCATCATAAAAGGTGATTAGATTAGTCAGGCATGACCTTCCCTTGGTGAATCCATGCTGGCTGTTCCTGATCACTTTCCTCTCATGCAAGTGCTTCAGGATTGATTCTTTGAGGACCTGCTCCATGATTTTTCCAGGGACTGAGGTGAGGCTGACTGGCCTGTAGTTCCCAGGATCCTCCTTCTTCCCTTTTTTAAAGATTGGCACTACATTAGCCTTTTTCCAGTCATCCGGGACTTCCCCGGTTCGCCACGAGTTTTCAAAGATAATGGCCAATGGCTCTGCAATCACAGCCGCCAATTCCTTCAGCACTCTCGGATGCAACTCGTCCGGCCCCATGGACTTGTGCACGTCCAGCTTTTCTAAATAGTCCCTAACCACCTCTATCTCCACAGAGGGCTGGCCATCTCTTCCCCATTTTGTGATGCCCAGCGCAGCAGTCTGGGAGCTGACCTTGTTAGTGAAAACAGAGGCAAAAAAAGCATTGAGTACATTAGCTTTTTCCACATCCTCTGTCACTAGGTTGCCTCCCTCATTCAGTAAGGGGCCCACACATTCCTTGGCTTTCTTCTTGTTGCCAACATACCTGAAGAAACCCTTCTTGTTACTCTTGACATCTCTGGCTAGCTGCAGCTCCAGGTGCGATTTGGCCCTCCTGATATCATTCCTACATGCCCGAGCAATATTTTTATACTCTTCCCTGGTCATATGTCCAACCTTCCACTTCTTGTAAGCTTCTTTTTTATGTTTAAGATGCGCTAGGATTTCACCATTAAGCCAAGCTGGTCGCCTGCCATATTTACTATTCTTTCGACTCATTGGGATGGTTTGTCCCTGTAACCTCAACAGGGATTCCTTGAAATACAGCCAGCTCTCCTGGACTCCTTTCCCCTTCAAGTTCGTCCCCCAGGGGATCCTGGCCATCCGTTCCCTGAGGGAGTCGAAGTCTGCTTTCCTGAAGTCCAGGGTCCGTATCCTGCTGCTTACCTTTCTTCCCTGCGTCAGGATCCTGAACTCAACCAACTCATGGTCACTGCCTCCCAGATTCCCATCCACTTTTGCTTCCCCCACTAATTCTACCCGGTTTGTGAGCAGCAGGTCAAGAAAAGCGCCCCCCCTAGTTGGCTCCTCTAGCACTTGCGCCAGGAAATTGTCCCCTACGCTTTCCAAAAACTTCCTGGATTGTCGATGCACCGCTGTATTGCTCTCCCAGCAGATATCAGGAAAATTAAAGTCACCCATGAGAATCAGGGCATGCGATCTAGTAGCTTCCGTGAGCTGCCGGAAGAAAGCCTCATCTACCTCATCCCCCTGGTCTGGTGCTCTATAGCAGACTCCCACCACTACATCACTCTTGTTGCACACACTTCTAAACATATGTAATGACACTTCTACATATGTAATGACAGCACACACAGTGAATACTACAAATGAATACAAGCTGTGTCAGTTTCTTATGGTACATAACTCACATGATATTGCTTCTATTCCCTGATTGGATGATTTATATGACTAAATAGCAAAGCCTATTTCAAAATTTGCTCTTAGAGCTAAATAACAACTTTTCTTGAGCATTTGTGCTATTTAGGTCAAATACTTGAGTGCTCATACAAAGCAAACACAAAAGGGTCAAGGATACTGTTGAACCAAAAATTACTGCTAAATTCAAATAAATAAACTTAGTCAATTTTCTTGCATCATTCACCTTAGCACTATGCTTATATTTCACTCATTGCTATTATGGACTGCAGAACGAGCCATTCGGGCTTACATAAGACATCCATTAAAAGTCTGTTGCTTTTTACTTAAGAAAAAAAAAACATGCAAGAGCTCTTACAGAGAGAAGCAGTTTCCAAATGGAAATGTTAGGGGGAGGAGGGAAAGCATCAATAGAAAGCAAGCACAGGACGTTAAATCTTTAGAATATTGCTATACAGGATATGAAAGAATCTCTCTTTCTAGCTCAATATTAAAGGAATACTTGTGGCACCTTAGAGACTAACCAATTTATTTGAGCATAAGCTTTCGTGAGCTACAGCTCACAAATAAATTGGTTAGTCTCTAAGGTGCCACAAGTACTCCTTTTCTTTTTGCGAATACAGACTAACATGGCTGTTACTCTGAAACCTAGCTCAATATTGTGCTTTAAAAACATTTCACCTCTCTTGATGCATATCCTGTTCTAGCACTGTGCCATGCTGTTCCTTTCCAGTCTCTAATGAATGCATTAGCGACATTACTGAGCAATCTGGAAGTTCAGAGGTGAAAGAAGAATCTTCTGTTGTGCTCAGGTATTTATTCTCCATAGTGCCACTTCTTTTCAGACCACATTTTATCATGAAGAATTCTCCTTCAGGACAAGGTCTTCTCATCTCAAAAGGGAATTACACAGCAGCCCATCAGCCTTAAATCAGTTACTTTACACAGATAGATCTGTCCTGGGAACCATTCAAAATGAAATGCTTCCATTTGGGGGCCTGAATGATTTGGGTAAAAGGCAGCATTAAAGTCAGCATTAAGGAAGTCAATACTGGCTCCATATTCTCCTCAGACTCCTACTAGGCCAAAACAATTCAGAGAAAACGCAGTCTGTGTAATCATGCAGACACAGCAGAATATTTACTGAGGTATAGGGCACTGGACTGGGAATCAGGACATCTGACTTCTAGGTCAGCTCTGCCACTGAACTGCTGTATGATCTGGGGCAAGTCACTTCACCTCATTCTGCCTCTGTTTCTCCTACCACCTTATTTGTCTGGATTGTCTATATTGAATTTGTAAGCACTTTGAACCAGTGTTCCCTATGCATTTTCTTTTACAGCACAATGTGTTTACAGCATAACACATTTTCTTTTACAGCACAACCAACCAATTTTAGTTGGTGATTCTAGACACTACCATAATACCAGTAATAATCACTCCCACAGAGACCACTGAAACCACATAATGCTATTCTACCCTTCTAGATCTCCTTCCAGAGGAGGATCTCAAAGCACTTTAAATTTATTAATTTGCCACTGACTTCAACAGAAGCAGTGTAAGGCCCTCAATGACATCCATCCACTAGGTAATTCACATAAATAAGAGGCAGATTTCCCCCTCCCCCATATCTTGCAGAACAGACAAGTATAAATTATTGGCTCAGTATCAAGTGTTACTAATGAAGGGATGTTATCCCTCTCTGCCTCATATTGTGGTAGTAACAAGATCTTCTCTTTCAGCTATTTGTGTTTCCTTAATCAGATCACGTCAAACAGTGTCAGTCTATTTTATTTCCAGGATGAACAGGAAGGAATAGACCTTGGTTACATTATCCAAGTAATAAACACATGAATTGGCCATTCTGGATACCTGCTCGGTGCACGATAACTATGAGGCACAAAGCCAAGTGCTTTAACTGCCTGAAAGAAGTGTGGGTGGCTGGTATCTGTGAAAACCTGAAGGACTCAATTGCTTTAACAAAATCTCTCTTCCATCTTCACAATGGCTCCTGTCTTGTAAAAAGCACATCATACTAGAACCTCTCCTCCCCACCCCCACCATTCCCACAGTGGGAAGTCTCATCCACCAGCTACATTTCTTCTTTGACAAAATTCAGAGGTGTATGTGTGTGTGTGTGTGTGGGGGGGGGAATAGAAATTGAATTAACCAGTCACATTTAGCTGTGCTAATCATTATTGTTTGATTCTTCACCTTACACACCCCAATTTGTTTTATCCGTCTCTAGTCACACGTAATGATCTTTATTTTGTGTGTGAACAATAGGACCCAGATACAGGAATAGCACCAAAAGGCCCAGATTCTTATTCAGTGAGTGTAGGTGCTATTATAATATAAATGAATTAAAATACTACTAATAATTTCCGAGTAATTACAAAGGTGCAGTTAGGGTTCATTTCTAGATATGATGCTTCCATTTCCCAAACCAGTTCACCACTCTTTAGCAGTGATCCTTTTCAACTTCCTTACAAAATACCACCCTTTCACTTGGTCCAGAATATAGAGAATGTGATTGACACATTCATGATTGACACTGTGATTGACATCTACGTATGGATAGAGAATGGTTTTGGATTCACTTCTGCAGCAAGTGAAAGGGAAATATTTGGGCAGGGTGGCAAACCATCTCTATGCACTATAGACTACTAGGCAGTAACAGTACATATTGCTTAAATCTTCAGGAATGAATGGAAAACTGCCTATGGGGTACTTTTGTGGCCCTCATCACCATAGTACCTGAGCACCTCACAATCATTAAATCGAGTTTATCTTCACAACAACCCTCTGAAGCAGGGAAGTACTACACCCATTTTACAGATGGGGAACGGAGATATGGCGTCAATTAAACAATTTACCCAAGATCTTAGGTTTAGTGTGTCACAGAGCTGGGAATTAAACCCAGGTAGCCCAAGCCCGCGTCCAGTAGCTTAACCCCAACACAGTACTCCCACTCCACCCTCGTCCAGTTCCAACATACATAATACAGCACATGCCTGATTGCCAAGACATGCACAAAGAGCTCAGCAGCAGAAACAGGGACAAGAATGTATTCAAACAAAGGCAGTTTTAATCTTGGGGAACCTTGTAGGCAACAAAGAAATTTTAGAAATAAATGAAGGCACCAAATACTTGCAAAAATTGCTCTTTGATCAGAAATGGCAGCTAATATATTGCCTTTCCTTGCCTGGGTGCATTTGCAAATCTCTCATTTGAAACATAGGCAGCACTGAACTATTTTGAAGGAAAACTGTAGCACTCGTGTAACATATTGGAGACCTAGAAACGATAATGTGGCTGGGTTAATAATTTATATTAATGCAGTTCTTTACTCTGAGAACACTCCAAGGAATTAGAGTCGCTTTTAGTGAAGTTTCTTATACTGTTATAGAACCTAAACAACAGATTTTTGTATACTTACTTTTTTTATTAAAGGGAAACAGAATTGTTGACAGTTCATATAATTTTCTTAGATAAGAAGCAAGAGTGGTGACAGACTGTAAAGAAAGGATTGTATTTATATAGCTTGATCAGGGGAACCTGAATTAAAATCCCCAGTAAAATATCCTGAGAATGTTTTGTATGTTTATGTGAACGGTGTGAATTCCTACTTCACGAAAAGGCCTGATTCTCAGTTACAATTAAATCCCTTTTACATCACTCTGTCCAAATAAAGGGGCTTTAAATTAGGCAGATATGGCCCCGAGAATACCACATGTTGAGATGGCCTCCCCAGCTTATGAACAGCTGGTCTAAGGGCTCTGTTCCCAGCCTCCACCACAGGATGCATCAGAGACATGGCTGGAATGCACTCCAATATGGCTATTTTCTTCCAGGCTCCAAAGGGAGCCATAGCATGCGAAGTAGAAGTTAAAGCAGCCCTGCGGTTTCTCTAAGTTAGAGTGGGGGCCTGGCAAGTCCCTCCACAGCTTCAGAACATGGGGGAGCACAAAGGGGACTTAAAAGTCATATTAACCCCTCCTCTCAGTCGCTGATGCTTCTTCCTACCCCTAAAAAGCTCCTGAACAAATGCAGAACTCTCCAGTCAGCAAAACAATAATAGAACAATTGATTTATTACCACCCAAGTGAAAGAGCAGACAGAACTTGCAGGCCAAAATGTTAGCATGTGCAACAAGTCGTCTTCCAGGTGAGCATGAGTAATCGAGATGATTGTGGATAACAGCCCTATCTATTGCACAGTGTTCTGCTGTAATTTAGAAAGGTAGCTAAGGATGTGTCTACCTCAGGATATGTCTACTCTGGAACTAGAGGTGTAATTTCCAGCTCAGGTAGAAATACCCACGCTAGCTCTGATTGAGCACTAAAAACAGACGCATAACCAGGATGGTACAAGCCATGGGATGGACTAGCCACCTGAGTACATACATAGGGTTTCAGACAGGATCAGACTTGGGGTGGCTTCCCCTCCTGCTGCTTGTTCTGCTGAAGTTACACTGATATTTTGGGCGTGCTAGCTCGATGAGAGTGAGGACGGGTACACCTACCTGGGATGGAAATTACACCTCTGGCTATAGTGTAGACATACTCTTAGAAAAACATCACACATAGTGAGCCATGGTGGCATTGAATGGTCCCAAAACCATTGGAGATGTGGAGCATACAAGGCAAGGCATTCCTTTCTGTGCCTAAACGGTCCTCCCTGCACTTTCATCTCAAACTGCTGTCAAACAAAGCAGGGAGAAATTCACCATTTGCAGGATGATATACAGAACCTGATAACCATCTCAGATTCCTGTGATGGATTAGAGACCATTAAATAAATACCGTGATCACTTCTGTAGTTTACACTCAGACTTGAAATCAATAGGAGTTAGGTGCCTAACCTGCGTAGGTGCTTTTGAAAATCCCACTGCCAATATTAATCTTTAGATTTCTAAAGATCTTTAAAAATCTGGCTCAAGGTCTAAATCACATTTGAAAAAGGGACTTAAGCTCCTTTGAAAATGTTACTCCTAATCTCTGTTCCCACTCTGTAAAATGGGGATCGTAATGATACTTACTTTATACTCGCTATGTCTCTCACTTCTGAGGTTGTATTTATTTGAGCTGTAACATTCTTGAAAGGTGGTATGCACTGAAGCCACTGCTAGGTGCCTGCAGATTTAACTCCAGTCTGGTAGAGATTTTTGTGTGGGAATTTATTTTGTATTCTCTTAGAGCTGTGTTTTATTTAAGTCCCTACAGGAAGGGAAACTGAACTGCACTGCATTCAGGGCAGTTCATTTATTTCCAGAGCTCTTTGTATATCCTTTGAAAAAGGAAAATAAATCTTGTTCCAGGAGAAGAGAAAAGGGTTTTGTGATAGTGTCATTGTCTATTGGTCTGTGTAACCAAAACCAACCACCATTACCTATTATCTTGTGCAAGAAACAGCCCCTTTTCTCTGTTGAGCTGAACTGTCAATCCCTCTATGACAACAGAAATAGCATGATTCAGACTTGTTGGCCCATCCATTTGCTGTGGCAGAGCTGTGAGTCAGTCAAAGGGCAAGTTGCTGCATGATCCTTGGTGGTTTACTTTGAAGTCAAAAGCAAAGAAGGTGCATTTGTATGAAAGACTTAAAAAAAATCATTTAGATTCAGAAAGCCACTTAACTTACTCACTTAACTGGAAACCTGACTGTTCCAAAACATTGTGTGTGTTGGAGACAGGGGAGAGAACACCCACCCTTAGATGAAAGAGAGCTCCATTCCATTTCACAGCACCTGTGGTCAGGATGACCTTACAGTAACCAGACTCCAGACGGAGATACATAGTGTTGAGCAACAGCATCTGTGTTCTTAGCCTGCTCATATTTAGTAGAATAAGTCTACTTTCAGACGAGGAGTCTTAAGCAGAGTTAAAGAAAATAATACAGAAGGGACTTGAAGGCAGTTTTCTTATTGTTTGTTTTTAAAGAAAGCTTACAGTTCTAGATAATGTATTTTATACTAGTCTTATAATGTAACATATCAGAAAAATTACTTTGACTTTATGGTAAAATGTAGTGTTACAACAACACAGTCAAAACAACTTTAGTTATTGGTAGGGAATCAATCCTGGCCATACAGGAACAAAGACACGGGTCTTTCCCTCTTGAACAAAAAAGGATATAAACTATATGCTATCTAGTTGGGGTTGGGAAGAAACTGTCCTAGTGGACGGATTATTCCGTAACTAACTATTGTAGGATTACATTCATCTTCCTTTGGAGCCCCTGCTACTGCATGCTATTTGACACAGCGCCACTTACGCTATTACCAATGGGGATTTTATTCTTTATAGAATAGTGAATTTTAAAGACAGGACCAAATAATAATTTAGGATCTTAACATTCATACTCTGTGGAAGAGCCAAAACTAAAAAAGAACTTTGTTAAATTTTCAGGTGTTTTTCTACCCTGAAAATTTTTTAGCAACATTTTGCAACAAAACGTCATTTTGAAATGAAAAGTCAAAACATTGGATACAAAAGCCAAAATTAAACATTTTTACTTGTTGGGAATGTTTCTCCCCATATTTTTGGTGAACTATTCACCGAATTTGATCCAAATTTGCAAATAGTTTTGGCTGACCTGTAAACTGCATTTTTTGGATGAATCAACTATTTGTCTGAAAGTTTTGCCCAGCTCTAGATACGAACACGTTCAAGGCTCAGACTGATTCCATTGTCAGGCGCCTGCTACTGAAAACACTCCTCTTGCTCCCAGAGCCTGAATCTTGGCTTGTCTGGTTTCAGCATCCCTGTGCAATAAAGCTGTCTTTCTGGGTTGTGGATGGATAGGTCTTCTCTGAGGTAACTGTAATCTCTTAAGGGCCTTATATAATATGAAAATGACTTTGAATTGAATCCAGAAATGGGTAAGTAGCTAGTGCAGTTCACATATTCTTGCAGGATGCTCACATTGTCCATTGTTGCTCGACAGCAAAAGGCAGCTAAGTGCTGTTGTAGTTTTCATGTTTCACATACATTTAATCTCAGACAGAGTGAAGCTCAGTGGCCTAAACTGGAGGCAACGAAGGCATGTATCATAGTGGCAAGGACACAGTGAGAGGAAAGGTCTGACTGAAGCGGGTCGAGAAAATTCCTTGCCAATGTTGAGATCTGTGTCTCTGGGCACATTTTAGCCCTCCTCCCCATGGGAATTTTTCACACCTAAAAAAGTGGTTATAATACAAACTGGTTTGCAACCTCAGCAGCAGTCACTACCACCCACGGTTACACTGTCCAGACTCTCCAGCCATCAGCTCGTCCTGATACTTCTTTCCAGCTGGATGGGCTTTCTGCCACCCAGGACCCTGCACCTAGTTTTCTGCCAGCAAAAGCCAGTGGGGCCTGTTAAGTCAAGCCCACTGCATGAAGAGTAAGAATTCCAGCAATCATTAGTTTGAAGATGTGTCTTCACTATTTACAGGTATTTACACAAGGAACATCTGCACAAGCCAGACTGTCAAAAACAGCAGAAAATTTAGTATGATTCAATGTATGGTGGGGAAAACTGCTTCAGGGAGCTAAAATTGATTTCTATGCCCATTAATCTGGGAAAAAACAAGGAAAATCAATAGTGGGAAAGACTTATGGTAAGTAAAACAGGTTTTTAGCTAGGTAAATTAAAACACAAGCTACTTGAGCAAGGCCTTTGAAAGAAAGTTACAGCAACAAGTCACAATCAATGTGACCACTTAGGGAACAGTCAGGTTTAACCTTCAGTTCTCTGCCAGCTATTTTGTAAAAATCAAGACGTTAAATCATGAAACTTGAACACAGGTTGAAAACATTTTAATTTCTGCAGAATCTGCAGGAGGGGGGAATAGCACTATTGTTAAACTGCTTAACCATCTGTGTTCCTTAGGTCTAGGACACACAGCTCCACACCTGAGAGAGGGCTTTAGAGTTGTTCCATAGAGAGGAAATACAAACACTGACCTGATTCCTCTGCCCTACTCTGTTAAAAACCACCATGCACGTACACAAAAAAAGAATAACTAATGGTCTACCTAGACATGTGGTATGCAAAACCCAGAAACAGCATAACATGGAATGTTGTACTTTAATAATGATGATAGACGCTCCGATGCTGAAGTGATGAGTGCCAGAGAAATGCCCACAAACCAGTACTTTTACTAAGTGTATCATCTGGAGGCCTCAGACTGCTGTATAAACATTATCAGCCCTAATTCTAGAAGGGCTGTAGCTGTGATTTTCACAAGTCCTGGACAATTGCTATGCAATGGACACCCCACAAGGGTTAACTCAGGGAAATTCCTATTCATTCTTCTCTCTGAGGGTGAAATAATCCCAGTAACCCCACTCCTTCTAGAAGTGGCTGGAGGGGGCGGGGTGTTTCTGAGTGGGATCTGTTGGAAACAAGGAATTCTGGACCGAGGTCCCTTACCTCCATGCTGCTGCTGCTGCCCAAACCATCCTTTGCTGAACTCACTTCAGCCTCTACACAGTACGACTCATACAGGAGCTTTGCTTCCAGGACTTTCTCCTACTGCCAAATACTGCAAGAACTTCCCTCCCTGAGATGGGATCTAGACAGTGAAGGAGAAAACAGCATAAGTCCCTGTTGACTCCATCTATAGTCCCTTAAACTGGTTTCCCCCATTGGTTTATGGGAGGGACAATGAGGGAGATACACAAGACCACCACTCTCTCCATACCTGCAGAGATCCCTGGGAGTGCTTCCTGAGGGGCAGAGGCAGCAGTCTCGCCTTCTCTGCACAGGATTAAGGAATTTAGGATATGGCACAAAATGAATAACTACTACAGAATTTAGTAAGTGAATAATTCTGCTAAGTGCAGAATTCTCTATCTATTAGAGGTTTAACTATTATGCAATTTTGATTTACATTTAAATTGAAGTGGAGCCATTCAGCTCTGAGACAGAGTCCATAGAAGTTGTTAAAAGCATTTGCAATATTTCCAAATGCAAGGTAATAGTAATATTATGCTACAAAAGTACTTTCTGTTCCCGAGAGTAGCAATTGACAGTGATGTCTTTAGTGATCTTTAATTGATATGCCATTACCTCTACTATTTCAGTTTCGCTCAACAGGAGCATAACCAGATGTTGTATTTTCAGAACAGGAAAATGAGGTGTCAAAGCGAAGGGATGGGAAGATGATTGCACCAACTCCCCAACACAGTAAAAGATAAGGTGAGAGCTGAGATCAGGGTGAAAGACAAAATAGCATAAGAAACATAGGACTTGTTACGAATTATACCTGGTAGGACACGCACAGGAACTGCTGCGAATTATACCCGATAGGTCATGCACAGTTCGAGTCTAGGCTGAGCCACGCGAACAAAGTCCACAACTGCAGAGTTCCCAAAGATACTAAGTTTATTACGCTCGAGCGTGGTGCCCCCCTGCTAATCAGGAGGAGACCCCGAATGCAGGTTATACAGAGATTATATACCCTTTAGCAAAGCATGTTGCCCTCGTGCATCGGAAACCTTAGCCAATAGACAAACCCTTCCCTTATCTACCACCTATCCCTGCTAAGTGCATCCCCCGTGCTAAACCATTACTTCAACTACACAACATGGTCTAAAGCAATGCACCAGTAGCCTTTCTTATCAGGATGGGAGGCTCGCATCAAGGCCAGGAGGCAGGGAGTTAGGAACAGACAAAGAACAGAAACCGGGAGTCAAGACAGGCTGGAAACAAGGGGAGGGGGATGTCACAGGAATGCAGTATCTAAGGAACACTCCTCCTGGTGCATGATGTGTTTGCTTTTAGACAATGGTGGGCCCCAAACCAAAATGAAGTCACATATGCACATATGCTAACTTTTCCTTAACAGACTGCTGCCTTTTGGTCAAAGCACAAGCCTGGGGACCAAAATATTTAGGTAGAGCTGTGTACAATGTCCAGCACAACACTCACTCGTGTTTTCGGATTCATTACAAAATTGAATTTCAGAAGAGGTTTAGAAAAATAGATAAACTAAGGTTCAAGTAAATGGGTCCTGATTTCTTGTGAACTCGGGCTGGGGAATGGTTGTGCATTGAAAATAACATGGAACTGAGGGGAAATACGAAGCACAGAGAGAGGCATAAAGCATTCACTACTTTTGAACTCTTAACTAGAAACAATTAAGACTTGATTTGCAGAGTGACTGAAGACTAGCATCTCAATTAGAACGAGTGCTCAGTATCCCTGTATAACAAATTGGGCACTCAAGTTTTGAGGTGCTCAGACTTAGTGGACATTTTTGAAAATGTAGACCTCTGTATGCCTCCCTTTGACATGGTGACAGGTGACTCTTCCGTGTGTATATGAATCTGGGAAATGTTTTTTTCCACACCTCTGAGCGATGTACCAGTAAGTTATGCCACCAAAAGTGATAGTGCAGAACTCTCATAAAAACAGAGGAAACAAGAAGCTCCCCAAAGTAAACATACCAAACAGGACTTCTAAAAATACCGTTATCATCAGCTGGTTGTTCGATTTTCTGTCAGCCTCTTACTTTTTTTCTTGTCATATTAATAATAAAGGACGCAGGGCCAATCTTTATGCCCAGTTATATCAGTGTAAATCTAGAGTACCTCCATTTGCTCTTGTAACTATGAAATAACTGCACTGATTTCAGAGGAGTCACTATAGATATACATTTCTGTGGCTGAGAGTAGAATTTCAAAGACACAATTTGGCCCACTGCATGCAAACAAATATACATAAATGAAATCATCCTGCATTTATTAGCAACCAACTCAATTTGTGCCTTTTTAATGGTCATGTATTGCTCCATTACAATCCACAATGATGTCTTAACGTTTAAGCTCTTGACTTTAAAAAAAAAAAAGTGGAAGACCAATCTAGATTTAAACTTGGGCAAATACACTAGAGAGATTCATGCCTCAAGTCAAAACTGCAGCTCGCATTTAACCTATTTTTTTTTTAAAAAATCTAAATAGGAAAGGTGATCACAAAGTTTTACTAGAACCAGGAAAAAAGGAAGAATTGGAAGCAGCTTATTTTATTTAAACCATGTGGATGTACTTGACTCTGTCTGCAGGTCGAATAAAAATAATTTAAAGTGGTGATGAACGTGTACAGTAAAAAGAGGAATGATCTAACTAGAAGAAAATTGCCTCATCCTGCTTTCGTCTCAGAAGAAAGGACTGCAGCCAATTTTACTGCCACAATCTCCGCATCTACTTTTGGTTTAAAAACACACGCTCTTTAGCAGCACTGAAGTTTCTCACATCAGTGGTCGTTTGCTCAGTCTATGCAGTAAACAGATTTAACCTAGATTTGCTTTTCATTTCCTAGTTATAACATCAGCTCCTCATTCTCCTGTCAATTGCCAGCACAAAACATGAACTGGTCTCAATTCTACCTGATCCTTGGGACAAGCATAATGCTGGGACCCACGCATAAGATATATCTCCATTCAGGTAGAAATTCTCACTATTTATGTACCACTTAAGTCCTATTGTGAGGGCTTCAACTGGACATCTGCTGAATGCTGAATTACAGCCCAGATGCACTGTATGGGTTTGTATTTTGTGTGCCATTGTCTAAAAGACACAATCTCACAGCATGGACTAATTTTCATATCCAAGGTATTTGTTGTCACATCATACACTTTAAAACAGTCAGTTTTGGAATAAACAGAATACTTTTGGTTGGTCCACCAGCTATAGATCTGATCAAAAATCTTCCAATGGAACATTCTTCCATTGAAAAGATACCAATTAGTTGATGTTTCAGAGACATATGTAGATTCTGACTAATCTTCTGAACCAACGCAGCCCAAGCAAGTTCCCTAATTTCCTGCCAGCTTGCTTGCTTGACACCTCAGCAGCCTGCCTGAAGGACTGCATTGAAGTTGGGGCCCCAGGCTTTCAGCGTCCATGGCTCTGGTGTAGCTCTGCCATGCAGACAGGATGAATCCTTGAAGGAATCTGGTTTTGCTGCTACTACGTTTATTCCTGTCGGAATATACATGCTCAGAGACAAACATAGGTGCTAGAGAATATGTATTCGGGCTATAGAAGTTACAGGCATCCAGGTAAGAAAAATAAAACCAGTGGCATGGGTTTTCCCATGACATGCGATGCCACAGAACAATCACACTGCTCCAATAACCAATAAAGAATACTTGCGATCAACAGTTCATAAGCAAAACAAACCGGAGGCTGAATTTGGTCTCATAAATCACTCACAAAACTATTGTGAATAGCCAAAAAAAAAAAAAGAGGCAAATCTAAACCAAAGTTACCAGACAATTCACCAAGCACTAACTTCATAGAATAAGTTATTCAACCAGCTCTAGTTTGATTTATCTATCCATATTAGGGTTTTTATAGAGCCCACCAACTTAGTATCTAAGCTGCTGTATTCTTTCCAGTTAGCTGACATTACTAGGTTTTTCATTTTCCCCAAGGCTCATCATTCTGTGCATTTATAAGGAGTCCCTTCTGCCCCTCTGAGTCTGGAATTATAAAATGATATATCTTGTTGTTTGATCAATACTAAGAAACGCTCACTTGTGGTTCATTATATTTTCTATGACCAGAGAGGGCATTTTATAATGCCAGAAAGAGACAGGCCTTATAATGATATTATTAGGTGTTGAAACACAGACAAGATAATGTCATTTTGTGAACAGACCAGGAGGAGGTAGTTATTTTAACCTCCTGCAGTTTCTGCTATATTGGAATGTTCCAAACCAAATGCTCCTTATCTGTCCATTTGCCTCTTTTCAGTGCTGTTTTGACCACCACACCTTTTACAACTCTAACCTCCATATGAAGATTCTGTTGCATGAAATATCATTTCTTGGATATGAAGATGTACTTACAGTGTTAATGGTGTTGCAATTTGTGGGATTTCTCCAAGAGATTTAAAGTGAAATAACTTTACAAGAATCTGCATTTTGTTACTTTCAAAACCAATATACAGCAAGTATCAGCAGGTTCATGTCTTTTTTCCAAAATACAGAGAGCGCTCTATATTTTTTGAAGACTGTGAAATTGTTGAATTGGTTTATAATCTTTAACCTAAATACCTGTGTCATTTGAATAAGAGATCGGCAAGTCATTTGCAGCCATTATAAAAATGAATCCAAATAATACATGCTATGTTGGGAGCCATTACAACTGGACTACATTTCACTTGGGATTGATTTGTTTCATTTGGAATTAAGCCACAATCAGACTTTTCACTGGGAGTAAAAGGAAACAGAGTGGGGGGGGGGGAAATAAATAAAAAATTAATGTCTTCTGAAAAACCATCTGATTTTGTTTCAAATGAGCATAATTAGATTCGGTAAAAATGCCCTAGTGCTTTGACTGTTTTGTCCTAAACTGATAGTTCCCTGTCAGATATGCAATGCACTGGACCGGTAGAGGCAATCATGGCTTCCTCTAGTGTCTGGTGGCATCGACTATAACAGCTTCCCCACTAAAGGAGCTCTCCATTATCTCAAATGGTGTAACCGTGTGTTTGGCACTGAAGGTCACCGGATTCTGCTGACGAATGTGGTGTCTGTACGTGTATGGCCATGGAGCATTACAGATACACAGGGCCCAAAGCTTCTACTTTGCACATCTGTTTTTCCATATTCAAAAGGACAGCTGAACACATATTGGTTAGTTCAGGAACACAACTACCAAGTTTGCATGGGCAGATAGCCATATGCATGTATGGACAGTTTAGCTCATACAAATAAATACTCAGTCATGTTTTGGGGGCACATTAGTGTAAAATGTGAAAACTTGAGAACTGTACTTTACAGGCTCATATAAGCTATGAAAGTATCAGCAAGACTAAAGGCCACTGCAATATATGGGTGTTGCCACTGGATACCTCAGCGTTGCCAAAAAGGCTGCACTGAAACTTGTGGACAATGTAGAAAGGAAGGCAATTTGGAAGCCAGCTGCAATCATGGCCATCTAGTTGCAAAATAAATAAATCCCAGTTTGCATTCCTGGCTGAGGCACTGGCTGACTGGGAAAAGGCATGGGGTGCTTAGTGTTTGGAAGCCCTATGCATTGTATTTTTGAGCTATAAATCTAAGCCATTTGATGTCAAACTCCAAACAGGATTGATGCAACTCTGATTTTTAGATTGATGTCTGTGCAGTGAACATTGCATAAAATGATTAATGCATCTTGTCAAGTCTGAGGCATATTACTGAACTTATACTTTTAAGGGCCTGACTCCACAAGTCCCATGTCCTGCTTACATACTGTGAAAAAACAACACAACAAAACCTTCATAAAACTGTATATGACTCAGAAAATCAATTTCTGGAGCTCACAGATTTCCCTGTATAGAACTCAGAGTAAGCTTTTTTGCAGAAATGAGCCCTGTTACTTAAATCATCTGAAATGGCAATGGGAGGATGGCTATTATGCAGCTCTGCTGGCCAAAATGGGAGAGTGCAGAACCACAACACAAGCTACTGCAAAGTTCAGGCTCCACTAGTATCTGCAGAGCAATTCCACTTCCATCTTTTTCCATCCTTTAGATCCTTTCCACCCTGGCCACTCACAAAATGAGGAGAGACCCTGCAAGGGGCCTGCGAGGTCATCCCCTGCTCAGGAAACATGGAAGAAGACACAGAGATAGGAGTGGGAGAACAAAAGACGTGTGGTGGTGAGGCTGGCAGTGTTGCTAAAGTGAAAGAGATGACGGGGAAGTAGCATAATTAATGAGCTCCAAGAGGTAGCCCAGGCTGCAAGGCCAAGCAAAGCTGCACAAGAGATTTGAGATGGTGGACAAGGGGGTGACATAGTCTAATTTCTGAGCAAAAAGGGCCAGCAGCAGCAGCAGCGAGAGAGAGAGTGTGTACACGTACGTACACGCACAGGCAAAGCAGAGAGCTGTACTTTGGCTGTAAGGATCAAACACGCCATAAACTGATAAAATATAAAGGGGAGACTATTATTATACTATTAATTCAGTATTACATCCGTATTTATTTAACAAGATATAGCTTTACTCGTTGAGGATGTGAAAAAACAAAGTTGCTTCTGACACCTGCAGAATATGAGCTTTGGAGGAGGGAGTGGCATTTCCACAGCAGTGCAGATGGAAAATAGCATTCTGATGGACAAGCAGACAGATGAGAATTTTATTATAAGGATCTGGTGTTTGGTTTGGTTTTTCCTCCGCCCCGCAAAAATGGAATTTACAAGATAAATGGAGGCTGTTGATCTTAAAAACAGATTTATTCTGATATGCAGTCTTCATTCAAGGAGCACTACCAGATGGGATCAATCATTCTGAAAAAAACTTCCAATTGTTCACTCATCAGTCTTTGTCTTTTCTTTTCCTTTTTCTTATTTTTATATGAATTTAGTACGGTGTCAGCCTGAGAGACATGGACACTGATGACATCTATTTACCAACAGAACAGGTAAAACGCAGGCAGTAGCAGTGCACGCTTCCCCACACTGAAATAAGCAATATGCTTCAAGCGCAGCTTGGTTGGATCATTTGTAAGGTTGAGAGGTGACTTCAACCTTCATGTCCATTGAGTCCTTGATGCCTCTGAGATGACAAACAGGCTCCAATCAGGGACATCAATCATAACTGTACATTAGCAACTGCTGCGAAACAGCTACCTCATTTCCCATAGGCCGCTAAATAGCCAACGATGGCAACTAGTAGCTTGGCTTTTTCATATTTGGTATTTGACCTCAAAATAATATTTACTTGGTGTAAGGAGTATTGTTTGACAGATGCACCTGATAAACTATCAGCCGAAAAATGAAAGAATGATCCAATCTCTGGAATAAAGTGATGACACCTTTTCATTAAAGTGAGATTTGATGAATATGGTTATTATCTATTAAAACACAAGAGCATAATGAGAAAGCATTAGAAGATGGTGAACAAATTAATTTATAAAGCAGAGAGGTTGTTGTTATGATGGGGAGAGACAGATACAAATGGCTGGGTGCCTTTTCTTATCAATATGAACCTTTTGGTTTTAAGATTTGTGTAGAACACATTTCAGCTTTCAACTGGGTAGCAAAATGCTTCTTGCTTGAAAAGCTGAAGAACATATTTTGGAGAGAACAGATCAACTCATTCAGGATTTCTTAGCAATTCTGATATTGTGATGGGTCTATAAACTCACTAATAAATGTACCACTGAAGTGGTTTGCAACAACAAGAGGTCCCTGAATTGAAGTTCTCAATGTAGACATAGTGAGATTTAGTTTGAAGCATGTCTCAAAAAAATGCAACACAATTTATATTGTGCAGAAAATATTAAGAAATATCCAAGGTGTGAGCTCAAATTCCTGAATGTTGATCCCTCCCTCCTGTACTTTCATGCTACTGCTCTGGGACGCAAGATACCAGCCTACTTGGATGAGTGGTTTGGTGGATAGAGCACTGGATTGAGCTCAGGAGACCTAGATTCTATTCCCAGGTCTGCCACTGACCTGTTGGGTAGCCTTGGGTAAGTCACTTCACCTACCTGTGCCTGGGTTTCCTCATCTGTAAAATGGGGATAATGATACTGACCTCCTTAGTAAAGTGCACTATAAAAGCACAGTATTATAACATCATTATCCTTCAAGTGCCAAGTGTGATGTAATGCCCAGTTTACCCATTTTAGCAGTGTGCCACGGTCCCAAGAGAGTATGGTAAGACAAATGCAAGGGGATAATAGAAGCTGCCAGCAGCAAGTTTAGAGGAAAGCGCATGGTGCTCTTTTAGGCCCTCCACTGACTTCAACGGGCTTTGGGTCAGAGCCCTGTGGAGCAGTAGTCAGGGTGCACTGCCCCCATGTCTTACCGTGCACATGCCAGATGGCTCAGGCATTCTCTGTGTAACTACGTTCACTCAGTTGTCCTGCTCACCCCCTCCATGCCTCACACCCAGAAGGGCAGAATTTTGCCATCAGTTCGCACAACAGTTCTACTGCTCTTGCACGTTAAGACTTCCTTGGAGGTGCTTTTAAGATGGTAGTTACTGGATTATGAATGCATTGTATTATTTTATTACCTACAGTGCTGGGACTGTTCCTCCAGACAGTCTACAATAACATCACTTCAGATTGTTTCAGGGTTGTAATGGTATGCTGTACATCATTCCATTATGAGCCCATATTCTAAGGTGCTTCTGAGTTAAGAAACTACATCCTGATTGAACTATATTCTGCTATGAGTTATACAGGTTTAAATCATGACATTACTTTGGATTTACACCAGAGTAAATCAGCCCCAAACCTAGCCCACTATCTTTTACATACTGCTTATTTTCTGAGCCCAATAGAAACATATTTTTTAAAGTCTGATATAATTCCATTTGACTTATCAGATTGGAAAATGGCTTAGCCACTGAAAGCCACCATTTTTATAGAGACTTTCTTTTTTGTGCTCTGGGCTAACTTAAGAAATGGCCTTTTAAAAGCATTTCAAATGCTTCCCAATGCACACAAGTGCCTGTGGTGCAAATTAAGGGACAGATTTTAAAAAGAGCTTAAAAGCGAAAGTGCTATTGAAAAAAATAATCAATAGGATTTACACTCCTAAATCAGTTTGGAACTTTTGAAAGTCTCCCCCATAAGACATTTATTTTGGAAATAAAGTTACAATTTTAAAATCATGTTCTACACATACACAGCATGCTATTTCCAAATGCATTTTTGCTGACACCTTGATCTCTGGATATTCGCGCATGCAAGCGTGCAGGTATCTGGAGCTGTGTTTTATTTCAGCAATGAGAATGCTCATTGCCATGACAGGGCTAGTGCTCCCCGCCCCCACCCCACACACAGACAATTCCACATACATGTGAGATCATTCAAATAGATTCAGCCCAGTCAACTTATTTGAATCTCACCACAGAAATTTACTGCAGTATCCCCACCACCTCTCATACAAACACACCGTCTAACTTGACGGTAACATTTTCAGTTAACAGTAAAGTGTGCCCATCTCCTTGGTTACAGTAGATGGAATTTTTCAGATGCTGCATCAACACATCATTTGCTGAAGTCATTTAAATGCAGGTCGTTTTCTCTAAACTATTTCTTTAATAATCAAAATTGCTAATGCAATGCACTTCATTCTCCTTTATAACTTCCAGAGTATAAAATTAAAGAGTAATAAAACTAGGACATGCCATTATTTGACCAAAGAAGAGAAACCCCAGCTGGCCCTTGGCTGAAAGGCTGTTAGACTGTGCCAGTTTGCTATACCACACTACACGGAACGCCAGACATTGTCCCTTCTGCCTACGAGTTCTTGACCTTCACATTCCCTGCATGCTGTTACAACTGCATTCCTCCCTTACCAGTAAAATAGAGTAGATTCTGATACAAGGCTGAGGAAAGCCTATTGTAATGCAGAAAATCACCACTCACTACAACATATCATTTCTTGGTAACTAGCATAAATTAGTCCTCAAAGATATATTTACTTACGAGACAGCTGTACAGGAACAGAAGTGGCATGCCTCTGCCCATAGGTGGTGGTAAAAATGACATGCTATGTATCATTAGACTAGTGGAGGTTTAAAAGAGGAAAAAATGAAATTGTTCTCTGCAACGCTTTAAAACCATAGATAGTGCCTTTGCTAAATTATAGTGGGAGGCAAGATGCCAGACTAACAAGAAGTGCTGCTTAATTCATCTGCTGTGCCAGTCAGTACAAACTCATTAAAACAAAGGGGTCATTAAAATGCAATTCTCCAAATCTCTGTAATTAAAAAACCACCAAACAAAAACAGCCAAAACATTGTTAATGTACCTGCAAGAAGATTAGGGCCATGTGGCTGTACCACGGTTCTTGCCGAGTAACAGCACACTGCCGTGCACCTTGGTGTAAGAAGGTGCACTGAATCTCCAAGCAGAACTTTACATTAAATTGTGACTATGTCCCAAATACAAAACTCGCTTCCAGAGAGGTAATTGGGATTAGATCTTGTAGTTCTGTGCCTCTTTATCACCTCTGCTTTTACCCCTACATCAAAACATTTGGCCTTAATTGGCTAAACTCTGTGTCCCAGGTCCACAGCTGCAAGCCCACTGACTGTTCCATCAGAGAACACAATTTGGCTCTCTCAAAAGGTTGCGAGAAAGGATTAACTAAGATAAGGGGCAGATTCTTGACTTGCTTGAAATGAAAATGTGCCAAGACAGACCAGGAGCAGAATCCAGGAATACTGAAAGCTAACAGGTTGCATGCACCATTAATTATTTACATAATACTACTGCTTTGTAGTAATAAAAATGACAATTCAATAATAATCAATAGTCATAATAATTTGTCCTTATGTAGTGCTTCTCATCCATGGATCTCAAAGTGTTTTGCCAACACTAACTGGCACTCTGATTTGGCAAAGCATTTAAGCACATGCTTAAGTCCATCCCTAGTTAGCAAAGCATTTAAGCATGTGCTTAAGTCTCATGAAGGTCAGTGGGATTTAACCATTTGTTGAAGTGTTTTGCTGAATTAGGACCTAAATCTTTCGACACCAGAGATCATTTGATCCACTGCTCACATGCAGAATACTGAGCATGTAGTCAAGAGAAGGAGAATGAGTGATAAACAGAACTAATTAATGTTGTGGAGGCCTTTCCAATTTCAGGGTTTCACTGGAATCTATGTGGATATATTTTCTACCAAGAACACAGTGTTCAAAACCCAATTCCTACTGCTCTGAGCTGCTTCTTTGTAGGAATCTGGAAAGATTAATATCCAAATAAAGTGCATGGTCTTTATCATGCCTTGGGCCAATATTCCAGAAAGCCTCCATGGCTTTTATACTGTAGTAGTACAAGGGGAAGTATCATGGGGGTAGCCATGTGTCAAGGTTCCTCCCCCACTCTGAACTCTAGGATACAGATGTGGGGACCTGCATGAAAACCTCTTAAGCTTACTTTTACCAGTTTAGGTTAAAACTTCCCCAAGGTACAAATTAATTTTACCCTTTGCCCTTGGAATTTTCACTGCCACCACCAAACTTTAACTGGGTTTACTGGGAAACGTAGTTTGGACACGTCTTTCCCCCCAAAATCCTCCCAATCCTTGCACCCCACTTCCTGGGGAAGGTTTGGTAAAAATCCTCACCAATTTGCATAGGTGACCACAGACCCAAACCCTTGGATCTTAGAATAATGAAAAAGCATTCAGTTCTCTTACAAGAAGACTTTTAATAGAAGTAAAGGAATCACCTCTGTAAAATCAGGATGGTAGATACCTTACAGGGTAATTAGATTCTAAACATAGAGAAAAAAAAAACTTCTTCAGATGCATGGAGTGAAAATTACAGATACAGGCATTATATATAGACACATGAAGAGAAGGGAGTTACCTCACAAGTGGAGAACTAGTGTTGACAGGGCCAATTCGATCAGGGTGGATGTAGTCCACTCCCAATAATTGATGAAGAGGTGTCAATTCCAGGAGAGGCAAAGCTGCTTTTGTAGTGAGCCAGCCACTCCCAGTCCCTATTCAAGCCCAAGTTAATGGTGTTAAATTTGCAAATAAATTTTAGTTCTGCAGTTTCTCTTTGAAGTCTGTTTCTGAAGTTTTTTTGTTCAAGTATAGCTACTTTTAAATCGGTTATAGAATACCCAGGAAGAAACTGCAGAACTGAAATTCATTTGCAAATTTAACACCATTAATTTTCAGACCAGAGCTGGATGAAGTTTTTCCATTTGACCTGAAACAAAATGTCATTTGACTTTTTGGTTTACCAAAATTTTGAAAAATTTTCATGATGCTCTAGTGAAGACGGAAAGACAGATGCTCAAATTTGGCACTTTGAACTGTGGTTCGGTGCATCAGGTGCAAGCAACAGTTCATCTTCTCTCTAATATAATTCTGCCCATGCGCGCATCTCTCTCTTCAAAATAATTGGAGAAAACCAGATCTTTTTATTGTGTTAGAAATGAAGAGTTTTACATTAAAACTAATCTACCTACATTCTAGTTGCTAGCTGTCCTAAGAAAGCACATATCCACCTGCCTCTCAGCTGTCCCTCATTTTAAGAAACACTTCTTATTCTAGTCCCAGAGTTAGCTATGTTCCACATCAATCTGGTGTTCTTCTTACTTCTATGCTGAGGAGTACTTACATCAGAAATACAGAATCATGAAACAGAGTTATATAATGACTCCCGCAACATTTTAACTTTCCTGCATAAACAGTTTCCCTCATTTTGAGTGTTTTTTCCATATGGAGTCTCACATGTGAATCTTAGCTGGTTGAGAGGCATAAGTATCCACACTGGAATGATTAATTTTTGCCAATCTCAACTTATGATCCAAACTTTGACCAATCTGCCAATTATTCCTAGAAATTTTCAGCCTGATCTTTCTGTATTTTGAACACACTTTGATAAAGGCCAAATACTATGAAAAATGATGAGTGGAATTCAGGTTGGCTTAATTGATGTATTTCATAAGGGGAAAAAATAGCTGCAAATTAGGCCTTTTGATCTTTGCCCGGTTACTGACATATAGTTTCATTTCATATGCCATGTCGGAGATTGTAGATTTTCTGAAGCATAAAAATAAAACTAAGAAAATGGCACGACTGATATTGTCTGTTTAAACAGACATTTGCTCCTGGGTTTTAAATGTAGTAGTCCTTTTATGTGTTTACCCTGGAACTTAGGCTCCATTTAGATGTTATTCTTTTAATGGGATTCTGCTGTTGCCCAGTTTCTAACAGGGCTGATTTAGGCATAAAGGCTGAAATTTTCAAAGGGGTTGAAGGGAATTAGGCACTTTAGTCCCATTGAATTTCAGTGGCAATTGGGCACCTTATTCCCTTACCCCTACCCCCACCCCTCCTTTGGGGCCCCCATTGGCCACCCTCAACTTCTGCATAGCCCAGTGGAGCCAAATCTCACAGTGCACTCAGCAAACAGGATGGACCTGCTCTGGGAACAGATTAGGATTGTGTCGTAAAGCAGACTGTTGTCTTTAGGACTCTTGCTCTATTTGTTGCAGAAGTTGTAAGGTATGTTGTGAATGAAGCAGAGCACTGAATGGGTCAGGAAGAATTCCATTGGTCACCTGAACCTACAATTGGTCAGGTGAATTATTTAGGGGTTAGGGGAATTTGGTTTCCTCTGAAGCTTTAGGCCGTTTATACTGTAGCGTTTTAAGTGTAGACATTACCTATGCTGATGGAGGGGTTCTGCTGTCAGCAGAGCCGTCCCTTGTGTAGGGCGAATCGGGGCACCCGCCCCATGTGCTTTGGGGGACCCCATGCTTTGATAAAATTGGGACTTGCCCAATATTTAGCCCTTTGTCCCGAATGATGTACGATCATTGCTCCACCTTTTGGGTGGTCTGAGCCCTAGGGGTGTGCAGCAAGGAGCATTTTCCATTGAAAGGAAAGTACAGGCACTCTCCTATTGCAGTTGGCCTCTGCCTATCCATGCAGGGACCAGCCAAAATTTGGCCCTAATATATTTTCCCTTTAGTACATCTTCTTCGAACACTTACACAAAAAGATGCTCAACTGCCATGATTACTAGTAGGCAGCATCTAAAAATCTCATGGATTTTAAAGAACAAACAATTGTCATAGCCCTGAGCAGGATGAAAAGAATCCTGGCCATCACTCCTCTGTCTTCTGAAAACCTATAAAACCCTCACCTATTTGTTCTGACTGTCAAAGAAACAAATCGTAACTTTCCTGAGAGTGTCACAGTCCTGTTTTAGTCATCATGATCCCAACTGCTTTGAAGTTTTGTCAGGCTCTTCTGGATACATTCTTCCCACACTATCATCATAACTTCATTTAGCAGGGCTGTGTGACATCCATCTGCTGTAATGTGGCTGCAGCTGTAGGTTCATGGCTGACAACTTCATCTTATGCCTTGAAGTGGGGAGAAGAAGAACAAACACAATAGAAGAAAACCTTGTTCCAAACATGATGTGAAGACTTAGGGCAAGATACACCGATAAATGTATGCCTTCCTTATTTGCTTATTTCAGCCTTCTCACTAGTGCTTAGTATTTGGCAGATGGTCTGGATACTTAACATATGAAGTGTAACATCCTGACAATATCCTCTCCAGCTTCTGAGCTAAGACTTTGGAACAATCAGAGAAGAGATTGCCCCCACAAAATTCTCACCAGGTTTTACACTGACCATAGAGCATGCTGGCACAGGACTGGGAGCTTAGAAAAGACTCACAAGGCTATGGTGTCAATCTGGGCCGGATCTGGCCCACTTGATGTCTTTATGTGGCCCATGTGGTGTAGTAAGCTCTTTGGGGCCGGCACCATTTTTTGTTCTATGTTAGTACAGCGCCTAGCACAATGGAGTCCTGTTACCGGGTTGGGGCACCTAGACGCTACTGCAACACAAAAGCATAAATAAGATTCTCCAGAATTTAAGTTTTTATTTAAGAATAAAAACATGTGCCTTGCCTTTATAGCTGCAAAGGTCACCTTCCAAATGTGAACTAAACTTTCAGCAGCTTGTTTAGAGACACTTGGATCTGAATCTCATTTACACTAAGGCCCCTTTACACCAGCCTGGGTATTAGAATGGGAGTACATCTTTACTTCCACTTTAATGTTCCCTACATGGCCTGAATACAGCTTCAGTGTAAATGAGAATCAAACAATTGTCACTGGCCAAGAGCACACCACAATAAAAGGCACAGCTAAGGGCTTGTCTACACAGGAAAGTTAGCGTGCAGTAAGCTAGGTTGTGAATTTAAAGTGCACTAGCTACTCTGCACTAATTCCCCATGTGGATACACTTAAAGCTCACTAAGAGTGACCTTGGGTGGCTTAATGCACTTCTTTAAAAAAAAAACAAAAAAAACATATATAGTGAAATTAACGGCAGTGATAAGAAACTGGAAGAGAAAATCTGAAAAGTTGTCATTCAATAAGTGACACAAAAATATTTGTACTTGTACTAGACTTTGGTAATGAGTCATATTAAGCACTGTAAAAGGAAAAGCACAGAGGGAGGATACTGAAAACCTATTTAGAAGTAAAAAAAAAAAATCCAAAGAAGATAGAAGCTTTAGCAAACTACTGAAGATAGGTGACTGATTTCAGTCTTCTCTCCAAAGTTAAAACTACATCTGACAATCTGCTGCTGGAAGAACTATGAATGAGGCTCATGTCAGAATGATGGACAGCAGACAGAGGATGAAGAGATACCCTTGCCTCTTCTCTCAGATTTAGATAGTTTGAGAATAAACACTAATGATGGCTCAGTGTATGAAGATGCAAAGCTGGAAGAAGGAAGAAAATACAGAAAGCATTCAAAAATAATTCAAATGTCAAAAGAGAAAATATATATAAAAACAGGCTCCATTTTACATGTGGTTTTAAAAAATCAGGGTTTATGGGTAAAGTCGCAGCACTTTATGGGTGTTTTGGATGAATATTCTGAATTGCTGTAGGTTAGAGTATGGATTATTCAAGAGCTGGAAGACAAAGTCATTGGCTGAAACCAGAGACCAATGGAGAAATGAAGGCTAATGGAATCACATTAGATCAGAAGGAAACTGCATAAGAGGGTAAGAAAGAGAAAATAGAAGAATATTAAGAAATATGAGCCGTGGGCTGGTCTTCGCTACGGGGAGATAGACACTGCTGCAATCCAGTCAACCCTGGTAATTCCAGCTCTCCGAGAAGAGTAAGGGAAGTCAACAGGAGAGTCTTTCCCGTTGACGTAGTGCAGTGAAGACACTGTGGTAAGTCGACCTAAGCTACGTTATTCATGTTATTCACGTAGCTGGAGTAGCATAACTTACCCCGGTAATGAAGACAAGCCCTGAGGAGGCCAAAGGGGCAGAAAACAAGGAAGTGCAAGGAAGGGAAATGTTTCATTAAAACTGGACCTCTGCGGTCAAGTATTTGTACTGCTGCTTGCAGGAACAGTTGGCCCGAGAGTTACCAAAAGAAACTACAGCATTTGCTCAAGAAACTCCCTGAAAAAGCACAAGATCAAATCCGCACAGACACACTCCTGGAACCCCGACCTGGGATATTCTATCTACTACCCAAGATCCATAAACCTGGAAATCCTGGGTGCCCCATCATCTCAGGCATTGGCACCCTGACAGCAGGATTGTCTGGCTATGTAGACTCCCTCCTCAGGCCCTACACTACCAGCACTCCCAGCTACCTTCGAGACACCACTGACTTCCTGAGGAAACTACAATCCAACAGTGATCTTCCTGATAACACCATCCTGGCCACTATGGATGTAGAAGCCCTCTACACCAACATTCCACACAAAGATGGACTACAAACTGTCAAGAACACTATCCCCGATAATGTCACGGCTAACCTGGTGGCTGAACTTTGTGACTTTGTCCTTACCCATAACTATTTTATATTTGGGGACAATGTATACCTTCAAATCAGCGGCACTGCTATGGGTACCCGCATGGCCCCACACTATGCCAACATTTTTATGGCTGACTTAGAACAACGCTTCCTCAGCTCTCGTCCCCTAACGCCCCTACTCTACTTGCGCTATATTGATGACATCTTCATCATCTAGACTCATGGAAAAGAAGCTCTTGAGGAATTCCACCATGATTTCAACAATTTCCATCCCACCATCAACCTCAGCCTGGTCCAGTCCACACAAGAGATCCACTTCCTGGACACTACAGTGCTCATAAACGATGGTCACATAAACACCACCCTATACCGGAAACCTACTGACCGCTATTCCTACCTACATGCCTCCAGCTTTCACCCTGACCACACCACACGATCCATTGTCTACAGCCAAGCTCTGTGATACAACCGCATTTGCTCCAACCCCTCAGACAGAGACAAACACCTACAAGATCTCTATCAGGTTTCAGAGTAACAGCCCTGTTAGTCTGTATTCGCAAAAAGAAAAGGAGTACTTGTGGCACCTTAGAGATTAACCAATTTATTTGAGCATAAGCTTTCCTGAGCTACAGCATCCGATGAAGTGAGCTGTAGCTCACGAAAGCTTATGCTCAAATAAATTGGTTAGTCTCTAAGGTGCCACAAGTCCTCCTTTTCTTTTTGCGAATACAGACTAACACGGCTGTTACTCTGAAACCTATAAATACATCCTGATTCAGATCCAGATATCACCAGCATCCAGATCCTGGGTCTGCGCCCAGGCCACACTCTTTGTTTAACTGAATGAGAAAAGTTATCAGTTCATGGAGAAGAGGGATCAATAGACAGAGGAGGATCGATAATAAAGAAGACTGAAATGCGCTGGTGAGAGCTGATGAGCTATACAAGATTTAAACTCAGAAAGAAAGTAGAATTACCAAGCATTGTACTAGGTGAAATACCCTAATCTGAACAACAAAGATGAATAATGGGAAGGTAGCAGGGGGGAAATGTCTTTTGTGAAGGCACAGCTGTAATTACATCAGCAAGCAGTATACAGGCTTGCTAACCTTTATACACTGCATGTACAATTAGACGATGCTATTTCATTCTTCTAATCCTTCCTCACTACAATTACCATCCAAGGCAGAACAGTTTAACAAACAGGTACTATTGTAAAGTGTTATAGTGAGGAGGTGTTATTGAGATGACTAAAAATCTTGTTCATGATGGCTACAGTCCCCTTGGGGCAGAGCTGATTCACTGCAAAGTCAATATCCATAGGATGCTGCAAATCTCTCTCACAGGATTACACAAGGAAACACACAATGCCTGAACCAGTGCCCACTGAAGCCCGTGCAATCACTTCCATTGGAATTAATGGGCCATGAATCAAGGCCCCATTCTGCTCCCACCGAAGTCATACCAAATCTCCCTTTGACTTTACTGACAGCAGGATTCAGCCTCATGTATGCATAGATTATGATAGGAGAGTCAATGGGAGTTGGCACCTAACTCACTTACAGACTTTTGTAAATCCCACTGAAAGGAAAAGTTCCACTGCCATATTTGAGTATTTCCAAATACTCTAGGAGGACCCTAGGAGTTACTTGTACGTGACAGGAGAACATAACCCGGTATTTATTCAAGAGCTAAAAAATACTGTTAAATAGCACTTTGCCTCGGAAGTCAGATGGCTGTGACTCAGCAGACAAAGGCACAGACTGGTCACTTTAGTATTTACTTTTAGTGCTGAGAACAAGACTAATAGGTATTAGTTGGCTTTGTGAGAAGACAGGAAGGATAGTCCCACCATGTTGCTCAATATTTTCATGTGGTTATCCAATAATGGCAAGAAGCACTAGCTTTGTGCTGTTTCTTATGTGGTCCTGCTGTGCGATACCACGGTCAGCCACTCTGTATTGTAGCAGCAATAATCAGTCTGCCCTCTTGCTAACATTAGATTGGTGTCAAATAACCTGCAGAGTCTGTTCGCTTTGCGTTTGGAAATGTATTATGTTTAGGACTAAGCTTTGATTTACACTTGTATGATAGTTGCAATGAGACATCAGTGAGATACAGAACAAGATACAAAAAAGAAAGTACGCTAAATCTGAACAAGGGTAACCCCATCTTACTCTCCCTTACCCATGACTACTCTCCCCCTCTTTCATCAAGTTTTTCTACCGATATTTTTGCCAACCCCAAACACAATGAATTAGCCCAGCTCCCCAAGGTATTTTTAAAATCTCATGACTGTAAAGAAATAAGCGTTGGTCTTTACATTTGTCTTCTGGCTTTTGAGACGTTAGGGTTCACGTTTTCAAGCTTCTTACCCTAACCACGAAGGCTAGAAAAATACTGTTGTGCCTTTTGCTCTTTACACAACATACGAAATATGAAGAAATCCCATAGGCACCTTGGGGTCATAGAATCATAGGGTTGGAAGACACCTCATGAGGTCATCTAGTCCAACCCCCTGCTCAAAGCAGGACCAACCCCAACTAAATCATCCCAGCCAGGGCTTTGTCAAGCCAGGCCTTAAAAACCTCTAAGGATGGAGATTCCACCACTTCCCTAGGTAACCCATTCCAGTGCTTCACCACCCTCCTAGCGAAATAGTGTTTCCTAATATCCAACCTAGACCTCCCCCACTGCAACTTGAAATCATTGCTCCTTGTTCTGTCATCTGCCACCACTGACAACAGTCTAGCTCCATCCTCTTTGGAACCTCCCTTCAGGTAGTTGAAGGCTGCTATCAAATCCCCTCCCCCCAGTTCCCTCAACCTCTCCTCATAAGTCATGTGCCCCAGCCCCCTAATCATTTTCATTGCCCTCCGCTGGACTCTATCCAATTTGTCCATCTCCTCTCTGTAGTGGAGGGCCCAAAACTGGGTGCCATACTCCAGATGTGACCTCACCAGTGCCGAATAGTGGGGAATAATCACTTTCCTCGATCTGCTGGCAATGCTCCTACTAACGCAAATATCCAAGTTTACTAAACATACAAGGTCTAGCTACATATATACATCTAACTGCTGTTGTAAGGTTCTTGTGTCTCCAGAAAGGTAGTGAGGGCCACTAAAAGGCTCGCAAATTATTTAAAGGAATATTTCCCAATTGCTACACAACACTTTACTGCTAAGAGTCTCATATAATTACATGACTCCACGGGTTGGGGCTTTTAGGCAATTGTCAGAGATTGTAATACTTGCAACGATCGTGGGAGTTGGCAACACTGGTCTCCTCCTAGTTGCTGCCCTCACCTCTGTGGGGCAAGTTAAGAAGAGCAACACATGAATCTATGCTAATAAACAGAACATGTCATCAGTTGGCCACACGGTAATTTTCAATTTAATGTTAACATAAATAAACAGTCACCCAAAATTCAACCAGTTCCATTGGTGTCTTAGTTTACACCGCATACTCTATTCTATGCCCAACTAGTCCTACTACAGAGAGCTAAGGCTGAGCCAGTATATTGTGCACCAAATGTATCTACAGTGGGTTAGCTGGTTTGCTGCAGGGTGGAGGGCTGTGCTGCTGACTTTTACATGGGCACCCTTTAGATAGATCACTTATGTCCAGTCTGGGTACAAATCCTGCACCCAGAACCACCCTGCCAACAACAAGAAAAGAGCCTGTAGCATAGAGCGCAGGGCAATAAGTAGTATTCAGGCTTGTAATTCCTAAAGCTCCAATTCATTAAGTTATTCAGGGTACCTGAAGTCAACAGACTACACATCTGCTTAAGCTAGTAGTCATGCTGAAATACCTTCAGGAATAGGGCCTAACCACACACTCAGACAACACTGTCCTCAAGTCCAACAAAAAAAATCTCTTTCACTTTAATTGCCGACCTCCAAATCAACTTGCACAGGTAGAGTAATGCATGACAAAATATATTCTTAACATTTATTTTCCCCCTAAAATGTGATTTCAGTTTTTCTTTGAAAATGCGCCATTTCCATTACTAGAGAGAGACAAGGTAGGGGAGGTAATACCTTGTATTGGACCAACTTCTGCTGGGGAGAGAGACAAGCTTTCGAACCACACAGATTTGAAGAGGAGCTCTGTGTAGCTCAAAAGCTTGTCTCTCCCCACAACAGAAGTTGGTCCAATACGAGATATTATCTCACCCACCTCGTCTCTATAATAACCTGGGACTGACACGGCTACAACTATCGTGCACACAAATTTCCATTAAGTCTTTTTAAATGGAAAGATAATCCATCAGATACAATCACTCCTCTGATTACTCTCCCTCTGGTGTGTTCTTCTATCCTCAGCATTCAGAAGAGTTACTGCATAAAAACATAAAACTAACAATAAACATGTACAACACTCATGGGTGTCTGGCTCTAAGTTTCTCCTCATCTAATCAACACTCAGCTCCCCAGCTGAAGCAAGACATAATATTCACTTACCATAAACAATCCAATTTAAACACCATTTAGATTTCTTTGTATTCAAAGCTTTATTTTTTTTTACCCTCTCCCTCCCCTCACTTAATAGGAATTTCTTTTCTTTTCTGCTCACAGGAATTCTCCATGGAACTCAGTCAAATAAAATGGCTACCCCTTGATTTCTCCTGACTCTTCCATGTCCTACTCCACATATCAACAAGGTAACTTTAAGCACATTAATAACTTTAATCAGGAGTAGCTCCCACTGGAGCGGATGGAACTGCTCATGTACTTCAGTCCTTTGCTGAATCAGAAATTTAATGGCTTAAGGCCTATCTAGAGTTGAAAGAGCCAATTTGGGAATAATTTTTAAAGAGTGAAACCCTCTGAAAGTTTTCATACCATGTTGATGTATGTTTCATTAAGTTGAAATTATTTTAATTGAACTGGTTTGACAGTAGGTTCCTGATTTTCCACCTAACTGTTCATTTTCTCTTTCATTTGTGTGGTTAGGACTTGTTAGATGCCAGAGAGTGGGCAACGTCCAACCCATCATCCAGAAGCAGCTGCTTTTCCACCCAACAGATATTCTCCCAAATCCCTACTTTGACACTCAAATGCATTCATCGCCCTTTCCTACAGGGTCAGGAGATGAGGAGCTCTGACTAAGGCTGAAATTAGTACTGCTCAATAGGCGAGCTACTGTAAGTGGTGAGGAAAATGGTGTACTACACTAATCTGAGAAGCAGCCAGGATAGCCTATGTACTCTCCAGAGACCAAGGGTGAAATCCTGCCCTCACTGAAGTAACTGGCAAAACTTCCATTGACTTCAACAAGGTCAAGACTTATCCTGAGGATATGGTCTTCATGGAGCATTATTTCTACCAACAATGAGAACGAGTCTTGTACTTGTTCCTCAAGATGAGCCTCCAACATATCTAGAGAGACCTTGTTTTTTCAGCATACTACACTATGATATGTTCCTTATTCTAAAGATCCAGAGAATTAATCTTCTGCTCCAGGTAATCATGTAGGCTCTGCAACTTTCTCACACAAGAAATAAAATGTGCTTAAATAACTTTGCAAATGTGCCCTTTGATCTAAAATTCCTGTTAGGTTCCATTATCCCAAATAGAGATGGTAATAGCTCCTCTGGGCACCATTATCTAACATATAAATGGAAACAATATATTGTTTTACTGTCTCCCTAGAGATTTTGTGAAAAAGATACTTCCACTGGAAAATCATTCAGCAATTGCATGTCTCATCATTATAGCTTCAATTCCGTGGGACAGTTGGTTAGATAGCTGATGACAAACATCAACACTTAGTTCAAAAATGAGATGACACAGATAAAATAAAGTGCAAATCTCCCTATTAAACCACATTCATTCATCATCCATAAGTAACGGTGTTTCTACT
The DNA here is from genome assembly GCF_965140285.1 of Lepidochelys kempii. Lineage (NCBI taxonomy): Eukaryota > Metazoa > Chordata > Testudines > Cheloniidae > Lepidochelys > Lepidochelys kempii. The sequence goes on along the minus strand of NC_136394.1, from coordinate 20,878,352 downwards.
CCACCTCCTGTACCTATATGGATAGCTGCTTGTTTTGCTTTATGCAAAACAAGCAGAGGCTGGGAGTTTTAAAGACCACCTTCATTTCACCAGAGGGACTTAGCTAATTGTTATAACTACTCATGCCAGTAATACTAATGAATTCCATTCTGACTGGCAATGTAATTGCCCATGGCTATTTGACAACATTCTACAGGTGTTCTGTGAATTGCTCTGCAAACCTATTTCCTCAGATGTTCAATGTAATGAAAAGAGGGTTTTAACTTATTGGTATTGGGGAAAAGAATTTTTAATGAAAACAACACTTCTCCTGTATCTTTCCAACTAGAGGATTCTTTTATCCCTAGGTCAGGAATAACAAACCCTAGAGCCTTTGTCACCTCTGCCCTCTGTCACTTATTAACATCCAGATACTGTATTTGTCATAGATTTGGTTGAAAAAGGAGGATTCTTGAAAAGTGATTCTTATTGGAGCAAACATTGATATGCAAAGGGTGCTTCTTTTAAACTGGGCTTGAACATTGAGCAAGCAGAAGGCTGGTCATATGGTTAAGAGACTAGATACGGAGATCAGAGATAAATTACAAGCTCTGTCACACACCAACTTGTGCAAAGCATTTAACCTTTCTGCAACTCCGTTCCCCACCTGTAAAGTGGGGATAATAGTACTTCCTTTTGCTAGTCTTACTTCTCATAGTTTACCAGGCGGACTGGAAACCAGTGCTTCATATTTAGGTCCAAGTATGATGCCTGCAAATTGATTATTATGACCATCAGCTGCATAGCTACATTTTGAAGTAAAAATTCAAACATCAATATTAGCTTCTGTTGAAAACTTCAGTAGACAATTGTGACTTGGCAGCATCCCAGTGCAAGAGGTTCACTGGTATATGGTGGTATGTTTCAGCTGGCCTGTCCAGTTGAGTGTACCCCAACTCACTGATGTCATAACTTGTATCAAATAGGTGTCATGAGAGATATCTATAGAAAGCTAAAATCATACTGATCATTAATTATTATTATTATTGTGTGTATGAATAGAGGACAAATTAAAAATTACAAACACGCTGTAAAGTTTGTCTGCCAGGCAGGGCTAAAGTTACCTCAGCCTAGCAAAATCAATGTGATTTTGCCACCTTGAAACTATTTCCAAGGTATAAAGAGACAATGGGAATGCAATGTACGTAGAAGGTAAACAGGATCATCAAGGCAACAAGGGCAGGAGAAAGCCACTTAGTATCACAGCCTGGAGGAGACTGCAGGAAACAGATCAATTTGCATTTTAGCAAACACTAGCAGGGGAAGAAACCAGCATGAAACTTCCCTCACCAGGAGGCTCCATGTCACCTTCCCCACAGCTTGAGTGATCTTCACTTTGTGGGGAAGGGTAACGGTCCAAAGAATCCATTTCAAGAGAGGGACAATGAACCGCAAGGCATCCTTCATCTAAGACGACAAAGGAATTGAGCACTTTGGACTTTGTGGAAGATCCTGACCAGAGGGGTGGTCAGCCATCTTGCTGGAAGGTAGATTGGGAAGGAAACTACCTTGAAAAAAAATGTTGTTGTGTTAAGTCTTAGCACTTAGAAATGATAATAAAATAAAAGTGAAAACACTTGCATTTTATTATTAATCATTTCTAACTGGGGGACATGGATCAGTGTTCATGTTGCACCCCCACCCCCCGCGGATCAGTACCTGGCCCAAGCTGGGGAAATTAATGATCCATCTAGTGGACCAAATTCAGTGATGAATCCTGGTCATGTGCCACCTGAGGCACATATGCTAATAAGATTTATAACTATCTTTATACTTGACGTTAATTAAAATTCTATCTCCTTCTGTTAACGAACGTTTTACTTTTAATCTAAACCAACCCAGTGCTGTGTTTGAATTAAAGTGAATGTTAACTACGGTTGCTAACTCACTCCATCCCCCCTCCCTCAGTCACTCGCTCTCCCCCATTCTCACTCATTTTCACTGGGTGGGGCAGTGGGTTCAGGTGCGGGGGGGGATTAGCAATGAGAGGTTCAGGGTATGGGAGGGGCCTCTGGGCTAGGGCAGGGGGCTGTGGTGCGGGAAGAGGTGAGGGCTATGGCTGGGGATGAGGGGGTATGGGGTGCGGGCTCCGGAAAGGAGTTTGGGTACAGGCTCCGGAATGGAGTTTGGGTGTGGGAGGTGGTTCCGAGCTGGGTCAGGGGTTTGGGGTGCAGGCCCTGGCTGGGTGGTACTTACCTCACATGGCTCCCAGTTGGTGGTGCAGCATGGCTAAGGAGGGCTCCCTGCCTACCTTGGCACTGCGCGGCTCTCGGAAGCAGCCGGTACAGCACATGCCCACAGGTGCTGCCCCCACAGCTCTCATTGGCTGAAGTTCTCAGCCAATGGGAGCTGTGGGGGCAGCACTCAAGGCATGGCCACCCTGGCCCCTGAGCCTAGGAATTGGACATGCTGGCTGGTTCCAGGAGCTGCATGAAGCCAGAAAGCCTGCTTAGGCCTGCTGAGCCACCGACTGGACTTTTAGCGTCCCTGTCAGTGGTGCTGACCTGAGCCACCAGGGTCCCTTTTTGACCACGTGTCCCGGTCGAAAACGAGACGCCTGGCAACCCTAACGTTAATTCCAGTTAATGTGTCAAGTTGTTGGGCATTGCACCTTTAAAGGGACAAACAAACCTTAATCTCTTTTCCAATGGTCCAGGAGAGGGCTGGACATTGTAGAACACATGGCTTTGGGAAAATTTGGGACTTGGGTAGGGTGTTGGGGCCATGTTACTAGGTGTAACCACAGCTGGTGGAAGCCAGAATGTGGAAGTGGTGTAACAAGCAGGCCTCTGTTATCAGAGTTACTGAGTCAATGCTGCTTAACGCATGTGCACGTGCTCACACCCACATGACTGTAAGGTGGCTGGAAGCATCCAGACACTGGTGGTACAGCAGCTGCGCACTGAGGCACTTAAGGTTACAGGACTGGCAGTGACATAACCCCTCACTGGTGCGACTGCATTCCAGAGGATGTCAATAAACAAATCAATGTTAACGCACGGTACAGAAGAAAATCTCTTCAGAGGGCAAGGGAGAGAGGAAAGTAACAATAATTGTGTGGCCCATAATATTTGGCGTTAGTGTGCCATGAAACTACATTATGCAAAATCTAGGCAACTTGAAAAGCAATTCTAATTATGTGAGCACACTGCCCTGTATAATTAAGGGTCAAGCATCTTCATTGGTTTAAAAATTATTATTACTGTTCATGTTATACAGTCATATCTGCATGCACTCAGATCCTTTCAATAAGGAAATCAGTCTTAATTTACAAAGGATAATTTAAAGATGTCAAGTTTCCACATAGTTTTGTTTGACCTTTAATTAAAGACTAGCCTCTGTAAGGAACCAATTTTTGCTGGTTTATCAAACTGGCAGATGAAGAGGTGCACGAAAAACTGTTTTTTCAGTTCAGTAGCCATTCGAAAAAATTGTTGAACATGTTTTGTGAATTGAAGTCAAAACCAAATTTCACACTGGATCAACTGAAACATTGTTTCCATTTCAAGTACTTTTAAACATTTTTGAAGTTTTAAAAAGGTAAAAATCAAAGGAATTTCAAAATAAAAAGTCATTTCAAACAGAAAAAAAATACTTCATAAAAAAAAGTGTCAAAACAAAAGCTTTCTGGTTCTGTTTTGTCTTTTTCAGCACAAACAATTTGGTGAAACAGACAAAAATTCATGAAACGTTTGGTGTTGCCAAATCTGCATTTTTCATCCAAGTGTTTTGGACAAATTTTTTTACTCAGCTCAAGCCAGATGTTTCGCTGTACTTACATAGAATCTCTGATCCTGCTATGATTTACATACATACCATCATTAAACAGATTAATAGCCCCCTTGAGTTCAGTGGAGTGACTCATGTTTAGGCCTAAGCATATGCATAAATCTTTGCAGGATTACAAATGTCTATTTTATGCTTGTTAAACATAGAACCACAAACCACAAGTAGAATAGCTAATCTTAAAGCTACAATCCAACCAGGCTGAGTATCAGCTCTCTCATTCCTGTTTTTACTGGTGAGGGAGCCCAGTGTTAATTTTCATGTCTTGACCTTTCAGCAATTATTAAGGATCATTTTATTTAATTTTACAGACTGCAATAGTCCTTGCTTCTCACTCAAATTCTGGTACCTAGTCTGTGAGTTCCTAAGCAGAAAGCTCCATATAAAAAAAAGTTCAGGTCTGGAATATTAAAATAAAGCTTATTGACAATTGCCCCATGCCTGTGAGCTTCTTATTGGTTAAGTAAATATACAAACAAGGCAAAGTAAACAGTGAAACTGAAAGTTTTCATCTTCAGGAAAAGCTGTGGTACATTTAAAGAAGCCAGCAGTAGAATGGACCTGATAAAATGTTACATTTTCAGAAGTTATACACATTTTACTCCCTCACCAGATTATGCTTTTTGATATATTTATTTCCTTTCAGTTTAGAAGAAAACGCGTCCATACACAAGCTCTGAATGCTCTGCCAATTATTTAATATTAAAAAAACTAATATAAATTTTAAATCAGCTCACCACGTCCACCAAGCAGCAGCTCTACATACAAACTACAGCACATTGTCCAGTACTTCAGTCTCCCTTAACTCTCTTCAAAGGCCAAGTGGGCCCTGCAACAGGACCTAAAAGTACAGTGTCACTTTCATAGTGTAACTAATTTTTTTTATTCATAAATTTTAAAGTCAAAAGGAAATACTGTGGTCTAATTTGACCTTCTGCCTGGCACAGGCCATAGGACTTCCTTGAATTAATTGTTGTTTGAACTAGACCAGATCTTTTAGAAAATCATCAAATTCTGATTTAAAATTTTCTAGTGAAGGAGACTCCACTGTGCCCCTTGGGAACATGTTCCAGTGGTAAATTACCCACACTATTAAAAATTTGCACCTTATTTTTATTGTGTTTGTGTCTAGCTTCAACTTCTAGCCATTAGATCTTGTTATACCTTTGTCTTCTAGACTGAAGATCCCTTTAACATCAAGTTTTTCCGTTCCCATGTAGGTAATTGTTAGACTGAACAAGTCACTCCTTAAACTTCTCTTTGTTAAACTAAACATATTGAGCTCCTTGTGTCCTTGTTGTTGTTGCTGCTTTCGTGGTATAGAATGCAAGTTTGAATTAAGAAATTCTGAAAGATCATCTTCAAAAGTTGAATGTCTACACTACAAATTACTTTGGTATAATTTAAGTCGCTCGGGGTGTGAATAATCCATAGCCCCTGAGCGATGTAAGTTATACCAACCTAAGCACCAGACTGGACCGTGCTAGGTCTATCACCATATCTAGTATCTCTTGCAGAAGCAGGAGTTAAGCTGATGGGAGAGCTCTGTCCGATCGGTTTAGAACATCTTCACCAGAAGTGCTGCAGTTGTAGCTAGTGTACTGTTGACAGTCTCAATGGGGGCCTGTCAGGGCCATACTGCATATTGTCATCTATCTCTTAGTAGCTCAGTGCGGGTCTGCTGGTCTATAATTTTAGAGGATACCTACCTGCCTTTGCAGGTGGTTAAAGGCCAATTGATGGCAGAGGCAAGATTCCAGTATATTTCCATGGGCTTTGAATCAGATGCTTAAAAGCATATTATTTTTATTAGTAACTTTACACAGCACGGTGTATATGCTCAGCAATTAAAAGAAAATGTCACACCATGTTCCTGAGAGAATGAACAGCAACTTTATTACTTAAGCCATTTCAAATTTTTAAATGAGGATCACCCTCCCACAGTGCCTGAATACCCCAGTGACTGTCCTTAAGAACTTGATTCTTCAACCATTTCCCAATCTTCCTTGGCTCAGACCCGGAATTCAATCCAAATTCGTTCCCTGATTTTAGGTCCAACCCTGTAGCCATACCAGCAGTCAAATCCAAATGGTAGCTTTTGAAAAGACAACTGTCTCTAGCTTGTAACAGACACAAAGTCCACAATTAATTGTGTTGCAATAATGCCAAGAAATTGGTTTTGAGTTTGCATGTAAAACTAAAATATAGATAAGATGTGTTGTTTTAACTCCAAGAGTGAGCCCACTATGACTTACATGATTTCAGATAGGGTAAAACAAAACAGTGTGTCATCTAATTTCACCCGAAGTTTTTTTAAATAAAAAAAAAAAAGTCAGAGCTTGGAGCTGTGTGGGTTACACACTTCCCCTAATTGAGGAAGCAGTCCCGAGATTCAGTGTCTTCCCAGCTGAAATCTCGGACGAGCCCCCAGTTGTAACACTGACCTACAGATACTGGTCATCGACAGGGCGGGATTGAACTGGGGACCTCTGGAGCTTAGTGCATGAATCTCTACAAGATGAGCTAAAAGCCAACTGGCTGCTAGGTAAGGCCATAGAGCAGACTCATTTTCTCTCTTTTTCTAAGTGGTCTCGGTGCCACTCGATGGGACAGAACACCACACCCAGACGGTGTGTGGGTTACACATGCTACAGTGACCACCTCTGTAGTCTGCATTGCATCCCAGTGTAGACAGCCTGTCGATACCTGTAAGGAAGTCTCCTGCGGGGGAGGGCAGCTGGCGGAAGGATGAAGTTGGCTGACTGGAGGAGGAGCGGGAAAGCTAGGACGATCGTTCAATGGAAGGGAGTTCACAGGCTCCCCAGTTACGTGAACAAGCCAGCTCCCTACTCGTCAAATCTTCACAAGCATGGGATAAGGCAGTGGAAGGGCCACAGGAGGCGCCAGCTGTGCACCTGTTTTAGATCCTACCACACAATCGGCCTAACGATAAAGGCATTGGAGCCTGGGCTGCTGCTGGCCCTGACACATTTGGCCTGATCCCTTACTCACACATACTGGTGGTAACACCACTGACATCCATTTGCACTGGTGTGGTGGTGGAGGAGGAGAATGAGGCAACAGAGTGAGGCTTGGTAGGAGTCGTCATAAAGATTCTGCTGGTCCTCCGAGTGCCAATGAGTTCGATTTGGGTGCAGGAATAGAAAGGCACGTAGGAGTAGAGAGAGAAAAACGTAATAGGAATAAAGGAGAGAGAAGAACAAAAGCCAGAGGGAACCTGCCCTGGGGCTGGGATGGACTTCAGTATAGAAGCTATAAGAATCAGACTCCCATCTTCAGTGTCTGTGGGTCACACTTGTGGTGCATAGATAGGAGCGGATAAACACTACATAGCCACCACACTGAACTGCGCAGTCCTTTATATCCACTTTTCTCCAGCTTCAAAGAGGGGAGGCGGTTCAGGTGGGGGAGCAGGCACTTGTAGCAACACGCTGCAACTCACACAGCAAATTATCTCCTGTTGCAGCCACACATTTCCATCTGAAGCTTCCACTCCCACCAGATCGCGGAACCATGCACAGTGGGGAATCCAATCAATGAGCAGCACAGTAGGGGAAGGTGCTCTCCAAAGGAGCCCTGAAGGCTATGGGATGGGGACTGGCCTTCCCTGCCGGTTCTAAAGCTCCACATGGTTAGAAGGCCGCATCACCTCCATATCACGCACTCCTGTTAATCCCACTCATAGGACGGGGTGGGGCAGAAATATCCATGCCTGCCATCGTGTACATTTTTTGATGTAGGATTTTTCAGTAGGAGGGCAGGCAGACACACTCAAGAGACCCAAGTTCTATTTTCGGCTCTGCCACAGATCTACTGGGTAACCTGGGGTAAGTCTCTTCTCCGTCTCTCAGTTTCCCCATTTGTAAATCCGGAATAATGATCTCCATTGTAAAGTGCTTTGAAAGCTACTGATGAAAGATTTTAGGTATTCTACAGCCGTATGAGTCTAATGGATGGATTGGGATCTCACTCATAGCAGCACAGCTCAAGCAAAGTCAAAGGTGTTATATCAGGGTAAAATGGGTGTGAAATCAGAGTCTGAAATTGCAGTCAGCAAAGCCCCATCTTCACTTCAACATCTTAACTACAAAAAAGCAATATATGGCTACCTACTCTCCAATGCATTTACCCTTTTAACTCCTATTAATTGCTAACTTGTATATTACAAATTAATTATATTATAATTCCATAAATCAGTACCTTTTCATTGTATTATAACAGTCCTGCAATCATTACAAACAGCTATAGAAAGAGCTCTTTCTGGTGGGAATTAAAATTGAAACAAAACAAAATAAAATCAACATTGTTTGAATGGCAAAACAATGTAATATTGTAGAGAAAGCAGAAAAGAAATTCTACTTGTCCTGCTGCATGCTTTTGCGCCCATAAATCCAATCTATCTAGGTTGACCTACATCCATTACCATCGCTCCTGGTTAAAATTCCTTTCAAGGTTTTGAAAAAAAATGAAATATGTATTAACTTCAAATGGAAAATATCACAAACCCTAAACTGTTTAAAGCATTCAGACCATTAGCGTCTCGTTCTACCATTCTTTCCAATTTCTCTTCAGTCCTGATGTCTTTCTGTTGTCAATTTAAATCATTATTATAATATATATATATTTTAAAGCAAAAATGCCTAGTTGTGTGCATACATTTTCTCTACCAGTTGGTATCCTAGTGTCTTCCAAATGTCACTGACACAGTCAACAGCGGCTTTTTATAACCCAAAACACTTTCTGCAGGTGTATCACATACTGTCATCATTCTGGTTGCAAAATTAGCTCTTATTGGAGATTTCCAGCTCAGCCACTTGGCAAGCAATATTCTTACATAATAGCAAAGTAAAGGAACCATTCCCCAGGGAGCAATGAGGGAAAGAAAAGGGAAAAAAGGTGAAAATTAACACGCACCAAAAGGCAGGTTCCAAACGATGTCAATCAAGGCAATTCCTCTGTCCCTTAGGTCACCTGTTTGAGTCAATCCTAATCACACAATATTCCCAACTGTTTTCAAATATTATTTTTTAGCCCCCTCAGGATGAACTCATCAATGACCTAAATAAATAGTATTAATTAACAATAATCCTGTGTGGCCAGAAATTATAAGAATGGAAAGTTCCACTGCTCCATTTAGAAAAGTCTTGCCCTCAATCCATCCTATGCAGTTAAAAACAAACAAACAAACAAAAACCAAACCACACCCCCCCCCCCCCAAATCACAAGTTTCACTCTGAAATGATACAAACTTGTAAGAAAATAGCTCATGGTTCCTGTTGGGACCACTTCTGCCAGATGTCAGGGTTCTGGGAAACCTTTTAGAAAATTCAGGCCATGGGCTGACACTATGAACGCGTTCTCCCGCAAGTACACTCCCCAGTCAGTGAAGCTGATGGTCAGGAGGGTGATTTCAAAGAGATACAAGATGAGTGAATGTCCTTGCTACCAGCACTCCAACTTAGAATAACGTGCTGCGGAGTCATTCCTCCCCAGTCATGGCAGGAATCTGGAGAAGGGACATGAAGGTCTCTGTGTATTTTCACATCTTTACAGTGTAAAGGTTTACTCTGGGTTGAGTAATAGGAAGTGAGGGTGGGGGGGTTATCTGGCTTACAAATCCCTCATTTTCTGCCAGGTCTGCTACAGTAGCAAATAGCGTTGCCAGGTGTCTGGTTTTCGACTGGAAAGTCCTGTTGAAAGGGTACCTGTGTAGTGTCCAGTTACTACTGCTGATGGGACACCAAAAGTCCAATTACCACAGTAACTGCAATCGGCCTCTTTCACTGGCAGGGTGGGAAGACCAGCTGTGGCTGGAGGAGGAGGGATCCCAATGTGCATGTGTGGAGTTTGAGGAGCTGGGCCAGTGGCTGGGCTCGCCACCTTAGACAGCCTCCTGACAGCTCTCTCTGGCCCCTCCCTCCATGGACTGACCCCTCCCTGTGAATGAGAAAATAGTGTCCGATTTTGAAAAATTGGCAACCCTACTAGCAAATAGGTCTTTAAACCAGTGGGAACCAGGGATTAACTCTGAGATTCAACAAAGCACTTAAAAGCACATATTAAGGGCTTGCCTACATCAGAAGCTTAATTCAGATTAAGGCAGGGTGTGAATTTAAAGCATAGGAGCTATTCCAGAATAATTCCATGTGTGGACAAGCCCTAAGGATTTTGCCAAACTAACTCAGATGATTGGCGCCCAGGTGTGAGCAGCAAAGCCTTCTCACTGGTGATGCACTCTCGTGTGCATGTCACGAGCACTCCTTGGGGCATGTCCCACGGGTCTTTGTGCTGCAATAAGATGAGCTGCTCTGATTCTTTCCCAGTGAATCATGGGGCAACAGGTCTGTCCTTCTGGGCACAGGAAGGGGAAACTGTGGGAAAGCACTGGAGGACTATCAGCACTTGAGTGTTTTAGCAGGTGTCCTCACTGCAAAGTGGGAGGGTTATCAGCCTGAAGGAAAGTAGCATCCAGGCTCCAGCCTACACCCCCAGTCAGGCCAGCAAGCCTGGGTTTAAAATTCAGGTGCAAAGGTTGTTTGTGTGGACAGGAGAGGGGTTGGGGCAACATCCGAATAAGACCCTGAGTTAACTCTGCAGTGAAGACAAATCCCAGGTGCTTTGCTGAAGGGGGGCCTCAGGAGAAGGAGAAACTGATCCATTCTCTCTCTCGTGCCCTTTGCTACAAATATCTTTGATAACAGCTAGGCAAATGTAGAGCTGTTATTGCTACTATCGACTAAGAATAGGTGTATCCTCTTACATTTCATTGTTAGCCCTTTTACCCCACTTCATCCCAGTCTGCTTCTTTGTCTCCTCACCCATTAGGTCTTGTTTAGACTGCAAGATCTTTGAGGCAGCGACTGTCAATGATCATGTGTTTGTCTAGCACCTATTACAATGGGGCCTAATCTGCTTGTGGCCTGTTGTGTTAATTTTGATGGAATATGTGGGCTCAAAGAGTCAGTGTAAACATGATCCTGTAACTGTCCAACATTAAACAGGGTTAAACAAGGTTCGTGGATTGTTATAGAGACCTCAACCTGCGTAATACCATGGCAAACACAATATTAAAAAAACCCAAACATCTTTTCAACCTTCTATTAGAGATACTGAAAAGAAGGAAAAGCAGTTAAAGCCGCTGTTGACTGTGTCAGTGATATTTGGAAGGCATTAGGATACCAACTGGTAGAGAAAATGTATGCATACAACTAGGCATTTTTGCTTTAAAATATATAGAAAATAAAATTATTTAAATCGACAACAGAAAGACATCAGGACTGAACTAGGGATGTTATGGAGTATTAAGTCAAGCTTTCATTTGCAAAAATCAGTAGGAGCCACAAGTATGTAAAGAACAAATATGCAAAGTTATCACGGCTTGAAAAAAGGTCATACTACTTGGTAGACTTCATATTATGGGTGATCTCAATAGCGCACATCCCCCCAGTAACGTAGGATTATATAAATTTCGCTTTTAGAACAAAATTTGTGTGTCATTCACAAAGTAGTGGCAATAGAAATAGGGCAAGAGTCTGACTTAGCCTGCACACCCCTTAGGCTAATTAGACCTTGGGTACAGTGCAAAGGGGTAAGGTAACCTGCATACATTTGCTTTATAAGTGGACAGGAATCGGTGGAGCCGTGGCTATGCCTTCCAACATTCCAGTCAGCACAGCTGAGCTGGCGTGCTGGTGACTTGCTGCTGGCATAAGCCCTGCTGGTGCAAACAGGGGAACAGAGAGGGGATTGAGTCTCCATATAAGCTGCACCCATAGAATTCAGTCTAGACCCTAATAAACTGGTAGAACTGAGCTCAGCTTCATACAGTATTGGTAACGTAAAAGGTGTGTTTAGTCCATGAGAGTGTGCATTAGACTAAAAATAAAAATGTCCAACAGATTGGTGTCCCAGGAACTGTAAGGTCAAGCACTATAAAGCTAGCTCATTTTTCCTTCTTCACATCACACCATTGCAGGAAGACCCCAAGTGTTACAGAACATGGCAATATTGGCCACGCAAACCCACTAAAAGCAATTTGAGGAGGGTTCAGCTGTGCGGAGCAGGTCATATTGCCAATGCACAAACATTTCACAAGTGGTTTGGCAACTACATTATTAACAACAACAACAAAATTGAGCCATAGGATAGAATTATGCTTTCAAATCAGGGAGCCAGAAAAGCCTTCTACATATCGTAATGTGCTGAATTTCAAGTCTCTGTTTGGGGGCCAATTCATATTGGTCCCATTGTTGATACTTATTTAGGGATTTAGGAATAGCTCATACCCTATGTTTGACAGTGACTAATACCATATCCTTCAGAAGGAGGCTCTAGGGTCCACATAATGCACAGGCAATTGCTTCCTAAATCCAGCCAGTTAGTTGAAGCAGAGGTTTCATATCCCCTTTTTCACTCTAATTTACTCTGCTCTATTCGGTCCCTGCGTCAGTGGACGTCAAGCCAGTCACTGTAGTGGACTGTTTAGCTCACCAAGCTGGTGTCACACTCTGGATTAAGTCACTACATAACAGCACATGCTCAGCATCTGATAGTGTTTCTTCTCTGAAGTCTCTCTGCAGCGCAAAACAAAAAGAAAAAGCCCAGAAAAGTCAATATGTAGGTATGGTGACCAATTCCACTCCAGTCCAGCTTCTCTCATGAAATGGAACCCGCAGTCCCTAGTTAGATAGAAGAGAGAAAAACTAGATCCCCTCTTATGCCACAATCCAGGTGGATAGCTCAGGGACCTAAGAGAGTACATCTACACTACAGCATAGCCGTGGCCGGCACAGGCCCGGAAACACTGTGCTGTAGGTTTTTTATTGCAGTGTAGATAACAGAGGTGCAGCAGTCTGGCCACATGCTATCAACTGTAAAATTGGGACCTAAAGTAGGATGGGAAGTGGAGGGACATTGTCCTGGTACAGAACAAATTCTATAATTATTAATGGAATTCAACCCCCCTCCCCTCCAATTTTCAGTTTTTCCTGGAGAAACACCTCCATCAAAAGAGCATAGGGTTTGGCAAAGGTACAAAACCCCATTATAGGCCAAAGAAAATGACAAGAAGTCTATACCCTAAATGCCTGAATTTCCAGCTCTGCATGAGTGATGCCCTGGCATCCTCCTCCCTCCTGTATGAATCAAAAGCAATCCTTGAAACCAGAGCCTTCTCAGAAACAGTGTTGTTTTAGTTTTGGGTAAGTAAATACACTCAAGGACTACTAATAATTCACATTTTTAGAACCCAGAGAAAGTAAGGTACTCCTGTGTTTTTCTGCCCTCCGGAGCACACCCAAGTAGATTTGATCTTTTATTGTAGAATCATTTATTTCTCTGAGTTATTAGAGGGCTTATAAAAAAAATGAACCAGTTTCCCCTTTCTGATTCTTCTCCTCATATTCCTAAACAATCGTTTGACTCTGAAAGTCTCTTTTCCTCCAGAAGAGACTCTTTTTCCTTCTGACTAGAAAAGCATTAAACCTTAACAGAAAGTGACCTTACTTCCCTCCACCCCCCAAAAAGGTTACATTCCTGTCAGTAAATAAAAATTAAAACTCCAGCACTGGCATTTAAGAAAGAAAATTCTCATTTCATCAGATAAACATTACTTGCCACTTCTGCAGTGAGCAGGTACCAAGGGAAAGCTCAATAAGATGTATTCTGTATGTCAACATGAGTTTTCAGAGTTCACTTGCCACATCTCAGGTACACATAGAGACACCCCTCTCCTGCAGTTATGGAGCAGTGGGCATGTTTCATTACCTGGATCACCACCTGGAAACCTCATGACATTCTTCTGAAAGTAACTAGCTGAAGCCAAAGAATAGGATGCTGATTTTCTGTTCATGGAGGTCACAGCACACCTTTATACTCTGTGTTGACGTGTAGCTACACCACCTAGGAGCAGGCCAGGTGATGTTCCTTTCTGCTCCTCCTTTGCTGCAATGAGGGAGTAAAGATACTTCACTGCTGTCTGTGAAGCAGCTGTGTGCACAGTCAGTTTCTCTTGCTGATAAGGAGGAGGATGGGATCAAGGCTCCTCCCACTTTCCATCTCCTTCCTTCCCATAGGATGGGGAGCGGCAGGTGAGTGGACGCTGCTATCTCCCGCAAAACAGTTACTCCCCAACTCTTACTTCTCTAGGTCCTCGACATGGTGACTACATACCCCCAAAAACAAGCATTAGGGAAGGAGCAGTTAAATGGAAGAGTAGAAGATCATCAAGGAAGGGTACTAAAATATCTTTAATACGGCTTTTCAGAACAAAAGCCTCGCTTGTCATATAGGAGAGGAACTAAGTCAGTGACACAAAGGGAGTGGCACAATGCAGCATAGTCTAGTCTCCGCTCCTTGCGGAATTTTATCCAGGAAACATGTTGGATTAAAAAGAGGCAGCTCTCTCCTTGATTGCTCTTTATTTCCTTTTTGTGGCTGAATCTCTAGGTAGAGCCTATGCTCCTGTCTGATGTCACTGGGACATTTGCAAACAATCTCAGCCTCTCCTGCTGCCATGAAACTGTATCATTCTGACACAGACCTATTACTGACACGCCCTTTAAAGCCAACACCAGGACACTGACGCTTATGTTTGTGATTTACTTACTGAGCACTTTCTGAAATTAATGGTCCCAAGCAGTAAGCATGCCGAGATACCAATCCATTGAGGGCGCTGCTAGCGGCTCATTTTTTAAGAGGAATGGATGGAAACTCCGACAACAGCTGAATTGGTTGAGGTTTGTTTGGTTTTGAAGTACTGTGTAATGCAGTCAGCATCCCATCCCCCGATTGCTTTGTCCAGGACTTTGCTCTCTTGTGCTGCACACGGTGCCTCTGTGGGGTGTGCCTCAAGCTATGGGCCAGAGCGCCAACAATTTCTGGACCAGATTCTTGGTGGGTGTAAAAACCAGTTCAGCTCCATGTACAGTAATGGATGACAAGAGGCTTAACTTGAATGATTTACACCCGCTGAGCATCTGGCTCTGTGTGACCAGCATCCTAAGTAACATACGCACACTGTACTTGCTACACCCAAACCCTGCCAGGGTGTTTGATCTGGGGGTAACTGGTAGATCTGTTTATTTGTTAGTGAATTTTAAGTGCTTGTTAGAACAAGACACTCCTAATCCAAAGTTGAGGAGTATAGAAAAAGAAAAAGAAAAAAACCACCAACCCCCCCGCAAACCCATATATACATACAACTGCTCACCAGATGTCTGTTTCTTCATACAAACCCACGTGAAAAATTAAAATCCATCAGTAGGAAAAAATAATAAAAAGAGGAAATTCTGGAAACAAATATACAAGACAGAATCCCAGTTTCCAGGAGAATTTGAAGACTGAGGCTTCAAGGTTTGTCTAATTTCAAAGTGCTTAAAAGTCTTTTGTAAATACGCTGCGACTGGGATTTATTTTGAAGTTAACCGGACACGCTTCTGCAGTGTTTGTTTTCCTAGTCAAGGGCTGGAACGTTTCATGCCATCAAATCAGAGCAAGGGCTTGGGGATTCCAGGCAACATGGTGATGAACCGGATAGGGAGCTGTAGCTCGCGAAAGCTTATGCTCAAATAAATTTGTTAGTCTCTAAGGTGCCACAAGTCCTCCTTTTCTTTCTGTGGATAGGGTTATGTGTACCGCTGCCCTCTGTTGGCTAGAATCAGAACTGCTCCAGCGTACTCACATTCTCCTTTAGCTTAAGTGCCAGGGGTCTGTGCTTTTGGAGCACAAAATCGTGAGTTCTATTCCCACTTTCTCTATACAGTTTCAGTGGTGACACCTAAAAGATGTGTCTGGGTCTCAAATCGTTAGAATATGAGTTCCTTGAATGAAGGGCATCATAGCTCAAAAACCATGGTCCTATCCAAAACAGCCTCTGACATGAACCACAATATGCTGTCAAGACAATAAAGAAACCGTCCCTATGGTAACTGGCAGCAAAAAAGCATTCCAACTGCAAAATAATTTGAAAGCCATTGTGCTGCTTAAAAAGGAACCAGTCATGACAAAGTTCCTAGATGGTCATGGATTTATTACACTTATAGTCTGCCTCTTTCTTGGGTAGGAATCATTAAGAGTCTCGTAAAAATAAAAAAAAAGCTTAGAAGTCCAGCAGGAGTCGACTGATCTCTGCTGCAGCAGAATCATCAGCCTTTCTGCATCATAGCCAGTCTCCAAGCCAGCATTCTCATCTAGCTGATGCAGAAATTCTTGTTCTTTCATTTGTTTAATCCCATTTAGAGGATTTTAATGTCACTTTTACTAGTCTCTGTGCACACACAATTAACAGACTTTAACTAGTAATGCTGCTGCTGGGATACTGTCTGGCAACAGATGAAGTAATCACATAACTCCAGTTCTGGATCAGTTACATGGATTGCCCGGGGGCAGGAAGATTAGTTTCAAGATGCACTTCTGAATCTCCAAATCCTTCAGAATCTCAGTCCATTTTCTCTTGCTCAACCTTGCTTTCCTAAATGCAATCTTAGACGATCTTGGGAGTCTCTACACATGCCACCCTAGGGGGGTTTTACTTCAGACTCTATCTTCCTTGAAGCCTCCTGTCTAAAGATATTGAGACACTGCCATCCTTCCTTTCACTCCTTAAATGAAAGTGGGATTTTTGTCATAAATATACTCAGGAATGCCAGCTTCTATGGCTCATAAGTTATATGGTATTAGGCAATCCCAAACATTCAAAAGCGAGAGTCAGGTTCCCAAAATCATAAGGCTGGTTTTAAAAAAGCACTAAATGATTTAAACATATAAAATGAGATCTATATATATATATATATATAGAGAGAGGAGTCTTTATTTATGTAAGGGGACTGTTGCCCCTTTACTAACATTCAGTGGGGGTGTTTTAGTTGCTAGCTTCCAGTACTAAAAGGGGAAGGGTCGATGGGAAATCAGGACCCTGACACTGACAGCCCCCAGGAACAATGGGAAGAGGCCAATGTTCCAGGTCAGCCTGAATGACAGGGCAGGCAGGCTAATCAGAAAGTCAGGAGGCCAAGGAGGTCCCAGACTCGTCCTCAGTACGAGCTGGATTTGCCTGAGTCAGATAGAGTGGGGCTGAGCTAAGGAGAAAGCAGGGGTCCAAGCTGAGCTGGGGAGCATAGCTGGGCCAGATCCAGAGAGAGCAGATCCTGTCCTGGGAGCAGAGCTGGAGCCCCAAAGCCAGAGGCACAGCCAAGAGAGAGCAAACTTGCCGTGGGAGCAGAGCTGCAGCAACCAGAGCCAGAGGGGCCAGAAAAGCAGCCCAGGAAGCAGGTCCGTGCTGGGAGCAGAGTCACAGAAGCAGCCTGCAGAGCAGACCTGTCCTGGGTTGCAGAGCTGCAGCAACCAGAGCCAGAGGGGCCAAAGAAGCAGCCCAGGGAGCTGGAGGCAGAGCAGCAGCAGCGCTGAGACAGAGTGGTGGGGCTGGAGCAGTCCGGAGCTGGGTGCGGTGAGCAGCTGGGGAAACCGAGGGGGACCCTGGGCAGCGGCCCCAGCACAGGGAGACGCCTCAGCCAAGAGGCTCTGCGGGCCAGGCTTGGATTGTAACCCCATCAGGACAGGGGCGACACTGGGAAGAAGGGTCCTACCACTTAGAGCCTGAGAGCGTGTGGCCACCACCAGAGCAAGTGTCCAACCCACAGCATCCCTGCAGCACAACCAGGGCCTGAGCAGGCCTAGGACTTACAAGGAACAGACTGTGAACTGCCCGGACCTTCCAGAGACACTGTTTGTGAGGTTCCCTGCCACAGAGGGGGTCGATGTGTTTCCTTGAACCTTTCCCATTTTTCCTTATTCTTTTTCAAATTAATTGTTGATTAAATAACTTGCATTTGCTTTAAATTGTATGTAATGGTCAGTGGGTCAGAGAAGTGCCCAGTGCAGAGAGAGTACCCCAGAGAGGGGGACACCCTAGCCCCTGTCCTAGGTGACCACAGCAGGGTTGGGGGTCGAGCCCCCCAGGAATCCTGGGCCCAGCCTTATTGGGGTTACAAAGACTCTGCCAGGCAGGAGAGTGGAAGGGGAGTCCTCAAGGGCAGGGTGGTCACTGGGTAAAGGAAGTGGGAGTGAGAACTCAGATCCTTTCGCTAGCCCACTTCACCGGGGTAGTGCAGAAGCCAGGAAAGTTCCTCACAATAGCGGGACTATTCCCCTGCTTACATTTACCTTCTAACTTTGAGCCTTTAGGATTCAAGTTTAAAAGCTTTTCTCTGCAACCTTGAAGGCTAAAGCCTTACTCTTAAAGAAAATGAAAGCTGAGATTCTCACATAAAATCATGGCTCCAGGGGCTGGGGTTTGATGTAAACAACAATACAATCATTGTAATTAGCAATGTTGAGCTACAAGTGAGTGAGCATCCGCTTTTCCTCTGACTCCCTGAAAAAGGAGGAAGAATGGAAGCAATTGACTCAGAGGCGTGCTTCTAAGTCAGAATGTTCTCTAGACCCACTGCTGGGACAGGGCACGGTTCCATGCCTCACTCAGAGACATGCACAACCAGGGCCTAGCCCTAACTACAAAGTATACATTTCATGGTAAGTAAATAGGCTTGGTACAATTTGATATTTATAATTTTGACTGATATTGACCTTTTTTTTAAAAAAAAAACAAACCCCTTTTCTTTACATGTGCACACCTGTGGAATATTACAGAGGGATCAGACAATTATTTAATGACAGATTCTGAACTGCAAAAAGTTGCAGCTTCCTCACTGTTACAACACAAATCATCATCACTCCATATCACAACATGCAAATAAGTGTCCTTAAATCAAACCAAGACATTCTAAAGCAGCATTTTTCTTACTTTGCCTATCTGTAAAGGTCACTTATTAGCGATGAAATTTGTTTCGGCCGTGTGTGTGTGTAGTTAAATTGATGTTTACCAACATTTACTGATAAAAATATCTTCCAAACCTAAATATAAAACATAACCTACTGTGTATTTCCAAGGTTTTGGGGTACATTTTGTTTTGGACTCCTTGATTTCCACAAAAAATGAGAAGCAACTCTATTGTGCAGCCTTAAGAAAACACTTGCTCAGGAGTCTTCAGACAGGCCATTTGAAGTACTCCATTACTGTTACTGCATAGAACTCCAGCTAGCATGCATACATGTTAATGTTAATAAGGGAACTGTTAGAGGCTTATCCATATCACTCCAGATAGATTACTGAAAATCTCAGTTTTCTAGTCTCCTAGCTCCACTGCATGTCTTTTATGAAAGTTCAAATTCTGAGACTCTACTTCTATCTATAGCTAAGACTAGGTGTCCCACTAAATGACTCTAGCAATAAAGGAACTTCACTGATTCCTGTTTAGCAGCACAATGGCTTTCAAATTATTTTGCAGTTGGAATGCTTTTTTTGCTCCCGTTTACCATAAGGACTGTTTCTTTATTATCTTGGCAGCATATTGTGGTTCATGTCAGAGGCTGTTTTGGGCAGGACCTCGCTTTTGTGGTATTATGCCCTTCATTCGAGGAACTCTTAAGTTGTCAGAATACCAGACCCAGACATATATTTTAGCTGTCACTTTTTCCTTAAACTGTTTTGTAAAGTGTCCTGTGATGTTTTGCAGGCATAGTATAATTCGGACTGATGGATTGAAACTAGCAGCCTAGGAAGCTGAGCACATGTCTAGTTATCCCTTTTATATTGGGTAATCTGTTCAAATCTAACCTAAACACTGGTAGAAACTTTGCCTATTTAGGCCATAAGCTCTTTGGGCCAAGACTGTCATCCTCATTCCCATCTGTACACCTGGCACCTAGTACATTGCCAGTGCTATAGAAAATCCCAAATAAAATAAACCATAATTTAAAAAAAAAACAATTCCAGTAAAAACTTGAAGCCCCTTTTAAGATGAGACCCTTCTTGTGCTATACAAACAAATAGTAAAATAGTGTTCCTCCCATGAGGAGCTGATAGTCTGAAGAGACACCAAAAAGAGAAGTATGATCCTCTTTTTACAGATGGGGAACTGGGGCACAGAAAGATTATTGGTCATGTTTTCAGAATTGCTACTCACCCACCAGCCCCCTCTGTTCCCAACACAGAACACTTTTGGAAGTCTGGCCATAAGTGACTTGACCAAAGTCACAGAGCAAGTCTGTGGCAGAACCAAGAAATTAACTCAGATCTCCTGAATCCCAAACCATGGTCTTAACCACAGTAATATAACAATATCACATAGCCCTCTACATCTGTAGATCTCAAAGCAATTTACTAAAATGGTCAGGATCATAATCTCCCCTTTACAGATTGGGAAACTGAGGCAAATGGAGGCAAAGTGAGTTGTCAAGGTCACTCAGGAAACCAGAAGCAGAGCCAGGAACTGAACGCAATATATATGAGAGAGAGAGAGAGAGAGAGAGAATATGAATATCTTTCCGGGGTAGTTTGGAGTTTTATGTGCTTAGTATGACCTCCACTAAAAAGAAGTGTTCGGTGTTTTCTTTATAGATGCCATACCAGCATGGCACAATATACCGCCTAAATATATATTTAAAATACGTCAACTGTGTCTTAATATACTAGGATGTTTGCAAATTATCTGATATTTTAAATATTTTATGCAACATCATATATTTCAGATAGATACTTTATGCAACAAGTCTCACATGTAACGCATGGATAATGTAGCATTACTCCACATGAGCGGTCACGAGGTGTACAGCAAAAAGCTGTACAAGCTTCCCAACTTCACAAGAATCTGCATTCACAAGGGTAAGGCAGCATGATGAAGAGCCTAGAAAAGGCACATCTCACAGGCCAGGCAGATAGGAACTGACAAGCAGCGTGCATTTGCTTTAAAGAGTCATACCAGCTGTGCTGATTTGTCAGTCAGCCAGCCTCTATGAATATCCTACCCCTACTTCACTTTGCCTTTGCCTTCCAAGGGAGACTACCCATTCCCTTATGTAAATCAAGACAGAAAGGACTCTCAAATATAGATCCTCCCATCTTTGTTTGCTTTATGGCTGATTGCTTTAAGCACTCCTCAGGCCACACTAAACATACAGATAAATCAGGGCAACAGTAGGTATGTTCAGACGATACTTTAAAGCATCATCATGTTAAGCCACTCTCTGGTCCAGCTACCAGCACAAGTATGTAATTAACCCAGAGACAGGTAGAGGGGGATATTGTTTAGTTGCTCAATATAAATTATTCCATGGTGTGCTTGTTTGCAATTTAATTTACGCTCAGTTGCCTCATCTGAGAGAAAAATCCATTGTCAGGTCAAAATGCAACAGTTAAGTTTTCACACAGACTGTGTGCTCAATATCACACTCTACCTTAGATAGTTCCATATTGGGAACCCCTTACTTGTAGCTGTTACTTACAAGAATCGTCTCTTTGCCTAACCTGCATGCCCTACGAATGCTTGTATCAGCACTGATATGGGATTACTACCGCAAACACAAAGGCATTTCTGATTATTTAACATTTATATTGCAACAGCACCCAGAGACTTCAACCCAGTTCCTGCCCCATTGCACTAGGTACTGCACAAACATACAGGAAGTGACAGTGCCTGTCCCGAAGAGCTCTTCTTACTAATTTTAGTAATTTAATTAAATGTGGTCTAGTTACTGGGGGCAAAATTCATCCCTGCATAGAGAACCTGAGAAAGACCCTGGGCCATGAACTACTTCAGACTCAGGGCACAAGTTTACATACACACAAACACTCACACACCCCCACCCACCCACCACAGGCAACTTGAGTTTGTTTAGGGCTGAAAGCGTGGTTTGCAGCTCAGCCCAGCTGGAAAAAGCTGGCATTCAATGGGGTGCTCTTGCATAGTCCAATGCAAGCTTCATTGAAGTCTAACTGAAAGTAATTAGACTGACTGAGATGGCATGGACTCTTAACTGGATCATTAGAATGGTTAAAGGGGAGTTGCTGAGAGCTAACATTACTAATTGGAAGTACAAAGTTTTGTACTAACGGAAAGTCTCCCATTACCTGTCCTAGTCACAATGAGAAAGTTGTTAAAGTAGTGCCTGGGAGTGGAAAGACCCTGGGGACTGTGACAGAATAACACAGAATTTCAGCCCAAAATGATTTTTAAGGGGTCTATACCCACTCTGAAAATGGCGATTTACAGGCAACAGACATTTAACTGAAACCAATGGCCTGATCCGAGAATCCTTGTGTAGCCCATGCCAGATTCTGCGCTGTGCCTCTCAAGACATGATGCACAAAAGGCCCCAAGGAGACAACACAGGAGGCTTTAAGCCTCCCAGATTCTGGGCCATTGTGTCCAGTTCAGCTGTAGCTTAAGTTAAAGCAGCCATAAGGGTTTCCCTAACTTACAACAGCCTAGGCTGCCTATGGAATTGATCAGAGTCTATTCCCATCCCAGTCTTGTCCAACTCCTGGTATAGGGATAAGCTGCAAGGGGGTGCTCTATGCTGTCCCAGTGCTGGGGGAGTTACCCAGGGTGCCATTCTGCTTCTCACCCCATCCCATGGCCTCCATACACCACTGGAATAGCCTAAAGGCTTCTGATTAAATGGGATTTTTGAGTGCTCAAGGAATGCCAATGGGTCTCCCAAACTGCATTACTGGGCACCAATGTGGAAAACAAAACTGGCACTCAAAATGTAACTTTTCATTGGTCTAGGAGGTAGACCCCATACAATTGTTATCTCATCAAATCAAGTTTGGGATTTGCATAAATGATCCCCATTAACCGAGTGTCAATGTTACTACATACATCTGACGAAGTGGGTATTCACCCACAAAAGCTTATGATCCAAAACATCTGTTAGTCTATAAGGTGCCACAGGACTCTTTGCTGCTGTTACTCAAGGGAAATTCACTGTCATAATCACTAAAATACACCCTCAAGGAAATCACAAGTTGAGGCAACATTCACATTATTTCACATGCTATGCCATCCCAAGAATGTATGGGGGGCGTGAGGGTCAAACCCTTGGCTTTTCCATAGTAAGATGAGGGCTTCACTCTACAAATTACGGATATGCCAGTGAAAGAGGTGCACAGTACAAAATTTCTTGCAAATGGATGCTCAAGGTTTCAAATTGAATCTCATAAAAACAGATAATAGAAGAGTATCACTCAAATTCATTGCTAGGATTGTCCTGAATGATTGCAGGTAGGATGCAGAGCATCTCAAGTATTCAGCAATATCATGGTAGTAATGAGAGAATTATAGCTATATTCCTATACTTCATTGATGTTATTAATAGAAAAGGTGTTCTACACCAAAAGAGTCAATAAATAAGACAACCCTCTCTGGACCAAGTATGGCAAAAATCAAATTTAAAATTACTAAGTGTAGAAGCACTAAGTGAGATGCATATTGGTAGACACTTACCTACCTAGTCTCACGTACATTATTCTTGAAGCATGTTAAAACATTCTTTAAGCACTCCAGAATTGCTAAGGTTTCCTTTATTTTCTCTCTCTCTCATAACTCTAGTGCTAACCAGGGGAACTTTGTTTACACAAAAAGAAAAGGAGTACTTGTGGCACCTTAGAGACTAACCAATTTATTTGAGCATAAGCTTTCGTGAGCTGCAGCTCACTTCATCGGATGCATACTGTGGAAAATACAGAAGATGTTTGTTTTTATACACACATATCATGAAAAAATGGGTGTTTATCACTACAAAAGGTTTTCTCTCCCCCCACCCCACTCTCCTGCTGGTAATAGCTTATGTAAAGTGATCACTCTCCTTACAATGTGTATGATAATCAAGGTGGGCCATCTCCAGCACAAATCCAGGTTTTCTCCCGCACCCCCTCCCCAAACAAACCCACTCTCCTGTTGGTAATAGCTTGGGTTTGTTTGGGGAGGGGGTGCGGGGCGGGGGAGAAAACCTGGATTTGTGCTGGAAATCAATGACCTTAATGGAGCTGCAGCTCACGAAAGCTTATGCTCAAATACATTGGTTAGTCTCTAAGGTGCCACAAGTACTCCTTTTCTTTTTGCGAATACAGACTAGCAGGGCTGTTACTCTGAAACCTTTGTTTACACAGCAAGCATAGCCAATGAATTCTTATCTACAGTGTGATGGTAAACTAAGGGTACCCAATTCTATTTGTGCATCTGACCTTTAAAATTAAAAACAAGTTTATTAAAGTTAATGAGTCAATTAATTTTGCACCTGGTTTCAGGACTAGTGGGTAACATTCTGTGCTTTTTGTCCTAGACAATAAACAAAAGGACCCAAGGCTATTCCTAAAAAGAACAGAGGAATGAGAATGGATAAACTGGCTTAGGAAAAAGTACTGCTATCCTGACCTCTCTCAAACCTGGAACCATACCCAAATCACAGCTTTTCAGAACATTGCGATGATGGTTTTGTGTTTGTTTTTAAATCACTATAATTTCCAGTACCCAGCCAGTCCACACCTGAAAATGCAAAAAAAGGAGAGAGAAAAGCTGTTCCATCTCCAGCCATGTCAGAAATCTCATGAGAAAGTATATTTTCTTGAGTTTTGCAGTCCTTTTCTACTGGTTTATATGGCCAGATTCTCAGCTCGAGAAAATTGGCATAGTTCTATGACCTTAATGGGGCTATGACAAGTTCTACCATCTGAGGATCTGGCTTATAATATTCCTGTAGTTTGGAAAAGTATTAGAAAAATTGGCTTGTATCAAAATAGAGAGGTAGTGGTATTACAATACTGTCTCAAATCCCAGCTGCCATAGCCCCAGCAGTGCTACGCATTGTTCAAATAGATAATAAACACTCCCAGCCCTACAGAGCTTACAGGACAGGAGTCATGTAGCAGGTCAGCGGCAGTGCTGGGATTAGAGCCTGCCTTGTGCCCTAGACCATTCCAACTCTGGCACTTTGTCCATTGCTACTGCAGACTGCATATTGTAATGAACAAGACCCTCTTTACTCTAAAGTACAGAAGCATAGAAATCAAAGTGGGAAAGAAAAGGATTAACAAATAAAGAGAAAGAAAAAAGTGATAATGAATTAAACGAGCGAGCAAGAACTAAACAATGCCATATCCTTTTAACATAGATTTGCATGAGGGGTCTGAGCCAACATCTATGAATTAAACTGAAGGACTTTAATGACCATTAGATCAGGCCCAAACTGCAGATGGAAGCAACTCTCTTCTAGGAAATCCAGAATTCCATTAATTTCCAAATGCTGTTCGAGTGCACAGCATATGAATAATTTCTCAAATCTTATGGACTCGCGTCACTCATCTCCATGAGCCATTCACATTAAGACAGCTGCATGAAACCTTTCATTTCAGTGATATATACAAAACTCACCTCCTGCTCAAAACAGATTTGCAAATACAGTAACAGTCTTAAAGTACCAATATTGCAGACTTAAATTTTACTAGGACTAATAGCTAAATCAATAAAGCAATTTTAATTTGATTCCCTTGGAATAAATATTACAAATCATTGTCATGGACAGTCTGTAGTTTTTGCTTGCTTTTTTTTTTTTTAATTGCTTAATCCTTTAAAAAAGGAGGCTTATATTTGATGGGTGACTATTCATAAATGAGCATGCAGCCTTGGACAAAACAGTTATGCAGGAGGCTAATTTATAAATGCATCTTATGTTAGATAGAAATCGGAGTTGCAAATGATGTTAATGCATTCAGAAATATAGAAGGCTTAGGAATCCTATTTCTTAAAGTATCACTGTACAAAAGGCATTATGGAGTTCCATGTTGATCTCAGTGACATTCTGAACAGATTTGCTTTAAAACTGTTCTCATTATCAGCCTTGTACATTTAACCTGTAACCTAAGCAAGGTTCTACCCTTCTCATACGTCATAATCAGCAGCCCTCACCAACCTGAGGTGTATTAGAGGGTAGGGGAGTGCAGCAGAGTTTGTCAGCTCTAGTGAAGAATAAAGAAATCTTTGCCAAGCAACTAAGCTGACTGACCTATAGAACAGTAGGGAAGTAATTGGAACTGCTGATTGACAAAAACATGAATGTCTGATTCACAAGAAATGGGCTAGATTTGTCACAATCTTCCACTGTGGCAACAGCAACATGGAAGATGAAAGACATACCTCTCACCAGCTGGTGGAAACACAAATTGGAATCCAGAATATAGAGCTGATACCAGCCTAGGCAAAACCCCCCCTAAAACTCTGAATGTCCCTGAGGCTAGGGATGCAAAAGTTTAACCAGCTAACTAATAAGCAATCTTATTGGTTTCGGTTCACAATTAAACCCCGCTGCCGGCCAGAGCCCAGGAGTCTGCTGCTGCCTCGAGGAGCAGCATCCAGTAGGGATCCCTGGGCGCAGGGGGTGCTGCAGCGGGCATTCCCGTGTGCAGGGGGGGGGTGGGGGGTGCAGCACCCCCCGCACCCATAGTTCCCCAGTTAAATGTTTAACCATGTAACTGATACAATTTTAATCGGTTACATGGTTATTTTTTTTTCAAACCGCTATTTACATCCCTACCTGAGGCCAGTATATCCAGGGGCTTATCTTACCTATATTTAGACCCATGACAGGTGTATCCCACATCATTCCCTCACCTAGTAGTTTGGCCAGAATTGACTTGTGCAGCAGCCTCCAGTGCTGCCCAAATCTCAAGGTAAAAAGTTGATTAACTCTCACAGGAGACTTGACTAAGAGGGAATATTAAACCTGTAAGTGAACAATTGCTTCACTGAAAAGTTTCTCTCTTGTTCCACATCAGACTGTTTTTGGACCGGGGGGAGGTGTCTCTGAATTCTCTATCTTCATGCCTCAGA
This sequence comes from Lepidochelys kempii, assembly GCF_965140285.1. Lineage (NCBI taxonomy): Eukaryota > Metazoa > Chordata > Testudines > Cheloniidae > Lepidochelys > Lepidochelys kempii. The sequence continues at coordinate 20,851,782 of NC_136394.1, read as the reverse complement.
ACGTCAACTTGTGGAACTCATTGCCAGAGGATGTTGTGACGGCCAAAACTATAACAGGGTTCAAAAAAGAACTAGATAATTTCATAGAGGGTATGTCCATCAATGGCTATTAGCCAGGATGGTCAGGGATGCAACCCCATGCTCTTAGTGTCCCAAGCCTCTGTTTGTCAGAAACTGGGAGTGGATGACATGGGACGGATCACTCTATGATTGCCTATTCTGTTCATTCCCCCAGTGGCCAATGCCAGGTGTTTCAGTCAGAAGACAGGATATTTGGCTAGATGGACCATTGCTCTGACCCAGTATGGCCATTCTTATGTTCTTCCTTTTTCCTATATCTAGACTTGCATCATACAGAGTGTGGTTCACAAGAACTCTCCAGCTGTTTTCACTAGAAAGCTAAAAGAGAGAGAACCACACAATTTGTTAAAGCCAATATTTAAAAAGGCCAACATTTCTACCACTGATCTACCTTCTGCAGTCCTCTCTAGTTGGATTATCTGAGACAAAAGATAAACAGGAAAGAATATAACTTTGTAGAAGGTCAAAGCACAAGTAGCTGGAATTGTGACTCACAAAATAGAACAATTCAGCGTCCTCCCCTCCTACTCACTTTTTTAGAATTGTATCTGCCTGTGTCATTGCACTGCAAGATTACTTCCCATTAGCTCCACATGCTGCACTTGGCCAACGTAACCAGAGCCTAACCATGGTTCGTGTGTTTTTCAGGATGTTCAGTCCTGGTGAGGGATATTAGCACAGGAATACGAGATCTTTCCTCTCATCCCTCTTTTGGTAGTCCCACTCCCCTCCCCTCCCCCTCAGAGAGAGAGAGAGAAATGGAATTGGTTCTTCCTGGGATCTCATGCTGCTTCTTTTCATTTAATGCCTAACAAGGTTCAGTGCATAAAGTTTCCTTATGTCACAAATGGGGTGGAGCAAGCCCCTTTGTGTGAGGAGAGCACATCAGAAGAATAGCAAATAATTTTGTTTGGTTAAAATAATACTATTTAGCATTTATATCGCTTTCCCGCACCCCCTCAGAGCTCCCAAGCACTGTAATGAGGCCAGCAAACATCATTTATAAAAAAGGCAAGTGAGGTGCAGAGAGGCACCACCATTTCTTGAAGACTGTATGGTGAATAAGCTGTAGAACAATAAATGGAACTCAGAGATCCTGACCCCCAGCCCCATACCCTATCCATTGAGCCAGGCTGTCCCCCACAAGCAAAGGCAAAGCAAAAGTGGGAAAAAAACAAACAAAACTCCACCCCAGAGAGGACACTTAGAGACATGATCCCTAGATCAGGATCCATTATGGGGTTTGACACGAATGGTCTCAAAATTGTGGGGTGAAATTCCCATTCAAATGTTGTACAGTTTAGTCAGCATTCAAAATCTGGCCCATTATTAAGGCAAATTGGAGATGTGAACTCGGTCCAATCTGATAAAGAAAGAGGCTTGGGTTGTTGTAGTAGAGGAGACATAAAGACTGTCGATTGTTCACAGCCTGAATGTTAAGTACATTGTACAATAAAGGAGCAGGTGCAGGTATCTGTGCTCAGCATATCCTTCTACTCCATTTCTGGGCTGTGAACAGCAGTTTATTCTACCCAGTTTATTTATTCTACCATTCATCTATCCTTCCCTACAGGGACACACACACTTCTTTCTCCTCATCGTTACAGGGAGAAGAGAAGACAAACAGCAAATCTCACATAACAAGCAGCAAAAGAATACTGCACAAAGGGAAACTTTCTGTATCATTTTTTCCTTTACATGTTCCTGTCTAATGCTGAGCCCATTCATCTGTCCTGAGGCTCTCTCCACCTGCCACCCCCTCTTTCTCTAACATTCAACAGCGTAATTCCAAAGCAGAGCTACTCTATTTACTGAGAGACAGAACGTGCATTAGTGAATTCATCCAACTGAAATGTGCTGTTAAATAACAGTAAGTAGACTAACGTCATGGTGAGCACAAAAGGACATTATTGAAGTTAATGATCTGTTTGCATTACCACTTTGAAGTTAACATAACTGTAATAGTGAGGAAACTGAAGAACACAGAGTAACTTGGCTCTGAATGTCAAGAGCTACATTTTTGCCATGCATCTTATAACACCCATTTATTTAAACAACTGGACCTTTATGAAGGGGCATAGCACTGTACTAGCATGTTAGACAAGACTATTTGCTTTGGGGATTCATTCAGCCCTCAGCAGGAAGTAGTGCGTAAGATGCACCATGCCAGGAGTAGCTCTAGGAAGTGATGCTAAGCATGGTACGGAGAAGTAGACAGTCCCTACCCCAAAGGGCTTCGAGTATGTCTACCCCATAGCTGAAAGTGAACCTCCCAGCCTGGGTATTCAGACTCACGTTAAAACACTAAAAGTAGCCGTTTGGACGTTGTGTTGAGTGCTAGCCACTCCAGCTGGAACTGGGGAGGTGGGCTTGAGCTCGGGTGGCTAACCTGAGCCTCTGCCAGGGCAGTGATGTCCACAGAGCTATTTTTAGCATGAGGCTCACTAGCACAAGTCTGTCTACATGGGCTGGGAGGCTCGTTGCAAGCTGCAGTGCAGACACACCCTTAAAATCTAACTAGCCAAGACAAACACAGGGTAGGGGAAGGGCTAGAACGCACAGGAAGAGTTAACAATGTGATGGCAGCAAATCCCACATTAGCTCCACAAGTTTTTCCTGTTTAATGGTGGTGGGGGGGTACTTAGGAGGGGTCAACTAACTGGAATGGGAAAGTAAGAGGGGTAACAGGGACAGAGCAGAGAGTGGAAGAGAAGGAGGAGGCAGTTAGAACAAACAGCCAGTCAGCACAAGGCACAGAGAGTCCAGTCAAACCTGTAAAATGTTCCTCAAATCGTCAAAGATCTTTGCTTTAGCTGCTTCTGCGCCTACCTGCTCTCTGCAGTTTTAACCCAAAGTCACAGGAGAGTAGAGGTCACTGCGACCTGGGTCCTGTTGCCCCTAGAGTTGGGGAGGGGGGGCTCTCCCCTGGGTCCCGAGTTTCGCTGGGAAAGGGGGGGAAGCCCTGACAGGGCACTATTTTTCCCCCCTCCCCCAGTGCAGCAGTTTTTGCTTTGCTATATTACAGTAAGAGAATAAGTACAACCTCAGTTAAATGCTCACATGCTATGGTTGTGAGTGCAGTACAAATACCTAGGCCTAGTCTACACCTAAAACTTAGGTTGACATAGCTACGTTGCATGTAGACGCCACTAGGTCGATGGAAGAATTTGTCTGTCAGCTTAGCTACTGCCTCTTGAGGGGCTGGATTTACTACAGCAACAGAAAAACCCTTTCCATTACTGTATAATAAGTGTTTACACTACAGTGACACAGCTTAGACAGGAGAAGAATAAGGAACTAAATTCTACTCACAGTGAAAACAGATACAGCCCTTTTAGCCTCAATAGAGTTATGCCAGCTTACAGCACAGCTGAATTAGCCCTCATCCAGGGGTGCTTTCAGCAGCTGTCTCCTTTTACTGCAACTAGCCTAGTGAAGTTTTCCCCCATTCTGCCAATAATCATTTAGTTCTGTGTCTGGTGGTTTCTTGTTATGGCTCCAGCCAGGTCATTAGTTGCCTCTCTCCTTCCAGGGCAACAAAAAGAGTCTGATGTCCCAGGGAGTCTTATGTGCCCAGCAAAAGGTCAATAATCCTAGGCTCCCACAGGGTCTTGACCCCTTTTCTCTAAAGTCCTTACTATCCCCTCTGCTAGGGATGGCAGGGGATCCCAAGCCCACCCAATTCTCTGGGTTTTAGCCCAGGGATCCTGTATGAAGCAGCTGAAACCAGTTCCTCCCAATCCTTCGTTGCTTCCTTTCTTATCTCTCCTATAAGCTTTTCCCAGACTCACAATCTGAATCTCCCACTCTGGAAGTCCAGTTCCTGAGTATCTTCTTACCAGTCTGTTGCTAAAGGAGTCCTTTCTTAGGAAACCCTCATCTCTCTAGTAGCTACAGCTGTGCTTTGATCTGCAGTCTTTATATCCCCCCAACTGTTACCAATCCAGCAATTAGCCTCAGCTAAGGCAACAGCTAGTTTCTCAGTTAACCCCTTAGTGGCTGGAGTAGCATGGGGAATACACCCCAAGCCCATTGGGGGTTTTGGAAGATAAGTGACACAGAGCCAGATTTTCCCTGGTACTTTCATGCCAAAAGATTCAGACAGGCACCTTCTGGGATTTTTAAAAGCACCCAAGCAGGTTAGGCACCTAAGTCCCATTGTAATCATTGGGAGTTAGGTGCCTAAGGCTTTTGAAAATCCAGTTAAGCACCTATCTGCATGTTGAAGTGCCTAAATATTTTCAAAATTCCCTAAATGACTTAAGGGGCTAAATGCCATTGATTTTCAATGATACTCTCAGTTGCCAATGTCTCTTTTGAAAATGGGATTTAGGTGCCCAAATCACATAGACACTTTAAAAAAAATTTACCCTAAATCTCTTCAATTATTTTGAAAATGTTTACCAACGGAAGATTGATCACTCAATAATTTCCCTGTTCTGTTCACTCTCCCTGAGGCATCTGACATTAGCCATTGTCAGAAGACAAGATACTGGGCTAGATGGACCATTGGTCTGACTTCATATGGACATTCTTATGTTCTTACATCAACAGAGAGAGACTATGAGTGTTCTAGTCCACCTACAAATGTGACCTGGAATAAGAAAATCAAGTAATATACTTTCTAGTACTGAAAATTCTGCAATCAGAACACATCGGACAATTCTGTTGATGATGGACAAAGTGGAAGAGAATCCAGCTCATCCTCCCATGCCCTATGTTGGCTCTTCTTTGAAAACATTAGGCGGAAAAGGCATGTGTTTTGTCTATAAAGCAGAGTAAAAAGATGTCCTGCAAAGCCACCCAAAGAGCTATTCTGTTGAGTGGGAACATGTCATTTTAGTATAGTTACTTTTCTGACTGTAACCGCAGTTCAGAAGACAAGGGGTAAAGTCTGAAGCATATATACTTTTAGATCTTTTGTGCTTCTCTAGATAGATAGATAGATAGATACCAGTAGATAGATAGATAGATAAAATGGGCTTTTGAAAACTGTAAATTTCAACAAGTCACTTCAACACACAGTGCTTGTAAATAGACAAGTTAAAAAATGCTGTTTTAGGTGTCCTACAGCTGAGAATATCTGGTGATGCACTTTTGGTTCACTGCTAATTAACTTGGTTCAATATAAATGTAAGTATAAACAATACATAAGTTTAAGAGGCACAACCGTTAAAGTAACAAGTGACAACTCGCTTGCATGACACATAAGCAGCACTGGGATTTGTCAATAATAGCCCTGATTCCTACATGCATTAGCTATCAAGAGGTCCATCCATTGTGCAAATGAAGCTCATCCATCCAGCCTTGTATTTTGCACAGTTCTATTATTGGATACTCATTCTGAGATCAACTGTGATTCATTTTTAGCTGATTTAAAGTTTCTTTCCAGCTACCAGTCAGAATTTAATTTAGACAAAGAGACTGCTGCTGGGACAGACTCTACAGCTATGTCTAAACTACTAGCTATGTCAGCAAAACTTATGTCACTCAAGGATGTGAATATTCCACCCCTGAACTGGAAACCACTTGATCTTACTTGCAGCATGAACTAATAGCCACGACTTCCAGCAACGAGTCAGACTTTAAAATCTAACAGTAACTGTTAAATGCGGTTGAAAGATAAACACATGAAGGAATGCTGCTTTATTTTCACTAGTACAATACTCAGCAGATATTGCAATCTAAATTATTTGTCCCTAATTATTTCCAGTGTATTCAGAAAAGTGAAGTTGGAATTGTTATAATAAAATAATGATTAATACCTAGCTCTTATACAGCACTTTTCATCTATAGATCTCAAACTGCTTTATAAAGCAAGCCAGTATTATCTGTATTTACAGATGGGGAAATTGAGGTACAGAGAGAAGAACTGACTTGGCCAAAATCACCCAGCAGGCCAATGGCAGAAGTATGAATAGAACATAGGTCTCTTGAGTCCCAGGCTAGTGCTCTCTCCACTAGGCCATGCTACGGCCCATTTTATTTGATACCCTTCTCACTCTCAGCATGGCCATGCTATATAACCCCCAGCTATAAATGGCTCCTCATTGACAGACCTAGAGAACTCCCATTAATTGAATGAGCATAGGGACTAAACTCCTTTTTCATGCTTGTGGTTGTCCCTCCATCCTGTGGTTGAGGCACATTAGTGGCAAAGGTTAGAGAAGCTTGCACTGTCCTGTCTCATCCTGTAGGAGTTCTGAGGATAAAGAGATGACTGCTTTTTACAGGTGTCAGTCATGTCCATTTCACAAGTAACACAATCTCTCTTTTGAACAGAGCATGGAGGGTTGTTGTTTTTTTTTAAAAAAAAAACAGCCTCCATTTTAATTCCCTAAAAATGAACATTTTAATGACTGCATCATGTATGTGCTCACACACACATGTAATCCAGTGGCCATAGGCTAAGATGGGTTGAAAATTTTCAGTCTAAATAGTTTTTCAGTGGATAATTGGGTTTTCAATCGAATAAGGTTTTTTCTTCTGAAAAGTGTCTGCTTTCAGCAAAAAAATTCTGTAGAAAAATGGAGTGATGAAAAATCAAAACGTTTTTGGATTTTTGCCCCCAATATGAAAAATTTCAGGCAAATACCAACATATTTTGGTTTGGACATACCAATGTTGGGCCTCGTGGGAATTATAGTTCTGGTGCTTCATGCCCCCATTCTCCTCTATGGAACATGTTTCCTAGCTGGGCTATATCTCCCATGGCATATCATGGCCAGGGATACACATGAGGCACTGCAATGCTCAGCAAGAGGGGAGGATCATGGTGCAAAATGGGAGATGCAGTCTGGCCAGGGAGTCCAGCCCAGGAAGGAGAATGGGGACATGAGGCACTGCAGCTGGCATTTCAGAATCTAAATTTTTGATTTTCCGCAGAAAGATTTTAGCTTTTGATTTTTCACTGAGAAGTCAAAATTTTCCAGACAAACCCCACTCCCCATTTCCCGACCAGCTCTACTACATACATACTCACAGCATATTCATTGTATATAAATAAAGTAAAAGGGCAAATACATTATGAATGGCAGTTGCTCTAAACAGTGATGCAAATATAAGGCCTAAAACCACTATCCTGCTGGCTTTCACAAGGAGGGGAAGAGAAGAACAGTGAAGTACTGCAAAATCCTATCTGCTCCTGAACAGACAGAGAGAAGGGAAAAAACCCAGTCTCTACGAGTATATTCTCCTGGGTTTATGTAATTTTTGCAAGGTGCTCAGTTACCATGGAGACAGGCATGAGACAGAGGAGATTATTTCTCTACTCGAGGAAAACTCCCATTAAAGGCACTGGCAATTTTGCCAGAGTTCAGACTGCAGGGTTTGGCCCACAATTATTATTTTTGTCTTGAAGAGACCAGAATGCACAATAGATTACGTTTCCGTGAGCGTGTTCAGGTGCAGGGCAGGGTGATAACGCTGCCTAGGAAAGAGATAAGGAGAAGTCTTAAAGTGTGCTGCTGATTACGGCCTTGACCCAAAGCCAGGGGTGAAAGTAATTTAAAGGACTTACCAGTACTCCGGAGTCCTGAGCAGGGGGCGTGGCCTCGACCGGAAGAGGCGTGGCCTCAACTGGAAGACACCACTGGCCCTACAGGCCACAACAATCCATCATATTCATTGTCTCAGTAAAATTGCCTGTGTAGACAGAATGTAAATTCTGTAATATAAGTAGCAATAGCTGAACATGTGTTTAGCATACTAGACATATTAGTGTCATAATCACAGGATAAATAAAACCATATTACTGACTGCACCGCACCAAATTTGCTAATATAAACTTTTCCTACCTGAAAGCTACAGGGCCTAAGCAAATATGCTTCCATTTGAAAGATAAAGTGAGGGAAAGAGCAGCGTGAGCTGATTTATAATGAATGTTCAGTCATGAAGTGAAAACAAAAGGGAAGCCGGCAAGCAGGTAAACAAATGTTAAGACAAGTACAGGGACCCTTTTAGGAAGCCTCTGAAACTAGATGTAAAATGGCACAAGGGGGACTACTGCATTAGAGTCTGAAGCAGTTTAGAATCGTGATGCTAATAGAGTACAAACACTACAGTCTGGAAGTAGACAAATGAGCGGAATTAGGGGCAATCTACACTAGCAAATTTTGCTGCTTTAACGCTACTGGTATCGTTAAAGTGGCAAAACCCAACTAGCACAGATGTAGATGTACTGGTATCAAAAGTGCTTATACTGGTATCGTTTATTCTAGTTCAGAAAGAGGAATAAGTTTTACTGGATTAAGGCATCTTCATAGTGGTTTAGCTGCATCCACACTAGGGCTTATATGAGAATAAATGTATCAGTAAAAAATCCACACCACTAACCAATATTTTTATCCTGGTACTACTTTTCTCGTGTAGACCAGTGCTTAGGTGACTTGCCTTCAAAGTCTTAGGCTACACTGATGGACAGTTCAGGCTACTCATCCAAATTTGATATAAAGGGAGACATCACCGGAACAGGGCTGGATCATGCTCCCAATACCTTCAGTGAAAGGAGGACTAGACCAACGTTAGGCAATCTGGGGATGTATAGATTAGACAAAGCTAGTATAGACAGAAATTAGGTAACTATTCTTAGAGAAGAAAGAGTGTTGTGTGGTTAAAGCACTGGAGAGATTCTTTGGACACAAGGGCTCAGTTCTTAGCTCTGACAGAGATTTCTAAGGGACTTTGAGCAAATCACTCTCTCTCTCTGTGGCTGGGTTGCCCATCTATAAAATGGGGAAAATAAGACTTCCTTTCTCTACCTCTTTGTCTGTCTTGTCTATTTAGATGGTAAACTCTTCAGAGTGAGGATTGTCTTTTACCATGTGTCTGTACAGCACTCTAACACAGTGGGACCTGGTCTTGGGAGACCTGCTACAGTAATATATATAAGTAATAAAATATATCCTGGCAGATAATTTATAAATGTGTTGGGGCTTGATTCTCCACAAACGTGTGCTGATTTAAAACCAGTATAAACCCATTGTCTTCCACTAAGTTAATCTTGATTTACCCAGTTTGTGAGATCCCTATGCATGAATTTTGATAAATAAAAAGCTATTGTTTAAGAACATCAGAGAGAAAAACAAGTATATACTTGTTTAAAGTGGATATTAGTTTCTAGAGGCTTGAACCACTTTTCTGGGGGACTGTCACCACCTGAATGTGTATTTATAATGGTTTGTGAATGAATACTGCTTATCCACTACAGAACAGGTCTGTAGGGTAAATGAAGGTTTGAGCCGATCATAAAAATGCCTTCCAGAATTCCAAGGAAAAGACTGCTGCATACATACATAAGACCATTTTAATATCTTTGCCATTATACATGATAGCTTAATTTTTAAATCAAAAGAAAGAGAAAATCGGTATATTATGGAGGGAACTTATTGCCAGGCCAGTTTGATTATTTTACTGATTTGGAAATTAAGAGTTTCCAAACCCAGCAAAATCCTTTTATTTTTCTTTAATGATATTGACAAATGAACAAACACTTGTGACTTTTAGCCAGATCCTCAGCAGGTGTAAACTGGGATAGCTCCAACACTGGAGAGATGCTGATTCACTCCAGACCTAGGATCTGGCCCTTTATTTTTAAATAGTAGGATGAAAGTAGGAATTAGGAATAACAGAGAAGTTTGGTTAGCGAAGAGGAGAATAATAAATAGTAATAAATAAATAATTAAACATTACTTCTTTTTATGCTCTTTGCTACTCCTTCCTTGACTATGAGCATAATCCAAAGCCCACTGAGATCAAGACAAAGAATCCATTGACTTCAATAGACTTTGACTCAAGTCCTACATCACTACTCTTATTTCATCCTTCATCCAGTGCCTCTAAATCCTTGGCCCCTTTTGTAGTCTCCTGTTCCCATTGTCAGTTTCATGCATTCTCATATCCCAATTCCAGTGCGTGGAATAGCCTTGCACTGTCAGTGAGCCATTCAGCTTCAAATAGCTCTTTAATAGTCTCCACTTATTCAACAAGCTTCCCTATTGATCTCATCACTGATGATGCCACCACATATTTGGCCATGTGCCCTATTGGCTTCTGTATTGTATTAATCTTGGCCAGGGCCTGATTCTGGTGCTGGCACTTTAAGGAGTCATGGGGACTCCTCACAGTAATAGAAGCTCTGTGCCAGCTAGTACGTTCGTGCAGGATCAAGTCCGCTGATTGTAAATTCCTTATGGCAGGGACTTTGTCCTTTTTCTGGTTTGTAAAGTATCTCGTAAACTTCTTGAGCTGCATACACTAATACAGAGAATGGGAGGAAGGATGGTCCATGATTAAGGCACTGGACTTGAACTCAGGAAATGCTGATTTCCTGTATGAACTGAGCTTGGACAAGTCACTTCATCTCGCTGAGCCTCAGTTTCCATTATCATGCTTGTCTCCCTTTCTCTCACCATTTGCCTCATCTATTTGTGTTCTAGGCTCCTGGGGGCAGAGACAGTCTCCTCCTGTGTGCATGTACTGTGCCCAGCACAACAGAGCCTCGGTATCTCTACAGATATGATATGGGAGGTGTGATTCCCAGGATGGGTAGACACTCTCGCATTACCCTCTCTCGAGCTGGCAGGCTAAAAATACCAGTGTGGGTGCTGTGGCACGCGCGGCAGCTTGGGCTAGCTGCTCAAGTCTAAGCCTGCCCAACCTTTGGGTCCAAGATCGGGTGGCTAGTCCAAGCGGCCGCCTGTGCTGCAAAGCCCACACTGCTATTTTTAGCATGATAGTTTGAACAGAGCTAGCAGACATCCGTGTCTGTCTGCACCGGGAATCACACCTCCTAGCTCAGCTGCTGTTTTCACAGAGAACTAGAAGACTGTCTAGTCTTGAACGGGTTCAGAACTATAAGGGTATCTGCCTGGATTTTATCTCACATGTTGTTTCCAGGCTGTATTCAAAACAAAACACACTGAAGCTGTGTTCCCTAATGTATAACACACAGCTCAAGCTTACATCTAAGGGGAAGTATTATCTCTTCCAAGAAAGACACTGAGAAAACTTCCAGTGGAGCATGTTCTTTTGTTGTATGCATCACCATTTTCTACAGCCATAGAGGTTAATTCTCTTAGGCTTGTACAAGAAAGGGGTAGGACAAAGGTTGGACCTGTTTTGAATGTTGATCTCATAAATGGATAATCCAATAATACAGTAAATGGATGTGAATAGGATTGTAGTTATTCTTCAGCTGCTTTGGAACTTTTAAAAATCAATGCATTTCGAAGCAATAGGACTCTGTATTAAGTAAGAGCAACCTTTTCCAAATGAGTTAGAGTTTTATGTTTAATTTCTTCTGAGCCACAAATGAACTCACAGACCAAAATTAAAATATGTAAAAATCCAATCCCATGCCAATATTCAGACCTCTCAGATGATATTTTTAGGAAATAGATTTTTCTCCTCAGGTTATTTCATCTTTTCTTCTATTTTTATTTTCCCATACAACTGCCCCTCCCTCTTCCTGTCCCTCTCCCTTTCCCTTCCCCATCACTTTTATCCACTTTGAAGGCTTTGATGCAGTCCCCCGTCAGTCTCTGGGCTAGACTGACACTGCTTTCAAGAGGCATGGAATGGTAAGACATGATGCTAGAAGTCAGGCTGTCTGGGCAAGCTACTTCACCTCTTTATACCTTGGTTCCCTCACCTACCCTTTGTCTGTTTAGAGTGGAAGATCATCAGAGCAGAGACTTTGGGTACAATGTGCTGTGCATACAGTGCCTAGCACCATGGGGTTCCAATCCTGGTTGAAGTGCTATTGTTATACAAATAATACTTTCTCTTTCTCCTTCCCCTATCACATTTGCAGCTTGTCTGTCTCTCCTCCAAAGCACATAAATGCTGACTCGTTACCATTCAACTGTGAGCACCTGGCAGCACTGGGCCGATGACACACAACTGAACCCACAATAATGGATATTTTCTCCTTCGAGTGAGTAAGGAGAATTTGCTGATGAATAGGTAATTGATCTAAACATCTTACTGTGGTATCATGCACTAAAGGCAGGCAAGCATTAGCAAGATCTTTCAACAGGAGTTGTGCTCCACAAATCAATTAGGCAAATCCCACCTTGTGCCTTTCTTTTTCAGGATTAAGAATCCAGGCCTTCCAATGCTAAGAGTCTCACATAGTGAAAAATGAGAGAAACTACTGAAATCATAGATAGTCCTTTAGATGATGACAAGGTCCAAGGGAAATCCACTTTACACTGTGATTTACAACTTTAGCAGATGGGTTGAAAGTCAGGTCAGCTTATTTTATTGTGGTTATGTTAAGCTTGTCATTTTCAGGGTCTCTGTCTCTCTCCCCCCCCCCCCCCCCACACAAATATATTCCCTTCTCTGTACTTTCTCTGCTAAGTGCTAAGGTACTAAGTGAAGCAGTGAACATTAAAATGTCATTTTGAGATGAACAAGAAAACTGGCACGCACACAAAATTCACAAAGCATTTTATGTTGCTGTCGATAAATTTAGCAGAGATTCTTTCCGTTGCTATGTGTATTCTTTCTAGCTAACCTGCTTCAAAAAATATTTAAAATTCCCCCCTTCTCCTTCCAAACTAAAACAGTGTGACTCCTCCCCAGCCCCCAATAAAGGATAATACAAATAAGCTATGATGTTTTGGCTAGTTGAATTCACCAATACTCTACCTATTAAGAGCTGGATATCCTAGAGCTAGGCTTTTGATCCATATTTAGGCACCTAAATAAGTAGCTTAATTTCCAGAGGTGCTGATTAGCTCCCAAACCCAATAACTTTCTAAGGAGCTGCAGATATTCCACCATCTGAAAACAACACAATGTATAAAGAATTTGGGCCTGCTGTTCCAGGAAGCCTAGGTAAACCAAAGTAGAGGTTTACACTTCTTATCTGAGCGATTTGTGTGAACAGACTACTAAATTACATGCCTTAAATGCAGAAAAATAAGCCAATTTTGCATTGCTCAGGGGTCGTCCTTTTGCACAGGGTGAGGGTTGTACTGATAATACTTACACAAATAAATAACAAGAATGGATACTTAGTTTTATAAAGGTGAGGAAGTATTATCCTCATTTCAGATATATGGAAATAAAAGCATTAACTAGCCCTTACTATGCCCTGCTGGTCTCCATTTTGCAGAAGGGAAGAATGGTGCAGCAAGGTGAAGTGACTTGCCCAAGACTACACAGCAACCTAGCAGTCACATGAAGATAAGAACTCAGACCCCAAATCAGCCAAGTTTTCAAGCACATGCTTTACTGAATCAGTGTCTCGGGAAGGTCTAGTCCTCAACCCTGAGCTCATACTTGCAGACAGCTTTGCCTCTTTTCTGAAACCAGAGACTTTACTTTTGATACTTGTTTTTTCCTAAAAATCTAAAAATGTAATCTCTGTGGTATATCTTTCTTTTAAAAAAGCCCCATGCTGTGCAGTGCTGAGAGCCCTCACCCCCTATTGGAAGCAATCGGGTTGAAGTGCTCAGCACTGCATAGGACTGAGACCTAAGTGCTTAACAAACACCTTGCCTGCTCCTCGGAGATGCCGAGAGAGGACAGCTCCCATCCTGCTGAATGATAGTATCTAGTGTCTATTGACTTTGAAGGGAGCTGTAGGGGCTCAGCTCCATTTAGGGCCAGAATGACTGTCTTTATGGTTGTCTTGCTACATAGCTATGCACTTAAGATTGTCATTCTATGTCAGCACTTTCCAGCTAGGACTGAAGTGAATCGGGAAGAGCAGAAGGGGCTGTGAAAATGAAAAATAATAAGGAAAGTTCATACTTTGTCAAGCCTCTAGTACCCTTGTCAACACCCCTTACACTCACACCCACGCTTGGCTTCACTTTAGCTTTTGTGCAAGTTTTGGAGAGGCTGTTCTGTAATCAAATCAGTGTGCCTATCCCAGTCCCATAGGTAACACTCTGTTATTCAGTATGATTCCTAAACATTTCTAGTAAAGGCTGCAATCAAGAGTATGGCTCTGTTGTACTAGGCACACTACAAACACTGATGAAGAGACAGTAAGCATTGCAGCACAGGAACTGTCATCTGCTATGTGCCTCATCCTACTCCGACTAAAATAAATGACAAAATCCCACTGATTTCAATCAAGCAGAATTAGGCCCTATATGGCAGTTTAAGCAGTAAGTTGCTGCTCTGATTGAAGTCAATGGAATAGGGTATTGGACTGGGAATCAGGAGAGTAGGGTTATATTCCCAACTCTACCGCTGACCTGGTGTGAGCTCTGGCAAATTGCTTCCCCTCTCGGTGCCTTCATTTCCCCTCCCACCCTTTCTCCCTCTTGTCTAGATTGTAAAGCTCGCAGTGCGTTTGTAGAGCACCCAGCACAGCGGGCCCCCTGTCTAAGCTAGGCCCTGTAGGCACACAGCTGGAGTACAAAATAAACAAGGAAGAAAAGGATCACATGAAACATCCTTTGCTATTCTCTTTAGCATCTCACTGTCTCCAACAGAGAATCTGGTTCCCCATTTTTTGCAAGACTTGAGGGTTGGGGCGGGGGAGATGTGTGTGTGGGGGGGGGTCACTTCATGGAATTAGCTAGCTCTTTTGCCTATTATCTACAGGGGAAAACAAAACACCTTCATGGTGGGAATGTGGTGATTGCTACAATCTGGTCTCTTTGAAATACCATAAGAGAAGATGCTTCTGAGGGGTTTCCCTTTGAAACGCTGCCAGAGAGCTCTATCTTGTGACAGTTTGTGTGAGATGAAAGATAGCAGAATCAAGCATAGTTGCAGGGTCTAAATTTTTTTTCCTGTTACTTCTGTATTTTAAACACACAAATTCATCAAAGTGAAGGTCATTTGACTTTCAAATAAAATAAAGTTTCCTTAGAGAGCTCATGGATGGAATCTCTCCTTGCAGGAGGCCTGCTGTGGATGATGGTTTCACAAGGGTTTAGAAGGCTCTGACAAAGACCAGTCCCCTTTCAGTTTTTAAGCTGAACATGAAATATAAAGCCCTTGTTTACTGTTGCAAAGGAAAGAGATCTTTTTCTGTCCTTGTTTTATAGTCTCATTTCATCCAGGGCTCTGCAAAGCCCAGTGGTTTCTCCTCACTGAAACATTTGCTTGGCCTGATTTTCAGTGGATTCGGACCCTCAGTTTAACATTGTCCTTTGGATTCAGACTGATGTTTCATGCTGAAACCATGAATGTCACCTGATTATGATGTAGAACCATAATCAGCCCAGCACAAAAGTGGGCTCAGGGTCATTCAAAACTCACTCAAAAAGGTGTCTGAACATAGCAAACCTTTAGACAAACATCACACACATTTCAAACTTCCAGTGAAGAAGGAAGCAAGTTGAATTTTGGATGGATTCACATTTCTTTCTGAACATTTTCCACAGTTCTGATTTTGGTATACTTGCTCTAAATTCTACAGTTTGTTCCCCATAGGCATGTCACTTTTCAAGCTTTGTGAGATTTCCTGTCTTATTGCTGCTAAATTATATATGCCAAAAATAAGGAATAAAAGAATGGAAACACTGATAAGATCCTGAAGTGCAGAAGCACCTGAGAACAATACCTTCGGTATAGAGCCCCAGCATCACACACAATTTGCAATCAATACTATTATACACAGGTAATCAGACATAATTAATTGAATTCTATTAAATGTTCCCTGTCCTAAAGGAAATGCAGGGAGGTTTCAACTGAAAGGATTTTATTAAGGCAGCGTTCATTCAGTGCTCTAAATAGTCAGTCAGTTCTCATTTCCAGTGTAATTCTGAGGCAGCAAAGGTGGTGAAAGCCACCTGGGATGACTTAACCATAGGAAGTGTCAGCCCTGAAGGTGGTGCTACTCCAGGAATGGGAAGACAGCACTAAACAGGTGTTGTCATAACCTATTTGCTCTAACCAGAAACAATGCTCCTAGTTTGAACAGTTATGTTAACATTGCCCTAGTGATGTTCAGCATGGTGTTACCATATTTCTAGTGCATGCATATATGGAATTATATGGCCTACTCATGGCTTACGGACAGACTTTGATCTCATTGAGACTGGTGTAAGTATGGAATAAATCTGTTGATTAAAATGAAGTTGCTCTAGATTTAGACTTATGGTAGTAAAATAAGAATCTGATCCTTAAGTTTTTATTTTGCAATGTGCAGAGGACGGAAATTCTCTTTTGTGGAGGATTGGAAGATTTCCAAACTTCGCTTTATTCTTATTTGGGTCAAAGCCTGAAATTTTTGAAATCCTGTTTCAAAGAAAATTCTGGGAAAAAATGGCTTTAGAGAGGATCTTGAGAAGGATTATATAATTATTACAAATAGAGGACATGAGAGTGACTAAGGAAACATGATGGGCCAGATCCAGCTTGTGTTGGCCAGGATACAGGGTGCCCCAACGGATCACTGTAAGGTGTTCACAATACCACTTTGCTAGGCATGATTTCAGCCAGTCAGGAAGGCCTCCAAAGAGGGTGGGACGGGTCAGCAGGAGCAATTTATCTGGCAAATGTACGGAATTATGAACAGCTGAGTCAGACATGCTGAAACAAGTAGC
Organism: Lepidochelys kempii; assembly: GCF_965140285.1. Taxonomy (NCBI): domain Eukaryota; kingdom Metazoa; phylum Chordata; order Testudines; family Cheloniidae; genus Lepidochelys; species Lepidochelys kempii. The sequence goes on along the minus strand of NC_136394.1, from coordinate 20,835,181 downwards.
CTTCACTGACAGGGCTCTTGTGTAAAGCTCCCATCTCACAGTGGAGCTCTTTAGAAAGAGGCAGTAGCACCAGCTCACAAGGGGTGAATGCTCCTTGCAGTGTAGCTGCCCCCTGCTGGTGCAAGAGAGGTGCATAGTTTGCATCCCTTGGACCAAAGGATAAAAAAAATCAAGTGTTGATTGTATAGCTCTGATAATGAAGGAATAGTATAACTGTCTATATTTGCTTAAGAGGTACCAGTATAAAGGAGGGGGATGGGATAGTTCGATCTGCTGTTGAGACTATCAATATGAGAAGAAATGGCTGAGAACTAAAAGAAAGGAAAGCTTTTAAGTAAGAAATCAGAAAAAGTTTCTTACAAGTTTCTTCAAACAACAGGATGTTAGAGTGGCAGCTGTAGCCATAACCCCCCAAAAGATTAAGAATGGAATAGATAAAACACAGCCATGTGGAGAAAATTGAAGCTCCATAAAAGAACTTTGGACTGAATAACCCAGGTGGTCTCTTCCAGCCTGATGCTCTGTGGAAGACTAAGCATCATGTTCATTGTCCTAGGCCTGGTTTATGCTCCAAATGTTTTAGCTGGTGCCTGTTTATATACCAGAGCCTGGACTAATCACTGCCCATTTTACGTTATAAAGTTCCCAACTCTGATTCCAATACAATCAATACAACCTACAATTATACTACTAGAGATGGTTAGAAATTTTCCAGCACAATGTTTTCCTGCAAGAAAATGCTTATTTGTCTAAAGCAAAATGTTTCACAAAAATGTCAGCTTGGATGAAATTTCATTCTGGGTAGGGGGGAAAGGACCAGAGCATTCTGATAAGGCTGAAATGGAGTCTTCTGACATTTTCCAAATGGAATGTTTCAAATTTTCTGTTTCAAAATAACATTTTTGTTTCAATTTATAATATATAATGAATGAAACATTGCAATGAAATACTTCAGTCTACTTTGCACAATTATTTCTCTGGTATTTAATTTTGTTGGAAATTTTGAATTTTTTTTGTTTTGGATCCATTTCAGAATGGGAAAAATTTTGAAATTATGCAATTTCACATTAAATGGAAATCTTGTTCCTGCCCAGCTCTATATACAGTGAAATCATAAACAAGTTAGGAAAATAACTAGAGAGGATGAACAAAAATAACTATGAATGATGGTCTAGAACCTCAGCTGTTGGAAACTGGTGTAGTTCTATTAAAGTCAATGGAAATCCTCACCTGCTGTAAATTAGCATAGGCAATGGAACTATGCTACTTTAAGGCAGCTAAGGATCTGGCCCAGTCTTGCTAACAACTGGATAATGAAACATGTCTTACACCCAAGCTGATGCAGTATGCAAGACAGAGAACCCCTCCTCCCTCCCCAAAAAAATAGAAAAGGGGAAGGAGAGAAAGTGGCCAGATTTGCCCCCAAAATGATAGATGGTAGGATTACATGGAAGTATCTCAGGAAGTATCTTTGCTTAAAGATCGTTGTGTATGAAAACTGAGAGTCTCATGAGTCTGTATGAATTGATTCCAGCTCCTATAGGATGGCAACTTTGTATTATACTTACTGCTGCCAAAAATGAGGAGGGTCATTAATGCTCTCAGGAAAGTGCCTCTGCGTGGAATGACTACTCTAATACCCAGCTGCAATGCATTAAGATTTGAAGACCTAGTGAGGAAGAGAAGCAGCTTATTTCCTTGGATGATCAAAGCATCCAGTGAATTAGTTTCTGCAGTCCCTACTCAGACAGAAATCCCATTGACCTGGAGTAAGTTTCCCCCAAACTAAGATCTAAGGGCATAATCCTAAAGGTTGATGAGCTCTCTGCCCCAATCCAGTATTTAAGTGTGTGTTTAAATGTGAGATTACTCACATTTGGAGCTGGGTGGGAAATGGTCCTGTGAAAATTTTTGAGAGCTCAAAATATTTCCTGTTCCACATCAGGATAAAACCAAGGTTTACCTTTTTTTTTTTTTTACAGAAAAATAGACAGATTCCCCATCTCAGAGTCATTAATAGATTCATGGTTTGGGCACCCACGTAGGTCTCCCACATTGTAAGTGAGTGCCATATCCACCAGGCTATTCTGCTCTCTGGTTTTGATCAAAAAAGTCCATTCTGGACCCAAGAGACCTTTCCCGACAAAATCTTCATCAAAACTGACCCTTTCCCACAAAAAAGTTTCCCACAAAACATTTTGTTGAGAAATGCCTGAGCAGTTCTACTCAATGTTTAAAGTTAAGTGTATGCTTTGGTACTTTGGTGGATGTCAGGTTTGTAGGTTTGAGCCCTTAAGGCCCATTTCAACTCAGATTGGAGTTGGAGCCCATCAGAGTCAGTGGAAAGATTCCAATTGGTTTCAGAGGGGGATGGGCTGGGCTAGAAATCCTATGGCCCCAGTTCTCCCACCCACAGGACAGGAATAAGCCTGGATGACTCCTAACAGGAATTATCTGTATCCTGCAATGGAAGAATAGTGCCTGTAAGATTTTGTACTTGAACCAATTACTTAGTAGATTATATTTTTAAAACAAATATGAACAAAGACCGGAAGATAGAAACTGGAGATGGGCCAACATAGGAAAATACATAGGCCCTAATAGAATTGATTATTCTGGCATCTGGAAACCCCAAAACCAAATGATGTAGCTTGGCACAACCCAAAACTTCCTCCAATTTGCCCAACAAACAACAGAAAAGGGAGAAAGGACGCGGTTGTCAAATGCATGTAAGGTAATTAGGTGCCCACCTCTCCCTGAAATAAAAGGGGAATTGGATGCTTACATCACATCAGCGTCTTTGAAAATTGTGGTCTATAAGAGTTAGGGTGGAATGTTGATTTAAGAGTCCATTTATTAGGCCAATACTGACTATACATTAGTTTAATCCATACACATATACACAACTGGAATTTGTAAACTATCTGGTAACCCACTTGTTAAATATAAATGACTTCAAACGCACCACTGAGATTTTCAATTTAATGTTCTATCGAAAAGCAGTTTGGGTGAAACTACTGTGATTCACCATAAAAGGAGTGTTCCAGACAAAAGGTTAATTAACACACGAAACACATTATCACACAGATTCAACGGAGCAAAGTGTTTTAATGAGTTTGAGAAGCAGCTTGAGCAGTGCTTAAACAGTGGCAAATCGGAAAGTATGGAGTAGAGAAGAAGTTGAGGATTAATCATTTAGGCAAGGTACCCCACATATTGCTAAGCTGGCTCCATTCTACAGGCTTCTCTGTATAACCTGCACTCTGATATAAAGTTCAGTTTCTATAGACTCCAGCTGTGACCCTGATCCTGTAAAGATTTAAGCATATGCTTGAATCTAGGCACATAAGAAATCCCACAGAACTCCTTGAGGCTATGCGTGCACTTAAAGTTGAGCACATGCTTAAATCTGCCTTTCTTATTTAGAACCTCTTTGCAGATCCTTTCAGCAACACTTTTCTATAATCATTAAAGCACTTGGCTCCTGTAGATGCTATTATGAAGTGCAGTGCAGCAATCTGGAGCATTGAGCACCAATTTTTATGAGTACTTTGAATTAAGAATAAAACCAACATAAGTATAATTTTGATCTGTGTTTAGCTGAGCCCCACTGTATCCTAAATCTGATTGCTGCTCATTTGTATATTACAGTTAATACACCCAATTGTATTCCTGCTCACTGCAATAGTCTATAATGAGGGAAGTGAACTAGCTTTAAAAAATAAATGCTTCTGAAGGACACAGAACTCAAGGCCAGGTCCTGATCCTATTGAAGTCAATTGCAGAACTCCCAGTGACTTCACTGGACTAGAATTTGGCTCTCAAAATTGCCTGCAGGTCAGGCTTAACCCTTTGAATTTCTTCCTAGAACTTAGGATGTCAGCTCTTCTATGAAACAGCTGGGAACTGGATAAGCATTTGGAATAGCAGCATACAAGAACCCACTATGCATCCACTTTTCTTTAACTATCACAGCATCTGTCTCATTGTCATCAGTTGTAAAGCTCACCTAGCACACTTTCCCAAAGAAAGTAAAAATCCTCCTACAGTTCAATGCTCTGGATTTTCAGCCCCTTCGATCCCTGCTTTCAAAATACACCAGCTGATTCAGACCTTGGGCATTTAAATTAATTAATTGAAGTCAGTAGCAATTTATTGAATACTCTGCCTTGATTCTGTGTGATTTTTACATTCAAACATTTTTCAGCAAGCATTTAAATTGAACAGTGAGTATGAGCAGCTATCATTACAGCAAAGCCATAATAAAGGTCACACATTGGTTAGATTGAAAGCGACATTAATACCTTTCAAATTCTTATTAGAAAAGTTCCATCATGGTTCCATTTTCCTGGGGAGTAATAGGTCACCTGTCAAATCTATCACCATGTCTGTCTCCATTCTTCCTACTTTAAAGCAAGGATCAAAGAAAATAGAAAAAAATCAAAAGAAGTACACTTCTCAAGAGCGTCAATTTGACAAGTTTCATTAAAGTCACGAGTTCAAGCATATGGTAATCCATTACCTGAAATCCTGGAGTAGATACTGCATGGTACACTGACCTAAAGCAAATGAATGCGAAGACTGAGGGAGCACACTCAGAGTCCCTATCCTTACGTACCTAACTGTTCAAATAATATGAATGAGAATCAGTTCTGTGACACACTGTGGTGGGTTTTTTTAAACAAAGGGCTAGATTGTGTGAGATTCAGACTGAACATCTGCACAAGGGAGTGAGATCCCACCTCTGCATCCCTATCTGCGCTACCCAGGCCTCAGATGCAAGCACGTATGAGTAAGAGGGCTTATTCTCCTTCTTACTCCCTCCCTGGATCAGGTGGGCAGGGAGGTATGGAACTCTTGCTTCACTCTATACCCATTCCCATACAAACCACAGTCCCTTAATCAGAGCAGGAGGGGTGGTCATTTACTGCTCTATTACTGGGGCGAGGAGGATGTGCGGGTGAAATCAGTATGTCTATGAGCAACAGTGAAGCTTATTCACACCCATTCTGCTTCATGTCACAGACTAACCCTAATAGCCAGATCCTCAGCTCACATAAACCAACATAGCTCCATTTAAGTCAATTGAGCTATGCTAGTTTACCCCAGCTGAGGATTTGACCCTTTATGTCCTACCATGACTAAAATGGGCCTCACATGCCAAACACTGCAACATTTGGTCAACAGATCAGTACATTATTTTTAAAAAGTGTTTTTATAACATGAGAAAAACAACAAAATGGAAAACACCGTTTAAAAAGACATATTTCAAATAAACAGCTGTGCTTCAGACTTTAAACGTCATGACAATTGGCAAATGATGTATATTGTTACCTGTATTTTATGTTTATCTGCATGGTGCTTTATGGAGCACATAAAATTATATAGATGGAAAAATATATTATTTTTAGCAAGTAAAGACAAGTCAAGAGAGAGAAGAAAAGGAGGACACATTTCTGAATCACCTGTCATTCAAAGGTAACAGCTCTCCTCTTATCAGTAAATATAGGGTTTTTTAAAAAGGCTTAAGAGAAGAAAATCCATAATTTAGAAGGAAGATTAGGCACCTCTGAGGAGAAATAGAAGGGATATACAGATGCTGATCTCAATGTCTCTGACCTTAATATCTGTAAGTATCTATGTCACCAGTATAAATCTGAAATAATTTAACTGACTTCACTGGCCTCTCCTCTCATTGTTCTTGGGGACTGTCAGTCTCAGGGTCCTGATTTCCCATCGATCCCTCCCTTTTCTTTTGGTACTGGGAGCTAACCAGACCAAAAAACCCCGCTGAGTTTTAGCAAGGGGCCAACAGTCCCCTTACATAAAGTATGATCCCTTGCCTGTAGGTTTCACAGACATCTTCTGGAATTCTGTAACAGGGATGACATTCTACAGAATGCTTTAAGCAACTTCTACAAAGGTTATGATTTTCTATTCCATTCTATGAGACTTTTCTATAAGGGGAGAAGGAGGGATCAGTTGGTATAAATCAGTGTGACTTCAATGGATCAATCCCAATTTATAGCAGCTGAGGTTCTGGGTATTTATTCTGTAATAGATCTGAACCAAAACCCCATAGCTCAACCACCCCAAAATCCAAATCCAGACTTAAATTGTGGGGCTAGGTCCAATTCTGATATAGAGAGCCATTTGGGGCAGTAATCTGAATGCTTGGACATAAAATTATCTGACAACCTCAGTATAAGGTTGTGATTTAGTGAGAAAATATATTCTGTGTCCCTTCAGCTGCAGCACAACCCTGAAATGTTGACACTGACAAATATAAGATTTCTAAAAGCTGTAACAGGAAGAATCTCCCTTATAAAACCTGTTTTTCCTATTTCTGACTACAGGCTATACATTTAGTTTCTTTATATCTGAGACAATCTATTAATAAACTCTTTCAAAAATAAGGTGAAGTTGAATTTTGGTTAGCGAAGCAGTTTGAAATGATTTATAATTGTGATGCACGGAAAAGGGAACATAAAGTTGGCTATTTAGGGATATAAGTTCCCTGTAAGCTGCATGGTCACACAGCAGCCTATTTAGCGCCATGCAGGCGCTCAGAGAACCCACCCAGCCGGAACCTGCTGTGGCCGGGTGAGGGGCAGCCTGAACGCAGCGCCAGCTAGACCTACCACGGCCGGGCACCCCTCCCCTGGCCCAAACCCAGCCCTGGTCAGGACCTGCTGTGGCCGGGGGAGGGGTGCCTCCCCCCCCCAGCCCATGTGCTGTGGGGAGAGAGAGCTGGGGGGAGTCCTCTCTACCTACTGTAGCCCCAGAGCACCCCAAATCCCTCATCCCCAGCCCCACCCCAGAGCCTGCACCCCCAGCTGGAGACCTCACCTCCCCATACCCCAACCCTCTGCCCCAGCCCTGAGCCCCCTCCCACACTCCGAACCCCTCGGCCCCACCCCGCCACATGAATTTTTTTATGTGTACAAATGTGGAGGTGATGTGTCACATATCGCCTCCATATTGGTTCACATAACAAAATTCATTCTGCACATGTGTGGGGAAAAATTAGAGGGAATACTGGATACAAATCATTTGAATGAAAACTTATATGAAAAAAATGGCTTCTCTAAGAACATAGATAGACGGTCTTCCATATTACGTAGGTATGAAGGTGTTAGACAAATAGGATTTATTTTTGACCCAAATAATCTAATATCAATTTAGAGATTCCTTTGATACACATGTATGGTACAGGTTCAGCTTCCAGGAATGCAATAGACATCTTCATGAAGTGCCATATGGGATTAAGCTGTTATCGACAAAATAGACATAAGAAGGAGAAAGGATGTAATGAAACTAGAGCAAATCTAGTGAATAGGCATGTAGGAGAAAGAAATTCTTCTTAGAGGCATAAAGAATTATAGCATTATAGTTAGAGTTGTGGAAATATTTCCTCTCTCAAGGGTTTAAAGCCCCCACTACAAAAATTCAGGATTGTGTTGTCTACTACTCCATAAAATGACCCAAGAAGCAAGGAGACTTCGTATACCTTTAGCGTGTAGTAATTCCAGCAACTTCTGCGGTTCAGCCACTACAGGATGCTACACACAAAGCCTCTACTAAGCTATTGCTACTTTTCTTTCCAGTTGTTGAGCACTAATGTTGTGACACTACTGCAAAACCTCTTTGAGCTGGTGTAGATTAGTATTATAGCATCAGCCAGACGCTTCCCTTGCTTTAGTTGAATCTTATTGAGAAACAGCAGGTAGTTATATTTCATTGTAGTACTGTGTTTTTAAAAATCAAGCAATACATATTATTTGTCAGGTTCCCCACGAGGTGGATGTTACTACAGGTCACCCACCAAAAAATCTTCTTTTATTTATTATATATAAAGAAAGGCTGAAATCTGTCATCTGAGCAAATTCTACTCTCATGTAAATATTGATCAAACAATCATGGCCAATGATAGAACTCTTTAAGTGAATTAGACGAATGTTCCCACGTGGCTATCAATTTAATTTCCCAGGCTAAATTAGCATCTTTTGTAAAGTGAAGCCCTTTTAAGGAAGATAAATTGTTCAGTGACACCAATGTCCATTACAATTACTGCTTTATTCCTGTGCGTGCTGTTCTGCATAACATACCTGGACTTTGCAAGGGTATTTTGTCAGTATAGGGTGGTGAGTTTATAAGGCACTTGTCCACATAGCACTGACCTTGCTATAAGTTATTTTTATCCACTGTCTCTAAAATCTGTAAAAGGTACAGTAAATGGTGTCCAGTTATAAACCAGAGTAATCCCCCTCTTGCACATCTTTAAACATAGCAGTCCAAATTAATCTTTGCTTGTAAATCCATAAATTGAATTGGACTTACACCAGGGACAATGAATTTAGCAGAATCGTGTTTAGAATTTAAAACAGAAGGTCACAGTCGCCAGCTGAATGTTAGCTCATAAAAATGAAAAGCCAGAAAATTCTAAAATGATCCTTTACCAAGGAAGAGAGAAGAAAAGCAGATTGAACACCTGTAAACAGTAACTAGTGGGTCATTACAGTAGCTTTCTTCAATGGAAACAAAAGTGCATTGGGATTTAGCTGAAATGGCTGTTGAAAGGGAGAATCGATGCAGTTGACATCTGAGGAATCAGTCTGTTCCTTTTCTCACGCTTGCTTTTCCCCTCAGGACCGGATTCAGTGCCCACTGAAGTCAACAGGAGTCCTCCAATGACTTCTGTGGACTTTGGAAGACCTTATGTGAAGTCTTGTATCCTTTAATATTTATCAATATTATTATTCATTAGTGATGATTTATTGACTTTGGAGATGCAGAAAGGCCCCTTAAAATGAGTCCTGGACAAAGGACCATGTATAGAGGTACATTTCAGAGTTGTAGGAAGCTTTGAAGGAAAAGAAGCAAGATGTACAACTCTGTCTCATTAACTGCTATGTTCACCTATGGAATTATAGACATGATGCAAGTATATAGTAAATTTTAACAACTGGAGTGATCTGAAAAGCAGAGGAAGGCAAGTACATAGACATACAAAAGTCTAGTTTATGTATGGTTTCAGAGTAGCAGCCGTGTTAGTCTGTATTCGCAAAAAGAAAAGGAGTACTTGTGGCACGTTAGAGACTAACACATTTATTTGAGCATAAGCTTTCGTGAGCTACAGCTCACTTCATCGGATGAAGCCACAAGTACTCCTTTTTTTTTAGTTTATGTATGAAATCCTGGCCCCACTGAAGTCAAGGGACTTCACCCTGTGTAGACATACTGACACGTAGGAATTGCTTTTCTGGATTAGACCAGTGGTCCATCTAGTCTAGACAGCTTGTCTTCGATAACGGCCAGCCCTAGATGCTTCACAGGTAGGTTCAAGCAACCCTGCAGTTGCAGTTATCGGTTGACAACTATGGGATAATATGCCTCAAGGAAGAGTGAGTCTTTTAACAGTTAGGGGTTGGCTTATGCACTGAAGTATGAGCTGTTATGTTCCTTCCCAGATGTTTTTTGCTTTTACCGTTTTAACTCTGGGTATGCTCGATATCTATATACATGGCCAGTCTTGTTAAACGTTGCAGCATTTTTTTATGATAAAGCTCACTGTATTTCCACTTGTGCTACCTTTCAATGGCAATTTGAGAAGGGAGTAACCCTGCCATCCAGCACAAAGCTGTGCGTGGAATCTCTGTTGAATTGCAACGCACATAATTCACTAGCGGAACTATTGCGCGCTTAAGTGCTCTCTTACCATCTATGAATCCCAGATGCCAACATATTCACAGGCCAATCAGAGCTTCTTTAGACATTGGACTTCACTCACCTTCCCTGAATGGGTTAGCTCCATCAGGCATGTGGCTAAGAGTTTTACTGGTTTGGTTGCATCAATGTCAGTAATGGTCAACCAGAGCGATTGGAAATTGTGTCATTAAATTCTTCGGACCCTTACATTAGTCTTAACAAAAATCACAATGTACTGGGTAGTTTTGAATATACCTTCTACGCCATACCTATTTGCTTGCCTAGCTGTTTAGAAAAATCACACATGTGAACACCGAGTTTAGAAACAATTGGCTTGACCTTGGGCAGGGCTAAGCCCATAACTCCCAATGAAATTCCTAGCACCTCCCAGAGTCAGGCCCTTGCTATCACCTGGCAAGCAGACACTATTCCCAGCCTTCTCTGCAAACAGTCCACATGTTATCCAAAGTCCAAACTCCTTCTGGAGCTTCACTTCATTAACATGGAAAACAACAGTAAGATGAAAGCTTATCTCAAACCTCCTCTACACCCCTGGTGGCTCCTTCTAGAATTCCCTTCCTAAGGCTTGGCCTTACTAGATTCACTCTCTCTCCAAAGCACCCCCTCTACCTCCCTTATCTCCAGGGGGGTGTTCTGCCTTAGTGCATCAGCAAACCAACGTAACCCTTTCCTGGCATGATCACACATACTAACAGGGAGGGGGTTTCAGGACAAAACTGCCGCCTTGTTATACAACTTTCCAGTGAATCCTATATAGGCACATCTCTTACTAGAAAGGCATTGGCACTTTTTTTCTGGTCAGTGTAGGAAGGAACTATACAATTATCTTATAGTTTATAGACAAGCACTGTAGCCACATACTCTTTCTCCTTCAAGAGACTTGCAACTGCTGTTTAAATGACCAACTCTTACATTAAAAAAAGAAAGTTTTACCACTGTTCTGTCATGTCAATGCATGTATGGATCTCCCAGCAGGAACAGAGCACAGCATGCATCTCACAGCCTTGTGGTGACTTTATGCAGAAGCAGAGAGTAAAAAGGGAAAGGTTATAGAGGCAATTTGTGTATTGCATTTACAGTTGAATGACCCACTCCTTTGTGCGGCCATGGCCTTCATTTCTACTCCATTGTATTGTGACAATTGTTATTTGAAGGACTGTGGTATCTGGACATTGAAATGACTAGGGTTTAATTCATAAGCAAGTTGACAATTGTTTCTTTTATTAAAGCTGCCACATATCTTACCATGTTGCGTACACCACTCACTGCTCCAGTGCACTCCCTCACAGCATCACGGGGCCCTGCAGCAGCTCTACCTCAGTTTCCCTTTAGTCAGCCTTTGGCCTAACCATAGCAGTGACTTGACCCTCCAGTCAAGTCTCCTTAAAGCATTTAACCCCTTCTGAGGTAATGGAGTCCTTTAGATGCAGTCCAATAAACAAAATGCAGAACCAAGTGATTCTTTGGCCCAGCCAGGCTCCATGCCCAACCCCCTACAAAGGGCTCCAGCTAGCCACAGTCCTCAGCCATCTTCCTGGCCCTCAACTAGCCCACCTCACTGCAGTCTTTTCTCCACTGGTGTAGCAGGGTCTCCTGCAGGCGCCTTCTTGCTCTCTGCCACCCTTACCACCACCTACTGCGGGGCTTTCTTCTTTTTATGTCCCACACACTGTCCTGGGAAGTGGGTGGGGTTAACTGAACAGGGCCAACTGACCAAAAGTCTCTTGGCCCTCAAAGGAGCAGGACATCCAGTTACACGTGTATATGACCCTCATGTCAAAGGCCACAACTACACTGGGATTCCAGGCAAATGCATTAAGAGATCACATTGCTGGTTGAGCATCTAAAAACACACCAAGCAAAGAGCATCTGGAAATTCACGTGAGTTTCAGGCAACATCCCTGAGATCAAGCACTTCCCAGATCAACTGCTAAAACCATGTCCCTAGCCTCTGTTTGTCAGAGGGTGGAGATGGATAGCAGGAGAGAGATCGCTAGATCATTACCTGTTAGTTTCACTCCCTCTGGGGTACCTGGCATTGGCCACTGTTGGTAGACAGGATACTGGGCTGAATGGACATTTGGTCTGACCCAGTATGGCCATTCTTATGTTCTTATACTTTTTAATAGCACTGCAGTGTAAACGCTAGCAAAAATGGTAATCCCTTACTCTGCATCACATGATTGTAAATAATTCAAACATAACCCCACCAGTCAGAAAGGCAGGGCCTAATGAATCTTTCTGTCTCCTGGGCAGTCAAGATGGAGCTGTTATATAAAGATCCAAGAGTGGGATCAGGAACCTAGAACGCCTGAATGCTAAGCCTTTTGGGCACGGACTGGGTCTAATTCTGTGTAGTTAAAGCACCTTGTTCAATGGGGCCTATTCCTGATTGTAGCCACTAGATGCTAGAGTAATATAAATGCTAACTATTAATGACTGTGGAAACCCACTGTCAGTGTGCATTGTGTGTCCCTCTCTTGTACCAGATCCACAGAGGATGCAAATTTCCTCCAGCTGTCTTCCAGAGACACTGTCTATTTAGCTGAAGTTGTAGAGACTCATGCTTTCAGCTTTGAAGGTCCCAGGTTCAATCTCTGGTATATTAGCCTACACAGTATGTGACCCATTGTATCTGAGGCAGCCTGCACTGGAAATGCCAAGGTCAGGGCAGGCTGCAAAAGGGAGAGCAGATACTCCCAAGAATGATGGGTAACACTGAAGTTAAACTCCTCAACCAGTCACAAACTGTGCTTCTTATCCCTCACACTGGTAATCAAGAAGCAAAAAAAAAAAAAAGATATCACACAGCTCTCTTTATTGTATTCCAGTCTCTGGCTCCCAATCAGCACCTAGATCTAGTACAGTGAGAAGTTATTTTAAACTCTGCTTACATATACAAAATGTTCTTCCAACTCCAAAGGGTCAGCCACATTACCAGGTCAGTATAGGTTTGGATCTTACCCAAAATACCACGCTGCCAGCCAGTCCTTTAGTGTCTAAAACTAAAGGTTTATTATAAAGAAAAAAGAAAGAACGAGAAGAGAGATGTTAAATGGTAAAGCAGTCACATACGTACAAAGACTTCAAAGTCCATATAGCAGGTTCCTAGCAGTATTGGTGAGTCTGCTGGCTTGAAAGTCCCTTTGGAACACATCCATGGCTTTGGTGGGTCATTCAGTCCTTTGTTCGGAGCTTCAGTTTGTAGCAAAGTTCTTCCAGAGGTAAGAAGCAGGATTGAAGACCAAAGGGAGAAGATGCAGCTGCCTTTTATAGTCTTTTGCCATGCAGCCTATGATTCCTTTGTTTCAAGCACATGGCTTGAAAGCCTTAGAATTCTCTCCATAGGCATGCCCCTACATGCCTTGCTGAGTCATAAGGTGTATCTGCCTTCTCTCAATGGGTCAGTTTATAGCTGATGGTCCTTAATGGGCCATCAAGCAGGCTAGGTAGTGCCAATGCCAAACTGTCTGTGGGTGTCACCCAGAAGCATAGCACAAGTTTGAAATACAGACATACATATCTATAACTCATAATACAAAGGTGATACAACCACATAAATGAGGTTATCATATCTGCTAAATTATAACATTTTTGCAGATACCTTACATGGCCTATCTGGCATAACTCATTACAATTTTTTAATGTTAATATTCATAATATCCTCAAGTGTCGCCCAGATGCCATAGAGCATCACATGGTAGCCATCAGAAGTGCAGCCATGATAAAGATTCTTTGAGCGAGCCTTAGAAAATTATGTAACCTTTCTATTGTGGATACTACCACCAGTTTCACAAGGGTGCCATGAGGCTGAATTCATTCAAGTCTGTAAATTGCTACAGCAAGTATTGTTATTATATCCCTACTAGAGATCATCTGAAAAAAGGTGTTTCCTTTCCGCAGGAAATTGTGACGTATCAAAATCTGTTTTAATTCCCAACTGGAACAAAAAGCTGAAATACTGAAGTTTCCTGCAGCACAAAAATTCAAAGTATTTCTTTTTGGAACCATCGAAAAAGTCTATATGGAATTAATTGAAACAAAATTGAAACAAAATGCTTCAACATTATTGAAATGAAACGAGAAAGTCAAAACAATTCATTTGAACTTTTCCTGTCTAAACCGACATGTTTCCGTGAAACATTTGAATTTGGATGAAAATGCATTTTCTGGTGGAAAACTGTCCTATCAAAAACATTGGACCATCTCTACTTCCAGCGCTAGCAAAAGAATAATCCTTTAGGGGCAGGCCAAAGGGGAGGTTGATTCTGACCCACTAACCTCACAATGCAGTCAGAGCATGGAGGCTTTATATGGTGCACTTCTCTTTTAACAAATTATTTCAAATTGAGATTACACAACTGTGGCTTTTGCTGGTTTTATTTTTTTCATTTCTGTCATCCGCTAGCTCATCCATTTCAACAGATATTATTCAGCCTCCCAATCAATTTGATTTTTTTTCATCAGCATTATTATTTTCTGGCAGGTCTGAGGCTTGTTCACATACATAATTGATTATGTTTTCCATAACAGTACACAGAAATTAATTTCTATGTAATCGTTCATTTCCTTTTTAATTTTGGAATCCTCCATACCACCAAAATATTTCTGGTCTCTTGGGTGTGTTAATATCTCTGATGTGATTAGGTGAACAAATTATAGGATAGCATTGTCGTGCATTCCTGACAGCATGGTTGGTAGCCAATCGGCCCTCTACATTGGAAGCCGCATGATAGGATTCATTAATCCTGGGTATTGGCTCTGATTCTGATTTTCTGTTACTGTTGGGCATCTCTGCACCTTACTTTCTCTATCCATAAAGGGAGACAATACTTGCCAGGACCCAACAGGGGCATTCTGAAGCTTGATCCATCAATGCCTGTGAAACTGCCTTAAGATTATTGGATGGAGCGGAGGGCATTATAGAAGGTCTAATTGCTATATGATTACGATGTTATTAATTAGTCCAATCTGGCATAGAAATTATGCACCAAGTCTTTGGCCTCGGCTTTCCTTCCTTTGCACCATTCCTGCAGCACAAAGGGAGCAATTCCATCCTGGGCCTCCACTATGGGGGAGGTGTGACAGATGCGAGATCCCTAAGATATTATTGCAAGTGAGCACAAGTTAGAGCAATTCCGAGGCTGCTGTAACTTGAATTTAGGGCAGAACTGGCCCCCCAAATCAGAAGTGTGCAAAAGTGGCTCCCTCACCCTGTGCACTGAATGGAGTGCTCTGGCATACCTAAAGATATAGGCAATTTTTCTAACTTCTTCTTTGCTGTGCACTTGTCTATTTGTTTTTAATTTGTCCGCAAGGAATAGCTAAGGAAAGTAGCCTGCCATCTTTTATAATATAGTTTCAATAAAAAAGGAAGAAAACTGCTCAGGTTCTTGACACAGAAAATAGAATGCTGCAGTTAATGTGCAAGACTGTAAAGATGTGGTCATTGAGCAGCAGCTTGAAAAAGAGTATTTGGAAAAGGCAACTTTCAGAGACTGATGGAATTAACCAAAATGAATCAAGATAATTGAAAAAACCAAAAAGGCCAGATAACAATAATTAGTTTATTAACCTAGCCAACCCTTTGTAGCTCCCTCTTCTTTGGGCTAGCTGCTCCATTTATCTTGGATTGGTTGCCTATGGGTTAGATTGGATTTTTCAAACTTGGTCCAAAATGGATTTTTTAATATGCAGTACATAAAATCATATTGCATGAACTTAACAATACTCTAATGTATGTGGCATTCCAAGACCTTTCAACACACATTCTGTGTGAATTTTCTATTGACTTCAACAGGAACAGAGTTAGGCCAATGCTGAATGATTTTGAAAAATCCCATCCCACGTACACAGAGTACACACACATTTAAAAATGCCATTGTGATATTCGCAGGTGGACCCATTTGTGTATGCAGAATGCCACAAACTACATACAATGGAGGCATTTAAGCATGGTAATTGCGTGACTGAAATACAAAAGGGCCAATATATATGAAAAATCCCCACTTTGGGCATGAGCAATTGCTGGCTTAAGAGCTGCAAAGTGATGTGGCCACAAACCCTGACGGTAACTTTTTAGAAACTCTTTGGAAACTTGGCTCTGAAAATTCAAGATGGAAGGAACCAAGGATCCATCCTCCTCTTCTTTTTTCATCAAGAACCCATATTTAGTAGGTGGTCCCTGTGATACTACTATTGCTTAAACAGCTAGTTTGGGTTCACACTTGCTTGCAGTACCATTATCACTATACCATACAGTAGAGCATTCCACATGCTAATCATTTTATTAGTGAACAAAGGTTTTACTATATTGGCACTCAATTCTTTGATGGGATAAACTGAAGTACCAGTGAAGTCAGTAAAACTGCATCAATTTACACCAGCAAAGAATTCAGCCATATATTCTCAATCTCTCCTCCCTAGCTCTCAGTTCATAGCCCCCAAATTATTCTCCTATGCCATCTTATAAATAGATCATTTTGTAGGCCATTTTAAACCTGTTCATCCTTTAATCACATGTTTTTCATGATCAGGTCACCATGTAATTTTTTTTTTGAGCAAAATATTTTTAGCTTAATAAGTCCTTAGTCATAAGAATTTGATGCTATTGACTTCACAATATTCATGGAAGCTCATATTGTTTTCCCAGCAAATGCTCGCTGTTTTAGACAATTTAGAGAAAGCCCCCAATATTACAATGCACGGAAACACATACAAATCAACTTCAGACTGTAAAATTCTTCAGTCAACCCGCTATGAAGCACATAGGTTGATAATACCTGACAGCATAGTAGGGAGGAATGATCAGAGGAGGGGATGAGGGGAAGTTAGGGAAATCTAAGATCTAATCTTGGCTGCCAGTGACTTGTTGTCAAGCCTTGAGCAAATAATGTAACTCTTCTGTCTCAGTTCCCCTTTTGTAAATTGGGCAAAATGATACCTGTATCTCAGGAGTCGTGTGTACAGTGTTTTAAGCATGTAAAGCACCAGAGCGTGGCCAAGTATTTTTGGTATGACTATTAATTTTTCAACTCCTGTTTTTCCTATGGGCCCTGCAGAAGTGCTATGTTCAACAGCTTCATGTTCCTGAGTATCAAGGTAAAACTTGCTTCAAAGGAGCCAAACAAGCATACATATATTGTAGAGTAGAAGTACTTCGCACAGACCACAGTGCCGTTGTTATAGCACAGTATAGCTTAAGAATAGTAAGTTACGGAGGGGAAAAAATGGTTTCTAAATAAACAGCCTGCCCTCAACATTTGGTATTTCCATTAGTAAATATTTTTTAAAGGTTCTGACTTGTAACTGGAAGTGCTGAAATACTCAGTGGATTTCCAGCATGTTTAAATCAGCTGTGCAAACCTGACCAGACCTTTGGGTGCTTATTTAAACCAAAACTCCCATGCAACATAAATCCAAACTTTTGCAGAGGTGATGCATTTGAGGCTGGCATTGACTACGTGACTCAGAATGGCACTGACTGCTTGAGTTTGGAAAAGGAAGGAAGGCTGTGCCCACTGCAAACACCACAGGGACACAAGAAGTAGTTCCTTCACTGTAATTAATTCTTCTCAAGTATTTCAAAACGTATGTTGGAACTCCGTAAAGGGACTTGATCAAAATCAAAACAACTTTAGGTACAAGTCCCCTGTCACTCATAGGTTACTACCAGTTTCTAATTTCAGTCTCAACCTCACTTATAAAACAGCATAAATGTAATCACTGAATTTAAATTGCATAGTCCCTAAGGTTTTGGAGCAGCAATTGTTGTTAATTTAATACAGAATCCAAGTGCTTTACATGAAGTCATAGCGCTTCTCAAAAACCCTAAAAAATGTTATCAAACTGTATTTTACTTTCTAATGATCCTTTCCATGCTTACATTATCTTATTATTCGTTTCAGAGTAGCAGCCGTGTTAGTCTGTACCACAAAAAGAAAAGGAGTACCCGTGGCAACTTAGAGTCTTTAAGGTGCCATAAGTACTCCTTTTCTTATTATTAGTATTAGGCATTTCACCAGCATAAATGTCTTTAATAAGATATCACTCGTTAAAATACAACAAAATTAGTTTTCAAACTGCAAAAGCACTTCCAATTCTCAAGATTCAGAACTATTCCATTAGAGTAAAAATCTAAATAGAGTATTCCCAGCTCTTCCCAGTAGTACTCTGAGCTTTCAGTCTATTTCCATGTTTAGTTGCCTCCGCTGTATGAAGACTTACATTTGAAATGATATTTGAGTCTCTGAAACTAAAAAAAGACAACGAATTCAGTATCCAAAGAGTGTCTCACTGTCTGTTAATCTCTGTAGCCCATTGTAATACCTTGCTGTAAATTCTCAAATGTAGGAAGCATACATTAATTATAGACCTTTCTAATTCAGGTGATACTGGGCACCTTCCCACATAGAGATACCTATCTATATCTGCAAAAAAGACTGGAAATCTGACTCCTCTGTAAGATCAATACACTAATTATCTTTGAAAATGATAGCGTATGTCATGGCAATAGGCATCTTTTATGCAGTCAGAAATATGATGTTATGACTGAAAGAATTGGTATTGTGGTGGTATTTGTAAGTGATATCACAGAAGACAGCAATTCCAAACACCCAGCATAGCCACTGGTAAATTAAATATTTGTAACATAGATGGATCCCAAGCAAAACTTCAGGGCAGTTCAGATTTGGAGCTAGATCCTAATTTCCTGTATAATCCAAATCATTATAGTGGACAAAATCAAAACTCTAGGTCCAAACAGCCCCAAAACTTCAGAAAAGTTCAGCTATCTATTGCAGTCTGACTGTTGTAAATCATCTTTAACTTGTAGGCAAGCTTAAAAGTTGTCTAATGGACAAACCTGATAGGTCAAATCTTGGTTAATCTGTCTGTCCAACTTAAATACTCAGCAAAAACGTAACAGGCCATGGCAGAATCTCAAGCTCTAAACATCTGTCATGTTAATACCCCTGCAGAGTCACAATTTGTTTTTAAGAAGGCGACCTAAAATCCTGTTTCCACAGCAGTTAGTTATGGGATGATGCAGATTGATTATATGGGAGACATGAACACATAGGAAGCTTTCAAGCATTGGACATGTGTGACGATGACCAGTGTAGAGGAACAAACGAGACAGTAAAAAACAAACTTTAAAAATAAAATGATGTTATGAATCAAATAAGATTCAGCATGAGCTTTGGTGAAACAGCAGTGGTTATAACGTATGTGCACCAGCTCTCTAGTTCACACACACACAGATACGCAAAGCTGTCTTCCACCTTACATAGTCATTTGTCCCTCTGGAAAGTGCAATGCTACCATTCTTTTTTCACTATTTGGGTACAGAGCTGTAGAAAATCAGGCCCACAGATACGACAAAGCAGTTAGCTTCACAGAGAGGGATCCAGCTGAATTTGCTATCTGATAAAGAAGAATAAAAAAAGGCTAGAGAAAAGTGATACTTAAGCGATCTCTGAGCTCTAAGAAAAAACACTCCAAAAGGGTGACCCCAAACATGCCCCATGTCAAATCCTAGTGGGATAAATATGATGGGCCTGGCAAGGAAACAAATGCAATCAATGAGGAGGTTTCAATTTGTTTTAAAACAGTGTCAGACAAACAAACAAATCAACGGTCCAGAACGTTTTCTGCGAAAATAAATCTAGCACCATTGATTTTTCTACAATTGCTGTCTGCAGGTAGAAGGAAAGGCCTTAGCTGTGCAAAATACTTGCTCAGTGTGACCAACTGCAAGCAGATATCTTCCAAACATTAAGCATATGGCATAGTAAAGTTTTCTAGCATCCTGGGGTTTTTGAGAAGTAGGTCACAGCACTAGGACAGGTCAAAAAATTCCATTTTTTTAAAAAAACAGAAAATTGGATTTTCAACTAAATAACTTTTTTCATGGAAAGTATCTGCTTTCTGTAGAAAAATTTTGCTTTTTGTCAAAATAAGGAATCAAACAGTTTTTAGTCAAAACCCAAACACTTTTGGCTGAAAACCAAAATTTTTGCGTAAAAAATGCCACTATGGAGCCTTGGTCCCCCATTCTTCCTATAGGTCAGACTCCCCTGACAGACTATGTCTCTCATGATGCACCACGGCCATGATGAGTACCATGAGTACCATGATGCACTGTGGTGGCTCAGCAAGATGGTTCAACATGTGAAATGTAGTCTGGCCAAGGAGCCTGGCCCACAGAGGAGAATGGGGGCATTGGACTGGCAGTCAGGAAATCAGGGATCTCTTCCTGGCACTGACCTGCTCTGTGAAACTGGGCACTTCATTTTACTTCAGTTTCCTCTCTCACCCTTTGTCAGTACTGTTTATTTAGATTGTCAACTCACAGAGGCCGGGACTGTCTCTCACTATGTGTTTGTAAAGGGCCTAACACAATGGGGCCCTGATCTCAGTGACAGGAATCACTGTAATACTATATATATATATATATATGATATAAAAAGATCTTCTACACTTTCCACAGTATGCATCCGATGAAGTGAGCTGTAGCTCACGAAAGCTTATGCTCAAATAAATTGGTTAGTCTCTAAGGTGCCACAAGTCCTCCTTTTCTTTTTGCGAATACAGACTAACACGGCTGCTACTCTGAAACCTGTAAAACAAATATAGCAATAGTTCCACTAGAGTCACTTACTGATTGATTTACATCAGTACGAGGATCCAAGTGCTTAAAGTTAGTCACCTGTGTAAGGCACCAGGTAAATTTTGGCAAAAGACAATCACCACCATGCACAGGGAAAGTCAGTTAGTCAGGAGAGGTGGCGGCCCAAAAGCTGGAGCAGCACAAGGACCACGGTAATTGTGAAGAGAAAGTTATAGTCCTTGGGAGGGATGCAAAGAATGAATTTCATTCACTTGCCACATTTAACTAAAAGTATTACTGTGGCAGCTGCTGTACCTGCCTCCGAGAAATATTAGAAATGCCACCACAACAGTTAGGAAAAGTTCAGGATCTAATGATGAATCTATTTACAGCAACAACTGCCCTTTTTTCAAAGAAATACACTCACATCTGGAATTAAGTTTCTGCGACCCCTGAAAGAAACCTATGCTATTGCAGAGAAACATAGATGACCACTCTGGTGTTCAGTCTGAATCTCCTGCAGTAAGATCATAAAGATATTGAATATTTTGGAAGTGTCTACCCCAGTCCAGTTCCAGTGGTCAGATCTTCAGACACCAGCCCCCCCACTGCCAAAAAAAACAAAACAAAACACACAAAACCCCCACCATTAGAAATGGCATTTTTGTTGGCAATCTTAGCAAAGTATTAAGGCTAAATTTTTCAAGGATACTGTACCTAAATGATTCGGATGTCCAATTTCCATTAAAATTAAACCAGGTGTCCAAATCCCATCCTAACCATGACTCAGGGAGACTCACCTTTAGAACTGTTTTTTTGCATATCAGAGTCAAGTAGCGTGGGCTAAAAAACAAAATTTCATTTGAGGTTTCAACATTTTGTTTCTATTCCAATGCAGAATGAATCTAGGGCCTTTGTTTTTCTTTTGTAAACAAAAAAATTCAAAAAAGAGACTTAGCCCAGGGTCTCCCATGTTCCAAGTGAACCTTAACCACCAGTCTATAGAGTCAGACTCTCCCTCTGTCATTCTCTTCTATTGGAGCTGTTCCACTTTGCACAAATAATTAAATATTCAGTAGGGTAGAGAAAGAGAGAGTGAGAGAGAGTGCTCTCTAGCCCAGTGCTTAGGGCAATCTCTGCTCTGCCTGATTCATACCAAAGAGTGGACTTAAACCTGGATCTCCTATCTCCCAGGTGAGCGCCCTAACCACTGGGCTTTCGGCTATTTTGAGGTGGGGCTCTCTCCCTGGTTTTGACCAAAACATTCATCCTGGGCTTTAGGAAAATTTAATCAAAATGGAAGTTCTCAGGGAATGCAAATTACCGCAGTGTAAGGTTTGTCTTTATCTAATGGCCACTCTTTTGGAATTTGACGTTAATGCTTTTTCATTTGACGCAATGTACCACAAAAGCAAAATGAAGCTGAAATAAATTGCTCTAAGAGAGGAACTTGAGTTATTTCAGCTTTGTGATGCTTACTTCTTTCAATCAGGTAGTTCTCAGCTTTGCAGATAAAGTTGTCTCTCATAGCTACGTGGCGGTTCTCCCATAAAATCTTAGTGTGTACGGTTTCACAGCACCACAGTATGAGTGACAGAAATTATTTCTTAGATCATCTAGTCCATTCCCTTTCCAATGCAAATTTATATCCTTAGTCTCTAATGCTTTCTTGAACAAATGACTCAAGCAATGGGAACCCCATCTTGAGAGACTATGGGCCTGATTCTCTCGCCTACACCACTGTAAATCCCCTGATCAACTATTCCTGGTTTGCAGAGATGGAAGGGACAGGAGAATCGGCTCCATTACTTCAGGACATCTATTTCAGTCTGTGATAAAAAAGTTCTGGTTATGGATCTAGTGTTTCCAGCTCTCTTTGCTCGACAGCACAACGAGAACCTGAACATTTTCAGTGTGTTAGCTCACCTCCACCATCACAGTTCACCAAAACAATTAACAAATGACAAGGCACATGTCCTTCAGTCTTTACAATGTAGATTTCAATCAGCTGTGATGTAATGGTAAATGAAGGACTTTTGTTTGTACAGACCATGAAAAATTTTATCTCAATCTTCTGAAGATTGGGTTTTTTCCTTTGAAAGTTTCTGGTACAAAATAAGCCTCTGCATCTCCCGCTTCCCCACCCCCACACCTCTCTGGAAACAATGACAGACTCATTATCCCAGGAGAACTGTTTTAATTTGCAAGGCTATCTTTGTGAACCTTAAAATAGCATTCAAATTATGTGCATTCCTTTTCATCCAGATTTGAAATGCAGAAAGGAGTTGGCCTTTTTCTCTTGGGTTTGCAGTACTCTGCGCCTCAGTCCCCACATAAATAAGACAAGGGAGAGAAACAAATGTAAGTGGGAATACAGCTCCTAAAAATCCGAAATATGTCATTCATAACAACCCTCTCAAGATTTTAAGAGCCAAATACATGGAGATGACAAAGGATGTTATGCTTAAAAAACAAAAGCATTTATCTGAAGCTGGATTTTTTTTCTTAGCCAGTGTGGAGTAAGTCATTTTGCACCCCAGTTTTCTTCCAGGCCATTTGGACCTGGCCAATATATTTTCAAAGCAGAATTTTCTTTTCCCCTTGAAAGACGTGGGATCCTCAAATGCCAAGGGCAGAGTGGAACTCCAGTGAATAGCCATGACGTGCTTTTTGTTCTGCACCGATGGAAGCTCATTCCATAGAGGAAGAGAGTCATGGCACTTGCACTCTTCTGGCTAATTCTCAGGACACCACTGGTGACAGCTTCACCTGCCTCTGCCTTCAGTGAGATGTCAGCAATCCAGAGAGGGAGACAAAGAGAGGAAAAGAATTCAAAACAGAGAACTGTTCTAAAAACTCCTCTGAAATCATGGTTGGCACACCTGCCAGGGCAATCCCTGAAATCTGGATTTAACTCTTAGCTCTGCCACAAACTCTCTGTTTGACCTTGGGCAAATCACTTAATCACTCTGTGCCTCAATTTCCTATCTGTAGAAAGGGGAAGATACTTCCTTTCTTCCACCCTGTGTCTATCTTGTCTATTTACATTGTAAGCTCTTCAGGACAGGGACTGCCTGTTATTCTGGGCCAAATTTTCAAAACTGCACAATGGCTGTATACTGGGTTAGTCTACGCAACAATTGAACTCCCGCGACTAACTCAAGTCAACTGACTCAGGATTGTGGAGCTAAAAATTGCTGTGTAGACATTAGAGCCTGGACTCCAGCCCAAGCCTGAATATTTACACAGGAATTCAGAGTAGCAGCCATGTTAGTCTGTGTCCGCAAAAAGAAAAGGAGTACTTGTGGCACCTTAGAGACTAACAAATTTATTTGAGCATAAGCTTTCGTGATGCATCGGATACATCCAATGAAGTGAGTTGTAGCTCATGAAAGCTTATGCTCAAATAAATTTGTTAGTCTCTAAGGTGCCACAAGTACTCCTTTTCTTTATACAAAGGAATTTTTAGCCTTGCAGCCCAAGCCCCATGAACCTGAGTCAGCAGACCTGGGCCAGCCACAGCCAAGCAGCAGGTCTTTTATTTCAGTGTAGATGAACCCACTGAGAGCTAAGCTCTTTTGAAATCTGCCATAGGAGTCACAATGGGAGCTGCTGGGTACTGGGAATTTTGGAGTATCTGACTCTTATTTAAATATCTGAATGGCAACTGAGATCTTTTCAAAATCTGGGTGCAATTGTGGTTGCAAAACCCAGGGAAATCCAGCCCTGAGCTGTTTTGAAAATCTGTTTCCTTGTGTTTGTGCAGTGCCTGGCACGATGGAGGCATGATGCATTCCCACAATATACATAATAGTAACAAAAGGGTTTTGCAGGCATGTGAGCATTTCAGTGGTGCTCAAAAGTGAGTTAATCACCACTGGCTCAGAAATACTGACATGTTCAGTTTTACTTTAGCTTGGGGGTTGGGTTGGAAGTATAGGAAAGAAAATATGTATAACAACTCCTCTCTCTCTCGATAGATAGATAGATAGATATTCTGTCTACATTAAAGCAGAGTGATTCTGGAGAATTCATATTAATAATGTAGGACAAATACATCTTGAGTTCTCATTTAAGTACTACCATTCCTGAAAATTTAAAAAAGAAAAAAAATCAATGTTAATTGAATGTGTTTCCAGAAATACTCCATATGACTCTATTAAAAAACCCCCACCATGTCTGGGGAAGCAGACCCTGTTGTGAATATTAATAGACTGTCTAATAGTGCTACTCTCTGTTTATTATCTCCTTTATTCTCTCTCCCCATGTTTCCATGTGGAAACTCTGCAATAGTGAGAAAATTGACTACATGAACTCACTCTGTCTTAATCGCTCCTCATTAGGACTAGGGATAAAATGTATCTGTCATTTTTGTAGGCTCACTCTCTCTCATCATTATGGCCTCTATCATCCTCTTTAGTACAAAAAAGTAAGCAGATGTGCATAAAGATGTACCACTAATGAGAGTCATGACCTACAGATGACATTCACCCCTGATAAGCTGGGATAAACTCTCTGTATGCAGGTAGGAAGAGGACAAGTTCTTTGGGGCACTGTAAGATGGCACAAGGATGAAGGGATGCAAAAGAACAGACATACAAGATGGTAGCCACTCAGCTCGACCCAGCAACTGGAGATGGAAATCATACAAGATTGGTTGCCAAGCAGTTAAGTTTGTGGCCCCACAGCACCTGTTGCTGAACAAGTAAGCAATAGGAACTATGCATGTGAGAAAGGATAACCTCAGTGGGAGTTTCACAGATGGAGTGTTTGCAGGATTCATAGATTGCAATAATTCAGTCTGACCTCCTGTATAACGCAGGCCATAGAGATTCCCCAAAATAATTCCTAGAGCAAGCTTTTGGATCAGGATATTTACTTAGAAAGTGCTTCTTCAATGAGCTTGGGGAGACCAACCAGAGGCTCAAAAATGCAGGAAGTCCACTTTTTAAATTGCGCAATCACTCCAAAAGGAGAGTAGCCAGCTCTTCAATATCATAGTGTTAAGTACTATATTAATATCAATAAGCACAGATGGGTTGGGTATAAATAATGAGGGTCAAAAATACATCTGACAAAGGTAAAGCGTTTGATTCTTATTTAAACAAAGGCTCCTTTAGACCTCTCTGGCAGCGTAAAGGGATCTTAAACTGGATGTTGCATAAATGAAAACCAGGTTCAAAATATCTATGTATCTTAGGTATTTATAGGCACCGATCACCTTGGTGTATAAGCACCAAGTGGCTAAAACCCAGAGTTTGCAAAGTCACAGCATACCTGACCAAACCACAAACATGAAATGGCATTCTCCTCTGATCCTTGGGGAACCACCATCTGTGAGGCAAGATGCTTCCTGACCAGCCCATTAGTGCCTCTGCATTGCAATCAACCCTTTGCTAACCTTTGGGCTGTTCACTAAATGAGTGTGCATCACAATGCATCTGTAGGCACAGTTTGATTGTGCTCTCTCTGGCTGATCACCTACCGCTGTGCTCAGTATGGCTCTGTTCTATTGCAAATTTGCTGCTTGTATGTGAGGCTGCTGGGGTAGGAGGATGCAGAGCAGGGTTATCAAAGGAAGCTCTGAGCATGAAGCTTTTACCAGACTAGACTGCAGTGTTTATACCAGGCTAACCTTAATTGCAGATAAATATTGTTAGGTTCAACAATTTCCCACCTCCCCCTTTCTTTATTCATGTTGCTAACAAGACACGATGACTTAAATGGGACCATAATATACTATTCAATGAGAGTCAGGAAATCAGACTCCGGCCCTATATCCTTTAGCCATAAAAAGTTACAGATAAATCCAAGCCATTTATCCCAATCTCCCCACTTCAATTAAAATATGACTGGAACAAAACCAAATCCCAACCGACAAGGTTTTATAAAACCTAACACAATCCATTCCCTCTCTCCCATAACTATGGTAATAAAAACGTACATCACACTCAGTCACATGAGCTTGTGGGCAAGTCTCATGGGGCTGTAAACTAAGCAGAAATAATAGTGCAGAACATTCCTGCCCACCAATTTTTGCTCAAATTTAACAAGGAAGGGCAAACAAAACATTTTTAAGGGTAGTCCAACTGTAAATATAACTGGTGCATAAAAGTAGCTGCTGTTTATGGTTGTGAAATACTGGGAGGTTTTTTTCTTTTTACCATACAGGAGAGAATAATTAAATCCAGAAACAGAAATAGGTACTATAAAAGCTACCCTCAAAAATGACATAAAACTGAATCTGTCAGGAGAAAGTCAAGAACGTATTATTTTTGCCATGCATCTTCATTTCTACAGTGAAAATTCCTGAAATGCAGCAAGTGGCATTGGAGAAAAAGAAAAAAAAAAAAAGACACCATCGCTAGGATAGCAAACCCAGAACAAGTATTTGGTATATAACATGTTCAAGCTGAACTAAGCTGTTCCCCATAAAACAGGTCTATTCTAATCAATGGTGGGCACGAAGAGATGTCCCCATCAAAACTACTGTTATTGGAAAAAAAGAACATAATGTAACCTCAGGACAGTCAATTCATAAACTGACTCAGAATACTTAATACAGATCCAGTGAAGGATGAGTTTGTCATGAAATTGAATCGTGTCTCAGGAAAGGGGGAGGATTGTAACAGCTGCCTGATGGCCAATTTATAGTTTGTCATTGCAGCTGACTATAGAGGAAGGTAAAGAATGATTTACTGAGGAGTTTTTTTCCCCCACTAAAAAGAAATATAAAATGCTCCTATAAAGGGAGTTAGTTTGTCAGTGAAAGATCCACTGCGAGCTTACAAACCAGTTTTCCTTCTCTCAGAGTAGAGGCCACTCCCAAACTGTGTAATAGGGGAGGATTAAATTTTGGAGTAAATTAGACCAATAATGGTATCTAGTTGGCATATTAATTCAAGCTCAGCAGTTTCTCGCTGGAGTTTGTTTTTGAAGCTTTTCTGTTGCAAAATTGCCACCCTTAAGTCTTTTACTGAGTGGCCAGAGAGGTTGAAGTGTTCTCCTACCGGTTTTTGAATGTTATGATTCCTGATGTCAGATTTGTGTCCATTTATTCTTTTGCGTAGAGACTGTCCGGTTTGGCCAAACCGGTAGGAGAACACTTCAAATTAGATACCATTAACTTGGGTTTGAATAGAGACTGGGAGTGGCTGGGTCATTACACTAATTGAATCTATTTCCCCATGTTAAGTATCCTCACACCTTCTTGTCAACTGTCTAAATGGGCCATCTTGATTATCGCTACAAAAGTTTTTTTCTCCTGCTGATAATCGCTCATCTTAACTAATTAGCCTCTTACAGTTTGTTGCTAACTTCCACCTTCTCCGTATGTATATATGTAATCTTCTTACTATATGTTCCATTCTATGCATCTGATGAAGTGGGCTGTAGCCCATGAAACCTTATGCTCTAATAAATTTGTTAGTCTTTAAGGTGCCACAAGTAACCAGGGGTTTGTGATTTAATGAGCAGCTGCATCAATGAAAATAAACCGTGAAATGCTAAAGGTTCAGCACAACAAATACCCTCCTCCCATCTCCCCTGGCAATGTATAATGATTAAAAGACGACGAAGAAGAAAGAACAAACAAACAAACAAAAAACCCAAGCTAATCTGCAAATAGGGAGAGGAACTGAAATGTACATGCCTGCGTACAGAAAAGGGATGTGAAATAAATGGGGAAGTAAACACGGCTGAGGAGAAAACAGAATTGAACAGCTAGAAAGGAGAAAAGTAGCACAAGGTATGTCAGGAAATGAGAATAATGAAAAGGAGATTAAGAAATTAAAATAAGCGAGTGGGAGCACATAGCATGCAATTTAAAATGTAAATACCATGCAGATGCAACACAGCTCTGCAGAACATCCAAAGGGCACTGACTGATTACAAACAGAAAGCCCTGTGTATTCTGAACATCGCTACTTTTTGACACACAGCGTAACAATGAAATAGCCCCACACATCACTGGGTTCTGTCATTTTTGATCTGGAAGTGGAGTCTTGCGGCTTGCTTCAAATATGGTGTATGCTTTATAGCAACAGCACCCTACCCGTCTGGGGATCGAGGCAACCAGGCTAACATTCAGCCATGCCAGCCATTTCCCCAATGCATCCCCTTCAGCTACATGTGACCTGACCTGTGATGGAGCTTGGGGTCCTCAAAATCTTGAGACTAGCATTTGGAGCAATACTAGATGAATTTTGAATTGAGAACCTTAAGAACAGTATTAATAAATTATTATATATAGTAGCCATATTATGGTAATCCCTCTCTAATTTGAGGTAATTAGTACGGTAACTGGGGGTCGTGTATTTTGAGTACCTCAAAAACTTATTTAAATGAATTTATCCTCACGACAGCCCAGTACTATTATTCCCATTTTACAGATGGAAAACCAAAGCAGAAAGATAGACTAACTGGCATGGCCAAGCAGGGAATTGAGTCTGGGTCTCCTAGGTCCCAGGGTAGCAGCCTAATTACTGAACCATCCCTCCTCTCCAATTTTTAACAGTACAGTACCAAAGGCGCCAACCTAAAGGCACCAACTGATATCGGGACCCACTTATGCTCATCACTGTATGTACAGATAGTGAGAAACAGACCTTGCCCTACAGAGTTTACAGTTTAAGGGCCAGATTCACCAATACTCACAATGACTAGTACCATGCTTCTGAATAGCCCCATTAATTTCACCGAGGCTCTTTGTAGTGTAAAGTACTACTTGATGTGAGTAAGAGTGGAATAATTTGGCCCTGAATTAGCAAAACAGACCAAGGATGGGAGATAAGAGGTATATGCTGGCTTCTTTCTCTGATCCTCAGAACCTTACATTTCACATATAACTCATTCCCCAAAGCAGGTGTTTTTCTAAGGACATCAACAAGTGGCAGCTAGTGTTTTTCCTAACACAACTGTTACTGCTTGCACTAAGGACTCCACTGAACCTGTGTGTTTCTGTAACATCATGTTGTTGCCATTCAGTCTCTAAGCAATTATAGTTTACAATCCTCTGCTGAAGTGCAAAATTACACACAAGCAAGAGTTAGCTGTGCTAATTTATGACTGTGCGCCAAAGTGAATCATTCCACATCCTCACCCACCCCTCTCATATTATGTTAAATTAATAAAACAATCTGCAGTGACACTATTGATTAATTTAATAGCTTAACTCAAATGTTATACAGTACTGAACTCTGGGAATTATGTTAAAAAAAAGAGAGACACACAATTACCATGATGGCAAAGGTGTAGTTTTCCTTATATGAACCACCACTGCATGAAGCAAACATAAAACCACAGCTCTGCACCTCTTTCCAGAGCATTATTTCACTTCATATTATTTGCAATTAGGGCTCAATTGAGTATCAAAGTTTTCAAGCTGGCTGTCCTGCACTGTATATAGATTTGGTCTGGGACGTGATGGTGGTGGAGAGGCTTCTGCAGCTGTTCATAGTATAAAGGGGTGGATGATTTTAAAAAAATCCATTCTAATATTTTGGATCGAATTTATCTCCTGACTAATCATAGATTAATACTATGAATGGAAAGAATACTATGTCTTTGCTGCATTGGTGTACCTGCGGCCATACCAACTTGGGCTGAGATCCACTCACATCTTAAACTGTCACCAAGGTAGTGGTGGGTCAGGATTTCCCTGGCCCATCTTTGAGGAACACCTGGAATATGTGGCGGTTTCCCTGTGCATTGAGACTGAGCATGTTAGGGTGGCTGTGCTGCCATCTTTCAGATCAGAGGGTAACCGAGTTCCTGAGCCCCTGCAGTCATTAAACATCATGATATGTTTTAGAAGTGTAGCCCAGTGTGCATGTTAATTCCTCTCATAGGCATGTCATCCAAGTACCGCCTAGCCCTTTGTGAACTTGGAAGCTGAAAGGGGCTGTGTGTGGCCTAGATTCCAATAGCTGCTCCGCAGAAGTTCCATATCAATGTTGCATAGTAACTGTCAGCTTCCAAAGTCACAGAGTGCTAGACTGTTACTTAGACTTAGACAACAAGTCCATAGAGGGGAGTACGAGGGATTTAAAAGGTTTGAGTAGGGAACCCTAAACATGCTGCCCAGCGCAGCTGAGCCTGTGTGGAGGAGGAAGTACTTTGTTCCTGGTATGAACTACTAGCCATTTACTTCTGGAGCAAAAGAGGAATCAGAGAGATCATTCTGATTCTCAGTGTCCATTTCCTGGTCTGCCCCTGGAGCAGTGCAACTACATATTGCCCCTAGTTTCGGGCAAAATATCGATCACCTGGTAAACAATACTCTGTGCAAACCTAGCTCAAGTTTGGAGGCTAGTTGACCAACACTGTCAGACGGACCAATAGCGTCTCACCGTTTCCTTGTGCTCCCCTGTTTACCTGTCTGCATCCACCTGTTGTCCTATATATAGATTGTACTATTGGGGCGGAGACTGTTTCTGTGTTTGTACAGCCTCTAGCACAACGGCATTCTGGCCTGTGACTGGAGTTCCGCCGCAATACAAGTAATAAATAATGATGCTGCACAAACCAAATTGGCACAGTCAGTCTATGTTCAGGAAAAGTCCAAGGCTGGAATAGCAGGGATGATGTATGTTGGGAGCAAAGGACATTGACAGATCTGTTCAATGGCTTTCCTTTGACCATGTGATCTGTTTCTGACTTTTATGGGCACCAGAGTTCCCTCCCAGTATTTAGTCCTAAATAAATGGCAAGGAGAATTACTTTTTGAATTATTTATGTTTCAGTCGCTGGATGAGAAAAATGCACTGCTGCTTGAGAATAAAACGTCGCCTTCAAGATGCCAGGCAGTTCTCTCGGTGTTTATTACAGATATTATTATTACTTGTGAACAATGAGACCAACTGCATGGCTACAGGGACCAATTTCTTGGTTTTTATTAAATGGGTTCAATGGCATTTATCATATCTGTTAACATTATGGGGTAAATCCAGCTCTACAGTGCACAAGGCGCTCGCTGCATTGGAACTGGAGTGGCTCCTCTTTGGAGGGGTGGCCATGGGGGAGTAAGCATCTCTAGCGCACTGCACTGATAGAGGCAGGGAGTGGACCAGTCTCTCCCCAGGAAAGGATGGGAGTAAGCTCAGTGGATCTTGGACTGGATCTAGGACCAGCCACTCCCTCCCTGGAGTGGAGATGTAAAACCAGAGCAAAAGTTACTGAGGACCTATAGCTGTAAGTAGTGGCTACAAAGCAGCTATGGAGTGGGGTTTGGAATTATTTCCCCCTTTCCCTCTCCTCTGACCTTCACATCCCAATTACACAAATGTAGGTTGTCCTCTGAGTTCACTGGCAGCTCTAAAGTCTAAATTCCCAGACTTGGCAGATGTAAGAGGCAAGAGTTGAAATGTATAGTTCACATTTTAGAGGGCTCAGTGACTGGATAAACAACATAAACCAATATTATCTAAGTCTGTGGATAGAAAACCAACTCCACAAAATTAACTAAATATATGTGTTGTGTAATGCTTGTGGAGAGGAAGATTGGCTGTATAAATATTTGGATTATAAACACTGCTCTTGATTCACTTAAAAAGAGCTCTTTGTATCTTTTTAACTTCTTCCTCCCCGCCCCCAACCAATGCTATCAAAAAATACTAAAAAGGCACTATTCCTCAGCAACAGCTACACAACAAATGAAATGTGGAGTTTTTAGGCCAAGTTGTTTTAGAAATATAAGACTAAACAAGAGTCATTACAATTTGAACTAGTAAACTACAGCTATACTTCCAATAGGAAGGATGGTTTTGCAGCTAAGACCCAGGGCTGGGGGTAAGAAGAACTAGGTTCAATGTTTGGCTCTGCCACAGACATACTATAGGACCTTTGGCAAATCACTTCACCTCTCTGCGTCTCAGTCCCCATTCATAAAAGAGATAATAATAATAGTCTGTGTCTGTCTTGTCTATTTAACAGCAAGCTCGTTGTGGTAGGGACTGTCTCACACTCTGTGCTGAGCTGTTTTGAAAATCCAGCTGTAAGCATTTGCATTTTCCTCAGTCTCAAAACAGGCTGAGCCATTTTAGCTCAAATTTTACATAAAGAGAAGCCAGGCCTGGAACGTTTCAGTCTGAAAGGAAGAGCTAAGCACCTGGAAGGGGACTTTAACATGACCTCTCACTCTGTAGTCCAGGTATAAGATAGAGCTATGTATAACAGAATAGGGAAAAGGCACTTTATATATATATATATATAAACAACATGCAACCATTTGAAAGCAGCCCAGCCAACTTTCATGACCCTGGTAGGAAATTCTTGGGTCAGATTCTGCATGACTAAATCAATGACAGTTTTGCCTGAGTAAATACTGTGCAGAGAGACAAGGTGGGTGAGGTAATATCTTTTATTGGACCAGCTTATGTTGGTCAAAGAGACAAGCTTTCAAGCTGTTGTATAGATCAAAAGCTTGTGTCTTTCACCAACAGAAGTTGGTCATACAAGATGTTACCTCACCCACCTTGTCTCTCTAATATCCTGGGACCAACACAGCTACAACAACTCTAAGTACTGTGAAGTCAGTCACACCTATAGTCCTTTTTATTAAAATGGGCCAGATTCTTGATACACTCATTCATGACGAATACCATCTTACTGTGCAAGTGGTCCTATGGAAGCCTACAGTCTAGATTCTGATGCATCCAAGGTCTCTTGGATCGGAATGGAACTCCTAGCAGACACAGGTATTACTCAATGTGAGCATGGTTAGTAAATTTTGACCAGTGGTACCACTTATGGCATAAAGTAATAATCAATGTGTGAACAAGAACCTTGAAATCTGACCCTAGATAATTTACAAAAAAGAATCTTTTCTAGTTCTCTTCAGGAGGGGAGGCTCAGCAACGTAATAATTCCACCAGAGCTCAAAGGGCTCCTTGTTGGATACTACTTGTGAAATGTTAAAAAGCACGCACGAGAACAAGATCTTCACAACACAACCACGAAATCTGTCTATACAACTGTCCCGATAAACAAAAATATTTCAGAATTAATTAACACAATTCAGAGACTAGCATTCCAATTTCATCCTTGATCCATAAATTTAGTGTTAAAGAAAGTGTTCAGTACATTATATTTAGATTAAAATTTGCAGTAAGAAATTGCTGCAGAATTTGCAGTAAGAATTGTCAGAGAACCAGTAGCACCGATCTTGTATGCTAAAAGCCACCAAGGGACTAGCAACATGACAGAAGCAAAATGCATTGATTAACGTTGATGAGTTTCAGAGATACTGTGGTTTTTCCATAGATAGGAGTGTTTGTAATGTAGGGTTTAAGGATATAATTCTTAAGGATATAAATCAGTATAATTATATATGGCTACTGCAGTGGAGAAGCTGAGAAATCTTTTCTTCCACCCATCCAGGCTTTCACAGACTGGTAGATAATTGTTACATATTTGTAGGGTGATCAGATGGCAAATGTGAAACATCGGGACAGGGTGGGGGGATAATCGGTGCCTTGTTATTTGCCTAATTTTTCAGGACTAAGACTTTTTACCCAGAGCTCTCTTGATATCCTGGTAGCATGTTTAAGGGGCAGTCATGGAAGATTGCTGCCCCCATCTTTATTTAGCTGCTCTTTACAGTTACCAACAATGGACATTTGGGCTTGGATCCAGTCTCCACTGAAGTCAATGGAAAGGTTCCCACTGATTTCAGTGTACATGGGATCAGGCCTCTGGTAAAGAAGAATGACAAACCAAGTTTACTCTTAAATAAAAAAACAACAACTATGAACAGTATATTTCAGTCCTTTGGTTAATAACCAACAAGGACATTTCATGATGTTTACTGTTCCATTAATCTCTCCTAAAACGTTTAAGATGCATTCTGAAGAGTATTCAGGAAGGCACTTACGTATATGTTCAACTTCAAGCATGTGCTTAACTCCAATTGACTTCAAAGTAAAGCAGATGTGTAAATGGTTTCCTGAATAGGGATGCTTTCCTGAATCAGAGCCATACTTTGAGACCTTTGAAAAGTAAGTAACTGTACAGCATCCATCTATAAAGCCTTAACACTAGTGATGAGCCAATCTCAAAAGCTTCCAATGTTTGATTCTGTTTGATTCGGTAACCAACCTCTAGGGACAATAGACAAAGCTGGAAATCTTAAAGACCAGAGTTCTTCATTTGAACAGAGTTTTTAAGACTTCCTGATTTGAGTCCAGTAAAACATATTTAGGGCTAGTTTGTGCCACAAGGACATTGCCCATAGTAAGGGACAGCATACTGGATGGTGCATCACCCCAGGAATGCTACAATTCCCTTCTTGTTCTTCCGCTTGCTCCAGAGGGTAGTGAATTTGCTACTGTCTGATGCCTGTGGGGAGTGGCAGAGTAAAGGTTCCATCCTTCATTACCCCTCCATCTGCTCTGGGAAGGGGAGTAGTGGCTGTGCATGGACCCAAGGCTAGAGTATATAACACAGGGGCATGAGAAAGGTTCCTAATCCCCACTATGCCCCATCATAGGTGTGCAGTTAGGGTACAACCTAGAACTTAGAAAACACTTGACTCTGTTGATTCAGTTCAGTGAAAGGTTTGGGTGGCTTGTTATTCTGCCCAAACTGGCTTATCCGTCATTACTTAAGACACAATTCTGATCATTTGCAATTGCCTGCAGATGGAAACTATGACATCTCTTACCAGACCCTGGATACTGAATATCAATAATTCTATATCTGATTGTATCACTTTAAATGCATTTTGAGAATTGAAGGTTGGCTTTTAAAAAATGCTTGATTTTATATCAAGCAGAATGAATATTTGACCATCAGAGTACATGTGTATTGACTCATGACTGACAGAGACAATGAACTATCTTGCATGATGGGTTTCCATCCCTTTTTCTTGATCGCTTTACAGTTTTAATTTTAATAACAATGTTTGGCTTTTTACAATATTGGCTTTTAATTTTAGGGTTCAAGTTTTTGAAAATTTTGATTTGTTCAAAACTCTTTATTTAACAGGAGAGCCAGATAGACATAAGGATCGCATACCTCTTTGTCTATCTTCCCCCATCTCTCTATAGCCCCAGTTCAGCAAGGTAATGTGCATGACTTTAACCATAGAGTTAGTTCCAATGAAGTCAATAGGCCTACTCATGTGTTTAAATGTATGCATGGCTATATACACATGCAGCTGTGTGGTGTAGTGGACAGAGCACTAGACTGTGACACAGAAGACCTGGGCTCTGTTCCTCTCTCTGCCACTGGCATACTGAGTGACCTTAGGCAAGCCCTTCCCTCCTCTCTATCTCTGTTTCCTCACCAGTAGAACAGGGATAACAATACCCATCTCCTTTTGTAAATCGCTGTTGAAAGAAACTGTATAAGACCTAAGTATTATCATCATGTGCTTAAGTGCTTTACTGAATCGGGTCCATACTGTGCATATATTATAACTGGGCTACATTCTCTTGCTTTGTTCTATAGAACCAGTCTGAGCAGGTCTTGACAATATCCCCTGTCCAATACCCAGTTTGCATCACTGCACATTTAATAATTCTATAGAATATTGCTTCTTTCAATCAGTTACTCTAGGCAAAAATTCCTACTGGGAGACAGTACAAAGCATGCCTTTGTCAGCTTTATAGTCAGTTAGGGAGAAAAACATGCATCAGGAAGAAATGTATAATTCTATAAAGTGATAAAAAGTAAAAAAATATCTATTTCCCTCTCCCATTCTCTTTGTTCTAATAACTTGAGAGATGTCAGTTAAATAATCTATAGACCAATTTCTGTCTTCAAATACACACATGCACACTCCTCTCATTAACTTCTAATTCCGTCTTCAGCTGTTATTGAAATCAATAAGAGGTACATACTTGGGTCTGTAGATAGGATTTTGCCCCATACATAAACTAGACAACATAATCCATGGGAATATCGCCACAAACGCTGTGTAAACAGTATAATATACCAGTGTGCAAAGAGATTTACACATGCTACACGTTAGATGTATACAAGGTCAGCTCCTGCCCTCAAACATATGCCACTTTCCACTGATTTTGATGGGAATTGTGCATGCATATCTGAAGACATCATGCAAAATCAATGAACAGAATATGGACTCAAAATTATGACTTTCAAGTTATAAAAATGCAACAGTTGTATGGACAGTGTCTATGTCTTATTCCGTAAGTTACAGACAACACAGATGAAGCAGCACAGGGAGGACTGAACATGAATTCAGAGCTGGGAGCTGTAAGAAAGTAAATGCCACCAAGATTTAATAATATTTCATTCTCTTCTCTCTCCAACTTGTGGGTTATATTTTCACAAGGTGCAGGCAGTGTGCATCTTTGTACAGTGCAGTATAAAATCTTTGTGCATCCAAATACCAGTGCAATATAAATTAAATGGATATTTGGCACTTAACGTAAATTTGTTTTCAATTAGTTATATGAGAAGGTGGAGTAATTACTCAAATGTAGCAGAAAAGGTCCACTTCCTATGATTATCTCAACTTACTAATGGCCCCTGGATTACTTCTGCAGACTCCTTAAAATAGAGTTTAATTTTTTGTTATAGAAATAATTAGTCCACTAAAAGCTGTTCCTTTCTCCAAATTCTTTATGGGTCACCTAATCTTGCCATGGAAATGGGAAGCCAAACTCATACAAGACAGAACTCAGTACTGAGTACAAACAATAAAACCACAGGTATCATAGAAAGGGACTCTGCCAGGGCTGGGTGGGAGGGGGAAAGCATGTTTCAGGAGGTCACAAACATTCTCTTTGTTTTCTTCAAAAAATTAAGGTGGGAGTGGGGTCCCAATTCTTTTTCTGCGGAACACGGGGTCACAGTATGAAAAAGGTTGAGAACCCCTGTATTACACAATGACTATGAAAGAAAAAAAGGAGGGGACTGAAAGAGAGCAAAAGATAAACAAGGAGAGTGGGGACCTTATTCCACTCTTTAGCATCTCACTGACTTGGGTTATGGTCTCCCTGTGTCAAACTGAGAAGGGGATGAAACAGTAGCCGTCAGGCCAAGCGGTTGGAACAGCAGCGGTCATGCCGAGTGCTCAGGCTGGGGACCAGAGCCAGGGGTCAGAGCAAGAATCAAGGACAGGGTTAAAACAAGGCTAGGCCAGGAGTGAGAATGGGCTGGGCTTGGGATGGAGCAGGAACAGTCTGCCAGAACCACCACGTGGCAGGGGACATTCCCAGTGAGATAGCAATGTTGAAGAGATGAGAGTGGCTGCTCTCATTGGGCCTTGGGCTCACCTGCTGAAGCTCTGTGTCTGTGGATTGGCTAAGCCCTGGTGGATTGCCGTGGAGCCCTCAAGTAGTCAGGCTCAGTGATGACTCATTGCACCCTGTGCTCAGGTGGGAGCTAACTTGAACAGGCTAGTTTTGCGAAGCTTTCCCTTCTCCAGTCTTTACTAAGCCCTGCACAGTGTATTGAATTTTCACTTAAAAACGTACATTACCTCACGCATCAGAGGAGAAATGTGCAGTTACCACGTCCTGTTGTCAGTAGTAAAATTGCCGCAAGTCAGCTGTTAGAGAAACCATCAATGAGATTTACTACAACGGCTGGGTTGTGAAGTGTTTATGACTCAAATAACTTAAAACTGCATTCAAAACCTCAAATAACCCCAAAACACCTTTCCCGTAATGAAAAGCTACCTTTGATCTGCACTTACTGCTGCTAACTGAAAATACTTTGCCACCCCCCCCCCTCAATCCTAGCATAAATACTTTATTTTAATCATTTGGGCTAAACAGGTTATTTAAAGTATTAATCACATACATTTGACACTTCAAACTTGATGACAGGGGAGAACTATCAAAATATCAGACTGCCACTTGCATGTTTCTTTAACTTAGAACATTTGCAGCAATCTCAGACACAGTCTGGTTTCATTGAATTGTCCTTGATATGATGATTACGGCTGCAGCATGCAATAACTATGGGGGAAATCTTATTTTGAATGGTGGAGATCCAAAAACACCACCCGCTTTTTTGGACATACACAAGGGAAACAGATCTTCGTAGACTGAGATTCTCTAAGTATTTTTAAATGTTTTTCTTGAGTTCAGCTACATTTTTAAAAATGTTTTTGCAATGTATGTTTCTGTTCTTTATGTAAGTGATTGGCCTCCCCTTTCCTGAATGAAGCATTTCTCCTAATCATAATGCAGCTCCTAAAACCCATTAAAATCAGAGAGACAGTGTTAAAATGTCAAGTGTGTAATTGATGTGTGAAATAAATGGACTCTCAGGGCTATGGGAAGGGTGAACAGTCATTCTGAAGGGTACTTCAAATCAATGCCACAGTAGTGTCTATTCAAATACAACAGAATTACATTGCAGGGAATGTTTTTAACCACTCTTTGCCACCATCGTTCTTGTTTCCTCCCTGACAACAGTTCTAAACAACAAACAAAAACTCAAGAAATATAGTATTTCACTTGCACCAAATTCTGCTGCAAATCCCTTGCCTTTCTGAAACAGATGTAAGGTGACAAGAGGAGCAGGAACAGATGTCTGGTCAGGCAGACACTCTATATCACCCTATGCTAATGGCAGCTGATCATGAAATTTAAGTGTGCTTCACCTTCCTTTTCCCCCCAAGATTGTGCCTTAATAAAAAACTATCAATAAATGCTACAGCACAAGGGATGGGAAGGAAGAAATATGAAGTCAGTTAAACGGTAACTTTGAAGAAGTTCAGTTTACAGTTCTGTCAAAAACTGAGTAATAAATATTGATCTTATTCAAATGAAATTTCTATCTCTCAGACATGTTTTGACCTAATCTTCCAACACTGCTATAGCAACACTGCAAACAACTTGTTCTCTTTCGTCAGTCCAGTAGGGATATTTTTCTTTATAGTGGAAAGCTATTAAATACTTATGATTGCCTGCGAAGCATCAATTCTATATTTAAAAGATTTAGAAATTAATTTCTATACTCAAGCAAATCCTTTCCATTAATAAATATTCTTATATTTTAAGGAGTTCATGCCTTTTCAAACTAAGCTAAAAAGAATATAAGCTATTCTAGTTTCAAAGGCACAGATGAATGCCTTTAAATACCTCAACAGGATAGATAGCTACAGGGATAATGTATAGATGGATGGATGGATTAATGGATATTAACCTTGTTCTAATCAGTTTGAGAATTTTAATTTCCATTACCACCAGCAGAATCCAAATGTGTGATTAACTGCAGAAATGATGACAGCTACCATACTTTCTATCGCTACACCCTTTATGAATATTCATGAAAGAATAATGACTGCAAATAGATTGTCAACGGACTAGACAGACAGTCTAACATTCTCCATCATCATCATAAACGACACTTTCATAGCATCTCCCATCCAATGTCTATGATGACTCTTCCTCCTCAAACGGAAAGAAAACATTGGAATACTCTCCCATTACTACAGGGAAAAGACCAACAGAGGAAGGATGGTCTCTGAGCAGAAAGGATCGGTCTTGTAGTTAAGCACTGAACTGGGATATCTGGGATCAATGCTTAGCTCTGGCAGAGGCTCCTTGCATGACC
Organism: Lepidochelys kempii; assembly: GCF_965140285.1. Classification (NCBI taxonomy): domain Eukaryota; kingdom Metazoa; phylum Chordata; order Testudines; family Cheloniidae; genus Lepidochelys; species Lepidochelys kempii. The sequence continues at coordinate 20,795,307 of NC_136394.1, read as the reverse complement.
TTGGGAAAATCACTCTCTCAGTTCCACACACTATGGGTGCTAAAAGACTCATTTTCTTTTTCCTGGCTTCAGTCGCCTAAAAGAGGGGACACCTAACAAAAGCTAAACATCCTATCACATGACGCCAGTGGATGCTGTTACTGTAAGGAAGAGAAACTGAATACACAGAGTTTGTTGATAGAGGACACAATCACTTTAGTTGTTGGTCTGCATTCAAGATTCTTTCATTTTAAAGAAACATGGAATGTAGATATTTCAAACACGTCAGTGTTTGTATCTATCCTGACACACAAATCCCCACCCCCATTAACATTAATGGGAATTAACATGATTAAAGAGAAGAACATAATCTCTCCTTCTTCAAAATCCACTTCAACCAGGACACCTACAAGGAAAACAGCCTTTGTCCATCTCTTGTCATCTTAGACAGAAAGAACTTTGGGGCAGGGATTGTGTCTTCTAAGATGTCTGGGCAGTGGTGAGCACAATATGGGCACTACTGTGTCACACAGCCCTGATAACACTCTTCCAGCTGGACACTCACCAGGCTGCTGTGTTCGGGTCCCACCTCGCTAGACCCATGTGCTCTCATACTTCCTTTGGTCGGAATAGGCTACAGCACTGTCTTTTCTTGGTCTCCCTGGCATGTTTCCTGGGCACAGGCTCTATTTGTTACCTTTTCACCAAAATGGGACCAAACAACCCAGCTGCCCTAGGCCTCAGGACCAGTGCTGACTCCCCACTAGCTTAAGCACAGCCTTTGCCAGACTTCCTGCCTTGTGGGAGTTCAGCTCTCCAGGGATATGTACTAGTGAAACACACAGAAACTCAAGCTTGGGAAAGGTTCCCTCCAAATCAGTCACTCTTTACTTCAGCTTGCACAAGAAATATACAGATCTAGAAAAAATAATAAAGGCCTACATCCAGTTCTCTGCCTCAGTTTCCTCACCAGTGGTGGTGCTAATAGGGTGCAAGGGCAGGAGGGAGTGGTGCCTTTTCAAACACATTATGCACAGAGGCTGCCTTAGGCATAAGCAAGCTAGGCAGCTGCCCAGGGCAGCAGATTCACAGCAATATGGGGTGTGACCTGCCCCACACTAGCTTTCAAGGGTATTGACTAACTGTCCATGTGCACCCTGACATGCATTAACATTTCCTTAATCTAGTCCTCTTTGAAATGCAACCAGATCAAAGTGCACTAACAAACTCTTAATGCACATCAGCTGGGTGCACACAGTGTGTGCATTAACACATGTGCAGAGGCCTTAGACTGGACCATGTGGCTGGAGGTCCTGGCCTAACAGGAGCAGCCTGGGGGGGAACCCACAGACCAGACCAGCCCAGCCCTGCCCCTGGCAGCCTCTTCCTGAATGAGCCCAAGCCCTCCCCCCCATTTATTGTGTGGAGAATGAACTTAAGGTGTCATTTAGAATTAGAAATATTCTGAATTGTTTTTTGTTTTTTAAAAATAATCCTTTGAAAGAAGCTACACAATTTTAGCAGTCAGGCTTTACAGCTTATCTGGAAGCTTCCATCCATAGCAGCGGTCATATTAATCTTTTATGATATCATTAAAGAAATTAAATTAATGTTGTAGTTTCACATTAAACTAGGCACTAATGGATACATACATAGGTAGTAACTTTTAAAGGTATTTTAAATTTTTAAATGAAAACATGATGATATTATTCTTCCCTTCACAGCCTGCTGTCATTGGCACATGTTGAGGAAAACTCACCTCTGCTTTTTATAATCTTCTCCACTGATGAGAAATGCAAAGCCTTAGGTATGGCTGCTATATCCCTTTCAAAAACCAAAAGTTCTCTAAGAAACAACCTTCTCGGATTACAGTGGATTAAGTTGCACTATATGTAACAGAGCAATATGATTGCTCAGAGCTCCAGTCTGAAACTGGAGAAAAGCCTGTTGAGAGTCTTTTGGTTAAGTTTAGAGGCGAGAGCAACAAGGGTGATGTCGTGGTGGGCGTCTGCTATAGACCACCAGACCAGGAGGATGAAGTAGACGAGGCTTTCTTCGGACAACTATTAGAAGTTTCCAGATCACAGATCCTGGTTCTCATGGGTATGTTAGCAACAAGAAGAAGGTCAAGGAAAGTGTGGGAGCCTTACTGGATGAGGGAGGCAACCTAGTGACAGATGATGTGGAAAAGTTGAAGTACTCAATGCTTTTTTTGCCTCGGTCTTCACAGACAAGGTCAGCTCCCAGACTTTCTGCACTGGGCAGCACAGTATGGGGAGGAAGTGAGCAGCCCTCAGTGGTGAAAGAACAGGCCAAGGACTATTTAGAAAATCTGGACATGCACAAGTCCACGGGTCCAGATCTAATGCATCTGAGGGTGCTGAGGGAGTTGGCTGATGTGATTGCAGAGACATTGGCCATTATCTTTGAAAATTCGTGGTGATCGGGGGAGGTCCCAGATGATTGGAAAAAGGCAAATATAGTGCCCATCTTTAAAAAAGGGAAGAAGGAGATTTCAGGGAACTATAGACCAGTCAGCCTCACCTCAGTCCCTGGAAAAATCATGGAGCAAGTCCTCAAGGAATCCATTTTGAAACACTGGGAGGAGAGGAAGGTGATCAGGAACAGTCAACATGGATTCATCAAGGGCAAGTTATTCCTGACCAACCTGATTGCCTTCTGTGATGAGATAACTGGCTCTGTGGATATGGGGAAAGCGGTGGACACAATATATCTTGATTTTAGCAAAGCTTTTGATACGGTCTCCCACAGTATTCTTGACAGCAAGTTAAAAAAGTATGGATTGGATGAATGGACTATAAGGTGGATAGAAAGCTGGATAGATTGTTGGGCTCAATGGGTAGTGATCAATGACTTAATGTCTAGTTGGCAGCCAGTATCAAGCGGAGTGCCCCAGGGGTCTGTCCTGGGGCTGGTTTTGTTCAACGTTTTCATTAATGATCTGGATGATGGGATGGACTGCACCCTCAGCAAGTTTGCGGATGACAGTAAGCCAGGGGGAGAGGTAGATATGCTGAAGGGTAGGGATAGGGTCCAGGGTGCCCTAGACAAATTGGAGGATTGAGCTAAAAGAAATGTGATGAGGTTCAACAAGGACAAGTGCAGAGTTCTGCACTTAGGACGGAAGAATCCCATGCACTGCTACAGGCCGGAGACTAACTGGCTAAACAGCACTTCTGCAGAACAGGACCTGGGGATTACAGTGGACGAGAAGCTGGATATGAGTCAACTGTGTGCCCTTTTTGCCAAGAAGGCTAATGGCATATTGGGCTGCATTAGTAAGAGCGTTGCCAGCAGATCAAGGGAAGTGATTATTCCCCTCTATTCGGCACTGGTGATGCCACATCTGGAGTATTGCATCCAGTTTTGCACTCCCCACTATAGAAAGGATGTGGAAAAATTGGAGACAGTCCAGCGGAAGGCAAAGAAAATGTTTAGGGGGCTGGGGCACGTGACTTATGAGGAAAGGCTGAGGGAACTGGGCTTATTTAGTCTACACAAGAGAAGAGTGAGGGGGGATTTAATAGCAGCCTTCAACTAACTGAAGAGGGCTTCCAAAGAGGATGCAGCTCGGCTGTTCTCTGTGGTGTCAGATTGTCAGAACAAGGAGCAATGGTCTCAAGTTGCAATGGGGGAGGTCTATGTTGGATATTAAGAAAAATTATTTCACTAGGAAGGGTGGTGAAACACTGGAATGGGTTACCTAGGGAGGTGGTGGAATCTCCCTCAGAGATTTTTAGGGCCCAGCTTTACAAAGCCTTGGCTGGGATGATTTAGTTGGGGTGGTCTTGCTTTGAGCAGGGAGTTGGACTAGATGACCTCCTGAGGTCTCTTCCAACCCTAATCTTCTATGATTCTATGAAATGCACAAGGGGCTCTGATCTGCACTGTTAATAATCAAATAAAGTTTGTTTGTTTTTTTGGTCCTGATCTTGTAAACACTTATTGACACAAGTAATTTTAAACACATGAAGAGACCCATTCACATTACTCATTTGTGTAAAGTTTCTCACCTTCTTGAAGAGCTTTAATACTTCATTATGCTGTTTTTATCTTTGTCTCAACCTCACATTGCAATGGTAGTTTTTGACCTGTTGCTCTGAGGGTTGACCTGTTGCTCTGAAGCAATGAGCTGTCCCTAAGGACAAATCTTGCACCGCCTTTATCCCCTACATTTTAACAAGTACAGATAGCTCTGGAGACAATGGAACAGGGGCAGTTCCATTGTATGTGGCTAGGGGGCAAGATGTTTGCACTCTACTGGCAGGTTCATATACTACATACCCTAAACTGTGAAGTCCAGTTATGCGTGGCCGCGCTTCTGCAGTGCTACAAAAGAAAGCTTAGGGGTGGGGCAGCCATTTTCCCCCCTGAAGAGGGAACACAGCAGTCATTAGGGACTACTGCAGCTCTGGTACAGCTTGTGGGGAGGATTCTTCACCTTCTGATGCCTGTGAGTTGGGTCCATCTACTTGGGGTTTGGTGCAGGATTTGCCTCTTAATGCTTGTACCACAACTCATATGAGCAGACGTATGCAGTGTTGTTGTAGCCATGTTGATCCCAAGATATTAGACACAAGGTGGGTGAGGTAATATACTTTATTAGACCAATGTCTGATGGTGGGAAACAAGCTTTCAAGCTTACACAGAGCTCTTCTTCAGGTCTGGGAAACGTATTCAAAGTGCCACAGTTAAATACAAGGGTGGAACAGATTGTTTAGCATAAGTAGTTAACACATATTTCAAAGTTACCCATAATGATTATTCCTATCCATCAGGCTAAAAGTTTTACTCTTCATGGACTAAAATCTGTAACCCTATTTCAAAACTGAGTTTGAAATCCACCCAGGAGACTTCATTTGCCCGTGCGAAAAGCCGTTGACTTAAATGGGAATTGACATGGGTGTAAGAGTCTCCCAATCTCTATCAGACATAAGATTGGGTCCTTATAGTACATTATAACCCATGCATTGCAGCATCTGAGCAATAAATGTCACCACGCTGCCTTTGATTTTTCAGTCATGTTCCTTAAGCCAACTCATTGATTAAAGCATTGAGAATGCTTATTCAAATCTGTAAATTCACCCTTCTATCGAGAGAATCTTTAGCTCTTGTAGTACTATGTGTAGGGCATAATTCCTCTTGAATAGTCTTTTCCCATTAGGCAGTCATTGATTTTTCTCCCCAGTATCTAATGAAACTTGAAATTAACATGACATTTCTGTTTATTTGCTTGTTGGTATTACAACAGCAACATTGCGGCTCTTAAAATAATTTGTGTTTTTTAAATTAACTTACACTCGTTTTGCAGCAGCTGAATGAAAAGCACTGTAGGTTCAACCTAAACAATGAAGGTTACTTGTATGAGTTTTATTTTCCTTTTTAATAAAAATTCTTGGTCACAAAAAGAGAGGATTTTTTTAAAAGGTCACACTTAGGTTCAAAATTATGTGTGATTTTTTAAAAGCATGAACAGGGATACATTTATATCTAAAACCTTCCTGGAATACAGATAAAAGGTGAGATCCTCCCCTGTGAAAGTCAGCATGACTCCACCGACTTTAATAAAGCTGGGCTGATTTATACCAGCTGAAGACGTGGCACTGAATGCCGGACAGTTCCTGAAATATGATACATTTCCTTTTGTTTTTTAAAAAAATCCTTTCTATGTTTATGATCCTTTGAAAGTTACTATAAAGTGTTTACTTGTCAAGAAGATAAGATATTTTCCAGGCAAAGTTAATCAAATTTATTGCCTTTAGTTTTGAGATGATGACATTACACTGCTGAAAATAGTGTGGATGGGGGAGGCGCTGCTTGGGTATGTAGGGCCAAGTAGGGTATGTACTTTAAGGGTGCAGGCATGTCTTTATTCTACTTGCGCAAGCAGTGCCTCACTGCCTACACTGCTATTTATACTCATGCTAGGGGGGCACGTAGTGTATGTAAGAAGTGTACAGCGTACACATACCCTCTGAGACACACTTCCCTCCCCGCTTCCTCTTTGCTCAGGGATTTAGTCATTTGCTGCTGGCCTATGTGGCTAGCAAGGTGTGTTAAGGACATTATGCAAACCCATAAATATCACTTTGTAGCTGCAATTAATTGTTATGCATGCTAGACAATATGTTGAGTAGGAACAGCAAGTTGAAGCAATGGACTCCATATATAAGCCTTGGAAGGGTCAGGTAGAAATGTTGTTGAGGCAAATAGCACAGATCTGATCCCTCACTGCCATGTGGATGCACAAACAACACATAGCCAAGAGCCATAATGTACACTGGCTAAATATACATGCATCGTGTAACACAATGTCAGAGCTGTTCATCTGAATTACTATTTAGGTTTGCTTTGTTTGCAAGATTAAGGTGGAGATTTGTGATCTGAATTGTGGCAGCTGTAACCAATTCAAATATTGCTAGAATAAAAATATATATATATTTTAAAAATTGGGTTCTGTTCTTTTTGGATTAGGTGATACTGCTGATGGTTGCTGTTAGTGCCAATTTATCGGCTGCAGGGGTCTGTGACAAATCTGGTTTGGCCAAATTAATTTAGTCAATTGCTTTAGAAACCTGCTTGTTTTCAGATAAACAAGTTTTTTTCCATCTCCCTCTGACTTTCTATCAGCATTTCCAGGAATTCTAAGAAATTTATGTCAAGCCAATTTCTTTCATTCTCTCCTGAAAAAACTGCCCCTTGCTTGAAGAGCAGCTTGCAGAAAAAGTATTTGATCTTTGTCTGTGACATAGTTAAGGATTTTTTTTGCGCTCTTCAGTTATCAATTCCCCTGGGGCATATAATGTTCCTTCTGCATCTCTCCTCTTTCTGATTTTTTTAAAACACTGAGCCAAATTCAATCTGTAGTATAACAGCACTGAAATCTACACCAGTGATGAATTTGGCCCACTGTTTCTTGTTTAACAAGTAACTGCTGATCCTTGAACAGACCACTGATACTTCCAAGAATTCAAACTGGATTTTCATGTCCCCTGAAAGTATAAAGGTTGATCTCATTATCCCCCTAGAAAAGATGGAAGATATCCTGGGGTCTATTAATTTGAAGAATTAAAAAAAGAGTCATTTAAAGCTAGATCTGTTATTTTATTATGAACCTAAATTGCCTGGAACACACCTCCCTTCAGATTTTGTTGCTAACCTGAAACTCATCATGGGTGCATTAACAGTTTCACAGCAGTCCTTGCACCTTTCAAGTGGAAAAGTTGTAGTTTTGAGAGTCTAATTAATGCTTTAGTGTTGTGGTCAATTATTTTGAACAAGCTTCACCTTGAGATTTTGATTCCACTTAAAGCTGAAACTCAAAGTGAAATTGGGAGATGCCAGTCCCCACAAATGAAGACAAAATACATTATTTCCATGAATCCCTGAAATCACAGCAGCTGCACTATATGCATGTCTTTTATATTGAGCTACATAAAGCACTAGAAATGATAGAATTCAGAGCCAGGGATTAGACAATTTAGAGATGGGAACTTTCCTGATTTACTCTCCCTCCTGAAAATCAAATGCACAAAATCATAAATGCACAAAAATCAAATGTACAACTACAATATAATTGTACAACTACAATAACTGGCTGGATGGTAGTACTGCTGAAAAGGATCTGGGAATTATAGTGGATCACAAATTCAATATGAGCCAACAATGTGATGTAGTTGTGAAAAAGGCTAATATAATTCTGGGGTGTGTTCATGGGAATGTTGTATGTAAGACATGGGAAGTATTTGTCCTGCTCTACTTCACACTGGTGAGGCGTCTGCTGGAGTACTGTGTCCACTTCTGGACACCACACTTTAGGAAAGATGTGGACAAATCGAGACAGTCCAGAGGAGAGCAACAAAAATGATAAAAGGTTTAAAAACCCTTACATAGGAGGAAAAGTTAAAAAACCTGGGCCTGTTTAGTCTTGAGAAGAGAGGACTAAGACCTGACAACAGTCTTCCAATATATTAAGGCCTGTTATAAAGAGGACGGTGATCCATTGTTCTCCATATCTACCGAAGGTAGGACAAGAAGTAATGGGCTTAATCTGCAGCAAGGGAGATTTAGGTTAGAGACTAGGAAAAACTTCCTAACTGTACAAATAGTTACGCTCTGGAACAGGCTTCTAAGGGAGACTGTGGAGCCCCCATCACTGGAGGTTTTTAAGAACAGGTTGGACAAACACCTGTTAGGGATGATCCTGCCTCCGCACCTAGGACTGGACTTGATGACTTTAGAGATCCCTTCCAGCTCTACATTTCTGTCATTCTGTGATTTTAATTAATTTTAATTGAAAGTGCAGACACCAAAGATGTAGCATGTATAGGATATTAGAGGTGGTTTAATATGTTACTTAATTAATTGTTCTCCTTAATTTATTCAGTGAGCAAAATTTTCTGGCATTTGAAGAGCTCTATGAAACATCCAAGTCAATGTAGCTGGAGGTCAGTTAGAGAGGAAGTACAGTATAGTGAATAGGACACTGAACTAAGAATCAGGAGACCGAGGTTATATATAAATTTGTTAGTCTCTAAGGTGCCACAAGTATTCCTTTTCTTTCTAGGTTATATGGGCTCTGCTACTTGCCCACATCTTATCTATTTATATTATATCTTTGCCTCATCTGTTTAGACTGTTTGGACTGTCTCTCATTATGTGTTTGTATGGTGCTTAGCACAATTGGGCCCCACTTTTGTTGGGTCCTCTAAGCGCTACTGTAATACCCAGATCACTGGCTGAGCTAGTAGAGAAGAAAAGCCCAAGCAAATATATTCTCTCTCTCTCTCTCTCTCTCTCACAAACACACACCCTCACTTGCAATCCATCATTAATTTGCTGTTTCAGTTTTTCATCTCCATCCCTATCTTGTTGCTTTTGCAAAAGGCTGGGGCTCACTTAATTAGGCCTGCAATTGCTTGGATGTTTGTGTTTAGAGGGAAGAGGAGCTTCAATTTATATAAATCAAACTATACAAAGATCAGGACAATTGAATACCCTGGTGTGAAGTATTCAGACAATCACCACAAATATCAATTAAGCTGGATGTTAAAATTTAGCATCACAGACACACCGCCTTTTGTTTTCAAGCCATCAGCAAGTCAACTCAACAGCAAGGGAGTTAATGATAAATGAAATTTGTTCTTTCGGGGCTATGGAATAAATGTTAACTCAGAGAGCGTTTCAATTTCACCTCTAATGAGGAACCCTGTTTTCCTCCCTACCACTTTGGAAGGGGGAAAGTGCTGACATTTCTGCTCTTTCCCAATACCCTGTCTCAGAGCTCATTCTTTTGTATCAGTCCCTGGCTACTGGGCATCTTACACATTTTAAGCTTCACCACCACCAGAGCTGCAGGAAGGGAAAAAGAACATTCTGTCCCACTCCCTCCAGAAGATCTTGGGTGTTGCAAATGGAGCAGGTCACCAGTATCCTGCTCTTCTCTCAGCCACTTGGCAGCTGCAAGTGGGAGCGGAGGGATGGCGGTACCCAGTACATCCTTAGCACCATTTTGCAGCTCCCCTGGTGGGTATAGCCCTGTAGTTTTAAAAGTGCTCACCGTCGAGGGCTGCAGAAGTTTATAGTCTACGCATGTGTGGGTTTTGAGTGTGAACTTGAATTATTTCCCTTTCTAAAGGGCTTTTTCTTTAAGTAAGTCCCAAATCCTGACAACTGCAGTACATAAAAGCTTGTTCAAAGGAGATATGGCTACTGACAAGTCAGAGTAGGTAAGTATTGATCTACATAATGAATCATGGAGAGATTCGGTTGTAACTCTGCAACAGATATAGGAGATAGCAGCTCTTTTAATAGCCTTAATTTTTAAATCAAGACCCTGGCCATGTTCAATTACATGGAGTCCTGAGCTCTCTGGATCTTTCTTATCTCGTAAACATCTTTGTTGAGCTTGTGACCCAATGTTGAGCCATGTTGCCGTTTGAGGGAACCTTTGGGCTACTCCCTCACACTCCCTTTAAGCTAATTAGCATTGAACTGGAGCTTTCTCCAGTACCCACCAGTGTGTTAGATGAAGATCCTAAAGATAAAATTGTGGACAGATTTTATTCAGTACTGTGCACTAAATGGTTACAGTATTGCTAGGAGCAGTAATCATACCAGTGCTCTCAAAGCTAGGCATTCTTAATGGTTGTGCATTAAGATGAAATAAAAATGATTCAGCTGATAGGCAATGCTTTGCCCTACATTTACATCTCAGTGCATCTGGTAGGAGGAGGGAATTTAGATGATTTCAGCTTCACTAATTTCTGTGACCCAATGATTCCTGTGAACCTAGAATGAGTTAATTATCCTTCCAATGATATCATTCAATCTCTGAGATGGAACATTACTATCCTAACCTTTCTCTCTCTCACAAGGATGTTGAAACAACATGAACTAGTCATTCAAAAACAAAGGGGTATCAAAGAGCTCTGGTTGAAACAGCAGAGTGTCAGTCTGAGAAAAATATACTTCGGGTAAACTGAGGTTTGCTGATTCATTCAGCACCTAAAGGGAGACTAACCACTCCAGTGTTTTAGACTTGGCCCATCATCTGAGCTGTACATGGCACTTGGTGTTTGTCACACTTGCAATATGAGGGTCATATGATCTGCTGGCATAGCACCATTGATTGACATGGAGTTACACCAACTGTAGATTTGGTCCACACAGGGACACTTTTGATTAGTACCGAATTAAGGGATCTACAGAGTTGATGGCCTAACAGAATTGAGTCTTCTAATAAAGGCAGAGCACATTTGTACACAGTGCATTTAGGAATACTTTGGGTGAGCTAGTTGAAAAAAGAGCTGGCATAATGAGGCTGGTCTCATGTACTGAGGAGAAGGATGGTTCAGTGGCTAGCGTGTTAGCCTGGGACTTTGGAGACCTTGGTTCAACTTTCTGTTCTGCCACAGACTGCTTGTGTGACCTTGGACAAATCACCATGTTCTTTCTGTGCCTCCATTCCCCATCTGTGAAATGCGGATAATAGCATTGCCCTACTTCACAAGGATACTGGGAGGATAAATACAAGACTGAAATGCTTAGGTACTACTGTAATAGGAGCCATATAGGAAGCAGGTTCAGTTCTCCTTGCACCCCCAAAACTACCTCTATTAATAATAGGGTTGTTTACAAGCTAGAACTCTCACATCTAAAATTCCACCTACCAATTTCAACTTGTTTCTCAGATACCATGGTGTACATCTCATCTTTTGTTGCAGCCATAGCATTCCAGGTACTAATAGGTATGAGGGTATCTCCTAAGTTTATACCTATGGCAGAACATTAATGTATTTTGTCTTTGACAGCTTTCCAATTTTCTAATAGAAAAGCTGAATTGATCTTTGCAAAGTATGGTGGGATACTTGACATGGGTGAACAGAATTGTGGGACTGGCATAATACTTTCAGTTAACAACTTCACAACTGTGTGTGTGCGTATATATAATGTATAATAATTAGGGTTGCGCGTCTGTCATGCAGGTTACGGAAGTAACGGATTCTGTGACTTTCCATGACCTCCCTGACTTCTGCAGCAGCCAGTGTGGCTGATTCAGGGGCTGCCCCTTGGGCAGTCCCGGGCCAGCAGCAGCAGCAGTTTGGGTGTGTGGGAGGGGGATCAGGGCTGGGGCAGGGTGTTGGGATGCAGGGCGGCGCTTACCTTGTGGGTTGAGGGGGCTCCCACTGGCATGTCCCTGCAGCTCTTAGGCAGAAGGGTCAGGGGGCTCAGTGCACTGCTCTTGCTCACAGGCGCCGCCCCTGCAGCTCCCATTAGCTGCAGTTCCCAGCCAATGGAAGCTGCAGAGCTGGCGCTTGTGGGGGGAGCAGTGCGTGGAGCCCCCATGGCCACGCCTCCCACTTGGAGCTGCAGGGACATGCCGGTGGGAACCGGGTAGGGAGCCAGCCCTCCCACACCAGCACCAGCATTGGTCCCGAACCACGAGTCATGGCCAGCCTCCCCCCACACCAGCAGGTGTCCTGGGCTGCCAGCCACCCCTCCCCCCACCAGCAGGGGTCCCGGGCTGTGCGCCGCCGCTCACCTCTGCCCCAGCACCAGCAGGGGTCCTGGGTCAACACCCCCCACCAGTACCTACGGCGCTCCCAGAGCACCCCCCCAGAGCACCCGCAGCCCGCCCCCCTGACCAAAGTTTTAGTTAGGGGTATATAGTAAAAGTCATGGATAGGTAATGGGCCGTGAATTTTTGTTTACTGCCCGTGACCTGTCTATGACTTTTACTAAAAATACTCTTGACTAAAACATAGCCTTAATAATAATATATATCATGCATAAGATAGGAGAAGGGATGTATTACCACCCACATTTTGCAGATGGGAAACTGAAGCGCAGAGTTTAGGTGACTTGACTAAGGTCACAGAAGGAGCCTGTGGCAGAACTGGGAATTATATCCAGATCTCCTGAATTTCAGCCCAGTGCCTTAAACACAAGACCTCCTCCCTCTCCAATGGGAGGATAAGTAGAAAATTTTAACAAAAGAGTAGATGCAGCCCATAATTACCTCAGTTTAAATGGTACACACCACCCATGAGTCATAGACCACCATATGGTAATGACTTTAGGTTCCTACAGATCTAGCTTGTATTTGAAAAGATGATGTAGAGGTGAAAGATGACAATTTTATTTTTTTGAGGACAGCATTATATTTCTGAGAAAGAAACTGATATTTTTCATACTAGGGCTGAAGCTGGCCAAATACATTCTCTCTAAAATATTATTCTGCTCTAGACAGGGACTTGTGCCAGGTGAAGCTATCTAATTGCATCACAATTTCCCATTCTATGGGAAAGAAATACTGTAACTTCTATTTATTGCCTGCGTCTCAAAGCACTTGTTATTTTATCATATTTGATAGCTGCATATTGTGTTGCTGTCACTTCTAACAGAGCATGCATAAATATTCCAATGTTGATTACTTAAAACAAACTGCTAATAGCTTTAATCATCAAATAATGTGCTATTACGTATAATTCTGTATTGTGGTCTCTGCTTCTTACTGGAATCTGTAAGAAAATTAACAGATTTAGAATAAGATATTGCATGGAGTCACACCACAAATTAGCATTGGGTATCACTGATGAAATGGGAAATGTAGTCAATAATTCCTATTTTAGGCACTGAAATACATCTATGAAAATACAGTATACATCCATCAGACTGCCGTTTTCAGAGAATAGTTATCTCACTAATTTTTACTTTTATAAAACAACAAACAGCCAGATCAAGCTCCCCCAATCCCATTTCTGCCAAAGCACTGTGATTCTTATTTTTACCACCACTACCCAGTTACAGTCCAGCCCGCAACCCAACCCAACCCCCCAACACTCTCCGTCAGCCCTAACAATTGCTCTGCCAGTCCAGTGTCTGATCTGCAGCACTCTTGCTAGGCTACCTTCCTTGTGCCAAACTATATGGTGATTCTGTGAAGTGCACATATTTGGGACATGTGTGAACTAGGATTTCAATGGCTAGATCGCTACTAGATCTGTGATACAATCAGAATTTCTGTCCCAGGGAAAAATTTGCTTTTCCAAAAAGTAATGAAAGCAACATTTTCCACAGAACAGAATTTTTTGAACAATTCCATTTTGGAAGAATTGAAACAGGTTTTTTTTTTTTTTTGTAAATTTCCTGACCAGCAACCTCGGGAACTAGACTGCAAGGAGAGACTGGGATATCAGGGGAACAAGCTGGCAGGAACTGGTCAGTCTGTCTACCTGCCTGGTCTTAATCAAAAATTTTGATGGAAAGAACACGTTTTACACAGAATGTTTTGATTCCTTCACTACAGCATTTTCTGACTTGCTCCCTTGCTATTATGACTGTCATATAGCAATATCTGGAGCCTGTCCTACTTTTATTTCTTCTGTATTTTTCTTGGACGTATTTTCACAGTGGTATACGAAACTGCTTCTGGGTCTAATTGACCTCTTCCTTGCACTGGGGTAAACCAGAAATAGCTCCCTTTCAGATAAAGTGAGAGGATGGCCAAGCCCTCTGTCTTTGTGTCTTATTCTGTATGCTGTATGTCTCACTTTTAGCCTTTTCTAGTTGTTCTCTTGCAATTGTGATTTGGCATGTTGAAGACAGCCCGCTAATTGCCCATTATGAGAACAAACATGTTTTTAGTGATGGGTTATGTTTATTTTGGGTGCACATTCAGAACATCCAAAAGGTATAATATGGTTTTAATCTATACATCTTAACTCAGTGAAGGCAGATAGCTTATGTAGTGCATTTCCATTTAAATTATCTATCCCACTTTGTTTGTGCACAAGCATTCAGAAAAATCCAGTGAGAAAAGACCACATATAAACACATTCAATACAAACAGCTCCAGCAACAAAAGCCAGAGGCTGTAAAAATATACATACATATATTACAAATATATTGTACAAAAAGCATGATGTATATACAATGTTAGATGTAGCAAGAATCATAGGTGATGAGTTGCATAGGACTTCATGTGCCAGCTAGTCATTTCACCTGAAGGAACACTTTTGCTGTAGGTGTCCAACCCCCTCCCCCGCGCAACCCCAAATATAGAGTCTTTCACCATGGCATCTGAGCACTCTAGGCCCATTGAAGTGAATGGAAATATTCCCAAGAGCTTTGGATCAGACCCTATATGAAACTGACATAACAAACAGGAAACACTTCAGATGGCATAATAATATATAGGGTAATGTCTAAAAATGCTATATAAAGACATGCATGAAGGTAGAAGTAGTTGAAATGGTTAATGTTGTTCAAAGATTTTAAGGTCAATAAAAAGTTAGTGATGTTTTCTCAAGTAAAGCAAAGGTGTGCACATTTACAGAGAGGGTAATAGGTGGATTTATCTGTGAGTACCACCAGCATGTCAAGTTGCAGTTTTCTTTCAGATAGCACTTCCTTAGTGCTGGTATCTCTGTGAATAATAATTTACACCAGTCCAAAGTGAGTACATTACCATTCTGATTTCTAAAACCCAAGGAGCAAAAATTCAAGTTCTGTTCAAAGTCCAATAAATCCAAAGTCTAATAAAGAGAACATAATGGATTTGTTTTTTTTTTCAGACTGACAGAAACCCCAAACTAAAGCAACTTTTGAGTTATGAAAGAAATGTTGGGTCAGACCCTCAACTGGTGTAAGTTGACCATTTTTAATGCAGCGAGGCCAATTTTCACCAGCCCGGGATATGGCCCATTGAGTTTTTTAGGAAAATGCTAAAGCTTAGGAGTATGACACTACTAGCTTTCTGGAGACTCCCAAACTGTGGGCTTTTTCATGAGCAGCCACTTCTTCTTGCTCACAATGTGCCTGTGTTTTAACATACACTAAAATTTGCTTCAAAAATTAGAGTCATTATTATTAGCCAATACTCAAAACAGAGTTTGACAAAATAGTTTTTTACCCAATTTAAATTATGCAATTCAGTTTAAACTAATTGTAGTTTAGTAGGTTAGTTTTCTAGAAATAAAAATGTGAACATATCTGTCTCCATTTGCAATCATTCTGACAATTGGATTAATTACCTCAAGTCATTCTATTACACATAAATGGTTTTGTATGTCTTTCTTTAGGGAGTTGCGTCATCATTTTGTCTTATTAGTCTTGACATTTCAGTCACTGTATTACAGTATGCTCCAAAGAAAGAATAAATAACTTTTCCTTGTCTCCTTGACAGGAGAGCACTTAGTGACTGATGAGATTAGTTGGTGTCTTTAAAAACTGCAGGGAAAAAAAGTTCCTCAGTGAGGAAGGTCTGAAGTATCTGGTCATGATTTCTGTATCACATGAAAACTAAGTGTGATCTACAAATCTTGACAGTGAGGAACTCAGTCCAATCTACTTGGTATGTTGCCAGCAGAAACAAACATATCTGTCTCAGAGGCTGTGATGGCTGCTTACCAAGCCAATGGAAGGCAAGTTGCAGCTACTTTGCACTTACTCAGGCTCCTTCTCAAATGGACTTTCTTGCAGAGACCTCTGCCAAGGTTTCACTGGCAGGGATCTGGGTTCAGTCTCACTCAGTAATCATGACCTGTGATTTGTGGTCTAATAATTCAAAGGATGCATTTCACCTATCCAGGAACCTGTACAACTCCTAATTAAGAGTGGGATGCTATTCTCAAATGAAGAGGGTCTGCTGGCTGGTGATCAAAAGTATCATCACAGAAGTCACTAGGAAGCAATGACACATAAATGAGGCTTCTCTGTTCTATTATAGCTTTCCAGTTTTCTCAGTGTTTTCACTTCCACAAGGCATCCACACTAAGGATCAGTGAATGCACATTAATGATGATAATGGATTATTATAGCTAGGCTTGGTAGAATTTGATTTTTATTCTTTTATCATTCTTATGGATAATATCCATGTTTATTTTAAGCATTCTTTATTTTTATCAATTTAAATTTTCACAGTTGCATGAAATTATTCAGGGATTAGGCAATAATTATTTAATGACAGTAGATGTTGAGATTCAAAATGTTAACATTATCTGTTAAAATATACAAATTAAATATCCCTAAATCAAACTCTGAGTTCTCAACAGCATTTTTCTTACTTTGTCTCACTGTACATCTTGATTATTACTGATAGAAATATTTTTTCATTGGTTTGTGTGTGTATGGTAAAATGGACCTATATTGACATTAACCGATTAAAATGGAATCCTTCCAAGCCTACTTATAGTATACATATTTCTGAATTGCCCAAATCACATTGCCAAAGGCTCAGTCATGTGTGTTAAGAAACACATTGTATAACTACAGGACCCTGGCACCCTTCTCAGACAACACTGCATTAAAGGCATGATCCAACTTCCACAGAAGTTCCATAGTGTTCTTCCATTGTTTTCAAATCTGATTTGGATTGGGCCCTAATTGATTTTTTTCACACTGCATTACATGGACCTAAACACAATTTACTGATTGTATAAGTAAGCAGTCATGGAATAAAAAAGAAGGTCCTCTCATGGATCAATAACTGATTAAAAGATGGGAAACAAAGGGTAGAAACAAATGGTCAGTTTTCAGAATGGAGAGAGGTAAATAGCGGTCTCCAGAGATCTGTACTGGGACCAGTGCTGTTCAGTATATTCATAAAAGATCTGGGAAAAAGGGTAAACAATGAGGTGGCAAAGTTTGCAGATGATATAAAATTACTTGATAGTTAAGTCCAAAGCTGACTGCACAGGGACTCAAAGAGATCTCACAAAACTGGGTGACTGGGCAACAAAATGGCAAATGAAATTCAGTGTTGATAAATGCAAAGTAATGTATATTGGAAAACATAATCCCAACTATACATACAAAATGATGGGGTCTAAATTAGTTGTTACCACTCAAGAAAGAGATCTTGCAGTCACATAGTTCTCCAAAAACATCTGTTCAATGTGCAGCAGTGGTCAAAAAAGCTAATGTTAGGAACCATTAGGAAAGGGATAGATACCAAGACAGCAAATACCTTGCCACTATATAAATCCATAGTATGCCCGCACCTTGAATATCACATGCAGTTCTGGTCGCCCCGTCTCAAAATAGACATATTAGAATTGGAAAAGGTATAGAGAAGGGCAACAAAAGTGCTTAGGTGTTTGGAACATCTTCTGTAGGAGGAGAGATTAAAAAGACTGGGACTGTTCAGTTTGGAAAAGAGATGACTAAGACGGGAGATGACAGAGGTCTATAAAATCATGACTGGTGGGGAGACAGTGCATAAGGAAGGGTTATTTATCACTTCACATAACACAAGAACCAGGGGTCACCCAATGAAATTAATAGGCAGCAGATTTAAAACAAACATAAGGAAATACTTCTTCACACAATGCACAGTCAATCTGTGGAACTCATTACCAGGCGACGTTTTGAAGGCCACAGGTATAACGGGGTTCAAAAAAGAATTAGATAAGTTCATGGAGGATAGATCCATCAATGGCTATTTGCAAAGATGGCCAGGGATGCAAACACATGCTCTAGGAGCCCATGAGCCTCTGACTGCCAGATGCTGGGACTGGACGATTGGGGACAGATCACTTGATATCACTGTTCTGGTATTGGCCGCTGTCAGAAGACAGGATACTGGGCTAGATGGACCATTGGTCTGACCCAATATGGCCATTCTTATGTATGCTGCTGCAGTTCTAGCTTTCAAATCTCTTGCTTCTTCAATGAAATGCCATGCCATGATTTAGTTATTTCCTTACCAGTTTCATTCCACCTCTGCAAGGCTTCTACACCTTACAAGTTTATTTTTTTAAAACTTCTTGACAGCTATTCAATAATCTAGAAATTCTTCTGGTCCTCACTCTTTAAATATTTCTGGGCAGCAAGTTTTCACTTTAAAAATACTATTTCTGGGTCAGACCCTTAGCTGGTGTAAACTGGCATATCTCCATTAGAGTAAATGGGTATATGTAGAGATGCACCAGCTGAAGATCTAACCCTCTGTGTCTTTTTTTTTACCCCCTTGATATTAACAGAAAAGGGTGAGGGGGAGAGTTTCAGTTCAAATACATCTAAAAGGTCAGGTCCTTATTCAAAGCTTCTCTGAAATTCCTTTGGCTGGAATCTCATGAGAAGTGTATGTATGAGGATTTCTAATATACACTGGTTTTATTTTGACTGGGTAGGAAATGTAGTTCTGTAAGAATAGGTTCTTGGATGACATTGCCATGCTTTAAACCAACAAATGCAGCAGTCTGTGGTCCATTTACAATGACAACAAACAATTAACAAAACTTTTCAAACTTAAACAAAAAAATTTGTTTGGTACTGTACAATAGATGGTGTAGATCGTATCCTATCCAAACTGTTTTGCCCATCCTTGATTGCTATAAACCTCACTTGTGTCCAGATCTGTAGAGAGAAGAAATAAATATATACAAATCCCCCCACCTTTTTCCTTGCAGTGGATATGTGTAAAAATGCACCTGAATAAGACCCTGATCCACCCAAACATTTAATGATATGAGCAATTTCATTAAATGCATTGAAAGTGTTCAAGTGCTTAAAGTTAAGCACATCCTTAAAGTTAAACACGTAATAAGTGTTTTGCTGGGTCATGAACTCATATATTTTCTGCTTCTGCTAAAGAGGCAAGAATTCAATATTTTTTCCTGGGCTTTGCCTAAAATGAGTTGGTTTTTTTGTTTGTTTGTTTGTTTTTAACAACAACCCTTTGTGTCACTGTAGCATGCATTTAAATTGTCAGGATAAAAAATGGAAGATCAGCTCCGTTGGACATGCATGTATTATTTTAAAAACAATATCTTACTTTTCCCCACTGTCCTTGGCATTCCTCGCTCATCTCTTCACTCCCCAAAACCCTCTAAACATGAATCATTTGTCAAGCTAGGAAATAAGGGCATAAGTGAACAGCAATAGGAAATGGTTTTTAAACATTAATGCACCACTATCAACATTTTATACATAATGGCAGCTCTTTCTTTGTGTCGTATTTACAAAATTATTGAGCACCTTACAAAGGTTAACTTTTTTTATTTTTAAGAAATAAAACTGGCAGGTGGCACAATTCAAACACAAACATCTCAGGAGAGAACAGAAATTAGCCATTGGTCTGAGACAAAAAAACTCCAAAAACAGACTCCAACGAGAAACAGCAGAACTGGAATTAATCTGCAAACTGGACACCATTAAATTAGGCTTGAATAAAGATTGGGAGTGGATGAGTCATTACACTAACTAAAAACTATTTCCCTATGCTAATTTTCCCCCTCCTGTTACTCACACCTTCTTGTCAACTATTTAAAATGAGCCATCCTGATTATCACTACAAAAGTCTTTTTCCCCCTCCTGCTGATAATAGCCCACTTTAATTGACTGGTCTCATTAAAAGTTGATATGGCAACCCCCATTTTTTCATGTTCTCTGTGTATCTATCTATCTATCTTCCTACTGTATTTTCCACAAAAGCTTATACTCAAATAAATTTGTTAGTCTCTAAGGTGCCACACCGCGTTCTTCCCCCAATAACTAGCTCACCTCTAAAGAGAGAGTGCCACATTTTATCCAGACCAAGTTCCTTTGCTTTTTCAGTTCCTGGGTTTTTTAGGTCTGCTTGGTGAAACAGGTTTTATAACCTGGCTGGAGTCAGGCGATAGAATCATCACAACTCGTAGCTTGGGCATGGTCTCTTAAGAACCCTGAAGTGTTTTCCTGCGGGAGGGTGTTTTACTTTCAGACATTGTTTCCCCTTCCTGCTTGTTTCCCAGCAGCCCTTGATGTAACACAGTGTTTGCATACAGCAAACATCCCAATAACTGGGTCAACATACAGTATTAATAAGTTATTGCAGAGCCGCTCTACATCCATCACACCTCCACTATGTGTAACTCATCCTAATAATCTGCTGCTTCCTTCTTCCTAAGAGACAGTCCAACTGTGATACTCCCTGAGCCTGTTTAAGCCTGAGCTACTGCTAAGTCTGAGCCTCCTTAAAACGGGTGATTCATCCCTGAACTACTGAGCCTGAGTTTGCTTAAGCCTGATGAGCTATCGCTGTGCCAGAGAATGCCCCTGGCAATTACCTACAGATCTTGTGGGAGGCCTCATGCCATTCAACCAGAGTTCAGCCAATCCACAGGTATGGACCCCCACCTAGATGATCACAAAGCAGATATATGGGTCCCAAAGAGGAGCAGTCTCTCTCCAGTCTGCTCAGTGACACTACCTGGCTAGGAACACAGGTAGTTTCAACCACCTGTCCCTGCCAAGTCTGTTTCCATGCCAACCAGTCTCTACTCCAGCCTGCACCTGCTCCTCCCTCAGCATAGAGCCAGTGACTGTGACACAAACCCCCAGTGGAAATGGTGTTAAGTCTAGTGCAAATCATACGTAGCTGGTGGTTTGATAATAGCAGTTGACAAAGGATCACTTTTAGTATCAATGAAAAGTTTAGATTCAGATTCGGGGCCCTTCAATGCCTGCTTGGCTTTATGAACCTGGAAGGCTCCTGCTTCTCTGATAAATGGAATTCAGCACCATGAACAGTTCAAAGACTCTCAGGGGGCTTTCGCTAGGGCTACTTCTTCCTCTTAGTTAAGTTTACATATATTATCGACTTCCCAGTTGACTACAACCTTGAGTTAGTGTTTTTCTATTTTATGAAGATCCTTATTTCACACTCATCCCTGTGGTATCTAACTGCCTTCCCTTATTTTGCCCTATTTTTAAAATGTCCTCAAATACCTCCCTCCACCCAACACTTTTAATATTAATGTGAGGTAAGGATATGTTAAGTGTGTTTGAAAACTTGTCTGACCTGCCATACACATTCTGTGAACACTGAAAAATATTGTACCAACAAATGCTGCTCTGGCAGGACAATGATGTACGTGTGCAATGGGTCCTGTCATAAATATAAAGGGAAGGGTAAAACCCTTTGAAATCCCTCCTGGCCAGGGGAAAGCTCCTCTCACCTGTAAAGGGTTAAGAAGCTAAAGGTAACCTCGCTGGCACCTGACCAAAATGACCAATGAGGAGACAAGATACTTTCAAAAGCTGGGAGGAGGGAGAGAAACAAAGGGTCTGTGTGTCTGTCTATATGCTGGTTTCTGCCGGGGATAGACCAGGAATGGAGTCTTAGAACTTTTAGTAAGTAATCTAGCTGGGTCTGTGTTAGATTATGATTTCTTTAAATGGCTGAGAAAAGAATTGTGCTGAATAGAATAACTATTTCTGTCTGTGTATCTTTTTTGTAACTTAAGGTTTTGCCTAGAGGGGTTCTCTATGTTTTTGAATCTAATTACCCTGTAAGATATCTACCATCCTGATTTTACAGGGGGGATTTCTTTATTTCTATTTACTTCTATTTTTATTAAAAGTCTTCTTGTAAGAAAACTGAATGCTTTTTCATTGTTCTCAGATCCAAGGGTTTGGGTCTGTGGTCACCTATGCAAATTGGTGAGGCTTTTTATCCAACAATTCCCAGGAAAGGGGGGGTGCAAGTGTTGGGAGGATTGTTCATTGTTCTTAAGATCCAAGGGTCTGGGTCTGTAGTCACCTAGGCAAATTGGTGAGGCTTTTTACCAAACCTTGTCCAGGAAGTGGGGTGCAAGGTTTTGGGAAGTATTTTGGGGGGAAAGACGCGTCCAAACAGCTCTTCTCCAGTAACCAGTATTAGTTTGGTGGTGGTAGCGGCCAATCCAAGGACAACGGGTGGAATATTTTGTACCTTGGGGAAGTTTTGACCTAAGCTGATAAAGATAAGCTTAGGAGGTTTTTTCATGCAGGTCCCCACATCTGTACCCTAGAGTTCAGAGTGGGGGAGGAACCTTGACAGGTCCTTTCAATGATTCTATAAGAGATCATTGTCATAAAATTGAAGGCCAGAAGGGACCACCAGATCATCGAGTCTGTATATATCAGAGGCCACTGAACCCCACTCAGTCACCTGCACGCTGGCCCAACAACCAGAATTGGACCAGCCCTAAGGAAACTAAATTATTGTGTGTCATTTGCAGAGAACAGGAGGGACCGAGGTGCACCAATGTCTGAGGCCCCTGCAATGGCAGGGAATTGATTATGTGAGATATGCTCAGATGATCCTAGCAAGTGACTCACACCTCATGTGGCAGAGGAAGGCTACTCTGCTCCCTCCCACCCCCCATCCCTATCAATCTGACCTGGGGGAAAATTCCTCCCAACACCACTTATGGTAACAGTTAGATCCTGAGCACGTGAGCAAGACCCATTAGCCAAGCACCTGAGAAAGAGAATTCTCAGGACATCAAAGCATTGGCCCACCTTTTCCAAAGTTTCAGGTTCAGCTGTGACCATCTCTGATGCTTCGGAGGAAGGCTTTTAGGAACATAAGACATGAACTAGAGGTGACTCCTCTCCCTTAGGGCTGCTGAGCCCAGATCCCAATCACCACAGGCAACCCCTATTTTTTCCCTCCTTTTCAAAAACGATGATGAACATTATCACCAGAGGAGATATGAGAGTAAAACAGAGTCTGGTAAAGTTGAATCTATCTTCTATCCACCAAAACCTGATTGTTTACTGTTAAACCTTCTAAGTTCTCATTCCATCCTTAAATATCTCAGCAATGTCAAATCACCTAATGACTTGAAAATTGCTGAGCTGTGTCTTTCTCTTGATTCAATATTTTAAATGAAAAATTAACTACTGGACTGGACCCTTGTATATTTTTAAATATTTTTTAAACTATCAATTTAACAGAGTCCTCTAAAAAGTGTGGTTTATATTACAATGGCAACATTAGCAGAAGACGATAGCACTGCTAGCTGGGATCAGAACACCACCACCACAAATCGATCACTAAGAAAGAGTCAGGAAGGTGATGTACTTAGGATATTTTTCTTCAGTCAAGGATTTTTAATTTTAAATGTTTAAAGAGGATGTAGAATGCATTTGTTTTAGGGACATTTAATTTTCTTTTCCAAAGTAAATAAAAAAATAGCAGAGACATTTATTACATTGTGCTGTTTGATCCATGCTAAGATCAGACGTTTTTCATTAAAAAATGCTAATGATAGTTATGTTGAAGAACGACACATGAGCTATTGCCATAGAATCAGTTGCTGATATAATGTCACTCTTCATTTATCTTTATCATAAGTAAATCTACTTAGGAAATCAGAAATAACCCCCTCAATTTTATTAATTTCTGCCAAAAATGATGACATTAATTGTGAGGTTACTTTTTTTTTTTTAAAGAAAAAGCTCTATATTTTCCTCAACTAAGAACCGCAACAGAACTAGGAGAAGTGAATGCTAAGAAAAACAACAAAGTACAAGGAAAGCAGTAATCCTGCACTGGGCAGGGGATGAGCTGGATTACTTGAAAGGTCTTTTCCATCTGGAATGTCTTTGTTCTATGAAAAATTAGGAATGAAATCTATCATGAAATGAATTCTGCCTGTAAAGGCATCATATTTGCTGTGGTCAAAATAAGAGTATTTTAGAGTCCAATGACAAATTAGAAAAACAACAATAAAACCTGATTTTAATAGAAACTGCACAAGAGGAGAATTCCTTTATCTATTTCAATCCACTGAAACTTCACCTACCAGCAGGAGATCAATTTAAAAGCATTGTATTATTAACATAAATTCTCGTTGGCTGACCTTAATCCAAGGTATGACCATGTGGAATCAATACCTTTACACAAATTAACTCTTTCATAAGAAGAAAAGGAGTACTTGTGGCACCTTAGAGACTAACCAATTTATTTGAGCATAAGCTTTCGTGAGCTACAGCTCACTTCATCAGATGCATACTGTGGAAACTGCAGAAGACATTATATACACAGAGACCATGAAACAATACCTCCTCCCACCCCACTCTCCTGCTGGTAATAGCTTATCTAAAGTGATCACTCTCCTTACAATGTGTATGATAATCAAGTTGGGCCATTTCCAGCACAAATCCAGGTGAGTTTGTGTGTGTGGTTTTTGGAAAAAAAAGGGGGGGGGGGTTGAGAAAACCTGGATTTGTGCTGGAAATGGCCCACCTTGATTATCATACACATTGTAAAGAGAGTGGTCACTTTGGATGGGCTATTACCAGCAGGAGAGTGAGTTTGTGTGTGGGGGGGGGAGGGCGGAGGGTGAGAAAACATGGATTTGTGCTGGAAATGGCCCAACTTGATTATCATACACATTGTAAGGAGAGTGATCACTTTAGATAAGCTATTACCAGCAGGAGAGTGGGGTGGGAGGAGGTATTGTTTCATGGTCTCTGTGTATATAATGTCTTCTGCAGTTTCCACAGTATGCATCCGATGAAGTGAGCTGTAGCTCATGAAAGCTTATGCTCAAATAAATTGGTTAGTCTCTAAGGTGCCACAAGTACTCCTTTTCTTTTTGCGAATACAGACTAACACGGCTGTTACTCTGAAATCTTTCATAAGGTGTCACATAAAATACCATAAAACATCTCAATGCATATGATCTTAAGGGAGAAAAATAACATCTGCAGGGTCCAATCCATCTCTCACTAAAGTCAATGGAAAGGTTCCCATTACTTTCCAGTTAAAGTTGGGTTTGACCCAAACAGTACAAGATGGCATTCTGATTCCATAGAGAGTCAGGTTTGAGGGGAGGCACTCCAGTCCCTCCCTCCATTAGAAAATGGGCCATTCAGTAGTTACCAACACATACTTTCATGGATTAATGTCATCCCAGAGTCCTTTTAGGACAGAATTAATATATATTTGCTCAGTCAAGATAAAACCCTGAATATAAATAAAAAGATAATATTTGATTTTTTTTTGGTAATTCTTCTCCTAATACTAATGAACAAGATTATTTGTTTCATCAGATTAAAATAATGGAAGATTTGCAGAACTAGACTAAAAAATGCATATGCCATACGTAACTCTTCTTAAATATGAATAGAAAGAGTGTTATTTTTGGTTTGTTACCAGTAGATGTCTCAAGTCCACTAAAATATATTATTGGAAAACGTCTTAATCTGTAGGAACATTTTTAGGCCAGTTGAAGATGACCTTTCTAATATATTTTAAATATTGTTTAATAATTTATGGCTGGGGATTAATTATTCAGGGGCATATTTTATGTACACAGTGCTTCAGAGAATCAAGAAATCTGTTAATTGGAGAAATTATGCAATTAAATCATCAGAAAGGGAACACCCACAAGCAACCTTCCTTCGTAGACACCATCATGGAGACTGTCCACTGCTTGTTTGATAAACGAATGTTAAAGTTTTAAAAGGAAAGTCTTTGTCTAAGATTTAATTAAATCTTTAAAATTGAGGTCGAAAAAGCATCACAATTATTCCCCATCATCCATTTCTATTGCAACTGCCACATTGAATCTGGAAGACTGGAGCTTATCTGACAATTAACTTTTTGCACTGAACAGTGTTAAAAGTCTGTGGAAAGGGAAAAGTTCCTGCATGAGCAGTCAGAGGACATTCATGTCACCTTCCATTTATGCTACAGCCACTAGGGGTGGCAGAGGCAGATTTACAGTGAAACACAGGGTGCCCTGGCATGGGGCCCCCCAATGACAAGGGGCCCCAGGGCTGGGCAGCTGCAGGGGGAGAAGCTCGGTTCATCCAGCTCCTGGGACCCATCAGCAGCCAAGCTCCCCCCTCCCTTCATCGTGCCGTATTCCCGCCCCTCTCCCACCGCCGAACAGCTGTTTGCCAGCTCTCGGGGCACTATAGGAGGGAGGGGGAGGAGCAGAGCCGCAGCGCACTCGGGGGAGGAGGTGGAGACAAGGTGGGGGCAGGGCCTTGGAGAAGGGGGTGGAATCGGGGCAGGGCGGAGCAAAGGGGGGCTCCCACACTCCCCCTACACATACCTCCCCCAGCACCCTGCCGTGAGCCACTCAGGGGGGCAGGGGGCTGGGAGCACCCCACACACATCCCCAGCCCCCCCACACCCCATGCCCCGATTCCTGTACCCCCCACATCCCCACCCCACCGCCCGAGCACCAAATGGGAGCTCCTGCATCACCCCATTCCCACCTGCACCCCTCGCATCAAATGGGAGCTGTCCCAGGTAAGTGCTCCACACCCCAACCCCTGCCCCAGCTCTTTGAGCCCCCTCCCGCACCATAACTCCTGGCCAGACCCCGTACCCCAACCCCCAGCCTGCTCCTTCACCTAACTTCCTCCCAGACTCTGCACCCCCAGCCCTGAGCCCCCTCCCACACCCTAAGTCCTGGCCAGACCCTGTACCCCAACATTTTTTTACATTTTTTTTAATAAAGCACTCTAATCCAAAGCGCTTTACAATAGATAGCTAACAGTACAAACAATATTCGGAAACATCATTAAGTGATCCGCCCAGACCCTCAGTGATTTTCAAGTGGTCTGTGAAAAAATAAGTTAGAATACAAAAACAATCAAGGTACCTCACTTTATTTTCATTTACTTCCTATAACTTATAGGAGGAGGATGAAAAAAAAAAGAATGAAAAACGTGGACGGTGGGAGCGTGGTGAGATCAGAGAGAATGTTCTTTTTCTTGGCTGGAGTCCCAAGGAGGGACCCCAAAAATGAAGCTGAGCACAGGGCCCCACTAACTCAAAATCTGCCACTGGGGGGGTGTGGTACATTGCTGCCTCTTTGAAAAACACAAGGCCACCATGACAGATCGGGCGTGTGTAGGAAATGAGCCGAGGTTGGCTGTCATCATTCCATTGGCACGAGCACGACAACAGACAAGAAGAATGTTCCCTTTGCTTAGCTCCACATTGTACTGACATTTTGACCCAGAGGCGGTAGTTTTGTGCAGTCTGAAAAGGAGCTCCTTAATTGTTTTTACTATCACTATTAGCAACGTTTGGTCGTGCTGGAGAGAAAATGTCATTTTCCCTAATTTGTGTAGCTTTATACCTTTTTACAAGGTTAGTTTAAGAGAATGTTTCATCCAAGACTCAAATCCCATTCATATTGAGAATCAGTGGAGTTCCGCTACAATATCTTTGTTTTCTATCTGCTATGATGTTCCCTGTTGTATTTCTTATTTAAACATATGTTATAGAATTGGTTATTTCAACAATAAAAATCTCTCTTATGGGAAACTAAGAATGATGGGGGCGGGGTGAGGGCTGGAAAGCACACAATTAATG
Organism: Lepidochelys kempii; assembly: GCF_965140285.1. Lineage (NCBI taxonomy): Eukaryota > Metazoa > Chordata > Testudines > Cheloniidae > Lepidochelys > Lepidochelys kempii. The sequence continues at coordinate 20,767,712 of NC_136394.1, read as the reverse complement.
GCTCCAAGGGACTTTGATAAATCTGTCAATTACAGCTCATATAAAATGAGTCTCCTAAACCTTCATGGCACTTGTAAAACTCATAACAGTATGCATCCGATGAAGTGAGCTGTAGCTCACGAAAGCTTATGCTCAAATAAATTGGTTAGTCTCTAAGGTGGCACAAGTACTCCTTTTCATTTTGGAGTTCGGAGCTGTTCAAACTTTTTCTCTATGCCTTGCTATATTGGATTCTAGCTGGGTGTGGGACTGGAAGTGGATGTCCTGAAAGTATTGTGAGAAAGGCTGTTTGAATGAGATCTCCAGCTGAATATCCAAGTTCAGACAGTTTGGCTTATGCATCTGCTCTTTTGTGTGCATGACAGAAATGACCCCCAAACACCCAGCGTGTTTAATTGAATTTTTACTGATGAGAGATGTCAAATTGAAACTGTGGAGAGCACGGCCTTCTGTTCATACACATGACATGTACAACCTGGGCAACAGCAGTGCACAAAATGCCCCACCAGTGTCCCTCAACCTTCCACTAGCAGAACTGCCTCAGGGATGAGAGAGGGTAGTTCAATCTTCTCTGGCATCTCTGCTGAGGTTGCCGACATGTGTGTAATGATGGTGGATTTTGTTACTTGGACCCCTGTGCACTCGGACCTCAACTAAGACACACTATCTCATTTCACATAGGCACAGGCTATTAATCGGCTGTCAAATTGGAACAACTTTCAGTCACTGCATTAGAGCCAGTGGCACAGCTATAAAAGGATCTATATCTCATTGCAAGCTCCAGGAACCATCAAGTATTTGAGGTTTACTCTACACTTCTGAAAATATCACATGAAATAATGAATGACACACTCAGTCCGTTAGTACCAGACCCAACACGTTTGCTGGGCCCCACATTGCCCAGGTCAGGTGTCTGTTAGATTGTTAATATATTACGAAAACATGGAACTATTATTGCATTTCCTTCATGATTATCCCAAATTAATTCAGTGGATGTAGTGAGTTTTTTTTCCCCAAGCACAGAAGGATTTTTTGAATGACCCACTGTGCCAGAGGTGATTGTATATGCTGCTGATGTTTATAATATCCTCTCAGTTTCACACCTTCTGACTGTTACAAATCTCTGAAAATGTATTTGCAAAACAGAACAAGGAGATTTTCAGATTGTAGTGGGGAAAAATGATTAGATTCCCTCCCCCTCTTTTTATAAAACAAAGCTTGAGATGTAGGCTCCTCTACAACTGATGGCAATTTCCCTTTTGTGTTAACTTTTCAGCTCTCACATATGCATTATATCAGGAATTTGCTGCCAGTGATGATCTGGAAGGGGCTCATGGGAATCTCTTGAAAAAAGAGCTGCTTTTGGGCCCCATGAAAGGAAATCTCAGCTTTTATTTTAAAAAGACTTAGCCCTGGTGTTGTTGACTCCATTGACTGAAAAGGAGTTGCAGCTGTTTACCCCAGGGCTGAACTGGGCTCCTTTCTCTAACTGTAGGCCATTACAAGGAAGCCTGTGCTGACAATAACTGTGATGTATCCACTGTGTTAATAAATAAAGGATATTGGTTTTCAGGGCCTTCAGCCCTTCTATCAACCTTCTATCAATGCATAATCCACTTTAAAAAACTTTCAGAGAATTATCTGTCTGGAATTGACATAGTGCTACACATAATTACCCAGTGAGATTTGGAGAGGACTGACACAGGAGCTGCAGTTTAAATCTAGAAAGATCTTTGGAACAAAATCTATTACTGGGACAAAATTACTTTGGGACAAATGTAACCAGCTCTAGCTTTCAGTGTAAGTGATAATGCCATTAACTTTTAGATGTGAGATGTATAACATTGAAGGATGATGGCGCCCTGAGCATCCCATAAATACTGGTGGAAGACCTAGTCTGCTTCCTTATTTTTTCCCCACAGTTTACCTGGCTTGACTTCCCACTGGATGCAACCGAAATGTACATATTGATTTTCCTCTTTGGAATTTTAAAATGAACAAATAACGTGTGTGTTTGCGCATGCTTGTGGGAGAGCAATAAATATCAGAAAGGTTATGTGATAAGTTCATTCAAGTTTGTTCCATATTGGACTTATCAGCCAACCAAACTTTTTTCGAAGTTTGGTGAGTATGACTTCAAACCCTTGCTGTACTGCCTAATGACAGAATTAAGCCAACATGATGCCACCCAATCCAATTACAGGGTCTTGTTGCACATTAAAAATGAGCAGTAGCAAAGGAGAACAAGCAAGTTTTGCTGTCAAGTAATACAATTAGCAGAAGAACAGTAGTTATGTAGATGCTGGTAGCACCTGACCTTAAAAGCAGAACAAGGGACATGAAGTGAATGGGCTAAATGGGATAGTGGGGAAAGACATAGAGATAGGAAAGATGTGCAAGGTGCATTTTACAGGCACAAAATGTGACCTCACAGAAAAATGACACCAGAGTGAAATGTTCATTAAAAGTCGTCTCCTTTAAACTTGTTTTATAACTGTTATGTCCAAGAGACTGGAAACCTCACAGAATGTACCAGCAGCTCATACCAATACTGGCTAAACAAAACTCCCTGTGCTTACTGTCAAAGGGGCAGTCTCTACAGTCAGTTGCAGGCATCTACAGGCAGATAAAGACCCAGGAGCATGACACTTCCCTGTTTCTGGGGAGATCGAGGAATGGCAAAGATGTGGAACTAGCCCTCTAACTTGCTTATTGGTAGGCCTATAATAAAAGAGCAGTTTCTTCCATGAGTGCCCTCTTGTGAGACTCTGAAAGGTCAGCATTAACATGCTGGACTGCAGCCAAAAGCTCTCCACTTCTCCAGAAGAAATATATATCCCCAAAACCTCCTACAGCATCTCTCCTGATGCCCCTAGGTAAATCCTAATCTTTACTCCCTACCCCTATTGCCCCTTTCCTAAGTATAGCTAACATGCAGCTTTTCCTGCCTCACTTGCAAAGGGCTTAGTGTTCTAAGATGCTGTTTACGTAATTGAGAGCTATGCTCCTAACTCCCCCCGTTGTTTTCAAAAATCCCACCCTACGTTTATAAAAGGGGCTAGCGTTTTGACGGTTATTGCTAGGGGGAACGAAGAGCATTCACTAGTAAAGAGCTTTCTGTGAGGGAAACCTTCACAGGGAGAGGGGTTTTGTTTGTTTGTTTGTTTGTTTGTTTTACAAAAATTGAGCCTAGTGTGGTGTGGAAATCCTGAAAAGGAGGCTTTTCTCCCACCCAAAGGAGTAGGAAGGATCTGAAGAAGGACACTTCAGTATAGCAAAGGGATGTTGCTCTCTGCCATATTAAGCCTCTCATTGGAGACAAATTTACTCAACTAGTTTATCCTGGGATAGGCTCAGAAATAAACCATATACACTCCTGCTAGAGTTAAGGCTCACTATCGTCTATATGATTGTAAGGGGTGGAATTGTCTGACTTCAATCCAATAGTAACAGTTGGTTTGATGCTGGGTTGATGCTCTTATAGAGCCAAGCTGTCTTGTTCTCTTCTTGTCATAGTCATAATGCAGGCACTAGATATTTGGTCTATGTTTGCCATCTCATCTGCTTTCTGACCATGCTCTGAGGGGCAACCTTCATTTCTGTTTGATCAACAATTTCATTAATCAATATCAAAGGCAAAGAAAATTACAGATGGATTACAGCTCTTAAGACACGTTCTACCATCAATAAATGCCATGCCAACATCATAATTTTCAACTTAACCCTGATTCCTCCTTGCATTTAATAAAGTGTTTAATACCTAGATTGCAAAGGATGTCTCTAATTAATTTCTATAATCTAATGTATTATTAATCTAAATAGATAAAAACATCTAAATTATTCGAATAGTCTGATTCAATCCACAAAAGCAATAAAATTTAGAGGATTTGAGTTTGTAGCCTGAGGACGATGTGCAATGAGTTGGTGGCCTTAGCCCACACGCTAAAGGGCAGATACCCACCACCACTATTTGAACCCTCGCTAACATCTCAGCAGAGAGGACAAGAATGGATTAGGATTGGAGAACAAATTTTCCTCGCTCCTATAGATGGCCCCTCCCAGGTAGGATTGAGACACATTGGCTGGGCAATGTGTGGAAGCTTGGACATGTTTTACCTTTGATGTGGATAATTTAGGATCTCATTCTCTTAGATGGCCATTCTAACATCATAACCACTACAGTTACTTTAGGGGAAGGATGAGTCAAGCAACAACAAACTCTCAGCTGTACATATAGGGGTTCAGTTTTTTAGGGAAGGATATTTTTGAAAGCTACCACTGAGAACACTCTAATTCCCTGATTTCTATGTCTGACACATCCGAGTCCTACTACTTTACCCCCATCATCAACAGTTGAAAATGTAATCTGTCTTTGCTTTTTCTGTAGCAATCTTTGACATCAACGGACTTTGGATCAAGCTTTAAGTGCTAAATTGAATTAAGATACTTGAAATTAGAAGACACTTCAAACTCACACAGAGTGAATCTTCTCTTTGGGTTCAGTATAAGGAAAATGGCACATTTTTTGCATGCTGCACATCAAGTATGAATATGATTTTAAGTAACTACCTCCTAATATGCCAAGGAGACGGTCTAACAGTTATGGGGCATTTCAGTTCTTAAAATTATATTTTTATTATTTTGTGCATAAAACTACAAATATGTCCACATGCAATAACAATAAAGCACCAAGAAATATATTATAGGAGTATAATCTTTTCTAGGCTGTCACGTTAACGTAATAAGATAAAGAAGAATGTAAACGGAGGATAATTATGTTAGTCACTGCACCAAAATCAATTTTATATGTTGGTATATAATTCTAATCTCATCTTCTCCATAAACCAAATATCTTTATTTTTATAGCCAACCACTTCATTCAGGTGTGACATTTTGCAGAACTGCTACTTGTACTGCTACAGACACACAGAAGACAATGATAGAGGAAATCTGCAAAGCAATTGAGAAAGAAAGCACAGAGAAAAAGAAAATATTAGACAATAGAGAGAAAACAACAAAGAACACAGGCTGCTGCAAGCCAGTGCCCAAGATGCCATTAACCATTATGCCATCAACTTGTGTATCAGTGGTGTTTGTTCTAATGAAATTTATACATTTCCCCCAAATTGGTTACATTTTGATAAGTTATCTAGTGATTTATATATCAAACATTATTGACAGATCAGTGTAGCTTTCTACTTGATTATCTTCTGCCTATTTATGTAGCCCACTATGGTACCAGGGCATCGTCTCAAAACCATTCATTGGCTGCTGCTTTGCTTTTACTTCAGGTTCAAGATCCTCTTATGCTCTGCATCCTAGCTGCCATTTCAGCTCCACTTTCTGGCTTTACTCCATGCTACCTCTAACAGGAACAGCTTCCCACTTCTACTTTATCAAGCACTATCAAGTCTTCCTATACTGATTTGCTCACCAACAACCATTTCATACCATTTTTGTGGAAAAACTTTGGCTCTTAGTGTCAAAGGCATCTAATGATTTTGGGTGCCCAAATTGAAGGGCCTTATTTTCAGAATGCTCTTGGCCCTCAAACTCTAAAAATCAGACCCCTTTCAGCTGTCAAATTTAGCATACAAAATTTGAGGCACCCAAAATACAAGAGCCGGGCAATTTACTTCAGTGAACGGATTTTTTTTTTTAAAAAAGACTTCTTTTAGGTATGAATAAGACAAATAATTTCAACTGAAAAAACACTGACTTCCTTTGAAAAAAATTATAATATTTTGTTTCGACTATTTCAAAATGCCTTTTTGTTTTGACTTTTTGTTTCTAAATTTCATTTGTAGTCAGACTTGGCCAGTTAAAAAAACCACACACACACACAAAGGATGAACACCCCCTTAGTGGACAAATCAAATAGAAAAACTGAAATTTTTAATTTCGAGTCAACCTGAAAATCATCCGTAAGCAAACACACAATCCCATGTGTTTTGAAGACATTTGCCTTTGTATCCAACATCCTTGTGAACACAATGTCATTCACACAAATGTTTTGGAAAAGGGAACAAAAGAGTTCTAGAAACTGTCAGAATGAATTAGCAGTGCTTATCAGATCTAATACCTACCAACATTTTGGGAAATATTTGCTCTGTGTCTGAATTCTCATCTCCACTGTAGCACGGACAGCCATAGGCCTGTCATATAATTTTTATGCATTTCAGTTTCCACATCCACACAATGTTCATAATTATATTTTCTTGCCTAGCTTTATAAATTGATATATTTAATTAAATAATGATCTCACTTCCCAGGATTGTTGTGAGCATGAGTTAATTAATGGTTGTCTACTTCTTTAAAGATGTTAAACACTACATATGATTATTATGTAGGCATAGTCAAGTGAGTTTCATTACATTAATTAACTGTGCTCTGATTTTATAACACTAGAGAAGAGAATGTTTAATGCCTATATACATGTCTTCCAGTACACTAGCCCTAGGAGCCAGCTTTTCCATTTTACTCACTATAGTTCTGAAGAGGTTGAACCTAGGATTAAGGATAAGCATGCCAATGTAATGACGATTACAATGTGCAATTTAGAAATGGAACCAAATCCTGCTGACCCTACTTGGACAAAATTCCCATTGCAGTCAGTGAGAGTAAAATCAGATTGAAAACAAACTAGAAACTTTAGGATTTGACCGAATCCCTCCAAGTACAAGTAATATTTTTTCATTATGTTCTGTGTTTGTCCCAAATTATTAATTTGCCACAGAAATCTCAACAAAAGGAGACTGACAAGATTTGCACAAAAAGTCTAAGAACATTAGTTCATGTATACTAGTCCCTGAATACTATACTAAATGGACTATATTTATTTCGTCAAATGATCCCAAAATAATAAGGATAGGATTGTGAATCAGAATTTAACTAGACAGAGAAATTATTCCAATGCATATCAACAAACAAAAAATCTGTTAGTGAAATCAGTAACAGTAACAGAAGATAAACAGTTACTTTTCCATTATAGTTTAACACATGGAGAATACATCTATACCTTATGTTAATGGAATTTGCCAAGGATATTTGACTCACAATAAATACCCAGATAAATGTCTGATGTTAATATGCCAAGTTCCAATGTATATTAGCTGGCAATAAACTGCTTTTGGTATTAAAATGATTTCCATGTCTATAGCTTTAAAAAAAGATTATTTCTCCAGTTAGATGCTTGATCAGTATGGGACATTAACTTCGTAGTCAATTGGGGCCTGTCATTTCATTGTACAGTATTAATGACATTCAGATTGGCCACATATTCATTTCAGCTAGCCCCAAAAGTGCAATCAATCTTAACAGCAAAGCAATCATCTATCATTTTCCATTAGAAAATCAGTTCTACAGACTGAGCTCATGTCACAGTATGGAATATACAGTAATAGCTGCCATCAAAAATGCTGCTTTATGAGCAGATGAAGATCATGTTATGTAAGACACCACTCCATTTATTCAACAAATAAAGGCTATAAAGGTGTTGGATCATATTAAAGAAGTTCTGTATTAAAATCACAAATGAGTTTGATTCCCCATAGTTTAAATTCCAGGGTATTACTAATTAAGAGGTCTCTTGGTTTTTGGTACTGTTTCTCTCCCTCTATGTGTGAAACTTGCAAGCTGCTAATTGTGTTAGTACATTCTAAGACACAGTCTGTTCTCAAAGCAATTCTTTGTAACAACAACTACTCACACAGAGAGAGACTCGAAGCAATACTCTGTAACAACAGAAACAGCATCCAGAGACTCCCTGTCCTTTTGTTGTATTCATCTCTCTTTGTTAACAATTGTGATTAAAATAGAGCTAGAGGATGTATGTGGATGGATGCTTGGTGTGGATAATAACTGAATGATCAGGGAGGTGCCAGCCTAAGAATCCAGTGTCCATCGGCTGAAGAAGGCGTCAAGTGGAAATAACCAGAGGACCCCCGGAGGGCAGACTGGAATCCACCCAACAGCCTCAAGAATGGGAGAACCAAAGAACAAGATAACATCTGGCAGCACAGAGCCGTCAGGAATGTGCCATCTGCTGATTGATTCAGCAACAGCATGATGAAGCAATGCCCATAGACTGGCATAGGAAGAAATTCCTATAAAAATGGACTCTAGGAAGTGAGAACTTTGGGGTCTGATTCCGCAAACCAACTTCCAGAAGCATCAGATGAGCATCTGACAAGGCCCTGCTCCCTCCTCGTGTCCAGGCAACCTGGCCAGTGGCTTCGCAAGAGCAACTCTAAGGCTGGTAACTATGATAACAACTTGCAGAACCTGTGTGTGTACGAATGAATGTGTGAATATGAAATTGAATGGAATGTTATAGCTGTAACTAACTGCTTACTATGATTCTTTCTGTATTCACAATAAATGTGGCATTTTGCCTTTTCTCCTTTAATAAGATCCTGCTGGTTTTTATTTTATTGGTATAACAAAGGGGCCTGGATTCTCCTCTCCAGCCTGGCTTCATGCCAGTGCAACTCCGTTGATTTCAGAGGAGTTACTCCTGACCACTGTTCCCTCTAAGCTGTGTGTGCACACACAGATCCTAAACCCCGCGCAGATGGCAAAACACCACGTGCACAAAAATTTGCACAGAAGCACAACAATTTGCACAGAAGAAATTTTTTGAGCACATGGACTGTCAAAAATTAGAGGGAACATTGCTCCTGAGATACACAAGTGTAAGTGAGAAGAGAATCTGGCCCCCAGTCTTTTATTAAGGCTTTATTTTATAACTCTGAAATGCACTAAACGCACATACAAACACACAGAGAGCTGGAGAACGGTGGCTCTCAACCTTTCCAGCCTACTGTACCCCTTTCAGGAGTCTGATTTGTCTTGCGTATCCCCAAGTTTCACCTCACTTAAAAACTAATTGTTACAAAATTAGACATAAAAATACAAAAGTAGCACAGCACACTATTACTGAACAATTGTTGACTTTCTCATTTTTACCATATCATTATAAAATAAATCAATTGGAATATAAATATTGTCCTTACATTTCAGTGTATAATATATAGAGCAGTACAAACAAGTCATTGTCTGTATGAAATTTTAGTTTCTACTGACTTTGCTAGCACTTTTTATGTAGCCTGTTGTAAAACTAGGCAAATATCTAGATGAGTTGATGTACCCCCAGAAGACCACTGCGTACCCCCAGAGGTACGCATACTCCTGGTTGAGAAGTACTGCCGTAGAGGGAGGACACACAGAGTTGAAGCTTTACAAAACATAAAATATTGATGAAAATGGCCTTTGAGGGCAGAGCCATGGTGAACTATCACAAATGTTTTTTATCTCTGTAGTTGTAGGTTCAGATCTGGTGCATTTGCCTCTCTCTATTAACAAGGTAAAAATTATATTAAAGGTCTCGCAAGTATTCAGAAGCCAGCTATCAAAAGGAAAGAGCCTCTTCTATCTATGACTAAAAGCCAATTTATTTTCTGACGTCACTTTTATAGAATGGGCTTATGGGTAAAAGCTCAGAGATGCATATATAAAATTTGAGAGAAGCACCATGGGAAAACCCATTCTCCTCTCACGTTCCTCTGTGTAAGCCGGGGGTAAGTCCACTGCAGGCAATGAAACTACACCAGTAAAAAACCAGCCCTGAGTGGCATAAGAGAGTAGTGTAAGAGATTTTACCTGTGGTTTGGGTGAGAACTGAAAAATATAGTGACTCTATCCTTTGCTGGAGTTATCACATTCAGCCCTTGAGGGCCTATAATAGTTAGAAATCATGTCAATCGCTTTTTCCTCGGGTTAGAATTTTCTACATTTTTGGTTCATCGTGATCTTTCGGGAAAGACATGTCTGCAACAGCAAAAGGGAGTGATTTGAGGAGAGGACTGAGAACCAGGTCTCCTGAGTTTTATTTTTGGCTTTGTCATTGTCACATTGTCTTGGACAAATTGCGAACTCTCTGAGCCTCAGTTTTTTCCATCGGTAAACCAATCATGATGATACTGACCTACCTCAGACAAGTATGATGAGGCTCCATTAATTAATGTTAGAAAGGGGCACTTGGCAAGCCCTGGAAGAATGGAACTGAAGAAGATCCAATAATTTTTTTAATAACTTATTGTTGTCTTAGAATAATTCAGTTACCATCCAATCATGATTTTTCAGCTTTATCAGAGGTGAAAATAAAGGGAAGGTTGGGGAACCCTAGCAATATATGCTAATTAACGTATGATTGATTTGTAAAGGGACAAATTTTCAAAGTGGGCATGAGAAACACCCCCTCAAAACCCACATTTGTGTCCATAAATGGGTATTTCATTTTGCAAGCCAGGCACTTATGGACCAGCTCCTGCAATGTGCCATACTCTTTCCTCTCAGTAATACTACTGTGCACAGAATAGGTAGGGGAGCAAGGAATTCATCCAACTGTCCCCATGAATGAAGTACTGCACAGTGGGATGCCCCAGTGGGGCAGGGAGAGATGGTTTACAAACTCCTCAGTTCAGGAAGGTGGAGGTCTGCGTGTCTATTGATCCCTTCTGTACATGTATTTAAAACAAGTGGGGAAGTATGTGGGGTGCACATTGGCAGGCCAAACTGATATCTGTTGTTCGAGAAAGCAGCAAACTCTGTACAAACGTATGTGATGTATGCAACTCATACTGAGTTGAGAGAGGGTGAATCACTGACTGAGGTCATAGCCACAGGCAATGGAAAAATTTGACATGATCGAGTGAGTGGATTGTACACGGATACTTACCTTACGGCACAAACTTCAGGAGGGGTATCCTGTATCATCTTTTGCTGCCTCGGGCTCAGAGCTGTAAGTTGAGAGGCCGAAAACATTGAATACTGTTTTTCAAAATCCACTTTACTTGAGCTGGAAAAGTTGAGAGAAACAAAGAAGTAGATAGCTATGCCTCCCCCCCACCACCCCGTAATAGGTATTTTTGCTACTGAATGAACATTTAGGTAGGATTATTGAATATATCTGATGCGATGGATAATGGTGGCTACAGTTTCCTCAATCAATGAAATTATGCATTCCTTGAAGAGGTAATCATCTGGACAACATGAAACGTTTGGTGACCTCAGTCCAATTCCAAGTGGTACAGGACCCTCACCGCACAAAACACTACCACACCTGGCACCCTTGTTCGCAGTCACCAGACAGGAGAAAGACTGGACTAAAGCACTGCTCCATCTCTCTTGGTGATTTCTCCTGGTCCGAGATGAGGCAGTTTGAGAAACCTGCTGTGGCAGAGACAGGAATGGAACCCTGGTCTCTGGACACTCCGCCCTGTCCTGTAACCATTAGTTCTCCCTCTCCCACTTATTTACTCTGAAGGATGATACGTTTACTTCCACGTTTTAAAGGCAGCAGCATAATGCTGCACCTGATCAGTGGACAAGAGGACTTCAGACTCCAGTGCTGTCATTTTGGTACCTTTCATCATCACTAAAGTGTTTAATTTGTGCATAATATTTTAATTCATCCAAATAGAAACAAAGAGAAAAAGAAAAGATTTCCCCCTCCTCACTCCTAACACTGGAGCATGAGCTGCAGTCTCTCAGTTGGGTAAGTTGCCTTTTTACAGTTGCATGGAATGTTGTTTCATCGATTAAACATCCAAGACAATTAAAAAAAAAGATTTTTTTAATCAATGCAGCTTTTCCCTGTGCGGTTGTTCTGTCAAATTGAAGGAGGGAAGGATCCTAAATAAAGCCATAATAATTGGACATGTATAATAAAGCTAAGCAAGGAGGAGGTGCTGGAACTGAACATCAATTAACATAGTCTAGCAATGAGGGAGGAGATCACAGAATGAATGGACAGAGCTGCACAGACAAGCAGAAGGCTACTGAACTCTGATTAATCACAATGTAGCTTTCATTAGTTCTACTCAGCAGAACTGACATTGTGGCGGAATTATCTCATTATTTTACAGCACAAAACATGAGACATCAAGACAAATCTGAAGGCCTTCTGTACTGCACTTAACGTCTGTTGGGGAACGGGAGGTGATATATTTCAGCAGCTGGCCATCTCTTATACAGATGTTACTGTACAGGTAACGTATTTGATTTATGGCCTGTTTAATCAACCAAGACAAAAAATGTTTTTAACTTCACAGACATACATCTTCTCAAGGTATGTTATATGTCTGATGGCTGTTAAAAATGCTAGCTTTTTTATAGTATGCTAGTTAAGGGATAATATTATGTCTGTGGTTGTATCCCTGGGAACCATGGGCACTTAGCCTGGGCTTTTGAAAACACTAAGTGCTCGCTGGATAATGGCAGTAAAGGAATCACATGCTTCCTTGTAAAGAAGTTTTATGCCGCTTTATTCCAAATTTGGAAATGGAAACTGAGCTCTTTCTTCAGAATATATAGGGAGCAGAGAGAGGGCTCCTGGTTCAAGAACAGGGTTCAAAGTCAGAAAGCTCTATGGTGAAATCCTGGCCCACTGAAGTCAGTGGAAATTTTTCATTGGGGCCAGGGTTTCACCTCCGGATACTATACCTGATACTGACATGCTGTGGGATCTTGGACAAATCCCTTAGCAGCTCTGCACCTCAGTTTCCCCATCTGTACAATAGTGAGGACAGAAAGTATTTTCTGAACCTGAGATGGAAGGTGGTATATAAGAATGATCCATCACTATTATATCTATGCGTACATGAGGACATTCAGATTGTGCTTTGAATCTGTAAGAAACATTTAGCAAACCTTTGCAATAAGTGGCCAACCTTTTATTACAGTGCTGACAGGTGTGACACACGGAAATCAATTGCAGTGAATGCTTGAAACAGTATATTTTGTGTTAAACAGAAACTCCATAACATAACCAAGATCCCCAAAGACACCAGAAACTGCACTGTAGTGTCCTGGTTGCCTGAGGCTGGCAGTGAACAACTCCCATTGACTTCAGTGGAAATTGCTCATACTGATTGAAATTCACTGTTGTGTGCAGAGGATCCAGACAGGCCCTATGACAGATTAGGAGGGACTTGTGCTGGACCCCACTGCAGAGACACAAAATTTTGCCTTTAGACGATGTGATCTTTCTTACTGAACCATTTCATCCTGTGTGGAAACACCTGCTCCAGCATTTATTGGGAATCATTTAAATGAGAAAAGGTAGCTAACAAATTTCATATTTAATGGCATTTCTCAGCCTGGTAAGTCATCTCAAATAAGAAAATTCATCCCCTTTTGTGATCACATGAAATAAGTTCAGAGGATGTAGTATTTAGACAATATTATATAATAGGCAGTCAATCAATTTTACTTCCTAAGACAGGCATTGTAAGTGAAAAACAATTCAACAATTGCTACATTGAAATAGAACTGCATGTCTAAACCTTACTCAGGCAAAATCCCATTAAAGCCATTTTTGAGTTGATAATACAGCATCTATAACCCAGCCTGTGCTACCTAGTCACCTGTGTCCACTTTCCACCAACAAAGCAAGGAGAGAGACACTCTGATCCCAAGCATGGAGTCTGCAAAGCAGAGCGACCCTCCACTGAGGTTCTCATTTAACCTCTAAGGGCCATTGAACAGGACAGGAGTAGTCCTGAGACTGACCACTGTGCCTGGTAATAAGCATCAATCAGATTCCCTTCATTTGACCCTTTGACCGCACTTCTGTTCCTGTTATTTTATTAGTTGTCCCACGAAATCACTTGGCTTCCAGGTCCTGTGGATCCTCCCTTAGGCTCGGGGGGGGGGGGGGGATCCTTTAGCAGTGTGCGAGCTTCTGCCCGCCCACTTCCTGGATCCCAATAGGAATAAGCACTTGCAGGATTGGCTTTTAAAGCAGTATTAGTGACAAACATTTGGCTTTATAAACATGGATATCCAAAAACTGAGATAGTGTATTGTATATGTACACGTTATTGAAATCAAGCCCTGGTAGTTGGACTCTCCCTTTGCAATTTTGCTTTCACTTTTGCATTCAAGCAGTACATTTTTGCTTAGTCATAATTTACATGGGTTACCATGGTAACACCTGTAGGGTGTAATTCCCCTATTCATTAGAGGAATAGCATACTTCAGAATTATTAGAAGCTAATTAGTATTAGAAGATAATTTTCTGTTTACATTTTCTTGCAACTATTTTGGCGCCCCATAGATTGTGACAAATATTTGCAAGCTCAAAATCCTTGAAACAATTCCCCTTCATACCCAAGATCAAGCGACCTCTTGAAATCTGTGAATAAAGCACAGTTCACAGTGAAGTCCTGATCAATTATGATGGGCTCCAATTATATAGGGTTAAAACCCAAGGAATCTAACAAGACTATTATCTGCAGATAATTTAACTCAAGCTACAGTACATAGAACCCAATGCACTGAACAGCCTTGTAAAAGTGAGTTATTTTTATAAATGAGAATGTCCTAATCCCAAGATATATAAGACCCAGGAAAAATATGATCTACCACTGTAAATCCCTTTAAAAGCATACAACTAAGTTAGTTACTTACATTAAACAGAAAAATATACCTCAGAGAAGCTTAATTTAAAATGAAATTGCAAAGCTATTTTTAAATCAAAGGTCAATACTGAAAACTATCCCTTAGGAGTAAAATTAAAATCAATAAAAGGAATTTTTGAAAGGTTTTTAAAATCAGCAACTATTTTTAATGTCAAAGTATAAAGATGGAGCAAAGGGAATAATTCTTCATGTTGTGGATTTGCAATGAACAAATACATACTTTGCAACAAATAATTTATGAAATACAGTTTACTTCTTTTTCTGCTCCTGGAATATCTGCAAGCAAACTTTGATTTCCTTGAATTTCTTATTTGAAGTTATGACACATTTTAAAAAAATTCTATCTATGAATTGTTTATAAATAGTTCTCTGCACGGATTTTATTTTATTTGTGTTTGCCCTTCAAGTTGTACTTATTAGATTAATCATCAGTGTCTATTAAAGTCTTTCCATTGACTTCAACCAGCTCACAATTAGGTCCAGAGGATAAGTAAGCATTTCAGAGGTGAATATGTGTATGTACAAATTTAAGACCCAGATGCTGTAAACACTTGTGTAACTTTACTCCTGTGAGTAGTCCCATTGACTTCACTGGTGTATAAAGTTAAGTATATGAACAAGGGCTTGCGAATTGGGGCCTAAAATACAGTTTCTCTGAATATTTGCACACGGATCTTTAAAATTCAAATTCCAGAATCATTTGTGTCAGTAAGAATGAAATGTTCAAAAGTGGAAAGAAAACTGGAAGGAATATGCCCACAATTAATTCACTTAAAAATTAAAATGAATAACTGCTGAAAGTATTTTGCATCTAGCTCAATTGGCAACATAGTAATTCACTTTGCCCATGTGATAGAAAAGGGGCCCCTTTTGAATTAAACATTAGTAAAATGCAGAAAATTCAGAACTATGGTTCTGAATAGGATTGAAATGCAAAAAGATCAAGTTTTCCCCTTTTCTTCTCTTGTTACACATATTTCATGCCCTTCCAGTATTTCTGATTAAAGAATGGGATTGGAAAGAATTACCCTATAGGGTTCTATATTTTATTTTCTCTCTGAGAATTTAATATAAAAACATTTTGCTTACATGTCTAAAAACATTTTTGTATCTGACAAGCAATGTTGTCAAGGAGTGCTGTCTATCAGACAGATTTGTCCATCTGACAAACAAATTTTCTATTGCAAGCTCCATCTGTTGTCTTGAAAATCAAGGTGTGTTTTTACTTCTGTATGCATCATCAGCTTTCCAAATTCTGAGAGCAGCAATCATTTGCACACAAGTCAGGAAACAACACAGCCTATCCTGCTGCTATTATGCTGGTTCTGCGGTGAAGACTTCAATAAAATTCAGCAGTGGTTCTGCCATTATAAGGCACTGACCACTCAGGAAAATGAGAAAATAAAGTCAAAGTAAAATAAATGCATCTTCTTCCCCACTTTGATACTCATTGATTTAACAGCAAAGCTCTCCCAGCTGTATTTCCCATTTTATGTTAAGATCAGCTAAGATTTGACAGAAAATATCTATATTAGAGTTCAATAACAGTGTCATCATAATGTTATCGGAGGTTTTCTGCCGTAGTCGGGCTCCCTGCCTCAAACTCTAGAGTAGCCACTATTCAACTCCCATGTGATAGATGCTATAAAAATTTGTGATAGGGCAGGACCTAGGGTCAGGGATTTAGCTGGGCATTTATGCACCCAACCTAGCAATGGCCACTACATTCACACACTTGCCAATGCAAACTCTCTCTAATTACATTCTCCTTCTTGGACAGAGTGGCCCTTTACCATATTAGTCCAACACTGAGTCTGTGCACAACTGTTTGGTGATTTTCCAGCAACGTAGGAAGCTCGTGTCTGACAGTCAAAGTCCTGACACCCCCAGGAGAGAACAGCAGGTCTGAATCCCAAAGAATAAGCAATTGAATCAACTAGTTGTATACGTTATTGTGTACAAAAATATGTTGAGTAAGGTCTTTTATGAAAGCTTGTAATGTTCTGAACTTGATGATCATGAGATACATATACAGACTGTAGTTATGAATCTATATATTTCTGTATATAGTAAACTGTGCTCATAACTAAGGCTCTGTGTTGGTCACGGAAGTCACGGATTCCATGGTTCCCAGCCAATGGGAGCTGCAGAACTGGGGCTTGGGGCGGAGCAGAGGCAGCACGTGGAGCTAGGAGCTGGAGGTCATTATTTCCCAGAAGCTGGGTAGGGAGTCTGCACCACCAACCCCCCGCCAGCACCCACGGCATCCCTCCCTAGGCTGCGCCGCACCCTTACCCCATGAGCACTTGTGGCATCCCCTGGGCCGCCCCCCCCCCAACGCACCCCGCCCCAAGTTTTAGTCAGGGGAATATAGTAAAAGTCATGGACGGGTCATGGACAATGAATTTTTGTTTACTGCCCATGACCTGTCCATGACTTTTACTAAAAGTACCCATGACTAAAACATAGCCTTACAATCTGAGGTACAATTTGAATTATACCCCGAAGCAGTAAGGGGGCACTTCCAAGTCAGGTGTTTGCATAAAGCCAGATGAAGGTAATTATCCACTGAACAACACAGGAAAAGGCAACAAATGTTTCATCTTTGAATCTGTGATTTTTCTATTAAATAGACCTTTTTGTTTATTTACCCCAAGTAGGTCTCTGTTGTGCAAATGGTATGAAGTGTATGTGCCAAAGCAAGCTGATGTCTGCAGGGCTGGTTTCGTGCCTTTCTGGTGATGAACCAGAGGGGAAAAGTCAGAGTGCCTGGTAGTTAAGAACTTGGAGTGGGTGGATTTGGTGAGACCTGGGACTGGAAGAGCTGTTGGGAGTCCCCCTGCAAGGAATAATGAGGTTGGTGGAAGTCCAGGTGAGACCTTGTATTTGTGAGCAGACTACTCATATCAGAGCTCTGAACCAAAGTTGCAGAGCATAAAGGCACCTGAGGTTACAAGGCAGGCGGTGACAGAAGCCCTACTGGTCTGGGAGATCTCCAAAACATCATGTTGTGGATCTCACAAGACATCTAGAGGAGTGGGAGGAGCTTGTGGTCATGGTATACGTTGGTACCAATTATGTAGGAAGGTGTAAAAGAGAGGTTCCGTGAGTTGTTTAGATAATTAGGAAAAGGGTTTAAATCCAGAGCTTCTATAGTAGCTTTCTCTGAAACTCCCTCTGGCCTGATCCATTGTGGGTATTCCTATCATCCTCTTACCTCACGCACCAATGTAACATAGTGAAGTAAATAGGTTCGGTTTAATAAAATTTAAGTACAGTGGCCATTGTAAGACATTACATAAATGATGGTGACTGAATTTAAACTAGTTCAGTTAATGAATAACATAGCCACTCTGATGATTTCTAATACTAAGGGGTACATGTGCACAGCCTCGTGCTCTTAAGAGAGACTTTCAGTCGTGGAGCTACAAACCATGTCAGTGATTAATAGCAAAGTGCTGTGAGTTTCTCTAGCTCAGTATGCTAGATGCTGTTGAGAACAGTGGGGATCTAATCAGAGGTAGGGAATATTGAGTCCTCAGCATGTTTGAGAAAGCCTGATCTTAACTAATTCTGATACAGAGCTGCTAATTAAATGCAGAAGATTTTCCCTTTGAGAGCGATGCCTCCTATGGTTCTCTATTTGATTGTTGTCATGATCACTACACTCCTGGGCCTGTTAGGACAGAAAGTTTCATAAGATAACACAGAAACACCATGAGCCAGATTCTGTCTGCAAATTGCATATGTGTAAAGCTGGCATAATGGGGAAACCTGGGGGAAGTGGTGGAAGGCATTTAAAATGTTAATGCTGTAGGTCTTATTACATCCAGACACTGCAAAACAAAATACAACAGGGAAGAAGTGTTGGACCCATGAGGTGGTTATGCAACCCTTCCACAGGTGTTCTTCAAATGAAGCTGCAAAAGGACATTCTGGGACAGACTGGAAGTCTGCACGTTTTAAGACATGAATCCATTGATCAAAGCCCACGTGCCACTACTCTATTTGGTTTCCACCTGCACCTATCAGGAGTAATCTGCACAGGGGTATTGTACATGGGGCAGGGCTGGCCACAATATACAATACCATACTCGGGACCAAGGCTGGTAGAACACAGACTCACAATTGTCATAATTAACATGTGTTGAAAGAATGCCAGAATTTGGCCCTTAATACAAGGTATTAGGTACAACAGTCATAATGTTGGAGCACAGCCATGCTTTGGTTGATTGCATAGTAATTGCGTATGCCACACTAGTACTTAACATAACAGCATCTGAGTAATAGATGTGAGGACAGCAATATGTGAGAATTAAAAAAGAAACTAAATTACTTTGATAACATGGATCAAGATACATTAAAAATAACTAGGAGAGTGAATTTAATCTAAAGGTTAAAAGACAGCTGACAAGGTCACTCTCTACTGTTCTCCCAGTGAGTTTGAAGAATGGCAGAGAAATTCAGCCCTTTGGGTTGTATTCTAAACCCTTCAGAAATCAATTGCAGAGCAGAAGCTAGAATATGCCAGATGAACTGTATGTCAGAATGATACAGAGCCTTGCATACAGTTTACATTCCAAAAATTCTGAAGGACTCACATACAGAACCATATTTTCATGGGAGGTTGACACCACTATTTGGTTTTAGCCTTCTGATTATTATCACTGTACTATGGGAATGAATCAATAGTTGTCTCCAGAGACAGTATCTCTCTTTTTTGTAGTGCACAGTACACAAAACAATTTTTTTGTTCTTGAAGCGTTTATTTAAAAAAATAGAGAAGTGAAAAGAGAAAGACAAGAGATGAAACTGCTTTCAGTGCTCTATGCACTTGCTTCACACATCTCTGATTAAAGTAATTTGTACACTATGCATAAGTTGTAAGTATTATTGAAACGTATGACCTTCAAAGAATTAATACATATTGATGCTGACGAATTATAGCCTAGAATGAAAAAGAGGTTTATAGTAAATTGCACTATTACTGCAATCAAAAATTTTAGCTTTTGAAAAGCAAAGGTGTAGAACATACAGCTAAAATAATTGAGGTTCTTCTGAGAGGAGAGTTTCGATGCATTATGAATGCAAAGCAACCTTTCTGGTGGCATCACATTTAACACAACAGTAACAAAAGTAATTGATTTCATATTTTCTAGTCTTCATTTTTCATTACTGGCCAAAGGCATCAATCATCTCATTTCAATACAAAAAATGACCATTATTACTTATTACTACAAGCAATACTAAAAAGCTTATAGTTTCTTTAATTATCTGGATCTCTCTCAAGTGTTCCCAGAAGCCTTTTTAGTTGTAAGTCAACATTTCACATATACTTGAATGGGTTTTTGTCTTCCTGACACGTTCTACTGCACAGATGGATGAATCCCAAAAGTTCTGAAGTGCAGATTCAGTTAGAGTCACGACCCAAAGCACAGGATGCTTATTCAAATATTATCTCAACTTCCTGATTTTACCAGTCAGTCCTGGAGATCTTAGGAGTACAGATTTCCTTGTAAGATTCTCAGCACTGGTACATGCCAGAAATACTCTTCTGATAAGAACAGCATTTCTTGGGGAAGATCCTCAGCAAAACACTTAAGCATGAATGGAGTTAAGCATGTGCTTAAGTGCTCTGCTGAGTCAGGACCTGAAGGTGGGATTTTCAAAAGCACCTAAGTGATATAGGAGCAGATGTTCCTTTGACTTTCAGTGGGACTCCCAGCTCCTAAGTCACAGAAGAATTTCTGAAAATCCCAATGTTAACCATCAATCAACCCATTTTCATTTTCTTTGTTTTTCCAGAAAGATCATTTTAAAACTGTCTAAGGGAATAAAACCCCTACCTGATGGGAATAAATTATCCATGAAGGTAAGTTTACAGACAAGAGGGTTATAACAAACACGTAGCTCGAGAACTGAAAACAGCTGATAACTGGCAAAAAGTATTCCTTAAACCGATTATTTTTTAAAACGATGACACAATTGCTTCTGTGTCAGAGTAGCTTCTTTGTTATATTTGAGTAGAATATAACAAGTGAACGAGTCAAAAAGCAATAATTAAAGATAAACAGCATATGGGTCATGGGTCTCCTCTCACTCTTGTTTTAGGCTCATGTACCTGCATCAGCTTCAACTGAGTTACTATGGATTTAGGCCCAGATTCAAAACACAGCGCTTAAGCACGTGCTTTATTTTAAAACCCATTCACTGTGTCCTGTGCATTGCCAAATATACTTTCTGTGTACAACAATAAATATTAGTGGTAAGAATGTATGGTGTGGAGCCATAAATTGTCTGCTTTATAATACATATCCACTGCACTATTGAAATTTGGTTAACCATGCATATATATTTTTACCAAAATAGTACACAATATGTCACAGTCACTCAAGAAATAGTGTATTGTGCACTGTATGTACAATATGATTGATAATACTTTCCCCCAAGAGCATTATCCATTCTTTCCTTCATGCCACATGTAAATCCAACTTATGCACAGTGGCTGAGTTTCTATGATTTGCTCTATTTTGTGTAGAGACCTTACAATTCTCTGTAAGCCTGTCAATAGATGAATTGCTCCATTCTGACTGGGATAAAGAAGCAGAACTGACAAAGCTAATATCTTTTCATCTTGATAATGTGGAAATAGAATAAATACAACACCACTCAACCTGCAGTATGCAACCTATCAGATTTGTTTTAATCTACTTTCCCCCAAGGCAGCACACAAAAACAACCCTGCAGCCTCTCAGCCTTTAATCTTTTCTAATAAAGCATCATTTGAGGGGAATAGCATCAACGCAAAAAGACACAGAATGTATTTTTCAACAGGGCTGACCTTCTACCATTTCTACCTTCTAGAAATAACTACTCTTGAAGCCCTACTAGTTGATTAATTATGTCTTACAACTGGAGTCGTCAATTTGCTTTAGTCAGGCAAATAGCAGAATTGAATTCTTGTCAGTATTTTTCAGCCTATCATGACCAATAGTGATAATTTTATATTTGGTTAACAGATTATATGCAGAGCTGACCACGCCATTTGTCATGATACTCTCTCCATGATAAATGTAATCCCTTTGGGGTTTGTAAATGGTTCTCTAAGCAATCTGGATTGCCTTCACATGTATTTGTAATTTGTAAGCGTTCACTTGGGTGAAATTTGTCCCTGTGCAGAGGGCTAGGGCATGGTCTATACGCACCACCTAAATTCACCAAAAATGGCTTTAATAGAAATTTAAGGAGTGCATAAACCCTGTGCTGGCCCTGTCCATGGGGTGAATTTTATGCATGCTAATTTGGACAAATAATTTTCAGAGTATGGGAGACTCAGTTTGGCTATTTGCTAGTGTTATTCAATGTGTGACTGGTCATCAGATTATCTTCATGGCAAATCCCAAAGTGACTTAGCCTCCTTGCAGATGGAGCACCACCCAGATTGATTTCTAGCTAGATCCTTAAGGGGTCTGGATGGGTATTCAGTTTATGTCAGTCACTGGCGATCTTATCTCACCACTGAAGCTTTGGTGCCCACATGATTGCCAGCCATGCAGCAGCATTCCTTGGTAAATGAGCTTTGGAATTGGTTGGTCTTCCATTCTAATACGTCTGAACCAAGAAAGCCCCTGAAACCAAACCAGTGCTGATGGAGGTGATTGCTGGGCTTGGCTGCGAACATTCTCATTTGCTGATCCTATCCTGCCACTTAACATGGAGCAACTGACAAAGATGATGAGAATCAAAAATGTCAATCTGCTGCTCTTCACCCTTCCTCAGTGCCCATTTTTCATTGCTGTTCATGGAGTTAGTATAACCATGGCTTTATAGAGCCCACATCTAGTAGCATGTTTGACGCCATGACATCCCCCTGGAGGCTCCTGAAGGGCCCGAAACATTGCAGCAGCTTCTGCTGTAGGAGTCATCTAAGTCACATGGTATCTTCTTACTATTAATATTGAGGCAGCACCTAGTGGTCAACTGGATTTAAGTACTTAGGTGCTTTGCCAAAGGAGGACTGTAATCTATTGCTGTTATAAGACAGTTATTCTATATTCTTCCTTTTTCAGACCACGTCTATGGACAAGCTACTGGCATAACTGATACATCATTGACCTGTCCACACTTTAGTTAGGAGAGCTTGGAGGAAGGATGTCATCCATGGGACGGAAGGACAATATCCTATGATGTGACTCTTTAAGGGAGAACGAACCACTGGCTACACACTCTCCTTGCATTGTAATAACAACATTTGTATTTTTGCACTGTGGCATGCTGCATGCTCCTTTCCTACTAGAGCTGCAAGAGCTCTGCTTTTAAATTATACTGAGACATGCTATACTATAACAGGTCTTTATGGTATTTTTACAACAGAAAGTGATATGGTTATAAAAAGCAAGACTGACAGGAGAAATAACTTGACAGGCATCTGTTTCCTCTCTACTGGCCAGTAGGCACTGGTATAGTGTAAACAAGAAAAACAGGCTTTGTGTACTGTATTTACAGGCTCTAACAGTTATTTCTATACCACAAGGACCACCTGTTGTTTTGTGAACACATTTGTTCAGACTAGCACTTGTAATGGAAAGATAGATGGTTAGCAATAATTTTGTGATACTTGCCTACTGCAGGGTTTTTTGCACCTATCCCTAAAGCAGCTGTCTAACAGAGACAAAAAACTGGAATAGAGGGACCCCTGGTCTGATCCAGCATGGTAGTTCCATTATCTCTGTATCATATGATCCCATTGTTATAATCGGAGAGACCAACAAGGTTACAGCAAATCTGTTTACTGCTGCTTATTATTATGGATTGCTAGTTCTTTTGCTAGTATTCAAAAGCCCCAGTCAAGATCAGGGCTCCATATGCTAGCTGCTGTACAAAACACTTAGTCAGCCAATGACGCAACCAGCTGGGCAAAGATGAAAAGATTTTTCTTGAATATCCATTCAAGTTTGAAAATTAACTTTTGATTGGACCATTTTTGCAATCCATTTGTATTTACTTCTATTATAAAAGAGCAGAAGTTTTCATGCTTTTGGTGCTTGCAAAAACAACCTGTCTTTGTAGTTTTCAGGTGTTTAACCAGGGTCAAAATAGGGACAGAAAGTGATGGTACCAGTTTCAAGTTCCACCTCAATTTCAATGCTTGGATGTTTTTGCTGAAGGTATCATAGGTTACTTTATCGCTTCTAGTTTAACGCTAAGATAAATTACACTTTTCACACTTTATTTAAAACCATCGTTCCAGTATATATGCAGCCTGAAAACAAGTGCTACACTAGGACATAGTTGGAGGGCTTTCTTTATAAACAGAAAGACTAGAAACTCTCTGAAGAAATATAGGACTTCTATACAAGCGTGTCAGGATAGCATATCACAGTGAAGTAGATCAAACTGACCTCTGCTTATAAGTAAGCTCAAGAGAGAGCTACTGAGTGCTTTGTACATTGCACAATAATGAATATTACTCCTTAATTACGGAAGCATTTCAAATGGCCAATGAGATCAAAGATAATTTTATTATTAAGTCCTAATTTTGTACTGCTGTGGTTTTTCTTTATGAGTCTTTGAAGAATATTATACAAAACAGATGGGAAGGACCTCATACCCACTGCCATAAATAAGTTTTATGTCCAAACTTTCTGAACATTTCACTAGAAAGCACAGTGGTAATTCTACCAGACGTTAAAGTTTGCTTAAAAATACACAGCAACATTTTGAAATGCCTTGAGAGGAGATTTAATGAGAGAAATCAGAAAGAGAAGATTAAACTAAAAAAGAGAAAAGGGGATACTGAAACATCTGCCAAATGGTTTATTAGTGGTGTGGGGTGAAGGGACGGAGAGAGAGAAAGCTTTGCTTTCATAATGTGGTTCCAAGAGGAAACACTTGATAAGTAACTGCAGTAGGTAAATGTGGCAAAGTAAGATATTTAAGTGATCACTCTACTGCACATATTAAGTATAAATGATGCATTGTAATGTGCCATGTATTTTTAATGACTGTCCTCTGGTCAGTCATAATAGTTTCGTAACAGATGTAGCTTATTTGAACAATTCTGGAAGAAGAGGAGGAAAGATTTGTCCTTTGTCAAGATGATAAGAAAAATAGGACCGAGGTTGCTTTACTTTTTTCAGATTAAGGAAAGACATGATTAAGGGATGCAATAATTTCAAAGAAGTTCCTGAGCCTATGTCAAGGTTGCTTCCCCACTCTGAAATCTAGGGTACAGATGTGGGGACCTGCATGAAAGACCCCCTAAGATTATTCTTACCAGCTTAGGTTAAAACTTCCCCAAGGTACAAACTTTTACCTTTTGTCCTTGGACCTTATGCTGCCACCACCAAGCGTGTTAAACAAAGAACAGGGAAAGAGACCACTTGGAGACATCTTCCCTCCAAATATCCCCCCCGCCCAAGTCCTACACCCCCTTTCCTGGGGAAGGCTTGATAAAAATCCTCACCAATTTGCATAGGTGAACACAGACCCAAACTCTTGGATCTTAAGAACAATGAAAAAGCAATCAGGTTCTTAAAAGAGAGTTTTAATTAAAGAAAAAGTAAAAGAATCACCTCTGTAAAATCAGGATGGTAAATACCTTACAGGGTAATCAGATTCAAAACATAGAGAATCCCTCTAGGCAAAACCTTACGTTACAAAAAGACAGAAAAACAGGAATATACATCCCATTCAGCACAACTTATTTTATCAACCATTTAAACAAAACAGAATCTAACGCATATCTAGCTAGATTGCTTACTAACTCTTTATAGGAGTTCTGACCTGCATTCATGCTCTGGTCCCGGCAAAAGCATCACACACACAGACAGAACCTTTGTTTCCTTCCCCACTTTCAGCTTTGAAAGTAACTTGTCTCCTCATTGGTTATTTTGGTCAGGTGCCAGCGAGGTTATCTTAGCTTCTTAACCCGTTATAGGTGAAAGTGTTTTGCCTCTGGCCAGGAGGGATTTTATAGTTTTGTATACAGAAAGGTGGTTACCCTTCCCTTTATATTTATGACAGCCTATTTCATTGCAGCAGGGATAAATAGGATAACGGATAGAGATGGTAGAGACTACAGGATGATGAGAATCTGAAGATGGGAGCTGAGGGAAAGTACTGGATTTTAACTGCATCCTCAAACCATAGATGTACACTCTATAGGTACAGGCATAAAAGCAGCATCTATTCTTAGGAGTGGTTATGATTAAGTTAAGCTCAATTAAAGTAGCCATTCTACTGAAGAAACTACCAACATTTGGTACCTCTATGTTTCTGATTGCATATTTGTTTCTTGTCTAAAATATCACGGCCTACTAAAATGACACAAGAAAAGGAAAAGGTTGTATAATGGAGTCTGGTTTCATAAGGTTAAATGCATAAAATAACTTTCCACTGAAAAGTCACCATTTTTGCCCTCTTGTTGTGAAGTTTAGTCCAAGTGTTTTAATTTTAGCACGCCTGGTAAATGATAAACATAAATGATAAACAAAATGAGAACCTAAGTAATAAAATGCTTCTCAACCTTGGATAATTCTCTCATAGTGAGGAAAACTTAAAGCCATAATTAAGCCAAATTCACCCATATAGGCCTATTGTCTCTCTCTACATAGCTGCTGAAATCTTTGGCTCTTGGGCAGAAACTGCATTTATTAAAGTAGGATATAAAAGGTTCTTCCAAGTAATAGGAAATGCTGGGCTCTGCCTGGATTTTGTTTGGAAATTAAAGCTGTTCCCTGAGTTCACTGGTAGTTTCAGTTTTGCTGGGAAGGCAGTATCAGGCTGAAAATGAAGTGGCATCAAATCCACAGTGGCAAATCTCTCTCTCTCTAATTGGGAAAATATAAAATTCTTAGAAGAAGTAAGATGATCTTACCACAAAAGTATCTTTCTGAATGATAGAAGCTATAGAAAAGTACATGGAGAAAAACCTATTTAAAAGGAGAATAGCGCCCATTTTACCCATTTCTGAAGTGTGCAAGTTTCACACTTTAAAGTACTATTCACCAAATATTTTTTTAAAAAAGACCCTGATTCTCCATTGCCTTGCACCTTGGATGGTCTTTTACATATACATAAAGTGGGTATAAAATGCTAAAATGCTAATGGGTGGAGAATTCTGATTTGATAACATTTTATACTCATTTTGCACAGATGCAAGGCTCCAACTCAGCAAAGCACTTAAGCATGAGCCTAATTTGAAGTATGTGCTTAAGACCCATTGGCTTTAAGATGAACAATACTTTTCAATATTTGACTTGGGCCTTTGACTTCAGTGGGACTTTTAAACACAGGCTTATGTGTTTTGCTGAACTGGAGTCTAAATGACTACGGTTAAGGTAGTGGAGAATCAGGCCCAAGATATTTAGTTACACTTGTTTTTCTGAAGTTGTGGTTGAAAACTGATATCATTTGTGACACCTGCATTAGAATCATAGAATAACAGAGTTGGAAGGGACCTCTGGAGGCCATCTAGTCCAATCCCCTGCCCAAAGCAGGACCAATCCCAACTAAATCATCCCAGCCAGGGCTTTGTCAAGCCTGACCTTAAAAACTTCTAAGGAAGGGGATTCCACCACCTCCGTAGGTAACGCATTCCAGTGTTTCACCACCCTCCTAGTGAAAAAGTTTTTCCTAATATCCAACCTAAATCTCCCCCACTGCAACTTGAGACCATTACTCCTTGTCCTGTCATCTGCTACCACTGAGAATAGTCTAGATCCATCCTCTTTGGATCCACCTTTCAGGTAGTTAAAAGCAGCTATCAAATCCCCCCTCATTCTTCTCTTCCGTAGACTAAACAATCCCAGTTCCCTCAGCCTCTCCTCATAAGTCATGTGTTCCAGACCCCTAATCATTTTTGTTGCCCTTCGCTGGACTCTCTCCAATTTCTCCGCATCCTTCTTGTAGTGTTGGGCCAGAACTGGACACAGTACTCCAGATGAGGCCTCACCAGTGTTGAATAGAGGGGAACGATCACATCTCTTGATCTGCTGGCAATGCCCCTACTTATACACCCGAAAATGCCATTGGCCTTCTTGGCAACAAGGGCACACTGTTGACTCATACCCAGCTTCTCGTCCACTGTCACCCCTAGGTCCTTCTCTGCAGAACTGCTGCTTAGCCATTCGGTCCCTAGTCTGTAGCGGTGCATTGGATTCTTCCGTCCTAAGTGCAGGACTCCGCACTTGTCCTTGTTGAACCTCATCAGATTTCTTTTGGCCCAATCCTCCAATTTGTCTAGGGCCCTCTATATCCTATCCCTACCCTCCAGTGTATCTACCACTCCTCCCAGTTTAGTGTCATCCGCAAACTTGCTGAGGGTGCAATCCACACCATCCTCCAGATCATTAATGAAGATATTGAACAAAACCGGCCCCAGGACCGACCTTTGGGGCACTTTGGGGCACTAGATACCGGCTGCCAACTAGACATGGAGCCATTGATCACTACTCTTTGAGCCCGACAATCTAGCCAACTTTCTACCCACCTTGTAGTGCATCCATCCAGCCCATACTTTTTTAACTTGCTGACAAGAATACTGTGGGAGACCGTGTCAAAAGCTTTGCTAAAGTCGAGGAATAACACGTCCACTGTTTTCCCTTCATCCACAGAACCAGTTATCTCATCATAGAAGGCAATTAGATTAGTCAGGCATGAGTTTCCCTTGGTGAATCTATGCTAACTGTTCCTGATCACTTTCCTCTCGTCTAAGTGCTTCAGAATTGAGTCCTTGAGGACATGCTCCATGATTTTTCCGGGGACTGAGGTGAGGCTGACCAGCCTGTAGTTCCCAGGATCCTCCTTCTTCCCTTTTTCAAAGATGGGCACTACTTTAGCCTTTTTCCAATCTTCCGGGACTTCCCCCGATCGCCATGATTTTTCAAAGATAATGTCCAATGGCTCTGCAATCACATCCGCCAATTCCTTTAGCACTCTCGGATGCAACGCATCTGGCCCCATGGACTTGTGCATGTCCAGTTTTTCTAAATAGTCCTGAACCATTTCTTCCTCCACAGAGGGCTGGCCACCTCCTCCCCATGCTGTGCTGCCCAGTGCAGTAGTCTGGGAGCTGACCTTGTTAGTGAAGACAGAGGCAAAAAAAGCATTGAGTACATTAGCTTTTTCCACATCCTCTGTCACTAGGTTGCCTCCCTCATTCAGTAAGGGGCCCACACTTTCCTTGACTTTCTTCTTATTGCCAACATACCTGAAGAAACCCTTCTTGTTACTCTTAACATCCCTCACTAGCTGCAACTCCAGGTGTGATTTAGCCTTCCTGATTTCATTCTTACATGCCCGAGCAATATTTATATACTCATCCCTGGTCATTTGTCCAATCTTCCACTTCTTATAAACCTCTTTTTTGTGTTTAAGATCAGCAAGGATTTCACTGTTAAGCCAAGCTGGTCGCCTGCCATATTTACTATTCTTTCTACACATTGGGACGGTTTGTCCCTGTAACCTCAATAAGGATTCTTTAAAATACAGCCAGCTCTCCTGGACTCCTTTCCCCCTCATGTTATTCTCCCAGGGGATCTTGCCCATCAGTTCCCTGAGGGAGTCAAAGTCTGCTTTTCTGAAGTCCAGGGTCCGTATTCTGCTGCTTTCCTTTCTTCCTTGTGTCAGGATCCTGAACTCGACCATCTCATGGTCACTGCCTCCCAGGTACCCATCCACTTTTGCTTCCTCCACTAATTCTTCCCGGTTTGTGAGCAGCAGGTCAAGAAGAGCTCCGCCCCTAGTTGGTTTCTCCAGCACTTGCACCAGGAAATTGTCCCCTACACTTTCCAAAAACTTCCTGGATTGTCTGTGCACCGCTGTATTGCTCTCCCAGCAGATATCAGGATGATTGAAGTCGCCCATGAGAACCAGGGCGTGCGATCTAGTAGCTTCTGCGAGTTGCCAGAAGAAAGCCTCGTCTACCTCATCCCCCTGGTTCGGTGGTCTATAGCAGACTCCCATCACGACATCACCCTTGTTGCTCACGCTTCTAAACTTAATCCAGAGACTCTCAGGTTTTTCTGCAGTTTCATACTTGAGCTCTGAGCAGTCATACTGCTCCCTTACATACAGTGCAACTCCCCCACCTTTTCTGGCCTCCCTGTCCTTTCTGAACAGTTTATACACATCCATGACAGTTTCCATCCTATTTAAATAGTTTAACAATCATAAGAACGTAAGTATTTAAACATTAAGCATTTCTGTTAAATATTTAACAATAAGAGTTATCCTCTTGATTCTTTTAATCTGTATTCAGCTTTCATAACATTAAAAATGAACTAAGAAAGTTTCAGCATGAAATATTTACATCGCTTAAATAGGAAACAGAAATTGGGAGCAGAACATCAGGGACACCACCTCATTTGTGTAACTATTTCAGACTGTGACTGTAAAAGAAACTATGACAGGTTTCTAGAATGGCTGGCTCACAGTCTCAGATAAGCATCATCTCTGACACAACTGATGAACAAACCACAGCATGGACAGAGGATCAATCTGGTTAAAACCCCAAAAGTTTAGGTTAGTTCATTTTGAGCTGTGTGCAAACAGATGGACAAGTTCATAAATCATCTGAATTGGTTCACCCGGCTCTAGTTAATAGTTCTAGCATTTGTTTACTTTATGATTAAAAAGGAGATTT
This sequence comes from Lepidochelys kempii, assembly GCF_965140285.1. NCBI lineage: Eukaryota > Metazoa > Chordata > Testudines > Cheloniidae > Lepidochelys > Lepidochelys kempii. Next base: position 20,737,583 of record NC_136394.1, on the reverse strand, counting down.
TGATTTTAAATTCTTTTTAGGCTACAAATGCTGAAACGGGTAGTGCAGGGTTCTTTGGGGGAGTGATAGGTGAAGTTCAACAAGTTCAGTTTGGATAAAGCAGCCAACAGTCTGGAAGCCTGTCTGATAGGGCTTGTCTACATGGCCCCACAGTTCAGACTCTGGGAGTGCAAATTGCTGTGCTGTAACTCCCCAGTGTGCATGTAACAGGCATGAACCAAAGGACCCAAGTTCACATTAATTTAGTCCTCTTTAAACAGGACTATATTAATGTGAAGTAGGTACCTTTTAGTTTGCACCCACAATGGCCACAAGGGAGAGATACTGTGCAACACACTAGTGTGTGCTGCAATTCACAATCCCCTGGTCCGAACTGTGGGGCTGTGTAGACATAGCCTAAATCTTTTAACAGTGAAGAAATCAATAAGGAAATCTCAACAGACCAAGCTTTCACACAAAGTTACTTTTCAATTTCAGCCAACTGGAAAATCCTGAGAAAATAGCTTCTCAATGGGCCATATTATACCATCACTTTGACTAGCATGTCAAGTTCTAGGTAACTCATCTCAAAAAGGATATAACTGAAAGAGAAGCTGTCCAGAGAGGACAATGGCAATTATTACAGGCCTAGAAAGATTGCCACATCAGGTGAGATTTTAAAGACTGGATCTATTTCGTTTAGACAGCTGATTACTAAGAAGGGACATAGCAGAGGCATATAAAATAAGAGAGGTAGAGAAAAGGTCTCTTGTACATTTTTGTTCATCTTTTTTCAGAATAGGAAAATAAAGGGGAACACAATGAAATTAAAAGGTGACACGTTTAAAACTCATAACACAACATGTAATTACCCAGTGGAACTCAAAGCCACAAGATATTGAGACAAGGACCCAAGTAGGAATCAAAAAAGGATTAGCCCTTTGTATGAATAATGCAAATATCCTCAGCGGCATTCATTGGGATAAAAATATATAAGGGATATACATGTTTGTGGTTCAAGGCTTACGCCAACAAAAGCTAGCTGCCTGAGGTTAGGTGGAAACTTCCCCATGGGCATGTTACAGCTTAAATGTCCATTATAAGGGGTTTAAAACCTTTCTTGCAAATATCTGGAACTGGCCAAAACCAGACAAGATATTGGACTATATGCAGTGTTGGCCTGGTCTGCTATGGCATTTCCTGAGTTCCTGATTTGAAATGGAGTCTCCTAGAGATAATGTGGAATCCCCCCCACACACACACACCCACACCATGCTGCTTTTTACCAACTCACTTTTTAGAGTATAACTGCCCAATACCGCAAGACCAGGGCAAGCAGGAACCCTCACACATGAACCCTGACTCCCAGTGGTGTACACTCCAAGCTCATGCACTAAGCAGAAACAATAATTTCCTCTCTAAATCACAAAATGAGACCTTTATCTATCAGAATGGTGTACAAAAATTCCTGCATTTCTTTTTGAAGAGAAGCTTTGTAAGCATGGTCTCATTCTGATACATAGCAGTCTAACGTATATTGCTTATTCCCTGCCCATAAAAGAAATGATTATGCCCTAGGGGGTGACACCAGCTATTCATGACCGAAAAGCCATCAAGTCAATGGAGTACTTCTACTAAGTCAACCCAGTGAGTAATCCCACCATGACACAAAGCGTCTCATTAACTGCCGTATCTACTGTATCTTATTTCAGAGGACTGTTCACTGTTATGACAACATTTTGGACCCATGTTTTGTACCGCCCCTACTTATTTTTGTAACAGATCTCTCATTGGGAAGTAGACCCAGGAGTCAGGAAACCTAAGCTCTATTCTCAGCTTTGACTTCAGGCAAGTCACATTAACTCTCTATGCCTCAATTCCCCTATGTGCAAAACAGGGACAATGATACTTACTATCCTTTGTAAAGTGCTTTGACATGTATGGACAAAAAAGTGCTATACAGCAGCTAAACAACCCCCTGCCCTGTTAATCTCTTTGGATTACAGGAGGCTGTGCTATTATGATGTTATTTCCTTGTATATTTTAAATTATTCTTTATCGTTTTCTCCAGGATCTCAAGTGCCCCAAAGTGGGCTGCGCAGCTTTCTGAATAAAACACCATAATTTATTATGAATTATATAATACGGCAACACACGATAGGACAACTTCAAAATAAATTGCTGTGTTTGCTAAGGGTCTGATCAACCTCCCCACTGGATTGAATCAGGCGCTAGACTAGGGGTGGGCAAACTGCGGCCTGTGGGCTGGATCCAGCCCCTCAGGGCTTTGGATCCGGCCCGCGGGATGGCCCCCATAGTGCCGCAGACCCCATGCTGCTCTCAGAAGCGGCAGCACCATGTCCCTGGGGCCCTGGAGGGGGTCAGGGGGCAAAAGGGCTCTGTGCGTTGCCCTTGCCTCCAGGCACCGCTCCCTGCAGCTCCCATTGGCCGGGAATGGGGAACCGCAGCCAATGGGAACTTCGGGGAAGGTACTTGGAGGTGTGGCAAGAGCAGTGTGCGGAGCCCTGTGTCCCCCTCTTCCCCAGGGACCATGCAGGGATGTGGTGCTGGTCGCTTCCTGGAGCGGAGCAGTGTGGCATGGGGCCGGGGCCGGGGCCGGGGCCGGGCCAGGTGCACGCCGCTGCCACCCCGGAGCCGCTTTAGGTAAGCGACGCCGGGCCGAAGCCCGAACCCCTCCTGCACCCCCGCCCCACAACTCCCTGCCTGCAGCTTGAACCCCTCCTGCACCCCAGCCCCCTGCCCTGAGCCCCCTGCCTGCACCTCGTACCCCTCCTGCACCCAACCTCCTGCCCTGAGTCCCTGCTGTGCCCCGCACCCCCATGCACCCCAACCCCCTGCCCTGAGCCCCCTACCTGCACTTCGTACCCCTACTGCACCCAACCCCCTGCCCTGAGCCCTTGCTGCACCCCTGTGCACCCCAAATCACTGCCCTGAGCCCCCTGCTGCACCCTGCACCCCTCCTGCACCCCAGCCCCCTGCCCTGAGCTCCCTCCCACAGTCTGTGCCCCTCCTGCACCCCAACCCTCTTCCCTGAGCCCCCTCATACACCCCACACCCCTCCTCTGCCCCAATCCCTTGCCCTGAGCCCGTTCCGGCAGACTGCACCCCCTCCCACACCCCCAACCCCCTGCCCCAGCCCTGCATACAAGTTCCCCACCTAGATGTGGCCCTCGGCCCAAAAAGTTTGCCCACCCCTGCGCTAGACATACAAACAGTGTTTATCCTGATAAAGGAGCAAGGAAAGAAAAGTGGGTGTGTCTCACTGGCAGGTTCACATGGTCCTCCAATGTTCATTGCTATAGCTTTTTCCCTCCCCCATTTGACACTTATCTTTATCTGCTTTAGTGCACACTATCCTGGTGGCTGCTAGGTTTAAAACTGTCAGTTTTATGAATAAAGGAATTTCTTCCCTTCCATTTGTCTTGAAGAGGGGAATATTAATATGCAAAAAGCACTATAAATTACATCTGGGGTTTGGAAACTAACTTACCCAGTAGTATTCTGCAATAAAATTGGAAATATATATTATAAATTTGGGTTAAAAAAAAAGAGGGGATGGGAGGACAGGACTCACTTTTCATTAAAGCTGCAGTGATGGATTTGGCCACAGCCTTCCCATCAGTTACTTGAGAGACTTGAACTTCAGAGGATGAAATAGGGACACTCCATCGGTTTGGAGCAGTGGGTATCCTATCACATGGCTGTATATCCAAAGAAAAACCTCCATCCCGATTGAGGTTTATCTGTCACTAACCTTTTAAAATCTTACTGATATCATAGGTTTCAGAGTAACAGCCGTGTTAGTCTGTATTCGCAAAAAGAAAAGGAGGACTTGTGGCACCTTAGAGACTAACCAATTTATTTGAGCATACGCTTTTGTGAGCTATAGCTCACTTCATCGGATGCATACTGTGGACAGTGTAGAAGATCTTTTTATACACCCAAAGCATGAAGAAATACCTCTTACCCCTGTAAATTTATTTGAACAAAAATACCTCTTCCCACCCCACTCTCCTGTTGATAATAGCTTATCTAAAGTGATCACTCTCCTTACAATGTGTATGATAATCAAGTTGGGCCATTTCCAGCACAAATCCAGGTTTTCTCCCCCCCCCCCCCCAATCCACTCTCCTGCTGGTAATAGCTTATCTAAAATGACCACTCTCCTTACAATGTGTATGATAATCAAGGTGGGCCATTTCCAGCACAAATCCAGGGTTTAACAAGAACGTCTGGGGGGAGAGGGGGGGTAGGAAAAAACAAGGGGAAATAGGTTACCTTGCATAATGACTTAGGCTTGAATAGAGACTGGGAGTGGCTAAGTCATTATGCAAGGTAACCTATTTCCCCTTGTTTTTTCCTTGTTTTTTCCCTTCCCCCAGCCAAGCAAGGGGCTCTTTCCTTTAGTCTTGGAGTTGAGAGCTGAGGTGAAATCTGAGGGTTCAAAGGGCACCCCCAAAAAGCCAGGACTCTTTAGCAGAGTCCCAGGTTCTCCACACAACTCCACGGATCTTTCCTTTGGTTCGCCACCTCTACTATTTCACTCAATATAATCAGAATGATTGACACCTATCAGATACCTTTTATCCAAAGATCACAGTGATTCATATAAACTTTATCCACTAATTACATACTTTGGCCTAAATTCTCTGCCTTAATCCATCTTCAAAAGATACTCTGCTCTTCTTACATGTACAGAATCCCCATGGGCACTGCCTTTAAAAGATGTACAGCAGCATTACCTAATTCCTGACAGAAAGCAAAGATCAGTGCTTCCAGTGGAAAACAACCCCGGTTTCTCAGTAGGGAAGATGTGAAATTAAGAACATAAGATTGTTTCTCTTCTTAATGCATTATTCAACATGCTGGCCTAATTGTACTCAGGTACACCCATTCAGCCCCATTTGACTTCAATGGGGTTAAATGGGTGTAACAGAGAAGAATAGTAGGGTCAAATTCAGGGGTGACATAAATGGTGGTATAAATTGATACACATGGTGGCACAGCAGTGAAGGGGCAAAGCAGGGCCGAGTAGAGTGCAATCCAGTGACACTCTAATGCCAACCAGAAGAGGACACAGGTGGCACATAGGGTTTTACAGAGATTCCCTGAGTTGGATAGCAGCATAATAGTTCATCGAGGGATGGCATGCAAGGTTTCTACTCAGAGCCAGTAGCCCACTGATCATCATAATCATTTAAAAATGTGTACATGGATAATATTTAAGGAGTTATGTATTTATACTGAAAATTATGCCCTTAAAGTCTTGGAGTTAAGGCAGGTCACCAGGAGATGACGTACCTCGGAAATATTCTTTTCAGGCAGGAGGAAATGGACCCCTGTCTGGCTATTTGGGTACTGTGCATTGTACAGCTCAAGCTGCATGCCTATTTACATATTGAGCCAGGCGTGAACTGAGAGATGGCAAAATCCACAAGAAAGGAAATCTACACGATGAAACAAACAGCGGTAGAGTGTATTGTTTATGCATAAAGACAATGGATTGGCCTGGTATATCTTGGAGGGCAAAGAGACACAGAATCCTTCACCTAGAAAGCAAATTGACAGAGTAATGTTTTATGAAAGAAGGGTCACAACCCACCTGGCTTTAAAGTATTACAAGGATCCTTTAAAGGCAGTGCCCCTGGGGATTCTGTATGTGTGAGCAATACCTGGTTAGATTTGAGAATATCTTGTTAATTAAGCCTAGTCTCTAGAATGCATGTCACGATTTTATTTTATACGTAGCCATTTGTTTCCAATACTTCTACTTGCCCTCAGAATCTCTATGCTTTATTAAACAAACGTATATTTGATTTCACAATAAATCTAAGTGCTGTGAGTTCAGCAGAGCAGTGATCTGAGGTGGAACTGGCAAGCTAGGGGATGCACTATTTTTTGGAAGCAACGGCTCAGTGAATACTGTGAGTATCCAGCGGACCGGGGGCTGGACACTCCAAGGGGACACTGGATGGGGTTGAGCATTGGAGTGTGCCTATCACTAACCCGCAGAGGGATTGTGGGTCCTGCTAGGCCAAGAGGAGGATGCTTGCATTGCCTGTGGCCGGTAGAGTTGGGGACCTGACCCCCAGCAGGCACAGACAAGGCTTTCTTATGCTAAGGGCAGGTGGTAGTGAGGTGCCTCACAGGCCTGGGTACTCCCAGGAAATGTCACAGACCGTAACAGAAAAAGAAACTAATAGGAGAAGGTAAGCAGCATCCCCTTCCCACTAGCACAGCCTCAGCCACACACACAGTGAGTTACATCCTCCTGCTGTTTGTTTTTTCTGCCAATTTACAGAAGTTACACGCACTCACCCTGATTTACTTACATATAATCTCTCTGGATTTAGCTCTAGGGACAGATCCCCAGCAAACATAAATCGGTGTGACTGCATTGACGCCAGTAGACCTAAACCACTTTACAGTAGCTGGGAACATGGCCCCAGGCATCTTAAATATGCTTTTTGAAAGTTTCACTCAAAAGTAATTTCATCTGAACTTTATTTTATTAAAAAAAACCCATACACTCAAGTCCTAGGTGGCTCATTGAATGGGAGCTTCTGTACTTTCATCCTCTGTGGGTCAGAGGCGGGTTGGGAGCTGAAGCATGAGATTAATACTGGAAGGTCTGGGTCTCAGCAGGGGCATTTCAAGAGGTCACTTCCCTCGCAAATGATGATATGGACTAGCCACTGCCACTGGGGAGCAATGGAAAACTGAATTGAAAATCATAGCATGAGCTGCAAGTCCTCTCTGTGGGGAACCATAATTCTTGAATTTATTAAGATAGTTGTTGAGACACCTACAATTGAGCTTTCCTCTTTCCTTCATAAAAAGGATGCTAATGGATTAGATAATCAGCATCTGATACATTTCTGCATGAGATTGGGAGTTTGTTGCCTTTCTCTCTGGTTCTATTTTACAAAAGCAAACCAAGAAACAAAAAAACACACCCTTTTTAATGTGAAAGCAATTTGGAATCATAATTTGTTTTTAAAATATATGACTTGCTGTATAAAAACAAACTCCAGGCTATACAAATATTTAGTGGATCACATGTTAAACATGAGTCAGCAGTGTGACACTGTTGCAAAAAAAAGCAAAGATCATTCTGGGATGTATTAGCAGGAGTGTTGTAAACAAGACACGAAAAGTAATTCTTCTGCTGTATTCTGTGCTGATTAGGCTGGAGTATTGTGTCCAGTTCTGAGTGCCACATTTCCAAAACGATGTACAAATTGGAGAAAGTCCAGAGAAGAGTGACAAAAATTATTAAAAAGAAAAGGAGGACTTGTGGCACCTTAGAGACTAACAAATTTATTTGACCATAAGCTTTTATGAGCTACAGCTCACTTCATCGGATGGACTAGAAAACATGACCTATGAGGGAAGATTGAAAAAATTGGGTTTGTTTAGTCTGGGGAAGAGAAGACTGAGAGGGGACATGATAACAGTTTTCAAGTACATAAAAAGTTGTTCCAAGGAGGAGAGAGGTAAATTGTTCTTATTAACCTCTGAGTATAGGACAAGAAGCAGTGGGTTTAAATTGTAGCTAGGGGGTTTAGGTTGGACATTAGGAAAAACTTTCTAATTGTCAGGGTAATCAAGCACTAGAATAAATTGCCTAGGAAGGCTGTGGAATCTCCCTCATTGGAGATTTTTAAGAGCAGGTTAGACAAACACCTGTCAGGGATGGTCTAGATAATACTTAGTCCTGCCATGAGTGCAGGGGACTGGACTGATGACCTCTCTAGGTCACTTCCAGTCCTACGATTCTATGATTTTTTGCATCTTCCTGTGTCAATTGTACAATTTGCTCTGGTTCTAGTACACTGGTAGTAAGACAGTGGGGAAAACTTTCAGAGTCTGATCCAGCAGTGTGTTACTCAAGGTATATGGTGGCATAACTATTGATTTGAATGGAGTTGCTCCAGTGTAGAACAGGGATAATGCTGTCGTGAACCAAGTCCTGTGTATTCGTGTTGCATGAACAAATCATTGGGTTGTCTGATCAGACTGCTCTTTAGTTAGAACCTGCCAAAGGAACTTCCCACTATACTTTGCTACCTATTATCCATTGCTAGTTAATAATGTGGCTAAAGCCAATATATTGTATGTGCTAGGTTCTTAATTTCCTGTATTTTTCATCTCCCTGAATATCTAAATGGTATTCTTTAAAACGAATGCCTAGAACGGACCTCTACCATTATCACCGACAGAATTCATATTCTAGAGCTAGAACAGACCAAGAAGCTATCCAGTCTGGTATCCAGTCTTTGACTACAGTCAGTGCTGGAAGGCATAAAGTCCACATAACACACACACTTGGGCTAAGGGTTAGGCCTGGTCAGCAGTACTTGGACGAGATATCTCCAAGGGCAACCCGTGTGCTGCGGACAGTGACGCTGGTGATTCAGCGGGTGGCCTTGAGTCAGAATCAGTGCTTCACAGTCTGAGTGCTATGGCAACATCCAGCACGCTTGAGAGCATGCATATCTAAGTACATGAGTGTTCCCATGGATTTCAATAGGGCTATTCAGCATGTGCTTAAGTGCCGCACTAGATTGGGGAAGTGCTGTCTTTTAGATCAGATATAAAACCCAAATAGGGTTACACAGCACAGGGGTCAGAGTGTTTGAACTCTGTCTTCACGCATGGTCCCACCTGCACGGTAAGCTGTGGGGAGTTGCACCTGTGGTAACACAACATGGGAACTTTCCGGAACAGTTCCAGCTTGGACACAACCTTATTTAGAGCAGATATTGTAGCCACTAGTAACAATCCCAAGGGAGTGGCAGACTTTTTCCACTGCCATAAAAAATTTCAGTACCAGTGCCATAAACCTAACAGCTCTGAAGGCGGAGTTCTTATTTTCTCTTGTACATAAGTTCAATATCTAGAGGGAAAATAAAAATAAGCAATGCCCATCATTTGACCTACTGTCTTTGTAGTCAGACCAAACTCCTTTTTTCTTTTAATATTGACTCATTCTGGCTCCATTTCACTCTCTGTGTGAGAGAAATGTCATTTGAATTGAATTTCAATTAATTGAATTAAAACGTTTCGGATAATGTTTAACTGTGCTCACTGCTGCTGACCGTGCTGCCCTCATTTTAATTACAATCTCGGGAATTTTTCTTATGGTTATTCTTCTTTCTGGCTCCAAACTTTTCTGAAGGTTGGGACATGGAGAGGATGTAAGAGAAGGGAAACAAATACATGGCTCAGTCATAGGTATCTAAAGACTATTTAAGCCCAAGAATTGATTTATATCTTTGCAATATTTTAATGCACCAATAGATAATAAAAATGACATTCTCTAAGGGTATAAATCAGGAAGTCTTGAAAATAGCAGCCATGATACCAATTCTTCTTTGTGCCTTAATATTTTTTGAAAGTTTAGATCACTAGGAAAGCCTGAGGAGATATACTTCTCATTTTTATGAGACTCACAGGTATACAATATAGGCTGACAAAGGGAATTTGAAAAGCCAGATATTTTCCTCTCAGTTGGCTTCTCCCCAACCCTTGGTTTTCTCTCTACCATTTGGAGATTAGGATGATAGATGGATAGACAGATAGATCTAACCACTTTTTAAAAAAATCAGGAAATAAACTATGCCTTACTTAGGTGAATTCAGACAACGACGTGACCTACTAACTTAAGTATTGACTTCTTTGTGGTCTACCTTGTCTCATGCTCAAATAAATTGGTTAGTCTCTAAGGTGCCACAAGTACTCCTTTTCTTTTTGCGAATAGAGACTAACACGGCTGTTACTCTGAAACTTACCTTGTCTCTGTATTCCTCTCTACTCTATTAATTGCCTATTTATATCTCTTTATTGCACCACCAAGAGTTCTGAGAACCAAAGTAATCCTCCAAAAGCCTGAGACTAAAAAAACATGGTCCAAAGAGGGCACAATGGCAATTGTGCAATTTTGCTCCAGCAGGAATTGGTTGGACTACATGTAAAGACATTTTTAAAGAACTTTCAAATAAATCAGTAAAGATGAGGTATATGTCTCAGAAGCACAGTGACTGGCGTACACTAACAATATAATGCAGGATGTTGCCTAAAGTAGCAAGCAACAGCATTGAGCAATACCAATTTCAGTTACCTGTAATAATCCTAGATTGTTTTATATTGGATCTTTGGAAAGAAAACAAAACAGCAGGTGCCCCAGGCTTTGCAATGCTAGGGTCAAATCCTCCTCCCCTTACCTATGCAAGCACTCCTGGAAGTGAACTGGACTGCTTGCATGAGTGTGGTGAGCATGATTTTTGCCTTTATAACAATGTGCTAGGAAGGAGGATTTGGGGCTAGTGCTTCAGTGTAATCTGAGACCTAATGGAACTTCAGTCCAGAGGGTTTTGAGAAAATTGCTGTTATTTTCTTGTTTATTTCACAGGTGACAGCAAAAAAGAAACAAAGCCATCAATTCCCACCTACTTAGCTATGTGTCTTATCTAGGGCTCACTGTAGAGCCAAGTGCCTCATAGTGCACCCAGTAACTGAAAGCAGTGGTGGCTGGAGTCGAGCTTCATATATTCCTTTGTTTCCTTGGAGTTTACATTCAGAAGAACAAAGTGATCCTCAACCCATATAGGGAATGGAAGATTTCAGGGATTAATCTTCCTGAACTTGTATGCTAATGCATGGAACCTTCACTGGAAATAAGGGAAAGAAAAAAAAAACAAACTTTGAAAGAAAAGAGATCAAGCCCTGCGAGTAGGCAGCTGCTTTATTCTTTCCGTTCCTGCACTAGATTTTTTTGCCCATTTCTCTCTTTTAAATTCTCCAGTGATTTTAATTAAATTCACTAGGTTTGAAAGGAAGGGTCACCACCTCCCACATCTGACAGATACCATTAATGGCGACTTTGCAATAATCCAAAACAGGGTTAATGAACACAGTGAAGGAAAAGCATGCTCCTGACCTTAGCAAGAGGTAGCGTGGAGATAATGTTTTAGTCTCTCCCTTAGAAACTCAATTTAAATTGCTGTGTGCTGGAAACACTAATGGGGGGGGGGGTAGAGACAACAGGAAGGGAGGTTAAATACTTGCATTCCTTCCTTGTGCACAGCTAGGCAAGATGGATGAAACTAATCATGGTGGGGTTGTTGTGTGTTTTTTGTCGGCTTATTTTTATTTTTTCCTTCTGAATTGTCAGGGAAAATACACATGGCCAGAATAAAAGTTGTTCCTATCTCTTCACTTAGTACTTGACCATAGGTCTGTCCCCCTTTTATCTCCCCATTCATTCTCCCTTCCCCTCCCAGTCTTTCCCCTTCCCTACTACCTATGCTCTCTTTCTATCCTGGCCTTTCTTTCTCCCATTAATGACCAAATGAGTTCTGCAGCAAGCTGTGACTGTCACATTACTTGTCTTTTCAGATAGTGTGGTTGTTTTCTCCAGGCATCCATTTACCTCTAAAATGTGTGTCAGTTTTGAGAATGTTTTTACACACCAGGAGATCCACATACACTTCTGAATAGAAGCTTATAATGCAAATTGTTTGTCCACCGGTTTATTTCTCTGAACATGAAGAAAAGGATATATTGTCTATGCCAAGCCATCATGTACATGCCTATCAAATTCTTTTCCATTTACTACTGGTTTTGCAAAAAATCCTGTTTTATATGCTGAATGCCCCAAACTTATGGGCTGGATGAACTATAAGCAGTGAACAACTTAGTCCTCAAACATAGCCCTTTTACTGACCATCAGTTATGATTTTTAAAGACTGGTTTATTATCTGAAATGGTTCAAAAATAGTTTGTATAAACCAAAAGTAGTTTATATGAACCAATTTTACACCTATGGAGTTTGTGTCAAATGATTACGATGAATATTTGCTCTTTGTCACCTAAGTCGCATGGCATTCTTTCAGATTTCTGATTCAGTGACCTAAACCTTATACAAAGGCTTTTTTTTGTGCCTTTTTGTGCTCTCAGTTAATTGTACAAATCTATTCTGTGAATAAAATAAGAATATTAAAAGTGAAAAAAAAAAGTTTGCATAGCCCTCTGCCAACCAAACTTTTTGCACAGCTCAGATTGCAACGCCTCCAGATACTAAGAAGCAGAGGCTGAAAATCAAGCAAAATACAAAATGTAATGTAAGAAAGTACAATTGTGGCACTTTCATAGCAGTTTCCATTAAAAGATTTAAAGTGCTTTAAGAAGAAGGGTTTGATTATCCATGTTTTACAGATGGGGACACACAGAGGATAAAGCACACATCCTCAAAGAATGATCACTGATTTGGTTTTCCCAGTTTTGTGATGGCCAACCTGAGACACTGTGGGTCCCTTTTTCCCCAGAGGTGCCGGCCTCCTGCAGCTGCTGTAAACCTCAGTGGCGTTACTGATGTTCAGCATCCCTGAAAGTCGGGCCTTAGACGTCTGAAGTTGGGCACCCGAATTTGGGGACACTTCTTAAAATGTAGGCCTTAGTTCCGGGTGGGAAAACTACAGCTGTCGGCCCGCGAGCTCCCGCTGGGAGTGGCGTCTGGGGCTTGCCTCGCTCCGGCACTCCAGCTGGGGCGCTGGGTGGGGGGCCATACCATGCAGCTCGGCCCCGCTCCGGCAGTCCAGCCAGGGCACAGGCCGCACCACGTGACTCAACCCCTCTCCAATGCTCCGGCCAGGGCGAAGGCCGCACCACGCGGCTTGGCCCCGCTCTGGCGCTTCAGCTGGGGTGCAGGGTCGGGGGCTGCACTATGCAGCTCCCAGAAACAGTGGCATGGCCCTGCTCCGGCTCCTATGTGCTCCAATGGGAGCTTCAGGCGCGGTGCCTGCGGATGGGGCAGTGTACAGAGCTGCCTGGCTGCGCCTCTACGTAGGTGCCAGGGAAGGGACATGCCACTGCTTCTGGGAGCCGCTTGAGGTAAGCGCTGCTCGGAGCCTGCGCCCCTGAGCCTCTCTCCACACCCCAACCCCCTGCCCAAGCCCTGATCCCCCTCTAGCACTCCAAACCCCTCGTTCCCAGCCTGGTGCACCCTCCTGCACCCCAAACCTCTCATCCCCAGCCCCACCCCAGAGCCTGCAGCCCCAGCCAAAACCTGCACCCTTTCCCCCACCCCTGCCACAGCCCTAATCCCCCTCCCACCCTCTGAACCCCTCAATCCCAGCCCAGAGCACCCTCCTACAACCCAAATTCCCCATCCCTAATCCCACCCCAGAGCCAGCACCCCCAACCCCTCTCACACTCCAACCTCCAATTTTGTGAGCCTTCATGGCCCGCCATACAATTTCTATTCCCAGATGTGGCCCTCTGGCCACAAAGTTTGCCCACCCCTGCCTTAGTTACTTGCCCCAAAATCATACTGCAAATCAATGGCAGAGCTAGGAATAGAACCTACGTCCCCTTATTTCTGCTTAGGCCATGCTGCCTTAAGTAGGGAAGAGCGGACTGCTGAGAAGTGTACCACACAATCTTTCTAGAAACTTATTTTATTACAAAAAGGGTGTAGCTGTGAGCTACTGTGGCTCTGAGGTGTATCTACAATAACCCTTAGTGTTACTGAACTATTCAAAAGTTGCTTCAAAGCATCATTTGTGTATATTCGCCCAAATTATTTTATTGGTAATATAGAACTAATTCTCATGTTAGACAGAAAAAGTGTAATATTAACAGAAAACTGAGATGTTCGGAGTTCTGTTACTAGATGAGCCACTTGGTGTGTTTCTTAATAACCAGATACAGTTAACTTAAATAATGCATCTCAAGGCAATGTGAGCAATACTAAAATGGTTTAGATTATGTATCATCCCAATTTAAAAAGCTATAGATTATTTATTACCTTAATTTCCCTCTTAATGCAGACACATTTAATAATACATTTTACCTATATTAATTTCACGCAGCTGTTTGTGCATTGCATTGATCCCCAAGCTGTTTTGTAAATCCATGGTGGTTCTCACAGCAAAGAAATATAATGAGAGCAATAGCACTGAAGGATAGACAGCTCAAAAGCCAAAAACATTATCCTATAGATAGTAGTATCTCTAAAAGAGTGGAGGAATGCCTCTCACAAACACTGAAAGATACAGACTGGACAAGAGGAGAGGCAATTCAGATGCATTGATGAAATGAAAAACCATAAACTAATTAACTACCAGCAACATAAAAAGAGGTTAGGTTACGGAAACTAGAGAGTCATTGAAAAAGCCTGAAGTAGAGACACACGGTGTAATTTTCAAAAGCACTCAGCACTGGCTGATGGGCAAGTTGAACACCCCACCAAAAAGAAAAAAAAAATCAAGACACCCCAAATCTCCAGTCACTTTTACTAATGACCCAGAGCATTTTGTAAGGGTACTTTCCTCCGGTGTTGGTGCTAGGTCTTTACGCTCAGTAAAACAAAACAAGAGAAGGTGCAGCCACAGAGTAGGCAAAACTTAAAACATGTTCTGCAGCTAATGCATAATAAACATCCCTCTGTCACCAAACATCCATTCATTAGCAATGACCCATCAACCAATTATTACAGATCTTTCCCCCTTCGGCAAGATTATTAATCTAGGGATTCGTGCTTGCTGGGTTTTTTTCCGAAGCAGGTCACGGGAATGGAGGAGCAGACAGCGCTGGCGTTGCCAGTAAAAGATCAACAGCTGCTATAAAATTTTGAGGGAGTCTCCATTGCTATTGGCACATCACAATATAACATGGTCTGTGTCTGTGTACACATACCTACATATACACAGACACGGCCTACAAGCTTGATTGTGGATTTTTTTTTCCTGACAGAAAATTATGTTTTAGTAGCTGAGACTATACTTTGCCTAAAGTATGTCTGGCAGCCCTAATGACAGTTAATGTTAGTGCTCCTGAGAGTATGGCAGGCTGGGCTACAAGTGACCAGCAGAATTGGGAGGATTTCCCCTGGTGAGCACAGATGAGGTACTCTCACACTGTAAGCAGGTGGCAGTCATTCCCCTTCAGACACCTTGGGTAACCCTGAAAAGTATCAAGGGGGGCGGGGTGAGTTTTGTATATTCTTATGTAATGGGCCATAACACTGACTTAGCAATCAACCAAGGCAGCAAACACCTTCCAATCATATCCTAAACAGGAGTTATGCCAATTAGCCCTACAATGTCAGTGAATCACAGTCATTGCCCTGTGCTTTCTTCTGCACAGCAAGCTTGTCATCCAGGACATACAGAGATTGATGGCAAGTAATACTCTGGTTTTTACATTTGATGTGGTTCAAGGCATTTCTGTTTATTAGAATTTTATTATGCAACAAGGTGACTTATACATCAGGTATATTATACAATGGGCCACATGCTTACCTGATGTAAATCAGATGGCTCCAATGACTTGTTATCCTAACTGATGAGCTGTCCTGTTGTATTTGGTGCAGCAGCTGCATTATCCATCTCCTCAAAATATGGAGATTAAGGAAGCTATTGCCAAACTATGACATCCACATTATCAAAAATAACATAACTGTCTAGTTCCATGTACCAGTGGCACAAAGGTTTGTGCATATGTATTACAGAGATGCTCCAAAGCTGTCCTGTAATGATGCTACAAG
Organism: Lepidochelys kempii; assembly: GCF_965140285.1. NCBI lineage: Eukaryota > Metazoa > Chordata > Testudines > Cheloniidae > Lepidochelys > Lepidochelys kempii. Next base: position 20,722,033 of record NC_136394.1, on the reverse strand, counting down.
GGAAAACCAAATGAATGATTCTTTAAAAATCAGTTAAATCTAATTTGGGATTACAAAAACACTAAAATGCCTTAATCATAATTGTCTGATTATTGCATGTCATCACTCTAGGACAGAGTTGAATTTGTGTGGGTGTCTTAGCTGTGCATTTCCTACCTTAGCATGTCTGGTTTACTTTTGCATGTAACTTTAACTCTGAATTACCTTGGTTTGTAATGCTTGGTTTCGGGATAATTACAATATCCCTGTAATGTTTTTACCCTTAAATTACTGCTACATACTCCCAACCATAACTCCACCCTCGTGTTGTTTTTTGTCTGGAAATACACAATGAACACTCGCCAAGGGAATGCTTAATGTTACCCATGAGGTACCCCATCAAATGAAAATGATGGTTTTTCTCTTGGCAGCTGTCGCACCGATATACTCAGTTAAAACCTCTGATACTTTTTGGAGGGCAGTCTCACAGAAAACTAGGAAATCTCCATTTCCTTTAACCTTACCACTTTTCTGTTGAGAAAGAGCCCACAGAGAAAACATATTGCAAAGTAAGTAACATAATCAAGACAAGCCCCTGCAGGAGTAGTTGGTTTTAGATTCCCAAGCAGGATTAGTTGGTTTTAGAGTCTCTTAATTTATTGTTTAATGCTGAGTGTGTGGTTAGATATGTATAAAACAAAGGAATATGACCCTGGCCCCAGGATGTTTGTAATCTAAATAGACAGACAACAGACGAATGTACAGGGAGATCCAGAGGATGCATTAGTTTAGGGCTTGATTGCTGAAGGCACTGATTGTTTCCTAAGAGATGCTGCCCAGCTGCAACTCTCATTGAACTAAATGAGACTTTGGAGGATTCAGGACTTCAGTGTCAGCCCTTAGCCTGAAATATACAGTGCTACGTAAGGAATTTTGTCACCCAATTCAAAATTAATGGCGACTGGGTGTCCAAATCCAATAAGTGTCTTTGAAAATCCCACCCATGACAGTTTGTGTTCCTATCTTATTTAATGGAGTGGAGGCATCTCTTTCTAAAATGGTTAATCCTTTGGGAGCCTCATGGAAGAAATGAGACTGAAGGATAGATTTGTTTGAAAGAATGGTGGATGGCCATGGAACTGTACCCGTCTTTTTTCAAAGATCAGTAAAAAGTCAGATTCCAACATGGGCCAGTGCTGATGTTCCAGGATGGCTAGCAACCCATGATGATAGCATAAGTCAGTACACCAGCAATGGTCATTCAACCAATGAGTGGATTAACTTATTATATAAATGATGGACTCCATTTTAGTTGGTTGAAAATGCCTAGTAATAGTAATACTATGCCTAGTAATATTATATATTTATCAATATATCCTCACATTACTGTTAGGAGCAGTTTATTATCCATGAGCATTGTACATCTTCCCTCATCATTCAGGACAATTTATTTATTAAAGAGAATTCTTTAAGGAGCACTGTTTACTGAGGTGCAAAATGATTGTGATATTTCATGTGTTGGTGACTGGCTTGACATACTGCACTTCTCTTTCCACACAGCTTTATATTAAAAGAGTTGCCAGCGAGTTGACCTTCACTTTTCAAGGTTAATGGATTGTAATCTCTAAATTAGTTTTTGCTTTATGCCTTGGGTTATGAGCTCCAAAGCTGGCTTTTGTGCTCTCTCCTTCCACTTTGTTTCAGAAATCAGGTAAAAAGCACCTCTCATTGCAACACGGACTGAACTCACAATGGGAAGAAGCACTGCAGAAATAAATGGAATTGACATTGGGTTTTAGAAACCCTTCCTCTACAGAGCACGCACGGTTGTTTCTGTCAGCATGGTCAAGGCTTTGCTAGCACTGTCTAGCAGAGCTGCCAAATGCCCATATGGCTACAATCTACAAAGCACTAGGGTGACCTCCCTTGTCCAGCACAGAAAGATCTAGAGCAAAGGGACTGAATGGAGAGAGTGGCTTTATTGATTAATAAGGTACACGTAATTATTGTAAATGCTGGAAACAACTTAACAGTAGGATAATTTTATAATATGTGGCCTTCATTATCATTATAGAGCAGCTTGTGGCTCGGAGCTGATTATCCAAAAGCCACTGCCCTGACATTTTTCATCCTGTTACAGTGCAATGAGAGAGAACAAGAGCTAATACTGGGTTTGATCTTGGGAGGGGATGTGCAGTCTCACATCCAGCTGAGGACAGCGTGAGCTGAGAGTGTTCAGCACTACTATTGCAGCATCGGCAGAAGGTTTTCCTATTTTCTAATGGTGTGTCACTTAAGCCCAGATTTCTAAAGGTAACCCAGGCATTGCTCCTCTCAGCATTTCAAGGCATAAGTGATTTAGATGGCTAAATCCCACTTTCAAATGTGACTTACACACTTGGGTTTGTGTATGCTGCAATGAGCAGCAAGACAGAATGTGAATCTATAATGTTTAATGATGTCAATTTTGTATTTAGTGCTTTTCATCAGCAGATCTCAACGTGCTCCAGTCTTTAACATATTTAACATCACAATGTGCCTGTGATGCAGGGAAATGCTGTTATCCCCTTTTTACAGATGGGGAGCTGAGGTGAAGAGAGGCTAAATGACTCGCTCAACATTACACAGGAAGTCAATGTCAGAATAGGGAATTGAACCTGTCTCTCCCATGTCCGAAACCAGCACTCCAGCCACTGTGTACTAATTCACTATGTGGATAATGCTTCAGTGCAATAAAAGTTCTGGTGTGCAGCTTGTCCACATGGCACGTTAGTGGCAATAACTGGTGCACTGTAGATTCACACCCTGGTTTGCTGTGGACTAATTTGCCATGCAGACAAACTCTTAGGCACATAAGGAGAGCTCAGTGAAATAAAGGATTTTTCAGTTTGTTTGCCAACAAAGAATATGAAAAACATATGAAAATGTTTAGTGTAACCTCAAATTATTTTTTGTCAGATTTTTCATTGTCTCATTTTCAATTTTTTTTTTATCGTTTTGTTTTTTTAAAAATAAAACCAGCTAAACTTTGACATGAAAAATCAAAGCCTTTCATTTATAAAATGTCAACAAAACATTCTGATGTTTTAAAAAGTTTTTCATTTTTTCCCAGCCAACACAATTCACCACATTAAACCAAAATTTGTAAATAGTTTCAGCTGACACAAAAATCCATTTTTTGGAAAATAAACTATTCATCTGAAAAATGTTGCCCAGCTTTATTTAGGAGCCTAAGATGAATTGAAAATCAATGAGACTTAGGAGACTTAAGTGTCTAAGTCGCTTTTGAAAATGAGACTTAGGCAATGCTGACCAAAGAAATGCCTAAATGCTTTTAAAAATCTGGGAGGTAGTTCTTTACTGGTTAATTCATACTTCCCCCTAAAACTATGGTAGAAATTCATGGCTCGTAGATGACAGGGGTTTAATGATGTATTACAGCTCTCTAACTGTAGGATATACAAGTGCTTTGGAGCTATGGGATACATTAGAGCAGTGGTCCCCAACATAGCATATTGCTATTCCCAGAAGACTGTGGCGGGTGCCGGACACCCCGCCAGAGAAGCGTCGCCGCCGAAATGCGCAGAGTATTATAAATTGTTTAATTTATTTAATTTTGTTTAAAAGAGATTTTATCATGCTATTTTGTTAGCAAACAAAGCCATTATGAACTGTATGGTTGCTTAGAAATGTAGGGCCTGATTCTCCTTTCACATCAGTGAAAATCAGGAGTATGTTCTATTAAAGCCAATGTAAAGCTGATATAATAGAGAGGAGAAACAGTTCATTAACAAGGAATAGAAACACAGATAATAAGAAGTTACCAGTATGCTGAACTGATGTTGTGCGCTGCAAATATGCAAAACAATCATGGATTGTACTTTGCAGCTGAGTAAGCAAGTTTGGGAAACACATTTAGGAACAAATTGTGACCTCAGATACTCAATCACATCTTCTAATGAAGTCAACAGGAGTTATTGTTAAGTAATAAAGGACAGAATGGCACAAAGAATGGAATGCTACAGGTATGTGTAAAATCTACAGTAACTCTAGTACCTGCTCATCACTTTACTAACAGGTAACTCTTTAGATATGGTGGGCTAGATTCTTTGTTAGACAAAACAATGGACCAAATTCGTTGTTACTGTAAATTAACACAGCTCTATTGAAGTCACCAAGCAGAACTGGAGACTTGAAGTCAATGGAGCTAAGTCGATGTATACCCACAGAGAATTAATCTTTAATATAGCACCTGTTGGAACGCATCATAAATTTTCCTTTCCTTCACAAAAAAAAATCCTATGCATTTTCTTTCTGTGGTCTAGCCAGCTATCTACCCCGGTTCTTATACTGATGGCCATCAATATAAAAATCAAAATGCAACTATATTTTATTTTTGCTTTTTAAAGATTTGGAGGTTCTCAGCAATTGTCGTGTTTTATTTCTTCTCTTTCTGATTATGGAAAGCAGTTTTCAGATCTCTACTTAGATACATATTTGTATTATCTTAAAGTTCCCTCTGTTCAATTTCATTTGTTACTGTTGGGATTTTTTTTTTTAATTTTAGGATTAAAAATAAGACCAGATGGCCATGCTTTCCCATCATTGTGTTTTTGATTGCTTTGCCTTCTTTATCGATTTTTATCTTACAGTTATTTTTTCTGCTTACATTTCACTTCCCTTCTATAGTATCACTATTATATACAGTGCACTGTAATTGCAGGTCTGATTAATCAAAATCATTGACTTATCTCCACAAGATTCTCATGTTACTTTCCAGAAAAAAAGACACCTACTTTCAGTGCTATCTGCACTATGTAAGTGGGTTTTGCCATAGGAACATATGACTGGCTTTGAAAATATGTAACCACGTGAGCCATAGAAAGTCAACCGGGGTCTGTGTACTTATTAATTGTTAAAATAATTTGATTCTAGAGTAACTTTCTCTCTTACAATTTATTGTTTCATTTCCCCTGAAATGAGAAGTATAAGCTTTTGTGGCTATTCAATATATACTATTCTCCTTTCTTTCTTTGTTGAAATTCCTTTTCTTACAGACACTGTTCACAGAATCACAGCAGATGTACCTAGGACTCCTACACTGCCAGTAAATTACTGGAACTGTTATTTGTCTGTCTACAGCAGGGGAAGGACATCAATGCCACACCAAAGGTTACACTGAGGGCAATGTCCCGGTCTATTCTGATTCTAATCATTCTTCCACTTAGGGTCCCAGGTTAACATTTTCAAAAGCACCCAAGAGACTTAGGAGTCTAAACCCCATTTACTTTCAACAAGAAGGCCATGATTTTCAAAAATGATGGGTGATTTTTGATTGCCTCAGTTTGTGGGGCCCAGCTTCAGACACTTCTAAAAGCACCCACCTTCTGGGGGAAAAAACAACCCCTTTAACGCATCTTGGTGTATCTCAGGTTGGACAACCAAGTTATGAGGGGCCCAAAATCACTAAGCAATTCTGAAAATTTAGACCAGGGTCCCAAATGCCTAGGTGACTTTTGAAAATGGGATTGAGGAGCTTTAGGAAGAGTTGCCTGCAGTCCTGATCTCCTTAGACAAAACTCCTACTAAATATAATAGAAGTGTTCTCTGAATAATAAGCCTGAGTAGGGACCCTAAAATAAAGGCCTAAATGCATAAATGGTCCATTTATGATGCTGAACTTGTAAAGAAGACAAAAAGCTTTGGGATTAAAGAGAAAGAATTCAGCACTGCTAAATTTCCATCAGAATAAGTCAAGCTGGTAAAACTATCATTTCTTTTGCCATTCTACAAAATGTAAATGGGTTAAAGAGACAAGACTTTCATTATCTAAATTAAAATTATACGCTATTTATTGCATCCCAGAAAGCTAATGTGCTGTTATATGCAATAGTCTTGTTATGGAATATTAGGTTTTGTATTCACACAGTTTCACACTGTGTTATTAATTATATGTGTATAAACTCTGACAAGAAATATATATTGCAGATAATGTTTGTTTTAGTGGTCTCTGTTTGTTTTTTTGGGGGGGTGGGGTATTTTTATTTCTACTACCACTACCACTACTACTGTGGATGCACAGAGTTTATTCTGTTAAACAATGTTTTAAAGTTGATTCTCTCAAGTTTCTCATTCAAAAATGTTTTGTGATGATTATTCTGAATGTCAAAGTCATCAGCTCCTTGCACAGCTGTTTAGTACAGTGGATTTCAAGACCGGGCAGAGTATCTTACATTTTAAATGCCTTACCAAGGTAAGAATGGTATTATGTAGTGGTGATCCTTAACAGATTTCAAATACCTTAAAGACACAAAAAACAAATTCTGAATTTAAAGGACCAAATCCTGTTTTTTGGTACTTTGTCTGTCCTCTAGCTTAGCTCCCATGGATTGATAAGGAATCTAAGGCCAGCAAGATTTACCCTGAAGTTTAAAACTTATCTATTTACATGATTACTGTATTACTCTACCCTACTTCAATACAGATATGGAAGTATTTTAAGTGTCATAGGAACAGCTGGTCAAACCTCAGAATTTCCATTCCACGTGAAATTCTAACATTTTGAAATTTGTTTTAATTCCGAAGTGTAACAAAACCATTTTTAAAAAGATTTCCTATAACAGCAAATTTGAAAACAAAAAATTAGTTCAGGTGAATCAAAATGTTTTGTTCCAATTTTGAATTTTATTTTACATTATAATTTATAACGTAAAATAAAACAAGGAATTAAATCCTGAAAAGTGATCCTATTCTGATTACTAATAATTTCTTTAATGATTATCACAGCAAATAATCTGGTTCACTAAGCTTCTCTGTAGCCCCTCTTGTTCCTAGCACATGTTGAAGTTGACTGACTGTTGGTTGGAAGTAGTTGGGGAGCATGGCTAATGGGAGCAGGAAATAAGAGAGAGAACATGGATGTGCAATGGACAGAGAAAAGAGAGAGAACAGCAGTGAAGAGAGGAACAGAAGGAGGGCAAAGGGATAAATTACCACGAGGAGAGAGCAACAAAGGAAAGTGGAAAAGGGAGAAAAAACATTTTCTACCTCATTTTACAGAATTGTGCCTGTAATAAGAACTGCCTCTGCAGAGCTGACATAAGGGAAAAATTACTTGGTCTGTTCATTCATTCCATAAGAAATCATTGTTCCAACTCACAGGGAAGTTTTTCAATGGTTCTTAGGGATATGTAGCCACTTGAATCCCGTTAATGGTAAAACTGCTCATAAGTGACTCTGACCCTCATGGCAATGGAAGTCATTTAGTCAAGCTTCTGCTGAGACTCCAGATATTGTGAGCCCCTCAACAGAATGTTAATGTTATTTTGGCCCAGAACCTTGCATAATATTACAGCTGGGCAGGGTGAGGGAGAAATTTGCACCTTCCCTCCAAGGATCTCACCACACTTTAATAGATAGGAAGTTAGCCTCAACATCTCTATGAGGTAATTATTACTATTCCCATTTAACATGAGGTATTAACCCAGGCACAGTGAGATTAAATGATTAACTCAAAGTTGCATCAACTGTCAGCAGAACCAGGAATAAATCTGAGAACATCAAATCTCCAAAATGTCAGCATGTGCAAACCCTGATGCAGGAGCAGAAGCAGGTAAATAGCCTGTATGTGGATCAGCCATTAAAGGGAGCCATAGCACATTTATCATTTCTATAAAGTGTGATAAAATGCATACATTAAATATAGAGAGTCCTACAATAAAGAATCCTACAAAATACAGAGTCTTATACAATATATAGAGAGTCCTATATAAAGAGTCCTACAAAAAGTGGAAACTAGGTCAAATTACAAAGGATGAAAATAAGGAACTAACACAAGTATGTAGGAACAAAATTAGAAAGGCCAAGTCACAAGATGAGATTAAATTAATTAGAGACATAAAGGGTAACAAGAAAACATTCTACAGATACACTAGAAGCAAGAGGAAGACCAAGGATGGGGTAGGCCCATTACCCAATGGGGGAGGGGGGCAATAACAGAAAATATAGAAATGGCAGATGTGCTAAATGACTTTTTTGTTTCAGTTTTCACCAAAAAGGTTAGCAGTGACTGGGCATCTAACATAGTGAATACCAGTGAAAATGAGGTAGGATCAGATGCTAAAATAGGGAAAGAATTAAAAGTTACTTAGGCAAGTTAGATGTCTTCAAATCACCAGGGCCTGATGAAATACATCCTAGAATACTCAAGAAGCTGACTGAGGAGATATTTGAGCCATTAGTGATTATCTTCAAAAAGTCATGGAAGATGGAAGAGATTCCAGAGGACTGAAAAAGGGCAAATATGGACAACCCAGGGAATTTTAGACCAGTCAGCTTAACTTCAGTACTCAGAAAGATAAGGGAGCAAATAATTAAGAAATCAAATTGCAAACACCTAGAAGATAATAAGATGATAAGTAACAGTCAGCATGGATCTGTCAAGAACAAATCATGTCAAACAACCTAATAGCTTTCTTTGACAGGGCAACAAGCTTTGTGGATGAGGGGGGAGGCAGAAGATATGGCAACCCTTACTGAAGTCAAGATATTTGATCCTGGCTCACATGACCTACTCATAAACAAACTAGGGAAATACAACCTAGATGAGCTACTATAAAGTGGGTGCACAACTGGTTGGAAAACCATTCCCAGAGAGTACTTATCAGTGATTCACAGTCATGCTGGATGGGCATAACAAGTGGGTCCCGCAGGGATCAGTTCTGGGTCTGGTCCTATTCAACATCTTCATCAATGATTTATATAATCGCATAGAGAGTACATTTATAAAGTTTGTGAACAATACCAAGGATAGGATTAAAGTTCAAAATGAGCTGGACAAACTAGAGAAATGGTCTGAAGTAAATAGGATGAAATTCAATAAGGACAAATGCAAAGTATTCCACTTAGGAAAGAACAATCAGTTGCACACATACAAAATTGGAAATGACTGCCTAGGAAGGAGTCCTGTGGAAATGGATCTGAGGGTCACAAGCTAAATACAAGTCAAGAGTGTAACACTTTTGCAAAAAAAGTGAACATAATTCTGGGATGTATTAGCAGGAATGTTGTAAGCAAGACACGAGAAGTAATTCTTCCGCTCTACTCTGCACTGATTAAGCCTCAGCTGGAATACTATGTTCAGTTCTAGGTGCCACATTTCAGGAAAGATGTGGACAAATTGGAGAAAGTCCAAAGAGGAGCAATAAAAATGATTAAAGGTCGAGAAAAATGACCTATGAGAGAAAACTGAAAAAACTGAGTTTGTTTGGAGAAGAGAAGACTGAGAGGGGACATGATAACAGTTTTCAAGTACTTAAAAGGTTGTTACAAGGAGGAGGGAGGTAAATTGTTCTCATTAATCTCTGAGTACCGGACAAGAAGTGAAGGGCTAAAATTCATATGCTGTTTATGTTACAACCAGATATATAGACAGTGTCAGCTCTTTTTACAGGCCCAAAATCCAGAGTTTGGTCAAGAAGACAGAGGCCTAGCAAATAGAGAACAATATTAGCTAAGAAGCAGAACAAACAAAGGACAACCTTGCTTTTTGCTAAGATAAGCTTGGTCAGCAAGAAGCCAGGTGCAAATTATAATTGGGGGCTTTATCTCAAAGTTGCAAACAGACCTAAGGAATGAAAGAAGCCCTGTTTCTTCTGTAGAAGAGGTGCCTTCCTACACACCAACCTTGAGTTTATGGAAGAGGTTCAAACATGTCAGTATGAGATATGATATCCTCCCTCTCACAGATGTGCACCTCTCCTCCAAGCCATTGCCACTGCCTGCCTTAGAAACACAAATGAACTAAAAGACAATCTTTATTGCTATATACTTTTCATTTTCCTTTTGCTTGAACTCCTAGGTGTGTACCTGTCGGACAATCAGGGGAGCTACTTCATTCCTATGGACCCCAAATCAGAATTCAATGTATATATTTTATACTAACACACTCTATATATTGTTTAAAGGAAAACACCTGTGTACTAATTAAGTGTCCTGTGTTAACCTGAAACCATGGGCGGAGACATTATGTAACCTTTTGACCATTGACTACTGTGATTATCTTGCCTTGCTACTAGACCTATCCAGGGGTTTGGGACTGCCTACCCCGTCATTTCCCTCCGCCCATGGAAAATCCATATAATCCATTGTAATCAATTGTTTGGCAGTGTCTCTGAGCCTAATAAGCAAGGTGACACTCCACCAGCACTGTGCGTAATAAACCCACGTGCTTGATTCTACCCTGTGTCCATATTTTGTTCCTTCAAGAAGCAAAGGGCTTAAATTACAGCAAGGGTAGTTTAGGTTAGACATTAGGAAAAACTTCCTGCCTGTCAGGATGGTTAAGCACTGGAATAAATTGCCTAGAGAAGTTGTGGAATCTCCACCATTGGAGATTATTAAGAGCTGGTTAGACAAGTACCTGTCAGGTATGGTCTAGATAATACTTAGTCCTGCCATGATCTCAGGGGATTGGACTAGATGACCTCTTGAGGTCCCTTCCAGTACTATGATTCTATAAATATTTAACACACTAGCTGAGCGTAAAGGATCTTTTAATGAAAAACAAATCAAATCAAGAAGTAGTTCATAATGAAAAGAGCTATAAACCTTTTGGGACAGGAGCTGTAATGTCTTGTGTGCGTGGTTCCTAGCAACACAAACCCAAACCTAAAACCTAGATGCCCTAGAGAGTGCTGATCTCTCTACCCTTTCCCCTGCACATTGCACTTGTGTCCTGGAATGAATATCAATAATTCTGACTCAACAGAAATGTTAGAGACAAAAGACCAAATGCTATGCCCAAGGAAATACCCAGCCTTTAGCAAGCAACATCTGATTACAGAGTTACCCTGTGTTATGTTGATCTGATTCAGTGCTACCACCACATGCATGGTGACTACGTGGCAATTGTAATAACTATAATTCAGCCACTGATTCACAGTAAATAGGCACTTAAATGCATTTTTGCCTCTGGTTAGATGTTTGTGGTGGAGAAAAGCTATGTGGGAGCATTGACCCCAGTGCATTTACTGAATTACTTCTGAAAAATTAGTCTTTCCTTTCCCACCCAATTCACACACAATCTCTTTCTCTAACACACACACTCATACACAGCTTTGTTTGAAGCCAGATGCTTTTTAAATTTCTGTTATGCATGCTCTTTGAAAAGTGTGGGTTTTTTAAAATATACAATTGAGCTGGATTTTGGCACCTGAAGATCTGTGTTTAAGGCCTACCTCCGCAACCGCATGGGATCTCCCACATGTGATATAGCCGCAAATTAAGGGACGATCCTGTCCCCTACTCTGCAGGGTTATGGAGGGACCTACTGACAGTGGAGCTGACAGCTCTACCAGGCAGGGTCAGGAAGAATTTGTGGAGCCAGAGCAGGTGTGTGAATACCTTGTGTGTGCCACATAGAGAGTACTTGTGTGGGTGAGTGGGTTGGTGGATTTACAGTGACATGCATCCACTGGATTTTGTCCCCCCATGGATGGGTGATGCAGCTGGCACAAAGGCTATTCCAAGCCCGGCAGCTGAAATAGTGGGGATTAGAGTTGGCTGGAAACTTAAATTCCCATTCAGCAGAAAATTCAAAAATTAAAAAAAAAATGTTCTGAAACAAAGAAAAATGAAACTGTGAGATTTCCTGCAGAACAGGAATTCCAAACTTTTCATCTTGAAAAATTAATTTTCATCTTTCTGAAATGCTTCCAAGGATCCCTGGACTGCCTGGAGCCCCAGTAGCCCCCAGACGCCAGACACTGCACCAACCAGACAGCCCCAGAGCCAGGGACCCTGGGCTGCTGAGGAGCCAAGAACAGGGAAGCCCAGGTTTCCAGGCTCTCAGCTCTCTATCAGCCCACCAGGAAGACTGCCAAGAAGCCATGCAGGTGAGCTGGCAGGAAACCAAGCAGGCAGGTTGCTGTAGCAAACCTGTTTGGTTTCCATCAGAATTTCCTAGAAATTGACACATTCCTGTGGAATGTTTTGAATTTGACAAATCATCATTTTCCAATGGAAAAAATTTTCTGTTGAAAAATTTGCAACTCTCTCTAGTGGCCTTTCCGTAGCCTGTTTCTGTGGTCTGGGGTTGTGGGGTGGACGCCTTTCACTCCAGCCCCAAGGAGGTCTCCAGGACACAACTTGGCTGGGCCAGAGAGAGAGAGAATTTGGGGATATATAAGGGACCTGGGGCTGTTGCTGCTCAGGACAATAATCAGCCCTCTGTTAGGCAGAGAAAATAGGAGAGACTGTAGGAGATGACAGAGAAAATGAGGAGATGCCACCCCCTCCCTCAAATCCAAAAGCTAGCCCTGATCACAGGCCAAGAACAATTTTTACACCTGGCTTTGAAAACATAACGATGTGCTAAAACTTTCCTTGTGCAGAAGAATACATGGCTAGTGTGACTACAAAACTGTAATTCACTTTTGGGGCTCTATAGACATCATCAGCCCTGTGATTTATAGACCCTACCACAGTTCAGAGAGTGAACATGGCCTCCTAATCAGACTAGCACCGCCTGCCATTATTTATCCAAAGCATGTTTCAATGCTGACTGTATAAGCCTTAAGTTTCTTAAACTGATGTAAACCATTCATGATTCAACTGCTTCAGAAGAGGCATTGAAGAAAGTGTGTAACAGGGCAGGTCAGGGTGGACTGGCCCAACCTCAGCCCAAATCTTGACGCAAATCCCGAAAATAGTTTTCTTTAATAATCTCCCACCAGCTGACAGAAAATGCTGTGCCTTTACTAAAATCTGTCAGAGTTGTGACTTGATAGCAACTCTGGAAGCTTTTGCAGAGCTTACCTGTATCAAATTCCAAATGTGTTGGTTTGCCTCCAGTCAGTGTGGGGTGTATCAGATCTGGACAATCCCTGGGGTATGAGGAAGTGGAAATAGGCAATAGGGAAGAGATCAGCATAAAGAACAATGGAACTAATATACCCTCCCTATTCTGCTAGTGGAAAGTCATCAAATATAGGAGCCCCGTCCAAGGGTCCAAGATAGGAAACTGGGAGACAAGTGAAAGAAACAATTGGTTTGGGGAAAACAGCTGTCTGAGTGGGGAGAGGGAAGGATGGACAATGCAGATATTACAAGAAGAGGTAATTAGATTAGGGTCTAAGTGATCGCTATATGCAGGGTGGGGAAGGAATCTTCCCCAAATCAGATTGGAAGTGACCTTCTGGGGTTTTCACCTTCCTCTGAAGCTTGTGGGTGTGGTCACTTGCCAGAATTATCTGGATATATCGCAATCATTTCCCTGCCATTACAGGGATCTCGGGCACTGGTGCAACTCAGACCCTCCTATTCCCTGCCTGTGTCACGTAATAGTCTAGTCTCCTGTGGGCTGTAATACTTTGGTCTAGTTCTGGTTGTTGGGTTTAGCATGCAGATGCTGGGTGGCGTCGGTGGCTCCACAGGATGGCAGACTAGATGATCTGAAGGTCCCTTCTGGCCTTAAACGCTGTGACTCAAAGTTGTTTTTTGAACTGTTAATTCTTTCTGAGCTCATGCATTGCTAATTACAAATCACGTCCAGTGCTGGCACTGAGTGTTACACATATTTGTCTCTGGGATTAAAAGCTACTGTCTATTTCCCGCAGCATGTAAGAGAGAAGTAAAGTGGTAAATTGTATAGCAACAGCGAGCAATAGCTAAAGGTCTGTCAGGATTTGCATTGCAAACTAAAGAGAGCCTTGGCTGCTAAATCCAAATTCAGATTTTGAAACGTTAAAGACTTGCGGGTGTTCGGAGTGTGGGGCAGGGGGAAGAGGAAGAAGTTGGTTTGGGGCTCAATCGTATTATAAAAGCCAGCTTTCTGGAGCTTTATATTGTCGTTGGGGGTGGAGAGGAGAAAGGGGAATATTGCATATTTACCTTGAAGGAATAAGTCCTTCAGAAATTAATAGGGATGAAGCCAATAAGGTTCTGTAGAAAGTACTTTGAAAACCTGCTTGCTTTAATAGAGAATGATTTTTGAACCATCCTATACAATTTGACAGCAGGAATAAAACTATTAAATTCTATTACATGTTCCCCACAAAACCAATTACAAAGTTATGATTTTCTATTAAATTCTCATAAGGGTATAACTTCTTAAAACTCAAGAGTAACAGTCTTTCTCATCCAGTTTAGATAGAAATCAGTTTGGATAATTTCAACTTCCTTTCTTTTTTTTCATGTTCAACATTAGAAGCATTCTGTGGGTATTAACACATGCTTTGCCTGCAGACTTTTAGCTACTGCGTAATGCAAACCTGATCCCAATCACACCAAAGTCAAATGACAAAAACTCCATTCAGTTAAATGATGCAAGAGTGAGATCCTGACACCATGACTCTGCAATCAGTTTCATGTATTTACCTTTATACTCAAGGAGGCCCATTTACTTCACATGTCCAGTTAGTCATGTGTGTAAAAGCCTCTGAAAATATATCCTAATGTTTTATTTTTACAATAGTTTTTTAGAAGTTCAAGCAATGTTCAGATTTTTATTTTTTAAGTTTGCAAAAGCCAAAGATCAGTGTTTTTTTCTGTCATAACCAGCTGGCTTGTCCTCAGCTTTTATGTCTTGGAGTTCTAGTGGATTGCTTAAGTCAATTTCATGGAACACTCTAATGGCATAAACTTTAAATGTTCCAGCAGAATTTAAGAAGTTCAAGGTTAGTTATGGGCATTCATTCCAGGAGGCCAGATCCTCAGCTGCTCTAAATTGGTGTAGCTCCACTGAAGTCAATGGAGCTACTTAGTTTACACCAACTGAGACTCTAGCCAAGCCTTTGCATTTACAATGTATTTGAAAACTGTTTACAAAACTTTAAAAGCCCATTTTGCGTTGTGATCACTCTGTAGATTATGATTACAAGTTACACACAAAAGTACTGCCAGTGTTGAATTCTGATGATTGAGAGTTAGGAGAGCTGGAGACTGTTTGACTTTCACCTTTTACATCAAACCTGGAGAATAACATCTATTGAAAATGAAACATTTCTGACTTGATCACTACACAGAAGATACATAGTTGACCAAACAGCATTCAGGCACAATTGCCATTGAAATCTCTAGGTTCATTAGTTAGAGAGTTAGTAGCACTTACCTATTACACCAAATCCAATTTTGGTCCATGGTATCATTAAAAGGAGAACATATTCTGTAAAATATTTTTGCATGAAGATGCTAAAGACCTGATCCAGCTGGGAATCTTTCTCCTTCCTTGCAGTGAAATTGGATCTTGTCCAATTCAGCAAAGGATAATTTATTTTTATATTGAAAGTAAAAAGAATATATTAGAAATACTGAACAGGCTACCTCAAACTTTGGCCGCAATTGCAGCTCATATTGCCATAGCTATTCTATTATCAAGTTTCATTTTGAGACCGCTAGTATCTCTGTCATTTTGAATTGCACTGGAATGAAACTTGGTATTAAGAAATTGTCAGCACAAATGTGAATTACTATTATTAACAAAAATAGTAAATCCATTAAGCTACATTTTACTCAGAGGCTGCGACAACATCATTTGGAACAGGGCTCACTCATATATTTTGCCAAACTCTCAGTGTAAAAACTTTAATGGGAACAAACGAAAAATAGAAATGCAGTGTTCCATGCGTTCAGCAAGCCTTTTAAGCAATTTCAAGGCAAAAAAAAAAAAAGATTGAAACACCAGAAATATTTAATGGTGAATAATTAGCTAATGTGTTTGGTAACAGCAGTATTTTTCATAACAATTTTTCTGCAGTACAATTTCATTATTCACGGAGAGTGCAGGTCACACTTAAGAAAATTCAGACTTCATGGATTGTTCTGCTTGGTGACGGACAATGCTAATAGTGTCACAGGTTTTACTGAAGATAAGCAATCAATATTTAGGTGCTTGTCTGAAAGTCTGTTGAATTCAATAGGCTTTCGGTAGCACTGTATATGAATCAATTTTTCTATCCAAACCTCTTAAGGTGCAAAAATTCAGCTAAAGGTTTCACAAGAAATCTATTTGATTGCAAGATTCCTAATGCTTCCTCCATCATGATTTGCTGTAAATATCACAACAGAATCTGGCATGCCATTTCTGCATGTATAGCATCCCATCAGAGGAAGGAGTGAAAGCTGTTAATGGTGCAAACGGCCGAACAACCTGAGACCAAAGACCTATGATCAGAACTAAATTACCTGATGTTAAACACTTTTATAAATATTTTGGGAATAAAGAATCAGAATGAATTTAACTGTTTCTGAAGGATCCTTAACTTGGTCCGAGAGGGTTCTAGCACTTTTGAATTTACTGTCTTCATATTCATATTTACTTTCATATCCTTTGGTCACAATAGTGAGCTTCCCTTCATGCATACTGCTCACATTCCATGTTCCTGTTCTGATGTTTCACTTAGGAAGGTTCAAGTCAATCTTTTCCTGAAGGATTTGATACAGCACCATCATAACCACAGCCTATACTCTTAATGGTCATTGAAGAATACAAACAAAAATTACTGGGGATTATTCCTTTAAAAGAAAATTACAAGTTGTTATGCCAGGGGAAATCTGTTTTTGAGAAAGAACACTTGAGAGATGAAGAAGCTTCTCAGCAGAATTAATGTAGACATACCACCCTGTTCTCATAAAACTCTATGGTGTTTGCAGGAGCTTAAAGAGCTTTCTGTTTTATTATTAAAATTTAGGTGAAATTATGCAAAACCAGGTTGAGAAATCTGGCTCATGTTTTTTACATGAATATATGGAATGAATCTTATCAAACTCTCACTTATAAAGCCTTCTGTAAGTGTTGGAGATACACAATGATGTTGTTCGCAAAGGAGAATGAATAATTTCCATCTACTACTCTGCCGTGCTGTGTTTTACTCTGCTGGCAATATTTATAATGGAAGCACTTGAGTTCTAAAACAACTGGTTATAATTGCTTTTGCCACACACCAAAGCACATCTAAAAGTACAGCAGGACAATTCAGGAAGCCCACAGATTAAGCTGGTTATTACTGTACAATGTCCCAGCCCCAGCACTGTCTTCAGCAGGGTTCACTGTGGGTGCCCACTGGAGAATTGGTGCCCTTTTAGTTCACTTGGAAAACCAAAGTCAGAGTGATAGGGTTACAGCAAGACAGCTACTGGAACCCCTAGCTCACCATCTTGGGGCTTACAGTGCTGGTAGATGTAACTCCTGTAGGCCCACAAATGCCTTCTCTCTCCTGCTGCATAAAGGGTTCCTCTGGGAAGACAGGCCTAGGAGACCCCATAAGCACAGCCCTAGGACTGCTCTCAGAAGGGGTGTCATAAATATAAAGGGAAGGGTAAACCCCTTTGAAATCCCTCCTGGCCAGGGGAAAGCTCCTCTCACCTGTAAAGGGTTAAGAAGCTAAAGGTAACCTCGCTGGCACCTGACCAAAATGACCAATGAGGAGACAAGATACTTTCAAAAGCTGGGAGGAGGGAGAGAAACAAAGGGTCTGTGTCTGTCTGTATGCTGCGCTTGCCAGGGACAGAACAGGAATGGAGTCTTAGAACTTTTAGTAAGTAATCTAGCTAGGTATGTGTTAGATTATGATTTCTTTAAATGGCTGAGAAAAGAATTGTGCTGAATAGAATAACTATTTCTGTCTGTGTATCTTTTTTGTAACTTAAGGTTTTGCCTAGAGGGGTTCTCTATGTTTTTGAATCTAATTACCCTGTAAGATATATACCATCCTGATTTTACAGGGGGAATTTCTTTATTTCTATTTACTTCTATTTTTTATTAAAAGTCTTCTTGTAAAACACTGAATGCTTTTTCATTGTTCTCAGATCCAAGGGTTTGGGTCTGTGGTCACCTATGCAAATTGGTGAGGCTTTTTATCCAACATTTCCCAGGAAAGGGGGAGTGCAAGTGTTGGGAGGATTGTTCATTGTTCTTAAGATCCAAGGGTCTGGGTCTGTAGTCACCTAGGCAAATTGGTGAGGCTTTTTACCAAACCTTGTCCAGGAAGTGGGGTGCAAGGTTTTGGGAAGTATTTTGGGGGGAAGGACGCGTCCAAACAGCTCTTCCCCAGTAACCAGTATTAGTTTGGTGGTGGTAGCGGCCATTCCAAGGATAACGGGGGTAATATTTTGTACCTTGGGGAAGTTTTGACCTAAGCTGGTAAAGATAAGCTTAGGAGGTTTTTCATGCAGGTCCCCACATCTGTACCCTAGAGTTCAGAGTGGGGGAGGAACCTTGACATGGTGGCACAGTGGTGGGATTAACCTGAAATCATTTTGAGATCCAGTTGAGATTTTTTGAACTAGAAATACAGATTTTAAAAAGGAATTTTTAGGAAGTCCAGAAGGCAGCTTTGAAACTGAAAGCAGCTTGGTTTCTCTCTGCTTTGTGGCCAAGCAGAGACAAAAGGGGATTATCTTGTGAATTGCAGGTTTTCTTTGCCTGGAGGCAGGGTACTTAACTCCTGCAGGGAAATTCACAGTCTTCCAACCCAGAGGTTTTTTTTTTTTTTTCTTTTCTTCCTAAAAGTAAATAGGGGGTGTGTGCTCTACCCATTTGCCTGGAGACAAAAGTGGCAGGGTTTTTTTTAGGATTTTGATTTTTTTTTTTGTTTTACAAGGAGCACAGGTTTGAAAAGAAATTTTTTTTTCTTTGGGCTGGGTAAGCAGGTTTCCAAGTAGTTGGAGGTTTTTTGCTTTTATTTGGGCCCAGAGCAGAGACAAGGGAATTGTCTTTTTCTGTAGGCTGACAATCACTATCAGAGAATAGGTATTCTATTCCAGCACAGCAAAATTTTACAGCCAAGTTTTGTTTGTTTATTTCTAAACCTCGGGTGTAAAGTTAGTTAAAAACAGAGAGGTTAGAATGGCCAAATCCTCAGCTCGACTACAGCTGGAATTAGCCAAATTTCAGGCTGAGGAAAAACAAAGGGAACATGAAAGACAGATAGAACTCATGCAGCTGAAGAAGGAACAAGAAAGGGAGGCAGAACAACACCAAGAGGCTGCCCACAAGAGGGAAATGGAGGCAAGGAAGCATGTGGAGGAGGAGAGGGAAAAAGAGAGGAAGCATGTGGAGGAGGAGAAGGAAAAAGAGAGGAAGCATGTGGAGGAGATGGAGAGGATAAAGGCCCAGCAGAATATACCAACAAACCCTAGCAATCCTTCTCCAGGTACCACTTCCCATCCCAGAAAGTTCCCCACCTACAAGGCAGGTGATGATACTGAGGCCTTCTTAGAAAACTTCGAAAGGGCCTGCCTTGGGTACAACATCTCTACTGACCAATACATGGTAGAGCTGAGGCCGCAGCTCAGTGGACCCTTAGCTGAGGTGGCAGCTGAAATGCCTAAAGAACACATGAACAAGTATGAACTGTTTAAATCCAAGGCGAGAGTCAGAATGAGGATAACACCCGAGCAGTCTCGTCGGAGGTTCAGAGCCCTAAGGTGGAAACCAGACATGTCATTTACCCGACATGCCTACCACATTGTAAAACATTGGGATGCCTGGATATCAGGAGCAAGTGTTGAATCTCCAGTAAATTTGCCCTTCCTAATGCAAATGGAACAATTCTTAGAGGGTGTTCCTGAGGAAATAGAAAGATACATCCTAGATGGGAAACCCAAAACTGTAATTGAGGCAGGAGAGATTGGAGCCAGATGGGTGGAGGTGGCAGAGAAGAAGAAAACTGGTCGCAGTTGGAGCGGAGACCAGAAGGGACCACCCCAGACCACACCCTATTACCGGGGGCCGCCCAAAGCCCCACCTACCTCCCAAAGAACCCTCCAGACCCCTTATCGTCCCACCACCCCGTTCTCCAGCAACCCTCCTCGCCCCAGTGACCCGTCAGCTGGACGATGTTTTAAGTGTAACGAGCTGGGGCATGTAAAGGCCAACTGCCCCAAGAACCCCAACGGATTACAGTTCATTGCACCGGAATCACACCAGAGGTCCACAGGCCCAGATACCTCCCAGATACCCTTGGAGCGGAGGGAAACTGTGAGTGTGGGTGGGAAGAAGGTCACCGCGTGGAGGGACACCGGAGCACAAGTGTCAGCTATCCATGCTTCCTTAGTGGACCCCAATTTAATCAACCCAGAGATCCAAGTGACGATTCAACCCTTCAAGTCCAACTCTTTCAATTTGCCTACAGCCAAGTTGCCTGTCCAGTACAAGGGCTGGTCAGGAATGTGGACTTTTGCAGTCTATGATGATTATCCCATCCCCATGCTGTTGGGGGAAGACTTGGCCAATCATGTGAAGCAGGCCAAGAGGGTGGGAATGATCACCCGCAACCAGGCTAAACAAGCCGTGAGGCCTAGCTCTGTTCCGGAAACTTCTATCAGGACCCAGTCAGAGGTGATGGACCTGGACCCCAGGCCAATGTCTGCAACAGCAGTAGTGGATCCAGTCCCAGAGACCCAGACGGAACCAGTCCCAGAACCGGAACCAGCCGAACAACCAACACCAGACCCCGTGTCAGCACTGAATCCAGTACTTGCAACCTCAACACCAGAGGGCCCCACCGAACCTGAACTGGCAGCAGCCGATAACCCTACACAAGAGGCTCAGCCGGAGCCTGAATCCCAACATAGTACACCAGCGGAGAGCGGTTCACAGTCAACAGAAACAGCTCCATCCCCTATATCGCTTCCAGAGGGACCAAGCCTAGGTCCACAATCCCATGAGGAACTGATGTCTCCAGCATCAAGGGAACAATTCCAGACCGAACAGGAAGCAGATGAAAGCCTCCAGAGAGCTTGGACGGCGGCACGGAGCAACCCACCGCCTCTCAGCTCTTCTAATCGATCCAGGTTTGTTGTAGAAAGAGGACTTTTATACAAGGAAACTCTTTCTGGGGGCACCAGGAAGACTGGCATCCTCAGAGACAGTTGGTAGTTCCAACTAAATACCGGGCCAAGCTCTTGAGCTTAGCCCATGATCACCCTAGTGGCCATGCTGGGGTGAACAGGACCAAAGACCGTTTGGGGGGGTCATTCCACTGGGAGGGAATGGGCAAGGATGTTTCTACCTATGTCCAGTCTTGTGAGGTGTGCCAAAGAGTGGGAAAACCCCAAGACCAGGTCAAAGCTCCTCTCCAGCCACTCCCCATCATTGAAGTTCCATTTCAGCGAGTAGCTGTGGATATTCTGGGTCCTTTTCCGAAAAAGACACCCAGAGGAAAGCAGTACATACTGACTTTCATGGATTTTGCCACCCGATGGCCGGAAGCAGTAGCTCTAAGCAACACCAGGGCTAAAAGTGTGTGCCAGGCACTAGCAGACATTTTTGCCAGGGTAGGTTGGCCCTCCGACATCCTCACAGATGCAGGGACTAATTTCCTGGCAGGAACTATGAAAAACCTTTGGGAAGCTCATGGGGTAAATCACTTGGTTGCCACTCCTTACCATCATCAAACAAATGGCATGGTGGAGAAGTTTAATGGAACTTTGGGGGCCATGATACGTAAATTCGTAAATGAGCACTCCAATGATTGGGACCTAGTATTGCAGCAGTTGCTCTTTGCCTACAGAGCTGT
The DNA here is from genome assembly GCF_965140285.1 of Lepidochelys kempii. Taxonomy (NCBI): domain Eukaryota; kingdom Metazoa; phylum Chordata; order Testudines; family Cheloniidae; genus Lepidochelys; species Lepidochelys kempii. Next base: position 20,700,536 of record NC_136394.1, on the reverse strand, counting down.
ACCACATCCCAGTTTAGGGTTTTCCCCATTTGAACTTGTATATGGCCGTGAGGTTAAGGGGCCATTGCAGTTGGTGAAGCAGCAATGGGAGGGATTTACACCTTCTCCAGGAACTAACATTCTGGACTTTGTAACCAACCTACAAAACACCCTCCGAACCTCTTTAGCCCTTGCTAGAGAAAACTTACAGGATGCTCAAAAAGAGCAAAAAGCCTGGTATGATAAACATGCCAGAGAGCGTTCCTTCAAAGTAGGAGACCAGGTCATGGTCTTAAAGGCGCTCCAGGCCCATAAAATGGAAGCATCGTGGGAAGGGCCATTCGTGGTCCAGGAGCGCCTGGGAGCTGTTAATTATCTCATAGCATTCCCCACCTCCAACCGAAAGCCTAAGGTGTACCATATTAATTCTCTAAAGCCCTTTTATTCCAGAGAATTAAAGGTTTGTCAGTTTACAGCCCAGGGAGGAGACGACGCTGAGTGGCCTGAAGGTGTTTACTACGAAGGGAAATGTGCTGGTGGTGTGGAAGAGGTGAACCTCTCCATGACCCTTGGGCGTATGCAGCGACAGCAGATCCAGGAGCTGTGCACTAGCTACGCGCCAACGTTCTCAGCCACCCCAGGACTGACTGAACGGGCATACCACTCCATTGACACAGGTAATGCTCACCCAATTAGGGTCCAACCTTACCGGGTGTCTCCTCAAGCTAAAACTGCTATAGAACGGGAGATCCAGGATATGTTACAGATGGGTGTAATCCGCCCCTCTGAAAGTGCATGGGCATCTCCAGTAGTTCTAGTTCCCAAACCAGATGGGGAAATACGTTTTTGCGTGGACTACATAAGCTAAATGCTGTAACTCGCCCAGACAACTATCCCATGCCACGCACAGATGAACTATTAGAGAAACTGGGAAGGGCCCAGTTCATCTCTACCTTGGACTTAACCAAGGGGTACTGGCAGGTACCGCTAGATGAATCTGCCAAGGAAAGGTCAGCCTTCATCACACATCTCGGGCTGTATGAATTTAATGTACTCCCTTTCGGGCTGCGAAATGCACCCGCCACTTTCCAAAGACTTGTAGATGGTCTCCTAGCGGGATTAGGAGAATATGCAGTCGCCTACCTTGACGATGTGGCCATATTTTCGGATTCCTGGGCAGACCACCTGGAACATCTACAAAAAGTCCTTGAGCGCATAAGGGAGGCAGGACTAACTGTTAAGGCTAAGAAGTGTCAAATAGGCCTAAACAGAGTGACTTACCTTGGACACCAGGTGGGTCAAGGAACTATCAGCCCCCTACAGGCCAAAGTGGATGCTATCCAAAAGTGGCCTGTCCCAAAGTCAAAGAAACAGGTTCAATCCTTCTTAGGCTTGGCCGGTTATTACAGACGATTTGTACCGCACTACAGCCAAATCGCTGCCCCACTGACAGACCTAACCAAAAAGAAACAGCCAAATGCTGTTCAGTGGACCGGAAAGTGTCAGAAGGCCTTTAACAAGCTTAAAGCGACACTCATGTCTGACCCTGTACTAAGGGCCCCAGACTTTGACAAACCGTTCCTAGTAACCACAGATGCATCCGAGCGTGGTGTGGGAGCAGTTTTAATGCAGAAAGGACCTGATCAAGAATTCCACCCTGTAGTGTTTCTCAGCAAAAAACTGTCTGAGAGGGAAAGCAACTGGTCAGTCACTGAAAAAGAATGTTATGCCATTGTCTACGCTCTGGAAAAGCTACGCCCATATGTTTGGGGATGGCGTTTCCACCTGCAAACCGACCATGCTGCACTAAAGTGGCTTCACACCGTCAAAGAAACTAACAAAAAACTTCTTCGGTGGAGTTTAGCTCTCCAAGATTTTGATTTCGACATCCAACACATCTCAGGAGCTTCTAACAAAGTGGCTGATGCACTCTCCCGTGAAGGTTTCCCAGAATCAACTGGTTAAAATCGTCCTTGAGATGTGGAAAATATTGTTAGTCTTTATGTACTTGGTAGTATATTTAGAGATGCATGTGTCTTATTAACTCTGTTTTCCTAGAGCTCCAGGAAGAAATCCCAGCCAGTGTTTCACCCTAGCTGAGATTTGGGGGGCGTGTCATAAATATAAAGGGAAGGGTAAACCCCTTTGAAATCCCTCCTGGCCAGGAGAAAGCTCCTCTCACCTGTAAAGGGTTAAGAAGCTAAAGGTAACCTCGCTGGCACCTGACCAAAATGACCAATGAGGAGACAAGATACTTTCAAAAGCTGGGAGGAGGGAGAGAAACAAAGGGTCTGTGTCTGTCTGTATGCTGCGCTTGCCAGGGACAGAACAGGAATGGAGTCTTAGAACTTTTAGTAAGTAATCTAGCTAGGTATGTGTTAGATTATGATTTCTTTAAATGGCTGAGAAAAGAATTGTGCTGAATAGAATAACTATTTCTGTCTGTGTATCTTTTTTGTAACTTAAGGTTTTACCTAGAGGGGTTCTCTATGTTTTTGAATCTAATTACCCTGTAAGATATATACCATCCTGATTTTACAGGGGGAATTTCTTTATTTCTATTTACTTCTATTTTTTATTAAAAGTCTTCTTGTAAAACACTGAATGCTTTTTCATTGTTCTCAGATCCAAGGGTTTGGGTCTGTGGTCACCTATGCAAATTGGTGAGGCTTTTTATCCAACATTTCCCAGGAAAGGGGGAGTGCAAGTGTTGGGAGGATTGTTCATTGTTCTTAAGATCCAAGGGTCTGGGTCTGTAGTCACCTAGGCAAATTGGTGAGGCTTTTTACCAAACCTTGTCCAGGAAGTGGGGTGCAAAGTTTTGGGAAGTATTTTGGGGGGAAGGACACGTCCAAACAGCTCTTCCCCAGTAACCAGTATTAGTTTGGTGGTGGTAGCGGCCATTCCAAGGATAACGGGAGTAATATTTTGTACCTTGGGGAAGTTTTGACCTAAGCTGGTAAAGATAAGCTTAGGAGGTTTTTCATGCAGGTCCCCACATCTGTACCCTAGAGTTCAGAGTGGGGGAGGAACCTTGACAAGGGGGTTCCTAAATGTCACTCAACAGCCTCCTGAACGTGAGGCATGCATCACTGAAATGGGCTTCCTTTCCCACCTCCCCTGGTTATCAGGGTGGGGAGATGGGAGAAAGGATTTCAGCACAATGTTCCCCATTTCAGGGCTGCCTACTGTGGGGCTGCATGGCCCAAACATTGAGCTCACTATCAGTCAGCTAGTGCAGAACCTATCTCCCTCTTGAGATGACAAAGGAGGCACTGCACATGCTCTGTGCCTCCCCCTAACAGCATCCCCACAAGGTTGATTGCCTTATATAAGGGTCAGCCAGATGGATCCTCCATCACTGGGTAAGGAGACGAGAAGCCGTGCCAGCAGTTACCCAACAAAAAGAGGAAGCAGCTATTTAGATAGGCAGTGCAGAGACAGGTTAATAAAATGAACTCACACTGGTAATCTGTTCTTAGTGAGTGATGTGCTTCATTTAGCTAAAATTATCTGATCCAAGAAAAATTACCATGTTAGTGCTTGTCTTCTGGTTGCAACTCATCATCTCACCCAGTACATACATAGTAGAGGGAAAGATCATTATTGGCTGGGATTGAAAATCTCACACAAGCACCATCAAAATAGTTACACTCCCCACATCCACTACTGCTCTGGAGGAAATCGACCTGTTATAAGTGCTTGGCCACTACTTCAACAGAAAAAAATTAGAAATGTGTACAATAACTGCCTGAAGAAAAGCGAATGCACAGTAATCACCCAGTGTAGCCAAACAAAAGAGGAAAATGTCTGTGAATAACAAGTTACACACAAAAGAAACAACTCACGGGATAGGGAATTTACTCATTGGGAATAAAGAAAAAGCCATGACACAGATAGTGAAGGGTAAAAAAGAAATGTGCTACCCTAACACAGAATTGTCTTAAAGGTACAGAAGCAATGTATTCCTTAACCTTCTGGCCCCCTTAGCAACATTATGCTTTTAACTTACACATTCCTTGTTACCAAACATCAGAGGCAGCTGATATTGAAAGAGAAAAATCAATACAACTTTGTGTATGAGACATCTTTATCTAGCTACACCTCAGAGTAATCTTATTTGTTTTAATCCAGTTGTTTGCTGTTGCAAAGCTTTCCCTTTTCTTTCTACTTAAAATTGAAAAGGAAATTGCTTTTGAACCTCTATATTTATCCGTACATAGATAAACATATGTTTTTTAATTCTGACTTTTTCCATCTCTGGATAAAATTGTTTTGTATGTGTGAATGGTCAATCCAACTGCTTCTACAGTGCTCAAAAGAAATAAACAATATATAAGAAATATGCCTAGGTTTACCTTGCTAGACCTATCCCAGAATTTACAGCAAACTACACACCCATGCCCGGTGCCCCAATTCAATGTCTACATTCAATGCACTAATGCTTGAAAAGTCTAATTTGCTTACAAAGTAAAATATCTAATATTCCACTGCTACTATGAAAATGATTTCAGCCATCTGTGCCAAGAAATTAAGCCCAGTCTATCCATTGCAAAGCCCAGAATGTAATGACAAAAAGTACATTTTAAACACACACAAACATGCCCTTCAGCTATTCCAGAATACATTCTTATGTATGCACCACCACCAAAAATAATGGGCAATTATTTATAGTAGTGTCTGCATTAGTGAAACTTGATTAAAAAAATTAATGGAGAGAAAAACAATTTCATATGGACCTACTTATTACTCTTATCACTGCTAGAGAGAGAGAGAGAGAGAGAGAGAGAGAGAGACCGCACGCACATCCTGGTATCCTTGTAATTTTATTTTGTTTTGCTGTTGCTGCACAATAAATAGCCATCCCACATACCACATTTTAGCATAAGTGAAAATCTAAACCAGCATGATAAATTGGTATTTCTCTTAAAGTCTTCTTGAGAAGCTACACAGCAGAAGTGACCGGAAAGGGCTGTTGGGCTTGTTTTTATTCTTAAGTCATAGTCAGCAGTTATGCCACATACAGCACATTTCCATCCAAGTTGCAAGGCAATTTACTCAGTGCCATCCTGACCCACTGGACCGAAAATCCCCACAGCTTATATTTCCAGCAGAAGTTTAAACTTCATTTACCAGGTTTCCCAGTGAGATTGCCTCTCCCTCAGATGCAAATCAGAACACAACTAGCTTTTAGTCTAATAAAACGTTAGTAGCAGTGCAAAGACTATTAACTCCATAGATTAAAAAAAACTCAACAGAATAAAAAACTTTAACGTTGTCATAAATATAAAAGGAAGGGTAACCACCTTTCTGTCCACAGTGCTATAAAATCCCTCTTGGCCAGAGGCAAAACACTTTCACCTGTAAAGGGTTAAGAAGCTAAGATAACCTCGCTGGCACCTGACCAAAATGATCAATGAGGAGACAAGATACTTTCAAAGCTGGAGAGTGGGGAACAAAGGGTCTGGCTGTCTGTGTGATGCTTTTGCCGGGAACAGATCAGGAATGCAGCTCAGAACTCTTGTAAAGAGTTAATAAGTAATCTAGCTAGAAATGCGTCAGATTTCCTTTTGTTTAATGGCTGGTAAAATAGCTGTGCTGAATGGAATGTATACTCCTGTTTTTGTGTCTTTTTGTAACTGAAGGTTTTGCCTAGAGGGATTCTCTGTGTTTTGAATCTGATTACCCTGTAAGGTATTTACCATCCTGATTTTACAGAGGTGATTCTTTTACGTTTTCTTTAATTAAAATTTTTCTTTTAAGAACCTGATTGTTTTTTCATTGTTCTTAAGATCCAAGGGTTTCGGTCTGTGTTCACCTGTGCAAATTGGTGAGGATTTTTATCAAGCCTTCCCCAGGAAAGGGGGTGTATGGCTTGGGGGGATATTTGGAGGGAAGACGTCTCCAAGTGGGCTCTTTCCCTGTTCTTTGTTTAACACGCTTGGTGGTGGCAGCAAAGGGTTCAAGGACAAGGCAAAGTTTGTACCTTGGGGAAGTTTTTAACCTAAGCTGGTAAGAATAATCTTAGGGGGTCTTTCATGCAGGTCCCCACATCTGTACCCTAGAATTCAGAGTGGGGAAAGAACCTTGACAAACGTGTAGAATGTTCTGTACTTTCATAAAACAAAAGGTCAGTGTAGGTCCACAGTAGTTCTCATATTGGTTCATACTGGGTAGAATTCACCCTGTTCAGAGGGACAACCAAAGGCCAATAGAACTTCAGCAGGACTTTAATGGTGGCCGGCTGATCCTCTGCAAAGGGGTAAATTTCATCTCACGGAGAGTAGTTATGACAACATTCAGGTAACTAACCTAACAACTCCAGCTGTCAGGATGATAAATAGTGACTTTATGAAGGTCCTGATCCAAAACTCTCACAGGGCTTTGGAATTGGGCACAAATGATTTTAGGGTGGGATTGTCCAAAGTGTTTTCATATGGCCTCATGTGAAGTCAATGATCAAACTCTCATTAAATTAAATGTTAATGCAACGGGGTTCTGAAAATTCCACCCTTAATGTTTTAGGAGCAGTGAAGAACTATTACAGTGCTGGTCTAGCTGATACTTATACTTGGTGTTTTCAGCAATAGTGGGACCGATTCTGACACACATATCCTATGTAAATCAGGATTTGAAAGGTATTTAAATTATTGACCATGGCATCGTTTTATTTTTACCCTGCCAGTTCCATCTACAGGTGTGCTAATGCTAGTTCAAACTATCCTTTTATTGTGGCTGTTGATCCTTGAGAAGCTGCTACTGTAAGGGATTATGAAAAAAAAGGTATTAGATGCTGTGACTGAATAACAGTGCCAGAAATGTGTGACCTATCACCTCTGGTGTGTGGTACAGCATGCAGTTATGATTGAAGACCAATTGTAATCCACATGGGGCCTTTCAGATGCTAAAGGTTAGTTGACGCTAAGAAACTGGATGGGATTTTTCATGGTAATAGTCATATCCTATGCTGATTTTGGGAATGCTCAGCATTACCAAGAATCAAAAGAAATAAAATAGCTCTTTTGCCAGCAGTTTTGTCGTTCGTGGGGATGAGCCTGTTTTTAAAAGTTATTTCAAAATATCAGCTTCAATTTGAAACAAGGCATCTCAGATCCGTCAAGGTCTTAGGCAGTCTATCATAGCTGGGATATTATCAGCAGATTTCAACTTCTGCAGTCAGAACACTTCATCCCTTTTTCTCTGCAGTGTCAAAATTACAGTACAGCTTGTTACTTAAAGCAAGCACATCTGCATTTCTAAAACGCAAATGAGCATGACTAAATTAAATTGTACAATTTCCAATTAAATATAATGTAAGTGCTCTGGAGTCCTTAGTTCTAAATCTGCAGCCTTCTCCATTAGCAGTAGCAGTTTCTGCAGTTTTTCTGATCAGCTGATTCATGCTCAATAGTTTCTCTGATGTAGTGGATTTATTCACACCATAAAGAACCAAAGCCTAAAATCATTAGTTTTCATTTTGTAGCACAGGTGACGATTGGTTGTTTAGACTAATGTGCATATAGTATTTAAAGTGCAGTTTTTATAAAAATGATTAATGGTTGGATTTTCTCTCTGAAACGGAACAGAGCAGCTGGCCAGGCATTTTGACTCTTCTTTTTATAACGCTAATAGGACTGCAGTTCTATTCTTTCTGTTGGCAAATCTCAGACTATTCAGACTGATGTCTGGTTAATCAGAATCATTACAAGTACCACAAGTTTCTCCACAAATGATCAGAGTCACCTAAGCGTTGATAGTACTGTTTGCTTTTAATGAATGAATGTTACGATGATCAACCATGAGTCTCTTCTCTCACTCCTGTAATTCACTGGACTTAATGGAGTTACACCAGGATAAAATGGGTGTGCGATCAGAATCACACACCCTGAGAGTAATAGGCAGGAGAAACTAAGAAACTCCAACCTGGACCTCCTGTTTTTATGAAGCAGCAGACACAAGGGAGTTAATGCTCTGGTTTTTACCTCTGAATTTTATTAAAATCTGAATATATTGTTCAATGGATGTCATCCACCCTCAGCTTTTCATTGAGGCAACAGCTTCTTCAGCAAAAAGCTAATTGAACCTTATTGATGTGCAATAATTAGCTGTGAGTTTAACTTGACATGGGTTTGTGTCAATGTGGGAGAATATTTTGCATAATGGAGAAAAACCATGTTCTTATTAGAGTGAATAATCCTTTGTATTCACAGAGGTCCAGATGGAACACTGGTCACAACTGCACCTAAGTATTTTCAAAATTACTCGGGAGCAAGTGTAAATTCCTTTTTATTACAACTGTATTTTTTGCAATGTAGCAATGACATTGAATGTAATTTCAAAGGTGTCTTGTCTACCTTACACTGTTCTCTCCCTCATTAACAAGTAATCAGGATAAACTGTAGGAAGCAATTGTCACTGTCCTTAGATGTTTAACTTTGGGGAAAAATTGTGATTTGCTGGGTACTCTTAAGATTGCGATCTAATGTCTCAGCTCTTTACCTTATTAACATAAGCAGATCAAAATGTAACACAGAATTAAACTGTTCTTCCTTTTGTGAAAATTCAGGAACTCAGCAGGGATAAAAATTCTATTTATTCCATACCATACTCATATTGCAAAGGGTTTTGTCGTCATCCTGACATAAAAAATAAAGTGGCTGAGAATTGTTTGATCTTCTGCTCTGGCCTCAACCATCAACAGCATTAAAAAACACACTGTAATCACAGTGGAGTTCAGTATGATTGCATCATAAGCAGTCCTTCTACTAGTTTAACTTTTATCACTTCTGATTTGCATGGAGTGGGATCTTTCTCTAACATTGTGTATCCAGCACATTTGTCTGGCTTTGAGTCAGACTCAATGTTTCTTTATTTTAAGATTTTGTGACAGAAAGTGTGTGTGTTTTTAATTAAAAATGCTTTACTCATACTTTAAAATAAAACAAATATTATATTAGGCTTGTGTGTGAATCTTACATACAGTGAAACTTGTCTTAAGCAATCCCAGAAGAGACCAAGAAAAATGGTTGCTTAATGGAGGTAGCCTTCAAACAAAAATGGAGCAGGACTGAACTCATTGGTCCAGGTCAGATTTATCAACTGATGTAAACTGCTGTAGTTGCATTCATGACAACAGAACTGTGCTGATTTACACCAGCGAAGGATTTGGCCTGATATGTTTAGAGATTCTTTGCAGTAGTCTTAAAGTAGATTAATATGAGTCACCTCTTGCATAGATTTAGCTGTGTACTTATCTCATGTACAGTATTTCATGGTAAGATCATTATAAACATTGCAAAATGAAGTACTCAAAAGCAAGGAATTTCAAAATTAAGGTTGCATGGGCAAGCTTAATTCTGTCCCATTATATATATGTAGGGCTCCATGTCAGTCACAGAGGTTGTGGAAATCACGGATTCCGTGACTTTTTGCAACCTCTGTGACTTCTGCAGGGGCCAGTGTGGCTGACTCCAGGGCCACCCAAGCAGCTGGCTGCGGGGCCAGATGCTCAGGTGGCCCCTGGGAAGAGCCACACCAGCCACTGCTCCAGTGGCCCTGGACAGTGGTCCCCAGCCAGCCAGAGCAGTCATGGACTGCAGCCCCAGGCAGCTGGTGCCGCTGGTCCCGGGCGCCCCCCTTTCAGCATCGCCTCCCTCCCCACCGCCCCAGGCCCTTTCAAGATTTAATCACAGGTATTTTTAGTATAAGTCATGGATAGGTCATGGGCTGTGAATTTTTGTTTATTGCCCATGACCTGTCCACGACTTTTATTAAAAATACCTATGACTAAATCGTAGCCTTATATATACGCATATTGATGCGGTCTTTAATTACATGATCACGTGCTATTTCTTTTTCTACAGGACCCCTGCCTCATCCAGTGCACAGTGCATCCAGCCTTTGTCATCTCCCAGAAACAAAGCTCTACCCTATTCAGAAAGATGGTCAGAGTAACTAGAATAGGAAATGCTGATCTCACAGGTGAAATGAGTGGCCTGGTGTGTATTGTAAGGAATTCACACGTGAACAGGAGCAACCCAAAGTCCTTCATATTGTCTCCCTTCTGCCCGTTGGTAGCAGGCATTTGGGATTGGTAGGTCGACATCTAGTTTGGAGGAGAAATCAGTGATGTGGAGTCTGAGTATATTCTTTGTGTAACTTGTTTATTTTAAGCATATACACCAGTCCTTGAACAGAATGGTCACAAATAGCATGCAGGCAATCTCTTCTTTCTGGAATAGAACCCAAACAGCAAAGCCTAGTTCCCAGGGAGCAATTCTGCCCCCTAAATTGACTCTAGTTAGGGAAATTAAAGCAAAGAGCAACCTCCCTTGATGCTTGCCACTGCTCTCCCACAGAAACTATATCACCAAGTCAACAGGACCACAAGCCCTTCTTCAAAAGATAGCACTCTGCCTGCCTGCTTAGAAAAAGAATTTATATGACTACCTATAACAGCATCATCTGGTTGCCCCTGACATAAATTATACAGTACCTTGTTAGTCTCACTCCACTTCCACTTGCCTTTAACCGTCTCATTTCAACTATTCCTTGTCTCAGCTCTTTGCAGGCTGAGAAACACTGGCATAATGAAAAAAGAAAAGGAGTACTTGTGGCACCTTAGCGACTAACCAATTTATTTGAGCATAAGCTTTCGTGAGCTACCGCTCACTTCATCGGATGCATACTGTGGAAACTGCAGAAGACATTATCTACACAGAGACCATGAAACAATACCTCCTCCCACCCCACTCTCCTGCTGATAATAGCTTATCTAAAGTGATCACTCTCCTTACAATGTGTATGATAATCAAGTTGGGCCATTTCCAGCACAAATCCAGGTGAGTTTGTGTGTGTGGTTTTTGGAAAAAAAGGGGGGGGTGAGAAAACCTGGATTTAAAACTGTTTTAAAAGTTGCATATTAAAATGGTTTGCTTTCATGGTTCATCAATATTCAACAGACTATTTCATGATTGAACAAAAACATTTTAATGGTGTAAATTAACAGTTTATAACATACTGGAAGAGAGAGTTTATTGCAAAAAAAAAGGGGGGGGGTTGCTTTAAAACGTATCCAACTAGAAAGCAGCTGATTTGGTCCCAAATGTGAATCCACTCTCTTACACACCCACAATTACAACACAAGCTGTTACAGCAACTACTGTAGCCTACAGGGGGAATAGGGGATGTTTTTTTGGGGAGTCATGAGATTTCAAGTCCAATTTTGCAAACTCAGAAGTTTAAGCTAATGCAGTTGAGCTTGAGATAAGAATCCAGAAGGAAGAACTCTTGAGATTCACAATTCATTAGGTGTTACATAAATTGAAATCCCTTTCCTTCTCCCTGTACAGGCAAGTTCTCAGTGCCCAGCTTTCATTTTTTTTACCATATTAGATTTAGATTTAAAGGATGGGAGACCCACATCTGGAACTCAGAATTGCAGCCTCAAATTCACAGTGATCATATCATGCAGAGTTGTGACAAGCATGAAGTGCCTACTGGAACATGGATTTGTTAAGGTATCTAATCTTTATTTATGAACTTCAGGGGGTTTTGGCTAGAGCTTTGCAGAGTTTGCCTAGGTTCACAAAGGTTTGTGCATACATTTTATTTGGTTTGAATCAGATGGGGGTCTCATGAACTGAGTTTCACTTGAATTTTGGTTTCAAACAACCCCAAAACCCCCCAAAGGAAACTGAGTCCAAACTGCTGAATTCACCTGATTTTGATGTCATGCCATAAACTTAACTGGTCTGCAGATCTTAGCGAGCCATTCACCCTACTCAGAACTTGTAATAAAACCACAATCCAGACAAGTTTCATACAGGTTCAGGATTTAGTGGAAATATTTTGCACAACTCTTATATTCCTCATCACTCTGCTGTTATGGTCAAGGGACTCAATTTCCTTTTGGGGATTTTGGGGATGTTTGAAACCAACATTCAAAGCAAAACTTGGTTCATGAGTCCCCATGTGGTTCAAACCAAAGAAATTGTAAGCACAAACCTTGCAAACTGAATGAGTTGGACTTGTACGAGTGACCACAGTGAAAGGTTTTATATGCCATTACTAATATATGAGCCATCCAGTCCCGCAGAGAACACTTCCATGTGGAAAATCTGCATGATCAGTAACAAGAGGAATGTATAAGTTATGGATGCCCTGCAGTACAATGCTACCTGCGGATCAGCTACAAATTAGTTTGTGTGAATAATACACAGAATCTCATCCATCAAAGAGGCATGTCTGGGAAAAGGTGTCACAGCAACAAAAATGCTAACAGGTTGGGGATAAAATTTAATCCTTTCAAGCTCCAGGTTTTGGAAGCAAAAGCATTCCAGCATAGCATAGCCATGCAAGGTCAGCTATTCTGATATTAACAACACCTTAATCTACCCCTTGCTAGCATTTCAGTTTCCATCCATCCATCTTCCAAACATACTAATATATCGAAAACTAATTCTGAAGGTGCAGCAAACAGGAAAATAATACAAACTCACATGCAGAGGTCTGTAAAGTGGTTTTTCACTCTCTTTTTCTCTGGGTGTACCTGACAATATATCACCAGCAAAAATACAAATTCACCTTCACAATGCCAGTCAGTCTAGATTTCTGTCAAAGCACATGGGGAAACCTAAAACTGTAAGCTCTTTGGGGCAGAGATTGTCTCTTTGTTACATGTTTATTAATATGGAATGGATGGGTGGTCCATGAACCATATTTTCCCCCTATTGAGAATGGTAAGTGAGGAGGCAGAGATAGAAGAATAGTGAAGACAACTGTCTGCTATTGTTAGTTTATTTTAAAAAATAAACTAAGTCTAAGGTTACTTAAATGGTGGATGAAGTTTTGGAACCATCTTAAAGATGAAAAGCACTATATTGATTTTAAATATTATCATAAAACAAAAGTCTGACTTCATTCTAATGACTAAAAATATCTCACTAATGGCTCTATCATTCCTGCTATGAATTAGAAGGCATCCAGCACATTCTCTTTAAAAGCATTTATGGCTTGAGAAGAATTTCAAGGTGGATGTTTTTGAAGAAATATTTTCCAATGAACATTGCATAGGACTTTGGACACAGTAAGTCTCAGATAACAGTGCATGTCATTATAACATCTGTTACTTCTCTTGCACTTGATTCTTATTTTGATGTAAGGTTCATGGGTGTTTTATATTATGTGCATGGAGAGACTGTGGGTGTGAAAAGTTGTAAGAGTTTTAATGGACTGGAATGATTGTGTAGTGCAGGTGTCTCTCACCAGGGCACAGAAAACTTTTATATTTCATTATATTGCTGTGTACTTTGTTTATGCCACATGGCACTGAAAAACTAACTGGAGGAATGTTTTGGAGAGAATTTTTTTAAAAAGTGTTATTGGATTATTTCTTGTATCCCACTGCATACAAAATCAGGTGCCTTAGTTACCATGAGTCCAACTATACTAGCTTTAGTTTTTCTCTCTGAGCCCTGTAAACACCTCTGAAAGTGACCTCAAATAGCTTTGCTCTACCTAAAAATGCAACGACTTAAAAGGCTGATACCCTGGGGGCTTCTAGGGCTAGAAATAACTGCTCATTACTGTGTGACTCATTAGAAAGATGTAACCTCTTCTTTTCAATAGTGAAATCTCATGTTTCTAACCCGTCAACAGATCTCAGACTTTTTAAAAAAAATGATATTTTGTATTTTTAGAGAACTTTGACTCCGGCCTGAGACTGAAATTTCCCAGAGTTTCACCCAAGTGTAATTTGTGGGGGGAGTGGAAGAAGGGGATTGCGAAATTCTACATTTTGTGGAAGAAGGCAAAAGCATTCCCTTAGCAGTTAATTTTTTGGTTTGTTTTTCAAAGAGCAACCTTGTGAAGATGCTCAGGGGTCTGGAGAGATGGAACAGATCCCCAGGAACTGGATTAATGGAAAGCAATATCCTGTGAAATTTGCCACATGTCTTTCAACTCTGCCTATAATAGATTAGATATATATCTTCAGGAAGCCTGAAGTGAAGATTAGCAATGGAATGCAGAAGAAAGGAGTGAGTTTTGAGATGTCTCATTTTCCACTATAAAACACTACTGCTCAAACCACAGGAAGCTGTGGTAATTTTAATAATTGGGCCTGTATTTTCCAAGGGTAGCTGCCATTTTGGCTGCATTTCCTGTCAATCTTGAGGAAGAAGAGAGAGGCAAACCCCTCTCCCCCTCACACACACACATTATCAGGATCAGATGTGCCACGCAGGTAAAGCCTGTGTTTATGAATTCACATAGGGGAAAGGAAATACACTGTTATTGCTAAGGCCTTGTGTACCTAGGGGATTTGCCCCAATTCTAGCCATCCATACAGTTGCACCAGTGCTCACACTTTATACCGAAAGGCACTTGGGAGCTTACTCCTGCTTGAAACCCGGAGCTCCAGTATGCACAGGACTAAAGTGTCTGCATTATCCTATATAAATCCTATCTACATTAGGGATTTACGCCCCTACCGCTAAAGCAGTATTGGCCACTGATGGCTGCCACTGAGGCAAATGCCCAGCATAGACAGGGTATTCTAATGCTGAGAGATTACAAACCCCCATTTAGTTTCCTGCACTACTGCAATGAGATTGAAGGCGTGGAACAGTCACCAGAGGAGAAGTGACACTGCCTTGGATAAACCCCAGCACTAGAACAGTAACAACCACCTCTACTGCAAGGCAGATCAGCATGGAAAATGCTATGCAATTACTTTGTATCCATTAGGAGACAATGCAAGAATAATGCATACAATTAACACAAAACACAGCACTAACTGGCTGTCACTTATATAACTACCTGTTAAGATACCAAACCCAGGAGTATAAGAGGGCTTGGAACATCTCTCTGAGGCAGAGCTAGGGGCATGTAGGGGGGGGGGTCCTCTCCTCTCTTATTTTGCACTATACCCAGGAAGGAGTATAGGCTGGCCTCAGCCAGTTTACCTAACAGTAAAACTGAAATATCTTCTCTTCACTGTGTTAAAGGTAACAAACAACAATGAAACACGAACCTCAGCATTAGCTTTCTTGTGCACTTGGCTGCTCCTGGGTTTCTCTGCAGGATCCCTTCCTAACTGCCCCTAGTTCTGCCTCAAAGAGGTGCTCCAAGCCCTCTGTACAGCCAGGCTCTGAGACTCTCTGCCATAGGGTTGTGTTTTTTGCAGTGTATACCCTTATACTCCTGGGTTTGAATAAACAGGGCCTATCTGACCTTATATCAGAGTCTGCAAAAATATACATGGTTCAAGCACTGATACCAAACTGAATAAGCAAAACAAATGAACCTGCCACCCTGGTACACCAATATATGTACTAGATGGCCAAAGGGGACTCTTAATTTATTATTTGTATAATCATCTACCAGTGTTTTGTATGGTGATTTTCTAAATCTAAACCTTGAATATCAAGGAGAGATTTTACTTTTCATCTGCAAAAATCTAATTCTCCCAGTGGCTTTGAGGTTTATTAACTTTGCAAAGATGTGCATCAGTAATTTTTGTTGTATTAAATTTTCATGAACAAAAAATAAGCGTATTCATTTGACAATCAAGTTAAGAATTCAAACATCAAGAAGTGAAGAATTCAAGTTTGAAAGCTCAGCTTTAACTCTGCAGTACTTCCTTGTGCTTATGCCTTCACATATGGTCTCTCTCTGTCATTGTACATTATTTGTTAAAAGCAGAAAATGCAAACTGAAATGTTATATACCTACTATCACACTATAACATATACACACCTGCACATGAATTGATTTTTAAGTATCAATGCGATCTACTAAAAAGCCACGTTTGAAAAAAATTTGTCGATGTGTTGTATAAATTTGTTACTGATTCTGTAGATTAGCAAGATATTGAAACAGAAAAGAACATGAGTCTGAAAGGGCCAATGCTACCTGCAAAAAAAAGCTATCAATGCCATGCACTGTAGAGATTTCAATTCATTACCATTTAAAGAAATTGGCTCCTTAAAATTATTCCTGATAATTGCATCCTTTATTTCAATTCAAGAGTTAAAACTAAAAAAGTTCTTCTATCCTAATGTTCACTCTTTGTTCTAATATGAACCATGCTTTACTACAGCTACATCTACACCACCTACCCCTAGTGGCGACGTGTAGTCTAGGTGTTTCTACACGTCCGTGAAAAGCACACTGTGCCCACACAGCAGTGTGTGGCTGGACATGGCAGTGAAAAGCTCTTGGAGCAGGGGAGAGTCTTCAGTACCACCTTGCTGCCAGATTCATTCCCCTCTGCTTCAGTTTTTCCATGATGTGGAGAAAGGCTCCTGCAACAGGGAGCTGGCAGAGCCTTTCTCCGCAGTTGGAGTCTTTCCCCACAGCTGAGAAAGACTCCAGCATCAGGGAGACAGTGGGACACCACACAACTAAAAATAGCAATATAGACAGAGAGACATGACAGGGGGCAGTAGAGAATGATTTGTCACATGTGTTTGCCATTCTATTCTATCTTATCCAGTGTCTTGCATCACTCACATCACTGGAGTATTTGTGCACCCTCCTATTGTGCATTAAGTGAGATACCAAGCCTGCATCTTGCAAGCCTGGGCTCCTAGCTAACCAGGCTATGAAGAACTAAATAGTCATTAACTTGAGCACTTCATCACTAGAGAACTTTAAACAGATACATTTTTACAATTCTGGAATTGAAAATATGTGGGTGTCTGGCAATATTCGCAGCTCTGACACAAAAACAGCTTTTCTTCACTTTTGCACTATCAACTCAAATTCCAATATATAGCAGCTACCGTGCTCTAGGGCTCAGGCAGTCAAAACATAGTTTCTGCTACTGTTCATTGGTTGAACTCCAGGGGCTCAGAGCTCTCAGGAGGAGGATGCAATAATTCAGCATTCACCTGCCAAATACCGAGTCCTAAACTTCATTCCTCACCACCATTTGCAAATTCAGGGCCAGAAAGCTAGTTGAAATTACGAGCCAGAGGGTTGGGAAAAGAAAAAGCAGACACTGAGGAAACATAGATTAGACAGGTATTCTGAAGGCTGGAGATATAGCATATGAAGAGAGAAAATCTGAAGAGTGCTGGGAAGAAGACATACAGGAAGCAGGTAACTAAAATAATGAGGCGCGCATGAGAGAGAGTTTCAGAGTAGCAGCCGTGTTAGTCTGTATCCGCAAAAAGAAAAGGAGTACTTGTGGCACCTTAGAAACTAACAAATTTATTTGAGCATAAGCTTTCGTGAGCTACAGCTCACTTCATCGGATGCATGTCTCTAAGGTGCCACAAGTCCTCCTTTTCTTTATGAGAGAGAGTGTGCATGAGCGTGCCCCAGCAGAATAAGGAAGGGAGTTCAAACAGCTACTGCTGTACATTCTGAAGCAGGACTGACAGCAAGAGCAATCAGTTCAGACCAAGGGAGATAAAGGGTCAAAGGAGAAAAAGAAAACCACTTCCAAGTTTGCTGACTCTGTTACTGCACTCAGATGACTTAAGTGAGATGAGGACAGCTGAATAAACTCAATGATGTGCAGTGGTTCCTGCCTACTTGTACTTTCCCAAGGCAAAATAAAAACTCTAGTAGAGATTACGTATCAGTCACTTCAAGGCCAAAAATAATTATAAAAATGTTGTAATTGTCCCCAAAATAAGATTACAAACCATAGAACTTCAGTCAAAATGAAATGTACAATAAGTCTAAATATTTTTAAGGTTCAGAAATGCAAAGTGTAGACATTCAATCTTGACCCCTAACTAAAAGTTGGAGGCCAATGTAGATTTGTATGTGCCCTTCAGAACAGAACCATTCAGCTGCTCGTCTAAAAGATAATTTCTCTCTAGGTTTAATAATATTAAAAAACTGTAAACTCAGTATAGTCCCCAATGCTGATGATGCTTTGGCATGTGAATTTTCCCACTAATGATGGCCTAAGGTGCTATGTACAGTATAAAGGAATTACTAAATCTAAGGCAGAGACTCTACTAAGATTACAAAACTACAATGAAGGTCCTTGTTTGGTGTAATTCAGAAGTCTATTCTCTGCTTTACTGGGCCAGGAAGTGGAGACTGTGTGTTCTCTCCTCCCCCCCAGATATCGCTTTGGACAAATCCTTCTTCGCAGTGTTCTTGTCACATCTCCAATGGACTGCTTTTGTTTATCTGTTTCTCAGTGGAACCTGGCAAGTGTGTCTTAGGCCTGGTCTACACTACAAGTTTATGTCAGATTTAGTAGCATTAAATCGAATTAACCCTGCAACCGTCCACACAATGAAGCCATTTTTTTTCCACATAAAGGGCTCTTAAAACTGATTTCTGTACTCCTCCCCAATGAGGAGATTAGCGCTGAAATCGACATCACTGTTTCAAATTAGAATTAGTGTGGACGCAATTCAAAGGTATTGGCCTCCGGGAGCTATCCCACAGTGCACCATTGTGACTGCTCTGGACAGCATTCTGAACTCGGATGCACTGGCCAGGTGGACAGGAAAAGCCCCAGGAACTTTTGAATCTCATTTCCTGTTTGGCTAGGTGACCTCATCAGCACAGGTGACCATGCAGTCCCAGAATCAAGAAAGAGCTCCAGCATGGACCGAACGGGAGGTACTGGATCTGATCGCTGTATGGGGAGAGGAATCCATGCTATCAGAACTACATTTCCAAAGACGAAATGCCAAAAATGTTCAAAAAAATCTCAGAGGCCATGAGGGACAGAGGCCACAGGAGGGACACAACACAGTGCCGCGTGAAACTTAAGGAGCTCAGACAAGCGTACCAGAAAACCAAAGAATCAAACGGACACTCCAGGACAGAGCCCCAGACATGCTGCTTCTATGTTGAGCTGCATGCAATTCTAGGGGGGATGCCACCACTACCCCACCCCTGTCCGTGGACTCTGATGATGGGGTACTCTCTGCCATGCCTGAAGATTTTGCGGACGGGGAAGATGAGGAGGAGGATGACAAGCTTGAGGAGGGCACACAGCACACCATTCTCCCCGACAGCCAGGATCTTTTTATCACCCTGACTGAAATACCCTCCCAACCCAACGAAGCCGGAGAAGGGACCTCTGGTGAGTGTACCTTTTTAAATAAAATACATGTTATATAAGCAAGCATTTTTTAATGATTAAGTAGCCCTGAGGACTTGGGATGCATTCGTGGCCAGTACTGCTACTGGAAAAGTCTGTTAACGTGTCTGGGGATGGAGCGGAAATCCTCCAGGGACATCTCCGTGAAGCTCTCCTGGAGGTACTCTAAAAGCCTTTGCAGAAGGTTTCTGGGGAGAGCAGCCTTATTCCGTCCTCCATGGTAGGACACTTTACCACACCATGCTAGTAGCAAGTAATCTGGTATCATTGCATGACAAAGCCTGGCAGCGTAT
The DNA here is from genome assembly GCF_965140285.1 of Lepidochelys kempii. Classification (NCBI taxonomy): domain Eukaryota; kingdom Metazoa; phylum Chordata; order Testudines; family Cheloniidae; genus Lepidochelys; species Lepidochelys kempii. The sequence goes on along the minus strand of NC_136394.1, from coordinate 20,681,180 downwards.
GGTCCTGGTGTTTGCTGGCATTCAAGCAACATCCATTCTTTATCTCTCTGTGTTATCCTTAGGAGAGTGATATTGTTCATGGTAACCTGGTTGAAATAGAGGAATTTAATTAAGGGGACATTCAGAGGTGGCTGTTCCTACTGGGCTGTTTGCCTGTGGCTGAAAAGAAATCCTCCCCACAGTTAGCAACGCGGTGTGTGTGTGGGGGGGCATTGGCACTGAGCTGTTCACCTTTGACTAGCAGGGATCTTCCCCGATACCAGATACGCGGTGGGGTGAGGGGTAAAGCAATCATCCCAGAGAACTAGATGGCAGGGAGGTTAGTTTGGTTTGTGCTGCTCCACGTTATCAGGAAAACTGCAACACTAAATGGCCAACTCAATGGGCTTTGCTTGGTATGGGAGAAGAGGGCGCTGCTGTTATGAAGGTTGCAGAAGCCAAAACGTTATAGCTTACCATGGCCGCCTGCAAGCTGAATTCTGTTGCCCGGCACTGTGTGTGTGATCTCTAACACCAAAGCCTCACGCACTCAATATAAGATGCAAAATGCAACCTTGTGTCAAAATCACATGTGCTGTGTAATGTGAATAGCGTTGTTCACCGTGAAAGAGTGGAGCTATTGTTCTGTAAATGTATCTTTTTAAATACTTCACTCCCTTTTTTTCCTCCAGCAGCTGCAAATGTTTCAAGCCTCCCACCTCCGTCCCAAAGGCTATCTCAGATAAGGTGGCAAAAAAACGCATGTGCAATGAAATGTTCTCTGAGCTCATGCAGTCGTCCGGCACTGACAGAGCTCAGCAGAATGTGTGCAGGGAAACAATAGCAGAGTACAGGAAAGTGGCCGATGAACGTGAAGAGAGGTGGCGGCAGGAAGATCAGAGGAGGCATGAGGCAACGCTGGGGCTACTGCGGGATCAGACGGACGTGCTCCGGCGTCTGGTGGAGGTTCATGGACAGTAGCAGGATCACAGACTGCCACTGCAGCCCCTGTTTAACTGCTCTCCCTCCTCCCCAAGTTCCATAGCCTCCTCACCCAGATGCCCAAGAATGCGCGGGGGTGGGGGGGAGGGAGGGCACCCAACCACTCCACCCCAGTGGACAGCCCAAGCAACAGAAGCCTGTCATTCAAAAAGTTTTAAAGTGGTGTTTTCCTTCCCTCCTCCCACACCCCACCCAGGCTACCTTGTGAGTTATCTCCCTATTTTTTTAAAATGATAGTGACTTTATTTCCTTTGCAAGCAAGTTGTGATCGAAGCGGGGAGGGCGGGTGGCTTACAGGGAATTTAGAGGCAACCAAGAGGGTGGGTTTTCATCAAGGAGAAACAAACAGAAGTGTCACACAGTATCCTGGCCAGTCATGAAACTGGTTTTCAAAGCTTCTCTGATGCGCAGCACTTCCTGCTGTGCTCTTCTAACCACCCTGGTGTCTGGCTGCGCATATTTAGCAGCCAGGTGATTTGCCTCAACCTCCCACCCCGCCATAAACATCTCCCCCTTACTCTCACAGAGATTGTGGAGGGCACAGCAAGCAGCAATAACAATGGGAATATTGATTTTGCTGAGGTCTGAGCGAGTCAGTAAACTGCACCAGCGACCCTTTAAATGTCCAAATGCACACTCTACCACCATTCTGCACTTGCTCAGCCCATAGTTGAACAGCTCCTTACTACTGTCCAGGGTGCCTGTGTACGGCTTCATGAGCCAGGGCATTAAGGGGTAGGCTGGGTCCCCAAAGATAACTATAGGCATTTCAACATCCCCAACAGTTATTTTCTGGTCTGGGAAGTAAATCCCTTCCTGCAGCCGTTTAAACAGATCAGAGTTCCTGAAGACGCGAGCGACATGAACCTTTCCCGGCCATCCCACGTTGATGTTGGTGAAACCTCCCTTGTGATCCACCAGTGCTTGCAGCACCATTGAAAAGTACCTCTTGCGGTTTATGTACTGGCTGCCCTGGTGGTCCGGTCCCAAGATAGGGATATGTGTTCCGTCTATAGCCCCACCACAGTTAGGGAATCCCATTGCAGCAAAGCCATCTAGTATGACCTGCACATTTCCCAAAGTCACTACCTTTGATAGCAGCAGCTCAATGATTGCGTTGGCTACTTGCATCACAGAAACCTGCACAGTAGATTTGCCCACTCCAAATTGATTCCCGACTAACCGGTAGCTGTCTGGTGTTGCAAGCTTCCACAGGGCTATTGCTGCTCACTTGTGAACTGTGAGGGCTGCTTTCATCTTGGTATTCTTGTGCTTCAGGGCAAGGGAAAGCAAGTCACAAAGTTCCATGAAAGTGCCCTTACGCATGCGAAAGTTTCGGAGCCACTGAGAATCATCCCAAACCTGCAACACTATGTGGTCCCACTACTCTGTGCTTGTTTCCCGGGCCCAGAATCGGCATTCCACAGCATGAGCCTGCCCCAGTAACACCAGGATCTCCAAATTGCTGGGGACCGCAGTTTTAGAGAAATCTGTGTTCATGTCTTCATCACCGCGATGCCGTCGCCTCCTCGCCTGGTTTTTCAGGTGCTGGTTCTGCATAAACTGCATGATAATGCGCAAGGTGTTTACAATGGTCATAACTGCTGTGGTGAGCTGAAAGGGCTCCATGCTTGCTGTGCTATGGCGTCTGCTCAGGCAATCCAGGGAAAAGCAAGTGAAATGATTGTCTGCTGTTGCTTTCATGGAGGAAGGGAGGGTTGACTGATGACATTTACCCATAACCACCCACGACAAATTTTTGGCCCCATCAGGCATTGGGAGCTCAGCCCAGAATTCCAATGGGCAGCTGGGACAGCAGGAACTGTGGGATAGCTACCCACAGTGCACCGCTCAGAATGTCGACGCTTGCCACGGTACTGTGGACGCACACCGCCGAATTAATGTGTTTAGTGTGAATGCATGCACTCAACTTTATACAATCTGTTCCCAAAAATCGACTTCTGTAAAATCGGAGTACTTTCGTAGTGTAGACATGGCCTTATTTTCTTTTTCATTACCCCCTTTACTTACATCTGTTCCTTTTATTTTTATGTTCAGCTCCATTTCCCAGGTGAAAATAGAAGCCTGCAAAAAGAGCTAGCTTGCCCAAAGGGGTCTATAGAATTCAGATACCTTTACAGTTTGATTTAAAAAGCGATTCCACCCCCCGCCCCCTTTTTAAGTTCTCAGAAGTTCTTAACTGACAGCTTTTTCTTTTAACTAACAGAACAGGGGCAGCACATTCAGCAGCAGGGCAGACTACCCAGATTGCCCTTTAATCTTATTCTGGATGTACCATCTTGGTTGAGTCCCCGTACCCATTCAGGAGCCCTGACTGTTTCCTGAAATGTGTTCGACACCCTCCATAGTTAAAATGAGTAGATGACGGAGCTCAGCACTTTGCAGGTGGTACTCTGCATTTGGCAGAATCACACCAAGAATCTGTTGCTGAGACTATAACATGGATAGCTCTAAGAGGTGGTACCTCCAGGTCACTGCTAAGGTAGACTGTCTTCAGCCCAGAGGAGCTTACACGGTTGCTGCCCAGGCTTTACTTGGTTTGTTAACGGCAGTGATCAAGCCTGCCAGTCTAACACTGTTTTTGGGAGCTGCGACAGCACCTTATGGCACTCCCGGCACTTTTTAAGTACAGGACTCACTCACTGGTTGATGGACAAGGGCCTCTCAAACCAGCACCATGCTCAGACAAAAGCATATCCCAAATTAGATTACACAAAAAGGCATTTATGAAAGCCCAAGGCAGCTCTTTCCAGCCCCACGTGAACCAACAGTTGTCATTTACATATCCTGAGTTCACAGCACTGGTACAAGTTTGTCCGAATGATTATTTTTAGTACTAGGCAATGAAACCTTTAATAAAAAAGTAGGTATTGATATGCAAACAAGCAAACCTATCAGTGTTTTAATCTTGCTTTAAATCTGTCATCTCCAGATCAAAGAAGATTTACTTTTATTTTATATGCATATCTGCCAATGTATAGAGCATTTCAGCTCTTTGTCTTCCTCCCCCCCCCACCAACTCTTCCCCACTATCTCCTTCCTTGATCATGGTGGACAAGCCCACCATCCTGCCTATCACTCAGGCCCATACACTAGGTATCATCTTTGACTTGGATCTCTTTTTTGGATGTGAGATATCTCTCTAAATCTTGCAGATTCTTTCTGCGTGATGTCGCTAAGATACAGCCATTCCTATCCATCCACACAGGTGAATAACTCTTGTCTAGGCATTCATCATCTCATGTCTCAGTTACGGCAACATCTTTCTCTCTGGCACTGACAAATGAAATTGTGCCTCACACATATCCATGCAGAATGCCACTACAGTGATCATTCTTAGATAGCCCATCATTTTGATTGTGTCACACCTCTCTTTTCATCCCCCCCATTGGGTCCTCCCTGTCTACTGCATCAAACAAGCTACTTGTTTTCACTTTCAAGGCCCTTCGTGGCATTTCCCCACTCTCCCTCTCACGTCTCATTTACTATGTGGCTTGTGCGGAAATCAACATGTGGAAATATTTGATATTGGCAGCAAACGTTTCAGAAGCCACCCCACTCTCTACCCGTCATGGTGCATAATCAACTGGAAACAGCCCCAGGGACAAGTCAAGACTGTTGACTATCCCAGACCTCTGCCACCAGCCATTGGAGCAGCAGCACAAGGAAGCAGAGGGAGAGGAATTCTCCATAGTCTTACCCTCCAGATGTCACCTAAGGCATGTGGTCACCATCATCTTCCTGTTACATAATAAGAGACCCCTCTGCTATCCCACCTCAGCTTTCTTAGCTCTCTGTCCACCTCACCCCTTTCCCCAATGCCTCCATCATCCATTTCCTCCACTCCCTCATTATCCTTTCCTTCTCTGCCGACTCCCAAGGCTGTCCCTTTATCCTTTCTCCCCCACATGCCCACAGAGAAGATAAAAAAGCAGCAACTATTATCATATCTGTTCTTCAAAATCCTAACTAACGGCATTGATCACGCTACTTGAGCCATAAACCTAAGTAACGTAATAAGCTTCCCATTGCAACCTTCTTCCCCTTCATCTTGCCTCCTCCATTCTATTCAGCTTAAATATACTTATATGTATATTTTATACAAACAACAAATTAGTGGATTTGGGCACATACCTTCCATTAATTTCAAAGAAAGATATCTACATATCTGTTTGCCTCAGGTACTTATATGGTCCCCCAATACCAAAGTGTCTGAGTGCCTCACAATCTTCTCATGTATTCAGCCTCACAACAGCTTTATGAGGCAGGGTGATGCTATTATCCCTTCTCTACAGATGGGGCACAGAGAGACCTAGTGACTGGCCCAAGATCATACAGGACATCTGTGGTGGAGCAGGAAACAGAACCCGGGTCTTTCAAATCCCAGGTTAGCATCCTAATCGATCTCCCTTCCTCTTTCTGTCCATACTATATCCTCAGCTGGTGTAAACTGGTGCAGCTCTATTGAAATCAATAAGCTAACCCTTAGTCTTTACATCCCCTAGAAACATTTGCAATTTCAACCTGTATTTTTTTAATTTGGCTCTACAGCACCTCTGGTGCTCAGTGAAAGAATAATAATTTACCATTCATTCCTAAATAGTATAAACGATTACTTTTATTACGCCCTTTTCTGATATTGCTTTTTAATTGCATTAAATACTGAATAATAACGCTATCATGAAGTGTTTGCTGTTACAGGCATAAAAGATTACCTCTTATATCTACATATTTTCACGCTAATGGAGTACAGTAACCATGTTTCATGCAGTGGGTGAACTATTACTATGTGTTTTAACATTATTGAAAGGTTATGAAGAGAATAGCAAGTATAAATTATAATAAAGGGAAAAGCTATCTGCTGATGTTTATTTGGCTTCTCTAGGCAAGAAAATTGGCAACAGCAGACAGAAAGACAAACAGTGGTCTCCCAAAATAATTGTTTTACATGTTTGCAAGAAAGGGAACGACAACTATGATATGTCTTCCAAGCATTAATTCTTTCACTTTATTTACTGTTGGATTTCAGTTTATGGATTTTTTCCTCACTTTGGTTTTAAACAGAATAAACAGAAGTTGTGATTTATAGCATGTAAAATCGTCAGGAAGAGACTTTACAGAATAGGATCAGTTCATGTTTCTGATCCATTTTGATTAATAAAAAAGCTTTCCTGCATTGACTCTCTGGAGCTATCTCCTCTGTGTTGGTTTCTTTGTGCTTCAGTGTCCAGTACAAACAAATGGAGGAGAATTTTATGTGAATGCCAGAAGCTGTGGGACTTGGACATTTTTTCCCCGTTTTCTAAAGTTGGCTTTCTGAATTATTCTGGCTGCTAAGCCTTCTGCTTTTTGCAAAGAGATTTTTTTCTTGAGCAGAAAATGGATGAACGTTGCATGAAACTCCTTTCGCTGGCTCTTACTGAGCCGCTAAAGGATTTCTTGTAACTGTTTAACGTAATTATTTTTCCCATTGAGTGTTTAAACAATAATAGAACACTCAGTGGAATTGCTGTAAGACAGACTATTGGGGAGAGTTGATAAACACCTTGGCCTGCTATTTTGGTGGAAGAGAAGACAATTAACATCCTAACCAACACACTATCAACACTTAATTATTGCTAAAAAGGTGAGTGATTTTTCCTGGGGTATACACATTTGAAATACTAGTCCTACTGTACTATATTATACTTTACTTACAACAGGTTATTAGGAAAGTAGCCTTAAAGATCTCTTTCCAGCTGCCTCATTTGGATTCTCAAAATAATTTACTAACTGAATATACCCTCTCTAGTTACCTCAGGAACCTAAACAATAGCAGACTTGAATTACAGTTTAAAAGAGGCAATCTCTCACCCCTTTTGTTAGTTCAGGCAAAACTGAAGCTGCCTGGATTACTTCCAGGTTGGCTCTAAATCTGTTTGAAGAGGGAAGGGAGGAAAATGGTGTTTGCATTTTAATAAAAGTGATTCCAGCTAAAGAAAAGTTGCGACCCCTCCATAATTCATTGGAAGGTGATTTGCGCACTGAGGAGGAACAGCTCTTCAATGTCAATGGTGAGAGCCTCGGCCAGGAGCACCAATGTATTGAGTGGACTTTTATTATGGTAAGTGTGGGAGGTAACTTTGAAGCTTTTGCAATCTGACACAAATAAAGGGTCTGACCTTACTCCCAATGGCAAAATTGACATAGATTTCAATACAAGCAGGATTAGGCCCCTGACTAGGTCAGATTCAGAAAGGTGAATAAAGATACAGATGCGTAGTGGGATTAAAAGAGTTGGGTGCCTAACCCCCATTGGAAATCAATGAAGTCATTGGTAGTTAGGCACCCAACTCACTTAGCTGCTTTTGAAAATCCCAGGAGGTGTCTGTCTGTATCTTTAGGTATCCAAACCCCTTTGTAAATCTGGCCCTGGGGCCAAAATGGCAGACATCTGACCCAAAGAACTTCCCCTCCTGACGACTGTCCCTATTAAATGGCTTCTTTCTTAATAAATGGTATTCTGCATATTTTATTCCCAGTCAAGTCAAGTCCTGACAGTAACTAATAATTACAATGATTGGCTGCTACCGTATCTAGCGCTTTGCTTCTTTAAAGCATTGCATAGGTATTATGTAATCCTCACAACCCCCCTGCAGAAGAGGTAATATTGATATTAGATTTAGGCTACACGAAATGATACGCATGCATTATAAATCTAAACAAATACGAACTCTGGATCTGAACTGCCCCAGAGTTTGGGGGTGGGGGATCCAAGATCTTGATTTAGGCCCAATTCAAAATCTGAATGGGACTGTACCTTTTTGAATGATGAAAAAAAAATAAGGTGCATGGTTTTATCTCCGTGGCCTATAATGCCAACCAAGGCATGCTGTCGTCACCCAGGAATGCCGGATCTGTCAATCTGTTACTTAGATCAGTTCCTACTCAATAATAGGAATCAACAATTCACTGCAACGAACATTTGGAATTGAAATGTCACCGTTTCCTAACTAACCTGCATGGCTGTTATTTGTTGGCTAAGCTTTCACAGTTCTACAGTCTCACTTACTTAACTGCTTCTTCTCAATAACTTAATAACATGCCGTTACAGTATTGTCATGCCAGGATGGAGCGATAGTAACAAGAAACCAAACTTTCAAACAAACAGTAAATATTAAATATTCAGGATACTTAAATATAAAATGGAAGGTTTCAGGTGAATGTAACGGCAATGCTGGAGTCCTTGTAGAGAGTATCTGACAGTTGAGAGGGTTTCACAAAACACTTTCCGTAATTAAACATGATTTTAACTTTATCATTCATATAGCTGAGAAAGCAAAGTGTCCACAGGCATGTGTTGCTGCAACACGTAAGAGCAGCAGGCACAGAACAAAGGACTGGATTTTCAAAACTACCCAAGGGATTCAAGAACCCACATGTGATGATTTGGAGAACCAGTCTGTGCAACTTATGAATGCTGGTTGATGCTATGAAATTGTTCTTATGAAACTGCCGTACAAATGAATTGCCTCTATGTGCATGTGGAATCCATCCTTTTGCTGACAAGGGCTGGGTCACGTCCCTTTCAGTCCATGCACAATGAAGGGTTGTTACACACTTATTGGCCACTTTTTCAGGTGGAAGCACCTTGAGACAATGGATGAACTCAAACCTAGGAGAAACACTTTTCTCCTACCTCTCTGCAGGGGTCTACCATTTGGAGAATGGAAAATCCCCAAACACAGGACAAAGAAACCAAATTGTTGATGCTAGCCTTCACCAACCGCATAGGCTGGATGGGTCGTGGGAACACTCATGGAGTCATACAGAAAGTTTTGGGTAAAAGCAGGAAAGAGGTGCACTGGCTTTTGTAGCATAGGGGCAGGTCCTGTTTAATTATTTATCAACCGAGACCAGAAAAGGCTCCATAATTTGGAAGAGGAGAGAAGTTATGCAGCTGCAGGGGAAGGATCTTGGGCACTGCAGAAGACCCTGCCCAAGCCCAAAGAACTCTCCAGAGTGGTGAGGAAACTCAGGCAGGGTAAATGCATATTGCTGCGCTTTTATTGTTTTGTCTAGATTTGTCTCTCTTGTTCTGCTAAGTAAAGAGCAAAGGTATTTTAGAATCCTGTGCAAACTCTGTGTCTAGTTACTTTCACTATCCTATGTCCCTGAAGAGGTAAACTGTAAAACCAGAGCACCCACAGAGCTGGAGTTCTGCCAGAGGATGTGTTTAAGCTGTGGGGGCGTCTGAAAGTCAGCACTGTCCCAGGGCTAGGCAGTTGGATCATGGGGGGTGGCAGAGGGAGGTTCTCAGAAGGGGATGCTAGATAGAGGATCTGCAGTCCAAGAGTGTGCCTAGAGACCCCATGTCAGGGACAGTGCCTGGAGTCTGTTCACACTCTGGAGATCTAAAGTACATGAGGATTCAGCATTTGGATCCCCTCACCACAGTCTGGTGAGTGGCCAAGAGAGGGAACTTAATAGATCTGTGACAACAAATTGCATTGAAAATCAAAGGAACTTGTGCTCCTATATTAGGCTCTTTTGAAAATGCCACCCACTTATGTGCTTAACTTTAAGCCTCTGCTTAAAATTAGAGCTCACCAAAACATTTTGATGGAACGGTTTTCCATTCAAAAATGCAGTTTCATCTAAATGTTTCATGGGACCATGTTGATTTATTGAAATGTTTTGATTAATTTATACTTTTATATTATTAATTTTAATATTATATGTTGCAGGTACTGTATTTACTATTTCAATATAATGTAAAGGTCTAAATGAAACATATCAGTGGCCCCAAATCAAAACATTCTGGAATTTTCATTTCTCAGGAAATTGTGAAATTTCAACTTTTCATTCCGATTCAGAGCTAATTTATTTTCCTCCAGAAATATTGGAATTTCTTGCAGAACACAAATAATTTCTAACAGTTCTGCTTAAGAACCACATGTTTCATATGCTTAAATGACTTCCTGAATTGGGGCTATAATGCCTAAGATTCGATTATTAAATTAATCAAGAGTGTAACTCCACTGAAACCAGTGGAGTCCGTAAAGTCCGTGGGGTTACAACCTAATGAACTTGGCCCAATTGCTAGGCATCATCTAACTGCCAGTAAATTAAATGAGAGTTCCAGGTACTTGGGCATCTCAGGATGATATCCTATATTTTAGGAAGGAACACACAACATTCCTGCTGTTCATATTGTTTTCGTGGCACCACCTTTCACTTCGACAATCAATTACTGAAGCAATATAAAAATGGTTTAATTAAAACATGTCACCCCTGTTCAGATGGTATTATGGATGTTTCTCTCAATTATCTTGGTTAAAGGCCATTCATAATAAACAGTTCAGGAACTCTTCAGGCTATCAGTGAAATTTTAATTACTTTATTTAGCCTTTCAGACTTTATTACTCCAATTTTACTATGCTTCTTTTCTGAGTGTTCACTGCTAAAGCATAAAGCAAATGACTCTGGTCTTCTTAACATTGCATGAAAGCAGCATTTACCTATAGAAAATCTTGAGGTTTTAAAAATGATGAACCAGATCCTCCGGTACTGTGAACTGGCACAGAGCTCCATTGGAGTCATGCTGATTTATATCAGCTGAAGATGACCTATTATTTTAAATGCGACACCCAGACATACTTTGAAATTTTCTCATAAAAACTCAGTTATAAAACAAACAGCTACTTCTTTAAGATCTGAAAATGTGTGTAAATTTAACCTGAGACTTTTGTTAGTATAATGCAAACCACTCAAGCACTACTAATACACTTCAAGTCTGATCTGACAAATGGTGCTATTCTGATGTTGGCCCTTTCATGAGCAGATATTTTCCAAAATGTCAAACTGTGTAGTCACTGGGGATTTTTTTGGATGAGGAAAAATATCTGCCAAGAACAACAGAGTAGAGGATCTAAGGGTGAGTGCAAAAGATAATAATCGTATTTGTTTCAGATTTAAGTTATCAGTCAACCCAAACTCTTCCCCTAATTTGGCCAAATAATCACTGCTACCTAGAGCAGGCCTCGAAGGCCTGCTGGAAAAACACTGTAAAATAAGCCTTTGGGGTGAAATCCTGACCCTGTTGAAGTCAATGGTGAAGTTCCCATTGACGTCAGTAGGACTAAAGCATCATCCTCCATTTGAAACAACATGGCCACACACCCGGCTGCCATCACAGTCCTAAATAACTAGCAGTCCTTTGAAACACTCTAGTTGCCCTGAAGGCCTTCTAGTCAACATAATTTTTGAAGGAAATTTCTGGGGGCTTTGGCACGTGGGATGTAGAAGTGGAAAGGAATCTTCCCTTCCCAGTGTTCATTTTTATGCCTTCAGTTCATCTGAGTACTTGAGACAGTCTTACAAAAGTTGCCAGGCAGTCAACCAGGCACAGGTCCTACACCCTATAAAAAGTTTTGGGTGTTTTTTCCTTCTTTCAATTCTAATCCCAGTCTGTCAAGTCTATGGGGACTGGTCTTCATATGTAGGCTGTGCATATATTACCATAGTTTGCAGTACAAGTGCCTGGAGTTTTCTGTATCTATTCAGCCCAACACTGCCTGGTTATATATCCTGTTCTATTCATGGAATAACAGCTTAAGACATTTTTTATAAAAATGTGTACAATTGGAGGTTATGCCATGCTTCCTTAAATAAGTGTGGTATAAATGTGCATGAATAAATTACAATATTATTATTATTCATATACTGTACTACAGTAGAGTCCAAGTCCTCAGTAAGGATCAGGGCCCTATTGTGCTAAGTACTGTACAAACCTGGAGGTTAGGCACAGGCCCTGTCCTGAAAAGATTTAATGGGACAGATCTGTGCAGATTCATTCATCCCCAGTAGTATAATTGGGGTATGGAAAGGGGCATTTGGAGGTCTGAACTATGGGAAGCCTATATACTGGAATAGTGGGGACACAGGGACTGCACTGCCTCTGAATTGGCAGGGTGGATTTCACTTTCCTAAAACCTCTGGGTTCCCACACACGAAGCCTGGATTAGTTGGGCTTGATGTGGAGAACAATGAAGTGCACTCCTAATCACTCATATTACCCATCATTCCTTAAAACTGGAAAAGAACCATCCTGCTGAGAATGGTCTGAAACCATCTATTGTTAAAATGGAGCTAACCGTCTAGTCTAGTCTGGCATAGCATGGACATTTCCATGATGCAAAACTTCCCCATTTTATTCCACTGAGGTACCTAAACCAACCTGTAAAGCTTGTGCTCTGCTGGCTCTGAGCATCCCTGAAGCCGAGACTGCTAATTATTACAAACAATGCAGTGGTTTGGAGACATGGAGCAAGTGCCACTATTAATTAGAGGCTACAGCAATACCATTTTACACAGAATTGCCAACCCCACAGGGCCCAAAGGCTCTTACAAACTGCTATACAAACCACAGTGCAGAGAGAAATCTATCGCCCACTGCATTCAGCCACCCCTTGGATGGAAACAGTAACCCAGAAGCTGTTTAACAGCATGCAGCAACATTACAGAGCAGCTTAGGTCAGGAAGGGATGCCATATCCAGACTCAAATCACAGAGGTATAGTACATGTAGCAACTATTTAATTAACTGAGCTGAAATTGGACTAGCACCCCAGGACTTGAAACCCTGCTCTTTCCTCAATGATCCCTGTATCTTTAATACCCACCAACAGTTAGTATGTTAGTCTTTCAGCTCCTCCAAAACACATGTGTAAAGGTGTAGTGTTTCCCAATTCAGGACAGAGCACCATTCCCTACCAACTGAGAAGGAAAAGTGCCTCTTGTTAGCCTCACCTTGCTTAGTTGGTGCACTACGGCTGTGAAAATGTTTGAGGCCACTAATCTCCTTTTTAGTGACATCCAAATTAGTACAATTATGGAAAAAGCTGTGAAGAAATTAACAGAAAATGATAAACTTTCTACAATGGCTTTAAAATCATGCTATAGAATTTATTAGACATTTATATCCTTGCTATAGAATTCTAGATGGTTCAAATAACCTATAGAGTATCTGATGGATCCTATTCGCAGTTAAATTATATAGCTCTTCTAGGTAATTTCTAAAGAATGCCATTACATTTATGTAGAATTCCATGGGTTTCATCAACATTAAATTCTTAGGGATTTAGGCACAAGGGTGGACCTGATCCCAGGTCACAAAAGGAGATCTTAATTAACATGGTAAAATGAACAGAAACATCTTCTCGGTTTTGATTAATACACTCATGAATCCACAGCAGATAAAATTACAGTCAAGGAATAACTTTTATATATTACCACAGTTCTGCTAGAAAACTGTACTGTTTTCTATCACTGGAAGCAACCTTTATGCACCAGTCAATGCCTCACTATAGACAGAGGTGCTACATATTAAATTTTCTGTTTGGACTAACATTAAGATTTATTGGTTTTTAAAGTCCGACCCTGACTGCCTTCACCCCTGATAGCTTAATAACTTTATATTAAACATATAAAACCACAGAAATGAAATTTTTTTTAAAAGAGAGAGACTCTATTTGTTCTCCATGCTGGTGCAGCCACATAGGTTCTCACCAGGTTACGTGAAAAGAACTTTTAGCTGTTGGCTCACAAATAATGTTGCTCGTATCAATATTTAAAATGAAAAAAAAAAGTGGGAGTGGGAGAAAGAGGAGGTTTATGAGCTCCCTGTTTAACATGGGAGCCAGAAGGTTTCATTTATCATCTCTTTCCTGTGGTGGCCAATGAATACTTGAATGTCTAAGAAAAGAAAAATATGGATAGCTGAAAAGCAAACGGAAATAAACTGCATCCATCCCAAAGCGAGTGCTGTATTTATTATTATTTTCACAGCTAGTTTCAATAACAAGCAATCCACATCTCATGGGCAATGATTCACAAATTATAAAGGCTTGTGGTAGGCTACAGCATTAAAGAAAAATGTGGAAGTTGTCCAAGAAGTATCAGGCTCCTAGATTTATGAATGACATAACTGTATTTAATAAAATGTAACCTGGAAGTAAATTAAATCCCTTTACGCTTGTGTGCCATTGAGACTGGAGAAAATGGAAGGGATAAGATAGCTGTGTTGCTCAATTAGACATTGAAGAATTAGGGCACAGACTACAGAAAGTTACAATCATGTACATATATTAGAGATGGATGGAAATCAAATCCCATCCAAACTGATCTTAACCCTGTTACTGAGGAATTCTTGACCCTACCAGAGCCCAACTGAAATTAGTAACCAAAGACCAGACCTAGTTCAGCAACTGTGGCTGTCCCACAGCTCTTTGTGAGTCTGTACATCCACCTTCCCAGATTCTTGGTACACCTCACCACTGAAAGTGGAGAGAGAGAAGGGAGAAGCCCCATGAATAGTAACACCCCAGATAGCAACCAGCACCTAGTCCCAAACACCAATCTCCAACCCCCACATACTGCCAATCAACCACTTACTCAGCAACAAACTCCTATACCTCAACCCAACACTAGTTCCAAAAATACCATGGTTTACTCAGTGCACAAAGCCAGCCATTTATTTTTTAACCACAAAATCCACCCTATAATCCTCTACAAGGGATAGGATGAGCTGCAGCAAGAAGCCACAATGATTTTTTTGGAGCTGTAGTGGAAAAAGTCTTAGTATACTTTTTAAGCTCGGGGTTATCTTAGGTACTTCTACAACCCACATTACTGCAGCATCTAAGCATCTCACAATCTTTAATGTATTTATCGTCACAACACTCGTGTGAGGTAGGGCAGTGCTATTATTCCCATTTTTACAGATAGGAACTAAGGCACAGTGAGACTAAGTCACTTGCCCGAGATCACTCAGGAAGTCTGTGATGACGCAAAGTCACAAGCTACCAGACTTGAATTCTCCCTCGAATGTAATACTGTACAATGTACAACCCAAACAAATTAAGGTTTTCAAGCACTAAAGTAAACTTCTGCATTTCCTGGGTTTTTGTCATTTTAATTGCGCAGCAGCAAGTGTCACCGTACAACTTTTTTGTGTATTCCTCTTTTATGTACACAGTACCATATAAACCTATAAAAGATTATAGTTTATTTCCCCCGCCCCCCTCAAATATGTGAATATTTAAATATATCCATTTTAGGCACAGGCTGCTGTACTGAATCATGACTATGTGAATTTTCTAAATGAGCAAAACTAGCATCCACATAATATTACTAATAATGATCAGGATGGAAAATAGATAAGCAATGCAATTTGTTAGCTTCTTCTATGTGCAATATATGAAGTCATATAACTGTTTTGCTAAGCAAGTTGTGTCCTCTTAGCAAGGTTTCCAATACCAACTTACAATGCTGACAGCATTCCCCAGTCACATTTCCATGATTATATGTAAATATTTCCTAAATTAGACATGTTTCAAGCTCTATTTTAAATTTAATATAATGGGGTTAGTTTCAAAATATGCAAGGCAGAAAATGGCTATGGGGAATCTACCCATTTATATAAAGTTTATGAATTTTAATTTCCAAGGAGAGGAACAAAAAGTATCTATTCTAGATAATGTCTTCAACAATACAGCATGAAGCTAGTTCCGGTTACACTGTCGCAAGTAGAAAAGGAGTACTTGTGGCACCTTTGGATTGTAATGCGTCTCTTGCGTAAAGTTCACTTCATGAAATTCCCTGTAACCTTGGAAGCTATTCTAACAACTTATTCTGAGTGCCAAATGCTAATATGTAGCCTCACTTGGCTTCAAACTAATTGTGATATAGATCACTGTGTCCTTTACACGAGTATGATAAATTAAGCCATTTAGGCGATAAGAACGTCAGATGTAAAATAATGGCATATGGATGAATGTGTTAATAATAAAACCCTCAGATTTTTCTATTGCTCTGTGCAAAAGTCCCAGTCGGTATTAAAAAAAAAAAAAAAAGAGGTAAAGCTCTCCATTTTGGTCTCACATTTGTTTAATTTACTGTGAGTTAAAGCCAGAGTCACTTTATTTCTGAATATTCAAACTCTTCAGAGAAGTGCTAGGAAAGTATTCAAAAGGACTGGGTCAACCGTGAGAGTCTCAAACTTAAGACAGTTTTGCTCTGGGCATAAAAGCATGAAGTAAGAATTCTTCCTTATTTCACCAGTGTGAAAAAAAACAACACCAAATAATAGATAGTATAGAGAGCAAAACCTTTTTCATGACAGGAAAAGAGGGAAGATGTTAAATACTCAGGAAAAGACTTGAGAGAAGCCAAATGTTTGGGGGTGGTGGGTGGAAAGCTGTACGGTAGGAGCGAGAATGCAGACCTAGCTGGGCTAGTTTTAAAAGGTGGTACTGCCCTAACTGACATTCACACACAGCAAACACTGAACGGCCGGTTTTGAGTCATGGCCAAGGACAGGGCAAACCAGCTAGAGCAGCAATATTACTCCCTACACCAAATCCGCACCCATTTACAGAATCATGTTTTTGAGTTTCCTGGTGCCAAAGACGACCAGGAGCACCCAAGTCTTACAGCCGGACTGGAACTCTTCCCAGGATTCCTGAACTCTGAGAGTAGACACGGCGCTCAACATCTATCCTTTTATATCATGGTACCACTGGGCCCAGGGATCCTCGATCCTGTTTTACCACTCTTCCTATCTCCCCCCCCTCCCCCCCCGTTGTTTTTCTTCATTCATTCCTCTGTAAATAAATATGACCCTTTCCTATATTCATTGTACTATTCTGGTCTCTCTGCAATTTTTTAAACATTTCTTCAGCTTGCTACTTAGTGGGGCACCCAGGGCACGTTAATTCCACGCTGCCACTTGCTATTATATCTTACTAAAGATGATGCACCAGACCACTCTTGGAAAGATTTCATTACTCATGATAAAGGAGAGAAAATGTCAGCTGAAGAGCAATGTGATAAGGATCTGTTCTGATGAACAGTAAGGTTACTGTCCAGGGCACGAGGTGGACCTTGGTGTTTGGATTTAATGGTCAGAGCTGTGGGGGTAGTCGGGCTTGGCGGTTCGAGTGGAACTGACCTGGAGTCATGGAAGGCCGTGGGACACCTGTGGGCATAGTCAAGAGCACAGCTGAGGGCCAGAACCAAGGATCAGAAGCAGAAAGCCAGGGCCAATAAGTGAGCTGGAGACTTGGTCAGGAAGCAGAGCCAGGGGTCAGAGCCATTGGTGTCAAGGTTGGAGAAGGGTAGGGGCTGAAGCAGGCACAAGAGCTAGTGGGGCAGGAGCAGGTCCGGGAAGCAGGAGCAAGCACCACTGGGGGCATGGAACATGCTGAGCAGCTAGCAAGCGCAGCCTGTGTAAGGGTCAGCTGTGTCCAGTGTGCTGCTAGGAGACTGCACCTGCTGCAGCTGGCTCCCTGACAACTGCAAAGGCCGGGGTTGCAGTCAGGTTTCATTTTCAATAGGCAGGAATTTCAATGGAGTCAGTTCACCAGTTCCTGTTGGGTTTTGAAAATAAACAGTTTTAATCTTTAATCAAATAACCTTGTAGAACTATTTGCATGCTAAAAGATTACGGGAACTACAAGTGTTTAGTACCCTCGAGCTGATAAGCAAACTCTAATGGGACTACTGCATAACTTCACTGGTATCTTATTACTGGCCTTTGAATTAAGTGATAATAGCAAGCAGCCCGCATGCTAGACTTTTAGGTGTATTACACATCACAGCCAATTCCATCATCAGATCTTCACAGTATGGTGGAGCTCAAAGAAGAAATGAACAATCCCTTAAATGATCCTCGAATGAAGCATAAAGATCACTTGTTTCATGTATTATTTGTCCCTAAATAATGTGTCTTGAATTATACCATCTGCTGTTTCAAGAACAAATTCTTTCTTCATTTTTCATAAATTTTGTTATAAGGACATCTAGGAAGGTGGTTGCCTCTAATAATTCTACATTTCCAAGACAGATGCCAGCAAACATTTATCATGGCAATAATAACCCACTGGAAGGCCCAGGAGCACAACTTTACTTTATAACGTTATTCTGAAAAATGGAAGGGAGAAATAATCAGTGTGAACCAAAGGGAAGTGAATTCACTGTAGTTATAAAGTGAATAGTGTCAGAAACACTTCGCAAAGGCTCTTTGAGTTGATGATACAATTTGCCTTGACACAGTAGTTAAAAGAGAATATAGTGTGCCATGTTCTTAAGAAAAAATATTGTGCACAGGGGAATTTTTCCTGGTCTCCTAATGTTTGCCAAGCTTTCCAGGCTCAGATACCTTGCTTACATTTTGTGATGGATGTGATTGCACCAAATAAGGTTTCCCTACAAGTGATCCTAGGTTTTTGCCAATCCCAAGAGTTCAAACACCATGAATCAGCTCTTCCCCCAATAATGAAATTGCATTAAAATAGATTTTATTTGCCTTCTGGTTTTTGAGCATTTAATGTTCATATTTTCAACGTTCTCTCTGAAATCATGGGGGCTAGATATTTTTAAAACAAAAAGTTCAGATCCTCACATAATTACCTAATTCTAGGAACTGGGCTTTAAAGAAAAAATACCAAAAATGAAAAGACTTGCAGTAAAAGTCATGAGAGTTGGGGCAACACTGGAAAGCAATGAAATGATTATCCAAGACAACAGGGATGATAAAGCCTTGCACATGGCATAAAGTCAATATTTTAAAAAGACTGAGGGGGACCAAAAAAGGTGGGGCCTGCTGTATGATGGTTGATGAAGGCCTGTGCAGGCAGCAGAAGAATCTGTCTCCAATGATCCCCTAAACCACACCTCCTCTCCCCAAAGATATATACTTCTAGCAGACAGATGTCCCAAGAAAATAATTAAAAAGTTATTTCACACACAAGAGTGCTTCAGGCTTGCAGTGTGAGAAGCCTGTCCATTTGCCAGTGAAGGCTTGGCTGCTTAAACAGACAAAACTGAGAAGGCCAAAGAATATTGATTGACCACTGAAATGGATAACAAGGAGGTAATCTCTAAATACAAGATTTGAGCAGAGAAGGAGGATAGAGTATCTGGGCTGGATGCTCCTTTTGATTACACCAGAGTAACTTCTTTGGCACAAATGCACTTATACCATCACAAAGAAGTGTGAAAAGAAAGTTAGACCCACTGTGCTGGAAACTGATTTGGGAGAAACAGCAGAGAGAGAAATGGATCTGCAGCTCCAAATGGACAATACAGAAAATGGAGAGAGAAGAAACAAATTCAGAATCGAGGGGGTCTCTGAAAATAGTGAAGGTGGAATTCCTACTCGGCATGCACAAATCTGCATGTCAGCAAGCACAAATTAAGGAGTTGTTGAATTTGACTTCTGTTCAAGAGGTGAAAATAGATGGAACACAGGACTGGTAATAGACTTGTAGAAGATTTCAGGAGTAACGTCTCAAAGAGGAAAATGAAAGAGTTCAATGAAGGCTGGGGAGAAATTCTTTAAAAAAAAAACAGACAGGCTATACATAGCCTGGTGGATGTTTCACTAGCCAGGGAAGGGAAGCAACTCTGTGCCCAGGTCCTTTTTATTCACAGACTTTAAGGCCAAATAGGACCACTACACAAGTCTTCCAGAAAGGCATCCAGTCTTGATGGAAAGACATCAACAATAGAGAATTCACCACTTCCCTTGGCAGGTTAAGTATTAGATCACCCTCACTGCTAAAAATTTATGCACTATTTCTGCTTTGAATTTGTTGGGCTTCAGCTTCCAGCCATTGGTCATGTTCTAGCTTTCTCCTCTAGATTAATGAGCCCTTGAATACATACTTTTTAGGACCCTTTCCTCAGGGCACCATTTATTGTTTACAACAAAGGTCACAAACTAAACAAAATAACTGAAAACATGACTCTTAGTCGCCAGAAGGTTTGCTCTGCCTTCTTGGAGAATTCAGAATCTTGGAGCAAAATTATCTGTCGATATAACTCCACTGACCCTGGATCTTGAGCTGAATTTTGTAGCATCAGTCCCCCATTGGTTTGGAGTGGATCTGCTCTTTTTTATAAAAAAGAAGAAAAATCCCATAGGCTTTTCAATTTTATGTATTATTTATTTTTTCTTCAGAAAAGAAAGTCTGCAGAATCTTTTCACAGATTTCCAGTGGCCCTAGCAAAGTGCAAACCTCAAAGGATTTGGTTCAGATAAGCCTCACAAAATCTGGACGTTTACTTGTATATTTGGGGGTGTTTCCACCTTTTTCCATATCCCAACTAGACCGATGTGGAATGTTGATGACAAAATGCAAAACTATTCAAAACCAAAGATTCACTGTATTTCATCACCCAGCGCAGAAATGATTTCCATAACAATCTTCCGTAAATAATAGAAATGTTTGAAGAAAATAAATCACAAAAACCAAATCATCATACAACCTTCTCGCACAAACTGATCCATTTTTCAAGCAAAAGTTACTTTTGCACTAAAGACCATGCAGAAATATGTCCACGTTAGATACCAAAACACTTATATCATTGGAATTGTGAATCAAAGGTAATTTGAGGAGCTGAAAAGTCATGCAAAAACAAGAACAACTTTTGTGGAAAATTCCACAAACCAAAATTATAAATGTCATTCAGCTCTGATACCATCCTTCATCCTCCTTCTCTCCCTAACTAGGTCTTTCACAGTTACTTAAATCTCCAATTCAATATTCTGTTTGAACACACACACACACAGACATAAATGAAAGGCAAAGAAAGGGATATGAAATAAAGAGGTGCTTAAATGAATGTTTCTTTCTTTTCCTCCATTGATCTGAAATATGAGGTTAATGAATCCAAAATGGAGCTGCAAAGCTTGAAGCTTATTTTCTCTTTCATTTTTTTTTCTTCCAAATCTCACTAGTCTGACCCCCAGGACCAAGTTTTGGCTCTCACTTACAACCATTAAACCCCTATTGATATCCAGGGAGTTGCACAGGCATAACTACAGGCAGAATTTAATCAACAGTACCTGTGCTGGGTTCAACATACAGTTATACTGGTGAATTAGACAGCCACCTCAAATTTTACATTCCTTTAACTCAAGATAATCCATACAATTACCTAAATTGCCTAATCACAGGTTCAGTTCTGAATAGATTAGGTTCTTGTGACTTTTCTCTAATGTAATAGAGTAATTGCAATGGTTCCTGGTGAATAAAAATAGAAATCTACGGAAGTTATTGGGGAAAAAAATCTTCTGCACAACATGTTCTTCACAGTACACCATTAGACATTAAGAATTTATACAGGACAATCAATCTAAAAGGAAACAGTTTGGAAATGGGACATGTGCAAAATAGTAATGTATGTATTAATTTAGGAGACTAAAGAGGACTTTTTTTTAAATTAACGTATTCGAATTATTATATGAACTGTCCAGGAAGATCCAAAAGGTCAACAAGGGGAAGACATGTGGCTGTATCCTTCCCCACCTGAAGAAATCCAACCCTTAGCTTTTGTGCTATATCTTCCTAAAATTGTATATAACTGTTCAAATATTTCACACACACACACACTCCACAGATTTATGTACTTATGACTGTGCTTGGCCGTTACAATTTCTGCTTGTGTAGGGACAAATCCTGTAGTCTTTTTCCCAAAAAAGAACTTTCAGGCTTACTTTTGTCACTAACACCTGCAGGAATTGAGTAAAAGGTAATGAAAGGCTTCCATTAACATCAGTGGGAAATCCAAATATGAGCAGCTGGTGGGACTGACAAAAGGAGGTCTGTGCACAAAGGAATTGCAGGATTGACTCCCCAAGGTGACAGAAATACTCTGTTTTTGTTTTTTCTCTCTCTCATATTGGATGAATCTGCTGAGCAGAAGACTCTGTTTTCTCCCTTCACAACCCAGGGTCATATCAGGATCCAGCCATAGAATGAGCATGGTGGAAATGCTTTAAAAGGCTCTGTCATAGGAAGGGAAATCTCTCTGGGAATCCAACAGTACCAACAGGAGGCAGCCTAAGCCTAGGGGACCAGATGAGAAAATGATAGCAGAGCAGGGGAACCAGCTTCTGCCAGCCATATAACACAAACCTGTGAAGAAGCAGCAGAGAGTAGGACAGGGACCATGGAGCCAGACCGCTGAAAAGACTAGTCCTGAAAGGGGTTCACAGGAGCACATAGGCAACAGCCTTCAAAGGCTCTTAAAGGGGCAGTTATTGGAAATAAGCTGAGATAGCCAAGAGAACAAAGGGGATTGATCTAGAAAGTGTCAGTGTGATCAGACAGTACATGAGGCCCTAAGGAAAGAGGCCAATGTGTTGGGCATCCATAACAGGGACTGTAGGGTGGGGCTTGCAGCTGACTTGTCACCACAGGGAAAGCAGCCTTCAGGCAAGAGATACGTGTCAGCTGCTATATCTGGATAGCCGTTTGAAGAGGCGCCGAACAAACTAACAGAGTGAAGAACTTGACGCTGGTCAGTGGGACCTCAGGGTGATTCCTAAGTATCCTTGAACAGAGGAATGGACTAAAAGAGGCACTCAAAGTATTTGGCCTCAGGAGCCATAACCATCTTTTGGGCTGTGTGACAGGGTGTGCATACCCCGCACTAGGCAAGATAGCGTTAATCCCACATTATAGGCAGTGGAAGTCCTGCCCCTCAGACCATGCTGGGCATGCTCCAGCTGCTGCCTCTGTATAAAAGGGAAAAGCCCAGCTCATTCTGGGCTGACCGTTGTGGAGAAAGGATGCTCAATGGAGGCTCCATCCCAGGAGCCACTTCAGCCTCTGACTGCAGGAACCAGAGACCCTGTGGCCCAGACAGGAGACCGGTTGCCTACAGCCAGCCGACAGGACTCAGAGTCCCAACAAACTACCAGCACTGGGAAGCTCGGAGACCCCGATGACGAATGGACCCCAGCTCCAGGACTCACGTAGGAAGTGGCCCAGGGAGGTGGAGTGAGTGGCATCTCCCATCCGACAAAAGTCAGCGTGTTGTGGTAGTATCCCCACTGACTGGATGGTGACCACACTCACTGCCGACAGGCCCCTGGGCCGGAGCCCAGTGGAGAGGGAGGGCCCAGGTTCCCCTACCCCAGCTACCACCTACCCCTAGGTGGGGGGCCCACCTCACTGACTCTGGCCATTAGGCTGCACAGCCCTGAACTCAAGGGCAGCTGCACTACTCTGGCCACTAGGGCAGCTATATAGAGTCCAGAAATTAGGCCATCAGGCCCTTTGCCTGAGGGCAGCCATCTTGGCTTTGACCACTGAGCAATGCTGCCTTCAGCCTAAGGATCGTCTGAAAGATAGTAGTCGCAGTGATATCTCAGCTCCACCTCACCCTGAAACAGGACGGGGTATGCATACTCCACTACAGGCTGCCTCCCAGAGGCCAACTTAGAAATCACTGTCTTAACTCTGTTTAAGCCACTGTACCTAGGATACTTACGGTATATAGATATGAGGGATGGTCCAGTGGTTAGGGACCTAGCTCGGCTCTTAGGAGATCTGCATTCAGGTTCCCACTCCACCACAGATTTCCTGTGTGATCTTGGGCAAACCACTTAGCCTGTCTGTGCCTCACTTCCCCTCTGTAAAACGGTGAAATAGCATTGCCCTATCTCACAGCGGTGGTGTGAGGATAATAAATACATTAAAAGATTGTGAAGTTCTCAGACACTATGGTGATAGGAGCCACATATGGTAGGTATTATCAACCTTTTCTTTCTGCTACACCTAATAAGCAAACCATTCATTTGAGCCAGGCATCTTAGCGCTCACTGGGAGAGCCTGCTAGGTTTTAGAACATAGAGGGCCTATTAGCTGATGCCTGAGTGTCATGGTACACATGGTATGCTACCAAGTTCTGCATGTGAAATAATTCTGGTGTACCACACGAGAGCATCAGTGCCATCAGGTAGGCACATTACAGTACCTGAAGTTTTGAACATGCCACTAGATACATCTGCAAATGCTAGTAGGATATTAATGTAAACCATCTGAATATTAGCCACAGTAGCTTTTGTAAAAAATAAGTGACTGTATTGATGGGAATGGATTTATTACACATCATACATTTTGTGCCTTCACTACTTGATAGTTTTCTTGGGTTAGTTTTTGCTTCCCCACCCCCCTCCACCTCCCAGAAGGACAGCAAAAAGAGGTAGCTATAACAGTTAATGAGAGAAGCATATTTTCTGCAAGTTCTATCAGTTGGGAATACAAAAAGAAGCCCTTCTGAGCCAAAAGTAAATGAATAAGAGTTTAATTATCTAATATGTTAAAAAGCAAGGCTTCATTACAGCCTGAAATGTATATTCACATTCTGCACCTATACTTGTGAATAGATCTATTACTAACCTATCAAGTACAGACACACAGGGTAAAAGATTTTAAAATAAAGGGCATTAAAATATCAGACAGTGCCCTGATAAAACTATCAATCTCATTAACTGAAAAAAACCAGCAAGATACGATACTTAGGTGGAGAAATAATTTTACTACAAAACCCTCGTAATGTTAATGATCTAAAAGCTACACAGCGGGGCCATTTAGACAACAATGATAACAGCACGGGAACAGATGAAATGCTTTGAGACACAGCCAAAGTGATAAGAAGCAAAATAACAGAGATCTCACACACTGAAAGCAACAAACAACAACTTTCCAAAAAAAGAACACACAGTAGGTATGAAAGAGCTAAGACCTTGTTTCATCTTAATGATCTGCAAGGGCAAGTAAACCTAACAGAGCTGGGCAAAAAATTCTGGAGTAGTTTAATTGCCAAAAATGCAGTTTTGGTCAACCCCAAACTCTCCATCTTGGAGAGCAGATTTAATAAAGAAACCTGACCCTACCTAGAAAAGAGAAGGGAATTCAAAAATGGAGGACATTTTTGGAGAATGAGCCCCTCTGTAGAAGAGTATGTCCCTGGCTGGCATGCTCCCTCATGGCTGGGCATGGTGTACTGAGGCTCTCCTCCTCTGGCACCCCTTGCCAATAGCTACTCTGGCCCTGTGGTAGTCATCTACTTCTTGGCCATGTGGTCAGGTCACATTCAGTCCCACACCTTTGGGATAACAGAGTCCCACAAATAACGACCCAAGAACCTTACGCCAAGTCTGGGCCCAGGGTTCCTTACAGCTCTTGCTCTCGGCTTTCAATAGCCCTTATCCCGTTATATCAGGAGGTTTCACATCACCTTTTTCAGTGACTGATAGGAAAACCTAGGCCCTCCCTCTGCTCTGGGTTCCAGTTTAGAGACCTGTAGCAAGCAACTATGGTCTGCTCCCTCATATTCCTTGCTGCTTCCCTGGATGACTTCCTACCTTGGTTATTGCTAGGATCTTTTCCCCAGCTCCTTTCTGGGTTCCACAGAGTTCTTTCTGGCTCTTATAGCAAGCCAACCCTTCCAGTCCCAGGTTTTCTCCCTGGAAGTTCAGTTCCTGCCTTTTTATCAAAGCTCAATGCGCTCAGCCAGGTTTATTGTCAACGAAACATGGTAATAGCACCTTATACTAAGACATGTATGCCCGTTACAATGGACAAACTCAGTAAGTTGTGGGACTTTCTGTTCTCCCCTAGGCCAAAGGTTTAAGGCAAGGCATCCCAACATTTATAGATTATTTGTCTCAATCTGGGATAAACAGCGTACATCCCACCTTACGTGTTTCATGACATTTTTGTTACCTCCCCTTGTACCTTTCTCCTTATGTTTCAGATGAAACATCCCTATTCATCACTTCTGTCAAACCATTTTATCTCGCACTAGGTTGGGGTGTACTTGTGCTAGCCTGTTAGAATGTGTTTACATATTCAGTGTGTTTTAGCAATGTTACCAGTTCCTGTGCCAAGTTCACATACTGGACAGTGAACCTGCAAGCAGACATCTGCTTTGTAACAGGGCCTGACTTTTGCTCATAGTCTGACTCTTGCTAACTTTGCTTTATATTAGCAGGACCTGACTTTAGTTCAGGCCTTAGGCCTCATACCAGGCTCTCTCTCCTTACTACAGCCTCTGTAGAGTACCGACTGTTTGCCAGCCTTTCAAATGAACAGCTAAGATGAGACCAAACTTTCCCTGTGTTGTGCTACCCTTATAAAAGTAAGACAGGAACTAAGGTGCCAAACACGGTCTTTACTGGAAATAGTTCACAGAAGATATTGGAATGCTATAAATAGTAAAGACAAATGGGTAGTGATGGCATGGAATAATCTGTTGTATAATCCAGATGTTGCCTCTGAACAGCAGTGTTCTATTGCCTTATACAAAATATTTATTAGGAGGAAGAATCAGACATTGGAGTACAAGAATGTGAGCTATTGCAATGGGATTTTCTTTTCTTTAAAGGAAGAAGCAAATTATTTATACATGGATGAGAGCGAGATGGCAGAGGTAGGGTGGAACGGAGCTGGGAATTTACTCTGATATTAATTATGTAGCTCTTGTAAGTTTTATATATATATATATATATATATATATATATATATATATATATATATATATATATATATGTTGTAGTACATCTGTTTGCTGGTTTGACATCTGGATTCATATCTCAAAGAAGACAGGGAGCTGATAACAGTAGAGGCACTTGTATTTCTGGATTCTGGAGGATTCCCCCAGGAAACACCACAAAGCTGCTACATGTACAAATTTTTGCAAAGTCTATCTTCTACAGTACAACTCCACTTTGTGCTCTAAGTGGTATTTAACCATTGCTTCCTCACAATATCCATCGACAAAAATAGAGGAATGCCAATATATGAAGTAGTGGTTTGCTGCCCCAGATAGCAATGGATCATGAGAAGGATAGTGAAAAAGATGAGAACAAGCAAGCCATCTTCATTTGTCCCCTGCTGTCTTTTATATCCAGTAGTTCCTCCTCCTCCTCCTCTTCTTCTAAACTGTAGGGCAGAGCTAAGAGGCACTGAAGTGTACTTGTCAAAAATACCCTTCAGAAAACAAACATCAGGCTCCTTGTCTCCTTCCTGGAAGCCTACTTAAGGAACAAGAAAATGCTACCAGCATAGGAAGGTCCCCTGTGTAACACTTTCCGAAACAAGACACTTAGCTTGCCTTGTCAAAGTAGGCAAGGTATGCCTCCTCCAGAATTTCTTTGCAACACTCAGCAGGGCTGGGAATAGTGGCACAAACCCAACAAGCAAGTAATATGGAAACAATGGACACAATATTAATGAGGTAAAACATAGGACACTTTCATCTCAGAGATTCAACTGCTGCTACTGGTTGTACAGTGCAGATATTGATACAGTTTGACCCTGACAGTGATAAGCACAGGGGGCAATGTCAGTTCAAGGCAGGAAGGTATAACACAGGACAGAACCCTCTTAATGAGAATCCCACAGTGCTGTAAAATGCAGCACTCAACAGGCCAGAATGACTGCAGAGATGTCTCTCACAAACCAGATATTGCAGTAAATTACATTACTGAGAATCTGGTTACAATTTTTAAAAAGTTTCTACCTAATCCCAGGCAGTTTAGCGGATGCTTGAAACCCTGAAGCATCACGGTTTATATCCCTTACCAATTGTTGATCCTGTCTAATGTAACTGGCTAAGAAAGAAAGAACGAACGAACCCTAACAAACATCTATTGAAGGAGCATTTCTAGCTTTCTTGTCAGCAACATTACACAAAGTGACCAAGCATATGGTAGTATGCTCTGCTGTTCAAAGGGTAGTGGCCCATATTTCCTGATGGTAATTCGCACACACTACATTCATTAATGATAGGAAAACCGCAGAGTAGGAATGTACAAAAAGGAGAAACTCTCACAAAGAAAGTTTTTATATTATTTTATATTTTCAAAGATGTTCTAATTTAGTTTAAAAAACAAACTAGGAAATCAGTTCTAAGTTTTGACTGCAAAAAAATTCAAAACGTTGCATTCGAAAATATGAAAATTTAACTTTGGAAAGAAATCAGTTCTTGTTACATCACAGCCATGCAACATTTTGAATTTCACATTTCTCGGGGGGGCAAAGGGGGATGAAAGGATTATTTCACCAACCTAGAAAAAGCATGACCCCCAAGTCCCAGGTCTTAGACCCAAACTTCTGGAAAAATTGTATCTAGCTCTGTAGGTGAGGTTCAAATACATCCCTAATCTAAACGGTTATCTACCAGGCAATTCCTATACTTGACATGCAGAATCACAACCCTGGAGTCAGTGTTGAACAGCAACATGCTTGTCCCGAACATTTCTGCAAGAGCCAGAGCCCCAGCTGGTGAGAAATTGACATAGCTCCAGGGAGGTTTAAACTAGCTGAAGGTCTGGCCCCAAATGTTTTTATTATTTCACATCACCTTAATTTTTCCATGTTTAAATCCTTTGTTGGTTTTAATTAATTTGTTCCCCGAGGCGCGTGAGCTGGAAATTCTTTATTTAAAGAGCAAGAGTAGGCACCTGTACACAAGGCAGACCTTTTCCCCCAAGCTCAATCAGCTTTAACAATGCTGGCTGCAGGGGAGTTTCGGGCCACTGAGTATTCTCAACGTTGTTATGCATTTTGTTTTCTTCTTATCAGCGCCATGTATGCTATCTTTCGTCTGGGTATTTTGAGACCTTTTCTCAAGTGTGCTCGAGACTTGAGACTGACTGAGTTTTCAGTCTTTATTCCACAAACATGCTGAAGTGAATCCAAGGCAAGGGGGAAAAATCCTACCAACGCTACCTGCACAGGACTTCATTTGAATTTACCGTGACAGAATCAATGTACAGGTATGTTCACCGTGTTCTTTACAGTAGCTAGCTCTAGATGCTTCAGCGCAATCTAGATCAGTCTTCACTGCAGAGTTAGTCTGGGCTTTTACTCAGGTGTTATCCCTAGCCCGACCTCTCAGCCACAAACAAAACCCTCTGAGGCGAGTTTGATGGTGCTTTCCACCTGAGTCAGCAAGCTTGTCCAAGGCTATAAGCTAATGCCGAGGTTCTGCTTTCCCTCAGGGTGGTTAACCCCTCACCCCCCACCCCCAATTTGCAGTGAGGACACAGGCTAATGCCATGTATACACTACAGCAGCACAGCTATGGTGCTGCAGCTCCCCTTGCATTGACAGAAGGGTTTTTTTTTTTTCCTGTTAATGTCGGTAATCCACCTCTCCAAGAGGTGGTGACTAGGTCGACTGAAGAATTCTGCCATCGACCTAGCTGTGTCCACAGTGGGCGTTAGGTTGACCTAACTACATCGCACAGGGCATAATATTTTTCGCAGCTCTGAGCAATATAGCTTTTGATCTAATTTTTAAGTGTAGATCATGCCTAAAATCATTCAAGTTCTGATCTTCCATCGTTTTCCTACAATCCACCCCATATGCCCAGAAAGACAGACAAGTCCTCCCACAATTCACTGGGAAAGAATCAAAGCAATTCAGATTACTGCAGCATGAGGAACCATAGGATGTACCCCCCATGAGTCCTAGTGATACACAGAGGTGAGTGCAGTGCCGGTGAGGACAGAGCGATTTGAACATTGTACTGTGGCTGATTACACCAAGTGCAGAACACCTGGTTTAGCTCTGCAGTGGAAATATGCCATACATGGCTACAAAAACCAACCCCCAAAATAGATTAGAGTAGTTAAAAAGTGACAAATGAATAGTTTTGTGAGGTCATGAGGACCTAGATGCATTTACAGCCTTATTCACAGTTTGTCTGTTTAAGTTTGAAAGATCATACAAGATATTACACAAAAAACATTTTGACTGAAAACATCCACAGCACAAAGTGTGCCCTACTCTTCCACATGCTTGTTAGTTTTGTATGAAATGTTATCGCTTAGGCATTTCTTATTAGAGGAACAAGAATTGGCAGATTTTTCATATGTACTTTTTTTTTTATTTCCATGACAGCTATGGAGCTGCTGCTGTTGACTATGAGACAGGAGCAAGGTCCTGAGATACAGCTAAGCAAATAATCAGCATTTATTTTATTTATTTACATACATCAACCCTGTTGGTTAAAATACAAAAGTTGTTTAGGTTTTCCCTGTGCATAAAGTCATTTATAGATATGGTGTCACAGATATGAAAATAGGATTTATTTTTTCCATCTCCTGGGCCTTCTGCTGCCTTCCTGAAAGTTTTACCACAGAAATGCTAAGTTATTCTTATTTATATTGTAGTAGGACCTAGTAGCACCAGGACCCCATTGTATAGGCACTGTACAAACACAGAACAAAAAAAAAAGTTTCTACCTGTATTTGGCTAGTTGCTAAAGGTCTTTCTTTCACAGACTGTGGCCTGTGCAGACTCTGTGGTATAACAAAGGAGGACTTGTGGCACCTTAGAGACTAACCAATTTATTTGAGCATAAGCTTTCATGAGCTACAGCTCACTTCATCCACTTTATGCATCCGATGAAGTGAGCTGTAGCTCACGAAAGCTTATGCACAAATAAATTGGTTAGTCTCTAAGGTGCCACAAGTACTCCTTTTCTTTTTGCGAATACAGACTAACACGGCTGCTACTCTGAAACCTGTGGTATAACAGATAATTAAAGTCTTATTTCAAGAAGAATTGAGTTAAGAATTAACTACAACCACTCTCTGATGTTTGAGGCAGTGCCAACAGAAGCTGTTTTATGCTTTGTTTCAATTCCAAAGCAGATGGCTATACTAGGAACTGAAACACCAAAGTTATGAAATATCATTGATCCTTCCATTCCAATGAGTTTCCAACATCTGCAGTAGAAAAAAAGAAAGTCTGCCCTCAGGACAGCTCA
Organism: Lepidochelys kempii; assembly: GCF_965140285.1. NCBI lineage: Eukaryota > Metazoa > Chordata > Testudines > Cheloniidae > Lepidochelys > Lepidochelys kempii. The sequence continues at coordinate 20,650,560 of NC_136394.1, read as the reverse complement.
AACCTAGCCCAGTAAAGGTCTGATACAATTTCTATTAAAGTTTAATTGCCAGAAGTTTTATTGAAAAGGTTCTCTCTAAATTGGCTGAAGTACTGTGAAGTACAGTGGATACAGTCTATTAAAGAACAGTTATACTTTAGCTTGCAGGTAACACTGATCGCACAGTTGTACTTTGTTTGTAATGGTGGAAATGGTTTATTTATATTACCAAACATTAAAAATCTCAGCTAGATTTATCAGCAAACATGCACCAACGCTTATCTTTAGGCTTAGGTGTTCAGCCCCTTTTATTTTTCTATAAAGGTCGACGTTTGGAGAAAAGCATTGAGTGTTACAGATAACTAATAGCGGGAGAGGCAAATACCACAAAAAGTGGTTCACACAAGTACTAGAGCAGTTCATTTCAAAAGCTCGCTTCCTGATCGTTCCAAGTCATTCTCTTCACAGTAGTCTCAATTTTGCCAAATAATATCCAGTGGAACTTTGTACTCATACCCTGGGCACTACAGCACGACAATCTGGAAAGCTGGAAGTAATAGTTCAAAGCTATTCACCACATCCAGTTGACTTAGATAGTTCCATACAGTAATAATACAGTTTGCCTGTAACTCCATAACCTTTTGCTTCCTTTTAGCAGGAAAGTATAATGTGAAACACCTCCTTTAATTTTTCTGAAATTGTGACATTATGAAAAGCCAGTAGAGCAATAAGACTCCCTGTGTAATTAACTTTGCTTCGATAGCAATGAACAGCGATGTAGTATAATTATTATGCAGAGCAAAATTCCTAAAATAATTTTGCTGAGGAAATGCTCTACTATATTGGGAAGAATTAATACTGCAATATAATGTTTTATGTAATACGAGTGCTACAAGATGTTACTAAGTCCAGGGCTTAAATTAGAAGTTTTATTGCTCATTCAGTAGTTTTTAAAACTTAAATCCAATTTACATAATCTTTGTAGGATTTATATTTTTTATGGCTATGTGGCAATCAGAATCAAATTTAAAACTAAGGAATAAGACTATCTGAACTGCCTTCTTTGCTGCTGCAACGTGGATCTGTTCTGGGAGCAACAGAAATCAAGAGATCCAAGTTATGGCCAGTCGTATTAGGCAGATACATTAACTGGCTGGATCTGGAATGTTGCTGAGCAGAAGTTAAAAATGTTGATCTTGAAGCTTAAACTTGTAGGTTCTTGAGTCTTGACTTCAGAAAGCTGGTACAATAAAAGCAGAGGTGCTAAGCCAACTGTGTGACCAGCAAAGGAGTTATCCAATGATTACAGCATAAATTAAATCTTTTTGTCTTTGTGCTGATTTAGCCTGCAGAAGAGAGGGAAGCAAACTGTGCCCCTTTCTATAATGCAGCCCATTCAGTAGTGTAGTTGACAGGAAATGGAGTTCCCCCATTTCCCATTTGGGGAGTATGGAGTTTACCCACTGAGCCCATTGACTTCATGAATTTTTGGCTCGAGCTAGAGTATAGAATCATAGAAGATTAGGGTTGGAAGAGACCTCAGGAGGTCATCTAGTCCAACCCCCTGCTCAAAGCACATAGGAAGTACACAGGAAGGTCAAGAGGGGGAGGAGTAGAAATGATACATAGACAGTTTTCACCGTGTGACACTCCATGGCTTTCCCCAAAGTTTTACCCCCCTAAGCATAGCGTGGCAGAGGGAGACAGTGCAGAGGCATTAAGTTTTCCTTGGTGAATAAGGGATTGCAGACAGATGCTCAGTGCAGGGTTTATAACAGTGAAAGCTTGGGAGACACAGCAACAACAATGCCTTTGGGAAATCCAACTCCTGGGCTGATAGGAGTGCGTTGAACCCTGTAGTGGAGCATTTGTTCTTTGTTTATTTTAGTCTTACTTTGCTTTCTTGATCTAAACAGTCTTTAAAGGAGAAAACCCTGCTGAATGCCACTATGTTTTTTCCTTCTGGGTCATTTCATCATCTTACAGGGCCCATGGTTCCTTTGAAAGAATAACCTTATCCCTGCCTCAGCCACTCCCAACAATTTGTGGATCATGATCCTCCACGAGGAATAATTGAGTTCAATTAAAAGGAGATTCATGGAACTTTGCTTTAAGGACAAACCCAAAGCTGGATATGGTAACTGTTCTTCCTTTACTCATAAAAAGTACATGAAATCTTTGAAACTCATTTGATTATTGCCTAAAGAATCTCTACAACCTCAAGTGGAATAGCAGAATTACTAATATTTCAGCCAAGTTCAAGGCATACCTCTTGGATCTCTTTGCCTCTATGCAACAAGCATTTCTCCACTTTGATGTCACTCACATGTAATTAGTTCCCCAGTCAGCACCTCCAATCATTAGTCTGGTAAATCTGTTTTTTGTCTGCTCTAACCTATTGTCTGCTTTAATCATGCACATTATAAGTGAAGTGAAGTGTAATATGATAAATTACTAGGCTGCAATGGCAAATCTCTAATACAGTAAATCTTTAATGTCATATTAGGAACACAGTCTTGGCATTATAGAACATAGGACTAAAATGTCCCTGCACATTTTGAATAGAAATGAGTAAACAGACTATGCAGGGGTCACCAAAATTCTCATGGGAAAGAAAAAAAAAAGTGGCACTTGAAAACTCTGTGTTAAACGATCGGAAATTAACAGGTGAATGAGCTTGCATTGGTGGATTTGGTACCTTTGATCCAGACTGATAACTTTAATGTTACCAAGCAACCATAGCAGTGAGCTAAGGAGACATGACTAAAGACATAGGGAAGAGATATATGGGAAACTGAAATGACAAGGGTGCTGAGGTAGATTGGTTACTGTTGTAATTGGGAGGTAGCTTGTCAGTGCTGTGTTGTGATTTATAAATAAATAATAAACCGCTACGTTTACACAGTGCTCTTCAGAGACAGACCCAAGGTGCTTTGCAGTTCAAACGCAGCTTAAAGCAGCAAACACCAAGATACCTTTTCAATTTTTACTTTAAAAATAAACTACCACAAAAACCACCACTCTAGAACAGATCCAGCTTCACCAGTATAGAAAAGGAAGATGATTCCTTAACCAAAAGGGAATAAAACAGCACAATTGCTAGCCTCAAACACATTCAAATTTCAATTAGAACAGAGCAGAGGATTGGCTGACTTTGGAAGTTAGTAATAATCTATTAAGCTGGTTCAAGTCCAGCCAGGTTTGAAGTGACCAAAAGTGACAAGACAGATATTTGTACTGCTATGTATATGAAATTAGTTCATTACAATTTAAGATAGCACCTACCCACGCTCAAAGGGTAGTTCTACACTGCAATCAGAGGTGTGATTGCTGCTAGCTTTAATCTAACTAGCACAGCTAAAAATAACAGTGAAAATGCGGCAGCAGAGACCCCAGAGTGGACTAGCAATGCTTGTATAGCCTGCGGCAGGGTCCATGCCACTACTTCTTCACGACTATTTTTAACCACACTCGCTATATGAAAGCGAGCAGGAGTATGTCTACCTGAGCTACAATCACAACTCCAATGGCAGAGCAGATATACCCTAAGTACCATCCAAGGATTTGACACAATATCTTTAATCCACACAAAATACAAACACAAAGATTCGGCCAGGCCTCCATACAACACAGATCACATGGAAACAATAAGAGGTATTAAACCCCAGCACATACCTCTGATGGAGCAGGCCCTGGAATGGGTTCTTATCCTTCCTGCAACAGGGTTCAGACTCAACTGGCACCTCTCGGTCTTGTTCTCCAGTACTTCGGCTGTCATTACAGTTGTAAGCCTCTAAGCTGTTGCAGTGGTGAAGAACACCTGAAAAAATATGAACCAGCTGTAACAGATGCACAGGAGTCTAAATGAGGCTGCAGAGAGTCTGGGACAGCAGCTTTGAGAGGTGCCAACTTCCCCATTCATCCCCCATGAGCTGCTAATGAAGATGCAAAACTTGCCTAGCCCTGGTGCGGGAAATGGAGAGGGCTGCCTGAGGTACGTTTTTAGGGCTTGGAGCTCATCAGGGTATAGGAGGTTCCTCCATGCAGTCTATTTTTTCACATTTGTTTGACTACTTTTGATTAATGCTGTGGTTTACATTTTGTACCTTCCTTAGAAAGTGCCTTAGAGTGTGCCGATAAATGCAAACAGAAACAAAATGTAAACAACACAGGTCAGAAAACTTAAAAATAATGAATTTCAACAATCAAGCAACAACAAAGGGAATCAATTAACATCTCTCAAAGTCTACCAAAGCGTCTACTTGCTTAGAGATCAAGACCGAACAGTTAAGGCAGTATTATACAGTTTAGGAAAAGGAAAAATTTTCAGACAGTATTTTCTTCTCTTTCTTTTTAGTTTGCAAGTTTCATTGGCTTTTGCTGTTGTTATTGTTTTTTAAAATCAATTAACTGAAGTGATCAATTCATTGAAATTCTAATCAGGCCTCAATATACCTGGCTAGCATAGAGTTTACAAACAAACAGAAAAAGGAGACTTCATCTGTAATCATTAATATGAAATTAGAAATGTTGCAGTGCTAATTTAGCCTTTTTTGTTAGCCAGCTGTTCACTGATCCTCCCTGGTCCTCCAATATATTTGTTATCCTCATATGTCCACCGAGTGTTTTGAATGAGTAATTTTCAGACCATGAGTTGTATGTGAACTGGTCACTTAGGCTGTTTGCTATGCATTAATTGTGTTGTGCAGTTGATCACCCAAGTCACATGGATGTTGTTTTTGCCCTCTGGTTGGATGGCTGAAACTTTTTAAGTGGGAGAATAATGAATAGCTAAGAATTTTTGTAGGAATAACCATTCATTGCTAACTTTTATGAAGATATTGGGATTCACAAACATTTTCCTGAATTAAATGGGGTCTTGAGAATCCTCACAAAACCCAAATAATAGTCCTCCATCAAGCACAGCAAACTGAACTCAGCACTTTTAGTTGCAAAATTATCCAGTCATTTTGTTGTTGTTATTCAGACGGGTCTACTGAAGATTACGGATTAAATTCATGCCTTTGTAGTGGGGTCAGCACAGCTATCCTAAGCCCTCAAATATTGGCATGATCAGGATTTGAGTGGCACATGAATGTTGATCCTCAGCAGAGGGGTGAATTTCACTCATCGCTTATTACTACACCATGGTGGTCTGTTGTGTTACTCCGGGGCTCGGTAATGAAGAGCAACGTCTCTAGTACTTATCTGGGATTACAGGACTAAAGAGAAGCTCAAGGAAAAAAGTTCAGCATCAAATTTATTCTTTCCCAGAGTTTCAAGGTATGTGGCTGCACAGGTTGGTTCAGCCCATGAGGGACTAGCCACAATGATCTGATCTGGCACCAAACTTCCAAGCTGAGGTGTGCTTTGAGTCAGGGTTTCAACTGGGGCTCATCTCTAAACAGACCCATTAAAAAGCACAACACTTAAAGGTGACCTAATTTTTCTTAGTGCATTCATTCTAATTCTGATTCATTCCTCTCTAAGTAGATGAGGCACACTCATATAAGAGTAACAGCTGGTCTTTAACCACAGAGAAAGAAGTCCAATAGCCAATTTGGGAGATACGCTACTCTGCTCTCTCTGTTGCTGACAGGATAGAACTATGTTAGTAACACTTTAATAGAAACCTCAATTTCATCTCATTTCTTTAAATTTAAAGTCTGAAGGTTGGCATTCTTCCACTGCTGCTTCATTATCATGTGCATATTACCAGCAGACAGATGGGAGAATGACACACAGGGTTGAGCTGTTAAGTGGGTAGAGTCACATAGCTAATGCTTCTTCTGCATTTGATGCGTACTTGAAAATCCAAGAGGACTGAATATTACCAATGGATGAGTTCGAAAAAAAAAAAAACATAGGAGAAGGAACAGGGATTGGAATAAAGAACCTGACATGCCTATTAGCTAATACTAATACTCTGTGCACAAACTCTTCAGTGTTTATGAACAAATACGAATTAATTCAGCCTTGAAACACTCCCAGGAGGTTGGTGTTAGAGTTGATCCAAAATCCAAATTTTGAAGTTTTTCCAACAGGAGGAAAAAAATGGAGATTTTTGGATGAAAATCTTCATAAAAAGTATCTCCATTCTGTGACAGTCACTATCCTCATTTTGTGTCTGAAGAAACAGACACTGCCACTCTCATTTGCCTTGCGTCTTGCCTAATTATTTACATTTGTGCAAAGCAAAGGCCAAGCACGAGTAACTGGATTAGAATGGTAGTTTTGCCACTTCCCCTGGTGGAAATGGCTACATAAGATGCAAAGCAGTGGAGACAATGTCTCAGCTGGCCTATAACAGCCTGATTTTCAGAAGTGCTGAAATCCCACCAATTGCAGTTGAGTTACAGGTGCTGAACAACTCTGAAAACCAGGCCTTGCTTTGATCAAAGCTATACAGAAGGACAAACAAGATTAGAACATAGGATAGGAGGTTCATAGTCCTCTGCTCCTCCACAACCCTATTATGGCCGCACTGCTAGCCATCAGTGCAATAAGCCACTGTTACAGTTTCAGGATTGCTTTAAAATAAATGCAAATGACAGATTTTCCCCTAAGGAGCTATTTATGGACTTCTATAAATCAGCCTTTTCCTCTGTACACCTATAGATTACTCTTGATAGAAGGAGACTCATTTGCCCTCCAGTTGTTCAACTTCCTGGCTGTGTCAAGAATCTGAAGTCACATAGCCATACTATGACAGGAACTGGGCTAGTCAAATTTCTGTTGTGCACTGATCCCCAATCCAGTGTGTCCTTTCAATCTTAATTTTATCTGATTTGACCAACAGATTCAGAGCTTGCAGGATCCATGTTTCAAAGTATTCTATGGGATATTTGCCTTTTCCCCCCTCCAGCAACCCTAATATCTTTTCTACAGCCCCTATTTTTCAGATCTTCCACTTTTTCAGTCAATGTTTTGACTTGAGACTCCAGGGCTGCAAGTCTCAGGAATGAGAGCCAGGCTCTGGGCAACCTAACAAGCACAGCTGGACTGTAGTAGGCTGCCTGATTAGCTATACCACCTGATTGGTTTGAAGGTTTGATTGCAGACTGTCTCTTAAGCCCAGCAGTAGCAGATGATCAGTAGCTGTTCAGAACATTTGTCCATGGCTGCTAAAGCTTCTGTGCCTGCTTGTTCTCAGCTTGGCTCCCGCCCCGCTCCTGTCTTGCCTGACCCTGGACTCTGATCTCTGACTTTGGGCCGTGACCCTTGTCTCTGGCATCTGGCCTCTGATCCCAGTTCTGACTCTGGGGTCCAACTTCTGGCTTCTGACTCTTAGCTCAGGCACCTGACTGCTGACTCCTGCTCTGACCACTAGGCCTGAGTGACCACCTTCCAGTGACTGATAGCAAATCTGTCCTCCTGACTCTGCCTGTCCTCGTCAATGCCGGTGATTCTAATGTCCGTGTCTGCAAAGGCTACTCCTCGTTTGACTATTCACTGTGTGCAGTTTGTCCTTTACGTTCTCTTCAGACTTGCTGAACTGTGTTTCCAGCACCACACTTAGGCTGGCAGTAATCTGTGCCACTATTTTATTAGCAACCCCCATGGCTGCTGAGTCATCTTCTTCTAGCTCCGACACGTTGGCTCACATTTATCCTCTTTTCTTTTCCTTTCCTTTCTCCTTCTTTGTGTTTTTCCTCCAGAGTTGCCAGCCATTGCCCACATTTCTGGGATAGATGTTAACTGTGAGGCCACCTGCTGTACCCCTCAGTCCTACCCTCTATATATTCTGGCACAGCTGCTGCTGCTCTCTGGAATCTCCAAGTAGGGTAGACCTCCCAGTCCCTCCACTCCTCAGCTTTCTGGCAGGAGAACAAAGCAGGCTCTTGCTGGCTGCAAGATCAAGAAGTTCTGGAGGAAAAAGGGGAAGAGAGTCCTTGCAGTCCTGTGGAGGGAGATGGGCCATGTGTTCACTTCTTTTTTAAATCTTCCCAGCAAACAGGGAGAGCTTGTCTCAGAGTCCTGCTACCAGACTGTCAGGTAAGGGCGGGGGTGAAACCACTGCCTTTCCCTATATATCCCAGCTGCAAGTGGGCCTCTTGTTCGCCTCCAGCAGCGCTGACAGTGTAGCTCCAGTTAGTGGCTGGGGAGGAAAGGCCTCCACCCTAGTCTGATCTTCTCTGGTCCTGCCCCTTACACTCTATTCTCACCTGTCCCCTGCTCTCCTGGACTCCCTCAGATCTAATCAGAGGCATTAGATCCCATGGCAGGTCTCTGCTGCAAATGTTGCTGAAAATTAGGGAAGGGGTGAGTCAGAGCTCACAGAGTCCAATTCCTCACTCTACCATGACAGTCATGTGACCCCCAATAAGCCACCACTAAATATATTGGCATTTACATGCAAAGGGTTATTTTCACACACCATCCGGCACACCCAGATCTACAGTAAAGCAAGACATTCAAAGACAAGATTGAAGCTTTGCTTTTAGCTCATTTTTTTCTGCTTCCTTTTCCTAAGCATTCTGGGCAAGAAAATAAAGCATCACTAGCTACAAAGGTAACAGTCATGAGGATTTGCCTACATGAGTCTGCTGGGGGACCTAACTATGCTACTAGGATACTGCATGATTTTGGGACCAGATCCTTGGGTCTGGCCAAACTTTGAAAAGTGCAGTTTGGGCTGAGGTGTAGGGGAGGAGTCGCAAAGTGGTGCAAACATTGCATAAAATCTTACTTTTGTACTGTCTCAGCACTGAAGAGTCTATAGGGCCTATCCCCCAGTATAAATCAGACCAGCCTAAGGACTGCTGTAATGAATACACAGGTTCCAATGGACAACCCTAAGAGGTTGAAATGGTAACTGGGGAGTAGCATTGGGGCTCTCCGACCCCATTCACTTTGGCCATGAAATATCCCATATGCCAGCAGCAGGGAGAGGTATTGGAAAGGATCCTCTACCCTGGCTGTACTCCAGCAGAGCATCCCCCCTTGCACCAGGTAATGATGCAGACACTGTCTGCCAATGGGGCAATGCAAAGCAGCCCAACACATTGGAGGATCTGACCTACTGTTTTTCTATGGGTAGATCAACAGCATGTTAGAAAGAATGTATTTAAACGTCCACACTGACGGAAAATGTACTAGACAAGTTCATGAAATGCACATTTATTTAGACTTTTCCAGAAACACTAGGTGGTGCTGTCCTCTGTCTTTTGTTTCGTCGTTCACTCTCAATTGACTGAACACTGCCCTGGTGGAATCAAATTCTTATATCATCTTTTCTATCTGCCCTTTGCTCAACCACAAAAATCATACTACTATATATGTGGGCAACCTTATTTCCATGCCTTCCTACCTGCCAATATGGCCAATGTTATCTATCTGGATGCCTTTTTTTTAAACCATGACTGCATTCCTAAAAATATAGCTTCCCTGCCCTTGGCATTTGGAATGGAAGGGAGGAGTCTGCATTGTTGACCGCTGACCGTTTCAGTAAAGAAAACAGGACAGATGACGGATAACTAGGTAACAAACAGTAAAGAATCACAGGAAATCATTTTCTTCTAACACTGAACAAGGAATTTTATTCTCATAGAAGAAAATGTAATATGCTTAAAGCTACAGTCTCTCTCTCTCCCCTCCCCACGTCCTCACAGTAGAGCTTCTGCCTAGGACCTTTCCCAACTCCTACCTGTCATTATTTGTATTCCAGGGGTACCAAGAGGTCACCACTGAAATCAGGGCCCCATTGTGCCAAGTGCTGTACAAATGTAAAAGGCAGTCCCTGCTCAAGAGAGCTTTCAATCTAAGTAGAAAAGACAAAGGCTAGGAGGGAAAATAGAGGTGAAGCAATTTGCCCAATCCGCTCAACCAGCCACATACCTAAGGCAATAGTACACTTTTTCATAACAGTTTCATATGGGTCTTCTCTGAGATATGGTCCAGACATACCTTTTTTATGCATATATGGGGTCTAACATATTATCCTAGCATGGGATCAATAGCCCTTGGGAGCTGAACTGATCAGAAAAAACTTCGCCAAATAAAAAAATATAAGGCATTTTTGGTCTGAAAACTTTGTGGGGTTTTGAAGATGTAAAAATAAATTATTACTGTGGCATAAGCCCTGAAGAGATTTGCACTGATATGATAAAGCTGCTAGCCATACCAGTTGTACTTAAAGCAAACAATGTACCATGGAGTAAAAACTGTATGTTTTAAAATAGCACACACATGAGACATAACTAATATAGCGGGGCAGGAAAAGGTTTTCCCATCCCATGAAAATTTTCAAGATTCTAAATTTTCCCCCCTATTCTACTTCAGGACAAAACCAAAACCTTTCAGAGAGTTATTCGTGAAAACAAGGAAGAGACAGACATTCACCTCAGAATAGCCAAAGATTGGTAGTTAATACAGGTGAATGCACTATCAGCATGAACCTTTTCCCAGGAACATTATGGCAATTTTAATAGAGATTTTTTTATTCTTTTCTGAGGGGATGGTGGTAGCTTCTGATAATATTGTATGTGATGTTTCATCTGCCCTTTTAAAAAATATATAAACTCCTTTAAGCAATTTTTTGTATAATTGGAACATATGTGAGAATGTACGGCTGAGGAACACCATAAATATGGAGAGAGATTGCACAAAGTAAATGCAATTTTATTCAACACCCTTATTTTTCTGGAGGGCTTACAACAGTCTGCTTGCTTGGAGGTCAGAAGAAAAGTAAGAGTATGCAGACAAAAGTATATTAGCAAATATAATCGCATTTCAAGGACAAAGGGAACCTTTTTCTTTATATGGCACTATATGCTCAGATTCTGAAAAGGAGGAGGAGGGGGAAAGCAACATTTCTAATGATTCCTGATTCAGTCGTTGCTTTATGAGATCCTGTTGTGGCAGAAATGTTATTTTTGTATTACCGAAGTATTTAGCTGATCTGATTCAGGATATGGTTCTTCTAAACTCATGGGCTCAAATTTAGGCTCTTAAATCCATATTTAGAAGCCTAAGTGAGTGGCCTGATTTTCATAGGCACCCAGCAACTCTCAGTGAGGGTATTGGTATGATTTTAGAAAGATTCTAAGGGACTTAAGAGCACAGTTCCCCTTTCAAAATCAATGGCTCTTGTGTTCTTAAGTCCCATATCTACCCGTGACATTATAATCATGTTTTTAACTTGTATTAACACACACAAAATCAAATTCTACTGTAGACGGGACACAGATGTCTGTTTCTAGTTGCACTTAATTCTAAGCTGCAGCATAAGTACAAAGGTTTGAGTTCTGTCTAAACTAGATTTTACACACTAGCCTCGTGTTAAACTTTAGTAGACATACACTGGCACGAATGGGACCTTCTGGATGCTCAGCACTTTGGGAGTGTTGGGTCACATATATAAGTTCCTAAATATGGACTTCGGAGAAAAATGTTAGACATTCTTTCATGAAAATCTTGGCATGCAACTTACTCCATCCACAATGTAGCTTAAAAAAAAAAGTGGGGGGCAACTTTCCACTCTCCTATAGAATTTTTTTGGCACTTCTTCCTCTTGTATAAATTATTCTTAAGATGTACAGGTTCATTAAATCCTTTAATTACAAAGAAGATTTTTTGGACCTTAATTTTCAGACTTTCATCAGTCTCTGTTAGACAGTTGTATTAATAAGTGATTATATTCAAATTCCTCAGCCATTAGCATTTTATTTTTAATATTAGGCATCTCTTCAGGACTCCTGCTGCAAGAGTGAGAAAATGTTGTTGGTTATGAAAAAGCAAAATCTAAGTGATGATGATTTAATACTGAGCTTATGTGGTAGAAAATGACAGATGCTACCTTGTGAGTCAGTGATCCTATGATAAATTACCCTTTTAAGCAAGTATACAGCTTTTACTAGCTGAAATCAGCAGATATAATCGGTTCTCCTGCCAATGGCTTTCTGGCCCTTCCCTTTAGGAGTTCAAATGACATAGTTAACATGGTTAGTATTGTCCTTGTGATCATTAAGGCCTCAATTATGGTCTCCTGTAAGTCTGTTCTTAAGGATGTCCATTAGTTGCCTTGTACATAATGGCATTCTGCACCTAACTGGAAATGACACCAGCATCATTGTGGGCATTTTTCCCCCCAGAATATACATTACTCTAAGAATGAAATTCAATAAACATGGGTAATCCAATTGTATCCTGAACACTCGAAACATCTGCCCCTTCTAATCAAAACTTGTAATTAGAGATGATGGCTTGTTCAACAGGCAGCAAGCATCCTCAGTATTTAAACAGAGGTATTCTTTATCCCTAACAGACATGATGGCAATAGGGCTCTTTGGGGTCCATTTAATAGATTTTAGGATCAGAAGCATGGAAGGACATAGACAAGAAGATCAATCCATTACCAAACTCAGAGAAATTAACTCCACCTTAAATATACTCTTCATAAAACACTTGCAATGAACCAAAAAGGTACATGAAGCAGAAACATTACAGACAGGTTGGTAGTTTTTGTTTTAACCCCTTTCTAGTAGTGCCTCTGGATTTGATTTTGCAAGATGCTGAGCTCTCTGGCCCCAACCCAGGAAAGTTTTAAAGCACAAGGGATGGATTTCAGTGGAACCAAGTATTCACATATATTAATTATATGATGATGTGCATGGCAGGATTGAAGTCAGAGTGCTCAGTGCTTTGCAAGACTGAACCCTTTAAATGTATCTGGACCTGAATATGAACATCTCAGGAGAACCCAGTTCCAGGAGCCCTCAACAAATGCTGAAGCCCTCAATGAAGATTTAAGTTGGTGGCAAGCACTCACCTAATAAACTGTGCAGATTCTACTGTTAATGTTAACAATAAAGAGTTTGGGGAGACAAGACAGAAGAGGACATCCTCTTTCCTCCTTGCAAGCTGCAAAATATGAGCAGGACATTATAATAGGTTAGAACACAATAAAGAATTCTGTTTTCAGCTGAAATGCTATGAAAAATATACATAGGCTAAAAACAATAGAGAAAACTGCAATTTTTATCCCCCTCACAAAAAGGGCCACAGGTGTCTTTCATGATCAAGTGGTCAGGAACTTGACAAGGACATGGACCTCTTCCCCAAAAAAAGCCTCAAGCAGCACACTGTCCCCTGCACACCTAGCTGGGACACATACATCAATATAGCCCCAAAAGAAAAGAGTGACACCAACACCTCTTCTTGTAGCGCCTTGATATTTCCTCAAAGGTCTTCCACCGAAGCACCAACCAAGCATTTATCGGACTCCACTCTCATCTTGTGAGATCTGTTGTGATCACAGCTTAAGGTAGTTGGAGAAGATATAGTGATAAAAGAGAGAGCATCTGTTTTCAAAAGCAAAGTTGATAACTTTAAAAATCAAACTGGTTTTTTTTTACGGGTCGGATCAAGAAGAGAATGAATTTAGAAATGTTCTTTTGCCTCAACACCCAGATCTTGATTTTTATGGAGATTTCACACCAAAATCTTTGCACACCCTAGGTAAAGAGCTCTTCAGAACTGGGCTTTTCAGACTTCTCTCTCAACAGACTATGTGCAGCATTTTTCGTCTCCTCAGATCAGCTTTAACAACAACAAAAATAGGAACTGGCTCCCTGTCCTGCATTGTATACGTCATGGCTATCCATAACACAGTGAGAACAACTGAAAATGGCATATCAAGTCCAGCTACTATATGTATTAAATTACTTTTTAAATTTGATGATCTTTAAAGCAAAACAAGATAGACTGCTGCTTCTTAAAAGCTTTTTATATTTACTGTAGTCACATAGAAAGAAATTAAATTATCAAGATTTGTTGCTTAACAGACAAATGCAAAGGAGGAAGGGAGATGGTTTTTCCCATTTAATTAAGAGGAGGTTTTTATGCCTCAGTCACCACTGTATTTCAGATGATGTAATTCCTGTAAGAATTTAAAGCACTGCATATTCAACTAAATCTACATAACACTTACAAAACTCATAAAATTTACAACAAACAAAACCAAATTTAAATAAGATGTGAAACACCTCTATATCTGATCAAATATTTCCATTACAGTTTAACTCTTATTCTTTTTCTCAAGGCTCTATTTAGGTACTTAATTGAATCCTAAAGCAGCAGTATTAAGGATTCAATCACTTATTAAGAGAACAATTAAAATGAAATACAAGTTATAGTGTTACTATCAGTTTCAGAATCCAAGCACCAAAACTTTGGAAGCCTACTTATCCTTTGCCTGAAAACAACAGCGTTAATCTCTATGTAGACATATGCACATGTAGTAGGAAAGCACTCTACACATGTCGGAATTACAGAATTAACTACCACTTGAGGACTGTCCCACATTCATCTCCACCGGGTGTCCAGCTCTCACTTGAAACTGCTTGAACAGCTGTGCCACCATCTGTTCCACTGACTCAGCTAAATGCACCAAAGTCACTAGTGACGTTGGTTGTATGTTGTCTGTTTAGGAAGACTCTTGCTGGGGGACTTCTGCAAGAGACAAGTACCATCTGCTAGCATTACATTCTGCGTGTCACTCATGGCACTGGTCCTAAACATGGACTTGCTAGGAGACTTCTAGACTTTCCTCAAGTGATCTTGAATTTAATTGGATGATAATTTTTCAGCTCAGCAGCTACCCTATGCCAATCCATTCACATACAGTTGGAAAATGTAATTATGGAATTGGGGCTTGAAAGCCCATTGGAGACGGATGAGTTACTTCTTATCATGTCCTCGTGCTGCTTCCCACCACATGCATGTGCATGTCATTCCCCTATTATTGCACTCTGCTAGGTCACTGGAAAATAATTTGCATTCAAGCAGCTGGCATCGCAGGAAATGCTTCATATTTTGAGGTTCTCTGATGCAGTCACAGATATTCAGGCCAGTGAGGTAGCCCCACTTGATCATCGCATCTCTAGACTGGCCAACTCCAGTATGGCACGTCACTAAATGGCCAGTGAGGATGCTATTGCAAACTAGGGGCCAAATTCCAGTTCTTCACTCTGGAAAACTCCTATGGAAACCAGGGAGAGTCTGCCAGAGCAAGGATTGAATAACAATCTGGGGGTTTGGTCCTACATATGCAAAACAAAATAAAATGATCTAGGAGCCCAGTGGAGGATTGAAGTGGCAACGTTCTGGATGACTGAGCAGCCTTTTATAAAACCATCCGACATATAAGAATAGGAAATGTACCTTGAACATTGTCTTTTTCCTCACAAAGTAGTCGTGTCACAGCTGACTGGTTATCTTAATGAGGCAAAAATGTTAGCAAAAATCCAAATGACCTCTGCATCATTGCATGAAACAGAGTATTGCCCCTGCATGCACACAGGCTGATTCTCTCTGCACCACAATACAGTCCCCATCATTGCGATATGTAAGCAACACACTTGACGCCATGAACAGCTGCAGTTATCAGTCGTAACAAAACAACATATACATATATTCTGCCTGTCTTAATTTAATCTTCCCAAAGTGAAGAGCCAATAATATTTAAATTATTCAGTTATACATGGGGAATAAGATTAATATTAGCAAAATGATATTTACACTATATCCCAATTAATCTGTGCGCAATATGCACATAATACATGTGTCATGACTCATGACCTCAGGTTTGCTACGCTCCGGGCTTAGGTACCTGCTGCCACCACCACCTTCATACTTGGAAATTTTATATCATGTCACCCCTCATTCTTCCCCCTTATGGCAAAGACACTGACCCCAAGGGTGGGAGGCTCGTTGATGAAAATGTTGGGTCTTTTCCTAGGCCACTGCAGGAAAACTCAGTCACCACATCTCCATTCCAGATTTGAGTAACAATCAAACACTTACTTTATTACAGGTACACTCACGAACTAACTCATTTACCATTCATCGAGAGGTACCCTCTTTACCCACTCAAGCACAGAAAAGTCTTATTATAGATCCCAGTTCAGACTTTCTACTCAGAAGCTGTTGGATCCTATGTCCGCTGAACATGGTCTCAGTGCCACCTTGTCAGTAGCCTGGACTCCTACAGTACCATATAGACTTGCCTGGGGTGTCTTTTTAGTCCAGTCCTGGCACCTTCAGCAATATCCTGGAAATAAATCAACTTCTAGCTTGCAAGCTTCAACTCACCCCTTCTCACTGATACTTGCCCACCTGCTAGCATTTGAACCAACAATCTAGGGTGGCTTCTAGCAAACAAATGGGTCTTTACAGAGTCGAGCCAAAGCTTTTATTCTCAGAACTCCTTCTATAAAAACAACATTAGCTACCTGCATTACCTAACATTTTCATCGCATGTATGATTCAGATTTCCAAACACTGGACTGCAATATTGTAAGGTGTGCTTCTACGCAAACAGTCACTCATTTTTGGAAAGTGTCCCAAACATATTGCCTCTCTTTTCCAATTCTGTTCCCCTTAAGCTAGTCTTCTGAGAAATAGAAAGCCCATTTGCCTCTAACAGCAAGTGAGGATTTTACAAATGATGTTAAAACTAAACTGATTTGGGGGCGGGGGGGTAATTTAGTTTCTCTGTATTGCACTTTGCAAATGCTGGATCAAGTCCATGACTAGGGCTCCTAGGTGCTATGGTAATAAAAATAATAAATAATACATGTTGTGCTGAAAAGCTGTTAAATCCCAATCATTTATCCCTCAATTAGCTAGCAGAGAATAAATAATAAAGGTAGCCAGCAATTCTCCAAGCTAGCTAACATAATGGGATCAGAAAACTTTTCTAGTTTGAAATAACCTCACATTTAAGATACTGCTTTAACGGATACAATAGATCTCATTACAGCTGCAGTTCCTGAATTTCCAATACTATTTCTTGTTTTCTGTGTAACAAAATAAGTGTGTCCTCATTTTCTTTTGGGTATCAGCTGGCCTTATATCAGAGGTCTGGAAAATCTCACAAAACGTAGCTATCAGAGTCAGATCATTTGTTCAGCCTGGAAATTGTAACTCCTTTTCACTAGGCTTAACTCATATGACACAGTCACCTAGCTTTTAAAGAGCCTCAGGTTGACACAGTTAAAAGTCCACATTTAAAAATGCAGAAACTAAGGCCATGTCTATAGGCACAGCACTGCAGCGGTGCAGCTGTACCAATACAGATGTGCCACTGCAGAACATCTGGTGAAGACATTCTATGCCCATGGGAGCAAGCTCTCCCATCGCATGATAAAACCACCTCCGCGAGTGGCAGAAGCTGTGTAGACAGGAGAAGCTCTCCTCCTGCCATAGTGCTGTGCACACCGACACTTATGTCAGTGTAACGTAAGTTGCTCAGGGGTGTAGTTTTTTCACACCCTAGAGGACATAAGCTATGTCTACACTACAGCCTAAGAAGAAAACTTTTAAATGTTTTAAATTTCTCCCCTTTTCATGCGAAGGCAGGTGAAAAATCATAAATATTGAGCAATCTGTATCAGAAAATTTCACCAATTTAAAATGTGAAAAGACATCCACAGAGATCCCCTTGTTCACATTCATCCCTAGAGTGAGTGCATGCCATCAATCACAGCTGCTCCTGCTTACAGCAAGTTAATATTTGGTTAAGCAAGTGTAGATTTTCCAGATTTCTTAATTTTTTTACTTTCCAGTCTCCATATAATAGCCCGGAAAGAGAACAAATGACCAAAGTAAATGATACCTCTCCTACCACTTTCGTCTTCCAATTAACTTTGCTGCCAGACATGTACTTTAAAATCCATATAATACACTGGTCCAGTGCATGTGAATATCTCTCCTGTTAATTATGGTCCCCAGTGACTATAACAGCCTGCTATTTTCTCAAGCTAAAGGTGTTCCCCTGGAGCTCTAGTGGTAAAAGCTTAGCTTAGCTTGTTAGTATTGATAGTTTCAGATTCAATCCTTGTAAATGATAGCTCTATATATGCAGCCATGGTTCATTACATACATATAAGCCGGGAAGTATATATTTAGGCTTGTAATCATGCAGAATAATAAACAACAACTACATAAAGAAAAATAGAACACTTTTTAAAAAAAAAAATTTCTCGAGAATTTTTAAGGCAACAGTAGCAATTTTTAAGCAAACAGTAGTCCCTCCCCCTACCTTCCACCTCCCACCCCGATTCCTACTATGATTCCTAAATGAAACTTATTGGAAAATGTTCCCCCATCCTTATGGAAAATGTTGCCATTTTGGTGAAAAATGGAAAACCAAAATATTTAGATTCAGAAATGGTGTTTCATGGGAGTTGTAGTTTGGGTGCCTCTGTTCACATTTTCCATTATAGGCCAGGCTCCCTGGTTGGACTACATGTCCCATGACATACCATAGTCTCCCTCTTGGGGGGCACTGCATAGAGCAATTGGATTTGCATTTCCTTTCCCTACTCATATGAGTACAAACTTCAAAGATGCTTTTGCTTCCTACCTTCATTAGGAGCCTAGCCTAAGCACTGTACTTAAAACAGCATGGTTGTGCCTTTGCAATAGATAGGACTGAGCCACCAGTTTTGTTTCCCAAAGCAGAACATTATGGGATAACTAGATTTGCTCTATAAGCCCACAGCCACTTGAATTCAGAGAAAGATAGCAAGCAAAATATTCAAAAGCACCTAAGTGACTTAGGAGCCTAAATATTTTCCAAAGTGATGTAGGCACTTGGAGGAAGTCTTTTGTAAGGCATCTTGATTCTGGTTCCAATTCAGGAAAGCACTTAAGCATGTGCTTGAGGTCTCGCGCTAAATGTAGATCTTAGATATTTATATGGCCCCCATTACCATCATATTTGAGTGCCTCAAAATCTTCAATGTATTTATCACCATAACCCAGCTCTGTGAAGAAGAGAAATACCTTTCATCATCATTCAAATGTATCTGCTGAAATATTCTACTTTTCCTCCTTTCAAACATTTCAAACAATATTTGACTAGCGAACCTTGAACCCATTTCTTGTGTTGCATAAACCTTTAGGGAGTTTTGAACATCACTTGCATAGGAAATCATTCAAAAATTGGGATGATTTGCAAAAACAATGTGGATACAATATCAAAAGTAACCACTTCAGCTCTTAAAGTGACAGTGTGCTATTAATATATACACTCTGTGGATATATAAAAATATAACCACTGTTATATATATATAAAACCACTGTAATAAAAATATAACCACTGCATGATTACGCAAGAACTGTTAATTCAGCATCAGTATTCCAGACAAAATTTTAGAAGGTTTTCTAGTCCACACATAGACATTAAAAACAATATGTGGAAAAACACAGCACAGAAATGAGACAAAATGTGAATCTGGTAAACGTGCTCTCACCATCAACATTGCTGCAAACGTGTTTACTGGGAGAAGAGAATAAAGGTTTTATACATAATTTATGCTTCCACTTGAACAAAAAAATACAATATAAAAGAAGTTCAATTAATTGATTTTCAGTAGGTACATTTAGGGCTGAAAAGTCAGCCCTTATGAAGACTGAGATTTTATTGACACAGAATGAGAAAGATGCTCCACTCCTAAGACACCAGTACCTCTCTCTTCAGAGTTATACAGCCACCCATCCTGTAGTATCTGAGTGCCTTCCGTGTAAAATCATAAGCAATACTGAAGTCCCTAGTGGGTTTCAAGGAGTTTCTGGATCACTTCCCTTTTCAGGGTAAAAATTCTGCTTGGGGTATTTTGGGGGTTTGGTTCCTGTCTGAAGAGGACTACACTAATGCAGACTAGGAACTTTTTAGTTCACGCCCACAGCATCACATAGGGGAGTTGCCAGCACAGCACTTTGGTGCAGACTGCTCTTCATACCCCCATAGTCCGAACTGCAGGGGATTGCAGACAAGGCCTATGAGAACCTTATGAACATCTCCCACCCTTCAAACCCTTACACTCTTCCTTTCCAGGAGTTAGTGACTATCCATTTATTGTATCAAGAACCATCCGGAGAGTCCCATAGTTCTGAATATGAAGTACACGTTGACACTTGAATAGATTGGATTGCTTTGTGTACAGCTACCTACAACTATGATTTGTGAAGTCGTTCCTGGGGCCAAGAATGTACCCTGAAATACAAAAGTTCAAGATGGAACATGATTCAGACACAAAGTAGATGAAGGCAGTAAGGAACTGAACAGCTATTCATCTGCACTCCAATTTCCTTTAGGATGGTTATTTTCTCCAGTGTCTGAGATGGCTCAGTTCAGAAAGCTCTACTATAAATATTTCTAAACACTTGTTCTATCCCGGGGGGCCAGAGAAAGGGGGAAGGGAAAGCAGCTGTGGCTTAAATACTAAAAGGCAAATACAAATTAAGCTCTAAAAGCTTAAATATTATTTAATCAGCAGCAGACGGAAGTTTCCTTTCAACACGCATCTCGCTTACAATCCATTATAACATTATGTTTCACGTGCGCCTTTACTTTGCGTGAGCATTCGTCAAACCAACATTGCAAATCAACTTTTCTGGATTACGTTATTCTGAGGGCTTGTCTACATGGTGGGACAATGCGCACAATAGGGTATGATTTCTGAAGCGCACGAATGTGTTGTTCATTAATTGGCGCATACTTTAAATGTTCACTGGCGCGCTACAGCACTAGATAAAGTGCAGCAGGGAACATTTAGTGTGCACCATCAGGATCTACCTGGACCAATTAATGAGCAACACATTAGTGCACTTTAGAAATCACACCCCAGTAGTGCACATTGCCCCACCTTGTAGACAAGCCCTTAGCTGTTTCATAGTAGTTTCCTTCAGAGTATTTCCTTAGCCTCGTCACAAAGAGCTGCATTCCTTTCCCACCTAACAACGATGTCACTCTATCAACATAGAATCATACTGGTGTAAATGAGAGGAGAATTTTGCCCACAGTGTAACAGCATAAATTAAGCCAAAGTAACAAATCCCCCTGGAAGTAATGGAGATTCAAAGACATGATCTGAAATATGGTTTAACATGATTTTTAAATGTGTGTTTCAGCAGCCAGGGATTCAACACTGAACAGAATGGCAATGCATCACCTCTCAAAGGGAAGAAACTGAAACCATTTCTGTAGAAGCTGAATCGTGTTCCTCAGGTATGTGGAAAAGAATGTAACCACATTCAATGGAATCTGACGGACATTAATTTGCATAATAAAAGACATGAGGGGCTGCCAAAAGAAACCCCAAACTGTATATGCATATTAGAAGCCAATAACTGGTAGAAGGTCTTGTAGGTTCAGGCAGATGTTAATGAAACAGCCGCTGGGTCAGAGGATGGCTGTAGAAGTATGCATTTTGCTGTTTATCATGCTGAGGTCTGTGTGCATCTGTTCTGTGTTACGAAGAGCCTGACTCAAAGGTCACTGAAGCCCGTGGGAGCCTTTCCAGTGACTTCAATAGCCTTTGGCTCAGGCCCTAGACCAGTTCAAAGCAAGAGTGATGACCTTTGAATTGAAGTTGTGTGATGTCCTTTGGGACCCATGTTTACTACACCTGCCCATATTACTTCACTCAAATTGTGCTATCCCATCAGGAGGAAGTCATAAATAAGGTGTCTCAGTACACCTCAGTACTATGCATCACTATGCCGTAACAGTTAACATTATAATGTTATAGCTGTAGGTCAGAGTTATGCATTAAAGCTCACAGATTGCACATTATTATTATTTAATTATCTGTGCACAGTGGATTTCTAGTATTCCTTTCATAAGCCTGCTTCTTATGCCAAAGGACAAACAGGTGGCTGTACTTATTGCAACTAATATATACGTGACAGTTAATTATCTTAAGTGTGAATATATGTTACTATAGTGAAGGAGGAGGGAGTATCACTCATTTCTAAAAATGATAATGAGATTCATACTAAAGACTCCTGCTTTCAAAAACTTGGACTTTTAGGGTTGATCATGGAATTCTTATTAGTGCAAGTACACCGGTCCTATTTCTTCCATGGGTAAGGTTATGAGGATTGAGCTCCTACCTAGTCAAGTGTCTGCTTCCTTGTTCAGCTGATAGATGAATATCAGACCTGCTTATTTACGATCAGCAGAGGGCAGTGATACACATGTACACAAACCAGTAAGATCATAGGAGAATGAGAGCCAGTGGCTATCATAGCATTTTCCCCCATATTCTGATTCAAGCAGGAAGTGCTTGAACAAAACAAAGTTAAAAAAACCAAACTATGCCTGACTTAAAAGAAGCCTTATCCTGAAACATTTATGAACAGTGAAGACTTGTTCCTTGTAGGGATTTTGGCTGTTCCTTGGGGGTGAGGTTGGGAAGCTTCAGAATAAAAGCAGTTTTATTAGATTATCATCTATGATATCAAATAAGTCACAATTCAGAGGCTGAACCTGGGCTTTTCAAGAGCCATTAACTGTGGGGGTCTGAGATCAGTCGCCTGGAAACTAGGCACACTGAGATGAGAAGAGATGTTTTGACATTGAACCTACACAAATAAAAAATTAACAAAACCAGGTAATGATCTCCAATAGGCACCATATAGTACCATACAGAAACAGATTTTAAAAAGAGATGTGAATCAGGCAGTTAGAATTTAAACCATGGTTTCTTCAAAACCATTTAGTTTAAATCATACTCCTATGTCTTTAAAGTTCTGAAAGGGGCTCAGACAGTACTATTCATGCCCTGAAAAAGAAGAGCTAAATTACAGAATCCAGCTAAGGGCAAGGAGACTTTCTATTACATCATATTGAATTCATCTGATGTAGCTTCATTATCTTAGGAAAAAACTGTGCTAAAAAAACCCTCTTTTATTTTACATGGCATTTGGGAAACAGATTGTGAGACCTTCCTTCCATGTTTGGAAACTTAAAGACAAGTTCAAGGCTGAATATTACATGTTTTGGTTTAATTTTTAGTGAAAGGTTAAGACACTTGAATGGTGATTTTTGCCACAGGACTATTTGGTGAGGATGTGAGGGCAATATAAGGCAGCTTGCAGCTTCTTTTACTTTATTTACAGGGCTACAAACTTTCGCTGGATAGAATTGGCTTGAATTTCTTTTATTTCTTTTTTTAAAAGATATTGTTCATGTTCATTTGATGTAAATATGAGTTACAAATACCACACAGATGGCAGTCTTACCTTGGGAATTGTCACACCATAATAAATTTAATCCCACCTAGTCCAGCATCCTATTTCTGAGTAGCCAAAAGAAGGTCCTAATCCCCCTCTCCTCCCAGTAATGTACCCAACTGAATAATATTGTACCAATGTTGGGAAGCTCCTCAGTCCATCTCCCCTTAAATTGAATTGGAGTCTTTCTAACAACTTTGTAGATCATACCTAAATTGATCAAGTTAACACGTTAAGCTTTGAAGCATGGGGACTGACAGCCCTTAAAACAGCTATACTTGCTAGTATCATAGTACACAATATTCTTTTCCACATCTAGTAAAGACCAGATACTGTTGTCATTGAAGTCAGTGGTGAAACTCTCATTGGAATCAGTAAAAGTAAGCTTCTGACCCTTGTTGTAAAGTTTAGTAAATTTCTGAAATTTATCAAGTTACATTAACTCAGTAATATCCTGCAGCAGTGAATTCCACAGATCAAGCACTTCAAGAAAGCATTTCCTTCTATCCATTTAAAATGTAATGAATTTTCATTGGATTAAGTGCCCTGTTATTTTGTATTATAGGAAGGGGTAAATATAAGCAGAAGTTTATCCTTCTTTATACACCATTAATTATTTTAATATTAAAAATACTATCTATCCACATGGGTTCCCAACACCACAGCACCTATGTACATTTGCACTCTGGATAGCTGGGTGGAAAAACAGAGGAAGGGAGCAAGCTGGAGGCCATGAGGAAGGGGAAAGTAAAGAGTTGGAACAGCCAAGGGCCACAGGGAAGAGAATGTTTGGAGTGGTAACTGCAGAAAGCAGCCCAATGACCTTATGTGTGCTCTACGGTCCTGGCTAAATTGCAGCTTCAGCTACTCTGCTTGCTCCAGTCTCTGGCTGGCTCCCTCCTGCAGTGTTTTTCCCAAAGCCTACATGGCATGGGGTTGGAGAAGTGCCGTATGGCTTCTGGTGCCCCCATGGTGTCCTCCCCTGCACAATTCTGGTCCACAGGTCTTACGGGAAAGGTGGTCCTGAATAACTCCCATTTTACCCTCTCCCCACCTAGCGCAATACTACGGGCTTGAAAGGCTATTTGCAGCTGCTCAGCCTGCTTCCATTAATTACATAATCTGTTACAGACTATAACTGAGACACTGTTCTTTTGAATCCTAAAACAGGAGTACAATATAACATAACAGGTTGTCATGTAATGGATATTGCATTCTGGATCCAGTATCCATTGTCTATTTATGCCACACATATCCCATCTGAACAGATGAGTAACCTGGTGCCCTTGAACAATGTTCAAAGACAGATCTTATCTCCTTGCTTCCAGAAAAGGCCTACGGGGAATAGTAATTTTTGAGTTTAACAAGTATGGGGAGGTTTAATAAGAAAGGGCAAGTGAGGATGCATAGCAGATTCCTTCTATCCAAGAATGGGTAGATGAAGCCTGCAGCGGCATAGAAGCAGATACTGCAAAAATCAAGAGCAAGATAGATGTTAATGATGACCCCATCAACTAAGATATTATTAAATTCATATCTTTTATTGGACCAACTTATGTTGGTGAAAGGCACAAGCTTTCAAGCTTACACAGAGCTCTTCTTCAGGTCAAAAGCTTGTCTCTTTCACCAACAGAAGTTGGTCCAATAAAATAAATTACCTCACCCACCAGGTCTCTCTAACATCCTGGGACCAACATGGCTGCAACAACACTGCAAACATTAGTTTAAATATTCAATTTTAATCAATGAGACCTAAACTAAACTTTCAGATGCAAAAATGTTTCCCATTCAAGACATCAAGCAACTAAAATGGCAAGACTTTTTCGTGCCTAGCCATCAGTCTGAGAATTTTCTCAGCATTTGCTGAACCATCTCAGTAATTTTTAAAATTTGAGGGTCAGAACTTTTGCAAAGCAAAGACAACAATATTTCCCCAACTCAGCTTTTCTCCTGAATCTTTCAGCACAGCTCCCCACAGCGTTCCTAGCTACATTAATCCCTAAAAATCTTTCTATTTAGTTTTGGCACCTTAGAGACTAACAAATTTATTTGAGCATAAGCTTTCGTGAGCTAAACTCACTTCATCGGATGCATTCAGCGGAAAATACAGTGGGGAGATTTATATACATAGAGAGCATGAAACAATGGGTGTTACCATACGCACTGTAACCAGAGTGATCACTTAAGGTGAGCTACTACCAGCGGGGGTGGGGGGGACACCTTTTGTAGTGATAATCAAGGTGGGTCATTTCCAGCAGTTGACAAGAACGTCAGAGGAACAGTGGGGGGTGGGGGTGGGGATAAACATGGGGAAATAGTTTTACTTTGTGTAATGACACATCCACTCCCAGTCTCTATTCAAGCCTAAGTTAATTGTATCCAGTTTGCAAATTAATTCCAATTCAGCAGTCTCTCGTTGGAGTCTGTTTTTGAAGTTATTTTGTTGAAGTATTGCCACTTTTAGGTCTGTAATCAAGTGACCAGGGAGGTTGAAGTGTTCTCCAACTGGTTTTTGAATGTTATAATTCTTGACGTCTGATTTGTGTCCATTTATTCTTTTACGTAGAGACTGTCCAGTTTGGCCAGTGTACATGGCAGAGGGGTATTGCTGGCACATATCACATTGGTAGATGTGCAGATGAACGAGGCTCTGATAGTGTGGCTGATGTGATTAGGCCCTATGATGGTGTCCCCTGAATAGATATGTGGACACAGTTGGCAACGGGCTTTGTTGCAAGGATAGGTTCCTGGGTTAGTGGTTCTGTTGTGTGGTGTGTAGTTGCTGGTGAGTATTTACTTCAGGTTGGGGGGCTGTCTGTAAGCAAGAAGCTCTCCTACCGGCATAGCTACTGCCACTCATTGAGGTCATTTTATGATGTCAGCAGGAGAGTTCTCTCCCATCGGCATAGAGCAGCTACACGAGCGATCTTACAGCAGTGCAGCTGCATTGGTACAGCTGTGCAGTTGTAAGTTCACTAGCATAGACATGGCCTAAAGTTTTCATTTATTTTAGATATCAGTCACAATTAAGAACTGCAGGTCTCCCAGAAGATATTGTTCTGGTCTCAAGTCCCCTGGTAGGCTGAGAGGTACTGGTGACTGCATGAAGCACAAACCTCTTTGAGGCTGGACACTTCAATTAATATAACTGTCAGGGTGAGTTAATTAGAATCTCATCCCCACCCCAGGCAAAAGGGGGTTGTGAACTGGCCCAGGAGTTTGGACTGAGTGGGTGGAGGGGTTTTGTTGCATGGGTGGGATGTAAGTAAAAGACAAGCTGGAAACTGAGCAAGACTTGTAGGAGGAAGAAAGCCAATCAGCAGCCTGTGAGCATAGTGTGACCCTGGAAAAAGCTTACGACAGTGAGCTTTTGCGTCTGGTGTTAGCTGAAGAGTGTTCTTGGTGATGTGAACAAAAGAAGTTGTTTCTTGCTATTTGATGCCTTCTGCGTTCAGAGGCATAGGATTTTGTACATTCTTTGTAAATAAACAAAACTGCAGAGAAATATCTGATTATCACCAATTCCTACTCCCAATTGGAACACCCCCAGGACCGCAATCTTTGACTAGTTGCTTGGGTCAAAATGGGGCAACATTATTGCCAGTAGTGGGATCCAGTTTCCAAGGAGAGAGATTGTAAGCCTGGTGTTCCTGTTGAACAAGATGGAACAAATAACAGAGATATTTGCAGAAATCAGAAATGGCCAACAGGAATTAAAACATGAGCTGGAGATTTCACAAAAGGAATTAAGACATGACCTAAATTAAAACAAGAACTGGAGGTTTTCCAGAAAGGGCTCAGAGAGGATTTCCAGCTGAGATGAGATCTCTATTGGAGCAGCAACTACAAAGTGCCTGGACAGATTCAGAAACCCAACTGCAACATACCAGGCTGGAATGGTAAAATGGATTGATGAGATGAGAACAAACCTGACTGTCATAGACTAGAAGATCTTCCATGAAATAGCAGAGACCAAGCAGGCTTTGACCAGTTTGAAACCTGCTAACCAAGATGGGTTGCAGCTTAAGGAACTAAAATTTCAGCTGCAGGATATCAAAAGGTCACAAGACCACAGTGGATGGCAGCTGCCTGAATGAAGAATTGGGCCAATCAGAGGACTTGGACAACAGTTTTCTACTCCATTTGTAATTTATAGGGACCCAGAAGGAAGAGGCCAGGTTGTCACAGCTCAAGTGATGCAAAAACTCTGGGAGGCTTATTTGGCTTAATTCAACTTTATACATTAAATGAATGGCTGGAAAGAAGGACAGAAAGGGGGGTTTCTATCAGCCAATTTGGGTGTCCCTGGACTGATAGCACTGCAGAAATTACCCCCCCAAAGGAGAGATGGAGTTATCCAGACCTGGTACAAGCCTTTGACATTAAGTTTGGAGCTAGCCATCAATCTCAGCTGGCCAGGGCACAGCAAAGAGGTAGAGGAGCGGGAAAGAAGAAAACCCACCTGAACTGGAAGAGGATCTGTGGAGACCTGGGCTTCTGGCCTACCCAGAAACTACTGAGGCCTTCCAGGATAGACTGGCAATGGACCAACGTATAGATGCTGGACTTCGGCTTGTAGGAACAGATCAGCAAAAGGTGAACAAAGACACTCAGAGTCTGTGGATTTTGCCACAGAATTTTAATCTTTTCTTCCAATAGTTCACTGGAAGCAGCTGCTAATGAGGAAGATGGAAACTGACTGCCATAAGTCCTGTAAGTACAACTGTCTCTAATGTGTATGATGAAAGAAGGGATTCTAATCTGGTTCATGACTGTATTGAACAATTAGAACAAATGATAAATTTAGTTTGCAAAAGAAGGGAAAGTGGCAATAAACTAAAGAAAGCAATTCAGTTAAATGCTGGTACTGTAACAAAATTGGCCACAAAAACAATTGTTAATAATTTAAGACAGATCAAGACAGGGTGTCACAAATCTCTAGTGATAGTCTCTTGCTAAGTTTGGGAAATGGGGAAACACCAAGCTGAAAGGGCAATGTTTGGAGGCACAAGGGTCAGCCCCGCAGATTTTGTTTAGATCTAGGCAGTTCAACAACAATAATGGGAGTTTGGCTACTGAGTGTATAATATGATCTGTAAAATGCACAGTGGTGATTGACATTGGCTCAAACATAGCAGTCATCAAACCAGACATGCTAAAAGGCTAGAGGTCGGGGATCCAAAGCTGAACCACCTAATTGGTCCCAAATGGAGACAGTGACTGGGGCAAGGGCATCCATCTAAAAATTGGGTTTGAAAATTGGACATCTGGAATTAGTGCTGGAAGTCTGGGTGGTTGAAATAGTGGATAAGCTAATAATTGGGTTGGACTTCATTATGGCTAATAACTGCATAATCAATGCCAGGAAAGGTGTCTTACAAATTCAGTCTATGGAAATTCCCTTTAAAGGTGGGACAAATGGTTTCAGCAACTGGTTTGCTGTGAATGAAATGTCCTGCCCTGGGAGAAAAAAGTACGGTCAGAAGAAACCATTATAACAGCTACATGCTGTGGTAGGTTTCGAGAGAGGGAGAGATGAGGAGTGGTTGAAACCTGTTTTGAGATCCACGGTCTCCGGGGAATCTTAGCTGCTAACGCTTTTGTGGATGCCAAACAAGAACCGATCCCTGTGCGTTTGCTGAATGTTTCTGATAAGCAGCAAAGAGTAAGAAAGGGAAATCATTTCAGTGGTCAGCAGGGGCTGATTTAGCACTTTCAAAGTTGAAAAAGGCTCTTTGACTGCTTTTGTCTTGGCCTATCCATGTTTCAATACCCATTTCATATTGGGCACAGATGCTAGTGCTTATACTTCAGGAGACAAAAATTCAGTTTGGCTGCCCCCCAGAATCTGAGGCTGTAGCTGTGGAAGTTGAGGCTAGAAAAATTGCTACAGAGATGAATACCCCATTCAGACAGAATGGGTGGGGTCTGCCTCAGCCAGCAAGTTCCACAGAATCCACAGCTCTTCCTCAGGGGCTGAATGAAAGGGGCGGCTCCTTGGTGATTGAAAAAGTCCTCTGGGAGCATAAGATCCCACAGGAATTTGGGTGGGTATAAAAATCAATTTGGGTTGTGGATATGAAAACATCTTGACAGAAGGATATTGTACCTTTGTAGATAGTTAAACTTGTATAATTTTTAGTTGGCTAAACAGTTTATTTTCTTTGGGATGGGTCACACAGAGCATCACCATTTGGGATGCCATCGGGGTGATGGGTGGAGCTAACGTAAGGGGCAGTGTTATGCCAACAGGTACTGGTGACTGTCTGAATCACAAACCTCTTTCAGACTGGGTGGGAGGGAATGCACCCTCCAGGTAACATTACTGCCAGCCAGAATGACTTCATCAAAAGCAATTCCCCCATCTAAGACAAAAAGGGACTGTGAATCCACCCAGGAGTTTGGACAGAGTGGGCAGTGGGGTTTTGCTGAGTATTTCATGAGAGAGAATAACAGACAGAGAGGCTGGAAACAGAGAAACTCGGAGGAGGAAGAAAGCCAAGCAGCAGCCTGTGAGTACAGCGTAATCCTGGAAAAAGAGTGAGAGCTTTTGGATCTGGTGTTGGCTGGTGGTGCCGGAACAAAAATAAAGCAGTTTTCTGTTATTTGACTCTTTCTGTGTTGAGAAACACAGGTCTTCATACAGCCTTTGTAAATAAACAAAGTGGCAAGAGAAATACCTGGCCATCACCAGTTTCTACTCCCAACTGGAACATTCTCAGGGCTCGAAACTTTGGCTAGCGCTTGGGTTGAAAAAGGGCAGCCATCCTCTTCAGCTTGCAGTGGCACTGTACACACTTGTAGAACTTCCCTTGAGGTTTGCTAAGCTGATTAGGAGAGTGTTTTAAGGCTTTCTAGCATTAATCAAGCCTTCCTTACAGTATTTTGCAAATATAGTGTCTTTTCATTGTGTCTGAAATTGAGCCCTTCAATACTTACAAATGTATTTTTTTCCTGTCTTGGAAATTGGGTTTATACTTGGGTGAAAATAAACTTTATTTATAAGTCATCCTTGATATAATCAAGATTTTAATCTATCTTATGTATGTAATTTATATTCTTACATAACCGTTCATATTTACATCTGAAGAGTTTTTTATAGTTCATATAATATATTTCACTCTGTGTGTATACAAACACCCCCAACCAACCTAACAAACCTATGGGTTTTGTGTGTGTGGGTGTGTGTGGGTGTGTAAACACATGCTCATGCAGACCAATAGGGTGCTACAGAAATTATTCTTAATAGAGACTAACTTCTATATTTTAATCATCCCAGAGAATTCTATAGCAGGGATACAATTCCCTTAAATTCTACAGCATGGTTCATCAAAACTTAGAAATAATGTTTTCTATTAAATTATATAGAATTTTTCCACACAGATGGTTTAACAAAATACACTGAAGTTTCTAGGAATTCAGTTTAGATTATAAAGACCGGATGTTCAAGAGCTCAGTTCTCAACTGGGCATCTACAGAAGCTACTGGACTTTAGAAAGAAATTGAAACCCAATATGCTGAGCTCTTTGAAAAATTTGACCTAGTTGTAGGCTAAGCAATTGTAAAATCTACCCTATGTGACCACAAGGCAGCAGGAGAGTGATTTAGGACAGATATGTAAGTCCCAGGATGAGAAGAAGTTTTATTCCCTATAGAGGGAAGAAAGGTTTCTATAGATTAATTAAAAGCACCTGAAGCCAATTAGAGCACCTGAAGCTAGTCACCTGATTAAAACCCCCTTGCTTCAATCAGCCAGGGAAGGAGTTGGAGCAGAGTGCAGTTTGGAGAAGTGCTGTGGCTGGCTAGAAGACCAAGACCCTAGGTAAAGAAACACCCAGCTTGTGCAGAGAGAGATGGCAGGAAGCCCCACAAGCTGAAGAGCAGGAAAGGGAAGTAGCCCAGGGGAAGGAAGCACTTCAAGTGGTTTACCACTATCCCTAGGGCCCCTGGGCTGGGACCCAGAGTAGAGGGCGGGCCTGGGTCCCTCCCTCTCCACTACCCTTCTCTGGGTTACTAGTGGGACAGTAAATACCCTAGTTCAGGGGGCAGGAAACTGTGCCCTGAACCCCCTCCCACCTCCAAAGAAGAGGAAGTGCAGGACCCATGATAATCGTACCGGCAATTTGCCGCACCTAGTATACATACGCCAATGTGTATGGGTGTAAAGTGAATAAAAATAAGGTATTATACATTTGTATATATAGGACATGTATTATTTTCTATTCTATATTCTGTACAATAACAAGTTTTTGGATCCATCCTATCAAATTTAATCAAAAATTATATTCTGGGTATTAAATTCTAAAACATGGTTACAAAAAATGAATGAAGGGGTATATACACTATTAAAAGTAAATAAATTTGCAGGAAATTTTATTGGTTTCATCCCATTACATTCTACAGGACTTGTCCATAAGGGATACAAACTCATAAATGTTGTCTGAGGTAACAGGTACAAGATTTCCTTTTTAAAAATAGTTGCTTCCCCAGTGGCATTCTGCTCTGTGCTTTGGCAGCAGTTGAATGAGTTTGAAAGAAGAATCTCAGTCCCCAGTGGAGAGAATGCTAGCAGTGTTCAGACACACAGTACTCAATGCTCTCTCTCTGCTTTCTTGTGCATGACGGGCAGTCACACAAAAAATGATGCAGCACTTTTCCAACTAGGTAGAGAGGCCAAGACCTGATTGTGAAGGGAGAGAGACAACAGCAAGATACCAGAAAGAAAGGTGAG
Organism: Lepidochelys kempii; assembly: GCF_965140285.1. Classification (NCBI taxonomy): domain Eukaryota; kingdom Metazoa; phylum Chordata; order Testudines; family Cheloniidae; genus Lepidochelys; species Lepidochelys kempii. Next base: position 20,618,825 of record NC_136394.1, on the reverse strand, counting down.
GGGAAAAGTAGTTTTAAAAGGTGATCGAATCAGTGGAAGTTCTGCATTTAGCTGATTAAAAAAATGGCTTTAAGCAAGTGCAAATCTTGTCAACATAGTCAAGACTCCCAATGACTTCAATGGGCTTTGGATAAGACCTTCACAGTTTTGGCCATTTGCCTACTTTTATTTGACTCCTTAGCCTGACAGAGTGTTAAATTTTCCATAATTTGTTTCCAGTCCAATGCTGTCTCCTCCTTCACTCCAGCTGTAATTCCTAACCTATCCTTTAATGCTGGAGAGGGAGATAATTTTGTTGGTGATATCCTTAACAGATGGCTTCATCCAACCAGAGTACTCCTGATGCTCTGCAACCAGCCCCCAGGTCCTAATTTCATGCTCCCAAACATCATCAATGTGCCAGCCGTGTAGCTCCACTTTTCTTATGGTGAAGCCCCGTCCCTTCTGCACAGCGTCTCCCAAAGAATTACCCAGTACCAAACAGATTTAACTCCTTCCGTATGCTTCTTTCTTATCCCTGGATTGAAACATTAAAATTCATCCTGTCCAGTTTACCCTATACATGAAAAATGGAACAGCTGTCTTCCTAGGACTATAAATTTAGCTTTCAGTACCTCTTTCTTGCACTTTCATGTATTATTGGTAGCGATACATACCATGACCATGGTCTCCTCCTCGGGATTCACTACAGGTCTCTATAGATGCCTCATGGATGGTCTACCTTCACACCAGGTAGCTAAGTCACTGAATAGTTCTTACTGTTATCACGTACCCTGTACAACTATTAAGTATTCTATGGTCTCAGAAATGTAGCTACACTGGATAGATAGTATAGCCTTGTGCATTTGGAGTATTCAGTTCTAAGAATTTAACTAGTCAAAATATAGTGGTTTAAAGAAAAACAGCTGCTTTGTACAATTAAATTTTCCATCATACTTTTTAGCACGCCAACACATATACTGGGCATTGTTTACCATGTGGATTTGAAACTCTATATTGATATCTATAGCTATATTAAATATCTTCATGCATACATATTTGGCAGAGCCATTCCTATGTGAAGTAGCAAAAGCATTGATTCAATATCTTTAGGTACTTATTGGAATGATAGATCATAATATGGATTACTGCACTTGCAACTTCCTGATTAAATGGTTGCAAAACACTAATCACAATGAATTGAAATGGTATATTGTAGTTTATCCGAATGTCTACATGCCTTGACTCCAAACTGAAGCCAAAGACTCCCAGTTACAACCACAAAAAGTTAATGCCTTAAAAATAGTCATAAAAATTAAGAATGGCTGAGATGATGAGCATTTTATACGGACAGATTAAATCCTTAAACACTTCCACTGAGATAATTTGCTTTCTATTTATTAAAATCCCATTATAAAAGAAATTAACACCAAAAATCAGTGTTAGAAAACACTAGAGCTGACATAATGAGCAATAACTAACTGTACATGACTAACAGAACTATGCTTCTGGAAGGGGGATCTCAGACAAAACATAAATATGAGGACCTGACCACTTAAGGTCATTGCAAATCCTACAGCAGTTTTCACAAGACTGTCTCAATATCCTCCCCAAGTTCCAGGTTGCCCACCACTGATGTAAACGCAAGGTATTATCTGAATGATTTTATTAAAATTCCAATATCCCATTTTCGAGGCTGATTGTATATTTAAGCACCGAAACACACGTACAAATACAACATAATCGCAGATCCCTACTATATCCTGCTCAGTTTTAATGCCTTGTTATATTTAAATTAGACCTTTAAAAATAATTGAGAGAAATATTTGCAGTTTCTAAATATTGAGTATCTTATTATTTTCAAAGTACCAGTCATGTCACCATCTGTCTAAGTCTTACTATTGATAAGTTTCAGAGTAACAGCCGTGTTAGTCTGTATTCGCAAAAAGAAAAGGAGTACTTGTGGCACCTTAGAGACTAACCAATTTATTTGAGCATGAGTTTTCGTGAGCTACAGCTCACTTCATCGGATGCATACTGTGGAAACTGCAGAAGACATTATATACACAGAGACCATAAAACAATACCTCCTCCCACCCCACTCTCCTGCTGGTAATAGCTTATCTAAAGTGATCATCAAGTTGGGCCACACACACACACAAACTCACTCTCCTGCTGGTAATAGCTCATCCAAAGTGACCACTCTCCCTACAATGTGCATGATAATCAAGGTGGGCCAAACCTGGATTTGTGCTGGAAATGGCCCACCTTGATTATCATGCACATTGTAGGGAGAGTGGTCACTTTGGATGAGCTATTACCAGCAGGAGAGTGAGTTTGTGTGTGTGTGGCCCAACTTGATGATCACTTTAGATAAGCTATTACCAGCAGGAGAGTGGGGTGGGAGGAGGTATTGTTTTATGGTCTCTGTGTGTATAATGTCTTCTGCAGTTTCCACGGCATGCATCCGATGAAGTGAGCTGTAGCTCACGAAAACTCATGCTCAAATAAATTGGTTAGTCTCTAAGGTGCCACAAGTCCTCCTTTTCTTTTTATTGATAAGTTAATTTTCAAGATTAGCTTTGTAATTTGCTGAATTTCCCCAAGATCTATCTTTGATAAACTGATTACTTCAAACTTACTGGATACTCAGCAGTTTAATTACCTGATTTTCAAGACTGAACAGCTAGTGTAGGAACCATCTATTGACAAATAACAAATATCTGGGGGAGGCTGGTTTGAATGTTTTCTCACTCTGTTTCCCGCACATTCTTTTGGTCTCGGACAGCATCCAATGGTCCAGGGACATCTACATCGAACAAATCACTGGCCACCGACAGTACCAGGAGGTGTGAGCCGGAATGATATCATGATATTTTTCTAGCATTTGTGAATCCTGTGTATTAATGTAAACAACAATTCCTATATTTAGCATGCTTTAGCATAGATGATGCACGTGATTATAGAAAAGGGCTCCTTCTGTTCAAGTTTCTCCCTGGGAGACACTGTTAAACTCCCTACATTTCCTGACCCAAACATTTTCAGCACTGAAGACTATTCCTCTAAATAAAAAATTTTAGACGGAGTTTGGGCCACACTTTATTACTCAAACCTCCATCCACTCACAGGCACCGACTTTCCAATGTGCCGGGGGGAGCTCGACCCCAGCTCTGCCATTGGCCCCACCCCCAACTCCACCCCTTGCTCCGCCTCTTCCTGTCCCCACTCCTCTGCCCCACTTCTTCTCAGCCCCGCTACACCCATGCCTTGCCTCTTCCTGCCCTGTTCTGGTCCCTCCCCCAAGCATGCCATACTCTCGCTCCTCCCCTCTTCCCCTCTCCTCCCCCACAGCCTCCTGCATGCCGTGAAACAACTGATCTCGGCGGGTGGGAGGTACAGGGAGAGACGGGAAAGTGCTAATCGCCAGGGTCCGCTGGCAGGCAGAAGATGCTGGGGGGGGGAAGAGGGGAGCTGATAGGGGAGTTGCCAGTGGGTGGTCAGCACCCACCACTTTTTCCCCAGGCCTACGGAGTCGGCACCTATGCATCCACTACTTTCCTTTTCCCTTCCTTTGCTTTCTTTCTTTGGTTTTCTAGCTCTGCTTGATGTACGTGGTATGCTTTTTGAAGAGGGACAGTCTCTTTTTTTAACTCTCTACAAAAGCACCATGAAAAGTTATGTCACTATATCAATATTTAATCATCATCCTTAACTTTTATTACATCTGTCACTACTCAGCGAAGCCTATTTTTTTAACCCTCTGCCCAGGTGTTAGCTTTCCTGGCTATTTCATTTGCATTTACTTTTCAAACCTTTTATTATAAAAAAATATTTTTAAAAACCCAATTTTCTTCCACCTCCCTCATTTACAGAGATGAGCTGAAGAAAAGTGCCCCATCCAGGGTAGATGCAAGCCCAGGTTGATTTGCACTAAATTACATTGCACTCCTTTAACTCTTTATTAATCAAGTCCTGAATCAACCTCTCCATTATCTTGCACGGGATCAATGTCAGGCTGACAGGCCTATGACCACACAGGTAATCCTGTTTCCCCTGTTTACAAACTGGCACCACATTAGCTTTCTTCCAGTCTTCTGAACTTCCCTAGCAAGCCAAGACTTATTAAAAAGCAATATTAATAGTTCAGATAGCTCTTCAGAGAGATTTTTGAAAACTCGGGTGCAAGTTATCTGGACCTGCTGACTTAAAAATGTCTCACTTTGGTAGCTTCTGTTTAACATCAAAGCCCACCAATTCAAAACCCTCAGAATGTTGAATCCCAGGTTTTCAACCAAGGGGTCATGAGACCACCCTCTCTCAATCTGGGACATTAGAGATGCGGCCACAAAAGTAATTACTGTTGTAGCATGGAGTCATAAGGAAAAGGTTGACAACCACCAAGCTTGACCTTCTTGGGGTTGGGGGGTGCAGTTTTTAAGAGCCTGATTTCAAGAGGTACCAAACACATTCCAGGCTTGTTGATTTAAGTGGGCATAATGGGCTCTCAACACCTCCCTAAAATCAATGGGAATTAGGCACCTAACCTGCTTGGGTGCTTTTGTAAATCCTACTAGGTGCCTATCTGCATCTGTAGGCACCGAAGTACCTTTGAAAATCAGGTTTTCAGTCCTTTATCATTTATCCAGTCATGCCACACATTCATGCCCTGCTCAAAAATCCTTTTTCTGTCCTTTCTTTCAAATCTATTTTAGAACAGAAAGGAACTGCCTTTACTTTACAGAATTATATATGTCCCTTGAAAAGGAACTAAGCAGTGTAAGTAGCAGAGCTGTTTTTAAATAATGGACTTTACCCATGTATATGTGCCTTTATTTTATTAATTAAAACACTTTTTGCCAGGGCAGGTCCAGAGGGGCAGTTTTATCAAACACATCACAAAGTCAGTTGTAGGAAAAACTGAATTTAATATGATCAAATGATAGCTCTCTAATGGATTCTCTGACTGCAAATTTAAATATATATTTCCATAGCTCTAAAGACAAAGAGCATAACTCGAGTCTCCAAATCCCAAATGACACTGGCCTTTTTAATGTGTCTGACAAAAACCACAAAGTGAAGTACACAGATACAAAAACAACAGGAGGAAATTTGAGAGGCTTATTATTTTAACGGAGACTAAGATTTCTGTAAAAAATTGTTTCTTAAATGTTGCATTTCTGATGTTCATAATTTAGTGGGGAAACAGCAAACAGCAGCAGATTTGTGTGGGAGGCAGATAAATTTGGGAACTAAAAATCAGTGTTGTTCCTACTAATGAGACACAGCTGAGAGATAAGATTGTGAGTCAGCTCTCATGCTGAGGACTGTGGTTTAAAGATTATAGCTTCAGTGTACATGCCTGGGCACACACACATGTATTCACACTACAAGTGATATAGTTTTTCTTTTCCTTTTCAGTTAGAAAGGGTCTAAATAAGGGTTTGTCTACATCGTGAAATAAACTGGAATAGTTACTGAGGTAATAAGCTCCTTGAGTAGACACACACTTCAACAATCAAAGTCTTTTTTTCCTAGAATAATTAATGCACTTCCAAAGCGGAATAATTATTATGGAATACAATATTTTTTATCCTGGAACAGAGGGTCCACACAGAGAACTGTTTCAGAACAGGTATTGTGGAATAGCTGATTCCAGTCAATTTGCTGTTGTAGACAAGGCCTAAGTGAAAATGTGTTGATCAGGTGGATCCAGTGTCTCAGACGACAACCTGTCTTATGACACATTTAAAGATGGGAAGTCTCCAGTCAGTAGTAGGTTTCAGCAAGTAACTAATTGGGAAGAGTCAACATGCAATGATCTAACAAACGCTTCTTATGAATATTAGTGGCTAATATCAGTACTATCAATGGCCCAGGAATTTGGACTAAGTACAAGCTGTCTCATCTGAAAAGAGTAAAGGAGATGGAGCCAGAGGCAGGTGCAGAAGGAACTGAGGATGTGGGGAAGTGGCCCATGGAATAGAGACAGTGAGCTGAAAGGAAAAGGCAGCAGGAAGCTGCTGTTTGCAGGGTCCCTGGGCCAGAGCCTGGAGTAGTGGGCAGGCCTGGGTACCCCCACCCCTCAACTTGCCACTGAAGGAGTGGCCCAGCTGTGGTCTGCCAAGCCGCTGCGAGGAGTGGCTGGACTCTTGTTGGAGGAGTCCCCCGGCATAGAGAGAAAACCAGATGGTGACACGGCCGGAAGGCTGTGCCATGAAGCAGAGGCTGAGAGAAGGGAGCCATAACAGGTCTGGAGACAAAGACGGGACAGCCACCATTACCTTAGGACATGCCCAGTGGGGCTGAACTAATTCCTGAAACACCCAGCAAGAGGTGCCAGTGTGGTGAAAGACCCCATGTCAGTGGCTAAAAATCACAAAAATTGGCAGGGGAACTCAAACAGGAATGTGTGTAATGACATTTGAAGTGTTGTAGCCATGTTGGCCTCATAATATTGAGACACACGGTAATATCTTTTATTGGACCAACTTCTGTTAGTGAAAGAGACAAGCTATAGAGCTTACACAGAGCTCTTCTTCAGGTCTGGGAAAGGTACTCAGCACATCAACAGCTAAATACAAGGTAGAACAGATTGTTTACCATAAGGAGTTAGCATATTGTAAGAGACCATTCAAGGTGAAGTGGGACATTAATTCTGCAATCCAAGGACAAAAGAGGGTTAGTGGGTTGTTGTAATAAGCCATAAATCCAGTGTCTTTATTAAGTCCATGATTTTTAGCATCTAACAAAATTATGAATTTAAACTCTGACTTGTCTTTTGAAGGTGTTGTGCAGGTTTCCTTTCACGACAAAGACAGAGCTCAGATATAGAGTGATCGTTTTGTGAGAAGTGTTTGCCCAGAGATGATATGGTGTTTTTATCTTATTGTTTTTCTGTATGCGCTCATTCAACAGCATAGTGATTGTCTGTTTTCACCCACACAATTGTTGAGGCATTTAGTGCACTGGATGAGGTATACCACACGTTGCGATAGGCACATGTGGGACCTATGGATCTTGAAAGGCATTTTGTAGGGGGTATTGATCATTGTAGTAGAGAAGAGGTTTGCAGGTTTTGAATCTGTTATGGCAGGCTCTGCTGCCACTGGGCGTTGGTGCGTTCTGGTCCTTGGGGAGTTTGCTTCTGATGATGAGCTTGGTGAGGCTAGCGGGTTGTTTGAAGGCCAAAGTGGGAGTTCAGGAAAGATTTCTTACAGGATGCGGTCCTCATTGAATATGGGTTGTAATTGTTTAAATGATACCCCATCGGGGTTCCAGTGTGGAGTGGTAGGTGACAATGGTGGGATCTGCAATCCAAGGTTGTTTTTCCCCCCCATATTGAAACAGGTTCTCTCAGGGTATTTGTCTGGCCCATTCCATGATGCGATCTACTTTTCTGACAGTGTCCTTCTTTGGAGAAGGTGGTTTTAAGTATGTTAAGGTGTGTATACTGAGCTTTCTTTTTAGAGCATATTCTGTGATATGTTTAATTATAGTATGTTAGAGAGCCCATAGATGTCTCTGTGCATGCTGAATAGATTTACAGGCAGGATGTAGTCTCTGGAAACAAAGGAGACAGAAAGGAAAGGAAACTGTAAAGCAAACCTATTTGTGTGTCTATTTTGTATTTGTTGTCTTTAATAAATGCCTCCTGTTTGAGGCAGGCTGAGATTTCATGTATCATGACAACACCTAACATTTTTTACTCATATTTCATTCTTGAATAGAATTCAATTTGACAGGATCCCTTTAAGTCTTTTCATGTTAAACAATTAAAAAAAAAAAAACAACTTGATCCACCTGAGTAGAGTTCTGCTGATCAATTTTCAGTGGGGGGTGGAAAAAATCTAATTTTCTGCTCAGATAATCACAATTACCATTGTTCTGTGTCATCTATCAATGAAAAGCTGCCTAAGTATTTAAAGAGGCAAACTATTCCGGTGTGAATATAATTTTAAAGTGACAGCCTTATTATTCTCTATGGATAAATATTCTCTGGCGATTTTTGTCTAGAGGCTAAGTTTCAGTTACATGTTTCACATTATTTAAATTTATTTTTCATTTGAAATTTAAAGCAAATAGTTTCTTGTTCCCCAAAGGAGTTTAGAAGTGTCAGCCTCTATTTCAGAGTGCAAGAAAGAAAGTGGATTCTTGTCAGTTAACAAGTTCTCAGTCCTTTGATTTGTCAATTACTCAACAAACCGTACTCCATAATACACACAGAATTTCACTTTAGCGTTTACTTTTCTTGATCCCTTTTAAACAAACATTCTCCTGTCATGCACATCTTCCCCCCTCGCAACCCTACAGAGCAGTGCAGGAGGAAGAAATTAAAGTGAAGGGAAGGGGATAGCATCCTTTGTAATGCTTATACTCAAGGTAAAAGTAGAACACGATAGGAAGCTATGCTCCCAGGATGCTGGAGCTTATTACCACACAACATGACAAAGTTGTGGTGATTTGGGTAGGAGGAGGAGTCTTGCAGACAGAAACTAAAAAGGGCAAAATTATCAAAGAGAGATGAAAGAATAAGTTTTCCTGTATTGATTAAGCAATTCTTTTAAAAGGAAGAACCTTTCTGCCATGCTGTTCAACATAAAGATCCAGCCGAAGCCATAATGACTAGCAGCAGAAGTACAAGAAAACCACAAAGAAAACCTTTTCTTTTGAGATTCCCAGCCCCAAGATGTTCAGGTGGCTTGGGTACGTCTCAGGTAACCATCTGAACTGAACTCCAGATCCCTCATTGTTGGCATTCATAAGAATTGCCATGTCAGATGAGATACTATACTAAATGGACCCAGGTATCCTGTGTCTGACTGTTGGCAGAACTGGCTGCATCAGAGGAAAGTCCCTGCTGTCTGCAATTCAGGTGACATTGACCTAGAAAACTAGACATATGAACTTCTCTCATTTTCCACTATTCTACCCCATTTTAGTTTTAGGCTAAAAACAAAAAACAAGCCCTCACAAACCAGTGACAATTATCCAGAACTGCTGACTTGTCCTCATCTTCTCAACTTCTTAAAGTGGTTTGTCCTGCTTTCAGCAAATCATTGGCATGCCAGCTCAGACTATGCCAGCCTTGAACGCTGGTTTGCTTGGTACCTCACCAAGCTTTAATTATTCCATGCCTGAGTAAGCTTCTACACTCAGTATTGGGAGTTTGGCTGCTTTCCACTGAAGGCTTCCCATTTCCCCCACCTGTTTATCTCATTTCACGCATACTCTCATTTCATAAAATAAAAGTGAACAATACCTGATTACACATGCATCACTACACCACAGTGCTCTCACAACAAGCATCTAACTTAATGAATAAATAAAGCCAGAAATCAAAAGCGTAGCATAAATGCCACTATATGCTCTCTTTATTTGGTTGGAAATCCTATGTCATAATGTATCTGCCAATTAAAATTAGCCATTTGCAGTCACTTCGATGTGATTCTCATAAAAATTAGGACAATTTCTTGTAGCTCCCTATTTCAGCTTTGCCTTGTAAAAATTTTTCTGTTTGCTTCTGAATTTAATCTACTTCTCCAAGGTTTCCTCAGAAATATTGTAAAGGACAATAACACAAACAAGTGTGCCATGTATGCACTTGTACACCATTGAATCAAGCTGCAATTGTTAGCCAATAACTTTTGTTAGATTCTTCTTTCCAGTTATTTTCATGAACTTTTTGTCCTTTTTCCAATAAAAAGGAAACTTTGGAGATCTCACTCTCTCCTGACTAGGCTATATATACACACAACAGGCCGATTTTTAAGATCAATATTTAGGGTTACCCAAAAGTGTCATTTGAACAGGTAAATTGTTACTTGGTAAACAAGATCTAGTTTACAGCCTAATAATAGTGGTATTTAAGGGCTGAAGTACCAATTTCGGTGCCGAGATTCAGCATGGAAGAAGAATTTTGCTTTGTTTTAAGGAGAATCAGGAAATCTGGCTATAATTTATTACATGTGGTGGCTATTCTTTCTCAGTAGTCTGATCATTACCAGCACATATTTAAAGTTTTTTAAGTTGGGAGGGAATAGAAATTTGGGATCTTGCCATTCCCACATTTTTTCTATCTGCAAAGGCCCTCCCCTCTTTGTCAAACCAACATGCACTTCATTCAAGCTGAGGAGGCTAATCCAGATTTCGAAGGCACACTCCATGGCTCAGCCACAGGGATTTTGCTCCACACAGCCAGAGACATCTGCTCAAGAGCAATTCAGCTCCCGGGGCCCTGCTAGCTAGCAGCATTTGAATTTGCACTGCTGGCAGATAGACTGCAGGAGGACTCCTGTGGCTTTAATGATCTCTTCTAAAACACTGACTGACCTTTAGCTGCCAAATTGACTTTAATAAAATGGTCTGGCGGGATTTGTTTAACCGGTACTTTCTGAGAACCTATAATCAATATGCACTAAATCTGCACTTGCTGAGGTAAAGGGCAGCCTCCATGTGGACTAACACCACCAATGACACTTTTCCCTTTCTGGATACCAGCACGAGGAATCAATTGCACACATAAGCCATGGAGGAAACGGAATAGCAGTAAGTAGCATGCAAAACGTAAATATATGAATCCTTGTAACGGCATTGGCACCCACTTTTTGTGAGTGCCCCCTTCTGGTTGGGCATGTCTGCATTCTTTAGTTCTGGTGACCCCTTTCAGTGGTTCTCAGGCGGGTTTGTCAACAACACATTGCTCTGGCTGAGTTACACTGTCTGCATGTTAACCAGCACAAACCCCTTCCGTGGTAAACGGTTCACCACGGCCTATCTTAGTATCCCTCTGGTGGTGTCTCTCCCCAGCCTTCCCTGCGCTGTGGTGTTTAAGAAGTCCAGCCATGGTATATAGGGCTGTATCCCCAGGGCTTCCTCCCTGGAGACACTATCTTCCTGCAGTCCTCCCCAGGCTCAGTCCCTACTCAGTCCTAGCAACCAGCCAGGCGCTCCCTCAATGCTCCTCCGGTGCCTGATAGCAAACCGTCCACAGCCCTGCTGCTCTTCCAGGCACCAGGCCTGCAGTCCTTTCTTCTCCTACTCCAACCAACAACTAACTACTGCTCCGCAGCTCCTTTTATATGGCTTTCCTGGGCCCTGATTGGCTACTTCCTCTGCAGCCACTTTAGCCTGCTTGGACCTCTCCACTGCTCCTTCCCTGGGATGGGTGTGGCAGAACCGTGAGGCCTCCAGCAGGGGACCTCTGGGCCTAGTCCACACCATGACAATCCTGGCATGTAAGAGTTTTGTGGGATAAACTTTATTTATACAAAGTTGCTGAAGTAAAGACATAGTGATTAATTCTAAGGGAAATGTGATATAGGAGTAACAATACATTTGTGTATGCACTATCCCATTAATTTATCTGAGAATCTATGGATTGTGTTTTAGACGTAGAATCCTGCCAATTCCTTTTTTTAAAAAAACCTATGACCATTTGACAAAATGGTGGCACCACTAGCCTGTAAACCTCCAGAATATCTGTCGCAACAAAAGAAAAAAAATGGAGCAAAGTACGATATTTATAATGACTTTACTAAGCAAACAAAACTTTTTCCTTCCATATGACAACTGATCGCAGAAAAGAGACAAAGATCAATGAAAGAAGCATCAAATAAATCTGCTACAGAGTCAATAGAAAGTAACAAGAAGAGGGGAAATAAGTTGTATTGCTTCATTAAGAAACATCTTGAAAGCTGTGCTCTGCAGAGGTGGGGCAAGAAATGAAGTTAAAGAGCAAAATTCTGAATTATGGGAAACACATACACATTAGAGATGGGACCATTCCAAAGAGATCAAATCCAGATTTGAATTCAGGGTGTTCAGATCAATGGAAATGATTTGGGGCTCACTCTTATTTGGCTTTACTAATAGTATGCACTGATTGCACTTGTACATGGCACAAATACATTTGGGGCAGGAGTACCCCTGAGACATAATTTTGACTCCAGCAATGCACTTGTACAGGGGATTAACAGGGTGCAAGGAGCCCCCCATGCACTACTGTAATAATTTATCTGTATTGTGGGCAGCACCATGTGGGACAAAACAGCCTCCGTGGGGCAGCTGCATCCCATTCTCCATGTAGGGAGAAGCCTTGATTCTATCCCGGTTGCACCAGCCAGCACAACTGAGCAGGTGCAGAGTGACAGTAAGCTGTGCCAAGTAAAGGAGCAAAGAAGAAACCTGGCACCAGACTATGGCTCCCAGGTGTCACCATCTGATCCCCTGTACTTGGGGCAGTGAAGCTTCACATTGCAACATTCCTGGGACTTGTGGCAAAAGTACTACATAGCCCCTACAATGTAAATTGTGCAAAGCATTGATAGAGACTCTCATAATGCGCAGTATGAGAGAGAGAGAGAGAGAGTCAACTGTAGGATAACAGAAAGAAAGTTTTAAAGAGAAGATTTAAAGAGAATAATAATAATACCACCCCCTCAGACTTACATAGCACTTCTCATCAGTAGATATCAAAACACTTTATAAAAGGTAAACACTGAGGCACAGAGGTGCAGTGACTTGCCCTAGGTCACCCAGTAGGCCTGTGGAAGATCAGGAGTAGAATCCAGATCTCCTGAGTCCCAGTTTAGTGCTCCATCCACTATGCAACACAACCTCAATTTATTTAGTTTGGGTCACAGTCTGCCAGTTTCACAACCACAGATCAGCTTCTGAGCTTACAGTTGTGTAAAAGTGGAGAACACCCCACCACACACACAACACCACAGGGAAGACACAGGAAGATGGCAAAGAAAGATCCTGTCGGTTGCCAGCAGGAGGGGAGGGAAGTGAAGCAGGTGGATATCTGAGGATTCCTGCACCAAGTGCCTCCTATAGTGTAAAATCAGCTGGGTGTTTTGGTTTGTTTTTGGGGGTGGAGGTTGTAGGATAACCCCTCCCGCACACTCTTAACTTAAAACAAAACTGGAAAAGAAATGTAAATGATAGTTTATGGGCCCAGGACTCATGCAGGGATAGTGGGCAGTGCAGAGCTGCACCATGCCTTGGGCAGCCCCAGCAGGGACTGTGTGCTCAGAGGATACCCAAGGCTGCATCAGCCCCATCAGATAATGCAGTACAATCCACTTGCTGCTCCACAGGCTGGGGCTGCAGGGGTATGACCCCCCTTCTCCTATACATCCATGTGGAATGCCCCTGAGGGTGCCTGGAGGGCGCAATCCATGCACTTGGAGGAGTTTGTTTGACTACAGATTGAATATGAATTCAGTACAGACTTAAATATGTGGTTTTCTGTAGGTCATCTCCCTCCTCATGCCATCACACTATTTGTATTAGTTAGCATCTTGGGACCCCAATCAAGATCAGGCCCCATTGTACTCTGCTGGCTGAGTTTCTGGGTGGGTTACTTTGGCAAGGTCCCAGGTCCCCATTATAGCGCAGCTGTATCTGCTTCAGGTGCTTGTGTCTTCTCCACACTTCACCACCAACACTCCTTCCCTGACTCACTTTATTATCTAACATTATAACGTATTCTATTGAAGCACCCTAGGGAGTGCACTGTTTGACTATAGCATGGCTTCAGATCACAGTTTTAACAGAGTTTGGAACCATGTTTGGTGAGGACTCTAACCCTGCATTAGACTGAAAACACTTTCAGTCAAGGATTGTATGCTACTCTGTATTTGTACGGCACCTACCACATTGGGGTCTCTAGGTACGTCTGTAATAATGATAATAAATATCACCACCCTCCTGGAATCTGTAACCATGTTTGTATGGTAAGAAGCTACCATCTTCACAATCTGGTGTAAAGCAGGCTAGAGAGAATGCAAAACCTATTTGAACAGGTTATGGAGGACTTATAAGTAGTATGTGTAAATGGGTGAAGGGTTAAAGAAAAATTGTTGTTAATTTAAAAGTGGTTTTGGTCAATTAGTTTTTTTTTGGGGGGGGGGGGGGAGTTTGAAGGCACAAGGGAAGAATCTTAGAATACTGACGATTCAAAAATCAGTTCATTATTCTTAGTCCTTCTCTAGAACAGGCTAAACATGACAACTCACTGATTATCTTAAATATAATACAAAAGAATTAGCACTTAAACATTTTCAGTAATGCACCCTTCATTGTAATTAGATGTAGTGATCAGAATATGCTTTCAATTGCATGGCAGTTTTCCCTTAATATCAAAGCTCAGCGATGCTAGTTATTTACATAATTATCAGCAGCGGTAATACAACTTAACACACAGTTGCCATTTTTTCCAGTGGAGCTTCCATATAATTACCACGTAGCTCCTGCCAAATACCCTGAAGTGTTGTGGGGTGACTATGTAAATAACCTGGTTCACTCTTATCAGTAGAATTTATTCCTGCTCTATTAAATACACACCAATGTTTTCAAATAACTTCTCTATAAGCACTTGTAACTGAGATGAGCTGATCCTGTAGGAAAGAACCCCTTCTGCATCATCAAGAAATGGCAAACTACTACTGACAGCCTGTCTCGCAGAGTGTCTCTATAGTACTTAGGTTTTAGTCACATCCTAGGCCACGCCATCCTCCGCTATCTGCAGGACTGGGAAGTGATTTCAGCATTTTTGGCTTACCATCAATGTTTGATGGAGAATTAAATGATAGGCATGGGTAAATAAAAGTGCTCCCCCACCAGCCCTCCCAAGAAGGGCTTTAAAAAAAAAAAGGTAGCTAAACCATTTGTCAACATTTGTAAGTATTTAGTTTCCTATTTTCTGCAGCAATCTGTCCTTTCTTAATAAGCTATGCCAAAAAAAAGAGTCACTCGGAACAGTAATTTGTGGAATGATTTTTTGCTTACTAAATTTTTCAAAATGGAAATCATGTCAGTGCATGAGTTATGTCCCAGCAAAGCAATATTCCTCAATATCTTTCTAGTCACATCCTGTAGGAAAACAATTTCAGCTTCAAGAAATATGGGTGAGTTTCTTAGCTTCTGACTCTCAGTGTCTGAGTGTAGCTAAATGACAATGATGCTCTTGATCAAGGTCTAAATTGTATTTTGCTCTATGTGCTCTGTATCTAGATTTCCTGGACCATAAGATAAGGCAGGCACTTTAATACAGATGTTTTACCCCTATCCTCTTGGTAGGATCTCTGCTAATTTATTCAAATATTGTTTTCTGTTTGACCCATTCATAGTTCCAATTTCTTTATCCCAAATATCAGTTCAGGCCAACAATGCTCCTATGGGGTTATGCTTGAGCTTTCTACTATTAGAAGAGTGGATAAAATATGCCCACCATGCATGACAAGCTCGATTGGGCACCCAATTAAGAATGAGCTGACAGAAAATATTCAAAACCCTCTCTCTACAAAGGTGGTAGTGGATGACGGAACAGAAATGAATGAGGACCGTGTGTTATGCACAGGATATTTTTTCTGAATAGGACGGTCAGTTCAGGAAAGACGACGACAGAGTCTTGCACAAAGACCGACCATTTCCAGAACCAAGCAGTGAAAAGATGAGGCTGCCCAGAAGACAGGAAGAGATGATGGAGATAGCCAGGGACTAGAGCTGAAGGAAAAATAAGGACAAAATGTACAGGACACAAGTCAGGGGAACCCAATTTCCATTCCAGAATACTGAAAGAACTAGAACATGAGACTGCTAGTCTGGTAGCAAGTATTCTTAATACATTTATTCACGGATAGCACCATCTAACCGCAGAATAGCTAATATTGTACCTATATTTAAGAAAGGGAAAAAATGTTCCAAGCAATTACAGATCTATTAGTATAATCTCAAGTATGCAAGACTTTGGAACAAATTGTGAAGGAAAGAATAATTAAATTCAAAACAGTAAATGGAAAAGGGGATGTAATGCATCATGGTTTACCAAAGGTAGATCAAGCCAGATTAAATGGATTTCCTCCTCTGATAAAACAACTGATTTATTTTAGATAAGGGAAATCTTTATGGAAATCCAAAAATCATTTGACACAGTACCACACGAGAAAATATTAGTTAAATTTGAGACGATGGGGATTAGAACAAGAATTGTAGGTTGGATAAGGAACCAATGAAAAGGGAGAAGGCTTTAGGTTGTGCTGAAAGGTGAACTATAGGATTGGAGTGAAGTTACTAGTGGACTTCTTTGAGGATCAATCTTGGGACCAATCTTGTTCAGTATTTTTATTAATGACTTTGGCACAAAAAGTGAGTGCGCTTTAATGAAACTTTCTGATGATAAAGTTAGGGGGCATCAGTGATACAGAGGAGGATCAGAAATGATAAACTAAAATGAACCATTTCAGGAATGCCAAAATGTTTAAAAATGAAATAAAAAATAAAATTTATTTTGGAAACGTTTTCTCAGCTCAGCATTCCACAAAATGTTTTAATATTTCAAACTTTCATCCCAACTTGGGAGGAAAACAAATGTCAAAATACCAGAATTTTCTGCAGGCTGGAAATTCCATATTTCAGTCTGCTCCTGCATTTTGCATCATTGAACACGTGTGTGCGAAATTGAAATGCAGCTCTGTATTAAGCCTGCTGAAGTCTTGCAGCGGATATGAGCATAGCCAGGGTGAGTCTGTCTGAGGATTGGGGAAGTAAAGGTGCAAACTTCTCCATATAGAATTCACAAGATTTCTAAAATTTCATATTCATTTTAGTGCTTGGGCTGAGGTTTACAGTGGGATCCCTAGTTGCCCTTTCAATCAATGTCCCTGAACAGAGAATTGTGGGACAAGAAGGGTTAACATCCCAAATGTGTTCTTGCAATTAAGGCAATAGAATGGGGCTTAGGAGATCTATATTCATTTCCTGGCTCTGCTACAGACACCTTGCTGTGGGAAGAGCCTGCAGGTGAAGGGGCCACAGGGACAATCTGGCTGCTGCTCCCCACAGCTCCCATTGGCTGGGAACAGAGAACCATGGCCACTGGGAGCTGCTGGGGGCAGTGCCTTCGGATGGTCAACATCAGCAAAACGTCTCATGGCCCACAATCAGATTACCCTAATGGGCGGCATGTGGCCCATGGCCGCAGGTTGCCCACCACTGCTGTAAACTCTTTGGGCAGGGACTGTCTCATGCTATAGTGTTTTCTACAATGGACCCTGATTTTGATTGGGAAATATAGCTTATACTGTAGTACAATAATAATAAGCTATTGTTGCTGATACAGTCTGTGCTCTATTGTAGCTTTCCCTAAAGCTCACTTCACAAAGCACCTGTTAAATGTCAACATACCCACATTACCATCTCATCCCTGCAGTGCCACCATAGTCAATAACAGCAAATCAAAGAACAGCATGATGCTAAATGAAAACCTTATTGCTCAAGACCTTTCTTTACTCTTGGAGTCTAGGTTTAACGAAGAGGCTATTTGAAGAAAAAAAAAGTTCATAGGTTTAAGGGCATTGCCTATAAAGGCTTCAACAACTGACATACTGCTATGCCAGCTTCTACTTTGTAATCCAAACAGCTGAGAGTGGGAAACTCTTATCCACATTTATCAACTGACAAATGACGTGCAAAATGAAAAGGTAAAGCACTTACTGTAATTGCAGAGAGCAACACGATTTTCATGTGACAACTTGGGAATTTTCCCCATGGATTCAGCACTGTATCCCCATCTGCATATATTGATCTCCTTTAAATCCACATAAGAAATTAACACAAGCCTGATTATATACATTAGAAGGCAGTTTTTCAGTTCCCATTTACGTTGATGGTTAGTATTAGTGTAGTAAGAGCAAAATGGCATTTTATAGCAGGCACAGAAAGATTCAAGCACTCCCTAAAGCTTTTTATACTACAGAACCAAGTATCCCTTCTTTCTACAAAACCTATGCCCCCGCCCCCTTCCATGGGGCCACCCTAAAGGTTACTGACTAAAAGCTTAATTGTGAGTAAGAGGCAGCACCTAGTAGCATTGCCACAGGATTATATCAAGAACAGAATGTGGCTCAGGCCATGTCTACAGTACAAAATTATGTCAGGCCATTAAAAGTCTGGTTGGTGGCACAGCGGAACCAAGGCAGCTCCTGGAAGCAATTGGCATGTCCCTGTGGCTCTTAGGTGCAGGGACAATCAGGGCAACTCCACATGCTGCCCGTGCCCCAAGCTCCGCCTCCGCAGCTCCCATTGGCCAGGAACTGCGGCGAATGGGAGCTGCAGGGGCAGCACCTACGGGCTGCAGGGACATGCGGGCCGCTTCCAGGAGCTGAGTGGAACCAGGACAGGTAGGGAGCCTGCCTTAGCCCTGCTGTGCTGCCAACCAGGAGCTGCTTGAGGTAAGCAGCACCAGGCTAGAGCCTGCACCCTGAACTCCCTGCCGCAGGTCAGAACCCCCTCCCGTACCCTATCTGCCTCCCAGAGCCCGCACCCCGCATCCCCTCCCTACCCCAATCCTCTTCCCCAGCTCTGAGCCCCCTCCTGCACCCAAACTCCCTCCTGGAGCCTGCACTATGTACCCCCTCCCACAATCCAAACCCCTTGGCCCCAGCCTGGGGCCCCCTCCTGCACCCCAAAATCCTCATCCCCAGCCTTTTCCCAGAGCCCGCACCCCAACCCCATCCCAGCCCAGAGCCCCCTCCCACACTTGAACTGCTCATTTCTGTCCCCACCCTGGAGCCCGCACCCCTAGCTGGATCCCTCACCCCTCCCAAACCCCAACCCCCAGGCCCACCCTGGTGCGAGTGAGGGTGGGGGAGAGTTAGCCATGGAGGGAGGGGGGAATGGAGTGAGCAGGGGTGGGGCAGGGATGTTCAGTTTTGTACAATTAGAAAGTTGGCAACCCTAATATTTGGAAGGGACAGGCAAGGCAAGTCTATGTCCCCTTCCCAACTCTGCTCACCTCTCCTCACCGACCTATGCAGGAAAGAAAGTAGCAGCCCCACAAAGGCTGCTTCATAGAATCATATTGCTTCTCCTCAATACGCATAGCCCATGCAAGGGAGCACAGAGATACTAAATTAGATCCAATTAGTACCCTGCACTGGCACACAGGCTGACTGGAGATCTCACTCTGAAACATCAGTAGTTCTGCTATCTGAGTTGTATCTGACCAAAGTCATCCACTCTTACACAGTACACCCCACATGGCAGTAGACTAGAGCTGGTCAGGAATTTTCCAACGGAAAATGTTCTTTTCACAAACAAATAAAAAATAAAATAAAATAAAATTAAAATATTTCTTCTGGAAAATTTCAGTTTTTCCAAAACATGTTGATGTTTCCAGTGGGAAAAAATCAAACTGATAGCTCCTTGGCTTCCCTCCTGGAAGGCTGTCAGTTTCACTTTCTGCCTCTCCAGCAGGGCTGGGGGAGAAAGAGGGAGCCTATCAGCTGGAGACAAGGCAAACTGAGTGAAATTGACAAGGGCCTTCCATGCAGGCAGGTGCAAACTGAAAAAGTCCTTTTCTGTTTTCCCAAAATGGACTTTTTCCAGAAACCCCTTCCCATGAAAAACTTCACATCTTTGACTTTTCATCACGATTCAGGATGGAAATTGATCGTTTTTTGCTTGCAGACATTGCCATTTTCTACGGGAGACCCATAAACAGGAAAGTGACTCTTAAACATTTTCTTTCTTCCATCATCACCGGTTTCCTCAATCTGTCTGACAAACTCTGTTGTTGGGGTTTTATTTTCTTTAGTTCAAAACCTTCCCCTATGGCAGAATCAGTTCTGAATGCTGTGAGAAACATAACTATGCTTTCTTTTTTTAACCATTCTATTCTTCAGTATTGTTATTTTTGGTCCCAACTTGTAGAAGCCTGAGTTTCCAATATATTAGACCAAGCAGTGGCCGCTTGTTCACCTCTGGCCTTTGCTTCCAAATCTATGGATATCTTGGCTCAAGTCCCAGCATTTCACATTAACCTGGCTCATTAGGGAAGGGAATCTGTTAAGCATTGGAGACAGTATTGAATTTGGCTTACTTTCAGGCACCCTAATAAATTTGGCCCCTCCACACACTTTTTTTCATTTGCACACAGCTGAAAGTAATAAGCATTTTATCCCAGGGCAATATCTTTAAGATGGTGGTGTCTTCCTAGTCTCATATCAATCTCCTCTACACCTATCTGCCCCATTCCAAATGGAAACACAAACCTTTGAACACATCACTTCTGATCCTCTGGGCTGAAATTACAATATATTAGAGAATGGCCACACATCTGTGTATTGTCTTTTAATTCAACCACACTAAGACAATGGCCCTAATTCAGGAAAGCATAATTATTCAGGAAGGGCTCTTATGCACATGCTTAAGTACCACTGAAGTCAATGTAATTTAAGCACTAGCTTAGAGTTAAGTATGAGTATGTATGGACAAAATTAGAAAAGCCAAGGCACAAAATGAGATCAAACTAGCTAGGGACATAAAAGGAAACAAGAAAACATTCTACAAATATATTAGAAGCAAGGACAGAGTTACTCAATGAGTGGGGGAAAGACAATAACCGAAAATGTGGAAATGGCAGAGGTGTTTAATGACTTCTTTGTTTCAGTTTTCACCAAGAAGTTTGTTGGCAATTGGACATCTAACATAGTGAATGCCAGTGAAAATGAGGTAGGATCAGGAGTCTAAAATATGGAAAGAACAAGACAAAAATTACTTAGACAAGTTAGATGCCTTCAAATTACCAGGGCCTGACGAAATGCATCCTAGAATACTCAAAGAGAATCATAGAATCATAGAATATCAGGGTTGGAAGGGACCTCAGGAGGTCATCTAGTCCAACCCCCTGCTCAAAGCGGGACCGATCCCCAATTAAATCATCCCAGCCAGGGCTTTGTCAAGCCTGACCTTAAAAACTTCTAGGGAAGAAGATTCCACCACCTCCCTAGGTAAAGCATTCCAGTGTTTCACCACCCTCCTAGTGAAAAAGTTTTTCCTAATATCCAACCTAAATCTCCCCCACTGCAACTTGAGACCATTACTTCTTGTTCTGTCATCTGCTACCACTGAAAACAGTCTAGAGCCATCCTCTTTGGAACCCCCTTTCAGGTAGTTGAAAGCAGCTATCAAATCCCCACTCATTCTTCTCTTCCGTAGACTAAACATCCCCAGTTCCCCTCAGCCTCTCCTCATAACTCATGTTTTCCAGTCCCCTAATCATTTTTGTTGCCCTCCACTGGACTCTTTCCAATTTTTCCACATCCTTCTTGTAGTGTGGGGCCCAAAACTGGACACAGTACTACAGATGAGGCCTCACCAGTGTCAAATAGAGCTGACTGAGGAGATATCTGAGCCATTAGCAATTAACTTTGAAAAGTCATGCAAGATGGGAGACATTCCAGAAGACTGGAAAGGGGCAAATATAGTGCCCATCTATAAAAAGGGAAATAAGGACAACCTGGAGAATTACAGACCAGTCAGCGTAACTTCCGTACCCGGAAAGATAATGGAGCAAATAATTAAGCAATCAATTTGCAAACACCTAGAAGATAATAAGGTGATAAATAACAGTCAGCATGGATTTGTCAAGAACAAATCATGTCAAACCAAATGGATAGCTTTCTTTGACAGGGTAACAAGCCTTGTGGATAAGGGGAAGTGGTAGATGTGGTATATCTTGACTTTAGTAAGGCTTTTCATACTGTCTCGCATGACCTTCTCATAAACAAACTAGGAAAATACAACCTAGATGGAGCTACTATAAAGTGGGTGCATAAGTGGTTGGAAAATCATTCCCAGAGAGTAGTTACCAGTGGTTCACAGTCATGCTGGAAAGGCATAATGAATGAGGTCCCGCAGGAATCAGTTCTGGATCCGGTTCTGTTCAATATCTTCATTAATGATTTAGATAATGGCATAGAGAGTACACTTAAAAAGTTTGAGGACGATATTAAGCTGGGAGGGGTTGCAAGTGCTTTTGAGGATAGGACTAAAATAGAAAATGATCTGGACAAACTGGAGAAATGGTCTGAAGCAAATAGGATGAAATTCAATAAGGACAAATGCAAAAGTATTCCACTTAGGAAGGAACAATCAGTTGCACACATACAAAATGGGAAATGACTGCCTAGGAAGGAGTACTGAGGAAAGGGATCTGGGGGGTCATAGTGGATCACAAGCTAAATATGAGTCAGTGTAATGCTGGTGCAAAAAAAAATGAACATCATTCTGGGATGTATTAGCAGGAGTATTGTAAGCAAGACACAAGAAGTAATTCTTCTGCTCTGCTCCGTGCTGATTAGGCCTCAACTGGAATATTGTGTCCAGTTCTGGGCGCCACATTTCAGGAAAGATGTGGACCAAGTCCAAAGAAGAGCAACAAAAATGATTAAAGGTCTAGAAAATATGACCTCTGAGGGAAGATTGAAAAAATTGGGCTTGGTTAGTCTGGAAAAGAGAAGACTGAGAGGGGACATGATAACAGTTTTCAAGTACATAAAAGGTTATTACAAGGAGGAGAGAGAAAATTTGTTTTCTTAACCTCTGAGGATAGGGGAAGAAGAAATGGGCTTAAATTGCAGCAACGGCGGTTTAGGTTGGACAATAGGAAAAACGTCCTAACTGCAGAATGATTAAGCACTGGAATAAATCATCTAGGGAGGTGGCAGAATCTCTGTCATTCGGTATTTTTAAGAGCCGCTTGGACACACACCTGTCAGGGATGGTCTAGATAATACTTAGTCCTGCCTTGAGTGCAGGGGACTGGACTAGATGACCTCTCAAGGTCCCTTCCAGTTCTATGATTGTATAAGCTTAAGTGCTTTCCTGAATCTGGGTCTTTATCTTTGCCACCAAGAGACAGCTGAATGTTCTAACCATGGGGATATAGCCCTCAAAAATGGATCACACTTGCTGTATCACTACACCATGGGCC
Organism: Lepidochelys kempii; assembly: GCF_965140285.1. Classification (NCBI taxonomy): domain Eukaryota; kingdom Metazoa; phylum Chordata; order Testudines; family Cheloniidae; genus Lepidochelys; species Lepidochelys kempii. Next base: position 20,596,066 of record NC_136394.1, on the reverse strand, counting down.
TGTCTCCCATATATATTAAGTCTCCTTTTACACTGCTCTGCCAATGTAAAGGGGGCGTAAAAGTGCCCACTTTAAGTCCCATTTACACTTCCCTACTAATGGGAAGGGACCTTAATGTAAATGAGAAAAAGTCCCTGCATCATTTTGCAATAGGATTCAGTTTAACTGGAGCAGAGCCTAATGCTAACAATGGATGCTGTTTCATATTAAAAAGCTCTTTCGCTGCCAAGTTCTCAGAGATATCTTCATTTTCTGTCCTTTTACTAGTTAGTGGCAAATGGTGTTTCCCTAGCAACTTATACACCGTTCCCTCAAAACATTTCCCATATGTGTTCTATAAGCAACTGATGGAAGATGACAGGTTAGATAACAATTGCTAGATACAACACTTCACCACACTGCAAAATGTCACTCCCCATTTATGGTTCAAAAAGGGCATGCTGAATGTATTAGTTCTACTAATCAACGACATATCTCTGTGCGCTTCCATCATTCACAGAGCTCAGAGTGTAGCTATTAACCTAACTTACTTTCCTTTGGAGGAAAGTTCCTTTGTAGCTTTACGTTATTCAGGAACGTCCATAAAGCGTTGACTGGTAGCTCCCATTCTTTATTATTAGAGTTGAGCAAACAAACAATTTACTCATTGAGTTTCTCCTTTTTTTTTTTCAAGCGTGTCAGACATTTGTGAGCAGGTTACAGTATTGCTCAAATTTCTCAGTTCTCTAATACTATTCACTCTGTTTTGTGCAACACATTTTCCCTTGCATCAATAATTCAACTGCAAATATTTTAAATTTGTGCAGTGGTGGTAAGTTACATACTGTACATCATTCCTGCTCCCTGACTGGGTCATTTATGTAACCAAACAACATAGCTCCAAGTTCTAACATTATAATAGAATAGTTAATTGGAAGTTTGCTTTTGCTGAATAGTTACACTTAGTTCACCTTTTGCAAATGTGTGCACTAGGTAGGACAATACATGCAGGCAAACCTCGTACAGCATTAATGAGAACGCTGCTGCATAGCAGGCAAGTTACTCCCACCTCGTGGACTGAAACCAGACAATGGAGCTTGTAAATAAGTGACTTATTAGCATGATGAGGATCAGGCTTCAAGAACACATCCTCTCAGAACTGCTCCCATAATGCCCTTTATGCCCTACTGATGTTTGAAGATCAGGTGTGCAAAGAAATTGAGACTACAACACACAGAGGAAATAGGTAGGATGATATTACTCAAGATGAACTTTAGTCAGGGCTCCAAAGTTCACACACAATGAATATGCTTTAGTCAAACACAAAACAGGGGGAAATGGGTGAAATTCTATGGCTTCTGTTATACAGCAGGTCCGACTAATCATCTAATGGCCTCAAACCCTGTGAATCTTACAAGTAGCCATGGGATCATTAGTGAATGCAAATGGATCTCTGTTTTACATCTATTCAAAAGACAGCACCCGTGGCAGCCCTCTGTCCTCTATTGCTGGAATATTGGCTCAGTACTGAGTTAGAAGGATGAGCACCAACTCCGCAAAACCCACTTCCCACAAGACTTAAAGTGTTCCTTGGAGACCTCCCACCCAAGTGTCGACTCACTCAGCCCCATTTAGCCAACTTCAGTCATAGCCCAAAGGGCAGAAACACACAAAGAGTAAATGCATTATGACTGGCTGGATACAAACTGCAGATACATGCTGACAATTCTCCAGCGTGTTTTTGCTGAGGGAAGGTGGTCAGTGAAAGACAAACAGATACATCTAGGGGATGAACAAGGCCACACGGCATTTACAGAAGCTGAACACACGCTGGCAGAGAATTATTGACAAAACTCCTGCATGCACACCGTGGCACCTGGACCCCACCCCAGGAAGGCTGGTGTCCAGTAGCACTTTGAGGTTTCACCAAGGAAGCCTTGCACCTGCTTGGATCCCAAGAGTTTCCCACGAGACCAGTGACCTCTGCTGAGGCACCACTGCTAAATGCAGGTAAGGGAAGAATACACCAATTCAGACCTCCACGTCTGGGGTGGAGGCAACTGGGGCACAATGGTGTGTATCCCTGGCACAGCCTGTTCCTGTGGGAGAAATGGACAATGGTGCAGGTGCTCCCACTACACGTGAGGGATGTTATTTTCCAGCCCTCCCAAAGGCACACCCAGGTTTCAAGAGTGAATGTTCTGCCTCAACAGCTTCTTTTTATAGCTGCCTGTCAAATGAGGGACCTAATCCCAAACTGCTCCCCTCTCTTATTGGTCTAACTCTGTGGACTTGTAACACAGTCCAGAGCAGCCCCCCAATTCAGGAAAGCACTTAAAGTTAAAGCATGTGCTTTCTTAAGTACATGCTTAAGTGCTTTCCTGAACTAGAACCTCTACGTGGAATTGCTAATACATCTCCACGGGACAATCCCAGATCCCTGCATAGGCCAGGCAGTCCTAGTCACTGATTGCCAGAAGTCAAACCTCCAGGTTCAGGATGTACATTTCCCTCTTTGTAGCCAACAAGCAAACTATCTCCCCAGCAAAGATAGTGAAATGCATCCGTGTTTTCTGTTCATGGTGCTACTTGCTCTGAAGTGGCTAGAGTGGGGTGAGCAAACTTTTTGGCCCAAGGGCCACATCTGGGTGGGGAAATTGCATGCAGGGCCATGAATGTAGGGATTGGGGCAGAGAGCTGGGGTGCAGGAGGGAATGCAGGGTGTGGGAGGGGGTGCAGGAAAGGGCTGTGGCCAAGTGGTTGGGGAAGAGAAGGGGTGCGGGGTGTACGATGGAGCTCAAGGCAGGGGTTTGGGGTGCAGGAGGGGGTGCAGAGTGTGGCAGGGGGCTCAGGGCAGGGGGTTGGGGTGCAGAAGGGGTGCGGCAGGGGGGTTAGAGCAGGGGGTTGGGTTCGGGCTCTGGCCTTGCACCGCTCTCCTGGAGCGGCTCCAGGATGGCAGAGGCACACAGCAGGGCTAAGGGCAGGCTTCCTACCTGCCCTTGCCCCTCGCCACTCCCGGGAGCGGCCGGCACCATGTCCCTGCGGCCCCTGGAGGAGGAGGATGCAAAGGGCTCCTCATGCTGCCCTCGCCTGTGGGTACCTCCCCCGAAGCTCCCATTGGCCGTGGTTCCCCATTCTTGGTCAATGGGAGCTGCGGGGGGTAGTGCCTGCAGGCAAGGGCAGCGCGTGGAGCCCTCTGCCCTCCCCGCAGGGGCCATGGGCCGTAGTTTACCCACCCCTGGGCTAGAGGGTGGGTGAGCCAAACTAAACACTATAGGTCTAAGTGGAATAAGCTAGCATCCAGACATGGATGGGATTCAGTTTTAGCCATGATTTTATAGTGTTTCCATATCTCATTGATTTTAAGTTCAGTATGCCTATGAATCTTTTAACCCTGGAAGAAAGTTATCTAAGGAAACAAGATCCACTTAAAGAAAGCCAGAGCATCCCTCCCTTTCCTTTCCCCTCCCTGCCACAAAAAAAGGTCTGGTAAAAGTTTTAAACCCATATTGCTCACAGGCACATTTTTAAAATGTGTGGTATTTGGTGTTTTACAGTTTGGTGGGGGGCTGAAAGAAGGGGAAGGAAGAGCTCTGCATCTTCCTCGACATACTGAAAGATATGCTTCAGAACATCAAGCTCCATGTGTCAAAATGGTAACAATTAGTCAAGATGAGACATCACATGAGTAGCCTCTGCTCTTTAACGTCTAACCCTGTATGTGGATGATCCTCACCTCTTAACAGCAGTAAACCAAAGCTATATTTTACGTACACACAGTGCTTGATTCTTCACCTCCTGCTTACTGATGAGAAGAACTGATCAGGGGAAAAAAAACCCCAAAAACACTCTTGGTCCCAGTCATCGTGGAACTTACACATGCAAACAGTGCCAGTGAGGTCAATGGAACTACTCAAGGAAAGGACAACAGAATGAGGTGCAAAGTACATGTAATCTACTTTGATTTTTACTATGCTAGGAGAAAAAAGACCCTCTTGCACCATTAAGTATGAGAATTCTTCCCTTCAGATTAAAGAAGCTTTTTAGGACTGTTTCAATTATGCTTCTAAATCAGCTGTTTCACATATGATGAGATAATCAACTCTTCTGTGAGATTTTCTTTGATTTGCATTTTAATATGCTCATCAACCTAATGGGGACTGGGGAATGTATGTGTGGTGGGGAACCACATTTCCAAGAAATAGGACAATAAGAATGCTCAATGTCAAATATAGTGCTCTACTTGCATAATGCAAAAACCTTTAAATACTTTAAATCCCCCCAACCCCACAAACTGTTCCTCACACGTTCTTGTCAACTGCTGGAAATGGTCCACCTTGATTATCACTACAAAAGGTTCTCCTCCTTCCCCTCACCCCCTCCCGCCCCCCCGCTCTCCTGCTGGTAATAGCTCACCTTACCTGATCACTCTCTACAGTGTGTATGGTAACACCCATTGTTTCATGTTCTCTGTGTATATAAATCTCCCCACTGTGTTTTCCACGGCATGCATCCGATGAAGTGAGCTGTAGCTCACAAAAGCTTACGCTCAAATAAATTGGTTAGTCTCTAAGGTGCCACAAGTCCTCCTTTTCTTTAAATACTAGGTTCTCAGTCATCCAGTGAGTAAACATTCATTCCCATAGCCCTTTGCACCCACCTTTAATGTCAATCAAGCACTCAGAGTTTTCAGGCATTGTCACCAAACCAATGGCAGCCTGAAATTGCTACCTTCAGAGCAGAGCACACATTACTAAGTGAACAGCAATTACAAAGCAATGAGCAAGGTTCATTTCTACTCTTGTTTGGGGGTGGGAAAGCAATTATTTACAAAAAGTACAGGTTGTTCTTAATACTTATTTCATTTTAAATTGCTAACATGCTTCTAATGGAGTTGCCTTAGCTTTTTGGATTCTACTGTCTAATATATTGAGTGTCAGTTATTTTCCCCCCTCCTTCCTGCCCAGACTCTTGTATTCAGAGTTGGGTTTTTTTTTGGGGGGGGGGGTTTACACAGTGGTTCTATAAGCCCACTGCTCTAATCTGAGTGTTGTACATAATTCCTTGCTGTGAAACAATCCCTGCTTCTAGGGACTGCGTTAACAGCTGACTTTCATATTTAAGCTCTACCAAACAAGGGTACTTAGCTAGTATTCTTCCAAATTTCCCTTTTCTACTGTTGAGCTACCTGAGTCTTTGAATTGAAGTCCAGCTTTTTTCTGCTTGATCCTACAATGAAACTATAATTCTGTTCTTAAAACAGCATAGTCTGTTGCCAGGGAACCTGTGATAAACCCTTGCCATTATATCATTATAATAATACTTTGTACTGTTCAACTGAAGATCTCAAGTCACTTTACACACACCGATTAACTGAGCCTCACTGCATAGGTCAGTGTTATGGTAATACCCATTTAACAGGTGAGGAAACCAGAGTCACAGAGAAGTTAAGCGAGTTCCTGTGTCACACTGGCAAAGTCAGGAAGATAACCACGGGATTCTGATCCCCCATTTCCTACTTTCATAGAAGATTAGGGTTGGAAGAGACCTCAGGAGGTCATCTAGTCCAATCCCCTGCTCAAAGCAGGACCAGCCCCAACTAAATCATACTTTAAGCACTAGACCAGTCTAATTTCAGAATTATGACTGGCTCTGTGCAAATATTGACAGTAACACTTGTGACATCTTTGCAGAATTTCACTTCAGGAATTATGTTGCCTCAAGCATTACTAACATGCAACTCACTCTATAAACAAGAAGTTAGGAAGCAAACAATCATGCGGTGGTGGTAGGGTGAGGGCTTGAAAAGGTGAAATTTCACAAACGTTTGTTTGCATCCACCAGCAGAACTAGGAGGGTGGCCATCACAGAACATTTCTGTTGATGCAACATGAGACAAGAGGAGAGAGGTAGTTTATGTACCACCCCCTCCAGGAGAAAAGGGAGGGGGAGACAGAATTTAGCAACCTCTCTGAATCCCCCTCCCCCACACACACTTGACATATTTATGGTGAAAGATGGAAAAGCGGCAAGGACATGAGCAGCAAGGAGAAAGAGGCTTCCACCACTGATGTGGGTGAAGATGGATAAGATAGTCAGAATGCATCATACCCTGTAAGCAGGACAGCTGGTTGTGTTCTAAGCATCAGATTTCAATACTTGGTTGCTTTGGTACCACATCCTGGCAGGGTCATAGAATCATAGAATATCAGGGTTGGAAGGGACCCCAGAAGGTCATCTAGTCCAACCCCCTGCTCGAAGCAGGACCAATTCCCAGTTAAATCATCCCAGCCAGGGCTTTGTCAAGCCTGACCTTAAAAACCTCTAAGGAAGGAGATTCTACCACCTCCCTAGGTAACGCATTCCAGTGTTTCACCACCCTCTTAGTGAAAAAGTTTTTCCTAATATCCAATCTAAACCTCCCCCACTGCAACTTGAGAAACATTACTCCTCGTTCTGTCATCTGCTACCATTGAGAACAGTCTAGAGCCATCCTCTTTGGAACCCCCTTTCAGGTAGTTGAAAGCAGCTATCAAATCCCCCCTCATTCTTCTCTTCTGCAGGCTAAACAATCCCAGCTCCCTCAGCCTCTCCTCATAACTCATGTGTTCCAGTCCCCTAATCATTTTTGTTGCCCTTCGCTGGACTCTCTCCAATTTATCCACATCCTTCTTGAAGTGTGGGGCCCAAAACTGGAAACAGTACTCCAGATGAGGCCTCACCAATGTCGAATAGAGGGGAACGATCACATCCCTCGATCTGCTCGCTATGCCCCTACTTATACATCCCAAAATGCCATTGGCCTTCTTGGCAACAAGGGCACACTGCTGACTCATATCCAGCTTCTCGTCCACTGTCACCCCTAGGTCCTTTTCCGCAGAACTGCTGCCTAGCCATTCGGTCCCTAGTCTGTAGCTGTGCATTGGGTTCTTTCGTCCTAAGTGCAGGACCCTGCACTTATCCTTATTGAACCTCATCAGATTTCTTTTGGCCCAATCCTCCAATTTGTCTAGGTCCTTCTGTATCCTATCCCTCCCCTCCAGCGTATCCACCACTCCTCCCAGTTTAGTATCATCCGCAAATTTGCTGAGAGTGCAATCCACACCATCCTCCAGATCATTTATGAAGATATTGAACAAAACCGGCCCCAGGACCGACCCTTGGGGCACTCCACTTGACACCGGCTGCCAACTAGACATGGAGCCATTGATCACTACCCGTTGAGCCCGACAATCTAGCCAGCTTTCTACCCACCTTATAGTGCATTCATCCAGCCCATACTTCCTTAACTTGCTGACAAGAATACTGTGGGAGACCGTGTCAAAAGCTTTGCTAAAGTCTAGAAACAATACATCCACTGCTTTCCCTTCATCCACAGAACCAGTAATCTCATCATAAAAGGCAATTATCTCAACCCTTCACCCTTCTCAAGTTCACTGCATCTAGGACTTTTGAGGATGACCTTAAAAAACATGTTTGTTTGCTCTGAATGGGAATTAATGATCTTGCAGCTCTTTTCATTAAGAGGTTTGACCTAATGTCCTGAGCCAGAACTTCTCCCCTCACTCATATTTAGTGCACTATATGCCAGTGTATTGTTTAAATGCCACTCTCCACCCCAGAGGTGGCCATATTTCTGGCAGTGTAGGCATGACACTGAGACAAAATTGTCAAAAAAATTATATAAATAAAAATGATTTCCTTTAACAGAGACATAACTAACCAAGCATGAGCTTTTAGTGAGCTAAGAACAGAAATGGAGGGCAAGACAGCAGATGGGAAAGTATAGTCTCTCTTCTAAGCTCCCTAAGGAATACCACCACCAAGCTCAGAAGCCTTTACACATCTGTTAGCAATGCCCCTGAGGCAGGAAGGGAGTGACTCCAGTATTACTGTAGACTTAGCCTGGAGGAGTGACAGCTGTTTTTAATCTCTCCCACTCACCTACAAGGCTATTCTCACACACTGTCAATGCTATTCCATTGCAGCAATGTCATATCCTTCACAGGCTAGAGATGTACCTGCAACATATGGTGCATGTCCTAAAAAGCATAGCTTGCCTTGGTTCCAATCCATTACATGAGGGATAAATAATTTTGTGTTATCTCTTCTAATTAACATATGAAAATATTAAATATGCACCATAAATCTTTAGCCAAAACAAAATTCCAATTGAAGAGTCATGCTTGGCGTGTTTTCATGGTCAGAGTCTATAATCTGGGATGAAAAAACCAAACACAATAACTTCCTATGCTCAGTATGTCCTGAATTCCATAATCATTTTACTTATAATAGGTTTAGTGACAAGCTCTGGTTGGTTATTGGTAAGCAGAGCACACCATTAGCATCCCTGTGCATGCAATGCTAACCTATGGGATTGCTTTAACTCTTAATCAGAAACAGAGAGAATTAACAAATCATGCTGTCGATGGCGTTTTCCCTCCCAATGGAGGAAAGCAGTGTACTTTTAAGAGCAGGGAGGGGAATGTTCAGATCCATAATAGGTTTCCAGAATATTTTCTGCTGATACTTGGCATATGTGGTCACCCAGGTTCAGATTTTAATGATATGTGGGCACTTAAAGATGTAATCATCCTCTGAGGAGATTTTTTTCCAAAAACACCTGACAGGGTTAGGCATCTAACTGATTTAAATCAATAGGATTTAGACCTCTAAGACACTTAGGCACTTTTGAAAATCTCACTAAACCCCTCATATGCATCTTTCAGCACATAAATACCTTTGAAAATCTGGCCCCCTCGTCCAGCAAGGTTTGCTGCTATAAATGGGCAACTCCCTTACCCTAGCCCTGTGCGCTCCGGGTAACTCTCAGATCCATGTTACAAAGCAGAAGTGGGAGCAGCATATTCCAGTTAATGCCAGTGGGGCTGAGGAAGAGAACAGGATAGTATGGCTATGTTCCCCTGAAACACTTTACCAGGGAATATTTTAAGCTTGGGGGAGAGAGAGCCAACATGGCTGCAACCCAAAATTGGCAGGATGGGGTTGGTGAACAGGCTAACAGGTCACTCTTCAAACAGTTCTGAGCCTTCCCCAAAAGATCCAAGAAGGGGAGGAAGGATGGTCTTATGGTTAAAGTGCTGAGCTGGAACTCTGGAGATGTGGATCCATTTGCCAGCTGTGCCCCAGAGTCCCTAGGTGACCTATGTTAAGTCACACAGGGCCAGATTTCCGGAAGAGTTCAGCTCCCATTTATGGCCAGATGTTCAGAATTGCTCAGCACTCAGAAAAATGGGAGCTGCTGTGCACTTTTGAAAGTCTGGCCATTCATCTGTGCCCCGTCTATAACATGGGTAGAGCAATGCCTCCTTTCTACCAGCCTTTGCCTGTCCATGTTGTCTCATTAGATTGCAAGCTTTTGGGGACATACATGGCTTCTTCCACGTGTGCGCACAGCACCTAGCACATTGGGGCCCGATCTCTATGAGGCCTCTAGGTGCTAGCTTAATACAAGCAAGCAAGCAAAACAAACATGCAGTGATGTGCTAGACAGGTTCCCAGCAGTCCCTTGTTAAACTTCTGCTGCCAAACTGTAGGGAAGCTTGAGATATTTCCCTGTGTCTGGCAGAGTCCCTCCCTTTTGTATGCTGCTACATTCTCACTGAAACAGGAGTTGTCTGTTGAACATAGGCCAGCTGGTGCCAAATGGCAAGTATTTTCTGTATATTTTCTGAGGTGCAAGGAGCAAGGGTAAAATGGGAAAAGATATGGCCTTTACACAACCTCCCTGTTCCACTCTGCACACACCCTTGGGGCAGCCATACAGAATTCTTTGCTTCTTGTGTGTCCCTTTTTCCTCCTTCTATTCCTTCCCATCTTGAATGCCACATCCATTTCATCATCTCAGCCTGACTACAAATACATATCCATCCATCTCCTGAATAACCCAGCACCATATCCTCTTACCAGTTTTTAAGCACAGCTTCCAGTGTCATCAATGAGGAGTTCTGCCTAAAAACGGATGACCCCAAGTTATTCATCATCAGCCTCAATCATTTAAAAAAAAAACTATTTAATCAACCAGACACCACCTGCAGGTGAAAGCCAGATGGATGGGGCAGGGGAAGAAAGAATCACATACCAAGCCAATAGCTCCAGTAGCTTAACTGTATTCCCCAGTTTAAGCTGCAGTTACTCCCTGGGACATCTTATTCTGTAAATTAAAGAGCAAGTCAATTAATTATAAAGTTTCAGTAAACTACCTAAATTAAATTTGACTTGTATAGCAGAGAAGACTGTCAGATGAAATTATGAGGATTTATGTTAGATACTCACTTGAAAAAGTCCATATCAGCATGATCTGTTGATTTTCAGGGAGAGATGTGCCAGATCGTTCATTACTCTTTTATTAGTATTCCACTCAGCACTTTGGGTTTGCAAGTGGTGCAAACATTTTCAGAGCTTGCATTTCATGAGCAGAAAAACTCAACATTCTTTTCTAAAAATTTATGAGGCTGAGCATCACATTACATTTTGAGCCACAATATGTAATGAGTCAAACTTTTTAAAGCATTTTTTAAAAAAGTATTATGCACTGTATTTCATTTCATCTCCACTTATCACTTAGTTCATGAAATATTATTTTCAAAGCATGCATTTTTTCCCCTTGAGCAAATATTCACCTATTAAAGTGGGTTCCACAGCCTAACTTCTTATCAATTCAGGTATCACTGGAAATAAATACTCAGCACTTTTTCCATCCATGGATCTAAGGCCCTAATCCTGTAATCACTTATGCACATGCTTAACTTTGCATATGAGACTAGATTTAATTAAAATCAACAGGATTGCTTATGTGTATAAAGATAACCAAGGTCCGGATTTTTTAAAAGGTATTTAGGTATTGCCATGCTCAGCATGGTCACACCTGATTTAGGAGCCTATGTCTCATTCTTAAAGTGATTCAGCTATTTAGAATATTGATTGTTCATTGGATTTAGGCTCCTAAATCACCTTTGAAAATGAGACTTAGGCATTGTGACACTGAGCATCGCAAAACCTATGTTCCTTTAAAAATCTGGACCTAAGTATAGTGAAGAATCGGGACCTACGTGTTTTAACAAAGGAATGTATGCTACAAATGAGGAAACTGAGGCACAATAGAGGTTAATGCTAAGATTTGCAAAGGATCCTAAAGGATTTAGGTGCCTCTCTCTCTCTTTTATACAGTACACCTATAACAGCTATCATTCTGACTTGACAGCATTTCACTCTCCCTTTGCACTGGTGCAAATAAATACATAAAGGTGCAAGGCAATGAGCCCCTGTTATTTTGTTGTTTGGAAAAAGATAGTGGGAGAGATTCTTAGCTGGTGTAAACTGGCAGAGATAACATAATCTACATTAACTGAGGATATGACCTATTGCCATTATCGATGCAAGCTAGGGTTTTTCAGCAGGAACTTCAGCAAAAGACAGAAACAGAACTGAAGAGAGGCTCATGGAGAATTGGATATTTGGACATTCTGTGTAGTTACAACAGATGAAGTTGAAATGTTTCTCATACCCCCTTTTTTCTTGTTAACAAAAACACTTTATTTAAAAGTTGTGTGTGTGTGTGTGTCTTAATTTTTTGGTTTACTGGGCACCTTGCCTTTCTCTTTCCATACTTGTGAAGAGTCCTTATTCATTATCTGGGCTATTCCGAGAGAGATGCCCTCAATAGAGCCCATCATCTATGCAATAAAAAGGACACTAGATGCCAACAAGTTGGATCTACATTTAATTTCTTACCTAGCTGGCAGTTCATTCAAACACCTACCCCTTGAGAAAAAGTTACTAAACTTAATCTGACCTTTGGTATCTCAAGTTTAATGCAGTGCTCAGCTTAATCTTCATCAGGTTTTGCTATTACCTAATTGTTACTAATGGCATGGGGTAGTGCTAATTAAATACAGCTTAATGTCTTTGAAACACAGATTAAGTGGTGCAGTTTTTCACAAATGCTTAAGAAGAGAGCCTCAACCAAATCTCAGTTCAAACAGATGTCTGTCTGCCTTGCAGGCAAAACATGAATTTTAGTCTGAGTTTTAGACTTTGAGCTATTTTTTTTAAAGCAGATCACCACCACATTTTGTGGGAAATTAAATCAGTCTGTCCCAGGGTTTACTCATAATGCCAGTTCATCCACCGCTGTCCTGTGAACACATTACCCTGACAACCTGCTCAACCCCTGGTGTCAGAACACAACCATATGTGCAGTACTGGTCACCAATCTGGTACTATTCACACAATCCCTTTGAAAGTTGAAGGGGACACTCATTAACCTGTAGTCGTCCATTCCGTATAGCGCTTGAGGCATTTATACCTATGTGTTTCCTGTTCAATACTTTTTAAACTGCTATAAATCTTTGCCATTTACCATGACCATGAGATCTCTAGGGATGTTTGAACTATTTATTTAAAATATTGATTGCAGTCACTGAATTATTTATAACTCTTTTCAAGAATTACCACCACAGAGTTGATAATGCATTAAGTTAGGCTCAGCTCCCTTTCTATATCCAGGTCTACAGCTCCATTGATAACTTAACAGAGTACAGGGATTTGATTTTGTTGTTGTTGTTCAAGAAGAAGAATGAGATCTGCAGGAACACGGTGTCCTTTAACTCCATGCCACACAGTAACAGCCAGATTAATTGGATTCTTGTTGACTGTTAGCATTAATTGTGTATGGATTTCATTTACGGGAAGACCACAAAACAGCTATTATTTTACCTGGCTGCTCCTTGTTAAAGAAATTTCATGAAGACTGATTAAAACGGGGGGGGGGGGGGGAGGGAGAATTTGTTCTTCAGTCTTGGTGCTGCTGTCTCACCTAATATTTCTGAGAATATGTTCAGCCAATCCTTATTTTTACCTTCATAGTGTAAGTGCATTGATTAGTTCCAGAGAAAATTTTATCCTCTTCAAAAGCTATGCGGTTTCAAATGACTTTGAAATACGAGATTGGAAAATGGATGCCATTTTTTCTGCAGGGGAGGGGAGAGAATAAGTGTGTATATGAAATGTAACTTTTGAATCAATACAGTAAATCAACTTCTCCTTCCATTCCCCATACCTGACATTGGCAAAATGCCCATGTGTACATACAGAGTGCCGCTGTGCTTCCTGGAGATGCTCCCTGGATAGCCTTGGGAGAACAGCATCCCAACTATTTAATGTTTCTATATCCTCATGGATATTAAGAGTTATGCATACAAATTCAGCTACCCTAGAGAGCAGCCTTCTACTCAGAAGCCTGGAAACCATGTGAGAAAGGCTAGGAATCTCATCTCTACTATCATTATCTATTACTTAGGAGTGCTTTCAGTCAGTGCTAGAGACCTCCTCACAGGAACCACGATTGGTCCTTGACCAGTGGGCACTGTCTTTAGTGAAAAGGACAGAGCACAGTTCCATCTTGACTCTTTCAGCTTTTATTGTGTGGTAGCATGCAAGTGATTAGCCCAGAAGTGAAAATTCATTAACGTTGTAATTAAGTTAATCTAACTAATTTCTTCATATCTCTGAATGCTTTTCAAAAAGCTCTAGCAATAACAGCTTAATTTTTAGAATATAAAATCTCTGCAGGTAGTTAAGACCTTAATAGTGCCTGATTAAAAAACAACAGCAGTATTTAATTATATAAGAATTAGCTGCTAAGCATGCTCTCCTCATGACTTCTTTAGTGCACTTCTTCTGGTCTCTGTCTAATGGTTGGATCCTCAGAGGAATGCCTGTCCCCAGGGTCAGTAGGCCCTTGACTGACCTGTTGTACTCGAGTGTCTGCTTTTTGGCCATCGTTTTGTCTGCAACAGGTCTCGCTGCATTGGTAACAGGGTTTTGGTCCTCTGTCCCATCAGTACCCACACTGGACAGGTTTGGCACCTCTGGGATGGGGTCTGAACAAGAAGAAGCTGCCTTGTGTAACAGTCTCTTAGCTGTTTTCACAGCTGATTCCACCACCTTATCATTACTCTATGTGTATACTAGGGAAGAGGTGTGGTGGTCAAACTCCCATTCATATGCAAAATCCTTGAATTTGTCCAAGGCAAATTGGGGCCCATTGTCAGTGAATATCATGTCTGGAATGCCATATTTCACAAACTAGGTCTTCAGTTTGCCAATCACTGACTTGCTTCCTCTATTACATAAGGCATCAACCTTCCAAAAGTTTGAATAGTAGTCCACTGAAATAAAGTCCTGATTTTCTCTGAAGGTAAAAATAAGTCCACCCCCACTTTCTCCCATGGTTTGGCAGGCAGCTCATGTGGTAACAGTCTCTTTGTGCTGGCAGTTACCACATGACTGGCAGATGTAACACCTCTCTATCAAGGAACAGAGTTGTGTATGCATTCTTGGCCAATAAACATACTCTTGAACCCATCTAAGATATGTCTTACACCTGAACATTGACAGTATTTTTGCTTGACTTTTGTCTTCTGGCCACCCTGCTACTGTTCTCTTAACTTCCTGTACTTGGATGTCCTTTTCCAGAGCCTCTTTGGTTTCCAACAGCTTTGCTGATGAAACTGAGAGACTGAATCCATGAACATGCTGCACTATGTTCAAATCCCCTTCCCACAACTCACTAACACTTGGTTTATACATATATCTCCTGCTCAGCAATCAACAGCAAGGGTGTCAGCAAACAACAGTGATCGTCCTAGACAATACATGGCTATCTGACCTCTATCTGATTGTGCTGTAGGTGCATCAACATGTGCCGCAAATCTCTTTGGAGCACTAAGGAGGAGCTTTGCCATGACTGTCTTTAGGGGGCTTTTGGGCTGACTGTGTTATTACTGTATGGCCATAGGTGTGCTGATGGAATCATTCCATTCCCAATACCACAAGCCAGAAGCTCTTTTTTTATTTGGGCGTAACCCTACTCAATCGAACAGGGCTGTGCTGGGATAAACAACCAGCAGATCCTGCAAAAGAGCTCCTCTCCTCTCTCTAATATATCATGCAGGCATGTTAATGGCTCTCCTGGCTGGTGGTACTTCACTGGCCCCTTTTGCTTCTTGCACTGTAGCTATAAAATTCTAATACTGCATTCTGATCAGATCCATGGCTTGTATGGCTGTACTCCCTAGAGCGATCTGTGGTGCTTACCATCCAGTACCAACTGAAGTTTGTGGTAATGTTTTATTTCTCAGGCTAGTTACCATGAGGTCACATTTTCCTATGGACTGCATTATGCTCTAATTGTAAGTTATTAGATTGCATGCACCTACTCTTTATAATGGGTGTGCTTGAGTCCAATTCACCCAGGGAATCTCAGTGCAGGAGGACCGTTATCCAGCTGAAATCACACAGAATGATTCCCTATTAACCTCTGTGCATGCAACAGTTTTCGTATTGTCCCTTGGTAGTTTGTTCTAGCTTAGTTTAGACATAAACAAACACACTGGAGAAGGGCTGTGATATGGAAAAGCTAATTAGCATATCACTTTCACAGCTCAGACAGCCCACTGTTCTACTTCTCCACCAGACTGATTCTCTCTTTGCAACTGTGCTTTAACTCCTCCCAAACACACAAAACTTTTCTGGTGGAGTGCACACCCATACTATCATTGAAAGTCAGTCATGGACACCAAGCCATTTGAATGGGCTTCATCCAAAACTACATTGAGGGCTGGCATATCTAAGGATGTGGTGTCTTCCAGGTGCTAAGATACGGGATGTAGACCTGAGGTTGAAAAGGATCCTTAAGGGTGCAGGAAAGAATTCCCTAATTATCCTTCATGTGGGAACAAATGATATGGCTAGATTCTCGCTAGAAAGTATTAAGGGAGACTATGCTAGGCTGGGGAAGACGCTTAAGGAAATCGAGGCTCAGGTAATCTTTAGTGGGATTCTGCCTGTTCCTAGAGAAGGGCAACAAAGGTGTGACAAGATTATGACTATCAACAGATGGCTTAGGCAGTGGTGCTATAAGGAGGGCTTTGGGATGTATGGCCACTGGGAGGCATTCATGGACAGAGGACAGTTCTCTCGGGATGGACTTCACCTGAGTAGGGAAGGAAATAGACTTCTAGGATGGAGGCTGGCACAACTGATTAAGAGAGCTTTAAACTAGGAATCTGGGGGAGATGGTTGGGAGATGTCCAGGTAATCTCCACACCAGATTTTAGCATTGCGAGGGAAGAAAACAAAGTAAGAAAGAATACAGCCGTGGGTAGCAGAATGTATATAAGGAGGAAGGGCAGTGTGGATACCAGTCTAATAGGTTCTACTGGCTGTAGAGTGACTGTGCCTAATAGGGTACAGAATCTGAGCGAGGCCAAACAGCAAAAATTAAGATGTTTGTACACCAGTGCGAGGAGCCTCGGTAACAAAATGGAGGAACTAGAGCTACTGTTGCAGGAAGTGAAACCAGATATTATAGGGATAACAGAAACATGGTGGAATAGTCGTCATGACTGGACTACAGGTATTGAAGGGTATGTGCTGTTTAGGAAAGACCGAAATAAAGATAAAGGTGGTGGAGTAGCATTGTAGATCAACGATGAGGTAGAATGTAAAGAAATAAGAAGCGATGGAATGGATAAGACAAAGTCCGTCTGGAAAAAATTACATTGGGGAAGAAAACTATTAGAGCCTCACCTGGGATAGTGCTTGGGGTGTGCTATAGACCGCCGGGATCTAATTTGGATATGGATAAAGCCCTTTCTAATGTTTTTAATAAAGTAAATACTAATGGAAACTGCATGATCATGGGAGACTTTAACTTCCCAGATATAGACTGGAGGACGAGTGCTAGTAATAATAATAGGGCTCAGATTTTCCTAGATGCGATAGCTGATGGATTCCTTCATCAAGTCGTTGCTGAACCGACTAGAGGGGATGCCATTTTAGATTTGGTTTTGGTGAGTAGTGAGGACCTCATAGAAGAAATGATTGTAGGGGATAATCTTGGTTCAAGTGATCATGAGCTAATTCAGTTCAAACTGAACGGAAGGATTAACAAAAATAAATCTGCAACTAGGGTTTTTGATTTCAAAAGGGCTGACTTTCAAAAATTAAGGAAATTAGTTAGGGAAGTGAAGAACTTATGGATCTAAAGATAGAGGAGGCCTGGGATTACTTTAAATCAAAGCTGCAGAAGCTATCGGAAGCCTGCATCCCAAGAAAGGGGAAAAAATTCATAGGCAGGAGTTGTAGACCAAGCCTGATGAGCAAGCATCTCAGAGAGGTGATTAAGAAAAAGCAGAAAGCATACAGGGAGTGGAAGATGGGAGGGATCAGCAAGGAAAGCTACCTTATTGAGGTCAGAACATGTTGGGATAAAGTGAGACACGCTAAAAGTCAAGTAGGGTTGGACCTTGCAAGGGAATTAAAACCAATAGTAAAAGGTTCTATAGCCATATAAATAAGAAGAAAACAAAGAAAGAAGAAGTGGGACCGCTAAACACTGAGGATGGAGTGGAGGTTAAGGATAATCTAGGCATGGCCCAATATCTAAACAAATACTTTGCCTTAGTCTTTAATAAGGCTAAAGAGGATCTTAGGGATAATGGTAGCATGACAAATGGGAATGAGGATATGGAGGTAGATATTACCATATCTGAGGTAGAAACGAAACTCAAACAGCTAAGTGGGACTAAATCGGGGGGCCCAGATAATGTTCATCCAAGAATATTAAAGGAATTGGCACCCGAAATTGCAAGCCCATTAGCAAGAATTTTTAATGAATCTGTAAACTCAGGAATTGTACCGTATGACTGCAGAATTGCTAACGTAGTTCCTATTTTTAAGAAAGGAAAAAAACGTGATCCGGGTAACTACAGGCCTGTTAGTTTGACATCTGTAGTATGCAAGGTCTTGGAAAAAATTTTGAAGGAGAAAGTAGTTAAGGACATTGAAGTCAATGGTAAATGGGACAAAATACAACATGGTTTTACACAAGGTAGATCACGACAAACCAACCTGATCTTCTTTGTTGAGAAAGTAACAGATTTTTTAGGCAAAGGAAACACAGTGGATCTAATTTACCTAGATTTCAGTAAGGCGTTTGATACCGTGCCACATGGGGAATTATTAGTTAAATTGGAAAAGATGGAGATCAATATGAACATTGAAAGGTGGATAAGGAATTGGTTAAAGGGGAGACTACAACAGGTCCTACTGAAAGGTGACCTGTCAGGCTGGAGGGAGGTTACCAGTGGAATTCCTCAGGGATTGGTTTTGGGACCAATCTTATTTAATCTTTTTATTACTGACCTCGGCACAAAAAGTGAGAGTGTGCTAATAAAGTTTGCAGATGATACAAAGCTGGGAGGTATTGCCAATTTAGAGAAGGACCGGGATATCATACAGGAGGATCTGGATGACCTTGTAAACTGGAGTAATAGTAATAGGATGAAATTTAATAGTGAGAAGTGTAAGGTCATGCATTTAGGGATTAATAACAAGCATTTTAGTTATAAGCTGGGGACGCATCAATTAGAAGTAATGGAGAAGGAGAAGGACCTTGGAATATAGGTTGATCATAGGATGACTATGAGCCGCCAATGTGATATGGCTGTGAAGAAAGCTAATGCGGTCTTGGAATGCACCAGGAGAGGTATTTCCAGTAGGGATAAGGAGGTGTTAGTACCTTTATACAAGGCACTGGTGAGACCTCACCTGGAATACTGTGTGCAGTTCTGGTCTCCCATGTTTAAGAAGGATGAATTCAAACTGGAACAGGTACAGAAAAGGGCTACTAGGATGAGCCGAGGAATGGAAAACTTGTCTTATGAAAGGAGACTCTCAAGGAGCTTGGCTTGTTTAGCCTAACTAAAAGAAGGTTGAGGGGAGATATGATTGCTCTCTATAAATATATCAGAGGGATAAATACTGGAGAGGGAGAGGAATTATTTAAGCTCAGTACCAATGTAGACACAAGAACAAATGGATATAAACTGGCCACCGGGAAGTTTAGACTTGAAATTAGACGAAGGTTTCTAACCATGACAGGAGTGAAGTTTTGGAATAGCCTTGAAGGGAAGCAGTGGGGGCAAAAGATCTATCTGGCTTTAAGATTAAACTCAATAAGTTTATGGAGGAGATGGGATGATGGGATAACATGATTTTGGTAATTAATTGATCTTTAAATATTCATGGTAAATAGGCCTAATGGCCTGTGATGGGATGTTAGATGGGGTGGGATCTGAGTTACCCAGGAAACAATTTTCTGTAGAATCTAGCTGGTGAATCTTGCCCATATGCTCAGGGTTTAGATGATAGCCATATTTGGGGTCGGGAAGGAATTTTCCTCCAGGGCAGATTTTAAGAGACAGCACTACTTGGAAAAAAGAAAAGGAGTACTTGTGGCACCTTAGAGACTAACCAATTTATTTGAGCATGAGCTTTCGTGAGCTACAGCTCACTTCATCGGTGTTGCATCCGATGAAGTGAGCTGTAGCTCACGAAAGCTCATGCTCAAATAAATTGGTTAGTCTCTAAGGTGCCACAAGTCCTCCTTTTCTTTTTGCGAATACAGACTAACACGGCTGTTACTCTGAAACCTGTCACTACTTGGAAATGACTGTCATAATATATCAACCAATTCAGCACAGTCATGATCTTCATTTATACAGCATCTTTCATTCAAAATGAACCCAAAACACTTTACAACCTACATACAGGCATCACTTCATCCACTGCTGATTTGCACAGGGGTGGGATCTGACTCGTATTTAACAGTGCACACTAACATCACACAACCATTTTATGGCAAAGCTATATTCTGCTTGAGACTGCAGGGGGAAATTAGATATTCAGATTTTAGTTACCAAGGTCAGATCTGGTACAAACACAAGGGTGAGCAGCCTACTCATGACTTTTTATTGACCACAGATGCACAGGAATTGAGATGAAAGTTTCATCTCAACTACAGTATTGTCAGCAACATAGCACATATTATTGATCCATTAGTTCAAAACTGGGGGATGAGTAACACCTACTGAATCACTAGTATTCTGTTTCTTAGAAGTCTCATTATTCATTGACCTTTCTTGTGGCATTTCATAGAATCCCATTGCAAACTGTTATTGCTGTAGATTATGCAAAGTATTCATTGCAAAGTAGCTTGGCCACTATTTAACAGAGAAAAAAGTGACATTTTCACAATAAGTTTGTGTAGAAGTCATTCGCAGTAAAGATGTTCTCCATTATGGCATTTACTCTTTTCTTAATTAGCCCAGTTGTGTTTAGAAATGGCAGCTCTCACAGCCACTATTCTGTAACCATAAAACAGTGGGCGCTGACTCATCTCATTTTTTGCTTCTTCTATTTACATATCTTTCAATACAGGATTAAATGAACTGGAGTAACTAGGCGTGAACAGAAGGGTTCAGGAGATAGCAGCCACTTTAAGGAGCATCCCTTCCCCCTTTCTCTGTCTCACTAGTAGAAAAACTGAAATCTCATTTCACACATTAAGGTAGCCTAGAATTGCTGAGCCTGTTCATTGCCAAAGTGAAAGAAACAAGGTCAGATTATAAAATCTTAAGGATGACTGATTTGCCTTATGTTACCAAAAAGACAGTTGTAAATCGTGCCAGCATTTCAGGTCAAATGCTGAACTGCAGTAACTTCCACAGAGACAAGATGAACGAGAATTGTCACTGTGTGAATAAAGAGGATTCACCACACATCTTGCAAGCTAAAACTGGGGTTCTTCTTAGCCTCTGTAGAGCGTCCAGCCCATCGCACTTTAGCTTGTCCTAAATGATTGTTTCCTCTGGAGTTCCAAAGGCTATGTCAAATATCAGCCAAAGATGAAATATTACCTGCTTTACTGTCAACGGGTACCCTTCAAAACCAAGCCTGTTTCCTCTACTGCCTCCCACCTTGCACAGTCATTTGTACCTATGCAAAGTGGTTATGAAACTCTACCATTCAGACTTGGCAGTTTTTACCCTCTGCTTTGCATACGTCTAAGCAACTATACCAAGTGCGAGGCAGTGGAGAATCAGGACCTATATTCTCTCATCACATTGAAGTAGTGAACTAACTCACTCATTGAAGAGGATGTCAGAGAATCAAAGTACCACTTTATTGGCAGATTTTCCAAATAGGACATTGACACCTGCCTGAGGTGACCTCTCAAGGTCTTTTCCAGCCCTATATTTATATGATTAGCTAGTACTTTAGGAGGGAGATCACATAAAGGAAAATACCCATCATACTAGCAGTCTCCCACACAACCCTGTTTATGCAAGTGCCCGAAGAGAGCACACAAAGTAGAACAGAGTACACACAGTTTATGAAAACACAACTGTGAAATGTAAGTTAGGTGCCAGATAGTATGGTAAGGAACACTGTATTAGTGAATAAATCAGATAGAAAAGAAAAGGTTTCTAACCTTCCTACTGTCCACTACTGCTTCCTAAAGAGATGGGAGTCAGGACAACTTGTCCTTTTCAAGCTCATAGTCACTCATGGAACAAAAGAAAGTTCCAGCATGACTGAATTGAAAATACACCTGACTGAATCCAGATGCTGAACCTAACAAGTGTTACATTCTCTTTCAGGTCAGATTTGTCATCTATAATAACTGTGTATTTCTATTATAAAAAAAAAAAGTAGAGATCCTCATCTTTGACACAACAGTAAATTAGAAACTGAACAAACAGATCTGAAGAGCTAGAACATTCTGGATACCTAAAAAGAAGTCAAGTCAGGTTTATTAGGACTGCTTCTACAGAAGGGGAAATTGTTGTTAAAGACAATGGCCTGTTGGGTGCTGGCATACGTAATGAGAAAAAAAATGCACTACAGTCAGAATTTTCATGTTAACATTCAGCAAAGGTGTGCTGATATGGTACGGCAGGACTAATAGCTGGAGCTGTGCAAAATCTTTCAGAGGAATAGTTTATTAAACCAAAACTGCAGTTTTGGTCAAACCAAAACTATTCGTGAATTTGACGCTGTTAGCGTCGGCCATTTACAAAACTGCCACAGGAGGATGAGGTGGTTGCGCTGACCCCTTAAAAGCTTTAGACCAGTGGCTAGGGCACTCCCCTAGAACATGGGACATCCAAATTCAAATTTTGAACATACTCAAAATAGACTTCTTCAATTCACCAAAGATTCAAAAAATTTCCAGATTCAATTCAGCCTGAACCAAAATTGTTTTTCAATTTTTCAGAACTGCCACCAAACTGGAAAATAAGTTATTGTCCCAGCTTTACTCATAAGGAGGCAATGAGGTAAATTTCTAGATTGTGCCAAGAAAAAAAAAGTTTTGACTCCTGAACAAAAGGGAGCAGCATCTACGGTGAGTAGAAAAAGGCAGCATACCCAAAGCCTTTCTGCCTATGCTATAGGAATGTGCAACAACAACATAGGCTGGAATATCAACAGGACCCTAACTCCCCTGAGGATTTACAGCCTGCCATATGACCTTGCATTTGTGCAGCATATTTAGTCCAAGAGTTTCCGAGCATTTCACAAACAAAGGAAGTAAATCCCATAATTCCCCTATTCGGACGGTAAATATCATCCCATTTTACAAATGAAATACAAATGTTTCTGCCACTTTATTTATGCTGAGTAATGCCGTACTCTGCCAAAAGAAAGAAAGAAAGAAAGAAAGAAAGAAAGAAAGAAAGAAAGAAAGAAAGAAAGAAAGAAAGAAAGAAAGAAAGAAAGAAAGAAAGAGAGATCCAGAATAATTTCGTTTATTTTTGAATGGACAGCAGAGAACATTTTACAAGAAGCATTAAATATGAATATATGCACCTGCAACTCCCAAGTAAAGTCAAGAGATGAAAGTGTAATGAGCATTTTGGGTGCATATTTAAACATAGGCTCTTGCCCACATTGTTAACTTTATTTAATGTAAGGTCCTGACTGAGGTTCACTTGCCAAGCATACATACATATACATACACACACACACACACACACCCCTATGCACAGAAACTACTTGTGAATCTGTATGAGTAGCAGAGTTATAAGTTAGCCTCCTTTACTAATGAAGAAATATCTCATACAAAGATTATTACCCTTTTCTACATTGTCATCTAGTGTACAGTTTGAAGGATTATTCCCATCAACTGCTGAAAACATGTCACTTCTACACTGAAGAAAAACTCATCCTATGCTGACAATATACATTATGGCCAATTTAATGGTCTTTTGTATTTTTAAAGATGGATCATCTTTCTCCACATATCCAAATGCCCAGCATTCAGTATGAACGGATCACTGTCTGTTCAGGTTAACGAGAACATAAATTAAGACCCGTGAACCATTTCAGTGGAGAACAACTTTGATTTTAAGGATGGGAGAATTTTAAAAGGTAGTCATGTTCCAAATGACTTTGAAAGTATTTGCACAAGTAGTTTTGGAGCTTCGTGAAAAATTGAGAAGGGCAGGGGAGGGGAAGGGGGACTAACCTGGCAAAATGTTTTCCATGTAAGAACGTAAGTGAGAATGGAGTTGGAAAAAAGAAAAAAAAAAGCTCTCCTCTAGCCTATGACTTTACTGTATTCTTATCTAGTAACTGAAGACACCTCCCAGTAGATATCCAGATGAATGGTTCAGGTATTCAGCTTGGCAGCTCTCTCTCTTATCCCTTAAGAATATGTCTATACTGCAGGATTAATCTGGGTTTTTATCTGGGTGTTAGCCCAAACACATAGAAAAATCCCTGACCTAGGTGCGGAGGTGCTTTAAGCCTCCGCTTACTTGGCTAGGGAAGGTGAAGTAGAAAGGGAGGAAAGCAGGGTTAAAACCCAGGCTCCACTTTAAATCAGGCTGGAACCTGCCCACTTTGCACTGAGGGTGCAGGCAACACCTTCTCCACTCCCTGCAAAGGACCCAGACACGTTCTTGAAAGTGCGTCTCAGCACAAAGAATCACTGAATATGCCCCAGGCACACCTGGGCAAGTGCAGAAACAGTAAGAACCCAGGAATACAGGTAGGTCTTTGCTGTTAGTATGCTCACACTTGGACTAGCCTAACCTGGGGGGCCACACCTGGGTGCCAATCACCTGTATTAGCTGTGCAGTGAAGATATACCCCAAGTCTTCTTTCCTTTCCCCTCCCTTCTCCAAGGTCTTGCTTCTACCCAACGTCTGGAAAGCTTCAGCAGAGATTTTAAGGCCAAATGCTCATACCCTAGTTTGTGTCTGTCATGCTTTCTATAACAAAAATACTATGAAGGAACTGCATGGGCATGGTAGGGTCCAAATAACTATATTTACTAATGATATACAACATACAGAGCCTAGCTATATACACTTTGCTGCTCTGGCTGGTTTCTATCAGCTTCCAAAACACAGCTAGCTCCGCTGGAGGGCTCACAGACTACTTGCAGGAACACTGCCCTATTCCTATATACTACATTACTTATGTTGAATAGTACCTTATGCCAGAAAACAGTTTCACTGGGTGAGTTTTGGCCAGGGGCATTAGCCATTGACTTCAATGGGGCCTGGATTTTGCCTGCTGACTTCAGTGGGAGTCATACAGAGAAACTACTCAGCACAAATAAAGGTGACAGACTCTGGCTTGCAATGAGACTCCTCACCAGGCAGAAGCTGCCCCTGAACTTACAACCTCAACACTTTGGTCCATTTCAAGCCAGGTGTTGGGCCCCTCCATGCTTCCCCAGCTATTACGTCTCCTGACAGTAAATGTGTTGGCTAGAATGTTGACATACAACACCACACACCGCAAGGGGCACGGTTACGGACTAAGTGAATTAGAACAAATGTTCTCAAGTGCTTTTTGCCAGCATTCACCTAGCTCTGCAGCATTATTTTTAAAAGCATTTTTAAATATACGTTTTGGTGTTATCAGAAATTCTGTTTAACATTCTCAGTCAGCTAGTGGAAATTGGCATATGCTTTATTTTATATTCTTTAGCTTAAGGTAAGCAACCCAAAGTTTTATATTCCACATTTTAGGATGAAATAGAGGGTAGTAAAATATTGGATGAGATATGGTATCCCATAAGTCTCATCCATTAAAATGCTTTCTGATGAATCTATCACAAATTTCACCAGTGTGAAGGGTTGATTTCATAGCTCTATGCCTCCTCTAGGGAGCTTGTGTCATAGTACAAGGATCTACAGCTAAGAGGAGAACAGATTTAACAAAAGGTGTGTTTCCCAATATCCATATTGGATGAGTGATGATAAAAACCACTGAGACTAATGAGACAAGGTGGATGAGGTCATATCTTTCACTAGACCAATTTCCGTTGGTGAGAGAGACAAGCTTTTGAGCTTACACAGAGCTCTTCTTCAGGACCACCTATAGCTAGGGACTAGTGATTAGATTACAATGAGAGACTATCCAAAATGGCTTGAAACACTATCAGATATGCAGCTTGACCCAATTAATTTTAAGATTAAATTATTTCCGCTTTGTCTCTCAAATGGCTCAGACAATGGGACAGGAGGGATTTTAGCTTCATAAATACAATAATAGAAAATGAAAGAAACTGTCTCTGATAAGTATTTCAATACAATGCTCCCAGAAATTACTGGGGGGACGGGACTTTTTTTTTTTTTGCATGAATACATTGGAAAAGTTACCAAGTACACTGTTAGTAAAAGAAACTCAGGACAAAGGTTAATTTTATGCAAGCTATATCCCATAACTGTTACACTACAGAAAATCAATGCCTGTAACCATATGAGATGTCAACAGGACAAATGAAATTAGGATTTTATTCAATAAGCATTTTGTAACTTTGATTCTGAACAAGTAATAGTTACAATCAAAACTGATTAAGAGTGATCAGATTTTTTATTTACTTCTGATCTACATGTTTAAGGTCTTCTGTAACTTTAATGTTCAAAAGAGAGCACCATAGTTTTGCAGCCAATGCAGTGCATCTTAAAGCAGTGTAAGCTACTTTCCAATTTATTTAAAGTGCTTTATTCAGTCAGATCTTCCCTGTGTAATGCATTCAGTATCCAGAAAACTCCTAGATACTTTCGGAAGTGCCAAAGATATGTCCAGATAGGACCAGCAGATTCAAAACCCAGCCTCCCTCTCCTGTGAACATTGGGAACGTTTGAGCCTCTCTCTATAATGAATGGAGCTAGAACACCAAATCCAAATACCACCAAGTTTTGGTAAAGTTCAAATCAGATCTGGATCTTAAGTTCAGAACTCAGGTCCATCTCTGTTCCAAAGTGAGGTTTACACTGAGGAACTGTGACAGATGTTAGTTGCAACAGTGAATACACTCAAACACTACAGTGATGAGCATGGCATGAGAACCTAAGTAGGCTAGAACAGAAATCAGGCTATGCCTCATTTTAATCTGTGTATGCTCTTTGTACCATGTGTGTTAGAAATCCCCCTCCCTCAAAAATGACCAAATAAAATAAAAAGAAGAATGACAGAAGGAACACCCTAAAAAAAAATACTACCTTGCTGATTCAGGGCAATGCAGCTTTGATGGATCAGGGCACTGGAAAGGAGGCAATTTCCTTTTAAATATTTTCAAGCTTTTTTTTTTTTTAAAGGAAATAAAATACTATGCTGGATAAAGATACAAGAACAATTGTATTTGCTACCTTTCATCTTTATTTAGCAACATCTGTATTAATAAACCAGAGTTCACAGTTTCATACCTCTGACACCCAATGTAACTCCTAACATCTGCCTGATTACCACTATAGCACTTGGCACTAGCTAAATGAAACCCCACTATGAAGAATGTTTGCTGACATTGTACCAAGTAAGTAACAGTATTACTGTCCACTGGCATTGGGCTAAAGCCGCTCCTTACCGGATGCCCCAGTAAAGTTGGCATCACAATTCATTTATCTTCCTGATTAAGGGAAGTAATACTATCTGTACTGTTGAAATTGGGCAATATTGGTGGAAAATTTCAAAGAGGGATTCTTCCCCCACCTCCAATAGATAAGCACTTTGCAATCTATTGCAAGATTTATCCTGTGGCAACAAATCAGTCACATCTGAATTATGAAGTTTCAAAAATATCAGTCTTTACAGCTGCACAAGTAACAGCAATTTCAATAACCTAGAAGGACACATCAAGGTCTGTAATACACCATTTTTATAAAGCTCATTTTTTTCCTCCCAGCAGCCATCTGTTTGTACATCAAGAAGACCAATGAAAGTGACAATGGCATACTTTTCACAGACAATCTTAAAAAAAAAATGATGCAAGTTAGTTTACTCTTAAAGCTATAAATTTAGTTTATCATAAATATTGATGCCCTAAGGGGACACATTGTTTTGAATTCACTCAGTGGAGGCCCTGGACAGCGACAAAGACCAAGGGATGATTTTGAAAGCGGTTTAAGCAGCTGCCACATCTCAGCTAGTGGCACAAGCTCCAAAGGGGACCCCAACTCACAGATTTACCAGCTGGAGAGATCAAAGCACCAGGCAGCTGAAATAAGGTCTGATCCTGGAAGGCGCAGAGTGTCAAATCAATGGGTCATGAGGCCAGTCAGTGTGCAGCCGTACGTGTGCAGCACCTTGCAGCATCAGCCCGCATGGAGACCTCCCTCATTACTGCCAGCCCATGATCAAAAGAGTGGTTTAGATATTGGCTCTGGTGAGGGGGCTGCTCCCGCTGGATTCTGATGATGGGCCAGCCGTTCATGGCAAGTTAACAGCTGTGCCCATCCCACAGCTGATGCAGCCTCTGATGACCTGGGCTGCACCAAATTAAATCTGAATTTCTGTCTTTCAGCAGAGATTTCCTCTGAAAGCATGTGATTTTTCCAGGGAAGAGATAAAGCTGGAGGATATTACTGACACTACCATCCTCCTCCCCACCACAAGGCCCCATCTGTGGGCCATCATGGACTCCTCCCTCCACTCCAAACTCAGGCTCTGGCCAAATCCCTTTGCTCGCTTTTCCACAACATTTATGGAACACCCATTCCTTCCCTGACATTCTAATGACCACATTGCTTTTCCATAAGTCATCTCCTACCTCAATTGCTGCACTCTTCTCCTCTAGAGTTCTTATGACATTAACCTCTTTCTCCTCTACTCTATCCAAAATGCTGCTACCAAAAATCATCTGTCTCACCCACGGCTGTGACCATGTCACCCCCTCTCAGAGTGTCTATACTGGCTCCCCTTTAAGTTGGCCCTCACTTTCAATCTACTCGCCTTTGCCTTAGGTCACAGAGCCCTTACCTAAATCTCTAACCTGGTGTCCTTTCATGCTCCCTCTCTTTGTTTTGCCAATGACACCAGCCATGATTCCCTCTTTGCTTTTCTTCTCCCAGGTGTGTCCGCATCTTCTGCCATGCTGCCTTTCACACTTGGAGCACCCTCTCCAAACCCATTTGCTGGCCACCTTCCTTATCACATTCAAATCCTTCCTGAAAACTCACTTCTGCTGATTCTTGCCTACCAGAAGGAAGGAGTGGGAGCAGGAAGACTAGCGAAAGAGTAATAAAATAAGAGAACTGACAAGATGCATCTATGCCACGCTGAGCAGTTTTGTTACATGAGTGGCCTTCCTCTAATTCACATTCATCTGGTTCCCCCCATCCCCCATTTTATCTCACTTGTGGCACTGTCATATTTAGATTGTATGCACCTAGAGACAGGGACCATGAATAAAATTTTCTAAGGAGCCTATCACCTAGGTAACTAACTCCTATTTTCAAATGTCACTTCGGAGCCTAAGTTCCACTGAAACATCAGCTCCTAAATCACTTTTGGAAACAAGACTTAAGTGCGTTTGAAAATTTTGCCCCATGTCTTCCTATATTCTGAGGTGCACAACATCTCATCAGGTGCTTGAAAGCAATAATTAGGATGTAAGAACTTACGAGCAGCCATGCATTTTTACTCTGACCTTCCTATTAGAATTAATTGTAAGCGTCTTTGAGAAGCCCCACAGAGAAAATCTGCACTATAATTAATTGTGGCATTTGACGAAAGAAAATAATGTATATTTCTGTTAACTGAGCTCAGTGCAAAGAGAATTGATTTTTGATGTTATTTGATGTAAACATACTGCATTATCTTAATTAATCTTGCTTCTTTCCCCAGAACACACATCAACAAATAAGCTGGTTTTATCTTCACTGCCTCAGATATGACAGGAGAGTTTAAGTGTTTTGATCAGAGATGCACTGGATCCGAGACCCATCAACCCTGCACACGTCACCCCGTGACCACATCCCTCAACAACACTTGCATCCCAGGCACACTTTAAGGGTGTAGTGTAAATGGGCCTTGGAGCTATCGTCCATTAGTAAAACCTTTGGCATACGCCTCCTATCCAGCACACTGGCTCTCGGCAACTGGCACCCAAGATGATTATAGGATTGTGGCCCCCGCATGCCCAAAACCCAGTCCCTTCTGCATGGGCCCTCATAGTTTTCTGCAGTACTGTTTCTAGAACTTGCTGCAGCCACTCTCCATCTGCCTTGCTACCGCAGAAGAAATTTCTCTACCTCCCCACTATGATCTCCGTGAGGCGCTTAAAAAATGAAACAGATGCCAGATGATTTCATAGGCACAATCCTATTTACCTCTCGCCAGCACACCGGCTCTCGTCTCTTGGCTGTCAAACTACATATTCATTTTAAAGATTAAAACATTTAAACCCAGTTCCTATAGTTGTGGGACTTTACCTGCCTCTTGTTTACACAGATTATAAAACTTATGCGAACATTGCTCCACTAAGCATTGCAAGGCCTAAGTGATTTAGATAGCTACAAGCCATTTTCAAAAATGACTTAGAAGCCCACATCTCATTGAAAGGCAACGGGCTTTAGCTCCTTATTTACTTTTGAAAATGGGACTTAAGCCTGAATGGAGCAACGCCTCCAGACCTTTAAAAATCTGGCCCTTCTCCTGCTCCATCACTGCACAGCACAGAGATGAGCAAGAGAGCATTAGTCACCCATACAGTGAGGTCCACGCAGAGCGGTGAGGCAGTGACATGGCCTGCCACCCCCAACCCATCAATCCTTCCGCACCTCTCAGCATGCAATGCTCCCTCCTCCCCATCCTCTCTAGGAGGTAGCCCTACCTGGAAGCTGTTCCCAGCAGCTGCGGTGGCAGACAGGTTGTCCTGCAGCCTCTAGCCCTTTGGCAGTCGCTTTGCTGAGGAGCAGGACCCGCCTGGTGGTGGTGGCTGAGAACTGGACCCCTCCTCATTCTTGAGCCAAGTGAGTTGCCCTGGCTAGTGGTGTATGTGTGAGGTGAAGCCTAGGGAGTTAACGAGGCTCCAAGCACCCTCAGCGTCTCTCTGATTCTAAACAAACAAGTGGGGGAGGGGTAGAGGTGGCAGCGCTCCCATTCAGGGCAGCAGCTTGGCCCCGACCTCCTCCTCACAGGAATGGCCAGCGCGGGGGGGGGGGGGGCGGGGGGCAAGACTAGATATGACACATTCCCCCTGTTCCGGTGTAGGTGTAGGAGTGGCCCTTTGCCGCAGCTGCTGTAGCATTAGCATCCTTGCCTACAACACGCAGGCTCAGCCTGTGTCTCCCAGGCTATGTCAACACTGCAACTAGACACCCACGGCTGACTCATACTAGCTGACTTGGAGATGGAGAGCTAAGGAGATGTTTAATTGCAGTGTAGACATTGGGGCTCAGGCTACAGCCTGAGTTCTGGGACCCACACAGGGTCCTAGAGCCCAAATGTCTACACTGCAAATAATGGCCCATCTTGATTATCATACACATTGTAAGGAGAGTGATCACTTTAGATAAGCTATTACCAGCAGGAGAGTAGGGTGGGGGGAGAGAAAGCCTTTTGTAGTGATAAACACCCATTTTTTCATGGTTTGTGTGTATTTTCCACAGCGTGCATCCGATGAAGTGAGCTGTAGCTCACGAAAGCTCATGCTCAAATAAATTGGTTAGTCTCTAAGGTGCCACAAGTACTCCTTTTCTTTCTGCGAATACAGACTAACACGGCTGCTACTCTGAAAACTGCAAATAAATAGTCCCTTAGCCCGAGCCTGAGTCAGCTGGCACTGGCCAGCCACGGGTTTTTATACCCAGAGAGGGAGGAAAGTTTTATCCTGCAGAACCAGCTTTAGGATTTTCAGGTGGGCCTGCTAATCTTTTTTGCCACCATCCCTCCCTGCTCCACTCCAATTTAATGGCCACACCTGCTGCTCCCTCCAGCCACTCAGAATAGATGGGTGTTGGTGGAGATAATACAATACATTTGATGTGGCTATCATGGGCTCTTACACTTTGCTGGTTTACAGAGAAAGGTTCAATGTAATCCTTCATACCAATGTGTTCTTCACACCTAAGAATTTGTTTTCTTTTTACTATGGAAGGGAATGTCATTTGGTGCTTAGAGCAGACCACTGGCAGTCAGGACACCTGGGTTCTCTTTCAGGCTCTGCTACTTATTCACTGTGTGACCCTGGGCAATTACTTAACCTCTCCACCTGGGTTTACTCATCTGTAACTTACCTCACAGACCCTTTCAGTTTAAAATGAATAAATATTAGCACACTACACGGTGTATCAGTGAAGGATTTGAAACTGAACCCACCCCCCAAAATGAAATTGAGAATGTGAACTTCGAGGCCCCTTTTAACTGATTAATACTCAACCTAATTAACACCTTTACTTGAAAAAATCCTTAGAAAATTCAAGCTTTACTTGTAGATTATGTGCTGAAATTCTAGGGTAAATGCAGTGGTTTTTATACAGAAACAGAGGTGGAACTCCCACTTTAAGTGCAAAGGAGACCCCCCCAACCCTAAGCGTGGTGTCCTTATTAACCTTCCAAAATGTACTGCGTGCATTGAAATGCTTTAATGAAAGATGTTATTTGCATATTATCCAGTGTGCTAACCAAAAAAAAAAAGTAACATTCAGGCTTTATTCCTTCTTCCACTAATATTGTTCTCTCTCATCGAGTATGTTCTGAAAGCAGAGAATCATACTCCATCATATTGTAGTCCCCCTGTTGTGAAGCTATTTATTGTAACACATCAGCCTTCCCCTATTATCTTTTCGCATTAATATTGACGTGGATGGGGGTGAAAACGATGGTAATGTGCCATGTACTCACCATCTGCTAGATTCCACATTCCCTGCCACATCTTTTAATGGCAGCTGAGCAAATGTCACATTAATACAGAAAGTTGAAAATTTTGATGACAGTAGAAAAAATGAGAATGAGATGCATAGGCCTCTAAAGTACAGATAAAACCAGATTCAATTAGTTTTATTTTTCTTAAGCAATATTTAAAGTAGCAGATATTTCAAGCTGTCCGCTAATTTGGAATAAAATCTGCTTCCAGTAATTTGCCTTAATCAGCCAACACTTAGTCTGCACTTTTATGGTTTTGACCTTTTAGAAACTGCACAGAGTGCCACTGACAGTAGCAATTCCATCGTGAGGTTAGATTGAGGCTACTTATTTACAGTAATTTTCCACCCAATCTCCATTTGATTTTATAACTGTTACTGTTTCATTCCTTCCCCCATTTGAAAAACTAAGTGGTAACGAATAAGCCGTATCACACCGCACTGTTGAATGAGCCGATGTTTAGAAGATTGAAAGTCTTGAAAGCTGTAGTAGTAGAATTTTAAAGTTAATGGGAATTATGCTTGAACAAGGGGGAATACAATACAAATCTTTTGTTACTAAGAATTCTAGCCACTTGGGATGGTTAAAATCTTGTTTGTAGTTCAATGGGGTTTGGTTATATTTTCTTTTGATTGATATTATAGGCTGAACAATTTTTCCAATCCAGTGTGCTTATTAAAAGATAAATTTTACCTTATGGGTTGACAAGAACCACCACAAATATTATGACAGTAACTGTTCTTACAAGCTTTCTAGTTAGATTTTGTGGTCCCAAAGAGGTTTGTAGAAATAAAGAACTTCTGGATGGTGACCTAAACTGAGTATTTTGGGGTTCACTGGTCACCTGTAGTTACAGGTGTCAAGGTAAGCAACCAAAACAAAGGAATGGAACTCCATCCTGAGTGCTACCTTTTCAACACTGCCACTGACTCCCCTCTGTGACCTTGGACAAGCCACTTAGGCCAAGATTTTCAGAAGTGATTCTAGGTGTTGAATGTAAGACACCTTAAAGGAGCCTGGTTTTCACAATGTGCTAAACATCAACACTCTGAACTTCAGGCTCCTTCAAGCAGTCTCAATTTGGGCAACCAAAAATGAAGGTACCCCAAAATCACTTGTCACTACCAAAAAAAAAAAAAAAAATCTAGGTCCATTTCTATCTCTATTTTCCCTAACTGTAAGATGGAGGAGAACAATATTTATCAGCTCCACAGGGGTCCAGTGAAAATTAACTAGCGAATATAAACAAGGCACTTGCAAGACGAAAAGCATTATCACCATCTTTTTATGAATGTGTGACATATTTAAAGCCTGTTTTCACCAGCAGTGCCAGCCTACCCTAAAAATACATCATTTTCTATCTACGAGCCTTCAGATAAGGGCTCAATTCTCTGGTAAAAACGAGGTTTGCAGTCACCTCATGAATTCTTGAAAATATAGCAGCAGACAGAATTGAGAGCACTTGGGCATAGTTCCACAGGGTTCAGCTTCCCCTTCAGCTCCATTCCCCTTGGAACGGACTTAAAATACCACTAGATGGTAAGAATGAGGATTTGGGTTTGATGCATTTGCCAGGCTGTTTAAAGAGAGAGCTGCTGTGCTAAACAAATCACAATATTTGTTTCTAATCATTGAGCAAGTCCTCAAAACCCCCACTATAACTCACAAAAGGAAAAATACAGGATACCAAGAATGAGAATGTTAATGATCATAACCTGACCTGCAGTATGCTCATTGAATTCTCCATGACCTGGACAGATTCACAGCACCCGGAGACAATGGGATGAAATAAGACATTTTCTGGGTAGTAAGACAAAAAACTGCCACATCCATTTCATTTAAGACCCATACCAAATTTCTGCTGAGACAAAAAGCTCCCACACAGACTCACTTAGACTGCTTTTCTTTTAACAACAAATGGAAAAAAGGCTAAAGGCACACTGTCAAGATTAAAAAGACATGATTTTTTTTTTTTTTTTGGTAAAAGTTTTCTTTGCACTGCTAACAAGAGCTGCAAGAAACATGGGCCTCAAACCTGCACTGAGCTCCTTGTATGTAAATTGTTGTGCTCACAAGGATGCCCACAGAAGTCCATAGAGCTCACCTGGGGGCAGTGCAGGATCAGGGCTATCTTGACTTTAGTTTACACAGATTTTTTCTTCCAGTTAACGTCCCAACTCCCCAGAGGTTCACTTTGAAAGTTTATATTTCTTTGAACCCAAAATTCAAACTCAAGTTCAGCCAAAACAGCCAAACTTCCCTGGTTTGGGGGTAAAACAAAAACACAACCCTGTGGTTGCCTCTTCTGAATTATAATTTGATCCAATTTTACCCTAAACTCATCCCAGATTGTTCATAACCCCAAGTAACTAGACACAAACATCAGCTGGTAAATTTATCCCATGTCTATTCAGAAGAATGTTTATAAATACTCTACTGTTCGTCAATTTGGGCTCTTTGTTTTGCATCTTAGTCAGCTCAGACAAGATACTGTAAGTAGAGGGGCCCATTTGTCTTCTCAGGCACTAGCAAAAGTACTGTTGTGTTTGGGTTCAAAACATCGCAGAAGGATTTCCTGTAGCCAGCCCCCTTCTCAGGAAACAAACACACACACAATCCCCCATCCCACCAACATTTCTATTCATTTGGGCTTACAAAAGACATGTTGGTGATGCTGATATGCTATTGGATAGTATATTGGCTCTTGTAAAGACTGAAAAATGTTCTTTGATTTTTATTTGCCAGACACTTCTTTAATTCCAAGTATCACTGTTCTTCATAGCTGGTAAGGCTGAAATTTTCAAATTGCCTAAGGAATTTGGATGACAAATTTACTATCAAAGTTAATAGATACTGAGCACCCCAATCTTCATAAGTGGCTTTGAAAAATCCCACCCCAAATCCATTTTTTTATTTACACTCAAAGACATTGACTCAGACCTTCCGCTACAGCTAAGTGTGCACTGCAGCCCAGAAGGGTGGCAAGCAAGTGGCTTTTGTATTTTCCCCACTCCTGCACTGAACTGAATTCAGGCTACTGTAAGACCCTAATGAAATTTTTCAGCTGAAACTTTTTTTTGCCCCTCCTCTTAAAAAAATGCAGCTATGGGTCAATCAAAACATTTCACCAACTCATTCAGAGTTTGCCAAATTTTCAGTAAGTAAACAAATAAATAAATCTCTCCCCCCCTCCCATTTATTTTTGACATTTTCAAAATGGAATGTTTGATTTTTTTTCCCCCCCACTTTGAAATTATTTTGTTTAAAAATGTACTTCAAAGTTATTTTTATTTTTAAAAAAAGAAAAAATGTTTTAACAATCTCAAAACCTTTGCTTTGGGCCAAAAACGAAACATTTTATTCAACCCCATTTTTTTTTTATTTTACTTTTAGGTTTGCGGAAAAATTTGGAAACCTTTCATTTTGGGTTGACCCAAAACAATTTTTCCCTCCTGACTTTTTAGAATGCACAGCAAGCAAAAGAAGCAGTTATTCACATAACTGTAGTTCTAAGGTGTCTTTACAGTTATAGAGCTGATATGGCAGCTCAAGATTGTCTAGGTGGGAGGAAGCTCCAGCCTTGCTCAGCTGCACACTAATTCCAGCCATGTATAGGAGCCACTAGACTCATGAGAGCATCCTTCTACACAAGGGTGACCCTCCAATGACCAGCTATGCCAGCTCTAAATCTGCTTTACACTGGTGAAGCAGCACAAAGCAGGCACTCTGCAGCATTTCAGAGTGGCAGCCGTGTTAGTTTGTATCAGCAAAAAGAATGAGGAAGACTTGTGGCACCTCAGAGACTAACAAATTTATTTGGGCATAAGCTTTCGTGGGCTAAGTCTCGTTCTTTTTACTCTGCAGCATGTTAGCCACCTAATCTCCTTTGTGATTTCACTACGGACACCACCCCTGGGTCTAATTTGTGCAAAAATACACCTGGGAATTATTTATCCTTTGTGACCAAATCTTGAAAATTATATGTTTGTTTTGATAGCGCTAATCTTAACACATGTAATGAAAGAGTGCTGACTTATAAGAGAAATAATTTCTCTACTGTTTACGTCAAACATACCTAGTGAACATCTCTGAAGCCTTTATTCATAACAATTTCATTCATTCAAATGCATAATCATCATCAATCTCTTGCTCTCTCTCAACACCAAAGGAGGAGGGTATTCATATAAGACCAAAGTAACGCAGAAGGATTGTTGTATAATGAGAAGAATGAAGGCAAAGGGAATTCATTGTGAAAGGATCACCTAGGAGGTCATCATTACACATGTGATTTCCATATCATTGGTAAGGATCAGCATTTTAATACCTTTTCACCTATAGGTCTCAGATCATCTATCATTATCTCCATTTTATAGATGGGGAAACTGGGGCACAGAGAGGGGAAGTGACTAGTAGGGTTTATGAAAATTTTTCTTTGAAACTGTTTTTCAATGGAAAATAGGATTTTTAACTCTTTTTTTTTTAAAGGGGGTTTTGTTTCCATAGAAAATTTGGATATTTGGTTGAAATACTGATATTTTGGCTGTAAACCAAAACTCTTAATGAAGGGAGTGAGTGCATCATGGGAGTTCCTGCACATGGTACATCATGGGAGATGCAGTCCAGTCTGAGAGCCTGGCCCCTACAGGAGAATGGGAGCATGAGGTACCCAAACTACAACTCCCAGGAAGGACTATAACACCATTTTTAATACAATTATTTCAGTTTTTGGCCAAATAACGTCACTGCAAATTCAACGTTTTCCAAGGAAAATTTTGATAAAAACAAAATAATTTTCTCTATTTTTCCCCCACAGGAAAAAAAGAATATAAAAATAACTATAATATTATATAAACAACTATAATATTATCTAGAATAACTAGATCTGGTTGGAAAATAAGTCTTCCAGCCAGATCTAGCAATTCCCACAATCCCCCACTGCTGACATACTCTAAGCTACCATTGGCTCAAGTTTTGGGTTCAACAGAATTCAGGACAGCATAAAAAAAAAATTGAGACAATCAAAAGGCCAATTTTGGTTTTAGATTCCACCCAGAAGAGAAGAGCAACAAGCCAATTTTGGATCCAAATCCCTGTGAAATTCGAAAAAGTTCAAATATCAGGGTTTGGCTTTGGCCATGCATCTCCATGTAATGTTAGAATAATTAAATTTTACACTCTACAGAGCAGGATCAAACCCATATACTTCTAGCCTGAAAGTGATGACTAGTAAATACTGTAATAAAGCTGTGACATACAGCTGAGCTGGCAGGAGACCTATCTTTATATCTTGACCTCAGTTATAAGACATGTGTGAGGGTTACTAAATATTATACCACCCCACACCACGGCAGGGAGATGGCATGACAAGGGCCTACTATTAACAGATTCCACAAGTCATATAATATATATTACACAAAAAAATCTATGTTAAAACAACATTAAAGTTGCAAAGACAAGAGCTCAAAAGTTAGAAAAAGCCAATACAAAGGTTGCCCATGCAACCTTAATTCACCCCTCTTGTGCACATACATTGTGATAAACTTTTAATTACATGATTACATACTATTTTTTCTACTAGATGCCTGCCTCATTCATATTGTTTTTGTTGAACAGAAAAATTCAGCATGAAGCAGATACCTGGCATGTAAACTTTCAGCTCAGTTTGGCAGTTGTAAGCAACTGATAACAGGGTTTTATGATGAGAAGTGTGGGGAAACCTTCTACCAGCTACACCTAGAATTACACATTTTAAGTACATAGATATACCCGACAAATAGAATTTCACTGCTAGTGTTGAGGATAACATCCGAGGTTGAACTGAATTTTCCCCTTTTTATGGGCTTAAGGCAGGTCATTTGAGGTAAACTCAAAAGCAGGGCAGAGAGATTTAGCAACACAGATCTCAGGGCATGATCCAAAGCCCATTGAATTCAGTGGGAGCTTTTCCATAGACTTCACTGGTCTTGGGACCAGGCCATCTTTACATTTAATAAGAGCCAAACTGCTAAATCCCTCTGCTCATTGCTCAGCTGGATTTTGTATCTTTTAGAGGGCTGGGCCATTAAATTGAGAGTGCAGCTTTATGTGGAGAAATACAAAATAATAAATTGAAGGACAATAAATCAAAATAGAAAGTGCCCATTCAGTGAAACCGGCTTTCAACAGAGTGGTCAAGAAGAGATTTATGAGACATTGATGCCATCAGCCTTGTGAATGGTAGCGACAAACAAGGCTCATTAGCTGAGGAAGAGAATACAAATCAGACCGATTGTTATTAAGCGAAGTACAGGCTGGTTTCCCTTTGTCTAGGACACAGTGTTCGGGTTGGATTCAGTTTCAGACAGAGAACATTCTAGTGCCCTCTGGAGAAGATAACACTTAAAAATGATCTTGGATTTTCAGAGTATTTGTCCTGAGGGTTGACAGCGAGCACAATTCTTAAAAAAAGGAAGAGGAAGGATTTTGAGGGGACCTAACTGAAAGAGTTGAAAATGATCAAGGAAAACAAGTAAGCTGCTCTCACAAGTAAAAGGTAAAATCCTAAGAGGATCTAAACATTAGGACTCTAAGAGCAAATGGTTGCAATACTTGACAGAGGTTTATGAGTGATATGGAACAAGCCGTAAGCAGTGACACTGAAAGCAATTGTGCAAAAGAATCTTACAGGCAGACTAGAATAACAAAGTAATCGGAAAAGCTTGATTGCAATAAGCCTTTAGGAGAAGGCTTGCTTGTAGAAGAAATGGCCTTTTAATCTATTCAAACAGCTCCTTTATGCCATAATTTAATTAAATTTACCCATGACCCTGGACTCACCAGAGTCTGGCAATCATGGAGATTATACACAAATCTTCTGTAAATTGTCATAGCTTTACTCAGAATACATGGGTGGAGGATACTCACCTCTGATCCCAGTCCTGCACTGAGCTCCCTCTATGCCCCTGTACCCATCTGAGGCCACTTTGTCTTTGACCAATCTAGGGACCTCTATGGACTTCACTGGTGTGGTATCTGAGCATCCTCACAGTACCCCCCCGGGAGGTAAGGAAGCATTATCCTCATTTTACAGATGGGGAACTGAGGCACAGAGCAGACAAAGAGATGTGCCTGTGGTCATGCACAAAATCTGCGGATGAGCCAGAAAGTGAACCCAGGTTTGAGTTTCAGTCCAGTGCCTTAACAAGACCATTCACCCTGTCCCACCTCAGTGGGGTATTATGCTGGTGCAGGGGTCCAGCTGCACAGATCTCGTTGCTGGATTGAGGCCTAAACCATTAAAATACCATGACTGCCCTATAAAGGGTACCTTACTGTTATATCCCGAGTCTCAAATGAGAAAATGCTTTGCATAGATGGTAAAGAGAACACAGGAAAAAGTGATATACTCACATGAATGGAGATGTGTGTTCTGGTGACCTTATGGTAATTATGAGGGTGAAATTCAAGTGGTTTGTGATGATCTCAACAGGATCATGAGGGTGGGTATAGTGGGATGTACCACTTTAAGTCTGGTTATATCTGTGGAAAAAAAACCAAACTCCCGACTGACATAAGTTTCACTGCGAAAAGCACCGGTGTGGACAGTGCTATATTGGAGGGAGACACGGGAGACCTTACAGCTGCACAGCTGCAGCGGTCCACCTAATCTGCTACTCATCGAGTAGCACCTTACGTAATGGTATCAAAATCTGCACCTATTGATTTAAAATGATTAAATGTTTATGTTAAGGTATCACCCAGAAGTCCCATTCAAGAACAGGGACACAATGTGGTAGATACCACACAACACACAAAGACATTGTCCCTGACTTGAAGAAACCTGCTGTAATAAAGTTCTGAGGTTTCCTTGCACTAAGAAAGAAAGAAAGAAGAAGAGGAGAAACTTTGCAGCTCTTAAACAGGACATTTTTGCTCACTGGCAGTGGGAGATTTGCTTTTGGGAATATTAAATGTATAATAGTATGGAAATTTGGCTTTTCTAGATAGATTCCCCTCGAGGATTCATAAGGGTAATTTACCTAGGCTTCTATAATTCATTTAACACTGCAATACCAAAACTGTCATGCCACACTGGTTTTCTTCAAGAGCTTTACAAACTGCACTGACAACGAAGAAGTCTTATATACCTATCAGAATGTAAGGAAGATTTTTTTTTAAACTTATTTAAAAGTTCAGTCCAGGTACCAGGCACCTATTTCCATTTAATTTCATTTTGAATCAGCATTGACAGAAGAGTTCCTTCTCTCTAAGACAAAAGTGAAGAGTTGTGTAAAGAAAAATACTGTTTTCAGGGAGCAGTAAGTTCTGTGAAGATAAAATGTGCCCACATCTCATATCATTCTATTTCAATGGAAGACACTTCTATATCTCCATACCTAACTAGTCCTCCTGCCTCAACCACCAAACTATCAACATCAGCGTGTCATTTCAGCCTTGCACACCCTCTTCTTTGCTGGAGAATGCTGTAAAATCTCATCTCCCAGCCCAGCCACAGAGGCCGGTGTGTAACAAAGCACAATGACCAACAGAATGGAGAAGAGGAGAGAGGCCTGCAAGGAAAGGAAAATGGTTGTCAACAATTCCAGAAATCTGAGCCTCACTTGCTTAGTGGGTTCTTCAGTTTCAATTATACTCAACCTTGCCCTGGTCTGAGGATCATCCCATTACCTCCCTGATTCTCACAGCCTCAACCAGCCTGGACTTTCCCACTGACTTGCAATCTGCCAAGTCTTCAGATCATTTACAGAAAATTATTCAATCAACTAAGAAAACAAGGGTCATAATTTATAGTAGTGGTGGTTGGACCCCTCAGCTGGGATCAGAGCTCCTGTTTCACTAGGTGCTGTACATACACGAAAGCTGGGTCTACACCGTAAAGTTTTGTCAGTATCATTATGTCGGTCAGCAGTATGAAAAAAAACCCACACCGCCTAGCCAACACACCTGTGCCAGCAAAAGCCCCAGCTCATGAAGGTGCACTATGCCAACGGACAAACTCCTCCTGTTGGCGTACATAGCATTTACACTAATGGGCTCTGGCAGCTTAGCTATAAAGGCATAGTTATACCAGCAAAGCATTTGTGGAGTAGAAAGACCACAATAAATGTAAAATCTAAATAGATACAACAGACAAAGGGTGGGAGCAAGACAATACCATCCCCATTTCACAGAACTGAACTGAAACACTGAGAAATTAAGTGACTTGCCTAAGGTCACACTGGAATTTTGTGGTAGAGCTGGGAATTGAACACTCATATTTGGAGTCCCAGCCTAGCAATCAAACTAGTAGCCCACGCTTTCTGCTCTATACTTTGCTCATATTAGAGGAGTATTATGAATAAGTTTTTACCTGGCATATGTAAAGCTGAGGACTAACACAATCCATGTGGGCGATGGAAAAACACAAGCTCCATTCTGATGTCAGAGGTACTGACCAGCTGGAATAATTATTACTTTTTGTGACACGATACAGAACTTGTGCCTGTATAGTGGCAGGCATGGAGCTCATTTTCTCCTTGCTTATATCTTCCACACATGCACTAGGTTTAATAGTGAAGTAGGGCCAGAATTATAGGTCAGAAATTATCTTTGAGGTTTGATATCAATGACGACTTATGCAAGCTCTGTTCCTTTTCCTTGACAATTATTGTCACATCCTGGGATATCAGGGACTACTTAGTGGGGAGACAGCTATTGAAATTACAAGAGGCTTGTGTTAGAATGATCAAAGGAGTTCCATTGGCAGGAATTCTACAATTTGATTTACAGAAGAGCCCATCATCATGGGAGTTGACTTGTCTTTCAACCACAGTGGATCATCAACAGTGTCTTATTACAAATCTTTACATGAGAGTGGCTTCCTGATTAATTTAACCAGGTTTAAGGTTCAGTACAGACACACGCTGATAACTATTCAGAAAAGGTAAAAAGGTAATTGTCATCTTATGTATTTATAGAGTTTTCTGTGGCAATGACTATTATGGCATCTATAAATTTACCCTTGCAACACCCCGGGAGGCAGAGAAGTTTTGTTACCCCTATTTTAATGGAGAGGGAAACTGAGGCACAGAAAAGCATGTGATTTCCTAACGGTCTTACCTGATCTAACAAGAGCCTTCCATTATTTGGGCTCTGTTGCCACTCAGCTCTTGACCCCTTTGCTAAGTCTGGGAGGTTTCTTATGGGTGTCAGATGCTCATGATTTGCAGGGTTGGACTTGAACTGGTGCCCCAGAGAAGAAATGCTCTAGATCTTATTGCCAATAATATGAACCATCCAATTTAACAAGGTCTCTAGCCCACTAATTTCTACTTTATTTGGGGGGAGTGAGTGAAAAAACAACAGAAACTGGGTTCCAAAAGTATAGTGGGGTTTGTTCTTTGGGACTTCTTTTGGTTTTACTTCTTAAATAAGAAAACTGAAAAATGTAATCATTTAATTAGTCATACGACTTTCAAAAAAAAAATCCAACCAACCAACACCGAATTACAGCTTTGAAGGGATGTCAATTAAATTGCGCTTCAGAATCCTAGGATACTTGCCGTCTTCTAAAGAGCAAAGCAAATAACTTTCAAAAATACAATCCTTGCAAACAAATCCAGAATGGTCAGGGCAAATCTGGGTGGAATTGTGACAGATTAGAGCCTTGGGAGTCTATGGGGTTGACTTTAGTCCTTGGAAGGGGTGGTACCAACCCACTTTTTCTCTTCCACACAAGGCCTCAATCCTGCCATTTACACCATGTGGGTGGACTGCTGCACTAGTATGTGTTCCAAGTGGGATACAGCAGCTCCACTCCAATTAAAATAGGAGTAAATTGCAAGATCAGTGCCCAAATGCCACTTCCAGCAGCTTTTCTCCAAATGGGGAGACTACTCTACACCTTGCAGTAACTATTAATTAGCAAATACAATTAAGATAGTCAGTCAGTAATAAACCCTATTTACCACTGCATTCAATGTCAAATACATAATTAATTCTTAAAAATTAACTATGTAGTACCTATCACTGTGATTCATTTACTGCTTGAACTTGTTAACCTTCCTTTGCTCCCCCGCTTGTTGAAGTCAATGGGAGTTTGCCTTGATTAAAGAGAGCTGAATAAGACCTTAAATAAACAATGTTATTGAACCAGAAATATTCACTAGCACTAGCTACTTTATTATGAATAGTTAACTACACATAATACAGAGCATAAGGTAAAATGTTATCCAGCCAACTGTAATTACAAAGATGTGACACATCCAAATCTTAAGTTGCCAGAAAGATTTCTTGTGCAAACAATGCCTAATATTAACAAGGGATTCAATACAGAGAAGAAAATCCATTCCTGACCCTCCTTATCTTTCTTCTATCACATTACAGTATCTAATATGGGCTTCTGGAACAGATTCCTGTTTTCACAGCTCTCTTTTGGGGTGGTGAAATGCAGTAAATATCCTTCACAGCGGAGTCTCAGAGTTTCAGCATTTACTGGAGCTGGTTTTGCTGCCAATCATATTTGTTTTGCATTTATTGTTCTCTGCTTGTCACCTTTAGAAGGCTGCAAATGGCTAAACAAAACAATGAAAAAGCAGCCAGAACATCTGTATGATTTTAATTAAAAGGGAGAAATCAGAAGAATAGCAGCCAGCCAAGGAAGTGTAAGTGAAAAATTTGCTACCTCTGGAAGTAACTCTCAGTATAAGGTAACAAAATATCTGGCACTTGGGGTTTATTGTGAAATGAATCATACGTCTGCTGCTGCCTGCTGATCACGGCGCATCTCTTCCACACAGGCTTCAGTCAATAAAATCACCTCCTTCAACAGATGCAAATGGATCTCGTTTTAGGCTGACTAAAACTGCCTTCACATTTATCCCCTCTAGCTGTCTAGACTCTGCCAGGAGACTAAAATTCTTGCTTAAGCCTCCTCTTGTTCTTCTTGTCACTGGTGACAGAGAAAGCCAAGATATCTCTGTCCTTTGAGACTCGGACATGCTGAGCAGTTCTTGCAGCTCCTTGGCTAGGGAATGGATTTCATCTGTCATTTACATGATACTTAATCATTCTCGTCTGGCTTTGAAAAATAAGTAAGGTACTAAACTAGCTTTAATCGTAGCAGGCTGTGAAACTGACAGGTTTGTTTGTTTTTTTTTTAAAGGTAGTAATAAGGGCACTGCAAAAGTGCATTTAATTATTTCTGGTGTGGTTGCTTAAGATCCACAGACAGGGATTAGGGTCCCATTGTGACACTGCAAACAAATACCAAAACAAAAGTCCTTGCCCTGGAGAGTTCACAATTTAGGCTTTACGCCACACTCAACGAGAGCCTGATCCAGTGCCCATTGAATTCAATGAGTCTTTCCATTGATTTCATAGGAGTTGGAGTAGGATATCACGGAAGCTACTAGATCGCATG
The DNA here is from genome assembly GCF_965140285.1 of Lepidochelys kempii. Lineage (NCBI taxonomy): Eukaryota > Metazoa > Chordata > Testudines > Cheloniidae > Lepidochelys > Lepidochelys kempii. The sequence goes on along the minus strand of NC_136394.1, from coordinate 20,551,653 downwards.
CCCTGATTCTCATGGGTGACTTTAATTTTCCTGATATCTGCTGGGAGAGCAATACAGCGGTGCATCGACAATCCAGGAAGTTTTTGGAAAGCGTAGGGGACAATTTCCTGGCGCAAGTGCTAGAGGAGCCAACTAGGGGGGGCGCTTTTCTTGACCTGCTGCTCACAAACCGGGTAGAATTAGTGGGGGAAGCAAAAGTGGATGGGAATCTGGGAGGCAGTGACCATAAGTTGGTTGAGTTCAGGATCCTGACGCAGGGAAGAAAGGTAAGCAGCAGGATACGGACCCTGGACTTCAGGAAAGCAGACTTCGACTCCCTCAGGGAACGGATGGCCACGATCCCCTGGGGGACGAACTTGAAGGGGAAAGGAGTCCAGGAGAGCTGGCTGTATTTCAAGGAATCCCTGTTGAGGTTACAGGGACAAACCATCCCAATGAGTCGAAAGAATAGTAAATATGGCAGGCGACCAGCTTGGCTTAATGGTGAAATCCTAGCGGATCTTAAACATAAAAAAGAAGCTTACAAGAAGTGGAAGGTTGGACATATGACCAGGGAAGAGTATAAAAATATTGCTCGGGCATGTAGGAATGATATCAGGAGGGCCAAATCGCACCTGGAGCTGCAGCTAGCCAGAGATGTCAAGAGTAACAAGAAGGGTTTCTTCAGGTATGCTGGCAACAAGAAGAAAGCCAAGGAATGTGTGGGCCCCTTACTGAATGAGGGAGGCAACCTAGTGACAGAGGATGTGGAAAAAGCTAAGGTACTCAATGCTTTTTTTGCCTCTGTTTTCACTAACAAGGTCAGCTCCCAGACTGCTGCGCTGGGCATCACAACATGGGGAAGAGATGGCCAGCCCTCTGTGGAGATAGAGGTGGTTAGGGACTATTTAGAAAAGCTGGACGTGCACAAGTCCATGGGGCCGGACGAGTTGCATCCGAGAGTGCTGAAGGAATTGGCGGCTGTGATTGCAGAGCCATTGGCCATTATCTTTGAAAACTCGTGGCGAACCGGGGAAGTCCCGGATGACTGGAAAAAGGCTAATGTAGTGCCAATCTTTAAAAAAGGGAAGAAGGAGGATCCTGGGAACTACAGGCCAGTCAGCCTCACCTCAGTCCCTGGAAAAATCATGGAGCAGGTCCTCAAAGAATCAATCCTTGCACTTGCATGAGAGGAAAGTGATCAGGAACAGCCAGCATGGATTCACCAAGGGAAGGTCATGCCTGACTAATCTAATCGCCTTTTATGATGAGATTACTGGTTCTGTGGATGAAGGGAAAGCAGTGGATGTATTGTTTCTTGACTTTAGCAAAGCTTTTGACACGGTCTCCCACAGTATTCTTGTCAGCAAGTTAAGGAAGTATGGGCTGGATGAATGCACTATAAGGTGGATAGAAAGCTGGCTAGATTGTCGGGCTCAAAGGGTAGTGATCAATGGCTCCATGTCTAGTTGGCAGCCGGTATCAAGTGGAGTGCCCCAAGGGTCAGTCCTGGGGCCGGTTTTGTTCAATATCTTCATAAATGATCTGGAGGATGGTGTGGATTGCACTCTCAGCAAATTTGGGGATGATACTAAACTGGGAGGAGTGGTAGATACGCTGGAGGGCAGGGATAGGATACAGAAGGACCTAGACAAATTGGAGGATTGGGCCAAAAGAAATCTGATGAGGTTCAATAAGGATAAGTGCAGGGTCCTGCACTTAGGACGAAAGAACCCAATGCACAGCTACAGACTAGGGACTGAATGGCTAGGCAGCAGTTCTGCGGAAAAGGACCTAGGGGTGACAGTGGACGAGAAGCTGGATATGAGTCAGCAGTGTGCCCTTGTTGCCAAGAAGGCCAATGGCATTTTGGGATGTATAAGTAGGGGCATAGCGAGCAGATCGAGGGACGTGATCATTCCCCTCTATTCGACATTGGTGAGGCCTCATCTGGAGTACTGTGTCCAGTTTTGGGCCCCACACTTCAAGAAGGATGTGGATAAATTGGAGAGAGTCCAGCGAAGGGCAACAAAAATGATTAGGGGACTGGAACACATGAGTTATGAGGAGAGGCTGAGGGAGCTGGGATTGTTTAGCCTGCAGAAGAGAAGAATGAGGGGGGATTTGATAGCTGCTTTCAACTACCTGAAAGGGGGTTCCAAAGAGGATGGCTCTAGACTGTTCTCAATGGTAGCAGATGACAGAACGAGGAGTAATGGTCTCAAGTTGCAGTGGGGGAGATTTAGGTTGGATATTAGGAAAAACTTTTTCACTAGGAGGGTGGTGAAACACTGGAATGCGTTACCTAGGGAGGTGGTGGAATCTCCTTCCTTAGAGGTTTTTAAGGTCAGGCTTGACAAAGCCCTGGCTGGGATGATTTAACTGGGAATTGGTCCTGCTTTGAGCAGGGGGTTGGACTAGATGACCTTCTGGGGTCCCTTCCAACCCTGATATTCTATGATTCTATGATCAGAAAGGTTGGATAATCCAGTGGTTAGCATGCTAGCCTGGGAACTAAGAGACTTGGGTTCAAGTTGCTGCTCTGCCACAGACTTCCTGTGTAATGTTGAGCAAGTCACTTTGTTTCTCTCTTAAAATGGATATATAGTATATCCCTACCTCACAGGGGAGACAGGAGAATAAATACATTAAAGATTGTGAGGCCTCCCCTCAGACACTGCAGTAATCAGCGGCCCTATTCGGAGAGGATAAACAGGTGGTTCCTCCAGAACAGTGTGGAGGCATGATTGCAGGACTGCTGCTAGAAGCTTGTACGGTTATCGCCAAGGTGGCGAAACGTGTAATCATTCTGTGGAAAGAATGAGCAGCGGAGCTGGGCAGAGAAAGGTCATTCCATTTCAGGGAGGATTTTGATACTTTGAAATTTGATTTCATTCCTGTTCGGAACAAACCCCCAATTTTCACAGTTCTCCACAGCAGGAAATGAAGCCTCAGTTCCAAGCCAGTCCATGTGGCAGGCTACACTGGAGTGGTGCACCCTGGAACTCTGTGGCCCTGGAAGCCTCGGCTGCAGAGGAGCCAGAAGTCTGGGAGCTCAAGCTGTCATGGTTTCCAGGCTAGCAGCTCCCCATCAGACCTTCAGATTGGATGCTGAGGAGCTGATCAGGTGAGCTGGCAGGAAAGTGAGACAGATTTCCAAGAAAACCCCACCTCAAAATCCATTGGAACTGCCTCAAAATCACCCTCTCCACACAGCATTTTGATATTTACTAATATGTCAATTCTAATGAATAAAAGGTGTTGTCACACTTTCTCCATCCAGCTCTACTGAGCATTTCACTGTTCATGACTGTGTGCCGGGCCCTTTTACCATGACTACTTTTCCATGCAAAACCCCAGTGAGAGCTGAATTACTTCGCACTGAGAATTATGTCCATACAGCAGTTATTTGACTGCGAAGCTCACTGCAGCTCTGTAAATAATACGAACTTTTAACTGGGTTTCAAAAATAAATTCTGCTAAAATACTATTGTCTCAGGCTGCCGCAATATAGAAAATTGTCCACAGAGGTCTCAAAATCCATTTGATGCTTATCAAAGACCCCATTGTGTGCTTCGTACAGGCTCTGCAAGGATCCAATCAAATTACTGCCAGTGACTTGCTTTTGAAACTTTTTGTTACAGATCATAAACAGCGGGACCTCTGCTCGCATTGGCTGCAATGCCAATTACACAGCAGAATGAGGAGCGATGGCCGACAATTATCAGTACACAGCACCAGTACCTTGTGCACTGAGATTCTGAGTCTGTGATGGGATAGAGAAGGATGCGTCTTGAACACCCCCAGAAGCAGGCCACTTGTCCAACACTTCCAGTAAGCAAGCAGGTAGCTTGCAGTGGGTACTTCACATACTCTGTTTTTCAAGACTTGCTTAATTACTGTTGTTCCTTGTAGCTCTTTGCAGAAAGGTGACACTGAAAGCAGAAGGTGGGGGGTCTTTAGAAGGCACATGGAGACAACTTGGTATGCTGTACTCTGAATTTTATGCAGTCAGTTTGGAAGTCTAATAATCACTGAATTCCAAAATGCCTGCAAAACCTGCCCTTAAACAGTTATTCCTGATGAGGGTTTGCCACTGAGAGATGTCACAGATAGATAAATGCAAGATGTCTCCCAGATCAGCGAGTTACTGCATTCTGATCTGAGGCTTCCTTCTAATCATTAGAATTTCTCCCACTAGATGTGAGTCAGGCTGCTAAGGTTTCGCTCAGTGGGGGGTGCACCATGGAGTGGGATGAATTATTTTTCAAAGTGCTGACGGATGGGTCTGGGGAAAAAAGCATTGCTCACTGACATTGGCCCAAACTGATGATCTTTCTGAACAAGACTTCCTTTGCTGCCCCCAAAGGCCTTATTATGAAGGCAGGAGGGGCACCCAGGTTTGACACTTCTAAACATAGTGTTTTGAACCTTCATCCTAGGAATTTCAAATGCTTTACAAACACTAAATACTCATGAGTTCAGATTCTGGCTCCCTGTGTAACCTTGAGTCATTCAACCTCTGGGTGCCTCTGTTTCCTCGCCTATAAACTTGTATGACAAATTGACACCTACCTGCTTGCCTCTCCGGTGGTGCTGCAAGGTTTAATTAATGGGAAAGTGTTTTGAGATCTCCCATGAAATGTAGTAGCCAATGCAAAGCATTGATTATTGAAAGCTCTAATTCACCAGCTGTGCTCTCAGTCGCAAACCTTTTGCACAGCTCGGGTGTTAACCACTCTTGCTCTTTCTGAGCAGCAACTGTGTGTAACTCTGGACCTTTATTCAGGATTTCTGCTGCTCAGTTACCCCTCTAACACGAGCTGAACCACCCTGTGGCAGATATGCTCAGCTGGTCTTGAGTTGCTGATGATCTAGCCATGGTACACAATTTACCACATCCCAAGTGCTTTCACTGTTGGTGAATTGAGAGGGAATTTAATTATGCTCTGAGCATAATTACAGAAACCACATTTATTTCCGCTACTGATACAGTTTTTCCCCTATGCTTAATATAATTTTACCATCTGATCTGTCTAGGCTCTCCCTAGGCTTGAAAGCTCAGATATCTTTAGTAAAATAGAGCCTCCTGTTTTATTTACAGGCAGTTATTCCCAAAATAATCCAGTTGCCCCCAAAGGGACCAAGTATCTCACTACCATCTATGCTTTGTCATGGCAATATATTGGAACTGTTACTTGGCTTGGATTTTCTAAATGCTCAGGTCAGGTACCTCCAACCCAAGAGAATTTTGTTTTAATTCCAGCCACCATATGACTTAATTTCACTGTTTGCACACGGCCCCTTTAGAACATCAACCATTTAAAAGTAATGGATCAGACTGAAGCCCTTTGCAGACAGAGAAACAAAATTAAATGTGTTGTTTATTTTAACTGTGTTTTGTTATTTACCTCTTGGTAGATTTCAATTAATTAAATCCTTCAGAAAGCTACCCCTTGTGTATGTTAATTATACATAACTGCTTTGAGTAGGAGTAAGCAAAAGAGGTTAATTAAGAAAAATATCCCTTAAATTGACCTCTTTAATTATTGAGGCTTGCATTGTCAATTATGTATTCTGCTATGGATTTGTCAAATTTAAATTTAATAGTCAAATATTCTAGATGGGATTCTGGAACAATAAAACATAGCACTGCCTCATGCAGCCACAGGCTAGAGTTATGACTGAGTTGCTTCCTTTTATCTTTTTATTTATTTATTTTATGGTTAACCTTATTTTACCAGTCAACCTTCCCTTTCGCCTCCCCAAATAATAAAAGGGACTTGAGAAACACCTGAGCTGAAATCCTGGCCCTACTGAAGCCAATGGCAACACTCTCATTGACTTCACTGGGAGCAAGATATGCCCCTTGGATCTTTATTGCTCCTGACATATTCAAGACAATGTTGTGTTCTCTATAACTGTAGGCCTTGACCAAGGGCCTGCTCCAGCTTCCTTTGAAATCAAGCTGAGTCTTCCTAGTGACTTCAAAGGGGAGTCAGATCAAGTCTCTCTCTCTTTTTTTTTCTTTTGCTTTTGATTCACTAAATTCTTTTTGCTCACTAAAGGTACAAGTCTGATCAAACATTAATTTCTGTAAAAGGACAAAGAGAGAATAATTGGAAGACCGCCGAAAAACTCATGCATCTAACAGGTTTCATATTCAGTGAACGAAAGAGGTTACAGCTGACTTTACTGGTCTGCTTGGGGTAGGTGAAGGAGCAGCCCAAATTAAACATATCTGAGAAAGTGTCACACTCTTTTCCCATTACTACTGCTTAAAGTCATTTGTACTTACACTTGAAACAGAAAGCTTATAAAATCTGTATCTATTTTGCCACATATTTAACACATCTTTGGTTAATAGTAAAACTTAGATTGCGTTTCTTGTATTATACTAGAGAAATTGATTTTTTTATCCAGTTAACATTTCTTTCTTTTCAAAGGTTCCATTAGAGTATAAATGGAACCTTTCTACAACTTCGTTTTCCACAGGGCTCTGCCTTCCTAGGCTTCTTCAGTCAGTTTTTAAAACTCTGTTATTCTAAAAAAGTATAAAACTGCTTTCTTTCTCATTCTCACCTCTTCTGGAGGATACAGTGGGTACAATTCTGTCCTCCTTACACCACCAAAACTTCTGTGGCTTTTAATAGATCAACAAGAGCACTAGGCTCACTATCCAAAAACTAGATCCGTGCAAGCTACGAGTCCCAAACAGATACCAGAGTCACCTGGATTGAATTTTTGTTACCAATTAAAAACTCAAATAAATACCCACTTAAGAGTGGGATTTTCCAAAGTACTTGAGTGATTTAAGAGCATGAGTCCCATTGGCTTTCAATGGAACTTGTGCTCCTAAATCATGTTGGTATTAACCCCACCCACTAAATGGCTGCTAAGGTTCACAGCACTCTCCAACTAGCCTAGGAGAACATGGGGATGAGTGCAGTATAAAAGCAAAGAGCTGTGTGTGACATCCTCACACACCCTTATTCACTGCTGCCATATAATTAGGATATGTTTTGCACAAAGTATGCCTTGTGAGGTATCATTCTAAAAGTCTTGATCTGATAGACAGTAATATCTCATTGGATTGTATGTGCTACCGTCGTATGTGAAGTTATGAAGTTTGACTAGGTATTTGTTACTGAAACATGTTGTGAGGGTGAAAATACCCACAAGCAACCTTTCAGGTACAACAGTAAAAAGGCCAAACACTGTTAATGGCGTATTGAGGAAATGCACACAAGGATTACCCCAGGAATTGTGTACAATAGAAACCTCTCAGAGAGAGCACTACACAATGGGAACTGTTTGACCCAGGTCAGAGCAAAAGAGTTTTCCAGCAAGTGGGAAGAAGATATAAAAGGGGGAAATTACATTATGGGGGACCTCACGCTTCCTACAACACCACACCTGGAAACACCTGAGGAACAAAGACTGAACTGAGGGAAGTGATGGTCCCAGGCTAAAGAGATTTCTATACTATTTATGAAAACCTGGGAAAGCCAAGCTGCAAAGCAAAGGCGGCTTGTGTCTTAAGAATCTGCCAGCCTGTTTATCACTAAGGATGAGAATTTGCTAATTCATATCCTACCTATCTAGTATGTTAAGCTCAGTTTGCGCTTTTGTTTATTTACTAGGCAATCTGCTTTGATGTGTTTGCGATCACTTATAATCACTTAAACTCTATCTTTTTGTAGTTAATAAACTTATTTTGTGTTTTAAATCCAAACCAGTGTTTGACTAAGGTGTCTGGGGAAAATCTCAGCTTGGTTACAAGTGTGCATGGTCCTCTTCACATTGGAGGGAGAGGCGGACCAGGTGCTAAATCCATATACTGGCCAGCTTGGACCAGGGCACGACTGTACTGCTCTGAGGTCCACTGCAGTTGGGTGTGTCCCTACCTGTGCGAATGCTGGTGAAAGTGCAAGCTTGAATGGCTTTGCAACTTGTCACAGCAGCACAGTGAGAGAGGGAGCCCAGGCTGGAGGCTGGGGGGGCTCAGCGGTACCCCAGTTCCAGATGGCACCCCAGGGAAAACCCGTCACAGTGGGATTTTACAAAAGGGCTCAGTGTTGGCCTAACTCTGGTCGCAGTGAAGTCAGGGATAAAGCTCCCATTGACTCCAGTGACAACCCCGTTAGGTCAATGCTGAACCCTTTTGAGAATCTCACCCGAGAGATAGAACATTGGTCTCAGCAGGTGTTTATGGTTCTTATTTACTGTATTCAGGTTGTTATTGCCTAGGTCTGGCACAGTGGTGTCTGAGCACAAATCTATGTCACAGCTGGGGTTTCAAGGTAAAACCATTTGGAATTCACTAGTTTAATGTGATCTGTACCTTTAACATTTGGAGTTCGGTCAAGTAGAACACCAGACCCAGAACCCCTGTGCAGAAGGTGGCAATAGAAAGTGTTTCTGCTGAGTCACTAAAATGAAACAAACAGGATTTTGTTCTGACTGCATCAAATAGTAGCGGGAGGGAAACTGCAGTAATGGGATTAATGCTGCTGTTCACACTAACGCTGCGATCAAATCTCCCAGCTCCCTATCATGAACTGAAAATGCTGGGTCCACTTTTTCTCTTTAGTGCGACAAAGAAGTTTGCAGATTAGCATCCCCTGCTACTGCAGCAATCACTCAGAGGGGGAGCTCAGTTTGCCTAGATGGACAAACATGAATCCCCTGCCCTTCTCAGGCACTTTACGAGAAAGATTTAATGCCCAAGTCAGTGCAATCTTCTGACATGTCATTTGTCCATCCCCCCCGCACACCCACACGCTCCAGAGATATAGAAATAAGGTCTTATTACGTTACTGTTGCTTCTCTTGTCTATCATAGCGCACTGAAGCCCTAGCAGGTTTGTGGATTTCTTTTTTGGCAGGTTCCAGCAGAGTGGCAAGAAGAGAGAACCGCATGTGTCCACCAAAACGTGCAATTCATGCACATTACAGTGTGCTCAGAGAAAGCCCAAGGGCTCTGGAGGCAGAATACTGTGCAACAGAGACAGAGGGAGCCAGTTGAAATATCTTCACAAAAATCCACCCCAGGTTTTTCCCTTTAAAAAAAAAATCCCTTTTCTTTGCTCCTTTGCTTTGGCTCCCACATTCCACTGTCAAGCAAACTATCATACCAGCTTTTGTGTTGATTTATTGGTTGGCTCATGGGAAACTGGAAATGAGTTGGATAATGTGTAGGTGCATCTTCTCTGCGTTATTTCCTTCATACGTCCATGGCTAGTGAGGAAGATACCCACTAAAGGGTAATTCCATCTGCCTGCAAAAATGTATGACATTGATTCTTGACTCAGCTGTTTCCTTGAGTGAACAAGGATGATATTATATGAGCCTGTAGGAAGAGATCAGGCTTTCAGAACATTATATGCGCTTAGTTTCCCATCTGCAACTCTGTAAGAGATTACATTAACTGCAATCTACAATGGAGGAAGCTGTGACATCCCCTATTGAGTGGGGGGAAACAAATGATCCAAAAGGGAGTTTCCCTGGTTGGATACCTGGGATTGTCTGATAGAGCTTTTCATGGCACAGGTACTAGCAGACCTGCACAGGTCAGGATTTAATAATTAATGGTTAAAAAAAGTTTAAGAAACAAGGAACAAATTTCAGGGAGCGCAGCTTCATGAGGCCGCCGAAGTTAAAAGACGGAGCCACCTGCCTTGCAACGCACCAGTGATGCGTAAGTATTAGCTCAACTGCACACCGGCTTTTGGTAGATCGTCATCACATCCTTTTTAGAACCTTAGACATTTTTGACATGTTGATTAAAGTTAAAAACAAACGCAGAAAATTATTTTTGTGATGTAGCCGGATGGTCTGCTGTGCTGAGAGATCTGTCTGTACAACTTATATATCCTCACTGATATTATGAAAGTGTAGCTATGAAATTCACTGTTCCATGAATGCCCCTCTGTAGGTGTATCCACCATGAGCTGCCAGATCAAGGAGAATAATGGGTCATAAGCACTCAGTGACTGCCGACTGAAGTAGAAACAGCTTGGATCAAGAGGCGGCTCCCTGCCCTGAAAGAACAGTTTTCTCTTACCCAGAGTTCGGAGAATTAGAAGTTACAAACACAGAACAAAGCAGACAAAGTGTTGGTGCCGGCATATATAAACCTTCTCACAGAGTGACACAGGGAAGCTTGAGGTGAGACACACAGGAAGTTTGTTTCAGAGTAGCAGCCGTGTTAGTCTGTATCCGCAAAAGAACCAGGAGGACTTGTGACACCTTAGAGACTAACAAATTTATTTGAGCATAAGCTTTTGTGGGCTACAGCCAGTGATGAGCTGCCAGAAGCTGAAGAACTGGTTCCTTCAGTCGCTCCAAGCCTTCAGCAGCACATCCTTCAATCGCTCCGGGTCTTCAATGGCACTGAAGGACCAGCAGCCGAAGTGCCACCGAAGGCTCAGAGTGCCGCCGGGTGAGTAAAAATTCACAGGGGGGCCTCCCCAGCCAAGAGCTCAGGCGGGACGGACAGGATGGTCCCGTGGGCTGCATGTGGCCCGTGGGCCGGAGTTTGCCCACCCCTTTAACAACCGGTTCTAAACCGGCTTCAAAATTTAACAACCAGTTCAGCTCCAGCTCACCACTGGCTACAGCCCACTTCATCGTATGCATAGAATGGAACATATAGTAAGAAGATATATATATACACACACACACACACACACACACATAAAGAGAACATGAAAAGGTGTAAGTAGCCATACCAACTGTACGAGGCTAATTAATTAAGATGAGCGATTATCAGCAGGAGAAAAAAATATTTTGTAGTGATAATCAAGGTGGCCCATGTAGACAGTTGACAAGAAGGTGTGAGGATACTTAACAACGGGAAATAGATTCAATATGTGTAATGACCCAGCCACTCCCAGTCTCTGTTCAAACCCAAGGTAATGGTATCTAGTTTGCATATTAATTCAAACTCAGCAGTTTCTCGCTGGAGTTTGTTTTTGAAGCTTTTCTGTTTGTTTGGAAGGAAAGGCATGGACTGGCCAAGGTTGGAGGAAACAAGCTGACCAAGGGAAAGGCAGCTCCACATTTCAGCACACAAACCACACCATGGAGCAGGACGAATGTGGGTGGGCCCAAAGGAACATGGCCCTGTCCTAAGAATGCCCTGGAGTAGTGAGGAAATGCGTGTAGCGCTTATAGATAGATCGGTGTATTTCTCATGTGATTAAGTAAAGTGCAGTAATGTGTTAGACTTCTGTGCCAAGTGTCTGTGTGTGTGTTTTATGCTACATCTACCCCTTGAAGAGGTAAACCAGAAGGCTTACACTTTCAGTGTGATTCTGGGAGAGGATGTGATTCAGGGAGAAGTCAGCACTGGTGCTAGGGGCTGGGCAGGGGACCACATGGTCACAGCTCTGAGGATGGGGTGTTAGACAAACTTCACTGTGAGTGGGTGCCTAGGGACCCCAAGACAGGGATAGAACCTGAGCGCTGTTCAAACTTCACAGGCTTAACACACCTGGGGATCCAGCAACTGGGCCTCCTCTCAGCAATCTTGTGGGCTTTCAGCCAGGGGGCCTGACCAGATTTGTGACAGCAGCATACCTCTGCCTCAGATGTTTTGTGGTCTGTTTGTTGTCTACTGTTACCCTTTTCTCTCAATATGAGGCAACCCTCTTGGCTCGGTTGGAAGGCGGCAAAGGCTAGGGAACCTGCCACAGCCACATAGGCAACTGCCATGATCAGATAAAACAGCTAACAGAGCCAGTCCCAATGCTGACCACAATTGGCTGATGAAGGGGTGCAGTGACACCCATAAAAAGAAACAGGAGCTGACAAAAGCATCTCTTTCCTGCCTTGCCCACTTCCTCCTGCAGCGGTAGCCATTCTCCCATACTTGTGGTTACCCCCACACTATAACATAACGCTGTTGTTTTACTTTGATCTCCCAGTGTGTTTTGTTGTATGATTGGACTGTGGGTGTGGCTTGGAGGTTTGTACAATTCCATCTGCTTTGTGGGGTTTGAGACTGGTAGGAACATGGGTGCAAGTCACATTGTGTGGTAACAGGTCAGACTAGATCAGGGGTTCTCAAACTGGGGGTTGTGGCCCCTCAGGGGGTCATGAGGTTCTTACATGGGGGGGGGTCACGAGCTGTCAGCCTCACCCCAAACCCCGCTTTGCATCCAGCATTTATAATGGTGTTAAATAGATTAAAACATGTTTTTAATAATATAAGGGGGGTTGCACTCAGAGGCTTGCTATGTGAAAGGGGTCACCAGTACAAAAGTTTGAGAATCACTGGACGAGATGATAATAATAACCCCGCTTGGACTTAAAATTCCTTGATCTATGAAATGTAAACCACCACTCCAGAAAGATTTCAAACCAAGATTGTATTTTTAAATGGATGCTTAAAGCCAGACTCCTCAGTCCACATGTAGGCATCAGTTGTCCTAGCTAGGGTGACTAACAGAGGCCCAGTCGCCACTGGGACTGGCCTGGTTTTCAGAAGTGCTGACAACCTAGCAGCTCCCACTGAAATCACTCAAACCCTCTGCATATTTTTACATATCTGTAAAAATGGGGGTGATCATTCCTATTGTCTCCCACTGATGTTACATGGCTTCAATATTCAACACCTGTAAAGTTCTTGGACAGTTTCCTATAAAACCCACTGGGCAAATGCAAAGTATTAAGGTATGAGAAACACATGTAAAAGCAACAATATATATATAAAAAAAAAGAGCACTTGCCTTCCACGCAGTATATTTCTTTGCATATTCCTCTTCCAACTATGTATGCCAGCCTGCAGCCAAAAAACCCTAAAGTGACTATTGGATGGACTTGGGTATCAGATCCATGTCCACTGTTACATCCATGAATCATTTGCTGTCCATTTGGGAAGTGTTCATTCTCCCATCATTGATCTAACAAAACAAAAATAAGGAGAGAAGCAAATTAGCTGCCAGCCCATTGCTAATTTAAACTTAGATACCGCACAGGAGTATAAAAGTTTTGATTATACTGTTTGATTCATTCATAGCAATATGGATCCAGGCACTGCTGTGTATTTTATGGTTGTGTTGAAGTGATGCCCAGACTCCTGGTATTTTACAGCTTTCTGCAACAAAAATTGCTAATTAAAAATGAAAATACAGTTCTTGTAAAATCCTTTAAAACAAACATACAGTATTAATATTATTGTACCTTTAATATACATAGCAGTGTGGTTTTCATGGGAGTGATCAGAATATTCATAATAGGACAGTTGCAGCAAGTGAGTGGTACAATAGTCTCCGTTTTGCTTGTACAAACCGAGAAGGTTGCAGAAGAATTATTCTGCAATATTTTTAAAGGCCTGCTCACGGCTGGAAGCCTAGTTCTACTTTATATGTTTCAGCTAGTCAATACCTCAAACTCCTAATCACTGCTCGCATAAGTTGCATATTAAGGGGGTTGGTTAACCACTGGAAATAACAGACATGAGCACAACTCAGCAGGCAGAATGCTTGGGAGGAGGCTTGAAAACTCAAAAACCTAGTGCCATAGGACGACACCTTTACTCATGCTGGAGTAAGGTGATACTCTGAAGTGGTCTTATTTAAGTTAAGGGGACTATTGGCAGAGGGCTAAATCCTGTGAGATGCCGAGCGCCAGCCATTTCCACTGACTTCATTTGGGATGATGATGGTATGTGTCATGCAGGATTGAGGCCAGAGTGGGGTTCTATTTAAAGCGAGTAAAGCCTGCCATGTGGTGTCCATCCCAATAGCACAGTACCTGCTGGTGTTGTTTCTGTGCACGAGGAGGAGAAGAGAAACTTCTGTGTATAGGTGCTAGAACTACTGTTGCACCTCCTGGCTTGCAGTGGTTTCCATCATATCCAGGGTTTACAGTTTGGTACAATGGCTCTTAGCACCTTCCCTGCCACTATACAAATTGTTCCAGCCCCTACTTCTGCATAGTCACCCACACACATAGCTCCTTCATATGCAATGAGGCCCAGATCCACAGGGATTTAGGGTTTGCAACATTCAGCATCACGGCACCTAGGAAATCATAGGACCAACACTGCGATCCACAACGCGGAGGTAGGCATCTAAACAATGAACGGGTAGCAATAGGCACCTTAGAATGCAGTCCACATAGCCAGCATGCTACGCGAGGAGCGGCCTGAGCTAGCCAATGGGAGATGCTGATGATAGGGGTGTGTGCTAAGCTCTTGCGGCACTGAGAAGCCCAGTATTCATAGCCTACACTCGACTGTAATAATCTTTGTACAAATCTGCCTTTTTGGAGGCATCATCTGAAAGCAAATTAACAGATTGTTAATATTCTTGCATGAGGTCTGTACATGATGTGCACAAAGAGTTATGAATATATGCTGGAATTATGACTAACATGTGCAACCACCAGATGTGTCGGGGGAGTTGTTAAACAAAGAACTTGGTGTCTACCTCAATTTGCATATAAGCAGTGAACAGGACCATCAAGACAACAGCAGGAGGAGGAGGGGGCAGGAAATAGAACAATTTGTATTTCAGCAAAACAGCACCAGAGGAAGATAGATCACGGAGCTTCCTTCACCACCAGACTCCATGTCACCTTCCTCACAGCGTGAATAAACTTTACTTTGAGGGGTAACCCTCAGAAGAATCCATTTCAAAGGTTTACTGGTCTATAAAGACCAGGGGCTGAACCTCAAGTGATGGGCAATTGAATCAACTGTTTGTATACAATATTACTCTATTATAAGAATGTATCATGTGAGGTGTTTTCTGAAAGCAAATGACACATTGGTGATTAATATCACTGTGAAATATATGTATTAACACTAAATATCGATACTTTATGATATTGTTTTAAATTTTGTGGCCAAACAGGAAGAAACAGGTTCCCTCCCAGACAGCCGAGAAGGCAGCTATCTACCTGTCTCCTATATAAATTAACTATGGTGGATTCAAAACAATGGAAGCTTCATTTACATGCAGTGGAATGGGAAGCCCTCAAAAAGGGGAAAAACAGCATAACATCATCCTGCCTCTTGAAACAAACCACTGAACTTTGGAAGATATAAGCAAAGACAAAAGCCATCTTTGGCATCCAACACTAGACAGACAAAAGAGAACCGAGCTCTTGCAAGCTAAGAAAGACGGGTCCTTCAGCTAAGGAGGAAGGGGGTTGAAGTCTCTGGAAACTGAGTGTATGTTAGAAACCATCTTGACCAAAACCTGTATCTTGCTAGATTAAGTTTTCGACTTTTAGATGCGTTTTCACTTTTATTTGCTTATAATCCTTTTTTAATTGGGGTGCTGTACAAACAAGGCAAGATCATATGAATGCAGTAATAGGAAGGAGTCAGTGGGAGGGAGTGACAGTGATAGGAACCTGCTTTGAACACCAGATTCATAGAACTTGATGGTTCTGATGTTCCAGAAACAAAAGTAAATATAAATCTATTTTTCATAACATTGTTAAGTCACTGTTTGTTAAGCAGGTTTGCATACATCTGTAGGAACCCTTGGGAAAATATACCCTGGATTCCAATTTGTTACAATGGAGGCTTCTGTCATAGTAAACAATGAGCTAAAATTTGTCTTTGTTGTAATTCAGCTGACGTCAACAAGTAACACCAGAGATTCGTCCGGGTAAATGTGCATTATATTTCCCCAGCTCTTGCTACTATAATCTTATATTGAAAGAGAACAGAACAACCTTGAGTTTGATTGTTGCAAGTTAGTACAGAAATAACCCTCCTGCCCAATGAAATACTCAGCAGGTACTGCACACAAAGAACCAAGGGTAAAAAATTTTCTCATTAGCTGAAAGCAGCAAGAATGAACTGGGAGCATCATGGTATATTTGCATTTTATGACCGGAGTTTCACGGACACCCTAACATTGTTCCATGTTATGCTCACGTCTTCCCACGTGCATTTCCGAAGTCAGGTTCCGTTCAGGTGTAACAATGTGCAATAGCATTAGTGCAGAGCGAAGAGATTTGTAAAGGCTTGCAACAGATGCCATCGTCAGCGTCTACAGGGCAATCGGGGGGGGTGGAGATGGGGGTGATTGCAGCTCATGTAGACGTTGCTTTAATCTAGCTAGTTTGGGTACCAATAGCAGAGAAACCATGGCAACACAAAGGGCTAGAATAAGCCCATCTGAGTAAATATTAGAATGCCAGGCGGGTTTGCACAGTCAGGGCTGAACCCACGCTGCCACGACTGCACTGCTACTGGTACCCAAACTGACTAGGTTAAAGCCGTGTGTACAATGATGTCTGTTGTTTTGTTCCTTGTAGGACAATGTCTATACTACACAGCTTCTAGCAACATGGCTGTGTCTCCACAGCTGTGCCCCAAAAGTCACGCAGCATAGCTGCTGTTTGTTGGCTCTCCTGCCGACAAAAAACTTCTAAACCAACGAGCAGCATTCGTGTTGCCGACGGGAGAGCACTCCTGCCAACAATGTGCTGTTCACACTGGCACTTGCCACGGCAAATCTTTTGTCTTTCGGGGGAGGGGGGGAGAAGGAGTTTAACACCTCTGAAAGACCAAAGTTTTGTCGTTCAATTGCCAGTGTAGACATAGCCTAGGTCTTGTCCCCCTTTCCTCATTCAGGGTATACATTTATCTAGTTAGTTTCTTTGGGGCATGATCTGAAGCTCACTGAAGTCATCACAATGAGTTTTGGATTAGGGCTTTCCTTATTTGACAGATGAGAGTTTATTGTAAGACACTGCGATTGCATTTCATACAGCATACAGACTCCAACAATTTGTTACATGGCCAGATCATGAAATTCATACGCACACTTTCCTCAGGCAAGATTCCCCACTGAAGCTAGGGGACTTTTTGCCAGAAAGAGGGCAGATCCTCAGCCTATTTAAGTCAATAGAGCGATGACAATTTATATCAGATAAGGATCTACACCATGGGCTACAGTATTTGATGCATAGTATTATCCCATGCTGTTCTGAGTTAGTTTTTATTTGCTATATTCATTCTTTTGGAACGTACTCCACATTTCAGCTAGGCATTGAGGTCACATACTTAGACCCCAATCCAGCAAAGTACATACTTAACCTTACGCATGTGTGCAGCCCCATTAAAATCAACAGGGCTTTAAGTTAAGCATATTCCTATGGTGGAAGTATCTCTTTAGCTACTACAGCAATCAGTGCTATGGAAACAACTGAGAGAGACAGCATACTCCCATATAGCATCAAAAGATCAAAGTTAGAATAAAAACCTGTCAGAACTAAAGTTTAAAACAGTAGAGAGATGTGCTGGCACTAAGGGAAGCATTTTTGGCTTTCAGAGTAGCTTTTCCCTTGTGATTCCGCTTCACCCCATTTATATGTTCCTTTTATATCTTGCAGCATTTTTTCCTATTTTTATTTTACTCTGATTCTTATAATAACCGCATCCCTCAGCTTCTTGTTTTACTTCTTATATTCCCATCTTGCTTTTTACCTATCAATTTGCTCTTTTCCTGCAAGCTAGACAGGTAGGAAACCAATGTAAAAGTTACAATTTGCCACAGTCTTAAGCACCTAATTTATCTGCTGCGTAATTTTTGCTTGTCAAAAGGCTCCATTTTTCCTTAGTTTCACCTCCCTTCATTGATTCTGGGGTCCTGACAGATTCTGGTTACAGGAGCTTGCCAGTGGAATGACTTCTTAGGCCTTGTCGACACTACGGGGGTAAATTGACGTGAATACCGTACCTGGAGTCAACATAGCTTAGGTTGACTTAGCGCAGTGTTTACACGGTGCTGAGTTGACAGGAGACACTCTCCCGTCTACTTACCTTATGCTTCTCGTTCCAGTGGAGTAGTAGAGTTGATAGGAGAGTGATCTATGGTTGATTTAGCAGGTCTTCACTAGACCTACTAAATTGACCCCTGGTGCATAGATCGCCGCAGCATTGAGCTCCAGTAACCGTAGACATGCCCTCAGAGAAGTTCCTGTTCCATCATAAATACCATCATGGCTGCTAGGAAAGTGAAGGTGCTATCTGGTTTGCTTTTTTGTGTGCTCTTCCCTTGTTTCTCAAGAGGAGAATTCAACCACTTCAGGAAGCCGGCACAAGGCTCTACAGAGCTGTTATTCTTAATGTAGATCTTAGGTTTCTAAACTAACTGTCTCTCTCTCTCTCTCTACACCCTAGGATGTGAACTCCTCAGTCATTAATGATTGAGGCAGGGCATTATTATCTCCATTTTCAGATGGGGAACTGAAGCAGAGCGATAACACATGGTTTACCTGCAGTTACCTAGGAAGTCTATGGCTGAGCCAAGGAATGAATCCGGATCTCCTGACTCTCAGACCAGTACCTAAGGCACGAGATCATCTTTCCTCTTAGCAGCTTGTATGGGCTGGCTGTCCTGGAGGCCAAGGACTATAGCATTCAACTAGGCAGCTGCTCTCCTGATCATAAGACAATGTCATGAAAGGGCTAATATGGGCATGAGGGACCACTTAACCTGGCTGCTTGCACCTGGAGAGTGGGCCAAGCCCAACTGGAGATAAAGCCCAGCTGCAGGAGAGCTGGATTCGCTCCCCCACATACCCCCCCCCCAAAAAAAGAGCCGAGTGACAGCTTGACACAGCAGTGCAATGTGAAAGGGAGCCCAGGCTGGTGGGTCAGGGGGCTCAGTGGTTCCCCAGTGACAGGTGGCACCCTGGGAGGAACCCGTCACATGGCATTACTACTTCTGTTCCTCACTTGAGTGAAACAGAGAGAACAATGGAAGACTGAGCTGTAGTGACTCCTGCAGTTGCGATGGCATTCAGAAGCATGCTTTAAAGGCAGTGATCACTTTGGACGTCTCATTACACTTTGGCATGTCCCTCTGCGTCAATAACCGTTCTCTCACTAAATCCATGGCTACACAATGAAAGCTGCAAAGAAAAGGTGACATGATTGATAGTTCTTAAAGGCAATGGACATGAGCGCAGGGAGCCAGGGGAACACAGACAGGAAATCCTTCAGAGAGATTTTGCTTTGGATTATACAGAAATAAGCCCGGCTTAATGAGATGATGCTCCAGCCTGCTGGATCCTTGCGATAGGGCTATGTTCCAAATGCCATCGTTAAGACAAATAGCGGGCTGACATTACAGGAAGTCAGTTTCACTAGCTGTCACTGGGAAAGAGAAGTGTAGTATCTTTCAACATGGTAGACTAAAAGCATGTGTTACAACAGAAAAACCAGACTGACCCTTGCACCATCTAGGTTCTTATACTAGTGCCCGTCACGGTAGTGTCTGAACACTAGTTTCATCTCCTTGATGCCTATAATCCATCGTGCTGCCTATTCCGATTTCTTGATTTACAGCCTCACCAGCCTAGGTAGAAGAAATAGCAGTGTATCAAAATAATTTGAGGTCAATTAAATGAAGCATTAAAGTTTTTGGATTAGAGGATGGTCTTGTCCACTCAAAGATGGCAAGGAGAACAATAACTAGCCTCACAGGGCTCCCGCTCTGAGGCCAGAGAAGAACAGAATCAGAACATTTGAAATTTTCTCCTCATTGAACATGCATGGGGAAAATTCTTCTTTGATGATACTGGGGGAACTCCACTGAAGTCAATGGAGTTGCATAAGTGGAAGTGAGAGGAGACTTTGATCATAAATAGGAAGTTTTATTCCCTTGTCTTGAATGCACATGACAGTTAGCCATTTGAAAGTGTAAAAGGATTCTCAAAGTTGATTGAAGTGAATTACTAAGTCCTTAATTGACCAAAAGCTCACTGTCATCAACATGGTGGTTGTGCTCAATGTTTTTAATTAAATTAAAAAAAGGAAAACAAACACACACAAAAAAAAAAAAAAAAAGAGCACAGATTTTGGCCCTAAAATTTCAATAAATTGCTTTTTCTCTTCAATATAATTATACAGTTATAGATAATGTTGCAATTAAGTTTCTAGGTTATCTACCACACGCTTTGATTGTATGCAGAATTATCCTCTGCTACAGCTTCAAGATTCCGAGTCAAAGCTCTTCTGTAAGATTATATGTATTCCATGGTGCTCTTACTGATGACACGCAGAGTTCTACCATTTCTGGAACTGATCTTTGTAATTTTACAGGCTCCTCATTTTGCAGTCTCCAAAGCCTAGCAGATACATTTTCCATACTCTTGCACTAATGCTAATTGAAGAACTAGAGTGGATGTGAGGGATTACACAGAAAGATCTTGTACAAGCCTCTAACATGCTCCCGGCGTGTCACTCTTTCAATTAGATATATAGCTTTACTGGCTTTTCAATTTTATCAGGTTAGAACTACACAAATTGATTCTAGCTCCTTCTCCTATACTCAAGTTATACAAGAGAAGTTGTATAAAGATCAAGTGGCAGTATCCATGGTGAGCTATATAAAATTTATTGAAACAGTAAAATGAATGAGGTAAGCTATAAAGGAACTATAAAGCTATAAAGATTATTAGTAACTGTATTGCAATTAAAATGTTGTTCTTTGCCTCGTTATGGAACAGTAGGAAGAATGTTCAGAATGATGAGAGAATGTTCATTTCTATGGGTAACCAGGCTTGCATATTTTTTCCCCAATAAATATCAGTCTATAAATGTATTTACTGACGTTTTACTGCTGTGTCATGCTTTATAACAGGCTGTCACTGTTATTACTCCATTTTAGGGTATTATAATATCATATAGTATTTAAGCACCTTCCATTTAAAATCAAGAGCAATAGTGAAATCCCAAATGGATTCATGCAGTCTCTGTCATTTCCCCCTTTACGGGGGAAGGTTGTTGTGGTTTTTAGGATCTTTATCTACTTTCTGTAGCTATATCTGTACCTATCAATTGGTCCTGAAGTCTTTGGTCATATGAAGAGATGCCACGTGTTACTATGATTAATGTGCCAAATTCAGTGGGGACATCAAATGGCAGTGGACGTTCTGTGGTGAGGTCAGAGGCAAAGCAATGTATAATTAACAGATTTTTTGTATTCTCTCAAAACCACATTCAGCCCAGACATAAGTGGATGCGACTGTTGTTGAAGTCACAGAAAGAAAGGCCAGTACACATAATGTGCACTCTCAAGCCATCAAGAGCGGGCTTAATGGTGCATAGGTGTGTTGGCCCTCTGTCAGGGAGGGAATTTCACACATGATGTGAAAGTGATTTCAAGAGTAAAAGAAGAGGTTGGGTTTTTTTATTCACTTTAAAAAAGTCATTTAGTTCTGTTTAGTCATAGGTTTTATGACAGCAACTTTATCATTCAATCTTTCAGAAATAGGGGAAAACACCTTTTAATTTGAGTTCCAAATAGTCGAGCAGCAAGATACTACTTGTATACTACTTCACTGAATTAACTGGTACTTAAGTAAGACTCAAAGACACACCAAATCTGTACTTGCAGCACTGAACTCCTTTTCATGTACTGCCAGAAAGGACAACGTGTCCTTGTTGCTAACTTGTGAAACCTGCAGTCTGATTCACTGAACTTTGAAAGGCTTCACAATCTTTATTTACCATCTGCAAACACATCTCTACGGATTATTTTCTCGCCCTTTCAAATGCTAATTGCAAATGATAAACACAAGAACTACATATCTATTAACTGGGTTTAAAAATGAGGGTGACTGTATAAAACAGGTGACAAATGGCAGAAAAGTAATATTCTATCAGAAGGACCCAGATGTGGCTGTCAGTTGAAAACACCACGAGAGAGACAATGTTTTCTGCTACAGCTTTCATAAATACAAAAAAATAAAATAAATAAAGACCAAAAGCTTCTTTCCTTGGCAACAGTGAAGTTTCTGTACAGTACCAATTTTCTCTACTGCTAACAATGGGTCCCCAGTCACACACACAAGCCAAGTAATGAATATGTCATTTCAGAGCAGTATGGAATAAAAGTCCTTGTGCAGTACTGTTACATGAGATAACTCAGGTCAACGGGAAGCTCATGGGCTTATGTTAAAAAAATGTAAGCCTTCCAGTTAAAAAAATAGTCTCATGCTACTTATAGCTGAACAAATGAAACTCCTCTGAATGCTAAGTGGGCACTGACACTTTTGGCATAACATCCCAAATCCATGAAGTGACATTTGGTGGTTCAGCTACCCCGAAGAGGAGGACCATTAAACATCCTGTCATTTAAGCCCAGTTCCTCAAAGACACCTAGTTACCTCACTCCCATTGATTTAGATGGGAGTGAGATGCCTAAATACGTTTAAGGATCTGGGCCTTAGTGTGTTCCCTTCCAATTGTCTCACATCCTCTCCCACTTTGGTTTGGTTGGCTATAGACCTCATTATTCCTATTTTACAGGATAGATAATTTAAGGTATAGAGATGTCAAGTGACTTGCTAAAGACCACACAAAAGACAGTGGCAGAGCAAGGAACAGAACCCAGGTGTCCGGACTTCTAGCCCCTATGAACTCATTTCAATGGCTTGGTTCATCTCTTTACATCAACATACTATGTGTAAATGCCAAAACAAAAGCAAACAAAACAGGTCCAGAGAGTGTAATCAACACCCTAAGAGCTCCAAAGCCATCTATCCAACCTTATTGAGCCTACTGCTTTGTGTACTCATGATAAACTGCCCCATCGCTCAGATGAAAGGGTGAATTTGGGATCCATTCAGCATTTTGAATTTCCCCCAATGCATTGCAATTACAGAAACACCTGGTCTGAATAATTTCTGTCAAACTCTATTGTCAAAATTCAGCGCTCAACAGACCTAAAAATTTCACATCAGTCTTCAGTATTAATAATGCACATCCAATGGTCCCATGTGTCTTTAGTTAGTATCTTAGGCAAGGCACAACTGAAAAGGGGAAAGAGATTTGTAAAGCTGCTCATGATGAAGCAATGGGAATTCCAAATATGGATAAATTTAGGGCTTATCCAAACCTTTTTGTTCTGGTTGTAAAGCTGGAATTGTCTTTTTGGAACCGAGTAGTTTTCACCACTGACATGAGAGCTCGTTATCCAGCAGTGTGTGGTGGGACTAGCAACAGCCTTAAAAGTATATAAAGAGATTGAATAAAAAAAGTTGGCATAAATGGACGATGTGGCATTGAGGGGATTCTCATACCATATGACTCCAACACGGTATACTTCTTACTTCTTATAACTTCTAAGTTAGAATTCTTAGTGCATCATAATGGGTGTGTTGATATTATGACCAATGAGGTTCTCTCATATGGTAAAGAGAAAGGGGTGTGTTCATAAGTAGGAGTGCCAGAAACTCCCGAGTTCTAATCCTGACTCTGATATCAATTCCACTTGAGGCATTGGATAAATCAGCAAAATCTGGGGTTTGACACACTGAATTGGGAGTCAGACAGAATGTGCTGGATTTCCAGTTCTCCTCAGACATGCTGTCTCATCTTGGGCCAAGGTTTCCAAAGGAGTCCACTCATTTTGGATGAAGACAATATCGGAAGACAACAGCAGCCACACAGGGTCTCTGAAGAGCATTCTTCTGACATCCCCTTCTGAGCACCAAAAGTGGAGACAATTGTAATTAGTAGATGTTTGAAAACGTTGGCTTTCACTTCTGTTCACCTCAATCTCCCATCAGTTGAGCAGGAATAGTACTTACCTAGTTCACCTGGGGCCTTGTGAGAGCAAACATTTGTGGAGGATTACTACATTTAATGCAGGTTTCATGAATTAATGTCTATTCGCTCCGATTCTATCATGGAGGGTGATAGAGATATGCGGGTTTCAGAGTAACAGCCATGTTAGTCTGTATTCGCAAAAAGAAAAGGAGGACTTGTGGCACCTTAGAGATATGCAGGAGTAATATTGCTATACAAGCCATTTACCCTCAGTCTCAGCTCTCCCTTCCTGATGGAGATCACTACAGGATATTGTACACTGGAGACAAAAACCTACTCCAGCAGTGAACAATGTATTGCTTACCGGCATTTTACATAATTATTACAGCCATAGAATGTATAATGCTGCAACATACAGCCAAGATTGATGTACCCTTTAAAAGCCAGTAAATAAAATAATTGCAATAACTAATTGACAACTGATGACTGCAGTTATTTTGATGCACCAGTGTCAGGAAGAGGAATCCTTTCTCTAATATCATAGACTGAGAAGGAGCTCTTTTCTGGGTTGCCTTTTTTTTTTTCCTAGCAAACGTACAGAACCTCCCTGATTACCACTAGTGATGAAGAAATCCATTGCAAGTTACTGAATGTTATGATTTAGCAAACAAATCTAAGAAATGCACTGAAAGTGCCTCAAAGTGCATCTTTGTTCATTGATTTGATGAGAGCAGCTAAGTGTTAATTATGGCAGTATTCTAGTAAGTGGTCTCAGATATTTTGCAAAAGTAATAACACTTTAATAAAGCCCTAAGTACTTTGGAACCTGAGAAACTGCCTCTCTCCTTGTGACAGACTGCCATAGCTGCTTTCAGTTGAGGCACTGAACGGGGAGATACAAATAAAGAGATAGGGTATTCTTTGCTTGGGGAGTCCTCTACTGCAGAACTCACTGCTCTCTTTGGTCAGCCAGAGCCCAGATTTGATAATCTTCCAGACGTGCTGCAAAGCCCATCTTATGTCTCTCTTCTCTAAGGCTGTTGGGGAGAGTATGAGCTGAGGTGGAGATATTTATGGGTAGATCTTTTTCCTTATGCTGTGGTTTTAATTTATAACATAGGTGCTCAGAACAGAGCTGGGGCGACTAGAGTTACGGTTTAGAAACTTGACCCAGGGACCAGGGGGACAAATAAACAAATAAATGAGGTCAGACTGTCTCTATCTATTTAGTCTACTCTGGGAAGAAGGGGGAGACTCATTTCATGTAGGCAAGTTGTGGGATGTACAGTTTAGCTAGGTGCAACTAGCCAAGTTTTTAAGCGTACTCTATGAGACTGATTTACAAAAGGTCAAACTTTTCTTCAGTCTTGGAGCCCAAGCATGTTTAATAATTGCTTCATCTCCCCTGTTCCAATGAGGCAGGGACTAATGGCTGTACAAAACCCCCATTGATCATAGCTGGAGCAGCTACAGGATCTACATCCTGTAACTTCAGATTCCCTTGGATGATTCAGAAGTGTGGTGAGACATTTATCTCCTTTCATTAGCCAACATCACTGATCAAGCCTTAACTCCAAGTTCATTTGATAGTCAAAGCCATTGTCTGTTTTTCTTTTTAACATTGCAGAGAGGCTCAAGGGCTGGACATTTCCTGTCATAGCTGAGGGAAAGTGATAGGAATGGACAAACTACCAAGGATTCAGGGTTTGTTCAATAAGAGATGGACAAACATCAAGACACCTCCTTCTCCAAAACAGTCCCTTCCCTATAAAATGTTTGAAAGCCAGATCTGGAGCCCCTCTCTAGATAGCACCCAAAAGTTCAGATGGTGGCAGAAGCCAGCAGGCTTCCTCCTTGTTACTGATCCTGGTTCTTTCAAACTTTAGATTCTGCTTCCACTGAAGTCAATAGGAGTAGGCCCTAGGTTTTGTAGCATTCATCCATGTCCCAAAGTGCATGGCAGACTATGCAACTGAAGTCCCAGAGCTATTCAAATCTGATGAACACTAATGCTTCAAAGAGTCTCTAGACTCAGCATTATGGGGATATCCCCCCAATTTAAACTGATATTGACATCACCACCATAGAACTAGACCATGTGCACATGGTACCAGCTCACCCTAGAAAATCAGTTCTGTGCTAGAGATGAAAAGAGGACTGAACTATTATGAAAAACAGAACAATAGACAAGTTAAGATTTGGCTTGAGGAGAGCCAATCAGGCTCTGAATATGAGACAAGCATTGCCTGGCATTGATCCGAACAAACGCTTCATCTGAACACTGCAAACAGAGAGATTCCTATGGCTCTCTTATGATGTACTTGCATGGAGAGTGGACAGCAATGATTACTTACTACAGAGTTTAAATGTGCTCAGAACCAGGGGTTTGATTTGGGCCACATCTCTGAGCTGGCACATCTGAAAGAACAGAGGCGTCCACCCTCACTGCGAAAAGCTCCGAGAGAGAAAAATCCCTTGAAGCATCTTTATTACAAGAGAAAGATACTGAGGCAATTGTTCTAGTCTATGGACTAGAATAGCAGACACTGCCCCACTTCAAGGGCTGCTAGCCACTGGATTCGCATAGTCCAGGTCCAGTAGTCCCTTCCCCAGTGTTGTTATATTCTGAGCCCGCATGGAGCCTGTCCCCCAGCATACAGAGACCCATTCACGTATTCACCCTACTTGTGAGGCTACTTCAGCGGTGCCCTAAGCCCCTGCACAAGGAAACTATGGGGTTCAGTATGGTGCAGGCCTTTTATGGGCCTATCAAGAGGAGAATTCCACTTGGGATAATGGCTAATAGCAGCCAGGGACAAGTCTACAACCCATAAACATTGACTTATGTCTCTTTTGGATGGGAGGTAAGATGCCAGCTGACTAGAGCTGGGCTGATGCTGAGTGCTTTTGACAATCCTTCCCTAATGGTCTTTGAATATGGATTTTCATTTTTTTAAGCTTGCCTTAATTAGACCATTATTTAATGTTTCCTTACCTCCCACCCAAAATGTTCAAAGCCTAGCACTGTTAAGATGCAATATGCATAAGAACCCATCATTTAAAACCAGACAAAACAGCATTATTAAAAAGGTACCAAATTCATCCAAATCGGGGGGCAGGGAGGAGAAGGAAAAGGAAAAAAGAAAAGAGGGAGGAGTCAGTATTAACATGGCTTCATGGCTCATGCTAATAAGGTGCTTGGTAGAGTCATCTTTGAGATGTTTCTCCTCTTCGTGGTCTAATCCTACAGTTCATATGCAGGCAAAACTCCCATTGACTTGGATTTTACTCCTATAAGGAATCTAGGTTCAGGCCCATTATCTACTTAATTTCTTAGCCCCCAAAATACAGGAGCTCTAGTACTCAGGCAGCAGGATGGCTGGAGGAGGTGCACAAGACCTCTTATTAATTGCAAAACCATGGTTCAAATTCAGTCTGCTCAGGCTTCTGGAAATGTTTGGTTCACACGGAGCATGCTCAGGTCTGGAGAGGAAGGATGGGTGCCAACTTTCCAGTGTGTCAGGGGGGTGCTCGACCCCTGGGTCTACCCCAAGCCCCACCCCCATTCCACCCCTTCCCCCAAGACCCCACCCATCTCTTCCCTCTCCTGCTCTGGCCCCGCCCACCTCTTCCAGCCCCATTCCACCCCTTCCCCGAGCGTGCCATGTCCTTGCTCCTCCCCCCACAGAGCCTCCTGCATGCCACGAAACAGCTGCAAGTTGGCACCTATGATAGGTGCAGTGGTAAAGGGACTAGCTTAGGGCATGGGCATCCTGAGTTCACTTCCCTGCTGTGCCACAGACTTCCTGTGTGATCTTGGGCAAGTCACAGTCTATCTAAGCCTTAGCTCCCCATCTGTAAAAGGAGGGTAATAGCACTGCCCTGCCCCACAGACATGTTTTGAGGATCAGTACATTCAAGATTGTGTGGTGCTTACTACAGTGATGGGGGCCATATAAATACCTAAGATAGAGAACATGTATATTAGCATATTCATTCCCATACTAACATATCATCTTATTTGCATAGTAACATGATTCCTTTCTGATTAGTTTCTCTCACCATACACTGACTTTTTCATTTTAAGCACCCCAGCCCCCAAAAAAACAAAAAGCAAACACAGACCTGCTACAAGCTCCCACTCATATATATACTCTGAGAGGATGCTTATGCACCTGAAAACATACTCCTGTTTTCACTGGACATGAGAAACACACAGAGACCGAAGGATTTATTCAAAGACTAAACTGGTAACAGGGCCAACATTTGACTCAGGCACAGATAAGCATGCACACTGTGCAGAGAATGAGCCTATGTTTCCTTAATAATAGAAATGTAGCTTTGTGCAATGCTACATGATGGAACGGGACCTGTCAGTCCATTTACAAATGACTTACAAGTTCAAGGTTATTTCTTTCCGTGTAAGTCAGCCTTGCACTGTCAGCAGCTTAGACAAATGTGCTAATCTGCATATGCAGCCATTCCATCAGGACATTCTGCCATGCTCAGGTCTATAAACCTCAGAACTTTCTTAATGCTTAGCTGGGAAAAAGTCCCCTCCCGTAACCATCAAGTTTTTCACCCATGTACTCTCACATTTATCAGATGACAAATTTGCAGACAATACAAAGTTGTTCAAGACAATTAAGTCCAGAGCTGACTGCGAGGAGCTACAGAGGAAAAATCATAAACTGAGGAAGAGCTCGTTGTAGCTCAAAAGCTTGTCTCTCTCATCCACAGAAGTTGGTCCAATAAAAGATATTACCTCCCTTGCCATGTATGGGCAACAAAATGGCAGATGAAATTCAACACTGATCAGAGTAAAGTAATGGACACTGGAAAAAACCATCCCAAATACACATATATAATGATAGGTTCTAAATTAGCTGTTACCACTCAAGAAAGAGATCTTAGAGTCACCCTGGATAGTTCTCTAAAAATTTCAGCTCAACGGGACGCAGCAGTTTAAAAGGCTAACAGATTGTTAGGAACTATTAGCAAAGAGAGAGAAAATAAAACAGAAAATATCATAATGCCACTATATAAATCCATGGTGTGTCCACCCTTTGAATACTGCATGCAGTTCTGGTCACTGCATCTCTAGAAAGATATAACGCAACTGGTAAAGGTTCGGAGAAGGGCAACAAAGCTGATGAAGGGAATGGACTGGCTTCCGTACAAGGCTAGACTAAAAAGGTTAGGACTGTTCCGTTTAGGAAAGAAATGATTATGGGCAGATATGATAGAGGTCTATAAAATCATGAATGGAGTGTAGAAAGTGAATGGAGAAATGTTATTTATGCCTTCCCACCATCCAAAAAAAATCACAAAAATTAATTACCCAATGAAATTAATAGGCAGCAAGTTTAATACAAACAAGAGGAAGTACTTTTTCCACACAACACACAAAAATATTTATCATACATACACCATAAGCATTAGAATGCAGCTACCAGACCAAAAAGCAAGATACTTTCCCACACTATTTTACTTCACCTGTAACAACCTCCTGTTTCTCCTCTGAGGCTTAGACACCTGCCCTGAGAGTCACCAGACCAGCTCTTGGCTTGGGGACTGGCTGGAGCCTAGCACAGAAATGACTCATCAATGCATGTGGCTTAATCAGGCTCTAGTTCAATGATAACTCATCATCTTACAGTTGACCTAATTATATTCCCCTTGAAATCATGGCACATAATTAGGCCAGTTCTCTCTGCTATTAAAAATCCCATCCATAGCCTTTTACCCCTTTATTTGGCATATGCACTAAGGGAACACATCTTCCTTAGACGTATTCATATTCAAAACATGACCATTCTATTGCAATTTGTTTAGTACAAATTGATTGTGAACAATCCTGTGAATATCTAGCCTTTGCTGCTCAAGAGGGGTTGAGTAACTGCTATTGATCAGGTAATTAACAAGGCTTTGCTTCCACTCCCTGAATGGAGAGTGCTAAAGCTTTTCTGGTTTAGATACTCATGACTGCACATTTCTAGACTGATCCTAGGAAACAGATGACCTTGAGGTTTCCTTTTCTTCAACCAGGAAGACTTGATCATAGGAATCTTCATAGAAAGCAAACACAAGGAACATAAGCTTGGCTGAAGCAAATTCATTTTTAAAATAGAGGAACATAGGAACAGCCTTGCAAGATGAGTGGTTCACCTAGTCCAATATCCTATATTTTAATAGTAGCCTATACCGTCTGAAGCAGATGGTATATGCAAGAAACCTTGCAGTGAACAATTATGGAGAAACTTATTTATAGGGGAAATCTCCTTCTAACTTCCCAATGGCTAGTGCTTGGCTCAAGCCCTGAATCACCACCCCCTTCTCTTTTAAGCCTGATTTGGGCATTTGCATGGCTATGAACTGGGATAGAAGATTTGGCCATTTGCATGGCTATGAATAGGGTCCTACTAAAGCTCATAGCCTCAACAATATCCTATGGCAGTGTTCCACAAGTTAATTATGTGCTCTTCAAAAATATTTTCTGCTGTCCATATATATATATATAAAAATATATATTCCTTATGTTGGGCTTGCACACTGCTTCCTCAGAGGCTGATAGGGGGACTCAGGCCCACCCTGTACTCCTCTCTGAGCTCCAGACCAGAGGCCCTGTATTAAACAGCTAAATCTGCTTCTTCAGACATGCTGTTGTACCCTGGGCTGCTTGCTACCTCCAAGCCCCCTTGTGCTGCTTTTGCACAGCCTGTGCTTAACAAAGCCTCCCTTTGGTTCTCATGCCTGTCCGTAGGTCCTCCCAGTTTCTCCTTTCTCTGCTGAACTCTTCTGCCCATCTCAGGCTCCACTGAAGGGCTTTTACTGATCCTACCTCAGGGCCTCCCTCACAGCAGCCTAACCTACTCCCTGTAGATCATCCTGCCTGTTGAAATCCTATTTGAGGGCTCCCTCCTGCTCTCTGTGGGTTTCTCTCCATAGGAGAGTCCCATTTGTTCTGCAATCCCTCCCCACCCTCAGTTCCTTCCAGTTTCTAATCAGGCCAAGCTCTCTAATGATTCTTACCTAGCTCTTCCTCCTCTGGCCAGGAGGCAATCCCTCAGGCACAGGTGTGCTCACTGCTCTTAATCTCTTGCCTAACAGGTGATGGGAGTATGCCCCATCACAACGCCCTTTTTCACCCAGTGCAAAATGGAGTCCAATATCCCCAAGCAAAGACAGGTCTGGCTCATGAGTGATCTGCAATTTTATTTCTTTGGCACCATTTGTTTAGACATGCTGGAAACAGACTTGGTGCTCAAATTATTGTGAGCAACCGTGCCAAGAGATAAACATTGCAGACCATACGTTGCGCTGGTCTTGCATACACAACTCCCAGTCACGTAAAGAGGAATGGTGGGTGTGTGGCTCTGCAGCATGGGTCCTGCATGAAGTCACACTGTCCTTCCTATGACACTCAGTCTTGGGAGGCACTAAGGTTCTAGAGGGATAAGTGCCATAGAAATACACACAATTCAATAACCGGACAAGAAAGACACATCCCTTGCTTATAGCTCACATGAGTTATAGTATAGTTTTTAACACCAAAGCCATTGGAGACTCTTGTAGGGGCTGCATTGACCATGCACCTGCTCTCTTTGCATCATTCCTCAGAGCGTCTCTGATTCTCTCTAATTCCCTGCTTACACAGGAAGTTTCTTGATGCTGTAACTTTCCCACTGTGGAGGTTGCCTCCTTCAGCACTCCTCTGATCATGGATTCCAGCATCTATATTCACTGCGACAGATGGCAGCAGCTCTGCTTCCTGGCTGTGAGCTTGCCATGGGATAAGCAAGACGTGAAGAAGTCCAGTTTGGCCAGTTTATAATTTGTTCACTGCCAATTTTTCTTGCTAAATCCTTGAGCTGAACCCAGCCTCTAGCACAGAGAACACTCATCTTGGATACTTAACCAAAGATCTTATTGTGCCCTGATGCATGCCTCATGTAACCTCATTGAGTTCAACAGGGTTACACAGGGTGTAAGTTAGAACCCAATTTTTGGCCTCAGGTTATTAAATCCTTGAGCTATCACATAGTTTGGAGCCTATTTAGAATACATGATATCTTAGCTGGTTAGCTCTCTTTCCACATGAACAGGGAGGCAGGGCGGTGTTATTTCAGCTAACAATTGTACATTCAAGTAAAAAAACCTTAGTTAACAAGTCAGTTTAGTTTCTAGACACTCAGCCAAGCCCTCGGTATCTCTCTTCTACTGAGGCTGCCTTCAGAGGCTACTGACAGGTGAGAAAATGAAAACTGTAAAGGGAAAAAAACAATTTAAAATGCAAATGCTGTTTCATTACATTGGGAGCTGGGGGCTGCATGACGTGTGTCTTTTGCTATGCAAAGAGCTTCACACCAGGAATGTATTCTTGAGATATTTGCCACTGTATGTGCTTAGAGTAACGTACATTTTACTGTGGCAGGATTAATTTTTGCAATACGTCTGATATTTAATTTCCATGTCTCTTGTAATCCATAGAGATGGTGATCTACCTAGTGAAATACTTAAAGCCAGCACTGTTCCCTGTTTCACCTCCTGCAAAATGGGGATTCCCACCTACCTGCAAAAGGGGTTTTGAAGATTACAGACAAACTGAAGAGTTTTGCCAACGAATAATTGCTAAGTGTTATTACTCGTGTACGTGCATACAGTGGGGTCTAGTCACTGGATACAGCACTGGACTGGGAGTCAGGACACCTAGGTTCTGCTATTGATCTACTCTGTGTTCTTGGGTAATTCATTGGATTTCTCTATGCTTCCATGTCCCTGCCCATCCTGTCTCTGTCTTATACAGTTCTTCCAGACAGGGGCTGTCTCTTATTGTGAGTCTGTACAGTGCCTAGCAAAATGGGACATGATTTCAAGTTGGGCCTCCAGATTCTACCAGGATACCTGCAGTAGAATCCATTCCATCAAAATGCTCTCTTTTTGATTACGTACTGTGATATGCTAACTGCTCTATACCTTGCTGTGCAGTGGGTAAGTCTAACAAACAGCCTGATAAACATTGAAATAGACAGAATCAGAGTTCAGATCTCCAAAGTATATGAATTTCCACAGTAATCTGATCAATATTGACATTCAAATCCTGAAGAAAAACATCCTTTCTCTTAGAAAACTGTATATTTTCTTGTCTACAATGATACAAGAGGTAGTTTGCATGAGCCAGTCCAATTTGTTGAATAAGTTGAATGTGTTTCTCCAAAATTTCACTTCTGAAAGTAATTCCTAAGGAAATGTCCTTGTCTTAATAACCAGTTTACCTTCTTCCCCTTACCCCAGCCTCCCAACACTCATATTCTCTGGAACTATTGTTTATCTAGTTCCATGATTCTGACAGATTAAGGAAACTGCTAAACAGTTTCCCCAATATTGGGACAGGAGTAAAGAGGACAAGAATGAGCAATGAAGCCAGAATGGACTAACAGATTGATCCCAGGGCTAAGAACTAAGAATGCCTGGGTTCTAGACTTATCTGTGCCATTGACTTGCTGTGTAGCCTGGGGTAAATCAATTCATCTGTGCCTCAGTTTCCCTTCACAGCAACTGTAAAATGGGGCTCTTCACACTTGCCTGCATTCCTGTGTGTTCCAAGGATGAATTAGTTAATGTCTGTAAAATCTCTGAATGTTGAGTGGTAAATATTGTTATTAAAAGCCTTGCAGCTTCAAAGCAAAATTAGCAGTGTGGGTGTTTATATAGTTCTAGGCACAGAGCCTTTGCATGGTAATCAACAGCAGCTTCTATTAGAATAGCTACCACTCAACACTGTATGCACAATTATTTTAGCTCCAAGCATCCACTCTACACTAAAGATTTCCTGAAGGCTGGTTAGCAAAGTCCATCTTGAATAGGCAGGCTTCAGACTAATCACGTTCAGGGCTCAATCATTCTATTACCTAAAATCTTGCAAGAACCTCATCTCATGAATATTTTACTCCCTGTGATATTAATAAGGGATGCTATGACACAGAGAGCTGGCAATGGGAAATTTCTAACAGTACTTATCATAGAATCATAGAAGATCAGATTTGGAAGAGACTTCAGGAGGTCATCTAGTCCAACCCCCTGTTTAAAGCAGGACCAACCCCAACTAAATCATCCCAGTCAGGGCTTTGTCAAGCCAGGCCTTAAAAACCTCTAAGGAAGGAGATTCCACCACCTCCCTAGGTAATCCATTCCAGTGCTTCACCACCCTCCTAGTGAAATAGTTTTTCCTAATATCCAACCTAGACCTCCCCCACTGCAACTTGAGACCATTGCTTCTTGTTCTGTCATCTGCCACCACTGAGAACAGCCTACTCCATCCTCTTTGGAACCCTCCTTCAGGTAGTTGGAGGCTGCTATCAAATCCCGCCTCATTCTTCTCTTCTGCGGACTAAATAAGCCCAGTTCCCTCAGCCTTTCCTCATAAGTCATGTGCCTCAGCCCCTTAATCATTTTCATTGCCCTCCACTGGACTCTCTCCAATTTTTCCACATCCTTTCTGTCGTGGGGGACCCAAAACTGGATGCAATACTCCAGATGTGGCCTCACCAGTGCCAAACAGAGGGGAATAATCACTTCCCTCGATCTTCTGGCAATGCTTCTATTAATGCAGCCCAATATGCCATTAGCTTTCTTGGCAACAAGGGCACACTGTTGACTCATATCCAGCTTCTCGTCCACTGTAATCCCCAGGTCCTTTTCTGCAGAACTGCTGCTTAGCCAGTTGGTCCCTAGTCTGTAGCGGTGCATGGGATTCTTCCATCCTAAGTTCAGGACTCTGCACTTGTCCTTGATGAACCTCATCAGATTTCTTTTGGCCCAATCCTCCAATTGTCTAGGTCACTCTGGACCCTATCCCTACCCTCCAGCGTATCTACCTCTCCCCCCAGCATAGTGTCATCCGTGAACTTGCTGAGGGTGCAATCCATCCCATCATCCAGATCATTAATGAAGATGTTGAACAAACATACTTATGAGGTGGCCTGACTCCATAGCCTCCTTGTAGTGAGGCGGTGTGGTTCCCTGTCACCCTGGAGAGAGACAAGCCCCTCCAGACACCAGAGTGGGCAGAGCAAGGGAGCTCTGAGCTTGCCCCCTAGAGGGTCAGGCGCTGCCCCAGAAGTATAAAGGCCCAACCTCAGGGCTCACTGGAGAAGCAGCCGCTGGGGAGGCCAGATGCCTCTGGCCTAGCTTGCGAGTGGGAAAGCCCAGCAGTCTGCAGAAGATCTGAGGATGGGCCCAACCTGCCCTGCGCCCGCTGCCTGGAGAAGTTGCCAAGCCTGCCCCACTCCAGCTACCCAGAGGAGTTGCTGAGCCTGCCCCGTGCCAGCTATCCCAAGGAACCCATGGTGCTGCATCCCCCTGAGGACACCACCCTGACCCAGGTACCTCAAGAGGGGGAGTCTGGAAGTAGCCATGGGGCAGCCGACCCTACTCTGGCTGCAGCACTGCCAGAGTCCATGTCAGTGTGTTGCGGCCGGGATCCCCACTGACTCAGCAGCAGGTCTTCTGCCGCGGCTAGGGCCCCGGGCTGGGACGCAGTGGAGCGGGAGGGCCTGCGTCCCCCCTGCCACGCAACTCGCGGGTGGCCGTCTCCCCCTCTGCTAGGCCCTTTGGAACCTAGGACCTGGGTCTGTTATTATATACTGTTACTGCTCAGGCCCTGCCTGAGCGCCTGACTCACCATTGCCCCGCCCTGACCTAGGATCTGGATTTGTTATCATACTGTTACTGCTCAGCCCCTGCCTGAGGGCCTGAGCTCCTGACTCACCAGTGCCCCGCCCTGACCCAGGGCCTGGGCTCACTGTGTTCATTTGTACCTTCACTTAGGCCATAGACTAGAGAAAGACTCCCGCGGCCCGACTAATTCCCCACAAGAACTATTCCCAAAGGGAGTGAGGCGGTGTGGTTCCCTCCTGCCCTGAGAGAGAGACGAGTCCTGGCTTAGCCTCTCTACACTCCTACGTACAGTTAATAAGTCATCTAGTTGCCCAGTGGACCTCAATCCTGTGCAAAGGTCATCAGGTGGCAATGCCGTAACTTGATACTTAGGAATCCCATAGCTGTTCGTGGGTCTCCTCATTAAATAATCAGCAAGGTGACATTTAACACCCGTGTGTTGGCTTTATTATTAACAAAGCAGGAAGTGTCCCGCCATTTTAAGGTCCTTGATAGGAGGCCAGACCTGGATTCTTTTTTTCATCAAACATTAGGAGTTCCTAATATCCAGTTTCTCACTCCTCCGCTTTACCCCAAAGTGGTACAGTTTCTCCATGCAGCAAGGGGATAAGCTGCAGCCATTCCTCCCAATACCTGTGTTCTTTCTTTGTAGGAGCCTCCCAGTAGAACAGAAGAGGAAAAATTCTTTCTGAGAAAGACCATCAGCTTGTGACCACCTCCCCTTAATTTCCTCCAACCTTAAAAACCATCAGCTGAAGGGTGCTCTTTTCCCACAAGTGGCAGCTCTAGTAGTTTTGCCAGAGCGGGAGGCGGGTCCTCTCCCTTTCGCCACCTTCCTGGCCTAGGTGCAGAGTAAGCACACCTCATGTTCTTTCCCTGGTGGTGTCCCTTTAAGGTTGTCTCAGAGTGTTGGGTAAAGCACTTCTGGGTTGCAAAATAAACACCCTGGAAGGCTTTGGAAACTAGCAGTGAAAGGTCCATTGAGATAAAGCAGGCCAATAACTCAAGTGGCAGCCACTAGCTCAAGGCGGTAGCAGAGGATCACCAGGCGTACATCAATGACCCTACATTCGCACAGAGTCAGAGTCATCATTTACTCAAGAGGGGTTCCATGGGATAGGGAAGAGCATGTCTCCTTCTCTGGCAACATGCTCCCTGACTGGAAAAACCACAGCCCCACTGGAGAGCAGCTCTTCAGGTCCACGCTGGACATTTACTGTGGGACTAGTTTTGAGCATCACTGGGTTTTAGAAACAGCTGAAAGCTATTTAAACATGAGTCCCTGACAGTGTTTCGACACAGGCTGATGATCTCACTAAATGTCAAGGTAACACTGATAGTGGGGTGCTACAGGAAATGTCACCTCTTGGGTGCCCTGACTCATTTCTTGTGACACCATACAACATGTTAGAACTGGATCAAGATTAGTTTTGCTTTCCCAAGCATACTTCTGTTTGTGGCTCCTTTTACAACAGATTTCCTGTATTTAATTAAACTGTAAATTATATTTAGGTAAGGTGTAGTGGAAAGGGGGTGGGAACCAGCAAACCACAGCATGAGGGGAAAGATTAGAATAGCTATTGAAATATGTCATGGTTTGTTATCATGGTTTATCTGTCTATTTTAATGGATCATCAGTTTACAAATCCTCTTAGTATAAATTAAAATGGGTTCTGAATCAATGTATCATCCATTATAAATCTGTACATAAGCTCTCAGCCATAATTAGCAAGTGAATTGAGACTTAGGTAGGAAAACAATATTTAGAAGTTAGGCAGACTGACAGGCACAATATTCAGCACACGACGTACTTGTTAATCATAGCAGGTATTAGAACCATAAGAGGATATGAGATTTCTTATTTTTCTGAAGCAGCACCCACAAGTCATATTCTCTTCTCAGACTTAAAAGGAAATAACAGCTGAATTCTTTCCCTGACTCTGGCCCGTGGCCTCCCTCCACTCCCATCCATTTTTATGCCAAGCGTAGCTCATAATTCATCCGGAATAGAGAGTCTGGCCCAATGTAATTCCACTGGCTTCAGTGGGATTAGTCCCCAACAAGGGGATAATCACGTAGCCATGGCTTTAGTTAACATCCTGACCCTGCCACATGAGTAGCTCCACTGGAGTCCCAAGAGACAGCATGGTCCAGGGAACTGGCACTAGGTCTCCAGGGGTGCCATTTAAAGTATGTCTACATGGCACAAATCTAATGGTGGCGTGTAGAGTACATACACTACATGTCCCCGTAGCACAGGTATAAATAGCGGTGAGGCACTGCTTAGGCAAGTAAAGATGCCCCAGACCCTGAGGTTATGTACCATACATAGCCTTCTACACACCTAAGCAGTGCCTTCCCCGTCTACACTGATTTTTTAGCACTATAGTATTCCACTATCTCTGCATCACCGGAGCCTTTTCTCACTGCCTCTCCTCAGCCAGAGCCTTTCACAGCCACTTATAGCTGCATGCTTTTCATTGTGCCACGTAGCTACACGTACCCTACACGATGGTGCCAGTGTAGACAAGGCCTTAGGTCAGGCGGGGGTGGGGAGAGGAGTTGCACCCATGGCCCCCAAGCTTCATACCCTCTGTTAATTTTAGTTTTAAAAGTTGTCTGTTTGTCCTGTGTTGGTAATTTTGTTGTAGTAAACCTATACACGTGGTGTTGTTTCCTTTATTTTTAATAACAATAAATGCTCCCAAAATAGACTGATTTTTTCCAAGAGCTTCAAGGATCCTAAATGGCCCCTGGAACCCCCTCCCCCATCCCCCGAAAAAAATTGCCCCCTCTATTGAAATCTGAAATGGTGCCATCACTGGGTTCTGTTGTCAGATCTTTTATTGACCATATGCAAAGCACAACCCGCTCTGTGGTTCTGTTTCCCCTCCCTCCCTTTGTTTTGTCTTTTTAGATTGTAAGTGCTATAGGGCACTAAGTTTTTTGGGTACCTAGAACAATGGGACCCGATTTTCTATTCTCGCCTCTGAGTGCTACTATAATAAAAACAGCAGATGATGATGATGATGATGTCATCAATGGGACTACTTGAACTTAGAGTTAAACATTAAGGCTTCAATGTACTTCTCAATATCAGACATTTTGGAACTGGGAAAACATTTTGCAAAATTTTGTAGCTAATGATTTTAGTATCCATTTATCATGTGATATTATGATCAATCAATATATATTACATAGATTCACTGTATGTTAATTAGAGTTGATTTGTAGGATTATAAAAGTGTAAGATTGATCAATATTTAGAGGAACTATGTAGTGGACATGACTAAGACAAGCTGAAATGCAAAAGCCTGTAGGCCGAGGCCTGCAAGACTGTAGCTTAGCTATTTTAGGCCTTGGAGACAAGAAATGAGGGAGCAAGTCAATGACCGAGAAATAACCTGAAAGATGATGGGAAAGTGGTACTAATCAGTAACATTGCAAAAGTATAGTTGGGAAGATTAAAATTAAATCATAAAATACTGTAACATCATATATTGTCTCTAACATGTGTCCTAACTGCAGACAAAGGTGGTACATCAAAACCTACCCAGCCTATAGAATTTGGGGTCCCTTGTGTTTCCAGGGGACACAAACCAATAAGAAAGAGAGGGCTGACACTTTCATGTACATATACAGAACGTAGGTATAAACAGACTCACAGTATAAAAAGAGGTGCCCAGAGCAGGGAAATTGGGCTTCCTATGGGAAACTCCAGCAGGAACCACTCCCATATTGATGGTCAATTCATGAGAGGGCCAACAGACTCATACTCACATCCTCCTAGATGGATAGATGCTCTTGTAATTGTATGTGTTATTTACCTATGGTTTCATGTGTTCCTATAAACTCTAAATCTAGAACAAACCGAGATAATTCTGTCGAACTTGAGACGGTAGCCACCAGAGCCAAACTCACTGAGATATGATTAGTATTAAACAGAATAAAAGGCTACAATTTCATATCTTTTAAAAATGTTTCTTAATTTCATTTGAAAAGATCTAACTAAAAACAGATTTTGTTTTTCAATTCAAACATCTCCCTGTAGTTCTGTGAACTTAACCATGACATCAGTAGGCTAGTACACATGAACCAGACTAGAAAAAGCTGACTGGTTTAATTAATCGTCTCAGTGAAACGGTAGTCTAAGACCCCAAAACAATATTGAGAAATAGAAAATATAAAGGCCTGGTTGCACTTAGAGCTATTTAGATAGTCCCTGGGACAGAAAGCTTACAATCTTTTTGTTCTATGTACAGCACCTAGCACAATGGACTCGTGGTCTCTGATTGGGGCTCTTAGGTGCTACTGAAATGCAAATTAATAAAAATACTGGTAATAATAATTCACTGCTGCTCTGCACCTTGTGCAGTCATTTCACCAATACAAAGTGAGTGTAGGACGCTACTAGATCACAATGATAGTGTTTTATATCCGCATTGCATGAGTGTAATTGACAAGACAACCAAAAGCTCAGACAAGCAAGAGTTAATTTTTTTAAAATATTCAGTTCTATTAAGCTGAAGTGTAGTTAATAACTCATGAATGTCTTCCAACTATTTAAAATACTTTATTGATTTTTTTTCATAAAAGACACGAACCACATAAAAGTAGAACCCAGATACATATTAGAAGCCATTCGCTATGCTACATTATGTTTTTGTACTAATCTAAGAGGAAGTCTTATGGATTTAATTTAAACCTCATGAGTAAATACTGACAGAGCTAGCTGTTCATGCTGTCGCTGCTGGTGGTGGCAATTTTTCTTTTCTTGGCACTATCCCTTTAATATCTGACCTAACTCTCATTGAAAATCAGCGGCAAAATTCCACTGAGTTCAATAGAAACAGGAATCGGCTCCATTGCATTTAGTGTCCAGGGAACAGGATTGTAGTTTGATAAACATGTAAATGGACTGTATTAATTATCTGCTTTATTTCACTGTCTTCCTTAAAAGTTACCCTAAATTCCTGGATGCTTTCTGTAGAGAATTTGCTTCCTATTGTCTGTTTAAGCCAATAAATACATCAAAGACATCTGCAGTACCATCACTGATGTCAGTGACAGAAGACTGCTGAACTAGTAAAATCAGTGGTACAACTAGATATAGGCTGGAGGACAAGTGCTAGTAATAATAATAGGGCTCAGATTTTCCTAGATGCGATAGCTGATGGATTCCTTCATCAAGTCGTTGCTGAACCGACTAGAGGGGATGCCATTTTAGATTTGGTTTTGGTGAGTAGTGAGGACCTCATAGAAGAAATGGTTGTAGGGGACAACCTTGGTTCAAGTGATCATGAGCTAATTCAGTTCAAACTGAACGGAAGGATAAACAAAAATAAATCTGCGACTAGGGTTTTTTATTTCAAAAGGGCTGACTTTCAAAAATTAAGGAAATTAGTTAGGGAAGTGGATGGACTGAAGAACTTATGGATCTAAAGGCAGAGGAGGCCTGGGATTACTTCAAGTCAAAGCTGCAGAAGCTATCGGAAGCCTGCATTCCAAGAAAGGGGAAAAAATTCATAGGCAGGAGTTGTAGACCAAGCTGGATGAGCAAGCATCTCAGAGAGGCGATTAAGAAAAAGCAGAAAGCATACAGGGAGTGGAAGATGGGAGGGATCAGCAAGGAAAGCTACCTTATTGAGGTTAGAACATGTTGGGATAAAGTGAGACAGGCTAAAAGTCAAGTAGGGTTGGACCTTGCAAGGGAATTAAAACCAATAGTAAAAGGTTCTATAGCCATAGAAATAAGAACAAAACAAAGAAAGAAGAAGGGGAACCACTAAACACTGAGGATGAAGTGGAGGTTAAGGATAATCTAGACATGGCCCAATATCTAAACAAATACTTTGCCTCGGTCTTTAATGAGGCTAATGAGGACCTTAGGGATAATGGTAGCATGACGAATGAGGATATGGAGGTAGATATTACCATAGCTGAGGTAGAAGCGAAACTCGAACAGCTTAATGGGACTAAATCGGGGGGCCCGGATAATCTTCATCCAAGAATATTAAAGGAATTAGCACATGAAATTGCAAGCCCATTAGCAAGAATTTTTAATGAATCTGTAAACTCAGGAATTGTACCGTATGACTGGAGAATTGCTAACATACTTCCTATTTTTAAGAAAGGAAAAAAACATGATCCGGGTAACTACAGGCCTGTTAGTTTGACATCTGTAGTATGCAAGGTCTTGGAAAAAATTTTGAAGGAGAAAGTAGTAAAGGATATTGAGGTCAATGGTAAATGGGACAAAATACAACATGGTTTTACAAAAGGTAGATCATGACAAACCAACCTGATCTTCTTTGAGAAAGTAACAGATTTTTTAGACAAAGGAAACACAGTGGATCTAATTTACCTAGATTTCAGTAAGGCGTTTGATACCGTGCCACATGGGGAATTATTAGTTAAATTGGAAAAGATGGGGATCAATATGAACATTGAAATGTGGATAAGGAATTGGTTAAAGGGGAGACTACAGCGGGTCTTACTGAAAGGTGGCCTGTCAGGCTGGAGGGAGGTTACCAGTGGAATTCCTCAGGGATCAGTTTTGGGACCAATCTTATTTAATCTTTTTATTACTGACCTTGACACAAAAAGTGGGAGTGTGCTAATAAAGTTTGCAGATGATACAAAGCTGGGAGGTATTGCCAATTTAGAGAAGGACCGGGATATCATACAGGAGGATCTGGATGATCTTGTAAACTGGAGTAATAGTAATAGGGTGAAATTTAATAGTGAGAAGTGTAAGGTCATGCATTTAGGGATTAATAACAAGCATTTTAGTTATAAGCTGGGGACGCATCAATTAGAAGTAACGGAGGAGGAGAAGGACCTTGGAGTATTGGTTGACCACAGGATGACTATGAGCCGCCAATGTGATATGGCCATGAAAAAAGCTAATGCGGTCTTGGAATGCACCAGGAGAGGTATTTCCAGTAGAGATAAGGAGGTGTTAGTACCATTATACAAGGCACTGGTGAGACCTCACCTGGAATACTGTGTGAAGTTCTGGTCTCCCATGTTTAAGAAGGATGAATTCAAACTGGAACAGGTACAGAGAAGGGCTACTAGGACGATCCGAGGAATGGAAAACCTGTCTTATGAAAGGAGACTCAAGGAGCTTGGCTTGTTTAGCCTAACCAAAAGAAGGTTGAGGGGAGATATGATTGCTCTCTATAAATATATCAGAGGGATAAATACTGGAGAGGGAGAGGAATTATTTAAGCTCAGTGCCAATGTGGACACAAGAACAAATGGATATAAACTGGCCATCGGGAAGTTTAGACTTGAAATTAGACAAAGGTTTCTAACCATCAGAGGAGTGAAGTTCTGGAATAGCCTTCCAAGGGAAGCAGTGGGGGCAAAAGACCTATCTGGCTTCAAGACTAAACTCGATAAGTTTATGGAGGAGATGGTATGATGGGATAACACGATTTTGGCAATTAATT
This sequence comes from Lepidochelys kempii, assembly GCF_965140285.1. Taxonomy (NCBI): domain Eukaryota; kingdom Metazoa; phylum Chordata; order Testudines; family Cheloniidae; genus Lepidochelys; species Lepidochelys kempii. Next base: position 20,509,006 of record NC_136394.1, on the reverse strand, counting down.
GATCTTTAACTATTCATGGTAAATAGGCCCAATGGTCTGTGATCAGATGTTAGATGGGGTGGGATCTGAGTTACTACAGAGAATTCTTTCCTGGGTATCTGGGTGGTGAATCTTGCCCACATGCTCAGGGTTCAGCTGATCGCCATATTTGGGGTCGAGAAGGAATTTTCCTCCAGGGCAGATTGGAACAGGCCCTGGGGGTTTTTCGTCTCCCTCTGTAGCATGGGGCATGGGTAACTTGCTGGAGGATTTTCTGCACCTTGAAGTCTTTAAACCATCATTTGAGGACTTCAATAGCTCAGACATAGGTGAGAGGTTTATTGCAGGAATGGGTGGGTGAGATTCTGTGGCCTGCATTGTGCAGGAGGTCAGACTAGATGATCACAATGGTCCCTTCTGAGCTTAATATCTATGAGTCTGTGATTTCTGCAAGACAGGATCTGACCCTAAATGTAAACTTTTCCAAATTTTGATTTTAAAAAATTGTTTGAAATTTCAAACTTTGACCAAAAAAGAGAAAAGATGTCAAGAAAATTATTGCTAAACTTTTATTCCATTTTTCAACAAGCTGTAATACACAAAGGACAAGGACCATCCCACTGCATTGATCTTATTATTGGGGAAAGCACCATGGTAAGTCTTCTGGTGGTAATGAGTTCCAAGAGGGTAGATATTTGGTTTTAGGGTGGGTTAAAGTTGCCCTATGTTATTTGGCTGACAATGTTCTACAGCTTGGGCAGAGCAAACATACAGCTGTTCATAGAATATCAGGGTTAGTAGGGACTTCAGAAAGTCATCTAGTCTAACCCCCTGCTCAAAGCAGGACCAATCCCCGATTTTTGGCCCAGATCCCCAAATGATTGAGGTCACAACCCTGGGTTTAGCAGGCCAATGTTCAAACCACTGAGCTATCCCTCCCCCCCCCCACCTTGCAGAAGATAACACACTTTCAAGAAGCTGACAGCAATAAATGAGCTCCTATCCCTAGTGTTCACATATCAGAGTTTACAGTGTATCTTCCTTACCTGTTATTCAAGATGAAAGAAAACAAAAACAAAAACTATTCTCGAGGCCATCTGAAGAATATCGTCTTGAAAGTATCATTATCAGTGGGGTTTTCAAATTTTTCACAGCCTGCTGAGCAGCCAGGATGATTTCATAGCATGAGTTTATTTGGAAATACATAAAAAGGGCTTTCAATGCCGTGAAAGTTAGATAAGAAAGTGCAGTGTCACATCACTTCATCAAAATATTGTCAAACACAAACCAGGTCTCCAGCCGAAGAGACGAAACATGAATGCACAATGGTGCTTTAAAACTTTTAAATATTTCAAATCTGTGCTATTTTGAAATGACAGAGAATGCATCATTTTAAATACAACTTTAGTTCACATGCACAAAAACTGTATTACAATAGTTTAGCCAATTATATATAATCATATAATTATGTAATCAATGTATAGGTAATAGATTAGATTTGAGTTGTAGGTTTAAGTGGTAAAGTATAAGTATGTATTTCTGATGAGTGTGTATTAGGTATGTAAGTCAGATAAGGCTGTAACACAAGGCCTACAGGCTTTAGGTCTGTAACCTGAAATGGGTTGACATAACTAATTGACTGTATCAGTAAAGTGTAAAATTAAAGTAAAAGATGAGTTAAGTGTTAATGTTCTGGAAACTGTGAAGCAATAGACTGGAAAATATGTCGCAATGGATCAGTTAATATTGCAAGATGACCAGTAGTAACATCTTGGAAAATTTTAACTTTACCACAAGTTGCTATGGTAACTATTTGACATAAAATGGGGTAAAAAAGGCATTAATGAGGTAGCCTATGAAAATAGGGCAGCCCTATTAGTGGGGTATGGAAGTATGGATAAGTAAATAGGGGTAGAAGGAATTTTAGCAGGTATATTTGTAACTCAGGTGTTGCCTGTCCTGTGTACTGGGGGGAGGGAAACGCACAGGGAGATGCCAGGATGAGAAGGACAGGTGATGACAATGACAATGAAGATGATGATGATGAAGAAGAAGATGACTGATGCTCCTGGGTCCCCCAGCAGGAGCTGTGAGTGATGCCAATTGTAGGGCTTTGCACTCTTTCTCTCTCTGCTGTTGTATTTCAGCATTTGTGGGATTGTTTATCTGTTTAGCAGATTTGTTAATAAAGGGACTTTGTGATAAATTCCAATTGTTTCTTGTGTGCTTCTAGGACCTCTCATTCTAATGTTAGTGATCATAATATTCCCCATATCTGTAGACCTCAGGAGACCATACATTTATTGATCACTGAGGTCTAAGAGATTAAGCAATAATCAATATATCAGCCCATCAATCAGGCTACAATAGCAAACCCTTGCTGTTGGGTAGGTGTAACCCATGCTTACACTATGTGTTTCTTTGTCCCCCATCTAGTGGCTACAACATGTATGGAGCTTTATGAGCTTGTTACTGCCTCTGAGCTAATGTGACCCTTTACCTCCAGCAGTACAGGCCCTGGCATTTAAAACCTGGATTCAAAGTGCTTGTAGCCCATCTGACTGTGGGCATCACTACACTGTGGTAGGGTGGGCTTCACAAGCATAGCGTTCTGAGCCAGAGTTATCTTGCCTCTGGCTAGTCCCTGGAAAGAAACTCTGCTACTCCTGCTTGTCCTATAATACTTATCTTCGTGATCCACAGATGCTTAAGCAAGTGGATTGGTTGCTGACCTTCAGTTGGCTCCAGGAGCTCAGAGTCCAACCAGCAAGTAAGGACTCTAGCCCACACAAAAGAGCTGGGTGATTCTTCTGTGTGTTGGACTGTTTATGTTTCTTTATATACACAGACATACAAGAGTCCTCCGAATCGGGTCCCTCAAGAGCACATTTGCAGTTAGTTACAGTCTTCCGGCATGGCCATCAGTGCAGAACATAGCCTGAAATACACTCATTATGGTTTCATCTAAACCAATTGGTGCTATAATTTATTGTTATTTCTGGGTTACAGCAGAATGACTCACAAATTACATGGAACCCATAATAAACAAGTGTCTATTCCAACCCCACTTCATGGGCTCTTAAACACCTCATCACATTTAGCTTCAGCTTCGTGTTTGGAGAACGTCTGTTTACATTTAAGCAAGACTATTTGTTATTAAATCTAACAGGTGAGCAATGAATGTGCTTAGGCTGATTGTATCTTGCGCAGCACGCAAATTAGCATTAAAACAGGCAAATAAGTGTTTTGCATTTATCATAGCTGGACGTGTGCAGCTCTTGACGGCCAAGCGTTAAGAAGTACAAAGATGTCTAGGTAGGCACAAGGGTTTTGTTATTCTTTGCAAAACCTACATCATCCATAGATTAAAGCCGCAAATGGGTTGATTTATTAGGAAGCAAGGAGCAAAATGTATATAGATCAACAATGCTTAAGAGTTCATGATTACAGTCAAAAAGTGCTAAGGGATGCAAGTATTAGGTAAGGAAGGAGAGGAATTCTTTAGAAGTTATGTGGTCAGTACAAGGCAATGGGATAAGGAGTCAGGACTCCTGGGCTCAATTCTGGGCTCTGGCATTCAACTGCCTGGGGATGAAATTTACCTCTGTATCACAGCATGACATTTATACACCATTCACGCCCTGTAAACCATCAAAGCAGGACTTAAATCATACATAGGACTTAAACTAGCCCACTGTGCAGGGGTGAATTTCATCCTGAGTGACCAAGGATGAGTCACTTCACTGTGCTTCTGCTTTCCCCATGTGTAAAATGGAGATAACATTTTCCCATCTCACAGAAGTGCAGAGGATTTAATTAGCGTTTGCAAAGCATTTTTTGTTTTGTTTTGAGATCATTGAAGGTGCTCTGTGAGTGTATAACCAGGAGTTATGCAATAGTATTCAGAAAAGGCTGAATATCAGGCAAAATCATACTAAGGTTGAAAGCTATGAAATAATCTCCTCTGGGAAATAGTGGAAATTCCACCATCCAAAACATTTAAAATTAACTAGACAAAGCAATAGAAAAAGTGTTTCAGGGAATAATCCTTCACTGACAGGGGAATAGATGTGTGATGTGTGATGATGCAATGTTCCTTGCAATGCAAATGCAAATGTGATGCAATTATTCCTTCCCACTGTGACCCAGGGACTCCTGGTCCCAACTGGCAGAAGGCACAGGGGGCTCATGGGGTCCCCGGGGTCAGGTATATGTATAGTATACCTCCAAAGAATAGCATGTGAGGTCTCTACTGAGAGCCAGAAGCCCACTGGTTGTCATGTTAATTGCTAAATTGCTAAAATTGTAAATTGCTAAAATTATGTAACTATAATGAAAACTATACTCTACTTAAAGTCTTGGAGTTAAGGAAGGTCAATAGGAGATGACGTACCTCAGAAATGTTCCTTTCAGGCAGAAGGTAACAGATACCTATCTCCCTGTCTCACCATTTGTGTATTGTGTGCCTTATGACATAGGCACATTGGCAGACTAAGCCCTATGGAAAAGAAGAGATTGTGAAATCTAAAGGATGTAACAAGCAGCAAGGTGGTGTCCTGCTTATGAATAAAAGCAATGGATTGTCCTGGTATATCTTGGAGTGCAAAGCAACACTTGGGATCCTTCATTGAGGATGCAACTGGCAGAGTGCTTGTCTCATGAAAGGATGGTCACAGTCAACCTGGCTGTAAAGCACTGCAAGGATTTTGGGTGCACAATACTTCATTAGACATGAGAGTATCTTATTAATTAAGTCTAGGCTCTAGCATGTGTGTTATGATTTTATTTCATATGTAACCATTTATTTCCAATACATCTACTTATTACTAATTGAATCTCTGTGCTTTGTTAAATTAACGTAAACTTGATTTCACTATGAACACATCTAAATGCTTGTGTGTTAAGGGGTCTGGTGGTCTGAGGTGTGACTGCTAAACTGGGTTGGGCTGTTTCTTTGGAAGTAGCGAATCTACCAGTACTGTGAGTGTCCAGTACATCCGAGGCTGGATGCTCCAGGGTGATGTTCGGAAGGCTCAAGGGTTGGGGTGTGCCAGTAACTAATCTGTAAAGTAACAGCAGGGCCTGCAAGGCCTAGAAGAAAGTACTCGTGTTGCCCATGGCTAGTGCAGTAGGGGAGCTGACTCACGATAGGCACAGAATGGGCTTTATCATGCTAACAACAGTGTAGCAAAGTGTCTCACAGCCCTGGGTACTCCTGGGAAGTGTCACACCCATCCCGAACTGCAATGATTCCGCAATATTTGGCCCTATGAAATGAGGCCCTATGCTCAACGTCATGGTATGTCTCTGTTTGTCTGTCTGTAACATGACAACTTTGGAATGTCATATCCAATCAATTCTAAAATTTCAGGGAATGTTGCAGGCATCGGTAGACAGAACCCTATTGATTTTGGCAAAAATCAGAAGACTAGAAAAGCCTGAATCAGAGGAAAATCAGGGTCCCCCAAACAGCAGGGCAGTGCAAGCCATGGATTTGATTGCAGTACAACACTAGAACATCCTCAATGTGAGAGGCTCTGTGGAAGGAGATTGAGTCTATCAGCATGCTACAGTACCTTGGCACCTCTGATGGGAGGCTCCAGGCAATCCAGCAAAGCACCAGACGGGATGGGCTGCTACCTGCAGTTAAATAATCCATGCCATTGGATCACAAGAAGCAAGTGTCACAGGAGTTTACCCCTGCAACCTAGTAAGGGATGAGCTGTGTGTGCAAGGTGGGATTTTGTTTAAAGGGGACCAAGCAGTAATCCCAGAAGATATAAGAGCTGACATAATGAGATGGATACACACGTCACACTTAGAGACAGAGGCATGTCTCAGACGAGCCATGGAGAGTATCTACTGGCCAGGCACTAATGCCCAATTGACCACATATGTGGAACAGTGAAAGATGTGCAAAGTGTGTAGTGATTGACAACAGAAGGAGACGCCGCTTCCCACAGCTCCCATTGGCCGGGAATGGCGAACCATGGCCACTGGGAGCTGTAGGCGGCCGTGCCTGTGGATGGTCAATATAAACAAACTGTCTCGCGGCCCCCCAGCGGATTACCCTGATAGGCCACGTGTGGCATGTGGGCCGCAGGTTGCCCACCACTGTTCTAAATGCAGTGGCAAAAGACAGCATCCAAGCTACAGCAGGATACAGGTGATGAGAGGTAGCTATAGACTCAGGAAGTGAAAGTGAAACAGTGGAAGCGAAACAGAAGACAATTGCAGAGTAGTGGCTGGCATCTGGCATGGCCAGGACTGAGAGGACTTAGAGTATCAGCCATCAGCTGGCCTGGCATAGGAGAGTCAGAAGAAAAGGGGTATATGATCACTAAAGAGGACCAACAGGAAGCCACCCAATAGAATGCAGACATCCACAAGGTGAAAGTAAGTCCCCCTCCATCAGCAATAACAAACACAAGAAGTGGGAGCTTGGCTCAAAGCCCAGCAAACTTGAAGGGCAATGAGGTCTAACAAGCCACAGCGGGACAGTAGTAAATGTCATGTCTCTGTGGTGCACTACAGACTATTAAGCTCTGGTCCCGGCGAGTCAGCAAACACTTGCATGAAAGACACAAAAATTATTAAAAAGAAGTATGCAGCAACCTGCGTGGAACTAGGAGGGAGGGGTACAGGTTCGAGGAAAGAAGAGTTTGCAGGAGGAACAGTACCAGGAAGTCAATCTGTAGACACAAGGCTAAAATACTAGCTGCAGTTGCATTGTCTCTGTAAATAATTCTCTTAATAAAGAGCCAATTTAATTGTAAAGAGTACCCATGTAATCACCCAGCACCTGGTATATTCAATAGGAGGAAATAAAGGCCCAGAGAGGAGTTGGAGGGAAGCAGTGGTGATAAGAGAAGCAGGGACCAGAAAGGGGGAAGTGGGTGGATAAGGGGGTGGAAGCAGGGATCCAGGGTCTGGGTTTCTCAGCTCAACCACCAGAAATATTGACTTTGGAAGGAGAAAGGTTGTGTATTGGGGGTAGAGGGGTGTAGTGATTCCAAGTCAGGGTTGAAGGATGAAGGAGAGTTCTGGCGGGGAAGAGGGTCCATGTTAATGAGTCACTGGAGGGTAAAACGCAAAGCAGCTCTGAATGCAGAGGCTGGCTGTGTCTAACTCCCATGATCCCCATATCCGCTCTTTTAAGTGCTGTTACCCATCCCCCAGACCCTGCATATCCCTTCCCTCCACTCTGCATACAGAGGAACCTCTCTGCCCTGCCCTATGCATATCACTTGCAGCAGCTTAATGTATTGCTCTCCATGGTGTATAATAATCAATTACAAGTTTGTATGTATATGTCCATATTCATGGGATCGCTCGAAAGACAGAACAATAATGCAGCTAGTTTTAAAACCCGAACAGTCCCGTCAGACGGATGGAACTAACCGTGTCAGGTCAACAGAGAAAAGTAAGGAATGGCCCTGCTTCACTAGCAGATGTCCTTGAAAATCCCTCTAAAATACATTCAGATACTCAAATTTATACTTTACCTTATCAACACTGTCTCCTCAGAGTAAATAAATGCATTTCTCATAGGTTATTGGCATGCTGTAGAATAGAAATCTGAAGGAGATGTTCTAGAATTCATATGGTTAGAAATAAATAGGATAATCTGGATGGTTGCTGCAGTCACTAAAACAGATGTGATACTTTTATCTGTAATCCTATATGTATGTTTAGTTTATCAGTGCAATTACAGGCAGGAGAGATTATATTTATCTTTGCTTTCTCCTGAATTGGAAAAGGAAGACATTTTTTATCTTCTAAAAGACTTGAATTAGATGGAAATTGAAAATATACCTGTTGTGATAAATAGGCAAGGTTTATTTTTTAATCTGGAATATCAAGACAGAACTGGTAAACAACAGCTACAAACTACACCAAGAAACCGGACAATTGAAGTATATTAAAATAGTTCTCTCATTTATGCAAAACAAAAGTGGATAGTAAATGTGGATTTATAATGCTTAGCATATAGCCTGTTGTGAGTATCCTGGGTTATCCGCCAGGAAGCTTTAAGTGTTATCACTTTTTGTACACCTACTAGACTGAGTCACAACCACATTGCAAGGCAGGGAGTGAGACTTGTCTCCCACATCCCACAAAGTGGCTGCAGTCAGCCAGTGACAACCCTGACTTGTGAGGCCACTTCTGCTCAACTAGCTGCATGGCTGGATAGCCGGTCAATGGATCATACCTTATATAAGTCTGACTATGCTGGGTAACTTCCCCTTCCTCTGGCAGCCAGTCAAAAACTTTGTGGTAGCTACTATGGACAATATTCTGTTCTTGTACAATTCATCTGCATTTCCCTACCATTCCTAATGGTTGCAGATTTGTTGGTATTAGGGATCCACTGAGTTTCGTAGGGGGTTTACCAAGTAGGGATTGCAGGGCTTCAGCCACTCCTTTACAATGTCTTGTAGGCACAGGGCCATCCTGAGGCATTCGCAGCATACGTGGCTGCGTAAGACACCCGAAAATTTGGGGCACCTCTGAGTCTTAGTGTCCACCCTCCCGCCTCTTCCTATCCCTGTTCTGACCCTTCCTATCCCTGTTCGGACCCTTCCTGCAGGCTCCCACCACAGCTCTTATTTGCAATAGCAAATACACTATAACTATGTGGGAAATTACTGGGACTTAATGCCAAAGGAAAGGGTATTGCCAATTGCCCTTCTTTCAGCGAGTGTTAACTATAGTGGGCACTCAGATACTACAATGGTGAGGGCTGTACAAGTAACCACACAGATGGACCCAGCTCTTTTAGTGTATTCCACAATGTCTTTGAAGCCAATTTTCACATTCGTGTCTCAATAGCACATTCGAAAGGTGCATTTGTACCCGCAAGATGGCACTTCAGCATGAAAACACCACTTGCTTGTGGTTAAATCTATTACAGTCAATGGGACAAGGAGGAGCATTCTTTCTATTGACTTCAGTGGGTGTTGGATTGGTCCCTTGAGCACAGATCTGAGTGTCCACAGGGAAGGATTTGAGAAGCCTGTTAAGGAAGCCATGTTAGAAAGATTCTCTTGAAGTGGGACTGATAGATACTAGGATGTCTTTTGGGGAAGTACTATATCATGGATCGACAGCTTCAGATATCAGAATCTGCCACATGGGGTACCCTTAACCACCATTCAAAGGTAGCTCTGACAGGCAAAATGTCCCCCTTTTAGTCAGAGTCACCGGCTCAGATATGAAGTGTAGAGATTAGTCTCCCCAGCTCCTGTTAACAATGTATATAGCAACACACACACATATTATATATAACTTCACAAGCCATATTATTTAAAAGGTTCCTAAAAATGTCTTAAGCAGCTTTCACTGCACGGCATTCCTAACCCAACATAAAATCTCCAGCAGCCCTGCGTAAATACTTCTCACTTTTATCTGCTTGCACTGGAAGAGTCATTCAAGGCTTGGCAGGTTTGTTCAGATATTGCAGCAAGCTGTAAAACTTCAGTGCACAAGAAATGCATTTGTTTACCACTCTTGCTGCCTTAAAAGGTGTTCATATCAAAGGGCTCCCTGCTAGTACGCACATTGTAGTTTTTGTTGCAAATGCCTTTAACAGTCAGCTTCCAATAACAGATGTTTTCTGTAGGGAACTCGCTATACTGAACAGATGTATTCCTCTTTAAAACTCTTCGTTCTGTAATTGAGTCATTTTTGTGTCTGTATTTCTGGGAGATCCTGGATCAGAAACCAGAGAGACACTATTGAATGTCACAGCTGTGAGCTTTGCTGAACACTCTTGTACTGCACAAGTATGGGTGGCCAACCTGTGGCCCCCACATGCGGCTCTTCAGAAGTTAATATGCGGCTCCTTGTATAGGCACCGACTCCGGGGCTGGAGCTAAAGATGCCAACTTTCCAATGTGCCAGGGGTGCTCACTGCTCAACCCCTGGCTCTGCCATGGGCCCTGCCCCTACCCACCCCTTCATGCCCCCTCCCCTGAGCCTGCTGTGCCCTCGCTCCTCCCGCACGCCCCCCCCCCCCCCCCGAACCTCCTGCACACCACGAAACAGGTGATCGGGAGATTTGGGGAGGGAGTGGGAGGCGCTGATCGGTGGGGCTGCTGGTGGGCAGGAGCCGCTGGGAGCCAGGTGTTGGGGGGAGCTGATGTGGGGCTGCTGACATATTACTGTGGCTCTTTGGCAATGTACATTGGTAAATTCTGGCTCCTTCTCAGGCTCAGGTTGGCCACCCCTGTGCACAAGTATCTACACAGCACTGCCTAAGGCAGAGGAGGGCAAACTATGGCCCATGGGCCACATCTGGCCTGTGGGACCATCCTGCCTGGCCCCTGAGCTCCTGCCCTGGGAGGCTGTCCCCACTCCCCTGCAGCCACGCTGCCACACAGCACCATGCTCTGGGCAGAGGGGCTGCAGAGCCCGGCTTGATCCGGTGCTCTGTGCTGCGGGGCACAGCACGCCTGCCTGTCCTGGTGCAGCCACACTGCCAGCCACCGCGGTAAGGGGGCAGGGAGCAAGGAGGGGGGTTGGATAGAGGGCAGGGGAGTTCAGGGGGTGGTCAGGAGCATGAATAGGGGTCTGGGCGGTCAGAGGGTGGGGAACGGGGGTTGAATGGGGCAGGGATCCCGGGGGGGGCAGTCAGGAAGGAAAGAAGAGGTTGGATGGGGCGGCGGAGGGCGGTCAGGAGACAGGGAGCAGGGTGGGTGGATGGGGCAGGGGTCCCAGGAGGGGCAGTCAGAAAAGAGAGTGGGTTGAATGGGGCAGTTAGGGGCAGGGGGGCCGTTAGGGGTGAGGGGTCCGGGGGGCAGTCAGGGAGAAGGGGTGGTTGGATGGGACAGGGATCCCATGGGGGCAGTCAGGAAGGAGGGGGGCGTTGGATAAGGTGACAGGGGGCAGTTAGGGGCGGGGGGTCTGGGAGCGGTCAGGGGACCGAGAGCAGGGTGGAGGTGGATGGGGCAGGGGTCCCCGGGGGGCTGTCAGGGAATGGGAGGGTTGGATAGGGCAGGAGTCCCAGGGGGGCCGTTAGGGGGCGAGAAGTGGGGGGGTCAGATAGGGAGCAGGGGCTGGGCCATGCCTGGCTGTTTGGGGAGGTACAGCTTCCCCTAACCAGCCTTCCATACAATTTCAGAAACCCAGTGCGGCCCTCAGGCCAAAAAGTTTGCCTGCCCCTGGCCTAAGGTAAAGTTTTAAAAAGTGACCTCTTCTCTTGGCTACCCTGTATTAGACACCTGGGGCCAGATCTTTAGGAGAGCTCAGGGCTAGATTCTCAGGACTACAGCACCCAAAACTGGGACCAGATTTTCAAGACTGCCTTGCTCCCATTTACTGAGCACTTTTGAACATCAAGTCACTTAGGTGTTTGAATGGGAGCCAAGTACTTTTGAAAAATCTGGCCCTAATAGTGGATGTTGAGCTCTTTCCAAGATTTGGTCCCTAAGCTGGATATTTCAAAACTGAATAGGCACAAGTAGGGAGAAAGGAGCGTAGGCCTTGATCCAAAGCCCATTGAAGTCAATGGAAAGACGACTATTAACTGCAGCAGGCTTTGGATCGTGCTTATAATTAGGCATATCCGGGAACATCTTGTCCCTAGAGAATTTGCAAAATGTTGTTTAGGTACTTTCAAGGCACTGGGTTGTGTGCCTGGCTTTGGTGCATTATGGGAATGGCCAAGAGGTTAGACACCCTACAGAGATTTCCAAACTAGGCGGTGGGGAATTCACATGATACGTTTCATGGACAGATAAGTTAGGACATCCTAGGGCAAGCTCATGTAGTTAGGTGTTAGCTGGGTTTTCTCCTTGGTGTGAAGGCTGCAGAGGCTGCCTGTGGTGAACTCCCAAATATGTCTGGTAACGGGGGAAAGAGGATTAATCCAAGAAAGCACAGACAATGACGAATGATCTTTATCTGGAAAAAATAATCAAGAGGTTGCAGAAAACAGGAGGTTAAAGTCACACCAGTGAATATAAAAGTGACCAGTATGGAAAGTATGGGCTCATTTCTGTCTCAACAGCTCTTACACCAGCACGTTGGTACCCAGACCTGAGCTGCTGCCTCTTGGAAGCTGAACCGGGGAATTTGGCTCTCCCGGTGCTGGTGGCAGTGAGGAAAGACTTTAAAGGCTACACTTCAGCCATGCTGAGTTGTAGGGCCGCTGCCAGAGCATGAGATGGACTCACTGAACTCTTTGCAAGTGGAGCAGACACCAGTAGGAGTGTCTCGTTGCAGGCTCCCCACAGGGCCTGTGCCACATTGTATGCAGGAAGCTCCACTTTGGGCCTGCAAGACGGTGCAGCATCAGTTCACCATTCTCCTCGCAAGGGCCACCTGCTCTTTGACCCCCGCCCTGCCTCAATGCTCCGTTTCCTGAAGGATCTAAATCCAGCACCTCCCTCTGTCACGCATTAAAGCCTCTGGGGGTGCAGGCACTGGGCCCTGCTGCCACTTTCTGCTTAGCAGCTACTGAACCCCTTGACTCCACGGGGAGATTCCCCACATGTAGTGGAGTGGAGAATAGGCCCTACATGTATGTGGGTGAGGGAGAGGAAAGAAAGTGATAACAAAGCACAGACAAGTGAGCCATTCTAATGGCCTCTCCTGCTAATATGCACTAGCTGAATCCTGGAGTGATCACCTAGAAGAGATGGTTTTACCACTTCTAACATTGTAGGGCTATCCATGACTCTGTAAAACTGTTTTCCCTTCCCCCTGTTCAAGCAGGGTACCCACACATCATTGTTTTTTATATCCTTCATTCAAGCTGACTACATCAATTCCTGCTGTATGGATTTCCAGCATCTCTCTCCCTACCCTTTTACTTAAGGATTTTATTTGATTTCTTATTGTCATGTTTAATTCCATACTGTCAGGTTTATTTCGTCTTAATTGCCAAGAATTTCTGAGCAAACCATTCAGTTGCATCCTTCAGTTTGCAGATATGCTGTTTTAAAATTGATTTCTTTGTGCAGGGACTTAAAAACAATGGTATATCAAAACCATCATGGCCATGCCTTTAAAAAAGGAATGATGGCTTCATGGCAAGGGTGAGGTTGCTATGGATCCAATCACACAAGATTTTGCATTGCTACTTAAGACAAGAAAGGGAGCAATATTAAAATAAAAATATTTGGACCATACAATTGCTTAACACATTGATTTTTATAAAGCAGGTTTGAAGAAAGTTGGGGCAGTTTTTAAACCTATATTATCTGCTGGAATGATGTGTACCTCAATATTTCTGTGTATCCAACAGAAAACCCATTAGAAAAGAGCAGGTGTCCTTATTTCATTCTCTCTCTCTAGACAATCTTATCATGCCAGAGCCTCTGTTGGCGTAAATCTGTGTGGTTTCATGTGACTTCACTGAAGCTATGTTGATTTGTACCAGCTGAGTATCTGATCTATTGAGTCTACCTGTCACGCCATGTCCACCAATGGAAACAGACCAGCAAGGCCAGAACTGTTGGCAGTCCCTAGTCTAGGATGACCAGGAACTAGAGCCTTCTTCATCAGAGGACCATGGCTCCAGAATCCTTCACCAGACACCTTTCCAAGGCTCAAGGGTTTTCTTTTACTTTTTTAGCTTGTGCTGTAATTAAGCACCTGTGTGGCACTTTCAAAACATTAGATCGGCTCAACCTTTTTAAATTTCAAAATTGTTAACATTTCAAATTTGGGGTAGGGGGGAACCAGGAAAATGTACTGTGATATTTTTCCCCTTTTTTGACAAGTTCTAACAAACATTAGTTAGTTATTAACACTTTATATTTTAATATGCCTTCCATCCAACAATCTAAATCCTTTAGAATATCACATCAGCCTCATAATCCCCTGTGGGGTAGATGTGTATTATTATGTCCATTTTATAGAGGAAAAATGGCGATAGAAAGAGGTTGAGAGCCTGATTTGCAAAGATGCCAAGCACCTACAACTCCCATCGTTTTCACCCCATGTAAAAATGAGATCCTTTAAGGCACATGGCTGAGGTCAAAGAGCCAGGACCTTGTAGCTCTTAGTCCCATAATCAGTCCAATACAGAATGATATGTATTATTTGTTGTGTCACTTAAAGCCAAACTCTGCAATCCTTACTCAAACTGAGTAGGATTTACTCAAGCAAGTAATGCCTTTCGATCTTCAATAACACTACTTACCTAAGTAAGTGCTACCCAGTGTAAAGGTTGCAGAATCAGACCCTCCTTGCATATTGGAGACTGATAGCTGAGGAGTGGGATGGTGGTATTTTACTGCTTCTGGACTTCTTGAGAATTGCCCATTGGAAATTAAAGGCCTTTGTGCTTAGGCATTTATATGGATTGTGTATTGTTTATCATTAAAGTATTTTTTTTCAACTGGCAATAGTTATAATTGTAAACAAACAGCACTAGGTATGCTTAGTTAGGTTTATAAGTAGGTAACAGTATCCTAGAGATCAACTCAGTCACTACTGATAGTTTGTTAATTAAATGGCCTGATGAAACGTAACCGTAGTCACCTTACCACTTTGATAAACCAGTTATAGGTCTTGTAGCAATGAAGGACAATTTGAATAAATCATTGCTGTTTACTCTATCCTCATTTAAAATTCAAAATACCTATATTTCACTATATTTCTGCAATAGGAAATGAATGTGCTAAAGTTTTAAAGCTATTGTGATTTGATAGCATTATATATCATTCAGTGAAAACTGGCATGACAACAGATCACCTGGGAAATACGGTGAAAGCATGCTAGACCAAATTCACCCCTGCTGCAAATCCTAGAATCAAAGTCCTTAGAGATGAAAAGACCTATTATATCTCCAGCTCCATTACCTAATCAATGTAAGGTTTCAGAGGAGCAGTCGTGTTAGTCTGTATTCGCAAAAAGAAAAGGAGTACTAATTTGTTAGTCTCTAAGGTGCTACAAGTACTCCTTTTCTTTTTGCCAATCAATGTAAAATTGTCACCTAGTACAGACTTCAATGGGTATGAACGTAGCCCATTGTCTACAAATGATTCCTGTTACTGTCCTGACTCCCTTTAAGGATCCCATTGAATAATATTTCTCTTGTAGTCCTGCAGGCAGGTGTATTTGTGCTGGCTGTCTAAGCAAATGAAAATGAAGCTTGACTGCTAAAGAAATCATTCCCTCACTGCTAACAAAGTCCTACACTCCCCCTGCATTCCTAAAGAGGGAATACTGTGCCTTGCAAGTTACCTTGATACATGAGGCTGAAATTAACAATGACAGTACATTTTCCATTGTAATTATTGTGATAGCAGTAATAAATACAGGTCAGGCACCTCCTGGGCTGAGATTGATGTGCTTGATTTTAAACAATAATTTAGTTTTCGTTAATGATCCTTGTAATTTTTAAATAGCACCCTTTTCTACCACAGTAAGTGGTGCAAAAAGTTTAACGTGATTAATTTTTAAAAATGACAGTGGCTCTGGGATCTTTCATCAATTCACTGGACAACAGTGGAGCTGGGGCTCTGGCAAAGATTTCCAGTTATTAAAAATTACAGTCTATTAAACAGGCCAAAGACAACTATTCATTTTTTTCTTCAGTTCCAGAGTGATTCATCATTAAATATTATCTAGTCTGAAGCAGCTGGTATCCAGGGGCTGGGTTGTGAGAAAGACCTTTGCATTTTTTTTTTCCTCCACCCAGAGCTGGGCAGTCTTCAAGAACTGTAGAAGAACTGAAGACAGCCTCTGTTCTCTCCTGTCAGCCTTCCTCATGAAAGTCACAATTTGTCTAATGAGAAATCACAAGCCACATGTCTTTGTTACCACACAGGGCTGTGGAGTTGTCAGATGAGTGATGCAATGAGCATTTGCAGTGTGTTAACACTGGATTCTGAAAACCATAAAACCTTTGTTCCTTATGTCAGGGGAACCTCCGCATTGTTCCATCAGAGCAATCACTTTTTATTGCCTCAGGTTAGCTCTAAATCAACCCCTTGTATTCCATCTTGGCAGCTCAGATCAGACCTTTCTTATTCCATCCAAGCAGCCCCAATCCATCCCACATCTTTCCACCTACTCAGCCCCTTATCAAACAGTCTTTTCAATCAACGAAATTCCTTCTTACCTAGTAGGGTAGCCCTGAACAAGCCAAGTAAATCCTGTATCTTCCTTCCAGGTCAATTCCAGTTATCCCACTCTCATTCCATTAGGACTGTCCCACCCAAACACATTGTACCATATTTCATCAAGCCAATTATTATCTACCATTTGGCCATTTAAGGACAGAATGTGGATTAACCAACCGTGGCTGCATTCAGGGAGTGGAAGCATACCATATCAGAGGCAGTTCCTGGAGTTGTTCTTCCTGGGGAAAACAGAAACAGGTAGGAGTTTCTCCAGGAGTACTGGAAGACTGATGATTCCTACACCTTTTTAAAGAGTCAGTGTACTATACGCCTTGCCCCCTCATCCCACTGCAGTCACCAGAACCAGCCCCAGTCCTGGATCTTTAGCCAAATACCGATAGAGACATGATCACATTATACCCTACCCCTTCAGCGTTTCCACTGCTACTGGAAAGTACTATGTTCAATTCTTTCCCTGTGCCAAGCTTTACAACCTTAAATGGATGTGCAGAGCTATTCTGCTGACTCACCCTGGCAGTCACCACCAGGTAAGTCCTTTTATATCCAACTCAGCTACGTAAGTCTGAGTAGCTCTCAAAGGTGGAAGGAGCTAAGAGGGAAGACCCAACAACCTGCCAATCTGCCATTGTAGGGGTTTGTTACTTCATTTATAAATAAAGGCAAACTCCAGGAAAGGGATTAGTATTTGGATAACACCTGTGGCAAGTATGGAGGAGACAACATGAAAATGCCACCTGCTTACAAGACCTAAGTTGCAGGTAGGATGGTCAAGGCTTCCCATTACCCCCTTCTCTCCTGTGCCACCAGCCCCTTCCCTCATAAGCCCCCAGAATATGGTCCTTAACATACAACCTATATTTTTTCATGTAGTTTAATGAAATTTGTGCTGAGAGCAACTTCAGCTTTAACACATACAGTGCTAAGGCAAAAGAAAGGGCTTGACTATTCATCGCTTTAGGAAAGCGGTTCTGGTCTTTAAGTAACCACATCATGGGTGAGGAGGGAATAGAAGGCCCTGTCTCACAGACATTCAATGTATTCCTAAGTACCCCATAAATATTCCATTATGAATAAATGTTGCCAGTCTGGCATAAGATATCTGACTACTCCAATATATCATTCTTATTTACTAAGAACTCACAGCTTATACCTGGAAATTCCAATCTTTGTAGCCTCTCTCCACTTCTCTCTAAATAATCGCTGCATATCCATTTGGTTGCAACTATTCCATCTATATAATTATCATACATTGTTCATAACCTGCAGTGGTTCTTTTGAATGCTGTTCATTTTCAAAAAGTCCCTAGCATATAATCATAGCAGAAAAACAGCTTGATTAAGAAATCATCAATTAGAGCTGGCTGGGAAATTTTTGTTGAAATAATTTTCCTTCGGGATACATTATTTCATAAAAGCAGAATTTTTGCAAAATCATATCAATTGACAAAATTTCTCCCAAAACCAAATAATTTTCTAAATGAGAAAATTTTCATTTTGGAAGAAGTCATTCAAGTAAAACTTTTAAATTTCATTTCTAAATGAGAGTTATTTTATTTTACATTTTTTTAATTTTGTTATCACTGGCGTAATATTTACATTGTTTCATGAAGTGTGAATATTAGTGTGCATAATATGACATCATATGCCAAGTCATATCATATTCATGACTACTATTCACATCATGAAACAATGTAAACATAACAAAAGTAATCTCAAAATGAAAGAACCATAAAATAAATTTCAAAATAAAAAATTAGTTTTGAAATGAAATTCCAAATTTCTGAAACAAAGTTCTCTAAATGAAATTTTTTCAGAATTTCCAATTTGAAGAAAATGTGAAAAATAATTGCTTTCATTCCAATTTGGAATGAAAAAAAAGTCATTATTTCCTGAGAAAGAGAAATTCTGAATTATGACCTGCTCTAGCCCTAACGTAAAGATAAACTCATATCCTCTAGGTCTGATACAAAACAATATGTAAGGTAATTGATGGGATCAGAAATAACATTCGAAGTTGCCCTTTGAAAAAATGGTTAACACTAATGAAGCTCTAAATGGTTACCAGCCAACAAAATGCTAGGCAATTTGGGAGTCCCATGCAGTATGACAGAGGTTCCCAGATGGGGTCGCACCATCAGTAGATGGGAATGCAGTGATCCTTAGTGTGCAGAGAATGCCATTTTGCTCTGCACAACATGACCTCTTGTGTACGGTGTGTGGGAGGTCACGATGCATGGAGGACGCCATTTTGCTATACAAAATGGTGTCCTTGCACAGCGTAACCTTGCATACACCATACGTACAAGGTTACGCGGAGCAGAGGATTCTATTTTGCTCTTCAAAATGGTATCCTCCATGCTGTTGGGAGTTGGGAGGAAAAATATTTCTTAATATGTGGTCATGCCAGCAAAAAGTTTGGGAACCACTGTAGTATGAGGTGAAGGCATGGTTTAAAGCTAAATGCAATCATATTCATAGCAGCAGAAAGAGCTTTGTGCTTCACTAATTCACCATTAATACCTAAAACCGGCCTCTTACATTTGTTTTCTTTACAAAATACACAGTCTTTATCTTTATTTTTTCCTCTGGCCTTTGTTTGACCCTTGAAATAACAGGATTATGAAAATTATGTTGCAAAACAAATTGAGTTGCCCAATTCATGCAAAATCTCCAGACTAATAATCCAGCAAAAAGTTTGCAAGGAAACAGATCTTCAAACCAAACATAATAAGGGAAAACTGTATTGTGAATTTCAATTCCTGAAACTAGCCATGGCAAAAGGACAAGGAAGATTATTGTTTTTCTTGTGATGTAAGTCATCTCCATCAGAACAGCTCATCATAATGAGCTTTTACAGTGGACCCTAAATCTGTGCACTAGAAAATATAAAATAAGGAATCTAGGTGTTTGAGTAGGGTTGCTCCCAGAACTGTACATGTGTATTCAAAACATGCAATAATGAAGCAAAAACAGCTGTAGACTCTCTCACCAGTGAATTTGTCACCATGTGCATTTTAGATACCATTGGCTTTACTATACAAGATCAGAACGCTGGTTTGTCCAGTCCAGTATTCTTCATGGCTCATCTGACATGCCTCAGAGAGAGATGAGTCTCCCATATGATCTATTTGAAGTGATTAGGATTTTCACAGCCCTGACAACACCTAGCTAATATTCTGCAATGCTGAAAATAGAGGTGTGTGTTGGGGCAATTCCTTCATGACCCTTACAGTAATTGTCTCGTACCCTGAAACATGAGACTAGTTTCCCCTTAACATATGTCATAACCAATTAACATTCATGACTGTATAAAATTCACACCACCACACCTACACATTAGAGCATTCATAACAGTGAACAAACTTGATGGTGATGATGACGATGAGTTGAATTACGTAGCATTACGTTCTTTACACTGCTCTGTCAGTGCAACTCACTGACAGAGCATTAACCTATTCTAGGGATACAAGAAAAGTTCAGTCTGCAAGGTCCATTTACTCCTTGGCCTCTCTCTGGCACTACAAACTAGAGAGTGGAGGTCCTTATGATGCAGACAGCTGTCTATGTCAAACTAGAAGCTGCTTGATAACATTCAGTCACCACAAACCCTGCTTAGAGTCTAACTGGCAACCTAGAGATGAAATGTCTCCTTAACTTATTACTAACCATCTAAATCACCCAGCCCTTGAAAAGATTTTTTTTACAGGGCATTTTAAGGACATTTCAGACAATTGCTAGATTTGCTGACTGAAGGAACAAGACCTCTTGCTATTGCCAATGACTGAGCTGTGTTCGTCAGTAGATCTTATATTCCCTGAATCATAAGTTCTGTAAAGAGAAGAATTAATTACAGCTCATATAATAATGATCTTGAAGAAAGCCTGTTTAGGGGATGACCACTAACCTTAGATCATAGAAATGTGATGGGGACTCAGACTCAAAGGCTAAACTGGTGGAAAGAGAAATATCATTATGAAATGGGATTCTCCCCCGCTCAAATCCAAATTGTAATTAAATAATAACAAAGCCAAAGCAACGTGCAGGAAGTTGCAGAAAACTGGTAGTTTCAGCACAATTAAGTGGAACATTTAACTCTGACTAAAGACAGATAATGCTTAGGCCAGATCTAAAATTAGAGGGAGGGTGAACAAAAGAAACTTTAATTATATTAAAAGTGCATTGTTAATGCGATGTTAAACCTCAGAACGTAGGGGGGTTTTTTTGCAGGAAGTAATGGTTTTAATGTGAAAATAAATTGCTCTGTCCCTCTTCTTTTTGTGTATCTGTCGAATGCTTGCAGTAGTAATTGAGCTAGCTAATTGCATCCCTTTATTAGATGAAAATGTGGCCAGGTTGTTAGCTCCCCTATTATCCAACAAATTGATAGAGTAAAACTCACTTAATTTTCCTTTGTAGTGTTATTTTTTTTTAAGTTTGATGAATTTACTGAGGATTGCTCTCTCTCTAGCTTGTTGTGACTCCTTTTCAAAGAAATATCCTTTCAATTGATGAGACTTGTTTTAAAAGTGAAATCCCTAGATATCACTTGAAATGTGATAATCAAGGGTCTTGTACAAAGAACATTTAATTTGTCAGTGGAACTGATCAATTGTGCTGGGCCTCTGTCCCACCATGTGGCTAATTTGGTAATGATCACCATATGAAAAAGACAGTAGAGTAATGTGTTCCTCTTCACTAATTTCTTATACAGTAAAGGACACTAGATGTTATGAAACATTTCTTACTGTTAAGGCAATTTGAAGACGAAAACTCGTTAGACCCTTACTTGTGGATTTGCTGGACCCTTAGGGCTCAAAGGGAATTACCTCAGATGACTCATCAGGCTTAGAACACTCATTATGCTGGCCATGTGTGGCAAGGACTATCCCTGAAGCCCATATGAGCAGCTAAATGCGCCCTTCTTTTGCTGCCATCTTAAAAAAATATATAAATAAACAAACTTTGCCAACTCCACACACACACAAAATGCATCATATAAGAACCAATATATAGACAGGAGATGTCATCCCTGAGTTAGATGAGGTGCAGCTGTCTTTAGTAGCTACAAGCCATAGTACGTGACATTATTCAGCCAGCACTGAGAGATTCATGCTCTGTGTTCTTATGGGAGTCTGAAGACAAAAAGAACATTTCTAAACACCTCATTCTTTCACTAATATACTGTAATCCTTCACTGTTGGGGAGTCAAACACCATCACAAATCGTTTTCCTTTTAAACTCCTAGGAAAGGAGGTGGAGGAAGACAGCAAAACTATATAAAATGACCATTGGCTTCCTTCAGAAACACAGCAATGAAGCCAACCTAAGAACAATATGCAGAGATTTAAAGCTGAATGAACACACACTTTGGTATTGACTTTAATTTGCATATCAAATAAAACTGGTTTCCTCTAGAAAGATAGCAAAAAACACATTCCCATTTCTAAATGTAATTTTCATTACTTAGCTGAATGTGACACTAAACATTTTTACCAATGTACTAAATAATTTTACCCATGGTGCATCTGTTTGAATTATCCCTACCCAGAGCATGAGGGATAGTCACATCCTGGTTCCTACAGTAGCATGTTGTCATGAAGGTGATGAAATGCACTCGTGCTTTTAAGGGTTTAGCATTAATATTAGATGCCATCTAGCTAGGTCACCTGGCTGTGAAAAAATATTAGGACACAAAGTTAAACCCAGCAAACTTACATTCATATTAGTTTAGCAGAAGGGCAAAAGTGTTACAATTCTTTGACATTCTTATAGATATACATTAATAGGAAGAGAAGAATGAATTTAGAAGCACAGGAATGACCATGTTAGATCAAACCAGTGGCCACTCTAATCCAGACTCCTTGATTCAGTAATGGACAGAATAAGATGGTTCTGAAGAAGAGGCAATAAAACCTCCAAATGGATTCCATAACTACTTAGGGGGAAGGCTCTTCCTAACCTCAGGCAGTCAATGATTGTCTCATACCATAAAAACTCCCAATTTAACTAATCACTTAAATAAGTTCTTGACTATAAGCAAGAATGAAGTCCTATTCAGGTCAGTGGGACTACTCAAATCCTTAATGTTAGGCATATGCTTGAGTGCTTGGCTGAATCAGAGCCTAAAGCCTGAGGACTTGTATTCCTTATAATTTTTTATCCTATTTTGTGTAACTGAGAATGTTCTTATCCATTTAAGCCTCCAGCACTCTTTTTAATCCTACTAAACTCTTGGCCATAACAACATCTGGCAGCAATGAGTTAAGAGTAATGAGAGTTAAGCGTCGTGTAACTAAAGTATTTCCTTTAATGGGTTTTGCCTTTGAATTTCATTGAATGCCCCCTTGTTCTTGTATTTTGAGAAAGGACAAATAGAAACACCTATTTCGCCCTCTCTAGACCATTCATGAGTTTATACACATCTATCATTATCCTTATTTATTCATCTGCTTTCCAAAGCAATCCTAACCTTTCTAATCTCTCCTCATGTGAAGTCTCTGCATAACTTGAAGCAGTAATTGAAACTGCAGGAAATGAAATAATTATTCAAATTGGAATTTGGCTAAGACACTGGAGACAACACCCCGTCGCCTGTGAAAAGTGCATAGGATCTTGAATTCACAAAACTATATAAAATGAGGTCTTGTCTAATCATAAAGACAGCACTTCCAGAAGCACAGTGCCCTTAATATGTGCCAGAGCATGGAATCAGTAATGACTCAGAGAAGTGTAGACTTGCCAACATCATCCAGAGTGAAAACAAAACTGGTTTAACCCAAAGAAATTCTGTCTCTGAACAGGGAAACTGAATTTTTTACAGGTAAACACCAGTGGGTAACTTCAGCTTGCTCTGTCACCTGGTTTCAATTAAAAAGATATGCAAACTTCACAGGGTTCACTTCTAAAAGGGATCCACTGGTGATGAAAGTGAATCAGTCCCTGCATGTTCAATGAATGCTGATGAACCTGTAGTATGGGGTTAAAAAATGCCCCCTGACCACCTTTAATGAAGCCCCCTCTCACCCTTCCACCAGAAAAAGACCACTAACCATACCCTTATCTAGAGAAAGATACTGCTGTCACTGGGGAAGTGCAGTCCCATCCCTTCCCTCTGCCACCATGCCAACACACATGGTGCTGCCTTTGGCACCACTGAATTCAATGGGAGCTGACCTCTTGGACTTGAGTAGGTGCAGGGTCGAGCCCATGGAGAGCAATTCTAATGCAGTAGGGCTATGGTTGGTATGTATTTGTCCTCACATTAGCCACGCACTAAAGCGATGAAAGTTACAATGGCTTGAACGTTCACCTAGTAGGCACCCAACTCTTACTGACTTTCAGTATGCTTGCCCATGACCCCCATTGCTATGGTCTCCAAGTGCTTCCCAGGCTTTACTGTATTTATCTCCACCCACATCCCCATGGGGCAGGGCAGTGTTATTATTTCCATGTCACACCTGGGGAACTGAGGCACAGAGGGTATGTCTACACAGCTGCTGGGAGCGAGTCTCACACCCCAGCTGGACATTCCAGCTCAGGCTCTGCAGCCCACCCTCTCCCTAGGCTTCAGAGCCCAAGCTGGAACATCAAAGCAACCTCTACACAGCTATTTTTAGAGCACTAGCCTGAGCCTGGCACAGCAAACCGTTGGACCTGGCTCCAACTCTCTCCCAGCAGCTGGGTAGACTTACACAGAGAGACATAAGGACTTGCCCATGGTCCCAGAGAAATCTGTGGTGAAGCCATGATTTGAACCTGTCTCCCCCAATTCTAGGCTAGTGCCCTAACCACTACACTGTCCTTTCTTTACCTAATATCTTCAGGCACTTATATAAATCCTCTCCAACTACCCCCCTCCCTCCCCAAGTTTGCTCTGTCACCTAATACATAGCTGTCTGTTCAGTTCAGCCCATGTCAGTGTTTTATCCTTAACACCCGGTAGATTTTGAGAACAGAAATTAAAGAAAACAAGGGGTTAGAGTGGAACCCTGGTGTTGCCTGTCCAGAAAACCAACCATGCAAGATGCTGAATGCCTCCTGTGAGCTACTCCGCCTCTGTAGGGATTGAGCCTCATGCACACAGGCTTTCCTTCATACATTGGTTTTTTAGGTGCCTTGCTGTCTGCTTGCTGCTGCAGCAGGATGATGCCCCTCTCCCCAAAACCAAATGTGTCTCTCCCAATGCCAGGAAAAGAAACATGGTTTTAATCCCTAACTTGCCTCTCAGCTGTTTTTGGTGGATTTTGAAAACTTTGCTGGAATTTAACTCACTGCTAATAATGTTTCCAATGTCTTTGTAACTTAAAAAAAGAAAAGATGCAGAGAAAAGATATTTGTGCCTACCTCTATTCCCTCTAAATTTCTTATACGCTATTGGCAATAAATTCAACTGGCTAGTTTTCAGTTGCATCAAAACACTAAATTACAAATCTAATGACTTTTTCATTGATTTTCAAGGCAATTTTTTTCCTGAGGAAAGATATCTTGCTTTCAATAAACCATAATAAACAGTGCACTGCAGTATTGTATCTACATAATCGCTATCTTTCTCTTACGAATCTGTAACTAGAAGATCTATGGTTGAGCTGTAATCATTTGGATGGATGATTATGTAATAAATGCTATAAAAACCATATGTTACATGCAGGTAGCACTTATCCAGAATGATCTCAAGGTGCTTGACTAACTATGGGTGAAATCCTCTAGTTCCTTATTTCGTTGCACAAGGCCCAGTGATGCAGTAGATCCACCATGGAAACAGGAGCTGTGAAGGGGAAGACCATAGGTGAGATAGTACAGAAGGGAGTTGTCAGCAGACAGGCAGAGAGCTGTGATGGTTTGAGTATTTGCTTGAGCTTCAGCTGTGCTTATTCACAACCCACTAAACCCCCACTCAGTGTGAGGGTCACATAAGATCAGCTGTGTAGATACTATCAGCATTGCCTCTGGCTTAGGCTGAAGGGAGCACTATAGATAGACAGAATACACACAAACCCTGCACAATCTCATCTCCATTTATACATCTGGTAAAAGGACAGTATTTTAACAACTAATATGTTTCATGTTAGTGGGAGCTCCCTAAATCAAAGCACTGAGGTGCCATAGAGAGGTACATGGCTATTAGTTTTGTTGATCATAGGCCAATTTAGGAACCTAAAGACGCACATAAGTGAATAGTGGGATTTACAAAACCACCTAAACACATTAAGTGCCTAATTCCCTGTGAAAATCAATGGGAATTCAGCACTTAATTCACGGAGGCGCTTTTGTAAATCACATTATTTGCCTATCTGCTTCTATAGGTGCCTATTTACTTGTGAAATCTGGCCCCCTGAACATTCTCACACCACTAACTAGATAGCCCAATGTATGCTAAGACATCATTTTTGGTTAATGCAAAATCTGGGAATGATTCTCTAGGGAAAGCCACCTCTTTGATTTTTTCCAAAGTCCTAATGCAGAAACTGAAGGAGATTTCTCCAGATCTTTTTCAAATAAATGCATTTAATTACTCGTTTAAATTATGTCACTAAATTAAGCTGATGTTTGTACTGCAAGCTCTTCACAATGTATTTTTTGTTTTTTCCCATGCCATCACATGGTCTTTAAATAGCCATTAAAATCAGTAATGTGCGTAACATTTATTTTAAAAAAAAAAACAGAAAAAGCTGAAGTGCAATACAGAAATGTGATTGGCACTCTGCATAACTTTTGACAAGGTCAGGTTTTCACTGAGTTCAATGAAGAGTTCTGGAAATCCAGGATTTCAAAAATTAATAAATCCTCCCAAAATAGATTTTAGTGGATAAAGCCAGACACTGTCTCCCCAAAGCTCAGTCATTTTCAGTGATGTCAGCCTCAGAGAGGATTTGGAACTATAATCAGCTGCCACACTTAGTAGATAGAGTGAATGTTAAATATCTAAAACCAAAGTGTTTAAGGGAAAAAAATATTTTCTCAAGCATTTAGCTCACGGCTGGCTAAATGCCATGACACATTAAAGAGTTGCCATGTTGGTCTACGTATTCACACCAAACTACAATTCAGTGGTTAGTATCACTAATCAGGTCTATCTCTAGAATTGTCTGCTGTGGATTTAACCATTCAAGACCCAAAGCAAAACTATTGATAGCCATTTAGGTTACTCAAGGTGACAGTTTAAACAATTTTCATTGGGCATGCACGTGAAGCAGATGAATGAAAAGTTAAATGTCCTTGAAATATGAGGTGTTGAAGGAAATGAGTTCAGGATCCAATTGTGGGGAAGGAGAAAATTGAAGGAATTGGTATCGTGGTCAAAGCTGATACCCTAGAGTAGCTCCATCACCAAGATGTCTGCAATACAAAAGTCTTTTGGCCGCAAATGAATCTCCTTCCCAGCTAGTAGCTGCAACATACTGTATGCTATGGCATTGTTAAGGAAAAGTTAGCACATGTGACTCCATTTTGGTTTGGGGCCCACCTTTGTTTAAATGCCAGCACATCATACACCAGGAGGAGTGATCCTTAAATACTGAATCCCTGTGAAAATCCTCCTCCTTGTCTCCAGCCTGCCTTGACTCCCAGTATCTGGTTTTTGTTAGTCTCTAACTCCCTGTCTCTTGGCCTTGATGTAAGGCCTCCCATTCTAATAATAAAAGTTACTAATGCATGGCTTTAAGACCATGCTGTGTAATTAATATACTGGTATAGCACAAAGAATGCACCAAGCAGGGATAGGTGGTAGATAAGACAAGGGTTTGTTTGTTGGCTAAGGTTTCCGATGCATGAGGGCAACATGCTTTGCTAAAAAGTATATAAGCTTTGTATAATCTGTATTCAGGGTCCCCCCCTGGCTAGCAGGGGGGCACCACGCTCGAGCGTAATAAACTTAGTGTCTTTTGGGAACTCTGCAGTTGTGGACTTTGTTTCTGTGCCTCAGCCTAGATTCGAACTGTGCGTGACCTATCAGGTATAATTCGCAGCATTGGTGTGCATGTCCCATCAGGTGTAATTTGCAGCATTGGTGTGCGTGTCCTATCAGGTGTAATTCGTAGCATTGGTGTGCGTGTCCTTTCAGGTATAATTCGCAGCATTGGTGTGCATGTCCTACCAGGTGTAATTCGTAGCATTTGTGTGCGTGTCCTACAAGGTATAATTCGCAGCAGTTGTATGCGTGTCCTACCAGGTGTAATTCGTAACAGTTTTGGCGACCACGAAGGGACTCTAGGCTCGCCCCAACAAGCGAGACTACACTCCTCCTCTCGGACAGCTCCAACCGGCACAGGGTGAGTTCACCTTTGAGAACTCCGAGGACGGGGGGGGGGGGGGGTGAGCTGTCGCTTAGGCGATAAGGTGGCACATTTTGTGTTCTTTTGGTAGCCCATTATGGGTTCTGGGCAGAGTATAAGTAAGGGGACCCCTTTGGCTGAAATTCTCGAGAATTCGGGGAATATTTCTGGCACCCATGGGTTAGGTAGAAAAAAAGCTGTTATGTTATGTAAAGTTGAGTGGCCAGCACTAACAACTCAAACATCTGTTGAATGGCCACTGGATGGGTCCTTTGCTGGGGATACATTAACAGCGCTTAGAAAAAGGCTGGAGGACAAAGCTCCAGCCCAGATGAATTATTGGTATGTATGGGACAACTGGGCTTATGCGCGTGCGAAAGGATGTCCTCTTTCCTCCTCCTTTTCCTATTTATCTCAGGGGTCTTCAGCCCCGCTCTGTGCTATGCCTGTTTCTTCTCCTCCCCGACCTGCTTCTGCCCCTCCCCCAGCTTACCCTTGGCTTTCTGACATATGCCTTTCATCTCCTTGCTCGTCACCCCCCTGTCCGTGCAAGCCCACCATTGACCCACCGGTTACTCTGCAAGCTCCACTCATTCAGCAACCCCTTGTTACTCATGGTACGGACGGGAGTGAACGGTTCGCCTTTCCCTATGTTCACCGCCCCTTTGGCCCAGGCGATTTAATAACATGGCAACAGCAGATGCCTCGCCTGCGTGACGATCCAGAGAAGGTTCTGCAGACCATTCGGTCTGTATTTACCGCATTTAATCCTACATGGGGAAATGTCCAGGTAATCCTGGACACACTTTTTACCCCTGACAAGAAATATTCCATTCTGGATGCTAATAGGCGCTGGGCAGGGGAGGATAGTACTCGGACTTCTTGGCCCCTGACTGATCCCAATTGGAATCCTAATGTGCTTACTCAAATGGGCCTTTTAAAGGCAGGTAGAAACGGCCTTTTAGAAGCTATTCATAAAGCTGGTAGTAAAAGGGCTAACTGGTCTAAAATTCGCGAATGTCAGCAAGAGCTTACTGAGCACCCCTCCGCCTTTTTGGCCCAGTTGTCCAAACAAGTTCGTGTATATGGGGGTGGTATAAACCCTGAGGCAGAGGAAAACCGTCCTATGATGGTCTCCTTTTATGTTAATCAAGCAGCATCAAATATAAAAAAATATTTTTCTAAGCATGTGCCCGATTGGCCAGGAAAACCCCTCCAAGAGGTAGTCCGCCTGGCCACCTTTGTATTTAACGGCAGGGATGAGAAGAAAGCACAGGAAAAACGTAAACAAACAAAAAAAAAGGTAAATATGTTAGCTGCTGCCTTGCAGGCCCCTTCGGGAAACCAGCATTGGCAAGGGCGCAAAGAGATGAGGGGAAGGGGGCATGGACGGGAAACAAAGAAACAAAAAAATTAAAATAAAATAAAAAAGAAAAATTATAATTATTGTAAGCAACCAGGGCACTGGAGGAGGGAGCTTCCCCGAGGGGCTCCTTGGAAGAGCCAGGTAGAGGCTAATCCTTCTTTTCTCCCTAACGCCCCCCAGAACCTTGTTAACCCCCAGTGACTAAAGGCGGAGGTTTTGGGGACTTTGGGAGAGTTGGAATGGGACTTGGGGTTACAGTCACAAATTTATTTAAAAGTTGGGGAACACCTTGTGCCTTTCCTAGTAAATACTGGGGCCACCCTCTCCACTTTAACTTTTGTTCCGGGCTCTCTGTCCGATACCAGAGTTTGGGTGCAGGGTATAGAAGGCAATCCCTGCCTGGCTCCTTTATCCTACCCTGTCCCTATCGAGCTTGGTTCTTTAAAGCTATCACATAGGTTTGTTGTAATGCCGGAGGGCCCCGCGAACCTCCTCGGGCGGGATGTGCTGGGCAAATTGGGGGCACACATATATTGCGCCCCCGAGGGCTCCGCATGTCCGTCCCAGACTCAGCGGTTGCTTCTCTTATGGCATCGGTTACCCCTATTCCTGGTGTGCCCTCTGAATTGTCCAGTGTTCCCCACACTTTGTGGAGCACAAATCCTACTGATGTAGGTCTTCTTAAATCAGCAGTTCCAGTGAGTCTGAAAACAAGGGGCGGACCGCCTCCGTCCATAAAACAATACCCGTTGCCGAGGGAGGCGAAAGAAGGCATCTCACTTCTTATTGACAGCTATTTGACTCAGGGGGTTTTAGTCCCCTGCAGTTCACCCTGTAATACTCCCATTCTTCCAGTAAGGAAGCCTAAACCAGGACCAGACGGGCGTCCAGTCTATCGATTTGTTCAGGACCTACGGGCTATAAATAATTATGTTATAGCCCCCCATCCAGTTGTCCCTGATCCGAGCACTATTCTAACACTGATTCCTCAGTCAGCCACTTGCTTTACTGTTATAGATTTGTGTGCAGCATTTTTCAGTATCCCTTTGCACCCTGATTCTCAATATTTATTTGCATTTACCTGGAAGGGTCAGCAGCTAACATGGACGCACCTTCCCCAGGGGTTCTCAGGATCCCCCACTATTTTTTCCCGAATTTTCACCAAAAATTTAAAAAATATTGTTTTGCCTAGTTCGTCTGTCCTGGTTCAGTATATAAATGATTTGTTAATTGCTGCCTCAAATCATAACGCATGTTTAATTGACTCTGTTGTTTTGTTTACTGCATTAGCTAATAAGGGTCATCGTGCGTCTCCATCCAAGTTGCAGCTGTGCCTAGATCAGGTAATTTATTTGGGCTTTGTAATTAGGCCTGGGGAGCGCTTACTCTCCCCTAATAGGGTGCGGGCAATCCAGGATTACCCGCGTCCGACTACCAAAAAGCAGTTACGGGCTTTCCTGGGGGCTGCGGGGTTCTGCCGACCCTGGGTCGTGGCTTTCGGGAAATTGGTGAAACCATTAGTTCAAGTTACTACAACACTAACCCTCAATCCTGTCTCCTGGACCCCGGAAATAAAAGACGCTTTTAAATCCATTAAAAAGGCTCTGATCTCTGCGCCCGCCTTGGGATTCCCGGATTACGGTAAACCATTTTCTCTTTTCACTCACAAACGGCAGGGGGTGGCTAGCGGCGTCCTTTTGCAATACCTGGGGGATCGCCCACGCTCCGTAGCCTATTACTCAGTACAACTGGACCCTGTTATTCAGGGCTGTGTCTCCTGTGTATGGTCTGTTGCTGCTGCTGCTGTCATGGTTAAACGGTCACGACCGATTGTTTTGGGGCACCCTCTGACTGTCTGGGTCCCTCATGAGGTTGAAATTCTTTTAAAACATTCTACACAAGCATTGTCTCCACAGCGGGCTCATAAATATGAACTAATCCTGTTGGCCGCTGACAACGTTACTTTACGCCGCTGTAACGTCCTCAATCCAACCACAATGCTACCCCTCCCAGAGGACGGTACCCCTCACCATGTATGCATGGATGTCGTCACGCAGGATGGTAAGCCCTGCCTGGATTTAGCGGACTCCCCTTTAGTTGAGCCCGATTTACTTCTTTTCACAAATGGGTCCTCGTACTATTTAAATGGCCACCGGGTCTCGGGCTATTCGGTTATCTCTCAAGCAGACGTTATCGAGGCTGCCCCCCTACCACCTTCCTTCAGCGCCCAGGGTGCAGAGTTACACGCGCTGACCCGGGCTTGCTTATTGTCTTCAAAAAAAACCGTTACCATCTATACGAACTCTAAGTATGCTTTTGGGGTTTGTCATGCTACAGGCCAGCTCTAAAAGCAACAAGGATTTTTAAAAAGAAAAGGAGTACTTGTGGCACCTTAGAGTCTAACCAATTTATCTGAGCATAAGCTTTCGTGAGCTACAGCTCACTTCATCGGATGTGATTTTTAACCTCCTCAGGCACAAACATCGCTAATGGCCCTCTAATCTCTGCCCTTTTAAAAGCTATTCAGGCCCCTCGCCAGGTGGTGGTAGTTCATTGTTATGCGCACAGGCAGTCTAACGGTTTTGTATCTCAGGGCAATGCATTAGCTAATTCAGCCGCAAAGGCTGCAGCTCTACAGCCCCTTCTGGTTTCGGCTTCCCTCCGCCTGGATCCGCCCTTCCCACCTGCTGACTGGACGCTGCTGTATGCTGATGTATCCTTGGAGGAGCTGCACGACTGGAAATGCTGGGAGGGATCTGAGGGCCCCAATAAGGTTTGGCAAATCGGGAACAAACCTATTCTCCCCCGCCATTATTTACTTGCAGCTGCTCATTATTTTCATTCCAATGGTCACGCTGGTATTCAGGGCTCAGTGGCTGCCATACTAAAGTTCTGGGCAGCACCGCATATTTATCCAGCAGTAAAGCGAGTTCTTGGCTCCTGCCCTACTTGCCTGGCCTTCTCTGCTAAAACTCGGCTCGATGCCAACTCAAAAGGGGAGAGACCCTGGGCAAACTTCCCATTTCAGCGCTTGCAGATGGACTACGCAAAAATGCCTAAATGCTCAGGGTTTCACCACCTCCTTGTTATAGTGGACCAACTTTCCGGATGGCCTGAAGCAATACCAACCAGAAAGGCAGATGCAAGATCTGTGGTCAAGTTCTTAATGAAAGACATTGTACCCAGGTTTGGTGTCCCTGAAGTCACTGATTCAGATTGGGGCTCACACTTTACTGCAAAGATTTTGGAGGAACTGTACCGGTGCTTGGGGATTACTCGACAATTACACACCCCGTACCACCCCCAGTCTGCAGGTCAGGTGGAACGCATGAACCGAACAATAAAGACAATGGTAGCAAAGTTTTGTAAGGAAACTGGACTTAAGTGGCCAGAGGCCTTGCCTATAGTTTTATGGCATATAAGATGAACGCCACGCATGCCCCTAGGCCTGTCCCCATTTGAGGTGCTGTTTGGGAGACCAGCTTTAGTCCCGGGAACTTATGTTCCTGTACATGCTAGCGTCTTGGATGGAGATGAAACTTTGGCCAGATATGTTGCTAGACTGCAAAAGGAGCTGACTGACAATCAGTCTGAAGCTCAGTTGTTTCAAACTGCCCCCTTAGGGTTACAGGTTCATTTCTTTAAGCCAGGGGGTGGGTAATGGTAAAAAAGATCCCCCGCACCGACCCCCTGGAACCCCGTGGGAGGGGCCGTACCAGGTTCTGTTATGTACTTATTCTGCTTTAAAAGTTGCAGGTAAAGGTTCCTGAATTCACCATAGTTACGTCAAGTTGGCGACAGGACCCCCACCTGACCCTGGCGAGCCAGCAGACGAGCCACTTCACGAATGAACACTACAACCAACCCATGGACTGAGCTTTCCAGCTACTGGGACCTTCACAGCCCACCAGGACTTTTTGTGTTCCTGTTTATTGGACTTACATTGGGGGTAGTGTTTTTTGTATGGTACAGGGGAGAATGTCGACATTGGTATGGTTTGCCTGGGGGGTCCTCTCCCTATTCCCAAGTCCAGTACAAGGATGGGAGGGCAATAGCTTCTTGAATTTAACCCATGCTATCAAATAGGGTGTAAATCGAACGCAGTATTGGATTTGTATTCATACCCCCACATATTTAGGTCAAGGGGTCCCGTTGGTAGGGGTACCTATCTCCCTTAATCGAACACTCCAAGCTAAGCTATGGGCAAACACTACATTTAACTGAAATGTTACAATCCAAATATGGTCTATTAATATGGTGGCCCAGGGTAATTTTATGTGTGTCACGACATAAGGGCATAGAAAATACAGTTTTTGTAGGGAATTTTGTAGGGTGCAAGGACACCACCCAAATCAGCTCTGGTGCGGGAGGCCCCTCTACCTACTCCAGAACCCCGTGGCCGGTCCCCGAGGGGTCTGGCTGGTATTGGTTATGCAATCACACAGCCTATAAGGTTTTCCCAGCAGGATGGTGTGGTACATGTACCTTAGGGGCTATAGTATCCGCCGTGACAGTACACCAGAACCTGACCCGAAAAGAGATCCGCAATCTAGTATGAAGGGACCGACGAAGTATTCCTTTAAACCCCCTTTCTTATCGGCCCAAAGGCTTTCACTCCTTTGTGCATTGGTTTCTGCCATGGTTGAAAGTAAGCAAGCTAAAAAAAGCTATAGTTAACATTTCAGCTGCTTTGGAACTAATGGCAAATGCTACTGCAGATGCTCTCTCTGCCCTTCAAATTGAAGTCACCCAGCTATCCCAAACTACATTGCAAAACCGCCTAGCCCTGGATTATCAACTTGCAAATCAGGGCGGGGTTTGTGCTCTGGTCAATTCAAGCTGTTGTGTATTTGTAAATCAGCACCATAGGGTGGAAACTGACATCCACATCCTCAAGCAACAGGCAGCCCTATTCCACCACATCAGCCTCGACACTACCAACGCCGGATTCCAGGAGGTCTGGGACTGGCTCACCTCATGGCTACCGGATGTGGGGACTTGGGGACGGTGTATTTTGTATTTACTTTTTTTGACTGTTATTGTTTTTGCATTATTTTTTGTATGCCTACAATGCTGCAGTATATGCTGTCAGCAGTTGCTAACCCTGCAGCGCGGTTACTCAGCCCCAATATAGCTTCCTGATGTACAAAAAAAAAGGGAGGACTGTTAAGGAAAAGTTAGCACATGTGACTCCATTTTGGTTTGGGGCCCACCTTTGTTTAAATGCCAGCACATCATACACCAGGAGGAGTGATCCTTAAATACTGAATCCCTGTGAAAATCCTCCTCCTTGTCTCCAGCCTGCCTTGACTCCCAGTATCTGGGTTTTGTTAGTCTCTAACTCCCTGTCTCTTGGCCTTGATGTAAGGCCTCCCATTCTAATAATATAAGTTACTAATGCATGGCTTTAAGACCATGCTGTGTAATTAATATACTGGTATAGCACAAAGAATGCACCAAGCAGGGATAGGTGGTAGATAAGACAAGGGTTTGTTTGTTGGCTAAGGTTTCCGATGCATGAGGGCAACATGCTTTGCTAAAAAGTACATAAGCTTTGTATAATCTGTATTCAGGGTCCCCCCCTGGCTAGCAGGGGGGCACCACGCTCGAGCGTAATAAACTTAGTGTCTTTTGGGAACTCTGCAGTTGTGGACTTTGTTTCTGTGCCTCAGCCGAGATTCGAACTGTGCGTGACCTATCAGGTATAATTCGCAGCACTGGTGTGCGTGTCCTATCAGATATAATTCGCAGCATTGGTGTGCGTGTCCTATCAGGTATAATCCGTAGCATTGGTGTGCGTGTCCTATCAGGTATAATTCGCAGCATTGGTGTGCGTGTCCTACCAGGTGTAATTCGTAGCATCTGTGTGCGTGTCCTATCAGGTATAATTCGCAGCATTGGTGTGCGTGTCCTACCAGGTGTAATTCATAACAGCGTGGACCAGAGAGTTGAGAGACCTAGGGCACAATGGGATCCTAATAGGGCATGGGGACAAAGTAATTCCCCCAAGTACTGTTGTCAATTATCCCATTGTTTCACTATGCAAGTTTGGACAAATTGAGCTGGTTGGAAAATGGGTTTCTTTTCCTGAGGAAAATTTTGGGTTTGTGGTGAAAAATCAAAAATTGAAATATTTTTTTATAAAATGCTGCTGCAGTGCCTCGTGGGAGTTGTAGTTCAAGTGCCTCGTGTTCCCAATCTCTTTGATAGGCTGGGCTCCCTGGTTGGACTAAATCTTTCATAATGCAGCAAGGTATTCCCTGTTTAGTGAGGGAAGGTTGTGTCTCATAGCAGTTATGTGGCTATGGCGCATTATGGAAGAGGAAGTCTAGGCTGCATTGTGGTTTTCAGGAATTCCACTTTTTGACAAACAAATTGATGATTTCCAGAGAAAGCAGACTGTTTAACAAAAATTTTTGTTTTGTTGAAAATCCAATTTTCATTGAAATTTTTAACGGAACGTTTTTGACCAACCCTACTTATGGAGCCAACCAGTGTCACTTAAAAAAATCAATTTTAATTTTTTTAATCAGATTTATTTATTTAAATTAAATATATTTTTCTTTTTAAAAACACACCTAAGTAAAATTAAATTTGAAATTATGACAACCTATGTTAAGGCCTAAACTTACTATAATCTATTAAAATAATTTGAATACAAATATTATATTCAAGTAGTAAGTGTTTTCTGGTAAATTTTTAAAGAAAGTCAAATGACTAAATTGGTAGAAGTTACCAGCTAAGCACCTGGAACCAGAGTTTGCTGATTATGCTAAATCAGAATTTGACAGCAGTAGCTTCTTCTGCAGGTGCAGAGAGAATATTTGATTAATTTCAGTTTATTTAATAGTTCATTCAAAGTTGAGAAACTGTTGGGAGTTGAACAGACAGGAAAGCTTGTTTTCCTCTGCCAAACTATAAATAAAAAATTACATGAGAGGATGAGATTTACTAGTTTTAAAATCTTGAATGACATGGTGACCAGAAACAATCAATTCAATTGATTAATTACAGCTGATACTTCCTTTGTTTAATACATCAGTAAGTTTTAAATATAAAACCTGTTTTGATAAATTTATTTTCCCTTATGTATACAGCACAGTTAATGTAGTTTTATTTAAGTACTGTAGTAAATAAATTTAAAATTTTGCTTTTGTGCTATTTTAATTGCAGTCCTATTTCTATCCAAATGCTGCTGAACACAAATCTTTAGTAAAACAATCATCATCTAGTAAATAAGAAACATGCCTTCCTAGTTTCTACCAGAATAAAAAATATGAAAATTAAGGATCTGATTGAATGTATGTTAAGCTATATATAACTGCTTAAACAAATGTGTGTAAATGTAGTGTATCCTCCTAGTTAGCAAAAAGTAGTACCAAATTACACCAACCAGTGAGAATAAATTTTGCTTTAGGAAAATAACTAAAAAGTACAAATGCAATATAGGGTTAAAAATTAATGATATAATCACTGATTTAAATCAACTCAGAACACAACCAATACTGCTGCATAATTCCTTTGTCAAAAATAAGCATTTCACCTTTCTAATGAAATCTGGCTTACTGATTAACCATATGGTGTGTATAAGAAGAAGCAGGGCCACACAATGAGGGCCAAATTCTGGTCTTAGTTACACTGGTGTAAATCTGTAGCACTCCTGAATTCAGGGATTAGTATTAGGCCATGTATCATTTATAAATTAGAAAATATGGGCCAAACTCAGACCTTGTATAAAAGGTGCATCTCCACTGACATCAGTAGATTTGCACCCTCTTGCATTAGGTCTGAATTTATCCCCATGTTGATGGTTAACACAAGCTGAATCTTGCATTTTATCTTTCCTTTTAAAACTACCTTGCAGGTCTTCCACAGCATTTTAAAGAAGACTACCATAACAAAAAACTGAAATGATTTGATTAATCACATTTCAAGGTTCACACACTAACTGCAACAACCCTTCAAGGTTTCTTCTCTTTCTAATTTGCATAAGTAATTAATAGTTTCCCAACAGCAGATTTGGGCAAATTTATTCAGCTTAATTAATAACCAACCCAAACTGTCATCCAGAACCAAACTTCTGCCCAACTATTCAAAGAAATTCATAATAATTAGAAACCAGGGTGGGAAAGTGTTCTTTGTTACTACAATGCAAATAAATATTAACAGCAGCAATTAGTGATTCTTTACCAATCCCATTATTTTTCCATTTTCATATACTTATTGCACTTCCTGGCTCTGGAAGTGGAAATGCCAAAAATACTGTGGGAGATTTCCAGGCCAATTTTGCAGACCCCATCAAATTGAGATAAGGATGCAGACTTTAGAGTTATTATCTGAACTGAGCCATCAGTCTTCCTGAAGTTCATTCCTCACTGTTATTATTAAGTAATATTAATCTATTCCTCACAACTCCACATGGCACTTGGCAGAGACTGATAAAAACACAATGCCATGCCCTTCTAAACCTGGCCACTAAGTAAGATGGATACACAAAAAGGAGAGTAAAGAGAAATCAACTGACAATTATGTGAGTCCTAGTACAGAGCATGTAAACTGTAGAAGCCCTGATATTTTGAAGAACAGGCTGAGGTAAGGTAAACGGGCCAGGAGATAGCACACAGTGGAAGTCGCTATGAGAGGAGGCATTTGAAGGACAATGAGGATGGTCCTGATCAAAAAAAGGGATGTCATTCGAGATATGTGGACTAGAATGAGACAGAACTTTGAGGCAGGAGCAGAAAGGCAGCAGGCAAAGGTGGGAAGTGATGGGAGATGAAAGATGGGACAGAGCTGAGCCGTGATACTTAGAAGTGAAATTGATGAGTCTGAACTTTATGTGGAAAGAGGGCACCAGTGAAAGATCTTGAGGAGTAATGATAAGGTCAGAGTAGCAGGAGATCTTGTTCTGAATGTCAGAGGCTATGGTAGCTTAGGTGAGATAATGCCATTTGATGAAGGAGGTTCTGATTATGGACAATCACATGCCAACAACTCATGCATAACACACGAGACACAGTTGCTACATATCAACTAGGGGCTTGATCCTGAGGTTTGAAGGTGGTGGGAGTACTATATTTCTACTCAGGATAAGAGCCCGATTAAAAACCAACCAACAAAAAAATTCCAAACTCCACCCCTCAATAAATAATAAAACAAAACCCAAACAAACCCATTACTGTTCACTCGCATGGGGCCCAAATCAAACCCCCAACTTCAGCCACCTTTGAACTTCGCACACACTGTGGCTTCGGCTCAGCTCTATTGTACACAGGTGTATAAAATCAGCCTGAATGTGATTAGATGGCTATAGGAAGTGACTTAGAATTCTAATGCAGGTTATGCATTTCAAGAGTTCTGAGATGTGAAATAGCTTCTTCCAGAAGGCTGAGCTCTGAGACCTCAGAAGCATTACAGCCCTGTGTCCAACTTATATGATCCATCTTTACTTGCCTTCCTGCTCCGGACACAGCTTTTCTTATTGAACACCAGATTGCTGGCATAAAGTGAGAACTTGACATGCTTTCTGGCTCTGTACTCTCTTGGCATGCCAAAACAAGCAGTCAAAGGGAGTAGGTCTGACAGAGTTCAGGGTGCAATCCAGACCAGTGAGAGGTTGTCCTGCAATCCTGGGTACCTCACAAAGCTTTGCTGCTGTAGTGCCCTATCTGGGAGGCTCACAACCAGCCTAACAGCATGCACTGAATGTCTGTGTGCTAGAAATCCTCACTCAGCAGCTCTGACCCCAGCAGCCTGTCTACAGCCCCACAATTACACTCTGGCTTCCACCAGCCTTGGTTACAACCAGCAAGGTGACCCCAACACACTCCC
The DNA here is from genome assembly GCF_965140285.1 of Lepidochelys kempii. Lineage (NCBI taxonomy): Eukaryota > Metazoa > Chordata > Testudines > Cheloniidae > Lepidochelys > Lepidochelys kempii. The sequence goes on along the minus strand of NC_136394.1, from coordinate 20,470,464 downwards.
AATCCCAAATTTTCCCCAAACTGTGTGCTCTGCAATGTCCTGCCCTCTCCTGGACAGTTCAAAATAATAATATCATTCATTTGTCCCTCTAAAGGCACAAAAACACATCACAACTTGTTAGCTGGGGTCCATTTAAACACAGCACTGAGTTGGTTTATAAAAAGAATAAAACAAACTTATTAACAACAGGACATAGGTTTAGTGATTCCAAATAAAAGGAATATGGTAGAAATGGTTACAAGTAAAACAAAAATGAAACCAGGCATCTAAAAGTCTACAGCTTAATTTGGCAAAGTACAATCTTTTCCTAAGCAGGTTTCTCATCTATATTCATTTCGCAGAAACTGCAGTCCCTCCCTTGGTTGAAGGACTTATCTTTCTCAGCTTGCAAGGGCTCTGTTCCCTTGTGACTATCCAGTGACAGATGCAAAAGATGGCTTCTGTCTTTGCTTATATCTTCCAAAGTTCAATGACTTTGTTTCAAGAGGCAAGATGACCTCATGCTGTTCTTCCCATCCTGTTGGCTGCACTTCCCTGTTCCCGGACAATGGGAGCTTCAGGGGAGGTACCCACAGGCAAGAACAGCTCACAGAGTTCTCCGCTTCCCCTCCCGCCGGGGCCATAGGGAAGCGGTGCCCACTGCTTCCCGGAGTGATGCGGGGCCCTCAGCACCATGGGGTTGGCAAATCCGCCAGCCGGATCCAAAACCCTGAGGGGCCAGAGGGCTTGGGAGGGGATGGAGGGGGCCCACGGGGAGCTTGGCGGGCCACGTGTTTGAGACCCCTGATCTAGTGCAAACCTGTTTACAAACTCCCTCTGACATACCTGGTTTACACACACACAGTAATAAATCACCATATCTTGATAACTCTTAATACACATTGCATACATATGTCAAGCAAGAATATTAATGATCAGTGAGTTACTAGTTTTCACATGATACCTCACAAGGCATATTTTGTACAAAGGTTATTACAAATAGTGTGAATACAGGGATCTTTAGTGTCATGGGCGGGGGGTGGGGGCTGGTAGGAAATGCTGATGCACTTTAGTGGGGGAATATGAATGGAGCTGCTCAGAAGCTCCTCTCAAGGTCATTGTTGCTATACCAGACTCCTATTGCCATACAATAACAGCTCAATGCAGCTCCCTCCAATCCCTGTCCCCTGCAGCTTCCTCTGGAAGATTTTCATCTGTCACTTTATGGCTTCAAAGAAAAACCTTGGCAGAATTAGCTTAGTTCCCTTTAGCACCCAAATGATTTATAGCCTTCTGAACACAAGGCCTTACAGCTGAAAAGGTATGTGTATTCCCTGAGATCTCAGACAACAGGAGAACATCTAAGGGTCTGTGTTCAGAATACATATTTGATCCACTGTCATAAGACATTAGGAAATGTGTGAGTCAGTTGCAGCTTTGTTTTCTAAATAGACCACGCCAACCACATCCAACAGCATAATGATGGGTGAATATATCCTTGTGCATTGGATCAAGATGGCCAGTCCTACACAAGGCACGAGCTTGATTGAAAAGGGATCCAAAACTTTGGGGGAGGTGGCTTGCTATGTTAGCACCCTTACCTAGGACCCCCAACACCTGCTGGCTCACCAGGACCCTTCCCAATCCTATATATATATAAACATGGCTATTAATCCACCACAGCTACCTGATCTAGTTCTTTCTCCAGCTGCCAAACTCTGCCTGCTGCACAAGTGTAGATTTCCTTTTCCTCATGAGGAAGACTTCACACAGGGCCACCCTGAGGATGAGGTACCTAAAGCACAGGGACAGCTGTGAGGATAGTTTCCTAGTCTCCTGCAATTCAGAGCAAACAGTGCAAGGAACAAATTGTTCCTTGATTCTTGGCATGGAAAGGGACTAAAGCCATGAAACATTTTAAAGTTCAGTTTGCAAAGCTGAGCCCTGTCTCATTCTTTACTTGCAGTTCCCCATCTGTCTGTATCCATCTGTTGTTTCTTGACTTACTTTTAATTTCCTTGAGGTACGGACTGTCTTTTTGTTCTGTGTACAGTGCCTATCACAGTGGAATCCTGGTCCATAATTAGGATTCCTAGGTGCTATGGTAACACAATTAATTAATTAACAATGATTTATATTCCAGGGTTCCAGGGAAAGAACAGGGCAACCACTGGGAAAGGGGTAAGTGGTGTTTGTTATCTGTCTGTGTGAACACCATCAGACCACATTACCTGAACTTTCATGAATATGTACTTGTGTTTAGTGACTAGAGAGCACTTCAAACCCAAGACTTAGCTTAAGGGTGTTTGAGACTTGATCCATGTGACTAATTCACATAATTGTGAATTGTGTACAGTCCCTAGCACAATGTCGGGGTGACTGGGATTTCTAGGTACTATTACAAGACAAACAAATAACAGCAAAATGTGAGCAGAGCACACTTAACTGGCAGGTTAAAGACCAGGTGAGGACAGAGACAGAACACTGAAGAAGCTAAAGAGGGTTGAAATATGGGCAGAGAATGAAAGGATGCAAGCTCATGTATCTGGGAGAGCACTCTCAAGTGCATATGCTCAGTGAGCAAGAGACATCTAGGGAGCAGTGACACTGGAAGAGACCTAGGAATTATAAAGTTAGACACAAGTTATATGACAGCAGCAAATGTCAACGCAATTTAGGGCTGTGTAGACTGAGGTTTCATTCACATTACAGTCCTTGTTCTCTCTGGGTATGTCTAAACATCCCCCGCTGGCCCATGTCAGCTGACATAGGTTCATGGGGCTCAGGTTGTGGAGCTATATAATTGCGGAGTAGACTCTGGGGCCCTCCCCCATTATGGGGGCAAAGCTAAAATACAGAAAGCTTATGTTTAATTTCAGGAAGAGGTTTGTGATGACAAGATCTATTTCACAGTGTAACATTCTCCTCAAGGGAAGCTGTGGGAGTCCCATCATTTGGAATGACTGAAAACTCGGCTGCGGGAAATCAGTAGGAAAATTCTGCAGGGAAAATTTGGCTCTGTGATGCTGCACAGGAGAGAAACAAATTGTGGTATTTCAAAGACTGTTTTTCTATTTCCCATTCTTGTTGGGGGGGAACATTTCTTCCCTTGCCTTCACGCTTTTTTAACTGTACAAAGACTTTTTCTGTGCTAAAACACTTCTTTAATGAAGTGTCCAGTTCATTCTCGACTCCTCCGTGACACTGCACCCCATATTCTCCATAGAGATATTATTATTATATGCTTATGGCATAATTATTATGCATTTTATGCAAGATGAGTCATATAAGATGTCATTGGAAAAGTTATGATTTGCTGAATACAACTATCCTATTTGTATGCATGTATCATTTTTGTATCTGAAGTTCTGAATATTGACTATGTATCTGTATTTCAAATGTAATTACACTTGGGTGACACCCACTCGGCAAGATGCTTTCAGTCTAGACAGTGGTGGGGAAGGGCCTATTCTGGGTAATGGGCCATTAGGAAAAACAATAGGCCTTAGGAGAAATTTATCCCCCACCTGGTGAGCCTTCCTGAGAATGCTCCAGACAGCTTGTAAGGAATGGCTGCTAACACTGCAAGGGCATGACCAGACCACATGTCTCTGGACTCCATCTTGGGATGTCAGTATTTTTCCACAAACCGGTCTGGGAACCAAGTTGTGAAACAAAGGGTTCCTGCCATATGCTAAAGCTATATAAGGCAGGGAGTAACATCATCTGTGGGTCTTCACTCCCCACACAAGACGACTCCTGGAAACACCTGAGGAACAAAGACTGAACTGGTTGAAGTGCTGAACCCAGGCTAAAGAGATTGCTAGCCTGTGTATGAAACACCTGTGGATTCCAAGCTGCAAAGCAAGTGTAGCTTGTGCCTTAAGAAACTGCAGCCCACTTGTATCATCAGCCAGGGTGACAGATTGTTAATTCAAATCTGATCTTTCTAATATGTTAAGCTCAGTTTGTGTTTTTGTTTATTTACTAAGGTAATCTGCTTTGATCTATTTGCTATCACTTATAATGACTTAAAATCTATCTTTTGAAGTTAGTAAATGTATTTTATGTTTTAATCTAAACCAGTGAGTTTGGAATGAAGTGCCTGGAAATCTTAACTCAAGGGGCAGGGGCTGTTGCATATTTCTCTCCACACTGAGGGAGAGGTGAACTGGATAATAAATTCCTACTGGTTGGGGTTTGGACCAGGGCAGGACGGTACCACTCTGAGGTCCGAAGCTGATGGTTATTTTCACTGTAGCCTTTCTATTGTTGATTCACATGCAGTGGCTGGTCAGAGAGCCTGCACGTAACTGCAGCTGGGTGTGTCCCTACCTGTGTGTATGCTGGTGGAAGTGTAAGACCGGGAGCGTGTCTGCATCTTGTCACAGCAGCACAGTGTGAGAGGGAGCCAAGGCTGATGGGTCAGAGGGCTCAGTGGTACCCCAGTTCCAGGTGGCACCCTGGGGAGAACCTGTCACATCCTCCTTCCCTTAGTCTGAGCAAAGAGACGGGAGTTATTTGCTCAACTGAGTCCATACGGAAAGACTGTCTTCAGCTGCCTTTTTTTAAGGCTTGCTGCAATGTGATCAAAACAGTTGATTGATTTGTGCTTGTGTCACAGCTTTTCAAAAGGATTTAGCTTATCCAAATAGTTCATGTTTTGAAACCCAGCTCACAAACAGCTTTTACACTGGTTTGATATCACTATCCTCTTGTTCTTTTCATGATGCTTCATCAACTTCTGGTTAAAATGAGAAAGAATTCAGAGAAAAGTTTTCTGCTCTGAGGAAAATATCCCCAACTGTTCTTTTGATCTTTGTTTTAAATGGCTTAATTTCCCAACTCATTATCGTCTTCATTCAAAACTGAATTTATTTCTATTTCCTGGAAAATATTGGTTAGTTTCTTTCCTTTCCTTTCACCACCAAGTGTTGTTTCTTTACCATGTCATGGCTTCAGCAATCAAGTGCAACTCTAGTGATTTTCTTACATGTAAAGCTACCCACCGATGTCTTGGGCAAGGTCAAAATTTCAATCTATTTTATTTTGTCCCAAGAAGTTATAATAGTATCTCTGGGACTTTTCAGCTGTGAGAGCCCAGAATTTCATGATGAACTGCTTCCTTGGGGTCAGATTTGACGTAGTTTTCAGTGAAGATGTCCATGATTTCTTGGGTACTTTGAGATCCCATCCCCCTTGGAGTTCTGGCCCCTATTTACCTTGGATGCTCAAAGCAAATGCTATCTATATTGCCTTCATTGACAAACATTATCACTACTTTTAAGACTCAATCCTCTTAGGTACCAAGAATTCTCTGCTGTCACAGTATTAGGACCCTAATTCAAACTCAGTAGAACTGGCCCTGAGCAATGTTCCCTCTAATTTTTCCCATGTGCACCAATTTGGAGTTGATGTGTGGCAGGGTGGGGCCGAGGGATTTGGAGTGTGGGAGGGGGCTCAGGGCTAGGGCAGAGGGTTAGGGTGAACAGGGGTGAGGGTTATGGCTGGGGGTGCAGGCTCTGGGGTGGGGCTGGGGATGAGGAGTTCAGGGTGTGGGAGGGGCCTCAGGACTGGGACAGAGGGGTTTGGGGTGCAGGCTGCCCAGGAGCCATGGTGAGGAGAGAGGACTCCCTCCAGCCCTCTCTCACCACAGCAGCTCCGAGGCTGGGGCCAGGGGAGAGGCACCTCTCCCCAGCAGCAGCAGCTCTGGGGCTGGGGCAGGGTGGTGCCTCTCCCTGCCACGGCAGCTCTGGGCTGCTGCGTAGCCACACAGCTCGGAGAGAACTTAGGCCCTGGGTGAGGGAAGGGAGCCAACCATCCTCAGACATAGGGGTTTTTTTCTTTCTCCTCAAGAAACCATCATTTCCTGTGCGTGAGCTATTGAATCTGTGTCAAAATTAAGCCTCCACTTTTTGGAGAAGGTGACTGGAAGGACAGTAGCTCTGTAGCTCCAGCATCATGAAGACAAAGAATAACATAGGTAGGTTACAGCCTACATTCTGGCCTCTTTCTCAAGAGGAGACTCTACTTTGCAGAGTCCCACATTAACTGACGCTACCTTCAGTTGAGCTTCCTTGACAATCCTGCTCATGCTAGACCTGTCAGCAATATGACAAGGATCTGTTGCTGAAGCAATTAAGGAGCATGGTTGAGGTCTCTGGAATGACACTTAACTGGCTGCAATTGGATGTACAAGATAAGAGTAAATCACTGCCAATGGCCCATCGTGTGTCACTCACCACACAGGGATTTGAAACGTGGTAACCCTCACAGATTTAGATCTCATATTGCTCAAGCTGTGAGGCTTCTAGCCGAGATAATTTCTAATCACAGGGCAGAAGTTGTCACCCTGTTTGGAGTGGCTCACAACCAGGAGTGCCAACCTCAAGGCAGACTCTCAAGAAGCAGGGCAAAAACCACAAACTGGTTGTATGTTCTATAGATAGATTTCACTAACCCAGAAACAAGTGTGAACGCTTAAAGCACTATAACGTCTTACCATGGAGCCACAGACAGTACCCTTGGGTATTCCAGTCTATCTCGCCACCCAGGCAAATTGGACTATGCGATGGATGGTGACTTACACCAAAAATCACAATATTCAGGTTACTTCCAGTCCCAAAGGACCAGTCATTTACCCCAGGTCAATTGTATCTCAAATCTCAAACCAAAGACAACATCTGTAGCCAACCCTGTAATAAACTAAAGATTTATTAACTAAGAAAAAGAAATAAGAGAGTTACTTACAAGGTTAAAGAGGGTATCACACACACAAATGAGTATCAATCTTGAGTTTCAAAAGATAATAGAAACTTCTATCATAAGCAGACTCAATATGTCCTTTGGGGATAACACAGGCTAACAGGTCTTCTGCTTATGCTTAGAGATTCTTGCTCCTTTAGAGTCCAAGCAGCAAAAACAACCAAGTTTCTCCTTGTCAGGGATTTTTATCCCTGGCACTCCAGAGTCCAAGCTGATGGGATGAGCTCATGTGCAGGTCTCCCCTTCCTGGAGGTGGTGAAGAATGTAATCAACAATGGCTTATTTGTTTTCAATGGGCCTTCTTCTGTGCAGGATAAGCCCTTTTCTTTAATTAGTGCTTTTTTCCTCTTCGGTGAGTTACACAATTATAGAGGTTTACAATGCAACATTGGCTATTGCTCTATAACATGGGGTTAGTAAGACTAATACATGCAGCATCCTACAAGTCACGCATAAGGTCTAAACACTAAACACATTCTGACCAACTCAACGTCCATTTTCACAATGACCCAGACTGGTTTCCAGCTATGCATTTGCCAGTGTCCAGGGAGGCCTGAGGCCTGTGCATGAACTGGGACTAGTCTGCCAGAGTCACAGAAGTATCACCCACACATTGGTTCCCAGCTGTGTAGCTTTTTGCCTTGTGAATCCTGCAAATGCAGTCTCAGGTCTGGAGAAGTGTTCACCTGACATTGCCTGCTGGTGCCTCAGAGCTATCTCCTCCTCACCCTGAGAGACAGAAATGTCACTGGTGGAGAGAAGCTTGCCATCGTACAGATGCTGTCTCTTCTTTTGGGTCCCCATTTGGGGCCTGATCCTAAAAAGTCCTGAGCACCTAAAGACAGAGATACTCTGGCTGTGTGGCTGAGCGATTTGTATGTGCTTAGTAGTGATGGGTCATTTTGTTCATACCAAATAAGTTGCTTCCCTTAATTCCACCTTACCAGTTTGAAGCAGAATGGCATTTGGATGCTGAGGGCTGGGAAGATGTTATGGGGCCTCATTTATTCTGGCTCTTTCCTTTTATTCCAGCAGTTTCCTTCCCTTCCCCCCAACCTCCTTCTGGTCTTAGGTGTTAGTTTTTGGCTAGCTCATTGCCTTTTAACTTTTAGAACCCAGTTTCTAGATGTTTAATTGTGGCAACACAATTTTGAGCTCAGAGCAGTTCTTGCATTAATCTTTGCCAGCTACAAAGTTTACCAGGAAGCAACAACACAGGTATTGTTGGGAGCCAGTGTAACATAGTGTAACACTGGCCCAGGACTCAGAAGACTTGAATTCTGTTCCAAGCTCTGCTACTGGCCTGCTTGGTGACTATGGATAAGTCATGTCACTTTTGTGCTTCAGTTTCCACACCTGTAAAATGGAGATAATGACATCTACTCATGAGAAGTTCTAGGTATTATTAGTATTGCCACTCAAGTTCTGGAAGTTTAGTATTATTTGTAAATACAAGCAGCATTGAATAGCCTGGAGCTTATCTCCATGAACAGGGAGTAAATGACACTTTAGTACTCACTTTAGGGGAATGTTGCCATTTTCTGGTCCTGTTCAGTGTTTATTTTGTAAAGAGAGATTATTAAAAATTGAGGATCGCTGCACCTTTCAGTTTAAATTGAAAGCCATCTCTATTTATGATAAAATTATTATATTGCTTTGTGCATAGACCTCATGTACCTTTTGTGCTGCGATAAACTATCCCCAACTGTGCGTTTTAGATAAAAATTGGCTTAATTTCCCGCCTCACAATCTATGGTCCTCGGCATCTTCATTAAAGATTGAATTTAGCTTTTATGCAAAAAATACAATGAATTTGTTTTCTGTGTCTGCTCTTTACTCTTTAATTAGTGTCTCCCTCTCTGAGGTCTTTTGTACCTCTGCTCACAGCCTCACTTTTGGAGTAACATCCTTACATCTGAGCCCCATCAACTCCAGCTTTGGAACCAGCCACTGCTCTGTGCTGTCACAGTGGTTCAGAGTCTGATTACAATTTGTTTTCTTCGTGCTAGAGACTTACCAGTAGCAACAGCTGCTGTTCAGAACTTGGGCCCAGAATGCCCAAGACAGATTCGCAATAGCGATTCATTGGTCTTGGCTTGACTCTGCTTTCCAGCACCTGCATTTCTGCTGCTCCAGATTTAAGAGGAACTTTAAGACTTACTCAGCCCTTGAAAACTCTACTGACTGCGGGGTCACTCGTGATGATATGCCATGCACCCTCAAGGAAAGGAAGGGGTACACACAGATGGAGAGGTGGGCTAGATGGACTCCATTACATTATGATCAGACCTTGCTTTCAGAGCACATAAGACAAAAAGAGAGAAAGCTCTTCCCAAGAGCCCTGAGCCAAAGGAGAAAAACAAAAACCAGTGGAGCCTGAAAGTGGCTGGACCAGAGATAAGAGCTACCTGGAGTGGGTGAAACCTAGCTACAGACAGAGCTGGCTGGAGCAAGCCACCCCCTTCTTACAAGGGAGAGGCAATCACCTAGTAACAGAGGGGCCACTTTGTCCTTAAAGTCCTTCATTAATTAATCCTTAGCACGCCTGCAAGATAGGTAAGTCTAGTCATACCCATTTTACAGATGAGTAAACCAACCCACAGAGAATTTAAGGAAGGGATTTTCAAATAGCCTGAGACACTTAAATGCCAAATGCCATCAAAAAAATCAGTGGGAGTTGGACATCTAACTTCTTTCGACTGCTGGAAACACTAGGCAGAACTAGGGCAAGAACCCAGGAGTCCTGACTTTCAATTCACCCCCTTCCAAGTGTGACAGGTGAAACAAGCTGGGGAAGGCCATGTAAGTTCATATTATTCAAGATGTCCTTAGCTGACTCGGTTTCCCTGAGCTTGTTTGTTTAGTGTTCCTGGATGACACAAAATACATTAGGTATAAACCTTATCTACCGCGGTTTTAATACATAACATACAAGTCTCTCCTCACTTGGGACACATGCTGCATGATCAAACGCATCACTAATGCAACAGAAAACAAACAGGCAAAAATATCTACTCTGGAAGCAAATAGCAGAGTAATGTGGGCAGCACAGCTCATGAAAAATTATATCATGATTAATTTAATAAGAAACAGTTTCCCCATAAATTAAAATTAGAGCTAATCTCTTAGCAAAATTGAGCAACTTTAATCTAATTAATTAAAGAACAAAACAGGCAATCAGAGATGGTCTAATTCTATTCATTAGTTGGGGGGGTGGGGGGTTAAAATATTTTAACACTCTCTCCCCCCTCCTAGAATGAGAAATTCTATTAAAAGCCTTACTGGCACCCATTTAAATAGCTAATTATATCTAACACCAGTCAAAATGTCTAATTACTCGTTTATTCACTCTGAGTGGTATATAATGGGACAAGAAATTATTCAGAAGAAATTAGATCAAGGGATAACGTAAAAGTATTTTATAATATCATAGATGAGAGAAGATGAACAGAGGAAAAAAAGAGAAGAGCGAGACAAGATAACTACATCTCTAGAAGCATTCAGCATCTGTTCCCTTTAGCCCTCAGCCTCTTTTATCTCTATATATTCATGTGTGTTATATTTTTTGGAGAACCATGGCAGACTAATACAGTCAGAGTATTTAATAGGCTTTCATAATGCACCAAAAGTTGGATGTCATTATTCTTATTGCATCTAGAAGAGTAAAATATAAAACCCTAAGCAAAAGGCAGCAGAAGAATCATAGGGAGCTATATTAAAACCAAACCAATGCCACTATTTTCACAGGGCTGTATATTATTCCTGTAATAAAAATCTACTACATAAATGTGTGTGCAACAGAATGGTAATAACTGTTTATCTCATTATCTTGCAGCAAAATGTTGTTGTATTTAAATTCATGCCTATAAAAGTAAAAATGAAGCAATTAGCATTGCTATAAACTTCTACTGATTCTTAATTTGTCTTGGAACTAATGTAAGGCCAAGCTTAGTATGGTGCTTAGAATTTTGACTTGTGGTGTCTCAAGGCATCTATTCTAAGTTGAATAAGGAGGAGGAAGCAAGCAGGCTAGAGAAAGCTATACCATCTATCTTTTTTTTTTCTTTTCATTTTCTTCTCATTTGCAATCAGTGAGCAAAAGCAAGAGCAAGGCAAGTTTCTCTTTTTGCCTGTATTGGCAGTATACAAAAGCATCCTAGCAGCTCCGAAGTTAGCTGCTGCATAGTTATTACTTTCCTGCCCGGTGCAGATGATGGGTTTAAAGATGCATGAACAGAGAAAGCTAGGTGGGCCTTAATTTTAGGGCCTGAGCCAAATGCCATTCAAGCCAATTGAAAGGCTTCCCCTGGCTTCATTGGCTGTTGAATCAAGTCCTTAGTCAATAGCAAAGCTCCCCTTGGCTTTAATGACAGCAGGAACATGTCCTTAGATTTGTTTTTATGGAAAGATTACACTGCTACTGTTTGTGGCCTTATTTTCGAAAATAAAGTATGTTGGCTGTGTTTTCCCATGCGGCTGCAATATATATATCATTATGACTTTATCCTCACCACTTACACCTTTATTCCTGATAGCCTTCCTTCTGCCTCTTCCCCCTCCCGTAGATCCAAAATGCTGCTGCCAAAGTTATCTTCTTTTCCCATAGCTTATCCCTGCTCTCACCTTCACATGCCCTCAGCTCTACCATTGAATTTAATGCCGTAAGAGACAGGAAGCCAAGATCTTGAGCCTGAATTTTAAGTCCCTATGTAATCTTGTCCTGGCCTACATCTGCTCTCATTTCTCCCTATTCCCCCACTTCCTCCCAAGCCTTTTGCGTTACTTCCATATCTCAGTCCTTCAACTCTTTCACCTTCTCTCAGCCTCATTCTGCTCCTATGCCTAGAGCAGCCATCCAGAACTTCCTCACCAAGCATCCATTCTCTTCTCCGCCAACTGTCTCTTCAAACCCAGTTGCAGGAATCCTTCCTTCCTATGGCTACTCTCCAATCATCTCTGCTCACACTTTCCTGAATTAGCATTAGGTGGCTAGGCTTTGTCCCATCTACTTTAGGCCTCAAGTAGAGCTGGTCAAAACGTTTTCAATAGACGTTTCCCATTGGAAAATACAATTTCATCAAAATTGAAACATTTAGCAGGAACCTGTCCATTTAGACAACATTTTTGACAGAAAAATGTCAAAAAGAATTGTTTTGATAGGGTAAAGCCATTTTGCTTTGACTTTATTATTTTGGTTAATGAAATTAACTATATTTTTATGTTATAATGTCTTGACGTTATTGAAACAATGAGCATTGAACGTGAAGATTGAAAAATTTCATTCAGAACCATTGTTTCAGAATTTCTGTTCCAGGAAAGATTTCAACTTTTTATTCTGATTCAGAATGAAAACAAATTTAGAAATATCAGAATTTCCCATGGGGCAGAAATCCCATTTTCCTACCAGCTCTAGCGGCACGATCTCTGAGTCAGGGATGCAAGTCATTTTCCATTCATAAAACCCCATATCCATTCATAGTGCCACCTTAGGCTGTGTCTACACTTAAACCACAAGAGCCATACAGCTGCAGTAGTGCAGCTGCACCACTGTAGCACTTTAGTGTAGACATTCACTAGAGCAATGAGAGGGGAGTTAATCCACCTCCCTGAAAGGTGATAGCTGAGTAGATGGAAGAATTCTTCCTTTGACCTAGCGCAGTCTACCCTAGGGGCAAGGCTGGCTTAACTTCATCACTCAAGGGTGTGGATTTTTCACACCCCAGAGCAACAGAGCTGGGTCGACTTAACCTTTTAATGTAGACCTGCCCTAAGTGAGCATTAATAAAAGTCATAGCTGCTACATATCTTAACATCAGGGTTTCTCAAAATTGTTCACAGCGGACACAAGCAGGCACCTCTCCCAAACACAGTCCATAAACTATGTGAAGTCCAAACTCACTCTTTTCACAGGGGTTGGCTATAAAACACAAATGAGTTAAATTCTCTCCCCAAGCCTGGCTGCTCTTCTTAGGCTTCCTCCCTCAGGACTGCTCAGCCCACACCCTAGATCTTCTCTCCTTAGAAAGTTGCTTCCACTTCCATTAAACCAGGTGGATTAAAGACTCACCTGCCTCAGAGCATCAGCAGAATCCACTTATCCCTTTCCTAGCAGTATCAACACCTGCTAACAGAGTAGGCGTGTTTCACACAAACACTACAAGATTGTTATTGAGGAACACATCATTGAGAGATTATTTCATGGAACACCTATCCTCTAATAAGGGATCAAATAACATCCCCAGGGCAATACCTCATATGGAAAATATTAGGAAAGTAATGTATATTTGCCCTTGATTTAACCAGGGGGAAACTTTTCACTGTGCATTCAGCCAGACCTCCATAGACCACAGCTCAGGAACATTCTGCTTAACCCATCCCTGTCACAGCATGTGCAACATTCCCTTCCATCCCCTCTGTGTCTTCTTTGAGATGCATCAGTGTGTTTCAGTGACTGGTAGGAAATAAACAACCACGTGCCCTTCACGCACCAGAGTTTCAAATTAATTAGAGGCAGGTCATGAGTTATACAGACAGTTTGTAATTCATTCCCCTTAGATTATAAAGCTAATTAAGAGCAATACTTTTCCGATGGACTCTGTAATTATTCTGACAGATGCTAACCAAGCATTCTATGCCTGGCCAGCATGTTCCATTTCAGAGTTAAAGTCAGTGGAGCTCCATGAATACTGACACTAGCCTGAACTGTGAAACTCATAGTTGAAACTTCCTGTTTATTGTTGACTCTCTACAGTCTCCTCCTACCTCTCTTCAGTGTCCTCCTGTGAGACAACGAGCCTCTCTGGAACACAATCACCCCATGGTAAAATGATGGGAAAGGCCACTTAATGAATGACTAAGACTTCAGTTGCCCAGTGGAAGATGGAAGAGAGAAGTGATGCTGCTTGCTCTGTGTTATTTATCTGGGTACTTAGATGATCCTCCTCATGGCAGTACCTGAGTGCCTTGCAATATCTATCCCCTGTGAGGTAGGAACATATTATCCCTCTTTTACAGATGGGGAACTAAAGCACAGTAGGTAAAGAAGTTTGTTCAAGACTGTATCCAAGCCAGGAATTGAACTGAGGTCTTATGCATCCCACTACAGTTCCCTAATCACTAGGCCCTCCTTCCTATTGTCACTAGCCTAATGCAAGGGTCTTAGAATGAAGCAAATATCAGCTTGACAAACAATATGGCCTTTTTTTTAGCACTCTTCTTTCCAAGTTACAGTATAGCTCAACATCTGTTTTCTGCTGCAAGGATGGTACATTTTTAGGAGAGCACAGAGCAAGGGGAAGGGGGAAGAGGAGGAGGAAATAGAAAGGTGAGGAGAGGGTGATGTATGTTTTTCATTCCACCCTACTCTTGCCAGAGATAAGGGAGAATCCAGTTAGAAACCTCAACAAAATGTTCCCTAGGCTTTTTGCTGCTCCTCCCTCTATTTGTCATTTTTTGCCTGAATGAGGATTTATCGCCTTCCTTTAAATCGTTCTCATCCTGTAATTCTCCCTGGTCTACATGCCACTTCATTGACTCTGAGTAACAGTCTTCATTCTGCTCATTTGTCTGAGCATAATGTGGTCAGCAGAAAAAAAAAAACCACACACACGTTGTTGCCATAACCCTGCAGAACATTCTCATTTCAGTCAAGACCTTTCACATTCCAAGGGCCCCTCTTCAGCCTACTGGTTTTTCCTAGATGTAGCCTCAATCCTCTTAAGCAGGATAAGGTTACTTCCTTATTCTCTTGTATCTAAAATATAAAGCCGCACACACAAACTATGACTGCTGCTGACCTAAATATATACCACTGTGCCAGACACCACTCTTCTGTCATGTCATCATGTGTGGCTTTATCACCAAACCAGCACTGTACATATATACAGATGTGTCTGAGCCATGTGTGGGAAAGTCTACAACTGGAGACACCAAAAGATGCCCGAGTTTTAGCCTTATTGACCTTTTAATTCCTGCTCTATATGCCTGTTTCTTATAGATGCACAGAGAGATGCCATGCTATCTCCTTGTTAACAAAACAAACCTGACTGCTGCTTAACTATTTTGATTAGTTTAAGAAGACAGTGGGACATTTTATAAACGCATTGTTACCTGGTGTATCAGCAGGAGCCTATGTGAGCTAGGTGTCTATCATCCATCGAATTCGAATGGAAGTTGGGAACTTAACTACCTTATGCACCTTTGAAAGTCCCAGCCTTCATTGTTAATTAAATCACTTAATTGAGGAAAGGCACATTTTCCCATCACTTACACCCATGCGCCTGGTGGCCGGTATCAAGTGCTGCTTTGAAAGGAAGCAAGGAACCCAAGAATCTGCCTTATCGTGTTTTGGGAAGATTGTCTGTGCATTAGTTGGGACCTGTTGGTCTTTGTTAAAGGAATCATTTTAAATACAGAGTTGTTTTAAAATCTTGGGGTCGCTTTGAGCCCTTTTTCTCCTTCAAATATTATGCAGACTACAAGCAATCTCTGTTCTTTGTGTACATAATCTATTTCAAGGGGATGAGTCCTTGACCTCGGAAAGCACAAGAGCAGCAACAGATCTGAGTAATGCCTTTGTCATCCCACACATTAATTAGTGTCCTTCCATTTCTTGGTCTCCCTAAACTAAAAACTCTTCAGAGGACACTATTAACCCAAAATGTGATGGCATGCATAACATTAAAGATAAAAATCCCTTAAGAAAGGGACAGATAATTAGACAGAAAATATCATATTGCCTCAAGGGTGACCATATGTCCCAATTTTATAGGGATAGTCCCGATTTTTGGGTCTTTTTCTTATATAGGCTCGTATTACCCCCCACCTCCAGTCCCAATTTTTCACATTTGCTATCTGGTCACCCTACTTGCCTCTAGATAAATCCATGGTATGCCCACATCTTCAACACTGCGTGCAGATGTGGTCTCTCCATCTCAAAAAAGATGTTTTGGAATTGGAAAAGGTTCAGAAAAGGGCAACAAACATGATTGTATGGAACAGCTTCCATATGAGGAGAGATTATTAAGAATGTGACTTTTCAGTTTGGAAAAGAGACAACTAAGGGAGGGATATGACTGAGGTCTATAAAATCATGGTGTGGAGAAAGTAAATAAGGAAGTGTTATTTACTCCTTCTCATAACACAAGAACTAAGGGTCACCAAATGAAATTAATAGGCAGCAGGTTTAAAACAAACAAAAGGAAGTATTTCTTCACACAACGCCCAGTCAACCTGTGGAACTCCTTGCCAGAGGATGTTGTGAAGGCCAAGACTATAACAGGGTTCAAAAAAGAACTAGATACATTCTTTGCAGATAGCTCCATCAATGGCTATTAGCCAGGATGGGCAGGGATGGTGTCCCTAGCTGCTGTTTGCCAGAAGCTGGGAATGGGTGACAGGGGATGGATCAATTGATGATTACTGGTTCTGTTCATTCCCTCTGAAGCATTACTGGCATTGGCCACTGTCAGAAGACAGGATACAGGGAAAGATGGACCTTTGGTCTGACTCAGTCTGGCCGTTCTTACGTAAAAATCTACATCTCTCACATCACTCTCATTTGGATTCAGTTCCATCGACCATTCCCAGTTCCAATGGAGAGAGTTCATCTGATTCTCCATTGGAGATCTTGCAATCTATGTAGAAATTTACACCTGGGAAAGTAGATGCCTATCACTGGAAGCATGTTTTATGTCCACTCTGTATTCACCGTACACATCAACAGATGATGTAAGGCAACAGACAAGTTGGTACCCACATAGCTGTGAGATCATTTAGATGATAAATTCTTCAGAGCAGGGGCTGTCTCTTACTATATATTTGTGCAGTGCCTAGCACAATGGGTCCCCAATCTTGATTTGAGTCTCTAGCATTACTGTAATAAAAAAATAATTCATTGTGATCATTAATAATGTGGGATAAAACTCTTGGGATACTGATACTGACTCACTGTGTGACCTTAGACAAGTCACTTAACCTCTCCCTTCTGTTCATTACATCACCCCTCTGCCAAACAGGGATATATTCATAAAATCACAGCAGTCATAAAAATGTAGGGCTGGATGGGACCTCGAACAGTCATCAAGTCCAGCCTCATGAGCTGTGCCATGACCAGGTAAATCTATACTATCCCTTACAGGTGTTTGTCCATCTTGTTTTCAAATGCTTTCAATGATGGAGACTTCATGACCTCCCTTGGAAGCCTATTCCAGAACTTAACTACCCCTGTAATTAGAAAGTTTTTTCCTAATATCTAACCTAAATCTCCCTTGCTGCAGATTAAGCCCTTTACTTCTTGTCCTACCTTCAGTGGATCTGGAGAACAATTGATCCCCATCCTCTTTATAAAAGCCCTTAACATATTGGAAGACTGTTATCAGGTCACCCCTCAGTCTTCTTTTCAAAAGACTAATATTCATTGTACTTCATAGGAACATTGCAAGAATTAACTTTTGCAAAGCATATTAAAAGCTTCAGATGTAGTGCTAAGCATCAGGCCACTGCGAATTCTCTGCCTGATGGAGTTTCTTCCTAGATTACTACTTTTTTTTTAAAGTCTGTTCTTACTACAAACACATTGTTATTCACCTCAATTATTACCTTCTATCACTTATTCTGCTGACTGCTCCTCATTACTCAGATTCTGTTGGGGAACATGATTGCCTGTCATAGCTCCTTGCTAGTGGAATCAGTCACCCTCCCCTTTAATTCATTCTCTGGAGACAGTCAGTTCTGAAGTCTCCTCTGAAATGGCACTTTCTTCTCTGACATGCTGTCCTTGTTGTTTCATGGCAACGTGTAATACTTTACTCTATAAAGCATGCTTTCATTTGCAAATGGAGGGACAGCAATCATCATCCCCATTATGTTACAGTGCAGCTAAGTAATCCACACCCACTTTTAAGAGCCTGAATGCTGGGCAGATGTCTAGCCTAATTTCATCACAGTGTTCAGCACCAAACCACAACTAGACAGCACACAGTGTTAAAAGGCATGAAAACAACACATACTCCATATCGTACCCATGTGCACAAACAGCGCGGTCCCTCGGCCCCCATGTTCTCACATTAGACAACTGTCTAATCTTAATTAATTGATATTATATAGCTCTAGAAAGTGTCATCTCCATGGTACCAGAAAGATAAATGTACCAGTCAAAACATGTCACCGGGGTGTCTGCATCTACCAAAGATAATATGCATTCTAGCAGGTTTCTGCAGTATAATTCTTTTTTCCCCAAAGCACCACTTCTGAGCAACAAAGGAGGAAGAGCATCAAACATATGGCTGCACTCAGAAGAGTAAGCACAGAAGGGAAAATATAGTTATTTTACCCACACCCAGACATGCTGAGAAACCAACAATTTTCTAGTCCTATTTGGGCCCTCTGCTAATTGAAGAACAAGTCCTCAAGTGCTTGAGTGACTGGACAACAGAAATCTGTTCATGATACCTCAATTTGTAAAAGACAGGCAAGGTGGTTAATGTGAACAAAGGTTAGGCTAGAGATCAGATAGACATATGCTCTCCATTTGAGATAACCCTGTGGAAAGGCAGTATTGATGGTGCATTTTTAACTAGCTGCTGTTTCTTATCAGGTATCTGCACCTTTTCCTCAAACAAATAGTTTGAAAACAAAGAAGCTGCTCCTGCAGTAATGCTAGCAGGAGGCACAGCTCCCAGAGAATTAATGAATCCTTGGCTTAACGATATTGCCTCATCTGTGTTTCAAGCACAGGATGGAAATCATATTTTCAAGGGGTCCAGGTGTTGATCAACATCAGGTTTTACAAGATAACAGTCTTTTCAACCCTTGCAGTAACACTCTTCTTTTTATCTTCCTCTGCTACGTCTTTTCTCCCCTCTCTCTATTTAGAAGTGGAATCTTTTTAACAAAAAGACAAGGGCCACAGTATTCAGAAGGGGCTACGTGATTTTCGATGCCAAACTTGAGAGACCTTACAAGTGCCTGTAACAGGGTGGCTTGCCCTGGAGGGCTGAGGGCTAACCAACTCTGATAACTGAAAGAGGCATACCTGAAAGGGGTCAGGTGATTCCCCTATAAAGGCCAGCTAGATGCTGCAGTGAGAGAAAATGCTCAGTGAGATCAAATTGCTAGGAGTGAGCAGGCTCCAGCAGAGTCCTGGGATTTGGGACTAAGACTCCAGCTAGGAAAGGCTGGGAGTAGCCTACTAAGGCAGACGAGACCCTGAGCAAGCGGGCTGAAGAGCTGCCAAACTCTCCAGGCAGTGAAGCCTGGGAGTAAGACGAGAAAACGTTTGCTTGTTGGACTTTAATTTGGGACTCTCAGTGGGTTTTGGAGTTTATTTTCTGTCAATAAACCCAGACCCCAAGGAGGGGTCCTGAAGAGGCCCTGAAGAGAGGGAAACAGAAGCAAGGCAACACAGTGTGACCGCTGGCCACAAGAGGGTGCTCAGAAAGCTGCCAACCCTGTTATAGGGCCCAATTTGAGGGTGGCAGATGCTTAGCACTTTCAGAAAATCCGTCCCCTTTAAGGTGTCTTAAGTTGGGTCCCTACAAACTAACAATTGTTGAAAATCTTGTTTGAAGAGCCTGATTTTCCGCTGTCTTGTTATTGTAGCCATTTACTCTTCCACAGAGTGACTTTTCTCAGGCTTTTGAAGGATATGATGCTAAAAGATCCATGGTCCTGAAGATTCACGTAAAAGCAGCATCTCAGCGGCACCAGATCTCCTGACTCAGAATGAAGAAAGTTGCGAGTAAAACTATGAAGGGTGGGGGAGGGGAGAAAAGGAAGGCCTGGCTTTTGCACAGCTGTAATAAAGATCAGCCTAGTGAAAGAATGTCTGTATGTTAGCAAATCTACCAGTCAAGCCATTTGAAAGGAGAGAAGACAACAGTTGTGCCTATCTTTGGTTGGGGGTCAGAGGGAGAGAGTCTGCCTGAGCTTTCTACCACCTATTCACTCCCAAGTGTAAGTAGCAGTGGGGTTAAAAGATTAGCCTTACTCAGTAAGGGAAATAAAGGTGGGAAACCATCACAGGTTCTAGCCTCTTTCCCTCTTGGTATGTCTAGTTATTCAGAGGTGAAGCAGAATGAGGAAATGTGGTGAATACTAAAAGGACAGAATATCAAAATCTGTGTTTTTATTCTACAACCGCAACAATTGATGCTTAGGGAAATGATTGTGAGGTCATTTTCTGAGCACACACAATTAAGGATTAAAAGAATCGTGTCTCATTGGCCATTAAACTGTTATTCCTCAGTGTTTCAAAACAGGTGGTCACTGACCTAGAAAATCAAAATAGCAGCAACATAATTGACAAACTCAGAATATATTTTGCATGGTTGCCTGCGTATTGTGTAAGTGCAGTTATTTTCAAAATATGGGAGCAGTCATGCGATGTGCAGCAACTATACAACTTGATATACAATGTGAGGACTGAAAGTGAAGAGCACTATAGAAATAGTGAGAATTGTTCTTATGCTACAAAGGAGGGGGGAAAAAAATCACCTCAGGTGGGGAAGATCTTGCCCAAGAGCATGTTCTGAGTAAGATGGGTTGAAAGTAAAATTTGGTTTTTGACTAAATATGTTTTTTCCACAAAAAGTGTCTGCTTTCCATGAAATTTTGTTATATTTTGTAACAACAACAAAAAAGCCTGAAAGTTGAAATATTTTTATTCAAAATGGCATTGTAGTGTCTCATGGGAGTTGCAGTTCAGGTGTCTTCTGCTCCCATTCTCTTTTATGGGTTGGGCTCTCTGGCCATACAACATCTCCCATGATGCACCAATGCCACAGACTCCTAGGATGTACTCCCTCCCCTCATGAAGAGGGGAGCCAGTGGTGCATCATGGGAGTCATAGACCTAACTAGAGAACCTGGCCTATAGAGTAGAATGGGCACATGAGCCACTGCAATGCTGTTTGAATCAACATATTTTGGGTTTTGGCTGAAATGTTTCAGTTTTCCATATTTTATCAAAAAGTGAAAATTTGCCATGAAAAATATCATCATCATTCTGGTAGAAATTTCCTGCAGAAACTCCTCCCTCCCAAGCTATTTTCTGACCAGTTCTAGTTCCGATTTTTTTTTAATAACTCTTTTGAAAACTTTCTTAGAAGGTTTTTCCAGCTCCCTGTGAATAGTTGTTTGGGTGGCCTAAGGGCAATCCCAAACACAACTGGGTCCGCTGTCCCTCCCACTTTCCTTCCTCTTTATGCACACATCTACCATATACTGGGCACATCTCTACTGGTGGTTACCTCAGTGCAAACCTTAAGCAAGTCTAGACATGCTGTGCTAGTGTAAGAGGGCTAGCCCCAGTTTGAATGAGGCTTGTGATATAGTACGTATTTCCAGAGCACAGTTTGTTAATTGCAACCACCCCTCTCCCAGAAAAAACACCACAAACCAGACACCCTTGGAAAAGAACAAGATGCCCAAAAATTTCTGAACCACCTTAGAAATGGTAACAGCTCACCCTCTAGTGTCCCTGGAGCAGCTGAGTAGCTTTGTTGATTATTTTGTCTCAATACAAATTGTAACATTTTCTGCATAGCCCTGTACTAACATTGCTTTCATCTTGCTCATCAGGCATTAATTATAGTACTAAGCTAAGTCCCCATGTCTTATGTGGCACATTAGACCTAACTGATGTACAATGACCCATGCAGCAAGAACCACAGAACTACACAACACCAGGACAATGGCTACTACAATTAATAAATTAACACCATCACCACCTAGCTCATAGAGAGCTTTTCATCACTAGATCTCAAAGCACTTTACAAAGAGGGGCAGTATCTTTTTCCACATTTTACAGGTGGGGAAACTGAGGCATGGGAAGATGAAGTTGTCATGGGTTGTGAGGCCCCTCACTACCACCTGTCCTTAGTGTGAGGGAGCCTTGCCTATGCTGGATGTGGATCAACCTGCTGAAACCACCAGCCTCTGGCAACACAAGCACTATCTTCCAGACTTCTCTCTGTACAGGTCAGTGATAGGCCTACACCAACCCGAGTCCTCCAGGCATCCCTCTGGAGAGCTCAGCCCCTGGTCCACTGGAGACTCCCAGAACACTCAGATGTGCTATTCCCAAAGCAACAGGACATACCAGTTTGTAAGATTCTACTCAGGACCATCACTTTGCTTAATACACAGCACTTAGATAGATAGATAGATAGATAGATAGATAGATAGATAGATAGATAGATAGATAGATAGATAGATAGATATAGGGAAAATAAAAATAAGTTTATTATCAAAGAACGGGGATTCAGTGATAGGAAGTAAGAATATTGGAAACAAATGGTTACATATAAAACAAAATCATAACATGCTTTCTAGAGACTAAACTTAACTAACAAGGCATTCCCCTGTCTCCTACAAGATAGCTTACCCAAAGCCCTACCCCACCACTTTCAACAAGTTTGGTTGAGACCCCGTTCTCCTAAGATCAAACCCCCGGCAGCTTGTCCTCACAGACACCTGGGTGTTCATCTGTATCCTAGATATAGTTTAAAGGTTCATTGTCTTAATCCTAAACAGGATAACTCCTGCTGGTTTTGTTTTTTTCCAGTGGCTCCTGCAATCTATTGATTAGCATTTTGCTCAGACTGTAAATGGGCATCTGTTGTGAACCACACAATCCTCAAATTTGCATAGGACCAGCCAGAGCGAGATAGAGACCCCCCACCCCACCTGACAGGATTAGGTGGATCACTTTTGGTGAGAGTAAAACAATGTATCAGTGTTAACACAGCTAACCCTATCTAATTTGTATGTGTGTGTTTCGAGAGATGGACAGAATACTTGATATGATGGGTATGAGATTTTCTTTGCTTTAGACTGCAGTCAAATTTTCAATGCTTCACAACCCCTCAAATGTCCTTTACTCACCCCTACACGCCCAGGGGTCATGAACCACCAATTGAGAAACACACTGAGAAACACTCCTTCCTCTCACATAGTAGATTTTTAAATAATCTTCAAAGCACTTTGTAAATATTAATTGCCATGCAATGACATGGATTTTCCCATCCCATCCCTACTACTTTCCTCATAGTCTGCAGTCAATTTCCATTGCTATAGAATCATGGGCAATTTAAGGCCCTTAGTGCAGACAGGATTACAGGTAGGATATTTGAAGTGTCAATCATGCATTCCTATCATCCTCATCACATGCCAGTTAAAAAAAACAAAAATCTACATGTGCTAAAATAGTACATTGTTCATCTCCCGCCCCCAGCCCTTTTCTTTTCTTTTCATCATGTGAGCAATGGCGTAAAGTGCCACACAGCAGAATCCACACAATTCAGATTAAAAAAAATTAATGAAGCTTATTCAGCCCCAGGGGGACCTAAACTCAGGTGGGACAGTAAACGTGTTTGGTACCGCTCCAGATACACTGAAGAATCCTAGCGACTACATTTGCACAGTGACATGCATTTGTTAGAGTTATTTAGGAGAACGTCACCAAAACAACAAGTTGAGCTATTCATCCCTGAAATCCTTGATCTGTGTCGTTTCAGAAAATCTGTTCAGTGAATCTTGTTGTTCTTCCATTTTGTTTTGTTTTGGTGGGGGGGGAGGGTTGTTTTGTTTTTTTGGTCATATCAATGTGGTGCAGGACCAATTCCAGCTATGAAATGCAAATGAGCTGCACAGTGCTTCTATCACCAGCAGGCAGGTTAGAAAGAATATATATATATATATGTATAAGAATGGCAATGTTCCTGACCCTTTCGCAAAAGGTCTTTGCATGATTAATACCAGCAATATGTTGGTCTCAGCGCTGCTGCAGAGATTGGTAGATATTTCAGAGATGGCGTAAATGAATTTTCTCTCCCATTGAACATTTGGATTTACAGTGTTCCACCTGACGCAGGCAATGTGATATGATGTGTTTCTAGCCAGAGCACTCTCCATGCTGCTAATATGATCCAAAAGTATCTATTTAATCTGGCAATGGAAGGAGCCACACCCTGGAAGAAGACTGAAAAATTCAGTCACAGAGCTGAGATTAGCTGCAGGAACAAGAAGTCATAAAATTGAAATCAGAAGAAGAGATGGAAAGTGCTAACAGACATCAGATAACACCAGGGGGCAGAAGCCACGAGCCCATGAGCAGAGTTGGAGGTAGCACGGGGGCTGTTGTCACCCCCCACAACTGCAGTGTCTTAACCAAAGTGGAGCCGTCGTGGGGGCAGCTACACACGTGCACACACACACACACACACCCCTCCTACTCCCCCAACACACACCCCTTCCTTTTCCTCCCACTGTCTCCTGGCCAGCTTGGAGGCAGGAAGCCCTCAGGGAGCAGGGACCGCAGGGTGCCCCTCCTGGCACACAGACCCTAGGTACCCCCGCCCCCCCCCATCTGTACTGAGCTACCCTGCCTGCACACAGCCCCTAGCTACCTCCTCCCTGTACCCTGAGCTACACCCTGGCCCACACACAGCCTCTAGCTACCCTCTTCCCGGCACCCTGAGCTACACCCCTGCTCACACACAGTCCCTAGCTACCCGCTGCCTGCACCCTGAGTGGTTTTCAAACTTAGTGAGCTGAGCCCCCCGCCCTTTTTGAGTTATAACTTTTGGTTGCACTCCCAACCCAACTCAGACAGCTGGGGTGGCCTGCTGAGGTGAATTGGGGTGGAGGTGGCACTCCCTCCCTTGGCTTCACCATGTGGAGCTGGCCCAAGCCCCACCGGGCCCTACCCCCATAACATAGAAATCAAGCTACACCTATGGGGCACGGCGATCAGAGCCCTGGCACCCCACAGGACTAAACCCCTAAAGGCCCTCCCCGGCCCAACAGCTGAAGCCCAGATGCCCTCTCCCCGCTGGGCCCTGGAGATTTTATAGCATGTTGTGGGGGGTGGATCAGAAAGAAAAAGGGTGAGAACCCCTGAACTATCATGTCTGTCCCTCTCCACTCCTCCCACAATGTGCATGTATACTTTAGGTATAGAGAGGAACCTCACAGAAGGACCAACAGGAATTGTGCAAGAAGTCACACAAATCCTAGACCAAGCAAGGAATATATTAAATATATTAGAAGACAGTTATGAAAATTGCAAAGTCAAGCACTCCAAAAGTTAGGAAATGCAGGAATTCAGGTTGCCAGGGTACCATTAATTTGACTCCCTTCGGCATATGCATTATGAGACAGTCTAATTACATGATCTTATACCATTTTTTCCACAGGACCCCCACCTCGTTCAGTGCACAAGGATAGATAGTTCCCACTTAATAAGAAACTATTCAGTGTTCTGTTTTACCTTCATTGGTCAGTTTACCACCTTACTTACTACATGCTATTTAAATCCTTGAAGACAGAATTATTAGGTTCCTCTTAGGTTTCTCTATGGCGCTCATCACTATATCTGAGTGCTTCACAAACATTAATGACCCCCTACTCCCAACACCCCTGTGAGGTGACAGGGTGGTCTTGTCCCCATTTTTCAGATGGTGAGCTGAAGTACAGAGAAATTACGGTCAAAAGCATCCACTAATCTTGCGCTTACTTTGAGACACCTAGGCAGTGTTTTCCCTTGAAATTAGGGGGGAGGGGTGTTCGAATTTACAGGGGGACGGGTCAGGGCCAATGAGGGGTGAGACCGTGAGGGTGAAGGTGGGCTGTATGGCACCACAGTAAAAACTGAAAAATGTTTCATAACCATTTTATTAGATTTAACTCATGTTTTAAAATCATCACACAAATTAAAGTTGGCTACTCAAGCCTTCTATGAAGCACTACATCTACATCCTTCTTGGTTTCTTGTTATAATTTTGCACAACTCTGTTAATGAACTTCTTGAATGCAATACATTCATCTTTGGTGGCTTCTCGTGTGTCCGGTACTTCCATTCCTTCGAGTGATATGCTCATTAGTTCATTCACTTGATCAGGCAGAAAGCGACTTCTTTCAGAACACAAAATTCTATGCAAAGATGAAAAAGAACGCTCAACTGAAGCTGTTGTGACTGGTAGTAGCCAGAGAAGAATTCCTACTTCTTTCAGCCCAGGAAACATAGCACAAAGATCGGGTCGAGACACTAGTGATGATAAAAAAGAAGTTGAAGTCAAATCTTCATTCATTCATCGTATGATATTCCACTCTGTGTTCAGATTCTCTATTCTGTCCCGAGCACATGGCAGCCCCATTGCTGGTAGTGCCTCAGTCCACTCAACTGTCGGTGTTTTATAGGATAGGGATCTGTAAAAGCTACATAGAGGCTGAGTAGAATCTAGAAGTCGTTGTTGTAGATTTTTAAGAATCAAGTCTGTGTACTTTTTCAGTTGTCTTAACAAATACTTCTTGTCCTCTTCACTAAGGATTCAATATAAATGCCTTCATTAGTCAACTTCTGGACTGAAGTCTTTGCTTCTTCCAGTACTTTTTCAAAGGATAGCTCTCTGACTGATCCAAATGTAGCTTCTATTTCTGGACAAAGATCAACTACTGTTGTAGCAGATGCCAGGATGGCATTGTTTAATGACCCAAGTGGTTTCAACAGTAGACTTACAAGAAAGAGAACAGCAATAGTCTTCTCTGAATGTAGTAGCAAAAGTAATCCACCAGCCTCACTACTTCGATCCATCCCATCTTGGTAGATATTTTCCAAAGCCAGTAATAATGGCTGGAGTAATTTTAAGACAACAGCCAAGGATCGCTCATGAGAAAGCCAAAGCCAGAGAGTTTTCTCAGGTTGGACTAATTTGAACTTCAGTCCCAGTGTATCTTCTATATTTTCCAAGATATTCAGTCTTTTTGGACTCTTGCTGAAAAAAAGAATATAACGAAGACATTAAATTTATAGCTTTTTAAAATGTCTTTTGAAGAGACTGCAGCTCGTACTAGCACTAGTTGGAGTAGATGGCCTCTGCAGTGTGTATAGGAGATTAGGGTTACACTTTTCTCTGAACAAAGTTTGTACTCCACCATGTCTTCTAGAGAAGTTTTCCGCTCAATCAAATGCACAAGCAGCCATCTGTTTGGGGTCCAATTGACAAGCATTTAACTCTTCTAAGATGTGGGTTGTCATAGATGTAGCCGATGTGTCTTCTATAACTTGAACATCTAGAAATGCATCTACTGGCCTACTACTGACATCAAGATAACATACACAATGACTTAATACTTGATGCCCACTTGCATTGGTGCATTCATCAGCCATGTATGCACATTTTTTGAATGTGGTGAGAGAGTTTTTCACTTTTTCAACTGTTGAGTCTTTCACTGTTGCACACATGTGTCTAGCCAGGCAGTTGAGTTTCTTGAAGAAAGATAGTGAGCATTTGCTGGTCTTCTTCGGAACCAGTGTTCAACTTCAGGATGAACAAGCGACACTGCACTTTACATTGGCCTCCAGTTTGTAGTGTGTGGTATCTCTTGCCTAAATAGAAAGTATGATGCCACAGCCATGTTTGTTCGCATGAACCGTGTTCTGTCTCCAGCATTCTTAACAGCCTCATTAACACTCACCGGTTTTGGCCTTGGTCAGTGGAGACTCAGATTTCAGAGGTGCTTTCACATGAGTTCACCTCACAGGTGGGGAGCAAGAAGGCACCTTGCTCGTTCCTCCAGCTGCTCACTGTTCACTCTGGCCCCTGTTGTTCATTGTGCCACCGTTCACTCCATCGCTCTGTTGCCAGTAGCCCTGCGCCATCACCTTCTGCTGCCACCTGCCCCTGTGACGTCTGTGAGTTGGTCTCTTGAGGTTCCACCCAGCTCTCAGTGATTTCAGCTGAGCTCTCAGTGGGGGAACCTCGCTGCTAGTGCAGGCTGGGCCGTCTCTTCCACAGAAACACTGTCCCACAGCAGGTCTAAGCACTTAGACCTGATTCTCAGTGATCTCAGCTGTAGTGGTCTCTTAACAGAACAAAAGACTATCTGTGGAGCCTAAATCAGCTCTGTCTTTAAACAGTGGAGGGGGCAGGTCAAATAGCACTTGTGACTCAGGCAGACCAACAAGCAAAACACCTGTCCCCACCCTCTCTCTTGATGCCCTCAATCAGCACAGGCTGAGTACAGTTCTACTGCCTTTTACGCATACAATAAGAACAACATTTCATTTCCCCCTCCCCCCGCCCGCATTCAAGTGATTAGTAACCCAACACCAGCCAAAATCTATCACTTGGGCAACACAGCTCTATTTGCTGGATTCCTAGTTAGATTAGGTGTGAATGTAAATAGAATCTGGTCCTGAAGCCTTTCCCCCCAGGCCCCAGCTCATCACTAGCTGTCAGGGAGAGCTCACTTAGACCTTGCTTACAAATCATAATTTGAAATTATTAGGTTGGCCAACATCACCGAAATGAATGCACTGACATGGTCATAAAAACAACAGCTGTATAAGGAAGCTAGTCTGTGTTCATACTTTTCAAATCTATTATACTTTTTCAGATACACGTATTTTATCATACACTTTATATGCTTTTAAAGTGTGTATTAATGTTTCTATTTCAATTCAAATTTCCAAACAATCACTAAATTGGCAACACTGCATGTAACTAGTTCACAAAACTGGGGCCGGGGGGTTGGGAAATTCAGGGGGGGTGTACACTCCCCCTAGGGGGGTGTAGGGAAATCCCTGCACCTAGGACCTGATTTTTCAGAGCATTTAGCATTATGCAGGACTTTATATATTCAAGCACCACTCCCACTGACTTCAACTGAAGCTGTGAGTGCTCACCATCCCTGCAGATCAGACCCCGGGGTCTCTAGCTGACAGCCAGATAATGAAGCACATACCTGTGAAAAGTTTGGTTTAAGCAGCTTGGCCCGTATCACTTCAGGAGCTCTGCGACAGAGGCAGGGATAGAATCCAGTTCTCCAAGACAGCATTCAGCTGCCTTAACCATGAGACCCACCTTTTTCTTCCTTCCTGCAATCCCCTGCCTCATTCACTACACACCTTCCAACTTCTGCAAAAAATGAGGCAGGGCTCCTATGCAGGGCCGTCCTTAGGATTTATGGGGCCCTACGCAAGTTACCTGAGGGGACATATTGAGGGATGGGGGAGAGGAAGGCAGGGAGCTCCACTGAAGCCAGTCCCCAGCCAGCACTGCTGACCCCAGTGTGTCAAGGGGCACAGCCACCACCCCCACCCCAGAACACCCCCCGCTCGGCACCACCCTTCCCTCCGCCACCCCCCGGCGCAGCTTCTGCCAGGAAACCCAGGCAAGCTTGGGGCTTCTTCCACCCCGCAGCTTGGGCTGTCTGCTTGGATGCCCATTTTTCTGGAGGTCCCATATTGGCCGGGGGGGAGGGTGGTTCTGGGCACATGCCTTGTTGGCCTGTGTGTTAATCTGCATGGGCGGGATGATGGAAGCTCTGGCCAGGGCCCCCCGCCCATGCACCCAGCTTTGAGAAGAGATTCCGCTCTCCAGCACGCATGGCTCCCTCCCAGCACCCATTGCCCCATGCCCGCTCCTACCTTGCTGGTATCCCAGGGCGTGGAGAGGAGCCCTCCAGCCAGCAGGCAGGCTGAAGGGAGTGAGCAGTGGGCGAGGGGGAGGGCCCAGGGGGTTTCTTCCACATCCCCCCTTTTTTTTAAATTTCCCACCCACGCTGCAGATTGGTGGTCCTGATTCACTCTGCACATGTGCAGCAAAGAAGACGCCAGGTGCAAACTGCACACAGCCCTGGCCAGCCTGCCTGTGGGTAGGGACAGCACAAGCGGAACAGGCTGGGGCTCCACAGGCTGGTGGTGTCCCAAATTTTCAGGTGCCCTACGCAGCCGCATATGGTGCGTATGCCTAAGGACGGCCTTGCTCCTATAGACAACAGACCCCTTTATTACACGGCCCTGATTTGTCCCCAGAGCAGGTCCATCCTGCACATCACAAGAAGCAGTCCGAGTCTCCACTCTCAGGCTTCTTATCCCAATCTCCTTGCCCACCCATTCCTAAACTTCAACCCTGTGTTCACTGCCTGAGCCCCCTCCCCAAACCCAGTCCCAGTCTCTTTACCCATCTAGTCCCAATTTCCCCCTCTCAGCTCCTCATCTGATCTGTCCTTTCCCAGCCCCAGTCTCCTACCCCAATCTAATCTCAATCCTGGCTCCCAGGCCCAGTCTCTTTGTCCGGCCAGGCCCAGTCTCTCCTCCCTACCAGTTCTCAGGCCCTAGTCTCCTTGTCCAACTATACGAGCTGAGAAAGGCTAGAGCATGCTCAGTGAGGACAGACTCTTCAGAGACTTTGCTTGTTAAGCTCTAGCAAGTCTCTACTAACCCTATGTGAGCTATGACTTTTCAAAGGCTTTTCTGACACAAAAAAGCCACGCCTGCCAAATTTCACTAGCTAGCACAGTGAAAAAATAGCAGTCAAGAAGTTGCAGTGTGAGCTTCAGTGCAGGCTAGTAACATGACTACACACCCAGTGGGGCTGGACAGGCTTGTGCAGCCCACACCCAGGGCTGGTGTAACCACTAGGCGAACTAGTCACAATCAACATTGCTTAATGGGGGACGGGAGGAGAAGGGGAAGGGGGAGGGGGAGGCGCAACTTGGAAGTTTCGCCCAGGGCGCAAAATATCCTTGCACCGGCCCTGCTCAGGTGTCTCGCTTCTAGTCTGGGGATAGAAAGACTGCCCCTAGGAAAGCACTTTGGGAGTCTCAGGCTGTCTACGCTGCAACTGGAGGTGTGCTTGCAGCTCAGGCCGGCTTACCCACACTAGCAGCGCTAAACGCAGCAGTGAGGGTGCAGTGGCGTGGGCAGGGCCGGTGCGAGGATACTTTGCGCCCTAGGCGAAACTTCCACCTTGCAGCCCCCCGCCCCCCACCCATTAAGCAACATTGATTGTAATCAGAACTACACCCTTTTTAGTCACGTATACTTCCTTCCTCCATTCCTTCAGATCAAAATCTACTACATTTTATCCTACCTTTAGAATATCCAATTATTGTTATTAATAAAATTTATACAATTAGAATGGCGGATGCTCCGTCATACAACAACAAGTGACAATATCAATATGACAAATTTCAACAACCTACACACGCATGTTCGCACATGATAAACATATACACTCAGATACTGAACATACACACACAATGGGCACAGAGTATCAGCGAAATGATGCAGCAGCACTTGCCAGAGTCTTAGATCTGAAACAACTCAATAAAAATAGTTAGCCTCAGTCGAGAACCTCCAAAAACGAGTCAACTTAGCACTATAACCAGCCCGTCAGAACGGGTGATGGCTGCGCGCGAGGAGAAAAATGGTGTCATTGCCACTTTGTACCGTAGTGAAGCAGTACACAGTACACGCAGAGCTGGCGTAGGCTATAGCTGTAACGTATGAGAGAACAACAAGTTAAAATGCAAGTTCAACGACGTTTCTCTTTTCTTTATTCATTCGTTTTCCAGCAATAGTGTAAAAAAAAAATTGGGGGGCACCGTTTTTTGGCACCCCCAAATCTTTGCGCCCTAGGTGGCCGCCTAGTTCGCCTAGTGGTTGCACCGGCCCTGCACCTGAGACATAGGCCTTGTCTACACTGGCAGTGGCTCGTACAGTATGCATAGCTAGACACTGCAGTGAAAGACAGGCTGTTGTAACTACACATGGCAGTGAAAGTCTCTGGCAGGGGGAAGGCAGTGGGGAAAGGCTCCAGCATGGGGAGCTGCTGGAGCTTTTCTCCACTGCCTTCCCCCTGCTAGAGCCTCTCTCAACTGCCAGATCTTTCCCTGCAGTGGGGAAAGGCTCCTGAAGTGGGGAGGCAGAGGGACGTTATACTGCTAAACATGGTGTAGACATGGGAGGCACTGCTTGTAGAGAGCCATGTAGGGTTATGTACCCTAAAGTTCTGGCATGTCTTTACTCACCTAAGCAGCGCCTTACCATCTACATTGCTATTTATACCCATGCTAGGAAGGCACATTGTGTACATACTCTACACACTGCCCTAAGTATAGACATAGCCATAGAGATGTTATGCCACTTGTCCAAGAATACAGCGAACCACATGCAGAAGTGGAAACAGATGCCGAGCCTCCTGATTCCCTGTCCCCTGCTTAAGCCCTCGAACCATATTGCCTCTCAAAGGGTACCAAGAAAACAGTTTGGGGGAAAGGATGCAGGAAAAAAATTAAGCATAGCAAAGTTTCCAAATAAACAGGACACTGCTCCATCTCTCATCAACTGGAAGCTTGTAGTGTTCCAGTCTACCTATAATTGCTACAGAGTACAAAAGAAATCACTGCTAACAACATGGTTTATACTTCACAGCGGGTTTAGGATAAAGGTCTAAGGTATGAAAAGGGTACTTTACACCTGTCAAACAATTATAACAGGAGGAAATGGGGACAAAAGAAAAGAGAATAGGATAAAAAGCATCTCTTAAAGACTGTAATAAGTTATGGTTCTCTCCACTGCTCATTTGAGGTAATTCCTTAGCAATTTTGCTCTCTGCAGGTAATCTACTGAGCTCCAGCATACACTGCAGCGGGATTTCTTATGTGAATTTCCAGAGAGATATTCACCAGGTAATATGAGTTATGTGCTGTATACTCACCTTGCAAACTGCTCAATTAAAAGACACAACAGGCCTGTTGTAGACTACACACGTATAAGCCAAGCAAATGCAAGAAGTATCATTTTCATCAACCTAGAGATGTTTCTGAGACATGCTGGGTGCACATTCAAAAAGATAGCTGTGAGCACAGGGAACCTGGCTCCTTTATCATAGAAGGGCCTTCTTGGATATGGCACCGCAAGGGCTTTGAGGAGTGACAATTAAGGAAAAATAGCATCCAAAAGGAATAAACAGCTGAGACATGCCAACAACAGACTGGCCTTCCATCACCTCTATAGGCAGCTCCATGACTTCCACAGCCACCATACAGCCTGCAGAGAGGGCAAGGAGAAGGTAGCCAGGAAATCAATCACATGCAGATTGCCACTACCAGAAAACTGTGCTCATTTCAATTCACAGCCACCCTGCCTGAAATGCAAATGAAAAAGAACCAGGACTAGTCTGGCTCATAGCCACAGTAGTTCTGGGGGAATGAAGCACAGAGGACATGATCCCACCCTCGTCAAAGCCAATTTGCTATTGATTTCACTGGGGCTCAGAGAAACAGGGATTGAGCAGATGAGTGGGTAAGAAAAAGTTCAACAAATCTTCGTTTACAACAAAAGCAAAACTATTTTTCAAGGGTTCTGTTTGCTTTCTAATAATTTCTGGTATGCAGCTCTGCCAAATGCTTACCGGCCTGTGAATTCACCCGGGTGGTCTAAAGCAAGGGAAGGTTCTGTGTCTCCTGTGAAATATGGCCCTTTCCTCTGCAGAATAGAAAGCATTCAGAACAGGAGACAGAACTTTCTTTGAACAGAAGAGTGGCGTTTCCAGCCAGGTTGTTTATCTGTCAGGACAGTTCTCCAAATACAGAAACACCAATAGTCCAGAGGTCACAGCTGCATGCTCTAGCAGAATCTGGTTGACTTCCCTGAGATCCAGCGTTTGGAAGCCAAACAAAATAAAATACTCCATAATAAAGAATAGGACTACAAAGAACAGAAGCGTACTGTACTACTCCACTTTTTGCTAGCTGGGTTTTCTAGTTGCCAAGTTGCTCTTGCTGAAAGCCACAGCAGCTGGCTTTATTTCCAAAGCAAACAGGGGAAGACGCTAACTGGGATTCAGCTCCACACAGCAGTCTAAAGAAAGGCACAAGCGTGCATTGCAGCAGTCAGCATACTGTGTAATAAATGTATCTTGCAACTGGGCAGATATATGGAACAACAGTGTGCGCAGCAAGATGAAACAAAGTGAAGCAGTCAAGTGTGGATTTGATTCTGAACATTGCCAATACTCAGGGATGATCAGATTCTGTATTCCAATTTGACCACTGGAGACAGGCATGAGCCATGCAGTTTGGATCCGGGTTGGGGTCCAGGTTTCAGGCCAAGTGTATGATGCATAGCTATTACCAACTTCACCATATGTCATCATGATCCCATTTTAAAGTCTCTAAAAGGTTATTCTGTTATAACGGCAGCATGGAATTCTGAGCAAAATTTTTTTGTACAAGTGGTTATTTGCTGAAAAATACAGTTTCGTTTGACACAAATTTGCCAAATAGTTGCAGCCATTTTTGCTTTCAGAAAAGTGGCATTCAAAAAACAGCCAGAGGGGCAGTGGTTATCCTTACTCCCTTTAGCCCACTGGTTAGGGCACTCCCCTGGGAAGTGAGAGGCTAATGTTCAATTCTTCCCTCTGTTTCACTTGATACTTCCATATTACAGCATACTGCCTTAATCACTGGCCACTATTGGGGGAAAGGGCTCTCTTTTCTCCTGTTGAAGCTGTTCCACTTTGTATAAGTGATCATCAGAGCAAGGACTTGAACCGGAGTCACCCACATCAGTGCCCAAACCACAGGGCTAGCGAGTCATTCTCACTTGCTTTCCCTAGCCGAATGATGCTCATTGTCACGATGAATGAAAGTGAAAAATTTTCAACCTGAAATAGATTTTTTTCAATTTGCCAAAATTTTGCAATTTTCAGATTTGGTTCAGCTCGAACTGAATTTTTCCCCCAAATTTTCAGAACTATCAGTGAATGACCCCTCCCCCCTCCAAAACCAAAACATAATCAGTTATTCACTCAGGTTTAGTTCCACGTTTATCAGGGTTTGCCAACTTTATATCAAATGTATCTAGAAAAACATCTGGCAACTTGCAACCCAACTGCCAGCCCTGAAAAGTGAAACTAGGATCTAAGAGACACGCTGAGATCTTTCCTTACTACTGATGGTGATGCATTAGAGAAAGATCTTGCAGGTGAAAACATGTCGTCACTTGACACCTGTGCAAGCCCATCAGCCGTCAATGGGGATCTACAGGTGGGACTGAGAATTTGGCCTGCAGAATCTTTATTTCTATGGTCAGAATGCATCAAAAGCAAGAAACAACTTTAGAACCCATTGCAGCCTTGATCCAGGAAAGCACTAAAGCATGTGCTTAAGTCCCACTGAAGTCAATAGGAGTAGAGCATATGTTTTAAGTGCAGTCCCCAAAACAGATGCTTTACTAAATCAAGGCCTACATCATTTTTACAGGGTCACTTTTCAGAATGGACCCACACATTATAACCCTAGATTTACCTCTGTTTTTGTTTTCAAACTCAAAGTTGCGCTGAGAAGACGGATGGATGGAATGTACTTGTTGCAAGGAGAGGGCTGGTAAAGAAACCAGTTTTTCTATCAAAAACCTTTTCTGTAGTAAGTACCTATTCTAATCCATCTCCCAATAATTCTGATCCGACATAGTAGCATTTCAAAGGATCCAACCCTATAGCATATCTATTGTATTATTTCTCAACCCACAAGCTGAGATAAACATCTGAAAGAGAGAGTGTGTGTGTTCAATTATTTTGGATTAAACTAGCTATCCATTTGCATTATAAAAGTATTAAACTCAAAAACAGATGCCCTGGTCATACTTGATTCATGCATCAAATACACCCTAATAAAAATTGAATTTAACTGGTCATCCAATTATGGGAAGAGTTGATCTTTTCAATTGCTAACAACTTTCCCTTTCACTCTGCTTTCCCTCAATATCACCCATCTCATTAGAAGATTGAGATTTCAGCTGACCCCTTGAGGAATTCAGTGCACTATAACAAATGAGACTATGGCATAATCATCTTAGAAAAACCACACACCTGTTTATGTATATGAACCAGAGACCCGTGGAAGCTGCTGGAGGGTGAAGATTTACTCATTTGCATTGTGTGGTAGGCAAGGTAGGGATTCGCCGCTGGTCTCAACGAGAGCTGCTGGTTGCTGAGCACTTTTGAAGAATATAGCACCAAATGTGGGTGCTGAGCACTCTGAAAATCCAGCCCACAATCTCGCTCTGGCTCCTTTTCTCTCATCTTTACAATGGGGATGGCGATGCTGAGCTGCCTTGTGAACAGCTTTGTGAGCTGTGGTTGAAAAGTGTTGTATTGCGTAAGTGCACATTATTAACATACTAAACAAATAAGCTTTGCTGTGTGAATGAGGTGGTGTGCCCACGCACATTCAACATCCCTCCGCTGCTCACTCTCTGTAGCTATGTTCTTTCTGAAGTGTCTATCATTGGTATCTATGTGCTGAACAGCTACACTGCATTAATGTGGGACAAATCCTGATTTGATCACTCTCCATAATTCTGGGATTTGTAATTCCTTTATCTCCTCCTATTTTTCCTTCTCTCTGGATCACTCGCACACTCCTGTGCAGACAATAGGAAGACTTCAGTGAATGCATGGGTCTTGTAGTTTTTAATATTTATTCATGTTGCCGTGGAATCCAGAGGCCCCCAACTAAGATCAGGCGCCACTGTGCTGGATGCGGTAGACACAGTCCCTGTCCCCAAAGAGCTTACAATTGAAATATACAAGGAAAGGGTAGGACAGGAAACAGAAAAGTGAATATGACCAAGATGTTCGAACAGGTGAATAAGTATGCATACGCTCCAGCTAAAGATGTAATTTCCATCTCAAGCGGACTTACCCATGCTAGCTTTGATTGAGTTAATGCACTAAAAATATCAATGTAGCTGCTGGGGTAATGGGACAGGCTAGCGGTGCTGTGTGCAATACCAACTGAAACTCTAGACATATGTACTTGGGGTGGCTAGCGTGGCACCGCCTGCAGATACACTGCTATTTTTAGCACACTAGATTGATCAGCACTAACACAGGTACATCTACTTGATGTGGAAATTACACCTCCCATGGGAGATGTACCCAGTGGCTGAGCTGGGATGGAAGCTACGTCTTTTGACTACGAGTTTAGTGCTCTATCCTCCTAACCACATTGCTGCCCCAATCTACATGTCTAATCTCCTTTGCTAAAAAGGTCTGCAGCTGGGGACCCACTTTTAGAACACCTACCCCATGGCCTGAGAATCTATACATGGGTGTCTTCCTATGCAAAATGTCTTGATTTTGTCATAGTCTTAAGCTTTACAGGTCAATTCAGTGTCATGCCATAATTCATTGTCAGTTTCTCAGGTCAAATATGCAAACTTGAAAGAACCCAGAGATCTCCAGGTGGCTTGGGCTCACTGGTCACTATTTTCTATACATTTCTCTCATTGCTATTTTACACCAGTTACAGTAGGAACATGGCGCTGGCTAATTAAAATGGACTTTAGCAATTATATTAAACAGGGCCTTAAATGGCTCTGCTTCATGTAATCTTCAATTATGGTTCTATCTGAAGAGGACATTCTATCATGTGTGTATGTTTTTCTAAGATGATTATGCCATAGTTTCATTTGTTTTAGTGCACTGAATTCCTCAAGGGGTCAGCTGAAACCTCAGCCTCCTAATGAGATGGATGATATGGAGGGGAAGCAGAGTGAAAGGGAAAGGTATTAGATATTTGAAAGACACAGCAAAATACAATTGAAAAGATCACCTCTTCAGATAATTGGATGACCAGTTAAATTCAATTTTTAGTAGGATGCATTAGATGCATGAATCGAGCATGGCCAGAGCATCTGTTTTTTTAGTTTAATACTTTTATAATGCAAATTGATAGCGAGTGTAATCTAAAGTAATTAAACAGACATGCGCTCTCTCTGAGATGTTTATCCCAGCTGGTGAGTTCAGAAGTAATGCAACAGAACGTTAGACAATGCTGCAGGGGGTTTACATTTCAAACTGTTCCAGTAGCTCCTATTCTGGTTCAGAATTCTTCCATCAACCTAGCCCCCACCTCTCAGGGAGGTGGATTAACTACACACAGCAGGAGGACCCTTCCCATCACTGTAGAGACAGTGTCTGCACTGAAGAGGTGCTGTGGCTGTCCCACTGTAGCATTTCAGGTGTAGACAAGCCCGAAGCCCTAAGACTGTGAAACCATAGCTATCTCTGCTCCTGTGCCTTACCCTAGTTGCAAAGAGTTTATATGTGGAGCACGTGCAAGCATCTACTTATCCATAAAAAAAAAAAAAGTATCTTCAGAGGAGAGTAAAGCCAGGCGTTAAATCACTAGTGGAAGAGAAGGAGGAAACCAGAGGGAGGATTATGTCAAAATAACCTTTGACATGATGTCTTGTTAACAGCCAGCTAATGGATTCAATGGGAGGCGGGAGGAAGAGGAACAATCATATCTACATTGGTTCAACTACCAGGGCCTCCTTCAGTGATTCATCTTCTTTTCTTCAATAGCATGTGCTCTGCTTCAGCTCGCTTTATTACTGTGCCTGACTGGGATGGGAGGTGGAGGGAGGATAAACTTGATTGGGTTTTTTAGTTCAATTTTTGAACAAAGTCCTAATCTTTATGGACGGAGAAGCACATAATGGATGGATGCCCTGCACCTACCAGATGTAAAAAGGTGCTCTGCAGCAGGACTTGCAGCAAAGGCAGGGTAGCGTCAGGTAAAGAGTAACTTTCTGCTTCATAACTCTTGGCGTGTGCCTTTTAACATAAGTGTAGCACTGAAATAAATTCAATGAGGTATTCTTGACATAACCAGCTATCTAGATGTTGCCAAAGCATATAATAATAATACCTACTCAGCCCCTTTGATAACATGAAGCACCAGGTAAATTATCATCATTGTATTTGGGTTTTAACACAAATAAGGAAACGGCATTTAAGAACAAAGGATGGATGATGATCATTTAAAATAGATACTTGCATTGAAATCTCAGTTTCATTGCATGGTGACTCAAATGCTGAAGTCCTTAATCAGGCAAACCACCCGCTGAAGTTGGAAAGTGTTTTCTTTGAGAGAGGACACAGTAGAAGTCACATCAGTGACCAATCTTTAGTACAGAACACTAGACAATGACACAAAGAAACCTCCCAGTGCTTCACTAGAGCTGTTGCAAACTTGGTTCTAGGTCTGTTGTACCAGGTGAGAAGAAGGCACAGAGCCAATGTCAGTGCTTCAGTCGATAAATGAATCATTAAAGAAATGGAACCAAATATTTGTTCAGACCAGAAAATCCCCAACAAAAGCAAAGCATTTGTGGGCTGGTCACACCACTAATTGTGTGATGATGTACAATCTGTGGAGACATTTAAGCACAATTGAGATTTATTGGTATACAGTTTCCTAGGAGAGGGCTTGGTATGTATAACTCAGGGTGTGAAGAAGGGAACCATCACAATAATCTGATTTCACCCAGAACTCATACCAACCTTTTCCTTTCCCCATTTTCATCATTTTCACCTTCACCCAAACTCCTGAGGGGGACAGGATGCAGTACTGGCTAGGTACTATGAGACAGGTGATCTGTACAGTTTTTTAAGCATCAAGAGATTTGGGTAGTTTAAAAATACATTGATATATTGGGAGCCAGATCCTCTAGGTCCAGGTGAACTGTTCTCCCCTGATCTTTGGCCCCAGAGTAATTTAGCTAGACTGGATGCAACAGGTCCCTAGGAACCACTCTGCTAGCTAGGACTATCTGGAGCATATTGTACTTCAGCTCTGTTCCCACCCTGCCCAGGAATCCCCCCACCCTATTCTGTGCAAGCGTGCCTGCAAGAAGCAGGTGGCATAAAGGCAGCTACAGTGGCTTTTACGCAACATGGTGATTCTCCTGGAGTCAAGGGCTTCCCCTGACAGGGAAACTGTATATCTCCTTTGTGTGCCAAGAGCAACTATGGAGCTCTCACTCACACACGATAACTGAAGGAAGGCTTTCAAGTTTCCTGCATCAGTATACACAAAAAATGTCAACATTCTTTCATGGAACAAGCAAGTATTGTTTGCGCCCTTTCCCCAGTATTGGTGACTCTCCTTGGGAAAGTTGACATTTCTCCACTTGCTAGTCAGGAGAGACATCTGCTTCTGATATGACATAAATATCAATACTTGTGTCTCTTCCAGCTGACAGCTTTCTTCACATCAAGACACAAAAACAAACCCTCTCTGCCATGCATTAATAGCAACAGGAAAAGCCAGATCTGTGCAATCTGTTCCAGCCCCATGTGTCCAGAATCCAACAGTTCTACGCAGTTACAAGGCAGACGCTGGTTCATGTCAGTTTTCTGTTGGAGTGGTGTTACTGTGCTTCATGCTTTACTCTGTATATATTAGGCAGAGTCAAAGAAAAAATCTGTGTGAATATTTCAGAGGCAAAACTTTGCTTTGAAAGTGAGTAAGAAACATTGCTTGAGGCAACTAATGGGCCTGCATCACCTACAGTGCATCATGTTCTTTCCCATGAGACATGAAACTGAGGACTGGATCTGCTGTACTCAATACAGCCTCATCATGCACTTTTAAAATCAAAGCAGGGATGTGAGCCCAAGTGCCCTGGCCAAACTTCCAGTGGGGTTAATTATGTTTTGCCTATTTAAATTCATGCTATGGTTTCAATTAGAGACGTTTTCTTCACCTCAACTCTGTTTCACGGGGCTGGTACAGAGTGGCTGCTGCGCTCCACGCCAGAAGGGGATGTTTTTAGTCGTGCTCTGGGGGTACAGGGCTTGTGCTGGGGTGAAGATTAGGTAGGGCTGTTGATGAATATGATCTGCCCTCTGTCCCTTAGAGATGGCGATACAGATCAGGCTGAAATCTCCCATTCAGATCAATAGATCAAAATCCAAGCACTGTTAAACACCTGCAGTTCCCCCACTGAAGTCCCCTTAGCATCTCACCCAAAAGGAGTCTGCACTAGCAAGGATTTGGCCCTATACCCTGTACTGAAATGACACTAATCAAATCAATGTAAAGTAAAGGGAACTTGCACTAGCTAATATCACTAGCATCGCCACCTTCCTATTTAACTATAGTGCACTAAATAACACAACTGAATGAAAGCTGCAACATACAGCAGGGAGACTTTGCTGAAATAATTAGTACCAGCAGCCTATGATATTGATTTATATATTCAGCATTCCAGGCAGCATTGTGCATTGTAGGTTATTAAGCTCAGAAATCAATGTATTCAACTCCTATGCAAAAACAAAGGAAAAAAGTCAAAGGAACCAATTTGGAACATTTACAGTAGAGAACGGGAGAGATATGGAAGAAGTGTGTGTGTGTGTGTGTGTTCGTGTGTGCGTGTGTGGTATGTGTGTGAGTGAGTGATAGGAGGAAAAACCTATTGAAAAAATGAATTGGAACAGAAAGAACAGCAAACATGAAGGATTGCACAACTTGCAACAGAAAATGTA
This sequence comes from Lepidochelys kempii, assembly GCF_965140285.1. NCBI lineage: Eukaryota > Metazoa > Chordata > Testudines > Cheloniidae > Lepidochelys > Lepidochelys kempii. Next base: position 20,429,588 of record NC_136394.1, on the reverse strand, counting down.
AAACTACATTCACCCTTTTAATGATCTGGAGTGTACTGTCTTATTTTCCCTTTCTGATATTATTCTAAATGCAAAGGTAGAATTTTAAATATATATATTATAAAACACTAGTATATGGGGAATTAGCATTGGGTCTCAGGGGAACTAAAAGTACCAAGAGATAAAGACTTCCATGTGCCTGTAAGGTTATTTTATTGTAGTAACAATATTGTTGGTTAAGGATAAAATAACAATTTGCATTATTATGCACTGTAATGCAAATCGTTTTTTTTAACCAGCAAATATATGGCTTGCTTTTGCCTCGGTGTCAGGATGAATGTTAAATCAGAGCTGATGAATAATTCATATGGTCTGATTTAATGCAACTGCTCATTCTAGGATTCATGTTTGAAGAAAAGCTTATCTTGGGTAGATGCTGTTTAGATTCTGGGCCAGTGAATGCTCCTGAATGACCTGCTTGCAGCAAGATAATCATCTGCTGGTGAACCAGTTGGGTTATCATTAAAATTTTACTGAGTTTCCATAACAAACATATCAAATATATGTGCAGCGATTCCAACCACTAGGTAAAGTGATCTCATTGTAACATCTGTACAAAGCTCACACTCTCTAGGGGCCAGATTATGCCAGCATAGTATGTGGCAACATTGCCTAGTGGACTGGGAGTCAGAATCCTGCATTTATTCCCAGCGCTGTTGCTGACCTTAAGCAAGTAAGTTCCCCTCTCTGTGCCACCATTTCTCTTCCTACTCTTTGGCTTGTTTATTTAGGTTATAAACTCTCTGGGACAGAGACTGCATCCTACTACGTGTTTGTGTGGTGATTTTGGTTGTAATACCATTTCATCATAAAGTCCAGTTTGTCTGGGTGGTGAAAGGGGCTGGAGAGGTTATGGGAGACTGTCTGTGTCTCCATGGTCAGGCGAATACAGTAATCCAGGACTACACTTTTGTTACTGGCTTGGGTAAATCTAATTATATATTATACCACCAGTTTGGATGAGTCTGCCCTGGTTTCTCACAGTCTGACCTGAGATTGGCACTCGCAGTGGTGACCCATTCTGAGCACCATGACACATCCCTTGAATGAAAAAAAATTTCATAACACAGTCACCCTGTGGAACTCATTGCTACAATATATTGAGGCCCAGAGCTTAACAGAATTCTGAAATGATCAGACATTTATATAAGTCACCAGTCCATCCAGAGCTACAACAAGAAGGATTTAGAAATAAACAAAAAAACAAAAAAAACACAAGAGTTTTGGAAGGGACATGAATAGAAATGCCTCAGACAATAAACATAACTAGTATGGGTTAAGAAGTAAACTTTTTTTCTGTGGGCTGGTTATTCCATTATTACCTATTGCAGGGTTTCTTGCACCATCCTCTGTAGCAGCTGATGCTGGCAACTGTTGAAGAGAAGATACTGAATGGGCAACAGGTCTGATCCAGCCTGGCAACTCCTACGTTCTTCTATTACAACACAGATAAATGAGGAAACCATCCAAGATCCCAGCTACTCTCCACAAAACTGCAGGGAAAGGTTGGGAAGCTGGGTTACCCTTAATTAAGTCACGTTGTAATGTTGAGAGTGAGATTTTTTTCACTTGCATAATAACCCATTTCCAATCTCAGTAACTTGCTGCATGGTTTTAAGAGTGTAACATTCAAATAACTGGATTCAACAAGCATTTTTCAGCAAGAAAAAATTATTCTTAACATAAAAGGATATAATTTCTCTCGCCTCGCCATTGACCATCAGAAAGAAACTCCTGAGAGTTCCTAAAATTCTTATTAGAGAGAATTAAAAAAATACATGTGCACAGCGGGGAACTAATTTATGCACACCTCATGCCTTGGGTAGCTGATTTATGACTGTCACTGTGCGTAATAAATTCAGTTTCTGTGGGCTTGAGTCTTAGCTCTCAAAAGAACCCTATAAAAGTCAACATGTCACAGGTGAGATTAACTCCTTGCTGCCAGTGTCAGTCAAACATCTAATGTAAAATGAAGAGGGGCAGCATCATTTTCCCCAATTTAGAATCTACCCCAAAAATCACTGATTTTAGATGTAGTACAGAACTCAGCACTTCTGAAGTCCAAATTTATTCAGCTCTTACAAACAATGAAAAAAGAAAAGGAGGACTTCTGGCACCTTAGAGACTAACAAATTTATTTGAGCATAATCCAATGCATGCATCCGATGAAGTGAGCTGTAGCTCACAAAAGTTTATGCTCAAATAAATTTGTTAGTCTCTAAGGTGCCACAAGTACTCCTTTTCTTTTTGCGGATACAGACTAACATGGCTGTTACTCTGAAACCTACAAACAATGAGTTTTTCACCTAATCCAAATGGTCTTAATTATATTTCTTTGGCCATCACCCTAGGAACAGACCAGGAATTACTTTCAAAAGTAACGTTAAATGGAAACGTGCAAAATCAAACAATAAACTGGAAGAACATGTCTTTTAAATGATAGTTTTCCCTTGCAGAACATTGGTTACATTAAAAGGACCATATATTTTGTGACAGTTATGAAACCCCAAACTTTTTTGGAAAAAGTACTCCAGTGGTTTTGGTGAAATCCAAGAGATCCATCCATTTTTGCCAAAAACATGTGAAACTAAACTGACATTCCTGGCTAGTAGCATAAAAGGAAAGGGGAGCTAGCAATCCACAATGTTCCCACTGTATTAAAGCAAGCAACAGCTCCCCCTGAATGGGCAGAGAAAGGTTAGCACTTGTCAGCACAGATTCACCCTGCTAATAGCTATTACCCCCCACACTGGTGTAGCTGTCCCACTGAAAACTCGAACGTAGACAAGTTTGATGGCTATAAACCCCATTGGCACCATTGCAGCTTTCTCCAGGCTCACGCAGGGATTAGTGGTGCTGGTGCAAGTTGCAACTTAGTCTGGCTACGCTAGGAGGTTTTATCGGTGCTGGCTACTTACAGCTGTAAACTGAGGCAAATTCTCAATATAGACAAGGCCTTAGATGCCTATAGGACAGGCGGTAAATAGGGACAGTACATAACTGCATCATCCCAGGAGCCAGCCAGAGAACGAAAAGTGACTCAGTCACAATTCCTCCCCAATGCCTTCTTTGCTCTGTGTAAGAAGTAAATTACTTCCGTTTTCATAGAGCAGCTTACCCCCCCACTTCCATGAGTCCAGCCAGCCGCTTTTGAATGGTGGAGGGGGAGCAAAGCGAAGACTTCTCCCACTCCCTGCCCACATCCTGACGGGGGAACAGAATGTCACTTCATTAGCCTTTGTTCTCTCCACCACAAAAGCAGAGCACTTGGAGCAGGGTTGAGCAGATTACAGGCAGGATTGTCTCAGCCCTTAACGGGGACATGGCATGTCTAGTTTGGCTCTTCAGTTAAATGCCATTTGATGGGAGCACCTTAGCTATTCAGTGAGCACTCTCAGCATCCTCGCTTCTTACGTGATTATGATTCGCTCATGGCATCTTTACCATCAGTGCAAGCTGCCACTTAGGAATAAAGAGGGGAGGAGGGTAAATCAACTACCCAGACTTACAAAAACACCAAAAACTCATAATTAATGCTGCGTCACTGCAGATCTCCCAGTTACACAATCAGCTGTGGCATACATTGTAGAGTAGTTTGTATTAACAGGCCGGGATAGGTGGCGTTTTATATGGTCGGTGGTAAGTCACCTCAAGATCTGAGTATGAGTTGGATGTCACATAATATGCCCTCCACTTGTGGTAGAGCAGCTGGTCTGCGGTTGTGGCTCTGAAGACAGGGGCGGGAAGGGACGGGTACAGATGGATACGTTTACAAGATGAAGAGTTTACTGTTTGGGTTCAGCTGTAGTGAAGTACAGACGGCTTTTGTCATTTTTCTCCAACTGTCTTTTCAATTCAGACGAACGCACTGACAAAATGATAATTGCTTTTGTCACAGCTGTGCCCATTTAAAAAAAAGTACTATATATAACTCCTAAACACACAAGGCCAAGGGTGGGGGGAATCCCCTATCAAAGCAAAGTATCTAATTTGTCTAAACCATGCAGCCTACCATTCTGTGCTATGAATCTTTTATTCCTCCCAAACTAAGTAGTGTTTTTGTAGACCCCTGCCTATCTTGCCCATGGATCCCGATCCGACAGACATGCTCAGAGCACATTAACGCCTAACAAAAGAGCCTAGGAGGATGGCACAGGCAGGAGGTGGCGGCATCCCTTGTAACATTTATCTCAGGGGTTAGCGCACTCACCCAGGATGGGGGAGACCCCAGTACAAGTCCCCTCTCTGACTGATGAAAAGGGATTTGAACTTGGGTTTCCCATCTCTTAGGTAAGTGCCCTAACCACTAGGCTCTGGGCTATGCCAAGATGGGTTGATCTCTCCTGTTGAAGCCATTCCACTTTGTGTAACTAATTAAATATACATTGGTTCCAAGAGTGAGCATGACTTTAGTTAAATCAGTGCAAGCTGTGTGTAGACAAGGCCTTACATAATGCTTACTAAGTATTCCTAAGACATAACTGAGAATAACTTCTTTTAACTCCTGTTTCAGTGGTACAGAAGTCCTGCCCGTCATCATGGCATTAAAATAAGGAAGCGTCTGTTGATATATGCTATTTTCTGTAGAAAATCCATGTTTTTAAATGCACATTAAAACCTTTCAGAAGCCATGTAACCCTAAAACAGAGCATAAGGACTGGATCAAACCACTACATCTTCAGTCAGTGTAGATATAATATGCCATTAGCAAGGAGCTACTCCAAAACAAAATTCGTTAATCATTCCTGCAAATAAAGGACCCATTTACTAATGCTTCTGTTCAAACTCAAACAAAGCATTCGTAAAATGGGTCCCTTGTTTGCACATCATATTAAAAGGTCAGATGCTATTGTTTGCTGTAGTTTGCCAGGCTACAGACATTTGATGTTCACCTGTGGGGACCGCTGGAGTCCCAATTTAACTACCTTTACTATGAGGCAGTGGTCTTGTATGCTGGATTATGCAAGTGACAGTCACCTCACTGATTTTCTTATTTGCTCCTCCTTTTTCTCAATGGTAGCTTCTATGGTTACTGTTTGCATCTTTCTCTGAATGTAACTAAACATTGCTGAGGTATGGCAAAGGGTCACAAAGCATCCCAAAAGCTAGTTTGTCAACCTGTATCCCAAACAGTAGATTAACATAAGTGGTTCATTGGAATACGACTATACTCAACAAATGCTGACAGTGAGATGGGGGATGGAGGCACTACCTGAGCCCCAGCATCAGCTCAATTCACTCCTTCACCAAAACTGGCTTTTTGGAGACACCCAGGGCATATAATTTGGTTCTCTTTCTTAATAAAAATATCATCCTTGGAAGAAAAGTTCGTGCTGACTGCATCTGCACTTTTTCTGCTGAGTCATTCAAATGTCATTTCATGGGATGTTGTTCATTTAAGTCCCAAATTTCCCTACGCTGCACACAAATCTGGTGCCCCCCACATTATCTACATAAAGAACCATGAAACTGAAGTTTAGAGAGAGAGAAAGATTTACACTGAATGACAGAATCTCACATCACTTAAAAGTTTCCTGTGTACATTTTTTTCAAGCCACTCAGTTTGGATCTTCATTATGCCTGGCATCCCACAGTTGGGCCTTGACAGGGGAAAGAGATCTGGTCAGTTATCTTGCAGCTGCAAGCTGGAAAAAGCTGCTCTTGAGCGAAAGGTATTCATCCTGCCAATGACCATCCTGAGCCTGAAGCTGGTGCAGTTACTTAATGATGGCTGTTTTAAAGCTGAATTTGCCCACACTTGTAAAGGTTTTTGGTCCCCCTTAAGGAAATTTTGGACTTCGTCACATTCACATGATTAGTCTGTAAAACTCTTTCTGCCAATTCAATAATTCTCCTCCCAGCAGCTACTAATCTGGTTGGTGAGAATCCGTTCTGGCTAGATCAAGTCAGTATAAGACCAGGAAATTAATAGCTTTAAAATTCAATTTCTTTCTATCCATATTTTAAGATTGTACTGCCAAGTTTTAACACACCTGTTTCCTGAATGTTGTCAAGCAGAACAACTTGTACTGATTTGTGGTATTCATCCACTCTACAAAATCACTGACAGCTTCATTACATGGGATGCTAATTTTTTTCCCATGTGGCCACCCATAAAGAGATTAAATACGTTGTATTTTCAAGTATCTTACTTGGGAGGAATTGTGAATACATTTGTGTCATCATATGGAGGTTATTTAACATTATATGGGGCAAAAATGGAAAGAAATTACATATATTCAAGTTGTATCTGAACCTATAAAATAATGTTTTATTTGCAATTCTGCATATTTATAGAAGAAACACTTAGGCCAAAGCATCATCCCATTGGAAACAAAATCCTGGTCCTACTGAAGTCAATAGAAAATTCGCCATTGACTTAAATGAAATCAGGATTTGGCCCTTCCTGTATATAGTTGAGATCATTCATGCCAGTGAATTACAAGGATATCACAGTCTTGCCACTGTTGGAGGTGACTAATGCAATCAATGTACTGGAGGTGCAAAAGGAAGCTATCTAAAGAGGGATTAAAAACTGTTCAGAGAGCTGAAATGACTCCCTGCACCATATAATCATCCACATTACGGTCCGAATCCATGTGAGTGGCCTAGTTAATCCGTCTTCTCTAACTAAGGTACTTCAGTGGTGCCCTTTGATATGTGACCTGTGGGCACAGAATTATGGAGGAGATAAATGTGCTGCTGCAATTAGTGCATCCCCAGGCAATTCGTGTACCAGACCCAGAAAAACCCCTGTTATTATATGTCTAGCAGCACACTGATACAACAAAGACATAGTAGAGTTACATTATCCTGAAGGGTTTTCTTTATGACAACTTAAAATCCTATAGTTCAGCTGATGCTTTAATTGCAATCCAAATTTCTCAGTTCTGCTGAACAAAACCACACCACCACCACCACCACAAAACAAACAAAAAAACCCCAGCCGTGTTCATTTCCTCATATGTGTTTTTGTGTGTGTGTTTGAGGGTTTTTTTGTTTTTTTGCTTTCTTTTTTGTGACACACACAACCAGGAGTTGAACTTTGGGAACGGTACATGGTAGTAATACGGACCTGTGGGGGGTGAAGGGAGCACAAATAATAGATTGCACTCAATAGAAGGAGGGAGGGGGAACATGGCTAATAAGTGATACAATTTTCTTCAGGAGCTATTGGGTCTCAAAGGACTCCCTGCTGGCCTGCAGAGATGAACTCAGGCTGTTGCTGGGGGGAAGGGTTGATGCAGAATGGAATGAACTTTCTTGGGTAATTTTGTTCCAAACTCAGACCTTCTGATGATTAGTAACATGCTCCCAAGTCTCCCACAACCTACCCTCCAGTAACAATGCTACACTATGATGGGCATGGAAAAGATTAAACTTAAGTACTAACCAAATAACAAGCATTTATCATATGCACCTCACAAACATAACAGAGACACAATCAATTTTGTTGACCTGACCAAAAAAGCAGATCTCTCCACTCAGGAATGTTATTTCCCTGAGAAATACTCAAAGATACCAGTTTCTACAATGATCCTTCCTTGAGTTTTACTTCACTCTGCTTGTATGTCGGTATTCACTTCCCAGGAGAATGGTATTCTGAACTGGCATAAAGGCAGCAGAGCGGCCTCCTGTGCCAACCTCTCCATCCAATCTGGCAGAGGGGATATGCTGGGGTGGTAAAGGCATGTGCCTGCATTAGGGATCACAGCCAGCTGTGGTAGGGAGTTCTAACTTACTGAGAATTAGGGAACCATAATCAGCTCCCTCAGGGCCTTTTCTGCCTCTGGGGAGCCAAGCAGATCTTGACACAGGTAAGAAATTGGCCCAATAGCTCTGTCTAATACAAGCAGCACTAAAAACGGACACATTGTGGATTTGTTGACGGGTAACTTCTTGTTTTAAACTAGCTGAACATTTTTTGATGAGTAACCACCCAGATATCCTAGAATGCCATTATCACTAGATTATATAATTATCTGTATAGCACCAGTGACAAGTATTAGGTCTGTGAAAAAAAGGCATCAGGTAGGATTTATTCTGCAACCTGAGCATGCTAGCCCCAGTCCAGCAGAATATTTAATTCAGCATGTGCTTAATCTTAACAAAATTAGTAGTTGCACTGAAGTCAAGTAGTCACAATGAAGTTAAGCACACACTTTGCTTAAGCATAAGGATCGGGACTTATTTTTGTAAGGTGTGCAATACACCACTGTTCTTACTAGGGGTAGGAATCTGCTGCTGGGAGGAGAAGATCAAAAAAGTGATCAGCTTGTTGATTTATCATGCTGGGAGCAACCCAAAGCAGCATAATTTAAAGAGGAAGCCCGTTCTCACCAGGTGTGCAAGCTTACACCCTTTGTTATTACAAGGAGAGTTAGCTAGCTCAGCAGAGAAGTTTTCCTCAAGATCAAGCACATCTCCTTTTCCCATTTGTTTTTGGCAGCCCCCATCTTCCACTGCCGCATTAAAAACGTAAAACTCGGAAATAAAAGCTTTTCATTTCTCTCCCTAATTAGTAAGCACAGCAGCTGCTTGGAGGAAGAATAACGAGACTCATTGCTGAACATTTGAGATGAGGAAAATCCTATGCTTCTTCGCCTGCTGCGAATCAGATGTTTTGTGGCATCAGGAGGCATTGGGCTGGAGGGGAGAGGAGCAAGGGCACAGTGCAGTAGGGGGAGGTGGCAGAACTGGGTGGGGAAGAAGTAGGGCAGGAAGAGGTGGGGCGGAGCGGGAAGAGGCGGGGTGGGATTGGGAAGAAGCAGGACAGGGGTGGGGCCTTGGGGGAAGAGGTGGAGTGTGGGCGGGGTCTGGGCAGAGCCAGGGGGAGCCCCCTGGTAGGTTAGAAACTCAGCACCTATGTCCCCGGCCCCGCACTCCCCTCTTTTGGTGATTTTTTAAAGGTGTTATTACATAATGTTGAGAGCTGTTTTTCCTGTTATTGCTTTTGCTAAAGTTATTAAGAATATATGTTAAAATTGCAGATAGATGCTGCCGCAAAGAGCTTAGTGTCTTTTTGTTTGCTGTTTGTACAGTGCCTAGCTCGATGGAGTCCTGGTCTGTGACTGGGGCGCCTAGGGGCTACTGCCATACAAATAAATTAATAATTCCTGGACAGATATGTTTGTATACCTCTATCTGTAACATTTTTATCGAAATCTATCTATGGAAGGCTCCTCCCACTCTTCCAGGACACCTCACCATCATTGTTTGCACAACACTCTGTGAGGCAGAGAAGCATTAACCCCCATTTTACAGCTAGGAAACTGAGATACTGAGAGATTAAGTGATTTGCCCAAGGCCACCCACAGAGTCTGCCCAGAGGTGGGAACTGAACTCAGGCCTTCTGAAGCCTGCACCTGTACTTTAACCCCAAGACTGCCCTTCTTCATGTGAAGTATAGCTGGGGAGCAAAACTCCTGTCTTGCCTTGATACATATAAGGGGTCAGGCCTAAACAGCCTCAAACTTTGGGGGATGTTCAGCTCTTGATCCAAACTTTGCTGCTTAGCCCCATCTCTGAGTTACATTAATATTTCCTTTGGGCTTCAAAGAACTGCTTACTGACAATTTCTTCTAGAAACTTGTGCCAGCTGTCTATCACAGAAATATTACTTTCTCAGCTCAAGAGGGAAGGAAATGTGATGTGTTGTGTGACCTGCTGATCCCAATTCAGAGTGACAGGCACATGTTACTGGGTTAAAATTTCAAAAGAAAGATGTTATCAAGCACTTCCCAGGCTCTGTGGGTAACATATCAATCCAGAGCCCGCAGTGGGGAATGCCCAAATTAAATCCAAATTTGTTCGAACAAATTCACTGCTGCGCCTAAGCAGGAGCAGCTCCATTGGCTTCAAGGAAGTTGCAATCCATAACTTGTGCCAAGAATTAATCTGGCCTCTTATTTAAAATCTCTTTAAAACTTTTGAAGTCTTTGCAGTATAGGCAGCAGATTCATCAGTAGGAAGCTAACACCCCATGTCATGAGCAATATTCAGGAAGGATGGTCTTGTGGATAAAGCACTGAACTAGGACTTGGGTTTGATGCCCAGTTCTACCACAGGCATCTAGCAACTCAAAATCTCTCTATGCTTCAATTTCCCATCAGTATAATGGGGCTAAAGTTTCCTCTCCTCTAGTTAGGCTTTGTCCTGTATCTTTAGATAGCAAACTTCTTGCAGTCAGGACTGTTTTACGCTATGAGTATATCTACACTGCAATCCAAGGTGTGATTGCAGTTTGGGTAGACATGCCCATGCTAGCACCGCTAAAAATAAGTGTCAAGGTAGCAACACAGGCTTCAGCAACGCAAGTCAGTACCTGGGGTATGGGATGAGCATGTACACTGTATTGCTGAAGCCAGTACCAGCTTTTCTACACTGCTTTGGCAGTGGTGATAGCATAGACAAGTCTAGCCAGGTTGCAATCACACTTCGAATTGCAATGTGCGTGGACAGCACCTAGAAGAATGGGGCACCAGTCTCATTTGGAGCCTGTGTAGGTGCTATGGTAATACAATTAAATAGGATGCAATTATTCTATAAGAAAGCATGTTTGTGTATTTAAAACGCATATTACGCCTCTGTAGAAATACCAGTAAATTTCTCACCGGGGCTTAACCTCTATTGCAGGGGCATAATTAATTTCTTCTGAAAAATCATGCAGAGTCCGAGTTTGCCCACACACACAAAGTGACACTGACCCAGGAGCAATAAACATTATTCCTCAACTATTGAGAAACTATCCTTGTATAGTGGCATGTACCCTATACCTACCACCAGTTCATACCCTATATTTCATTCTTCAAAGTTTAAGGCCAGAAGGGACCATTAGATCATCTAGTCTGTCCTCCTCTGTCTCTCAGGCTTTTAAATGTCACCCAATTAGCCCGGAATTAAGCCCAATAATTTGCACGGAGGGGATGAGGTATGTCTTCCAGAAAGGCATCCATGCTTGATCTGAAGGCACCAAGAGATAGAGCATCCACCACTTCCCTTGGTAGTTTGGTTCAGTGGGTAATCCACCTCACGGTTAAAAATTTGTGCCTAACTTCTCATTTGAATGTCTGATTTCAGCTTCCAGCCACTGGTTCTTATTCTGCTCTCTCTGTTAGATAAGAGAGTCCTTTAGTTGCCCATATTTTGCTCCCCCTGGGAAGGTATTTAAACACTATAATTAAGTCACTTCTGAATCTTTTTTTTCTGATAGGCTGAGCAGACTGAACCCTAACAGCTCCTGTTACATGTGGAACCCTAGCTATAGAATTCCAAAATTGGGGGCGGGGGGAGGATGACTGTACTAGAGTTGGGGAATTAAAAAAACCTGTGATTCATCCAACTAGCAAGTGTGCAGGGCAACCTTCCAACACAGCTTCTTTCATTATTGGAAATGAAAAGGTACCAACTGGGGAGAGTGTGATTGAAAAGATCCTGCCTAAAGCTGGTAGTTTTCTTTCACAGACTGTGAATCTGAGACTTTAATTAACCATCCTTCCAAGAAAGCGACGTTGGGCTGGCGCCATTTACCAGCAACCAGCTGCACATGCAACCATTAGCAGCAATTTCAGTGAGACCATTAGTTCTGTAGACAGGTAAACAGTCATCCAGACACACAGAGTGGGTCTTCAAATAGTCAACAGTTTCTCATTGTTAAATCCCACTGTTTAAGATAAAGTTTGGATAAATACCGTTACACACAAAGAAACTTTGAAGGGAACTACGTTGTGCACGATAGGCAATGGCAGATTGGACACCTTCTCCATGTTAAATCATCACAGGGGCTAGATACAGGAATGGTTTGAGCTCCGCTATTGTATTATTAATGGTGGGGAGAGATTCACCCATGTTCAGCGCAAGGCCACTTATCTCTCTCAAACTCTATTTTGAGGGCTTGTGCCAGGTCTCTGCAAAAGCATGAATCACACATTTGGATCAATGAACTGAGATATGATCTTCTGTTGGCACACTTACTAGCTGGCTGAAAGCACAATTTCATTTTTTTTTAGTTCCCTGAACACTTTTCTGTATTTTTCCCTCCAAAAGTTTGAAATGCTGTAGCTATGGTTACAAATGTAGCTGGAGCTGTTAGCGAGTTTAATTTGTTTAGTTTATCAACACGATGATTACAGCATTTGCCTGGCTTGTTGATACTCGACATTTTATTCCATGTTTCAAAATGTTGCATGCAAAAGGCAAGTTTTCCTTAGCAATGAATCCCTTTCACTTTGTGTTATCAAAAAGAGAAGCTCTCAGCAACGCAAGAGCCTTAAGGGGAAAAAATGTAACTGTGAAATAGCTTTAATTTTTAAAATTAGTTGCACTAAAGACTCTAGGCCAAAAGGCCTATTGACTTCATTTGAGAATGGGACCAGGCCCTAAAATTAACTAAACTCCCTTTTTTGTTGTTCTTTGTGCAGAAGGTAGGAATTTTAAATAATTAATTCAAGAGTAAATTTTTGGCTTAAAGTAAGTTTGAAAGCCATCACTGAGATTAACAGAAAATTAGCTACAGAATTTGCATAGTACATATTTTATAGTGGTGATTTAATACACAATCATAAGCTGGTTGAACTTTTATATTCACTCCAGTCCTTAAATTTGTGCTACTTTGAAAGCAATGGATCACAAAGTGTGACATTATTAATTGCAGAATAAACATGGAGGTGGCAAGTAGGAGGTCAAGCAATAACAAAAGACAGAATATAAATCCAAAACTTTGTAAAAAACAAACAAACAAACCATCAAGGAAATTATTTTTCCTGATGAAATCATAAAACATACTTTTCACAAAAGAAAAAAAGTGTTAAGTTTTGTTTATAACAATCAATGAAACTTCATCTATTGGTTTAAAAAGCAAACACTGCAATACAGACAAAACTTCAACATTTTAAATATTCTAAATAGATGCTATTTTTTTAATCTCTGAACTGCCCCAGTTTTTTTAGACTAACTCAAATTTCATGAGCTTCAGTGTCCCCAATATAAAGGATCCCTGCATTTTTACAGAGGCACAAAACTCTCTATAAATAATCCTTTGTTTATGTGACTAAATTGTTGATCAGATGAATTGACAGCCATACTTCCCTGTATATCCATTAATACTAACATACTGGTTAGACGTAGATGAACATGCACCTGAAAGCTTCAAAACTTTGCATTACATCAGAACCAGTCAATGTACAGAGAAAAGTTTCAGAGTAGCAGCCGTGTTAGTCTGTTAGTCACATCTGATGAAGTGAGCTGTAGCTCACAAAAGCTTATGCTCAAACAATGGCATCCGATGACGTGAGCTGTAGCTCACGAAAGCTTATGCTCAAATAAATTTGTTAGACTCTAAGGTGCCACAAGTACAGAGAAAAAAAATTCCTCGGATACTAAAAGCTGTTCTTTCCTGAACTTCTCTGTTGAGGGTTTTATTTTTTTTTAAATTGCATCATTCTGCTTATGAACTTTGTTATGCCTTTAAAAATATTTTGAAGAGTGCATTATAATACAAAGAAGATTACCTGGAATATGCATGCTATTTCAACAACAGGAGAACAGGGAAGTTGGTTAGAATTAAAGCATTTCACATCCCCATCAATGTTAATGGTGTGGTAGACGAGCAAGCAAGGAAACCTAATTCACCCACATAATTAAGTCAGTTTCTGACCTGAGGAAAGCTGTGGTCCTGAAATAGGGAGCAGTCAGACTGTTTTTCAAAGCCATTTTAATTTTAAATGTTGAACGTGGGGGGAAACAAATAGACTGCACGACACTCCACCAGAAATGAAAAACAGTGGCAAGCTGTTAAATGCATAACCTTGTGACAAAGAAGAAAGCATTTCTTGAATGGTTTTATTCCTTTTGTGGTTTTGATTGCATTCTAGCTCAAGTAAGGAGAATGAGCTTTATTCTTTTAAAAAGTTAAAAAACCTAAGTTGTATCCGATCCCTTGATGCAGAGAAAACATATTGGACTAATAATATTTTCTCCACAGTGCAGACTACAATGACATGTAATCCTTTGGTGCACAGAAACTGGGTTTTTAAAAATCTGTAATTTAAGGATAATATGTTTCACCTAAAGAAGAAAAAGAAAAGGGTAATCCATAGTTTTATCTAGATCTTCTGCCTGTCTTCCTCCTTCAATAAAGCCACAATCTTCAGATATTTTCTAAGGTGCTGGATTTTTGTAGATGCTGTAACAATGCTGATCCATACAGTTATTAAAATAAACCTCCCTGCCTCCGTATAGGAAGCTGGCAAATACGTCCTTGCCTTACCCTTGTAATGAAGTTGTTCTGTGACAGGGGCTTGGGAAGGATGTTATCAAAAAAGTACAAGAGGTTGAATGTTTATGTTATATGTTAGTTTTTAACTAAAATGTTTTTGCCCGTGGGAAGCTCACAGCAAACTGTGTCTTTTGAACCTCTACTGATTCAGGCTAAGATGAGGAAATACTGTCTTTTTCTGTACGTTCTAGAAAGTTCCATTAAATTGCATCAGTGTTTCTCATAGCAATGCTCTTGCAAACCCTGATGTTACTAGTTATTAACTACAGTATTTGGCTTCACATATTTCTGGAAATCCAGCCAAGTTTTTTATGTAGCCAATTAAAAATATTTCACTATAAAGGATTTGTTATTGAATATGTATGTGAATAACTGGGAAAAAGAAATAGTCTTGGTAATTCTAGACTAAACAAAGCTCTGTCCTTTGAAAAGTGAGCATCTTGTTTCCAATGATATACAGAATATGGATAATGAACGTGAGGCTCAGTTTGCTAAACTGGATCTTTTGCTAATAGTACAAATAGTAAAGTTTCCCAATGCACTTCACAGGGAACAAAACATGAGTTTTGAACTTTAGGATGTTACTCCAAATCTGCAAAATTTCCAAATCTGAAGGGAAGCAAAATGGCACTTGCTGGTCTACCTGAGTAGAAAAAAAAAACGGTGTTGCAAAGTCTTCATTCATTCTGTGCTATAACTAGCAAACTAATTACCAAACAGGCTGTATATTACCTGCTATGCCATTGTACACCACAGAAGCAGCACACACGTAGCCTCATGAATGAACATGTATTGCTTATCTGTTCACATCTTGGGTTTTTAGTATGCAAAAAGAGGCCTCATAGAAGGAACTAAACTAGCATGGAGATTTCTGACTTCTTGAGTACTTGGGCAATATCGCCCTGCAGAAGTGAGCCTTTTGCTACAGATGAAACTGAGCTTCATTAGTCTTTAGTAGATTTTCTCCTATACCTTTGGAAAGAACATTAAGGCATCAGCAGTACAGATCTTTTTATCAACCTGTTCCTCTAGCACCTGAATTGCATCCGGCTTCAAAGGGTTGATCTACACAGCCTGCAGCAGGAACTCTCAGAAGCTGGGTCGACAGACTTGGGGCTTGCAGGACTCACACTAAGGCATTAAAAAACCTGCTGTGTAGATGTTGCAGCTAGGGGGAGAGGTGGGCTTCAGAGCTCGAGCTCAAGAGTTTATGCAACTATTTTTAGCACTGTAGCACAAGCCCGAGTCTGTCGACCTGGGCTGTACGCTTCACTGCAGCAGGCGGACACTCGCTATGTAGACGTACCCGAAGGGCCCTGTAACAGATTTGCATGTGCATCATATTCCATTTATTTGATTTCATGGGGCTGTTCTGTCCCTGTATTGACACCACTAAGCCCAACTGCCCTTTTCCTGATATCAGCTGAAAGGGATTAAAGAAGGTTTCCCCCCCCCCAGGGCAAGGAACTCTGTGGGGTTGGAGCATCTCAGTGCAGATGGAATGTTCAGTCTATTTTGCTGACAGCTTGTAATGAACCTCTGAGTATGTGAAAACAGCACTTTTCAGAGCCTTTAATGATGCCCGATGTGGGTGAATTTTCGTGGGCACAACAAAAGGCACCTCCCGGACTCCAGCGAGATGCCCTTGCCAAATTTTAAGTCCTAATTCCAAAGCATAGAGGCAGTACAGCTTCTCAGGAAAAGGGTCGTGGTTTTTAAAACACTGAGAGCACATTTTTCTCTATGCCCTTTCTCAAAAGTGTCTGAAGAATTTTTGCTGAAGCTTTAAAGAAAAAAAAATCGACCTAGGTCGTTAGTTTGGCAAAGTTATAAGCAACTGACAACATTCTTAATATGGAAAGCATTAGGCAACCCACAATAACAGGCATTACAGCCCCATCTGCCTAGGATGAATAGGAGTGTTAGGAATTTGGGCCATATTTAGAAGCCCCTACTCAAATTTTATTCAGCCTCCTCTGAAGAAAACCTCATTGAAATCGAAGAGTAAAGGACTACGTGAAACCTGAGTAAGAACTTCAGGATTTAAGCCCATAGGAGGGTAGGATTTTTTCCCCCCTAGAACAATTTCACTAACAAAAATCACACCTGAAATGGATTGATCTGATTTGGGTCTTTCATGCCTGTTCACTATCAATGGATTTTAATTATGTCTGAGTTCACTCTAAGTGGACTCCACTGCATTTTACTAATGGAGTAATTTGGTGAATACTCACTGGTATAAGAGACCATATTCTACAGCATATAAAAGCACGTTTTTCTCTGTGTAAATGGTTTGGTCTCTGCATACATAACATATGCAAGAGAGATATGGCAACTAGTGAGGGGAAAATGAAAAAAAATTCTGCAATGCATTAAAAACAAGAAAGAAAAGGATCTTCTTATACAAGACTAATTGAAAATGCAAATTGGAGTTGATGGCTGAGGGGATGAAATGCTCCTGATTTTCTGTGTCTAACAGAACACCAGGAAAGACTAAACTGATCAGACCTCAAACGGGAATTACCATAGGAGTGGAAAGCACAGAGTGGAGTCATTAGATTTTTGGCAGCCTGAATTTTAAGACTCATAACTGAGAGGATCTTCCTTTTTGGAAAACTACACGCATTTTCCAAAGTTTTATGCTCACTGAAAGACACTGATGGAATTGGCAGTAAAAATAATGAAGTGAATGGATCTTGGGGGAAAGCTGCACCAAGAACAAGAGACTTTGTAGGTGGAGGTTAGCAGAGCAATTCTTCACATGTGAGCCAAGACAGCAAGAAATCTTTCATGAGGATGACAACTTTAATGTAGCTACTTACATAAGGAATATATATATATATTTAAGAAATGGTTTTCAGGGACAGGTCCTAGCTGATGGGAACTCAAATTCCTTGCTTTTCCAGATAAAAATATTTGTCCATACAGCTATCTATATAAGGAGAACCTGACAACATTTGCTTGTTGCATTAGGGAAAAAACATATTATGCTTACCTTTCTATACACCTAATTGTTCTGAACTGTAATAACTACCTAGCAGCCCAGAAGGCTATTGAACATGGAATTGAGAAATAAAAAGCACAGGACTCTACAACAGCCTTTTGATGTGGCCTCCGAGTTTTGGACTGCTTAGGAACAAATACAATTAAGGCTTCTCCTAGCCAGAACTCAGTTATCATAATTATCCAGACATTAACTCCCAAGCTCACATTTAGGGCTTGTCTACACTTGAAAAACTACAGAGGCAGAGCCGCAGCTGTGCTGCTGTAGCGCTTCAGTGTAGACACAACCTACCCTGATGGGAGGGGTTCTCCTGTTGGCATAGGTCATCTATGGCCATGTCGATATGTAAAGCACTGCAGCTGTACCGATACTGCTGCAGTGCATCTGGGGAAGACACTCTAGGCTGACAGGTGAGAGCTCTCCCATCAGCATAATAAAACTACCTCCAAGAGCAGCAGAAGTTATGTCAATGGGAGACATTCTCCTGCTGACATAGTGCTGTGCACATGAGCTTATGTCAGTGTCGCTCAGTGGGGTGGTTTTTTCACACCCCTAAGTGACATAAGTTGTGCCAACATAGGGTATGTCTACACTAAAGCCTACCTCCTTGAGAGACGGTAGCTAAGGCAACAGAAGAATTCTTCCACTGACCTAGCGCTATCTACATTGGGGGTTAGGTCCGCTAAATTACATCACTCAAAGCTATGGATTTTTCACACCCCAAGCGATGGAGTTAAGCCAACCTAATTTTCTAGTGTAGACCAGCCCTAAAGGTATGTTGATATCAGGATTAGTTTTCCAGGACTTGGAACATCTTCTTTAATTCAGCAGCCTACAGATTGGACATTTAGTCAAATATGTAAAGTAACAGTAGGGTGACCAGACAGCAAGTGTGAAAAACTGGGATGTGGGTGGAGGGTAATAGGCATCTATATAAGAAAAAAGCCCCAAATATCGGGACTGTCCCAATAAAATCGGGACATCTGGTCACCCTAAATAACAGATACTTATGAATCGTGCTATAGGGGAGGTTTTTGAACAAGAGAGGCGCAAAAAGCATTTTGGGTACTAAACTTTGATCTTTACTAACAAGATGTTGCTAACTAATTTGAACTTAAAGCTGGGGAAATAAGTGAATTTGTGAAAATATTGGATTGAGAGACCTGAAGAGCAAAGTTCTCTCTTATCCAGAAAACAGGTAGAATGGCAGTCAATGGCAGTGCAAGCTTCTCCAAACTAATGTGCCCCAATGCTGATCTTGAGTGACCATGCCCCCAAACCTTTGCCTCTTTGTTCAGACTACCGGCAAAAACAGTCTAGTCCAAAGGGAACTAGACTGAGCCCATTGAACTTATTTCACACAGGACGCCATAGAGCCATCAGATTGGTAACCTTTTTCGTTACTGACCTAGGATCAATTTGAATATATAACCTAGATGTTAAAGATTTAATGTTTCGTTACCAATCCCTTAAGCCATCCAGTAGAACATTGTGAATTTTATCAGTTTGGGGCCATGAGAGATTTGCCATCTTGACAAAACACTGTTTGTGAGGGTGCTGAAACTTTGAACACGTTCAGGTCCAGCTGGAGCTAAAAAGTGAAACTATGCAAATCCCACACCATGTGAGCCTAGGGGCTGAGAAATTTCAGAGTCCCGTACGTGGTAACTTCGGAAAACATTCTGAGGAGTTACTGGGAAGTCTGGACATCTCAGATCCTTCTTAATTATCCAGAGATAGGAACAGGAACCTTTGCTGCAGCAACTTAAAGAATCAATTTTCTGCATCCAAAAACTTGACAGGAGAGAAGTCAAACCAGATGTTCTCTGAAGGGGGAAAGTGTGAAGATCTTTGGGAAAGTATTTGCGGGAATATGAAAATGCTGCAGAGCTAGTCAACCCTCAACATGATGTCTCCTTATGGTAAGCGTGGAACGGAGGCTGGAGATCCTGAACAGGGCAGCTACGAAGAGCACAGTGAACGAAGAGCACAGTTTCCAGTGAACATAAGCCAAGTTCTGGCTTCATGTCAAAGCCAGGCAAGTTTCACCTGCTTTTGTGGGTCACTGAACATTTCATACAACCCTACCTACTCAGATCTGTTTAAATGCCACTTGTAATGAGTGGGCAGAAATAGACGGTACTTCAGCATCTCCAACACAACATATTCCACAAAGCACAAGAATAACCCGAGGACATGTCCTCTAGTAGAATTATAGCTTCATATACATAGCAGTTAACTAGCTTTCATAAAAGGAGGGCAACTAGCATTTTCAGACATAGTCATCAGATCTGTGGAAGAGGGACTGAAATCATTATAATATAGAAACCAAGCAAAGTAGCCTTAGAATGAGCTCTGGCTGGAAGTCCATGCAATTGTCATGAAAACCCGGTAATGTGACCTGGAGGTAATTTCCAACAGAGACCTTGAGCAACAGAATCCAAATTGCTTGGAAATCTGCAATAAGTTAGTTTGGAAGACAACAGAAACCATAATAATCCAGCAGTAAATCAGATGCATAAATCAATGTTAAAAGTCCCAGAAATAAGTAACTTTTCTTGAGATTGTGAAATATTCACTTTATGGGTAAGTGAAATAATCATTTGGATTGTATAGCACAGCTTTCATCTCAGGATCTCAAAACATGTGGTAAAGATGGCTCATTATTTCCATTTTACAGGTGAGGGACTGAGGCATAGAGAGGCTAAGGCAGAGGTGTGCAAACTATGGCCCATGGGCCACATCCGGCCCACAGGACCATCCTGCCTGATCCTTGAGCTCCCGAGGGGAAGTCAGGGGACAGGGAGCAGGGGGCGGTTGGATAGGTGGGGGAGTCCCAGGGGGCCTAGCGGGGGTGTAGACAGGAGTCGGGGCAGTCAGGGGACAGGGCGAGTTGGATAGGTGGTAGGGTCCCGGGAGGGGACGGTCAGGGGACAAGGAGCAGGGGGGGTTGGATAGGTCGAGGGCTCTGCAGAGGGCAGTCAGGGGGCAGGAAGTGGGAGGGGGTGGACGGGGGCAGGGGCCAGGCTATCTGGGGAGGCACAGCCTTCCCTACCTGGCCCTCCATACAGTTTCAGAACCCTGATGTGGCCGTCAGGCCAAAAAGTTTGCCCACCCCTGGGCTAATTCTTCTAGACTGTCCACATGAAAGGTTTTCAGCAGTGGTGAACATCCATAATTACTATTGAAGACTACAGGAGCTAGGCATTTGTACTCAGCTTCTCTGAAAGTCAATCACCAGGGGTCTCAAACTGGGCACCCAGAAACTAAAGAAACACAAAATTAAGTGGACAATCTTGATAGATTTAGCTCTTCACCTCTCTCTGTCTCTGCCTATAAAATGGGAACAATAACTGGAGTAAACAAATATCAGGTACTTTTCCAATTGGAGTCAACATCCAGTCCCCCTTTATCATAGGCTTTGAGATCCTCTGACAGCATTAGAGGAAACTTTTGAAAATGTAGGCCTGTGATGCCACCCCCAGGTCACACTGAATCCGTGGCCGAGTCAGAAACAGAACCCTGTTCAAACTTGTGATTCATACTGTATGGTTTTAAAGAGCAAGACAAGAATCTGATAAAAGTGTGAAACACTCTACAAATGGGGATGGTAAAAAATAGTCAGATTATTAAAAGTAGGGGAAATACTTAAGCGATACCAAGTGCCAGACAAAACCGTTGTCTTTTGTTCTTTACTCAAACACATGTAATAAGAAACACATGGGTACAGTGTGGTCCAAGTCACTTGTGTTTATTAACTATGGAGAACATGCTATGCCTAGCTACACATATTCACTGCTGTGCTGGTGACTTCTGAAATACAGAAGACAGCAAAGGCCACTAAAGTGCTCCCAAATAATTTAAAGGAATAAATCCAATTCCTGTGCATTACTAAAGGTAATTGGGTCTCCTGACATGAAGCAATAAACTAAAGCTCAGACATGCTAAAATTAATGACCACGTGAAAGTGAAGACATACTCAGAAGATTGCTGGCCTCAATCTTAAAATAAACTTGAAAATAATGATGGGCACAAAAATGGAGAGAGAGATCCAGACCACCAAATGACAGAACAAAGTGGAGGTATCTATAAACAAAGGTAGACTGGCACCAAAACAGAAGCCCTTGGTGATATATTAAACAACTGTAAGAACCGAAAAGGAACCAATATAGCTAACAAAGTAATAACAGGCTTCAAACCAATATAATGAGGTACTCCTAATTCCAACACAGAGGGAATCAATCCAGTTCCCACTGAAGTCACTGGAAAGTCTCCTATTGACTACAGGAGGACTGTAAGCCAGAGCAACATAATCCCATGGTCCTGAGAATTAACAGCTGCTAAAATGAACAAGGCAGATGAGGCTTTATCAGTGAACTGAGGCAGATTCTTAACACTGCAGCTTGACACAACTTTATTGCTGCAGTCCATTCCAAACCCATATTGGCAATTTTCAGATAAAGTTCTTAGACAATTAAACCATTAATTGATTCAGAATGGCATGCTCCAAAACCTGGGCTTGTAAAGATGACAAATTGCCTGGAGTTAGCTGTATGACAAGTCAGAGAGCAGCAAAAGTTCCACCACAACCCAGCACTAAAATCCATTCACTTTCTGCCCAGCAGCAACTGTAATGGAACAAAGACCATAACTTGAAACATAAAATGCGACCCTAGTTACTAAAATTCTCTGAAGTGCGGGGCCTCTTCCACAGGCAGTGGAGTTCCGGGTGCACAGTACGTCACCGGATTGGCTCTATATGCTAAAGCAAAATATTTGGTGGGATAATACACATGACTGGAATACTTGTATAGAAGGGTACATCTTGCTCAGGAAGGACAGGCAGGGAAAAAAGGGAGGAGATGTTGCCTTATATATAAAAAATGTATACACTTGGACTGAGGTGGAGATGGAAATAGGAGACAGACTTGTTGAATGTCTCTGGGTAAAGACAAAAGGGGTAAAAACAAGGGTGATGTCATGGTCAGGGTATACTACAAATCACCTAACCAGGAAGAGGCGGTAGATGAGGCTTTTTATAAACTACTAACAAAATCATCCAAAGCACAGGACTTGCTGGACATGGGGGACTTCAACTACTCAGGCATCTGTTGGGAAAACAATGCAGTGGGGCACAGATTATCCAAGTTCTTGGAATGTATTGGAGACAATTTTTTTATTTCAGAAGATGGAGAAAGATACTGGGGAGAGGCTGTTCTAGATTTGATTTTGACAAATAGGAGAGGAACTGGTTGAGAATTTGAAAGTGGAAGGCAGCAGGGGTGAAAATGATCATGAAATGATGAGTTAATGATTTTAAGAAATGGTAGGAGGGAAAACAGCACAATAAAGAAAATGGATTTCAAGAACGCAGATTTTTGCAAACTCAGGGAGTTGGTACATAAAATCCCTTCAGAAGCAAGTCTAAGGGGAAAACAGTTCAAGAGAGTTGGCAGTTTTTCAAAGAGACATTATTAAGGGCACAAGAGCAAACTATCCCACTGAGTAGGAAAGATAGGAAATATGGCAAGAGACCACCCTGGTTTAACCAGGAGATCTTCAATGATCCAAAAATCAAAAAAGCGTCCTACAAAAACGAGAAACTAGGTCAAATTGCAAAGGATGAATATAAACAAATAACATAAGTATGTAAAGACAAACTTAGAAAGACCAAGGCACAAAACGAGATTAAACTAGTTAGAGACATAAAGGGTAACAAGAAAACATTTTACAAATACATTAGAAGCAAGAGAAAGACCAAGGACAAGATAGGCCCGTTAATGAGGGGGAAAAAACAATAACCGAAAATGTGGAAATGACTGAAGTGCTAAATGATCTTTTTGCTTTAATTTTCTCCAAAACATTAGTAGTAATTGGACATCTAACTTAATGAATGCCAGTGAAAATGAGGTAGGATCAAAGGCTAAAATAGAGAAAAAACAAGTTAAAAATTACTTAGACAAGTTAGATGTCTTTAAGTCACCAGGGCCTGATGAAATACATCCTAGAATACTCAAGGAGCTGACAGAGGAGGTATCTGAGACATTAGCGATTATCTTCAAGAAGTCATGGAACATGGGCAAATACAGTGCCCATCTATAAAACGGGAAATCAGGACTACCCAGGGAATTACAAATCAGTCAGCTTAACTTCAGTACCTGGAACGATAAAGGAGCAAATAATTAATCAGTCAATTTGCAAAAACCTAGAGGATAATAAGGTGATAAATAACAGCTTGGATTTGTCAAAAACAAATCATGACAAACTAATTTAACAGCTTTCTTTGACAGGGTAACAAGCCTTGTGGATGGGGGATGGGAAGGAGTGGTAGATGTGGTATATCTTGACTTTATTAAGGCTTTTGAAACTGTCTCACATGACCTTCTCATAAACAAGCTAGGGAAATACAACCTAGATGGAGCTACTATAAGGTGGGTGCACAACTGTTTGGAAAACCATTCCCAGAGAGTAGTTATCAGTGGTCCACAGTCAAGCTGGAAAGGCATATCGAGTGGGGTCCCACAGGGATCAGTTCTGGGTCCAGTTCTGTTCAATATCTTCATCAATTATTAGATAATGGCATAGAGTACACACTTATAAAGTTTTCGGACAATACCAAGCTGGGAGGGGTTGCAAGTCCTTTGGCGGATAGGATTAAAATTCAAAAAGATTCTGGGCAAATTGAAGAAATGGTCTGAAGAAAATAGGATGAAATTCAATAAGGACAAAAGCAAAGTACTCCATTTAGGAAGGAACAATCAGTTGTACACACTCAAAATGGGAAACAAGTGCCTAGGAGGGACTATTGCAGAAAGGGACCTGAGGGTCATAATGAATTACAAGCTATGGAGGAGTCAACAGTGCAACACTGTTGCAAAAAAAGCAAACATCATTCTGGGATGTACTAGCAGGAGTGCTGGAAGCAAGACACAGGAAGTAATTCTTCTGATCTACTCTGTGCTGATTAGGCCTCAACTGCAGTAATGTGTACAGTTTTGCACACCACATTTCAAGAAAGGTGTGGACAAATTGGAGAAAGTCCAGAGAAGAGCAACGAAAATGAGTAAAGGTCTAGACAACATGACCTATGAGGAAAGATTTAATAAATTAGGTTTTTTAGTCTGGAGAAGAGAAGACTGAAAGGGGGCATAATAACAAGTACATAAAAGCTTGTTACAAAGAGGATGGAGAAAAATTGTTCTCTTTAACCTCTGAGGCTAGGACAAGAAGCAATGGGCATAAATTGCAGCAATGGTAATTTAGGTTGGAAATTAGGAAAAAGTTCCTAACTGTCAGGGTGGTTTAGCACTCGAATAAATTGCCTAGGGAGGTTGCAAAATCTCTGGCATTGGAGATTTTTAAGAGCAGGTTAGACAAACACCTGTCAGGGATGGTCTAGCTAATAATTAGTCCTGCCATGAATGCAGGGGATTGGACTAGAAGACCTCTCGAGGTCCCTTCCACGACCTACCATTCTGTGATTTCTGACCAGCTGATTAGAGAAACACACATTTAAAAGGACAAACTGCTTCCAGTACTGAGTTGTCAGGCCCAAATACAGTCAATCACCAAGGCTGCCTCTGATGCTCAATTGACTGCAAAGCTCAGACTTACTTGCTTTACCCATTCCCCCAGTCCATATTCTCAGTCTGAAGCTCACTGACTGACTCCGAGCCCTCCAGCATAGTCTGTAATACAACACAGCTCAGAGCCATTCAGAAAGACCGGTATCATCTCTACACCTTTCCCTCGAACGCTCCATGTTGAGACCATTCAAGACAACTCTTTTATCAGGCTGTTTTGGCTTCTGAACAAAAACAGGGCCAGAAATTCCAAGGAATTGCTCTTTATTCTCTGCCCGTTAGGAACACACACAGTTTAAAATTAAAAGCTTCCCAACAATCCAAACACCACACAGTTGTAGTTAACACAGCTCCATATTGCCTAACTTGCTAAATTAACACTCTTCTTCAAGGACTAGCCTCTCATTCTTGTCTGCTGGCAGTTGCAGATCTCCCAGCAACTGCAACAGGGGAAGAGCAACAAATTCT
This sequence comes from Lepidochelys kempii, assembly GCF_965140285.1. Lineage (NCBI taxonomy): Eukaryota > Metazoa > Chordata > Testudines > Cheloniidae > Lepidochelys > Lepidochelys kempii. The sequence goes on along the minus strand of NC_136394.1, from coordinate 20,404,219 downwards.
ATTTAGAAGCAGTAGAAATGGGCCCCTCCAGCACTGGCAGTTTCTTATCTCAATCCACATTTGAAGCATAAGAAGCTCTGGCAAAAAAAAAAAAAAAAAAAAAGCAGTAGAATTAGTAAGAGTTGTCAAAGCGCTCTAATGGAATACCCACTGGAGGAAATTCAAGACACATTGGTTTCACCACTAAACATCTTGAGCCTGTATCATCACTTATCTCATTTTGCATAGCTCTTAACGACATTGCTGAATGACCAACACTTCTACGCCCCCAGCTCAAAGGTACTGAACAACAGTTCAACCATTTGTGAAGTGTGGAATTCCCTCCAAGACACAAGTGCATTTCCTGGACTGGAGATGCCATCTCTCAATTGTGAAGTAATATAATGACAGAGCAATGCTTCTTCTCTGTCACCTATCAGTAAACGAGTCAGCTTTACAGGCTGACATTCTTTGCTGCTGTAGGTTTTTTGTTTGTATATGAAATTGCTTAGAGTAACAGTCAACTGAGCTGCCCAGATAAGAGGTTCTGTCCCTTGCCCTCTTTGGAACAATTTAAAGCCCATTTTAATTTGTGTCAATTTTAGTTTTTCTATCCATCTCTCCTAAACTTCACCATCATTTGGATTTTAAAGCCCCTCCAAGGATTTAAAAAGTACTGGTGAGCTTATTTTCCTGTAGGAGGAACAAAGAACACCACTGACTACTGCAGTGAGCACCTGGCAAGCATCTCAAGCCACCATTTTGTATTTTTAAATGTACAAAAGCATGCACATTGTCTTTATGGTAGCTTTAGACAACTCCTGTCAATTTCTCCAGGTGATTTGGGGTCTTTGGAATAGATTCTGATCTCAGCTGCAACTGACTTCACTGACATTATTTCAGGGTTACTCAAGTGTAATTGACATCAGAATGTAGTCTTAAAGACTTTCAATTATATCACTTCAGCATTGATCAGGTTAACTCACGAAATGGTAAATAATATAAAATGGTGTATACACATCAGACACAAGCACTTTTAAAATTTTCTATCCCCACGAAGATTTATGAATTTATATCTCATGCTTTATAGTTTCTCTGAAAGGGAGTGCCAAATGGATTGTAAAATAGCTGGGACAAGGCACCACATCCTTGTTTTGTATACTATTGAGCACAATGACAGGGCTTACAAAAGAAATTATCAATCCATAAATAAAATTCATCTCATGAAGGCTATGGTCCCTTCCCCATCTCTCTCTCTCTCTCTCTCTCTCTCTCACATACACACACACACTCTAGAATTCCCTCCCCCACCTCAACCTGGGCTTTTCCTTTAATCTTAGAGCTAAGGAAAAACACAAACTTTGGCCTAAGCTTCCTCCTGAACTGGTTGTTTCTAGGGCTTTTCCTGCAAGGCCTCTTGTCTCACTCTTTAATTTCCCTTTGCATCAGACATACACACACACATTCTTGGACCAGAGTAAATGGGAGCCACCTAATCTGATTTCCAGCACAAGTCAGTTCCGCCAGTCCACATGAAATCCTAGAACTGGACATCCTGTCAAAGCCTTTGAGCTATTTTTGTCCACTGCAATTCCAGGAAGACACCCTCCTCTCCAGAAATGGGAATCATTACGATATCTGATCAACCATCCCAAACTGTTCTAAAAAAGGGAGGCATGGAGAAGAGAAAGATCAATGAGAGAAACTCTCCTCTAAAGAAGGATTACATGCATAAAATTAATCAGCAATATAGGCCGTTACACACACACATATACTACAATGAAAATACTTGGAAACCTGGTCCAAGTAGCCAAGTGTTACTGTTTATCCCACAAATCAAGCATCATCTCACAGAAACTAATGAAACTCCCCCAAATGCACAAAACACCCATGGTGTATGATGGGAGCGTTTCATTTTCCTCTGGAGCATGGACCAGCTGTCAGATCCAATATGCCTAACTCTACGTTCTTAACCAAATGATGCTAAAGTATTAGATGTAGATTACTTCTGCTGAAAGGAACTTAAGGAGTGAATGACTGCCTGCTGAAGAGCATTCATTTTGGTTTTGTTTTAATAGCATTTGGACGTACTCTCCTTCAGTATGACAACTATTTATCCCCCAGTAAAATTTACTGTACTTCCATATGAACAAGATTGTACAGAAGAGAACAAAGGCAACATATGAAGTTTATACTGAGGGCATGTCTACATGGCCTTGGAGTTTGGGCAACAGGGGGTGTGAATAACAGTACACATGAAAGTGGCATGCTCTAACTCCCCCCTTGTGGATACTGCAGGTGTGAACTAAAAGGTTCCTAGTTACTGTAGAACAGCTGTAGTCCGAACTGCGGGGCAATGTAGACATGCCCTAAGTCACTGTGCTGTGCCTAAGGATATGCCTACACTGCACACTAAGCGTAGTCTGGGACCTGGGCTTGTGGACTCTGTGTTTCCAAGCCTGTGCTTGAGTGTTCACACTACATTGTAAAGCTGGATTTACAGTTGCTGGACCCAGGTCTCACAGCTGTGCTAATGAATCCACACTGCACTATGGAGGCCTTCCAATTCAGGTCTGCAGCTTGAACTATGTCCACACTGCTGAATGACAGGATGTGGACCAGAAAATCAGTAGGAATTAGGCTCTGACCCACGACACTCAAAGTCCTAGGACATGGTACTGAGTGCTTCTTGACCCGAGTCAGACTGATCTGTGCATGGACAGAAGCAGGGCTTGGACTCAAGCCTGCGTCAGAGCCTGGGCTTCCTGTGCAATGTAGGTATACCCTGAGTGAACAACTTCCTTCATCAGCCTTCCATTGTAAGCCCCTTGGAAGAGGGCGTGTCTGTCTTAAATATATGGAATATCTCCAGCACATATTTGTTCATGTTATTGCCCACTAATAGCCATCATCAGAGAATCACATACAATCTACATGTACCTTACTTGAATGAACATACCTTATTCAGTTTGGTATTTCCCTGGGCAGCCACAGGTTTTTTGGGTTTTTTTTTTTTAAATGAAGTTATACCTCAAGCTTCGTGCACAAAGGATAAGCCAAAAATAAACCTAATTCACTTAAATTTCCTCTTATCAGCCCAAGGCAGATTTTTCTCATTGGGCCAGCATTTTAAAGGGTTTCCTTCCCCGCCACCATGTTCCAGAGTATGGTGCTAACTGGAATGCTTTTATGAACAGACACTTCCAAATTGGTAAGGCACAAAAATATTGCATCAGACAAAGATTGTCTTTGTGCACCCTCAAGATACCCTACAGTACTTTGCTTCTGTCAGTACCTGACAGCTGAAAATTTTAGTTTCCTAACCAGAACAATGATACTCTGGGCCTCCCATATAGACTTCTATTTCATATTAGGAAAAGGGGGTGTCCAGGGTGGGGCTCGAAGACTTTGGAAGAATAAGATCATGCCCCCGAAGTGAAAGCTCAACTAGACGTGATTACTCAAACTAGCAGTCTCAACACGGATGCCCTTGAGGCATTTTAGTATCTCTGTGAATCACATGCCATTCCAGGAAATCTTATCCCTTCTTTCCACTAGTGACATGATTTCAAGAGTTACGAGCCCTAAAGCAGCAACCAGAATGAAACAGAGCATTGTCAAATACTCTTTTGCACTCTATCAGTGGTTGGGCATGTCCACCTGTGACTGCTTTCAAAAACCCATGAAGTGATTACTTAACTAGTGACGTTAATGGGTCAATTAATGTCTGTGGTGCTGCCCAGCTTGTAGAATTTGTGCTGTATGTTTGAGGTGCTGAAGATTTGCTTTTAAAAAGCTGTACCATGACTCAAAACAGCAGAATATTTTTTTCAAGCCAAACAGCTGGGAATTTGATGAACTTTTTTGTTGTTGAAAAATGTCAACTTGTTGAAACAAACTTTTTGCAGTAAAGGCGCCATTTTGACAAAATTTCCTGACTCAAAAATTGTTGAAAAGTAGTTTTAAAAAAACCTGTTGAAATGAAAAATTTGATTTCCTGGTTTGAAATGACTTTTCATTTCAAAATTTAAGCAAATTGGAGTTTTAAAAAATTGGGTTTTTTATCATTGAAATTGAAACAAAATGTATTGATTGATCCAAACTGAATTCCTCCTCCCCCCAGATTTTTAGTTTATACAAATTTTCAACATACATTTTGACTTTTTGTCCTCGTTCAGCATGGAAAACTAGATAGAAGCATTCATCATAAAACTTGGAAATTGGTCTTCCAAAGTACAAAGATGAAACCTTGGTGGATTTTTCTTATTTCATACTTTCAGAGAGCCAGTTGGGAGCAATCACGGACTGACAAGCATCTGAAGGAACTTCAGACCCAGTTGTGAGATTACTTTCCTAAAGACCCTCAAAAACAACTAATCCTTTCATCCAAGGTGATCTTGCTTTGGCAGTACTGATTAGGCTGTTAGAAGACAAACTGATAAAACAAAACTTTTTTTTTACAAGACCCTGCAATTAAGTTTCTTGGACCAGGAACTCAGCTGATGGTGGCTGTCTCTGAAGGTGGAATACCCATGCTTAGTCGCAGAAACCTTGAAATTATTCATCCCATTTTTGTCCTTGTATCCATGCAAATCAGATTTCTCATTTACAATGAGGATAAAAACAAAGAATCACAGTCAACTGCATGAAAAATGACTTAAGACTATTTTCCCAGGTCAGGCTCCAGTGAAAGATCTGTCATCACTAAGACAGGCACACTTACCACATTGAATTTTGAGTGGATTGGAAATATTTTACTTCCTTCAAAAATTAAAATCTCTCTTCAAAATTTCATAGATATTTCTGATATTGTTATAGTTATAATATGTCATTCACTCGCTGTTAGGTTGTGTGGTCTTGGAAGAAAGCAGCCATGGAATATTTCTGAGTCTGAAAGCAGCTCATCAGCTCTGCAAGTTTCCAGTGCATCCTCTTTGTACAGTACTTTGAGCCTCAAATACAAAGGTTAGTTACAGATAGAAGCAGAGACAGCTTTAAGGATGGTCACCCGGGGCACCCAATTCCAGGGTGGGGAGTGTGCCATATCACTTGAAAAAAAAAAACAAAAAAAGACACAACTCTGCTACTTAAGGAGTATCAAAAACCTTTTCCACCTTGGATGGCAAAACACTTCAGGCTGGCCAGAGACAAGAATTTCTGGTAGTGGTTTAAGTTCTGTAGTACCAAATCAATCAATCAAACCCTTGAGTGATTTCCTTTTTTGTTGATTTTTTTTTTATTGAATGTTTGTTTTAAAAAACATCTTTCTGTTCAGTTGTCACACCAGACTACTCACCTGTTACTTCCTGTCATCCAACAGTAAGTTGTACAGCTCTTGGTGTTTTGTTTCATGCTCTGGAAAACTATTGCAGTCTAGTAGCCAGAGCGAGGTTGCACCCAAGTATTTTCTATTATTCGTTTTCTTGACTGTGTGAGGATTTTACTCAAAGTATAGTATGTGCAGGCTCCATATACATTGGAATTTTTTAAGGTGAGGCACATAAGACTTCATGACAGTTAGTCTATTCCTAATATCATTGAAAGTGAATTTTCCCCATTAACGTTGTGATGAATGCAGACCATGAATCTGGTAGTTTCTGTGAGATCACCAAAACACCAGTGTTGCCAATTTTCCTGATTTTGTCATGAGTAAGGCCCTACCAAATTCATTGTCATGAAAAACACATCACAGACTATGAAATCTGCTCTCCCCCATGAGATCTGGCCACTGTAAGGGAGGGGCAGTGCTGGGGGTGCCTCAGCCGGGGGCTCCTTCTATGGGCTGGGCTTCAGCTGCTAATCCCAGCCTGGATTGGGGAGGGACAGGACTTCCTCTTCCCCTACAGGGGCCACTCCAGGAGTCACCTCCATGAACCTCCCCCGCCTGCAGAAAGCTCAATGGCTACTGGCTGGGACAGGCCCTGACCTGTGCGGCGAGGCTAATGCCCGAGCTGTCAGCCCCCGATCCAGGCAGGGAGATTGCAAGGGGAATGTGGACATATGGTAACCTACCTCCTCCCAAACACTGTGACACTCACTTCTATGCTGCCGCTGGTGGTGGCGCTGGCTTTAGAGCTTGGTGCCCAGCCAGCAGCTGCTGCTCTCTGGCTGCCCAGCTCTGAAGACAGTGCCCTACCAGCAGCAGCACCGAAGTAGGAGATGCAATCCCACGAGCCCCCTACAATAGCCTTGCAACCCCCCCCCCCCCCCCACACACACACACAACTGCCTTTTGGATCAGGATCCCACCGTTCCAACATCAGATGTAACATCTGAAACCATAACATTGACTTTTTAAGATCCTATTACTGTGAAATTGACCAAAATGGACTGTGAATTTAGAAGGGCCCTAATCATGAGCCTTACAATAGTTGGTGATTTACTTAAAGCCCCAGTTCCTGAGAAATGTAATTATGTGAGAATATCAGCTTACATTGAAAACAAGAACAAAAGAAGTTTCTAGCCCTCACTGCAGTGGAGAAAAGCTGCACAATATGAATCCTAAAGGTTCAAAAAAAACTACAAGGTAAGCAAAAAAAAACCCTAAAATTTGTTATTTGAAAAATCATTTTTAACCCAGTCTCATAATTTTGGGAGCCTGACTCATGATTTTTGAATGCATTCATGCTGCAAAATGATACACAAAAGCATGAATTCTGCTTTTATGACTTCTATTTTACATAGAGTTTTACTCCCATACCTCCAATATACCAGACCTTCTTTGTTATAATTCAGAAGCAGGGAGATCCTTGTCTGGATCATACCCCAAAGGCAGGTTCTGAAAGTTGTTCCTTCTAAAGATGCTAACCAAATGGTCAATCTGTTTCCAGATTAAGTCTTTGAGTGACATACCACAAAATCTGTGAAAATTCATGCTGAAGTGGATATCAACTAAAATGTGTTGGTGGTTTTAATTATTTATTTAAAGGAAATTCACCCTGCATGAGCCTCCGAAAGGCTTTTGCACCACTTTTGCCATCAACATGAGCACAGAAGAGAATTTCACACTTGCATGGTTGTGGAGAGCACTTTACAGAAAAGTTTAGACTGTGCCCTTCTCCAGAGTCTAAACTGAGCAGCTGAAATACAGACTATTAAAGCTGAACAGCAAAGAAAAAATGAAAAGGGAGTTAAGTCCAGATTTATTCATTAACCAGCATCTCTACTTTTTATAATAGACCCCTTCCCTCTCTCTCAGCCCTCTTCCCGCAAATTCAGAGGGAGTCAGTGAACCAAGTAGCAACAATATTTCACAAAGAGACTTCTCCCCAACATAACCCAAAAAAGGCTAGCTAAAGCTTATTCCAACACACATACACCCTGAGCCAGGTTCTCTGCTGCATCTTTCAGGCTTTGAGCCACCTTTGTCCCCCTCTTCTTCAGCTTACTCCAGCAGCCAACCTCCAGCACTAAGGAGAGTAGTCCTAAATGCTTCACTAATTCATAACAGCTTTGGGCTGCCCCACAGCTCAGACTAGCCAGAGAGTTCTGTACTTTGGCCACTCCCACCCTCAACCTCACTCAGATTCCAGCAGGAGTTATGATTTCGGTAGTGTAAAGCTGTTGTGCAAATGCTATGCTGTTCCTGCCCTGAAGGGAATTCCCCAAGGGTGCCAGAGCCTGACCCAGTAACTTCAATGACACCTGCACCTACAACTCTGAGGAGATAACTTGGCCTTTTGAGCTGGAATAGGAAGTGGCCTTGCCTGGATAATTCAAATAAACCTAACACTCCACATAACTGCAGCTGTCTCTGAACAACAATTAAAGCAAATCTATTCCACGCTACAAACCACCGGTACCCTGAACGCAGTTAGACACACATATAGATGCTCAAGCTGATATATCTAGTCTGATATATCTCAGTGTTATAAATCCACTTAATTCTGAAACTGACAATAATAATCACCTCGTTTGCCACGATAGTATCTATCGAGACCCTTGGGAAACAGCACATTTTTATTGCGACACAACTTAATTAGCACAGCTCAAACCAAAACTCAGCTCTAAATGGCCAGCCATTTACCAAACCATCACTTTCTCTGATGCTGTTAAGGATTTCCTGAAGGCAGTTAGAGAAATGTCTCATACACGTGAGACTTTGATACTGATATCCGTGAGACAAGCAATTATACTTCGGTCAACGCTAAGGGACACACACGTCTCACTGCTTGGTAATGAAGCACCCCATTGTAAAACTTTACCCCCACAATATGGCAAAGCGGGTTTGTAGTTTTATGGGGAAGAGTAAACATTTTAAAAGGCAAAGGCAAAAGCCTGCCCTTCTTTGTCCTTGTCCAACCTGGGGATTTGCCATCTACCTGTGGTGGAACTCCCACTGATCAAGGGCAACTGTGTAATAAAAGGCAGTCTATAATCTTTAATATATCCGTCTAACTGTATGCACTTATTTAGTATATAAATGTAGGCACAAAAAAGGCATTGCAAATAATTTCATTATGCATTTCTATAACAGAGAAAGACCCATTTTATATAACTACCAATAAGTGTTGTTTACAACATAGTGTAAGACTGCGTTAGTGCACTTACAGACAAAAAGATTTATTCCCCCACAGGTTTTGACTTACATATTTTTAAACTATTCATTAAACTCCTAGGTAACCATCCACCAAACAGAGCAAACAATAGTGATGTTCTAGGCCCCAATCTACATGGGCAGAACTTTGGGCCTATTAGCACCTAGGATTGCTAAATTTCTACTTGCAAAAAACCAAACACTCTTGTCCCACCACTTCTCTGAGGCTATGTCCCTGCTCACTCCATCCCTCCTCCCTCTATCGCACGCTCTCCCCCACCCTTGCTCACTCGCTCATTTTCATCGGACTGGGGCAAGGGGGTTGGGATGCGAGAGGGGGTGAGGGCTCTGGCTGCGGTTCTGGGGTGGGGCCAGAGATGAGGGTTTGGGGTGCACAAGGGGGCTTAGGGCTGGGGCAGGAGCATGGGAGGGGGTGTGGACTCTGGGCGGCGCTTACCTCAGGTGGCCCCCGGGAAGCAGTGACAGCTCCCTCTGGCTCCTAGATGGAGGTGTTGCCGGCACCCAGTGCCGAGAGGCTGAACAACAGCTTGAGTGGTTCGTTACCCGGTGTGCTACACCCAATAATCACAACGGGGTGGAGAAGCAGAAAAGTTTATTTGCAGCTGCAAAAAGGTACAGGGAGAATAAAATCTCAAATCCTGCCCAACAGAGCAGGAAGTTACACAGGCTTTTATACATCCTTTTTCCCAGCATACTTATCCAATAGCAAGCTGCTCCAAGTATCCATATAGCCAGCCAATCCAGTTCCCAGCTAGTTCCCTGATTCTCTGTATCATTTGTTAAACTATACATAAAGCTGCTTTATTCAGCATTGTTCTTCCATATCTCCCCTGTTTGGCCTTGCTTAGTTTCAGGCAGTCTGACTCTGCAACATACTGTTGCAGATTCTCAGCATAACTGCTGTGTGTGCCTCCAGGCGGGGGGGCCAAGGACACTTGGGCCTAGCACGCAGAGCTGCTGCGAGTGCCTCCAGGCAGGGGGGGGGGGGCCAAGGACACCGGGGCCTAGTGCGAGGGGGCTTCATCGATACTCGTGGTCTTCCATCCCCTCGAGTTACCTAGTGGCCATGCCCCAGTGTTCCCAACAGAGGCACAACCATGGGGCTCCGCGTGCTGCCTGTGCCTGCAGGCACTGGCCCCTCAGTTCCCATTGGCTGTGATTCCTGGCCAACGGGAGCAGTGCGCAGAACCCCTGTGGCCAACCTCCCCCTAGGTTCCAGAGGGAGATACCAGCGGCTTCTCACGAGTCGCGTGGAGCCGAGTAGGGAGCCTTCCTGTGCTGCCAACTAGACTTGTAAGGGCCCTTTCTGACCAGATGTTCCAGTTGAAAACACAACTGGGGCTCAAACACAGGATAAATTGCTAACTGTGAATATTCACAGCTAAATGTTTGCAAGCCATGTGCAGATCTGAAGAAAGTTATGAATATGAATATGTTGGAGAGTATTGTTTATTGTGATCTGTTCGCTAACAACGTGCAAACACAATGAAAAGGCAAAACAAGTTTTTTTATTTGTAGCGATTTATTTGCTCAGCTACAAATAGATTATTTGTCCGCCTGTCCTTTACAGTGTAGTCTTGTCAATCTTCTGAATACTAAAATCTCCAGCAAGGATTGTCTATCCTCCTTGGACAGTTTGAGAATTCTTTGTGGGCAAGCTTGATTCTCTTATGGGTTGGGCGAGCTGCCATCCACATGTGTCCCATACATCTATCCGTTCCCTTAGACCTGCTGGATCTTGAGAGGTATCTTCCAAATTTGTCACAGAGGACCTGATATCGATTTGAAAAGTCTAGTGACATGGAATTCCTCCTGGTCTTCTTTCGGATGGCTACAACCTGCCCATCTGCATCTGTCGCCAGCCAGCTAGAACGCTGCCATGACCTCCTGCCTCTGGTGATTACAAACCATCAGGCCTCCTCTGACTAGCTTTCTTTCAGATTCCTGGTGGCCAGCTCCATTCTTCCTTGAACCTGGGGTACTGGTGTTTTCCGAACATGGTTGCCTACGAACTCCTCAGCTTTTCAGTAGCATCTTAACTTGCCCCTGCGATCCAACAATCTTTTCCTCCAGCACAGCCACCAACTTGCACTTCATGCACATGAAATCCCTTCGATTTTCAGGCAAATCGCTATTCCATCTCTGACCATCTTTATACCCAATGTAGTGCTGCACCTGGAAGGGAAGCCTCTCTCACACTCCCTCCAAAACTCCTCTTTTCACTAACCCTTGAATTTGTCTACCAGTCGGCTTTTTATACCAGTCGGCTTTTTATACCAGTCTTCCCTGCTTAGCTCAGCTCCGCCCCTCACCACCAGGAAGCAATTAACCACCTGGAGTCTTCAAACAGCTGGGCTGTTCAAAGCTCCAAGGGTTAGAGCCTTGCGGCGTTCAACAAGGCACCCGGGATCTCAGTCCACTTCAACAGAAAGTGTGTGTGAAATATGTCCTTATGTTCATCCTCCCCTTCTGTAACGTTTCAATATGTAATCAGTAAGTTCACTGCTGCTATCGTGCGTTACCACAGCTGTTAAACAGAACTGCAGTGCTCGGTATTGGTTGGTTAAGGAGTGACTTGTCGGTGGTTTGTTTAGAGAGCCAATAGGGTTTGTCACTGTTGAAAAAACTTGCCCTTAAAGGCAGGACACTCTGTTACAGTCGTCAAGTGCTACATAAATGCCAAGTATTTGTATGTATGAAGAGTGACTTTCTTCTTGACAATTGATCTCACCCTACTTCGTTAGTTCAGTAATGTCATATCACTAACTCAGTGATTCTCACTACTATTCACCAACTAACATGGGCAGCGGGCAAGCCTCGCGTAAGGTAAAAAGTTTGTTTTCTGGATGTACAAAACCTGCTGAGCTACGACTTTCTCTTCGCTTGCAAACAGGGTTCCTCTTAATGTTTATGAAGACACAAATACTGTTTGCCAGATTGTAACACAAGGCTGGCTGTTCTGTTGCACACAGAATTTAGCGTAAAATTTCCTTGAGGCAAGACAGCAGGGTTACCAACTTTGAAAGTGTGCCCTTAAACATATTGCTGTGTTACCTACCAGAGGCAGTTAATTCTGATTAACGAATGTGTATGTGCAAGACAAAACATTACTTAAAAAAGTCAGAGTGTAAGCAGCAATCCATTGATAACTCACTTTAAAAAAAACAACCAAAAAACCCACATTCATGATGGATATTTTGCCAAAATGTAAATGCCATGTGTTTCTATAGTAACAACATAAAATCAGATCCAGAAGATGAAGGCTGAATATAAAGTATTTGTTTAATTATAAATTGAATACATTATAAAACTGTTAATTTCCAGTGCTGTGTGCAATGTTACAGAAAATTCTCTAATCACAGTATATATTGTCCAGTAGCGAAGCATGTTTGGAAAAAACAACTAAACAAGAAAACTGGTGTTATAAGCAACACAGAAACAAATCCAAACATCAACTCCCAGGGGTATGTGTAAACTAGAATTCACTGTTTTCAAACATGCATCCATAGAATGATGTCATATATGTCAGCAGTGAAGATATTAATTGCAGTTAAAAACAAAAAACACACATTGGTTTTCAACAGCTTGCTACTATGGCTCTCTTCCAGCCACAGACTTATAATGCAGCTTTGTAGCTCTTGTCTATTCCAGCATTTGGAAAGAACAGCCCAGGTATTCAGATTCTGAGTAGGGGTCTGGACATTAGAAAGGTTCTCAGCTGTGGCCTTTAAATGGGAAACAGCAGCAGGGTGGGAGAGGACGGGTTGGAGGCACGCTATGGAAGAGCAGGCCTGGAGACGTTTTTGGAATGAAGACAGAAAAGGTGGGTGGATAGGGAAAGGGAACAATATCATTTACCCCGACTGGGGTCTCTGGGTGCTACTCTAATACAAATATTTTATAATGCTAATATCACCATGTCATGGGGTGCGCGCACCACTAGGGCACCTCCTTCTGACCACATTTGGGGATAAGTTCCACTCTGGTCCAAAACCCCTCTCTGCTGCTTGCTGCAGGCCCTGTCACTGTGCTCTCTGTCGCTCTCTGCGACCCAGGGTGCTGTGTCTTTATGCTTGGCTCTCTGGCTAGGTCACTGTGTTTTCCCCCCTTCCGAGCGTATCAAAGTCTCTTCCTTAGCAGTGGGCTAAGTGGGCTGGTGGCCTAAGATCAGCATTTTAATTTAATTTTAAATGAAGCTTCTTAAACATTTTGAAAACCTTGTTTACTTTACATACGACAATAGTTTAGTTATAATAATATATAGACTTATAGAGAGAGACCTTCTAAAAACATGGACTTATAGAGACCTTCTAAAAATGTTAAAATGTATTACTGGCATGAGAAACCTTAAATTTAAGTGAATCAATGAAGACTCGGCACACCACTTCGGAAACGTTGCCGACCCCTGCTCTACTGCAAGGCTAAGGATGGCAATAGCCATCCTGGCAAATCCCTGTCTACCTGCTCCTGTTAGGAGGAGTTTGACTGACTGCTCACTCGACCATGTGACTGCTTTTCACTGGTGGGTGAAATTATGTGTGTATATAAAATTATATGCGCGTCTTACTTAACTAAATGGAGGATTGTGAAGCTTAATTAGCTTTTGTAGTGCACTTTGAAAGGCACTACAGAGACACAATGTATTATTATTCAATTTCACAGCTACAGAAGCAGATGAAATGCCCAAGGGATTTTCTAGATTTCTCCTTAAGTAAATTCACATTTTGGCAGGCTTCCTTCAGACACAAAGATGCAGCCCTACTCAGCTCTGTGTCAATATTTGTGCACCACATAATCTTTAAACAACATATTAAATCCTTTAGCTACAGTAAGTACAAGGAAGTCAATGAGTTGTCATTATGGGCAGAACTGGTAGCACCGTCTATAATTAAGTTTGCCTGACACTTCCCATTATAGGACATTATAACTTTACCAAAATTTAATCATTGGGACTGACATTTTCCATTTCGAAAATTCAGGTGAATTTTTTTTTTTGAAAGTTTCAGCAAAAATAGTTCAACTCTTTCCACAAATGAGATTAAGGAAAAACACATTGTTTTTGCCATGCTAAAATAATTCTTATAACTGTTTCATTGAGAAGCTCTACTGCCTACATGCTTTGGTGCAAGGACTTGAAATTTGGCAGCCTGGATTGCCCTGGTGTCAGGGTTAGGGTTGCCAACTTTCTAATTGCAGAAAACCAAACACCCTTGCCCTGTCCCAATGCCCAGAGGCCCTGCCCCCACTCACTCTATCCCCTCTCCCTCTGTTGCTTGCTCTCCCCCACCCTTGCTCACTCACTCATTTTCACCAGGCTGGGGCAGGGGATTGGGGTGTGCGAGGGGGTGAAGGCTCTGGGGTGGAGACAGGGATGAGGGGTGCAGGAGAGGGCTCTGGGCTGGGGCAGGAGGTTGGGGTGTGGGAGGGGGTGAGGACTCCAGCTGAGAGTGCAGGCCAGGGATGAGGGGTTTGCGGTGCAGGAGAGGGTTCCGGGCTGGGGCTGAGGGGTTGTGTGTGTGGGAGAGGGCTCGACCGGGGCAGGAGGTTGGAGTGTGGGAGGGGGTACAGGCTCTGGTTTGTGGGTGTGGGCTCTGGGTTGTGGCCAAAAATGAGGGGTTCAAGGTGTGGAAGGGGGCTAAGGACTGGGGTATCGGGTTGGGGTGCAGGAGGTGGTGAGGGGTGCAGGCTCTGGGCGGCACTGACCTCAGGCGGCTGCCGGGAAGCGGCGACATGTCCCTCTGGCTCCTAGGTGGAGGGGCAGCCAAGGGCTCCGTGCACTGCCCCTGCCTGCAGGCCGGGCCAGTGCAACCACTAGACAAACTAGGAAGCCGCCTAGAGCGCCAAGTGGTTGGGGGTGGCCAAAAGTACGCTCCGGGGAGGCAGTGAAGTGGAGGTGAGCTAGGGAAGGGGGGGCACGGGGAAGGCCGCCAGCAGCAAGTAACCGCTCCCCACCCCAGCTCACCTCTGCTCCGCCTCCTCCCCTGAGCACTCCGCCCCACTCTGCTTCTCTCCCTCCCAAGCTTGCGGCGCTGAACAGCTGATTGGCGCCGCAAGCCTGGGAGTGGGAGAAGTGGAGCAGTGGCATCGTGCTCAGGGAGGAGGCAGAGCAAAGGTGAGCTGGGGCGGGGAGCTGCTGCATGGCTCCCCAGGCAGGGGGACAGTGGTGGCGGGGAGCTGCCGCAGGGCTTCCGGGAGAGGGGGGGAGGCACAAGGTGGAAGTTTCACCTAGGGCACAAAACATCCTTGCACCAGCCCTGCCCGCAGGCCACAGTTCCCAGCCAATGGGAACTGCGGAGCTGGCCCTCGGGGCACTGCCTGCTAGGAGCCGGATATGAGTCCGCTTCGCCGGAGCTGCACACGGAGCCTGCCTGCCCTGCTGCGCCGCCAACCGGACTTTTAACGGCCCGGTCAGCAATGCTGACTGGAACCACCAGGGTCCCTTTTCAACCGGGCGTTCCGGTCAAAAATCGGATACCTGGCAACCCTAGTCAGGATGCCTTGTGGTGTATCCAAGAAAATTCACCCAAATTTGGGCAAGTTACAAACCTTTGAAAAATCTCAGTTTACATATGCTCAGTAGAAACATATCAGAATTTGGCATCTAAATTTTCCAGTCTCCATCTACACTAAGTATAACCCTGCCCAGGGATACAGGACTGAGCAAGACTTTTGTTGCAGTTTGTATTCCCTGCTATGCACAGGAATTGGGACCACAGAAACTCTCTCTCCTGGGCTTTCAATGCGTTCCCATGGGCTCGGGCCAGGCAACATAGAGGAGGAAGACTGGGACAAGAAACCTGAGATCAGGCAGACTATGATGAGGACATGGGTGGAAAGAGACAGGACTGCGCTGTGACAGGGACAAACTGGTGCATATGGGGCAGAGGAGAGGAACAGGTGTCAGGGCTGGGGCAGGAACGAGGACAAACAGGCTGCATGGGCAACCACTGGCATTTCCTAACTATTGAGTGTTAGACTTTGCAATTTCCACAGCAGCCTGGTCATGGAGTCTCTAGGCATCACACATGCCCCAGAAACAGTGGAACCCGGGCACTGCTCTGCTACAGGGAAATAGCTTCCTCCCAATGGCCACTGCACCCTCACCTGACTGCATCCAGGGACCCAGCACTCAATGTGGCCCAGCCCCCCCCCCCCCCGCCATGGCTCTGGCTGCCACCGCACTGTCACTGACCCTCCCACCGCTCCCTCTGATGCCCCCACAGAGTCCTCACTTGTCTCTCTCATTGCCACTGCCCCCCAGCTCCCACTAATGCTGCTCCCCATAGCCCCACTGCCCCGTCCCGCCCCCTCCCTCTGATGCCCCTCCCCATAGCTCTCCCCGGCCGCCCCGCCACCGCCCCTCCCCACAACTCCTTCTGATGCTTCTCTTCATAGCCCCCACCTGCCCCCCACTGCCCACACCCCCCATTGTTCCCTCTGATGCCCCTCCCCCCATGGCCCCGTCTGCCCCCCTCCTGCCACTGCCCCAACCCCCCATTGCTCCCTCTGATGCCCCTCCCCCCATAGCCCCGTCTGCCCCCCTCCTGCCACTGCCCCAACCCCCCATTGCTCCCTCTGATGCCCCTCCCCCCATGGCCCCGTCTGCCCCCCCCCGCCACTGCCCCAACCCCCCATAGCCCCGTCTGCCCCCCTCCTGCCACTGCCCCCCCCCGTTTCCCCCTGCCACTGGCCCCCTCCCCACAGCTCCTTCTGATGCCCCTCTCCAGAGCCCCCACCTGCCCCCCACTACCACTGCCCCCACCCATCGCTCCCTCTGATGCCCTCGCCCCACAGCCCCGCCTGCGCCCCTCCCCGCACCCGCGGCCCTGCCTACCCCTCGCTCCAGCTGCCCGCCCTTCGTTCGGCTCTCCCGCGGCCCAGCCCCGCAGTTCCCGTGGACAGTTTCGCCACTCTCGTGTCGCAGCTACCCTGCCTGGCTCCAGTCGCTCCCCGCCCCGGGCCCGTTGCCTGGCTGCATCTCCTCCCACTCGGCCCCAGGGCGCGCAGAGACATTAATCCACTGCTTGGTGCGTTATGACGAATCTGCTGCTTACCGGAAGCCAGACGTTTGTTTACCCCGCCTGTGACCGGAAGCGGAACGGCCACCATTTTGTCTCGGGCGATGGCGACCGCGGCGTTGTGGGGGTGGGGGGTTTAGTGGCCGGGCTGACTCGCTTCGTTCGCTGTTAGCGCGCTCCTGGCCTTCTCCTCGCACCCTCCCGTGATGTTCGGAGGCGCTGGCGGGCCGCGCCGGACTGTGGAGGAGGCAGGGCCGCCGCCGCTGATGTTGTTGTCCGGCGGGGGCGCGGCCCCGGGACCCCCCGGAGGAGGCGGTGGGGGCAGCCGCGTGGAGCTGCTGGTGTTCGGCTATGCCTGCAAGCTGTTCCGGGACGACGAGAAGGCCCAGTACCAGGAGCAGGGCCGGCACCTCATCCCCTGGATGGGAGACCCCAAGATCATGATCGATAGGTCGGTGCAACCCAACCCCCAGCCTTTGCTGCGAGATCTCCTGTGATAGCCTCTTTCTGCTCCTCCCCCAGTGCTGCGGGGTGTGTGGGGGCCTCCCTCTGGCAGGAGGAGTGGGGGAGTGCTTCGTCTCTGGCAGCGTTAAGGGAGGCCCTTCTCCCTGGCAGTGGGTTTGGGTGTCCCCGTGGCGATGTTGGGGAACCCTTTCCTCTGGCAGGGAGTATTGGGGGTTTCCCTCTCTGGCAGGATTAGGAGTCTCTCCCCTTCCTCTGGCAGATGGTATTTATTGGGGTCCCCTCCCCCTGTCAGGGTGGGTGTATGTGGGGAGGGGTGGGAATAATCTGCTCCTTTTCAAATCAAACCCCAAGCAGCTTCTCACCTCAAAAGAAGGGGGGCTCTTGCTATAAGGGAATGCTAAATTATAAACTTAAATCGTGGGGTCCATAAACAAGAAGGGGGGAGGTTATTTGCACAGAGAGGGAAATTAGGCTGAGTTGAATTCCTCCAGTTAATTCAGACGATAAAGTACCGATGGGATCCCCTAAAAAGCAGTTCCTGGCATGATTGCTCCCTTGTCATGCCATGAGTTGTGGCAGTTAGGCCACTTAGCTTTCCTTCCCAGGAGTTTCAGACTTCTAACCTCAATTAGGAGTTGCTTTTTTGGTTGTTTTTGTGATTTGTTGCAGTTCACAGTCTGAGGGATTAACAGGATCTGGCTATTTGATTTTTTTTCCTCTGGTCTCTGCAGTAGATTCAGCAACTCAGGATCAGATGGAGGAATATATTAGTTCAAAACCTGCTTTTCAGTGGCTCTTGTGGGGGGGGGAATGGAGAATCAGGTCAGGAGTGTTTTGTGGGGGCTTGAAAAGCACAGTGCTTTAAGCAGTTGTGGTTGGACCTGAAGACTCAAATGGGAAAACCTGAAGGGCTTTGGTTTGAAAAGGATCACATCACATACTGTAGGCATTTGCTCCCTCAATTCCCACTTCATTAGGCCTCTTTCAGTGGTTACATGTGATTTCCAGGTCCTAGGTTTGCAACCATATCTACTTGATTGGAATAAATATTCATTGAAGGGAGGTGGTGGGGAACCCCATTATGTGAGACTGGACTGGCAGAAAAGATTCACAGATGCCTTGTTTGGAGTAGTTAACAGGTCTTTCCCATTTATGATTTCACTAATTGAAATCAAACACCTAAATTGGAAAACAGATCAGAAATTAATTAGTGTATAGTTGTACGTTATTGTTGATATGGAAGTTTAAACTTAGTGTTGGGGCCTGTCATCTGATGGTAGTTTATTTTTGTGATGAAAAATTTCATTAGCCAGTTCTGTGGTGTAAATTAAGGTCGTTGTGGTTTCATACAGTAATGGCCTGAGATAGAACAGCTGCAGCAATTGTTGGGAGCAAACTCTAAGTATGTGTATGTATGTATACATAACATTTAAAACCAATAACAATCTACATTTGTAAGTTAAGGAGGTTTGCATTTATGAACAAAAGTTAGAATCAGATGAAACATTATGCACTAACCTTATCAGCTCCTTTGGAAATTCAGATTTTTATCCCCAACAGCATGAAATCCTTTCCCCCAGTTGAAGAAAGCCTATTACTGTGGGAAGACTGGGGCAGAAATTTGCCTGTGGATAAACACTTTTGATTAACAAGACCAACATATCTCAATAACATTTTCTATTAGTTATATGTACTTTCTTTGTTTTTGATTTAGCAAGATGGCTCAGTCAAGAATTGTGTGTGTGAGGACTAACCAGCGGAGTGAAGTTTACTATCTCTTTATTATCTATTGGTTTCTAATATTGACACATAAAGGAGAAATATGTCAAACGTTATCTTAATGCAGCACTTTTTCTGCACACAAAACCATTTCTGCTTAGGAGATGAAATCACATCGTTGGTTATTGGTGCCATTTTTATGGTGAACCTCCTTAAATTGCATGTATATGTTACTGTTCCTATGTATGTTTGTCTCTCTATCACATAACCCAGAACTTATTTCCTCAGCCAAATGGCTAGGGGTCGAGCCTAGCCATGATTTTACCTCCAATGGACGCAAGTTTCTTTGGTGAAGATCTCTCCTGAGAGTTCGGGACTAGCAGAAAGAAGCGAGAAAATTTCGACCGTTTGGTTCTTACGGATAGGTATTTATGTATTCGGGTTTGTGTGAATGTAAGCTATTTGACTTTCCAGAAAAAGTATTTTGCAAGTGACATTGAATGGTTGGTTGAACCATATACGGTAAGAACTATTAAGGAAATGGATCCCATTTAAACTATTAAAGGATACTTTTGCCTTTAATTGTACTCTTTATTATTCTGTTAGAGAGGAATTTAGACTATTAAAATATTTCATTTTGATAGTTGGTGTGAAGTGAGTAGCAAAATTAAATGTAACTTCTAAAATGAGGCATGTTTTAACATATTAGTGTTTTTTTCATTTTAATGGGTAAGTATTTTTAAGTAGTCACACAAACCCAAACCCTAAGTTTTCTGCATTGACCAGCTTTTTCATCTTGCAGGTATGATGGACGTGGTCACCTCCATGACCTCTCTGAATATGACGCTGAATATTCCACATGGAACAGAGATTATCAATTGTCTGAAGAGGAGGCTAGAATAGATGCCCTCTGTGATGAAGAGAGGTATTTAGCCTTGCATACGGACTTGCTTGAGGAGGAGGCGAGGCAAGGTATTGCTCAAGGAAACTTTCCTGAGTTAGAACACATTTAATTAAATTTAAATAATTAAAACATTAAATTTACTCCCACTCATTTTATACTCATTCTTTCTGATATTATCTTGACAGTACCCAGTGGATTCGAAAAACAGGAGTCTTTGCCTGTCTGAGAGGACCTCAGGATAGTTTATATATAGATCCACACAGAAATTGCCCAGATTTTGAGGGCAGACTGGGATTTGAAAAAACAAAACACCCCCCACCATCCTTTTAACTGTTCTTCTTTAACAGTATTGTATAACTGAACGCTCTTGCATTTTCCTTAATTATATTAGACTGTATAACCACTAAAATCTTTATCTCAGCAGGAGGAAATGGTCAACAAAAGGCACATGCATTCTGTTATCTTTGGTTTTCACAAACTTGCTGGCAAAAGTTACTATGCCTAAAGTGTGAAGAATACAATTTTTATCTAAAAGTTAGGTTGAAAACAATGGTATAGTTCTGGGGGGGGGGGGTTGGTTTTTGTTTTGTTTTTTAGAAATAGTGTAGCTTAATTATATTTCATAGTAGTAATTAGAATTTTCATTTTTCTTCAAGAGGAAGAATATAAGAGACTGAGTGAAGCTTTAGCAGAAGATGGTACATATAACGCCGTGGGATTCAGTTATGGCAGTGATTATTATGATCCTTCAGAACCCACAGAGGAGGAGGAGCAGCAGGCCTCCAGAGAAAGAGGTGAGGAATCAGAATAAACATTGGGGATTGGTAGGGAAAGGTAAAAGCACCTTCACCTACCCTTACTACTTTTACAGTTGCAAGTTGTGAATCCATACTTCATTACAATGTACATGTCATAATTTGAGGGCTTTTTTTAAAAGTTGGTAACGTCTCAGCAAAGCTCTTATAGGAGATGCTTCAGTGAGTTCTCACCTTAAAAAGATTAGATTATTTTTTTCAAAATATTACTTTTCCCAATTTACTGCAAAATATTATAATTAAAGCCATAATTGTCAAGATAAGGAAACAATAAATTTGGTGATACTTTATCTTTGTTTTTTTTAATTGTGTTCTTATTCACAAAATTCAGTAATGCACAATGGGTCTCCCAGTTCTTTTATGCACATTACTGTAATAATGTGGGCTATAGTTGTCATCGTTTGGCATTCATTTTCTCATGTTATGATAGTAGTTTAGGGAAGATGGTTGTCATGTTGGAATGTCATTGAGCCCTCAAAGACCCCCTTAATTGGCAAGGGTTTCATATGAAAGCTGGAAGAATGTTTCACTGTTTTAAAAACACGTCAACTGAATTAAATGCAAAATAGTTATGTAAACTAAACATAAAATGATGTTGAAGGGCTACATTCAGTTTGAAAATCATATTTATCTGAAAAGTTTGTACATGATTGTTACAGCTAAGAACAAGAATTCAAGAAATTAGAAAAAAATCTTATTTTAGTTTTTTATGCAGTTTGTTTATAATCAGTAGGAGGAAACTGACTAACCGAAAAGACCCCTAGAAACATAAATAGGGCAGCTGAAAAACCCTCCTACAATTGTATTAGAAGAATTTTGAAAAATTAAGATGTATAATTTGTAGTCTATTAATGTTTTTTAAAATTTGTCAGCCTACTTTTTTTTTTAAGTTTTTCTTTAAAGTGCCATTACAGGAGCCTGTAACAGGCATACTCCATAAAATTCAGAGTTGTAGTCTTTTATTTCATTTTCAATAAAAATACTTTGCACTTATAACAAAATCCACTGTGTGCTTTAAAAATATTGCTGTATTGAGTGTCTCAACACTCCTGATTTTTACCGTCATCTGTTGGGGCATCTATGAATGTAACTACATTACTTAGCAATTTGAAAAATAATTTCTTATTGCAGCGTGTGAGAGAGTCTGGTGTTCTGAGACCCAAGCAATAGAAAGGGATGATAGAATTAATCAGGGCTGAAGAAAGAGCTCTTGATCTGTAAATTTCCTGTCATTTGTCTGTTTATACTTCGGTCTGTAATGTTTTTAAAAGTTTCCCCTATTAAATCCTTTTTGCAGATCCCTGTAGAAGGTTGTGTATGTTCTTACACTTGACTGGGGCTGAACTCTCAATCCAGGGCAGTGTCACTGAAGGGCCTGCCTGCCCCTTATTTTCTAATATAAATTTTTCTTTTGTTTTTCAAGTCAGAGGCTGCAAGAGCTTTCTCTCACTCTTCTGCCTATTTAGCACTAGTTTTTAATCACTATGAGACAAGTGGGCTATCAGCTATCTAAGGAAATAGCATCAAAATTTGTGTATATGTTAAAAAGTAGCTTCAAGTAAGGCTCTTTTCCAAAGGCACCTTTACTTTTTCTCAGTGTGAGCACTTTGTAGTGATACTGTGACTTGATGAAAACATGTATGCCTAAGTCTCTTGAAAAATCCAAGGTGATCAAGAGCAAGTTTGAGGTTCATCTGCATCCTCTGCCTCACATGGGGGAACTGTGCACAGCCTAGTGAGGTGAACAGCAACTACTTAAGGTCATTATCTGAAAATCTATGGAGATCTGTTACACGTGCTCAAATAATGAGTGGGATTCTAGGTAAAAGAGGTATCCGTGCAACTGATCATGTTGCAACCTGAAAAATAAGATTATGCTAAACAAACACTTGCTGCTTTGATCTATTCGTGATCCCAAAAAGAAACTCAAAATAAAAGGCAAGGCATATATTACCCAACCAATTTGAGAAGAATATTTGATTTGCTGTCATTTCTGTATTGGAAAGCTTATTAGGGCTGCAGGGGGGGTAGTGAACCCATCAGCAGGCAGACCCAGGAAGCGTTTATAGTCCCCAAAGGCAAACTTTCCAGCTACCTAAACTGGATACAGCTGTTGCTTCTCTGTCTGAAGGTATTGTAATCCTTTCAAACTTGGATTTCTTTTTGAAAGAACAAGCTGAAGAAAGTGTCAGTACTTTGAAACATCATCTGCAGATGCCAGTGATAAGTTGCCATACGCTTGAAGTAGACTTCATGTCCTGATGTGATAGAGCAGTTCAGACACAAAGGTTCACTAATATAAGATTACCCTAGCAGGTAGATGTAGACTAAGTAAAATTTTCTGCAAAGGCTTATGACATCAGTCACAGGATGCACACGTGGAATGCAGATAGCCTCAAAACTGCTAATGGTGTCAGCTAAGTTTAAGGTAAGTAACTTTTCAGTGAGAACCATTGCAAAGCATATGGAGAAGCAGATATTCAGAAAATGCAGAATCTTAACATGTCACCAAGATAGACAACTGTGGAGGAGAAAAATACTGGCACAGAAGAGTCCTATTTTGTAAGGTTTCTCAACCCAGTCAACAACAAGACAGCCACAAGTTGGGTGGAACAGAGCCAGAAAGATGCACAGCTTGGCTGATTGTGCACTGAGGCTAGGATTTAGGCCTTAAATCAGAGATTTGTATAGATTCAGAATGTTTCAGGACTGCAATTTACAACTTATTCATGTTTGAAAGTTTTTGTTCACAACTGTTAGGACCCTTTCCATTTGCCAGGGAACGTTTCTTACGCATGATGATACAATCCTGCTTTCTCATTCCAGTAACTTTAATAAAACATGCCCAGTACAGTAGAAGGGCGAGGCTGGCAGTTAAATGGGAAGAAAAACATCTGTTGTCTCCCAGTGCCTATACACATCTGAGGGAAATATAACGTGCTGACTGAGCTGGTGCAACATGATGCAAGGAAATGGAACCTCAATGGTATTTAGCCAGCCAGTGGTTCTATGGGAAAAACTACTGGTAGAATTATGTCAGAAGAGAGTTCAGAAACGAAGAAGTTCATTGGAAGGAAAATACATGGAAACCAAAATTAGCCAAACGGAAATTCCAGCTTTGTGTGTCTACTCATTCTGTGTACCCTGGAGAGAAACCATGATGAAGCAACTGAGATGATACCACTGGTACCTCACTGGCCAAGAAAACTCAAGACCTTTCTAGATATTCAAACTCTTAATGGCAAAGATTGTTCAGTGCAAGATCCAATACTTTATTAGAACTCCGTCTTTCTCAAGTAGGCTGCGGAGTTTTTGAGAGAGTCAGACAAAGTATAAGGTCATTTTAATCGCTGAAAAAGATGTTATCTTGACTACCAGGAAAATCTGTAATGGAAGCATCAAGAAGGATTTGGATTTTTTAAAAAAAATATTTTTGAATATCTATATATAGAAAGGCAGAAATCTAGATGCCACCAAAGTCACATTACCAGTCATTTTGAAGTTCTTACAGATTCACAGTTGTACTCCATGTAAGTTCTGTCAGTCACTGCAGGCTATCTCTTGCAGGTTTCTTTTGGTCAGCAGGACCACCAAAGTTAACCAAGTGTCCCCTTGTGAATCAAGTAGAACCTTTTGAGGTAGAAATAAGGTATGCTTCTTTGAAGCGTAACTTGCTTTTCAGTACTCTGATATCACATCAGTTTGAGCCCATCATTTCCATTCATTTTTCACGTTGTTGCCTTTCTGATCAATGTAACTCGGCACAGAGACTAGCTGAACTATTGTAGCTGTATTGAATGTATGTGCTGCACAGAGACAATTTTGAAGGTGTGTGCAGACCAGAGTTTCACAGAAGGTGGATAAGGAATTAATTTCCTCTTAGGAAATATTCATCCTTTTTGCCAGTGTTCAGAAAAATGAAAATTCCTGGCTTACACTGAACATCAGAAAGGAAGTCGCAGGCTATCTGAAATCTTCAGCTGTTGTCTTTTCTTTCTCTCTCTCTCTCTCTTTCTCTGTAGATGCAGGGAGGAACACTTCCTATTCTGTTAAGTAGATATGAATGCATCTTGGGGAAAAAAAGGCAAAAGGTTAGACTCTCCTTGGGAATTAGGACATATTCTTTAAGTTTAGTGGACATTTTATGGTCTGAAAAGGCCTCAGCAATTTGATTAAATCTGTAAAGAAGCCACATGATTATCGGTTCACTTCTGAGCAGCATTATGAGATCTATCTCTGGCTATGTCTCCACTGCAAAGTTCACTCAGCTCAAGTGACAAAATCCAACATTACAAAATAACAGTGGCTGCACAGAGTGATTATGTTAGCAGCTGTCAAGTTTTACTAACTTGACTTGTAGCCTGCACCCCATGACAAGCCAGCCAACTTGTCATAAAACCGCTTACTGGTGCAAATTAATTTGGCCGCTTTCTGCAGGTGCATTATATTAGTCTTTAATTACATGTTCACATACTGTCTTTTCCACAGTACCCTTGTTTCATTCACTGCATAGGGTGGACCTGCTCTGGGGATGTACCTACATAGGTCACCAGCAGGCCTGGAATCTAATTTCAAGTCCCTTCTCAAAAGTGTGAGGGCACCAGAACATTCCAAAGAAAAGGTTGCCAGAAGTTTTTAACATGGGTAAAACAATGTGTTTTTCCCTAGCCTTATTCCCAGAAATGGCTGAACCATTTTGGCTGAATTAAAAAAAACAAACAGCCTGAGCCTGTATCAAAAATTTCAGCCCAAATGGTTAGTTTTGCAAAGTTATAAATAACTGAAAACAAGGTCTTATAATGGGAAATGTCAGACAATCTCAATAGGTCTTGCTGCCAGCTCTGCTTATAATATTAATTTCTGAAGTTTTATCAGTTCACTAGCCAGTTTCCTTCTGTGCCTCTCTGTAGCTAGCTGCATTGCTAGCTACAATATTTTCATTTAGTTGTTGGCAAATGGGCTTAAGCCCAAGAAAGTAAAAGTTCTTTTCCTCACATAAGGACTATTTGCTACTCTCACACATTCTGAAATATTTTTTGAGGTTAAATAGACCTGCATTAACATTCACATTCCTGCAAATTCAATTTTAACACACCAAGGTTGGAATTAGTCTTTAGTCTGGAATGTTCTTTTGTTAAGTAATCATTGGAGTTTTGGAATTAGCCATCTGTTGGGAAGATGAAGGGGTGTTTCTGCTGACACTGCCCTGATTGACATTTCTGCTTCAGTTGCCTCTGTGTAGCATGAAGAATACTAATGAATTCTAGGGTTGCAAGTGCCTCAAAATAGAGGTTTTGAATGGAAATGCTATTTCAGTCATAGCTGTAGCATTGCTGTTGTTGGGCTAGAATGAAAACTTTGTTTGTTTTTACTAAAGGGGTGCAATATCCATAGGAATTGCCATGCTGATTCAGAAATGAGGTCCATCTAGTCCAGTATTCCGTCTCTGACAATGGCCAGTGTCATATGCTTGAAAGCAGCAGCTCTCAAACTTTATTGGTTCACATATCACCTTAAAAAAGTGAATGGATGGAACTTGAAGTTCATTACCATAGTACATGTACTGCAGTTAGGGAATCCTTGCTCTAGAGCAAGGATTGGCAACCTTTGACATGCGGCCCACCAGGGTAAGCCCCCTGGCGGGCCGGGCCAGTTTGTTTACCTGCCATGTCCGCAGGTTCGGCCGATCACGGCTCCCACTGGCCTGGCGGGCTGCGTGCCAAAGGTTGCCGTTCCCTGCTCTAGAGGGAGGTGCAAGAACCCTGCAGTCAGCAGGTGGGACGTAATCACACTACATTAGATCTGATCCTGATGTATAATGGAGATTTGCTGAAGCCCCATAGTGATTTAAGATAATACGGGAAAGTATATTAAACTGTTATGGATAACAAGAATGTGTAGAGTCATAAAATATCCAGTGCTTCTTTTAATCTTACTAAGTTCTTGTGATGACAATCAGTTCCACAGTCACATTGTTTGGAGAAAGTGTTTCCTTTTAGCAGTTTTGAATTTGCTGCCTTTTAATTTTATTGAATGTCCCCTCGTTTTGTATTATGAGACAAAGTTAACACAGAAGCTCCTCATCTGCTTTCTCTGTTCAGTTCATTATTGTGTACACTTCTATCCTGCCTCCTTTTATCTTTTTTCTATGGGATTTATTTACCTATCTTTTCATTGTTACTTCATATGATCACTGAATCATTCTTGTAGCCCTTTGAATCCCAATCCTTTACTTTTAAAACAGCACATCCAAATACAATCTCAGTGCACATTCTGAATAACTCCTAGTATTTTAATATCATGCCACTCTGAATTTTATTTTACTTTCAATTACTATAGATAGTTTTCAAGTATTTCAAGGGAGCCCAGCTCTAACCGAGGAACTGTGGTTTAGCATGTTGACTCTGTGTCATTGGAAAATGTTTTACTATTTTACAAAACACTTAAGCTCCACTCCTGCTTTCCTAAATATTATTTCTAGCATGCTTGATTCTCTTTTTCTCTCCATAATACCAGTAAATTGATCTTTAATATAGATAAAGACTTAAAATCCACTTTTTCCTCATGGTGTACACTTTTGTCTTTGTAGTTGCGTGTAGACAAATTACTCTAATTTCATTTAGTGTATAATTGAGCTTGTTCAGAACTGAACTTTTTTTTTGGAATACTTTCAGTTCATCATGACAACAATTGAGTAGGACGTTTTAGTGTAAGGAACAAACAGAAATCTCTATCTTGCTTGGTAGAAAAGCTGTGCCTGGTTAAAGCTGTTGATCTGGCTTACTCTTAAACTGGTATTTTTTCTAATGGAAAAAACATCAGAGAGCTATTACATTCTCTTACTCAGTGTTCAAGTTTTTTTTTGTTTTTTTGTTTTTTTTTAAAGTCTTTAAAAAGCCCTCTTTACTAGTGGTATGATTTCTGTCAAAAAGAAAACATAACACTTCCCTTCCTCCCCTGCCAGAATTCTTCTTAAGTTGAAATACCTTTAAAATTTTATAATGCTAGAGTACATTGCATCAGATCTTGTACTGCACTTTCAGAGTCAGTACCACTGAAGGGAAATGGATGTTCTTAAGGCAGTTCATTAAAATGGAATTCTGACAGTGAAATCACTTGTTTAAATGTACCTTGCACGAAATGCTTTTGTAGAAACAGACAGAGGTAGCAAAGTAGATTTTCTAGTAAGGCTTGATTATACTTGGAAAAGGGCTGACAGTTGTTACAGCAGATGAAAAGATCTATCTTCTGTAATTTGCTGTATTTTACCATGCTATGAATTTTCAACAGAATGGTGCAGTTAAGATTTCCCTTAATGTTGATCTGTGAATTGTAAACATGCCATATTTTCAAGTCAGTGTGGAGCAGAAATTAGTTATTGGATTTGGACTGTATTCACCAGTGTAACCTGTTAATGTGAACTTTAGCAGTCACTTTAAAGAAAGCAATTTTAATGTAGTTCTCTTTTGGAAAAGTACATAACATGCTCATTACTTTAAAAAGCCAGTTAATCACAATTACAAATTTACAACTCTGCTAGTGTCAAGATGTAGCCTAAACTTATTTAGTATAAGTTTGCTTCCACTTTCAGGATCTTGTTTTTCTTATGTGGAACATTTGACCTAAAATCCCCTATACTTTTCCACTTGATTTTTTAAAAAAAAAACAACAACAAAAACCTGTAATTTATTTTGGATTTTTGGTAATTGCTCGTTCTGAACTATGGATGCCAAATAAAGCAAATAGTTTATAGGTGACGAACCTGTAACAGACTTAGACCCCGATCCTGCTGACTTTCCACACAAATAATAAAGTAGTTGTCAAAGCCATCATATCTGCATCCCATCAAACATGTCTTCCCAAGAGGCCTGAACAAAGTGGACTTTCGGGGCCTCCTCTGAAGGAGGGTTCTTATTTTCACAGAAGTGTTATACTTTCCTATTCTGGCTTTTCCCCCGCCCCTACTTTCTTTGTTATTTCCACCATAAAGTAATCTATTTTTATTGGGATTAAAGTTTATATCAGAGGGTTATTTTATTCAGAATGAAATACCTCAACAGTTTACTTTCTGGATTTTTTTGATGTACATCTAGTACAGTAAATGACGGATTCCCGTGTGCTGCAGGATAATCTGGAGGAGCAACACTTGCTTCAGTTCTAAAGGTTACTAAATAGAATAGCATTGTAATGTTGCAGTCATGCTCTTCTTTGTACTTTTATTTCTTAAAGGAAGTTAATTTTCAAAAATGGTATTATACATAAAATAATCAAATGGACAAAACATTTATTAAATATACAGTAAAAATAAATATTTCCTGTATTGTTGCTTCCTTTTTTATATTTGTGCAAAATAGTTTGTATAATGTAAATCTATTAAATATCTACAGTTTTATTCCAAAACTCGATATGAAATGAAAGGAGCGGAGGGGAAAGAGACCTTTACAATTCTCATCCCTCTCTGAATTGTAAGAGATTAAATACCTTTTCTTGAATCTTCCACTTAAAGTATGTTCCGCTAGAGGGAAACGTTACGAGTGTGGCCTACAACTGTTTGAAATCAGATCTGCATGTCTCCATGCATCTTTCTCTAATGTCTGAAACTGTGTAGCATTAACATACCCTAGCAGAGGAGAACTGTTGCTTTTTTATATATATCTGCTTTGTTTATCTCTTCATATTAGCAGTATTGCACATCATTTTTCATAGGTCACTGAAGCTAAACACCAATAATAAAATATTGAACCTCACTGTGCTGGTTGAACTGCTTGGAAGTACAAAAATAGAATGCTGTGTATGTTGTCCATTTTCTCATTCAGTCTTTCTCACTGTTTGCATTCTCTAGTTTGTCAAGGTGAGAGTGGATTCAGTCATGTGTTGAAGCTATTTAAGTCTAAACTAGTAAAGTGGAGCCTACTAAAATAACTACTAGTTAAAATACAAATTTTCTGTGCAAACAGTAACTACATTTTAATAAAATAAATATTTAGTAGAGGGCAAACGTTTTTAGTCACATATACTTATATTGTTCCACATAATGGAAAGCAATAGAAACTCGCCTTTGTGTGTAATACAAACAAACAAAAAACGAACACTTTTTTTCGCATTCATGCTTGTACTGATCCTGCAATGCATTGCATATGGGTGGACACCTGTGCCCACACTGAGCCTTACTGAAGTTAATGAGACTACTCATGTGAGTAATTTGCACATATGAATAAATGTTAGTGGCATTGGGAACGTAGGAGCTCTACAACTTGCCTAGTTGCAGAAAGGAACATCTCTATCCACTGCATTGAAAAATTGCCCCTTAATTTTGGAAGAGAAAAGCTTATTTAAAAAAATAGACATGACATAAAATAGTTCAAGATATAATGGAAGTTGTCTGCAATATCAGACTTGTTTGTTCACTACTGGGTCAGGGGTTGATGATTTGTCAGATATTGGACCTTTAATAAGCCATTGGTACAATATCCTACAAATCAAGCACTGGTCCAGTGCTGAATATAAGCAAGTTCCATATTGCAGAGAAAAGCAAGATAGTAATTAGTATAACTTGATTCTTAAGGTCCAGTGCCTTTAGAAACCCTTCATGGTGAGTAGTGCAAATACTTTCAGTACTTGTCCTGGCCCAGCAGTTAAGGAATACTGATAGGATCTGTGGTTCAAGGAATCAGAATTCTCTATTTAAAATATTAATACATATTTTGTATGTCTCATTTTTTTTGACTAGTTCTGTACTGTAGCATTTCACTTTGTCATTTACTGTAGAAGCAGCTCAGGCAGAAAATGTTGAAGAAAATGAAGAACCTTTCATTGCTCCCTTGGGATTGAGCGTACCTCCTGATGTAGAACTGGTATGTGTGTATATTTAATATTGCCTTTATTGTTATAAACTTTCATAGCCAGTCATAAGGTTTTAACTGCATTTTTCCATTGTCTACCCAGCTATTTTAAAATTAGTGGGTTAATTTCAACTGACAAAGGTGGTAAAGAATTAGAACTGTCATATTTTACTTGGTCCATTGAAAAGGGTATAATTTTTAGTGTAATGTGCTTTTAGCATCACTTACAGTATTGGTTAAAGTACTCTGGAAGAAAACGTAATTTTTTTTGTAGTGTTTATTTTTAAAATTCCAAAACGCATCAGCCAACAAACTAGGTTATGTGCCGATAAAATGGCAAACTTTTGCAAATTCTTTGAAATAAAAGCATAAAGAACCACATTAATATAATTATCTGTCTTTTCATTTGGAACAAAGACAAAACCTTGAGCAAAAATATATTAAAGTTCAACTTTTTACAAAAAAGAGTGCAACCCCTATTTTTAATTTTTTTCCCCTAAGTAAGCAAACAGCAACTATAGCCATGTTAGAGAGGACTTTTATGAAAGAGTGATGAAAAATTAATAAAGTCTAAGAAATATATCCCCTTATTTTGGGAATATCAGAACCACAGAAGTTTTCTTTTCATTCCATGCTGTCACCACAATCCATGCAATGTAATTTTTGAACTTGATACAATTTACCTATTTTCTATAAAAACGTAGGCTCAATCAACTCTTCCTTCTTCACGGAAGTTTGATTTCACTGAAGTGAGGTACCATTTGTGAATGTTTGGAATTCAGTATGTTTCACGTTTTGTATAAAGACAGGTTTCAGAGTAACAGCCGTGTTAGTCTGTATTCGCAAAAAGAAAAGGAGTACTTGTGGCACCTTAGAGGCTAATTGGTTAGTCTCTAAGGTGCCACAAGTACTCCCTTTCGTTTTATATAAAGACACAGGGATTCTTTATATCATAAAAATGTATTATAGAATGTTTTGAAAATGTTTCTGTGGACTTGCCTCATCTCAGAGGCAACAGATTACTTAGCAATTTGCTGATGATCTCTTAATTGGCAAAAATTACGAGAACTCTGAGTAAACACTGTATTCTTAGTGCAGTAAATACTGGAACACACAGTATACCATAGCTTTGTCTTCATTAGGTATTCATTGAAGGATTTCATCCTGTTTAATGTTGGTATCATGTGGTACATATCAGAGCTATTCATTTAACAGATCTTATATCCTTGTTTTACAATTTTGAATTTTTTGTTTTATTGATTTCTTGTTTTTTCCAAAGGTTTCTGTGAAATGTTTGTGTAACGAAACTATCGTAGACGTATAAGAGTGCGCCATAAATATACTCCTTCAATGCAGTTATCTTTGCAGTAGGGTTTCTTTGTTATAAATGTTGGAGGTTGAGTTGCTGTCAATGGTAGAACCCTATTCAATTGTATTTTCCCATTGGTACATTAAGAATAAATCCAGATGAACCATTCTGATCACAGTGGAATCTCTTTATTCTGGGCTCTCCATTTCTCTCCCCTCTCATTATCTTTTTTTCCTCATCTGGTAGACTGCAGTTGTGATACTGCTCTTTGCATTTATGAGGGCATACAGATGGCTGATGGTGTGCCTCCAAGGACCTTCTAGAAGTTGCTAGGGTCCTCTGTTAAGTTTGTGACATGCGCCAAGTGTCATCAGTCCATTTATCAAAAAATCCAAAGTTACTATCCAAAATGCAAGTTTTCTATTTTTGACAGTTATTGTCAATCCCAAACCCCATTTTTAAAAATACATTTTATTTTATAGGCCAGTAGTACTAATAATCTAGTTATAAGTTTCCCTGTCAGCATAGGAGTAATTGATCGGCATATATTTTTCAGGAGCTTGTTATGAAAGGGATACCATTAATTTTAAATCTAGTGTATTTGAAGAAAGTTAAAAATAGTTTCATATACATCCTCTGCCTTTTGAGTTCTCCTGCTGATATTTATGGTTTCAGTAATATTTTCCTGTTCTGTTTCTCTCCCCTGTTGCTGCTCAAAAGGGCCACCAGAGACCAACTGATTAAATGATTACATTGTGAAATTGGCTGTGCACAAAGTCTGTCAGATACACAAGTAAAGAAACTGATACTATAGAGAGAACTTCTTCGCTAACTTTTAATTATAATAACCTCAGGTGTTACTTGGAACAGTTGGGGAGAGGAAAAATTAGACAAAAGTGTGATTATTTTTCAAGTTAATATTTTAATAGAGACTTCAGTAGAAATAAACTTGCCAAAATAAAGGTCCTTTGTGTTTACATCACCTTCAAACAAAAATATTTTTCCACATTTAAACAAATGGCACCAATCTTAATATGGTTTGCCTTAGCTGTTTTGAAATGGAATCTTGCTATGCTCTACTCAGACTTCTGTATCTGTCAGTGCAAAAAATGTAAAAACATAGAATGAACCATCGTGGCATCTAGTTCTTCTTGGGTATCAATTATTTTAATTGTAGAAATTCATCATGTGCAGTTAAGAAAAAATAGACTGAGCTGAGTAGCGAATTAAATAAAGACAGTGAGCAGTATTGTTTATGAAGCATTTCAATTCTTAAATTATGTTCTTGTTCTCCAGATGGTTTGGTTTTATTTGGAAGGGTGGTTGGCAGCTTTCATTAGTCCCCAGTAGTGGGTGAAAATGGTGTAGTGCTGTTTAGCTTTTTTGCTTGAAAAAAGCATTCAAACTTTGATATGGTTGATTGTGGCAGCACAGAGGAATTGCCATTCAGAGGACACTGCTAAGATATTTTTGTGAATACAGACTAACACGGCTGCTACTCTGAAACCTGCTAAGATACAGTTTCCTGGAGGAAGTCTTGCTACTTACTATCAATCTCTCTACCAGTCTAGGACACTATTTGCATACTTTGAGAGTGATGTTAATTTCCCCTAGCAGAAATAATGGTAACTGTATTGAGAGAGACTAGTGGGAGAAGTTTACAGGAAGGAAATATAGTGAATCTTCAGGGTTTCTTCAGATATGGAAGCTTGGAGGCTCTTCCTTTGTTTAACGCTAGCCAGGTGTCTCGCTAATTTACTTAATTGTTCATGGATTGATTGGTAAAATGTGTTCATAAGTATTTTTATTTTGTTCCCATAGCCACCAACTGCAAAAATGCATGCAATTATAGAGCGTACTGCAAATTTTGTGTGCAAGCAGGGAGTTCAGTTTGAGATTATGCTGAAAGCCAAGCAAGCCCGCAATTCTCAGTTTGACTTCTTGCGATTCGATCACTACCTCAACCCCTATTACAAACTCATTCAGAAGGCTATGAAGGAGGGACGATATGCTGCTCCTTCCGAAAACAAAATGGAAGAAAAAAAGAGTAAGTTATTGTTTGATATAAAATGCGTGTCTTGATCATGTGTGGTTTTATAAATGTTCTCTGGTTTATTTTGCAAAACTGAGGCAATTATCTGAACTGGAATAAGGCAGGGCCACATGGAAGTTACTGCATTCTGTCTCTGTAAATTACTCCCAGCAGGTTCATTTGGGTAAGGTGGTGATCACTTCCTGTCCTAAACCGTTGTGCATTGCTGCTATGTACTTTAACAGTGGCTGTACCCCAGAAGTGGCTGAACATCATGGGTACATGAAGTGATCACTGTGTATAGCCTGCTTTTGGATGGAAGTTGCCACATATTTTAAAAGTGCTATTGTTTGGCTTTCTTTCTGCACCCTTCTGGTAGCATTTGCTTTTTGTAGAATTAATTGCATGATACTGTGTTTTATAAATATTTTACAAATGTAAAAGAAGTGATGTCTTCATTGAAATTATTTACCGATTTTTGTTTCCCAGAAGGGGAATACATTGGGTAGAGGGAGAGCAGGGCAATCACTGAGAAAGCATTCAGCTAATTAGTACACAGGAACTAATGGCTTACTTAATGTTGACAACTTCAATTTATATGTAGCACCTGTATGTGTGAGCTGCAATATTTGCAAGTAAAATTTTAAATATGTAACTAGTACTGTCAAAATAAAATAAAGTAATTTAAAAATCTGCCGGACACACACACCGCCTTGCTCTAATATGGAATGCACACTCTACAAAGAAGAAAAGAAATAAAACAACCATATTTCATTTTTTTGGAGAGTTGGCATGTTAGTATGATAATACTCTGTCATCCTATAATTGAGATTGATAAGGTGCCTCAGAACAAAGGAAGTATATTTTTACAGCAAAAGAATTCCAAAAAAAATCTCTAAAGGGAGAATATTTTATATTATTCAGATCTAAGAGCAGCTGTGGTCTTGGAGCACCTATAATAAATTCTATTTGCTTACAAATTCTATTAGTCCATTGGAAAATTACCCCATGCAACTAAATATTAGTCTTAATTTGATGGCTAACCATGCTTGTTTGTCTCTCTTATTTTTACTAGTCTGTCTGTAAAACAGTAAAGGGTTTTAAGGCTTCAGTTTGTCCGATTGATTAATAATTTGATAGCTAGTAATGCTGCTGTGACTCTTCTGTTTTAACCCTTTTTTCAGGGTTTTTAATTATCTGTAGCCAGGGGCTTGGCCTACACTGCTGAAACAACTTAAAACATTGTAAAGCCTTCAACCATGTATACAAGTGAGAGTGGAAATTTACTTTACACATAAATTTCATTCAAACTTGAACTGCTATAAATTATGCTTGGTTCAAATATGTATGTATGTATCTGACGTTATGTAAATAATGCCAACTTTTAAATGGTCACAAGAGAACATTTTAATTTTATTGTGTAATAGTTCAGTTTGTCAGGATTCATTAGGCTTTTCAGTTTTGTTCTGTAGCTGTTGTTGGAAAATAAAAGGAGATATAAAATACCAGATTTAAAGAAGTCAAAGTTCATTCACACGTTAGAATTTATGTAGCTTATTCCTTGAATGACTGAGTTTCTTAAAGCCGTAGTTTCTAATGGTGTTCAAAATTAACTTTATTCCTGCTTCCTTTCTCCCTACCTGACACCTCTTAAAAGAGAAAGAGAGAGAGAAATCGAACTAACCCCCCCCCCCCCCAACATTTGCTTTTATGTAGATTCAAAAGTTAATTCTGATGAAGAGGATGATGATGAGGATGATGAAGATGGCAACTACCTGCATCCGAGTCTCTTTGCCTCAAAAAAGTGCAATAGGCTTGAAGAGCTTATGAAGGTAAGCCCTCTGGAGAATGGGCTCTCTTTTTTGCTCTCTTTGTAGTGTACCTATCACAGTGGGGTCCTGGTCCATGACTTGGGTTCCAAGGTGCTACTGTAGTACAAATAATGATAATAATAATAAAAGGTGTTTGACCATATTAAAACTACTGTTCTAGGTTGTAATGCTTCAAATTGCAACTTGTGATTTGTATATAGTACAATCTTTGTAATGCCGTACTTCCCTTGCTTTGTTGACACAACCAGAAAAAATAGAGCTTACATATTGGTAAAACCTTTGGAATATCTAACTTCAGTGCTTCAGTTTCCCTGCCTTATGCTTTCTTAATTTCCTGGACACCCTTGCTAATTGCCAAGATTGGTAGTTTGAATAGTTCTGTTCCCTCACAACCAGCCTTCTCCTCTGTTACTTTATAGCGAAGTAGTTGTGTTGAAATTGTGACATACTTTTAATGACCAAAATCTTATGTCCTAAGCACAAGGTCTAGAAGCTTAAGAAGCTGGGTTGTGAAGGAGAAACTTCTCAATCGCAGCTCTGCTACAGTATCACAGTTGATTTAGAAAATTATTGGAGGGAAAAATTTGCTTTTTATTTTCAAGTCAGGTTTTCCCTATTAGGAAAATAGTTTAACATTTATTTCCTGATCACTTGAATAAAAAATCCTACGTGAACCCTGACATGTAAATCATATTATTTTTAGCACTCTGCTTTTATCTTTGAGGTGTTCTGGCTTTGAATACTCCTTTTTGTGTTGCATAACAATAAAGGATTGTTTCCATATTAACTATTTATCAGCGGTAAACAGTTCTTTAAGAGATCCTGTCCCTTCATACATTGTCTCAACTTCAAGTTTTCTTTTTACAATTTAATAGAATCCTAGTATCTAATGATGGTTTAATTGAATAACATTTCGACAATTAAATGTTATCCATTTGTCTTATTTTTACAAGATTGTTAAGCATTTTTGTTTCCTGAATTTATTCAAGATACCTTGCTGATGGTAATGACATAAACAGCTAAAAGAACATAATGAAGACTAATCTTTCATTTATATTTTGAGGGTGTTCAAGGGGAATGGCAAAAATGCTAACTGGTCAATGATAAAAAGCCCTGGCTGGGATGATTTAGTTGGTCTTGGTCCTGCTTTGACCAGGGGATTGGACTAGATGACCTCCTGAGATCTCTTCCAACCCTAATATTCTATAATAAGATACCTCATATTTTCACAAGACCCACCATTGATATTTAATGATAGCTTTGATGGAATGTTACTCGTAGGGCACTACAGAATTCCTCATCTTACAGATCTATTTAAAAATATACAGATATGCTGTTTTATCATTCTTACTGCTCACTTCAGGTATGCTTTTGTGATAAATATAAGACTTTTCAGCGGGTTGGTAGCCAGGGTGACGTGAGAGGTATAAAGGATAGACTTTTAATGTGTAAGAGATCCATTCAGACTTCTGTTCCAAACGGTGTGTCAATTTGTTGGTATTTCTCTAAAGCACAATGATGAGACATTCTGAATCCAGTGGGGGAAAGGGGTAGTTAAATTGCTGTTACTCTTCCTCAAATTCAGAAATTCTAAATGCTTACTTAAAATTGTTGCTCAAGTGTTAAATTGATGTCATCACAATTTCTGCAGCCTTTAAAAGTGGTGGATCCTGATCATCCACTTGCAGCACTTGTCCGCAAAGCTCAGTCTGACAATAACTCATCTACCCCACAATCGGCAGATGGTGCAGCCATACAGACGTCACAAGTGGACTATCCTGCAGATTGTAAGTACATTGTGATACTAAGATTATTGTAAATATGAGAACTGTCCTCTTTATAGATGAAAGTAATGAGAGGTGATAGTATTGGTCTCTCAGTAGACCATTTTTCCAAGATGGATAGTCCTTGTATCTAAGGACTGGTAACTTTCCAGTGTAAGTTTTACACCAATTACATTATTTTTCTGGTATCTTAATTAAGCCTTGAAGAGATTAAGTTTGTTTTTATTTTGAGAGAAAATGGAATTTCTTTTATACGATATGTAACGATGCTGGTTCTGGTGGGACCCAACTGGGAGTGCCAGTTCAGGACAAATTGCTTAAAGCTGAGCAGTTACAGCACAAGGCTGGGGTTCCTATGCACACCAAGGTAAACCAAACTAGCCAAACAGAGAAGACTTCATTTTCCCACCACTAGCTAACCATAAGTCACTCAAGCAATTCCCTTTGACGCTCCAGTTTCCCAGTATCATCACCAGTGCCACTTGTTATGGGGACAAATGGTTATGAAAACCAATACCCCAGGAAAAGAAAAACGGTTCTCTCGATCCCAAAGGACCAAGCCCCAGATCCAGGTCAATATACAAATTCGATATTACCCACAAATCATGCTGTTGCCAACCCTTTAGAATCTAAAATCTAAAGGTTTATTCATAAAAGGAAAAAGATATAGATGAGAGCTAGAATTGGTTAAATGGAATCAATTACATACAGTAATGGCAAAGTTCTTGGTTCAGGCTTGTAGCAGTGATAGAATAAACTGCAGGTTCAAATCAAGTCTCTGGAGTAGCAAAGTCCCTCCAGAGGTAAGAAGCAGGATTGAAGACCAGATGGAGGAGCTGCAGCAGCTTTTTATAGTTCTTGCCATGTGGTCTCTGCTTTCTTAGTCCCAAAGACAAGCTGTCCATCACGTGGCATGGAAAAACCTC
Organism: Lepidochelys kempii; assembly: GCF_965140285.1. Taxonomy (NCBI): domain Eukaryota; kingdom Metazoa; phylum Chordata; order Testudines; family Cheloniidae; genus Lepidochelys; species Lepidochelys kempii. The sequence goes on along the minus strand of NC_136394.1, from coordinate 20,366,037 downwards.
AGAGTTCTAGCCATAGGCATGTCCCTGCATAGTTGAGTCACAAGGTGCATCTGCCTTCTTTCAATGGGTCAGTTGTATAGCTGATGGTCCTTAATGGCCATCAAGCAGGCTAGGCAGAGCTGACACCAACTTGTTCGGGGTGTCACCCAGAAGCATAGCATAAGTTTGAAATACAGACAGTATAGAGCCAATATTCATAATTTCAACTACAAAAATGATACACATATACAGATAGCATAATCATAACCAGCAAACCATAACCTTGTCTTAGACACCTTATTTGACCCCCTTTATACAAGATTTGGTGCCACTACAGGACTTTGGTTGCAACAATGATCTATACGGTCCCAGTTTATGTCATCAGCTGAGAACCAGAGAATCGGCACTGTGTAAAGTTTTAACCTATCCAGTGTGCAGCTCATTTGCCACCGTAAAAACAACTCTTGCTCGTCTCCTGTAGAAACATTCTAGTTTGGAAAGGACAAATACGATCATTCACGGCCTTCCTTATGGAAGTCACATTTTATCAGAATAGTGCAGATATTTGTGAATGTGACACAGCTTGTTAACTATCTTCAGCTACTATGATTTATTTATAAACCTTTGGTGTACTATCAGCCATTAGGATCTGCCAAGTTTGCAAGGTGGGAAACTTTTTTGAAAGGTTGTTCAATGTATTAGAGTGAAACTGCAAAATAGTCTACCTTTGAGCATGCAGCATGTGTAATTATCTTACACATAAACACTGTTTGTTATTGTGTACCATGTTGTTTGTGCTATGCTTTTGAACTGTTATGAAGAGGATTGAGTATTGATTTTGCTGAAGGAATCCCAGTGTCAAACACTGCATAAGGTTCTTTGTTTTCATTTTGGTTATGGGTTTGGGGGTTTGCTTGGGGTTTCTTGGTTCTCCCCACCCCCAACCTCCAAAAATATGGCTTTGGAGAAGAATTAGTTAATAATTTGCTTTCACTCTGAGCTTCTTTTAGGGTAGCTCCACAAGAAATACTTACTGTAAATGCAGTCGGGCAGCATTTTATTGCCAATAAGCCTCATTAAATACTCAGCTCATTGTCCTTGGTTTCCCTCTTTGATTTATTGTATACATTTAAAGAAAGCAGCTCTAACCATGGGTTGTATATGAGAATTGACTCCATCTTCCAGTCTACTTTTCAATAGACTAAATGCACAAAGTTGCTGTCTAGATGGCTTCAAGCTTTTATCAAAGTAAAGCACTTACCCGGGTTAAATAATTTCTGAAGTGTTTTTTAGTGATCATAATGTCTCTTAGGCTTTCTTGGTAGTAAAAATTATCTGGTAAATTGTTCAAAAAGGGCATAAAGCTTACATTTGAATAGTAGTATAAGGCTTTTTTATTGCAGCTATTGATACAAATAATTTTATTATTTGTATTTATAAATCTCCATGCAATTTGGAAGAAATAAAACTACCAATTAAAAAAAGAAAATAGCAAGGTCTTAATAGTAATTTTGGATGATTGCACTTCATTAACTTTTTCTTACAAAATGGCTTTTTCCTCTATCTCAAAATAGCACAGAAATAAAGATCCAACAAAAGGTGATTCTCTCCTAGGAGAGACTTTAAAAGTGAGGTCAAGTTAGAATGCAGAGCAGTAGGAGGAGATAAAACAGAATGGTATAAACTGTATAACTGAAGAGGAAGCATTATGCATTTCTGTGATAAATAGAAGACTACGAAGGGATATGGTGAAACTAAAGCATCAAAATTAAAATATGTAAAACAGAATAATAGTTTGACGCAATATAAAATTAACTTGTGGAACTTGCTGTTGCAAGATATTGTTGAAGTGGATAGTTTTAATCTGAAAACAAGATTACATATAAGAATAGGCATAGCATAAATTGTTGTACTACCTAGAATTAAATTACAAAGGGCTCTTAATCTTCATATTCTGACCATAAAATGATCTCTTGGGTGTCTCTTCATGGCATGGTATTGTTTAGTTATGTGTGTTAGTTATTTCTTAACTGTCATTAACCACTGTTTTTGGCAGTATCCTAGTAGTACATTCTGGTGATGTCCTGTTAACTCAGGTTATTTGGGTTACTGTAACATCATACTGATGTTAAAGCCTGTTAAGACATGACTGTTTTCTTGATTAAGATTTTATAACTAAAGCCGTAGTGGTGCATTTTTTTTCAAGGGGTTTATAGTGAACTCTTGGTGGTTATTCTTTCAGACCCTGATCTTGGAGTTGACAACTTTCAACAGCCCTGCGCTCATGCAAAGCATTCATTTAAGTCGGTTAAGGATTGACGTTTAAGTGTTTTGCTTTAAAATGTTTCAAGTGTTTTGTAACCACTTGGCACAAACAGTGTACTTCTATCTTATTGCTTAAAGTTCACGAGTTGTATTTTGTCTAGATTTTTGTCTGCTTTTGGAAGCTGAAAAACCTTCAGCTTGTTGATGCCATCACTTAGTAAAGAACCTTTTGCATAAATGTCTTAGCAAGCTGAGCCAGTCCTACACAAACGGCGTTTAAACAGTGAATCTGTAGGCTGTTAATGAATTTATATATAATTTTTTGGGGCATTAGCTACTAATTAGTTACATTCTGAGACCTTGCCGCATGTGATAGTTGGAAAAATTCAGATTCCCACAAAACCTATATAAAAATCATCCACAGTTCTTGTACAGTATTCATTGGCACAGTCATTGGACCAAATTAAGCTCTGGCATAAGAGGATACAGGTTTCACTGAAGTGAAAGGGAGATGTGCCCCTTCATGTATAGAGGATCCATTGTAGAGTTGTGCTAATCTTCATTTAAAATGTTTGCTTTGTAATAAGTAGAGAGGTATAAAATATTTAGGTAGGGCAAAGTAAAGGCTAGAAATTTGAGGGAAATTTGTCTGCTTCCACAACTCAGTGGTAAGAAATTGAACACCTGTCTTTCTCCTTTATGATGCATAAAAAAAGCCCTTGCAAATTTTTCTTATCGGGGAAGTGAGGGGGAGGGAATATTGAGGTTTTTTTAACATTAGAAATTCAGATGGTGTCCAGCTTGAGTATTCTTTGTGGTTATTTATGTGATAATTCAAGATAATCTATGGATGTCTTCTACAATCCATTTCATAAATCTGAATATATCATGGATGACATGATTGTTTCATGCTATCTACACAGTAACATCATGGTAATTTTAGGATGGGTTGTATCTGTGACTAGTGTTTGATGTTTCTAGAGAGGACTGAATCAGCATCCAAAACACTTGAATCCAAATCTGGACATTCGTTTTGATGGCAGCAGTCAGGCTCAAGTCTTTAATACAAGCGTAGCTAGGTGTTTGGTAAATTCATTGCCTTGAGCCAATTCCTTGTGGCCTAGATTCTCATGAGTGGGTAGTGATTTGAGGAGACTGAAAAAATTTCTATGATTGGTTTTTGGTACTTCCAGGATCCAGCTGTCATAATTGCTACTTAACAAAATCAGAACATAGCAGTGGCTTTTGTGTAAATGTAGAGGGGGGAAAAAGGAACATTTTTGTGTTTATATTTTTTTCCATCTAAATGACATCTTTATTATGGTGGAGAATATATTATACATGCTTGTGCTTAAGTTATATGTTAAAAAGGGGGCGATAGGACTAATTGGGGGATTTTATTACAGTTATGTCCTTTCTTGTATGAGCATTGAATCTGTTTGGCTATATCTGTACAGACGGGTTTTATCTTGTGTATCGGTAATTTAGCTTAGTAAATTGCAGTGCGGTGCAATGAGTTTTTCTTCAAGACATATTCATGAATTTGATAAATTTTAGAATCGCATCCCTCAGAAGCAAAGCAGTAGCAGCGATAAATTTTCCTGTAGATTGTTGGTGTCTCAGAATCTTCTAAACACGGTGGCCAGGTAGTCACCCTTTTGCTCATCTATAGAAGTGAAGTTCTTCGGTGGCGATTTAGTGCTAATAAATTCAGTGCATTTAAGATGCTGAAAGTGAATCTTTTTCCTCATGCTGTTTTTTACTGTAAGGGAATATCTGGAGATGTGATAGGCTTTCTGCTAAATCAGCCATTCTCTTAAGCATGGTTGGGAGAAGTCAGATAATTAGACAATCAAGAAATGCACCAATCTTTCCAAATACAGAGTATTGGATGCTAAAGGTTGGTCATAATTTTCAAATCTGTATCAAGTTCTAAAAATTTATGCACAATCCTATTTGTATTTTGAAAAGTTCTTACTGAAGTTGCATTTGAAATTGTTGCATGGATTTTTTTTTCTGTTCCAGTCTTGTTTAAATTATACAAACACTGCTGCATAATAATTGATAGAATGCATGTTTAAAGTCAGATAAAGATTAAACTAAAATTTTGAACTTTGGGAATGTGAAATCATTGCACTGAATTTCCTTGGTTTCTAAATCTGTTGAGCAATGTAACCAGCCTTTGATAAATCACTAGCTAAAAGGTGTATTGTTCTTACTATGTTGCGCATATCATAAGTAAAGTTTGGGGTAAACGATAGGGGAAGGATTGTAGAATTCCAAAAACTAGACATTGCAATTTTCTGTGCTAAAATCAAGAACCTCACGGAATGACAGGAACCTCTGAATTAAAACCCTGTTGAGCTAGATGGAGGTAGTTCATTTTCTCCTGCATTTTTGGAATACCACTTTATAGAAGAACCAGGGCAGTTCTCCTTCACAGGCAAGGGGCAGTGTTTGAGGAGCCTGATACGCTCTGTGCATGGAAGTGAAATCAACTGTGTGGGGGTTTCCTGTTGTCAAAAATGGGAATTGCAGGAGGCCTGCTGAATTGAAGGTTCCTCATTCTGATCCCATGTGCATTTACCTGTAGGCATCTCACTCAACTTCAAGCCCTGGTTCTCTCTTCTGTTACTTAGAAGATAACCTCTTTGATCTGAGATACAAGTCTAGCTCATCTATTACCATTCCTATGCTGTTTCATTATGGAGCTTGCATCTTGAGTTGCCATGTTTACCCCTGCAGTTCTCTTTTGAGAATATTTGGCTTCCACTGGATGTCATTTCTTTCCCAATACCCGTTTGTTTATTCCTTGGTACAAGACAGAATGCAAGGGACAGGTGTAGTAATTCCACTGTTAGATTTTAAATATGGGTGAAATACAGGGCTCATGAAAGTGAAGGATTTAAAGACCTGGCTTTACAAGTATGGGCCATTCAGGCTTTCTACACAGGTCTATCAATGCATGTCAAGCTTAGTGTACAGTGTCACTGCTTTTTGAGTCCTGAGCCTTTCGAGACCTGCCCTTCACCCAAGCCGTCATGCAGTTTGCTATGGATAGAGACTTGAGATAAGCTTAAACCCTCTCTCCAGGTGTAAACATCTCTGAACTTTTTGGAGTTTGTCCTCTCTGCTGTAGAGAAAAATCCACTGGCAATCGGATGAGACCAACTTATTTTCACAACTGAAAATTATGCTGCTCATAACTGAACACCAGTGGCATGTTCAGCTGGTGTTTCATAAATGAGGGATTCGTACATCTATAATTAATAGAATAACACATTAACAGCTGTGAATTTTGTATTTTTTGTCTCTTGAGGGTAAAATCTTAATTTTGTTGAGCTAGTAGCGCCTATGAATTATGCAGGCTTTTGCAGCCCATGACAGTGAGGCTCTCAGCTACTGCTGAAGTGTTCTAAATAGACATGCCTCTGTAAGGCATGTTCCAGCTACAACCAAAAACCCTTGCAAACTTTAATGTTTCAGGTTTTGTGCATGAATGTATAGTTTTAAAGCTAATTAATTGGGCTAATTGTTTCTTATTCTACATGACTGGATACAGATTAAATTGTAACTTTAAGTCCGAACGTTTGTACTGCAACTATATCTTTAATATTAAAAAGGGGAAAATTGCTTAACCAGGCAACCTGGATTTTTGGCAATTTATGTAAACTGACATTTTACTTGTCCTGGGTAACCTGGAAAGATTCATTAATCTTTTTTCTAAAAGTATTTAGAATTAAGTAAACCTTTGCTAGAACTTTTCTGTATTTAAAATTAATTTTACTCTCATAGTACCTCTCAGATTAATGTTCTAATTATCTTTCCTCAAATTAAAGAAGCTGATTTTGAGTATAAAATACAAATTATTTTTCCTAATATTTACAGTGTACACATGGTTTTAATTTAGCTAATACCTTAAGTATTAACTTCCATGAAGAAAAATTACATGTTAGCATTCTTTTCATGTGCCTTTAGTGGTTCACTTCACTGCTCATGCCTATTTGGTTTCTATTTGGCCTTGGATGTGCTCCGATACCACCTTCAATATGTCTGCCTCATTTAACCTAGCTGTGTTGATGTGAACCATATCTATTTTCTGGTGTAAGAAAAGGAATAAAACATTACTTGATTTGAAATGTGAATCAGTGACATTCTAGTTACGGTAGCAGTGCAGAAAATGTATTTTTTTTTACCATGTGTTTTTTCTTCAGACTTCCTGAACTGTTGATCTTAAAACAAATGTTTGAGGGTTTTTTTTTTTAATTTATTTATAGCAACAGTGGCAGCCATGTATTACAGTTACTATATGCTACCCGATGGAACCTATTGCCTGGCACCTCCACCACCAGGAATAGATGTTGCCACCTATTACAGTGCACTGCCTGCAGGGATGACTGTGTCAAGCACCACAGGAGTAACATCAATGCCTCCACCTCCTGGTACTACGCCTCCACCTCCCCCAGATACAACTGATTCCAATAGTGGGTTGACATCTACTACACCTGCTGCAAGGTACCATACTTCCATGTTACATGTATATTTCCTATATTCGGCGTAAAAAAATATTTTTTTTTAAGCAATGAAGGTTTAATTTTAGTTTCACCAATGTAATGGAATGCCTCTTATTGACAGTATGTAGGGGCGATGGTTAGTTTATAGTTTGGACTCAGATGTGGTCAGGGACACACTACAAATGCATTATAAATTCCTAGAAATATAATTATTACCACACATAAATTCCATTTAAAATATTAAATGTGTTCTTTTCCTGCATAAAATTGATCCATATCTGAGGCATGTTTAATTTAGCTGTGTGACATTAAAAGCATATGAAGTGAGATTGCTTGTGATTAGTTTAGACACTTGTAACAACTGTTTTTGTTTAAAGTAGCTTGGATTATGTGCACCACTACTGTATAAACCAATGTAAAATGTTTTGTAACACTTTTATTAATCACTGTATTTGTGATTGTTTCCAGAGTTTCCTCAGATAACATGGTGCAGAATATCTCATTTTTATGAGACTTGGTGAACCAAAATGATCCATTGAATGTATGGTTTTTCGTAATTTATGGTTTATTGTAATTAATTTTTTGCTTGAAAGCAAATATTTAATCTGTAGAAGTACAGGGCAGCCCAAAGAGTGGACTTCTGTATAAAATTTTTGGTAAAACAATAATTAAATAGAAATGTGTTCATATCGCCTATATATAAATAATGGACTTCTGATGTTTGCAGCACTATTGCGCCAGTGGTTGCCATTATCCCCCCACCTCCAGATATCCAGCCTGTTATTGACAAGCTGGCTGAATATGTTGCTAGGAATGGAATTAAGTTTGAAACCAGTGTTCGTGCCAAGAATGATCTGAGGTGAGAAAGTCTTCTCTTAACTTTCATTTTATATTCTTTAAAAAAAAAAAAAAAAAATTAGCTTGACTGTTTGTTTTATTGGCAATGCATGCATTTCTGAATAAAAGTGTTTTAAGGAAGGTATTTGGTAATTTTTTATGTTAAAATTCAAGGGACTACTTAAAGTTAACGCTAAAACATTAATACTAAAACTCGCAATCCAGAAGCTGTGCTTCTGAATGTATATATCCCCTGGGAATTTAGGCATAAGCTATTATATTTCAGAATACCAAATATTGTTCCTGTGCCTGAGGTAGTGAGATGGTAAATGATTGTTGACATTTGTTGTGTTCATGTGTATATTTCACAAATTACTTTTCCTACTCTCTTAACAGGTTTGAGTTCCTGCAACCATGGCACCAATATAATCCCTACTATGAATTTAAGAAACAATTCTTCCTTCAAAAAGAGAACAGTGACAACTCTCAGGTATGTTTATGCTAGGACAGGTGGTGGGGAAGGTAGATCATTTTGTTCTCTTTTGTATTCTACATTCAGAGAGGAATATGTAAAACTGATTCCTGTAGAGAGCGTTTGTGCTGGGGAGGGACTTGGATGCCTTTTATTTCATGTAGCATAAATTCAGAAAGTGTCATCAGATTTGTACCTTTACTCTAGTATATCATAAACAAACAATGTTTGTGGTGACAATGTGAAAAGTTAAACATTCTGAGAACCTTTTGAGCTCCACATATGGGAGTCTAACAAGAACATAAGAACGGCCCCACTGGGTCAGACCAAGGGTCCATCTAGCCCAGTATCCTGTCTTCTGACAGTGGCCAGTGCCAGGAGCTCCAGTTACCAATCCACGAGACCACCTTCCCTCTTATCCTGTGACAGCTTACTTTGCGTAAGACCCTTTGGTGAGGGACCTTGTCAAAAGGCTTTCTGAAAATCTAAGTACACTATATTCACTGGATCCCTTTGGTCCACTTGCTTGTTGACCCCCCTCAAAGAATTCTAGTAGATTGGTGAGGCATGATTTCCCTTTGCTAAAACCATGTTGACTCTTCCTCAACAAATTATGTTCATCTATATGTCTGACAATATTGTTCTTTATTATAGTTTCAACCAGTTTGCCCAATACTGAAGTCAGGCTTACCAGCCTGTAATTGCCGGGATCACCTCTGGAGCCCTTTTTAAAAATCGGAGTCACACTAGCTATCCTCCAGTCATTTGGTACAGAAGCTAATTTAAATGATAGGTTACAGACTACAGTTAGCAGTTCTGCAATTTCACATTTGAGTTCCTTCAGAACTCTTGGGTGAATACCATCTGGTCCTGGTGACTTATTGTTGTTTAATTTATCAATTTGTTCCAAAATCTCCTCTGATGATACCTCAATCTGGGACAGTTCCTCAGATCTGTCACCTAAAAAGAATGGCTCAGGTTTGGGAATGTCCCTCACGTCCTCAGCTGTGAAGTCCGATGCAAAGAATTCATTTAGTTTCTCCGCAATGGCCTTATCGTCCTTGAGTGCTTCTTTAGCACCTCGATCGTCCAGTGGCCCCACTGGTTGTTTAGCAGGCTTCCTGCTTCTGATGTACTTCAAAAAAAAAAAAAAATTTGCTATTACTTTTTGAGTCTTTGGTTAACTGTTCCTCAAATTCTTTTTTGGCCTTCCTAATTGTATTTTTACACTTCATTTGCCAGTGTTTATGCTCCTTTCTATTTTCCTCACAAATTACGCAGCTGCTATGTGGAGATCCAAAACCCAGAGTGGCGCTCTGCTCCCATGAGGCTTAGGAGCATGGCAGTAGCAGTTACCACCTCCTGCATGTCTCAGCCTGCTGTCCTTAAGGCAGCTCTTTGTTTTTCTGATCCACTGCCTTTCAGAGAAACTTTAACTGAGAAGGTCAGTGTAATCCGGCAGCTGTCCTGACTGTTCTGAATTGAGAAGACGCACTTCTTTCTGCGTCCCACTGAATTTCTGCTTTTGGAGAAAACGCAGAACCCACATGATTGAAGATAGAGAAGCAAAGTGGCAGAAGGCAAGAAAATTACAGTTTTTGTGGATTTATGAAGCTTTTTGGCTAAGTAGCAAATTGCCACCATAACCAGGTTCAGTATTCTCACAGGCTGTGGATATAATAGGACAGAGCAGCATGTTGAAAGTGCTTCCAAAAAGGACTTTTAAATTGCTCTTACCGAACTACCCAGTGAAAAACAACTTTGCCTGTCAGGCTCTTAGTAAGCTGTCCGTAGAGCAATGGCAGCAGCAGGAGGACCCTTCTTAGAAGCAGTGATGACATCCATATAAATGAATTACAGATCAGTAATTAAACCCAAACCCTTTCTTTAGAGCATCTGGCCGAGCAGTTTGGTCTCATGGCTCTCAACAGATGCCTGGTTTTTCCTCTCATTAGCCATCTACAACTGCTATAGAATCTTTCAGAACTTTGTCTTCAGATATCTTCTAACCAGAAGCTTCTCTTAAAGTGACAGTAACTTTGTACATAACTCGGTGAAGCACATGTAAGGATTAAATATATGCATTTCTATTTTAAACTATTTTAGAGAGTTTACAGTGCAAATTCAAGGGTATGTGAGCTGTGGCTGTATTGCAGCTAAGGACTGTTCTTACTAACAGACTTTCCATTACACAGTGTAGGCTGCTCTTAAATTAGTAGACTTTGTTGGAATGAATGTGCTGCACAGTAGTTCTGGTTTAAACAATTAACTTTGGCATATAATTAGTTCATTAGTACATAAAACCATTCACAGTTTGAAGATCTGCCGCTAATGGTGAGTAATGGGCAGTGTTGCTCTTTACTAGCAATTTCCTCCCTTTCATGGATATAGATCAAATTCTTAATATAGTTCTAACTTAGTCCAGTTTAATTTATTAGCTAGCTCAGGGATTGGCAACCTTTGGCACGCAGCACGCCAGGGAAAGTAGCTGGCTGGCCGGGCCGGTTTGTTTACCTGCAGCATCCCACAGGTTCGGCCGATTGCGGCTCCCACTGGCCACGGTTCGCCATCCTAGGCCACTGGGGTCTGTGGGAAGGGCAGCCAGCACATCCCTCAGCCCACACCACTTCCCGCAGCCCCCATTGGCCTGGAGTAGTGAACCATAGTCAGTGGGAGCTGCAATCGGCTGAACCTGCGGACACGGCAGGTAAACAAACCGGCCTGGCCCGCTGGTGGCTTTTCCTGGTGGGTCGCATGCCAAAGGTTGCTGATCCCTGAGTTATTGTGTGCTAGTATTTATAAGGCATAATTTCTGTACTCCAGAAAATTTGTGAAATTGAAACAATTTTCTAGGAAATTGTATCAGTTGTTATACTTAGTAAGATTTTATTTTGTGTAGTATTTTCACTTCTACTGGATTTCAGTAATGAAGTGCTTTTGAAAACAATTTATTTGTAAATTATTCATAGACTATTAAAACTACAAGATTTCAATAGAAACTAATAATTTTTATGTAAGTTTCTTTTTTTTAATATCCAGCTATTCTTCAGTGGGCTTACATTCTATATTAGTTGCCTAGATTAATAAGCATTAATTAAAAAAAATTTTGAGGAAATGATGTGTCAAAGAAAAATGATATTAAGGATTCCCATTTAAAGTTGAAGTATTGTAACTTTCAGACCTGGTGATGAGTATAGCGAAGAAGCCAACAGAACATGATTAAATAAGTTCCTTGAGATTTTGTGTAACTATGCGAACTTTTCCCTGTGTAGTTGTACAGATAATTCCCTTACTTTTCTAAAAGATGAAAGCTATTTGTGCTTTTAGTAATACGGATAACAGTGTTTTCTTTGCATAGTTTATTGATATAACCAAATATAAAGCCTTTGATACCTGCTTCTGCATCATTTTAAATCAGCTTTTACCATTGACTTCAGTAGGTACAGGATCAAGTCCTCAATGCTATTTTGTTATATTTTATCACTCTAAACTGTTAGATTAGTTCATGCTTGGCCAATGAATGGCTGCAGAGGGAGGGAGGGATGAAAACCTCTGATGACTGAGATATAAAATATGGAATGGGTCCCTCCTTAACATCTAAAATCTTTAAACAAGAAGTATATTCAGAATAATCTATTAGGGAAGGGTTATTGAAATAGTTTGTTTTTGCTTATGTAATTTTCAGATCCTTAAGTCTTTCAGCTCTTTTTTTTTTATGGAGAATACTCCAAATAGCCTTCATTTAATATATATTTCTTACCTTGGCATTTTCCCATACCCGAATAATTGAATCTTATGACTTATGCTTCTAATAGTATCATCCCTGTTGCGGATTTCAAAGCATCTAGGGAGTTTCGTTCTCACAGTTTAGTTCACAAATACCAATGGCAGCTCAAAATATCCATAGTAAGAAAGAGGATTCCTGTTTCTCTCTCCTTATTGAAGTCTGTAGCTGATTATTTCACATGCATCGTTAGCTTAAAGTGTTGCACACAGCCAAAACAATTGTGCTCTAATGTGGAAAGCTCTTAAATAATTAAGCCCCAATCTGTGTTTTTAATTTCCATTTATGAGTTACTTTTTACCCTGAGTTGGTTTCTTAATAACCCTGTGTTCACTTTCTGATTGAGGGGAAGGGCTGGGTGATCTTTGAGACTCAGACAGGAGGCTGTCAGACGGGAGGCCTGACAACAAGCAAAGTCCCAGCTTATGTGCTGTGACCCTACACAGATGTCTCCTCCCTGAATCAAGCAAGAAGCCACTCAGGTGGTATCCCTTATCTCCCCTCCTACCTGCCTTTTCTCTTTTTTGCATCCCAGTAACTTTTGTGGGAGTTATGGCAAAAAGTAATGAACAAAGGAGGTTTCAAGCCAGTGATGGGATGAAGAAGAGGTGCTTCTGATGCTGCCATTGCTATTATGGAAGAGGGTCCAGGAGTGCATGAAAACCAGCCCTCTTCTTGAGAGATGGTTTGTGAATACTTCCAGTCTGCCCTCAATTATTGCTAAAAGCAAGGAGTTCACTCCTTAACCCACTTCTGGTTAGTAACAACCTCACCTCTCTCCTTCTCCCTTCAGGGGGCTTCAGAGCAAGAAGTGGTAATGATGTGGTGCTGCTGCTGATAGGGAAATAAATTGTTTTCCCTATAGCAGCAGGAGCAGCTTGGAGTAGTTTAAAGTCACTAATTAGCTCCACCCTGCTCTTTGTCAAAGAATGACAAATTAAGAATTACTAAACAGGATATTGTATGTTAGAAGTGGCATGATCTTTCATTCTGATCACTGTAAATAGTCTTCATTGATTCTGCTGAAGGCCCCCCAAGGAGCTTGAGACCAAGAATAATACAAATTGGAGGGAGGGCAGCTTTGGGCATTAATTTTGAAACTGTACCTCCTTAAAGAAATAGCTGAAGTAATGCTACTGGCAAAACAAATTAATGGAAAACCATTATTCTTTTACATCATCCCATATTACTTAGGCATTGCAGGCAATTTGTATGTGTAATTTGTGGCTTTACATGTGTAATTTAATATCTGATATATTCAGAATTGATCAGGAACAACAGAATGATTTAAGAATTGTGACAGCCTTGCCTCTATTTTCACTCATATTTTTTCATACATTTTAATGCATTGTTTTTGGTTATTAAGTTATTTAGATTTACTTTAAATTCAAAAGAAGCAAAAGAGACATTAGATCTGGTTATTACCACCAGGGTTACTGATATATAGTGCAGCTAATCAAACTACTCTTGAAATGGCTGGAAGATTTCGAGCTCCATCATATTACAGCCGTTTTGGGCGGAGGAGTTAATATAAAATGCAGTCTATTGGACAGCATGAAGGGTTATATGTATAACAAATAAGTTATATGTTGGGTATCATCTATGCAAAATTGTTGGTGAATTGACTTATATAGTTATTCTAATTTACATATTTATTGAAGAGTGAAGGAATGGGTTTTAGGTAATACCTTACAATTAAGACACGGAAATCTAGTTTTTGTTCTGTTAAATCAGCGAAGAGCTTATATTTTATAGCAGTTGTACTTGATAAAATGTTTAAAAAAAATAGATAAAATGTTCGAGTGCAGTTTCTCTAGTTGAGGGAAAATCTTACACAGCGTGCATCCATTGTTTCAAAGAAATACTTAGAGAAAACACGTTTTTTCCACTTTAATTGATTTTTGTATTGAAAAGTTCAACTCTCTCAAAAATGTTTGTTTCCTTTTTCCAAAAGGTTAGGTGGATTTTCATATATAATTTGTCCTGTATCCTTGTATTATATAGTAAAGCACACTGTCTAAGTGAAAGGGTCAAGAAAGGGGCAATGTACATGAACAGAATAAGTCTGCTTCAACAAGAGACTTAATATGAAACGTTTTTGACCACCTTGCATAGTTAATGAGTCACATTAATTTGCTATCTTTGAATATCTGTATTTAAAGGAAACGGGTTATAAAGCCCTTGCCTGTCATTCTAAGAAACTAAATACATGTGGGGGTTATGAGACATTTGGGGTTATGTGTATTTGGGTTTTTTCTTCCATTTCTCTAGTGTTCCTGGGTAGCTTCTCTGGAACTGGTGAAGAAAAATATGTTGACCTGATTTTTCACTCTAGTTATTGCAGTGGGACAACAAGAGAATGCTAAATACTTGCTATTAATTTCATTCAAGGTGTGGGCAAAAGTAAATTACAAAGTTTATGTTGCTATTCAAACTGATACATTATGAAGACTTGACCTGCCTGTTTAGCATTGTGAGGCTTAACAAATTTTTTAAGTAGTTTAGATATCGTTTGAGAAATATATTTTTATTTACAAGTCAGAATATCAATAGTCATGACAGAACAAAATTTATATTAATTTCAAAGTTTATTCAGGTATCTTGGACAATGCTACAACTGTGTATTATCAGACTTTTAAATCAATGAATATAAAATTATTGGGTTTTCTTTGCTAATGTTTACCTTACAGTTGTTTTCTAGTTTAAACTTAAAACCAAACGTGGGAACCTGAAATGGGAAAACATTAAAGGTGTTTGATTTTAAATAAGTTACATGAACTTATACTGTGTTGCTTTTTCAGTTCTCACACTCTCACAGGATTAGTATTAGAGTGAAAAATATTGACTGAGTTTTACTATTTAAAAATAAAATGGTACAAATAACTTCTTTCTTGGTCAACTTGACCAGTTTTTAGGTTTGGCTTTATAGTCCTCTAGAACAGGAATAACCAAGGATTGGCCTAAGCACCAAATGTAACACAGTTCTACAATGTGGACTGTAGGCTCCCTTATCTTAAATCCGTCAACTTGGCATGTACTGTCTGTAATGCCAACTCAGTCTCAGGATGGTGCATCTGATTCCAGTCATTGTCAGTGGTTAAGCAAACTGAATAGCTGTTAGGTCCACAAAATTCACTAGGGACAAGTAATTGGCAACAAGATAGATAATGGAAGTTCCCCCTCCATGAGTGTTTTTTTGGGATTTTTATGCATAAATAAGCAAAGAATGAATCCAAGCCTTTTCCCCCCTATATTAAGTTATGCAGCTGTTTTAATGCAGTAACAGCCTCTAGATTCCATCAGAGTTAGAGATAAAGGGATTGATCTAGTTCATTGGAAGGTGGAAACCAAGCATCTGCTTGTCAAGTCTTCCAGATCACTCCAGTATGATGAGAGGAACCAAAGCTTGGAAACTTTCCCCAGTGCCTGTTAGCATTAACATTTAAAATGACCTTTGTTCTCAGGTTTCCTGAAGACCATGTGTATTTAAATTTCTTCATTCACCAATCAGTTCTATCTCAAATCAGTTGTCTTCCCTGAATAATTAATTCTACCCTTCTCTACTTCATGGGAAGGCATTCTTAACAAATAATCTAAGGTCATATCTCTGGCTGTGTTTTTCTTTATTCTTGCAACAGGTATAAAGTTATTTACACCTGATTTATCTCATGGAGCTGCATGCCATAAACCAACGTAAATTCTAATAATGTCACTAACGGTATCAGATAAAAGAGAAACTGAATTTGCAGATCTTTCATTTCTGAAATGTCAATATAAAATCAAATGATTTTTATCCTTCAGCTTTCTTTATATTTAGAAAATACGAAAAATTATATTTATTTTATGTCATCATAAAAATGTTAACACTGCTATTTTATGGCACTGTCAAATGTTTACCTTCAGCTTTCATTTTATAATATTGTAAACAGTAACTTGAATAAAATATTTCCATAATTTTCTGGAAAACTCACTTTTACTTGGAGAGAAAATCTGATAACTAATAAAGGTAAATAAACTGAAACTGCATGAAAAATAAGTGGAATAGAACAGGCATCAACCTGTTTAAGTTTTTGTACATATCAGGAACCGGGTCTGCTACTGCATATCTATTGACAAATTGCTATAATTTGTTTACATTTAAGACAGCTGGTGAGGATAATTTCAGTTAAATTCAGTTTTGTTGAAATGTGCTGTTTCATCAAAGCTGAGAGGTATTAGTTGTGGTGATTTTCATTGGGAAGCTTTTTTGGTTCAGAGCTCTCTGGTGAATTCTAGAGAGTGAGAGACTCAAATCAAAAAGCTCATGTTCTTCTGAATATTGTCCCTATGGGTGCTCTACTTCAGTGGTGCATGCATCCCCTGCATTTTTGATCGGAGTCTTTTGGTGGTAGTATCCATTCCCCCTGTCCAAGTGACCCATACTATGGATATGTAGGATTGCACAGGCAAACCACCCTTGGTTTCTTCTCAACTGCCTTCAGCTTGATACGGAGGGTTGAGACTGCCAGCTTCACGTTTACTTAGCATAGTTTAGATAGTTTTAGTTTGGGGTTGTCATGTCTGTTTGTGTTTCATCATTTGAGGGGTTATTTTGGACTTTTTGTCATCTGGGGTATGCCAAGATCCTCAGGCTTTAAAAGTTGTCTTTCCTATGGGGAAGCTATCCCAGTTAGAGGTGGACATTTTTGGATCTTCAGTGTTTGGGAGATCCCATATACCGGCAAAATATAAGATCTGCTCCTCATTCAAAAGTAGATCTTGTGAGAGCAAGGAAATAAAATTCGAGCTCTTGATGACGAATCAAGCTCTAAGACCAGCTTCTGACCCTGGATCCAAGAACTTCCTTGTACATCAGCTTCTGAGCACACTTCGTGCCCTGTCTACCTCTGGGTCCCGGTCACTGAGCACTGGGGGAGGTAGCTGGAGGTGGGTCTGATTTCCCCCTGAGAGTGGCCGTTCATCGGAAGTCCTGTCCCTTCCTAGACCAACCAGGACGAGCAGCTAGGAGCTCCTGGCGGGGGCGCTCCCAGCAGCATGGGGGGGATCAGACCCAGCTGCAGAAGCTCTGCAGCTGCTGCCTTCAGAGTCCAGATCTGAAGGCAGCACAGAAGTGAGGGTGGCAATCACGCAGCCCCCCTACAACAGCTTTGTGACCCACCATGACCTTTCTTTGGGTGGGGGACCCCCATGGTTACAACACTGAATATTCAGGTGTAAACATCTGAAAACATTAAATTGACTAATTTTAATGCCCTCTGGCCCTGAAATTGATGAAAATGGACCCTGAATTTGGTAGGGCCCTACCTATAAGGAGGTGACACCTCATACTAATATCTTGTCATCTTCTGAGACTTCAGGCAGTTACAGAAGCTGATGAAACACATAGCTGATATGCTTCAGATCCCTTAGTAGAGGTCCAGGATTCATTTCGTAAACTGGATGTTTTCCATACTTCTGTACATATGGCCCTCCCTGTCAATAAAACTTTTGCTAGAGCCTGCCAATACCATCGAGCAGATTCTACCTACATTACCTCCGACTTGTAAACTTGCTGGCAAAAAACAGTGTCAGCTCAGGATTTAGAGTTTTATTTTCACATCCAACATCGAATTCCCAGGTAGTCGATGCAGGTTAATGAACATGGTAGATGACCCAATATTAAGCTTGACTTCTTTGGTCATAAGAGTTATTCCTCTGCAACGTTACAGTTCAGAACAGTGAATCATTAAGCGCTTATGTCAAAATATGACTCTCTGAATTACAATGAGTTTAACAGCTTTATTGAACTTTTGCTAGAGAATCAGCATGAACAATTAAAGACCATGATGTGCAACTATTAGCGAAAACACTATTGCAGGCCTCCTTAGATGTAGCCTGGACTGCAGCCTGGACCGTTTCCACTGCGATCATGATGCGAAAGCATCTTGGCTCCAGTTGTCCATCTGCATTAGGGAGGTGTACAGAGAACTGTAGAGGACCTTCCCTTTGATGGTCACTAGTTTTCAGAATGTACAGATGGCTCACTTGACATCTTGAAGGATTTGAGGGCCATACATTGGTCCCTCAGATTTTTTACACCTGTAGATAAAAGAGAATGTAGCAGGTCTCAAACAGCACAGCGATCTCACCCAGTTCCCTTTCCTGATTTCTGTAGACCACCTGAAACACCAGCTAAGCGACAAGCTATTCAAAAAAGCTGCTGCCACCACCAATTCATCTCAGCCACCCATGTTATCTAAACGTTTTGCATTTGATGGTTTGGTCGAGAGTCTGAACTCTCTGCTTGATACCATTCTTCAACCTGCCTCCCCTCCCCGGGACGCTTCCTTGTTTTCAGTCTTCATGGGGAAGAACAGCATCTGATATATGGATATTGGAGGTCATAATATCTGGTTATTCTGTCTTTCATCTCCATTCCTTTCTCATATTCCCTGTTCAGGGACCCATCTCACGATCAGTTGCTGAGACAAGAAGTCACCTCCCTTCTATGCTCCCTTCCACTTTCTTCCCCTGATCACAGCCAAATCTGTCAAGATCATGACAATGTGGCCTTTGTTTTTCATCAGTAGTCAGAGTGGGGTGCGCTCGGTCTCTCTCTCTCTCTCTCTCTCTCTCTCTCCCTGGAATTGAGACATAGCTGACCAGATAGTCATTTCAGCTTCTTATGTTCTGCATATACAGAACACCATGACTGATGACCTCAGCAGACGTGTCTCCTAGAGTTGTAAATAGGAGGTGGATTCGCAATTCCTCAAAATATTTCTAACCTTGGGGTTTCCAAATTGGATCTTTTTACCATCACAGCCAACTTGTGGTAGAGCATTTTTAGTGATGGATGTGCTAGAACTTGCACTTCTCTCCCTCTTTAAACAAGTGCTCTGAAGACCAACAATCCTGAGCACTGATTTCCTCGGCTTTTCCTGTGCGGGTTAGTTAATAGGGTGGGAGTGGATTGAGGAAGAAGACTAAAATAAAATAGTTCATTTTAATAGATCTTTCAAAGAAATAAATAAAGCAACAATAGTAAAAGTAGTTGCGTGTGTCCTTACCCAGAGGAAAGATGCTGGAGTCATGAAAGCTGTACATAAGGTCAAACGAAAGAGTATATTCTGTTCCTCTTGCAACACTTTCTTGTTGTTTTCTAGAAAACACTGAACTTGTCTTTAAAATGTTGTATCAGAGGATGAAGCCATTTGGAAAGTCAACTTTATTGTAAATGGATTGCATGTCAGACATTGTTACTTTCAGCAATTAACTGTGGTCATTAACATTTTGAATTTCTCTTTGAAAAGGGTGTATCTTTACCAGAAGATGTTCCAGCAGATGCTGCTTCTGACACACAGGGTGAAACTCAGTTTCTGGATGATGACACTTCTGAAGATGCATCTGAGATGAGTGCTCCTGGAATTATAAAGGATTCACCTGTCAATAAAACTATCAGCGATGGTAAATTGGTGAAAGGTATGTTGAGACAGTTGGAAGATGAAGTCTTTGTAGGCATACATTAAAAACAAATCTATAATTAGCAAGGAAAGGACTTCGGTGTAAAGGCATCCAAAAGCACCAAACTGAATAATTTGATTACTTTCATATTTCAGTGTGTCAAACTTTGAGTTTGAAACCCAAGAGGATAATAACTTGAATGTCAAAAAGTTAGAAGAAAGCAGACTTTTATATGGCTGAAAAGTAGTATGTAAAATGAACTGATATCTATAGACCAGTTACTTAATATTTGTGGATCTTCATAATTTTACATATCTATACTGCACTTCCATAAAGTATAATTTCTAAATGTTAACAAATGGTATGTTCTGGCTCACTCTTACATTTAGAAATCATGGTATAAATTTTCAGATGGGCAAAGTCCTAGCCTCCATATTTGTAGGCCTTCTTTGTTTTCAAAACTAATGCTAGGTTTAAGGCCATGTCTACGCTACAAAGTTAAGTCGACTTCATGTAAGTCAACATCGAGTCTCTGATTTAAGCAAGTTGATCTTGCGTGTCCACACTACACTCTTCGTGTCGGCGGAGTTTATCCTCACTAGTAGGGCTTGCATTGACGCACGAAGCACTGCACCGTGGGTAGCTATCCCAGAGTGTACAGAGCCAAGAGGAATTTTGGGTTGGGCTTGCAATGCCTTATGGGACCAAAACATTGGCACGGGTGGTTATGGGAACATGGAGTTAGTCTCCCATGATGCACTTACCTCCCTGAAATCAACAGCAAACAACCCAAGCCTTTTTCGTAAGCCTGAGTTACCCGCGCAGACACCACAGCATGATAAGCATGGACCCCGCTCAGCTGTACACTGTTTGTGAGCATTACAAACACCTTGCGCCTTATCCTGCACTATCTACACAGCCAACACAGGAGCTGCCACACAGAACAATGTGATGCCACGCAAGCAGCCCTGCTGGAAGACACAGAACAGAGCAATTCACAGTTGCTGGCGACAGTCATGCATCACCTTGAAACAGTGGAACAAGCACTGACTGGTGGGACATCGTTATGCAGTTATGGGATGATGAGCAATGGCTGCAGAATTTTTGAATTCTTAAGGCCACTTTCCAGGAACTGTGAAGCTTTCCCCAGCTTTGAAGTGCAGCAGTACTAAAATTAGAGCTGTTCTGACAGTGAAGAAGTGAGTGGCAATAGCTCTGTGGAAGCTTGCAACGCCAGACTGCTGCCAGTCAGTGGGGCATCTATTTGGAGTGGGTAGATCTATCGTGGGATCTGTTGTGATCCAAGTTTGCAGGGCCATCAACAGACTTCTGCTAAGAAGGGTAGTGACTCCAGGTAACCTGCAGGACATAGTGGATGGTTTTGCCATGGATATCGCCCCACTGTGGTGGGGCAATAGTGATATCCATTCTGTCTATCTTGGGATCAAGATCCCCTTGCCAAAGAGTACATAAGCCAAAAGGGGTACTTCTCAATGATGTTGCAAGCGCTAGTGTATCACGGGCCGTTTCCTGACCATCCAATGTTGATGTCGGTGAAAGGTGCAGGACAGGACGTGTACATCTTTAGGAACACCGGTCTATTCAAAAAGCTGCAAGCAGGTACTTTCTTTCCAGACTGCAAAATAACCATTGGTGATGTTGAAATGCCAGTCGCTATCTTGGGAACCCAGCCTACTCCTTGCTTCCGTGGTTCATGAAGCTGTACGCAGGCAGCCTGAACTGCAGTAAGGACCCATTCAACCATAAGCTGAGCAAGTCACTAAGGCTCCTGGGAGATATCCACAGAGCATTTTGGGGTAGTGGTGGGGTTGCCACCAAGATTCACATGCAGCTCCTCATAAAAGCGGCATGTTTGTGGGGCAGAATCAGAAAGCCTGTTTGTCTCCCTTGTCTTCTGGTCAAGAAACTGTGCTGTATTGTTTTATGAACAATAAGAAACTACAACTAGCCTCAAAATTTCTAGTGATTGAAACAGTTTGTATCTCTCAGGATTAGTCTATTTCAGATGTCTACTCTTTGACCATAAATAGCATAGAATTTTTAGTAAATTGAGTTATTGAGCACTAGACCATATTTTTATATGGTAAGTGTTTTAACTTAGTGGAACCTTATTTTTGCCATTGCTAACTAATTTTAAAATATCAGGACATAAGTCTGTTTTGTTTAAACTAATAATTGAAAACATTGGGCAAAATAGGGTTGTGGATAAAATGGAATCTTTAAGACTTCTGCTTGATTATTTCATCTGGAAAATGCTGTAGTCTAGTTCAAACTGCAAATATTTGAAGTATATAGAGGTCACTTTCCACAATAACTTATCTCTTCCTTTGCTGGAAGAAAAAGCCTTGCTGAAGGAGAGGTCTATTTAATGCTAGATGAATTTTCTGCATGTGAAATTTTAGCAGTTTGAGAACAATGGGGAAAATATGTTTAAGACCAACCTTGCAAAGTCAGCTAATGGAGTTGAAATGCACCAAGTCTGTGTGGTAGACATATTTCCTTTGAAGGGCCTGTTTCCTGTGCTGTTGCCATCTATTTCCTTGATTTATTGGGAAAGGAAACAAAAAATTATTTCCCCCCTCTTTTTACAGCTTGCTGCAGTGATAAAAACACATTAGGTCATAATTGTTCTTGTTTTGTTGACATGACTCTTAAATTGTTTAACATATGAATTATTTCTAATGTACAATTTAGTAATCTTGTTTAGACAGGATCCTTGAGCCTCCGCATGATTTATGCTAAACAAATGGGCAAATAGAACAACTAAATTTCTGTCAATGACATCTAGTATCCTTAAAGAAAAAATGTTAATCCGAGAGTAGAGAGCAGATCATGAACCACAGGTGTCTTCAGAAATCTGAAGTCCTTTTTTTATTGGGATAATTGAAGGCCTTACACAATTGTATTTGGAAGACCTGGGCTTTTGAAAATTTCTCTTCCACTAGATGCCAAAGGGCAGATATCAGACCCAAACCATAGAACCTTCTGGGGGCTAGAGGGAATAGAAGCACTGTATGGCAGTGAACACCTTCCATCTCCATACCACGGTCTTTTAACAGGTAGTGAGCAATGGACCCATGCAGACAACCCCCTTTCTTTCAGAGGCTCCAGGTAATTATTCCTATTGACCTGTGCCCTTCCTCTTCTAGCGCTGCTTCACTCCCAGAGCTTTTTGAGCTCCCATTGGGATCCTAGATCCCTTGGTCTTTTCAAGGAGCCACAGTCACCTCCACTCCAGGCCTGCCCCAGAACTAACTAATTCAGGTCTGGGTCTTTTACCCCAGACCCCAAGTATGGCTGAGTTCCTGTCCAACTACCCAGAGAGCACCTCTGCCACTGTCTGCCTCCCTTAGCAGATCCACTTAAGACCGAAAGTGGCTTCAGGAAAAAGACAAAAAGATGTCCATGTGGTCCAAAGACCATCATTTGGCCCCGTTCCCTCCAGTGAGGAATGACTAGCCTCTCCTACCCCACTGACGGGACCAACCCACCCCCTTTATCTAGGTCCTGTCCTTTCAATCAGCAGCTGTTTCCCTTTTCCATTCAGAGCCAAGTCTAGCAGATTTTTCCAAACTAGACATTCTGAAACTGTTTTATAGCATAGATCACAGACTAACAGAGAAGTGGTTCTCAAACTTCAGCCTATGGTCTGCACAGTTATTTGTCATTGTTAAAGCCTCTGCCATTCTGCAAGAGATGGTACTTACTGCCAGCTGTAGCCTAGTCCAGGAATTTATTTTGGAGTATGTCTACAGAACAGCTGGGAGTGTGCTTCCCAGCATGGGTAGACAGACACAGGTTAGCTGTGCTTGAGTTAGTGCACTAAAAATAGCAGCGTAGCCATGGCAGCACAGATAGTAGCTCAGGCAGACTATCTGGTACATACTCGGATGACTAGCCCAATCCACCACCTGAGCTGCTGTGGCCACACTGCTATTTTTAATGCACTAGCTTGAGCACAGCTAAACTGTGTCTGCCTCCCCATGCTGGGAAGCATGCTCCCAATTGCAGTATAGACATATTCCAAGAGAGAGTCCTGGACTGGACTACATACCCCCTTAGGAAAACTAAGGCTATGTCTACGCTTACAATTTTACAGTGGCACAGCTGTACCAGTACATTCCACCATTTGGTCACACACTAAATTTAACCTAAGTATAGAGTCCCTAGAATTGTAGACCTAATAAGTAGACTTATAGATACAAAATACTTTGATTCATGCACAAAATATCAAGCCCTGGTGCCTGCGGGCAGAGGCAGCACAAGGAGCTAGGAGCTGAGGGAGGGGAGTTGCTGTTGCCCTTCCAGGGAGATGAGACTCTCTCCCCCCCGCTCCCCAGCCCCGGTAAGCGCCGCCTTGCACCCCAGTCCTCCGCCCTGAGCTCCCCCACACCCAAACTCCTGATACTGGGGGGTGGGGAGGGCTGAGACTGCAACAGCAGCAGCTAGTGTGACTGGCGCAGAGGCTGCCCAAGTTGCTCAGGTGGTTCCCGGGCCAGCCGCACTGGGCTGCTGCAGAAGTCACAGAATCCGTGGCCTCTGTGATAAATGTGCAGCCTTACGCATAGATAATAAATTTTGCACAGCTTTTTGCTAAGTTTGTAAGGTATACAGCTAATGAAGGCTGTATTACAAATGTGTGCATTGCTTATTTAGCCAGGTGAAAAATGCACAGGTTGGAAGTGACTAAGGCTGTTTGCTTAGTAAGAGGCAATACTGCTCTCATGGACATTCAGACAGGAGTGGGAGGTTTTTTCCCCTGGGGTCTTCACAAGGTGCATTCTAGTGGTATCTAGCCATTTATTCCAGAATGTAGCTTTTTTTGTATTTTTCCCAGTCCTTTTATTTATTTTACCTATTTGTATATACACACGCAGATTTATTTTATTTTTATATATATATATATATTTTATTTTTATATATAAAATACACACACAGATATCAATAAATAAGTTTTTTTTCCCCCTAGGACATCTACATCTTAATATTAAGGTTGTACAATTAAGGATTTAAATCAGGGACTGTTACAGTTAGGATTGTGTGAGCAACTGTAACTCATTCCCCGTCTGGGGTAAACTCTTGTTTAAAACAAAAACACATAGAGAAGATAGGACCTAAATAATGTCTGATCCAAAAGACCCACAGAATGACCTGCGCAGAACTCTACTTACATTTCTTGGAAGGGTAAGAAAAGTTCAGATTGTGGTAAGGTCAGCTCATGTTTCTGAAGAATCAGGGTCTTCCAGATCTGATGTTAAGACTGACCCTATTTGGCAGATATTTCTGTCCCATTATCGATACCATTCTAAACTTCAGCATTCTGTTTTATAAAATGTCCTGTTTTGTCCAAATGACAAGTAGAAATTGCATGCTATTTCCATTTCAGTATTTTGAGTATACTAAAGGTATTTTCAGTATTATTCTATTTGTAGAGTGCTATACTGTTATGGAAACAACTATTTCATGTGAACTTTTTCATTTGCCTTGGAATTTCATCCTTTTTCAGCTCATCAGTTAGATTCTTTTTATAACAAATCTAAGCATCTGAAAAACTTTGCCTTATCTTTTAGAAAAAAGAGTTTTCTGTTTATAACTTGCTTGTTTATTTCTCAGTAATTTTCATTGGGAAATTCCAGCAGCTGATACCAAAGGGTTATTAAAAGCTTGTGTGTTCCATTGGCCTCATGTCCATGTGATTTTATCATATTTTTTCAACCTGTGACTTGTAACTGTTTTTATACAATTGATCCAATGGACTGAGCGTGGTCTTTCTGTCAAACCTGGTGGCAGGTCAGAAAAGGCAGCTCAACAACTAGCAGATAAATACTAAACTGATGTCTTTTCATTGAAGTTTGAGCTAAATGAACATAAGACAGGCCATGTTGGTTCAAACCCATGTTTCATCTAGCCCAGTATCCTGTCTTCTGACAGTGGTCAGTGCCAGGTGCTTTAGAGGAAATGAATAGAACAGGCAATCATTGAGTGATCCATCCTCTGTTGTCAACTCCCAGCTTCTGGCAGTTATAGGCTAGGGACACCCAGAGTTTAGGGGTGTATCCCTGACTATCTTTGCTAATGGCCATTGATGGACCTGTTCTCCAAGAACTTATCTAATTCTTTTTTGAACCCTATTATAGTTTTGGCCTTCACATCTTCCTCTGGAAATGAGTTCCACAACTTGACTGTGCCCTGTGTGAAGGATTACTTCCTTATGTTTGTTTTAAACATGCTGCCTATTTATTTCTTGTGTGAAGGAGTAAATTACTCTTGCTCATTTTCTCTACACCATTCATGATTGTACAGACGTCTTAGTTGTCGCTTTTCCAAGCTGAAAAGTCCCAGTCTTTTTAATCTGCTTTCATAATGATTTAACAGTGGTGTAGTGTAGTTATTGCCTTATACAGGCTATTTTTGTAATGAGATTGAAATTTTGGTAACCACTTATTTGCTTCAGTTTTAAAGTGTCAAGTTGTATGAAAGGCGGAGGAGGAATGTATTTTTACCCCACGCAGCAAGGGTTTTAAGATGTAAAGTAAAAAAGCACAGCTTAATACTACAAATCTAGATGTCCATTTCCAGACTGCAAACTTCATGAATGTATTCTTAAAGTTCTCCTTATTTCAACTGTAGCACACAATGTATAAATCATGCCTAACCTTAAACAATAGCATTATATGAGTGTAGAAAACGTTAGCATGTGCTGGTCTTAAGCACTCAAATGCTGCATACTAAGTTTTGTGAGGAAGAGATTATATAAACAATGAGGTCTTTTTATTTTGGACCAGATATAAAAATTAATTTTAGTTCTATTTAACTTTTTTTGTGATGAATACTGAAAACAAAATGTAAATGCATCTCTAATGAGAAGGCTGAGCAATTTATAGAAGCAGCTAGAAAACATTGGTGGGGGGAGAATGATCAGCTATTTTCCCTTTCCCCAGAGTAGAGTGTACTGCGAACAGCACACTGTGTTTTGAGCGAGAGGATTGTAAAAATTGGGGAGTCATGTTTCATCTTTCAGAAGTTAATCTGCAGAGGTGGTAATTAACTAAGCAGAAGAATTTAACCTGCTTTCCACAGTAGTGCTAGTGATATGTAAAAGTGTTGTTGTTCCTTTATCCAACAGCATCATTTGCTCCAATAAGCTTTGCAATCAAGGCCAAAGAAAATGACCTCCTTCCCTTGGAGAAAAACCGTGTTAAACTAGATGATGACAGTGATGAGGAGGAGGAAGAGGGCAAGGAAGGCCAAGAGAATGCTAGCAACTCTTCAAATAATAATCCAACACTCGCCACTCCCTGTACTGCTGCTGAAGAGAAAAAACCTCAGCTTACCCAAGAGGAGTTGGAAGCCAAACAAGGTATGCTGTATAATACTGAAAATGATAAATTGCCGAAAGGAGTCTGAATTTTTCAGACCTCAAAAGCATTGTAAACAAGACTTGGTTTTACTTATTTTAGATCTTAACTATGTTTTCTGTTTTTGAAAATGTTTTGAATCACTGTTCTCTCCACTTCCCTGCTAATCTCCTCACATAGACTTCCCATACATTGCTGTTGTCAGTTTAGAATGTAAGGAATCAAGCTGGCATCCCTACCAGCCACAAATTAATACACTGGAGCAGAGTGACTTTATTAGTCCATATGATATTTCTTTGTTTTGGTTACAGCTCCTGAGTGAAATGTTAAACTTTTAGTTTTAAGGCTGTATTAACATGTATGGACATGCCTTTCTTTGTAGGCTTTCTCTGTAGAACCCTTAATGCTTCCAGCTTTCTTTCAGTTATGTATCATACTCATAGTCTCTAAAGACAATGTGTTGCTCTTTTCTTACTGGTGTAGTGCATTGCTATAAGCTTTTGTCTGTTGCTCTGTTTATTTTGTGTGTTTGGGGGCAGAGAAGATTTGAATGAAGTGATCGTTTAAGGGGATCAGCCACCCTCAAGCTATTTCACATTAGATGTTAATTTTAACAAGTGAATGCTGACAATGTGTATGAACAAAACACTGATGAAGCTTGTTTTTAAAACCTTGCTTTTATATACATGTCAGTATTCGTGGTGTCTCATCTTTTTATCATGCAAATGAATATTGTTGCTTCAGAAAATGTATCCTGGAATCGCTTAATAGCGTGTCCTTTTTGCAGTATGCATTATACTCTACTGCAATGATGCATATCTGTCACAGATACTAGGCTTTTGATATAGTAACTAATAAATATAAACGTGGAATACAGTTGTTTAACAACAAGAATTGTGTACCACATAGAAAATGTTAGTCAGCCATTAAAAGAAAATGCATACCAAAAACTTGGCACAGCAAAAATATCCATCCAGCATCTGTGTAGAATGCAGGAAATGATAGTGGAAACTGAAAATAACTATACAAACAGTTATCAGATTCACACAATACATTAAAACTTTTTTCTCTCATCATCAGTGAATGTTGCTTGTAACAGTCGTATGTTTAAAAAAAAAAGTGGCAAGCTGCAGAACATATGTTTACACAAACTTTGAGGAGTGTTGGGTATAAAGAGGGGTGAGAGTCAGTGCTGTGAGAGTAACATGGAGTGTGGTTTGCTTTTGTTTTTTGCTTGGATTATTACTTTTATCTGAGAATAAACTACTGTATTTATATTGGCATGTTTCATTTTTCATGGCTGGCAAAGGTAGTTGGAGAATGTGATAGGTGTTCTTTTATAAATTCTGTATTTGTAACTGCAAAAATATAATTTAAAATAGTGTTATGGAATGATGTATCTTTCCCCAGCATAAACTCCAGAAGATATGGTGCAATCTGAAAGAGAAAAGTTTCTTATGGCAGGTGGTCTAACTGCTGTGGCTTCTAGTACAAACCCCCAGCATGTAAATATTTATGCCATATGTTACAGGTCATGATATTTAAAATATATATTTTAAATCTTAATTTGCTTTTGTACAAACAAAGTTTGTCTCTATTTCAACAACCTATTTCAATGCATCTTCTGTTGTTGAATCTGCAGTAGTCTAATCCTTATCTTTGAATGTATTTAATTTTAATTGAAAAAAGTCAGTGATCAGCTTTAATGTGCATGAGAAAAAGGGTATTTACTTTTTGTGGATATGAAGACTATTTTCACTTATAGGAATGAATTCTTTTCATCTAGCTTTTTTCTTTCTACCAAGGCTTATTAGGTTTTGATCTAAGGAAAATGTCTCCGTAGAAGCAAAGGACTGTAAAGTCTTTCAAGAAATGGGTTTCGCCCCTTATAAAAAGTTTCAAAGTATCTATTATTAGTGATTAAGCAACTACATTTCTAAACTAAAAATCACTTCTATTTTGTAATCTCATAATGGACAAATGCAGTTAAATTACCATTTCATTTGTAGAATATCCTTGAATATATAATAGTAATGAAGATGATAGCTCAGACTTGCATTTGGCTACTTTAAAAGCTTGTCAGAACATATTAATATAAAGCTTTTCAATTAAACATTTCAAGTGTACAGGATATTCCCAGACACCATTTGGCGTTCCTGTATATGCATTATATGGAGGACTTTCCGCTAAAGAATGATGATACCACATTTTCTTTTTTTCCTTCTGCCTAATCTCTTTCCTGAAATCCCCTCCCCACTTTAAATTTAGCCAAAAATAATATAAAAATTAATATTTTAACCCATTGTATTTACATTTTGTAACTATTTTCATCTTTGAGGCATGCATTGAGACTATTTGATTCCTCCTCCCTTCCATTCCTGTACCACAGGGGAATTTGGATTACAGAAGTGCTGAATTTATTCTTATTGTAAGAAGTGAGATCTTAGTGTACAAATGATGGAAGCAAAATTGACTTAGAGATTGGTCTTTTGAGCTAAAAGTATTGGAACATACAGTATTTTACAAAATAATTTGTCGTTTTTGTGAAGACTGTGTGTAATCAGATCAAGTTAAGTAAAGGATTAAACAATAAAAATATTACTGAGTTAGCCTAGTTCAACTCTCATAAAAATGAGTGACTATTAAAGGAGAATTATTGCAAGAGTAAAAACTTCATAATGTGGTAGGTTACAAATACAGAACTCAGGTTTATTACTGGTATATTTGACATTTCCAGCCATCACGTCCTCAAGATTTGAGGACTTCAGTACCTCAGCCAAAGGTTATGGGCCTGCTACAAGAGTGGATGGGTGAGATTCTGTGGGCTGTGATGTGCAGGAGGTCAGATAGATGATCATGTTAGTTCCTTCTGACGTTAAAGTCTACAAGTCTGTTATCCATCAGGAAAAAGCTAACTACTGCAGAAGCACCCAGTTGAATAAGGAGTTATTTGACGATCTGCTTGAGAATTCAATGCCTTTGCATTTGAAGGTATTACAAGCAGACAGCTGAGCTTTGGGCTAATATTTGCCCTGCAATATGCATATGCATTGTACTTGTACATTTGCACATAAAATTTGTCCCTGTGTTAGGAGGGAAGGAAATTCATTTATACCCTTTTCTCTCTCAAAGCCAGGTTCTCTTTTCAGGGCTAGGACTGATGCCCTTCATAGTGCTTTAGAAGTTTTGAACCCTTGGTTAGGAGAAGAACATAACACACTCACTTGCACGAGTTAACTTCTAAAAATCTGCTTTTAGATGTGAGTATATAGCTTCGCTGACTTGGAGTTAGAACTGCTTTTTGCACTTGCTAGTATAGAGTGCAGTATTGCCTTCCCTTCATAGCTACAGCTATAGAAAACAAACATTATAGCTTCTTCGCTTACATGTCCAATTGAATATCAGTTAAATGGCAACAGTGCGGCATTGATTCCTGCAGCAAAGGCAAAACAATTTAAATATTAAGGGATTACTACCTTTTTCTTTTCCAACATAAAAATATGGGCAAAATCCCTGTGCTAGGCTACACTGGAAGAGGTTTTAATTAATACGTCCATCAGAGCAGAGGTCTGTTGTCATTATATTTCCAGTGGGGATATAAATCTTATTAGGAAGTCATTTGTAGCATGAAAATACAAAATATACTTGTTCATTAAAAATAAAATTTCAGAAAGACTTTAGACAAGTAGACTTCTCCTTCTGAGAGGATTATTTGCATTTTGACCGTTTTTGTGTTTTGCCCTCAAGTTATTATGACAATCATTTGAAAAACTATCATGCCTTTTGTTATACAGTGCACGTTAAAGGGCTACTCTAACATATTTTTAAATCAAAAATATCTGAAAATGAACAAACTGTGGAGTGCACTTAATAATGCTCAAAATTAACAGAATTAAATAGTTTGGAATTTTTTATGGTGCTGACCTTATTAAATTGATCCTTTTTGAGATATTGACAATATGAGAGCAGTGTATACAAGTGAATAGTTTTCCTGCTGTTCTTTTTCAACTGCTTATCAGTAAATGTAAATAAAACTTTCGTCCAGACCAACTTTGATTTAAGTATATAACGGGTGACCAAACTTTACTGGCCCTCTGAGCCACATATGACAATCTTCAGAAGTTCGAGAGCTGGAGCATGCCTGCCTTGAGACCCCCCTCCTTGCTGGGCAGAAGCCCCAACGCCACCACCCCGCTGCAAGGCCGAGGTCCCAAGCTCCCCCCAATCTAGTAAGTGGAGAGGGGGTGGAGGGAGGAAGGCAGGGCTCCGCGAGCCACACTTTAACAGTAAAAGAGCTGCATGTGGCTCACAAGCTACAGTTTGGCCACCCCGGATATATAATTTGTTTTTGTTTTTTTCAAACTACAGCTATATTGTGCACTTTGATCCCACACACTTTATAGACAATATTCCTGATCTAAACTAACATTAAATAAAAATTATAAATTATTCCCCATGAAGAAAAATTTGAAAAGTGTCACTACATTTTCTCTATGTATACCTCAGTATGATTTTGCATTGTGATTTACAGAAATTCTTTGTGATTTATAGTACAAACCACAAAATTTATAATATAAATGAGAAAAACATAGGAAATAAAAAAGGAGCGGGATAAATATTACAACAGTAAAGGTGTGCATGGGAAGTTTGCTTTTTGGTAAGACTAGAAAGGTAAAGCCATATTTCACTAGTGGAGGTCACTGGCTGTGCAAGAGGGTGAGTTTTGAGGCTATATTACAAAGAGAGTGGGTATGCTTGGTGAGAAGAGGGAGGCTGTTACAAGCAGAGAGACCTCTGGGGAAAGCATGGGATAGCAGAAGAAAGACAAAGGGAACAAAAAGCCTAGAAGAGTCAACAGACCACAAGACAGGGACTAGGAAGAAACAAGGGAAGAATTGTAAGCAGATGCAGTCTTATTAAGGCCTTTAAAAGTGAAGGTGAAGGGTTGGAACTCTATACCAAAAGTCAGTGAACAGACACAATAGGGGTGTGACATGGTCAGGGCCGTGAAATTAACATTATTTTGGATGGTTGAAAGGAGTTGGGGAGGGTTGGAAAGGAGGATGTTACTAAACTTCTGACAGCCATATACATAAAAACCATGTGTATATATATTATGATGGGGCAAGGCCAGATGGCTATAGAAAAGTAGTGGGAGATAGATATATTAGCTCCAGGCTAAACAAATCCCTGGTACCAGGTTAAGTGAAATGGAAGCTGCTCCAGGTCAATTAAGACACCTGGGGCCAATTAAGAACTTTCCAGAAGGCTAGGTTGATTGGGACACCTGAAGCCAATCAGGGGCTGGCTGAAACTAGTTAAAAGCCTCCCAGTCAGTCAGGTGGGGGTGCATGTCAGGAGCTGTGGGAGGAAGTTGTGCTGTTGGAGAGATTGAGTAGTACACACCATATCAGGCACAAGGAAGGCGGCCCTGAGGTAAGGGTGAAGTGGAGCTTGAGGAAGTGAGGGCTGCTGTGGAGGAAGTGGCCCAGGGAATTGTACATGTCATGTTTCTAAAAAGTCAGCTACCATAGCTGATACTATTAGGGTCCCTGGGCTGGAGCCCGGAGTAGAGGGTGGGTCCAGGCTCCCCCACCACCACCTTTGGCCCCTGATTAATCACTGAGACTGGGAGACAAGAGACTGTGCAAGGAAGGATAACTTCTCCTCACTTCCCTTGCTGGCTTATGATGAAAATGGCTCAGTAGACTGTGACCCTTGTCTCTAGAGAGAGAAGGGTTACATGGAGGGTCACAGTGAGCCTCTGAGGCTAGCGAAATCCGCCAGGAAACGCGGGACCCACGGAGGCAAGGACAGAGCTTTGTCACAACATGAAAAAAATATAGACCACTTATATAAATACATGTTAACAGTTTAATCAATTTAAAACTTACATATTTCCATAATACAGTGAAATCTGGAATTGTAATTTGCCAAAGACTGTATCTTAAATGCATAACACTAGAAACTATAGAATATGTGTGTTGCTTTCCCTTTGCCTGAACGTGCTTTGTTACTATGGCAGTGAGATGCAAAGGCTCAACCTAAGTATTTTTGAAAAAAACTTATTGTTTTCAGTAAAATTATTTATCAGAAGTATTTATATGAAATCTTCCCAATTAAACTCCAGGTGAATATTTTTGGAGTGGCACGTTAATGAAATGAGTAGAGGCTAAACTATTTCCTACTTTTAGGTGAGGGAAAGTTGCAAGACGTTGTCATATTCCAGGGGAGTTTTTCTTTGCCTATCTTTTGGACAGATAAAATATATTTTTAATATATTTACTAACATTAGTAAACATATAAGTTTGGAGAGAGTAAATTTCATTTAAAGGAGCAGCAGTCTGAATTTAAGGAATTATGATCATCTTTCTTGGGACCCTCTAGCTAGTATTTTTTAATTGAAACAAATTTTAAAACGGGAATTATTCTACAGCTAATAGGTATTGATATTTTGTTAGAAGCAGCCTATGTGCTCAAACTCTGCTGGTTACGTGTTACATTATAAAGAGGGTTTTTTGTAAGATTTCTAAATCAGTACGAGTTTTTGGTTTAAATACCTAAATCGGTTTTTCTGCTAATAAAAACTAATTGTTCTGAATCCTGTAGAATTAATTTTGCCAGAGTTTGAAGGTATCTGACTTTCATATTTTGAGACAGTGAAATTTATAGCTGGGATATCCATGTTTATAAAATGTGAAATAGAGAAATGTATCACTCAAACCTCACTAAAGAGGTAGTGGCAATATAAATTACATTGCAGGTTTTAATTAGTTGTCATTTGCAATTTGTCTATTATCCAGTTTAAAAGTATGTATTTAATAATTTTAAGGTTACTTAAACAGAATTAACCAAATAAATCTGTTTTTTTACTCAGGATGCTTTTGTAATCATAGCACATTATCATAGTATGCTTTGCTTAATTTCCTTGAAGAAATAATAATAATCTATAATTCCTAATAGTCAGAAGTACTTTGTTTTCCTGAAGGTAGTAAACAAGAGTTCTTTGAAGAATAGTTGCTCAATAATACTTAAGAATTCTTAGTGAAAGTATCAATTCTGTAGTAAACATTGTAACTTAATTTTCATTAAAAAACCTCTTTTGTGATGTCTTTCCCCCTTCCTCTCTCCAATTTAATTTCCTCATGGGCATATGGACGTGAAATTTCTCCTATGGTCTCTAGCCAAAAGACAGTTTTATGGCAAACTGATGCTATTTTGAAAAGGTATTTTGGAGATACGAGATTTTATTAAAAAAAAAGTTATGCTTTTCCCATTTTCTCTTTTTTTTTCAAAGTAGTATTTAACTACTTTTTTTTCAAAGTAGTTTTCAAAGTAGTTTTCAAAAAACTCTTTTTTTTTCAAAGTAGTATTTAAAAAGCTAATCTAAAGGAAAAAAAATTATTTAAAATATTTTTTTTCTCACCAAGCATCAATAGGAACTACTGCATATTGAAAACAGCTATAAAGGTAGGCAGAAACATCTAGCATTAGAAGCTAAATTTCTTAGAAGCTCCATCAGGTCTTGGCTGATATTTATAGCTTGACTGGTCAAGTCAATGGAGCTTGAAAGGGCCAAATGCCATATAGCTCTGGTTCAAGGGATTTAGAGGGACTGCTGACACTCCTGGTGGAGCTTGTAAAGTCATCACTGTGTCTGCTCGGAAGAACTCTCATGTTTTCCTGATTAATTTAGGAATTACAACATCAAATAGCTGCTTATTTTAATGCTTAATTATGCTTATGCTTAATTTAGGAATTACAACATCAAATAGCTGGACAGAACTTTTTATGCAAGAATAAACCTGCAGAGAATCGTTCAGAAAACACGTATACACTACAATATGAACTACCTTGCATCACTAATTTATAATATAAAATAGAAACAACATTTAGTTGCGTATTGACAAAATATTTTATATATTGCCTTCATAATAATGTATCCACTAAAAAAGTCTTAAGTACCTTCACCAGCAGAGATCATTAAACTAGAGTTCTCTTTCAAGATAAATATATTATAAACAAAAAGATCCTCATAAGAGCATGGTTAGTCTCTAAGGTGCCACAAGTACTCCTTTTCTTTTTAGTTGAACAAAAACACTTAATTCTAAATCTTCTGAGATCCAAATATTTAAAGTTCAATGGTAAATTCAGTTCTGACCTGATTAACCTACATATCGACTTTACGCCATGTACATTTCCCTGTCTCTTCGCTTGCTGTGACTAATAATCAACTTTCACATATTGGCTACAGACCCAATTCCTTTTGGACTTACAGGCCATCAAGAGCCAGAGATATCAATTTCTTCTCACATCTTTGTCTCCACAGAGATTAGAGGTAACGTCTTCCCATTGCTCATCTTACTGCTGTGATGTAAAGATCATGATGCCATTCTTGTACCTCAACCTTTAGATAAAGTCCTGAGGAGAAAAAACACCCCTTTTACCATTCTATAAATTGGATAACTTACATATCCTTATCTACCTTCTTTATACAGACTAGAAATCTCACATGCACCTGATAAGGTTCAGAGATTTTTTTTTCTCTCCATATACGTGCCAGATATACACATCTTTACTCCATTCGCTCTTCATATACTTGGTGCAAATGTGAGAATACTACATCTGTTGGAACAGGTTTGGGACCTTGCTTCTTCCCCATGGATGGCAGCATATGTGTAGAATGTTAGATTTTCATTTCTTTCAAACATCAGTGATATCAAAAGTTTCTGAAAGTTGTAGCTATACATATCCCAGTTAGGTTGACAATGAGCAGGAATACAAGTTGAATTAATTTTGTTTTGGAACATTAGTTTGAAATTAACTGTCAGAACACTAAATGTTAATTCAGAAAATACTATCTTCTAGTTGTTTAACATGTATACATTTCCAGTTTTAACTCTCAAAGTATTTTTTTCTCTAGGAATTCCCTGTGGTCTTCAGGTCTACTGAAGAGATTTTATTTAAATGTTCAGTTATTGTGAAATTAGCTCGTTTCTTTGTGTTTTTAATGTCTAGTCAGAAACTTGACAAAATACTGTACAGAGTTGAAATAATCCAGTTCATTTATAGGACAACATTTGAAAATATCTTGATGTAGAGGAGAGTGTTTTTATACAATAATTAATCTATTGTAGATGAAAAAATGCTGTTCAGATTTTCCTTTTATCCAAAAGTTTATCCAAAAAACAATTGAAAGAATATATATCTTGCCCTTCACTCCTAGAATATTAAAGATGATACATCTGCACTTGAAAGTAAATTGATGGTATATTTGCAGTTAAATGTGGGGACATGTCTGTATTTTGTTAGGTGTGAAACACATCATATTTAGTGGCATTCTATATTAAGAGTGTGTAACTAGTTGATCGTCAAAGGGAGCCACTTTCATAATGCTACAGAAAAATTATTCTCTGGGGTCATGTCCTAAACTGCACAGTTACAATGGTTGTACCTCAGAGAAGTGCTGTTGGGGATCTTTCAGGACAGGAAATGATGTAAATGAGAATGAAGTTGAACTCCTGGGAATATCTTCTGAGTAGATAAGAAACACACTTCTTAAAAAGAAAAAAAAATCTAATAAAAACTTCATGCACAAGAAGAAAAATTCCCTCTTTCCCGCTCTCCCTTCCCCAAGGTGGCTGTGCTGGGCTGTGAGCATCAGTACCCCTTCTGTCTCCAGCTTGAGTCGCTTTGGGGAAGGAAGGAAATGGTAGGCTTTCACTCCCTAGGACAACTCTGCAAATCTTGCATTTGGAAGTGTGGGAAGGGTTTTTATCTGAGTTTAACCATTTAGTATAAAAAGCAGTCTACATTGAAAATGGTAGCAGCAACACAAAGCCTTGTGCTGTCACTGAATATGTATGTTAATGGAGTGAGGGGCAGGAAAAGGATTAGTATCCCTATGCAGGTTTGGTGGTTTTAGGTCGACCTCTGTCCTTGTTGAGAAGACCCTAATAATCCACAATAAATAATGTTTGAAGAAAAACAGCCATTCTTTCTATAGGCTAACAGTTTCACAGACTAATGTGGCTTCATATTGTGTACCAATACATCGTTCCCAAAAGAAATGTGAAGATACTTGAGTTAGACACAGTAATTTTTTGTAAATTCCTTGCATCTTTGTATGTTCCCCCCATCAGCAAAGCAAAAACTAGAGGACAGACTGGCAGCTGCAGCAAGAGAGAAGCTAGCACAGGCCTCCAAGGAATCAAAAGAAAAGCAGCTTCAAGCGGAACGCAAACGGAAAGCTGCATTGTTCTTGCAGACCCTGAAGAATCCTCTGGCAGAAGCAGAAGTTGAGAAAATTGAGGAGAATTCCTTTAATATGGAGGTAAATTAAAAGTAAATTCCATGTACCGTAGTAGTTAATCGAGAGAACCTATGCACAGAAATTCTTTGACTACGTTATTTTTTAATTAAGCTGACTTAGAAGTTACGAGCTCTTCCTGGATAACAGGCACCTCAGTTTAGATGTGTTAGTCTTTTCAGATGTCTTGTATATTTTTTAGATCAACAGAAATTTATTGATCACAATTGGTAGATATTGGTAATAATATTTCTCAGATTTGTCAGTTTGTATGTTCTATACAATCAAATAAAAAAAAAAGCATGGTGTGATTTAAATCTAACGCATTGAAAATCCATGGATCAGTATCCGACCCACTCAAGATTGAAGTACAATATTATAGTATTTTTCATTTTCACTTTATTGCTTATTAATCTATATTTGGGTTTTAGAAGAGGCATTTTGAGGTTTCACCTGTGGTTTGCATATATGTGGTTTATTTAGAGAACTGAACTGAACTGAAAATTGAGTTAAATTTAGTGTAAAACTACGCTGCTGGAAATTCTAATACAAGACCCAAACAAGGTGTGTGCACAATAAGCCACGGGCAATTGGACACTGAGTTATAGTGAAAGGCTAACAGTGAGAGAACCCAGGGGTCTAATCATGCTGTCAGTTGTGTATCGGTTGACTTCAGTGGAAGTTGCACAAGCACAACTAATGGGATCTAATGGGATCACATGGTCCCTTGTGTTTTATTTTTGCTTTCTCTTTTCCACTGAGTCTTTATATAGTGTAAGGAACCTGTATTTTTGGTACTGGAGGAACTTTAAAGCAGCTACATATCTGTAACAAGTTGGTTTGGAGTATCAGGTTGCATATTTCTTATAATGCTCAGTCTTTGATCGGTGGGGATGATTACCTCTTACTGCCTGTCTAGAATGCCAGCAAGAAGATTATGGTTGGTCTACGCTGAAAAGTTAATCAGCATAGCTACATCTCATGGGTGTGAAAAAGAGACATAGTTAAGCCGACCTAACCCCTGGGATAGACACTTGGTCAACAGAAGAATTCTTTGGTCAACCTTGCTGTTGCCTCTCATGGAGGTGGATTACATACAGCAACTGGAGAATCCCTCCCATTGCTGTGGTGTCTACACTGAAGTGCTACAGCATAGTAGCTGTAGATATTCCATAGTAGTGTTTTAAATGTAGACATAGCCTTAGACATGTGACCTGTGAGAGGCTGCTTTCCCGCCTCTCTCTCGTACCACTAAAATACTTGTCTGCTGATATGGTTGTCAACCTCACTAGATCTAATACAAGGCAAGAATCAGTTGGGGAGTTTTCAAAAATCTTTGTTTGAGTCTGTACAGTATTGTTCTCATACAGGTAAAGGCTGAAAGTTGCTTGAATGTTGATAATTTAAGATCTGGTTCTGGGGAATAATAGAACTAGCAGTAGTGTCCCCTCACTGCCCTAAATGCCTCTCTGGATCATTGTCACCAAAGAAATTAAGGGCAATTGTCTTGTAAGTGTGAGCAGGTTACTGGAATTAACTATATCTGGATTAAAGATTACTGAATCATTAACCAGTTTTTTTCAGCAGACAGTAGAACGGCCAACTAATTTATCACTAGTATAAAACTATTACACGTTAGTCTACTGATAACAGATGAGCATAACAGTATCTTACTGGCTTCTTAAAGCCTGTAGCTTTAAGAATTATATAAATCCTTTTTTATAAGATTTGCATTTTAAGTAGCCAAGCTTTTAAAGAAGCAGCATAGATCAAAAGAAGTTAAATGTTAACACGTTCTAAAAGTATATTTGTTTTTAATTATCAGGAGACTAGCCGATTGATTTCCTTTTTTTTTAAGGAAATGGACTAAATTAAATAACAGGAATCTCTCTCATTTTACAGAATCTTGCATTTTTATTACAGCCATGTAACTGTCTTTTGAGTGAAAATGTATTTGCTCTGTCACTGCATGGTATAATTATCATAGACAACAGTAGTCATCAATCTTTGGTTCATAATTAAATCATGAAATACTGATCACAATGTATGTTACATCTTATAACATAAATGACAGCTAAAATTTTACCAGGCTAACTGTAGCTTTCTTTTTACTCTAGGAGTATCTTTAATTTAATTTTTAATTGATTTTCATTTCTACGCAATAATACAGGCTTAAAGTACATGTATAGTCCAAATAAAAAAGAATAACAGGACTGAAAAAATGCCATGATGGCTAAACAGAGTAAAAAAGGCAGTTAGAGACAAAAAACATGTATTTTAAAAATTGGAAGTCAAATCCAACTGAGTAAAATAGAAGGGAACATAATGTTTGGCAAGTCAAGTGTAGGAGTATATTTAGACAGGCTAAAAAATAACTTGAAGAGCAATTAGCAAAAGAGACACAAACTAACAGCAACATTTTTTTTTTAAGTACATCAGAAGTAGGAAGCCTGCCAAACCATCAGTGATGGCACTGGATAATCGAGAAGCTAAAGGAGTACTCAGGGAAGACCATTCCATTGTAGAGAAGCTAAATGAATATTTTGCATCGGTCTTCGTTGCAGGGGATGTGAGGGAGATTCCCACACCTGAGCCATTCTTTTTTGGTGCCAAAGCTGAGGAACTGTCCCAGATTGAGGTGTCAATAGAGGTGGTTTTGGAACAAATCAACAGTAATAAGTGACCAGGACCATATGGTATTCACCTAAGAGTTCTGAAGGAGCTCAGATATGAAAGTGCAGAACTAACAACTGTGGTATGAAACCTATTGCTTAAATCAGCCTCTCCACCAGATAACTGGTGGATAGCTAAGGTAATGCTGATTTTTTCAAAAAAGACTCCAGAGGCGATCCTGGCAATTACAGGCCAGTAGGCTTAACATCACTACCGGGCAAACTGGTTGAAACTGTAGTAAAGAGCAGAATTATCAGACACATAGATGAACATGACATGTTGTGAAAGAGTCAGCATGGCTTTTGTAAAGAAAAATCATGCCTCACCAATCTATTAGAATTCTTTGGGGGCTGGTCAACAAACATGTGGACAAAGGTGAGCCAGTGAACATAGCGTACTTGGAGTTTCAGAAAGGCTTTGACAAGGTCCTTCACCAAAGGCTGTTGAGCAAAGTAGGCAAGGATCAGTAACTGCTTAAAAGATAGGAAACAAAGGGCAAGAGTAAATGGTCAGTTTTCACAGTAGGGTCCCCAAGGATCTGTCCTGGGACCAGTGCTGTTCAACAGTCATAAATAATCTGGAAATGGTAGTGAACAGTTAGGTGCAAAATTTGCAGTCAATACAAAATTACTCAAAATAGTTAAGTCCAAAGATGTCGGCAAAGAGTTAAAAAATTGGGTGACTGGGCAACAAAATGGCTGATGAAATTCAGTGTTGAAAAATACAAAGTAATGCACATTTGCAAAAATAATCCCAGTTATACATACAAAATGTTGAGGTCTAAATTAGCTGTTACCTCTCAAGAAAGAGATCGTAGAGTCATTGTGGATAGTTCTCTGAAAACATCTGTTCAATGTGCAGCAGCCATCAAGAAAGCTAACATAATGTTAGGAACCATTAGGGAAGGGATAGGTAATAAAACAGAATATCATATTGCCTCACTCACCTTGTCGCTCTAATATCCTGGGACCGACCCGGCTACAACAACACTGCTTTGCTTTAGTTCCTGACATAGGCAACAATCCTCTAGTGTCTAGATATAGACCTATCTACCTTGTTGATGAACTGTGATTGAAAGTGAAAGCTAAAGCCTTAGGGGAAAAGCTGGAGAAGTACATAAGGATGGCCATACTGGGTCAGACCTATGGTTCGTCTAGCCCAGTGTCCTGTCTTCCGACAGTGGCTAGTGCCAGATGCTTCAGAGGGAATAAACAGACAATTTATCAAGTTATCCATCCCTGTTGTCTACTCCCAGCTTCTGGCAGTCAGAGGTTTGGGCACTCCCAGACCATGGAGTTGTGTCCCTGATCATGCTGGCTGACTATGTAGATAGATTCAAAGAATGAGCAAACCCATTTTACCTCTATCAAATGGTTTTTGAAGTAATGCTAGTGCTGCATTTTATTTTATACCTTCAAAATTGATTCCTCTAGTACCACATGTGTAGGATGTGTGACGCTATCAAATCTAACTGATGTTTTTAAGCTTTTTTGCATTAAACTGTACCTTGAAAATAGTCAAATTGGTTTCTGCTGTAGTTGCATTTTTACTCCTGTTTGTATGGTTCTCTTGTAGCCTCTAACAGCTATAAAAATAAGAGAAACAGAAAACTGAACCTTACAGGTGGAATGCAAAGCAGTGTAATTTTTTTAAAAAGTTTTATCTTGACTTATGACTACAATATACATGCACATCTCTTGAGGCAATTAACACCAGAAACAATTTAGGACTTTGTGAGTAGAGACCCAGTACCAAAAGTTACCGAGAGCTCTGAGTGACGCTGGTAGCCAGTGGGAATAAAGGGTTCTATAGCAAAAGCAATATCTCTTTTGGTCTTTCATTGTCTTAGGCTTGAAGATCTGTTCTTTGTTCTTTTCTTTTAGATGTTTGTTGTTTTTGTGCTGTGTATGACAATATTTTTAACTCTATGGAGGGTAACATGTTAACAATTGAAATGAAAATTCATAATGCAGTCTAAAAGTAGAAAGCTATTCAAAATTTGTCAAGCCTAAGAGGGAGATCTAAATCAATGTCTTGCACACATTTTTCATATTTACTAATATAGTCAGGAGTATGACAATTAAATAATATACAGTTGGGGGTTGCTTGGATTTTTGTATGCTGCTATTCATTTCAGTTTTTTATTAAATGGATAATTTAAAAAACATAAATTAGATGTTGTCACCTGCTTTGGTTGTGGAATGGACTTTAGTGTCATAACTGATCACATAATATCCATCGCCTCAGGTAAAATGTGAGTCTTTTCAGGGTCTTCTGTTTCACCTTGTAACTAATGCATTTTTCAAAACATTCTTCTTTAAGCACTGATTCCATCCTGTGGAAGTCCATTAAAGTTTTGCCATACAAGCAGTATCAGGGACTTAATCCTCAGCCATTCTTTTAAAAAAAAAAAAAATGAAAAGCATAAAATATATTTACTTACTTAGTGACAGGTTTCTGTGGAGAAAAAATGTAAATAAAATCTACAAATTAACATTTTGAGTCGTGGTCTTTTGGCCCTAGTAATAGTTCAAAAGCTTCACAATGTACCCAGATGTTAAACGTTTTTTGGTAGCCTTCTCTTCAGTTCCAAAACCTTTCTCTGTTCCTTCTGCGATGACATGTCTCCTCTGTGATTCCATCAACTGTAGAGCTGTAAGAAAGTCACACACAGCAGTTTTGTTGTGGTAACCACATGACGGAGGAGAGGCCGCGCCAAATTTGAGTAAGTGGCATTCTGACCTGGCACATGAGGTGAGATGCTGTTTCAAGCCAGGTGGTTCTCCTTATTGGTGGGGAGCAGAGGCACACAGAGCCAACTGTGGAGAGTCTGGTCCTTGCCACTGGCAGTAGCATCCAAGGGATGACCATGCTGAAATGAGCCGCCATTAGGGAGCAGAGGCGCCGGGGAGGCACTGTGGAGGGAGAACCTGAGCTGTCACTGTGGTAGCAGTGCCCGGTCCGTGTGCCGCTGCCCATTCTGGGCTGTGATAGCAACTCTTTTCTGGGGACCCTAGTGGTGGGGAGTAGGACTGGATGTGGGGCAGTTTTGTGGTTTTGGTGTGACTGTATCAAAACCACAACTTTTGTATAGCCTTGATTATCTGCACCTTGGGAAAACGTTTGACTGTTTATTACGAAGAGCTCTCATCTAGTCTGCTAGATGAGGCTCCCATGGGGATTCATTGGTTTTATCCTAGCCCTTCTTGGAATTTAGCTGTAAAACATCAGAAGCTACTGTTCAAAATGAGGGTCAGTCTTTCTATTCCTTTCATAAATCCTGTAACTTAACTGCTTTGTCTCTGATTCCTGTTTTTGACACCCTTCTGCCCTTTGTGATTTCCAATATGTCATTCCAGTTGTGGTCATATACTTATGACCAGTATTTTGTCCCTTCATTTCAAAGTTAATTTGTCTCATAGTCTGTCCTTCTGAGAAGATCCCACATGTTTGTTCTCACTGTAAGAAATGG
This sequence comes from Lepidochelys kempii, assembly GCF_965140285.1. Classification (NCBI taxonomy): domain Eukaryota; kingdom Metazoa; phylum Chordata; order Testudines; family Cheloniidae; genus Lepidochelys; species Lepidochelys kempii. The sequence continues at coordinate 20,322,910 of NC_136394.1, read as the reverse complement.
CTGTAATTTGGGGCCTTATGGCAAAAAAAATTGCTTGACAGTTTTGCTGAACGGTCAGTACTGAAGTCAAGTGTGTGCTCTTTCTCAAGCTGCTGTGTTTTTTGGATTTTTTTGTGCTAGAATATCTTTCAGATTTTGTTTTCATGGATTTCAGATTTTTTTTCCCACATGTTTGGCTACTGGCTTGTATTTATACAATAATTCAATGGTGAGGAAACATGAAATTAGGTAAATGATACTTTAAAAAACAGAAGCACTCATTCATCAGTAGTATTTTTTGTCTTTATATATAGTTAAAACAGCACTTCAGTGAAACCTCACTCATTTTGCTAGAGGATGTCAAAATACAAACACATACAATTACATATACAAAATACACAAAACTTTGCCTTGATAAAGTTTCCCCCCGAAAACCCATCATGATAGTTTTCTTCAGGTGTTTTACTTTTGTTTATTGGATGGAGATGAAACTTCAGATAATGCCATATTATGGAATTTATTGACGACAAAAGGTTCTCTTTAAAAAACACCATAAAATGTACTTGCTACAAGATAGCTCTGTTGAACATGACGATACTCATCTCCACCCTATGAAGATCTAAATTTAGACGGTGCATAGTGTACTGTGTAGTGAAACCTGTTTTAAGGCTCTAATGAAACCAGTGAAAGTTGTCAGCTGCATAGTGATCATCATATCATATAATTATTGAATTTAGGAATACTTTAAAGTGGTCTCTACAAATATTTACTGGAGGGGAAATTTACTACAACTACCACTGTAGATCTTTGCTCTTTAATGAAATAAACAGGACGGTTAAACTCAGTTGATGCATCTTTATGTACAAGATATATAATTTATAATTCCAAACTTTTTACTGTTAATGGCTTTGGACCAGGATATTGTAACCAGGGAATGTGCCAATATAATGTTAGTCACTTTTCATATCTCCATTTTAATAACCTCAACCCACAGCCACATTTGAATCTCTGTACAGCAGTTTGGTCTACTCTCTGGATTATTTTGAATTTAGCAGTTTCATTTACACTTCCAATGAAAGGTTGACTTCAGACCATTAATCCTGCATATGATGTACTGTGCAGACCTAAGGTGTGCAATAAGTAATACATTCATTTTCCCACCTGCCTCTGACAGCTAAAATCTTGTTACATAGATTTTTAGAGCAGTGTTGTGTTTACACCTCTGAATTGTGGTAGCTGCATGAAAAAATTAAGTGATCCAAAGAGATGTCTGAGTTGCACTGATGGAAAATGTTTGCTTATGACAGCATTTCTTCATGAGTTGGATGTTTCGATACTGTAGTTAATAAGTGTATTGTTTGATTTTTCTGTTCCAGCTGCAGTGCTTGTTTATATATTTTTAAATTTGTGTATAATTTAAGGCAAAGGCATGTCAAGTTGCCTAGTTGTATAATCCTACTCATCTGCTGTGTAAAATATCATCTACAGAGTAGTGAGAGGCCAGCTAATTGGTCCTATTTTCTCTGGAAATATTTTGTTTTTTAAATATCCAAATTATGATCTGTGTTGCCTTGAAATGTAGCAAGTGTTAACCCTTTTTGTTCTTATTTTGCTGTTGTAGAGAGTTGATAAATTGTGGGTTTATTGCTGATCAACAAAAATTGGTTGCTTGAGTTAATCTATTAAGGCGAAAGATAAATCGAGTATATATCATGGTTGTGTGCATTAATTTGTGGTGAATGAGAATTGATATGTAAATTAGATACACCCCTCAAGCTCTAACAGATTACTAGGGCTGTGCTAGGTGTTAAGTGTGGGTATCACAGTTTCAACTTGTTTTATGTTAAACATTTTCTGCAAATGTAAATTTAATTTCAAAGTTATCTCTGTTTAAGAATAACAGGCTGTTTGTTACATTGTTGAATGGTGTTTTATTATGGTATTATGCAGAGCTTACTCTTGTTTTTTGGTTCATATATATATTAGATTTGGGATTTCTGTGTATAACTTTAGGTAGTTGGAAAGGTGATTCTTTAAAATTCTCTAATTTTTCAGGGTTGCTTAAATAATACATTTAAAAACATAATTTGTCATAAATGTTTCTGACCAGCCATCACACACCAGCAAGCTTTCTACTGAGTGTGCAAGTATTAAATGAAAAGCTTTAATTATATAATATAGGGCCTGAATTTCCTTTCTTCTACACCAGTATTATGCTAGTGTAACTGATATATAAACAGTGATAACTGTTCTGGATATTCAGGTCCATAGTGTGCATAAGCTCATATATATGAAAGACATTCTCTCTGTTCTGAAAAATGACTAAAGAAATTAGCCTTAAAAATTCAGCAGTTCTTGTCTACAAGGGAACTGCATTAAATAGCATAGTCATACTCCTCTTGATACAATAAAAGACAAGTTTAAGTTCTTGTGGCAAATTACATTAGAGCTGTTTCTCCCAACTATTCTTCAAACAGTGTTTTGAGTTGTGAATGCTTTTAACTTCCAACAGGATTTCCCCACTATCGCAAATGTATAAAACTTACACAGACTGTCAAACTTAAATCTGTAGAATCTCAGCAAAGGGGGTGCTACATTAATGTTGTTTGAAAACTAATTCACTCACCTGAAAATTACTTTTAAGGGTTTACCTGATGCATGTCATTTGCTGCTTCTTTTTCTTTTTCTTTTTTGTAACATGAGGAGCTACTTAACATTGTCTGGTTTTTAATGTTTAAGTTTATATGTACATTTTGTTCCCAAGATACATTGCCTTTTTCAATAGCTAAATTTAAACTGCATCTAGGATTTTGTTGCTCTGGGTAGTGTTTGGTTCGCGGCTTTTTTGCCCACATGTCACTGCTTTGATATGCCATCGGACAGCTACTCTATTTCCATTCTGTGAAATGAGTTGTTGGTGTTGATTGCTTAGTCTGTGGATATCTACCTCATGCAAACCACCAGAACATGTCACCCAGACCTGAGGCAGCCATGGTGATCATAAGTAAGTGGTGTTCCTTGTCACAAGAGGGGAACAATTGCCCTCCTGGATTGTCAGCCAAAAACTTGGAATTCTTTATTTCAGAAATGCCAAGAGGGGAAGTGTCATCAACCAGGGAAAAGAGTCAGAAGGCTCTGCCATGAGTACTGTAGCAAGGTAAATTAATTTAAGCCATACTAGTGATAGGGCCATTTGGAATAATGACATAGTATTTAATACTAATACCTGCATTCACATCCTGTTTAATTACAGTTACAATCTTGGTTGCTTCGTCCTTTTGGCATCTGCTTTCTCACTCAGCTCCTATTTAAAATTATGATACAACGTTCTGAAAATGCCTTTGTGAAATATATTACAATATTGGAAATTATAATGTATTCTAAAACCATGAAGGAGAGCGAGGAGCCGCCCATTATTCTCAGACCAGGGGAGCTTTCTCATAAACACTGAAATGACTCTTGCATAAAGCTAGTAAAAGATTGCATAACAATGTTATGTGCCTGATAGCATCAAAATGAAGCAGATAGTTTAAGTGTTTAAATGATTAACTGAGCTGTGTTTATATTTTTAGTTTACAAGAACTTTTTTTAGTAATTCGGAGTTGTACAGTTGAATTGTACCCATTATTAAGGGGATATTAAGCTATTTTCTGCTGTTCTTTTTCTCAGGTTTTCTTCACTTTTTTCAGCTTCTGTTAGTTTCCCAAAGTTTTTCTCATCCCTCCTTTTGGAAAGGCGTTTTGTATCTTATGTTTTTAATGCTTATTTGCTGCGCTGGTTTTTTGGGGTTGTTTTAGTCTGGGATTAAAACCTTGGCAGAGTCAGTTGGTTTTGTTTAATACACACAGCAATTCTCATGCACTCCTACAGTTTATAGATCACAATTGCTTATTGATTTGGTGCTTTAGAGAGCTTAGACATAAGCCTTGGGAAGCTGAAATGAAGAAAGGTGACATTGTAGGAGGGAGAGACGCTAGGAGAGTCTCTTACATAATGGTTTATGTTCAAAAAGAAAATTGGGGTACTGCACTTGCTGATGTATGAAACATGTCCGGAGAACAAAAATAGGCCATAGTAGTCTGCTTGGAAACCTTAAAGATTAGAGATGATAAAGCTGTCTGAAGTAGCGCATAAATTGTAAGGGTAGCTTTATTTGAAACAGGTTTCTAGTAAACTAATCATCTTGAAATAAGAGGAGCAGTCTCATTTTAGTTCAAGTGTTGATGCTGTCGTCTTTATGGTCTTTGAAGCATACTACTACAATACAGCTTTATTGCCATGTTTTTTGTAAATATCGTTGTAAAATAGCTACTGTCAATTAAAGTTCAGAGAGGAAACTGACTTTGGCGTAATATTTGACCTGAAACAGAGCGTCCAAATGTCTTGAAGTGTTGACTTGACATAATCACAGTAGAGAAAGGAGGAGAGCAAAAAAGATTACCAATTTCTGATTTGCTTATTCTAAGTTTTAACATATTAGTTGCTGTTCAAGTCACAGCAGGTATCACAGTATCAAATGGTGGAGTTGTCAGACCAAGCAGAGTGGAAATTACGGTGGGATTAATCTGATTTCTCCAGGTGCCTTGAAACAGCAGTTTGAGGATTGACAGAATTTGAAATAAGGAGCAAACGTACAGTGTCTGACTTGATTTGTTGTCAACAAGCCATTTCAGCAGAGTTCTGAGGCAAAAAATGATCAATTGAAATTTTCTTGGAGTGTGCAGTGTTTAATTGACTGCAGACTAAATTATTAATTTAGCATGAATTCAGCAATCACCCTTTTGATCCTTAGGGTAAAGGTAGTTTTATGGACTTAGAACCCTTTTTATACAAAATGTTTACTTTACAAACTAGAGAAGTGATTTGTAATGGTATTTTTTCTTCGTTTTGCTACTTTTGTGTACATTGCAATCAAACTAATACAGTGTTGGATGAAAGGTTGCCTTGTTGCATTAATACTGAATGTTGAATGTATACAGGGATTCCTTTTTTAGAGTATATGTGTCCAGTTTATCCCTTTAAATTGAGGGCATAAACTGAGGAGAACCTGTCTATCTGATACTACCAGATTCTTCAGAACCATCATTAATCTTTTAAAACCGAGGTTGAAATCTTCAAAATTGTGCCCAGATTAGGCTCGCACAAACCTGTTTGCATGAGAGTATGGGGGGCAATGTCGGCCTATGTTAAGCTCTGGCCGAAGCATGCATACATTTTGAAAGATTTCAGCCTTACCTCTCCAGACTGTTTTATATAATGTTTCTGCAGCATTTGAAAATGTAAAGTGTTGATGGGGTTATGTTTTGGTAGCTCTTGTGGAGTTAGCAGCTAATTTTGATCTAATTTATGTTGGGGTGCCCAGGGCTTTTGCTTGATGCTTCAGTTTATATTTTCATAACTCAAAAGAAATATTTAGTAAAATAAATGAGTGTTAATTTTTAATATGATTGCTGATAGACTCCTCCAGTATTCCTTCCCTCAAAGATCAGTAAAGTACATATAGCAAAACCATTACACGGAGATGCTAAGTGACTTTATCAAGGCTACACTGCAAGTAAGTGGCAGTCCCAGGATTAGACCTGAATATCTGGCTCCTAGCTCTTTGCTCAGTGTACTCTAGGCCAGTCTGTTTCTAACATGCATATGTGTGAGATCTGATAGATTTCCTCACATTGAAAATCTTCGTAATCTTTGCTGAAAACTGAAAGTCATGTTAATAATTGATTTATTTCTTATTTCAGGCTGTCAGTAACATGCCATATCCTTTATTGACTGGAGTCAGAACTTTACCCACCGTAGAAGTGAAATCATCAGAAAGGCCTTCAATCCAAAACAAAGATCCTCCCAAAGATGAAGAAAAGGAAAAGAAAAAAAAGAAACACAAGAAAAGATCTCGGACGAGATCTCGGTCACCTTCCAAATATCATTCGTCGTCTAAGTCCAGGTCTAGATCACATTCAAAAGCAAAGCATTCACTTCCCACTGCCTATAGAACTGTCAGGCACTCAAGGTGGGTTTGGAAGTGGAAAGTATGCTTTACTATTCTATTTGGGCTAGTATTTAATTTGCCTCTGCACCTTTTTCTATACACATTAGAAAGAAAATCCGCTTGTATAATGTAGATAAGAGAACTGGAAAACATTTGAGTCAATATATAATCTTTATATTTGATAATGTTATGAAAAATTTCATTTAAGTATTTCCAAGATAGTTTCTAAGCACAATTTTAGAGTGAATCTACTAAATGATTCTAACTGGTCCATTAAACACTTGTTGATGGTCTGTGGTTGTGTTAAGTCATAGGGCGATGACTCCCTCTATTTCCAACTATTTCTACAGGTGTTTTTATTCATTTCAAAGAGGAGCCTGGACACCTGTAAAATAGCTGGGAACAAAGGTGGGGAGCCAATGGGGAGGGGCGTCTGCAGCTACATCGGCAGAGGAAGAAGTATGAGCTGTCCTCCGTGACCAGGGCCACCAGCAGGACAAACTGCAAGCAAGAGTGTCAGGAGCTACCCATGGCTTTGCAGCTAGTACTGGGATAGAGAAGTAGAGCAGAGTAAGGAAACAAGGTGTCATGTCCAGATAAGCAGTGGAAAAGAGAGGAACAGGTGGTTGAGCAACACACTCAGGAGAGTAGAGAATGAAACTAAGCAGTTGGGCAGGGGATCAGAGAAAGGGAGAGAAACAGATTAGACTGGAAAGGGAGCAAAAAAACTGTGTAACTAACTTGGTTAAAAAAGCCCATTACAGTCAGTTAAAAATACAGAACTACATTCCTGTTATATTACCACATAAGCAAATATTGCAGTCAACACAGGAAAGTTGCGTGATTGCAAATGGGAGAGGCGTGTCCATGAGACACTTGAGATGTGGTCCACACTGTGAAAAAGTCCCCAAACCCTTTTAGTACCTTAGAGTTCTTTGGGTGATTTTCCACGCAGATTCCACTCTTAGTGCTCATGTGTCCTATGCACTTCATCGGATTCTCTTGGCTAGCTGTTTACCTTGGGGGATGCTTGCATCCTAGGTGCCCTGATGCCATGCCCTCTCAACTCACTCGTCTGAGGGCATAAAGGGCAGAGCAGGCCCAACAACCTCTCAGGCCCTTCTTTACTGCCTCTGGCTGTGAGGTGGAACTCCTGGCATCATTGCTCACTCTGCAGTTCACCTTAGATTTCGGATAGTGTTAGTGTAGTTAAGTTTCCGTTGCTTGTTGACATGTATATAAAACCCTGAATTTGATCCTCTTTCAGTCACTTGAGTTTCATTTTGTTGAGGACAGTCCCCCTGCACTCTATATAGCGGTGCTATGACCACGGCAGAGGCTAAATCACTAGGGTATTAAACATGTCTGTCAGACATGTCCCCCATCTAACTCTGCTGGGCCAGTCAACAGTGGACATTCTTGGTGCCTGATATGCCTTGGGGAAGGACACATTCTGCAGCATTGTTCCATGTATCATTTCTTCTCCAGGTGTATCCAGAGAGTGAGGGAGTTGAGAATAAAACTTCTCCTTGTGGAGAAGTCAGTGCAGATCTTCTCAGACTCTGAGAAGTCTTGGGAGAAGCCTCAATCTGTGGATTGGTCAGTGTCCTGGTGAGCCATGACTCCATTCTGAACTCACAGGCCACTTCTTAGCCCTTATTCATCCCCGACTACATCAGCAATGACATCCAGTAGAGGCAAGAAGTGACCAGCCCCAAAGTACAGGTTGCCTTTCTCAGGACCTAGCAGGAGGCACATGAGTCGTCATGACTTGGCCCCAGGCTCAGTCAAGAGTCATAAGTAAGAGAATACCTTTGCCACTAGGTCAGTAGTGACATCTATGGCAGCTCACGTGAGACTGTTGAAAGCTAAAGATTGCACTGCCTCCAGTACTGGCGCCTCAGCACAGACTTCGGTACCCAGCATGTCCTCATTGACTCCCACATTCTTGGTGGTGACTGTATCCAGTACATCAGTACAGACTATCTCCTTGGGACCTGAGGCATTAGTATCAACTTATTTGGCACTGAAGCAATATAAGCTGCCAAGTGATGTGTTGGTTGGCTCAGTTCTGGAGTTCCAGAAAGATTTGGGGAGGTTATTACAAACCTGCCTACTGTAGAGTTTCCACACCTGGCCAGTGAAGTGTTCTGTATTCTAACCCACTGGTTCATAGGCACTCCTCATAGGACTGCCCCTTTCTTAGAGGAGATATGTTCCTTCTCCTCCTTCTATGAACATACCAATGAAATATCCCGTATCTATCCTTCATCTCCTCCCAAGTAGCTCAATGGGAATCTAAACTGGGAGGAATGGTAGATACGCTGGAGGGCAGGGATAGGATACAGAGGGACCTAGACAAATTGGAGGATTGGCCCAAAAGAAATCTGATGAGGTTCAATAAGGATAAGTGCAGGGTCCTGCACTTAGGACGGAAGAACCCAATGCACAGCTACAGACTAGGGACCGAATGGCTAGGCAGCAGTTCTGCGGAAAAGGACCTAGGGGTGACAGTGGACGAGAAGCTGGATATGAGTCAGCAGTGTGCCCTTGTTGCCAAGAAGGCCAATGGCATTTGGGGATGTATAAGTAGGGGCATAGCGAGCAGATCGAGGGACGTGATCGTCCCCCTCTATTCGACATTGGTGAGGCCTCATCTGGAGTACTGTGTCCAGTTTTGGGCCCCACACTACAAGAAGGATGTGGATAAATTGGAGAGAGTCCAGCGAAGGGCAACAAAAATGATTAGGGGTCTGGAACACGTAACTTATGAGGAGAGGCTGAGGGAACTGGGATTGTTTAGTCTGCAGAAGAGAAGAATGAGGGGGGATTTGATAGCTGCTTTCAACTACCTGAGAGGTGGTTCCAGAGAGGATGGTTCTAGACTATTCTCAGTGGTAGAAGAGGACAGGACAAGGAGTAATGGTCTCAAGTTGCAGTGGGGGGAGGTTTAGGTTGGATATTAGGAAAAACTTTTTCACTAGGAGGGTGGTGAAACACTGGAATGCGTTACCTAGGGAGGTGGTAGAATCTCCTTCCTTAGGAGTTTTTAAGGTCAGGCTTGACAAAGCCCTGGCTGAGATGATTTAATTGGGATTGGTCCTGCTTTGAGCAGGGGGTTGGACTAGATGACCTCCTGAGGTCCCTTCCAACCCTGATATTCTATGATTCTATGAATCAGGGAGAGAATCCAGAAAACAATAAGGGGAGCTAGGAAGAGCACTCCACTTAGCATCCTTCACTGTGCCACTATCCCCTGCTTTCTGGGGTTTTCAACCCTACTATAGAAAACTAGTGTCTTCCACTGTGTTTAGAGAAAGGTCGTCTCACTGAAGAAGCAAATTTAGCCTCCATAGGCAACTCCATCCATGGCTGCTGCAAAGTCAAGAGGAGAGTGGAAAAAAACAGCAATCTCCTAAGCAGAATCATCATTATACAAGAGAAGGAGCATAAATGCTTTGCTTTGATGATCTCTGATGTGCAACTCCAGAGAGATTGGCCATGCCATTCGATCTGTTGGAACCCACCAAATCAGTTTGGCCCACAGCAAAGATGGATGCTGCTATCTCAAAAAAGCACAGAGAAGATGTTGGATTCCTGCTAAGGGGTTTGAATACTTGTACCAAATATCCTATATCTGGCTCTCTGCAGGTAGAAGCTTACAGGAGAGGATAAAAGAACTAGTCTACAGCTCGTGAGACAGACCCCAAAAAACTAGAATTTTCTGGTCAAAAGGTGTATTTGTCTGCGAACCTATAAAGGAGGGAAGCAGACTGCCATGTGATACCCTCAAAATATGATTTTTTGAATTGGTGCAAACTATCCAATGCGGTGGATAAATTATCCAATGAGCACCAACTGAAATCTCTTATGACTGAGGGCTGCCTAACTGCCAGAACATCTCTGCAGACTGTGCTGGATGTGTCTGTCACTCATCTGAACAAAGGCCACTGCAGCTGCTATGAGGAGATTGTCAGGGCTCAAGTTGTCAAGACCTCCTCATTTGAGGGCAACAGTCCCTTTAATAGTGGCACTGATGAGGCGCTCAGATTTCAGGGCAGCTTTGTGCAACGTGGGGTTCTGTCTCTGCTCCAAAAAGAAAGCTGCCAAGACAAGCCATGCTTCAGGCAGCGTTCTTTGATACATTTATCACTAGGATCCTCACAGCCTCAAAGGAAGAGGCAGATATTAAAGTGGAGGCAACCCTCTGCTCTCCTCAGCTGCTCCACAGTTTGGGGCTTCAAATAGGCCGAAGAGTCAATGCTATTGTTAGGAGCCTGCTTGGACCAGCATGGGATCTGTTTTCTTTTTTTAACCTCTCACAAGAAACTCCCTTACCTTCCCCCCACCCCCACAAGAAGCAAGAGGTAAACTGCCTCTTACAACTGGGAACAATGTAAGAGGATCCCCTTGGAGTTCAATGTGTTAAAATTCAATTTAGATTATTGATGAGATGTCAGATAATCCAGGCCCAATCAATTTATTAATCAAAGTTTATTAGTCAAAGGTTAATCAGCATGATGAAGAAAAGCAAATACAATACTGATCTGGGGAAGCAGTCCTGCTGCCTGGTCTATTCCAACTAGTGTTCAGAAATTTATCCTTGTATATAACATATATGTCTACGAAAGAGACAGAATTCCATTCTCATGTTCTGTTGAGCCATGGAATTCCCTTCATGGCCTGTTAATTTACATAATATATAAGCTAAAGACAGTATCACAGAAGGGATCTCTAACAATAGGTATTCCCTTTCTTGGTTTTCTGGACATCTGGACACAATTTTCTAAGTGTCAACAGGTCAAAGCAAGAGGACGCACAATCTGTCAGTCAACAACAACACTAAGATTTAGATGCAAAGCATTGTGGGACTTTGCTTAATCTATAAAGGCCTCTGGGAGTCTGATTCATCTGCTAACAAGGAGCAATGGCTTTTATTCCCACTACCTCTTACTCTCAAAGAAGAACAAGGCTTCTGAAGGCTCATCCTCAATCCTCAACATCTCAACACCTTCATCTGCAATTTTCAAATTTAGAATGGTGACTTATTTCTGACTTTTTTTTTATAAATTCCTTCATTAGATCCTATGGACTGATTCCCACAGTTCTTGACCACCAAGGTACCTAGTTTCCATATCACCATATATCCAGCTCACAGGAAGTAACAAATTCCTTCTAGGAACATCCTACCGCTAATAGAGTTCTGCCCTTCATCTTCTTTACCTTGCCAAGTTTTTATCACATACCTTTTGGTTGTGGCAAGTCATCCAAGGAGACAGGGAATCCAGCAATACTCTTACCTAGATGACTGTCTAATTCAAGGGTGATCACTACAGGTAATTAATTCAGTACAGACAGTCCTGAAAATTTTCACCTTGGTAGTTCTCAATATAAACAGGGAGAAATTCTCTGACACCATAGCACTAACAGAAGCATTGTTAGACTCCAGATCAGTGAAATCCTACCTTCAGAGTGCTGGTGGACAACTCTGCAGCAATTCACTGTATCAACAGGCAAGGGGCAACATGATCATCCCTACCGTGTCAATATGCTGTATGCCTGTTGGAGTGGTGCATTCAGCACCAGATAATGCCAGTAGCTCTGCACCTTCTGGGTCTTCAAATACTCTAGCAGACCCGCTTAGCAGGGACTTTTCCAAGAAATAAAAATGGTCTGTCAAGGAGTCAGTTCTGCACAGTGTCTTTTGCAGGTAGTAGATCTGTTCGCAACAAACCACAAGAAGTGTCAGCATTTCTGCTTCAGAGGAGGCACAAGTCCCAAGTTCCCTGTCAGATGGCGGCTTCATTTCTTAATCCCTGAGGATAATATGCCTTTCACCAAACCCCATGATATCAAGTTCCGTGAAGAAATTGAGGCAGAACGCAAGATGCATAATCATAGTAGCCTCAGCATGGGCCAAGCTGTTCTTCAGATTCAGATTAGGTGACTGTTAGCACAACCATCTTACCTGTTCTATTCAGGTCTCCTAGAACAATGGTTAGATCCTGCACCCACACCCAGCATCCTGGCACTAGACAGCCTGGATGCTGGTTGAATGAATCCCATAAATAGGACCCTACCATATTTGTGGCTGTGAAAAATGTGTAATGGACCGTGAAATTTGATCTTTTGTGTACTTTTATCCTATATTATAGTGTAAAAGTGTACAAAAGTACACAGTGTTTCTCAAACTGGGGGTCCTGATCCAAAAAGGGTGTTGCAAGACTATTATAGAAGGCGGTCACGGTATTGCCACCCATACGTCTGTGCTGCTGGCAGCAGCGCTGCCTTTAGAGCTGGGCACCCAGCCAGCAGCTGTGCAGAAGTAAGGCTAGCCTTGCAACCCCCCTTTGGGGTTTGTATTTTACCGTTTTTAAATACACGCTCATGTTTTGTTACAACACCGTGAAATTTAAGATTTAAATATCTGAAACTGTGTAATTCAGGATTTTTTAAATGCTGTGACCGTGAAATTTATGAAAATTGACACTGAATTTGGTAGGACCCTACCTATAAAGCAAAGCTATTTTGCTGCAGTTCAGAACATTGTGCTCCAGAGCAGGAAACCTTCAACTAGACTTATTTGCAGAGCTAAATGGAGAAGGTTTTCTATTTGGGAATCTCAGCACCAGTTTTCTTCCCTCACAGCACCAGTGTCAGTTTTGGACTGTCACCTTGAAGCAGTCTGGACTCCATCCATTAATAAGAATCCATCTGGCAGCAGTATCATCTCTCTATTAAGGGCCACACTGTATCTTCCCACATTACAGTGACAGAATTCCTGAAGCAGCTCATATATGTCTTTCCCCCAGTTCAAAAGCCCCATATCCTTGGAACCCAAGGCTGATGGGTTGTGCACTCCCTCCCTACCCTCTCAATTGTAGCCAGGGTAAGGAAGTAAAGCTGGGAGAGTCAGACTGTTATGCCAGGTTCTCCATATACATTTCATAAAGAGATGGTTACTCTTAGACCTTACCCTAAGTTTCTCCCCACGGTGGTCTTGGAATTCCACGTAAATGAGTTTTCATCTTCTGGTATTCTTTCCTCAGTCTCTCCCTACCCTGTGGGAAGCTTGATGTAGTGACAACATTATCTTTTTATTCAGATAGTATTAAGAAATTTAGGAACACCCATAAACTTTGTGTTGCATTTGCTGATGGGCCCAGGGCAACCTATATCCTCGACTGTTATCCTAGTGGGTCTCAGACAGTATAAGAACTTACTACAAGTTAACCAGGAAAGAGCCATCAGCCATATTAGAGCTCATTCCACAAGGGCTCAGACTTAGGTGCCTGTTCGGGTAATATACCCATACCTGAGGTGTATAGAACAGAAGAATGGAACTTGATCCACACATTTACTATGCATTCCCTAGTACAGGCCTCCAAACTGGTTGCCAATTTCAGTAGATCAGTCCTGCATTGGCCTTTAGGCTGGACTCTACATACCCACTGCCAAGCAAGTAGACAAGTACTTGTTAGTCACCAACAGTGGAATCTGTGTAGACAATCACTTGAAGAAAAAAGAACAGTTACTTATCCTACAGTAACTGATTCTTCAAAATGTGTTGCCCACACGGGTCCCCTGGTTCACCATCCTTCCCTGCTAATGTGGAGACCTACTCCTGTAGGAAACAGTATTGGCAAAGGAACTGTGGCAGTTGGCCCCACTTCATCCCTTGTATCTTTGGGACAGAGGGTACAGATGCAGCTCCAGTGAACATAGAAGAATCTGATCTCAAGTGAATGGGTCTCAAAACAGTGTTTTGCTGTGTCTCATGTATTTTCTAATGTTGATCGTAGGGTTTTACATGTATGCTATGTACCTATTTAAACGCACATATGAGTGTACATAACTTCAGCTTTCCTCATGCAACTCTGAACAGGCCTTGGCTTGCTTTCCTTGTCACTTTCAGGCTAATATAAGCATAAGGTTTATTTTTCCAGGCTCGTTTGCTTACAAAGAGGAATTCATTTATCTTTACAGAGTATTTAGTAAGAAGATATTTTTTAAAAAAAAATCTTCTGGGTACAGTGTCTTCCCTTTCTTTGCCAAGTTCTAGACAGAAAAGGATTAATTGAAAGACAAGAATCCTTTAAGTAGGCATTGCTGGTTTTTTTTCGTTTAAGTTTAGAACCAACTGACATCAAAATTTTATAAATCTTGTTGAATATGCTTGGTACTTGTCACCTTCATAAAATCTTTTTTGTAAAAATAGCTCCCATAACATGCGGATAGGCTCTGCATGCATGACACTGCAATGTTGAAACAAAACATTTCAACCGTAACTGTAATTGTGTGTTTATAGATGCTGTGATCCCAATATGTTGGGAAGACAATGATTTAGATACACAACAAAAAGAGGGAAGTGCCTACTTTAGGTCTTTGTACCCTTGACGTAACTGTAAAAGTACACTGACAAAAATAACAGCTCCCTAGAACAGAATAACCAGTCAGAAATGGCAATCCAATCCAGACCTATCAGATTGCCCTGATGTTCATCACTCCCCAGAAATCTGGGTAAAAACCAAGGCTTTTGTGTCATGTTGGAATGCTTGTGGCTACAATTTTACAGTATCAGGACAATGGCAAATCGTTATCAATGCAAGCCTGTAAAGATAATGATGACATGACCACACTGGTAAAACAATTTAGCTGAAAGTTTCTCAAGACAATATTACAATGGACAATACTACAAAATGATTTCAGCGTAAGTTTATGGAGATGTTCCTGTGTCAAAATGTTAAATATGAGCTTCGACACCAATGTGAAATGGAAAAAAATTAAATTGAAGTAACTCACGGTCTGTGACCTAATACTAAAGCAAGTTTAACACCTTTGCAATTGAATTGGTAGATAAGTCGGAATCATTTCAATTGAGCTGTTAAAGCATTGCATTGTCATGTTGCATACAAAATGTGGCTTCTCACACATCTTTCTTGTTTTGTATGCCTTGTTTTGTAGCAATAAGCATGTTGCTCAGTCTTTAGATTCCCACAAGACCCAGTGTTATGACTTCCTACCATACCATACCTTATTTAGATGTAGAGACTAATTAGAAGTATATTGTTTCCCACTTGTAATCCATTACTCAAAACTATTTGTAAAGATTGATCTATGATGAGTAGCCCCACTCAGTGACCTGGGATAAAGGGCTTTCGTATAATGCCTGGACACTGGTATTAAATTACATAAATTCTAACAGCCTTAGGCTCTGTCTACACTAGCAGATTTGTCAACAAAACTTTTATTCGTCAGAGGTGTGAAAAAAACACACCCCAACTGACATAAGTTTCGCTGACAAAAGTGCTGGTGTGGACAGGGCTATGTCAGTGGGAGATGCTCTCCCACCAACTTACCTACCGCCGCTCGTTGGGGGTGGTTTAATTATGCTGGTGGGAGAACTCTCTCCCTCCAGGATAGATCCGCCACACAGGAGACCTTACAGTGGCACAGCTGTGCTGCTGTAAGGTCCATAGTGTAGCCATACCCTCAGTTGCTTTATTTGTCTGTGTCAACCTTAAAACTATTTTAAACAGGTGTGTTATGCTTTTGTAATCTTATTTTGTGCTGTGCAGGCAGCAGTTCCTAACCTTCAGATTTTAACAGCAGTTGTCAGTGATTACTTTGCACTTGGAGCAGATTAGAATGATAGTAATTACGGAGAGAGAGACTTCCTGTTTAACTTTTTTTTTTAAGTTTGACTTATGAGCCTGTTCAATAAAGCACTCCAGAATGCGGATATCTTTTCAGAATTACCAAAATTTCATAGCTTTTTGACAGACCAGCACATTAAACTTGATGTATCTACACAGGAGAGATTTGTGTCTTGGGTCTGAAGCTGTTTAAATTAGTAGTTTAAATTAATTGTGACAGCCAAAAGAGAAGCTGTACTTTTTCCAAAATTACTGATTAGGATATGTTTTAATTGGACAGTAATGAACTCTATGTTGTGAAATGTGTAAACAAATAATGACCTATTGGCACACATTTCACTTCATTTGGAAAACTATTATTTGTTTTGGTTTAGATCTTTTCAGATGTTAAAGAATGTGTGTATAGGGGTTGATTTGACTTTCCATGTACCTTGATATTTGAATTACAGGCTCCTGGGTTGCTATTGCTTATGTAGTTGTAAAAATACATTGGGGCATAACATCCTCAAGGGATAATTTGGTACAGCATAATAATTGTAGTTAATTTGTTGGAGCAAGTTAATAGGGGATGAGCTGTGGGAAGTGAAGCTAAAAATATGTTTGTTTAACTTTTCAGAGCATATTTAATTTTTGTTTTGCCTTTTTTCTTGTACGAGTGATAGGCCAAATTTGCCTCACAAGCAAGTGATTTTTAGAGGCTTTTACATAACTTTAAAAAAATCCTTGTGTGGTATTTTATTTTTAGAAGGATAGCAATTTGTCAGTGCAATTTGCTATTTGGTATAAATGAGACTAAGAGTGCAATATATTTTTTTGTTCTTACACTGTTAACATACTAGAGTCACAGCTTAGTAAATATACATGATGCACCATTGATGTTAATACAGCTTAATTTTTAAATAGTTTACTTAATTTAATCTTGTACCTTACAGTTGAAGTTGCAGAATTCACTTCCTGTTCAAATAACATCACTGATTCAGGCTGATGTAAGATATTTAACTAGGTATTGCTTAAACATGTGATCAAAGCAATTCTCCTAGACAAGGTAAAAAACTGTAGATATGTGAGGAACCCAGCTGTATCAATTTTATTGCAGGCCTTGTCATGTTAACAATGACTCTTCTACATAAATATGTATTCCTTCCATTACGCTTCCCAAATGTGTATCCTGAAACTAGTTCCTAAAGCTCTTGATATACCAAGGATTTGATTGCAGACCAAGAAGATGCATCTAGAGTTTTAGAAAGCAATAAAGTATGCTCAATTGCCCCATAGTGTGTTGCAGCCCTGCTTCCTGTGGACATTTTAGCTCCATAAAGATATTTCCTCAAATTCACAAATTAATAATTAAAGTCAATCCAAACAGATGTGGGTGAATTTGTTAGAACTATTTTGGAAAACAAGTAAGTTTTGGGACCCTCTTGTTTATCTGTAGTCAACACTCCATCAATGCCCTTTTTTTCTAATAAACTTCAAAGCACCATAACAAATTTGACGTAAATTGTGTCTGATAGTGGTGCTCTGTTTTAGTAGCATAGAATGTCAATCACTGAAGTTTTGCGCATGATATTCTGGCTGAGAAGTTTCAGATTTCACAGTTGATGACCAGTAAATGTAAATAATGACCATATTAATGAGAGTCTGAATCTCCCTATTTTGTATGAAATAGATCATCATAGAACAAAATCTAGGATAATGCATGGGGCATGAGTGGGAAGAAGGGAGGAGAAAAGGGGCTGCAAAGCAACTCATTACGTAGTGAATGATTTAATGATTTTGCAGATAAAATGTAAGTCTGCATTTTGAACTTGTGAGTAGAATTGGAAGCTCTAAACTTCCATTTGATGTTAATCACTTTCCTGGTGTACTTTAGTAATAGCTTACTGCTAAGCCACCTACTCCATTTATCCACTTAATGAACCATGGGTAGTAATTAGGAGCAGGATGCATCATTAAAGGGTTAGTTTGTAAACCAAGTTGGATGGAATAGGTAAATGTGTGCTATGTTTTTCATTGGCCCGGTTTCAAAAATGGAACTAAAATTTACCTCAAAATAGCAATCCCTCACCTAATTTGTAAAATGGGTGTTTCCTGTTGCTCCAGAATTCATCTATTCATCTTGGAGGCAATATCTATTCAAATACTTCCGCTTTCTTCAGATATAATGTGACTTGACAACTTTATAGAATAATGAACTTCTAAGAGAGCCTATTAAACAATATGACTGGTATTAACTTACTTTATTTAAAGGAGTACAATGCCTTATGAATGTCTCATGAATTCTAGTTAAAATAATAATTCCATATATTCCAATGAGAAAGTTAAGCCATTTTTTAATCATTTGAAGGCTAGTGGCTAAATCTCTTCAGGTTGAAGTGATTGCAAAAATGTTATAGAACCAAAACAATCATACCCAATTCATAAATATTTTAAGCTAATGCATTTTTCTGATTGTTTGGACTTTTGTAGGCTGGTCCATATAAGCATGCTTTCACTAAGGTTCAGCTTTGGTTAAGGGATTAAGTCTTTTCAGGATTCTAGTTAATACCAAAACTAGCACATTTATTCTCAATGTGAAGTGTGTGCCTCCATATCACAGACTCACAGCATCCACAGGGACACTGAGCATGGAGCCGAGTCTCAGCAACTCATCAATGGCAGCAGCAACAGAGCGAGAAAATTATCAGGCAGCTTCGACAACGAAAAGATTTGACTGCTGGAGCTCTTTAGAGGGAAATCCTGGTAAAACGTCAAGGTGTCTGACTGACCTCAAACTTTATAATCTGTTTTTTCCTTTAATCCTTCTGAAAGGCCTGGTAAAGGTCAGATTTCTAAGTGAAAAAGCAGTTAAATAGCAATACAGTACTTAACTGCTGTTGCGATTTTCCTTTCAGTAGGTCTGTTTGACTGTAATAGGATCTATGATTTACAAATGGCTTGTCTCTTAGTCATTGCAAAGTTAGGTTTTCTGAAGAAAATGAATGCTTGAGGTACATAGGGTAAAGTGTCTTGTATAAAGGAGAGTGGAGTAAAAATTCAAAATCCCTAAGCAAAATGATTAGATCTACATATCTTATTGGGAACAGAGCTAAATAAAGGAAAGATTTTTGCTTTTTTCTTATTGTATGTATTCTCTACTGGGAAATGCTCAGGTTTTACTTTTACAAACATTTAGCCTTAAATCTTTGAGATAAGCGTGCGCTCTTACATTGATCTCTGATCTTAACTGGGCGCGCTCTGTTTCTCTCTGTAGGGCAGACATTTCAAGTTGAAGTGCTAATGCTAAACAGTCTTGGTCAGGAGTTAGTCAGTTGCATAGGTTGAAAGTATTGAATAATCAGGATTTTCCTGCAGCATAAGGAACAGAATTTCTTTGACTTGTCAATATTCAGAGGAAACTTACAAATTTCAAAACAAAATGATCTTTTTAACTCAGTCTCTTCACTGTTTGTTTTCAATTTACCTGCATGATGCAGCAACACTAGAGCATGCTGCTAATTTGGAAAGGCAAAGTCAAGTCTAACTTTAAGATTCTAGGCTTTAAACCAAAATGGACTTAAGCATAACAGTTAGCAAACTGTCTCCCATGAGAGGTAACTGACTAACTGCACTGACATCCCAGTGCTAATATGAGTTGAGAGTGGTTCACGTGGCACCTCTTCCCCTGTTGAGAGTGAAAAGCAAGTAATTCATTCTCATAAATATAAATAAAATATTTTGATGGTGAGAAACCCTCGTGACCCTGGCAAGCCTTAGAGACTGGGAATATCCCATGTTGATATGAAAACAAATAAGCATTTGAATGGCACCATAGTTGGGTTTGATGACAACATATTCCACTGAAATAAAAATAATACAACAAATTACGGCAATAACAACAACAAAAAATAAAACTTTTTTCCCTCCCGGTCAGGTCACGATCGAGATCTCCACGGAGAAGGGTCCACTCACCTGAAAGGCGAAGAGAGGAAAGGGCTGTTCCAACGGCTTATCGCATTAGTAACAGTCCTGGAATGAGTAGGAAACGCACACGTTCCAGGTATGTGCACCAGTCATGACAAATGCCCTATTTGGAGTTTTAAATATTGTGTGTTGCTTTGTGTGTACTGTTTATGTAAAGCTTGTTTCTTTTGTGAGCTGAGGCTTTGGTTCAGCCATGCATTATATAATGAGTAACAAGCCAACCTGTGAAAAAACAGTTTGCAGTAGAAACACTGGTCCCTCCTGTATAGAATGTATGTACAGGTCTACATCATAAAGTGATGAGCATGTACATGCTTTGGATGTATCTAGTACAGTGACAGGTTATTTTACAGTTCATGCTTGCTGCTTGATGCACTGTAGTTAGAGTATTCTAACCCTTTCCCAGTCTGAAACATCTTTGCTGTGCTTTCCTTCCTGCAAATATTGGAAACCGTTCAGATTTGTACTTGGAATTCCCAGTGTCTGGCTACCATCCTTCCCCCATGGGAGACCATGCACTCTCAGTTTAGATGTGCAGATATTTGTGCAATGTGTGTAGTCATCAGCTTGGGAGCACACACATGCATATGCACTCACAAAGCTAAATTAGATGTGCTCTTTGGGGTAACTGCATCTAAAGTGTGCATGTCACAATTTCATATGCCTGTCTCTGAATCCTATTCAGTCCCAAATTTAGGTTGCCCCTCTGTTGTGGGGTGGGAAAGGAGCAAGTTGTTTTCATTGTTGTCCATGTTTGGTTAAAAAAAAGTACTTGGTCTCCACTTGTCTTATTTTTTAAAAAATGAGAATAATCCCTATAGAATCATAGAATATCAGGGTGGAAGGGACCTCTGGAGGTCATCTAGTCCAACCCCCTGCTGAAAGCAGGACCAATCCCCAGTTTTTGCCCCAGATCCCTAAATGGCCCCCTCAAGGATTGAACTCACAACCCTGGGTTTAACAGGCCAATGCACAAACCACTGAGCTATGCCTCCCTGCCTCCCTCCTATCATGTATCCCATTGCAGAGCAGCAGTGCATCCAA
This sequence comes from Lepidochelys kempii, assembly GCF_965140285.1. Classification (NCBI taxonomy): domain Eukaryota; kingdom Metazoa; phylum Chordata; order Testudines; family Cheloniidae; genus Lepidochelys; species Lepidochelys kempii. The sequence goes on along the minus strand of NC_136394.1, from coordinate 20,302,279 downwards.
GTTGAGGAATAATACGTCCTTTTACTCTCGTACTGATAGCAAAAATTAAAAACCTGGTAGAATCCAAGTTGCATACTCCTGCAACTTATTAATAAAGGGGGTGATCGCACAGTTCAAAGCAGCGGTTCTCAACCAGGGGTCCATGGGCCTGTATGGATCCATGAGGAGAAGCCCTGAGCCCATGAGTTAAGTTGCAGTTCCTTAACCAAAGTGGAGCAGTCCGGAGGCACAGACGCATACCCCACCTCCTCCTCTCCCCTGCCTCCTGGCCAACTTGGAAGCAGGAATTTGGAGCCAGGCAATGCAGGGCAGCTGCTGCTTTCGCTGGTACCATTGGGCGGGCAGCACACCCCCATCTCCTGCTGCTGGTGCGCGAAGCTCCCCAGCCCCCTTTGACTGCTTATGCAACCAGTAGGAGCCACCTGGGTGGGGGGACCTGGGAGACCAGCAGAGCCCCTGGGAGCAGGAACCACAGAGTGCCCCTGCCGGCACACAGCCCCTAGATTCCCTTCCCACCCCCACCCCCACCCCTGCTTTCTACACCCTGAGCTACCCCCCTGTGTGCATACCGTTCCTAGCTGCACCCTGCCTGCACCCTGAGCAGTTTTCATACTTTTTGAGCTGACCACACCCTTCCCTTTGAGTTATAATTTTTGGTTGCACCCTAACCCAACTCAGACCGCCTGCGTGGCCTGCTGAGGTGAGTCAGGGTGGAGGTGGTGCTCTCTCCCCTGGCTCTGCTGTGCAGAGCTGGCCCAAGCCCCACCGGGCCCTGCCCCAGCAAAATAAAAGTCAAACTACGCCTATGGGGCCTGGCCAGAGCTCTGGCACCCCACAGGGCTAAAGCCCTGAGGCCCCCTCAACACCCCCTCTCCTCTGGACCCTGGAGTTTTTATAGCATGTTGGAGCGGGAGGGGGGCTCAAAAAGAAAAAGGTTGAGAACCCCTGGTTTAAAGGAAACCTCACCAGTTTACTTCATCCGGTGAATTCGTTTTCCATATTTATTGCCTCATAATAACAAAAGACCCTGTTGCAGACTCCTGGTGGATTAGGTCAAGTAGATCAGAAGACTCAACATTCATAAGTCTAATCTTCTCCCTTTCCCTGAAAAACCAGAATGTCAAGTAAAATGAATCCTTTCCCCCAAGTCATGCACTAGGTGTGTATACACTTAAGTTCAGTATTTAGTGGTATGAGTGGCTGACCATTCAGTAGTTTAAATGAATAGAGGATTCTTACAGTTGCTACACTACTAGGGGTGCTGAATTGTGGCTGCTTGGTTTGAAGGGCTCCATGATTCAAGAAGGAAATCTGTTTTTATCCTTTAAAATTATTTTAAATAGCATTATACTCTTAATATGGCTAGAAACCATATAGCAGATCTCCAGCACAAAGCTGAAACTAAGGTCTTATGGGTATAGTTCACTGAACAATGCATAATAAAAACTGGCAGTAAATGCCAAAAATTCAAACAACTGGGGAAACAGTATTAGACAGAAACAAACATGCAGCCAGTTCTGGGAGCTTGCTAGTCATATTGCTAGGGTTCAGCGAAGGATTTCTAGGCAAAAAATCATGAGTGAAGCTGGCCTGTAGGATTTTTATGAATGGAAAACATACTACCTGCAAGGACCCAGAAGCCAGCTTTCCTTGTGTCAACTTCAATGAATTAGCGACCTCTTGTTCATTAAGTATAGTAGGACATATTTCTAGAGTACATCTGATTGCCTTTTCCAGTGTAGGTCCTCTTTCTGTATTTCTAAATTGCATGTAATAATCAACCTACAAAGAGCTTGGTGAAAAAAGTAGAGTATGTTCAAGTCAAAAAGTGACAACAAGAAATGGCCTTAGTTTAAGAATGTGTATGGTACGTCCACTCCAGATAGAGAGAGAGATTTGGGACACTGTTTATAAGTACATCCTGTTTATGGTATGTGCTGTTGAAAAATAAGCCATGGAAAATTGAGATGTGATTAGTATAATATTGTTTGATATTTTACTACCAGTGTGTCATTACATGTTGTTAGAATAAAAACTTATAAAATAAAAAAGCTTACAGTGAAACATATTTTTACTTTTAGAAAAGCACTATTCAAAACTTAATAAATACTCATGCTCTATGAAATATTTTCATAGCACAAAATTATAGTTTGCTGCTTAAGAAACACAGCAATTAAAATACAGAGTTTACTAGTCAAGGGATAGCTGATTCCTATGGCTTTGCTCCTTATGGTAATGGAGAGCTTAAATAGGTCCGTGAACTTGTCTGATGTTCAGTATCACTTGGTAAGTATAAGTAATTAATGTATTTGTTTTTGTCATGAATATTGTTTTCTGTTTTAAAATGCAAGTAAAAGTGTAAGAGTTTTGTAATTATAAGATTGGGGGTTTTTTTACTTCTGAATGTTAACTGATATTTCAAAGGTGAAGTATCTGCCTGGATTAAGTCTTAAGCTGTGTACAGTACTTGTTTGCCATTTTTCATATTATATTGATACAACAAAATTGAAGTTTTATTCCCTAAGCAAGTTAGTGTTTAATGTTATCAATTCTTCATTTTATAGAATGTATTAAGTACTATGTGCAGTCCGAAAGTAATCATCTAAAACATAATAATTATTCCACTGACTGCTCTGAACAATACCTTTTGGTTACTAATGTTAACTCGCTGGAAATCTTACCCAAAAGAATAAGATGTAGAGAATGATGTGGGGTATATATAGTGCTTTAAAGACTGTACTTTTACAACTTTACCACCATTTATCCTGAAAAATACTAAGCACAGAAATGTAAGACACTTTTTTCTTTTCTCATCTTCCAGAGATGTGCTAGGCTTTTTTAGGAAATCATAAATTTTCAAGAACTTCATTCCATACATTATTATAACTTTCTGATTAAAGATACTCTTTTAGGCTAGTAAATACACTAAAAAGTACATTAATTGGGCTATTCAGGGGTGAAAAATTCCACGGAAATTGGAGTGAGTTAATAACTGTGACATTTAGAATGTGGCTTGAAATGTTAAGGCACAGTAGAAGCATCAAGCAACTCATAAGCTACTTCCAATGGTAGACTGTAAAAGTTATAGCAAAACTTTGTGGATTCCTTAGTGGACATTAATAGTTTGTTTTTTGTTAAGCTTTTAAAAATAGAGAGAATGTAAAGTAGGAGAGTAGGGGGACAGGAATACAATGAATTGTTGCATGGAGGTTGATTCAGTAATCTTAATTACACAACTGAGATGTTAGTCTGTAAATTCATAGCCAGCTATAAAGATCTAGATTACTCAGTCTCCAGTTTTACCTGGAGAATTCAACACTAGAGTTCAGTGCTGGATATAGTTTTAGAATATTTGTGTAGTCCCCTTGTTTTGTCAACAATAAAAATAATTTTATGTATCCATAAGTCTACTTTGTTCCTGTTTTTATAGTAGTGATTGTCAGTTATAGCGAACGGTCATATTGTCTACTCAAAGCAATCCCAAGCATATTGCTTTGGGTAGGACTATTGTAGATATACAGTAGCTCAGTTGTAATTTTGTTTCGGACTGAAGTTTGTCATGCAGTAGGTTTGGTCACAGAAGCAGATTCGTTAGCTTAGAAGGAAAATATAAGGTATCAGTTTGACTTTTAGATGAGACTGTCCATAGTTCTTCTAGAATGAATTAAAAAATAAAGACTGTGAACACTCATGCTTCAGGTCATTAGGGAGTTAGAATCAAACTTTCCCTACAGCCAGGTTATTTTATAATTGTCCATTACAGGATTTTCTTGCACCTTCCTCTGAAACATCTGATTCCTGACTGGTATGTTAATTCCTGTGTTTCTGTGAAGGTCAAGTAAGGGCTGAGGCGCAAGTACTCTTAATGCTCAGGTACTGGGTTGAAGTCTGGGAATCATAATGTATAGGTTAAGTATGAGGACTCCTGTGAGTTTTTCCTTCCTACTATCATAGGACTATAGCTACCCATGGTATGATGGTTACAGTGCGTACTCGATGCACAAGGAGCACCTCATCCAGGAGGCCTAGAAAATCTGTTAGAAATGTCTAATATGATTTCTGCTTAAACTGGTTAACAACATATAATTTTAAATCTCCTCCAATAAAATGCTTCCTTTTTCAGAAGCCCACATGAAAAGAAGAAGAAACGACGGTCTAGATCATGTACCAAGTCCAAAGCTAGGTCTCATTCACCATCCATGTCACCAGGCAAACAGTCCACACAGAAGAACTCTGTACATTCAACTAGTGTGTCTCCTGTGGAGAGTAGGGAATCCAGCCAAGAACGCTCCAGGTAACACTTTCACAAGGGCATATGGTGATACTGACAGCTTTTGACCATGAATGTACCTTTTGATTGGATTTGTGCATGGAGAGTTGTAATACAAGTTATGCAGAGCTCCAAGAAGTTAGGGCTGTGAGTCAGTGTGGTTGCGGGGGGCGAGGGGGTACTAGAACTGTGCTGGGGACCTGAGATTGTGGGGAACCCTATGAGACTCTCAGGGCCAACTTTCAAAAAGGGTGAATTTTCTAAAAAAATATTTCAGGCGGGAGGAAATGCTAGAGAACTCAATTGCCCAGGGAAGAGTGAGTGTAAAATGTGAGAGATGAAACAGTCATTTAAGGGAGACACAACAGGAATAGCGCTCCTTTTCCATATAGACATCTCAGTGCAACTTGAACCAAAGTGATGCTACTGAGACCGCCATAATCATACAGTTAAAAGGTGGTTAAAGTTACTAAAAATCATAACACTTTGTTGGGATGGATTTCTTTGTTTTTCCTTTTGATTGTAATTGTTGTTGAGGATTCGTAACTGAATTACCCATTGAGTAGAGTCTGTTCACAGTTTCTGCACTGATACTCAGAGCTCTCTATAGCAGTAGTTCTCAAACTTTTGTGCTGGTGACCCCTTTCACACAGCAAGCCTTTGAGTGTGGACCCCCTCCCCCCCAATTAAAAACACTTTTTTTATATAGTTAACACCATTATAAATGCTGAAGGCAAAGCAGGGTTTTGGGTAGAGGCTGACAGCTTGCAAAACCTGCCTCCCCTCCCCCCAATGTAATTACCTCGCGACCTCCTGAGGGGTCCCAACCCCCAGTTTGAGAACCCCAGCTCTATAGCATTGGCCACAGGTGTGTGAGAGATGACCTCTGTGACAGTGACCTGTATTGATTATAGTCCAGTGAAACATAAAAACTATTGAGCAATATGAGGGAGGCTTATGCACATACAAGACAGAATTGTTGCCTGAGATATAGCTAGAAAATATATACATTTCTAATTCTTAAGTTTTAATTTTTAGGGGCGTTTCTCAGGAAAAAGATGGCCAGATCTCTTCAGCAATCGTGTCTTCAGTGCAAAGTAAAATAACTCAGGTATAAATTAAGACGTTCTTTATTATTTAATGAAGTGTATTACCATCATTGTAGCATGCTCCTTTAGGTATTTTGTATAATTGTGTGATGTCGAACTTTAAGTATGGTGGGAGTCCATGCTCTTTGTTTTAATATTAAAATAGTTCATTGTACAATAAAATAGTTTTTCCAACTGCTATGCTTGCAAACTTTACCTGGCCTTATATTACACCATAACCAGTAATAAAAGTACAACAGGCTGAATTATGCTTTGAATGAGACTGTGCAATTCAGTCATCAGTGGCAAAAATTACTGAGAGTCTTAATTTGCCATGCAGCATCTTTTATTGAAGAACCTATCTTGACACCAGGTTAAGTTTGCAAAGCTCATGTGGGGGCAAAATCATTTTTCTTGTAAACTGTCAATATTTAATATTTATGTCACTGAGACCTAATAAACATGGATGCCATTTTTACTGAGACCTTTTTCAGAGCAGAACTGCTTCTGTTATATTAAATATTCTTTACTTTTGCTTAAACAGTTGTCATTGGTGGGGAAGGCTTAACCAGGCATAGGGGTGATAAAATAAAAGTAGAAAAGACTATTTCTAGAAACTGTTCAGTCATTGGCAATATTGTTCTGCATAAAAATATCTGCCAGCTACAGCTAGAAAATTTGAGTGAATGCTGGGACACTGATCTAGTATCATACTGTACTATCCAGATGAGTGAATTTCAACAGTAATAGGATCACCCAGTTTTTGGAAAATCATCATTGCAATGCGTAGGCATAATGGAAGAGTTAAAAAGAGTTGAAATGGACTTCCAATTGAAGTGCATTCTGTACTGCATTTCACAAGAAATATAGATGGAATGTAGAGGTGTAAGAGATGTGAGTGTGGTGCTTGGAAATAGGAAACATTTCATTCTGAGCTCTAGGGAGGAGTTTTCAGCTGACCATGCTTCCCTCGCCCCATTTACCCCACGGTTTGCTGTAGGGTTTTGTTTTGTGTTAACAGACTTCATTCTCCGTGTGTGTGTGAGAGATGTGTATACAGAGGGGTATGTAAAACAAGAAGTCCTAGTAGGTAATGGGGCCTTCATGTCTGCAGGGGCATGCTTATCTCTTTGCATCTCTAATTTTTATAGATTAGGGTGGTGGTTGTTTTTTTTTACTACTGTGTCTGTGGATGCTACACATCCTATTAAAATTTTGGCTGAAAATAGACAAATAATACTTTCTAAAGTTTTTCTTCTGGTACTGAATTATAAATGTAAAAATAGGTTATTTGTAACAGGAAGTCCCTTAAATATAATAGTACCACAAGAACCACTTTTTTTTTTTTAAACAGATGTAGTAAGACTTATTTCCCATTTAGGCATAATATAGATGTACGTTATTTTGCTGTGGATCACTTCATGACTTTAACATCATGAATGGTTTCATCAAAGGCTTGTTTCTTATGCTAATCAAAATGATGTTTTAAAGCTATTTAATACATTCATTTCCTTTAACACAATTAATATTAAGAAAATATTTAGTTGATATTCAAACTATATTCCATTTCTTTTAAAAAAGATAATCCACATAAAATTTTAATTTGATTCAGTAGCTTAGTTTCTAAATGAGAGTATTTAACTTCCTTTGTATATGTCAGTTTTGAGGAAGACTGTTATAATGCCTTAATTACAGTTTTTATCATTTTCAGAAGCACAATTGCTATGGAGAAATTTGGCCCTTGATGACTTTTGTGTGTGTGCGCGCACGCTATTCGTTTTTCCCATTTTGTAGAAATTGATGATTCTTCCGGAAAATGAAAACTGTTCTTAAATGTAATTCCTTTATACACAAGTGGCTAGTACTTTACCCATTGCTCTGTCAAAGGAACACACTTCCAAAATACTTTTTTACTTTTTGCTGCAGAAAGAAAAACCAAGAAAAGGAATCAGAAATATAGCAACCAGAGGGGGAAAATAGAGACAGTTTTCTTAGTACATAGCTCTTAGTAATCTGCCAAGTAACTAATTATTAGTTAGCTATAAGAGGTGCTAGGGTCCTTGGAGTGAATTAAGTATCAGTTAGAAAAGCATAATTGAGACAGGTTTTTATTGTTACAAATAGCTCCTAGATAGACTAAATTGTTTCTGTGACAAGCAGTTTGTATTTGAGCTTTTGCTCAAAACACAATCGTAACAAGAGAAAAGGTATTATCTGCAGCCTTTGATGTCGGCTTCTCAGCCGCAGTAAATGTTAAAATATGTCTGAAGGACAGCTCCAACATTTTCAATAGTAGTTAAAACAGTTACTGTTTGCAAAAAGAGGAGGAGTGTGCTTTTGTTAGTGGAATTTCTGTGCTGTTTCTCCAAATCAGACTTACATTCAGGTCTCACAGATTTCTGAAACACAAGTAAATTAATTTTGCCAGTGGATAGAGCACTTTATTGGGACTCGGAAAAGCTGTGTTACCTGCTGGGTAACTTTGAGCAAGTGGTGGCCCTTCCTGGCCTCAGTTTCCCCGTCTATAAAGTGACAATAATGATATTGACATACTTTGTAAAGTGTTTTTAGATCTACAGATGAAAAGCAGTCTAAGTGCTAGATATTATCTTTTAGCCTATGTATAGCAAGTCATCTTCTGACATGCATTATGGAAGATGGATATTACTCTTTCAAAGTAAACACATTTTTAGTAATTTTGCATTTGGTATTCAGAAGCTTTTTTAAAATATTTTGTAGTCATAAAGCTTCACAGAAGCCATCAGGCTCAACGTACATAAAATTACATTTCTTTTGTGAGGAACTGCCTCTACTGGATATTGGCAGGACCGAATTAAGTGCTGTGACTCTGGACAGGAGCTCTCTTATATTTCATTCTGACTTTGTGGAAGTACTTGTTTAAAATACTGTATACTAGTGTTCTAAAGGTGAATTTTAATTGCTGCAGCAAGAGTCTTCTCCAAATTCTCTTTTTTGGGGTGGGGGGGAGGGCGGCTTGGTACCATTGGAATCAGCGTATCATGAAAATGAAAGTTCATGCTGCAATGTATGCCCTTCATCTTGTGTTGTATTGTGTATAGCCACTGCCTCAGTTCCATTCTTTCCACCTACTCAGCTCACACATGTTCTACCCTATCATTTGTTGTTTCATTTCTCTTTCCTATTGAAATTTTTTACAGTGAGATTTAATTCTTAGCTATTTAAAAAGTTTCCTTTTGTTATATATATATATATATATATATATATATATATATTAGTTTAAAATTATAGTATGTGGTTTTGTGAAATCAAGAGGCCAGTGCTTTTAAGTCCTGACTGAGTGTATTCACCCTCTGGGAAACTTACCAGTAGGACTGCTGACTTTAGTGCAGACAGTTCTCCATTTCAAACTCTTGATTAAAAACTAAGGAAACTTCTGACGATTTTTCCTCTCTACTCCCTATAGGATCTAATGGCCAAAGTGAGAGCGATGCTTGCGGCTTCCAAAAACATACAAACTAGTGCCTCCTGAGACTTGTTGAATTGACCATCAAGAAAACGGTGTGAAGAGGAACACTTTAAAAAACTGCCTCATCTCAAATGTACAGCCGACAAATTTAGCTCATTTTGGTTCAGATCTCTTTTGTCTAAAGTTATCAAAACCTGAAGAACTAAAAACCTTATCTGTACAGAACTGTTCCCTAGGAACTTCAATGACTTTTTGCACCCAGAATCTCTCTTGACAGCTTTTGGTTTTTGTAAATTGATTTTTTTGACTAATTCTTCAGTAAGATTTTATGATCAGCAGTCTGTATATATGTAAATATCATGTTTCTGTGATAAAGTATTACACAATAAAAGAGGAGAGAAACACCTTTTATTAGCAACACACTTGTTGGCGGGTGCTTAATTGTTTGAGTGGTTTTTTTCTTTACTGTCTTTTAAAGCAGTTCCTCAGGCAACGCTGTTGCTAAGTTGAACTGAAAAACACCTTTCAGTTTCTTTTGTGCATCAGATGATCTAAACACATACATTGCTCAGCATGTTACACCACAGTTGGTTTTCACACGGACTACAGAATTTTTTTTATCCTTTGTTAAACTCCAGTGTGCAGAGCACATCGGAAATATCTGTTGTTTTCAGTAACAGCCCCCTTCCTTCTTCAAGATGAGTCTCTGCATTTTCCCTCTTAAGGGATAACTGTTCCTGGCTTGTGAGCATCTGGAACCTGGGCCAGTGGGGCCACTCGCCCCTCTCTCTACCTCCCATCCTGGAAGGTTCCCCGGTAGTAAAAAGAGGAGTGACCACTCCTCAGTTGCTTCTAACAACCAAAGGTGCAGTGAGCTCGGATTACATACAAACGGTGTCCTTGTTGCTTTCTTTGTTAGTTTGTTTTTTTTAAAATCTTTCTGGCTTTTTAGAGAAAATTTTGTTTCCACTTAGTCAATCTGGCAAAATTAAAAAATATTTAAAAAAATATTCCCCTCTGGCACAAGCTTTGTCAGGTCCCTGAGTTTATCCATGTTGACTTTGAGACCTAGCTATACACTGAAAGTGATTCTTTGGCTGTTAGATCTGTGCTCCAAAGGAGTTAGATCTGCAGAGAGTGGATCCTGCTACGGAGGATAGATACAGGGATGCAAAACCCAGATATGGATCCAGAGGAAAAACAACAAAAATGCTGAGTATGGATATCTGGCTGCCGAGTATGGATCTGCATTCAGAGCCAAGAGCAATCCTGCATTTGGATCTAGCAGGTGAACATGAATCCAGGGTCATTGCTTGAGTTCAGATTCAACAGCCAAACTTGAAGGACTGCCAAGAATGAATCAGTTTGTCCAGGATCCAGACATCGTGAGGATCTGATATCTCTGTGAGCAATTTGTCTAGTGATTCTTTATCACTGAGACCCCCCCTCGAATCTACCCAGGTTGGTGTGGTCCGCTACTGCAAGTTCCAGAATCTTTGCAGAATTGTTTGCCTTTCTGGTTCTATGCCCAACATAGCAGCGTTAGGAAGCAGATCCTCTGTGGCAGTCCTCACAACACGGATAAGGGAAAGTACGTTAAAAGCTTCTGATCAGACCTGGAATGCTAGATTCTGTTACAGTGCAGAGTTTTAATGTTGTGCTTCCTCTGTGGCCATTGTCAGATGCCCTGCTTGTCTGGGAGAGGGATTTTCCCCTTCTGGTGCCCCATCTGTCTGGCCCTTCCTTCTAGGCAAAAAGAAAGGTCTAGATCCCTTCTTAGACTCTTGTAAGTCCAGTTTCAAACCAGTACTACATTAATGCTCCTAGGGAACTTTTAGTGCACACCTGCAGGGTCCAAGCAGGCTAATTGGTATGGATTAAAATTTACACCCCTCTAATGCAGACTGAAGTACCATGCCCCATACTGTCTGAAGTCTTGGATACCAGTTTACTTGGTTCTGAAATTGTCAGTTCCCTTAGTTCTGGGTAGGACATTTTCCGGTTCTCTTGGGTTTCCAGCAAGTCCATGATGGGTAAGTCTAGTAGAAATTCAGCTGCCCCGGACCAGGTTTACGAGAATACAGCTGCTGAGAACTGGTGCTTGGATCAGAGGCTCCCTTAGGATTTGAGGGTCATATACTCACCACAGTTCTATCAGTTCTGAGATCTCATGGACCCAAAGATTTCTCTGCTATGCAGCCTCCATAGGAAAAACAGGTTCCTGTGTCATAGAATCAGTCTGCTTCAGAAAGTCCTGCCTATTGACTTCAGAGCCTCTTTTTTGCTTTTGCATTCAAGGGTTGCTGTTTCTTCAGGGAATTAAAGGCACATTGCTAAGGTTCTTCAGAGAATAGAGTGCTGACGATCCTATTTAGATTTAGAACTGTATATGTGGGACTGAGAACCATTCTGATATCCAACATCAAAAATACACTGACAGATCCAGGTGACTCCTCTCATAGGAGCTAATTTTATTGACACTGTGGGCTACCTGTCTCTAATTATAACTAGCTCCAAACTTTTCAGGTCCAGGTCTCAGTCCACCATGTAGTATGCAATGTTTAGGTTTGGGTAGTGACTTGGGTAGCAACCCTGTACGAGTAGTACAAACAAAGAGGGGTGCCCATCCTTACCTTACCACGGATTTCCTTGGATCCCTCATTAGATCCTAAATCTCTTTTGCTGCAATTTAAGGGAGATTTAGGTTAGACCAGTGGTTCCCAAACTGGGGTTCACAAAATGTTACGGTGTTCTCGGGGGAAAAAATTCCCTAATGGTGAACAGAGCTGTCTCTAGGGTCCCCAGGCAGCATGGGGTCTGCAGCCTGGATCCCCTGGACTTCCAAGAGCTAAGCAGATCAAAGCAAGCATATCTATCACACTGAGGAGATTTAAACTTCAAGACTCCTTATACGAAATAGAAAGGGAGGTGGATATTTTTTTCTGTTTTTAAAATTAAATAGGTAACTAGTATTTGTTTTTAAAATTATTATGAAGAACAAGCTTAAGCTTGGTTGTAACCTGCGTTGTTTGCCTGGACTGCTCGAGGCCTGAATGCTTGTGCCGGAGGAACTCTGAGTTGGCTTCTTAAAAACCTTCATGCTGTTTCACATCTGATACTCCTTGATGAAACATAGGAGCCTTGTCATATAACAGGCTTATTCAAAGTGATATATGTTACAAAAGTGAGATCTTAGAAGGGTGTTGCTGTTTTATTAATGTAATAAAAATACTGTAATGATACATAATAATAGTGTGTAATAAGCATGTCATTAAAAACAAATTTTACATTTCCAAGATCACTGCTTTTATAATTTATACTCAGGTAAAGGAGAAAATCCCTGGAAATATTCATTTTTAGGAGGGGGTTTGGAAAACTTGACATTTTAATGAAAGGGGTTCACAAGTCGTTAAAGTTTGGGAACCACTGGGTTAGACCTTAGTAAAAACTCCTAACTGTAAGAGTAGTTAAGCACTGTAACAATTTACCTCTGCCAAAGACATTTGATGGTCATCTCTGTTTGACATCCTTTCTGCACCTTATGAATGACAGGATTGTTCTGTGTAACTAAAGTGTTTGGGGGTAGTTACTTTTCTTTGAGAGTTTAAAAAAAATAGACCAAATTCACGAGTGTAACGCTTGAGATGTACTGCCAATACGGCAGAATAGGTGCATTGGTCACGCTCTAGGGGTGTTCCCTTCTCGCATGAACCTAAGGGATTGTAATTTTTATCCACATCAAGCTCATAGGCTTCTATTAAACACTGGTCAGGTTGTTCTCTGTACTATATCTCTAGGAAGATGCCATTCTTGATAGCTTAGAGATTTACTGAGATACAAGCCTAATGACTATTTCCTTTTAAGTTACATTTTTACAGAACAGGTGGTCTTGTCTGTATCTGCCTCCCAACTGTCTAAGATGCCTTGATTTTCATCTCTTTCAGCCAGTAGCCTGTCTGAATGTCCCTGAGCCTCACTAGCATTTTTGAATTTTTGCTTGAATATCTATATGGGTCTGAAGCATATCTATAAGTTTCCCCAAGCTCTTGGAGAAATGGAGCTAATGCAAGAGGAGTCAGTCAGTCATGGTCTAAAGGTTATCTATGTAAAATGCACTATATGTTTTACAACTATGACCCAACAGGGTCAGCTGCCTGGAAATGTCACTCCTCGTTCAGGTTCTGTGGCATCCCCTCATGCTATCTTCATTGCATTATTGTGGTACTGTTACAATAACTATATGGTTTTAGCAAAAATTCTTCCTTGTTAAAATTTGATTTGGGGAGAATGAGACTTTTAGTTGCCTTCGTTCAGTCATGACCTGGCATCCAGAACCAATGCTTCTTTTCAGAGTTCTGTCCTTATTTACCTAGAACTTCTCAGTCTATCTCTTTGGGAGTTGTACTAATTAAATTCCCACAATTAAACTCCCACAAGTAGAAATATGCAAAGGCCATTCAAAGGAAAACATTAAAATATATCTGTAAACAGAGTTCTTTGAGATGAACCTCTGCATGTTTACACTCCCTGTCCACCTTCCCCACTTCAGAGTCTCAGGTTAGGAATTCTTCAGTTAGTGGAAGGAACTGAGGGGTCGTAGGGGCCACTTCCTCTTTTATATCCTTGGAAGTGTTGTAACAATTGATGCTACACATTTACCATAATTGTGAGCTCAACAGTAAAAAGTAAGTGAAAGTTCACAAGATGTCACAATAACCTATAACAAACATTGATGGGAAAGGGGGACTGAATTAGTCCAAAGAAAAAGGCCTACTGATATAACTCAAGGACTGTGTTTAAAACCATGCCTGATAAACCAAAGGAGTTGAGGACTAACAAACCAAAATTGGCATTTCAGATATTAGGCCTAATTGGTGGACAAAATAATGAGCGGATGGGCTATTTCACCTATCACCACTTTTTGGAGTCTTTTTAAAGAAAGACTTTGGGGAGAAATATTGGCCATGGGAGCAAGCGTCACGATCTTAGCTGCCACCCCCATCATCTCCTGAGACCCTGGATCTTTGTCTTAATTCTGAAAGATGTCCTGACCAGTCCAGGCCAGAGAGAAGGACCCAGCTAATACTGCCAGCTCTGGCTGAATCTTAAACATCACCTGTCATGTGACATGTCTCTCCCCCTCCTCCCATCTCTCTATCCACCCACCATGTGCCCTTTTCCTTCCCCAGCTTATTTCTTCTTTTCTTTCCCTCTTCTTTTGCCTTCTGTGTAATTAGAGAAGACTGCATATTTTGCAAAACTGTTGTAAGCCTGTGACCAGAAAGAGGCAGCTGAATGGATGAAAGGATGTCAATCTGTGTATCAGAAGTTGAAATGGAGATGACAATCAAATGTCTTTGGCAGAGGTAAGTTGTTACAGTGCTTAACTACTCTTACAGTTAAGAGTTTTTACTGATGTCTAACCCAGTGGTTCCCAAACTTCAACAACTTGTGAAACCCTTTCATTAAAATGTCAGTGCCCTAAGCAGCCTGATGCTGGTACAAGTTTGCCAGGTTTCAGGGTGGTGATAAAATCCTGAGCTATGCCTCTGTTTCTCAAGCAGTGGGATTGTAAGTTTCAGAGTTACCAGCAGGATAGTGAGTTTGTGTGTGTGTTTTTTGGAGGGGGTGAGAGAACCTGGATTTGTGCAGGAAATGGCCCACCTTGATTATCATGCACATTGAGAGTTGTCACTTTGGATGGGCTATTACCAGCAGGAGAGTGAATTTGTGTGGGGGGGTGGAGGGTGAGAAAACCTGGATTTGTGCTGGAAATGGCCCAACTTGATGATCACTTTAGATAAGCTATTACCAGCAGGACAGTGGGGTGGGAGGAGGTATTGTTTTATGATCTCTGTGTGAATATAAAGTCTGCTGCAGTTTCCACGGTATGCATCCGATGAAGTGAGCTGTAGCTCACGAAAGCTCATGCTCAAATAAATTGGTTAGTCTCTAAGGTGCCACAAGTACTCCTTTTCTTTTTGGGATTGTAAGTGAGAGTCAACGCCAGAGACAGAAGCTTCATTTTCTGTCTTTGCTGTTCTTTTCTTTCCCTTGTTGGTCTTGTTTTGTCTTCTAGGAAATGGGATTGGGCTTTTAACAGCAATATCGACGGCTCCAACCCATCTCAGCTAACTTCTCTCCCCCACCCCTCACCCCCGCCCCCCAAAGGACAGTTATTGCCATCTTTAATGCCATGTTAGAGACTGTCAGACAAAGGGTATTTTTCCCTTCTTAAAAACTCCAGGAAAGGGGGAGCAAGGGATGTTGTTAAAATTAAAACATTACTTGATACTTTACATTTCAAATGCTTTGACTGTTTTTCCTTTTTTGTATGTTTAGTAAAAGGTTAAAAAGGTATTTAATGGTGTGTTTGCCATGTTATTAAGTAGGTTGAAGTTTCTTGACCCTGACCCTTGTTTAAAACTGCTTAATGTTGGACAATGACACAGTCATGTTAACATCTTTTACTCTCTGGGCACATACACTCCATCTAAATTCATACACCAGAACCCTCCAGGATGGGAAGGGGAAGGAGGGTGAGTGGGCACAATGGACACCACTTTCCAGAAGGTTCCAGAAGCTTGTGGCGTAGGCGTCTTGATCCCACAAATGTCAATATGCGGAGGTTCATCTCGAAAAACCTCCAGTTATAGGGAAGCAACCAGCATTTCCTTAGCATGCAGTGTTCTCTAGTAAGTTTTTAAAGATTATTCAACAGACTTATGTTCTCCAGAGATCCAGGGCTCTTGCCGAATATAAAAATTTTCATGCTGTTAAGAAAAATAATTTTGAAAGTTAGGGAAGATGCTATCTTGCCTTTATAAACTGCTAATAACAAATGCCAATTATGCTTTTTTGAAGGCTTGTGAAATTGATATAATTACAAGTTCATTTATAATGCCTTCTATGTAGTTCAATGAGATTGTTTAAATCATTTTTAAATAGAGTTAAAATGGTCCGAAAGCTAGGTTGAAAGTGACTGCAAAAAAGCAATAATTGAAAAGTAGATCAATTAAGATTGTCGTCTTTTTCCAAGGCTGAACTATATAGTTTTACAGTTGCTGAGTTACATAAACCTCTAAAATTGGTTGCTGTAAGCTCTGAATTAAAGGGGTTAAGTGTAGAGGAGGGAGACAAGTCTTTGGACTAAAAATGATATTTAGAGCAAGCATAGTCCTGGCAGGCAGAAGATGAAGTATTTTTCCTGCAATAAGTATGCTGAAGATAATATTTTAATGAAGCTTTTTGGACATTGGCTTTTTATCTCCACTATTTCATTTTATTTAGTCAGAGCTGGTGTTGGAAAGGGGTAAGGCAGATCTGTGATGGGCTGCCATTTTTTTTAAAAGGAAATATTTAAAGAGAGTTGTGTGTGTTAGAAGAAATATGTCAGCCAAGATTGTTGAGAAACTAGTGTTTTGGATGCCTCAATCTTTAGGCGTTTAGTGAGAGGCACCTTTAAAGGGACCTGATTGTGAAAGGGATGGAGGACTCAATGCTTTCTGAAAATGTTTTAATTACAGTAGTGGTGGTTCTAGTGTGCTAACAATGCGAGGATATTTTTGAGCATTCATTAGAGAAGGATGTATGAGAGTACACTGTGAAACCCCATTCATTCAAACAGTCAGGCTGGGGGTGATTTTGATTTCCATAATGTAAGGCCGATTAGCACCACACAAGTGAATTATACATACGCTAAATAAGGAATTCCACAACTGGACACCCTCTTCTGAAAACAATCAACTCCTGAAAGTTTTATTCCATCAACTGCAACATCCCGTTGAGTTCAGCTACCTCAGAGTATGTGTAATGGGAGAGGTAGTCTCCAAAATAGCTATAAGGATTTCAAAGATTAGAACCAGGGCCTTCAAATGGATCTAAAAACAAGTGAAACATGTTGCTAGCATGTTGGCCAAAGGTCTAATAATGTTGGAGTTTGGATGCTACCACCCACATCCTTGATAATTTTGTCCAGGAAAGCCAGAATGGTGGCAGATGTGACAATAGTTGCCAAGGCTATTGGCACTAAATGTCCATTTCTTGAGAGCTTGGCTGCACTACCAAACATGTTGGTTGTCAGGTTGGTTTATAGCAGTCATGAGGAACAGGGATCTTATTCACATACAGCAAGCCATATGTTTGACTCCGAAATTGCCACAAGAGTTATTAGAGTTCAGCAAGGAAGGTGGAAAGATTGTCCTTTTGTTTGATTTTCTTGCTTCTAAGGAGATTTTCTAATTCAGCTAGTCCTTACAGTGAAGTGGGACGAGTTCTTCTCAATGAGTAGTACCTGAATACGTGATTGGAGATAGCTCATTCTCTATTTGGCCAGCATGTCTTTTTGTGTTGCATCACTTATGTGGTGACTTGTCTAGCTGCATCTCATGTCATAAAAATGAATGCTGAATAGAAAATCTGTCCTCGAGTTTAAAATGCTTTGCTGCTTTTTCTTTTTTTAAGTGGTGCTGAGTCGAGTCAAGGCTTAATGCTTACTAAATTTCAGACAAGCCCTTGTACCTTTATCATTACTCTGGCTTCTTTGGTCCTTGCAGAGTATTATCTTTTAAAATAAAAATAAGTAGATCAAGTAAAATATCACCCACAACTTCTGTCTTAGACATAAACCCTTCCCAGCGAATGTGTCTTGGTGGCACATCGTGCCTGACTCTCTGCATAATGCAGATCCATCTGATTTCCATAAATTCCCTTTCTGTGTGAAAGATACTTGCTGTTCTGTTCCATGTCGAGCCTTGCTTCTCTCTTGACCCATGATCATTTGAGGTTTTAAAATAGTGTTTATTCTAAGGTTGGCCTAATAGGAAATGGTCTGATCATTTAAGAAATAGGGTTTGAATGCCTACTGAGGGACTGCTGTCTGGCCAGTAGCCAGAAGGCTGGTAGTTGTAATGCATGGCCTTCAAATTAGGAGGTATAGAGCTGTGGGTGGAAAGGGAGGAAGAGAATGGGTCCTCAGGGCTTTGTTAGATGGCACACATGGCACATGCCACTCACATGGCAAAGTTTTTCTTCAAGGGGAGCTGTGTTGACTACAAAGAACCACAAGGGTTGGTAGCTCCAACTCAGCAGCACTTTCTTTTTTTTTTTTTTTTTTTTTGGAAAGGGGAGAGAAGAGAAAAACAGACAGATAAAATCCCAAACTTGGTGATCAAGTTGGCTTCAGCTGCCTTCCTGCTTTCTGTAATTTTTACTTGAAGTGAGAGAAAACAGTAATGTTTCTCATATGTAGTTTAGACTTTTCACAAGCAATAGTAGCTTGGGTATGTTTCTATTTAACTTATATTTAACCAATGATAATTGGCAGAGCTAAGGGTTCTCTGAGCAATGTACAGCACCATACCTGGGGCATTGAGATCTTTTATTGGTTACCTAAAGTACAATGAAACTGAATCATCTAATAGGTAACATATATCAATTGCATCCATCCTTTCACTATCTAGTTCTCATAAAATTTAATGGTTTGTTCTGGCACAAGAAAAGGGGGGTTCAGTACATAGAATAAAAGGTTTTGATTTTTTTTTGTTTACATGTCTCAATATGTAAAGGAAAATAAATATATGTATAAAAATAATTTAAAATAATATATATAAAATGAAGGGGAGGGATAACTCAGTGGTTTGAGCATTGGCCGCGAAACCCAGGATTGTGAGTTCAGTCCTTGAGGGGGCCATTTGGAGGTCTGGGGCAAAAAAAATTGGGGATTGGCCATGCTTTGAGCAGGGGGTTGGACTAGATGCCGTGCTGAGGTCCCTTCCAGCCCTGAGGTTCTATTCTATGAATGGGGATGCAGCATAGATTTTACTCACTTGCTGTAGACAGCTGTGCAGTGTAAAAATTTATGGGAATTTATATTTCTCCTCCCAACTGGAGTCAAAACCCTTACTACAATTTTATGATAAAATAAGTGACAGGTTGAATGCCAATTTTGTCATAAAATAAAAAAAGAAAAAAGCCCAACTCTTCAATAAAATAGGTTAGCCTGTTTTGTGGCTGCTTTATCGATTTATTCTCTTTAAAAATTTTGTTGCTTAATGTCTTCTTAAAACATTTTTCTTTCCCTGTAACAAAATCTTATTTTTTTTCCCCCTTCAGTGTGTCCAAGGCGAATGAGACGGAGTGTTAGCTCCAGGAAAATGTAACGTTAAACTGCATTTTCACACAGTATTTTTAGTGTTTACTGTGGCTTGTTCACATTTAACAACTGTCCCAAGGGGTAGTTGTGTTCTCCAGGAATAAAAAAATGAGATTTGTTTTTTTTCTACTTACCAAATGATTTGTTTGTAAGTGGAAAATTTCATAGTATTAAATGAAAAAAGTGCTTGACAGCATAATTTCTGTATACGTGCTCCCATTTAGAAATCGATACTATTTGTTTTTTACAGTCTTCATGTACCTGCTCGAAGTATAATGCGTAACCTTAGGTTTAACAAGTAATGTAAATTTTTGTGTCTGGCATCTCAAATGGAATGTGTAACCAAGGTGGGGGCAGTGGGCATTTATGTGTGTGCACTTTGCCATAGTCCCTATCTGTATCGGTGACTAACCCACCATACACGTTGGCACTGTTCGAGAGTAACTCAGGATATTGTTGTTGTCCTTCAGAGTTAAGGTCCATTGACAGAGGTCTCATTGCCAATAATGTACCTGAAGCCTGTCTTTTTTGTCTCGCTGTTTCATGAGTATTAGATTACAAATATTTTGAGGATAAAAACAAAAATGCTAAAAATAGATACATGCATGTTGCAGTGAACTTCAGTTATAAAGAAGGCTTGTTTCTGACTTCTTTACTTATCCCTCATTCGATAAGTGCCCCGATGATGTAAGGGTCTCAGACCTAATAGTCATTAGTTCTACCACTTGCAAAGGGTCAAACCTTGCTTCCACTGAAGTCTAACACAACTTACATTGACTTCAATGGAAGGAGGACTGGATCCAAACCTACATTAAAGCATGGTGGGAGATGAGGGCTTTTTCATGCACTGACCAGTTTTGTCCCAAGTCTTGCTTGTCAGGTAATAGCCATTTGTTTCCTATTGCTCGGAGCAGAACATGAGTCTTTCATCCACCTGTTCTCTACCAAATTCAAGTTCTTCATGCAGTTGGTTATGAAGTCAGTGTCTGTGCTTCTTCACCTAGGATTGTTGTATCCTTCTGTTGTTTTCCACATAGCTTTTAATTTTGCTGTCAGTAGTCTGCAGTCTCAGATCATTATATCTGTTGCAGCTTCAGATCAGTCCTTTTATGCTGTGTGATGAGTCAAATCCCTCAGTTTTGATGAATACGAAGTGGAGGGTCACTTAAATCCATCTCCTGGCTCAGTGTGAACTGCCACATCTTTTGCAGACTCACTTATTTTTAGGCATTGCAGATTTTCTGTTTTCTAAATAATGGATGGAATTATAAAAACAGTAATAAAAGAAGCAAAGGGAGCTTCTAAAAGCTGTTTGCATTCTTGGCTTGCCCATGTTGCCTTTATCATGTGGAAGAAATATTGTCCTAGTTTATCAGCAGGCAGTTGAGTCACACCCTTTTGACCCCAATGATGAATGTCCTTCAGAAACCTTTGAGTCACAGCAATTCTGAAGAAAGGACTGAACTCCGACTTCTCTGCTGAACATACTCATTAGCTGCTTTAGTACGGCCTAGCATGTGGCTCCATAATAACTTGTGTATGTCCCAGAGGTCTTTTCCTTTCAGCATATTAAATATCTTAATGATCCATCAGCCATCTCATGTACAGCCTCTGAAAAAGGCAAAATCTATTGTGGGAGCAGGTCTTCATTATATCTAGAGATATCATTTTGTTGCCTCTGCTGAACAGTTGCTGGGTGTCCTAACTTCCACTTTTAGGTCAGCCTCCATCAAATTAATACTGAATTCATACTGTTATTGACTAGAACTATTGCTCTGTCAAGGAGCTGTCAGCTATTGAGGTCTATTTGCATTCTGTTGACATTGATCATAATTTCCCATCCGTTGTCATGCTCAAACGCTTTGTAGCATAACATATTTTGTTAGATGTCAATTATTCTTGAGATTATAAATCCCAGTTCCCATTGCTGCGACTTTATGTACCCAGGGAATATTGAGCACTGTTCTCTCACAGTTTGTCAATAAGGCAACACAAATTATTACAGTTCAGCATTCATTATGCATTTGGGATGTATGGAGGGGAGAAAGGACACTGCTAATCCTCTTCTGCTTTCTGAATCCCTAAGGCTGGATATTTTGTTGAATTTAGAACATCCCTATTATCACCTATGTAGAAATTCTGTAGCAAAGTCTCTTTAACTCGCTATTGAACTGACTCACAAGGACACATCCCAGTCAAGATGAGTTTGTCTTGCATGTTTCTTCTCCTATCCCACCCCACACAGCAATTACGGACAGAGTATGACCCCATCTACTAAGAAGCAAGGAAGTGAAAGATAAATCAATCAAATTTATTATATAAGGGCAAATCGACCCACTTCCGTTCTAGTTTTCTTTGCCTCCTGACCTGGAAGCATGGGCTGTGAAGGCACACTACTCAAATATCAGTTATTTTCAGCTCATAAGCTAATTTGGCTATAATCTTTTAAGACTTTGTTTGAAATCCTCCTCCAAAATACAGCCCTAAGATGTGAACACTCTCAGGTTTTTTGGTTGAATTATTTTTCTAGTGCGACTTAACTGTTAGCACTTTCTGCATATTTTGTTTTGCCTCCAGCCAGCTCCTTTCATCACCAGAACTGCAGCTGAGTGCAATGTTTGGAACAGTTGGTTGAAAGTGAATATGTGCTTGCCCACTAATTAGATCTTCTAGAAGGCACTCCCTCTTCCTGCAACCAGCTTTCATGGTATTGTGCCTGCACTATTCTATCCGTAAATACAACCACGAAAGAATGCCTGGTAAGGCATATAATATAAAACAACTTATACCTTTGATCTCACCTTAATTTCCCTTACCATGGATAAACACTGGAGATTAAATTTAGGTGAAAAAGTGCTCTGCTGGATTTTGTATATTCTTGAAGCAAGCTTCAATTTAGTCCTGCTGGTTGTAACAAATCCTCATTTACCCTCCAATGATCTTGTAAAGTCCCAAGTACCTCATTTCATGCTTTTGCGTGAAAAAGAATGCCTGTTGACACGCGTGAGTCCTTCACATGTGCAGAGTGACAGGTGCTACAAACACACACAGCTCTGCCAATCCACTTTAACACTGACCTACTACTCTGCTAATCCTGGGCCTCTGACACAGTTTGCTCGGGAAACATGCTGTGGAGAAATGTCATCGGAGAGCTAGACTGATGCTGTCAAATTCATTTTTCTCTTTAGACCTAAGCCACGTTTAAACTACAGTTATCTAGAGAGGAAAGTCAGTCATTTCATGATAATACTTGACTTTTATATAGTGTAACAAACAATAATCAATCTGCACAGCAACCCAGTGAGGTCACTAAAATCCCAGTTGTTGTGACAGGGCAATAGGCAGGCAGGTGTTGACTTACCTACTTACCACATACTGAATGGGCAGACCAGTGATACCTGGTCCTTGCATTTCTAAAGCCAGGCCTGATCCAGTCATCTTTGCAGTCTCTCTTCTTGTAATGCCTCAGAACATATTCCTAAGGGGAAAAAATCCTACATTTCCTTTTATTTCATCACATGGTGACAGGCCAGATTTTGGATTTCATATATATTTTTTTAAAAATCCAAGTTTGTTGTTCACAGCACTGCTGACATTTTCTGCATCTTTGGTGCATGCTGTTATTTTCAGTGATTGCATTGCTGTCCATCAGAGATATAACCCATACCCCTTTAATTTTGCTCATACCAACTGCCCTTGCTATAAGTTAGGTGTTAGACATGGAAATGGGGCCAAGCATAGGAACCTCCTCAAGAAATAAAACATTGTCATGGTGTCCCACTACAAGAAAGGTGTCTGATGAAATGGCCATCCCCATTGGCTGCTGATTTGTGATAAAGGCTTAACAAGGTAACATTTTTTCCTCTTCAGGATGTAGTGTGACAGGCTGAAAAAAGATGGGGCCTTTCTGTTTTGAGCAGAGCAGATGAAGTAATTTATGATTTCATCCAAAAAGCTGTAGTAATGATAATCCTTTTTTAATCAAGTGCTCATTGCCCACAGAACTTTGAGTGCCCGACCATAAACATAACAAAACCCAGTAATTCTCAAACAGCGTTCTGACCCCAGTAAGTCTGATGACATGTATAAAGTACACATGCACACACACTCGCTACAGTCCTGCAGCCCACCTCCAGTAAATACCTCCCCCCTCAGGAGAAGATAAAAGGCAAATAGTCACTTAACTTCACCTGGAAACCAATCTCACATGAGCTCTGACAGAGTGAGAGGATAAGTACTCCAGAGCTGCAAGCCCTCTGTGGAGGAGCCTCCTGTCCCCTCAGATTCATAGAATGGGATGCTCAGCAGTGACAATGCCATCTGGCAGTGCAGTGGTGGGAGCTGAGAGGTTCCTCAGGTGCACCACTCTTGTATGTCTTACGACATTATGTACACAAAGTAAAACCGGTCGGCATACTTGCTAAACTAGAGGCAGCCAGTTCAGTCGATTTGTAGCAGGAGTGTCAGGCTCACACCCACAAGAGACAGATTTCCAACTCTTCTGTGGTGAGGATGATATCCTTATGATCATCATCAGAGTGGGCTCTCTTCTCTCCACTTGCAATTGCACACACCACTTCCCCATCTGTTGGGATGGTACAACATCCCTGTAATAATTGCAGCAGTTACTCAAATGGAAAAGTAACGTTAGGAAAGTATTTTCATCTGTCTTTTAAAATGCTTCAGCAGCTTAAAACAAAGAGGAAGGTCAACCCCATATGACTAGGCAGCCTTCTGAGTCCCATGGTTTGGGACCCTCAGATTTAACACTTTGAGAAGTCCTGACTAGCTGCAGCCTGCAAGTGGTTTTGAAAAGTACCCATCAGGAGGGATTTTCAAAAACACCTAAGGGAATTAGAGCATCTTTTATAAAGGCATCCACTCTTGATTTAAAGACTCCAAGTAGGGTCTCTTTAAAGACTACCATAGATTTCACATACACCATAAAGGCTTCTGTGGGACTTAGGTCTCCATGTTCATTTTGTGATCAAATCTGACTCCCAGGTTGAAAATTTTACTTTTTTAGTTCCAGGTATTTTCCTCCAGCCCACAAAGGAAGAAATATGGCCATCTGAATCTCTACCCCATTACCTTCATATCCACTCTGCAAATGCTGTCAGCAGGAAAAGAATTGGAATTGCCTATGATACCCTGGTAAGGTTATGGGAACTTTGCCTGACTTTTTGGTAGAGGAAAGGTATTTTTCTACTTGGGGAACTATTTAATTGCAAAGATGAATGTCACATGCGTGATCCCCCACAACATGTGACAAAAGTTGCCTGAACCAATGTTGCTGAGAGAGCCTGATATGCTGCTGATGTAACATTTCCAGAGCTAACTTCTCCAGATACGTTTAGGAATAGGATATGACAGCATGTGGTCTGGGAGGTATCTGTAGTTAGACATGAGTGATGTCTGAAATGTATGTGATGCTCTTAAAATGCTCCCCGTGCTTTCATATCACATCGCCAGCAGGCTCATGCATTGTAGTCTCTTTATACGTACCTGAATATGCCTGTGCTCCGCTGCATCTCCCACTTTCACTATCTGCATGAATATGAACTGGATGACTTTTTAAAATAGAAAATGATAGAAATTGACAGCTACAACCTCACGTTGTGCAAAGAAAATAACACTGGACACACATCTGTTAATCACATTACATTCCCACTGTTTGCAATCTCCCTTCAAAACCAGCATTGGCTAATAATGACTGACAGCATCACAACTAGCAAAAATTAAAACCATTATTCACAGAGATGTGACTTCCTTCCTTTTTCAAAGCTTTCTATATTAAGGTAGCACAGATAATGTGACAAGGAGGACATTGAATGATCTATTATCTGCTGGATCCCAGAGTACTGTAAAAATGAGAGCAGTGCTGGCAAACCGGATGAAATTTGTCCAACTTTATTTAACTGAGTAGCATTCACTTAGCTCTGAGAGCCTATTGATAACCCTTGCACAATGAAAGCATTGGTAGAGTAATTTGAGTTGAGCAATTAACACACTCACACTACTAGGCACTGAATGAAAATGTGTTTATGCTTTTAAGGTCATTACGAACTTGCAGGTTTAATAGACCACAACCTGTGACCAGCAGGAGGACCTAAGGGAGTAACTTGAGGATTTTCTTCCCTAGATAATGGCAAGACTTGGGCTGGGCATGACTGCACCACCTGCTTTAGAGAGGTGATAAAACTGGGTTCCTGCCTTATTAGAAAAGAGAGGGGGCTTAGTGAGGACTCTGATGCTTCATCCCCCTTGGTCCAGGCATGATGCAGAAGACTTCTGCTCAATAGGATTTTTGGAGATGGTTAAGGATGTGCTTCCCAGAATGATGAAAGAGTGGAAAAGAGCTTTTTTTCTTTTTCTTTTTTTCTTTTTTTTTTTTGGAGAGGGCAGGCTGCTAGTGTTCTTTTTGGAACAATTATTTTTATGTTGATGGGGTTTTGTTGTAGTATTAATGTCAGGGCACCTAGAGCTTTGTGTAGAAGTCTTATTATTTAAATCAAAATAAATAGGTCTTCTTTGCCTTGCCTTTCTATCTGTAGACACCACAATAAAGGGATAAGTGGGAGAGAGATTAAAACAAAACGATCAAGATTGGGATAGGTGAAATGAGCCCTGTTCCATGGAGTGGTAGGTAGTGATGAGGAAGTATATGCTTAGTCCCCGCAACTGTTAGGTTTTAAAGAGAACCATCCATCTTGCTCAGTACAGAACGCTGAAATTCACATGCTCAGAGCACAGTGGGCTGTGTAGGAACTCTGAAATGTAGTTGAAAAATAAATTTGTGTCTTATTCATTACTCAGTGTATTTTTTGCAGACAATGCCGAGGAGTGTGAATTCAGCAGTCCTGTTCAAGACGCGTACAATGGCAGGGGTGAGCCATCTTTCACACAAACAAATTCCAGATACGAAGTGTTTCAAAGGAAACAATTTCCTTTGCCTTTTTGCTGTAAGAATATGATGATGCAGTACATGCTACCATTCAGCCTTTAACAATGGCCCTGTTGTGGCCAATTTCCCTGTCTGAACGAGGAAAGGGAGGATAGAATATTCTCAGCAAATGGAGCAAAGCATCGAGCCTGTGGAAATCTAGATACGAATGAGTTCAGTAAACTGCATGTGGCAGTTTGTTCAGGTTCAGCCAAACAGCTTAACATCCTGCAATTGACCACCCTCTAGGAGGCCAGAGAATGGACTTGGGGAATAATTCCTCCCATCATGTACCACAACAAAAGGTCAGAGGTTTATTCCATTCTACGCAACAAAGAAACAATGGTAACCCCAATGTCAATATCTAAAGCTACAAAATGGAATCTGAAATAATAGTTCTGTCTGGCTATTTGGCCCAGTCATAGAGCATTCTGGGTAATTCAAGGGGAAGAACGCTTTTTTAAGGGCTCCCAGTTTGGATGAACTTTCAATAAACTATACAACATTAACAAGTTTCTGACAGGAAAGATCTAGACAGCTGCAATCCAGTCGCTGAGCACAGCAAATCAGTGATTCCAATGTTTACACTAGCACATTAGACTTTTAAGTTTATAGCAGTGTGTCTTGAACTCAAAGACCAAACTGACCATCACCAGACTCTGGGGATAGTTTAAAATGCAAACTTTCCAGATGTCTCCTCATATAAATGTTGGGGTTTTCAAGATCAATATCTGTATTTTTCAGTGCTGGCCTTCCATTAATAAACTATACAAGCCTTACGTTACAATAGATGCTCCAGTGAAGTTAGATTTAACTGCTACTTCCTTCACGGTCATAGCAGAGCCAGTGATCCAATTCAGGCATCATCACTGATACAAAGCAGCTTCTCAGCAGTAAGTGAACTGTTACCTTAATGAACAGCTTTCCAGTACTTTTCTATCCATATCATATATCCTGAGTTTAACTGAAATTTCAGCCTTTTTATTGTAAAAAGCTTTCACTTCCATCTCCCTTAGCCTAGACAGAAATTGGGCGTACAAGTGGTTTGCAGAACCTTTTATACAGTTTGTGATATCTTCAGTAGAATGGATTGCTTGTAAAATTCTATCTCAGTCCCTAGGATGTGACAGAGAACTGCATTTTTGTTGTGTGTTCATACAGTGTCTAGCACTGTGGGTTCTGGATGACTGCAACTCCTAGGTGGTACTGCAATACAAATAAAAATGCTAACTAAATCCATGTACGCTTTTCCCCATCCTCTTAACTGGTACGATAGAGGGCTGGCGGATTTTAGCATGTTGCTACAAATGTACAACTACATATACAAGAGAAGTATAGGGTATCTAAATTCTGCATCAAAGTTTGTACAAATGCTCTGTGGTTAATTATACAGATATGAACACTGATGGCTGTTTGGTAGCATGCAGCTGTAAATAGCTCTTGTGTCTAGTTACATATGTACTTATTAAGCACCACTTATTAAGCAGTGCTTTGCGCAGAGAACAGGGATGCTACTCATTTTGCTTAATGTTTGCCAAGCAAAATAAGTTCTAGGTGGTGGCCAGGCCATTCAGAGAGTTACAAAGGAGTTAAGAAAGAGATATCTCCCGTATCATTGCCCCTATGGCTGGGCATATTGCAAGATGTTATCACCTTTGGCTAGCTGGGTACCTGTAAATGGCAAAGTCTGGGTGTCAGATTGGATGGGCTTGTTTAATGGTCAGATCAGGTATGGTAAATCCTATGTGTCCCTCCGGCATTAAGCCCTCACACCCCTAATATAATAAAGTAATTATGTGACCCTTTTCAGAGAATGACTCTGACAACCAAAAGGTTTGATTATTCTGAAAACAGCCAGGAAGCTATTTTAAAAAAGAAGAAAAGTGGGGCTGTTTGCGGGGAGGTGGGGAGGGAGGGAAACTTTAAAACACACAAGAACCTGATTCGAATGCATAACTGTATCAACAGCCACCCAAACAATTGTTTTATAAATAAAATGAAGTGTTTCATTGCAGTGTAAAAATGGTTCTTTCAAAAGAGGCAGTGGACTGTAAATGGAGAACAAGTTAGTCTCTGAATAACAAATCAAATTAATTTTTTATTCTGCCAACTGCTGTCATGAAATAACCAGAAAAAAAAGCTGTAACCAGTGTGTTTGTGAAGAAAGACTGTAAATCACTGAATCTAACTTTTTAAAATTGAAATGTCTGGAGGAAGAGCTGTTGCAGTGTCTTGAAATGCCCATGAAAATTCAAAAGGGAGAAAAGGAATACATTAAATTGTCTAATTTGTAACGTAACACCAGCCTGCCCTTTCCACTCTCTGTATCAACAGAAATGTTAACAGAATAATTCTTCATCGTAAAATGTTTTTGTGTGACTAGATCTACTGGAGTGCTGTGGAGACTCTAAAACAGAGACACGGGTTGGCTCTAGCAAAAAAGAATCATCCCCTTGTGACAACACCAGAGTGAACACTTTTTGGGGAGACTGACTGTAAACAAACAAAGGTAAAATCACCTTAGTAGCATTGTCATCATCGCAAACAATCCCAAAGGGATGTAGATCAAGCACCACCCAGACTGATCTGCAGCGAGGTCTTTAAAGTGGTGAAGCTGGATATTCAGTTTATGTCCATCACGAGTGACAGTCTTATGCCACCAAAGCTTTTGCCACGTGATTGCTGGACTTGTAGCGGCATTCCTTGGTAAACATGCTCCATAATACATTGGTCTTCCATCTGAATAATATGTCTGTACCAAGAAAGCTGCCTCAACTACACCAGGCCTGATGGAGGCAGTTAGTGGTTCACCTATAAATATCCTCATTACTGAACTTGTCCTGCCACTTAATGTGGAGCAGCTAATGGAGATGACAAGAATTGAAATGTCAATCCTCTGCTCTTCAGCCTTCCTCGGTATACGCATTTCTCTTCCGTACCATGAAGATGGTGTAACTGTGGTTCCACAGCTTTTGTAGTAAGTGTGATGTCCCAACATCTACATAGAGACACTGAAGAGCCCGTAACATGGCAGAGGCTGTTGCTTTATGAGCATCCACTCTTTTGAGCACCCTTCCAGTCCTGCCTGTGATGTTCCCAAGTATTTGACAGTTGCCAACTGCTCCATCTTCTATCTGGACAGATAGATACTGAGGCAGTTGTAATTTAAAGTTTGGAGGCAGCTTGATGGTAACGGCCAGCAACTCATTACAAGATCTCATTACAAGATCGAGCTCTTAGACTGCTACTGGGTTGTGCAATATCTAAATCTAAATAAATAAAATGCACTGAAAAACAGAGGGAGATTCCTGAGATGTTTTGGTACTTCCATGTCATCGCCTGTAAAATCCATTATGTTTTTCAATATATGGGATTTTAAAAATATTTTTAATATATGGGCACCTCTGAACCAGGCAGAGCATGGGCTTGAACTGGGTGTCTCACATCCCAGGTAAGTGCCCTCAGCACTGTGGGAGGAGGTGGGGTGTGTGTGCGGGTGAGAGAGAGTTTTTTTCCCCTTTTTGGTTCCACATCAGAATGAAATATTTCAAAACCTCAATTTTTTTCACAAAATGCACTTGTTTTCTGGCTGAAGGCAACCTGAGTGACCTGCTATGCCAGAGCAGGGTCGTCTGATCCCATCACATTACCAATAAAGACCCTTGGATCATTCAGTGAAACATGTTCATTCAACCACCATGTTCTGCTTCTCATCTTCTTCACAAGGTTTTCTCCCCCTGTCCCGTCTTTCCTTTTTCTCTCTCATCTGCTACCTCCTCTTCCTTTATTATCCCATGCATTCCTTCCCTTAGACGAGCAGGTGCCATCAGCACTCTCCCTTATGCTTTGCCTACAATCACTTGCAAATTGGACACATGTTCGAATGCTGCCTTAAAACCTAAATCGCAACTGGTTCTTCTACGCTGAAATAGTTGGGCATTAGGAACGTATTTATTTTTACTAGTAGCTCAATGCTTTTGCAGGCACTACTGCATTTCTAGAAATAAAAAGTGAAGATGAATAAAAATATTAATTCCCTTTCCGCCTCTTCAAAAAAAAAAAAAAATCACACACGCTGAATGTACTACTGCGAAAAGGCAGGCCACCGGAACATAAATACCATATTTTGGTAGTCTCTAAGGCCCCCACCCTTTACAAATGGTAGAACCCCTGCTGTTTCCCTTGGTGTCGACAAGGCCAGTAATCAATTTAAAAAAATAATTTAATAATTATTCAGTGAGACTGTGCAACTTAGAGCTGTCTTGGGTATTTTTAGCCAATTACATGGGATTTTGAAGTAGAAGTAGGACAGATTGCTCAACAGCCAGCAAACAAGAGAATGCTCTGACTCATGCCCAGTTGGTAATTCCTCTTGATTGAAAGGATTTAAATAATGAATAACTGACCAGCGTGTGTGCGTATATCAGATGCTGCTTTGAGCTGTGCGCGTGTGTGAAGGGAAAGAATAAAAGACATCCCACTCTTTGAATGTTTTTGGAAAAAAGTAGGTTTAAGTAATTACAGTTACATTGTTAATAAGATAATGCTAGTAGTTGCAAGAGAGATCAGACCCCCCCCCCCATGATGCTCTGTGCTGTACAGAGTTAGATAGCCCTTGCAACAAACAGCTTACAATCTAGACAGACAAGACAAAGGAGAATGGAGATATTATCCCCCAGTTTGCAGATTGGGGCTGAGACACGGAGATTGCTGTGCTGGAGATCACATGAAATCTGTGCCACACCTGGAATTTGAACCCAGATCTGAGTCCCATCCAATGCCTGAACCACAAGACCATTCCTTCTGAGCTACAGAAGATGGGCTAAACTTTCTGCCAATATATAAATGGGTGGAACTGCATCAAAGTCAGCAGATCTACACCTGTTTACACCAGCTGAAAATTTGGTCTACTAGTTTTCTCAGAATTGCTCAGATGCACTATCATGTGGTGGTATTTTTAGATACTTCGCCAATAGGTGGCTTAAAAATACTGATAAAGGTTGCTACTGATAATGTAAAATAAAATTCTTACCAAAAACATGACAACAGACTTATTTGGGGGGCGGGAGATGATCTTTTACACAGGAATACTGGTTGTAAGAGGAAGTGCGTGTAGTACATATTTTCTAGTTCATCTGCAAGGAAGAAACTGATGAGACTTCTTAAAGCCATTGACAGCGGGGGCCTGAGTTGCTTCACCCTCCACTCACAGCCTCCTGAGCAGAGTTCCACCAATGCGCTCCAGCTGATTCAGAGCCAGGCCTGTCCCTGAGCAGCATCAGGATAAATTGTGTGGTAACGAGAGAGACACCACCAACTCATTAATGAAAATGATCTAATTTAACACCCCAAAGAAGAGATTCTCCAAGTTCTGTGGGGAGTGCACCGTGCAGTCAATGACTCCATGCAGTCAATGAATGTATATCTGTACCTGGACCTAGCAAGAATATAGGTTCTGAGCCTGCGAAGACACGTCTCATCTGAGCCGCTCTCCTTCATGTGAGCAATCCCACTGTCCTCAAGAGCCATGCTGGCTTGACTCCGGTTGCAGGATTGGGCTCATACGCTGGAAGTCTCTCTTTGCAAGTCATTAAAATATCTGCACAAATGTGTCCAGGGAGTAGGTGGATCTCTCCAAGAGATCCATTTGTAATTTTGAATGGAGAATTCTGTGGGCAGTTTCAATTATGCCAGGGCACATTTAGACAAATTTAAAGGTCAACTAGATAGTTATTAATATTACACACAGGTATAAATGGAGGCAATAGCTTTGCATCACTCATTTTGAGGTGTCAGGAAACCTTCCGTGTGGTAGGACTCTTTAAAAGGTCCAATGGCAATACCCCCAATAAAAGCAAATGCTTACAGGGCACCAGCTGTTTCTTGTTTTGAGGGATGTGGATCCTACAGAAAAACAAGGCTTTCCTGTGGACCCAAAATACTTCCTGGATGTCTCCAAGAAGTTCTGAAAGGACGACACACACACACACACACAAGATCCTGTAGTGACATAAATTACACTATCCACAGTCTTTACAGCAACCGGGCTCTTTTCAAACAGCAGTCACTTTCAGATGCTAAGGAGCATAAGGTGTTATATTTTTAAGGATTGTGATAATGGTGTAAAGGATTATGAAAACAGTCGAAGACCCACAAATATTGGCTTCCATAAATCTTATCTGCACTCTCAACTATTAACACCCTTAGTTTATATAGTGTTCTCCCTGCCTCTTGCTTCTCCCCTTGGGCCTCAATTTTTTCCCTTTCTCTGTTTTAGTTCCCCATAGCTCCCTTCTCTCTTTCTTCCGCATTACTCAGAGTTCCTTTTGGCTTCCCAGTTTGTTGAGACCCTAGTCCCCCAACCATTTGCTGTTTCCCTTCTACTGTCCCAGTGCCCCAGGTTAGCCCACGAGCCCACAGTGGTTCCTACAGGATGATGATCAGCCTGGTATGCTGTTTGGGTGGGACGGATGTAAAAAAACAAACAGTTGCTTGGAACAGAGCTGGACCACAAGAGCTTCTTGTTCACCATGGGCCTGGATCCTGTGAGCTGCGAAGTGCCCTTAATCACCACAGTAGTCGGACCTTGGCAGAATTCCAGTCAATGCTCACGTGGCAAGGCCCTGTGGGACTAGATTAGCACAGTGCTAATTTCCATGAGCCGTCCCATTGGTGTCAATGAGCTGCTACTACACCCAAGAGTTTGCAGGAATAGTGTTTTATCGCTTTAGCAGACTGATGCCACTGAAAAGGCTTCAAAAGAAGCCCCATCCCCACTGAAAACTTTGTGTTTAGAAGAATCTAACAGAAACTCTTTACCAATATTAGCACATGACTTAACTTGCTGTAGGTACAGGGCAGGCTTAGCACTGTCCCAGGTCCTCAATTAGCTCTGCCACTGCATTTCTATCTTGACAACATTTTGGGGGCTCCTCACGCTTCCTTGCCAAAAAGATCTCTACCGTGCCGTACAATCATTCTTCTGCTGCTACCATCTTGGGTCTCTGGAGAAAACACGAACAACAGCATTGCCCTGTGTAGTTATTGCTAATGAGCAGGCTCATGCCACCCCAAAAAATGACGAGTTAAGAACCAAACACATCCAGTGCAAAATTTGCTGCTGGCCGAAGAAAAGCAGAGTACCAACGGAATCAATCCGAGCTGTGTGTTTCTGAGCAGACAGTAGAAAAAAGAGCAAGACTATGTACAAAGTAACAGCTTATTTTAAATTTTCTTCACAAGTGCCAAATGATTGGCAGTTCTACCCCTGGGCATGAGCAGGAAGATTATTCTGTTTATACCAGGTTAATTTACAAAAACTACTATTCACGTTTTTAGCACAGAATGCCAGTGAATGAAACAGTGGGAGCGTTTATCCCTTTATGGTATGATAATGATTCCTGTAACTTATGAATGATTATTAAGTTTCTTATTTTATTGTAATAATTTCCCCGAAGCAAGTACTCAAAACAATGCGTGTATTTTAAAGTAAAGTAATGAAAGAAAATTCATACAGAGAAGTTCTCATTATTTCTTTGTAATAATTGCAAACATCATTATTCAGAAGATGAATAGCCAGGATTACAAAATCATTCCCTTTCAAAACTATTCATCAATAAGAAGAGGTTGTTAAACTAAGGAATTATTGCAGATGTTCAGCTGTAATTCTTCCTATTTGAAAAGAAAACTTAAAACCCCCAAAATGAATGTGTCTTAGAAATGGATACAGGTCTCAAACACTGAAGTTTCATTTTAGGCCATGTATTAAATCTTCTTGGCTCACATCAGCCACCATCTTCCCTTAAGCTGTATGAATCATCTTATCTAGCTACCTCCAAGATGCTCTGATCAACCCATCAATCAGATAACTCTTCAATCCTCAAGATGCTAGAAAGGAAACAAATCCACAATGCATAAGGAACTTGCAAGACACTCTTTAAATATACTGTTACTGGCAGTTTCTCCTCTTAAACAAGGTCAGATTGCTGCCTCAGCCCTACGAAGACACTGAGATGCGAGATGAAAAATACGCGGTAGTGCCAGATAATATATTTTTACTTTTATTAGAACTTGACCCAGTGCAGAAGTGACTTTAATGCATTTGTGTCACTGAAAAGGAAGCAACTTCCAGGCTTAAAAAAGAGAGGCAACTTTAAAGATACAAGAGCTACAAAAGAGCTTCGACATGAAACCAGATCCCGTTCCAGCATTCTGTATTGTATTCGAATCCTGTTTCTACATGAACGTCTGTAAATTCTCGGACATTAATTTAATGCCATGTGCGTTACCTTGTGCTCATATAGCATGGTGACAGATGTGGTATAAAAACATTAGTATTTATATTACAGAGCTGCCTGCAGCGCTAGACTATTGGGACCCCAATGTGCTTGGCCCACTACAGATACCTAGAAAGATGATCTCGGCCCCAGTGAGCTTGCAGTCTCAACAGAAAAGAGTGGGAGAAGTGTTAGCTCTATTTTACTCGTGGGCAACTGAAGCCTAGAGTGCCAGTGTTCTATAAAAGATCACACCGGGTCCTAAACTAGTGCCTTAACCAGAAAACCACCTTCTTCACTTTATTAGATAGTTAAAATATTTTTAAAGAGTGGACTGTACTGCTGGAATTGCGTCTTGATATGTGCTTATGGTGGATAATGCTTCAACCTATAACTGCAGAAGTGTGCAACCTAAGAGCACTTTAACAGGAGATTAACATCATTAATGCATTGCCATTAATTATCAAAGCCACACAGTAACATTCAATCTGAGTTGACAGACTGAGCTTAATTCAACTCAGAGGTGCCCTAGCCAGCCAGCTACAGAGACAGTCAGTCTCTCTCTCAATTGCATGTTGGATTTTTGTTGCTGCTTAAAAAGTGAGTTGAATTAAGCTCAGTCTGTCAACAATCTGAGTTGAATTAAGCAACTGGGGGTGGGGGAAGAGAGCAAATCAACACAATCAAAACCAATATGTCAAAGAAGAAGAGGAAGGGCCTTTCACAATGGCTAATGGACTGCCCTTTAGAAATGGATGTTTGCCTCTGGGGAAAAACTTCTAAGCCAGCCAAGCCTGAAGTGCCTGAAGATCACACTGTCAATAAGGCTGGATAAGTTCACGTTGCCTTCAAGTCAAAGAAAGTTTGTGGAGGTTCGTTGCTTATTTATTGCCATGTTTCCTTTTGCTTTGAAAAAAGAAACAGGAAATTCCTCCAAGATAAAAGACATGCTCCCTCTCACCCAGAAGAAAAAGCCTGAGGATTTCTATGAATTCATCATTACAAATTGCTGGCAAAGTTAATTGAAGTGCTGGATGGAGCTGAGGAATATTTTTTGCCTTAGATATATTCTTTGTCTAAGTACACTCTCTGGTTTAATGATATTTAATGTATCCATGTACAGAATAAGAATGGATTGCTTCTGGGAAGTAAAAATAGCATCTGAATTGCTTAAAATCTATGCATTATTTGATGCTGGTTTGAGGATTATAGTGCTTTACCGGTGCAAAAGAGAAAGGAAACTTCCCACTTTATTTTTAGGAGCAGCCTCTAATGGAAACAGCTGAGTTATCTGCTTCTCTGTCTGTACTTTACTTGGCCATGTGTTGGAAGAAGAGGCCCTGCTACATCTTTTTGCATGCCTTTTATCAAACAGTGCTTCCATTCCCAGGTGCCGATGACCTATGCTGAGCCAGCACCAGCAGGTCTTGTTGTCTTTTCAGAGTTTCTGTTGCTTGTTCATATTTGGATTATCTCTTCACAAGTATATGGTAAATGTATTAAACATACCCTGTGGGACCCTTTTTTTGTGGCCTGGCTCTTGCAGCAGTGAAAGAAGAAATGATCCATGTTAAGAACAAACAGAAGATAAAAGCAGTCAACATGCTTTACTGCACAGAAATTACAATAGCATGGCAGGTGTCATTCATTTGGGGCATGTGGGCTGAGTCAATGGAAATAAGCTGCTCAAGTGAAATCTACTCCATTATTTTTAATAAAAGCAGCTGAGGGCATAAACAAAAACAGGCCAATAACTTCAAGAAGATCAGCAAAAAGCCCTCTGATTTGACTGCTAGGTAGCTTCTTGTTTTAGTCACAACAGACCTGAATGTCTAGTAGCGTTACCTACAAGTTATGGTAGTAGGGGTGAGAGTACACCCCCATCTGTCAGTAGGAGAAGAATGATGGGGTTACTGTTAAAGCAGCGAGCAAGGACTATGGAAACCTTGGTTCAATTCCTGGCCCTGCTAAAGACTTCCTGTGTGACCTTGAACAAGTCATTTAATCTCTCTGTGGCAGTTCCCTAGTGGTAAACATTTTTCTCTCTCCTGTGCCTGTTTAGATTGCAAGCTCTTTAGGGTAAGGATATGCTCTTACTATCATAGAATATCAGGGTTGGAAGGGACCTCAGGAGGTCATCTAGTCCAACCCCCTGCTCAAAGCAGGACCAATCCCCAATTTTTGCCCCAGATCCCTAAATGGCCTCCTCAAGGATTGAACTCACAACCCTGGGTTTAGCAGGCCAATGCTCAAACCACTGTGTGTCCAGTAAAAAGAATTTTACTGCTGTTACCAGCAGGAGAGTGAGTTTGTGTATGTGGGGGGTGGGGGGGTGAGAAGACCTGGATTTGTGCTGGAAATGGGCCCAACTTGATTATCATACACATTGTAAGGAGAGTGATCACTTTAGATAAGCTATTACCAGCAGGAGAGTGGGGTGGGAGGAGTATTTTTTCATGCTTTGTGTGTATATAATATCTTCTAAACTTTCCATAGTATGCATCCGATGAAGTGAGCTGTAGCTCACAAAAGCTTATGCTCAAATAAATTGGTTAGTCTCTAAGGTGCCACAAGTCCTCCTTTTCTTTTTGTGAATACAGACTAACACGGCTGTTACTCTGTGTGTCCAGTGCCTACCACAATCGGGTGTGAACAGCCATTGGATCTCTTGGCACTACTTCAATACAAATAAGTGGGATCAGATCCAATGGATATAATCATCACAATCCAATGTAACATTTGTGAATGAAGACCAAAGTTTCATGATTTAGTAAGAAAATATATAAAGATAAGTGCTTTTATCAATTGTAAATATAATGAATTTAAAGAGCAAACCCTTGATTAGGTTGTGTTTTAATATTGCGTTAAGTCTCAATGTGCTACATTTTAAAAAAAATCATTCTGAACAGCCATCTTCATTGTCCAGAAAGAAAGCATTATGGGCATGTATATGTACAGGTGATGTCTTTAACATCTCCTGCCATCAACTTCACAGCCCTGGCTGACAACTCACTCACTTAAATCCATAGTTCAAACAATCTATGCTAATTATTCCAGCTCCATGTAAGACTTCACCGTTCACTTCATTAGCAATGAAAGAATGGCAAATCCCACATGGGTCATTGAGCTTAGCGTCCTGATGGAAAAGAGGAGGAGAGAGAGATTTTGAATGTGGAAAGTGACAGGGCTCAAGGGCCAGGCAGAGAGGAAAATGTGTCAAATGCACAGGTCACGGAGATCAGCAGCAGCAGTTAGAATTCTCTTCTGCTGTCTCACCCACGCAAGAGCCGGCACTCAGAGACGGGAGCTGAATTGCGACCAATTAATTGCCCAGTGAAGTTAATTGTGTCAGTGATTTTTGGCTGAACATCGCTGGAGTGCAGCAGCCAGCAGGGTGCTGCTGAAGAGGAAGAAATGCAGGTTTATTTCTGCTACCTTGGGGCGAGGATTAGAGACATTCGTTCAGGCCACATCACTAAATGAGTCAGTGGGCACAAGGAGTCTCCCCAAGTGGTATCATGGTGCAACTCGTGGAATTCACACAGCACTTTGGTACCAGTTTCTGAAAGTGAACACGGGGTCACGACATCTTGGATTGCAAACAGCTTCACAGCAGAAGGAGAAGAGGAAACAGCTCTGCCAAGGAGTGCAGCTGAAGCTCCTTTGCTCGCTGCTGTCTCTTTGCAGATGAGGAAACTGTTGTCACACTGATTACAAAGCTGGAATTCAAGTCACATTCAGGTTCACTGTGCCGGTAAGCAGGAGCTTCACTAGACAGAGCCGTGCTGGTATAAATGGTCCCGAGAGACCATTAGCTAGAGAACCAGAATGGGGATTAAAAAAAGAAAACCTAGCAGTACAGAAGGGAGATACTTAGTGGCTTACTCCTCAGGATAGTGCAGGTAAGACTTGATAGGAGAAGAGAGAAGCCCTGTCATGGAAGTAGAATAATGAACTGCAGACCTGAATAAAGAAAAGGAAGATGATGATAGCCAGCTGGACTTAGTGTAGGGTAAACTAGAGTCGCAACCCATTCTTTGAAGTGGGAGGGACATTCATGAAAAGGCACCGTCTGAAGACTTATCTTTGGGTATGTCTACACTTGCAGAGTTTTTGCGCTGTCAGGTTCACCGGTGATAGGGAACCGGTGAAAGAAAAGCGCTGGTTTGTGTGCTCACTTACTTTCTCAGGCGTCAGAGAGTCTTTACATTTGCAGCACTTCCATCCCCGATGAGAGCAGTGCACTGAGAGCAGCTTTCCCACCGTGCAGCTCTCTCCAGTTTAACGATGGGTCTTGTGGGAAGGGGCGGGGGGTGATCGCGGGGCATCCTGGGTCCCTGCACAGCCTCCTCTCCCCAAACACTGATCAGTTCCAGTAGCTCAGCATTGCTCCAAGCAGGGGATCCTTTGCTCCGTGGAGCAGCCATTGTCACCTGGCCAGACGATAAGTGAGCACTTACCAAGAAAACAGGAAGGGGAGTTTCAAAATTCCCAGGGCTTTACAGTGGGAGGTGTGGATGTCTGTTTATCTGGCAGCAGAGCTGCTGGCCAGAGTGGCCACCTAGACACTGTGGGGTATCCTCTGGAGGCTAAAAGCTGTGTAAACAGGAAGAATGTGTCTTCACTTGCACATCACCACAAAAGCATCACCGATAAGAGCTGTACGCCTCTCGTGGAGGTGGTTTTCTTTTTGCGGTGAAACTTCTGAGTTTCACTGCAAAAACTCATTGGCAAGTGTAGACGCTCCCACAATTTGTGTGCAAAAAAGGGACTTTCTCCACTTTAAATGGCAAGTGTAGACATGTCCTGAGTTACTAAACAGTCCTGTAGCTTAGTGTCATGGTGGAGCATCAAGAGAGCTGGTGCAGTGCTGACCATGACCCTGTAATCAGTGTAAACCAGGGCAAATCATGTTCACCATCACATCAGCGAGTCATGATTAAACCAGGGTCCCTGTTTCAGAGATTAATTATACATAAAGTTAAAACAAACAAACAAAACCTAAACCCCACAGTATTTCCTTTATTCTAGATAAAATTTTCTGCCTTTCTACTTCAGGTCATGTCCCCGATTCTTGCATGATGAGAAATGGTGAACAGCATGGCCCGGTCTATCTTCTCTATACCATTCATTAGTTTATACATCTCTATGGTGTTCCCTATTTTTGATCTCTTCTCTGAAGAAAAAAGTCCCACTCTCCGGGTAAGTTTTTCTATGCCCCTAATCGTTCTCATCACCAGTCTCTGAACCCTCCTCTATTTCTGCTGTATCAGTTTTGAAATAGGGTGGCCAGAACTGAATTTGGTATTCAAGCTGAAGATGTACCATGAATTTTTATAATGCCACTTTCAGTATAGTTTTCTATCCCATTTCTGAAGCATCTGCACATTGAGCAGAGATTCTCATCTTCCCTATATCTGATTCAGTTACAAGAAAGCAAGAAGAGTATTGCAGAAGGGCTCCATAATCCCAGATTCTGTAGCATCAGATGAAAGCCTCATGAATCTCTAGATTAAGTTTAAGAGGGAACAAAAAGACATTTGCAGCTGCCTTGCTGATTTTTATATCTCCTCTCATCTCTGCATCCTGTCATGCTGCTCAGAATTAAATGCTTCAGAAGGCATCTGATGAAGATTGCAATCTCAAGATTGTAACCTACTTTTGTCTTCTTTTTTTTTTTTTGCATCCTAAAATGTTGTTCAAATCTTTCCTTCTTGTCCAAGGCATTGACTGTAATTACCTTGTATAGAAGCATAAGTAGCTGTTACTTTGACTTAGGGGTAGTTCCCAGGTCAGTTGGAAGCAGTTTTTTCATGCAATTGACTCAGGTCATATGCCCTACAGCAAATATCACCAAGTCAGACCAATTGCAGAGCCGTGAAGAGGTTAAAATAGCAGAGTTGACTGCTACCTTTTGTCAAATGTGTAATTTATAAGCCTAACTCCTGTGATAAGTTGGCACATAAAACATTCCAAGCGTAATCCATTTTTGTGACAATTGAGGCAGGACAGGAAAATTATAGAAATGAAACCCCTTTTTTGAGATGTCTTCAGATTGCAATCTTCTGACCTTCCTTAAACATTCATAAGTTATAGTCTGAAGCTTGAGCTATCCCCAGTCCTAGCCAACGACAGTCAAGATAAGGGAGGCGAGCGACTGAATTTGTGACCGCCGCAAAACCAATACCTTGTGGTAAAGTCAGCCTGTTTAACGTGTACCATCTAGGGCCTTGAAATTTCCATGTCATATTATTTTCACCTCAAGCTCCTAAAGGGAGCAAACATGTCATTCTGTTTTGGAGAGCAGCACGGAAAGGAAGAGCAATTGAAATTGGAGCTACTGGTGCCAGTTTTATCTCATTAGCCAGCCGGTTCTCAGTGACTTGTTATGACAGTCAGGGCGCTAATGGAGGCTTTTGGTTGGCGAGGATCCTGATTAGCATAAATCCAGGGGACAGTCACATAAATTAGAGGCAAACCCACTTAGTCGTGGTCAGATAACTACTCATTTCCTATATACCAATAAAATCACCCTGCCTGGTGTAATAGTTAGGGCTCTAGTGTGGAAGTCAGAAGACCTGGGTTCAGCTCCAGCTGTGCAAGCTGCCCTGGCCCATGTGTGCTTCTGGATGACTAGGTGACTGATTTATTCCTATGTCTGTGTTAATTTTTTAGCCTATCTCTGGAGACTGCCAGCAAGGATACCAGTTGTGGTGATTATATCCACTTGTCCCAGTGTCATCTTCTGAGATACAATTCAGACCAGTGAGGGCTTGTGTCCTTGCCTGCCCTGGGAGCCTTGAATGCTCTGCTGGTGTGGCTCACAGCCTGGACGCTGACAGCCAGCAGATCGGCATACACTGAGTGTCTGCATGATAACCAGCAATTCTGATCCCAGCCACCTGCTTGTTTGTTTCATCCCAGCCAAACCAGCTCGGGTTACACCTGGCCAGGTGACCCCCACACCACCCAGTCCTAAATTTTCCCAAAGCCACATGCTCTGCAATGTCCAGTCCTCTCCCAGCCCATTCAGAGGAATAATAAAGTATGTTGGGGAACTTCAGCCCTGCCTGGCAGACGCACTTTAAGAACATACTTCCCAATGTGTTTGTAATTTTGAATTTGTCCTCCATTCATACACCATGCAATAGTAGTAATGATCAGTATGTTCTGAACTTTCTATTGGTATCTTACATGGCAGCTTTTGATATTTGTGAGTTGGGGTACACTGAACTGGTCAGACCAGTTGAAATGCTCTACAAGAAATCAGTGAGCCCTTTGCTCTCTTGCATTGGGACACTGTTTGGTCACACCCAATAAGAACAAGACTGAGACCACCAACTCATTTCGTATAGAAGGGAAAGAAATGATTCGGAGTGTTAGGCTCAGGTAATTAGGGCTCTGTATTGCTGTCTGATGTCCTGGCTGCAGTAATAATACTTAATACTTTACACTTGTGATCCACAGATCTCAGAGCACTTTCCAAAGCTGATTAACCATTATTACCCTCGCTTTATAGATGGGGGAACAAAGGTACAGAGTCATGAAGTGACTTGTCCAAGGTGAGCTGCAAATTAACAGTAGAGCCAGGAATGGAAACCAGATCCTCCGACTCCCCGTTGGTGGGCCCGTCCACTGGCCCATGCTGTCTCACTGTCTCAAACTGACTTTCCAGCTGACCAGAAATGGGCAGCGCTCAGCTACCATGCAGTCAGGATCCAGGACTCTTGCAGCAGCACATCCGGCTGATTGAAGTTGATTGACTCCTTAGGGAGAATCACTTCCAGCCCTCATCTGGAAGAACTGGTGACCACAAAGGCCTTCAGGAAAGGGTGTGAAATCCCCAGAGCTCTGGCAGAGATGTGGAAGTGGCGAAAGCTGGGGATTTCAAAAGGTTTGGTACATTTTATAGTGATTCACTGAGTCCCTGGAGTGTAGACTAAGGTTTAGGCTGTTCTCTGTGCTGTATTTTATCACTGTTTTCTTTGATATGGATACACAAGAATTTGAATGTTTCCCGCACTCTCCACTCCACACCTGTCCATTCCTGCTCTACAGAGAAGAGAAAAGATTCTTAAGGTGTAGCTGGATATTTGTTTCCAATTGCTCCCCTTGTTTTAAAATAGAAATCTTCACTCCAGTGCACAGGCCGTGTTCATTTCCAGTGTCCGTCCAGAGGAACCCCACGGTTTTACATTGCAGTGGAGTCTAAAGATCGCAACGGAGATCAGAGCCATTGTGCTGAGTACTGTACAGACACATAGTAGAACATACTGTCTAAATAGCCGAGAGAGATAAATGAAGTTTCATTATTCCTATTTTAAAGACAGCGGACAGAGGCAGAGGAGGATGAAGGGCCTGCCTTGTAGAGATGCTGAGCACCTGTCACTGCTATTAAATTCACCTGGAATGGCAAGTGTGCAGCACCCTGGATACTTTGACAGACCTCCGTGAATTTTTGCCCAAAGTCACACGAGAAGTGTGTGGTTGAACCAGGAACTAAATTCTCATCAATTTGAGAAAATGTGGGTATATCGTTCCATGTGGCCTGGCAAGTAGAATGTGCATTTCGGAAAATAGAAAGTGGAGTCTCAGATGTTGACTTTGTTGCTAATGAAAATCTCTTGGAGTTCTTTTTTAAGATTATTTAAAATAGCAACAAACCTGAAGTTTTGATGTTAATTTATCCTACAAATCTATTCTAATTGTGTTTAAATTAAAGTTACAGC
This sequence comes from Lepidochelys kempii, assembly GCF_965140285.1. Lineage (NCBI taxonomy): Eukaryota > Metazoa > Chordata > Testudines > Cheloniidae > Lepidochelys > Lepidochelys kempii. The sequence continues at coordinate 20,259,372 of NC_136394.1, read as the reverse complement.
CTAAGTGAATGGACCTTGTCTGCTCTAACAGTAACTTTCATTGCTGTGATTTGGAGACACCTAAAAATAAATACATTTTTTTTTTCAGATGTACCTGGCATTGCTTCTGTTATTCCCAACTAGAAACTTTTGCTTAGTGTGGGAATTTGCAAACTCATTCTGGCTGTTATAGTGATGTTTGCAGGAAAAAGAATATTTTTCTTATTAACCAAATTGCATCCACTGTCATTAAAATAGCCATGTCCCATTTGGATAGAACATTTTCATAGTCACTTTTTTTCTTAATGAGAATTTGCTGCTGGCCAGTTATACGTATTTTTAACCAGAGACAAGCTAGTAATAAGGCCCTGATCTACTCATTATGGCCAAAATTGGGTCTTGGCTCATCAACTCTGAAAATTTTAGGCCATTTCCAATTTCCAAGTTGGAAGATGCTGGCTGAGTAGTGCTGGTTCTACTTCCTGAGACAAAATCTCCCTGCGTTCTGCACTGATTATTTTGTACAAGAAAAGCTACATCTATGAAGTTCTAAACTTTGATGCCTCTTGAGATTTTAATATTTGCTCCCTAATGACACTGTAGTACGGATGGACTGCCCAGGAGTCATACTCAAACATCCCTTGGCTAACATTCATATTCATTGTAACAGGAAGCATTTGGGCCAAAGTGTTTGATGGCAAATACAGTTATCAAACCCTACTTAAAGTTCACCTCCAATAGCCTGAGCAGCCAATTAAACCTCTAAGTTTTGCAATACGATTCCATTTGGCTTTTAATTAAAGGCTAACCTCTGATAAATACTTAAGCCCTCGGTCAGCCATTTAAATCAGGTTTCAGTGTATGTATGGTTTACATTTTTTCCCCTTAATTCAGTGGGTCAAGCTCATCTCTGGTATATTTTCACCTCTTTCAATTGTTACCCCAGGGATAAGTTTTACCCTCATGGCTTTCTTCAATTAGACATTGTTGAGTGAGCTTCTACAGGGGATTTTTTTTCCATGCCTAAAAATTCTAACATGTATGTCTCTGGTATCAGTAAAGATGTGCTTCTTTCCATAGCACAATGTCATCCTATGCAGAAATTCACTCTGCACACACATGCAGTTTGCTCATTGTGAGACTTTCTTTCAATTTCAGAAAAAGGAGGATTCCCTAGATTTTTTCACCCATAGTGAATTCAAATAATTCCAGCACATAGTCCTGTGTACCACTTGGTACACTTCCCACTTAATCCCTGACAGGAGGGCACTTAAGTGCTGCATAGGCCTTCTGCTGGTCCTCGATACAGGGGTGAATTTTACCCTATAATCATGTTCCATAATAGTACATCAAAGCTTGCTATGGGAGAAAAGGGCAATACCCCATTCCATTCCCAACAGTTCCCAAATATTCACCACTTTATTTCCCTTCTGCCATATGTTTCTTTTGAAGACCGATATTCTTAGCTTCTCTTTACACGTGTCACAGGATAGGTTTCCTTACTAAAGTAATGAATAGTTCTCACCCATTGATTTTTATTTTCTACTTATTTTTTGCACTGATCAGAGGGGAAGTTTTTGGATTGATCCAAACACCATTCAGATTAAGGTTCACTTCCAGTCGGATAAAAACAAACTTTTTTAAAAAAGAAGTCAGACTCTTTTCCTTCCTTTGTCTATTAACTCTCCAAAATCCTTGAGAAAAACATTTGGTATGAAGTGACAAGCTGCAAAAACCTGCACACTTCATTTATAAGTAACAGTTACTCTGCTAGGAGAGACTCTCTCATGTCATTACCTAAAGCACATTTTGCCCCATTCTGTCAAAAGTTAATCAGCGCTTCTAGGCAGGGTTTAATGCTCTCGAAGGAAGTCCTGACATATTCAAGGGGATGTCTAAAGTTCAGCTAGATAGATAGCACCGATAGATTGATGTTGTCTTGGTGACATGAGGATCACAAACTTTTCAATGCCACCTCTACCATAAAATAAGGCACCCAGTGTCTGTTAGAATTAACTTGTGAGGTGGTTGTTTATTGCTTGTATGTCACCCCTCCTTTGCTAAATCACTTCTCAAGGAAGAAGAAAATTGGCCTCTTTCCTTGGAAGAAGGAAGGCTGGTAATGTTGTTTGGATCATTCCTATTAGCTTCAGAAATTGGGTTTGTTGCAAACATCTGTTCCAAATGAGTTTGTTTTGTCAGAGATGTAATGTTACAGATCTATGGACTCTCGCACCCCCTCAATCTGCTGAACCATGGTATAATTCTCCTCTTCAGGGTCATGTGGAATGTCTTCCATTGTGGTTTGACTTTGTTATGCCTTCTCCTTGATTGCTGGACCTTGAAGATGAATTCAGTTTATCAGTGAATTATCATTTGATATTTCACTGATAAACAGTTACTACCTAATACATTGTGTTCTCCAGACCTTTAACTCATGTTATCTTCTTGCGAAAGGGAAAGGATGGTACAATAAAAAAAGAGGGGACCTGGTACCCTGTTGCTCTGCACCTTGCGCTATCATTTACACTCGAGCGAAGTCTGTATGAAATGCTCCCATTCTGAGCTGGTAGCAATTTACATCCTCTTTACTGGTTTAAAACACTACACAAGGTGCAGGGCAAAGGTGAACTGCACCCCATATGCTTTCATGGGTTCTTGACTCTGGATCTCACCAGATATGATAGAGCTGAAAGTATAGTCCTGTTTCTAACTAAGCACAGTGGTGCCAGGTGATCGTAAGACTATTTACACTGGAGTTAACTAGGTGAGACCATTCATACCGCCGCATATTTTTAGTGGGGAAGGAGCCTCTGTGATCTGTCCATGTCCATTTCCCTTAAAATGCAGAGTGCCAGCCTACTAGGCATTCACCTCCCTTCCCTTCAACAGAACACAAGAAAATAGTTAATACCTGCCTCTTTCTTCAACAAGGCTTTTATCTACCCACTCCCCTTTGCTCCCATCGTGTCAGTGTTAACCATCTTCCAAGCCTTGTCCCTTTTGGATTTGACATGCTCAGATTAACAATGAACATGTTCAGTGAGTAGGAAAGAAAACACACTCCACTTGACTTTGCTAGTGCTGCTTGGGTCAATGGGAAGGAAGCATTTCTTCCAATGATAAAGGCAAAGGGCATTTAAAAATAAAACCATGGTAGTCGGTGCTATTAACACATGACATAAAAGGGTGAGTTAATTTCAGGGGTCCAAATCCAAACTTCTTCCACCCACAAAGTGTTTTGTTGGTTTCTAGGCACAAAACTCCACTGGCATTGAAGGAGCGTGTCTGGTTGCAGGGCCTTCCGAAGAGCTGCTCGCTGCTGAAGACTAAGATGGATACAGTGAGGGGAAGGCTGGTGTTGTGGAGAAGTCAGCTGAGCACAATTTCATTGTTATATTTTGATTGTTTCGGCAGATAATACGGATGATTCTTTAAGTGATTTTTTTCCAATTTTTATTGATTTCATTTTTCACAGTTTGTGCAAAATTATGGGGGTTTTTACACATTTTTTTCTATTTAGATTTTCACAGTAGCAGGAAATTATCAGAAGGTCAGATTATTTAATTATCTCAGCTGTTGAGATTCAAAAAGTTAAAGCTTTATAACCATTCAAACACACATTGTCAACATCTCACATCAAAATAGACAGAGCAAATACCCGTAAATCAAACCAAGATGTTCTCCAGCAGCACTTTTCTTTCTTTGCCGATCTATAAATGTTGATTATCATCAATGGAAACGTTCATCGATTTCTGTGTGTGCGGCGAAGTCAACTTTTACCAACGTTGACAGAGAAAACTCGAATCTTTCCAAGCCTCTGGATAAGGTTGCAGCAGGACTCAGGAGGTCTGAGTTCAATTCCTGACTCTACCACAGACACCCTGTAGGAACTTGGAGAAGTCACAATCTCCTGGGTCACAGTTTCCCGCTTCTATCATGGAGGAGACAATAATGCTTCTGTTCTCCCAAACTTTGTCTTTTTAAATCGTAAGCTCTTTAGGGCAGAACACAAGAGTGGGGGATGAGAACCCCCTAAATGTTAATCCTAGCCCTAGCTTTTCAACCTTTTGCAAGAATTTGGGGGTGATGCAGCTACTCTGTGAGCAGTACCTTATCCAGCATGTAGTCTCAGAGAAGTGAATGAATAAGATGCTACCCAGAGTGTTGCAATCAGTGTTTCTCCATATGTAAATTAATTTCTGCTCCCAACACAGGGCTGTTGACAGAAGCATTTCCTTGAAGGCAAAACACTGCTTTGACCATGCAAACTGCTCTGTTTGTGCTAAGAAGTATTATTTTCAGGTGATAATACCAAGCAGAAGCTAGATGTAGCATTTTGTAGACTCATCTTTGAAAGAAAGCTAAAACAATAGCCTTTCCTGCACTCATTTAGTGCCCTTTTAATTCCTTCACAGACCTGCCTTATCTCCACTGGAATGGGAAGAAGAAATCCCAATGACCCTGGACACCCCAAAGACCAGAGGAATCATGATATTAACCCTGAACTATTGTCCCAGCTGGGAAATCAGGAAATATTTATGTAGCAAGACGGTTTGAATCAAAGGAGCTATGCTAGTTTAAAATACCTCAGGATGTGGCTTAATATTAATGCTATCAGAGATGCAAGAAATCTCTTTCCACAGAGTGACATTTACAGGATTCCCTTCTTTCTGCTTTACTTAATCAAGTAGAGGAACATTCACAGCCATTTCCTCCCCACCCCCCACCAAATATAATTATTTAGATGTGACAGTGTAAAATGCCGAGGCAGGGCAGAGCAATGCAATAGAATAGGCATTCGTTTTCTATAAAGGAATAAAAGTAATGATGTGATACTGACATGGCTGCCATCAGGATTCTGCAGGCATTTAAAAATAGGAGATAATGTCTAATTATGTATAGGAAGCAAGAGGACTAGCAGGACATGAAATCTGCTAACAGGCACCTCCAGAGTACAAGGATGGAGTCTGGCACTGGAGTTGGTAGCTAGGGAAGCGTGATTGTAGGTTAGAGTTATTGCCCAAGGAGCAGAGGTGGGTAGCGACTGGGTGCTGGAGGCTCAGCAGTGCCCATCAGACTGGTTACGATTCTACTGCTCGGCTCCAGGAGTTTAAGAAAACAATCCACAGAAAAGGCTCTACTGTGACTCAACTCTCTGTTTCTTTGTAGAAACAATTATAAAATGCAAATATTAGGAAATTGATTTCTCAGACTCAGGAGAGTTTGTTTGAACAGCGGTTGAATGCTTCTGTTCACTGTCACGCCAGGGGAGCTGGTCAACACCCATGAGCTAATCCCATGAGGTAAGGAAGCAGCAGGGGTTTGTGCAGGCTCCAGAGTGGGGGGATATGAGAGCTTCCATGACACTCTGAGAACCCGTGAAAGGTGGGAGCTGCCCAGGAGAAATGAAATCTCTTCCTCTGTGCAATTTGCATGACTGGGCTGACCTGTCGTGTGTCAGGCACCTCTGCTTCCCTGGTTAAAGTACCAGCTTTGTAAGAAGGCGTGACATTGTCCTTGGTGGCTGAGGGCAAAGAGGCTAAGAGATCCACTTCTGTTAGCAGTGAGGGGAAAGGGTTTCTCCTTTAATTCAAGTAGCAGAGGCCTCTCTTCTGGGAGTGAAGGCTCAGGGTTCTAATCCCACCTCCCGTGTGTGTGTGATTTTAGTTACCATCTATCAAAGATGGTTAGAATAAATTACCTGACCTGAACCTTTAGCCAAAACACAACCCGAACCTCTTTACCCATGTTTAAAATACTATGAATCACTTTCCCCAGCCCTGTTATTTCCCTTCCACACACCTGTTTACAGCCGCAGCTTAAACTGGGAAAGGAAATTCTGAAATATCAGAAATTAGTGCTGGGTGAATAACAGATTTTTCAGTTTGCTAGAAATTCTGAGAAATTAAAAACTATTCATTTGGGGTCAAACTAAAAATGATTTTTTCAACAAATTGAAAAGTAAAAAAAAAGAGGGAGAGCTGTTTCAATTCTGAGCATTTAGTGCTTTAATTTTTCAGATACAATTAAAGGAAATTTAGAAACAACACCATTCTGTATTAAAAAAAATCTAATTTTAAAAAAGTCTAAACTTTTTATTTTTTTTCTGATTTTTCATTTTTCCTCCCTGAAACAATTGGTGAAATCAACATGAATTCACAGAAACGTTTTGGTGTTGCCAAATGTGCATTTTTCACTGAAAAAGTTTTGGACAAATTATCTTTTTTGCCAAGCTCTTTCAGAAACAGATCCTCCAGTATTTCTAGCTTTAACTGAGACCCCAATTCAGCAAGGTACTTAAGAACAAGCCTCACTTTAAGTATCTGAACGATTCATAGATCGTCCAGGGCCGGAAGGGACCAATTTTATCGTTGAGTCTGACCTCCTGTTTAACACAGGACAGAGAACTTCCTCAAAATAATCCCTACAGCAGATCTTTTAGAAAAACATCCTATCTTAATTTAAAAATGGTCAGTGATGGAGACTGCAAATTGTCTGAGTGGATAATTACTCTCACCATTAAAATGTACACCTTATTTTCAGTCTGAATTTGTCTACCTTCAGCTTTCAGACATCATGTTGTGCCTTTCTCTGCTAGATTGCAGACCCCGTTATTAAATTTGTTCCCCATGTAGGTACTTATAGACTGGGTTCAAGTCACTCCTTAATCTTTTCTTTGGGCCCCTTGAGCATTATTATAAGGCATGCATTCTAATCCTTCTCTGTGGCTCTTCTCTGAACCTTCTCCAATTTATGAACATCCTTCTTGAACTGTGGACACCAGAACTGGGTGCAGGATTCCAGCCATGGTTGCACCAGTGCCAAATACAGAAGTAAAATAACTTCTCTACTCCTATCCGAGATTCCCTCTGTGTATCCAAGGATCGCATTAGTCCTTTTGGCCACACATTGTACTGAGAGCTCATGTTCAGCTGGTTATCAACCCCCAAAACCTTTTCAGAGTCTCTGCTTCCTAGGCTAGAGTCTTCTGCCCTGTAACTATGGCCTATATTCTTTGTCCCTACATGTCTTGAGCTCATGGAATTTAACTTGTGGTTAAAGCTGGGCACATGCTGACCTGCCTCAGTGAATGGGAGCCTGACGCAGAACACAGAGGAGGTCTCCTAAGCCAGTTTGCAAAAGATTTTTCAATTCAGGTTTTCAGCACTAAAAACTCTGAAGTCAGCATCTAACTGTTTGGGTACCAAACTGAACTGTACGCTCTGGGTATATCTACTCTGCATTTTAAAACCCACAGGAGTGAGTCTCGGAACCTGGTTTTTTAGCGCTACTGTGCTAAAACCAGCAGTGTCGATGTTCGGGCTTGGGCTCTGAAGCCTAGAGAGGAGGAGGGTGGGTTTCCAAGTCCAAGTTCCAGCTGCAATGTCTACGGTGCTGTTTTTACAGATTAATGCTATGGCACTAGACCTGGGTTCTGAGAGTTACCATCAGAAGTTTTAAAACAGAGTGTACAAGGCCTGCTCACCAATGGATCACTTCCCTTCTGTATCAACTTGTCTCTCCTTGCTTTATCATTGGAGTCCAATTAGGTTCAACATGCTAATGATGTTACTCTTGTAACAGCTCTCAGAGAAAAGAATCCTAACTCCCTGCTATCAATTGCATGGCCACGCACAGCTTCTTCCGGGAGAGGAATTAGAAACAATTTCAGAAGAGATGTACTTTGTGAGCCATCCTCATAATTCCATTAGCCTGCTGCCATTCAATTTACCTTGAGGAAAGGATCCATATGCACAAAGGTGGCACTCCCAGCAGTTTCAATAGGTGCCCAGAACTCCAACATCAGCTTCTCACAGGAAATAGGTAGATCTGGAAAAACATCTCTGGTGACATGGGCAGGCAAAGAAGTATGTGTTGCTTCAGAGGTTTCTCTAGCCAAAGGCACAACGCATAGGGCCCTGCTGGTGCACATGGGTGAAATGCTGTTGAGGTCAATGGAGCTGACACCATTTACACCAACAGAGAATTTGGACAAAATGGGCCATGTTTTCAGGAGTGCTCAACGCCCCTTGTTAGCCTGTGGTCACTTAGTTCTTCTGAGCATCAGGCTGATAGGTTTTAGGGCAGTGTTTTCGCGGGCCAGGTCAGCAGACACAGATGTCTTGATTCCTCCAGGAGACCATCAATATGGTATAGCCCAAATGCATATCTGTGTACATAGGCAGACCTTCAGCCTGCAGGCAGATGAGACATTGGAACATGAGATTTTCAGAACATTTGGTCCAGCATCTCACCTTCAACAATGACCAACACCCAATGCTTCCAAGGAAAAGAAGAATCCCATAAGGCCACCTACCAGAGTGTGAAGTGCTGTATATGGCAGGTAATTTTCCTTCCTGGACTTTGTGACACACATTCTCTCCTGAAGCCTGAGATCCGATTACACTTTGTAAGATAGCAAAATCATTCAGCAGAAAAACAGCAGGCATATACCATGGGCTGAAACCAAGTAAATGACCATCAACAGAAAAGGAAACCGAAAGCTCTCTGGCTTGAGGCTCAGCTGGGTCCTGTGTCTCTGGGCGTGGAGACTGGCATTCCCCTTCCTTCCCTCCTGTCTCCACCTCTCAAGGAGCTATGCAAGGGAAGGGGCAGGCTGAGCTGGAGTTTATCCTGTGAAGCCCCAGGTCCATGAAGTCCTCTTGCCTTCATCTCACCCACAGATACTAGTCCTAACATTCTCTATGCAGTGTTGTGGCTATGGTGAGCCCAGGATTTCAAAGAGATGAGGTGGGCGAGGTAATATCTTATACTGGACCAACTTCCGTTGCGGGGAAAGAGAGAAGCTTTTGAGAGGAAGAAGAGCTCTGTGTAAGCTCAAAAGCTTGTCTCCCTCCCCAGCAGAAGTTGGAGTAATAGAAGATATTACCTCACCCACCTTGTGTCCATAAAACACTCTAGCCCTTCTATGACTCCAGCTCTGACCTCCCGCAACAGCACATGCCTCAAGCTAACGCCACACTGTGTGTTTCTTTTGACCTACATCTAGCATCCATCAGGCACCACTTGATAATACGTTGGGTAGAGAATGCCCTGAGCCCTCCTTGGGGGCTGGAGGCAGGGAACACCTGGTCAATGGAGGTTCGATGCTCTGATGACACCATATTGTGCTAGAACCCATCCTATGTGTCAGCCTGACACGAGTAGCGCTGCACACGAGCCTCATGGACATTTACCAGGCACTACCCCACCAAATGGTATGCAAACAGGTTAGATGCAGACTATGACAACCAGGCAGTGAAGAGGAATGCTGAGTTCCTTTGACCCTCCCTGCTCTATACATAAGACGTATAATGCTGGTTAATGACATCCTCATCTCAGCTCATCTATAAAACGAGCTCCAAGCTGAAGGTTACACTAAAAAGATCTCAATTTATTTTATACTCCATTAACACTACACATATTACCCACTGGAGGGCCACTGTGTTAGAGGCCACTGAAAGGGCTTTGTGCTTCCGTCATACCTCAGCCTCTGATTTCCCACCCCCCCGTGAACAGTGGAATGGTGACTTCCTCATCCCCATAAAGCAAACCCGGTTGCCATAGGTGGTACTTTCATTTTATTTGGCAGGCTGTCTGTCTCCTCCTGTCCTCACATTCTCTCCAGCTGTCAGGAATGTAACTTCAGTAGCTATCAAAAGGTGAGTGGCAAGTGCCCTGCACAACTCAGCTGGAAGGCAGGGGTTAGTCCCAACTTTTGAAAACTCAGCCACCTGCCTCTACGAAAACAAAACTGATTCTCCTCCCCTCTCCCATACACAGATTCTTTCACTAGGTTGCGTCAGGAGGGCAGCATGGCAGAAGTTTTCACTGCCATTCTTCCACACATCCCACACCAGCCCACCCTGCTTCAGCAAAGAAGCTGTCCCTCTCTGTCCAAATTTGTTTTTGCCGAGCTCTGTCAGAAATGGATCCTCCAGTAATTCTAGCTTTAACTGAGACCCCAATTCAGCAAGGCACTTAAGCGGGACCTATGTTATCATCGAGTCTGATCACCTGTATTACACAGCACTTTCTGCGGGAAAAACATTCCATCAGACAATTTCCGACCGGCTTTACTTATCCCAGTACTATTCTGTACTCTGCTGCTCTTGGGACAGAAGCAGAATGTTTGCTGTCATTTTGAATAATATATTTCTATATTTAACCCAGATCATGGGAACGTGAAGGACCTTGGCCCCAATGCTGCAAACATTTATGCACGTGTGTGAGTTTAATCATGGAATTAGCTTCACTGAAGTCAATGGGACAGCCAGCGTGCATGAAGTTGTGTGTGCACCTGGGAATTTGAAGGATTTGGGCATGAGCGCTTTCTGCACCAGTTTTCTCATCTCTTTTTCAAATACATCAAGATTAAGCAAAGCCACTCTGAGAATACTCCTGGAACTCCATTGTTTGTCTGTAGCCAAAGTCCCTTTTCAAGCGCTCCTGTGTGCAGGAGGGCCCGTGGCAATTAGTTGGTTGAGCAGATTTTTTCACCCGATTCATTTTCTTTCAGCTTGTTTTATGCATTTCAGCTTGAAACACAATATTTAACTAAATTAGAAGTGCCAGGTCCGCGCCACACACAGAAGCTTTCTATCCAAGCCAGTCTCCCTGGAAGAGAGCATGGCTTGGAAAGCGGAAAAGGCAGCCAGGTTATTACGTGGCTCGAAGCAGCTGTGAGCAATGTGCAGAAAATTTGGGATGCACTGAGGCTGAAGGTAATTGATATGTTCAAGTGGTGCTGGGTGCCAAGGGGAGGACACGGTGGATTAAATCGCCTTTGCCTTTATGGTAACTGACTTGTTTTCATAATTTCTCCTCCTGTTAAGGTTCTTGGCCTCTAACGAAAGGGACAATGTCAAGGCTGGTAGGCTCAGAAATTGGCTGACCTTTTTAACCTTTGCATAAAGTTCTTTGTTCATGTTTCTTCCCTCTCCCCACTCTGAGACCTCCGTGAAACCCTTTAAAGGAGAATTATTTAAGGTGGAGAGGCTCTACATTAAATACCTGACTCTGTTAATTACCTAAAAAAAAAAATTAATAAAGACACATCTGAATGTTCCGCACATTCTGAGGAACACTTCATGTTTCCCTAGCTGCGACTGGTTCTGGTGTCACTCTCAGGGAGGGCTGTCACTCGACTGTGTCTGAGTCTATCAGGTGCAGTGCTTGTTCCTACCATGAAGAATCCTGCTGGTGTCACAGACCCAAATCTTCAATAATATCTAGGTGCCTAACTCCTATTGGTTTCAATGGGGGTTAGGTACCTAAATACCTTTGAGAAGCTGGGCCACAGTGCTTACTATCAGGAGCAAACCCTCTGAGAATTGTGGTTACCATTGGCAAGTGGTTCAGGGTCGTGCTTACCACGGCACATAGTCCCGCTGGACACAATGTTTACCACTACAAACAGTCCCAGTTTGGCCTAGTGGATAGAGCACTGGCTGGAATTTGGATTACCAAGGTTCTGTTCTCAGCTCTGCAACTGGCCTGCAGGGTGACCTTGAGAAAGTCATGTCATCATATTTCATGCCTCAGTTTCACCAGCTGTAAAATGGGGAAGCTACTAAGCTGCTTTGTAAAGTGCTTTGAGATCTATTGATGAAAAGCTCTAGATAGAAGCTAGGTAGTCTTATCATTTGCTGTAAGCCCCACAACTGGTAACATTTGCAGGGTCAGTCCCTATACTAGCAGGTTAGACTTTCCGCTGGAAAGTCCTAATCAGCAAAGAAATGCAGTAGAGAGGCTTTTGCTCTTTTTAAATAATGAAAGGGATCAGTTCTGGTACAAAAACATTTTAGTGCAAAGCTTTTAAGGGGTAGTTATAGTAAAATTAAAATGCTGACAGATGGCAGACTTATGCCCATTTAGACCTAAATAAAGGCTTCATTAATTAAAATAAAAGTGCCCATCACATCAATATTCTGCAGCTGGATACCTTTGTCCTGGGATTGGATTTTTCATCATGGAATCCTAGACCATCCCTGACGGTGTTTGTCCAACCTGTTCTTAAAATCTTCCAGTAGGGGGATTCCACAACCTCCCTTGGAAGTCTATTCAAATGCTTAACTATTCTTACAGTTTGATAGATTTTCCTAATATCTAACCCTAATCCCCCTGGCTGCAGATTTAGCCCATTATTTCTTGTTGTACCTTCATGGACATGGAGAACAATTGAGATTTGGTTTGTTTTTGTAACCTTTTCTCATAGGTCAGGTTTTCTAAACCATTTGTCATTTTTGTTGCTCTCCTCTGGACTCCAGTTTATCCACATCTACCCCAGAGTGTGGCACCCAGGACTGGACACAGCGCTCCAGCTGAGGCCTCACCAGTGCGAAGCAGAGCGTGACATTTACCTCCTGTGCCTCACGTCCAACACTCCATCTCCAGACTATTTGCCTATTTTGCAACTGCATCAAATTTTTGACTCATTCAAGCGATCACCCACTCTATAACCCCAGATCCTTTTCGGCAGTGCTACCAGCTCACCATTTTGTAGCCATGCGTTTGTTTTTTCCTTCCCAAAGGTCATACTTTGCATGTGTCTTTACTGAATTGTATTAATCAAGACACCTGCAAAGTACCCCAGAGAAAGATATTGACAAAGAGCTGTACTCTGATCTACTCTGAAGCTGCTTTACAGGAGTGACACTACACGGCTGTGCAGTAAATCTCTGGGCAAAAAGCTGGCTTTATGGAGCTCCCAAATCTCAGAGTGACCTCAAGCACCACTTTAAAATTGCTTTAAACATCGCCACAACTGCAACAGTGACCACATCAAGTAGCTCAATTAGCCTTCTATTTCTGTTCATGGAAGGCTCTGCTCTTAAATCTGATCTGGTCCCAGCACAGTCATTTCCAGCAGCCGTAGCTCAGACTGCAGCACTTAACACCCTATTAAACTGCACACACCTGCCGTCTTGCTTCCCTCTCATCACTGCTGCCACTCTGGTGAGCTGATCTTTGCTGTCATGCTCCAGGATGCGGCTAGTACTCTCGGTGGAATTATATGCCCTCTCAGTCACACACAAAATGTCAAACGGAGAGGATACATGGCCTTCTAGTCTAAAAAACAGATGGCCGGGCAGTATAAAAACCAAACAACTCACGGCTCCGATGTCAGGAACTGCTTGGTGTGTGCCTGGCCATGATGATCCAGGGTGAATTATAAAGCTACCCTGTGCTTGAAGGAGAAGAGAAGCCATTTAATTGGTGCCGTTATTGGTAATATTATAATCCCAGCTGAGCGTAGGGATCAGTTACGTGGTTCGCTATACAGACACATAAGAGACCATCCCAGCCCCAAATAACTTACAAGATGGACTTAGGGTATGAAGTAAAAATTTATTATTGCTAGCGGGTGAACTGAGACCCAGAGAGATTAAGTGATTTGCCCAAGGTCACACGAGGAGGTTGTAACAGAGGGGAGAATTGAACCCAGATCCCCTAACAGCTGGTGCTGTAAGTCTCAGTGGAACAGCCTTAGAGCTTTCCAGTGGCGTCCACCTTGCTTCACACGCTGTCATTTAGAAAGTGTAAATCAGAAATGTTCTGCACCTCCCAGTATATGGCGTCGAGCCATTTCCTGTGCTGAGTGGCAAGCTGGTCACTGTAAGAGGAGAAAGGGCATTTACCTGCTGTCCTGTTTATCTGGTACAGTGACTGCTTGTCAAAAATCACGCTTATGTCCTTCCTTCCCACCCACACAGGGTCCTTGAGGATTAGGGGTAGACTTTTGAAAAGTAACTAGTGAGCTAGGGTGCTTCAAATTTGGGGGGCCTCAGTTTGTGCACCTTCAAGGGGCCTAATTTTCAGCAAGTGATGGGCATCCAACCAAAAATGGATGCACCCCAAATCACTGGCCACTTTTGAAAATCTTGGGCAAACTACCTGTGTGCAAAATATAAACGTCCAGTATACACAGTCTGGGTCTCATGTGATATTTGTATAGCCTGCAGGCTTAATAAGTAAATAACTGGACTCCAAATGCCGTACAAATTCAGATCTTTTTAGTTTGAAGTTTTTATCTGTGACTCAAAGCCTGTAACTGAGTTAAAATGTAGATTTCTAGCCAGTAGGATGTGGATGCTTTAATGGAAGTGTGGATGGGAGGGTGACAGTGAGAGAAGTAACTCAGAGAAATAAAATATATAGTCCATTAATGGTTTTACCCATGGGATAAATATATTTTCCCTTAGTTCTTTCAATGAGATCCTGTTTATCTTGATTGCCTGGTGCAGATTTCTTACCAGGTTGGCTGCATCACTGGAGTGTATCACTGTAGTGGTAATGAAGTGAAAGTAACAAGCCCAGGGGAAGCCAAGCAACTCAAGCTGCCGCCTTCAATGTGATCCAAGATCACTTTTGTGCTCATTGATAGCCTTGGATGGTGGCTGGAGTAGGGACTGGGAAGAGATTTAAAATAAAGACAAGTTGTGGTATGATTTGCTGTGTCATGTTCTGGAGTGCAGGAGGAATAATAATAGAGTTGTGGTCCTTTAAAATTCTTTCTGCCTTGCAGGGTGAGTTCCTGTAAAGGAAAGACCATCCCTACCTGCAGGACAGGAGCAGTTTTAATGTGTCATGATTCTACTTATCGTGACAGAGTGCAGAGGGATCAGATCCCAAAACATGACAAAATTCTCCACTTCAATCCCTGAAGTGCCTCTCTATCGCACACATCACAACTGTCCTACACAGAGAACGTCTGCTACTATACGGGAGAATGGTGTCTGAGAAATGGCCCCCAAAGAGTCATCAGAGATCCGCAGTGAACAGTCCCCCCTTGTGGCAGATGGGGTTTTAGGGGAGGTCTACATTTGAAATACTGCATCGGCACAGCTGCACAGATGCAGTGGTGTTGCCGTAGCTCTTGAATGAAGACGCTCTATGCTGATGGGAGAGAGCTCTCTGAGTGGCATAGTTAATCCACCTCCCCGAGAGGCAGTAGCTCTGTCGATGGGGGAAGCTTTCCCTCCAAAATCGCGCTGTCTACACCAGGGATAAGGTCGGTATAACTACATCGCTCAGGGGGGTGGATTTTTCACACTCTTGAGCAATGTAGTTATCCCGATGTAAGTCAGTAGTGTAAACCAGGCTGCAGGGACACATGGGGGTTTCATTCCTGACTATCCTGGCTATTAGCCATCGATGGATCTATTATCCATGGACTTATCTAATTCATTTTTTTAATGCAATTATACTTTCGGCCTCCACAACATCCCCTGGCACTGAGTTCCATAGGTTGACTGTGTGTCATGTGAAGAGTGTAGCTTCCCTTTAAATGTTTAGCCAGTCTTTATTTAACAGAAATAAGGTTGGCAAAATTATGTCAAGTCGTTAGAAGTTGGTACACTCATATAGCCTGATACCTCCGACCCTACTCTGGTTACTAATGAATGACTTAGGAAGGGCAAAGAAGAAATGACTGTGAATTGGAACACAGGTTGGGCAAACTGCTGGATTTTACAATATGACTGTTACACAGGCATCTAAACAGGACAGTGCTCAAACTGGCTTTTACTTGCATGAGTGCCTGCCCTCCTCTATGCCTAAACCACACGTAACATGGAGCTCTGCTCCTTTCGATGAGCACTGTTGTTGGGCTATTACTGTATCATTTCTCTTGTATAGATAGTACTTTATATGAAATGTTCCTCTAAAGCATAATCCGATTTCAGCAACCCTTCTGTTTGTTGTTTTAGTGAATAATTTAAATGGTCTCTCTTCTGAGTTAGCTGCAGTCAGTCACTTTGGTTTATGGGCTACTCAAGCATCTGAATAGAGATTTCCTATCTGGTCTGATTTTCAATCTCCGCTCTAATGGTGCTTTCAACAACACTCCTACCACGGCCCGGTTGCAATTGCTGTTGAGAAAATTTTTGTTCCTTCTGACCATTAGCCTAAACTGTTCCTTTAACTGTTTAAACTTGTCCTGGCCGCCCTCCCAGAAGCCAGCATGAAAAAAAGTGATGTACCGTTTAAGATTATTTAAAGGTAGCGGTAAAAATAAACTAACAAAGCTTTTCCTCAGCCCCTTCTGTTCTCCTGCATCCCAGATAACATGTTTTGTCTTTCAAATTCCCCGTTGGACACAATACTGAACACCGCCTCCTCTGAAAAAAGAAAAGGAGTACTTGTGGCACCTTAGAGACTAACAAATGTATTTGAGCATAAGCTTTCGTGAGCTACAGCTCACTTCATCTGCTGAATTGGAATTAATTTGCAAACTGGATACAATTAACTTCGGCTTGAATAGAGACTGGGAGTGGATGGGTTATTACACAAAGTAAAATTATTTCCCCATGTTTATTCCCCTTCTTCCACCCCTCTCCCCCCCCCCCCCCCGCCCGCTGTTCCTCAGACGTTCTTGTCAACTGCTGGAAATGGCCCACCTTGATTATCACTACAAAAGGTTTTTCCCCCCCCCCCCCGCTCTCCTGCTAGTGATAGCTCATCTTACCTGATCACTCTCATTACAGTCTGTATGGTAACACCCATTGTTTTATGTTCTCTGTGTATATAAATCTCCCCACTGTATTTTCCACTGAATGCATCCGATGAAGTGAGCTGTACCTCATGAAAGCTTATGCTCAAATAAATTTGTTAGTCTCTCAGGTGCCACAAGTCCTTTTCTTTTTGCGGATACAGACTAACACGGCTGCTACTCTGAAACCGCCTCCTCTGAGGGGTTACTGATTCTGCAGGCAGGCAACCCGGGTGGTCTTTTCTACCTTTAAAGTCACCGGCAGCAGCTTCTGTGATGCTCTTGTCTTGAATCAAATATCAGAGCGAAACAGATGCATGCAACGCGGCCAAGCTTGAAACTGCTTTCATATATTCTGAAGTATCTATCCTATTAGAAAGCTTAAAAGAGGGCCATCTTTGGGGCAGAAGGTATGATAATGTGATGAATTTCAAATCAGACCTCCCCAGGGCTCTATTATTTTCCAAACTGATTTTCATTTGAAGAAGTACAGTGGGGGAAAAAGTATAAAGTTTATATAGAAGATTTGACAGCAACAAGTACTCCAACTTGTTACTACCTGTAGAGCAGACCCCCAGGGGCAATGTGGCTAAATATCCAGAGGAGACAGGTTTAGCTCACTTAGAATTGCAGCTGTCCTGCAGAACATAAGTGGTTTGATACTTCAAGGTGTGTATTTAAGGATCAGTGGAATAACATATGGCCTAGTGCATCCTCACAGCTGGGTTTCATGCAGGGTTAAAACAGAGCAGCCTGTACATTTTTAACTAGTCATGGGAAACCCTGCAGAAGCATCCAAAGGTTCAAAAGCATCCAAATCTCTTGGGTCCAAAAATTTCATGAGAACAGGCTCTCTCCTAAGATTTCCATCAATCTCTCATGAGATTTCAATGGGAACCAGCAGAAAAGTGTCTCTCTTGGTATTTCAGTATTTCCTCCACGAAACACCAAGATACGGGCACGGGATTGGTGGGAGATAACCAGAAAAGAAAGAGTTCATGAAGTGCTCTTGATTCTCAAGGAAAGTTTGGTTTGGTCTGGGATGAAAGTTTGAGGGTTTCTTGTTTATCTGGGCGGGTGCAGCCATCCCTTTTATTAACCATCTTCCCCCCAAATATGGACTAGACTTGAACTGCTGGAGCTTTCTGACCCAGCCTGGCAAACACTCACCGCAGCCAGGGTTCTTCCCTCCCCTCTCCCAAAATGTGGCTGTGAGTCGCATGTAACACCCCCATTGTTGTCACTCTGCTGCTGGTTGCAGTGGACGTCGCGGAAGTCATGCTCAGTGAGGAGTGGGGTGTGTGCCAGGGACCATGTCTTCCCATATGCACCTATTGCAGTGACAGAATTCTGCTGTTCTGAGCCTAGGGTGACCAGATAGCAAGTGTGGAAAATCAGGATGGAGGTGGGGTGTAATAAGTGCCTATATAAGAAAAAGCCCTGAATATCGGGACTGTCCCTATAAAATTGGGACATCTGGTCACCCTATCTGAGCCCCATCTTCCCACGCCTGACTGGAGTTTTGAAGATTCCTGTGTTATAAATGTGAAACAGCACCAGTCACAGACACCTGCCCCATCCAGGGCTATACCCTTTATTATTGGGTGTATTCAGCGCCCTATTGACCGAGGCTCTGCACAAACCCAGAGTCAGAGAAAGCCTCTGCCATGAAGAGCTTACAGGCCAACTAGATACGAAAGAAAGGCCCAGAGAGGGAAATGACTTGCCCAGGGTGACTCAACAAGCCAGTGGCACAGCTGGGAATAGAACCCAGGTGTCCTGGTCCAATGCCCCAACCAGTGGATTGTGCTCCTGGGAAAGGAATGTGGCAAAAGCCCCTGCTAGAAGGGTGGGTGCGAGAGGGGCTGAGTGCAGAGTAGAACCAGTGATAAATCCCCTCACTCCCCCATTGTGTTCTAAGGTTATTAGCCACGTCTGTACCACCCAGGTCTGTTCTTCTCATTTGGATTTATAAATTCTGCTTCCTAATAGCACAGAGATGCTCTCCAGGCAGAGCACTTCAAGGTGATTATTGCTTGGCACTCAGGCGGCTAGAATCACTTGGTGTTTGATCTCTCTTCTTACCTGAGGCATGCTATAATCTCCTGAATCACGCCTGCTGCATCTGATTGCTTCGGCACCTCCGATGTGACTGGGCAGAGCCCTCATCAAATTCTGCCGCTCCCTTCAGCTGTGTTTTGCTCCTTGCTCCCTCTGCTGCCTTTGGCGACGTGTTCCCTAATTGCAGCCACCCTTTATGCAAAGTACATGGGGCGAGAGGGCGATTTGCTCTGTACATTTCTTTTAAAGCTCAGCCTTTCCTCTGCGCGGGGCGAGCTAAGGAAACGTTTGTGTGGGGTGAATAAACCAATACGCTCTACTGTGCATCCCAGTTAAACCACCTTCCCAGGCCGGCTCCTGGCAGCGCGTCGCCCGTCTTCCCTTGCCCTGCTTGATTAGGGCGAGCCAGAGCCGTATGGCCCCCATTGTTTGAGAAGTTCTAAATGGCCACTAGTTGAAGGAGCAGAAGCCAACAGTCTCACACGTTAAATTGCCAGTAAGAATAAACCCCACTGCACCAGACAGCTTATCACTTTCCTACCTGGAGCCAACCAAATCACGAGGGGCCAGGAGGATGGATGGCAATGCAAATTCCCCTCTGATTTGGGTGCTATTATCCCCTCTTTACAGATGGGGAACCGAGGCACAGAGAGAGTGAGTGATTTGCCCAAAGACACACAGGAGTGGCAGAGCAGGGAGTTGAACCCAGGTCTCCAGTTAGTCCCTTGACCACTTGACCATCCTTCCTTTCCGGCTTGCTCCTCAGGCAGCACAGCTATGCTCTGGAAGGTGCCAAGCCAGCCATTAACAATGAGAGATGGGGCAACCCAGGAGCCTCCTCTCCAACAGCACCTGTCCCCTGGATTTTGTTAGATTGGATGTGACGGAATCCCGATCTAAAATGCCCTTGGTTTAGATTTTATAAACCCCAAATCCAATTGCCTGAGGTTTGGCAGGAGCCAGGACCAGAGTCCTATATCCCATATCAAGTGGAATTAGTGGCAGAAAGTTGGAAGTTTAAAACCATGTTCCTCAAGTAAAGCTAACTCTAAAAAAGTGTTCAGTTGTACTCTGATTATACACAGAGAGGTGTTCGATCTAAAACACCCCTTTGGACATCTTTCTGTTGTAATCCCCAGAAAAAAAGATTGGTTTATGTAACAGACTAGACACGAATTAAAAAAATACGAATAGATTTTATTTCTGTAGCATGCCAACAGATCTGAGCCATCCCATGATTGCCATGGAGTGTGATAGGCTGTCACTCCGAGGACACACGAGTAAACAGGGAACTTTTTCCATTAAGCAAGGATAGTTTACAATAGCTCTCTTAATGGAGCAATGTTATTTTGCTGTGTATACCTGGGCATCATTACAAACAGCAAGATTTACTAGTGGCTGAAAGCCAGGAGGTTCATGGGCAATTTGTTTCCATAGTGCTATTGCATATGTTTGTTCTTGGGAAATGAAAAACATTCAGGATGCTTTTTTTGCAGTCTGACCTGATACCATTATGTCTCTGTTGCTGCTCCCACTTCTAACACAGTCCTGCTGGTTAACATCAAAGGAGATGGGAAGCATCATTAACACTGAATCTCAAGAAGTAATTAAGTATCCATAGTTGCACCACAAATTACGCCACCATTTATTTTTGGTACATCTGATGTGCAATGGCATTGTCCTTTGAACATTTATATGTTTTTGTTTTCCCTTTTAGTGAATCAAGGTAAATATGGACTAAGAGAAAAATTCTACTCTCAGGACTGTGCACTGGCTGTTTCCAGCACCAATATCTTCCTTTTCCAACAGAAGCAAGAGCTGCTTGACTTCAATGGGAGTTCTGAGTATGTAGGGGAGAGCAATTCACACCATCAAAATCTGTGTGTCGCTCTGAGAAAGGAATTTTGCCCTTCAACAATAGATTTCATGGTAAACACTTGCATTATTAAATACCACTCTCTCTCACCACAGGTATCAAGTAGAAAGAATTGATCGAGTGGCTTGAATGTACCTTGTTTTGTTAAGAATGTACAGAGAAGGATACAAAGAAGGAGACACTGGTAAATACAGGTTGCCTGTTTCTGACACAGTGATGTTGCTTTTCTAGAGATAACTCTGGTTCTAATGTTAATGGACTAAAGGAGGAAACTGACAATCTCAACAAGCTGTCCTCACTTAGAGATTCACCCATCACTAGCACCCTGTTCCATTGAGACATGTAATATTATTGTGGCATTGTTTGTTAAATACTGTCAAGCCATGGCTTCTCATAGCACAGTGGATCTAAAATAGGCAAGGGATGGACTGTTCATTTATAATTTAGACAGTGAGTGACCTTTTGGCAAATCAGAAAGGGGAATGCTGTGGACAAGAAAGCAAAGACTTCAAATCTGAAGAATCCTTCCACTGTACTTCATTGAACTGAAGGATCACCCACTGGACCCACTCTTTGAATTGTGGTTGTGACTGCTGCAGTAGGACATCAGGGTGAGGTCTGTTTGTTAGTCATCCTTGATGAATGGGATGCGTTTCATCATGGTAAGTTTTACTGACCTCACAAAGTAGAATCCCAGAAGTGTTTGAGCCCTGTCTTTGGAGAAGTTGCCAGTCAAGATGTCATATGTTGAAAGAAAGAACTGATCCCTAATTTTTCTGGCAGACTGTGCTAAGATACCATCAGCAAAGGAATAGGGAGCCTTTCTCTTTGGAGTCATCAGTTTGAATCCAGACAAGTCCACAGTGAGTGGCTCTCCTGTGTGGAATGTGGTGGAAGGTCTCAGTCTAGTTCCCACATCACTGGTGTCCTCCCCACAGACACCACCCATTTCTATTTTTTTAATGTCTTTTCTTTTTCCTTGACCCTGGTCATCAGTCTCTGCAGCGACCTAGGGTTGGCTGGGCAAGGGGAATGAATGGTCCTCATAGAATCATAGAATATCAGGGTTGGAAGGGACCTCAGGAGGTCATCTAGTCCAACCCCCTGCTCAAAAGCAGGACCCATACCCAATTAAATCATCCCAGCCAGGGCTTTGTCAAGCCTGACCTTAAAAACTTCTAAGGAAGGAGATTCCACCACCTCCCTAGGCAACACATTCCAGTGTTTCACCACCCTCCTAGTGAAAAAGTTTTTCCTAATATCCAACCTAAATCTCCCCCACTGCAGCTTGAGACCATTACTCCTTGTCCTGTCCTCTTCCACCACTGAGAATAGTCTAGAACCATCCTCTCTGGAACTACCTCTCAGGTAGTTGAAAGCAGCTATCAAATCCCCCCTCATTCTTCTCTTCTGCAGACTAAACAATCCCAGTTCCCTCAGCCTCTCCTCATAACTTATGTGTTCCAGACCCCTAATCATTCTTGTTGCCCTTCGCTGGACTCTCTCCAATTTATCCACATCCTTCTTGTAGTGTGGGGCCCAAAACTGGACACAGTACTCCAGATGAGACCTCACCAATGTTGAATAGAGGGGGACGATCACGTCCCTCAATCTGCTCGCTATGCCCCTACTTATACATCCCAAAATGCCATTGGCCTTCTTGGCAACAAGGACACACTGCTGACTCATATCCAGCTTCTCGTCCACTGTCACCCCTAGGTCCTTTTCCGCAGAACTGCTGCCTAGCCATTCGGTCCCTAGTCTGTAGCTGTGCATTGGGTTCTTCCGTCCTAAGTGCAGGACTCTGCACTTATCCTTATTGAACCTCATCAGATTTCTTTTGGGCCAATCCTCCAATTTGTCTAGGTCCCTCTGTATCCTATCCCTGCCCTCCAGCGTATCTACCACTCCTCCCAGTTTAGTATCATCCGCAAATTTGCTGAGAGTGCAATCCACACCATCCTCCAGATCATTTATGAAGATATTGAACAAAACCGGCCCCAGGACCGACCCTTGGGGCACTCCACTTGACACCGGCTGCCAACTAGACATGGAGCCATTGATCACTACCTGTTGAGCCCGACAATCTAGCCAACTTTCTACCCACCTTATAGTGCATTCATCCAGCCCATACTTCCTTAACTTGCTGACAAGGATACTGTGGGAGACCGTGTCAAAAGCTTTGCTAAAGTCAAGATACAATACATCCACTGCTTTCCCTTCATCCACAGAACCAGTAATCTCATCATAGAAGGCAATTAGATTAGTCAGGCATGACCTTCCCTTGGTGAATCCATGCTGACTGTTCCTGATCACTTTCATCTCATGTAAGTGCTTCAGGATTGATTCTTTGAGGACCTGCTCCATGATTTTTCCGGGGACTGAAGTGAGGCTGACTGGCCTGTAGTTCCCAGGATTCTCCTTCTTCCCTTTTTTAAAGATTGGCACGACATTAGCCTTTTTCCAGGCATCCGGGACTTCCCCCGTTCGCCACGAGTTTTCAAAGATAATGGCCAATGGCTCTGCAATCACAGCCGCCAGTTCCTTTAGCACTCTTGGATGCAACTCATCCGGCCCCATGGACTTGTGCACGTCCAGTTTTTCTAAATAGTCCCTAACCACCTCTTTCTCCACAGAGGGCTGGCCATCTATTCCCTATGTTGTGATGCCCAGCACAGCAGTCTGGGAGCTGACCTTGTTCGTGAAGACAGAGGCAAAAAAAGCATTGAGTACATTAGCTTTTTCCACATCCTCCGTCACTAGGTTGCCTCCCTCATTCATTAAGGGGCCCACACTTTCCTTGGCTTTCTTCTTGTTGCCAACATACCTGAAGAAACCCTTCTTGTTACTCTTAACATCTCTCGCTAGCTGCAGCTCCAGGTGCGATTTGGCCCTCCTAATTTCTTTCCTACATGCCCGAGCAATATTTTTATACTCTTCCCTGGTCATATGTCCAACCTTCCACTTCTTGTAAGCTTCTTTTTTATGCTTAAGATCTGCTAGGATTTCACCGTTAAGCCAAGCTGGTTGCCTGCCATACTTACTATTCTTTCGACACATCGGGATGGTCTGTCCCTGTAACCTCAACAGGGATTCCTTGAAATACAGCCAGCTCTCCTGGACTCCTTTCCCCTTCAAGTTAGTCCCCCAGGGGATCCTACCCATCCATTCCCTGAGGGAGTCGAAGTCTGCTTTCCTGAAGTCCAGGGTCCGTATCCTGCTGCTTACCTTTCTTCCCTGTGTCAGGATCCTGAACTCAACCAACTCATGGTCACTGCCTCCCAGATTCCCATCCACTTTTGCTTCCCCTACTAATTCTTCCCGGTTTGTGAGCAGCAGGTCAAGAAAAGCTCCCCCCCTTGGCTCCTCTAGCACTTGCACCAGGAAATTGTCCCCTATGCTTTCCAAAAACTTCCTGGATTGTCTATGCACCGCTGTACTGCTCTCCCAGCAGATATCAGGAAAATTAAAGTCACCCATGAGAACCAGGGCATGCGATCTAGTAGCTTCCGCGAGCTGCTGGAAGAAAGCCTCATCCACCTCATCCCCCTGGTCCAGTGGTCTATAGCAGACTCCCACCACTACATCACTCTTGTTGCTCACACTTCTAAACTTAATCCAGAGACACTCAGGTTTTTCTGCAGTATCGTACCGGAGCTCTGAGCAGTCATACTGCTCCCTTACATACAGTGCTACTCCCCCACCTTTTCTGCCCTGTCCTGTCCTCTTACTCAGTGGTGTTCCTCTAGGCCATGGATGAAGCCTACAATGTCACCACTGGATCTGTAAAGAAGATTTAAGTCTTCAAGGCTTTCAATCCAATATCTTTCACAAAGAGCACAAAGAGTGAGGTGGAGGCCAGGTGACCAGCTTGCCTGGGAGTGAGACAAAGGATGGAGGAAGGGCAACTGGGCATGACTGAGAGTGGGCTGCTGGAAGCTGGTCAGTCTCCTGGTTTGGGACTCCAGGGGAGAGCTCTGGGCTCTGGGTCTCCCCAAGATGGAGTTTTCTATAACTTCCTACTTTCCGTGCTAACAAGAACTATTCTATGCTGTGTTCCAGATTATGCTGGCTGGGAATCACTGCTGAGTGAGGAAACTGGGGGTGCATGGCCCCTTTGGGATGTGTGTGTGAGGCTTCTCTAGGTGTCCCATCCAGGTGGACTCACAGTGGGGAGCTCATGGTGCGAACAGGGTATTGAACACTCCGAGATCAGACCCGGGAGGTGCTGAAGCCAAGGAGGGTTGTCCCTGTGAGAATGTGCCCTGAGGGGTGTCACACTGCCAGAGGGTCCTGTCTGAACTTCATTCAGAGCAGTTCCAGAGCCTCAAGCCTGTTATGTGACATGGGGGACATTACATAGGTGATGTCATCAAACCATGCTCTTCAGTTCACTAGTGGGCCGTAGTCTGCTGATGGACACACATTACTAAAATGATTGTCAGCATCACAATGTAGCACAGCACAGTGCCGATAGTTACTTTGGCTGCTGTCTTTCTAGGCACGGCACGTCATAAGAACATAAGAACAGCCATACTGGATCAGACCAAAGGTCCATCTAGACCAGTATCCTGTCTTCCGATGGTGGCCAATGCCAGGTACCCACAGAACAGGTAATCATCTAGTGATTCATTCCGTCGCCCATTCCCAGCTTCTGACAAACAGAAGCTAGAGACACAATCCCTGACCATTCTGGCTAATATCCATTGATGGACCTATCCTCCATGAACTTATCTAGTTATTTTTTGAACCCTGTTATAGTCTTGGCCTTCATAACATCATCTGGCAAGGAGTTCCACAGGTTGACTGTGCATTGTGTGAAAAAATACTTCCTTTTGTTTGTTTTAAATCTGCTGTCTATTAATTTCATTTGGTGACCCCTAGTTCTTGTGTTATGAGAAGGAGTAAATAACACTTCCTTATTTACTTTCTCCACACCGGTCATGATTTTATAAACCTCTATCATATCCCCCCTTAGTCGTCTCTTTTCCAAGTTGAAAAGTCCCAGTCTTATTAATCAATCTTCATTTGTTGTCCTCTTGACTGACAGAAAAACAAACACTTATTAAAGTACTCTAATAGCAGGTCTACAGTTATGTGATATCCCCAAGCTAAGGAAGACCAAATTATACATAAATGGTTTTCAAACCAATTTCTTCTGCTCAGAAGAATCCACCAAATGTTAGAGGGTTGTTTTATTTTTTAAAGTAAATGAGTATGTTCTACCTCTGTTTAATTAACCTCTGGGCTCCTTTTTGTTGCTTACACAAGGTAGGCTTGCAGCTGGCACATGAAGTGATGTTGATGCTGTATAAAGCAAAGGGATTGAGGAGGGACGATTGTGGTGGAGAAGAGATGATTGTGCTGTGGAAATATTTACTTTAATATGTCATTATGGTCAGTTCTCCTGCCCAGCTGCTGATTGTGAGATGCTGATGGAGGATATATGTAGTGTGCATGCAGCAGAGAGAATCTTGAAAAAACACACCTCTTCTCTTCCGCTTTTCTTTGCCATCCTTTATACCCTGAGCCCTGTTTTAGAAGCAGTGAGTGATGTAGCAAGCAGGCAGAGATCTTTATTGAGCATGTGCAGAGGCCAGTGTTACATCCTGAGAGGGCTGGGTGCATCTGGCAGCAACTTCCCCAGCCTGCACTCCTCAGTCGCAACAGACTAGATCACTTCTGGCACCCAAGCCTCTTTCTCCAGCCCGACCTACCCTCTAGCTAGTTGGTTTTATTTTACTTGCTCTGTTGTCTCCTTGTCTATTAGCTGGTGGGGGCACTTTAAGAGGAGTAAGGGCAGAACATTGGGGTTTGCAACAAACTGCATCTTTTAGTGATGCTCTTTATTAGTCACTCTATAGCAGGAAATTGGAATTGCAATCCGACTGTATAGCAAGATACGGTTTTTCTGTTTGTTCATCTCATGTTAATTCAATGCAGTGGGGCTTTGGGGGCATCCTTGAAGCTGAATGAAAAGACTGAGCAAATTCAGTATGCAAATTGCTGAAAGATTGCATTGGGCTGCCTTTCTACCCATTGATAGCACTGTGCCTAAGCCAAGCTGTGGGAACTTCTCTAATTACCAGTAAAGTTTTGATTTGCTTCTCCTTCCCAGACAGGTTCTAAACCTGTCATTATGTCACTGGTTCTGCATTATCACGTGGCTGAGAAACATTTTCCTCAGTGGAAATGTGGAAAGAAAACACATTTATTGGCAAGAGTTAAGATCACAGATAACTGAAGCTCATCTTCCCAGCTACACCAGAACTTACTTAAAAAAGGCACCTGATCCATGCAGACAGCTGCCTGCTTCTCATCTTGGGTGCTTTGAATGCTGAATTTCTATTTCTTTAGTACCAATAGTTCTAGCCACTCCGAAGGCCGAGGTTGATCAATCTTAAAAAGTCAAATGGCAAAAGTGGAACACCACAAATTAGGTCATGAGGTTCTGTATCTTCCACTGAAGCACTTGGCTTTGTCCACTCTTGGAGACAGGACACCAGATGGGACTGGACCATTGGTCTGTTCAGGTATCATAAATTTCCATGTTCCTGAGTGAGAAGGTAGAAAATGGATATTTCTTGACCTGTCAGCATGCCAGAATCCTCGGGGGTGTAACAAGGCAGAAGAAGTCGTAGAGCATCTATTGGCAAGAAATACTCTCTTTTAAAAGCAAAGAGTATTTTCCATATAGCAGAGTAATTGTGAAATTAAATTGTCTGAATGTTGTTGTACATACTAAATATGCTGAATACACTGAGAGGAAAATCTGCATATGGCATATATAGTTGGAAGATAAGGAGAACATTTCAAATTTATATTCAGAAACTTGAGTGCACAAAGATGCAAATATTTTAGGTATGTGTTTTTTGAATTTGAATGCACATATAAAGAAAACAAATATGTTGCCAGTTTCCAACTGCTTACAGTGTCAGCCAGTTCAGGCATGTACTAACTTGTAAGTCAGTTTTACTAGTGCTTGTTGCTTTGCATACAAGTTTTGTGCTAAATGAGATTCTGTTTCACTGGCACCATAATGAAGAGCTATTTGCCGTACCTGTCATATCCCCTATTTCATACTTACAGTTGATTGTGGTTATCTTTATTTTTTTGTTGTTGTGAAAAGCAAATGTTTCAGATAAATGTCTGAAAATGCTGTTTTAATTGAGCCATTCGTTTGCAACAAGTGAAGAATAAAGAATACATATTGCATAAGACACTTTAAAAGCTGACATCTGTCTGTCTGAAAGGAATTGTATAAAAAAGAAAAGGTATGAATGGCAGGAAAATCATTCCTAGCAGTGAACTGCTCATATGAGAAGAATATGAAGCCTAGATATTTTGTTTACTGAAAAGTAAATGTTGGAAGAAAACCCACAATTTTGCTTGTTCTAACTGTGATCTTCATGTTTTTCAACACTACTTACTGCTGTTCTCTGAAAGTGACAGATCCATGCAATCTGCCTTGTCCCATTGTGCATAGCTTCCAAACACCTCTGGAATTGAGCAACACCTCCATAACTTATCACTGATGTCTGTGGGGCTGCTCATGTGTTGAGCTGCTCGAATCACTGATTCTTTAGATTGGGAGCAATCAAAAAAAAAATCTGTTCTTCTTTCCAAAGCTAAGCTGACTTTTCCCCCATTTTTTTTCTCCCAAGACAAAACAAAACAAAACAAAATAATTTTGGATCAAAAAACAACTGAAATTAAATGAAAAAAACAAACCCAAACAATTTTTTGCCTGGATTTCATTGTGGTGTAGGTTTTGATCCCAAATGATTGATGAGGTATTTATTTATTTATTGGTTTTAATTTTTCAGGGGTTTCCCCTTTTAAAAAATAAAAATAAATGAAACATTTTAAAACAAAAAGATTCCTTTCAAAATGGTTGAAATGCTCTCTTTTAACTTTTTTTGAGAGAAAAATCCATTTTTTTTTTTGGCTGAAACTATTTGGCAAATTTGACCTGAATTTGCAAACAGTTTTCATGCCCCCCAAAATGCAAATTTACTATTTGCCATGAAAATTGTGTGCAGCTTTATGTATATGCTCAAAGTTAAGCATGTGCTTTGTAAGCGTTCGCAGAATTGGGGATAGTTAGTTTCCCTCACAGTGGTTTCTGCCTTGCTGATCAAAGAGCATTGTACTCAGACTATGTCCAATATCACAGTAAAATTAACCGGTTCAGAAAATCCCTCCAAGCTTTTTGTCCATGCTGGTATCAGTCTTTTGATTAATGTTGCGTAAAAAATCTGCCACCCATTGGTGAACGTTCTCTTTTCTTTTCGCTAAATGTGTTGACAACTTAGTTGGGATTTATTCTGAGCTGCTGAAGGGAGTAGACTATGTACCTACTTGTACAATGTAACAAATTACTTAGATTGTAAATTCTTAATGTCCAGAGCCATCTTTGTGTATTGTGTTTGTACAGCGCCTAGCGCAATGAGATCCTGGTCCAAGACTGGGACTCCTACATGTTATTATTCGCAAAGCACATAATAAATTAATAATAATAATAATTAATAATATCTGGGGGTAATGGCGAAGTGTAACAATCATCCAAGAATGCAAAAGTCATAGGTTGGGATTTTCCGTGGCGTTTGGCCACCTCACTCCCTTAGGGATTCCCAGGCAGAGCTCTTATGATGATTGTGAATGGATTTGGCTTGGCTTCAGCTCCCTCCTCAATGGAGCTTACAGATCCTGATATGGGGCTTGATCCTGAAACAATGACACTGGGGGGATTTCAGTGGCACTGCATGTGTGTTTGAAGTGCAGCAGGTGTTTAAGTGCTTCACTGAATCAGGTCCTGGGGTTTGGCTTTGCTGGTGACTCAAAAATAGAGCTGGTCAAAAACAGGGTGGAAATGTTTGCAAAAAAAATTGTTCCCTTTTTTTGTCTCTCCTCAAGCAACTTCACTCAACGCCAACCTCGGCCTGAGCTTCTTCCCAAGCATGGTGGTTCATAGGATTTCCCCCAGGACTTCAAATGTCCAAATTCTCTCTGGACCCACCTGCCAAGTTGCCTCAGCTGTAATCACCCCGAAAAATGGATATACAATTTTAGCACCTGAAGCGAGAGTGCTGCAGCAGATGAATCCAATAGGGTTCTTCGCATCTGAATACCTGTGACAATGAGGTTTAAAGAGAAAAATACTCTTGAGAAGCAGACAGTCTGTTATTACTACTAATAAAAGACCTACAATTTCGGGTGAAGAAGGTGCAGTGTATAGATGCATAGCCCCCGGTGCAGGGCAGGGAGCAGATTATGACCCTAGGGGTATGTCTGCTCATGAGCAGGAAAGTAAAATTTTCAGCTGTTAGACATACTCACGCTAGCTCTGATCAACTAGCATGTGGTGCAAGTACGTCTTCTCAGGCTGGAATTTACACCTTCTTCCAGCTCTAGTATAGACCTACCCTGAAAATCACAGTCTGGTTCCTGCTTCCCATTCTGTGCCGGCTTTGTCTGCCAAGGCCTCCACCTATTTCCAATTCCTGCCTGCCAAGTCCTATCCCAGAGGCGGAGTAGAAGCCCAGTAACAGCTGCCTCCTTCTATGCAGACTTCAGTGCTGCAGGTTGTCTAGTGCTGGGGCATAAGGGATGTACTGCCCTGTACATGTGTAACCCACACACCTCCTTGGGTGTGGTGTTCTGTCCCATCTAGTGGCAACAAGACCACTTAAAGAGAGAGAGTTAAATGAGTCTGCTTTACAGCCTTAGCTAAGAGCCCGTTACAGAGCGTGAAGATGAGTTTGGAGAATCATTTGAAATCTGCAAGGTCATTTATCAGCCTTCTTCTGCCTCCCACCCTGTTCATTAGCTATGCCCACCCAGAAACCACTGGCTTGTATGCTCTCAGATGTCAAGGGCGCCCCTCAGCATGGAGTGTGGATGAAACCAAACTCCAGTGTTGTCTTTTAAGGGACAAATTGGGGGACATTTGCTCATGGTGTTGAGCAAGCACTCGCCCAGCTGACTTCAGTGGGCCTACTCAGTAACTAGGGCTTCACATTCTGTCTCTATTTAAACAAACTAATTTGAAATGAGTCTTGTCTAGTCCAAGCCTCTTGTCCCCAGCTGTGATCAATAACTGATGCTTCAGAAGAAGAAGGGACAGGAGATTCCTCTGTGAAGGTAATCAGCTTGGGCCTGGAATCGTGAGGTCTAAGTCTCCTTATAACACTGCATCAAAAATCATCCCTGGAGTAACTCTCTTGACTTCAGGGGTGCTATCACACGAAAGAAACTTGGACCATCATAG
Organism: Lepidochelys kempii; assembly: GCF_965140285.1. Taxonomy (NCBI): domain Eukaryota; kingdom Metazoa; phylum Chordata; order Testudines; family Cheloniidae; genus Lepidochelys; species Lepidochelys kempii. The sequence goes on along the minus strand of NC_136394.1, from coordinate 20,228,691 downwards.
CTTCTGAGGGCCATCAAATGAGTCATTCCTTTTTAAAAATCATCCATTCTATGGGCCAAATGAATCTCTGGTGCAGCCTACTGCAGCTGCATAAGCAATGTAAAGAAAGAGGGGTTTGGAAGTCATTGGCTTAGAATCCAGCAGCCGGCATCCACTTGAAAGGAGGCTGGCTGCTTTTACTGATATACAGCTGTGATTTCATCTTTGCTATATTGAAACTTTCCATATAAATATGAAAGTATGTGATTACAGTATTTGTATAACACAAGCATACAAAAAATGGCTGTGGGGATAGTATTGTAGTGCCATAGGCAGGTTTAATATATTTTAGATTTGTTACAAATTGGTACGTTACATATAATATCAGAAGGAAGAGCCTAAGGCAATTAGAATACATCTGAGGCAGGGACCCCGCTGCCAACCCATATAAAGCACCACCGGCTCTGACAGACGTTATCAAGGTTTAATCCTGAGGGTGCTGCTGGAAGGGCTGGTGGAGGAGGACATGCTTGCAGTTAAAGCACAGAGCTAGGAGACAGGAGAAACCCTAGCCCCATTGAAGTCCATTGCAAAACTCCCATAGTCTTCAATGGAGTCACTATTTCCCTCCTTGGGAAAAATACCACATTCTGTGCTGTTGGACCCATTGCGTCCCCCTCCCTCTTTGTGCCTCAGTTTCCTCAGGGACAAAATGAGGGAAACGACACCTATCCCATTAACGTTCATGAGCTCCTCACATGGGGGAAAGTGGTGTAGAAATGCAGCGTATCTAGCTGCTCAATTGCACAGAGGAAGTGCTTATACTGCCCCCATCACCACAGGGATGTATTATTACCCGCACTTTACAGGGGAACTGAGATACAGAGAGACCTCAGCTCTGTTTTTCCAGGGTGGGTGCTGAGCACCTGCAGCTCCCCTGGACTTCAGCTGGAGCTCTGGGTACTCAGCACCTCTGAAAATCAGGCCTTTCAGGTATGTCCACACTGTGATAAAAGACCAGCACATCCGTTCACTGGGACTTGAGCTGTAGGACTATAAAAACGCAGTGCAGAGCTCAGGGTCAGGTTGGTACCCGGGCTCTGAGACCCCCGCAAAGGGGGAGGGTCCCTGAGCCCAAATGTCTGCACTTCAGTGTTACCGTCTGAGCCGAGTCAGCTGACGTGGGTCAGCCACAGGTATGTTATTGCAGTGTAGACATTCCCTGCGTGACTTGTCCAGGGTTACACAGGAAACCTGGGGCAGAGCCCAGGATCATCCTCCTTCTACAGCATCCAAGTGCTACAGGCTGGATTTTGCAAGCCTGATGTATGTTAGCAAGCACTTATGCTGCGAGTAGGCTTCCTGATGTCTATGGGACTGCTCATATCCTCAAGGTAAGGAGGACAGAATCTGACAGTGTGTTACCATCGCTGGAAGCGCTAGCGTGGTGTGTCATTACTGTACACTTCTCCAGTGTTGTCTTTTTGCATTTTGTCCCTTCAAAGGATCATTTGGATCTGCCCAGAGTCATGTCAACTGCCAAGTGAAGTGACTCCTAATAAGAAGAGATTCTGAAGCTACTTAGCAGGAAATTACTGTACATGAGGTTGCTAAGCAATGTCAATGTCCGTGAACACTCGAGATAATGCTTCTGCAATTTGGAAACAGGGGAGGGGCTGAAAGGGGGTTCTTTGGTGGCTTTTTAATTTTGCATGGAGTTGTGACTTCTGGATCCAAGCAAACAATATGCTTTCTATAATCATGTCTATTGCTAAAATTATTGGCTTTGAGAAGCATAGCTATCCCCAGAGATCAACAGAAAGGAAGAGCTGAGACAGGAGAAGGGCAGCAGGAGGCAAGAAGGAAGGAAAGGATATGGAGTAAAAGGAAGGAGGAGGAGGAAAGAATGATTCAAAGAGAATAACACAAGGAAGAGACATATGGTACCAGATAAAAATGAAAAGGCGCCGAAAGAGAGACAGTGGGGAAAGGAGAACCATAATGTAGTAAAAAAGATTTAGGCAAGTTTCCAAAATAATAATTAGAGGAATGTGAAATGGAGACATTAGAATACAGAACAGGCTAGAACCTAATGCACCATAGATTTGTCTTTATTTAGAAATCTATTGAAGCTAATGGCATAAAGACTGAGGGTTGGGACTTTGTTTTAGCAAGGAAAGCCCTTGAAACTCCTAGACTCCTGGCAACCATGGGTCTGAATCCTAACAGGGTCAACTGAGCCCTGCACCCTTCTGAGGTAGATATAGTGGGCTAGATCCTCAGCTGGTGTAAATCAGCATAGCTCCATTGACTTCGATGAGCAGGCCCAGTGAGTTCGGTGTAGTTCACTAGTGGGGAGGGATGCTAGCACTCCAGAGATTCAGTATATTGACATGGAAATTAAATACCCCATGGCATTTTTTTTTACCCTCTTGATCAAGATTCCCTCTCTCCATCTCCACAGCACTGCGCTGGTCCCAGCTGCTAGCTGCTGCCCTTCTCCCCCAGAAGTGGCTGCATTTCAGTGATCCCTCTATGCATCAAAGGTATCATATTGATATACACCATTGTTTTGTCCCTGCAGCATTCCATCCTGAACCGGCAGAATCTGGAGATCTCAGGGTGAACAGTACCATCTATCCCTTTAAGAGTAAGGCAGGCTCCCAGGGAAAATGCATTGCAGAAGCTGTAAAATCCTGCCACTGTTTACTGGGACAATCCATTTGTCACAATGAAACCAAAGCCAATCTGAGATGGACTGCACACACAGACTCTGCTACTCTCTGGGGGTGATGCAGAGTTGAGAGGTTGGACCGAGGTGCGGTGCATGTTGAAACAACAGCAAAGTGCAGCGCTCCAGTTCAGACTTAGTAAACTGTAGACTCTCTGTGTTCAGACCTAGTAACTTGTCTCTGGGTCAGAAATTAAAAACTGACTTCATTGGTTTAGAGGCTTTGAAAGACTGGGAGCTTTGCTAGCATGATCCAGTCGGTGTATGTGATAAAGCATCTTTCATGGTATTTGATTATTATTATTATTGATGTATTCTAAATATTCCCATGGGAATCTGCTTTCTGCTAAGTTAGAGAGCTGGAGTTTGTGGGCCTGACGTCCATGAAAAAGCTTCCAGTGACTTCAATAGGAAGAGGAGCAGACACTTTGTTGGCCTATTATTTAGTGCCCTTTTTTCGTCATGTCAGGTGAAATTTCACCCCCCTGGGCAGACAGTCTGCCGAACGCTTATGCAGACTTTAAGTAGGAGAGCAGGGGTATAGACCTTGGCCCACAGTTGGGTTGAACAAACTGCAGTAAAGAGAACCACATGGGCCTAGAAGGTAGAGAATATGGGGGCTGTGACACCCGCAAGCTCATCCACTAACCAAGAACTGAAATCTCACCAGTGTCCCCTTCAGCCAGAAATGGGGCCTGCAGCCCTGTAGAAATGCTGAGCTATTTAACAGGGAGAGGAACCAAAGCATAAGGAGATGCTACCTACTTAACAGTGCTTGGGCCATAACCCTGGTGCTGCCTCCATGGTCTATGTCCTTGGATGAGAAATGAAAATGGATGGAAAAGTACAGGGAGGCCGCTCCAGCGAGCAGGAAACTTTCCATTTACATCGGCGGGCTTTGGCTCAGGCTGTATATTTTGGATGCCTGATGGTTTTGTAACTGTTCCTCTCGCTAAAGAAGGGAAGTCCTGAACAGGGAGGGATGTGTGCAGCCGTTCGCAGCACTGCAGCAGTTCAGAGCATTGTCTGTGGGTTGTCAGCGCTCAGGGCCCTGATACTGAAGAGTGGAAAAGAAAGCAGATCCGAGGCCGAGAGTGATGCTGAAAAGACTCTTTAAGAGTTTAGCCTGGAGCAAGTATCTCCTGCCCTGCAAGAATTTAAATTATTAAAATTAATTTGTACATGTGCATCAGAAATATGGATGGTTCATTTTGTCTAGAGAGAGAAAACAGAAGCTGTTAAATCTAAGTGAGAGGCCATCCCATGTTCTGATTTAAGTTACTCTCCCTCTGGGAGAGTCAAATCCTGTTCTTCTTTCCTCACCTCTGCACCCCAGACAGGCATACCCGCTGTAAACAGCTGGCTTTGGAAATGAACCACTGGGATGTTTGAAAGGTACTGAACGGATCTTCCTTTTCTAGCAGGCTCTTTCCTTTGTATATTAATCTTTTCAGCTGTAGATCCCAAAGGAAGGTCAGTACCATTCTCCTCCTTTTTACAGATGGGAAACTGAGGCACAGCAGGAAAGTGACTTGCCCAAGGTAACCCACCAGGCCAGTAGCAGAGCCAGGGCTGGAATGTGGGTGGCCTGACTGTCAGCATGATACCCTCACTGCTGGACTATGCCATCTCCCAAGAAATTATATGATCGCTTTTATCTGATAGGTAACAAGGCAACTCATTATTTACTAATAAGTACAAACTCCATGATCAGGGCTGTAGATGACATAAAAATGAGACCTTGCATATCCAGCATTGAACATTTTTCTATCTTGGTCTCTCACTGTCTCTGGGCAGAAACAGGGATAAATACAGGTTTTATATGGTGCTTCTCTAATCCACCCCCTTTCCTCCATGGAATCTTTTCTCTGCACAATACCCAGTGGGACAAATGCCCCAAACAGATTTAATAATTTTATTAAGATGATGTTGAAGTAAAAAGAAAATGGTACAGAGTTTAAGCATAGAAGTTTCTGGTTATCAGGGAATAAGGTACAGATTATCAAGGGGTGCGAACTTCGGTTTAGGAATGGGTGGCGCAAGGAATACATCATCTGCAATCTCCCCGTTTGGGGGTAAAAGTTTAACGGGTCAAAGTACAGACATTGAGATATGGGGATATGTTGTCCATATAATGGCTATGTTCAGGTGTGGAGTATAATGAGTGGGTATGATGATGAGGATGGATTTACCCTCATTTCGTGGGATTTAATGTTCGGTGAGTTTATGGTTCCAGTTCATATGGTCCAATGGAAAAAGTCTCTCAGTCCCTTTCCCATAGTGGATGCACGAGGTCGTACCGGCTCACACCTCCTGGTACTGTCAGTGGCCGGTGATGTGTTCGATGTAGATGTCCCTGGACCATCGGATGGCGTCCGAGACCATGAGGCGCCGCATGAGCCATGCGTAGCGTTGACCCATCCCACAGGTCCGCAGCACATGCTCGTTGCAGGGGTCCCAAGCGCCCAGGGCTCCGACGATCAGGGCATCCATCTGCACCTCGTAGCCCTTCGCTCTCAGGATGTCGGTCAGAGGGGTGTATTTTCCCAGCTTACGAGCTCAGGCTTTGCGGAAGGCCGGGGTCCTGTTCTCAAAGGAGACCGTGATGTCGACAAGGATGATCTTTTTCTGGGCCTCATCGGTGACTACCACGTCAGGTTGCAACTGGCTGTCAGTACCAGGAATGGCGCAGTTCACAGTGACCTCCCCAGGCGCAATGCGATGGCTTTCACCAGGCGGTTCTGGACGGCGTTGTGGCGCAGCTGCCAGGCTCTGGAGTGGGGCTTGCAGCTGCACAGGACGTGGGACAGGGTCTCGTTGGAGTAGCCGCACTTCTTGCAACGCTTGTCTCGGTTCCCGCGGCAGACGGCTCCGTTGAGCGGCACACAGTTGAGCTGGGCACGGTGGATGACCCGCCAGTTGGCAAAACGGGTGAAGCCGCCCCCGGCGAGGAAGTGGTTGCTGGTGTCCCACTTGCTGGTCAGTTCGAAGGCTTTACCCTGGTCCGGTTTACGCTTCAGGGTTTCCATGTACAGTGAGTGGATGGCTGCCTTCAGGGTCCTCTCCAGCAGGCCCCTGGCACTCGGGGTGACGATGGTGTTGTCGTTGGTCCTGATCTGCGGCACTAGGACTCCCAGCTCCTGGCACTCCTCGCTCCGCTCCCAGCGGCAGCCAATGCGCTTCCCCAGGCTTATCATTATTACTACTGTAAGCAGAGTCAGAATGAGCTCTACCCTGACATCTAGTGGTCAGCTGTGGGAAAGGACTTCAGGGGCTGATCTCGTTTACATGGGCACACCCACCCTGCCTAGCATGATGGACGGCTTACCCAGATGGTCACTTTGGCTGCTGTGGGATCTCCAGTTTCTTTGTTATTGGGGCAAGAGTAATAAAGGCTTGTTATCCTTGTTATGTGAATCAAGGACAGTAGAACTGTACTTGGCATTTTATGATGGAGGGACTCGCCCTCAACTAAGTAGCCTTTGCTAGGCAAGGGACATGGGTTCCAAAACCCAGTAAATTGAGAGAAGTTAGCAATGGGTATGTGTACTTTGCAGTGTTGGTCCCTTCTGAAGGCCTGAAATGTTACCTTGATCTCTTCACTCTGTAATAACGGAGCTAATTTTGGTTCTATTAGGAGTCTTGTTGCATGCGGCAGAGCTGAAATCACTGATACCTGGGTTTAAGCAGCAGGTCTGCTTTGGGCTAATGGTGCACCAGCACCGAGGCTCCCCTACTAGCAGCTTGCGATCACTGAAGAGCTGAGATCACTGAGAGCTGAGATCACTGAGAGCTGTGTTAAGTTGGGGGGGGCTGAAGACAAGTTGGTGAGTAGACAGCAGGGTGGCTAGCACAGAGAGTGACTCCGAGTGGATAGGCAGGTGGCTGGTGGAGGGGACAGCTAGCGGAGAGGCGCAGAGCGGATAGCAGGGCAGCTGGGGGGGAAGACTGCAGCAGAAGCCCCTTGAGAGCTGTGGCACTCAGCCGTCGACCCGAGCAGCAGAGCATGTAAGATGCCCCCGCCACCTCCCTCCACTTCCACCCAGGCTGGGAGGTAAACTCTGCAGATGAACTTCTGAACTCTGGGCTGCTGCACTGACCAAGGACAGAGGGGGAGGGGGACTATTGGGTTGCTGAACTTAAGACCCTGAGGGGAAAAGGACACTGCCAAACTTACTGGGGGGGTGGGTCTTTTGCTCATGGTTGGTGCTATGAATCCTGTTTGTGGTGTTTCCCCAGCATAATGCTGCATTGTTTCCCTCCTTTATTAAAAGGCTTTTGCTACTCTCAGACTCTGTGCTTGCAAGAGGGGAAGTATTGCCTCCTAGAGGCGCCTGGGGGGGGAGGGGGGGTATGTAATTGTCACTGGGTGGGGGCTTGAGCCGGTTTTGCATTGTGTTATTGAAAGGGAACCCCTAGATACTGAACCTGGCCCTTGTTGCCGCCACCTCTGAGGGGCAGAAGGGTTACACTACACCAGAACATCGTGGGGCCCCACTTGCGCTAGGTGCTGCCCAAACCCCCAGGAAGACTCAGCTCCTGCTCCAAAGATCTCTCCCTCTGTAGAGACAAGACAGGCCAAGGAAGGGGTGTTAGTCTCAGTCCACAAAGGGTGCATGGAGGCATGCGGAGATGAAAACCCCGGGGGCCCAGTCCCCTGAAGCCAAGGGCAAGACCACTGCAGCGGGCCCTGGATCCCACGACGGGCCCAAGGTCACGCAGGAAGCGGGTGGGCACCAGGACCTGAGCTGGGATCTCCTCAGCCCCTAACCCCCAGCCAAGCGCAGCTTGATCCCCCCCCCCCCCCCGGAGTGCAGGGAAGTTGCTGGGGGAGTTTCTCTTCGGAGCCCGGCTGCCGGCTCAAGGGCCTGCGGGTAGCACCTTCGGGGGCAGGCGGGTTGCCTTGGTCGCCGGCAGAATCCGCCGCCTCCTTGCTCAGGTGCGCTGCAGTTATCTGGTGGGCGCAGCGTGTGCCAGTCGGCGAGACTTGGGGGTACGGAGGACAGACGTGACCCCGCCAAGGGGCTACTTCCAAGGGTAGCAGAGTGGGTCCCCCCACCCCCCTCCGCTCCGTCGGACTTTGCTCCCCGGGCCGGGGTTGCCCTCCGCGGTTTGTGTCCTCACCCCGGCCCGGCCCGGGGGGCCCTCGAGTGCCGCTGCGGGCCTGTCCCGCGCCGCCCCGCGGGCGGAGCCCCCCGCCCCCCCCGCCCCTCCCGCAATGCCCCGGCGCCCCGCCCCTTCCCCGGGAGCGGCTCCGCCCCCCGCTCCCTGCGAGGCTGGCGGGCTGGGGCCGCGGCCAGAGGCGGCCGGGCTGCGGGGCGGAGCGGCGGCGGCGGCGGCGGGCGTGTGGCCGCGGCGCTGCCCCGGGGAGGGAGGCGCGGAGCCGAGCCGAGCCGGCGTTGAACCGCGGGTCCGGCTGCAGCGCGGGGGAAGCGCCCGCCCGCCCGGGCTGGAGGGCGGCGGCGGGAGCCCGGAAAGTTGGAGCCCGGGGAGGAGGAGGCGGCGGCGGCGGCGGCGGCTGCTGCGCGCTCGGATGCCGCCCGCCGCCTCGCTGCCCCCGCCGATCGCCGGAGCCCGGCGTCGCCTCCTGCCCGGGGAGCGGCGGGCGGCGCGGGACCAGGAGGGATGCGGCTGTGGCCCGCGGCCGCCAGGCAGAGCGCGGCTCCCCGGGAAATGCTGCTGACCATCGCCGTCTGGCTGGCTTGGCAGGAAGCCTCCGCGGCGCCCACCCCGACGGCCGATGACCTGAACCTGGGCGTTGTGAGTGGCGTCCACACGGGGTCCCCCTTCCCGTTGCCCCCGTCGCGCAGCGTGGGCATCCCTCCCTCCTCTCCCAAAGCCCGGCTCCTTCTCAAAGGCTGCAAGGGGGAAGAGGAGGGATTGTCCTGCCGGGGGGCTGGGGTGGTCCAGTGCGGGGTTAAAAAGCCTCTTGGGGAATAGGCTGCTTGTTTCTTGGAGCACCCATTGTACCGTGGAGCGTAGACTCGCCTCTTTCCCGGGAGGAAGGAGCCTGGTGCTGGGGAGGGACCCTGGTTAGCTTGGGGCCGGAGGAGCAGCGTTTCTTTGTGTCCGTCCCCCGTCCCCCCCCGAAGGGCTCACCATGGCTGTTGGAGGTTGGGGATCATGGTGCAGCTTGCCAACCGAGCTCCTTTGCTGCCTCTCCCCTCAGAAGCTGCAAAGGAAGCTGGATTCCTTCCCCCACCCCCTGCAAGTTTTAGGTCTGGAAGCTGAAATCAATCACTTGTTTCCAGTTTCTGCGCCCCACCGATATATTGGTCCATTAATATTAGTAGCCTGCACGGAATTTTGAAAGCAAGGTATGACTAAGATTGACATTGGACTCTCCGGCTCTGCAAGGAGAGACTGTTCTGGTTTGGGATTAAAATACGTAAATAAACTCCAGCCACCAAATAATAATCCTGAAAATATGTATTCCGACTAGGAAAATCCCCGAGTAAGCTGAATCTCTGTAGAGACTGGTCATGCTTCTCAGTGGGTCCTACTACACGTCAGATCCAAATAGTTGAAATGCTCTATCAAAATACATGCTGGTTTTTGCAGCCATGCTTCCTGTGCTATGATCTATCCCAGGGACTTGCTCTGTTTCAGCGATAAAGCTATGAACCGAAAGCTCTTTCGTGGCAGGCTGGGAACTGTCCCTGCTAGATCACTGTGCTGGCACTTCTGTGGCAACTTAACATGTTAACCTCTGAGAGCGAAATTTTTCTCTTGCAGAAATAAAAGTTTATTGTGCAAGATGCTAGCTTTGGCTCTGTAAAAGAAAGCACATCTCAAAGAACGAAAAAAGCCACGTGGCTGGATTCGTTCCAGGTTGGTGTTAGCAAAGTTAGGACTTAGGTCAGGATTCAGTGATAGATCCTGGAATTGGATCGTACCCTCCAGCTTTAGGAAATTCAGTGACTGTCTTGTCGAGATGCTGCCTCACCCTTGCGGCCAGGAGGGAGCCAGGGGAACCTTTCAGCAAAACATTATTTCACAAGGGTGGTTTAAACAAAATTGTATACCAGGAACTTCATGATCATTGTTATTTGCTGTAAAGCCAGGTGTTGTGATGGAATCACAATCCAGGCATTACTGGTGACTGCTTCTGAGCACCTGAGCTCGGACAAGAGCCACCCGGAAAGCATGTGTGAATAATAAGTGCTCCTGCACAATCATTGTGTATTAACTCTCACCTCTACCCAAGTGCTAAAGCTGAACTGAATATTTCATGTAAATGGCAGATGGGTGGGCGCACTGCGTCCAAAGAAAGCGTCCCATGTTCTGTAGACTAGTCAACCTGATTTCCCCCCCCCCCCGCTACCGTATGTGCCACATGGAGCTCTTATGAGTTAAACATTGTGAGAGAGAGCTGCTACACTTAATATGGCTTAATATTTATTATGGCTGCATTTAAACCTCTGAGATGTACTTGTTTGCAGCTGATCTTGGATTGAAAGCCAGCTGCAAAGTGCGTTGTGTGTAACTAGAAATTCACTCTCCTTGAATCAGAGCATCTCTGACCCATTAGGATTCATGTAGTGATGCTGCAGTCCAGTGCCTGTGACATTCAGACTGCTTCGTGGCAGTGAATTGTGGGATCCCCACAGACTCAGGGTGTATAGATGTGATGGATGACAGCCCCCTCATAGGGGACAAATTATTGGGGGAAAACAATCCTCCGTTAAGCAGGGGAACATCCACTAGATGATCTAAAATGGGTCTCTTTTTGACTTCTCCCCTCCAATGTGTGTGCAGCTCCCATGGCCAGTTGTGCATGTGTGGCGGATCAGTCTCCTTGGTTTTGCATCACTGGTGGAATTAAGCACAAGTCTGAGTATAAAGACTGCTTTTGTTTATTCCCAGTAATCAGCAACGAGGCGAAGGCAGTTCTGCAGGGGGTTGTCAGGAAAATCCCCCTGTTTGAAGTGGACACTTTAAGAAGATTTATTTGACATCTACTCTATGCAGCAAATTAAGGGTCTGTGAGGCATTTCGACCAAATATTTGAAAATGAGGAAGCATGAAATAATGGCAATAGAAAGCACCACTAACCTTTGACAAATCCTATCCCCCCCAGCAACTCTCTGCAGTAAATACAGCACTGTGTCAACAGAGGTGTTCTGTTTGAATTGATTTCTCCCTCCTCTGCAAATTGTAGCTAAAAAGGCTTTTCCAGGCAGAGAAAGACACAGAGCCAAATTGTGAAGCTGAGTGGGATGCTCCAATTTAGCACTGCTATACAAAACAGGGGCCAGATTAAACTTCGGCAAAACCAGAGAGGGCTATAATTCAAAGGCAGAGCTTGCTAGAGTACTGCCCACAGCAGTATGATATCGAATGATGTTTACCACTGGAATATCCTGCCCTACGCATGAATCTAGCTTGGTTGCTACGTATTTTTATTATTATTATTCTCTGTTAGCTAACCTCACAAAGAGAGGGAGGAATGAATGAGGAATTGAAATTGTACTTCAATATGAAGAGATTGTTTCTGAAGTTTGACACTGATCATTTTGACCTGCCCCACCTTTTTAAATATATAAAAAAGAAGACCGTATCGGATGCAGTGTCTAAAGCACAGTGTTTATATATATATATATTACTCGCAGCTCTGTGGTCATTTGACTTGAGATCCTCTGGCATCACACATGCAAAAACATTACATATGTCAGATGTAAAGCGGGGTACCAAGATTTTCTTTTACTTCAGGGGGCTTTGAATCAGGCACTAAGAGAGATCTCTGCAGCCTTGATTCCCATAAAGGCCAGTTTGGTAAACCTGTATGCTAAGGGGGTAGACCTGGAGACATATTGGAGATCCTGTTGTTTTAACAATTTGGCGCTTGCTGTTAAAAGCCAACTCCTGGCAGCTGGGCCATGTTATCTTGTGCTGTGGATGCTGGAAAATCCTCACAGAAGCTGTCTGCTGGGACAATCTGTGTATCAAGTTAGGGCAAAAGATGAGTGCCTTTGAATTGGATTTATGTCCAAACAGAGCACGGTTTTCAATATCCAAACTGGCAGTGAGGGCTGCTGCAGCGACCGTGATGTCCCTAGGGCGTGTATCAGGGACCAGCTACAGGGCGACACGTTAAATGGGAGTTCCGGCAATGCTGTTAAGTTTGCACATGTTCCCTTCTCCCAGAATCTACAGTCGTGTCCCAAGGGGGCCATCTGTTACGTCAGATGCTCCACTTTGCAACTGTCTCATGTGCTGGCTGCTCTACCTTGACAATGGAAAGAGTTTTCTCTCTTTGCTTTACATTCAATGCCATCCTCTGTTGTTTCCAGAGGAAAAGTAGGCATTTGCATTCATTAACTGAGGCCATGGACTAACAGTCGTCCTCCTCCTCTCCTCTCCCTACCCCAAGTGTTCCTTTGTTCCCATGGAGTCAGGACTCCTGTTGCCTTTGTTCCTGCTTTCCAGCTGAATGACGCTTATGGGCATAGAGCTCTTCCAGCCAGCAGGGCTCTTATGGAAACACAGGTTTCTGTGTGGAGGAGCTGAAGAATGGGTAGGGGGAAGGAGAGGGAGTTCCTATGGGGACGGGGTGAACTAGCATTCTGTGCAGTGCATTCCTCCGGCACTGCTTTCAAAGCAAAATCTGCATCAGCGTGCCTGGGAAGAAAGGGGCTAGCTCCTTGTCTCGGAAAGGACCCGTCTGACTTCAGGGCTGCTCAGGCAGATCACACAGCAGCAGCAAGTCTGTGGCTGTCGCCGTCAGACATCCGTCCTTCCCACCTTTTGCCAAGCGTCTCTCTCCCTGCGGCCTCCCACGGTAGATGCAGGCTTTGCCAGGCTACCGCAGGGTTAGCCGTGGCAGTGTCTCCACGGCAGGTTTATTTTATGGCCCAAACCTCGAGGTGGTTAGTTATTAACCAAAAAATAAAACCCACCCCCCGGACCGAAAGAAGCTATAGTTCATATTAGAAGACAGCAACATCCTCCTGATCTGCTGACGCTGCTAATGGGAAAGTACGTGCCAGTTAGGGCTCCATCCTGAACTGGCAAATCTTCCGGGACAAAACCTCTGGGAGAGCCAAAACAATAATGCGATCAGTCTAACAGCATGTTGGGAAGGAGCTTTGCTTGGCCTCCCCTACCATTGTAATCCCCGCTTCTCTTTGACCAGTCTTCAGGTGAGACTCTGACAGTTTGACTAGCTGTGATGATTTAGTATAATAGCAGAGGAATTCCTGAGATCAGGATAAACCCTGTATGCAGCGAAGCATTCTTTTGGGAAATCTGGAGACGATCTGCTGATCAGGACAAGACCTGTCCAAATAACATTGAGGGGGTGGCAATGTCATAGAATCAGAGACTATCAGGGTGGGAAGGGACCTCAGGAGGCCATCTAGTCCAACCCCCTGCTCAAAGCAGGACCAGTCCCCAATTAAATCATCCCAGCCAGGGCTTTGTCAAGCCTGACCTTAAAAACTTCTAAGGAAGGAGATTCCACCACCTCCCTAGGTGTATTTATTTATTTTATATTATTATTTTGAGAGACTGCGTTGCTGCTTGTTGACTGCCAGTGACAGGGTTGAGTTCTTCGTATCAGCTGCCATGTTATTTCATTCCAGGTTCCAAGTATTTCTTCCAAGAATGTTAGGTTTCCATGTAAGAATACAGACACTGGCTACATTTTAAGGTTCCTCTTGAAGCCAAGGTACAATGCAGGCTACATTAGCTTGACAAAGGGTTGGCTGGGGAGCTTTCCAGCAGGCCGGCTCCTGTGAAAGGATTTAATCTGGTATTAACACTCTGGCTGGTTATAACGGCTACTTCCTTTTTAAATTTGAGACCATCCACCCTCAGATTCTGTAATGCAGTTTAGCCCCGTGCTCAGTCGCTGTTGTGGGCCCGGCAGTTTGAATTACTGGCGGTAGTTAAGCTACATTACTCAATATAATTAGATTCTGCTTTTAGTGATGGTTCCAAGCCAGTGCGTGGAGCCTTGGCGATGGCAGCTTTCCAGCAGCTCTGGTGAAGGGATCTTGATGGGTGTTAATTAGACTCATCCCCCCACTCGCCCCGACTGTGTCTCTCTCTCTCTCTCTCTCTCCTTTATTTTTGGTCTCGAGCATTGAATGTGAAACACCAAGGGCCAAATCTGGAGGCCGTGTGTGAAGTGGTGTAACTTCTGCCAGGGCCAGCCGCACCTAAGGGAGTCTGGGTAGTGTAACTGGCGCATGGAAGGGTCCAGACAGTTTTTCCCCAGTGGAGATAAATGGAATTGCATTCTGGGGGGGGGGTGCGCAAGCAGTGTGTGCAGAGAAGGCTTTTGGATAAGCCCTGACCAGCCAATGTCCTGCTTGCGTTGTGTGGTGTGGATAATCCCCTGTCCCTTTTAATAAGAGGTGGGCTTTGCACTGGCTTCCCTGGCTAACATTTCCTTTTCTTTCACTGCCCTGCATTACCTGGTGGCTGCACGTTGGCAGGGTTGTCCATACAGGTGTGTTCACTTTTCCTAACGTCTTTGGGAAACGGCTAGATTCATGTCAGTTGTTATTTTAATTAGAAAGCTCTCTGACTCCTACAGCTCTTTGTCATTCTCCCTCATTAAATTGTAATTTAATGTGGAAAGTGAGTGTGTAAGATACAGCACCTTCTGACTCAGCGGATCTCCATCCCCTATAGTCAGAGGCAGAGCCAACGCAGCTCATAGAGAATGCGATAACACCTTGCACATCATCTACGGTACTGATAACTCAGCTCCAGTTAATTACACCTCTGCCAGCTCATTGAAGGCACAAGTGTGACTAAGGATGAAACTGTAAAAATGGGATTGCATGGCTGTAACTGAAGTCCTGGTTTGGCCTGCAGGTGCATTATTACATCAACAAGATGCCTTCTTTATTTCCAGTGTCATACATTTACAGCAGGGCCTGGGGTTGTACAGCTTTCGTGGAAAGCGTAATTTGGCCTGCAAAGCCTTTATTTCTGGTGATGCTGCAGGAAATGAAAAGTACCCAGATTGACTCTCAGATTGCTGATTGACTTCACAGGGCTGGCATTAGGGGGAAAAAAAAATTTGTAAAGTAAGCACATCTGGTGCTCAAATCACTGAGAGATGGGAAACATGGGGCACCACACTGCCCTCTGGTTTAAAAAGTCACCTTTTAGAGCAGAGCTGCACTTAAAAGTGAAGGATTTGGAAGATCAGAAAACAACCCGAGGTCTGGCAGTAACAGTTTTCCTGCAAATGCTTTCTTTAATCAAAATCACTTTAAATGGGTAGATTTGGGAGTTTCAGAAGCTCTTCCTGTGCATCTGTATGTGTGGTGTTTGTCCCAGTTTTTCATGAGGATTGTCTCTGATTTCTGGGTCAGAGAATTAAGAGATTTGATGTTTATATATATATATATATATATAAATGCGTATGTATGTATGTAAAAGAAAAACACACAAAGTTAACCCCAGTGAGAAAGAAATGGTTTAGCACAGAAGTGTTGCGGGTCAGGAGAAGAAACCAATGAAGTCAAGCATGATTGGAGAGTTTTAAATGAACGTAGCGTGAAATTGAATTTGGTGACATTTCTGTTCAGGAAAGAGACCTGGGATGGAAAATAAGGAGTAAATACTGAAGTTCACCAAGGAACGCAGTCTTCAGGTGAGACTCTGACAGTTTGACTAGCTGTGATGATTTAGTATAATAGAAGAGGAATTTCTGAGACCAGGATAAACCCTGTATGCAGGGAATCATTCTTTTGGGGAAGTCTGGAGATGATCTACTGATCAGGACAAGACCCGTTCAAATAACATGATTGAGGGGTGGCAGTGTATTTATTTATTTTATATTTTGAGAGAGCGTTGCTGCTTGTTGACTGCCAGTGACAAGGTTGAGTTCTTCGTATCAGCTGACATGTTATTTCATCCTGACAACATTGATCTTTTGGGTACATGAAAGCAATCTTGTCAGTGTCATAAGCCTTTGCTCGAAGGTGATGGACATGTCTGAGTTGTATCAGCTTGTCATGTAACGAGCCCAGAATGACATCTCCTTTCAATGTAACTCACAGCCATGAAGAAGATCTGACAACCCAGGCTTTCCATGACGCCACATGCTCAATTTATTCTGCGCTCAGGCATGTTTTACAAGACCACCTACAACTGGGACCTGAACAGAGCGGTTGCCACAGGAGATGAATTGTTAGTTTGATTAAATGCGGCTGGCTGGCGCTAGTAGATTTCCCCACATGAGGCAATTCTGCAGCTTCTGTTGAAGAAGCAAAGGGGTAGCTGCAGGAGCTTGGGCGTTATAGTCAGCAAATGCACTTGGTATCAAACGCCCCTGGTGCATAGGGCCCAATGCAGATCATTCTAACTTCTCTAACACGGAAGCATGACAGGCCATTTGGTGCAGAAAAGGATTCGGCCTGCTTGCGTGGGGTTTAAACACCCTTTCTTGGTCTTTATTGTAAAACAGAAAGGTAAATGTCCCGCTTCTTCAAGGCCCAAATACCAAGGGCTGCCCTCAGCCAAAGTGCAATGCAAAGACAGGAGGCCTGGCTTGCTTCAGCTGAAGGCATGAGAAAGCACTTGAACTCCACCTGGAGTTCGGGGAGCTGCAAGTCCTTGGGCCCTCTCAGGATTTTCCCTCCGGTGTGTTGGAGGGAGGATTTAATTTCCCTACAGCTGTCAAAGACAGCCCTACATGCAGATCAGACCAGACAACTGTGGCTTAATCTCTAGACAGAAGAAGAGGGGTGTCAAGGTTCCTTCCCCACTCTGAACTCTAAGGTACAGATGTGGGAACCTGCATGAAAGACCCCCTAAGATTATTCTTACCAGCTTAGGTTAAAAACTTCCCCAAGGTACAAACTTTGCCTTGTCCTTGAACTCTATGCTGCCACCACCAAGTGTGTTAAACAAAGAAGAGGGAAAGTGCCCACTTGGAGATGTCTGCCCCCCAAATATCCCCCCAAGCCATACACCCCCTTTCCTGGGGAAGGCTTGATAAAAATCCTCACCAGTTTGCACAGGTGAACACAGACCCAAACCCTTGGATCTTAAGAACAATGAAAAAGCTATCAGGTTCTTA
The DNA here is from genome assembly GCF_965140285.1 of Lepidochelys kempii. NCBI lineage: Eukaryota > Metazoa > Chordata > Testudines > Cheloniidae > Lepidochelys > Lepidochelys kempii. Next base: position 20,211,937 of record NC_136394.1, on the reverse strand, counting down.
AAAGAAGAATTTTAATTAAGGAAAAAGTAAAAGAATCACCTCTGTAAAATCAGGATGGTAAATACCTTACAGGGTAATCCGATTCAAAACGTACAGAATCCCTCTAGGCAAAACCTTAAGTTACAAAAAGACACAAAAACAGGAATATACATTCCATTCAGCACAGCTTATTTTATCAGCCATGAAACAAAAGGAAATCTAACGCATTTCTAGCTAGATAACTTACTAAGTAACAGAAGTTCTGAGACTGTGTTCCTGATCTGTTCCTGGCAAAAGCATCGCACAGACAGATGGACCCTTTGTTCCCCAACCCCCTCCAGCTTTGAAAGTATCTTGTCTCCTCATTGGTCATTTTGGGTCAGGTACCAGCGAGGTTATCTTAGCTTCTTAGCCCTTTACAGGTGAAAGGGTTTTGCCTCTAGCCAGGAGGGATTTTATAGCACTGTGGACAGAAAGGTGGTTACCTTTCCCTTTATTTTTATGACAAGGGGTTAACCCCCTTGTGTGGCCAGTTGCTTTCAGGGTTCTGTATATCCCCTCATTGGAGGATTCATTGTTTCTTACAGGGGATACTTCACCCGTTGGCAGTAGATCAGAAGTGAAGTTCAGAAGCTACTGCCACCTCTGGTTTGCTTAATGCACTACGCTTCCCAGACATTCCCAGTGGAGAGCTGAGATAACACTTGGTCCAGAGCGATCAAGTGAACTCACTACTTGCAATGCACTAGGCTGGGGTCTGAATGGGGTAAAGGAAGGGTGGAATAAGATGGGGAGGGGAGAGGAGAGACGCATGCAAATCTCTTTGAAAGGAAGGTGCTGGGCAGCCTGGTCTGAAAAGTTATGCTCCTTAACAGGCAGCTCCAACTCGCTCCAAAATACATGCACTATAATGAATCTAGCTCTCCAGCTTTCATTGTGTAGCTACCAGTGGATCCCTCTGAAACGTCTCGCGCTCAGTCAGCTGCAGTGATTCAAGTGAGATGTAAAATGGAGGGCCTAACTACATACATTCAGGAGTTCAGTCCCTACCATGGCAGTTGTTGAACAGCGCCCATCGGGACCACACAACCGTGTAGGACAAGGACAGCACGGCTACCTTGGACTGGAGGGGGAATGCAGAATGGAATTTAGCCAGGACACTGACGCTAATATTTCCACTCATGCATTAAAGTGACGTGATCGGTGAAGAGTGCTGTGGCAGGTACTACATTCCTGAATGCGTATGGTTACTAAAATACTTTGGGATCTCTCAGGGTGAAAGTTGCTATAGAAGTGTATGTTCTGATCAGGATTATGGATCCCAGTCAAGCCCCCAGACCCAAATACCTTTGAAACATGGGGACTTGGGAGTGGGATTTGGAGTCTAACTTCCTGGCTTGGTTCCTTCTCTTGGCTATTTCTGAACATGAGTAAAACAAACTGTATCCCTGCCTGCGTAATACAATCAGGCTAGCCCCCTTCCCACCAAATTTTCTGTGTGGACCAAATCAGCTTGTTGAACATTTTCCAGAGCTCATGGCAGCTGAATACATTCTGCTCTTTAGCCCATGAGTGGCTCGGAACTGGCCATTTTTCTGGGAGAATTCCCATTATTCCTGAAGATAACTACGATATGCTCTCCAAAAGTTGTGCATTTTGCAGCGAGGCTGGGACAGGGAATGGCTAACCACTGCTGTAGAGTGCTAGAATGGTTACCACATTGTTACATTTGCTTTGGAGAGGGCGGGGGGCAGGATTTTAGTTTCCCTTCAGCGCATTTGGTTACAGAATGACAGTGGGTGAGGCAACTCGAGAAGCGTGTTTGCTTCTTTGATAAATTCTCTGCATTAAACTGGCTTTTATTTTTTGTTTGTTGTGTTTTGCTGCTGATTTGTAAATTCCCCACGCCATACGGTCTGTACCATTCCACCCTTCATGTCACCGATGGACTTTTTTGTTCCAAAGCCAAACAAAGTAAATTGGGTTTGCATCTGGGAGTCTACAGCATATTTTGTGTAAAAACACAGCTAGAGAGGCTGGTGGGGTTTGTATTTTAGATAGCGTTTTATTAACGCTGCAGCAATTTACACTTCAGACTTCCCCCAGGAGATTTCTGAGATAGACGACAGCCGGGTATTGCCATAATCGGCAATGAAATGCAAATCATTCGACTTCTTCCCCTTGGTGTGGATACATGTCACACTTCAACCGAAAACTGATTAACGTGGCTGGTAATTACTCTGTTTAGGCATTTCTGGTGCACCCATCGCTATAGTATCAAGGATCCATCAGTGTCCCACATAGTCTAGATAATTGAAAAGAGGGGGAAAAATGCTCTACCTGTTGAGAGTCCCCCACAACATCCAAGAGGGACGGGCTCTTGCATTAAAGGCCTCCAAACTTTAGGGGTAGCCGTGTCAGTCTGAATCCACAAAAAGAGCCGTGTTAGTCTGTTAGTCTTCGAGGTGCCACCGGACTCCTCGTTGTTTTGGTGCAGGAAGTTTCAGGATTGCGAGGGGTAGGAGCCTTTACACCTCTACCCACCCATAGTCTCTTCACCCCTGTGCCCAGGCCTCTGGGGTCAAAGGTCGATGGATCCATGTAGCAGCAGATCTGCTTTTCCTACCCTGCCCCAAACCCAGGTATATACATAGGGACCCCGATGCAACAGAGCTGGGCTTCCTGGCACACAGGTGATATGGGCTCCCTACCCCCACCCCACCGCTTGTGCAGTAGGGGCAGAGATGTGCGGGGAGGGGAATAGTCTTACAGTAAGTTTACAGACATGTTTGTTTAACCGTGTGGTAAAGTGATGTCCTTATTGGAGCACGGTTGTGGGAACCTATGTGCTGATGTCTGGATGGCATTAAGTATATAGCAAGATTAAACCAGCTGCGTTTACCTTTTGCACACGTAAGGGTCAGTGGATTAAACACACACAAGTCTTGTGTAAATCTATGCCAACCACTGCCGTCTAGATGCTGTGTAAACTCCATCTATTATGCTGAGCCATCCCTTTTATGCTGCACTCCTCTGGTTGTCTGTTATGTGTGGGTGTTGTCTGATCAGGCCCATAGCTCTTCCCAGTTTAAATGTCTCCATGAGTCAATGTTATGTTAGTCTTCTCTCTCTGTGCTCTCTCAGTGGCTGAGGATGCAGTAAATAAACAAAGGTTGCAGGACCGCTTGACTTCCACAGCTCCATCTGTCTGCCTCATCATAATTCTCTGCCAGGGGGCACAGGGATTCTCCCTGGGGCCATCAATCCCCATGTCCGCAGATAATCGGCTCCCTCTGCCTCTCTTTACCTCACACTGATGCTTTCAAATGACAGCCTCAGGAACCTGAACAAGTTTGTGTTTCGTAGGTTGACCGTATGCTGGAACAGGCTGTATCTTGGTGGCAGCTATTTGAAGAGGCAATCCCGTTGTAGTCGTCTGCCTCTAACATAGTAGTACCCAGAGACCCAATAAAGCATTGGGGCTCCATTGTGCTAGGCACTCTAAAAACAGATCACAAAATGACTGTTCCTCCCCGAAGAGCTTACACCCCTTAGGTCTTGTCTACACAGTTGATCAGCATAACTGTTCTAATTAGCTATTCTGGAATAGTGTCCACACAGGGAGCTATTCTGGAATAGCTATGTCGGTCAGTTTCCCTGTGTAGACTAGGCCTTAGGTTTAGGTCCCTCTCCTAACCATTCTTATGCAGCCACCTCTCAAACATATCTACCTTCTAATCTGACTGTTATACTCCTGACTCCAGAGCATTCCCTTCACCCACAGGAGGACCCACCATACCAGCGTAACTCTGTTCCCTGACCATGCTGTGGTCTGTGTTTTACTTTCATATTCATGTTGTCTCAGTGCAGCTGTGGATGTCAGAATTTTCTTGGGAAATGTAATTGTGTTAAATAAGCAAAGGGTCCCTTTACCAGAGGATCAGTTGAAACGCTCGGGTGCATTTTTACTTCTGTGTTTAGTGCACCTTTAAATTCCTGTGCACTCTCCTGGCATGAAAAGTCTAGTGGTGGGGGACCAGTTCAATTCCTTGGTCTGCCACAGACTTCCTGTGTGACCTTAGTCAAGTCACATGTCCTCTCTGTGCCTCAGTTCCCCATCTGTATAATGGGGATAATAGCACTGTTCTACCTCACAGAGGTGTAGTGAGAATAACTACATTTAAAAGATTGTGAGGTGCTCAGATTTAATGGTCATGGGGCCATTATCTAGGGTAGGTAGAGTTCAGCAGTCCTGTTGTTCTGAGAGCTCAGTGCCAGGAGACTTATTCTGTGCTTTCTCTCGGAGATTTAGTTCTTGTTTTGTTCCTCTATGAATGTAAGTCAGACTGGGAGGTATCTCTTTGTGCCTGGTGAAACATAACACAATGTGCATGTTAGTGGGAGATAATCACATTGCAATACAATGATTTGCTTTAAAAATAAGCAATGCACTAACCCTTGAAATAGAAATATACATTTGAATATCAAGGTAACTTTGACTCATTTAGCAGCCAGTGTGGAGCAGAGAAGTGCAAAATGTACAACAGGCTGCAGAGCAGGACACCTTAAATTAACATGGCAACACGTGTGCCCTTTCTGACAGCTACAAATAGGATCACAGGCTGGTAGAGACCTGCCGGCTGAACTGGACTTGCTGTGCCATTTGTCCAGGCTTTACTGCCAATGAAGTCCATTGCCCTGGCTCTGTTTTGTGACATTCATCCCAGCTGTGCAGCCATAATGTGCATCAAGGGGTCGATCACGTGGATTGGACTGGGTTGCCCTGGAAATGCAACGCTGTCAGTAGCGCTCAGACAGTTATTCCCATTGTAGGCTCTTTATTCAGAATGAATGAAGGTGTGAATTGAAGCTTCCCACAGTAGGTAGGGCTTGGCGGAGGGAGAGAACAGCTACTACCGCAATGAAGGGTCTTCAAACCAATGCCCGATTGATCTTTGTCTCTTGCAACTTTTCTCCTCGCAAAATGTAGTGTAACTCCTGTGCCATCCCCCTCTGTATACCATAGAGAGGCAGCTTAGTTATTTTCAATGGGCTGTGTTCTGTGGCTCCTCACCTTTGTCCCCCAACTGGTTAACTAAAGACTAAACATTTTCAGGACATAATCTGCTTTTTGCACACCTTTACTTGAATCCACATAGTTAAATCCTTGGTTTGCTCGCTGACCTGTCCCAGCCATATTCTGAATTGGCACTTTGGGGTTCTGCCAGGCCAAAGGGCTTTGAATCCATCTCAAGGAAATCTTTGCTGGCTTTGCATCTGTGTCAAAGGGGGCAAAGCAACTTTCTCCACATCTTTCAAGTTTCAGAGGAACAGCCGTGCTAGTCTGTATTCGCAAAAAGAAAAGGAGGACTTGTGGCACCTTAGAGACTAACCAATTTATTTGAGCATCTTTCAAGTGACCTATGGAACAAATCTCTATTGGTGTTATGACAGGTTTCAGAGTAGCAGCCGTGTTAGTCTGTATTCGCAAAAAGAAAAGGAGTACTTGTGGCACCTTAGAGACTAACCAATTTATTTGAGCATAAGCTTTCGTGAGCTACAGCTCACTTCATCGGAACAGATCCGATGAAGTGAGCTGTAGCTCACGAAAGCTTATGCTCAAATAAATGTGTTCATCTGTTGGTGTTATGTTGGTGCCCTCTTGTGGAAACTACAAGGACATCAGGCTAATTCCTCTTGTGCAGCTTCATTCATGGTCTAAAATCACTGCCTCCCTGCCAGGAAGTTTGGGATTGTGATGCATAAAAGAACCTGTCACTCAAACTCAGATCGGTAAGCGAGATCTGCTCTTGGTGGAATGAGAATGCAGTCTTTGTTTATCGAGTCTCAAACTGTTTCCCCCTCCTGTCATTGTGCAGCCGTGTCAGCCGGGGAAAGTGCATCCCTTCCACCCCGTCCTGGTATGAATCCAGATCGCCTATCATGCAACAGCTCCAAACCTAGCAGCACAATGTGGGAGGGCCTTTGGGAAGAACTGTCGGCGATGGTAATGAGGCCTCCGCGGAGTACAGGAATGTTGTACTGTCTCTGTCAAGGCTAATTTTATCTTCTGCCTTGGAGATTTTTTACCCCATTTGGTTTATGTAGGGTGAGAGAAATGGTCTGAGTGCAGATCTGCAGCCAGGGATCCCTGGGTTCAGATCCCACCTCTGACATAGGCTCCCTCTGTGATCCCGGACAAGTCGCTAAGTCTCTCTTAAGTGGGGGTAGTAATACTTGCCTCCTGGGAGTTGTGAGGGTTAATCCGTTCATGTTTGTAAAGTGCTGTATAGGGGCTCAGGATTGTTGTTTATCCTAATCACAGTAATCACAGAGCCAGCCAAACTCCCTCACTCTACTCCTTAGCAAATTGCTTCAGTAGCAGGGCAGCCCCTTGGAGGTGTGTGCTGTGCCTGATGCACACAGGTGTTTTCCCATTGCTAGTACTACACAGTCAGGGCTATCTTTTCCACACATACCCACCCAGCCTTCTCTCCTCTGCAGTAAGGAATCTCTCTGCCTGACACAGTGTGAAGTGTCAAGCCAAACGTCTGGCCTGCTCTTGAAAATGCCAATTAATTCAACGCACTCCCCTCGGAGACACCGAGTTGGAGCCGACGGTAATGGGGCTCGAGTTCACTCATTCCTGCATCCTCGGACCATAATAAATAGCATGCGCTTCTGTCCTTCCAGTTAGTCAGCAGCTGGCCTTTTTGTCACGCTCTGTGCAAGCTGCCAGGGGAGTATTTCAAGTGTAAAGAACTATAATTAATAGCTGGCACAGTAATCAGCCTTCTGGTGACTGGATATCTTCTGACCCTGCAAACCAACTGGCTTTCAGCCTCAGTCATGTCTGGCTGGCAGACAAAACTCTATACCTCAGGGGAAGTGATTCCCTGATTGCCAACTGCCATCACGAACCTCCTCTGTCAACCTCCTTATTCCTGTTTTCGTGCTCTCGGATGTCTGGGAGAAACTTTCAGCCCTCACCTTTTATCTGATCGCTTGTCTCCTGCCTCTCCCTCAGTAACAGCGGGCTCTCAGCTCCAGAAGTGTGTCTAGCTTTGCTCTCGGCATCAACTCCTGTCCCCACAACGCTCCAGAATTAAAGGGCTAATGTTTTCTTTCTAGTTTCCCCTTCACAGCTCCCATTTAATGCATTAATCTCCTCTTCCTGGGGGGGAAGGGGTAGGAGCTACACCTTTTGGTCTGTTACAGAGTTTTCGTTTCTGACTGAGCCCCCAGCTCTTCCTACATAGCATAGGGGTTCTCCAGGTTGTCTTCATTCTGTCTGGTCTCTTCTGGAGAGATGGGTTCTCAAACCCATGTAAATAGAGGCCAGAGGACCCTGCACCACTGGTGCCAACCCAGGGCGCAGCAAGCACTGCCATCTCCCAGAGAGTAGAAGGGTAATTCACTGGGACTCAGGAGATCTGGTGTCAAATCCTGGCTTTGTGTGATGTTTGCTGAGACACTTAATCTCTCCGTGCCTCTGTAAAATTAGGGCTAATCCTACAGTATTTCCTTTGTCTATTTAGACAGCAAGCTCTTCAGGGCAGGGATTGCCTCTTATTATGGGTGTATGCAGTGCCTAGCCTGTCGGTTTTATGGCCCTCGCTATAGTACTTGAGCACCTCATGCGAGATAGGGCAGTTCACAGATAGGGAACTGAAGCACAGAAATATTAAATGACTTGCCCAAAGTCACTCAAGAAGCCTATGCCAGAGTAGAGAAAGGAACCCTATTTTCTTCAGTCCTACACTATTTCCCTATTCACTGGGCCACCCATCCTCATGTGCAAAGGGGTCCTGACTTGGGCTGGGACCTGCCATAATGAAAATAACAGAGTGCAGGGAGTTACCAGGTGAACATGCATTCTGATCACCCTGACACCTGTTTGTTCCCTCAGAAAACACCCATTCGTTCCCCCAGAGAAAGCTAATTGGAGTAATTAAAGGTAATTAGCTAATCAGGCCAGTGGGCTGATGAGCCAGTTAGCCCATCAGGGCAAGAGTGATAGAGGCACAGGAATGAAGTGCTGGGAAGAGGAGAAGAGAGAGCAAAAGCAGGCAAGCAAATAAGACGTATTAGCTGAGCCCGGTCTCTCAGAGGCCTCAGGGAAGGAAAACCTCTGCTCCTCAGGTCCCGAGGAGAGGGCCAAAAGCCCAGGAGCTATTGTAAATAGTACTGTTGCATGGGACTGTGAAGGTATTGGTGGAAGGAACTCAAATAAATGGCCCAGTGGATACACAGCCAGTGGAGTTTAAGCTGGTTTCTGTGGGGCTAGAAGGCAGGATGGACTGTGCCCTGCTGCACTGTCATAAGACCTTGTACGAGGATTTGTGGTGAAATTGCTCTTTTAGCAGGGAGCATGTCTGGGTGCATGGCACTCCGCTGGGAGAGCGACAGGAAATGGCTCTCTACCCAGCCTGCTGCTAGGACGGAAGAAGGAAAGATACATCGTACTCTCTCCACTCTCTCTCCACTCTCTCTCAATGGAAACTTAAAACCTAATAGGAAGCTAATTTGCAGCCAGCTCCTAGCAAATCACCTGGGGAAGTTACAAGGCACTCGAAGCTATTCAGGCAGCAACGGGGGGAAGGAATCCTATACTGTGGCCTGCTGCAAGTGCGAAGCATAACCTCCAGGCCAGGGGAAAGAAGCCCTTCATCATCTGTGGGTGACAGAGCAGTCCCTGGGGAGGTACCTGAGCCAAAGTGCAGGGAGAGAGCAGCGCAGAGGGGATCTGCTACATTTGCAAAAATCAGACAGCGGCCATTTATTATAAAGCAGAGTGACTATCCGCCGGAGTGACCATAAGACTGAAATCATCATCATAATTCATAAACAGAAAGGAAGAGGGAGAAAAATAGTCTAGCAGCAGCATCTGGTCCTCCGCAGGGCAGACAGGCGAAATGAAAGGGGGAGGATGGTAGCCTTTTATTGGGCGAATGTCACAGTTACAGTACCTGAGCATTTCAGGTGCCCGCAGGTCACCTCCCTGTGTCATCATGAAGTAGGGACTTAGTTCTCTGTAGGGCAGATGCGCTTCAAGAGCAAAATTGCTTTCTCCGTGACGTGCTGGAAGGACGTGCTCAAGCCATCCAGGGATGATGATAAAAAATGACCCCTTTTTTGGAGTGGAGCAAAACCAAGATCTGAGATTTATTGCATGCTGCCATCACTAAAATGCCTCCTTAGTTTCCTGTAGACCAAAATACTAGGGCAGGAATTTCCATCTCGCTATTGGCCCCATATTTCACTAGCTGTTTTTCTAAGTCCAGTCTTAACGGGACTGCCGTGGGGCTGCCTCTTGCTCCTTGGCTTCGGGGGTTGTTTCCCTTTTAAACTGGGTTCAGAGGAGGGATGTGGGGAACCACATTCCAATCTCAGCTTCCTGAAGCGTTGGCCAAAGGAAGACCATAACAATCGCCAGGGAGAGTCTTTCAGCCCCCTTCAAATGGGGCCTCAACAAGACAGTTCTTATTGTAGTTCTGGGGCCTGGTTCTGTGCTGCATCTCTCAGCCTCAAGGCATTTGCTGTAAAGGTGGCTATTATTTGTATAATAGGAACTACTAGAGCTCCCAGTGAGATGTCTCCTGTGCTAGCTGCTGTACAAACACATCGTGAAAAACAGCCCCAGAGAGCTAACACTTCAAACAAACAAGGCAAGGAGAGGGTAAAAGGAGAAACAGAGCCAGGGACAGGAGACCTTTCAGCCTCCTGGATTCTGCCAGGTGTGGAGGTGAAGAGCAGCCCAGGTACCACTCTTCAGGCAACCTCTGCACTGCAGCCTCCTGCTCCGAAGAGTCAAGGCGGCTCAAAGAAAGTGAGCTGGATTCTGTGCAATATTGGGCATCATCAACAGGACTGTGTACTCAGTTGCAACAAGATCCACCTCGGCTAGCCCATTGGAGGAATGGATTTCACTGTAAGACAAAAGGGGTTGCAGAAGTCTAATTTAGTGAGGGCCTAACTTGGCCTGCAGAACCTTTACTAATGTTGCATGAGCTGCGGATACATGGTGCAGGAGATGTAGTGTGTCATCCACAGGTTTGTTCATTCTGTTCCTCCTGTGCAGGATTGTTCCACTTGTGCAGAGCCATTAAAATTGGACAGAGGCGAGAGCAGAATCTGACCTGCAGAATCTTTATTCCAGGGGATAATGATGCACGAGAAGGAGAGAACCCAACTTGATTCTCAGAGGCCAGGACAAGTGTGCCCAGCTAACAGTCAGGAAAATAATATACAGTTTTTCTTGTAAACTGAGCACCATCAATTCAGAATCTCCCGGAGAGACAATAAATGTGGGATGCTAACAAGCAATGTCCGAGTTGGCCTGAATGATGGGCTTGCTCCAAAGCCCACTGGAATCAATAGGAAGAGTCTTGTTGACTTCAGTGGGCTTAGGTAGAAGTGTACTCATCAGTCCTCAAACAAAGCTGCAGTGGAATTGCAGGCTAGATGCAGCTTTGCTGAGCTCTGAGGTGCGAGAATAAGAATATCCTCAACAAGGATAAGGGAATTTCTACTCTCAGTGAGTCTACAATGTCTAAAAGGCAAAACCAAGCACCATCCGCTTGAATCTTCTTGGGCCTGAGAACTGCTAGAGTGACATGGGGGGACATGGCAGGAGCAAGAACTAATCTTTGAAAGAACAGAGACTGAAGCAGCTGCAGTCTAAAGCTCTAAGAGCTCTCCTGACATAAATAAATACAGCAACTAAACGACATGCTAGGTACTCTGCCCTCATCTGATGGGACACTAGATACACTGACATAATGGTTTAATACTCTAAAAGAGCTTCAAAGCCCCATAAAGCTAATGCATGCAGGGGGGAGAGGAAGCAGTTGGCTGTTACACTACAAAACAAGATTATAGAAGACTTACAGGGAAGTAAACAATGGAGTGGGAAAGTGCTCGAGAATCGAATTACAGTTCATAATATTTTCAATCTGGAAGCTCCAGAGGGAAGGGGAGGTCATTGTCTATTGTACAATGGAGGTTGGATGTACAGGAAGGCAGTGTTGTTTAGTGGCTACAGCAAGGGACTTGGAGTCATGACCCCAGGCTCTGTTCCTGGCTCTGCCACTCACTCACTCTGTGACCTTGGGCAAGTCACTTAACCTCTCCATTCGTTAGTTTACTCATACACTAGTAGTACAGAAAAAATAATACTTATCTCCACTAGGGTTCTTTGAGGGTTAGGGTTAGGACAGGCAAAGTACTAAATGACACACATTTCACACTCCAACAATTCCAGGTGCAAAAGTAAGAGGACAGCGTGGGGGGAAAGCTATTTTCTCGTCTGTATTGTACTCAAGTTCTCCAGTAAGCCCTAGTGCCTGCTGGATGCAGGTGGGTGAAATGAAAATAAGATTTCATGATAAGCTGGTTACTTGTTCTAGGAAAATGGGTGAGAAATGCGTGTGGATGTGGCAGACCTCTGTCCAAATGTGTATCTTAGGAAGAAGCTCTGTTTGTACCAAAGAACTCTTTCCCCACGCAAGAAAGATGAATCAAGGCCAAATTATATTATCAGCTTGCGTTTTACCTGCACCAGTCGTGTTCTCCGCCACACGTGTGCAATGATCTTCACTCGTGTACAAATGTTGTGGCCTTTGCTGTGTTCGTGAAATTAGAAAGCTTTTATTTTTCAAAGCCATATTTTTTTTTGTCAAATCTTAGGAGCTAATTCATAAGTGCATGGAGCTTGTTTATATTTTAGAAACTTCCTTGAGAGGCTGTAGGTTATGCCTCCCATCCATCCTACCCTAGAGCCATTACAGCCCAGAAACCACTTTTCATGCTGGCAGAAATGGAATCTGGCATTTGCTGAGACGAAACAGCATTTCTGCCTGGAAAAAAAAGGTGGGGGGAGGGGGGGTTAAAAAATCCCAATAGCTCACTGTGCTGGCGAGTACAAAGGGGAAAAGCTTCAGGTTAACATGCTGCATTCTCCACTTTCAGTGGGGCTCAGTGAATCCTGGCAGCCAGGAGACTTCCCTTCTGTTGTTGGTTTTGCCACTGACAGTCTGCGTGACCTTTGGCAAATCAGTCAGTGTCACTGCCTCCATTTTCCCATCTGTACAAAGGGATAACATTACTTCCTTTCTGCTGTAAAGTCCTCGGAGATGTACTGACATGTTGTTTATATTACAAGCTTCTAAAAAGCCCCAGTCAGGACTGGGTGCTCATTATGCTAGCTGCTGTCTGGAACATGGGAAGACATGGTCCTTGCCCAGCAGCCTGGTCAGCAGACATGTCAATCTGTCTTTCTGACTGGTGCCCGCTGAGAAGTCTTTTCACAGCTCACGCTCTACAGGAGCCTCTTTCATAGATCTCCTGATCTCCTTGCATATTAAAGGTATTCTTGGGTACTTTGTTCATGCCTCCTATGGAATCTTCTGGCTGCCTTAAGTTGGTTGGTTTGTTCTCCTCCCTCAATCCCTCACTGCAGACACACACTCAACCTTCTGGCTGAGGAGATCTGGAGGGGGGCTTATTTTGGAGGCATAGTTCCACAGTTGGAGAGAGAACTGGTTGGGTGACTCCCTTCTGCAGCAATCCCTGCCTGGGGCTTGGAGCTGGGTCCAGCAATCAGAATCAGCTCTGGCATGTGGTAGCAGAGAGTGCCGTGTCTTGCCAGCTCAGCCCACTCTTTGGCTATGTCTGTGCTACAGACTTCTGCTGTCATAGCTACGTTGGCCAGGGGAGAGGGAGATGGAGTGATGCCTGATCAACATAGCTGTGTCGGCAGAAGCCCTTAGTGTAGACTGCAAAACTGCACTTTTACCAGCATCGCTTGCTTTGCCCATGGAGGGTGGTTTTACTCATAGACTTTAAGGTCAGAAGGGACCATCATGATCCTCTAGTCTGACCTCTGGCACATTTCAGGCCACAGAACCTTGCCCCCACACTCCTGTATTAGGCCATTAATTTCAGTGACTGAGTCACTGCAGTCTTTAAATTATGATTTGAGGACGTCAAGTTACAGAGAATCCATCATTTACTCTTGTTTAAACCTTCAAGAGACCTGCAACCCGCGCTGCATCAGGACAAAGCGCAGTTTAGCCATTCTAGCTGCGTCCCGACTTGGAACACTTTGCTGATGATGTATTGGTATTCCTAGAGTGCAGTGGCTCTCAAACTTTTGTACTGGTGAACCCTTTCACATAGCAAGCCTCTGAGTGTGACCCCCCCCTTATAAATTAAAAACACTTTTTATATATTTAACACCATTATAAATGCTGGCGGCAAAGCAGGGCTTGGGGTGGAGGTTGACAGCTCGTGACCCCCCATGTAATAACCTTGTGACCTTCTGAGGGGTCCTGACACCCAGTTTGAGAACCCCTGCTATAGTGGTACTGCACCCCTAATGCAGACATAGCAGTAATCTTTCCTCCTCTCCCCCCACCCCTGCCCACCAGCGCACCTAAACAGGCTGTTTGTATTCCCTCATATAAAAGGTTTGTAACACACACACCATATGCATCACTGTACCAATTCAGTGTATCCTCTGTTCCCTGCCACAAATGGAACAAAGCCGAGGTCGGTGATAAGACGATGTTTCCAGGTCCCTGCGAGTACATTGTTTTTAACACACCGAAATAGCCGTGTTGAAAGAATCGAAGGCACAGAAAGAACAACTGATGAGATGAAGGGTTGGGGAATGCACGAAATGTTCGTCTTTCATTAAGTTATACTGAGTCTGTTGTATAAAATAACTAAAAATATCCCTTCCCCACCGTGCTGTCTGTCCTCTGTATCGTGTGATCTGCTGCAGAGTATCTGAGGAGGGAATATCCCCAGCAGCATATCTCCCCATTTATTATGGTATGGTACCGCTATGTCTTCCTTGTACTTTCAACTTAGAGCTTGTTATGCATCTAGACTTTCATATCCGGGAGATGCAGGGAAATTGCTGTATGCTCATCAACATAATGCCCTGTGCTTTGTGGCAGCTACTATCCCAAAGGAGCCCAGTGCAATTTACAAGCATTAAGGAACGATTTTCACCCACCACTGAAATGCAACTCCCTCTAGGGTGGCGTTTGGCAGCTGTTACACGGTAGGCGTTTAGGACAGGGAGTGAACAAATGCTGGAGGAGTTTAAGGTGGACAGGTGGAATAGCATTTCCCACATGGGAATTTAGCCCTGCTTTCCTGGCCATTACCCACCCTCTTGCCAGGAGTGCCATGGGGCCTTTATAAATGAAGAATTAAGGACTCAACTCTAGGACTTGCCTGACAAACAGCCCCGCCAATAGCGCAGTGACCCCGCGGGGCACCAGGCTGAGATATGGATTTAACACTGCCTTAGAAACAAGAGTGTCACTTCTGAGTTTCCAGCACCACTACCAGAAATAGTTTCATGATCAATCAAACTAACTGTTGTTAAACAGCGACTTTTAACGTTCAGCTGCATTTGATGGAGAAAATGGCTTTGCTCTCTGGAAGAAGAGCTTTCCATTAAATCAACTCAATCAAGCTAGATGATGGAACTCGCTGTTTCAAGGATTTCAGTGGCCTTTGCTCAGTTATGCATCCCATCCCCATGGCCCTTTTCGTGTCTCCACCGAAGCTCCTCTTGTAGGAGATTCATGTGCAGAGGCAAAGATGCAGATGCTTCTACAGCGCCTCCATTGATCTGTACCTAGTTTCGATGTCTTGACTGGAGGTGGAGGCTCAGAATAGACCAAAAGAAATCTCATGTGAGTCATAGAACTAGAAGGGACCTCGAGAGGTCATCTAGTCCAGTCCCCTGCACTCAACGCAGGACTAAGTATTCTCTAGACCATCCCTGACAGGTGTCATCATGTAATGTAACATCCCTGACAGGAGTTAATGTAAGTGCACTTCTCTACTCTTCTGCTGCGGGTAACATTATGAAAGGAGAAGAGGCCTCTTTAATGAGGAGGCAGGTGTGTTTCTGTAGCATCAAAGATCTGCTCACCCTTCCTTACTGGAGGAAAGTGGTGCCATTGACAGAGTAGGGACTGTGGGGTTGTCTCCCAGTTCTTTGTGCTGTTGCCGTGGATTCTGAACAGAGAGATGCTCGGTGTTTGTTTCTAGGAGGGCACCCATGAGCCTATGTATGACAGCTCTGTGTCACCTGAACCCCTCCGGAGGATAGGTGGGCCAGTTGTTGAAGGGTCGGGGGGGGATGGTGCCTGGAATGGGTGAAGAATTCATGAGCTCCCCACCAACCATGTGTCCCTCTGTGGGTCCTTTCCCCACTGAGCAGCCCTGGGGGTTCTGAGTGGGAGGCACTGGGAGACTACAGTGATAAGGAGCCATTTAGGAGTCTGGCTCTAGGACCGGGATGGGTGTCTGGCTTAAGCCCAGCTCCAGCAGGAGACGGCTGTGCCAGTTATTTATTTCAGTTTGAAGAGCAGAATGGTATCTTCCTTCTCCTGTTGGAACATCTGGATCCTCTGAGCTGCTACCTTTCCCTCCCACAATGCTTCGGGTCCCTTCTGGGGAGCTGCGGGTGAAATCACATTTTACTGCAGGATTATGGGTGTGCTTAATTTTAATTTCTTGCCCCTGCTGTTCTGAGCCTGCTGCGGGGCAAAGGTGTCTCTCTCATTATGGCTCCGGGCCACAGTGTGGCCTAGACTCTGGCATGCAGCTGTGCCGCTCTCCCTGCAGATCTGACTGCTTTTTCAGGAGCCTGCCAGAGCTCTGAGGACTGCCTCCCCATGGCAGTTCTCAGAAATAATTGTCAGGCTATTTACTGCTGAAACTACTAATGATCTGTCCTTCCTAATGCAAGCGTATTCAGTCGATGCTCTGTAATCTGCACTGGTTGCCTATGGGCCCCAGGGGAACTTTTAGGGGTTGTTTCTGGCTTATAAAGCCCTAAATGGCTCCAACCCATCTACCTGAGAGACCAGCACTCTCCTCAGGCTGTCTGAGAGCAGCTGAAATCAGCAGAGACGCTTGAGCTGGAGTCCCAGTGGTATAAATGAGAGGGGGACTTCTGGCAGGGCCTTTTCTATGCGGGATTTGGAATTCGTTCCCCATCTTGGTCTGAAGCAGCCTGAATCTGATGTCCCCCAGGGCATGCTGCAAAGCTAATTTGAAAAAAGTGGGAGGGGGGAACTGATATATATGGGGAGATTTGGATTTTTGACTTGCCTGGCTCACTGCGGGTGGGTTATATTGCATTGTCATTCTGCCCTTGAGCTGTGCTGTTTGCTATGTAGTCTGTGTTGAGAGCACCTAGAATGCATGGCTGGGTGCCCTTTTTGAAATGTTTGTATACATCTCTACTAGCACCTGAGCTGTTGTCTCTTAAGGATCTGTCATGCTGCTCCATTCCCGTGAGCACACTTCCTGCGTTTCCAGGTTTTGGGTGCATTACGCCAAAGACAACCCACGGATCAAACCAGCGCTGGGATAAACTGGCCTGTACATGTCTGAGATGTGAGGCAGCAAGGTCTGGTTTCCAGAGCGGGAGATTTTTCTGCTGTGGGATAAAAAAAACACGAATGACAATTTACCAGCCCACATACAAAATCTGTTTGTCATCCCTTCGCTGTGATGGTTGGTAATTGAGATTTTACTCACCCAGCACAAAATATGATTCATTGTGGGTGGGAGAGGTGAGGAGAATTTTCACAAGGCTATTTACATTCCATTCCTGACTTAGCCACTGACT
The DNA here is from genome assembly GCF_965140285.1 of Lepidochelys kempii. Lineage (NCBI taxonomy): Eukaryota > Metazoa > Chordata > Testudines > Cheloniidae > Lepidochelys > Lepidochelys kempii. The sequence continues at coordinate 20,195,292 of NC_136394.1, read as the reverse complement.
CACTGCTGATCTAATGCTCCTTGAAATCATGTGGAGTGGTTCCCTGTGTGGCCTTCAGGACAGTCTCCTTATTGTTCTGCTTTTGTTTCCCCCTCATTACAGTGGGGATGAGTTGTTCCCAAATGTGTATTGAAGCACTTTCAGCTCCTCAGATGAAAGAGTCCATGTAAGGGGGAAGAATTCCTGGTTTTCCAGTGCCTTCGAGTGGATGCTGGGTCTGTCAGCGTGCAGTGATCTAGCACTTCAGTGAATGTGGGAGTAAATAGGATGTCAGAGCTGCTGACTCTGTACTGCTGACTCTGTACAGCACCTAACGGAGCATTCTCCTTTGGCTGAAGCAGGAGCAGTCTGTGTTTTTGGAGCAGAAGTCTGTGACTTCCCCTCCCCGTGTGGTTAGCTGGTGGCGGTGGTGGCTGACTTAGTGTTGTTTTGCACTGCATGAGAGCTTCTCCAGCGAAAAGCGATATTTCTCCTTTGCTAACACATAACCTTGGCACTGACATATTATGGATATGGGCATCCTAGATGTATTTAAGATAGGGTCAGATTCGCTGTAGATGTAAATGGGTGAAACTCCATTGAGTGCCACCAGCAAAGAGCATGGCTGTTAATTTTAGTCAGTCTTGCTTACTCTGAGTCTCCAGTGCTGTGCACTAGCATTTCTAGGTAGTATTTCATTCTTAAGGCACAACGATTGGCTATGTGAGCTGAGACGGCAAACAATGATCTGTGGCTTTGATGTGGAAAACTGGAGAGGATTCAGAATAGTGCAGGGAATGAACTGCAAGATGGGAGGACAATTGGAAAGGGGAAGCCAGAGCGTTTCCTAGGTGTTCACGTTTTTTGTTTTGTTCGAGCGGCTCTGTAAGTCATGACGGGGGATAAAGCAGCAACTACTGAGATTCCTCTTAGCTCCTTGGTGCTGGCAGGAATGGCACTTCCCTGGGCTGGCAATCTGGCATGTGCTGAGAAAAATCCAACTGCTGCCATCAAAGGTTCAGGGAGTGCTGCTATGAATAAGTATTTTCAAAGCTCTGTCACTTATCGGCAGCGCCTTCTAGTCAGGCACTAGAAGATTCTTTTTGAGCTGTGGATTCCTAGAGGGGAGCCTAGGCAGAGAGAGAAAAGCGAATTGATGTGAATTGTGTGTCTTGGGCGAAGCCCTAGGGAAGTGAGCACTGTCCAAGAGATGATGCACAGAAGGTATTCTCTCACTGGCACGCTATTCATTCCTCCTAAAGTGCAGTCTGGAATTCCTCTTTTTCTGTCTTCTCTTTTCTGTGCCCAGTTTGTGCCTCATATGGGGTACGTCTACATGAAAGCTGGAAGCTCCGCTTAACCTAGTGCACAAAAATAGCGGCACGGATAGTGTCACCTGAGTGTGTACCGGGGGGTTGGAAGGGCTTGTATTCAGGCAGCTAGCCCGTGCTGCCCCCGTATTGCAAAGTCCATGCTGCCGTTTGTAGGGCCCTAGCTCAAGCAGAGCTAACACGTCTGTCTGCCCAGGCTGGGAGGTACACTCCCAGCTGCAGTGTTTGCATGCTCTTGGAAACTACTTGCACTGCAGAGAACTCTCTCCTGGCACTTTACGTACCCAGTTGAATTTCAGCTCTGTAATGACAGGAGTTGCAGCAGTGACGTATTGTTCCTTTCAAGCTTCAAGACCTGATTTCATCCACAGAGACACCTTGCCTATGTTAGCAATGGCAGGATCAGATATAGGTTACGTCGGCATCACTTAGAATGGTATGTTCTTGATCAGGAGTTTTGCAGCTCACCTTTAATTATTGCCATTTGTTGCGGCTTGACACATAAAGCCGCCTCAGGGTCATGTTATTTTTCTCTCTCACGCTCACACACACACACCGCACAACTTCTTTTATCTTGCTTTTTGTGTTTACATTCAAAATAAATTGTCTTGGCCTCTCTGGTTTTGCTGGAAGACTTGAAAGATGGTGGGATTGTGACATTGCACTAGACTGAAGCTTCTCCCAGATTCCAGCTGTAAAGGGAATATTGAGTCAGACTCTCTGAAAGCTCTCGCTTCCTCTTGTTTAAAAACTTGTTTTAAGGGGCCACTGTGATCAGCTAGTCTGACCTCCTGTATAAACTAGTCCACAGAACTTTCCTGAATTAATTCCTCTCTGAAGTACAGTAGATCTTTCAGAAAAACATCCAATCTTGATTTATAAATTGCTCCAATACTTAATTACCCTCACTGCTAAAAATGTGCATGTTATTTCCAGTCTGAATTTGTCTAGCTTCAACTTCCATTGGATCATGTTAAACCTTTCTCTGCTAGTTTGAAGAGCCCATGATCAAATATTTGTTCCCCATGTAGGTATTTATAAACTGTGATCAAGTTGCCGCTTAATCTGCTCTTTATTAAACTATTCAGATTGAGCTCCTTGAGCCTGTCACTATAAGGTATATAGAGAAGGCACTATATGTAAGCACTGGGAATTATTCCACAATCCACACCTCTACAGCTGATGACTGGGAAAATACAACTCAAGTTTCAGCCTGTTGTGGGTCTTTACCCCTTATAGTCCTTGGGGGCCCTCAAAAAACAAACGTACACACAGGGGCCTGAAATTCCTGTTATTTGTAGGATACAAAAACAGGCAAGGGAGGGAAAAAAAATTATGGGAATATCCTTGAGATTATCATCATAAAGGAGTAAATCCTTTCCCCCTTTGAAATTTACATTGATACGTGGGCACCAGAATAGCACTAAACCGACTGTGGGCTCTTACCAACAGGCCAGTCCTGATTCACTCTTCTCTCGGTGCATAGTTCATACCCACCCAGTCCGCCCTCTGCAAGCACGCCTCACTTCTGCTTAGACCTTTAGTGGCTTTGCACCAGCCGCAGGAAATGTTTTGTGCCAGCAAACGCGACATTTCCAGTTCTGTGGCTCAAACAGACTTCAGCTGTCAGTCTAGTACCTTCCCCAGGCACTTACATGATTATTGTTTAAACTCCTTGCTCTGCCTTGTTGTAATTTGTGTGTTCTGATTGCCACCTTCGCTTTCCTTGCTTGCATCAATCATTGCGGGGCTGAATAATCTACAAAATAGCCGCCTGTTGTCTTGTAGCTCCTGACATACACACAGCTGTGCGTACATGCTTGGACAGGAAGGAGGGTGCATGGGCTCAGATTAATTTACATGCTGGGCCTACAGGAAATTGAACAGCCAGGAAGATTGGTTACAGCACCCCATTGCACAGAGTTGGCAAGTTATTTGGCTCCTCCTGCTGCCTGGGGCAGGAGATATGTGGAGGATGGGGCTGGAAGGACAGAATGGCAGAAGTCACTGTTGGCGTGAAAGAAAGAGGAGATCCAGAATCTGCCGTGGAGCTCAAACGCAGCCTGTACCTCAGGCTCTGATGCCATATTGCTGGTGTTAGAGACGAGGGGCCAGATCTTCAGCTGGTTTAAGTTGGTGCTGCGCCATTAAAGTCAATGTTCATTTACGCCAGCCGAGGATCGGGTCCGAGATCAGTACCTGTCATGGCCATCCTTGATAGGGTAGCGAAACGTCAGTAATAACATCTGTGCTATCCTTGGTATTCTGGGAGTTGTTCAATGGCTTAGCCCACCCCACAGCACTCAGCTACACCCAGTTTAGTACAGCGGCCATCCAAAGGACTGGCCAAGATCAATTCCCCAAACATGGCTTGAACTGAAGGTGAAACAAAATTGACCTGGGTACGATCACTGCAGGTGGGTGGGAGGAGTAGCCTAGAGGTGTAGTTCTCTGTACAGGTTTCGGTGCATTTCTTCATCTGTTTGATTCTTTTTTCCTGGACTGTGTTTGTTTGAGCTCCTTCTATAATTCAGCTGCATGTGCCCCTGCACCGTGGCCTGTCTGCTATAGAGCTGTCTGCCCAGAAGAGCAGGGAAGACTGAGAATGAACGGGGGAGTAGCCTGTGTTCCCAAAACAAAGAGATTTCATGCTGTTCTCTTTCACCTGCACTGTGTGTGTCTGTCCCAGACTGATGTGGAACGAAGTATGTTCCTGTGACTTGATTAAAGCAGCTTGCCCCGTTGCATGCTGACGTTTAAACAGAAAATTAGCTTTCCAAGCACTCCTGTTGAGAATAGTCTGTCACGACGTATTTGCTGATAGCTTGAACATGATTAACTGTGACAGAGGAGCAGTCTGCATAAACTGTAAATCCAGATCCAGAGAACATCCTTTTCCAAAGGCAACACAACCGAATTTTGTTTACGCAGCTGATCGCTCCCTCCCCAAGATGGCGTTCCCACCAGAGCCAGCGTTGGTGGAAGAGCACGACATACAGCAAACTCCCTGGAAAAGGCATTTGCTCTGCAGATGTGTGTGTAGGTCTCAGGAAATAGCACTGCACGTAGTATTGGAACGACATTTGGCAATAGATCGAAACCACTGCGAACTCCAGCCAGGTTTTCTGAGATTCAGGCTTGACACAATATAAACTTTAAGTAAAGCTAAATCTTCAACATTAAAAAAACAGCTAAAATGAAATAGCCCGGCATTTTAATGCAGAATGAAACACTTCAACCTTCTCTGACCTTATCCCTGAACACCTCTTTCTCAACTTGATTTCCCAGTAGGGAAGACCAACTATTTCCAGTGTCCGCTTGACTCGTTGGGCAAATGCTTGTGTTTTCCACCTCAAAGAGGATGTCCAGTTTTCATTTGGGAAGTTAGTGGGGAGAGAGGGAAGGGAGCCAACTGGAGGGACTCAAAGAAGCAGAGGAGGAATTCAGGAAGGCATGTGAGATGTTGGGGGAAGGTATCAGGGAAACAGCAGAGGGAAGTCGCTAGGGAAGGTAGGAAATAGCTGCAGGGTCTGGAATGGAGTCAGGGAAATGGCAAAGGGGAGGTGGGATGGCATTTGGAAATGTAATAGGAGGCCACAGTGGTATCTGGAAGGGCCTGGGAAACAGCAGAGGGGTGTCTAACGTAGTAGTAATTTAAATCTAATGTCACTGCACTTAGCACAAGAGACAGCACGGATTGTAAGCCGTGGTCTTGACCTCTAGGGGTTTGTCAAATGTTCGGTGTGCAGATTCCTAAATATCTCAGAATTATTTTTCTGGGCCGCACTGCCTAGAATACAGGGAATGATGGTGCCAGGAGCCCTATGGGAAAGGGAGGGTGAAAAATGAGTTTCTGTAAACATCCAGCCAAGCCAATGTTCAGGAGACGGCATAAGACTTTCAGAAAGCTGGCTTAGGTTTGGAAACTCTTCTTTTCCTGTGTTGTCCGGTTCTCTTCCAGACAGCTCCAAGTGGTGCTGGCAGTCTGCATTACACATTTTGTAAGCTGCATTACAGATGGATCAACAGTGCCCTTGATAATTCAGCTGAATTTTATAACCTCATGAAACTGGCCAATCAGCCTGATAGTTACTCTGATAATCAGCCTGATAGTTACTCTGATAGTAATGGCTGTTACTCTGAAACCTATAGTTAAAGTTGATTGTAGCTGGCTCCTACCATGGATTTTGAAAATATCCACTTGGCAGCTTCTTTAAATGTTAAAGATCGGGGATACTGTATAGTGCCAAAAAGAAGGCACACGCAAGAGATGATTTGTCCTGTGTGTGAACTCGAATGCAGAAATAGGTGGTGTGGAGGGACAGGGACAAGAATGGTGAAACAAGCATATTTCTTTTTCATTCATGTGTGTGGCGAGAAGAGAGTTCCATTTTTTTCTCTTGCAAGTTTTCATGATGGAAGATCATAAGTGTTGATTAATTGCTGCAGAAGATACACGGAGTCACAGTTTAAATCTGAACAGTGGGCATCTTTCATACAGAGGGAAGCTTAAATGTCTTGGCTTTGACATCTCAGCAACCTCTCATTGGGATGATTAGAAATGTGGAGATTGGCGCACTGAGAAGCTGGCATTAAAGAAGCCTGGAACAGCTCTTTATTCATCCTTATAAAGGCTCGTCTGGGCACCCAAGTGTCTCATTCATCCATTCTCCTTTTGTTCAGGTGCAACTGATAATTGGCTTTTCCACATCAGAGTGGGGAGCGCTTTAGAACCAGATTTCTTTCTTTTGATTAATTTTTAATTGTTTTATGGGCTTTAAGAAAAGGCCCGGCAGAGAACAAGCTGAGGACGAGCGGGAGAGGGAGGGCAGAAGAAAGGAACCGGGAGAGAGAATGGTCCTGTAGCGATAGAGTAACATGTTGATAATACCGTCTCTGTGTAATATGCTGTATGTTTGTCACTGACCTGCAATAGTGTACAATCGGCGGCTGTTGCTACGTGGATTTGCACAGGCTGGGATGTGGTGAAGGTACAGGGAACGGGGACAACTGTCACGGGCAGATAGACTTGCAGGCAGCATACCTTGTACCCTTTCAAATGACAGCAGAGCCCCTCTTCAGCACGCACAGCCCCAGTGGCATTCCCGTTCGTCTCCCACGGCCACGTGGCCCTGCCTCATCCTCCCACACAGTAGGCCATGTAAAAAGTAACCTCTGTATCCATTCTCCTGGACGATGCTCTTCCTAGAGTTCTCGTTTCACTGGTCTAATCGAGAACAGGGGGGAAATTCCCACTTAATTACAGCTGCTTTGGTGTCGCCAGCCTGCCTTTCCCTTGTTGCTCTCTGATCTTTTAAATTCCTGCAGCCAAAGAGAAGTTCCCTCCTATAACTGCTGTTCGTCCCAGGAGAACAAAACCACTCCCACTCCTCCCAGCCGAGGGTCTCCTCATTCATCCTGCAGGAGAGGAAGGCAGTCAAGGGGCTAATACCCATCACTTCAATAATACCTTTCATCTGAAGGTCACAAAGGGCTTTGCAAACATTAATTAATTTAGCCTGCCAACACCACTGAGAATAGTAATAATATTGCTTCTTAATGCTGGGTAAACTGCGTCACCAAAAATGAGTGACTGCCAAAGTCCCCACAGCGAGACTTTCTCAGAACCTGGAATGTGCAGACTCTCTGATACCATGGTGTGGGCATGGTATAGAAACCTAGATGCATAGGCACCCAGGAGTCTTGCTTCCTGTCCAGCCACTAGGCAATGCTTCCTCAAACTGCCCCCGATGCCTCTCAGAAAAACTTACTCCAAACACAATCCTCGCTGTTACTTCTCGATTCTGTCCTTTTAGGGCTGCTCTTACCTGTAGGCTCCCATGTCACTCACGTATCTTATACTTACTTTCCAAAGAGAGGGTGCCCTTGCTCCAAGACAATGCGTCTAAGACAATGACTGCACCCAGTGCATTATTGGGCACTTGTTTAAGAAATGACTTTGTGCTGATTTTTTTTTTATATCTACGTCCAAACGCTTTTAAAAATTCAAGCCCAACCAGAGCCTTTGATTCAGATGGCGCTGCTTTGTAAAATCTCTCCGAGCAGCGCCGCCTCAGTCATTACTCGCATCATCACAGCTATGCCACAGCAGGTCTGCTTTGCCTTTGTTTTCTGACCACCTCTTTCCCCCCGGTTAGACACAGGGCTGCTGTCATGAAGGAAAAACACTTTTGCTCTTTAAATCTTTTATAGAGTCGAGGTTTGTAAAAAATGGAACACAAGCCTTTAGGGAGCAATCAGTCTGCAAACTGTCCAGCAACCCAGAAGCTTGGGCGCGTTTGGTTCAGGCAGAGACAGATGTCGTTGGACGGATGGCGCTGGCTTTTTCAGCCAGTCTCCTCCCACCGCTTGGACAGCTTTGCACCTCTCTGGTTCTAGAGAGACGTGGCTCCTTGCGGCTCACTTCTGGCTGGTGTTCATCCTGGAGTAGCCTTGGACAGGTGATCTGCAGGCCTAATTGTCCCTAGCAGATTTTTAATTCATTTCAGAGCCGTTTTTTAAGAGTAAAGTTTTTATTTTACAGAGTCTGTAAGTTGGGGTCTTGAAGTCAGTGGGAGCTGAGGGCTCTCAGTACCCTTCAGGAGCAAAAACTGGTACCCTCTGTCTTTTAAAAAGCCCCATCTGCTCTGTGTTCAGCCTCCAGGGGCTGACAATGGATCTACATTCAGATCCAGGGAATCATTGCACTGCTGGGCTCAATTCTTTATTTAGGAAATCTCATAACCCTGAAGATGGAAGCCCTCTATTTAAGAGGTTTGTCAGCAGCACAAGCTTTCTCATGCTGCCTCATTCGCACCTATCCTCCTTCCACCGGGAAAGGATAGAGGCCTCAGTCCTGCATCAGCTCCATGTGTATAGATCTCTGTGCCCAGACAGAGCTCCATTGATATCCAGGGCTCCTTGTAGGCACATTTGGGGGAGTGCGGCCCGAGAGGTTACGTCTCTATGCTTCTGTACGGAAGCTGCCAACCAAGATGAAAGCTGTCCTGGGGATTTCTGGGTCCCTGGATCCATCTCCAGGACCTTGCTCTACACTGGAATGTGCCTCTCCATGCTCTTAAACCCATGGTTTTGTGACTATTCTTTGGCTTGGGAAGGAAAAGTTGTTTTTTAAGACATGAGAAGTCAAACTGATGAGCCAGAAGACTTGCTAGCCACCCCCTCTGTGTCTAGCTGAGGTGTCAGAACAAGAGGCTTATTTCAGCGTGTAGGGAAAGCTGGCTTTTGCTGAGGTGGTGCAAGCTTGTCTTGCTTATTGCTTTGGCGCTCCTGTTAGAAGAGAGCAGGGACTCCGTTTAGAGAAGATTTCCTTCCCCCTGTTAGAAATTTCATTTTGGAGTGGTAGAAAAAAGGTCCCTTGAAGGGGAAACAGAGATTGGTGTGGACATTTCTTCTTCCCAGAGCACCAACCTATTAGAAATATAAACTGCCTGGAAAAAAAAATAATTGGGATGACACACTGGATTTTAATTTATCACCGAGTAAGCCACCTCAGGCAGAGCTAGGCGATCCAGGGTCTGCTGTATTTGCAGCCAGCAAGCAAAATGCACTCATTTGGGGAGAGAGCTCGTCATTTGGCTGATTATATAAATTACTTGACCGGTATTAAGTCCCACCTGAACTTGGTCTTGAAGCGGTCAAATGCAAATAGATGCTTAGCCAGTGTGTCATTGATCACCTTCAGCGCTTGAAACTACTGCATGTTTAATGCCAGCTGTGGATTTTAATATATCGGTGTAACAGTTTTGCTGCTTACAAAAACAGAATTTGCCTCAGTGCCTGTCATTATTTCAGACCCTACACTAGGCACGATACAGATTGTACAGGAATTGCCATGGCCTGTAGTACAGTATTATCTGTTACACAGACGAAGATGGGGATTGACACCACTGTGACGCTGGCTGACCAGGTCATATCAGAGAGTATTCAGGTCAATTCACTTGTGTATTAGTATAGATCAAAGTGATTAGTGTTTCGGGTGTTTAAACTTCATAAAACTAATGGGATGTTGCATGCATTGTTTTCGCTTCTCTGTTTCTGTTGCAATGTAATAGCAAACATTTACATTGTGTGTACCCCTGTAACGAAAGAACTCTCCAGACATCAAAAAAGCCATGGGGAATGCCAACAAAGGACTTTGGAATTACTGGTTTCAGAGTAACAGCCGCGTTAGTCTGTATTTGCAAAAAGAAAAGGAGTACTTGTGGCACCTTAGAGACTAACCAATTTATTTGAGCATGATGCATCCGATGAAGTGAGCTGTAGCTCACGAAAGCTTATGCTCAAATAAATTGGTTAGTCTCTAAGGTGCCACAAGTACTCCTTTTCTTTTTGGAATTACTGTAGCACCTTTTCTGATAAAGTAAATGGCTGTTGTGTTGATGACCTGAGGTGAGGTGCATTCCTCACGCAGTGTCATCAAAGGAAAAGCCCCCATGGGTAGAGACACTGTCAGCTTGTTTTCTGTGCAAAGATACTATAAACATGAATTCAAAGAAAGATCCTCTTTCTCTAGGCTGTTTGGATTCTAACAAGGCAGAATAACTGAACGAGAAGACAGAGATCCCCAGAATTACTTTGGGTAGCCCTGAGAGTCTTTTGTGAAACAGATTACTACATCTCTGCTACCATTTGGAATTACAGACTGACTCGCCTGTACATATATTTTACCTGCTTTATCCTCTCAGTAACTTTCATTCTTTTTTCTTGGCTGCTAGCATTGTCTGTGGCATAAGATCTGGAGTGCCAGTTGAGCTGGGGTAAGTGACCGGTCTCTTGGGACTGAGGGAAGCCTGATGTGGTGTGATTTTTGGTTTTAATAACCTTTTTATCACAAAGTTCAGTTTGTCTGGGAGGTCAGATAGAGTCAGGAGAGGCTAAGGGGACTGTCTGTGACTCTATGGTAAGACTGGTATAGTGATCCAGGAATTCACATTTGTTACTGACTTGGTGAAATCTAATTATAGACCACATCACCAGTTTGGGGGGTGTCTGCCCTCGTTTTCTGATGGTCTGTCCTGAGATAGGCACTCACAGTTATGAGCCACTCGAGACAGTATGACAGTCGCTAAAGCGTTGTTTCATAGGGTGAGGATGCTGTTTCCAACTCTGGATTACTGAACATATCCCTTACCCTAAGCCCCCTCTTCTCCGTGTGTATTTGTACATTTTGCATGTACAGTTCTCTTGACCTTCCAAAGGTTTCAATAACGGCCAGTGTCCTGTGGAGAAGCATACTGGTAACTGCATGTTGCTTTGCCTTCAGGGACCCTAGTACACTGGACTAAATTTGTATATAATAAAAAGTCTTCCAGGTTGGTATTTGTGTGTGTTCTGCTCTTGAATTGCCCGGGTCTTGCTGCTTTCAAGACCCCATGCAAGATTCATTTGTTTAAGCAGGGCTTTCGTGAATAACTCAGAAGCACAAGGGTGAGGATCCAAAGATATTTTTCTTAGAAGATAGCCACCATGTTTGATCGCATTCAACAGCTCGCCTTAGAGGCCCCAATTCAGCAAAGCACTGAAGTGTGTGCTTAACTTTAAGTCTGCAAACGGAGCCTTCCCTGTTCAGCAAGCACCTGTTCACAAGTTCACATTCCATTGACCTCAGTGGGTATGTCTATGATGCAAAAAAAAACCACGGCACCAAGTCTCCGAGTCCAGGTCAATTGAGTCAAGCTTACAGGGCTAAAAATTGCAGTATAGCTGTTCAAGCTCGTGCTGGAGGCTAGGCTCTGAGGCCCAAACCCTTCCTGGGATTTCAGAGCCCAGGCTCCAGCCTGAATATCTACAGTGCATTTTTTAGCCCCACAGCATGAGTCCAGCGAGCCTGAGTCAGCTGAGCCAGGCCAGCCACAGTGCTGCCCTGAATCTTTTATTGCAGTGGGTCTCAAGCGCACATTTAAGTGCTTTGCTGTGTCAGGAACAAAATGAGATCTCTTCCACTGGACATATATCATTCTGGTCTATAATTTTGTTAATATGGCCCCTAAATGCCATGGGAATAGACACAATAGAAAAACATATAGGGTAGACTCCTAGCTGCATTGAAATCAGTGGCAGAACTCCCATTAACTTCATTAGAGCCAGGATTTCATTCGCAGGTTTGTGTTTAAACTCTTACAATCAATACAATTTTCTTGGAGAGAAGAGGTGTGCGGGTGCATGACAATTGCAGACGCAGTGCTGCATGCATTCAGTGTAATTAGGAAAGCTGACAAACATAGTTAGAAACACTGCTAATTAATTAAGCCTAAACTGCTCACAGACTCGGAGAACTAACAAAATCCACTTCTCATATGGGAGTAATGGGGACCTCACTTCAGAATATTTCGCAATGGGTTCGTCTACCTGCAGTGGGCAGTTGTGCTCAGCAGATGATGTCAGCAGTCAAGGCCCTCCCTAAATGCCTCTTTTCTCCTACTTGATCCAGATTGACACACTGAAATGACTGGGGGGCGTGGGAGGGGCTTTGGGGACTGAATTTAATGTCCCAAGTGGCAAGAGAAGTTGATCTGGGATGGTTCTTGGTCAGACCAAATCTGTATATGTGGCACAGAAATCCAGATGGTAGAGGGGAACCATAATGCTGAATGTATATTTCCTCTCACACTTCCACCCTTCGTGCACTGGCCAGACGATAGCCTTATTAAACAACCAGAAAGTACAGCAGTCTTTTGCAACAATGGTCTGAAATACGACACCCTACAAGGATACTCCTGTAGTGTTTGGGGCTGTTTCTGGGGAGCGCTGTAAAATAAGGGTAGAATGCTTATTCTGTCAGCCGCAAGTGGGGTGATAATGGCTGATGGATGTAGAAGGAGCAGGCAAGAGGGGGTGACTAAGGGCTAGTCTACTCTACGAATGCTTTGCTGGTATAACTATACTGGCAGAGTTCCTTAGTGCAAATGCAGCATATGCTGGCAGAAAATCCTTCCATTAGCATAATAATACACCTCCCCAAAGAACATTAGCTACACCAACAGAAGCACTCTTCTACTGGCCTATTTTTATCTACACTGGGAGGGGGGTTTGCCGACATCGGCTAGAGGGTGTGGTTTTTCACACCTCTGACCGACAGCATTTTTTAGTGTAAACCTAGCCTCAGTTGGTCAGCTGGTGCTCTTCCAGAGAAGTTGATCATCTGATGCTGTTCCCAGTGAGAGCAAACTGGCCATGTTAACTACTGCTGCCCACGTCATTGTTAATTAACAAGGAAAAAGCTGGAACTCTCATGCAAGCAAGCTTTCTTGGCCGTCTCCTGGACACTCCAGAACAGAAGAACTCAGCTTGGCTAATGCGATTCTTATTCCTAACTTAATTATTGACTGCCCAGAAGTGTTTCCCCTTTCTGCGTCTGGTCCCAGCTGGAATCCAGAAGCGTAGAGGTGAGTGGGGAAAATGAAAAGAAGTTTAATGTGCAAACTTTTGTTTTTCCTTTAATCCGAGAGCCCCTAGTGAAGCTGTAGTTTGCAAAAAGAGCCTCCAGTTTCATCTTCCATCACCTCTCAGGACTGGGAGAATAAATTAAGCTTCTTTAACCTTCTCTCCTAAGGACCAGTAACAAGAGGAATCTTGCTGGAAAGTCCATTTATCACATAACTTTAAAATATGCCTGTGCACGCAGCGGTCTAGGCAGTTGCTAATCAAAAGCCTCCAGGGACCCTTGCATCAGATTCCCTCTGCTGCTGCCCCGCTGCCTCCCTAGCCAGCCATCAATCACTTTTTATTATCCCATTGTGTAGCTCCCTCCTTTTGCCCTTCCATGCAGTGCTCCACAGTGACCTTGGGTCATTAGAGTAGGATGTGACCAATCACATGGCAGCTCGGGGAACAGTGGAAACAACATGGTAGGAGAGTTTTTTCTGCTGTTCAACTCAATTGGGTCTCATCTCTAGCACATTGAAAAGGCTTTGCACGCTCTGTTTGCCTACAGCTCCACTAAAACTCCCCTCCCCAAGTCTCTTTTTTATTTTTATTTTTTCCTTACAAGAAGAGTGACCGGGTTCTGCAAGAGGGATACAGGGGTCAGTGGAAGAAGTCAGATTGTTGGAAGCACTTCGGTGTCAAATTGATCCAGGTGACAAAAACATTTCATCCACTCCTATTGGCTGCATCCAGGGAGAGCATGCCTGCCCCAAGGCATGTTTGGGGTCAGGGTGGAGCCATTGAGGGTGAAACACTCCAGGGCCAGATTAGATGTTACTCTAAGCATTTTACTCTCCAAGAAACAGTAGGTTTATTTTCTTGGGTGACATCAGTATCTTCCCATACGTCATGTTCCACAGCTGCTCAATTCTCATTCCCATCAGCAATGTAACCATCACAGCTGCCCCCCACCCCCTGTTTTGGGTGCCTACCTCATTTTCCAGTCCAGGTGAGTGCAGGAAATGGCCTTCAGAGGGAGCTTAGAACTTGTTCATCAAAAGCTTTGGGAGCTTTCTGAGCAAGCCAGGAGCGAGGACTTGAGTGATCCTCCTACTTTCCCACGAGATCTGGTGGAGGCGTTGGTCATTCTTCGGCCGAAGCTGCATCCAACTCTGCGCTTCTGTCTTTGCTTCTCCTACAGCCGTAATAATAATGCTTGGCATTTGCACAGTGTTCTTCATCCAGAGCTCACAGAAGGTGATAAGGCTGGATTCACTGTGGTCTTGCATCTTGTGTCACCAGCTGCCCTGGGACAAAGCGCTTGGGAAATGCTACCATTCTGACTTGTTACAGGTAACGTGGTGCAAAGGAATGGAGTATCTGGCCTATAGTGTCTGTGCTGCATCCAAGGGCCTATTGTCCCACATGGGGCCAAACTCTCAGCTGGTGTAATTCCTTTGGTGTCAGTGCAGCTTTGTCAACACTGAATTTGGTCTCATGTGGGTCAAGAGATTCTTTCCTTCTTGGCCTGCTAGCTTGGACCAGTTTTAGGCCGATTCTCATGGAATATGGGGCAGGTTCTGAAAAATTCAGCACCAACAATTGGCAATAGCCTTTCCAAAGAGCTCAGAACTGAACTTACCAAGCCATTCTGAGTACAGAGCCGGAGAGGTCACAGGGGGAGCTGCTGGGCACTGAATTCTTCTGAAAAAATGGCCCTTACCGTCTTTCCTTGAAGGTCAGTTCATTCATGGTTTCCCTTTTAACCTGCACTTGCTTTAGAGATCCCTGTAACCCAACTCTCCATTTTCAATTTCCTGTTTACATGTATCTTCCTTAGTCTCTCTTCCACCTACTGCTTCTGTTCTCTGCTGACACTTGGCCTTTCTTATCAAGCTGCCTGTGATGTTCCTTTTCAGTGTATGTGATGCTTTCTTTCCCCCCTCGCTCTTCCTGTTAATCATCTTTTTGGTGTGCAGCTTCTTGGCATAAATTGTCTCTTTAAAAGGTTACCTTATGGAACCTGCCCTCAGGAGTTCACCCAGTTGGACCAGTCCTGTGGGGAGCTTCGCTGTCACACCAAACTCTCAAAGCTTCAAAACAACTTAAACGCTTCTCTATACTCAACTGCAACTGCCTGCAATAAAGTAATTTATGACATGAAGTGCACAAAAGTCCATTAAAATAAACCCTGCTGAGCTAGGTGGGCTGGTGTTAGTGTGCTTTCAGCTGGTGTCTCTTTATAGTCATTGCTTTTAGTCAGATTGTTCCGGTGCAGTTTAATCTGAATACATTTTGTTCTGTTCCTCCCACTACGCCCATCCATCAGGAGAGGATGAGCTGTTCTGTGGCGTGCTCATGCTCCTGGCGAGTGCAGGAGGTGGCGGTGATTCACTCTTGGCTTTGCTGTGGGTGCTGATGTGGAATTGTAGAAACTGCTCACCAGCAGAAGCCAAACACATGCCTCCTTGGTCCCCTTTCGGTGGGTGCAAGTCCCCGATTGGAAATAGTAGCCCTGAACATTCAGTTTCGGGGGGAGATCCTAGCCCCACTGAGGTCCATGGGATGTTTGCTGTTGACTTCAGTGGGGACTTCACTCCTGGGGTCTGTTCTGTATGCAGCTATTTTCACTCCCATTTCCCGTGGATTCTGAAATACCAAGTATTGCAAACCACCTAGATTTCAGCATGACAGCATATAATTCCTGTGTGGCCTAGTGCCTATCAATTTAATTACCCTGCTACCATCAGTTCATTCAGTATCAGTTGCTGCATGGCTGATCCCAGTACATTTGCTGTTCATGCCACTGTCACATGTACTTCCTTCATGTTCCATTAGTGCAGCAGTAGCTAATGGACTCAGTGATACCTGTAAAATCACAAAAGTCCCTGAGAGTTCATAGTTCCATCTCAAAGCTTACCATCTGCTTGTTAACCTTGAGACAAGAATGCCAGCCTTTCAGACATCAGTCATGTGTTTCCAACAAAGCAGTTTGGCTTCCCCTCTTCCCCCCCCCCCTTGCTGGTCAATAAAAAGCACAAAGTAGTAAGGAAAAAGGCTCCCCAGCAAAGATAAAAGCTTTGAGTAGGCCCACAGCCTTGCCTCAGGCTGCAACCATATGTCACATCTCATAAGACTGGCACGGGAGAGCCAAGATAGATCCAGGTGCTATAGAAAGTGGTTTTGGTAGTTCACTAGTTGGCACTCTTCCCTTAAGGTCTGTATCAAATCAGTAGCCTGCCTGTCACTGTGCTGCTTGGGGATGCTGTCTTTCAACAGAGAGCGTGCCCTTTTCTGCCATTAAAAATCCCATGGCATACTGTACAAGTGTATGGGTGCTAAGTTTGATGCTCTAGCTAAATTTTACTTTAGGTAATTACCTGGGCTTGTTAGAAAATGGGAGAAGAAGGGGCTGATGGGAGGGGAATTGTGGGGGAAAAAATCATTTCTAGTTTTCACAGCCAGTTGGGCTTTGTCAACATTTTCTGACCAGTTCTAGTAATTACATTCCAAGGTCAAAATTCCCTTCTGGTTTCAACTGGATGATTCGTTCCCTTTCCAGTCCTGTCCTAGACAGTTTGTAAGCATTGTTGTGTGCCACTGAATGGATGTCATATGCCATCCATTAGTTCTCCCTAAAAACTGCTGTCATGATTATGAATGAGAGGCAATGGAAGGGAGTACGCAAATAAGAACTTGCTTTAGAATGCCTCATTGGAAGGGTCAGTATAGTGAGAAGATAAAGAAATAACAGGGATTCTAACAAGTGGTAATGGGGGATCTGGGTGTAAGCTGGATCCCACTACACAATAGGAAAAAAACAAGTCCTTGGTCTGTAGCTCTGGCTGCACTGCTTCTTTAACGCCAAGTTACAAGCGTCATTACATCAGTTTGAGCAGAGTGGGATTATTATCTAGCATGAGTGGAACATGATTGTCATGGAGAATTGCCCTCCATTACTTAAAGCACCCCAGTGAAATGGAAACTAGCAAGTTAAGAATTCCTGATTGAGTCTGGTGTAACTTGGTCTGTGCAAAGGTGGAGTGGGAAATGGAGAGATGGAGAACTGGGAGGAATCGAAGCAACGGTGGCCAGGATCTTGTTGTCTGGAAGAAGAGACGTAGGCTCCCTCACAATACACAGATTTGTCTATTGCAGAGTCCTCTGGTCCTTTTCAGAGGAGGAGGATACTAAAGAATTGCTGCTCACTCTCTCTTGCAAGATTGGAACTTTCCATTCCTCATCAGTTTGGTAAATCGGCTGTAGAGTTAAGAGGTTTATATGTGAAATTGTCATGTATCCAGAAAGCAGCCAAGCTCCTGACTCAGTGAATGACTTCACCAGAACTCACAGCTTACCCTCCAGCTACGCTCTCTGACTGTGTTATTGTTGGGAAAGACTTATTGACAATCCCTTTATCTCAACACACTCAATGCAGGCAAACAGGAGACCGTGTGAAGCTGGCCTCCATTCAACTCCATCACTTCCCATTTACCTAAGATTGATTATCTGGAGCTGAATTTGTGTACTCTCCTTTTTCAGTATCCCATTCATCAGAGCTGGCAGGCAGGCCTTGCTTCAGGTGCAGATTTCACTTGGCTCCAGCTATACCAATTCCCTACAAGGTATTCATACCCAGAAGGGCTTCACTATGCCACTTGGTTATCTTGGGTAGGGGGCGGGGAAAATCCTGGTTCCATTGACTTAAATAAAGGCAGGAGTTTACCCCTGGAGTTTCATATTAACAGAAGAATGAACCATTTACCAGAAGCTCCTGATTTGCTCTTCCCTACCCAGTGTTGTAAAATAGAGCAACACCACGAGATTATCTAGTAACAGGAAATATTTTATTGTCTAGCTCTCAGAGCCATGGTAAGCAAGTGCCATTATCCCCATTCTACAGATGGGAAAACAGAAGCATGGAGATGTCAGTTGACTTCCCCAGCATCACACAACAGGCCAATGAAAAGCAGGACTCTTACTCGCCAGTTTGGTGTATTTCCCAATACTTAAGAGGCAAAGGCACCTCCGAGGGGATACACCATAGAAATAAAATAATCTCGGTGTCTGAGCAAGAGCTGGGGAGAGACTGTAAAACTGTTTCACAGAAGGGTCTGAATTTGGAAAGCTGGGTTGGTTCTCATTTGGAATGAAAACCAATCACTTCAAAATTTTCTGCAAAACAAAAATAATTTAAAAAGTGGTTTCGGAAATGGTTTGACCTTTTGGAAACATTTCTGAGGTTCCCCGTGCAGCCTGGAGCCCTGCCTAGTGGGGGAACCCAGGTGCAAGGCAGCTCTGGGAGTTCAGTATAAGAGTTTATACTGTCCCCGAGGCAGCTGCTTGTCAAATAGGCTGGATGGCAGGGGGTGAAGATCGGGGGATGTCAAACATCCCTTTGTTCAGAGTCAGCTTTTTCCTGTGTATCACTCTCAGCTCCCCACTGGTGCTGTACCAAACACTGCTCTTTCAGATGGAAGCAGGGCTGCCAGCTTGCAGAGAAGTGGTGTGTAGATAGGTGGTTCTCCTGGGCCTATTTGCTTCTTCCTTCCTATCACTAATCTCTTTTCAGACTCCCCCTGTTTGCTTGGCATTTTCTCTGTGCCCTTTCCCCACAACTCTGCCTATGGACCAGAACCTTGGTGCTGAATGGCCTAAAACCCTTAAGCCCCTTTCAGGTGCACTGATGTTATTTTCCCTTGCTTTCCTAAGGCGTGGCTGTCCTGAGTCCAGCAGTGGGAGTTGTTTTGAGGGACAAACCATGAAGGGTTATTCTTCAGTTTGGCTCCTAATTAGTAGGGAAAAATTGGTTTGGACTAAATATTTGAAACATTTTGTTTTGAATATGTCAAAAGGAAACGTTTTGATTTTTTTAGAATTGGTTGGTTGGTTTTTTGGATGAAACTGATACAAATTTGCAAAATGTTTCATTGTTGCCAAATCTGCATTTTTGGCTGAAAAGAAAATTTTCATCTGAAAACTTTCTCCCAGCTCTAAGTACGAGTCTTGGATGAGGTGGAGTCAGGAGTTCCGTTAGTCCTTCCCAGTAACAATCTCAGTTATAATCTCACCTAATAAAACTGCTCATTCATATTCCTGGAGTATCAGGGTTTTTCTGAGTTAGCAGGAAGTATCCTGAAGTGAGAAACTCTGGTTACGAGAGCATTGGAAGTAGATTTGATGGCAAATCATTTGTTATTCCAGTCCAGCTGGCTGTGCCTTTAGTTGTCGTTTTAGAGTAACTCTGAATCCAATTCTCCAAATGATTCTCTTGGTATTTAGAGCAAGAGACAGCAGGATTGGACAGTTGGCTTCTGGATTGTTAACAAATGGAACACGATAGAGAGAGCCAAAGAGGACAGCAATCCGTTCAGGTTGTTTTGGTGCATGTCTGATCCTGATAAAGAACCTTCCTAATTCTTCAAAGAAAGTGACAGTGCATCTTGATGCAACACAGATAGTTATTTTGATATTTGCAGTCAAGTCTGTTGAATAGAGCCTGTATCTTGAAGCTGGAGGAGTAAAAATACATGGACATTTCTTTCAAAAAACAAACATGGTATGAATTAAATGTATCCAATTTACCAGATGGATTTGCTGCTCCTTGGTGCTTTTCCATGCATTCCTCTGCATTTCAAATTCTTTTTATGTAGGAATGCAAAGTGCTGCTCTGTTTACTGCGTTTGATTTGTATCATCTGATCAAAAGTTAGCCTGCATCTTTGCTGAGCATAATGAACAGCAGGAAAGGGACTGCGGGGTATATTCCTGTATACACCTGAAACAGCAAAACAGCCTTCTTCAGTGGGCACACAGCACCAGCTATCAGGAATGGGAGTCATTGGCCTTATTCTCCCACTGCCATTAAAATTCTTAATTCTGGTGGAAAGGAAGGATATGGTTTTAGCAAACCATCAGCCCAAATGAAGATGTGCCTAGCTTTTATGCTCACACCGTAAGGGTTGCAGATATAAAAAACCAGTGTGAAAGGAATTTGAGGCTGAGGATTAAAGGAATGTTTGCTAGCTTGAAAGTGTAGATTAGTTCTTTTGCAGTACACTGTACTTGTCTGGGAAACTGAAACCCCTTAATCCCGATATCTGCCAGTCTCTAGATATATATTTACATGTAATAGGTATAATAAAGTCTGTGTGGAAAGGTGAAGGATGTCCCTAGCTGTGTCTGACTGTGTCAGCACCATCTAGATATCAGGGAGGATTCAGGGCTCTTTTCTTCAGCAGAGCATTTCAAATATATAGGTTTTGTAGTCTCTTTATGTCATCATTTGGTACCCACTGGGAGAGTGGTGATTGTTTTGCATGGCTGCTCCTCTTCTCAGTCATATGTGTATAGAAACAGGAGGTGGATGTGAGGGTAGGGGAATGTGCTCATTTCTTCACCAGTGTTAGCTGGAGCATCCTTCACTGTGTAAAATCACACTCAAAGGACCTAATTCCAAGGGCATTTAACATCATTGACAATCTGGATTGCCTGGTGTAAAGAAGATCAGAGTTGGGTCCATGCGCTTCTGTGTACCTTGCAACTATATGGATTGCAGGCCTGTTGGGGCAGAGCCTTTCTTTCTGTTACAAACGTGTGCTGTGCCTACCGTAATAGGAGCCCGATTTCTGATTGGGGCATCCAGGTGCTACAGGAATACACATAACAATGAAGATTTAGGTGTCTTCTAAGCAGGAGGGTTCCTGTAGATGTGGAATTTGATGCCTGTTTCTATTCAGGCACTGAGGGCACAGTGGGGAGAGGAGGCCCCTTAAAGAACTCTTGACCCAAGAAGTGTGAATCTGATCCATGCCATTCATGGCTTGTGAAAGAGGGTCATGGACAGCTGGTGTCGCTTCTAACCAAAATAGCCAACGCTTCGTTCCGAGACGGAATCTTCCCTTCCTCCTTCAAACACGCAGTTGTCCGGCCAACACTGAAGAAACAGATATTTCAGTACTGGCCAATTGTCGCCAAGTGTCAAACCTCCCATTCCTGAGCAAGCTCAGAGAAAAGTAGCAAAAGGCCACCTGCAAGCTCATGTAACTCAAGCTCATGTTCTAGAACAATCTGGATTTAGGGCAGGGCACTGAAGCTGCTTTAGTGGCACAGATGGATGATCTCCTCCAGTCAATGGATAGAGGACAGACAACCATACTCATCCTGCTGGACTCTCAGCAGCATTTGATGCTGTTGGCCATGAGATACTGCTGTCTCACCTGAGAGAGGCAGCAGGAGTCCCGGGTAATGGGCTAAAATGGGTTGAGTCCTTCCCAGAAGGATGGTGCCATAATGAGTGATGATGAGAAACTGCAACTCCACTACTAGACCCCTCACTTCTGCTCCTTTTTAACATTTACTAGATGAACTGGTCAACATGGACTCAGGTGCCAGCAATATACAAATGACACACGGTTCTACCTATCCTTCACCACATGCGACCACACCACTATCACCCAGATGGCCAGTACTTGGATGAGAGCAGCTCATGGATAAAAAACAGCTGGCTGAAGCTAAGCAAAACAGAGGATGCTGATGAGCAGAGGAAAGTATTTTGAGATGTTTGCAGACAAGGTGCAGCCTCCTTTGGCAGGAGGATCACATCCACAGTTAGTCAATTCAGTCTGTAGTCGAGGAGTATTTTCGGTTTCCTCGCTGATGTTGAGCTATCACATAGCAACAGCCACAAATCATGTTTTCTCTCATCTAGGAGACTCCATCCCATCCCAGCAGTCTGCAGATGAAGATCTGGACTCAGTTTTTCATGGCTTCATTACCTCTCTGCTGGATTACAGCCATGTGATACATCTGGACATGAAACCTTCCACAATTAGGAAACTCCAGCTAGTACAAAATACTGCAGCACATCTCATCAGGAACACAGGCTACTGCGAGCACATCACACCTGGTCTCTACACTGGCTTCCCAAACAATTTTGAATCAAGTCCAAAATCTCAGTCCATATCTTCAAAGCCCTCCATGGCCTGGGCTCAAATACCTAAAAGACCATCTAAAGCACTGGGATGAAGGCCATGGTTGACAACTTCTCTCCTCTGGTACAGTGGAACTCTCAACAATACGAGTAAAGCTTGTCTGTGCAAGACAAAACTTTCTCCAGAGGTTGTATGAGACTGTGGAATGAACTCCCCTACAAACTAAGGAAGCATCGCAAACCTCACCACTTTCTGCTCCAAGTGCAAGGTATATTTCTTTGACCTTGCCTTTTCTAATATGAACATATAGCAACAAAACCCTACTCCCACTGCACACTCATCTTCCTCTGGAGAGAGGATGAGAAAACAAACAATGTGTGATAGATGTGTAGTCACAGAGCTTATCGCACCACAAGAAGGCGCTCAGATACTGCAGGATGAGTGCTGCATAAAAACCAACATAAGAGTAGAATAGGTTTCAGAGTAGCAGCCGTGTTCGTTTGTATTCGCAAAAACAAAAGGAGTACGTTCTCTATGTATATAAATCTCCCCACTGTATTTTCCACTGAATGCATCCGATGAAGTGAGCTGTAGCTCACGAAAGCTTATGCTCAAATAAATTGGTTAGTCTCTAGGTGCCACAAGTCCTCCTTTTCTTTTTAAGGCTAGAATAGAGGCTCAGCAGGTTTGACACCACTATTTGCAGACGTACGTGACGCTGGATGATAGGGTACCTGGAAAGTATGTTATGGCACTGGTAACCATAACCAGTAATGGATTGTTAGTCATGAGCATGTGGATCAGCTGATCCATCCCTCACTAGGCACCAAACGTGCCTTCCCTTTCCTTTGAAGGGACCCCAAAAACTCAACACTGTGTGTGGGGCAATACAGAAAGGAAAGGGAATCCCACCAGGAAATACACATACTACCTCAGCTATGGGAATGCTGAACCAAATCCCACTCACCCCCCACCAGACTCCCTAGAAAACCATGACTGAGCTCACGACTTTATTTTTACAGCCCAATCAAGGCCTGTTTAGCCTGATCCTGGCCTTAACTGTAACTTCCTTGGTGCTCTAAAATCCACCACCTTCTGAGACAAAAGAAGCCCAGAGGTGCCTGGCAATACCGTTTGTGGGTATGTAAGGCTGGCTAGCAATTCAGCTGGAGACGGACTCTGTTTTTGACAATGAAAGTTTAGCTTCTGGAGAATAAGGCACCACAAGAGAGGTGCTGGCATGTCATACTAGTGCATACCAGCTGAATCTAATCCCTGAATGTGGGTAGCTTTAGAACTGAAATGGGAAAAGGCCCTTGAAATGAGGGTCAGTTCAAAAGTGTTGTGGGATTGGGGACTAAGCCTTTAAGGGCTGAGCTTCCCAGACAGAGTCTGGGCAGGGTGCTGGGAAGCAGCACCTTAAGCACTGAGTGATCACTGACCACCACAGGTAGGTTGTTTTGTTTTTTGTTTAAACTGTCTTCAGTCTAGGGGATTTGGGGACTGATTTTCCTCTTGCTTACCTGGTGTAAATCAGGAGTAACTCCTCTGAAGTCAATGGGATCACATTAGCGAAGTCTGGGGTGAGTTGTGGAGAAGGGAGGGAAACGGGTAGTGGAGAGTAAAATGAGAAGGGGCAATAGGCTCTTTGGGACAGGGACCATCTTTTTGTTGTGTGTTTGTACAGCACCTAGCACTGTGGGGCTCTGGACCCAGGACTGCGGCTGCTAGCCACTACCACAGCACAAATCATAATAATGAATAACAAATGGGGGGGGGGGGGAAATCTGGGACAAGGAAGGAGTTGAAAGTGTTGTTAAAAAAAACAATTTCCAACTGTTTATCAGCCCATCTTGTCTCTCTCTCTCTCTCCCCACCTGCATTTTAAATGTGAATGTTTAATTTAGAACATCAGGGTAACAACACTAATGCTCTGAGGGTGCGCTTTGTTAACTGGGTAAGGAACACATCCCGGGCTGAATAAACTGAAGTCAGCGGTGGCGGTGCCTACAGGAAATGAAGGCTTCCTGGACCGGTGTTAAAGGAAACGAAGGCGTATCTCTTTCAAACATGAGTTATTCCTCTGCTGCGTCCCACTCACTGCAGCTGTCTGTGGCTAGAGAGCGAGGGGCAGGTCAGCCTTTGGGAGCTGACTGACAGCTTATTAAATTGATACTGAGCATTTCCCTGCTGGAGATGCACGCTTAGCAAAGAGGGAAATAAAGGTTATTCTCGCCTCTAGGAAAGAGAGAAGAAAGGGCTGAGTTACATGCAGCAGCCTGTTTCCCACCGATAGCAGGGAAAAAAACAGTCCTTCCAATATCCTTTCTGCTGCTTGGTGGCAGGCAAGGAGCGTGTTAATTGAACTGTACAGGGACTAATAAAGGCCGAAAGAGGGAGGCATCCCTTTGTTCAGCAGTGCAATAAAGTCAGACCTGCCTCTGCGAGCACTTGGGATTCCTGGGATGCTTTCTGCTAATAACACAAATAGAGCTGACTGGGCAGGCGTGAAATACCCACAAGCCTTGTCTGTAGTTGGGGTGGAGGTGACACCCACTGGTGCCCAGCCTAGCACCATTACCAACCCCTAGTGTAGACAGACAAAGCCACTAAAAGCCAGGGTTTGCACTGGAGCAAAAACCAAGTAAGTCGTACCGGTGCAAATCATAGCTGATAGACCCTGTTTGCACTGGCAGGACTAGTGGCTGAAATTGTGACAAACCCCCATAGCAGACAAGGCCCTGTGCATTCCAAATCCACAACTTTGAATCCTAATTCAGGGACCTTTCATTCTTCTGAGGCTGAGATACACATGGGTTGTTTGAATGAGACGTTAAAAGGCTGTGCACCTGGTTCTGTGTGGACAGTAAAGTTTCACGGACATGTCTGATAAAAGGAAAGGGTTTGTCTCACTGCCCTTGGCTAACACTCTCTCTTTTCTCCTCCCCTCTCCCCCTCCCCACCCCCCGCCGCCTTTGCCCTTGTACTGTTGCTTTGTGCTGGCTGGGTGCTGCGCTGCAGTGTACCACAATGAACTTGTACATATTTCAGTGATGTTGTGTAACTTTATCTAGTTTGTAAAGCCCTTAGAAGTGACAGTGTCTATAAAAATGTACATTTATTATTATTTAAATTTGCAATTGGGGAAAAACAAATTAAGTGCTGGTAAAAGCAGATTTTGCATTGTACTGTTCTGATGGTTTGCAGAAATCAGATACTGTGTCATTTTAATCACTCGGGGAAAATGCAGTCTAGATTTTTTTTTTTTCTGTGTTCTGGCTGCTTTCTAAAACATTGTTTTGGGCCACAGGTCACTCTCAGTACCTGATCTCATCAAGTAGTAGAGTCTTCCTTAAAACATCAGAGAGATGTCATAGTACTAGGTGAAAAGAAAAGGAGTACTTGTGGCACCTTAGAGACTAACCAATTTATTTGAGCATGAGCTTTCGTGAGCTTCCGATGAAGTGCATCCGATGAAGTGAGCTGTAGCTCACGAAAGCTTATGCTCACATAAATTTCTTAGTCTCTAAGGTGCCTTTTCTTTTTGCGAATACAGACTAACACGGCTGTTCCTCTGAAACCTGTCATAGTACTAGGTGCTGATTAGTCATTGCAAATCATTTATTTGGCTAATATCGCCTCCCTTTTTCCCCCTGTTGGCAAATTATCCACCAACAGGTCATGATTCAAATGAATGTATTTGCAGTTGTTCTATGGATAGTTTGTGTGAACTAACAGCCTATGGATTATTCACAAACTGATTTAAAAAGTGCTTGTTGCTTATTACTTGCACTGTATGATTGCTCAGCTGAGTCATTCGGTGGTGGTGGTTTCCCAGTTGAATGACCTAAGACTTACAAACAGAATTCTCCCTTTCCCTTCACCAGTTACCTACAGCATCAATAATCATTCCAAACTCCTGTGCCAAATATAGACAGAGCTTTTCCAAAGCACCACGCGAGTCCCATGTCCAGGGTGGCTATTTCTTTGCCCTAACATTTGTGATGCTGTGGCTTTCAGCAGATGGTCTTGTGAACAAAAACTCGCTCATTGTGGTGTTTGTTGTTAAAAGAGGTTGTGAATGCCAGTGAGGCCAATGAGCGGGGTTTTATTAACAGGAGTGTTTGCAAATGTTTTTGCTATAGTCATGTAGGTCTGGGGCCAACAAACTGGGCCTGATCCTTCACCTAAGGGCCTGATCCTACATTTCATGCCCAGGAAAACTTCTGGTTCATTTACTTGTGTTTTGGATCCTCAGGGTTACCACTTCAATACTTAAAGCGAAATGGGATGGTGCAGCTCAGAAGCACTACGGCCTGATCCAAAAGCTGTTGAAGTTAATGGAAAGACTTCCATTGCCTTTGATGGGCTTTGGATCAGGTCCTAGTAGAGAACACAATACTAAGAGCTTTGAATTCATGGGTTGTACAGGATTGCCGTGTTCTGCTGTAGGCATAAAGGGACTCCTGAAAGAGAAACTCTGAGCCGTCTGTGCCATATCATGCATATGCTTAAATAGCTAGGCCACATACGGGATCGTCATCAAAGCCTCTTCTGCTTAGCTAGAATGCTACTGAGTGGGGAGGCTGCTGGCATGAGGAGAAGGAAAGAACCCTGGTTTAGTTGCTGAATAGGGTAGGAGAGTGGTTCCCAGCCTTTCTGAGAATTGAACCAGCCTACTACAGTGGCACTGTGAATGGGAGCACAGTGAACTCAGTGCCAGAGGTAAAAACATAAGCCGCATAGACCAGGGGTTGAGAACCACTGACAAAGGATACGGAGGGGCCTGAGAGAGCTTTCCCAGCCCAGATTCTGCATCAAAGAGGCACCTAGTATAAAAGCCTGACTTCCTCCTGGAGGAAGAGGCATCCACCCAGTAAAAGTTCAAGTAAATAAAAGTTAATGAGTGATTTGCTGTGGTACATCATAGACAGTTCAGCTAATTCCTAAAACTGGTTTAGTAACTGATGGACCTGGAACTTGGCTCAGTGAGGGTGGGATGGAATAAAGATCAATATGTTTGTTCTCCTTTTGCATCTCCTTCCTTCCCCATTTACTGCAGACAGATCAGCTTTTCAGGTCCAAATTACGGATGGGCAAACTTGTTCAGAGAAAACAAACTCCCCAAACCTCACCCAAAGCGTGAACTGTTGTTTATTCCCAACTTGGCAAGGGCTAATTAGCACTTATTTATTTTAAGATATTGATCATCTGCATGTACTGGAACTGTTCTTGTTCTCGTGCCCAATTTTGAATACTTCAGAGGTTTGGTATATTTCAGTTTGGCCTAGACGAACCAACCTATGTTTGCCTAGACAAACCATGCCTTGGGAGAGTCACTCCTGTTGGGCGTTGCTGAGTAGTCCAGTACTTGAATTCTTGAACTCTCCACATCTGGGGTCATGAGCTCTGCCTTCCTGGGCTCCTGGCTGCAATAAAGGCCTGGAAAGCATCTGTAATTCCCTAGCCAGAGATTTTCCTGATGGGGGAAATCCTCTGTGGGGGTAGAGTTAACACAACTGGCTTCTCTTTCTCTCTCAAACACCTCCCTCCCCATCCATCCATAGTGGAGATGGGGAGGCAAGGGGCGTGGCTGGAGTATGCTGTGTTCCCACTATGCTTATTTGGGAAAGGTTTCTTGGAGAGTTGTTTCCTTCTGGCACAGTTTACAGCAGCCCTTGGGCTGCTTTAAACTATACCAGGGCTGGTGCCAAATTGGCCAGAGGATCAGGAAGCCACAACCAGTCCCTCCCCCACCCCCTCCGGGCTGTGCCCAGCAGAACTTGGGCAGAGCAATGACCCTTGGCCTTGGTTTCCAATATGGCCAATGGAAAGTGGTGTTTGAAAACCTAGCCAGCACTCCTATGTGGATTCAGTGGGCAAAGCCCTGCCCCCGCTTACAGGCACACAGCTCCTGTTGGCATAGCTGAATTCAGTGGGTGCATGGTTTCTCTTCTGAAGCATGTAGTTCTGGCCACTGTCAACAACAGCATAGTGGCCTAGGTGGGCTGTGGGTCTGATTCTATGTTCTTACATGTAGCTGTTACAGGAGAGGGAGCTCTTGGTGCACCAGACAAGGGGTGCAGGGGACAAGTCCTCTCCTTTTTACAGAGGCTCTTTCTCCTTGACTGTAATGCTTGCACACACAGATCTAGAATTTACTGGTGAGTTCAGGGCCTGACCCAATAAATCTACCATTGTGCTCGAGGGGTGTGTGTGGGAAGGAAAGTTAAACTACAAGATAAGTACAAACTTGTTGACTGACTTTCAAAATGGCAGATAGGATGTTGGGCCAGCCCTGAACTCCCTATTCTCAGGAAAGGAGCCTAGGCAGCAGAGAAGGCATGTGAGCCAAGGACACATCAGCAGTTCTGAGATCACCCGAAAAAAGAGACAAGTGTTGATGATGTCTCGTCATTTTCAGTCATTTTATGGGTAGGAGAGGAGTCGCTCTCTCCCACTCTTTCATTGCTGCTGCTGGAGCACCCCCTTGTCCCTGACTGCCCTAGGCACCTCCTCCCACATGGAGCACGTGGAAGAAGATTGCGCAATGGCTTGTTGATATAAATGAGGTTTGAATGAGCCAGTCAATTAACCTGAAAATTACAATGTTCAGTTACACCCCAGCCTGGCTCAGCCCTGGTGCCAGGTACAGGTGCTGAGAGGTATTCCTGAGCCTGGAGCCAAACTCTTCTGCCAGCAGTTACGTACCATATGTTGCTATAGTAATTGCTTATTTTTTTATTGAATGTAACAATAAAGTGTTGTCTAAACCCCAGCCAATGGCATGAGTGCAATCTGGGCTGCCAGAAGGCTACACTGATGTATGTGCAGCTTCATTCTTGATGAGAGCATTAAACCCTCTATTTCGTAACAAACAGCTGCCTTTGCATGCATGAACCAGGAAAGACAAAACTCGCTCCATGTTTTTCACAGCGATAACTTCTAGGGTATACACGGTGACCTTTTAAAGTCATGGGCCCAGATTCTCTGTAGCATCCAGGGCAACTGTCGGGGAGCAGATCGCAACTCCCAAATTCCACCTTGGAACCTAGAGCAGCCCCTAGGCTGCTGTAACTCACAGCAGCTGTCAATGGTCCCCAAAAGACTGTTCACCATCCTAGGGACAGCTGGAGCACAGATTGCTGTGGCCACTTCTCCTTCCCATCCTTGACATTGCCCCTTCCCTGAAGGCTGCAGGAAAGGTGGCATAGGAACTGGCTCTGTGTCTGCTGGGGGCTCTTCCACACAGGGAACGGATATCTCCAACTGGAGAATTATGAGCAGTGTCTACTCCCTTTCCACGGACAAAGCTAGAGAAGCTGGCCCATAGAGCCTGTCACCCAGACAAGCCTGCGCGTGAGAAAGGCTGCTGGATGAATTGTTGCAAACACGGCTGCAGGTAAGTGCAGTGCAGTGGGAGCAGGGTTTTCTAAAACAGTTAGCTCTGTATGATTGCATGGTTTTATACACTTGTGATGGAAGATCAAGCATGTTTATCTGACTGTTTACATAACATCCCATGACCATTTCAGTAGAATGTGTGCTGGGACTTTTTTTTTTTTTTTAATAAACTAAAATGCTGGTCTAAGAAATTACTACTATGACAGCCAGCATTAGGCGCACCGAGGGCTGATCAGACATTATCCATTGAAACTGCTTTTTGATGGGAAATTGGGTTTTTAACTCTTTCATCGGAAGTGTCTGCTTTCTGTGGAAAATATACTTTTCGGGGGGGAGGGTCAAAATACCCAATGGCCTGAAAATCAAAATACTTAGGTTTTTGGCTGAAATTTTTCAGTATTTTGAATTTCTGCCAAAATTTAGACATTTTCTGGCTTTTGCCAAAATTTTCCACAGGGAGGAAAGAAACATTCAATCAGTTCTAGGTAATCCCCTTCACCCCTCTAAGTAGTACCCCCCCCTCGTAATAATAATGCCACCACCCTGAGTTAGCACTTCTTATCAGTAGATCTCAAAGTGCTTTACATTATCCCCACTTTACAGATGGAGAAAGTAAGGCTCAGAGAAGCCCAGGGTCAGTAACTCAGTAGCAGAGCCAGGAATGGAAACCAGATCTTCCCAGTCCAGTGCACTGTCCCCTAGGCCACACTGCCTGCCCTTTTTGTGGCTGGACATTGCCTATAATTTTTAGTTCAAAGGCACTAAAACTCTTCCTTTCTTTGACTCATTCAGAGAAAAAACTTCCTTCCCCCTTGTAGACCAATCCTCAGCTGACTGGGTGTGTTATGCAGGGTTTTTACCATCTGCCTGAACATCAGGGACTGATTCTCTGTTCCCTGCCCCTTGTGTAATCATTGACTGCAGTGCAAAGTGGATATAGAATGTTCCCAATTTGCAACAGTCCTGCTCTGTGCCCATTTTGCACTGCTGTAAATCCCTCTTCAAGGTGCAGGGCAATGTAGAGTCAGGCTGCAGGTATTGGTCCTGCCCTCAGCAGGATGCAAGAGCTGATGGATGCAGCCCAATCCGATCCTGTATGGCAAATGTGTTCCAGTCCCGGCTGCCCACAGCTGCCAGCTAAGAAATGAGCAATGCTTCCGTCACTGTATTCTCCCTGCCAGTTCTTCACTGATGGGGATGTACCATGTGCAACAGCATCAAAGGATGCTATGTTATGCCACGAATGCTGGCACAGGAGCTGCTGTCTCTCAGAATTGTAGGTTGTGCCCTTCTGCATCACCGCTGTTGTTAACCTAATTGAATGTTTAAAAGGGAAAAAAGAAATCATTAGCAGTTGCATTAATGTCTACACAGAATTCTGTGTGCTGTGTTAGCTTGGATTAAACGGCTGTTTGGATTCAAGTGAACTCCTCCAGTATAAACTAATGGAATTGCTACTTCAGTTCAGCAGCAGATGCAACCAAATTCCTGGTCCTAACTCAAACTGCAGTTTTTCCTCCTAATGAATTAATAAACTGATTATGTGCATATGATATCACATTAGAGAGGTGTGTATCAACCTTTGGATGAAAATTATTGGTGCTTGTGTGGCCTGAAAAAACATTGGAGAACATGTCCCTTGGAGAAACATAGCATCATATCCATCGCTGTAATTAATCGGCATTGTTCCTAGGGTCATTTGGTCTCACAAAAACCATTGCAAAAACTTAAGAAAAATCCAAATAACTGAAAGCAATTTCCCTATAATTAAGGGCTTGAGGTTTGTTTGGTTTTTAGCTTCCACTGTCTTTAACTGTAGCATTGGGGATAAAGTAAATCCTGATTTGGGCATTTGTACTGGACGTTTAGGTGGTTGTAGGGTTTTTTTACTCCTGTTGGCCATTAATCTTTTGAAAGCAAGTATCGGCATTTTCTTCTTCTGTGTTTGAAATGATAAGGCACTGGAAGCTTTCAGTGCCTTTTAAGGCACTTGTTTTTCATTGTCTTGTTTGCAAGCAGTATCTTACTGAAATGTTGCTTGGGGGGAGAGAGAGCTGTATGAATAAATTATTTTTTAGTTCTCTGGCTGCTCTGAAAAGTAAATATATATATATATATATATTCATTTCAGCTCATCCCAAAACAGATTTTTTTTCAAAATTTTCAGTGAACCAAAAAGTGAAAATAGAATTAATTTAGGCTTGTTTTCTTCTCAAACTGTTTTTTTTTTAAGTAAAATTGAAGTAAAATTTGAAACAAAATGTCTTTTTGGATCAATAAATCAAAGCATTTGGTTTTGGAAATGTTGAAATGAAACTTGCATTTTTTCAGATTTTTTTTTCTAAGTTTTTTCCAGCTGGGACAATTTGAATTTGAGACAAATCAGTGTTTTGGCTGACTTGAATCTGCATTTTTGTCTGAAAAATTTCATCCAGCTCTAGAATGAGGGGGCAGAATTAAGGAGATTGGAGAGTCCTAACGGGCTACCTGTTGTTTGTTTCTTTTCCTATTGCCCTTCCCATCTGGAATCATTTGGAGGAAGGCAGAAAGGGAAGGTTATGTTTCAAAGCTTTGTTGAATGACACACATGTTATCTACACATACAAAGAGCACCATAACTGCAGTGCATCAAAGGAGAGTTTTATTAACTGCTTAACTGTTGCAGAGAAGAGCAAATACATAAGCAGACACAAACTGCTGTGCTGCCAGATGTTCTTCACATCCTGATGTTCTTTTGATTTTAGTAGTATCCATTTAATGCTTTGGTGTTTACAGATGCTCGAATAAGCTACCTGTTCAAGGTATCAGCACTGGCAGGTTTTAAGAAGCTTTGGATATCTGGCTTTCGGAAGCATTGTCAAGGCAAATAAATAAATGAATAAATAACTCTGCTAGTCAGGACTGAGTCTTGTTTGTGTTGCACTGGGGCAGGCTGCTGGGTTGTACTTTAAGGATACTGGTGTGGATTGTATGATTATTTCCTGTTTTGAAAGTGAATTCTGTTTCTCATTCTATCCCAGTAAGCACAAATTCCTTATGTATAAAATGGAGGTATGGGAGCACCTGGGTGTTCCAGTCACGAAGTTATTTTTAACAAGTTCTGTACTCCTTGGTGACCTTACAAAAGCAAAGCCTCTTTGATCACGTGCATGTGGTATGAGTGAAAGGCAGTGGAATACTTATATATTTCATGTTCCTTCCTACATACGCATACAAGGAACTGAGTCAGCACGCCCAGCAGCAGTCTGTACAC
This sequence comes from Lepidochelys kempii, assembly GCF_965140285.1. Lineage (NCBI taxonomy): Eukaryota > Metazoa > Chordata > Testudines > Cheloniidae > Lepidochelys > Lepidochelys kempii. The sequence goes on along the minus strand of NC_136394.1, from coordinate 20,163,005 downwards.
ACCAGTGAGCCAAAGCTCAATTTGGGGATTTGTTCTAACAGCCTTGATGGTATCCCTTTTAAATGAGTCAAAACAACAGGTAGCTTGGTTAATGTTTCAGTGAGTCATGCAATAATTTATTAGAGGTGCTGTTTGGTAGAGCTTTTCATAAAATATTAACAAAATGAAGCATTGAGCCGTAAAACATGTCTCGTCTCAAAGCAGGATGAGTGAAAATGTATGTTTCCCCAAAGAGTAATTTATCACGCAAGATTGTAAAGGTAAGTATAAATACAGAGGCATATTATCTATGGGTACCTCTACAGACACTGCATGCCCAGCTAGCCTGGGTATAAATAGCAGTGTAGACATGGCTTAGGTGAATAGTGTCTCCGACAGGCCTGAACCCCCAGGGTGTAAACCTGACCCAGCTTTCTAGCTGCCCAAGAAAGGGTCTGCAAGGCTAGAACCTGGTATCATGGGTTGCTGGTGCTTTCACATCACCATTGGAAGACTCTGTAAAGCTAGGTTCAGCAGGAAGTACTGCCCGCCAGGGCCTGAGTGGCGACTCACAGCCCACTGATTGGCTGATACTAGTATTTGAACTGGGAGCCAGCATGGGGTGGTGTCTGAGTAGCAACATGGACTGCCTGCCCGCTCCTGCTCTAGACCCTGCTTGCTGCAGACCTTCGACGCTGGCTTCCGCCCCTGGTTTGTCTTTGACTTTGCTATTCAATTGCTGTCTATCACCTGGTGCCCATCCCTGACTTCCTGGCACTCTGACCTTTGACGCCCCCACCTCTACTTGGCTATTTCTAGCAGGGTAGAGTCCTGCCGCTTCCCCGCTGCTGTGAAAGGCTGGCTGTTTCAGAGCCTTTCTCCACTGCCTTCCCACCTGGCTGGGCTTTTCACTGCAGCGTGTAGCCACAGGGGTCGTGTCTGTACTCTGTACTGCTGCGAGTGTGTAATGAGTATTGTTCAGAGGGTTTCCCCGAGTGCTTTGCAGGCAGCATATGTACAAGCATCGTTTCACACGCGCCTTCTTCATCTTGAAAAGAACCCACGTCTGGGGCGGAAGTTGGCAACTGTTTAGCAACTGCACGGTAGTCACATGTGAAAGCTTAGGACAGGAAGTGAAAAAACAATCCCGTGTCCAACTCAAGCTGCAGATAATCTCTGCCAAGAGCTTTTAATCACAATGTGACCAGGGATAGGAGCATTATTTGGTCCTTAATGTGGAAGGGCTTAAGTTCAAAGGAGTGTCCTCTTCTTCCCTTCCCACCTCCAAGCTGTGCTCAGGGGAAGAGCTATACATGGTAGAGGGCAAGGATCTAGTGCTTAAGACACTGGAGTAGTACTCGGGCAATCTGGATTCAGTCCTTTCTTCTGTTGCAAATCTCCTGTCTGATGTCGGCTAATTTCTTAACTTACTTTCTCCCTGATTTAATTCCCTACCTATCAAATGAGGATAATAATACTTCTCTTGTCAGTTTACGTGAACTGTAAGCTCTTCAGGTCAGAGGTTGGCTTTTACTGTGTGTATCTAGAGCACCAAGCACAATGGGACCCTGACTTTGGTCGAGTCCTCTTGGTGTTATTGCAATCATAATACAAGAGGCTGCTTAGAGACAGAATGGAGAGAAGATCAGATTCATGATGCAGAGGAACCTTGGAGTGGGGGAAGGAGATTTTTCTGTTTACTTTTCTGGTTACGCTGGATTGGTTTATTCTCATGTAAGTGCCACCCTCTGACCCTCAAGGATCAATCACAAAACTGAGCAAAACTTTTTGGGGGGCTGTCAGATGATCCCATCAGGGAAACCACAGCGTTGAGAAATCATCCATAAAACAATAATCATTACATCTGTTTTAAAATGAACCATCTAATTGTGCTGCAGAGCAAAAGAGCGTAGGTAAAAATAAAACTAAAGTATATAAGAAATGGAAGTGCAGTTCTAATCTGAAAATTGACTCTACCAAGGGCATTGGGAAGTTTCATCTTTATTGGGATTGTCTTTTTTGTTCTCTGGTTGCACGTGCCCTGGCACAATGGGGCCTGCTCCAAGACTGGGGCTCCTATGCAATACATGAAATAATATTGTCTGTCACTTTCTTCCAGATCAAATCAGTTTACAATTAAAGGATCTGAGAGTCAAGCAGGGTCTTTTCCTGACTTGTAAATTGAAGAAACAAAAAATGTTGTGCAATTGGAGCTTTGTTGATCAGCATAAACCAGGCTCTGCTCCGTCTGACTCTCCCATGTCTGTGCTAACAGAAATAAAAAGTAATGAAAGCTTATTTTTAGTTAGTAAATGAGCGGTTCAGACTCTGGGAGCATCCTGGATGCACCCAGCAATCTGTGGAGTAACCAGATGCCACAGTCACGTGGTTAGTATAGTCAGTCACCTTTCAAAAAGAAACTGCCTTTTAAACTGCAGTTGCTTTAAAACATCTTTCGGTAATGTATTGGTCACCAACCACAGCAGGGTATGTAGGGGAAGAATACATTAAATCAAGCCACTTAAAAATTATAGCATTTTTCTCCACACTCCCACCGTCAAAAAACATACTGAACCTATTGCCGTAGAAGTGCTGTATTAAACTGTATCCCAGCAGGAACTGGTATAAAAGATGACACTTCTAAACCAAAAACGAAATCCTGATTTTAATGAAGTTCTGTGCTCTGTGGAGGATGGGAAAACATTCACCTATAAATAAGCAAAGGCTGAAAAACAAGGAGGAGGAATTAAAATAAGGGTTCTGCCTTAATCCCATCTTAACTAAAGGTCTGCTGTCAAATAAATTTTTAAATATAACGTAGCCTCTCTCACCCCTGCTCCTCATTGTTTATAATGCACCCTTTCAGCTCTTTCCCAGTTCATTCCAGATTACCCAATTTAATGTAAGCCTATTTTGTCCTTGCTCCTGGAGACAGTAATAACCGAGCAGAGGGAGGGTGATGGCATTGTGGCAGTGACAACTGCTTGGGGAGCTGGGATCAATCGCAAACCAGGTTGGGACTGTTTAGATTTTGCAACTCTCTCTGTGTCTGTACAGCACCTTGTACAACAGGCCTTCAGTCTTAGGGTATGCCTATGCTGCGATGATTGCAGCTCAGGGAAGCATCCCTGTGCTAGCTTTAATGAGTGGGCTTGGGTACTAGCAGCAGGGAAGGCGTGATGGTAGCACTTTCTTCAGCACAGACAGCAGCAAGGCCGCCTCGAGCAGTGGGTGGTCACTCAGGCAGCTAGCCAGGGCTGAAAGCTAGCTTGATGATGTCTGTACTAGCTACAAACACACACCCCTCCGAACACACAAGGCAGTACAGACATACCCTCAGTCGGGAGCCCTGAGCTCTACTCTAAAAAAACCAAATAATTCCCATTGATCTCCACCATTTCTTTTTCTATTGGTTAATATAAGAACCTTCCTCTCTCCTGCCAGGAATCTGAATCCCCTGTCTCAAGGACTTTAAATGTATCCTGCCTCCCTGCCTTAGACCCAGCCTCGCTCCAGCTGGGTGGAATGTGATTCCCAGCTCCGTCCTGGGGATGGCTAGGGAGCCAGTACAGTGTTTCATCAATAAACATGATGCCTCCATTTTGAAGGGAAGTCTCCATGCCAGTCGTCTGCTCAGCGCTGCACAACCAGGAGGATCCTGCCCACAGCTGTGTTTATCAACCACAATAGAAGGCAGGGTTCAGCTGAATGAAAATGTCTTTCGACATTACACAGGGCCACACAGGCACTTTTTACTTTTCTTTTCTTTTCTTTTCTTTTCTTTTTCTTTTCCAAGCATGAAAACAATGGCAGGGTCTTTAAATCTTTTATCAGCAATGAAGCTGGATCATCTGGATTCTTCTCCATTTGTTCCCGCACATGTCTTTTTGTCTGTCTTTTTAAACTCGTGGAACCAGGGGAAAAGATTCTCCCTGGGTAGTGACAGCTTTGAAAGTTAATGGTGTGCACTGTTAATTATTGGCATTATAGTGCCTGGGGCTCTTATGCTACGTTCTGTACTGACACACAGTAAGAGACCGTCTCTTCTCAGAAGAGTTAGGGTATGTCTACACTACGAAATTAGGTCGAATTTATAGAAGTCGGTTTTTTTGAAATCGGTTTTATATATTCGAGTGTGTGTGTCCCCACAGAAAATGCTCTAAGTGCATTAAGTGCATTAACTCGGCGGAGCGCTTCCACAGTACCGAGGCAAGCGTCGACTTCTGGAGCGTTGCACTGTGGGTAGCTATCCCACAGTTCCCGCAGTCTCCGCTGCCCATTGGAATTCTGGGTTGATATCCCAATGCCTGATGGGGCTAAAACATTGTCGCGGGTGGTTCTGGGTACATATCGTCAGGACCCCGTTCCCACCCTCCCACCCCCCGTGAAAGCAAGGGCAGACAATCATTTCGCGCCTTTTTTGTCTGCTGCCAGCCAAAGATGTAAAGGATCGATGGAGTGGGTCAGAACAAGACATAGACCAGATTTGTTTTGGACTCATTTTCCTCCTCCCCTGTCTAGATCACACTGCAGTCAGTCACAGAGAAGGCGCAGCGAGGTTAATCTAGCCATGTATCAATCAGAGGCCAGGCTAACCTCCTTGTTCCAATAACAACGATAACTTTGGTGCACCATTTCTTATTGGAACCCTCCGTGCAGTCCTGCCTGAAATACTCCTTGATGTACAGGCACACCCTTTGTTGATTTTAGCTCCCTGAAGCCAACCCTGTAAGCCGTGTCGTCAGTCGCCCCTCCCTCCGTCAGAGCAACGGCAGACAATCGTTCCGCGCCTTCTTTCTGTGCGGACGCCATACCAAGGCAAGCATGGAGGCCGCTGAGCTCATTTTGGCAATTAGGAGCACATCAACCACCACACGCATTATCCAGCAGTATATGCAGCACCAGAACATGGCAACGCGATACTGGGCGAGGAGGCGACGTCAGCGCGGTCCCGTGAGTGATCAGGACATGGACACAGATTTCTCTGAAAGCATGGGCCCTGCCAATGCATGCATCATGGTGCTAATGGGGCAGGTTCATGCTGTGGAACGCCGATTCTGGGCTCGGGAAACAAGCACAGACTGGTGGGACCGCATAGTGTTGCAGGTCTGGGACGATTCCCAGTGGCTGCGAAACTTTCGCATGCGTAGGGGCACTTTCATGGAACTTTGTGACTTGCTTTCCCCTGCCCTGAAGCGCATGAATACCAGGATGAGAGCAGCCCTCACAGTTGAGAAGCGAGTGGCGATAGCCCTGTGGAAGCTTGCAACGCCAGACAGCTACCGGTCAGTTGGGAATCAATTTGGAGTGGGCAAATCTACTGTGGGGGCTGCTGTGATGCAAGTAGCTCATGCAATCAAAGATCTGCTGATATCAAGGGTAGTGACCCTGGGAAATGTGCAGGTCATAGTGGATGGCTTTGCTGCAATGGGATTCCCTAACTGTGGTGGGGCTATAGACGGAACCCATATCCCTATCTTGGCACCAGAGCACCAAGCCGGCGAGTACATAAACCACAAGGGGTACTTTTCGATAGTGCTGCAAGCTCTGGTGGATCACAAGGGACGTTTCACCAACATCAACGTGGGATGGCCGGGAAAGGTGCATGACGCTCGCATCTTCAGGAACTCTGGTCTGTTTCAAAAGCTGCAGGAAGGGACTTTCTTCCCAGACCAGAAAATAACTGTTGGGGATGTTGAAATGCCTATATGTATCCTTGGGGACCCAGCCTACCCCTTAATGCCATGGCTCATGAAGCCGTACACAGGCAGCCTGGACAGTAGTCAGGAGCTGTTCAACTACAGGCTGAGCAAGTGCAGAATGGTGGTAGAATGTGCATTTGGATGTTTAAAGGCGCGCTGGCGCAGTTTACTGACTCACTTAGACCTCAGCGAAACCAATATTCCCACTGTTATTACTGCTTGCTGTGTGCTCCACAATATCTGTGAGAGTAAGGGGGAGACGTTTATGGCGGGGTGGGAGATTGAGGCAAATCGCCTGGCTGCTGGTTACGCGCAGCCAGACACCAGGGCAGTTAGAAGAGCTCAGGAGGGCGCGGTACGCATCAGAGACGCTTTGAAAACCAGTTTCATGACTGGCCAGGCTACAGTGTGAAAGTTCTGTTTGTTTCTCCTTGATGAAACCCCCCGCCCCTTGGTTCACTCTACTTCCCTGTAAGCTAACCACTCTCCCCTCCTCCCTTTAATCACCGCTTGCAGAGGCAATAAAGTCATTGCTGCTTCACAGTCATGCATTCGTTATTCATTCATCACACAAATAGGGGGATGACTACCAAGGTATCCCAGGAGGGGTGGTGGAGGAGGGAAGGAAAATGCCACACAGCACTTTAAGCACAGCACTTTAAAAGTTTACAACTTTAAAATTTATTGAATGACAGCCTTCTTTTTTTTGGGCAATCCTCTGTTGTGGAGTCGCTGGTTGGCCGGAGGCTCCCCCACCGCGTTCTTGGGCGTCTGGGTGTGGAGGCTATGGAACTTGGGGAGGAGGGCGGTTGGTTACAGAGGGGCAGCAGTGGCAGTCTGTGCTCCAGCTGCCTTTGCTGCAGCTCAACCATACACTGGAGCATTCTGGTTTGGTCCTGCAGCAGCCTCAGCATTGAATCCTGCCTCCTCTCATCACGCTGCCGCCACATTTGAGCTTCAGCCCTGTCTTCTGCCCGCCACTTACTCTCTTCAGCCCTCCACCTCTCCTCCCGGTCATTTTGTGCTTTCCTGCACTCTGACATTATTTGCCTCCACGCATTCGTCTGTGCTCTGTCAGTGTGGGAGGACAGCATTAGCTCGGAGAACATTTCATCTCGAGTGCGTTTTTTTTTCTTTCTAAGCTTCACTAGCCTCTGGGAAGGAGAAGATCCTGTGATCATTGAAACACATCCAGCTGGTGGAGAAAAAAAAAGGGACAGCGGTATTTAAAAAGACACATTTTATAAAACAGTCTCTACACTCTTTCAGGGTAAACCTTGCTGTTAACATTACATACATAGCACATGTGCTTTCGTTACAAGGTCGCATTTTGCCTCCTCCCACCGCGTGACTACCCCCTCAACCCTCCCCCCTCCCCGTGGCTAACAGCGGGGAACATTTCTGTTCAGCCACAGGCAAACAGCACAGCAGGAATGTGTCCCTGAAGAAAAGCACCCTGTTTCAACCAGGTGACCATGAATTATATCTCACTCTCCTGAGGATAACACAGAGAGAGAGAGAGAACGGATTTTGGTTGAATGCCAGCAAACATACACTGCAATGCTTTGTTCTACAGTGATTCCCGAGTATGTGTTACTGGCCTGGAGTGATAAAAGTGTCCTACCATGAAGGACAAAATAAGGCTGCCCTCCCCAGAAACCTTTTGCAAAGGCTTTAGGACTACATCTAGGAGAACCGCAAATGCCAGGGCAAAGTAATCCTTTCACATGCTTGCTTTTAAACCATGTATAGCATTTTAAAAGGTACACTCACCAGAGGTCCCTTCTCCGCCTGCTGGGTCCAGGAGGCAGCCTTGGGTGGGTTCGGGGGGTACTGGCTCCAGGTCTAGGGTGAGAAACAGTTCCTGGCTGTCGGGAAAACCGGTTTCTCCGCTTGCTTGCTGTGAGCTATCTACAACCTCCTCCTCATCATCATCATCTTCGTCCCCAAAACCTGCTTCCGTATTGCCTCCATCTCCATTGAAGGAGTCAAACAACACGGCTGGGGTAGTGGTGGCTGAACCCCCTAAAATGGCATGCAGCTCATCATAGAAGCGGCATGTTTGGGGCTCTGACCCAGAGCGGCTGTTCGCCTCTCTGGTTTTCTGGTAGGCTTGCCTCAGCTCCTTCAGTTTCACGCGGCACTGCTTCGGGTCCCTGTTATGGCCTCTGTCCTTCATGCCCTGGGAGATTTTCACAAAGGTTTTGGCATTTCGAAAACTGGAACGGAGTTCTGATAGCACGGATTCCTCTCCCCAAACAGCGATCAGATCCCGTACCTCCCGTTCGGTCCATGCTGGAGCTCTTTTGCGATTCTGGGACTCCATCATGGTCACCTGTGCTGATGAGCTCTGCATGGTCACCTGCAGCTTGCCACGCTGGCCAAACAGGAAATGAGATTCAAAAGTTCGCAGTTCTTTTCCTGTCTACCTGGCCAGTGCATCTGAGTTGAGAGTGCTGTCCAGAGCGGTCAGAATGGAGCACTCTGGGATAGCTCCCGGAGGCCAATAACATCGAATTGTGTCCACAGTACCCCAAATTCGAGCTGGGAACGTCGATTTAAGCGCTAATCCACTTGTCAGGGGTGGAGTAAGGAAATCGATTTTAAGAGCCCTTTAAGTCGAAATAAAGGGCTTCACTGTGTGGACGGGTGCAGGTTTAAATCGATTTAACGCTGCTAAATTCGACCTAAAGTCCTAGTGTAGACCAGGGCTCAGAGTCTAACTAGACAGGACAGACAAAAGGCGGAAGAAAAGGAATTGCTATTATGCCCTTTTTACTTATAAGGAAATGAGACAGACGAACAGACAGCATAAAGGATTTGCTCACACTCGCACAGAAAAGTTTTGCTAGAGTTTGGAACTGAACCCAAATCTGAGTCCTAGTCTAAGATCTTTATATAACAAAGCCACTTCCTCTCTGAGCAGGTGAAGTGTTAGCTATGCTCTTCCAGGTCATCTTGGAGCAGATGGTGGGGTCAGTTGCAGAGCTGGTTGGGAATTTTTCAAGAAAATATCTTTTCATCAAAAAATGTCAATGAGTTGAAACTGAAACTTTTAGTGGGAAAGAGTTGGTTTCAGTGAAGTTCTCAACTTGAAAATGTTTTTGAATAAAAACTTCGGGTTTTCAGAACATGCTGTTTTGGCATTTTCAACATGAAAAATTCCAATTTTCCACTGAGACAACTTTTTGTTTTTAAATTAAAGCTAAGGAAATTAAAATAAAACATTGCAAAAATACTGAAATGAAGTGTTTTGACCCAATCTTATTCTTTTGGGGTTTTGTTTTCTTTTTTGGTTAGAAAACATTTTTGAGCTTTTGAATTTTTGTCCCACTTCAGGACAAATTTTCAATAAATTTTTCAGGAGGGGAAAACAGTTTCCAATCCACTACTATTCAATTGTCGTTTTCCCCAAATCCAGTTTCTCTTCCCCTAGTGTAGACAAATTAAGAACAGCGAGGGAGGGAGAAGTTGCATCTTCTGTTTGACACTGAAGAGATGGTTTCAGAGTAGCAGCCGTGTTAGTCTGTATTCGCAAAAAGAAAAGCTGAATTAGTTAGGCCTGCAGTGTACAAAAGGTTCTGCTACAACTAGAGGATAAATAACACTGTCTCCGTGGCTGTGGAGGAAACCAAATTGAACCCCACGGTCCCTGGCAGTCGATGAGCTGACGTAGGGCTCTATGTCACAGGCGATTTCTCAGGAGCAATTTGTGTAGCTAATGGCTGTCACCAATGTTTTTCCTATGCAAAGGGACAAATAAAGCAGCAGGAGCAAACATTGATGACAACATTCACCCCGGCTTTCAGACCACGCTTACAAGCAGATGGGATAGGAATTAAAAGTCTGTCTCACTGTGGTCTTTGGTAGCTAATGTGTTCCTAGCAGTGGGTTACTGAATCTTGGAGCTACATTTAAACAATGTGCAAAAGTGCACTTATCCCAGTGCATCAACAGGGGCTTGAGAACTCTCTGTCCTTGAAGGGTGTTGGGAAACTGGGCAGTCAAGCATCAGTGGTAAGCAGATATTGACTCACAGCATTAAACTTACCAAAATAAGCTAATGGTGTATTGACCAAGGAAAAGCCTAAATCAATATCAGTCCTTAGTGGCTTGGTAGATCAATATGTCTTTTGATACTGATAAAGAACACAGGAGTCACGTATTTGCAGTAATATAAAGTTTTTCTCTGCTGCTCCTTCTGCATTGACCAGAGACAAGAATGGGAGTAAATGGAAGGTTTCCTTGGAGATGATCAGGCACTGGGCAGAGAGGTGGTGGTTAGGTTTATTATGGGCCATACTGCTCTAGATTATAAAAAAAATATATATGTGCTTGACTCTAAATACACACACTGAGGTCACTGGCAGACAGAAGGCTAAACATGGGCGGCGGGAAGTGGGCATAAACCCATCCACCCTTCCTCTTAAATAAATGAAAATCATGGGCAACTCTGAATGGTTTCGTTCACCTCCACTGAACAAAGATTCACTTTTTCTTGTTCAGCAAGAGCCAGCGTAGCTGCCACTCATTTATACAATGCTCAGTCTGTGCCCAGTTATTACCAGCCATTTTCATAGCAAGAATGCAGCACAGCTTAGAGAATCGAGTTTTTACGTACAAGCTTGGGGTAGAGGGCTCATTCATTGCTTCTTGGCCTGTGGCACTAAACGGGTGGCTCTTGGTTTGGTTTTAGTTATTTCTTGGCAATGAGATGGAAGATATTTGTTTTTTTTTAAAAAGCATTTCGGAACAGTCCATGCAGCCACCCTGCCAATGCGCTAAAGGTAGTGGCTGAGAGGGGACAGGCAATTTTCATGGACCATTCAGTTCTTGGTCTCTCTACTGATCTTGCCAATAACAGGGGAATTATAGCTGTAATGGAAAGCTCTTCATTAAGAGCCTGATGCAAAGCCCATTGGAGTCAATGGGGGACTTTCCATTGACTTTGGCTCAGGCTCTTGGGAATGTACGAAGACTCCCAAATTCATTTTGCATAGGTGACCAAAGAACCAACCACTTCTGATCAGGGGAAGAGCTGAACAAGTAGCCTAGACTTGAAAGGCTTCCTGTGCCATTATCAATGAGATATTATATTTTTAAAAGTCTTTTTTTTAGGTTTGTGTGTGTGTGTGTGTGTGTGTGTGTGTGTATGGATACACACACACACACACACACACGCCATTAATCTCCTGGAAATGGCCATTTTTATGTCAAATTATTTTTGGCCTAAATCTGTTGAGCAGTTTCCCATTCTGTGGCTCTTGATGCCTCAGAAGAAAACTAAACCCTCCGTTTCTGTTTATAAACTGTGCTGCTCATATCTCACTTTGGGGGCATTCTTGTTCATGTTGCCTGTCAGCTGATTAGGAAAGTTAAACTGAAGTTCTTTCAGTGTATGTGACAGGATGGTTTCCCTGGAAGCTCGTTGTAATTTCGTATCTCCCTGAGTTTCCTCTATTTAAATTTAGGGCTCATCGTCTGGGGTGATTGCAGCTACTCTGAGAGCTGCCTGGAAATTTAGCTAATTGGTAATTATTTCATAAATTGCAGCCTGGTTCCTATTAAGGAACCTGATCCAACTCCTACTGAAGCCAGAAAGACTCCTATTGACTTTAATGAGAATTGGGTTGGGCCCTAACTCAGATGATGAGAGAGAAAACCACGTGAGCCTCTAATCTCCTCTTTTCAGTGGAACCCACCAGCTTTGGTTTGCTTGAGTCTCAGTGAACCTCAGTGGCTGGTTTGCTTCTCATGGTTTTAATAATTTGAGGTTCCAAAACTCATCACGAAACTCGGAACAAAACAATACAAACCCAAGTGAAGTGCATCGAATCCAAAAACACTGGGCTGTCTCCACCTGACCTGTGGCTCCCTAGCACCTCCCCACCTCCAGACGCTTTGAGGGAGCCGATGAAGGCCCCTCTGCCCATCTTCAATCACTGGAGCCACGCCTTCTCCCCATCTGCAGTGTTTGGGGCACTAGCCTGCCACTCCCCAAACCCCAAAGATATCTTCCTTGGATGAACTGTCTGTTCCAGGTCCCAATGTTGCCTCTCCACTCTCCTAGGCTTGAGATGTTCCCGGAGTTTCCTGGCTATCAGGCTGTGTTTTCTGGGATGTCTCAGGCCCAAGAATAGAATAAGTCAGTAACAAGAAGGCAGTAGCAAGTCTCAGTGGAGTAACTGAGGCCCTGTTGCTGAAGGCAGGGTGGGTAGGCAGGCAGAAGTTTTACCCTGAGCATATGTAGAAGAATGGGTCTACCTTGCCAATTCCAACACCACCCAAACACTGTAGAGGGGAGGGTGGGACCCCAGGGAACCTAACTCCTGCCCCAAAGTCAAGACTATGTAGGGATGAAAAGCGGGTGAGTTCTATTCAGCTCCCTTAATTCTCAGCCAGTCTCCCCACAAACCGGTCTCTGCTAACAACCAACAGTCCAAAGGGAGACTAAAAGATAGCTACATAGGCCCATGTCTTTTAGCTGCTGTTGCCATGATAATCAAAGATCGCTTGCAGCCGGATGGGAAAATTAAATGTCAGCATTGGAATGCATGAAGGTCACTGGATTCCATTACTTAAGTAACGTATACAGATCCATTCTGACACATTCATTTGTTAACACGGACCACAAAGCTCAATGAGGAGCTCAGGTGTAGACATGTAAATGGGAAAGATGTCTCCATGCGGAACCGATGGGACCTTCAGACCCTGTCATTCTATCTTCTTTTATTTCCCCCTTCTCCTTGCTTTACAGGACTGGCTGACTAAATTTGGCTACCTGCCTCCTCCAGGCCCTGTCACAGGACAACTGCAGACCCAGGAAGAGCTTGCAAAAGCCATCACAGCCATGCAACAGTTCGGAGGCCTGGAAGCAACAGGGATACTAGGTCAGTGGGAAACGAGCACTTTCTTCTTCTCTTTCATTTTGATGATCAGCTGCAGAGATGTCTCTTAATAGGATTGGGGAGGGGGTGCGTTCTCCTATACCACTGAGCTGCAGAAGGATGACTGTGCTGGTCCCAGGAAGATCTAATGTGTGCGCAACAGCGTACGGCCCAGTTTGCAGTTATAAGGAGTAATTACATGGCTCAGGTGCTGTGTTGCCTTGCATTTTCAACAACCTGAGGCGGGCAGTTATTTCACTAGGCCAACATGCCCATGGGGTTCTTACTGTGCTCAGAATAGCTCTTGATGCGTTTAAGAAAGGAGAGAGAGCATCAGAACTGCTGGGTTGGTTGGGTTTTTTTAATCATCGATTACATCATCCAACTGAGGGAAAAATAGCTAATTAATTGCCGAGATCCGTATGTTGAACTATTCTATTGTTATCCTTCTTTTTGACAAAGAGGGGTGGTGGAGAGATTGTTTATAAAAGATCGACTCACGGCTGTTCTTTTTGTCTTTTTCTCCGGCTCATTATACTTGTTTGCATTGAATTATTTTTGAAGACAGCTAGGTTTTTTGGCTTTTTGTCTCTGCTAAGCAAGCCAGAGCTATTGTCAGGCTGTCAGCCACAGCAGTTTTCAGCTGCAGAAGGATGGGGTTATGGCTGAACCACAGGGTTTAAGGGTTTGGGATTCTATTCCTGGCAACTCTCTGCATGACTGGAGGCAAGTCCTTAACCTCTTTGCGCCTTGGTTTCCCTTTCTGTGACATTGGATTCATTAATGTTTGTGAGGTGAGAGCCTCAGAAGGAAGGAATTACAGAATTATGAAAGATTTACTGTTGCTTAGAAACTATGACACTGAGCACTCCTGTGTTATCCTAGCGTTCTTCCACCTCTTCAAAAAAGGTAGTTGCTCTAGTTAAAAACATAACAAGTCAATTATTTTCTTACCTAATTTATTCCCACCCAAAGCAGTTCAGAGTCTTACCGTAAGGTTCACCACACCTGAGCCCTCAGACAGACTTCTCCCTGAGCTCCAGGGATGGGATCTAAGAAGCTGATCCAGCTGCTGTTGAAGTCCATGAAATGAGTCCCTTTGAGTTCAGTGGGAGTTGGGTCAGACCCCCGAAGTGCAGGTCTCTTCTTGGCCGGTTGTCCTCATGCACTGCTGTGGAGTTGTCCAACCCTTTGCAAGTCCAAGTTGGCTGAACCCCACTCTTGCAATGCTGGGACTGGGTCAAGTGCATTCCCATCCAGATGATTCAATGAGCCCCACAAGGAATTAGCAGTAGGTGAGCATCAAATGATTCCATGGTGAAGTTTGGTTGACATAAGAACACAAGACCAGGGCTGGGATTTTTAAACTCGGTTCTGCTTTTCCGCTGAATCCATTTGCTTGGCCCTAACAAATTGTCTAAGTTGTTTTCATTTTAAAAAGGAGGGGGAGAAAGTATCATCGTAACCCTCCTAAAGTTTCTTTGTCTCTCCCGGCCTGCCCACAGTTCTTACGCCCAGAAGCTACCTACTGTGGTGAGGTCAGTTTGCTTTCACTGCCATTTATTTAGGAGAGAGTTAGTGAGAACCTGCTAATTAGCAGGCTCTCCTTTGCCAAGTCCAGGCTGTGCCTTGGCAGCTCTTGGCAAGTCCCTTCTCTGAGCAGCTGCTTCCCATGTCACTTAAACAGCTCTCTGTCCACTTTCTTATCAGCTCATCACTGAGATGCTTGCTTTCCATTTTTAATTAAATACATGTAATTATCTTTCTTTCACATCTTATCAGAAACACCAAGAGGCCCAGGAGCAAGGTGGGTTTCTTGGTTTGGGTTTTTTTTGTATGTGAAATTATAAGCATAGTTTAAAATGGACTTCACAGTCTTTTCCTTGTGAATTGGGGGTCTGTGTTTTGGGATTTTTGTTTTAAATAAAAATATATAATTTCCCCTTTTTTAGAATAAAAGTGTAAGGCCAGATCTGTAAATTGGTGCATCCAGAGTCCTGCTGGTTGTGGAGCCGGCCCTTTACAATTTTATTCCATTCCTAATAAAGAAACGTACTAGTGAAGAAAAGAATATTAGCATCTTGCAAATCAGTTTCCAGTCTAATGCAACTATGGTATATTTGCATGCAAAGACTACCCTGCTTTGCCAGGGGAATGGTGGGAAATCCAGATTAAAGAAGAGACCAAGGGCATGTCTACACAAAGCCGCAGCGTGCTCCACGGTGGTGTGATTTCTAAAATGCACTGAAGTGTCGCACACTAACTGGTCCACATAGACCGTGCAGGTGTCAACTAAAAGTTCTCTGGTGTACTTTAATGTAGAATACTGGGAAGAAATGTGCCGTCCTCATTCTACCCTGGTGCCATTTGCCAAAGGGCATGCATTGTGAACAGGGCACTAGGGACAACTAGGCTCTTGTCAGTTTCCTATTTCCCATCTTTTAAAATAGTACAAAGCCAGTGTCAGGGCCAGGCCTAACCCATGCATTCCAAGAGGCCTCCGATTCCCGATACTTCCTTGTACCTTGCTTGCTAACTGCCTTGCTAACAACCTGGCTCCCCCTGTAGGTGATTCTTGGGAGAGAGAAACCGGCCCTGCAACAGCATTTTTGTTGCAGTTGTGTCATTTTGGAAAATGAGACTTTGTCCTTATTTTGGAACTTAATGATTACTGCTATCCTAATGATTAAGGTGGGGTGGTTGGTTTTTTGGGGGGAGGAGGTTAATATCCATAGCATTACAGCAATGTAATCTGCTCCATGACCGGGAACATTCAATGTCAGCACACACAACTATTCCAGCGCGCGCGTGTGTGTGTAGGTGGAACGTGGCCTCAGCTGCATAGCTGACCCTAATCAACTATGAAGAACCTTGTTAATATCAGCAATCCTCCTGCGAGACACATCCCCTCGTCTCTGCTGCCAGGCCGCGTACAGCACTGGATCGGTTGGTTGTGGGGTAGAAAATGGCACCCAGGGTTCCATAGAAGATGATTCATCAGTGCTATTTTCCACATATCGTTTCTTTAGGCAAGGGAGATATTTCCCAATCCCTAACCCAGCCCTGGTTGCTGGACATTCCCAAGCGTGTTAAAAGTTACAGTCCGGATCAATACAGTTTTAAAAGCCTACAGCTCTGTCAACAGCCCTGTGGTGAGCAGAGAGTGAATGCAAGTACCCGTGAGATGGAAGAACATTCCCTTCTAGGTCAGGGAGAGATTGAAATGGCTACAGGTGTGTTTTAAGGGGAGTGTTATCTCTGCTGCATTGCCACCATTTGCCTAATAAGCCCACTGCATTGCACGAAACCAAGGCGTCCATAATACTCATTCCCTCAGTGTCAGAAGGAAAGGAAATTAATATTTTTAACACCCAGTTTCACCTTCTGAAAGCGGAAACATTAGACCAATTTTCATCACAGTATTTCAAGGCCTTTTTTGTTTTGTTTTGTTCTTGGAAATCTAGATGAAGCTACGCTGCAATTAATGAAGACACCTCGTTGCTCTCTCCCTGATCTTGCTGAGTCAGAGACCAGGAAGAAGCGGCACGCTCAGGCCGTGACAAAGTGGAATAAGAGGAACTTATCTTGGAGGTAGGAATTCATCTTTCTCTATTTCTGTGTCACAATGAGGAATCGATCGTAGATCAAATAAGACTTGCAATGAGGTGGAACATGGCTGTGTTAAAATGTCTCCTTTCACGATCCCAGACCCCATCAAGCCAGGGTTTTAAATTATTCTTCGCACCTGCCCTAGTTGCAGTCTCGATTCCCAGCCCTACAGCAAACTGCAATAGCAAACCCACATCTGATAGCTCTGACCCACTGAAGTAGCTGGGTTTCTTTAGCCAAGTTGCAGCAGTTGAAGCTTATTTGTTTTGCATGCTATGGGTTCCCAGCTTCCCTTTGTCAGACTCCAGCAGGTTCAGACCCATGTGGATTCTCCTCCTGGTTGAGAGAGGAGGATGTATGAGCCTTTTTTGGACCCACAGATGATCTTTTCCCCCACCCCTTTCTCTCCCTTCCTTAAAAACTGTGTGTAACCCACACCTACTCAGTGTGACATTGTGTCTCCCTCAAGAGGTTGAGGAGCCTGCTATGGCCTTTGTTAATGGAGCCTTTTAGCTGAGGCAGTGTTTAGATCCAGAAGTCCCATGTTCGAGCTTTGCTGTTGATCACTCACCAAGGGGGCTTGATATTACACGTATGGGATGCTCCTTACCTGTCTCCCCCGGTAGAGATTGGAAGCCTTGTGAGCTTTTTGGGACCCATGGATGATTTCTTTCTCTTTCCTCCCCCACCCACCTCCTCTTCTCTCCCTCCCTCAAAGACTATGGATCATGCTGACTGTTCTTCAAACCATGACTAAAGAAAGCTGGATGCTATTTTCCCTGCTCACTGACTTGGCTATAAGGGGTTGCTGCAAAGTCAAACTGGCTGATCCTGCTATCCCAGAAACTCAAGCTCGCGGCTTGTAGGGAACTCCCTATTAATGAGCTCCAAGCTGAAAGGCCCCAAACCGGACGTAAACTTGGAGTTCACATGTATCAGTGAAACCACTAGCTCTCTGGAGGAAACCCATTCAGTAATAATGCACCTTGACCCAGCTACTGCAGTTGGCAGGTGTTGAAATGGTGACCTTAGGTGGAAAACTGCTTTATTTTTTTCAGCATTATCCAATGGGGATCTTATTTTGAGGGGTGATCTAAATAACTAGCATTCAGCTGTTAATTGCAGTATGAAAAACTCCTGGAGAGGCAGTGGACCTAAGTCAACCATTCCGTTGACTTGACCTGTCTGGCACGTGTCCATTTCAAATTCATTATGAGGTTTTGTGATGCGTCCGCAAAGGAGGCCATGAAAAAGGGGTCATTGGGTTTGTATCTTGAAATGGTCTAACGGTGGTGGTATAAAACTCCCATCTCCTGACAACTGGGTTAGACTTTTTCTCCTTCTTCCGCTCCTTTCCAGTGTTCTGGCTTATGTTCAATGGGGTTGTGTTTTATATTTGGAGGTTACCTAAGCATGTGAGAAGCTATGGCCATGCAGAAATGATTATACAGTATTTATGTCCAACACTCAAGCCTTACAAATTTACAAACTGGCATTCAAATTTACCAGCCCAAGGACAAAATTCACTTACTTGCCTTTACCATGATGACTGAGTATAATGAAGAAATGCTCACGAAAGAAGAAATGGTGAGGCAGGATAAACAGGCCTGTAGAGTTGTGCGAGGCTGCCCCACGGCGGGGCCTTTGGACCCCCCAGAAGGGGGCATCTGATATAGTTTGTGATGATGGAAAAGCAAAGACATCAATTATAAAATGTGGAAACAAGATTTGAAGGTGATGCAGGTAAATCATGTCTCAATGTAATTTATTCTCTGGTTCTCTGTGCAGCCAAACCCAAGCAGTTAGAGGTCTCAGAATAATGGGATTGGTGCTGCATACAATTGTAGGTCCACACATATGTATCCTTCCAAGATATAGCCCACACGGTAAATTTCCAGCAGAATAAGACACACAACTCACCTTATACTCAACAAGCTTTCAGCTGGAAATGTAACCTCGCATAGTTACCAAGACACTCAAAAAGTGTAATGGGATCAAGCTGGGAATGAAATAAGTTTGGGATTTATTTCTGATTCTGTCTGTTGAAATGACTTAAAAAACAATATTACCTGGAGCCCTGCTTCCCACGGGATAGTTTGTGCTAATCGGGCAGGGGAACTGCAATGGCAGGGGAACTGCAATGCACAATCTTTCTTAAGACTTCTGGGGGTTGGTCTGTGGGATAACAGTGCCCTCTGTTGGTGCTAGCCAAAGTTAATTTAAATGTCAATATGGCACAAGAGAGGATAATAAGGGTTCATCATAACTGATAGAAATTAGAGAAAGAAACAGTGTGTGTTGTCTGCTGCCAGTTTCCTGAAGGATCTTCCCCCCCTGATTTTTGGCCTAAATGTTCCTGTGTTTAATATCATTTTATTACTTCCGGTATTACCTTATTGAATGACAACTCATATAGGGAGTTTCCATAAGGAACTGCTATTGTTGCACTCTTCCCATAATGCGTTACATTTCTATTGCACTTTGCGAGTTAGTTGTCAGTGATGAAAGGACTTGTACTAACTTAGAGGGACTATTTGGGCCCAAAGAGTTAAAGGTGTTAACACGACTCTGTTACTGTCTAGCATTAAGAAGGGTGAAACAAGGTTTGAGGCCTGGTATACACAGACCTTAGCCTGCTTAGTACCATGGCAAACACAGTGCTAAAGTTTGGAGATGTGTGGATTTGGATACATGAAAGAAAAGGAGTTAAAGCAAGTTTTAAAGCCCTTTAAAACTGAACTGGAATGATTATAGAAAACAAACTTAACCAGAACCTATCAACGTTCTTTTTAAAAAAGTTAGTCTTTTATTGGACAACCTTTCTTGGGGGGTGGGAGAAAGGGGCTAGTTTTGATACTTAGCTCTGAGATGTGAAGGATGATGTCATGACCCATGGGTCTCAAACCCAGGCCCATAAGGCTGCTGAGAGCAGCCCCACTCCAACATGCCACCAAGCTGGCTGCTGAGACTAGCATACCTCAGATACATGAAACCTAGCCCCAGTGGAAGGCTCTGCCCCGAGGTTTGATTGGCAGAGTCCCAGAGTGGCTGATTAGCCCACCGGTCCTACTTAATCCAGCAGCAGGCACGGGAAACCGAACTGGGCTCCACCATCCTGTGAACTGTGTGTGTCCTTGACCTGATGTCCTGGCCTCGACCCGTGGTTCCCAGCCTCCAGTTTGTCACCTGCCTCTGGTTCCCCTGTGGTGGTTCTGATCTCCAGTTTGTCTGCTGCTTCTGACCTTCTGGTATCCTGACCCAGATGTCTCTTGACTCCTGTCTTGCAGCCTCTGGGTCTGGCTACCCACCATCCAGCCATGACAGATGGTCACTTTCTCTGCTTTTGACCAACAGAAAAGTGTGAGGGGAGAAGAGACAGGATAGTAAAGATGGGGAAATATGGTTTTTGTTGATATTCTTGAGGTTTTGGGTTGGCAGCTCAGCTGTGACAGCAGTTGCTCTGGGTTCTGGCTCATCTCCCGGTCTGGGACATCATCTGGCTGGGCTGGTCTCTCTGAGGCTGCGCAGAGCTGCATGGGCTGTCTCGTCTCATTGCACTGGTGCTGTGTGGTAAGCCAAAACAAAGAGAGAGAGAGAGAGAGAGACACACACAGGACAGAAGGAAAAATAGTGGGGCAGAAAGGAACACACAAGGGAAGGGGAGACACAGAGCAGGATCTCTTGTGTCTGTGGCTGGAGTCTTTGCTGGTCCAGTGGTCATGGCCAAATGTCCCTGCTGAGGTCTGAGCTTCATGATAATGCAATGATTTCCGGGGTCCAAGGGCAAAATGCAAAGTCCCTGAAGTGGTGGGGAGGGGAGTTAGTCTGTGTGCCCCCTACTGAAAGAGAGGTGATGGGTGGAATAGTCCATCCTTTCCTTATTTGGCCTACCTAGGAGGTCTAATTTTCAATGCACCAGTTTTGGTTCATTGATTTCCAACCCCACGCTTCTCTTCATAGATTCCAAGGCTAGAGGAGATCATTGTGATCATCCGCTCTAAGCAGAATGTTCTTTCTATTGTTTCCTAGGCATGATTTTCACACAGTCCTTCTGTTATATCTGCAGGCCTTTTTGTTTGGACTCATTCTGTTTTTCTGTCTCCCTTTTGCACCTTCTTCCTTCAACATTTATCGTGATGTGTTACTGGGAACATTTTGTAAACTTTTATTCACTTTTCCACAGTTGAGCTCACAATTAGGGTAAATTTGTATGCCTAGTTCTTTCAAGAGGACTCTGAAATCCCCAACACGGGTATAATGCTGTGCACTTTGACAGCATCTTGTATTTGAGGAACTCATGACACTTCAGAAGTATCCATTAATTAATCCTCAAACACTCCTGTGAGGTAGGCATTATTATCCCTATTAAACAGATGGGGAGACTGAGTCCTGAACAGGGAATTGACTTGACCAAAGTGGCACAGCTGGGAATGAAATCCAGGCGTGCTGCCTCCTGGTCTCCCTGCTCAGCGCTGACCTTGCCTCCCTCTGGCTGTCAGTGATGACAAAACCATGGTGTTAAAACTTACTAAATGATGTGTGGCCCTGATTTTTATCCTCCTCTAAATACATAATCTCCACCTCCTATTAGCAGACAGCTATCCCAGGCGGTGCAGTTCTGAGGGAATGTTGCACTTTTGGACTAATTAAAAGTTATTTTTTAAATCAAATTTTAAATATATTAAAATAGTTCTCCATGTCCACTGAAGGTAGGACTTGCTTCATCTGCAGCAAGGGAGATTTAGGTTACATATTAGGAAAAACTTTCTAACTACAAGGGTAGTTAAGATCTGGAATAGGGTTGTGGAATCCACATCACTGGAGGTTTTTAAGAACAGGTCGGACAAACACCAGTCAGGGATGGTCAAGTTTGCTTGGTCCTGCCTCAGCGCAGGGGGCTGGACTTGATGGCCTCTTGAGGTCCCTTCCAGCGCTGCATTTCTATGATTCTGCTCAGCTTTGGCTTCCTGTTCCAGGAGGACACCCAAGGAGAGCAGTAATCACCCAGAAACACACTATCTGTTGCTTCTTCCTCTTTAAATATAGGGCACCTGACAGCAAAGAAAAGCTGCCAAAGCCCAGATCTATAAATTTACCAGGCTTTATCCCACAGTAGCTGAAATGTCACCCCTGTGCTGAACTTATCCGATCTTTATGTAAGGAGAAGTCCCAGGCTCTGCATCATCAAAGCCTTGCAATCAAGATGCCTCTGAGCCAGAGCTATGACATCAATAGGAAAGCAGGGGACACGTCACAGTGAGAAAAACGCAAAGAGCCCCCCTGGGTAACCAGAGTTTGTGCCGAATCATAGAATATTAGGGTAGGAAGAGACCTCCGGAGGTCATCTAGTCCAATCCTCTGCTCAAAGCAGGACCAACACCAACTAAATAAACATCTTAGGAAGGGCTGGGTTAGGCTTTGATCACTTTCTGATCAAGCAGGAGTGGAAAGAAGTGGCGCTTGTGGGCTTCTTTTTCTGAGAGATGATTAAACTGGTGGAAATGATCAAAGCCCCAAGTCTTCACGCTGCTCCGTGGTGCTCTGCACAGGGGCAAGGGCTAAGCCATGGGGAGCAGCCAGTCTAATCCGTGCTAAATGTATGAAAAGAGACAGTTTTGCCAGGATTTGGGAGCATGTTATTTAGGGGGGAGAGCTGGGGGAATGGGATGTTCACTCTTAAAATTCAAAATGAAATAGGATTCTCGTCTTCAGAATATCGCCCTGACCTTTCACCTCTAACGGTATCTGCCCCAGTTGCTGCTAGCAAATGGTAGTCTGGGACTTTTGGAGCCCCATAGTTCAGAATTCTTTGCATGCAATTGAGTGCACACACCAGGGTGCATAGCCTGCATAGGCTCACCCGGTTGCATGTGCAGATGGCCATTTAGGCATGTAACTGGTGACTTGCATGCACCGAGCAGAGACGAGGGGTGGAAAGCCAGCTGCGAGAAATGACTTTCTGGGAGAGGTGTGAAAGGAGGAGAGGGAGGCAGCTCACTGCATGAAGAGGCTGTGCCAGGAACAGGGGGCAACCTAAAACATCATAGACTTGCCCAGGAAGCAGGACATAATGGGGCAGGAGATGGGGAGGAGGGAAGCGATGCCATCCAATGGGAAATAGAACAAGTGTGAGAGAGACTGGAACCTGGAGCAGGGCTGGTCCGGCAGGGTCTGTATCAGTTTGGTGCAGCAGTAAAAGAAAGAAAAGCAGGCACTGGAAGTAAACAAGGCTTGGCTTGTGATGTTCTGCCCAAAGGAGGAGTCTGCCAGGTAAAAGCCCCACCCCCACTGTCTCTCTCACACACCTGCCCCTCCTGCCCCCAGCTCATGTCTCCATCAATAGCAGCTGTTGCTTCTCTTCTTTTCTCTCTAACTGTGCTGGTTTCCTTTAATGCACTTAATTCAAAATCTCCTCTCTCTGCTGGGCCAGAGGCACAATCGAAGGAAACCGCTACAAGCCCAGCAGCACAGTCCATTAACGTGCTACTTGCTCTCCTGAGTCTTCCTTGTTTTCTCATCCTGGCGTCGCTGGCTGAGGTTTGAGCAAGCGCTGAACAGCTGCTGATTTTGCTGCAGCCGCAGTGAGGCACTTTCCAAGGGACGTGCAGATGCATAAGCCAGCTGCTCTGAAGTACCAAAGAGAAAGGTGAGGCAGATGCCCGCAAGCTGGAGTGAGTGCTCAGAGGCTGCAGTGCATTCTAGACATCGCACACCACGGGCAGCCCCTACGCAGCCTATCACTGCACGGTCTGAACCCCGCAGAGCAGAGAGTAAGCGCCTCCCATGGATGGGACTTCTGCTGCAGGTGCTGTAACTTACAAGGAGAAAGATCAGCTCCTGTGGCATGCTTGTTTGGTCTGTGGGATGGCAGTGAGCGAATGCTGGGACAGGGTTTTCAAAGAGCTGTAGTTCAAGTACAAACCCAAATCTCTCTTGGTTTCATCCAGCACAGCTCCTCCTTTCTCAGGATGAATACAGGATGGCTTGCCTGGGAAAGAGGCTGTGATGTTTTATTTTACCAGCATCTTTTCCCTAGAATCAGTTCTCTCCCATGCTGCTGCTCGTCCTGGAGCCGGAGGGTGCTTTCTGGTCATCTGTTTGTATTAAAAAGAAAATAACAAAAGTGACCCAGGGATGATGCAAGGCTGAAATCACTAACCTTTGTGAAGGGCTGTGAGATCCTGGGTTGAAAAGCGCTATGGAAGCGCAAAATATTGATAGCAGTAGTTTGCTGCACCGTTGTGAAATACATTGTGTTTACCTCTCTGAACGCCGATCGCCCAGCCAACGACCAGGTAGACCACAGTGGAACGAATGTGGCTTGTCGTGCTGCTCTTGCTAAGATCCAGAACTCCTGGGGCATTGTACGCTCTACTGAGCATGACCTCTGGGCAGCTGGGAAAGAGTCATTTTCTAGTCTCAGGCTATGAGCATATACATTCTCAATTTACAAAAAAAAAACCAACCCACCCAGAATCAATGCTTGTTTATCAGGCAATCCATAGTCTGTTATGTTTGGTGGTTATGAACATTTAATTTATTTCTCTCTAGCTTCGGAGTTGCCCAACATGAAGGAGTGTTTCATTAAACAGGAATTGATTTTTCATACCACACTAATACTTTTTCCCTTTTGCCTTCATATGAAAAAAAGAACCCAGACACAAAATAATTATTAGAATTGACACCTTCTGAGCTCAGGCAGAAATGTCAGTCACATTTGGATCTGTTTATTGACTGACTTAGAAATGGAATGACTAAGGGATGGGCTAGCTGTGGCGATTTGTAATGGGCTGTGGCGCTCTTCAGCTGTAGGTCGCTGGTTCGATTCTGGCCCATGCTAGTAGCTCTTAGCAGTCTTTAGACTGAGAGGACTGTCTGCTGATCCTTGTGAAATGAGTTTGTTGTGTCAGGCTGGCTCTGAGTGGACGTGTCTGCAGCACACTGGCTGTCACCACAGCAACTTGGTGTGAGCTGGCAGTATCATCAGAGAGGTGAGAAACACAGCATAGCCAAGGCCTATAAAAGTGACTAGTGATTTGGGGTATCCAACTTGAAACACCCTAAAGAAGCCTGATTGTGCCACAGTGCTGAGTACCCAACCTCTGAAAATCAGGCCCTTTCGTTTGTCTCAAGTGAGGCATCCCTGAACGCCTGGTCGCTTCCGAAAATCTTGGTGAGTGGGCATTGAACCTGTGCCCGTCGGTGGACATAACCTTGTCATCCTGGAGGCATGTGGGCTGCAGATGGAAGCGGCTACAGCCCCTCTGCGTGACTTCCCCAATCTAGCCTCCTCATCTTATATTGTCCTTGGATCATTGTCTCTAATCTCTCCCCACCCCGAGTACCCATTTCTAAGGAGGGTTGGAGATAGGTCAGAGCCCCTTCAGGGTTATTCAGTTGAATCGACAACGTACTAGTGAATAAATGCAGATGACCGTGCCTACAAGAGCTTGTCTACACTGCGTAGCCTTGGCTGGTATAGCTGTGCCAGCAGGGCTCCCTAGTGGAGATCCTGCATACGCTGGCAGAGAGAACTCCTCTGCCAGCATGGCTGTACCGTCTCCCCGAATGACTTTCCCTATGCCAACGGAAGCACTCTTCTATTAGCATAGTGTCTACAGGGGTTTGGGGTTTTTTTTGCTGATACAGATATGTCAGCTAGGGGTTGTAATTCTTCAGTGGAGGTCCTGGCAGTTTCCATGATGTATCCCCCATATGAATAGGTATGACAGGAGTTGCCTGACATGCACATTAGGATGCTACATAGTTGTAAGGCAGGAGGCGAACTCCGATCTTGTGCTGATTGTGACAGTGGAAGAAAGCCTGGCAAATGGATAATGAGAGGGAAAGCAAGCCATCAGCTGAATGAAGGGATGAATATTTACCACAGAGCCCATTCAAAATTAAGTCATGGCAAATGAATTTTTAAATTGGATTCTTAGAGTTGAGTACAAATGGATAATCTCCTAGTTCCAGAGCCTGTGGATCCAGAAGCTAAGGGATTGACCTGCATTGCCCAAAGTGAAATAGTGTAAGAGTTTGCAATGACCTAGCCCTGGCTATACTGTATAAGCTCTAGGCTCATAGTGTTGGAATGATATTTGTCCCAGCTGTTGTTCCATTTGGTTACAATTTTAGTTTGCTTCTCTTGTCCCCAGGTGTAGTATCCCATTTGTATTTAGCATCGCTTGTCTCCTGTCCTGTACGCTTACTTTACTGTCACACATCACAAGGCATTTCTGTGTGGTAGCTTTCGGCTTGAAGGACTGTCAAGAGGCTGTTACTGGCAAGAATCTTAATAAAATACAGCATGTTTAGAGGAGGCAAACCTATTCCCTGACTGGTTTGTTTTAAATTGGTGTGTAATGGCACATGTCTGTAAGGTCCCTTTTCATTCCTCTGACCCCCATGAGAATATACAATATTTTTTCTGTATGACAGCAGTAGCAAAGGAAACCAGAAGATTGCCCTGCTGTAAAAGTAGCAGTGGATAATAAAACGGTCATTCCGCAAGGAATCCCCACCAGTTCATGAAGAAAATCACATTGTTAATGAATCACTAACCCTAATAATTAGAGGGGCCATGTGGTTAGTGAAGAGGGGCACTGGACTGGGAATCAGGAGACCGGGGTTCTAGTTCTGCTGCTAGCCTGCTGTGGGACCATGAGCAAGTCACTTCACTGCGCTCTGCTTCAGTTTCTCCTCCTACTGTTTGTCAGGCAAATTTTTCAAAAGAGCCTAAGTGACTTAGGTGCTTTTGAAAATGATACGTAGGCTCCTAAGGCATATAGGCATTTATGAAAATGTTACCCATCTCATCTTTTAGATGTTAAGTTCTTCAGGAACTGTCATTGACGTTCCCACTGACTTACATGGAGCAGCTTGCAGAACTGGGATATGTGTAAGGTTCTTGGGTCAGTATGTGTACGTGTAACAGGGCGGTCTGCCCCTTTAAGGGCCAAGGGGTCTGGGACCCACTGGCTCTGTTTGATTATTAAAACCCAACTGGGACGGGTCAGGTGATGCCTATAAATTGAGGAGCGAGCTCAGCCAGAGGGGGAATGGCAGGAGGGAAGTTATCCGCTGAATCATGCTTGGGAAGTGTTTTCTTTTCACTGGCGCTTGATCAGATAGTACTGTGGAACATCACATTGATATTTGACAAAAGTCTCCGTCTAATCACATTCAGACAATTAGCACAACTTCTGCAATCAGATTGTGCACTGAATTGAAAACCTGACACACAACCCCATGGGAAATAAAGGTGGCTATGAATAAAGGATCTAGGATGGTTCACATATGCCTGCTGCATGCTAAAAAGATACGGGTCAGATCAAAGGGTGCTTGTTTGGGTGCTGTTAACTTAGGGGGTGGAATAACTAAGAGTAAACCTAGCTCTTAGACTGGGCTTTTCATCCATAGTTCTCAAAGTGCTTTACAAAGGAGTCCGTATTGTTATCTGTATTTTACAGATGGGGAAACTGAGGTACAGGGAGGGGAAATGACTTGCCCAAGGAGGCTAGTGGCAGAGCCAGGAAGGGAGTCCAGTACTCCTGAGTCCCAATCTAATGCCCTATCCACTAGATTACACTACCTCCATCACTATGGCATTTTAATCTCTAATAACATGTGTGTCTGTGCATAGTTATTTATTCAACTCCCATTGAAAGTGAGAGGGGACTAACTAGGCCAATGGTCTGCTGCAGAAAAGAAAACCCCCGTGTCCTTTCCTAACTGGATGAAGGAATAGTTGGAATTCACACAATCTCGCCAGTTTTACATGGTTCCACCAACGTACTGTAAATTGGTGAGTGATCAATTGTTCACTGCCCCAGCCCCTAGGGTTTGGAACCTGCTCTCCCTAGGTAGCTGTCCCTGTCAGCCTCTTCCCACTATTAGCAACAGTCTGAAAACACATCATCTCTTCTATTCATAAGTTATACCATGCCCATCACGGCAGGATCTTTGTTAGAGGTGAATTTTAATCTTACCTGTGTTTTAATAGTGGATGCAAATCTTTGAGCTGTCTTTATACAAGAGCTCAGGCTAGAGGATCATGATGATCCCTTCTGGCTTGAAAAATCTATGATTCTATGAATATTAAATGTTTGGGCAGCTCCCTGGGTGCCTTGGTTGGTGTGCTGGTACCCTAGAGATAAAATCACCATTATTATTGAAGGGCAGAACTTGTCAAAACATTTCAAGCAGAATGATTTTCCCTTGGACGATGCTGGTTCAATGAAACTTTTGCGCAAAGTATCAATGTAAATTAAATTTGACCCCAGAAAATAGAGACATCTTGTTTCAATAAGATCAAAGCGTTTCGTTTCAACTTCATCATTTCAGCTTTTATATTTTGTTAAATTCATTGTATTCTAATTATTTTTTATTTTGGTTTTGCAGGAAATTTCAGAATTTCCACTTTTGTTCTGATTTGGGATGAAAGGAAATTTTGAAATGTTCTGCACAACCGAAATGTTGAGTTTGACCAGCTCTACCGAGACCGCTCTGTGAAACACTGCCCCTTGCAGAGTAGTATTCATTCTTGTATTTTCCATAGGATGTATCTACTGGGGGGGTGGGGAGTGGTGGGGGGACACAAATTCACACAAAGTTTCCCGGGTCTGACGTTCCACCTAGTGGAGGGCAGAGGTGGGAGAACCAATAATAGAGTACTGTGTATGTCAGTGGTTGCCAAGCTATGCCCCATGGACCACCAGTCATCTACCGGGCCCTTTCTGGTGCTTTGCAGAATAGACCAAGGATTTGGGAACTGAGAGGAGGATGAGTCCTGGAGAGGCTCATGAAGTGATCGGCAGAATGAAAGAGCTGGACCGCCACTGATACTGATTATTTTCATGTCCTTGGTTTCTCTTTTCTATCCCAGAGTCCGCACCTTCCCCAAAGAATCCCACCTGGGCCATGACACGGTCCGCGCCCTCATGTACTATGCCCTGAAGGTCTGGAGTGACATCACCCCGTTGAATTTCCACGAAGTGGCGGGTAACAACGCTGACATACAGATAGACTTCTCCAAAGCAGACCACAATGATGGGTATCCCTTTGATGGGCCTGGCGGCACGGTAGCACATGCTTTCTTCCCTGGAGACCATCATACCGCAGGAGACACTCATTTCGATGACGACGAATATTGGACTTTCCGATCATCAGGTACGTCAGAGTCCGAGAGTTGGAGCAGAACTCATGAACTCCCAGCCTCTCCCTTTGTAAATGTCTAAGTCTCTGTTATGGCCACCCTTTGGGTTTTGGGGTCCTGTGCACATCTCTTGGGGCCCCAGAGACCTCTGTTTGCTCCTTTATGTCCCCAAAGGCCAGTAACATTTTTGTCCAAGTCAGGGAGGAAACTGTGGTAACGTTTTCCCGTTTCTCCCCATAATCCCTCACTTGCCACACCTACATAACCCAGAGCTCCCATCTGCCACTCCCACAATCCCTGTGTGGCCCCACCCTGCTGCTCCCTGCCCTGGAGTCTCTGAACTAGTAAGTGATGAAGTTGGTTGAGCTGCCTTTGAGTTCACAGGGCTCCTCAACCCTGCTCTGTGGAGGCTTCGGTGGCAGAACTGAGAGTCCTATGGCACCAGTGCTGGCATGCAGAGACCAGCTAAGGGGAAAGCCAGAGCACACGTGTTCTTCCTCCACAGCTGCAACTCAAGCCCTGCTTCCAGCCAGTGAGATCTGTAGCGATCTGCTTGCAAAGCCCATCAGCAACACTCCTACACTGCGGAAGGATGAAGAATATATAGGAGCCCACTGAAAAATAGCTGTTGCCCACTCACTTCGCCGCTCTACCTTCCAGTCCTGCTCTCCCAGACAGACTTTGCCTTCAGGTTCACTCCTGCTCTTCCCCTCCTAGCTCCACTAGGCACCTGAATCTCCTCTACCTACTGTCATCAATGTGCACTTGTGCAAAATGGGCATAAAATGCTACCAGGTCAGAAGGTTGCTTTCCTGCCTACTTTTCACAGGTGTCAATGAAGGCACGAGATGCATGGCAGTGGGAAATGGTCCTTTACTGACTCTGCTGCTTTGCCACACCTCAGATAGAAGAGTTCAGGTCCCAAGGATTCTGCCCCAATCACCCTGACTATAGGGCAATCAGCTCCCCACAGCCCCCCCACTAGTTGGTGCAGAGCCAGGTTAGGCTGAAGTCTGCTGTTCTCAATGTCCAATAACCAGCTGTCCTGCTCCCAATAAGAGAAGACAGGGCAACGCCAGCTGTGGCTTAGAAACAAATAATACTCTCTGCCCTTAGGAAGCCAGGGAAAAGGACCACCAGCACCACCACATTAAGGCATTTACCTTAAGGCAATAAGAAGTTCCACTTAACATGCAGTTTCAGCCTTTCAAGCCAGCAGCCCAGTTTCAGGAGCTAGAGAACTTTGAAAAGCAAAGCTGTGCAGGCCGGCGTGGCAGGCCGGAGATCTCACAAGCTCCATCTTGGTTGGATTTTGACAGAATGTGACTGCTCCAGTCATCAGCTGCTAATTTTCTCGTCACAACACCTCTCCTGCCGACGTCCAAGTGGTGTCTGCTGCCTGGGTTTAATAATTTCATTTAGACCTAATCTTCCTTCTTGAAATTGACTAATATTTTCTCTCTCTCTCTCTCTCTGTCTCTTTTTTTGTTTTTGGGGGGTTTTTTTTGTTTGGTTAATCTGATTTCTCTCTCATCCTGTACCTCTCTGTCCCCACCTTCAAAAATCAGGACCCCCAGGAGAAAGGACCTGGCTACAAAGAATGTCAAAGCTGACCATATTCCCCTTTCAATGCTGCATCTCCCGTGGCGAATGTTACCATGGCAACCTGATTTTCAAACCTCCCCACCAAAGCTGCCTTACAGCAGGCTCCCCTCTCCTCTTCCCCTTGCACACTTTTTTGCACCCAGCCCTTTACTCCAAACAATTGGTTGTTCACCGGCCTCTTTCTCTTGCCCAGCCCATACTCAGACTGGGTCATGAAGGCAGCCCTGTGGACACACGCACTGACAGCCTCCCGATCCACTGGGCCAAGCCACTTGAGACCCCAGACAGCTGTGCTGCAAGCTGTGGTGGTGTGGGCAGCTCCTGCGGGACCCTTTATGCTTTTCCGTAAGGGGAACTGGGCAAACAGCTGAGATTTCAAGACTGCTAGTCAGGCAGGACCACCTGCTGCCCCCGTCAGCCACAGGGTGCAGAAGCTGCTCCAGAACAGCCATGTCCTGTCTGACTCTGCTGCGATACAGCTGCTAATAAAGGCAACCCGTGTGGAGCCTGCGACTCTGTGTCTCGGGACAATGAACCTGAGGCCCTCCGGTGTCCCTGTCCCAGTATTGAACAACGTCCTTACATTGGCCTTGTCTATCCAGGGGCCCCAGAGCTTCAGGGCAGTGCCGCGCTAGGTACAGCGGGGGGGAGGGGATATCCAGCTGGCAGTGACGCTGGCTCTGCCAGATAGGGCAGTGCTGGCAGTGTGGTATCCGTCAGCTGGTGGATATCCCCAGCCGCTCACTGTTGGAATTAAACGAAGGTACTTTGGCCCAACGCTGTAGCAAAAGCACTTCCTGTCTGTAAATGTGTGGACCACTGCGGGCCGTCTGATCAGAGACTGCCTCTCCCAGGGAGCTGCCCGCTGATCGTCTCCTGTAGCTCCCAGGGAGCTGCCCGTCTCCTGTAGACGCTTAGTCTCCTGCTCCAACCATTCGACCTCACTCCCTCACACTGACACACATGGGCATGTTGAAGTAGACGCCTGAATGCCCACCACCGCCGAGGGCGTGATGAGCATGCAGTGTTATGTTGATGTTGATGATGACTTTATTTTCAGATGCCCATGGGATGGACCTGTTTGCCGTGGCAGTCCATGAGTTTGGCCACGCCATCGGCTTGACCCACATCTCTGCCTTAGAGTCTATCATGAGACCCTATTACCAGGGACCGGTGGGGGATCCCCTGAAGTATGACCTGCCTTACGAAGACAAAGTCAGAATCTGGCAGCTATATGGTTAGTTCATGAGTGGGTTTACGCTTCACTTCATCAGCAGTGGCTCGCAGAGACAGCTCTTCTAGAGGATGCACTGTCTGGCTGGTGGGGGTGGTATGCCCTCTAATGCTTTCTTGTCTTTATTCCTAGGAGTCAGGGATTCTGTGTCCCCAACAGACAAGCCTGAAGTAACCAAAACTGACGACCACCCCCTTCTGCCAGAGCTGCCAGAGAATCGCTCCACTGTGCAGTAAGCAGAACTGCCACCAATGTCCTTGTGAAGAGTCACCTGAAGCATGGGTGTCTTCTCAGACCAAGGGGTGGATACTTCCCCTCAGCTGTGGTTTCAGCAGGGAATTAAAGCCAGAAGAAGTGGGCAGAGGGGTGACTCCAATACATGTCCCCTCCCCTCCCAAATCATGGCTAGTTACCAACCATGGGGATGGGGATTTTCAGATTGCGAAGGGGGGGAACCAAAGGAGTGATCCCTACATACAGGGCTCACTCTCATGGGGACCCACTAGGTTTTTGAGTGTAGATTCTGAGTCCAGCTCCAGAACAGGCTTGTTTGCTTGCTCAGGGTAGATGTGTGAAGTGCAGAGGCTCCTAGCAAGAACCTTTGAAGACTCATGTGCGGTGCTTTCCCCAAGAGGTGCTAATTCTTCCAGCCTGGGAACCGCTGAGAAATTCTGAGCTACTTATTAAGGAAAAAGGACAAGATGAATGTCATTCTTCTGTGTTAGACATAGTATCCAAACCCTCCCTATGCTTGCATGTGTGTGGTATTTTTATTAAAGAGCTGTCTAACTGGCAAAGGCCCAGATCCACAAAGCTATTTTGACCCCTAACATCCATGTACGTTTGATGTAACGTAAGTTACCCTTTTGGATTTGGGCCAAAGCTTATATTTCATTTTGGATTTTCAGAAAGTGCTGAGCACCCACCATCTGAGAACTGGAGCCCTTTACGTTTTCTCAAGTTGGGTACCCAAAATTGCTAGTCACTCGTGAAAATCTAGGCTTTATTGTATGTATTTCAAACAAGAGGCACTACAAGAGAAATAAGGGAATTTTCTTTCTTTCTTTTTCTTTCTTTCTTTTTCACAAATCCCAATGAACCACATTCTGTCTTGGTGTAACTGCCTAGACTTCAGATGACTTACTTCTACCAGGAATGAATTTGGCCTACTATGTGTCGAAATCTCTTCATGATGTTTTTAATTAAATGAAACCGTTTATTTTATGTATGAAGCATTTCTCTTCAATGTTGGCAGCAACACTGGGAGAATCAGATCATGAAACTCACTGGAAAGAGTATGAAATTGACAAGTCTAGTTTCACACTCTTAAGTTGGGGGAAGAGCAGAGCCGTAATCGAAATAGCATCAGGGTGAAAAGTCAATTACACTTTTAAAATTCTTTAATTTTAACGATTGAAGATGTTGCTAGTAACTCAGGTAGAGGTTGTTTTTAAAATATATGGGGCCAGATGCTCAACTGGCATAAATTAGCATAAATCCATTGACTTCCATGGGTATACGCTGATTTTATACCAGCGGAGGATCTAACACAGGATTTTAATTTTGACAAGTGTCTCTTGAATAATGAATAGGCAGAGGAGTAGATAAATCTATGAGCAAGACAGCTCTGGGCAGCATATCAGGGGCACGGAAGCCTTCTCTCTGCTGGTAAAATCCACTCAGAGTTCATGAATTACGATTATGCAGCTGATGCAACCCAGCATGGCCTCAGGGGCTTCGTTATATTTGGAGGGTCCCTTGGATAATTGAAGTGCTGTCTTTAGGATTCTGCTTTGTTCCTTAGAAGCAGGGAGATCATTGGAAGCACGCAAGGATATTACTTTTTTTTTTTCTCTGTGAGGATGAGCAAGAGGCTGTCCTGGGTAGGGCCTTTCTGTGGAGAGTTTCTTGAATGCTGGTAGGGCTGTCAGATTAGGGGAATGTGGGCAAAATGTGTTACTTAGGATGTGCCCTGCAATGGGATAATTCCATCAATTTCCGGGTCAGAATCGTGCAGTGGGCTCTTCCTGATAAAGCCCCCAGAAGGTAGGGTTAAAAGTCTGAAAGCACAAGGAGGTTCATACTGGGAGATTTCATCCTCCTCACAGTGTGGGTGGGCCGTATGCTGTATTGTTCGTGTTTAGTTAGATACCCTCTGCAAAGCTGTCGTCATAATGGGCTCGTAGATTCCTTCCCTCTCGGCATTTAAAGCAAATCCCTTGCAATGTTTTGTGTGTGTGCGAGCCATCCTCTAGTGACTGAACCACAGAGAGGATAAGGGATCTACTACTATTAGCAAAGGGAATTTTCGTTCAGGTCAAGTGGTAGAGGTCTATGTTTTTGGAGCTGAAGGACAAGGGTTCTAATCCCAATTCCTCTGGGGCAGGTGTGTTGTCAGAAACACAAAGATTTGTTAAGTTTCTCATGGCACAATTGTATCAGTTGTGTTTGTTGCCGTGATGCTTTGAAAGAAGGGAGCTGGCTCTTCCCCTTGGCCACACAGCACTGTATTGCTAACGTGAAATCTGTTTTATGGAGTCGAAGGGTGCTCAGATACCATGGTGAAGTCTTGATTGGGCTTAGACATGTGGCTGGCATATTACGTAGGGAGAAGTTGAGAAGGATGGTGCCGGCAGTCTGATATGGAGTTCTTCTAAAGGCAAATTAGATTCATGCTTCCCTGTCACGGAGAGCAGCTGATCTGTATATGGTTCACAAATCCTTTCCTTGCTCTCTAGCAATCATTGTACAAGGGCTTCGTTATTCTTTCAATTCTTCATACTCCCTGTGGTCCCACCATACACCTTGTTAAAACAGGATCTCAGCCAGGCTAGTCACTATCTGGGCATTCACCATCTGGCCCCTCATCCCCTTTGTTTGGTTTCTGTTACTGCCTCAGGGTGCAGCTGTGACCCCCAGCCACTCAGAGTCTACGTCCAGAGTTCCTGTGTGCTGAAGTCACTCATGTCAGCCTGAGTGCGTTTTGTTCAGCAAGTATCTTGCTGTTCCCATGCAGGGGGCCCAGATGGGCTCTCAGACACACCACGGTGACACTGGAGTAATAGCTTCGTCTGCCCTGGAGTTCCTCTGGCTTTCCAGAGTGCTACGGAGAGCAGAATCTAGCTCCCCATCTCCTTGGCTCTTGGTAACAGTCTCACATAGAAAATGGGAGAGGGGGCAGGTGTCTGCCGTGGATTCGTTTTGTAGAGAACACTGTCTTAAAGCGGCCGTTTGTCCAGAAAAGCTTTGCAAAGCCTGTGCCTTGGAAAACCCCTGTGCACAAGGCTGGGTTCACAACAGGACTGATTTGGGGGTGGGAGCAGGGACCCGCCAAACTTTAGGCCTCTGTGACCTTCTGCATCATTCCTAGCTACATCCATGTCCCATTGAACCCCTCCATCTCAATGGCCCGGGGCTGCAGATCCCAGTTCTGCGTGCACTGGGGAATTGGTTTCAGCCAGACGAGCCAGTGCAGTGAGTGGTAGGAGAATTGCTGCTTGCCTGGGGGAGCAGTGCTCGGTCCAGGGGAGCTGGAGAGCCCTGCTCCTGGCTGCGAGGGTAGGACTGCCGCTCACATGGGTGTTGTCTTTCTGCAGGCTCAGAAGAGATATCCCCAACAGGTGCAACACTCACTTTGATGCCGTGGCTCAGATCAGAGGCGAGGCTTTCTTCTTCAAAGGTAAGCAACTGCTCTCCGCGTAACGGCTGGGTGACCTTTGCCAAGCCAAAGCTGCACCTAGCTCTGCATTACGCGGCTGGGCTCCGTTCATGCAAACATTTCAGTCTACTCTTCTCTTTAAACCTGGTCTCCAGAAGAGGGATGGCTTTGCCAAGACGTCCGGGGCATGGAGTCAGGGTATTGGTTGCAGCACTAGGTTCACATCCAGTAATATTGGGTTTGCTCCAGAGCTGCCTGCCAGGGCTTGATTCTCATTCACGCTGAGGCCACTTTACACCATTGGGGCAGCGTAAAGGGCCCTTAGAACTTTAAGGCACTCTGTCTACACCCACCTTCAGACCCTACTGGAGCAGTGTCAGGAGGCCTCTGTGTAAATGAGAATCAGGCCACTGGCGCAGAGTGGACCTGTTAGGATCGCACCTGGCTCGAAACTAGTAGGATAGACATGATTTTCGAAAGGATGAAGAAGAGACCTCGAGACGGGCATCAGTGATGATGCAAACATGTAGAGACTTCCAGATGAGTGACTAAGGCTTTGTCTACGCTGCCAATTAAATGACAAAACTTTTGTCATTCACAGGTGCTTAAAAAAAGCCCCCCTCACCCCCGAAAGACAACAGTTTTGCCATGGCAAGTGGCCGTGTAAATGGCTTGTTGTTGGCAGGAGCGCTCTCCTGTCGACAATGCAAATCCTGCTCGTAGGGGGCAGGAGTATTTTGTCGGCAAAAGCACCAACAAACAGCGTTTACACTGCCTGACTTTTAGCGACTCGGCCATATCGCTAAAAGCTGTGTAGTGTAGACAAAGTCTAAATGAGGCCTGCTTGTTTCAGAAAGAAGGTGAATGAGGGTCGTGGTAGAGGTATACACAATACTGAATGGTAAATCAGGCACTTCTGCTTACCCAAGAATGCAGGGGAAATCCAGTGAAATTAAGAGACAATAAATTTAAACTGACACATAATTAAACTATGGAATTCACTGCTGCTAGAAGCTAAAGAGGCAAAAAATTGAATAGGATTCTAATGAATGATTAGGATTATATGTAAACTGTAAGAACATCTGCAATTACACTAATTGGATGGTAAGGCCCTCAGGACACCAGCCAATCACTGACTGCGTGGAGCTCGGAAAAAACTTCCATTTTCTCCTCACTTCATCCTGCCCCCAGTCATGGTTTTGCATAACTGCCCATTATGGGGTTTTTACACTTTGCTCTGAACCAGCTCTCAGTGGCCACGGTTAGAGACAGGATATCATCAATGTCTGCTATGCCACTATTTGAGCTCTTCAACCAGACTCTCCAGGATTTCAAAGTGACGAACTGAAATTGATATTTGCAGTATCAGAGTACAAATCTGGGTCCATCTAAGGACTGAGAGAACAGCCGCAGATCACTTTGACTTTTGTCCTGAATGCCTTCAACTTCCCTTTCCTCCCATGCTTCACGTTCCTGGTTCCACGTGCTGTGCATGCACCATCATCCAAAGACAACAGCATACGCACAGAGTTACAGCACCATCTGGCTCCATGCTTACTGAACAGTGTATCTCCAGGGGTGACAGGCTGTCTAAGAGAATCCTGCCAGTGCCTCCTCAGCTGTACAGAGTCCTTCTCTGCCTGGCCTGCTTGAGGTTTCTTTGCATTCGAGGTGGAAAGGTCCCCGACTGAGGCCACGGTGATGCATGGCTTCCTCGGCAATCGTTTGTCCAGAACTGACCCAACTGATTTCCTAGGGGAGAAAAAAGGCATCTCCTCTCTGAGGTGATAAACAGAAACCAGGAGAGTTTATGGCATCTCCATTGAAACGTCACTACCAGATAGAAGGAGGGAGAGCGTCCAAAGAGGGAACGAACAAAAGCATTTGAAGATGTCTGTGCCGCTGAGGCAGCACAAGGCAGAAGATGATGTTCGCCTCGCGAGGCCCTCTCTGCAGCCGTCTTTTTCTTTCTCACTCCTGCATACAGCTGCTGGCTCCAAAGAGCCTGCAAGGAAGAAAGGGGGTTAGGAGAGGAGAACTAGAACGAAAAACCAAGAGAGAAATCCTCCTCATGGTTTGTTTCTGGCATATATTTGCACATGTGTGTGTTTCTTCTGGAGAAGCAAGGGCAGAGTTAAAGGGCCAGATCCTTGGCTTGTAGAAATCTGTATTGACCTGGCAAACTGATGCCAATGGAGCCTCAGCTGGTGTAAATCTCCATAGCTTCAGTGATGTCAACAGGCAGATCTGGGGTAAACTGGCATAACTCCATTGACTTCAATTTACCTTAGCTAAGGATTTGGCTCAAAAGCTCTAGATTGGACTGAGGTAATTAATTATCACCTCTTGTGTGGCAGTTCCCAGCATGCTGAGGCAATAACTTGTCAGAACCGCATACAGAATGCCACCAAATGGTAATGTGAAACCTGAAGGAACACGACACAGAGGGCAGCTTTCTATGCAGACCCTCCAACTGGTGCAGTTCACATACAGACTGTACCGTCAGTTACCCAGAGCTCCTGTGGACTTTGGTGGAATTGCAGAGTTTCAGAACTTCTGAAAATCGGGCCACTTTGATTTAGGAACCTCACTTTAGGCAACCCAAGTTTTAAACTTTCTTCCATTTATATAGCGTGTACAGAAATGTTGCCAGAGGTATCCCGCATGCTGAGAGCATTTCCCAGCTGGAATCAAAACCACCAAACATCAGAAAAAACAAAATGCCTCTGCCCACGTGAACGGGGACTTCCCATGATCTCTGTGAATTAGGGGAGGCCAGGAAGGCCCATCTTAACCTTGGTTTTCATCCTTACATTTCAACCTGCCAGGCTTGGGCTGGTCTTCTATCAGGCTCACTCACCATAAATGAAATCATTTCACTCTGTACACTAATTACAGTTCTTGTCCAGGATGGCCTGGAGATAGTCAGGGTAAATATGGCGCTTTGGCAGGCAGACCTGGCCACGGTGAGGCGATAGCATGAGCTTCGTGGGCAAATGGGAGCTATTGCATTCAGAATTCACTGCTACCAAAATTGCTATGTTTCTGCTGCTCCCGACAGCCTCTTGGAAATCAGCTTATTCCCGACTTTGAATTCGGACTGAAAACTGGCTTCTTGTAACTGCACACCTGCTGGGTGCATCAACAGTGAAAGAGTGCTGCTAAGTGCTGGTGGGGTTTCTCCAGTTATGTCAAATTAGCACCGAGCGCTTTTAACTTTAGATACGTTCCTATTAGCAAAGCAATTATGCCAAGCAGTATTTCTTCTGAAAACGGTGAAAATCTGGCATTTTCCAGTGCAAGCCTAATTAGAGATGCAAAGAACATCTTCATTTAATTACGTGTTTCCATAAATCTACAATAGCCACACAGTTTGAATACTAGATTTGTAATGATCTTAAAAGAATTTGTAATTACTGCCATTCCTAACAGTAGAATATATTATTCAGACATAGATTTTAGTCATATAAAGCAAATAGGCAAAATGCAGCAGAAGAATAAGTATGTGATATAAATCCTTATAATTGTAATAAAAAAATCCCCTCTCTGCAGATGTTTAAGTGTTGGAGTTTTGCCTCCTGCATTATTAGGCTAAGATCCAATTTCCATAAAATTTTGAAAGTTGGTGTGTCAGTCTGCCAACTCTGTAGAAGTGTAGCTGAATGTCTTGAATACAAATCAGAAGAAACATCTTGGGCCTGTTGCTCATTTCCCAGGGGGATCCCTGCTATGCTGAAAGGGATATGCATAACCTCACAACAATAGCTTCTTGGGAATGGGG
The DNA here is from genome assembly GCF_965140285.1 of Lepidochelys kempii. Classification (NCBI taxonomy): domain Eukaryota; kingdom Metazoa; phylum Chordata; order Testudines; family Cheloniidae; genus Lepidochelys; species Lepidochelys kempii. The sequence continues at coordinate 20,124,393 of NC_136394.1, read as the reverse complement.
GTACTAGAGAGGAGACTGAGGGGAGATAGGGAAGGTACTCAGCCTGCTTCCTCCAGCTCAGAACTCATGCTATAGAGATCCCAGGGGAATATGTATTCATGGAATGTGCTGCAAAACCACAGAAATTCAGGTGGAAAGTTCCAAAGTGCCTAAGGGAATTAGGTACCCAACTCCCATTGAATGGGATTTGGTAACCTAACTGCCTGGTACACCTTTGAATATCCCAGCCTTAAACTTGTACCCCACAGCAAACATTGATCTTCCCCTCCCATCACAACCAATGTGATTTCTTGCTGAGCCCCAATTCCTACGGCTGACATAGATGGCTGCAGCTGAGGTTGCTGGCGCTGTGCTCCTTTACATCAGCAGAGAATTTGTCTCGTTGTAACATTTCGGGTGAAAAGGAGGCCACTTTCTCAAAACACCTTGGAATGGTGCACAATATACGTCAGCTCTTCCTTTCTTCCTCTATTTTTTCTTTTTTCCTTTCACTCCTCCATTCCTACCCCTTTATAAAAGCTGCTGGATTTCAGATCACCTTTTCCTAGTACACAACAGGGAGGGGATTGTTGCAGAGGGATGTGCAAAATATTCAAACACTTGGAGGTCAGAGCCATAGCAGAGCAGTATACAGTGGTAGTCACTGTTTGCTAAAGCAACTGGGGGAGTGGGGAGAGGGAAAAGCTCCAGATACTTCTGTCTCTTCAGAGGCTATCACTTGTTGGGCTAGTCTGTGGTCTGATCTAGCCTGGTTTTAGCTGCCTTAGTACTCTTTGGTCTCAGGTGCTCAGTTGCTGGGTGATAGTGATGCTGGTATTACTGCTGAGGCAGCATATTCAGCCCTGGAGGGAAGGTGGGGAAATATCTCCTGTCTCCCTGCAGAATGTTCTCTGGAGCAGCACGGATGCTCTTACCCGTAAAAGATTCATTTATCAGACAGAAGGATGGTGACTGCAATGCAGAGTCTGGAAGGGAAACGGGAGTGGATTTCTCCTTATGGCTCAGGGTCAGCAATATGGGAGCCATGCAAGGGATGGGGAAAAAAAGAAAGCAAGTAGTTTCATAGTTCCCACCTTATGTACTTTGTTTTCTACTATCCCCTGACTCCACCCACAGCTTTTTCCTCCTAGCAAAGGGGTGTTATGGCCTGGTTCATTAATGTCCAATCTGTATTCATCTAGGCAAGTACTTCTGGAGACTGACTCGCAATAAACACTTGGTCTCCCTCCAGCCAGCTCAGATCCACCGTTTCTGGAGGGGTCTACCTCTCAATATGGACAGTGTGGACGCAGTGTATGAGAGAACCAATGACCACAAGATCGTGTTCTTCAAAGGTAAGAGCAAAAACATCATTAAAGGGATCTCTTGCTGGTATCTGTATCAGTAGCTTTAAACTTCCACTAGTCTTGCAGGCAAGGAGGAACTCGGTGTCATTCAGTGGAATTTGCCATGCTGGACAAGTAAGCCTCAGTGTGGCAGGTGACATTTCAGAGCCCCAGGTGCATATGCTGAGGTGGTCCACTGAGCTCCTGGGTTGGGTCATAAGCTGCCATGAACCCATCGTTGCAAGGCTAATACATATTAAGCTGCTAATCCACCCACTCCAAAAGCAACAATTATGTTTGGTAAAAAAAAATTCACTTTCTCAAACAGGGCCAGCTGGAGTAGCAAACTACTTTTTCTCTTAAACGTGCTACAATTCCTAAGAATTCGCATCTTCTTTTTCTTTCCCTTTATACTTCATTGAGTGAAGATGGATTTTTAATTCTTCTGTACTCACAGGGCCTACCCTGCGCATCTTGCATCTGAAACAATGTACACTAAGAGCATTCAGTGTTGCTGGAGGCACTTGGAGGAATTTGCTGGCTGTGTGCATCAGTGCCTGAGTGAGGTTGTAGTAGCCAAGCTGTAGAAGGGCCCTACTAGTAGTATTAGCTAAGGGGAGAGTTCCTTTAGCTCAAATAGTTTGGGCGCTGAAGAGCCAGGGTTCTAGCCCTGGTCCCCAGTTGCGTGTGATTTAGCTGAGAACTGTTTTTGTCTGCAGTGCACTGATTCATCACAAAAAGAAAAGGAGGACTTGTGGCACCTTAGAGACTAACAGATTTATTTGAGCGTAAGCATTCGTGAGCTACAGCTCACTTCATTACAGTATTACAGAAATTCAGTAAACTATGTTCCACCTTAGTGACTAGACATTAGGTTCGGTTCATACCTCTGAAGTGTCCCACCCGGCAGAACTAAATGTACCTCAGGCCTGTTCATTCCTGGTATTATGCCTGCTGCCAGTAGTTGCTCTGTTCGTTTGAATTTAACTAATTAGCAGTTTCCCACACTCCAAACTGTGGCTGTGTCTCCACTGTGTAATTACTGCAGCCAGCACTCAAACTGCGTCTGTGGTGCTTTGTAGGGAGCTGGTCTACTGGATAACTCCAAAAGGAGCAGCTGTGCTAAGCTTCTCTCAGTTGGAAATTGCTTTTTGCCTCTCTAATGTCCCACTTTGAGTGTGGTAAATTATTGATTTTGGAAGTGCTGAATCGTAGAGGTGAGGCTGCAGAAATGGATTATCCTCAGTAATGGATCCCACACGTGTGTCTGCACCCATTAAAGCTTTTAAGGCCTCCCACATGCTGCCGAAGCATTATTTCCTCAAATGGAGGAAATCCAAAATGGCTGCCATGATGTGTTGGATTCCACAAGGACCCTGCCAAACCACACAGCTACTGAAAGAACAATATCAGAGAGGCACACAATCCATAGGTCCAATTATGGATCCTGGGCCGGATTCACAGCTTTCAGCACAGGGCTTGCAGTTTGTACCCTCTGTGCACAGAGGAGCAGCTGCGCTAGAGCATGGACTGTATGGATTCCCCTCCAGGAGAGCAGCCAAATGCTATGGTAATGGAGGCCATATAAGTACCCAAGACAGACAGATCGCTCGAGACCCCATGTGCCCTTCCTACCACATGTGCAGGTCTTTCAAATCCAGCTGAATGAATGCACAGAAACGTGGGGGAGTCTCCTACAAAGGTGGTGCGTACATGCATGTGTAAAAGTTGAATTACAGACAGAACTTCTCCATTGGCCCTCGAAAGCTGTGTGTGATTTTTTTATTTCTATTAAACAGTTATTGTGTGGAAATCAAAGGGGAAGAGGGTGGGAATTAAATGGCATAACCAGAGATGACTAGCCTCAGACTACGCAGCATAATCAACATGTCTATGTCCTGGGACCTAATGCCTCCAGCAGCAAAATAGCAAAGGCTGGCTGTATCCAAGTGGGAGTTTGACACACACAGCATTTTCCACAAGAAGCAGATTCTTTGGCAGGTGGTTGTTTTGTAGTTCTCTTTCTGGAGTGCTGTGAATTTGAATCTAGGGATTGTCACAGCAGCAGATCATGGAGTGTAACCTGAAGCAGAATTGATATTTCTACATGTCTATTTCCTCTCCGCAGGAGACAGATACTGGGTGTTCAAAGACAACAACGTGGAGGAAGGATACCCTCGGCCAATTTTGGATTTTGGCTTGCCACCGGGAGGCATCGACGCTGCCTTCTCCTGGGCCCACAATGACAAGACTTATTTCTTTAAGGACCGTCTCTACTGGCGCTATGACAACCATGAGCGGAGGATGGATCCCGGCTATCCTTCAGAGACCACTTTGTGGAAGGGCATTCCAAGCACGTTAGATGACGCAATGAGATGGTCAGATGGTGAGTCGGTGCTCGCTTAGCAGAGTTTTTTGGTTTTGTTTTTTTGTTTTTTTTTTAAACCTAAGGCCTTGTCTGCACTTAAAAATGTTGTGGCTTTAACTAGGCCAGCACAGTTAAATTGGAGGCGAAACAAAGCCTTAGTGCAGGCCCAGTTAGTTATACCAGTATAAAAGCGCTTATAGCCATGTAGCGTATTCTGTCTCAGTAAAGCAAAATAAGCGATACCAATATTAAGTGTCTTATCCCAGTATAGCTCCATCTACAATAGGGCATTCACCAGTATAACTATTCTGGCAAACAAAAATCAGATCCCTTACCAACATAATTATGTCAGTAAAACTTTTTAAGTGTAGACTGGACCTAACGTGCTATTCCAGCAGTGAGGAACCATTATCACTGGAGTTCTCATGAGACTTTGCGAGTACAGCTATGAAATCTCACCATGATTCCTTAGAAGTTTTTAAGGTCAGGCTTGACAAAGCCCTGGCTGGGATGATTTAGTTGGGATTGGTCCTGCTCTGGGCAGGGGGTTGGACTAGATGGCCTCCAGAGGTCCCTTCCAACTCTGTTATTCTATGATTCTATGATGCAGTTTTACTCAAGGGAGACAGAGATGTCATCACAAGAATCTTGTGATCAGTCTTGCAAGATGTTGCTCAGTAACTGGACATGTGTCACTGCTTGATATGTAAAGCATGTCTAATAAGTAGCAAATGCCAGGATGTAGGCAAGTCCGGGTTCTGTATTGCACCGGCCAGGGGCTGCAATATGTCTGACGGCAAACATGCCACCTTGGGTTGTGACTGGATGAAATAAGCAGAGTTGGGCAAGCTCGTTTCTTGGGTGGGAGACGTCAGAGGTAAACCCCAGGAAGATATGTTGAGGACACTCTTCTCTCTGTCAAAACCGTGCTATACACATACATTAATATCAATACCAACCAATGCTCCACATCATATTAAGGGACATGCAGCTTTGGACATAACAATAAATTCCTGATCACTCTGGGCATCTCGGGGCATTTTTGCAAAAGTGGAGCATGTGTTCCAGCATCCTAGACAAATTCCAGTGAAGGTAACTCTGTTCTGCTACCCCATTCCCCTGGTGCTTTGATAGGATAGGAGATTCTTTGCATTTTTTGTCTTTAAAGTGTTGCAGCACTGCCAATCTGGGGTACGTCTACACTCCACAATGAGGGTGTGACGCTCAGCTCCAGGAGACGTACCCACGCTAGCTCTCATCCAGCTAATGTGTTAAAAATAGAATGTAGGATGGCAGTGTGAGCTGTAGGGCAGGCTAGCTGCACCAAGTACATGCCCGTCTGAGGCCCTAAGGGAGAGGAATTGTTTAGCATAGGACAACAAATTATAACTAGGAGTACCAGGATGAATTTAATTCTACGAATAATGAGATTAAATTCCCAAGGCAAGCAGTATACACATCCTCCACTGCACTCTATTTTTTTCAGTATGGCAGCCATCCACCTCTGAAGACAATGAACACCAAGGCAGATCAGTTACTGTGTGTCAGGCTGCATATATATGATAGAAGTGGCATTGATACTTGTCTAATACCAAATAGGTTTTATTGATCTATTATTTGCTGTGAACATTATTCTTTTCCTTGAAGTCTTCAAAATTATTTCCCATCCTACATGTGCTCTGCAAAGATACCATGTTCTGGATTTCTGCCTTTGTTATTCATTATCGTTTTACATTCCTATTGCAGCCGTTTGTACTAGGCACTGTACAAGCATGTAGTGAGAGACAGTTCCTGCCCTAAGAAACAGACAACCAAAGGCCCTAGTCCTGCCAGTTGCCCTACAGAAATCAGTGGGGTTCCTACAGACAAAAGGGTCATTTAGAGTAGCTTGTAGGACTGGGGCCTCCTACGGTGGTTGATTAGGGCATTGGCAATAGTCTGTCCTGTTTTGGCAGTAGTCTGGCTTGAGCCGTATCATGTGGTGGGTTGGATATGGATATGGATTTTGTCTTGTGCCATATTTGTTGAAATTTGAGTTGGAAAAAAATAAGTCAATAAGATATAAAGAGTTTTGGTTTTTTAAGTAAATGTTTGGCAGGGGATCAGGAAGCTCCTTCTAGGGAATGAGATTTATTGGTGTGGGGCCTGATCTCCCTGGGGAAGGGGCGGGAAGTTCCGTTAGTGGAGACATGTAAAACCATCCATTCCCTCCAGCACAAACACTACTTACAAGAAAGTGGCACTTCCCGGTTTGATTTAGATGTCAAACTAACAACGTAATAGCGACCTGGGAAGAGGGACATCTCCAGGGGCTTATCGGGCTGAACTTTGGAAGCTTTTGAGCGTACCCCATCACTCCCGTTGGCAGGTATCCTTAACAAGGATGGAGCAAGTTCAGGGAATTTAAAATGTACCTGTTCGTGGGTGAAATTTACCCTGGACAAGAGGTCTGTGTGCAATCCACACACCTCCTGGGTGTGGTGTTCTGTCCCATCTAGAGGCACCAAGACCACCTAGAGAGAGATTAATGAGTCTGCTCTACAGCCTTAGCTAGGGGCCATATGGCTTTTAGCTCATGCAGTAGAGGCTCATGCATTTAGCTCCAGAGATCCCAGGTTCGATCCTGCCCACTGACGACCGGGGTCTGTCCATGTTACATGTACAAGGCCCTATGAACCACTTAACCCTTTAACATGGGACTTAAATGATGCATAAGACATTGTGGGAGGCCTCAATGCTGAGGTGTTTTGGAAACGTCTGGCTAGCAGAAGCACAGTATATTGTAGGAGTTTCTCTTCCCAGGCCCCTTGTGGGTTAAAGACCTTGAGGTTATCTCTTTAAGAATACGCCAGAGGCATCCCAAAACCCCCAGTATATTTTCTCTGGGCACATCAACATATAGGCCCTTCTGTCAAGTTAGACATATGAGGCCTTGCCCATCTTCCTCCTCCACCATCACTGGGCCTTTGGCACCATGGCTGGTGCGTCGTGTGTATGGCAGACCCCCCCTGACTTGTCCACTGTAGTAGCATAGGCCTAAAGCTACCCCCGGGAACAAACAGGTGGCACCATGTGCCTGCCTACTGTGCTGGCATGAACAGGTGCAAGTGGACAAAAACTCCATTACTCCTGGTGGACTTGCACCTGCTCCCATCAGCTCAGGGTGTTTCCATTACTGGGATGTCCAGCTGGGTGGGAGCACCCCTTTGCTGCCATGGCGACACCTGCACGCAAGAGACTAGTGATAGAGAGCCCGCCCAGCGCTCATGCAGGCTAACCCTGCATGTCTTTTTTTTTTTTTCCAGGTGCGACCTATTTCTTCAGGGGCAAGGAGTACTGGAAAGTGTCGGACAATGACCTGGAAGCAGAACCCGGTTACCCTCAGTCCATCGCCAGAGACTGGCTGGTGTGCGGTGACATGCAGTCTGATTCTCCAGACTCGGCAGGGCGCAGCAGGACTGGGGCGCGCTCCAAGCAAGGGCAGCACGACGAGAGCCGTTCGGAAAACGGCTACGAGGTCTGCTCATGCACCTCCTCCTCAGATTCCCTCTCGGCCCGCCCGGCACTCAGACTCTCCGCAAGCCTTGTCCTAGCGAGCCTGTGGATGGCCGCAGTGGCTTGCGCAGCACTATGACATCCAGTAACATGGACAAGAAGATGTTACGGCGCTTCAGCGACTGGTGGTGGGAAAAAATCACACCATGCTACGCTGTTACCGCCGAAACAAACATTCCTAGGAACATGGCAACGAAGGTTTCAAGTTCTCCATGGGAAGTGAACTGGGTTTATTTTTATTTTTTAGTTAAAGGTCTAATAATGGACTGTGGGTTCTGCACCTTCTTCTTCCCCCAACCAGCTAAAGAATAAAGACATTGCTGAATATTAGTTACAAAGGTTTTGTAGAGATGTAACACTCGGGGTGTGTAAGAACTGCCAAGTAGAGAAGGCATGGATACATTGAAAGGCCACTCTGGTTTCTTGAAAACAGACCAGATAGTGGTGAAACCCAGTTGTTATTCCAGGAACAAAAGCAGCCTCGGTGTAAGGCAATGGGAAAGATGCAACAGCTGTGCTGACATTCAGTAATGTAATATATGCATCCAAGTGGATGTATGAGATAGAATGGCATCTTGATGGCACTGGGCTTGATTGCAAAGTGGTACATTTCACAAACAAATCTATGCTGCCAACTGATGTCAAGCTAACCCACGCCAGTTTCTATAGATCAGAAACATATTTGCCTTTATGAAGGACGTGAAGGTCACCTTTGATTCCAGATGTTTAAATTTAAGGGCTTCTCTGTTAAACCTTGGCCACACAAACATAGATACCATGGTCAACAGCAGGTATCGATTCCCCCTGTCTTCAGCAAACGCCTTGACTGCTTGAGCTAGAGTAGCTCTTTGATCTCGGAGCAAGTAGCGGGCTGTTACAAGCACTGAGTGCAGTCGTTCAGCTGAGATGCAGTGACGCACATGAAGCCAGTGTAATCCACATGCATCTAACTTTTCTGCGCCCCCTAAATTCTATTCTAGATGTATTTTGTGATTGATCGCTGCATACAAAAATCACATTCGTTTAAGGCTTCCTTTCAAGGATTTGTGAGGGACTAAACTTTGAATTGTGGATGCACGCGCCAGTTTTAGACGTATTTTCAAATAACAGGTTCTGCTTTTTGGCTGGCTTCTTATATCAGCCAGATGCCATTATGATACCATCAGTTGTGAATCAGTTATTCTGTATGCCACTGTCACTGTTTAATTTGGCACCAATACACTAAAGGAGAACGAAGGGGATTAATTGTTTTAAAGTGGGGATCTTGCTCCATAAAAATGACGTCACAAAATTCCATGTTTGTCTCTCCTTCGCTTACAGATCCAGTTTGCTCAGTTCACAAGTAAAAGGATGGTTTTCTAACTGTCCCCATATTCTACATGGGTCCAGAGAGTCAAGCTGGGTTCTGTCTGGCTCCTGGACCAACACCTGCCCCTCCTGACTCAGCGGAGGTGAACTACAGCTGTACATATGTGTAGCTTCTGTGGTTGGTTGAAATGTTTTAAATTTCACACTTTCCGTCAAAAATGTTTGAATTTTGAGCAAAAAAAGAGAGGGAAAGATGTTCAGTGAAATTTTCACAAAACTTCTCTCCCCGCTTCCCCCCACTCCCATATTGTAAACAATTACTGTACAGGTAAATAACCCCTTCTTCCTGGTGGTGATAGGTGAGCAAGAAGGAGCCAGCTTAACTCTCAGATCCAAGGAGAACTTGAAGGGCAACTGGATTTTTAAAAAATCCTTTAAACTGTAAACTGAGCAAGTTTGGTGTGGAATTGCACTGCTTGGAAACCCCGCAAAATTGTGATCAACTATTTCACTGGGGGGACGTGGGGGTTGGGATCAAAATTTAATTTTCAAGCAAAAACAATGTGTTAAAAATTAGAAATTTTCCACTGGCCCTAAGTCTGGAGCCAGTGAAAGACAGTCAACATGGAACCCTGCAATGTTGATTTTCAGAGTAGAACACTTTTAAGGGAGCCATTTTCAAAAGTGCTGAGCCCTGGCCTAACTCTGTTCCCACTGACGTCCACATTGAAAATTGCTCTTGAAAATCCACCTAGGAGTCTTTTTAAAGATATTTCTTGGAAGAGACTCGTTTAAAAAAAAAAAAAAAAAGAGCAGCTCTAGTTTCTTCTAACTTCCAGATGGATTTAAATGATGAGAGAAACATCTCTTCCAACGTCTTTTAATCATTGGCCTTTCTCTCTCCCACTTCCCATGTGGATCACGCTGACAAGTAACTTCTCTTCATACTGGGCACTATGGTGGTGAACAGGCTGGTGTCTTTCGGTGGCCTAACGGGAAGCTGGATAAGGAATCTAAATGGTGACTCGCACACACTTGGTGCCATTTTGGGGTGAGTGGGTGGGTGTGGTGTTAAATGGGTTATATTAACTCTTTCAGTGCTTCAGGGAATGGTGTGGCTTGCAGGGAGCAGTGTCCACATGGCTGCACCAGATCGTTTAGTTTTTGGTGGTTTTACTGGGGTAAGTCCCTCACCAAAGGCTCTTCAGCAGAGTAGGCAGTCACAGGATAAGAGGAAAGATCCTCTCACGGATCAGTAACTGGTTAAAAGATAGGAAACAGAAGGTAGGAATAAATGGTCGGTTTTCACAGAGGAGAGAGGTAAATAATGGGGTCTCCCCAAGGATCTGTACTGGGACCTGTTGCTGTTCAACATATTCATAAATGATCTGGAAAAAGGGGGTAAACAATGAGGCGGCAAAGTCTGCAGATGATACAAAGGTTTCAGAGTAACAGCCGTGTTAGTCTGTATTCGCAAAAAGAAAAGGAGGACTTGTGGCACCTTAGAGACTAACCAGTTTATTTGAACATAAGCTTTCATGAGCTACAGCTCACTTCATCGGCTCACGAAAGCTTATGTTCAAATAAATTGGTTAGTCTCTAAGGTGCCACAAGTACTCCTTTTCTTTTAGACGATACAAAGTTATTCAAGGTAGTTCAGTCCAAACCCAACTGTGAAGAGCTGCAACGGGATCTCACAAAACCGAGTGAGTGGGCAACCAACTTGCAGATGAAATTCAATATTGATAAGTGCAAAGTAATGCACAATGGAAAACACATTCCCAACTGTCCATACAAAATGATAGGGAGCTAAATGAACTGTTACCATTCAAGACAGATCTTGGAGTCATTGTGGATAGTTCTCTGAAAACATCCACTTGATCTTCAGGAGTAGTCAAAAAAGCTTGGAAAAGGGATAGATAATAAAATAGAAACGATTATAATGCTGCTGTATAAATCCATGGTACACCCACACCTTGAATACTGTGTGCAGTTCTGGTCACCCCATCGCAAAAGAGAGATATTCAAATCGGAAAAGGTGTTGAGATGGGCAACAGAAATTATTAGAGGGGTGGAACAACTTCCATGCAAGATTGGGACTCTTCAGCTTAGAAAAGAGGTGACTCTGGGGAATGATAGAGGCCTATAAAGTCATCACTGATATGCAGAAAGCGAATAAGGAGGTGCTATTTGCCCCTTCAGGTAACACAAGAACTAAGGATGACACGATTAAATTAACAGGCTGCAGGTTTAAAACAACAACTTCTTCACACAACGCACAGTCAACCTGTGGAACTCATTGCCAGGGTATGTTGTGAAGGCCAGAAGTATAACGGAGTTCAAAAAAGAATTAGAAAACTTCATGGAGGATAGGTCCATCAATGGCTATTAGCCAAGTTGGTCAGGGATGCAAACCCCTGTTCTGGGTGTCTCTAAGCCTCCGACTGTCAGAAGCATCTGCAACTGGCCATCAGAGACAGGATCCTGGGCTACATGGGCCATGGGTCTGACCCAGTATGACCATTCTTATGTTATTAAGTCCATTTCCCTGGGTGTTCACTAAGCACCTGAGAGCATCTAAAGGGACTGAATTAGATCCAGAGCCGGTAAACCATTCCACACTCAAGGAGCTGTCAAAAGGGCGGCGCTACTGTTCATGGACCCTAAAGGTCTGGGTTTGCCAGTAGCTGCTGGTACATTTGTTCTGTTTCTCTGCCACAAAAATCACCCTCTCCATTCTCCCCAAATGCCAGGCCTCCGTTAATAGCATGACACAGGGACTCGGAAGCAGGCTGCAGCATCCGTTTGGACTCCTATTGTAACACTTTATCTTTGCAACGTTGCTGCTGCTCTGGTCCTATTCCAGTCTGGGGCTGCTGCAGAAGGAGAACAAAAAAAAAAAAAAATCCTTGATCAGAACAGACGAGCAGGTAATATGGGCTGGAAATCGTAATCAACAAGCTTGGGAGGCTCTGGGAGGGCTGCTTCTGCTGGAGACCCACAATAAAAGAGGAAGCCGTACTTGACAAGGCCCATTTCCTTCGCAGCAGGAGGCTCCTTTGGTTCACTTGAGCCACAGCCCCGAAGCCACTTGTTTTTTTATCTTGCTGGGCACTGACGGGCCATTGATTTCTAAATTACCAACCACATTTGTTTGGAAAGTGCCGGCCCCATTAGTCTGCACCTCCTGTGATTAGCTGGTGGCTAGTGCTACAGCAAGGCTCATGTAGAGCCTAACTGTATAGAACTGCTGGTGGGTCACCATCACAAAGATCTTATCTTTGCTGGGAGGAGACCTGCTGGTTTGCAGACTTCCTTCAGCTAGCATTGCTATTCCCCCTCAACCCTCCACCCCCCCGCCCTTGGGGCTGGATGCAAGTACCACTGGAAGATCGATGGGAGTCTTGGATCAGACTCCCATGGAGCGATGTTGAGTGCCTTTTTCTAAAGTGGGAATAGGAATTGCATCCTGACAAAGAAAAGCAAAGCCAATGGTCACCTTGTGTTTGCCCGTCTACCCTTTGCATTTTTAAGTATTCACAGTGATTTGCAAACTGGACTGTTTTTTGGACATTATAATGCAGTGTGATTTTACGGGACATTGAATGTGAACACGTTTCATGGAAACCTGTTAAACCATTAAATGTCCTTTTTAAAAATGTGTGTGTGGGGTCCCTCTGTCAGGTAAGGTCATCTCTGAAATGTCATTCCTTAGGAAGGAACTCTCCCCTCAGATGGATTCTGCACCATCTCTCTCTGTGGGACTGTGCTAAAGCCCACAGGTTCTCATAGATTCTTCTTCAAGTGACGGGTTGCCCCCCACTCTAGGGTGCCACCTGGTGATTTGGGGTACCACTGAGCCCGCCTGTTCCACCAGCCTGGGCTTCCTTACCCTGTCCTGCTGAGCCAGGCCCTCAAGCCTCCCCCAGCACACATGCAGGTAGCAACCTGGAGGGGGGGGGAACCCATCACAGTGGCGTAGTTGGCAGGACAGTGTAAGGGAGCCCAGGCTGGTGGAACAGGCAGGAGGACTGGCTGAGCATTCATCCTCAGAGAGGCTGCCGTAGGATTTCAAATGAAGTGGTGGTCATATTCCGGGGTGACTGTAGGTACATCTACACAGCAAATTAAGGTGTCATGATAGCCAGGTGGGCATACCAATGCTAGCTTTAACCTAGCTAGCAGAGATAACAATGGTAGCATAGATATGGTAGTACAGATTTCAGTGCAAGCCAGCAACCACAATACTAGGGTCTCCAGTGGGCTTACGTTGGGATGGCTAGCCTGTGCTGAAGCCTATATTACCATGTCTTTGCTGTATTGTTACCCAGATGAAAGGTAGTCTACCCACACTACAGTTGCATCTTAATTTGCATTGGTATCTTTTAAGATCCTGTCCCACCCATTTGGCATCACGTGCTTAATGAATGTCAGCCAGTAACATGTAACATGTCACCAGATCCAGGAAGTTGGAATCCTTGCCCAACCCTAATGGAAGATGTGAATAATGTGGCATCATGGGGGACTCTTTAGTACGGTCCCAGTGAAGAGAGGTTTAGTCCTGTAGCACCATGCCCTTGTAAAGAGTATGCAGGGGAAGCTGAATTTTGTACATCCTGCTTTTCCAGTGTCTGGGGGTTTATTTCACTTAGGAGCAAGGGGGAAGCTGTAAATTTAACTCCACTTTTAATTGTGTTATTTAGGTACGTTTTTTTTAAAACTCTCAAGTGCTCCAGACAAAACAGATTTAAACAGTTTTATCTAGTGCAGGGTACAGGGCGGGAAAGCAGGGGTTATGTTTTGAAATAATGAGACACCATATGGATCAATTGTCCAAAGAAGAATATTGGGGGGAGGATGGGACATGGAGGGAAGTGGGAATCTTGGCCAGCAATGCCAAATTATGAAAGTAATAAAGTAGGCTGAGATTTGTAAAGCTGCCTAGAGGACTTAGATACCCAATTAAAAGTATTAAAATGAATGAGAATGGGGCACCCAATGCTCTTAGGCAAATTTGACAATCACACCCATAGGGCTTAGAAAAGTTGGCTAGCTGCCCTTTAAAGCCAAGGCTAATACAACGCTACCACTTGAAATTTTCTGTGATTTTGCTGCCATCTTGGCTGCAAATCTGTTCCACGTAGAGGGGCTAGAATTGCCCCTTATGACCCTGTCTCTCCCAGTGTTGCTGTATTTTACGGCTACAGTCTCAGCCACATTTCTACCCATCACGAAGCTCCACTCTCATTCACGTGATCTTCAGACGTGACCACAGGATTATTGAAGGTTACTGGGGACTGGTAATGGGATACTTCTTGGTCACTGGTTCAAATTCAGACAGGGTCAGTGGGGACTGGAAACGGTTACCAGCTGACAGCTGTTCAGTAGCTGATGTGAAAGGAGCTAGGCCAGTTCTTCGTGAGCAGATGGCCACAGCACAAAAGTACCATAATTAGCACCCTTATTGGCCAGCGGAGGAAAAGCCAAAATTTCACCCCGAGTGAGCAGGGATACGCACTGAGTGGGGAGCCCTTATGGAGCAGAGCTGGGGCATAGCGATGGGAAATCCGTACTGCCACTTTTCCTGTTACATGCATAAATCGAGAACGTCAGGGCCAGATTCGGGTCCCGCACGCATCCCCTGTATATCACGATAGCGGCCATAAGGAGGGGCTGCAACAGTCCATGGAATTACTCCCCCCGTGCAGGTAATGCTGTCCTGTGCTGCTTTCCCTCACTGTCCTGAGTGTACGGCCATGCTGGGAGGATGGTCGTTCTGGGCTGTAGAACGCAGAGCAGAAAGCTCTTAGGTAGAGGAGCTCTGAGGCTGCCCTATTTATGCCAGGGGCATCCGATGAAGTAAGCTGTAGCTCATGAAAGCTTATGCTCAAATAAATTGGTTGGTCTCTAAGGTGCCACAAGTCCTCCTTTTCCTTTTGCAAATACAGACTAACACGGCTGCTACTCTGAAACCCCTTGACAGACCCAAGACGCCTTTAAGGGATGATGATTCAGCGGGCCAACGCTGCCCTTTGAAGCTGGACCATTATTATTTGTGTGCAAAATTGAAGGAATTGCTGGCACGTAAATAGTGCAATGCCACAATGGTGGGGGAAGGATAGCTTAGTGGTTTGAGCATTGGCCTGCTAAGCCCAGGATTGTGAGTTCAATCCTTGAGGGGGCCATTTAGGGATCTGGGGCAAAAATTGGGGATTGGCCCTGCTTTGAGTAGGGAGGGTGGACTAGATGACCTTCTGAGGTCCCTTCCAACTCTGATATTCTATGATTCCTATCTAGGACTTTCTATCTATAGATATCAGTGTATTTCACAAAAGGGGGGGGGGCAAGTATTAATAACTTCATCCTAGAGACAGGGAAACTGAGGCACTGTTGACTTGCCCTAAGTCACCCAGCAGGCCAGTTTCAGAGTTGGGAATAGAGCCTAGGTCTCCTGAGTCCCAGCCGCGTGCCCTGACCACTGAACGACACCATCACCCATCCATAAGTTCTCACATTTAACGGTGTCATTTTCAAATGGCAAATACTTCACTTGATTTAAAATGCATGTTAAAAAAAACTCATGCCATTCACAAAAGTGCATGGGAGCCTTAATGAACCATCTGCCACCAGCTGAGAATGGGATAATTACATGCTGCAGTTTTGAGAATATTTGCACATTTTCAGTTTGATGCCCAGGAATTCTGATCATTTCCTGTAGTGCCACGTGGGGGCAGCAGAGACAGAGTGATGCAGTTAATGGCTGTTAAATTACTCTGTAGTGGGGGGGAATCTTTTAACAATACAGAAGTAATGAGCTTAAGGAGTGAGGCACCTAAATAACTTTAAGGCTCTGGGCCTGAATGCAGTGAACCAAAGAAATGTGTGTGTTTGCAAGAGGGAGTTAGGATTTCATAAGGCTTTTTAGCAAGAATTTAACACCGGAAGATGGAGAAAGTATTCATAAATTCTAATTCTGCCCCACTGGATGCTCTACTGCCTGGGGCACCGGGTTGATCCCTGCAAATGAAATCTACCAGTTGGACCTGGAATAAGAATCATGGAATACATTTATATTTCTTTTTTGCTACCATGTCAAAATGTTTTTTTTACTATTAAAAAAAAAAAACAGAGAAACCTACTTATAATTTATTTGTCCCCTTAGTAGTTAGCTGGGTCACAGCCTTGAACTTTGTGATGTTGGAAATATCTAGTTTTGGGGGAGTTACATTATTTTAATAATTTAGTGTCACTGTCCTGCGTTCCCAAGTGATCTAGGAGATAGCTTTGTTCATCCAATTCCCATTCATTTTGAGTGGAAGCTGGAAGTCCCAATCCCTTAAGCAGTTTTCAAAACTCCAGCCTACCACACCCCTCCTGAATACAAGAGCTGCTCATAAGCTTTCATTTCCCATTTTCTTATTTTTCATCCCCAAACATTCTCAGTCCCTCCCCCAAACTCTCTTTACTTTTTTTTTTTTTTTTTTCATTTTTGCCATTGGAAAAGAGGGCACAGAAAAGGGCAATAAAATAAAAAACCGCCTGCACGCCAAGTCATTGTCAGCTCGAGTCGAACATTGAGGAGCCAATGGGTGGAATAAAAGTGGGACACGGAGGGCTGGGAGGAGACTTTTTTTTAATTTGCTGGTTCAAGTCACGTGACGTGGCTCAGCGGTACAAAAGGCTAATGACCCCACCCTTATGGGGCAGTAACTACTGGTCTCTGCTGCAGAGAGCTGGGGGAGGGCTAGTTATCATGGCAATGTGTTTTAAGAACTTTATTTCACTGAAAACAATTTTTTTTTTGGTCATCTAGTTTAAGAGAACATTCCCTTGCATGGTTCTGAGTCTAAATAGCGACTGCCCTGGACTTTAGCTGAAACCTGGAAGGTGAAAGTGACTAGGCATAATAGCCCTTGCTTAATGGTGGAGGCAGCCAGTCTTTGTCATTGGCTGTGCTGAATGAAATGCAACCATGTAAGCAAACAGCATCAACGCTAGAAACAAGTTAGGCAGTTAAATTACTCCTGGCTCTCTAATCAGAGGTGCCAATGCAACCCAGTGTGGGATGCTGTATACCAGAGCCAGCCGGTTTTGGTCTCAGGAGTTCAGTCACTTGGGGTTTTCTCAGATTTTGGTTGTGCTGAAAAGCTCTTGCCCAGCGTTGCAGACCACCCTGCCCTGTTGAGGTCACAGCTTGCTTGGGCCCCCACCCTGTGTTCTCACAGCTGCCCAGGACCCTCTTTAAAGTCCTCTGGAAGGGAGCAGTCCCCCAGGGGCCTGTACTCTCCCTACCCAGCACACAGGAGCATAGAACCCAGCTTCCAGGCCCAGTGCTGCTATAGGCAGCAGGAAAAGCAGGAGACCCCCTGACTGAGGGTGGCGGAAGGGTGGGAGAGGTTTTCCCCCTCCTAGAAGATTCTTTGTAAACTTGACAGGGACAGAGGGTCTCCTATGCAGCTCCCAGGCGGTGAGTGATTACCTGTGACTCCCTGAAGCTCCTAGGATGGGAAGGAGCTGGCTGTCTCTCAAGGAGGCCAGACTGAATAGAAGCGTGGGGGGATGCCAGGCCACTCAGAAGACATCAAAGGTAAGGGGGTGAGGTGTTGTATGGGGGAAGAGGAGTCACTCTTGGGAAAGGTGGGGGAGGGAGTTGAAGCTGGACAATCCTACTGGTGAACCTAGGCCGAGCTTTGGACTCTCATCAGGGTTTGCTTAGAGTAGACTACACTCTTTGGGGCAGAGCTGTCTCTTCGTTGGCAGAGTGCCTAGTATGATGTTTTTGTAGAGTGCCTAGCACCTCCAGGTGCTACTATTAATGGAGCTGAGCAAAAAATCCCTTATGTCAGCTTCTTTCTTGTTTTCAGACCCCCCAAACTCACTGACCACTTTGCCCTTCTCCATGTAAACAATGAACCCCCAGCCTAGGCAATCGGTTCATTGCAAACATTTTGCCTGGCCCTAATTCCAAACAAGAGAGGCACAGCATTTTGAATCTTGATCGTGTCTCTTTCTCAGCAACGTATGCACTCTTATCTAGTTTTATCAGGGCTCGTGCTCACCTCTGCAAAAATAAGGCTCAGACTCTTAGAAGTAACTGGTTAGTGTGGGTTCAGCAAGAGCAAAAGTGCCGCATGATGAGCCAGCTTTGTTGTAGAGAGGGGAAGAGTTTGCAAACTTTGCCCAGAGTTGCATCAGGGTTCAGGGGTACATACTGCACAACAAGTGGCAGCTTGTGAGCAGCCTTTATGTGGTGAAATGCAAACTCTGGGGAAAGTCCTCTCCACTTTGCATCTGACAAACCAAACATGGCACGATCTCCAGAAAATAGGTGTGTCCAGGGAACTCGAAAATGAAAAGGTCTCCCTCACTTTGATGCACCAAAAGCCTGAAAATCATTTATGCCCAATTCAAAACAAGTGATTTTGGAAGGAAAACAAAAGTTTTGGCAAGTTGTTTGCATGCATGATCCACGCAGAAATGAGTAAAAAGGGAAAGTTCCGTGATGAATTTCAGCTAAGGAGCAGAAATATAACAAACATGTAAATAGCTCTTACAGGTGGTGGCCACACTGTGCTTTCATTCACAGGGAGGAAGGGCCGCGTTAGCATCAAGATACAACTCAGGCAGTGACAGTGTATGTTCACCTCCGCTAACACAGCCAATATGCCCTCACCCTGATCTGGAAGAATTAAAAGGAAGTTCAGGCTTCATGATTCTCTCTCTTGGTCTTCTATCAGAAAATATTAAGCTATGCTAGTCGTAGCACTGGGTTTTTCTGATGTGGACACTTGCTCATCAGGACTTGGGCTGAGGCACCAAACTCATTTCATTCACCATAAACAGAGCTCAGCTGCACTGTGCTGAGCTTGGAAGATTTGGCAGCAGTGCTAGACAACGCAGCTGGCTTTTTCTCTTAAGACACCAGTGTTCAAGGGGACGACCTCCCACCCTTTGTACCCTCCTGTCTTATAGTGGGGGTGGTAGCCAGAGAACAAGTGTTGGCCTGTGGTTAGAGCACAGGACTGGGAGTTAGGACACCTGTGTTCCATTCCTAATTTTACCACTGACTTGCTATGTGGCCTCTCTCCTGTCACTTAACTTCTCTTTACCTCAGTGTGCTCGCCTGTAAAATGGGTTGGGTAGGACTTGCCAACCCATAGGGGGTGCTGTATGCTTTAACGTTTCTGTAGGGGATAAAAGACACTGGGGTCACAGATCCATAGGACCTGCACTATGCCCCAGCTTTTAAATTTGGAGGAACCCCTTCAGTCTGTCAGACCCACCAGAGGTCCGACTATTCCCTAAGGGTCGATCACGCCTCCAAGACTGAGCCTCTGGGCTCAGGGCTCCTGTTTCGCACCGTGAGCTCTGCCCTGCGAGTCCAGCTAAGAGAGATTCCCAGTCAGAGACGTGTATGCTCTTCAGGGACCAGTGCACTTCAGCCAGTATTGGCAGTGACCTCAAGCAGCCTTTTTCCAGACGGAGTAGGGTTTATTAGTCAACTGGCACATGCCAGTTAGCACAGAGAACTAAAGGTTAAAATACAGTCTGTTCTGGCCACACCAGAGTTCCACCCAGTGACGCTGCTGTGGGCTCCATTCCTGGCCCCCTCCCTCTGTCTCTTTGTTGGTCCAAGGTGAGAGCCCCACCTTTCTCCAAAGGGAAGTCCTTATCCCACCACCTGACTCCTCTCCCCTTTGTCCTCAGGCTGGGGCTTTGGCTTCCCTTCCCCACCAAGAGTCGGGGCAAAATTGCCTTCTTCTTGTTCGTTGGTTGCTAGGTGTGAGTGGCATGACTGTTGGGGTTCCTGTTGTTTTTTTGGACTCCCCATTGATATGGGATCGGTTTTAGTCAGTCCTTTAATGACCCATTCATTCCACCCCAAACAGCTACATAACACCCACCTCATGTCCTTGCTCTGCTCCAATAAACCATTTTGCACTGGGAAGCAAATGCAAAGCACAGGGGGAAACTGAGGCACACATAGATTTTTATAAAAATATTACTGAAAATCCCCACTTCCTCACACAACATGCAAACGCAAAGCACTGGACTTTCAAAGGAACCTAAGGGAGTTGGGTGCCCTAATCATAATGAAATCTGGGCACTTAGATTCCTTTATGAAAATCCTAGATGTTTAGAAGCCCATATGTGGCCCTGGCATGCTAGGTACTGTGATCTCTCACTCCAAGCATTGACGTGCAGGGCTAGGGGCTTCTGTGTGAGTGGCCACTGGGGAGAGAGCCATGAGGAATACCTTTCATTCGTCCACCACAGCACTGGAAAATCATTGCCAAAACTTAAAATCTACACCCCTGCCTCTTCCAGGAGAAACAAATGAGATTTTATTTGGTAATCGTGGGGGGAAGGGAGGGCAAGGTGAGTGGAATTTTGCAAGGCTGTTATGCATCATATACTGAAATATGTAAACACCAATCACTGAAACGTATGGATGATGTTCGGTCCCCAGTGGCCACTCTGACTCCAGGAAACAATATCAGCTGCTAGACTTTCCTTCTAGCAGCTCCCCATTTCCTTCTGCCCCCTCTCCCCCAAAACCTCCCCGGGAAGCAGGCTTGTTGCTGCTCTAGGAAGCCTGCCTCAAAATATTTTCATTCTAGCAGCATGAGGCCCCAAGGCTGGCATGTTGTTCTTAACCCTTGGGTCGAGGAAGGTAGCAGTGATGTAATGGAAGAACTTTGTCATGCTGCAAACCCTTACCGTTTGTCATTGCCAGGTTTGAAATATGGCTCATCTGTCAACTTCCCGGGCGTGAACAGCATGGTCACTTTCAAAACTTTGTTTCCACAAAGGCGAGTGCCAGCAAAGTCTCTGGTCAGCTGATTGGTCGCTGGCATGAGCTGGTTTTCCCTGGCAGCAGAAAGCAACCTTTTCCATCAGTTGCAAAGTCCAGGCTGAATATCCCACACGCAGTCCTGCCAGGAGTCAGCACGGGCTTCTGTACTTCCCATATTACTGTAAGCACACCACTGTGTGCTGCGCCATTCTGCCAGCCACTTTGGTCTGGACAAAATGAAGCGATTGTCGCTGCACTGACTGACATGTTTACTGCTCTCTTATGAGGCCATCCAAGGATAACGTATCTCCTTCCAGGAGAATCTGAAGAGTGACTCTTGGGTGGGGACTGCCTTCACAAGTTTCTGCCAGAAGATGTTCAGTGCTCCTAATCCATTAGCGATTCATGCCTCAGCAGGTTCACCAAGCTGAACTGCCCTGACAAATTTGCGAGATGTCATGATTGCAAAGTGCAGAAGATAATTATGGGAGACAGGTAGCTCGCTGCTCCCATGTCAAGCTTTGTTGAGTTTTTATATAACTCCTATTCCTGCCTGGTTTCCAGAGCCACTAAGGACAGTCAAACAAATACTTCCATATGAATGTCGTGGAAACGTATAGTCAGGTGTTTGTCCACTTGTTCTTGTAACAAATGTGTACATGAACTCTAGCTCAAAGCTGGTTTGGATTAGACTGCAGTGACGCTGTACCATGCAGGTATGTTAGGTTAAGCTGGTGTGGGTGTGAGCTTGATATTGACAGTGCAAAGAAAGGGCTAATGTCATTTTTCTTGTCTGGATTCCTGAAGAACCTCATTTGAACCCAATTTATTCAGCCTGCCAGTGTGGGTGGCTGTAAAGTAGTGCTCCACAAAATGCCTGGAGCAACTGAAACATTGAGATCAAACTGACTTTGACGAGCAAAGATAAAGGAAACCTGACAGCTGTGGTTGCTGTCCTTGTCCACACCAGAAGAAGCTCCAGTATAGTAGAATGTCCATCTTATTTAGCTATCGTATTGGTCTAGAGTTTGATACTATACACATCACCATGGGGTAGAATAGAAAACCCCACCGTCTTTGCTGCTTAGCAGAGAATTGACGTTTTCAGCCACAGGGAATAAGTGTGTTAGACCCAGTGTCCTGACACAATTCCCAATCAGGTCATAAGATTCTGCTAACAGGAATCCCCCCTGCAGGTTCAGCTGGATTCTGTAGAGGTCGTTTTCCGCCTTTAATTCTTCTCCCATATTGATGGGTAGTGTTAAGTACCTGCGGAGGGTGAAATGAGCCCTTCCTCGCATTGTGAGCAAAGGTAATCTTCTCCCAGAGTTAGGATCTAAACCTGGATCCAAACCCAAACTAGTAGGGGAAATAGAGAGTTCCAGTCCAGTGCTCTGGTTTGGGCTCATCTCTAGCTGTATGGCATTTTAGCGAGGTTCTGCTTCTACTGAAGATAAGGGACTGTTGCGATTGACTCCAATGGGATAATGATCAATCAAGTGCTTTGAGATCAAATGGTATGGAGGGCCAAGCTGGTAGTATTTATTAAGGAAATAAATTATACATGTTAGGCTCCACCTCAAAGAAAACTCAATGAGCATGTGGCATCTAAGTAAAGGCAGTGAGTTGGACTGGCATCTGTGTGCTGTTAAATAGTTTTTCTTTCCTTCGAAGCAGCATTTATTTAACTAATAATCTGCAGCACAGAATTACTATTTTTTACAAGTACCCAAGCAAGACCCAAAGTTCACCAGTAAATGAAACAGTGCACCCTGGAGCAGCATGAATCGTAGGATAAAGGATTAGAGCCTGACTCTGTAACCTTGTAATTAATGTAAATCACAATTTACGTAAATCTTATGAGTTCAGGATGCTCTCGTTCTGTCTGGAGTAAAAAGTAATTAAGGGCTCAGACGTGAAATAGGGGAACAGCGTCTCCTTTTCATCAGCAGCTAAATTCAGCAACACAAACAGAAGAGCAGAGTGGCAGCTGGCTGAGAGAGAAAACTACACGCTTTAAAGTTCCCCAGCAGAGTCCCGTTTTCCCCTAATGTACATGGGAAAAACCTATGTAGGGGAGAGGGAACTGTGAATTTTAACGCAGGGGATTTCCTTTGAATCCTTCCCTGTGGTGGGGCTTACCGGCTTGTGGAAGAAGCCAGACATTCCCGCTCCTCTACCCTTGGGTGTCCTGCAAGCCACAGTCACATTTTTCATGGGCTTTTTTTATTGCCACAAGCTGCCACTAATGGGACCCAAATAACATGAGATCAGGTCTTATGATGTTATCTTAATTCCTGAGTGGTGGGAAAGGCCAGCTCTCACATTGTGTTTTGTGGACAAGGATTGTCTCCTCCTTGTGTTTGTACAGTGCCTGACACAATGGAGTCCCAGTCCTGACTGCAGCCTTTAGGGGTCATCCTAATGAAACTGTTTGATGATAATGCGTATGTCTATACTGCAATAAAACATCCTGACTGACCCATGTCCTCTGACTTGGGCTTGAGCTGCGGGGCTACAAAACTGCAGTGTAAAGGTTTGGGCTCGGTCTGGAGCCCAAGTTCACGGACTTTACAAGGGGGGAGCACCCCAGAGCCCAGGCTCCAGCCCACACCTCGACACCATTGGTGGGGAACCTTTTTTTCTATCATAGGTCATTGATCCACAGAAAAAATCAGTTGTGGGCCACACACAAGTAAAAAGCAACTTAATTTAGGGTTTTTTTTGTTTTTTTTTCTTAGAGAGAGAAATATAAAATGTTCAATTCACCTGGCCCGAGGAGGCTCGGGGCTCTTCGCCGCAGCGGGGCAAGTCGGCGCTCGCAGCTCCAGCCCTGTCAGGGATGCGCCAAGACTTGCCACAGGCTGGATGAAATTAAGCTATGGATCAGATCCAGTCCATGGGCCATAGATTCCCCACCCCTGCTCTATACTGCAATTTTATAACCCTGCAGCTTGAGTCCTGTGAGTCCAAGTCAGCCAACACAGTCCAGCAGCTGGCATTTTAATGCAGCGTAGACATACCCTATGTCCGCTCCATAGAAGGCTCCCTGAGACACAAGCCTATGAACAAAGACAGTCAAACACACACCCCAAGGACAGAGCTATTGGAATTCAGGTCCAGTGCCAGCAAATCCCACGCTGAGCTCCAGTAAGTCCAGTCACTCAGCACTGGAGAACTCCACCTTGTGTGATTTGTTTTGTTCTGAACCACACAAAAGGAGTCTCTGATGTCAGAATGGTGGTAAGCCTGTACATTCCTGGAGTAAGACCAGGAGGGCAAAGACTTCAGCTCATTTATTCATGCCAGAGCAATCAGTCAGGGAAGTCAATTGCGGCATCTGGTCAAGCTGCCTGTCACGTACTCTAGCCACTTCACACAGGATGCATTCTGAGCATGCAAGTCATTATATTAGGGATGTCATACGTAGTCCATCGTCCCATGCAAGGTGAGTGCTGCCTGATGATTAGCACAAGGGACAGGGAGTCACAGATCCTGGCTACTATTCTTGGCTCTGCCAGTGACTCACTGTGTGACCTTGGGCAAGTTACTTCACCTCTACATGCCCCAATTTCCCTGTGTGTAAAACGGGGATAACAATACGTCCCCACCTAGAGTTTGTTTAATGCAAGTTAGACGCGGCTCACTGGCTTATGACTAACTGCAAAAGTGTCTTTCAGCTGGATGGGATCACAGTGACCCCTGAATTATGTCAATGTCAGGGGCTTGTTTTAGTTGCTTTCAAGGCAGCAAAACACCCACGAGCTGGGAATTTTATTGGCTAGAGCTTTTCTCCCTTGTGCCATTCTCTGTGATAAATGGTCATCCTTCATCCATGCACTGATAAGCATCTGGGAAGCTCCACTAGTCATGAACCCAGCAACCAGCCCTGGCTCTAATCAATAGGATCCAATCAATCCTCCAGCTCTAATGAAAACAAACACAAAGCACTCACATGTGTACCACAGAAATCCTGCCAGCCATAAAGGGGAGTTTCATATTCTCTTTCCATTCAGGCAATAACAGAGGAGCTTAAACAAAGTCTGCTGGTGCTCAGTGCAGGATTTCAATCACGCTGGTTTTCATTGTACAGTCCCTCTAAGGCAGATGGCCTAGGATTAAGTTAGATTTTAATTGGGGGAAAGCAGGGTTGTTGGAAAACACTGATCAAAGATGGCAACGTTCATTTAGTTTTAAACTATCATAAACAACATCAGAGCAAGAGTCTCGGCTTTAAATCATAGCAGTGTCTCCGCACTGTGCTTAATGTGTAGCTGCATCTCCCTCCTACAACTCACTGCTGTGATTTGCATCAGGCTAACATGTGGAATACAAATTGACAGCCTGGATGAAAATATTTCTGCTATAGGGAAACAAATGCGGACTACTACTCTGGGTTTCCATGGCGCCTTTCAACTGACTGCTTCCTTCGAAAATGAGGACTGTGCCAAGTTCGATGGACTTTGGGCAGCTACCTCTCTGAGAGTCCTTTGAAAATTTTGGCTTCAGTGCTTGACATGAATTAATTACACTTCAAATCACGCTGTGATGATAGCAGTTCTCCTCACTTTACAGCCCAGTAAACGGAGGCACAGAGGGGTGAAAGGTCAGATTGTGAATGCCTTACTCGCATTGGCGAGAAGTTACTCACATGCCTATCCCCACTGAAATCAAGGGGGTGACTCTTGTGAGTCACAAGGACCAAAATCTAGCCCTAACTGATTTGCCTCAGGACATTCAGTGAGTCAGTGACAGGGCCTGACATAGAACCCAGGGGTTCTGACTGCCCCGTACCCTGGCCATGTCTCATAAATCACTTGAACTTGTTTTTAATAGAGCAGGACAAGTACAACAGCAGCCTGGGCAGTGATTCCGATTTTCGTGGCTTTCCCTAGTAAAAATAGCCTGTGAGACTGGCAACATTGAGGAGCACAAGGACCTAGCTGGACTTTGCTTGTTGCAGTCCCTGCTCGGCTGAGATTTTCACCCGATTTACGTACGAGAGCAGCTCTGTGATGTAAGTTAGGTAGCTGTCTGGTATTCTGCTGTCACATGTCAATTAAAGCTGACTGTGGGCAATTAGATATCACAGGTTTCAGAGTAACAGCCGTGTTAGTCTGTATTCGCAAAAGAAAAGGAGTACTTGTGGCACCTTAGAGACTAACCAATTTATTTGAGCATAAGCTTTCATGAGCTACAGCTCACTTCATCAGATAGGGCACCTGACAGTCTGTATTGTTTCCCTATAGCCATAGCTAACGCAGCCCACATTCAGATTCTGCTCTATCACACCACTGTCACTGAGAGTGCACTCTGGCCCAGGGATTTCGTACATGAGGAGGGACTTGCTTTTCTTTAAAAGAAAACAAAAAAAATGCTCCAAATTAAATACCAGTAATGGCGAGTGATCTCATCCCCTCCATGATGAGAGGAGATGACTGGGCTTTAGAGGGTCCAGCTTGGGAGCATGGAACCTTCTTGGCACTATTTTCCCTTCCTGACGAGAGAGCACGAAAGGTCTGGGAGTGAGGCCATGTGGTCAGTGGAAGAGGCGCTGCTGAATCCCCATAACACTCCTGGCCTTCTGTCAGCGTTAACATGTCGACTTTTCCCCTACACGGTTAGCCCTTGGGAGGAAATGGCTTGCTGGGCGCTCCTGGCAACATGGCTACTGCAAAAGCCAGGATGATGGGGTGCTAGACAGAGAGGAACCAGGGGAACAAGGAGCCAGGGCAGCAGCAGCTCTAACGGGAATCCATGGGTTGAAGGTCTGTAAACTCTGCCCAGTTCCATAGGGATGGTAGGGAGCAAACCCCCTCTCCAATGGAAGAATCCAAAGTAGGGCTGGCAGGAATGGGATTTGCCATTTTGCGGGAATTTCTGTGATTTACAATAATAATATATCCTGAAACAGAACAAAGCCAGGCGTTTTAGAAATTTCCTGCAAAATAAAATTTTGGGGGGGAAATATAATTGAAACATTTCAGGCTGATTTTGACCTTTCTTTTTTACATTTTAAAAAGGTTTTATGTATATATGTACATTTTTTTAAAAGAAGAATTGCCTTTCAAATAGTCACTTTTTTCAAAAAGAAATTTTATCAGAATGCACATTTTTGAAACACCTAGATTTCAACAAAAACAACATTGTCCAAAAAAAATCCACCTGTTTTGATGAAAAATTTCTGACCAGCTCTAATCCCTAAGAAACACTGAAAATTTGGACGTGGGACGTTTCCTTACCAAGAGACAACAATAATTTGCCTAGGGGAACAATAGGACCTGGTGTTGCTTCATGTGAAGAACCAGATGGCTGTGGGAATTGTTGGCGGCTTTGTCCACTCTCGGTCACTATTCATGCTCAGCCTCGGTCAGCAGTGACTGAAAGGTGTTACTGGCTGAGGGCAGTTCAGTCCGGTTCTGAGTGGATAGGTGTTCGCTTCAGTGTGGCAGATTGGCTGTTGTGGCTGAGAAGCCAACCAAGGAATACACACAAAGACTCGGATAAGTTTAGCAATGATCCCTCTAGGTCAAGACATATTGGTGAGGTGAGGAAGCTTTCACAGTGTGGAGAATGTGTCACAAACAAGCTAGAGTCTTTCACAAGCCCAATCATTTCTTTACAAATAAATAAATCTTAAGGTTAAAGCAAATCCATTATTACACAGGTTAGATTTATTAAGTCTCTTTAAAAAGAGCCAGTCAGTAACAGCTCTTGCAATCAGCATGAGGAGTAGTTAGAAACTTTCTGGAAAACTGTATGTACAAAGCAAACCCATTACAATGAGCTTCCTGATAAGCCGCATTATGCTTTAATTATGTTCGTGTGTAAACATCAAAGAGGGCTCAGTATCATGGATAACAGTAAATATAACCAGGTGCACGACAAGTATGCAAAATAATCCCAGCCCTGGACTTTGCACAGATTCAAAATTAGTATTACATTGTTTAATGTAATCGTTGCAGGTGGTGGACTTTGAGAGTTTGTCTACATTAGCTTTATTCACCTAAAATTCTCTCTCATTGTTGCACCAGTGATCGATCTAGTGTACAACTGGCATTTTAACTATCATGTTGTCTCTTATCTAAATTTGCTACCACCAATGGAGGTGGGAAATTTAAGCAAAAGAAGTTTAGAGCAAACAAAGCCTGAGGCCAAAAGAACTGGCAGGGACCTGATGGAGAAATGTAAGGAGGTAGAAGCCCACCCACCAAATATTGTACAGAACCTTGTGTGTCTTGGCGGGAATTCTAAATAATTGGCAACCACTACAGTGCTTAGTAATGGACTTGCCTGTAAATAGATGATGTCATGCTGGTTACTCGAGAGGCTGATATGTTTCCGGTGTGATGCAGAAAGCATGGGTGCATTTTGTGTCATAGAGGAATATGTACTTGGGATGACTAAATTATATTGTGTTACATAATGTATTGAAATTCCTTTCCCATAAAGTAGATGCAGCTAGGGCCTGATCCAAAGCCCACTGAAGCCAATGGTCACAGAAAATGTGTAAAATCTAGCTTACAACTCTCCCATATACACTATGCTGTGTATGGAAATAGTGACTTAACTGTACTCTGATTCACATAAACATTAGCCAAGACGGTCAGGAATGTAACCCCATGCTTGGGGCAACCCGAAACCTCTGACGGCCAGAAGCCAAGAGAGAAAGATGGGGGTAGATCTCTCAAAAACTGCTCTGTTCTGTTCGCACCCCCTGAAGCTCTGGCATCGGCCACTGTCACAGACAGGATACAGGGCTAGATGGACCATTGGTCTGACCCAGAATGGCAGTTCCTATGCACACTTCCATTATTATCAATCAGTACAATTTGTTCAAGTCTCTGTGTGCACATTCTTCCTAACAAGTTAGTATTAAATCACTTCTACAGGCCCAATCACACTGTTAAATTAGACAAATTTGATTGACGCTTCTGGGGGTGTGCAGCAGCTGTCATTTTTAGTAACATCTGCCTTTAAATTATTATTTTATTATTTGCATTTTGATTGTGTCATGTCAATTATAAATATATTTCCTATGTCTGGGTTTATTTAGAGCCAGGAAGGGAAAATATGCCTCTACTGGATACACGACATTGAGTTATGTAACGTATAGATATTCTATTCCTATGAAATATATGGAGTAATTCTCTGTAAAGACTGAATTAATTAAATAAAAAGTAAATATGTTAAATGTGCAAAGATATAATCATCCTCTCTCTTCGCCATATATAATTATATGCATAAGAGCTACGGGCATGAGAGACTGAGGGAAAATGAGCATGTGTTTTTGAAAGAACATTTGTCCTACTCATGTATAATGACATACTCCATGTAAGTTTCAAAGGAATAAAATTTCTGTCCAGGATGTAACAATATATGTTAACCAGCACATGTAGATTTTTTCCCATCATGGCATTATCAAATCTGTCTGTGAAATATGATGCATGAAATACACATGTAATCACGGTGACATAATCAATTTAAAGTCAGATGTGATACTAAGCACCACAGTGGTCATCACACCGATCCTATTCTGGTGTAAACTGATATCCATTTAGCTGTGGATCTGGCCTAATATTCAAACTAGGCCCAGCATTCCTCACACGCTTTCCCAACCTGATTTCTGGTTTCCTGTACTTTCCACTTATATCTGCCTGTTGTGCAGAAAAAGCAAACGGGGATTGCACAGCAGGGCACCTGAACTCTCCAGCTTTCTAGCACCCTTCCAAAGTGGCAAATACCAGCACACATGAATGCCGCTAGACGCTTCATGTCTAGAGACCGGGGAGGCGGTGAGAGGCGTGGGGGTAGGGGTGGGGCTGGCTAGGGGGAGCACAGCTCAGGAGTGAGAGGGACCAAAATAGTAGCACAGAAGGATACGCTCTCCACAGGGATGTCCCAATATCAATGAGATTGCTGCATAGCTCATATAAGACCCCATCCTTCCTGAAGAGGAGATCAGTTGGAAACTCTTGTAATAATTGGGCCTATGAATTTACCCTAATTGTGAGCTCTATTGCAGGACAGTGAATATAAGTTGTAGACTGGACAGTGGGATGGATCACTTAATAATTGCCCTGTTCTGTTCGTTCCCTCTGACACGTCTGGCACTGGCCACTGTGGGAAGACAGGGTCCTGGGCCAGATGGACCACTGGTGTGACATAGCACAGCCATTCGTATGTTCTTAAAATGTTCCGATCGCTTATACTTATAAATGTTAATGGGGAAACGTGTAAAAGGGAGACAAAAAGACTAAATTAGTCCAAACAAAAAGGCCTACTGATATAACCCAAGGACTCTGTTAAAATCATGTCTCATAAACAAGAGAAACCATGAGACCAGAAATCTCTGATGCAAAATTGTGTCGGAAGTTAGGCCTAACTGGTGGACAAACGAATAAGAGATTGGGCTATTCTGCCCATCGCTCCCTTTGGGGGTCCTTAAAAAAAAAAAGAAACTTGGGGAATAAGGAGGGTATGTTGTTGGCTGACTAAAAGAAGAGAAAGGAACAAGCTTTATGATGATAGCTGCCACCCCCTTTGCCTTTTGGAACCCCAGGATCCACCCTGACATCATTGGGCCTTTGTTGTCATGATCTGAAAAATGTCTTGCCAAGAGAGGGACCCATGATTTGTCACTTCCACTCACTTTGGCTAAATCCCAATTACCAAACAATCACCTGGGATGTGAGACTTTGTCACCCCATCCTCTTCATGTGTCGTTTTCCTTCCCATCTTATTTTTTCTCTTTCCTATCCCTCTCCTTTTTCCTTCTGTCCAATAAAAGTCTGGCTCAGCTGACCAAGACTGCATCTTTTGCAACACTGCGGTGAGCCTGTGACCAGAAAGCCAGTTAAAAGCAATGCCTTAAACAACTGGATGCTGGTACAAGTGTGGCAAGTCTCGCAGTGGCTGACAAGATGCTGTGCTGTGCCTGTTTTTCCCAGCAGTCAGGCTGCCAGTGAAAGTCGGCACCAAAAAACAGAAGCAAGGGCTGCATGTTCTATCTTTGCTGTTCTTTTCTCTCCCCTTTTGCGAGCGTTTCTTGTTCTGTCTTCCAGGCAACAGGACTGGACATTAGCAGCAGCTCCAGCCCATCTCAGCTAACTTTTTCTCTTTCCCCCCAAAAGGATGGTTATTGCCATCTTTAATAAGAGAATGCGGGTGTGGGGAAGGTTTCTTTCTAAAAACTCTCTCCAGCAAAAGGGCACAAGGGATGTTGGTAAAATAAAAGCATTGCTTTATACTTTACATTTCAAAGGCTTTAACCTTCCCTACCCCCTGCCACTTTTCTGTATCTTTAATAAAAGATTAAAAGAATGTTTAATGGTGTGTTTCCCGTGGTACTAAGCAAGCTGAGGTCTGTTGACCAAACCCTGTTTAAAGTGTGGAATGTTGGACAGGGACCTTTAACAATTTGGGCCCATCTATTCCATCTAAAAGAACTCCAGCAAATAAACCTTGCAGAGTTTTCTGGGCTCTCTAGCTCTGTGGGGTTTTTCACAGTACGCTAGGACACCCCTTCCCCTTTCCACCCCCTTTTTTTTTAAATGAAGGAGCAAGTCCATCAGTTAAAGCTGAGGAATGAGAAGCAGGACTCCTAGCTCTTTCTTTGACTTACTGTGTGATCTTAGGCAAATCACCTAACCGAGACCTGAAGAAGTGCTCTGTATAAGCTTGAAAGCTTGTCTCTCACACCAACAGAAGTTGGTCCACCCACCTTTGTGTCTCTAACCCCTGTGTCTCAATTTACCTACCAGCAAAGTAGGGACAATAATGCCTACCTCACAAGGCTGTCGTAATGATTAATTTTAATTTGAGAAGCTGTACAGTCTTGGAGTGTTTAAATCAAGAGTAGATGTCTTTCTAAAAAACAAGCTCTAATTTAATCATGAGTTATTGGGATCATTTAGGTACTACTGGATGAAATTCTCTGGCCTGTGCTATGCAGGAGATCAGACTAGATGATCAGAATTGTCCTGTCTGAGCTTAAAATCTAACAGGTGTCTGTAAAGTCCTTGGAGTTCATTGGATGAAAGATGCTCTATTATTTTTAAACATATTAAGCTTATTAATAAGAATACTTTTCTAACATAAACCATGAGATCTGCAGGAAGTTATACCAGAGAATCCCATTCTTATGAACTACTGATGAATTTTATCGTTTAAAACCAAAAAAACCTCATGAAATAAGCTATTTCAGCTTTTACCCACCAGTTTGTTATAGTTTTAACCATATCCTCCCCCAAACAGCCATCACCCCCCAGCTTCCTGGAACGGAAACTCCCTAATAGTTTGCCATCCGTTTGTGAACAGAGTGTTTGTGATCACTTAACCAGAAATGTCTACAATATTTTAAATGGGAGATGTCTCGTGCATCTGTTGTTTGCACGTAGCTCATTGTCACTTTATGTACAAGAGCATTCAAGCAAGGAGCTGGAACACCTGAAATACTGAGGGCCAGACTGGGGCTGGGTACTACAAGAAAAGAATCAAGGAGCCTCCTTATCCCCCTGAAGTTCCTCCATGGTGTTGGGGGGAAAATTTGCCACAACTGAACTTCTTGTGCTCAACTGATATCAAGGGCTGTTCAGGACTGTCTCCTAGGTGCTTATCTGGCCACCATTTTATCTGAATGTCTCACAATCTTTATTGTATTTATCCTCACCACACCCCTGAGGTAGGGCAGTGCTATTCTCTCCATTTTCGAGATGGAGCACAGAGAGACTAAAGGCTTGTCTACATGGGGAAATTTACTGGCATAATTATACTGCTCTTCTATTCTATTCTCTTCTACATAGGTTTTTATATCACGTTCATCACTGTAGTATCCAGCAGGACAGTGGGGTGGGAGGAGGTATTGTTTCATGATTTCTGTGTGTATATAAAGTCTGCTGCAGTTTCCACGGTAAACATCTGATGAAGTGAGCTGTAGCTCACGAAAGCTCATGCTCAAATAAATTGGTTAGTCTCTAAGGTGCCACAAGTACTCCTTTTCTTTTTGCGAATACAGACTAACACGGCTGTTCCTCTGAAACCTGTAGTATCCGATTGCCTTCCGGTATTGCATTAAGCAATGTTATTATATTCTGCTATCGCTATCCCTGTATAACTCTTCACATGGACACTTGTATTCCACAGGAAGGGTGTCCGTATGAAGAGGTACACCAAAGTTTGTAGGTGATTTTTGGATTCTCTGGCATGAAAAATAGTACTACATTAAAAAACGAAAAAGCTGTTATTGATAGAATTGAGTCTTTGCTCTCATTTTATTTTTCTACTTTTGGTTATATAGATATATATTGCAATTAAGCTTTGAAGTTAGGAAAAAAAGGCTCCAGTATTAATCACATCACCTCAGCAAACGGCGACGGAGTAAGGTAATAGACAAATCAGGCAAAACTCTTCTACGGGAATTCCTCAACAATAAGGATGAGGATGCTTAAATTTTACATAACATACCGTGTTCATTTTAAACAGGTCCCTGTGCTCTGACATCAACCCAGTGGGTTTATTTTCTGGCCTTTGTTAGCTTAATTCATGAGTCACAGACCATCTGGCTAATGTTTAAAAGTGACTCATGGAAAGCATCCACAATCTGCGCCGTTCTGAATGATCTTCCAAACCAGTTTTGCCAGTCCCCACAGTCTTCCAATTGTCGAGAAATACATTAACTTAATTGCATCAAACAACATTTTGCAGTGTCAATTAAAAACAAAGTCCTCTGTTGGGAAACAGGAGGGTTAACTTGCCCAATTAGCAGGGCAAAAAGTGCAGTGTGTACTGCCACTTGGGAGTGTCAGGACTGGCAGTAGCTCTCACAGCACTGTGGGTATGTCTACACTTAAAACGCTACAGTGGCACAGCTGTGCTTCTGTAGCATTGAGTGTAGACACCACCTCTGCAGACAGGAGAGATTCTCACACTGGCGAAGGTAATCCACCTCGCCGGGAGGCAGTAGCTAGGTTGATGGAAGAATTCTTCCGTCAGCCTAGTGCTGTTTACACCAGGGGGTTAGGTCAGTAGCTACATATCTCAGCGGAGTGGATTTTTCACCCTCCCCCCCGAGAGACGTAGCTATAGTGACGTAAATTCCTCATGTAGGCCAGGCCAGAGCGAAGAACTCTTTCCAGATACTGTATTAAATGGATATAGCCTCTCTTTTGGTTTGCAATCAGAAAATGATTTTCTTAAATGTATTAGCGATTGGAAAGTGTTGGCCACATAAATCTCGGTGTGTAGCTTGTTGCATTTGAAACGGAAGCTATTTGGATGGGACATATAGGTCATGTGCTGTTTTTCCAATGCCTGCTTGGATGAATGTGACTCATAGGGCTTGTCTACACTTCCCCGCAGTTTGGACTATGGGGATGTGAATAGCAGTGTGCCCCAAAGTGCTATGCTGTAACTATCCCATGTGGCTGCTGCTTTAAGAGGATTACTAAAATACGAACAAGGAACCTTGTAGTTCGCACCTGCAGCGTCCACAAGGGAGAGTTACAGCAGAGCACTTTGATGCATGCTGCTATTCAGACCCCGTAGTCCAAACTCCAGGGCAGTGTAGTCGAGCCCTTAAAATCAAGTTTATTTATGTTACAGTGACATCTTGAGATCCCAGTCAAGTTCAGAGCCTCACAGCGTGAGGCACTGTCCATACACAAGTGAGAGAGAGTCCCTGCCCTAAGAACTTGCCATCTAAATGGACAGGACAAATG
Organism: Lepidochelys kempii; assembly: GCF_965140285.1. Lineage (NCBI taxonomy): Eukaryota > Metazoa > Chordata > Testudines > Cheloniidae > Lepidochelys > Lepidochelys kempii. The sequence goes on along the minus strand of NC_136394.1, from coordinate 20,090,322 downwards.
ATAGGGAGTATTATTATCTCCATTTTACAGATTAGGAATGGAGGCACAAAGAGATTAATTGACTTGCCCAAGATCACACAGGAAATCAGTAGCAGAGCAGGGCATTGAACCAGATCTCCCGAGTGCCAGGCCAGTGCTTTAGCCAGCTTTCATTTCTGGGCACTGCCACAATAACAAATTCAAACATTCACCTTCCAGGAATATTCTCCAAAAGCCACGTAAAATGTGCAGTTTCTGCCAGCAAACTTGTTAACTAGAATATTCATGGGGGAGTGAACAAATATGGGGAATTCATTCAAAAATTCAAACTGAACCTCATGGGCTTTTTTTTCTACTTGTTCCTTGCATGAGAACGGCGTGTACATGTGACCCCCAGCCTGTGGGGAACACAGTGTTTTAGCTGCCCCGAGTGGACTATCATGAGGTAGGTCTGCAATCTCAGATATGCCAAGTGGCCACTGCTCCCCTTAAGAATCTGTTCTACAACTTAATGGATCCAATAGTCAGCAGACTTTTCATGATATTCAACCTAAATATTCAGTTTCTTAATTGTAGGCGTTATTTCCTTGTTTAATGCTAGAAATTCTCTTCCTCCTTGCTGTTTTATATTCTTCATAGCCATTTACCTATGCAGAAACTAGGGATGGAAAAGATTTATTGGCTCACTGAATGCCCCAGAGGAACATGGTGAGGGATTGCCTTGCGACACTCAAAATACTACAGTATTTTGCAGTAATCATCCAAAACACAGCAATATTGCTATGTAAACAACAGTGTCTGGGACAATTACTAAAGAATGCTGCTGTGCTTTCTTACGTTTAAAAAATAACTTTATATTTAGGCAAAGTTACAATGAATCGTTCACCTACTACATTGTACACTACTTATTCAGGGGTTGGTTAATATTCAGCGAACCTGGCTAAAGATTCTGGCTTGCTGGCTGCGGAGCCCCCCTTCTCTGAGTACAGGAGAAAGGGTGATCACATTTCTAATGACCTATCCTTGTTTTGGTGCTTCTCTTGTGAACATACTTGGTGTGCAAGGTTTTCCATTACATTTCTATGAGGAATCTGGTTCTTTATAGTTGGAAAGATAATTGCTGTGACCAAGTGTCCAGAATGAGATAATGGAGACCTGATTTTCAGAAGTGCTGAACACCTACAGAATCCACTATTTTCAGTGAGAGCTGTGGGGGATCAGTATTTCTTAAAATCAGGCCCTAAGGAGAGATGGGGATCCTCTGACTTCTGTACAGGATCCTGAGGAAACCCTAGGGACCACAAGAACATCAGGACCACTGTGGCTTATTTATTGTCTGATCAATTGGTCTGGTGTTGAAAGGCGGGGCGGAGGGGTTAGCAATAACCCTGCAGCCTAACCACACGAGGGAATCACCAGCCTTTGGACTTGTGAAGTAAGGCTGGACTCCACATGACTGGATTATGAACTCCTTATTCCATTGACTTGAATGGGGTTACTCACTTGAGTAACTCCTCACCAGTGGGGAAGAAGAGGGTCCCAATCCTGTACTTAAATAAATAAGTTTAAGACAAAATGTGGAAGCCTGTGAATAACTTAGCCACAGTGGAGGGGGAAGCGCTTGGATTTACTAGCACTTGTTTTGTATCCCCCCTCTTTCTCTGTTAAACCGAAGGGAGAAGACAAACCCAAAGCCTGCTAAGTAGGTGGATGATCTTGAAAGCTGACAAGAAAGGTAACTGTTACTATGCTCATATGCACTGACAGTCGGCTGTGTGCACAGCTATCCCTGTCTCCTTCCAGGGATGGAACAGAAGTACTGCATTCATAACGTTCAGAGTGAGCTTATCTGCTTAGAACATCTGTCACAGGGATGTGATAGTCCCCTCTTTAAAAAACCAGGTGTCTTGGCACTGAGTCTCCCAGCAGAAAGGAAGAGGTGGGGGTTGTTTTTAAAAGTTTGGTCCCTCCTGTGGCTTTCTTCTGAAAGTGGGTTGGTGGAAATTAGAGAGATGAGGTGGGTGAGGTAATACATTTTATTGGCCCAACTTCTGGAGGTGAGAGAGGCAAGCCTTCCTACACAGAGCTCTTCCTCAGGTCTGGGAAATGACACACTTCTCGCTGTTGATTTATAGCAGCAGGTGTCTGATTGAAAGCAAAGCCAGTGCAGACTGCCCTCAGCAGCCTCTCCTGTTTAGAATATCTTCCAGCCTCCATGCAATGTTTTGCGGTCACAAGGCCCCATTTCAGCAGACATTGGACATGGAAGGAGATAGTTGTGGTTTCAAGGCCCTCCCAAGCTCCTCTGCAGAACATTCTCGTGGGCTGACAAACTGTTTGTCCCCATGTTCTGCAACCATCTCATGAGGAAGGAGACAACCACTAGTCATAGAAGCTTTGTTTAAATGAGTCACCCCACCTCCCACTAGGCAGCCAGGTCTGACATTATCTGGAGCGAAAGAGAAGCCCAGGTCAAACATTGACTAGCCCTCCTATGAGCTCAAATACATGACCTGAAGAGCTGAAGCATGACGGTCACTATGGCACTTGCCACCCTGCCATGAGGCAATCAGTTTTATTTTTAAGCTGGCTGCAGCCTGTAACAACACAGGTCAGCGATGGGGATAGAGCCTGGGACCTTCAGCACAAAAGGGCCTGATCTAAAGCTCCCTGAAGTCAACAGAAAGACTCCAACTGACTTCGATGGGCTTTGGATCAGGCCTCCAAAACCCAGGCCTCAATCACTTGGGCTTAAGGAGTGCCATTAGCTCTTCCTCACATCTCTGAGATCCCCCATGGGCTTTGCATGGGGATGGGAGGAGATAGTGATTGGCCCCTAAGGATGAAATGGACTCTACTGTATTTATTACCAAGCAGTTCTGAGCAGCCCTGTAATGAAGACAGGCTGGTGACAGACAGGTCTGTTCTCCTCAGAAACATATACTGCACCCTTCCATCAGGAACCTCACAACAAGAACCTCAGAGCAGAGGAGAAACGGTGTTTATTTCTGCAACATTTAGTCCCAAATTAGCCAGAAAGTTCACTGCTTAAAGTCAAAGCTTTTCACTGTCTCTCTTATTTATCTGCAGACCTTATGGTAACAATTGGCTGTTTGAGGACAGGTTAGATAATGTGCATGTTAAGAGTTTTGAACACCAAGCAAAGCCTAGTGCCTGGAGCCCTTAGACAGCAGTTGAAAAGCATCTGACACTGAAATGCAAAAGGAACACAGGAAACCCTCTGCTGGGACACCTCACTGACTACATAAAAACACTGCCTTCAATAATTCATAAAGCCTAATTGTGTTCCCTGAAGGGGAGGGGGAAATTATACAGCTCAGACCTACCCGAGCCGGCTCATTGATTCGCTATTTAAATCTGTCCACAGAATTGATCAATAAAGGGGTCCACGTCATAAGTAAATCCAGGGTGTATGATATGACGGTGCTGTGGAGGAATACAGGGAGCATAAGCCTCTCTTTTATGTGTAAATAACACTTCGTACCATAACCCTCTAACCACTGTTAAAGTAATCAGTACCTGAGAGTAATCAATACCCAAGTTGCTGCAGGCGTAAGTTCACATACTCTGTTCTCTGCTACTGTTATCCCACATTTAAATCAAGATATTTCAGGAAAAAAACAAAACCTCATTTAGCTGTAGTATAGGGGCCTAATTCTCTACTCGGTTATGCCATTGAAGGCCCTCAAGTTTAGGGGCCAAAAACTGGTGTACCAGAGTCTCGACTCAGGCCCTGTGTGTTTAAGATAATGGCATTTTGCAGGTGTTATGAAATGTTATTTTTTCAAGTCTCAAGAAGGCCATGAACAAACACTGTAGAGACAGCATGCACCACTAAAGCAAGCATACAATGGTACCCTGTTCCCAAAGTTCCAGATGAGTTTGCTAATTCAAAACTCTCCAGGAATAACATATGAGATCAGAGAGCTGTGATACGATCTTGTGTACTCTGGTGTGCAATTCTACTGAAGTCTGGGCTTCAGCCTGATGTATGAGGGGGAGGGATAGCTCAATGGTTTGAGCATTGGCCTGCTAAACCCAGGGTTGTGAGTTCAGCCCTTGAGGGGGCCATTTAGGGATCTGGGGCAGAAATTGGGGATTGGTCCTGCTTTGAGCAGGGGATTGGACTAGATGACCTCCTGAGGTCCCTTCCAACCCTGATATTCTATGATCCTAACTAGGATCAGAATCTAGCTTTATCATTGACACCTGAGATAGACAAAACTCATAAATTTCACTTTCAGGAAGTTATTAATGAAATTCAACATAAAATTGGCTTTCATTCCATTAGTTTTAGCTACCCTCCCTTCTACCATTCATTCCTCTTCCTCTTTGGTGTTTACAGACTCCAGATATTGTAGGCTTATCTCCCTTCCCTCTGCTAAATTGATGCTCAGCCAAGCTCTGCATATTCAGCTTTTTTACTCCTTTCTTCTAAATCTGGCAAATGTTGCAGCCTTCAGACTTAATACTGGCTTTGTTAAAATTTAAATTAGGATTAAAATGAAAATTTGTATTAGGAAGAGACAATAATTTGAGTTCCGATAGTTTCAGGGATGGTAAATCCCCCTGACAGTTCGCTTACTACTGTTCCTAAGGTCAGCCTTCAATTTCTTAAGTTTTGAAGACATGCTGGTCATTTAATTTTGATAGATGTTAAGCTCTTAGGGTAGGGTCTGTGGCTTGATTTGTGTGCATACAGTGGTTGAGTGCTAACACAATTTAAATAATAATACACTGAAACTGTTATCAGGTAGGAAACAACTTAATGATTCCCAAAGCTTGTTTTAAAATTAAATCCCCTGTTGCTGAGAATCTACAAAAAAAATCAATGTTGTTGGTTTCTCTCTCTGGGCTGCATTAAGAAAGCTTGTTCTTAAAGGATTTATCAAACCCAGAGTGAGAACAGAGGCCAATTAAAGTTTAAACCTATTTCAAGAGCACCAGCAAAGAAAGATACAAGCGGACACACACAGTACAGATTTACTCTAGCTATTATAACATTTCTTGTCTCCTTTTATGTAGCAATTGTATTAGGTTCTTAATTTTCTTTGTAGTGTAACTGTATGAGTCTTTTCAATGTGCCATAAAACTAAAGACCTAACCACCTGTGGTAATTAGAGATCCTACCATATTTTTTTTGCACCAGCAGACATGTTAATTGTGATGTGATGTGCTGACTAATTTCCAGTTTGGGTAATGTAAAAATTCTCTATGTAGTTTCAGAGTAACAGCCATGTTAGTCTGTATTCGCAAAAAGAAAAGGAGTACTTGTGGCACCTTAGAGACTAACCAATTTATTTGAGCATAAGCTTTTGTGAGCTACAGCTCACTTCATCGGATGCTCACGAAAGCTTATGCTCAAATAAATTGGTTAGTCTCTAAGGTGCCACAAGTACTCCTTTTCTTTCTATGTAGTTTCAAATTGATAAAGAATTCTCCACTTCCTGACTGAAACTTTTGCATAGTGCTTCTGTGCATTGTTAAACTGCTGTTATGTTCTACAACAGAGATGGTTTCATTTTAGTGGTGAATGAAGAAATTCCTATCTATACTGTCTGTAAATCACATTGTTGCCAACTCCCATAATTTTATTGGGCATCTTATGATATATGTTTTCTCTTAAAGCCTTAGCTGCTGGAATCAAGCAATTGGATAAGAATCTCAGTGTGCTTGGTTGCTTGCTTGCTTTCAAGTAAGTTTCTCATGGTGGCAGAGGAGAGCTTAAAAATGTGAACCCAGTGCACTCTCCAGATTCAGAAACTAGAAAGCAAATAAAAAGATTCCCAAATGTATTATTATTAAGTAGGGCTGTCAGGCGATTAAAAAAATTAATCGCAATTAATCTCACTGTTAATAATAAAATACCATTGATTTAAATATTTTTGGATGTTTTCTACATTTTCAAATATATTGATTTCAATTACAACACAGAATACAAAGCGTACAGGGCTCACTTTATATTTATTTTTGATTACAGGTATTTGCACTGTAAGAAAACAAAAGAAACAGTTCACTGTTTCAATTCACCTGATACGAGTACTATAGTGCAATCTCTTTATCATTAAAGTTGAACTTACAAATGTAGAATTATGTACAAAAAACTGCATTCAAAAATAAAACAATGTAAAATGTTAGAGCCTGCAAGTCCACTCAGTCCTACTTCTTGTTCAGCCAATCACTCAGACAAACAAGTTTGTTTACATTTGCAGGAGATAATGCTGCCCACTTCTTGTGTACGTCACCTGAAAGTGAGAACAGGCGTTCTCATGGCACTGTTGTAGCTGGCGTCGCAAGATATTTACGTGCCAGATGTGCTAAAGATTTATATGTCCCTTCATGCTTCAATCACCATTCCAGGGGACATGTGTCCATGCTGATGGACTGGTTCTGCTCGATAACAGTCCAAAGCCATGCGGCTCGACGCATGTTCATTTTCATTATCTGAGTCAAATGCCACCAGCAGAAGGTTGATTTTTTCTTTTGGTGGTTTGGGTTCTGTGGTTTTCGCATCGGAGTGTTGCTCTTTTAAGACTTTTGAAAGCACACTCCACACCTCGTCCCCCTAAGATTTTGGAAAACACTTCAGATTCTTAAACCTTGGGTCAAGTGCTGAAGCTATCTTTAGAAATCTCACATTGGTACCTTCTTTGTGTTTTGTCAAATCTGCAGTGAAAGTGTTCTTAAAATGAACAACATGCTGGGTCATCATCCAAGACATGCTATAACATGAAATATATGGCAGAATGCAGGTAAAACAGAGCAGGGTACATATAATTCTCTCCCAAGGACTTAAGTTACAAATTTAATTAACGCATTATTTTTTTAACGAGTGTCATCAGGATGGAAGCATGTCCTCTCGAATGGTGGCCGAAGCATGAAAGGGCATACGAATGTTTAGCATATCTGGCATGTAAATAACGTGCAATGCCAGCTACAAAAGTGCCATGCAAGTGCCTGTTCTCACTTTCTGGTGACATCGTAAATAAGAAGAGGGCAGCATTATCACCTGCAAATGTAAACAAACTTGTTTGTCTTAGCGATTGGCTGAACAAGAAGTAGGACTGAGTGGACTTGTAGGCTCTGAAGTTTAACATTGTTTTGTTTTTGAGTGAAGTTATGTAACAAAAAAAATCTACATTTCTAAATTGCACTTTCATGATAAAGTGATTGCACTAGTGATTGTATGAGGTGAACTTAAAAATACTATTTTTTTGTTTATCATTTTTACAGTGCAAATATTTATAATGAAAAAAATATACACTTTGATTTCAGTTACAACACAGAATATGGTATATACGAAAATGTAGAAAAACATCCAAATATTTAATTAATTTCAGTTGGTATTCTATTGTTTAACAGTGCAGTTAAAACTGTGATTAATCGCGATTAATTTTTTTGAGTTAATCGCGTGAGTTAACTGCGATAAATCGACAGCCCTATTATTAAGCCAATTTCCTGATTTTGGGGCCTGACTCATGATTTTGAATGCTTGGGTTTGGCAAATCACTATGTAACACACATTCTGGCTTAAAGACTGTATCAGTGCAAATAATTACCGAGATTACACTTTAAAAGAATATTATTATTCTTGTAATCCTCATTAAACATTTAATAACATTCATGGATGTCCAGAAACACAAGTTATAAACTATAACCTGGGCTTAGCATATGCTTTCATTTTCCCTGTGATTTATATACAACAAAACACCTGAACTGTTTAGCAGCAGTCGAATTCAGTAGAAAGAATGCCTTTGAATCATATATAGGGCCTGGTGCGCCAGGGTACTGAGTGTTCTCAACTTCCACTGACTACATTGGCAGTTGAAGGTGCTCAAGGACATGACTGCATGTTGACACAGGATTCTGAGAGCAGTGTTTACATAATATCACAAATCTACCCTCAGGAGCAATGAAACCATCATGTTATCAGCTTGTGTCGTGACAGAATGAAATACCAACAGGACCAATGACCTTTTCATGCACCATCCTTAAAACAGTTACGTATGGTACATTTCTGCATCCCTGAAAGGCCTTGGAACAACACTGCATCCCCTTTCACAATCAAAATTGAAAGAAGTGTTTGTGGGGTATAATCATGGGATATTATTATTGTGTTTGGAATATGTGCATGATTGTTATTGAGGTTCCGATTATTATTATATAGCACCCTAAGTGTGCTGAGTGTTTTATAGACAACTAAGAGCTGATATCCTGTAACTGATACTGTAGAGAGAGACCCATATGCCTTGCCACAGTGAGTAGACACAGCTGGCTGAAACTTTTAGGAGGGGGTGTGAATTTTCAAAACTTTTCTGCAGTTAATCCATTTTGAATGATTGGTTAAAATAGCAAAAAATCACTGGGGGGGGAGGGGGGGAGATCTCATCTGTGTTTTGACCGTTGCAAGCAGTAAAACTTGGAGCCGCTGATGGAATATCCTGTGACAAGGGGATCACTGTAGTGTACAGCCTGTAACCAGGCGAAGGTGTGCTCTAGTAGGGGCTTTATTGTCTGGTTCCAGGGAATCGCTGTTCACATGTCTCCTCAGGTGATGAGCTGCTAACTCCCAGAACCGAGTGGGCCAGCGTGTGCCTTGCCTGGGCAGGGTGACTCACGGGTGGCGGCGGCTGCTGCAGGCTGTGGCTTTAAATGTGTCAGCTCAGCCCCTCCGCCTTAGGTTGCTGCCGCCGTCTCCGGTCTATCTGCCTCTACCTCCCCCACCGTGCTCACCGCGCCTGCGCCGCGGCTGCCGGAGCCAGGACTCTCCTCTCCTGCGCTCCGGAGTCCGCAGATCTTTTGTCTGAGGCTGGGCAGCGGCGGCTGCGGCCCGGATCGCTCCCGGCCCGCGAAGAAGGAGCCGGGGAGCCCGTGCGGAGCATCGGATCCCAGGCGCCGGGCCATTCTAGGGGTGACCCTAGCACCGCTGGCTCCTGTATACAAACAAATGGGGGGAGGAAGGCAACTCTTAAGGTGGACTTGCTCTTAAGGTGGAATTTTTTTTTAAGGTGGACTTGCTCTTAAGGTGGATTTTTTAAAGTGGAATTATTTTTGTTGTTTTTTAAAGCGGACTTGCTCTTGCATCAGCGGCTTTGGGGTGGGAAGGGCTGGGATTTCATCCTGGGTAGAGGTTCTTAGCACAAAGTCGGCGGGACAACTCCTCTTGATATCACTAGGCTGCTAGCAGGGGATGGGAAAGGCCCTGTTGTTAGGGAACAGACGTCTCTCCAGACTCTAACAATGACTAAACCCCAACCCTTCTCCAGGAAAAGGCAGCCCATGGAAGAAGAAGAGGTGGGAGTGAAAAGCCAGATGTTTAGCTGCCGAGAGGTTGATAGAAGAGAGACTTTACTTTTCCAACAAGTCTCCAGCTCCTGATTGTTCTTAAGGAGGGGGGTGGGTGGGTTGTTTTTGTTTGTCGTTAATTTTGGTTTTAAAACTATCAACTATTATTATTATTTACTGCCAACCCCCTCTCTCGGACACATACTGGAAATCCAAAAGGATAAAGACATGGAGACAATAGGAAAGTTTGAGTTCAGCAGGAAAGATCTGATCGGACATGGAGCTTTTGCTGTTGTTTTCAAAGGGAGACACAAAGAGGTAAATAGGTTTTGCTCTTTTGTTTGTCTTTTCCACGACTTAAGTGGGGAGGGTTTACCCCTCTTTGTCTGTGGTTGTCCCTATGGCTCTGTACTGTTGTCTCGAATCTCATAGTCTGTGTTTTGTTTGGTTTATTACAAAGCTCCCCAGTCACGTTTGTAGCTAGGTGCCATATAAATACATATGCATTATTATATGTTGTTGAGGTGCATGTAAATGAGCAGAAGCCTTGAAAAAGTCTTTGTGGTTGGCCAGAATAAATAAAGAGTTTAAAAGTCAACAAGATATACGCAGCAGTGAACTACAGTATCAATATTGGGTCGTGCTCTGGTGTCCCGTAGAAACATAATAGATCAAAATAACCTTCCCTCAAACCAGTTCAGTTTCTGAAGTGTATTTGCATTTATTAAATGTGTGGCTTTTAGAGGAGGGCTGTTGTGGGTTTTGTTGTGGTGGGTTTTTTTTTTTTTTGGATCAGTTAGGGTTAAATAAGAGGATACAATCAATCTGGATTTTTCATCATTAAAGCTCAGGATAAGCCCTGGTTCCTACAATCCATTTATTTGCATTGCTTAAATAAGAGGATAACTGTAGTATAAAGTAATAAGAAAAATCCAAACCTTCAACTTTTCTTTTTTGTGCTGACCAGGCTAATTCAGCAAAGGGCAAGTCTGAACAAGTACAGGGTATGTACTGGGATACTGAATTAGGGCCCTTTACCAATGCTCTGTAACCCCTTTGTCAGATATAATTGTAATCTGGGAGAGACCCTTGTTTCTTAATGTTATTTAATACTGAAATTGACATTTATCTTTTAAACTATACATACACATTTAACTTTCAGAAACCTGGGCTGGAGGTAGCTGTGAAGTGTATTAACAAGAAAAACCTTGCAAAATCTCAAACTCTGCTGGGGAAGGAAATCAAAATACTTAAGGTAAAGGCAGAAATTACTTTTTCTCTCTGAATATCTGTTATATATGCTCTGTTATTCCTAGTTTAGCATTCCTGTCTTGTTTTTTCTAGGAACTGAAACATGAAAATATCGTTGCCTTGTATGACTTCCAGGTAATACGTCTGATTACATTGAAGTATTTGAGGGTGGGGGGAAGTTGGGTAAAAAGTGTAGATCTTAGAATGTTTGGACAGATGGTCCACTTAGAGCCTACTTATATAATGAAAAATCTCCCCTTTGTAAGACAGGGAAATATACTAACATGTCCGAACAGATCACTTCTATTTAATTGTATTCCAGACCATGATTGCTTGAGATGGGGAGGGGGAGAACTATTTTGCTAATGTCCTTAGATGTTGTGCGGTGAAGTTTAATGCATGGTGTATATGTTAATGTCTCATTGTGGCATTATAAACACAAAAATACAGTCATTCTTTTTGGCACAAGTTCCTTTTTTTCTGAGGGTGCACATACATTTCCTGTTATTCAATAATTTGAACTTATCTAGGGTATTGAAGAGGGGTGAGGTTGACTTTGTGGCCTACGTTTTGTTTCCAGGTAGTGGATAGTTTCATTAAAATTTTTCATTTGTCCTTATGGCATTCAGTGGCTCCTATAAATTGCAGTAGACTTATTTTTAGAAGGTTGCTGCTTCCTGTAAAGTTGCTTTTTCCCCTCAGATGTCAGCTCTGAGGATCGCTTCTAACAGGCAAGCCCTGATCCTAAGAGACCATTCTGAGGTACTCTGATTATAAAAACCAACTCTACTAGGCAGCCCTCCCTTCTTACTGTTCTTTGGGACAGGTTTTATTGCACACATGATGATTTTGTTTTTAGTGACTCTAGATTCTCAGTAGACTGGAATCCTGTTGTGTACATATGCAGTCCTAGCATGGGAGAAGTCGGAGGGTGTATTTCCAGCCTAACCTCTCTCGTTTGGGAATGACAGCTTTAGTTGCTGCAATGAGACCATGCAGCACCAGGGTTGCTGTTTTTGTTGCTTATCTGTGGTTCACTGCTCTAAGTGATGTCACGTGGCCTGCAGGCCTCCGTGTTTGTTGACATTCGTCCTGCCCTCCTCCATTGGTGCAGCCAGCCCTTTGCATCACTGTGCAACGAGATCCCCAGCTGGGTGGTAGAGGCTGCCAGCAATGCCTTCTGGGAGCTGTAGTCTGCATTCCTCACTTGGTATTAGAGTAACAGCCGTGTTAGTCTGTATTCGCAAAAAGAAAAGGAGGACTTGTGGCACCTTAGAGACTAACCAATTTATTAGAGCATAAGCTTTCGTGAGCTGTAGCTCACGAAAGCTTATGCTCTAATAAATTGGTTAGTCTCTAAGGTGCCACAAGTCCTCCTTTTCTTTTCACTTGGTATTAGTGTTCTTTTAGATAGGACTACATTACCCACCATGCATCTCTCTCTGCTGGGAGATGGGGTAGATGCTGCCTAGGGGAGGTTATTTTGGGTCAGGTATAGTACTCGGGAAGGGTTTAATGCTTCTTTTTTTTTTTTTAAAGGCAGATGAGGATGGATTTTTCAAACCCTTTTTTTGTGGGGGTGCGGTGGGGGAGTTGGGAATAGGATTAGTTCATGGCAGCATGTCTTGTGCCAAGAGCCCCACTGTTCTGAAAAGAATCATAAAATATCAGGGTTGGAAGGGATCTCAGGAGGTCATCTAGTCCACCCCCCTGCTCAAAGCAGGACCAATCTCCAGTTTTTTCCCCAGATCCCTAAATGGCCCCCTCAAGGATTGAGCTCACAACCCTGGGTTTAGCAGGCCAATGCTCAAACCACTGAGCTATCCCTCCCTCCGCCCTGCCTGTTTCTTAAACCTGTACAGGATGTGGAGACGGTTGCAAAAAAGTCGTGCACAGTCATGGGTTATGTGAGCTCTTTCAGTCTGTAAAGCTGCAGATTTGGAGATGCAGAGATAATAAAGGAGGTAGAATTTGTGGTAGGGGAGAGGTTCCTATGGGGAAGTGGGATCACCGATTTTGTGTGTGTGCAGTTCTCCATTTGCACTCCCTGCACCCCAATTACTGGTCCTGCCTCTAAATGTTCATTGCTGCAGTTCTCATTTCCATAAATTGTTACGTTGCAGGGCTGACCTCTGTCAGCATATTCAAAACTTTTTTGTTTAGCTCCTGCTCCCCCTAACTCCCTGGTGTGATGGAAGGGTGTGTGTGTGGAGGGTTCCCTAAATAAATGTCTTTGAAAGGAGTCATTGGAGTGTGGTGGTTCTATACCCCACCTTGTTTTGTGGAATGGGAACATTTCTGACTGGTTGTATTTCTCTGAAAGCAAACTTGATCGCTTCATTTTTATTTCCCCATGGAAACAGCCAACTGCAATTACTTACACTTTTATTTCCCTGAATCATAAAACTGAAGAGACTTTTCCCTCACTTTAGTGTTTTTGGCCTTCGCAACTGTGAAGCTATGAATAGATTTGCTAATCTTCCTGTTGTTCTGTGGCTTTTGTTTCTGTTGCATTGTTGTAGTATTGGGTTGGTTTTTTTAATTATTCCTCTCCACCACCCCTGTCACCAGTGACTTCTTTAATTCTGACTCCTGTACACTCAAGGAAATGGTTGGGAAAATCACAGAGGGTGTAGGTTAGTGATTGCGGATATTTTTGGTGGTTTTTTTGCATGTGAAAATAAAGCCTGATGTAATACTAGATTTCTTATACAAGAACATTGAGTAACTCCATCAGGCTTGCAGCAGCAGTTCCACTTACCCCTATTTACCCCACCACCACCTTCACCCAGAAACCTGCTGCATTCAGTCCTTTTTGCACAGAGCTTTATGATACTGGATCATGAATAATAATAAAATAAGAGCTTTACTGGCATGACATTTGACATAGGTGAATATTTAATGATGCATAAGGAAACCGTATCTGGCCTTTTAGGAGCTGTGAAGGGGAGTGTTTAACCGTAGCATCATTAAATTGGAATGGGCTCATAAAATGAAAAATATGTTCCAATTATTATATGCTCAACTATCACTGATGTGCTCAGCTTGGTCCAGGGATCCCAATGAGACAGTCTCTGCACAAGGAGGGGGATGGAATCAGGTTTTTTTGAGTTTTGCCTTAAAAATACTCATTTGTGAGCACATGCAGAATAGATCTGAGCTGCAAACCTGTCCTTGGAGCAATAAACAGTTGGAGAAGTTGAATTTTGGGTTTGCCCTATATCAAAGTGTATTACTGCCACTGAATGATCACAGATTCTTAGCCCGTCTTTTGGAGAGAGGTGTTTAGGGCACTAGCTCTTGGGAGACCTGGATTCAAGTCCCAGCCTGTCACAAACTTCCTGTGTGACCTTGGGCAAGTTGCTTAGCATCTCAGTGCTCCAGCTCCCTACATGTAAAATGGGGATAACAGATCTTCCTGTCCTCCCAAGAGTGCTGAGGATAAATGCCTTCAAGGTGTTGAGGCCCTCAGAAAGTACTCTAATGAGTGAAATATAAATACGTGGATGGGGAGAGACAGAGAGAGCTTTTACAGTGGAGAAAGTACTGTAGTTTGTCTCAATGATCTTTCAAGACACACAGATTTTTTTTCCTCCTGTTTAAAACCACTAGGGGTGAGCATCCCTTTCATTATCTTTCCTCTCTTTTCAAAAAAACACTCATTTTATTAACCACCATTTCCAGCTGCTTTCAGAAAACTTAGCTTGTGTCTCTGTGCTTAAGCCATGGATAGACCTTTTGGGTTGTTACCCTTTTACCTTTGTCCAATGCAATTCAAACAGAGAGGCCTACTGGCACAGCTGGTTTATAGTATATGGTGCCAGTCTGCTGATGTATCCTAGAAGCCTCACCAGATAGGAAATATAGAAAATAGAGGACTTCAGGCTCTTTTTAAAGAGGGTGGAACCGGGTGTCTAAAGAGACAAGGATTTGGAGATAATGATGCCGTGGCAGCATAAGGATCAGGGTTGGAAATAACTAGGCTCCTTAGAACCAGGGGTTCGACACCCGTGTGTGGATGAACTCAACTTCATTTTAGAGACCTTAGAAACCGGGGGGATGAATATTCAGCTGTGATGAAGGATCAGTTGAGAGGAGTGGGAATGGTAAGGTGCCTCTGAGTCTGCCTGATGTTGGGAATGCTCTGTTCTGGGCTGCTTACTGCCAGCACTAGTTTAAAGGTGCCTGCAGGCTGTTGTTGGTGGCTCGGGTCACTAGGACATAGGGAAGCATGGGTTGTGCCTTGTTTCTCACGGTTGTGTCCCCTGTGCCAGCTGCTCGGAGCGGTGGTGATGTAGGTGTTGTACCACCTGAAGATTTCACAGCGCTGGGGTGATTTCCTGGTGAGCACCTCTGCTGGCTTCAGGGCAGCTTATGCCGGTAACACAGTGCAAAGTTGCCCTAACACAGCTACCCCAATGTCCTTTTCCCGTCCGGTCTGTGTAGATGCTAATGATCACGTTAAGTATCAGAGAGGTAGCCGTGTTAGTCTGTATCCACAAAAACAACAAGGAGTCCGGTGACACCTTAAAGACGAACAGATTTATTTGGGCATAAACTTTCCTGGGTAAAAAACCCACTTCTTCAGATGATCTTGTCCTTTTTTGCAAAAAGAAGGGTTTGCTATATAGATGCTATATAGAATGTAATTCAGGACATACACCTAATCGTGCTGTTACTCCCACAGGGGACCTACTTAAGTAAGGGGGTTATTAATATTGTCAGTAATTCGGTATGTCCATCACTGCAGCATCAGGCATATCACAGGGAAAGCAAATGTAACCCACACACCTCCTGGGTGTGGTGTTCTGTCCTATCCAGTGGCACTGGGACCACTTAGAGAGAGAGATTAATGAGTTTGCTCTACAGCCTTATCTAACAGCTGGTTGGCTTTTAGCTCATGCGGTACAGGCTCATGTACTAAGCTCCAGAGGTCCCAGGTTTGATCCCACTCGCCGATGACTGGGGTCTCTCAGTCGTCGGCGTTAAACAGACATCACTCACTAACTAGGAACCGGAAAAGAGACCCCACCTTAGTTCCCCCCATGCTACCGCAAAGGCTTGGCTGAAAAATTGCACCTCGCTTTCGTTTCTGGAAAAGCCAGGAGATTCCACCCCCTGGATTGAATGAAAAGGAGACGAAGAGCAGAGCGGCATCAGCCATACTGATGGCCATCCAGGACCAATCCTCCTTGCAGGACTCATGCACATTGAACAGATCACAGGACAACCGGAAGAAAGGCTGCATGAGAGAAGGCCGTTGGGCTTGATGATCAGCTATCCAATGCCAGTCTCGGAAAGGAACAAAGCCAGCAAAGAATGACCTCGTTCTCTCCTGGGGCCTGCTTGTCAGGCAGCAGTGCCTCATAGTCAGTGGGATCAAAGGCTAAAATTAGCATGGGTGCCTGAATGATGGCCTTTGCTGGAAGGAGATTGGCCAAATGTGCGGTTTTCCCACGTCTTGTACGTGTTTCCCCCGTGCCCCCATATAGGCTCTATCCTTTGACTTGAAATTGGTTTTGTGTGATCTTGTTATCCTGGGGCTTATCCTCATGCACTGCAGGTACCTGCTGCATTGCTCTGGCATCCTTTGTGGTGTTGGCCGATTCCTGTATCACCGGCGGCAAAGCCACTGCTGTGCCTGGCAGCCTCAGATGCCAGCTAATACTGGGTCTCTTGCTCTTGAGGAATGACTTTTTGACGTTTGTGTCTCAGGACACAGGACTCCCGTATGCCATTTGAAATCCCTAAGAAAACATGCTTTGTCTGAGAGGTTGCACTTCTGAGGTCATTCAGGCCCATCTAAAGCCTTCTCTTGTTCTGTCCCGAAGTGAAGTTGGCAAATCGCCTTGAGAGTTGGGTGTCACATGCAGGCATATCAGGATGGCCAATCTTCTCTGTGCCTCAGTTGTGGATGGTAATGGTGGGAATCCCTGCTATGCATGGTCACCCTCAACTTCCACACATGGGAAATACCCTGTAGACTGAAGATGGGGTTGGGCTTCATTGCGAAAACCTGGTGAAGATTCCATAGTCTTCCGGAGGAAGGTCTGAGAGTCTAGTGAATCATCATTTCTGTGTTCAGAGGGGCTTAACTGGTACGCAGGTAACTGTTTTTTATAATCTTGTGGAACCAACAAAAAATAAATGAATTAAAAGGTCTCCTAAATGTCCACACTCTTCTAAAGGCCAAGGAAACCGCTGGCAAATGTTTAGTTTCCACTAATTATAACCCTCTGAATAGTGAGGTGATATTTTTAGAGGGAGTGGCCTTGTTGCAATTTTGAAATCATGATCACTGTTTTACTCACCATGTTCTTATATGGCTGGGCCTTCTACCTGTGTTTTCCTCTCATGATGCCATGTCCCACACGAGCTGGTGATAGGGAGAGTTAATAGTCTCTGTAGCTTCCTTCTAGAAAAGGCAGCATTACTCAGCCTGTAACGAGAGAGGTTAAGGGATGTCTCCAAAGAGTAATTGGAAACTGGAGTGTGGTTGTGTTTTGAATTGAACAGTGACGCTCCAGTTACTGTTACTGTTGAGGTGCCGTTTGTGCTGCTGATGTTTAGGCTGTGTCAGCATTTCCATGATGACAACTTTCACTATGAAATCTTTGTGATTGGACTGTAAAAACATTTAGTCTGAATAGGAAGAGCAGGGCGATTTGGAGTTTGGAGGGCAGCCAGTAGCCTATATAGTATTAGGGTCCCAGGGGTGGAGACATGAGGGGAGGGAAGAGACACCCTCCCCCTCCCCCTCCCCCCGGCTTGTCTACGGTGCCACCTAATGGTGGTGGGGTAAACTCCCCGCACCCAAGAGGAAGGGTTTGGAAAAGGAAGCTGTGGTCTGTGGAGAGGAAAGTGCTTGTTACTCCCTGGAGAAGGGAGAAGACGGACAGCCCTTGAGGGAGAAATGGGACCCTGTAAAAAGGCTGGGTAGAGACAGATTTTGTGTCTCATTTATCTTTGTTTGGGTCTTCTGAGGAGATTTTGCCAGAAGGCCAAGTGTCCAGCTCACAGATTAACCAAGCAAGTCAAAACATTATCCTTATTTTACAGATGGGAGAAACTGAGTCACAGAGTGGGGAGGTCACATGCCCACAGTCACCCAGCAGGCTAGTGTTGGAGCTGGAAAAAGAACCCAGGTCTCCTGAATCCCAGTCCATGCATTATCCTCTAGGGCACTCATGCTTGAAATGTTGTGTCTGGACAGTTTGAGCATCTAGCTGCCTTGTAGCCAGTAAAGAAGTTAACATCAGGACAACAGGAGGGATTACGTCATCTGAGCTAGCATCTTAGTAATCAGCTAGACATTAAGTATCACTTGTAGGGAATGAAAGATGCTGAAGTTAAAGCCTTTATTGATCCTATTTAGCGAAGCATCTTACATCTAAAGAAAGGAAAACCTTCCTGCCTGTTCCAGTCCATCTTTGTATTCCCAGATGGTGGTGAGTGGGAGCTGCTGGTGAGATGAGAAATCACACTGCAGGTGTTGAGAGGTGAAGCGGCACGTACACAGAGACAAAAAGAGAGAGTGCCAATTTGTAGTTGTGTAACCAATAGAGTCTCTAATCCCTTCTTAATGTACACGTCGCCAACAAGTGGGGAATCGTACTGGCTGGAGGATTTTTCAGGCTGGTCCAAATGTGTTTTCCTGTGAAAATCTAGTCGGCACATGGTGTATCTTGTAATGCAGCAGCCAGCAAAGGAACATTGAGATGAGTTATTTCTTCTCTCCCGTTCCTTGCTGTTAAACTACTGGACATTTAAGGCTCTGGTACTCTCTATCTTCTGACTCTGTCAGTTTTCTCGTATACAAAGGCCCAGACTTGTTCTAAGGGAGAATCTTGTTTTTCTGTTATCAGTATTTCACAGTGACGTGAAGTACATTTGATTTCCAGAAACAGACACTTGAAAACTAGGGATATAGTAAAGAGTCATAAAAAGGGAAATTTACAAAGGCCAGGTAGTCATTGATAGTCTCTCATCAACTCTCATTGATAGTCCGGTAGGAGTTGGGTGGTTGGACTCAGGTCTGCACAGTGCAGTGTAGTTGCTGGAGCCCCAGCTTGGGAGCAGGGTTGCAAATGAGTGTAGACTCTCAAGTCCTATGTTAACAAATCCAGGGTTTGGGTTTGTTGGGTTAACTTGGGTTCTAGTAACCCTGGGCCTACATTGCAGGGTCGATGTACTCTTACAGGCTACTAGGGCCTGGAGAAGGAGAGACTCTTGTTTGAAGGGAAGGCTACATTTTGGAAGACTTGTCAGTCAGAAGGTGATGGATGGTCTCCTTCAGGTGAGCTGAGGTTTCACCTGGTTGGGGGCCACCAGGAAAGCAGAAAGGTGTTGCTTTCATTTGGCTAAACTGGTCATTATGTCGTCTTGCAAATAATAATTAAATGGACATTAGACTATTTATCTTGAAGGGTTTTCAACCAACATGCAACCAGACACTGAGGACAGCTGCCTAGGGAATTATTTATATGTGGAGCACTTTCCTTCTTTTCATGAAATCCACTTAGAAACTTGAGAATTGTTTTTCCTATTGACTTCGGGTCACGTTGTCCCATCCATTTCATAAGCAGAAGGTACATGGTATGTGGAAGGGACACTGCTACTTTATACTTCTGCTGATCCCACAGAAGCCCATCTACAAGGGTTCCCTGAGATCTGTAGGGGCAAAGGGAGGTGGCACTGTTCCTTTTTCTGATCACCTCCATGTGTCAGCACCTTCCTTCCCCCAAGAGGTGTTCTGGATCCAGCTGTCACTGAGGGAGATGGGAGTGTGTGGACAAAGTGTGACCAAGAGTCAGAGAGGAAGTATAACGCCGACAGACCCTGGTCATCGTCGGGTGGGATCGAACCAGGGACCTCTGGAGCTTAGCGCCCAAGCCTCTAGTGCATGACATAAAAGTCAGCTGGTTATTAGCTAAGGCTGTAGAGCAGACTCATTTAACTCTCTCTAAGTGGTCTTGGTGCCCCTCGATGGGACAGAACACCACACCCAGAAGGTGTGTGGGTTACAGACGCACAAACCCTCTGTGTGGGTGGTTGCAGGTCTCTCACAACCCAGTAAGATCTGGCACTGAGGTATCTGAACTCTTGTGCCTTCGTCGGGAGAAGGTTTTTCTAGTTGGCTAGTGTAGGTCTTAATTAGGGCTGAATTTGAAGTATGCTGGGCCTGGATCCACCAAAATCTTGGAAAATGTGCCCCAGGAGGGTGAGTGGAATCTATGATGTGACCCCCAGCTGCTCTCTGCTTTCCACCCCCCCCACATAAGCTCTTTTGTTTCCTGGAGTATATGAGGTGATATGGGTGTGTCTCCTCTTCCCGGTGTAGGACTTCTGCCAGAAGCAGGTGGCAGCCATACTGCCTGTTGCCCGCTTGGTGGTGCCTTGCTGGTCCACTCCAGCTGCAGGGCCTGGATCACAAAGGTCCTTCCTGAAACTTGGCCCTGTTGATATGTCTTTAAAGCTGTGTGCGGGGGCCAGTGGCATTGCCGTGTTACCATGTATCCATGCAGAGAGAGTGTTATGTTCTAGTAAACCAGCTAATATTAACTTAGTGATTTCTCCACTTCATCTCTCTTCCCCCCCCCCCGCCTCCCACGTTTGTTTCTTTTGCGTCTAAATGAATGTTTGCCTTTCCAATAGCTTGTCTAAAAATATTCCTCAATTCTTTACTGCCAGGGAAAGGAAGGAGGTGAACGGTAGGAGCAAGGTGCCGGTGGCAGCCATGTGGATGAACAGGGTAGCATGGGGACACGCTCCAGGGTGTTGCTGCATGTTAGGCCAAAAGTCATGTGAATGTTTTCCAGCCATGTTTATTTAGAGAAAGGTGGTTATTGATAAGTGCTCCTGCTATTCAGATCAAAGTGGCTATTGTCTCTTTTCTTGCTTCAGTCCTAATGCTTGCATCAAGACAGAGCACTCCTTCCATAACACCAACCTTCCCTCCTCTTTTTAGAGAGTAGCCTATTCAGTCCGAGCTCAGAGGGTGGGAGGAGCGAGGTTTAACCGTTCCCTCCTGTCTAAGGATGTAGGTTCCATCACCCCAGTCCATCCAGCTAGTAACAGGGACCTACACAGTAGCTGCAGGCTTTTCAGGCAGCAAAAGGACAGGACCTGCTAAGTGGAGTTCCTTGCTCTATCCACAGATGATCTAGAATTCACTCCCACAATCTTTCTAACACTGAGCCAGCGGATGAGTAGGAGAGAGATGAAAAGGCTATGGGTTTGTCTACGCTACAGTTAAACCCCTGCGGCTGGCCCATGTCAGCTGACTGGGCTCGTGGGGCTGCGGGGCTATAATGCTGGAGCCTGAGCTCTGGGACCCTGTCCCCTTTGCATCTGCACTGCACTTCCATGGCCTGACACGCCAGCCGTGGGTGTTTATCTGCGGTGTAGACATACCCACCGTGTTCCAGAGGCAGCCAGGGCACCAGAGTCCACTGATTACACCAACAAAAGAAAAGGGTGCGGTATGATGCAGGGCCTGTCCATAGGGTCCCTGCAGAGAGTCGAGGAGGTAAGGTTAGGTCGGGTGGCCAGCCTGAGCCTGAGAAGGGGCCAGAATTTACCAGTGTACATTGCCAAAGAGCCACAGCAATACGTCAGCAGCCCCCCATCAGCTCCAGACCCCCAGCACCTCCCGCCCCCCAGCAGCCCTGCCAGTCAGCGCTTCCCACCTGCTGCAGTCAGCTGTTTCACATGTGCAGGAAGCTTTGGTGGGGAGGAGTGAGGGCATGGCAGACTCGGGGGAAGGGAGCACGGGCCTTGGGGGAAGGTATGGAGGGGGGGCAGGGCTCGGTCAGAGATGGGGGTTAAGCAGTGGGCACCACCCGGCCCACTGGAAAGTTGGCCCCTGTAGCTCCAGCCCCGGAGTCAGCGCCTATGCAAGGAGCTGCGTATTAACCCCTGAAGAGCTGCACGCGGCTCCGGAGCCACAGGTTGGCCACCCCTGCGTTAGGTGGTGATATTTTGTTTTTAAGTTCAGCTTGTATCAAACGTTCTTTCCCCGCACCCATTTAGTAACCCTTAGGCTGTGCTCTGAACTATACTGTAGGCTTCTCCTTTTGTTGGTGCAATCAGTGGGCCCTCATGAGAATCTCATTCACAACAGATGGCCTCTGTATCCCTGGCTATCTTTCCTCAGCAGCTGTCTCCAGATAGTTTGGGAGGCTGTAGACCGCAGTGCATTCTGCATCTGTCGTAAGAAGCAGGAGCCTTCGCAGCCAGAGGAAAAGCTCCCAAGCCAGGAGATCCTTTGCATTTGCGTTTGTCTGTGGGAGCTGATGGGGTGTTGACTGCATGATCTATCTCCATAAGATTCCTTTGCACACATGAGTGGAAGTATTCCTATTAGCAAGGCTATCTTCAGCCCTCTGGGGTGACTACGGAACTGTATTTGTCCTGTAAAAGAAACTTTACCAGCAAGAAAAGTTTTCAGAAACTATACTTCATGGCCAATAAAGTGACAACCTCTCAGTGATGTTTTATTAGCTAGAAGGTTTTTGGTGTGGACAGTGCTTTTTCATTCATTGATTTCTAGGCCTGGCCTATGGGAACTGCTTTGTTGAACGTTTGGTTATGTACAGTAATTGTAGCTGTTCTGCCTGTGTGATCTTTTCTAGACAGAAGTGCGTGGTTCAGGTAATTTCCAGGATAGGTTGTGTCTCCATTTGTTACTGATTCCATCCCGAATAGACTATCTCTGTAAATGTAGATCCCGATTCAAGCCCATTGAAGTCAATGGCAAGCCACTCTTTGACTTACTTCAGTGGCAGTTGGATTAGGTACTTACTGCTTTTGTGAGGTACCTGATTGACAGCTCTGGAGGCTGAAGTCTTCTAGGTTATCTCCACCAGCCTACATAAATGACTTGCCTAGAGGCTTTGTTGTTTTGTAGTGTGAAGTTAGTTTACACTGGAGTCATGTCATATAAGGTTGTTTTGAACGTGAGGGCCTTTGTAGTCCACATTTAGTGACACCATTCATCTGTGAATTTTACATATTGGGGTTGGTTATGAGATTTGGTCACTACTAGTCTGGGCCAGACTGGTGTAGAGTTCTGTAAGTTGTTACTATTTTGGTGGTCTCAGTGGAATGATTTTAGAGTCTGTGCACATCTGAGTTGACTGTTGTCCACATTGTCAAACCATCCTCACAATGGGCCACTCGTGCGTGTGTGTTACCGGTCCCTGCTCTGTGCCTGATCCACAGAGGATGCGAGTCTCTTATGGCTCCAGCTGCCAGCCGGGACACCTTGGCTGTCTAGCTCAAACTGTAGCATCTCCTGCTATTAGCTCTGGAGGTCCTGAGTTCAGTCCCTGCTGTGTGAACCAAGATGGCGGCCATCATGCTGGGCATCTCTGAGGAGAGACCAAGGATATCCTTGGCATCAGTCTGGCCTAACCCTTCCTTTCCCCGGAGTGGTCTGTTCAGGTCAGTGCTGAGACCCGTTAATGGCAGATTTTTCTCTCCCTTGATGTCTAGTTTGTGTCTGAGAATGAGGAATTTTAAGGATAGGCCCCATACAGCAATCCCTGGTGACTTTCAAGTTCTGGATTTTGTAGCTGTCAAATGTTTTAAATTCCTGATGGCAAACTTTTAATACAGGATTAAAAAGCCATTTACACAAAGGCAGTGTGAGAGTGAACTTCCTTGTCCATGCTGCTGCTATGTATTTCTTTTCTACTCTGTTCAAACTTACTAGGAAAGGTGGGCTGTATATTTTTTTTCTGGTCTCCTGTTGTCCCCAGTCCCATACAGACCAGTGTAAATAGTGCATTTATTGAATGGGGTTGTCATAGTTGCAAGAAAAATGACACCTCTACCTTTTGTCTCCTAACCATTGTGTTAAATTTGGCTGTAGGCCAGGCTCCAGGATAGATACAGGAGAATGATGGCATTGTGAGAGCAAACATCCTTGATGGATGTGTTTTTTTAAAGCAGTGGTATGAGGATGACAAACTAGGTCAGGAAAAACTAATTTTGATATGTCTGCTTCACTTTTGATATGCCACCTTCCAATCTGTCTGGAAGGGGAATGTAAAGGGTCACACTATTGTTAGGCCTTAGATGGTGTAACAAACTGAACCATCCTTGATAGCTTTCCACAATTGGACAACATTAAGGAGTCCAGCACAGTGCTGGTCTACAGCAACTTCTGCTGCACTGCTAAATTAAAATCATGTTTCCTTAACTATTGGTTTGTCTCTCCCAGTGCATGCGTGTTGGTTTGTAGATAGTAAATTGTCAGTAACTATTTCCCTCCCCTTTCCTTATTTTTAACACTCAATTAAAGAGAAACTTCACTGCTAGAGTCTCCAATAGCAGAACAACAATCCAGGGTGATTCATAGTCCTGCTGAACGCCTCTGGCGGTGTCCCTGAGACGCTATACCTATATGTGTATTCCATGTAAGCGGATTGCAGTCAGTGGGCTGCTGTTGCCTGAGAAGGGGCCGAAGTGAAGGTGTTGTCTCCATGTATTTTTTCCCTCAACTAGTCGCAAAATTAGCTGCTGCTACAGAAACTGACAAACACGAGCAAGAGGCCCTAAGTAGAGCATTTTGTACACTAACTCTGCAATGGAATAAAGAACTGGAATAGTATTCTCAGGATTAACGTGCAAGTGAATGTTCTGGGCACTTCAGTTTGCCTCAAAGAGCCCAAAGAGGTTGGTAGGCCCAAAGTCTGGCCTGCCGTATTTTTCCTTGTTTTGTTCCTTAATGAACAAAACCCAGCTGCACTGGAGGGATGACAAGTGAAAAGAAACAGGTTTCGGTTCTGAACTTCCAAGGGTTTTTGTAAATGATCTTTAAAAGAGAGAATATTCGGAGTCTTCTTAAACTACTCCATCTATTACAATCCTAGTGACAGTGAGTTTTCCCCAAGCAAAGTGTATGACCGTAGTTTGTCTTTGGGGATCTTCAGCATGATACCCCAGACCCGCCTGATGACGTAAACAATGCTGGCTAAGATGGCTAAAAGTATGGAAAGCCTCCTGGCGTGTACTTGTAAACCCCCTCTAGATAACTACATTTCAAATGCAACCCTGCCTCAAGCCCCATTCAGTTTGTTCCCTGACTCCAGACACAGCCCGGCTACAGAGAAGCTGTGAGCTATGCTCATGTGAAATGTTTGCGTCATAAATGGAAGAGTGACACACACAACACATTTTGGATTATGAATCTGTAGCTTTTTAAAAAATGGAAACGAGGGGAGACCATTGCACTTTCCATTGGAAATGATGGATGATTGTGCACAATCTTAGCATGAATTTGCATCAAACCTGATCTATAGCAGAAATGTCATACTGCTTCCTAGCGAGGTTTGAAACACACCAACAATGCTGTCGCTGGAGGAGGGACACTGTATCTCTTAATTAGAGCAGCTAGAAGCTTGCTGTCTGATGAGTGACTTTCAGGTATTTCTTTGCTTCTTCTGCCTCCTAGGCTGGAATGGTAGAACCTGAAGCACACTCTGTTGCTAGGCAAGTTGAATGGAGTGTCGTGTATGCACACTAACTACCGAACCAAGTCCTCTTCTGTTACATTTCCACTGACTTCAAGACAAATTACGAAGGTGGAAGACCAAATTATACAATAACCTAACAGATCTGTTCCATCCATACTCGCTCTTGTGCCATCAATGATAAGAGGGTTTTGCAAGCATGTATGGTGCTTAACTTGCATAAGCTAGAATATGCCTCCATCAGTAATGAATTAATCCTCCCAACACCCTTGCTAGTTAAGTAAGTAGTGTTGTTTTACAGGCAGAGAGATTAAGGCACAAAGAGGTTAAAGGGCCTTGATTCTTTTTTTCAGATGTTCTGATCTCTCACGGGTTTCAGCTGAAGTTCATGCCTGTTGATGGGTGTTCAGCATTTCTGAAAATTGGGTGCCAAGTGACTGTCTCTGGCTATACATCTGGGAATAATCCGCAGACTCTCCGACTCCTGATCAGTGCTGGAAGCACAGACCGTTTTGAATAGAATGTGAAAGCAGGTTGGGTCGAAGCTTGCATTTCTTTTCAATGCAGGGGCTGGAATCCAGGCCCTGTCTCATGCAGTTGTTGTCCTAGACAGAAATGCAATAGAGACACTCTCGAAAGTATCGCAGTAAATTGCTCATTGGCCGAACGCAAGAGACCTTTTAAAATTCAGCTTGGCCTGGTAACTGGAACAGCTGTGAAAGCTGCAAACTGCCAGCCCTTTGCTCTGGTGAGCACTTTGAACCTGGGGAACCGTTGGAACACACGCTGCCAGGCTGCTGATCATTTGCATCCCCTCTTAAAATGCATTGTTGGGGGAAGGCCGCTTACTTTGCATGTTTCTGTTTCTTGGCTTCTATGCAGGTAGTTAGAGATCAACTAAAATATATTTAACTCTTGCTTGCAACCCTTGAAACTCTAAATGTCATTTCCACCATGCATCTGAAGCTGAACTACTAAGAGGTGGGCGAGGCCCTGACAAAAGGAGCTGTTATGACAGACTTGACAGACTGCAGAATCCTTTGAGCAGGCAGGGATGAAAGGAGCAATGGGGAGGGGTTGGGGGCTGCTTTTAAAGCTCACATTTTTGAGGTGGGGGTGAAGATTGATGCTTTTTGAAGCCCTGCAAAATGAGGAGAACAGTGTGGCAAATGCTGAATGATTTGGTAGCTAAGGCTTTGGACTGGGATAAGGTAGAGAGGGGCTCAGTTCCTTGCTCTGCCCCAGATGTCAAAGCACCTCCACATAAATAAGTTGTTGCAACCTTTGTTTTCCAGTGCCAGGTCTTACTTGAGCTGAGAGTGGCTTTTAGGATGTGGACAGGTATGTCCTCAGATTGATTTAAGAGAGACACAGCAAGACCCATTTAAGGAGTCTGTAAATAGACAGAGGTGGGGACCTTGAGGCAGGGAGGGTGAAGGAGAGCCTCTGGCTGATGATTATTTAGGGTAACATTTTCAGAACTGACTTCGGTGCCTAAGGCTAAATGAAAGTCAATGGGTCTTATGCACCTACGTTAGGTACTTCTGAAAAATGTTATCCTTAAATTAATAACATTTTTGGGTGTGTTCTTGTACAGGTGCCCAGAGCTTAGAATAGGCATGTTTTTAGCAACTGAATGCCACTGACTACTGAGTTTTGCAAATGCTCTCACAGTTAGTTACCTTGTCCTGTCCCCACCCGGTGCTGCGTCTTGTCATAGTCCTAGACTGTGAGCTCTCAGGGGCAGGGACAGTCTGTGTTTTACTTGTTTGTACAGTTTCTAGCACAATGGAGTTCTGAGGGGGGTCCAGAGGCAGTACCTCAATAATAATATGTTAAAGGAGACACAGGAGTGACAAGGAAAAACTAGGGCCATTATTAAAGAATGGATGTCACATTTTCCTTGATAATTGTCCCATTTTTGAAGACCATATTGCTCGTTCCATAGAGGGCCTGAGCAGGATTTGAACTCCTCTGGGAATTTGGAAGAGCTTGTATCATTGGTTAAGTCTAGGTTGCCCTACTCTGATAGAAAATACTAGCATAGCTACTATTATCATGGTTCTACTGAATCTGTTACTTCCTTCATAACGTCTGTCTGGCTTTTGCTGGGGCAAGGAGGTTGAGAATAACCCATTCATCAGGGGGTAGTAAGGATAACACCTCTGGCCTACCTTCTCATGGCAATTCCATGTAGTTAGGAGTGAGAAGCTGCTAGCATTGAACTACTGTGTAAATAGATGCTCCCTTCAATGTATTATTCTAAACAGCCTTCTCCATTCTGAACACTGCTCCATCAGGCCCCATACTTGTATGCAGTGTACAAAGCCAAGACTGGGGACCGATAGAGAGGGCATTTAAGGTGGGAGAGAGCATTCCAAGGCAGTGCACATAACAAACTCTCGAAGAACAACTGTCCATTTGGGATTTGATGCCAGACTTGGCTCTCACAAAGTTCCACATTTGGAGAGAACCTTAGCTGCATGCTGACATCAAGCCCTTTCATGTGTTGGTGTCTTTAAATATTGCTCTATGTTCGTGTTTATTTAGAAATAAGGCAAAAAAGCTACACTGCTCAACCAAGACTTCAATTTGAATTTACAATCTGTGTGAACACAGCATGATGTGATAAGGTGCACAGTTGCACTAGGATTCCCTGGTGCCTTGCTTACATTCTAAGGCCTCAGAGGAAAGGTCAAACGCCACCAGCAGGCTGGGAAGGGCTTGTTTTCTGTATGTCCTTGATTACTGAGTCATGTTATTGTTAGAATGAAATGTGTCCCAGAGTCATGCCTGCATCTTGGCTACTGGTTCAGGGGCTGATTCTTTAGTAGCTCCTGGAATCCTTAATTATTCTTTTTTTTCCCCCTTAACAACTCCTTTAAGATAAATTTTAATTAGAAATGTCTCCAACCAAAAGCCCAAGATTTGAACACTTTGAACTTGATAGGAGTTTAGATCAACATTTGTGTTCTGCCCTCCAACCTCCACAATGGGCAAAACCAAGACTTTTCCTCCAAACAAACCTGAGCTAGAGGGGTTGAAATGCAGATCCCAATTCTGTGTTTCAGCAGCACCTCCAGTTCTGAGCTAAGTTGCACGTTTCCTTTCCCCTTCCCTCACATAGGTGCTCCTTGTATGGAAATAATGCTGGTAATCTCTGGGAGCCCTAAAGGAATACCAAGACCAAAGCCGGAAGAAGAGACTTGCATTGTTAAAGGGATATGCTCTCAGAAATGAATAACTTGCTCAACTCTGTGTGAAAAATGGGTTACCTAGGGAGGTGGTGGAATCTCCAGCCTTAGAGGTTTTTAAGGCCTGGCTTGACAAAGCCTTGGCTGGGATGATTTAGTTGGTGTTGGCCCTGCTTTGAGCAGGGGATTGGACTAGATGACGTCCTGAGGTCTCTTCCAACCCTAATATTCTGTGAAATACTTGGCGCTTATATAGCATTTTAATCGGCACACTTTGTCTTCATTAATTAATCCTCGTAATGCCCATTGCAAGGAAGATCTGTGATAGTTTCCCATCCCCAGTTTGGGGATCATGAGGCAGAGAGGAGGTTTTACCCCCCAAAACTACTAACTTATTTTTTTCCTTCAGGTGCACAATAGCGCTAACTTTTCTGACCTTCAAATGCTTAAATCTTTTGTTTTTTTTCCTTTTCCCCAGGAACTGGCAAACTCTGTCTACTTGGTTATGGAGGTGAGTTATTCTGATACCCTTACAAAGCGGATAGACCTTTTATTTGGATAGGGCTTCTCTGTTGCATGGTCTAGTTGGAGCTCCTCTTGCTATCGAATCTGCAGGTGCACGTCCGTGAAGCTGAAGGGGGTGAAGAGCACTAAGTTCAAGCATAACAGAGCTCAAGCCCTAGGCTGTTTTTAATCTCTCTATTGCCGGAATGCCTGTTTAGCATTTAGGCTTGACTGGGAAGACTTTTTATCTTGAAGGGGAATATACATTACCACCTACTATTCACTAATGAGCAATTTCATAGAAAGAACAACTTCTCCACACGTTATATTTGTAGAGCTGCCAAACCTCATATATACTCTATGTTCTCTTCTGAGATCTCATTGGACGCTTCCTTACTGGCGAGGGAGCATAATTGAGTGAGCTTTGAACACTTACTCGTAGTCACTCCCAGGTTCCTTTCCTGATCCCATGATATAAACATCATTATGGAGTTCCCATTTTACTTAATTTTGCTTCCTCTGTTCTTTAAATCTTTGCCAACCTGCCCAATGCTAACTAAACTTCTGTTGTTCTCTTCTGTTTCCAGTACTGCAATGGTGGTGACCTGGCTGATTACCTGCACAGTAAGTAGACCAAAGGGGAGGACATCCTTTATGTTCCAAAGGAAACATTTTGAATTTTTATTTGTTAGAGTTGTTGGAACATAAGAATGACCATACCGGGTCAGACCAATGGTCCATCTAGTCCAGTATCCTGTCTTCCAATGGTGCCCAATGCAGACACTTCAAAGCAAAGGAACAGAACAGGGCAATCATCAAGTGATCCATCCGCTGTCGTCCAGTCCCAGCATCTGGCACCCAGAGAATGGTTTTGCATCCCTGACCATTTTGGCTAATAGCCATTGATGGACCTATCTTCCATGAACTTATCTAATTCTTTTTTGAATCCAGTTATAGTTTTGGCCTTTACAACATCCCCTGGCAATGAGTTCCACAGGTTGACTGTGCACTGTGTGAAGAAAGACTTCCTTATGTTTTTTGTTTTAAACCTGCTGCATATTAATTTCATTGGGTGACCCCAGGTTCTTGTATGAAGCCTGTGGATCTGATCCTTTCCCCTATGAAACAAATACAGCATCATAGCTCTTCTTTTCCCTTTGCCAAGTGCTTCTTCATTGGTGAACGTACATATGCTTTGCAAATAGTAAGTCCATGGAAGCCAACTAGGATTGCTTGCAAGCTCTGCAATGTAGGTCAATGATGACTATTGGGAATGGGCTGCTGTCCGCAGTTGTCCTGTTTAATCTATAAGGTCATTGTAATTAGACTGTTTGAATTCCACCAGTGGCTACAAGCGGCTTTAGGCACAACTGGCATCTTGCTCATCAGCTGAAAAAAAAAATTGCGAACTTGTTTATACTGATGCCTTGCATTGGCATAGTGTTTCATCTTCAAGGATTCCAAAGAAAGTTGGGTGTTTCTTTTTTAAACAAACGTAGGCGAAATGCAGTCGCCTCTGGGATGTAACACCACGTGTATTTAACAGCACACGGAACTACTGCCCAACAGTACAGGGTCGGACGTTAAGAACAGCATGCGTCCAATTGAAACGCCAGGGGAAATTTAGAGCCTGCACCGTGTAGAGTAGTGATAAGTACAAACATTCAGAAACTGTTGTACAGTGCAATGTAGTTGTCAGATGGTTTTGACCTGTATGTGTTCATTAGCTTCAGGGTATTGGTATTGCCTGTGTGTCCTCTTCTTTCATTAGTTTGAGCTGAAAGTAATCACCTGAAGGTTACTTGTGATGCAGGGACTAAGACGCTGATCCTACAAGCTGCTCTGCCAGTCCAGAGACCCACTGAGCAGCTTGCAGGATCATGGCCTAAATGAACAACACCTAGAACTCAAGGCTTCTATTGAAAGACAGACATTTGCCACCTTAGAATGGAGAAAAGAGAGCCCGTTTCCTGGATGCTTAACTAATAGCTTTGCTGGAGCTACACTGGATTTAAAACTCATTGTTCTTTTTGAAGTATTTTATTTTTGTCTTGCAGGCTGACTAAAATATTAAAGCTGTGTCTTAGTATTTATTAATCTCTCTTTCTGTGTGGCTTTTGGGTCATGTTTAAACAAACAAACAGTGCCAATCCAGGGTGTCTTCTGCATTTGTTGTTAACATTATGAGACAGTATTAAAATAATAGTAATAATGATTTTATTGGATGTTACTTGACACTTTTTATTTAAATTAGATGATGACTGGACACGGTGGAAATTGAAGGATTAAAAGCTAAGTTAAGATTTGCCTTAGAGCTAACGTCAGTGTCTCATGAATGATGAATTCAGGACTCATGCTAATGTGCTCCAACCCGTTCATATGGAATAGTAAATGACATTTAACTGTTGATTTTAGTCTGTGGAAGGGTATTGGTAGCTGAAGAAATGTGAAGAATCAATTTACTCTTCACAGAATTTTTGTAGAGATGAGTCAGGGGACCTAGACTTGCATTTTAATTCCGAGTTTTGCATGCTGGACATTAGTTCTGTTGTGATGCTTTTACATCCATTAGGTAATGGTGTGCAGAAATGGAACACCCTTTCCTGGAGCACGGACAGTTTCATGAGTGCCAAATTAATGTGTTTGTACTCTGGAGCTTTTTTGCTGACTATAATTGGAATTTTTAATAATGGAGCACTTTAAAAATAGCTAAACCTTAGTTGATTTACTATGGCATTAAAATTGTTCAACTAGACTAACTACGATCTGTGATCTGTAGCAATGAAATGGGGGTGCAGCTGGGGAGACAAGAGGTAAGGAATATCATAAAATTTATTAGTCCATGGTTTCAAGCGGTCTCCTGAGCTATGTGCACAAAGCTTTCCTTGTATGCGCAATTGCAAAGTGCTGTGCACACAGGTGGCTGCTTCTGCCCATTTTGAAAATGTGAGTTGTAGGGTGGGATTTTTGCAGCAACTGGGGTGAGTTAGGAGCACAAGTCCCACTGTAAGCCAGTGGGATTTGCGCTTCTTCATCAGTCGGCAAATTGCACGCATGGTATCTCACTTTTTTCAGCCTAGCTGACCTGAGCTCTAGAGCTCAGGACCCCAGTTGTAAACCTTGATGGCCTGTTGCAACTTAGTAAATGGCTTTAGCACAAAAAACATCTGGCTTATTAAATATTTCTTACCCATGATGCATAATATACACTTGTGCATACCATTGTGTCAGCTTCTGCAGTTCCAATCCCACAAGGCTTCCTGGGCTCGGCTCAGCTCCCTGCACCGAGAATTGCAACCTGGTGTATGGGTTTGCAGTGCCACTCACTCAGATTTGGCCCAGCCATGCTCCTTCCCTTGCCCCTCCGGGCCTGCCACACAACCCTTTGACACGTTCTGGTGACCCAATTTTGGGTCACGACCCATGGATTGAGAAACCCTGCTCTAGAGGGTAAACCACTGAGCTATGCATCTATGACTCAGAACCGCGCACGTGTATACAAACACAGACGCACACGCACACACACCCTATTTGAATGTTAAGCTTCCAGCAGCAGCTCATAGAAAAATGCACCGGCTGGTATTGCCACTCGCACGTGCACGCCTGGCAGCACAAAAGTGGAGCACCCTATGCTATTAGGTTAGGCTGCTAATTAAACTCATTTGCTTGCTATCATGACTTGCATTCTTTGCATCCAAAACTGACTATTATAAGGAGCTTGGTAGTTACTTCTAGAAGGTGACGTTTAATTTTAGTTGCCATCCAACCTCTTTGTTTTTGGAGCTTTAATGTCCAGTGGGCTACTGGTTGCTGCTTTGATCCCTGGGTTATTCAAAGGTGGTTATGTTGGGCTTTTTCCTTCCCTAAACTAATTTACTTTTTACAATGATGAGGCACAGCTACCAGGTAAGAATAAATTGAAGGACATGTGTAGTCTTGCTTCTCTGACTCTTTACATCTAGGGGACAATTATGAATAACAGTGGCTAATAAAACCTAAGTGAGCTATACGCACCAAAGGGCAAACCTCATCAGATGAACTCCATAGATTAAAAAAACCCCACTGATCCTATTTTTAGAGAAATTTTTACCAGCAGATCCCATCTCCAAATCACATAGGAGACATCTTTTAGGGATGTATCCAAGCAATGAGGTGCTCGTATGTCTGGAGTAGCAGCAAACAGGAGTTTCAGATTAGTAACTTTGCTTTTAAGATTATTCAGGCTGCTTTAGCGTTTTTGTTTTTTTTTTTTTTTTTTTTTTTTTGGAAAAAGCCTCTCTACCTCCTGCCACCTTCTCCCAAGCTCCTCTGCTTGGTTTGGCATCCAGCCTTCAATGAACTTCCAGAATGAGTTTGCAAACGAGGCATGGAATGTTCATATCTGTTCCTTCAGCAACATCCGTCCTATTTCCTGCTGGTTTGCCTGTTCCCCGCACGGCTGTTTGTGTTTTCGTTTGACTGGGTGTTCTCTTATTGCCCGGGTACGGTCCTTGTCATTGTGTGCAGGCCCTTCGGTGCCCTTCTTAGATTTAGAATTTTTTTTTTAAAGCTCGTCCTCCTGTTAAACATTTCTGAAAGCTCATGTTTCTTCCAGTGCATTTCACTGAAGTGCAAAAACCCAAGCAAACTTTTGCTCTGTAGCCTGAATTCCCTGCTATGAGGAGCTGCTACTTGACTGCTCTGCTTATTTTAATAGCTGCATCATGCTCTTTAATTGTGGCATCTCTTTTTCCCATCCATTCATGGAGTATTTCTGCAGGTAATTCTTGTTAATGCTAATGTGAGCTACACATGCAAATCCCCTTATCATTGGAAGAATAGGCTCTTAAGCCTACTGATCCATTTTGCCCTCTAATTAAAAATGTTAGGCGATATTTTAATTCTTTTTTGCACCCAAAGCAACTCTAATTTTCCATCCCATCATAAAGCAAAAGGGGTGTGTGTGTGTGTGCTTCAGTGTGAAATGCATTGGTTTTGGTTTCCCCCTCATCTTCAGTCCTATCCCTTGGATATGTGGCTTGCTGCGATTGCACTGCTTCCAGGGAACAGGAATTTGATTTCACTGTGCGACGTGTCTTTCCTTTTGGCAGCTCTGTTTACTTTGTCTTCAGTTGTAGCTCATCAGGTGTCATGTATTGAAGTGAGAGAGTACAGTACAGCTCTGCGTTGCCCTGTAGGTTATCGGAGCAGTGGAAAGTGTCACCCAAGTGGTTGATCTCAACACAGGAGTAACACAGGCCATAAAATTTCATCCAGTTATGCGGAACGTCAGACTAGGTGAACTAATGGTCTCTTTTGGCCTCCAGCTCTGGGCATCTATTGGTAGTGAGGCAGATAGATGGAGTAGCCATCTTTGTGAGGAGAATTTCTCACCAGAGCAACATCTGTCTTTTTTTTAAGATAGACCATGAGAACATGTGTTTTGAAAGGGGCGTGTAATAACTACTGTAGGTTGAATTCTAATGAGTTAGGAAAGCTGCAAGAAGGACGCCCTGAGCTCTTGGGCACCCCTTTGCATTTCTCACCCGGGACTGAGAGCGGGGCCCCCACTAATGGCCACCCAGGGCTCCCACTGTCAAAATTGCGGTGGAAGCAATTTCTGCAATATCGCAAGTTAAATCGGGCCTTACTTATAGGGCCTGACCCAAAGCCCGCTCATTGACTTTAATGGCCTTTGGATCAGGCCCGTATTGAGGGCAGACTCAGATGACCCTCGTGGGTAAGATAAGATGTTACTCTTCCCTCCCCTCCCCCAATCCTAAATATCCTGTCCATAAAGTTGTCATGTCTAGTTCAAAAAGAACAGGAGGACTTGTGGCACCTTAGAGACTAACAAATTTATTTGAGCATGAGCTTTCGTGAGCTACAGCTCACTTCATCGGATGCATCCGATGAAGTGAGCTGTAGCTCACGAAAGCTTATGCTCAAATAAATTTGTTAGTCTCTAAGGTACCACAAGTCCTCCTTTTCTTTTTGCGAATACAGACTAACACGGCTGCTACTCTGAAACATGTCAGTATGTCTGTGCTAGAGTCATCTGATACAGGCCCCCTGTGTTTGCTCTAGGTCACTTTGCAGCCTCCTGGCAGGTGAAGCACTCCTTCCCTGTCGACAGAATGCTGACCAGGGTGCTTTCAGGTGATTTCAGCTTTTTTCAGACTCTGAGCTTGGAGCCATGCAGGCCTGTGACTGATCTGCTGTAAATATTTGCTCTGTTCTACTGACCTGTCTCTAGCAGTCCCTGAGACAGTCAGCTGAAAGCCTTATTGCTTGTCGAGCCCACAAAAATAAACGCATGAATATTGTTACTTCTTAGGTATGGCAGAGCAAGGCTCGTGAAACAGTAACATGGCCTTGCAGAGAACGCAGGCTGAGGACGCTCAGGTTGGGGAGTGCCCAATCCCCATTGCATGTTTTAATACCTTGCCAGCTATGCTATGGTTAGGGCCCTACCAAATTCAGGGCCATGAAAAACGGGTCACGGACCATGAAATCTGGTCTCCCACTGGGAAATCTGGCCTCCCACTGGGAAATCTGGCCTTTTGTGTGCTTTTACCCTATGCTATGCGGATTTCACAGAGGAGACCAGCATTTCTCAAATTGGGGGCCCTGACCCAAAAGGGAGTTGCAAGGGGGGGTCACAAGGATATTTTAGGGGAGTTGCAGCATTGCCACCCTTACTTCTGCACTGACTTCAGAGCTGGGCAGCCGGAGAGCGGCAGCCGCTGGCCAGCCGCCCAGCTCTGAAGGCGGCAGCCCACCAGCAGCAGAGAAGTAAAGGTGGCAATACCCTACCATGCCGTCCTTACTTCTGCACTGCTACTGATGGCAGCCCTGGCTTCAGAGCTGGGCTCCTGGCCAGCAGCCGCTGCTCTCCGGCTGCCCAGCTCTGAAGGCAACGCCGCCGCCACCAGCAGCAGCGAAGAAGTAAGGGTAGCAATACCGCGACCCCCCCTCCCTTGTGCCCACCCCACAACTTCTTTTTGGATCAGGACCCCTACAATTACAACACCGTGACATTTCAGATTTAAATAGCTGAAATCATAACATTTATTCTTTTTAAAATCCTGCGGCCGTGAAATTGACCAAAATGGACTGTGAATTTGGTAGGGCCCTAGCAATGGTGAAGATGAGCAAATGCTCCCTCTTTTTATAGGGACATTGGCACAAGTTCCTTGCTCAGGATGAAGCTGTAACAGCAGAGAAATGTTAAATTGGATCATGCTCTACTTTGCTTGAATGGCCCAGGAATTGGACAGGTCTGCTCTGCTGTATCTTCTCTCTCCCTCTCTCTGCTTATGGGATACTGCCCTGGAGATCAGCCACGGGCAAACCTCAGCACATTACTGCCCTTCAGAAACCTTTCTGGTGGAATAGCGACAGTCCCCCTTTCCCCGATCTCTTAGCCCAGTAGGGCAAGAAAATCTTGCTAGACAGCTAGTGTGGGGACTAAACCAGCTAGCCGGAAGGTAAATAGGGAAGTTACAACTGGGAAAGCTACCAATGAGATCCAGGGGCTGTGCGCTTGCATCAAGCATAGCTGCTGGGAGGTGGGAAGGTGCCAGGACTTAGGCCATGTATTGTTTCTGCCTCCGGCTCGTGGGGTTCTGGAGACCCTGGCTGTAAGGGAAAAGGAGCTCTCTCTTCCCCGCTGTCCAGCGACTCCTGAGAGCAGAGTGGAGGAAGCAATGCAGCAAAAAGACCCTTTGCCATTCTACCCCTCCACAGCTTCCCAGCTGCTGTGGGGCAGGATGGGGGTGAGAGGTAAACGAGAGCTAGGAAAACTGTTTTTCTTTTCTCTCATTGTTTTTTGCAGTGAGGAAAGGGGTTTCCTTCCCAGCACTCCCCAGATTGCAACACGTGTCCGTCCGTCCGTCCGTCCCCGCCCCGCAGAGCAGCAGCATGAAACTGACTTGACCCTTTTATTTTGTTGCTGCCCACAGGCTTCTGAGTAGCAGCGTCTGTGCAACGGACCTCAGTCTTGTATCAGTTTTATCCTGTTGCTGCTTCGTCGCTTCGCAGAGAGGCAGCAGATGTACTGGAGCAGTCTGTCTGCCAGTTCAAGGCCGCAGCCAGGCATTGGTTTGCATACTACTCATGTTTGGGAGCTTATGTCTTCACACGCTTAAGAACGTGGCACTTAACTTTTGTTTAAGTGGAAGCT
The DNA here is from genome assembly GCF_965140285.1 of Lepidochelys kempii. Classification (NCBI taxonomy): domain Eukaryota; kingdom Metazoa; phylum Chordata; order Testudines; family Cheloniidae; genus Lepidochelys; species Lepidochelys kempii. The sequence goes on along the minus strand of NC_136394.1, from coordinate 20,053,447 downwards.
TAAATTCTCCACTGTTTTCTCCAAAATGAGTGGATTTTTGTAAATCCCCCTATTAATCTATTTTTGCAGTGTAAAGCAGTAGAAGACTAGCTCCAGGTTATGTACTCTTAACATGGGCGGGGAGATGGCTTATCATGCATTTAACTCTCTTAGCTGGTAAATTATATGGAAACGGCTCAGAGAGGGTAATGCCTTGAAAACATTGTGGCTTGCTGGCAGCACTGCAGGTCAGAACAAGACTTTTGCAAGACTGTTTCACTGCTAGAGGCAAAGGGTGTTAAGCTAAAGGAATCTAGAATAGCCTGGTAGCTTGACAGCATACGTACTGCTGAGTTTAGAGTTGTACTTTTTTGTTAGGCAGATAGTGAGACAGTGGGGCCCATTAGATTTGTGGGTCCAAAATAAATCTTGAAAGAGATTATTTGTGGAGGGGGAGGGGCTGTCGTACTCTTTTAGTGATGATGGTCCCTGTTCCAAAGGTTCTGTAGCAGATTTTTTGAGTCAGTGTTGCCTGTTCAGAAGACCTGATGCTGTGGTTGTAGACAGGTGAATCATGACTTCTAATCAGCTAAGGTGTTGGGAGGAAGGATGATCCAGCGATTAGGACGCTAACCTGGCACTTGGGAGACCTGGGTTCAACTCTTAGCTCCACCACAGAAGTTCTAGGGCAAGTCACCTAGTTTCTTTGGGTCTCTGTTCCCTCATCTGTTAAACTGAGGTAATAGCACAGGATGTTGAGTACATTAAAGATTGTGAGGTGAGCAGATACTGTGGTGATGGGAGCCATATAAAAGTACCACAGATGGATGGATGGATAGATATCATGAGGAACAGTCTATTCAAGAGAAACTGGCATGGAGGAGAATGTAACCAGTCTTGCTGGACATACTAGACTTGTCTTTTCGCTGGTGTAAATCAACATGGCTCCATTGAAATGAATGGAGTATTCCCTAATGTACACCAGGTGCGGATCTCCCCCTTCATGCTCCTGAGAGTATGTAGTGTTAAAGATGAGACCATGCTTTTCATATAAGATACTGTCAGGATTAGTCGGACTAAAATTTCAAGATGCCTTTGTAACAATTAGTATATTCCATTCACCAAGACTCCACTTGAAGAGTAGGTGTCTTGTAAATTCCAGTAGCGTGCTGGCTCATGAGAACAGAGTCCAGTGGGGGAAGAGAAGCTCTGCATACCTGTACATTGGTGTCACATGTATGAAGCAATGATCAGCTGGTTGACTGAGTGACATTTTAGGTCTGCTAGTCGTGAGTCTCCCTGCGAAGATTTGGAAGTTGGGATGGGAGTTTTTCTATTCTAATAAGGTTCAGTCAGCCCACGTCTCTTGCTGTTTTGCATGCACGTGTTTTAAAGTAAAATATTTAATTTCCTGTGTTGGGCTAAAACTGCTTGTGCCCTGCTCTGTGTTGTCTTAAGGTTTCCTCCACTTTAGCTGAGATGGTAGAATAGTGTTTTGATGCTCTTGCCAGGATGGTTTAAGGCCTTACCAGAGAACAGCTGGTGCCCCCAATTAATGGACCCCCCAATAATTACTGGGGCATTTACGAGAGAGATGGTTTTATTCAAGTGAAATGTATGTCTTTGAACCTTATTTGTTCTTGAATATTAGCATCCATCCAGGAAGGCGTGTCACAGTATTGCTATTGAGGCTTGTTCTGTGTTCAGTGGGCCGGATCCCGTCTCTGGTAGGCGTGTCTTACAGATGTCTTGTAGAGGTGGGGGGAAAGATGATTCATAAAATAGCTGGAGTTAATTTTGGATCAACCTCATTAGATGTGGGATCCTGTTTAGCTTCTTGATCCTTTCTGTATTTCTTTGTTTTTAAAATCAAAAGGTCCTAGAAGGCCTGCCTCCGAGGAGAATGCAGTTAGCTGCGTGCACATTTATAGAACTTTATTAATTTTAAAAAAAAAACGTTGTTTACTAGAGCGATGTATATTCAGTCTTGTCCCTGTTGGTGCGTACCGTTACAGGGCCAGATACACCAATGTACACCAGGGGAGGATCTTCACCATAGTCAATGGAGCTGCCACTGAAGTCAGTGATGCTATGCTGATTTATAGCAGCTGAGGATCTGGCTCACGGTTCTTTGCATCGTTTCAGATCTGGAGGAGAATGCAGTCTAGTCACCAATACTTCAAGGGATGCTCTTCAAGAACCAGTTTAATAAAAGCCACGTGTAGTTACTTTCTCACTGAGTAGCTTGAGGGAGCGTTGGAAGTGCTGGATCCAGAGTTATCCTTGTTCATCTCTGTGGGGAAGCTGCCTTCTGCTTTGCTTCGTGATGGCTGGTGTTACAATCGTTCTGTCTGTTTTTCCTTCCAGCTATGCGGACGCTTAGCGAAGATACCATCAGGCTCTTTCTCCAGCAGATAGCAGGTGCCATGAAAATGCTACACAGCAAAGGTATCATCCATCGGGATTTGAAACCACAGAATATCCTCCTTTCTTACGCTGGAGGCAAGAAGTCAAATCCTAACAACATTCGTATAAAGATTGGTAAGAACCTTTCTTTATATCCTGCTTTAAGAAACACTTTCCCAAGAACCATCAACATGGTTTTGGAAATGGCTAACTAGCCAATCCAGACTGCTGCAACTGGATAAGAAACAAGTGAACTGATCAGAGGGGAATTAGGATTAGTGTTTCACCATTGCAGTGGAATGTCCTGAAAGCTCTCCAGGCCAGATCCTCAGCTGGTGTGCAGCAGTGTAATGCTGGTGAAATCAGTAGAGCTATGCTAGCTCACACCAACTGAATGTCTGTCCCCCCCGGTATCCATTTGTTTTGTTTCTTACACTTGTTCCAAAAGAAGTGGATGCCGATCAGCACTGCTCTGCTGGATAACTATTGTGGTTAAGTCTTAAATTCTAGTGCATCAGCTGTATCCACCCAAGCTCCCCGTGATGTTTAAATGAAATCATGGGTAATCATGTGGATTATATATAGTTTGACTTCCTAGCCTAAGGATGAGTATTCAGATATGGAGCCTTTCATCTCTCGGGCTCTGTCTAGACTAGGAAAATAGCTAGCACATTTTAAACATAACCTAACCTGTTTTAATTAGCAAGTCTTTCGTTTTTAAACATGACCTGTTTTGCTAATCTAGTGATTGTCTGGATCGTTCGTTCCAGACCATCCCTGGTAGTTAGTGAGTGACAGAGTTCTTATGCTCTGGCTGTTCTGTGACATATGCAAAATGAATTGGGTGGACTCAGTCCAGTTACAAGTTGAGAGGTGTCTTTCTCAGAAAAACCAGTCATTCATTTTCCCCTGGGCAACAGTGGTCTAGGCAGTGATATTGATTGATTTGTCCTGGCCTTTTAAATGAGAGGTGGGGCATGCTGGCAGAGTGCAGTAGGAGAATTAGGGAATTTTGGTGTCCCAAGACTGCAATCCCTACATACTTTGTGAATGCTGAGCTCTGATTTAAAAAACAGCACATAATGGCTGCCATCTTGGTTGACACCAGGGATTGACTCAGAAACCTCCAGAGCTAAAAATGTCCGTTTACAGCTCAAGCTTAAGAACCAGGTTGGATGTGATGGACCCACATCCCCTGTGGATCAAGCACAGAGGGGTCCATGTATCATATGCTGATCAACGGGCTACACAAACACACACCAGAAACCCAGTTATTGAACCCAAGGTCTCTCTTAAAGGAGAGCTGTGTAGTCTCTTCTTGATTCATGGACACTTGTTGGACTATACTGCATGTTGACTGACACCAGTTAAATTACACCACGCTCTGTTTCAACTCTGTCTTGAGGAGAAAGCATGAGTGCCTTTTGGCTGAGAAATCAGGTCTGCCGGAGAAGACTGTGTGAAATTTTGCAGCCGTTCAGCTGTAGCTGAAGCGTTCTCCAGAATTCAAGCATGGATGGAAAGTAGAAGTGTTTAATAACCCACAGGCACATAAAAATGGAGGGCCATCTAAACAGCAGTCCTAGCTAATGTGTGCTGCATTAGTCTTGGTTCGTCGTACCCTTCACGCACATTGCTGTTTAACCATCCCTTTTCCTTAAGAAGGACAGTGTGTGGTCCAGGAGTGGGACTAGTCAGACATAATATCATTCTAATGACAGATGGCAATATAAACAGCAGTGTCAAATACTGCTTCAACCGAGCATGTTCCAAAGATACAGATGGTGGTGGGTCCCTGCTGATGTTTGTTACATTGTGGTCCAACCCTGCTTCCTGCCCTATGTCATGCAGTGTAATGATCAGTTCCCCAAATCTGAAGTAGTAGCAAGTAATGAGGGAAAGCTATCAAGCTATGCTGGACCTTCGCTGCATTCATAAATCTCGGACGAGATGCTCAGCTAGTGTAAAGAGGCATAGCTCCATAGCAGTCAACAGAGGCTTCCCAGTGTCCACCAGCTGAGAATCTGGCCACTGGAGTCCACCTGAAAACAACAAATATTGAACAACAGACACAGGAAAAATAGTGACTGTGGGCACCTTTAAGTGAATTGGGATTCCTTCCTTTTCATATAGAATGCTTTTTATAGCTGCATTGTCTCAACCCTTTCTGTTGTATGGAACGTGTAATAATGAGTGAGAGAAACTTGGGTTAGCTCGGGGGGAGAGTACAAGTTCTGTATTCAAAATGGGGGACGTCCCTTCTATTGAGGGACCATGGAGACACAGGAGGGCCCACGCTGGGGATTGAGGCAACTGAAGAAAGGTTGGGCTTCTCTAGAACAAGTGTATGAACTTTTTTTCTTTGTGTTTGCAGCTGATTTTGGATTTGCCCGGTACCTGCAAAGCAACATGATGGCAGCAACACTGTGTGGTTCACCTATGTACATGGTAAGTGCTCTCTGTTTATGTACCTTTTTGTGGTCAAACTGCGGTATTGTATGGGCTAGCAAAAAGCAGGCCCTACCTGACATGTGGAACCTGCAGTGGTTATTTAGGTTATTCCAGTCAAAGCGCTGTGCAACCGTTAAGCCTAGTTCTTCCTTTCCTCCCCCCAAGACCTGGATTTTGGGTTCTTAAAGCTGTTGCTGTAAAGTGAAACCCTAGTGGGAGACCTGATAAAGATTCTCTGAGCGGCAAGATGGCAAACATCTATGTTGCTGTGCTGGCATCTGCCTTTCAGGCAACCACTGGTAAATAATAATAGACTATTGATTGACCCCATTCAGAAATTGCCTCTTCCAGATAGGAAGCAGGGCCCTTCAGTTAAGGCTTTGGGATCTAAAATCAGTGCTATCCCTTTACTGCAGGCTGAGTAGCAAAGATGCAAACTAGGAATAGGAATGACATTGCAGCCATAAGGCTTTTTCCAAGGTGCTGCCTTGATAAAGGGCCTTCCGGACAAAGCGTCCTCTCTTCCGTTGCTCTCTGTTCCCAGTGTTGAGAGACAGTGGCCCTCTGTTTGTCCTTCAGCCAGCCCGTGGTGTACCTGCTGTATATATTGATTGGGCTAGATGATAGCAAGCTGGATACATTTTTTTTCTGGTGTGATATGTGAGCACAGAATCATAGAAATGCAGGGCTGGAAGGGTCCTTGAGAAATCATCAAGTCCAGCCCTCTGCACTGTGGCAGGACCAAGTAAACCTAGACCTTCCCTGACAGGCGTTCATCCAACCTGTTTTTAAAAACCTCTGATGATGGGGATTCCACAACCTTGGTAGCCTATTCCAGTGGTTAGCTACTCTTACCATTAGAAAGCTTTTCCTCATATCTAACTTAAATCTCCCTTGCTGCAGATTAAGCCCTTTATTTCTTGTCCTACCTTCACTGGACATTGGGAACAATAGATCACAGTCCTCTTTATAACAGCCCTTAACATATTGGAAGACTCTTATCAGGTCCCCCATCAATCTTCTTTTCTGACGATTAAACACGTCAAGTTTTTTAAACCTTTTATATTTATGTTGCTCTCCTCTGGACTCTCTCCAATTTGTCCAGATCTTTCCTAAAGTCTTGTGCCCAGAACTGGACACAGTTCTTCAGCAGTGAATAGAGCAAGACGACAGTTACCTCCTGTGTCTTACATATGACATTCTTGTTAATACATCCCAGAATTATATTATTACCCATTTTTCTCAGCTGCATCACATTGTTCCATTTGTGATCCTCTATAACCCCCCAATCCTTTTCACCAGTACTACCAGCTAGCCCGTTATTCCCCATTTTGTAGCGGTACATTTGATTTTGAATTCCTAAGTGAAGTACTTTGCACTTGTCTTTATTGAATTTAATCTTATTAAATTCAGACCAATTCTCCAATTTGTCAAGGTCATTTTAAATTCTAATCCTGACCTCCAAAATGCTTGCAACCATCACAGCAGCTTGATCCCATCTGCAGATTTTCTAACCATACTCGCCACTCCATTGTCCAAGTCATTAATGAAAATACTGAATAATACCAGACCTGCGATAGATCTCTGTGATCACTAGATATGTCCCCTGAGTTTGATAATGAACCATTGATAACTAGTCTTTGAGTACATTTTTCCAGACAGTTGTGCACTCACCATATAGTAATTTCATCTAGACCACATTTTCTTACTTTGCAAATGAGAATGTCATGGGGGACTGTGTACATCACTAGGCCAGTAACTGTCAAAGAAAGAATTAGGCTCGCTTGGCGTAATTTGTTCTTGACAAATCCATCCTGGCTACTCTATATAACACTATTACTTTCCAGGTGCTCACAAACTGATTAAATAATCATTTGTTTCAGTATCTTTCCAGGTATCGAAGTTAGGCTGATTGGTCTATAAGTTCATGTGTCCTCTTTGCTCCCCCTTTTTAAAGACAGGTATGTTTGCCCTTCCCCAGTCTTCTGGGACCTCACCAATCCTTCATGAGTTCCCAAAGATAATTGCTAATAGTTCTGAGATTGCTTCAGCTAGGTCCTTAAATACCTTAGGATGAATTTCATCAGGCCCTGCCAACTTGACTATATCTAACTTATTTAAATATTCTTTAACCTGTTCTTTCCCTCTTTTGGCTTGGGTTCCTTCCCCCTTGTTGTTAATATTAATTGTGCTGAGTATCTGTTACCATTAACCTTTTTAGAGACGACTGTAGCAAAATAGGCATTAAACACCTCAGGATTCTTGATGTCATCAGCTATTAGCTCTGCTTCTCCCCCTAAGTAGAGGCCCTACACTTTCCTTCATCTTTCTCTGGCTCCTGATGTATTTGAAGAACCTTTTCGTACTGCCTTTTATGTCCCTTGCTAGTTGTAATTCATTTTGCACCTTAGTCTGTCTGATTTTGTTCCTACATGCTTGTGCTATTCGTTTGTGTCTTCTTAGGAATTTGTCCATGTTTTCACTTTTTTGTAGGATTCCTTTTTGATGTTTCAGGTCATTAAAGATCTACTGATGGAGCCATATTACCTCTTACTATTCTTTCTATCTTTCCTTCGTTACAGGATAGTTTGCAGTTGTGCCTTTAATATTGTCTTCTTGAGAAACTGCCAGCGCTCCTGAATTCCTTTTTCTTTCAGATGTTCTTCCCACAGGATGTTTCCCACCAGTTTTCTGAGTTTGTCAAAGTCTGCTTTGTCCTTTATTCTGCCACTCTCACTCCTTCCTTTCCTTAGAATTGTGAAATCTATCATTTCATAATCACTTTCACCCAAATTGCCTTCAACCTGCATACATGTTACCAATTCCTCCCTGTTAGTCAGAATCAAGTCTAAAATGGCTGTTTCCCTGATTACTTCCCTATTTTCCAGAACAACAAATTGAGGCCAATACATTCCAAGAACTTATTGGAAATTTTGTGATTTGTTGTATTACTTTTCCAACAGATGACTAGGTAGTTAAGTCTCCCATTACTACCAGATCTTGTGTTTTGGATATTTGTGGTGTTCTAGAAATGCCTCATCCGTCTCCTTCTCCTGATTTGGTAGTTCATAGCAGATCCATACTGTGACGGCACTACTGTCTTTTACCCTTGTTGTCTTTACCAAGAGACTCTCAAATGGTCTGCCTCTCACCTCTTTCTGGGCCTCAGAACAAGTGTATATATTCTTGATGTATAATGAAACACCGCCTCCCTTTTTATACCCTGCCTGCCCTTCCTGATCAAATATCTCCCCCTATACAAGCATTCCAGTCGTGAGACTTATTCCCACCAAGTCCTGTGATGCCAGTTAAGTCATAACTGGACTTACGTACTAATATTTCCAGTTCTTCCTGTTTATTCCCTATACATTTGTGTATAGACATCTCCTCGCTGTCGGTAAGAGTTGTGCCCCATTAGTAGAGGGATAAAGTGGGACTGATGGAAGAATTGTAGCCTCCAAATCTTGATTAGAAACCTGTCCTGCATCAGGCTGAGCTTCAGAGCAAGCTACTGAGATACAAGGTGACACCTACTTTCAAACAAAGGAGACCATGCTTTTATGTGTTTAAAGCATGCTCCAGAGGAGGTTGTAGGATAGCAGAGAGGATTGTGACTAGTCAAGAATGTAGGGCTATGTTAGGAAGCTGGCATAGTGCCTGCACCTCACTGCTTTCCAAATCACCCTCTCTGTTGTCACAAGCACTAAAATTAAACTCCAAACGAGAGAGATTTCGGGTTATAAATATCTGGGTATCTGCTCTCATGACCCGTCTCTCAAGGAGAGAGGTGAATTCTCAGCTTTCCGTAGGTAACCTGGAGAATCTACCCCTACAGTCTTTAAACCTGCTGCTAAATATTATTTCACAGCCTAACCTAATTCTAAAACAATGACTGTAAGTGAAGTTCGCCTGGCTTCTATTGCGATCCACATCAGCTTTGTGCCTTGGTCGAGCCAGTTGCCTGCAGGATATTTGCTTAGATTGCAAACAGACATACTAAAATAAAAACCACCCCACCCACAACCCTTAGGGATGAAATGTAATGTGATAATTGCTTGTTCGTGTGCATGGAGTCAACTGGTATAAAATAACCTCGGTGTATCACTCACACAAAGGCAGCAAAATTAAAAATGACCAAACCAGGCCTTCGATGTGGTCCGTGCGACTGCTCTGCTTGATTCATTGGAAAGTCGATGCTCTCCCATTAATTCAGGCTGGGGTTTTCAAAGGTGATATGGGGAATTAGACCTGGTCTGCCCTATAAAGGTAGATTAGCTTAACTAAGTCGCTCAGGGCTGTGCAATGTAGTGAAGCTGACCTAAGCCCCATTGTTGACCGTGCTAGGTCGAGGGAAGAATTCTTCTGCTGACCTAGTTACTGCCTCTGGGAGAGGTGGATTTACTACAGGGATAGAAAAGCCCCTTCGGTCACTGTAGTGTCTACGGTGCAGCTGGGCCACTGCTGTGTTTTTATTATAGACATTGCCTGAGATGGCCAACTCTCATTGAATTTCAATGTGGTTTAAATGCCTACTTTCCTTAAGCTCCTTTTAAAACCCCCAGCCTGAGCCTTCATCCTGGCACAGGTCTTGGCTGCATTACACAGTGGCCTATAGCTCCACTGTGTTTAAAACTGTGTCTGTCGGTGCAAACCAAAGCAAGCCTGACTTCCTCTCGCTTTATTGTTGAAGCCAGTTGTTTGTTGACGTGCTGTATATAAGGGTGATGTAACCTCTTGAGAAACTTCCCTGAACTGTCTATTTTTAGTGACGCTTTTTCTTTTACGTTCTCTTGCAAGTAGATCAGATATCTGGTTCACGTTTAAAGTGAGAGAAGACCTTTTTTTTTTTTTTGGAAGTACTCTGGGAATTCCTTTTGGGTTTAAAATGTTCTATGTTCTTGGTTCAAAGGTGATTTTTTTGGGGATGTGCGGGGGTGCTAAGTTCTGAGTAAAATGTGTTCTGAGTTCTGGGGGGCATTAAGGGGTTTACTCTGCTGCTGTCATGGGTCCCTGTGTGTGCATGCTGAGCAACAGATGGGTGGGGTGGCCTCTGCATTCCCTATCTGCGTGTCCTCATGCATGCTCATCATCAGCCCTACTTTCTTGCCTGGCCACAGTAAGAGGAATGCTATGTCAGTGTGAGGATGCAGCAAAGGGGGCTGTGTCTGACCCCTACGGAAATCTGGGTCCTCACCCAGAATGGTCCTGAGCATCCACATCTTCCACTGACAACCGTTTCCTTGACTCTGTTCATTTGGTGTTGAGGCAGACAGGCAGGACTTCCTGTCCGTGCGTTGTTCAGAGTGGGGTGTTTTTGTTTTGTCCCCTCTCCTCCCAACACCACCGCCAGTCCAAAGGGAACAAATCTTTTCTTGTCCTTTGCTTGTGGCAGAGCTAGAAAACTGATCCCCTTCCAGTCCTGTCTTCTGTGAGCGTTAGAGGAAGTCTCTTTTATAAATATAGGTTTTAAGCTAGCCTGTCCTTCTCCCACCTTCACCTCTGCACAGATCAAGAGGCACATTGCATTCTGAGCTATTGATCACTCTGAATCCATGCTATCTTTAGCTTCTGGAGCAAACCTGCCGTGAGGAGTGGTGTGCATTTTGTGGAAGGTTACAGACCACAGAGATTGTGGGGACTGACCTCTTTTGGATAAACACATGGGCCTGCTTTTGAACTCCAGTCACGTCCACTGGCATGACTGCTGCCACACGTCACAGCTGCCTGCTTGGGTTAGCCTCTTAAGAAATCCATGGAGTAGGAAGGGCTGAGTTACCTGTACCAACTTGATCCCTTGTTTGTCATGGCTGTAATTGGTAAAGTTGGGACTTGAACTGGAGTGTGTGTGTGCATTTGCTTTGTTTTAGAAGGGATGCCTGTGCTGTTCTAAAGGGACTCCTTTGTTTGCAAGTTGATTCAATAGAGATTGTCATGCCTGACAAGGGGAAGCACTGTTTTTTGCCTACAGTGCATCAGGCAAAAGTAAAGTGGGCAGTGCCTAAAGTAACACCATGCCTCAAGTAACCAGATTAGTGTTATGAAACTGCCTCCTTGCTAATATGAATGCAGCACTTTAAAGCAGGGGGGAAAGTTTTTAATCTCTTTTCTTTTGTGGAATCTTGGCCCAGTGCTTTTTTTAAAAATTAGGGGCTTCTGTTTCTCTGGCAGCTGCCAAGAAAAGAGCCAAGTCTTTGTAAACAGAACGCTGTGTTCTCTCTCCACGCAGGCCCCAGAAGTCATTATGTCCCAACACTATGATGCTAAAGCTGACCTTTGGAGTATAGGAACCATCATTTACCAGTGTCTGACAGGAAAGGCTCCCTTCCAGGTGAGTGGCTCTATGGCTATTAATGCTTGATGAGTTTCTTGCTGTTTTTCATCTGTTTCACCCACACCAGGGGTCACATACAATACTGAGCATGAGGAACCCAGTCTCCAGGCAAATCAGCCTGTCTGTCTGTCCATCCCACTGAGCGAGATAGGCTCATTAATTCTCAAATCAATGGGATGCTCCATCTTTTTTCAGTGCTGCAAATATTGGTAGAGGCCGATGCTTCTTCTCCAGAGTCTGCCTCAGGGCAGCAGCGGAAATATATCCCCATGTGCGTGTGTTCTTGTGAAAGGCCAGCTTTTCAGAAGATTATCTTGGACCCTTAAAGCAATGGTGTCCCCAGCAGCTTGCTTTAAAATCAGTTTCCCTTTACGACTGTGCACAGGGAATATATATATTCTGTTACGCTTGAGGGTGTAGGGCAGGGGCGGGCAAATGTTTTGGCCTGAGGGCCGCATCGGGTTTCTGAAATTGTATGGAGGGACAGTTAGGGGAGGCTGTGCCTCCCAAAACAGCCAGGCATGGCTCAGCCCCTGCCCCCATTCAACCCCCCCGCTTCTCGCCCCCTGACGGTCCCCCCGGGACTCCTGCCTCATCAAACCCCCTTGATCCCTGACAGCCCTGCGGGAACCGCTGCCCCATCCACCTCCCCTGCTCTCGGTCCCCTGACTGCCCCCGGACCGCCCACCCTAACTGCCCCCCGCTGCCCCATCCAACCCCCCCCTTATTTCCTGACTGCCCCCCGGGACCCCTGTCCCATCCAACCACCCTTTCTCCCTGACCACCCCCGGACCCATCGCCCCTAACTGCCCCCCACTACTCTATTCAACTCCCTTCTCCTTCCTGACTGCCGACCCCTGGAACCCTTGCCTCCTCAACCCCCCTGCTCCCTGTCCCCTGACTGCCCCCCGCCGTCCCATCCAACCCCTCCTCTCCTTCCTGACTGTCCGTCCCGTGCCCCCATTCAACCCCCGTTCCCTGCCCTCTGACTGCCCAGACCCCTATCCACGCCCCTGCCCACCCCCTGAAGTCCCCTGTCCTCTATACAACCCCCCCACCCACCCACTCCCTGCCCCCTTACCGCGCTGCCTGGAGCACTGGTGGCTGGCAGTGTGGCTGCACCAGGACAGGCAGCCACGCAGCACAGAGCACTAGGTCGGGCTGTGCTCTGCAGCCCTGCCACCCAGAGCATTTTGCGGCGTGGCTGCGGGGGAGTGGGGACAGCCTCCTGGGCCAGGAGCTCAGGGGCCGGGCAGGACGGTCCCGTGGGCTGGATGTGGCCCACGGGCCGTAGTTTGCCCACCTCTGGTGTAGGAACTATGAGGAAGATCAACTAATCGGAAGGGAAATATTATGGCTGATTGGTATGACTCTGCTTTGAAATGGTGCATTGTAGCTGAAATAGCCTGGCTTCTGGAGTAGATTAGGAAGGTCTTATTGAAGAAGTCTTCTGTGTAAATATTGGTTTTTTTTCAAGACCAGAAAGGGACCATTATGATCATCTAGCATCTAACCCAGGCCTTAGAATTCCACCTAACGTGCCCATAACTTCTGGTTAAACTCAAGCCTGTCTTTAAGAAAGACACCCATACTTGATTTAAAGATGCCAAGCGATGAAGAATCTAGCACATCCCTCGGTGAATTGTTCCAGTAGTGAATTACCCACACTGTTCACCTTGTTTCCATCTAGCTTCAGCTTCCAGTTTTCTCCTCCCAAGCACCAGTTGCTCACATATGGTTATACTCATCTTGCTTTGTTCCTCTTATGCCAAGCAACGGGGGGTCCATGGTTTCCTCCACCTACCTGTTGAACTCCCCAAATCCTCCCATTCCATACCCCTTTCCAGGACATTCATACAGACTTAAAACCTTTCCCTAGCATGATCGCCTCCTTTCTAGCCAGGGGAGCACTATCAAGGGACTTCCTTTTGGAGCCTATCCATCCGCGTCGATGGGTGCATTGCAGAGTGATGTGCAATTTGCTTCCTACTTTTCAGAAGCTATTTCTACACTGCAGCCGCGAGGTGAGATTGCCGTATGTGTAGGCATAGCCCCAGAGTGCACAGGAACCTCAGTCCATACCTCTGTGGTTAGACGGCTATTTTTAGCAAGGTCTGCCTATACGTGCAGAAATGGCACCCCCCAACTGCAGCGTAGACCTACCCAGAGTCTCAGTGTGTGGGCTCCTGTCTCTTGTTTAGCCCAGGAAGCAAGAGACCAAGAATCAAACCAGGGTTTTCTGCGTATCAGTGCAGAGCGACATGGGGACAACGGCCATGAAAACGTCAGTTCTTCTCATCCGATATGAATTGATCTCAGGTCGCTCTTTTTGGGGGGGCTGAATTTTGAAACCCTGATCACTGTTGCAGCGGCCACTGAAACCTGATTTTCCCCGCCATCCCCCAATCCATCCGAATGACTGACTCACTGAAAATGAAGATAACTAAAAGAAAACTCTCCAGTGACATAAGCCCCGTTTTACAAGCTGCTGGATTTTCTCTGCTTTAGATTCAGAACTTTCGTAACTTAAAGTGAGATCTTGAATGTTTATGAAGTTATGTAACCGGGAGGGATAAGGTGATTTACAAGCCTGTTAGAAATCTTACAGGAAGGAATGGTTGAGTGTGGCCGTAAACTGAGGCTTTTATTTTGGTGTGGTCTCAGTGCTGAGGGCATGTTTTCCTTTCTAGATGCCAGGGTTATTTTTTCATCTCCGTTTTGGGATCTTCTCTGACAATGCTTTCTGGTTTGCCCACCTCGCTCTGTAACAAAAGTGAGCCTTCATCTTCCCTGCATGTGTAATTTTTGGTTTTACAGTATCTCCTATGGTTGGCATGGAAATTTTGACCATTTCATAGTGGCTGGTTACATTTTCTTGTTCTCAGTCTCAACAGCTTTGTTTAATGGGGAAGGGGGAAGAAATAACTGTTAGGAGAAAACAAAATAAATATTGTGTTTGCTTAAAATAAAGCTGTGTGTGTATACACACAAAGCTTTGACTCACACATATAAATGAGATCCTTGCCCACTATTAAAGTATCTCAAAGCTCCACACAAACTACTGATGGAAATTTCCCTGACATTGTTGGCCAAAGCTGGCATTGTAGGCATGCTGCACTCACAGGCAACCCTGGGGTGGCTGACTTCTTTGAAAAGCCTTACGTATGTCCATTATTATTATTCAGTGACAAATGCCTTTGTAACTACATGGAAATTTTCCTGTGACAATATTCTTTTTAGAAAATTGTCATAGCAAATATGTTACCCAGCCTGCTGTACTCAACTCTGCCAGCCTGGGGCTGGGGCTGAGGCTCCAGTGAAGGGGAAGGGCAGAGTCCAAGCTCTTTCTATTGTTCTGCCCACTTACTTATGCGGCGATGAGGCAACCCTACAGTGCTGTCAGATCAGCGATCTGGGTAGCTTGCATAGGGAAATAAGGGGTCACCTAACTCCTTGGCATGAGAAGAGTGATGATGCAGCGTGCATGGGTTGGAATGAGTGTTTTTCTTTAGTGGGTACATGTTGCACATCTTTCTTGATTTCCTTGCCTCTATTTTTTGGGGGTTGTGCTTTGGCAACAAAATACTGAGCCCTGTTTTGTTCCTACAGTAACCGTTATGAATCTGTTTGATCAGGGAGAAAGCAAAGCCCAGTCCAGATGGTCCTCTGAGTATGTGTGTGTGTTGAGATCGTGTGTTTACACTTAAGACAGAGGTTACCAACCGCTTTTCCCAGATTGTAAGTTCTAGGCAAATGAAGCCGGCCTGTGGCAGATGTTGCGAGAGCTAGTTAAATGTTAAAGGACTTTATTCCCTCATTTGCACCATTGGAGGCTTTGCAAGAGGTGCTGCAACAGCTGAAGGTCTTGGAGTCGATAATAATCAATTGTGCAAAGAGGTGGGGAGAGCATGGAGTGCAATTGTTGGTAGGTGTGGACTGGATAAAGCAGGGTTCGGTTTTGACATTTCTGAGCGGATTGCAGAGCAGCAAAATTAGCACAGAGTGGGGAGGTGGCTAGGGTGCCCAGACCCGCCTGGACAGATCAGCCAAGGAAAGAAGGTAAAGAGGCAGCTGCATCCCTCCAACACTCATAAAGGTGCCTGTTTTCTACTGTCCAACTGAGACCGCTTGGAGTGTGTCTTGAGCCTGAAATAACCCAAATGCAGAACAAAGAAACTCTGGCTGGACGAGCCTGTTAGTCCAGTGTCCTTCCCCTGGCAATGGCCAGTGCCTGATGTTTCAGAGGAATGCAACCCCCTCTTCCTGTCCCAAACCTGGCTGGGTCTAGCGGGAGATGGTGGCTGCCCCTCAGCAGTGATCTGTTTCCTGTAGATTTTGCTGTCTCAGAGAGCAAGGTCCCCTTGAGTTTCACCCTTCTGGGTGGAAGTTTGTTCGTCGGCCAAGGTAGCTTATTTAGCCCGTGCCTGGGGAGGACACTTGCACGTCTGGTTAAGATTTTGTTAGATTCCTCAAGCCGAGCCAGAGAACGGCTGACTGCCGTTTCCCCTAGTGCAATGGAATATGGGATCCAGCCCCTCCGACATCTGCCTGCGTTTCACCTGTCATGAGCATCCATTGCTACATCTGGAGAGGCTCACAGGTGTGCTGTACATGCAAAAGGTTGTCCTCAGCAAGAAGATGAGTCTTTAAACGTACAATAGACTTCAAGGGACTTGGGTAGATGGATAAGGAGCTAGCACGTGTGGAAAGGCTGGGTCCAACTGTCTTGCTTTTCTACTGGGGAAATGTAACCTCCCAAATCAAGGCAGAAGAGGGTGGGTGGGTTTTCTTCTTCTTTATAGCTGTTTGTAGAAATGAAAATGAACAGCAGCCAGGTCACCCGAGCCAACTTCCCTGACTTCACCATTCCTCTCCTCACCCAACAAACACACCATGTCTGATTGTCAGACCTGGACAGTTGGTAGCGTGACTGTCCAGGCTGTCCAAAGGAGCTTTGTATCTTAAACATGTCCATCAACAAAACAAAGAGCCTGCCAGGGGGGTAAGATTAATAGGATGCATAATCCCTATTGACAGATTTGCTGAGCTTTGTATTAATGTTGAATTGTTAATATGCCTGGCCTAACGAATGAGGTGGTGGTCCAGAGTTGTGGCTTTTCTGCCTTATATGACTGAGGGCTCGCACGGTGTTTTCCCTTCTCTTGCTGTTTTATTTGTTTGTGTTATGGTAACATCTAGAAACTCCAACAGAGATCAGAGCCCTTTTGTGCTGCGCCCTGGACAAATACATAGACACAGTCTCTCCCTAAAGACCTTACCAATAAAATAGGCAAGGCAGACGGGAAGGAGGGGGGAACAGCCACAGAGAGGGGAAGAGATTTGCCTAGGGACACAGCAGGTCACTGGCAGAGCTAAGAATAGAATCCCAAACTCCTGAGTCCCAGTCCAGTGGCCTGTCTCTTAGCCTGGGGACAGAGCTCGAACCAGGCACAAGAGTTAAAAATTAACTTGTTTCAGAGTAGCAGCCGTGTTAGTCTGTATTCACAAAAAGAAAAGGAGTACTTGTGGCACCTTAGAGACTAAACAATTTGATTCCTTATGGTCTTGATTTATTTGTAAGACTTGGCCAGGTTGTACAGTCTTGATTTAATTTTTCAGAGGAGCAAGTACCACTGATGTTCCTGAGAGTTCCCGGTGCAGGGCGCCTCTAAAAATCAGGGTGCAATTTTGTGGGGTGGGGTGGGGTTTAAGGCTTGTGTTGCAACTTTCTATGCCTATGAGAGAGAGAGAGACAAATGAGAATGGCAATAGTTCAAACACTTAAAAGTGCTGGTCTGCCAGCTCTGAAAAAGTTAAGCTGTCTGTGTGTGTTCTCATCCCAGCTAGCTGCTAGATGAAAAATTAATTTCCAAGCCTGATGCACTGAGCCTGCTGCGCTATTCTTTCCCAGTTCATTCTGCCTAGATAAGTACTAGGATTATGTGCCATTTATAACAACCATAAGGAATTTACACTCTGAAATGAGCCTCCAGTGCAACTGATGAAGGAAGGTTTTTATACCTGGAACTTAAACAAACCTTTTGTTTGGAAAGCAGGCTGGTTTTATAGCCCCAAACTGAGTTAACCAGAGCCAGTCCTGTGTTGTTAGGGATGAGAAATTCCGTTTCTAGAATTGCTGCTGGTTTTTGCAGGATTTGGGGAAACTGTGCTGATTTAAACACACACCAGAAGCAGATAGTGGCTAGGTGACAACAAGTTAGTCAGCTAGGGGAAGAGAGTGAGAATGACACTATAGGCTGGTGCTTAGCATGCTCACCTAGGATTTGGGAGATCCAGATTCAAGTACCTGCTCCAGTGACTAATTATTTATACGCAGTAGAACAGGAGAGATTGAGAGAGACCTGCTGAAATGTAGGAGATCCAAGTTCAGATCTCTTCTCCACATTAGGCAGAGATGGGAATTGAACCTGGGTGTGTCTCGTCCCAGAAGAGTACCCTAACCACTGGGCTGAAGGTGATCTGCCTACTTCCCTCCCGCAGTGTTTTGTGAATCTAGTCATCCCTGGTTTTTGTCAAAGCAAACAAAGTGGGTTGGTTGAAATGAAAGGTTCAGATTCTTATTTTTTTAACTTGAGTTCATTGCAACTTTTTGTTTTTGATTTGACCTGAAACAAAATTTATTTTCAATTTTTCAGAATTGCCAGCAAATGGAAACGGCCATTATTTGCCCAGCTGTACCTGTGAATTTCTATTCTGGGGGGGCAGTATATTACCCCCCAAAAGCATGGAATAGTTAGTGCAGTCAATAGATCATTGACGTCTGAGCTCTCCCAACAGTGCGCAGCCTTGAGCAGCACTGCCTGTATAGTGAGATGGTTATTGTAGGTCTAGTCTTAACTTATTCCTAGACGTGGAGCCGGATGGCTCAGCTGATTAGTCACACGGTTACACTATGATGCAGGCTTGTCTGGGCCATTGGTGATCAGAAGTGTCATCTGAGGGGGTTTGGTGGCCAATGTGAACTGGGTTTGGTAGTGTCAGTCCATTTCCCAGCAGACACATGATTACATTGTAGTTACCAATGCTGCAGAAAGGACCCTCTTGGGCAGCGCCAGCTAAGAGACCAAAGTTTAGTTGGGCAGGGATTAAACCACCCTACCACTGCTAGATGTGTTGCCTCCAGAACAGGTGAGAAGCTAATCGCTAAGCCAGTGTGGGGGAAAATTGCAATAAAACCTGTTCAGAAAATAAATGCAAGACTCCCTTCTCCAAACCTGTGCGTCCAAACTTTCCATAGTCCCTAAATTGCCTTTTTATTAAATTTTAAAAGGGGGAGTTTTGTTAAAGGGTTTTATTTGTGCTCAAAAAACATGCTCCCAATTAACTTTCACTTTAAAGACGTGCTCCTTTGATATACTGCAGCTGTTACTTCTAGGAAGCTTCTGACAAAATGTTTGAAATAGATCAGAGATTCATTGCATGTCTAAAACAATTGAGCTGTTGACCCAGGGAGTGAATAAAGAAGACAGACAATCCTTCTGTCTCTTGCTGACATGAATGAATACTTAACCTGATCGTCGTGGAACTGTATTCCCACTTGTAGGGTTCTGTGTGTGTGTGTGTCCATAGCCTTGCTGTCAAGCTCTTCTGTGCCATGTGTGTCCAGGCTTGTTTGAAATTGGACGAACAATGAGATGCGAATCACAGAGCAGGATCCATGTGGGGGAAGGGTACCAAAAAAAAAGGCAGATCTGTACTGAAATAAATCAGGTTAGACTGCCAGGCTTGGAAACGCCGTCCCATGGATTGTCTTCGGTGACGCGGCCACCTCTGCTGCACAGGGGGTCACTTAACATTTTTGTGAATCTGGAAAACGGAGCATATCGCTGTGTCCCAGTTTTGTCCCAGCTCTTTCCATATGATAACGAGGGATCGGTTGCCGCAGAAAGGAAATCTGGGACAGCTTTCTTGTTCCACTGAAAGAGAAGCTCCGCTTCCTTGTAGGAAGGGGTGTGTGTGCGTGCGTGGGGGTGTGCGTGCATGAGCACACGTGCGAGCTTAGAAACAATAGCTTTGTCACAAACTCTGATCAGCCGAAGTTTTGCAGCTCACGAAGGGCCTGATCCAAAACATACAGAAGTCAACTGATCTCCCATTGGCTTCGCTCGGCTTCCGATTTGTCCCAGTAGCTGTCGTTAGCTGAGTTTTCACCTTCAGGCCTGCAGGTGCTGTTGAAGACGGGCAGCATGCTGTGAAGTGCTGGCTAAACACCAATGGCAAAACAACCATGTGACTGCTTGTCCAGCCTCTAAGCATGCTGCAGCCGTGACAGCTCACACCTGTCCACGGCCCAGTTTGTCTGCATGGCCCCTGCTGGCTCCTTAAGCAGGTTAGTTGACCTGAAATGCTTCCAATTCCGAAATGGTCTTTTGAGGTCTTTTGGTAAATCTGCCTGGTTCTCTGCTGATCCCTAGGGTCAGGACAAACTGCCTGTGACCTCCCAGTGCCTCCCACCTTTTGCAAACAGTGCATCCTGCAGCAGTGATCGGGCCAGAGCGTGACTCTTTCCCTTCTCTCTTCCCCATTCCCACTTGCCTCCATGTCTGTGGTTTGCATGCCAGCCAGTCCACACTGCGTTGCATTAGAGACCATTGGTCTAGGCTGAAAGCTTCTGGACACGAAGAACACTCTCGGGGAAATTTACAGGTTCTGTATTATTTAGTTCATAAAAAACAAACAAAAGAGGAACAGCATGAGGAGGCTGTATGGGACTTTGCTTATTTCCTGGAGACTTTATTTTTAACTCTGGAGGCTAACCTCTCATAGTGGGTAGCATTATTTTTTTTAACTCTTGTCTCTCCCAGAATTTGATTTCTTTATGTTCATGACCAAAAACACTTTCTCATCCGTGATAACACCTGTAGCTTGAGAATTGCTGGCAAAAGACGCTAGGGTCTGGTTGTCTTGATTTTTCAGTTTCTCAGGAGAACTGGTGTTCTCAACTGATGCCTTTCACGTCAACAACCTCCCTGCTCCCTTTCTTAAGACCCTGAAGCACTAATCCATGTTCTCTGCAGGAGCTGCCATTCATCATTTGGAACTCCTCACGTCTGCAATTATTTAGCCTCCTGGGAGAAGGTTATTCGGGCAGCTTAGAACTGAGCTGCAGAACTCATGGAAATGAAGCTGAGCCTTCAGAAAAGGAGAGGAAAATAGAATCAGGTCAGGGACAAAAATACAGGAGGCTGAAATACTGTATTTTCAGTTCACACCGCAGTCTGGGTATTGCAGTCTGTAGGGTCTCCTGAAATAGAAGCTGCTCTCCCTGCTAGTCCAGCAGCAGGAAAGCAACCACAGTACACTTCAAAGCAATTGTGAAATAGGTTAAAATAATAATAATTCCTCTCCCTGCGTTATTGCAAGCTGCTCTAGACACGTTTTCTTTCTTCTCCATAGGCCAGCAGCCCTCAAGATCTTCGTCTCTTCTATGAGAAAAACAAGATGCTGATGCCCAAGTAAGCATTCTTCCAGCATTACTATTTTTTCCTACTTGCTTACTCTGTCTGTATTTACACCTGTCCTCTTGTGCCATCAGCTCATCATGTTGGGGATATGACTTAACTATTTGGCCACCTGCCTCTACATTCCTTAAGCAGCAGCAGTGTGGTCCAGAGAGTGTCAAGCTGCTTGTAGATTTCCCGAATTGGCTCTGTCTCCTCCCACAAACACCCATTTCGCTGCTGCATGCACCCTAGAACATGCTTTGTATGGAAGCTGCCCTGCTGAATAGAGACTTTTTGCAAGCGATTTCCAAAGGCCTTGTTCCCCATGTGCAAGTTGGCCTTCCTGTGTCGGGTACTACCTACTGGGTTCAAGAGCAGCCATGATTTTCCCCATTGCAAGCATCCCAAGGTAGCATCCAATACTGCAGGCCTTCCTAGCAGCACCAATCCTGTAGCACTTATTCACTGCATGTAGGTCACATACCCAGTTTCCCATGTGCCAGGAAAGCCACTTCCTGAGCCTGTAACCCTTTCAGAGGGAAATACAGAGCTGAGTGCGTGCCCTTGGCATGTGGAAATTGTTTCAGTTCCCAGGGTGTGTCAGGAGAGCAGCGTTCTCATCCCAGAGTGGTATGAACTCACTGCTGGAATAATGAAATAGCTGACGTAGAGTGCTTTTTTGTTAAATGGGTGGGAGCTTTTATTTTGATGCTATGCTCTTAAATGAGAGCCACGCTGTCTCCTTTAGAAACCTCCCTCTGACTCTCTAGAGATGGACTTAAACCCACACTCCAGATCCTCTGAACCTTGGGAAAAATTGGATCCCAACTTGGGAAGCTCAAACCCAGCATGACATTTACCTGAGGTGGGGGACGAAAGAAAAGTGAACTGCACATAAACTGTCTTGTCGGACCTGACGTCCTATCCCGACCTGCTAGGCGGAATTGGCGTAGAGGGTGTATAGCTTAATAGTGTGTATAACTTTGTAGGGTGTGAGTTCATTGTGTCAGAGGGTATATAGTTAATTTATCCACTAAAGCAGCCACCAAAGGGGAGTCAAGAAATCAAAGCTTTATAAATCCATAACGATGCACAACGTGCGTGAATTTTTTTCTTTTCTTGTGACGAAAATGATGGTTTTGATCAAAGTGTTGAACGTTGTGAGCCCTGCCCCCTCCCTGTGCTTGTAGCCCAAGGGATCATGGGAGTCAGAACAGCCTTATGGTGGGAGGAGCCCGTGGCAGAAAGTGAAGCAGATGCACCTGCCCCGCTCATCCCTAAAAATAAATTCATGTTCCCTTATGAATCTGTACATTTTTAATGCCTGGGAAATATAATCATTTCCAGGAAAAGCCTTTTTCCACCAGTAGGAGCGTTCTGCCCTGTCAGCATTGTGAATTGCTGAGCGCTCGGGAGGAGGCATTCAGTGGTTAAAAATGAAACGGGGCAATGATAAAGTGAGAGACCTCCTTATTTATCAGCGCTGCATCTGAATTAGCAAGGCCCTGCTAAAAAAGCAGACCCCCAGCCTTCCTTGTGTTACCATTTTTCTTCCAACGCCTGGATTTTGGAGAGTGTCTTTATAATGTGTGCAACGCTCTGTGCCATTTCTTGAGTAAACCTGGATAAAACAGCCTCCTCAGCCTGGCTAGTGAAACCCAAAACCACCCAAGAGCCCTCGCCCTCATCTGCCTGGGCAGTGCCAGGCTCTTGTTACATTCTCCTCGGGGCTAATCAGCAGGGCACACCTGTTTCCCCACCCACTGGTACAGTCACTAGAGAAGAAATGTAGTTTGGTTGGGGGGGAAGGGAGAGAAGGCTCTTTAAACTCTCAGTAGAAATCTCTGTTCCTCGTGAACTGACATGACTGTGGATGGATAAAATGTCACTCTGGGGTGGAAAGCTCGCACTGGGAGCAGCAAGCCAGACGGCCTCATTATTTTATGGTAATTTAGTACCAGTCAAAATAACGAACATTCATCGTCTGGATTTGCACAGCAAGTTAACACGCTCTGGGTGGGGTGTGGAGGAGGAACTGCTTTTATTGTTCATGTTAAATTGCTTGGCCTAGGCCTTGGAAAAACAATGCTGAAGGGTGGCCAAGCTTGTCACTTCTGAGAGGCAGCGTATAAGGTGGCAGAGGGGATATCGACACTTGGAGCTGGGGGGGGAGGGGGTGATTCCCAAGGTGAGGAGACATGCCCACGCTGGCTCTGATCTAGCTAGCATGCTGAGAACGGAGTGTAGCCGCAGCAAGGCAAGTGGGGCACGTACCTAGCATCTCAAACCGGTATGTACTCGGGGCAGCTAGCCCTCCATGGCACTGCAGCGACAGTCTATTTTTAGCCCACTAACTATCAGAGCTAGCGTGGGCATGTCTCCTCCAGCTGGTGGTTATACTTTCAGCTCAAAGTGTGCGCGTCCTCTGCCATGTGACCTTACGCATTGCACTTGACCTGCTTGATTTTTGGCTGTAAAACTGCATAAAAGCTGAACCTTGCTAGGAAAAGGAAGCTGTGTCTTAGATGAGCTATTTAGGTTACCCATCGCCTGTGTGCAATGGATAAATAA
Organism: Lepidochelys kempii; assembly: GCF_965140285.1. NCBI lineage: Eukaryota > Metazoa > Chordata > Testudines > Cheloniidae > Lepidochelys > Lepidochelys kempii. The sequence goes on along the minus strand of NC_136394.1, from coordinate 20,030,245 downwards.
ATTACCACCACAGGACTCGGGGACTGGAGTCCATAAGCACTGGCATATTGGTCAGGATAGCTTGCAAAGCTGTGGTCTTGGACTACTTCTATAGTGTGTTTCTAGGGGTTCCGCTTTCTGACAACTACCTTGAACTACCTGTCCTCTTGGCTGTGACCACATGTAGCCTCAGTTTAATATTGGGGTCGGTCTACACTGCAGTTGTGGGCTGTGATTGTGGCTCGTGTAGATGTACCTGAGCTAGCTTAATATAGCTACTTTGGGTCAAGGAGCAGTGAAGTCACGGCAGCATGGGCTTTACTGTGGGCTTTGCAAGCCTTCCCAGGGTAACTACTCATGTGGCTAGCCTGTGCTGAAGTTCTCTCTGCTGGAGCTTCGCTGGTCCGGGACCTGTGCTGGCTACCTTAAAATTAGATCAGCTATGCCTACACCTTATGCAATCATACCCCGTGATTGCAACATAAACACATCCTTAGATGCATCCTCTCTGGGGGGGTCTAGATACCCTGCCCTGGGCAGGCATTTGTTAATGTTTTGTGCCTGGGAGAGATTGCAAAACACCTCATTCTGCACAAACAAGGCTGGTGTGATGCTTGCAAAGACTGTTCTAGGAATTGCTGGGTCCGAATTCCTCTGAGAGAGAGGCCCAGGGCTTCGCAGAAAAAATAACTGACTAGTTTCAAAGCCTTCCAATATAGATCGTGCCTAATGGCTTCTGTTTCGCTCGTGACTGAGCAAGACAGTGTTAATGCTCGCCAGCACTCTCCCCTCTGGCCCCAGCCGCTCTCCTTTCGCTTTGTTTTCATTCATATCTCTGCTGGGGAGGGGGAAGGTGGAAGCAGAGCAGAATTGGCAGGCAGGGGTAAATAGGTATCTGCTCCCCTTCTCAAAGTTAAGTTTGTTGCCCGCCTGTCCTGGGGTGGGGTTAACCCGGCTCCGCGGAGGTGGGCCCGAGCAGGCTGTGTGTTCCACAACAACGGTTGGCTGGAGGCTCTGTGTAGTTATAATTCCTGTGCAGATGGTGCAGGGCATTACCTTAGCTGACCCCCAGGATGGGAGGGGAGGCAGGGGAGGCTGTTCGACTGCAGGGATGGTGCTGTGCCCAGCCGTGATAAACGGAGCTAATGCTGACAGAGCCTGGATCTGGCTCCATCTCATTTGAAGAGCTCTGCTGTCTCTGGGGGCAGGTCTCAGACATTATTCCCCGGCGCAGTCCTTCCTAGTTGCCGAGGGAAATCAACAAAGCTCTCTCCACTCATGCAAAAGCTGAATTATCTTTTCCCGTCCCTAACATATACAGTGATTCTCCGCTCCTCGCTGTGTGCCTGTGTATCAAGAACTTGGCCCCAGGACTGGACATAACACACCTTTTTCCCCCAAGGCATATGCCTTTATCCCACTTTTCTTTTTACTTACCGTGGGGAAATATGGCATTCATGTTAACTTCTTGTAGGTGGCAAAGGCCCAGATTTTGGGGCACCTACTGTAAATACTATTGAACACGTCATTTTTTTGAAGGGCGGGTGCTGGTCTTATGTAAACTGTCTGTGTCTTTTAACATAAACATCTAATGAAATCAGTTGTAAATTGGTAAAGCTGATCTTCAGGACCCATTGTGGGGTTTAACAAGAAGCTTCTATTGAATAAAGGGCTCCATCTTGGTGATCTGTTTTATTTACTCTGTGCTATATGTTGTACGTGAAATAGACACTACTGAGAACCCAACCAGATTGCTATAAAATCATTCTCAAAAGCAAGGCTCTGCCGATGTTCGTGGAAGAGGTCTTTACACTTAGAGGAGCCAGAGCTTTAACACTAGCAAAACAGGGATTTGGGTGTGAGCACCACTGGGACAAAAATAAAGTGGTTTCCTCTTTCAGCTCCTCTGCAGTGAGCGTGGATTCTGTTTCTAGCCCAACAGGTGTGAGGTGGGGCTTTTAGTTTGCATTAACTCATATTTAAGAGCTGTTCAAGGTGTCTGTAAGTTTAACTTTTGTTTTCAACGGTCTAAAAATCCTAGCATCCCCAGAGAGACATCCAGCCACCTGAGGCAGCTGCTACTGGGTCTTCTGCAGCGCAATCATAAGGACCGCATGGACTTTGGTAAGAGAGTCACCTGTTCTAATGATTAAGACAAAACGAATGAAAATGGTGTCTGTGTTGGCTCTACCTCTTTAGTGTCATGACACTCCAGGTTTCTGAGGGCTTGCTGATGCTACATCGTGCGGTGGATAGAATTCCAGGCAGTTCCAGCTGCCCAAGGGTCAGCATGATCCTTGAATTTTATTCCAGCTGGATGTGCCAACTGCAATCAGTGTTGACCCCAGTTGGCTTTGAACTTTTGCATCAGAATTTCATTCCCGTTTTTGGTGCTGAATGCCACCTGCCCTCCCTCGTGGACACCCACTCCCGGCAGTCTGGCCTTCAACTTTTGCAACCTGCTTTGTGTGTGCCAAAATGACATGACAGATGAACATCTATCTGTGTCCTTATCACTAGTCTGCATGCACCACCTCACCTCCGGTTCCTCTCCTGTGTCCGTTGCTACTCGCACACCATACACAATATGTATGATAGGTGATCCATTGTACATTCTCCCCTCCACCCGGGAAGCCAGCACAAGAAACCTCAACCTGTTTATCAGTTCCTTCCCTTGCCAGTAGGGTTTTCACAGAACCATCCATGTTCCCTTCCCAGGGCTCATATGGCCCTTCCAGCCCTCACCCTCAGAGGGTCGCCTGGCACTTCTTATTCCCTGCAGATATCTCACCCAGGCTTTGTGCCTGGCTGGCTTGGAGAGCCTGCATCTAGGTCCTTCATCACAGGTGCCACTTCCAGCCAATCCTACTCCTGTGGCCTGTGATGCTTACTCTGGTCAGGGCTCCACACAGGGCTCCTCAATCCCATGTTTCAGGGGAAAACAAGGCACAGGTACCCAAAGTCCCTGAAAGGAGCCAGCTCCCCTTTTGACAGTTCTGTTTGATCTGTTTCCACCCACAGCACAGCCGGCAGCTAAACCCTTTTCGACGGGGTAGAAGACAGAAGAAGACGACCATACGTCAGAGAGGGTTTTGGGCATTATAGAATGCATTCATACACAGGGGAGCAAATAATAAAGAAAATTAAAAGCTATGTTTTCATTGTCACAATGCCAGTAGCCAAATAGATCCGTTTCATCTACCAGCCTCTTAGTCCTGGCCCTGTGCAGGGCTCTTTAAGTGGCTTCCCTGAAACTAATCTCCTGGAATAGAAGCCATGTTTCATCTTTGTGCTAAATATTAATGTAGTGTGATGCAAAGTGAATGGCTACATATGCCTTTACCTAGCTAGCAGCAGTTGCCCTCAGAATGAAGTGGAACAGGGGAGGGATAGCTCAGTGGTTTGAGCATTGACCTGCTAAACCCAGGGTTGTGAGTTCAATCCTTGAGGGGGCCATTTAGGGATTTGGGGCAAAAACTGGGGATTGGTCCTGCTTTGAGCAGGGGAGGGGGTTGGACTAGATGACCTCCTGAGGTCCCTTCCAACCCTGATATTCTATGATTCTATGCGTGGCTAGCCACGTGGGTGTGGCTGCGTGTCTGAAATGTTGTTGCTCTTTGTCTAGGCTTCAGATAGAAGTGCTTGATTTTAGAATTGGCTATCTGGGTTTCCCTGATGCTGTCAGTCCTGGTTAATGCAAATTGGTTTGCTCTCTCGGTTGTTCTTTCAGAGTGGAACCTTTTCTTGAATCCCCTAATATCTAGATAAAATGTGTGCATGGATTAACCAGGACTGAACGTAATTACATCACCCTGGTTATGGAAGTTTGGATGTGGAGCAGGACGCATGGATTAGAGGAAATGTGCATTTTCAAAGGAGTGCTAGCCAATTCAACAGATACACAGACAGGCCAGAGCCTGTTCAATGGTTGCGTATAGGTCTTCTGTTGAGAGTGGTATTCACCTAGTGCTGTGGGTTTCAATCTTTTCCAGTGACCTCATGTTACAAAAGAAAATAATTGGGAGGTCCCCTTCCCATCTAGTGATGAGCTGAATGTCCATAGCCGCCTGCCCCGGACTGGTTCATGATCCGCTGGGGGTAGTGACCTTAGATTGCATTGGGAATAACAGTCATGACACTTGCAGTAGATTCTACTGGTTTATGGCTGCTGCCTGGTTCTTATTACTGTGTGTGTTGGGGTGGGGGGGGACGTTCCTTAAGTGACACTCGTATACGATTCACCCCTTTCTGTGGTGGAGTCGCCTATATTCTGTCCATAAACTTCAGCCAAGCCACTCCTTTATCAGATGCTTTGCTGTGATTATAATTCACACATCTTGATGCTACTGGCCATGCCAGAGTGCTGCCAATCAGTCAGGAGAGAGCCAGGCCATGATTTATTGAGAACCGTGTATGCCTCAGCACCCTGGTCTGATTCTTTCTTCCTCTCCTCGCGGGGCTAAGTCTTCCCTCCCGCAGAGAGCGTTTGAGCTCCCTCCCTACTTGTGACGAAACTACCCAACCGTCTTCTCTTTCCAGGCTCTCCTTTCCAATGTCAAGCCTTGGACTATTCTGTGGGTCTGGAGGCTGTTTTCTATTGAACACACACAGGCTGAATGGGTCTATTGGCCCCTCCCTTTGCCTCTCCAATTTTTGGTATTTAAAAAAAAAAATCCCTGTTGCTTTCACAGCAAGTGGATACAAAAGTATATATTTTATAAGGGGAGGACTTACATCTTCTAGTGCTCAGAGAATTATAATATATATATATATATATATATATATATATATATATATATATATATATATATATATATATATATATAAAATATAATAAATGGGTGACCAGATGTCCTGATTTGATAGAGACAGTCCCAATATTTGGGGATTTTTCTTATATAGGTGCCTATTATCCCCCACACTTTATCCCGATTTTTCATATTTGCTATCTGGTCACCATATATATTCTGTGTATGGCCAGGATTAAGTAGTGAGGAGCTCTTCTGTGAGGACTCAGGTATATTGTTTCCCCTTTCTCCCTGGAGCTCTCAGTGAGGATCAGTTTGCTGACCCTGGTTTCTGTTAATCCCCCTTGAGGTGCGTGGATGGCCTTGTGAGCATATAGCCCCCCTGCGCTACAGCAGGTTCATGTAACAGCATTATGTGATATTCTGAATGTCATTTAATTGGCAAGGAGAACAGCAGCCGGGAGGCTTAGAACCTGGTCTCCATGGTTTGGTGCCTCTCTTAATTCCACCATCATTTAAAGGAAAACCACACGAGTCCCAAGTTTGTACGTTTCCTGTTGTTGATTTGGCAGCTGTTTACATTGCACTTAACATTTATAAAATCGTGGATGTTGCAACAGGAAATCCTCACTGGGAAAACAAGCTGAACCCCCTGGGTTAGCCGGATGATCATTCGTGGGCAGTGACTCACGCTGCTGAACCCTGAAAGACTAATACAGGAGGGTGACAGTGTGGGGGCAGAAGGTGAGAGATGGGGTGAGTCTCGGAGGGAGGGTTGGGAGTGAGGGATGAAAAAGGTTCGGAAAGTCTCTGCAGTGAGCTAGAACAGGAGCACTGTGGGAGGTAAGAAGGGGTTCTACTGCCATCAGTCAAGAGTGGCTGCCTGCAGCTGGCATTTAGGAAAGCCCAGGGCTCTCTGCTTGTGACCCGAGTGCTGGATGGACAGCCTTGGAAAAGGAAGTTCCTGCCTATCGCGGCAGGACTGGTTAGACTTTCCAGGCAGTGGGGCCCCCGAGACTGCAGGTTTGACTGCAAGTCATGGAGGCTCTAGCTCCCTTATGGACGGGTTATAATTTAGTGTGATAAGTATATAGGCTCCTCTGCTGTGTAGTGCAGAGGAGAAAAAGCTCTGAGTTGATTTGTTGCTCCTTAATGATACCCCGATTACCCAGAGATCTCAAGTTATCGCCCTCTTAATTGTTGGGCTACGTTAGGTTTTCTCCTTCTCTTGTGTAACAGAAACCTCCTTCACTTATCCCCTAAATCCTATCTGCACCCACCCCAGTTTTCGACATGTTCCCTATTCTTCTCCGTGGCTTCTTGCAATGGGAGTGATTCCCCATCCCTGGCTGGCATGGCATGGCATAGGAGTTCAGTGCTGGTGGGAAGACCATCTTGAACCTAACATTTGTCAAGCCTCCATCATTTTGGTACCCAGAAAAACCTCTCCTTCCATTTCTAATGCAGTTAATAGACTCTGAACATGTGCTAGAGTGCATGCCAGGGTTGAAGCTTGCAGTGGAATTTGTCTTACTCTTTACTGTCATGTGCAGACAGGAGAAAGAGCGACTAGAACAGGCTGACTGTCTACTCCTTCTCCAGTGCCATGCAGAAAGAGTTGCTCTGTGGTGACCTCTTGAGCCCCCCATAGGAATCAGGATAATTCTCCTTTTATCGTGTTTTGGCAAGGGGCATTTTCTCCCCCTTATCATCTGCAATCTCCCTTACTTCCTTCACAAAAGCATCCAATCCAGACATGTCTAATCGTGCCTTCACCCCTCTGATTCTCCAGCAATGTACACGCTCTTGTGACTTCCAAGGACACAACAGGCTTCCTTGAACTGGCCCTCCGTCCAGTCCCCAGCCTGTCTCCTTAGAACAATGCTAAGTATAACTGCAGTGTATGGATAGTCTAACTGGGACAAGCAGACTGTAGATCACAGAATGGAAAAATACCAAATAACTTTCCCAGCTTTGTAAACTGTTTGGACACACAGCATTTTACTTACATTGAACCGTTATTCCTCTATTTTCAGATGAGTTTTTCCATCACCCTTTCTTGGATGCAAGTGCCTCTATGAAAAAATGTAAGTGTTAATATTTTTCTTAAAACTTTAACAAGCCATGATTTACCTTCCCCTAACCACTAAGCCCCAAAAGAGAGAGCTGTCTCCAAGTCCTTTTGGTTATTTGAGCATTGACTTGGGCTTCACCACTGGGTTGAGTTCAAGATCTCTGGATATTGCAGCTGAAATTTATTTGAATCTGCTGAATTATCTTCAAAAGCTGGATTTCCTTGGTCTGTTTAAGGACCTAAAGTGGAGTAAATCTAGCTTGTGTGTGTGTGTGTGGGGATGGCTTTCTTCTTGGAAATGACTGACCTTACAGTCTTATAGGTACTTGTGGGTAAACAGCATTATGCTGCTTATATCTCCCTCTCACCTGCGTGTATAAGACAATTAATAACAGTGGATGGTGGCCAGGTTGTAAACTAATGATCTAATTGTGAAAATGCCCCAAGCCATGTATCCATTACCCATTTGTTGGGTTGCACTGAATAGCAGATACTGGAGAGCAGTGCAGTCTTTTGGACCAAATCCAGGTTTTAACTCCAGGTTCTTCCAAGTTCTCTTGCTTTAGAGGGGTTTATTTTGGATACTTGTGACTGAAGCCAGTTGAAAAATTGAAAAATGTTTTCCACTGGCAATTCCTCCCCCTCTTCTTTTTTTTTTTTTTTTTTTTATCAAAATGTTTTGTATCTGTTGCAATTTTCCAACCAGCTTTATCATCTCCTTTTAAATTAAAAGTGGAATTCAGTGGCCAACCCAGAATCACTATCACAGTACTGGGTAATTTTCCCCCTGACCAAGATGGCCCCCCCCTTATAAGAGCTCTATCGAGAGTGCACGACCATTGCTTTTACAGAAGGACTCTCATTAGACCTCTTCTTAAGCTTCTGTTTAAATACTGGAGCCAAGATTTTCAGCAGTGGCTGGCGATTTTTGGAGGCCAACCTTGAACTATCTCAAAAGGGCCTCATTTTCAGAGGGTGAGTGCCCGGCACTTTCTGAACATCAGGCCTCTTTAATGGGTCTCAAAGTGGATGCCAAAAAAACGAGGTGTTGCTTGTCGCTCTTGACAGTCTTGCTGTAGGAACACATGGCTCCGAGGCAGGAGTTCTGGTTTATCCCTGATACGCATTGTAAACACTCCCCCACCTTAACTGTGTGCTTAGGTGACCATACCACGGGCAGGAAAAGATTCTTCTGGTTTAGGGCCACTTACAAGCCAGCCCGGCCCCTACCGCCAGCTGCACCATCGCCATGTGGGGTGAGCCCTGCAAAGCGGGGTTGTCCTGCAGGCGGGAAAGGACTCTGCTTGCTTAAGGAAACTCCCAAGCCAGCCTGGCCCCCAGCACCAGCCACGCCGCCACTGTGCAGGACAAGCCCTTCAAAGCCTGACCGCCCTGCAGACAAGGAAGGACTCTGCCTGCCTCGGGAAGCTCCAAAGCCAGCTCGCCCCTCATCTCTCGCCACACCACCACTCTGGGGGATGAGACCCTCAGTCTCTGACCTACCTGCAGGCAGGCAACGATTCTCGCAACCCTGGCTTGCTCACCCACCGGCCCAGCTCTCATGTCCAGCTGCACTGTCACCATGGAGGGCCAGCCCTGTACCACAGGGAACCCCAAGCAAGCAGGAAAGGATTCTCCTGACTTGCCCTCCATTTCCAGCATCACCCACACCCTCGGAGTGCGGAAAGCAAGCGCACCACCACAGCCAGGGGAGGGTTCTCCTGTCTCGGCCTTCGCCTCCAAGTGCACCTAGGCTACTGGTGCGGGGCACTGGCCCTGTACAACGGCCACCCCTGCGGGCAGGTAAGGACCTTCCTTATCTGAAGCTGCCCACCAGCCTTCCCCGTCCCCACCACTAGACATATGTGTAAAGCCTGGGACAGGGAAAGACTGATATTTCTTTAAACAAGGAGAGGGAAGAAGTTCCTGTCGTTGACCTCAGAGGTCTTGGACTGTGGTCTTTTGTGGGGAGGCCTGTTGTTTGGGTCGATGGCTCTTGCGGCCTGCCCTGGTCTGTACTCTGACAATTGGCTGTAGTGGATGCACCCAATGGATGGAGGCCTTCAGGAGATTGAGAGAGTTCCTGGGGTGTGTGGCTTGGACTGCTAAGAGGTGAGATGACGGGGGTTAACTTGGGTCCTTTTGATCCCTGCATAGGGGAGATAAGGCAGGAAGAGCCAACTTGAGAGAGGTAAGCCAGGGGCATGGGGTATAATATCGCTGTCACTTGAAGTCTCGTCTGAGGCATGCAGGACATCATCTGACAAGGGTCTCCCTTGTGATTGATGCAGTTTAATGCGAGGTCCATGCCTAGCAGTTACACTTTGACTTGCTCAGGGATGAAGCCCCCTGACTTCGGACGCAGAACATGGACCTGGCTGGGTGCTGCTATAGCCCTCCTGTTAGTCCATCTAGCCATTCCACTCGACATGGGAGTAGGGAGGATGGCGGAGGTGGTGAGGTCTGGGTAGCTGCATCTGACCTTAGATGGAGAGTATGTCACTCCCAGAATGGATTCATTTGTGAGAATCCCCGTGCCAGGATCATAATGGGAATAATTTTAGAGGTTGCCTCATTGCTTCTCTGATATCCTCTTCACACTGGAACTGATAAGAAAACTGCCACTGACTTCATCAGAAGCAGGACTGGGTCTCTAGCATTTCTGTCTAAGAGATTAGGACACCTGTAGCCCATTACCTGCTCTGGCTTCCAGTTTGTTTCCAAGTAACAATTATTATGAAATATTTGTATTTGGGGATCAGGTAGAAGCATCAACTAAGCTCAAGGCCCTATTGTGGGAGGCGCAGCACTTAGAGACATACACTTCAAGACAGTTCCTGCGCTAAAGGGCTCACAGATTACACAGTGAAGACAGACAGAGGGTGGGAGAGGAAACAGGCCTGTGTAGGCGAGGTGATTTGCTCCAGGCCACATGGCAGTCTGCAGCAGAGCTAGGAATGCAACCCAGGCCTCCTGAAGCCATCTAATGGCCTGTTCTGAGGTGTATTTCCCTCCCACATCCATCCTCCTCCATGGTGAGACAAGGGCCTCAAGTCTGTTGGCCTTCAGGGCATGCTGCAAGAGTGATCTGCTTGCCACTGGCTTTAGCCTGAGTGGTGGGTTTGGGGCCTTGGGTTTTGTTAACTTGTGTTGTCTGTCTTTGTTATTTATTTAACTTGTGGGTTTTGTACCTGCGATGAGAGATGTATCTTAGAAGTGTAAAAATATCAATAAAATCCTAAAATACACCCTTCTAGTAAGAATGTCATTTGTCTGTAGATAGATGCTGTAGGACCTTGGATAGGCGCGTGATATTGGTTACAGTGCATTATCGGAACCGAGCACGAGGAAGCATAATTAAGGCTGTTGTGACCAGTAAATACAATTGCATTAGCTGGGGTGTATACTGATCACCATATTGGGGGTTGGGAAGGAATTTTCCCCCAGGTCAGATTAGCAGAGACCCTGGAGGTTTTTTGCCTTCTTCTGCAGCATGGGACATGGGTCACTTGCAGATTTAAACTAACATAAATGGTGAATTCTCTATAACTTGAAGTCTTTAAACCATGATTTCAGGACTTCAGTAACTTGGTCAGAGGTTAAGGGTCTAATCAGGAGTGGGGTGGGTGAGGTTCTGTGGCCTGCAGTGTGATAGAGGTCAAACTAGATGATCATGATGGTCCTTTATGACCTTAAAGTCTATGAGTCTATATTGTCCTCTCTTTTTCCCCCTATTTATGACTAATGTATCACTTGATGTCTCTTTGAACCTGGCTTGCAAGAGAGATGCCAGGTAGCATGAGCAAATATTATGCATTAATGTGATACATAATACTGGTGAGATGGTTCAGTGTCTGGAACAATATGTTCAGTTTGGTGCACTTGACCTATAGCTCTGATGCCAACTTTCTGATCTTACTGTGCGTACTCACAAAGCAAAGACCAGCAAAATCATCTGTAAATCTAACTACCTGCACATGGTACAATAGCTACATTTCAAATATGGTATTTTCTGAAACTCAAAGGTTTAAAGGGGAATTTTTACTTAATTCATCTTTTGCTTCTGTACCTTGCAACCTCCAAAATACTGCCTCATCAGGAATTGATGCTGAGGCTTCAGTGGTTAAACATCAACAAAACAAGAGAGCTACAGAGATTTACCAAATTCTATCCAGCTGGTTTATATGACAAGTGGATGCCAGATGGAGACTTTTTACACCACGTTTCAGCCCCAAATCACTTTTCAAGACAAAAGCCCCTGGCGAAATAAAGTTTCTGCTGGAAATCATGGCACCCTATTGGTTGCAACTGCTTTTGCGTAGGCCTCAGTCCTGCACTAAGAATCGTTCAGGGCTGCGCCTACTTGCTTCTCAGAGCAAAACTGCCCCTTTGGGCAGTGCTCTGTTTTGAATTCTGTTGGCATGAGACTACTGATGTTGCTACCAGCTGGATGATAACTCCATTGTTGGGACAAGCTGGAGAAGATAATTATGAGAGCTAATGCCTTTGTTACCATGATGCCTGGCAATTTTAGGATTTGGGGTGCGGAACATAATTCATGTTACTGTCTCTCTGTCCAGTTTCCAGGTGAAAACATCATGTTCCAAAAAGTTTATTCCTTTAAAATTTTAAACTGAAAGTGAATGCCTTGCGGGCAGAAAACAGGACTGAGTGCATTTCTTTCAAGCGGTTGTGTATTGCTGTCATTACCTGATTGTGCCTTTTTTGGGTAAAGGGGGAATCAAACATATAATTACAGTGGAATCTGACTAATTCACAGAGACTGAAAGCCCCTGCTGTAAATGACCAGATCTTGTGAGCTAGCCTTCTGATCCTGCAATGAAGTCAATGGGGGCCCAGGGAAGAAATAATAAAATAACAATCAAGGAGGCTGCATCCAAAGATGCGTTTAGTTCATTTACTTTAGCAGCTGTCATTTAGTTTGAATTCAGCTACATCGTGGAAAAGTCTTTCTTCCTGCCCTTAGATTTATGGAGCACCTTTCCAGTGCAAATAGACAAAAATAGAAGGAAAAGCTCCAAATTCAGCCGAGTTCCCAAATAGTAAAAATGATCGTCCAAGGGAAAAATAAACATTAAAGCAGATATGGCAGTTAGTGTACAGTACATGGTGCAGTTTATTTTGTAAAAACAATAAAATCTTGGTAGTGGGAGACCTCACTACAGTACTCATCTGTGAGGCCTCCGCTAAGAGTTGAGGAGGGTTCCTAGTTTCTTTGTGCAGATTTGGCAGCTGCAGTTGTTTGTACTTCCTGTCACAGTTTGCAGGCTAAAACTGGGGAGATTCTTTCAGGCTTCTTGTTTTCCAAGACATTGAGAAGGCGGTTGGGACTGACCTGCAAGCTGTCTACATGTAGGAATCCCAGTGATTTCAAAGAAGTGCTGCATGGAATTGGGCTCTCCACCTACATGTGAGTTCACCCAGACTTTCTGGTTTGTTCCTCAAGCATAGGGCGTGAGAGCCGGCCATGCTGTTAGACATGGGAGCTGAAAATGCATTCTGGGTATTTAATATTTAACTGAGCACCCTGAGCCTCTGATCTTCCTTCCAGAATTCCCATTTTGGGGATACTTTTCTTTCTCGGCAGGGCAGCGTGTTATAACAACATGACTTACTGAGATTGCAGTCAAACCCACCCTCGGTATAGGCATGGGAGTTACAGAAAAGGAAGCTTTCCTCTCACAGAGATGTCCTTGTCTATGGGCTTAACCCTTAGAACCCTGAGGATAAATAGACGACATCCTTGGGGTTCCAATACAAGGGACGGGAGACCCATCTCTCTCCTCTTCTCTGGCCCTTGTCAATGATTCTGCTTTCTTTGTAGTATCCTCCCTTTATCTCTGGCTACTGAGGAAGCCCTCCTACCTTCTCTTGGGACACCTCCTTCAGCTCTTGCTCCCTCACTCTGATCCTCACTCCCAGCCTGTGATCATGGAGCCACTTTTTACTGGTATAAGCTGGGGCAGGGGAAGTGTAAGGCAAGGTCCACAGGCAGGCCAGAATAAAAGGAGACTTGTATGATGGGAACAGTTTTAATTTCTGCCCTGTCAAGAGCCCAAAGGATCCCAGCTCTTCTTGCCAGTAGACCATCTCTTCCCCTACCACCCATGCACACACACCATCACTGAACATTGCCCTAAGGGTTAAAGAAATGAATGTATCTCCATGTAGTTACCTGGCTGTTAAAATAAACATAAGCCTTTCATTGTAATATTTTAACATTGTTCACCATGAAGCAGTTTTACATGGAGAAGAAAGCTTTCCTCTTCATAATTACCCTATCGGGATAGTCAATTATTTTTTATCAAGGTCCAGATTTCTTAGTCAAGGTATAGTCAAGGTCCAGACTCCAGAGAAAATAATTTTAAAAAACCATAACAGTAATGATGATAATAAGTAAATAAAAAGATTTTGGGGTCCATTCAAAAGTGTCTGGTGGTATGGATTTGACCCACGGTCTGCCTGTTGACTACCCCTGCTCTATACCGTGTACATGGAGTAAGTATGCCCAATCCTGTGGGTTAATAAAACTAAGGCAAGGCTGTAATTTTCTGACAATGCAGGTAGGAGAGAAGAGAAGTGAAATGACTATCTTCTGGATCCACGTAAACCATTAAAATACCAAAACATCTCCCAGGTTACTGGGAATGGGCTGCCTTAGAGCTGACCAGTAAGCACATTCACAGCTAAGGTGGCCATGTGTCCTGCAGGAGTACCATAATAAAGATAACAGATGTCAAATGGCCGTGTGGGGGAGGCAAGTTTTTTCTCATTTAAACTGGACCAAATGTTGGTTTTCCCTCCATTAAATGGCACCAACTGGTATATGAGATAAACCTGATGGGAAAGAAGACTAGAAAATCCTTTTTAATCATTGCATTGTTGGCCGGTCAGAACGTTTAATGATTTCTTTCTGTTCCCAGCTGCTTCTGTGCCAATGCCTTCTTATCCAAGCTCAGGCTCTGGTAGTTCCTCCAGCAGCTCTTCCACTTCCCACCTGGCCTCACCTCCTGTAAGTACAACCCACAGATATCTGGGGGGGGTTGTTAACATTCCTGATGGTGCCTTGGCTGCTGTCCCTTTCTGCTTCGCCATCTTGTTGGATCATTTGAAATAGGTCCTTTGCTGTCACTGTCTGAAGTTGCTGAAGATTGTAATACCTTAGTAATTCAGGCTGTGCCTGTTGCAAGCTCCTATGCAGTATGATGTGGGTTGGGGTCCTAAAGTGACTTTCTGTCTCCACAAGGAGTGCTTCAGTTTGTCTTTATCTATTATGCAAAGAGCCTGCAGTGAGCGAGGCTTGCATTAATGACACCAGCTGGTGTCAGTAGAGCTGTAAGACTCCTAAGAACCAGAACAAGTCATTAATTCAGCATCTAACGCTGGCTGCCAGCTCTCTGCCCTCGAGCCAAGTTTGACAGCACAATCCACCTTCTTTTGCAAGGTGAACCTGCCCAGACGCACGTTCGCCAAAGCTGTCTGCTCAGGCCCAGACCTGCCACAGTGTGGTAGGCTTAGGAGAGTGGATCTGAACGGACGTCTGTCCCCCTTCATTACTTAACCACTAAAACTTTCCTCTGAAGGGCTGAATGTTAACCTGCCAGCAAAGTGACATCCCCCCAGCTCACCGAGTGGATTTCAGAGACTGTCGGTGAAAGTTGCCTTTTGAACTTCTTTGTGCAGAGGAATATTGATGTGATGGGGATAAGGGAAGAGGGAAATGGTTATGAATTTTCTTGTTCCTCCTTTGCAAGATTGCTTTCCTATTAGGCATTTTGTTCTTCCTAATGTCCCTAGACCAGGGGCTCTGAATTTGCAGGTTACACGCCTCAAGCGGTGTCGTGAGTAGGTGTTACGAGGTTCTGAGGAGAAGAGAGTCTGGGGGTGGGTGGGGTGCGCATTCCTGGTATGGGAAAGGTTGGAACCCCTGCCCTAAGCTAACCCAGGAGCTCTGATGTTCAGGGTGATCTGGAAGAGGGGCTCTTTGCTCTTCATATCCTTTGGACTTCACCGAGTTGGGTCACTGGGGGCAAGAGTTTTGTTCATTTCTCTTCCTCCTGCAATTATCATCTCTCTTCTCTGGAGAGGAGGGGCTGGCCTAGGTCGTGAGATCTCTAGCACTCACGTCACACTTGATTAGAGAACATTGTGGCCGTCTCTCCTGTCCCTGAGCATCAAGAACGCCTAGCCTGCTCTCTGGCTTGAGCAGCACATGAGAGGTACAAACTCCCTGTCAAGCCACTGAGTTAGCAAGAGGTTTCATATACTGACCTTGCTCTAGGGACCCAAATGAAAGTTGCTTTAATTCAACCCCTTGGAGATCTCTCCCAGCCCCAAACAGCACTTGGTTGAGGAATGGCTAAGGCCTATATAGCAGACATGGTCGATATGCTTCCTGCCTAAGGGATGGCAGAAGGGATCCTTCTGAACCACTCACGTTTCCCCATTCCCATCCTTAAAGTGTCGATGTCGTGGCACTCGTCCCTTCTGGCTGAGGGGAAGGTATAATGCAGCTCTCCCTGGAGCCTGTCCTGCCACTGAAAGGACCATTTGGTATTGACTGACCACTCTGAGCTGCTCTTGATTCCCACAAGCCCTGCTCCCCAGGCTTCACTCCCCACTTATTGCGTCCCAGCCCCAGTGAAATATATTTGCACAGGTCAGTGCCTCGCTGATGACCCTACGTTCTGTAAACGTACCCAAAATCCAGCTACTGCCGTGGAGTGAGTGGATAGCAGCCGCGTGCCAGCAACAAAACTAACCCCCCTCCCTTCCCATCTCTTCCTAGTTCTCCTTGTATTCCTTCTGTGGTGAGCTGGTGGTCTATCCATCAGGAAAGTCTAAGCAAAGCGTGGTGCCTACCTCGGAGAAACTATTCTTATCTGGGGTGCATTTGATGTACCAGGGCCATGTTTTGGTGATCAAAAGAGGCATTGTTCTGACTTGGGTTTAGCTTTGAAAGATACGGTTCTTTTGCACTCAGTAAAGGAAGCATCTGTTTGTGGCGAGTTGGCAGCCCCCGTTTATCAGCAGAATTTTGGCTCTGGCTTTGCACAATTTAATTTAGAGAATCTAGCAGAATGATGCATAGCTGTATTAAACTCCGTGTTTGTTTTCTTTGCTTCAAGCAGTCCATAGGAGAGATGCAGCAGCTGCGGGAGAAGGCTCTGGTGTCTCCTGCCCAGGATTCCCCTGGTTTTCTGCATGGGTCTAAGGACTCCGCTGAAAGCAGCAGCAAGAATTCCTCCTGTGACACTGACGACTTTGTTATGGTCCCAGCACAGTTCGCAAGTAAGGCACGCTGTTTGTAGTGTGTTTAGAGACCGTGCAGAAGTGAGGCTGTTTGTACACTGAAGACCGCTTCTGGAAAGCCAAAACACTGATAGATCTGTGCGTTTTGACTGTAAAGTGGGAATGTTTTGGTTTCCCAGACTGAGGAAACATCTGGCACGGTGATTGCATTGTAGTACATTCTGTAACTAAATAGCTTCAAAGAAAGGATTTGAGAATAAGGAATCTTTCAGGACATGGACCTGAATTGAGCATAAGAACTGAAAACCCCAGTGGGGGAGAAGCAATGTAGGCTTACATAGATCATAGAACCTCAGGATTGGAAGACACCTCAGGAGGTCATCTAGTCCAACCCCCTGCTCAAAGCAGGACCAATACCCAATTTTTGCCCCAGATCGCTAAATGGCCCCCTCAGGGTTTGAACTCAGAAGCCTGGGTTTAGTGGGCCAATGCTCAAACCACTGAGCTATGCCTCCCCCCTGTATGTAGCAGTAAGTGTGTTCATATAAACACATGTACACAAAGAAGAGGACCCCCATTCAGCAATGCACCTAGGCATGTGCTTAAGTCTGTGCCTGTTCAGCAGAGCACTGAAGAACATTCTTCCAGTTAAGCATGTGCTTATGGTGCTTTGCTGAACTGGGGATGAGGCCCTCCCTTCCTCATCTCTCTTGCAAACATTTGAACTTTCCTGTAGGCTTGGAAGGGAGAATGGGCTCTGCAGTGTGTGTCGGTGCGTGTAATTAGAGTGTGAGAGAAGAACTCAGCGTTGCTTTTACTCTCCCCAGTAACAGCAGTGGGAGCCGGGTACTAACGTCTGACACTGTTCACATTTCCAGCATTTTGAGCATTTGGCAGGGGTGAGCTCTTCTGTGTATCCAGCTGCCACCTCACGGGGTCAGATTGGAATCTTGCCACATGGGGCATAGATGTGTTTGAGCCCTACGTGCAAAACATGCCACTGCATTTGCAAAGCAGCTAACGGCTTGCAACAAGGGACGCGTGTCTATGCTCCGAAACATCTCTGTCAAGTCTCTGCCCCTTTCCAAAAATACCTCCTTTCAAACCAAATCCGTCAAAGCCTGAGGCCGTGGGGATCAGAATGAAACCAGCTGCTGGCTGCACTGGTTCAGCGAAACAGAGATCTTAAAGGCTGCTTAGGATCCACGTTCCCCCTGGTCTTGGAGAAGCAGGAGATTAAAATCAGTCACTCTGAACATATAAAAGCTTTTAAGGACATGACCCAAACCTAATCCATTTCTTCACTTTCTTGACACACAGGTGATCTAACTGCTGAGGCAGCAGGAGGGAAACCCGTCCAGGACAGCCTGATGTACAGCGAGTAAGAGCGTTAGCCTCTTAAGAATTAGAATGGTTAGCCTCTGGCACGGACACTGCATTAAACGCTGCTGGGCTTGAGGGGATGGAGAAGGGATTTTGCTCACTTAACTCTATATGAGGCCCTCTCTTTGCTTCAGAGATGACTCTCTCAGTGACCTAGTTGCAAATTGCTTCCTGTTTGCACCATAGAGTCTCCTTAAGGTCCTGCCTATACAGCAGCCTGGAGATGTATTGTAATGGGCCCCCCAGACATGGGCTGTATTTTTAGCATAGAGAAACCTTTACAATTTTCTAGGCCTTTGGGATGGGGAAATTTAGTGACTCGTAGAGAGAAAGCAGGGACACCGGGGAACTGCAATGCTCTCTGATTCCATTCCCAGCAGTATGCCAGCATTCACTGGAAGAGATTTGGGTTGGAACCCAGCCCAGCTTGCTGGCTAGCCGCTTTTCCATCTGCCAGGCAAAGTTCCCAAGCCCTTTTCTCCTGCCCGTATGCAGAGCCTTGCTGCAGACTTGCGGCAGGACTAGACTTTACGATGAGGTCAGTAATAGGAAGAACTCCGACTCTTCCCTTCTGTACCCCTCTGCCAGGGAGCATTTTTTTTCTAGAGAAACTGGGGAGGGAGAGAAAAGTCTGTCCTAAGAAAACTGAGGGTGACTTGTCCACAGTCCCTCAGCCTTGTCTTGAGGAGGGGGTGTTGTGTCCTATCCACTCCGCGGGCCTGGGAATCGGGAGACCTGTGTTGGCTTCTAGACTTTGCCACTGACTCACTGCATGACCGTGAGCAAGTCTTTACCTCCTGATGGCTCGGTTATATCAGCTGTAAAATGGTGGGGGGTTGGTAACCGTACACCTTTGCAAAGCCTTTTGAGATCCTTGTATGAAAGGAGCTGCACAAGGGATAAAGGCTGACAATTTATTACTAGACTGATGAATAGTGCAGTGGGTTTGGAGCAGATGCTGCTGTTACTATCTTTCTATTATTGATTTAATCTAACCTCAGCCTACTCTCAGCCAAATTCACAGCCTTCCTGATAATTGAGTTGCCGTTCCATTGGGTTTCTTGGGACAGAGCTGAGGGACAAGGAAGAGTGGTTAAAACTAGCCTCCAATTCCTCTTTAAAAAAAAAACCAAAAAACTCTGAGGACCTGATTCTCATTTACACTGAGGCCCTTTTAAACAGGGCAGAAATTACATGTACACCCCCATTGAGGCCCCCTGGCAAGGGCAAAGGAGAGGAGAGGGGAATGGATTGCTTCCCACAGCGTGTGCCGGGGCACAGTTAACTTACATTCCGACACATGTGAAAAGGACACGAAGCCTTGGGGGGCAAAGCTGGGGGGAGCGGTAAGGAGCGGGGAAGTGCTGTTGCCCCCTGGGCTCTAACAGAACTCTCTCTCTCCCTTTCCAGGAGTTCTCTGGTGACTTCAGCCGGAGTGGAGAGCCAGGCAAGGACCCCATCCCCTTCGCCCCCGTACAGCACTTCTCCCAGCCCGGCAGGGTAAGAGGGAAGCTGGTGAGATTGTTCACCCCAAAAAAACAAGTTTTAGGTCTTGATCTAACTCCTGCTGAAATCAAGGTGTCTTTCCACCAATGTCAATTTGGGGGTGGGGTCAGAACCTCACAGTGAGGCTTGGCCTTGAGTCCTCGAGTCAAAGGGCAGCAGCTACAATAAAAAAAACTAACCAGAAAAACTCAGCAGCTTCAGGCTCAGCCCAGTCCTGGATGTGGAGCCTGAACTCCTCAAAGGCATTCCCTCCCCCCAAGAAAGGCAAAGGGAGAAGGAATCTGAGCTGGAGTTAACCCCCTGTGCTCTGGAGACCAGGGAGCGCCCTCAGCCCCCATCCAGAACTTTACTAATACTACACAGACGTGAGACTGAGCTGAGTGCAACCCATTGGTGGAGTCCCCCTCTGTGCCCAGTCCACGGAGAATACGAGTGTTACAGCTAGAGAACTTGGCTCTTTAGCTCAAGCTGTAGCCACTCTCACTTTTAGCACTGCAGAGTCCAAGTTCAATCCCCAGTGTGCCAGCCACAGTGGCGACCGTCACAGGAGCCCAAAGGCACTGCTTTGGCTGGGGCTTTTCCAATACCACCATGTTTTTCGTAGGGCGGCTCCTCGCTTGCATCACGTGTCTGTGAGGCTTATTTGGGAGCGATTTTTGTTTGTCTTTGTGGAGCAGGAAAGAAAGAACATTGTATTTAACTAGGGGAAAGGACCTCGCTGCTCACTGCAGTGCTGGAACCCACCACAGATATAGCCGCCTTGCTGCGAAGAGGCTGCGAGATGGAGTTTCTTATCTTCTGAGGCCACAATAGTACTGCGGCTGTGAGTGGCTGGTCTGGTGGGTAGGCGGCTGAATCTGTGGGAAGGTTGTCTCCCCATTTGTTCCTGCTGTCGAAGGAGGTGGTTCGGCCAGCTCAGATATTTTGAGTCTGCGTAAGACCCCAAGCAGCTCTCTGCTCCATACCTGAGACGGGTCGGTCCTGCTGCCAGATAGAGCTGTTTGGTTTGTAGTGATGAACTGTCGTGGGTATTGGTATAACTGGCTCGGCTGACGGGAACAGCAGTGGTCAAGAACCTTCCTCCTTTTGGTCACAGGTTCAAATCTAGCTAGGCCAGTGCTGACAACGGCCCATGTGAAATGAGTTTACAGTCCAGCTGGCCACACACCGAAATCCAGCTCCACCAGTGACTCTCCTTGTCTCTATTTGCTCGTAAAGATTGAATGCACATGGAGACTGATTTGATTGACTCCCACCCTTCAAGGTGGTCCATTGGCATAAGAAAGCTTGCACTGCCTCTGCTCTCTGAATAACAGGGAGGACTTGCGTGTCTTAACCTGTCGACCGGGCACCACTTACAAGTGGGGAAATTCACCCTGAAAAAACTTAAAATGCTAAAGAAGTCCCAGCCTTGCGTTGTGAAAACACTCCTCACCCAGAGAGAGCCCATAATTACGTGCCATTGCTTAAACCCATATAAACATAGGGAAGAAATAGAGCTCAAAGCCTTGCTGACATGATCGGACTAATTGGCTGGCACGTACCACGGCTCAGAGTTTAACTGCATGAGGCTTCTCATGCCGTCACCTGCTAAGCTTTTTAACAGCTTGTTCTTTAACTGATTCGTGTACAGCCATGGGATCAGTGTTCATTAGAGGATTCGGGCTTGTCCTAAAGAGCGGTGGGTGGAAACGCACGGAAGGTCATTGCAAATGCTAGCTCGCTTTTCACCATGCCCTCTCTCCACCAAATCAGGATGCCTGCGTCCCATTGGCGTGGAAGGTGGAAAATCACTGCTAGTTACATGAGGGTCTAGCGTGCCACTACCCCACTCCCACTCACTCATTCCCAGTAGCCTGTGTGGAACGGACCTCAAACCCTGCGTCTACAGAGACCCCAAAGAGAAACTATCTACCCTTCCAGGAAGGGGAAGAGACCACGGTAATGTAGGACTGGACCCACCACTCCACCCCAACAAAACGGAGTATGTGGGGACCTCAGCCACCCTGCGGGTGCTTCTGAGCTGGTCCCAGCAAGGTGTCTTCACCGTACTTGAGCATGGGCTCTGCTGCCCTTTGACTGCGTGATGTCGCTCAGGCCTTCAGCGCTTCACTGCATGCCATTGGCAGCAGGAGGCAACACTGGCTTTTCACTCTCCCTTTGGCACCACTTCTTAGCAGGCTGGAGCTCTCCCTTTGTTTGTACCTTTTGTCTTGCAATCAGCATTTTACCTCCCTCTCCCGCCCCTCCCTGCAGCGCTGGAGGCAGCCCAAATGGGACAGATAGCAAAGGCTGTTTGAGATTGGCTGGTAGAGAAGTGTTTGCCTCCAGATGTCAGTGTGCTTTCTGGAACTACGCTCCTGAATGTTAACTAGAATGTCACCTGACCAGGATTAACCCATATTAACTGCTAGGCTTTTTTTCAATCACTTCCCCATTGAAGATGTCTCATAAAATTGTGTCTATGTACTACTTTTGCTGTGTCTCAGATTGATGGGTTTAATGCCACTCTCTCCGAGCACTTTTAGTTACAACTAATTAGCTGAACTCTCTTTCCTTCTTGATCTGTTGGGCTCTGAGAACTTCTGGACCGCTGTGGTTTGAAAGACCTCCAGATATTTCCAATGTCTAATACGTACTAGGTTCAGGTTTAGTTACCAGCTATTTGTTGTCTGAATCAATTGGTAAGTTCCCTGCATGTCATCTAAATTTGACCTCCTCGTTTACAGCATACATGCAGTATGGAAGGTTGGCCCGTAGTGGGACTTGATATACAGTAGCTCTTATATGAGGCCACTCTTTGACTCAGTAACTTCTCTTCTTTGAAAGATGCAGGCCTGGGTTAGAAGTTCAGTCAGTCAGGCAACCTGCAAGGTGAAGAGTCAATCCTTTATCCCTTAAAACTTCAGCTGTTGCCCCCACAGACGGCTCTACGTTAGCTCCCAGATATCTCAGCCAAATCACCGTTCAATTTATATCTTATTGCACCCGTGTATCCATCCGTATGATGTGTCCTGTAAATTCCCCTTACCAAAGTGTCGCTGTTCTGCTGACAAACGCTTCAATAGCCTGGACCTTAAATCTACATCATCATTCCTGGTTTTTCCCCACTCCTTTTGCATGCACACGCACTAGCTTGTTGTTGTGGGGCTGAGCTTATGGGACATTCCTAGCCTGATTATTCTGAGGTGCGAAGCAGCAGTAGTTCACATAGACTTGATTGGGAAGTGTGGGTGCTCAGCATCCTGAAAACCAGGCTCTTGATCCTGTAGTTGCTGTTTCTGGAGCACTTGTGCTGACATCCCTGGGAGTTTGGAGAAAATATGAATATACAGAACAGAAACTAGAACTGCATAGAATTAGCAAACGGTAGATGTTAAGGAGGAAAAGAGGAAAAGTGGGTCACTTCTATGTCTTCCTGCTGTGCGAGAGGGTCTTTTTCAGCCCACTGGTGCTGCTCCAGTGGTGAGTGACTTCTTCATGGGCTATGGACAATGTCCTGGAAATCTGCCAGTAAGCTACAGCATATAGGCATGGCCAAACATTGTCACCAGCAACTGTGGAGGCCTTTGCAAAAACGTGCTTTTTGGTCTTTAACTTCTTTTGGCAGCTGTATAAGACAGCAGTGGTAGTCTCTTTACTTTACTTTACTTTTCTTGTTTCCTCTTCTGCTTGTGTGAAGCATTTCTGGTGTGGGTTATGTACCAGTAGAACTGTTGGCCGTGTAGCCTCTACAAGGTGAACCCAGATTTCCTAAGGGCAGTGATTTCTGTGTCCCAGATTGACCAAGAGAAGATTACAAGAACCTCCATCGCTGATAAGATCTTCCTGTAGCCGTGCAACAGCTACCTATTTGGGGTTGGCTGCCGTGAGTGACACTGCCATGGCAATTAATCCTGGAATTCCCTGAAGACCTAAGGATTTGGGAAAGGATTTTAGGAAGCTACTTAGTTTAATCATACAGGGGTGCGTTTTCTTCGTTTTGTGCAGTATAGTATACAGGCAAAGAATAATGGAGAAAACTGCTAGCTGAAGGGGATAAGTATTGGAGCCTGAACTGAGTACCCTATTCAGACTTAACTGGAGAGCAATCTGTAGTTTGCAGGATGAGTCTAAAACACTCAACTCCTCTTGACCTCAATGGGAATTCTGCACACACTGTATAGCGACTTTCCTCTCCAGTAGGTCGCCCGCCCCACACTTGGTTCACTTGCAGACGTGCTCATGTTCCCAGGGTTGTGTGTCTGCCTAGGAATGCTGAGACTCGTGGAGATGCCGTCTCTTTGGCGATGCTGCTGCATGAGTCGCAAGTAGCTTTGGGCAACAAGTGACTCTTGGCCAGTGTCCTTTGTAAGCAGCTGCGGTTTAGCCTTTGTTCAGTGATGTGCTCCTTGGCTGTGGTTCTGAGGCTGCTGGAAAGTAGGCTGGATGCAGCTTGAAATAGCTGAGGTCTAGTTTTCCTGGCGGGTGTGGTGCATCATGTTTCTAACACAATCAGTGGGCGGGAATCGCCCTGAGGAAGGAGAGGTGAGTGGTTTTTGGAGGTGTGCGGTGGCCCTTCCTTTAATGGCTCTTCTAATACAAACTCGCAACCTGAGGAGAGGAGCGAGGTGGATGCTGCCCTGCAGACAGTCGCTTAAGCAAGTTAATACATTAGATTGTGTCATTAAACACTATCTCCTCACAAGAGTCTTTATTTCTCTTTGAATTCCACAGCCGGCAAGGCCAGTTTTCCAGCAGCAAGTACGAACACTCTGTCCCCATCCCGGTCCCAACGCAAATCCACAACTACCGGCGGATCGAACAGAACCTACAGTCTCCCATTCAACATGCTTTGCCACAGTAAGTGCCAAGGTGCTGGCAGGAGGTAATGCCACCTCCTGCTCCTTGCAGGAGCCTCCAGATCTGCACTGACTATATCATAAGAAGGTTTTACAGTGTGATCCATCTCCATCCCTGTGCACAATTTCCTGTACTGCGGGCCCTCTCCCTGGCAGTAGGTGGGCAGCCCAGCATGCCGTGTGCTAACATTGTTTGTGGCATTTTGACACCAGTAATAGAATCTATTTGTGACTGAGCGCTGTAAGAGTGTGTGTGTGTAAGATTTTCAAAGGCACACTTAGTTACTTAGCTCCCCTCAAGTTTCAATAGGAGTTGGGCACCGTATGTCCCTTCCCCACTGTCAGATCAATCTCTCTGATGGAACATCCAAGGGAAAATGGTCTTTTATTTGGCAAATGGCTAAAACTTAGACATTTTTGGTCAAACTACTGAAAATGATTGAAACTCATTTTTATAAAAATCTGTTCACACGCTTAGTCACACCACAAAACGATGTGTCCTATGTGACACTTCCATGTTAATGTGATGATGCAACACAATTAGTGCATGAGCAATTCATGCCTGCGAGGTAGAGCGCACATTGGGGAACCAATCAGGATGAACCGGATATTAGTCTTGGACCATGGGAGTGACGCTTTGCGTACTGCATAGATGGATCACACCTCTGAGGAGCACTTGACTTCTTTCTATTGAGATTGCCACACACACGCTAGTCTTACAGACTTGTCCTGTGGCTTAACCATGGCACTCCCAGTTAAAAACGAATTGAAAGGAGAGGCATACGAGAAGCACGAGACCTTAAAGAAAGTCCACGTACCAAAGGTGGAATATGTTCAAATTATTGACAAGTTGCGGCGTGTAAGCAGCAAGCAAAGAACCAAGTCTCAGCAGAAGTATGACTTCTTGCCAAGGTGAGTTTCTTTTATGTTTACATTCATTAGGGTTAGCTTTCAGCGGGGGTTTGATATTCCTGTCAGACTGGTCTGCCGAGAGGCCTCAACCCGTTTTGCAAAGGCTGATAACACCTAAGATGTGATGGGTCAGTCTGACCTAACCGGGAGTCAGCAAACAGATCATGGTGTGCCAGTTTTTTTAACACATTCTTACATTCTGGCTAAACGCCTTTCTGCTCTTAGATGCCCCCTATTTCCTGGAGCCGAGCTCGCTGCAGCTGCTGGGAGTTAAGCATGAGAAAAGAATTGACTATCCCCCTTAATAATCCTTGCTGTCTGCAAAGTCAAGGATCTGGAAAATTTGCAGATATAGAGTGTACCTGTGATGTGGATACCAGGGCCTGGAATTGCTGGTTCAGATTCACAAACTATAGCCTACCAGTCGGATTAAAGTATTGTGTTAGGCTGCTTTATTTAGCATGGGTGCAATGATGAGACTAACATAATCTCTGCAATCTAAAGAAAACCCACTGTATCTTCTAAAAATTATCAGGCTCATGCAGAGCAGCATCCTTGTGTCCAGGAGCCTTGTGCTCAGTAAATTGGTTTCTTCCTCCATGCAGCAGGTGCAGTGCACATCCTCCAAGAACAGAGGGAAAACCTTATCAAGCATACTTAGAAGGACAGTGACCATAATGGCTGGTCTTCCTTATCAGTCATTTGACCAAACGTTTTAAAGTTTTAGACCCAAATTTGGCTCTCGGCTACTAGCTCACAGCTCCCACAGAAGTCAGGGAAAGTTGAATGCCAGGTATCTGGGGGGCAAACTTTGACCATTTTACCAAATGACCTAGGACCACGTGATGCAAACAGACTAAAAGTTTTATCAGTTAATGAGATAATTTGGCAGTGTGACTGGAAGGTATGTACCTGGTGGGCGGAGTTTGTCTGTGTCCAGATGTGACATGTGGTAGTGATAACCATGTGGTAATTTGCATTTATCTGTGGCCACCTCACCTGCTCTCTGCTTGCTAATTCCATCTCTCTCACAGGACTGCTTCTAATGTTC
This sequence comes from Lepidochelys kempii, assembly GCF_965140285.1. NCBI lineage: Eukaryota > Metazoa > Chordata > Testudines > Cheloniidae > Lepidochelys > Lepidochelys kempii. Next base: position 20,004,478 of record NC_136394.1, on the reverse strand, counting down.
CATGTCTCCACGCAGTTTCAAGCCGCTGTCATTTTTAAACTCTTCTCTTTTTATGGTCCAAAGATGGACTAGCCCCTTTAAAGTTATGCTGAAGCAAGTTCAGGGCAGACGGCGTTCAGTCTTGAATCAATGATATTATTGAGATCTGATACCTAGTAAACCATATGGAGTACAAATGCTTTCTGGATCCCATTGAAGGGTCTAAAAATCTTTTCTCTGTGCCAGGCTTCTCTTTCATGTTTGTGTGCCACAAATAATTTTTTTTGGGGGGAGAGTGTAATCCATAATTTTATTTCAAGGCCAGGTCAGTTGGACGATACCAGAGCTATAAATATGGAACATCTTCACTTACAGAAAAGCTTTTTTAGAGTATTTTTATATGCAGTATGACATGCAGGAAAGTACCAGTAAATATTTTAAATCTTGTTCCACTTAAGGCATTGTTCCTGTAAAGCAGGTGGCATAATGAAACATATAATGGTGTTTCTTAAAGAATGTAATGGCATTTATTTGATATGACCTCTTGGCTTCATCATTCACGAGTAAAGTGTATATTCACACCAGTAGAATCTTTATGCCATCAGATTACATATGCCTGCATACCTGCACCTTAATCTTACAAAGGAGAGAAAGTATAGTGTGTATTCATGACGGTATGATGCATTGAGTTGAGTAGTTCTTTCAAATCACTCACCGATCCCTTTCCAAAAAAGCCACCTGTGGCTTGCGACCACCACGTATTTTTGGAAATGATTGAAAATGAATTTTTTTTTTTTTGCAAGAGATGACTGAGAGTGAAAATAGGGATTCCATGTGAGAAAAGGGTTTTTTTGGTTATTCGTGGAGTCTGAGTGCCATGCCCAATGACTGCAGAAGGGAATCTTGGTGAAGGAGGTTACCCTGGTAAAAAGACATTCTGTTCTTTGACGTGCGCGTGTGTGTAATTATTTTTTCCTGTAAAGAAAAAAATAGAGTGAGATACCAAAACCAGTATTCCTGTCTCTTTAAAGGATCAAGGTTTTGATGGATCCACTGTACTCTGTTTCCCCTTCTATTTGTTTGCAGGATCTGGGGAATACTTTAGGAGGATAGATAAGTGTAATTTTTACTCCTTAAGGCTGAGGTTTTTCAAGGGAGCTTAAGGGAGTTAGTAGCTCGGACTCTCTCTTGAAAATCTGAGCCTAAAAAAATTCCTGTGTAGCACTCAGTCATTCCAGTTGTATTGGCCACACACCACTCTGTGTTGCTTTGTACCCATTCCTGACATGACTCAAAGCTCTCTGAGGCAGTAACTCATTTGGCACAGCTCATCTATTGTACAATGCCACGCGTGCCTATGAAGCTATCTAATTAAAAGTCTGCTCTAACCAGCAGCCCAACATTGATAGGCAACAACTAGGATAACTAATCACTGGACGTTTTTGATGGTTATTAAAACAAACTAGTAACATGAAAGATCTGAGTCTCTGGCTTCCAAGAGGGTGCTGTAAATATGTGTGTGTGTGTGTGAGAGAGAGAGAGAGAGAGAGAGACTAAAAACGATGAGAACCCCCTGATTTCCCTTTTATAGCTAAGCTAATTGTATTCTTTTTTTTCAGCTTACATTGTAAGCTCCTTGTTCTGTGTTTTGTATGGCACATAGCACAGTGGGGCCTGGTCCTCGGTACTACTGCAATACAAATCATAAACAATGAAGATTTGGCTTGGTGGAAAGTAGCTGGGTGAGCTCAAATGTGTGGTGATGTTGTTTTCGTTGCCCTTCTTTAGTGGCATCTTGAATAACCTGTGCATTATTGCTGTTTCCAATAAGGTCTGGCACAGTCCGAAGATCAAGCAGTACAAGCCCTCTTGGGTTTGCTAAAATCGGTGCTTCCCCTCCTTTCTCTGGAGAGCATGGAGCTGTGCCATCCCCCAGACGGTTCTCCTTCGGCGGTGCTAAGCCTTACACACCATCCCCGCAAGGTAAGGTGCCAGCCAGGTAAGGGCACCCCATTTCACTAGAAAAAAGGAAGATGGCCTAATGGTTACAGTACGGGTTGGGATTGCTGGGTTGTATCCCTGGTCCTGGCGCTGATTTGCCTGACAAGTGTGTGTACCTCAATTTTCCCATCTGTAATACGCGGATAATAATACCCATCTGCTGCATGAGACATGAGGTTTGCTTAGTGCTTGGGGAAACACCTTGCAGTCCTCTGGTGAAAGGCTCCATGCAAATCAGAATGTTCATGTTACATTTGAAAGCAAGGCAGACGAGTTCGGAATGAAAGGCTTCAACTGCTTCCTTGGGCCCTGCCCATCAGCCTTTCCCATGGTGAAGTAACCAGTGGATCTTCGCTTGGGGCCTGCTGATGAAAGGAACCGATGTTCAGCTGCTGCACTGAGCCCTTGTTTGATCTGTTGTCCTGCAGCAGCCTTGTCCCGAATGAGGGGCAAGGGCAGAGAAACGCAAGAAAGAAGGGCCAGATTTTCAAAAGAACTCATCAGCACCCAGCAGCTCCCATTGCTATCTGTGGAGGGCGAGGGTGGATTCCCCCTTGTTCTCAAAGGGACCTGCTGGCTTTTGAGCTCTTTAGAAAATCTGGCCCCAGTTGTGTGTCTTGGGAATCCAGAATCTTTTCCAGTGCTGATTTCAGTTAAAATGAATTTTACCTCAGAGAGTTGGGTCCACATCCCAATCATTATACATTCGGTCTTATCAGGGTTTGGTGTCGTTACTGATTAACAAACAGGGGGTGACATTCTGGTCTCACTCAAATCAATGGCAAAACTCTTGCTGACTTCAGTGGGGCCAGTATTTTGGCAAGGTCAGTGGAATCCCCAGGGGTAGCCTTCTCGGTATCAGACAATCTGACCCAGACGCTACAGAGCAATTCAAGGGCAGGGCATTTGGGGATAAGATTAGCCCTGTTCTGCATGTGTTGTGATATGGAGAACTAGCTAAAGGGACGGACTTGGATTTTACTAGATCCTTTACATCTCTGAAGTCTCCAATCCCATGTTTACAGGACTCATATAGGTGGGGAGCCAATGTTTTTCCTATTTGATTTCTCTAATTAGACCCCAGTCTGTTATGATGAGCTTCTGATCAAGCTTCCTAAAGCTCTCAAACTCCTTTCTCTGGAGCTTTTCAGTCCTTTATTCCTACACTGAGGGAGGAGAAGGGGAGAGGTAGCTGTGTAAGTGCGTCTTGCGCTCAGATGGGTCTGCGGTGAAACTTATTTATCTAAAGTGGTTGTGGCATCGTCTGGGAAAACCTAATACTGTATAAACCTTTTGATTGTGTCCCTCTTAAAGTTGGAACAATTCCAGAGCAGCCCGGCCAGACTGTTTTCTTCTCCCCACCTGGAGCAGAAATGAGAAGCAGGATCCCCATGCCTGGTATGTCCATATTGTGTTTATCTTCCTCTTCTCTTTCTGCCTGCCTCACATGAATAAGGGGCTAGACACAACAGAAATTTGCTCTCCAAAGGGCCTTGGGTACAGTATTATCCTTCTCTGATGCTTGGCTCAGACAGGAAATGCTTTGTGATGAGAAGAGAATCCTTACCCATTGGCTCCTCCCCCGCCGCTTCCCAGCTGTCCTTATACCACAGGGCCGTGAAATTAACATGTTTTAATGGTGCTTGTGGATTGCACATGATAGAAACTCTGGCTTGTGTCTTGGAAGTTACTGGTTTGTGCGGTGTGGAATCCCAGTGGAAGTCCTGATTCCTCCTCCTCCTCCCTACCCCCATGTTCTCCTAAGCCCTCCTTGCTAATTTGCTGGGCCAGAGAGCTCTGACAATGTGCAGGGTCCCAGCAGATGAACTTGAGCAATGATGCCCCCTCATTTCATGAGCCCCTGGAGTTCATGCACCCACAGGTCAAAGCCTAAATCAGGCCTGAAGTTTGGTGGCATGTTGCTGAGAACAGAGTCTGGACTTGACCATGTATTGAAGGATTTGATCTGTAGGTGCCAAGGACAAACTTGCCTCCTCTGCTTTCTTAAGGCTTCCCTGTAGGTCCTGAGAGCAAACCAGCTCCCATTGTTAGAACCGGAGAATGACTGTGTGTGTGTGGGGTGGGGGGTGTTCGGATTCTCTAGGTGCCTCAGTGCCTGACCACTCTTCCCGAGGGATGGGCTGCCGGCTTCACAGCGCTCCCAACCTGTCAGACTTGCATTCCTGCAGGCAGAAGATTACCAAGCAGCACTCTGACCCTCTAGTTGCTCACTTTGGCCACGCTCCGGTCAGTCAGCCCCTGCAGGTTCATGGCTTGCAGCCCTGCCGACAGCTGAGGTCCTCACCAAAGCTGTCTGAATTCATGCAGAGAAGTCCCTTGCCAACTATCTTGGGCTCCCCTACAAAGGTATTCTGTGGACTGTGTCTTGCAGCTCAGTCTGGTGGGTTATTCTGGAGTAACTAACTGTGTTTAGATAAAACTGGTTTGGATTTGCCGTGGCTGGTTAGTTGTTCCTCAAGGGCTATTTAGTCATCTGTGTGCAATGAGTCAATGCTCCTATTCCTAGTGGACAGATCTCGCTTGGCATCAGCATCTGAGCAGTGAGTTCAAGGGTCTGAGAGGGCCCTGCAAATGAGCTGCCCTATCCCTACAGATTAGGACTGAGGCATAGCAGTGGGCTTCTGTGTGGGGCTGAGTTCCACAGTGCGGCTGGACTTGTAACACAAGGTTTTGCCCTGCAGGCATCCTGAGGGTGGTAGCAGTAGAGATGGGATACCTGATTTCTGCCTGTGAAGCGGATGCTATGGTTACCTTTGGTCTCCACTTATATCCGAGAGCTCACAGAGTTTAAGGCGAGAAGGGATCACCAGATCCTCCAGGCTGCCTTCCTGTCTATCATAGGCCACAACACGTCACCAACATGCTCAGCCCAAGAAGTTGGATTAGGCTAGAGCATTTCAGACTTCAGGAGACTACGTTGGTCCTGAGCCAAAGACAGAGAACAGGAGAGGTTGAATTGCCCCCAGTGTCCGAGGCCCCTGCAGTGGAGAGAACTGAGTCAGTCAGGCACAGCTCTGAAGCGGCACTTAAAATTCAAAAATGTGTGCGACAGCTGCCTTTCCTCTGGGGCGGGGGGAGGGCCGAGATGGTTTCAGTCACAGTTTTGTATAGACAGCTTCATGTAGAAAAACCCAAACCAGCTTGATGAGAATATTTACAAATAACTCAGCGAGAAACCCCAACTCTCTCCTTTCTAGGCTATGTCCCCTTTTGAGTTCCCCAAAACCCCCAGCTCCCAGAACCTGCTCACACTCTTGGCCCAGCAGGGAGTCATGATGACCCCGACACGGAACAAGACTCTGCCAGACCTGAAGGAGATGGGGCACTTCCATTGCCAACAGGCTGGCCTGGGCTTGAGGCCTGTGGAAGAGATTAAGGGCAGGTGAGATATCGGCGTGTTCTGTCATAAAGTACGTCATATCGTGCACACTCACGGCTACAGTGCGTTTTACAGTCATCAGCTAATATTCACAATACGCCTGTGTTGCAGGCTCATACTACCCTGACTTCTATAGGCTTCGCAGGCAGAGGCAGACCATGACCTAAATTAGTGACTTTGGGCATCCTAATTTTTGGCTGTATAAAGGGGCCTGATCTTCAATCGGTGATGAAGACCCACTCTCTGCAAATCAGGCTCCTTTAAGGTGTTTCAGGTTGGGTGCCCCAAAACTGAAGCAACCACAATCACCAGGCACTCCTGAAAATTTAGACCAGGAGAATGGCCCACCCAGCAGATTGGTGGTAGAGCTGGGATTAGGACCCCAGCCCTTCACCCAGCTGGGATCCAGGCTCAGTCAGTTAGACCAGACTGCCATCAGTTGCACGAACACACCGATTGCTCCATTTGGAAATGGTTCCTGCAGTGTCCTACCATTGAGGCCATTTCAGGGCCTAACCCTACTGTGCTGTCATTAGTCTTCTCTAATTATCCTCCTGAAGCAGCATGGCATTTGTGGTGCAAGCTCAGCTCTCTCCTGGGTTCATCCTGAATAGCCCCATATCGAGTGTTGCAGTTCTGCCTGTCTATCGGGGGGAGGCGGCAGGGTTTGTTGCAGAGGACGGAGTGAGGTCTGAAGGAAACCGTTTCTGTGGCAGAGCTCCATTGGTGAATGCTGAGGGAAGGAGAGATCCACGAAAGGAAGGTGTTGATGCAGGTAGCTGCGCTGCTAACTGTTCCCTGTTCCAGCAGGAGATGCCCCTACGGTTCTGATATAGCGGAGTAAAGAGCCTCACAGGCCAACAGCTGCTTCAGCGTTAAGCCCTTTGCCGTGCAATGTGCAGAACGGGCAGGGAGGCAGAATGGTGCAGATTAGGGAGTGGAAGTTCACTGAAACCTCAGCCCCTCCTGAAACTGTCTTTGTCTTCCTGCTTCACCTTTAATTTTCTCTCTAGATCTCTGAGCACCGGCCGCCTCACTGACCTGCTTCTCAAGGCTGCCTTTGGGGCTCAGATCTCAGAAGCTGGCAGCAACGACAGCCTGAACAATGAGAAGCCAATGGAGATCACAGGTATGAGGGGAGGCCATGCGGCCTTGCCTGGTTCTTGCTTTCCAGGGCTTTGTGTGAGTGGGAGGTCTCTGGTCTCCTAGCCTGGGAGCAGGAACTGACTGCTGTATCTGAAATGGGGATAATGCTTCTTCCTTTGTAAAGCACTTGGAGACCTAGGGATGAAAAGCGCTGTGGAAGAGCTGGGTATCCTTATTACTTATTATCTCTGAGGTCTTTTTTATGATGGATATTTTAACGGGGACAATTGAATAAGCATCGGATGCTTTTCAAAGTGCAGCTCAAACGTGCCTTCACCCTCACCGTGTCCCTTTGAGATAGGGGGACATATGATCTCCATTTCCCAACTGGGAAGTAGCGTGTGGAAGGGGTCCTCCTCTGAAGAGCTGCAGGAGTCGGCAATCTAGTTGGCAGTGAGGCCATGTAACGCTGCCGGTGCTCCTTGGTTGCGCCCTGTTTGTATGCAAGCCTGTGTCATTTCCTTTGTCAGCGGGATGCTTGGAAAGGAAGCAGTGGAATCTAAAAAGAACGGGTGGGAACAGCTTGAGGTTGTGGGGAGAGGAATCCTGTCCTCTGAGTAATAATCCTGGTAAAAGCTGCTCCTTTTCACTCTTCCTCTGTAGCTCTGCCTGCTGCTTATGGAGGAAACCTATACTGTGGGGCTAGAGCTGGGGGCTCTGTGAGCCCTTCCCCAGTGATCTTCACGGTTGGATCCCCTCCAAGTGGGACAACACCACCACAAACCACTAGGACCAGGATGTTTTCAGGTAATGGCCCTGCCCTTCTGCTGTGATGGGTCTGTCTGGAAGACGGTGGCCACAGGCCTTCATGCCACAGACTTTGCTTTCTGTTGTGGGAGCACTGGCAGCTCTGAAAGGTTTAGCAGAATGCATTTGTTCCTGGCCTGAACGCCATTGAGATTATAACCCTAGCAAATACTAAAACAAGTTATCACTGAAAGCTCTTTCCGTTGCTTCGAGGAGGATTGTGGATGATCAAGAGAGGTGCAAATATTTGTTACTTGATATCTCTCTCTACTTCAGGAATAGCCCGTTTTTAGTGCTTTCCTATCAGAACAAGTGTCCGTGTCGGTCAGTTCACCCCCTCTAAATAATGCTGTTCAATAGGAAATGACTGTGTGCTTAATAGTTAACTTGGGGAACACTTATGCTCACCATTATGACTCTGCATTGTTCAGTCAAGATGTAGAGTTTAATTAAAGGACTGGCTTTAACACCTGATTAAGGAGACCATGCTGAGAGCCCTCTTTCTTTCTCCCTCAGTCCCTGTCCTAAATGTGGGCTTTTTGGCATTGAGCAGAAAATCCCCAGGATAGCATGAAAATTGATTATAGAGACCAGAGGGTATGAAGATGAATCATTCCCTAACCTGCTGAGAGCGTCCTGTACATCATACGTAGGCTCCATTTTCTTCAGAGTCCTCTGGAAAAGATGCCAAGCCACCCCTAAGCCTTTCCAATGCAAGCCGTGCAGTGTATATTATGACAAGTTCGCTAAATGTTGCAACTGGATAAGAGTTGAGCTTGAAGAGCTGTGACTGGTCCTTATTACCCCTATTCCATTAAGTACTTCATGTTTTCTAGTTCATGTACAGAAATGGGATAGCAGGCTATCATTATTGGGAGGGAGGGGGCTCGGAGGCAGTGTGACGTAAGCTGAAGCTATACACGGCCTCAACGCATGACAAGTTTGGAGTGACCATAAATAGGGTCATTAGACAAGTATAACAACAGAGCAATTGTACAGGCCAGATTAAAGCTTCTGAAAACGGTGGCCTGCAGATTCAGGGACACCCTAAACCTGAGATTCCTACAGCTTTGCCTGTTCCATTCGTCTCTCCTCAAAGAACTGGAAATACTCAGACCTTCTTTGCGGGCTTTGAGGTGTAGTTCTCAAGCAAGGTGGCCTTAAGGGAAAGAAAGCCGCATACAACTCTGTACATGAGTAACTCAGCAGCAAATTATGTGGCTGAGCCTTTTGAAGGCTGTATAAAGCAGCAGATGGAATCCAGAGGGGAAAGGCTGTGTCTTTTCCAACTGCGATGTTCAGTGACCGTAGGGAATCCCATCTTAGCAGAATTTGCATAGCTGGATTAGATAGATATGCATTACAGCCAGGATTGGAATCCTCTGTGTCTCAAAGAGAATGTTCCCCATCGACAACATATGCTTCAATGCGGGTGATGGTGAATATATTTAATTCTCTTATTATAACTGCGTGACTTTGGAGAGTCCTTTTGCTATTGATAAATCTTATAGTAAACAATGTGTCTGTGGTGCTCTCTGGGCTTGAGTATGATTGGCCCAAGGGGACGTGGATGGTGGTGGTCTAGTTGATGGGACACTGGACTAGGACTCAAGAGACCTGGGTTCAGTTTCTGGCCCAGCCACAGTGTGGAACCTTGGACAGCTTAATCTGTTTTGTACCTCACTTCCCCATCTGTAAAATGGGGGAGGAGAACAGTTCCACCCAAATGAACCAGGAGCCCGGGTAGTGACATGCTGTTGTCCATAGGGTCATAACTACTAGAGATGGCAAATAACGGGCTCCAAGATTGTGGCATACACAGTTACGTTGCCTGGGATCTACTGCTTTCTTTGTTAGGCATCTAATCAAGAAACCCAATACTCTATTTCCTAGCAGGGTGTCTATGTGGTGGAGGGGATTGTACATCGTCTAAGCAATGGCTATGCTGCAGTTCTGCCTGGTATTAATGTCTAAGTCATTGCCATGTGTACTTTTCTTCTCAGTGGGTTCTTCAAGTTCTCTGAGTTCAGGAGGCTCATTCAGTGGCAGACCCTTGCTAGTGGGAGCTGGTGGGGATGCCATGGAAGCTCTGTCTAGTCTCCGGTACACTCTTGTGGATCCCATTGCGGCTAATCTGGAAGGGGCAGTTACATTTGAGGCACCAGAACTGCCTGAGGAGACGCTCATGGAGGTGGGTACATCCTATGGACTTAAAACAGAAAAGGAGGGGTGGGGGTGGAGGGGTGAATCACCAAAAGCAAGTCCAAAAAGCTAAAATATTGGATATTTGCAGCTGAGGGGATCAGACCCTCTGCAAGGGAGCAAGGCCAGTTTACACCAGATCTGGCCCATAAAGTTCAATAAGTAAAAAATGCTTTCAGCATATTGGTCCTGCTTGTCTGGGAGGGAACAAAGTTACTGAGCTTTTTAGTCCTTGTGGCTGGTTACTGGTGTGACAGGGGGTATAATTTTGCCATTTCTAAAGCTGAAATTGAAGGTTGGAAACCGCACTCAATATTGCATGTTCTTCTTTGACTGAAAATCAGCTGGTTGTGAAGAAAGTCTGGGTTGTTTCTTTTTAAAAGGAAAAAAAACACAAAAAGTGCTCCTGATGTCTAGCCAGAATGCAGCCAGCGAGCTATTTAATATCTCCCATTATTATCTTCTGCATGCACTGGGGATTCCGTTAGCGTTACAATCTCCGATGAAAGGACCTAAAAGAAAATAAACTTGAGGCTTGTATTGATAGCAGGGGGAGAGAGAGAGACTCTGAACCAACAAAATAGGCTGTTGAACCATCTTTGTCAAGTTGAAAGGCAGCCAGACACCGCCTTTTCCCCAAAGTGAATGGAGCGGAAAACATAGCAAACGCTCCCTCTGCCCAAGTCCATTTGAGATGTAAGTCAGGTTATCCATTTGCAGTGGAGCTGGGGAGAGAGGGGAAGAACTAAGGCATGGTTTCATCTTTATTCATAATCTTGCGGTAGCTCATGTAGGACTATGGAAGGTTCTTTACAACCAAGCCTCGAGTCCAATATCAAAAAATCATCCTCTGGATACATGCAGAGACCTGTGCACTTTGGTTTAAGAATTAAGGTTTGATTGTTCCTTTTAAAAACAAATTTTTTTACAAAATCAGGTTAGGGAAATGAGACTTGAGTTGTCAGGTATGCACTGAGTTGGTTTCATCTGCTACGGTTTCTGCAGAGCCATAGGGCTGAGATTTTAACATGGATGTGATCCATGTTGTGTGGGGGTTAACTAAATTTCCTGCCGCCTTAAGAGTCCCAGAAGCATGGGAATGTGGCAGCCACACCTGCTCTGTGGGCCTGAACAGAATCTTCCGAAGGAAATGTCAGCTTGATCTTGTTAATGCTGTGCAGTTCTGCTTCAGATGTCTGCAATGAGTCATTCTGGTTTGGTCCTCATTTCTGCTGAACGCAGGCTTTAATAATCCATTCACATGTTGCAAAACCTTCCTGGCACCCAGATTTTTTTGGCTTATTTGTAACCCCTTTTGTGCCCTGCGGATCTGTCCGGAATGCCAACCTGACAAATTTTCCACCCAGATGCTTTCTGCTGACGTTTTTACAGCACGCTGAAATGTTGGCATTTTGAAACCTATTATTTATCTCAGGTTCAGTTGTAAAAAGTAAGTAGATGTTTTTTCTTTGAAAAAGTTCCTTTAGGGGAAAACACAACAAATTCAGGACTGTATTTAAAAGTTTGATGTGCAGTGCTAAAACAAAGTACATATTGGGGACTGGGGCAGGAGAGGTTCTGAATGATTACTGATGGCAGGACTGGAAAGTACCATGGGCTCTTTATGGGTAGAGAGAAAGGAAGGTCCACTGAGTTGGGTGCTAACCTGGCAGTTGGGAGACTCGGGTTCAATTCCTGTTCCATCATATGTGACCTTGGGCAAGTCACTTAATCTCTCTGTGCCACAGTTCCCCATCTGTAAAATTGAGATAATACTAATTCCCTATTTCACAGGGGTATTGTGAGGGTAAAGATACTAGAGATTTTGAGGTGCAATGGAGGCCAGGTACATATGAAACCCATGAACCAAGAAGCTGAACTGATGAATGAATGAAGAAACCTATATGATTGGTTGCTCAATGTGAGGGATGTATTTCTCCCATAACTCCTAGACTAAAGGGCATTAACCTGTCGCTTTGAGAGGAGGACTGACCCACTGTATGAATAGAGAGCCAAGGTGGGTGAGGTAATGTCTTTTATAGCCCCCCCTCCTCCCCAATGTCTCTCTAATATCCTGGGATCCACACAACTATGACACTGCATGCATCCATTGAATGCATGATAGACCTGCTAGCTCTTCCGATCATTTTGATAGAAAATACCAAAAAGGGAATTCCACAAGAAGTTCCAGCGATAAGTTCTAACAGGTTTTATAGTCAGCTCAAAGAGCTGATAGTTACTGTAGGTCCTATGAGTAGTTAGCCCGCAGGCTATACTGGGTGGGGTTTATTCAGTAAAACTCCGCGTGAAATGGGGAAGTGCCCCTTTGAGCTGAGCCCACTGCTGAGGGGTTTCTTCCCCCTATTAAATGAAGGTGCTCGTAGCTCAAGGTGCTGGATTGAGAGCCAGGAGGCCAAAGGCCATGGTTCACCCATAGAACAGATGCTCAGGTAGCTGCGGGACAAGCTTGCCCACCACGCCCTGTCAGCGTGCCTCACTCCTGACCTGAAACAGGAAGCAACTCTGGAGAAGTCAGTTCCGTGACCATGTCAACTCAGCTCCTGTGAGGCACTGCTTGTAAACTGGTGGCCTGAAGCTGTGCTCTGTTAATCTGTGAAGGAGGAGGATTGGTGTCTGGGCTTGGGTCCGAGTCCGGGGATTTCATGCCCAGACACAATAACAACTCCTTGTTAGAATTACATCCTCAGCTTCTGCTTTCATAACCCAGGGATGAGTCCTCTATGCACTGGCGCTGTTGCCAGTGTGCCCTGCCTCCCTCACATGCTGCATCCTGCACGTAACCTCTGTGTTGGTGTTTCCTTCTCCAGCAAGAGCACACGGACACCCTGCGCAGCTTGCGCTTCATGCTTGCCTTCGTCCACTACGTGCTGGAAATCGCCACCATCAAAGGGAGCACCAGCGAGATGAGCAGCTCGGTGGCCTCCGAGTACCAGCTTCAGGAGAGTGTGGTGGCTGACCAGATCAGCCTTCTCAGCAGGGAATGGAGGTAAGGCCCAGGGAGAAGCCAGGTTACCTTGGTCTGTTCTGAAAACCACCCTAGCTGCTGTGCATTGCTTCTCTCTGCCATGTGCCTGTGGTGTGCATTTGGAAAGCACTCTGGGACACTTTTATTGTAGCGGTCGTGCTGTAAATACACTGACCAGCCCATTGACCTGCGTGCAGTGAAATGTGCTTCCTTTGCAGCTATGCAGAGCAGCTGGTACTGTACCTGAAAGTAGCAGAGCTGCTGTCCTCGGGCCTGCAGACAGCCATAGAACAGATCAAGGCAGGCAAGCTGTGCCTCTCCTCCACTGTCAAACAAGGTAAGGGCCCCTGAGCGCAAGTACAAGGGATGCGTCTGGAATGCTGGAGCTGTGGAAAGGAGCTTGGAATGAGGCTGCTGTACCCCCAAAGGCCACCCACCCCCCACTGCGTTGCCCTGAGACTTCAGCAGTAAGAGCAGAGTGAGAAGCTGAGTTCATCCTGCTAGCTAGTGCTGACCCTCTCTATTATATACTGAGTGCCCTGGATGAACACAGCGCAGGCTGTCTGGGATCATTTGCGTGGATAACCAGCTGCCTCCCTCTTCTCTTTGGAGCTCCTGGAGGAGCAGCTTTTACACATGCGTGCACACGCATGCCCCTTCCCCCATCCACATATATGAGCCATCGCCACTGAACTCGGCTAGTGGCCTCACACTCAATAGTGAGCGCCACTGATGCATGTAGTCAGCCTTCCTCACACTCCTCTGCCCCTCTCCACCCACCTGTGCTGGCAGTTTCCTTACACGCTGCCATCCTCTGCCAGCGCACACACGCACCCCCACTCTGTGCCAGCAGCCTGCCTTGTCTCTCCCCGACCTTCTCCCAAGTATTACGGTCTGTTTGCAAAGTTATCCGCCCTCTGCCCGGTGGCGTGGAAGAGGAGCACATGAACCTCCTGGCATTGCTGGCCTCCTCAGGGATGCTTTTCATACACCTCAAAGGACCTGCTCCTCGCGTGACATTCAGTTTATGCAGGAACCCAGGTTCTTGCTTGTACCACTGTATGAATCCTCACAGCCAGTTAGAAAGAAAGCATCTGATCTGAATATCTCAGCATGTCTCTGTACACAGGTGCTTAATTATACATGATGGGGGTGCAACTTAATTACGTGCTGTGTGTATTCGTAATGTGTGCTTACTTGGCAAGTTGAGTCATTTCTTGGCAGTCATGACTTTCAAGTGAAAGAAACAAAAAAACAGGAAGTAACAATACCCAATGGCAACGCAGGAAGCCATTTATTTATCAGCCTGTTATGCCCTTCCATTGGTTCTGACATGTTATGCGTCTCTGTCATCGCACAAGGTGGCCACGGTTCAGTACCCAGCTAGTGGCTGGGTTTTTGTCTTAGCACTGGGACGCTATTGGGGAGCCTTTCAAAGGCACCAAGGGCAATTAGAGGCCCATCTCCCGCTGGCTGCCGTCTAACTGTGCTTTGTGCCTTTGAAAATCACCTCTCTGCATTAGGGGGATTGGTGTCAATAACTGCACACCCTCTCTTTCTGCAGTGGCCAGTGCAGGGGCTTAGCTACACAATTTCCACTCATGTCAATGGAAAGTCATGACGCTACATCTCCTCCTTGCCACTGAGAAAACCTTCTCCTGTTCAGTGGCTGAAAGGTTAGCCTTTGCAGAGCAGTTTGCCCGCAGAGGCCGTAACGCTCAGCTCTCCCCGCTCAGTGACTCTAGCTGCACTGTGTTTTGTTCAGGCATGAGGCAGTGGCCAAAGGAAATACTGCACCAGTAAATCCCGGTGGCTGGAATTTTACTCCACTCCGTGGGTTTTCTGTAACTGACTCTAACTTCCCCATTGAAAGAGAAGATGGCAGAGGCTGAAACTTTCCAAGTCCCAAATCCGCTGTACGTTACTGTACACTGGCTGGTGCCACTCAGTTTACCCACCGGGCTCTCTAAGAACCGGGATGAGCTTCTGAGACTAGTCTCCGAACTCTGAAGTAGAGCATATTCAGGGAGAATGGGAATGAGTTTGCAGAAGCTGTGGCCAGCCAAAGCTATGGCTGTCCTTTGTAGCCTGAATAACAAATTGTTCTGAGCATTTATAGAGAAGTCTGAACCTCTTTTCCCAGATGCTTGTTGTGTACCTTGTGGATTGTAGCCTCTAGATCTACAGCTGCGCTTTCACCAAAATGCACTGGGGATTAGGCAAGCTATTCCATTCTTCCTTCTCTCCCCATGAAGCACTGCTTAGAATTCAGGGTCTCAAAAGTAAATGAGGAAGTGAGAGCAGTTTGAAAGGCACTGACGGTACTTTGTGATGAACGCTCCCTTTTTAACATGTAAAGTTGAATGCATTAGAGGGAGACCTTCAAAGGCACCAAGTCCCATTAGCTCTGTAGGTTAGACCTGTGTGCCTTCGAAAAATCTCCTGGTTCAGTAGTGTATCCGAGCTACTAAAAGTGGCTCAGTCTCTTGCTTTGTTGAACACCCTTTTGGATTGTTGTTGCTGGCCACGTACAGTAACGTTTACATAAATTCTTCTTGCTCTTCTCCATCACGCAGTCCTGGAGCCTTAAAATCCTAGCTGCCCTGCAGGAAGGGAGGTCAGGTGTCCTCGTACGTTCACCTGGCAGGGCAGCAAAGTGCTGCTCAGCAAATAATTGATCTATCCCTGCTCCGCTCCATTGCTTCGCCCACTCTTGGCATTGTAGGCTCCATCAGCTACCATAGGTGAGGCAAGTTGGCATCACGCCTCCAGCCATCGGATCAGAGAGGCTCCGTTTCTGGAGTGTTTGCTGTTCCCAGTGGTGTGTGTGGCAAAGTGCACACACTGAATTGCCTAAACCTTGTTTCAGCTAAAAGAAACAAAACTAGATCTGGTGGCAGGGGAAGTAGAAGCATCTGTGGGTATCTCCATATCCGAGCCTTAAAGCTACTGCACAAGGCTAAGTCAAAGCCCATGATAGTGACAGGTATGTCACAGTCTGTATGCTACTGAACGGCTGAAGCTTTTCCTTAAACAAAGCACCTTTGAGACACTCCTCCAAGGTCTGGAGCGTGGGGAGTAGGTGAAAGAGGCAAAGCGGGAAGATGAGATGAACATTTTGTTTCTTTTGCTCTAGTTGTGAAGAAGCTGAACGAACTTTATAAATCCAGCGTGTCAGCCTGCCACTCTCTGAACATGAGACTCCAGAGATTCTTCTTGGATAAACAGAAGCTCATGGATCGGATCAACAGCATCACAGCAGAGAAGCTCATTTTCAGCTATGCCGTGCAGATGGTAAAGATCTCACAGCCCTGTAGGAGCAGTGTCCAGCGTGCATCGTGGCTTAGCATGATTGGTCACAGCTCACATACAGGGTGCGGGCAGGTTGTTTTCACGCCTGGCTCGTTGCACGTTGGAGGGCTGGGAAGGGACGTACGTAGCACTGGGTGAATAATGGATTTTTCAGTTGCTGGCAATTCAGAAAAATCTGACAAATGTTTCATTTTGGGGTAAACCAAAAACAAATGTTTAGCGAATTGAAAAGTCAGAAAACATTTAGAGTTGAGTTGACTGAAACATTTCGTTTGACCCTGACTTGAAATTCTTCGTTTTGATCTGGGACATTTTAACAAAAGCAAAGGAGGACTAGGCACAGAGTGGAGATGGTGCCCTGCTTTTAGCCCAGTGGTGAGGACACTCGCCTGGGATGTGGGAAGACCGAGGATCAATTCCCCTCTCTGCCTGATGTGGAGAAGGGATCTGAACTTGCCTCTCCCCCATTCCAGGGGGAGTATCCAAGCCACTGGGCTATGGGGTATTCTGAGGCAGGCATCTCTCTCTCTCCTGGTAAAGCTGTTCCACTTTTTATAAAAAACATTAAATAGTTCTTGCAGCAGGAACTTGAATGTGGGTCTCGCACATCCTAGGTGGGTGCTGTAACCACGGGACTATAGAGTCATTTTTACTCTTCTTTCGCTGGCCCAGTGGCTGTTCATTGTGGCTCTGAATTGCCACCGTGGTCTGTGCTGTCCCCACCATTTCCTCCTCCTCCTTTTCCGGCCGTTTTGTAGCTCCGGCCCGAAATGTGTTGGTAACATTGAAACAAAACGTTGCCTTTCGACGCCATCGAGCCGTTTCGATTTTTCAGTCCCCTCGAAACTATTTGGCAAACTCTGCACAAATTCGTGGATGGTTTTGGATTGACCGAAACGGCGTTTTAGGGCGAATAAACAATTATTAAATGGTGCCCGGCTCTCGGTGGGCGTGCTGCTGAGCGTGGCTTGACGGTGCAGCCTCCATGGCAATAGTACCCCTGTACCTGCTGCATGGAGTAACTGGGCGGGGTTTGCACACAGGTGCAGTCTGCAGCCCTGGACGAGATGTTCCATCACAGGGAGGACTGCGCACAGAGGTACCAGAAGGCTCTGCTGCTGATGGAGGGGCTCTTGAACATCATAACGGAGCAGGGGGACATCGAGAACATCAATAAATGTGAGCAGCTGGGCACGGAGTTTCTTACTAGAGCCTCAAGTATTTTTCCACCTGTGGATCCAGGGTCTGTCTCCAGGGTTCCTTCCACCAGGGCTAAGTTCTTATGGATGCACCAAAGATGTCTTTGTTTGGAATAACTCCTTCAGTGCTCAGCTACCTGCCTCCTGCTTACAGAGCGGCAGGACGCTGCCGTAAGGACCTGCTCCTGTGGGAGCCGCCCCGGCAGAGAGATTGCTAGGGCTGTAATGCAGCCTTGTGCTGCGTGAAGGAGCTGGCTCAGGGCAGTGGGTTTGGCAGAAGTGAAGGTGTGGGTTTGGTTCCCAGCTGGGACTGTTAGTCTGGTCACTCGGGCAAGCAAAGCAGCAGTCGCTGTGGTGTGAAGGGCACTGCATGAGACAATCAGGGCTGCGGCAGCTCTTCCGAATGCACGTCTAAGGGTACGTCCCCCCTGCAGGCAGAGGTGTGATTGCAGCTCATGTAGGTTATACCCAAGCTAGCTTTGATCATGCTAGCGCCGCTAAAAGCATCAGTAATGACGCAGCACTCATCCTGCGATCAGACCTCCGGCTGCAGTGTAGACATACCCTGTGTCAGCTTGCGAACCCTTTACCAAATCCTCCCTCCCCTCCGTTAACCAAAGAGCCCAAAATGGCTGAGACCGTGGCAGGCAGGTTTTGTTCATCAGCAGTCAGTGCTGAAACCTGAACTTCTACCTCCTTGCAACCCCTCCTGATGCACCTCCCCCCCCCCCGTCTCTTTGTACCCTTCAGAGAACAAACCAGCCCTCTTTTAGTTTTCCCACCCCAAGACAAACAGATCCCTCCCAGTTAGCACCCATCCTCTGTCCTTGTGAGTGGACACTCTGTCCCGCTGCTCCGACCCCATGCTGTCACGAGTGTTGGGTGTCATTCTGAGAGCACTGAGCTAGCGTGGACCCAGAGCCCGTGCTCTCTGCCCTTGGTCAGTATGGCTCAGTTACAGAACCTGCCTGCGCACGCTGGGGCAGCGGGAAAAGTCTAATTAGCATCATGTCAAAAAGCAGGAGAGTGGGTTAAATGCAACTCTGGCTAAGCTAAATCTGGCAACGTAACTGCAATGGCAAAACCATTATTGCTGTCTAACTGGCTGGCTTCCCGGCGGGGGAATTACACGGCCACCAACTACACTCTTCCCCTGGAGGCACAAAAATTGCCAGTTAGATTGCACCTGTTCCTCAGCAGGGGCGGGGCCGTTGTCCTAATCCGCACCTAGGTGTTCAGTGACACTGGGTACCTTATGAAAGAAGAGAATTCCAGCCCGCAATCAGTTAAATAATACAGTATGTATAATACTTATTAATAAGTCAGTTAAATAATACCAAGAATGATCAAACTTTAACAGCTGATCTGAAGTGTTACTAAAGGCGGGGGGTGGGGGGAGCTGCTGCTTTAACAGTGCCTGGTAGGCACTGACTGGATTATTAAGGAATGCTGTGTGGTTTCTATTGCAGACACTTCTCATCAGTCTCAGGCATGTCTCTTATTCAGAGAGAGAGCTCTCTGGCTAATCCACCTGAAAGACACCTCTCCCCAGCAGAGATCTAGTCACTGACTTTTTAACTGAGGCTTTGTCTACGCTACGTCAGTTACAGAGGCACAGCTGCACCGATGCCGCTGCGCCACTGTCATGCTCCTGACGAAGGCGCCCTCAACCGGTGGGAGAGGCGGTAGCTGAAGCTGTCGGCGGGAGACGCTCTCCCGCCGACGTAACCCTGTCGACTTTGGATGGTGTAAGTTACGTTGCTCAGGGGAGTGGATTATTCGCACCCCTGAGCAATGTGTGTTATGCCGAAGTAATTTGTGAGGTAGACGTAGTCCCAGAAAGCTTGTCTCTCTCTCTCTCTCTCTCTCTCACCAACAAAAATAGGTCCAATAAAAAATATTACCTCACCCACCTTGTCTCTCTTATATCCTGGGACCAACACAGCTATAACAACACAGCATACGGTCTTTAATCCAGTTTATTTCACAGCTTCCTGAATGAGACAATCTCTCTTGCGTGTCTCTTGTTATAGTGCGACAGGCTGTATTTTAGATCCCAGTGTACATCCCAGCTACACACACCTACTGGTATTAATTATTTACATCAGGAATTCCGAATCTTGAGCCTGAAGCTTTAGGAATTAATCCCACATTACTTTGAACTTCCTGCCTCCGTAAGAGTCTGATCAGACCCTGATTTCTTTGTGTCCCAGACTGGCAAATATTATTGAGATCTTGAGCCATCTTCACTACTGGCGTAAACCACTTCCTTGGTTTAAATAGCTACAACCCCACTGATTTTAGAGGCGAATTAGGGCCCTTTCTTGCTGAGAACTCGAAGTCCCAATGAGGAACAGTGTCCAAAGTACTGTTCTCTGACGTCTCTAATGATTCCCACTTCTCATGCTCCTCTATGCATGAGGACGTTTTGAGGCAGGTACTCAGCTGGTGTAAATGGATGTAACTCCATTGAATTAACAGAGCTGCATCCATTAACATCGGCTGAGGAGCTGATCCTGTATGTCTCCTGCTTATTCTGTTAGCTTTAATATTGCTGGAGGGCAAGAGACTGATTTCCTGTGTCCTTTCTCTCTGACAGGTAAGATGTGTATCGAACGCCGGTTGTCGGCTCTGTTATCGGGGATCTGTGCGTGATTTTAAAAGTGCTGCTTGCCACGAATCTCACGCCAGCCAATCGCCTTCGGTTTCCGATCGCCTGCTGCAGTGGTGGAGAAGGAGCCTGGCTGTGGGAAACCTGCAAGACACACTGCTTGATCTTATTTGTAGTAGTCAGGAAGGTTTTCCGCAGTAGGGATTTGGATTCTCTTTTGGGGGACATATGACAGCAGCGATTGCAAGCACTTCCCCACCGTATAGACCGGGGGAAGACGTAGGAGAGATGCAGGGTTTTTCCCTCTCTTGGTGGAGGGGGCAAAGGAGAGAATTCCCTTCCTCCCACTTCCACTTCAAAGGACAAGGCTGCTGCCTTGCCCTCCTGCTCAGAGCTGGAGTATTTTAGTGCTGCATCCATTGCTGGCAGTGGATGTGCTGAAACCGTTAGCAGGAACTTTCAGGTGGACTGTTCAGTGAATTGAGAAGGGTAGAATTCAAGGCCAGTTGCATACTTTCCCCGTCCCCACTGATAGCCAAGCACTCAGGAACTTGCTGTTGACCTGCAGCTGCTCCTTTCCCCTGCCCCATCTCCATTCTCGCCCTTCTTGTATATGTCATGCCACAGAGCACTTCCTGTGTGGGGGAGAGGAGTACCGTGGGGAAGCTGGATCTCTTTTCCTGGAGCGTTGCTGAAGACAGCTGCAACCTTCTGAAAGACTTCCTGAGCAATGCTGGAACAGCATTGCCACTGAGGAGGCTCCCTTGTATCAAGCATGAGGAGGCAGGTCACATCCCTACCTGGACGGGGAGCAACAAAGGACAAGAAAGTTGTGTATATATATTTAAAAACAACTCTAGCGTTACAAGAAGCCCCGATGGTTTTTCCCCCATTGGGGTCAGTATCCTAAACCCTTGACTGCACAGCTTGGCCCATCAGTACATATCCACGCCCATGCTGTCCTACTTTCAGCTGTTGGTTAGATAACCCTTTCCCCCACTGCCCCCCAAAAACACTAACTTTGTGAATCAAAGAAGCACTTTACACACTATGGGAACTTTGACAAGTTGCCTTTGCATCACACGGTGGCCCCGGAACTTCACGACTGCTGGGAATGCTGTTCTTTTGTTCCTCGTTGTTCTTTTGCACTACGTTTGTGTGTCTATATTAATACATATTCCTCAAGGAGAATATGTATCGATATATCGAGTGTGTCACTGTGTGTATTTAACTGTACTGTATCTTGTGCATGAGCAGCAAACAGCAGCCCCCGGTCCATGTGCTGTTCCCCTCCGTGCCAGGCAAAGCTGACTTGAAATCCAGCAGTACCAAGAGGCTTTTTTTATTTAAATGTTCTTTTTAAGGACCGTCCGTACAAAGCTCCATGGTTTTTAAGAGCTCAAGAACAGACATTGAGATCTTACATATTTACAACCGAAAATGCATTTTTTATTGTTTTGCTGCTTAATTTTTATAAAACCAACCAACCAGCCCGTTTAGTGTTCAGTTACCTTCAGCATTTCTTTTTCAGAGACTGTGTAGCCAGACCAGGCCTGTGGGTGTGGGCGGTTGAAGACTTGTTGAGGCTTGGATGCTGTGAGTGTGTGGGGCGGGAAACTGGCTGCCTGTGTGTGTGTGTGTGTGTGTTTTAACTTATCAGTGTCATGGCAGTATTTTCTTAGCGCTGAGTGGAAAAAGTAACCTCCATGGGCGAAATGCGAACCTGGGGCTTAGCTTTTGGGATCCAATAACATTTTGCGTATGGTGGTTAAATCTTCATTACTTCTCTCTCTCTCTCTCTCTCTCTCTCTCCCTCCCACTGTAATTTTTTGCACGTTTTTGTATGACACTCTTTGGACAAAATATTATGCAAGGAACAACTCTGACGTGTGAACCAGCTTCATCTGTGGCAAGATGGACGCTTCTGGTGGCAGAACACAAAAGCAAAGAAACCCCCGTCCCTCTCCAGGGGAGTTTGATTACATAATGTGTCGCTTCAGTATCAGGCCTTCATTGCTTCATTCATTCACAGCTTGCTGTTGCTGTGGCTCCGTGTGCCTACGCCTAAAATAAAAACAAACCTGCGGTTGGAGATGTTAAGCAAGAAGCAGACCACTTCGGAAAGGATCGCCACCAGTCCTGCCATAGGCAATTCTACAAGTGCAATACGTTAACCTGGATGCAGCATGGAAACAGCAAGCCAGAACAAACTTCCCAGCAGACACCTGCTTTTCACACTGAATGCCAACCCCCCCAAACTTAATAGCTTATTGCCAAGTATTAGTCAGTTGCATCCCAGGATTTGTGTTTATGCCACAGGTGTACCGATCCGTGGACACGGCAAGCTCAGCACTAACCTTCCAGCTGTACTTAATTACTTGAATGTATCAATTTTTGTCCACATTCAACGTATATAAATATATATTGCTCCAAAAAAAAGTGGTTTACAGATCTTCAACCAATATATAAATAAATATATATATGTATGTGAGTGTGTGTGTACATATTATATATATTTTCTCAATACTTGAAACTTAGCCACTGTGCTTGGATTTAAAAAATAAACAAACAACAAGAGAAAGACAAAACAAAGAAGACAGATGATTTCTTTTGCCATCACTTTGGTGACTCTATTTGTTATCTAAATGCATGTAGCGTGAAACCAACTTTTTTTGGGGTAAAAATAGTATTTATTGCTTTGTAGACAATAAGGAATGCAAAAAAGAAGAAAATTTGAAGTTACTAGTGTAGTCTATTCACTATCGTTATGGGTTTGTTACTTGTTGCAGCGTTTGTATGTAGTGTCTTAACTAGATTTCAAGAAACCTCAATCTAATAACATGTATCTTCAGGTTTGTGAGAAAGTGTATGATGATCTTCTTTATAAGGTAATGCTTGATTGTCAACTTTTTTTTTAATTTGTGTTTTGTGTGACTTTTTTTTTGGCTTTAAATTGTAAAACACTGATTTAAGAAAATAAAACTGATTTGAAATTGTCCGTGATTGTGTCTCCATTCTCCAGTGTCACTTAGTTGGTAGCATTAAGGCTAATGATACCTCGCTGTTGTTGAACGCTTCTCATCAGTAGAACTCAAAGTGGAGGTCAGTATCAGTTTGCAACTGAGGAATCCCTGTGATAAGCAGATAACTAGATCCCACCAGTCCTGCAAGCACTTAAGCCTGGGCTTAAATTTATGTATATGAGTAGTCCTGGTGGACTAAAGCTTCCTCTCATGCTTAAGTATTTTCAGCATTGGGGTGCTGGAGCGATTTGCTGCACTGTCAGGCTAACATTACATGTCGTGGTTCAGAGGCCTGAGGGCAGGTTAGAAGCACATAGTCAGATGATGTCCCAAATACTAGGGTTGTGTGTAGTGTTTTACGTTTTGAACGTTTTTATAAGAAATGTGGTTTTTGGTAGTTTAAAAAACTTCTGTTTTATTGATATGGTAACAAATTCCCTTGATCTACCAGCTTTTCTAATCCAAGTGTCTGCCTTAGGCTGGAGGTTTTGTTGTTGTTTTGCGGGGGGGTAGAGGAAATTTCAGCCAAAAAGTTTCTGAGAAAAATTCATTGACTTGCCCATATTAAAACCAACTCTGGCGACTTTTCCTTTGAGAAGCTCTAGTGCCCCCATCCTTTGGAGCAGGGTCTTGAAATTTGGCAGGGGGTAGCCTTTGTGCCAGGGATGTGCCTCTTGCCTTTCCCATGAAAATCTGCCCACATTTGGCCAAGCTATAAACTTCTGAAAAATTGCAGCTTGCACATGCTCAGTAGAGACTTGCTAGAGCTTTGCAGCTAAATTCACGGAAGGTTCCATCTATACTGGGGCCTGTTCCAGCCCAGGGCTGAGCAGAACTTCCCTGTAGTTGGAGCTCTGAGCTGCTGCAAAGCCAAGCATCAGAACTGAGAGCAAGGAGCCTGTCTCTCCTGTGTTCTAAATGAACACATGGAGGAGGAGGATGCCTCGTTTGAATGCAGGGGGAATAGATTGGGACAAGGAGTCTGGTGGGAGGAGATGCAAACTGGAGGCTGGCAGAGTGGGTGGGAGAGAAACTGGAGTTGGAGTGTGGGAGACTGGAACTGGCTGGGCAAGGAGATTGGGAACGGGGGAGAATGAGAGGAAATTGGGAGGGGGAGTCCTGAGGGGTGACCTTGCCATGTAAAGAGTTGGGGACTGGGATGAGAATCTTGAGGAGTAGAGATTGGGATGAGCTACTTGAGAATTGGAGTGGGATGAGGAGCCAGGGGTGTGGAACTGAGACAAGACAGGTTGGAGGGGATGGGATAGTAGGGGTCACACTTGGAAGGAATGGGTTAGAAAAGTCTGTGCCCGCTGGAGCACACTCCCATCCAGACCCCAGAGCACAATCCAAGATTCCTGAATCTCCCCATTCCTCTGCCGTCGGCAAGTCTCTGTGAACCCCAGGGGCACAGTGTGTTCTCCATCCCCTTCTCATGCCGGCTCTCATCGGGGATGACAACATCCTGCGGCTATCAGTTACTCGGTTAGCTCCAGTGACAGAGTTCTGTGTGGTCGATCTAAAGCTTCCACCCCTGCTGATGACCCATGTGGGTGTCACTCGGAGGCCACGTCAAGGAATTTCTCGGTTTTTTCCAGTTTGCTTTTTTTAAAAAGTTGGAAAATGACACACAACGTTCTATTAAAAGAACCTTATTAAATTGCAAAGTTAAGCACTCAAAGCTAGGAAATGCCATCAGGGCAAATGAAGGTTGCATAGGCATCTTTAATTCTGGCACTTCCTAATTTCTTGAATGTTTGCAATCTTACTCTGTAACCTAGTTCTTTGTGTGGGCTGTAGTACGTAGAAATGATGGGAACAGTCTGATGAAATGTAATTCCAGAATATGCTGGTTCATCAAAGCTGAAACATACGGGCCTGTGTGCATAGGAGCAAGTGTGCAAATGTCTGATTCCCGCCTCTCTCATTCTACAGCCAAATGTTTAGAGCACGTACCTGGGATGTGGGAATCCCTGGTTCAAGTCCCTACTCTGCCTGATTTAGAGAGCTCTGTGATGGAAAAGCATTGCTGCAAAGCCGCACTTGAACCTGTCTCTCCGACATACCCAGTGAGTGACCTAACCACTTGGCTAGTCTGGATCTTTGGTGTTTTTTCATTAAAAAATTCAGAGAGGCTACTTCAAACCTTGAAATTCTTCATGAAGCACAATTACTGTTTTCCAGCCAGCCCTGCTGAATACTGTCCTTTCGCTCTCCCACCCCCGTCTTTCCCACCGAAGGGAATTTGATTCATACTGGCTTTCGCTGAGAACATTTTTTTCCTTGAAATGCTGGTCTTGCGTAAGTTATTGTTTATACTGATTCGTTCACTAGGAGAGGCGGGACTTGCTTTTCTCAGCAGAATTGCCCAGTGCAGAGGCTGGTCTTGAGACCGTGTAGTTCAGTGGTTCTCAAACTGTCTGTCGTGACCCCGTTTTAATGGGGTCGCCAGGGCTGGCGTTAGACTTGCTGGGCCTCCAGGACTGAAGCCCGAGCCCCGCTGCCCAGGGCCGAAGTCCGAGGGCTTCTGCCCTGGGTGGCAGGGCTCAGGTTACAGGCCCCCTGCCTGGGGCTGAAGCCCTTCGGCTTTGCCCCCCCCCCCATCCCCACCCGGGTGGCAGGACTTCGGTCCCCACTCCTGGAGTTGTGTAGTAATTTTTGTTGCCAGAAGAGGGTCACGGCGCAATGAAGTTTGAGAACCGCTGGTGTAGTTTAAAGCAATGGGAAAAAGTCCTCTTGGCACAGGTTTGACAAGCATTTTGTAAGTGTGCACGGTCAGCCTCCCCATTCCAGCCAAAACAAAGCTCCTGGAGACATTGAAATGACAGCTGGCTTGGCAGCTCAATACGTCACCGCCTAGTGTGTAGCTCCTGAGGCACGCTCAGAAGCCATGTATTTATTTTGAGTGGGTATAAAACCTTGCTCTGTGGGATGGCTGAGATGTGCATCAACTCGCTGTGATGTGGTCAGGGCAAGAATTAGAAGAGTTGTCACAGTATGTAGCAGAGTCTTTGCATGCTGGAAAGTACCAAGGGCTGGGGGGCAGGGCTTTTCTTTTGAGGCTGCCCTTTGGGGAGTTAAAGGACTGTGGGGAAAACTTCTAGCCAAGCAAAGTTCAGAGAAGAACCACATAAACAGCACTTTACACAGTAGGTTGACAACTTTCTGCTGAGTCCATGGGACTCTGTGCGTAGGCAGCAAACCTCAGGGGAAGGAATGAACACAAGGGAAACCAGTGCTCTCTTCTGTTTTATAAAAGTGTTAAAAATGCACTTGAGGGGCCCGTGGATTTTGGTGGCACTAGTGTAAATTGCACAGCCTCTCAGACAATCATGAGCTATTTTAGAGCTGTTGCTTTTTTAGTCTAAAAACATAAGCCAAGAAATTTCTCCAGCAAGTTTGGCTTCGTTCCCATTTTATATTTCTTAGCTGGTAAACACGTCAGTAAAATCCTGTTCAGTCCACTGTCAAAGTTCAAAGGGAGGATGGTGCCAGCAAGGAAATGCTCAAGAAGTGGGTGTTTGAAAACCCAGAGGCTACAAAGCTCAAGTGTTCTAACTTTAGTTCCATGCACAAATCCCTTCTTTTTTTTAAGCTCCATTTTTTAAAATGGGGAGCTAACTCAACGAAAGGCCGTTTTAACCACCTACTTCAAACTACCGTCAGAAAAATGATAGTCCTCTACCTTCCCCTTCAGCCGGGCTTTGTGGCTAGTTTTATAGCGAGCTAACCTTAGAAGCGTACTGTTTGTCTGTGCGGATTGATGGTGCTCTTGGAACTGATCAGACTTAGAAGCTGAAGAACTTTGAACGACTGATGGATTTTTTTTGGGTGGGAGTTGCAGGAGATGGTGCAGCAGAATGGGTAATATGCTAAAGTGGATTTTTGTGAGCAGAGAATTAACACCATTCAGACAAACCCCACTGCTTAGTTTAATGGACTCTGTGTGCCTTAAATATACTGCTATCAATGGAGTGCAGACGATAGGTGCTGGCTTGACAGCCCAGGAAGTTAGCTTCTGTCATTCTCCAGCAGGGCATGGCGTGTGTAGCAGGAGGGCAAAACGTACGGTAGTTTTGTGAGGCAGTCTCCCTCAGGGGGCTGGACTGAAATCTCTCGGGTTAGTGTACGCACGTCAGAGCAGGGATTGTCGCTGTCTCCTTACTGCGCCCAGCACAACCGTCCCCCAGTCCTGACTATGGGCTTTGGGTTCTGCCACAGTACAAATAGTTACGGCTACTGTTCCTCACATGATCCAGCAAATATTAGAAACTAGGCTGTCACAGTGAAGCCCTGCAAACTCTAGTAGCTCAGAGCCCAGCTGGTGGATTTGAGGTGCTAAATTCATCACTTGCTTCAATGGGGTTACAGCAGGGATGAATAGGGGACTGAACGTTGGGTGTGGGCTGAATGCTGACCTGAGATCCAGGCCCTTCTGGGAGTTTCAAATAGTAGTTTTGCTCCAGGATCTGTCTGTGCCCTGGGGCCAGTCACTTCACCTCTGTGGGACTCACTTTCTCCATCTGTAAAATGGGGTGCTGGGAGGCTTAATTAAGGGATCTTGGGTGAGTGTCACTAATTGTAAAGCATGGAAAGCTATTATCAAGATCCCCTGGAGTTACAGTAGCTCCAGTTGGAAGGAAAACTGGGTCAGTCAGGAGTCTTAAAGTTCCTAACACTTGGTCATTAGGAAGGTGAAACTTTCTCATTCCATTTTTTTTATATTGATGCTAAACTAGTGTGGTTATGAATATCTGACTCTTAAGGTCTTTTAGCTCTAAATATCCATCACTTTAATACCACTGAACTCGTTTTATTCACACATGGCTTGTTTTGTAGCCCTCATTAAAAAAGTAAAGTAAATCCATTTATTCATGTCTAAATATCAGTGACATCATCGCAGACTTTTCAGAAGCTTTCTGGATCCATCCCTATCTTGGAGCTCTCAGCAGCTGATCTTCCAATGATCTGCCCCACACCATCCATCCATCTTCTTGCTGCTCAGCCCCAGCTCTGTGATCCTCCGCCATTCCTTCCATAATAACTTTCTCAAGATTAAAAAAACCAAGCCAAGGCTGAAGACTTGAAATATTGAAACTTCCACTATCGTAGTCTATAAAACACACACACACACACACCAACCTTTATTGACTGATTTTTCTCTTATGATAGGAGTCATATTTTAGCGCAAAGGGGTAGAATTAAGGTTAAGTGTACAGCCTTAACACTAACGTTTCTGACTTGAGTGCTTGCTGCTATTAATACTGTTTTTTGTAAGCATGGAGTTACAAGTATATTAAAAATATTTGCTTAGTGTCATATGTATTACTATTAAAAATTAAATGGCCACACCTGCAACATTTCATATGTAGTTACTGTGGATCTTTACTAGTTTCCAGGTGAGACTGGACAGGCTGGCTTTGTAGATCAAATATGTCACCAAGAGGGAGCACTCAACTTGAAATGGTCTCTTAAAGCTTTAACACATCCAAGTTAATGAAAGAAGACATTAAACTTGGAAGTCCCACAGAGAGCCATGTGCCACAAGTTTACAACCTACCCCTAGCCTTCCATGTAGAGCTTGAAACCATTAAACAGGGGTCAGCCATTAAAAGCAGGGAGGAACAAAGCAGAACTATTGTTAATCTATGTAACCATTTGGCATTTTTCTCTCAAAGGTGGCAGGAGCTCCCTTACTGTCTAGCCCACATACAGCTGCTGAGCAGGGCTCCTACTTATCTCTTCTTGGATCTGGTCTCCTCCTTATGGGCATCTCCTCCTTGGGGCATCACTCCAGCCATGCCTTTGCTGCAAAGCCAGCATGGGGCATATCTTTCTCAGCAGGATGTGCCCCAGAATGCTGTATTTCTTCCTGCTTAACTAGCATGTGTTGAGTCCTTGTGTAACCAGCAGCACTCAGCTACTGAATGTGTGATTCTGCGCCATTAACAGTCAGGCACAGGATAGGAGAAAATGGCATTGAGGGTAGTAGGAGCAGGCTGTGCTGGATCAGCTGTCTGGGCATTGCAGCTGAAGACAGTATGTTTCGTCCTCAAGTCAGGCTAATTCGCTATGCTGCTGGGCTGTTAGGTTTGACAAGGATGCATGTTTCAAAGTGAAGGCTTCACTGTGCGTATCAGAGATGGGCCCACACCACACATTCAGCTCTGGGTGAGCAGTTCCTCTGAGTTTCAGGGTGTTCAGGCCCACCTCCCACATATTGGCACATGTTCAGCTTAGACTGATTATACTGGCTGGAAGTACAAATATGGAGCCATTGCTTCAGACCCGATCTGCCATCGCTATCGCGCCGTCCAAAAGGAAAGGACAGGGTTTAAATTCCACTAATCGTAGAGGGCCAAAGTATCAAAGGAAGGTGTAAGAAGGTGCAGGTGGCTATTAAACCGGAAACGCCCCCAACCTGTGCAATGCAAATGGGCGTTTGCAGGTGGAAACCATGTAGTTTTGTGCACAAAGGGTCTGTCAGATGTACAGCCTCTCCACTGTGCTCCTAGAAAGGAGGATTGGGTGAGTGCACCAGAAATGCCCATCAGCAATATTTTTACTGCAGGGATCTCCCTATATTTTTAACATAATTATTTTTTTTTCCAACCAGCAGAATTTTGTGCCTGTTTGTATTACAGTAGCGCTTAGAGAACTGGGACCCGTTGTGCTGGGTAGAGCTGGCTGGAAAATTTGGCAACAATTTTTCATTGAAAAACACAATTGGGTCAAAATGAATGTGTTGATCGTGACAATTTTTTTGATGGGGGGAAAGTCAAAATGTTTTTGAGTAGCAGCCGTGTTAGTCTGTATTCGCAAAAAGAAAAGGAGTACTTGTGGCACCTTAGAGACTAACCAATTTATTTGAGTGAAGTGAGCTGTAGCTCACAAAAGCTTATGCTCAAATAAATTGGTTAGTCTCTAAGGTGCCACAAGTCCTCCTTTTCTTTTTTCAAAATGTTTTGTTTCAACAGTGTTGATTTGATTCATTTCTACTTTTATAGTCTACGCCAATTAATTTAAATATTGTTATGTATTTAATATTTTGTAGATATATTTAACATTTTAATATGGAAAAATGAAATTAATCAAAACACTGTATTGATTTTGTAAGTGAAATTAAGTGATACTGTCAACAATTTTTTCCCCAAATTTTCAGTTTGTAGAAAAGTTTGCATTTCTATTCCAAATTGGACCTATTATTTTTTAAATATAGGAATTTCTTGTGGAAGGGAACTTCTGGTACTTGATGTTATGCACTGCAATATACAATTTCAGGTTAGCTTAAACCTGTTCTTAATTAACTTAAGCTAAACCTCAATAAGCCTGATTTAAACCCAAATAAGAATGTCAAGTTTAGCTTTTTGCATCGGTTTAGAATCACGCTGTATGTTAAACTGGTGCACCCCTGCATGCAGGCAAACTCCCACAGCTAATGTCTAACCCGATTAGATAAGAGAGCTGTACTTCCCACTGCCAGACTGTGCTACCTTTCCCCATGACGCAGACTTTCTCTCTGATAACATGAAATCAAGAAAAAGCTAAATACTGTGGGTTTATCTACTCTGCAAAGAAAAACCCAGGGCACTGAATCTCAGAGCGCTGGTCAATTAACTCAGGCTTGCAGGGCTAAAAATAGCAGTGTAGCCATTCCCACTTGGGCTGGAGCCTGGGTTCTGAGACCTTCCCCACTCGCTGGGTTTCAGAACCTGGGCCTCCAGTCCAAGCCAAAACATCTACACTGCTATTTTTAGCCCCGCAGCCTGAGCCCTGCAAGTCTAAGACAATTGACCTGGGGTCTGAGACTCAGTGCTGAGGGTTTTTCTTTGCAATGTAGCCAGACCCTTTGACAAGAGTATATAAAATCTCTCCCTACATCCCCAGCTGGGCCCCAATTCAGCAAAGTTCTTAAGCACATGCCTAAATCCATCTCTACTTAGTACATTTCTTAAGTGGGTTTTTTTCCCATTTGAAGTCTATGCAACTTACAGTTAGGCCCATGTTTGTTATTTGCTGAATCAGAGTCTGTTTCCTCTGACATTTAAAAAAAAAATCTGGCTTCTGTATTAAGTATGAATTGGGGCACTGTGGATGTTTGATCTTTTAATTTCTCCCGGACAATTAGCTGTTAAAGGCCATGCAATAAGAGCAAGAAAGTAAAGAAAGGTAATTTTATACCAAATCCAGGGATAAGTCTCTGATGTGATCTATGATCTTGATATACCAAGTTGTTAACTATCCCTGTATAGATATTGCACTGGCAAAACAATTTTTTTTGTTAGAATTGCAATAATACACAAGGAAGAACTCACCCAGCAAAAGTCATTAATTTCAAAATGTAAAGTGGTTATGGTTAAAGTGTGGGTAAAGTGGTAAATTTCCACAGCCTTACTCCAGGACTAGGGGAGCTGCAGTCGGAGTAATCCCCTTGATCTCGCATTAAAATGCATTTTAAATGTTAAAAACACTGTCCTCTCAAAAACTCCAAATGGACAAACTGAAGGGGCCGATGCTAAGGCAGAGAAGCCAGAGTCCACTCCTTGAATTGCGTGAGTCTGAAGAGAGGTTGGGGTTCGGAGGGGAATTCACAACAAACTTGTAACCTTTATACGGGCTTTAAAAATCAAATAAATAATATTTCACCGGCCAAATAAAAGATTTGAGCAAATTGCAGAAGCAAACAATTTGCTCCCTTCCACTGCTCTTCAGGTCACGCTGTCTGATGTATGATAAGTGGTTAGTAAGATTTCAGCCTTCTATTATCTAATTAAAATTAAGGCCCGTAACATGGCATGGGTTGCTGAGACCTGTCTGGCAAAGGTGGCAGGGCTGTTTGGCTGGGCCCTCTATACAGTAGGAAAAGATCGGCAAGGAGGTGATGGGAATGTGTTGTTTTTGCATCCATTCTGAAGTGGAGCAGGGCTCAAAACAGTGAGTTCAGGATACAGTGAACATGGGGCTGAGTTTTGATGCCCGCTGTGGAGATTCTCTAAGGCCATCATGGGAAGAGCTCCTATTCTCGGCCCCTTGTGCCGTTCTGTAGCCTCTGCTCCAGCTTTAAGGGTATTGTAGGTTTGTGCCCCTGCTGCTTCCGGCTGGACGGGCCAGGGAGACTGAAGAGTGGGAGACCAATAGGCTCTGCTTCCCCAAACCCTACTGCATGGTGGTTCCTATGCAATTGGACTTTCTGATGCAATGGGGGTGTTCATCCCCCTGCTCGGCTACCAAATCCTCTCACCCTCTGTGTAGCAGAACCACTGCCATGAGGCCTTCCAGCATCGAGAATGGAATTTCCTCCGTGAAGTCATGAGCTGCCTCCTTTCCTCTCCATGCAGTAACCAAAGCTTCCCTGTCTTGGTTTCATCCCCTCAACACTGCAATGAAGGGGCTTTCCATTATCCGTCTAGCCACTCCCCCGGATCTGCGAACTTCAAACGGTAACAGGTAGGAGCCATGGGATTTCTCTGCTGCCTCTGGTGGCTTTGCTCACTCCCTCTCTCCGGGCAATGCTCTAAAGCCCGTCTGGCTCAAAGTTACTCCTGCAGTTCAATAGCTGAGCTCTTGAGTTGCACCAGACTGCATCAAGAGGCAGGTAACTGCAAATAATTTTCACAGGCAGTGATGCATCCAGAGCCATCTAAAGAGTGACAGACACACACACAACCATACCCACATCTTTTCTGACAGTGGTGGTGTTGCTGTGTTGGTCCCAGGCTATGTGAGAAACAAGGCAGGTGAAGTAACATCTTTTATTGAACCAACTTCTGTTTCCTTCCCAGATCAGAAGAAGAGCTTGGTGAAGCTTGAAAGCTTGTACTGCACCTTCCACCAAGACAAGTCGGTCCAGTAAAAGATATTACCTCACCCACTTTGTCTCTTTTTGTTTTAAGTCACAGTCTGATCTCTTCTGTTGTAAAAGAGCACCATCTGCTGGTTCCCGTCCTTGTTTTAGATTCGACTCAGGCTGGCATTAAAGGCTCATTACGCAATTGCCATAGTATCCAGCTTCTGGACCCACTGATTGTGAGACGTGTGTCTGTTTCTGCCAAAACGTTGTATCTGATATTTTGGGTGATATCCCCAAATTAGATGAGTCCTGGGCTAGTAGGGGGAAAGCAATCCAAATAGGCACCCACTATTAATCATAGAATAGAATCATAGAATCTCAGGGTTGGAAGGGACCTCAGCAGGTCATCTAGTCCAACCCCCTGCTCAAAGCAGGACCAATCCCCAATTTTTGCCCCAGATCCCTAAATGGGCCCCCTCAAGGATTGAACTCACAACCCTGGGTTTAGCCGGCCAATGCTCAAACCACTGAGGTAACATCAAAAATCTCGAATTACCTCTAAATTTTTTAAACTCAATCCAGCAGTTCACCAGCTATGCTCTTGCTCCTGAGAACTGATCCTGGCAGCTTAAAATAACTAATGTTGGCCATGGTTACGCAGCTAAAGTGCTGTGACGACTATCTTTCATGCTGACCACTATTGTCGCCTTGAGCTCCCCTGGCTGTCTGTATCCAGCTGCTGTCTCTTGTCCTGTACGGAGACTGTAAGCTCTTTGGGGGCAGGGACTGTCTTTTCATTCTATGTTTGTACAGGCACAGTGGGGTCCCGGCCCAGGACTGGGGCTCCCACGTGCTACAGTAATATAAATAATGCAGTTGAAGGCATTGCAACAGTAGTAGGTGGGCAATGAATGAAGATATGGCAGGTGCTTGGTCTCTAAAATACGGTAACCTTTTAAGCACGGTGACCACTTCTACTAGAGGGAGCTGGTGTGAGGGTCAGTTCAAGTCTGGAAATTGGAGAGTAAGTGAATGCAAAGCAGTGAGAGGGAACCTGAGCTGGGGAACTCCAGGCCTTCTCTGAGGGTATCTTGGGAGCCAACAAGAAACCCAGAGATAAGGCAAAAAGAGCAGAAAGTACCAATGTCTAGTGTAAAGCTAAGACCAACAGAAGGGAACACTAGACAAAGTAGCTATTAAGGTAAATATTGAGAACGGCATGCGGGCTTGCTTTCAAGACTGCTCTGATGAGCTATAAGAGCTTACACAGCAAAATATGAATGGATTAGTACAAGAACATATGGATTCTCAGAACAGTGCCTTAGACAATCCTCTTCTGTATCTTTTCCATATCTCAGGTTAGTGAATGGTATTAGCAGTGGGAAATTTTGTGCTGTTAGTTTTTGGACTGGGCCCAATGGACTGAGACAGAGGACCCTGACTCTCATCGCTGAAAGGAGCAGGGAACGGAAGATTTCCAGTGTGCTAAGGTAAGTTGTGTTTTATTTTTAAAGGTGAGTTACTTTAGCAGTACCTATCTGCTGTTTTGGTACTCCTCATTCTGCAGCCTGGAGAGGGCAAACCTTCTGATTCGCAGCCCCAGCAGTAGGGACTGTGGTTGCCAGTACAGGCAGCAAGTGAACCACTAACTTCAGATCTGTTCAGCGCCCCCCCCCCTCCCCCCCGTGCAAAGCATGAAGGAAAAAACAGTGTTGTCAGCATGATTAATTAGCATTGTGGCAGCTGAGCTCTGCAGTGCCTTTGAGGAGCAATTCCAGGCAAACCTTCTGAGGGTCCCCACTGCAGCAGCAGAGACCACTGGCTCTATCCTGCATCCATTAAAGTCAATAGTAAAACTCCCTTTAGACTTTAAAAAAAAAAAAAAAAAAAAAAGACTTTAAGCCCACCGGACACAGGCAGTCTGCTTGCCTGGGGGGGCAGGTGAGAGCAAATGTAGCTCAGGCTGAGTTTGGTATACCTGCTCCTTAGAGTGACCACAAGCAGAGCACAGGCCCCGAGCATGCATGCCTGCTGCAACATGCCTTTTCTCTGGTAGCTATTACCATGGGCATGCAGAGACCTGAAAAGTGTTTTAACACTCGCTAGATCGATTAGACATCAGTGTCATGCAAGCTACCCACCTTTGTCCGAGATAAGGCAGCGGTTCAAATTCTGCTCTGGTTTACATTCCCAGAAGGGGGCTGATGGCAGAATTTAGTGCACAGTATTGTATGCTGTAGGCAGAAGATACAATACCTGTGACTAGGATGAGCTGAGTAATTAGTTCAGGAGGATGCACCTTGGGATTTTTCCCAGTGAGATTTTCAAGGGCTTGTGTGAACGAAGTTCTTTTCTTTTATAAACTGAACCTGAGAGAGCGAGGAATGACGCTGACTACGTTTAAGGAGCATTTTCGCACTAGAAAAATAATCCATATGCACTAACTTCTCCCTCTGCTCCCATCGAGAAAGTCTAAGCTATTTGTCATGCTGTGCTGAATTGCTGTTTGACACGTGTGTAAATGTCCCATAGTCCCTGGATTCACTTGAATCCATTGAAAGGTTTTAGGACGTTGATTTCACAACTGAGTGAACTTGAGAGTAGCAACTGCAGCTCAGGGCAGGTAGATGCACCATTCAGCACACTTCAATGTTGTTATTGCTACTAAACATACATGAAACATTATGCTGCTCTCATAAAAACAGCAGGGAACTTTGATTTCCTGTACAGACTCCAATTTAGTTTTGATCATGCAGCAGAAATGCATGTGCAGGGAATTAAACCCCTCGTTAATTTCATTCCCAAAGATGCTAGGTAAGAGCTAGCTGTGTACTGCATATCAAATCCAAGCTACTGCCCTGATTCTATGGCTGCATAGACCTCATGATCATCACCAACAATCAAATGCAGGAATCACAAACCACCTTCACCAACTACTGCAATATTAAAGCTTCTATCCTTTGGGGGCGGCAGGAGGGGAAGAGGCACTTCCCAACTCTACCACAGACTTACTCTGTGATCTTGGGCAAGTCACTTAAGCTCCTTGTGCCTCAGTTCCCCATGTTAAAAATCAACCAAATAGCTCCTCACCCCCCTTTCCCGCCTCCCAACAGGCACAGAGGATAATGAACGATCCTTCCTTTAGCAGTCTTGTCTGTTTAGTTTGCAAACTCCTTGGGGTTAGATGTGTTCTCTTACTATGTATTTGTACCGCATATAGCAATAACGGGACCTTAATCTAAGCTGGGGCCTCTAGGCATTACCACAGTGATGGTGACACCATTAATGGGGTTTTGATTCTACAGAGATGGGCACTATAGAAAACCCTGCGATAGATAGATTTTCTTAAGAAAACCTGAATATCTAATCTAATCTAAGG
The DNA here is from genome assembly GCF_965140285.1 of Lepidochelys kempii. NCBI lineage: Eukaryota > Metazoa > Chordata > Testudines > Cheloniidae > Lepidochelys > Lepidochelys kempii. The sequence goes on along the minus strand of NC_136394.1, from coordinate 19,968,703 downwards.
CAGCTGTTCATAACTAGGCTCCATGGGGCACTTGCTGGTGATCTGTACACAGCTGGCTGATCACATGGTGCTAGCTGTTCTTCCTTCTTTCTGGCTGCTAAACTGCACTAAAGACAGGTGAAGTCCATTCAGTACTACTCACAATATTCCTTTACCACATAAGCAATTGTGGCTGTTGTGACGAGGATGTTATGCAACTGCAGATTGGGGTGGGGGGTCCATGGGGCTGAGGATGGGAAGGGAAAAGAGGCCTGTATGAACTGAAAATGCATTAGGAGGGGACTGTGCAACTATCAATTGCGGGGGGGGGAGCCAAATTGATGTTTGTCCATGAACCTGTGGGAGGGTAAATGGGCTCATGTGCTTGTACTTGGCCATGAGACAATAGTCTATTACAGTGAAGTTGACTCCATGAAATAAAAAATGTTTTGAGAAGCCCTGGTCCAAGCAATCTATAGATTGCTCTTAATGGTTTCATTGGCAGTGGGTCTGCTTCATCTTATTTTGACAGGCTGACTTTTATCACTTCTCTAAACAAAATGCGGCTGGGATCAGGTGATGAATCTTCCCCATCCCACATTGCCTCTGAAATAAGTCAGATGTGTTGGTCCTGAAAGGGACATGCTGTATTTCTTTCCCTTATTAGCAGAAACAACAAGTCCGTAGTTGATAATCTGGCCTGTTTATAATTGCCAACCATCCCAGTTTCCAACTGAATAAACAGACGTTGCTCCCTGATGCTAATCTGTAGACCCTTCTTACTAATATGGAAAGAAACCAGAGTCCCATTCATGTGGTTCTGCCCTATAAAGCAAGTGGTTCTCAACCAGGGGTACACATACCCCTCCGAGCACAGGCGCCAAATTTCCTTGGCGCTGGTGGGTGCTCGCCCCCAGCCCCGCCCCCTCCCCAAATCCCCGGCCCCACCTCTTCCCTAAGCATGCTGAATTCCTCCTCCCTCCCACCCTCCAGCGCTTGCCACGCCAATTTTTCCCCGTGGGTGCTCCAGCCCCGAAGCACCCACGGAGTCGGTGCCTATGCCTCCGAGTACATAGAGGTCTTCAAGGGGTGCATCAACTCATCTAGATATTTGCTTAGTTTTACAACCGGCTACATAAAAAGCACTAGCGAAGTCAGTACAAATTAAAATTTCATACAGACAATGACTTGTTTATACTGCTCTGTATACTATACGCTGAAATGTAAGTACAATATTTATATTCCAATCGATTTATTTTATAATTACATGGTAAAAATGAGAAAGTAAACAATTTTTCAGTAACAGTGTGCTGTGACACTTTTATATTTTTATGTCTGATTTTGTAAGCAAGTAGTTTTTAAGTGATGTGGGGTACACAAAACAAATCAGACTCCTGAAAGGGGTACAGTTGTCTGGAAAGGTTGAGAACCACTGCTATAAAGCACAGAGACTCAGAGCATGAGAACGCAATTTCCAGATGCACTCTGCTTTTCAGGAGATACATGCTGGTGCCTGATAAGGTGACACCTCATGTTATAATTGTGCAAATCAATACAGATAAAGTTTGCTGCAGAATACACTGCCAGATAGTTTCGTAAAGAATGATAAGATAGGTGGGGAAAAGAAAATGTTCAGAGTCCCAAGTAGATCAGGGCAATTTTTTTTTTGATCCAACCTTTTTTGGGGCAAAAATGCAGATTTGGTGACACCAACACATATTGAAAATTTGTGTTAATTTTGCCAAATTCTTTCCATCAGAAATAAACCCCCTAAAAATTTTCCCCAAAATTCAAAACGTTTAATTTTGATATTTTTGTAACAAAACTTTTGATTGATTTTGATTCAAAATGACATTTTGTTTAGATGTTTCCTTTAATTTTATTTTGAAAATGTTTTAAAAAATTAAAAATGCTCTAAATTGAAATGAAACATTCTGTTTCAAGTCAAACGAAGCATTTCATTTGACCTGAGAAGAAATTTTGTTCAATTCACCAAAAGTTTAAAAAATTTCAATTTACTGTTCAATCTGAAATGATTTGCGTTTAATTTTTTCAGAAGCGCCAGCAAACCAAAAAATCCATTATTTGCCCAGCGCTATTCCACTGGACAGCGATGAAGTCTGAGCAGCGAGCAATACATTATCAGACTGCTGGTTCTTGGGTGATATATTAAGCTTATACATCATCAGACCCACAGTGCTGTCCTGCTCTGATAATATATTAATGTAACATGTCTTTGCAGGGGCAGCCCTCTCATGATGTATTATCAGCTTGTTGCCTCCCATTCCGCTGAAACATTGTCCATTAGGCAATAATGCAGTAAATTTAGACTTTTGTGGGTGACTTTTCCCAGCTCTGACATTGATGCTGTCTGTGACTTTGGGTAAATTGCTTTATGTGCCTCTGTTTCACCATCCCTAAAACAAGGATAGTAATCATACTTATTACCTCCCAGCAGGAGTGCTGAAATAATTTGTATTGTGGGGGTGTTGTGAGCCATTGAACCAAACTCTAAACCCTGTATATGATGGAAACCACTTCAAGCCCCGGGGGTGCAGCAGCACCCCTAGTTCCAGCACCTATGCTTCTCAGAGATACAGTGAGGATTAAAATACTCCTCAGGAAAATCTTGCATGACCAATTAATTCAGGAGAAAAAGTGAGCTCTTGGCTCATACATAAAAACAACAAGGAGTCTGGTGGCACCTTAAAGACTAACCGATTTATTTGGGCATAAGCTTTTGTGGGTAAAACACCACTTCTTCAGATGCATGGAGTGACAGATGCAGGCATTTTATAATGACACATGAAGGGAAGGGAGTTACCTCACAAGTGGAGAACCAGTGTTGACAGGGCCAATTGGATCAGGGTGGATGTGGTCCACTCCCGATAAAAGATGAGGAGGTGTCAATTCCAGGAGAGGCAAAGCTGCTTTTGTGATGAGCCAGCCACTCCCAGTCCCTATTCAAGCCCAAATTAATGGTGTTAAATTTGCAAATGAATTAGCAATAAATGGTGTTAAATTTGCAAATGAATTTTAGTTCTGCTGTTTCTCTTTTGAAGTCTGTTTCTGTCCCCATATCTACTCTAGTGACACCATCAGAGGACTCAGCCACACCATCAGAGGCTCATTCACCTGCACGTCTACTAATGTTATATATGCCATGATGCGTGAACAGTGCCCCTTTGCTCTGTACATTAGCCAAACCGGACAGTCCCTACCTAAAAGAATAAAGGGACACAAATCGGACATCAGGAACAGTAACATACAAAAGCCAGTAGGAGAACACTTCAATCTTCCTGGACATTCTATAACAGATTTAAAAGTAGCTATACTTGAACAAAAAAAACTTCAGAAACAGACTTCAAAGGGAAGAACTAAAATTCATTTGCAAATTTAACACCATTAATTGGGGCTTGAATAGGGACTGGGAGTGGCTGGCTCATTACAAAAGCAGCTTTGCCTTTCCTGGAATCGTGTGCAGGGGGAGGCTGACAGGTGATGCTGAAAGAGACTGGCTGATGGTTGGAGAAGGGGAACTTGGCCACAGAGAGAGCTGGACCAAGTCACGTGAATGGCCGTTTTGGAGGGTTGAACCAGGGCTACAGGTCGAATGAAGAGGTAAGGAAACATGCGGCCAAGGGGTCAGGTGGAGGCTGAAGTCACTGAGGATGAGTGAGGAGAGAGAGGTGGAAGCTGAGGGGGAGGAGTTGGGTGGACGGTGGATGACAGCCCCAGGGAAGGGGAGAGAGAGGCTGGGCAGGCTCAGAAAAGGGGAGAGCCAGGAGGTGGAGGGATGAAATATGACAAGGTTGTGGAGGGCCGAGATCTGTTTAGAGAGGGAGGGGGCACGCCGGAGCCAGCAAGAGAAGGGGCAGGGGCAGCTCGGGTGACCAGATGTCCCGATTTTATAGGGACAGTCCATAGTTGGGGGCTTTTTCTTATATAGGCTCCTATTACCCCCCACCCCGTCCGGCTTTTTTCACGCTCGCTGTCTGGTCACCCTAGGGGCACCAGGGAGAGGGCGTGAGGCTGAGGAGGGTAGCGCAAGGCGGGCGGGGGCGGGGGGGAGATCTGGCTGTGGGGCAGGAGGGAAGGCCAGGGCCGGCGCTGGAGCGAATGTCACCACAGATGAAGGGGCCGGAGGCGGGGCCTGGATGCCAGGGGACAGGCGGGGCTGAGCCAAGCCGCCTTCGTTACACTGACAGAGCTCGGCGCCCCCCCCCCCCTCCCCGGCCGCCCCCGATGCTGGGGAATCCGGAATCCAGCGGGCTCCTGGCTGCCTGGGACCGGCCCTCCGGGGTCTGCGCAGCGCCAGGGGAGCGCGGATCCGGGCGGGGCTCCGTTCTGCAGGCTGCCCGGTCCCCTGCGGGGGCCGAGGTGGCTCGCAGGGCGCGGGCAGCCCCCCAGCAGCACGCCCTGGCCGGCCCGCCTGGCGCTCGCCCCGCGCTCCTCCTCCAGCTCCTCTCAGCACCGGGGCCGCGCGGCGCGCTGGGAAGGGAAGCGTGTCCCGAGCCGGCGCCCGTAGGGGATCCCGGGCGGGGGGTGGCGGTGACTGTGCCCACGTGGTGCCGGCCGCCGAGCCCCAGCCCTGCGAGAGCCGCGTAAGTGGCCGCGGCCGCTGCAGCTCGTGGCGCCCTTGCTGGGGGCGGGGCTGTTCCCCCGGACTCCCCCGGGGCGGGCGGACCTGGCGGGGGCCATGCCTGGGCGGTGGCGACTTCTCAGGGCGGTGGCCCGGGGCCTCTCGGCGAGATCGGGCGGCGGCGGCGGCGGCGGGGGGCTGAAGAGCGCGCCCGGCGTATGTACCCGTGTCTGGCGGGCGGGCCCTTCGCCTGGCCCCCGGGCTCCTCCGGGGGGGCGCGGCTGGGCTCGCAGGCTGGAAGATGGGCGCAGGGAGGGGGAAAGTGTCTGATCCTGATGGTGCAGCTTCCTCCATTCAGGGCTAGGTCCTCGCGGGGGGCGTCCAGCGCCTCAGGTGGGGGGTGGGGGTGGGGTGACCCCCCGTCGTGGGCGCCAGATTTCAGGAAAAAGGGGGACGAATTGGAGAACGTCCGGAGGAGCGCAACACAGACGATTAAAGGTCTAGGATACATGCCCTATGAGGGAAGAGAGAAAAAGCTGGGTTTGGTTAGTGTGGAGAGGAGAAGCTGGGGGGGAAGAGGGTTGGACTAGGTGACCTCCTGAGGTCCCTTCCAACCCTGAGATTCTGTGATAACGGTTTTCAAGTCCATAAAGTGCCCGAAGGAGGAGGGTGAAAAGTGGTTCTTGTGAGTCTCTGAGGCTAGGATAAGATGCAGTGGGCTTCAATTGCAGCCCGGGCGGTTTAGGTTGCACATTAAGGAAAAAAGAAAAGGAGGACTTGTGGCACCTTAGAGACTAACCAATTTATTTGAGCATGAGCTTTCGTGAGCTACAGCTCACTTCCTCAGATGCATATCGTGGAAACTGCAGCAGACTTTATATATACACAGAGAATATGAAACAATACCTCCTCCCACCCCACTGTTTCTAACTGTCAGGGTAGTTCAGCACTGGCACAAATTGCCTGGGGAGTTTGCAGCATCTCCTCACTGGAGGTTTGTAAGAACAGGTGAGACAAACACCTGTCAGGAATGGTCAAGTTGGTAGGTAGTCCTGCCTTGAGTGCAGGGGACTGGGTTAGATGACTTCTTGTCAACTAACCAGTCCTACACTTCCTTGATTCTGTGTCTCTTATGCACTTCCCTGCCTCACTCTCTCAAGGTGGCCGTTCTCAAGCATTCTGTATTAGATAATATATGCTGTGGCATATGCCATCACTAAGGCTGCGTTTTAGTCATGGGTATTTTTAGTAAAATTTATGGATAAGTCATAGGCAGTAAACAAAAATTCATAGCCCGTGATCTCTCCATGATTTCTACTATATGCCCCAGACTAAATCTTGGGGGGGGGTGGCCTGGGGGTGCCAAAGGTGCTGGGGAGGGGTGGCCCTGGGGATGCCACGGGTGCTGGGGAGCGGCGGTGGTTCGGGGCCCAGGACCCTGCTGGTGCTGGGTGTGTGCGTGGTGGGGCCAGCAGGCTCCCTACCTGGCTCCGTGCCTCCCCAGAAGCGGGGACATCCCCCTAGCTCAGCTCCTAGGCGGAGGCATGGCCAAGCAGCTTTGTGTGCTGCCTCCGCCCAGAGCGCTGGCTTCGTAGCTCCCTCTGGCCACCCGGCTGACTGAAACTTCATACGAGAGTGTGGCCTAGTGGAGAGAGACAACAGTGGGGGATCCAGGAGAAAGCTGGGTTCCATTCCTAGCTCTGTCAGTGGCTTGTTGGGTGACCTTGGACAAGTCTCCTCCCGTACATCTTAGTTTCCTGATAAGTAAAATGAGGCTAAAGATGCTTGTAAAGTGCTTTGTGATTGTATGAAAAGCACTATTAAAGAGCTAGGAATAATATTGTTAGTTCATTTATAAACAGGGGGAGCACCATTGGGCACCTTGCTCAAGGAACAGCTGTGGACCAACAGCTGTGCAACCCTGTTTGGACCAATGTTGGACAAGAAAGGGTGAGAATGTGACCAAATTGCAAAATACTGGCACAGGCTTGGTCTAAGTTAGGTTGACATCGCTACGTTGATCCGGGGTGTGAAAAAAAACTAGCTACTGTAGTTTAGCTGGGGAAGAGGAGTGTAGAGGTGGTGTCCTACACTGATGGAAAAATCCCTTCCATGGGCGTAGGCTTAATCTATGCAGAGGTAGCTATGCCACTGTAGTGTCAATAGTGTAGACACAGCCAAGTGGAAATTTTCTTAAATTACTTTCCCCACAGTTTCTCCAGCTCACAACCAAAAATATTAAACTGCGGCCCAAGTGCTGGGTGTGATCCATTCGCTGTTTGTTTTTTCCACTGATGGAGGTGCCGTTTTGTTGTTCGACTACTTGCTGAAGCCTGCTTCCTGCTCTGTCACTTTCAGTGGTTTGCAATGGCTGGGGATATGAGAGCAACTGCTGCCAGTCAGGCAAAAAGATTTAAGAGCAGCAATGAGGAAACAGAAAACCAAGAGGAAAATGGACACCAAGACAAACGGTTCAAGAGAAGCCAAAAGGATGTGGAGGATCAGAATAAAAAATTTCCCAAAAGGAAGATTGTTCTGTTGATGGCATATTCTGGGAAAGGCTACCATGGGATGCAAGTATGTGGTTAGGCAATAAATACTATTCAGCCTCTTGTGTTTGGGGTGCATGTCTGTCTCCATCAATATGTCCAAAGTAGTGCTGTGTCTGAAATGAGGGGAGGGAGGTGGTAACCAAGAAGGACGAGAAGCCGTAGGCTCCAGAAATCCAGGAGGCTGGGACACGCCTCGCTTAACCTCAGATTCAGATGTGTTAGTGTCATTCAGAGAACATAGTTTGTTATGCTAGCAGCCAGTCCGCACCAGCTTTCCCACCAGTGCAGATCCTGGTAGAACTGTACCAGAGCTGTAGCAACGAAGGGAGATTTTTCAGAAAAACCTTGCTGTAGATAAGCCTGCTGTGTGCACTGAAAGCACCATGCTGCAGCTCCACCAGTTCAATGAATGACCCTAGTGCTATCTTATAACGTCCCTGCTACCTTTCCATTGAGCTCTCTGGTTGAGGCTCTGCAGTTGTGGCTGTTTCACTGGCTCTTGGATTTTCCCCGCCCTGCTCATTTCACTTCTAAAATGTGTTTGGCCACTGTCGGAAGACAGGACACAAGCATCTGTGGGCTGGATGGACCTTTGGTCTGACCCAGTATGGCCATTCGTATGTTCTTACGTTTAGATGTGTACAAGCAAAAATGGTAATAAGCATTACATTCCGGAATGTGTCCTGTAGTGTAGATGGGTATTCAGTGTACCATTGAAACACGGCACATGGCCCCAAAACATGCAGATTACATTTCTGCCTCTTTCTGTTGCATTTTTTGAACCTGTCTATACTGGGGATACTTGCCCTAATGCAGCCCCATGGTTTTGATGTGCTGCACTGGAGTGGCTTACTTCAGTTTGGAAACAGGCTAAACTGCCCTGCTGCAGCTAAATTACATAGCGGGGGTGGGTTTGTGTTGGTGTAGCAGCAGTATAACAAAACTGCTACAAAATGTCTCCAGGATAGACAAGCCCACAGATACATGGCTGCTCTCTTAACCACGCTGTGCAGAAAGTGACTTTTCTAATGCAATAGTAGCAGCAAAGTTGTGAACCCTTAGATTTATACAATCGAAGCATGTATAAATCTAATTTATGAATATGGTGACTCAATTCCAGTGTGCTGGCTTTGGAGTGACGCTGGCTGTACTGGAATAACATCTCCTTTGGTCTCGTGTTGCAGACCCACAGATGGGTCATTTGTAATCTCCATATAAATCCAGTTACTCATGGTTTGGGCAGAGGTTGAGGAATCATCTGAAATCACTTCTATTTGTTACCAGCTACAATAGTAAAAGAAATACTGAAAGTGTATCTGTCTCATTCATAACTCCAGGTAAAATATAATTGGTAGGGTTTGCTAGAGAGGGGCAGTGCTGTTTGTTTTGTGAAGAGATAACTTTGAAAATTGATTGGGACTCTAGTGGTTATTGGGTTCTGGGTAACGATGGGTCTTCAAAGAAAGTATTAATTATAGTTTTCTTCCTCTATTTTATCTTCAGCGAAACGTGGGGTCCTCGCAGTTCAAGACGATCGAGGATGATTTAGTATCTGCCCTCATTCGGTCAGGGTGCATTCCAGAAAACCACGGTGAAGATATGAAAAAAATGTCCTTTCAGAGGTGTGCGCGAACAGACAAGGTGTTGAAGCTCTTTCTTTCATGCTCTAACAGAAGCTAGTAGCACTGAGATTGTTGTGACTGTCTCTGGTCATGTGCATTTTGGATCACAGATGAGAAATAGGTTTCAGAGTAGCAGCCATGTTAGTCCGCAAAAAGAAAAGGAGTACTTGTGGCACCTTAGAGACTAACACATTTATTTGAGCATAAGCTTTCGTGAGCTACAGCTCACTTCATCGGATGCATACTGTGGAAAGTATGCATCCGATGAAGTGAGCTGTAGCTCACGAAAGCTTATGCTCAAATAAATTGGTTAGTCTCTAAGGTGCCACAAGTACTCCTTTTCTTTTTACTTTAACTGTGTTCATCTATTTGTTACTTCTTCCTCCCAACCCACTCCTGCCCTGTTTGTTCCATCCTGTTTGATATATTAGGAATTTTTTGGGTTGGGGACTGTTTTTGTTCTTTGACTATGTGGTGTCTAGCACAAAGGGGGCCCTAATTCTTAACTGAGATTCATAGATGCTACCATGATGTACAGACTTGCATACAGCATGTGTTTGGTTTTGTATGACTCAAATGCAGTGAAATACCACAGCAGAGAGTGATAGTATAATATATTTTCAACCTTATCCCTTCCTCCACACTAACCAAACTACACTGCTAGCCCATGAGTGGACAGATGATTTTGTGGCTGAAGCACACAGTTGGGAGATCTGGGTTCTGTTCATGGCTTTGCTACAGTAGGCTTCTATGTGATTCAGGGAAAATCCTTTAAACTCTTTGTTATCGCAGTTTTACAAGTGGGGGAAAAATACCATGCATCTTTAGGTTTGCAGTGGTGCTGAATTTACTTGTGTGTCTTTCTGTGTGATTTTGACTTTATGGTTCTTCACTTCAGTTTGCAATGACCAATAACAGCAAAAAAAAATGAACTGAGAATGTAAACAGACTATCCATTTTAAATTTTTGTTCTCATACAGATCTTTCACTGTGGCACAACTACCAATGTGTGTTCTCGTTGTTTTTGTTTTCATAGGGCGTGTCTGCCGCTGGACAGATTGTGTCACTGAAGATCTGGCTGATAGATGACGTTTTAGAAAAGATCAATAACTGTCTTCCTTCTCATATCAGAATTCTGGGTAAGAATAATGAAAAAGTGGGTATCCCAGCAGTCTGTACAAACACTGATTTTAGTTTAAAGAGGAATTCTTTATCATGGAGCTTTTTGCTATATCATTCAGATTTTTTTCCCCCTCAAATATTTCAATGTGAAAAGGGTTTTTTTGTTCTACCCCCTGTCCCCCCCCACACCTTCTATTTTATATAGTTTCTTCTTGGTGGGCGGGGATTGTAATGTGGCTGAAATTGGCTGATTCAAAAGTTTTGTTAACAAAATGTCATTTTTAAAATGAGGACTGAAAAGAGTCACCGGAGGATTCAGCTCCAAGAACAAGTGTGATGCCAGAACCTACTTCTACATGCTACCAACGTTTGCCTTTGCTCATAAAGACCGTGATATCCAAGACAAAACTTACCGTCTGAACAAAGAGACTCTTGAGAAAGTCAACAAGCTTCTTGCTTGCTACAAAGGGACCCATAACTTCCACAACTTCACTTCTCAGAAGGGACCCAAAGACCCCAGTGCCAAACGGTACATCATGGAGATATATTGCGAAGAGCCCTTTGTGAAGGAGTGCATGGAATTTGCAGTGATAAAGGTGAAAGGACAGAGTTTTATGATGCACCAAATAAGGAAGATGATTGGTTTGGTGATAGCTGTAGTGAAAGGCTATGCACCGGAGTCCATCATGGAGCGCAGCTGGGGAGAGGAAAAGGTGGATGTCCCCAAAGCTCCAGGGCTTGGGCTGGTCTTGGAAAAGGTGCACTTTGAAAAGTACAATAGACGCTTTGGAAATGATGGTTTACATGAGCCACTGGAATGGACGGAGGAGGAGGAGAAGATCGCTGTTTTCAAAGAGCAACATATCTATCCCACTATTATCAACACTGAAAGGGAGGAGCAATCCATGGTGAACTGGCTGAGCACGCTCTCCATCCATGACTTCAATGCCACTTCTTCAGGGGTACAAGTCAATGACAGAAACTCAAAGGTAATGATTGAAACTATTATCTTTTTAGAGGAATACTGTCAATTTAAAAAAAAAAAAATTGCTTTTCTTCCTGAACACTTTTACCTGCTGTCACTACACCACCTAACATAACTATCACTTAAAGAGACTAGTCTAAAATAATCATATCCAGATGTCGAGAAATACATATATATATGACAGCATTTTGCGGATAGTCCCTTTCACTGCTTTTTGTTAGTTTTGCACATGGCAAGTGGAAAAAGGAAGAAATATATTAAAGCGCAGGAAGATGTGATTGCTAAACCATATAAATCTGGGTTGGGAGCCAGGGGCAGATGTTGCTATCTGTAACTAACTTGAATTCAAGATAGACTAAATTTCAAATTGGTAGGGTCCCTTTAAATACCAATTTGCACGGAGAACTCTCTTATCCTTTATCTAATTTTCTGTTTTGTTTAATGGTCTGTTCACTTGCAAAGAATCTTAAACTCAGAGGAAAGTAAGTTTAATTACTCTGCACCCAATCCTGCAAACCCACCAGTAGCCAAAACTCCCACTGAGCTTAATAGGAAGTTGTAAGATGAAACTTTTAGTGCATGGAACTGCTATTGATTTGAATAGGTATAACGAGGAGATATGGGATATAGTATTAAGAAAGGGAATTTGTAGACTGAAATTCAGATCTTCCTGAGAGATATGTTGGGCTGGGGAATAGTCTCCCAAGGGAGTCGTGGAAACATTGTTTGCTTGGGACCTGTTAAAACTAAGCTGGAGACAGTACTAGAAAAACAACTCAATGGAATCCTAATTTATTTTTTTAATGAATGTCTTGCAGCACACCTGAAAACTTGGAGTGGTGATTGAATAATCTTTAGTTAGCAGTTCTTTAAATTAGGGTCTCGCTGTGTTGGGAACAATCCTGCACTGACAAGGGTCAGACTAGGTCTCTTCCACCGCTAACATTTTATGATTTGTTTTGGCATGAAACAAAATTCTAATATTGAAATTAAAATCCACAGCCTGGATGAACTGCATGAATAAGGACAACTAGAGACTTGTCAGGGTTATTTTTTTACTTCTGGTAATTGTTTTGCTGTGGTGGTGCTGATGTAGATACAGTGCATGGAAACACTGTTGTCACTTGATGTAAAATGCTTATACCACATGCCACCTTAATTTGGTTTAATGTGACTCAGAAAGGTACAAAGAATTCTCTCCTGCCTCCAGTGCTGTTTGATGATGATATAATGAAGGCTCACTGATGACATGTTAAAGAAGCACTGAGCTGCTGGGCTAGCAGAAACCATTTGTGCTTGTTATCAATAAACTCAAACAAATACATCAGATTTGCAGTTGTCACGGGCTGGCTGGGAACAGATAAATAAGGAGTTTTGTGACAGATTCCATAATAAAAGTTTTTTAGCCTATTTACACTGCAGCATGTTGTGCTGATGGTTTTGTAGTTGGATACATTTACAGTCTTTTTATTTTATAATAGAAAAGGCCATTTCCTTTTCAAAGCTACATACAGCTGTTTGCATTTGGTTTTAAATCAACAGTTGGAAATCCATCATCCTAAGCCATACCGTGATCATTGCTGACAGTGCTTTTCTTTATTATAACTGCACTCTGAATATTTGTGCTAAGAAAACACTGTAGAACCCTTGACTTTATTCAGTCACATTGGCTCGTTCTTTCAAGGGACAATGTCAGTGTAGAATTCAAACTTTAAACCAGTTTCCTTATATGTGTTACTAATAGCCCCTTAGATTGTTTCTGTACAACTGAACACATTTTTAAAAAAGGAACTTACTTTTCAGCACTTGTACACAGGGCCCTATTTCTATGACAATTTGGACCTAAATTTTGCAGTGAGGTCCATAGATTCTGGAGTGCTCTGGGGAAATTCTCAGTTTTGTGACGGCTTCAAGAAATGTGGAGGTTTTCGTTGACTTAAATATGAAAAGGAAGAATACACTAGGTACAGGAGCCCTGTGTCGTTCATTGTGTTTTTAAATTAAGTTTTATATGCTCTCCCTGTGTTTTCAGTATGCTGCAGATTGTCATCATTCAGTTTCACACTTAACTGAACAGAGTCCTTCAGCAATTGCTTAGAATTTAGTAAACAATTCTATTAATGAGGTATGAGAGAATAAAATCCTGCTTCTCATCTTAAGATGTATTGGCTCTGCTGTGCTAACAATAATGACAGAATTGTTATTCCTGTTAGGCATCTAAATTGACCTGACAGCATCCCTGTAAGTTATTGCTTCCGTGGAGCTATATGGAACTGGATTCTTCCATTTCACTATCTGCCATAAGAAGTAAAAGACAGTATTTCTCCCCCCCCCGACTCCCTATAATTTCAAATGCAGTAACTAGAGGTGGGTCCAAGTCATGAAGTTTGGATCCAGATTCACCTTTCCCTAGACTTTGGAGCAGTTTCGATCCAGTCTTTTGATTTGGGTCTATAATAAGCTGATGACAAAACCATTTTTTTTTCATTCTACTTTGCAGAGCAACGATCTTGAAGGCAGTGATGGTTGTGACGATGACTCTGACTGAGTCAGTAAATAGCAGGAGCTGGGATCTTTGCTGCTTGTGATTCAGTTTGGGTAGAACTAAGTGGCCTTTCTAAATCCAGCAATCCAGTAAAGCAGAGGTTTTCTTGCATGCTGAAAATGAGTTGTCACAGATGACCAAAAGGAACTGGGGGGGGAGAATAATGCAGCAGTGACCCTGAAAGTGACTGTGTACACCACTAACTGATGCATTGAAACGTGGAATACTTGAAAACTAAAGTAACAAAAAATGTACTTTATAAAGGAATCTTATTGTGCAGGAATTATGTAATTTGAATTATGTTTTTATTACAGTAAAAGTGCTTATATGAAACATACAGTTATTTAAACATATGTAATCTCTACATAAGGCAAGTGCAAAACATTTTAAAATAGATTTTTTTTCTTTTTCTTTTATAAATTGAAGACATCTATGTACTATTTTAAAAATCTCTTTAGTTTACAGAATTTCTTCATCTGTAGCTGGAGTGATTTCCAAAATTTGAGAGAGAGACTTTTTTCTTTTTTTTTTTTTTGCATACTGTCCATGACTTTCACATGCAATTTGTGTGGGATCAGAAATCTATTGTTATACCAATGGATTCTCTGGCTAGATAGAGACTTAACTTTCTTTGCCATCTCTAAGCTTAAGAAACTGTCCCTTTCATGAATGAGATCTACTTTTGGAAAGCGGGCTGGTATGTGTGTATGAGGGGATACGTTGATCCTTTTATTTTAAAGATGTTATTAACAACAGATGGTTCCAATGTGTTCTTGTACTTGGACAATCCCAGAACATAGATGTATAGCTGCCTATGTATGCAGAGTATCTCCAGCCCAAGTAATTGTTTCACAAACCCTTTAATTAAGGTTTGTTAAACCACTTTGAACATGTAGTGTACTGTTATCACAAACGCAAACTACGAAACCTTAGAAGGGGTTCAGTACTGCCTGTGGTAGATTGCCAGGTATATTGCTGGTGGTTTGGCATCCCGCTCTACTTGCTAGGTAGCTCTTGGTTACATTTTGGCCTAAATGTGTAAAATGTAAGGTTCAAATTTTCAGTAGGCTTCAACCTAGCACGCAGAAACGTTGCATGGACAAATCCTCATTATTCATCTGCCCATTCAGATGGGGGGGTTGTGTGCAATAATGTGGGAATTTTATGTGCTGTCAAGTAGGTGTGCACACCTACACACATGGTTTCAGAGGTTGTGGCTGAAAATTTGGAAGAAGAAGAGGAGAATAAGCCCCTAACCTTGAAAGAGTTTAGAGGGGAGAGTATGCAACACTGCTTAAGAGACAGCTGCTTTTAACCAAGGCCTGACGGCCATTGTTCCTCCATGAGTTACATTTTAGTCTTCTGTGTTTTGGGCATATGAAGCTGCTACGGATTTTTTTGGTCAGACTTTGGGCTTAATTCACCATCTGTGGGACCAACTTCCTTTGGGGGTGGGAGAGAGAAGTAGCAGTGGTGCAAGCCTCCCACAACCCTCGTACTTAACGGGGGCCCTGGAGCCAGCTGGTGCCTTAGGAATGGGATGCCTAAAGGCATCTCTACATTATCGGGACTGTATGGCATAGGTACAGCACCATAGCTATGGTAGCATAACCCACAGGGTAGATATAGCGACAGAGGGATTTTTCTATCACTGTAGGGATGCTGTAGGTAGGTTGACGGAAGCATGCTTCTGTCAGTCTAGCTGCATCTACACCAGGAGTTAGGTCAACATAGCTACAGCACTCGGGGTGTAGCTTTTTCACACCCCGATCACCATAGCTATGTCAACCTGCATTTGAAGCAGAGACCAGGCCTAGGAAACATGCTGATTGAGCCCTTTCCAGCTAAACTTCACCAGGTGGGCTTCAAAAGAGGCTCAGAGCTGTGTAAATTAAAGCTCCCTTCCTGAGCTGGTCCTGGGGGAGGGCAGTGGCATTGATGGCAATGGATGTAAATTCCTACTGGCACAACATTCCCTGTGGGTTTGACACACAAACGATAGCACCTGTGGATGTGAATTAAGCCTATGGTCTCCACTGAATGTAATACTGTTCTCTTTTTGAAGGGCTGTCTCCTCTGTTTAGTTCTGTGCAATGTATTAAATGGTTTCTGTCTTAAGGCCTCTGGACTTAGGATTCCTTGTGGACTCCA
Organism: Lepidochelys kempii; assembly: GCF_965140285.1. Lineage (NCBI taxonomy): Eukaryota > Metazoa > Chordata > Testudines > Cheloniidae > Lepidochelys > Lepidochelys kempii. The sequence goes on along the minus strand of NC_136394.1, from coordinate 19,953,165 downwards.
CTTCTGCCAGAGTGGTTTGTCCTTTTACCTTTATTAATAAGTTGCTGCCAATATTATGCTCTTGTGTTTTAATTAGGAGTTTTATTTTTATCCGCAGAAGGTCTTGATCCATATTTTGTCTTGTAGGTAAAAGCAGGAATGTGAGGGGTATGTCTCAGTGTGCCTTCAGGAGATGCTCTCTTCCCCTAGATATTCTTTTACATCCCTCAATATTTTGTATAACTTGTATCATCTTTATCATCTCTTCCTTTTTTTTTTTTTAAATCAACCTCAATCTGTGAGCAAAGTTTGGGTCATTCTTAATAAAATAACCATGGGAATATTGTCAACTCAATGGGAACTTTCATTTGTAACCTTTAGAGGAAACTGCCCTGATCATTAAAATTGAAATTTTTTACTTTATTTGCTCTCTGTGTGTTGTTTACTTTGTGCCCCTTACCTTGGAGAGGCTGCTGTCCGTTCCAGTTCTGAGTTCTCATTCGCTGGCATAATACTACAATGTCTGGGTTGCAGATTCCACACAGGAATGTTTGATTTGAAAGCAAATAAACCCATTGTTTGTTCATTGGGATACTTCTTCAAATTTAATGTAAAGATTCCTGGAGATAGACGTGGGCTTTTATAAAATCTGCTTTTAGCACTTGCTTACACTAGAAGGTTTTCTGTTGCTTTAACTGTGCTAGTACAATTAAAGTAGCAAGCTTCCCCTACCTGCAGTGTGGGTGTGGTTGTTTATGCCAGTATCTTAAGCGATGTCTAAACTACAGAGTCTATGCCAGCATACCCCCCTATTTAAGGTGCAGCTTTTTCACCAACATACTAAAAACAATGGTAGGTAGCTAAATTGCCAAAGCACTCTTTTGTCAGCATAGTTCCACCGACAGTGGACGTTCTGCAGGCATAGCTATGTTGCCCAGAGCTTTGTGAATTTTTCTCACCCCTAGCAGACGTAACTATGCTGCCAGAAGTTTGTAGTGTAGACCAAGTCATATTGTGGTTTGTGAAGTGAAATAGAATCATAAGACTGGAAGGGACCTTGAGAGGTCATCTAGTTCAGTCCCCTGCACTCATGGCACAGGCAGGACTAAGTATTATCTAGACCGTAAGTGATGTTCCCTTTATACTGGATAACTTAGACTACACTAGGGCTTGAACTCAAACTATAATGGTTTTAAAAAAAAGACTCCTAACTCACATTGTTATACCAATATAACTTCATGTACAGACCAGGCCTTCTACAATTGAAAACTTGGTCCACACTTGTCTGGGCAGCTGCCTGTGTCTGTGGGTACGTCTACACTAGAAAAATTATAAGCAGCACTGTTAACAGCTGTGCTGCCCTGTCTACCTCTCCAAGAGATGGTAGCTAGGTCAATGGAAGAATTTTCCTATCAACTTAGTGGTAGGATTAGGAGTGGGGTTTAGGCTTAGTTACTCGCCTGGTGCATGAATTTGTTCACAGCCCTGAGCAATGTAGTTAAGCTGGTCCAACTTTCTAGCACAGACCAGCCATGCGTAATAAGTCTGGCCCAGCTCATCTTGCCAGGCAGCATTAGTCAGACGCTCAGAACTAATGTGATTTAGAGAAAAGACAGATTGGTTCTTATTTGCCTTGTGCGCCTGCAGGGTGCAGGTGGGTCCTAACTTACTTGTTTTTTTAATAGGAAAGTGGTGATTCTTCCATAGTAACATGACTCCAGGAGCTGGGGCTTACGGACACGCACCACTTACCCCCAGCTAGAAGGCAACACATGGGGAGTTGGCAGCCCTGTCCCGTTGGAATTGGGCCGTGAAGCGGTGCAGGCACCCTAGCAACTTGTGTAGCAAGATGAGGGTTGTCCCCCCTTCCTGCCTCCCCTTGCTCTTGTCCGACAACAGCGCCTCTGGTGAGCACAGAGCAGAGGGGAAGTGGAGGTGGCTGGGAACCCTCGCTGTTCTGTCCCTGCCGGGTGCCCGTAGCGGAGTCCTCCGCCATTCTCTGTCCCCCCCTCCCCCGCGCGCTTGTGATCGCCCCTCGCCCGACAGCCTCGCTCTTCCCGGCTAAGGTGAGTCACTGCGCCAGGGCCCGGAGTGGTACACCCCACCCGGCATTTCTCCCCCTTCAGGGTGAGCTTGCGGTGGTACCACCCGGGACTTCTCTGAGCCGGGCCGAAGGGCCGCTGGGAGGCGGGGCTAGGCCGGAGACACTCCCGCGGCGGGGCGGGGTCGAGGGGAGCTGCCTGAGGGCGGGGGACCAGCTCTGAGAGGGGGGTGTTCAGAGGCGAGACGGTCCCCGAGGGGGTGGAGGACAAGCTCGGGCGGGGCGGGGCTCGCTCGGTTGAAGGGGGGAGAAGCTCGGGCGGGGCGGGGCTGGGCTCGCTCGGTTGAAGGGGGAGAAGCTCGGAGGGGGCGGGGCTCGCTCGGTTGAGGGGGGAGAAGCTCGGGCGGGGCTGGGCTCGCTCTGTTGAACGGGGGAGAAGCTCGGAGGGGGCGGGGCTGGGCTCGCTCGGTTGAAGGGGAGAGGCTCGGAGGGGGCGGGGCTGGGCTCGCTCGGTTGAAGGGGAGAGGCTCGGAGGGGGCGGGGCTGGGCTCGCTCGGTTGAAGGGGAGAGGCTCGGAGGGGGCGGGGCTGGGCTCGCTCGGTTGAAGGGGAGAGGCTCGGAGGGGGCGGGGCTGGGCTCGCTCGGTTGAAGGGGAGAGGCTCGGAGGGGGCGGGGCTGGGCTCGCTCGGTTGAAGGGGAGAGGCTCGGAGGGGGCGGGGCGGGGCTCGCTCGGTTGAAGGGGGAGAGGCTCGGAGGGGGCGGGGCGGGGCTCGCTCGGTTGAAGGGGGAGAGGCTCGGAGGGGGCGGGGCGGGGCTCGCTCGGTGGAAGGGGGAGAGGAGAGGCTCGGAGGGGGCGGGGAGAGGCTCGCTCGGTTGAAGGGGGAGAGGCTCGGAGAGGGCTGGGCTGGGCTCGCTCGGTTGAAGGGGAGAGGCTCGGAGGGGGCGGGGCTGGGCTCGCTCGGTTGAAGGGGAGAAGCTCGGAGGGGGCGGGGCTCGCTCGGTTGAGGGGGGAGAAGCTCGGGCGGGGCTGGGCTCGCTCTGTTGAACGGGGGAGAGGCTCGGAGGGGGCGGGGCTGGGCTGGGCTCGCTCGGTTGAGGGGGAGAAGCTTGGGGGGCGAGGGGTAAGCTCTTGGGGGCGGGGAAGAGGCTGGCGCCAGATCCCGGTGGACAGCAGCCCGGTGCCTTCTGTCGCTGATCATCAGTGGCAGCCCCTGGGCTGGTGGGCGGGCTGGCAGACCCCTGGGGCCCCCGAGGCCCTGGCTGAGCGAGTGTCTGTCCCGTTTTCCCGCAGGGACCCTGTCACGCAGCTGTCAGCGCTGTGGTGGGTGCAGCCCCGTGCTGCCGTTGTCCGGGGCAGGGGACGACCTGTCTCCTTGCTGAGCCTTACACCGCCCCTAAAGCTTGATGCCTCCACGCAGGTGTCTGTGCCTTTCTGGGGTTTAAGGTTACCCCCAGAATAGGCTGCTTGACTCTCTGTGCTCCTGGGACAGACGCTCCTTAACCGCTGGTTTGTTAAAAACAACCCAACAAAACACAGGCTGAGTTAAGCTTGGTGCTGCGTGGCCCCCCTCCAGCTGGTTTTTAGGCCTCGGGAAGGCGCAAGGGGAGTCCTCTAAAAATCTGGGGCATCGCTTGAAACAAGACACACTGGGCACCCTTACTTCAGACCTGGATATATATATAGTAAGAACATTTACTGCTTCACTCTTGCCTTGAAAATGTTGCTGTTTCCAGGGTTGGTGCTAGAAGAAGCATCAAATAGATTGACAAGCACAAAATGACACACAAACCTAAATATTTAACTTGCAATAGAAGACTAAAGCAAAGAAATGTAGTACTAACACAAACAAGATTCCTAGTCTAGACATGGCCTAAGCAGGTACCCAAATGAGGGATATATGGTGTATATTGGATACATGTATGTTTTACTTTAACTCAGATCTTCCTTGCTTTTATGGATATTAATTACTGTGTTAATGTTGTTTGGACTTAGTCATCTCTATTGTTAAGGTAAATTGGGCGTGCAGAGAAATACAAGGAGCTGCCTATCCGATATATTTTCTGTCTCGATGTATGATATCTATGTTGCTGTGCTGCTTCCCTGTATCCCCTGCCCTTAAGGGATATATCTCCTCTGGAAGCCTGCCTGCACCACAGTTACCAAATATAACTATTTATAATGAGTTGAATTCCAGTAGCTGGGCAGAATGGGAACATGACACTGCAGTTTGACCAGCAGCTCTAGGAATCCAGCAGATAATGTTTATCTTATTGCTAATCACAAATCCAACGTTGTCCAAAGGAGGTTTGAGCATTGATCTCTAGCACATACTCTAGTTATTTTGCCATTGCTCCAACAGGTTCAGTCTCAAAGCCCTACACAATCCAGCTCTGTACTGGTGCTGTCGTTACCAAATGTTTAGGTAGACATTCTAGATCCTGGCTTCAATATTTAACACCAAGATTTGTAAATGTTGGTGTGTTGGGAGATTAATTAATCTGAGGCCTTCAAATTATGGACTTTTTGTATATCAAGAAAGCTCAAGCATGGGTACAACTTCCATATTCTGGAGCAACTGCTGTTGTATGAGAATTCAGGTTTTGACAACCTCATTCACAGATTGTTTCATTCAGCATCTTGGACCTATAGCTAGTGAAGCAAACATTGTCAGTGACTAGCCGATGTCATATGAAAACTACTAATTTTCCACCATGAATCAATACTAGTATCCAAGGGCAGCTTCTAACAGCATCAAGTGTTCCAAGGAAAATAATTGAGCAGATCCATTGTATATGATGGGACATCAAGTAGATTAAAAGCTGGAGCTAAAAGAGGTGTGGGGAAAATGCTGAGGGGGGTCTCCTGGAGGAAAAGGGGAGAAGTTCTGAGGAGGCGGTCTTGAAGGGCTGAGGGAGAAGCTCTTGAGTTTGGGGGAAGGGGAAAAGACCAGGTCTCAGTGGCCAGCCCCGTGCTTTCTATAGCTGATTTTCAGTGGCAGCCCCTGGGCTGGCAGTGTGAGGACTGGCAGGCAGGCCCATATGGCCACTGAGGCCCTGGCTGACCATCGCCTCCTTTTTGAGCTACTCTTGTACAGGATTTGTTTAACCTTGTTTGCTTCGCTACAGATATACAGTAGTAGGGGGGCAAAATCCCTAAAAGCTAGAAGAGATTCAACCTACAACTCAAGAAACTGCTGATAAGAAAGCAGTGCTTAGATTGCCACTACGAATGGATGAGGGTTCTGAAGGAATACTTGATTGAACTATTTCTTGCTACATTGTCAAAAGGAATAGGATGAACTTCTTAGCTTTTAAGAAAAAATACCGTGTGCCATTACAAGCATACCTTAGGCAAAGTAGTTTGGATCTGGAGGAGGAGGAAAAATCTGAGATTATCAATCATGAGGTAAAAAACCTTTAGTAACTTGGAATGGAGACACTAAAGGAAATATTAGTGAAAGCACAGACGTAGCACAAATATTTGTACTCATGAGATCCCAAGTTCCGAAGAACAGTGATTTTGCTAGAGAAGTGTTTTTCAAGCAAGTGAAGAATTTGGTGAAGGCCATCAGAAACACACAGGAGGTAAGTAATATGAAGGAGAAGAATTGGGATGCTTAGTATGTACATCCTCGTAATCATATACATTTTCATTGTAATTTTAAAATAAAGTCACAGTCTTCTTCCTTTGGCAAGTAATTATATAGCAATTAGTGAAATCTTCAAGGTAGTTTAATTACATTGTGGTTTGCTATCTGAACAGACATAAGGGTTCTTAAAATTGTGTGTGTGGTGTAAAGTCTGTTGCCTAAAGCTGAGGATTCCATTTTCCCCCTATTTAACTACAGCAGCTGTAACTGGATTTTGTAAAACAGTGTCACAAAATGAAAGATGACATGAAAACTTTCTTTCTTAATTAAAAAGCATATATTAACTTTGGGAATGAGATTAATTCTTGTTGATATAAATGTTGATATATTCACGTACGGGGGGGGGGTGCCTTTACTCTGCTTAACTTGAACCATTTTTGTTCTTAATTGTGTCACTTAGCTGTGCTCTTATTTGGATCATGGCCCTTTTGTGACCAGAAGCAAGTTTTGTAATCGCGCAGTGTCCGCTGCTGGCAATTTAAAGCCTAGTTAATTTCAAAACTGAATTGTTTTCCTTCCTTTCCAAAGTTATTAATTAGTTTATCTCCTTAGAAAGTTGTCATACAGTAACAGAAATACAAATGGCTTAATTCTCTTTGTTACCTGTATAGGCTCTGACTCATTTTCTCTTTTCTTTCTCCCTTTGTTCCACCTCTCTCAACCACTCTGCTATATTGCTGCACCTCAGTCATGATCCCTAGCATCAATAAAGGCAATGGTTGAAGTGCCTGTTGTTTATAAAATGTTATGGGTTTCTATCATGGGAAGCTTTGTAATTCTTATATATTAGGAAGGACGTTTAAAAAACCCTTTTGATTTGAGTTGAACTTAATACAAGGGTTCCAATTGTGATAGGCCTTCATAATTGCACACACTTCCACTGTGATAGAAGTCTATTAGAAACAATACATGATTCACAGCAAAATATGCTTTTTCCTCTTATGATTTCAGTGAAACAGCTGTATAATGGAGTATTATCAATAAAATGCTGCATAGTTCTCAGAAATTTTAAAAGGATAATTACTTTCTTTTTTCACAATATTTTCTCTGGGGAAAAGATTGTGACAGAACAAGGCAGATGGAGATATATTCCTGCAACTGCCCACCTAGATACAAGTTAGAAATTGTTTTTTTTCATCTTAGCAGCAACTATTTCAAATACTGTTCAAAAGTTCTAATTTATGTATCATCCCAAGATTTTTTCCTTCATTAAATTTGATATGTTATAGAAGAATTCACTACTTTTGACTGCATCTCTCATCAATTAAAAACAATAAAATGTTGCCTCTAAACTTGCATGGCTAGTTTTGATAACAGTACAGCAAACAGCTTAGTTCCTTAGTTTGTTGTTAATTTCGTCTAATTTATTTACTTCTGGACTGTGCACTGTTTGGGTTTCCCTTCTCCTGGCATTTTAAGGGGGATTTTGCATCCTGCTTGTTGCTGTACAGTTTTCAGAATAGATCATACCTAGAATTTGTTCAAGTGATGCAAATATGAGAGTGTCAATTACAGAACTAAAGTAAAGATTAAGAGTTATGATCTACCTGTAAATTGCTAAATGCCCTCAATTTCCTTTTAAATCAGTGGGACTTGAGGTGTTCCATTGTAGAACTGGGCCACTCTTGTTAATGAGACCACTCTAACAAGTAAGGGTTTTGGTATTGGGCCCATTGTACTACTGTAAAAATGACCAGAGTGATTCCAGTGAGAATGAATGTCTGGAAAGAAAATGACTGACTGTGAAAACACAGTTATAATGGAAGTTTGTGGCTTCAGATGTTCCTCTTCAACAGCTAATGCCAATGATACAAGGTAAAAGTTTTAGAATAAAGCTGGTATACCCACTACTGATACCAAAGATTTATAGTTAATGTTTAATAATGCAAATGACCATGACTAGTCTAGTTTTACCTTTCTAATTAAAGATAATTGCTTACATTATTTTTTCTCTAATTGGAACATTACACCTAATACCAATTAATTTAACATAAAAACTCTCTGGGGTAAATTCCTGGTAACCTTGGTGAGAGTTGCACATCTCATTCTCAGAGCTCTGGGTTGGATATTTTACCCCTCTGTGTCTAATTTGCTGTTTTTCTTAATTGTTGTTTTAGTGAAGTTGTTCCTTTGATCGTTTGATACTCTGACTAATATAAAATTGATTGCCTGATTCACATCTCTTTATCTTGCATATTCATAAACAGAAAATTAGTTTATCATCAGCTTAAAGAGCAGCATTGCTATACAGCACACTTTAAAACACTGATTGCTTTGCAGCTTGGTAGCTGTAGTTTTTTGGTATGTAATTATATTATAGTGATGGTGTCCTGTGATAAAGCAACTTGGTTAACAAAAATCTCTGTGTTTTCCCTTTTGCTATCTTAATATTTCACTAGTTAAATTAGCAGAACGTCAACCCTTAAAATGGATATGTTATGATTTTCTTTTGCTTTGCAGGTAGAATGCCTCCCACTCCTCCAACAGTGCAATTTGCAGGACAGAAACAAAGCCAACAACAGTAAAATAATCCATCCAAGCATCTGTCTGTGGAAAATGTGGCAAGTTCACACACTCCTCCATCTCAGCTGCTCGGGAGGCAGCAACCTGCTGACGTCTTCACAGTGGCTTTCCCAGCTTCATTGCAGCTTTCACAGCATCAACCACCTGTCGGAGAGTTTCCAGAACAGCCTCAGAAAATGGAGTCCCAGCCACAAAGTATTTCCATCGTTTCGGCTCCATATAGCCACCTCATGATATCTCTTCAACAGCAGGTACAGCCAGCAGTCCATGTACAGAGGCAGGTGCCACTGTTACCTGTTGCTGCGTTGGAGCTGGTATTCTGATTAAAACTTCTTTTATACAAGCACTGTCTTGTATGAAATCTATAGAAAGTGTGGTTTTGTGTGTTATGTTTTGGGAAATGCATGCAGGTTTTCCTCTATTATGTTGTTTGTTTAACACAATTGGGTAGTTCTGTTTGACTGTGATAGAGAGAGAATCCTAGGAACAAAGACATAATGTTGTAATCTTTTTGTCTAGTTTTGGGTCTCTTACCATGTCAAGTTTGAAGGTAGGTAAACTCTGTTCATAGCCTTTCTGCTGCTTTATTCTCTTAAGGATTTACTTTTGTGAAGTAAATATTCCTTAATCTTCTTTTTTCTAGTTGGTCTAATACTCAACCCCAGGAACTTTAAGAATCTTTAGTTTTGTTTTTATTTCCTTTTACTTCACCAAATTAATTTTTATATTTAAGTGTATTTAATACCTGTGGAAGGTTTCATTCAGATTGACAGCCTTGAAGATTGAAGTCACCTGCCTAACGTGTACAACATAAGGAGGGGCATGCAAACTTTTTCACAGTGCCCTGACAAGATGGACCCTGTATGTTAGGTCTGAGATCTCTGGGGAAGAGAGAGTTATTGATTTCCTGTGCCCATTTAGTCCTATGCATTTCTGATACTGTCAGTAAGGGAGCAAAGTAGGGCCAATAATCGTGGGTTTTTTACTGGAACTTATTAGGAACCAATGACTCACTTCAGAGAGCCATCACATAGTAAAACTGGATTTTGATTATTAATTTGTAGATGAAAATCTTTGTGTCCATGCACACTTCACATATTCTGTAGCTAATAGTATCTGTATTCCAGTTTCTCTTATCATACAGTGGTAGCTCTCATAGGTGCTGACTCCGTGGGTGTTCTGGGGCACAAGCACCCACCAAAAAAAAAAAAAGAGATGTTCAGCACCTGCAGGGCTGGATTAATCTTTTGTGGGCCCCAGCACCTGGCCCAGCCCCGAGGCTCCTCCTGCTGCTCCGCCCCAAGGTCTTGTCCCTACTCGGCCTGTTCCTCCCAAGGCCCCAACCACCGCTTGCACGGTAGTGGGTGGGAGGGAGAGAGGAAGGGAGTGAAGAGAAATACCCACTGGCAAAAACAAAAGTCAGTGTCTGTGGTAGTTCTGGAGAGAGTGGTGCCTAGGAAAGGGCCAAGATATCTACCTTGTCTTTGCTGGAATTATTTTCTTCAGGACCTAATATATCAATCTGTATTTTGTTGAAAATAATATTTGTCCAGTTGTGATTTAGCAAAAGACTCCAGTAGCGGGTGGTTGCTTTTCTTTCAACTTGGATTTAGTAATGGCCATCAGGTTAAATGGTTGCTTTCAGCTGAAAAATGAAAGGTCTCTGTCTCAAGATGCATCATTCAAACAAACAGTATTACAATCTAGTGGAGGAAAGGGTGATTCTTCAACTGGTCTCTTTTGAAAATTCTGGACTTCAGACTATACGAGGGGTGGGCAAACTTTTTGGCCCGAGGGCCACATCTGGGTGGGGAAATTTCATGCAGGCCATGAATGTAGGGCTGGGGTAGGGGTTGGGGTGTGGGAGGGGAGTGTGGGGTGGGAGTGGAGTGTGGTGTGCAGGAAGGAACTCAGGGCAAGGGGTTGTGGTGCAGGAGGGGATGCGGCATTCGAGTGGGGGCTCAGGTCGAGGGTTGGCAGCTCAGGGCAGGGGATTGGGGTGCAGCAGGGAGTTGGGGTGAAGGAGGGGCTCAGGGTGCGGGCTCCGGCCCAGTGCCACTTACACTGAGGGGCTCTGGGGTGGCAGCTGTGCACAGCGGGACTAAGGCAGGCTCCCTGCCTGCCCTGGCGCCACATCGCTCCTGGAAGTGGCCAGTACCGCGGCCCCTGCGGGAGGGGCCGAGGGCTCTTTGTGCTGCCCCTGCCTCTGGGTACCTCCCCTGAAGTTCCCAGCTAATGGGAGCTTCTGGGGCAATGCCTGCAGGTGAGGGCAGCACGTGGAGCCCTGTTCCCTCCTTGCCCCCCCGCCCCCTCCAAGGCTGCAGGGAGCGGCGCGGGGCCAGGGTGGACAGGGAGCCTGCCTTAGCCCCACTGCACCACGGGGCTGGCAATCCCACAGGCCATAGTTTGCCCCCCCCCCCCCGGACTATACACTGAAGAGACTAATAGAGTAATCCTTTGTTGAAAAGGAAAGCAGTATTATGAATCTACTAAGTTTTGCACAGAGTTTCATGAAAAGTTTTGCATAAGAGTCTTATGCAGATCCTTTGCACTGGTGTAAAATTCACTCAGCATGCAGATATCATGCAGCCACCTGCATACTACAGCGAGATGTGCTTTATAAATTCTGATAGGGTATTATATTTGACTTGAGTGAGAGGCATCCTTCCTTTTCTAGAAAGGAAATGCTTTAAAAAGATTTTCTTGGAGGAAAAGAACTTGGGCCTCATGATATCAATTATGCGAGACAATTATCGGAGACATCATTATGAGACATTTATCCTTTTATCTCTAGTAAGAAAAGGCATGAAAAGGTGTGACAGACAGTCCTCCAAGGAAATAGAATCTGTTCCATATAATGGTATCCGAGAGGTGGTATAACCTGTTTTGTAAGCAGAGATGCAATTAAACAAAATAAATTATCCCAAACAGTAGTTGTATAACTTGTGTATGCACAAGAGCCAACTAGAGAATGATTACAGATATTCTTAAAAAAAATCCAGTAAATTGTGCAAGTTCATGCTTTGGCACTAGCTTTGCAAAGCTTCCATCTATGAAATGATAGGATAAATGGGGGAACTCCGCATGTAGTTTTCTGCTCTCTATTTTAATGTTAATTTGTATTAAAACTTATTCATCAAATTATTCCCTACTTGGTTCTCAGAATAAGAAAGGAGGATGGAATTGAAATTGTATCTGAGCCAGCCATCAATAATCATTAGTCAGATGTGTAGGCTTTGAAATTTTTTGTTTAAAGTGTGATATGCTGCATTGGGGGGAAAAGCTACTATGCTGATGATTATTTTCACCTTTTCAAAACATCTATTCTGAAGTCTTCAAGAGAGAGCACCACTCCATCCTGAGTTCCTCTCCTTTTGAGAATTTATGCAAACCATTAATGTTACCTGAACCGTTATTCATATTCTTTATTTGGATAGTGTGATGTAAAATGTGTGAATTGTTTCTGCAGATAGTAATACTTTCTTTCCATCATTCATTTCAGTGAAGAAGTCATGTCTTCTTTCTGTGATCATCCTTTTTTTTATGTAACAAGAGAACTAAGTATAGTTTTGCATATTTTTAAGGAAACCCAAGTGCATCAACGAATAGCAGACCTCAGGAAAGAAGGTTTATGGTCCCTAAGGCGATTGCCCAAACTTCAAGAGGCTGCAAGACCCAAATCTCACCAGGATTATCTACTGGAAGAAATGCAATGGATGGCAACTGATTTTGTTCAAGAGCGAAGGTGGAAAACAGCAACTGCTAAGAAGGTAATATGGATATGATTCTTTCTAACACACAGCATGGAAAAATAGGCAGCATTCTCATGGTTAGAACCTGGACACTGAGAGTCAGAATGCAAGAGTTTTATTTCTGGCTCTGCCACTGACATTGGGCCATTTTCAATCTCCCCGAGCAAAACAAGCATATTTGTAAACTTGTAAAGTTTGTAAAGCACTTCATAAAACACTTATATTTTCAGAGAATTCTAAAGTTCTAAAAGGAGTGACCTTTTGTCTTAAGTATAGGAACCTAGGTCTCTCATCAGCACTGGTGCTAGGTGATTATATATTGGGGCACTAGGTTATTCTGGTATCCTGTAAGGTGACATGAATGTAGATTAGAACATAAGAAATCTCTTCTCTGTGTCTTGGATTCATTTACGTGATGAAAGACTGCAAAAACAGTTCAATCCATGAGCATTAAATTATTGAGCATTATTCTCTCCTCACCAAGAGATCAGTTAATGGTTACCCTAATATATAATTATAGGCATGTCTACACTGCAACGAAATGCCCGCAGCACAGAGTGTCAGAGTCCAGGTCAGTTGATTTTGGCTTGTGGAGCAAGGTCTCCTGGACTAAAAATAGCAGCATAGATGTTGTGTCTCAGACTGGAGCCCAGGCTCTGAACCTTGGGGAGTGGGGAGAATTATACCCTCTCCATCTCCCTGGTTCTCACCAGGTTGCAGAGCCTGGGCTCCAGCCTGGACTTGAATGTCTATACTGCTGTGTTTAGCCCTGCAGCCCAAGCCCCATGAACCCAAGTCAATGACCTGGGCTCTGAGACTTGGCGATAGGTTTTTCTTTATGGTGTAAACATACCCTTAGAGTGTGTGTATTCCTGGTGTGCTTTGCTTAAAGTGTGCGTATATAGGCCTAGGGTTGTTTTTTTTTAGTGGTATATCTTTTCAGGGTATATTTTTTTGCTTTCTTCTCCAGTGTGAGGCACAAAGCAAGAAGCATAGAGCTAGCTGGTGCTACACTTTAAAATAAAACTAATGCTTTTATCCAGCTGATCAGAAATGTGGTGTGCTATCATGAAGATAAGAGACTTCATAAGGAGAGAAGAAAGAAAACAGAACAAAATCGACTGAGGCGCATTGCTGCTTCTACTGCTAGAGAAATTGAACATTTTTGGTCCAGCATTAAACAGGTAAATGTATTGTGAAAGTATAAATGCAAAAATGTTTAAAGAGGTAGTGTAGTGCTATTGAAAAGTTATTGGGCCATATCCTCATATGTGGTTGGTTTGGTTTGTCCTGCACTGACAGAGTAGTATGTTACATGGATGATCTTGCAGTGTACTAGAGCCAAGGCAAGGACTCAAGTAGTGTTGGGGAAAAGGGGCATGGTTGAGACAGTGTCTTGTGCCATGGAGATCCTGGGCTGCATGTTTGGCCCACTATAAACATTAAAACTTGACATAATTTGGATCATTCCGCAGGCAGATTTAATAGAATGGCATGTATAGAACAGCATCAGGATCTGGGCAGCAGTGCCGAGGAGAACTTTAAAGCCATTTTGGCACTCCTCCCCGTTAATGGAACTCTGCATTATGGCCATAGCTGAAGATCTGGCCCAATATTATTATAATTTCTAAACTGCCTATCACTGTAATATCCAGGTATTCTTCAAGATTAAAGATTCATTAGTTTCTTCTGGAAGGAAGAGCCACCCTTGCCTCAGGATCTCATTTAAAAATCAGTATCTGTAAAATTTCAGAGTTCCACACTGGTTTAAAATCTTCTATATTCGAAGACTTCTTAAAATGACAAAAAGCAGCAATTATGTGACTTGATTGGAATGAGGAGTGCATGTAAAGGTTGCCTGTCCTGTTGGTGAAGGAATAGAAGGAAATTCATAGTTCTCTTTAAGATTAAATGCAGTTAACTTCATTAATGTTTACTGCTTTCCTTTCACCTCACACTTCCTTTTTTAGGTGGTAGAATTAAAACTGCAAGTAGAAGAAAAAAGAATGAAAAATACCTCAAATGTACAAGAAATTTCAAAAAGAGGTACATGGATGTTTTTTTATCAAGACATTTTTCAGAAGATTCTCACAAGGTGGAAATGGTGAAAGGCCATCAAAATACTATTTAAAAACAAATGTCTTGGTCATAGTTTTGTATCCTAATTAACTTTTCTCTTTCCTAGTTTAATTAGAACTTTACTTGTGCTGCTGTTAGAATGGATATATTTGAACATAATACCCAGAAGTACCAAGGCTCTCACTGAGAGTTCATTAGCCTGCAGCCTTTGTTGCTGATCTCTTGTTCCTATGTGGGTTTAATATGGCACATCTCATGATTTTCTGAGAGACGGGATGCACCATTTCCATCAAAAAAACAAACTCTCTCTCTCACTTACTTCAGTGGAGTTGCACCTGCTTATGCCAGAGCTGAATTTGGTCCGAGAATTAAATTTGAACATAAATTAAAGCTACAGGACCTCATTGATTTCAGTTCTTCATGCTTTTTTATAACTTTTTCCTTGGCACATAATCATGAATGATCTCATACATTCTTGAAGAAATTGATTAAAAAAATGAAGAAACATGTTGAATAATTTTCAATAGGATGTGCTTTGTTAATCAATGAAAAAATGGTGTCTAATATGCTATTATAATCTTTCAGGTCAAGATACAAGAATTCAGGTAACTACTGTTAAATCAGAATGCATTAGTGAGCTAGCTTACTTATTTTATTTATGCTAATTTTACAGTCCTGAAATGAGTGCTAATTACAGTGAGATTTTTTGTTTTCATGTGGTCAATATAAGACATTCAGATAGTTAATGGTGGTTGTTTTAGTTCATTGTTAAAAATCCAACCTAGTCTCAGTAAAAACATGCTTAAACCTCAGTCCAGAAACTAGATGCATTAGCATAGTCTCCTGTCCCAACACAGTTTCATTTAAGTCAGTGTGGACTCGAGGTGTATAGTTGTCGAGATTAATGCCTGTGTTTGCGGGATTGGGGCCTTGTACTATTGTGTAATTATATTTGGGAGGGAGTCTGGGCAAGGAGGGAAAGTAGCATGAGAATTGTCTTTGGAAGTTTTGGAATGGTCTTACGAAATTGCAGCTGCTTACTGATTATTTTGCATCTTGCATGTTGAAGGTTTGGGATTTATAATTTGTGTAAAATAAGCTCTATTTTCTATTGTTTAGGATCCAGCAATATCTGGGAGAAAAAGAAAAGCAATCACATTGCTTACTGATCACGAAGGTCTGGTTTTTTTTTTTTTTTTTCTCCCAGTTGTAGTTATAGGTTTGTTATAAAGCTATCTGTAAGACTTATTTAAATTAGAAATTTAAGAACATAAACTCACTCAAAGACAAAATTGCCCCAAGTGTATGTGTTGTTTTGAAATGGGGCTTACAAGGCCTAATGATTGTTTAATCGTATGCTTGTTCCTTTAGACTTAAATTTTGAAGAAGCTTTTAAGGAAACACATTGTGGAACATGGAAATAATTAGTAAGGAATATCTTCTGCCAAGATGTCCTTGTGATTAAGGCTGTAAGAAAATCATGAGCAACAACTTTGTTTTGTGAACTGCATCTTTTAGCAGACAAAACAAGTTTTTATAGTTGTCACAAATTTCAGCGCCTCCAGCCCTTAGATGCTGCTTCCAGCAGCAAGAACCAGCCTCTCTGCAGCTGGCTCTGTGTACCTCTACTCCCTGCCAACAAGGAGAACAGTCTGGTTTGAAATGGCATCCCTGTGTTTTGACCACGTGCATCCGGTTGCCACACCACTTACTCAAATTTGGCCTGGCTGCCTGTTCACCAGGGTCAAGCCAAGTTGTTCTCCTTGTCGGACAGGCAGGGAACAGAGATACCTGGAGCCAGCTGCAAAAAGTCTAGCCCCTGCCGCGGGCAGTAGCGTCCAGGGGCAGGCAGTGCTGAAATGAACCCCTGGCAGCCTGGCCCGGTAGGGATCTGCGGTATGAGGGGAGGGATGGAAAGGAGGAGTCTGTGCTGCTGTCACTGGGGCAGGGTTGCCCAGTTAGTGCGCTCCTGCCTGCTCCATGCTGCAATGGAAATTCCTTCCCAGTCTCCTCATGATGGGGTGGAGCAAGCCTGGATATGGGGCGAGGTTGCGGTTTTAGTGTGAGCACACCAAAACTGCAGCTTTAACAAACTATGGCCACAACTTTTGAACAAAAATATCACAACTTTCTTATAGCCTTACTTATGATGTGAAAAGCAGCTTATCTTTAATTTCACTGAGGGTAAAGTGGGTGAAACTCACCTATTCCTTATTCAGTAATAAATCTGACACACATCATTTTAAAACGACAGTTCTCAGCCTTCTTGGTTATCTTTGGAGCTACTGCAGGTACAACACAACTGTAAATGCATATCATGTCAGTAAATGACAGTAATGCTGACTTAAGTTGCATTACATGAGGGGCAAATTTGGCTCATTGCTGAGAAAATTCCTAGAGATTACAGTTAAAGTCACTTCTTGTAATTTAAACAGAGAAATTAAATTGCTCACATTTTTTACTCGCAATATCAATAATGCTTGGTTTTAGAGACAGATGAAGAGAATGCTGAAGTGAGAAATTTTGAAAAAGAAAACATGGGTCATCAAACTGAGTTGACTGATTTAGCCAAAGAAGGTAGGAAGATTGTTTATCAATCTTATGTATGAGGGTTTTTTCTTTTGTAAAGAGTCTTTCTAGCATAGGTATCTTTCCAATGTGTATATTGTAGGATACCTTTTTATAAGATAATGCTGATCTCCTGAAATATACTTGATCTGGAGAAATGTCAGGTTTATTTTTATATGAAAAAAACCTTGGTGTGCATGTATGTATGCGTGCATATATAATGTGTGTGTGTGTGCGCGTGTGTGTATGTATGCAGATATTGTCCCAGTCCACAATTCTTATATCCCAATGGTTAGCACAGCTGAAATGTACATTTTTGAATGGCATGTCTGTATATTGCATCAGTTGTTACTGAAACATGCATCACAGGTACTGGAAACCTCATGATCTTTATTACTTTTGTTCAGAAATGGAAGACTCTGTAAGTGAGAGAGCGAGCCCTCTGAAGGAACTAGTATTCATAGAGTCACTCCTCAGAATTGATCAGCATGCGAGTACAGAGAAAACAAGTGCTGCAATGAAACACATGAGAGACATAGTAGAGGTTGCTGCTGCTGCAGAAGTGCTGTTACCTAAAGACAGTGCTCGAATCACAACGACAGTAAAAGGTGATACTCTGTCCCTGTTGTATGGGACTCTTAGAGAGTATCAGAAGATTGGGCTGGACTGGTTAGTGAAGTTATATAAGAAGAATCTCAATGGTATTCTGGGAGATGAGGCAGGACTTGGCAAAACTACTCAAGTCATTGCCTTTTTCACACACCTGGCTGGTAATGAAGGTATGAAGTGTGAGTTTTTAGTTTTTACTGTAAACCCATATACATAATGTCTTCATTGTCAAATATATGTCTAAAGAATAAAAAATAATTGTTCTAATCTGTTCCAGTCATGAAAATCACGGTAGAATAAATAAAGACTTCTGACTGTAAGCTTTTTCTGTTTGTGCATCAGTTTTTAATGAATTGTGAAGCCATGTGCATTTTTCTCTAATACATGTTGTATTTATACCTCCTTGTAGGTAATTGGGGTCCTCATCTTGTTGTTGTACGGAGCTGTAACATACTGAAGTGGGAGATTGAACTGAAACACTGGTGCCCTGGGTTGAAACTTCTTCTGTATTTTGGCAGCCAAAGAGAACTTATAGAAAAAAAACAGGTATTGTAAGAAATCCATGCACAAAACATGTTGTTTGCAGTAGCATAGACATGCCAAAAGAGGCAGCAAATTATGACCAAGAAACAAATCTCAGAAGTGTCTGGATGGCTAATTTAGCCTGTTTGATAGGGAGTTTTTCCATTGACCTCAGTGGGTAGAAACACTATAATAATATGCAGATTTATAGGAAGCAGTTTGGAAAGAGTCGATTGTAAAGAGAGAGAAAAGAGTTATTAATGACTATCTGTTACCTCAAGAGAAGACACTTTGTATCTACAAGTTGTTTCCTGCTCCCTGGTTAATTAATAATGGATCCAGTTATCCCTATAGATGAGAGTTTTACAAAACTTAAAAGAACATGAATCATTGTGAGTTAAATTAACGATCAAGAAATAAAAACACTGCAATCCAAGATCTTCTAAATATAGCTATGCAGCAATTTATTCTGAGATTTATATTCTAAAATCACAGAATGGTAAATTTATTCTAATACTTTAGTCTTTGAGTAGATGATTTTGGAATTATTGATCCTCATTATGGATGAGTGGTGCCTCTTGATGTAGGTGGGTAGATGCTTTAGTTCAGATACCCTTCTATAAGGTGGTCTTACATCTGTATTCTTTGTTGTTCTCTGATTATGCAGCAGTCTCCTTTCAGAGAGAATGAGAGAGCGTGTGTGTGAGAGTGAGTGAGCAAAAGAGCACTAATCGTGGTTTTGCTTGTGACCTGCACTTCATAGTTACCAACAGGAGCGGCTTTACAGTGGCCAGCTGATGCAGTGGCCAGCTGATGATCTGCTTTCTTTTTCGGTTTCAAGGTTTACCAACTTTATGTGCAAAACAAATAATAGAGTTTTCTCTGATTCTTATTTTTTAAACTTTCACAGTCAAAGGATGTGTTGGACATCTGCTGAGAATATTCTGGTTGTGCCATATGAGGCTTTTTGCAAAAGTTCTTTGGGCCTTCTGTGGGGATGTTGTCCATCTTTTTTAGTTGCTGTTGTTTGACTTCACTTCCTCTTCAAGTTGGAGGTCCTTCATAGCAGTGTATATTTCTGACTTTGTGCAGTTTTCCCATCCTCTCTGATGCTTTTATACTCCACGGAATTCACATACGCATTTTCTCTTGGCTTCATACGGTGCCAGAGCAGGAGACAGTTAATGAAATCGCAGGTCATGACAGTTATATGTCTCTTTACCTTGTGCGTCTTTGTTGACTTTTCATTTCAGTCATGTAGTTAAAATTATTTGTGCTTTTGTGTTTCTAAATAGGTTCCCTAGTTTGCATTTCCCCAAAATATCAAGTCTCTGGTTACTCAAGTGACTAGCAACTTTTGCAGTCAAGTAGATAGTCCTTGTGGCCCTCGTTGGTGGAATCAGCCTAAAGATTTTCACTTGGCTTTACAAGATATCAATTATTTGTCAGGTTTCACTCCTATTAAATTGAATACTATGGATATCTTTATTTTTAATCTCTTAAAAATATTGTAATACTTTGCTTCTTATTTAAACTAAAGGCTTGCTTCTGTATAATCAAAGCCTTGCAATTTCAGCAAATGATTTTAAAACATAATTTAAATTTAAATGGACTTCCTTTTACTATCAGGTGTTTTTGGCTTGCTAGAAAGCTAGTTGTTTTTAACTTGTTTTAGCATGGCTTACAGAAGCAAATTTTGCTGAACAGAGAAAAACAACCTCCATTAATTATGTCCGAGATTATATATGATTCTCAAGGTTAGGCAGAAAATTATGCCCAGGCACTGACACGTTTAAAAATAATCACTGTTATTTATTAATCAGTATTTATCTAGTCATATTGATTATATTTTATATTATTGTGTTCCTAATAGCTTAGCCACAGTCCAAAATTAAATAAGGCTGATTTACAGTACACTCTTTTGAATGTAAAACTTTGCATGTAAAAAGATTGTGAAATAATATATTTGAATCCCAAAAGGAGACCCACTCACCAATCTTTATTCTTCATTCCAATAAAAAAGAGAATAAAGATTAAATCTTTAAGATTTGTATGTTGCAGGAGTTGATGAAACCCAATAGTTTTAATGTATGTATCACCTCATACAAGCAACTGTTTAAAGGCCACCAAACGATGAGGAAAATGCGATGGAAGTACTTGGTTGTAGATGACGTGCAGAAAATCAAAAATCTGACAGAGAAGCACTGGGAGGCACTCTTCCATCTCCAGAGGTCTGGAACATTAATAAACTATTTCCTCTTGCATGTCTCTATCCATTATTTTGTGATAAGTTTTAAACTTATTTTTTCTTTTAATTTGTTTGATGTGGAAATTACTCTTTTTAAATTATTAAATTCATTTGTAATCCTAGAGTTGTCTTTCTTATTGTTCACAGCCAGCATCGTTTGCTCCTGATAGACACTCCTTTGCCCAATGCGTTGAGGGAGTTGTGGACCATGCTGCATTTTCTAATTCCAGGAATTTCCGTACCTTACCTGGATTTCCTGGTTAAAGCAGCCAATGAGGGGACCCAAGATTATTGCCATAAAGTGGCTGCGAGATTGCACAGAGTATGTCCACCTTTAAGATACTCTTTTAATCCTATTGTGAGTTGCCACAGGTAAATAATCACTTAATTATTACTTATCTTTATTCTTTTAGATAATTCAGCCATTTATTTTGCGAAGATCCAAAAGACATGTTGAAAAACAATTACCAAAGAAATATGAATATGTGCTGAAATGTCATCTTTCTAATCGGCAGAAGGCTATGTATGAAGATGTGATATTACAGCCAAGGTAAAGCAAACAAATAGTGAGTCATAATGTTGCCTTCATTAGAGTGAGAGAATATGCAAGTTTTCTTACTGCAAATAGGAACGGAGATTGGTGGCAAGGGAGATTCTTTTGAAGTGAGCCATCCAACTTAAATCTCTTGACTAAAGGACATGTCATAATAAATGCAGTAATCATTTAGTTTAACATTAATTTACTTTTTCTGTCTTTTTATGTTCAAAATCACAAATGTTTATTAAAAATATATTTAACAGATTGTTCATGAGCAGGAAAGAGTAAATTAAATTGACAAGTAAGTAAAACAGATGAGTTACATATAATTACAGACAGTGGGATGATATGCAAAGTTTCCCATAAGCATAACATGCGCATACAAATATGTACATACATACTACACCTCAGATCTAGATTAAGTTCTCAAGTGATTTTACTAGCTGAAAGACATGCGAATAACTAGCATAAATATTATTTGACTATTTGTCTGAATTGCTGTTCTTTTCTGCAGTGAACTTTTCAAGTTCTGACTCTCAAGAAATTGAGGTATTAGGTCAGGTATTAAAATCTAAGGCCTGATCTTGCAAACGCTTACTTACATTCATAAGTTCTGTCATGTTAATAGTTCCATTTAAGGCAATAGGACTACTCAAGAGATTAAAGTTATGTTAATGCTTAAGTGTTTGCAGGATCAGGACCTAAGCAGTTAAAGTTCTGCTAGCTTTGCTTAGACTTCAGAGGAATTGTGGAAAAGATTTTCCATAAAACTTTTCAGAAGTTTTTGATCTTACGATAACTCTAGAATCAGCAATTAATGAAAATGCTACCATGTCTATTATCTCTGGAATGGTTCAGAGAGCTAGAAAGGCTAGGCTACTGGAAACTAACTTTTCTAAATCTAATTTTGATTTAAATTTATTTTCATTTAATGAATAGAATCCAAGAAACTCTTAAAAATGGAAACTTTGTTAGTGTCCTTCATGTTCTGATGCAGCTCCAAAGGATCTGTAATCATCCTGATCTGATAAAACCGAGGCTTTCTGGCTCCTCCTATGTATCAGAGACACTGGAATATACAACTGCTTCTCTAGTACTAAAGGTACTAGAACGGGATCTTTGGAAGGTTAGTGGAAAAGTTAAATGTTAAAAATAATCCTTGTATGCTTGGTTTAACACTTAAAATTGTTTTTCAAATCTAGCTGGAGACATTAAGTGTGTGTTCGCGAGTGAGAGTGTGTGCATGTGCCCTGAGTGCCCTAATCACTATACTATGGAATATTTTCATGTGGGGCTCCTTCAGTCTTTCTTATTGAAGTTATTTCATTTTAATTAAATAGATGAATAATTAAATATTCATTGGGCCCAAGATAGAGTTAGAATGATTATGTAGCATAGTGGTTAGGGCACTCACCTGAGAGGTGGCAGGTCCCTGTTCAAATTTCTTCTCCTGCTCAGGAGAAGGAGAGACTTGAACTGGGGATTTCCCACATCCCGGGTGAGCACCCTATCCACTTGCCTAAGGGTTATAAGGGAGGTGTGTCATTTGCTTCCCCCCCGCCCCGGCTGTTTTGTTTTGGGCCCAGTCAGCCAAATGCCTATGTTGCTCCAGTTCGTGGGTTGCTCACAGAGATAGGCACCTCCCTGCAGCCTCAATGTAGGAGCCTAAGTCCAGAGCGGAATGGGGCTTACCATACACCCCTTCGGTTGGCATCTCCAATTGGCTAGTTTAAGTGGCCCCGCTGTCCAGCCTTCTGGCTTTGTGGATCACAGTCTAAGGTGCCTATTTCTCCTTGTTAATTGGTTAGGTGCCTTAGGTGCCTAACTCAGGCTTTGTGGATCGTAGTGTTGTTCCTCTGACTTTTGGTGACCTGAGCCAATCACTCTTTTGTCTTATTCTGCCAGAATCTTTTAAAGTAACTGCTTTATGTAAAATCATGTGATGCTTGATCTTTCTTCTTTTCCTTGCTTTGTCTTCCTACTGTTTCGTATCACACTTGATCGCTAAAAATTACAAAGAACCTGTTATTTCTTAATTTTCTGGTTAGGAATTGTTAGAATTTTTCTCCATATTTTTTATTTTAAACTAAAATTAGGATTCAGACACACGTCTCTTTGATCTGATTGGGGTGGAAAACAAAATGACTGACTATGAGGCACAAGTACTGCCCAAACAAAAGGTGACTAGAAAGCTTATTGAAGAGATCTACAGCTCCCCTCATCTTTCACCCAGACCCAACCCAATGAAGCTCAAATCAAGCAGGTACACACTGTTTTGGAAATGCCAGTCAAAAAGAGAACAGTAGTGGGGAAAGGGGGAGGTTCAGAACTGTCTCATGCTCCCCCTGACAGCTGCTTGAGACTATATGTTTGTCCCCTGAAGGAAAGGGGGCTGTCTTTTGCCACTTAATAATTTTGTTTATAATAACCTATAAAGTTATGTCTACACAAGGATAAAAGACCTGCAGCATGGCTGTACCTGGCCTGGGTCAGCTGACGAGCTCACGGGGCTTGGGTTGCGGGGCTGAAAAATCCCTGTGTAGACCTTTGGGCTCAGGTGAGCTCTGGCTTGTTGATGACTGTAAGAGTATCCTATGCGGATTGTATTAGACATCTGTGTCATTGGAGGAACCTTAACAATTGAAAGGGCAGCTAAATTAATATACAGAAAGGAAAGTTTCACATAATTCTGGTGACAGGCAGTCTTACTCTCAGTGGAGAAATACACACTAAGCTTAATTACAGATTATTCTGTAGACTGTTCTGCTCTGTAGGTGCTCAAAGCATGTGAGATTACAGGGGTCCCTGTCCCACATGTCCCTGTGCTGCAACCAGCCGCAACTGAGGCCTTGTGCTTTGTAGAGCACAGAAATTGATCCTTGCTAACACCTCTGCGGGAGGTGGGGGTAGGAGAAGTGAAACACTCAAAAAGAGGTGGGAAGGATGCAGGCCCATGACCCTGTTGTCTGTCCATACCAGCCCATAGAGCTGACTAGGTACCTGGGGATATGCTGCACCTTCTGAAGTGGTGTAGCAGAGAATGTGCTTCCTCTGCATGCTGGTAAACTCTGGGAGAAAGAACACTCTAGGAAGGAATTGACTCTGGGGGGCTCCTTTAAACTCTAAGCCACTATAAAGAGTAATTGGGCCTTTAACTTGAGTTTTGTATTTGGATGAATGGGTTAATAGCATTCTTATTAATTCTTAATATGCCTTTTCTGTATGTGTTTTTTTTCTTTTTAATATCTAGGTTATTTCAACCAGTGGAATATGGACAGAAACCTGAAGGTAGGATTATAGATTTCCTAAATCCTTCATCATGGCATACAGGGAATACAGTAATGGTTATGGCAACACATCATGGGAAAAAACAAGGAAGATTGCCTCCTGCCACGTTTTCAGCAAATCATAATAAGAAAGGTTTGATCTGTATGCCAACACATTGTTGTTACTTTCTTTTCTCTCCAGAGCTTTTTCAACACAAAGTAAATATTCCTTGTCGTCTGAGAACTATCCATATCCAATGATTTTTTGTATCCCTTTCTTAAATGTAACTTGCTCAAGTTCTCTAACCCAAATTCTCTCTCAAAGTCAAAACAGATAATTCATTTTTTTCTTCTGTAAGGAGATTAACATTGCTATGCAAACCTTGGAAATTTTAATGTTCGGGGATCTCTAGGGATTCCATGGATTTTCATCTTGATGAAATCAATTCCACATATTTCACCTGCCATCCTTAGTGTCAGACATGTATCAACCTTCACTGTCTCTCTGCATAGGCTAACTAGACTTAGACATGCTAGCCTTTCTTGGTCTTACTGTAACAGTGACCACTAGAGTCGCAGAACACTGACTTGAATCATGTGACACAGCCTTCTGAAACCTTGACCCGTTTAAGGTGACTGAGAACAGGAACTAAAGTCCTGCTTGTTACACCTTTATTAAATTATCTGCATGCTGATGGTTAGCCTATGTATGATATAGGTCTGTGTAGTTACATAAATAGAAATCTGTTTGGAAAGTATCCATATTCAGTACTGAGTAGGACTGGAGATAGAGAGAAGACCCTATAAAATAATAATCATCAGATTCCATCTAAAAGCTTACTTAGTAAGCAAGAAAACAAATCTTGAATTGAAATAGAAGTTGGAGATGGAAAAGGCCTATTAGATAATTCAGTCAATTTCATAAATACACTTACTGCCTAAACTATATCAGGCCATATTTTTTAAAGCCCTGCAAAATGTGTGAAAAGTTTAAAACGTATGTGCACATTATTGCAAATACTACTTACAGTGCAAATGTGGAATGTGTCCACACAGCTATTGCCCTGTTGTTC
Organism: Lepidochelys kempii; assembly: GCF_965140285.1. Lineage (NCBI taxonomy): Eukaryota > Metazoa > Chordata > Testudines > Cheloniidae > Lepidochelys > Lepidochelys kempii. The sequence goes on along the minus strand of NC_136394.1, from coordinate 19,928,317 downwards.
CTGACTGTCTCTTTCAATCAGTTACAAATTGTGGCTTCATAACCTAAGAAGAATATTAGAGGTAGAGCTAGTCTGTTTATTTGTGTCTTCTGGGGAGGTAAAGAAAACACTGAATTGTACTGAAGAAGCTATGATTGGAATAGGGAATCCTCTACAGTAGCTCAGGGCCAAAGTGCAGCTCATGACCCAAATGTGGAGTTTGGCTGATCTGCTTTCCTATCTGGAAATGTGACATGCAATGTGTGTGTAGGGTCAGTTCCCAAGTTTTGAGGCTTTGACTAAGAAACATCTCAATTTAAATGCTGTGCACCTTTTTCCTTCTGTTTTTACCAGGTGACAAGATAGTAAAACTAAGCCAGCCGGCCTCCACAGCTGGAGCCCAAAGCAAAACTATTCATCCAAACATGCCTGTAACCCTGCAGTTTAAAGGGAAAACATTTACTTTATCTTATGGCCAACTCTGCCAGCTTACTGGAGGACGTCTTCGGCAACTTCAAGGTACTGTACTGTTTAGCTTCAAGCAGTTGCTTTTGCTAAACCCGTTGGAGCAAAACATCTGGCTGTTTATTGAAAATCATCTTGGATTATCATCTTTTTTGGAGAAGAGAATATGCCTGCATATATGTTTGCACAGTGCCTGCCTGGCACAACAGGACCCCAATACTTTATTACATAAAAAGTATTATATTATAGCTTTTATAAATGGTTATTTTAATTGCAGTAATGGACAGGTTTGTATTCTCTTTAACTTGCAACATTCTACTGGCCCACTCACCTCGATGATCGATGGATAAAAATATTTTATTTTTCACTGTTGTAAATCATCATGTCAGAAAGGAGAGGAAGCCTGTAACACTTGTGCTGGGATTGTGTCAAAATTGTCAAGTCTTTTTTTTTTTTTTTTTTTTGAGCTCAGTTGCAAAATTATACTTGGGAGGCATTGGGAGCAGTGGACTGAAAGTTGGGATTCCTAGGTTCTACTCCCACCTCTCGTACTCACTTGTTTTATCATGGATAACCTAAACAGTTTATAAACGGGCAGAGGCAAGTTATCTTAACTGAATACTTTCTTCTGTTTCATAGGACATAGTTCAGTTCAATTGAAATAGCAAAGTTCCTTAAGCCCAACAATTCACTTTAAGGGGTGGTCTCGGGGTAGGTGACTAATGAATACTGAGAATCTTAAATTCAAATTAAATCCTGCTATTTCTCTCTGTCTACCATCGTTATTGTAAGCCTCCTCTTCAGGAGTACACAGTCTAAATAACCTGGTGTTTAACAAGAGAAGTTGTTAGTACCTTAAATTACAATAGCATTTCAACACACATTAAAATTATTACAAGAACAATTTAAGTCCAATCCCTTGGCAATGCTTTTGCAAACATCATTTTACCAGCAGTGTTGATGGCTTGGTAATTTTACTGTGTTGCAGAAGCAACGCTGAACTGGGAAGTTGCTGCTTGATACTGCGTGCTGCTTTGTCCACCTGCTTGAATGATGTGAACAGGCAGTGCTGAGATGAGAGTGCTGACAGCTGGTATCTCATTTCAGGGAGATTTATGCCTTTCTCTTTCTGTAGTTTCACTAAACACACACCTCTTTCAGAGTGTTGGCAGGATCCAAATATCAGCTGCTGTCACTTTTTTTTTTTTATTGGTTCAGTCCCTTCAGGGGATGGTCTCGGTAGCATCTTCAGCTTGTGAACACCCAATCTACTAATGCACATGCTGTAGGATTGTAAATTTTCAACTTTAAGGTGATTACTTTTGTCTTTGTGCTTTCCTTAAAGTAAAATGAATGTGTATAAAAGAAACCAGTTTCAATTAAAATATTTCAATAATTCCTTGTGTGGGTTTAAAACTAAAGTTTTTTCTCTTTGAAAAGAAGAGGGGGTGATAAGAGGCTCTTGCCTTAGGTTTTGTGGCCTTGATAAGCTAGGAACTACACATCACTACTCTTTGAGCTCCTAGACAAAGAATAGCTTTACATTCTTTAATAAGGGAGGGTGACCTGCTCCTTAAAAAGACACTCCTGTTGGTTGTTAGAATCTACAGTAGCTTCACCCACAATTTACAATTATAGACTCCTACCAGTCACACTATACAAGGTAAAAATCACAATAAGTAACATTTAGATGTATTTGTTCAACATAATATACAATAAAACAATATATAATATTTAAGCAAAATAAAGTTTTATAAAGCTGCATTCCAGAACTTGTGCTATCAGATCTGGAGGTGATTAGTACAGATTTATGACCAAAGAGGTGGTATTTTCCTTGAAGCTTTTCATATTTGTACTTACTGGGAGAAAGCAAAGATTTCTTAGGAATTCTTCAGCTTGTCTGGACATTTCTTTTAATAAAATAAGCAGCCAAAAACATAAACATATGCTTCACGTTACATGGGCAACCTCTGCTGAAATACTTTAAAGGATTGGAAAACATGCCTTACAGTGATAGACTCAAAGAGCTCAATCTGTTTTGTTTAACGAAAAGAGGATTACTGGTGACTTGATTACAGTCTATAGGTACCTAAATTGGGAACAAAACTTTTATGTCTTCAATCTAACAGACAGGTATAACAAGATCCAGAGTCTTAAAAGCTGAAGCTAAACAAATTGAACCTGGAAATAAGGTGCAAATTTTTAACAGTGAGGGTAATTAACTATTAGAATAATTTATCAAAGGTTATGGTGGATCTCTATCACTGGCAATTTTTAGATCAAGATTGGATGTTTTTTAAAAGATATACTCTAGTTCAAACAGGAATTAATTCAGGGGAAGTCCTTTGGAGGTCAGACTAGATGATCACAAATGTCCTTTCTGGCTTTGTAATCTCTGAATCTATATGTATGAACGAAATTGTATCTCCTACAATTCAGTAAAGGCAAGTTTTTAAAATTATAGTAAATGTTATAGTTATGTTAATAACCATTTTTGCATTGATACTGAGGTTTATGCCCCACGGGGATACTAAGGGGAGTTGTAAGGCATAAATAACATTTGTAACGTGATTAGAAATCCTTAGATGAAAGGCACTATGAAAGTGCAAGTGTTACTAAGAGTAATGTGGAAAGGAGAAAGCGTTTGATAGTCAGTGACAGACTTGTTAGACCTAATTTACTCTATATAGTCAAAGTTTTAGAGAGCTGATGAGTCCTGGAAATAAACATATACAATATGGGAATGAGGGCTTTTCTTTGGAATTTGAGTTCAGGTTCTCCACACTCCTAAAAAGACTTCAGGAAAAGATTTAAATTTATACCCCAGAGTGGGAAGTGAATTGGAACACCTAACCTCAATGATAAGTTAAAGAAAGGAAAAGCTTTCAGGGAGGGGAAGAGTGATAATGCATCTGCTGTCTTCTAGGGCTCTTTTTGGTGGGAATGGGGAACTGAAATCTATAACTTGTCTTTAAAAAACCCCCAAAAAACCTTAAACCTAAAATTATTCTGGCCCGGTAGCAGATATGCATATTACTGTGTAGAAGGGGAGTTTCTGGAGGGCCATTACTTCCAAGACGCTAGAAGTAGGTAGATTGAGGCAGTAAAATGTGTGAGCTGTGGGGAAAGTTGGCTTTGGGGGGTTTATGCCGTTGGAAGAAATAGCTCACCTTTTTTAGGCCAAATGAAGAAATGGCAGGAATCCATTAACGTGTCTGATACTTGTCTGGTATTTAGAGTGATTGCTCTCTTGTGGACAAATTTTCATTGCATTCGCTCTTACGTAATTATTTATCAGGACCATGGAGAGAGGGGAAATTATGCACAGGAGATTTGTGAGGGCATAAAAAACATTTATAGGAAAAATGGCTAGGTAGCACTATACTGCTTTAATTGTATGGTTTCATTTTTTTATTACATGAAGTGGCAAATACATTCCGTTCAAAATAGGTGTAGAATAGATTTGCCATTCCCAGAATTTACTCATTAAATTGTGCATTTACAGTTGCAGGAAGTGTTCTTCACATTGTTTCAGTGCCAGGCTTGCGGTATTTGCAATCTCAGTGGCCAGTTGCCTTGTTGCTCCTCTATTGTGCTGGGGCTGGGACTGTTCAAGATGCTGGCTTCCCAGAGCATTTAAAGTATCGAGCAGATTTGCCAACGTCTACAATAGTAACGCAGCAAAGTATAATGACAGGTTTCAGAGTAGCAGCCGTGTTAGTCTGTATCCACGAAAAGAAAAGTACTTGTGGCACCTTAGAGACTAACAAATTTATTTGAGCCTTTAGCTCACGAAAGCTTATGCTCAAATAAATTTGTTAGTCTCTAAGATGCCACAAGTACTCCTTTTCTTTCTGCAGCAAAGTAAGTAACTCTTTCGCCAGATAGCATACGATAATCTGTCATTTCAGCAAAATACTATTTATTCAGTTTGGAATATGATTGAAGTATTAATATTAAGAATGAGTTCTGACGCTTCTATTCAGAAACAAAGAAAGAAACTTATTTCATGACTGATAACATCTGACATCTTTGGGGAGTGTGGCATGGGTCTACAGACTTTGTCATCTATTTGAGTACCTAAAAGTACCTGTCATACACCTTGGATCTAATTTTCTGGTTCTGGAGACTGAGGACAAAGGAAAGGAAAATCCGTCTATATAAAACTGACAGTAGTTACATATTCTGGATGTTGTTGAAGTGTAACAGTTGATGTAAATTCAGATAAGGAGTTCTGTCAGAAGATGGCACCGTGCCTTTCTGTTAGGTACATAATACATCTGTTCATACTAGAATATATTTTTGTACAGTATAATTGATCATCAGTTGTTTGAGTCTGCAGTATAATGTAATTGAATACTGTGGAACTGTCGAGTTGATCAATCTAAATGGACACTGTTGACAAGCAAAATGTTTTGTTTCATCTGAAAAATATATTTATTTAAAAATAACCAGAACCATTGTAATTAAAGATGGGATGCATGTACATCATACTGTTCTTGAACTATGCCCCTCAGCTCCATTTGTAAGAACTGGAAAATATTAAGAGCTGACAGATATGCTTTCTGAAACAGGCAGAGAATGGGATCCTTGTTACTTTGAAATAGCAAACCCTTCATCAGAGCAGAACAGGTTCATGGTATATGAAGCATATATGTTTCTGTAATGGTGTGACTTATGAAGTCTGAGCCTTGCTGTAATTTTGGTGAGATGCCCAGTTGAGCAGCTGGAATTTTGACTGTTAGTATGCATTTTGGAAAAATAATATATTTAAAAAAATCTTTTAGGAGCAAGCATTAAAATTTTTGAACTATTCAAAATGTCAGTTTGTTTCAAAAAGACACTTAAGTTTTGTCTTCAAAAATTGACTGAAGGGGATTACAGTGAATGATCCATGCGAGCATTTAGTGTAGTTGGATATATTTTGACCGCACCTAATTAATATATTATCTATGAGAGATTGGTCTTCTGTTGCTAATCAGACTTCTAATAGGCAAGGAAATATAACTCTGCCATGTAATATGAGATAAATAACATTTCTTTTTTCAGTCTATTTAAAATTGAAATATAATTTTTCCTTCAGATTATGCCCAAGAGTGTTATTTCTTTTGTTTTATTAAAGCCACCAGTTACTCCCTCTATATTATTAGAGATCTGTTATGTTCTTTGTGAAATTGTCAAGCCTTCTGGGGTCTTTGAATGAAAGGTGGAATATACATGTCAATCTTTTTCTTTTTGCTGATCTGTGTGGAGTTTTTAGAGAGCAGTAGATTCCTATATCAGAATATCATTTGTATGCATCAAATTAAATTGTATATCTATATCTGAATATTGGCTATGAAATAAATACCTTCTTTTTGTCTGTCTGTTTTCTGGAAAAAATGCAGTTACCAATTTGGCCGTGGATGATCCAGAAACTGAATCAAAATCTGTATCTACCGTAGAATGTCCAACACAGGTATAATACTAGATATGGTGGGGAGGGAAGGGGTGTGTGTGCACACGCACCAAGTAGAACAGTATGTTAACAAAGCATGCAGAATATACCTCCTGCTGTAATTCACACATTGCATAAGGTAGAGGAAAAGTTTGTAGCAGCAGGCAGGACATGGAATGTTGATGTTGATTGCTTTAAAATGTCCTATCCCAGTATCTACATTTTCATCATACTTGTATAATTCTTTACTGCATTTTGTTTGTTACCTAATCTTCCCACACTGCCATTATTGGAATTCACACTTAAGGTAAAGTTTCTCTTGCACAACCTATGTTTGTGTGTTCTTTTGTTTACATAAGCGATATCTAGTCAAAGTATATTAATAACAATTTTATTATAAAAGACAGCATTTGACGAAAAGAACAGGCACCTAAAAGAGCGCCTGGACAGAATATTTTCTGGAAATGAGCGACGTTGTTCCAGAGTCCCAATGTATGGCAGAGACATGTTGGGAATTTGCTCTTTGATTGGTGAAAAAAAGATTCCTCAGCAGAGTTCTACCAGGGACAACAAATGGATGTGGGCTGGTTTTGTGAACTGTTGCCTTTCTTCAAGTGGCTCAGGAGGCCAAAATGATCCACTGCAAGCCCTGATCCTGACATCCGATCAGCGACAGGAATCCCTAAAGGATTATATTAATAGGTAACTGTAGTTTAATATAAAACTGACAAATCTATATTTTATCTGGTAGTAAGATACGGGATTTTCTGAAGGCATTCCTCTCAGCTGTCCTATTAATAGACTTATTTGCATTTGGCTTACACAAACTTTACCACAAAGCTTTCCCTTCTGTAAAATATTTACATTACAACTGCAGAATCATGACAACTATTCTTTTTGCTAAAGAAAGTAAATCTGTTACATCAAGTTTCCTGCACTGTTCCTTGTTTCCCTCATATTTGATTGGTCTCCCATGTTGTCTCTACATTTTGTATCCTGGCAGGTAAGAAGGTACTGTGGTTGTAAATTGCATGGTAATCCCAGGTTATCTACAAATATTGAACATTTTACATTGCTTCTTTTTTAAATCAACAACAAAAAAAAACCCATACAGACATTTCTGTCTCTTTTTTAAAAAAAGTTGAATCTAGGGTCCACACTGAGCAACAAATATAGATAAGTAAATGATAAACTAAAGAGAAAACAAAAGGAGCAGAGGAATAGTGGATATCTGGTTAGTTTGGATTTCTCTTACTCTATGTTCGTCTGTATAGGTAGGTACACTAAGGAGTCCTTGGTTCTCCTTGGCATGACATAAAGGTTTTATCCATTCATTTACTTTCAAGTGCCTTTTTCTACTCTCCAACCCATAATCTCATTGTCTCACTTTCTCAGTGCAGCAGATAAAATCACTGATTTAACCTACACTTAAGAGGATGGGTTGCAGGATGATCAGTTCCTACTGTATATAAGACACCCTGGGAACAAGAATATAAAAAATTATGTAATAGTCAGAAAAGCACACATGAGGTTTAATAGTTATTAAATATAAGGATGATTCTTGGAAGAGGTATTATGCTGGTAGACATTGAATATTTTAATACTAGTTTTGAATATTTAACTCAGTGTTCCATATAGACTGTGGATTTTTAGCAGCTCAGGCTATATTAAAGTTTTGCTTCATTTTACAGCGCTCTCTGTGTGCTGCCGGCAGCAGTTGCTGCTCCCGCATATTTGCGTGTCGGAAATCCTCCCCCTTCATATAGGCATGGAATGAAAATTTTCAAGCATAATCTTAAAGAGCAGGCAGCTCCCTATTTATATCAACTGCAACAGATTACAACTCCACGCTTACTACAGTTCCCTGATCGCCGACTGGTGCAGTTCGATTCAGGTAAAGGAGAATGGGTGGCAATATTCTACAAACCTCCTTTCTCTGGCACTTGAATGCTGCATGCAAACCTTTTATTATTCTCTTTCAAAAACAGGCAAATTGGAAGCTCTTGCTGGCTTGCTTCAGAAGTTGAAATCTAAAGGACACCGTGTGCTGATTCTAACGCAGATGATTCTAATGTTAGATATACTGGAGCTGTTCTTAAATGTCCAATTTCTCACCTACATAAGAATTGATGAAAATGTCAGCTGTGAGCAATATCAGGTGAGAGAGGCCTCTTAACATCTGTTTATTACTAATTCGTATAACTGGAGGAAGAAAGCCCAAGTGGAGATTTATACAACAGCACTCTAATGTTTTGAAAAATTAAAGGAGTACTTGTGGCATCTTAGAGACTAACACATTTATTTGAGCATAAGCTTTCATGAGCTACAGCTCACTTCATCTGATATATACAGTGGAAAATATAGTGGGGAGATTTTATATACACAGAGAACATGAAACAATGGGTATTACCATACAGATTGTAACAAGAGTGATCAGGAAAAGTGAGCTATTATCAGCAGGAGAGCAGGGGTGACGGGACCTTTTGTAGTGATAATCAAGGTGGGCCGTTTCCAGCAATTGACAAGAATAGTAGGGGGGGGAATAAACAAGGGGAAATAGTTTTACTTTGTGTAATGACACATCCACTCCCAGTCTTTATTCAAGCCTAAATCCATCGCCCCCCGCCTCTCCTGCTGGTAATAGCTCACCTTTCCTGATCACTCTTGTTACAGTCTGTATGGTAACACCCATTGTTTCATGTTCTCTGTGTATATAAAATCTCCCCACTATATTTTCCACTGTATATATCAGATGAAGTGAGCTGTAGCTCACGAAAGCTTATGCTCAAATAAATTGGTTAGTCTCTAAGGTGCCACAAGTACTCCTTTTGTTTTTGTGGATACAGACTAACACGGCTGCTACTCTGAAACCTTTAAAAATTTAAGTCTTCCTATTTGGCAGTGCCATAGGCCTATTATGTATTTAGCTAGAACAACTAAGTGGTAGTAGCACAGAAAGCACATTTAGTAAAAACCGATCAATTAAATTGCTAGGTGTCAGTGAAGAGAAGAAGTTGCCAAGACAGCATATCCTGAGTCGTCCTGCTTCATGATTATTTCTTGTAGAGAGCCTTAAATCATTTTATCCCAGATGAACAGTAGCTCTTATGTTTTAGTAATATTCTTGACTTAATGCTTGAGATTATACTGTCTGTAAATGCATGGTGAGTGTTTTTAAGTTTGTTGGCTTTTCCTCAGCCTTACTCCAGGGGCTTTTTTGCCTGTATAGTGCCCTGGCATTGCCTGAGGATAAATTAAAAATATGCTCAGATCCCTCCCCAATAGGACTCTGCATTTCCTTTGGGGCCTACAATTTGAGCAAACATTAATCTCAGTAACATAGTTAGTTCTTCTTTCTCATTTTTCATCTCCTATATATCACTGTGCTTTGAGCCGGATACAGTGTAAAACATCAAGAAAAATATTTTGCCTTAAAGCAGCATAGCAATCTGCACAGTATGGGGCAAGTAAAAAGAGAAATCAAGAAGAAAGTATGCATAATTTAACAACAAAAGAAGATATTTGTGATGTGTTCTATGGAGGATAAATGGAATGACTGCGTAGAACTGTAGCATTTAGATTGGTCAACTAAAGCCTGACTCTAAAACATTTCAGAATAGTATGTAAATTAATTTAAGATTATTTATTTGTGTCAATTTATAAAATATTAACAAAAAGACTGAACACCTTTGACCTAGATCACAAAAATAAATAATAAAGTTAGCAGTTTAAGATCTTCTTGTTCTTAAGGTGAAGTAAAACGTAGTTCAAAGATTTCATGTACAGCAGTTTGGAGTTGTAACTATAACTTTTTCCCATTTAGGAGCTGATAAAAAGATTCAACAGAGATAAGCGAATCTTCTGTGCCATTCTTTCCTCCCACAGTCCTTCCATGGGTGGCAGTCATGTACAGGCAAACATTGTTGTGTTCTGTGACACTGATTTAGATCCACTGATGCATGCAAAAGCTCAGGAATGGTGTGATATAATTGGGAGAAACAAAGACATCCACATATACAGGTGACACTAGTATTTAGAAGCCAGTGTAGCTATTGTAAAACTGAAAAGGGGAAAGATACTTAGACTGACCGAAGTGCTCCTAGCGATGGCTTTGGGATGGGGTTTTCAAAAGTGCTCAATGTTGGCTGAACTCTGCTTCAACTAAAATCAGTTCCACTATAAAACATCTGCGTTATGATGTTGGGATATTCTCCATCTGAAGACTTTTTTTCCCCCCTTAAGACTAAAGGGAAATTTAAAACCTTGTTCTTTTCCATCATTATATCTCTGTCTTCCTCTTCCATTTTTCTGTTCTCATATTCTAAATCATCTGTATTTCTCAGTATTCTGTTCTGACTGTTACGGTTAATATGCCTGACAGTCTCTTGATGGTGATGGACAATAAATGTCCTTGCTGATCGAAGTCTATTGGTAGCTTTGGAAACCATTGACCAAGAGATGTTGGTGATCATGAGGCTCTAGTCTCATAATTTCATAGACTTACCACCAAAAGAGATCATCATGATCATCTAGTCTGACAACCTTCACATTACAAACCTCACTCACCCACTCCTGTAATAGGCCCGTGACCTCTGACTGAGTTAGTGAAGTTCTCAAATCTTGATTTAAAGACTTCAATTACAGAGGCTGTTCCAAAACTTCACTCTTCTGATGGTTAGAAACCTTCATCTAATTTCAAGCCTAAATTTCTGGATAGCCAGTTTATATCCATTTGTTCTTGTGCCAACACTGGCCTTTATCTTAAATAACTCCCTCTTTCTTTCTTGTATTTATCCCTCTGATGTATTTATAGAGAGCAGTCATCTCCCCTGGCAGGGAGATCAACAGGAGGTATAGATTGTGGACTTTTCATACTGGGGATATGCATTGCAAGCATCTTTATGCTTTGAAGTTATTCTTACGTAAAGTTGCTTTTTTATGCCAAACTTTGTCCTGTATTTTGAAAATATCTGTTTTGAAAGTGATTTTTGAACTTGTAAAAGAACTTTGAAGTTTTTAAAATCAAGGTCTCTAATGAAAATGTGTAACAGGCCCTGAACTAAATTTGTGCTGCTAGACACTGCTATAATATAAAGAAAGTTAGCTGTTAAATGCTTAGTTTCAGAAGAACATGCCTTTAATGGTACATTGCTGTATTTACTGGGTGTTTTGTTCCACAGGCTTGTAAGTGGTAATTCCGTAGAAGAGATGCTGTTGAAAAATGGCGCAAAATCTTTGATTAAAGAAGTAGCTGCTCAGGGAAATAACTATCCTATGACATTTTTAACACAGGTACTTCAAAATATTTAAGCATGTGAGTAGTACTATTGAAGATGCATAAAAATTAAAGCTATGTGCATGTTTGAGAGCCTTACTAGATTGGTGTCAGAGTGCTCAACACCTTGCCAACGTTCCCTCTAATTTTTGACAGGCCGTGTGCGCAAAAAATTTCTTCTGTGCAAATTTTTGTGTGCATGGTGTTTCGGATCTGGGTGCGCGCGCACACGCACACAGCTTAGAGGGAACAGTGCACCTTGCAGCATTGCTCTCTTGAAGAGCAGCCTTTTGCCTGGGGCTAGTAATATCTTTTCATAAGCATGTAACATTAAACTATTATTGTAACGTAGTACATTTTGTGCCTGCCTAGGAAATTTTCATGATGATTTTACAAGGCTAGTTTAAAAGCTACATTGATTGTTCTGTAGCAGTTAGTAACTATGAAATGAATGTAGAAACATTTCTTTACATTGAGAGTTAAATTTCATCCAGAAGAATTTTTTCAGATTTGTGTAGAGTGATTTTTTAAAATTAATTTCCTGGTGGTACATTATTAGGCTAGATGAAAAATAAGTTGTTTCAGCAATGGCTCCCATTTAAAGGGGCACACCTGTTTCCCACTGTGGACAAGATGGGCTGTAGAAAGAAATAGGGTAACCTGTATGTCCTCTGCATTCCATAAGGCAAGATCTGTCATATGATACCATTGTCAAGACAGGTCAAGTTGAGAACTTAATGACTTTAAGATAATCTTGTATTATGTGTTAAGAATTTTCATAGGTAATGCAATTATAATTCTCCCTTCACTGACAGACTGTTTACTGAAAGAACCAAGAATGTGGATTTAAGATAAAATCAGCCATTTCAAATTTTCTAATTATAATTGGGAATCCAAAACATCTTTTTGACTTTCAGCAAACTGCTCAGGAGTTACTTGAAGTACATTCTTCGTTAGAGGACCTTGATTTCAGAGTCAAAGCTGGGGAGTTTGTGGTACTTTCTGAGAAACCTTCTCTGGCAGAAACAGTCTCGTCCAAAGTTGCACGGCTTTTTGCAGAGGTAAGAGAGAGGAACAGAAATACTAATGGCCTGACTTCACTTCGACTGAAGTGTTTTTGTGTTTAGACAGGTTACTTGTACCCCAGTATTTTAACTTCTGTAGAAATTGTATCAAGAATGAAAAAAAGTTTAATTTAGACATAGTCCCTCAGGGATAAGTATGATGTCTGGCATCATTCATGCGCACTCAGATTCTGGCCAGATTTGCTGAAAAACTTGCTTAGATTCTTCTTTTGGGGGAACTGTGGCAGAGTTTTGGGATGAAGCAAAGGTTTTATTGTTTTGGCATCAAAACCATATAAATTCAGTGGGTTTTGTAGGGCTGTAACCTGAAATTGTATGAAAGTCAGTGATTGGGCTGAAGTTTTTGTCTGAAACTCAAAACAAAACTTGAGATATAAATTCCACATGAATCACACCTAGAAAAGATTTTGGTCCACAAAACAAAATCATCATTTAAATACAAATCTTAAAACTACAATACCCACCTGTTGAAGTGAAGAAACAGATTGACAGAGCCAGAAGAATACCCAGAAGTCACCTACTCCAGGACAGGCCCAACAGAGAAAGTAACAGAATGCCACTAGCTGTCACCTTCAGCCCCCAACTTAAACCCCTCCAGCACATCATCAAAGATCTACAACCTATCCTGAAGGACGATCCCTCACTCTCTCAGATCTTGGGAGACAGGCCAGTCCTCGCGAATAGACAGCCCCCCAACCTGAAGCAAATACTCACCAGCAACTACACAACAAAAACACTAACCCAGGAACCTATCCTTGCAACAAAGCCTGTTGCCAACTCTGTCCACCTTTCTATTCAAGGGACACCATCATAGGACCTAATCACATCAGCCACACCATAAGAAGCTCATTCACCTGCGCATCTACCAATGTGATATATGGCATTATGTGCCAACAGTGCCCCTCTGCCATGTACATTGGCCAAACCGGACAATACACAAAGGACTAAATGGACACAAATCAGACATCAAGGATTATAACATTCAAAAACCAGTCAGAGAACACTTCAACCTCCCTGGTCACTCAATTGTAGATCTAAAAGTCGCAATTCTCCAACAAAAAAAACCTCAAAAACAGACTCCAATGAGAAACTGCAGAATTAGAATTAATTTGCAAACTGGACACCTTTAAATTAGGCTTGAATAAAGACTGGGTGTGGATGGGTCATTACACAAAGTAAAAACTATTTCCCCATGCTAATTTTTCCCCTGTACTGTTACTCGCACCTTCTTGTCAACTGTTTGAAATGAGCCATCCTGATTATCACTACAAAAGGCTTTTTTTTTTCTCCTGCTGGTAATAGCCCACCTTAATTAATTGGTCTTGTTACAGTTGGCATGGCAACATCCATTTTTTCATGTTCTCTGTGTGTATATATATCTTCCTACTGTATTTTCCACTGCATGCATCCGATAAAGTGGGTTTTAGCCCCCCGAAAGCTTATGCCCAAATAAATGTGTTAGTCTCTAAGGTGCCACAAGTACTCCTCGTTATTTTTTCATTTAAATACTGTAATGATATATGCCTGAGTGTTACACACAGATCTATTGACCGGTTTCAGAGTAGCAGCCGTGTTAGTCTGTATTTGCAAAAAGAAAAGGAGTACTTGTGGCACCTTAGAGACTAACAAATTTATTTGAGCATAAGCTTTCGTGAGCTACAGCTCACTTTATCGGATGCCACAAGTATTCCTTTTCTTTTTACAGATCTATTGGTAATCCTTCTAAGATTAAATTTAAAGAATGAACTAAATGATTACAGTGAGCACTCCAGAGAATAAAGCTTTGGAACTGTTCATTCTGTAGCATACCATAGATTTGTATTACTAAAATCTGATCCCAATTCTTAGTTGAAATAAAAGCTCTAACCATCATAGAAATTTTTTTTTATGGATGAGGGCACATCATGTGTTCTCATTTTGTTTAATTTTAGCACATCTGCTAAAAAATTGTGTGGTGATTTTTGAAATCTGAGGTAATAAAGAAAATAAAAGAGGTCAGTGATGAGAAAACTCTCATGATTGTTTTCGTACATCACCAGTTCTTTATTTCTGCAGTTGTGCTATTGCCCTATTCCTGGCTTTGTTCACTGACTCAAATGACAAATGGCTTTATATTCAGCTAACATTCTCATAAGTGTTTACTTTTCTAAAATTGAGAGTAAAGTCCAATTCCAATGTAACTTTTTTCTACAATCACACACTCTATTTTTTCTTATAATGTTTTTAATATTTTCACAAGGCTCTTAGTGTTGAACAGAGAAAAGAGGATCTTGGAAAATATTCACAAGAGGCAAGAATTGAGTCAAGAACTGAAGTAACTTCAGAGTTATGCTGTCCAAGAAGTATTAAGGCTCCGTCACAGTTAGAGGAATTGGCTGACATTATGGATCTGGTAGAATTATGTCTCTTACTTTTATGTCTAACCTTTGGAAACATTTGAAAATAACTTCCTGTGTGGTAATGAAACAGAATTTTATTGAAGTACCCTAACATCACCTCACTGGCATCAAATTAATTGCAAAGCCTTGGGTGATAGTCTGAGCTAGTTATGCCAATCTATTGGGCCATCAACACAAACTTTTCAGTCAGCAAGTTTTCTCTTGAGAGAGTGAGTGCTCTGGGGTAAAAGTAAATGGTTTTACTTAACCAGAAAGCAACCCCAGCTTGGGTTACAGCCCAGCACTTTCCCAGATGTATGTGCAACCCTCTATCTTCCTCCTAATTATCAAGTTAGCTATTTTTAGAGTTTCCTCTATTTCCTTAGTCTGATTGGGCCTTCATTTCCCATCCCTGCCTCCTTGTTGCTCTACGGACCCCCGTGCAGAGATTAAACAGAGAGTTAATATCCTGCTTACTGGAAAGCAATTAGGGCTTCTTTACAGTATTCAGGTGGTATTACCTTCATTTTTCAGATGGCAAAATGGAGACCAAGATATTCTGGCCTATCCCTGGCCATATTGAGAGTCAGTAATAGGACTAGAACTTGGGAATTTTTGGCCCTCAGGTCTATGTTCTGATCATCAGATCATGCTATCTTTTTGTGCATCAGAAATAAATAATGGTCTTTTTCCTAAATAACTGGTAAAATAGGTTTGTATTTTAATTATAAACCTAAATAACTAGCGGTATGTGAAAATGTGTTTTCCTAAACAGCTGACGCCGATTGAAAAGTATGCTTTGAATTACTTGGAATTATTTCCTGAAAACAATGATCAGGGAAAGCAGAAAGTCAATGAGGTAAGGAAATACATTTCACTACTGGGAATATACCATTATAAAATTGGTAACCAGTATCGCTGAGGCTTTCGTGACAGCCCTTTGTGCAGCTGTGGCGCAATACAGACGGTGACACACATTGTCGATGAATGCCCACTGACTAGGTGGCCTAGAAGAACTGCATCATGCCACTGAAGATGCCATCGCTTGGCACACGCTAAATAAATAAATAAATTAGAAAAATACTACTGGAACTCTTGTCACTGAAGCTTTGTTTAAAATGGTTGTGCTTAATATTACATTAAAAAAAAAAGACTAAATAGGACGAAAAAGACTTAGTGAGCATTTTATCCCTTGCTAAAATAAGTTTTGTGTCTATGGATGGCGTGGTAGGTTTGTTTCTGTGTCCTGGCATTTCCTGTCTTACTCCATGAGAATGCAGGTTGATCTTAGTAAACTCTTCGTACCACTATGTTGTCATGTCAATAAATACATCCATTCCTTAGTTATATCCACATATGTGGCAATCCACTTTTAAATATCATTTAATTTTTTGTGAAAAGCTAGGCAGTTACTTTCTGAGATTGCAATGCTGTAAAGCTTAATTTAATTGTACTGAATTTCCCTGTTAAAGAAGTCGAAAACTGCAAACAGAGAGTGGGAACTCAATCATATCAAAGAGCTGAAGGAAAAGGAAGATAAAATGCAGTTGGAAGAAGAAGAAGAGCTCCTAACCTACACCAGGCAAGATGCATATAACATGGTAATTTCAAAGTAACCTTAGTCCTCGTCTGTCATGAAATTATGTATTTGTGATGATCATTGGTGCATTTAAGAGTGAGTTGGTGGTACCTGTTACACTGGCTCCCACCTTGTATCCTTTAACTCTAGGTTGTAGTCTTGTCCACAGAAGTGACCCTAATCTATCCTAATTTTGAAGAATTGATGGTTTCTGTTGGGGGAAAAAAACAGCAAGTCCATAGGCTGATTTGTCTTGACATTTGGCATTGTTGGCAGTGCTAAGCAAAAAGTGGGAGCTCAAGAGAGAGAGGAGGGCAGAGGAGAAGCAGGAGGAGATGAAAGCACTTAGCGTCTGGGAGTGACAGTGTGCTGCACCTTGAAGCTGATCTTTTTCATTAATGCACTTAGTTACATTTACTACAAAATTAAATATATTTACTATAGTTATTGTAACTATACCTATTCATTGTTAGCTGCTTGTTTGTAAATGTTGGGATCTCTTCACTGGTATCATTAAGAGTTGTAAAAAGAAAAGGAGTACTTGTGGCACCTTAGAGACTCACAAATTTATTTGAGCATAAGCTTTCGTGAGCTACAGGTCACTTCATCGGATGCATAGTTTGTTTATTGCATCCGATGAAGTGAGCTGTAGCTCACGAAAGCTTATGCTCAAATAAATTTGTTAGTTTCTAAGGTGCCACAAGTACTCCTTTTCTTTTTGCGAATACAGACTAACACGGCTGCTACTCTGAAACCTGTCATTAAGAGTTGTATCTTTCCTGTACAGGAGTATGTCTGTGAAGACCCAGATGGACAAATAGAAAGAATGTCAGTAAGTCAGTAACTTTTTTTGAAGAGGAAATAAACCTATCTTCAGTTAGTTAATTAATCATGATGACATATATGTGTTTTTTGCAGATTTGGACTCCCCTTACTCTGCCTTCAGATCACGATAACGTCTACATTGATTCTGTTATGTGTCTGATGTATGATTCCACACCAATTTCAGAGTCTAAGCTGCCCCCTTTATTTGCCAGAAAGGAGAGTAAGCAATTCAGAATGGATCCACCTGGTAGCTTTTCCTTATTTATTTCTTTGTGAAATTTTCCATTTTATTTACAATCTCAAGTGGCCAAATTTTAAAAAAACATTTATATGTTCAAACCCAAAGATTAGGGTGTTTGTATACCATTTCTCTATGCAAATTAGATTTTTTTTATATATGTGAATGATTTTGAGTGCTGACTTAGAGACAGGGTGGAGTGCCTTTTGAAAATTGTGTGCCAGAAGTCTTAACCTTTTGTATTCTCTGAACTGAAATAGAAATGAATGAAATTAACAGGAACTGAGCAGTGAAACCTGTGTTATTCTTCCCCCACCCCCCCAGCCCCAATTAGACTTATTTCCTGTCTTGAGAACCACATTCAGTACATTATCTAAACTACAGTAAAAATGAAAGTGAAAAACTATAGTAGCTGTGGTTTAGTAATATTTAAAGGAAGTCAAAGCTATTACGATAGAAGAGTTAAATTAGAAATCACTGGTCTTATTAAATTTATTTATGGTTGACAATAAATTGGAGGTAGACACCTTTTTACATGCAAAACACAGGATTGTGAACACTTCTCCAGTAGAGCCAGATGACTGGTATAGTCATCTTTTTGTTATGGATTTTTTGCTTTAACAAAGTTCCACCCATCCTTTCACTGAAAAGGTCCCCTCTTTCCACTGATAGCTGCAGGTCGGAGGAATAAACATCGTCATGGAGAGGTGGCTATTCCTCCTCGGTCACTTTTTCACCGAGGGACTCCAAGAACGTTGAAAATGCGTCGAAAGGTCAATGAGCAGAAGACCATCCTGCTGAAACAGCAAACATATTTTGCAAAACCTTTGCCTGTTGTTGTCAAACCAGCTGCTGAGGCAGCTGCTGGGCAGGACAATCCTGAGTGGCTGATCAGTGAAGACTGGGTGCTGCTACAAGTAACAAAGTCCTTCTGTTCCATTATTGGGATTTTGGGGTTTTTTACTTTTAACTATAGTTTGTTTATTGGCTCCAGAAATAACTTTTCTCTGACTTTCTCTCTCCAAAGTTATTTCCAGCATCTGTGAAGTCTAATTAATTTGGTGACATCCACACACAGAAAACATTTACTTTACACTTTGTAGTATTAGTGGTGTCATCCTGAGTCTTATACCTTCTTCTTTTCTAGGCAGTGAAACAGTTACTGGAGCATCCTTCAAATCTTGCCATTATGTCACCGGTGCACACACTCAATTGGGATCTTGTTAGTGACCTTGTTAACTCCTATAGCCAAGTTTATCACTCACCAAAACAATGCCAAAATCGGTATGAAAATGTTGTTATTCCAAGAGAAGAAGGAAAGGTGAGTTTAAATTGAATTGTGCATTCCTTTAAAACACTAGGGGCACCAATTTATTCAGTTTTCATTGTAGACTGTACAGCATTTTGCTTGATTTATTGTAAAACTGCCCTAGTGTTCAGCAAGCATATACTGCAAAATTCTGTATACCATGGTCTATTGGCAAGCATTATACACATTTCTCACACCAGACAATCAATATGGAGTATGTTTAATATATCACATTAAATAAATGTACAAAATGTATTCCACTAATACAGGACAACATTTTACATGCCTACTTTGACTGCCTAGTTTGAATAGATTACAGTGGTGTAACAGAGTATAGAATATATAGATTAACAAAATAAATGATTGTGATTACATCTGATATTAAGGAAGAATTAAAAAATCTGAATTAACTTTGATACTGTGGTGTAGATTATAACTTTCACTTATCAACTGGGTACTTCCATTTGATCCAAGCAATAGCGGTTCAGTCTTCACCAAAGCCTGAATCTCTGTCATTAATTATGGATTGAAACAGACATCCTGGAATAAAATGAGAATAATTTGTAGAGAAGAGCAGACTGATTTTAGAGTTTGTCAGTGAAACAAGTTACAGCACAGTAGTAAATTCTGTTTGTATACATCTTAATTAGAGCTAAACGAATAATTTATTTTATATTTGGTAGTCAAACCAAAAAATCAGAAAAAAGATTTAGTTTCTAACCACAACTAAATTTGTTTTGTTTTCCTCACCTAAATGAAAGAACAAAAACATTTTTTGTTTGGGCCAAATGAAATTTTTTGAATGTCAAATCAAATCAGTATTGTTGAAATGATGTGTTAAATCAATATTGTCAAAATGAGATGTCGATGTTTCCAATTTTTTTCAGTTTTTTTTGGTTGAAACTATTTGCTGAATTTGACCTGAATTCACAAATAGTTTGAGCTCCCTGTCCCCCAAATGCATTTTTTGGCAAATGTTTACTATTTGCCAAAAATATTTCACTCAGCTCTTGCTTCTCTACAGCGTAGAGGCAAACGTGTTAGTGTTAAATCATTAATTCTGTGGATCAACTCTAATTAGTGCCTCCTGGATTAGTCGTATCTTTCTGGAAGTGATTCTTTGGACTCAAATTATCAGACTTTATCACATACCAACATTGAGTCATAAGTGAGGCTCACTGAAATATCTGTGCAATTTAGAAGCATTGCTGTTAATTGGCTATAACTATAGTGTGCAAAAAATAAAACTGAAATATTGTAACAATGTCTTCTGTTTTATGACTGATTTTGACGGTCATCTAAAGGAGAAAGCAAAAACTAGTTATGAGTGTGGTTTTCAGAGAGAGTTTACACCTGATGATATCAAATAAAACAAATTTTAAACTTAATTTTGCACTATATAGTAAACCACAAGTTTAAAAAAAATTAAGTTCCTAACTTTCTTTCATCAATATAAAGGATTTACCTCTTTGCAATCATGTCAGGGAGATAATCCAGTGATTATTACAAACTTAACAGTTAAGAGAAGTTGAGTTATGAGAGAGAGAGAGACAATGCACACACCTATTATTATAAAAACATTTCTTGAGTCCATAGAGTAAGAGAGGAACCACAGATATGAGCTTATTAAATATGCAAATATGTTTCTCCCCCCAGAAAAAGAAACACGGTCTGATCATTGGGAACAAAACTCTTATATGTTATTCCTTGCTCTGACACTCACTTGATGAATGACCTTATACAAGTCACTTCATGTCTTTTGACTCAGTTTTCTATCTGTAAAATTAGGAAATTACATGGTATTTTCAGGTTTAACTGACATTTCCAAAATTCCCTGATGGTGAAAAGCGCTATAGAAGTGACTATTTAATAACAGATTTGTTGGTAAATTTTAAAACAAAAATGACAAGGCAGTTATTTCTTTTTAGTTTCTTCAAGTGGCAAAAAATTGAATTAGAATGTGTCAGAGTCTGGTTTAATATAAACCATAATTTTTGAGATATTACAGTGGTGAATTATGACATTTATCATCTGATGCTATTTTTATTTCAGAACATCAGTAGTCACCCTGTTTGTGCCAGACATATCTATGCTGAAGACCCGAATGCTGCACACACCCAACTTTACATGAGTCACTTTGATTTAATGAAAAAGATAGCAAGAAGAAGAAGTCCCTCAGTTAAACCTCTGTATGTTTACTTAAAGCCCATATCATTTACATGTTTTAAATCTGATAAAAATGATGTTGAGAATGATATTCTGTGTGTGTGTGAGAGTGTGAGAGAGAGAGAGAGAGTGATGCAAACACACACAGACAATTCCATTATACTTATCAAAGGCGTTCTGATTCCACAGATATTCTTGTGAATTTCAGTTTGGGCATGATTACCTTCCTGAAGAATCCAAATCATGCTTCAGTAGTCGCAGAAGTTGTAATGTCTCAATTGCACCTCCAGCTAGCTGTATGAATGGTGAGGTGGGCATGCCCCACTGATTAGTTATCTCCTTTATGCCCCTCTTAATCCCAGCAATATGGCTACCATCCTTTTGGGTAACGAGACCTGCATAAAACTCTGCAACTATGGTCCCACCCTAAGAGTGACTCTTTAAAAATGGCATTGTGAAATTCATTGATTTGTCCATTTTTTTTAGGACCGACAACCTGCAAACTTACAATGAGCTTTTAGAGCCAAACTGGGTTCTTTACATGTCATGCATCATATCCAGTAAGAAGGTCTGCAGATTGAATTGTGCGCTCTACCACACCCGTGCCATCCCATTGTGGTATAACTAGGGTTGTTCTAACCTTAGTGAGGCCAAAATCTGAACTATGGGGTACAACAGGTATAACTGAGGACAATGTAGAACAACAGTGAAAAGGGAAGTTGGAAGTTTTGTTAGATGGGTCGGGACCACTGGGTCTTTTGGCACATGCAGAAGCATGAGAGGCGATTTTAAGACTGGGATAAGCACTATAGTTTGGTTCAGCTAAAATGATCAGCAGTGAAATAGTTGCCAGCTTAAACATCAACACTGTTATCTTCATATTTCAGATTTAAAGGCCATTGATATAAACTGGGCACTTCACACATCTAGCTACTCTGAAAAGGATATCTAGCCATCAGAACTAGCCAGGCAAGGACTGGAGTGCATGTTGCATCTGTTGAAAGGGTGGCAGAACTCTTGCTGCAGTGTGTTTGGGTCAGACAGAATTCCTTCCAAGGATTTCCAGTGTCTCTGCACATGCTATAGCATGACTGTTACTTGAGAGCCACAGTCCTACAACTTCTGCTCATCAAGAGAGGGGGGAGTCTGAATTGCTGTAAAAGAAGGTTATTGGAGAAACCTCATTGTTACTGTATTTTGGCAACCTGGATCAATTTTTAGGACATCCAAAAACAATAGCTGATTTTCACTTTTATGTTTGATAGGAAGGGAGAATGGGAAGATGATGGGCAGGATATAGATCAGGATTAGGGTGTAAATCTGAACTCCAGTCCTTATTTAGTCTTTTGTCGTCTCTTTTGAACCTTGTAGACATCAAACAAAGCCTAGTCTATGCACACAGATGCATCAGTTTAACTAAAGGTGTGATTTTTTTTTTTTTGATACTTTGTGTATGGACACTCTTAAGGCATGTCTGGACAAACTGTGTGTGTGTGTAAATCTACATTGCTCCAGCCTGCTGTGCACTGGCTGCATGGTACCTGCGCTCTAGACGATTCCTAGTACATTTGACCTATTGCTGTTTCAAACAGCAGTGTATAAAGCGCACCAGGGAACTTCTAGCATGCATCAATAGGATAAATCATGCAGGGTCACACCAAGAATTAGGCCTGGTCTACACTAAAAGTTAGGTTGACTCAGCTGTGTTCCTCAGAGTTGTGAAAAGTCCACACCACTGAGCTCTGTAGTTAAACTGACCAACCCCCGCCATAGACAGAATTCTTCCATCAGTTTAGCTACAGCCTCTCGGGGAGAGTGGGGTGGATTACTTATGCTGATGGGAGAAGCTTCCCGTTGGTATCAGTAATGTATACACTGAAGCACTACAGCTGCAGTGCAACTGCTGTGCTGCTGTAGCGTTTCAAGTGTAGACAAGCCCTTAGTGTGCAGCAGGCTGGCATGCTGTGGTCTTTCACCCCAGCTTGCTGCACACTAACTGTTCATCTAGACAAGCTCTTAAGTAGATTTAAACCTCCTTTATATAGGTTCAGGGCAAGGTAAACCGATATAACCAGTTTTAAACCAATAGAGCAGTGGTGCCCAAACTTTTCAGGGTAATGCCCCCCCCCCCCGCCCTGTCTGCATCCCCCCAGAACTAGGAACATGGACAGGGTAAAGGGGCCGCAGCTGGGGGTGAGTCTGGGGTCAGGGGCTGGGGTCAGATGGAGAGCCGCAGTTGGGAGTCATTGCTGGGGATGGGGCCAGAGCTGGGAGTGGAGCAGGGCTGGGTGTTGTTCTCTCCCTGTCCGCTGTGGGGGCTGGCCTGGCCCCCACCGCCCATGTCTCCCCCAAACATTCCTCTGAGCCCCCATACAGGGGCGCACCCCACAGTTTGCACTCTGCCATTTACATTGGTCAAACTGGACAGTCTCTACGTAAAAGAATAAATGGACACAAATCAGATGTCAAGAATTATAACATTCATAAACCAGTCGGAGAACACTTCAATCTCTCTGGTCACGCAATCACAGACATGAAGGTCGCTATCTTAAAACAAAAAAACTTCAAATCCAGACTCCAGCGAGAAACTGCTGAATTGGAATTCATTTGCAAATTGGATACTATTAATTTAGGCTTAAATAGAGACTGGGAGTGGCTAAGTCATTATGCAAGGTAGCCTATTTCCCCTTGTTTTTTCCAACCCCCTCCCCCCCCCAGACGTTCTGGTTAAACTTGGATTTAAACTTGGAGAGTGGTCAGTTTGGATGAGCTATTACCAGCAGGAGAGTGAGTTTGTGTGTGTGTGTCCCCAGGAAAAAAAAGGGGAGGGGGGGTGAGAGAGCCTGGATTTGTGCTGGAAATGGCTCACCTGGATTACCATGCACATTGTAGGGAGAGTGATCACTTTGGATGAGCTATTACCAGCAGGAGAGTGAGTTTGTGTGTGTGGTTTTTGGAGGAGGGTGAGGGGGTGAGAGAACCTGGATTTGTGCAGGAAATGGCCCACCTTGTTTATCATACACATTGTGAACAGAGTTGTCACTTTGGATGGGCTATTACCAGCAGGAGAGTGAGTTTGGGGGGCGGAGGGTGAGACAACCTGGATTTGTGCTGGAAATGGCCCAACTTGATGATCACTTTAGATAAGCTATTACCAGCAGGACAGTGGGGTGGGAGGAGGTATTGTTTCATGATCTCTATGTGTATATAATGTCTGCTGCAGTTTCCACGGTATGCATCCGATGAAGTGAGCTGTAGCTCACGAAAGCTCATGCTCAAATAAATTGGTTAGTCTCTAAGGTGCCACAAGTACTCCTTTTCTTTTTGCGAATACAGACTAACACGGCTGTTACTCTGAAACCCCACAGTTTGGGGGCCTCTGCAATAGAGTATGTCTACTTGTGTTCGCACTGCTTTAACTAAACTAGTTTAACTAAACTTGTGCAAGTGTGTAGATAACCGCAAAGTCTAGGGCCCAGAAGTAGATAGAATTAAGTAGTAAAGGGAGAGAGGACCTAATTCTCAGTGCTCAAATCTTTTCTTATTCACAAGCTATTAGTCATGATGCAAGATTTTCTGTTCCTGGAGGTTTTTATAGAGCCTTTCAAAAATCAGCTATTTAAACTATATCATATTTACTTCCAGTAGAAATAACTATGATAAGCCATCCTCCATGATTCACGCTGCATTCTGCTGTACAGAGTCTATGTCAAAAGAGCAAAAGGTATGTTCTCTCACTCTAGAAGTTTATTCTGTAATGTCATCATGTGCTTTATGTATGTATTATTTGTATAAGCAACATTTAAATGGGTTGTGGAAAATTCATATTTTTCATGGACATTTCAAAATCATTCTATAGCAGTGTAGAGTATTTAAACCCCATTTGCCAGTAGATCAAAGGTATCAGCATTTCTTCTACCTATGTTAATTCCTCTGGGCTTTGTCCCTTTCCCGGGCCAGGAGGTCACCTGATTTCTTTGTCTTCAACCCTTTAGCTCTCACCTTGCAGAGGGGAAGGGCCAGGCTATCAATTGCCAGGAAACAGGGTGTCGGCCATTCTCTGTGTCCAGACCCCTGCACACACCTACCTTCTAGGGCTCTACAACGATCATACACCCTTATCCCACCAGTTGTCACAGAGTCCCCGGGCGATGCTCTGGAACTGCTCCCAGTGAAGCCAGTCAGGACTCTGGGGAAGTCTCCTTTCTGTGAGCAGCCTGTCTTCAGGACACATAGCTCACACAGCTTCCACCTTCCTGGGTCTGACCTCGGAGCATTCAGCATCCTCTGCCCCCCTGTGCGCTTCCCACAGTGAGTCCGCCCAGGTGGGGTCCTGGGGAAGCCAGAGGGTCATGCACCCCAACTCCGCAGTCAGACGTGACAGTCAGCCAGCCAGTAAAACAGAGGTTTATTAGACGACAGGAACATGATCTAAAACACAGCTTTGTAGGTGCAGAGAACAGGATCCCCCAGCTGGGTCCATTTTGGGGGGCAGTGAGCCAGACAACCACGTCTGCACTTCACTCCTCGTCCCCAGCCAGCCCCCAACTGAAAACTCTGTCCAGCCCCTCCTCCTCTGGGCTTTATCTCTTTCCCGGGCCAGGAGGTCACCTGATTCCTTTGTTCTCCAACCCTTTAGCTCTCCCCTTGCAGGGGGGAAGGGCCTGGCCATCAGTTGCCAGGAAACAGGGAGTCGGCCATTCTCTGTGTCCAGACCCCTGCACACACCTGCCCTATAGGGCTCTGCAACAATCATACACCCTTATCCCACCACCTAGATACTTAAGAACTGCATAGGGGAAACTGAGGCACCCCCACAATATTCAGAGGAAACATTAAGAACAGTCCTGCTTCATCACCTTTGAGACCGACCTGAGCGGGGTCACTTTAGCCGGTGACCTGGAGAAGTTCGAACCCACCAGCGTTCCCATGGATACCCCAGCATCTCTCCCATTCCTTGGTGAGAGTTACACCAGGCCCTTCCAGTTTCACGCCCTCCCTTATGTCAGGGGTGGTTGATAGCACTTGCATGCCGCATATGGAAAGGTTTATGCAGCCTGTGCCCTTTTGCCACCCCAAAACCCCCAGGGGTCGAACTGGGATCGGGTCTTCTCCCAGCACTCCAGTCTGGAGGGCTGCAATTCGGGCTCTCTTGGTTAAGAGCCCCCATCTTGACCTGGGCCACATAGTGTTCACTTACAGAACTAACATGGAGACATTCCTTTCTCAACAACCTTGTCTCCCCAACAAGCTGGCCAAACAAAGCCACTTGGTTATAGGACTGTTTAACTTTCTTAACAGCTTTCACTCCATCTGAGACCTTTTCAAAGCTGTCCACACTGGATCTTTCAACAGGAAAGTCAGTGGCTTGGTGTAACATTCTTTTTCACTGACTGACCAGTTGCTTCCCCTCTCAGACAGCTTCTTGCTGAGAAACACTACAGGGTGGAATTCTTGATCCGGTCCTTTCTGCATTAAAACTGCTCGCGCACCACGCTCGGATGCATCTGTGGTTACTAGGAATGGTTTGTCAAAGTCTGGGGTACTTAGTACAGGGTCAGACATGAGTGTCGCTTTAAGCTGGTTAAAGGCCTTCTGACACTCTTCGGTCCACTGAATGGCATTTGGCTGTTTCTTTTTGGTTAGTTCTGTCAGCTGCGATTTGGCTGTATTGCGGTACAAATTGCCTGTAATAACCGGCCAAGCCTAAGAAGGATTGGACCTGTTTTTTTGACTTTGGGACAGGCCACTTTTGGATAGCATCCACTTTGGCCTGTAGGGGGTTAATAGTTCCTTGACCCATGTGATGTCCAAGGTAAGTCACTGTGTTTAGGCCTATTTGACACTTCTTAGCCTTAACAGTTAGTCCTGCCTCCCTTATGCGCTCGAAGACTTTTTGTAGATGTTCCAGGTGTTCTGCCCAGGAATCCAAAAATATGGCCACATCATCAAGGTAGGCAACTGCATATTCTCCTAATCCCACTAGGAGACCATCTACAAGTCTTTGGAAGGTGGTGGGTGCATTCCGCAGCTGGAAAGGGAGTGCATTAAATTCATACAGCCCGACGTGTGGTGAAGGCTGACCTTTCCTTGGGGGATTCATCTAGCGGTACTTGCCAGTACCACTTGGTTAAGTCCAAGGTAGAGATGAACTGGGCCCGTCCCAGTTTCTCTAATAGTTCATCTGTGCGTGGCATTGGATAGTTGTCTGGGCGAGTTAGTATTTAAACCCCATTTGCCAGTAGATCAAAGGTATCAGCATTTCTTCTACCTATGTTAATTCCAGATCCATTTCTTTTTCAGACTTTGTGGCTTTTAAAATGTCCACAAAATTATATTAGATCAGAAGCAGAAAGGCACCATGTTGTATTGCAATATTTTTATGAAGTCATTCAAACTCCTCTGATCCAATTTTTGGTACATACAACTAATGGCCCATTTCAGGATATCTCTTTTGCAGGCTTTAGCAGGAGAAAGCAGGATTTTTACAGTGAAGAGCTGTAACAAACAAATAGTACTATAATGCAAAAGGAAAAAGGTAGCAACAATTAATATTTTCCCCACCTCCTATTGTTTTAGGCTTTGACCGAACAGCAGACAGGCCCAGAGCCTCAGCAGCAGTGTGCTTGCTAACTCTAAATTCAGCAGCTCGCTGAACAGCAAGCAGAAGCCCAGCTTCAGCCACAAGAACAACTGATGGTGCAACAGCCACAGTTAGTAGTAAAGACTGTGGTAGCCAACCTGGCAGGATTAGTTGAAACTAAATATCTCTAAAGCTGAAATTTGGATCTTTCCACTTAATATGTGCAGAGATATGCACTCTTCTAGGTCCCGGCCCTGCAACTGGATTAGCAAGCCTTGATCCCTATGGCCTTACAGAGTTCAGTTGACTTCAGTGGCGCGCCACATAGCTGCAGGAGTCTGCGCTAGCAAATCTGATTGCAGGATTGGGCCCTTTGTGTTGTGTTGCATGAGCAGGTTGGGCGAGAAAGGTGCATTTGTCTTCACTTAAACTGAGAAAGTTGATGATGCTCTAAACTCAGATGAAATCAGTTAGATGTGCAGAAGTGCCTATTAGATCATCCAGTCTAGTCCCTTGTGAGGTTTTAATCTCCACCAGTCAGGGATACATCCAACATGATAGGAAAAGAGATAAGTGAATGAAACACTAGTGTTAATTTAAAAACATTTACTTTATAAAACCCTTTAAATGTAGTTATTAGACACAGTGCATGAACAGTACCCTTTTTTAAGTGAAAATTTCAAATCTGTGAAACAGTACAGAAGCAATCCATTTTTGCTGTTGTGTGTAGCAATATCATTTTGAAAAAGCTTTGAAATGTTCAGCTAATTATTCCCGGCCTAACAGAGTACACAGTCTTGAGTTCTCTAAAATCCCCCTGGTTGGAGATGGTGTATATTCTTTTAGTTAACTTTTGGCAGGGTCAGTCACAGGCCACCTGCACTAAAAAATTAGCATTTTCCATTGAAAATTCTGATAAATATTGTCCTTTGCTTCTGAACTCTTAAATATTACAGCCTTGCTGTTCAAAGTTGTAAATTGGTGTCAAATAATTAATATGGACAAGATTCCTGTGTCTTTATCCCATGCTAGATTTTATTATATGGAAAATGTCATTCAGCACAAAGAACAGATCAAATGTACTTATTTATTAATTCATTCATACTTGTTCACTGTGTCTATCTCAGGCTCTAGGCGCATGTGTCAGACATCATGCTTTGTATTGTATATTTAAAAAAACCAACAACCTTATATTCTAGAATAAATTGACCATGATACTTTGTTACTTTGTGTAACACTTTCTAGGCTTCAGGAGGTGCAGGTACAGCTCAGGTACAAACAGCTGCAGCATCCAGTGCTCCAACAGAATTAGTGACTGTAACATCTACTCAGGGTTCTCAAGCAGGAATGTCTGTGGCAGCATCATCGATAGTAACCACCAGTCTGACAACATGGCAGACCCAAACGCCCTTAGTGGCTCAGGTTATGTCAGGTAACCGCTGTTTTTTTCACATTCTGCTGCTGAAAATAAAACTGCTAGAAACTTGCATTTTAAGTGTTAGTTATTTTCAAATTATTAAGTAAAAGAAGATGGGAGGGGAAGAATGTCAGTTTACACTCTGATGAGAGATTGTCTTCTATATTTTTCCTTTTATAGCCAAGCCAACAGAAGTTCAGCTTTTTAGTAAAACAGTCACACCTGTCCATTTCCAGCTTCCTGGGCAGCAGGAGACAGAAGCAGTTGAGGTGCAAGTCCCACGGATTCAGTCCCAGGTACACACTTTGGGTACATCTTCACTACAAGCTAGGCGTGTGATTCCTGGGCTTGTACACATACTCGTGAGCTCTCATTGAGCTAGTGTGAGTGTAAATAGCACTGGTAGCAGCAGTGGAGACACAGCTTAGCTGTGATGAGTACATACCTACTAGGGTTTGTACTAGGCACAAAGTACACTGCTATACACACTTGCACTAGCTGAATGAGAGCTAGTGTGAGTGCGTGTACATGAGCAGGGGAATCATGCCGTTAGCTTGTACTGCAGATGTAGCCTGAGACTCCAGTCCAAATAAAAAGTGTAGGAAAGCTCTTACAAGGAACGGATATTTTAAGAAAAACATGTCTCCAATTCTTTCCTTAGTATTTCTTCGCCAACAGAAAAGGAATTGGTGGGAAATTTTTGTTGTACTGTTTGTAGTTTATATGGTTTTAAACCATGAGCATTCATGCCGGTTTGATGCTTCTGGTGACCAGATTTTCAAGACCCCTCCCCAGCTTGATTTTGCCTGGAAGGGCGGAGCTGGAGGTTTTGTTCTTCTTTGGCTGAACTTTTGAGAATGCCCATTGATTACTTTAAGCTGCCCTCCTTTGCCTGCTTTCATGATGTTTCTACATAATGAACATAATGCTTCTAAGTTAATCAACATTTCTTCCTACTTAGTCACAGGGTTCACTGTTGACTGGCATTACACACTTTCTTTCAGTAAGTCCTCTGCTGTTCAGAAAACTGTACTTTCCCACTTCATCTGAAGATGTACAGTGTTTGAGTATAGTTCATTAAATGTGCTCTAATGGTTAGAACAGGAGACAAGATGCCCAGATTCCTAAGGTTCTCTTCATAACTCAGCCCCTCACTGTGATATCTGGGGCAAGTCACCACAGCAATTTAGAATCTCAGCTTACCCATGCATGGCATGAGGATATTATTACTTATTTACCTTTAAGCAAGGGGATGTGAGTATTAACTGTAAAGTGCTTTGAGAACTTCTGATGGAAGGTACTATAGAAGTGTAAAGTATTTTTATTATTAAATTAAATAGGATAGAGAACCATAATTGAATGAAATCTTTATCTCAGAACCTGAAAACCTTTGCACAAATCATATGTGCAGCAGAAGTGGGAAAATTAAATGTTAGTACAGAATAGAAATTGCAACTGACCTGTCAGCAAGAACTGTAACATTAGCAGCTCACTGCAATCAACAGCATTTGGGCCTGGAGCAGCCCTCACTGTTACCATAACTAGCACCACTGTTACAAACCTCAAGTGTACCGTATTTAAAAAAAACCCAAAAGGTCCCAAACACAACAGAGCTAGATGTAAAATGATTCCAGTGGATTAGATAAAGCTTTTATATTCAGTTTCTGAACATATAATTGTCATGTTGCAAAGATCTAGTGAAAAACAACTAATATTCTTTGATCCTGATTCCTTGCTGCTCAGATTCTTGTTTCTGCTTCCCAGCTTCAAGCACAAGGACAGATCCAGATCCAAACACCTCAGGCAGCACAAGTTCCTCAGGCAAATCTTCCAGTGATGTCTGTTCCACCAACAATTGTACCATCTGCAGGAGCTGCAACGCTCCCTCTTACTGAGATCTCTGTCACTGAGATTACTGTTGCCCTTGGGCATCCACAGAAAGCAGCAGGTACAAAGAAATCTCACTCAGAGGCAATCTTATAAATTTCTTCCAATTTATTAAATTAATTGGACTTCAGAACCACTTTGACACTTAAATTTTAAAGGTTTTTAAATTAGGTTACTAAATTTATAGCATAGACTAATATTTTTCCTACTTTTTTGGTGCTTTTAGAAGACTCTTATTGAAAGCACCCTTTTAAACAATATATTTGGTTGCAAAGTAACTTTGTAAGTTGTAGTAATATCCATGATGCACAATAATTGATAGTCCTTCCATTTATTTTTATATTTCTAGAATGTGTCTAATTTTGCATACTGGAATTTGTAGGCAAGACTAGAAAAATGTCCTGTTTGCCAGTGGAAGTGGACTTTTGTCAAATCCTGTCAGAAACTAAATTTTATATCACAATAATATATATGGTTAGATAGAAATATAATAGGAAAAGGTAGACATTTTGATGATATTCTTAGAATAAATGTGTGTTACATTCTAAATACTAACATTTGCACCTTATTTTACTGCTGATTTGCAGGAGCCCAGACATTGGATGTACATGTCCATCAGTTTCCAAAACTTACACATCAAGTAGCTCAGCAACAGAGCCATTCATTCCCAGATGGTTCAAGGCCAAGCTACTGTGTAAAAAAGGTAAGCACCTTTGCCTGCTGTCTCATTCAAATGATATATGCTTTTCAGTGTTGTTTTGACAGTTTTGCATCACTACTACTTTGCTCGTCGGTAAGCCAGGTACTAGAGATGATCTTCTCCTTTAAGTGACCTGCTAAGGATTTTTTAAAAATTGGGTTTTCCAAGGTTCTGTTGTCAGCTCGGCCACTGATCAGTTCTGTAACCTGGAGCCAATCAATCTTTCTATGAGTATCTTCTTATCTGTAAAATGAAAGCATTACTCACCTCACAGGTGTTTTCTGAGAATTAATGTTTGTAAGGTGATTTTGAAATCCCCAGATATGTGCTACATAAGTGCAAAATAATATTATCCTTATTAACTCCAAGAATCTTGGTCTCATTTCTCTTATTTTATAAATGGCAAAACTGATTACAGAGAAATTAAGTGATTTGGCGAAAACCACACAGTAAATCAGTATCATGTTTGGGAACAGCATTTCATTCTCCTGACTTCCAGTTATATTCTTAGTCTCTGGCTTCTCCAGAGTTTCTGCCATCTCTTACCTTTGTTTCACATTTTTGACTGTGTAAAATGTACAATCAGCTAGTAACTTACCTTCATCTATAATTTAGGTTCAGGCTCAGTCACAAACTGCGGCAGTGTCCCAGTCACCACCTGCAGGTCACCACGCCTAAATGATTTCTGCAGCAATGGCTACAGCTCAGTTGATCCCCCAGAAATCAATAGAGGAACAGGTCCTGACAATAGTCTCTCTCCATTCACTGACCCCAGGTGTACAGAACTCAGCAGTCTCAACCAAAATTATCAAGTAAAAGTGCACAGATTACCTACTTTCATACTGTGAAAGCATCTATGAAACCTTGTTGAACTAATGATTACATTAGAATAAGCAGAAAAGTACAGTATTTTATATTTGCTAAACCATGACAATAAAATCCGCAGGTTGTCCACATTTTATTTTCCAAATGAAGACTCGAGCACTTTTTTACAGACATAAATGCAAGAGAAGTTATTACTGAAATCTGAAAAAAGAAAAATGTACTCAACATTGAAAATATATTAATTGTAATGTACAGATAAAAGGTCTGTTAAAATGAAATGCTTTCTGCTGACAGAAAATAACCATCTTTCTGTACCAAAGCAGTGAATAACTAAATTACAGAGACAGAGGTGTAATCAACATGTTCATCATTGTGCTAGGCTATTGTCTCCAGAACAATATCAAATAATAGCCAGTTATTTTTTAAACAGAAGTACATTTTACTTGTGGAGTGTTGCACTAAATGGAATGCGTAAAAGTAAAAACTGCTGGCTTTTTTTTGTTAGAGCTACTGAACTGAATAGGTGTCCTGTTAGGTGTATGGAAACAAAATGCAAACTAAATTTTTAGATGAATCTTTAGTGCTGTAAAGTAGGAATTCAGTGAGCACTGACATACTGCCTAAACCGAGTGTAAGTTGAACAATAAAGTGTCCTTTCTTTTTTATATAAATTGCCTTCTTTCTGTCCTGTTTCTTTGTGCGTGTCTGGGGGTGAAAGTAACTTGAAGGGGGCATGGCCTCAACTGGAAGAGGTGATTTAAAGGCCCCGGGACTCTGGCTGGGAGCCCCGGGGCCTTTAAATCACCCCGGAGCTACCGACTGCAGAGGCGGCTGAGAGCCCCAGGGCAAATTTAAGGGCCTGGGGCTCCGGCTGCTGCAGAGCTCTGGGCCCTTTAAATCCCTGCCGGAGCCCTGGGGCTCCAGCAGTCAGGCTCAGGCAGGGATTTAAAGAGCCTGGTGCTCCTGCCACTGCGGGGAGCCCCAGGCCCTTTAAAGCCCCGCTGCTGGAGCTCCGGAGGTGATTTAAAGGGCCCGGGGCTCCCCGCAGTGGCAGGAGCACTGGGCCCTTTAAATCACCACCGGGGAAGCCGGTCTGGTCTGGTGCGGCATACTGGCTTTTGCCAGTATGCCGTACTGGACCGTACCAGCTAACTTTCACCTCTGTGCATGTCTCATGTTCCTATGTACGCTGTTAACAAAGTGTGTGGCCTGGGTTAAGATTCTTTCCCCTCTGACCCCCTGTGGACATTCCCAACACACAGCTTGGGTGGCCCTGCTTTAAATGCCTCTGGAGGGTGGGTATGGGGTCTGTGTAGAAAATCTCCCAGGGCTTGCTAATGTGCCCTATGCTGAGCTCCATCCTGAGGGGATCCTCTCCCGCCCCACTGCTCTCTGTGTTGTGTCCCTGCCCTGCTCTCTCACTCCAATCACTCTGAGCGGGTGATATGATTAGCAAGGATGAGGGTCCTGGTTCCTGGCTGTCCTCCCTAGCATGCCAAAGACAGGACACGCGTATGGGGCGACCTGCCCCCTACCCCTAGCGCAATCCTGCTGCTCCCACTGTTTGGTTTGAGCCATTGCGCATACGCAGTGAGGGAGTCACAGTACAGGAACGGAACTCGCGGTTTGTCTCCTATCAGCGCCCGTAAGAGATGTATTTATCCCCAGTGACAGTCCCCAGCTTCCTGTGAGGAGGGAATGGAAAGTGTGGCCCCAGCTCTTGGGGTAAGTGGGTCCCCTCCGGGGGTGCCAGAGTGGGAGGTGCTGGGCTCCCCTCCGCCCTGCACCCATCCCATGCGCGGGGAGAAGCTGCGGTGCGGGCCTGTGGAGTTGGGTCCTCCAACTCCAGCTATTAATCCACCAGAAGCCCTATCAAATCCTATGGGTCTGCTCAACTGCTGCCCTTGAAGTGCTTGCTGCTGCTGCATGAGCTGCCCTTGAATAATATTGCTGATCTGCGGTGGCAAGTTAGTAGTTGTAACATGACCGGGGCTAGTCAATGGTTGCAT
Source organism: Lepidochelys kempii (assembly GCF_965140285.1). Taxonomy (NCBI): domain Eukaryota; kingdom Metazoa; phylum Chordata; order Testudines; family Cheloniidae; genus Lepidochelys; species Lepidochelys kempii. The sequence goes on along the minus strand of NC_136394.1, from coordinate 19,894,160 downwards.
GTTTGCTCCACTAGCTACAAGACTTTGAGGTCCAAGATGATGAATGGTGCCACCAGTCTGTGAATGAGGTTGTGAAAGCCTGCGTTCTCGTACAGTTGCAGGTGTCCCAGAAGATGGAATTTGTACCTGTGCTGCAGTTCCTTGAGCAATTTGTGCAATTCCGGATCCTTCTTGATATACAAAGTGTCCACCATTTGAAGGGCTCAGACTGATCTGTCGCACAAGCAAACTAGCATCTACAAATCCTCTAGTAGGGCTCTGGCTGCACATACCCAAGCCAGAACCTGGAGTGCCTGCCCGAACATTTGGTAGTGACTGCACTGGTACAGGACTGGGTTGTGTAGGGCTTTGAGACTGAACCTGCTGGGGCAATGGTGAAGTAACTTGAATATACGATGGAGATCCATGCTCAAACCTCCTTTGCTGAGGGCTAAACTGAAAATTTGGTGATGTTGGATTTGGTATTGGCAAAGGGGTAAGTGTTATCTGTTGGTTTCCTGATGCTACCGGTCCAACATTCTGCAGTGTGATGTTCACATTCTGCCCAGTTACCGGACTTCTACTCATTATAAATTGCTGTATTTGGTAACTGGGGGACTGTGGTGCAGATGGGCTTGCAGAAGGAGCAAATGAAGTTGCAGGGGACTGCGGTAAGTTTGTCTGCTGCTCTTCTCCCTCACTACCTGTGAAGGATCTGGACCTCTGGAGCTGACGCTGAACATTCTGAGGACCGTTCCCATGGTGCATTTTCACCTTTTTGGTTTTTTAAAGTAAATTCTAAAGGAATACATAAAAACAGAAATTTAGTGACGCTAACTTTTTTGGGGTAACTGAATGTTAGAAGATAGACATTTGAGTAAGAATGTAGAAGTTTTTCTGCCTCAAAATTAGGAACACATTCTACCGTTAGAGTTAATTAAACCAATAACCTTCATGCAATTATTCAAAATATGGATGGTCTGAAACACAACCACCCCAACTATATTTACTATCTAAACCTCTGATACGCTTCTCTGGCCGTCTAAGACATTCTGGAATAACCCACAGCAAGATGGTAGAACAAGGCATACGTTCCTCTTTTGACCAACCAAGCTGAGATGAAAGTTAAAAGGCCGCTTTCTCCTTCCACTTGCTGTGGAAGATCCAGGAGAAATGTAGGCTCCATTTTTCAAACGGCCCCGGGAATCCCCAGACCAAGGCCCGCTCCTCGCGTGGGACGGGTGCAGGGGAGCTCGGCAGCCCCGGCGGGGACCCACTTACCCCAGGCGCCGGGGCCGCACTTTCCCTTCCCTCCTCCCAGGAAGCTGGGGGGCCGGACACATCCGCTACGCTGCCCGCTGCCCCTAGCGCAATCCTGCTGCTCCCGCTGTTCGGTTCGAGCCACTGCGCATACGCAGTGCGGGAGTCTCGGTGCAGGAACGGAATTCGCCGTTTGTCTCCTATCAGCGCCCGTAGCGGATGTGTTCCCCCCCCCCCCGGTGACGGCCCCCAGCTTCCTGTGAGGAGGGAAGGGAAAGTGCGGCCCCGGCCGCTGGGGTAAGTGGATCCCCGCCGGGGGTGCCGGAGCGGAGGGTGCCGGGCTCCCCTCCCCTCCGCCCCGCTCCGTCCGCGGAGCCGGGCAGGCCTGGGGCTGCGGCCGGGCCCGGGCTGCGGGGCACCCGTCCCACCCGCGGGGGGAGGCTGCGGCGCGGGCCTTGGTCTCTGCTCCTGCCCCGCCGCGGGCGACCGGGGAGGCGGGTTCCCGGGAGTTCCCGGGGCCGTTAGGAGTTAAGTGTAAAGGGGAATTCACACCCCGCCCCCACGGCTCCCCGCTGAGCAGCATCCTCCCGCTTTGCGCTGGCGGCGGCGAGCCGTGTGATGATGATCGGGGGGGACGTGAACGCTCGCCTGCCCCGCCAGTCTCGGGGCTATCCAGGGCCGGTCTCTACAGACAGGTCTCGGTTTCCGTCCGGGCGTGGGGCCGCATTGCAACCTGTTAAAACTGGGAGTTCTGAGAAATCAGGATTCACTTGCCTGAAGTAATTCGTGTTACGGGAGCACCGCTCGAGCCCGTAATTCAAAGGGTAATCGCCCTTCCCGCTTTCCAGCCAGGAGGTTAATAGCGGGGTGTGCTGATGAGGTCTCATTATCAAGGGTTGATTGTGCATTTTCACTTATTTGTAGATTGCCAAGCATGATTAGTGTTTGACAGACAAATTAATATAACAACTCCTTGTTCCTAGGAGTTTAGATTTAAACTAGCCAGCAACCATGACAAGAAACGGGGGAGTGAAGAGGTTTGGCACACTATAGACCAACATATTTGTATGCAGTGAAGTATTAGAAATGGAACTGCAGTTTTCAAAATAAATGAGCAAGGTAGGTTTTTTGAAATATTAGCTTTCTTTTGATTCTCCTGCTAATTTGCAGTGCCCAGTCTTTGGCAATCAGTCTCCCTGTCAGTGCACATCAGTGAGATTGTACTACACTAGAATGCCAAATAACTTGAAAACCAGAACATTTTTCACTTTAGATAATGTTGTTGAGCCAAATTAGATATGTTTAAAAAATGGAGCCTTCATTTCTTGTGGATCTTCCACAGCAACTGGAAGGAGAAAGCGGCCTTTTAACTTTCATCTCAGCTTGGTTGGTCAAAAGAGGAACGTATGCCTTGTTCTACCATCTTGCTGTGGGTTATTCCAGAATGTCTTAGACGGCCAGAGAAGCGTATCAGAGGTTTAGATAGTAAATATAGTTGGGGTGGTTGTGTTTCAGACCATCCATATTTTGAATAATTGCATGAAGGTTATTGGTTTAATTAACTCTAACGGTAGAATGTGTTCCTAATTTTGAGGCAGAAAAACTTCTACATTCTTACTCAAATGTCTATCTTCTAACATTCAGTTACCCCAAAAAAGTTAGCGTCACTAAATTTCTGTTTTTATGTATTCCTTTAGAATTTACTTTAAAAAACCAAAAAGGTGAAAATGCACCATGGGAACGGTCCTCAGAATGTTCAGCGTCAGCTCCAGAGGTCCAGATCCTTCACAGGTAGTGAGGGAGAAGAGCAGCAGACAAACTTACCGCAGTCCCCTGCAACTTCATTTGCTCCTTCTGCAAGCCCATCTGCACCACAGTCCCCCAGTTACCAAATACAGCAATTTATAATGAGTAGAAGTCCGGTAACTGGGCAGAATGTGAACATCACACTGCAGAATGTTGGACCGGTAGCATCAGGAAACCAACAGATAACACTTACCCCTTTGCCAATACCAAATCCAACATCACCAAATTTTCAGTTTAGCCCTCAGCAAAGGAGGTTTGAGCATGGATCTCCATCGTATATTCAAGTTACTTCACCATTGCCCCAGCAGGTTCAGTCTCAAAGCCCTACACAACCCAGTCCTGTACCAGTGCAGTCACTACCAAATGTTCGGGCAGGCACTCCAGGTTCTGGCTTGGGTATGTGCAGCCAGAGCCCTACTAGAGGATTTGTAGATGCTAGTTTGCTTGTGCGACAGATCAGTCTGAGCCCTTCAAATGGTGGACACTTTGTATATCAAGAAGGATCCGGAATTGCACAAATTGCTCAAGGAACTGCAGCACAGGTACAAATTCCATCTTCTGGGACACCTGCAACTGTACGAGAACGCAGGCTTTCACAACCTCATTCACAGACTGGTGGCACCATTCATCATCTTGGACCTCAAAGTCCTGTAGCTAGTGGAGCAAACATGCAACCATTGACTAGCCCCGGTCATATTACAACGACTAACTTGCCACCGCAGATCAGCAATATTATTCAAGGGCAGCTCATGCAGCAGCAGCAAGCACTTCAAGGGCAGCAGTTGAGCAGACCCATAGGATTTGATAGGGCTTCTGGTGGATTAATAGCTGGAGTTGGAGGACCACCTGCTTTTGGAATGACATCACCACCCCCTCCTACGAGCCCTTCACGAGCCACTGTACCACAGGGTCTGTCTAATCTTCCTCTTACTCCTACGGTAAGTACAGGAGTGAAAAAACAACCTAAAAAGTTGGAGGAGATTCCGCCTGCCACCCAAGAAGCTGCTCAGATGAGAAAGCAGTGTTTGGATCATCACCACAAACAGATGGAGATTCTGAGGGAGACTTTTAAGGAATATTTGATTGAACTATTTTTCTTGCAACATCTTCAAGGGAATATGATGGACTTCTTAGCTTTTAAGAAGAAACACTGTGTTCCATTACAAGCATACCTGAGGCAAAATGACTTGGACCTTGAGGAGGAGGAAGAGGAAGAACAATCTGAGGTTATCAATGATGAGGTAAGAAATCTATTGTTTAATAGTTTGGAATAAAACACTAAATTAAATTGTGGCAATTGGATACCAATGTATTGGATTCTACCTTAAATTATACCTTAGAGATATTTTAAATTTTATTTCTGATTGAAGTAATAGAGCAAACTTTTTAATGAAGATTCTGAGTGAATTGTAATTTTGCTATGTGACGACTGAAACTGAAGGTTGGTTTGAGCATACAATTGGAAGCATGTATTTTAAGAACAGAGGTAATTTAATAGAGGGGAAAAGAATTAGGGCTTTGAAGGAAAGTACACTTGTTTTCTCACTGACCAAGTTCATGTCAGTATTCAAGTCCCCACACAAAATAGTTAAGCTCTATCCTAAACCCACAGAAGTTTTGAATTGTTGCTGGAAGCATGTTAGCTTATAAAAAATTATTATGTATCCTAGAGTAATTTTAATTTATAAGTTATCATCATGTAATACCTACATTAAAAAAAATAATGAGATGGAAAAACAACCTTAACTTGGAACTTGGCTTTTGTCCAAAGAATTTATAGTTTGTGCATAAAAAAACAGTTTCCTGTTTTAATTAAACAAAATATTAAAGTTCTTTGAATGAATTCCATGCTTAGTAATGGCAAGTGACTTGAACCAAATATGGTAACCAAATATGATGCACAATTTTTCCTGATTAGTTATATCAGTGCATATTAATTCTGACCTGCGGTACCCCTCTACCCGGTACATTTTGGTGGCCTGAGCAAAACCTGTCTTGAGCAGACTCTGACAGTTGTGTAGCAAGTAGTTGTGATGTCATGTTTGGCACAATGAGTAAATTGATACCACTTGAAACTCTGAAATACCCTTTTTCAAATTATGTATCCAAAATAGGGAAGGGTATGTATTTGCCAGTTTGCAAAAGGATTCCATTCAAAAAGACTTGAGTATGTTTGACATTTCTATAACAGTTCCATATATCTTCAATGAAAAGTTGATGAACCTTTAAACTAAAGGGTTACTAGTGGCCCCAGCTTTAGTTTGAATTTGCAGATGGGTCAGAAGTTGTAGCATAATGTGTAGCATTTAGTATGTTTGACGGGAGAAGAAATTAAACTGTGACTAAGATCAGATACTGATAATTTTGAAGAAATAATTGGTTTCTGCACACAGTAGCTTAAATTGTGATAACAGGATGTCTTATTTATTTATTTTTTAAAATCAGCAATGGGTGTCCATGAATTATTCCTTGTGGTTTGAAATTTATTGTCAAATTGTTTGCCTGTCCTTGTTGGTCTATTTATTTGTCACTAGCTGAAATGGCCAGGTCTGTTGTACAAATTCAGGGGCACATCCTCACCTGATAAATTGACATAGATCCATTGAAGTCACTAGAGCATTGACAGTGCACACCAGCTGAGGATCTGCCTCTGTCTTTTGGGGTTCAAGTTTGCTCACTCTTTTTTTAGTTCTAAGGCACAGTTTAACTTATACAGACAGTTATATTTATGCTATATGTGAACAGCTAATTGCTCATAAAAGTTGTAATCATTTTAACTGTTGTAGGATTTTGCAAACTGTGCCAATAAACTTGTTTGACCTAACAAATTAAGATAGCTTTTGCAAATCAAGGCACCTTTTGAGTATGTTTTCTTTCTTTGTATTTTTGGTCTTCCTCTCTTTTATTTCTCCCCCTCTTTATCACTTTCTGCTAAAGCAATGCACCTCATCCCTTGCCTGGAAGGGCTGATCACTTTGGAAATTAATGGGGGAGAGAGAATGGTGGCTATGCTCATTGCTTAAATAAATGTTCGGGCTCTCTTGAGTTCAGACTGTCTGTCATGCTAATTTGTTGTCAACTAGGAACTGAGATAATTAAATTTAACCCACACTGTTACTTAATCTGGATTTAAGACAGTTTTTCAGTGGTGAGAGTCATTGGAGGTAGTCTGTCCCCCTCTCACTCTGTTCTGCTATTAAAAATGAAACAGAACTCTTCAAAAATTGTCTATATTCAAACCAAACTGTACTAATGGTCATTTAGTTATAATCCCCTCTTCAGTGAGGTACCATCAGTACAGTGTAAAACAAGTGTGTTGATCAGTTTTAAAAACTTTTAAAAAGAAAATGATTCTCCCTTTTTTTTTGTTTTTTTGTTTTCCCCAAAATATTTTCTCTCAGGTAAAGGTTGTGACAGGAAAGGATGGGCAGACTGGTACTCCTGTTGCTATAGCAACCCAGCTTCCTCCAAATGTTTCTGCTGCTTTTTCATCCCAGCAGCAACCGTTTCAGGTACTTTTCAATGGTTCTAAAATGTAGTCTCATCCCAGATTTTTTTTTCTTCATTCAGATTTGATATTTCTTAGCAGAATTCGTATTTTCCCAAGAGCCCATCCGTTGTCATCTAAAACAAACAAAACCAAAAATAACTTCAAATCTTGAAACGCATGAATGTTTATTGGGTGTTGAGGAAAGTTAAATCTTTCTTGTCTCAAAGTTGCTGGCTTATTTCATCAACTTTCAGCTTGAATGTTTTTCACTTTGGTTTGTTTGTCGTTTGTTTCCCTAAAGCATTTGGTTCATTTGTGCATTCTGCATAGTAGTAGTTTGGATTTCTCTGTCTGTGGCATTGTAACTGTGGATTTCTTCTCAATTTCTTTCTTTTTTCTTGATTGATTGAAGGTTTTTGTATATGCCTGCAGAAGGTATTAGATTTTCCTTGCTTGCTATATAGATTGTATGATGCATTTTTCTACCGAAAAACTTCAAAATGAGTCATCATAAGTACTCCAACTTACCTCACTTTCACTAGATTTATCATGGGTATCAGGTAGAAGAAATAAAAGTGTTTAGAGGGTCCCATTTTAGACAGAAGTTTGTTTTTGGATGGGAGCACACTGAAGAAGGTATCTAAAGAGAGGAATGACATCTATAAACAGAACTAATTATATGGATCTGTGGCGATGCACTTTTAACACAGGCTAGCTTGTGTGTACATCACTGCCTTCTACTGGGTATTTCAGACCTACTTCAGTGTACCTGGCTGTTACCCTCTTGCTGTTGGCCCACAAAGGATAAGCCCTAATTCTGTAGTTGAAATATTCTCTTTCAGCTCAAATGTTATGCACTTCTATTTTGGTGAGGAAGATCTTTAACAGCAAATGTACCTGATGGGCTATATATCCTGCCTTACCTTACAACTTGTGCAACCCCACTAACTTCATTCTAGATTGCCCTGGGGCTTTAAGTCAAGACAGTATTATTGTCTGTATTCACAAATATAATTAATTTTATGTAAATTAAAAAAAAATTAAATTGTTTAGCGAAGATGTGTTTGTTTCCAATGCTTTTTAATGTGGCCAGTAATTACATAGGTTTCAAAAGTTTTTGAAAGTCAGTCATATATCATCTTTTGTTCAATCCATTTAAAATATATGCATTTGAAAACATTGTATCAGTTGACTTTGTATAGCACTTGTGGATGTCCGTAAGCTCTGCCCATACTAATGACATCATAGTTTCCATAGGAACTAAGTTACTTCAAAATGAAAATAGCAGACACACTAAAAATATACAAAGTGCTGTGAGTAATATGATTATTCCCAAGCTTTTAGCAGAAAAACGATAGTACGCCTCACATCCTTACATCATCTCTCTCTGTTGCTGTTTATAAAACATAGTAGGTATCTTGATCAGTTCTGTCATTGAATTTGGAGTGTTGTAAGCACAGTAAGTTAAAATTATTATGGTGGACATCCTGCCTGATAACCATATAGTACCCAGAACTTTTCATTATTTTTAAGAAGATTTAGAACAATTTATTTTCTAGTGCCAGTGTTGTACAGTTGCATTTCATATAAAACATAGTGTTTGCTCTCAAAAGCTTATGTTCTAAATTCAGTAAAAATAATGCAAATAAGTTGGAGGCATTCATATACTAAGTGTCAGTCCAGAAACCTGAAACAAATAGACCTGGAAATCGAAGCCAGGAGCAGTAGTAGAAGTCAGGTGAAATAAATGGGTTTTAGAGTGGGCTTTGGAGGAGAAGGGTTGCTTAAGTTGTTGCTCAGAAAGACATTTGGTACAAATAGTGTCTGAGTTGGATATATTAATTAATTCTGTGCAATTCTATGGTTGTATGGAAGGTGTGCATTGTTTATTGTAACACATTATTTGAAATCAGTCATATTGTACACATCTAAATTTATCATACTTTGCCAAACTTAACTGTTTGGGCCAGGTGTCTGCTTCAGACTAAAACTTCTTTGAAAGTTTTTCATATCCAACGTGACGTAACATTATTACGTTTGTTAATGTAAATAAAAGTAGTGAATTAAAAAGGAAACAATGAAGGCAGACAGTTAATCCTTAATCATTTGAGTACCATATTGGATGAGTGCATATGCCATATAGTTTGGGGCAGTGTCCACCGTGCTTGCCTAAAAATTCTTAACTCAGATGAACATCTTAATACCATACACATACCACTGGTGGTCATAAATGTCTATCTGTTAATCCTAGACTTGGACAGGGTCCTCATATGTGAGGTTGAGCAGAATACATACTACAGTACTTAAGTACAATGGGATGCTATGCATATAAGATGTGTGTGTGTTAGTTTATACTGTACAATAGGACACTGAAGATTTTTGGACACCTACAATTTATTTCAATATCGTTTTGTGTTTACTTTCTTGTGCTTTATTTAAATTGGTATGGCTTTCTATAAAAAGAGGGGAGGAAGGAGAAAGGAGGAATCCCTGAGAGCATTGGAGTTGTGAATAGACTAAATGTACCGTTTGAGAAATTACTGTCTTCAGTATAGATGTATTTAGATATACAAAAGGTATGTTATGATATGTTGTGATAAATCCTTTGGGAAGTGCTTACTATGCATTTGCATAGTTTTTGCCACTTTCAACAGCCAGTTGCACTTAGAGAACTACAGAATGGTAAATTAATTCCTTTTTAACGACTAGCATAATTTCCTCTTTTTTTAAAAAAAAAAAAAAGAAAAGAAAAAAAGAAAAAGCTGTTAAGAGCTTTCTTTGGGTAACCTTTATTTTTTGCATAGTTAATCTCATAATAGAGTATGTGGTGATAGCATGATAGTTTGGAAATTTGCACAAAAGAACTGTGCACCCATAAACTCTCCTAGACTTTAAGCCCTTACTGGCAATGCTGTGGAATAGCTGAGGGCCAAAAGAGCATGCAAATGATCATACAGACAACCTGCTTTACTTCAAAATTTCAATATCCATTTGACTAGCTGTACCATTACGTTCTAGTAGTCAGCTGCTTATGTCTAATAGCAAGCTATAATAAAATAAATTTAAGTCTGGGATTCAGAGAAGTGGAGCTGAAATTTACATCTGGGTTGAGATTTTTTTTATTCCACATTTTGATTCTGAGCCATTTTTTGGCCAAGTTAAACAGCTGACTTGTGGAGCTCAATCCTGAGGCATGCCAACCACCAGCTTCTGTTGAAGCCCACAGTAATGTTGATGGCCTCTTGGTAAGCTTAAACTCTCTTCAAGATCCAAATTAACTTCATTCACATGCTTTCCAAATATTTGGCATACAGAATTAAATTAGCCCTGCATACTGAATTTTTAAAAAATAAATAAATAGTCTTTATTATATTTTACCATATTTACTGGTTACTGATACTAGTACTATGCAAGGGCTGTGTCTTCCAATCTGATTTGCCATCTATTTAATTCTGTAGTGAGGTAAAAATATTCAATTTTTGACATGACTATTTTTTTTTAATGCAATAACAGTGTGATGATACATGCACTTGGTTGTAACTTCATTGCAGCGTCAGGCAGATGGCAGGAGGAGAGAGGTCTTGTATAAATGTAAATCCTTAATAGCAAAAGGAACCCAGAAAAATAATGGCCAAGTATATTTTCTTCTCCCACCCCATTTCCTAGTTTTATTAGCACTTTCCTTGAAACTCAAAATTTATCACACACATAACTGATTTCCTCTTTTTAGTTAACATAATTATACTTGAAAGCTGAATGAAGGACTCTCAGGGTCACTTTATATAGCTTTGTTATAGGAGTATTTAAAAATTGCCAGAAGATATTGAACAAGTCTTACTTTTTAGAGTATACAATCATTTTGAAGCGCTAATAATACAAGTAGGTGTTCTTTGGATTAACTGTAACTTCATGTGTTGTTGTAAGGGAAACTGATGAGGTAGCTGAACTTTTATGATTTTTGGTTTTTTTAATAGCAAACGCACACAGGGACTCCAGTAACGGGGACTGTGAATACCATAGAAATTGAAGCTTTTAAGAGACAGCAAGCACTTACTCCAGCAGGTATGTTTGTCTTCAACAATTTAATTTTATTTGGAAGGAATATAGAAGACCCACTACTGCATAATTATTGAAATGTAGCTTTGCCTCACTCTGGCAATTGCTAGATCCTTTGGCCTATTCGTTGTGACTGGTATGGTGCAGTGTGTTCCACTTACAACAAATGGGACTGGATTTGGCAAGTGTAGAAATATCAACAAGTCTGTCATTTGGCTGAGGGAAAGTGAAGTTGGTCACCTTGAAATATAAAGGAACTCTGCCCTTGGAGCATACTCCTCATGAATGCTACACATGTGTAGTGGAGTTGTAGCTTTCTGAGCTGATGTTAAAATCATGTGTAGTACTTTTGCTTTGTAAACTGAACCCATTCCATTATACCATGCCATAAATGGAATTTGAATATCACAGATTCGTCTAAGAGACCACGAATTGAAGTGGGCCGTCATGGGATGGTTTTTCAGCATCCAGGTGTGGCTTCAGGAGTTCCTCTACAACAGCTAATGCCAACGGCACAAGGTACTGTCACCACATGCCAATTGCAAATTAATTTAACAAGGAGATGAAAGTGATGGGACTAGAAACTTCGGCTCCTAGTCTTCTGAGATCCTAGTTCCACCATAGACTTCTCCTTGTAAATTAATTCTTGGTATGCAATGCCTGGTTTGTTTAAGGAGCTGAGTGATGGGCTCCAGTGGTGCATGTGGGCATGGAAGTACGTCACAAGTGCTGGTGCAAAATGGTTAGCTTAGGAGCTCTGGATCTAAACCAAGGGTTTGTGAAAAAAGTAGCTCCTACTTTGCCATATGTGTGATAAATGTTGGTTTTACTTCATTACTGGTGTTAGTTCGCTGACGGTCATTTTTGGTCCAAGTGTGTTAATGTACAGCATCCTCCGTGTATAACATTCAATGAGTTTTGAGCTCCCGCTAACTCATAAATAGTTGAAAAAACAATTAGGAAATCCAGAAGACAATTTAGTAAAGAGAATGCATTTTATTGTAATTGATTCTTATTCAAAAATTGCTAGCTGCATTCCTTTGTTTGATAGATTGTTTACTGTAATGATGATTTATTTTTGTGATTGTGATGTGGTATTTTCAAAGTGATGGTATCTTATCACCAAGTAAGTAACAAGTCAAAATGTGTTCGCTGTCTAACCATTTTCTGGTTAAAGTGGTAAAGAACATTGACACTTAAATTCATCTGTGCTGATTTCCTCTTGCTTTGCAGGTGGAATGCCTCCTACTCCTCAAGCAGTACAGCTCACTGGACAGAAACAAAGCCAGCAACAGTATGACCCATCCAAAGGTCCTCCTGTGCAGAATGCAGCAAGTTTACACACTCCTCCACCTCAACTGCCGGGGAGGCTGCAACCTGCTAACGTCCCAATAACGTCTCTCCCAGCTGCACTGCAGCTTTCACAGCAACAGCCACAGATAGTAGAGTCTCCAGCACAGCCCCAGATTCAGGTGAAGACCCAGCCCCAAAGTGTACCCGTCACTTCTGCTCCACATAGCCAGCTCCCAACACCAGTTCAACAGCAGGTACAGCCAGCACTCCATATACAAGGACAGACACCAACACAAGTGTCCCAGCCGCAAGCTGCAATACAGCAACAGGTATATAAATATTAATGTTTGCCTAATGTGAAAAGCTTACTCCTAAAACAACTCTTGTTGCAATAACTGGGAGAGAATGACAGCAGTCTGTTCTTATAAATATGTGAAATATGTTAAGTGGCTGAAATTTTTAAACTCTACAAGACAAAATAAACTTATGTAGATGTAGCTTGTTGAGTAAAACAGTAAAGCATTTGTAAAGCATTTTAAATGTAGTATTTCTAGTGGATTAAAGTTAGGTCAGCATTTGGCTGGCTAACATATTCTCCTGTAATGCAGCATTAGGTAATATTTGATTATAAAGTTCCTTATCTCTCCGCAGACTGTGACGCTGACACGACCATCTGCAGATGCTGCCCAAACTTCTCAGCGTCTTACGGCGAATTCATTGCCACCTGTCTCCTCTATTCCACCAGCAGCTCTCTCAGGCACAGCACCGCTTTCTTCATATCCAGTACAGACAAACAGAACTTCTCCAGCAACTAACAAGTCACTGTCTCCTATTGCATCAAAACCCCCAGGCTTAGCCGTAACTACAGCACCTAAAACACAGAGCCCAGCTCAGAATGCAGCGGTGTTACCTCAGGATAGCTCTCAAGACAAGCTTGCTGAGCAAGTAAAACTGGTAAGAATTTTCTTTCGGAACCTAAAGACCGCTAACGTGAAGAAAGGTTACATTGTTGAGCTGTTAATATACACAGGAGAGTTCCAATTTTTATTTCTCACATTTTTGGTTATATTTTATGCAGTTCCAAAGAAGCTAGAGATAAAACTGCTAGTGAAATCAGTCTTCTTTGCTAAATGCATTTTTCTTTTTTGTATTTCCATAATATTGATCACACCTGATCACTCAAGATGTACTGTTGTGGTAAGATAACTTTTCTAAAATTGAGCCAGGTCATTCTGCCTCTTTAACAGGATCCTTGTAGATTTTGTTTCTCCTAATAGCTAAGAAGGATTTGTAGTGAAGTAGTCTTATCCTTTATTATATTTTCCTTATATAGTAAAGCTCTGATTTCAGTAAAAAAGGATAGTTCAGTGTAGTTTTCATAGGTCTTGTAAGTTGTTTGCTGTGCTTTCATATGAAGTGTCTGTCTGTCTTGTGTTACCGAAGGCACTTTGTTGAATACAGTTTGAACTATTGTAATTCTTATTACAACTGAATCTCATTTAGTCTGTTAATTTTGGCACTTCAGTGCTATGTGCAGACTTGATTTGTTTCCCATGGTGTAGCATTAAATTTAAATGTGAAATTTGTTTATGATATTGGGACTTTATAACACTTTTTTTTTTTTATTCAGCTACTATCATAGCTGCAGCTGGACAGAGGCATCTGCCATTGAAATGTATTTGTACATGACATATTTGTGGAGGGATTTTTTGTTGTGTTTTTTTTTTTTGTAGGAAAATCAAATCCATCAACGAATAGCAGAGCTGAGGAAGGAAGGCTTGTGGTCTCTGAGACGATTGCCCAAACTCCAGGAAGCCCCGAGACCCAAATCTCACTGGGATTATCTGCTAGAAGAAATGCAATGGATGGCAACTGATTTTGCTCAAGAGAGAAGATGGAAGATGGTTACTGCTAAGAAGGTACTTTGAAATATGTTTTTGAAGAGAAATAACTGGTCTTGCTGTCAGTCATCTTTGGAACAATGTTATTGAAACACGTATTTTGTCTAGTTATAGTAAAATCCTTATGTTTTTAGATGGAAGGGAGTGCCAGGAGTGTAAAGTATTGGCATTTCACCTAAATAACTGGCCTGATTTTTGGAAGTGTTGAGCACCTAGCATCTGCCATTGACTTTAGCGGCAAATGCTGCATTCTCAGCAGTTCTGAAAATCAGACTGCTCATTTAGGTGCATCAGTAAGGATTTAGGATCCTAACGTTAGGCAAGTTTGAAAATTTTGGCCATAGTGCGTGTGTCTCACATCAGCCACGCCCTCCAATCCAAAAATAAATATATAGCACTTTTATTACAAGTAGATATATGTATACTGTTGGGTGGTTAATAGTTTGTTCAGTTCTGATCAACCCATCTCGTAAAAAATATAGCAGAAATTGAAGGAATTCAGAGACAGGCAATGAAAATGAGGCATGAAGAGGTTTCCGTATGAGGAGACTGACAAAACTTTTAATTTAGTTAGGAGATTAATAAGAGGGAACCAGAATGAAGGATATAAAATAATAAATAGTACAGAGTAGATAAATCAGGTACTACTGTTTATCTGTACTCATAATACAAAAGTAAGGGAATAGTCGATTACTGAAAGATAAATTTGAAACTGATACGGAAATGTATTAGTTATATATTTTTTTAAAAGTATGCATTAGCCTTTAGAACATGCTGCCAGAAGATATTGTTGAGTAGAAACATTTAGTAAAAGTTTTGAAAAAAAACAAAAACAAAGAATTAGACACTTCTGTAGAAGAGAACATCCAAAGTTGTGACCATATGGTAAGTGCTATTTTTTTCTTTTCTCTTTTTAAAGGACTGTAATCCTTAACACCTCAGTACATAAACCAACCACTAAGTGTGTGTCTACACAGCAAAGAAAAACCCAAGCTTTGGGGTCCTCCTACCCGCAGAAGTCTACATGGCAGTGAAACAGCCCCACAGCCCAAGCCCTGTGATCCTGAGTTGGCTGGCACGAGCCAACCGCGAGTTTTTTTTTGCTGTGTTAGATATAACCTCAGTGCCTGGGGATAGGAAGAAACTTCCCATCAGGGCATGTTATTCCATGGTTATTATTGTGTTGATTCTTAAACCTTCCTTTGAAGTATCTAGTACTGGCCTCTTCTGGGGTCAAGAAGTAGGATTATTAAGGACCACTGGTTTAATTCAGTATGTCATTTCCTATTCTGTATTTTAAATTGTTGTGAATTCAGATCCCTTCTCCTTACAGGCGATATCCTAATGCAGTGCACCACTTACCTTGTTGTTCAAAAATTTTAAATTATTTTAGTTTATATTTGAAATACTTATTTCACAAGTTTCAGAGTAGCAGCTGCGTTAATCTGTATCCGCAAAAAGAAAAGGAGTTCTTGTGGCACGTTAGAGACTAACAAATTTATTTGAGCATAAGCTTTCGTGAGCTACAGCATCCTATACAGCAAACAGGGAAAGATTAAGAATGAGCTCTCAAAACTGGATACTCTCATAAAAAAACCAACCTTCCACACAAACTTCCTTGTGGCTGGACTTTACAAAAACTAGATAAGCCATTCACAACACACACTTTGCTTCTCTACAAAAGAAAAAGGACACTAGATGCATCCGATGAAGTGAACTGTAGCTCACGAAACTTATGCTCAAATAAATTTGTTAGTCTCTAAGGTGCCACAAGTACTCCTTTTCTTTTTATTTCACAAGGAAATTCTAAAATACATCTTATAAATTATTCCAATAACCTTAGGACTTAGTTTTGCATTAGTAAAGTAGCCTTAATGTAAATAAGACCATAATCTAGTAGACTTTTCTGTCTTTTTTTTTTTTCATTTCATACCAGTTACTTTTCTGACAAAGAAAGATTATAGAAATATTGAAGATTAATTACACCATAGGTGCACTGAAACTATGCTACAGTTAACATCTAGTTGATGGGTAAAAAATCTAATTTTAAGAAATGTTCTGATGTATATTTTGAGGAAACCTCATTCAGAATCTAATGTTTTTTATTAGATGGTGAGAACTGTGGCTCGCTACCATGAGGAAAAGAAACTTAATGAAGAGAGAGCCAGAAAAGAGGAACAAAACAAGTTAAGGCGTATTGCTGCCTCAATTGCTAGAGAAATCGAATACTTCTGGTCAAATATTGAACAGGTAAACTGTCCACTTCCTTAAAAAAAAAAAATTATTTGTGACTGCCAGATTGTTTTAAAGTCTTGTTAGAGGCTCTAATCACATTTTTGTTGCAATTTTATATATTAGGTTGTTGAAATAAAACTGCAAATTGAATTTCAAGAGAAAAGGAAAAAAGCATTGAATTTAAGGAAAAGTTCAAATAAAGGTAATTGTGTTTCAGTTTATTAAAACTGGAGTATAAATTCATGGGCCACCCTACGGTTTTTACATATTTGCATCCACTTACTCAAGTATGGGGTCTCATCTTTTTGACAGTAGAAATCCAAATTGTGAATCATGGTATTTATTATGTTTTACTGTTAGACTTTACTTATCTTGATGGTTTTTCTCATGGATGCAATTAAATGTTAACATAAGAAACACAAAGTTACTGAAGTGTCTGTTGGATGTCTGTAATAATTTTCCAGGGAAAGATACAAAACCTGCAGAAGACATTTCATTGGAAAAAGAAAGTGAGGTGGTAAGTCTCTTTTTTACTTGTTACTTAGAGTCTCAGATTTATTCTAAATTTTACTGCTTCTTATGAAATATTTAATTTTTTTGTCTGTTTCAAATAAACACACAAACTGACATTAGCTCTTTTAGACTAACACGCAAACTGACACTAAACAGATTTATGGAAGTTTAATGCTGAGTTTTTGGCCTTAAACGATTCATCATTGTGTGCAGGGGGGAAAACACAGTATGTTGTTAGTAGGGTGACCAGATGTCCTAATTTTATAGGGACAGTCCCAATATTTGAAGCTTTGTCTTATATAGGCACCTATAACACCTGTCCCACTGTCCTGTCCTGATTTTTCACACTTGCTGTCTGGTCACCCTAGTTGTTAGGAACCATAAACCTTTGACATTTGAATGTTCTGAATTTTTTGTGTGTCTGAGATTGATAATATAATACCTTTTGAAAAGAGAGTTAATGTTTATCCAGGAACCTATAAGGGCTTCAAAGTGGCCATTCTAGTGTTTAGGGATGAAAAAGATGTTTGGACTTTTTTAAAGGGTATATTATTTTCCCAGTCACACACATAGGCTCTGATCCTACAAAGTGATCTCTGCAGCGACCTTTATATCTGCATACAGTCCCATTGACATCAGTGGAATTCAACTCATGTCGATGCCTCTGATTGACTTTGGTCAACTTATTATACAAATATTGGTATGGATAGTTAGATTTAAGGATTAGCTGGATGGAGATTTAGCTTCCTCCTGTCCTATAAGTCTTGTTTATGTATTGGCTTTATATTCCATGGGTTTGAACATTTAAATTATTTAATGCTAGGGTTCGCTGTCATTTGGAAGGAAAAGAAAGGCAAGCACATCCTTGACTGATGAGGAAGGTTAGTCACTTTTTAAAATTCTGTCTACAATGCTTGATGCATTTGTCTTTGGAAGTGTGGGTATGTATTTTATATATTTAAAAACTGAACACTGATTTTCAATCTTGTGATCCAGATACCCTGCATTTTCGCCACATAATTGCCAACCTTATCCACTTCTCGGCAAAGATTAAATAGCAGAGTGAGGGAAGGTGCTTCAGTGACGTTTTATTACCAAGACTTTACTATTGTTACCTATTATACCCAATCCTTCCCTAAATGCCCAAGGAAAGAGATGAATAAACATTTTGTGGTATTGGCTTCTTCCATCGTCTGCTCCTTTTTTGTGGAATTACCAACTGAATTGAGCTATAGTTTTCACTTTAAGAACAAAATAATATTAATAAAGAGACTTTTTTAGAAGCATGGATGCTGGTATTGCTAGAACTAGGGAGTGGAAGAAAATCTTCTCTTGTGGGTCAGTATATCTGATTATAATTTTCTCCTCCTCCTCCTCCTCCTCTTTCTCACTTCTCCCCAACCTCCTTACTTGTTTTTTACACTGCTTTTTCAGGGGGATTGCTATACAGGATCAGACTAGTGGTTCATCTAGTTTAATATCCTGTTTGACAGCATACAAACTGCTTCAGAGGAAAAACTCCTGCAATTAGCAGTTGTGGGATAACCTGGCCCCAGGGAAAGTTTCCTACTAACACTCAAAAGTTCAAGATTGACTTATGCCCTGAAGCATGAAGGATTCTATCCCTTCCAAACCTCTTTTGTTAAAAAGAAAATATTATTGTAATTTTGGATATTCTTGTTGTTCATATAAATATCTAATCCTTTTTGGAATCCTGCTAAGGTTCTCAGTGATATCCGGTTATAGTGAGATTCAGAGATACCTAAATAGTGACTTGCATAGCTTCTTGAGCTGGTGAGATCTTAAGAACCTGTACTCCTCACTAGATCACAGATACGAAGTAATGGAGATGCTACAATCTACCACTGTCCAAAGTTCAGCAATTACACTGAGACGAGGCTACCTTAATGACCTTTCTCTCTTGCTCAACTCCACTGTGATATCCAGTGCCTTTGACTTGGGAACAATCTCCAAAGCAGGCTTAAACTGGCAGATCTATTATGTATACAGTCATACTCTGTTTTTTTTATACTTGTTTAACTAAGCTGCCTTTATAAATGTGTGTTTCGGTGATAGTTGAAGATGAAGAGGAGACAATTGAAGAGCAGGAGGCTAAAGAAGGAAATATAAACCATCAAGCTGAACTTTCTAACTTAGCCAAAGAAGGTAGGTATGTGGATTGCCTGTGGACACAAGTTTGCTACGTATTGGTGGGGTTTGGAGTAAAATGTGAAAACGTATAGTAGTTACTATATTTGCAAATATGGTAACTGTCAAATGAGTGTTTGTTTTTCTGAATCCATTCAACTTTCAAACCATGTATAGTTTGTATTCCTGTGTGTGTTTTTTGTTGTTTTTAATAGTGGACTGTGATGAATGTTAGTGTTTATGGAGTGGTATGTATAATGATTACCTAATTCTTAAGTAATTTGGTTTGGAAAAGAGTTTGTATAAATGTTTTTATTTAGATGTTGCTCCTATACAAACTCTACACTAAAAGGGTCCCATCCAAATCTCCAAGTGCCCTTGATATACACTGAAAACACAAGAGCATTGGAGATGCAAATTAAAAATTGACTAACATGGCAGCACTTCTCCTTCTTCCCAACTACCATGATCACTGGTCATGTGAGCAATGCTGCTTAAAACCCTACACAGCACTTTCCCATTAGATAGAAATCCCACCAGCCTCAGGTGCCTTGGCTCTTCACCAGTGCCTGCTCAACCAGAATGGCTTTGCAGCAAGGCTGGAAGGCCAGCAGATTTGGTCTATTTCAGATCTTGACAAGCTAAGCATCAGAGGGGAAGGGGCCTTTCCAGAGAATGCTATGCCAGTAACCTCCTCCCTTTTGTAAAACTGGTCAGAGGCAGGTGCATGTTGCTGCTGTGCAAAATACCCCACAGAGATTGCCAGCGTCCTTCAGTTTTGATATCTAACAAGCCTGCTGTTTTAGTGCTGTGATTCTCCTAAGCAGTAACTGATTGTCAGATTAGATAGTGGGTTTGCATTGTGGTAAGAACCTACTGGGTTGAGCCAACTGACTTTAAAAACGTAGCTTTGCTTCCATGTGTTAATGATCTTTAAAGTCAATTTCTGAATTGAGTACTGTGTGGATTACAACGTATATCAAAGCATCCTTGGTCATTAAAAAGTAATGTTATTGATAACTGCTGGTTTTTAGTATTAATATCCTTGTATTTGTTCTTCAATAACCTTCAGCTGAATTGCCTTTGGATGACTTAGTAAAGATGTATGAAGGTGCATTTTCAGAGAATTTTCACTGGCCCCAGCCAAAGCCTGACTGCAAAGAGGACACCAGTGAAGAAGGTAAATTTATTTTTATTTTATTTTTGTTAGAAGAAACTGATTGTTCATTGGGCTCATCTTATCAAGATGGTTCATGCTATAGGAGAACAAATATAAAGTAAATCACATCTGAAATTAATAAAAAGTACAGTACTGGTGTCTATGGGATTGTATGAAAGGTGGAATTGTCTTGTGGTTAAAGATCTGGAAAGGTGCTTGGGAACTGTGTGTTATATTCCCGGCACTGCAAAATATTTTCTGTATGATCTTGCACAAAGCATTTAATCTCTGTTTATTAGTTCCCAATGTGTAAAGTGAGGATAATACTTCCTAACCTACCTAACAGGAGTGTTGTGTGGATAAATCCAGTAACATCTGAAGATGGTCAGAAACTATAGTGAGGGTAGCCATAGAAAAGCCTATAAATGAAGTATATACGGTTGCATGCAGAGTGGTTACTTTTCTTATCGTGATGTGTCCTAGATATTATGTGTCACAGCTATCATTGGTCACAGAATTATGCATTCTGGGTTCAGTTTTAGAAAATTGGGAAATGCCAGAGGATTTCTTAGAGGGAGTGTAAAAATGTATTTCTGTGCCAATGGCCCCTACAAACTAGGTAATGTGAGCATTCAGAACGTGGTGCTGCACTTAACTTGATTTTCATTTTAGCTTGGCTAAACAGAAGATAATAGAAACAGTGAAAACAATTTGGTAACTTACGTCTGATGTTTTATGTCTGTGTGTAAAATAACCATCGACTTGCATCTTATGTAGAATTGGAAGACCATATAGGAGACCAAGAAAGCCTTCAGAAGGAAGTGGTACTTATCGATTCACTTCTCAGCATTGATCAGCATAAGGGTGTAGAGAGAACAAATGCTGCAAAGAAACACACAAAAGACATAACAGAAGTTGCTGCAGCTGCGGAAGCACTGTTACCTAAAGGGAGTGCTCGTATCTTGACGGCGGTAAAGCTTCTCATTTTCCATTACATCGTGTGTTTGTGCATAAAGATTATTTTTTAAAAGTGTAGCTTTAAAACTGGAAATACTGCATAAAGGAATGTCTTTTGTTGTTTGCCTTTTAGCCAGCATAATATTGGATGCAGCCTTGCACCCTGACTTAATGAGGGGAATAGGAATTGAAAGTACTGGGATTCCATTCCCCATTCTTCCAATGACTGGATCTTGGGCTTAGGCAGTTCACTTAATTCCTCATTACTCAGTTTCTCCATCTGTAAAAGTGTATAGCACAACTTCATAGAGAGTGTTGTGAGGCTTGATTAATTATGAGTGGGTCAGGATCTTCTAAAAGGAATGCTAGAAGTAGAAAGCAAGCAGTGTTGCTATTTCCTCAAGAAATTTTGCACCATTTTTAAAATATTTTATTTTTTTAATAATCAATTAATAGTAAAATATCGTCATAATTGTGGAGTTATAGAAGGCAATGTTTGTTTACTTGCTTCCTTGAACTTAATCATACTCTAACCTTTGATCAAAAGCAGCAACATAAATGCATATATTCTTTTGGCACAGGTAAAATATAATACTCCATCTTTATTGTATGGCACTCTCAGAGAGTATCAGAAGATTGGGCTGGACTGGTTAGCGAAGCTATATAAAAAGAATCTCAATGGTATTCTGGCAGATGAGGCTGGGCTTGGCAAAACTGTGCAAGTCATTGCCTTTTTTGCACACCTGGCTAGTAATGAAGGTAAGCTAATTCTGCTGTTTCATGCAACTTTAATTTAAGGTATACCAGCACTACCATTATAAATCACTATTTTGCCTGTTTACAGCTGTCCTGCACATTTCTTGAAACTCTGCCTACAATTGTGGTGATTCCTTTTAAGAATATTGGCAAAAAGCTGGCAGTTTTAGTCACTTCTTGAGTAACTACTAGAAGTGCTGTTCTCAAGCACTCTTAAACTATCTCCTTCTGGTTAAGAAAAATGGTCAAGATACTCAAAATACTCATCGGTGTTTGATAATAAGCTGCATTATGTTATATAAGGGATTGTTGTTTCCTGGCTTCCTCTAAAATCTCTGTGTCTTTGTTTGCTGTGGTTTGCGAGAGGTAGTATTTATCTCCAGAAGCGGTGAAGGGTGAGGTATTTATAAAGCTCTTCTGATGCCTGATTAAAGGTGCTGCAGAGCTGCAAACTATTATCTGCACTTTAATACATATTACCTACAAACCGAAAAGGATGCTAACTTCCCAAAGACTGCATCTGACATGTGCTGACCACGTTCCTCAGATCTGCATGAGTCATTTCTAATGTAGCTGCAGTCTGGGGTTTCAGTTACAATCTGGGGGTTTTTGTTTTAAGAAGTACTGACACGTCCCAGTGAAAACCTGTTGGGTTCATCGGGGGCAGAACTGTATAAGCAGCACACAAGCGTTGTGGCAGCAAAACGCACTATTCAGATACCCTGAAGGTGGCTCAGGTATTAGATTAGATTTGCTGCTGTTGGTAAGTGGGATGAGGAGGGGATAGGAGCCAGCTGCCAGCAACATCAGAAGCTAGTAGCAGAAGCTGACAAATTAATGTACTCTGGACAAAATGTGAGAGAGAGAGAGAAACAGAGATTCAGTCTTACATCATCATCTCTTTGATTCTGTGGGTTCAAATCAGACTTTGGTAGCATATGGGCAAGGACAATTATTTTAGTAAAAACCTGTTTATATTGGAATATGACACTCAGGTGCCTTCGTGTTTTAAGTGGACAGTTTTAGTAGTTGATAGCCCACTGCTCAATCTGCCATTCCCCTGCCTTGGATTTTGGGGGCCAAATTTTTTAAAAATCTCCAGTTTAACAGTATTTTTTTAAAAAATCAATATTGTGTAATGAACAAATGACTCAATTCACTTCTGAGACTCAACCATTGATAGACAATTGCCGTTACAGAACTGCAACCTTGAATTACAGTTTTGTATTCTCTCAGACTAGTTAGCAGTTGATCTTATAGTAGTCCTGTATTGACATTAGTATTGGCTCACACAGTGAATTCAGTACGTACAGTTCTTAACTTTAAAAGCAGAAGGGAGAAAATGAGTTTTCAATATTTATCCCATGTCTGTTTTGTCCTCTGCTGTATTTTTCCTCCTGTAGGTAATTGGGGTCCTCATCTTGTTGTTGTACGAAGTTGTAACATACTGAAGTGGGAGCTTGAATTGAAACGTTGGTGCCCTGGATTGAAAATTCTTCTGTACTTTGGCAGCCAAAGAGAACTTAGAGCAAAGAGACAGGTATTCTGTTTTGCAGGGTTTATTTTTAGTGATGAGACTAGATCACTGTTTAGGTACACAGATTTATGCAGCTTGTTCTTGTTGAGATATAACACAAAGTGAACAATGAAATAATGTAATGTGGGCTTCTTGCATTTACCAAGCACTTCTTACCCAAAAGTCTCTTTGAAAATGCAAGTGAAGCAACAGGGTGTTCTAAGTATTGAACAATACGTACAGCACCCTTACTCACTTCTGGACCCCGACTGTAGTTTGAAGACCAGGATTAGCTTATAAATCATTTGGGATGCATTTTTTTAATAGCTGTACAGTGGATAGCATGCAATCATAATCACTGGAATTCTGCCCTTACTTTTCTGTCCTACTAGTATTAACTGTTGGAGATTGTCTGTATGGATCATAATTTATTTTGGTTTTTGTAGGAATGGATGGAACCCAACAGCTTTAATGTATGTATCACTTCGTACAAGCAACTGTTTAAAGGCAACCATGCCTTCATGAAAATGCGATGGAAGTACCTAGTCGTAGATGAAATGCAGCAAATTAAAAACATGACTGAGAAGCACTGGGAGGCACTCTTCCATCTCCGAAGGTGTGGCGCATATCAAAAACTTTTCCTTCGTGTTGCTTTTAGATCAGTTTTTCTGTTAAAAAATTCAAGAATTCTGTTCCAGAATTATGTAGAACTAATTTTTCTATCTGCCCGGGTTCTTACATGGATAGTATGATAGTTGCACACTGTAGAGTTCCTTTTACTTGAGCAGTCAAGGTTCAGAGACCTGCTTAGCGCCAAATGGTAGCAGCTCACGTAGCTCTGTAGCTGCTCTGTTCTGGACCTTGACTTGCTCAAGCAGAAAAATTCCCTACAATTTTTTTTATGCTATGGAAATAAGAAACTAGTTTGGTGGATAACTGCTTTATTTTGGATGCTTCGCTAGTTTTGCATAAAAGCTCCAATGAGTGTGTCAGAAGGCTTAAGTTAATAAAACTTTTTAAAAAAATTCTTTTTATTAAAACACTCAAGCATATAGGAAGCTCTGTAGTTTAATATTACAACTATAAAGATAACTGTCCTAAATGTTAATGTAACACTGATTGGTTTTGTCTTAAATTTCAGATTTTAATAACTAGCATTCTGTCTTAACCATTATGGCTGAGATTTTCAGGGAAACTGATTATTTAGTGAAGATGCAAATATTGTTGGAGGCAATGTTTAGGGAAAATGTAGAGTTTTTATTTTTGTGTTAATTTGGTTTATTGTGGATACTTAGTGGTGTTGTATGCTATGGGGTTGCTGTTTTTCTTTTTTTAAAAAATTGTGTTTTAAGTTTTTGTCAGATACCCAGGGAGTTCAGATAAGTGTCTCATTATTTTATTTAAAACTACTTAATTGTTAAACCTCATTACTGAGTTTCTTTTTCTTATTGTTCACAGCCAGCATCGTTTGCTCCTGATAGACACTCCTTTGCATAACACTTTGATGGAGTTGTGGACCATGGTGCATTTTCTAATTCCAGGAATTTCCAGATCTTATCTAGATTTCCCAGTGAAGGCAGCCAATGAGGAGAATCAGGATTATTGCCATAAACTTGTTATAAGATTACACAGAGTATGTCACTTAATTTTTTTCTCATTTTTACGTCAGTATCCAAACACAGTTGACTCAGGAGGGTTCAGATTGATGAATTCTCTGCCTTTTCTTAACATTTGGATCAGCTGATACAGGAACTCCTTCTATAAGCATTGTGTTATACATTGATCAGAGCATTGTGTCTTATGTGGAACACTGGGCCTAAAGTATGGAGCCCAGAATTTATGCAGCAGGGATCTTCCCAAGCCATCTGCCCCTGGGAATCCAGTACAATCATTAGTAAAACCTTAAGAAAGATTTGCATGTTCAGTTTGGCTGTTTATATGGTGTGCACAAATTTTCAATGTGTGCCACAGAATTTTATACTGATAGAAGGGCATTTTAGAAATTGTTGGGGGAGAAACTGGAAGTGTCTGCTAAAATGATAATCACTGAAATAATTATCAGTCTTTAGCATCTCTTTACTATGAATACAAGCAGTTCACACCTCTCTCAAAGCTGCCATTTCAGACTCGGGGGAGGGTTGACTTACATTCTTTTTCCAGCTTGTAGGGTGGGTTTTGATTTGTGTGGGTTTCCCCACGGCCAATAAGGGCTAAAATTGTCTTTAACAAAAAGCAAAAGAAAACCGAAAGCTTAGATTTCGGAGCACCTTTATGCAGAAATTATAAAAACCAACAAGCAGCAGTTTTGCGGCCAGTTTTGTAGCAGCGTAATCGCGTTATACACAAGTGGCTGCATAACTGCTGCTTGTGTGTGCATTATATCTGGTAATCTTAGCTTCAAGTTGTCAAAGTATCTTTAATGTGAGGGAAGATTATTTAATTTATTATGAATTAGCGAGCAGATCGAGGGACGTGATCGTCCCCCTCTATTCGACATTGGTGAGGCCTCATCTGGAGTACTGTGTCCAGTTTTGGGCCCCACACTACAAGAAGGATATGGATAAATTGGAGAGAGTCCAGCGAAGGGCAACAAAAATGATTAGGGGTCTGGAACACATGACTTATGAGGAGAGGCTGAGGGAACTGGGATTGTTTAGTCTGCAGAAGAGAAGAATGAGGGGGGATTTGATAGCTGCTTTCAACTACCTGAGAGGTAGTTCCAGAGAGGATGGTTCTAGACTATTCTCAGTGTTGGAAGAGGACAGGACAAGGAGTAATGGTCTCAAGTTGCAGTGGGGGAGGTTTAGGTTGGATATTAGGAAAAACTTTTTCACCACCCTCCTAGTGAAACACTGGAATGCGTTGCCTAGGGAGGTGGCGGAATCTCCTTCCTTAGAAGTTTTTAAGGTCAGGCTTGACAAAGCCCTGGCTGGGATGATTTAATTGGGTATGGGTCCTGCTTTTGAGCAGGGGGTTGGACTAGATGACCTCCTGAGGTCCCTTCCAACCCTGATATTCTATGATTCTATGAAATTTTTCAGATGATTCAACCATTTATTTTGCGAAGATCAAAGAGAGATGTTGAAAAGCAACTAACAAAAAAATATGAACATGTGCTAAAGTGTCGTCTATCTAACCGGCAAAAGGCTATGTATGAAGATGTCATATTGCAGCCAGGGTAAGTAATTCAAATAGCAAAGTGAAAAAATCTTATGATTCTACTCTTTGGATAAGGAGATTTTAAAAACTACTTAAGTCCTGGGTGGTTGCATTTAATATTTTTCCTAACCTTTTCGTGACCAAAGAATATGACATAACTACCCTGAAACTTCTAACATTAGAGCCAAATAATATGATGGGCTTTGAAAAAAGCAACCAGTTACTTCTGGAAGCCTAAAATCAAGTTCTCATGGTCAATTAAAAGCTGTTTTGGAATAATTTTTATCCTCTGTGGGTGCTTCTTCAAACCACAAAGCCACCAGAGTTCAACAGAACGGTCAGTTGCTACTCATGGGATGTCCAGGAGTGAAACGATAGGAATAGTGGTGTGGGTAAGGATGCTGCTGACTGACAGAGTTGTGGGGTGGAGAACCTGTCTGTTTAGACCAGGGGTGGGCAAACTTTTTGGCCCGAGGGCCACATCTGGTTATAGAAATTGTATGGCAGGTCATGAATGCTCACGAAATTGGGGCTGGGGTGCAGGAGGAGGTGAGGGCTCTGGCTGCGGATGTGGGCTCCAGGGTGGGGCCGGAAATGAGGAGTTCAGGGTGCAGGAGGGGGCTCTGGCTGGGGGTGCGGGCTGTGGCGTGGGGCTGGGAATGAGGAGTTTGGGGTGCAGGAGGGTGTGCCAGGGCAGGAGAGGGATTAGGGCTGGGTCAGGGGGTTGGGGCACGAGGGGGTGGCTCAGGGGTGCAGGCTCTGGGTGGCGCTTACCTCAAGTGGCTCCCAGAAGCAGTGGCACGTCCCCGCTCTGTGTCCTATGTGGAGGTGCGGCCAGGTGTCTCTACTGCACGCTGCCCCGTCTGCACATGCTGCCCCTGCAGCTCCCTTTGGCTGTGGTTCCCGGCCAATGGGAGTTGCTTGGGGTGGGGGCAGCGTATGGAGCGGAGCCCCCTGGCTGCCCTGCGCATAGGAGCCAGGGCGGGGAGAGGCATGCCGCTACTTCCAGGAGCCACGCGGAGCGGTCCCCAACCCTGCTCCCCGGCGGGAGCGCCGGAGCCAGGCAAACCTCAGACCCCACTCCCCAGCAGGAGCTCGAGGGCCAGATTAAAATGTCTGGCGGGCCGGATGCTGCCCGTGGTTTAGACTGTTTTTGACTTTAGGCAGTGTCCTTGGTTCCTCAGTTTCATAATTCCAAATGCACATTTACATATTTTGAAATGATATTGTGTTACACTAAATACTCCTGGAACATCTCTCCATTTAAAACCTAAGTATATATTAAGATTGCTATTTAACACATTAGACTTCAAATTCTAGCCCTATGAGTTCAATGCCATCTGTTTCAGGCTTTATAAAAACTATGCTTAAACTGAGAAATTTTAAATTATTTTTTTTTATTTGATAGAACCCAGGAAGCTCTTAAAAGTGGACATTTTGTCAGTGTCCTTTACGTTCTCATGCAGCTGCAAAGGATTTGTAATCACCCTGACCTGATAAATCCCAGGCTTTCCAGTTCCTCATATGTATCAGAGGCACTAGAATACGGAACTGCTTCTTTGGTACTAAAAGCACTAGAGCGGGATGTTTGGAAGGTGAGTGGAAAAATGAACTGTTTAAAAATTGTCTTTGCAGAATGTTGGTGTTTAGTGAACACAGCATCAGTCTCTCATTCACGGGACTGTGCTACAAGCCCAACTGTAGATTATAAGTGGGATGAATTTGCTATTGGGAGTCCACCACCTAACTGAACACGTTACTACATTTTTCTTTCTCCCTGCAGTATGAGTTTTAAGAAATGGTCGAGTAATAAGTTTGCATTCGTGTTCCAGCTGTCCGAAGAGAAATTGGCTTAATTTTGCATTACTGTTATGTATTTTTTGTCTTCAGGAGCTTTCCTATGCCCCAAAAAACACTCTTCAATGAGAAGAAAATCTGGATAGGCTGTAGCAGTATATTTAATTACAGGGTTCCAATTAATTTTCCTGCTTTCAGGATTTATAATTGCCTGGGGATAGTATGGGATAGCAGGGGACACTGTGACTTTCTTTTTTAATACCAGGGTGAGAACTTTCTGATTCTTTGCACTATTGTTCTTGTGTTAGCACAAATGGTGATGCTTGGGATGGCTTATTGCCAAAGTAGTAGTGTCGCTCTAGACGAGCAAGGGAAAACAACCTCTTCACCTTAAGAAAGCAGGCTAAAAGTCGAAGGCGTGGTCCCTTTGGATAGGTTTGTTGCTGTCTTTAGTGCGTATGTACTATGCCTACGTAATGATGGGCATGTTAAAAAGACAGTTGAACCTTTTTTCCACACTCTTAAAAATCTGTGTATGCCCTGTATTTATATTTACAAACTATATTTGCTGGTATTTTGCTCAGTTGATGATATTTGAAATACCAGGAAAACTGCAACTTAGGTAAAACAGAGTCCTGATTTCCCTAACTCTTCTCAGTTTAATTCCTCTCCTAGCCAATTTAATACTAAAGATGGGACTGTCAACTGTAGTTACGGCCAAAAAAATACCTGGAGATTTGGCATTTTCAGTTTAACTTTTATTAGTTTAAAAAAAAATCCTGATTTTCCCACCCCCCGTTGAAATGTATGCTGTAAATGAGAAAAGCCAGCAATATTAGTTTCACTTTAAACAGCCAAAAGGTGAGAGTCTAATTTTTCTGTGTCATTTATGTTGAACTTTATTATTTTTATGTGCTGACTTGTAAACCTTATTGTTTCACAATAACCCTAGGATACAGACATGTGTCTTTTTGATCTGATTGGGGTAGAAAATAAAATGACTCACTATGAAGCACAAGTGCTGCCAAAACAAAAGGTGACCAGAAAGCTTATTGAAGAGATTTACAGCTCCCCTCATCATCCAGCCAGACCCCACCCCGTGAAGCTCAAACCAAGCAGGTACACCCAACTTCATATGAAAATGCTATTGCTTTGAGCTAGAATATTTAAAAAGGAATGCAGTTCATCTTAAACTTGTCAGAAGTCATCTGTCACTGAGTTCTACCTGTATCTAGTTTATAGGTTCATTGTATTTTCAAAATGTTTCTCCATGAAACTGAATGTTAGATTTAAAGATCCCTTCTGGTAATGCATTACATTCGTCAGACCACATCATACTCTGTATTTTGTTAGTATTGTATGGCACGCTTTCAGCTCGTTTGCCCTCAAAACTAGATTTTGGTTTAGTAAAGCGTGCTATAAACTGATAATGGGGGTTAGTTGAGCAGACTCGGGCTCTAGATCAACAACAAAACATCATTATGACATGACGCACTTTCATGACAGGCACGTTGTATGGAGCTGCTTTGTGAAACACAAGACACAGGCTACGTCTGTGCTGTGCTGCAGTGTTGACTGTGGAGATGTGAATGGCAGAGGGCATCAAAATGTTGCAACCTAACTGCCTTGTGTGGGTGCTGCTGGCGCAACTAAAAGGTACCTAGTTTGCGTTAACATATGTTAACGCCAGGTAGGTACGTTTTACTGTGTGCCAGCAGCATCCACGTGAGGCAGTTAGAGCACAACATTTTAGTGCTTTCTGCAGTTCACACTCCCATAGTCCGCACTGCAGCACAGTGTAGACAAGCCACGAAATCCACTTTGAGTCAATCTCTAGGCTTGCTGAATTTTTACTTTGGCTAGTGTGGTGTTATGGTTCACACTAATATAGAAGTAAATCGTCTTTGGGTCTAGGAATCCGAAAATACTGAAAGCAAATCTTGCAGAATTAGTGAATATTTTGCAGGTAGTTCTTCAGACATTTATCTGTGTCTGCAATAGCATAGGAACAAACAGTGGTATGCTTTCTAACAGTATTTCTCTTGTAAGGAACCAATGTACTGAAGAATCTGGAGGTTGTAGAGATTTTTTTTCTAGAGATGCCATAGGGGGGTGCCCCACTTCCCTTTGAAAATTCTGAGGACCTCCTTCTTTTTCCTGCTTTCTGCCTCGATTCTTGCAGCCCATCGTAGTAGTTTTAATTCTTCTGCATGTGTACTACACAAGTATATGCTGGAATCTATCACTTGGTGTTGTGGTGAAAGAAATGTGGCAATTCATCCCCTTGGGGCTTAGTGTACAGATTTTGCAGCACTTCTGCATACATGTAGATTTTCTAGTATGTAATAACAAGACTTGCAAACTTTATCAGATATCTGCCAGCCAGAGTCTGGTATTAAATATGATTAGATAAGAGACTGATCAGTGAAGGCAGAAGTGGGATGCTGGAATTTCTACCAGTGTTGAGTCCTATTCAGATGCTCCCTTGTAGACGCAAACATCTGCAAAGGAGAAGGAACTTTCCTTCTTGTCTTCCTTCCTTCTCCTTAGCTGGGTCGAGTGGCCGGATATCTTTGCTCCGCTCCTCCTTATGGCTTCTCCTTTCCTCATACAACTCCACACCTATGTGTTACAAGTCATAGCTTTTCCAAGCAACAGTGTCAGCGATTTTTAGTTGGTTTCACTGCTGTCCACAAGGGTTTTGAAGAGTAGTTCATAAAGCCAATCCGCTTCTTTTTCAGTGTCATGCTGTTGCTGCTCTTGGAAAAGCTGTGAGCAGCAGCCGAGGCAATGAAGCTGTTGGTCTGCAGATTCAAGAAATCAGCATTGCGTCAGTTGAAATTTGTTTTTTTTTAAAGGAAAGCTTAAATTTAGCAGGCACAGGTGGGCTTGGTCTCCCTGTTCCCCTGGGAAAGTTGAGTGGGTTAATCATTTTCTCTTAAGCTTTTATTTTGCATGTACTTTGCAGGTTGTTTCAGCCAGTTCAGTATGGGCAGAAGCCTGAGGGCAGGACTGTAGTTTTTCCAAGTGCTCAAGTACAGCGGACAGTGACCACAGCAACAGTAACTCAGCAGGGACAAGGGCGAGGAAGGTCACCCATTGCTACAGTATCTGCAAATCAAGGTAAGAAAGGTATTGCGACCTGAGTTAGTTAAGCCTCTGAATATACTGACATATGCTAGTTTGTTAATAGAACTCTTCTTTCCTCTAGCTTGATGATCTAGATTGCTAATGGCTTTTAAAAAAATAAAATAAAAACAAACTAATAGCCAGTACATTTCCTCCACTAGTTGCTACAGTGTGACCTACCATTGTAGTGCAAAGCTAATCCGGTGTAGCCGAACTGATAATGCATGAAATATAGTGGGACACAATTGGTATTTAAACCCCCAACTGTATATAATGTTCTCTTGAGTTTAGGGTTTTACAGGGCTTTTGTGTATATACTTCGTCTTTTTAAGAAATGCTTACCAATGATATACTGTTGTAAAAATAGGATGGCGCGATAGGTACGGGTAGGAACCCCAGTCTGGAAGGAAAAGCCATTCCTTTAGCCATTGTAACACCCTGTTGGAAGGTTTCTTTTTAATGCAGGTTGTTTAAAGCACTGGAGCTAAACCCTCTAACAACTTGCCCAAACAAACCTTATTGATTGCAGCGGCAGCAGCACAGTTTCAGACAACTCAGGCTTCTACCAGTGCTCCAAGACACCAGCCAGCAGCGACCTTCACCACAGCAACTAGCACAGCCCATCCTGTGAAGCAGCGGGGTCAGACCACTGCCCAGGCCTCACAGCTAGGCCAGACCCAGCCACAGGCCCCCTCGCACACCCTCCAACAAAGTGTGCTGCCTCAGAGGCTGGTACTGACCTCTCAGGCCCAGGCACGGTTGCCTAGTAAGTGGCCTCCCCTTTCAAGGTTTCTCCCACCTTTTTACTACAATGAGGTTAAGTTACTAGGCACCCTAAAATGTGTACAGAATCTTTGTTTTTTTTCACTCTTCTGATTAGCCTTGCTCACTACGCTGCTTATGACCAAGGAAAATCAAAAATTGGATAAGAAACAATAGAATTGCTGTGGACATACATTAGTGGTGTCAACTTAATCTCCTATTTCTGCATGTTTCCTCTGCTGGCAAGACTTCCTTCAGACCAAATGTTTTAGCTCTATCCTAATTATTCTTTTCATATTAAACACTAATCCATCTGCTTAAAGACCTCTCTCGCAGAGACAAAAGTCACAACTGTTAGGCAGAGAAAAGCAGTGAGGCTTTGCTTTAAGGTTGTATGTGCCCTGCCTATTAGCATGTATATAGAATACTGAGCACCGATGTATTAATTTTTCTCTCTGGGGTAATGCACTGCCTTTACAAAAGCTAAGTTTCATGCCACCATTTTGTAACTATACTTGACGCTTTTTGCTTGTAAACTTTCTGCATTTAAATCAGAAAAATCTCGATACTTATAATTTTAGAGCTTTCTGACTTGTCTAAAAGTGCAGCTCACTTAATATAAATCTTGCTTACGCTGCACATTTTAATCTTCAAGCTTTTTAAAATGTGTTTTTTCTCATTTTATTTTGAGTGATTATTTTGTCTCTTCTTTAAGCCTTTCTTAGTGCTCTTGAAAAGGCAGTGGAGATCACTTTAATATGTATACTTATTCTGTTATAAAGTGTCACATGAGTTTTCAGGTAGCTTTTACACTTTTTGCAACTAAAAGAGAATGGATAACTTCTCAAATGTTGATGTTTAATTTTAAATGATTGGTTTTTTCCTGTCTGTCCAACAATCACAGAAAGCAATACCTGCTGAACTTTTATATGACACTTTTGAAGCACTTTATATAATTATGCATGGAAGGCGCTTCAGCACCAGTTTACTAACCAACATTTAGAATTGTTGGGACAGAAGGGCATTCATTAATGTATGTTTCCCTCCTTAACAGGTGGTGAGGTAGTAAAAATTGCCCACCTGGCCTCCATAGCATCAGCACAAGGCAGAATCGCACAGCCAGAGACACCTGTAACACTGCAGTTTCAAGGGAATAAATTTACTTTATCACACAGCCAACTCCGCCAGCTGACGGCAGGGCAGCCTCTGCAGCTGCAAGGTACTCTTCTGTCCAGCTTCAATCAGTGGGTTTTCTAATGCTGATACCCTAGATCATTGGAACGGGGAAGGCTTTCCTCATTGCTGTACTTTAAGCATATTAAAAAAGGAGGTATTTTTTTCCATTGATAATACCATTTGTTGTGTCTTTCCTCTGTGTGTGTGCTGTGAGGGGCAGCAAGGTAGATCTCTCTAGAAAAAATATACACCTGTTGGAGGAAATGTGGTTACAGCATTTTTATAAATTTTATTTGAATATTTCATTCGTGAATATATTCTTATATGTATATCGTGCAAATAGAGTAAAGTAATGCTTTAATTAAAAATTAAATACACAGTCATGTGGAGCAAAATTAAAGTAATCTTTAACCTTGTTTCTGCACCTCTCCATAATAAACTAATGTGTGTCTATTTTAACCCAGCCACTGCCATGGGCAGAGTACATGGCATACGATATTCTTGCTCTGAAACAGCCCCTCTTGGCTCTGGTTATGGAGGTTCTGTGGTTTGTAAACTCCCATATTCTCGGGAAATTTGCTTAGCTGCAAAAGAAGAGACTTTAATTAGGCCCATGAAATAGATGTAATTGCGGAGGGAAGGTGATGGGCTTTTCCTAGTTTTAAAATGATTTAGCCTATGAGGTTCCTTTCCTAAGTGGGGATATTTCTATATGTAACTTTGAGAAAATGGTTGTCCTGACAGCAGAAAATCTTAAATTTTGAATCCGGTAAGTAAATTAGATGTACAGCAAAATTAAAATTAAAATATTGTATATTTGGGGAAAGAAATTACATAATTGGGAGTAATTTTAAAAACAAATACCTACATAGATTCCGAATACCTTGCTGCCTTTTCCTTCTGGCATGTAAGGAAATGATGTAATTTTAAGAACTTCCTTCAATTAGTTTCAGATTAATAATTCTTGCATTAGATGAACAGTATCTTTACATTCATTCACTTTGAATGAGATATTCCCAGCAGGGTATGCCTTACCTGTTGCGGCAATACACCCTGCCAGAGAAGACGTTTGGTTCTTCTCTCTTTTGCGCTGAGTAATTTTTTTCATTTAACTCACAATTGCAGGAAGTGTTCTTCAAATTGTTTCGGCTCCAGGCCAGCAGTACTTGCGGCCTCAGGGCCCAGTTGTCATGCAGACAGTCTCTCAAGCTGGAACTGTTCAGAATGCTCTTAATGCTTTGGGAAACCAGCACCAAGCAGGTGTGCCAGCTTCTACAGCAGTAACACAGCAAGGTAGGTGCTCTATCGTGACGTTATGTCTCCGGTTTGACATCTACCTAGCAAAATTGCTTTTTATGTATTTCAAGTTGCTTATTAATTGGTACCAGGTAATTGCCATTATTAATTCAGAAACATGCCCTTGCTAACTGATGGAGCTATTTTGTTCTGTTTAAGTGGCAGGGATTGAGTTACCTAAACTGGAAATGAACACAAATCTTTAAACCAAAACAGTCTTAGGTTGGAAGGTGGTATAGCTTAATGTTTCATCCTTCAGCCGTGATACCACGTTTCAGTGCAGTTTCAGTACCACTAATATTGCTAAAGTTCTCCAAGAAAAACAGGTAATTCTCAGGACCGTATATTTCTGAAGTAAAAAGCTTAAACATTCTATTTGTTTAAGATGAGAGAAGAGTCTCCCTGAAACTACTGAGGCTACTTTTATATATTATAAAGGAAAACTAAAGAATGACTTCTGTGATTCATCTTTTAAGCACAGTAAAAAATATTTTGGAAGTATCTATTTTGACTTTCAAGACTTTGCTTTAAATGCTGAATGAATGCCATTATTGCAGATGATGGGAAGCCATAATTGCTTAGTTTGTGTCTGTATATTGCAAACTTGCATGTATGCTGGAAGCTCAGAGTCGCTCGTTTGCTTAATGTAAAAATGTTTCCACAAGAAGATGTCCTCTCTTTGCTTCTTCCAGTTGATTATTCCTCTTAACTGTATAATATATTTGCCACAGATTGTGCTAATTGAGTCTAATTGTTCATTAGTGTATCAATTCAGCCCCGAAATGCAGTGTCATATTGAGTAGCAGGGAGTTAGTACAAACTTTCTACTGAGAGCATTCAGTATTGGTGAGCAGTGTGTGTGCTAAGAAATTATACATCTTCCCTAGAAATCAAGAACAATACTGTGTTCCCACTAGGTGAATGCTATCCTTGATGTATGTAGTTTTATTTGTTACTATTGTGTAATATTCTAGTAGCTGGTTTAGCTGTTTTGGGAAAGAACTTGGAAGCAACTGCATTCATACACCTGCTGCAAGATAAGGCAAAGATGTTATACAAAAGATGTATTAGGTGCATTTTTAATTATATAAATGTTGTGTTTCATTGTATGAATATTGAATTGATATATTTTTGGAAAGAAGATCTAAATTACTATGAGATCCCTAAGATTATGACAGCATCATTTTATCTGGCAGGACACTCTTTTTTTATTTTTTTAAAAATTGGATAATTATCGAATTGTCAGACTAATACAATAATGTTGCAAATGGCATACACACCAGATCATGAAAGCACCAGGTCTTTGCATAAGCAAAGCAAAACCCAGGCAATGGCATTGCTCAGAAATGTTGATTGTACACTTGCTTAGTCAAATTTCAGAAAGACGAAAACACTCTCACAACTTCTGAACACATTTAGTGTTCCTTTACAGGACAATAATTTTTTGTGGTGCAAAATATGTAGGGAAAGGGAAGGAACACAGACAAGTAATTACATGAATATTGGCAATATATTTACATGTTTGTACCAACATGCTTCATACAGAGCCAAGTTATTATGGCACAGGTACTTGTTGTGACCTTAGGTTCGCCTTCACATTTAAACATCTCTCTGCTGCTTAAATCCTGCAAAAGCAATACGCTGCAGATACTAGATGGTAAATGTACAAAAAGAATTGCCTGAATATAAAATCCTAACAGTAATACTGTCTCTTTCATGTCGCTCTTCCCTGAACAAATAAATACAGAGGGGAAAAAATACAGAAAAGACTTACCAAAACCATCTTTAAAAAAATAAGATGGTGGAGAATACTTGACAATCCTATAAGGTGAGACTCAAAACTAGGTTTTTTAATCACGATAGAATAATTTGATATACCACACTTATAATCACATGCACTAGTAAGAGAAGATAAATCAAAGTCCTAGTAATAGAGCTGAGGACAAAAATTAAGGTTATTTAGTACAAGCCCAATCCAGCTGATTGTAAATCAATTTCTCCTCCTCCTCCTCCTCTGTATTATCTTGTAAATTTAACAACTTTTTCCTTCAGATCTGTCCTGTAGACAAATGAGACCTTCTCACTAAAGGAGAAAAGCAGGTTAATTGAGCAAAGCTATAGACAAAAAGCAAAGCCTTTTTTCCCCAAAGAGAACTTTAAATGGACAAAGCTCTTGCAGTATGTATACTGAAGTATAAGCAAAAACAGGTTAATTTCTGTCAGAAGTGAGAATAACCAGGTTATGCAATTTTTACCTCTGTCACTGGTCCTAATTCAACTTGGCTTGCTAGTATTTAATGGCTGTTCCATGGTCCTTTTGTTCTGCCTTTGGGGCTTTGTTTGTTTTTTAAGCAGTTGGTATGAACATCTGTCAGCTGTTTGAATCCTGACAAGATTGGTACATTGTTAGAATGTTATATCGCCGTAAAGACTGAGAGGTTCTGTACATCATAGATATAAATATAAACACTTGGTTTATCTTTAGTTTGTATTCCAGGTAGAACTGCAGTTACTAACTTAACATCAGGTGACACGGGGCCAACATTAAAACCTGCACCTACCCATGGTGGACAATCACAGGTACTTGTAATTATTTTGCAGTGTAAACAAAACTTCTCAGAATTAATATTGTATCAATTCCAAATAGTATGGGAATAAAATTTACAAACTAAATAAATACAGCTGGAATATATAGCAGTTTTGATTTATAGGGTAGGCAAAACAATTTCTTTCAGTATTTCAGATTTTGTTTAGACTTTTGAATTTAAAACAGGCTAGGAATTATTAATGAAAACGTATTTTGGTAAATAAAGCTCCACAGCAGTGAATGGATTGCTTGCGTATTGGCATACAGGATATTACATAGTAAATAGATCATAAGTATGCAATAATGCACAGAAAGACACAATTTCCTCCAGTTGTGGAAACAATTATGAGAACCATCAAATTCCCTGTGTGTTCTTAACATGGAGGAAGCTTAGAAATAGATGAAATTTTTAAAAGTTGTTGAAAAGGTGAGAAATTTTTAGGATACCCATAAAAATATGGGGAGACAGCAAACTTATGCAACGTTTGAAGAAGCCTTCCACAGGATGAATAGTCAGATGTATCTTAGGAAGTTTATACATTTATTGGAGTGTTCCATATAAATTAACAAAAATTTTTTTATGAAACTATAAGGAAGATGTAAGTTAACAAAAGCAAGGAAATTCAAAGTCATGCTGGAAGTGAGCCTTTTAACTAGAGATGAATTGAATTGTGCTCTTCCAATTGTACATGGAATTTTAATCCTTTAGCAGTTGGACCCAAGTAGCTGTACCACTTGGGCAACTGAATGATATAAAACGTCCTTTATCTCTACTCTGCTGTTTTAATGCTTGCAGCTTCGCTCTAAAGTAACTCATGCTCTTGTCAATCTCGTTATAAGCAGCACATTTTTTGTCACTGTTTCTTGGCAAAGGACTCATTTGAAGAAAAGAACAGGCTTCTGAAGGAGCGCCTTGACCGAATATTCTCTGGCAATGAGCGCCGTTGTTCCAGAGCGCCAGTGTACGGCAGAGACTTGCTGGGACTTTGCTCTTTGATTGGCGAAAGAAAGGTCCCGCAACACTGTGCCACTGGGGAGAACAAATGGAGGTGGGCTGGCTTTGTGAACTGTTGCCTTTCTTTGAGTGCCTCTGAAAGCCGAAGTGATCCACTGCAAGCCCTGATCCTGACATCCAATCAGCGGCAGGAATCCCTAAAGGGTGTTGTTAATAGGTAATTTGTGGATTTCATGATTATGGATTTCTACTAAGATAGTTCTTTTCAAACATCTGTAAAACTGCCTTTTCCTGTTCATAGCTTGTTCATTTTAGGCCATTTAGCATTGCAGTAGCAGACATGCATTACAGTAATCGTTATGTTTTTCTTAATGGCTGAGTGTAGAATCTTTTGTTCTTTATAATTGTCACTGTCTCCTCTATTCCTATATGTCTGCGTGTCTTCTGTGTTTCAATTAAGATACGAGAAGAATTTCTCAACATATGAGCTTTCAGATGGCTCTGTAGCGCAAAATGGGTGCAGTTTTCCTCAAAACCCACAGTGCAAAGGAACGTGTTAGAGAGCGAATTTCAAACTTCTTTTGAATTGCTTACAGTAGGGTTGGTACAGTTGGGGCTGTTTCTTACCAATGTCTGAGCTGCCATTCTTTGGCACAATGGAGGATTGATTTACACATGGACTGTCCACTCTCTTCTTTGGAGAGCAATTGACCCATTGCCACTGCCAGGAAAAATGCTAGTTTCAATCTCCTTTGCATGGAATAAATATGTTTGTTTTTTTTCCTTACGGAAATTCATTCAACTGCCGCTAGCTCATCAATAGGGCCCTACCAAATTCATGGCCATGAAAAATGTGTCACGAACCGTGAAATCTGGCCTTTTGTGTGCTTTTACCATATATGATACAGATTTCACAGAGGAGACCAGCGTTTCTCAAATTGAGGGTCCTGACCCAAAAGAGAGTTGCAGGGGGGTCGCAAGGTTATTTTAGGGGGGGTCGCAGTATTGCCACCCTTCCTTCTGCACTGCGGCCTTCAGAGCAGTGGCTGCTGACTGAGGGCCCAGCTCTGCAGGCAGCAGCAGAGAAGTAAAGGTGGCAATACCCTACCATGCCGT
Organism: Lepidochelys kempii; assembly: GCF_965140285.1. Classification (NCBI taxonomy): domain Eukaryota; kingdom Metazoa; phylum Chordata; order Testudines; family Cheloniidae; genus Lepidochelys; species Lepidochelys kempii. The sequence continues at coordinate 19,855,114 of NC_136394.1, read as the reverse complement.
CCTTACTTCTGCACTGCTACTGATGGCAGCCCTGGCTTCAGAGCTGGGCTCCTGGCCAGCAGCCGCCACTCTCCGGCTGCCCAGCTCTGAAGGCAGCACCACCACCAGCAGCAGCGAAGAAGTAAGGGTAGCAATACCGCGACCCCCGCACTCCCTACAATAACCTTGCGACACCCCCCTCACTCCCTCAACTCCTTTTTGGGTCAGGATCCCTATAATTGCAACACCATGAAATTTCAGATTTAAATAGCTGAAATTATGAAATTTACTATTTTTAAAATCCTATGACAGTGAAATTGACCAAAATGGACCCTGAATTTGGTAGGGCCCTACTCATGACATATTGAGTAGAAATTAATATTTAGATTCGTAGACCCTGATCCTGCAAACAGTCTGAATACTCATGGGAGTAAAGTTCTCAGTCTACAGGCTCAAGGCTTTAATCCTTTATTGTTTTATTGCAGAATATTATTTTGTAGCCATTATCCAGATTGGTCTACAAAAACTAATTAAAACATTTTACTCTGAGACAGCTATAATATTTAGTAAGATACACAAAGAATTGTTTCAGAGTAGCAGCCGTGTTAGTCTGTATCCGCATAAAGAAAAGGAGTACTTGTGGCACCTTAGAGACTAACCAATTTATTTGAGCATAAGCTTTCGTGAGCTACAGCTCACTTCATCGGATGCATTCGGTGGAAAATACAGTGGGGAGATGTGTATATATATAGAAAACATGAAACAATGGGTGTTACCATACACACTGTAACGAGAGTGATCACATAAGGTGAGCTATTACTGGCGGGGCGGGGAGGGAGTGGGGGAACCTTTTGTAGTGATAATCAAGGTGGGTCATTTCCAGCAGTTGACCAGAACGTCTGAGGAACGGTGGGGGGGGATAAACCGGTTGGAGAACACTTCAATCTCTTTGGTCACTCGATTACAGACCTAAAAGTTGCAATTCTTCAACAAAAAAACTTCAAAAACAGGCTCCAACAAGAGACTGCTGAATTGGAATTAATTTGCAAACTGGATAAAATTAATGTAGGCTTGAATAGAGACTGGGAGTGGATGGGTCATTACACAAACTAAAACTATTTCCCCATGTTTATTCCCCCACCCCACCCCTCACTGTTCCTAACACGTTCTTGTTAACTGCTGGAAATGGCCCACCTTGATTATCACTACAAAAGGTTTTTTCCACCCCTGCTCTCCTGCTGGTAATAGCTCACCTTAAGTGATCACTTAAGTGATTACAGTGTGTATGGTAACACCCATTGTTTCATGTTTTCTATGTATATAAATCTCCCCACTGTATTTTCCACTGAATGCATCTGATGAAGTGAGCTCTAGCTAATGAAAGCTTATGCTCAAATAAATTTGTTAGTCTCTAAGGTGCCACAAGTACTCCTTTTCTTTTTACAAAGAATTGTGAGGCTGTCTATATAATGGTGTAAGAATGGGATTACCCTGGGACGCTGAAAGATGATTGCTAGAATTGATCACTTAAAAATGCAGTTTCTTCGCCTCCTGCCTATTGAAATAGTTCTGCTGCATTTTACAGGACTCGCTGTGTGTTACCAGCTGCAGTTGCTGCTCCCCCATGTTTGTATATAGCAAAACCTCCCCCTTCATATAGTCATAAGATGAAAATCTTCAAGCACAATCTTAAGGAGAAGGCAACTCCATATTTACATCAGCTGCACCAGATCACAACTCCACACTTACTACAGTTCCCTGACCTCCGACTGGTGCAGTATGATTCAGGTAAAGGAGAACCTGTATTACACAGATCTGCTTCCTCTGGCAGCAGTTGAATCTTGTGTATAAAGTCTTTATAATCTCTTCTCCCTAAAACATAGGAAAGTTGGAAGCTCTTGCTGTCTTGCTTCAGAAACTGAAAGCCGAGGGTCGCCGTGTGCTGATTTTGTCACAGATGATTCTAATGTTAGATATACTGGAGCTGTTCTTGAACTTCCATTTTCTCACATTTGTCAGAATTGATGAATATGCTAACCATGAACAACGTCAGGTAAGGTCACTTTGTCTGTTAGCACACATATAGTTGTGATATACTTCTAAATTTTAATTTTGACCATGATACATGAAGAGGAAACCTGCTTTGTCATTTCAAAGTGAATGAGAAATCTAGATTTTGTTCACTTTTCATTCCATCAGAGTGAGTGTAAACTTATTTCAGTATTGGTTTATGGTTCTGCTTACAATTTTTCCCCCCCATCTAGGAACTGATGAAAAGTTTCAACAGAGACAAGCGCATTTTCTGTGCCATTCTTTCCTCTCACAGTCGTTCCACAGGTGTCAATCTTGTGGAGGCAGACACTGTTGTATTCTATGACAATGATTTAAACCCAGTGATGGATGCAAAGGCTCAGGAATGGTGCGACAGAATTGGGAGATGCAAAGACATCCACATATACAGGTGACTGTTAGACAGAGTAGCCTTTTCTATAGCATGCTCTAATTTAAAATTAAAACTTAAAACAGGAAACATTGCTTCTATGTGATTTAAAATTCAGATGGAAAAAAGCTTAATTTTTTAGCTAATTAAGGAAGTCAGACACAATAATAACTAATATTTGTTTGGTGTCTTGTAGCTGTGTTGGTCCCAGGATATATGAGAGACAAGGTCTGTGAAGTAATATCTTTTATTGGACCAACTTCTGTTGGTGGAAGGTGGAAGTTTTTGAGCTTCCCAGAGCTCTTCTTCAGGTCTGGGGAAGGTAGCCAGAGTGTCTGAGCTCAATACATATAGGGACAGATTGTTAAACAGAAGAGGTTCACACATGCTGTAGAAGACCACTTAAAATGAAGTGCCAGCATTTCTGTGACGCTCAAAAGTTTGTCCCTTCCACCAACAGAGGTTGGTCCAGTTAAAGATATTACTTCACATACCTTTCTCTCTAATTAACAATATAGTCTGTCTTAAAAACAATAGATTTTGTGAAACATTTATACTGAAGTCTTCTGTAGTATGGAAAATTCACGTTAACAATCTGCTAAATTGCTCTTGATTTTTCTAGATGAATTACTACCCTTTGGTATGTTAATTTGATCACTAATAGAGAGTTTTATAATGGATGTGTTTGGGTTCCCTTCATGGAAAATGTTACGGTAAGATCGGACTGAGAGGTGAAAAAAATCATAAATAACGATCACAATGTAAGAATGCTCAATGGTAGAAACTCCTAGTATAGATTCTTTCTCTAATGTTTATTATTAAATTATATGTTTCACAAATGCTGTTGTTTTTTATTTGTAAATAATGGCAGTTTTATTAATGATAGCCCACCCTTTGTGATAAATCTAAGACAAAGTAAATACGATGTCAAGGGCTTGTCTAGGATAAAAGGTGTGTCCTTAAATTGCGTTAGCCTAGTATGTTTTAACTAGCATATTTTACAACTATAGTGTATTTTTAACATGTGTTAGCTGGGAGGGGGTGTTGAGGCTTCACCTCAACCAGCTTATGTGTAAATACAACTTGCCCTGTCCACACTAGAGTTTGAAAATATGTTAGTTAAAATGTGCTAGCTAACACTGTTTAAGAATACACATTTTATCCTCCTCTAGACAAGTTCAGCTTTATTGTTCAGGGTATTCTTTGATTTCTGGAAACCATTGTGAGAATGGTATAACAAATTCTCTGTCATTTTTTCTAGGCTTGTAAGTGGTAATTCTGTAGAAGAAAAGCTTCTGAAAAATGGCACTAAGGATTTGATCCGAGAAGTAGCTGCTCAGGGAAATGACTATTCCATGGCCTTTTTAACACAGGTACTTTTATGTTTTTTCATTTTTTTCCCCAAAAGAGATTTCTCATAATTGATATGACTTATTTATCATAAAGCCAGAGGGTTGTAGAAATGTATTTAGATTGGTATTTGAGTTAAGCAATCAGTAATTCTAATATATGTCTAGTTAATACACTGTTGTTAAAAGATATATTTGGGCCACCTAGTGGCCCGATAATATACAATTGTGCTCAAGAGCTGGGTTTGATTTCAGCCTGGTCTTTTACCCATTGATTTAATTCTGTGGAGCTCGAAAGGATAGAAGTGGCAATATATAGCTTTGAAAATGGGGATATAAAGTGCAGGCATGGGAAATGTGAACTGTGGGCCCTTCAGAACTCCCTTACAGTACAATTGGTATACAAAGTACACTTATCCTTCTCTACGCTCCTCTGGCAAAAATGTACTGAAGAAAAAGGAACATCTTTCCAGAAATACTGTCAGAAAAGTTAAAGATTAATTTTTCTCTCTTAACTAAGATCCTACTTATAAGCTCCATTTGCCCCCAAGTTAACTGTGAGTAACATCAGAAATTGAATGAAGAACTGAATGTACTTTTTCTCCTCTCTGCCCTTCCACCAAGCAAACTATCCAGGAGCTGTTTGAGGTTCATTCTCCTATGGAGGATTCTGGTTTTAGAGTGAAAGCAGAGGAGTTTGTGGTACTTTCTCAGGAGCCCTCTCCAGCAGAAACAATCTCACCCAAAGTTGCAAGACCTTTTATAGAGGTAATTGCATAACACATTTGTGTTAATGGGCATCAGAGGACAAGAGGAGAAGGTACAACAGTATGAGTTGAGTCTGAAATGTCTGCCTTAACTTTTTGAATTCTCACTTTTGAATTCCATTGTTTAGCTTTTTTGTATAAAATTTTCTTCTGTTTTAGCAAAGTTTATAAAATATATATAGCTGAGTAGTCCATTGGAGCTGTTTGGTCTCTTTGCTGAATACATACGTAAATATTTATTGAAAAAATTTGCATCGTGTATGGTCTGTTTTTTTTAAACATATTCAGAATGTAAACAGTGGGATTTCCTTACCTGACCTGTGCGCATGATGTGTATTAACGCTAATGGGAGATGAACACATGCACGAAGAGCAGAAATACCAAATTACTCCTTTTAATAGCCCTCTGCAAAAGTAATTCTTAATTCTACCTCTGCGCGTGTAGCTTTTTACAATAGTGTGGCTTTTTATTTAACCAGTTTCTTCAAGGTACTAGAGCAATTGGTCTACACAATAAATTAATTGCTTGTTGTCCTCTGCGTTTGAAATCAGCTAGTATCTTGAATTATAGGAATAAGAAAGCCTGTTCATTTGTTAATGGTTGAAAGTAATTTTTGGAAATATTTAATTTTTTTAATGCCATTATAGTGTGTGGTGTAGGGAGAGCACATTTAATGGCAAAGTAGACAGGATGTATATTTGTATAGTTTTCATTCAAAATAGTTGATATTGGGTGTGGGTAGAGCTGGTCCACTATGACAGGGCTTAACACTTTTATTGTGAAAGCATGTACTTGTGTTAATTTGTGACTTTATTTACAGTCTTCAGGTTGCTCGAAAGCTGATTGAAGTCCATGAAAATCTTTCCATAGACTTCAGTGGGCTTTGTGTCAACCCTCTTAAGCCTATTTTTGTAATCGTATATTGTATCTTTTAAAACCTACATTTTTTTAAAGGCTCTCAACAGCATTGAACAAGAAGATGAAGAGCCAAACAAACATGTACAAGAAGCAGGAGCAGAATCAAGCATAAAACCTTTAATTTCAGAACTGTCTGAGCCAAAGTACAATGAAGAGCCCTCGCAATTGCAGGAGTTAGTTGCTATTGTGGATCAGGTACCATGACTTTCCATAAACATTTTAGTTCAAAAACTTCAGCTTTCTGCACTCTGACCCTGGAGCAGCTTGGCTTTCTAAAAGTCTGATTCTGCTCCTGTTGAAATCAGTGACAAAACTCTAGCTGACTTTCATGGGGCATTATACCTTAAACAAAGGAGGTTTATTTTAAATGACAGCTTTGGTAATCCCTGTTTGCATTGTAACTTTGTTTATCCTCAACAATAACTGTGTTCTCCTAATGTATTCCCTTAGCTTACTCCAATTGAGAAGTATGCTTTGAATTATTTGGAGCTCTTCCATGTTTCCACTGATGAGAGTAAACCAAGAATAAGTGAGGTAAGGTATCAGTGAATACACATTCTTGTATACTTCTGCAGTACATACAAGCAGAGATACATCTTCACTATGAGTGGAAAACTCCTCCAAAGATATTTGATTTATCCTAGGCACTATTATGAGCCTTGGCACCATAGTATCTGAGCACCTCACAAACAGTATTGAATTTTTCTTCCCAAGACCCCTTAGAGGTAGGCAAGTATTATTCTCATTTTACAAATGGGAAACTAAGGCAGGGACATTCACATGGCCATGGTCCTGCAAACACTCATGTATGTGCATCACATGAAATGTAGGAATAGTCCCATTGACTGCAAAGGGATTGCTTATTTGAGTAATGTTGAGCACATGCATAAATTGCAGGACTGGGGCCCAACTATCTTGCTCAAGGTGACATGGGGTGTCTGACGGAGCCAAGTAATGAACCCCAGATCTGAGCTTATTTATTCACAGGCTAACCCAAATGATCCTTTTAAACATCACTGGGGAGCAGAAAACCACTTATTAAATTTTCGTTAAAGAAATGTTTAACAAAATGCAGGTTATAATGTTTAAATAGTGCTCTACCTGAAAATTAGAAATTTCAAAAGAATATTCCCATTTCCCAAAATGCAAATTGACAATGTCCCTGTCAAGATTTTAGTCCATCGGGTAGTACTCTGTCGAGCTTTATAAATGGACTGAGTTGTCACTTAGGTGGAATTGAAAGCTGCAAAAAAAGCATGGGAATTTTATCACATGAAGGAACTGAAAGAAAAGGAGGAAGAAATGCTTTGGGAAGAAGAGGAGGAGGAACTACTTACCTACACTCGGGAGGATGCATACAACAAGGTAATGACTTAGAGATTATTGTCACTTAATAGCTATTCATTTTTGGTGTTATGCAGTCAGTTCACTGGCATCATTTGAACTGTTGTCTCTCTTTGCTTTATAGGAATATGTCTACGAAGGCCCAGATGGACAAACAGAAATAATGCCAGTAAGTTATTTAGGCTTTAATCTGTTTGAAGAGAAGAAATCTGTAGTTAGTTAATAAAACATAATGACATGTATACTGTGTTTTGTGCAGCTTTGGACTCCCCCTACCCCACCTCAGGATGACAATGACATCTATATCGATTCTGTTATGTGTCTGATGTATGATACCACCCCAATTCCAGAGTCTAAGTTGCCCCCAGTGTACATCAGGAAGGAGCGTAAGCGACACAAAACGGATCCATCTGGTAAATGTTTGGTTCAAAAAAGTTCTGAGACTTATGAGCTGAAGGCAAAATTAAATTTTACATAGTGTCTTCCAATACCTTGTGCCACATAATCGGTGTCCAAAAAAATCAAAGGGTCTGATCATGCAGTTTTTACAGTCAGGTTTGAAGTGTCTGAAAGTTTTGTCTGTTTAATAGCTGCAGAATCAATTTCAAAACAGGATAGTCATGAACTATATAACTTGCCTATTACAGTCTCTCTTGCCACTCGTACATTGGGACTTATTGTTTAAGATTCCTTTTTACTTTGTCTGTCTTCCTTTATACTGTAAACAATTACAATGTCTCATTTCTAAACCGGTTCTTTTAATATAGTAATTGGGCCAAAGTTAATTTGCAATATGCTTAGCTGTTTAAAACTTATCACATTATTTATAATGTGAACAATTACAAAAACTACTGGGCATATTAGACTTAGTTAAACCAGTGATACTCCGACTCAGGCTTGCAAGTCGCAAGTGGCTCTTTAATGTGTCTCCTGCAGCTTTTGCATCAGATGATATTAAAACGCTGTGTGATTTTAATTCTTAACTGGCCAGAATGCTTTTACTATGTTGTTAATTAAGTTATCAACTTGCAATAGGTTATTTACTTATTTGCTGTGACAATAAATATAATATAGTACCATAGTAAATGACCCAATGAATTGGCTCTTTTGGGTAGTGTTGATCTCCGATTTGTCTCCTGCACCACTGAGGTCTGAATATCACTGAGTTAAACGATACTTTTTAATAGGTAGCTGTTGGTTTAACCTACAGTCATTAGTTTTATGCACAGCCAGATAGTCACTACTGATTTGTATGTGTTGCTTGCCATAACAAAATGACCTGTTTTACTGTCTCACTGAAGATGGCATCACTTTTCTAGCTGCAGGTAGAAAGAAGAAGCAGCGCCATGGAGAGGCTGTTATTCCTCCTCGATCACTTTTTGACCGAGCCACTCCAGGGATGTTGAAAATGCGACGAGAGGGCAAAGAACAGAAGAAGAACATACTGTTGAAACAGCAAACGCAGTTTGCAAAGCCTTTGCCAACTCTTGTCAAACCAGCTGCTGAGGCTGGACAGGACAATCCTGAGTGGTTGATTAGTGAAGACTGGGCACTACTGCAGGTAAGATGAATGCTCTCCTTTCCAGTCTCATCATTTTGCTATAATGTAATTATTAATTTCGGAATTGGCTATTTTCTGACTTTATCCCTGTAATGCTATTTCTAGTTTCTAGGGGCTAGACTGGCACTTTGCAGTCTGTTCTGAGTGAGGGGCAGCCCGTAGCTGCACTGCTACAGGAACAGATCAGGGACCAAAACTGTGACTGTCCGTCATAGTTCAGTGCCTGTTTTCCCTTTGCTCCACAAAGGAAGTAAGCTGCACCAGCCCTTTTCCTGGCCCATCTTTCCGTACATGCCAGATCAGTTGTGCTGGCTGAGGCAATAGAAAATGTAGCTGAAATTCTGTACATCTGTGTGGGAGGGAGAAGCTTCCATCAGATGCTTCAGCTTCAGGCAGCTGCTCTTCCACCCCCATGTTGTAACCAATATTGTGGCAAGCTTGTGCGGGGGGGCGGTAAGAGCACCTTATACTCAGTTATTCCTCTGCACAGGAGTGCAGGCTGGTTCTCTAAAAGGGTTTTTTGGGGTTAGCCTGAGAATAAGGTTTCTTTATGATTAAATTAATGGCCTGACAACACATACAGAAAACATTTAGCTTAGAAGTTTGTAGTGATTTTATTTGTCACCCTGAATTTTGCACCTTTTGATTTTCCAGGCAGTGAAGCAATTACTGGAACTTCCTTTAAACCTTGCTGTCATGTCACCGGCGCACACACCCAATTGGGATCTCGTTAGTGACGTTGTTAACTCATGTAGCCGAGTCTATCGCTCACCAAAACAATGCCGAAACCGATATGAAAATGTCATTATTCCAAGAGAAGAAGGAAAAGTGAGTTGAAGTTGAATGGTGCATCCTTTTGAATTTCAGTTTGTAGTGTTCTTTTTCTGAACTCTGTAAACATGGTTTTCTTATATATTTCAATTTATATATAACTGAATAACTTTTAAAAGTATGTAAGAGTATCCTTATTTGAATTTTCACTTATTTTGTGATTTACTTTGAAAAGAAAAAGCACCTGAACAAAATCTGCCACAAGAGATCTAACTTTCCTTCTTGTTTTACAGCTAATGTATGAAGCTAATCCTAAAAAGAAGACAAAAAGCATTTATAAGGTGTGTATTGGTATTCTTTCCAAATCAAATCTAGACCCTGTGGTATTTAAGATTGGTAGAGGTGGGCAAATGATTCCTTGAAGATCTATTGAGTATTTCTTGAATCGTGAAACAGCAGTTAAAATTCTGACTCTCTTTTTGCTTGTTGGTACGGTAGATTGACACCAGATTTCAGCACCTATAATTAGTAGCTAAATTTGTAATTCACACACACAGTTCCGTTGTTTCAGCTTAATCACTAGTGAGTATTTGTCCACTTCACAAAAACACCGCATAGTTCATCATGATTATTATCATAGTACTTAACATTTATACTAGCACGTTTCATATAAAAATTTAAGTGATTTAGAACTAATGAATTAATCTTTAAAACACCCTTGCGTGGTATAGTATTATCCCCATTTTACAGATGAAGAAACTGAGTCACATAGCTAAGTGACTTTCTCCAAGCCACACAGCAAGTTACATGACAGAACTGGGAGTAGATCCAGAAGTTCTGCCTTTGGTCCCATTCTCTGACTAGTAGTCAGGCTCATCTCTCATTTGCCGTTGCTGCTCAGGAGAAGCCAAGTTCTAGAAGTAAAAATGGTGCTGGAGAGTAACATAGCTTTGTTAGGAGAGCTGTGCTGTGGTAATTTTACAGTGCTTGTATGCGATATGCATAACATAACTATAAACAAATAGCCAGTGGGCTGTCACTTCACATACACTCTCAAAATCTAAACTAAAACAAAGAGTATCTTTCAAATTAGAATTTGCCATTCTGTGTATCTATAGAGTGGAGATTCCAGATACAGTGTGACCTTGGGATCTGCTCTTTTTTTTTTCTTTTTTTGTATTTGCGTTATGTAGTGCGCATAGAGTTGTGTGACAGCAAATTATAAGTAATGCTAGGCAGAAATCAGTCTGTAATCGATTAAGCTGGACTGTGTGTTTTTAAGGAATCTACATTCATTAGGTATTTGTGCATAAACAAGTGTCATTTTAGGTTTTTTTAAATGTAAAGGTTTTTTGTGTGTGTTTATTTTTAGACCAAAAATAGTCGTCCGCTTCGTACCAATCAGATCTATGCCCAAGATGAAGGTGCAACCCACACCCAGCTTTATACTAATCATTTTGAGATGATGAAAATGATTGCAGGAAAGAGAAGTCCACCAATCAAACCCCTGTAAGTAAGCTAAATGAGGATATTTCCTATTTCAGTATATACTAAAGGTGCCCCCAGCCTTTTAAACATAATTATATTCTCAACCACTCTCCTAGCAAAGGACCGTTTTACTTTCTCATGTTTGTGATGCAAACATGCTTTTCTGCTTAGCTGTTTGTCTCTCTGTTCTTGAACTCTTCCCCTTACCCCTGTTGTCCTGTGACTGTGAGGATGGAACTGATAACTTTTCTTATGTGGGTTAATTTTTGATCCTTTTCGGTGGGGGTGGGGAGGGGCGGTAGTGGGGCAGAGAATACCCTTTAAGAAAAGTCTCCACCGTACAGCACACGTTCTTTCTGCCTAAGCTACAAAAATCCTAGTAATATCTTATGCTTATTTGTGTGGCACCTGCCAGCTACATTTATTTAACGTTTACTGTAAAAGTCTGTCTGTCTTAATGCATCCATCCATGTATGAGCATGAGTGCTGCTGGGAATGCTCAGAAATGCAAAGTGTTACCTTACAAAACATATAAAATTAAATGTTTCTGCTAAGGTTTTTTCTCTCCAGTAATGTAATTTTGGTTAATTTCAGACTTGGCATGAATCCTTTCCAGAAGAATCCAAAGCATGCTTCTGTGCTTGCAGAAAGGTGGGTCGTTACTGTCTCTTAAAGGGTTTAAAAATGGCTTAAAAACTGGGATTTTGTTTTTAAAATATTCATTTCTAAATTATTTTATTGCTTTTATTCCTAGTGGAATCAACTATGATAAGCCACTTCCCCCAATTCAGGTTGCATCCCTCCGAGCAGAGCGTATTGCAAAAGAGAAAAAGGTACATCTTTACATCTCAATCATATAAACTGACTGCAGTAAAAGCAATCAAGTGAGATGCCCTTCCATCCTATGCCTGAACTTACCAACATTGTGTTCTGAGTTTGCTATGAGTGGGTAGTTGTAATTTGTGGGCATTAAACCCGTATTACTTCCTTTTACTTTTGAGCTCAGTCTTTTCCTGTTCGATATCCTACTGCAGCAGTAGTCCACTAATTTCTGTCTTCTAAATAATAACAAAATAAAATTGCTCTAGAAAATGAATTATGGGAATGTGACATGAGCTGACTTCTAAGGGAAGTTGGCCACGATAGTGGCCTGCACATGCAGTGTTCCAGTCTTCTCTTTAGTTGAGTTTGAACATCAAATTCCTGAAGCAGGAAGTTTCCTATTGGCCTGACTTAATGTAATAGTATTCACAAGCACCTAGGACTCTCTTTTCTTGAGAGACACTCAAAAAGTAACCTACTTCCTCATTTTATTGTTGTTCATTCTGTAGCCCCCATTCATATTTTATCCAGTAAGAGCTGCCCTGCTTCATCAGCTAATGTAAGGGCATGCTATATAGAGCACACCTGGAGATCGGTTACTAAGCATGTTGATGGCTAACTCCTGACTGAGTATGGAAGGTTTGTTTTATGTGCTGTTTTGAAGAATTTACTAAACGTATTTCTTTTACGCTTCCCAGGCTTTGGCTGAACAGCAGAGGGCACAGCAGCAGACAGGCCCACAGCCTCAGCAGCAACAGCAAGCTGGCCAGCAGCAAACTCAGCAATCAGCTGTGCAGCAAGCGCAAGCTCAGACTCAAGCCCAGGTAGTTCAGCAGCCACAGGCAGTGGTACAGACTGCAGTAACTACTGTGGCCAACACGGCAGTATTGGTAAGAAAGGGAAGGCTTGCCGCTTCTGAAGCAGCGACTTCAGTTCTTGTGTGTGCACCATCTATGCATACGTTCTTCATATTGAAAGTGAGAATTCTGACTTGATATAGAGCAGGTTAAGTCACAGTACCCTGTTCATTTCCTGGATAGGTTGCATATCTTGGTTTTCATCCACTCACTTATTAGGATTCCTTGGAGAATTCATGCTAGAATTGAGATAGTAGGCTGTGGTAGTCTCTGATGTGAAACTGCCATCAACAAGGACATCAGCCAGTAAAACTACCTCTTTGTCTGATAAATCTGAGCAGATACGGGCAAGGTACATGAAAAAAATTCATCCAGGTAATTTGGGGAGTACAACTTCTCTGTAGTGTTTTTTGTTTGTTTTTTTTTAAATCCCTCTACCTGTGGAGATCTTTTATCTGGAGGAATATGGCACAGTGCAGTTCAAGAGATGCATTTTCTTTGTGGAACTCTTGTTCCTTTGCTCAGACAGTAATGTGAAACTTCTTAGAATGACTTGGGGTCTTTCTCCTCAAGATCACCAGTTCAAGTGTCAGAGTCCCTGAAGAATCACATGATGAAATGCCAGGCTTTTTGGTGCTGCCTCTTTCTTCAGCCCATCTGTCTGCTGGGTCAAAAGGAAGATGAGAGAAGAAACTCATTTATGACAGTTATAACCGACTGTATGGGACAAGTCTTCATTACAGACCAGTTGATACATGTTAACCGAAAGAGACTGTAGGCCAGATTTGTTCCCATTGATGTAAGAAGTTGACACCAAGGAGTAATTTTGCCAAGAGATTCTGTTAAGCAGCTCAAAACCGAAAGGTTGTGTGAAACAACATACACTCTGGGGTGGGAGGTAGCCGCTGGGGAGGGGAGAGAAGAACTGTTATAGCACACCATGACCCTGATCCTACAGCTGGATCCACGAATACAGGCCCATGACATGCCTCCTTAGCTTCAGTGGGGCTCTGAACAAGCTCTAGAGCCTGTGCCAGTGGAACTGATAATAGGAGTCGGACTGATGTTTCGAAGGCTACAGATCTTGTATGTTATAGTTTAAGCTCCAGAACTGACCTGCCGCTGGCAGGGGTTCACCCTGCAGTGTCTCAGCCGTTGAGAGCAGTCTCTGCCCCCCCCCCGCCCCCCCCCGGTCCTGTCATAGCTGCGGGAACTACGGGTGTGGGGATTGCTGCAGCACCCTCAGGCTTTATGCGGGGCTCTGCTCCCAGCCCTGCACGCTGAGCCCCAGTCCCATGCCTCCACTTTTGGCCCTGTGCATGGCCGCTGGCCCTGTACCTGAGGGTCCCAGCTGCTGGCCCTGCCTCCAGCTGTGGCTCCAGCCTCAGCCCTCTTACCCCTGTCCGGGTCTTCCCGCCCGCCCGCCTCCCCGGGAGACACGACCGTGCTCCCAGCCCCAGGTCAGGGTGTGTGGGGGGGTGGACAGGTATAAGGGCCCCCCCACTATTAAAAATGCTCCAGTGCCACTGGTTGCTTGCGGCAGCAGCAGAGGGATCCTGGAGCTGCTCAGCGGCCATGGATGGGGGTCCCCCCACAGCTCCCAGCTGCTGCTGCCGGCAGCAGAGGGACCTTGGAGTTGCTCAGCAGGTGGTGGGGGCCCCCACACACAGTTCCCAGCCGGAAGCGGCAGAGGGACCTCGGAGCTGCTCAGCAGCCCAGGGCAGGGCCCCCTCCCACAGTTCCCCAGCCTCCGCCGCTGGCAGGGCCCCGCCTCCCCCCACAGCTCCCTTGCAGCTCCCAGCCACTGCCAGGGGGGCAGGGTGCTGGACCCTCCTCCTTCCCCATTTTGTCAGGGATGTTTTTAGTAAAAGTCAGGGACAGTTCACAGCTTCCGTGATTTTTTGTTTATTGCCCGTAACCTGTCCATGACTTTTACTAAAAATATCCATGACAAAGTCATAGCCTTCGTTATAGTAGGTGCTGATTTAATTTCTTTAGAGAAGAATCAAAGTACCACAGCTCTGGGAGAGAGATGAATATATGCATATATAGCTGCACATGTGCTACATGGTGAAATGGCACATAAGTATCTATGCACTTTTATTATAAGATTTTTTTTTATATATAAATGTTGGTAGTTATCTCATTCTCACAATAGGGCAGCTATATATGTTAAACAGAAAAGTAGTTTTAAAGACCTGCACTAAGTTGTTTTCCAATTTGTCTCTGAAATATTATTCAAATTGTCTTCTAAACAGGCTGGCACAATCAAAACAGCAGTCACTGGGACAAGTATACAGACTGGTAAGATGTTTTTAGTGATGGGTGAAGAAATACAGAAATACTCCTTTGTCTTTTTTTTTGTAGTAGTCTCATGGTTTTTTTGGGTTTACTTTCAGCTACTGTGAGTGGGAATGTTATAGTGAATACAGTTGCTGGAGTCCCTGCTGCTACCTTTCAGCCTATTAATAAACGTCTGGCTTCACCAGTTATACCTGGGACACTGACAGTGAGTAAATTTCAGTAGTTGTACTGTAATTTAATTATTTTACTTGCAGATTGTAGCAGCACAATAAATTTCTAGCATTTAATTTTTTGTTAGTTTTATGTATATAACTCTGCCCATAGCTAACTTCATTTAGTCTGGTATATTCTCACCAGTCTGTATATTTTCCAAAGAAGAGAGTGATGCAGCTAATGGAAATGTGTTGCATAACAAATACGGTTATAAATGAGACATGGGAAAAGACTTCTTAGATCATTCAGCCTTTACCACTGCCAGTCCATCTCTGATCAGTGATCCTTTTTTTGAAATACACACAAACAAATCAATGTTGATAAAAGCAAAGTAATTGGAAAAGGTTCAGAAAAGGGCAACAAAAATGATTGGGGTATGGAACCGCTTCTGTATGAGGAGAGATTAATAAAACGGGGACTTTTCAGCTTGGAAAAGAGACGACTAAGGGGGGATATGATTGAGGTCTATAAAATCATGACTGGTAGGAAGTGTTATTTACTCCTTCTCATAACACAAGAACTAGGCATCACCAGATGAAATTAATAGGCAGCAGGTTTAAAATAAACAAAAGGAAGTATTTCTTCACACAACGCATAGTCAACCTGTGGAACTCTTTGCCAGAGGATGTTGTGAAGGCCAAAACTATGACAGCGTTCAAAAAAAGAACTAGATAAATTCATGGAGGATAAGTCCATCACTGGCTATTAGCCAGGATGGGCAGGGATGTTGTCCCTAGCCTCTGTTTGCCAGAAGCTGGGAATGGGCGACCGGGAATGGATCACTTGGTGATTATCTGTTCTGTTCGTTTCCTCTGGGGCACCTCACATTGGCCACTGTCAGAAGACAAGATATGGGGCAAGATGGACCTTTGGTCTAACCCAGTATGGCCATTCTTATAGACAAGACATCTAAAACTGATGAGTGCAAATGGGGGAAAATTCACACTTCAATAGTATAGTTAAAGGCTTTCAGGTCAGAATACTGAGAATGAGGTGACTGGCCATTTATTAGATAGACTGGAAAGGTATGTACATATTTGCCTTTATTTATGACATTTGTATCTTAAAATATGTCCTCTGTTTCCAGAAGGTTCTATGGTTTTAAATGTAAGTTGAAGGTAGTGAGGAATAATGGTTTTTTTCTTCCTTAGACTTCAGGAGGTACTTCTTCTGCTCAGGTGGTACATACTCAGCAGCGAACAGCAGCAGCACCTGCTGCATCAACAGAATTGGTGACCATAGCATCTACCCAGGGTGTTCGAGCAGTGACATCCGTGACTGCGTCAGCCGTGGTAACTACCAACCTAACGCCAGTACAGACCCAGGCGAGATCCTTAGTGACTCAGGTTACGCAAGGTAATAATTGTGTGGTGATTCTTTCCTAGTGTACTTTAAGTGCCTAAACTTCCTGTAACTTACTTGACCACCTCAGCCTCAGAATATTGGAGTCAGAATTTACCAGCAGTACAGCTGTTAAACACTGCTGAAAACTTTTAACCTGCTTATCCTTAGTGCCAGAAATCACAGGGGTTAGTTGTCCTTTCTGTTTTGCTAACAATGATCCTATTGCGTTCCTGCTTATATAGTTCATTTGGGCCTCCCTACCCAGTCTATTTCCTTTCATCTAATCCTGAATCTCTCCTCAGAATCAGTGTCGCGAAAAAGGACAGGGTTAGCAATTGTACTAGAACTGTTTCAGTGAAGATGATTAAATTAATCAAATGTTGGAACTTTCTCTTCAGAGCCTTTTTGCTTTATTTACAGCTGCGCCAACAGTTCAACTCTCTGGCAAAACAGTCATACCTGCTCAATTCCAGCTTCTCAGGCAGCAGCAGCAGCAGCAGGCCGCTCAGGTGCAGGTTCCACAGATTCAGACCCAGGCACAAGCCCAGTCTCCAGCCCAAATAAAACCTGTCGGGAAGTTATCACAGGTGAGGGAAACATTCCGAAGAATGCTGTTCTTTCCTGTTTCTTTAAACACTTACCAGTGATGTCGTCTGCGGTGACCTATGGTCTCATACTAGACAGAAAACGGGTTCTCTCTTAAATTCACTGCCGGTGAGACTAAAATTTCATGGAAGCACAGGGCATGCCAACTGGTTCAAGTTTGTTAAGTCCTTCCATGAAGTAAAACAGTAAATAAGCACTAGGTATTTGCTCTCTGGAGAGCCACACTGTAAAGGAGCTACGTTCTTAGTTCCGTTGCTCATTGATTAAAACTGGCAGGCGAACTCCCATAGCTTAAAGTTTCAAAGTCTGCTCCCACTGGAGGTATATCCGCCTTTCCTAAAATCAATAATGAAATTGAAAGCAATAAAAGTGTTTCTACTTTCAGGAGCAGCTGCTCAAGTTGCAGAAACAGAAATTACAACTTCCTCAGCAGCAAGCAACACAGCAGCAGACGCAGCCAGGGGCCCAACAACAGACAACACAAGTACAAGTGCAACAGCAGCAGCAAACTCAACAACTTGCTGCTGTCGCAGCATCACGGCCTGGAGCAGTACTTACAGGCACTACTGTGACAAACCTGCAGGTTGCTCGTCTTGTAAGTTGCTATACACTTAGTTAAAAATGCACTTAAACAGCTAGTTCTACACTGGTTAAAATGAATGAGATGTTGTATCTGAATCTAGCACCTGATTCTCATGTACACTGAGGCCCCTTTACACTGCTCTGGCAGCGTAAAGGGGACGTAAAGTGAATGTAAATGTAGTTTAAGCCCATTTTAAGCTTGCTTTATGTTGTTAGAGCAGTGTAAAGGGGTCTTAGTGTAAATGAGAATCAGGTCCTTAGTTTCTGAACATACAGTTATCATCTTGCAATGACCTAGTTAAATACACCAGATATTATTTTTCTGTACAATAATCCTGATTCCTTGCTGCTTAGACTCGTGTTCCTGCTTCCCAGCTTCAAGCACAAGGACAGATCCAGGCCCAGACACCTCAGGCAGCACAAGTTACTTTGGCAAAGCCTCCCGTGGTGTCTGTTCCAGCTGCTGTTGTGTCATCTGCAGGAGTTACAACTCTCCCTGTTACGGTTGCTGGGATTAGCGTTGCTATTGGGCAGCCACAGAAAGCAGCAGGTACTTCGTTATGCTTCTTGAAATACAATGTCATTTAAAGTTGTGCTTTAAAAAAATTCTGTGGCACCTCAAATAATGTCTAGTACAAGATGCTGTCTCCATCTCATTTCAAGACTTAACAGGATACAGTTTGAAATTTAGTCTACTTTAAAAATGAGTTAAAACGTTTCAAGTACTAGATTTGTCTGGACAGTTCGTGCTTCTGCAGTCACATCTGGCTATTTTTAAACTGTTTTCTCTCTTTCCTGCTACGCTGTGGAAAAATAATACAAATCAGAAAAACTTATCTATGTGCAGAGGGCCTGATCTAAAACCCATTGAAGTTAATGTAAAGACTCCCCATAACTTCAGCTGGATTTTCTGTCAAGTGTACAAAATTAACCAGGAGGACAGAGAAAAGTAAATGTAACCTTTCAGTTATAGTAATCTTTGGTGTTACTTTTAACAATCGTAGGTAAGGAATTTTCAGACAGAAGTATGATTTCCTTTTTAAATGATAGAATATTAGAAATATGGGGCTGGAAGAGACTTAAAGAAGTCATCAAGTCCATTCCCCTGTACTGAGCCAGGATCGAGTAAATGCTAGACCATTCCTGACAGGTGTTTGTCCAATCTGTTCTTAAAAACCTCCAGTGATCGGGATTCCACAGCCTCCCCTGGAAGCCTATTCTAGAGTTTAACCACCCTTCTAGTTAGAAAGTTTTTCCTAAATCTCCCTTGCTGCAGATTAAGCTATTGCTTCTTGTCCTACCTTCAGTGGACATGGAGAACAATTGAACTCAGTCCTCTCTGTAGCAGCCCTTAACATATATTTGAAGACTGTTATCAGGTCTTCTTGTTCAAGACTAAGCATGCCCAGGTTTTTTAACCTTTCCTCATAGGCCAGGTTTTGTAGTCCGTTGATCATTTTTGCTGCTCTCCTCTGGACACTCCAATTTGTCCACTTGTTTTCCTAAAGGGTGGGGCCCAGAATTGGACAGAGTACTCCAGCTGAGGTCTCACCAATGCCGGTAGAGCAGGGCCCAATTGCCTTTTGCATCTTGCATATGACAGTCGTATTAATACACCCCAGAATGATATTTGCCTTGCGAAACTGCATCACATGTTGACTCAGTCAATTTGGAATCTGCTATACACCCAGATGCTTTTCCACAGTTCTACCACCTGACCAGTTATTTCCCATTTTGTAGTTGTGCATTTGATTTTTGCTTCCTAAGTGAAGTACTTTGCACTTATATTTACTGAAGTTGATAGTATCCCTTTAAGAATAGGTGGTGAACCGGTTTTCTGTATAAAACCATAGTAATCACACAATCTCTGAGAAGAATAGTCTTTAATGAAGAATAGAGTTAAAAGCCATTTGAGTAGCAAGCTGAGATTCAGTTTAACTGATATTTCTGTACCAGATACTCATTTCAGATCAGTGTCTAGTATGACATGTAAAAAATTCTTCTAACAGGGTATTCTAATACTAATGCGGTGAAATTTTGCTTAATCCTGCCTTTAGATACAATGGCATATACTACCACATCTCTTTTAAAATCAGTGATGGTGATGGCACACGCATGCTTCGTAGCTAATTTCACAGAACATGCTTAGAATGTTCACTTTTGTTTGAAGGGCGAGAGAGATTCTGTTGCTTAAAAGGCTGCTGCATGTTTACGGTCTCTTACCGCACTCCCAGCTGGAGAGAAAGGCACTGTTAGGACTCAATCCTGCAAGGACTTTTCCTTAACTTTAAATATGTGAGAAGTCCTGTTGAATTCAATGGGATAACTTATGTGCTTAAAGTTTAGCATAAATCTCTGTACTCCGTGATTTAAGGATTTAAGCACTCCTTAAACACACTTAGCAGAAGTGCTACGATGAAGACTCCTCTTTTTTCTTTTTTTAATTTGCAGGAGGACAGACAGTGGTGGCACAGCCAGTGCATGTCCAACAGCTGCTAAAACTCAAGCATCACCCAACAGCACAGCAACAGAAAGCCATCCAGCCCCAGGTTGCACAAGGTCAAGCTACTGTACAGCAAAAGGTTACTGTCCAAACCCAACATCAGACTTCACAGCAACAGAAAGTTACCTATAGTGCACAGCCAGCCATTAAAACCCAATTCCTGACAACTCCAATTTCCCAGGCCCAAAAACCCGGTGGAACCCAGCAAGTGCAACCACAGATACAGGTACAGGGACACAACTTCTCCCCTTGAAGTTAATACTGTGTGACTAGAAAGTAGCAAAGACCACAGTCTTACTGCAGTAGAGTCAGGTTAGAGTTTTAGTTGCTGCTGGCTTCAATACTAGTTACATGTTCTTAAAAATTGGCTGTAGTTGTAAAACTCACTGGGTGGGATTGCAACCTTGTAGTCTGCCGCAGGTTCTGTCTTGTACCCGGGAGCAGATCAGAGAATGAATTGTGACTTGGAGAGTCATGATTCGTCCCCCACACCTTCCTTGCTTTTGTGGAGAAGTAAGTTACGTCACCCTTTTCGTCAAGCAGTTTACTCCCCACTGCTCACCCACCAAGCTGTTCTCACCAGTGATAAGAAGAGGTGGAGTAGAGCCCTGGCTCTACTCCCATTTGCCATCACCTTCCTGCCAACCTGTTTGCAAAGGGGAGACAAGGTGGGTGAGGTGATCTCTTTTATTGGACCAACTTGTGTTGGTGAGAGAGACAACCTTTCAAGCTCTTCTAAGAAGTTGGTCCAGTGAAAGATATTACCTCCCCTGCCTTGTCTCTCTAATATTTTGGACCGACATGGCTACATCAACACTGCATACAGTGGGGAGTAGTGGGTAGGTGGCTCCTGCTCTCCTCTGCACAGCTAGCTCACTATCTAACCAGGGCAAGCAAGGAGATTAAAGAGGGGAAGAAGTTTTATTCCCCTGTACAATCAAGTAAGGGCTGTGACAGTCCAACCCTTTGGAATTACTAACCTTGCTGTAAAAAGAACAGGAGTACTTGTGGCACCTTAGAGACTAACAAATTTATTTGAGCATAAGCTTTCGTGAGCTACAGCTCACTTCATCGGATGCTAACCTTGTTGTAGTTTTTCAATGGCTTAGCAACAGTGTCTCACATATACAAGGTGTGGTTGAAAATTTGGCCCCAAAAGATTTCTTCAGTGCAATAGTCCTAAAGCTTTTGATGAAAAAAGAACACCACCAAAGTGCAGAATTCCACACTACCCAGTCCAATGGCACTGGGATGGGCATTCCAAAGGACAGTTCGTTAATAGCATATTTTAAATAACGCTGTGGCTTGATAATAGACAGACCCATCATAAGCTATTTTACCACATGTATAGAGAAAATAAATATCTACAAGATATTCGTCATTTTTCTCTAATCCCCTTTTCTGTTTCATGCTGCTAAAGGTTTCAAAGCTTCCACAGGTGGTCCAGCAACAGACAACTGTTGCCAATATTCAGCAGATGGTTTCAGTTTCCCAACAGGTAAGGGGCACTCAGGCTGAACACAGGAAAACAATCTATTGCAGGTTTTCTTATTTGGAGAAATGTATTTTTCTTTCCCCTGTACAGTATGTAAAATTTGTAAAATACCTAGTATTTTCATTGCCTTTCCTAAAAATTAAAACGGTGTCCCTAGCCTCCATTTGCCAGAAGCTGGGAATGGGTGACAAGGAGTGGATCACTTGATGATTACCTGTTCTGTTCATTCCCTCTGGGGCACTTGGCATTGGTCACTGTCAGAAGACAAGATACTGAGCTACATGGACCTTTGGTCTGACCCAGTATGGTCGTTCTTATGTAAAACTGCAGTCACTGGGCATGTGATCAACTGCTATATATTTCTATTTCTTATTACTCTTGATGAGCCTAAATCAGCTTCTCTTATGTCCTCTGCAGCTAAAGAGAGCTTCTAAAAGTTGTGGCTGTTCATCATGATGTGTAATCGAAGATAATGATGGATAGGAAGAGAATTGAGCTAATGGCAGCCAATTCAGTGATTGTTCTATTTAAAGTATAGGAGAAAATAATAGAATTACAAGCTTGTTTGTTACTTTGTAGTGGCCAAAGTTGTGCCAGGTGCTTCACAGAAAACAAAGAAATATTCAGTGCAACACAAAATGGAATGGGGCAAGCAAGGATGAGGCAGATGAAGAGGAAACTAAAAATTAAGGCCTTGTCTACACTACGAGGGGAGATCGATCTAAGTTATACAACTTCAGCTATGTGAATAACGTAGCTGAAGTCGACGTACTTAGATCTACTTACCACAGGGTCTACACTACGCTATGTCGACAGGAGACGCTCTCCCGTCGACTCCCCTTGTGCTTCTCATTCAGGTGGAGTACAGGAGTCGACTGGAGAGCGATCTACGATCATTTTAGTGGGTCTTCACTAGACCTGCTAAATCGACTGCTGATGTATCGATTGCCCTGCATTGATTCCCCCGGTAAGTGTAGACAAGCCCTAAGTAGCTGATAGTTGACTTTAAACTGTTTGGAATAAAGGCTTTCAGAACATTAGCAATAAACATGTCTTACTCTTTTTCAGTAGACCTAAACATTAAGGGTAGGAGTTTCAGGTGATCAGTGCTGACCTAAAGTCTGCTCCCAATCAATAAAAACATAGCTCTTATAAAGCACTTTCCATCAGTAGATCTCACAGCCCTTTACAAAGGAAGTATGCATCCTTCTCCCCATTTTACAGCTGTGGGAGTTTTACCATTGACTTCAGTGGGAGCACAGTTAGGCCAGGGCTAAACACTTCTGAAAATGCTACCTTCAATGTTTACAATTTATCTGCACCCTTAACGCAACACTTCACAATGGATGGGTTTCCTCTTTGACTGACCGGGCGGGCGCTTGCTGAACCTCTCACGGTGAGACTTGGGCACTCTGCTTAAGCTTCACTTCTCCCTTCCTCATTCTGCCTCTGATGAAGGCAGTGACAGTTGATGTTGCTCCTCCACTTTCATTCCTGTGATCTCAAAATGGATAGACAAGCTGGAGAGCATTGAAAACCCCCTGCAGTGGCCACAGCTGTGCAAATTAGGTGCTAGGACCAGGCTCCCTCACTCAAGTGGGGATAGAGACTGCCTGCTGTAGCCCCCCTGTCCCCACTGCCTTCTTTAAAGATGGGCAAGGGACCTCCAGTGGCTTTACCCACAATGGCTGATGCTTTTCCCTTGATCTCTTCCAACCCCTCTCCTCTCCTCCCTGCTTTCCTTCACCTGAAGGAAACAACAGTATTGGAATGTTTGACTATCCAATGACCATACCCTCCCCACCTCTCTTGTGGGGGGCGAAGGGAGAATGCTCTCTGACCCACTGCAAGAAGGCTGGGTGATAATTATCTTGGCTTTTAGCTGGAATGCACAGGGCTACAGGTACCCTGTCTCCTTTCCTTACTGCAAATGGAAGAGGTAGTGCGGGGTGTGTGCCCAAAAACTGTCTACTGTGATTGGTTCGCCTGTCTGTCAGTCAGAAGTAAGAACATCCAACCAAGTAAACTGCTGTACTGTGGTGCAGAATACTAATGAAGAACTCTATGTATTTAATACTGAACCACGTTTTCATCTCCTGTCACCTGCATATTTTTAGGTTCAGGCTCAGCCCCAAACTGTGACACTGTCTCAGACGACTGCAGGTCAACAACAAGTCCAAGTGATTCCAGCAACAACTGCTACAGCTCAAGTGGTCCAGCAGAAACTGATACAGCAGCAAGTTGTGACAACAGCATCTCCCCAAATTCAGGCCCCAGGTGTACAGAACCCAGCCCAGGCACCAGCAACGTCCGAAGCCCAAAACCAGCAAGCAAAAGTGCAAATGAGGACGCCTACTGTCAGATTGAAGGCACCCACCAAACCTAGTTGAACTAATGATTAAATTGAAATAAGCATGGATATACCACGTTTTGTGTTTGCTAAGCCATGGCAATGTGGGCAGGTTCTCTGCAGATCTCCATCCAAATGAAGATAAATCCCTTTCATTTTTTAACAGAAGGATTTTGGCGGTGGACATTTGACATGGAAACTCTCAAAACAAATCAAACAAAAAAAACTTCAGAAAATGCTCATAAAGTTTATACAAGGCGCATTCTGCCCCAGCAGAAAGGTCTTATTTTCTGTGCTTGTTCAAACCATACGATGCAAATGTTATTTACATTTAATTTCTGCCTAGCTTCACAAAAAATGGTGATATCCCTTAAATGTTGGTAAAGTTCATCCATGTAATATATTGTATAACTGCCAATAAGAATATGCAGTCTTCTGCTGTAATGTGTATGAGCGTTTAATATCCATTGCAAAGCCATACCAAGAACTAAGTGTGACTTGTGTAGCAGAGTGCTTTCCACCTGGCTGTGAAAGCTATTCATGTGGTTCTCACCCGAGGTGATCATCCCTCAGAAGAACCAATTATATTTGACGTTCTCCCTGCAGAGTTTAGCCAATAAATGTGAAAATTTGTAAGTATCTGTAATTAAAAAGAAAAGAACCATGTTTCATCCTCCATTTTTGTAAGTCTTTTAAAATGTTTGTTAGTAGTTCTGTGTACAGTTTATTGAAGCACCCAACCTGTGCGCTCACTCTCATACTTCACTTTAAAATAATGGATATTCTAGGCATGTGCTGAATACTGTATTGATAGTAGATGTGTATTAAAGTGTACCCCTTTTTTTTGTAAAAGAATTGTTTAATTGGTATCTCTAAACAAATGGCCCTTAGTTGTTTCTTATGGGACTTCCAAATCGGAAAATCGTGAACAGATGGAGTTTAATACATCAGTTTAATTCTGCTTTTGCAACATGTTTAAATGTTCAGTACTTTCTACTCATCTTTCAGCTTGGGGGAGTGGGGAATAGAAAATGTAAATCTAAGACTAATTCTTCAATTGTGTAAAGAATAAGATCTAACTTTTGTACTATTCTTTTACTAAAGCTAATGATGAATGTATCTTCAGGTGGGTATTTTGGATGCCTCTTCCTCCACATCAGTTTGCCTTATTGTTATCAAACAAACGAGGAAAAAGCTTCATAGAACTGGGCGGGGGGAAATGCTGCAAAAGCCTGTTTGACAGCACTAAGAGAGGATTCAAAAAGCTCTTGGATGAATAGATTTGTTTTACTTTGGCCACAAAACTGCAGGACACAGACATGAAATTCAATGAAAATGGTAATATTCCATTTCTGAAAATTGATTTTTTTAAAAAAATCTGTAATCTTTTCAATATTTTAGGAGGGGAGTCTAATTAAAAAGGAAAAAGCATATGTATATCTTTTGTTCTGATTTCTATAGATATACAGTTATTCGTATCAAACAGTAGCACAAATGGCTTAAATAAGAGAATTCACAAGCAGCTCCTCTGTTTTAAGTAGGAAATATGTCATCAGTTAAGATCCAGAATATAAACGCTGGGGTCAGGCAGCGTTCCTGATTTTTAATTTTTTTTAATCTCATCACTTCTTTTCTCCTGCATCTTACTATTTTCCTGGACTCCCAAGTTGTAGAATTTTTTTTACTAAGTTCGTACATGAGCAAACTAGTGAACAATTTTTTAGATTCCCCTGATTGCACCTGAGCCAGGGCCATTAGCTAATCTTTATTAGCAGCTCTGCAACACAAACTAATAGAGCTGGCAGTGGAATAGTTAAAATGCAATGACAACAGGATAACAGACAGCATGTACAGTATATTGTTTCTCATCCAAAAGCATTGCCTAGAAGTAGTACACCCCATTTTACTTTCAAGTGTTCAGCTCTTATGTACTTGAAAGGGGGAACACTTCCAACAGTTGGGAAAAAACTGCTGACTACATCAATGTGCTGGTCTAAAGGGTCTAAGAGGCAGCGTCTAAAGAGGCAATTTTGTTTTTATTGTTAAGGTCAGTTAATAAAGATTAAAATCAGATTTTTTTTTTCTTTGTCACTCTCCCAAGAAGGTGTTAGAAAGTCAATCTACCTGTAAATACTTTATGAACAAATATTTGTACTTGATCAGTAGGATTGTAAGGAATAGTGATGTATCCTACCTGAAGGTGTAATAAAGTGTACATTTTTATAACACATCTGTCATTTCAGTACTTTGTAGGGTAAATAATGTTCAATACACTTTCACTGGTTTTTTTTTTGTTAAAATGCGTAGGGCATTGGCTTTTAAAAGTAACTAACTGACTGCTATCAGAATGCAGCTGTGTTAGTCTGTATCCGCAAAAAGAACAGGAGTACTTGGGGCATCTTAGCATAAGCTTTTGTGGGCTACAACCCACTCCATCGGATGCCTAGAATGGAACATATAGTACAGGGCATTGCTGGCACATGGTGGCATATGTCACATTGGTAGATGTGCACATGATATATGCCCCTCTGCCATGTACATTGGTCAAAGCGGACAGTCTCTATGCAAAAGAATAAATGGACACAAATCTGACACCAGGAATCATAACATTCAAAAACCGGTAGGAGAACACTTCAACCTCTCTGGCTACTCAGTAAAAGATGTAAGGGTGGCAATTTTGCAACAGAAAAGCTTCAAAAACAAACTCCAGCGAGAAACTGCTGAGCTTGAATTAATATGCAAACTAGATACCATTAACTTGGGTTTGAATAGAGACTGGGAGTGGCTGTGTCATTGCACATATTTAATCTATTTCCCCATGTTAAGTATCCTCACACCTTCTTCTCAACTGTCTAAATGGGCCATCTTGACTATCACTACAAAAGTTTTTTTCTCCTGCTGATAATAGCTCATCTTAACTAATTAGCCTCTTTCAGTTTGTATGGCAACTTCCACCTTCTCTCTCTGTGTGTGTGTATATATATATATATATATGCAATCTTCTTACTATATTTTCCATTCTATGCATCCGATGAAGTGAGTTGTAGCCCACGAAAGCTTATGCTCCAATAAATATGTTAGTCTCTAAGGTGCCACAAGTCCTCTTGTTCTTTTTTACTGACTGCTAGTAATTTGCTCTTGGGAGGGAAAAGACATTTTTGTCCAGGGGCTTGCCTGTTTTTTTTTTTTAAATGTTAACTCGGACTGGCAGAATTAATGCATGTAAAAATTAACACTGATGTTTACGATCCAAATCGGGATGTTTACCTGCAGGGAGAGGATTGACTCCAGGAGCTGGGGCTTTAAGGATGATAATCAGGGTGAGACGCCTGATAAATTCATGGCTGTTGGCAGCGGGCTGCTGCCCCCTGGCCCTGGTGCCGGGGGTGCAGGGCAGTGGGAGGGGGCCGCCGCCGCCGCTATGGGGCTCGGGGTGCATGGGGGGCTTCTGCCATGTGGTGTGGGGGCTGCTCGGGGTACGCGGGGGGGCCGCCTCGGCTCGGCCCGGGGCGGGGCGGGGACTCGGCTCCGCCGGGCCGCGCTTCCCGTGGCTGCCGCCGGGGGCAGGGCGGGCCGGGGGCTGGCGGCCGCGTCCGCACACGTGGGGCGGCCCCGCCATGGCGCAGCCCGGGCAGAGCGCGGCCGCCGCGCTGGCCGCCAGCCTGGAGTCGGTGCTGCGGAGCCGGGGCAGCGCCAACCGCGTCTTCGACATCCTGGAGCTGCTGCAGGCGAGCGGGGCCGCGGGGCGGGGGCCGGCAGCGGCGCGGGGAGCTGGGGCAGCGGACTGGGGGTCAGCAGCAATGGCGGGACAGTGAGAGGACCGGGGGGGGGGGGTGCGATGGGGGCTGGGTCTGTGGCAAGGGAGAGTCGGGGACGAGGAGTCAGAGGCAGGTGTGGGGTGGCAGTAGGGGGCTGGGGGGACTAGGAGTCAGAGGCAGGTGGGGGGTGGCAGTAGGGGGCTGGGGGGGACTAGGAGCCAGAGGCAGGTGGGGGGTGGCAGTAGGGGGCTGGGGGGACGAGGAGTTAGAGGCAGGTGGGGGGATGGCAGTAGGGGGCTGGGGGGGACTAGGAGTCGGAGGCAGGTGTGGGGTGGCAGTAGGGGGCTGGGGGGACTAGGAGTCAGAGGCAGGTGGGGGGTGGCAGTAGGGGGCTGGGGGGACTAGGAGTCGGAGGCAGGTGGGGGGTGGCAGTAGGGGGCTGGGGGGGGACTAGGAATCGGAGGCAGGTGGGGGGCTGGCAGTAGGGGGCTAGGGGTGGGACTAGGAGTCGGAGGCAGGTGGGGGGTGGCAGTAGGGGCCTGGGGGGAACTAGGAGTTAGAGGCAGGTGGGGGGATGGCAGTAGGGGGCTGGGGGGGACTAGGAGCCAGAGGCGGGTGGGGGGATGGCAGTAGGGGGCTGGGGGGGGGACTAGGAGTCAGAGGCGGGTGGGGGGATGGCAGTAGGGGGCTGGGGGGGACTAGGAGTCGGAGGCAGGTGGGGGGATGGCAGTACGGGGCTGAGGGGGACTAGGAGTCAGAGGCAGGTGGGGGGATGGCAGTAGGGGGCTGGGGGGGGACTAGGAATCGGAGGCAGGTGGGGGGCTGGCAGTAGGGGGCTAGGGGTGGGACTAGGAATCAGAGGCGGGTGGGGGGATGGCAGTAGGGGCCTGGGGGGAACTAGGAGTTAGAGGCAGGTGGGGGGATGGCAGTAGGGGGCTGGGGGGGACTAGGAGCCAGAGGCGGGTGGGGGGATGGCAGTAGGGGGCTGGGGGGGGACTAGGAGTCAGAGGCGGGTGGGGGGATGGCAGTAGGGGGCTGGGGGGGACTAGGAGCCAGAGGCCGGTGGGGGCTGGGGGGGACTAGGAGTCAGAGGCAGGTGGGGGGATGGCAGTAGGGGGCTGGGGGGACTAGGAGTCAGGCAGGTGGGGGTGGCAGTAGGGGGCTGGGGGGACTAGGAGTCGGAGGCAGGTGGAGTTGGCAGTAGGGGGCTGGGGGTGGGACTAGGAGTTGGAGGCAGGTGGGGGGTGGCAGTAGGGGGCTGGGGGGGACTAGGAATCAGAGGCAGGTGGAGTTGGCAGTAGGGGGCTGGGGGGACTAGGAGTCAGAGGCAGGTGCGGGGATGGCAGTAGGGGGCTGGGGGGGGACTAGGAATCGGAGGCAGGTGGGGGGCTGGCAGTAGGGGGCTAGGGGTGGGACTAGGAGTCGGAGGCAGGTGGGGGGATGGCAGTGGGGGGATGGCAGTAGGGGGCTGGGGGGGACTAGGAATCAGAGGCAGGTGGGGGGATGGCAGTAGGGGGCTGGGGGGAACTAGGAGTCGGAGGCAGGTGGGGGGATGGCAGTACGGGGCTGGGGGGGACTAGGAGTCAGAGGCAGGTGGGGGGATGGCAGTAGGGGGCTGGGGGGGACTAGGAGTCAGAGGCGGGTGGGGGGATGGCAGTAGGGGGCTGGGGGGGACTAGGAGTCAGAGGCGGGTGGGGGGTGGCAGTAGGGGGCTGGGGGTGGGACTAGGAGCTAGAGGCGGGTGGGGGGGGTGGCAGTAGGGGCCTGGGGGGGGACTAGGAGTCAGAGGCGGGTGGGGGGATGGCAGTAGGGGGCTGGGGGGAACTAGGAGTTAGAGGCGGGTGGGGGGATGGCAGTAGGGGTCTGGGGGGGGACTAGGAGTCAGAGGCGGGTGGGGGGATGGCAGTAGGGGCCTCGGGGGGGACTAGGAGTCAGAGGCGGGTGGGGGGATGGCAGTAGGGGGCTGGGGGGAACTAGGAGCCAGAGGCTGGGGGGGACTAGGAGTCAGAGGCAGGTGGGGGTGGCAGTAGGGGGCTGGGGGGGACTACGAGTTGGAGGCATGTGTGGGGTGGCAGTAGGGGGCTGGGGGGGGGACTAGGAATCGGAGGCAGGTGGGGGGCTGGCAGTAGGGGGCTAGGGGTGGGACTAGGAGTCGGAGGCAGGTGGGGGGATGGCAGTGGGGGGATGGCAGTAGGGGGCTGGGGGGGACTAGGAATCAGAGGCAGGTGGGGGGATGGCAGTAGGGGGCTGGGGGGAACTAGGAGTCGGAGGCAGGTGGGGGGATGGCAGTACGGGGCTGGGGGGGACTAGGAGTCAGAGGCAGGTGGGGGGATGGCAGTAGGGGACTGGGGGGAACTAGGAGTTGGAGGCAGGTGGGGGTGGCAGTAGGGGGCTGGGGGTGGGACTAGGAGTTGGAGTCAGGTGGGGGGTGGGAGTAGGGGGCTGGGGGGGACTAGGAATCAGAGGCAGGTGGGGGATGGCAGTAGGGGGCTGGGGGGACTAGGAATCAGAGGCAGGTGGGGGCTGGCAGAAGGGGGCTGGGGGGACTAGGAGCCTGAGGCAGGTGGGGGCTGGCAGTAGGGGGCTGGGGGGACTAGGAGTCAGAGGCAGGTGCGGGGATGGCAGTAGGGGGCTGGGGGGGACTAGGAGTCAGAGGCAGGTGGGGGGTGGCAGTAGGGGGCTAGGGGTGGGACTAGGAGTTAGAGGCAGGTGGGGGGATGGCAGTAGGGGGCTGGGGGGACTAGGAGTCAGAGGCAGGTGGGGGCTGGCAGTAGGGGGCTAGGGGTG
Source organism: Lepidochelys kempii (assembly GCF_965140285.1). Classification (NCBI taxonomy): domain Eukaryota; kingdom Metazoa; phylum Chordata; order Testudines; family Cheloniidae; genus Lepidochelys; species Lepidochelys kempii. The sequence continues at coordinate 19,824,876 of NC_136394.1, read as the reverse complement.
GGACTAGGAATCGGAGGCAGGTGGGGGGATGGTAGTAGGGGGCTGGGGGGGACTAGGAATCGGAGGCAGGTGGGGGGCTGGCAGTAGGGGGCTGGGGTGGGACTAGGAGTCAGAGGCAGGTGGGGGGCTGGGGGGACTAGGAGTCAGAGGCAGGTGGGGGGTGGCAGTAGGGGGTTGGGGGGACTAGGAATCAGAGGCAGGTGGGGGCTGGCAGAAGGGGGCTGGGGGGACTAGGAGCCAGAGGCAGGTGGGGGCTGGCAGTAGGGGGATGGGGGGACTAGGTGTCAGGCAGGTGGGGGTGGCAGTAGGGGGCTAGCGGGACTAGGAGTCAGGCAGGTGGGGGGATGGCAGTAGGGGGCTAGGGGTGGGACTAGGAGTCAGAGGCAGGTGGGGGGATGGCAGTAGGGGGCTGGGGGGGACTAGGGTCAGAGGCAGGTGGGGGGATGGCAGTAGGGGGCTGGGAGGGACTAGGAGTCAGAGGCAGGTGGGGGGTGGCAGTAGGGGTTTGGGGGGACTAGGAGTCAGAGGCAGGTGCGGGGTGGCAGTAGGGGACTGGGGAACTAGGAGTCAGAGGCAGGTGGGGGGTGGCAGTAGGGGGCTGGGGTGGGATTAGGAGTCAGAGGCAGGTGGGGGGTGGCAGTAGGGGGTTGGGGGGACTAGGAGTCAGAGGCAGGTGCGGGGTGGCAGTAGGGGCTAGGGCTGGGACTAGGAGTCGGAGGCAGGGATGGTTGCGGGGGTGGCACAAGGAGTCAGAGGCAGTTGCGGGGGTGGCTTTAGGGGGCTGGGGTTGGGACTAGGAGTCAGAGGCAGTTGGGAGGGCAATGGGGGGCAATGTCAGAGGCATGGGGGGGCTTTGCAGACTGCCATGCCAGGGGGTTCTGTGGACAAGCTTGGTCAGCCCCGATGGGAAGGTTTCCTGCTGTCTTCATCTCCCCACCTGTCTCTCTGCGGACCAGCTCTCTGACCTTGCTGCTCTCCCCCAGGCGGAGGAGGCGGACGTCGTCCTTTGCGCCATCAGAACCTGCAGCCGGCTGTTCGGGGCGCTGCTGGAGCGGGGGGAGCTGTTTGTAGGCCAGCTGCCAGATGAAGAGACCTCTCTCAGAGGTAAGCGAGCGGCTGCCTGGCTGGTCTCTGTGGCTCTTGGAATACCCTGCCCACGTGCTTGTGTGGCCCCAGTTCCCAGCATTATCCTGTAGCGGCCTTGATAAATTTCCACTTTCATCAGAGCAGGTTAAATCTCCCAACACCCCTGAGGGTGAGAGGAGCCGGTAAAGCCTGGTCCACAGAGAGGTCTTGTACCAGTTTAACTAGGGAATGTCTGTACTACACAGGTTTCAGAGTAACAGCCGTGTTAGTCTGTATTCGCAAAAAGAAAAGGAGGACTTGTGGCACCTTAGAGACTAACCAATTTATTTGAGCATAAGCTTTCGTGAGCTACAGCTCACTTCATCGGATGCATACTGTGGAAACTGCAGAAGACATTATACACACAGAGACCATAAAACAATACCTCCTCCTACCCCACTCTCCTGCTGGTAATAGCTTATCTAAAGTGATCATCAAGTTGGGCCATTTCCAGCACAAATCCAGGTTTTCTACTACACAGCGTATTCTGGCTTAACCCTTTAGTGTAGATGCAGCCTGGGGCGCAGGAAACACCCCCCGCCCCCCAACAGCACTAGCTACATCAACAAAGGTTTGGTTGGCAGAACCGTGCTGGTCAAGAATGTGGTTTTTTCACACCCTTGACTTAACATACCTATACCACTATAACTGTCAAGTGTAGACCAAGCCTTAGAAACGAAAGTCCTTAAACCAGTGCAACTCCCTAGTGTGGACGTGGTCCTACCACACTGATATCAGCATTAGCATAACTGCATTCATTATAGGGGACTGCACTGATTTAACAAGATCTGTTCCTAAATTGCTATAGTGAAATCAGTCCCAGATATCAGTGAAGAATAAGTCCTAAATCTTAGTTACCACTTGGAAAGGATGAGCTTGTAGCAAAAGCACCTGACTTGGAGCCAGGAGATCTGGATTCTGTTCCCTGGTCTGGCACAGACTTTCCTGTGCGACCTTGGGCCAGTCACTTCACCTATCTGCATGGCAGCTTGCTAATTAAAATGGGGATAAGGCTTCCTTATCCCACAGGGTAGATTGAGGCTTAACATTAATGCACTTTGAGATCCTCAGATAGAAGATGCCAGAGATTCAAGTATTACAAATGGATAAATTGAGGCCTAAGGGGGTTGTAACTTGCTTAAGCTCACTGATTGAGTTAGTTCCTGAACAAAGGATGGAACATGCCTCGTAATGCTGTTACCAGCTGTAACCCTTAGACTGCTCCCCTCCCTGAGCAGGACTATCAGGAACCACATTAACTTCTCTAATTTGCTCCATTTCAGTCATGCTCACTGGCATTCAGAAGCCTCTCGCTTTGTATTTTGCCCTTCAGATAACTACAGTGCAGAAGACAAGTATAAAATATGGATGAGGCATCGTTATAACAGTTGTGTCAACTGTTTGGTGGAGCTGATGAGCCATGAGTCTTTTCAGGTCAAGGTAAGTTTTGTTAGTTTAATAATATGCTGCCTTGTGCCAGGTGTCCCTTCCAGAGCTTGCAAAATCGGCAGGAATAATACTTGGATGGGATGCTTTTGAGGTGAACACAGGGGAAGATATTTGCTTCAACAGGTTACTTCCCCAGGGATGTGCTGCCCACCGCTTCCTGCAGCGCCCATTAGCTGGGAACAGTGAACTGCAGCCACTGGGAGCTGCAGGGCCTGGGCCTGCAGATGGTCAACATCAGTAGAATGTCTTGTGGCCTGCAATCAGATTAGCCTGATGGGCCACAGGTGGCCCACCACTGTCATAAAGACTTTTTGCCTTCCTCCCTCAAATAGCACTTCCAGTGGTATCATATAAAGTTGGGACTTCCGTTGTTGTCCTATCATCATATTCATCCTGACTAGAGTGAGCATCCCTAAAGTTTATTGTGGGGTTTTTTAAATCTCTCTTTTGTCTCCTTTAAAGGAATTATCACTCACTACCCTTATGAAGTTTGTTGACTTGGAAGGGAAAAACCCTTTGGTCAAAGAAGAATGGAAGGGGAGTTTCCGTTTTCCTCGTGAGCTTTTAAAAGTGAGTAGCAGGACTTAAAAGTTGTTGTTGTCGTCAACTATTTTGTGTCATGCACAAAACCTAAACATTGGGGACATATGTTCATGCTCAGAGGCCATAGAAGACTAGGCACTGACTTTCTGATGCTCTCTGAGATAAGAGGTCTGGGGTAGCTCATGGCTAACAAAAATATCTCTGCTAGTGTTTGTAAATAATAAATATTGACATGCTGCTTTTTTTTTCCAAAACCCTTTGCTAGTTAGTTGTGAAGAACTTGATCCCTTGTGAAGAGGACTCTTCACTCCTGATTTCACGTTTCCAAGAATACCTGGAGTATGATGACATTCGCTACTTTGTGATGAAGGCTGTTGCTGAAAATATTGGACAAGTCATGCAGAAGACAAAAGAGGTGATTTGAATATTCTAGTTGAAGTGGGTCTGGGTACCCCTCAGTTTGGAAGCTGCAACATGTAGGTGAAGTGAGTGTCTGGGGTTCTCCAGCCATACTGCATATCGTTTATCTCAGTGGTTTGAGCATTGGTCTGCTAAACCCAGGGTTGTGAGTTTAATTCTTGAGGGGGCCATTTAGGGATCTGGGGCAAAAATTGGGGATTGGTTCTGCTTTGAGCAGGGGGTTGGACTAGATGACCTCCTGAGATTCTGTGATACCTGGAATGCCCTTCATGGTCCCAGTGTTGGTGTCTGAGACCTAGAGAGAGACGTGTGCTCCTTTGCGTGCCATGAGCTCTTTCCTATTTTCTTTGTATGCCAGGTTTACGGAATGCCATCCTCAATTTTAACTAGGCATAGGCCAAGAGGAATGTTTTTCTGGATTACTTTGCATAACCTCCTTGATTGGGTATTGTGTTCTGATTTATCCAAACCTGAGCAATCTGAAAGGCTCAGATAGAAGGTTTTGATTTTCGCTTCATTCTCTAGTGTGCAAACACTGTCAGTTTGTTATTTCTATCATCAGCAGTCAAGTTTTTGTTTTGTAAAACAAGGGTTAGTTCAGACTCAGGTTTTATATTAGACAAACCAGCAAAATTTAAGACTGGGAGAGTTTGTAAGAACGATTCTAATGTTGATTTGTCTCTGATTCTAACATCCAGAGCTTTGTGTTAATTTTTTTTTCTAGTTAAATGCTATCATTGCGTGTAAAATGGACTAATGTGTAAGTCACTGATCCTTTGTGCAACTCTTACTTATGCATGTGCTTTTTCCCCCATCTCCAGGTTCCTCTTCCAATTTACCAGCAGAATGTCTTTTCCCTCATTTCATCAATGAGCATGCCAAGCAAAGAGAATGAGGTGGTCAATTTCATGGTAAAGCAAGGTAGTGGATTTTGTAGTGTTGATATTAGCTTCATGTGATGGCCTGTGAGTAGAGGGGGAAAGCATGCTTTAGTGAGTTCTAACAAGCAAACGCTCTTATGTGATTAGAATGACACCAAATGTAACAAAATCCAACTTCTGCAATGCAGAACTTTAAAACCAAGTATTCTGCACACTCATGACCATGTATTTAAAATAGAAAACTTTCTACAGTCCTTTTTTAAAACTGCTTTTGAGGATCTACCCTCTTCTGCTGCCCTGGATCACCTTTTATGGAGGTATCTCCAGCTGCTAATTGAGAGAGATGCTCTTGAGGAAAGACAAACCATGGTGGTGCGGGAGCTCTAGTGAGAGATTGTTTATAAACAAGCTTTGAAACATCCAAACCTGCTTCAAATCTGGCAAAATGTGCATGGTTGGTTATGGTCACTTTAATTGGTGTTTATTCCTCCTTTCCATCCATCACTCTTTAACCGAGATGGCCTTGGCAAGCCTAGAGTCTCATTAGCTCAGAAGTTTATTCCTTCTATATTTTTGATCAAAGTGCAATGACATGAGAAAATCATACTTTGTTTAACTCCTCTGTGCTTAAATCTGCATGAGAACAATTTGATTAGTGCTGTCTGAAGTGAAAAGCTTTTCAAATGTCCACAGCTCCATGTAGATTCAGCCTGAAATAAAACTGAACTCAGTTCTGCTTGGCTCACTGTAATAATTACGGTGTAGCTATTTGGAAAGGTATCGGTTTTTGGTCATTTCAAGTTAATTATTTGTCCTGCTTTTTTCCCCCCCTTAAACAGCTAATCAGGAAGAATGGAAGGTATCAAAGCTAAAGGTAACACTTCATTTGATAATTGGCAGAGTTGAACTTTTTCTTCATCAGTATGTTTAGCTCAGTGTTTACATTTTTTGTTTTCAGGAGCATAAGCGAGCCTTTGAAAGGATGTGGCTTGGCTTTCTTAAACACAAGGTGAGTGTGAGCTGGCCTTTATTGCTTTAATCTAGCCTTATCTAACTCTTGCTGCTATTCCAGTCCTGGAATTTTCTGCAAATCGTCCATGCAGCTTAACACACTTGGCAATGTGAACAGATGCCCTGGGGGACTGGATAAGAGCAGACACATTCACTTTTGCATGTGATTTGGGTTTAGATGCTGAATTGAGGCCACCTCTGTTGCATTGCTCCACCCACCCACTCATAAACCCGAAATGTTTTTCATTAATATCAGCCCCATGTCACCCTATAGAGTTCCTCTCCCTGTTTGATACCTACACCCTTAAAAGAACGGAAGCCAGCTCTCCTATCCTGCTGTGGGCCTTGACCCAGCAAGTCACTCTGTGGGAACAGAGCCCTGCACAGAGTGTCATTGATTTCACAGGGGGTCTCTGCAGGCACAGGATCGGGACCTTTGTCTCTGAACTACGCTATATCTGTCCAGCCCTTTCCAGTTCTAGCCTTTAATTAAGTGTTGTTTCTCTTCTCTGAATTCTTCTCTGGAACAAGTGTTTAATGTGATGTTTCCATCTTCACAGCTACCCACCAGCCTTTACAAAAAGGTTCTTGTAATTTTGCACGACTCTATCCTGCCTCACCTGAATGAACCCACCCTCATGATAGACTTCCTGACAGTCGCCTATGACATAGGTGGGTAAAGAAATAGGCTTCTGTGAATCTTGGGGGATGACAAAGGACCGATGGTGCTGCTGCGTCTTTCTTTACAGTATGGTATGGGCTGAGAAAGCCACATCCCCTCAGCCTTTTCGGGGGATGATTTAAAGAGAGATCCATCTGGCTGATTCAGTAGGGGTGTGTTGCTTTTGGCTGGAAGGGAAACAACCTTGAGGAAAGCAGGGAAAATAGGTAAAACTTCAGGAGCTTTGAGAGTGAGGTAAAGAGAAATAAACCAAATTGGTTGCCAGTACCTATTGTGTTCTGAGAAGTAACTTTTCATTCTGGTTCTTTGTATGTAAGAAGATTCTGCTCAGAGCTTTAGATCGAGGCATGTACCAGAAAGATCTCTTAAACCACAGAGTTCAATCAATACTGTTGTGAAACAAGATAAGCTTCCACCTTGGCTGTGTTTAAATATAAGATGCACCACTTTCCTGCGGAACTGTTAATTCCAAGGCAATCTCTTTGTCTCCAGACATTGCCCTCATGGGGGGGATTAGGCCAGCGTTATGGTGTCTCTTTCAGCTCCTATCTCTTTGTGGATGTATCCTTTTAACTAGAGCTAAAATCAGTCAGTAGCAAAAAGCTCTTTAAGTGATTTGTGAGTCTCTGGAAGCCTTTAGTTGAATTCATATCCATTGAATTTTACAGCCAGCCATTACACTGGGGGGTTTCACATAGGTTAATTGCTTCAGTTTCTAGGGCTCTGAATTTTGTCCCCCTTCAGGGTCTGTTTCCGTTAATGTTTGCTACAGAGACCAGTGATGACTTGTCGGCTTTGCTAGACCTTACTATCCCACTTTGCTCTTTTATAGGTGGAGCAATCAGTCTTCTAGCCTTAAATGGGCTATTTGTTCTGATTCATCAGCATAACCTGTAAGTAAAAAAGAATGTCATCTTGTTTAAAGGGGAAAGTGTTCTGTTTGAGTAGAGTTTTGCGGTTCCTTCTTTATATATAAAAGGGACTGACATGGATTCCCCAGTTCCCTGTGCTCTAAAAACCCCCTCATTAAAAAGCAAAGTACTGCAGGGTTCTGCACTAGGGTTCAGCCCATTGGGGGTTGGGCTCTTTTAATAATCTGGCCCTTACTTTAAATGCCTAAATGGAAACGGAATCCCTCTGAACATGTGAGTGCAGAGCCCTTGAAAATCTAGCACCACTTGTGCAAAACGCTGCAGTTCTCATAAGGACACTGCAGGATTTGGGGCTGTTACGAGAGAATATTGCAATATGTTTTAATAAGGCGTGGGTCACACCCTTGGAGCTGGTTGTAGCTAGCATCAGTGAGATCTGGGACACATTTTTACAGCAGGTAGTGTATGGGTTTGAGCTGAAAAGCTCCCAGTTGTGACTTAATCCCTGAGAGGGGGAGAAAAGGAGGCTAGATGCTTGTGTGTGTTGTAGGATGGGGTGAATTTGCTCTGCACTTGTTTCACTGTGTGTTCTCTATGGTTGTAAATCACCCCTGAATAGGCATCAGCCCTTCTGCCACCCCCACCACCTGCTGCTCCATGAATGAGTTCACTTTCCTTTTTGAGGTGTCCTTTGTTCCACGACCTCTCTCTCTGTCTCTTCACATCTGAGCCTTGGTGACTTTGGCCATCTCAGTCCACTTCCTTGGTCCCCGTTGTCTTGCCAGCAGTTTGGGCAAGGGGTGAATGGGCATGAAGACCTAATTGCCCCTCCAGGAAAAGGTGAAGTCACATTAGCAGTGCGTGGGAGCTTACACTCCCTCTGTCAGTGATCCTGAGCCATTGTCATCAAGGGGAGCTTTGCCATTGACATCAGTGGGAGTCGGTCAAGCCAGTGAGAACTCCAGGCACCAAAGCTGTCCGGGCAGCACTTACCAAAAGCACAAAACTCACCTTACAATTTTTTTTGGTGGCTGGAGAGAGGAGCCTCCATCTGGCCGCTCAGTTGAAAGAGGCCAAATGAGGGTGCTCTAGAGAAGGGGACAGGGTCTGAGTTTAGGTTATAAGAGTGACAGTGTGCCTCTGAGTCACTTACAAATCAAGTATTTGCACGTCTGTTTGCTTTTTCTAACAGGGAGTATCCCGACTTTTACAAAAAGCTGTACAGCCTCTTAGACGCCTCCATATACCACGTGAAGTACCGAGCCCGGTTTTTCCATTTAGCTGATTTATTTTTGTCTTCATCGTAAGTACCTTTTTTGATATTATATGACCAGTTATTCCCCCCTCCCCCCCTGCGTTTCTGTCCAACCAGAGACTGCCCTTGAACAATCCTCTGTGCGTGCTGACTAAATGTATTTTGCTCTGTCTGTAGGATCAGATTCTTGTTAGCCTCATGTAGGAAACTGAGCTTGAGAACGTGACTTAGTCTTGTTCCCTCATTTTGCACATGCAGAATTTTTGAAGATTTGTCATATGTATGAATAGAGGAAAAAGGGAAAAGGGCGGTTGTGTATCTAAATGTTATCGGCAGTCCCTTATGAGCTCATGCTGCTCTGCAGGTCAGTTGGCTGCTGTTTTAAACCAGTAACTGGAAATGGAGAGGAAACACCATTCTCAACATGGCTTTAGTAGCAAGTGTGCAATTCAGGAGTAACATACAGAGCACATGCAAGGTTTTACAGGCCTTGGGCTGTAAAGCCATTGAGAAGTTGCTGGCCTTTTGTACAAAGGGGTTCAGCAGCCTGTCTTAACACTGTCAGTTCAGTGCATGGAAAGAAGAAGTTGGACAAACAACCTGCTGATTTGAAGCTATATTTCTATCCCTATACTGCAGCGATGACACAAACCAAGAGTAACAGAGTTTGTGATTTACCACTAGAAAATCTGTGTGAATTTGTGTGTGTGTTAGGCCACAAGACTGAGTAGCTGTAACTCAGCTGTAACTCAATCCTAGCTCTCCTGTCCCAGAGGAAGTGTCTAGATTGGCTGATGGGTGCTGTAAAATGGAATTGGTTAGTAAAAACAAGGAAAACGCTCATACGCTTATCGGGCATTGCAGACAGGTTTGGTCTTCATTGGCAGTTGGAACACTCGCCTTAGTCCTAAAGATATTTCATAAATGTATCACCATGGCCTGTGTACCAATCTCTCTCTCTCACTCACCCCCCCCCCCCTTCATTTAAAGAACATTATTGAGGTTACAAAGTCAAGCGCTCACAATTTAGCAAATTCCTGTACAAATTACCACATTGCAAAGCTACGAGTCAATTTCTTCTGGAAATGTCCATAAAGAGATGCCACAGATGCAGATCAAAAGATTGCAGGGGGCGGGGAGAACAGGGGAACACAAGAGTTGATCAGAGATCAGTGAAATTTGAGATTCTAGGCATGGCTCAGAAATGGCTGTGGATGGCAATTAGGTGCACAGCTCATTGACTTTCACTGGGACTTGGGTGCCAGGCTCCAATTAAATGAAAAGGTTAAATTTTTTTCTTGTAGCATCTTTACATTGGACAGTCCAAGGTGGTCATATCAGCATGAAAGACGTGCTGTCAGCGACTGCCTGTGTTGTGTCTGGATTAGATTTTTAGGAGCCACATGCTGCAGAGTTGCTTGCTAGAGCGCTAGCTAAGGCTTTGACACTCGCATATCTTCTTGGTCTCTCTTGTTTCCAATAGGCACTTGCCAGCATACCTGGTGGCAGCATTCATAAAGCGCCTCTCTAGGTTGGCCCTCACCGCTCCTCCCCAGGCTTTGCTCATGGTCATTCCCTTCATCTGCAATCTCTTCCGGAGGCACCCAGCTTGCAAGGTTCTTGTGCACAGACCCGGCGGGCCTGAAGGTAATAGGGGAACGGAGAGGAGGCTTGCAGTGCTCTATGAAGCATTCACAAAGGGGCCAATCCACCAGCTGGGGAAAGTGAAATCCCATCTCCGGGTCCCTTCCTGGGGTTTTATTAACAAAGATTCAGAGTAGTCTCACTGTCCCTTGTTTGTCTCCAGGATTTCACAGTTCTCATGGCCCATCTACCAAAGCTCCCCAGTCCCCTCCAGCCAGCTATTGCTCCTTGCTGGTGTCTTCCTCTCAGTCACTTCCACCCAGCAAAGGCACAGAGCTCCTGCTAGGTCCTTCCCTGGTGCTAGGACTCCCTATCTGTTCTTCTGCCTCAGAGGCTGGAAGCCCTGTTTGAGAATGTCTGCAGGGCTCATGGCTAGAGGCAGGCATGTGGACCTGCTACGACAGCTCCCAGTTTGAGTGGGCTCCGGGACTGACACATCCCCACACATACCCCTAATGGCACTGTGGTGCCGGAATGTGTATTTTAAAAAGAACCAGTAAAGCTAGAAACCAAAGGGTTGTGGAGGAGGGCATGGTAAGTAAATCCCTTGTGCTGAGATCTAGCTGCTAAACCTGCCATTCTTTAGGTTTCCATCTAAATAAATGCTTTCAGAGGACGTCTGTGTGGATGGATATGTGGATGCGCAACTGATGGTTTTTGGTGCCCAAGTTGAGATGCTTCAAAGGGCCTGATTTTCAGAGGTGGCTGCTTGGCACTTTCTGGACATTGGGTTTCAAATTGGTCACACAAAATCACTAGTCACTTGAAAATGTTCACGTCTGTAGGTGTGTTAAGCCGTTTTAATCTCTTTCTTGGATGCCCTGGGGCAGACTTTATTGTGCTCAATATAAAGAATGAAAATTTATTTTGGATATGAATAAATGTGCTCGGTCTTTCCTCAGTTCCCAGTATTTCTCCCACCAGGTTGTCTTAACAGCCTCCAGGGTCTTTATTGCCTTTTCCGTGAACTGCTTGAGGATGGTTTTGAACAACATGAGTGACAAGCTGGGGTTGTGAGAGACTCCTGTCTTCACTTCAAACCATTCTGGCATCGTGCCTCCAGTTCTCACAGTCACCTCCTGGACTTGTTACAGTTCAGCAGAATTAGCCGCTGTTTGGAGTGCGAGCAGCCCTGAGGTCTGCCAGGTCACATCAGTGCAGGCTTATTCTTCAACCGCAGGCGTGTCGGTTATGGTTTCTTATCCCAGTCTAGCTGTGGCTGTTGCTCTCTCTTTCTGCCGCGTGTCCCTGGTGGTGTGTGTGTCCCCATACAGGGAAGCTATTAGTTGTGCATTGTAGATGTTCCGATTAATCTCTCTTTCTTTCTCTCAGATCTGTCAGAAGATCCATACGTTATGGATGAGGAAGAGCCGTCCGAAAGCAGGGCTTTGGAGAGCTCGCTGTGGGAGCTACAGGTAAGTCCTCTAATAACCTGACTGGTGCAGGACACAGGGCACCCTCCTGCCCCCCTTCTTTGCTCACCTCCCCTTCGCTGCATGACTTTACAGTGGGAGGTGTTACTTAAAGGAACATGGTTGGAAATGAGATGACTTCCTGGCCAGTGTCCTGCTTGCATTACGATAGGAACTGAGGGGCAAGAGGCAAATTATTTCACGTGCACAATAGCTGGGCTGCATTTCTGTGGAGGGAAATGATCCCCAAGTGCAAGTCTGTCTGGCCACACAGCCAGAAGCACACAGTTGGCTGCAGAGAGCAGCAAATATCCTGCACTGAATATGTAAGACATTAGGGCCGGGAATAAAAATGATCCCACTAAACCAGGGGTGGGCAAACTTTTTGGCCTGAGGGTCACATTGGGGTACAAAACTGTATGGAGGGCTGGGTAGGGAAGGCTGTGCCTCCCCAAACAGCTTGGGCCCCCGCCCCCTGACTGCCCCCCTCAGAACCCTTGACCCATCCAACGCCCCCTGCTCCATGTCCCCTGACCACCCCCGGGACCTCACCCCCTATCTAACCCCCCACCCCGTCCCCCAGAACCTCTGCCCTATCCAACCGTCCCGCCCCACCCCACCCCGTCCCAACTGCCCCCCCAGAACCTCTGCCCCATCCAACTGCCCCCTGTCCCCTGACTGCCCCCCAGAACTCCCTGCCCCTTATCCAACTCGCCGGCCCCCTTACCATGCTGCTCAGAGCTACACACGCTGCCGCTCTGCCCTGCAGGAGCGCGCAGCCCCGCCGCCCAGGGCGCTGCCTGCATGGTGGCGTGGCTGCGGGGGAGGGGTCGGGGGCTAGCCTCTCCGGCCAGGAGCTCAGGGGCTGGGCAGGACGGTCCCGCGGGCCATAGTTTGCCCACCTCTGCACTAAACCCTTGTGGAGTTTAATTGGGATGAATCCAGTTGGGCTCTGTGGAACTGAAAATCTGGAGAAGGTTATTCCCTTCCGCCTTTTCTTTGCATTCTCCCGTCAGAGTCTAGCAGGAGTAGAATGCATTAAATTCTGGGTGGTGGCTCTAAAACGCTACAGCGAGGTTACGATTTCCCGTTTCAATTCTGTGGGGCTTTTGCCTAAGGGAGTAAGCCTGCAGGAAGCTATGTTTGTGGGAGCCGGACCTTGGTTGTGATGGACACAGGTGGTGCCCTGTAGTTCTCTCTAGTCAGTCCCTGCCTATGCTAACCAGTGTCCCTACGCAGGGTCTCCCTGGATTAAGGGGCTGCTGACCACATGACAGGAGGCTGGATTTCTAGATGCTCTGCATCGATGCTGAAGGTGGGAAGAGCAGCAGATCCATCACTGTTACTCAGGCAATAAGGCCCCAAACTTCCAGGGTATTTGGGTGCCTAACTCCCATGGGTATTAGGCACCTAAATACCTTTGAGGATGTGGGCCTTAGTCAGACTAAGCTGGTGCTGTAACTGATCAGCAGAGGGTCAGATGCCAGCAGTGGGGGTGGGGATGCCTGATGGACTCGTCTCGCCAGCTCCTGATTATAGAACGTACCATTCTTCTTGGTGTTTCAGACCCTTCAGAGCCACTATCACCCTGATGTGTCCCAAGCAGCTGCCATTGTGAACCAGTCACTGTCTGAACTGGAGGATGACATATCTGAGCTCCTGGAGCTATCTGCCTATGAGGTAGGGTTGTTCACTCTGTGTGTTCGAACACTAATAATGGACGGGGGCTCGGGTTAGATCAGGTCCTGCAGGGGCTAGCCATGGGCTGCACCACTTGCTGTCCAGGGTGAATGGGTAGCCAACCTCTGGGAGGAGCTACGCTCCTTCCCACCTGCCAGGTGGGAGGGATGTAGGAGTGGGAGGCTGTGACGGCAGCAGGGCCTGATTACACCAGCCAACTTGTTGCTAGTTTAATACTCATTTGCCAGCTCTAGTTTGTCCTGGAGAAATCCCAGCTACCAAAATATTTCCCCCTCCCACCTTCTCGTATTGGAGCCTGCTGCAGCCGCCGTGAGGCAGAGGAGCTGCCCAGAGCTCTGAGCACCACGTCGGCCCCTTGTTAGGGCTTAAGTGCCTGGGCCTTTGCACTGGGGGTGAATTTTGTCTTCCATGCAATGCGTGATGCTGCCTTCACCTTGTTCCTTGTGCGGTGGGCTAAAGGGTGCAGCTCCTTTAAACCGCCGTCTGCTTCCGGGCTGCTCCTTTAAAAAACTATTTCTTTTTCCCCCCATTGTCACATAACCAAAAAGACCTCGAGAATCCCTGGCTTTCCCCTTTTCTGCTCTGGGTGTGGGGATCAATGTCTGGCCTTGCATGACTGGAATCTGTATTGCCAAAAAAATTCCCCTTTTGCTACAGAGTTCTAATGACACCCCAAACACGTTTGACTTTGTTTAAATAGCTTTTCGATAGAGAGCTAAAGAAAAAAGCCACCGGCGTGCCCCTGGAGTTTGAACAAGTGAGAGGATTGTTTGGCAAGAAAAACGATCTCTTTGCAGAGCATTTTGCATTGGAATGATGCTGCCTTTCGGTAATACACGTTTCTTTACGGCTGACTCTGATGGTGGAAGACACACCCAGCTGATTCATGAGTATTTCCATTGAGGTTTGGCTGTGAAATCTAAGTCGATGGTTGGACTAGTTGAGATGCTCCTCTGACCTTTGTCAGCATCCACAAATAGACTCTACCATCTCTTCCTCATAGCAGATTCCTTGTTTCTCACTGGCCTCCCTTTTGCATTTTATCTTCATCTCCTGCCTGGGGTTAGAAAGAAACTGTCTCTGTAGGCAGTTATTCCATAATTGTTCACTGCTAGGTTCTTGCACCTTCCTGTGAAGCGTCGGGTGTGGGTTATTGTCATTGACTGGAGACGGGGCTGGATGGACCTGATCAACTCTGGCAGTACACTCCTCACGTTGGCCTCTGGGTGTGTGAAGGTGAGGGGAGCGGGGGCCTGCTCAACCCATTAGGCCTGGGTCCTGCCCAGGTTTCACTCCAGAGCTGGCTGCACTCTTGTGGTGGAAGAGTTGGTCCTGCTGCAGGTGATCTCAGTATATGGCTTGTAAACTGGTGTCAGGTGAATGACACTACAGCCATTATCGTCGACATATATTTGACAAACTTTAGCTAGTAAGAAACTAGTTTAATTGGAGAAGTATTATAAACTTTTACAGGTACTGGGTTTTGGCTCTACGTGCAGAGGCTGAAAGAACAGACTCAATTTCCAAAAGCAGCTGTTCACACACGACACCAACTAACTCCATCTACTGTGGTGGCAATGGGACCAAATTCTTGCATACACGTCAGTCACTTGGTACAAAGTTGTCTTAGCAGAACATTACCACAGGCTAAATCTCTCCTGCTTTGAACATGAGCATACTCTTGGGGATTTCTCTGGCTAAATGCCTGGTCAAATTGCAGTGGGAGGCCATGCTGATCCTGGGTATTATCTCCCGAGTGCTGAGAGTTGGCTAAACATAGTTCCACTTACAACTTGGAGGAAGAGGAACGGAGCCAGTGGAAGCCTGAGTGCCCATTAGGATTTAAATAGTGTATTTTCACTGTTCGATGCAGCAAGGTGAATAGTTTGGTAAAGTCCCAGACTTGGATTTCCAGCAGTGATGCAGAAATTTCCTTTGCTGTTGACTTGTGTTTGAATCTTGAAGATATTGAGTGTGCAGCCGTAGATCCAGCTATGCACATGCTTAACTTTAAACATGTGAGTAGTCTCCTTGAAATCAATGGGATCCAATGGTCTTTAACAAGTTGCTCTTGTCCAGTTAATTTTTAGCTTTGTCTTGCAACAATTTGAACAGAAAATGTTTCTCCATCTCCTGCAAGAAGCAGGTAAAAGGTGGGAGGACAGAAGTAGAAATCCCAGGGTCCTGCATAAATTGGGGCAGAGTACATCCTATAATAGTGTCTTCTAGCTGTCCAGCTTTACATTTTCTCCAAGCTGTTAAGTGTGGAACAAGTAGCAAATTACCAAGGGCCATATACAAGGAATTGAATAGATAATTTCTCTCGGTGGCTATGGGAGATATGATCCTACTTCCCAGAGTGCAGTGCTGAACACATCTCCTGGGGTTGTTTGCTCTCCAGCACCTCTGCTGTTTTCACTTCAGATAAACTTCCAAAGGATTTGGCTGGGATATTCAAGGGATCTTTAGGGAATTACATGCTGACCTCGAGTTGAATTTCAGTAGGAGCTGGGCACCTGACTTCCTTAGGAAGCCCCCCGCCTTCATTATTGGCTTCTCACGTGCAAAGGCAGGAGTGTGATCTCAACCGGTCTCCTTGCCCTCGGCTCCCTGTCTTCTGATATCAGTGGAAGGGTGATACAGTGGTTGTGACGTTAGCCAGTGACTTAGGAGTTCTGGGTTCAAGCCCCCCACTGTGCCTCTCTTCCATATCTGTAAAAGGGGGGTGATAGCACTGCCCTACCTCACAGGGATGTTGTGAGGATCAGTACATTAATGATTGTGAGGTGCCCAGACACAACAGTCATGGGAGCCGTGTAAGGACCTAAGATGTTCTTGAATAAACTTGTCGGATTTTTAACCTGACGTGTCCTTGATATGTTTTGTCTGAAATGTGTGACCTTTGCTACCCTCACTCGGTGTTATTGACCACTGTTAAAACGAGACCTGGCTGCGGAGCCTGATCCCTTATCTCCAGCTTCCTTCACCCGGACTTTGCCTTCACTGATGTGCACATGAAGATGAGCACGGTGCAATCGTTTGAATTTCACTGCAGAGCTAATACTGGGCTTCTCCTGTTAGATCTTGTGATCGATGAGAGAGGGTCCCTTGTTTCAAATGATGACTAGAAGAATAAGAGTTGTTGGATGTGAGAATGTATGAAAGTGTAGCCATTATTTGTAAGCATTTGTAATACAACTTCTGAGACTTCCAACCCTGGAGGGTGCTAGGAAAACCGATTGTATCCTCATCCCCAAATGGTTTGCTTCTCATTAATTCTGTGTGAGATCAGAAACCTGCAGGTGTAATATGGGCAGAACATTTAGGCATGGTTCACGCATGGTTGGGGGGGAAGCTGATATAACCCCAAGTGTGGATCTAAAGGTGCTTCCAACCAATATAACTTATTCCCTTTCTTGTGCAGGAACGAGCTATACCACTCAAAGCACTGTTCTAATCATAAAACCGTGTCTGTAGCAGAGGAGGTTGTATGTTTGCTCACAGCTTAGCACAGTGGGGCCTGGTCCATGACTAGCAATCTTAGGTGCTATGGTGTAATACACATAGGTTATGTTGGTACAACTGTTGTGTGTAGACAAGGCCTCAGTGTGACCGCAGGCTGGGTGGTCAGGAGGAAGATACCCATTCCTGCTAGCAAAGGAAAACCTGGTGTTTCATGAGCTGAAAATGCCGCACGCAGGAAGACAAGCAGAGTTTTTCTTACCAATCAGATTGACACCACCAGGATTCAGAGGGTTGTACGGGGGAAGGGGTGCGTCCGAGCGCTGGAAATGTGTGACCGGAATCCACAAAGATCTGCTAGGGACAAGTAGATGCCCTAGGGTTAGGGGGATATTCATCCTCGTGTAGGGGCACTGCTGAAATCTTTGAAGGGCTTACATGGGATTTAAGCAGCACGTGGGCCACATGCTGGGCCCGCCACATGGGTGTGAATTTCAACCAAGGTGAGGTCAGATTTCTCCCCCCCCCCCCCCCTTTTGAGCGCAGTGGCGCTTTCCCATCTACGTTAATCCCATCAACGCTCTGCTGCAAATACCAGTGCTGTGTGCGGGGATCTCTTGTGCCCTGGGCTTCTGAACAAGCCCTTGCATTTCTAAATAAACCAAAGAGTAATGAGCTGGGAGAGGCTGTCTCGCATTGCGCTGGCTCTGCGTGCCCGCTCTTGTTTGTAGCCTGTATTAATGAGGAAAAGCTGCTGACAGTACAGGCGGTGTGAATTCTGAACTGTCTGGTAGCTCCTCAGCTCCTGTCAGGCAGGATCATAGCCAGGGAGTGCAAAAGGGAACAGAAGATTCAGATTCCCCCCCGTGCTGGACAGGTGAGTCAGTAGCGACAGCCTCCATCATGGAAGAGGCTTGAGAGTCAGGATCCGGACAATTTTAGTTTGCGTCAAAGCACTTTTTTTAAACCAACAACGCAGTAGTGGAGCTGACTGGGAATTTGTCGACAGAACTTTTGTGGGGAAAATGCCAGTTCGTGGAAACCGAAACTTCCTGGCAGGGGGCCAATTTTGACAAATTTTTGTACTTTTGAAAAGAATTTGATTTATTTTCTGAAGGGATGTGGATGTAATGGACGGTGAAGGGATGTGGTTCACAATTCAGCCTACTGCTACTCTTGAGGCAGAGCCAGGTGTCTCCAACGCCAAATGAACTGGGAGAAGGTTTTATGGTTCCACTCTGGCGGTCACGGTGGTGTGGAATTGGAACAACAGAAATAAGATTCAGGAAGTAGGACTTTAGATTATTGTAGAAAACAGGTGCAATTCTGGAAAATTCTCCCTCTATAGTTGCACCGACGGAGAGTTTTTGGCCCTTGTGCTCTTTATTGACGCCACTGTTGGCCTGACAAGTGAAGCGACTTTTGTAAGAAGAGCCCCGTGCTGGACGTGGCAGTGGCCTGACTGCCCTGAGCTGTAAACACAGTGCTGATTCAGGAAAAGCGTACATGGGTCATGTTGAGCACATGCTTAAATGGCTTCAGTGTGACTTAAAACTAATAAATGTTGTTAGTATTAGTATGGTAGCGCCGAGGAGCCCGGGCATGGCTCCACTGTGCTAGGTGCTGTACAAACAGAATCAAAGCACAGTTCCTGCCCCAAAGAGCTACGATCTGCTTCCTAAATTTGACACTCTCGAGTTAAGCCTGGGTTTAAGCACCTTTCTTGCCCAGAGCTACTTTCTTAAACTGGGTACTTTGGTAACCAAAAGATCCTTTCCCCACCTACAGACCATCTTGTCCTTGAGAGGGTTTCCTTCAACTCTTCACAGAGCTTTTATCTTTAAACTCCCTCCCTCCCCCCGCCCCGGAAATCAGAAGTTATAAATATTAAGTTTTGGCTGCGCCGTCTGCCCTCACAGAACAAAGCTTATCAGGCTGCACACCCGCTGTTGCTGCCATTCCCCAGGTCCCTGCAGACTAAAGATTAGAGATGTTTTAATCATACTTGGTATTAACTGGAGGCGAGATTGAAGTACAGGCAGAGAGGGGCATAAATCACTCCTGCTATTATTTGATTTTTATCAGCCGGGGGGGGAGCTGTTCTCGCACAAAAGGGACCTTTATGAAAACAGCTTCAATCAAACTCCCCTCTCCTGCAGTTGTGTTGGTGTGTCAATGTACTTCCTGCCTTTGGTTTATTTTCATAAACTCCCATTCATTTAAAGGCAGTAAATATCAAAGCCGTCCCAGGCTCCAGATAAGGGAGGGAGCAGCTCACCACAGTTGGATGAGATTTTTCTATCTTGCTAGTTAAAGTCCAAGTGACTGGGTTGGTGGGGGTTTGAATCTGCTTGGTTGGGTTTTGTTTGGTTGGTTTTAAGATATTTATCATTTTTAATTAAAAAAACAGAGAGAGAGAGAAATGTGCAAATACCAGCTGGAGCCATGGCGCCGATTGAATTGTTTGCTCTCGACACTGGCGAGCAAGGTAGGGGGAAATGCATGCGCTGATCACGTTCCAAACCAGGGGCCTGCCCAAGGATTTGGTGCATTGGGAAGAGGGTTGGGGGTGGGTGGGCTTCTACTATTCTGATTAGCAACCGTTTCCCGATGGGGGAAAAAGCAGAGGTGGCCCTGTTCCAAAACGGAGACGTTGGTGCTGGATCCATGTTGGTCCATCCAGAGACAAGTTAGCCTGCAAGGAATGTAGTGGTACCACTCCCAGTGACTAGATGCATAATTACACACATCTCAATAATACGGAGTCCTGCCATCCGTGCAGGGGGCTGGACTAGATGACCTCTCGAGGTCCCTTCCAGTCCTATGATTCTATGAATAGTGATTATACACGCTTGACGTTCAGAAATCGGGGTTTGTAAATAAGCAGTCAGCTACAGTGTCCAAGCGTAGCGGCATGTTCAAAGTGCTCTATAAATAAAACCAGGAGAAAGCTGGATTGTAATTCGTCGGCTGCCAATGGCTTACGACTTTTTCAGCTTTGCCATCCCTGTGTTTTTACCACTATGTCACAAAATGTACGTGAAGGCGAGGTTTGTGCCTGAGGTAAATTACAACCTAAACCAGACAAATAGGGATTATGGGACCCCTCGGTTCAGTGGGCACCTGCCTTTTCCAGCACTATCATCAATATTCATTAACTGGAATCTGTTGGACTTGAAGATTCACTGTGGTTAATAATAAGGCAGGTGTCCAGTTTGTGTGTAATTCATGAAGGGAGCCTCAGGGCTGTTTGAAAAAGCAAAAACCAAACTTGCTTTTCTGCAGAGTTCCTCGGCATGGCAATCCTTGCAGCAGTGAAACATGTAGACTCTCTCCAGTGCTGAAGGAGATCC
Organism: Lepidochelys kempii; assembly: GCF_965140285.1. NCBI lineage: Eukaryota > Metazoa > Chordata > Testudines > Cheloniidae > Lepidochelys > Lepidochelys kempii. The sequence continues at coordinate 19,805,066 of NC_136394.1, read as the reverse complement.
CAGCCTGCGATTGATGGGGGAGAGTGTGGATCAGTCCAGAGAGCTAGCTGCCGAAAGTGAAAAAATGTAATAAACAAAAGGAGAAACATTTATTTAAAGTAGCCCCAGGGCCACCCTAGCTGCTGGTGTGAGGGGCAGTATTTGTCACAGTTCAGAGGTAGTGGGATTGCTGTCTCTTTTTCTTTTCTAAGCGAGTAACATGTTTGTACGCAAGTGGCGGGAGGATCAAGCTGTTCGGGAGCGCTGTCCCCTGCTTGCCGGCAAGCTTGGGTTCCACGGGTACTTGCTTAGGTGGGAAATTCTTTGGTGGGTGGAGTTGGGTGATCAAACCACCCTTCCTGCAGTCCTAGCAGTGTCTGATAATGAAACCCCACAGGCAGAGCATTTGGGGGTAGTCCAGGGGATGGTAATGGGATGTGAAGTGTTCAGTGAGACACTTGAATCTAAGTCAGTTTGGCAGGAACAGGTTGTCACCTGTCAATGGGCAATGGTTGCCCTTAAAAAGCATCTTCCATTCTTAAAAGCTTAGCCTCTATGAGGAGATCGGTATGGGGAATCCCTCGCCAACCAGTCAAATCTTTAAGTGGGGCGCTGGGTGTTCGCTGCTGTCTGTGAAAGCCCACTTCAGAGTAGGCTGTGGTTCACATTGTTAAAAATCTCCTCCAACATTATCAGCAATTGTCATGTTTGTTGGCAATCTCTGCTGCTGCTCAGCATATGTGCAAGGTGTCTCTGGTGGCACATGGCCAGGATTCATCACTGAATTTGGTCCGCAGGTTGGATCACTAGCTTCCATGGCCCGGGTGAGTGCGAGGTGAATGCTGATTCATGCCCCCCACTGTCTGCTGAGCCCAGAGATTGAAGTGACATACATTGTACTGTCTGTCCTCTCGTGCTTAGGACTGCTCCTTTCCATCACCCTGAGGCATGTGGTTGGTTGGGGCCATGGAGAAAAGCCCCGCAGTGTCACTGTCCATGCTGAATGTGTCTCGTGTGTCGATCCAGCACCTTCCACAAGCATTAATTCCCCAAGTAAAGCAATCTCTCACTCACACGTAATAAACCCAACAAATTGGGCCACCAATCACACCCAGTGGAATCTCATCTAAAGTGTCCACGGTGGGGAGATGAGCATCTCGGACCCTCACAGTAAACTGCCTCCTAATTGAGTTAAAAAGTGCAGAATCTTTTCTCTGCTGGCACCCCCGTTTTGTCTGATAAACGAGCCGAGCAAACCTTATCACGGAGCAGACTGCCGTTCTGCTAATGCAGCTTTGCTTGGGCTAAAGATAATTGATGCTTTAATAATACTGCATGTGACCCATGAGAGCGGGGCTGAAGTACTTATGCTGGGAGAAGCATAAATCACCGGCAGTTTTGTTTAATTTTTGTCAAATGTTTAGGCTGGGAGCGAGGGGGATTTCTGCACTGCAGTTGAGAGGAATGAGCATCCGTCTCCGAGCTAGCAAGCGATTGAGTGATCACCCCTCCTGTTGCCCAAATCAAGCAACAGGTTGCTAGGAGCGGCTTGTTTCCAGCTGTCATGTAACAAAAGCAAAATCAGCTCTGTCTTCTAATGCCAGGTCTACCCTACAAACTTACATCAGTGTGAAAAATCCATATTTTTGAGCGACATACAGGTAGTTATACCAACCTAACTCCTGGTGTAGACAGCACTGTGTGGCTGGGAGAGCTGCTCCCATTGCCAGAGCTGCTGCCTCTCGGGGAGGTGGATTAACTACATTGGTGGTGGGAGAATGCGACAGCCGTGCTGTATGTGTAGCCAAGCCCTCAGAGTTGAGGAAGAAGGATGAAGGTGTTACCACAGCATCTTGGCCAAAGTCACAATACAGCACAAGGAGCCATCCCTGTGCTGCACTGGCCCCAGTGAGCCAGCCCCTCGATTGTACAGAGAGGGAAGAGTTAACCATGGATGTTCAGCAGATCTCTCTGCTTAGGGGTATTTGCTATGCAAGTAATGGGCAGCAGCACGTGCCACCGCAGGGGACCGTGTAGTCTAGCAAATTGTTGCTTACCTTGGCTATCGCAGGGGACAAGCCTGACATTACTTTGAGTGTTTTTCCTCTGCTCGTGTAAGAGGCTACAAGCTTAATGCGCTCCATGGGCCTGCTTCAACCACCGTGGAAGCGGGTGGAAGTGGATGAAGCTCCTGCTGCAAGACAGACGTAAAGGTGTCTTTGGGGCAAGGGCCCTCTCTTACTATGTGTTTTAACAGCATCTAGCACAATGGGGTCCAATCCTGGCCCTCTTCGATGCAACTGGAATGCAAATAAATATTACTACTAAATCCCATAAACCTAGAAGGTGACTGAAGTTACCAATTGCAGCACCTCCTGTTGAACAGTACAAAGCTACATCCGACAACATTGGAGGACAGTTCAGTTCTGGTTCCTCAAAGCCCTTACGTATGTGCTTAACCCTAAACATGTGCCGAGGGGCTGGAGACATGCTTTGCTGAATCGGAGACGTGCTCTGGGGGCCTGATGTCTCATGCTGGAAAGACTTATTCAATAGCAAAAATGCAAGCACTTGGAAGTGCAAAAATGCCACCATTTTTTACCAAACTCTTTTAGTGGCTTCCCGTTGAACACGTGCCTGGTGATTTGTGCCACGTGGTAGAGGGCTGAATTGCACTCTTGGGCCACAGAGCTCCCTCGGTCTGGGTATGCACTGCTGATTCCCATCACTGCAAATTTCATACATGGATTGAGGGCTTTGGTCCTAAGAGTCCAAACTACTGGTGTGTCCTGGAGAGGACAAAACACTTGCTACTTGCGTTGGCCCTGATTCTGTATAGAGAGCCATGTGGGTACATGGGGCAGTTGCGTGCTTCTCTGTGTGATATGGGGGCCAGAGAGTGCCGCGCTGCCCTTTGAGAGAATTTTGCCCTTAATGTTTCATGTATAACATTTAGTATTGCAAACAATTGTTCTCCCTTGAGTTTGTCCCATGCTGGCCTCTTTACCACCAAATCTACTTGCCTGTGTACAAAACCGTGGCAAAGGGTCATGCCTTTGGAAGTAATCTGTGTTTACTGTTGTGGAGAAAGAGAAAAAAACCAGAAGACCTAGATCATGGGGAAAAGTGTTTGGGTTTACTCTTAACATGTTTCCATTCTTGCAGTATGGGGCAGAGAAATATGTGATCATTAGTTTGCAGGGAACATTCTGATGCGCGGATGGGGGTGGGGGGGAAAAACTCGCCATACATTGGCAAGATATTGCTATAGGAGGCCTGTGCTGTGTTGTTTACTGTAGGTCTTACTGTGCAGCTCTCTGACCGATCAGTTACATTCCAGCCTAGGTGTGGGAATTGCAATGTGATTACTGCTTGGTGGAGTGTATTTATACTCTGGAGATGTTATCATGGTTAGCCTTTGGCAAATAAACGTGCCATCAAGCCTGTCCTCCCCCCATCATTATTTAGTGGTTTTGTTCTGTGTTGTACCAGTCGGTTGCAGGTGGCACAAGGAGAACCCAGTGGAGATCTCAGAGATCCAGTGGCAGAGTAGGCAATTTGAACTATCTTTCAGTGTATCCCTGGCTAATTTTAAAGTGGAAGACACACTAAAATTGGGGTGAAAGAGACAGACCTCAGCATCAAGGCGTGCTGGGCCTTGTTGGCAGGGGCCAGCTACAGCCAAATCCTGCTTCTCTGCATTACTGCACATTTCCTTAGCAGTCAGTGATGAGGCAAGCGAGGTGAACAAAACACAGCTTTATTAACACATGCTGAGAGCGGGCCCCCGCTGTACATTTCTGAATATAGGTCCCTGACCAGCTTAGGTCCCTCTTGAAACCTGGTCCTGTCTGTCAAGTTCTGTTCCTGCAGTGCTGTTGACTAACCGGGAGGATGCTTGTCTAAAGGTTATAGAAACATCGAAGGGTGAGACTTTACTTTCTTTTCTCAGCCATTTCCAATTATGTGTTTTGACTCACCAGGAAGCCAAAGGCCTTAACAATTAGCATAAGTTGCTACAATAGTAAATCACGATCCTTCTTCTTACCATCAGAGGGCACATGTCTTGTGTGAAAATTGAAAGTGGGGAGCAAGGAGACGGGCAAAGTGGATGTGTTGTCAGCAGCTTATCGTGTGGGTCTAAAGACACGCAAAGCCCATGTTACAGGCTGGCAAAGATCAGTTACGTAAATGTGTGTAGGAACGGCACAGCACAGTGTGGTACTGTGGGCAAGGGAGCATGCTGTTACATGGGTGAGCCAGGGATGCAATGGGTCAGTGAACGTATGCGAGTCATGTTGGGCAGAAAAAGCCAAACCTGGGCTGACTGTATCTATCTCAATCTGCCATCCAGTCCATCTCCAGCTACCTTTTCCCACCAGACGTGGTCGGTATCAAAGATGAGCTGGTGAGCAGGAGAAGTTGTTCACCACAGCATCTTTGTCCTGCCTGACAGAATGAGGCTTTTTAGATGGATGAATTAGCAATTAGTGCCACTAGAGGTCAGTAAAGACTAAGCGTCAAGCCGGCTGCCCAGAGGACAGTCCATCGCAAGGAGGGAGTGGGGAGCAGCAAGGTGGTAGCTGTGAGAAAGGTTATGTTGCGTTCCCAGAGTAAATCGTTAAACATGTGAGGACGGAGGCTGTGGTGTTACCCAGAAATATGTCCAACGAAATACAATTGTGCAGAAGCATTTGCTTACTAAGGAATGATGTCAGTTACATTTGATTTACTGCTTCTCCGAAATAACCGTTTCAATTGGTTAAACAGCCAGACCATACACGTCTGTTGATAGAATGGGCCTGGAGTGGGCGCTGATAAATAGTCGTCTTCTCACAGTGACCTTGGATCCTGGATTTTATTTTTTAAAGTAATTTGCAAATGGATTAAAATGAGGCCTCAGACCCCTAATGCTTTCTTGGTGCTATAGAATTCCCAGAACCTTTAATAGGTTAAATTATGAATCTTATAAATGGAGTAAGTGTAACCACATTGGAGGGCTACATAGCCAGAGGACAAATCAGCAAAGAGAGTGGCTCATAACACGAGATGAGCATTGGTAGTTAAAGGGATGCAATCAAGGTTGATGCCCCTATAAGAAACTGACCTACCATGACACAGTTGTATCCTATTAAAATATTTATCTTCAGGATTGCAGGCAGGCATTTCTTCCAGCCAGCTGAATCAGACATCCCTACTGCGGGCTATAGAGGTGGAATTAAGAAAATCACAGGCTAACAGTAATGTCTACCCGCTCTTTGGCTACTGCTGTAGTTCACGGTGTCAGCATGCAATGAGAATAAAATGCTTTTAACTGATGGTGCAGGCTTTTCTGCAAAGCAGCTGCCCTCATTCAGCACCAGTGGTGCGTTTATGGGCAGCGAAGCAGCAGATTGTCATTCAGCACGGGCTCTGCTGTTTTGGCTGAGTTTTGTGTAGCAGATTTCAATTACAAAGCCCATTTAAAGTCGTTATTTGACTTTTGCTGCTGCTGCTGCGTTTCTGGGCGGGCATGCACAAAATAAAACGACCAGGCCCCCTTGAGAGCTGGCAGTTCCCAAGGTATCTGCATATGGGATTTCTACCTCACTAGGTTTAAAACTGGTCCCAAAGATTCCTCACTTTGGCCCTGATTCAGGGCAGCACTTAAGCACGTGAGTAAGTCCCACTGGGGTTAACAGGGTGTAACCACGTGCTTGATGCTAGACATGTGCTTAAGTGCTTTCCCTGCTGTGCAAATGGACTTTGCAAAACATGTATCCAGAAATGTCTGAATAAAATAGCAACAATGCAAAAAATTCAACCCCAAATGAACGTTTGTCCTTGGATGTATCCTTAACCCAAGGAACAATTCCATTTCAGATAACTTTAGGGCATGGCAAAGCATACGGGGGTCACCAGAGAGAAAACACCAAGGATCAGGTCTGAGAGATCGTGGTGTAGAAATAGCCAAGTCACGGGTGCATTGGCAAGGAGGTGAAGGATTGATTGGACACCAGGCACTTTCATTCCGATAGCTGCTCCCTCCAGCTCAGGGCTGATAGGGTAGTATTGGAAATCTTTTACATCGTGGACAATCTTGCCTTTGTCCAGGCTGAATCTACCCTGGATAAACAGGTACATCATCTGCCATTGCAGCTGTGGTCCCGCCTCTTCTTTGTCTGTGGCACATCATAGTTTAAGCTCCTGAGGATTGTAATGCTTTGGTCTAATTCTCATTCTTAGGCTGGATGGTGTTAGTGGCCTCTGATATACAGGACTTCAGACTGGATGATGTGGAGGCCCCTTCTGGCCTTGAACTCGATGACATTGAGTCTCCAGGGATGTCAGTCCAGCAGCTGTAAACTCTAAATTCACAGGAGCATCACCACTCAATAAGTTGGAATCTAAATAAGATTCCAGGGCTGTCACTCTGTGCGTCACTTTGGAGCCTAAAATGTCTGTACCGCAGCGGCATAGTAACGCCTAGGCGACAAGGCCTAGGCCTAGGCCGGCAAATTTATAATAGCAGCCAGAGGCTGCTTCCCCCGTCGCCGGTTCACGCCCTCCGCCACTGACCCCGCCCCCACTCCACCCCTTCCCTTCCCCAAATCCCCGCCCCGGCCCCGCCTCCTCTCCTGAGCGTACCGCGTTCCCCCTCCTTTGCGGAGCTGTTTCACACGCAAGCGCTGGCAGGGAGCGGGGAGAAGCAGGACCCAGCAGCGCGCTCAGGGGAGGAGGCGGAGGCGAGCAGGGGCGGCGGGGAGCTGCTGGTGGGGGCGAGGGGGGCAATTAATTCAGGGCCTAGGGGCGGCAAAATCATTAATCCACCACTGCTGTACCGTGAGTGTGAAGTGCTGGAAGCAGCTATAAGCATGGGTGAGGTGGTGGTTCAGAATATTGCCAGGTTGACTCAGGTTGGGTTTTGTGGTCTGTAACCTTCCAAACGTTAAGTTTGCAGCCATTTTGACTTTACAAATTACACTCGTGCAATCTGCAGCTACAGTAAGGCATGTATCTATGCCAGGCCAAGAGTCCTAAACCACTGTGATATCAGAGGTAGCTCAACCAATCACCATCCTTACTCTACAGCTAATTTGCATGCAACCATTTCATTGGTCATATGAGGGAGACTGCACGGACGAGGGATTACTTGGCCCAACTGCCACGTGCATAAATCTCCCATCACACCCCCTCTGATAAAAATTAACACAATCATTTACATACCAAGACAACCAGCATACACAATAACCCCAAACATACACACACCCTTACCACAGCGCACACACCTTATTCATCAGCTGCGCAAATCCACACAACTTCCCTAGCACAACACAACCCACATACAAACCAACACAACCACCCACGCATAACAACCCCAATTATCACTCTGAAGCCTAGAATACCCGTTGAGTCAGTGTGAAGCAGTGGAAATAGCTACAAAGAGGGCCTGGAGCTCTTTTGTTCAGACTACAAGCAGGTCTGGGAATCGCAGTCCGTTATCATCCAGTTTTTAAGTTCTCAGCCATTTTGGGCTTTTTTTACACACACGACTTTGAGAATGACTCCTGTTCAACAGCTCAGGCTGTCCTCTACTAATTAATATAATCCTACTGCCTGTCGCTGGTTGAGAATCAAGGGTCCTTCCTGGACTCTGTGGTTGGTAGGTAGAATCATGGTGTTGGGACATTGACTCAAGTAGTTTGGCCTCCTGGCTGCACCCGTGCAGTTCTTTACCTACAGAAGCAGGGAGATAGATAAGCAAAGTGCCTTTCACCGCCAGCGTGGATACTCTGGCCTGTGTTATACAGGGAGTAAGACTAGAAGATCTAATGGTCCCTTCAGGACTTGCAATCTTTTAACCTTAAAAATCCACAAATGTATGATAACGGGTGCATTAGAAATACTCCTCGAGAGAAATAATGAGGTGAGAAAGGGGAACACCCCACTAAACGTTTATCCCAGCCAACCGGGATGAATAACCCCTTTATCACTCCTATCTGACTGAATGCATTCTCCCAGCTGGCACTGATGGGTTGCTACTATATCAGAAAAAAATATATAATCCTTGTATCTGGTCTATTTTAGGTGTTTCTAATGTATCCATCACTGTAGTATCTAGACACTATCTTGCTTCTCTTTAATCACTGCTTGTAGTAGAGTTATTAGAGTAAAATTAAAATAGCTGCACAATAAAACTCCACATTAAGTTACAAGTATGGTAAATTTCCCTTAAGTGTAGTAAGATAATAGTGTAGCCGTGAGGGTTCCATACTACACTGAATTATGGTGATAAACTGTGTTGATCCACAGAATAGTTTTATGTAAGATCCAGCATAGTGTCCATAATTTTGCTACCATTCAGCTAGTCTGATTTTTTTAAAAAAGGCCCTTCAGATTGATAACATTTTTGTACACACTGTTCAGTTTTTATAATTTCCAAATTCAGTATGGTGAAAACATTCCACTAGAGATAATAGCTGATTGGTAGTGACAGCTGCTTTCTAAGGATTCTTAGGCATCATTGTAGCAAGGCATATGCTCACCATCATTGCAGAGTGGGAAAATAGGTGCCCTCCGTGACTGATCTCTGTCTGCGGGTTTTCTGTTGTCTAGTTCATTGGAAAATAGGGTTTCAAAAGTGGGGGTCTAAAATTAGGCTTCAGAGTGCATATTTAAACACTTAAATAAGTGGCCTTATTTTCAAAAATGCTGACCACCCAGCAACTCCCAAGGGCTAGTGCTAGGAGTAACCAAAGCTACCAGTAGTTACCAGAGGTGGGGTCTATGCAGTCCAGTGGTTAGAGCTGGAGATGATGTGTTTGACTGCAGGGAGGCTTGATTCCTAGTCCTCTGTCTTAGCCACTAGATCACATGGACCCCCCCACCCCTAGACTCTGCCAGTAGGTTTGATTGTTCCTCACACTAGTGCTGCATTCTACTGATGCTGCTATTTCCTCTTGCAAAAGGACAAAAGATTATTTCTCCTCCCTACATCCTGAAGTCTCCTTTTGGCCATGATACATTCCTCCTGCAAATTAAAGCAAGGAACTGACAGGGAGCAGGGGGAGGAGGAGTGGAGTGTAACAGGTTGTTCTGCCTTGTTTACAAAATTATTTCCCCAGGTAATCAGTGCCTGAATCCTGGGCATAGATGGTTTCAATGTCATGCTTGAAATATGGACCAAGGAAAGTTGTGGATCCTGCCACGTCAAACATCACATGAACTTGAACATGATGGTGCCATGGGATGAGCATCTCCTTTGTTTCTTGAATTCATTGGATGTTTGCTGGAGGGAAAGGTACAAGGTACCTTATAGCAGCCAACAGCTGGCTGAAATCATCTTCAGCGCTGATCTTGCTGGTTACCAGGTGGATGGGGAATGGTAAACAAGAAAGCATGCAGATCCAGTTGGTTGTCCTTTAGAAAGCCCTTTGGCTCTTCTCTTGTGCAGAGCCTTCTTTCACTTCTTGCTTCTTTGTATTGGAGATGGAATTGCCACGACCGGTTATGGTTAGTCCCCACTGGCACATACATTCCCCTTCCAGTGGCATATAATTTGCACAATGGCGTAAGTGTGCAGCCACTGCCTTCTGCAGCCACCAAGACATTGCTTAGGACTTTTTGCCATGACAGTGCTCCACCAACATTAAACAAGTACTCCTCACAGGGGAAGGTGGTATTATTAGTCACATTGTACAGCTGGGGAAACTGAGGCAGAGAGGGCTAACGTTTCCAAGACTACACAGACAATTGCAAACAGAACTCACAAGGTCCTGTCTCCTGGGCAGATGCTCAGCTCCTTTATCAGGATGTCTTCCAGGGAACCAAGATAGGCCAATGCGCGCAAGTATCACTATAGCTTATGTTATAGGCCAGCTCCTTCAGTGTAGCTCCATTGAAGTCAATCAGTGAAATCAATGAAGCTGTGCTGAAAGACACCAGCTTGGGTCTGCCCTACTTGTGTCTGTTCTGTTGGTTAGTTCTCCTGGTGCCAAGTAGTTAAGTGATGCCTAACTGGACAATAAATAAGTGCCACATTTAAGGAGTTTCATTTGATTTTTGAATTTTTATCTCTTTTCAAGTGCTGGATTTTCTTTTAATGGCATCTTGTAAACTGGACAGTCTCTCCTTTGGGGACACCTGGTGAAATAGATCTGATCTGTACAGGAAAAATAGCACTAAGCCCCTTAGGGCCATTCGGCTCTGAGAATGGCTTGCACTGCTATTGCCGAATATTGACTGGGTCAGGCTTTCAGCACACAGAGCTGTGCGTCACCTGCTACAGCCAGGCAGCTGGTCACTTAGCTGTTAATATTGACGGAGGGAGTTGCCTAATGTATGCATGTGCCATTAGACTCCTGGCTACTGTGTGACATATACCAGCGGTGATGAGGTGACCTTTGGCTTTTTTTGAGGTCATGCCTGGCTCTTGCCCCAGATGCTTGTCAGCGCAGCGAAACGGCCTTAGCCGTGTTTGTTCATTTCCTGGGCATTCATTCGCATTGCACACGTGCAGGTGGGTCAGCCGCCTTTGAGGGGACATCTGTGGGCTCAGGCCGACACTGTGGGCTGGACTCTCTTCTCTCCTCTATTTTTCACCAGCGTAACTCCATTTTCTTCAGGTGCCGCACACTCCTTCTATACACCTTTGTGTACACCGTTGTGATAAACTGCAATGGTTTCCTAGCCTTCGAATGCACTAAGACTGCGGCTAGCTGTCCTCAGTGCCGTAAGAGAAGTGCCTCCTTTTTCACATGCTAAACCACAGGACGCACTCGTGGGATTGGGGAACTGGCTCCCAAAGCGCTCCCACACCGTGCTGCGATCTCCCTTGCCTCACTTGGTCTGACTGTTGTTGATCTGTCTGCATTTCAAAGGACTGTTGCTCATTCATATTTGTGATCCACTTATTGGCTCGCTCTGGTGTATTGATTAGTCCAAACTCACAGCAGCGGTGAAGCCTCGAGGACGTATCCTAGAACTCAAATGAAACGTTGAAACGCTTCTGAAGCCAACACAGGGAACTCCCCCTTCTGCAGGATGGGACGCAGTGGAGCAGCTTTGAAAGGTTTGAGAAGTGGGCTGGGGACAATAATACCTTCAGAAGCATGGCCAGGTTTCAGAGGTAGGGCTGGAAGGGACCTCGAGAAGACAAGTCCAGCCCCCTGCACTGAGAATGAGGGTGCTCTGTGGAGAATTCGAGAGCCCTCAGGCCTGCAGTGCTTCTAGTGATGGCACAATGTGCAAATAAACAGAGTGGAAATGCAGCAGAGGGCCAGATGGAGAATTGTGAGTCAACTCAAAATGAAATTTTTTCAAGTTCTCATGTCAACTGAACTGGATTGTTTTTAGGTTTTTCAGTTTGCCCTTCCCATCCCAAGCCGAAAATCCATGAATCACTCAGCCATACCTAGCAATCAGTACCTGCTTATCCCATCAACGGAATCGATGCAAGGTGAGTGATCCGGGCCTGGTTCATGAGCCACAAAGAAACCAGAAGCAATGCATGTTACTCAGTAACAAAGACTGTACAGTGCATACGCTCAATATATCACCCAGAGGACATTTTTCTCACAGTCAGAGAGTCACTAGTGGGAAGCGTGGCAAAAGAGTAGGGCTGAGGCCTAGCCTTGGGAACGCCGTCTTTGGAAGGGCCATCTCTGGGGAAGGGATAAAATCAGTGGAAGCCCCCAATGGTACGGCAGAAATTTCTAGCCAAACCCTGATGGGCAATACTGAAGCCACCATCCCAATGTTGCAGGCCAGGAAAGGTTGGTTTGCCTGTGCATTTTAATTGCTCGTTCTCTTTCCTTCTTTATCTGATTGGATTGTGAATTATGTTGGGTTTTGCATTTGCAGTTAGAGAGTAGAACAGATGGCAAAGGCTTCATTGGAAGTGACGTGGCCATTAAAATAACTTGTGCTCTTCACTGACAGTTCACAAGAAAAGACCTTTTGCTCCACGGAGACATTGAAAGAAAGTCACTACAGCAGGGTCCCACTCTCTTACTTTTTCCAAAAGACTCCCAGCTGATGCAAATCAGCGTAACTACACAAAATCAGCATTAAAGCCAAATTATACTCCCTGTGGATCTGGCAATGTACGACTTTAGAACGGAGAAGCTAATCAATTTCTTTTCAGGCATAAATCTCCACTTTTTTTCTGTTTACAATCAGTAATCCCGTATTTACATATAATATCGCCATGGTAGCCTGCCAGTCCCTAATATACTAGCTAGCTCTTCTCCGCTAGTTTGAAAGGGATCAGTGTGGGATTATTAAATCAGTAAATGTTTTATGGTTTCATCATCATCTAACAAACTGAGATGGATACAAATTGCAGGATCCTGCATTTGTGATGAGAACCAAGTGAAATTTTTGACACTAGTAGTTTATTTGCTGAAAAAACCCTTTTTGGGTTGACCGAAGCTATTGGCGAATTTGAGTCCAATTCAGGGAATAATTTGGGGAAAATAATTTTTATGACCAGTTGATGTGTTTTTGTTCTGACATTTTTTTTAAATGAAACTTTTCACCTTTTTGTTTCGAAATGACATTTTGTTTCAGAATTTAGGTAACCAACAAAACAAAGACACACAACATCCAAACTCAAAACAAAGTGGAAAAAACACAACAAAAAAATTCCCTTGGGTTAAACAAAATGGTTGGTCTGACCCAAAACAAATTTGTTGTTGTCGTTTCAGTGAGAAAACCCAAAAAACTCCACGGTGGGTTGACTCTCAATGAATTTTTTTCAGATTGGCCATCAAACCAAAAAATCTAGTTGAGAGATTTCTGTGAGGGTAAATCGTATTTGCTGTGACCTCCTCATGGCATCTTTGCCACATACTTACCATTGTTAATATTTATTTGTATCACAGTAGTGCCTAGAGATTGCAATTAAGATCAGGGTCCCTTTGTGCTAGGTGCTATATGCACACATAATAGTAGACAGACCCTGCCCTGAAGTGCTTACATCCTGAATAGATAAGACAGACAGAGGAAGATTATCATCCTCATAGTACCTACAGCGCTGGGAACTTTAATTCAGATCTTCTAAATTTTAGTCTAGTATCTTAACCACAAGACCATCTTTCTTACAACTTACCTTACAGATCCAAGGTGGGTGATGTGAGGCCTAATTAATGTTTATAAAGTGATCTGAGGGCATTGGATAAAAGGTGCTATATACGAGCTATTGTATCACATCAATGTTATTCCCTAAGGATGAAATCCTGACCCCGTTGGAGTCTTTGGCCAACTTCAGAGGGGCCAGGAGTTCACCCCAGTTATATAGCCTATGTGGGGAGTGCCATGCTCCAAATTCTGCACTTCCCTTGTGATGGAGCCTCGCTCATATCCACACATCCCACCTAGCGCCTTGCTGCCCTGTATCTTATATCCGGGATGCCACACAATGAAGCTAGCCATTAACAGGCTGTGTCACACCAGTTCAATAAAGTATTAAATGACTTTGCTTGTCTTTTCATCAGTGAGGCACTTCCATTCAGCCACCTCCAACCCTGGCTGATATTTCTCAATGAGACTGTAGAAAGAGAATTTCATCTCAATAACAGAGCAAGATTCCGTTAGACATGCCACTAAGAAACTTGCCTATGTATATTTTAGATTTGGATTCATTTATTCTTTTGCAAACCGGGGCCTTTTTGTTAGCAGCCACGTATGCTGAACAATCCTGTCCTGGCAGGGCGCTCATTTCTAATGTCTGTGGCTCTGCAGTGTAGTTTTGACTGGACTGATCGGTAGCATTTTCCACATAGCATTGTTTGTCGGAGTGAATGATTGTAGCCACAGGCCTGACTATACTTGGGGCATCATTTTCTAAAACTTGGCTTTAATCTTTATCACTAGGTGTACCAGCGTAACCGCCAAGCTAGCTCTAAGATTAGGCAGAAGGTCTTTGCTTGGTTCTGGCCGTGTTAGCCTGAAACATCTCAGCCTGTTCGTAGGTGTTACTCTGGCTAGAAAAGGACTAAAAAGGTGCTGGTGATTTGTTACTCCTGGATATCTGGGAGGTGGGAGCTTGCTGGGGAAGGAGGATGTAAGTTGTAGGCTGAGTGACGGAGGATGGCCCTATGGTGAAGGCACAGGGCAAGGACTCGGGCAAAGTAAGCTCAGTTCTTACCGCTGCCATCGATGGCTTGTGTGACACTCTGCCTCTGTTTCTCATCTGTAAAATGGGGATAATATCATTGCCTTTGGCATTTTGCCTGATCTGCTTGTGTAAGCTCTTTGGGACGAGGCTGCCTCTTCCCGTGGGCGAGATGGCAAAGTTCTTGCCCAGATTGGGAAGCATGAATTGAAGTGGGAGTAACTACTCACCAGTGTCACGACGGAACTCACAATCTGGCCCTGTGCATGTGTACTTTGTATTGGGGCCCCTGAGCTCACTTGGTGCCTCTGGGTGCTACCATACTACAAATCATCTGTAACGTGCAGCCTTGTTGGAGGAACTCTGGGAACAGCCAGCCCCTGGGAGAAGGTTTGGGCTGAACTTTGTTTTCCCATTTTTGTTTCCTTTGCTAGCAAAGGGAGTGGGTGAGTTTGGGCTCTACACAGGGAGCACATTGTATTTGCAGAGCAGGCTGAGGAAGGCACTTGCTCACAGGCTTCATGGTCTAGACCCTCAGCTGGTGTGAACCGTCACGGTGCCACTGAGCTCAGTAGATCTCTGCCAGTTCACACCAGATGAGAATCTGATCCTTGGGTTTAGCTGATCGACCTCGCGCAACTGGGATTTTGTAGAACTGTTTCCATCAGGTTTTTAAAGGAACAGTTTGGGAAATGTGCACCCTATTCAGGGCATGTAAGAGAACAAGCTTCAGAGAGAGAGAATTGCCCATTTCTAGCCCTAGAGTGTCAGAACATAGACCTGCCACTGAAGCAGGACTGAATATTCCTCCCCCTTTGTACTTAGATACTTGTAACTGTTTGTAGAGGAGAGAAGCCCTCATTTCAGGCAAGAAGGAAACATTTCTATGGCAGCTTGATTTTTTTTTTAAATAAATGGAAGCTGTTCAAAAAGGTTTGGAATGTTAGAAATATTCTACTATTCACATTTGTTTTACGTGTTCCTACGGCGCCTGGCACAAAGGGGCCTTGATCCTAACTGGGGCCTCTGGGCAATATTATGATGTAACTGTAAAAATTATTTTTTATTATAAATAAATAAATAAGGTTATTGTAATCATTAGAAATCCTGGAGGAGGTGGCTTAGTGGGTGAGAGGGATGAAAAAAGCAACTTATGACATGCCTGTATGTTTTGTGTGTGTGTACATGCCCATAAAAATATATCACTTTGATTTGGCAAAGTGTTTTAAAAATATTTGTATCAATGTCTCTCAAACCAAATACAAAGCCCATTTTTTAAAAAGCTGGCTATGCCCCGAGAAGGCTTTGCACAATATAGTGTCAAATAAAATCAATATGTTGCACTTGACCTTGGTGAGGACTTGGGTTGCCTGCCGTGCGTCCTTGCTGCAGAGCTCCCTGTTGACTTCTCTTCTCCACGCTGATCGGCGCTTTTGGGGCTGTAGTTTTGTTTAACAGCTCACAGTGTTCGGCTCTTGACAGCACAAGCGTGAATTATTTAGAGGCACAGAAACAAAGTTGGACGAGTACAGTACAGAGACAAAAGAGGGTAACACTGAAGTGCAAGAGAGGCCAAGTTGAAAAACACACTGATGCAGGAGGCTATCTAGGTGAGCAATCGATGTTATCTGTGAAACAAAGGAAACAAAACAAGACTTGATTGTAATGCTAACTTCTCTGTATGACTGGATTTTATTTCCAAGGAGGGTCAGTGTGTATGATAGGCAAAGTGCAGGCTGCTACTCCATTATACTTGGGATAAATAGCCGTATGGGCATTTCCTAGCCATGCTTGCTCAAAGAAAGGTATCTTTTCATTTGCTGGTGTTTAACCTTTGGTACCCAGTTTGAATTGGGTCCCGGCTGCAATTTGTTCTAATTTGAGCCAAGTAAAAAGCTCAGAGGCTTAAATCTGCAACAGCACGCGTTACAGCACAGAGTCATCGTCAGTGAGCATCATGGAGTGAGTTCCTCTTGGGCTCTTTCCTACTGGGGACTGATGTATTAGACAAATGCAGAAGTCATATGACCCAAGTATGAAAGAAACACTTAGAAGAAGGTTCCATACAGCTACCCAAAGCCACCCAATTGTAAGGAAACTCACACCAGTCATTTTTCACTATATGGGGGGAAATCCTGTACTTGGAACTGGCGTTAAATTTTTGTAACTTTGTAAAACCATCCTGCCTTCAGTTGCTAGACATAGTAGAGAACAAAACATAAAGGGGCAGAGTGGAAAGGTTATCCAAGGTCATGGTTTTTCATTGTCACCCAGTTTGCTAAGAGCCTGATCCAAAAAGTCCATGGAATTCTTTTCATTGAGTTCAGATAGGCTTTCGATCAAGCCCTATTTGCTAGTTTGAAAAATCCTGGTTGCCCCCTTTTTCCTCATCTGTAAAATGGGAATGATATTTGACCTGCATTGTAAGGCGCTTTGAGATCTACTGGTGAACAATGCTATATAAAAGCTAGGTATTGTTGTTACATGCATAGGGTTTGATGTGATGCTGACAGTCCTGTCCATGGCCTTTTTTAGGTGTCTCTCTGCCTAATGACTTTGGAATATCTTCAGAGTATGGTTAAAACAAATCCCTGAAGATGACGAAGTCCTAAGTACTTGCACGGGATGGTCAGAACTCAGTCGGCTTTGGTGTTCACGTATACGAAATGAAAGCCTACATTACATAGCACGTGAAAGGCTTTGCTAATTAAGTGCTCCTATATAAACATTACAAACTGTGTCATTGCAATCTTCCTAAAAACAGTCGAATAGGCCCAACTTCTCCCTTGCAGTGCAGCATGGTTACTTTGCCCCCACCCCACTCATGCCAAGTGGCCCTACGCCCAGCATAGCTGGCCATGGGATCCTCAGAGGTGATGTAGAGAGAGAGTACCCACACATCACTCCCTGCTGCTAAACTAGGGGGAATTGTCTGAGGAAAGAGGTTGTGACCATGGCTTCCTTATACTCCTCCAGTCCCTGGCTACTGTACTGGCCCTGTGAGGACATTATTAGCCAGTGTAATTTAGACAATAGACAGACTGCCGGTGCTATAATGGCTAAACTGCTTTGTATGCTCCTGCTAGCTCCCGCCAAGCTACTGCAAGTATGTGTATGCAAGTCAGGGAATTATGCCCCTCGCTCATAGTGCAGCCATGGCCTAAGAAGTCTGGACTCCCCCCTCCCCCCCCCCTTGTGGAACTGGTGTTCATCTGTACAATGATTTTGTTAAATAGCTGCATTCGCTCATTGGTATTTTATACACATTTGTTGAATTTCATTCTTCTTTAACATTACACCTACCAGACATTTTTCACATGTAGAATGCTACTAAAACCTATATTTACACACACACACGCACACACCCCCCACACACACCCTTTAGGACAACAAATGACCAGGAAGGGATAGACGGTAGTAATTCACTCATATTTTTCCCTGACATTTATCAAAGGCTCAAGTTTTCCTCTTATGGTTTATGATGTTATCATGGTCCTGTCTAAACTGCTACCTCAAAATACATTCTTCAGGGTTATTTTCTCCATAAAACACTGACAATAATAACTTCTCCTGTAAAACCTTCAGCTCCTGCTTGCACTGTAATTTTAGAACTGCCAAACCATCCACGTAAATGTGATGGCTAGCAAATTGCAGGCTTGTAGATATTTACTATCCCTGCTTACGACCACCAGGTCATGTTATGCCGTTGTGATGACTTATTCACTGAGTTGGCGAATGCAGACTCAGATCACCGACAAGGTTGGTTGAGGCAGATTTAATGGATCATGTCCTTTCAGCTGCCAAGAAAGTTGTCCCAGGCCAGTAGATCCTGCTACTGAACCCAGTTCCAGTGACATTGAATAGAGATGGATTAACAAAAGCAGAAACAACATTTGCACACATGCAGCCTTATCTAATCTAATCCAATCTATCGTTCTGTGTACTTAGATGGCCCTCACCATCAAAGTATCTGAGCACTTCACTTCAAGGCTGCAGCAACAGGCCATGCCCAAAATTTCCAGCCAAACTGCTTCTCTGTCTGCTGCTTCTTCCAGGCACTGCAGTGTCTCTTTGTCCTCACCTCAGGCATGCTAGGAATCCCTAGGGCCAAGAGTGGCTCTCAGTTATTCATTTTATCGGGCTGCTCATCAGAACCGACATCCCGGAGCTGTAGGATCTTCTGGAATTCTCTGGCTAGAGAGCACCCATCACATATGGAAAGGACCACGACCTGTAGACAGACAATTGGTTTGACAAAGTATCACAAATATGGAAGTAACTGGCCCAGGTCCTTGTTAAGGGTGAGACACAGTAAATGTAGTGTTCATTTACATCAACAACAAATTTCACCCACTAGCTTTATTGCATCTCTAGTTTTGCCACAGCAATATATTAATTTCTGGTTAAGCCTTCTCTCTCCATTATAGAAATCTCTCTCCCACCAACCTGTACCATTGCTGGGACTCACCAGATGGCCCTATTGCAAGTCGTGTTACAAGTTTTGTATAAACAGCAAGCTCTTGGAAAAATACTTATTGTTAAATGTGAGGCTAGCTGCATTTGATGTGGAAGATCTCAGCAGATAAAGTCTGTCCTGCTGGAATCTCTCTGCAGACATCCCCTTAGAATGGTGCTTAGCTATCAGGAGGAATGATTGCAACATATATAAGCATAACCGAGCTAGCTCACAAAAAATAGCAGTTTAGCCACTGTGGCATAGGTGGCAACATGGGCCTGTTATCTAAGTGCAATCCCATCCCATCCGGGACCATTGGGATGTACTTGGGTGGCTCACCCATGCTGCCACAGCTACACTGCTATTTGTAGCGAGGTCGCTTGATCAAAGCTAGCTAGGGTATGTCTGCACATGCTGCAATCACGTGTCCCAAGTGCAGTGTAAACATACCCTTAGATGTAGTTATTGCCTACACGTTTATATGTACCCAAACAAAAACATGCCAAAACATGACAGCATCCTCTCTGTTGCACGGGATGTCCTCATAGTCCACACAGTGCTCTAGATTGTATGACTTAAACAGGTATCACTCAAAGTATTTATTACTACTACCAGAGCACCTCAGAGTACCATAGACCAGGCTATCGCTGTGCCAGGCGCTATATAAACACAGACCAAAAGGAAGTCCCTTCCCCCAAAGGGTTTACAATCTAGGTATAAGACAAGAGACAGGAAGGAAACAAGGGGACTGGATTGGTCAGCATGATAAGAAGTGGGCTCAGCACACCTGTGGCCTAATTCTTAAGTTTAATGTAGGCCTCATAGCAAAGGAGAGTCTGAAGGAGGGATTTGAATGAGGACAGTGAGGTAGTCTTGCGGATGTCTACGGGGAGCTCATTCCAAGTGTGAGGGGCAGCATGGGAGAAAGGGCGGTGGTGGGGTTTTCAGTGTTGCGCATTCTTAGAATGGAAAATACTGCAAATACAGTGGACAATTTCACTATATATTGGGTGGTAACAAAGTATTCCGTTTTTAAAGAACCCCCTTTCCCTCCCGCACTGTAGCTGAGGTCAGACAGTAACCTGTGCTGTGTTGATTCGGTGTTCTGAGAGTAAACGGAATAAGTGAAATATTGGTCCCATTGATGACCATGGGAGTTTTGTCATTGTCTCCAATGGGATCAGGAATTCTCCCAGGGTGTGTTTTTGCTGACTTTTTAACCCCTGCAGTCAGGCTCTGCTAGTCACATAGACCACACTCACTAGACCCGTCTTCTCTTGGTAGAGCCATGGGCTGGGGATGAGATAAGTGGCAATTAAATGGATTTGTTTGGATTACAATGTGGAAAGGGTAGCTTGGGTTTTCTGCAGCTTGCACTCATCATCTGTCCTGCTCTACTGAACCTTCCCAGGGAGAGTGTTTTGACCAAAATGGGGTATTTTTTAAGCTCCTTGCAACACAGATACAGTCTCTGCTGTCTGAAAAACTGTGAACGTTTGAAAAGTTCTCCGTCCCTGACTTTCATGTGTCCTAATTTGCAGTGCGCACTGTGCTGTGTTTGAGGGCACTTTGTTCCTGGAACTGCATTGATCCCAGGAGAGAGCTGGTGGCTTTTTCCAAATGCAAATTATGGTTATGCCCACCATTAGAAAAAAATGCCCAGTCAGCCGCAATGATTCGTATGCGTGACAATTTGGGGAGTCTGTCTACACAGGCTATGAACTCCGTGTGAGCTTGTGAACTCACCGTATGTGTTTTTCTCAGACCTTGAGCTCCATTTTGAATGTGCAGGTGAGTTGTCTTCGTTTGCCTCCATGTTGGACTGAAATGCCAAGGCACAGTGATGAAGAGCTGGCTATAAGAGGGTCATTAACTCGAGATGGCCCTGTATTCAAATACAAATATCCGCAACAGTAGGCAGGCTCCCACTCAGAACTGGTCTGTCAAGAGAGGGGTTGCCAGGCAATGAAGTTACCTGGTCTGTGATCACCTGTTGAGGCTGATCTGGCGGTCACCTGACAGAGGGGCTAGAAGGTTATATTTGGGGCCTTTGGCCATTTTCACCAGCTCAAGATGAGGGAAGCTGCTGCAGGAGCCTGATGACACAGAGGGGATCCCTGCCTACCTGAACACAGATGATCCCCTAAAGATTCCTGAGGGAAGGGAAGCTAGAGGGAGGGGCCTTCCATTCAGAACGTTTGCTGTGTTCTATGCGATCTGTGCTGTCTGGCTATTTTTTGTGCTTCAGCAAAGAAAAAAGCTGCGTTAGAATCCAGTGTAAAGTGTTTCTGTGTGTTATGTGCTACACTTGTCGTGTGCCCTCTTGAAGAGGCAAACCAGAAAGCTCACACTTTTGAGTGGAGTTCTGGTACGGGGTGTGTTTAAACTACGGGGAGAGCGTGAGAAGCCAATGCTGGGTCCAGGGGCTGGGCAGAGGACCAAGTGATCTAAGCTCTTGGAGCTCGATTGATGACCTGCACCTCAAGCGTGTGCCTAGGGACCCCAAGACAAGGACAGTGCCTGGGCTCGTTCAGATTCCTGAGGCTTAGAACACTTGAGATCCAGCATCTGGATCCCCTCACAGCAGTCTGATGCCTGGCCAAGAGAGGGATGCTCAACCAGACCTTTGACAATACAGAATTCAGGGTTGCTCAGAGTTCCTAAATGTCCTCCAGTTTTAAGGGCCTCACTCTCGTCTCACATACACTAGTGTAAGTCAGGAGAAATTCCACTGATGTCGGTGGGTCTGGTTCTCCACTGCCTCCTGGTGTAGTCGTTTGAAAGGTGTAAAACACTTCTAAATCAATATGATAGCATTCTCCCCTCTATTTGTGTCAGTGCTAATGAGCACGTGGGATGTAAGCCAGTGGAGAATCAGGCCCCATGGAGTTCCAGCAGCATAAAAATGGTGAGAGATCAGAATCCAAGCCCCATCTGTCTATAGTCTGTTACTGTGAGTTGATTTAGAAAAGACAACAACTACTGCGTGTGTAGGATCCACAGTGTTTTGTTTTCTGCAGAGCCAGCACAGGGGCACAAGTTAATTAATAATGAACCTTTTCCCCCAGAGTTACGCAAACAGCGATGTTGACTATACCGATGCGGACAACTAAAAATGAGTAGAAAGTGCCCCATGTTAATTTCACGTTTTTGAAAACACAGCCGTTGGGGTGGGGGGAGGGGGGTGAAGTAGGGGGGAACCAATGCCTGGCCAATGTGGAGGGAGGGCAAAGCTGTATGGGAAAGATTTAACATGGAGGGCTGTATAAAAATGATAGTAAAAATAATTTTAAAATGTTCTTGGCGTTCTCCTTTCAAGATGCTTATAGTGGCTGTACTGACCATTTACAGTGTGATTAAAGGCACAACTCCGGCCATAATCCCTGTGTACCTTGTATGAAACCCTCCCGCCAGAGCCATCGGGTGGAGAGCAGCCACACAGTAGCAATAATATAGGATAAATGAGTCGTCCTCAGAGAAGGAGGAGCTTGTAGTTAAAGGACTGGAGTGGGACTCGGGAGTCCTGGCGGTGGCACAAGTCATCCTGTCTGACTTTGGGCAAGTCACTTTGGGGACATCTTCCCTGCAGACTGAATTTCACCTTGTCACTCTTGGCCTCCAGTGAGACACTTGCTGCTTGTGCTTAACTGGGTGTCAGCTCCCTGACCACTGGCCTGCCAGTCACCCAAACACTCTTCTCTGGGCTCTGCTTAGGCACCCCTGTGCCTAATCCCCTTATCCACTGAACATTCACAGAAATATCAGGTCTTCTGTCTCCAAAGAAACAGTGTCTAAGCCAGCCTGAATGATTCAGCTCAGGATCAGCACCTTGTATAACACAGCACTGAGATACTTTTATAGTGAAAACAACGGTAAGTTTATTTTCAAAGATGGGGGACTCAAGAGAAAGTGAGAAAGGATAATGGACTCAACAGGGTTACAATTAAACCAAAACCATAACACTAGAGACTAAACGTAACAGGCTAACCTTCTGTCTGTGGGACTAGATCTCACCCCAAATGGCCATTGAAGCATTTTCAACCAAGTCTGGTTGAGAGCCTGTTTTTCATGAATGTAAATATACTGCCCAATTGCTTCCTAGGTGCAGGTCCTTCTACTTGTAGCCTCTGACCTGTAACCCCTGTCAGGCCAGTTAGCCTGAGTTTAAAGCACCACCAAACTCAATAGATTCCAAGTCCAGAAGGAACCATTATGATCATCTAGTCTGACCTCCTGTGAACACAGGCCAGAGAACTTCCCCAAAATAATTCCTACAGCAGATCTTTTAGAAAAAACATCCAATCTTGATTTTAAAAGTGTCAGTGATGGAGAATCCACCACCATTCTTGGTAAACTGTTCCAATGGTTAATTACCTTCACCATTCAGAATGTGTCCCTTATTTCCGATCTGAGTTCGAGTAGCTTCAACTTCCAGCATTGGCCTGTGTCCTACTTTTCCTTCCTAGATGGAAGAGAATACTTCTTTTCTCTCGCTCTTTGTCAGGCTTCTCTATTTAGACTGCCTGCTTTTTAGGGCACTCTGGGTACGTCTACATGCAGAAAAAAGCCTCACAGCAGCGGGTCTTAAAGCCTAGGTCAACTGACTTGTGCTCATGCTATGGGGCTAAATATAGCAGTATAGATGTTCCTGTTTGGGAGGGAGCCAAGGCTCTGAGACCCTCCTCCTTCCTTGGGTTTCAGAGCGATGCTTCAGCCTCAGTGGGAATATCGACACTGCTATTTTGAGCCCCGTAGCCTGAGTGCCAGTCAGTTGACCTGGGCTCTGAGATTCACTGACGTGGATTTTTTTGCAGTGTAGACGTACCCTCTAACTAGCACATGTAGAGTGCCTAGCACAAAGGAGTCCCAGTCTTGGATGAAATCTATTGGAGCCACCATAATATGAATAACAGCTAGGAATGATATTCAAAGACTGCAAGTGGGGATTTCAAACACCCTGCCTGCCACACTGATGTTAATAACCTCAGTGGAGTTTTGAGAATGGGCAATTTTGTGTGTGTAAGTTTTATTTCAGGGAGTCACAAGGCAAAAAGAAAAAGATCACGTTATTTCTAGAGACGTGATCGTTGAACATTGACAAGGAATTGATCACAATCCCGAAACAATGCAATGAATTGCTACAGCTGGGTCATGCTGCACAAACTTGGATGTATCAAAATGGATTAGAAAGGTGAAATTTTTGCTCATTTATCACAAATACAGATGCCTCGGGTCAGGTGGAAAAATATTCCCCTTGGTTAGGTGAAGTAACTGAGGCACCTCAGATGAGAAGATTCCGGGTGGATGGATGGATACATGTACAATGCGCTAATGCAAAGGTCAGGAAGCAAACATTGGAAGTCCAGGACGCTGGCTGGAGTAATTCCCTGGAGGGCATATCGTTCCAGACCCCGTGAAATTAGGCTGGCATAGCCTGAAAGCTGTAATTCTGCTGCTATGGCTCATAAAATCACTGGACGCTGAATTCATGTTACTCACACCAAGACATGGAAATGACCAAAAGGCCCAGCTTTCATACTGAAGAAAATTGACTTGCCATCATCTCTTACAAATGGATGCAGCTAGGGACATGTGTCTATGGAACACCATGTGTGAAGAGCCATTACATCCTCCTGGGCTCCATCCGCAACATGGTTTTCTAGCTGTATTTTGGGCACCTATGGCACATGAGGAATAGGACACAGCGAATTGAAGATTTCCCCCCTGCAGTTATAGCTTGGCTGGCTGGCATATCGCACACCGATGACATGTGTGTCCCACTTTGCATGCCACAAAATGCTGCAGTCTCTCCCGCTTTCCTCTAGGACCTAAATTCCTGGTGACAGTAAACCAGATTTGACAGAGGGTTCAGCAAAGGATCCTCCACCCACCTGCTCTAAGGTGGGGTAAGTGGGTGTACAGCACCCTGGGCAGTGAAGGCAACAGCCAGGTAAATCACATAGCGGGTTGCCAACCCTCCAGGATTGTCCTGGAGTCTCTAGAAATGAAAGATTAATCTTTAATTAAAGATTATGTTGTGATGAAACCTTCAAGAATACGTCCAACCTTATCATATAGGGATGCATGGGGTATTCTCATTCTCCTTTACATCTCTGTGGATAGACACTGTCCAAATTGAACTAACCCTAAATGAACTGAAGTGACAATATTTTGGAAAACAGAGCGAATGACTTTAAAATGGTGGATTACTTCAGGTAGGAGAAAGTGGCAAGTAAGAGAGGATTGAGGGTCCAGCAGTTAAGGAGCTTGCCTGAGACTTGGGAAACTCATGTTCGGTTCCTCTCTGACGTCCTGCTTTGCTTCAGTTCCCCATCTGTAAAATGTGGCTGATCATTGAGGGGTTTCCTGAGACACATGCATAGGCATAGTTCGACTTCTGTATTTGCAGGGGTCAGCTCCAGTTAGGCCAACAGTGCTGTGCAGGGGTGTGTATATGGGGGCAATGACATACCTTAGAGTTAAATTTTGACCCCCTAGTTTCTGTCCCCAAACGACTGCCATACTCTCTGAATAACCAGCTGGATTTTTGGAGACATAACATCCAAGTATTATTGTGCCTTATTCAATGATAATTCGAGGGTAACTGCTTGCATGGTAATAGCCATTTAGAAAGTAACAATTTGTGCAAGGTACCAAGAGAAATGTTAGAAGAGGGATTTTATCATTGACTTACTATAGTGCAAGTCACTTGGTAAATCTCTCCTCTCCAATGCAATTCAGTGACACATTTTGTAACTAAGAGCTGGCAGGGCCTGCTGGAGGAGGAGATGAACAGGGACATTAGCGTTGTACTATGGATAAGAATATTATCCCTCTGCCCTCAGCCTCACGTACACGCACACACAAAATGTGTTTCTGTTACTTCCCTCCCACTTCAATATTGACTACTTCTGAGCAGCCAGCCATCTGTATAATACTGAATGGGTTCCTGCCCATCCTGTTCTCTTCCCTTCCATTAGTAAATGAAAAGCCTGATCAAAGTATTTCATGTCATTCCCTGTTCTATTTTCCACAAAGCTGCTTAGCTAATTGAGGAAATAGCTGTTTGGAATCCAACACTGCTTATATTTCTGCAACCTAACTGGAGCCTAAAAACAGTCCTTAGAGATAAAGGGACAGATCCTCCAATGGGACGTGACTGTTTGTTGGCGTAATCTGACCCTAAAGCCATTGATAACTGGCCCGGGGGAGATCTCCCCAGTGCAATGCAGCAGAACCAGAGTAGAGGCCTTCCTGCTACTTTCCTTTCCATTGGCAGCTGTAGTAGACACTGAGGGCATTTTTTCTCAGGCTTCTAAGAGGATGGGCAAATATATGGTGATTTATTACTAGTAGTAATGGGTTTACTGTGCCAAAGATGGAATCTACCTCGCCAAAATTTACCTACAAGGGTATTTTTAATGCTATCTGCCTGTCATCAAATCACACAGCTCAATGTAAGAAGAAAGAAAGAGACTTACCATTTTAAAGGACAAAAGGTACCAGATAGTAAAGTGTGACTGTGTCGAGTCCTGAAAACACATCTATTCATGAGAGAATTTCGGGATCAGGAATCAGTCTTGGGACCAATCTTATGTAACATTTTTATTATTCACCTTGGCACAAAAAGTGGGAGTGCGCTAATAAAATTTGCAGATTACGCAAAGTTGGGAGGTATTGCCAATACAGAGGAGGACCAGAATATCATTCAAGAAGATCTGTATGACCTTGTAAACTGGAGTAATAGAAATGGGATGAAATTTAATAGTGCAAGGACATACATTTAGGGACTAACAACAAGAATTTTTGCTATAATCTGGGGCTTTATCAGTTAGAAGCGATAGGGGAGGAGAAAGACCCAAGTGTATTGGTTGAACACAGGCTGACTGTGAGCCACTAATGTGATGCAGCTGTGAAAAAGTCTAACGCAGTCCTAGGATGCATCAGGTGAGGTATTTCCAGTAGAGACAGGAAAGTGTTAGTACCATTATACAAGGCACTGGGTATGCATTTACCCTTCCCTATATCTGCATGTTTCTGATATTCTCAGTGTCAAATACAACAGAGCGTCTGTCATCTAGCCATGCTAATGTAGTTTGGAAAGAGGAAAGTATTTAGGGTTGGCAGAATTCAATTTTTGTTTTTTGATAATGTTGAAGGTTAATATCAATGTTTTAAAGCATTTTTTCTACTTTTTATTTCAATCTTCACAGTTGTGCAAAAGTATAGGTTTTTATTTTTATCGATTGAAATTTTCACACCTGTGGGAAATTTTACAGCGGGGGAAGTCAGTCACTACTTATTTAATGACAGCAGATATTGAGATTCAAAAAGTCAACTGCTAAAACTCAAATAGTCAACATCACATGTCAAAAATATACAAAGAAAATACCCTTAAATCAAACTCATTTAATAATACCTCAAGCAGCATTTTCCTTAGTTTGCATAGCTGTACATTTTGATTATTATAGATGGCAATGTTTTTTTCATCAGTTCATTGTGTACAATGAAATTGACGTTTATTGACATTTACTGATAAAAAAATCTAATCCTTCCATGTGTAAATATATTGAAACTATGCATGGCTAGGTATGGTTATTGGTTACACAAATTTAAGACCCTATAAATGCCATGATCCATGTGTTTTTTCAGGAGCACATCTAGACTGTACAGGGCAAACCTCAAGTCAAATTCTGGCTGATGTGGGAAAATCGCATAACCATCACCAAATGCGCACAAGCATCCATATTGCAAAAGCAATGTTAATGTGCACTTGGATTCCTCCCAACACCAGCCTGCCCAATACAAGCTATTCCTATTAGCTGAATGGGTGGGTTGTGGTAGTGGCCATTTTCAGGTCAGGGACTACGCATGCAATTCACGTGGACCCCCTGGCTCCTATCATGGGAGCTGCGTGGCAGCCAAGAACTGGCACGAAGTCCCAGCAATTGTAGACCGAACTGCATATGGAACAGACCACGAGTACCGGACATTACAGCTGGGTACAGGTCTGGGTGGGAGCAGCAGCGGGTGGGCAGGGAGCCAGTGCAGAGGAGCCCCAGTGAGAGACCCTAACTGAGCCTGGCTTGGAAACCTTCCAGGCCCCTCATTGCTTGGACTAGAGACTGGACCAGAGAGGGCATGCCAGGAATTAGAGCCCCGACTCTCAATTGGACTGCCCCAGAGACCCAAACAAGAGTAGCAGGCATCTTGAACTGTAACCATTTAGGCTTCTCTACCAAGGGTATCTACCACCTGACCTTTCCCTTTCCTGACTGCCCTGGTAAAATACCCTTTCCCTCAGCCGTGTGTCTGAGTGGTTAGTGGGACTCACTAGGGCTAGCTCCACCAAGGCCTAGCTGCTCAAGTGCCTTCAGAGCTTGCCTCCAACTCATGGCATCCTTGGCATGCTATTGGCACCCTTGGGTTTGGGGCACCGGGCAGCCACAATTCTTTCGTTGGATTCTGGTCTTCCAATGATCTCACAGTAAATTACTGAGGGGCAGTCTCACAGTGTAAGCAGATGCTTACTGGAGTATGAGAGCTGGGAACTGCTCTGGTGTCTCTCAAGGTATCTCTTGCCTGCATATGTCACATATCATGGTCTGATTAGTTTTAATCTAAATTTTAATTACATTTCTTAAACTCTTGTCACCTTTTATTAGAACATTTTCACTCTTAAGAGATTTGAACAGGCTCTGTCATACCTTTTCATAGACCAGATTCATCCCTGGTGTAACACATCTGGGCAGGATCATCAGGTGGCGTAAGTCAGCATCACTCTACTGAAGTCAGCCACAGCTGAGGAGTTAGCCCACTGTCCCCCCTGGTGTTACACCAAGGAGTAATTTAGCTCATTTTCTTAGATTGAGCTTAATCCTCAAACTCACTAATTTTATGTCTGCGCATTACCTGAGAGGTGCAAAATGGGGTTATGTCCCTTTGTAGGCTTCGGCACAGCGTTTCCTTTTGCTGCCATCAAGGTGGGGGATCGTCCTTCGGCGTTTAACTGAGAACTCAAAGCAAATGCTCACTCAAGACAGCTGAATTTCCCTTGGTTCTGACTCACCAGAACTATGGCCCAGCCTAACCTTTGAGCTCGTTAGAGGCATCAGGGCTGCACGCACCCTCCGCTACACTGATGGAAGCTTTCGGTGTGAGCCAGGGTTGAATACAGCTCTCCCTGTTACATGAGTGTAGGGTTTGTGGTTGGCCAGCCTAAATAATGCTGTCATTCAATTCATTATGAGAAGAGCTGACAGCTGCGTAATGGCCTGTGAATGCAGACGTGGTTGTGCCGTTATCATACGGGGCATGTCAAGGCGTAATTAGGATTAACAGCTCTCTGCCTCCTTGTCTGGAGGTAAAAAATGATCCTTTCACAGCATAGTGCCTTGGCATGAAATTCGCATCTCGCCCTGATCACAATAGTAGCCCTCTGAATATTGCTGTGTTTAAACAATTTTGCTCATTGCTGGCCTCACGCTTAAAGTTCAATCCACCTAAAATGAAGGTTATTAAAGAAGTGGTTTCAGACCCTCCCTGATGGCCTGGCAGTGCTCTCAGTCTCAGCTGCAGTCATTTGAATCATTGTCTTGGCCGATTGTACACGTCGCCTCACTGATAAACATTCAGGAGTCAGAGTTTTCAACTAGCGGAAATACTTTTCAAAAGCGCCTGGCACAGCCCAGTTCAACCTTTGAATTGGTCCATGCTTTGTTGAAACAAACCGTTATGTGACAGGCGGAGAGCCCTGGGGGGGGGGAAGAGAAATAAATACATTTTCCCAGGTTCTACAGCAATCTTTTGGAGTTGTGTTATTCAGTAATGTGCTTAGCATAAGCCGCAGTCAGCTGAAGTAAGTGACAATTTTGTCTGAGTAAAGAATGCAGGAATTTAGTTCCTGGGGATCAGTTAACTAGTTTTAGGGTCATTTTTGAAATACCCTATTTCTGAAGCACTCCCTTGCTTGATGAGAAGAGAAATGGTGAAGGAACAAGGCATGCCATTATGAGTGGAAGCTGGAAAAATTACACATTTTTCTTGCAAGGACATGTAAATGGGGGTTGGACTAGATGACCTCCTGAGGTCCCTTCCAAGCCTGATATTCTATGATTCTATAAATATTAAGCGCAGAAACTGAGCTGAAAATGATCTTTGTCACTGTTTTTTTACAGAAGACATATTTTGCAATAAAAATAGAATTAAAACGAAAAATGCTGAGAAAATTGTGGTTATCCCATTACATTAATAACGATGTATCCGGTGCAATTCCTAGCACAATGTTATTTTCACAAGGTAATTATACACCAGAACACCAACTGCCTTACATTCAGTAGATGACTACGATCTTTAGAATGATTTTGAAAGAAACAGATTGGCAAATATGGCAGGCATAGGACCTTAACATATGAAAATTAGTCTGCATGTTTACAGTGCTGGAGCAATGAGGTAGGGGTAAAAGTTTACATTCTTCAGTCATTTTTTAGATCATTGTCATGTCCCAGAATTCCATTTCCTGTTTCTGTTGGGATTAACAATGGAGTCAGAATGCCACTTTCTGTTCTTATTTTTGTCCTGGGAATTTCAATTGCTGAGCTTGTAGCTACTGTTGACATGAAAATTAATTTAGGGCATTCCATTTTTCTCTTCTTTTTTAACAATCTTGGGGCATGAGACTTCTCTCATTGGCAGTGGTGTAAATCAGGAGTAACTCCACCCAAAGTCAATGGAGTTAAATTGGACTGAGTGGATGGAGAATCAGGTCCTTTGTCCTGAGCATCGGGAAAGAGCTCAAAATCTGAACACCCACGAGAGCCTTTTGACAGATAGCAATAAACTAGATGCTCTTGACCTTTTGAATATGATGTAATTTTATCACATTTTCATTCTGCCTCCACTTCGTGTGGTGCCGCGCTATATAATTCAAAATCCGACGTGATTTGCCAGTGGTGTTACAGAACACAGTGAAAGGTCAGGGTACAGAATGCATACAGCCTGTTCCTTGTAAGGAAAACTGTAATTAACAGCATTGTATTGTGTAACATGAATCTGCTCTCCAACGATTACAGTGACTAGAATGGAAAATGTTACAAACGTGACCTATTCCCTCGACAAGCCTTAAGAGTCTAACATCAATGTTAGCCTTACATATTGCAAGGAAAGTAACGATTGAACAAATAATCATTGCTGGTTGGGGAGGTTTATAAGAGGGGAAGAGAGATCCTGCCATTTGATGAACTACCCGTTGGCCACCAGCACACTGGAAGCAAAGCATTGCAAAAGCTGGGCCTACCTATTTAGAGGTCATGCTCTCCTTCTGCACAGGCTGATCTAGAGTCTGTATCAAACCCTTTTAGGCTATGTCTACATTGCAGTCAAGAGGTGAGATTGCAGCACATGTAGACATAGCTGAGTTAGCTTTGTTCTACCTCGGATAACAATCAGCTGCAATCACGCCTCCCATGGACAGACAAAGTGGAAAAAGCATGCCTGGGGGTTACCATTATCATACAAACATTCTGTCGGAAAGGCTCCAGGAACCGGCGAGACAGTATGCTAGTCCACTGGGCATTAGGGAGCCAATCTAGCCAGTCTATTGACTTGAAGTCACACATAGACTCGTATACTCCCTATACTTTGCTGGATCTGGGCCTACCAGCGTCATCCTCAGAGTGGTGGCTAGTCTGCCTTCCTTTCATCAGTTATCTTGAAAGGCTATTGCAGCCCAAAACCTGTCTTCCCCCATGACACCTTGCCCATGTGGGGCAAAGTCATTTCTCCAAAGCCTGATATTTTTGCTTATGGAAGTGATTATATTTCATTAACTATCATCTGAGAAAACAAATGTTTTGCCCTTTGTCCCACATGCTTGGCTCTGTGCGCAGCACGGTGATTTAGTGCTATTTCTCTATGCAAAAAAATAAATAAATAAATACCAAGTCACGGCCAATGTAATAGGTCTGGTCCTGTGTGACATTTGTTCAGGGCTCTGTCATTCCATTTGGAAGCAATTCTTTAGGATGTTCACTCTATCTTCCTTTATTGATTTAAAGTGTCAGCAAACAATGGCTCAGAAGTAAGGTAGTAATAGATTAGGGAACCTTTTACCTCTAGGTCACTGGTTCCAATTTGTCCCAGTCAGTTGTGGTTGAAGCATATTGCCATCTGGGGGCCTCTGCAAGAGGAGTTGGTCATCTCATGTACAGATGTCTCCAACACTAGAATTGTCCTTGTGGCACTCTGGGTGACACTCATAGCAGTGAGGCCAAAGAGGGGGTGGGTCATGGAGATGGATTTTCCATTTCCTTATGGTGGTGATCCCACTGAGTCAGGTGTGAGCCCTGTTGGGGATGTGGGGGGAGAACCTCTCTGCGAATGGGAAGTGGAGGGACACTGAGGGGAAGGATTGAGGCTTGGCCAGGGGACAGAGGAACAGCTGGTTCTAGGCTGGGAAGGAAGGTCCGAGGGGTTCCTATCTGCTCCTGGCCCATTCCAGCCCCACTCCAAGTTCCCTGGCCCAATCCCAGGCTCTGTAGCGGCCACTGAAACCCCTCTAGGCCCCGCTCCCTGTTCCCCTGCCTGTTCCCAGGCCCACAGCAGCTGCTACAGATTCTCTGCTTCCCACTCCCTGCTCCTTGGCCCAATCCTGGGACCCGTGGAGGCAACTCCAGCCCCTCTGGTTCCTGCTCTTGCCTCTGACTGCCTCCCTCCTGGTGTGCATGAGTTTACATGGGGGCGGAGCGCCCCATATTTCCACTGCTGGGAGGACTGTCCCCGCCTCGCTTCTCCCCCAGTTCCACTACCTTGAGGTATATTGCTGAGTGGGAAGCTTACACTGGTGATGTTTATGCTGTATCTGCTTTATGACTAAACACAGGGCTTCATAGTACACTGAGACCTCACAGCCATGAGCGGGGATCAAACCTTGCAGCTTTCCAGTGCTGAAAACACAGGCCTTTACCACCTGAGCTAAAAGCATAACACTTTAGCTGCGTGCAAATATTCAGCTGGCGTGGAGTCATGAACAGATAAGCCATTTTGTGTGTTCCATAAAGGCTTCCAGGCAGATGCCCTTCTCAAGCAATAAATGTCACCCCCAAAAACAACAAATGCCAGCGAGACTTTTTAATATTCCTCTCCGGCCCCCATGACCTCATTAAGTGTTCTACCAGTTCCTCCCCAATGGGTTCATTTTTCAAACGGTGACAGCGGAGGACTGGCCCGAGAGTTAGAGCAGTACCTCAGCCAGCCCCTGCTGCCGCTGGGACAGCCGCCTCTTGTGGAAAGGTCAGGCTTACAAAATTACCTCCAGTAATGATCCCACTTGAAAGTGCATCCCCATCCATCGATACACCTGAAAAATCATAATGCACGTTGGCAAAGGTGCTTTTATCTCAGCTAGAAATTGCAAAAGCTTTTTCCAAGAGAGCAATTTGACAGGCCTCCAGCCTTTTTCACCGCGCCACATGGTCAGCTGATGACTACTGCATAGTGATTCTCCTCTGCCTTGATATTGACTGCTGAGTTGATTCTTTGCCAGGAGAGTGGGCAGCTGCTGGAGTTATTATTCATGTTATCGCAATGGGGGGGGGGGCGGGTTTTGTCAGATTATGCTGCTGAGCTTCAGCTTCTGTTTTTAGGCTTTTGACTTGATGCTGTTTCTACTTATGATCATGCGTGTGTGTGGCTGGGTGTGTGGGTGTGGGTGGGTGTGGGTGTGTGTGTGTGGGGGGGTGTGGGGGTGTGTGTGTGTGGGTGGGGGGGTGTGGGTGTGGGTGTGGGTGGGGGGTGTGGGTGTGTGCACTTGCATGCAGTACTGCAGGTGACAGCCGGCTTGGCTCAACACTGATTTTGATTTAATCCATCTTCCAGGTGGAACAAGAATCCTCTGTAGGGTTTAGTAATCACTCAGACATTTATTTATCTGTTGGCAGCCTGTACTTATTGGGACTCCAGCCCTTCATTGTTTTATTTTATGTTTTATCTCGGAGGTCAGCTGAACAGATTCCAGGCCTGGGGATATAAATCCAGACCCCTCCCTCTGTAGCTCTGACAGGCCCCAGAAACAGCCAGGCTGGGCTCTGAGGAGACCACCACCGCAACAAAGCCCAGTTCCCACCTCCGGCCTCGTGCGCTGAGGTTTGGGCCGCAGAAAGGACCCTCAGAACAGGAGCAGGGATACAGAAGCAGCAGAAATGTCTCCCAAGCTGCATGGAGCAACTGTGTTGTCACTACCAAGCCTGGAGAGAGGAGTCCTTTCCCACACAGGCCCCGCCCCCTGCCAATCCAAGGTACTTGGACCTGGTGTGTGTGCCGGGGGGATCGATCTCCAAGTGTCTGAGCTCTTTGTGATGCTTACATGGGCTGCTGTCGTCTTACATTGAACAAGTCACTATGATGAGCATAGCCACAAAGTGGTGTGTCAAAAGGGATTCCATGCATCAGGACATAGCATGAAGGCTGTACCTGTGGCATGGTAAATTTGGGGGGAACATAAGTTAGATGTGGGGAAAATAAAGGACTGGACTATGTTGGGAAAATAATTTATGTAGCGGCAACCCAACTAAACTTAAAATCACAGAAATTAGAGCTGGGATATGAGATGGGGTCTCTCAGAGCCTCCTGGTCATCTGCTACTTTACGGAACTTGTCCACATGGCTGTCCCCGTCAGTGAGGACTGAATGTAGGCTCTTCTGCTTCAAAAACACAGGGACTTTCTATTTCGTCTGGAGAACCCTTTCCACCGGAGTTTGGTGTAGCTTCATTAACGAGAGGAGCATTAGGGTGTATAGTCTCTGTGGGCCACTCGAGAGTGACAGAAGGTAATCAGCCTCTTGGGAGCAGGCCTGACTTTTCAGCCAGTCGAGAGTCGTGGTTCTGCCAATACCGTCCATTATGAACACAAATCGAATTTCTGGCCAGCATGGCATTAAAATAGACCCTTGAAAGCTTTGCCCAATCTCATTGTTCGGAAGCAATTCCTGATCTTCAGAATAAACTTTCCTTGGCTCATTTTTATCACACTTCAGAGTAACAGCCGTGTTAGTCTGTATTTGCAAAAAGAAAAGGAGTACTTGTGGCACCTTAGAGACTAACCAATTTATTTGAGCATGAGCTTTCGTGAGCTACAGCTCACTTCATCGGATGCATCCGATGAAGTGAGCTGTAGCTCACGAAAGCTCATGCTCAAATAAATTGGTTAGTCGCTAAGGTGCCACAAGTACTCCTTTTCTTTTTATCACACCGGTTCCAGAATTGCCTCCTTAAACGTCATTACTAGCTTCATTTGCATGTTTTTTTGTTATTACCTACACTGTAGAGCAACTGGGAAGAGCGCTGCTACTGAGGTTTTAATTGTGTCCATTTTTAGTGTAATGTACCAACTCCAAGCCCACCTGGCTAGGCTGCTATGCTGTCATGTAACAATCGGGATACAGCATCACAGAACAATACAATTGAACAGTGACTAATTTAAGCTAGACTGCACGAGGAAGCCTGGACATTGATTGCAGAATACTGAGTTCAAAGGTCCTCTGTTTGGTCTTGTTTATGCTGGTGTGAATCAGAAGTAACTCCAGTGGAGACAAAAAAAATACAGGGAGATACAGTCCCACAGTGCAATGAACATCTCAGTGACCCTGGAATAAAGCTGTTAATATATGCTAATAAACTAGCAGGAATAATATAGCACTAAAATAATAAGGAAGTAGCAGAAGAGATATTTAACGGCCAGGGAAGAAAAGAGCTGATATTCCTCTTGACTGAATGCCATGTCTGCCGTACAGAAAGGGAATAAGCCCTGTCTAGCGAATTGACTTTACAGCGTGGTTGGGATTATTAATAGCAGTGGATGTTAGGATGTTATTTTCTTCTCTGGGCTATTCTGTTGGTTTTGGGTTTTTTGGGTTTTTTTTTTTTGCCATTGTCATGGTAGCTACAGCAACTGACTGGTGTGCTAGGACCAGCATACTCAAGGGGCGTATTTATTTTTATTGGATTTACTCATTTCATTAGCTTCCTTTTTCTGGGGCCACATCCTTGATCCTTCATCAATAAAGAGACTTTGTTCAGCAGTTGGCCACAGGGTACAAGGGGATGGAATCCTCCTCCCACAGAGGCATGACATAAGCAGGCTCAGGGCTGCAGTAAGTAGCATCATGTTGTGCAATGAGGGATTTGGGCCAGTAGATCCATCTAGCTGCAGACTACTCTCCACCCATCTCGTGGACCACCTAGCCAAGCCCCCTTCCATATTGCCATGGGGGTTGTTGCTGCAAAATAGTTCTCCATGATCTGCAGAGTCCCCTGTCCAGGCTCCCCGCACCATGTTGGCCCATTCTTTGCAAAGGCCACTGCATTTAGGGCCTGGTATGCCAATGGAAATTTGGGGTGGATGAAAGGTTTGGATGAATTGACCTGAACCTTCATCCAACTCTCGAGCTGAATCCAGATGTTTGAGGTTTACAAATTTTTCTTTTCCACTGAATGCATCCAATGAAGTGAGCTGTAGCTCACGAAAGCTGATGCTCAAATAAATTTATTAGTCTCTAAGGTGCCACAAGTCCTCCTTTTCTTTTTGCGAAACTTTTCTTTGTAATTCCTGATTTCAGCAGGGGTAAAACCAGAACTACAGAAATACCAGTGACAAAAGGGCTTGTCCATACCAGGCTGGGCTGGAAACCACATCATATTTCCAGCCTAGTTTTTTGGGGCCCATCTGATTTGGAGAAGTTGGGAAAAGCATTTGGCTTCTGAGCCAAGGTAATCAGGCTTTGACTCATTTGATCATTGCCAGTG
This sequence comes from Lepidochelys kempii, assembly GCF_965140285.1. Classification (NCBI taxonomy): domain Eukaryota; kingdom Metazoa; phylum Chordata; order Testudines; family Cheloniidae; genus Lepidochelys; species Lepidochelys kempii. Next base: position 19,768,736 of record NC_136394.1, on the reverse strand, counting down.
AAGACTGTCATATCCATTTGCTTGATGTGAGTACTAGACAAATTGGAAGCAGGCTACACTGTGATTAACTTCCATGTAGAGCTGTTAATAGATTTAAATCCAAATCTATGTGTTCTTTCAGGTTATTCTCTGTTTCTTTGCTCCAGCTTAATGCAGATGAACAATGAGTTAAAAACCTCATGCAAACCATAACCTTGAAGTACTGTACATTAGGAATGATAAATTTCAATTTTCACACCCAGGCTAAAGATGTTCCTCAACTTAATTAAAATGAATTATTTTTGCAGAGATTAGACATCTGCTGGAGGGAGTGGGGTTGCAAATTTCCTTGGTATCAGCATAAGGCTTTCTGATACAGGCTTTTCCCAGGCTGCTGAGGCTTATTTATGGAAAACCAATAAAGTTTTGAATCAAGATCTTAAATCTTGCTATCATGTCTAAAATGTCTAATAAAATCTCCTTTAAGCGCTCTGCATGTAAAGCCAATGCTTGTTATTGGCAAAGTAGCTTTCTCTTCTCCCCAGAGGTTGAAGAAGCTCATATCCAAAGGGCAATCATACTGCGAAATTACACCTGGCTTGTAATTTTGGATGGTGAAACTCTAAAAATCCTAACAAAGAACTTGAAACTAATTTAATCTTCCTTTGCATGGAGGCAAGTGGTCTGACATGTGATAAGCAGCTAGGGGAAGCTGTTGGTCCATTATACTCTGATTCAACCAACTGGCTGCCGGTGCCATCCACAGCAGATTGGTATAGGCTGACACTAAATCTGCCTTGGGTCTGACTGTGGGGCTCAGGGAGCAGGGTGTGTGTATAAAACAGAATAGCCCTTGCGGAAAGCTCCACTGAGAAGCTGAACTGACACCTGTGGGTTTTATAAATGCTGTGTATACCCTGGAGAAAAAGTAGATTAACTGCAAAGCCATTTAGATGATAATCGTAAGTGGAGACAGTGTGGCATGGTTAAAAAAAAACCACAGAATGGGTGCTGAATTGGGTGTTTGATTTCTTGAGCTTGGAAATACTGCCCTGCAACTCAGTATCAATGTAGAGAACTGGGTGGATCCTGGGCTTTGAGACCCTCCCCCGCTGCTGGGTTTCAGAGCCCAGTTTCCAGCCTGAGTGGGAATGTCTACACTGCTATTTTTAGCCCCATAGCTGACCTGGGGTCTGAAACTCACTACTGTTTCCCGCCTCCCCAGTGTAGACATAAGACTCCCCAGTTGCCATCCCAGCAGAAGCAAGCACTGACATCTTGTGGTCGCTTCGTAAGGGGTGATCTTCACTTCAGTGTTCCAACATCCTTGTCAGGATTATATCAGAGAACTTTCCAGGACATTGAAAGCTGAGAAATCACCATGCAATCAGCTCCTTTTCCTCTTGCACTGATCTATGCATTGCCCATTTTTTAGATCAGAAAAAACTACTGAATTCTTCAGATGATTAATTGTAGGCTAAACATCCAAGCTTCTGTCCAGAAACTTATCACCTCTACTTACTCTACTCTACCTTGAACACTGAGGCAAACTCTAAAAGAGATCTAGAGAAAGGTGGATTAACAATATTATAGTCCAATCTCCAGCCTCATAACATTGACCACGTTGCATTTGCCCCTCCCTGGTCCAGGTGGAAGTATATTGCTGTATCTTTACGTGTTTGGGTTCTTGTTTCCTTTGGAGATGCAAGTCAGGAGGCCCAAGTTAAGTTGCTCAGTGAGTTGATTATGTCTCCTGAGAGTTCCTTTTCACTCATCGTGAGGGCTCCAATCCTGCAAGGTACTATCAGCTTTCAACTTCCACTGACGTCTACAGGTATTGAAGGGTCTCAGCACCTCACAGGATTGGGCCCTAATAATATGTATACATTAAGTGCCCAAAGTCCATTGAAGTCAACTGGAGTATTTCCAGTGACTTTAAAGGGTTTTGAATCAGGCCCCGAATGCACAAAAGGTACACACGGAAAACAAAGCGAGGAGGAGGGACAGAAGTTTGTTTTTCTGAGATGGTTTAAAGGTGCAGTAGTGAAGCTGACCCAGTGGTCCAACTGTAAGCAAGACACCCAATGAAGGACGTGGCTTTCTTAGTTTTGGAGGAGACTGGACATATTTGTGGCAATTAATTTGTATAACCATGCTGAGGATAACATCGGAAAAGGCAAGAGAAGCAAATAAAAAAAGCCATTACTTTTTTTCACCACTTTTTTCAACTAGTCTCTGCAGGTTCTTATTCCACATGCACCACCACTTCCAGTAGGTGTGGTAAGCAGCATGTGTATCATCTGTTATGTTCGTGCCTAGCTAGCATGTCCTTCAGGAGGGGTCTTCTTCACCTCATTATATCTTGCGCAAAGAAGCTACAGATCTCGTTCCTTGTTGCAGCTCACCTAAGGAAAATTGCCATGGGAACTCTAAGGATTATTGCAGCTATTTTGCATGATATGTGACAACTCTTCCTGACTGCTACAATGGCCTTTTTTCTCCTTTGCAAACTTATCTTTCTTCCTTTGTTTTCAAAAACAAAAATGAACCTGCTGTTCATCTTCTATTTTCTTTCCGTGCTCTGATGCAATGAATAAGTAGACCTGAATCACATCGCAGGAGTTACAACAATGTGATATTTCTACAGCTAAATCTGCATAAATACAATATCTTGGAAAAATAACAAGATGCTGTAAGGCAAATTAATTATCCCATTGGGACATTCATTATGCATTATCTAAATCTCTCCGTTTTCTTTGCCTGCTTTCATTTGGAGCAGTTATTTCATTTTATGTTTTGGTCACATTTTCAGCCCTTTTGTCAGCGACTGGAACATAACTGATATATTTAAAGCAGGTTAAAGTCCATCTTGAAACCTTTTACAAATATCATGAGAATATTAAGATGCTCTAAAATTAAGTGAAAATGCACTTTGCAGACCTTCCTTGGGGACTATGTAGCATTACTTTTCATCATGCCAACTAAAACTGTCGTGTCTCATTTTCCTTTGCTGCTTTTTATGAGCTTGTTTTTGCTGTCCTCCCCCCCCCTTCTCAGGAATATGCCTCTATTTATCATCATAAATATCTATTGTCGAGGCTCATATTCAGTCACCCCACCCAAAAAATAAGTCACCTTTCCAGATGAGATAATGGGGGACAAATAGCAGTATTGTACAGATTGCTCTAAATTCTATGGATAGGGGATGAGTTTTCAGTCGGGGTTTTCTGAGCTGTGCCAGCACCAAAGTAGCAAAATGTATGCCTGAACACTACAGAAAAAGTCACATTTTGTCATCATTAAATGGGTTTTGGATCAGATTCAGATCGTGAAACACACACGTGATAGGTGTTAGGTACATTGCTTAATGCACCACTGGAAGGTGCTCAAACACTACAGTGATGAGCACAGTATAAGAATCTATACAGAATAATAAAGGATGCCCGTAACTGTGAATTATGACTATTTAAATTGCAAGGCAAAAAACATTCAAGACAACTTTTATAACATTAATTATGAGCTTGGAAGTGAAGTTATGGTCTAGATTGATATTTGAATTTGCACCACTCCAAAATTGACAGGTGTTCAGGTTTGATATTTCATTGCCAGCCCATTGTAAAGAAAATAATGGTATAACAGACACAGTGTCAGACCTTCTATGGTGGTTAGACACCGAGGTGAGGAGTGATCGACTGACTGATATGAATTTCCACAAAGTTTGGAGAGGGGTTTCAAACCATTGGTTCCAGTTTGGACCCAAGCTCACCAAAAGAATTGCTACATGCAAATTAATTTACATCAACTGCATGAGCTACTTTTGCAGTTTCACAGCCAATCATAAGCGATCTCTGAACTAACGACACTCAATGACGACTAGTGACGGAGCCGAGCCACAAAATTTGGCTGCTAATCCAAGATGTCACAGTGACGTTAAATACAGTAGCACAGAATACCCATTTTGTAATAGTAGCCACTGGATACTGAGCCACATCTTACTGTAAGATTAGATATTAGATACAATTAGATGCCGACAAATTGATGCCAGTGTGTCAGCTTGATCCCGCTCCCATTGAAGTCAGTGGGAATTTTGCCTTTGGCTTCAATGACAGCAGAATCAGGTCCAATATGTGTAACAAGTTATCAGTGCTATGCAGTATACATGACCAGGTTAATGTTTTTAAAAGTGGGACATGGCTTTCTGTGCTACCTGCGGACCAGTAGGTAGCTCTTTTTTCTGTTACTTAAAATTACCATGAGGTAGTTTGCTACGTCTGTATCAAAAGAAGAAACATCTTGATGCTGACCTCAGTGTCTCCAAGTTTAGAAGCCACCTGTGCCACTGTAGCGAAATGAAAGACTATCAGGTCTGTGATGTGGTCTAAGAGCCATTCACATGGCAGGTAATGGATCATTGAGTGACCTGGTCAATTACTTGCGTCACTCATACTCATTTTGCTTTAATCGATCTTGATTTTCATTAATTTTTGAAAGATACGTTCATTTTCCGGCTAACTAACTTTGGTTGGGATCTTGCATTTATGCATGTTGCTCTGTACAAAACGTTTTGTATTTGTCCAGCTGACTCTTTCCACAGCACAATTTGGGCAAAGCAGAGAAAAATGTTTGCAATCTTCACAATTTTTTAAAATCTTTTGCGGTCAAGGTGAATTACAAGGATTTTTTGAAGCATCGCTTCAAGAATACATACCGTTTGAAGGAGACAAATAAGTAGTTACCCTCTGCTTTTCAGGGGAACCTAATCAGAGGTACTGTTTACAAAAAGCCCATTGTCTTTTCACCGCAGAACAAGGACAAGATTCTCTGTGGTGATTTAATACTTATGACAGTTCAGTGTAATGATTTATGGCCATCTTGAGGTTGCAAACAGGCAATACTCAAGTTATTACTTTTAATTTGCTGCCTCTTTAAAAAAAAATGTAACCACAAGGCTAACTCCTGAAGTTCTTACTTAGCTTTAACTTAATGTTTACTCAGTCAAAACTCCCAGCAAAGTCAGTTGAGTAAAGATCTCAGGACTTAGTCTGTACTGCAGTGTGGCAATTTATGCTGCCCCATAGACATTTTTAGAACTGCAGCTGGAGTCGATCCGACTGATTCACATGACCCAGTTACGCTGGTGAGTGAATACTGGCACTGCTTACAATGATCCGTGACTATTAAGAGCTCCCAGGGAGTTGCTGGTGCTCAGCACCTCTGAAAATCACGATGCTTATTTTGACAAATATTTGAAGACTGTTACAATGCCCCCTCCCAGTCTTCTTAAGACTAAACATGTGGAATTGTTTAAACTTTTCTTCATCGGTCGGGTTTTCTAAACCTTTTCTCATGGTTGTCTGCAGTGCTGTCAGGCTAGCCTCTCTCATAATATGTGGGCATGTCCTTGTCTTTGTGTAACCAGAAGGTACAGAGGCATGTGACAATGAACAAGAGAAATGGGAGTGGGGGTGGGAGAAATAACCAACATTGCTGAACCTCAACTAATGTTCAACTTGAGTTTGGTTTGAGCTTTGGATGGCGGTTTATATCATTTTCTCTTTTGCTCATTTAATGATGTCATGATAACATTCCTGAACCAGGGAGAGGAGGAACATTTTCAACCCACTTAAACCTTTAAACTAAAATGCAATTTCAGATCTTTTAATTTGATTTTCTTAGGGGCACTGGGCTGAGTGCCAGCGAGAAAGAGAATCAGACAAGCTGATTTCCAGAGGAAGATCACATCTGCACAAGTCAATGGGAAAACATATGAACTCTACAGACGATTGATTATGGTGTGTGTGTGAACTTAACAAAAGCATATGATAAAGGAGTTCCTGTCCTATTTGGACAGAAGTAGATAACTGGAACTGAGTACCTGACTGGAATTATCACAGGATTTTATGAAGACTGCAAGTGTTATGTAAAAGCCAAGGGAAGATCGTTGGCGTGACTCTGTGTCAAAATAAGTCTTTGTCAAAGATATACTCTGTCTCGCTGGTTATTTAACATTGCTCCAGAAGCTGTAGAGAATTTGAATATGATAAGGTTGTCCTTTAACCAGCATTCTGGAATAGCAAGTTCTCCAATGATGTAACCATTATTTATTAATCACACAGAAAGCCCAAAAAAGAAAGGAAAATGAAAGAGTTGGAAATTAGAAAGCAGAAAAATCTGATCACAGGTATGCAACTCAGTAAAGGCGCATACTCAGATTCTGTGTTCACACTGGTAATTCACAAGTAGCTCTGCTGAGGGGAATGGAATTATAATATGATAAGTGTGATCAAAAGCAGACCTGCCACTACTAGACCTTCAAAGTGATACGAGAGGTGGATGAACCCGAGTTTATGGAATCCCTATTTTAACTATAGAAGTGGGTGAGAGGGGAGGTAATATGTGGCAATACAATAAAGTAAAATGAAGCAATTCCATAATTAGGCATTTGTAAGACTGAGGAAAACAGAACTGCCGTAAGAATTATGAAAGCAAGATATTATAGTATACAAGTCTCTGGAAGCCTGAGAAATGGGTGAATAAGAAAGAAAGGAATTAATAGGGAAAGACAAAAAAAGCACTGGCTCGTGGATTTTGCAAGGCAAATCAGAGACAGTTAGTCAACATGTTTTCAGCTGTTCCTATCCGGTCACTTGAATAGAGACAGCACAAGGCCCAAAACAAGGAAAAGAAAGACACAAATGAAATTTGTAGGGACTGAATCCACATGAAGTGACACTGACAATGCCCTGGTGGACTGCAAGCACCAAGTGACACATGGGAGAAACCCAAGGAAGACTGGGAAAATGGGTTCTGATCCAATTATAATCAACCTGGATTCCATCCGGTGATTCTGACCTTTGGTCATTGCTGATCTGGATCAGCTACTTGGATTACAGTATTTTTTGTTACTACAGGCTGGCTTGCAGTGAATGGTTCCTAACCTCCATTTTATATTTGCTACATAAGTGCAGATAGCTGGTGAAAATCAATTGTATTGTTCTAAATCTGAATGAGATTTAATTGGTGTGAAGCCCAACTGCTGTATGCAATTTGAACTAGGGAAACGGGCCTTATCCTGCAACCCTTACTCATTGTGACTAACTCTCATATGTGCATTGGCTCATTGACTGCAGTGGGGATCGGGCCTTGTGCTGTGGGAAAGGATCAGATACTCATCCCTGTTAAGCTGTTTTGTACTGCTTCCCTGGTGCGAACCAGCCTGAAAGCTGGCTTAATTAGCCAGTGGAAGATTCTCCTTGCACTGGGGTATCTTCTCAGTGGGTAGAGTCAGTGTAGTGGCTATATGCTATTCCCCCTGCAGCTCCCCAACTAGTAGAGTGGCTGAGACAATGGCTGAGCACTTCCACATTATCACGCCAAGCCTGCTGGGACACTCAAGGGATGAGCCACCTGGCAGAACTTTCAGCAGCCCTGAGGCTGCTCTGAGTTATTTTTGCTTAAAGCTTCAAACCATCTTTGGCCTATCCATCCCTACAACTGTGCTTAGCAAACCTCAGCAGTAGCTAGGAATCTACTAATCAGTCCTGCGCAGCACTGCTAGGTTTCCAGCTAACTATGATGGGCCTGATTCATCCATTGATTTCAGCGAAGTTTCACCTGAGATAAATTTGGCACAACAAACATGAGGTTATTGGAGGTTTGTCATATTGACGAGAGAGAAATGACAGGCCAAACCTGAAAGGCTACCCAGAATACACAGACTCCATTAGTGGGAAGCTCAGTTGTAAGCTCAGTTAAACAGAACTAATTAAAAAGTGATTTTTTTTTGCAAGTAACGATTTATTTTTATGAAACGGTTTTATTAAGGTTTCAGGGACTGTATCACAATAAATAAGGCACCAAGATAAATGAGCCAGCACAATTAACACATGCCATGATTCAGCCCTGCAAGCTTTTATCTCGTCATACAGAATCTTTATTCACAATGGTAGAGCTCTTACATTGCAGCGGTTGCAAGTCTGTCAGGGAAGCTACTTTACCTGTTTAGAGCACGGGCATTCTGCATTTTTCCAATCTGCCAGATTAAAAATAATGCTGAGCTGAATCGTTATTTTATCAACCTATCTTGTAGAGGGTGAAATCTTGAGGAGGGCTGAGGATCTGAAATCCTGGGGAGTTTGTCACAGACTGAGAGCTGCAGGCTCCAAAGGATTGGTGCAGTTCCTGTGTGATGGATCAGCTAATAACATGCAAGAGTTTCTGCCGGCGGGACTTGAAGGTTTCTCCAGCAACATATGGAGCATTCAATCAGTGCCCCAGATTATTCATCTGAGCACCATCAACAACCAAAGCAGAGATGAACGGGAGAGTTGCCGGTTCCACAACAAAGAGTCCAATAGCAGACTGGGTGATGGGGAAAGAGGCTGTCGTTGCTTCTTTGGGATTCCTTTGTCACTGGACTTTGTGGGACACTTCTGCTTCTCAGGGACTCCTGCAAACATTTTCTTCAGGTCTGCTCGGGGGGGATTCACAAGTCCTGACTTTCTCTTTGGGCACCAGGTTCAACTGAACGCCAAATCTCAATCACAACCAGGGTTGTGGGTTCTCTGACTCATGTGAGTAAGCCCTGCTTTGCGCTCCTTCTTCCCTTTCCCTGCGCTGCTGGATGGTGTCTGCAGCACAGTGCCTTTGTTCTTAGAGAAGTCCACTAATCACACTGTCATCTTCAGAGGAGCCAGACTGCCCCATCACAGGACGAACCTATGCGAGAGAGGCATTCTGGATGCTCCCCCAAGCAAAGATTTCCTCCTTATCATTCTGTCAGGGGCACAGAATGTGCTACCAAAACCCTGTGTAACCAGCGGCTGCCCGCCTGACCTGCCAGACCCACATGGGCTCTTCATGGATTCTAGGGGATCACTGAGAGAGGTGGGAGGATCATTCATTTGTGTGGAATAATGGTGTTTCCTCACCCCTAGGTTCTCTTCTTCCACAGACCAGTTTCTCCCCATGCCCAGGAAGGGAAGCAAGCAATGCTAAAGAAGCTGCTGACCTTTCACTCCTTGTGGACAGGAGCCAGAGAGCCATGCATGGATCTAAGGGTATGATCATGTCCATAATAATAATGAGCAACTCCAATAATAAAGTACCGGTGCCCGAGGTATGTGGGGTGATGCACAGACCCATAATTTAGTCCTCAGTGGCTACGCATCATAATAATCATGGTGAAATGTATTTGCAAATGTAATGTGGAACTCTAATGCGATTTCGCAGGCATACATGTCATGCTGGTTATCACATCTTTATGCTCCTGTGCACTCCTATGCCCTTTTTCACGCATCCACCAGTGGGGAAATCAGTTTGCCTTCATAGGAAGGGAGCTACAGCTACATCACTTTGGAGACCAACTAATGAGCTCCTGAGCACGGAGCGAGGTTTCCAACATCGTCAAAGGTGGCAGGATGTAAATAAAAGAGATTATTATCATATTGCACTGCAGTGCCAGCTCCTGAAGCCCAGAGAAATGTTCCCTTCGGTTGAAAGACAAATGGGAAAAAACCCAGACCTGACTCAGTCGTTTCAATCAAGGTGCCACAGGAGTCACGGATGGATTAGCTAAAGCACAGCTTTTAAGTAAGAGAAATTCTGTGCCAATCACCAGAAGTTCTCAATTGCACTGAAAATCGCTGAGGCAGATAACTGGCATTACACCGCCAGACAGTACGCAGAAGCTTTTTCTATTTACACCCAAATATAATTAGTTAGTTTAGTAACTGTGTAGTAACACAAATGGGTTTGTACAGTGAGCTGCGCTGTCAGTTGATTCCTCTTTTAGTTTTGTCAGCAATTATTCTTCATCCTGCATTTCAATTTAGGCCACTTAGAGGCATGTTATTATTACATGTATCACTGTAGCACCTAATCGTAGATCCCGGCCCCCAGAGTGCAAGGTGCTGTACAAACACAGAACAAAAAGACAGTCTCTGCTGCAGAGTTTACAAGCTATAGAATATTGTCAGTGATTCTGCATCTCATGGTGTAGGAGCCTCTCTGTTTAAAAAACAACCGTTCATGAGGTGAAGTGACTGAAAGAGAAAGAAACATTGTATTTGTTTTAAATCGGTCGTGCCTGATTAATACTCTCTACCTACGGATTGATCCTGGTGCCATGAACTCAATGGCAGAATTCCCACTGTCTTGAACAGATGTAAGACGAGGCCAGTTGGAAACACAAGGCCAGATGCTGATCGATGTGCAACAGTTCAGTGACATTTTACTCCACCACTCGTTTCTTTGGCATCAACGGGACTACCTGCGGAGGGAGGGGCTATTTAATGTGAGTAAGGCTGTTGGAAGCTATAGACCCATTATGTCAGCTAGTGCCCCGTGCTGCAAACACAAGTATTTTTCCTGCTGTGTATTTGTTTGTGTTTTAGTCTAAATGAGCCGAGCAATGGGTTGTCACCATTTTCTCTGGGAATCTCCACCATGGTCTAATAAATCATACTGTCTAGCTACTTAGGCCACTTTCCTAATTAGGAATACTAGGAATTAGGAAATTAGGAATACTTTCCTAATTTCAGCTCATTACTGCTTTTATTGTGCTAATTAATTTTTCTCCCTCTTTGGCATTTACATCCTTTGGATTATTTTTAGCCTGCCTTTACGGTCACCAATAAGCAAGTCTAAGATATGTCCAACTATTAAATCTGACATTTGCCATTCAAAAAACAATCGAACACATAATGTGTGGGCTGTACCCAAATGCTGAGTATCTGACACATGAAGGGCAGCGTTCCTCTTAAAAGAGCAAAAGGCAAGTCGTGTGGAAATTTAACAAGCTGTCTGTGCCAATGGAAAAAACACATTTCTAGAGGACATTTTTCTAACTCTGAATAGGACCTGACCTCTCTTTACCATCGCTTTATTGCCTTCCTTTTTAAGTACCTGTCGCATTGGTATTCTTATTTTATACTGTTTGTGTTTGTGGGTTTGGGCACCGTTGCACTTCATCCAACAATAATCCGCAGCAGGTCACATGTTGCTGATCCCTCCCCTTGTTGTTTCCAGTTGCTAAAGTGCCCTCACAAAAACTTTTCCGCTATCGCTTTGTCATGGGAGCAGTTGCTGTGGTTGCCGCAGGGATGTTCTGTAACCATGGCTAGGACGACAGAGCTGTCAGAGCATTCTTTTTCAGATCAAAAATCTCAGAGCAGTCAGGGCAGGCTTAGTAAAAGGCCGGGATTCCTACATTGACTCTGACTGCTCCTTGATGTTTGAAAAAAAAAAAAAAAGCCTTCCATCTTGCCCCACACTAACTATGTCAACAGTAGCACCTGCCCACGCCAACCCTAATCCTGGCCCCGTGTGGACGGGAGGCCTGGCAGTGGGGCTGGAGAGAAAGCCTGACCCATGCTCAGCCCGCAGCAGTGGGTCCTGTGTCCCGCAGGGTTGGACCTGGTGCCCTGCTCCAGGTGTTGGACATGGCGGGGGGTGCGGAGGGGGGGTCACAGCGTCACTCAGATTAGGTCTGCCAGATCGTCCGTCATGACAGAGAGTCAGGTGGGCCAAACCCAAGGGGTGCTGTGATTTGGTACGCAGGCTGCAATGCTGGGAGCTGGGCTCAGCTCCCCTTCCCCCTACCCTGAGACAGGAGCGGTCTCTGCGGGATGAGTCACAGACATAGGAAAAAAAAATCATGGACTAATGGGGAAATCATGCTCTCTGTGACTTTTTTCACACCATGACAAACCTGCAGCCTAACCATGACCACAAAGAGAGAGGTGGGTCCTCAAGACAGCTGCTGTATTAAGAGGTGGGCCACACAGTTTGAAAACCTCTGTGCACTAAAGAGAAAATCCCAAAACCATTATAGTTTCCCATTATCCAAAAACCCTGTGTAGTTGGGCTAGGCGCGGCATGCTGCTCTGTGGCGGACATGGAGTAAAAAAAAAAACAAAAAACCCTCCTGACCCTAGTTCTTGGGAGTAGCTGTGGAGCCTCTCCAGGGACAGTAAAGTAGCCACGTGGCTGCAGATGCCCCCCCTCCGTCATGTGCCCCTGGGCACAAGGGACAAAAAGAACAGAGGGATCCTTGTAGCGACACCAGCTCAAACCCCATGCCTGTCTCCTGCATGTGAACATACTGGTTGCCACACAGAAGCAAATCTCTGCCCCATATGGAGAATGTGCACCCGCCAAGCTCTCCCCAGCTCCACTGCTTGGAGGTCTTTGATACTTGCTGGAGATGGGAGCAGGGGCTGTCTGCTATGCGGAAAGAGTACACGTGAAGCATGCCCAGTGCAAACGAATCCCTTGCCAAGGAGCAATCGCATGCGATGAATGCAGTATGAAATGTGAATGCAGGGCGTGCTTCCTGAGGGAGTTCATTTTTTGGAAAAAAAAAAAGTTCTAAAGAGGGAGGGAGGGGCAAACAATAGGCTGAGAGACAAGGTTTATTTGCCCTCTCAGCCTGGAAACAACGTTGGGCTGTAGGATTCCCAGTTACCCTATCAAGCTGCATTGCTTCTACCGTGCAGGTGCAAGGTATGAAATCATGCAGAGCATGCGTTTCCCACAGAGGAATGTTGAGTGATAGCACTGACTTATCTGAGAGGTTAGCTGCTCCCTCCCAAGGCTGATTAGTTGCCAGTCAGATTCACTGAAATTCTACATGGCCTTTCAGGTAAAGGGAAAAAAGGTATCTTGACTTATGGTGTATCTTTCTGTCTGGAAATTTAGCTTTGAAAGCAACCTGTATCTATGATCTATTGAAGCCTCTCCCCCTATAATTCGACTATGACCTTTTCTCCATCCTTCCAGGAAGGCTTTCAAGATTAAACTGAAAAGTTACTAGCAGCTGGTTTTCCCCCCATGCAGTCAGAAAGATCTCCCTGTAGGGTGAGCTGCTTTACAGGTTTCAATCCCCCCACTCCCTCCCAAAAAAACCAAACAAAACAGTTCAAGTCACTTTGGACCGACACTACTCTGAAACATGGGGGAAGGCCACTTCAAAGTAGTTTGCACCAATGAAATGAGCAAACAGTGCTGTACTGTGGGGAAGATACAAACACCACTGGGATTATGCTGACAGGTGTCACTTTTCAGGGCAAGGGCCAAACTCCCTGTAAAAAAAAAACCCCAGAGGTTTGGCCAAAGTAAGAACTTACTTAGATCTCCACCAAAGATGAAAATTGATCAGAACCTGGGTTTTAGTTGTGATGTGGGAAAGTTTGGTTCATGTTTGTGGGGGTGGTTTTAAGAACATTTTTTTCAGGTGCCACTGCATTCAGTCTGTGCTAGTTTTGGTCAGGACTGGAAATGCTGAAATACCTTTGGCAAGGCTGGTTTCTTATGTTATTTCTGCCTCTTGATGAAAACTCAGAGACTACCTGAGCTCATGAGATTTTCCAAACTGGATACGTTTTGTTCAACTCTGAGAAACACCCTCTGAAATGTTGAGGTTCATTCATCATTAATTGAAACTCTGGGACTCTGTCCGAATGACCCTTCAGTCTCCTAGATCCAGACAAAACACTTATGGAGTCAAAGAAGCATCTCCAAACAGAAAAACCACTATATATGAGCAAGTCTGTTCCATATATTTCAAAGGCGGTTACTGTTGCACATGCAAGTCAATTAATCACAATACCTGTCTCTAAGAAAGAGGCTGCCATGAAACCCACTGAGACACGAAATACAGTGTTACAAGCTTGGAACAAGAGGCCTGATGCATGTTATTTAACATGAGACGAGCCTTAACACTATTCTTCACTTACTCTGAATGCAATCAGGTTTAAACCACTGACCATGGCTGCAGCAGGGTGATTGATGTCAGAGGTACTGACTCAAACATTAAGACACAGCAGAGTGCTTTTTTGGACTAAACGTAACTTGTTTTTTTCCGCCCCACCCCCACCCCCTTGATCTCTCATACACAAATTTTAAAGGTCATTTCAAAGGCAGTGAAAATAGAGCGCATGGCCATAAAAGAGAATGCTGCCTCCCCCTTTATGATAACTATGAGGCATTTTCTAAATGTGCTCAGTTTGATAGTTACAGCCCAAATCTTTTATGTGCCAGTTTCTCAGCCAGGTTTCAAGCTTCGGTGATGATACACTCACTGGTATGGGAAATTTGGCTTCTAAATGTTTTCTTTAGTCTTTGGAAAAAAAGTCTTCAAGCAGTTTTAAAAGTGTCAATCCTCTCAGTACACAGTGCGGGCACTAACCAATAAAATTATTCACCTTGAAGAAACCATCTGCTGTCATTAAGGACACTGCCACATTGTTTTCACTTTGAGCGGTCCCCTGGGATGCTCTAAATGTCATTAAAATACTGTGGTTCCCATTATCTTTCTGCTAGATTCACTTTGTAGAGGAAAAACATGACAACAACAAACTAGGCAGGGATTTCACTAAGTCTGGTTGTGCACGTGTGTGTGCACATGCATAAATCAAGTTAGTTAATCATTCTTTGCAGAAAATTTCCAGCTTCAAAACACTGCTTTTAAAAATTATTTCTGCTTACCTATGAGGCTGATTTGATCTGGTGACCTGTGACTGTTCAAGTAAGTTGGCCTGACTGATCACCAAGGGTTGCGTTGCAGGATCAGGGCTCTTGATGACTGTTGCTGTTGTGTGCGACAGCTGATGTGCTGTATTGCTAGGTGGCTACGTTCTGTGGCGGTTAAGCCGTGAGCAGTTCTGCTTGGTCAGCGTGCCTTCAGAGAAGCCTCACTGTTATGCGGAACTGCAGTGAAGAAAGGTTAGCGTCAATCCAGGACCCTCAATCTCCATTTTCCTTACCGGCTTGATCACTGAGGACAGAACAGTTCCCAGTGAAACTGCACTTTTCACCCTCTGAATATTTGTCCCCTTCCTCTTTGCCTTGAGCCAGTCCTTTATAAAAATACGATGCTTGACAATGGTGCAACCCATTTTTGAACAGCGAGAGATCCATCGGGGGGCGAAGGGAAATTGTCTCTGGTGCCTCAGCCCAGGCTGTGCCAGTAGCACCATTTGAATGCTGTCCAAAACTCACCTTTACCGTGAGCAGCAGTGCAAGTAGGCCGGTACGCGCCGGTACACCGTACCAGCAAGATATTTCTAGCTGGTACAGCGTACCGCAAAGACACAGGAGGAGCCGGCAGCCTCCTCTTTGGCATGGCTGTATCACGCCCCCCAGCCCGCCCTCTGCTCTTCCACGGAACCGCCTTTCCTCCGGCTCCATCTGTACAGCAGCAGCCCCACCAGAGGACAGGACTGGGGGGCAGGAGGAGCTGGAGGCAGTAGAGCAGCTGCACCAGAGGAGCTGCCAGTGTGGGGCTGCCCAGAGGCTTCACATTTTGCTCCTTTCCCAAAGTCTCCAGCACAGCAGGAGGAGGCCAGAGCACCCTGCCCCACAGGTAACGTGGGCGGATCATGGGGAGGGAATGGGGAGAGCATGGGGGCCCCGCATTGGGGGCGGGGCAGGGTGGAATCACATGGAGGACCATGTGGGGAGCTGACATGCTCCCCCTTAGCTGGTGGCTCCGTACTGGTAAGAAAGATATTTTACTTGCACCACTGACCATGAGCCGCAGGAGAAGCTGAGACAAGCTGTTTCTGCTCCCCCTAAATATACCAGGGGTAATGGCTGATCTTTTTTTTTTCACTGCTTCCTCCTCTACTGAGCCTTTTTTTAGTTCTTTTGCTGCTCTTTAAAAAAAAATCATCTCCTTGGCTGCTTTGTGGGAAAGGACGTAGGACTGCGGCTCAAGAGAGAAATGAGGGGAAATGTTCCCGGAATGTATGTTTCAGGGTCACTTTTTGCTATCAAATCATCTCACAGGAAGTATGACAGGCCTTGGTATCCAGCTCAGTGATGGATGCTCAGCCACATCTGAAATCCAGGGCACTGTTACCTTGCCAGCACTCTGCATTTCCAGGGCCAGAATCTGGAGGCACTGGCTGTGTGAAGGAAGAATTGGAATGTCGTGGTTCATTTACTCACTTCTCCCCTTCTCTGCCATAGAGATCAAGGATAAAAGGGAAAAATAAGAGGACAAAAGGGGGGGGCGCAAAGGTTGAACATTGTTTTTGTAATGGGTTGAACCAAGTAATGGAGCCTTGTTTATTTAAACCCCTGGTTTTAAACCACTGCCGTTTTTTGAGGTACTTGGGCTCTTCTTTCTGAGAGACAAGTGGTATTTATTTCATGGAATCCATTCAGAAGAGCTGGGCCCTTTCTTAAAACAAATCACAGGCATTTGTCAGGAGGGGGTTTATAGCACGATGTTCAGTGGGGTGGGGTGCAAGAGAAAGTGAACACAAAGAGACCCGAAGAGGAGGAGCCGCCCTGTAAGTGAATCCATGCAAATCAAACGTCAGACCATTTTCTGAAGTGTAGCAGAAAAGGTTGCAGATGGGCCAATCCACTGCCGCAGACTTAAGGGACCCAACACCCCATAGGGGTGTGATGGCTTTGCACTGCACTATCAGCAGATTTGGGCTTAACACCTGCATAGCCAGCAAGATAGGACCCAGCCAGCTGGGGGGGGAGGGGGCAGCGGGGAGACATAGCTTGGGAAAAGAGGCTATGTTTGGCAAGGTCAGATACGTATAAATCAGTGTAGCTCCATTTCAGTCAGTGGAGCAATGCTGATTTGTACCAGCAGAATATTTCGCCTTTTGAACAGCCTCCGGGTTGCTCTAAATTATGCCAGGGACCTGCCTGGAACCCAAATGGCCCAGGATTGGGGGCACAAAGGCAAGCTTTGTGTTACCCTCGTCAGCTGTACAGTGTGGTTCATCAGCTGTTGCCAAGGATTAGGGGCTAGGGGGGTCACATAATTTTGGATAAACACCCAGTTGCTTGGTGGCTATTTAATAAAACCGTAGCACTTTTTGGAGACTCACCCATCATTAATTATGAAGGTTTCATCTTATTGACCACAATCATTCTACAGCATACTGCAAAACAAGAGCTGGCTTCAGGTCATACATGAACTGAGGTTTAATTTTTTTCAAATGAGCCAAATGTGTAGCCTGGGGATTTTAGAACTATAAGGATACTACTGTCAGTGATCTTTATTCATAACTCATGATATCACATAGCAAGAGGATGTTGGTGCTGGATAGTTAATTGTATCAGAAGGGTAATGCCATGCTTCTTTCTGTGACTGAAGAAAGCAGGCAAAGCTAGATATTTCTGAAGCCATTAGACTTTTAGCCTCTTGCTGTGCAGAATTGTTACAGTCCTACCACCTAATTCCTAGAAAGATATTTACGAACACAAATTTACAAACACTCAGGTTCCATTTACAGTGGGTTAATAGATAGTGTAACAGAGAATTACTCAATCGTTATGGAGTCCGACAGATCAATAGCTTGTTTATAACCCTGGCTTATAACAATCTATAGTACCATCTAGTACACATGCCGCTGTCTGTAACGTGCTCGTAACATATATTAAAAATTTAAGAGCCCTTTATGAACCTGTGACGGGTTGCCCCCCTTAGGATGCCACCTGATGTGCTGAGACACCACAGAGCCTACCTGTTATGCCAGTCTGGGCACCCTTTTTGCTTGTCTTGCCGAGCCAGGCTATTAAACCTCCTCCAGCACACACACAAGCAGGGCCACACCCAACTGCAGAACGACCCAGACACTGAGATCAATTCTGGGAACACTCAGCTAAAGGGACTTGCCCCAGCACTCAGGTGTCCACCTCCCTTGGAGTGCAGACCCGAAGTTATATTATGAAAACTGCCTCCTCCTTCAATGTGGAGGACAGTATTCACAGCCTCTCCCCCTACCCAGTTATGAATTGTACAAATGGGGTTATATTATAAACAAGAAATAAGTTTATTAACTACAAAAGGTGAATTTTAAGTGAATATAAGAGCTAACAGACAGAACACAGCAGATTACCGAGCAAATAAAACAAAATACACAAACTAAGCTTGTTTCACTTACAAAATTGATTACAAATAGTAATTTCTCACTCTAGATATTGTTGTAGGCAGATTACAGAAAGTCTTGCATGGCAGCTGCACTGGTCTCTGGTTTGAGACCTCAGATATTATTACTCACAAGCTAGATGCCCTTCCAGCTTGGGCTCAACACTTCTCCCCCCAGATCTGGTGTTGCTTCCAGGTGTTTTTCAGTGTCTCTTTGGGTGAGGAGGCAGAGGAGAACCATGATGATGTCACTCCCCTGCCTTATATAGCTCTTGTGTATGGCGGGAACCCTTGGTCTCCCAGGTTACTGATGTGAGTCAGCCCCATGTCTCTGCAGGCCTGTGACAGCCATGACTCAGAGGCTGTCTGGAGTATCCACAGGAAGACGGAGCTCTATCACAGTCCATTGTCTTTGCTAATGGGCCATTCGCCCCGTCTGGCTTTTCCATTGTTGAACCTGAAGGGCTAGTTGCAGGTGACACCCAAAGTAACACATTTGAATTACAGCTATATAGTCAAAAGAAAAGGAGTACTTGTGGCACCTTAGAGACTAACCAATTTATTTGAGCATGAGCTTTCGTGAGCTACAGCTCACTTCATCGGATGCATGCCGTGGAAACTGCAGAAGACATTATATACACAGAGACCATGAAACAATACCTCCTCCCACCCCACTCTCCTGCTGGTAATAGCTTATCTAAAGTGATCATCAAGTTGGGCCATTTCCAGCACAAATCCAGGTTTTCTCACTCTCCGCCTCCCCCTCCCCCCCACAAACTCACTCTCCTGCTGGAAATAGCCCATCCAAAGTGACCACTCTCTTTAAAATGTGTATGATAATCAAGGTGGGCCATTTCCAGCACACATCCAGGTTTTCTCACCCCCCCACCCCCATACACACACAAACTCACTCTCCTGCTGGTAATAGCTCATCCAAAGTGACCACTCTCCCTACAATGTGCATGATAATCAAGGTGGGCCATTTCCAGCACAAATCCAGGTTTTCTCAACCCCCCCCCCCCCACACACAAACTCACTCTCCTGCTGGCAATAGCTCATCCAAACTGACCACTCTCCTTACAATGTGCATGATGGAAATGGCCCACCTTGATTATCATGCACATTGTAAGGAGAGTGGTCACTTTGGATGAGCTATTACCAGCAGGAGAGTGAGTTTGTGTGTGTGTGTTTTTTTGAAAAAAAAGGGGTTGGGGGGGGGTGAGAAAACCTGTATTTGTGCTGGAAATGGCCCACCTTGATTTTCATACACATTGTAGGGAGAGTGGTCACTTTGGATAAGCTATTACCAGCAGGAGAGTGAGTTTGTGTGGGGGGGGGGGGCGGAGGGTGAGAAAACCTGGATTTGTGCTGGAAATGGCTCAACTTGATGATCACTTTAGATAAGCTATTACCAGCAGGAAAGTGGGGTGGGAGGAGGTATTGTTTCATGGTCTCTGTGTATATAATGTCTTCTGCAGTTTCCACGGTATGCATCCGATGAAGTGAGCTGTAGCTCACGAAAGCTCATGCTCAAATAAATTGGTTAGTCTCTAAGGTGCCACAAGTCCTCCTTTTCTTTTTGCGAATACAGACTGACACGGCTGTTACTCTGAAACCAGATATATAGTCAATGGTCCTAACTTCAGATACAGAAATGATACAGGCATACACTGGATAATCATATTCTGTAAACTAGCACCTTGCCAGTGGTACCTCACATGAGCCATCTTGCATAAAGTAGATCTCAGTTATGTCATGTCCACATCATAAGCATATTTTCATAAAGAATATGAAATATCACAGAACCATTTTAAAATAGCACGTTAGTACCAAGTGTGACCATGTAAGGTTTTTGAAGACTGATACCACCTGCCTTCCATTTCAACCATTTCTTAATCTTTTTATAAAAAAATCACTATGGGCAGTAGGAATGTACTTTAAAGAAAGTCACAAATATTATGACCTGGGCATTTGCCAGCCAGAGCCAGCACTGCATCCAGTCCTTTGCCCTGAACACATTCAATTACATACGGTAGGTGGTTCAAGTGGTGAAGGAGAAAGGAAGCCAAAGGCAAGTAAAAAAGGAAGCAGAGGGCCATCAGCCGTCTGTCCAGACTGGTGAGAGCAGGTGATGGTGGCGGTGCTGGTCTGGCGACAGCAGGCTACGCCACTCAACGCTTGCACTGGCATTAGGGGCAAAGAGCCCAAGAGTAGAGAGAAGTGTTGGAAGGACAAAGATGTGGAAAAGAATCTAGAGGCTGCAGAGTGAACAATAAGCCTGGAGTCTGCAGCAGGAGAAGAAAGAGGTGAGAACGGGGCAGAATCAGGCCTGGGTTGGGGGAGGCCGAGAGATGAAAGTAAGGGAGCCAGTGCACCCCACAAGTCAAAAGTCACAAAGCTGCCGCCTTAGCTTCTCTGACATCCTACCTTAAAACCCACCTCTGCTTTGACACCTACAAATCACTCCTGTTTGGCAATTGGTGAGTGGAGACTTCTACTTTCCGTCTCTGTTTGCTTTATTCTTAGCTCAGTTTCCCAACACTCCCTGACCCCTCCAGTTCAGTTTGTCTGTCTTGTTCACCTGTTGTGTCCGGTCTGACTCTGGGACAGGGCCTTTCTTCTTCGTTACATGCGTCTACAGCACCTACCACATTGGGCCCCTAATCTTTGATTGGGATTCCCAGGTGCTTCTGTAGTGCGTCTAATAATAGTAACAACAGTACAAATCCACTGAGCAAATCCACTGAGATGCAACATTTGGGCTGAATGGTAGAAAAGGAAGAGGGTTAAAGAAATAAAGAACAAATTGTGATAGCATTAGGAGCAGTTCAAACAGGTGGGTGTCCTGCAGACCTGTAAGTGAGAGATATTTATTATGTAAATGTAAAACTACATTATTTCGTTAACAGTAGATTACATTTTGATTCATTTCTCTTGGGGAAAAATGTGAATTTGTTTCAAAGTTCTGAAAGGCTTTTCCATGCATCTAGAGATGTTTTGGAAACATTCCAAAACTGCTTTGGATTTCCTTCCAGCCAAAGTTATTCATTTTATTTTTTTCCACTACAAAAGCCCTCAAGCTTAATTTTATGAAGTGAGTGAGGAGCCGCTCCTGCTAATAACACGTTTGATTAATATTAATCACCCATTCTGAAGCAGATGTGGCAAAGTGAAAAAAAAAAGTCCTTTTTAAAATACAACACAAATCAATGTAAATGTGAGACGTGGAGAGACATGAAGGAAGGCTACCTTTTTTATCAGCGAATGCTACAGAGAAAAGAGTGGGGGAAAGGTGCACAGAAGAGAGAGGCCATAGAAGTTAACAGAGGATAGAACACATGCACAGACTACAAGCTTCAGGAGCAAACCCAAGAAGAGTGCTGAATTAAAAGCAATTGCATTGTGGGATGTGTGATCTAATGACAAGATTACAATAATGAAGCTGTAAATAAGCTCACTCTACTGTGATTATTGTTCTATGTATTTATAAGGTATCCAACACTGTAGTTTCTGGATACACTTTCCACCAATTAGATCAGAACCAAGAATCATTGCAGTTATGCTTTTCTATCCATGGGGTTAATGGACCTGGCTCAACTTCCTTCCAGAGACCAAATATGGCAGCTAGTAGTCACTAGAATTAAACAGAGAATTTCAGAGCCTATTGCCAGTGGAAAGTCTGGACAAAGATGTGTCTGACTCTGAATATAGCTGCCCGGGGGCTCAAATCTTTTCCCATCAAGATCACATTCCAGAGGCGAGGGTCCATACTGAGAATATCCTGCTCCTGTAGGAATGCTAACCAAAGTGGCCCTTTTGACAACATTTGTCATGTTGGAACCAGTCTCTGAGGATTTGCCAAAATTAAAGATCAGGGTTTGCTAATACTTGCCCAACTATGATCTTTTCCCCTTTCATCTCAATTTAGCTGGTGGAAACAACTTTATAAGGGCCTGCAGACAATCATAACTATGGAGTTTTGCACAGAAGTTGCTGGGACTCAGTTTGCATTCACATGGTCCTCAAAAGGCTGAGAACAATGGTTATGTCCATGGACTCCCCATGGTCTGCAGAGATCTTGCTTGTGATTCACAAAGCCACCAGGACAGACAGAAAATACTCCAAGGTAGGTTGGGCGCTTACATGATCCACAAGAGAATTCCTCTCTCATAAAAGAGTCTACCTAATAAGCGAGCCAGAAAAACTGTTTAAAGATTTGAATGTTCTCCATTTCTAGCTACTGTGAAGTGATGTTAGTCAGTGCAATAACAATCATTATTGTGAGTGTCTGTTGAGTATTTTTAGCCGTTGAGATGACATGGGAAGAAAAAGTTTTTACTTTACGGTGGTAGGAGAAGAAAATGTAAAGCAAATGCTGCATTCTCAGGGATATATGCTGAAGCAAACGCAATATTACTGTCTGAATAAATGACTTTGAAACCCTCACATACACCATATAACCCCTAGAACTGTGTCAGAGATTAGTGTGGAAGACAAGCCTCAAGTCCTTCAATAGTATTTAAATTCATCCGAGGTTGGCTTATGCTACAGTAGCTATAAACGTTGCATGTTCTGCAAACAAGGGTGGTTGAACGGCTTGAAAACAGTCCCCTGTCCCACAGTTACACATACATTAGGCTAGTCTTTCCCCAAATCATGGGCCTAAGAAAGAAACCATATGCTGTGGAGAGAAATTGTATGGCTCACATGATTGGTAATGGATAAGACAGATGCCTTTCACCTCAGGGGCTATAGAGATGCACCTGCTTACACCATGTGTTTGGTCAGACGTGATCAATGGCTCACTTGTGAGCCTGGCTGTCTGCCTGCACAAGGGCGTTAGGGGCCACAGACAGTGCCCGGGGTGGAGGAAGAACAGCTGCTGCCAGGCATCTACACCCCCCTCACACAGGTGGGTGGTGAATGCTGAGTACAGGGCACCGAGGCTTAGTTTCACCCTGCAAAGTGCTGACCAGCCATTGCCACCAGCGCAGAGGGCAAAGCAGCTTGTGACTTTCAGGAATCAGTCTAGCTCCTGCCTTGCTCCTGGGGCTGGCCACTGGGCTCTGAGGCTACGGTCCAGCTCACAGGGCCTGCAAGTTGTTATCATCAGCTGGCTGTTCAAAGGCATCGTGACACAAGTCAAACTGAGTGAATTATTCATGGCAAATAATTTGCTCACGGAATTTATCCTCTCACTCGTCTCATGGAATGCCCGTGAACAAAATAATATGTCCCCTGATTGATTTTTCATCTGAAGTTATCTGACAAACTTTTGCAAGGGTTCTTTTAAAAAAACAAAAACAAAAACCCCAAACAAGGCTACTGCATCCTCAGTCCCAAAGGGAAGCTGCACAACACCTGCAAAAGACGACACTAAAAGACATGGCCTGAACAGAGACACTGGATTTATGGCTCATTACAACAATCTGTAGCCCGCTAGCCCCCACCCCAGCAATTTTTCTCCTTTCCTCTCTATGACTGGAGAAGTGTTAACTGGCCACTTCACCTTGAATGGTCCCTTGACATATGTGTTAACTACCTATGCTGAATAAGTTGTTCCACCTTGTATTTAGCTGTGACCCTCTGAGTACATTTCCCAGCCCTGAAGGCGAGCTCTGTGTAAATTCGAAGGCTTGTCTCTCACCAGCAGAAGTTGGTCCAGTAAAAGATATTATCTCACCCATCTTGTCTCTCTATGGCCTGGTCTACACTAGGAAATTAGGTTGGTATAATTACACCTCAGAGGTGTGGAAAAATCCACCCCGTAAGTGACATGGTTATACTGACCTAACCCCAGGTGTAGACAGCACTCAGTTGATGGGCAAATTCTCCCACTGACCTAGCTACCGCCTCTCGAGGAGGTGGTCTACCTACAGTAGTGGGAGAGCCCCTCCCCCAGTATAGGTAGGGTCGTCACTGAAGTGCTACGGCTGCACCACTGCAGCGTTTTAAGTGTAAACAAGCCCTGACTGTAAGCGTGGTGTAACGCTGTGGAAGTCTCATCCGTTTACCTTTTAAGCTCACTCCATCACAGGTTGTGTTTTTTCCTATGTGTATGTACAGCACCCAGCACAATGGAGACACAATCCTGACTGGGGACCTCAGGGCTACTGTCATAAGAATCATTAATAATAAGTGCTCAGTTGAGTCAAGGCCAGAGGGCTCCGCTCCTTGCAGGACTGCGCCCTCAATCTCCAGGTATCTTTCTTGAGGGGTAAATTCACTTAACCCTCCCCCCGCCCAAACAAATCAAAACGAACTCCACAAAACCCCCAACTGTTATAGTAAAAAACTAAATATGAAAAAGAACCTCGGGGGAGAGGAGAGAAACACCATTATTAGTCTAACTAGAGGATAAGGGTTTGCAAACCAAAGAATAATTTCATTTTTACACTCCCATGCCATTTAAATCTTTCCATGCATTATGAAAAATAATTAAATAAAAACCCAAGCAAAAAATACATAAATGACCAAAAGCGATCTAACAAGCAATGTAAGTAGCTCAAGATTCAGGTGATATCAGCTTTGTGCTTGTGGTTCCCAATGTTGCCAGCAGCCTTTCGTGCGGTTATTTCCCTATGTCTCATTACAGCCCATTCATTATTGTTCATGTATTATAGCTTTCATGTTACATTCAGGAAAAAAAATACTCCTGGCAACCTCCATCACATCCTGCAGTTAATTTGTTTTCTCACAGAGTGCTTGTATTTACTTTGAGTGATAATCATACATATGCATGAGACCTTAAGTGAGGGAGAATGTGCTTAGGAGCTAATACAATGGGAGTTTTGCCTAGAAGAGATGTCAAAATCTGTTCACTTTTGTTATATCAGTAATTTAATTTCTTCTACACTGTTATTAGGGCAAATCTGAAGTAACATTCTTTGGCATAATTGAAGCAAATCCCAGCAAGACGCGAGGATAACAAAACCTTGCAGTCTTGCCGTGTCAAATTCTTACCTACAGGACAGGGTAGGCAAGTACATTTTTCTTGTGCTGAATTAAATTATCCTCTTGAGCTTATTAACCTATTATGGGCCATGACGTGTGCGTATTTAGTGCTGGGTCTTTTAATGTTTTTGGTTTACTTTAATCCCCGCTCCCCCTCACCCACCCACCCACGCTCCCATGTGTAAATTTTGACCTGTCACACCCCTTTCCTAGTCAGTCCTAGGCCACCAGGCCATAGACAATTGGCTTCTGCCTTCAACATTCAGGAACCGATTATAGGATAGCCAAGGAATCCTGGAATTGGCAAAGGGGTGAATTGTGGGAGTTTGGAGGATTTTTAACCTGTCCTCCTACAATCCAAGGGGGCAGAACCGTTGACCCAAAAAGCACTGCAGTTTGCAGCCATGCCAGGAACCATGAGATACAACCCAGAAGTCACTGCAACTAATACAACTGAGTGTAGCACCCACATAGGTGTCGGGCACGACAGTGAAGCTGCAGAGCCTGGCTGAGCACTGCAAGCTAACTTATTTACAATAGGGTTAGTCAGTTTAAGTCTGCAACCTAGATATAAGCGCTGCAAAAAAAATGATTTTTAAATCACTCCTGACTGCAGCTGTGCCAATCTTTTACAATGTAACATCCAAACAATATAAAGGTCAGCTAGCTGCAGGTTAAAACTCAGGCCATCAATACCAGTGTTTGCAAAACTTTTTTGCCCCCTTATAATCGTTCATTGAAGCTCAGATTTCAACTTTTTGACGACTCAGGCAAGGTGCAAATTTGTCCAGGCGGGTTTTGTAGCTTTGTAATGAAAATAGCACCAGGTGGACACAGAATAGGATTTCTGAAAGGAACAAACCCTGGC
Organism: Lepidochelys kempii; assembly: GCF_965140285.1. Classification (NCBI taxonomy): domain Eukaryota; kingdom Metazoa; phylum Chordata; order Testudines; family Cheloniidae; genus Lepidochelys; species Lepidochelys kempii. The sequence continues at coordinate 19,743,036 of NC_136394.1, read as the reverse complement.
AGAGCTCATAACCACACAGAAGGCATGGAAAATAACATGACTCACTTATTTCATTCCGAGTTTTTGCTCTGCCATATTGGTCTACATGGAAACCTGTGACCAGGAACAGACAAAAAATTAGTCAAACAGTATGTGAACCAAGAGAGGCAATTTTCATATGGCGCCGAGGTGTACTTTGGTCATGAGAAATGGCTTGAGGTTTATCTGTACCACTTTGGTCTTGAAATGGCACAAGGCACAGCTTTCTCCTGAGACTTCCAGTTCTTCATGGTTTTGGAAGACTGAGAAATAGCCAGAACATACCCAGTATAGAAAAGGAATCTTGGCATTTTATGGGATTGCTTACAAGTCAGTGAAGCATGTCACACACCTGCTCCTTAGGGGCAGCATGTCACCTAGCTATATCATAAGCTCTTAGGGATGTGATAAGGCGAGGTGCCACTTTCAGACACCAGGCAAGTGACCTACCAACCTACATGAAATGTGCCGACACACCACACTAACTACTGCTTTCTTTATAGCCTGCTTGTGTGATAAGACTGAACATGATTTAGATGATGGCCGGGGGGGGGGGGGGGGGGGAGTGGCGGTATCTCAGTTCATTTGGGTCCACAGTTGCAAGCCACATGCCTGGGAGTGGACAATCCCATTTGCCTCTCATGAGATATCAAACTCCTTGGCTCCCTTCCACAACCTTTGGGGAGGAAGGAATTAACCCCAGAAATAAATACTGCACTCAGATACCAAACCGATGGCATTATCTGGGCTAGGACAAAATCTCAGTTTGTGCAAGGGATGCTTTGGGTGCTAATACAGGAGATCACATACACAACTCCAGAGATAATATAATGTATCAAGTTCCCAAAACTTGATTGCATAGGATAGGTTTACTCTGTATTTTTAAGAGCCCAAACTGGCTCTGGTCCCAGTCTCTAAGGGTCAGATTTTTAAAGATCTTTAGGCACCGACGGGGATTTTCAAAAGCATCTGGGCACCTAATGCACATTAGGATCCTAGCGAATTCAAATACCTTTACAAAGCTGGCCCTTTGTCCTTGAGCACTCACTGCTGATGCTTGGGCGTAGTGTGAGCTTGGAGTGGTAAGATGCAGTCCCTGCTGCAGTGTCTCGTGTGTGTCTCTGATCACTGTGCTGGTCAGGGCTCCTCTGCTGGGTTGGGGCCTCTCCTTCAGCCTTGCTACAGCTGACCTGCTCCCCTAGCTTTGGGTTCTGTTGTGACTGGGCCGGCTCCATTCTCCTCCTCTGGATACTGCCATGACATGTGCTGTTGCCTCATCCTCTTGTCATCCCTGCCCCTGTCAGCGAATTGTCCACAAGCCAATCAGGTGACTTGCGGCCAGTCCTCTTGGGCAGGGTTGAGACCCCCCCACTGTGGTGGCCTTCGCCACCGCCAACTTGTAACTGTGAGGGCGGTCCACCATTGGAGCAAACTTCCAGGGGACTCCTTCCCTCCTGCCGTCTTCCAGTCATGACTGGCTGCCTTTCTGGAAGACGGACTTTATCCAAGCACAAATGCGTAGATTCAATACAGAGGTAAGTGGGTGAAATTTAATGGCCTGTACAGAAGATTAGGCTAGATGAGCTAATGGTCCCTTCTGGCCTTAAATGCTGTAAATCTATGAAACAGGAGGTGGCCTGGCAACAGGAAATCTGGGATGGGATCTCCTCCAAGTCCCCTAGCCAACCAGGGCCTGGGGACTTTGTTCTTCTCTGCCCATCCCCTAATCAGTCAGAGCCCAGGAAGACAGGACTTGTTAGTCACACTGCTGCCGTACGCATGTAGCTTTGGGGCACCACACAGATGATCCAGCACAAGAATTATGAGAATTTTAGTCTTTGTTTGATTCTTACCCCTACAGGAAAATATTGTCTGGCATAAGGCATGGTGGTGAGAGGAGACCTAACCTGCATTCCCAGCTCTGCTTGTGATGCTGCTGGACTCTTCTACACCTGACTCTGTTGGTAACAGTGACAAGTCACTTCCATCCCTTTTCTACCTCAGTTTGTAAAAGGAGGGGGTAAATAATGGTTACCCATCTTTGTAAAGTGCTTTGAGGTCATCATACAAAGGGAATTGTGTAGGTGGAAAATATTTTAAAGTATCAAATACAACAACATTCTATTTATCAGAAAGAAAAAATAAGTATATCAAAGTATAGGACTTATGCAATGTATGACATCTCGTTGTGCTGTTTAGCCTGGGGAAGTCATTACATACAGGAGTTCCAGACAGCAACTCTTGCAATTCACCCAAGCAGAGCTTGCTGGAAGGAAGAATATTCCATAAACCAAGTTCAGGAAACCACAGCTTAGAAATCTGCTTAGGTTGGCCATGCACAAATTAGTCTTTCCCTTATGTGGTATTTAAACACTATCCAGTCTGTGGGTTCCTGAATCAGTGAGATAATAACACTTCATTATTGGAACATACTGTACATTTCTGCTCTCTAAGAGGAACTAAAATGAGTACAAGACGCAGAATAAAAAAGGAGAGAGGTTTCCTAAGTGAATCAGCCAGAATGGCAGCATTCTTGCCTGAGCTGTACGTCTCTTTTATAAAATTCTGCCATTCTTTTACTTTTTTAAGTGTTTCCCTCAAACATTATTGAATGATATGGCTGTTTAGCTGTGTCTGACAGTAATAACCCTTTCTAAAGGAAAGCAGTAAATAACTTTGCCTTTTTTTGCTGCAATTTCAAATATCACTGTGTGAATTTAGTTCTTATGAAAAATGCTGCATCGTCAGGTCGAGAGAGTGAAGATCTCTTTACGTACAGAAGACAGGTTTCAGAGTAGCAGCCGTGTTAGTCTGTATTCGCAAAAAGAAAAGGAGGACTTGTGGCACCTTAGAGACTAACCAATTTATTTGAGCATAAGCTTTCGTGAAGTGTGAGCTGCAGCTCAAGAAAGCTCATGCTTAAATAAATTGGTTAGTCTCTAAGGTGCCACAAGTACTCCTTTTCTTTTTACCTACAGAAGAGTAGCTCGTGGGCAGCAACCGTAACCATGCAAGCTATCCTGCCTTACCCTACCAATGAGCCTCCACCCTAACCTGGATGCACCATCTGTAGGTCAGGTTTCCGTGCCCATTAAACTCTTTGGCCTCTTAGTAGAGACTGCAAACAAAGTTGCCAGTCACTGCCAGCTGCTTTGGTAGTTTTGCTGCTGATAAAGGCACTTATGTACAAGATACTGGACTAAGACAGTCAGCTCATTTCACATATTCCAGAGGACAGCCAGGGGATGGTAACTGATGGTGACATCCACCTGGGCTCATCAATAGAATCTTGCTTTGAAATGTGTTCCTTGGTGTGTTAAAAAAGACACAAGCTGCCCACTCGGATGGGTCCATCAATCAATGGCCAAACACTCTGGGAAAAATGAGCATACATGAGCACAACTCCACTGAAGTGAGTTGCAATTGCTTACATCAGGGCTGGACCTGGCCTTTTCAGTCAGGCCTTAACTCTAGTGTAATCACCGTATAAAACCAAACACACCATCAATACAAGGAGTGTTATTTCACCAAACTTGAACTTATATGACACACTACTAGTAATAACAAAATTATGAGCCATAATGGTGCAATAAATACCCCTAGCAGCACCACCACCCTAATCCTGGCCCGGTGCGGAGGAGAAGCCTTGGAAAGTGGTGGGGATAACTGGAGAGCAAGCCTGTCTTGCACTCTCCCTGCAGAGGCAGCTCCTGTTCTGAGGACTGCCCGGTTCCCTGCTTCAGGCATTCCAACCTGGTGCACGGGATCACAGCGCCTCTCAGGGGCTTGGCCCAGTGGGGGCCAAATTTGAGTGAGGGGTGTTGTGACCCAGCACAGGGGGTTGCAGCAACTGCTCATGGTTGGCACCCTTGGTTTCATGATTTCTGTGGGTGCAGCTGAACCCAGGCTAAAACATCCCCCTGAGCGAATGCTGGCTTCCAAGCTGAGCCTGAGTAATGAAAGGCAACAGCGTAGCAATGAGAAAAACAAGCCCTCTAGCTCGCCCAGCTGCCTGTTCCATTCAATGAAGCCATGTTAGACTATTCCAAGAGTGACTGAAACATTCACACATTGATTTCCTCCTCCTCCCGAGGGGGGTGGCAGGTGCTGTTCAGTTGGAGTGTGGCTGCAGAAACACAGAGGGAGGATTTTCACAGCAGCCTTAGCAACACCAGGGAGGGAATGGGAGGGGCAGTGGATGCTTCAAGAGTTAACAGCGGCCTTCATTAAAAATTCAGTTTGCTGCCTGCTATGCCCTGCGTGCTGGAGACGTAGGAAGTGTGCGTTGAGGTGCAAGCAATTTCACATCCAGGCTTTCTCAGGTGTGAAGTTCATCTGACACTCAGACATTTCAGCTCAGTGTGTGGAACTTTTTGTCATCATGCTGCTACTGTGCCCAAGTTGAGGTTTCCTTTGCCTGTGGATCAGAGATGTTTGAAAATCAGTTATAAGCTAACTTGAGCATTTTTTTTTTAATCAGCCAAAGCGCTTTTTTGATTTCTTTTGTATGTGACCGGGGATGCATGTCGGAATTCAGCCGGTAGCTGCTTTAGTACAGCCAGAGAGAGCACGTTAGATTCGTGAGCCTGGCATTGGACAGGGCAAATCCCAGAGAACTACTGAAGCAGTACATGGGAAATTGAAGCCACTGGATGAAAAAAATTGAAGTGATACTTGAAATTACTTAAATAGTGCTTCATGGCTTGGGTGAAATGCTCTTGTATCATATAGAGGCAAAAAAAGATAGATATTTTCCATGCCACCTTGAAGGTTAAAAGAAGATGCTGCTGATTACCGAGAGGGGCAGAGGGGCTGATAGAAAGGTAATTAAATTACCTGAAGCATTCATCTATTGTCATAAGCAGCCTTTGTGATGCCTATAAGAACAAACGCGTCTAAAGAAGCTTAACACAGCTCCCACTGGCTCCGCTAGAAGGTGATTTCTCCATCACCTGACTGGCAGAGAGACACTTCAAGAGCCTCAGTTTGAGTTTCCCCAGCTGTAGCCTGCAAGACTGTGAGGGCAGAAGCTACGTCTTTGCTTTGTATTTGGACAGTGCCCAGCCGAGTCAGGTTCCAGCCTCTAGGCATGATCTGTTATGCAGGAGGTCAGACTAGATGATCATGATGTTCCCTTCTGGCTTTAAAAATCTCTAAATCTACTGCAATAGAGAGAGTAATCATACACTCTTTGTATTTATGGTGCGTCTGGTTTCATATGGTGATGACATGCCAGTTTAGTACAGTGCACTCACTGAATCGCAGGCTACCGCCTCCCCCTGCACTCACTTGACCACAATAATGGAAACGGGGAGCGGGGAGAGATGGGTAGAGAGCCTTTCCCCTGGCAGGTTTCAGAGTAACAGCCGTGTTAGTCTGTATTGGCAAAAAGAAAAGGAGGACTTGTGGCACCTTAGAGACTAACCAGTTTATTTGAGCATAAGCTTTCGTGAGCTACAGCTCACTTCATCGGATGCATCACGCAGGAACTGTCAGGGGAAAATAGAGAGAAACTAACTGCTTCAGGATCAAAGTATTGACTGGTACCAAAGACAGAAGTTAATAGATATCGACTGTCTCTGGCTACACGTAGGTCACGTACTACAGGGAAATGCTACATATTCCTTCAAAGCTAGAATAAGACAAAAGTCTTGCCACAATGGGCCAACTTTCAAATGCACTGCACTGAACCAAGATGCCTCCTGCCATCAGAAACTGTATTCTTTTGTCATTCATTGAATTTTTATATACATGAGTTGATGTAATCTGGAGACTACACTACTTGGCATGGAGGGGATTCAACATCTCGCAGGAGGTGAGTGGCACCTGGCCAGGGTGGGCCTGAAATGTCTCAAACAATCCTATAATTTATGCTAATTAAAGCAGGCACATGGTGATTATCTATTGTTTATCTGAGGACATTGACTGAGGAACAAGCCTTTCCTACTAGGGTATACACTCAGCTGCCATGTAATTAAGTCATAGTTACATAAGCAATGAACAAATGTGTAATGAGATTCAGATAGTACATTAAGGTGATAAGGAAAGATCAGGCATTTAATTGGCATCGAACAAATTAGCCGTAGCAAATTAGGTATCAATGGACACATTTCCTACAATGTCAGTTATTATTCTGAATATTAATTGAAACAAAATCAATTGTTTTTGCAGAACTCAAATATACACCGATATGAATAATTGTAATAATTTTATAATGCCCACATCTCACATGCACTTAATGTACAGGAAAAGACATGGTATCCCACATGATAGCCCTGCTCCTGAGAACTTAGATTGGTGAGGGCTAAGTGAAAGCAGAGGAAAAAAAATAAGTTTCAATACATACTACGGTTCGGGACGCAGTGGGGATCAGTTGATAAGGACCCAGGAGATCTACCCCCCCGGTCTGTTGGGTGACATTGGACAATTCATTTTGCTGCTCCGGGCCTCAGTTTCTCCATCTGCCAATGGAGATAATGATACCCTCTTTGTCAGAAGCTTTGGAATGTGCCAATGAAAAGATCTATATAATGGCTTCGAGTTTGGTGCCATCCCATATTGTTAGTAATGGCTCTTTTTCTAACTTGGTTTGCAATGTTTGCAAATTGAACAACCCTGAATATGCTACCTGAGAAAAGCAGTAGCAGATTATGGCTACTACAATACCAGACCAGTCATGTAGCAAATAGCTAATTGTACAAACATCTAGACTATTCAGTCAGCACACACAATGCCAATAGCACATAAATTCAAATTCACGGTGGATTCTTCATAAAGGAGTAACAACGTACAGGGTGATCTGATCAAGAGACAAATACAGTTTGAATACAATTTATGAATTAAATAAAGGAGACACATCAGAGTTAACATCTATCACAATTCATAAGGTGAGAAAAAAAGCACGGAGACCAAAGACTTATTGCCCCTTTAGATATACCATCCTCCCGAGCTCAGAGTCGAAATAAAAAAGCTTGAGTTGGTAGAGACTTCAGTTTGGCAAGCTCTGGAAATATGCTACCTTCAAAGGCAGCAGTATCCCAATGGGACTCCATTATGTATATAGAGAATACAGGATGGTATAGTGCAGTATAAAGATGTTGGAAGCATGAGTTTGTTGATGGTTGCTTTGGAGTTATGCAGGGCATTACAAATGAGTACCAATAAAACCCCGATGCTCACCACACCGCCAGGTCATCTGTATATATGATCATATTCACTGCTTTGCACTACCTTACAGTATTCTTAAACCTCATCCAAGACAGCAGCTGGGGGAAACCCAACCATCTCTTTCCCGGTTTCGCCTGATTAACACGTATGAGATTACTTTTAGAGTTCAGAGTAAGAGCCGTGTTAGTCTGTATTCGCAAAAAGAAAAAGTGAGCTGTAGCTCACGAAAGCTTATGCTCAAATAAATTGGTTAGTCTCTGAGGTGCCACAAATCCTCCTTTTCTTTTTACTTTTAGAGTGTTTTCTTCTTTTTTTACTCAGTACCAGTTGCCATTAATTTGCATGTTAGGATTGTCACTTTCTTATAGGATTTGTCCATCTTTCCTTTGACAACAAGAAACTTTGGCAGATGCTTTCAGCCTTATCTTTTACACTGCTTAATGGAAAACATCAGTTAGGTACAGATTGCAAAAGCGAGGAAACTGGACAGTCCTTACAAGCTGCCTTCAGTATTTTGCCCACTATCACAAGGCTTTTTACGTCAATAATTAAAACAGAAATAAATACTAATACTAGGGCTTCCTGTATCTGTCGCCATAAGGAACCCTAAAAGCAACAGCAATGTTACTTTAATAGGCATTCACATCTTTCCCTATACGGCACAATCACATATCCCTGATTTCGTAGCACATTTTCAGTCGCATCTTTCTTGAGAGAAAAAGGCATTTGAACCCATTTTCTTCGTCCTATTATGGTACATCTCTGAAAGTGACGCTCGGTAGAGAAAAGCTTAGCACATGTCCTGTTGACTCAAATCACAACTGGTGCCCCTCTAAGCTTATCTACTTGAACAGCTCCTCATAACATGCAGATCCCATTGAGTTCATCAGCCTGATGGCATGCTCTGAGTCTGTTGCCAGGCATGGAATGGGCTAGACTTTTAGTGGTGCCTTTAGCCCACATTAGTATATAGATGTCCTGCCACCTATTTGATGTCCAAATATTAGCCGTAGGTACAAAAGGGCAGGCATAATTATTTGCAGGTGCAAAATTGCTCCTAGATTAAAAATCGGGTCCATTTTGTTTACCTGTGTATCTGGATTCTAGGCAAACACAACACTAGTAACCTGTGAAGGTTCAGACCTAAGATTAAATGATGGACCTGAGCCAGGGAATTCAGGTTCAGATGTCAAGCCAACTTTCTGTAGCATGGAGGCACTGATTCACATTTCGGATGCAGGTCCATTGAAGCAGTAGTATCTGAACTTCCCTGACAGTCAATGGGGTTTGGATCTGATGTCCCAGGATAGGCTCATCTCTTATATTAAATGGAGGTAACTGTGGCAGATGTTCCCCTCATACCATGTGTACCAGCAGGAAAGAAATTATGATGTGCAGTGGAAAAGTGAATAGTGGGCCAACAGTTACAAATAACCTGTTACAAGTAAAAAAACAAGTATTTCACATCACAGCCACTAGACTAAGGAAAACTGCAGCCAAAATGTCAGGTCCACATAGCATGGAGTACAGATTCCAGAACCCCAGCAATCTCATGAAGAAGCCATTAAAAACTTACCATTTTGCACTGTGATTATTAGAGTACAATGATTAGGGCCCTACCAAATTAATAGCCAGGAAAAACGCATCACAGACCATGAAATCTGGTCACCCCTCTGTGAAATCTGGTCTTTTGTGTGCTTTTACCTTATACTATACGAGATTTCATGGGGGAGACCAGATTTCTCAAATTGGGGGCGCTGACAAAAAAGGGAGTTGCAGGGGGGGCACAAGGTTATTTTAGGGGGGTTGTGGTATTGCCACCCTTATTTCTGTGCTGACTTCAGAGCTGGGCAGCTGGAGAGCGGCAGCTGTTGGCCAGGTGCCCAGCTCTGAAGGTAGCACCTGCCAGCAGCATGGCAGAAGGAAGGGTGGGAATACCATACCAAGCCACCTTTCCTTCTGCGCTGCTGCTGGCAGCAGTTCTGCCTTCAGAGCTGGGCTCCCGGCCAGCAGCCGCCACTCTCCAGTTGCCCAGCTCTGAAGGCAGCGCCACGGCCAGCAGCAGCACAGTAGGAAGGGGAGCAGTACCGCAACCCTCTCCCCACTTACGATAACCTTGTGACCCCCCATAACTCCTTTTTGGGTCAGGACCCTTACAATTACAGTAGCATGAAATTTCAGATTTAAACAGCTGAAATCATGAAATTTACTATTTTTAAAATCCTATGACTGAAATTGACCAAAGTGGCCCCTGAATTTGGTAGGGCCCTAACAATGACAGCAAAAGTAGGTACCTGAAGTTAATGCTGAATACCCTCAGGACCTGTGGACTTCATGGAGATAATGATGGTGCTCAGTACTTTTGCAAATCAAGCCAGATTTATTTAAGAGCCTAACTATGAATTTAAGAGCCTAATTTTTGACACCCTCTTCTTAAAATGTTGGTCTGTAAACATAGCTATTCTCTTATTCACTGGAAACCTTTCACAGACAGGTTCTCGGCAAGGCAAGCTGCATAGCCAAACCTGCAAAAGTTTGTCCCTGCTTTTGCTTTTAAAGCATTAGTTACCAACAACTTAGCTAATAACTCATTGCTCATGCAAATTCATTCTGCGTAGAGAAACAAGTCTTGATGATTACAGAATGCTGCAATCACAGCATTGCTTCCGGCCAGCTGAGTGGAAATTCATCAAGCATTTGATATTTAAAACCGCTTCGGTGATGAATGTGTGCCTTCATTTATGACTGTGCACCAAGACGGGAGGAAAATGGACTACAAGAAAACAACTACATGGTTGGAATCCCAACTGAAACCACAGGCGGTAAAGACAGGGACATAGAATTTCACCCAGAGCTGGCTTACTGCACCGGGGAAACAGCAACATGTCCAATGTAATTTGAGAAGGAAGTATTTAAAAATTAAAAACGAGTTCATTTCAATCAGGAAAAATGGAAGTTGCACTTTTATGCCATGGTTTGTGGCAGCACACAGTGGTAGGTGTCTCTCCTGTTCTTTGGTACACATGCTGTTATTATGATGAATGGTGTTATGTGTGCCCAGAGTATATCAAGAGGATAAGGGACTCTTCTGAGGCGCTCATACAGCCCTATTGCTGCCTATATCTCGTTCTGTTACATTATATATATATATACGTATATATCTCTTACATTAAAGTAAGAAATAAAAAGGGAAATTAATTCAGCAATAACTAGCCACAGTCACATCACACTAATTGTTTTCATGGTTTCATGCAGCGTTAACACTGTGGGAAATGCTGTGTAATAAGCAACAAATCACTATTAATTCCATTGGTATTCAGTGTAATGGCATTAATCATTATGTCATGAATTTGGTAATGACTGTGAAAGGAATATTGTAAACCATAGGAATTCTAGTGTAACTTTTAATTTATTCAAGACTGGTGCTGCCAGGGGGCAAATGGGACATATCCTCCCCTCAAGTGATCTTCGAATGATTGTTGGAAAAGCCAAAATCTGTACAGCGCTCTCCAATATTAAGCAGTGGAACAGAAGCAGACTGGAGAGCATCATTGTTTATATAAATTAGAAACCACAGCAAAATGCTGATACAGTAACCAAATCATACTTTTTTGAACTCTTAAAATCCAAGATTGTCAAGGGGTCTAACTAGCCCTGGACTCCTGGAAGGTTTATTTTTTTAATATTATGACAGCCAAAATACCCACTTGTCCCCCCAGCAATGGACCCTAGGTCGGCATTTATTGACAGTGGGCCAATTGTGGGAATTCCTCTTTTGCCTGTTGACAGCAAATGGCTGACTTGTTATGAGACTATGGCCAAGTCACTTAGGTCCAGATACACAGTCATTCAGGCTCCTAACTTCCACTTAAATCAACTCAATTAAATATAAATACCTTCGTGGATTTGGGCTTTACTCAAAAGGCTTCAGTTGGAGATGGGGGTGCTGAGCACCTTGGGACACTTATTTAGGAGAATAAAACATGGAATTAGGTAGCTAAATTTGGGCACCTAGCTTAGCTATATTGGCAGTTATGGGACAGTTGACCTGTCACTTTGGCTTGTTTACATTCATTATGATGTCCTATAAATTGGACATCATAATGAATATCCAGCTCACAGAGGTTCTGAGAGGCTTAATTAGAATTTGTAAAAGCTGTGAGATCCTAGGTTGAAAAGTGCTACATAAGCATCATTAGAAGTGACATCTCAGCATTGGCCAATTGTGTGTTCACTGAGGCTGCGGTATCATTCTCAGAATTATTGTTCCTGGCACGTCTAGAAAAGACTTTTATGGATGGAAATATTCACTGTACTTTAAAAAAAATTTTACCACCCGCACCCCCATCTATAAATCCACAGCTCTTTTTTCCATAAATCAATGCAGCAAACTGAATTTTGTCAGGCTGTATGATTTTCCAAAATGCGGAGTGGAGAGAGAAACTAGACATATAGCTGTAGGATGGAGGAAGAGAAGCCTAGATGCAGAGTCACTGGATGACTTTTCCAAGCTGCTTGTAATTACAGGTTTGAGTCCCAGCATCAGAGTCGAATCAGCTCATCATTCTCCTACAGTAGCTAAAACGTAACATGGGGAAGTCTATGGGAGTTTTACTATTAACATCAGTCTTGCCCTTGGCTTCAACGGGAGCAGACTCAGGTCAGCACTGAGTGCTTTTGAAAACCCCCACCCAATGTGTCATGACGGTCTGCTCTGTGTGGACTTTAAAGATCCCAAACCAGATTCACCGTAGACTGCTTTACAGGCTTAGACCCTGCTGTCTGTCACCACACAGCGAAGAGTGTAACTTGGACTGTTGGAAGCTTTCTAAAGCTGGACCTGGCCTTAAAGCAGAGGGGGTGGACAGAGCTCTGGAGAAAAAAAGAGAAGGAAGATGATCCTGGGACATAAGCATCTTCAACTTTTTGTGGCCACACAAAATTTCAATAAATTTGTAATAGTCATTTATTGGCGGATAAGAGTGTAGAGAAAGGGTGCTGAGTTCCCTTATATCACGCCATAAGAAAATTACAAAGCAGCTCTCTGTTTTTGCATTAAAATTAAGAATTGAATCTCTACAGCTTCATGTACTTTTCTCCCACGAGATATCCAAGGCAATTAAGTTTCAATTGACTTTCCAGACCTTGGTTTTCAGAGGAAGCTTTTTGAAATTGGGACATCTGACAATTTGAAATTCAAATGGATTTCCATCAGTATGTTTACTATTGCGAGGCTATCTTCCTTGTCCCCTGGGTGTTTAATGCCGCAGTAAGTAATTGGTCCTTTCATCTCTTGTATGTGTGGAGTGAAGAGTATATGGCTCATACAGTGAATTGTCAATATAAAGGATCCCTGCAGTAGTTTTAAATATCTCAGCTCTAAACTCCATTAAATCCCATTAAAAATGCTGCTCTGCATACATCCCCACTATCCTTTGAAGGTTTCCCCCCCCTTTTGATTCTCAAGGGTATCCTTAAAAGGTAGTTCTATGTATTCATAAAATCTAGATACACAGACGAAAGGGAGGCAAGCATGAGGAATAAGAGGTGCTAGAGATTTGAACGCTAGACAACAGGTCACAAAAAACTTATTGCCCTTTTATCTGTTAGGCTTGAAATAAAAACTGACATTGAAAATGCCTGTGTCTGGAGATTCATATGCTTCAGAGATCAAATTACAATAATGATCTGGTTTTGTATAGCATTGTTCATATGAAAATGCCTCCCAGCTTACAGGTTACCATTAAAATACAAGGGCAGTACTGAGCAGGAACTGCATTTCTTTATTTTGTGAGAAATTCCATCATTTTGAAAATATTTCCACTCTGAAATGGAATGAAAACAACAAAAAAACCCACCCCAAATGTCCAGGGAACCAAAATTCTGAAAAAAAAAAAAATTAAATTCATTTTAGGTTGATCAAAATGTTTGTTTAACATCTACATGTTTTGTTCCAAATTCATCTTTTTAAAATTGTATACACTATACATTACATTATATAATATTTAAAAAATGAAATGAAGTGTTTCAAAATGGAAATGCTCCATTCAGTTTTTTTCTAAATGAAATTTTTGTCCAGATCAGCACGTGCCCTTGAAATATTTTGCTGTTGAATAATCAGCATTTTCCAATAAAAAAGTATCAGAAAAAAAAATCCCACCAGCTCTAACTCTGTGTTAAATTAAACACTATCTGTGGGCATTGAGCCAAATCCGGCTCACCTTACTCACTAGCATAGTTTCACTGAAGTTAATTTGTCCCATAGTGAGGTAAGGTAGAAACTAAGGATAATAATAGTACTGTACATTTCCATAGCAACTTCCATTTGAGGGTGTCCATGCACCTCATCCTTGGAACACAGTTTTGAGGTAGGTCAATGCCCCATTTTACAGGGCACAGAGAAGTTAATTTTGTTGTTCTAGGTCACAGACCAAGAGGAGCCAGAGCCAGCAATGGAACTCAAATCTCTGACTCAGTCCTGTTCTGGCAAAGTAAGGGTGTTTGTTCCTTGGACAGGTATGCTCCATTGAATAAAAGAAAACTCACTCGAATCTTTGCCTGAAGCTGAGACTCGAAGAAGGTCAGTTTACCTTTTATATTTTTCTTTATATCTGTCTGTAGCCTTCTGGTTTAGGCTACAGACAAAACTCAAGCCACAAAATTTGGATCCCGATTTCAACCATGAAAGAGTTTAGGGATGTTTAATAAGGTGGTGGAGTGGTGGGGGGTGTTTCATTTACTATGAAGATTGGGAACCTTTTGTAAATTTGGACTCTGCTTCATATTGTGACAAGCTGTTTCTGTAATATATACAGCCCAGCTAGAACTAGGAATTACCAGAAAGCTTCTTTTCTTGAGAATTCCAGCTCAAAGAGGCTTGGATAAGCTTTTGATTGTCCAAAACTCGTATAAAGGCCAGGTTTCAGGGGGATGATTGAGAATAAAGAAGCCATGGAATCACCTTAAAAACCTTGAAAAACAGGCTATCTAGGAGTATTTCACAGAAATAAATAGGGTCACTTCCAAGAGAGGGTAATCTTTAAAATGTTTTCCACTCCAGGTCTCATGCACAAGTGTTCCTGCATGCCTTTAACACAACTGGCTGTATTTATTTTATTATTTCCTATAATTTAGAGAACACCAATCCCAAACTCTGGGTGTTACCATGAGACAACTCCACTGCACGGACAAAAGGAGGTATCCTGAGAGCTAACATTGTGGCTTTTCACACTTATTTTTAGCCCTGGCATTTCTGTAAAGCATGATATAGCAAGGAAAAGTCTTCTTTCCCCACCTCCCAAAGCTTGCCTTTCCACCTGCATGGTGTGTTGCTTATCAGTTCATTGATCTGCAATATGGACCACGTGAGACAAATATCTGGCCACTTGTGGCTGTCATTAAAGGCTAGTGAGTTTCCTTTAGACATTTATTTCAAGTGCAGGGTTTTTTTTGTTTGTTTTTTGTTTTTTTTGCATTTGGCATGGAATGGAGTGTGCTATTTGTGTGGGCATCAGTATCTGGAGGTACCTGGGCAGAGAGGTCTATTATTTCTGATCTAGGCCATATGAGAGTGGGATTAATTAGAGAGAAAGAAAGACTTTGTGGATCCACATCAGAATTCTACATTGCTGCTACGTGGTTATTTTTATTTTATGTCTCCATTTCATTTAATTAAACTGGGCTCACAAGCTGTGAATACATAAGTCAGTAATAATAAATTTATCTTTAATGCATTTTTCATATGAAAGATTCCCCAAATCCTTTGTAAACTACACAGAATGCAGAGAGGACTCCTTTTTACCTGCCCGTGAAATGCAGCCACCTCTGAGGCAGTATGTAGCAAAAATGTAGCAACTCTTCAATAGTGCAAAGCAATACCACACAACATATTAGGATAGAAAGGGATGAAGAATACCATGTATAATTGAAACGGGAAGGGAATTAGACAAACATGATCTATTTACTCATACTAGAGTTTGGCCGTGATACTAAGGCCAACACCCCAACTCTTGCAAAAAGATCCATGTCCCACAAATGGCAAGGACCTGCGTTTTGCTCACTATCTGAAATACCTGTGTCCCTTTTGGCAACGTTGGGATATTGGTCCGATATTGACTCAGGCTGGAAGGAGATTGCTACCTACCGAACCAGCAGCATCACTTTCTACAATACTGTGGGTTTACTCTAGGGGATGCCCATTCAAGTATTGATGAGGCTAGATCTTCAAAGTTTGCAAGGTCTGAGCTAATCACAGCCCAAAGGTGGCCGGGGTGAAAGAGAGATGTCTCACGTCAGCTTTTCCCCCCATGTTCTCCCACCTCTAATAGGAACAACTATAAATAGGCAGACTTCAAGTCACCATATGTACTGAAATTTTAAGGCATTGTTTAGCTGGAGGACACCTTTCCCTTGCGATAAAAAATAAATAATTAAAATGTATTGTTTGGCTTCCTTTGGGATCTGTATGAGAGCCAGAATTTAGATCACCGAGTCCTACTGGGGTTTGCTGATTTTTACTTTTATTCCTATCATTTATGCCATTAATTCAGTTTACCTTTCTCTATTGTCAGCAGTTAATTAGCTCTGCACAGGTTCTTTCCAGTTCCCATTTTGAATCTCCATCTGGATTTTTATTTTGCTTCTTCGCCCGTCCCCTGCAGCTCTAAGCCAAGGTTAGGCGAGCCTGTTAATCACTGTTAAAACTGACAGCACCCTAGCTCTGCTCTGTTAAGTTTGTGTGAACTCTTGTGTGGCTGATGGACAGCTGTTACTTTCCATGGACCTTTGACAATGCAATCTGCAGCATGCTGATAATGGGAGACTTTTCCCCTTTTGAGATGCGTGGCGTGGGAGGCAAAATGCATGGAACACAAGCACTGGAGAGGCAAGCCACTTTGTCACAGTCCTTTAAGCACCTCTCATAATCAGGTGCTGTAATTCTCCTATCCCAGAGTCTACCAGGCCCAAGAGAAATTCAGAGCTAGACTTAGCTTTCCAGAGGAAGGGGGAGAATTTGGTGGAGATGAGCTCCGGCTGGCTTGATTCCACCTCCTCCAACAGTGATTTAGATACAATGGAGGAAATTTCCAAAGGCACAAATGACATTTAGGTGCCTAACTCCCATACACAGCAACTTCCCAGCTGCCAGCTACATGCACTGGATCATTCACTGGTCATCATATGATATCATGACATGACTTAAAAAGTTAACGGGTGGAAGGGCACCTTGTGTCCAAGGTGCCTTATCTGTTATCCTGGTTCCTCTTGCTGGTTCCTTTGCCACAGCTGTTCTCTCTTTCTCTAAGGTCACAGCATGATCTGACTTGAGTGCTCAAGATTCAGGAGAAAAGGAGTGACATGCTTCTCATGGGTTCTAATTCTGCTTTCCTATTGCTACTCTCCTGTTCTGCTCTGACTCACTGCCAGCATTGTGTCTGGCCAGACTTTGGGACTGAACATGGACACTGAGCCTGGAGATCTTTGCCCACAGGCTTATCTTAGTGTTCACTCCCTGATTCCACTAATGGATGGATTGCCAAGGCTGTGCTGGCCAAGCCCCATTGCCACATGGGGATCCTTTAGAATGTGCGGATGGGCACCAAGCACAACCTTATGGTCCAGATATCCCCAGGACTGATCCTGGTGGAGCTTGTAGGCAGAGCTACAGAACAGAAGATTTGTAGGGTTGCTAGATGAGACATGGTGGAGGGCAGAAGAGGTGGGGATCACTACTTTGATGCTGGAGATAGGAGCTCCTTTGGAAAGGCAGAAGTAAAGCTTTTCTCATCCCTGGCTCCTGAAGCCAGCCTGAGAGTGGGGCTGAATCCAGCATACGAATAGAGAAGTAGAAAGGTGAATAAGATTACTTTGCTTTGAGTAAGGGGTGGGTGTATGGTACAAAACTATTCCTGAGGTTCAATTGTCTTTAGTGATCCCTGGGCAATACATTGGTGTCAGGGCTGAACTGAAGAATTTGCACAGAGGCAAAGCTAACAGGAGCAATTACAGCCTTTGCAAGAAAGTCCAAGAGGGTCTCATGAACACATGCCATTTGCTACAATCTCAGGCATGCCAAAGGAGTGTTCTGCAATAGTTCATTGTGAGCCAGGGCTAAACAGGGCTAGCTGGAAAGAATGAAACCCACCAGAGACAAGGAAACAGGCCTGCCTCCTCATTCAGATCTAACACTGAACGGCTCATAGAAAAAACACATGGAAAGGACGCTTGCTTTCTGTCTTGAGTGTGTCACAAAGAGTCAGTTCACCTCAGACTTTTGACGGCAACCTAGTCACATTTGCTATTACTGCACATTAGCGTCAATGATTACACTGTACGTGGCTCAGCATGAAAATATTTCCTAGTAGGATAAGGGGAGGAAAAGTAATTAATAGATAAGAGTGTTCCAGGTGAAAGCTGATTTGTTTTCTGATCACAAAGCATCACAGATTAAAAACTGGAACTGAACAATTCACAGGAAACAGATACTGCCGGGGAAGTGGGCCGCTTTTCCTTTCGTATGCATTTGACAGATCGGGGGACTGTCTCAAACTTGTTTGTAATCAGGATTCTTGTCTAATTGCAACCCCCTCCCCCCTAGTCCAATATGGCCACTAATGGCTGCCTTTGCTTCATTAAAATGAGTGAGACCTGGAATTTACTAGTCTGCTTAGAATCTCTGAGAATGCAATCACTGCTATTTGCATTCAACCAGATGTTTGTTCCCCCTTGATAGAGGAACATCAAGATTATTTAAAAAGCACAAAACAAGGGCACTGCCATTTCACTAATTAAGCCCACCCTTCTGCTCAAAAATTGACGAATAATGACTGAACTTGGCTCATCATCCTTTTGTCTTCTATTATTTACTCTTTTTTAACAGTGATTTATGGCAAGATAGTGCTTTCATTATTCTTGTTAATTACCTCTGTTCTCCACTTCAGCTTGTAAAATGTAATTGCTTGAAACATAAATCTAGTCTTGCTACTTATGTTCACACATCATTAATATTCTTCAGCCCGTTTTTATAAAATCTTTATAAACCATAATTATAAATGTGCCATTAAATGCTCTGTTGTGTTAAGGAGGGATTCGTCCTTTTTGGAGGACGACTTGGGTTTGTATATTAAACTTCTGCTTTGGTTTAACATACTCTTTTGATGGGAAATACACTGTCTGGGCCCCGAATGCATGCCAGGCCATTCATGTGCCCGCTTCAGAATCCTGTTCATGCTAAGATGTCACGAGCATATCTGCAACAGTGAACTAAGTTACAGTAAATTCATTATTTTCTTTTCAAATAGTAATTTGTTCAAACTGAACAATGATCACTAAGGAAAATTGCAGTAAACAAACACAGCAAATGACTCAGTTGAATGATGATCGGTTTCCTTTCTGTGTATAAATAATCCCAAACTAAATCATTTCCATCCTCACTGCCCCTGTTATTTCAGATGGAAAGAGATGCTTACCCCAGGGGATATGCACCTTTCTGGCCTTTTATTTCCCCTGCAATTTTTTTAGCACTGGCGATGATTATATGTAAAAAAAAAAAAAAAACTATTAGGGAGGGAGAGAAAATGTATTCTGTCTGGCTGGTTGTAGACATGCTATTAGCTCAGCATTTGTCAGGCTTCTGGTAATGAACTGGTTGATAGCCTGTACTTCGTCAGGCCAACCAAATACTTGGTTATATGACCAGCAATGATATTGAAACTGTGCTGTAGCCAGGTGACAGAGAAATATGTGTATTATTTCTTTGCACATATCTTCACTCTTCTACAGTCCATCATACTTATATTATTATCATGGTACTTGCCCAGTTAATGCAGGTCCTTCAAGGATTATCAAGCTTATTTCCATTAGCTCTACCATTCTCCACAATTCTAGGAAAGCTGGCCTATAAAGTTTTACAATTGCATTTACAATTGCTAATTACTGGAGATGTAATTTACTAGCGGAATGCAATTTCTTGAGCCCCATACGTGATGGATCCTATTTGCTCTGAGCCTGAGTTTAATTTGCAGTGGTGTAACTCCAGCGGAGTGTCTCCTGATTGACACCAAGGTGTGAGACCAGAATCGGGCATTTGAGGCAGTGCAGTTTGTTACTGATAGAAGTTTGGTGACCAGGAGCTTTGGGTTCAGAAGAACCCTGGGTAACACATGGGGGGCCTGAAAGTTGTAAACCAGGGGCAAGCTCACCCAGCCAGGATGTCAAAAAATGGTCCAAGCTATGGCAACATTTCAGTCTCTTTCCTCAGAGATGGGTTCCTTTCTCAAAACCTGAACAGTTCAAAAGAAATTAACCAGATAAAAGAGGCCCTGCTGCCTGGCCCCATTCCAGCTCCTTTTCCCTTGCCCCAGGTTTCCTGCAGGAGCCTGCATGCTCCTGGCAGGCCTCTCTTTCAACTGAGTTGCTTGTTGGCCATTTATCTAAAGGCCAGGTGGCCTGCAGGCTATCACCTAATCCCTAGCCTCAGACCCTTACTTGGGAGGCAGCCAGTTAGTCACCGATGGGGCTCCCTTAAAGGCCATCTCACCCTGTGATAACTGTATAACAAGCATTAGTGGTCTAGGTGAAATAAGTTTGTCTCACTGTGTCCACATTAGGAATCCACCCATGCTCAAGCATTCTCTGCTGGCAAGCTCATTAGAAAGCTTAATGATTGGATGGTTGTTTCCCTCAGATGCCACAAAGTAACCAACCCCTCCAGGTGAGGGTTAAGCCACATTTGTGGGGCACTATGGAGATGTTTATGTTCCACATCCCATGCTGTATCTGTTCTTCAGAGAGAGGTCCATCTTCACTGCTGTCATTGTGACACCTTTCATCACCATAAAGTTTCTCCAGGAGAACAGTAGGGGAAGGCATCCCATGGCTTTATGTGACAGTATTGGCAGTCCTCTGCAAATACAATTGTACTGCAATGGGATGATAGCAGGAAAAAAGGGGAGGAACTTGCAGAATAAGAGCCCTGAATTGATATGGTTCAGAATGGGATTATCAAACATGATAATAACTGAAAAAAATAAATATAACTGAAAAAATAAATCAATTGAATGAACAAAACCATTCTGAGAAAGTGTACAAAAAACGTAATGGTAAATTTTTCTTGGAGCAACTGTGTTACCATCCTTCTCTCAATAGTGCTTATATCCTTTTTTTCACCACACTATGACAGGATTTATCTAATTCCTCCAGCTCCAAGTGCTATGTGCTAGTGTACAGGGAGATTTTGGCAAACCAGTAAAGTGCCTGAAACCACTAGGGATTATTGCTAAAAGCAGCCAAGTCAGCAGGCCTTAAAGTGGCCATGTAGCAAGCTCAGCTTGACCAAGGCAGGAGGGGAGGGAATTTTGAGTGCCACAGAAAGGGCAGCTTGACCTCACATCCTTCCTGATAAGAATTGTGTTGAAGTTGCTGATACATGCATTTTAGAAGCGAGGATGTGCCCTCAGAAATGTGTCTAACAGGGTCTCAAGGCTGCAAACTCTGGGGAAAAACCACACCTGGTTAATCAATAATCAGAAGAAAACCTCTTGCTTGACCATTGAAACGGCTAGTTTAACAAGTTTTCTTTAAGGGACATGTCATTGTGTTACTAATGTATAAAATAAGGGGGAAGAGTTGGAGGTAGGGGGACTCTTCGGGACTGGACTCTCCCTCTGGATGCATCTTGTATTCCCCACCAGCAGACGGACTGCCGCTGTGCCACCCAAGAGCCACACTCAGTTTTGGTAATTATCAAGGGTTTGGGGTATTTTACTAACCTGTTGTGGACATGTGTAAGTGCTTGAGACTAAGTAAAGTTTAGCTTTAAGTGAAAGCACTCTTGTGTTGTCCTGTTTGTGCCAGCCATCAATCAGTGGGACGGCCGTGTCTCCCCTGATTTATTTCCTGACACTACCTCGCACAGAGTAAAAGTTACCAAGAGCTTTGGGTTGAAAGAACCCCGGGCAACACTAGCACCAGGATCAATTTGAAATACAGAGAGCAGATGCAAGTGGACATCAGTTAAGGCTAAATTA
Source organism: Lepidochelys kempii (assembly GCF_965140285.1). NCBI lineage: Eukaryota > Metazoa > Chordata > Testudines > Cheloniidae > Lepidochelys > Lepidochelys kempii. Next base: position 19,721,824 of record NC_136394.1, on the reverse strand, counting down.
TGACGGAATCCACATTTGTGCCTAACGTTGTCCCCAGCAAATAATTTTTAGTGAACTCTCACATGCATTATTAACATGCTTACTGTAATGTTCATCATTACATGTACATTACAGTACATTACATCATGTACTGCTTACTGTAATGTTCATCATTAAACCTATCTTCTTCTTTAAAAAGACCAAAACATAAAAAAAGAAACAAGGAACTGTTAAAGAGTAACAGTATCAGAGTATCACCTTTGCTACTGTTTATACATCAATACGTTGTTTTAAAGATTATGCAAACGATAAGGAAGGAGAGAAATGGCACAAAGTTACAAATAATGGGAAACAATTCCAAAAAGGAAAATGTGAGCATGATCCAGAAAAACTTCCACCCCCAAGACTGAGATCCATTATGGTGTGTAAGTATCCCTTGAGATATTTAAAACTGTATTGGACAAAATATTAGAAATGATATCGTAATAAACAATCCTGCACCACTAGAGCAATGGCCTAGACAACTCTATCTCTATCTTTCATTATTCTATGTAGAGATGGATATGAACCAAAACCCCAGGTATGGACATCCCTCAATTTGCAGACATTTGGATCTGGATCTGAAGTTTGTACCTCAGGTTCATCTTTAATTCTGAATTTATTGCACACCATTAAAAGCATTTTTCTTTTCTTAAAGTTTTGTCTTATTCTATAGTTTTTCCACGTTTTACAATCTACCGGCGTGAACCTCCCTAACACAATTGTAGCTCCAGCTCAGTTGGTGGTTCCCAAAACTAGTTTTCTAACGAAAATGTATTTTCCATTCACTGATTCCATGAGCTTCCCTACCGAGAATAGTATATGCTTAGCTACACTCAGGATATAATAAATGCAAACCAAAAGGAAAAGATGTAAAGTGTCATATCAAATTCTATCACTGGACAGTCTAGGCACGAATTTTCTTCTCTTTAAGAGCATTTTGAGGACTTCATCTTTTTTAAAAAACCCATCTTTGAGGTGTTTGATTTTTTAAATACATAAATGACTGAACTGGTCAAAGTTTAATTATGTCTGAGAGGCTACAGTTGACACATACAGGGGATTTAATTATGTATTCTGCAGCCCTGTCTGTCAGTTGCAATATCTTTTGTTAGCACAAGATTGATTTCCATAGAAGATGGTGTGATGTACTCCATTTGCTCTCGCAAGGATAACTATTCTATGTGCATTTGAATGGCTGCTGGAAACTAGGACAAGATTTACATTCCCTATTTTTATGTCCAGATAAGTTATTTTGCAGTCAAGATTTCAAAAGGGGACTATGGATACGAGGCTGAAAACTACAAAAGGTTGTAAATATACAATCAAAAGGAAAGTAAGATTATGTGACATTGTGACATAAGGATGCACTTAAGTAAAGATGTAGTAAAGTTATTACAAAGAGTTTGCTTTCATTGCTGAGCGAGTGGTAGCGAATTTCCACCGAGGTACAAGCATGATACTACATTAAAGATTTTGCAGCCTTGTGTTAAAAATGTCCCCATTTTCTGAAGCAGGCATAAGTTTTCCTCTAGACTTATATCGATAGAATCAAGGCACACTACTATTTTCCTTTTGGGCCAGATCAATCCAGTGAATACTTAAAGGCCCTAAAATATGCCCTATCCTTGTACAAAAACACACTGGAGACTCGAGGTTTAGCTATGGAACTCTGAGTTACAAGAACTTGGTTCAGTTCCTGGCTCGGCCTCTAACTCACCGTGTGATGCTGCAGCAAGGCATTTAAAGCCAGATTCTTAAAAGGTGCCTAAAGATGTGGATAGGTGCCTAGTAGGATTTAAAAAAGCACCAAGGTGCCTAACTCCCGTTGATTTCTATCTGAATCTTCAGATGCCTAAATACCTTTAAAAATCTGACCCTTAATCTCTCCAACCTCAATTCCACAGTGCTCTGTAATCCTGTGGTGAAAAGTCCTATATAATAAGTGCAAATTACATTGCTAACCTTTTTGCCTTAATGTGCTCCTAAAGTATATGTCCAGAGCAGCTCAGAGACCAAAATCAGAGCTCCCATCACCCTGCAATATCTTCCCCCCACAAAGAGCCACATTTCTGTGGATGGTCTGCCTTTCGTCCTCCCCTCAGGTTTCTTTCTTTAATTCCTCTTCCTCCTCCATCACCAGCTGTCAATGCTATGAACAGCTAACATGCATCTGAAGCTCCTCCTCTAGGCCTGCCAGCACTAAGGCAATTAATGAACATATACAAACCAACCAAGTCCCTCTCTTGGGGACCAGACTGTCTGGCTATCTCCTCTCATTGCTTCTGTGTCCTCATGTGCCAGTAACTGGCACCATTCCAAAGTGACACCCCTTCATTTGGGGCACATTAGGCTCCAAAATGTCTGCACATGGGTAGGCCTACTGGCAAATATGGCCCCGTCAACCGCGCCCATCACTGGTTCTTTGACCAGTCGAATGATGTCCTATGATCTACAATCAAAATTATGATCAAGAGCAAAGATTTGGTGACCTCTAGGATATTAAAAATATGCCCACATCTACTAAATTTGAGAAAGAGATTTGGATGCCGGGGTATGTAGATGGAATAACTGAAATAGCAGTTTTCATCATTTCCAATGTACATAAGGCTAGTTCAGAAAATAATGGACCAGGTGTCCCTCAGGGCTGAGCCTGTGGGGCATGTCTGACAGGGTATGTCTACACTGCAATAAAAGACCTGCAGTACGGCTGTGGCTGGCCTGGACTAGCTGACTCAGGCTCATGGGGCTCGGGCTACAGGGCTAAAAGGTGCTGTGTAGATATTTGGGCTTGGGCCAGAATCCAAGCTCTGAAACCTGGCAAGCAGAAAGCGTCTCCGAGCCCGGGTTCCAGCCCGAGCCCAAATGTCTCCCCTGCTATGTTTAGCCCCGCAGCCTAAGCTCGAGTCAAGCAACCTAGGCTCTGTTCCTCAGTGCTGCAGCTTTGTCATTGCAGTGGAGATGTACCCACAGAGACCCTGAGAAAAAAGAGGAACCAGGGCTGACAGGAGATGGCCTCACCTACTCCATTGCCCCTCCCTGTCAAAATGAGCCACATGCCATGTGACACCGAGAAAGGCTGCCCGCGCACCTCGTTGGAGGCCAGCCAATGGCTCCTGCATGTGGCATTCCAAACCCATCCAGCAGTGGAATGTAATCATCTTAAAGGGACACTATCAAATTTAATTCTAGTCCGTTTCACAAGATGAGTTAAAGGTAGTTCCAGCTACTAAACTTGTCCCCTGAATCTCTGTGATGGGGTGGATAAACCCCACCCTAGGGAGACAGGAACAACTCTTGGCCTGGGAAGCCCCGCCTTGGCGGGCCTGCTGGGCCTGCTCCATTTGGAGGAGGGGCTTAAACGGGAGGCATTGGAGCACCACTGGGATTGTTGGTGGACGGGGCAGACGGGCTGTTATTACTCACTGTTATTGAGGGACTACATCAGGAGGAGGACTGCCACACAAAGCGAGGACTCTCCAGGCTGCAGAGTCCCATGGGTTGGGTTGCCAGGGACAGCCACAAGCAATGATGCACCTCGGGGAGGGACAGAGTGACAGGAAGAGACCAAGAGGAGAGTGTTGGTGGGATCACAGGTAGCAAATGCTGTCCTTTGGTGCTCAAGAGGGTTGGAACCTAGTGGAGTGGGAGGACCTGGGTTCCCCTATCCCTACCACTAGGCAGAGGGGCCATGGCAGATTCTAACCACTCGGCAGGGCCGCTGCGGCAGATTAATCACTAGGCCAGGGCTTTCCCGACCATAATCTCCCTGCAAGTTGTGATTTTACAACCATATTTTGTTACTTTTCAACAGGGCTTTCTCTCCTCTGGCAAAGCCCTCACAAACAGTAGGGGACACTGACTAGAGGGGAAAGAGTGAAATGGATGACACATAAAGTGCTGTCAAATACATTAAGGGAACAAGCAGAAGAGGAAAATAATATTGTGAGTTTTTCAGTGGGGCTTTCATAATTCATCTAATTTAAAATGGAAAAAACCCCTTGCACTCTTTAGCACCCCCAGCTACATTTCAGTTGGCGAATGACATAATCACAGTTTTAGCAAGATATACCCTGTTCATCAATAAATGCATCTGGCAGTCTAACCTGTCATTATGTTGCTGAGTACAGTACATTTTTGAAAAGCTCCATTTATCAGCTTTCTTATTCAACAGGAATAACCAGGACCCTGTGTTCCCCAAGTATGTCACAAATAGTTATAATGTGTTGAGTTTTACTGAAAAGCTTTTATTTAAAACCTCCTTGTAATTTTCTATAAATGTTAGTCACAAACAGCATCGCTGCATCATAGCAATATAACAGTTTGTGATTAATATGAAGAGAGATTTACATTAACATATTCACTTCTTCAATGATCTCTGGCCCTGGCATCCTGTAAGTCCTGATAAATTGAATTAGCTTACTTAGCATGATGTTTACTAGGAAGTAGCTAGAACTTGTAAACCCTTCCTGACAAGGGTAGAAAGAATCCAAACCCAGATCAGAATTTTGGAAATGTCTCCTATCCTTATAAAGGATCTCATCAGAGTTCCTTAGCCAAACATCCCTGAAATCCCCTCTAATATTTACTTGAAATCCAGTTCATATGGGGTTTGCAGGTCCTAAAATTCAAAATGGTTTGTGTTTGAACTACGCCAGTTCCCCTCGTGTTCATATCTTATTGAAAACCTACAGGCAAGGTTTACATTGGATGGTTTCATGCCTGCTTGCATGGGTTTACACTGGTTTACTGATTCTCGGCAACTGGAAGTTGGCCTACACGTGCTCAATACATAAGGGGACTTTTAAAGTATTGAGCTGCAATAGCTAACATCTGATTAACAATGTCCTGGACCCTCCGTTAGCAGAAGAGTAGTGGTAAAAAAAGAAATGGGTAAACTAACCCAAACTCCATATTCCCCAAATAAGAAGTGGGCAAATTCAATTTACCTGTGTTTACCCTCAACTAGGCTACTGCTTTTTATTGTCATATTGTCATTACTTAGTGGCCCAGATGTGGCTTCTGGGCTGCTCAAAATAGTCCTTGCCTACTGCTTTGGAGTTCCATTGAGGAATACATGCACTATTCAGTATGGGGCACTGGAACACCTATCCCTGCATCCATCTTCCATCTGGAAGAGCCATTCCGTTAATTTAACAACTTTGAATGGCACATAGAACTGAAAGGAAAATACATTTATTTTCACTGATTTAGTTTCTCATTTCTGAGTGGGGCAGTGTCCTAGGTGTCCCCATGGTAGACCCTTCAGTGGCTCTAATTTAAGTATATGATCCCAAATTAGAGCCGCCTCTGCATGACTCTGCTATAGACACCATGCCTTGAGGGGAGATGTCGAGGAAACTTCAGGAGGTGAACCTCACAGAGTTTTCATCTCCACATATCGCAGGAGTGTGCCATTTGGCAGAGGATAGAGACAAGATGCTTAGAGAACACTGCGGGAGTTGAGAGCTGCCTGCTTAGTAGCTGATTCATTTTGCAGCATCACTGGGACCCCATTACCTTTCACGTATATAAAACGTCCCTCCCCCACCAAATACACAAATCAAGCAGAGAAAATCTCCAAGTGGCTCCATAAAACACCTTTCAACTGACACCACGGGAGGCTTTTGACCAATATAGAAAGCCAAGATTTGTTGTTTAACTTCCATAAAATTAACAAATAGCCTCCAGAATGCAAAAGAAATGTTGAAAACATGCAAACTTTAAACCACTGCCTGGTATGAAATGCTTGTAAAAGCCTTTTTCTCCATTAATTCCCTTACATTTATCTGCTCCCTACATTTTGGAGATACAGTGAAAATTGCTTATTTCTAATAAAATGCAGCAACTGTATCCTGAGGAAAAATTACCGTGTTATGAAATATTTTCCCCCTCTACTGCAGTCAATTTAGTTTTAATTTAAAATTCAATAAGTGCATCATATTCAGAATCTTCCAAGATGCTGTAATGACTTTGAACAAAAAGTATGCCATAAACAAGGAGGATTAGAAAGCTATTATCCAGGTAATTCCCCTCCCTTCCCCTTGCCCCAACAAATTTTTCTCTCACACAGATGCAGATGCAGAAAATGGATACAACAGTTACTATGAATATAATTTGGAAATAAATGGGATGGGAGGTGGTTTGTTCCTCAAGCATTTTTGGTAATAAAAGTATATTACTTTCCCTATCTATCTGAGGTTTTCTTCAGCCTTTGGTCCTGCCCATTATTGCTTCTTTGATGAAAGGGAAAATAGGTTGCTTCTCCTGTGAAATGCAACACAACTGAAGAAAAAATACAACATAACATTGACTAATATAGTACTGCATATTCGCTGATCATTTTAGATGCTAGTTTAGAAGTTCCGATACCATGATGGACCTCAGATGGTATGATGAGCATGCTATGAATACTCAGATATGCAGCAGCCTTCCCAGGTGAAGCAAGTCTGCTATACTGGAGAAAGTAGGAACGCAGGAATTGCTCTGCGGGATCAGATTCATGGTCCAGCTAGACCAATGTCCTGTCTTTAACAGAGGGGGTTGGAACAGGTCCCATATGAGGAGAGATTAAAGAGGCTAGGACTTTTCAGCTTGGAAAAGAGGAGACTAAGGAAGGATATGATAGAGGTATATAAAATCATGCGTGGTGTGAAGAAAATGAAAAAGGAAAAGTTATTTACTTGTTCCCATAATATAAGAACTAGGGGCCACCAAATGAAATTAATGGGTATCAGGTTAAAAACAAATAAAAGGAAGTTCTTCTTCACTCAGCGCACAGTCAACCTGTGGAACTCCTTGCCTGAGGAGGTTGTGGAGGCTAGGACTATAACAGGGTTTAAAAGAGAATGGGATAAATACATGGAGGTTAAGTCCATCAATGGCTATTAGCCAGGAAGGGTAAGGAATGGTGTCCCTAGCCTCTGTTTGTCAGAGGGTGGAGATGGATGGCAGGAGAGAGATCACTGGATCATTACCTGTTAGGTTCACTCCCTCCGGGGCACCTGGCATTGGCCACTGTTGGTAGACAGGATACTGGGCTGGATGGACCTTTGGTCTGACCCAGTATGGCCTTTCTTACATTCTATGTTCTTAACAAGCATACCTACCCCAACAGGTGTTTGTCTAACCTGTTCTTAAAAACCTCCAATGATGGGACTCAGCCTGGTCTCTAATAGCTAGAGGATGGTTTAAACCTTGAAGAACAAGGCTTAATACCCCATCTTCCATGCTTGGGAGGAAAGATGGACAAGTGGATGGTGCCCATGGCTAGGAGTCAAGCACTCAGTTTAGTCTTTGACTCTGATAACTGAATTGCTGTGTGACCATGAGTTTCCTCATCAGCAAAATGGAGGCAATTCTCGCTATCTATGCCAGATTAATTTGCTGTTTGGATAGCACTTTGTAAATATTACTGCTGGGCATTGTTACTCAGGGGTATCTAGCTATGTAATTTATGCCACTGTTTTCTGCATACTGCATCTTCACATTTCTAAGCATTTGTTCTTTCTTCTTACTCTAAAATAAAAATAATTATAACTGAAAGTAAGTCCTTGTTCATGGTGCATGGAAAAATGTCAGCTATTTTAAAATCACTGAGCAATATGTGAAAGGTCTAGCTGATGGGACTCTGTTAACCAGTGATGGTTTTTCTTTAAAACAGCTGAGGTTCCTGTTGGTTAAGCTGGAAAGCAGAGATCTGCTCATTGATGTGCCAAGGGTATAAACCACCCTGTTTCAGGGAAAGGTCTCCATATTCAGGAAATAACTGACTTGGAGTAACTGTGCCTGATTCTCCACCACTTGCACCTTGTGCCATCACCCACTTGTGCAAAGCGCTTACAAAATATTACTACCAGTATAAGAGAGCAGAGCATTCATATATGATAGCGCTGGGTTTCCACTTTGCATTCACTTTGCACAGGTGTAAACACAAGGCGCAAGGCAGTGGAGGATCAGACCCATGCTCTCCACATGCAGAGACAATTAGGTGCTTAGGTTTGGACTATGCACAGAACTAGCCCCAATTGTGGGGGCACTCCTAACTCAGTTGAAGAGTGGCTAAAATCGATCTAGCTGAATTAGTTAACAAATCAAACGAAGCCAGGTCAATTTTAGACAACCGTGAAGTGACTTAAGAAGGGCCACACAAGGGGGCTGCACTAATTTAACTAATTTAATTTCACAACTGATTTCATTAACACTGGTACAATTTGTGCATAAATCAGCCCTCAGATACAACAGCCAATGGAGTGGTGTAAAAACCAACAATGCCCTGTTTCTCCTCTTAATTATCGTTTTGGACACCAGCACAACTCGTTTGACTTTCATGAAATGATGCCTGGTTTACTCAGGTGCAAGTGAGCAGAGAATCAGGACCTGCTTTTTTAGAGGTGCTGTGCATCTACAATTGCCACTGACATAAACTGGAGCGGTTGGCACAAGCCTTTCTGAGACCAGGCCCCTAGAGAGCATGGAATGCTGCAGTAAGATCTGAATACCCAAACACCCTCAACCAAAGGTAGTGTTCTGTAACCATTCTTTGTAATTCCTTGAGTGGCTTTACTATCAATTTTGTTCCTGACTGTCACTGTTCAGTCTTGTGTCTAATTCATTGTTTGATTTGGGCTCTAGACATGAGTTTTCAACGTCTTTCTGTGAAAAATAGAAGAGATCCCTAAGGTCCAGGCATTCTTAGGTTCGATACTGGATATCTGACATGGAAGCATTTCCCACAAGCTTATTATAGATTTCAGCTGCATACCCTACAATAGCTGAAAATACCTGCAGATTCCAGCAGATATCCATATTGTTGGGTTGAACAATTCAGAAAGATGTATCAGAATTTTGAGCTCACAGAGGATTTGTTAAGATGGAATCAGAAAATGTCTGCCAAATGTTTTGGGTACATAAAATACATACAATAATGCACTATCTCCCAGAATAGGGAGCTTTGACAGACTTAGTTGAATTTGAATTCCCTGGCTTTTGATTAGATATACAAGTCTAATTTGCAGCTGTGTGACAGAAGCCCCTATGAACAGACAGAGCCGCAGTGTTTGACATCTACATAGCTATCCTGGAGAGCATTCGGAGGGTTAAGAATATACAGTATGTAATTGATATTTGCACATCCTCATTTCAATCCAGATTTCAGAGATAGGACCGATGCCTGATGACACAGAGCCTAGCCATTTTTAGTGCATCCTCATGTCTTTTCAGAACTTGCCATGGGAATTGTTAATATATGTGTTTTGAGAGACACCGAATTACAAATACTTTCCTCCTTCAAGGAATTCATTGCACTTAGTGTGGTATGAAGTCAAGGGTGCTTGTTGCTCAAGTCCAGTTCTGTGCTGCTTGAAGCCCCAGTCAGATTAATCAGTGACTATAACAAATGGAGAGGGTTGACCAGTGAACTATTGCTTTTGAATGAAAGGGTACTTTAAAGAAACATCTGCCTTCCTGGTTGCACTGCCATACAAGAGGCTACAGGATTTGGCAGACCAATAGGCCAGCTAGTTCTGTATCCTGATCTCTGCCGTAGCCTAGGCCAGATGCTTAAGAGAAAGGCAAACCTCTCCCCTTCAACCACAGCCATTACAAATCTGGTCAGTGGCACAATGCGCCGCAGAGGAACCTGGGAGTGGGAAATTCCTTTTGACTCTTGTGGCAATCAGCTGATGCTCTGAAGCAGGAATTCTGATCACACAAACCCACAGATACTATTATGGGTTAGAAGTAGGCCCCAGCCACAAAGTTCAGATATAGATTTATATGTGCACAAAACTCTGAGCATGAGTTTTGGTTTGGCCCGTCCCTGTTACACATAATAAAATTGTCCAGTTCCTTTAATAAATCCACAGGTAAGTCCCAGGCTGCAGAGCCTCTTCTTCCTGATTCCCCAATCTCCAAAATAGATTCTAGCTCACATTCCCAGCAAGGCTTCTTGTGTAACATTAGGGGTTTGTATTGTGTTGTTAGAAGCAAGGTAGGACAAAGAAATTATAGAGGAAGAAGCCTGATTTTGTGGGGGGCGGGTTTAAAATATTTCACATGCATTAGGTTTTCTACAAACTAGGTCTGATCTAGATAACTCCCTGCTGGAGAAGACTCCACAGCAGGGGGCAGAGGAGAAGAACACCATGAGGTTGCTAGGGCAGAGCCTCCAACAAATTCTTCCCTGGGGGCAGAAGGGCTTTGTGCTGTGAAAGAAGCAGCAGCTCTAGCCCCCAAACCACACAGTTCATGGATCTGCTTGATGCCTATGGCTGAATGCAAAGGGGTCCTTTCCCCCTATATTACCTCCAGGGGCCCTTGCCACTTTTCCCAGCTCGCTGGCAGCGCAGCCCAAATGGAGCCAGGCTCCCAGGGGTTTTGCAACCTGATGTTGCCTGAGGCACCCCATTTAAAGGTGTGTGTGTGTGTGGAGAGTGTTCATGCAGGGGAGGTTCCATCTTGTCTTAGGAGCAGAGATTATGCATTCCCCTCCCCACTGTCACCCCCAGGAGCATCCCTTCCCTGCTCGCAAATCCCCAACCTTGCAGGGCAAGGGGTGACTTGCCCCCAGAGGGTACCCTCTGCCACAGTGGGGTGACTGGGCTGCTAGTCAGGAGTCAAATTCAGAATTTCCTCTATCAGTAACGCGAAGCAGGCATAACTGGTATTGAATAAGCGGAGGAGCTGGATTTGGATGCAAAGCTAATCAACAGCCTATCGTGTAACGAGGTGCAACTGTTGCATATGTTCTCCAGTATAAGTGGACACCTCTAAAGGTGAGCATTTGCTAACAGCTGTCACACAGTGATATCTAACATAGCACCTTATTTTCCTATGTTGGGAAGAGGAAATAACTGCAGTCTCCCAGAATCTGTGGCATGCTAGCTGCGAGTAAACACTGGCCGTAGATTGGTGACCACAGCATGTTCAGTGACCTTCTGCAGCCCTGCCAGCGCTCCACTAGATCTAGGGGAGTTCCTCAGTCCTTCTCTGGCAAAGGCAAGAAAGAAAAGGATGGCAGGATTCGGTTTTGCCTCCATGTCTTGTGGATGCTTCTTGTGAGAAGGGAGATGTGAAAGCGGTCTCTTAAAACCTGAGCACGCCGGGCTGAATCGACAGGCAGTTAATATTATGAGATAAAAGGAAGCTGTACAGTTAGATTAATCAAACCCCCCTTCCGGCTTGACAAGGCCTAATTATCCTTTGATCCACATTAATGACTTTAGAAAGCACACTCCACCTGGTGGGAGTACTCAACAGGGAGCGGTTTAAACTAAAATGAAAACCCCTCTCCCCACCTCACAGAAACCTAGTTTACTTACATCGTTGAATCAATTGTTTTAGACAGAACTGCGGGTCTCCCACAGGTACAGTGGGCCGTATCGGAGGATAGAATGTGCATTTTTATCAGCATCAAAAAGCCACTGTTTAACAAATGGCAAACTCCTTCTCAGGGTGACTTTAAAAACACATCACTATCACATCACATGAAAGAGCACATCACTTTTTAGTATAACAACCTGGCTTGAATTCACATGAACACAGAAACATGGCTTTCCCCAGCTTTGTTAGCATACTGCTTGTTCCCTGACTTAAAATGACTCAAGACATGAATTTACCAGCCATATCTGGGAACACCCCACGCTGACAACAATTGCACAATATTTGTTAACAAAGGTACCTGGCTAAAATAATGCATTACCAGCGGTACTGGATCACGGCATACAATTACAAAAAGAAATTAGATTTTGAAAATACGAGGCGTGGGTTTGTAGACCTGGTAATGTAGACACTATTTTGCCATTTTCAGTGGTGCTTTTTGATCACACAATGTGTGCGTGAGGAGAGGAAGGGGGATAGATAACCCGTGCAAACAGGACAGCGCAATACAATCAAGTAATTTCCAGCAATTCTTCTCTCATTGATCATTTGTTGGGATATCAGATCTGCCACCATTTAAGGAGGTGATGTTACTTTCTCTAACAAGGAATTTTAAGCCCAGGGTTCCATTCCTTAAAATTATTTTAACTTCATATATACACTAATAGTATAACACGAAAAAATGGGAGTAAATTTTCAGATGGTGCTGCTGCTTTTTTTGTGAGGGTGCAAGCTAGAGATGCATTTTGCCCACTCATGTGACTTGCAGGTCCAATTCTGAGCATTTGCACCCACAAAAAGGTATCAAAGACTGCCTGTCCTGCATCTTTCATTAAGACCATTTAAATAAAAACCAAAAAACCTCCCTCTTCTCTAAGTTCGTTCCTTTCCTCTAAGTTTGTTCCAGAGCTAAGGACACAATTGCCACAGCTGATGTGGAGTTTGTTTCTGGCTTTCACTCTGTTACATTTGCCATTAATTTAGACACTTTAATTCAAGTAGATAAAGGTCTTTTGAGAATAAAAAAAATAAGCTCACTAAAGAATTATTTAGAGAAATTTGTTTTATACTGAGTTTATAAAATCCACAGGGATCTTAGCTGTGCCTTCTCCAGAATGTTGGGAGTACAGTCTAAGAAAGAATATATCTTTCAATTAAAGAAGGGACTTTTGTTTAAATCCCAAAACCACTAATGTAACTTGTGCAGTTACAGATGCTGCCAAGTAGACATCTCTCCAAATTTTGAAGAGGCATCATAATTTACTTTTCTGCATTACAGAATAAATGCTTTCTATATGTGAGAACAGCAGCAGAACAGATAGCTAACTTTAAACATGAAAAGAAAACTGTTTAATGGTCATTTGTGTAAGAAATGGCAACAAATCCACATGCTATTTATTGAGAAGGGACATGATAGCAGTCTTCAAATATGTAAGGGCTTTTATAAAGAAGACAATGATCAATTCTTCTCCATGTCCACTGGAGGTAGGACAAGAAGTAATCAGCTTAACTGCCATGAGGGAGATGTAGGTTAGACACGAGGAAAAAAAACTTTCCAACTATAAGGATAGTTAACCCCTGGACTAGGCTTCCAAGGAAGGTTGTGAAATCCCCAGCACTGGAAATTTTTAAGAACAGGTTTGACAAACACCTCTCGGCGATGGTCTATGTGGCGGAGTGGTAGCAGTGTCCATCCCAGGGTATTAGACAGAGAAGGTGGGTGAGGTAATACCTTTTACTGGACCAACTTCTGTTGGAGAGAGGGACACGTGTCTGAACCTGAATAGGAGCTCTGTGTGGTTCGAGAGCTTGTCTCGCTCACCAATAGTGATGGTCAAGGTATACTTGGTTCTGCCTCAGTGTGGGCAGACGTCCTACATGCTCTCTTGAAATTCCTTCCAGGCATACCTTTCCATGATTCTTTGATTGCTCTTCAGATCATGGTGAGTTCTCCAAAATTTCTGCTTTAGGTGCTTTGGGGTATTTGCTCCCACGGTAGAGGAGCAGCTCACACTCATGGGATCCACTGAATGAAGAATAGGCATCTTTACTTTTAATTCCTACCATTTCTGAATTTTAATTACGAAAATAATATTACATATCTACCAAACTAAACAGAGTGACTCCTGAAACTCTCTAGATAAGTAGATAGCCAAAAATCCTAACTCAGCTCCTGGGGGATAGACTTCTCCATACATCAATTTGCATTGTGATATCTGAAGTCACAGTCCTTCTAAAACAGGAGGCATTGATTAAACAAAACCCAGCTACAACTGCAGACAAACAAGCAGCCTTCAACATTGCTTGAGTTCTAGCTTTATCTTCCTTGTTCACTACGGCCCACACCCTGGCTGAAATTCTATATGGCACACCGAGACATCTAATGACTGAAGAATATACTGCAACTAAATGTATTATTGTACTCTGGATCTTGTCTCTCTCTCCTGCCCTGGGATTGGACTACCTGAATTGCAGTGAGCATGCCTTTCTTCCCTCCATTTGAGGGACAGACACATTCCTGGTCTTTCCCTCCAGAGTCAGGGATTAGCGGAACTATCAGCAGAGAAGTAGCAGCTACAGAGAGAGATGGTAGAAATTCAGCTACTTGGTGGATGAGGGAGTTGTCTCCTCTTGACGACCCCTTCAGTTTAGCTGCAGGACTGATGCAGTTTCATTCTTGGTGTCCCAACTCTACCTTATGTATAGCTGGGTTGCATTTTGTGAGATGGGTGCATGCATGCGTAAGCTGTAGGGGCCTGGCTTTGTAAATTTGCGTTTAAATGAGTGAGGATCAGTCTGTGTGGTATCTTAGTCTGGCCAGAAATCAGCTTTTCTGCTTGATTTCACCAGGAGAGCAGGGCTTCCCAGAAACATTTCTGCAGACTATCCGCCGGGTGTGGGGGGGGGCTAGAAACTGCAGGGAGAAACAGCTACATCAACATGTTTGCCAGCAGAGTTCATGGAACAATGGGAATATGTATGTGTGAACTTGGTGGTTAAATCTGATTTCCTCTTTGATTCAGATGTATTTGTGCCACATTCCTGTCCACTTGATGGCTAATCCTTATCTTTAGTAGGAGCCAGCCCGCAGCTTTGTATCTGAAACAAACATAACCTCCCGCAGGCATCTCCTGAGTGTCCAGCCCACCTACTGAGCCACTGGGGTCTGGCTCTTAGCATGAGTGCACTAGTCAGCAATTGTCCACAACTGATACTATAACTAGCGGCTCCAGACTATTTTAACCACGGGTGATTAGACAGAAGGAGAGAAAAATCATAGCATGAAAGACAGGTAAATACAACCACATCTGGACAAAGAGTGTGGCATGCACTAACTGAAACCACATCCAAGTAGACTCTGGGAACCTCACCTCTGGGAACCTCTCTCTCTTACTGTCATCTCCTGGTCTCGTTCCCTGTTGACGACCACTGCTCTATAGATTATAGTCCCATTCATCTTTTGAAGTTATCATTCCTATCATCTGGGGAGCATCTCATCTCCCCATGTACTGTGGGGCCAAACATGGTATCAGTCCTCAATGGAGCTTTGCTGATATATACCAGCTGATGAGTTGGCCATGTTATGTTTGTTTTGTATGAACATTTTCTTCTCATATGGAAACAAACTCAGTGATGCTTTTTCCAGGTCCAGGCATATCTAATCAACAGGCAACTCCCTCTGTAAGAGCAGCCATTTTAAATATATCTCTTCCAACACAGATCTCTCAAAAAAGAAGTGTTGGTTCTTTACCCCTCAAGATCTTCAACACAGTCATTAATTATCCTTCCAGCTCACATAACAAAAATAAAACAATCACCTTATGATGACACTGAGCAAGTCCTAATTAACATAATAATTGAACAGGCCTTCCCAACTGATCCCAAAACCTCAGCAGTAAAATGTTATTTAGATAAAGGGTATAAGATAAAAAATAATTATATGAAAATATTGGGTAGAATTAAAAAGCAGGTAAGTAGATCACAATTTCTTTAGGGCAAGTTTTGCCTCCATGAAACAGACCCTTGCACTGACAGAATTGAAATTCTCCATCTGACACTCTGTTGCAATCTTGCAGATCATAAGATTACGAAGAAAAATACCCATGCAAGGCTCAGAGCAAAAACATTTTCAAGATAATAAATGAATGTAAGAAAGAAAGATGATCAAATAAGGGAAAGCAACATATTCAGAATAACAATGAAGTTTTTAAATAGATTATTACAACTTTTTTAATATCTCTCTAAATAAGGCCCGCTTTTATTATCTGACACACAAATATACAAGTTCTTTTGCAAGCCCAGTAATGCTAGCAAAGGCTCTTTGTATTCATGAGCAACTTCAAGATGGATAGTTCAATTCTTAATGGAATTAGTCCACTGGGGCTAGTATTCTGTTTATCTAGTGAGAGGTTCAATATAATCAAATTTTTGCACATTTGCTCTCTTCACAAAGCAGGACTCAATAATAATTTAAATCCCCTGTTAAGCTAAAATGAAAATATTGACAGATGCCATAAAAGTCATCATTCTAAAGTTGTCTTTCATGTGCACCTAGCAGATGAAGGGAGAACTTTGTTAATTGGAATTACTCATTTTTGCTGCTTATTAAACAAATGCATCAAAGTCTCTATCTTTCGGTATCACTTGTACTCTGAATGCATTTTTCTTTCCCCTGGATTGATTTTTTTAACACTGGCTTGGGCTGGTTTTACTGACACTCCCCCATCTCAACTACAGTCCTTTACTACTGCTGCAGCACAGTCACCAGTCAGGCAGATTGTGGCATACTAGCTCTGTAAGTCAGTCTTCCCACAAATGGCATCCAGCCTGCAGTCCTCCAAGCTCAGTGTTCTAGCAGGAAGTTCTGCGTAAATAAAGGAGGAGGACGGGATCTGCACACACCCCTGGCATCAGTTCCCAGTATTGTGCAGAGGCAGGGTAGGCGGCGAAACATGTGCCTTCTCAGCAGAGCTCCAAATGCACTTCCATGGGCAAAAGAGACAAAGGAAGCAGTAACGGGCACCCGCAGCAGCAGTAGATCAAAAACAATGAGCACAGCTGAGGGCCCCTGAGCTCTGGGTGGCGTGGGCCTGTTTCTATCATGGCACATCCAGGCAAACCTCATCTTGCCTCTGTAGGGCATTTGGCAAATAAAGAATCTGCAGGTATCCTTGAGTCGTGGTACTTTATCGGCCACTGAAATGATAGCTGTGGCTTCAGACGTATCATAAGCACAATAAAGGCTTTGCTCCTGCTCCCATTGAGATCAGTGGTGCAGGTTCAAGCCCTAAATGCCTTGGGTAACACAGTACTGCTACAGTGCCCTCAAAACCAGGCAATACTTAGATGTATAGAATAACAAGAGGAGTCTGTCGGTCTAGGCGCCTGCGATACATGGTTTAAAAAAGAAAACAGAAGAAACAGCAGCCCCATAACATATGAAGCTAAAGAGCCAAACAGGACAAAAATAAATCAAATCCCTCACTTTCCCTAACCATGCCCCAAACAATATTTGCTTCCTCAGCAGCCTGTTTAAAGAGATGTACTTTGCAAAGCACCCTGAAGGTCAAGCAGATATATAATATAGTAATATGTTCCCAGACATAATGGATGTTAAAATGGAGCTACGGTTGAGTAATTTAGGGTAAATTATTTTACAGGGATCTTGGAATTGTCTCAAACTCAGGTGTTATAAATCCAGGATATTCACAGTCAAGGTTACATTTAAAAGAAATCCAAACATATTGAAGTGTGGAAATGCCCAGTGAAGGCACCCACATAACCTTAACTCGGCTCTGATCTTTTCAACGTGCCCATATATTAATAACTCACTGAAATGTCAATGTCATTTTTAGGCTACATTTGACTTTATTTTAGGGATTATGAGTCATTTTATCGCACTATTCTTCTTAACTTCACATTTCTCCTTCAGCCGAAACCTTATCTGGATAGTGCTACCATGCAAAACAATACATATGATTTTTAGTGTTTGTAAACCCAGATTAGATTGAACTGATTTTTAAAGACACCACAGGGTTAAAGGGGTGGCAGCCTCCCATAGAGGGGGTGAGAGATTAGCTCCACCCCCCAAGAGGGAACTGCTTTCCCATGGACAGGGCGGCGGTGGGGGGTAGGGGTTAGCTCTGTTCCCAATGGGGCCCTGCCTCTATGTGAAGGGTTGTGGGGGGGCTTAGCCCCACCCCCCAAAAGGCCCAAAGCTTCCCCAGAGGAGGGGTTTAGCCCCATGCCTGCCTATGGCAGACATCCAGCATGAAAAATGTCAGCCCAAACAGTTAAAAACTTGGCAAAATTCTAAGCACCTGAATACAGGATCTTATAATGGAAAGAGTCAGGCAACTATAAAAGCAGGACTACGAATCCTGCCTATTATACATTATATGGGGCCAGTTGGCCCTTGTCCTTGGACAAGTATGTTGCAGGGTTGGTGGATTGGGCAAAGAGCCTTGCTCCTTATTTTGGATCCTGTGCCTGGATCAGCTGCACCCCTCTGTGTGCCCCAACCATTCAAATCATCCCAAGTGGGGCAGGGAGGATACAGAACCATGGACATCTCCCCAAGCACACGCGCACACACCGATCAACGCATGGAACGGGCTGGCTGGGTGAGGTGAAGGAGCATGCTGCACTGTGCATATAACCCCTGCACCCCAGAGAGCTGGGGAAAGGATTCTGCCTCCCTGAGCAAAAGCAGCATGTCTCCAGAAAACCTCTGAATGGCCCACGGATTGGAATTGCGACACTATTGGCTTAACTTTTAGTGTATGTCCAGTTCCTATGGAGAATCCTTTGCTCCCAGCCCCCATTTGACATAAGGATAATTATTCTTGCGCTCACAGTATTTCTTTATAATGCCATTAAAAAGCACCTATGTCATGGACAAGTCACTGGTGGATGAAAGTTCGGCCAAGTGCAGGAATCTTGGATGGTATTTACAAATAATAATTCTTATCCCTGGGTGAATTCCAGCCTAACCTTGTGGATTAAATTTCCATCCTAGCCACCTCACAGATATGTCACATCCTGGTACTTCAGCGAGACAGGAGTAAGGACATTAACAGCCTAGTTCTTGCCTTTAAAATTTCAACTTTCTGAGCCATTTTCACTCAGGTCTCTTGACACTGCTCTGGCACTTTGTGTAAGGAAGAATCGGGCCCTCTATCCTATTTGCAACACTGTGTTGCACAAGATCACACGTTACATTTGTAAAAATCCACAACTGAGAAACGTTTCCATTCAAGA
The DNA here is from genome assembly GCF_965140285.1 of Lepidochelys kempii. Classification (NCBI taxonomy): domain Eukaryota; kingdom Metazoa; phylum Chordata; order Testudines; family Cheloniidae; genus Lepidochelys; species Lepidochelys kempii. The sequence continues at coordinate 19,703,167 of NC_136394.1, read as the reverse complement.
TGAAAGTTGAAGTTTTCTTGGGGTTCACAAGTTCTCTGCATTGATCCAGTCCCATTGGAGATTTGGGAGAAAGGATCTTGCTGTTGGCAAAATGTCAGCAGATCAAATCTCTGCTAACAAAACCTGTTGTCCTAACTGGACACACTTGGGGCTCTCCTGGAATCTCGGCTCTCATCTAGCAGTCTGTGTTCTAAACCTACTCTCAGTTATCAGAGTTACCCTGGGACACCACTTGGTGAGAGGGCAAAATGCCATTTGACAGCTGGGCACACGGCTAGACATGCCAGAGAACTAGCCTGTGGATCTCTTTCAAGGATGTGGAGGCCAGGTTCCCATCTAGAAATGTCATAATGGCCATCTGGAGAGGACCCAGGAAAGTGGTCTCTGATTCTGAAGCTGCCCCCCAACCACTGTGATGGCTGGTAATGGCCTTGTCTAATTGCTACATGCTTGAGCCCAGCTATTATGCACCACTCACACGTATATCTGTAGTCCTCCGATTTATGACAGACATTTCGGAAAGGCGATTTGCAGAATCCCTTCAAAGAAGAAGTTTATTCTTTACCTCAAACTCTGAAACAAATACTTTTATCTCTGCAGTGTCCTTCTGAGCTGGTGACAATCTGTATGTATGCATTGGCTTGCCTCTTGTTAGTTCTCTTTCCTGACTTCAGTCCAAGTGTCCTTGCAGCATGAGCCATTCTTTAGGGAAGTAATGTCAATTTAATGGTACGGTTTTTGGTCCACGCTGAGTATTGGTGGCTCCGTGCCACTATTTGCCTATTGAATTTTGCAAATGTTTTTTATGACCAGGAATGCTTTTTAAATTGAATTTTGCTACTAAAATTGTATTAGAAGTGTAACACGCTATCATTCTGCAAAGGAGCCAACTCTAGTAAATGACTGAGGCCACAAGCCAGACAGCTTCTGAATCCTTTAAAAGACTAATAACCATGTGTTGTTGTTTCTTCCCCTCCCTCCAGTTTCTAGTGAACTTTGTCTATAAAAGCACATCTGCATGGATACAAACGGGTGGCCCCAATTGGACTGTAGGCAGCCTGCTGGTCTGGACTGACTGGAGATAAAGGCAGACATGAGCAGCAGGTACCCAAGGCTTCATGTGAGCTTGTGGTTTGAAAGAGACATTGTAAATAGCTTTCTGTAGCCAGGTTTCACATCCTTTTAGACACGCAGGTTCCCTGTCCTGTGCTGTGTGAAAGAGAGAGATGATTATTTCTGTTTGGGCATTACTAGTAAATCAGACAAGCCTACCCAGGGCATTTGTAGACCTTTCCATAACTAGAGTCAGAGTGTGGGGATAAAGAAGTGGTGCGAGGAGACAGAGCCCTCTAGGAGATGAGGAAGAGGAAGTGTCCCACTTCCAGAAGTTCTGCTTTCTCAGGATCCCTCTGTGAAAACCTTTAAAGGAGGTAAGGGAAGGGGTAACCCAAGCTAGAATACTGTGTGCTTCTTGTGCTAGGCCCTCAACTTTCCAACTTCTGTATGGACTGGGAGCCAGAAGACACTCTGATCAAAGATTTCAAGCTTCTGGTCTGAAACGGGTCTCCCAAGGATTACAGAACTTCTGGGGCAGGAGGGGAGCCTGGTATGCAATGGATGCTTCAGCTGAAAATCTATGGGCCTAGGCATTTTCTGTGCGCACATGAGAATGAGGACGGATGTTGTTTCCATTTGAAGACACGAATTTCGCCACAGAGTTTTTCAATTAGCTCCAAACTGTCTAGATTCTCAAACCTTTGCAAGCGTATTTATGGCATGTGTGGTTGTCTACCACCCTAGTAACCAAGTCAGCCAATGAGGAGAGATTTCATTCCTTTACCAAACCAATTATACAGAAGTCAGGAAGACTCACATTTCAGCAACTAACTTTGAGCAAGATCCAAGCACATTGTCTTTCCCCTCAGCATGCTTTGAGAGGGCATGGCTCTTGCGCAGTGACATCCCCCTGCTTGCTCACAGATATGGAGCTGGGAAGCACAGCAAACAGACAGCAATGGCATGCCTGTAACATCTCTTCTCTCAGAGAAGCCCAGAGTCCAGGGTATGTTGGCAGTTTTTTCTGTGGTATAGTTACTACATGGCAATCCTTGTTTTGGTGGAACTGAGAGATTTTTTCAAGATCAGGAGATATATACTCAAACAAACATGTGTGAATTTTGTCCGGTAAGAATATGAATAAGCAGCAAGCTTATGGGATGGGAAAAGAGCTGGCGATTGGACGAAGGGGAGAGACAGAGGATGACTGAAGAGTTGTCTCTTGTTATACCTCTATGGCCCTGAAGAATTAGCAATCAGTAAATAAAAATGCCCCTTGCTGCTTTACCCTGAAAAACAAACCCTTGCTTCAATTAAATCAGACAAAACAGGAATGCACTTCAGAGTTCATTACAGAAATCACCCCCCCGCGCGTAGACAATCAGCTGCTCAGTGCATTTTCAAATAAGCAATTTTTTTGCCGTTCTATAATTTTTGGCATAAAAATAGATTTGTGCAAACATATGTGATGTGTGTGACACCCAGAAAATGACAATATAATGCTGTTTAATGTGGTGTTTCATTGGGGAATGTGTTGTCACTCCATATCATAGAATGTCATGGTTAGAAGGGATCTCAGGAGGTCATCTTGTCCAACCCCCTGCTCAAAGCAGGACCAATCCCCAATTTTTGCCCCAGATCCCTAAACAGCCCCCTCAAGGATTGAGCTCACAGCCCTGGGTTTAGCAGGCCAATGCTCAAACTGCTGAGCTATCCCTCCCCACAATGTCCCCTGGGAAGATTTCTGGAGAAGCTCTCAGTACTTCCTCTCTACTCGGTGAAGCTCATTTTATTAAGCTGAGTTGTTGTTTTCCTAACCTGCCTCCAGACTTTTAATTACTCGTGCATCAAACACAAATGCTGGAGGAATTAAAAATAAACCAACAAACACACATTCCTGATTTGCAGTTGGAGGAAAAAATAGTCCATAGAATACTATGCTAACCGATCACTAGACTTTAAACTAGAATAAGTACAGTGAAAAAGCTCTTCTACAAACTTGGAGAGTCTGAAGAAAGTTTACTGCTCTGTGATCATGCTTTGTAGTTTTTTCATTATTATAATGGAAACCAAGAAGGAAAGCTGAAAAAAGACACACAACAGGGAGAATACGTGAGATCAAGAAGTCCTTTCCATAGGGTGAGAAGCTTTTTCAGATGATATTTTGATAAAGAGCAAATGATTGAAGAGCTAGAAGAGATTTTGGTAAGGCTGGTGCAAATATCAAAGCATCATCCACATTATATTTTTGAGCAGTGGGGGCTATTTAACAGCTTTTGGGGACACTGGAGGCATTAGGCTGTTTGTTTTTAATGCTCAGTACATTTTTTTACAGAAATGCAATCATAAATATTGATAGTGTCCAGAGAAAGCTATTTATGAATGAATATGAAAGCTAGGTTTGCAGTGTTCTTGTGAGGTTTTTGCCTGTCTATGCTTTCACTTTTGACCAAGCTTTTAAGCAATTAGTGACATGGCTGACTCTGACTGTGGGTTAAATTCTGGCATTTGGGGGGAGTTTTGCCATTGGCTTAACTGTGGCCAAGATTTCACCCTGTGCATCCACGCTATTGTAGTAGCTAACCATGTGGCATAGTCTGGTACGTGATTGCTTTCCTGTAACTAAGTCTCAGTGTTGTTATGTTGCTATGTAGATAGGACCACTACATAGGCCTGTATTGGGGAGTTGGCCTGTCTTCTTTTCTTCCTACTCTGTCTGTGGCAGGACATCCAGAATACATTGCTCACATTTGCTGGTTACCCTATCCCCTGCTGGGTCAGAATGGGATAGATGCCCAGTTTCTCCCAGGATATGCTGTTACATGCACCGTAAGGCACCAGGGGCTTGATCATGTGAGTTTTTCCGTTGTCTTTAATGGGCTTTCGATCAGGTCCCAGAATAGGGAAACTCAGCTGACACATGGCTTGGTTGCGAAAAGAAGAGAACTGCTGTGTATAGACCTAAGTCAGTCCTATTCATTGTGCTCAGGTCAGACGAGTCATGGCATGAGCTGGTTCCTAAAACACAACTGTACTCATGTCTAGATAGGGTTTGATTACATGTCATCCTCCTCCTCCAAAACCCAACTCAAAACTCCCCTTTGCGGTGATATTTACAAAAACTTGATGACGGTTATACCACTGGTAGGCTGAGACTAGGGCCTGTCATGCTGACAAATATTGTCTCATTGTTTCCTTGTATTTCCCGGACTATCTGTGTTTTATCCATCTGTTGTCACTTGTCTGATACATAGATTGTTAGCCCTTCAGGACAGGGACTGCTTTTCATTCTGCATTTGTACAGCGCCTGGCACAGTAGGGAACTAGTCCACAAATGGGGCTCTTAGTGCTACAGTCATACAAATAAATAATCATAACATTTTGGAATCATAACACCTTTATACCACAACAGTCTTAACAGGAAAAGACTAATTCTCTAAAATGCAGTGTTTTCCACAAGACAATTAATGCAGTGCCTGACCCTGCAATCTTATTCATTCAAATAATCAAAGAAGCAGTCCTATTAACGTCAATGGGAAGTCATGGAGGTTCCTTGTGTGAGTTAGGATTACTTGCTACAGTAAAGTTTGCAGGGCTGGGCCCTTCGGTGTTAAGCTTTATAGACCAAGATCTGGGGCTCTTGTACAAATGCAAACATTAAGGTGCTCAGGTAGCAAGCTGTGTGCCTCTCTCACACTGTATCTATGTACAGACACAGAGGAAGGGAATTGGATTTGAACTCAGAAATATCAGCTCCAAAACACAGGTATCCAGGGCAGTTAATTCCAGCAACAATTCTTGTAGCCCTGCAAAGAGAAAGAATTATTAAACAGTAGGGAAGCAGCACGCCGGTAGAGGGCAGCGGCACCCCTGACAAATAGAATAGAATTTGATTTCATGCAGCATACTCAAAATATTCCAGAATCCCTTTACAAAGCAACGAGTTGCTGCAGACACTGATGTGACCCTGCAGGCAAATGAGTCGACTGCTCTACTCACAGAAATAATCTACATACCCTTGGGTATCCCCGGGTACTATGAATCAGCCAGGGCATTGTTGGTCAAGACTCAAGGTTACCCCTTAGCATTGCTGAATACTGCCCTGGATTCTTTTCCTGATATCCAGAGGGCAGCCTTTTTTTAAAAACCCCAAACCTGAAGATGAATTGTTTGTACTTTAATCTGAAGTTGTTAAGCTGCTGTACTCTAGGCGCTAGGTATAGTTAATGGATCAAATCCTAAAGTCCCCACTTCCTTTTTCCTTGGGCCTTGCTTAGGCAAACTGTCTATTGATTTCTGCGGTGCTTGGCCTGAGTAAGGAGTGAGAAAGAAGACGGATTTCAGATTTTGGCCCAATCGTATTATTGTTACTAGTGAATGATTTTCAGCTCCACTCACACGCCAGGCACTGAATGAATGGGTCTGTCTACTTACTGCAGCAACCAATGATTTTTCTTGCATTCTCTAAACTTATTTAAAGGCTTTGGGATGTCATTAACTTGTGCAGATGAAACACTGATTTCCAAACCCAGGACTTGGCAGGTTTGTAAAGGCAGAGGTGGATTATTTTGTTAGAGCTGGCAATGGGCCCAAGTGGTGAAATCAGATGCAAAGACAGGTCTGAGCCTCTGCACTGCTTGGGTAGTGCAGTGTCAATGGGTGTGGCTGCATCCCAAAGGGTCTCTATTTCAGTGAAAGGTGAATTGATTTATATATGCTGGTATACACCAGTGGTTCTCAAACTTTTCCTTTCACACAGCAAGCTTCTGAGTGCAACCCCCCCCCCGATAAATTAAAAACACTTTTTTATATATTTAACACCATTATAAATGCTGGAGGCAAAGCGGGGTTTGGGGTGGAGGCTGACAGCTTGCAACCCCCACATAATAACCTCATGACCCCCTGAGGGGTCCCGACCCCCAGTTTGAGAACCCCTGGTATACACACAGCTCTTCTTCAGGTCTGGTAAATGTACTCAGAGGGTCACAGCTAAATACAAGGTGGAACAGATTGTTTAATTAACATGTATTTAAAGGGACCAATCAAGGTCCCTTTAATTAGCCACTTTGCTTTCAATGGTCCCTTGAAATACGTGTTAACTAAACAATCTGTTCCACCTTGTATTTAGCTCTGACCCTCTGAGTACATTTACCAGATCTGAACAAGAGCTTTTTTCAAAAGCTTGTCTCTCTCACCAGCAGAAGTTGGTCCCATCAAATATATTACCTCACCCACCTTGTCTCTCTAATATCTGGGGACCAACACAGCCACAACAACCCTGCATTCATCAGTATAATCCCCTATGCTTCCCTATACTGTGGGGCAAAAAGGGGAGTAAACCCACAGACTAACGGTGGCAACAGCGTGGATAGGGTAGGCAGCTAAATGGGTGGTCCACCCCCCCTCCACCCCACTTTTCTAAAGAACAGATTATGGAGAAGACCACAGCATGGCCAAAGACAGAGGCATCTGGAGGAGTTGTACCAAGAGGCATGTTCCTCTGGGAGATGTATGGAACCTACACAGAAAAAGCTGCATAAAGTTAATGCTATTGTTCCTCGAGCAGCATTAACTCCTGCAGTGAACTCTGAAACCCCTTTAGAGCGGGGGTCCAGAGCACAGCTGAGTATGCCATGCCGGCTGCTCGGGTAGAGATGAGGAGTGGAACACTGATGGAAAATCATTGCTTGTGGTTGTTTGAGGATACAGGGGTTTGGGGACTTAGTTTCTTGCGGATTGCAGGCCTCTGAGTCAAATTAAGCGAAATCAATTTGAGCTACTCTTAAACCCATTTTGGAGTAGCCACACAAGGGATTTGTATTCTGATTTAGAAACCAGTTTGGATGAATTGGTGCAATTGTGAGGGCAGACCTAAATTACCATCTCACACCCAGAAATAGATACATCCTTAGGAGGATCAGGCATTTTGTGGGAAGTTTGCACTACCGATGCACCCTCCTGTATGTCTGGAAAAATTGAGGGCCTCGCCCTCAAACTATCAGAGCCTGACACCTTTCCCAGGGCCTAAGTTCACTTCCAAGAAGAAGAAATCCCCACACTCAAATCTGTCTGCTTGATAAGGCTTTAATGAGACTGGACCTGTGCTACATCCACTGCGGAGCATACTGATTCTGAAGTAGCTGCAGTGCTTGACTTTACGCATTCAAAGTATTGACACCGATTTTCTTTTGAAAAATTCGTTCCTGGGCAATTTAATCTGTGACTCAGGGGCTCAAATCATGCTGCCTTTTAAAAAATACTGTTCTTCAGGAGGCTGAATTTAACATAAGGAATTTTTAGTTGCCAACTTTTTGCCAGTGACCGGTTTTTGCTGTCTGAGAGGTCTCACGCCTTTTTTTTTTTTTTTCAAAACAAAACAACAAACAAAGTAAGGGGGGAGGGATAGCTCAGTGGTTTGAGCATTGGTCTGCTAAACCCAGAGTTGTGAGTTCAGTCCTTGAGGGGTCATTTAGGGATCTGGAGCAAAAATTGGGGATTGGTCCTGCTTTGAGCAGGGGGTTGGACTAGATGACCTCCTGAGGTCCCTTCCAACCCTGATATTCTATGATTCTATGAACATTTTAGAATATCCTTATACATTAAATCTCTGGACCAAATCCTCAGCTAGTATAAACTGAAATCAATTGAACTTCTCTAGTTTAAACCGGCCAAAGATCTGGCTTTCTGTATCTCTTTTTGGGGGTGACCTGTTATTTCCACACAGAATTAAGTCCCTGGTGGAATGTATTTGATCAGCAAGCTTTTGAAGATGCACTGACGGGTAAGCGGAAAGGTGGCATTAAGACTATGTCAGTGGAAATGTTTTTTTCAAGGAATGAAATATGCAGATTTTTGTTCGTCGCTTCCACATAAGAGACTGACTAAAAGGAAGAGAAAACTGATCAGCAGAAATGTATGCATAATAAAAATGTGTACATGCTTCATCTAAAATTCATTTTCTCCAAAGGTTCATCAGATAATTGCTTAATCTTAAACAGCTGCATGCCCGATTAAAGTTGCTGGTGCTGGGGACAAAATGAATTAACGCTTCTTTGGGAACTGGAACATAAACCAATATGCCCAAAATATTTAGCGTGTTACAACTCTACAAGAAAACGGTGCTAAAGCAGTGTCTATTTAAGAAGAATTGACTATATTTACATGGAGCTGATGGTTTCTGAGCCTCCATTTGCTAATCTGAATAGTGCCCTCCATCATCCAATAGCAAGAGCTGGCACGAATCAACAGTGTACCAGTGTTTACAGTGGGTCACATTCTGCCCACTCACCTCTCCATTCCACAAAGGCAGAGGACCCTCGGAACTAATTCATTCCTGCTGTCAGCTGCAGGATAGCCCCACCCAATGAAGGGGTCGGAGGGATCAAAGCTGCCTGCTGCAGGCCTGTGCTCTTGGGCTTCCCTTTGTGCTGCCATGGAGGCCGAGTTTGAAGGCAGGCCAAAGGGAAGAGTGATAAGGCAGGATCAGGGGTTCCATCCTTCCATGTGGGGCTGCTGGAGCAGAGCCTAGGGGAGGAGTCCTTCCATCTCATCCTCAGGTATTCCCTCAGTACACGGGCTATTTGAGCTTTGTATTGGGGACAGGATTTGCCTCCCAAACATTTCATTTCTTAAAATTCTCGGCCTACTGAGCAATACTGCTGTGTAACGTCTCATGGCAACACTCAGTAAATCGCAATATATATCCTATGTGTCCTATTGGTACAATTGATATGGAGGGAGATTTTTCTCTGTTGCATGCCAATTCTATTCACATCAGTGGAAAGACTCCTTCTGACTCACTTTCAATGGATCAGACCTTAGGTGTGTGGACTGAAAATTAACAAAGCACCAGCTTGGAAGTTTTGAACAAATGCTAACATTTGCTCTATTCAGAGAGATTCACTGAAGTTAAGACTGGATCATGGGTGAAGATTTGAGGGATGTTCTTAATTCACCCTGAATGAGTATCTATTCCCTACCATTATCATGATTCTTGTTTCCATTAGCAAATGTTTAAGGCTATTAGGCTATATAGTCATGTGACTGAAAATAGTCCCCAAAAGGTTGAGTGAGTTCAAAACAATGCATGAAACACCAGGTGACCACGCATGTATCTTGGCGAGGTGGCTTAGCAGCTCATATTGTTTTGTCATTTTGCATTCTGAGATTTCTAGTTCAAGGAATAACACCAGTTTGTCTTGTGATGGGAGACGAGATTGAATGAAAGCCACTTCCTTTATTCTGGCAGCTGAATTCCAACAATGCTTGGCAATTGTTTTGTTTGTAATATAAATGAACAGCAGTAGCTGCACTGAAGTAGATGCTCTCTGCCATCAAAGTAAAAATTTGTCTGAGCGGTAACCCAACCATTAGCATGCTGTGCACATTTCAGTTGCAGAAATAACTCACTACAATCTTTGTCAGTCTTGGCTTGACCGGGTCCAAGAGAAAATATTTCCACTTATTAGAGCAGCTTTTGACCTGGGAGGAAAACGCAGGGAAAAAGATGACTTGTAAGAAAATGGCCTTGGTAAGAGAACTTGTGTTCACGGGGCTAATCTGAATGTACGTTTATTTTGATAGCTGTTGGGTTTTTTTAGCATTGCTCTTCTTTCTTTGCTGAGCCCTCTTTCCATTTCTTTGTTCCCAGACAGAGGAACTGGAAGTCATAGTCGGAGGAAGAAGCCAAGCACTTGAAGAAATGTGAAGTTGCCTGAATGGTCTATAGAGTGGTGCAGCTTTCCACTCCAGAGATGGGGTTGTGTGATCTCATGTCTGATGTGGAACAGGGTCACTGTTCTGCACAGCTGCATGTGGGAATCTAAAGGCTGCAGCATTCCACGCTGGAAATTGGCTACACTTGAGCAGTAGGTGAAGTGAAGTCACCCCTCTGAATATTTGCCGTGGTTTCCACTCCGAGGGACCTATCTGCAGGGAAAGAGAACGAAAGCCCTAGGCTGCCAAGACTTTGCAAAATGCAAATTGCAACTCTAGTTACAGTAAAGCTGTCAGTGAAACTGACATCACAAGGAGGCAAATGATTAGGGTGACCAGCTGTCCTGTTTTTAAAGGGACAGTCCCGTTTTGGGGGACTTTTTCTTATATAGGCGCCTATTACCCCCCCACCCCCGTCCTGTTTTTTCACAGTTGCTATCTGGTCACCCCACAAATGTTGTCCCCTTCTCTATAGGCTTGCCTGCAGTGGTGATGATGAGGTTCCAGAGTGCATGGGGTTGGGCTTGCAGGGGGAGATTTGGGGAGCCCACACAGGGCACTGATACCCCTTACTCACTGCAAAAGCCAGTTTTACAGGGGCGACCTCACACCCAGAGAGATCTGGAGAGTAGCATGAGTAGTAGGAGCAAAGGATAGGGCTGTTGTGTGGCTCTCCCATCCATTGCCTCTTGCAGAACAGGGCCAGAGCAACAGCCACAGAATCCTCAGGGCTGCAGCAACCATCAGGATATGCATCCTGGGTTATATTTTCCACCCCCTGAAGAATTCCCAAGTATGTCTTCCCCAGTTTGGTGTAGAGGATGACTATGGCTCTGTCATATTGCTCCCTGGCATTTTACAATTGCACAATCTGCTTTGAGGCTTGTGAAAGGAGCTATAGAAATCAGTTACAATGGTGACAATGCATGATGAATCCTCTCTCCGATCTGTGTTTCACCCTCATTTCTCAGTTCCTTTCTCTCACAGCACACTTCCTACTTTCCATGCTGAACTTTCCTTCTCTTCTTATTCATCCTTCCGTCGCTCGTAAGTATTTGCATTTATTTCTGCTCCTTTCTCTGGGTTGACCGACTGTGCTCTTCCCTGGTGCTTCAGAAAGCAGTCCCGTGTCCCAGCACTAGAGAGGAAATTTCATCCTGCTCCAGTGAAGAATTGCCGGATGCTGAAGTAGCAATTCTGTGCAATCTTAGTAGAGCTGGAGGCAGTCAGTTAGAAAGGCTGGAGGAGAGCGGAACGTACCACAGGACAGAACAAAACTGCAGAATCAGAACGTGCAGTGTTAGCTTGTCTACAATGTTCAAATGCCCCTGTGTGTAACTGCAGACAGAATGGAGGTACCTTGAGAATCCTGTAAAGGTCAATGGCAGGCCAGGGTCTAGCAGCTTGCGCGGTTGCTGTCTGGCTTTGTGATAAGGCTTCAGTTTCCAGCACTAGCTTCGTTTAAGTTTTCTCAGTAGGTGCTGTATCCGCAAACCCCTGTACTTACACACCACAAGGCCAGATTCTGAGCGGGTATAAGTTGGCGTAGCTATATTAAAGTCAATGGAGCTGTAATGATCTGGAGCCAGTGCCACCATAGATATGTCGGCCTGTGGAATTTTAGGAGTTAAAACAGGCATGAATTTGGCCAATTACAACTAAACTACGCTCCCATTCATTATTGCCTCTTTAGAATATTTCCAATTTCTCTGTTTATTGAAAACCAGTGCTTCCTAAATACTGAATGATGGTATTTATTTCATTGACACCATTCCTAAATAATTGTCAAGCCAGTAGAATCTTGTGTTTAACACACTCTCGAGCATACCCCATCCTTCCCAAATGATTTTCCATTTTGGGCAAATTTCAGTTCAGGAAAGCTGGCTCTCGGTATCTAGTTTTGTTGAGCTAAGTGCCACGTAGGAATCAAGAATTAAGAGCTTTCAGCTGCATTCAGTTGTCAAACAGCTTTTTGGAGTATGAACAGATGCAAACAGTATGTATTTCAGTGTGATTAATACAGAGAAGGCAGATTAATGATGCACAGCTAAGCACAGGATTCTGAATTAAATGCCACTTTTATGGGCTCGACTAAGGTGTGCTTTATTGTAGACTGACACCCACCAGCACAGATAAACTTCAACGTCTTTCAGCATTTTCCAATCTAAATAAGCCCCGTTTTTCTGGGTGGGAAGGGTTATAACTCAACTGGAAACAGTCACTCCTTATATCTTGGCAGACAAGGTCTTGGCTAAGGAGAGCAACATTTATTCTGTTAAATTTGGTACCAATTGGTTTGACCTTTCTTAAATGAAAGGCGGGCAAAAAAAAAAAGAACAGAGTTATTGTGACTTCAGATGGTTTATCGGGATGGTTTAGCTTCAGATATTGAATTTTGCAGCTGATGAGTCCAGATTATGGATGAGATGTAAGTGTTTTAAAAAAGAAGATACTGAGTGTTCAGAAGCAGCCACTTCAGTCGTACAATAATTTCCTTCTTAATCCATCCCCCCAAAGGATCTTTAATGATACAGATAGGTCTGAGCTGCAAAGTCTGGATCTGGAGTTGAATTCCCTCAAAATTTAAGGGTTTGTCGGTGTGGAGATTTGGTTTTGGGTTGATTCTGTACTTAAAGTGATGCATACGTGGTGCAAGCCTGAGGATTACATTCTGAGAATTTCTTTTGCAGTCGCAATAGGGAAATCCTGGAAGCAATGCAGGAAATATAAAGTTAAGAAATAGGTGTGGTAACTGAGAACTTGTAGAACTTGGTGAATATAAATGAAATAAATGGAATTAATCGGTGAGGCGAATAAAGCAAAGGAAAAGAACAGGAATCCCAGTCATGGAATAAAGAAGAAAAAGCAGATTTTTTTTTATTTTAAAGGGCTTTTTGTTGTTGAAGATTTGGAGGGGAGTGTCTGTATAACACAAAAAGAAAGAAAGAGAGGCAGTGTATATATGTATGAGGAAAAAGTGAGAGGCACTGTATATATGTATGAGGAAAAAGGGACTGTGAAAATATCTGCAGTCAGCTGGAACTACATTTCCAACATCAGCTGAGGTTCATCCAACCATGTCTTTTAGAGCACAAGAGAAGACTGTGTATAATTACCTTCTCTCTGGAAGGGCAACTGCTGTTGACTGTGTGACTTGCACCTATGTGGAATATTGCGAGCGGTTTTGATGACGAACATCAGCTGGAACTCTTGGAGTCCTCAGAACTGCAGGCCCAGTCTTTCCAACTTTGCGAGTTTTGCCTGTTTAAGGACTGCAGGATCACATCCAGAGACAAGAGTAAAAAGCACTGCTTTAGGGACATCAACAGCGCAATCTCATCACCTACATCAACCTCCCAAAGACTGCCATGTTGTAGCAAGAGGATAGTTCCATGTTTATATATTATTAAAAAGAAGGTAGAGCATCTAAAGACTATTTTTATCATTCATAAATAAATAATCCTATTTAATTTACAAGATCCAGTCCCTGGAACATATATCTTTGAAAGCACAGTGGGTTGAATTGTGCAGAGCTCTTTTGAAAATTGTGGATGCTGAGTACTTTTGAAAATCTGGCTCTAAATGTGCCTCTGTACGTTTTGTACATGCAAATGCAGCTGCAAAATGGAAATAAAGAGGCAGGATTGAAGCCCCTCTGAAAATGCGGCCCTTATTGCGCAAATGTAAACCTGAGTTCTGGGACTATTTATGGCTGGGAAGGGAATGTCCTAATACACTCAACCTGAAGGGTCACTCCGATGGGTGACCCAGTGCCATGACTTTATTGCATGTTATTTGTTAGGCAGCAAAACGAATTAAGGTCCCGATCCTGCAACTGATTCTGCAGGGGTCGGCCCTGTGTCCGTGTGGTTCTCCTTGCAGGATTTTGTCTTAAGAACCCAAACTGAAGACAGTCAGGTCTTATATGTCCCTCATGAAATCTAGAGGCTCAAATTTTGTTCAACTATCCTATGTGGATTCTCTCCTTGTAAGGCCTTCAGTGCCCCATGGGGAAATCTAGATCCCATTTTATCCTCCATACTGATATAGACTATTCTTGACAACAAAATAGTCCAGATGAAGGACACTGCCGGTGGTTGAAGGACTAGTTCAGTCTGATGAAGGGTGTTGCAGTGGTCCCACTCGTGGAGGTGGGGAGCAAGCCAGTCTCTTTCAGTGTTTGCTGTGGTTGTTGCCACAGCTAGGAGCTTTCTGCTGTTGTGGCTGAGCTCCAGCTGTTTCCCTTGAAGTCTGTAGAAGTTTTGCCATATTTGGTAGAACTGCTGCTGGATTTAGAGCCCAGTCCTGCCCTCATTGAAGTCAATGGGATTTTTATTATCCATCAGCTTCAGCGCGAGCAGGAGCAGACCACCAGGAACCTACTACTTCTAACTATGGGATACTTGCCAACCCAGCCTAAAAAGGGATATTCTGACATCTTCTTCTGACTGCCACGGTGTTACTTGCTGAGGAGGAACTGCAAACCCTCCCAGTAGAATGGCACCAGCCTTGGCCTACAGAATCTCTGCCAGCCCAGACACTGCCAACTGTACCGAACTATGGACTGAAGATTACACCATTGGTTTCAGTGGGGCTGGAAGGGGTGTAAGTAAGGATCATGGTGATCTTATGATGGATCGTGAGTAGCACCCACAAGCCATATTTTGCTCTCAGTGGGTTACCAATGTGGCGTACCTCCATTGACTTCACCAGAGTTACCCCAGATTGACACTGGTGCAAGTAAGTAGCACAGATTTTGGCCCTGAATCTTCAAAAGAGGTTGATCCCACTGTACTGCCAAAAACTTCCACTCAGAGAGACTTTTCCTCCTCTTCCACTGACATCACTGGAGCGAAGACAATTTACACCAGCTAAAGATTTGGCCGAGAAAGTTGCCAGTGCTTTAGAAAGTGAGTCCACGCCTGTCCCCTGCAACATGCTCCACCTCAAGAGGACAAGCTCTTGAATTCCATTATTTGCAAGCCCACTGCTATCTCTGCTTTAGATCTCAGACTTACCCTTTAGAGAAAAGATTAATTTAATGAGGTCATAGTCATACTGATTTAGCCATTTAGGTAAAAAATAAAAAGTTATGTTTTTCAATACATTTTATTTTTATGCAGTACTTTAAAGATTAATTCCAGCCAGGATACTGTGTGAAGATGGCATGTCTCCTCTGGATTCCTGGGTCAGTTTTAATTTTCTTCTTACTTAGTGGAATGATAAGACTTCATGCTTAGCCTGGGTCTTTTTTACAAGGATCACAAATTACTTTGCAAATATTAAATCTCTCAGCTGTCTAGCTAGGGTGCTAAGTATGTTAACCAAATAACAGATGGACAAACTGAGGCCTATAGGCACCCATTCAGCAAAACAATTAAGCATATATGTAACTTTATGCGCACAAGTAGCCAGAAAGAAGGCATTATCCTCTGCCCAAAGGAGACTGCAAACTAAATCAGACATGATGAAACAAAACTGCAGCGTGGGAGTAGGGGAGGGAAGAGACATAACATCAGTAGGATCATACAGCTACTCATCCAGGCATAGGAGACGGCATGGGTGGCAAAACTGCAGGAGCTGGAGTAACAAGTACAGGGCTAGACAAGAGGAGGTCCTGAGTTCTGATTCTGACACCGACAAGTTCTTTTGTCTTTCTGTTCTGGGTGGAATTCTATGTCCTATCTTCTGCTGGGGGGTCAGCCGAGATGACCATACTGGTCTCTTATTGCTTTAAAATCTTTGAATCTATGATGCGGGAAGGGGGGTGAGGCTGTGGTTTTTCTAAGGATTAATTGCATGGGTTGGTTGATCTCTTTCTCTCTTACGTGTTATCATTTATTTGAGTCTCTACACTTCCCCCCCTTTGTTTTGAACAAATCTTTAACAGCAGTAGCCTGGATGAGGTAACTGTTTGAGTCCGCCGCATTGTCATAATGAGGACTTCCTCCCCACTTAGTCTCCTGCAGGCATGCCACGCATGTCAAAAGTGAGGTGCTCTCACTGTGCTCAGGCACAAAGTTGCAGCTCTCTGCTTGCATTGACTAATTACAGCTTGCTCCTGAGATTTCTGCTGTGACTGTCTTTTCTGGTACATCAGAACCAGTGCCAGAGTAATCACAATCTCCCCCTTTTAAATAAATAAAACAGGAGTCCCCGAACAAACAAACCAAGCCATTTCCTTTCCTGCCCGCTCAGAAGGGAGCAGGCTAAGTTTGCTTTACAAACAATTGTTTATTTATTATGTAAACACACAAGGTAGGGAGAAGGGGACGTGTCACAAGTGGTTGGATTTTCATTTAGTCACTCTTTAATAAATGACAGAGCTCTGGCGGGGGTCGGCACTGAGGCTCTGCGGCTTTTCTCCTGCCAGAGCTCCTTAATATATTTCTGGCTGGCAGAGATGAGTCATCTTTGGCGATTGGACGAAGCCTCTTGGCCCTGAAAGGTTAATTCGGTCCTGTATTAAAAAGGTAGCACAATGATTTCAGGCCTCATTGTTTAGCAGCATTAGCCTGTTTCCATGTTATGTTCTGATTTCCAGAGTTCTGTGCTTGCGTGTTCCCTGGAGTTATGTCCTAAAACAGGCGTAGAAAAGGGACACTTCTTTGAACTAAAAAGGGCAATGAAAGCCGTAACTCTTGGGCCTGATCCATTGGTGACTGGTTTGGAAAAATTTTGGTAGGGCCCAAGAGTCCGGGGAGAAGCCCCCAGTGGGGGCATACAGGGCAGAGCCCCCTATACTTGGGAGTAGGAGAGTAATAGCTGGCCTAGCCTTGCCATACCTGGCACATGGGGTTGCAATGCCATTCAAGCGTGGCCCGGCCACCCCTCCATCATGCTGAGGAAGAGGCAGCCAGTCCACAATCAAGTGGCATTGCAACTGTGTACCAGGTCAAAATGCCACTCAAATTTGGGGTGTCTGGGCCCCCTCTTCTAGTGGTGCCACTGATTCAACCATTGGTGAGGCTGGGCCCATGTTCCAGAATATGGGCTGGACCTGAATCCCATGGGCTTCTGTAACCCAACACCTAGAGCCTAATCCAAATCCTATGGGAGCCAATAGAAAGACTCCTGTTGACATTAGTGGACTTTGGGGGCCAATCAGCCAAGTCAGGTACACACACGCTTAACTTTAGGTATGTGCTTACATCCCATTGAAGTAAATGGTACTTAACCACCTCTGTAAATGTAGGCACATGACTAAGTACTTTGCAGAACAGGGACCGACTCTGCTGAATCGAGGTCTTGGGGGACTCATGAGCTACTTTTGTTTTTCCTCACTAAAATTGCACAGCTAAACTGCTCAAAGGGCAGATGCAATGTGCAAAGGTGACTTAAATGAGTCCGGTGACGTGCTGCTGCACAGGTTCCATAGAATCATAGACTCTCAGGGTTGGAAGGGGCCTCAGGAGGTCACCTAGCCCAACCCCCTGCTCAGAGCAGGACCAAGCCCATTCCATGATTCAGCCGAGAGGTGGCTGTACTTCAGAGGTAGGCAGAGTGATTCAGTACATCTATATTATCTCATTGGGATTCAACTGAATGAAAGCTGCTGTGTAACTATAACATCAGTTCCATTCCAGTGAGTCCAGGGTTTATTTTATTGGCTTCTGCATGTGAATCTGGTGAATATTTCTGTTTCACCACCAAACAGTTCTGTCTGGTGTTATGCTGGATTTGAAAAAAGACCAAGGGAGCAGGATCCTAAATAGCATGGAATGTTTCTTGGAAGTTCTCTACCTCACAGTTCATGCCAGTGGCATCTACCTACTTATTTCCAAAACACTGGTGTACAATACACACTACTGTTTGCTTGCATGTTTTTCCAGGTTCCTTACAGTACATAATAGATCATATTATGTGTAGGTCCTGGAGTGTCATATGATTTATCAGCCCTTATGAGCTGTTCCTCGCACTGCCTGACACTGTAGCAAAGAGATTCACCTGGAATTTTTCTGACTATTCCCCCCAGGCCAAAGACCTTCTAAAAACAACTTCCCAATCACGCACAATGTGATGCTAAACACTGAGAACTGAGCTAAATCTAGTGATTCTTCTCCGCTGCTCCAAATCAGCCAGTAAGCTGCTCCTGGGGATTCCTGGCAAAGGCACCTGCCCTCCACTTCAAGGGAAATTTTATGGGCTTGTTTTTAACTCAGTGAGCAACTGCTTACTTGACTTAGCTACACACAGAAAAGATCTAGTATTACTTTAGATTTATCCCTAACTTTAAGCCCCAGTACCGGCTATAGATATCCTAAGTGATTCCCACCAAAGTGTTCACAATGTGCAACTAGATTTCAAGTTAAAACAAGTGCAAGGCCCATTAGCAACTCCACCAGTGGCAGCAATGGTGAGAGAACTGGTGCAGATAGGGCATTGGCATTTCTACCATGATGGTGCCGAGATTTGCTCAGGTGATTTGGCCCAGTGAGCTCTCAATGGTTCTTTAGCAAACTTTTTTACTGAGCTTTGAATTAGAAATACAAAAATATCTAGCCATGATTAAAACAACCTTGCCTAAAGGCCTGATCTAAGGCCAACAGAAGTCTATGGAAAGACTCCCACTGACTTCAGGGTTTTTTGAATCAGAACCCAAGTACACGAGAAAAAATTAAAAATAAATATTAAAGAAGTCAGCATGAGCTATTAGCATTTAAAGTGTGGTTCACCTCTGAAAAGGGCCTCTATAAAAATGCCATCATGAAGCTCCAAGTTTAATTCCCAGCCCTGCAATCTGAAGCTGGGATCTGAAAGTCAAGATAGGTTCTTTCCTGCATGTATACCACTCACTAGTAGGTAGTATTTTGCAGGGCTAATTACGCCTTCAGTGACCCCTGTGGGATTCCACGGCCTTCTATGGGTTTTCATAGATGTGACTGACTGGAATTTAGCGAACAGTTTTGTTGAAGATGCCCCAAAAGAATGGAAGCCAGTCCCCCCTGCCACATATATACAGGTCCTACCATATTAACAGGAGAAAAAGCAGCAAAAGATTATTATTGCCACTGAAGTAAGCAACTATCGCTCTGAATACACAAAGTGCAGATTTCTTCAGAAGAAGATGCTTGTTTTCCGTAGTCATTTTGAGGGTAGAATTACACTTTGATTAACATAATGTGTATTTGTCAAAGTAAGAGCACCCCCTTAAGGATATAAAGTGATCAGTGCATCACCATCAGCCTCAAAAGAAGAAGCCACCTTGCAATCTAAAAGTCAACACAGAAGGACAGGTTTCAGAGTGGTAGCTGTGTTAGTCTGTATCAGCAAAAAGAACGAGGAGGACGTGTGGTACCTTAGAGACTAACAAATTTATTTGGGCATACGCTTTCATGGGCTAAAACCCCATCTGATGAAGTGGCTTTTAGCCCATGACTGCTTAAGCCCAAATAAATTTGTTAGTCTCTAAGGTGCCAAAAGTATTCCTCATTCTTTTCACAAAAAGACAGTTCCTTTCCACCTCATCACTGTTCCTATTTGTAGAGTCCAAGTTCCTCCCTGCCAACATTTGAAGGGGAGTTTCCCTGTCTGTAAAACAGGGATAACAGACTCATTCCCTTTATAATGGACTTTTGCCTCAGATGAAAGCAGCTATTTAGCATCATTATTATGTAATTAGTGTAATTGCTATTGGCATTGGAAATCCACAATTATGAAACTAATGTTACAGAGAGTGATTTATATACTAAAGCAGTGCAAAACATTTGACTCAAACCACAAAAGGATTTGAATTCAACCTTGATGCGGCTCCAACCCACTGAAGTCTCTGTCTATGATAATTTACACCCGTAGTGGGTCTGCCCCAGTGTTTACCGCACCTTCATATCAAAATGCCCTCCAAATCCTCCCCTCATCTAAAACAGGTTCTTCTTAGCTTTAAATAAATGAGAAATATAAGTTTTTTAACTCCTTTTTGCTAGAGGACTCTGATGACAATCTTTGGAAGACTTGGAAGGTGACAACACAGCAGGCTAAAAGCTGAGATGTGTCTCTCTCAGCCCTAGGTGAGAAAGGACGAGATGTTGGGTATTTGTGTCAGATTGTCCACTAAAGTCATTTAAGAAGCCTTTGCTGCCAAGAAGCTAAATTTGGGTGAGTTTGCTGATAGTTCTTCTGGAAATCAAAATCTAAAACACTCTCAGACAGTGAAGGGCATTTTCAAAGGTAGATGACTAAAATTATAACCTTGGGTTGGAATAGTCTAAAAGGTCTCAAATTCAATGAATGAGGGAGGCAACCTAGTGACAGAGGATGTGGAAAAAGCTAATGTACTCAATGCTTTTTTTGCCTCTGTTTTCACTAACAAGGTCAGCTCCCAGACTGCTGTGCTGGGCATCACAACATGGGGAATAGATGGCCAGCCCTCTGTGGAGATAGAGGTGGTTAGGGACTATTTAGAAAAGCTGGACGTGCACAAGTCCATGGGGCCGGACGAGTTGCATCCGAGAGTGCTGAAGGAATTGGCGGCTGTGATTGCAGAGCCATTGGCCATTATCTTTGAAAACTTGTGGCGAACCGGGGAAGTCCCGGATGACTGGAAAAAGGCTAATGTAGTGCCAATCTTTAAAAAAGGGAAGAAGGAGGATCCTGGGAACTACAGGCCAGTCAGCCTCACCTCAGTCCCTGGAAAAATCATGGAGCAGGTCCTCAAAGAATCAATCCTGAAGCACTTGCATGAGAGGAAAGTGATCAGGAACAGCCAGCATGGATTCACCAAGGGAAGGTCATGCCTGACTAATCTAATCGCCTTTTATGATGAGATTACTGGTTCTGTGGATGAAGGGAAAGCAGTGGATGTATTGTTTCTTGACTTTAGCAAAGCTTTTGACACGGTCTCCCACAGTATTCTTGTCAGCAAGTTAAGGAAGTATGGGCTGGATGAATGCACTATAGGGTGGGTAGAAAGCTGGCTAGATTGTCGGGCTCAACGGGTAGTGATCAATGGCTCCATGTCTAGTTGGCAGCCGGTATCAAGTGGAGTACCCCAAGGGTCGGTCCTGGGGCCGGTTTTGTTCAATATCTTCATAAATGATCTGGAGGATGGTGTGGATTGCACTCTCAGCAAATTTGCGGATGATACTAAACTGGGAGGAGTGGTAGATACGCTGGAGGGGAGGGATAGGATACAGAAGGACCTAGACAAATTGGAGGATTGGGCCAAAAGAAATCTGATGAGGTTCAATAAGGATAAGTGCAGGGTCCTGCACTTAGGACGGAAGAACCCAATGCACAGCTACAGACTAGGGACCGAATGGCTAGGCAGCAGTTCTGCGGAAAAGGACCTAGGGGTGACAGTGGACGAGAAGCTGGATATGAGTCAGCAGTGTGCCCTTGTTGCCAAGAAGGCCAATGGCATTTTGGGATGTATAAGTAGGGGCATAGCGAGCAGATCGAGGGACGTGATTGTTCCCCTCTATTCGACATTGGTGAGGCCTCATCTGGAGTACTGTGTCCAGTTTTGGGCCCCACACTTCAAGAAGGATGTGGATAAATTGGAGAGAGTCCAGCGAAGGGCAACAAAAATGATTAGGGGTCTGGAACACATGACTTATGAGGAGAGGCTGAGGGAGCTGGGATTGTTTAGCCTGCAGAAGAGAAGAATGAGGGGGGATTTGATAGCTGCTTTCAACTACCTGAAAGGGGGTTCCAAAGAGGATGGCTCTAGACTGTTCTCAATGGTAGCAGATGACAGAACGAGGAGTAATGGTCTCAAGTTGCAGTGGGGGAGGTTTAGATTGGCTATTCGGAAAAACTTTTTCACTAAGAGGGTGGTGAAACACTGGAATGCGTTACCTAGGGAGGTGGTAGAATCTCCTTCCTTAGAGGTTTTTAAGGTCAGGCTTGACAAAGCCCTGGCTGGGATGATTTAACTGGGAATTGGTCCTGCTTCGAGCAGGGGGTTGGACTAGATGCCCTTCTGGGGTCCCTTCCAACCCTGATATTCTATGATTCTATGATTCTATGATTCAATAGCCCACTGTGGGCAATTTAATCAAACTGATTTGGATAAGTTTCCAACTAGCAGGTCATTTCCACTACATTCCCAACAACCCTTTCTCCAATAAATCAGGGCATTTATTCCCCATATCATCCATCATCTACTTGTAATTCACATGGTTTAAATATTTTAGCAAAGGCTTTAAAAATGTTTGCTGTTTAAAAATTTAGGGAAGGAATAAATATGTCAATTTTCAATTTCTTAAGCTTCAGTGATGCCAGGGAACTAATCTTAATGAGAACATTTTATGCTGTGATCTCACCACTTACATTACACTTTCACATCGTTGTCAGAGGGCTTAGCACTGGATTGAGTCAGCTTCAGTGCTTCTAGGTCAGTGGTTTTCAACCTTTATTTGCGGACCCCTACAAAATTTCGAATGGAGGTGCAGACCCCTTTGGAAATCTTAAACATAGTCTGCGGACCACCAGGGTCCGCGGACCACAGGTTGAAAACCATTGTCCTAGAGCATAGTTACTTTTAAACATCGGTAAATGAATAAAGTGTGTTTGATGAAAATCTATCCCAGACTAGTCTTCTGCGTTAGCTGACTGAAATTTTCATGAGAACTGTGTTAGACTTTAATAAAAAGCAAGCTTTAAAGGAACATATTCAGGACACAGGGGTTGGCTTATGCAGACAGATTAAAAGAGTATATTAGGCTATGTCTACACTACAGCTAGTAGGCTGCAGCATTTCAGTGTAGACCCAGGAGGGGTTCTCTCATCACTGTGGTTAATCCACCTCCCTGTGAGTCAGTAACTAGGCTGACTGAAGAATCTGTCAACCTAACACTGTTTATGCTGGGGGCTAGGTCCGCTTAATTACGTCTCTCGGGGGTGTGGATTTTTCACAACCCTGAGAGACTTAGCTATGAAAATGTAACTTTTCAGTGTAGACCATCCCTGAGTGGAGAATCAGGCCCGTTGAATCCTTTCCCTCTATTTCCTGATCTGTGTTTCTTGGTACTTCAGGATCACTGGTTCCTTAGTGCTCCTGGAAAAATGGCAGTTAAATCTGAAGGATCCTGAGGTAAATGACAAAAAATGAATTAAGGTCCTTGAGCGAAGATTGCCCATTTTTCTCCCTAACCACCAAACTAACCAACATGATGGGCACAACCTCAAGCTTCCTCAAGAGATACCGCATCCAATGGGAAGTTTTGCTTTGTTTTCCCTTCTGTCTCACCTGTCCATTGAAAAAGGTCACAAAAATAAACAATCTGCTGCTAGTTTTGAGGACGTGATGCTTGCTGTCTCCAGACTAGTTTTATAACATTACACAGCCCTAGAGTAGAAAAGCTATTTAGAAAAGCTGGACGTGCACAAGTCCATGGGGCCGGACGAGTTGCATCCGAGAGTGCTGAAGGAATTGGCGGCTGTGATTGCAGAGCCACTGGCCATTATCTTTGAAAAGTCGTGGCGAACCGGGGAAGTCCCGGATGACTGGAAAAAGGCTAATGTAGTGCCAATCTTTAAAAAAGGGAAGAAGGAAGATCCTGGGAACTACAGGCCAGTCAGCCTTACCTCAGTCCCTGGAAAAATCATGGAGCAGGTCCTCAAAGAATCAATCCTGAAGCACTTGTATGAGAGGAAAGTGATCAGGAACAGCCAGCATGGATTCACCAAGGGAAGGTCATGCCTGACTAATCTAATCGCCTTTTATGATGAGATTACTGGTTCTGTGGATGAAGGGAAAGCAGTGGATGTATTGTTTCTTGACTTTAGCAAAGCTTTTGACACGATCTCCCGTAGTATTCTTGTCAGCAAGTTAAGGAAGTATGGGCTGGATGAATGCACTATAAGGTGGGTAGAAAGCTGGCTAGATTGTTGGGCTCAACGGGTAGTGATCAATGGCTCCATGTCTAGTTGGCAGCCGGTATCAAGTGGAGTACCCCAAGGGTCGGTCCTGGGGCCGGTTTTATTCAATATCTTCATAAATGATCTGGAGGATGGTGTGGATTGCACTCTCAGCAAATTTGCGGATGATACTAAACTGGGAGGAGTGGTAGATACGCTGGAGGGGAGGGATAGGATACAGAAGGACCTAGACCAATTGGAAGATTGGGCCAAAAGGAATCTGATGAGGTTCAATAAGGATAAGTGCAGGGTCCTGCACTTAGGACGGAAGAACCCAATGCACAGCTACAGACTAGGGACCGAATGGCTAGGCAGCAGTTCTGCGGAAAAGGACCTAGGGGTGACAGTGGACGAGAAGCTGGATATGAGTCAGCAGTGTGCCCTTGTTGCCAAGAAGGCCAATGGCATTTTGGGATGTATAAGTAGGGGCATAGCGAGCAGATCGAGGGACGTGATTGTTCCCCTCTATTCGACATTGGTGAGGCCTCATCTGGAGTACTGTGTCCAGTTTTGGGCCCCACACTACAAGAAGGATGTGGATAAATTGGAGAGAGTCCAGCGAAGGGCAACAAAAATGATTAGGGGACTGGAACACATGAGTTATGAGGAGAGGCTGAGGGAGCTGGGATTGTTTAGCCTGCAGAAGAGAAGAATGAGGGGGGATTTGATAGCTGCTTTCAACTACCTGAAAGGGGGTTCCAAAGAGGATGGCTCTAGACTGTTCTCAATGGTAGCAGATGACAGAACGAGGAGTAATGGTCTCAAGTTGCAGTGGGGGAGGTTTAGATTGGATATTAGGAAAAACTTTTTCACTAAGAGGGTGGTGAAACACTGGAATGCGTTACCTAGGGAGGTGGTAGAATCTCCTTCCTTAGAGGTTTTTAAGGTCAGGCTTGACAAAGCCCTGGCTGGGATGATTTAACTGGGAATTGGTCCTGCTTTGAGCAGGGGGTTGGACTAGATGACCTTCTGGGGTCCCTTCCAACCCTGATATTCTATGATTCTATGATTCTATGATTCTAGAGCAGGAAAGTATTCCACAGGATAAGCCTCCACATTGCACATCTGAGCCATCTTGTTACCTCAAGCTGCCATGCACAGATTAGACATATCAAACGGTTTGCTTCATCTCAGAGCAGGCAATGGACAAGTAATTTATGAACCTGTCGGGCTAAACAGAACCTGCTAGAAATGAAAAATGACATTCCTAATAAAATGCAATTACTGTAGTGCCAGCCATATAGTCAGGAACATGGCGTAAAGGAATGCTTCCTGCACTTAATTTCCAACAAAATCACAGGTATTCATTAACTTGACTCTTCGGAAAGGCAGTTCCTTTGACATTTGAAGCACTTGCAGGTTTTACTGGGGCTTGCAGCCATCTGGTTTGGGAAAACTTATTCTGGCCTCATTGAACTGACTAAACAGCCACACTGTGCAGAACTTAAACACTGAGCTTTTTTGATCGGAAGGTGGAATATCTCCACTCTTCCTTCAGCTGAGATTCTTAGACTATGCTAATGGAACAACCCCTGGAGTGATAAATATGAAATCCGACAGGCATATTGATTGTCAGACAACACTATCTCCAGCAGGAAAGGGGTTTCGCTTGAGGAGATGGAAATGAGTATGGGATACACTAGGTCAAAAGGTGACAACCCACTTGCCCTTCCCATATTGCTAGGTGGGAAGGGGGTTCTGGCCAGATGGGAGGTGTGTCCTGGTTGGGAGAAGGAGGTGCTGGTATGGAAAAGATTGAGACCTATTGCCATATGGGATATTGACTGGGTATCCTCTAAACTTTTGCCTCTTTTGAGGTTTGAAGGTTGTTGCTAATAGGGCTGGTCAAAAATTGTGTGTCAAGACCCACCGCCCTTCGAGTGAAAACGGGGTTTCCTACTAAACTAAAATTTTCATGAATGTATGCTTTCTTCATTGTTTTTAATTTTTTTTGGTTGGAAAAGAACCCGTAAACTGGAAGTTTTTGGCCAAAAATGATAACTGTTGGTCGGTTTTTTTAAAATGAAAAGTCAAAATTTTCCACAGGACATTTTATTTCTGACCAGATCTAGTGGTTAATTATTTTATTTTCATCACCTTCCTGGTTCTGACTGGGTACAAAAGAAGTAGTACCAAACCACCCTAAGAGAGACTATCAGTATTTCGGCTCCTCCTAAACACAAGAAATACTGAAAATCACATGAAGGAGTCTGATGTTGTTTGAAATACTTTTAATCAGTTGCCTTTTCATCTGTGATACAGTAAATGAACCTGTCCGGCAGTGCTGCCATGCAATATTAAACAACTGTCATGTTCCACCCCATAAGTGGCTGCATTACAGGGAGGGGGGTGCACTTCCTGCTTACAGGGTTTGCAAAGTCTTTTCAGATTATTTGGGATGAAAAGTGCTGTATAATTATAATCATACTTACCACTCAACACAGGACTTTATGTCTTCAAAACTCTGTTTAAACCTTAAATGATTCATCCTACCAACATTCCTGTGAAATGGACAGATAGCACTATTTCCATTCTAGAGATGAGGACACTGAGGTACACAGGGTTTATGGGTCTAATCCAGCACCATTAAATCAATGGGAATCTTTTCATTGCCTTCAATGGGCACTGTATCAGACCCTAAATGATTTGTTCAGAATTGTAGGATCTGCTCAGGCAACATGGTATGCCTAGTAAGACAGAGCAATTGGTAGGAGAGCTCTATAACAGAACGGAAAGCTGGATTTGAGTCAATGGGCAGATACATGATTTGGTTTTCTACCTCCACAGGAAGTCAGCAAGGCTGCATTCCGTCACCCTTGCTGTCCCATAGCAGCATTGACTGGTTGCTGGGTAAGTTGGAGGAGGCAGCTGTTGATGGTATTGAACTGAACACCATTCTGCTCTGAGGTCTCAGATACATCAGTGACATTGTCCAGTTAGCCCAGTTTGGTGAAATCGCTGAAGCTGATAGTTGATCTGGTCAGGCAAGAAGGAGCACACGTGGGTCTGGTTATTAATCCAGGTAAAATTAAGTCCCTGACCGCTACAGTCAAGTGGCCTCCAGCTGCAGATTACAGTCAGCTCAGTATTAACCTGTCTGACAGAACATTGAGCAGGTGTCAGATATCTGTACAGTGTCATAAACAGTGCTGGAGGATGCTTGGAAGAGGTGGATGCTTGTATAGCAGCAGCTGCTGCTACATTTCGGGCTCTTCGCGGGCCTCTAGAGCGCTGTGACATTAACCTTGCTACAAAGCTGCAGATCTATGACCGTCGTTTATACTAGCTCTATTGTACAGAAGTATAACGTTAGTGCCGAAGAGCTCTGGACAGATGTTTTTGATTCCTGTCATCGTCATCAGCTGCCGCACAACAAGTGGCAGGACAAGATCAGAAGTGAGGACATTCGAAGCCAACCTGATTTGATTTCATTTGCTCTCTTTACATGGACATGTTATTACAATGGAAGACCAACAAATTCCAAAGCACGTGTACCAAGAAATGTTGCTATATGTCTGGGGATTGCATGGGCACCCAAAGCTTCAGTGGGGTGATAAGATTGCCCATGATGGACAGAAAACCATGTTGCCTCCCAAATATGTTATTTAGTATATTGTGATTGTAAAAAAGCAGTATGAACATTCCATTATTGCTGAAGTGATTGGGCCTTTGATCTTTGTAGGGTGATACATCCTTTCCCAACTCTCCACCCAGGAATTCTAGTATCCCATGACACACATATTGGCATTCACTACTTTCACCAGCTGCTGCATGTCTACTCGAGTCTTTGATTTTCTTTTCTTGATCTGGGTAAATATCTTCATGAGTATGGCCCTGAGCGTTCTTAGATGGGCAGGCAGGATTTAGAGTCTAAACTAGTGTTCTCACATGTCATTTGAATGTGGCCTTGACAAATGCTCTGTGAGCTGCTGGTAGTGGAATCTCTCTTGTTGGATGCAGTAAATATCAGCTGATAGGGTACCATCGGGCTGTACATGTACCCCAATACGTCACCTCTACAGCTGTTATTTATGACCTTTCCTCTATACTTACAAGTGTCCAGTTGTTAATGGGCTCTGACAATCCCGTCATATGCTTCTACATAAATATATCACAGCAATTAACTGGGAATTGCAATTTGGTTTGAAAGATACCTCTTGTTTGCCTCTGGATTAAAATGACTTGATTCTCACTACAAGCTCAACTAGGCTTGGTTATGTGTGCAACATACCAGGGGAGTTTTACAGCAATCCCTCATCAGTAAAATTATATTCATTAGCCCGCAGTTTTGAAATGTAACTGGTAAACCAACTTTATCTGCTGTACGTGGGGTGACATTTGATAACAGCTTTTTAATTAGATGAGACTCTTGAACAGCATCTGAGCAGATAACAAAGACTGTGTGCATTACCTGTATTTCACAGAGATAGATCCTTTGATACTGAAGGCAAGTCGACACTACAAAATTAAGTTGACCCAAGTTACATCAGTGTACAGCCACCACAGTAATTAAATCACTTTTGCACGTTCACACTATGCTCCTGGTGTTAGTGGTGCACATCATCAGCAGGAGCATTTGCACCGATTTAACTGTATGGCGCATTGTGGGATGGCTTCTGAGAGGCAGGAATGATGTAAGCAACGCACTGTCTACACTGACACTGCATCAACCTAACTACATTGACCTAAGCACTACGTCTCTCACAGAGGTGGAGTTATTAAGTCAGTGTAGTGGACAAGTTACGTCGGTGGGAGCTACATTTTAGTGTAGACGCTTACAGAGTTAGGTTGACGTAACTCTGTAGTTTAGATCAGGCCTGAGTAAGAAAGATTTTTAACTTCAGCTGCTCTGGGTATAGAGCTTATTATGAATAACTGCATCTGTATAAGTTACAGGGGAAACAGCTGGAGTGGAGATGAATGCCTTTAAAAAGGAGCTAATCCTATGGAGTCTGCTCGTATCAAAGGCAAAAGAAACCCACCACCAAGTGATCTGTGTTAAACCTTCCAGCGGGCTCCTGGAAAAGAGCTGCCTTGTCCTCACCTTTGCTTGTGGGACCTCCATTATCAAACATTTTTCACATGTTCACACCTTGTTAGAGATCATTTTTTCCAGGAGAATTCTTCATTGGCAGACAGATCTAACTCCTCCATATGCCAAGCAGTGGGAACAAGTGCGGGGGAACGGAGTGCTGTTGACTATTTCAGACAGCACCTGGCTGTGCAGTTGAGTGCTGTCTGGAACACTCCACAAATGGGACAAGCCATGAATAAAGTTCTTTCCCAGGGAAGATTGCTTGTTTCATCTTTTGAACCTGATTTCAGTGTCACTTCTTGGATGGAGGATATTTCTGTTTGTGCCCCTTCAGGTGTGAGACGCTCTCCCGTGGACATAGCTTTCGCCTCTCATTGAGGTGGAGTACTGAAGTCGATGGGAGAGCGCTGTCCCATCAATTTACCGTGTCTTCCCCAGACCCGCTAAATCAACTCTGCTGCATCGATCGCAGCAGCGCTGATTTAGCCCGTAGTGAAGTCAAGCTCCGAAGCAGCTACCATGGCATCCAAGCAGCCTATTCAGTGGTGGCCTGCATGCCTCTTTAGAAAGGTCCTAGAAAAGGTGGGCCAAAATAATCCATGTCCCAAACCAATCTATCCTGGCTGAAATGAAATAAAGCGACTCACAATAAGTGGATTTGTCAGGCACCTGATTAGACCTCTTACTCATATACCATGATCCAGTTTCAATCGAGGGTTGCCAAGACACTACCAGAAGTTTTCTTTTTCTCTCCTGCCTTTTCTGCCTGCTCCTGAGGGACACACATGCCCCTCCACCAATTAATCCCCAGGCCCTTTCTTTGCTGTCGGTCCCCCGGGTGGTGTTTTCCTGTTATTTTGGCTATCACTAAATAAAAGGGCATTGAACAGCTCCCTTGTTTAGCTTCAACGCCCATCAGCTTCAACAAGGTTTGTGACAGCCCATAGATCAAAGACATACTTCCTGGGAGCCACCCAGCCTCCAGCATAACCTTAGTGTCTTTTATCCAGGGACTTCAAAGCACATGGCAAACAGGAAAGACTAGATTCTGATGTCTTTTCTCAGGCTGAATGGCCCCTTGATTCCACAGGGTGTCCCATGACTCCAGTGAGTAACTGTTCCCCATTAAGAGTAGGGGCTTCACAAGCTGTCCCTAGTGAATTTAGCTTCTCAGCACTTCTGTGAGGTAGGTAAGTAGCATTACAACCCTTCTCCACATGGGTAATGAGGCTGTGCCACCCAGCAGGTCACACCAAGTTAGTAACAGAGTCAGGAATCAGACCCAGGAACTCTGGGCTCCCAGACTCTTGTTTCTTTCACTAGCTGACAGTCTCTCCCCCACCCTCCCCTGCCTTCCCTATATTATTAAATACAAGATTCTTGTCATTTTTCACATACACATTACAAGGCGTAAAGTTAAAACAATTAGCAGTAGTGGTGATTAATTAACACGACTGCTAATTAGCCTACATCACAGCTAGAATGCCTTCCAAAGAAGGGACAGGGATAGGCAGAAAATAACCATAAACACCAAAGAAATTTTTGAATGGAGAGGAAAAATGAATGAATCAGGGACAAAGGAAGCAACAGCTGATCCATAAATCTATTTTAGCCTAATAATAAAGGAATGCCCTGGCGCGGGGTGGGAAGATGGGATGGCTTACGAGTCCCCCACAGCTTTTCTCTCTTATTCTCTTTACCGTAGCTCTGTGCTCAGCCAGAGGCTTGTCACTTCCTCCTGAGCTCACGGATGCCACCCCGAGCCAGCTGCAGTGGATCAATATGAATTCCCCCAGGAATTGTCTCCCCAGATTTCCCAGCTTGGGAAGCCAGAGACGGTCCAGGACTTGAAGTCAGACCCTGGTATAGCAGCACAGCTGCTGGGAGAGCTAGAGCTCCTTCATTCCAAGTTTATCTATTTGCAAACCATTGATAGTTTTTTCATTAGCCTCAATGCACTAGGGCTACTCAGGACTTCTCAAGGCCTTTGTTGCAGCTGGTCCCTCCAAGGAACAAATGAGTGACCTATGGACCCGGGCCATAGCTGGAACACATGGGGAAGGGTGGGTGTTCTGCAACAGGGAAAAAGGGAGGAATTATGACTGAGTTTCCCTGTGGGGCAGGGGAGCTCATGCAGGCCTGGCTTGAATTAACCCTCAGGTAAAACAAACTGCTCTAGGAAGTTATTTTTAGAAAAAAATTGATGAGGGAATCACCCTTAGGGAACAAAGTGTGCAAAGCAAAGCATCTATATGGGCATAGTCTATATAGCAGCCCGAGAAGGGGATTACCGAATCCTTGTCAGGTGAGATGAGGTTTCCAGTGCTGACACATTTCAGAGCTGATTGTTGTATCTGTCTCTGGGCTATAAAGTAGGCATCTACCGGAGAATTCATGGGATGGAATTGACTAATAGTTCATACAGATTTCAGAGTAACAGCCGTGTTAGTCTGTATTCGCAAAAAGAAAAGGAGTACTTGCGGCACCTTAGAGACTAACCAATTTATTTGAGCATGAGCTTTCGTGAGCTACAGTACATCTGATGAAGTGAGCTGTAGCTCACGAAAGCTCATGCTCAAATAAATTGGTTAGTCTCTAAGGTGCCACAAGTACTCCTTTTCTTAGTCCATACAGACTGACAAAGGCAGGATTTAGTGAAACAGCCACTCCCAGTGACTTTGCAGCAATGCTCTGCACCCTGCTTTAAGTTTTGATGGGTAAAGAGGACTTTAATATGGGGCTTTGGTCCTATTTGACCACTGTAGTGGGGTTTTTTTGGGCAGGAAATTGTTCATAAGCACTGATGTGGAGAACTGCACAAAGGAGGCCCTTTGCAGTGTACAGCAAGGAGTTTATGGGTCCTGCAAAGCCCAGGAACCATGCCACATATTCTTGAGTGCCACATCTGGGCATCTATTTTATTAATGATTTACTTGATATATCAACATGGAGTGCTCCCATAACAACTGGAAGTCTAGTGTGTTTATGCTATTGAACTCATGCATATGCATGGCTGATGAATATGGATTTCTTTTGTATTCTCCCTCCCAGACCAGTTAGCAAATCCAGCATTTGCCACTTCCACCTACACCATCAAATCTATCAGTTCCTCCCTCTCACAAGCTCCCCTTTCCCCACTCCAGCTTCACATTTCCTCCTGCTTCTCTCCCTCCTGCCCCTTCTATCTCCCTGAGCTGAGCTGTCTCCCCGAGGCAGTACCTTTCTCCTTAAGCTCTATTAGGGGTTTCCACTTCTGCCTCATCCACATGGGGTGTGTACTAGGAAGTAGAAAGAACAGGAGTACTTGTGGCACTTTAGAGACTAACAAATTTATATGAGCATAAGCTTTTGTGGGCTACAGCCCACTTCATCGGATGCATGCAGTGGAAAATACAGTAGGACAATTTTATATACACAGAGAACATAAAACAATGGGTGTGACCATACTCACTATAACAAGAGTGATCAGTTAAGGTGAGCTATTACCAGCAGAAGAGCGGGGGAAAAAACCAAAACCTTTTGTAGTGATAATCAAGATGGGCCATTTCCAGCACTTGACAAGAAAGTGTGAGGAACAGTGGGGGGGGGGGAATAAACATGGGGAAATAGTTTTACTTTATGTAATGACACATCCACTCCCAGGATCCTGCTTCCTTCTTAGTCTGCTGTGGTGGCCTGGCTACCATCCTTCTGCTCCTGCCTGCAGCCTCTTTCCCACCTTTCTGCCTGCAGAGCATGGTATGTTCTGCTCAGCAGCCACTGCTGCTGAGTAGCTCTCTGACAAGAGAAGGCCCCTGGACAGAATTCAGAGTCAGAGCCTCGGCGGGCTTGCTCTGCTAAGCTCCTGAGAGACTGTCTGGAAAGCAGCTGTGTGGGAGCCCAGGAGATAGCACCCAAATCAGGAGTCACCTGGGAAGCAGGAGATTTATTATAACTGTTCCCGCAGCTGGAGTTGTAGACAGGCACATGATCATTAGGCATTCAAATAAATACATCTACATGGAGTCATGGAATGGATATTTCTTTTCCTTCGCCATTTAATGCCCAGATCTCAAGCTTGCCTTTAACCCTCCCCCTCTGCAGCTCCACACAGCATGGGACAGAGCGATGACGCGCTTCTGCCACTTAGGCTCAGAAGAATGCTTAGTTCCTCCCACGGGCAGCATTCCGGTGTTACTGCAGTCGCAGAGTGCTGTCACACTTCGCTAGCTGGGGTGAACTGGGTGTATGAAGAGCGATCTCCCCCTCCGTTCCCCCCATCTGAATGGTGATGGTTTGGAAATGGAATACAACACTGATGCTGTTGATAGTGATGCAAAGCTCAGGAACTTAGAACCAGCAATTACCATGTGCGCACATCGGGTGAAATGCCCCCCTACAAAAAGAGGCAACACAAGGCCTATGCACCATTTAAGCCTTGTTTTGAGGCCTTCTTCACAGGGGTGAACATCACTTAGTCTGAGGAAAAGACAGAAGACATCTGGCTCTTGCTTGGGTGTCACTGACTGCTCATGAGATTCTAATAGACTCAGCAAAGGAGACTTTTTGGCAAGATTTCTAAAAGGATATGATTAGCTATCAACTCTAAATACCTCTTACATTCATTAGGAAGAGGAAGAAGCCCCTTTGACAAGGGGGGTAGGGCATCCTTTGCGAGGTTACTGCTATTGCATGGCCCATTTTTTCCTTTAGAGCTTTTAGAGCAGATGGAAAAATGTCAGTGTTGCCTGTAATTTGCTACCTCTTTTATTGCCTCTGGAACGGCAAAGACTGGATAAAGTAGGCCTAAATTTACTATGGACCTAGAGCTTGATTCACGGCTGTGTGGCTGCAGATTTACACTGCCAAGTAATGCAGTGGTGAATCAGGATCCCTAATAAGCAAAGTTCAGTTAAAAGACTTTATTAGCATGCTTTCTCCCCCCATAAGATGCTTTTCAGGAAGCACATCCTTAAGTCTCCTCCCAAGGCTGGCAAATTTCTCTAGCTCCCACATGGCTATTCACAGAAGCCATCCTCTTTGCTATCAACTTCATTTGAAATAGTATCATACTCGCCTGCCTACTTAACATGGTATTTTATGAGAAAAGATCTCACCAGGGTACAAAATAATTGCAGGGCGAAAGGTTGCAACTGAATCTAGCAAATGCCTGTTTGAGAACAGGCAGTTATTTTACATACTACATGGCATCATGGTAATTTAAATGACCTGTTGTCAAGTGTAGCTCTTAGGGTCCCTCTGCTACAAGCAATAAACTTCCAGACATTTTAATGCCATTCAATTGTCAACCAAGGTAGTATTACAGTGCTCTGGATTGTCCATGAAGAGCTTAATTCTTTCTCAAGGCTCCTTGGCATCACACTTCCATTGCCATGAATGTTTGTATTATTTTAGGTGGTGTTATATTATGTCAACAGAGCCCGACCAGCACCGACCAGCATGGCTCTTTTGAATTCAATTATCCTCATGCTGTATACATTATTTAAAGGAGGTCTTTAATGTCTGGGTTGTAAAGGGCTAATGTGTGGAAACAAAGGACTTTAGCATTGTAATGCTGCACACTACTGCCAGTTGGTACTTCACAGGATCAATGGGCATAAAATTCAGACCTCCTTCTTCCTCCAAATGCACAGGGGTTAAAGGAGAATTTTTATGAACTATTAGCACTATGGGACTTATGACACACAGCTGAGCAGGTCTGATTCCATCCAGCAGAGGGCAGAAGTACATATACGCACCTGGAACTTATTACAATATCAGACAGTCTGGTTAAATGGCTGCATTCCAAACATCTTAAAACTATGCTCAACCTTCCTCTTCTCCAATAAGTTCCAAAGGAAGCAAAACCACAAGAAAGAAAATGTTTTTAAGGAGTTTTGTCCTGCCAAACACTTATTCATCCCTTTAGATTTGGAGAGACAGGTGTAATGTTCCCATTATATGAATTTGTAGTCACTGTATTTGAAGAACAGGACCTCTTTGTGCTACGTACTGTACATACACATTGTAATAGACAGTCCATGCCCTCAAGAGCTTACAATTTACTTAGACAAGAGAAATATTATTTTCCTCCATTTTACAGCTGGGAAATTGAGCTACAAGGAGATTAAATAACTTGCCCAAGGTCAGACAGGGAGTCTGTAGAAGAGACGTGAACCCAGGACTCCTGAGGACCAATCCAGTGCCTTAGCTATCAGGCCATCCTCATTCCAACAGCCTAGCCTACATGTGGCCTTTATAGCAATGTCTGCTGGGACATCCCCACCAACTAACACTTATAAATTTTCCAGCAAGTTTAAGTTTACCCTTTTTAAAAACAAAAACAACAATAAGAAATGGGCAAACTGCTCTGGTAAAGAACCAAACAGAACTGTCCCCTAGCCCAACCACTTTTGAAACATTAAAAAGTTTTGTTTCCATATTGAAAGTTATATTCCATCGCTGCATGTCTCCGCCATTCGTAGTTCCACTCAGAAGTGGAAATGCTCCTGAGAGCCAAGCTTCCTGTGAAATGCCTGGACTGGTTTCTTGGAGTTTACTGAAAGCATCTTTTCGTTGGGGTAGTTGGGTGACTTCTGGACTGTGCAGATCCTGTAATGCCAGCTAAATCTGAGATCAAGAGGCTAGCTACTAGGTTTGCTCTTTGTACAATGTATTGATTTAGGAAATCGATTCACTCACCTTAGACTCCCTCCCTTTTTGCTTCACCCATAGTAGACTTCAGAAAATTGCTTCTCCAATAATAGCCATGCAGAGCTGCTTTTAAACCCATCTGTTCAGTGCCATATACAAGCCAATAACCTCAGAGACTGACCCCCAGGTCAGAAAAACAAACTTGCTTCCTTTTGCTGTGGGAGTCCACCCTTAATGTAGAGAAGCTTTATGGAACTTATTTGAGTATGTTTCCACAACAGAGGATTTCATGGCTAAGCCCCAGTTATGGAAATCTTCTCTCACTTTACTCTCCCATGAGCTGATATGCAGCACTGCAAAGCTTGGAGACTGAAAAGAACACAGAACCAGAAGATACTCCTGAAAGTACTTTCATCCCAGCTGATCAATTTTACCTTGGCTAAAATGCAAACACGATAGCAGAGCCCAAAAGTTATACTACGCTACTATTTTCATTTGAAATGTCCCTTTAGAGAAGCAGCGAATAAAAGAAAATAAGAAACTCCTGTTCCAGCACATGGAAAACATGTGCTGTTCAAAACCAAGCCACTAATCAAACCTATTATTGTGTCTAGGTATGTGGGTATACAGTTAGGAGCAGTTCAGTTGCAAAATAACAATGTAGCTATTTCAGAGCTTACTTTCGTGAAGCTCTAAACCTTGTTCTCCTTTCAGTAGGGCCGTCTTGGCTGAATTCCTGTACCGTACGCCAATGGCCTTGATCTCAATCCAAGCAGTTGCTGCTTACCACCTTCCACTGTGTATACTGTTGTGTTAGATCTATGCTGAGCATTTTAAAAAGTGCTGCAGTCATTAATGAACAGAATTTAAATCTGCTGTAATCTAGCCACATAAATCAGGGCACTTTTTATTGCTCCTCTTTTCCCAGCCCCCACCTCAATTATTCCACTGACTTCAAAGTATGTTTATTACTCTGTATGTAGTACATTGTAAAGTGATACCTACCACTTGCTGGAGTCAGTCTCCAATTAACTGAGCAGAGGTTAATGGGGTGCAGAGGAGGTAGCAAAAAGCTGACTTTAAAAGTAGTATTAAAGATAAAATTCCCTACTTGGCTAGCTAGTGAAAGCACCATCTATTCAAACAAGCAAGTAGAATATAGATTCACAGATTCTGAGGCTAGAAAAGACTATTGTGATCATCTGGTCAGCCCTCTTATATAACACCAGCCATAGACCTTCCCCAAAATAATTCCTGATTGAATAAAGCAGATCTTTTAGAAAAAAAATTCCAATATTGATTTAAAAATGGTTAGCGATGTAGAATCCACCACAACCCTTGGCATGTTGTTCCAATGGTCAATTACCTTCACTGTCAAAAAATGCAGATCTTTTTTCCAGACTGAATATGTTTAGCTTCAACTTCCAGCCATTGGATCTTGTTATACTTTTGTCTACTTGACTGAAGAGCCCGTTATCAAATATTTGTTCTTCACTTAGGTACTTATAGACTGTGATCAGGTCACAGATTGATTAGACTCAAGGAGCTCAGATTCCTAAATGTTTTTGAATTCATTCCTGAATGACAAGTTCTAGTCTCTTAGGGAAAATTAAGAAATATACTTTTTTCATTACTCATACAGCTCTCATAATCTATATTATATAGTGTTTATATTTATACTGTATATAATATTACTAATTCCATAGTGCTCACAGTATGCTATGTACTTTACAAACAAGCATGAAGGCAGGGTCCATATTCGAAAGTTGAATAGAGCCATCTATACATCCTTTCATTTTTCCAGAGAAAAACATAATTAAGATTGTAAGAGTGTATAAATAACTCAAGAGGAACTATGTCTTTGATGCTCTAGGAATTATTTTGTGAGAGATTTATGGCCTGTATTATACAGGAGGTCAGACTAGATGGTCACACTGGTCCTTCTGGCCTTGGAATCTATGAAATGAACTTTAGAAGTTTTATAAAAACAAACAGAAAAAAGCGAGGAAACTAAAAGTCAAGGCACAACTTTAACATTTTCACCTTTTTTTTAAAAAAGTAGCTTCAAACAAACTTAACTCTGCTTCCACTTTCCACTAGGCTGTATTTGTAGGAGTATAATTAGGTAGAATGAAGTTTGTTATTTATGGCAGTGCCCAAAGGCCCTGATCAGGATTGGAGCCCCATGTTGCTTAATATTGCGCAAACAGATGAAAGACAAGTGAACTCTAGAATCTTCAGCTTGTAATTTTGTGCTTCATCTATCCCATTGCCAGTGCCATGCCAGTGTTGAATCCCAGTACGTACTCAAAAAAGCCTCCCACTGTAGCTACAATCCTTGGAAGAGCTAGGGCTGAAATCCTGGCTCTTTTGAAGGCAATGGTAAAACTCCCATCAACTTCAATGGGGTCAGGATTTCACCCCTTTTCAGAAGCTACTTCCTTAGGAGCTCAGGGTACCCCCAATGCACATTTGAAACCTGCCCATTAATATGCAAATTAGAACCTTATTTTGCACCAATTTATATAATTTGGAAATGTAAGTTCTCATTTAGTCTTCACAGTGGTGTAGCATGTGTTTGACCTCAGGTCAATGCAAGGGATTTGACAAGGGATGGAATGTTGGGGTGGTTCAAAGGTTCTTTAGAGCTTCCAGATGTGTGCAGACTACAAGACACTTTCAATAGGAATAGCCTAGGTTACAAATAATTAATAACTTGACTTATGGATTTCTCCCCCCGCTCCCCCACAATTACCCACCAGTTTTGTTCGTTTTAGTTGCTTATTGTTTGGTAAGAGGGAAGAGGTGAAGTTAATGGATCTATTAAATAAAGATTGAGTTTTAAATATTTCACAAAGTTACCTAGATCTTGGAGTAATTGACGATTTTGTACAAAAGGAAATAAATGAATCAACATGCCATCATTTTTCAGGACATTCAACTACACATGGGTGATTAACCATTGAATCAAGCTACCAAGGGAAATGATGGATTCTGACTCTCCCTGTCTTCAGGTCAAGACTGGATGCCTTTCTGGAAGATATACTTCAACCAAACAAGCTATTCGGCTCAATACAGCGGTAACGGGGGGAAAGCCTATGGTCCATGTTAACTGGACAGCCTAATAATCTCTTCTGGCCTTGAAATCTATGAATAGGTGTGTAGAGCTTCAAGTACTAATAGGAAGAGATTTTAGTATATGAGTCAGCAGGGGTGACGTGTGGGGAGCACGTGGGGTTACCTAAAAAGTAATCCTTTTTTTTTTTAAGAGTAACAAAAGGATTTATTCTCATTTCTGTCTGAATTTCAAATCACGATGATTATTTTTATTAATTATTTAACATTTATATTGAAGCAGCGCATGAAAACCACAACCAGGCTGGGGCCTGCCATAAGGCCTGGCTCTGCTGGCACTCCCTGTCTATTTCCTTTCACTAGGTTCCCAGAAATATTCCACAAGGCACAAAGGCTTTCTGTCCCGTAACTGCCCTCCTTGGGCCCTGCATTTATTAACAAAACAATCCGCAAAGAAAATAAACCACTCCCAGTCCTTTCCCAGGCCTCGTTTTCTTTATCCCACTCTCCAGCTCCAAGAAATCAGCAGGTAACCTCCCCTGTGCTGCTGTCTTGGCCCTTCCCTGGTTTCTGAAGGTGTGACTCCCAGGCTACTTTCCTGGACTCCCCCCGTCTCCTCCCTTCTGGGCTACCTTTCCACCTTCCAAGCTCTGGAATACGACACACACCTCCAGGCTGCTTTTCCTGACACCCCCAGCTTCTTTCAGAGCCTGCCTCAGGAGCCAAACTTGCTCCCTGTGGTTCCTGCCCTCCAAACTGAGTTCTCTGCCCTTCTCTGAGTCCAAGTGTTTCAGGTTGTCATATGACCTCAATTAATCCTGCCTCCTTTGCCTTAAGATGCCAGGTTGGCTAGCCCAGGCTTCCCGGCCCTTAGAGGGGTAGGCCGCCTGTTACAGGCCCCAATGTGCGAGGCACTGCACTGATAGAAGCAAATGTACCATTTCTACCTAACTCTCAAACTTTTCCAGTAATTTTCGTCAAACTTGGCAGAAAAATTCAACTTTGGCTGGGCGGAAAACATGCCGATTTGGAGATAAATACAAGATTTTTTAGCAAAGTCCCCAACGGCTAAAAATTAGGCTTTAAACGGAACACTGGTTGCAACTTGCAATGTTAAATATTGGCAGGAAGCACTACAGTGTAGGTCCATAATTGCAGAATTCATATTATTTCATGAAAGGTAACTTGACAATATTCCTCTTTAGTCTGTGTTTACTTTTGCTCTGTCCGCTCCTTATGGAAATAAAACAAAGAATCAAGATTTGTAATAAAGCCTGAGGGTGTGTTCCTTTGTATCATGAATTGTAGAAAAGAGAAAAGTAATCAAAATGTCAAAGATCCGGCTACAAAAGGCTACAGAAGATGGCAAATTGTCAGAGCATGCTCAATTATTTTTGTTCACTGCTTCCAAACCTTCTATAATGCTGGCTGCCGTAAGTCAAGCTCAGGTCCTGTAAGCCATGGTTTCCAACTGCATCAAATGGCTTTGTTTCTAAGAAACTTGTTTGTGAAATGCAGCTCACTCGAAGAAAATATTTATTGGTCTTTTTTAGAGATGGGCATCCTAAAGGATTTCTGCAGCTCTGGAGTTTGGGAATCAGGAGCGGGGATTTTCTTTCTGGCAAACATGCTTCTTTCGGATGGGTGTGTGTCACATACAAGTTCCTTTCTGCTTTTGCTGACTACACAGAATTGAGAGGTGGGGATGGTACTGATGGAGCTTGGAGCAGAGGAATTTCTCACAGGTGTTACATGGAAGAAGGAAGTTTTTCCAGCCTATACTGCCTTTACTTCTAGAATCTTCAGAGAGAAGCCAGAGCCACGAAATTCAGAAACAGAATCAGATCTAAATCTAAACTTCTTTGAAGTTAAAGCCATCTGGATCCAGTGTGAGTCCATCTCTAATAAATAATAAACCTCTAGAACCAGTTTAGTGCCAGAGATAGGAGATCTAAATACTCAGCCTTTCCTCCCCAGTTATGAGCTGTGGACAGTTTCACTCTCTATCCCTGAAGAGACTGGAGAGAAAGTTCTGTTACTGTGAATTACACAGGGATAGTCACTGGGAGAAATGCTTGGGACACGTTCTTTAGTTCTGGGCTGGCTCTAGAGTAGCTTCGCTTGCACTTTGAGAAGTTGGTCCAGTGGTAATATGGGGGTTGAAATAGCAGTGAGCTATTTAGTATATTACTCCTGATTCTCCTGGGTACAGTGGCAGCCTGTGGATATACTGCTTTAAGAGGGCACCTGAGTTACATAGCTGTGCCAATATGGATCTCCATCACTTTGCTGTGGCCCATTTTTAAAATCACAAATACAGCAAGCAGCATTGGCATAGATGCCATGTCAAGTTTGTTTTCTGGGACTGCAGCCAGGCTGAGTGATTTGTTTTCTATTTGACCTTGAAGAAGTCACTCGCCCTTTGAATAACTCAGCTGGAGAACTAGGTTAAAGGGGGAACCTTAATGAGAACCAAATGCTGCATAGGAACTGAGCTTTCATGAGTTAATAAATTACAAAACCCCAAAACACCAACAGCAGAGGTGGTATCTAGCTCCTATCACTCAGATTTTGGTTAATATTTCAGAATCTTATTTCAGCATCTGCCGAGCTAGTGGGAGTCTGATCAGCTTTCATCTCTGATGAGTTCCTCTTTTCATCACTCCCGAGTCCCAGATCACCACTGCTTTGTTTCGTATCAGATCAATAACCTCAGAGCCTGATTCTCCTCTGCTTAGCCCCTTGGGTAGTCACCTATGCAAATAGCACCTTTCTGTCTGAGTTGTATTTTATACCCACTTTGCATAGGGTGTAACTGATAACAGACAGTGCTGGTCAGTGGAGAATCAGGCCTTGTCTGAAACAATGAATAGGTCTGTGGCGCTCATTTCTTTCCTTCTTGGATGCTTCTTCAAAGGAGTCAAATATGTAACAGTGGTGGTTTGCAAGTCCCTACCACCTTCATCCTCTTTGTCACTCTGCGGGGAGATTTTTCAAAGCCAGCCAACTCCCATTGACTTTCAATAGGAGTTAGGTGCCTACCTGACCTGTGTGCCCTTTAAAGAGTCCACCTGTACTGTGCAGGAATTGGGTAAAATGTCATTAAATAGCTTGAGAGCCCTCTAGTGGCTCTCATTGTCTTCTAGATATCAGAAGCTACCAGATCCCTGTGCCAATGTAGCAGTGTATATATATAGCTAGGTATAACATGTTATATGTTGTTAGTAACACAGTGATTATATGGATCTTACTGTGACTGCCTGGTTCTGTATTTTGTATAA
Source organism: Lepidochelys kempii (assembly GCF_965140285.1). Taxonomy (NCBI): domain Eukaryota; kingdom Metazoa; phylum Chordata; order Testudines; family Cheloniidae; genus Lepidochelys; species Lepidochelys kempii. The sequence goes on along the minus strand of NC_136394.1, from coordinate 19,661,512 downwards.
AGAGCAAAAGACAAGACACCTTCCATTCTGAAAAGTCACAAGAACCCCCTCAATAGTTCTGAAAATAATCAAAAGGTATTTCAGGATGTATTTTGGATGGTGCAAGCTTTTATCTCTTCCTCTCTCGGCCTCTGACACAGTCAATACCACTCTATGTCCGCACCTGAGAGAGTCACCTGTAAATTGCTTGCAGAAGCAAGATCATGCTGCAGTAATCCCAGTGTGAATGGTGCCTTATGTTTTGACAGCTCAGTTTGGGCAAGTCTGAATTTTTTAAATGAGTTTCAAAGACACCATCAAGGATGAGAAACCTCCAAATTTCACTCCCCACATAAAGCAAATGGGTCTTTTAAATGATCTCAGGAAAAAAATAGCGACTTGTCAATGGAATACCAGGCCAGATCTTCAACTGGTGTAAATCAGCATAACTCCACTGACATCAATGGCGTCCTGCTGCTGCTTTGCACCAGCTATGAATCTGGTCTAGTGTCTTTTAAATGATCCCTGATAAAGAAAAGCATTCAGCTCATCAACAACGGGGCTGCCCATCATTCTGTGTGGATGACCAGTGGATACTGAAAGTGGCATGTGCCTTGTTCACGGGCATATATGTAACATGTATGTTTTGCCCAATCAGCTTATGAGCCAGCCTAGTATTGAAACATACTGGAAGCCTGTGCTAGATCACACTAGACATTGGATTCTTCCGTTTCAGATGTTGCTAGCTCACACGACCAGCAGACAGAATGCAGCAGATGGCACGGTGTGCTCACATACGCTTGTGTCACATGCACTGTAGTGTACCAGAACAAAGCTGGTAGGTCTCATTTCAGACTTAACAACCTCCACGATGTTCCTTAAATTATCTATTCCTCAGATCAAGCCTTGGGGGGGGAAATGCAGGCTCACAGTGAGGAGTTCTATAATAGAGCAAACAGTATGTTTGCAAGTTTCGAAGGGCTCATTCACCAGGGAAGGGAATGCTTTGCTTCAGCATTAATGGTTATGGCAAGTCAATTGTCAAGCACTAACCAGCTGTCCTGATTAAATCACTCCTGCTTTCCAGTCACATACAGTGCTATGGACAATAAGAAATGCCATCTCCTGGGCCAGTTAATACTAACCCAAGATGTTGTAGATTGCTTCATTTTTATTTTGCTCAGGAACCGACATCCTTGTTGTCTGGATCGACTCTAATGAAACACCTGCTGGGTTTTAATTAAAATAAAATGGAATGCAGTTGCCTGTACAGGTGGAAGGAGAAGGCGATATATCATTCAGCCCGACTCTCTCCATGTGTTTAGAGACTTTGTAAATTCCCAGCTAACGCATCCCTAAACCAGCGATGAGTGTATCAAGAACATTCTGATCGAGCACACGAGCCTGGTTAAAGATGCAGCTTACTGAGTTGGGAAACAGTGAAATGTTAATACCCAAGCAGCCTCACGTTATCGCCAGTTCGTGACTGGTGTAATGGATTTTTTCTTCTGATGTAGTAAACAGTGATGTTTTCCAGTGTCAAAAATCACTTGCAATAAAATGAGATAAAATGTTAGTCAGACAGCAAAACAGGACACAGGGCTTGATGAGTCTGAATAATCAAAATGCTGGAAGAATACTGGTTCAGGCTGTCAGCTTTTCCTTAATTTACCCTTGCCCATAGACCATCCCCATCATTGTGGAGTCACAAGATCACCCATTGTTTAGACCTATGCAATAGCCTGACAAAAGAGAGAGAGTTGGGACCAGCTCTTCTGGCTTGACTGAATTTCTTAGGGCTGGATGTTCCACCCACATGCAGTGGAGAGGTGGGGCGGCAGGAAGCTGGTTGTGGTTCCATCATTCTATGTCTCCTGGCCCTGGCATGAGGTTGCTCAGTGACCTTACCCCAAGGAAAGACTGAGGCATAGTGAAGCTTTCTATGCTTCACCTCATCATCCCCACCCTGGCCCATGTCCACTCCTTCCCGTTATGTCACGTGTATGGGGGCAGCTAGCACAGGATCCAGCTTCACAGCCTCTACCAGCTTTCTCCCCAGCTCCAGCAGATTTAGTGGCCTGATAATTTGCCCCTTTGCGGGTTTCGCTTTAAATCAGGTCTGTCATGTTAACATTGGGTTTTTATATGCTCATGCCTTTTCTGAGTTTCATCCCGCTTGTAAATATTCATCCTATTTTGCTTTGGTGGGTATTTCAGAAGAAGATGCAAAATCCAGACACCCTCATTTCCCAAAGGAGGGGGGAAAAAAACCTCATTGTGAACTTTTCAAACTGCCTATGAGTTATTACAGAAGCTCTTACTGCCTATTATGTTAATAAATAGATGGAGACTGCTTATTACATGGGTTATTTATCTTTAATAGCCTTTTCAGGTGGATACATTTCCGCACTATAAAATACTTATGCAAGAGGGTTCCTGTGTATAAACATCAGCCACTTTCAGAAAGGCAAGATACTTGGCCTTTTTAATTTTTGCTTTCAAAATATTCAAAGGCCTTGAAGGACTAAATGGCCTGCAAAGTTTCAGTTTCAAATCGAAGTATGGAAAGAGCACAAACCATGCCGCATTCCAATGAGTTCTTCCTTCAGAAAAACTCTAAGGATCACAGTTATGTGCAGTAATCGATAGCAGCTGGAGTTAGAAGTTTTGACCTTTCCACCATCTTGTGTTCTAGTTTCCATATTCTGTAGACAGTAGGTTGATTACTGGTTATTTGCTTGGAAAAAAACAAAAACAAAACAAACCCGGCTGTCTGAAGAACTGGACTCAGTAATCTGGGGAAACCTTTGTAGTCTGTGTTTGGATTTTGAACATGAAAAAATAATGAAATATCACAGCCATTTTAAAGGACAGCGCTGTAGCGGGATAAGTGGAATGGAAGAAAAGAGATCGGGTTTCAGAAGGGACATAGTTTGGAGTCACACTGGAGTTTCAGCGTATAAGCTCAAGCCTACGGTAAGGGGAAGGAGGGCAGAAGCTCTCTGCAAATGGGGGTGGAGGGATGTGAGGGGAAGTGCTGAGACTTGGGTTGGGGGGGGGGCAGCTGGCTCCAGCCTGGGAAGGAGGGTCCTAGCTAGGGGTTTCTGCCTGCTCCCAGGCCTATTCCAGCCCCTCTGGGTCCCGCTCCCTGCTCTCCAGCCTGTCCTCAGGCCCCATGGCGGCTGCTCCAGTCCCTCTGGGTTCCAGTCTTGCCTCCCCCATGCCTCAGGCATGTAGGTTTACACAGAAACGGTGCCCCCACAATATTTCCACTGCAGGGTGCTAGCCCCCACTGCTCCCTTGTTCCTCCTCCGCTGTTATCACCTAGAGGGTAGCTCTGCATGTGGCAGGGGAAGCAACAGCATTGCAATAGGATGCAAAATTGGCTCACAGTAAACCAGATCCTTCGTTGGCCCAAATGGGGCAGCTCCATTGGAAGGCAATGAAGTCATGGTTGCTGCATTCACTTACACTGGCTCAGTCTGTTTAATAAAGCACTCGCTCTTACAGCTTTGCCTACTTATTACCTCGCTTGCTACCCCGGGGGACAGAATTTGAAACAAAAGTAGCTGCTGAAGCTGGATTTATTTTGGCCTCACATCAATTTTAAAATGTTCAAAGATTTTTATTTCCATAACTTTTCTGATATAAAAGTTACCTCCTGGGCTGGGACCTGACAAACTGAGGTTTGGCTCGGATCATATTCTTGTGAGTAAGCTATGCACCTCTGAAAAGGAACGGTTTATGATGGAAATATTGAGAAATGCCTGATTGCAATGGTGCTAGTAGGTGCTAGTAGGCTGCAGTATCAGAGCCATGTTATCTTACACTTTCTGACAGTAATCTACACTGGTAAATCATTTTTCCCCCCTGGTGGCTAGACTGATTGAATTTCCCCTGCTTAGAATGCTAAAGTAATATTTGATCTATAAAATCTATTCTGCAGGTTTGTTAATCAGTTTAAGCTAATCACAAAATGTGAGTAATTAGCAGTGTCACATGACATTAGGTGGTTTGTGAACATCTCCCAATTTTGGAAGAGTTTCTTTCATAGGAAACCTTAAATGCAAATACCAACTATGAACACTAAGCTTTTAGGGCCTATTTCTTTAGTGCCCAACGCTGTCTGCAGTGATTTACACTAGTGCAAAGTGTGTGCAAAGCACTATCATTCGGACTAGGAGTGCTTTCCACTCACCTTGCACTGCTGTAAGTGACTGCACAAGGTAAGGTGTAGGGCAGAGAATCAGGCCTTTTATTCCTCAGTGTGCCGTTGATAACGTGTATGGTTAATTGCTTGATCATACATTGTTTTGTTAGGAAATAGATTCAAGAAACCAAATACCCAGTATCAGTCAGGTTTATTACTAACAGCCTGTAATAATATAGTACAGGAAAAAGGTTTGATACAATACCATTCTCTGGGAAGCTGTCTTGTTGCATTCACCTGGTACAGAATCATAGAATATCAGGGTTGGAAGAGACCTAGGAGGTCATCTAGTCCAACCCCCTGCTCAAAGCAGGACCCCAATCCCCAGTTTTTGCCGCTGATCCCTAAATGGCCCCCTCAAGGATTGAACTCACAACCTTAGGTTTAGCAGACCAATGCTCAAACCACTGAGCTATCCCTCTCCCCTAATGTGTTCTCCCAGAGCTGCATATTTCAGCTAGGAATATTTATACAAATGATTTTACAAGTTACAAAACGCTTTTTACACATCTCTCAAATCCAACCCATCAGTTCATCCCAGCTCCTTAATTTGTTGTTCAGTACCTTTCCTTACCTTTGTTATGGACACTAACATTTCAGGTACTGGTCCATGAAGATACCTCCACAGTTTGTACCAAGACATAGAACAAATGTATCTTGATTTTGACAAGTTGCCCATCTGCTTATCTCAAATGCCGAGTTGTAGTATTGCAGAGTGTCGTGGTATGTAGCTTAGTATCAGAGAACAGAACGCAGGGGAAAACAAAAGCCAGTTCAGCCAGGCATTCATATAATGTGGCATATATTACACTAACATACATGGGCTGGCATCAGAGTAGCCAGATGCCCAAAGACTCAGGGATTGTTATTGCTGCATTCTTTGAGTGGGGACAGGGTCAGGATATTTTAGTAGATGTCCAAACCTTTTGTGCGTAGTTTGTGATTGCTACTCTGTGTATTTGATTCATGACAGTACTTTTAGTTCAGTCTGATTATGAATATACAACTTCTGAACTTTACTAAAGATAAAAGGGCGGGAAGTGACCGAGGTAGAGAAAAGATCTCTTCTGTTGAAACTGTCCGCCCTATTGCTGAGGTTTAATGCTATCGGTGGACTTAGAAATGTGGGAAAGGGAAGTAACTGTAAAACAAGAAGCTGAGATCTGCATCTGGTCTCACTTATGATTAGTCTTGGAAGGATTAGATCTTTAACAGTCAGTGTCAGTAAGTGTTGATTTCACTGTACACATACAAACCAATGAAAAAATATTTGCATTGATCATAATCAACTTTTATGGAGAGGCAAAGTAAGAAAAAATACTGCTTATAATTTATGAGAGTAAAAATCCAGGGATTTAGACTTTTCAGATAGGGTTGTTACAAATGGATTAGCAAATGAATAGTGAAAACAGGTCTGAGCTGTTGATTTAAGGATATTTACTTTATATATTTTGACTTGTGATGGTGACACTTTGTGTTTTAACAGTTTATCAAGCTTTAACTTCTTGAATCACAGCGTCTGCTGTCATTAAATAACTGTCTGACACCCCCACCATAATCTCCCAACACTGTGAAAATTTAAGTTAATAAAAAGTGGGAAAAATGCTTAAAAATAAATATCAGTATTATCTGTCAGAATTATAAACACATAAAAGTAAAATTCTGCCAAGCTTACTTATACTGTTTACACTAGTGTAACCCTTTTGATAACACTGTGGGAGGAGAATGAGGACAGAAACCCAAGTCTATCCAAAGCAGCCAACACTGTGGAAGCAATTGGATTTTATTACATTAGCACTGAAGTGTATGGGACGATTCAGTCTCCAAGACCCTGTTGTTCAGCTTTTGTTTAGGGATAGGAATAGTGATTGCCAAGTTGTATCAGACCAATGGTGCAGCTTATCTAGTCTGGTCTCTCATAGAGTGGCCAGAACTCGTTGCTTCTGAGAAAGGTACAAAAAACTCCATAGTGGATAATTATATAATAGCCGAGTGCTAAGGGAAGTTTCTTCCTAACCCAATCAGTTAATGTCCTAAAGCATGAGAATTTATATCCTAGCTAATGTAACTGGATGTTTTCATAATTTGAATAAATGTCTAATCTTTTCTTAAGGGTGAAATATTGGACTAGTGGTTTCATTGCTGTCATGGATAATGTTTTGGAAGGATGGAAGGGTTATACGTTTGCACGTTGCATTATCCCAAGGTTTGCAGACTGTTAGCTGATAGAAAGAGCTGACACTACACTTCTTAGTACAAGAATAGGCTCCTCTGGAGGTCAGCTGAGCATCTCTTTTTCTCTGAGGTCCACACACAGCATATTTATAACATCTGCAACCAAATGTATCTGGCTCCTTTGCCATTTGAACAATGTCAGGTCAATAACATTCCAAGTATTTTCCCAAAAAGATGAGTGTGCTCATTCGATGCATCTACATTCAGGGGTTTGCAAAGAGTCAAGGAGCACCATTGTTTCCTGTGATAGAATCTCAAATACCACCAAGAATGGGTTAAAATAAAACCTAAATGTTTTCACATACTGAAAGAAGGCACGATCTGCTGCAGTCCTGTCTATACTCAGAAGAGTAAGCGACAATGTGTAGCGTAAGCTATGGAAACAGACTGCCTTATCCTACACAGGTGTACAGACTCAAGAGCATTGGATAGTTCCAATAAGTTTATCCAAAGCTGAATGTCTGTTTTTTTCAGATTTGCCCATGACTGGGGGGGAAGGGAAGCAAAATAAAACAATGGACCAAACATTTTCCTCTTTTGTGACTTCTGTGGGCTTTCACAGAGTAACGGAGGTTGGAATTTTACTCTGTAATTTGACTATTTTCCTAATTTGTGAGGTGGATTTTTGTAATTCAAACCCAAAGTGTTATTCTATAACATTCTAATTCAGTCAAGGATATACTAGTAACCTCAGGGCTTGATTTTTTGGGGGGGAAATAAAGGTGCGGTGCTTTCTCCAGCTGTGCCTACAAGCCAGTCTCAATGAAAATCTCATAATTGAGTCTCTGAGTTAACATTCTATGGTACAATTCACACCCCTTGGAGCTACTATTTGAGACTCTCGGCAGATCTAGGCAAACATCACTGCATTGGTTACATTCATTTCACATTTTCTTTGCAATCATGACACAGACTTACTGTTTTTCTTTTATAAATAAAAACGGAGATTCTGGAGGACAAGATGGCAGCAGGAACTGGCCCAATTCAAGACCAGACTATGTCTGTATAACAGATGCTGTACTTCTGATGTTATAGTTATCAGTAAAAATAGGTCAGCCCCTTATCATAGGGATGAAAATCTATTCACTTCTTACAGATTTCCTTCTGTACATTTACATTTACATACAATCAATTTCCTGAGCATCCCTAACCCATGTTCTGACTTAGGAGAAAAAGGGATTGGGGCAGTGTATACTGTATGAAACTTTTCAGAGTAGCAACCGTGTTAGTCTGTATTCGCAAAAAGAAAATGCATCCGATGAAGTGAGCTGTAGCTCACAAAAGCTTATGCTCAAATAAATTGGTTAGTCTCTAAGGTGCCACAAGTACTCCTTTTCTTTTTGTATGAAACTTGTTATCTGTAATAAAAAGGTATCCACTTCCTGGTGGAGAAAATGATTTTTGTGGACTGTGAAAGCTTTGGCTTGGGCATAATTAAATCAACATCTGTTGAGGGGGAAAATCTTCTGTCTGTGGACCGGTAATGGGTTTTCTTGGTAGGGGAGATTGCTGTTTTCTAGAGATCAGAGAGTAAACTTAGCTAGCAAAATTAAAGCGGTTCTGGCTATTTTGGCAGAGAAGACACCATTCCTTTCTCTCTCACACTTGAATTTTCTTCTCTTAGCCACTTTCATAGCTGTAATGAAATGAGCCCCCAAAGTGCATTGTTAGAAACTTATCAGACAAGTTTATAAGCTTTCATCTTAAATATCATATTTCATGGGATCTGGGGTCATCTCATCCTATTTATAAACCAGCTCAATCCAAAAGAAATCCTGCAGTATTTTTGGCTGTTCTCCTCTCCCAGTTATATTATTCCAGTCTTTCTAGAGATGCTTACTGACATGGAAGCTGGAAAACAAAGAGCAAACACAGCTTCTGTTTTCCCTGGCGATCTTAGTCTGAACTTTACTTACATCATCACCTCACACCTGCAGAAGAAAAACCCTTTCAATATTTGCAGTTCCCCAACCTCAACACTTCAGTTAGATAAATCAAAACGGATTACCCTACTTTTCACATCTTGGTAATTGTCCATTAATAAATTGTACTCCTGCCCAGCATTATCCTTCAGCCAGCCAAGGGACATTGCTGGCACCAGTGAGAGTCAATCCAAAATTATTCCCAGGAGGGTGATGAGAAGCAAGTGAGTGGCGTCTGCCCTTGGCAGATATCAGTGGTAATGGTAAATGATAATGTGTTGGCTCGCTTCTGCCTCAGTGGCACAGACATTATTATGAACTGAACAAGCTCCTGAGCCCCGAAGTCCTGATCTGGTATTCAGACACCCCAAAGTCCAGTTCTGTTCACATCTGATTTGGTTTGGCCTGCTGCAGAATAGGGACAGTTGTATCATCACCAGTCCCTTCGACAACTGGTTAACTGAGGTTAGGGTTTAGGTAAACCTGTGTGGCAACATTAGATGGTGCATGCTGTTTCAGTCATTGGGGGTAGTTGGTCACAACCGTACTTGGCAGGACAGAGGAGCAAGGAGAAATAAGGCCCTCCCTTACTTCCATGCTCTTCCCTGCTCAGGACTGCAAACCTGGGGAACAGCCGTGATTATTCACTCAAAACTGCACCTCTGCAAGCAGTAATACCTCTGCTATACATACCTCTGCAAGCAGGCCAAGAGGTGCAGGGAACAGGAGTCTGGCTCTGATTTCCCCGCTCCCCGCCACCCCACCCCAGCCCTGCCATTCACTAGCCAAGGAAGCTGGCTAAACACACAGGAAATACCTTTCTCCGGGAATAGGAGGTCAAAGGTTATATCTCAATGTGAAAGGTGGTGCTGGCTTACCTCATTCATTGTTCCCTGGGTGACAGCAGTGCAGTCCTGGGCTATGCAGTATATCCCTCTGGCTTCCCTCTTAGCAATGCCACCCCCTTCCCAGGCAGGAGTGGGTAGCAAAACTGTCCAAACAAAGAAAAGGAAAATAGTTCCATGGTCCACAAAGGGCTCCCCCCACCCCCCCATTCCGCCAAAGGAAGGGAAGGAGTCTTTCAGCTCCTCCCACCCTCCTGCATGGCCAACGGCCAAGAGTTACTCCAGAGAGTTGTAACAACAGAAACACATCAGCCCATCTGTTTTCCCCAGAGGGCATGGGCTGGCGGTGCTCCCAAATCATTCCTCAGCAAGTAACCCAGTGCCCTGGTTTGGGAGCTCTAACGCTGCCGGTCTCAGAGTGCCACCCCACCTGGGTTCAGTTTCTCCCTTTGGAGGGCCCGTCCCCAAGGCCTGACAAGCCACATGGGTGCAGCAGGTCAGGGCTGATTGTGAGCACAGGGGTTCTTTAACCCCTTCTTGAGCAGTAGGGAAGGGGAGAGCAGGGGAGGAGCAAGATTCTCTGCTGTGCTGAAAAATAAAAAAGTGTGTCCTTAATGTGGGTTGGCTAATCTGCGGTTGAAATAGCAGTGAAGACACAGTAACTCCACTTTTACTTCAGGTCAGCAGCTCGAGTTCAACCCGAGGCTCCCCAGTTGGTTTTAACCCGAGCTGCTAATCTCAGTTGCTGGGTCTGTCTGCACTACTCTTGTAACTTGAGTTAGTGCATGTGGGCTTGCTAACCCAATTTAAGACATACCCTGACTCACAGTTTGTTCTCTGGTCTGCTTCGGGATGGTGCAGCTGTGTACTGCCCCTTACATATCTAGATGGTAAAGTTATAATCTAGCCCTCTGCATGCCAGACAGTCAGAGAGAAGTACAGTGTCTAGAGTCCTTGTTTGACAATCCCCATTATACTAATTACAGTTCAGTCCTGTCCCTTCTGTACCATGAAGAACACCAGAGGGGTTAACTTGGGAATTTGGAAGTCGATCCCTGTTCGCATTCCCTACCCACTGCCACTCCAATTCTGGGCATGTTCAGAGCCGGGGGTTCCATTCATAAAGTTTGAATACACAATTACACACCCTGCTGCTCTTTCAAATGAAATTGATGACAATCAATAGCAGAAACTAGCATTTAGAGTGAAGCGCTCAGTGAGCTACAGACAGCGGTTGTTTTTTATTCTTACGTGGCCAAAGCTAGTTTTCGTGTGTGTGGCTGGGGAATTTAAATGAAATTTGTACGGGAGATGCATTTACTTAATGATGTAGCTATGATGTTTTTTTACATTGCTCATACAGTAAACTTCATGGTGTTGCTTCAAAGGACGGCAGTAATTGCCCATTAACATTCTTATTCAGATTTCAGCCTGAAGAAAACGCTTAATGGGCAAGTTTAGAACCAGAAAGAGGGCCTATAATGCAAACACTGACAATCCTTAACTATAGCACTCATGCAGGGCAGAATTGTGAAATAAAGCAAGGATATTAAAAAAAAAAAGAGGGGGGGTGAGATAATTCAGCAAATAAAAAGCAATAAACTGGGAGAAATGAGAGAAATAGAAAATGGTATCTGTGGAATAAACACACTGACTTGGTGACAGGTTTCAGAATAGCAGCCATGTTAGTCTGTATCCGCAAAAAGAACAGGAGGACTTGTGGCACCTTAGAAACTAACAAATTTATTTGAGCATAAGCTTTCATGGGCTACAGCGCACTTCATCAGATGCATAGAATGGAACATAAAGTAAGAAGACATATATGCATACAGAGAGACTTGGTGAAGGCCTAGCAACTCTGAATGTGCACATAACATCATACAGGGTTGAATCCTAGGAGGTACAAAAGGCCCTCATCGCTTGATGCTCAGCACCTGCCATGATATGGCCCATTGTAGTCATACTGTATTAATAATTGTGCATACTATAATAGCTGTAATTATATTTATACATAAATTATATAATTATTTATATTTATAATATATTTTTATAATATCATAAAATCCTTTGATACAGTGGATAGAACAGTTTTACGGACATTGCAGCAGAAATTTATGAATAACATTCAGCACTTCTATGAAAGTATGACATGACAAGTAATAAACAACAGCAAATTGACTAACCCATTTGAGAGGTTTCAGAGGGGAAGCTGTGTTAGTCTGTATCAGCAAAAACAATGAGGAGTCCTTGTGGCACCTTAGAGACTAACAAATTTATTTGGGCATAAACTTTTGTAGCCCACGAAAGCTTATGCCCAAATAAATTTGTTAGGTGCCACAAGGACTCCTCATTGTTTTAACCCATTTGAGGTTACCACGGGTGTCAGACAAGGATGTCTTATGTCACCCATGATCTTTTTACGGGTAGTGGACTGGGTAATGAGAATGGCCACCGACCAACCAAGGGGCATACAGTGGACTTTAACACAGGAAATCTTAGACTCAAAGGCATGGTGGTTTTCTCTGCTGTTTCAATAGGGAGGAGAGCTGTAGCCTTCCTGAACACGTACAGTGGTGCTTAAAGATCCATTGTCAATGGTCACTTCTTTTGATCCCTGCAGTAATTTGTGTAACTTCACTCCTCAGCCTTAGGTCATTGCTGCCTTTTGTTCATGCTCTTCCCAATCTGAATGGCACCGCTGGAGAGAAGTGGCCTTTCCTCCCATAGGCCTATGCTGATATGATTATGTGAATCCAGTGGCGCTTCAGACAGGTCAGATGTAATTGCCCAGCTGATTGACATTTTTCAAGATTTCCCGCCAGAGCATTTCCTATTGGTTCTCTCTTATACTGGTACCCAGAGAAGAGCTGAAGTGCCCATAAAAAATTAAAGTATCTGGAGCTCCCAAAGATAATTTTCTTAATTCATGAAACATTCGCAGCAGAATTACTCTCCTGGCTTTTGCACATAGGGTTACAAGAGAGGCACAGGGAGAGTATTTGAATATTTGAATCTATTCTTTTAAACTACCAGTCAGACTAAACATAAGAAGAACAAAACAGCAGAAAGGACAAGCAGTAGTAAAAGGACTATGGAAAATAGTAAATCACCTGCACACAAAGAGCGTTGTGCCCAGCCTGCTGTGTTTATGCTCCTTTCTTTCCCTGCTAGTGTATGCTACAGTATCCAAATGACGTGGCTTAGTGCCAAGCGTCAGTGGGATTGGAGCCGTGGCACTAAATACATTGTGCAGTCTGCAGCTGACACAATAGTTTGCATATTACCCGGGCTGTTCTCAGACATTCCGTTTAGGTAACTAGGGAGACATAGCCCTGTTTACCATTCGTGTTTACTTTTTCTAACTGTATTTGCCTTAAATGAGTCTTGGCAAGGCGGCCGTGAGATCAAAGCGTAATTAAGAGACGGGATTCAGGAAACAGGTTTATGAGTTATTAAACACTGCCCATGCCTCTTCAGTTGGCTGCTAAAATGTCACGATTCAGAACGTTTGGCTCCCTGGGTCAATCAAGACGCCATCATGGGGCTTTAAGAAGAATGATCATTTTCATTTGCAAATGCTAAGTGGTGGTGGTGATGGTGGGTAACAATACCCAATGAGACACTGTGATCAGACATCATTTCCAGCTCCCACTCATTAGAACTAGGTTTCAGCTAGGAATCTCCTGCAGATTACTGTCAGACTGTGCATTTCACTTCAAAAGTAATTTTGGAGAATGCTTCCAATTCTGAGAGATTCATTGCTTCTGTTTAGCCATACGTTACGGTTTTATCAGGGCCAGGTGACCCAGCCTTCATTGACTCTGCAGTATCCAAACCTGCTGTTGAAAGTCAGGCCTGGTCTATGCTAGGAAATTTGGTTGGTATAACTACGTTGCTCAGGGGTGTGAAAAAGCCACCCCCCTGAGCTCTGCAGTTAAACTGACCTAACCCCCAGTGTCGCTGGCACTAGGTCCCTGGAAGAATTCTCCTGTTGCCCTAGCTACCACCTCTAGGGCAGGTGGACAACCTATGCTGATGGGAAAACTCCCTCCAGTTGGCGTAGGTAGAGTCTTCACTGAGGCACTACAGCAGGACGCTGTTTTAAGACAGGCCGTCAGGTTCAACAAACAGCTTTCATCAAGACCAGGCCAGGGGAAGAAGCTAGTCAACCAAACCCACTGCTGAGACCGGATACCCTCCAGCCATGCACCACAACCCAACTACCCTGCCTTAATAAACCCTTTCAAAAACCTGAGTATATGCCCTTTGAGATTACAGCTTTAGGGTTTATCTACCTGAGAAAGTTTTACCAGTTATACATGTATAGTTAAACTGATATTGTTACACCAATATAACTCCCCTTGTGGATGCTTTATAACTCAATAACTATATCAGTTTAAATTCACACCTTAGTTTACACCGATTTAACTTGCCCATGTAGACAAGCCCTTAGGTAGTGTTTTGTCATAGTATTGGGGGAACTGCCCCCAGGCATCTCAGGGTAGAATTGAATATAGGATGTCCCAAAAGCAAAGTGACACTGTAAGCAATGAATTAGGTAGCTGGGAGTGAGAGGATGGGTTTGTGGCTAGAGCACAAAATGGAGTCAGATAAGGGTCAAAGTCCCATTTTTGACACAGACTTCTCACAGGACCTTATGCAAATAACTTAGGTCAAAATTGTAAAGCTTGGGTGCCTAGCACTAGACCATATGGCCCAATTTTCAGCGATGTAGAGCACATAGCCATCTTACTTAAAATCTCTGGAAGGCAAGTCAGGCAGGCAAATCAGGACTCTTATGTAGGCATCTTGATGTGGATTTTGGTGCTTCAGTGCAGCCACATCTTCAGATGTTGGCCCTTTACCTCTGTGCTTCAATTTCCCCTTCTATAAAATGGGGATGACAATAGGTTTCTACCTCATAGTGACACAGTGGGGTTCAATTCATTAAATGCTTGCAAAATCTCTCTCCGGTCTTCGGAGGAAAGGCACTGTATAATAAGTGCAAAACATGATTGCAGTGCAGTGACTGTGTAACAGTTGCACCATTAGGTTCTCTGCAATAGCTCATCCACTTTGCGATAGATCCTGTTTTACTGAGAGAGGAAATGTTGGCCATGCGAGTGTGTTATCTCATACGCTATTTGGGGAGCTATAAAACTCTAGGATCTTTTACTAGCACAGAAACGGCCATCAATAGGCATGAATCCCTACATGGAATGGGTCAGGATGACAATGAAGCTGCTTTCCAGACGTGTCTGTGTAAATATTTCATGTGCTAAGAGTCTGCCCATTCATCTTTGCTGGCGAGGTCTCCATACACGTGTGCAGAAAGTTGTCATTGTCCCTGGCCATTAGCTACGGATTCCAAGAAATGCCGTTGCGGTGTAAGGGTTTGATTCAGGATTTACCGAAGTCACCGGAAAGATTCTGATGGACTTTTATTGGTGCTGGGACAGGCTTTGGATGATAAACCTGCTCCTTCCATGCAGACAGAGTTGTCTAATTTTTTGGAGATTACTCATGAGAACAGCAATAATCATCTTGCATCAATAGTTCACAATACCCCAATGGGTACAACTAGTACTTCACTCCTTTAAAAAAAAGCCATTAGTGCCCTTTAATTCTTACAAAGGGAAAATTGTTTTTTTTCTGGCAGTGAAAGAAATGGGAAAAAAAATATTTTAGAGTACTATAATCAAAAATACAAAATGCATCCTTTGAGGAGAGCTCGAGAAGAGACAAGAGTTTTTCAAGCAATGAATATAATCACAAGTTCAAAATTCAAGCAGCTGCAGAAAATCAATGCAAGGCCTGAACGCTTCTCTTGACGCTTTTCCTTTCCTGAATGACTCTCATAAATTAGTTTTTTAGCTTCTTGGAGTGCTCTGCTTCAGGAAAGATTTACAAGTGTCTGGATCCACGATTCTAGTCACTCTCGAGCAGATAATATACTTTCCCATCTTGGGAAGAATTATGTAGAAAGCAAATTAAAAAATGCAAGATCGTATCAATCCAAGAGTGTGGGGCTAAAATATTGATGTCTCAGGTCATAAATGCACAAAATGGCAAATTCAGATAAAAACTCTCACTCCAGGCAACTTGAAAAAAGCAGCAACTTAGTAAAAAATCATGGGCCTGCCTGATCCTTCGGTCTGACTGAGCTGGGCTTAGCAAGGGAGCGAGGCCCCATTTCAGCAAAATGCTTAAGCACAGGCTTAAATCTCATTGATTCCAATAGGACACAAGCATATGCTTCAGCGTTCAGCTGAATCAAGGCCAAAGGGAAGGGAACAAAGGTAGCTTTAGGTCACCTTTATGATCCCCGAACCTAGGGCCGGCCAGGGGCTAGTTTGGCTCTTAAGTACATTCTAACAGCCTTATGGTGGTTTAATATGTGCTTGGAAGCAACAGACCCAAGGGATCTGGCACAGTGAACATGATGGCTTCTATTTTCATGGCATCAAGTCACTCACCCCTCCACAATTCCTCTGCACCAAGCCCAAGTAACCAGAGCTGATGCAGGAGGAGTTCCATATGAGAAGGAGGGGAGGAAGAAATCTTCCGCTCAAACCATGGAGCAGTGAAGGAGCCATTCTGTAGCCCCTGCTACTGCAACACTCCCCTTGCACAGGGGGCAATAGTGGATCAATCCACACTGGGGTGATTCTCATACTCTGTCCAATTCAAAAGAATGATACTTTTCTCTTCTTACCTACGTCCACAAATCCTAGCAGTTTAACAAACCCAGTCAAAGATGAGACCGACACATTTGTTTATCAAGGGGGCCGTTAACTTTTTATGCTCACCCAGCTACACTTCATCTAGACAGGTTTCAGAGTAACAGCCGTGTTAGTCTGTATTCGCAAAAAGAAAAGGAGGACTTGTGGCACCTTAGAGGCTAAATAAACAAACAAATAAATTGGTTAGTCTCTAAGGTGCCACGAGTCCTCCTTTTCTTTTTACTTCATCTAGAGGCACGCTAGAACACTTTCATGACGGCGGTCACGAGGAAGACTCATCAGTCAGCAGCACCCGTCCCTTACTGATTTAAAATTAAATTTGTTTCTCTTACCTCTTTCAGTTCACCTCCAACAAGGATATCCTGGGCTCGCTTGGCTATCCTGTGTTCAGCCAGTCAATGCAAACCGGGGATTTCATTTTCTACAGTGCTGGGCTTTTTCTTTTTCTATTTTTTTTTAATCATGATTTAAAAGTTTCTCTTCCGCAATTGGATATGTCATTAATTATTCTCCTCTGCTTTTACAGTAATCGTTCATTATAAATGTATATTTTGTTACTTCAGGTAAATTCATGATTAGCTTTTTTTTTTTTTAAACAAACAAACTCAGACACCACTACCACCATAAACAGGGCTAGTCAATAGTGAAATTATGAGAAGTGTAATCTAATCTTCTAGGCTAATGAGCTGATGAATAAATCACTGTCAACCCATTGGACTGAGGTATTGATTGTGGCTTTCCACAGAGCTGATGCACTGAATACGCACCTTTTGCTGAGAAGGGAGATCAGTAGGGGAATCTTACTCTGAAAACAAGATATAGAGTTGTAGGGTTTTTTTAATGATATGTCCCATGCACTGAATCAGTTTTACCTCTAACAGTTCACAGAATCTTATTTGCTTTGTACTCGAGTGGTTTTTTTCCCCCTCTGACCATATTGATAAGGTTCATATTTGTGTCTTCATTTTTACAGCTGTGTTATAATTACATGTTCCACCTGGCCCATTGTGTCTCACCTCCCAAAGGTTAATATCCAGTGCAGTTCCCTGGGATGGAAGATCCTGTGAAGGAAGGAGCATAGTTTGTTATTAATCTGAAGGAGATGACAGAGATAATAACTCCTCCACATGCCCATGGAAGAATTTTCTCAAAGGCTTGCCACTCGCCTTCTCACACCTACAAAGCACAATAACCAGATAGTCCTCACCTTCACATAACCACGTTGGCTACCTATTCCATCTAGGAGCTAATTCAAAATAGCCCTCCTTTTTTTCTGAAAATCCTCCAGGAGCCCATTCCAGTGCATGTCATGGTATATGCCTCTCTCCATTATCCACATCTTCTTCCATTCAGTGCCAGCTTCCTGTCCATCCTTACCATAGCACCTCTCTTGGAGCAAGACTCTGCTCTTCTGCAGCTTACGGCCTTTGGAGCAGCCTTCGTCTGTCTCTTTGGCTCATCAGTTCTCATTTCAAATCTCACTCTGAAAACTTAACTTTCCTCCTTTGCCTATAGGTGTAAATTTGTCTGTCCCTCTATTATAGTCCATTATTTAATGCTGAGGGGCCAAGTCTTACAAAACTCCCCTAGCCTCTGGTTTAGCACCCACATTTTAATCCTGCAATCACTTGCAGGAGCAGAGGTCACCATCAGATGTCTAGCTGGCTGATTGTTCTTGCAGAGTAAGTAATGAGATGCTACAATGTTAACGTTTGTGCCTGCAACTAATTACACACTGCAAAATTGCAGATGCCAAAATATAGGCCCATTTCAAAGTATGACCCAGTAGCTGTATTACTTACAATACCTCTGCAAACAGTTTTGGGACACAGTTTGCATGAGAGAGAATGAAAAGAGCTAGTTGGGAATTTTCTGCTGGAAAATCCCATTTTGTCAAAGTGACTTGTCTTGTGGAAATGTCAATTTTGCTTAAATTTGGTTTCAGGAAGACAGAAAAGCATTTTGATAAGGCATTTCCATTTTGACATGTTCAAAATGAAATGTTTCAATGTTTTGTTTCAAAATAATTTTTCATTTTCAAGTCTTTTACTTCATTTTTTTAAACTTAAAAATATATAAATTGAAATAAAACATTTTGATTTTATAGCAATGAAATATTTGGGTTGACGACACATTTCTGTGTTTCTTTTCAAAGGACATCTTGAAAGTTGTGGGGAAAAAAAATTCAAACTCACAGCACCCTCTCCCACTGACAATAAATCTAGCTTGTATTTCATGTTTGAAGAACCTGCAAACAATTGTTGAAACACCTTGTAACTGCAGAACTGAACTAGAAACCGCAAACGGATAGTACTGAGCAGGTACTTGAAAGACCAGACTAAATAAAGTGCCTGAAACAACACAGAAGGGGTTGCTGTTCTCCTTCATTGCAGAGTCCATACACTCAAACCATAAGCCTTGTCTTATACTTCTATGGTGCCTCTCATCCACAAGGATCCTAGAGCACTGGATAAATATCACCATGTTGCTTATGATGTGGATTCAGCAAGGTAAGCATTATGCTGGATCAGAGCTTTTCAGATAAAATATTTTCCCATATAATTTCCCAAAAAATGGGGTTTGATTGATATCTACATTTTCTGCAGGAAAAGGTTGATTTGGGTGGAATTTTCCATCAGGAAAATTGAAGCAAAACATTTAGCTGTGGGTCAACAAACTAAGGCAAAACAGTTTGATTTGGAAACACTGGAGATTTTTGTCTTGATCAAAAACACGCAAAGAAAATGTTTTGACATTTCCAAATTAAATAATTTTGAACTTTTCAGCCTGCAAAAACTTTTGATCTTTTCTCCTAATTTGGGACAAGAAAAAATGTAAAAATGTTAGACTTTCACTTGTAGAATGGAAATCCCGTTTTCTGATCAACTCTATTAAGCATGTGCCTAACTTTTAGCACATGACTAAGTACCATTGGCTTCAATAAGACTATTCAAATGATCAAATACCATGCTGAATCAGGGCCTATAGTCTGAAAGTTGTGCATTCATAGAAGTAACCTGCTACTTATAAATGGTGGCTGTCTCTTTATCTTTCTCAAAAAACTTAGACATAGACCTCCTGTTCCATTCTCTGAAACTGCTAGAGTCAGTCTGTCACCGAGAAAATCTTTTGAGCAAATATGACATTTGTCTCCATTAAGACATGGTGGAAGTTGTTCTAAAAAATGATTAAGGAGATTTGAGGAGCTCTTCACGTTAAGCAAACAAAAGCAAAACAAGAGGGCTTGATGTATAATTCAGAAAACTGGGTACAACAAAAAAAGATATTTGAGACACAACATAAGGGAGAACATTATGTAGAGAATACGTTATCAAACAGGGGACCTTGAAGCAAAGAGCACTTGTTTGTTCCCATGAAAAAGAGATCAAATTCTATTCTACGCAAGTAGAACATGGAGGGAGAGTATGATAACTTTTCTCAGACATGTTCATATCCTATTTTTTATAATTGTGCTTTAATAACTTCCCTTCTCTTGCCCCCAGCTATTAAATCTCCAGTCCCATGGGCTAATATGCAATTGAAGTTACTTGGGCAGGAGATGCTGTTACTAAGTAGTTTGGCAAAAACAAACAGGCAGATGAAAATGAGGACTCTGGAAAGTGAAAGACATCTATAAATGAACCTTGGAGGACAAAGAGTACACTGAAAACCATAATATATGATCTTATGATATTTAATTTGATATAGGTGACTGGGTCAGAAAAGAAAAATAATCTTTGTTTCTCAGAAATAGTGTATTTATTTAGTGTGTGTATATATATATATAGAATGTATATAATAATCTACTTCTCTGAAATAGTTGATTTCAGACTAGGAGCTAGTCCTACCATTCAAGGTCATGGGTCAAAGAAGAAGCTTCATGATAAATCTGAGACCTTATCTGCACTCAGATCCCATGGATATGGGCACATTATAAAGACCTATATATGTAGATTAAATAGATAGCTCTAGACATGAGAGACATGATCTTCAACGGCTAATATTCTAAAAGGAACATGTCCATGTTTTGTTGAACAATAAGAAGATTCTATTATAAAATGTTATAGAGAATGGAAGAACAAGGGGAAAATGCAACCTTCCTGCACTTCATAGGTTCATTTATCTTGAGTCTCACTTTGTGTTTTGGTTTGAATTCAAGTGCACTGCACCCGGAATGACTTTTTCTCCAAACTTTATTTATCATCTAATAAAAAATCAATTTTTTCTTTTAATCTGTTTTTGGAAGCACATTGCTGTATGCAGTGTTTTTGTAACTGTGTTGGCCCCAGGATATTAGACAGACAACATGGGAGAGGTAATATCTTTTACTGGACCAACTTCTGTTGGGGAGAGAGATATGCTCTCGAGCTTACACAGAGCTCTTCTCTTCAGGTCACAGAGCTCTGTGCAAGCTCGAAGGCTTGGCTCTCTCACCAACTGAAGTTGGTCCAATTAAAGATGTATCCCACCGATCTTGTCTCTTTGGAAACAGAGACATTTCTGATTAGCATAATATCACAACAGGTGCTATACCCTGTAATGAGATTGTATGAACACCTAGAAAGATGATGGATAGACAGAACCATGCTCACTTACACTGCTCAGAACATACACTTACATTTTTCAATTTTCCTATCCAACTCCTTGGAAATAATGAGCTTCAAGACCAAGGCCCCACAAGTGTAGAACTCATCAGCTGTTGCCATTACAGAGCTAGCATTACAAATTCAATTTAACTTACTGTATATAAGCAGCTAAATCTTGGAGGAATGTTTATTGTTAGTTGTTGTGCAATTCTTTTAGAAGCTGGGCATATCAGCTACTGTTCAGCAGTTTATTTAAGCCTGTGCCTAACTTCATACACATGACTTCAAATGGGACTACTCACATGCTTAAAGTTAGGCATGTGTTAAGGCACCTTGCTAAATCGGGGCCTTTGTTTTTCTGAGTCATTTTTAGCTACAGCTGCTGCCCACAGAATATCCTAACGCAAGGGAACAAACAATATGACATGAAAACATAAACAGGAATGGCTTTGTAGTTGATGCTGAGATGGCTGACTGAATTCTGGATGAAATCCTGGACCTATTGAAGTCACTGGGAGTTTTGTTGATGACTTCTGTAGGGCCAGGATTTCACCCTCTCTTTGTTTTGACTTATTGATGCATGTGGCTGCATATAGTTAAATTCATGATCCAACAGGGAATTTTGAGTCCAAATTGACAAGGTGTATATTTACTTCTTAAATTCTTGTTTGGTTTCTGAAAAAACAGGTGATGGTGATGAAAAACAAAGTTGGTCAAAAACAGAACCTTGCTCAAACTCAGATTTTCTTTGAGTTTTCCCCATATTTGCTTTTGCAAGGGTCACCTTGTGAGCAGGGCAGAACCTGGATGGAGCTGCTGCAAACTCTGATCAATAGCACTAGACAGAAGATGAAAAAGAGCTGATATACAGCTCTCCCAGCCACCTTGGGACACATGGCTGATAGACAAGCAAGAGCTATGATAATAGTCTACGATAACACAAGGATAATCTTCCCATCAAACAGAATGTTAGCAATGCATCAGAATATTAATCAAGGAAATCTTTTCTGGTCTTCCAGAAGTGATTTGTTTTTGCACTATTTGTATGGAGGATAGCGGGGCAGTCCCAGAGGATTGTGCTGAGCTGTCAGAAATCCAGAGGCACCAATTTTTTCCTGCAGTTAGAATCCAAGATGAGTTGGCATTTGATTCTGAAGGCCCATTGCAAGTAACCTCAAGCCTGAATTTATAAATTAGATAGGCAAAGGTGGGAGCAAAAGAATAGGATGTAGGTACACACGCAACGTGTCAAAGCCTCTGGTTGGGAAGGCACATTTCTTTGATCCCTTAAAACACAAGTGCCATTGAGTGAAGCTGAATGGTGGCAGATTCAGAACTGGTAAAAAGCAATCTGATATCATCCAACGCATCATTAGACAGTGGAACTCACTGCCGCAGGACATTGCTGAGGCCATGAACCTAACCAAATTCAAATAGAGCTAGCCAGAGTTATAATTGTTAATGCTAATGAAAATTTGGAAAGGGATACTAAACCGCATGCTTCAAGGTTTAAGCCAATTTCTAATGATTAGGGATTAGGATGAGACCTTCATGCAGGCACACACTATCTCATTTCTGTCTACTGTGGGGTTTCATGCACCGTCCTCTGAAGCATCTTTTCGGGCCACCATCAGATACATGACGCTGGACTAGCTGGACCATGGATCTCACACAGCATGTCAATTCCCATGTCCCTAAGTAATTTCCATAGATCCCATGTTTCATTGTGTTATTATTTATGGTTTGATCTCAGCTGTTGCTTCAATGGGCAAGATGGGGCAGATGCAGGAAACTGTCTCTTCCTCCTTGCATGCCCCTGAGGAACAGTCAGGCACAATCAAGGTCTTTGCATTACCACAAGTATCTTATGGACCAGAGGGTCCCACTCCCTTCAACAGATTCCAGTGTGTTCTTCCTCCTGCTCTCCTGAGCCAAATCAGTTCTGTTGACCAGTGCTGCAGTGGGTCTGGGAACAGGCTCTCCCTCTCCCCACACCAACAGGCAGGCCAGCACCTTTAGCACCAACCAGAAGCAGTCTCAGCTGCTGACATGGAGTAGCAGCTGTGCCTCTATAAGGACACAGGCTCCTAGGGCCCTTTCCCTTCTCTATCAGGGCTCACCATGATCTAAGCCTGAGTGCCTGTTATAGAAATCACAGTGGCTTCCTTAGTTCCAGAATTGGCTGGTAATTTTGACAGACAAACAAACGAACTATCATGATTATCGATTCAATTAATTGGTAACAAGCAAGCCCCTCATGGTTCATCTCTAGGTGACAGCAGCACACTCTGTTATTCTGCAATAATACAAAACAGAGTGGGGAGAGAGAGAAAGAACACAAATCCTACAAGCCTCTTGATCAAACACCACTGCTGTCTGCTTCCCCGGCATCACACCACTGCTGATCAGGCAAATGAACTGGGGAGAGCGGGCCGCCGGCAGCTAGCAGCAGTCTGTGTGCTTGATGTAGGACATGACTAGGAAGAGTGTGCGGAAAAGGTCACTTCCCATAAATCTTAGCTCTGCAAAATCAAAGGGCCAAAGACTCAGCTCCTTACTCAGTTTCCATTCAGGCAAATTTGTGGAGTTTTGCCCAAGAAGGAACTGAATAAAAACTCAGGATTTACCCTCAAAGTGGTGATTGGATTTAAAGTGTTCATTTAGATGGTGGTAGCACTTAGAGGATGCAACCAGACTGCAGCTCCATTTATAAACACTTAGTAAAGGAGAGGCCCGGAGTCAAAGAGTTTACAGTCTAAATAGAGAAGACATAACAGGGGGATAAAAATGAGCTGGTGGATGGGACAGACGAGTAAAAAAAAAAAAACCCAACAGGATGCTTTGGCATAGGCTGGCCATGTCCACAATTTGCAGCCAATCATTAGCAGTAATTGTAGCAACCACAATTTAATCTTTCTGACCTACAGCCTGGGTGCCTGGCAACAGCAGTTTATGGACCACACCAAAAAATCCTCAGACAAGTGAGGAAATATAATGTGGGGAAAATAACGCAGAGAGCTTCATTTATGAATCATAGGAACAACAGAAACAAAGTAAAGCAAATGGCTGAAGTAAACATTTACACCCATTCTGTTTACATCGCCATTCTTCTCCCATCCCCATCTCCCATTTCCTATATTTTCCTCTCTTGAGTTTAGCAACTGTTTTTATTTATGGCAGTTATTTCAATGGTGGTGGGGTTTTTTTTGGGGGGGGTGGGGGGGATGGGGGACCTTCTGCATCCTCTAGATGAGGTACAAAGCAAGTTCTTGATCAACTGGGCCCACTAGAGGTGCCATGGTGCTCCTGCCACAAAAGGAGAGTTTGCTGTGGTTTCCTGGTCTGTTAAGGATTAACAGCATTTTGCTTAACTGAAATCTGCAGTCTCAGTTCCCTACGACATTTTTGTCACTTCCACTCCTGTTGGTAGTGTGTCCATTGAGCCACTGCTGGGTTCCACCCTGGCGATGGCTGCATTTCAGTGATGGGTCCAAGGATCCTTGGATCCAGTGCACTTCCAAAGCCCTTTGGAATTCTTCAGGCTGAATCCTGAGAAATAATTGAAATCAATGGGCGCAGAGGGGTCCTCACTGCCTCTTAAGGAAGTACCCAGCACCTGGAAGGTCTGGCGTGTAAAAATAGCAGAGGCTATGGAGTGCATTAGGGGCCCAGGTAATGCACTGCTGCTGTCTGGTTTGCTGAACTGGGCCCATGCCAGGGCAGAGGGTGTTTAAAGACTGCATGTGATCCATAGCTCATGACTGGTTGCATCACGTGGACAGTATCACATCAGAAACCTAACATTCAGCATCTGTACCTTCTCTTTTACTGTTAAAATGTAATCACAATTTGAATCTAAACAAAACCAGCTACTAATGAGCTAATCATTTTATTTTAATGGGAGTGGAGAGCCCCGGGGGCTCTTTTTTTAAAACCATAAAATATCTTTATTGATAAAGTGCTCTCCTTTGTCATCACAACAACAGAATCCTCTGAGAAGAGCTTAACAAGGAGGTGGGAGTCCCTGAAATGCAAATTCAAGGCAATTATTCTCATTGCATTCATTCATTAACCAGAGAAAGAGATGATGTGCCTAGAAGAACAGCAAATGTGTGGGCTCATCATAACAGCTCTACTCTGAGGTTTATGCCGCTAGTATCATCTTACATTTATATGGCACCTTTCACACCAGAGAGGGGTCCCCTACTGAATAATCAGCATCACCTCTGATGGCATCTGCACGTTTCTTGGAAAGTCTTTCATCCAAAAATTTGCTCTGCTTGGTGCTGGAGATTTGGCAAGATCTGAGCACAAGGTGGTAGGATTACAAACAAGGGAGCCAAAGCCAGGGAGCTCCCTGAACTAAAATTCTCATCCGCTTTTTACTACTTGTTTCTTTGAATGAAGCTCGTGTAGGCTTTTCTCTGGAATGCAAGTGGACTCTACTTCATGCGGTAATATGAATCGTTGGTACTTTTTATGTCTGTGAAAGTCATTTTAGCCCTTCTTGTTCCTCATAAGACTACCCAAAGCACCCATTTGCAACAATAAACAGCCTCCACCCATCTCATACTAAAATAGGTCCTCTTTCTATTAGAGCGTTAAGAGACTCTTGAGTTCTTCCACAGATGAGAGCAAATTGCTTTGTTAAAAACAAAACTCTTGCCCTGATGGTCTCAGCTGAGGTTTTATAGCTGCGTGCAGTTTCTAATGAATGTTGTGGAAGGAAAGTACGAATTGAATAACATGACAGAGAATGGACTTGTATTATTAATTTCTTATATTCTCTCTGTCTCCTGTGTCCATTATATTTAACTCATGTCAAAGTAGTAAACCTTTTCCCTCTAGTACAATTTCCCGTTATGCCACTTTATCCATCTGCAGCTTTATGGTTGTGTAACTTTCATCCAGAAAGAATAATGCTGCCTTTTAATTATGAGCACACCTAGTCTCAGTTATTTTGAATCTTTTATCAAAATTAATTTTAAAAAGTGCAAAACCTGGATTTTTAACCTTTTGTGGGTTAATCTGAGGTTAACGTTTGATTAATCAGAAGGTTTTAGCAGTTTTCATGGAAAATGCATCTAGACAGCCCTGGAGACTATAGGCATGTCTACACTGCAATAAAGCACCTGCAGCTTGCCCGTGTCCGCTGACTTATGGTGTAGATGTTTGGACTTGGGCTGGGGCCTGGGCTCTGAGACCCTCCCACCACGAGGGGTCTCAGAGCCTGGGCTCCAGCCCAAGTTTGAATGTCTACACTGCGGTTTTATAGCCCAAACGCTGGGTGCCCGAGTCAGCTGACATGGGCCAGCCCTGAGTGTTTTATTGCAGTGGAGACATACACATTAAGCCTTGTGAACATCAAACATATTCAACACGGGCATTGGTAGTGTAAACATCTGTGCCCACCTCTGCCAATTGTCCTCAGTCCTAACCTCTCCATCGGTAACAGTGAAGTTTAGTCCCCATAGCCTTATTCAGTATTTGGCATCTCTGAAAAATGAAGCTTCCTAAGAAAACACAAGACACTATTGTTGTGCTTAAAGGACACTGATGATTGGTAGGGGACTCATTTCTCCCTCTAACAAAAGGAAATGTTGAGCAGGCTTCAACGTTTGCTGCTCTTTGGGGATGTGCTATTGTCCTCCTCCCTCTTGAAATAAATTTTGAAAAGAGGACAGGTGAACTCTTACTACAACTCCCTCTGTAGGCAATAAAGAATCGGATGGAATCATTGCACATCTGTGAATGAGATGACTAATCAAAATGCACCATCATCACTATGGAAGCTATTAAAATACCTCTTGGTTTACTTGTGAGAACTTACTCTTTGCGTTCTTCTGCTAGTAACACAGCGTCAAAAGTCTGTTCTGACTTTTGTGGGTATAAAACTGAGTGAAAAATTTTTATTTTGAGTGTTTGTCCCTAACTCATGCACTGTAGAACAAAGGGATGGTTAGAACCAGGTTCACTTTCTCCATTGGTTATTGGTCACAATATTGGTTATTATTGGTTATGGCACATTATTGTTTAGGGCTAGAGCTGTAATTTTTATGACAATTAATTTTTATGATAAAAAGATTTTCCATTGGAAAATATCAATGCATCAAAACCAAAAATGTTTGTGGGAAAGAGGTCGCTTTTGATGATTCTCTCAATTGGAAAAAAAGTTTGAAACAAAGTTTCAAAATTGTCAAAACATCACTTTTTGACTTTTTCAAAATTCAAAATTTTAATAAGGTCAAAATCAAAATGAAATGTTTCAAAATTATTATTGAAATGAAATGTTTTCATTGACCCAATCCATCCCCCGATTTTTCAGTTAGTGACAATTTTTGAGATTTTGACTTTTCATTCCAATTTGGGACAGGAAATTTTTTTTAAATCTCAAAAATCCTCATTGAATGGGGAAACCATTTCTCACCCAGTTCTAGTCAGTGCATTACTTGATCCAGTTATTCTGTTAAACAGAAGTTATTTCTAAGAGACTTGTTTGGATTCAGCGGTGAGCATGGGATGGATGGATGGCCAGAAACACCATGAAAATTTGTTTCACTGCCATTCTGGAGAACTTTGCAAATATTATGGAGGGCTCACAAAAAATTGGTGCCAGAAAAGGAACAGCAGCAGATCCTAGATCAATAACTGAGGTCTCTGCATCATCCAGGTGACCTGTCTCCAGCAATCAGCAGGAATATTGGCTGATTTGGGGGGCTATTTCCCATAGAGCCATAAAATACTCTTTTTTGAAAAAATTAAAAAGGTCAAAACTTAAGCATAACATGATACTGTTGTGCCTTGGCAAAATACATTGTGCCTTCAATTTTATTCAGCTAAGCCATTGTACCAGCTGTATTTAATACAAGTCTAACACTTGTGATAGACTTTCAGGCTCTCAGAATTGAGGTCAAGACTATTAGCACTCTAACTGAGGACTTAATTTCAGCAAATACTGGCTGCCAAAGGAAAGTGGAACTGAATGCTTGAAGTGGAAATGCTCGATACCCTTTCTTGTATCAGCATAAGCATTCCCAGGTGTAGTCAGGCTACCAGTATAGTCCCATATGGTGGCACATGGGTCTCACATGATTTTACACATTAAATGGAACAAGATTTGCCCCTACACAGTGTAGGACAAAAGGATGAGGGCTACATAGAATCGTCTAAATAGAGATGGAAAAGACCAATTGGCTCATTTAGTGCATCCCCCTATTCATGTAAGTTGGTACTCTATGAGTGTTTGTTTTTTTCCCTCAAACATTTTTGGCATGTATTGGTCTGATTTCTTATTTCACACTCTCGCCTCAGAAAGGAGAACATCCATGGTGGACATTGGTTGACTCAGTTTTCATGAATCCCCTGGCTCTGGGGCTGTTCAATGGAGCATGAAGAGGCTGATTGCATTTCTCTTCTTGTCCTTTAGCTACTTCATGTCAGATTCAGTATCATGCAATATTTCTGCCAAGCAACAAGATCAAAAAAAAAAAAAAAGGATCTGTCCAGATGCTGCCTTATGTGTCAGTGATCTGCTATTAATATCATTTAGTGCGGAAAAAAGGCAAACACCAAGTTTTACGGTAATTGGACCAATGGTTTCCCCTCTATATTCGGGAATTAAGAAAAAGAACATCTGTCTTTTGGCTGCAGCCAAAAAGCAAAGGTCAGCAGCATTAATCCATTCAAATAATGAGAACTCTGTAGGGCTCCAAAGTGCCAGCATGACTTCCCAAATCTATCACTTCCTAATGAATCTATCCCAATATTTCTTTCCTAACCATCTACATAACAAATTAATAGAGGAAAAGGAGATTTATGCCAGTTACTCCCTTGCACTGCATAATTCATCTTTATCCGTTCCTCTCTATGGGTTGGGTACAGCTTGGTAAAGGTTGCTAATAGGAAGTTCTTTGTGTTTTCAAAAGAGATATTCAAGCAATAATAGTACAGCTCTTGCTTTCTTTGAATAGCTTTGCCAAGGCATTTTTTCTTTTCCATGAAGCCAGTCAAAAGAATAAAATGTTGAATTTAGGCAGGATGCAGAGTTTCTGTATCTCAGCGTTCCAGTTATTCTTCTGACAGCCTGGACCCCTGTCTCAGTCTGGACTCACCCCTGCCGTTCCTTTTTCCCTTATCTGGAATTACGAGCTACAGAAACTTTGCATCCTGCCTAAATTCAATATTCAGGGTGAGAAATTACATTTTGTAACCTGTTTCTTTAGTGAATCAAGTTCAGTAGATTACTAAGCAAATAAAACAAAACACGCAAACTTTGTTTTGTTTGCTATCTCTTTAACCACTTAAAATCAACTCTTTCTAGTTAATACATTTGTTTTGTTTATTATTAAACCAGTTTCTGTAATTTCTAAGTGGGGGTGGATAAGAAGTTGGGCATATCTTCCTCTACATTGAGGGAGGGGCGAATTTATGGGCTTACGTTATATAGATCTCTCTACAGCGCAAGACAATATACCTTCGGGTCTGCACTCCAAGGGAGGTGGACACCTGAGTGCTGGGTCAAGTCCCTAAAGCTGAGTCTTCCCAGAGCTGATCTCAGTGTCTGTCTCTCTGCAGCGGGGCGTGGCCCTGCCTGTGTGAGCGCTAGAGGAGGTTTAAGAACCTGGCTCAGCAAGACAGGTTAAAGGGGGCCCAAGCTGGCAGAACAGGTGGGCTCAGTGGTATCTCAGCACATCAGGTGGCATCTTGAAGGGGGTCAACCTGTCACAGTGTAGTTCCATTCAAATCAATGGGAAGATTAGGAATAACTCACTTGAGGCAGGATTGCTAGAGTTTATTATTGTCACAGAACAGAATATGGGGAATCAAAAAGGTGCTAAGGGACGCACTGGGCAAATCTACATAGCAACCACCCCTTCCCTGTGCAGCAGTGAGTCTCGGAGGCCAGGTCAACTGACATGAGCTCACACTACAGGGCTAAAAATAGCCGTGTAGACATTTCTGCTTGGGCCGGAGCCTGGGGTATGCAACCCAGTGAGGGGGGAATGTCTCAGAGGTTGGATGCCGGCCTGATGGGAATGTCGACACTGCTACTTTCAGCCCTGTAGTGCGAGTTCAAGTCAGTTGACCTAGGCTCAGACTCATTGCCAGGGTGTTTTTTATTCTTCAGTGTAGAACGTATCCTACCAGGTCACAAGAAGCATGCTATCTCCATCTTGGGGGCAGCCTACCATTACAGTGATAAATCATGCCTTTGTATCTGGCTTATCAGCTACAGGATAAAGGAGGGGCTTCTTTATTTGGAACAATCCCCTCTGTCTGGGATTTTAAAGGAATGGCTCATTTAAAAGCATTACTTTTTATGGGATGGAATGTTTTAATCGCAACAGCTTATTTTGACTATATCGGTCTGCATGCATCGATATCTAATATTGTGCTAGTAGCAAGCCTGTCAGTTATCTTAGAAAGGCAATTTTGCCTTCCAATGGGGGAATAAAACTCTAATAAATACTTATGGAGCAAGATAATTTGGCCTAATGAGGCCCATGTTGGGTAGACTCAACTTGCTCTTACTGTAACTAAGCAAAACATTTCCTAAAACAATTACAACATTCTTTTTCTAGATCGACAGGAACTTAAAGCGAAAACAATTTTTAGAAGTGAAAAATTATTATTATTTCTGCGGGTTTTTATTTCTCTTTATCAAAGAAGAGCATGAAGGGACCTGATTCTCTTCTTTTTTTTCCTGTTGGTGTAAATCAGGAATAACTGCACTGGTGTCAATGAAATCTACCCTGTATAAGTGAGAGATGAAGCTTAATAAGAATCCATTAGTGGAGAACAAAAGCTTTTAGCTTGTCTTTGACGCAAGAAATACAATTAATTATTTCGCATTTTAGTAACAAAGTGGAGTCATTAGGTCTAGGAGAGACCTCTCACTCTCACTTTTCTATTACTGCCAACCAGGGCTCTGGAGAAGAAAGAAATCAAATGAGGACTGACCCAGTGCTTTGCTCCAAACTCCACCAAAATGTCGATGCTTGAAAAACACTTAAATAGCTCTTTCCTGCCATCATTTTTCATTTTCTGTGCCATTCCTATGCTGCCTAAGGAGCAGATACAGAATTGCCCCAAAAAGCCAGGTAAAGCTGCTTTCATGGTATTTGTGGTAGATGTAAACAATGGGCTTTACAATGAGGGTTAAGGATCATTATCTTCCTTTTACAGATGGGGAAACTTAGGCACAGAGGGGTGAAGGGCTGATTTTTAAAGGGATTTAGGTGCCTAACGATGCAGTTAGGCTGCTAAATCCACCATGTTGCCACCACTGACATTTTCAAAGGCATCGCTCAGGCACTGCTTAACCCTCCTTGGTGCCTAAGTCCCCAGTGGCACCTAAGTTTTTGCTTGTTGGCATTTTCAAAGCAGTCTAAGCACTGCAGTCCCCCCAGACCAGGGCACCCTAGCACCTTCACAAAAGACAGCTGGGGCACAGGAAACGTAGGGCAAGCGTGAGAGAGGTATCGCGCATTGAGCAGGAGACAAAGTGAGGCAGGCGGTTTTGGTTGCTAGACCTGAGCTACTGAGGCACCTAAGTCAGGTCAGCTGCTTAACTCTAGGAGAGGGTACATCGCTGAGGATCCAGAGTACAGGGCAGCACCTATTTCTGGCCCATCGGTCATGCACACCAAGTCAAGGGCGCCCCTTGAAATTTTTAACCTGGAACACAAAACCACAGCACCTCCAGGGGTTCTGGCCCAGTGTTTCCTCTCCAACAAAACTCCATCCTGGAGTGAGAAAATAAAATGGAGTCACCCACCCAGACCCATCACTGGGCTGTAGGCAAAACCCCCTTGTGTCCACTCCCCATCACCAAGCTCCTGCCAACTCCCTGGTCAGGGCACTCACCGCAGCTCCCCTTACTCACAGCAGGTCTTGAGGCGGTTGCTGATCAAGTCCTGCAGGCAGAGCCGAGGGAACATGGGCTGATGGAAGGGGGGCTAAGCTGATCAGGCCCCTGGGTGGGGAGAGCCCTGGTGCAGGAACCGGATACAGCGGCAGCAAGGAGGAGCCGCAGTGGTTGCCCCACTGCCCACTCAGGTGTGGCCCTATGACCCCTCCACGATGACTTTGTTTATTCTAATGTACCTAACACTGCAAGTGCCATTGTACTCAATCAGCCATTTAGTCCCTCTCTCCACCCCTCTCCTCAGCATTTCCCTCCTGGCTAGCCTAGGCAGCTCCCTGCTTGGCATGCTGCACTTCTGAGAAACCCTTTCTCGGGAGCTTAACTATCCCCACACACTCTATAGGGAGCTTAAATGTCATGGAGCCCCATGTCAGGGTTCCCTCCCCACTCTGAACTCTAGGGTACAGATGTGGGGACCTGCATGAAAGACCCCCTAAGCTTATTTCTACCAGCTTAGGTTAAAACTTCCCCAAGGCACAAATTCTTCCTTGTCCTTGGAACGGTATCGCTGCCACCACCAAGTGAGTTAGACAAAGATTTAGGAAAAGGACCACTTGGAGTTCCTGTTTCCCCAAAAAAAAAATCCCCCAAAGCCCTTCACCCCCTTTCCTGAGGAGGCTTGAGAGTAAACAAGGTGAGCACAGACCGGACCCTTCGGTTTTTAGAACACTAAAAACCCCAATCAATCAGATTCTTAAAAACAGAACTTTTATTATAAAGAAAAAAAAAGTAGAAGAAACACCTCTGTAAAATCAAGATGGAAGATAATTTTACAGGGTAATAAGATTTAAAACACAGAGGATTCCCCTCAAGGCAAAACTTTAAAGTTACAAAAAAACAGGAATAAACCTTCTTCTTAGCATAGAGAAAATTCACAAGCTAAAACAAAAGATACTCTAACACATTTCCTTGCTATTACTTACTATTACTGTAAGTTTAGATGTATCATTCAGTCGGAGCTGGATTACTTGCTTGTCTCTCTCTTTGTCTACTGAGAGAACAACAAAAGCCCAAACCAAAAACCTTCCCCCACAGATTTGAAAGTATCTTCTCCCTTTATTGGTCCTTTTGGTCAGGTGCCAACCAGGTTATATGAGCTTCTTAACCCTTTAAAGGTAAAGGAGGGATTTTATGCTACCCTTAGCTGTATGTTTATGATACCCCCTAACTCAAGTCTGAACATTCCACTAAGTGGCAGGTCACCAAGAGTTAGGCACTGCTCTGCTCACACAAGCATTAGCTAAATCCCATTCAAAACCTAGCCCAAAGAGAATTGCCCATTGTCACACAGAAGGTTAGTGGCAGGACTGGGTTAGCATCCTGGTCCCCAACTCCCAGTCCAGAGCCCTAGCTACTGAGTCACACTATAGGAATTACCAGGTATCCCCTAGGAGTTTCTTGTGAGATTTACAGCACAATTTTAGAGCTTTGGGGTGTGAGTAACGCTG
The DNA here is from genome assembly GCF_965140285.1 of Lepidochelys kempii. NCBI lineage: Eukaryota > Metazoa > Chordata > Testudines > Cheloniidae > Lepidochelys > Lepidochelys kempii. Next base: position 19,628,617 of record NC_136394.1, on the reverse strand, counting down.
GTATAGAAGAATCATCTGGTGTTTTGGGAGCGGATCCAAAACTCCACACCTTTCGAGGTTCAATCTTTGCTAGAAATGAGATCCCTGCAGAGGACTGAAAGTGGAGACAAATCTGAAAGAGAAAGGTCCTATTTCCACTTCATATATCTGAAATGATTGTGCTGAAACGGCTTGTACTGTATACTCCCATCACCTCTTACATTTGCTTCGTGTATTAGAGATGTTCAAAAACCTCTTACATTTGCTTTGTGTATTAGAGATGTTCAAAAGAAAATCTTAATGTGGCAATTCAGAGAATGTGCAGTGTAAAAACAGTCAGGGGAAATAACAAAAACAGGGAAAATACAGCAAAGGGACTATTTGTCTCTTGCAAATGAACAGGTGGAGAAACTTAACCAGGATTACAAAACAGACAATGAGCAAACAATGGTCCAGAGACACCACAGTACCATCTGGTCTCCATTTGCAATGGAAATGTCAGAGCTGGGAATAAATCCAGTCTTAGGTCAGTGACTGGCCAGCTATCCTTAGTACATAAGTAACGCTGCTATTTGAAACAATTCATTATAGGAAGAAATCATCCTTGCTCACTTAAAAAAAAGAAATGTTTGCATTCCACGTTGGCTGCTCTCTGCTAATAGTTTCTTCACTGTTCCCAGCTGACCTGTGTGTCAGTTTTAACGTACTTCAGAAGCTTCCCACAATGCGGATCCAGCAGTCCAAAACCAGGGGAATATTGGTGTGTTCTGCATGATGAGTTTAGGGATGTCAGTCTAGTCCTCAGTGGACATTCATGCACATCACAAAAACAGCACACAGTTCATCATGTTGTTGTATAACTGCTCAAGTCCTGGAACAGCAAGGATACTTCTGATTCACAGGGGCAAAACGATAAGAGAGCTAGGTAGGGACATTTGTGCATCATCTACCTGCACTATCCTGGACTAGGGTGACCAGATGTCCTGATTTTATAGGGACGGTCCCAATATTTGGGGCTTTTTTTAATATGGGCTCCTATTACCCCTCACCCCATGTCCCGATTTTTCACACTTGCTATCTGGTCACCCTATCCAGGACTTGGTTTTAATCAGTGCTATCAAGATATTACCTCACCCACCTGGTCTCTCTGGAAAACACACTATACTCACTGGCAGAAAAATAAAGCCAGCTTTCCCTCATGTTTGGTTCTAAGCAGTCTTTTCCGAGTCTTCAGGTGGGAATGTTTAAAAAGAATAGCAGGCAGATTTTCATGACTGTGAGATGCCCAACTCTCAGGCTCCTAGTTACCATTTGTAGCTGTAGACATCGCCCCCAGCATGCCTATAAAGTGCTCTCATTTACTTAACATCCCAGTGTAGATAGTTCCTAGGGTTTGTAAAATCTTCTTTGTTGTCTTTAATATCCCAGAAGAGAATTATTTAGACCGTCACTGGGATAAATGGTCCTGTTTAAATCCTATGCCAAAGGTTATGCTGGTACCCAGAGTCAATGTAAGTTCAGCATTGGTTAACTGTTTCACGAGTGAGGGAGTCTCATATTTCCATTGGACCTGGTTAGAACTGTCATGTCACATTCTCTCTCTCAAATACTCAATGGCTCGAATGAAATATATCTTTGTGATACAGGCTTCTTGTGGGTGATCTTTGCACTGCCGTCAGTGCACTGGTACTCTAGCAAATGCAGTGTTTAACTTGTGCCAGGGCTTGCCAGGACTGAGGTCCAGCACCGCTAGGCTTGGCAGTTCACAGACCCAGCACCTCTGGGCTTGCTGCATCAGTTATGAATATAAAAAAAAATTGCTTGAGTCCTGGCACTTCTTTCATTACAGATTAAGCACCGAGCAAATGCACCATTTCTATGGAAAGAGCGATTATGGAATAATGCGCATTGAGCTAGCGGCTGTGGACTTCTCTGCAATGCAGTGTGACATGAAGATGATGCCCCATTCAGAAAAGAACCTTTGAAAAAGATGTGAATTTCCTTAAACTGCCATCGTAAAAGTTTAAATCTGCTTCCCCATTTTGTACTTCCCACGCAGCATAAGAAGATATAGGCAGGTTTTAGTCTGTTGAATACTGAACCCTCTGGAATCCAGGTTGGCCCTCTGCTTTGCTAATTACAATTGAGAGCATGATATAAAATAGCCCAATTCCTCTGTGGGGAGAGAGCACTGGTGTCAACCCGCAGCGACTCTCAGCCAAAACCTCTGCTTTCTGGGAGCCATTTTTTCTTTGTTTTCTGCAGTCACCCGGTTACAACAGAGATCATTCAGTAAGTTGTTGGGCTAGCTGCAATTATTCTCAGTTAAATCAGAGGCATTAAAATTTGCCTTCTAGCAAGAGTCATCACCAATAGTTTCAGCTCACCTCGGATATCTAACATTCAAGCATTTTACTGAGAAATTGTTGCACAACTCTTTTTGCTGCAACCTCCCCTCCCCCCCCACAGTCTCTTCACCTCAGCTTCACTTCACACCTGCCCTGTCCCTCTCAACTCCCTCCTTTTCAATGCCTTCTCTCTCTTCACTTTTCTTTCCATCTAAGTTTATCCCCTCCTAACTAAACCCACCCAAAAAACAGGGAACTAACATGATGTTTGCTGCCATCCCATTGTTCACTCTGCTTGTGCCTATGACCCCTTCCCGCATCCAGTTTCTGTCTTTAGAGCTCTTGGAGGCAGAGACCATCTATACTCTGTGTTTGTGAAGTACCTTGCACAATGAGGCCTCATGCCTGGTTGGTCCTTAGGCAGTACCATAAGATACTACTACTACTACTAAGATAAAAATCAGACTCCCTTTCTTGCCATGAACCTTCACCTTTTTTACACCCCATTAGTATCGAGGTAAAGAGCAACCAGCTTTATCAATGCCCTTGGGATTGATAAAGGACATATTCTAAGGTCTAAATATACACACAGGGCCTGATTCATCCCTGCATTATTCCTGCTTGATGCCAGTGTAACTCTGTTGAAATCAATGGAATGACACTTGCATTGACTCAGCTGCGAAGTGTCCTGGATTGACATGCAGTGGTCCTCTTATGATTAATAATTATTTGTATTACAGTAGCACCTAGAAGCTCCAAATATGATTGGGGCCCCATTGCACTAGGAATTTGCCTGAAGGTCTGACCATCTAAATAGACAAGAGAGAACAAAGGGTGGGAGGGGAAACAGAGGCAAGCGGCACACCCAAAGTCACACAACAGGTCAGCGGTAGAGATAGAAACAGAATCTAGGTCTCCTAACTCCCAGGCCAGTGCCCTCTTTACTGCAGCATGCTGCTTACTATAAGATTATGGGTGGACTGTTCAATTGTTCCAAGGATCTGGAGTGGTTTGTTTGGTCTGCATATGGATGAGATGTGTCTTTTCTGGTTCACGACAAAGAAATGCTAGCAGTGGGATAAAATGAGTCACATTACCACTGGATTAAACTCAGTGTCGCTTCACTTAACTGGAGCTACACCAGTTTACATCAGCTGAGGATCTAGCATGCCAAGCTGGCACACATGACTTGTGTTGATATGTTTGGCTAGCAGTCTGAGACTACAACTAGCGGAGTTATATTAACTGAATAATTTATTTAGTGAATTACACAATATTTTATCATAAATTATTCAACTTGTCTTTTCCCCTTATCAAGTTAGGTTAATGCTTCACAAATATTTGTTAATATACATTTAATGAAATTTTGAAAATATTAGCAAATAATTTTTCCCTCTCACCATTTGTCCAGCTCTTTGTTATACTTCTAAGGAAGATACTATAAATAGAATTCCAGAAGAATGTGCATTATTATTAATTTATATTACCTTTAGTAAGAATTATAAGCATGTATCTACAGGAGATTATACCTCTTAATTTAATTGTCAAGAATTCTGTTCAGCAGAGCTCTGAACAACAAAGAACAATCCCCTCCGAGATCCCAAGCAATATGGCATTAGCATGGTATATTGCTTTCCATCAAGAGCTCCCTAGGCTTCTGATACAGATGAGGTTTAAAACAGATAAAAATCCCGCCATGCACAGTTGGAGAAATTAAGGAATGAGACCCAACAGAGATTTTGGAAGTATGGTTGCAATTGGAATGAGGATGATCTTGGAAATAAGGCCCTGAACTGAGAGTCCGGAAACCTGAGTTCCATTCATAATCGTGCAACAGATTTCCTGTGTGACTTTGGGCAAGACCCTTAGCGAAACATCTGCCTGTCAGATGTGCCCAGCTATTTGAGTAACCATTTCTGATGTGTCCTTGGATCTAGCCACGTGCCAACTGCTTTGTGCAGAATGCTCTACGTGGCATTAGAACATAAGTGCTCAGCTTGAGAGTCCTGGCTAGATCCTGTCAGATAAGAAGGTGGTCCCAGGTATGGGAAAAGGGCCCCAGTATGGAAAAGGTTGAGAGAACCCCTGCATTAGAAAGCCCATGACCCAATTAAGGAACTTCAAGACTTGTACTTCAATGGTTGCCTTAATTTCTTTCATACGGAAGCTCATTTTTATCTCACACTAAAATTTTCCAGCAGTTTTCCATGAGCCCATTAGGGGGCCTCATTCCCTAGCAGGATGTTCAATGCCACCAAAGAGTATCAGAGTGGCAGCCGTGTTAGTCTGTATCCGCAAAAAGAAAAGGAGGACTTGTGACACCTGAGAGACTAACCAATTTATTTGAGCATGAGCTTTGGTGAGCTACTGCTCACTTCAGCTGTAGCTCACGAAAGCTTATGCTCAAACAAATTGGTTAGTCTGTCAGATGCCACAAGTCCTCCTTTTCTTTTTACCAAAGAGTATCTGTCTCTAAATCATCCCCACTAAGAATATACACTCATCCAAGGCTCACCAGCAACAGACGCAGCTTTCCCACATGATAACAACTCTATTGTCATGTGTGGTCACGGAGCATTGGAAATTCTGATGACTGGCTTAAGGATATTTGTAAGCATGGCTTTACCCCCATTCCAGGACTCTTCTAATTATCACCTTGCAAGAATCCTTTAAGCAATTTGTTAAAAGGGAGCTGTTAAAAAAAAAATCTGTACAGGAGTCTGAAGTTCTTTTTAGTCTGAGGGCAATATTCCTTAATGCTTGGGACTCTCTGAAGCCTGGGTGATGCTCCTAAAGGTGTCCTCAACCTAGAACTGCAACCTAGCATGGCCCGAGAGCAGCTGCTACTTTAAAGTGAAAAGCTGTTCACCAGCACCATGATAATGCTTCCTCACTCATTCTGTTTTCCACCAGAGAATGGACTGAAGTATAGACAACAGTACGATTCAGGAAACGATGCACAGGAAAGAGTTTTGCACAGAAGGGTTACAGTATGATCCAATACATACAAGAGCATTGCATTGATATTGAAACACTGTTTCTCTAGGTTAGAGGGCTTCTAATGCCACAAGCCAGTATGGGCCTGATTCTTCTCTCACTTAAGTCAGTGTACAACTGGGGTAACTCCATGGAAGTGAATGGCATCTTCCTGGTGTAAAACTGGTGGGAGGAGAATCAGACCATACATGACTTCCTTAGGTTTAGAATCAGGACAGTGGATGACAGAAAACAGAATGTTGATCCTTCACAGTTTAAAACAAAATTGTTTTGGAAGAGCCAATCATGGTCCTTCTTTAGTTGAGAACACTATTTCTGGAGCATTCAATGGGCTATCAAGGAGATGTATCACTACAATGCTAGAACTCGGCTCTGTTGCTCAAATAGTATATCGGTATCTTATTCAGAACTTGGTTTGAAATGAAAGTCATGAACAATGCTTGTTCCCAAAGATTTATTTCAAGAAGTAGTTTTTCCAGCTGAGTATATCCACGTGCTTCTCCTACTACTAGTTACTGTAGGTACACAGTATGTAAAGCATTGCAATGTGAGTGCACTTAAGAAGTTCCTTCTGGTTTTAGAGGTTCTCATAGACTTTAAGGTCAGAAGGGACCATTATGATGGTCTAGTCCGACCTTCTGCACAACGCAGGCCACAGAATCTCACCCACCCACTCCTGTAACAAACTCTTGACCTATGTCTGAGCTATTGAAGTCCTCAACTCATGGTTTAAAGACTTCAAGGTGCAGAGAATCCTCCAGCAAGTGACCAATGCCCCACGCTGCAGAGGAAGGCGAAAAACCTCTGCCAATCTGCCCTGGAGGAAAATTCCTTCCCGACCCCAAATATGGCAATCAGCTAAACCCTGAGCATGTGGGCAAGACTCACCAACCAGACACCCAGGAAAGAATTCTCTGTAGTAACTCAGATCCCACCCCATCTAGCATCCCCTCACAGGCCATATTTACCGCTAATAGTCAAAGATCAATTAATTGCCAAAATTAGGCTATCCCATCATACCATCACCTCCATAAACTTATCAAGCTTAGTCTTGAAGCCAGATATGTCTTTTGCCTCCACTGATCCCCTTGGAAGGCTATTCCAGAACTTCACTCCTCTGATGTTTAGAAACCTTTGTCTAATTTCAAGTCTAAACTTCCTGATGGCCAGTTTATATACACGTTTCAGAGACACTCCATGACTGGAAGAAACTTTTAAAACTGTGGTCACTGTATACATTTAAGATGGTGTTGAGTTAGATACTCAAGCACCATTGATAGTCAATGGAAGTTAGGTATCAAACTCTCATAGGCTCCTTTGACAACCCCAATCATTTGAAATGTGAAACCTTGCAAAATGTGGGTCAGCCAAGAGGTGCTTTTTCTGAGGGTCAGGAACTCCCCTTGTCACTACAATGGCAAATGAAAAAAGCAGCACAACCCAAGTTATTCAGAATCTTTGGGATCGCTCACTCATGTTGCTTCTCAGGCCACTAGCAATAGGCACGCAGGAAGGTGGTCACTGCATGGCAGGAGAAAACCATTTTTTGAAAGCTGTGAGAGGTGGGAGATGGCGGTGGAGGGAGTGGGGTAGAAGTGATGGAAGGGGAACTAGGTAAAGAAAGAATGAAAAGAGAAAAGGGAAGCATCAGGGAAAGGTGGGGTCAGCTGCCACTCCCCTTTCTTCTCCTTTCCCTCCCTCCCTCCCTCTCATCTTTCCCCTTCCCTGTTTCCAAACCCATCTCCCCTTTCTCACCGGGTTGTTTTCGCTTCCTTTCCCATTTCTTCCTCCCAATAGCCAAGCCCCCTATTTTGTATGTTAAACAGTTGGCAAGTATTGCTTGGATTGACTCTGCCGTTAAGTCAGAACAAGTTGTAAAGCAAGGTAGCCAGAGGTGTCGTGTGTGGAAGATACAAATATTCTTACAGCTTTCTGAAGAGCTGGACTTTCTATTAGAACCACAGGCCACAAATGCCACCCAACAGCCTCACACTAAACCCAACAAACCCAGGAGATTACAGCCCTCAAGAGACTAAACTATCATGTGCTACAAGAGGAGGGACTCAAGTGCACCAGTCCCCAAGGCCTGCAATGGCAGGGTATTGATTAAGTGAGCTTTGCCCAGATGATAACTTCTCAAGCAATTAATATTAGTCATTCTTATAAACAATCATTTGCTGCACATTGTCAGGCTTCATTATTCAAGGACTATACCACAATCCATGATCCTTTCTCCATGCAGACTTCCAGTTGCGTCTCATCTGTGTCAAAAGTCATCTTCAGCAATTAGTTTTCCTTCCCCAATTTTCCTGTCTCAAGCAGTTACAAGTTTTACAATCCCTGAAGGATCCTGTGCCACGGGTCTCTTGTGGACGGAACTGAAAACTTCTAAAAGACCTCAGCAAGAAGGGATTTTGCCATGCCTCAGGTGAATGTGTACGCTCTGCAGTCCATGACTGATTGCTTTTCAGCAGCCTGAGAAGTACAGATGTAGTAGAACAGTATGCCTGTGTCTCTGTGGGTGTATTTGCAGTGTGTCTGCATGTGTGCACACAGGTGAGCCTCATTGCTATTGTAAAGCAGGTCTTTCTTTTAAATTAAATTTCATCGTTTTGACTCAGATCTTCTACAAGAGAAGGGCAGTGAGGACCAGCAGATCTTTCCCAGGGATGCCGAAGGAGAGGCAGCTGTGGTTCTGTGTGGCACAGTCCCTTCTGCTTCAGGCCCTGTGGAAGTCCCTCTACTGAGGCTGTACAGAGAACTGGCCCCATGATGTGTTAGGAGTGAAATAGGGCGGAAGTGGAGACCAGCCAGTCTCTGTGTTTAGCTTATCCCATTGGGAGTGACTCCTGGTTGAAACAGTATGTAGAATTTCATTACACTATTGTGCCGCCATAGAGACTCAACCAATAGGTTTTAACCTGGGAAGGGGAGATCCAGTTCACTGTTATCTGGTGAATTATTTATGGATCCAGAGAATAACTTTTCAGAGAAAGTGTCACATGTTTGATTTCTGGTCTGAGGAATTCTCTTTGATGTGCCCGTTGACGAAGAGTCAGATCGGATCAGTTTGTACCTTGTCCTCATGCTCTATAGAAGCTGTTTTCTAGGGGTAGAATTTCCTGTTTGTTTTGAGTTCGTTGTTCCTGATGATGGTTTTGGAGATGTTCCATAATAAGGTAATTCTGTGTTTTGCAAGTAAAATGTTATCTGGACAAAACATTTTTCTATACATGTCTAGTATCATCCATGACAACACACAAACCTTAGCTCCATTGGTCAGGTCTGTGTTAAATGTAGATGTAATTTTCACGTTACCATTCCAGTAGCACTTAAATTTCAGTGACACCCATTACACATGGAGCTATGTCCTATCTGAGCATTACAATCACACTGATGCTTATGAAGAACAAGATGATATCACGGTATCTCAAAACCACAGCATGGTAACTGGCTTTTTTATGGAGACTGTCAAGGAGAGGTTCCAGAATGTGACCAACCAACCTCAGGGCAGACTGTTACAAACCATACTTAGATTTCACCAACCAAGCATCAAGTGTGAACTCTTCAAGAGCTACAACAGCCTTAACATGGAGTCACAGACAGTCCATTTGGGTACTCCGGTCTATCTTGCCACTTAGGCAAGTTTGTCTTTAAGATAGATGGTCCTTTACACCATAAATCACAATAATATTCAGGTTACCCCCAATCCCAAAGGACTAGTCACTTACCCCAGGTCAACTGCACTTTAGATTTTACACTAAATGCTGGCAGCCAATCCTATAATAAGCTAACTAAAGATTTACTAGCAAAGAAAAAGAAATGAGAGAGTTATTTGCAAGGTTAAAGCAGTTTTACATACACACACAAATGAGTTATAGTCTGAGTTTTCAAAAAGTAATAGACGCTTCTATAATAAGCGAGCTCTGTATGTCCTTCAGAGCTAAGCCAGGCCAAGCACTGAGGATCTTTGCTTATGCTTAGTAATCCTTGCCCTTCAGAGTTCAACCAGCAAAAAGATAGTTTTATCTTGTCAGGGATTTATATTCCCTTCCCCCAAGAGTTCAAAATGATGGAACGAGTTCGTATGCATGTCTCTTCTTCCTGAGTAGGTGGGGGAAGCAATCAACAAAGTCTTTTGTCCTCTCATGTTTCACAATGGTTTGTCTGGTGTCTATGGGCATCTTTTGTTGGAAGGAGATAAAACCTTTGGTAAACTAGTATTTCACACTTGGTAATGTTTCTCTCTTGACTGAGGATTTACAGTTACAGAGCAGACACATAAATATTACCTTATAACACGGGATACAGATATTATAAGTGAGATTAATGCATGAAGCAATTTATCAGCATTTCATAAGGTCTACACACTAAATACATTCGTACAAATTTAACATAGATTTTACCAATACTAACACACAGGTGAGCCAGACTGGTTTCCAGCAGGTTAGTGTTCAGTTGTGGCCTAGGGGCCTTGGCATGAGCTGGCATCTGGTCTGCCAGAGTCGCAGAGACCCAGGTACATTTATTTCTCTTCTCCCCTTACAATTAATCTCTGCTCTAATTAGAACTAGATTATTAGTTAGCTTTCCTTCAAGGTCTGCACGTTTGATCTTAATTATAATGTGATCAATAAATGACCTTTGGCTCCATGCAATCATCTCTGTCAATATTTCCTGTTCTGTCATCAATACACATATTTGTTAAGCCTTCTTGGACTCTTTCTGATGCTCTACACAATGTAATTAACAGGTGGCTCACTGACAGTCAAAGTTTGAGCAGCACTATCCCCAGAGCAACCCAATTTTCTCTGTGAAGAAGATTTTTCTACAGTTTGAGAAATTCCTCTAAGGAGGAAGGAAATTTCATTACCTGAAATGTTCGTGGCTTTCATACACTCAAAAATGATTCCAAGAAGGAAAGTTTCTAGGTAATATGTTTTCTGTTCTTGTTTATCTTGTTAAATATGCCTGGTGATACATGGACATTCAGTATCTCCCATTAAATATACAGAAGATGTGCAATGTGACCAAGTTTTAATGTGCCGCAGAAAATGGGTTTTCCCTTCCCAAAGCTTGATGCAAACTGAAAAATACCCATGCTAAGGGTGATATAGGAGGAAGCTTCCTTTGAACATAGTCAGGTATTTCTAAAGTGTGGTTCAGTCTGAACAGTGACTGTATCAAAATAGCTCATTTATATTCTTATGGAAGGGTAAGACACAGCACTGCAGTCCCTGAAAATTTCCAATTCGCCATTATTTTTCTTCCTATTTACACTTTGCTCCTTATCTTAATTGTATTAAAATGAAATTAATCGTGTGCAGCTTTTCATCTTCCAGTTTCTGTATTCTGCTTTTAGAACAATTTTACTGTGCCCCATTTCTTTAAAATTTAATTTCACTTCTAATTACCGCTCTCTTTTTCCATTTGATTTTCATTACATTTTATTTTACACAAAAAGATTAACTCCTCTTTATGAATTCAAGTTTCTCTGTGTTGTTCTTCTCATCGCCTGATAGATAAATTATAGTTCATACATATTAACCCCCATTCTGCAATGGTACTGCACAAGCATTTCCTAGTTTTCTCATCCTATGAACGAGTTCATTCTCTTTATGCTCAGATACTTCCGTGTTTAATTTCACTTTCATTTTAGCTGAAGCGATTCAGAATTCTGTATCTAAGAGAATTAAATAGTAGCTGGGGCCAAATTCAGTCTGGATGTAAATAGGGGCAACTCTATGGAAACCAGTTTGCAGAATCAAGCTGCTTTTTCAGGATAAAGTCAGAGAACATTAATTCAGGCTTTATAACAAGAATAATATTGAAACAAATTGAAATCATGTTCACTGTAGCCTGAAGGCGGATATGTTCCTTGTAAACAGACCTGGCCTGAACTCCAAGGGCTAAATTTTGCTCTCAGATGTGTGTGCACAATTCCCATTGAATTGCAGGGTATGTGCCCGCCTTGGAGGGCAGGATTAGACCCCTGGGATGAATTTATGGTTGTTCTAGTGATTGTCTGTGGTGCATCTTCAAGATTTGTTTTCCTCTCACGTATTCTATTTTAGTGCAAAGCAACAGCCTAGTGATACATTGTTGTGCTGTGAGATTGTCACTTTCCAAGACAAGAAATCAACTTTGTGCTGTTTGCATGATCACACCTTTAAATCCAGTCACAGTGGTTGTTGCACTGATTGCCCTGTGGCTGGTGCTGCTTCTACAGACAATTCTGGGGCCAGGCTTTGGCCTATCTAACATGGCCATGCAGCCCACATTGCGGTTAGCAATGTGGTGAGGATAGCCTCACCAAGACACTACATCCAATGCCACGCCTGCAGGCAAGGAATGGGCAGGAACGAGGTGAAATCTTGTGTCTACCACCAAAACTCTAGCCAATGCACTGTCGGATCAGAATAGGGCTGGCACCATGTATGCTCTGCTACCCACCTCCCCAAAGATCAAGCATGAATGGGAGGCTAATTGTGACTGTGTCAATGGGCATCCCTCAGTCTGCTCTGGGGGAAATGCAGCTACATACTCCCCCATGCACAGGACTTGTGGCAAAGCCACAACCAACACCTAAAAGCAGGAGCAGTAACAGACAGGACATATTTATAGTGATTCATTAGCTAAACTGGGCAATTTAGTAGATGAATCATTATATTAAACCAAAACTATAGTCAGAGACACTGGAGAAGTTCTCTGAGCTTGGACCCAATTAATAAAATATTAAAAGACTTATTCAAAAGATTGATTCCTATTTGTTACATTTACATATCCAGCCTTAGTTAAGTTGTCACTTTGTTCTGATCACTTCTTTGCTTATTATTTATTTTAAATTATAGATGTATGAACCTCCCGCGACTTATGCTTCCTTTACAAGCTGCTGGAGAAAAGTCTGTACCTGTCTCCAACCTGTTTATTGCCATTTTTAAGCTAGGAAAACCTGACTATAAATTGATCTAATCTCTCCTTGTTAAAAATAATTCTGCCCTGCTTTATATTTGCCACAAGTAGCATCCTTTAATTAGCCAGTGGAACGTATTCATTTTCATCTAGGTGAGTTGCACCTTTATTACACTGTAAATGATGTGATCCAGCAAGGCATTTTACAGCAAATGGGGCTAAATGGCCAAAGCCTTTGTAAACCAGTTATCAACATCAGGTGCTTTTGTCAAAAATTACAGGGTGAGATGTTCATTACAACTCCAATTCATACCAACTCTAAATTCCAATATAGTGTAAATGGAACACATCATGCTAGGCCATGGACTAATACATTTGCCTGTGTGGCGTCAAGGTTCACCTGAATTAGAACTTGTTTTTCAAAGTTAGCGGCAATAATTCAGCTCACAAAAATGACTCTGGTAACAGTAATTTTCTATTCTGTTTCAACTCATCTTTACCTGTAATTATAGCTTCATCATAGTCCTTGAGGGAGAACATCTGTTTTCACAGATCATGCTAATGTTGGACTTAGTACAACTGTCTTTAGCATTCCCTGAAACACATTTGGCAGATTCTAAACATGTCTTATGTTAGATCATTTTTAATGCTATGAAAGGTTGTTTTTTTTTTACCCTTCCCATCCAAATCCCACGCATCAATTCCTTTAGTTAACTGACAAGGAAATATTGCCCTGCTTCCATTGCCTGGAAACAAAGCTACAGCATGATATCATTACCATTACTGTGTTATCATTACTCTCAATTACTCTTCAAGCTACTGCTACAAACAGTACGTGATAGCATCCTTATCCCTTGCAACTGAGGAAAGTAGAGTTATGAAAGGGATAGAAGGGGTCATAACAAGCCTGTCTTTCTCAGTCAGATTCTCCAGTCTGCTGTTTTCGAAAGTAGCCATTTTCTTGTGGCCATGATGAAGGACGGGACAAATAAAAGGAGAAAGGGTCGTCAGAATTCAGGGGGCAGATTGTGTAGTTTGCTTATCTCGCTTCAGTCAAAATCACCAAACCCAATCAATTCTGACTGTTGCTATTCTTGGCGATGGTGCTTCTTGGAATGAAGTCATGGCACTGAGAGCTACTGTTTGGATGCTGCTGCCCGGATGTCATTTCCCACTTTCCAGAGGTAGTTCCACTGTGAATTAAAACAGATCCTCTTGATAAGTTGAGCACTTGGAGACCTTGCTGAAGTCATGCAGGCCTAGGGCTCCTACTACAGCCCACTGGTAAATTCTTTATAAAAGAAATGGGCCCAATTAATTCCTGCTAGTGAAGGAGAAGATGTTGTTTAAATGTACCTCCCTGTTCCAGCCCTGGGGGAATTCATGCAGGGGAAGACAGGTAGCATTTCCATTCTAAGCTGTCTTTAGAGTTCAAGTTTCAGTCACCACTGGGCTCTCCATAGCTGAGATTGTAGCAAGGATTTTCTTAATTCACACTTCCTACGTTGCTCTGGCGATGCCCCTTCCCAGGTCAGCATCACACACCATTTGGGAGACAATGGCTTTTGCCAGGCCTTCCAGCAAGGTTGAATCACAACCTCCACCTATTGTGGTTCTCATCTATGGTCTGAACCAGGGGAACTTCCCTGGTTCACACTTGTATTCAGTGTATGGGCCGCTTCACCTTGAATGGTCCCTTGAAATATGTGTTAAATCATTATGCTAAATAATCTGTCCCACCATGTATTTAGCTGTGACACTCTGAGTAAGTTTCCCAGACCTGAAGAGCTCTGTGTAAGCTCGAAAGCTAGTCTCTCTCACCAACAGAAATTGGCCCAATAAAAAATATCCCCCCACCCACCTTCTCTCTCAGGTTCACACTGGTAGAATTTGACTTGCAGTAGGTAGATCTCTGCATAGTTCTTTTGCCTGTTTTTTTAGTGGTTATTGATTATTATTGAGTTCCAATTCACTGTAATTTAAAGAACTGAGGGCTTGTAGAGTTTTAGTCCAAGAATCAGGCACAACAGAATCAAGGTGATCAAGTTCAGTATCTGGTTGGGAACCCCGGTGTGCACAACAAAGACATACTGAAGCAGAGCAAAGCTTTAACCTCTTTTATTAGCACAGGTGAGTAAAGACAGAAAAGCTCTGACCCACAGAAACATATAGCAATAATACAGAGTTAGGGTTATCTCTTGTACCATTCCTTGCATATACTCACACCCTTCTTTGGGGATCTGACGGTAAGAGACAAAAGTCCAGCCCTGTCCTGCCATGCCAAACAAGTTTGATGGTCCAGATCTAGATCAACCGACCCCACTCACATGGCGCTCCAGCCTATTTTAGGGTCTCGGGGCTGCCATGGACATTCACTCAAAGGCTCTGCCCCCCTAGTCCACATCTAACTTTCTCACCTTAATAATGTTGGGGTACATTTATCCTATAGATTAGTATATTAATGATTTAAGCTTATTACCACGTACATCAATTTGTTGCCAATGCAAATTCGCAGTTAAGCATTTGCCATCATTTTATCCTAAAATATCCAAGCCTAGTATCAGTTCAATGTTCTTGAGGTTACCTGGTATGAACTTTTCCCCCCTTAAATGCTCCTTTTCCAATTCCCTAAAAGTCAGGGCGACTGTCAGGCTATCTATCCAGGCTGAAGTTCATAGGTCTCAAAGCCTTATGCCAACAGCTTAAACTCAAGACTCTCAGGTACGATACAGGCCTGTAGGTTCCTTGCATTACTGCTAAGTAAAACTGAATGCTAAAGCTAGCTATATGGGCTACAGATCTTTGGTGAATTTAGCACTTGTGAAATGTTCCAGGCTGATAGCTAGAAAGACTGAAGTCCTCTATCTACTGAAAGGGTTCAGCTTGGCTAATAGTGGTACAAGCTTCCATTATCCTACCCCAGCAAATGCTGGAGGGACCTACTCTGGAGGTGAGTTGGTACGAAGTCCATTCTACATAGCCTTTCTCCTCAGAGTGCCAGCAAGGGTTGCATCAGTTTTGATGGCAGTTTGCGTAACACTAAGTGAGCGCACACAAACCACTGAGCAGGCATCAGCCAAGTGTAGCATGTTGTTAGTGACTGCCATATCTAAACTGGATTTGAACAGATGATCTAGGAGTGTGTATTAAGATCATAGAATATCAGGGTTGGAAGGGGCCTCAGGAGGTCTGATGTAAAGAGTTGCACAAATGAAGCCATTTTCATTGCACAACAAGTTGTATTACTCCTACAAAATCCAGAAACTTATACTACATATTCTGGAGCACCATCTTCTGGCACCTTATCTATCAACTGCTTACTCATATATAGAACATTTCTCATTTACGGAGCACTTCTGTAACAGTGTAAGGTTACTGGGCCCTTAATATATCTACTCCCGCAATCTCGTCTTTAGCTGTCTCTGCCTATCACTGACACCTTACAGTCTTTCCATTCTCTTATGAAACTTTCCCTCTGGCTGTATTCTGGATACATCACTGTCCTGGACGGTAGAGATTCTACAACATATCCAACTATTATCCCCCATCCAGGCCCATCAGTTGTACACATACAGGAGGAAAATAAGACAGTAACACTGAGACTTCATTCATTTTTTGGCCCTGATAACTCATTATTTAGAGAGGAGAGTGATTTTATGTCAAATCTGACTTAAAAAATGACTGAACACCTCCGATAATTTTCTTACAACTGAATGCCTTATGGGCACATTTTCAGTGAGATGAGCTAGGAGCGACATACACTCATACTTTCTACTAACAAGATGTTGCCTAACAATCTGCACCCCCATCCAAGCCCTTTGCCCTTTCCATGTTAACACACGTGCAGAAGCAGGGAAAGGACTCTGGATTTAGACCCAGCCTTTCTTCACTATTCTTCCCCCCTTGTCTTTGGCTTTCTGAAGAGGCCACTGGCATGAAATGGAGAGTTGCCTCATTCCCTTTCTCTCCTTGCTTTCTTCTCTCTCTCCATCAGAAAATCCACTGTCCCCTATTGTTACGTCTACAATTAAAATATGCTAAAGCTTCTGAATTGCAGAGGGACTGATCTTTGCAGCTGATACAGCTGTGTTGCAGTCTTGCCCTTTTTTTTTTTTTGAAGGCATAAGAGTACCACGAGAAATGGAAGCAAATGATAAAAGAAGAAAAAAGAAGGTCACACTAGTGATCATCAAACACAGAGAAAAGTGACAATCCTTAGAATCAAATGATCCCATTATTGACAGGAACTAGTTTAAAGAACACAGAGAACAATAGCTCGATAAATAATACCTCATTAGTGAGGATTCAAAGAGTGACAGGATAGTGAGAGCTGGGGGTCCTACTTGCAAATGAAACTTTCGATTTGGAACATGTAGAGAAAGCTGGGGCTGAGTGATGCAGCTCAAGGCACATTTATGATACTAACCAGGTGCCAGACATTTTCTCTACAGGAGCCTGCACAAAGACAGACTCTCCCCGCCCCCGCCCTTGCATACAATTGTCTAGTGTTTTCAAGTAAAAGCTTTAATTGTTAGAATGTGGCACGGGTAACAATGGGATGATTTGCACATCTGATGTTTCTTGAACAGGCAACAAGCCTTGCAATCCAATTAGCCGCCTTTGATGGCAAACTTAATTTCTAACCTCGAGTAAAACTGTTTCAAATAGACTACTTTATGCTCTGAGCTCTAACTGCAGGTAACATTTATTTGTCACTGTCAGAAATGCCAGCTACCACCTCAAAGTGCTAAGGGGGAAAGCTTTTGAAAGTTATGTTTAGTATAGATGTGGTAGAAAAAGGCAGAACAGCCAAACACTCAAATTCCAAGTTTCCGCTTGACTAGCCCTGGTACATCTCACTTAGTTAGTTAGTGAACAGTCACATGGAAGTCATTTGGGGCATGGCTGTATTCACTTGTGATCAAAGGTTCATGTGACAGCAAGAGTAAGAATGATTCATTATTTGCTATTCTCCTGGCCAAAAAGGAGCAGAAAAAATACCGCATGATCTAAGAGACCAGTCAATGTCATGGAAGATTAGGGTTGGAAGAGACTTCAGGAGGTCATCTAGTCCAACTCCCCTACTCAAAGCAGGACCAACCCCAACATGCAGACATGCACCTCAGGCTGATAGTTGCACCAGATGGTTTGCCAACACCCCATAGGCTGAAACAGTTTTGTCTAAACCTCTCAGTAAGTGTTTACAGATGATGAGCATATTCACAAACAGAAAAGCATAAATGAACTATTTATAAAAATAAAGGAGCAGCAAATCTGGAGTGAACATATTTGCAAGAAATAATTCTACCATCTCAAAATTAAATACAGTGTATCACAAATGAAATTAGCTTAGAGCATCTTTGCACTTTGGGACGAAAAACAATTCATACCACTTAGGACGTATCAAGTTCAATGAGCCCATTGCTATGGGAGTGCTTGAGAATATAATCTATGGTACCAGCACACATGGGGTACGTTCTATTTCCTACTGAATGGTAAAACTTTTATTGATTTCTGTTGCAACAGAATTGGGGTCTTTATCTTGACTTTAGGGTAGATGCTCAAACTAGTCTTAGTCTGGGGAACAACCACTCTTCTGATACTCTAGGGTAAGGAGTGTGATAGGTGAACTGGACCAGGTGGTAGGAAAGCGTCCAAAATCTCTGCTCTCTCTTGGGATACTTAAGTAGAACACTCTTTGAGCATGTTACATACCAGTGGACTCACAATGCCCAATTCCTTTTTTGAATAGCCTTTTTCTCTCTCACAGGAGTGTCTGTATGAGCAGGGAATGAAGGGGGAAAACGAGAGGCACACAGACCCAGGGAAAGTCATGAGGAGAGAACATACCTCAGCCAACACACATTGCTAGGGGCCCTTGGAGGTCTGCATGTGCAATTAAGGGACTGAGGCAACAGGAACAGAGTCCAGTCTTTCAGGTTCTTAAGAAAGGCCCCAAAACTGTGGGCTTTTCTCCCTATTGCCTTTTTTGGAGGGGAGTTTGGGGTGGCATGGGGTAGGGGAATGCCTCCTTACTAAAATGCTGTGTGTTTTTTGCTGGGCTCTGGGATGTTTGTTTCCTTTACAATAAGGAGAGTTTGACTGAAAGGAATAGATAATAAGACAGAAAATATCGTGTTGCCTTTATATAAATCCACGGTACACCCACACCTTGAATACTACATGCAGATGCGGTCACCCCATCTCAAAAAAGATATAGTGGACTTGGAAAAGGTTCAGAAAAGGGCAACAAAAATTATTAGGAACAGCTGTCGTATGCGTAGAGATTAATAAGACTTGGACTTTTCAGCTTGGAAAAGAGACGACTAAGGGGGGATATGATAGAGGTCTAGAAAATCATGACGGTGTGGAGAAAGTGAATAAGGAAATGTTATTTACTCCTTCTCATAACACAAGAACTAGGGGCCACCAAATGAAATTAATCGGCAGCAGGTTTAAAACAAACAAAAAGAAGTATTTTTTCATACAACGCACAGTCAACCTGTAGAACTCCTTGATAGAGGATGTTGTGAAGGCCAAGACTATAACAGGGTTCAAAAAAGAACTAGCTAAATTTATGGAGAATAGGTCCATCAATGGCTATTAGTCAGGATGGGCAGGGATTGTGCCACTAGTCTCTGTTTGCCAGAACCGGGGAATGAGCAGGAGGGAATGGATCACTTGATGATTACCTGTTCTGTTCATTCCCTGTGGGGCACCTGGCATTGGCCACTGTCAGAAGACAGAATACTGGGCTAGATGGACCTTTGGTCTGACCCAGTATTGCCGTTCTTATGACATTGTTACTTTTCAGAAGCACCCAAATTAAATTCTATTTTATTTATTCGAAGGAGTTGGAGGAAGTTTTTGGAAAACGTACGGGACAATTTCCTGGTGCAAGTGCTAGAGAAGCCAACTGGGGGGGGGGGGAGCTTTTCTTGACCTGCTGCTCACAAACTGGGAAGAATTAGTGCGGGAAGCAAAAGTGGATGGGAATTTGGGAGGCAGTGACCATGAGTTGGTTGAGTTCAGGATCCTGACACAGGGAAGAAAGGTAAGCAGCAGGATACGGACCCTGGACTTCAGGAAAGCAGACTTCGACTCCCTCAGGGAACGGATGGGTAGGATCCCCTGGGGGACTAACATGAAGGGGAAAGGAGTCCAGGAGAGCTGGCTGTATTTCAAGGAATCCCTGTTGAGGTTACAGGGACAAACCATCCCGATGTGTCGAAAGAATAGTAAATATGGCAGATGACCAGCTTGGCTTAACGGTGAAATCCTAGCGGATCTTAAACATAAAAAAGAAGCTTACAAGAAGTGGAAGGTTGGACATATGACAAGGGAAGAGTATAAAAATATTGCTCAGGCATGTAGGAATGAAATCAGGAGGGCCGAATCGCACCTGGAGCTGCAGCTAGCAAGAGATGTCAAGAGTAACAAGAAGGGTTTCTTCAGGTATGTTGGCAACAAGAAGAAAGCCAAGGAAAGTGTGGGCCCCTTACTGAATGAGGGAGGCAACCTAGTGACAGAGGATGTGGAAAAAGCTAATGTACTCAATGCCTTTTTTGCCTCTGTCTTCATGAACAAGGTCAGCTCCCAGACTGCTGCGCTGGGCATCACAGCATGGGGAGTAGATGGCCAGCCCTCTGTGGAGAAAGAGGTGGTTAGGGACTATTTAGAAAAGCTGGATGTGCACAAGTCCATGGGGCCGGACGAGTTGCATCCGAGAGTGCTAAAGGAATTGGCGGCTGTGATTGCAGAGCCATTGGCCATTATCTTTGAAAACTCGTGGCGAACGGGGGAAGTCCCAGATGACTGGAAATAGGCTAATGTCGTGCCAATCTTTAAAAAAGGGAAGAAGGAGGATCCTGGGAACTACAGGCCAGTCAGCCTCACCTCAGTCCCCGGAAAAATCATGGAGCAGGTCCTCAAAGAATCAATCCTGAAGCACTTACATGAGAGGAAAGTGATCAGGAACAGTCAGCATGGATTCATCAAGGGAAGGTCATGCCTGACTAATCTAATCGCCTTCTATGATGAGATTACTGGTTTTGTGGATGAAGGGAAAGCAGTGGATATATTGTTTCTTGACTTTAGCAAAGCTTTTGACACGGTCTCCCACAGTATTCTTGTCAGCAAGTTAAACAAGTATGGGCTGGATGAATGCACTATAAGGTGGGTAGAAAGTTGGCTTTTAGATTGTCAGGCTCAATGGGTAGTGATCAATGGCTCCATGTCTCGTTGGCAGCCGGTGTCAAGTGGAGTGCCCCAGGGTCGGTCCTGGGGCCGGTTTTGTTCAATATCTTCATAAATGATCTGGAGGATGGTGTGGATTGCACTCTCAGCAAATTTGCGGATGATACTAAACTAGGAGGAGTGGTAGATATGCTGGAGGGCAGGGATAGGATACAGAGGGACCTAGACAAATTGGAGGATTGGGCCAAAAGAAATCTGATCAGGTTCAATAAGGATAAGTGCAGGGTCCTGCACTTAGGACGGAAGAACCCAGTGTACCGCTACAGACTAGGGACCGAATGGCTAGGCAGCAGTTCTGCGGAAAAGGACCTAGGGGTGACAGTGGATGAGAAGCTGGATATGAGTCAGCAGTGTGCCCTTGTTGCCAAGAAGGCCAATGGCATTTTGGGATGTATAAGTAGGGGCATAGCGAGCAGATCGAGGGACGTGATCATTCCCCTCTATTCGACATTGGTGAGGCCTCATCTGGAGTACTGTGTCCAGTTTTGGGCCCCACAGTACAAGAAGGATGTGGATAAATTGGAGAGAGTCCAGCGAAGGGCAACAAAAATGATTAGGGGTCTGGAACACATGACTCATGAGGAGAGGCTGAGGGAACTGGGATTGTTTAGTCTGCAGAAGAGAAGAATGAGGGGGGATTTGATAGCTGGTTTCAACTACCTGAGAGGTGGTTCCAGAGAGGATGGTTCTAGACTATTCTCAGTGGTAGAAGAGGACAGGACAAGGAGTAATGGTCTCAAGTTGCAGTGGGGGAGGTTTAGGTTGGATATTAGGAAAAACTTTTTCACTAGGAGGGTGGTGAAACATTGGAATGCGTGACCTAGGGAGGTGGTAGAATCTCCTTCCTTAGAAGTTTTTAAGGTCAGGCTTGACAAAGCCCTGGCTGGGATGATTTAATTGGGGATTGGTCCTGCTTTGAGCAGGGGGTTGGACTAGATGACCTCCTGAGGTCCCTTCCAACCCTGATATTCTATGATTCTATGATTCAGAGGGCCTAATTCCCCGCTCACACCAAAGTCAGTCAGGAGCAATTTCACTTGAGTCAGTAGCAGTATGAAACTGCTGTAAGTAACAGTAGAATCAGGGCCTGACTACTTATTTCTACCTCCCAACTGAAAATGAATGTTTCCTTACAAGCTCGAATTGTAATTACACCCAGAGACATTTCCTTTTAAATTCACACACACAGCATCCTGACTAATGGTACCAGACTCCTAGAATACACCACAATGCAGTGAATTCCCAAATTTCCCTAGGCTCTCCTAGCTCAGTGCTGGTATTATGGCTTCTCATACTACTACTGGCTTTAGAGATTGCTTCTAAACCAGGTAAAGTTATAGGAGCATCAAAGCTGTTTTGATGCTCATCTGCAGAGCTCTCTCTCAAAGCCTTTTTAAGCAAGCTAGTCAGGGGCGCCCTGGTTTGTTGGATGAGTTATTCCTACATAGTCTTTAGTCCATGAGACCCTTTGCTATGGGGCAAATTACCCATTATCACAGCATAGGACTAGATTCTACAGAAGTGGATATGCTCCTCTCAGATCCTACATTGCTCTTATTTAATGAAGGTGATGCAGTAAGCTAGCTCATAAGCCTCACCATTGCTACAAGCCCCCCTATGTTAGTATTACAATGCACTATTTTAATCAGTCTACGTAGCCAGCTACCAGAAGAATAAGACATAGCTACAGAATGATTTTAAAAGAGCTGGTCAGCCCTGGGTTTCTTCACCATGAGAAATTCCTCCTATCTCTTTACTTTGCTGGCTCTTCCTTCCCCAGCACAGAGCTCCTGGGCAAAATGAAAACCGAGCAGAAATACAAAAAAATCCCCTTTCCAGAGCATTTCAATAGACTTTCTAATCAACAACCTCCTGCTACTAACAACCCTGAAAGCAACACAGCAGTAGCAGCATGAATCTCCCACTCCTTCCTTTTCTATGGCTCAGTGCAGCTGTTTACCAAATGCTAATTGAAGATAATTAGCCCTCAGTTATCACCTGTTATATTTTCACCTGTTCCACTTGCAAATCCCCAGCATTTGTAGCTTCTCCAATTATCACAGTCTGATCAGAACAGAGTAGAGGCCCTGCCCATTTGGCTAAGGAGTTAACCCTTAACTTGCCAACCTTCCCTGGTTTTGTGCTATATAATGCTATCATTGGAAATTACATTCCTTTCAATCAATCCAAAGAGCACCTGCTCAAGCTTTATATTTACAGATCTAGGGCAGCTGGTTCCTGATATGGTGGATATACAACCATGGGCTAAGATTTTTAAATGTGACTAGTAACTTTGCCCTGGTCTACACTAGGACTTTAGGTCGAATTTAGCAGCATTAAATCGATGTAAACCTGCACCCGTCCACATGATGAAGCCCTTTATTTCGACTTAAAGGGCTCTTAAAATCGATTTCCTTACTCCCCCCCTGACAAATGGATTAGCGCTTAAATCGGCCTTGCCGGCTCGAATTTGGGGTACTGTGGACACAATTCGATGGTATTGGCCTCCAGGAGCTATCCCAGAGTGCTCCATTGTGACCGCTCTGGACAGCACTCTCAACTCAGATGCACTGGCCAGGTAGACAGGAAAAGAACCGCGAACTTTTGAATCTCATTTCCTGTTTGGCCAGCGTGGCAAGCTGCAGGTGACCATGCAGAGCTCATCAGCAGAGGTGACCATGATGGAGTCCCAGAATCGCAAAAGAGCTCCAGCATGGACCGAACGGGAGGTACGGGATCTGATCGCTGTTTGGGGAGAGGAATCCGTGCTATCAGAACTCCGTTCCAGTTTTCGAAATGCCAAAACCTTTGTCAAAATCTCCCAGGGCATGAAGGACAGAGGCCATAACAGAGACCCAAAGCAGTGCCGCGTGAAACTGAAGGAGCTGAGGCAAGCCTACCAGAAAACCAGAGAGGTGAAAGGCCGCTCTGGGTCAGAGCCCCAAACATGCCGCTTCTATGATGAGCTGCATGCCATTTTAGGGGGTTCAGCCACCACTACCCCAGCCGTGTTGTTTGACTCCTTCAATGGAGATGGAGGCAATACAGAAGCAAGTTTTGGGGACGAAGAAGATGATGATGAGGTTGTAGATAGCTCACAGCAAGCAAGCGGAGAAAACCGGTTTTCCCGACAGCCAGGAACTGTTTCTCACCCTGGACCGGAGCCAGTACCTCCCGAACCCACCCAAGGCTGCCTCCTGGACCCAGCAGGCAGAGAAGGGACCTCCGGTGAGTGTACCTTTTAAAATACTATACATGGTTTAAAGGCAAGCATGTGAAAGGATTACGTTGCCCTGGCATTCGCAGCTCTCCTGGATGTACTCCCAAAGCCTTTGCAAAAGGTTTCTGGGGAGGGCAGCCTTATTGCATCCTTCATGGTAGGACACTTTACCACTCCAGGCCAGTGACACGTACTCGGGAATCATTGTAGAACAAAGCATTGCAGTGTATGTTTGCTGGCGTTCAAACAACATCCGTTCTTTATCTCTCTGTGTTATCCTCAGGAGAGTGAGATATAATTCATGGTCACCTGGTTGAAATAGAGTGCTTTTCTTCAGGGGACACTCATGAGGAGCCCATTCCTGCTGGGCTGTTTGCCTGTGGCTAAACAGAAATGTTCCCTGCTGTTAGCCTCACGGAGGGGGGAGGGTTGAGGGGGTAGCCACGCGGTGGGGGGAGGCAAAATGCGACCTTGTAACAAAAGCACATGTGCTATGTGTGTAATGTTAACAGCAAGGTTTACCCTGAAAGAGTGTAGCCACTGTTTTATAAAATGTGTCTTTTTAAATACCGCTGTCCCTTTTTTTTTCTCCACCAGCTGCATGTTTTTCAATGATCACAGGATCTTCTCCTTCCCAGAGGCTAGTGAAGCTTAGAAAGAAAAAAAAACGCACTCGAGATGAAATGTTCTCCGAGCTCATGCTGTCCTCCCACACTGACAGAGCACAGACGAATGCGTGGAGGCAAATAATGTCAGAGTGCAGGAAAGCACAAAATGACCAGGAGGAGAGGTGGCGGGCTGAAGAGAGTAAGTGGTGGGCTGAAGACAGGGCTGAAGCTCAAATGTGGCGGCAGCGTGATGAGAGGAGGCAGGATTCAATGCTGAGGCTGCTGGAGGACCAAACCAGTATGCTCCAGTGTATGGTTGAGCTGCAGCAAAGGCAGCTAGAGCACAGACTGCCACTACAGCCCCTGTGTAACCAACCGCCCTCCTCCCCAAGTTCCATAGCCTCCACACCCAAATGCCCAAGAACGCGGTGGAGGGGCCGCCAGCCACTCCGCCACAGAGGATTGCCCAAAAAAAAGAAGGCTGACATTCAATAAATTTTAAAGTTGTAAACTTTTAAAGTGCTGTGTGGCATTTTCCTTCCCTCCTCCACCACCTCTCCTGGGCTACCTTGGTAGTCATCCCCCTATTTGTGTGATGAATGAATAAAGAATGCATGAATGTGAAGCAACAATGCCTTTATTGCTTCTGCAAGCAGTGATCGAAGGGAGGAGGGGAGGGTGGTTAGCTTACAGGGAAGTAGAGTGAACCAAGGGGTGGGGGGGTTCATCAAGGAGAAACAAACAGAACTTTCACACCGTAGCCTGGCCAGTCATGAAACTGGTTTTCAAAGCTTCTCTGATGCGTACCGCGCCCTCCTGTGCTCTTCTAACCGCCCTGGAGTCTGGCTGCGCATAACCAGCAGCCAGGCGATTTGCCTCAACCTCCCACCCCACCATAAACGTCTCCCTCTTACTCTCACAGATATTGTGGAGCACACAGCAAGCAGTAATAACAGTGGGAATATTGGTTTCGCTGAGGTCTAAGCGAGTCAGTAAACTGCGCCAGCGCGCCTTTAAACGTCCAAATGCACATTCCACCACCATTCTGCACTTGCTCAGCCTGTAGTTGAACAGCTCCTGACTACTGTCCAGGCTGCCTGTGGCTTCATGAGCCATGGCATTAAAGGGTAGGCTGGGTCCCCAAGGATACATATAGGCATTTCAACATCCCCAACAGTTATTTTCTGGTCTGGGAATAAAGTCCCTTCCTGCAGCTTTTGAAACAGACCAGAGTTCCTGAAGATGCAAGCATCATGTACCTTTCCTGGCCATCCCACGTTGATGTTAGTGAAACGTCCCTTGTGATCCACCAGAGCTTGCAGCACTATCGAAAAGTACCCCTTGCGGTTTATGTACTCACCGTCTTGGTGCTCCGGTGCCAAGATAGGGACATGGGTTCCGTCTATGGCCCCACCACAGTTAGGGAATCCCATTGTAGCAAAGCCATCCACTATGACCTGCACATTTCCCAGGGTCACTACCCTTGATATCAGCAGATCTTTGATTGCGTGGGCTACTTGCATCACAGCAGCCCCAACAGTAGATTTTTCCACTCCAAATTGATTCCCAACTGATCAGTAGCTGTCTGGCATTGCAAGCTTCCACAGGGCTATCGCCACTCGCTTCTCAACTGTGAGGGCTGCTCTGATCTTGGTATTCATGCGCCTCAGGGAAGGGGAAAGCAAGTCACAAAGTTCCATGAAAGTGCCCTTACGCATGCGAAAGTTTCGCAGCCACTGGGAATCGTCCCAGACTTGCAATACTATGCGGTCCCACCAGTCTGTGCTTGTTTCCAGAGCCCAGAATTGACATTCCACAGCATGAACCTGCCCCATTAGCACCATGATGCATGCATTGGCAGTGCCCATGCTTTCAGAGAAATCTGTGTCCATGTCCTGATCACTCACATGACTGCGCTGGTGTCGCCTCCTCGCCTGGTATCGCTTTGCCAGGTTCTGGTGCTGCATATACTGCTGGATAATGCGTGTGGTGTTTAATGTGCTCCTAATTGCCAAAGCGAGCTGAGCGGCCTCCATGCTTGCCTTGGTATGGCGTCCGCACAGAAAAAAGGCGCGGAACGATTGTCTGCCGTTGCTCTGACGGAGGGAGGGGCGACTGACAACACGGCTTACAGGGTTGGCTTCAGGGAGCTAAAATCAACAAAGGGGGTGGCTTTACATCAAGGAGTATTTCAGGCAGGACTTCATGGAGGGTTCCAATAAGAAATGGTGCACCTAAGTTATTGTTCTTATTGGAACAAGGAGGTTAGTCTGGCCTCTGGTTGATACATGGCTAGATTTACCTCACTGCACCTTCTCTGTGAGTGACTGCAGTGTGACCTAGAGGAATGAGTCCCCTAGATGGGGGATGAGGCAAATGAGTACAAAACAAATCTGGTCTATTTCTTGTTTTGATCCACTCCATCTATCTTTTACATCTTTGGCTGGCAGCAGACGGTGATGAAGGGCTGCATGCCATCCACATCTCATGGCTGCTCGACAGAAGATGGTACAGTACGACTGCTAGCCATCCTCATCTCTTGCCTGCCCGGCAGAAGATGGTACAATACGACTGCTAGCCATCCTCATCTCTTGCCTCCCCAGCAGAAGATGGTACAGTACGACTGCTAGCAATCCATATCGCCTGCCTGCTCACCATAAGACGGTTCAATAGGACTGACTGCAGGACTAAAGAGAATGACCTGGTCAAGTCACTCCAAATTTAGTCCCTGTGCCCATGTCTGCCCAGGCACTCCCAGCTGACGTGGCCAGGAGCACCTCGGACACGACGAGGATGGCTACCAGTCGTATTGCACTGTCTGCTGCCAGAAGGCAATGGGTTGCTGCTACTGTGTAGCAATGCCGTACCGCGTCTGCCAGCACCCAGGAGACATATGGTGACGGTTACCTGAGCGGGCTCCATGCTTGCTGTGGTATGGCGTCTGCACAGGTAACTCAGGAAAAAAGGCATGAAACGATTGTCTGCCCTTGCTTTCACGGAGGGAGGGAGGGAAGGGGGACCTGACGATATGTACCCAGCACCACCCGCGACAATGTTTTAGCCCCATCAGGCATTGGGATCTCAACCCAGAATTCCAATGGGCAGCGGAGACTGCGGGAACTGTGGGATAGCTACCCACAGTGCAACGCTCCGGAAGTCGACTCTAGCCTCAGTACTGTGGAAGCACTCCGCCGAGTTAATGCACTTAATGCACTTAGAGCATTTTCTGTGGGGACACACACACTCGAATATATAAAACCGATTTCTAAAAAACCGACTTCTATAAATTCGACCTTATTCTGTAGTGTAGACATACCCTTTGAGTACCTTATTTTTTGAGTGACCAACTTAAGACCCCTTATAGGGGGTTGATTTCCAAAAAGTGCTCAACATCTAGCCTTTCAAAGTCATGCTTCCCTAAAATGGCTCAGGTTAGGCATGCACACATCACTCATCACGGTTGATAATCTTTGACATGGAACCTTCAAATTCTAGCTGGAGATCTGAG
Source organism: Lepidochelys kempii (assembly GCF_965140285.1). Classification (NCBI taxonomy): domain Eukaryota; kingdom Metazoa; phylum Chordata; order Testudines; family Cheloniidae; genus Lepidochelys; species Lepidochelys kempii. The sequence continues at coordinate 19,600,790 of NC_136394.1, read as the reverse complement.
TGCTGATTGGGCACTGCAGGAGTGGACCACGCAGGAGAGAATACAGGTGCCATTACTCTGAAACTGTCATGGTTCTGATTTCACAGGACCTTTAGATTTGTTGGCTTCCTCTACAAAGTATTCTGGGTCCAGTGGCTTTATCAGAAAATCTTCCTCCCCTTCAAAAATAAAGGGGAGAAAAATAAAAAAAGGCAAAGTTATTGTTAACTTATGACCTCCATGATGAAAATGCATCCAGTTCTGAATTAATTTATAAGTAGCATAATTATTATAAAGTTAATTATGTGTAAGTGAATAATGAACTGCAATCATTTACTCACTGAAGAAATATAAGCCCATCAATTTGTATTAGAATAGTTAAGCAATTTAATTCAATTTTGGAATGACTGTTGGGTTTAAAGACTAAGAACAAACAACAAATAAGGCTAGGCTCATTTTATTTATCCACTAGCTAGCTGTTAACTATATGACTTACTGAGATTGGCAGTTTAATTAAACTGGGCCCTTGTGGGAATCTATCTCCTATTGATAAATGTAACAAAAGTGCACACAATGTTCCCATTGCAGGAGATCACTCCCTATTACATTGGTTATTGCCTTTCAAGGAATATGTTTATATTGGAAAGTGAGCTAGCCTACAGGCAAACCTCATTTTACAAGAGTCTTAAGACACTCACAAAACTTTCATAAAGTCATGGTTTTGTAAAATCAGGGGGAAAATAAAATTGCCTTCTCTTCAGCTGGGGGCCACAAAGGCATTTTGTCCAAAATGGAGTGCTGCAAAACCAGGGTTTATCTGTCGTGGAGCAGGGGACTAGCACTCAGGACTCCTGGGTTCTAATCCTAGTTCCGACTCACTATGTGAGCTCATGCAAGCCATGAAAGATGAAGACCCTGACTGAGGAAAAACACTTAAGTGCATGTTTAAGCTGAAGTCAATGCACAACAATTAACCTTAAATGTGTTCGGGGTGGAGCACACCCTTGGAAACTCCCTTTAAAAATTTCCACTGCCGCTACATTGCCCTCCTTCAAATCTCTGCTTAAAACTCTCCTCACTGAGTAAAGCACTTGACAAGGGCCAGGAAGGGAGGTGAGCTGTGACCACTGATTATCACCCTGATCATAACTTTCTCACTGTTTGAGGGTAGGGAGGACAAGGTGGTGGTTGTATCCATGCACATGCTTGGCAAGCCCTTGGGGACAGTGATTGTCTTTTTGTTCTATTGTTGTACAGTGCTTAGCACAATGGGACCTCAGTCCTTGCGTGGGGCCTCTGGTCAATCCTGCAGCACAAATAAGAAAAATTAACAACAATAATTAATAAGCAGTCCCTACCCAAGGGAAAGAGACAGGGGAGTTTCTTATTATAGCCAAAGCTGGGTATAATAATATTTGCCAGCAAGCTAAAATATCTGTCCATTTGCTTTAGTTTTACTGATCTCTGGTCTAATTTCCCTGGGACGCTTCCAGTTTAACATGCAGCACAGACCTTCCATGTCAGTGGACCGGCATTTTTTAATTATAGCCATATCGCTGAATGTAATGGCAATAAGGTTCCCATAAATGTTCAGAATCTAAACTTCATTGTGCTTTGCAAAGTATAACCATCATTTCGCTGAAATGTGAGAATGCCTTTTACTCCCTTTCTCTATTTCCCAGCAAGCCTCTCAGGAGGACCATGAGTTTTAAATTAGCTTGTGCATGAAGCGATTGTGTCCCCCTTGAGCCTTTGTATTATGATAATGCATAGATAAAGGTAAGTTTTATTAATTGGAGCTGTATCCATGGTGGTTACTATAGAGCAGGGGAAGGGGGAACTGGGAGTAGCTCTATTACACGCTGATTCAAGGATCCAAAATTTGAAGCACAACACCCTTCTCCATGAACCTGCCCTCTTCACCTGCACACTGATTTAATGTGAATTGTTCCAGGCAGCACTAATTCTAACAACTCAATCCAATTTATTGTCTTTAAAAAAAACAACCAATACTCCAAACTCTCCTCTGTACTGGTCTTAAAAATTGCTCTCAGGCAAGACTGGAATTCATTACTGTAGCCTTTGCATAAAAGTACTTTGGATTCACGCTCTGTGCTTTCCTAACAGCTCTCTCTTTGCTAACAGCACAGAGCAGGGCTACGATAGATTTTTCAGCTTTTCCTTGTTTCTCTAAACCTAAACCATTTCACTGCTTCTTAGTTGGCCTCCTGTCATATAGTCTGTTCTCACTATTTTGTTTTTCTTTTCATTATCTTCTGCCCCGACCCCACATCTCAATATTCAATAGATGCCCAGAGATATTTCTTCTGACAGTAGTGCCTGCTCTCTTCTTTGAATCTCACTTTGGAGGTTTGTCTACATGGAGACACTCAAGCAAATTCATCAGAATTAACTTTCCAAGTGGATCAGTTAAATCACATTAAATCCTTGTGTAGAATCTCTTTGGCTTGTCCACATTTGAAACTCTACCCCTGCAGTGCTCCAGCCGTGCTGTCATAGTGCTTCAGTGTAGACACTTACGACAGTCATGGGGGAGGGCAGGGGGGTTCTCCTGTTGGTGTAGTTAATCCACCTCCTCAAGGGGTGGTAACTAGTTCAACAGGAGAATTCTTGCTTTGACCTAGCCATGTTTACACTGGGGGTTATGTGGGCTTTACTACATTACTCATGGGTCTGGATTTTTCACACCCCTGAGTGATGTAGTGGGATCAATTTAACTTCTGAATCTAGCCCTGGCCTTAATTCACTTTGATAGCGAATTAAACGCAACTGGATTAAGGCCACTCTAATTCTCAATAAGAGCATCCACACTGGGGATTAATATGGTTTAACTAGTCCACTTTAAATCCACAGCTTCAGTTAATTCAGATTAATTTTCCTGCATGTTCCCTGTTAAACAAGCCCTGACAGCATTAGCTAGTCAGCATGCAGCTGGTTTGCCATTGTCCAGGGATTTGCCATGGATAAGCCTGACTAGTACTGCTACTGCCTTTGGACTATATTGGGAAGCTGATCGTTTCATAGATCCAAAGGCCAGAAGAACTATTATACTCTGACCTCCTGTATAACACAGGCCATAGAACTTCCCCTAAGAATAATCCCTATAGTAAATCTTTCAGAAAAACATCCAATCTTGATTTAAAACTTGTGATTGAGAGGCCACCAGGACCCTTGGTAAATTGTTCCAATAGTTAATTACTCTCATAGCTAGAAGTTTATGCCTTATTTCCAGGATGAATTTGTCTAGCTTCAACTTCCAGCCATTGGATCATGTTATACTTTTATCTGCTAGATTGAATAGCCCGTTATTAAATATTTGATCCTCCTGTACGTTCTTATAGACTGTAATCAAGTCATCCCTTAGACTGAATCCACCACAACCCCCAAATCTTTTTCAGACTTGTTGCTTCCGAGGATAGAGTCCCCCATCCTGTAAGTATGGCCTACATTCTTTTTTCCTGGATGTTTGCCTTTACATTTAGCCTTATTAAAAAGCACATTGTTTTCTTGTGCCCAGTTTACCATGCAATCCAGGTCACTCTGAATCAGTGACCTGTCCTCTTTATCATTTACCATCCCCTCTATATTTGTGTCATCTGCCAATTTTATCAGTGATGATTTTATGTTTTCTTACAGGTCATTGATAAAAACGTTAAATAGCAGAGGGCCAAGAACCAATCCCTGTGAGACCCCAGACCTACTTGCCAATGATTCCCAAGGTACAGTTACATTTTGAGACCTATGAGTTAGTCAGTTTTCAATCAGTTTAATGCGTGCCATGTTAATTTTATATCGGTCTAATTTTTTAATTAAAATGTTTTGTGGTACCAAGTCAAACACCTTACAAAAGTCTGAGTATATTACATCAACACTACTACGTTTATCAACCAAACTTCGTAATTTCATTTTAAAAAATTAAGTTTGACAGAATCTGCTTTCAAAAAACACATGTTCATTACCTGCCTTTAATTCTTTATGAATCAAATCCCTTATCAGCCACTCCATTATCTTGCCCAAGATTGATATGAGGCTGTCAGGCCTATAATTACCCCGGTCACCCCATTTACCCTTTTTAAAAGTTGCCACACTATTAGCTTTCTTCCAATCTTCTGGCACTTTCCCAGTGCTCCTAGACATATTTAGATGAGAGAGACATTGCTGAGGCGTGCGCCTCACCAGGGGAACATCCCAGGGGAATTCTCACTGTTACTAGATGAGTGAACATTTTAAAACATGAAGAAAAGGAGGACTTGTGGCACCTTAGAGACTAACCAATTTATTTGAGCATGAGCTTTCGTGAGCTACAAAGTGAGCTGTAGCTCACGAAAGCTTATGCTCTAATAAATTGGTTAGTCTCTAAGGTGCCACAAGTCCTCCTTTTCTTTTTGCGAATACAGACTAACACGGCTGTTACTCTGAAACCTGTCATTTTAAAACATGTAACTACATGCTGTGTGGAGAGACCCTTTAAAGCTTCCTGGGGCCAGGTGCTAGGGGAAATTTTGGACCCATGAAAGTCCTGATCCAAAGCCCATTAAGATCAAAGACTCCCCACGAGTGAACTTATTATGGTTTGCTTGGAAGGGAAACATTAAAGGAAGGGGGAGAGGAGAGGAAAGACCAGCTTCTTCAACTCTGGGGCTAATTCTGCCTGCCTTGCAGCTTGTGTAGTCTGTGACACCAATGCACCAATGTCACCTATTGTCCCCTGCAGCTGAGGGCAGGCGCACCTGTTCCTCTGTGCTTTTGTAATCTTAGTCAGCCATCCTTCTGTTTTCCCAAGGCTCCAGGATGAGGCCTTATTGGGGCACCTCTGCTCAGGCAGATAAAAGCCCAGGTGCCAAATTATTTCTAGGGTTTCCCTTATCAGCCTCACGATGTAATTAAGTTTGTAGGCACCCAAGATAAAAGGAAAGAAAGAAAGAAAGAAAGAAAGAAAGAGAGTGGTGGCAGGCTATCATTTGTTATGTTGCTGGCTCAGTGAGCCAGCAAACACGGACCTTGAAGATGATTTGTAGGGTCTGCTAAGCTGCTCATTTGTTAGTGGGAATTACAGGGTGCAAGGGCTCCTCGTTCATAGCATTAGCAATTGATGGATAAATAGCTAGGCACCTGGAGGGACATATGGGGCCCAATTCTGCTCTCAGCTGCTCCTGTTGACTTAAATGAGAGGCCTATGTGAACACACAGAGACAGAATTTGGCCTACAGATGCTGAATGCTAAACAGGGCCCAGTGTTTCCTCCTCTCTCTTCAGCCATACTGTGGGGTGGGGGTAAGGGCTCCCCCCCTCACAGACAAAGGGGCAGAGCTGGCTGGAAAATGACTATTCCAAATCATGTCATCTTCCCAGGTTTCAGGATCTGCTTTTGTTCCATATTGGCGTTCACCCTCCCACAGGGACTGAGATCCTTCTGTGGTCTCTCAGCTTAAGAATTGTCCCATACACGACAAAGGGGAGACTAAACCTCTGAGGATTCACCACTTGGCAGCTGAGGAGTGCAACTGGAGTGGGGAGGGGCGAGCACATCATTGCTTTATTGTGAAATAAAAGGAAGCCCCTGCCACTCTTAAAAGCACCACCCGTCCGCCACGTTCTGAGTGCTCCTAAGGCTGGACCTCAGCAACAGAATGCTGAGGGGACACTGTTCTTAGTATTGCGCAAAACCTACAGCAGGGAGACCACTGCCTCTCAGAGCTTTAAACTGTGCAAAGTTGGGGGTTGGATCAGCCCTTACCTCCTTTCAATGTATTAGGGCAGCATAAATAAGACAGGTGTCTTAGAAAGAGACATCAGACTCTGACACAGGTGTGGGCTGCCAGGTGAGCTTGACAGCAGCAGGTGCTAAATCAGGGATGGCTGTCACATTCCTAGCTGTTTCTGGGAGAGGTGTCGCTTTCCTATAGCACACACTGGTGCATCCGTCTTAGGTACTTATAGACACCGGAATCATAGGGTCTGAGCTCCTGGGTAGTAGGAGTGAGCTGTTACACTCATGTCATAGACAGGGAACTGAGGCCCAGAGAGATGAAGTGATGTGACCAACTCAACGGAACTCTGCTGATTTGCCCCAGCCGAAGATCTAGATCCAAGAGTTTAATGTGTACTCGCATGTTATAGCATGTACTGGAAATAAATAACACATTTAATAATGGTTGGCAGCTGGCCTGACTTCATGAACCTCAGTACAGAAGTATGAGCTGGTAGCCCTGCTAGCTACCTCCTTTCTTCAATAGGATGCAATAAACAAAGTTCTGTTTCCTAATCTGACAGCTGAGGAGAAATTGTCTTAGAGAGTTTAATTACTTTAAAAACCAACAACCCACCAATGCAGTCGGTTGCCATGGCAAGAAGTTCTATCTGGATGGAATGGCACTGGCAATATTGAGGAAAGTGTCTGTCTTTTAAATGCTGGCCTTATAATGAAAGACAATGATCAGCTATAAATGCATCAAGGTATTTAAAGCTGCAAATACAATTGCTAATATGATAGTCAAGGACTTGCCTTGCTGTTATGAGAATCTCAGTGTCTTGGTTACTGGGCTAACTGTACCTCAGACACCTCCTGACCTCTCCAAGCTCTTTTTGCTCCAGGCCTTGAGCCATCACAGCTTTCTTAGGGTGAAAACATACATTTCTCCTACTCAGACCAGATGCTGAGGGTATGTCTACACTACGGAATAAGGTCGAATTTATAGAAGTCGTTTTTTTAGAAATCGGTTTTATATATTTGAGTTTGTGTGTCCCCACAGAAAATGCTCTAAGTGCATTAAGTGCATTAACTCGGCAGAGCGCTTCCACAGTACCGAGGCTAGAGTCGACTTCCGGAGCGTTGCACTGTGGGTAGCTATCCCACAGTTCCCGCAGTCTCCGCTGCCCATTGGAATTCTGGGTTGAGATCCCAATGCCTGATGGGGCTAAAACATTGTCGCGGGTGGTTCTGGGTACATATCGTCAGGCCCCCGTTCCCTCCCTCCCTCCGTGAAAGCAAGGGCAGACAATCGTTTCGCGCCTTTTTTCCTGAGTTACCTGTGCAGACGCCATACCACGGCAAGCATGGAGCCCGCTCAGGTAACCGTCACCCTATGTCTCCTGGGTGCTGGCAGACGCGGTATGGCTTTGCTGCACAGTAGCAGCAACCCATTGCCTTCTGGCAGCAGACGGTGCAATACGATTGGTAGTCGTCCTTGTCGTGTCCGAGGTGCTCCTGGCCACGTCGGCTGGGAGCGCCTGGGCAGACATGGGCGCAGGGACTAAATTTGGAGTGACTTGACCAGGTCATTCCCTTTAGTCCTGCAGTCAGTCCTATTGAACCGTCTTATGGTGAGCAGGCAGGCGATACGGACTGCTAGCAGTCGTACTGTACCATCTTCTGCCAGGCAGGCAAGAGATGAGGATGGCTAGCAGTTGTACTGTACCATCTTCTGCCGAGCAGCCATGAGATGTGGATGGCATGCAGTCCTTCTGCACCGTCTGCTGCCAGCCAAAGATGTAAAAGATAGATGGAGTGGGTCAAAACAAGAAATAGACCAGATTTGTTTTGTACTCATTTGCCTGTCTAGGGGACTCATTCCTCTAGGTCACACTGCAGTCACTCACAGAGAAGGTACAGCGAGGTAAATCTAGCCATGTATCAATCAGAGGCCAGGCTAACCTCCTTGTTCCAATAAGAACGATAACTTAGGTGCACCATTTCTTATTGGAACCCTCTGTGCAGTCCTGCCTGAAATACTCCTTGATGTAAAGACACCCACTTTGTTGATTTTAGCTCCCTGAAGCCAACCCTGTAAGCCGTGTCGTCAGTCGCCCCTCCCTCTGTCAGAGCAACGGCAGACAATCGTTCCGCGCCTTTTTTCTGTGCGGACACCATACCAAGGCAAGCATGGAGGCCGCTCAGCTCACTTTTGCAATTAGGAGCACATTAAACACCACACGCATTATCCAGCAGTATATGCAGCACCAGAACCTGGCAAAGCGATACCGGGCAAGGAGGCGACGTCAGCCGGGTCACGTGAGTGATCAGGACATGGACACAGATTTCTCTGAAAGCATGGGCCCTGCCAATGCATGCATCATGGTGCTAATGGGGCACGTTCATGCTGTGGAACGCCGATTCTGGGCTCGGGAAACAAGCACAGACTGGTGGGACCGCATAGTGTTGCAGGTCTGGGACGATTCCCAGTGGCTGCGAAACTTTCGCATGCGTAAGGGCACTTTCATGGAACTTTGTGACTTGCTTTCCCCTGCCCTGAGGCGCATGAATACCAAGATGAGAGCAGCCCTCACAGTTGAGAAGCGAGTGGCGATAGCCCTGTGGAAGCTTGCAACGCCAGACAGCTACCGGTCAGTTGGGAATCAATTTGGAGTGGGCAAATCTACTGTGGGGGCTGCTGTGATGCAAGTAGCCCACGCAATCAAAGATCTGCTGATATCAAGGGTAGTGACCCTGGGAAATGTGCAGGTCATAGTGGATGGCTTTGCTGCAATGGGATTCCCTAACTGTGGTGGGGCCATAGACGGAACCCATGTCCCTATCTTGGCACCGGAGCACCAAGACGGTGAGTACATAAACCGCAAGGGGTACTTTTCGATAGTGCTGCAAGCTCTGGTGGATCACAAGGGACGTTTCACCAACATCAACCTGGGATGGCCGGGAAAGGTGCATGATGCTCGCATCTTCAGGAACTCTGGTCTGTTTCAAAAGCTGCAGGAAGGGACTTTATTCCCAGACCAGAAAATAACTGTTGGGGATGTTGAAATGCCTATATGTATCCTTGGGGACCCAGCCTACCCCTTAATACCATGGCTCATGAAGCCGTACACAGGCAGCCTGGACAGTAGTCAGGAGCTGTTCAACTACAGGCTGAGCAAGTGCAGAATGGTGGTAGAATGTGCATTTGGACGTTTAAAGGCGCGCTGGCGCAGTTTACTGACTCGCTTAGACCTCAGCGAAACCAATATTCCCACTGTTATTACTGCTTGCTGTGTGCTCCACAATATCTGTGAGAGTAAGGGGGAGACGTTTATGGCGGGGTGGGAGGTTGAGGCAAATCGCCTGGCTGCTGGTTATGCGCAGCCAGACACCAGGGCGGTTAGAAGAGCACAGGAGGGCGCGGTACGCATCAGAGAAGCTTTGAAAACCAGTTTCATGACTGGCCAGGCTACGGTGTGAAAGTTCTGTTTGTTTCTCCTTGATGAAACCCCCCGCCCCTTGGTTCACTCTACTTCCCTGTAAGCTAACCACCCGCCCCTCCTCCCTTCAATCACCGCTTGCAGAGGCAATAAAGTCATTGTTGCTTCACATTCATGCATTCTTTATTCATTCATCACACAAATAGGGGGATGACTACCAAGGTAGCCCAGGAGGGGTGGTGGAGGAGGGAAGGAAAATGCCACACAGCACTTTAAGCACAGCACTTTAAAAGTTTACAACTTTAAAATTTATTGAACGACAGCCTTCTTTTTTTTGGGCAATCCTCTGTGGTGGAGTGGCTGGTTGGCCGGAGGCCCCCCCACCGCGTTCTTGGGCGTCTGGGTGTGGAGGCTATGGAACTTGGGGAGGAGGGCGGTTGGTTACAGAGGGGCTGCAGTGGCAGTCTGTGCTCCAGCTGCCTTTGCTGCAGCTCAACCATACACTGGAGCATACTGGTTTGGTCCTGCAGCAGCCTCAGCATTGAATCCTGCCTCCTCTCATCACGCTGCTGCCACATTTGAGCTTCAGCCCTGTCTTCAGCCCGCCACTTACTCTCTTCAGCCCGCCACTTACTCTCTTCAGCCCGCCACCTCTCCTCCCGGTCATTTTGTGCTTTCCTGCACTCTGACATTATTTGCCTCCACGCATTCGTCTGTGCTCTGTCAGTGTGGGAGGACAGCATGAGCTCGGAGAACATTTCATCGCGAGTGCGTTTTTTTTTCTTTCTAAGCTTCACTAGCCTCTGGGAAGGAGAAGATCCTGTGATCATTGAAAAACATGCAGCTGGTGGAGAAAAAAAAAGGGACAGCGGTATTTAAAAAGACACATTTTATAAAACAGTGGCTACACTCTTTCAGGGTAAACCTTGCTGTTAACATTACATACATAGTACATGTGCTTTCGTTACAAGGTCGCATTTTGCCTCCTCCCACCGCGTGACTACCCCCTCAACCTTCCCCCCTCCCTGTGGCTAACAGCGGGGAACATTTCTGTTTAGCCACAGGCAAACAGCCCAGCAGGAATGGGCTCCTCTGAGTGTCCCCTGAAGAAAAGCACTCTATTTCAACCAGGTGACCATGAATTATATCTCACTCTCCTGAGGATAACACAGAGAGATAAAGAACGGATGTTGTTTGAACGCCAGCAAACATACACTGCAATGCTTTGTTCTACAATGATTCCCGAGTACGTGTTACTGGCCTGGAGTGGTAAAGTGTCCTACCATGAAGGACGCAATAAGGCTGCCCTCTCCAGAAACCTTTTGCAAAGGCTTTAGGACTACATCTAGGAGAACCACAAATGCCAGGGAAAAGTAATCCTTTCACATGCTTGCTTTTAAACCATGTATAGTATTTTAAAAGGTACACTCACCAGAGGTCCCTTCTCCGCCTGCTGGGTCCAGGAGGCAGCCTTGGGTGGGTTCGGGGGGTACTGGCTCCAGGTCCAGGGTGAGAAACAGTTCCTGGCTGTCGGGCAAACTGGTTTCTCTGCTTGCTTGCTGTGAGCTATTTACAACCTCATCATCATCATCAACATCTTCTTCATCCCCAAAACCTGCTTCCGTGTTGCCTCCATCTCCATTGAAGGAGTCAAACAACACGGCTGGGGTAGTGGTGGCTGAACCCCCTAAAATGGCATGCAGCGCATCATAGAAGCGGCATGTTTGGGGCTCTGACCCAGAGCGGCTGTTCGCCTCTCTGGTTTTCTGGTAGGCTTGCCTCAGCTCCTTCAGTTTCACGCGGCACTGCTTCGGGTCCCTGTTATGGCCTCTGTCCTTCATGCCCTGGGAGATTTTGACAAAGGTTTTGGCATTTCGAAAACTGGAACGGAGTTCTGATAGCACGGATTCCTCTCCCCAAACAGCGATCAGATCCCGTACCTCCCGTTCGGTCCATGCTGGAGCTCTTTTGCGATTCTGGGACTCCATCATGGTCACGTGTGCTGATGAGCTCTGCATGGTCACCTGCAGCTTGCCACGCTGGCCAAACAGGAAATGAGATTCAAAAGTTCGCGGTTCTTTTCCTGTCTACCTGGCCAGTGCATCTGAGTTGAGAGTGCTGTCCAGAGCGGTCATAATGGAGCACTCTGGGATAGCTCCCGGAGGCCAATACCATCCAATTGTGTCCACAGTACCCCAAATTCGAGCCGGCAACGTCGATTTAAGCACTAATCCACTTGTCAGGGGTGGAGTAAGGAAATCGATTTTAAGAGCCCTTTAAGTCGAAATAAAGGGCTTCATTGTGTGGACGGGTGCAGGTTTACATCGATTTAACGCTGCTAAATTCAACCTAAAGTCCTAGTGTAGACCAGGGCTAGGTCACAATACAACAGCAATCACCTTAGCAGGTCTGGGCTGGGTTCAGACTCTGCAGGGCAATGACTGAGGTAGTTAGTGACCAGACCAAGTAGCTTCCTTAAAGCATAATTAATTTAGAACAAAAGACTTTCAGAGAAAACACAATAAAGCAAACTCAATGCAAAGCTAGGTCTTCCCTAAGGCTTAGCCTTGCCTGGATCTGGGAGGCCCAATTCTTTCAGACTCACCCATAGAGCCTATCTGTTCCAGTCATCTGCCTGGACAGCTGCTCACAAGTGACCTCCCCCCATCTCCTTACTGGTATATATTAGGGTAGTCAGTGAAGCCTATTGAAGTCAATGGATCTAAATAACAGTATGAGTGTGATTCAGAAAAACACTTAAGGATATGTTGAAAGCCACCTTCATTCAATACAGGGCTTAATCATGTACTTAACTTTAAGTATGTGTTTAAATCCCATTGACTTCATTGTGCTATCCTAAATAAGGGTGTTTTCCTGAATTATAAATAATAAGACAAACTAAATTAATGTACAGCTAATCTTCAACACTTGGGCACATGTTGGTATCCTTGTAAATTCTTAGTTAGCAATTGATCTCTCTCTCACTCACTCACACTCACGCGTTTCAGTCATCACCAAGAATATGTGGCAAAGCTTTGCTTGCTTGATTTTAGTTTCATTAAATTAATTGCAGTAATTGATTTTTTCCCCTGGAGAATATATTCTGCATTTCACAACGAATTGTCTCCTGGCAACACCAAATACAGTCTTGTCTACATTATGTCTCCCCAGCATTGGGGGGCGGGGGGGGGACAATTGTTATATGTCACACTGAATACCAAAGAGACAACAAAGAAACTGTGACAGAGCTCTGACCTTGTCCCTGTTGGTCCCGCATTTCCAGGCGGTTTATGCTAGCTTCAGTGGCTCACTGCAACCCTCTACGTAGCCCTTCTCTCTCTAGGGCCAGGGATACAGTCTACTGAGCACTTTTCATCATAAGCCAGCAATGGAGGTTGGTGAGAGAATTGCCACCGTCTCTGTTGCTCCTACGGCCTCATGCCAAAATAGTTTAGCCTCCTGTCCTGACGGGCCTGTTTTCCCCTCCCAGGAGGTGTTTCTGTAGTGGTGGGTTGGGGGGAACCCAGGCCCGCCCTCGACTCCGGGTTCCGGCCCAGGGACCCTAATGGTAGCAGCTGTTGGCAGCCAACCTTTCACTGCCAGATTTGCTACATTTCCCTGGACCACTTCCCCACAGCTCTCCTGCTTCTCCCTTCTTCACCCTTACCTTAGGGCTCCCTTACCAATGACTTGAGGGTGTCTTTATTAACCAGCTCTTCAGCCGCACTTCCTCTCCTCTGGCTCCCCTCTGCCTGACTGGAGTGAGCAGGTTAATTGGAGTCAGGTGTTCTCATTAGCCTGGAGCAGCCCCTGCTCTGGTCAGTCAGGGAACAGAAAACTGTTAATCCAGTTTATAATATTATGAACTAGCTAATTAAAATGTAGCTGCACCATGAACTTCAGATCTTTGGAGAAAAAGGAAAGAACTACACAGGATGGAAATAAGAAATCAGTTCACCCCAGTAAAACCTATGCAACTTAACTAAGACAAAAATGTAAAAAAAGAACTATGCAAAATGAGAGCTTCTTCTCATTTATGCTATATTATTGCAAAATGGTTTGAAATAAAATGATACCTTTCTTTGAGTGAAATGGAACTGGGATTGTTTTTAAGCAAGTAGATTATATCTTTTTTCATGGCACGATGGGAAAGCGCAATGTTTCAAGCACTTGACCTCACAACAAGATATAAAGTGACACAAAATTAACATTACAATTGAAAAATACATTTGGAAATTTTCTCTCTCATCCTCTTGCAATAGCAACAGTGAGGATTTGATTCTGACAATTCATCTGGACCCACTGAGTGTTTGTTCAAGGTGAGATCAAGCAATGAGCATGGATTCAGTGCAGCTCAAGACACCCAAAGATAACAGCATGGGCCAATATTTGTTTCCTGACTTCTGACAGAAGGAACATATTTTCAGTGAATATATGGAACAGATTTCCCTCTAAGGGCCCATAGAAATATATAAAACATTACTACTTAGTTTTTATTTAGGGTTTGTCCCTAAATCTCAAATGGCTTTACAAATTAATAAGCACTGTGACTGCACAGTGGGTTTAAACACAAATCTGTCACTGCTCTGTTTATTTTCTACAGTTAGGGCTTCAAGGTGTTGAAATAATTGGAGAAGTTTTATTGTATCATGTCAGGGTATAAAATCTGGACTGTGTGTACAGATCCGTGGGAAATGGGTGGGTTCTGGCAGACAGAAAGGTATGCTTTAAGAATAAGTAGCTGACCCGTGTTCTTTGAAAAATCTATAATTGCAATGATTTTGTTGGTGGAAATCATCAGGGCTCTTCTAAAGGAAAAAAAAAAGTTTGCTTGCAGCTAGAACCTGGGATTTGGAGGTCTGAATCTTGCCTTTGCTCTGTCAATACATTTCAAGACGGCATTATAAGGTCCTGTCTGCAGGTGGGGATTTTGCAGCTTTGCTTGCAAACTAGCAGGAAGGCAAAAATAAACATTTGCAAGGCTCCACAGCTGACAGTTTTCAGGACTTGACTCTGTGGAGCTTGGTAGGAGAGAATGTAAGATATTATTCTGTCCTGCAGGTAAGGATTTGGAAAGCTTCCCCTCTATCAAATTAAAAAGCAGATCATCACAGTATATAAAGCACCCCTACATGAGGGATTTGCTACGGAAAGTATTATTCTTCTTTTTGTGACAGACTGTTCAAAATAAACCTCATTGGATTGTGCCTTATGAAGACTAGTAAAGAGCTTGTCAGACTGCCAAAAAGCACAGGAAACTGAAATGGATATTGAATTGTTCCTTTAATTCAAAAGAAGAGCTGATAGTCATGCAGTATTTATCGCTGAAGGGCATAGGAAGCAATAAATGATGCTCTCGCACTTGGACCATATTTTAGAGGATTCTCAAACGTGCACTGTGGATGAGATTCACCCTTCTGTAGAAAGCCAACACAAGCCCTATCCACCATCTGTGTCCCATTTTGAAAGCATCAAGGGGTATATAGGCTTGGGCTGATCCTGCAGCACAGGGGTGAATTTCCATCCCATAGGAGTTAATTGCACCTAAGTGAGAGCAGAATTCGGCCCTTTACATTGCATACAAGTGGCTCGTTGTCACAGACTGGGACATGGATGGTCAGGCCTTGTGGTCAGAGCTGGAGTCAGGAACCAGGAGGACTAGAACAGGGTGAGGGCAGGGCTAGAGCATAGGTGGGGACATGGCAGGAACAGAGGTAGGGCAGGGCTGGAACAAAGCAGGAGCAAAGCTGGATCAGCGCTGGGAGAAAGGCAGACCCAGGAGCGATCGCAGCATCAGTGGACTGAGCTGCCACTGGTGAAGTGATACTGCTCAGCTCAGCCAATTAGGAAATCTGGCCAATTAGGGGTTTCAGCTGCAGTCAGCTAGCTGCTCCCAGGCCTGGCTGCAGGTCCCTCATTCCTGACACTGATCACCATGGAAAAGAAGACAGTACCTGATGGCGAGTGCAGCAAAACCAGACCATGCCATAAGAGTTAGAAAGATTGGTCTTTCCTGGATGCAGTATTAGGCTACCCTCTTTATTATTATTATTTCTATTATCATCGTGCCTAGGAACAGAGTCATAGACCAGGACCCCAGTATGCTAAGCATCGTACAAACAGAAAAAAACCAGTCCTCCCCCAACAGCTTATTCTCTCTCTTCTCCGGTCCCCTCTTCTCTCTCAAATCTCACCAGGTTTGCTCCCTGCTCTATGAATACTCCCATTGGTTCCAGTGGTTTGCTTGATTAAAACCCTCTCGGAAGCGGAGACAAAAATGCAGAGGACGTAGCTATTATTATTAATGGCCCAGGAATCCTGAAACAGCCGGTATGGTATGGATTTAGCCCTTTTCTTTGTCTTCAAATGCTTTTGGCAAAAAAACACAATCAAGTGAAGATACATTATAATTGACGAGAATAATCATTCATTTATGAGGTAGACAGGCCATCGGCAGCTCATTTTTCTGGAAAGCACGTGTTTACAGCCAGCTACAGGAAAGGAGAAATATACCCAACCAGCATGCAGTAAATGGGGGCGGAGGGGAGAAAAGATTAACAGTGAGATTCAGAGCAGAGCAAAACCCTTTGGGTTTCCCTTTGTGAAACTATCAACATTTGGTGAAGTGTCACGGTCATGCTTTCAGCCATGCCTTCCGTTCAGTTTTATGCAATTGCTCGGTGGAATCAGCAACAGTGTATTTTTTAAAAGCAATCGTTTTATGAATTGCTCTGTGGTGTTCATGACATTTACCATTTTTTGCCAGCAAACCCTGCCATGTGTTCCTGGGGAAAACGTGTAAACCTGCACAAAAGGAAAAGGGACTTTTTCTTCTATTTTCTCATGCCTGCACAAAACAAAAACAACAACAAAAAATACAGCTATCATGTGGAAGTGTTAGTTCACTTTTCTTAGAGCTGCTAGAAGAAGAAGGGGCAGTTACTTCAGTGCACCACTGGTTTTTGAAAGATGGTTAGTGTATTAACATATTCCGGTGCTATCATGGTGTATGGAGCGCTGAATGACACTAATTATAGCTTGATCCCAGAGGCCTAACATATGTACGATTCCAGTAAACTTTGGCCTCTCCAAGTGGTGAGCCCTGTGTACTTACACATAGTCCAATTTTGTGAGGGTGCATGGGTCTGGCTGCATGGGGCAGCTTGTAGGTAGCCCTTGTTAGGAATTCCATAGGTTGAAAGGCCTTTATAATGGTATGCACCATATATGTAATGTAAGGGATAGCTGAACTGATTTGGAAAAGGAAGCTCATTGCTCAGGACTCTTCATTCATGTATAGAACTGCATTCAAATGGATTTTTTAAAGGTTCTTAACTATTCACATCTAAGTTGGGCTCAGTTGTCTAATGCTTTTGTTTCCTGCTAGATTCCGTAAAAACCCTTATGAAAACAAACCCACCAGTGCTGTTGTTGAACTACCTTGAAATGCACCACTCTGGTTTCTTACTTTCTTGGATGTCTTTGTGTTTCCCTTTCAATTTACTGCTGCTGATAAAAGTGTGTGTATGTATATGCACACACACACGCTTTTTAAAAAGGCCTTGCTTTTATGTAGCTTTTGAGTAAAATAAGCTATTCATCTCATTCTAAGGGCTAGGAATCAGAAGGCGTCTGCATCCTTATATCGGAATGGAATAATGGACCCTTTGCATAGCTGAGTGGAAGAAGCTGCCATAAAAAAAAAGGCAGGGGTGGGGGAGAAATCAGGAAAGAAAGGAGTGTGTGCTTTCAAATCCTCAGGAGCTTTTTGCAATCAGATCACGGGATGACTTGAAGCTTGCTTTCCCCTTGTCATGAGAAGGGAATGACTGAAGTCTTAAATCTGAAAATGATGCTCTTATTCCATTATTTAATCCAGCAATGAAAAGCTCCTTTGATATGTGGATACTTCATTTACTTCAGTTTGGAAAACATTATGGACCAATGCTGCAATGAGAAGCCTATATGGAAATGGAGGTAGATTGGTGCTCTTTGGTTTGTTCTTGGCACTAAAACGTGGACAGCTAACACTACACATTTCTGTGGCTGCTGGAATCTCTCGGCACTGTTTTACTCTCCCATACACAGCTACGAAGTGCTAAAAGCCAAAAGGAGCTAGTAACTTCTTGCTTTCTACTCTGATGAAAAGCAAACTCTTGAAGAGAATATACTCATAGGGAAAAAGGGCTCTAGGTCATTCTTCCCTGCTGCCCCAATATTTCAACAACACAAATGAAATCCTATTTCAGTGGTGGCATACTTGCTACCGGGGCACGTGCCGCAAGATATGACTTTGCCTTCAGCAGGCTAGCTTTGAAAATTTCCCATCTTTGAAGAACTGCACAGTACCCAATGCATGAAGTAGCTGTCCTAGCTGTGAAAGGATGTAAGTGTAGGTGCAGAGGCCAAAGGTCATCCACCATGTTGGAAGGTGGGGCTCTGGTCTGCAGGGAGCTGAAGGTTGCCATCAACACCTGGCTTTGCTTGCTGCTGTGTTAGAGGCAGATAATATTCTAGTAAAAACAAGGTGAGCATTGAATACAAGCTCTGGCTCCGTGCACAGCGAGTCGTTAGAATTAGAGAGACTACCAGAGATATTGTTTGATTTCATCCATAGTGAGCCCATCGGTGTTGATGAATGATGATGCTTCAGAGGAGGGGTCCTGTTGATTTGGATGAATATCTGTGTTATATTACATCATATAGCAATATTTGTTGTCTAAAAATATATTTGAACCACGGATGTTCTTTGGCCATCCAGTCAGAGAACAGAAACAAGATCATGTGACTAATTTTGACGCTCTCATATAAGCTTTGAATACTGTGTAAATTCTCTCTAGATTGCCAGTTATTAGCTTGTAATAGTCACCTGTTGAATATTTTTGAATACTAAATATATTTTGGGGGGGAAAAAAAGGTCGGATTCATGAATGCTTCGGGAGGCAATATCTGACCCAATAGTTAGTATTTGTTTAACAGTACTCAGCTAATTCTAATATTGAATATGATACTTACCAGATATGGACTTTCATGGGCATTTGTTGGCTTTGAAGTTGAGGGAATTCAGTGAACGTAATCATAATGGGTCATGGAATCGAACATACTAATACCAATGCTAAATTTAAACCATTCAAGTCATAAATATCACCATGGAAGTGGATTCTTCTAATTTAAGATCCGCTTAGAATTTTGAGGGTGTAAGTGACATTGAGGTGGTGCATAGAGGCTCATGCTTCACCCCAGTGAATAAAAATGAGTAATTTCGCTCACCACTTGGGTGGGAATCTGTTCAGCTGCACAAAAGTGGGAAAATTAGACTCAGGAAGTCCTTGGGTACAAATCACAGCTTGAGCTACTGGTTTCTAATGATAGTCTGGAGATCTTTTTGTTTCTAGGGCAGCAGTTCTCAAACGTTAGGAACCTGAGGACCCCCATTTTGATTTACAATTTTACCACAGACCCCCAAGCTCTCCCACTCAGCCCCAGCCCTCAATCTACCCCATTTCCTCAAGGCCCCACCCATCTCTTCCCCCCTGCTCCACCGCTGCCCCTCCTCTTCCCCACCTTTTTCTGCCCCCTCCACCAAGTGACCCCCTCTTCCCTCTCCCTCCCAGTGCCTCCTGCACTCCGGGGAACAGCTGTCCCACGGCGTGCAGGATGTGCTGAGAGGAAGGGGGAGGAGTTGATCAGCGGGGTCAGAGGACCCCCTGGAGTACCCTTGAGGGGTCCACGGACCCCAATTTGAGAAACGCTGTCCCAGGGGAAAAAGACTAGTATGTGTTCACTTCAGGAATAAAACACATAACCCACCTCCACTCTTCCTCCAAGCTATGTATTGCTGTAAACAAGTTTCCATGGAAAACTAAATTGAGAGAGAGAGAGAGAGAGCACCAAATTCATTTCACTTGGGACAGCTCAGTAATTTAACCAAGCTTGTCTCTGGACATTCCAGTCATGGCTAAGCTTTAGGCTCCAATCTCAGAGGGGGGAAAAGTGATTACTAATGCAAACAAATCAATATTTGGAGGCAACGCGGCTCCTAAAGTGTAGTTATAAACAAAAAGGCATTATTAAAACATAAAGAGCTCCGGGGTTCTGAGGTGGACTGTGCATTTAGATTTGACGATTAAACTCTCTGCCATTATCATGCCCTCACCAATAGGGCTTTTCGATTTCGTATCACAAAGTCAAACCCCCAGGACCAACGGGTTACCATTTATTTTCAGCAAATGGGCAAGACTTGCTGGTAGAATAGTGAGTGAAGCCAGAATGAATTTAATTTGCGCATACACACACACATCCTGTCTGGGGTTTAACCTCTGGCTTCCACATGTGAAAAGTGTTAGCTAATGAGATCTGCTTCAGGATTAGATAGGGCAGGGGAGAGGAGTAGCTTCGCTTGTTAATGCAGCAGGAATAACTATGACAAGAATCTGAACTGAATTTTGGTGCCCTTCTTGTACTAGCTCTAGTGGCCCTTCTGAAAAGGCGTCTCAGCTTCCTAGATATTAAGCATCAACCATATTGAATGAAGATGATATGAGATCCAGGGAGGCCAAAAATGACAGTAGCCACAATAGCAGATTCACTACCATTATGAGGCCCTTTCCTACTCAGCTAGTGCCTTAAAACAAGATCTGTTTGATCTCATCTCTGATGAGCACTGAGGTAAGGTACAGGCAGATGATAGCTCAAGTTGTCAGAGATGCTAGGACTGCAGCTAGTACAAACTTAAGCAAACCTCAAGCCATTTAAATAACATGGGATCAGAACTCCCGCTCCCCCACGGAAAAAAACAACAACCTCCTTTACATAAATTGCAGATGCAGCCAGAATTGCTGGATTTATTTCTTTGCAGTTCTTTGCGTATGTGATTCGAGGGTCAAATCGATCCATCTTGAAACGATCTCTAGCATCGTTTTTCACCTATTCACATTAGCATGACTCAGTCTGTGGGTATGATATGCTGGACAGTGCCAGATGAAATATGTTATCGTTAACATGGTTTCAAAGCTTCTGCACCCAAAGAGGTGTCTTGTTTTCATCATTACCCAAGCTTGTTAAGCTAAGGAAAAAAGTGGGAGGGAATCTGTTACATTTAAGTTTTATCCAGTTCAGCTTCCTAAGATTAACTGGAATAGAAAGGAATGAAAAAGAATAGGAGAACTGTTATGATTAAGGACAACATTAAGGAGAAAATTTCACCCTATGAGAAATGGATGTTAACATAGAGAGCTTTACTGCCTATTTCAGCCGTTCACTTTTCTGTGGTCACAAAAATATTGTTCTCCCTCAGAGCCCAGCTTCTTCTCTGGGATCCTATTGATTTCAGTGGAGCTGCACCAGAGCTTCATTTGTACACCCCCCCACCCCGACGGTGTTTGTGACATCAGATTTTGTTGCTATGGAAATAACCAATCTGTCCCTGAGTCAGTATTATGACATCTCCACAGGATCAAATAAGAGTTGATCAGCTGAGAAGGAAGCTCCTAGTTAAAGAAAGCTCTCTCTGTTTGTTTGTTTGTTTATTAGGAGAAAAGAAACCGGTGATTATGAATGGATTACTGTCTGACAGATCTGACAGTAGGAAAGAGGAAAGACCCCTTTTAGGGTTTGACTTTAGTGATATTTGCTGTTTAGTTTTTCACTCCATGAGACTGCAAACTGTTGAAGTGAGGATTTACTCAGAGCAGTGACTTTATTAAAAAAACAGCACCTGCTTATTTAACAGTTCCTCGGTCCTGGTTTTCTGTCACTGTGGCCATTGGGCAGTCACTTTCTTTAGTGGAAAGTAAGTGTGACATGCTACCAAATTAGAATAGAAGCCTAATTCGTAACCCACTTTGTATGGGTGGAACACAAAAGGTGCAGAATCATAGAAATCGTAGAAATATAGGATTGACAGGGACCTCGAGAGGTCATCTGATGCACCCCCCCACCCCTGCACTGAGGCAGGACCAAGTACAGTTGAACCATCCCTGACAAGTGTTTGTCCAACCTGTTCTTAAAAACCTCCAATGATGGGGATTCCACAATCTCCCTTGGAAGCTTGTTCCAGAACGTAACTATCCTTAGAGTTGGAAAGTTTTTCCTAATATCTAATCTAAATTTCCCTTTCTGCAGATTAAGATTATTGCTTCTTGTTTTACCTTCAATGGACATGGAGAACAATTGATCACTGTCCTCTTTATAACAACCCTTAAAGTATCTGAAGTCTCAAGTCCCTCATGCATATTCAGAATCATATCTCCTGACTTTGGAAGCAAAGATAAATTCTTAGGCCCAGATCCTCAGAGTATTTAGGTGCCTAACTCGCATTGATTTTGAGGATCTGGGCCTTACTCTTTTCACTCCTGTTAACAGAGCCATCAGCGCTGAAAGTTAGCTGCAGATGCTATTCCACTGGGTGTATCATCAACTGAATAGCTTGCTAAATTCCCACCAGCTGCTCCTGTGCAAACCTGTTGAAGATAATGGAGTTTCACAGGTGTCACTGGGGGTGTCATTGAAAGACAGTGGGGTTGCACAGGTGAAAATGAAGACCAGCTGGACTATTATTACTGGTGATGATATATGAAAAAGCAACAACCCATCTTGAGTCTCAAGTCCCAGGCAGCCTCTGCAGGGGCTAGCAGTTAAAATGGAGAGCAGCTATTTATTTATCAACAGAGCACACTTGATGGAGAAGTCAAGAGAGACAATAAATATGGGTCCCCCATGGTTGATTTTAACAGAAATTTTTCAGAGTAGAACCTCTAGTTTCTGGGTTCCCAACTTTAGACACCCAGGCCCTGATTTGTGGTGCTGTTGAGCACCCCCAACTTCCTCTAACTTCAGTTGAGTGCTCAACATTTCTGGGAGTCAGGCTAAGATATCTCAGTTATGCATTCAAGTATGAGCCACCTCTGCTGAAAAATTTAGACAAATGGCCAGATTTTTAAAAATATCTAGTGGCTGAAAGTTTCAGATAGGCATTTTCAAAAGCTCTTAGGCACCTCAGCCCCCTTTGATTTCCATTGACTTTCAATGGCTCCTAAAGGCCTAAGTCACTTTTGAAAAGAGGACTGAGCTATCTAAGTCACTTAGGCCCAGCTCCACAGAGACATTTAGCAGTCTAACTCCTATTGATTTCAATGGGAGTTAGGTGCCTAAATACCTTGAAGTTCTGGGCTGTAGGGAAGCAATGTCTAAATACCTTTAAAAATCTGGCCCTAAGTGTGAGTTCACACAGGACCATCTATGGCAGAGCTCACAATAGACCCTTGATCTCCAGAGGCCCAGTTCAGTGGCTTAGAAACAAGTGTCCCTACTTTCTGAAGCTGTGCAAGCTTCCCCAAAGTGCTCTGCCCATGCTCCTGCTAACCTGTGTAACCTCCTGACATTTCAGGTCTCCACCTCTCTTGAATGGCCATCTAGCTGCATATCATTGTGCAATGCTTTTGTGAACTGGAAAATAGTCAACGATCTCCTCCCCCTTGTTGATGACTGCTCTGGGCTTTGACTCCAAATTTGCCGAGGTGAAAGGCTTCAAAGCCCACTGCCTTGCTTTCCTTGATCAAAAATATCCCCAATTATTGCACCCAGAACAAACGGCAGAAAGCTGCAGCCTGCAAACTTCTCAAAACCGGAATTACCTTTAGCACAGTGAGATGAAGTCATTAGTTATTTATTCTCTGGCAATGTAGGTAGATAATTAAAGCATAAATTGAGGTTTTCTAGGTATGACAGCTTGTTCTGATAGCTGCCCCTGGTCCTGATTAAATCTCTGCGTCAGATCTCACAGCAGTTCTTATGTGAGAAAATTCCAGGCTCTGCCAATATTGGGATACAATCTCTCAGTTTGAAATAATTGCAGATTTTATGGGAGGAAAAAACCCCTGAAAACTTGTCTCTTTTTCTGTTTTGATGAAACTTGAGCCTTCACATCTAACGCACATGTGAGAACATCAACCATCAAGTAGGGAAAAGATGGGAATATTATAAATAAGGCATAATAGCATTAAGAGCTGGGGAGTGTAACGTCTCCAGTGAGGCAAATATGCATATTTATGAAAAAAAAGAAAGTAAATTGTATTAAAATTGCTGTAGCCCCTACACAGAGGACAGGCATGGAGGCATTGCTATGCTGAGTCAGGCTGGTGGTCAGTCCAGTCCAGTATCCTGTTTCCAATAATGGTCAGTACCCAGTGATTCAGAAGATGGTGTGAGAATGGCAGTAATGGCCTATTAGACTATTCTAGAACTGAAGCTCAGATTTACATTGCCAGTACTTTGGTGGCAGACTCCAGTCTGCAAGGGAGAGGTTATCACAGTACAAGCCTCCTGGAATCTACCATCCATCCTTTTGAACTGGGAAATGGATAAAAGACGACTGAGGGTGGACCTGATAATCTTCAAAGGGCCATTATAAAGAGGATGGTGATTACTTGTTCTCCATGTCCACTGATGGAAGGACAAGAAATAATTGGTTTAATCTGCAGCAAGGGAGATTTAGATTAGATATTAGGAAGAACTTTCTAATGGTAAGAGTAGGGAAGTACTGGAACAGGCTTCCAAGGGAGATTGTGGAATCCCTGTCTTTGGAGGATTTTAAGTAAAGGTTGGCCAAACACCTCTCAGGGATGGTCTAGGTGTCCTAGACCATTTTTTGTCCATAGGACATAGGTCCATATTTGGTCCTACCTCAGTGCAGGAGGGATGGCCCTCTTGAGTCCCTTCCAGCCCTAAAATACTCTGATTCACCAAGGGACCAGCAAGAAGTGATGGTTGTCCCAAACGTGCTGGCCATGAACAGGGTATGACTAGAATGGAAACCTCCTATAAAGCCTTGGTGGAGGCTAGTGCCTCCTCTCCCAGTTGGAACCATTGCTGGATGGTAGCTGAAATACCACTTGCCTTCCTCCTAGGATGGCTTCTGCCATCTCTGCACCTTTGGAAAATGTCCATTGCACATCCATGGCAGCTTGAGGCTGATTTTTAGAGGTGCAGAGCTCCTGCAGCTCCCCTGGACTACCACTGGAGATTTGCGTGCTCAGCCTGGACCATCCCAGTTTTGCAGCATCCCCCAGAATGCCAGTGAAGCAGAAGGGTAGCAGCAGAGGTCAGGCTAATGAGATATTGATTTTACAGATGGTGCTGGCAGCGGGGTTCCTTGTTCCCACCTGCAGCTCTGAGATACAGTTACTCGTTGTAAGCAAGATCGGCAGATTTTCTCCTTTGTGCTTGGAAAGGTCACAGCTCTCTGAAGTGTCCAAGGTTTATTGTCATTTCCTTCCTCCGTCGATTCACTAAATGCCAGTTCTCCCAATGGCCTCAAGCAAGAAATTAACACCAAACAGCATAAAATGGACCATAATCTCTGATGTACAGGTGGGGTTTGTGCACAGATTTTTTTAAAGAGGGTTCTTTCCCCATGAAATACTTGAGCCATTGCCACTTCTCTTCCTAGGTTGCTTCCTCTTTTGTTTTTGTTTCCCTGTTGTCATTACTCTTTGCTAGACCAGAGCACAATGGGCTGATGGGGATTGCCCAGGAGTAACAGAGAAGACTTTGGCCTGGGGTGCACCCAGAATTCCACACCCTTGCTGCTCACCAAGGTCTCACAATCCTTCTGGAGTAAGCAATGCTGTACTATTTATATTTTGATAGGTCCTGTGGGCTCTAACAGAGATTGGAATGCCATTGTGCCAGGCACCATGAAGACACATAGAAAAAGGTAGTCCATGCCCCAGAGAGCTTCTCCTAGTTGGAGAAGACAGGGAAAGGGACTATTACTTATCCACATTTTACACATGGGCACCAGGTACAGTGAGATTAAAGCCCAAGATCCTCAAAGGTATTTAGGTGCCTAACTCCCATCGAAATCAATTGGAGTCAAGTACCTATGTGCCATTGAGGATCAGGGTCTAAGTGACTTGCCAAATGTCACATAGCAGATCTTTAGCAGAGACAAGACTAGAAAAATATTCCAAGTTCCAGGTCAGCCCCCTTAATCCCAAGACCATCCTGTGTGAACGAACATCAGATTCTTCCCTGTAGCCCTCCCAGAATTACCCTCCCCAGCACAATAACTGCCTCTAATGATCTTAAGGAACACACTCCACTCTGACTCTGGGGTGCAACCTCTGTTGCATCTCAAGTGTTAGCCAGCAAAGGACAGGTTCATTTGCTAATACATGAATCATTATTGCTCTGAGCCGCCGAGCTGTCTTTTTTACAAGCGCGTTTCCAAATGTAGCTGATTGCTGTTAGAAATCATTGCGCTTACACTCGGCAACCAGGCAACCTTAAGCCAATATGCTCCACCTGGCACTGGGAGAGGGTGTTGTGAGAATTTAATTACTAACGGCAAGACGCTGTGCATCTGGTGGATGTAAAAGTGTACAATTCCATTTTTCCCCTCTGAGATAATAGCTGCAGTAGTTTAACTCCAGTTTATTCAGATTTTCTCTGACATTTATGATAAAATGGTTTCAAAGCAGATAACCTACAGAGAGCAGAGCTCTGTATGCCCCCTTCACAAACTGGTTATGGTGTGACACTTCCGCAGAGAACTCTTGGTTGTGAGGCACCTCTCCACTCCCCATCCTTAGCATATGGGAGCCTTGTCTGTGCCAGCTATGGATCAACTCCCTGAAACCACCAGCACCACAAGCACCACCTTTCAGGGCTCACTCTCTCTGTACAGGTCAGCGATAGGCTCACACCAACCCGAGTCCTCCAGGCATCCCTGGGGAGTCCTTAGCCCCTGTTCCACAGAACACTTTTAGAACTCTTCCATCTGCTATTCCTAAAGGAATAGGCCACACCAGCTTGTAAGATTCAACTCAGGACCACCACTCTGCTTAAGACAAAGCCCTTAGAGATTATACATATATATATAGTGAAACAAG
This sequence comes from Lepidochelys kempii, assembly GCF_965140285.1. Lineage (NCBI taxonomy): Eukaryota > Metazoa > Chordata > Testudines > Cheloniidae > Lepidochelys > Lepidochelys kempii. Next base: position 19,574,766 of record NC_136394.1, on the reverse strand, counting down.
AATAAGTGTATCATCAAAGCACAGCGATTCATGTGATAGTGCATAAAAATACTGGAAACAAATGGTTACATATAAAACACAATCATAACATGCTTTCTAGAGACTAAACTAACCGGGCTTTCCCCTATCTCCTACAAGATCGCTAACCCCATGTTCTTGGCCCAGCAGTTTCAACAAATTTGGTTGAGACCCCATCTCATAAGATCAAGCCCACTGGCAGCTTGTCCTCACAAACTGAAGGAACATCTGGACCCCAAATACAGTTTCTAAAGTTCATTGGATAAACTGGATAACTGCTGCTGGGTTTTTTTCCTCCAGCTCCTGAAATCTATTGTTTAGCATTTTGCTCAGACAGTAAATGGGCACTCATTGCGAATGATACAATACTCAGTTTGTATATGATCAGCCAGAGCGTTCTCTATCCCCTGCCCCCTGTCTGCCAGCAGGACATGGATCACCTTTTGGTGACCTGTTGTAACTCACAGACCTAGAGAACATGATTTTTAGTATATATACACTTAACTCCTCACATACATCACAGGCTTTCATTAGAGACCTTACATGACATTCTTTTGGTGAACCCAGGGGATCCCTGTACCCCTATGTACTCCTGCGCCTTCTGACAGTTGGTGTCAACAGTTCCTTGGGTCACACACGGATAATAAACACCATCCATGCCAGGAAGATCTCTCTCTCTCTCTCTGCCCTGCTGCACCACTAGGTTGGACAGCTGAGATTTAAGTTACTTAGTTGTTTGAATATAATGAAGCTTTTGGCAAAATCATCATTCAAAGTTATGGGATACAAATAAACAGTGCTCAAATGCAGACTTCTGGGAGTAGGGTGGCAGAATCCCCACGTTATTCACTTTATTTATTTTTAAGGCCATCTCCCAAACTAATATTGCCAAGGAGACACCAGGGGTAAAATTCAACAGCATGGTCTGGAAACCTACATTCCTGCTATAGGATGGTTTGTTCTCTTTCTTTAATTCCAATGATAATCTGTTTTCCTTGGGTGTCTTTATCTGGTGCAATTCAGATCAGAAGGCTGGATATAAAGACCACGATTTGAATTTATTGCAGAGGAGATAAGTGCTGTGGATGGTGAAAAGCAGGACTGAAAATCTGGAATAATGATGCCAGAAATAGAATCATAAAAACTGATTTAGCACCAACATCCTGAGAAGCATCTGCTGACTTCCCTCTCATTATGAAATTGAATCTGCTCCTGAAAACCCATTCTCCCTAGACGGTGCATCTCTGTGGAGGCCGATTTGAAGGAATTTGATAAGGCGCTATTCAAAGGAGAAATCAGTAGAGAAATGCACCAAAATAAATATTCTCAGCAAACATGGACTGGCTTTTTTAGGAGACCAGAGAAAGTGGCCATTATACGTAGGCACAGGCCTGAATGGCATGCTCTCAGCTCTGGTGTCCTGAGTCACCTGCTCTTGCATCTCTACCAAACCGTACATTACTTTTGGGGAAAGTAGCTGGAAAATTGTAACTGCTGTGCGCCAAATCCAACAAACCAAATCCACTTTTATATGAATAGGTGGCTAACAAGGGGGAATGATGGTCTTTTGGTTAAGTCACTCACCTGGGACTCAGGAGACCTGTGTTTAACTTTCTGATCTATCACAAACTTCCTCTGTGACCCTGAGCATGTCACTTAGTCTCTCTGTGCCTCTCTTTCCCACTCAGAATATCTCAGAAACCTGCTATGGGGATAAATTCATTATTATTTATGAGGTAAGTCAGCATGGTGAGGGAGGTCCTATGGGTGTTTAGAATAATCTGCAGATACCGCAGCAGGCTTCTGAGAGCTTTTCTTTTGTTCCTCTTACATTGGTTTAGTCTGTGTTGTGCAGGCAGGAGGGCGTCTTTCAACAATAAAATGATTGATATTACTGCCTAGATACTGTACCTGTCACTTCAGTAGTTCTTTGACTCCTGAGCTTGCAAAACACCTATGATCCCCATTTTCCCGGTGCTTGTGACTTTTCAAGTTTTCTTAACCTTTGCTCTTCATTGTGAGCCCAATAAGCACACCCAGTTGTAGAGCAAAGCATGCAGTCTGCAGGCCTTTCATAAACAAATGAATGAGGAGCCTGGCAGGTTTCTTAAGCAGCAAATAGCATATCACAGCTTTGTGGACAAATTCTCTGCTGGTTTAAGTGGGTGAAACTCAATGAGAATTGCCAGAGCTCTGCACACGTACACCAGCAAAAAGTTTGGTCCTAGCTTCTCAAAGCATTTCAAAGAGAGAGGCAAGTGGATCCACGGGGGGTCCCATTATCTGTCTCCCTCTCAGCTGTGTAGGTTTTTGCTCTAAATATCCCACAAAGCAAGGTCAGAAATGAAATAACATTTTGGGGGTTGGCTGGCCTCCCTTAGCACCCTGAAAGCTGTCAATCCCGTCCAGTGAAAAGAGGAGCACCCTCAGGCCCCACTGAAGATATAAATTCCAGGGGCGCTGAGCGTGCTGATCATTGTTTGTGATTGGTCCCTTAGATACCACATGCAGAAGTTATGCAGCATCCTTTGGCACTGAGAGTTTGGTCTGTTTTGAAGATGCTCAATAAATGGAGCGTGGATGGCTGGCAGGCAAGAATGATCTAGATCAATGCAATTGGCTCTCATTTGTCACAAGCTAAAATTAACTGTGTTGAGAAAACTTAAGTTAGGCCTTGGCTACACCCAGAAGTTGCACCAATTCATCTAAACTTGGTGAGTGTGTATGTACAATTTCTATATATATAATGGTTACGTGTATAATTATACAGTCTATATTATATAATTGGCATATTTATATTTAGCCAGGCTCTCTAGGAAACTCTGCTTCTCCAACCCTTTTTTGATTGTGAGAGTCTATACCATCTGCCCGGCAGATTGCAATGAACAGTTTAGTCTGAGAAGTGTGCTGGTCCTTTTAAAGTTTAAAGGGAAAGCTTTATTAGTGTACCTTCTCTCTCTCCCTGAGCCTGTCATTGCCAGAAGCAAGCAGACAGGGGAGGAGAAAGCAGAGATCTAGCGCTTAGGGTCTGTGGATAGGTGTAGTCATCAGTTTAATGTACCAGTGGGTTGTTATAAAAATTAAATAGATGTCTTAGTGAGAACAGACTGCATGGCAGCTAATCTGGAATGCTGAAAGCCCTGGGCCTGAAATGAATGAAGCAAAATACTTTGGTGTTAAAGTCTCTATGCTGCAAACTCAAGAAGCAAGGAGGGAGGAGAAAATAAACCTTCCTCTGGCCTTACAAGATGTCACAGTGGTATATGGAAGACTGTGGGCCTGATTCTCAGTTCCTTTACAATGTTCCGGTGGCATAAAGGACCTTCACCTGGGTGGAAGCAGCTCCGCTCCCATTCCCCAGCATAGCATGTGTGTCAGGGACATGGCCCAGCTCACTGATCTATGGCTATTATTCATTGCTTCCACAGGGGCCACAGGAAGCAGGATACAAGTTAAAGCAACCCCGAGGCTGCTCTAACTTACACTGGGGGTGGAAGGCCACAGGATATGAGAAGCACAGACATGGCTTAAACCTATTTCCTCCCTCCCCAATTTCAGCCCCAAGCACAGGAACAGAGTGACTGGGAGACAAGGCCAAATTCTTCTGACAGGACATGTTACCAGGTGGTGTTAAGAAAACCTTTTATTAGGTCTCCTGCACCAGGAGCATGGCTCATCTAATTCCCTTGGGACCCATACTAACCTCACTTTCTTAAAGTGCTACCCCAATGTAGCTCTATGGACTGCTACAGAGCAACTCCCAATCTACACAATGAGATCAGAATCAACTCTGGTCATGCTGTCATGGAGGCAATAGCCCAGGGTTCACTTTGAAAACTGTCTTTGGACACAGGGAAAGCACAAGCCATGCTGAGTAACAGACAGCCAGAGAAACCATGTGAATGAGGAGGGATTTAAGGGACAGTTTCATAACTCTTAGAAGTGTAGGATTTATTTACCTTGAATAGCTGTGAAGTTCCCCATCCACTAAGCCCAGAGAAATGAAGGTAGCCGAAACAGAAGGATGCTTCTGCACTGAAGCAGCCATACCTTGAAATATTCTCCCTGTAACTGCTGCAAACAGAAGTAGTAACTTTGGATCAAGGATACCATAATAAATGAGACACAAATATTGTCCATATTTTTTCTGCTAATGGTGTAAGGCAGACAAGTATAATTTCCTCACTACACCAAGTGAGCCACATTGCTTAGTGGGCTTCAAGGTTTATTTTTGACTACAAAGGGCAGGTGAAGGGTGAAATATAGTATCTTGGGTATAAATACTATGGTAACTTGACACCATTGTAAGGGGAGTATTCTATACTGCTGGCCTCCCTACCCAGAGCAGTAAGTCACTCCAGGATCTACTTTGAGTGACTTAATAAAACAAAAGATTCGTTCAAAACACACATTGCCAGTGAAAATGGGTTAACATTTTCAAAAGCACATAAGTGACTTAGGAGCTGAAATTCCAGTTTCAGAAGTGACTTTTTTACTGAGCAGCCTTCGTCCCACTGCCTTTCAATAAGACTTAAGCCTCTAAATGCCTAAGCGCTTTTGAAAATGGGCCTTAGGTTTTGTCATAAATATAAAGGGAAGGGTAAACACCTTTAAAATCCCTCCTGGCCAGAGGAAAAAACCCTTTCACCTGTAAAGGGTTAAGAAGCTAGGATAACCTCGCTGGCACCTGACCAAAATGACCAATGAGGAGACAAGATACTTTAAAAGCTGGAGGGGGGGGGGGGGAGAAACAAAGGCTCTCTCTGTCTATGTGATGCTTTTGTTGGGAACAGAAAAGGAATAGAGTCTTAGAACTTAGTAAGTAATCTAGCTGGATATGCGTTAGATTCTGTTTTGTTTAAAGGGCTGATAAAATAAGCTGTGCTGAATGGAATGTATATTCCTGTTTTTGTGTCTTTTTGTAACTTAAGGTTTTGCCTAGAGGGATTCTCTATGTTTTGAATCTGATTACCCTGTAAGGTACTTACCATCCTGATTTTACAGAGGTGATTCTTTTACTTTATTTCTTCAATTAAAATTCTTCTTTTAAGAACCTGATTGCTTTTTCATTGTTCTTAAGATCCAAGGGTTTGGGTCTGTGTTCGCTGATGCAAATTGGTGAGGATTTTTATCAAGCCTTCCCCAGGAAAGGGGGTGTAGGGTTTGGGGAGGATTTTTGGGGGAAAGACATTTCCAAGCAGGCTCTTTCCCTGTTATATATTTGTTAGATGCTTGGTGGTGGCAGCAATAAAGTCAAAGGGCAAAAGGTAAAATAGTTTGTACTTTGGGGAAGTTTTAACCTAAGCTGGTAAATAAGCTTAGGGGGTTTTCATGCAGGTCCCCACATCTGTACCCTAGAGTTCAGAGTGGGGAAGAAAAGTCACATAGGCACTTTTGAACATTTGCCCCTTGAGAACTCCACTGTGGAGCATTTCCAGAATCTAGCTAAGCCCTCTTTTGAGAGATACAGTTGCTGGAACCCACCAAACTTCAGACTTAAAAACCAAAGAGTTTACAGACCTGTGTTCTTCCAACCTCTCCAACATGATGTGGTCAGGTCACTCAGGAATCTTGCAGATCTTTTACTTATTATTAGGGCCCTACCAAATTCACGGCCATGAAAAACGCATCACGGACCATGAAATCTGGTCTCTCCCTGTGAAATCTAGTCTTTTGTGTGCTTTTACCCTATGCTACACAGAATTCACGGGGGAAACCAGCATTTCCCAAATTGGGGCTCCTGACCCAAAAGGGAATTGCAAGAGGGTCACAAGTTATTTTTGGAGGGGGTGGGTGGGTTTGCGATATTGCCATCCTTACTTCTGGGCTGACTTCAGAGCTGGGCAGCCAGAGAGCGGCAGCTGTTGGCCAGGCACCCAGCTCTGAAGGCAGTGCCCTGCCAATAGCAGTGCAGAAGTAAGGGTGGCAATGCCATTCCATGCCACCCTTCCCTCTGCGCTGCTGCCTTCTGAGCTGGGCGGCTGGATAATGGCGGCTGCTGACTGAGGGCCCAGCTGTGCAGGCAGCAGCGCAGAAGGAAGGGTGGCAATACCACACCAGTCCATCCTTACTTCTGCGCTGCAGCTGGCGGCTCTGCCTTCAGAGCTGGGCCCCTGCCCAGCAGCCACCGCTCTCCAGCTGCCCAGCTCTGAAGGCAGCACCGCCAACAGCAGCAGTTCAGAAGTAAGGGTAGCAGTACCGCGACCCTCCCTACAATAGCCTTGCAAACCCCTCCCTCCCCCCACAATTCCTTTTTGGGTCAGGACCCCAACAATTACAACACCTTGAAATTTCAGATTTAAATAGCTGAAATCATGAAATTTACGATTTTTAAAATCCTAACTCTGTGAAATTGACCAAAATGGACCCTGAATTTGGTAGGGCCCTTATTATGGTAAGGAGCTCCATGCTTGAAGCTTATCCCTGATAAAGCAGGCATTGAAAAGAGGGGGGCATTGGCAGGCCTTATCTCACAGGTAAAGGGCTTTACATAAACCAAAGTTCAACTAAAGTTGCTTGTACTCAACACAAATGGAATGAGGGGGAGGAGTGATAATGAAACTAAATTCCATTCCCACCTCCCCTATGAAGGTTAATACCAGCACCCTTTCCCTCATACCTCCCCCCTCCCCATACTCCCACTTCTAGGACCCCAGAGATCATTTCAAATTGCCAAACTAAAATGTATCTTTCCTGATATAAAGACTTTAATACCAACAAGGCCCATGCTGCTTCTATTGTCACTTTCCCTTTTTCAGTAAGATAAGGACCACTGTGAAGATCTACTGCTCCAATAGACTTTTCTCTGACAGATCATGGATTGTTATAATGAGTATTTAGTGCTTAATGAATGCCATTTTACTTTGGTGACCTTACTTTCGGAAAGAAGCACTGTAGATTGCAATATGATCTTTGTTAATTAGAAATGCTCCCCTTTCCAACACAGACGCTTTCATAAAGTGCAGGTCATTCACACTATTAACCGGTCTGAAAATGAATCATCGTACACAGTTATATTAAAGAAAGACAAGGAAATATTTAGCAGAGCTGGCCTAAACTGAAAGAAAATATGGCTAATTACTAATGTTGGGCTAGAGAGATAGACCCTTTTGCAAGGGTACTGTTTCCTGCACATGTAGGGGAATGACTGCCATATGCTATCTGATTCTTTCCAGCTGCTCTACGATCTTAACTCAGTCAGCTCATCACATCACGTACCGTACTACGAACTTTTGGTGTTATAGAAACAGCCTAGCCTGGATCCAGAATCAATACAGTAAATACAGGCTGTGTGTTTCATATTGATAAGTAATACAAAAACTCACCTGTTATCATGATGCTTATTACCTGTTCATGCTGATTACACTGTAAGAAATTTCTGATGTGGAATTTTTTTTTAACCTGGATTTTGACCACTGTCTGTGAAACACTTACTAGTCCCAGAAGGACTTGCGAGAACTTTAGTTGATATTTCTATATGGATTGGCCACTGCAGGTGCTGTACTCTTACATATCTGCACTGGAACTGGGACTCCAAGACCAGACTTCCCCGTGATATAATAGACACAGTGCAATCTTGAACTGCAGAATTATGAGGCTAGAACTGGCAATTCACTTTAAAGGGCTAGATCCCCAGCTGGTGTAAATGGTCATAGCACCTTTGACTTCAGCTGAGGAGCTCAACTAGGTATCAGTGCAGACTACCAAAATGGGCTCATTAGCGTTCATAACATATTACATTTAATCTACATTTTATAATGAAGCATACCTTTTTGTTGCTGACTTTACATTTTATTAGAAGATTTCAAAAGTTACAATAATCAAGACTGCAGCTCATGTCACTGGTAAAATGCATAGTGGTTATTAATTCTTCAGGTGTAAGTACAAAAGGGCTTAGCATGACAAAAGGATGAAAAATTATTTGCAATTGCAACTTGCCTTGCAGTTGGCTGTTAGCCTTTTTTTTTTTTAAATCAGATTTATTAGAAATAGTTCAAAGCCTAGGTAATGCTCAGTGCTGGGCAACAGCAAACTGTAGCCCTATGAAAAAATAATAGATGCTTCTGCAAGTCCTTGAAGTAATATCTTGGTACAGAAATTCTACTCTTATCAGATTGACATGCATTGGTTGAGCTGGATATTTCTGATAAGTAAATGTTGTCTTGATTTATTAGAACAAGCCAAAAGTACTCTATCTAAAACGTTGTATTGATACTTCTGTAACTAAGTTGTTAAACTTTGTAAAACCATACATGAAATCAGCAATCACGTGCTAGACGTGCCATTGTATAAATCCACCAACAATCAGGTGGTTGTAGAACCTCAGCCAAAGCTTCATGTGGACATAAAAGTTCAAGTGGTTTTATAAGGCCAAGCTGTTATTTTAACAATCCCCAGTTTTAAATGTCAGCTAAGATCCAAGAGGTGACTAATACATTTCACTTTTTAGAATATTCCTAGGTGATATAAACATAAATGAACTTTACACTGTGTTAACTGAGAATTCTTAGACCTATATGTACAATGTTTACTCCTTGAGTTTCTTTCAATTCATGAACCATGCAGATTCCATTTCCAGATGAACATGAAGATGTTCCAAGAACATTTCATGGTTGTTTTTTTCTTAAACACACAAGGAGCTATAGATGCATGATTCATGCACTCCATTAGATCATGGTGCCATTTAATAATTTCCTGTAATTATGGCCCTTACCTTATTCCCACGGATGTCATGGAAAATATGCTATTAACATCAAGGAGGCAGGATCAGGACTTACAACAAGGCGATAAGTATATTCTCAACTCCTATTCATGAAGAAGCAATAGAATAGCTAGCCCCTGTACAACTCAGGACTAATGCCAGAGAGGGCATGATATGGAGACCAGTGTGATGGTCTGAGGTTCTAAAAATGGGAGAAGAAAACCCCCCTCCGCATCCCTCCACCCCACGAGCCATCCAGGATGCTAATTAATTCCTGTATTTTGAATGATCTTGTCCTCTCCATATCCAGACTCTAGGAGGGGAGTTACTATATAGCATTCAGCAGTAAGTAAGCGAGCAGTAAGTAGCAGTTAGTCAAAACGGCATGAGCCACATGGCCCTTCTTCATTGCTACAAACTTGATCAAGGGAATTCTGACCATTGCTCTTCCTCCCAAAAGCCCCTGCACAAAGTCCAGGTGCTTGTATCTTTTAACTCTGTATATTGTATCCAACATTCTGGATACAATCCTACTTCTGTTGAAATCCATAATCCATACAACCCTATTCACTGGGAGCAGAAGTAGGCAGGCTGCTTAGTATGGCTGTAAATAAGTCATTTCAAATGAATGCTATATATTGAAGGAATTACAAACTGTGTAATTAATCTAAGGAATTGATGAGGGTCAGTGTTATGTCACTGAATCATATTAGTCAAGGCTTCGGTATTTAAAATTTCAAGTCATGTGTCAAAGATTTTGCCCTTGCTATATGGTGAGTGGAGATTCCATCTATGGAACAATATGCAGTCAAGCATCTTTATAAATGAATGGGCCAATGGGAAAAGAACAACTATACTAAACAACAGGGAAGGATTTGTATCCTTATTAGCAGGGAAGGATTGCCTGATTTTCAGAGGTGCTTAGTTCAGGAGCATCCACTGAAGTTCAGGATGCTGCCAGGGCTCAGCACTTCTACAAATCAGGCCCTGAATATCTTTTCAGATCCCTTGCCTGTGGCTGTACACTCAACAGGATGCTGCATGCAAGTAGCAGCATGAAGAGCCTCCTGCTGCACCACTGAAGGTGGGTGACAGCAGTGACCCTGGAGCTGACCCTTAGATTTTAAGCTCTTTGAGGCAGGGATGACCCTGGGAAAGACCTATAGGCATAGCTGTTGATACAAAAATGGATCCTTAATAATCTTGTAGTTCTTGGTTGATTTCTATACCTGGGTTTGCCATGGGACATGCAAACCATACTGTGAGTCACATGTCAGCCCAGCAATATAGCATCCCAGGGCCTGATTCTGAAAGATTCCATTGACTAGAGATGAGTGCTTCATCTCTAGGCATGATGGGGCCCCTGCGAAGCAAGCTTGGGTTACAATGACCTTCAGGGCCCAGTGCAAAGTCCATCAAGCATCTTTTCAGCCGGGGGTTTCCTGTAGCTGATCCCCAGCCCTGAAAGGAGCAGAGCACCTTTGCTTCCTATTGAGGGGGGCTCAGCACCCGCACTCGTGGAGTGAGGAACATTTTTGGGTGGATGGATGGTGGTAACTGTTGGTGTGGATTAGTGCTTTAGTGCTGCTAGTGGACAGACTAGGGAAGCATGTGTGCCTGTTTGGCTTCTGAATTTTGTAGACAGTCCAGATAATATGGTGACAGGTGCCAAGCAAGTCTCTAAATAAATCCATCAATAGATAAAACAACTATTGCCATTTAGAAACAATGCTCTAGATATTTGAAAGTAATGGTGCTGGCACCAGATGGCTTGATTGACTAAAGTAGGTGATAGTCTGGATCTGTAGTGTAGGAGAGATCATGGGAAAGATTTTCCTTGACTCTAAATAACTCAGCAACAGAAGTTGTGTTAGGGCTTTACAACATAAGACCCTGCACCACACACCTAAGCTGCTAACTAGAGGAGAATCAGCCCTGATTCTCCAGTCACATTCCCATCAGGCTGCAGTAGAGATTGAGTCCCTGAATGACTTTTTTTCTGCTCCAAGCTTGGAAACTTCTCCATCCCCTGGCTTCCTGGATCATCTACGGAGGTCACCAAGAGCTATGAAACCTGGGGGTGGAGGGTATGTATGTGTCAGGAAGGCAGATGTTAGAGTTCAAATGTCCTGGGTCCACAAAAGCGCAGAGACCTGTCCATATGTAGAGAGGCAGCTGGTTGAGCCACTCATGCGTTGCTTTGCACAGGAACCTGGAAAATCTGGATCAGGTTCATAGTGTCACTGAGTGGGGCTTTGGCACCAGGCCTTGCAATCTTTCTGGAAGCGGATCTCAAGGACAATCCTTTCCTGTTCATTAACATGTGTAGGTCTCTGAAGTAATGAGGAGGTCCCCTTGCTCCTGTGAAACTCTTTGCTGGGAACTGCAGATCTGCCTTGGCTTCTCAGCTCAGGTCACCAAGCTGGAATGCAACATTCCCTTTTCGATGTCAGGTTAAGAATCCTGCATTCCCTCAAGTATCTCTAGAAGATGTGTTCTTTCCTATTATTCCTTCCAGGCCTGCAAGGGCTCAGGCGGGCTTGCTGTCCCACCCAAAATCCATAATTATGTGAGGATTCATGATCCCTCACAAGAGAAAAGAGTAGAAATAGTAAGTGCAATATGTGGATAGGTTAAGGGGGACAGTTAAGGTTAATGTTACACTTGAATAGGTACATGAGTAGTCTTTTCCTCAGCTTCAAACCACCCTCACACAAACCATTACTGGGCATTTGTGAACTGGAAAGGCTGCTTGTTACAATGGCGGTGAGTGGGAATGAGTGTGCCTCTGTTCCTCAATAACTTTCCTTTCCTTTGTCTTGTTTGTCCAGGCCAAATATTTCAAGGCATAAACTCCAGTCACGGTAAATGACACAGAACAAGGCCTCAACACAACTTTTCTCTCTTTACACTGTATCAGGGGAGAAGATGAACTTTCATTCTTACAGGGCATAAGAACAGAGTGCATTTTTCAAACCTATGTAGAAATCCTGTGCCAATCCCTGCACATACTATTTAAGACCTACTGTACAATATAGGGCTAGAGGATTTAAGTGGTGAGCTTCTGTGGATCTCCTGTACTGAATCTCACCCAGATTCTATATATATTATTAAACTGTATATTTAATTAATACATAACCCCATCCACATGACCCAGGAGTAAAGATCAGTGGTTTGTCACCAGAACCTCCAGAAGGAATACCTTTATATTACATAGTCACATATTCAGCTTAAGAAATAAAATAAGGACAAATCATATTAATGTGCTCTCCAAGTTTCAGCTAAAAGTTGACAGGAGCCAATGAAATGTACATGTTTACTTTTAATGTTTTATTTAGTACAATGCCCTGGATAGAAATTAACTTTCTTTGCTTCTATTTCATTTTGCTCCACTTGCCTTGAAATGGGAACTGCAAGCTCTTTGACAAGCAGATCATCTCATTCACTCTACCATGGTGTCTGTAATTACCTATGATTCCTTAGTGAATTCTAACAGATATTCCCTTCCCCTCCTACCCCTTAACACTGTGACTGAATCCTGTGCTGCAAAATGCTGTGCACCATGGGCCTGATCCAAAGCTCACTGAAGTCAATAGGAGTATTTCCATTGACTTCAGTGACCTTTGGATCAGGTTCCATCCTTGTTCTAGCCCTTTGCATACGGACCCTGATGGGTCACACAGTGAAGTGCAAGCCTACAGAGGTGCTGTCAGTGCTAAGGATTATATAGTCAACAATAGTAAAACGTATCAATGGCACATTAATAGAAACATTACTTTTTATGTTTTCTGGTTCTTTCTTGTTTTAATCTTGGACAATTTTAGGATTTATCCTTGTCTCTTTTCTCAAGTGATAAAAGGATGTGGTTACAGCAGGAAATGTGCCCTTGTGATCACTGACATTCTGCACACCTATGGGATGTGTAGCAGGGGGTGCAAGATCTTTAAAAATAAGAGCCTAAAGTCAAGCTCCTAAATGCAGATTAGGCACCTAAATAAATCACCTAATTATCTGAGTATCCAGCAGTTCCCCTTGGTTTCAGTGCAGAGCTTCGTAGGTGCAGTGTTATGCCTTACATTGTAACTGCAGTCAGAGGGTAGGTTCCAGATGGATGTTCTATAAATCCAAACTACAGTACATACATTGTCCCTCAGGAATTAAATAAGGAAGTGCTGTACTGTGGTTCTTTTATACTGGCAAGACCTAGAGGTGACAATAAAATGGAGCATGTTGATGTTTTAACTATTCAGAATTTACATGAGGACCACCTGGATGCTGCTTTTGAGCAGCCTGATGGTACAAAACCACTTGTAAACATGTGCAGAACTGGCTCTTCCTATAAATACAGACGCTCAGGCAACCACCCTTGAAATTTATAATATATCATATTTTGAAGTGTTATTTATTCACAGTTTTTAGCTGTTTAATACAATGAACCAGACATGCTGAAAAGATGGGATTTCCACTTGTATAGGAAGTACAGTAGAAAAGGCACATGATTATTCATCATAGGAGTTGTGCACCAGTCAATAACTTAAAGCTAAAAAGCTATCCATCAGAGGATTCTTTTTAATGAGGCAGTAGAGGGAACTCCCCTTTGAACTCATCACAGACACAGCTGTCTTTTAATTCCTCTGGGACAGCTGGAATGAGCCCACTTCTCTGTTCAGTTTGACCATCCCAAGATTTCCAGGGCATCCACTGATCTGAGGGAGAAGGCAGGATGCTTATTTGCCTGTTTGTTAATCAGTGCCTAATAGTCCCTGGCCCTGGGGAGTCAACTCCTTTTCATAGTAGTCTGCTTTAACACAAATGCCTTGAAGGGTATCACACACCGAGCAATGGACGATGGCAGAGGTGACAGCTTCTCAGCCCCAGTAGTCAATGTCGACCATGTTTTATCCAGTTTCTAATCATCCATTTTTGCCCCGAGCATCTTTGTACCACAAGTCTGAGCCCAAAATTGGCATCCTTTGACATTTCCACTTCTAGACACCGTCCAGTGTTTCTGCTGATGATTGGACCATTCTGAATTGAAGAAAGAAAAACGTTAGCACTGAGGATTTGTCCACACTACCCAATGGCTGATTTTTGCATTACAGTCTTTCCATTATTCAGGTATTTGAGCGAGGAATGAGCCTGCATTTGTGGCTGGTTGCTGACAGAGTTGTGCTTGGCAGTGTGGCTAGAACAGAAATTTCTAAAACAGAACAACTTAGCTGTGCTAAGGCTCCTTGGGATGAACCTCTGCTAAGAAAGGTGGGACGGGACTGTCTGTAAGTATGCAGCATGATCACTTTCTATCGGCAAAAGTTTAGAGCCCAGGAAGTGGATTCATACAAGGCAAATACTGCTCTGCCTGAAGTCTCCGGGAATAGGTTTGGGTCCACACACAGATCTGGTGTGATGACACAGGTGCATATGGCAGCTGCAACCAGTTGGAGGCAGCGCAGGAGTAACAAAAGTCTATCTCTTGCTGTTTCAAAAGCCTCTATGACAGCTAGCCACACGTTTCATTTGTAGATCAGTTCAGAGAAGCTGATGACATCCTTAACTGAGCTCTGATGCCTTTACGGGGACATTGTGACTTTGAGAATCTTACACAAAATGATTTTTTTCTTCCTGTTAATCCATCAGCATGAAACAAAGACGTGATAAAAGCTGGGGAGGCACAGGGGTTGAGTGGATATGGTACTGGTGTAACAGTCAGGATGCTTGGCTTCATTTCTCAACTCCGCGGCAAACTGGCTGCATGACCTTGGGCAAACCGGCTCACCTTTGCCTCTTTTCGCCCTCCTGCTCTGAGTCTGTCATGTCTATTTAAGACTGGGAGCTGTCTGGGACAGGGACTGTCTCTGGCCTCCGTGCTTGTACAGTGCTCAGCGCAAGGGAGAGCTCTGCTGATGGCATGACATAGCCCGGGGATGCTGGCTTTCATGGCTGAAGTTCTCTTACACTAAGGACTTTATACTTTGCCAGTACGCATTTGAAACGGTAACACCCTATGTCATTGTTTTTCTATTAAACTGAGAATTTTAAAACCAGCCTTTGACTCCAAGGGTACATCTATGTTGCAGCCAGCGGGAGCTATTTGCAGCTCAGTTAGATGTACCAGCACTGGCTGGACGCTAGCTAGCTCGTGTGAGTCCATCTATGCAAGTTGCCATTCCCATCCCCTGCTGCAATGTAAATGTATCCTCAATGGAGGGGTAAGTGGAAGGGTTAAGTCTCATTTGTAGCTTCAGAGAAGTGTGTGTGTGTAAAAGAGTTGACGCAATCTCAATATCTTTCCACCTGGTCTTGTGTTGTGAGCTCTGAGCTCTCTCCCTTTTCCTGAACTTTCTGAGGAACCTGTGGTTGGAGATATATAATCAGTGCAAATAATGTGCTTTACTTTTGCTTAGCAGCAAACAACTACATGGATTCCCTATTACCTAGAGCAAGCACTCCAGTCTAATTCATAGGATCACAAACCTCTTTGAAAGCTCTCTTCCATACCTGTGTAAAATCCCAGAGTCTTTGTGCTGGTCTCAAGACATCTTCACATTTCTTCAGAGTAGGGGTCCTGCCTTTCCCATCATCAATGAGACATTTGGAGTCAGGCAGAAAGGTCGTAGAGCCCAGAGGCCCTAACTGCAGAAGCCCTTCAGAACTATAGCGGACAAGCTGGAGAAAAGAAGGAAGAGAAAGACAACACACATTTTAAGCCATATCAGCACCACTAGAGACTTCCAGTGCCAAAGGCTGGAAAATTATGCTCACCCACCACATTTTCAACTGTGGTTGCTTGTTTTGGGTGCCTTACTTTGGACAACTAGGGCCTGAGTTAAGGTGTGCCAACTTCAGAGGGAGTTGAGGCTGGACTAACTTACACCAGGGGATGGTTAGAATATAGGGAACACACAAATGGCTTAAAGCCACCCTGGCCCCACCATCCATTTCTGCCTCAAGTGCAGGAATGGAGCAACTGAGAACAGGGCCCAGTAGCTCCTTTGTGTTATCCCTTGTGGTTGGGGTGCCCTATTCCAGCACATACTTTTTATGCAGAGAGGGAGTGAAACATATATTACCAGCATGGCATCGCTCATAAGACACATAGTTCTTCCTCCTTCTCCCCACCCTCTCAAAAGAAAAAAAAAACAACGTTGCAAAAGGGCAATCAAGAAAATGAAGTAATCAATATGTAAATCATAACCACTCTTGAATCCATTCAGTGGGAATTGATTTAACAAGGACACAATGGCAATTTGCCATGCAGTTTGTTCTTAAGAGCTCTGTCAGAGCCTATTGATAGCAACCACTCTAATTAGTTTTTGTAAATAAACATTACGGAAAAAAATCCATCAGCACAACTTGTACATCAGGTATCCAAAAATAAGAGAGGAGGAAAACAGTCGATTCATGAAGGAAATAGCAGATCTGCTAATGTATGCTTCAGATCTGGACAACAATGAGCTAGACTCGGCTATTTCACTTCTGTTGAGGGCTAAATATTCAGAAGTCTAGTGATGTGGTAAATGCTATCGGCTATAATTAAAGGGTTTAGTAAATGACATCTCTTATTTTTGAGCTTTTTTTAATAAAGAAAAAAGTTTAAGCAGGCTGCATGCAAGCACTAATGGCTTAACACACACAACACATGATACACTCATTAATATTTCCTATAAGAGTATAATGACCTTCAGAATTTACCCTTTCTTCATTACACACACACACACACACACACACACACACACGACTATTTCACTTGTTTGAAGCCATTGTCCAGTCCAGGAGATGTGAAAAATGGATCTTTTGGAGCTGTCACTATGTGGAAGCAAGGATTCATTTTATTACATTAGGGCCTGGTTGGGGGAAAATATTAAAAAATCAAGAGGAGGGCCATTGCTGCTCATGACTAAGGGTTGCTTGTACATCATGCAGTACCAACAAATCTCTCATTTGCAGGTTCTCATTGCATTTCATAAACTGAATATGATAATAATTAATAGTACTTTCCTCAGAGTTATAAAACAGCCTTTCAGCAGAAGACTCCAAAACACTTTTAAAACATCTTAAATTTCATAACACCCCTGCCCACTCAGGTGGAGAAATGTGTTGTCCATTTTACAACCAGATAAACTGAGCCACAGAGAGGTTAAGTGATTTGCCTTACTTGAAATGGGGAAGTATTTTTAGCCTTCTTTTATAGACTGGTCAAGTAACATGTTCACGATCGTGCGTCACAGAGGTCAGGAACATGTTCAAGATTACACAGCAAGTCGAAGGTGAGCCAGGGATAGAACCCAGGAGTCCTAACTCCCCGTCCCTCCTTCCCAACCACTATCAAATGCTTTTTCTCCTCTATAAACTGTTTTGAATTTTTTAGTTAAACAGTAAGGGCATATTCTGACCTTCTCAGTTACATAAATGTGATTCTGGGATAACTTTGTTGCGTCAAATTCCGATCAGTCGCTTGTTTAAATCCGGGGTAACTCCACTGATGTCTCGATTTACATGTAAATGAGATCAAATTTTGGTCCCTGGGCTCTAGATTTAACCATGAGCAGAATTTAGCTCTAAGGATATTGCTAACTGGAGACTACTGTATGGCTCACATTTAGTATGAGGCAGAGAGCTGCAGAGCAAAATCTTCAGCCATTGGAGAAATGCAATTATCACCGAGAAATTCACTACCTGTCTTGACTTATTGCTGTTATGAGACTGAAAATACTTAAAAAGGAATGGAAGGAAGGTCGTGAACCCTTGGCATTTACTGGATATTATTGACCAGGGCAAGTGATGATATCATTAAGGGCCAATCAAAAAGCTAGATTGCTAAAGATATTTCCTCATTCTTCTTAGCCTCAGCAAGCACATACTGTGAATAATCATATCTTCCCATGGCAAAAGAGCTTTGTCTGTTCACTTTTAGACCCGAGGTCCTTTGACAGAGCATGTGTTCAATGTTACCACCTGACATTTTTTTTCAGTGCAATCATGTGGAGCAAGGAGTTAGGCTGGAGACTGCATCAGAGAAAGCAGTAGAATAACCCCATGAGGATTTCTCTTGTGGATGAGTAAATGACATCAGTCAGTGTACTGTCTGTACATTGTAAATCAAGGTCTATAAGACACCTTTTCTTGCCTTTGCCTCTGCGGGGTTGGGGAAGTGTTTAAAGCAGGCAAACTAGTTCAACATCTGAATGGCCTGTCAGCTCACACAAGTGAACTTCTTTTCCTTCCATACAAGGGTAAAATCTGTTGGGTTTTTCAACATTCTGCATATTTCACACTTCCAACTCACTGGGAAGGATGAGCAGAGAGTGAGAACGAGACGCAGTTGTGGCTGGGAACTGCAGCCACGGCAATATGGTTGGCTTGTGTTATTGTAGTTTTTATGTATCCACCCCTCCCCTGCACAACTCCAAATCAAAATATTCACTGAAGACTGGTTAACTTGCACTAGCTAGACAACTAAGTCCGGTGTTGATAATCAGCTACATGATCTATAGTCCAGGGTCAATTTCCCCTGTGGATCAGAACACTCTGTGGTTTAAATGACAGAATTTGCCACTGCAAACCCTAAAATAAACAGCTTTTCTATGATAAAATATTTCATTTCCTTTGGAATCCCTACAGCCTAGAATTGTGTGTGCTGAACATCACAGGAACCAGCACTTTCTGATGTTATAATATTTATAGGGCAGACCACCCATCAAATACAGATAACCTGCTAAGTAATGTTATTTCTGCTTAGGTCTTATATAGGAAATATATATGTATATATGTAAATATATATATATATATGTATATATATATGGTGAAAGATACAGTCAGTCTACAGAAGCCAGTCTACCTGCTACCGTGACGGAGTGAAGGCTACAGCCAGAGAACAGATCAATGCTCTCAATTATCTCAGTAGATGAAAATGGTCCCATTTGTGCCATTGTTGTAAAGGGCATGTCAAGGGTTTAGTCATCAAGGATTCATATTTTCATTTGAGTCACATTGGCCATCAAGACTTCAGTCCACCATGCAAGACCTTAACACCATAATAAGAAACACAGTTCTTAGCATCCACTCCTGTAAGAATTGGAGTTTAAAAACTCATGCCCACAATCAGGTGGTTGATAAAATGTAATAGTCCTCCAATTACTCCAAACTTGCATATGGCTAACAGATCCTAAAACATCCCAAGTCATCAGTGCTAAAGTACTTTCATATTAAAGTAAGTGGTTTAATACTGTAGATCAGAAAAAAGGGGCAAAGACAATGCTTCAACTCCCCTGTGGCCTTCCTTAACAATATAAATAAGATCTGGAGCTTTGATGCCAACTTGTTGGAATGTTATTGGATTTTGTCAGATATTGTAAGTCAGACAGAGAAATCTCTCTGCAGCATCTGAATGGATACAATAGAAAATGTTAGTTCTTTCTCTGACTAACATTTTACTTTCTATCAAGGACAGAGGGGAATTTAGAGAGCTAACTTCAACTCTGGTGATCATTCACTGAGGTCAGTTTAACTACACCAAGGGTGAAATTAGTTCATACTATCCTACCTGACTGCATGGGACTCATTTGTTTCTTCTTCCTTTGTATTGTGGTGGCACTTTGAGGCCCCAACAGAGATCAGGTCTGATTGTGCCAGGTACTGTACATACATATACTGAAGAAACAGTTCCTGCCCTGAAGAGATTATAATCTAAACAGACAAGATAGAGTAAAGGTGGGGGGAAAGAAATTCTATTATCCCCGTTTTATACTGGGGATCTTAGGCACAGAGGTTACACAGGGAATGAGACCACATATTGAACACAAATCTCCTGAATTCCAGAGCCTGGCCTTCTACCAATATTTTATAGTGTGCTCTTTTTTCTTTTTAATCACCTAACACACATTCATAAGGTTCTGTTAACTTATTAAGAGAAAAGCTGAAGGCTGAGGCGAGGTAGCGAGATATATACTGCAACTGTTAAATTAAAAGTTCTTTTCAGAGGGTTCAACCTTTGTGGGACATGCTCCCAACCAGAAGAGCATCTATACATTCTCCCTGCAGCATGGGTTGTAACATCTTGGGCCAAATTCTTCCCTGGTGTAACTCAACTAAAGTCAATGGCATTGAACCCTTTCATTTCTCTCTATAAAAACAAGTATAACGCTGTCTCGATGTAGATTATATCCCTGCTCGTTTTACATGTTCATCTTCTGTCGTCCAGAATGAAAACAAAAATATGCTTTTGAGACTGGCATGAGGCTGAACCTTAGCCAAGCGTTTCCCTTTTATCAGAGAAGATCTAAGCGATCCATATAAGTGAAACTGAAGCCAAGTGTTCTATTGAATACCTCAAGATATAATCCTCTGATTATCTGTTGTACATGTGACACTAGAGGATTTTTTCCTTCTACCCTTCAGGAACCAAAGTGGAATGAGAAAACCGCCAGAGGTTATTTATCAAAGCAACCATCTCCAGTTTTAAAATGGTAAGCAGTGCTATCTCTGGAAGGTGTCACCCAGATGGTAACTTTCTGATAAGTAAAAGATAGCTTTTAATTCAAGGTTGGTAGCTTAGAGTGTCTGCTCCACCTCATTTTCATTCCACAGAGACAAAGTGTGAAGATCTCCACATGCTCAGATAACTGTTGTAGGAATTACCACACTGATGGACTTTGGCAGTTTTTAAAATTAAACTTTTTTTTTTTTTTTTAAACTTCCAACACTGTTTTGTCTTCCTAGGCTAATTTTAAAGCAGGCTCTCTCATCTGTAAACCTGTACGGAAAAAAAGAGAGAAAGTCCCCTTGGAGTATGAAACTTCCAACCTACTCGGGAGCATAAAGAAATGATGAATAAATATACAGATTTGTACAGAACATGCAGGTGCCAAGACGACAAGCAATCACGCTTTCATCCACCCCAGGTTCCAAACAACTGACCGCACCATCCAGTATGCAACTCTAGAACACCAGAGCCCTGTCAAGTAAATTGTTAAATATCTGCCCTCAAGCAACAGTTCAAGCGAGGCCTTTCATCTACTCCTTTCCCCTCTGTTTCTGTAGCTACAGTGCTGCGGGAATCCAAATGCTGACCTCTCCTCTTTCTGCTTGATCTATATGCCAAGAGAGTTCTCGCTTCCCCATCGGCAGTGACTCATCTCTGTGCCAATGGGGGAGTGTGTATGCATGGCGGCGGGAGGAAAGGGAGTTGCTGTACGTTGTTCATCAACACGTTTATGTCCCCGGCTGCCATTTCCCCTCTTATTAAATCCCCTTCCTCTTTCGCACACTGTATAATATCAGGGCTACCTCATAGCATTCAAGATAGACACTGAATTCCTTTGAGACTGTGCCACCATTCGCAGATAGTTGATGCAGGATTGTATATAAACTCTGCAGCCATTCTGCAATGCTCCCAGCCCAAGTTAGCCAGGAATAGGAGAGCCTGGAAATGATTCTCCTATGAGACAGCATATCTTCCACTGACTGCCTCATCTTCTCGTTCAGAAGCGAGTCTATAATAATGGTTCATTAGACAGCAATGCAAACCAATGAGTATTAGAGATGGTGGTGCAAGACGGCAAACTTGCAGACCCCCGGTCTTAGCAGTTCAAGATTCTTGTCATTCTTATTTCTTTCCTAAAAACTCTTAAACCCTATACCACATTTTGCATGTTCTTCAGTCATTTCTTGTCCAGCAATGACTCACCGTAGTTTAACTACAGGTGTGTTTTTAAATAGATTTGGTTAAACCAGTGCAAAACCCTGTGTCCACACGCTTCACTTGGTTTAAACCTGGCTTTTATTGATTTTGCTTGAGTCAGTTCTTTCACAAGTTAAGCTAGTGGTAACCCAGCGATAACTGGTGTCAAAAGTGTCCACACAGGAGTTTGCATCGATTTAACTAAATCGATTTTAGTTAAACTGGTGCAACTTATGCAAGAAGATAAGACCTTAGCTAGTGAAAAAATAAACCCAAAGAAAGAAGTTTTGTTAATGATGAGGATTAAGGAGTTAAAGGTGGAACGGTTGGGGTGTCTTTGGCTAGTTGTATGGTGAAGGCTATGGTTCTAGGCTATGCAACACAGAAAGAGTGAAAAGGATAGGTAGTGGAAAAGGAGGCTAGAATGAATAATGCACTCATAGACACTGATTCAGCATGTGCTTAATTGTAAGCATGCCGTTGCTCACTGGCTTCAATAGGACTTCTCACATACGAGCAGTCAAGCACATGCTCAAGTACCTGGCAGAATCGGGGCCACAAAATCTAACAGATCATGGGATGAGTATTGAGCTGCCTTCACAGCAGTGAGAGGCACAAAGCATTGGTGATAATCCAACTGGTGAAAACAAGTGCCGGTCTAGATGGGATACAGTCTCACATGCAATAGGAGCATTAAAATAACCCAACACAATACAATACAGGCATCTTATGACTAGTACATGAGACTTAAAATGTCAGGAACTCAAAGCTAAACCTGCCAGACAACTATATTTACTCACACTCATTACAGAGGGGTTTTAAAAATGATTTAACCTAGTAAAGTGCTAGCTGTCAACACCTTTCGTGCTATCTACTTGAATATCCTTGACTAGGGTTTGTGCTGCTGCAGTCCTCACACTGAATTAATTTTGTAAATTGTGGTGAGATGGTATAATTTTTCCAGCTGTGTAATCATTAATTAACTTGGCTCCATGTGAGTGACTCCAATCCATGCTTATCTGCTAAATGCTCATCTTAGATAACACAGCACCTCTCCATACAGCTTGGCGTTTCTTACAGAATGTAAACTAAACTGGGGCGGGGGAGGGGGGATGGATAATAGTACTGGATGATCCAGTAGATTAACTCCTCCAGTTTGCCGATTTACTTCCCCTAAATATCATTCTCAGGCCCTGGAAAAAGGTATTTTATAGAGCGATGCAAATGGAAGCGGGAGGTAGTGTGGTCTGGTAGGGAAGGCATTGGACTGGGAGTAAGGAGAACTGGGATTGATTCTGGGTTCTGCTGGCATGAAGGGCATGTCATTTCACTTTTCTGCGCTTCTATTTCCCCTCCCGTCCTTTGTCTTGTCTATTCAAATTGCAAGCTTTTTGGAGCAGCGACTGTCTCTTCCTATTCTTTGTACAGTCCCAACCCCCAACCCCCAGTGCTACTGTAATATTAACAGCAACAACAGAGTTTCAACATTTCTCTCAAAATATGACTGCAGTAGGTATTGAGTATCTGAATGCAAGAGGTTTTAGACAGAAAAATCTCCAGCCTGATGTACTGAACAGAACCATCAGTAGCAAATTTTGGACAGGGCTATGAAACAGTTCTTGTCCTGCCTCCAGCCCTAAGGGATTGAGGGGAGGGGTTAGTGTTACAGTCCAATGCTAACTGAATCCTTTTATAAATGTGTAAATGAAGGGGAGGGGAGGGGAGTCTTTAGGTGTCCCTCAGTCTCCAGTTGCATATGAAGCCAAGCTCAGATGCTCTTGCTTAGGACTGGGCATAGCTGGTGAAAGGGCTTGCAGGGACACTTCCCAAGCTTGCAGGTTTGGGGGGTTGCCAGGCTCCTGGCTGGTGAAGTGGGTTTGTGTGCATTCTGGCATATTGACACCTATTAACTAATCAAGAGACAAAATACTCCTATGATACAGGTAGGTAAATATCATGATCCCCATTTTACACATCGAACACAGAGATTAAGTGGTTTGATTAAGGAAGAGTTGGTGTCAGAACTAAGATGAACATCATGTGCTTAGTCTATGAGATGACAATACTTCTCCCACTACGGAGCTGCTCCTCCTTGTGCTCGGGACCACAACAGCCATTCAGCAGATAAGCCAGCCCAGCTGCAAGCAGCTATCTGGGAGGGCATCTTCAGCAGCATTCCAGGCAGTACTGCCCATCAACCAGCTATGTGGAAACCAAATATCAATGCCATTTTGGTTCAAAAATATTCAGATTCATGCACCTCCTTCTCCCCAACGCTAATAAATGCCTGGTCTCTGTTTCCTCAGAGCCCTTCCAAACAAACTTCTTGCTCACCTTCCCTCGCTATTGGGCTCCAGGGCTTTTCAGATCTTTGCCATGTTGGCTGTCTCTGCAAGATCAAGAATTCTGGGTCTCCCATGCTCACACCCGAGAGGAGCATAGTTTATTACCTTCCTTTGACACATCAGTTCTCGTGGAAAAGAACGTGTGTGGTCCATCATCACTGAGCACTGTAGCTGCATGATGGATGCACTACTTCAATGGGAAGAATTCCCAACCCTCAGAAGAGGATCCATATCATCTACTGGGCAGTGCCGTGTGATCCTGAAAGGCAAGGGGGACTTGTTACGTCCCACATGAAATGAACTAAGATCCGACTGGAAAGTCATGGGAGAACCTAGTCTCTGCTGAGACATTAACTGAAGCTTAAGACCTATGCAGCCTGACAGCCAGTTGGTAGACATTGGGGGAAATGACTACTCTGCTTTTCATGGCTGTTGTTAACCTTAGCAACTTTCTAAACCACAACTGTGATGCATCCCATACCCCTTTCTTTCGAGAGTGAAGTGTATTGTATCAAATAAGAGAGTCAGGGTGACCCACTTCTAGGTTGAACCTGCAAAATAAATTACAGTCAGAACCATTTACCTCACTATCTCCACGACTACTGGCACTAGGCACAATATTAGAGATTGAAAAGAGACCTTCTACAAGGACTTTAAACTGGGACCTTCTGGCTAAAAGAAAATTTTGCTAGAGATTGAACTCTCTGTATGAGCCTTGGCAGCCTCTCACTGAAATGGACTCTTCCTGGAAATCTCATTTGCATCTAATTAAGAAACTCTATTTTGTTATCTTAACCAAAGGCTACTCCATCTAAATTTACTCTGAAAGTGTCAGTCAAGTGTCTCGTAATAAGACCACCAAGGGTGGATGCTTTTGTAGTGTGAATTGAACATCTATCCACTTTGCTGTAATAAGGTATGACCTGTCACTGGCTTGCAATTAACCGCAATAGGCAATACTTATATTTTGCAAATCTTGTTATGCTTCCATGGTAATGTACAAGCTAAGGTTCCAAGCCAATAATATGTATAGCTGAACTTCAGTTAATCGTTTAGTCGGTAATAAGGTCAGACTTTATTTATGCATGAATGACTGTTCATTAATGCGGGTCTGATTTAGATGGTGCTTCAACAGAATTTAAAATAACATCACAGGAAAAAACAAAGTCCTGGATTTAAATAATATCTATGTTCATTAAAAAAAGTAAAGTAACAGCAATACAAGTGTGGCATGAAGAGATTTCATTTTAAAACCTCAAAACATTTGTAAGAAAAAAATTATATACATACAGACGCTCCCCGATTATGCAATCGTTCCGTTCCGGAACGCCTCGCGTAACTTGAATTTTGTGTAAGTCGGAAATGTATACCCAACCATTGTGAAAAAAACCGAAACAAACAAACAAAACCCTCTCCTATTTCTAGCTTATGGAACTTTTTCCATAAGTACGGATTTGCATAAGTTGGATCTTGCGTAACCCGGAGACCGTCTGTATTTAGGAAATAAACCTTGATTAGAAAAGCACTTAAGCATACAAATTAAACCAATTTTCATAATAGTCTTAATTTAAAATGTGCTTAAACACCACGTACATCAACTTTAAGCATGTGCTTCACTCCATCCCTATTCAGCAATGCACATAAGCATGCGCTTAAAGTTAAGCTCATGCTTAAGTGCTTTCCTGAATCGGGCCTTACCGGTCTACTCTAAAGCTCAGTTAAGTCAATAGGACTTCTCCTGCGAGCAAGTGATAACAAACATGTGTAAGGGTTGTACCTGCTAACCTGAATTAGCTAAATTTAGTATTTTGCAATGGGTCTCTGAGTTATAAGAACAAATTAACAAGATTCTGCTATTTTCTTTAATTGACATCTTCAGAACATAGATTCACATAGTAAATTATGTAGTTCTTTTATTACTATAGTGTGAACAAAATGACTGGATTTTGTTCAATTAAATTCTTACGGTGAAGCCAGACATTTTCATTTAGGATTTAGAGAAATTTTTGGTTTATAATTATTATAGGTCAATATATTTGTGAAAATATCCCCTATAAATTGGAAAAGCATGTGCCTAATATCCCATTCTCTTTGTTTGGCTAATATTGTACTGGGATCAGTACTGTTCAACATATTAATAAATGATCTGGAAAGAGAGGTAAACACTGAGGTGGTAATGTTTGCGGACCATATAAAATTACCCAAGATAGTTAAGTCCAAAGCTGACTGCAAAGAGTTATAAAGGGATCTCACAAAACGGGGTGACTGGGTAACAAAATAGCAAATGCGATTTAGTGCTGCTAAAGTAATGCATGTTGGAAAACATAATCCCAACTACATGTACAAAATGATGGGGTCTAAATTAGCTGTTACTACTCAAGAAACAGATCTTGGAGTCACCGTGGATAGTTCTGCAAAGACATCTGTTCACTGTGCAGTGACAGTCAAAAAAGCTAACAATGTTTGGAACCGTTAGGAAAGGGATAAATAATAAGACAGAAAATATCATAATGCCACTATATAAATCCATAGTACGCCCACACCTTGAATACTGCACGCAGTGATGGTGGCCCCATCTCAAAAAAGATATATCAGAATTGGAAAAAGTACAGAGAAGGGCAACAAAAATTATTAGAAATATAGAACAGCTTCCATATGAGGAAAGAGTAAAAAGATTGGAACTGTTCAGCTTGTAAAAGAGATGACTAAAAGGAAATATGATAGAGGTCTACAAAATCATGAATGCTGTGGAGAAAGTGAATAGGGAAGTGTTATTTACCCCTTCACGTAACACAAGACCAGGGGTCACCCAATGAAATTAATAGGCAACAGTTTAAAACAACCTAAGGAAGTAATCCTTCACACAATGCACAGTCAACCTGTGGAATTTGTTGCCAGGGGATGTTGTGAAGGCCAAAAGTATATCTGGGTTAAAAAAATAATTAGATAAATTCATGGAGGATCGGTTCATCAATGGCTATTAGCTAAGATGATCAGGATGCAACCCCATACTCTGAGTGTCCCTAAGCCTCTAACTGCCAGGAGCTGGTACTGGATGATGGAGGATGGATCACTCGATAATTGCCCTGTTCTGTTCAGTCCCTCTGAAGTATCCGGCACCAATCACTGTCAGAAGACTGGATACTAGGCTAGATGGACCTTTGGTCTGATCCAGTATGGCCATTCTTATGTTCAAATGTTTATGTACTAGTGTGAGATTGTACTGACCTTCTTTAGCAGGAAAACATGATTAACGAAATCTCTGGAAGGTACGAGGCAGTTCAAAAATCCTTCTGGAACAATGTGAGTGAGGTGGATTTCCTTATGAAATACCTTGAGGTGAGGGAAATGCAAATTCTCCCTCTCAAAAACCAACCTTTGGAAGATATGCCTTTGGGAGATATGTGTATACTAGTTCAAACTGGATTCTCCAAAGACTAACAGACAAAGAAAAGACTTTTGGACAAAAAGCCTGACTTTAGGCTGACTCAGGGCCTTCTTTCTGACCCAGCAAACTGATATGTCCCCCTGTCCTTGGAGGACCCGCACCCTTAGGAGAGGATTGGAAGGAGCTGGCCTCATAAAACTGTGTGCTTGTTCTGAGCTGAAGCTCTGATGAACTTGTGACCTCAAGGAAGGCCCTAGGGTAAAGTGTTGAAAGATTGCTGTTGCCAGCACCCGTGAGAGAGTGGGGATGAACTCTGGTAAGTTTATTAGCATGCGTGTAGTTTCTTTCATTTTTTTTTCTGTGTAGTGCTTTTTCCCATAGGAATAAAGTAGGTTTGCCTAGAAAACTCTATGTGGTAACTTATATCTGTAGCAATCACTCAGTTACTAGTCTCTAAGGAGAAAGCAAGCAGGTCTGTTTAGGCAGATTCTCTTTGCTGGGAAATATACAGTGAAGGCAGGGAACTGTGCAGCCTGGAAATACCCTGGCCAAAAG
This sequence comes from Lepidochelys kempii, assembly GCF_965140285.1. NCBI lineage: Eukaryota > Metazoa > Chordata > Testudines > Cheloniidae > Lepidochelys > Lepidochelys kempii. Next base: position 19,547,080 of record NC_136394.1, on the reverse strand, counting down.
AGAGAGACGTGGGTCTCCACCCAAGACAGGCAACAGCTGGGGAGCTTGAAGCCTGGGAGTAGGTGCCCTCGCTGAACCACTGAGGGGAGCTAGGGGTGCAGTTGCCCTGAACTGTGATGTTACAGGTATAGTGTAAAGTACAACATAGTATAAAGTCTAGTCTAGTCTAATTTTTAAAAAAATACATTTTAAATGACTCTCTGGGTCTCATCACTCCCTAGATAGTTATGCTATGGATCTTTGCAATTCCCAAATGATATGATACGCCAAACATCCAATGACCATTGAGATTTATATCTATGGCATACTTATACCACCAAAACCAGCTAGGATTCCCACTGGATCTAGGAGAAGAATGGGGGAAAAAGTTTTGAACATATTTTCGTCAAAGAAGGTCGTGGCATTGCAAACATCTGTGAATTATTCACCCAGCTTCTAATGAAAAGACATTACCCAAAATTATTCCATTCAAAAATATGATCTAGTGGTGAAGTCACTTACCTGAGACTCAGGATATCTGGGTTCAATTCCCAGCTCTGCCACAAATTCACTGTGCAAACTCTAAAAAGTCATTTAATCTCCCTCTGCCTCAGTTCTCCATCTGGATAATGGGATACTACTACTTCCTTTGTCTGCCTGTAGCTATTTGCATTGTAAACTATCCCAGGCATGGATATAGCTCACTATATGTTTTTACAGATAGCACAATGAGGTTCTGACTGGGGTCTCTAGGCATTACTGTAATGCAAATAATTAACAAACCACCACTGCCACAATTAATTGACTAAACTATTTAACTGGCTTGGACAGTTACCTGCATGATCCTGTTGAAGGACATATTCACACCAATGAGTGATACCGTGTTGGCACAGGCCGATATTGTACAGGTGTGGAGGGGAAAAGCGCTGGAGTACTAGAGTATCAAAGACGACCTGATAGGGGACCCAGGGGATAGCTGAATGATAGCCACCCAAGTGGGAAGCATGCTCAAAAAGCTTCGGGGCTCATCTGGGACTGTTAATGCAGGCAAAATTCCCATGGCTGCATTGTTTAATCAGGCTCTGGCTTTGGTAGCAGAAGGAATGACAATTTTGTGAAGTGAAAAATAGTTTTCAGCAGTGAAAAGAGCTTTCTGAGTAAAGCTTGTTTCTTTGTGAAACTTGTTGGCATAGGAATAGCTGAGATGTTTTGACTGCTCATAAAAATGGCAAAACCATACATTCAATTAGCTATACTTTATGTATGAAATGTGTCACACAGTTTGATTGCCTTCTTCTCCAGGGGAAAAATCTCATTTTAACAATCAACTGGGATTTTTGTGTGTAGGTGTGACATTTATTTACTACTCATTACTACTCATTCAAACCAAGGACCCAATCCCGCAAGCATGTGCATGCTTAATTTAACCACTTGGGGCCTGATTCAAAGTCCACTGAAGTCAATTGAAAGTTTCCCATTGACTTCAGTGGGCTTCGGATCAGGCCCCTGAGCGATCTTATTCAATGGGACTAATCATGCGCATAAAGTTAAACACATGCATAAGCACTTGCAGGATTCAGGTCCAAATGAAACTTTTTGGTAACAACTACTTTATACATACAAGCTACCCCTGCTAAACCTAGTCTACACACAAAGCTGCACCAGTTTAACTAAAGTTAGGTTTTAAAAATGATTTAGTTGAGCTGGTGCAAAGAGCTGTGTGGAAAATCTTATTTTGGTTTAAACCAGGCTTATTTTGGTGTAGTTTAAATCAATTATAAGCAGGTTTAAACTAGCCTGAAATAAGACACACAAACCAAAATAAGACTCTCCACACAGAGGTTTATATCAGTTTCACTAAGCATGTGGTGTGTGTGCGGACAAGGCCTCAAAACCCTGTGTAGACATTCTTAAATAAATTTAAAACGGGCTTACATCAGTTTAGCTTGTCTGATGCAAGGATTTGCTCCAATTGCCCTAAGGAATTGCTCCAAGTCAGTTTTTAAACCACTTTTAATTAACCCAATGCAAGCTCTGTGTATAAATGTGGCTTTGCTCTTTCAGCTTTCATTTGATCACTGCTGCGCCAGAAAAAATATCCTCAGTTACTCAAAGGATAAACTAGTAGGGACCAAAAGCCCAAATTTTGCCAATATCCATCTGTAGTGGGTCGACACCCGCTCAGGCCCACAGTGGTTTAAGATAGCCCTGGGAAAGGGCTGGGGCAGAGGAAGGCAGCTGGGCTGATTGTGGAAGCAGCCTCAGCGGGGTGGGGGGCTGGGGGGGGATGGTAAGGGGCCACTCCCCAATCAGGGCTCAGCTGGCTCTATAAAGGCTGTGAGCCAGAAGCCCAGAGAGACTCTCTCTAGCTTCTGAGAGCGAGGGATCTGGCTGCAGGGACCTAAGCAGAGTACCTAGATTGGAGCAGGGCTGGGGAAGGGCCAAAGGAGCTGGGGAGCTCTAGCCAGGAAAGCCCCAGGCTGCGACCTAGCATTAGGCCCAACAGGTACTGGGGTTGCAGGGCACATTCCAAGGTTAGACAGAGGCAGCAGGTCCAAACCCAACCTTGCCTGTGATGAGTGGCTCATACTGCAGTCTGCCCAGGGCGCGGGGGCTAGCTGGTGACTGGCAGGAGCCTATGACTGAGGTGAGGTAGGGATAGTGGGTGGGGGGGGGTTTCCTGGGAGGGGGAGACCCAGAACTGTGGGGTACTGCCAGGGGGCAGCACCCAGTGAAAGGGGCATCGGGGTCCTGGGAGGGACACTGGAACCAGCAGCAAGGCAAGACACCGGCCTGAAGAGGGCGCTACAGAGGCTGGTGACCTAATTCCCAGAGATGACCAGCAGGGGGCACCGCTGGTGAGTCTGTGCCCGGTTACACCATCAAATCACTTTTTGTTTCCTTTGAAAGTTTCTTTGTTTAGGTCTAAGGCTTTCCATCACTTAATGGTAACAAGAATTTTAGTTAATTTACCTGGGAGGACATTCCATGGCATGGATAGAGGATCGCTTTGTCATCATCTTCTGCTCCCTGGTCTAAACAGTAGCCACTAGCTTTGCTGTTACGTACCTACAATGAGAGCGGAAAAAACAATTGCTTTAGGCACCGCTATCCATAATAAAAGCCCAGTTGATTGAAACTTTGTCGCTTTACAATTACCAAAGCAAACCGTATATGAAGATGCTCAACATTTCTTTGAGGAAGGAAAACACTCTCATTCACCATCACTGACACTTCATTAGTCCTTTACAAGTGTCCTACGAGAGACTTTGACAGTGAATTCCTTGTATGAAAAACACAGCTGCATTATCAAAATGTGCTACAATCTTGCCAAACTACCAACTTGGACCAGATCTGTATTTTCAAGTAATTGCACAAAGATCATAAACCACTAAAATTCACTGTAAAAGCCATAGGCCAAATCCTGCTCCGAGGTATGCTTGTGTAAATCTAGATTAATTATGTTGACTTCACTAGATTTACAATGGAATAAATAAGGGGAGAATTTAGCTCTTTATGCTGAAAACATGACTAACTACACCGGGGTGTTTCTGACAGAAGAGCACTTTATTTGTTAGTGTAGGGTGTATATAAAGCAAAAGTACATATAATGAACCTCAGCTGAAGTAGGAACATATATAGTAAAGTATGGGAGCAATATATTGTGTTTGGTGTATTGTCATGAGACAACACAATAATAATAATAAATAGTACTAGGAGAAAAGGAGTACTTGTGGCACCTTAGAGACTAACCAATTTATCTGAGCATAAGCTTTTGTGAGCTACAGCTCACTTCATCGGAGAATTTGTAAAGGTTCGAAGGTTAGGTGCAGGTAATCAACTAAACCAGAAGTTCAGATACTTTCCCAGACTATATGGGCTTTATCAGTCTGAAAAATCAGGGTGAAAGTATGGTGAGATTTCAGATGTTTCTTCCCTCTTAGTCAGGCTAGAAATATCACACAAGCAGCTTCTCTTATATTTTGGAACTGCCCGGAATCAGGGAGTGCAGATGAACATGAATATGTGACAAACACCTATTCTGATTTTACAAAGGAGTCATTTAACTGAACATCTTGAAACCATCAATAGGTCAGGTTTAGTTCAGAGGGTGAACACATTTTCAGGCATCCACATGTTATACAAATGACGGTGTAATTACTGCATAGGTAGCATAAAATATCACACATAAAATATAAGAAACTCAGTAAATACTGATTACTACATGAAACATAACAGGCAATTTGATGAGGGAATTAAGATATACCAGCAGTTAAGCTTCAGTAGGATTATTTTATGACAAAGGTACTACACGGGATAAATAAGATGAAGACAACTTTATGACGGGGCCTTAAAGATTGTGAATTGCGTCAATAAGAAATATACTTTTACTGCTGTGTCCATCTACTCAATACATTTATTTCCCCTAAACTCACTAAACTCCAGAGACTACAGTGACCTCTTTCTCTAAGAAAAATAACCAGAAGGGAAGATTTTTAATAACAAGTGATCCTTAGGTTTCAGAGTAACAGCCGTGTTAGTCTGTATTTGCAAAAAGAAAAGGAGTACTTGTGGCACCTTAGAGACTAACCAATTTATTTGAGCATGAGCTTTGAGCATTTTGAGCAATTTGAGCATGAGCATAAGTCATCCTTAGTGTCAATACATATATTTACCTACAGTATATTTCAACACAGACAAAGACTCCAGAGGAGCTATGCCAATTTACATCTGCTAAATATCTGGCTTTGACTCTTTATCTTGATACATTTTAATAACTAAGATACTTGACCATCAAGCTTCCTGTTTAACTCAAGGACCTTCTATCTGATCACTCAATGGAAACAGACTTCGTTATAGTGAATGATTTGCTGAAAACCTGGTGTAACAGGCATGACTTGATAGTGCCAATCCGCTTCTCAGTTTACAACCTTCTTGGACCTGACGGTTGCTAATAAGCTTATGTTGAATTTACTAAATGTCTTTTCTCATTTAGTGCCAGTGACTGTTATATTAAGTTGCAAAGTGATATTACCCAATAAAACGTTCACTTTGTATCAATATCTAAAGTGAATGACCTATTTTTATATGAGCTCAATCAAACGGCACAGGAAAGAAGAATGACCATATGAAAGCTCATTCCCTTAGGATTTGAATTTACCGTCAGTAGGCAATTTCAGATTTTTTTACAAATTGCATGACAGTGAAGTTATCAGAACTTTGCATAATTTCAAGGCCATAAGTCATATCAGCCTTTTTTTAAAATAGGAGATTATGCTATTTATATAGTTATTAAAACAAACAACATCAAAACCCCTACAGGTGAGCCTGAGCCACAGATGCACATCCAAGCTTTCCTAATTATCAGGGAGTTTTGGATCTTGGTTTTTGAATTGGCCATTGTAAATCAAAGGAATCAGCCACAAAGTATGCGCATGGATCAAAGCCTCTCTGAAGTTCTGATGTGTCTAGAACCAGGAGTTTTGTTTGGGCTGATCTTTAAATATATCTGTCTACAAAAATTAGGTTATATTTTGCAATATCTTATTCAGCAATAGTCTATGGGTGAGAGGGGGAAGAGGAGGAAAAGCAGAAGCTAATTGCAAACCAACTGTGATGTTTTTATCTATTTTGAGTCACATGTGTTGAGCATAAGACACACCCAACCGTAACCTCCACTCATGCTCTCTCAAGGGTATCAGTTTTCCTCCGACCAGCAGGATTTTCAAAACTCAATGGGCAAAGTCATAGAATCAAAGAATATCAGAGTTGGAAGGGACCTCAGGAGGTCATTTAGTCCAACCCCCTGCTCAGAGCAGGACCAATCCCCAACTAAATCATCCCAGCCAGGGCTTTGTCAAGCCTGACCTCAAAAACCTCAAAGGAAGGAGATTCCACCGCCTCCTTAGGTAACCCATTCCAGTACTTCACAACCCTCCTAGTGAAAAAGTTTTTCCTAATATCCAACCTAAACCTCCCCCACTGCAACTTGAGACCATTACTCCTTGTCCTGTCATCTGCTACCACTGAGAACAGTCTAGATCCATCCTCTTTGGAACCCCCTTTCAGGTAGTTGAAAGCAGCTATCAAATCCCCCCTCATTCTTCTCTTCTGCAGACTAAATAACCCCAGTTCTCTCAGCCTCTCTTCATAAGTCATGTGCTCCAGTCCCCTAATCATTTTTGTTGCCCTCCTCTGGACTCTTTCCAATTTTTCCACATCCTTCTTGTAGTTTGGGGCCCAAAACTGGACATAGTACTCCAGATGAGGCCTCACCAATGCCGAATAGAGGGGAATAATCACGTCCCTCGATCTGCTGGCATAAATTGGAGCTACTTATACAGCCCAAAATGCTGTTAGCCTTCTTGGCAACAAGGCACACTGTTGACTCATATCCAGCTTCTCATCCACTGTAACCGCTAGGTCCTTTTCTGCAGAACTGCTGCCTAAGTCAATGTATTCCATCCCAAGATCATAGTGTGGTCCAAAGAGAGACCCTTTTCTTAGAGGATACAGTGCCCCACGCCACCCCCACTTACGCCAATTAATTTAGATTACTCTAGGCAGCTGAGCTAGTTAAAGACTTTTTGTTTCTGGTGTTCATGCTGGCCCATTTGGGACAAATTGCCTTGGATTTACATTATCGAGGCTGCTATATACCAAAAGAAAAACCAGGAAGGTGCGTCTCATTGTTCATGACAGTGATTTAATCTGGTGCACTCCAATGGGAAAGGTAACATTGCTTATAGCCTACACTTTATAGACTGGATTAAAAGAGGTATGGGAAAGTTTGTGTTCCTGCTGTCAAGGCGATTTTAAATTGTACTGTGTCATCTGATGCCCACTAATTAAGATGAAAGGAATGCTCTAATGCAGTTATGATGTATTTTCAATGTTATACAGCACCTCTCCATAAGTGATTGTATTGTTGTAAACCCTCATTTCAGGATAGACGTTCTCCAGGTACCACTTAAAACTCCGGCACTGCAGTCGCTGTCGTAGAGCTATTCTTTCCGAAACATCTCCGAAATCAACTCCCGGGTTCTGCAAAGCAGGAATATAGCAGAGAAATTCCATCATATTGACTTTACAGTTGTTTTCTTTACTTGAAACCAAACTGGAATTTCTTTTGTTTGGAAGCTACATTTACGCCTTTCCTTTGTAAGTAGCTACTTATTGTACAGCTGGCCTGGACAACAGAGAATGGCAAAAGAAGAAAAACGAACAAAAAACAAAGTAAAAACAACATTTAAAAAACTGATATTATTGGCACATAGAGCTGTGCTAAATGTTTGCAATGAAACTTTAATCTAATTGCCCTGGTTACAGATTTTGTTACAAACTCAGGGCCTAATTTTGATTTAAGGGTACATCTACATTGCAGCCGGGACTGTGAAATGCAGCTTGTGTAGATGTACCCATGCTAACTTGCTGAAAATAGCAATGGGGGTGTGGCAGTCCATGCCACCGCATCCTCTCTGCTATATTAAAGCTAACTTGGGTACATCTACATGAGCTTCAAATCACACCCCTGGCTGCAGTGCAGACACACCCTATAGGTACGTCTTCACTGCAATGTAAGCTCAGGGTTAGTAGAACTTGAGTTAGCAGACCCTGGGTTTGTTAAGCTAGGGCTTTAGCATCTACACTCATTTGTAACCACAGGTTAGGAATTACAGAACCCTGGGTCCCAACCTGTGGCTCCAGCATCTACATTGCATTATGCAGGCCTGAGTCCAACCACTGTCCCAAAACGTGGCTGCTCTAGCCCTTTGTTCGTGTTGCAGTGTGGGAAAACTTGACTGCCCAACCTGACTGTCCAGAGGACAAAGAAAGTCAGCCCATAGGATTGTGGAATACTTTGTGGCAGACTCCCAGGGCATGAGTCCAGTGGGGCTGCACCCACACTGTAAAGCAACAGGGCTTGAACCCTGGGTCCCAGTTTGACTCAGGCTCAGACCCTCCAATCCCCCCCCACCACCACCCTGGGGTTCTGGAACCCTAGTTCCAAGCCCTAGGTTAGTGCAATTTATTTATAGAAGGAAGGGGTGTTGGGCTTGAGCTTGAGTTCAAATCCTGGGCTTACACTGCAATGTAGACATACCCTAAATCAGTGGTTCTCAACCTGCGGCCCAATCAGCACACAGCTGCGGCCCATGTGACATCCTCAGGGCCATACAGGTAATAATGGATGTGGTCCACAACCTAAATAGGTTGTGGCCCTAAATTATACCAGTTTTACACTGGTATAACTCCAGTAACTGACTCCTACAGAGTTAAAATCAGCGTAAATGGGATCAGGATTAAGCCCCCTTAAAATGTAATGTAAAAGGTTCATTACATTTCACTAAACTTTTGAGTAGACCGTTCTCCAGTTTCATATGAATCAGAGTTGATTTGTGGAGTTTTGACGTAACATGTGATGAAACTCAGCACCTGTGATGGAACTGTGCTTTGAGATTTTGCATGCCTTTGAAAACAAAATTAAAAACAAAAATTCAGGTTGACGCATCAACTCATGTGATCCAAAACCCGAGCCAGATCTTCAGTTAGTGTAAATCAGCATAGCTCCATTGACAGCAAGCAGGACTTCAACACTGATTTACATCCCGCTGATTTACACCACCCAAGGATCTGTCCCAATGTTTGTAGGAACCCCAGTGAACTGACGCTGAGAAGTTTTGCACTGATCTAATTGTAAGCACCTTATATGTTTCCTTCAGAAAGATCCCTATGTGCTTTACAAACAATATTGAATACTGGCTTACAGTTCAGCAGCATATTTTAGCTTGAGCTTTATTAGTATCCCCACTAGACAGGTTTCTGGAGAGAACACAACTTTAGTAATGAACAGCCTTTTCTATTGAGTTTGCTGGGTGCATTGCTGCTTGCTGATGCAAAGTTCTGTACATTTGCTGATGCAAAGTTCAGCATACATTCAAAGGAATGTGAAGCTGAATTGTGTGTTACTTCTGGCTACACTGAAGGGGAGTATCTTTCATATGTAGTCGATATTGCACATCATTCAGCATGAAGAAGGTTAATTGCTAGATACCTGGATCACCACAGTTGGCAGGGAAAGGATTCCAAGAAAGGGTATAACCAAATCTTTGGTGCATTGAAACAATGTTTTCTTGACTTTGTAAAGAAGTTTGCCGGTTCATAGGAGCATTGTTTTGCTTTTGTGTATCAATCAACCATCCTCTAGCCAGAATGCAAGCCATTCATAGACTCTCAGTGGCTTGAAACAGCAATCAAGTACAGAAAGGATAGTGTGAATTACAATGGGGTGCTGTCCACTGATAGGGCAGGCGTTAGCAATGCTACTATCTACTTTACTGGCAAAGAGCACTCACTGTTCTACAATTAAGCAACCCATCATCTCATTCACTGTCATTTCAATTGAAAGTGAAACTTAGTATGACAAACAGACAGGCTTCGCAGCTCCCTGTACTATTGTGTCTGTCCTAGGTAAGCTATGGTCCTATAGCGTATGGATTATTGGCTGGTGGTGTTGGTGCAACACACTCAATGCTTCATGTGAAGATGAATAGGGTAGATAGTTCTTGTTGACGGAGCGGGAGGTTTTTACTCCTCTAACACCCGTATGATCTAGTCCTATAGCTAACCAGAGTACCGTACGTTTTGTTTAATACCCCAGTGCAACAGAGCTGTGAAACAGCAGCACTCTAACTTTTTTCAAGAACGAATGGGGGTTTTATGTCCTACATTTTATCAATCATTTTCTCTGATGGAAAGTAAGTTTTAATGTACCAGGCTTCTTGCTGATTTTATGTCCTTCCAATATAGATGCGTCTGTTTTTTTCAAAGCACTGCTTTATGGTTTCAGTGCAGAAAACTGCATCAAAAAGTAATCTCTGAGAAATTTAAGAAAATCATATTTTGGCATAAATGTTTATTTAAATGTCTCTCTCTCTTTTTTTTTTTACTCTCAGCTTTGATTTGTGGAAACCATCAAGCAAACAGATTTAGCAGTTTCTTTTTTCTCTTCCCAGCGGAAGTCTAAGAGCCCTTTCCAAGGGATGCAAACCCGACCACAGTGGGTTTACAGGAAAATGTTTATCGATGCACATTTTTACGTCATTCCCACACCAAGATCAGGACCCAATTGTGCTAGATGCTATATATACACACAGCAAGAGATAGAACGTGCCTACACCATTGTGACCAAACTACAAAGCTAGACCGTTTGGGTCTGATTCTCCCATCCATTATACCAACGGTGAGCTCCACTGAATCACTCCAGCATAAACTGGTGTAAACGGAGTGGAGAATCAGGCTCAGCGTGTTTATTCATATCACGCACCATGACATTTATCTGTAGACATTTCGGGGTGCTTATCTGTGTAATATCTGAGTATCTCAAAGATGAATGACGTCATCATAAATGAATGACTTCCTCCCAGGAATCAAATTAGCCCAGTTCACTGTGTTAGGATTAGGTCATAAACGTGGGTCACTGCTCATCAGTGTGCACCTGAACTTATTCTGGGGCAACAAATTAAGATGGCAGAGTTCTTTGTTTTGAATATTTGCTGCTATGAAAGTGCTCTTCCTCCCACCCTCGGTCAATAGGTGATGGATTTAATAGTATCACCCAGCACAAACAGAGGTAACTTAGATCAGATATCCATAGTTCTCTGCCTCCATTTACTCAGTTATAGAGTGTTCTCCACTTACCGTCATTGGGATGTTCCATGCCATGTAAACATGTGACTTGAAGTCATCCATCCAGACCTCAGCAGCCCGCAGGGCATTGCGCTTTGCATAGTAATCAATGTCATTGTTGTAAGGTTTCTTTGTGCGTTCAATGTGGGCAACTCTTGAACAAGGTAAGACTTCCATGCTTCCTCCGCACTGCCAGACCTGTGCAAGAGTTGGAGGATAAAACAAACCATCAAACAAGAACTTTTTCCTTGAAAACAGGCTGATATGACTGTTTATGGTAAGATATTGTACAGCGGGTGATACATCAGACTCTGATGACTTGAGATAGAGTTACTGCTCTTTGAGCCCTTAGGCAAAGCAGCAATTGCATGAGAAACCCTGACATCTGGATGTTAGGCACTGGATTCAGGTGATGTAAACTGACACAGGTCCACTGAAGCTAGCTGAGGATCTAACTGTGGCTGTCATATTCCATTTCACGGGCTGTGTGCTTGTGTACACTGGGGCTTATTTCCTGCACCAAATTTCCATATAAACGAATTAATTGCTAACAGCTCAGGTATGCCCATTTCTGAAAGAAGCTATGTGATGCCTGTGCAGTGGGCATGGAACATATCAGATGGGGCATTCAGCACTGGAGCCTGTAGGCGCTTGAATCATAGAATCATAGAATATCAGGGTTGGAAGGGACCCCAGAAGGCCATCTAGTCCAACCCCCTGCTCAAAGCAGGACCAATTCCCAGTTAAATCATCCCAGCCAGGGCTTTGTCAAGCCTGACCTTAAAAACCTCTAAGGAAGGAGATTCTACCACCTCCCTAGGTAACGCATTCCAGTGTTTCACCACCCTCTTAGTGAAAAAGTTTTTCCTAATATCCAATCTAAACCTCCCCCACTGCAACTTGAGACCATTACTCCTCGTTCTGTCATCTGCTACCATTGAGAACAGTCTAAAGCCATCCTCTTTGGAACCCCCTTTCAGGTAGTTGAAAGCAGCTATCAAATCCCCCCTCATTCTTCTCTTCTGCAGGCTAAACAATCCCAGCTCCCTCAGCCTCTCCTCATAACTCATGTGTTCCAGTCCCCTAATAATTTTTGTTGCCCTTCGCTGGACTCTCTCCAATTTATCCACATCCTTCTTGAAGTGTGGGGCCCAAAACTGGACACAGTACTCCAGATGAGGCCTCACCAATGTCGAATAGAGGGGAACGATCACGTCCCTCGATCTGCTCGCTATGCCCCTACTTATACATCCCAAAATGCCATTGGCCTTCTTGGCAACAAGGGCACACTGCTGACTCATATCCAGCTTCTCGTCCACTGTCACCCCTAGGTCCTTTTCTGCAGAACTGCTGCCTAGCCATTCGGTCCCTAGTCTGTAGCTGTGCATTGGGTTCTTCCGTCCTAAGTGCAGGACCCTGCACTTATCCTTATTGAACCTCATCAGATTCCTTTTGGCCCAATCTTCCAATTGGTCTAGGTCCTTCTGTATCCTATCCCTCCCCTCCAGCGTATCTACCACTCCTCCCAGTTTAGTATCATCCGCAAATTTGCTGAGAGTGCAATCCACACCATCCTCCAGATCATTTATGAAGATATTGAATAAAACCGGCCCCAGGACCGACCCTTGGGGCACTCCACTTGATACCGGCTGCCAACTAGACATGGAGCCATTGATCACTACCCGTTGAGCCCGACAATTTAGCCAGCTTTCTACCCACCTTATAGTGCATTCATCCAGCCCATACTTCCTTAACTTGCTGACAAGAATACTATGGGAGACCGTGTCAAAAGCTTTGCTAAAGTCAAGAAACAATACATCCACTGCTTTCCCTTCATCCACAGAACCAGTAATCTCATCATAAAAGGCGATTAGATTAGTCAGGCATGACCTTCCCTTGGTGAATCCATGCTGGCTGTTCCTGATCACTTTCCTCTCATGCAAGTGCTTCAGGATTGATTCTTTGAGGACCTGCTCCATGATTTTTCCAGGGACTGAGGTGAGGCTGACTGGCCTGTAGTTCCCAGGATCTTCCTTCTTCCCTTTTTTAAAGATTGGCACTACATTAGCCTTTTTCCAGTCATCCGGGACTTCCCCGGTTCGCCACGAGTTTTCAAAGATAATGGCCAGTGGCTCTGCAATCACAGCCGCCAATTCCTTCAGCACTCTCGGATGCAACTCGTCCGGCCCCATGGACTTGTGCACGTCCAGCTTTTCTAAATAGTCCCTAACCGCCTCTATCTCCACAGAGGGCTGGCCATCTCTTCCGCATTTTGTGATGCCCAGCGCAGCAGTCTGGGAGCTGACCTTGTTAGTGAAAACAGAGGCAAAAAAAGCATTGAGTACATTAGCTTTTTCCACATCCTCTGTCACTAGGTTGCCTCCCTCATTCAGTAAGGGGCCCACACATTCCTTGGCTTTCTTCTTGTTGCCAACATACCTGAAGAAACCCTTCTTGTTACTCTTGACATCTCTGGCTAGCTGCAGCTCCAGGTGCGATTTGGCCCTCCTGATAACATTCCTACATGCCCGAGCAATATTTTTATACTCTTCCCTGGTCATATGTCCAACCTTCCACTTCTTGTAAGCTTCTTTTTTATGTTTAAGATCCGCTAGGATTTCACCATTAAGCCAAGTTGGTCGCCTGCCATATTTACTATTCTTTCGACTCATCGGGATGGGTTGTCCCTGTAACCTCAACAGGGATTCCTTGAAATACAGCCAGCAGGAGATTGCCCTTCAGTCAGGAAAGGAATTATGTGCATGAGAAATGTAAACAGAAAACAAGTGGCACACCTTATTCAGCTTCCCATTATAGAAAACACATGCTTTCCTTTTGAAAGTCAGGATATTGTTCCTTTTCAAAATTTGCCCGAGAACAATCCTGCCCAACCCCCTGGGTATGTAAGGCTATTATGGCCACACTGCCCCTTTTAGGTGCTAGCTGGAGCAGAGCTAGCCCGTGTATGTCTACCTGTGACAGGAATTACATCACCCAGCTGCTGTATAGACATGCCTTTGGGCTACGAGCCTGCACAAGGGAGTGAGGGTGAGACTACTTGGACTGCATAGACTTTAGGTTTCATTGTGTAAGTGAGCAGGTGCTCCAGGAGAATGTGGGCAAGAGGACTGGGGAATGGACAGAGCCCTGGACCATGCAATACACATAATGTCATAATCTGCTGCTGGTATAAGCCAGCGGTAAATTCCCTCTGTCCCCTGACAAAGCCAGGGGGAAGCAGAGCAGGAGCAGTGTCAGAGGCGTCTCTCTAGTCACAGTGCCTCCTAGTGTTATCCCAGCGCTGGTGCAGCTTATGCATCTCAACCTGCACCTGAAGTCTCAATCCAGCCCTTAGGAAACAAGAGATCTTAAAATATAAGCAAGAGTCCATAGCTTCCCAAGGTCACATATTGCTGAGAAGAACAGCTCATTTTCCACACAAGTTGGACTCCATGAAAAGACAAGGGATTTGTACCCTACACATAGCATGCCCTTTCAGAAAGAAAGACAAATTACTTGGAGAATGGCAGATAAAATTCTGTTCCTTTACGCTGCTTTTTTTTAAAAAATACTTTATTAGTAAATATTTATTTATTGCCCTACTAGTTGTTGACTAGTAAATCACTGGCCACAGAAATTTGCATTTGATAAATGAAACACACTGAAAAACACATTGCTCATAAATTTGGACTGACATACGCCTAGAACTTCCACTGTGAAAGGAAAGTGCACCCCTGCCCTCAAAAAAGGGAAATGAGCAATACTCTTCAGTGTATTGTTATTTGTCCTACCCGGCTTGGGATCCAGCCATGTAATATGCTGTACATTTTTCTTTCTCTTTCTATGGTTCATGACCTTGTAATTTTTATGAATATATTTTGATACTAAGGGTAAATACATTATCTGAGTGGCAGATTTATTTCCCTCTAACAGTGATGCTTAGGCAAAAGAGAGAAACTAAAAGGTACTAAACCACAGCATTAAGAGAAACTATTTAGCTCATCTATAAATTCAACATAAGTAGTTATATTTTGGTGATGAATTCTCCCCAGATGAAATCCACAGGGGACCTGGACACCTCATTTTGAAGAAAACAGCATCAGAAATATATTGCCTCAGGGTACAGAACGCTCACCCTGTCAAACATGCTGTGTGTTGCTTAGCAGACTGTGCACATTTGCACAATTAACCCATCTGCAAGCACTCAGATTACTTTACATTTCACTCCTGTCTCCCCTCTTCTGCCATCCTCTAAACAGGAATGAGGTATCCGTTGAAGATGAGGCACAAGAATCCTTTGTGAGCTGTGATCAACGATGCCAGGAAGTGGAACATTTCAGCGTATGAAACAGACAAGATAGTTCTGAGCTACTGCCACTCAGACTGGCTGGTCAATTCTCTATGGAGGGGTACACCCCTTAAAATGTCCTAGAGTACGAGGAATATCCCATATTCATTCCCACATCTTATAAAACTTAGCACTCACACAGCAGTTCTCACGCAGAGCTCTTGAAGTGCCTTATTCAGGTGAGTAAGCATCAAGATCCTCATTTCACAGATGGGGAACCAGAGATGCAGAGAGTCTAAGGTCCACACTTTCCAGATTGGTCACTAATTCTCGAGTCTTCCATTTCTGGGTGTCCATTTTAAACACACGTAGGACTTGGTTTTCATAGGTGATGAGAACCCACGATACCAAGTGATGTTTCTAGCAGCAGGAGGCTAGCCATGCTCTTTGCTCATTTAATGGGAAATGCCAAAGTGAGTATCTTTTTCAAGACTATTGAACACAAGACCCAACCTGGCTCTTTTTCTCCCTAATGTGATTTAACATGGCCCAGATGTGGTACAATGCTCTTTGCTGTTTAAAAAAAAAAAAACAGACAAAAACAACAGGAAAGTATTTTGCAGTGAGCCACCCTGGTTCACATATTGAGAGCTGCCCAGCTGTAGCATTGGAACAAGCAGGACAGGGAAGGTACAAGAGAGATGGGAACAAACTAAGGCATTTAGCCAACCATTTGTTCTTGAAACAATGCCTCGGATTGCCCCAGACATGAGAAACAGCTGTGTGTTTTATTCTGTTCTGTAGAAGTTCTTGTACTGGGCTCATCATTGTCATATTTACCAGCAGGGGAACCTCAGACTTTGCAGGTTGTTCTGTGGAGATGAGAGTGAGAGTGTTGTTATTCCACAGGAGGAGAGATGAGAGGCTCAGGCTTCTCAAGTCTGCATGTCTCCAGACATCTGCCAGAGGCCAGGGCCCACCAGACTAGTTCTGGGACTCCTGCCTCATCTGCCTGGCAGCATGTCTCCATCATCAGTCACTCCCGCACCCCACCACGTACTCAGTGGCCCATAATAAATAATAACAGGTTTCAGAGTAACAGCCGTGTTAGTCTGTATTCGCAAAAAGAAAAGGAGTACTTGTGGCACCTTAGAGACTAACCAATTTATTTGAGCATAAGCTTTCGTGAGCTACAGCTCACTTCATCGGATGCATACCGTGGAAACTGCTGAAGACATTATACATGGTCTCTGTGTGTATAATGTCTTCTGCAGTTTCCACGGTATGCATCCGATGAAGTGAGCTATAGCTCACAAAAGCTTATGCTCAAATAAATTGGTTAGTCTCTAAGGTGCCACAAGTACTCCTTTTCTTTTTGCATAATAAATAAGTGTGTTTTATTTTGAAACTAGCTCATTGGGAATGTGGCAATTAATTGTCCAGCTCACTCAAGCGTCCCATTGGAAGCTGGTGTGTCAGTCAAACACCGGCTTACACCTTTTGTACTCACTGATAGAAGCCAATTCCTATGTAGTAAATCCTGTTGCCATGTAGAAAGAGGACAATGTCTAGATGCTCTCAAACACTGCAGCTCAGAGTTATTTCCAATACTGCCATGCTCCTCTGGGTGACTGTTAATGTTCAAAAACATCCCAGGATTTAGAACGCAACTGAATAATTTGTCACCAGGGTGGTCCCAATTTTGAAGTAACTTTTACAAAATTACAGGATTGCTCGACAGAGACCTAATTCTCTTTAAATTGAAATGTGTCCTATGTTGTCGTCAGCCATTCAGCCCTTGGAAACCCACTTTCTGAAAACATTTGTCCATTGAGTAGTGCGTGAAATGATTTGTTTTACCTCAGAAAATTAGAGTGGAATTCAAATGCTTTATGACCACTCTTGTGTGTGTGTGTTTAAAAGCACTGAGGGAAGGAGTTCACCTGCATTTCAAAAGCAACTGGGGTTGGAGATTATTCCTACACCCACGCTCCAACAAGTGCTCTCATGACGTGGTTTTGTACGGTCAACACAGCTATACAGGAGTCGTCAGTTTGGCAGGTGTGGTTATGGCTAATCTATGGCCTGACTAATCTAATCGCCTTCTATGATGAGATTACTGGTTTTGTGGATGAAGGGAAAGCAGTGGATGTATTGTTTCTTGACTTTAGCAAAGCTTTTGACACGGTCTCCCACAATATTCTTGTCAGCAAGTTAAAGAAGTATGGGCTGGATGAATGCACTATAAGGTGGGTAGAAAGTTGGCTAGATTGTCGGGCTCAACGGGTAGTGATCAATGGCTCCATGTCTAGTTGGCAGCCGGTGTCAAGTGGAGTGCCCCAGGGGTCGGTCCTGGGGCCGGTTTTGTTCAATATCTTCATAAATGATCTGGAGGATGGTGTGGATTGCACTCTCAGCAAATTTGGGGATGATACTAAACTGGGAGGAGTGGTAGATACGCTGGAGGGCAGAGATAGGATACAGAGGGACCTAGACAAATTGGAGGATTGGGCCAAAAGAAATCTGATCAGGTTCAATAAGGATAAGTGCAGGGTCCTGCACTTAGGACGGAAGAACCCAATGCACAGCTATAGACTAGGGACCGAATGGCTAGGCAGCAGTTCTGCGGAAAAGGACCTAGGGGTGACAGTGGACGAGAAGCTGGATATGAGTCAGCAGTGTGCCATTGTTGCCAAGAAGGCCAATGGCATTTTGGGATGTATAAGTAGGGGCATAGCGAGCAGATCGAGGGACGTGATCGTCCCCCTCTATTCGACATTGGTGAGGCCTCAGATGGAGTACTGTGTCCAGTTTTGGGCCCCACACTACAAGAAAAATGTGGATAAATTGGAGAGAGTCCAGCGAAGGGCAACAAAAATGATTAGGGGTCTGGAACACATGACTTATGAGGAGAGGCTGAGGGAACTGGGATTGTTTAGTCTGCAGAAGAGAAGAATGAGGGGGGATTTGATAGCTGGTTTCAACTACCTGAGAGGTGGTTCCAGAGAGGATGGTTCTAGACTATTCTCAGTGGTAGAAGAGGACAGGACAAGGAGTAATGGTCTCAAGTTGCAGTGGGGGAGGTTTAGGTTGGATATTAGGAAAAGCTTTTTCACTAGGAGGGTGGTGAAACACTGGAATGCATTACCTAGGGAGGTGGTAGAATCTCCTTCCTTAGAAGTTTTTAAGGTCAGGCTTGACAAAGCCCTGGCTGGGATGATTTAATTGGGGATTGGTCCTGCTTTGAGCAGGGGGTTGGACTAGATGACCTCCTGAGGTCCCTTCCAACCCTGATATTCTATAATTCTATGGCAGAAGAAGAAAAGTCAGTCTGCCCTTGGATGTGTGTTTGCAGCTTCTACTGACTTTCTGCAAGGCCCAGCAGGTCTCAAACCCAGATTTGCAGAGCTGCTAGGCAGCAAACACCTCCACGCTGCTGTAACCAGCTCATCTTCCACTACCCCTGTCGCACTATGGACACAGACCACAGGAAGTCCCACTTCAAGGGGTCTAACAGGCAAAAGCCTCATTGGCTCCCTACTCTATATAAACCCAAGGGGCATTTGAGGACATGTCCAGGCAACAGTGTAGGTCTCCTGCCACTGGACCATTCCTGCTTTCTGCTCTTGAACTCAGTTTTGGCCGTGGTTTAATTTGGACCTTGCCTCCTGACCCAGATCCTGAAACCCGACTCAGATGCTGATCCTTAGTATTGTCCCCAGCCTGGAACTTGACCATGAACTTCTCCATTATTCTTGGCCTCATGTTTGACCCTGCTCTGACCCTCGGTCCTGGCTGCCCTTGCCAGGACTCTGACACGTTCATACGAATTGTAACTGCACAGCCAGGGATATAGTTGGCAGTATGAAAACCCAGTCTAGAAAGAAAGACTATAATAATAAAAAATAGAAATCTGTATCCTGCTTTGAAGTTCTGCAGCTCAGATATGTCACTGTTCGGGAAGAAACTAAAATAAAAAGCAAACCCCTCCATTAATAAAACCTTTCACTCAAGGCAACCGCAGAGGAAGAAGTATCCAGAATGCTTGGCATTAGAGCAGGTGTTCAACTTTTGTGATGGATTTGCTTCCAAGTAATCACCTTCACTGAGGATTTACATTGCCACTCCAGAAGCACACACATTTATTGGAAGCTGAGGCACAAATTTATTAAAACAAAGCTCTAACCGTTTTTGTTTCGCCCAACCCATCAGGCTGAAAGTTTAAGGTTTCTCCAAGCACTTCTCACCTAGACCCAAGTGGGGGATCCCTTTAAAGACACAGAGGATTTAATTACATGCTGGTACTGATGATTCTGCTGCTAGCAGCGGTCATTGTACTAAAGAGAGCACCCTATAGGCATTTGGGACACTGTTGTACGGGAACCTCAGGAGTGTGGGCCACATTCAGTTGCATTTATACAGATGATTTATGCCTGATTTACACGAGTGTCAAATATCAGTATATTGTACTAGGACTAATTAACCTCGGCGTCATACTGTGGATGCCAAAGAGAATTCGGCATGAAACAAGGTCAGGCCTTTTATGCATAATAATTTCCAACCTGCTTCAAGACTAGTTTAACAAACACTAATTTAACTTTTCAACCGTCTTCCCGTTCGCTGAATTCCTCTCCCAGTGAGCCTGGGAATTTCACATAAGCCCTGAAGAACAGATTTGATTTTCTATCTGATCTTTGTAGATATTAAAGATTCCTTGGTACTTTTTGTAAATCCTGATGTCGTTAGCCATAATTTGCCTTAACCTCCACGGCTGCATTGTACTGTGCCTTATTATATAAAGCTCCATCCTAAAGAAAAGGGTGATATTAGTATAGAAAACCCCAAGCAGTCATGTCAGCAAGCAGTGATGCTAGCAGTGCCTGGACAGGAATAGATATTCTACCCTGTCCCTTTCAGGATACTGACCTAGATGTTTTACTGGTGAACTGCACACCAGTTTCATAGGCCCATGGAGCCACCTCAGCCCCTCAGCACCAGGCTATTTCCATGCATTGCCCTCCTGCCCACACACCTTGTGAAGGTTCTTTCCTTATTTCCTCCCCACCCCTCCTCTAGTGAAAGAAGGCTCTTTATCTCCCAGGGAGCCTCAGACAAACTGAAACAGGCCAAATATAAGATCATCCGAGACTTGCCGTTTCCCATTCATTTCAACTGTTCAAGTCTACATTCT
The DNA here is from genome assembly GCF_965140285.1 of Lepidochelys kempii. Classification (NCBI taxonomy): domain Eukaryota; kingdom Metazoa; phylum Chordata; order Testudines; family Cheloniidae; genus Lepidochelys; species Lepidochelys kempii. The sequence goes on along the minus strand of NC_136394.1, from coordinate 19,526,933 downwards.
GCCACGAGGTGTGCCTGCTTGAGATAGTACAATCAAGAACCCTTCCAGGCTCACTGCTAGCAGCTTCTCCTGTGTCAGGAGATCCAGCGCACTGGAGGGGATCCCTTTTTAAAAGGGATAATGATTGTCCCAGTCACTATTTCTTTCATGCAGTAGGTAAGAGACTGGAGGAAGCCAGCTTTGCATTGCACACCTCGCAGCAGGTTCCTTCTTCTCAGTCTCATCCTATTGATGATGACAATAATACTTTGCACCAGAGGGTAGCTGTGTTAGTCTGTATCCACAAAAACAACAAGGAGTCCGGTGACACCTTAAAGACTAAAGGTTAAAATAAATCTGTTAGTCTTTAAGGTGCCACCGGACTCCTTATTGTTTTAATAATACTTTGCACTTCTATAGCTATTTCCATCTGAGTCAGCACTTCACAAAGGTGGATGATCAGCACCTCTGAAAGCTAGGCATTTAAGCCATAACCTGCTAGAATTGGACTCCTTGATATTTAATTCAAATGGTTCTGAACTCCACCTAAACAATGCATACCACAGAGAATAATGTAGGGAGCCTTTCACTGAATGCCAGACTTTCACTTTTCTACATGGCATATGAAACCAACAGATCAGATAGTGGAGTTTTTAGTACTGCTCAGACATCACACGTTTTATGATATCCCAGCATGGGAATTCTTAAAAGCCAGTGATCTGAGTTTTACTTACATTTTCAAAGTAAAGCCTCTCAGAGATCTAATGTTTTCTACCTGTGATGTTTTGAATTCAATTTATCAAAGCGATTTCAAAAGAAATTCAGGAAGGCAACGGAAAGGAAAAAAAAAATACATCCCACGCTAGGTACCAGAAGGAACCTATTTAACCATCAGCAGCACAAAACAGCAGAAAATAAATTGGCCCAGCCTTGCAAACAAGTGGAGGAAGCTGAAAATCAAGTTAGTATTGCTCTGGAAGACTGTAATGTTTCCACTAACCTTATTCAGGCTCTAGAGGTGGTGGAATCTCTTCGTAATGATTAAGATGACTTGGAAAATACGAGCCTGCACTCTAGTCTATACTTTCTTGGTGTTTGTCAGCAGCGGACATCCTCTGGGCTGCAGCCCCTGCAACTCATTCAAGGAGGCCACCAACTACTGCGAGAGGTGCCGGTGGCGTCAATCTATCTTATATGGCCCCCATTACAGTCATGTCTGAACATCTGTTCCCATTCTCTCTCCCTCTCTGGTCCTCCACTGAAGCAGGTCACTTGCAACTGCTCCTCTAGTCCCCAGAAACAACAAATGCCTCCAAACCCTTGCACCAATTCCTCTGGAGCATCGTGGGACCTGACACTTCCTTTAAAGCCGAGATGGAACAAGGATAGAGTGGGACTACCGTTAGTCTTTGGGGCTCGTGGAGATCAGGAGGCCCTCTCAGAATGATTAATTGTGGGGTCCCTGGTATGAAAGTCATCATGAGCTCTGCCTGGAAGAAGCTGGCAACACCTGAAGGCTAGGAAGGTAGGGACACAGTAGCCAGGCAATCATGGTGTGCAATTACAGGTCATGTGGATATGCCTGAGCTAATTTAATCTAGTTGACTTGTTACCAGAGGCTCATGGACTATAGAACTCCACCTGGAATCAGGCTGCCAGCCCACACTGAACACCAGGATGCCTTGGATTCATTGCTCTGGTACCCAAGATAGCCAGGTTAAAACTAACTTAGGTCTGTCTACACAAGCTGCAATCACACCCTATGACTGCAGTGTAGACGCACCCACAAGTAACACTTACATTCCCATCAGATCTATTTGGGCCTTTTCCAACTCCCTTTAAAATTTTGTTTAAAATAAAAACCCAAGCACACAGCAAACTGTATGACACTGAAACAAAAGCCACAGGAATATTCCTAACCAGGCAAGGCAAAGTTTCATTGTTTGCAAGAGAAGAAGAAATCTTCAGGGTCAAAAAATGCAGAAGAACCATACGACTCATCTCTGACTCTCGCATGACATGGGATGTGAAAGACTAACACAATGGGCATTGTCCCAAGGAAAGTGAAAAAACACGCCAGCACTGTCTCCTATTGCCAGCCAAACACAGAACAATACTGATTTAAGCTGTTCCCCAGTTCTTTAAGGATGTAGCCCAGCTCTTGGTCATACTAGAAACATTTTTAACAGGCATTAACATTGATGTTTACAGTAGGATTATATTTCTTGGTTTGCCAGTTACTTTCTAGGACCATAGGACTGGAAAGGACCTTTTGGGTCATCGAGTCTGGTCCCCAGCTATCACAGGCAACCCCACCATATAATCCTGTTCATAGACTTGTCAAGCTCCATCTTAGAATTTATACCTATTTGTCCTTGTGCTAACATTGTCCTTTAGCTTAAAAAGCTCTTTTCCCTCCTTGGTGTTCACCCTTCTGATGTGTTTAGAGAGAGCAATCACATCCCCTCTCCGAATTGGTGCTGCTAAACTGAACAAGCCAAATTCTTTTAATCTCCTCTCATAAATTAGGATCTCTATTTCCCTGATCATCTTAGTAGCCTTTCTACCAAGGACTAACATTGTTTGCTGGTGTTAGAGGATTCCATAACATTAACTTGATGTTAAATATTTCTTTTTTTCTTTGAACCTACTCAGAGAATTAGACTTAAAAAAGAGAGAGAGAGAGACAGCTAATATTATGGTGCATTATGGTATATCTCTACTTTTGTCATTGGGATTATAATATACTGTGGCAATTATTTAATTGAAGTTGCCCTAAAACTGGTTGATCTTAATAGATTTTTTTCCTCCCTGTGTTGTCAGTCCTGTCTTCAGCATTCCGTATTTAATTAGGTAACTTAGAAAAGGGCCCTCTTGCCTTTCATTTGTTCATATATGAAGCTATTTGTAGTCAGGAAGCTTTTATAATAAAATATATTATGTGATCAGATTAATCATATGAGCTCATTTAAGGTCACGGATCACACTTTTATGATTGTCTCTAATACCCACCATAATTATGGTTTAAAAAATGCCTCTTGAAATATCCTGTGCTATTTACACAGTGCACTCAAGAGGCAAAGATCTTTCCATTTTGGCAAAACAGTTAAACTGGAAAAGATCACATTTACCTACAGAAAATTATACTCAACTGAAAGAAGGAAAGAGACACTTCTCTGGATCTAGAGATTCTAGCTAAGATTACAGGGCACAATTCTTGCTGGTGCCTGAAAATGTGATATGATCCCAAAGAAGGACTAGAAAAACAACTTCAGTTATCACCTGTATTTTGACTGACAAAGACTACACATGCACCCTTTCTAAGAGTACCTTCTAAGTGGTTGCATAGCTGTATATCTATAAACATGTGGACCACACCATTGTTATTTCCCTCTAAAATACTAGCCATGGAGAATATGCAGAAGCATTTCTCTGCCTCTTTTTATCAGAAGCCAATTTTAGGTGGTTGTCTTCCGTTTCGAGTGCCTGCAGCTTTTCATTGTTTTTCTAGCATGGAGAATTTGTGCAGCTTAATTTGACCCATACAATTTAGATCAGATGAGATGGGCAGATTCACTATTTTGAAACTCTTAATACATGCCCAGCTCCTATTGTTTCTCTCCTGCACACACCCCAAACAATTCTTGGCAACAGGCTGAGTGTTCTGAACACAAAAGTAAGGGCTTTAACTGCATTTTGTTTTACACCCTCTCACAGAATGACGATTCTAACGTGGGGACTGATTCAAGGGTTACAGCTCATGCCCTTAGCAACCCACTGCTGGTAAGAGATGGAATGCTTCTTTATTTACAGAAGCCTAGAATTCATTGCATAGATACTAGAATTTCCTTAAGCATTTGTTAGAATTCTATTGGATTGGACCTGTTTGCAACCAAACTAATGTACCCTTAGGACCCTTCTCCAGAAAATATGCTGTGTCGGTCCTTGAGAAAGAATCAGTGATGTAGATAGTGGAATCACAATGTTCATCCAATAAAAGTGGTCACACATTTTCTAACTTCTCCACTGTCTTTTCACCAGGAATTTTATGGGATGTCCTTCATATACTCTTTTAGAGTTAGAGCGGGATCTCATAGTAATTAAAGATTCAGACGTCACAGTATTGAGGAGGAGAAGGACTTCTGTTAACCCTCTTACAGAAGAAGACGACGTAAGTATGCTGAAATCGAAATAATTCCTGGAGAAACTTGCACTCAGCAATCGTCATACTGCAAAGCTAAGTTTTACAAGTGGAGAGCTAAATCAGGTAAATTAATAGTCTGGCTGCTATGGGAGGGAGAAGATAAGGCATAAAATATTAAAAATGACCCATATTCTTTAACTACTAATCTGACCTCCACAAACTCATGTTTTGCACAATTTTACAAAGGGCATGACATCTTTGACTGGAATATGTCTGGGAATGAAACTGATGTTTTTATGAGTGGACTAGAATCCCTTCCATAAAGAAAACCCCATCTCTTTCAGACGCAATGATTTACTTTGGAAGAGGGTGGGTGTGTATGTGTGTAAAAATCATGAAACCTTCATGAAATGAGTATAGAATAATATTGCACAAAGCAATCACATAAGACACTAAGAAAACATCCAAACCAAGATGGTTCAGCAATTATTAGTAGCTTAGAGGGTAGCTCATGTATTACTGTAGTGGTAACTGGTTATAAAGAATACCTCCTTTGATCAGTTCACTTTCTAATGAGCTGCTGAGGTTGTTTTGTTCTGTGGCAGAACATAGCAGGCAGTAAGTAGGAGGTTGAAGTGGTGGTCAGGTGCAACTTGAGAGTCATATTCTAAGACAGACTGCAGTCTGTTAGGAATGTCAGAAGAGATTAAGCAGATCTATCAGTTCCAATAGAAATTGGACCCTCCCTTTGCCGGAAGCATGGAAACATCAGGAGAAAGCCTGTAGCCCCCCTTCCCAACCTTGCAGCTGTAGGATGCAGGTGGCTCAAATGAACAACCTGATCCTGGGGAACTCTACCACCTACCCCTATTGGATTAAGGTTTCCTAGATCCCCGTTCTACCTTTATGTGGTGAGTCAGTTCTGGGACGCCTTGTCCAATAGTGGGGCCAAACAGTGAGATCTCCAAGTACCTGGCTGACATAAGGCCATACACCTGCTGGGTCCTGCAGCTGTAGTGTTGAGGAGGGGCAGTGGCCCAATCCTTCCTCTGAAGATTTTGGGTACCTGGCAGACACCCTGGCACCATGTCCCATTAAAGAGGGAAGATGGGGAAAATAACCAGTCAGTCACCCCAAGAAGGCAATTAGGTGACCCTTCCAAATGATACCTAAAATGTGAGCAATGGGTGCAATCGGGGCATGGGCATAGAGAGGAAATGATGGGTCTCCCAAGGGTGAGTTTTCAGTCTTCAAAGACTTGCTGTTCTTAGGGAATGAATACAAGCTACCAGCCCTAAAAAGCAATGGCAGAGTATAAACAGCTCCCATCATGCGTGGGGCACACAGTCAACAACTCTTAAAGGCTTTTTTTTTCCTTGGTGAGGCCTTTTGGCAATTTGAGAAGAAAAATCTAGCAAGGTAGAGTGGAAGTCTACACACATGTATAAAAATGGGCCCCAATTTGAGATATGCCCTAAATAATTTGGCCTGGAAGTTCCTAATATCTCCCTCCTCCGAGCTGTACTGATGCCTGGAGACAAATGTCACTTCCTCACTGCAGATGTTCTCTTTCAGTCTCTTTCTCTTTCAGAACTGTTGTTGGTTCTGATAACTCCCAAAGTTTTTCTCTTGCACACTGTAAATGCAATTATCTCATATTTAAAAGAGTAATTATGCTGGCCATTGTTCCTTGTAACGTATTCTTTGAGAACACATTTTCCGAGCATCATTTTACCTTTGCGATTAGTACAACTTTTTTCCAAATCAACAGAATCCCTGTCATTCATTTCTACACATCTGCTAGTACATCATCTGTTGGTACATATGGCACATTGTATTGTATCTCCTAAAATGCAATAAATGGACACTTAAAAAAATCTCACATAGGGTCTGTGAAATGCCATTAAAGATCAGTCAATCATCCCTAGCTCCCTACTTCCCAATCAGATTATTGCTTTAGGTTGTTTCTTCTTGCTTATCCCAAAAGACCCTAGAGAAAATTTTCCCCTAAATTCAAGTCTCAGCAAGGGATAAAGATGTACCTACATTAAGCTTAAACCAGAAAATCAACAGCTGAGCTCCTGCTGAATTTAAGTACTCAGGAAATATTATAGTCTATAGTCTGTTATAGTCTAATCTTTACTAACCTGCAGCTGAACCAACCATGATGCTGACTAGTCAATCCGTAAGCTTTGTATGCAATACAGAACCACCATTCAATCTGCCACAGTCCTGTACAAATTGGCATCTGCTAAAAAGAGGCCCAGAACTGGATCAGTAGAGAACATGGCAGTGGATTGAGCAGGATATGATGGAGGTGTTGTGAGCCCACAACAAGAGTAGCTGGGCTACTGCAAGGAAGACTGGGGATGACTTCCCGGAGCTGCATAAGGAAGACTATGAAAACCTGGCCATGCTATAATTGGCTCTATCAGTCACTGGTATTCCTAATGCATCCAAGCATGGCAGTGTCTAGGCATTAACATTATTATTCCCTCATTTTCATAACTGCTAAATTCTCTCTTTAAAGAACAAAACAGATTTTTTTTTAAAAACCACCCACAGAGAATCTTTTTATTTACCACATTTGTGATTTCTATCTACAGTGTCATTAATTTAAATCGATATCAGCATGTTCCTCATCCATTGAGCAATCCAGCATTGGCTGAACAGACCTTTTAAAAAAGGGTGAAGTGAAGTGAGCTGTAGCTCACGAAAGCTTATGCTCAAATAAATTTGTTAGTCTCTAAGGTGCCACAAGTACTCCTGTTCTTTTTGCGGATACAGGCTAATACGGCTGCTACTCTGAGATCTTTTAAAGAGATGCTTAACCTGGCAAATCTGCTGATATTGGGCATGTGATGGTCTGAGACTTTGATTTCCAAAAGATAACCAGTCTTGAACCTTGGGGTCTTTGGCTCCCTCTAGTGGTTACACCATTAAGACTCTGCTACTGGCTCTAACAATGGAACTGGTCTTTCAGATCAGACAGTAAGGAAGGGGGCTCATACTTTTAGATCAAGAGGTCTGGTCCCAGGTTCAGTCTGTGCAGATGATCTTGCCCGAGATACTGAGTGAGATCTGAATGCTTCAGAATTTCAGTTTTCTGCATGAAACCCACTTTTCCCCAGTAGAAGTGATGGTTACAGTGACAACAGCCAAATTTCGTTCAGTCCCGTCATGTGGCTGGATTAAATCCACTTTATACATTGACCTAAAGTAGACTTAAAACCAAATGTGATCATATTTAAACTGCACTTGGGTCAAGGTGGTGATGTTTGACTGTGGATTGGGTTTAGGCTTAGGTTTGGGATTTGAGACCAAATAAGGGTTGGACTTGGGGTTTGGATCTAATGGTGCAAAAAGCTTTTGAGCTCAAATCTCTCTTGAGGGATTTCTCCCATTTTAGGTTCAAATCTCAGGTGAACTTCACCTTCACAGGAGCCAGAAAACAGTCTCCTCCTGGACACAGCCCCTCCTGGAACCAAAATCAGAGGTCTAGTTCGGATCCAGTTATTTGAATTTAAACTATATTAGAAAGCATTCAGACTCCAGCTTCTGATTTGGTCTGTTTTGAACATAAATATTTTTTTTTTTGCACCCAGAAAAAAAAAAAAGAGAGAGAAAAGAGTTTTATGCTACAAGTTCGAGTCAGTCAGAGCCAGACATGTGGCTGCTGAATTCTATATCAACAGTTTGATTTACTTAGACTTTCTTGAAAATGGCCTATAAAAATGGATTTCAAAATATTGTTTGGAGAGCTTATCCCTTTTGGTCTTGGCAATAAACTATTTACATCCTTTCAGAAAGAACAGGCAGCTGACATATAATTTAAAGGTTGACAAGGATGACAGGCAGTCAAATAGACAGTGTCAACACATTGGGCTAGGACTATCTAGCACCCCTAATATCATCTCACTGCAATAGCTATTCCAGCTGGCCAGGTCTCAGAGAAAGGGGCAAGGAAGTTTTCCAATAAGTGAGTTTTCAATTCTCTCCTGTAATAATATTAGCTCTTGGCTTAATTATTTTGTTAGAGGAACAATATTTACTCCATATTCAACCCCTGAAAGAAGTCTGAGAGCTGATAAAATGCTTCCTGCCACTTTTTCCTTGATGTTGGCTACAGCTGAAACCAGAGGGAGGAAAAATGAGAGTGGAATATATTGATGTCTCCATTCGAGTCAAGTCATTCTTGAATCAAAAATTCAAAAAACGAAAATAGGCTGTCTAATGAAGTGACCACTAAGGGTCCATTCAAAGGACCCAATGTGGAGTTGTCATAATTTGTTTTGTCTTTCCCACAACAAGCTGTAAATGATCTTTGCATATTGTCTGCATTAAGTCCTGGAGGGTTTTTTATTTCATTTTATTTTAAAGAAAAAAGCTTTTATGCTGCTAAAGATTCATTCAGCGAGAGCCATTTCCAGTACAGAGCCAAGGGATTTCCTATATGCTCATTAGATCCTGCTTTGTTCCAAAACACTCTTTTACAATGCAAATTTTAGCGTGCTGATGTATTTACAATAATACATCTAAACAAAGGCTATTAAAGTAAAAGCATTCTATAATACAGAAATGCTACAAACTCATTACTAATGATTACTAATATTTTAGGCTATGAAAACATCTAGAGTCTCAGCTTGAATTCATCCCTTGAACACGGTTACTAGAAGTCACTGTAATTCAATATTTCTAAAGGGTATAAAAATAATGCTGCTGGAAAGTCACTCAGTTGAGTTCCTGGTTGACTTAAGTCCACATTATAAAGCTATCATCCATTAGGCACAACTCCCAGTCAGCTTCTAGGCCTGTAGCATACCCAAGGGTTTATTCATTTGCCTGCATCTTAAACATCTAGTCCAGATGCAGGGTGGGGAGGGAGAGCTTTTCATATACTAGGAGCTTCAAAGGAATTAACATGTGAACTCAAAATTCTAACCTCCTCAGGTCTACTACACCAGCTCACTACAAAAGAAGGAAGTTGAAATGAAGTGGGTCAGTAATCGTGGAAGGAGGGATGGAAGAAATGAAACAGAGAGAAGACATGGCAGCACAAGCAGTGTATTAAACGTTGAGGCCAGATCCTCAGCTGCTGTAAATCTGGTGACTTCAACGGAGCTACGCTGATTCACACCAGTTGGGATCTAGCTCTGGAACTCAAGTTTGGTGGCTGCACCATGCAGCCATGTTGATGGTGGACATGCAAGAGCAGAACATGGTCTGCTGCCCTTGCAGAATACAATCTTGTTTTCATTTTAATATTTTAGCAGGAGTCCCCCTGATCGGATCTTCCCAAGGCATGAGTTAAAGGAACATAGATATTCTGTGCATCTTATCACTCAATAGATATGACTAACAGCAAGATCTATTGTGCCATTACAAATGAGCTAGGGACATAGGAAGTCCTAATACCTAATGTGCCCAGTACAGATAATAGCTAGCACGAATTGCACAGCCACAAGAGCACTGTGAACCCATCCCCCAGATAACCCTAGAAAAGAACAAAAGGTCTAGTTGTGCCTTACAATGGTGTCCCCTCCTTGCACTTTCACAAACAGAATTCAAACTGGGGGAGGAAGGCAGGAAACCCTCTGAAAATTGACTGCATGGAGTAAAGTTAATCAACCATCAGTGTTGAGCAGTAAAATAAAAGGCTGAAATAAGTCATCACAGCAAAGAGCAAAGAGATAATCCTTCCCGAATTATTTCAGCAAGTGGAACAAGCACATGGTAGAGCTAAAACAACACAAACTCTGCATAGACTTCAGAGTAGCAGCCATGTTAGTCTGTATTCGCAAAAAGAAAAGGAGAACTTAAGGCACCTTAGAGACTAACCAATTTATTTGAGCATAAGCTTTCGTGAACTACAGCTCACTTCTTTGGATGCATCCGATGAAGTGAGCTGTAGCTCATGAAAGCTTATGCTCAAATAAATTTAGCTCACGAAAGCTTATGCTCAAATAAATTGGTTAGTCTATAAGGTGCCACAAGTCCTCCTTTTCTTTCTGCCTAGACTGGGTGAGTGCCTTTGATTTTAATAAGCAACTTGTTCTTCCTCAACTAATACATGGTCATTTCAGCCACATAGGGGTCCAGACTCCCCAGCTGATCCATTAACTTCAGCAGAGTTGTGTCCATTTACATCAGCCGAGGAGACCACCATTAAGGATGCATTCCCCTCTCAGTGCATACATGCAACCCCTCAATACTTCTGGATGTTGACTGGGGAGACGTAGAGACAATACATAGCTGGGGTGAGCTAGCTGGTGAGAAAGAAGTGAAAACAGACCCAAACTTTCAAGCCAACCCTGAATCAAACCTTTGAGGTCTGAAACAATGTGAATAATTTACCCCCTCTCCCATGGCCCCATTCTCCCACACCTATTATTTCTCACATGTACCAAGAGTTCAGAGCTGCAGGTGGAACTGAAAAAGGAGCGTGACAAAAGGCCACAAGAATCTGTTTTGAATGATTTCTGTCCTGACCAGAAGTATCTTCCGGCAAGATTTCTAGCCCAGTGACAGCGCATGTCTGGAGTGATTATTGGACAACTCGGATGATGCTCTACAGGACAAAGCCAGAGGCAGCGTGATTTTAGTGAATGAGAAATGCCATAATGCCCTCGACACTCACTGCCCTTAGGATGACTAAAGGCAGAAGGAGACTAAGCAATTGCTTAGGGCCCCAAAGCAGCTCAAGGGGGCCCCCTATAATTATTAGTATGTGTTGGGGGGTGGAGCGGGGTCAAAAATATTCCTGCTTAGGGCCCCCAATGGGCTAGCACTGGCCTAAATACTGCTCTTAAAAGTATTGATAAAGAGCATTATTAATCTGGCTATGATATGATTGACAGCCAGAGAGAAATCACTTTTTGCATCTAATGTGCTAAAGAGCTAAATGTGCTAAAGCTAAAGAGGAAATTACCGTCTGTTTGATGGATGGGGTGAGGGATGGGGGTAGAGAAGAAAAGCAGGGTAAGGGACAAAAACTACTGTACATTGTTTTGGTGAAGAACTCCCTAAAGCATCTCCAATCTGAAGTCTGTAAACTAGTTTGTCACATTTGTGCAGATCCCAGAATAGTCTATTTTTTACTTTGCTCGCTGATTTGCTGCCTCTCCAGGGAAATTTAAACTGAGCCAGGCTGCTGGACAAGGATCATGTTGTTTCTTATCATCTCACTTCTCCAGTGCAGAGTATCCCCAGCTGCAGAAACTTAGAGTAAGGCCTGATTTAACTCGCAGGCTGGTTTTTTAGTTCTATCGTGAAAAACAAACAAATGAAAAAATTATCGATTGTGACACACAAAAGAGTTTACATTTTGTGGTATTTATTCCCTAGGTTAAATGCATTCCATATTCCATCCAGCATATGAATTTGAAACCAGTTCTCTGGTGAAAATTAGACAATAGCTTTTTGCATATGGCAATATTTCCCTCTTTCCTCGCCTATGAACCAAAAATACCCTCCCAGCTGAACATTTGTAATTATTCACCTCTATTTATTGGGAGAATAAGCATTGCCTCATGATCCTGCCCTTGAATATCTACCATGTATTCCTTTTACATTTAATGGACCAAATTTATCTCTGGTATAACTCCATTTAAAACACACACACACACACACACACACACACACACACAGAGTGTATTTAAGCTTCTAAACCTTTTAGTGACTTCTTTAATTAGAGACAGGGACAAACTGGTTTGAATCTTTCATTTTTAATTCATTATTCCTAGGCTGAGAATTTATAAGACAAATTTCTTCCTGAAATGGATTTTGAAAGCCCTTCTAGTAGAGACAGACCTGAACAAACTTGACATATTGGAAAGTCCCTCAACTTTGAATCTTAATTTTGCAGTTTAGACCCATCTCTACTAGTTACGCCTAAAAAAAGATCATCTACATCTGAAAGGCCTTCACCTTACCATAAAAGAACAAAATAATAAATAGTTACAATATCTCTCGTAGGACTGACTCTCTGGGCTGCCTGTCAGCAAGAAGAACAGGAGTACTTGCGGCACCTTAGAAACTAACAAATTTATCTGAGCAACGAAAGCTTATGCTCAAATAAATTTGTTAGTCTCTAAGGTGCCACAAGTACTCCTTTTCTTTTCGTGAATACAGACTAACACGGCTGCTACTCTGAAACCTGTCAGCAAAAGTGCATCTCTTCCCAGGGGCTAATCTTTGGGTACATGTGGGAGGCCAATTCTCCACACTGCTTTAACTACCAGTCTCCTGTTTTTAGCCACACACAAGGCCTGAAGTTTAAGAAGGGTATTGGGGGATACCCAATTGGGAGTCAGGACTCCTAGGGTATGTCTACACTAAACACTAAGCTCGGGCTCTGACTCAGGTTTGAGCCCAAGCCCTGCTTCTGTCTAGACACAGATCAGTCTGGTCTGGATCAGCAAGCACTCAGGACCCAGATCTTTGGACCCCCTTTGGGTCCAAGCCCTGTCACTTTGTAGTGTGGATGCAGCTCAAGCCGCAGACCCAATCACAAGGTCTGCACAGTGCAGTGGCTGTGAGACTTGGGTTCCGCAACTTTAAACCCAGGTTTGCAATGCAGAATGGACGCTCAAGTGCAGGCTTAGAAACATTGAGTCCATGAGCCAGCGTCCCACAAACTCCGGTTCCCAATGCAGAGTAGACATACCCCTAGAATTTATTCCCATCTCTTAATTGCTATGTGACATTAAGCAGCCAATTAAACCTCTCTGTGTCTCAATTCACCCATCCATAAAATGGGTATAAGCACCACTTCCCTATCTCACTGAGGTCCTATTTGTAAAGTGCTTTCAGCTCTTCAGAAGAAAGGTGCTATATAGTATGGGCCAATTTCTTTGTCTGTTGGTGTAAATGGGCTGTTCCATTGACTTCAATGGAGTTTCACTCACTAACACCAGCAGCCTTGGATATTCAAAGTACTACTATTCATTAAAAAGACCTACCTGGCAAGCCATACAAATCAAAACCCACAAACAATGCTTTGTGTGGCCTTTATTGTCTTATGACCACAGTAAGCCAGTGTCCATTCTCTAAATCTCAGTCACAATACATCAGTATCAATACAGGATTGAATTCTGGCGGATGGCAGATGTGACTAGAATAGTATTGTAGTTGGAATAAATTGCCTATAGTGTTTACTTCATGAACTATGGCATCTTATGTTCCTGGATAGTTGCTATAGTTTTACTCCAGTAAGTACAGTTCAACCATAGCTTAATAAAAAACTGTATTAGCCCGCTGGTTTTTGTTATTTTGGAGAATAATGGAAGTCATTAAATGATAATTTATCTCATTAGAATCTGGATTTCAAACCTCCAGCAGATAATGTGCAGAGAGGATGAAGTAATTCTCCCATCACACATCTGCTGGGTTTTATTTCTACTGGATCACAATGGCTCTTCTTTTACAGACCTCGGGGTTGTTTGTTTATTTATTTATTTGTGCGTGCACTTTTTTTTTAAAGTCTCCTCCGCTGCCAAAGGAACAATTAAAAGACTTTTTTGGGGCAGCGTGGCTGGGTGGGAAGATCTAAAGCCAGTTCACTGTTAAAAAGGGAGTCTTTTCCCGCAAAATGGATGTATAGTAAAAAAAACAATAACCGGGGCTGCATTCCTTTGCGTATCATCTATACAAGAAAGTGAGAAAATATAGCTCTACATCATTTTTATGAAGGCACTTTTCTGGACTTTCAGTTCATTTAATTTTGCCCTGCAGCATCCTTGCTGTGAGTAACGTAGAATACAATCCGCTTGTCTGTTCCGGTGCTTCTAAATAATCCCTTTCCATCTTCCATTGCACCCGGCCTGTCACATGCAGGGTAATACCTCTACAGAGATTAAATAAGACAGAAGCAATAACCATAGCTCATGCCTTAGGGATTTTTTCACTTCCTCTGAAAGATGTCCACTGTATCAAATGCCTGCCTTATAGCCCTTGTGTCAATGTTTACATGTTTTTCTGCTCTGGCCACTTGCACTTCCAAAGGAATTACAACCATGTCATCTGCTTTGCCAGGTGATGGTAATTACTATTACCTTTTCCTTTCTAACCTGTCAATGCCACCTATTGCCAACTAACTCCGGTCATCAGCTTTGGCAATGCAACTGAACTATGCTGAGCAATCCCCTCAGTGCATGAAGTTGCACTTTAAAAGATTCAGGCATCCTCTACATTCTCGAAAGCAGGCTCCATGGGACAGATGTCATATTGCTGAGAATCAGAATTACCTGAAAAAGTGTGTGTTGTCCAGGGCCTGTTAAAGAATGAATTACCCTTATACAATGTTGTTTGCAGTGTTGTTGTAGCCATGTTGGTCCCAAGATAGGAGAGAGACAGTGGGGGAGGTAATATCTTTTATTGGACCAACATGAGTTGGTGAAAGAGACAAGCTACACAGAGCTCTTCTTCAGGTCTGAGAAAGGTACTTAGAGTGTCCCAGCTAAATACAAGGTGGAACAGATAAGGAGTTAACACATTTTGCAAGTTAACACCTCTGCAGTCCTAGGACACAGGAGGGTTAGTGGGTTACAGGTTGTTGTAATGAGCCATAAATGTAGTGTCTCGATTGAGTCCATGATTTTTGGTGTCTAGCAGAGTTATGAATTCAAGGTCCATATAACGTTATTACTATTGTTAGTGGCATTGCAGTAGCATCAAGAGGCTTCAGCCAAGATTTGGGCCCCATTGTGCAAGGCACCATACACTCGCGTAATAAGCGATAGTCCCTGCCATGGAGATCTTGTAATCTAAATACACAAAATAGTGGGAGAAAGGAAGCATTATCCCCATTTTGTAGATGGGGAACTGAGGCACAGGCTGACTAAATGATTCACTTAAGGACAAACAGAATGTCTGCAGCACAGCCTGAATTAAACCCAGATTTCCCAAATTCCAGGCCAGTGCCTGCACAAAATGGATCTCTATTTGGCCTAGAACTGGGCAGAGAATGGCAATTCTGTTTTGTGGAGGATTTTGAGAATTTGAAATTTGTTTTCTAAAAGCTCTCCATGAAACAAAAATAAGAAGAAGAATTTGTTTTGAAAAATCAAGGTCGTGTATTGTGTCTACAAAGTATTTTTGGAATTAAGCAACACTAGCAGATTGTCTCAGAAAAAAGGGGTCCATTTGCAGTCAGCAAGGTCTTTTCCACAAGGGATAATCTGCATAACAAGAAACTAAAATCAGCTAACATAATTAGGAAAGCTCCCTAGCTTGGGGTTCAACCCAAGCATTCACCATTTGGCTAGCACCTACCTTGCTGCTTCTCTGGATCCCTAAATATCTATGACACCTTGGTGTGGAGTCTGACCTGCCCAAAGCCATATTCCTTCCATCTGTCTCCTAAGCAGCCATTTTTACAGTGTTTCTCCTGAACACCTGTGCAAGGGGTGGGAATATTGAGCTGAGGTTAACATCATCTTCACCAGGGACCTGTATGCAGCATTCCAAGACAGCAGTGTCTTAATTATAATAATACTAATCTAAAATACCGTAGTAGAGCAAAACCCTGATCTTGGCTAATTTTAGCTGCTTCCCAAACGCTGCGGGGATGCTACCTACAGCCAATTGCTTGCTGCAGATAGAACAGAACTAAATGTGCTTGAGAACAGCAGTATATTAATGGTTTTATGTTAAATAAACTTGATGTTCAGGCAACCCCTAGGCAGACAACATGGCTACAAATGAGCACAACATAGCACAAAATTTACCCCATACCATCTCAGAAGGAAGTTAGTAGTAAATATTCCAGGCGCTCCTTTTTCCCTCAAAATGAAACTGGAACCTTATTTTTAAGCTATTACTTAAAAAATATAAGAACACATTACTCCAAATATAAAACTTGACAAAAGAAATAGTCAATGTCCTTCTGGAGAGATCTACAGGCCCTATAGGTAGCTGGGTGGATACAGAAATGTGCAAGCAGTGAAGCTGCTGATAGTATTATGCCAAGAAATAATCTCAGAGAACATATTAGAGAAAGTCCAGGTAAAGGAACAACCCCACTGTCTCTCCAAACACCATAACAAGGGCATCTCCCAAGCCCTACCGCCACCAGTATGCACCAATCACAGGGACTCAAAGTACTAAAAAATGGCTGTGTTTAGGGCATCCTGGGGACTATTTTTATAGTCTCATGCTGACTCCATATCTAATTTGCTCACTTTACAAGTAAAACGGTGGTTTTCCAACTGTCAGCACCCTGCACTCAACTTGGGACTTGAGAGTTAACCTGGGTTCTTTCTGTCTGGTGTATCATTGCCATTAATAAGGGTTCTGCAGGCCAAATTTGTAGAGTCATATAGATTTTAAGGTCTATTATGATAATCTAGTCTGACTTCCTGCATAGGATTTCACCTAGTGATTCCTGCATCCACCCCTTAACTTCTGATTGTCCTAGAGCATACCTATTAGAAAGACACCCTGTCTTGATTTAAAGGTTTCAAGTGAGGAAAAATCCACCACACCCCTGGACAAGTTGTTGTCAAGGATAATTACCTTTAAATTTGAACCTTTTTTCAATCTAGCTTCAAGTTCCAGCCATGAGATCCTGTTACACCTTTGTCTGCTAGATTGAAGAGCCCTCTGCTATCAGAAATTCTCATTGTGTAGGCTCTTGTGGATTGTTATCAAGTTACTTCTTGCACTTGATTGCAAGAAGTAACTTGATCACACCTCTTCAACACCAATGAGTTATGAGGGTAGAACTGGGACCTGAATTGAAATTTAGGCCCCAAATCCAGGAAAGCACTTAAATGCATGCTTAACTTTAAACATTTGTGTAATTCCACTGACTTCAATGGGACCACTCACATGATTAAAGTTAAGTACACGCTTAAGTGCTTTGTTGGATTTGATGTTTAGTTAAAAATTTGGCTGCTGATGCCCGAGCCAGGTTGGAATGCAGCTCACTCTCACTTACAGTGCCTCTGCAGTACTACCAGGAGTAAAGTAGTAGTACAAATATCTTATTCTAATTCAAATGAGCAAGTATGCTTCTGAATACACGCAAGCATATGTGTTCAGGAACCTGATGTCTTTCTTACCTATATTTTTTTAATAGCACAACTTATTCTGTTAGTAGTCATTGCCTCAGGTTGTATATACAATGTGGGCACGTTTTCCTATGACTGATAACTTTGCTGCCTCTCTGTGATGCCCATGAATAGCCACTGAAATCTTTACAGTTACTGTAGTCTGGAAGTTTTAAACCAATATAATATGCAATAAATCAATTTAATGCCCAATTCATTAAGTGGCACAGCACAAAGCAGCCCCCTTGGTAATGGCGGGCCAAAAACCACCTGTTAGTTGTGTGGGAGGATAAGTTCCATTTTCAGCAATTATTGGCCTAGAGTATCTGATAGAGGGGCTGAAATCTCAGGGGCTTTCCAGGCACCAGCAGTGTCTTGAATCCCTCCACTCCCATTTCTCCCTAGTTATTGGACAGCCTAGCAACAGCTGCCATATTTGTTGCACTGTGGAATTCAGAAGAGAATATTTAGGCCATCTCACACTGGATTTAACCCAATAAGGTGCCCCACTATGGATAATAGAAGTCTCCCAAGTAAAACTTTATACGACATTGAGTTGAACAGCATGGGAGTTACTGCTAGTATCAGCAGTGCTCCCTGAGGGTCAGACCTGGAATGGTCTGGTGGCTTGATTTGGATAAGCACCTGAAGACACAGACTGCCCTTCCAGCTAAGTCACATCATAAATAGTACCAAAGCGGTCTCTTATGTTATTTCAGCACTTCCATTTCCAGCCATGACTGTTGCCAGGACATGCAGATACGGGACAATGGAAGCCATTTTAAAAAGAACTTTCTGGAACACAGACTCAGATTATATGGCTAGATGGGACCATTGTGATTATCTAGTGTGACTTCCAGTACTGACAGCATTTCCTTGAATTAATTCCTATTCGCATTGCAGCAAATCTTTCAGAAAAACATCTAGTCTTGATTTTAAAATGTCCAGTGATGGAAAATCCACCCCGACCCTTGCTCAGTTGTTCCAGTGGTTAATTACCCTCACTGTTAACATCAGAAAGTTGTGTTTTAGCTTCAATCCAAGTTTCAGGAAAACGCTTGTGCTGAATCTCATTTGAACTGAGCTCTTGTGCCCATCCCTCATAGCAAGCTGGCATTTTCCAAACATATAACTCATGTAATGGTCACCTCTCATGCCTTAAAATCTCATCACACACCATTAATAAATTCTACTAATCCCCAAATAACGCCATACCCTGGAGCCACAGCTAAGCGTTTTATACAGATCATAGCCTCTCCTCTAGCTAAGGCATTTTTTCCCATCTACTCACCCCAGTCAACTGATGGTAATAGATCTCAGCTAGAAAGGTAAGGACGAAAAGCTGCATATGCGAATAGGAGAGGATATTACAATGGCAGCAATGACTTATGAGGGTTATTTCTCATGTCTGAAAGCCTAATAACTCATGAGTGCCCAGCCATAAGTGAGTTATGGGAGTCTTTTGTGAAAGTAAAATTTTCCATTATGCACCTATTCTGATGCACTGAAACATTTTCTCTCGCCATAAAATGAAGGGGAATATTTCTGAGCAAATCCCAAGAGCCACAAAGGGTAACAGGCTTCCTTGCCTTGGTGGTCAAATGTCCATGCTTCACTTGCCACGTTGAAGGCTCTGAATAGCCATTTACTCTCTCTCTCTCTGATGTTTTGTGGAAAACATGCTCTGGAAAACATTGTTTGGGACACAGTTTATGCCCCTGTCTCTCATGCTTTTAATACATTAAAGGACTCAATTGTGCTTTCGGCTAAGCTGTTATAAAATTGCAATGAAGCCATTGGCTTATAAATTAATCCAGAAATACACAGAAGTAACAGAGCAGAATTTGGCCCCAAACCAGTTTCTATGTGTTGTAAGTCAGTGTTCCTTTTCTCTCTCCTTTCCTCTCGCTATTCCTTGAACAATATGAGCCAAAGACTGTCCTCGAATTCACCCAGGCAACCACCTTGATTTCAGTGGGGTTGGACAGGAATATCTATGATCAGAACTGGACTCATTAACCAGCAGTGTTTTAGGCTTATTCTCCGCATGCACACATACAGACCTGTTGGTATCTAAATCAATAGTTAGAATACTTTTGACTCTCTCATCAGCTATGTGGTGTGATATTTCACATCTTTAAAGTTCATCTCAAATAAAATACTGTAAAATGCACATATAGATTATCTGCTTCACATGCAGAGAAAGTAATACAAGTACTACTAATAATATTGTAGGGTCTGATCACACACTAGCAAGGGAATAGGCCTATTAGGTCTTCTCCAGTTTTTATCTTATGGCTCGTTGGAAACCTACTTGACACCTTCAAGCTTGTGATGAAACATCAACCTCATAGGCAGACTGGCCAAGAGCTAACATCTGAAGGGGCCACCTCTACATGTATTTGCATTTTCAGATATTGGCATAAGAGAAAACTAATTGTAAGTAGCAAATACCAGTGTGTGGCTGAAAGTCTGAAATGTGCCTAAACTCCCAACCTCTCATCAACTTGTCCTACAAAAGCAAATATCCCAAACATATTGATACAAGATGCATATCTTATCAGATATGAACTAAACCAACAGGGAAGATGGAGGTTCTCTTTTTGAGCTGGGCTCAGAAGTAGGAAAGAATGGCAGCTGCAAGGAGCTCATGGTGTTTTCTTGATCCTCAGCTACCCAGCCCCAGCAGAAATTAAAAAATCAGGAGGCCTGCTCTATGCTATACCAGCTCTTTTCCATACCTCACCACTGAAATGCTCTGATGTGCTCCCTCCCTTTCCTTACACGAGAAGGAGCTAGAGCAGGAGACAATGGAGCCTACTCCACCAGCTTTCTGATGGCAGAGAATTCCCCAACGCAAGCGGAATTTGCCTCTACATCTGCTCATTTTAAAACCACTTTGCACGAATTAAGTAAATTAAATCCCCCTAAACCAAAGTAAGCAATGCAAAGTGACATGAGCAGATTGGGCAATCCAGGCCCATTATAACCGTACAGTGACAGGCTCTGATCCTCCAGTTAGATCTATGCAGGACAACCATTACACCTGTGCCATTGGTCCACTGACTGTAATGGAACAATGTGTGGACACCAGGATCTGCCCACATGGATCCAATGGCAAGACTGGGGAGAGTTTGGGCATTCTTATAAGCCTTGATTCAGAAAACCATCCCTATTCAACAAAGCACTTAAACACAAGCTTAACTTTAACCACATGTTTAAACCCTACTGACTTTAATGGGGCTTAAGATGTACTTAAAGCTAAACGTGCTTAAGTGCTTTGCTGAATAGGAATGGATTTAAGCATGTGCTTAAACTGGGGGCATAGCATCTTTACTGCAATCACTGGATAATTGGATCCTCTATTTCATTTGATTTGTGGAAAATCTCTGGAACCAAATAATAGCTATTGAGAACAACAGAACTTCCACCCTTTATTCTAATTAGTTCTGATTGTTATGGGCAGGTACTACACAGTTAATACAATTAGTACCTCTTCAAAACTGCATTTAATCAATGAGGAAGGACAAATCCTGAATGAGACAGAATAACAAAAAAGAGTCAAAGAAAAACCATGTGATAAATGTGCTTGCTAATAAAAGTTTCTGTCCAGAATAATTTGGGAGCTAAGCCAAGGAAGCCCAAGTTAGCAAAATCTGCTCTAGTAGCAAAAAGAAAAAAAACATATAGCTTGTCTCAGTTCTGTGATATTTCACAATTGCTACAAGTTGCTATACAAGAAAGGGTTTTAAAAAGAATGTACAATTGTTTTGCATTCAGAATAAATTCAGTTGCTCAGCAAGATGAATGACATTAAGGTGGAAACAAAAAAATAAATAAAAAGGACAGCGGCTCTCAGATATGCATGCCTTCAGCTGTGTCGAAACCACTGCAAACATTAGTATCAAACCATGACTGCCTCTAATAGACACGGTGACAGCAGTCAAAATAAATTTTGTCTTCTAAAGCATGGAGCTTAAAAACACATTTCAAGATGATGAAGGGACCTTATAAAACTCAGGTATTGATTTCATGGGCATTAAACTATACCTAATATATATATATACGTAGGGAGGAATAGTGGATAAGGCACTTGAGCAGGACTCGAGAGACATGGGTTCAATTATTGGCTCTGCCATTGTGTTCTGAGTGACCTTGGGCAAGTCACTTCCCTCCCTGTGCCTCTGTTTTCCCATTTATAAAATGGGAATAATGATATTGACCTCTTCTATAAAGAGATCTAAAGAGGAAAAAGGATATATAAGAGCTAGGTATTATTATAATAGCCAAGACTTTCCAAAATAAATAGTGATTTGGAGTGCCTCAATTTTTGAGTGCCCAACTTGGGACACCTGAAAGAGGCCTGGTTTTCAGAGGGTGGTTGCTCAGTGCTTTCTGAAAATCAGGCTCAGTTAATGTCTCAGTTTGGGCACTCAAAATCACTACTCGCATTGGAAAAACTTTTGTCATGTTATATGTATATACAGAATACTAAAGCATGTTGTTAAATTAGCAGTGCAGTTGGTCATATTTGCCCTATTGCAAATATACCCACTTCATACAAATATCAGCTTCGCCGTATAATTTTTTATTGTCATTGGTGTCCTTTACTGGATGGGAGGTCAGATCTACTTTCACAGGCATGTGGGGAGGGTTGCATGTAATTAAAGGCTATTCTCCCTTAGCTTATGTGGTAGGGGCCAGAGGTTCTGGAACAGAAGATCTTGAGTTGTATCTCTGCAGACACCAATGGAATGGTTACTGTTCCCAGCAATTTGAATCAAAACATATATTGGGACAAATTCATACCTGATTTCAATGAACTTACACCAAGGATGAATTGGACATTTTTTTAAGCCTACAATCAACTGGGACTGCAATTTCAACTGCTTCTCTACAGCAAGTGTTGCAGCATCTGTGATCACCGTCATTTCTATACAAGGGGTAAAGAAGAGGTGAGGCCCTGCTCTACCTCCAGTGGGGTAGGACAATAAACAAACATCCCTCATGCAAATGAATGACCCTCTCACCTTGTGCTGGGAAGTGTGGCCAGGGATCATGCCATCCTGGAGCACAATTCCTCCCTGAGCTTTCCTGGGGGCTCCCCTGCTGATGTCTTTGTTTGAGAAATCAACCAATTCTCTGTAGCTGGGGCTTCACCTACTCTTCCCTTCTGTACAACCCTGGGACAGGTCTAAAGCATGGTGAACTCCAGCTACTGGAGAGTCTCTTGGGGAACATTACCAGCTGAGATCAGTTACAGCAGCCCTCAGGGCTGCTCTAACTTACACTGGGTCTGGGTCACCACCAAGTATAGAAACGGGAAGCCATAACAATCTTCCTGATGCCCCCACTATGCTGCACCAAGCGTTTGCAGCCTGAGAATCTGCCCATGGAGTTGGAAAGTGCCTAGATGGTTCATTAATTCGGTGATAAAACAAAAGGCTTTAAAGAAAGAGACTGCATCTATGAGTATAAAATATCTGCTTCCTGAGAGCAAGAAAAAGGAGAAACACCTTGGTTTCAGAAATGATTAAATCCCTTCTAAGAACAATAAGCTGTTTTTGCCAAAAATGTGGGCCCACATCTTTCATCGGTTAGTAATGAATCTTTAAGTCAAGGATCAAAGGGTACTGAGGATGGAATGCCTATGTCATTGCAGCATTTCTCATCTTTGGAAAAACCTCATCGTGCTTTTAACACAGGATAACTTCAGTGTGACTTTCACTTTTCTGTGAAACAAATGCTCAGTGCCAACAGGTGGTGGTTATGGAGCCTGTTGAGTGGAATTATCAGTTGCAGAGTAGACAGCATTGGACTTTGTACCATACGTCACTGTGTCATACCGAGAGTGAGACAAGCCCATCTTGCCAATTGCTTTCTCTATGGAGTAACTGTATCAAGAAGAGGAGGTTACATGGCTCGGTCATATCAAGAGAATGGAAGGAGACTGTATCTCCAAGAATATTTTGTACAGTGAGATTCAGGATGGCTCTAGAAAGCAGGGTTGCCCTTTATGGGGGTACCACGATGTGTGCAAAAATGTAGAAAGCTGGGAGGAGCGCGCAGAAACGTGTCCAATTTGGAGGGAATATCTGGCACTGGATGCAGTTCAACATCAATGTAGAAAGCTGGGAGGAGTGCGCAGAATCCTGTCCAATTTGCAGGGAATATCTGGCACTGGATGCAGTTCAACATGAAGTGGCTTTGTCCAGAGGATGGAAGCAAAGCAAGAAAGAAGAAAGCAGCATGCTGTAATCTTGGACTCTAACTCGGACAACACATGGATCTGTAAAATTGGTGACAATCTCTGTTGCTTGGGCTTCTCAGTGACTTGGCTTCCCCTGCTGGCTTCATCTATCAACTGTATATGGATGTTTCCCAATCTACCACTCTACCATTATTTGTATGTCAGTAGCACCTAGGAACCCTGGTTGGAAAGCAGGACCTCACTGTGCTAAGTATTGTACAAACACAGAAGAAAAAGATGTCAGAGGTCTTCTCTTTCATCCAACATCATATCTCACTGTAATAATAGGAAATTACCATGTGAATATAAACGTAACTAATATGAGGCCAGTATATAGTCTCCCGGCTCTACCCACTGCAGAATGAAGAAAACTATAGTAGTTTAACAGAAATCATGCCTGAAAAGCCCAGATACGAAGCAAAACCTTAATACTCTGCCATAACTTCCAGCACTGAAAGATTCCCATGTAGAAGACAGGCAAACTCCACAAAGAGAGGACGTGGAAATGTGAAAGAAGTTGGGGAAAACACAAAGTACTGAGCATGGTACCCTGGAAAACAGCCTAAGAGAAAACACAGAGCAAGCAACTGCTGCTTAGAGACAAATGCTAACAAATCTAACTGACAGGATTTTGCATGAATGAAACCGAAACACGTCCTTCCTCACCCATCTCTAGTAAAACAAGAATGCTGTAAGAAACGTCCAGCTGTTGCACAGAGAAATCCTTCTGGGAATGAATCCCACTGGTACTAATTGGCTTGTCAGTGTCTTCATTACTATTTTGTGGTTTCAATTTCTGAAGATCTGAGACTGAAACTGTAGCGGTCACATTTCTCGGGTAAATGTTTGAAACCAAAGGGCCAGATTCTGCAATCCTGACTCCTGGTGGTGATCACAAGCAACCCCAATGGAGCTCCATAATTAAGGAAGTTCTACTCAGTGTGAGTAAGGGCTGCCAAGTGTAGCCCACCACAATCAGGCTCCATCAGTCCCTGGATACATTTTCATTTCTCTCTTCATCCAACTGCGAGGTGACAAATGATGGACGAGTAGTGACGGAAGTAATTTTTCACTTGAACAGACCGGCTTTATCTGTTCCGCTCCTTGTAAGATAGTCACGTTGTCATTACTATTTTTGTTACCACAACACCTAGAGGCCACAACTGCGAACAGGCCCTAGGGTGCTAGGCACTGTCCTAACCCATAGGGAGAGACTGTCTAATCAGACAAGACAGATAAATGGCAGCAAAGGAAAGAGCGATACCGTGAGGTGAAGTAACTTGCCCCAATGGTTCATTGTGATCTAAATCAAGAGACAGCAGTGGTGCTGTTGTTCCCATGGATGGCAGCCTTGGAATTTGAAGAATGGAAATGTTGTCAGTCAGTGTTTGTTGTTCCCTCTCAAGCAATTCCTTTCTCTTCTTCGTTTGGTCAAGATCCTGCTGCCGTACCCTTCACCGTCAATGGAAAACTATATTGAGTTGTGCGCTTCCCTGCTGTTTTCTCACATGCTGCCTCCAGGTGCCTTTGTCTATAAAGATACCGCACCACTGTTCCAATGCAGCATTTACTTCTATTTGTATATTTTAAGTCCTCATTTTGAAAGCAAAGGCTCTAGGTCAGCGGGACACTTAACAGTGTGCCTAAAGGAATCCCTATTTAGGAAAGCACTTAAGCACATGTTTCATGTCAACCACATGCTTAAATCCTATTGACATCAAAGGGACTTAAGCATATACTTTAAGTTAAGCACATTCCTAAGGACTTTGCTGAATTGTGGCCTAAATTACAATTGAAATGTTTGGTGCTGAGAGTTATGAACTACATTTATTTTTTGTTTTACAGTCTCTTTTCTCCCTGAAACGTGGTTATATCTCCCTGCTTTATAGTCCCTAATATGACTATATCAGCTAAGTTACTGTCACAGCAGAATTCAAACATTCGAAATTCAGGAGTCAAGCCCCCAGAAGCCTGAGACTTAAAAATATCACAAGATTTTTCAGTATAAAATAACAATAAAATGAAGATAGCAGATTGGGGATTCTTTCTCTCTGCTTTCAGAGTGTTTAGGGTGTGCTCGGAGCATAGTTTCAGATTTTCTTTGCCACCATGATGCTAGAAACTTACTTTAACCCCTCTCCCCCAAACAAACAATCAAACACACACACAAACAAAACAAACCCCACAAAGCTGAGCTTCCCATGAAATGACTAGATTCCATGAGCCAGAGGTCTAAGAAAAACTCCAAATATAGTGAGACTTGTGATAAATTCGGGAGAGTTACCAATATGGAGGATGTTGCCAGGAGAATCTCAGCACTGAAGAACTGTCAATCGAAAGGCATGAGTGGGCACGATGCTGAAAAAATACAAAGGCTTTCTTCTCCTTTCAAGGTGGTTTGATACCATCGTAACTTCATTGAGCTCAGTGGAATTACTCCTACTTTACACCACAGCAAGTTAGAGGAGAATCAGGCCCCAGGCCTTCGCTCTGTTGGATACTGAGCCTTACCACATTTTGCCTTTTGCAGGCTAGCAAGCTCATGAATGGTATAGTTATGCTAGTGTTGGATGGGAACCAGGCCAAATCTGCTAGGGCTTCTCTTATCACTCTTAGGAGGCCAAGAGAACCTGAAAATCAGATGATGAGGCTGAATGGTCACACGCTAAAAGAGACAATGTATGTTAGAGATTGCTCACCTAGAGGAAATAGAACTGACAGCTTTGAGAACAAGCTCAGTCTGAATAACAGTCATTTAGGAAAGGTTTCAATGGGCATGGAGATGGATGAGTTACAAGGTCTTGTTCTCTGAAGAAGCTCGAAACACTGACATCAAGGGCCTGAATTTCAGGGGTGCTGAGCGTCTATAGCTCCTTTCTCACAACAGCCAGGGCACGCCATCCTTCTGAAATCAGGCTACTCATTCTCATCGATACATACTTGGAACAGAGGATGCT
Source organism: Lepidochelys kempii (assembly GCF_965140285.1). Lineage (NCBI taxonomy): Eukaryota > Metazoa > Chordata > Testudines > Cheloniidae > Lepidochelys > Lepidochelys kempii. The sequence continues at coordinate 19,500,554 of NC_136394.1, read as the reverse complement.
GATCTGGCACCCGCAGACCATCAGCCTTGCTCCCCTGAAAGGAGACATGCACAGTACAATAGCAGCCTCAGCTTTCACTCTGAGACACAAACATGAGACACAATGCTAGAACCTTACATCTCAATCCAGGACGACTTAGTTCCTTCACAGCCTCTTCTGAAGGGCTGTGTGAAATTCTAGCAACACTTTGAAACCTAGCACCCACAGGAAAGTGCCAAAGATGATTTTTTCTGGTGTTGACACGAGTAAATGGTTTGCTGCGACCTGTTTGAAAGGCTGAAGTGAAGCGTAATATAATTTACACTGCTCACAAAAGAAATCTAAAATTGGAGTTTGTAAAAAGACCAAAGAAAAGGAATACAGCTTCATAAAGTTCTTTCAAAGAACCTCGTCACGGAAAGCAGGTGCCAGCATTCCATCTTTCTCTCTATGCTAGTGTATTGAACCTCATCCAGGATTTGTCAAAGGAGTTCTGTGAATGTCATTGAGATACTGCCTACTGTTGCCTGTAAACTATCAACTGGCCTAAACTTTAGATCATCCCACTAACCATGCTGCCCATCTGACTGAAGTTAGAGACTGAACACCTGCTAGTTAGGAAGGTTTTAAAAGCTGCTTATGGCTCACTCTAGATTAGAAAAACTAACTATGAACTAACATGCCCATACGTTATGGCTTCTGAACTAAAACACCTCATTAAAAAGCAAAGTCAGAGATCTATTTAATAAGCTTACCATCTGTGTAGCTGTCTTCTCTTATTTGTATATGATGAAGCAGTATCAGACACTTGGGATTAGCAGCTCTGTTCACACATTCAAAGTATTCGTATTTCCCCCCCTATGTAAGGAGGAACGGGCCAGACACTGTGTCTCTTTCTTAGACAAAACTCCTACAGAGCTCTTATTGCACCAGCCAATGATGAAGGGGACCAGCAAGAAGCACAGTTCCACCAAGGGAGAAAGAGGAAGGGGAGCTGCACTTCCGCATTACTTTCCCTTGCTTTAATCCCATGATTTCAGTTACATTGTATAAATGTAACTTTGGGACATTTGGGGACCGATAGTTAATGCTACACAATTTACCGTCCAGTTCTTTTTGTGAGGAGTAAAGAAATAAACAGAACCTTAGACCTTCACACTTTAAATTGTACTGATTGTAACCCATGGGTCTTCAACCTGGCACGTGTTTCTGATATTTTGTCTTCCTTGCTGCTTATCACACCACCTGGGAGAGAAAAGAGCTGTGATGCCTAGTTAACTGAGGCATAAAATAAACACTTATGACTGCTAACCAATAATGAGCTTGTTTATTACTTTGATTTATATGAATCTTTGTAATAGGGCCATACCACCTGTCTTACTTGACTGTTTTGTCCATGAGATCAGTAGTTTCCCTTAGAGAGAACTGTATGTCATATTATTCTAGAACTAAGAGACTTTGATGATCTGTGTTCACAACCCAGGGTACCATGGAAATATACAAATGAGGCGGCAAAGAGAGGAGACAAAACAGACACTTTGGTGTCCTAGTGGCTCCTGAAGAGTATCTTGCAGTAGAGGAAAGCTGAGTAAAACAAAAGAATTGGTGACTGACACCTGAACACATGCAGTACTTTCAAACTGATGCCATTTCACAAACAAACAAATAAAAATGTTAAATAGAAAATATTCTCCTTCCTCCTATCCAATCACTTAGCACTGTACCTGTATGACTAGTTAAAATATGCTAATTAGATTGTTTCTGGCTGGAAATCAGTGGTTAAAATGATGGTGAGAACCTACTGAGGGCTGGAGAAAAATCTTTTTGAACCAGCCTAATGGAAGGAATGTAGAATGTGCTGCAGCTCAACTGAGACCAACAATTAACTTTCAACTGCAATCTGAGGTTTATGAAATGTTCATTTTTGATATTATAGATAATTAACATCTTGGATCACCAAGCATGATACAGTTGGCTGAAATGGGGAGAGGGGAGGGGATTTGTTTCCTGATTTTGGCTGTGCCAGGAAACAGAAGTACTGAAACATGACCAGGCTGTTAGCAATGTCTCTACAGAGCTAGAAGTGCAGCATGCTACATGCAATGGCAGGTGTGACATGTAAGGTGAATTCAACCAACAGGTAAAAAAAGTTATAAGGACAATTCCTCAGTAACCACGAATCAATGCTCATGTCCTCACATTTCCCATAACATAGCAATTCCAGATTTTAGATTAAATACTGGTATTGCTGGGTTAGCTGTACAAAAACTGCTGCAAATTCATGCTGCAAGATAGCTTTAGGGCTCCGATCATGCCAAGTGCAGGGCTCCCATTGTCAAGAAGTACTGAGAACCTACAAGAATTAGACCCTTAATCTGCACCCCTAGCAGGCTAACAGCAATTCCTACACAGACTATTCCTGCTAGAAGCAGGAATAATCAGAGAGATTTTGTTATTTGCACTGTGTAGGATGCAAACAGAAGGGAAATGGGGGAATACCAAGACCTGTGAGAAAGACTGGCAAAAACATGCAAGCTGGGAGAGTCAGCACTCAAGTAACTGATAGAGCCAGGGTGTGGTCTAGCATCTCACTATTGGCCTAGTTCAAAGCTCAGAGCCCAGGAAAGACTCTCCTTAATTTCAGTGGGCTTCTTGCTGCTTCATAACATCCCCTGGTGGCAACTGTTGTGAAGGGTGTGCAACTCCCATAAATAATTCATACCCAGCAGGCAACTGCAGACTTTGGGCAGCAACCTGTAACAAATTCAGATATCAGCCACAATCACAATATAAATCCTACATGCTTACAGGAAGCCAGGATTAGAACCAACCATCAAAAAACACAGCAGCAGTGGCCTGTATCATTTGAGCTAAAGGAGAATTTCTTCATCTTGTAGTAATACACTAGATCCCATATTCTCTCTTTGGCAAAGCCACCGGAGGGCAACCTCACTCACTCACACACACACACACCTGCCAGCACTTTACAAGTGGTTTCTCCCCGGGTTCTGCAGGGAACCTGAATCAGTTGAGATAGCCTGTGGGCAAAGGAGAAGTTTTATGGTCAACAACAGGCACCTGGAATTTGCCCCTTTGTGTTTCTTTTAATCATTTTTTTTATGCTACAAACCTCAGGCAAACATAAGAAAAGCAATAAAACTTAAATGTGATTTGTTCTTCCCAATTAATTAATTGTTCCCCTCAGAAACCATTTAGTAAATTATCTGGATGATGAATAGAGTTTTGAAAAGGTTTTGCAGTTACTGATAGCATCATTCCGTCTTCCTGTTCCACAGCCGGTTTCATTAATAGAATATTTTCATAGATCAAGTTTGAGCTGTGAGGACAACATCCAGCCAGAAACAATATACATAACCTTTTTTTTTTTAAGCTCTAAACCCTTGAAAGGTACAGGACTATCTTAGGAAACCATCAGAACATTGGTTAAAACAAAAGGAGTGATTTCAGGAACACAGAGTTTGACATTCTTTAATATAAAATCTATATGGGTTAGTACTTTCCACACAACACTAGAGTTTTTAATAAGGACAAATTCATCTGCTTTATTTCGTATTGAACTTTATCAAGTCTAATGGGCACCACTGATCCATTTTCACTTAATTGGCTCCAAGACGTTACCCTCACTCTTGGCTGAGCTGCTGCCATTCATACAATCATAGAAAGGTAAATTGGCTCTAAAACCAGAGAATTACTCCTTTAATTAGGTTGGATTGATCAGAAAGGCTATAAGGGCCACTTTCAATAACTACAAATCAGACACCATCCAGAGTATCTAACCTGCTTAGAGTCCGCGAGTGACAAACTACCAAGCCTCTGTTAACCATGGAGGAATTGTCCTACAGCACTCACTAGTATGAGAAAAGCTTATGAGATGCTTCATTGATTCTGTCTTTCCAAGGTGTTAGCAAACACATCACAGTAATAATCATGAATAGTTGGAATGTGTTATTGTTAAAAGCTGAACCATTTCAAAGTAACAAAGGATGTGAGGGTGGGATATTAAATGGATTTCCAATATCAGCCAAGCAGCCCAAAGCTCAGAGCCAACATTCTGTCACTCTGTTGTTTCATAGTGTCTTGTTTGTGGACTTTCATTACTTCACCAGCTTTGTAAACCACTCATTCCAGAACTCCTAGTGGTACCTACAACCTATCATCACTTGCTGTCAGCTGTTTTATATTATGTACATTAGTGAGACTCCCCCTGGAGAAAACTGCACAATAAAAACTGTTATTTTTCCTAGAGAAATCAAAATTTCTGCTGAAATAGGCTTCTAAATGTACAGTTACTAGTAAGAAGGCATTTAAATTTTCCAGTACTAACTGACAAAATAGGACACCAAAAGCTATTAAATACATAGATGTTGTTGCTAACAAACATATACATACAGGGTGGGATTTTCAAAATCACCTAAATGACTTAGCAACATAAGTCAGTGAGACTTTCAGTGAGACTTTTGCTCCTAAGTGACTTAAGTGAATTTGAAAATTCTCCCTTCTGGACATCCAAGCTATCCCATCTGACAGCTTTCAAGCAGAGTCTATGGTAATGTAGTTAAACGATAAGCACCCATTTGGATGTTACTAAAACATATTTAAATGAATTTCCTGCTACTTTATTCATTCTATATCCTGTTGAAAAACAGTCCTAAGTTAGACTATAGCTACTCCTGCCTGCAAAATCCCATAAAACAATCCTGCTTATATGCAAAACATCTGTACCCTGTACTCATGGAGGCAATAAATCAATATTACACACATTTGCACACCAGTATTTATCAATTTTGGTTAGTGCACCTACACTTTCTGGAGAATTCATTAGCAGAATGACACAGTTATGCAGCGTGGCTATAAATTAGAGTTCTGCCTGAAGGAATGCTATTGATTCTGTATGGCACGCCTGGATTTGCATGCTTGCCAGTTAGTTTAATCATAATACTATAACCTACATCAAAGAGCGTCTTAAGACTTAGTTGAGTTTGCAGTCTACAGCTGCCTTTTTGGCCGTGTGTTCAACCTTCACAGTGCACTGGTGAAAATCAACTAGTCAGGCTGCTCAGATTTAGTAAGCACAAGATCTTTAGGGGTTCACTTTGTACTCTGTTGTCTTTAACAGTTAATTATAACAATGATCATTATAACATCCGATGAAGTGAGCTGTAGCTCACGAAAGCTCATGCTCAAATAAATTGGTTAGTCTCTAAGGTGCCACAAGTACTCCTTTTCTTTTTGCGAATACAGACTAACATGGCTGTTACTCTGAAACCTATAACAATAGTGCGGAGTCAATCTTATGAAGTCTTATGCTCAATGCGAGGGCATTTCTCTGTTTGGATGTTTCGATTTCTGCATGTAACACGATAACTTTTGAAAGATGTGTCCAAGCAATTCCAAAATGTCAGGGAATGTTCCAGGCATCAATGGGAAGAATCTGATTGATTTTGGCAAAAAGCAGAAAACCAAATGGTAGGAATGGAGTACACCTGGAATCCTGGCATCTGGGGAACAGAACGATTGGCTTTAACTAGTGCCTCTGCAACTGTCGAGAGATCAAAGAATCAGTTGATGGCAGCCCATTAACACGTTGCAGCATAACAATACCGCTCATTTTAGCTCTATGGCCTCTACCCATCCTCCCAGACCAGGACAGTTCTGAAACGATATGACACACTGAAAGGAAAGGAGGAGGAGGGAGAATAAGGGCAAGTCTACACTACAAAATTAAGTCAACCTAAATTACATCCAATATATAACCACCACAGTAATTAATTTGTTTTTGCATGTCCATATGTCAGTGTGGGGCATCGTGGGGCGGCTTTTGAAAGGCAGCAAGAGTCGATGTAAGCAACACAGTATCTACACTGGTTTCAGAGTAACAGCCGTGTTAGTCTGTATTCGCAAAAAGAAAAGGAGTACTTGTGGCACCTTAGAGACTAACCAATTTGTTTGAGCATAAGCTTTCGTGAGCTACAGCTCACTTCATCGGATACATACTGTGGAAACTGCAGAAGACATTATAACATGTCTAATAATGTCTTCTGCAGTTTTCACAGTATACATCCGATGAAGTGAGCTGTAGCTCACGAAAGCTTATGCTCAAATAAATTGGTTAGTCTCTAAAGTGCCACAAGTATCTACACTGACACTGCAATGACCTAACTACATCGACCTAAGCACTACGCCTCTCATGGAGGCATAGTGGGCGAGTTACATTGGTGGGAGCTAAATTTTAGTGTAGATATTTACAGAGTTTGATCGACATGAGCTGCCTTAATGCGACCTAACTCTGTCGTGTAGACAAGGCCTAAGAATGGTGGGGGAAAGAGAGAATAAGGAGGGCATGGGGGAAAGGGGGAACAGAGAGCTCGTGCCATGAGGGGAGAATGGATGACCCTGAAATGGGGAGCAGGAGGGAGAAAAAGGGGGAATAGGGATGTACACTGAGCCCCTTGCATGGGTGGGGGAGAATGCTGGACCCTGGCATGGGGGTGAATGAGGGACTTGCACAGAACCCCAGACAGGATGGGCAGAATGGGTGACCATGGTATGGGGGGAAGGAGCTGCATATTTGCATCAGGGAAACCAATGATCATGATTAATTACTGTGAGGGTAAAATTGCAGAGTGTCTTGTGGGGATCTAGCTATGTGATATGCAAGTCCCATTAATGTTAATGGGAATTTAACTGCTAAATTCCCCATGGATCACTTAGAAAAAATTACCCCTTAAGGTTAAAGGAGATTTCATTAATTATGTTCTCATGATGCTCTGACTTAGAGGTACCGTAGCAATTTAAGTCTTCAGTGTCATGTAGGAATCTAATCTGTGTCCTATTGTTTTTTTATGTCTCTTGTTATTTCACTCATGTTACCCCTCTCGAATGTAACCTCAGACTAGGGTTCAGTCTATTGAAATATAAGGCACATTAAGGGAAACAAATTTTTATAAGGTTTCAGAGTAGCAGCCATGTTAGTCGGTATTCGCAAAAAGAGAAGGAGTACTTGTGGCACCTTAAAGACTAACCAATTTATTTGAGCATAAGCTTTCGTGAGCTACAGCTCACTTCATTGGATGCATCCGATGAAGTGAGCTGTAGCTCACGAAAGCTTATGCTCAAAGAAATTGGTTAGTCTCTGAAATTTTTGTAAGTGATCCATGGAGATTTATCTGTTAAATTCTCATTAACATTAATGGGAATTGCCTGGCTAAACTGCCATCAACAACCCGGAAATCTTACCCTGATAGAAACTTAATGTGCCTTAATTTATGGTGCCAACATATTGCAGGACACACAAGGTAGTATATATCTGAAATTTGCACTGCAATTATGAAGATTGTAAGGGCCACATAAGTGCAAAATTTCCATTGTCAACAACAGTCAATCATGGATTACGATCAGAAACAGATATAATTTTACAATTGACCATGCTGTATGTTTGCTCAGGAGTTCAGCTATAGAATAATTTAAAAAGTCAGGGTTTTAAACTGAATATTAGCTTGTTCTCTGGGAGTGCTTTAAAATTATGGGACCAGGATTTTCAGAAGGGGTTAGGGACTTTGGGTGCCTACATTTTTGGGTGGCCAATTTGAGATATTTTAAAGAGGCTTGATGCTCCAAAAGTGCTGAGCTCCTACCCCCTGAAAATCAGGCCTCTTTAGCATGTCTGAAGTTGGGTCATTTTGAAATGGGTCACTTTTGAAAATCTCGGCCATGGTACATTGGAGGCATTATTGCACATTTCAGCCTGAGAGACCCATAGACCTTGAGTTTCCCACTGACTGAGTTTGTGAGGCTCAAGTTCAAACAATCAGGCTATGGACAGTCACTCTCACCCACACCCAAGTGTCTCCTCCTGGCTGAGTCGGGAATCACTGCTGGAGTTAGCTTTGATTTGTTACCTGCCCTGCTGACTAGAGGAAGTGGCAAGGCAATAGCAGCAGAGGAGAGAAAACAGGCATGGACAAAATGGTAGTTACTTAGAACCAACAGGCATCCTCAAGTCTTGAATTGGTTGAATGAATCACAGAGAATAAATTATTTTGCTTCTCTTACAGATCACCATTAACTCATGAATGATCTACGATTTCCATGAGTTCATGCACTGTTGATAATTGTTCTACTAGTTTGTGTAAATGAATGTCTGCCGTAGGAATGCTGGCAAACTTAACTTTTACTAATTATTACTTAGTCTGCAACTGGCCACCCAAGTCACATGGAACTGCTTCTTTCCTTCATTGTCTGAAACTTCCCACACAGGAGACTAAAGAATAACGAATGGTAAATAGTGAAGAATGAACACACTGATTTGTGTGTGAACACATTCATCCACAAGCAAAACATCTGTAATCATATAGCGACCAGCCATTCCTGAAATATTTGCATGCTTTGACATCTCTTTGTGTGAAGCATTTGAGCAGCTCCAATTGTTATAATAATAAAATAAGTGAATGATTAACTAGTTGATTTAAAGTGTGCCGACTATAGAAGCATATAATGCCAGCAACATTCCTTATACACCCTTACATTTGGTTTATTTAACAGAACCATTTGAGAAAATTTGGATGTTGCACCAGAGGGTGCATTACGGCTGGTGAATGGCACACGCGACTCCTGTTAACACGAAAAGGATTTGTGCAAGTACTTTCAACCAGCTCTCTGAGGCAAATGTTTAGCTATACCTCACACATTCATAGGTTTTAAGGCCAGGAGGGACCATTATGATCATCTAGTCTGACCTCCTGTATAACACAGGCCAGAGAACTTCCCCCACAATAATTCCTAGGGCTGATCTTCTAGAAAAACATCCAGTCTTGATTTAAAAATTGTCAGTGATGGAGAATCCACTAAAATGCTGGGTAAATTGCTCCAATGATTAATTCCTCTCAGTGTTAAAAATGTATGCTTTATTTCCAGCTGGAATTTCTCTTGCTTCAACTTCCAGCCATTTGATTGTGTTATACCTTCCTCTGCTAGATTGAAGAGCCCATTATTAAGTATTTGTTCCCCACATAGATACTCAGAGACTAATCAAGTCATCCCTAATCTTTCTTTTTGTTAAGCTAAATAGATTGAGCTCCCTGAGTCTATCATTCAAACATATCTATTCAAGCTGTTAAGAAACTTCTGCTGCACAGAAGTGACCAGGCCCACAATAAAATTTCAGGTTCTGTAATTTAATGCTGTTTTGCTTTGTGGAGACATGCACAGCTGGTTTTCTGAAGGACCTAATCAACTTTGAGGCAGGGGAGCATCTCAGCATCAGTCCTAAAACACACCAAAAAGGTATGAGAAGGGAAAAGAAGGCAGAACAAATAGAATGTAGCAGACAGATGGGAGAGCATAAAAGAGAGAGAGAATGGGGATTGAAGAGAAAGAAGACAGTGTGGAGTAAAGATAAGAGGACAGAGAGAGAGACAGAGAGCACAGTAGTAGAAAACAGGAAGAGAGTGATAAGGGAGACAAGATAGCAGATCAAGCCTAAGCTCAGAGCTGGTTCAGTTATTTAGATTCTGGCAACTTCCACCTGTACTCATAGATTCTGTCAAGGTTCCTCCCCCACTCTGAACTCTAGGGTACAGATGTGGGGACCTGCATGAAAAACCTCCTAAGCTTATCTTTACCAGCTTAGGTCAAAACTTCCCCAAGGTACAAAATATTCCACCCGTCGTCCTTGGATTGGCCGCTACCACCACCAAACTAATACTGGTTACTGGGGAAGAGCTGTTTGGACGCGTCTTTCCCCCCAAAATACTTCCCAAAACCTTGCACCCCACTTCCTGGACAAGGTTTGGTAAAAAGCCTCACCAATTTGCCTAGGTGACTACAGACCCAGACCCTTGGATCTTAAGAACAATGAACAATCCTCCCAACACTTGCACCCCCCCTTTCCTGGGAAATGTTGGATAAAAAGCCTCACCAATTTGCATAGGTGACCACAGACCCAAACCCTTGGATCTGAGAACAATGAAAAAGCATTCAGTTTTCTTACAAGAAGACTTTTAATAGAAATAGAAGTAAATAGAAATAAAGAAATCCCCCCTGTAAAATCAGGATGGTAGATATCTTACAGGGTAATTAGATTCAAAAACATAGAGAACCCCTCTAGGCAAAACCTTAAGTTACAAAAAAGATACACAGACAGAAATAGTTATTCTATTCAGCACAATTCTTTTCTCAGCCATTTAAAGAAATCATAATCTAACACATACCTAGCTAGATTACTTACTAAAAGTTCTAAGACTCCATTCCTGGTCTATCCCTGGCAGAAACCCAGCATATAGACAGACACACAGACCCTTTGTTTTTCTCCCTCCTCCCAGCTTTTGAAAGTATCTTGTCTCCTCATTGGTCATTTTGGTCAGGTGCCAGCAAGGTTACCTTTAGCTTCTTAACCCTTTACAGGTGAGAGGAGCTTTCCCCTGGCCAGGAGGGATTTCTAAGGGGTTCACCCTTCCCTTTATATTTATGACAGATTCTCATCAGAAACCTCCCCAGATGCTTCCAAATTGCTTTCTCCTCCTGGCCTTCTCTTCCTGGACATCCAGCTCTATCTTGCCTCCTTCTCTCAGGTCCCGCCTGTAGATGCCTATCATTGCTCCCTCAAATTCACAGGCTGCACCTCAGGTCTCCAAATATTCAAACAGCCTTTCCCCTGTCCAGTGGCAGTATCTGGGGCACCTTCCTAGGATGGGGACAGAGGAGGAGCTGGGAGAGGCCTGGGGGTGACTCCCTCCAGAGACTCTCCTATCTCTGTGCGGGGAAGTAATAGTCTTCCAATATGTTAAGGGCTGTTATAAAGGAGGATGGTGATCAACTGCTCTCCATGTCCACTGAATGTAGACAAGAAGTAATGGGCTTAATCTGCAACAAGGGAGATTTAGGTTGGATATTAGGAAAAAACTTTCTAAGTGTAAGAGTAGTTAAACCCTGGAACAGGCTCCCAAGGGAAGTTGTGGAATCCCCATCATTGGAGATTTTTAAGAACAGATTGGACACACACCTCTCAGGGATGGTCTAGGTTCACTTAGTGCTGCCTCAAGAGGTACCTTCCATACCAACATTTCTGTAAGTCTATAATGCATAGATTATAAACCCATAAGGGACCATTGTGATCATCGAACCTGACCTCCTTCATATCCCAGGCCTCTTTAGGACTTCCTTGTATTAATTTCTGTTTTAACTACAGCCATCTTTTAGAAAAACATCCAGTTTCAATTCAAAAATTGCCAGTGATGGAGAATTCACCACAATCCTTGGTAAATTGTTCCTATGGGTAATTACCCCCACTGATAAAAATTTGTACCTTCCCACAAACTGCTAACCAGTTCTCTCCTTCCCACCTTCCAAGCCCTATCCCTCCTAAAGATGACTCCTCAAGCCTCTGATGAGTGTACATCGTGAGATCCATTTGTGTGCATTGCTGGAGGCTGTTTCTGTTCTTGTGAACCCTGGTGTGCAAGGCTGCACATTGCACAGGATTCACTGGCACAGGCAAGAAATGAGCATGGAGTCTTTAGGGTCCAGCAGAGTTGAGGGTTAACCGCAACATGTCTAAGAGGCAAGGGGTTCAGAGAAGACTTCCAAATGGAAAGAGTAAAAGCCTAGTTAAGGAGCAGTGCCGGTTCATAGAGGGACACTGGCAGGGAGTTCAAGGCATGCAGGTCAGTCAGACAGAAAAAAAGGTTTAAAGACTTACCAGGCAGGGGTGGAAAAAAACATGAACCAGAGCCATGGAATTAAGATCTAAAATTTAAGCCCTCCAAGGAGAAAGCAGAGAAACCAAGTCTATCCTTGGGTCAAGTACCAACTTTCAAGCACTCCACCTCACAACTGGATGCTTCTTTTCTTCTTTTTCCTTTCATGCACATTTGCTGGGCCTTGAAAGTATAATCAGCCCCAGCTATATCCATTCCTTATCTGCTCCTGGTTTGGTAAAAATACCTCTGCAGAGCTAAGAGACAATGGGTTTTGGACCTTTGGTTTCCTGGGGGTGGGTGGGGCATTGTCAAGGTGCCTGGAGATACAGTGACCCCGGGAAACAGTCAGCCAGCAGTCCAGATCTGGTATCTGCACACATACATATCCACCTGCAATGTTTTGGGGATATTTGGATCTGGGATTTTGGTTTGGGGTCCATTGCTAAAGAAAATGAAATGGATGGAGCGGGAGAGTGAATCTTCACTTCACTTTCTGCTGCAAGCCTTGGGGGAACCCCCATCAATAATAAAAGGAAAGGGCACAACCAAGACAGAAATGCTCTTCTGTTAAAGAGTTAAAGCTGAGTCTGTTCACATGCTAAGGGGGAATCACTGCATGAAGCCACCACAACAAAGGAAATAGAAACATCATAGAAATTAGAAGATCGAACAGAAGAGTTCAGGAGGTCAGGGGAGACCTTTCTTAATGTAGTAAGAAATGCAGTACATCATCAGATTTACCAGAGGTGGTTTGAAAGCAAGTGCTATTCAGATCTATATTAAATTAAATCTGTGGTTGCTTTGGCTCCATGCTCAAAGCTAAATTCCAACACCCACTGAGAGAAGGTCTAAAGGTCTTCCAGGCTGCAATTTGTTTTGTGTACTCCATTTGGTTGTGTGCCACAATTTAAAGCAGGTCAACACGCTGTGTGTTGAAAGATTTACCATATCTTCTCTAATAAGCTCCCGGATTCAACTTTGTTATTCAGCATTGTTCTGTTTTGCTAATTATACCAATTTACTTCATTACATCTAAGGGGTGGGTTGAAATACCTCATTAAGTAGTTCACAACACTGAAAAAGAGCTCTCTTTAGCCTTTCTTCATTAAAAGAAATGCATAGACTAGATAGCTACAGTGTTACCTCTTTTTCTTACTCTCAGTTGCTTCATACTTTCTTCTGTTGTCTACACCTTTACTCACTGCTAAAATGTAAAGTTATAAAGAAGGATTCCATCGGTCTCTTTCTCCTTTCCTTATCTGCTTTCTTCGACATGCAACGGTTAGTGCCCAGAGAGTTATTCACTCTGTGTAAGTCCGTGGAACAAGTTATAAGGAGTCGCTGTCTCTTCACATGGTAGTGACCACTGATGTTGAAATGACAGGATATGTTGCTTCAAGAATTAATCATAGCATGTTGTCAATATTCAAATCGGTGGAAGAGGGAATTTTAAACCCAGATGCTTATACTGTATTTGCCTATTATTACCATTGCCATAAGTGCCTGAAAAGACACTGGATCTGAATTAATGGACCAAAAAAGAGTAAATGATATTGTCTTTAGTAATCACTTAGTTTTGCTTCTAACTGAGGAAGACTGAGTGAAAGCTCAGACAATGAAGCCATGCAGAAATGTACACAGCTACTGTTGAGAATGGACTGCAAGAAGGCTGTTTCTGAATTCGGCTTTCTAAAATTCACTTTCTACGAATTGCAACTGCCAAAAAGTGCATCAGCATGAGAATGTTAGGAAAAGCCACACTGGCTGTCAGCTTAGACCACCCAAATAGGAGTCATAAACTAGGAAATAGTTGTAAGTCCAAGGTACTGCTACACATAGGAATAAAATTCTAGGGACTAAAAATTCTAGGACTTAATGGAGCTCGACCAATTTATGTCATCTGAGGATCTGGTCCTAAATTTTTTAATGGTTTTACTATTTGTGGGTGCCTCAGTTATTGAGTATCCAACTTGTAACAACACCTAGGCCCTAGTTACCAGAGACACTGAGCACTTACAATTGGACTTCAATGGGAACAACAGGTGCTGAATGCCTCTGAAAATTAGGCCCCATGAGCCTCAAGTTGAGCACCTAGCAACTGAGGTGCCCCAAAGTAGTGGGCACATGAAAATGTAGATTTCTTGAACAGATTCTTTTCACAGGATTTAGCACGGAGTTTATATCTGCACAGTGATATTTTCTAGCGGACATCTTGCACATACTTTACACTTACAAAGAACTGTAGGACATATGTAAGAGAATTTGCTAAGGTCATTGTAGCCTCATTCTCATCATTTTATAAAGGAAAAAAGGCTCCCAGTAGCACTTCTATCCTTGGTCTAATGATCACGAAAGATCTACCAATCCAGCAACAGCTGTCAGGAATTACTGCTCCTACTGCCCACTGACTTCACTTATATCTAAGTGCAATCAACCTTCTGCCTTTCCATCTTGTTGCGTGGGCAACCCACTGCCACAGTAGCTGTGCCATAGTTCTCTAGATGAGGTTCGCCTTGGCTGTGTCTTTGTCACTAGTTGCCTCTCCCATCTAATTGCATAATTCCAGTGAACTGAAGTTTCACAGTCTTATTCTTTGTGTTTATCACAAACATCCCTGCTTTAGACCACTATTTGATACTATATAATTTAGTGGCATTAACTATTAGAGACAGACATATTTAAATAACACCATCAGTATATCTAAGCCACATTCAGAAGGGCTATAACATGTGCCTCTTAGGCCGTGCTATTCATTACCTCCAGATTCATTACCCCAACATTTAGTTTCCTGGCAAGATCCTTCTCTTTATTTGTCCTTCAATGTTGTGGTGCTGTAGGGGATTGGTGGGTATTAATTCCAAGTACTTCGGAAATCATTTTCCCTGCAACCTAATCTATATAAAGTGCAAGCAGATACTGTCTGATGGCAATAGTCAGATTAATGATAAAGGAAAACTCTAATCTGAAACAAACCCCTGCATGGTAAACCACAATATAATGGACACAGAGAGGATTGTAATGTTTGCATAGGCCCACTCTTATAAAATAGGCACTACAAATCAATCTACCTTTTTATTTCCATCCCCCAATATCTACTTATGATTCTCTTCTTGCATTTCCAAAAAATCCAGATCCTCTCAAAATTATTTACATTTCTTTGCAGCGTTTCTCTTGTTGACTATTAGTTTGTCCCATAGTCCAGCCACCCTTTATTTAAAACCCAGATTTCATCTGTCCTCCAATCCATAATCTCTGGCATTTATTTATTCCCTCAAATAGTTCATTTGCATCAATCCACTCCTGTCCCGCATAACCTTGCATCCAACCTCTCTTTGAAATTCTCCTTCGTTCATTTTCTTTCTCTCCTCTTTTTACAGGTCAAATCGGGCTCCTCTTCTTTTCATAATTCACGCTTCATACCCCAAGGGAGGCAACACAAGGGTATGTGGTGTTCATAATGGATTCAATAATCAGCCTCTTGAGTGTCACTGGGAGGAGGAGTGAGTTCAAATGATATTAGAGTAATACAGTCAGATAAGAAAATAGATGAACTGTGTGTAAGGTGCTGGGCAGCCAATGTTCCAGTTGCTTTCAAAGAGAGTCAAGAGGCACTAAGCACCATGCAATGATCTGACAAGCAAGAGATGGACAAAGTTACCCCACTCTCCCCTCCCCTGGTGTGTGTGGATCCAGATACAAATTTGGCAGCTCTGGCTTATCTTTAACAAAGACAACAGATGTGTTCAAACAAGCAAGAATTTGTGCTCAGACATCACGTAATTACACCTCTAAGCAGGTAGCAGCTAGGCATGAAATTACCTGATTTGCTCTGTGAGTGCCCATTTCCATCTGCTGGTTTTTGTGGACACTGCAGATGCCTAGACATATTCTGCTTTGGGAATTCGGACCCCAACTGTCATTTCCAATTGATTACTCAAAATAGATTTAATGAGGATCAATAGCTGAAATAGATACTATATACATCTCTTATAAAGCTGTCACCTGACAATATAATAATTGATATTTACTATGATTGCAATTAGATTGAATTGGTTACTACATGTGACATTGTGAGGAATGCTTATTGAGGACTATCACTTATGTAACACATATGCACGCATTAGTAATGACTACATTGTATGGGAACATGCTGTTTCACCGATAAAGCTACATTACAATATAATATGCAGCTAGAGGAAAGGAAAGTGGTTTGTAAATTGAGATGGTTTCATGTGTGAACCTTACTTTAGACCAGTAAAAAGTACAGGAGTACTTGTGGCACCTTAGAGACTACCAAATTTGTTTGTCTCTAAGGTGTCACAAGTACTCCTGTTCTTTTTGCGGATACAGACTAACACGGCTGCTACTCTGAAACCTGTCTTTAGAGCAGTGTTTCTCAGCCCTTCCAAGCTGGCAACCTCTTATTTGAAGTAAAACAATTTCACAACTTCCTTACATTCACTATAGAAATAAGAGTAAAAAATGTATCAATGATAAGCAAATACTGTGTGTGTGTGTATTGAGAGTTTAACAGAAAATATTTCACCCTGCCAGGTAAGGGTGTGCAGGGCGTGCTGGAGTGAGATTTTCATTGCTTTAGATTGTAATAAAGTTTTCAACACATCATGATTCCCTGTTGAGAAACGCTGCTTTAGAAGGTACCAGTTCAGTCAATGTCTGAGTTCACTCAGAAGTGTGGAACATTAGATGTAGAGACAGACTAGTGGGCAGAGTGCAGGGAAGGTAGCCAAAAACTTGGTGATAAATGCAATTGACACCTGGCTGAACTTTATCACATGATTTTCACCACCGCAGTATTGTATTTATATGGCAGAAAATAAAGCCTGTGGCTAACCCTGAAGCTTTAAAGGTTTAGCCTGATGGGTTTAATGTTTACAAGATCTGAAAACAAGCCACCTTATAAGTGAAAAAACTGAGACACACTTTTGCAGGCAGGAGAAAGAAATCCTTGGTAATCTGAGCAGCCACCTGGGCTAAAGTCCGTGTAGCCTCTCTGACCCATACGTATAAATTACTCCGGATTTCATTTGGCAAGGGTTCAAGGACCCATGTCATAGAGTTATCTAGTCATTTTAACAGCTTCTTAGTGTGATTCATAAGCTTAGCACAATGCTTCCTTGGGCTCTCAAAATATAATCATCATCTTCCTGACTGCTTTGTAAACATTTTCTCCATAATACCAGTAATCAGAAAAGTACATATTTTTAGGCTTCGAGCCACCCGCATGCTTTGGCTAATCTTTCAAAAGCTTCCACAGAATTCTCAGTATCCTCCTTATTAGTCTATTTACTTCATAGGCATTAATTCTGGGATACTTCTTCTTACCTTCAACTAGACCCCCTAGTTTAACTTCTTTTTGGCATCCTGGACATCCTGACTGCAAACACACTGGATGACAAACATAATCTTGTCTGGTTTCAGAGTAGCAGCCATGTTAGTCTGTATTTGCAAAAAGAAAAGGAGTACTTGTGGCACCTTAGAGACTCAAATAAATTTTGCTCAAATAAATTTGTTAGTCTCTAAGGTGCCACAAGTACTCCTTTTCTTTTTGCATAATCTTGTCTGTTTGTCTGGTTAATTCCTCCCAGTTGGCCCTTTTTTCTTCGCCAGCCATCTCTCTCCAGCCTCCTCTGTCTGTTTTGACCTCAGATGACATTACTCTGTTATGGTTCATTTCAGCATAAATAAAAAATGCCTTTCTAGAGTACTGAAATCTTCCACTAGATGACAGTCTTTTTCCCTAGTGTACAATTTAAGTCCATCAATTTATTAGAGGGACACAGACTGTCATTCTTAAATCCTTGGTTGTACTATTGATTATGTATATTAATAGCATCATGCATATATTAAGCTGTGAATTAAATAGATATTTACTGGCTAAAATGATTGGAAGCTGGACAAAATATACACAATGAAAATTGAAACCCCTACTAATTTAAGGTTTCTGCATTTTGTTTTAAGTTAAAAAAATGGTCCAATCTTTCAACCCCCACCCCCCGACATTTTTGTCATTTGTTTTGCTTTAAAATAGGGTATTTCACTCAAATATGGTTCTATTGCTGAAATAAACCCAACCCTCTATATGTTTGGAATTGTGAATTGTGAAAACAATGCAGTGAAATTGCAAAATGTACCATATTGCAAAACTGCAGGGCTGAGAAATGGCCCAGAGGGAAATTGTGAACACTACTTCATAACATTTCACAAAAATATATTTGCAGTCTTCAGATAGCCCTAAAAATATTATTTTACCGAAAAAGAATATCCAAGAAGTATCTGAGTAACAATACATCATGGGGAAATTATACTAAGTGCTTCTAATGAAGAGGGAGTCGCCTACTTTAAATGTCTTCTGCTGGGAGTATTGTGATATTGTAATATTTAGATTTTAGAGGATATGGGCTCAGAATCTAAGACTCTGTTTGAAACCTGGATATGGTTTTGATGGGGAGAAGAAAAAAATAAGATTTAGCAATCATCTGAATACAGGATTTTTTTATGAAGCAATGATTTGCCCTGCTAGTGCTAATATTACGCATGGGGGGAACTGAAGGAGATTAGCTGTACAATTCAGATAGCCATAGAAGAAAGCTACACACTATAAATTATGCTTTGCAGGAAAATCCATGCTGGTTTCACTGTAAAATGTCCCCTCACAACAATATCTGACTTGCAAAGTAATCATCACTAGGACTCGGAGCATGTGGTCTCCTATAAGCAGTAAGATAAGATGCAAAGTGCTCCTTCCAACGCTCAACTTCAGTCTTTTTCGTACAGAAACTGAGCAGCCATGATCACTCTTCAAAACACTGAGATCTCAGAGTAAGCTGTTCTCATATAGCCCTTTGGCAAGGGTAGTATAAATTCACATAACACATGGCAAGCCAAACCAAATCAACACTTGTGAACAAGACACGCCCATCTTGGCACAGAATTGCAAATGAACACAAGGAGTCCTCCCTTTTTTCCAACCATCACTCCTTTGAAGTGCAGAATCAAAATTTACCTCTCATTGAATATTAATGTCTGTGCAGGGCACTGTACCCCCAACATCTCCCATGCCCTTCTTTAACATTTACTGTTCAAACTCGGTAGTCTATACAATTTACTGCACCCGTCAAGGCTAATTTATTCATAGGATTTGGCAGTAATCAAAAAGACTGAGATCAATGCTCCAGCAAACCCTGACATTTACTCGTATTTTAAAGTCCCATTTGACCTTGAACTGCAGCTAACTGGAGCTGAACTTGTCAGCTTCTCTGTGAGGCTCAGTCGGTCTGGCATGTCATGTACCTCTGGGCCAAAGGCACAATCTCAGTGAAACCAGCACACAGCCCACTGAAATTAAAAGGATGAACCACAGATGGAAGGGTGGGGAGAAATGGCATTTGAAATGGTGACAGGTACTCTGATTGGTTATCTTCCTGCAAGAGACAAGTCTGGCAATGGCCCCACTTCTTTGCACTATGCCAAGTACCAGCTCAGACAGAAACCCACCAGTAAGCTAGAAGGTGCTTTTCTGTACACTAATAAAAGTGCATCTATAACAGAGAAGAGAGGATGGCAAGAGAAACAACTTGGACAAAGGGACAGAAATTCTTCGGCTAAGATCTTCCAAAGACACCAATGGGATTTGGATGCCCAATCCCCATTAGAAATGAATGGGAACTGGCTATCCAAATCCTCTAGAAACTTTAAAATCCCAGTCCAAAACATGTTTACAAGTTATTGGGCTTGATGCAGGCAATAATGGGTGAAATTATGGCCTGTGTTTCCGCGGAAGGTCAGACTAGAGCAGGGGTTTTCAAATTCTGGGTTGCGGCTCGGCAAGGTTAGCCTCTGGCGGACCGGAGATGCTTTGTTTATATGTGGCGTCCACAGGTACGGACGATTGCATCTCTCAATGGCTGCAGTTCACCGTTCCAGGCCAATGGGAGCTGCGGAAAGTGGTGGCCCAGCCCACACTGCTTCCCACAGCTCCCATTGGCTGGAAACAGTGAACCACGGCCACTGAGAGCGGCAATCAGCTATACCTGGTGGATGCTTCAGGTAAACAAAGCGTCTCCAGTCCACCAGCAGCTAACCCTGCGGAGCTGTGAGCCACAGTTTGAAAACCCCTGGTCTAGAGGATTCTTAGAATCCAAGGCCAGAAGGGACCATTGTGTTAACCTATACTGACCTCCTGTGTAACACAGGCTACAGACCTCCCCCAAAACAATTCACAGAGCAGATCCTGTAGAAAAACATCCAAACTTAAATTAAAATTAATCGATCCTTGGTAAATTGTTCCCATGATCAAAAGTGGTACTTTCTGGCTCCATGAATGATGAACTTCTGGGACCAGTGGGACGGCAGGGCAACTACAACTACATTAAAGAAGTTAAAGAGGGGTGTGTGCGGGGGGTGAGAATGAATTAGTCCTATTGTTCTACAGAAGGACGCGTGAACAGGATAGTAAATTGTTGGGGAAGGACGTCACCACAGCCCTTCATTGGTTGTAGGATGGGACCTGGGTGGACAGAACCTGTATGCTGCTGCCACACCTCAGACACATCGGCTTTGTACAGTTCAGTAGGGAGGGAGACATTGGAGATGAGCCAATCGAGGGGGTCGAGTGGGCCAACATCTCCCTTTTCTCCAAGAAGCACAGAGCGGTAGTAACTGCTGTTTCAGCTTATACGATAGACTGGGCTGGGCAGCACAGTCTAGCAGTCAGCTAGAGGAATTAACAGAAAGCTGGGCTCTTAATAGAATTCCTAAAGTTTTAAAAACGTGTTTGCCATGCTCCCGATTCAGGAAACCATCCTTATTATGGACAGCACTTACGCATGTGCTTAAAGCCCATTGAAGTCATGCATGTAAGCGCTTTCCTAAGTGAATCTGGGCCTAAAGCTATGTGGGAAATGAAACTACAGTCCTTGCAATATGAGCAAACTGTGCACCCTGGCACAGGCATTTGACTGAAGCCCTGAATTCACAGAAGTCTCGAAATTTTGCAATTGGTGGGAAACTCCCCCTCCCCCACAATGAAGATAATAGGAGTCACTGTTAGATAGTTCTAGTCATGGCTTTGTCACTGACTATCCTTATTCCCTTGGGAAAGCCACTTAACATCCCTACCTTGGTTTCTCCCATGGTTAAATGGAGATACACTTATTTATCTGCTTCTCCAGAGTGTCATGGGGAATTAATGGCCATACCGTGCTTTGAAGATATAAAACTGTTTGCTTTTCTGTTAGCAATAAGATATTCAGGTAAATAGCATTATATTAGAGCTGCAGAGGCAAATCTAAATAGGTTTTTAGGTACAAAAAATGCAGCTTTGATTTTACTGAGGCATACCAATGTATCATTTTATTTTAGCTCAAACACTTTAATATACATGACACGGTTGCACCTAACCCAGCATTCACAGATGTGTTTTGACTCATTTCTGAGTTTCTTGTTGGCTGCGGCTCTCACGCTATCAGCACAGATACCATATGTCGTACTAAATATGATTTTCAGCCGCATACGCATTTTCCAAGCCAAAATTAGAAACGGAGATAATAGACTTGCCAGATTTTGTTTTAAACAGCAAACGCCTTCCTATTATCTTGGAAAAAAGTTACAACAGGAAAGCAAACAGGCCTTTATACTAATAGTTTTGTGTACGTCATGTTTTTAGCAATCCAAAGTATGTGGATCTATATAGGAAATACATGTAGTAATGCTGCCAGTCACAACTCAGGCAGGAAATATACAGTGGTTTGATGTGGTGTAAAGATTTTTTTCCTGCCTGAGTTGTGACTGGCAGCATTACTCACAAGTAGGGAAGCCACATGTGTTCTGAAGGTCATGCCAAACAAATGGCAGTAAAAGCTTTATACTGCACTATATCACTGTGTATCTTGTGTACAACACATGTTACAGAACAAACATTTTAGGAATGTTTTGGAGAGTTCTTAAATGTTTTATTGGGATTTGTGACAGGTTTGGTCACAGGGATCCCCTTGGGACTGTCGCCTAATGTGCTGAAATTACCTCTGAGCCCGTTTTCTCTGCCAGCTTGGGACTCCAGAACCCTGCCTTGTTGAGCCAGACATGCTAGCCCGCTGCAACACAGACCCAGGGTTTGGGCCATGCCCCCAAAGCTGCAGACTTTAACTAAAAACAGCTCAGCAGTTTACCTGTCTCCACCACCCAGACACCAAGCTCCCAATGGGATCCAAACCCCAAATAAATATGTTTCACTCTGTATAAAGCTTATATAGGGTAAATTCATAAATTGTTCACCCTCTATATCACTGATAGAGAGATATCCACAGCTGTTTGCTACCCCAGGTATTAATCACTTAATCTGGGTTTATTAATAAACAAAGGTGATTTTATTAAGTATAAAAAGTAGGATTTAAGTGATTTCAAGTAATAACAGCCAGAACAAAGTAAGTCACAAATCAAAACAAAACAAAACACGCAAGTCTAAACCTAATACATTAAGAAACTGATTACAGGTAATATCTCACCCTCAAAGATGTTCCAATAAGCTTCTTTCACAGACTAGAGTCCTTCCTAGTCTGGGCCCAATCTTTTCCCCTGGTACAGTCTTTGTTAGATCCAGCAGACATCTCAGGTGGTAAGCAGGGGTATTCTCATGACTGGCAGCTTTGGGGGTGTGGCCCAGACCCTGGGTTAGGTCTGTGTTGCAGCAGGCTAGCGTCTCTGGCTCAACAAGGCAGGGTTCTGGAGTCCCAAACTGGCAGGGAAAACAGGCTCAGAGGCAATTTCAGCACATCAGGTGACAGTCCCAAGAGGATCTCTGTGACCGAACCCATCACAGGATTATTATTATTATTGTTTCCTGCCTGTAAAGTGGAGTGGTTTAGTTCCCAGAAGTTGACCTTTGAAGGGCACAGAAGGAGCCTCTAGGAGGGGCAGCGAGGGGGAGAGAAGAAACAAGCAAAAACTGCAAGGGAAACCTCATGGCGTTCCCTGGCCCCTATGCAGTTATTACCACATAACAATGCAACTGGGCTCTATGTTACTGGTGTAATACATACACCCAAGACTTGCTGGAGACTGAAATACATGTTGTAAATATCATCATTATAAACATGTCTACAGAGGACAGGAATATATTTGGTTGCATTTGTTCACCCTTTACTAAGCTACCCCAACCAAACACCCAAGCTGGGAAAGGGCAGTGTGAAGAATGGAAGATTGTGGGATAGTTTGGAGTATTATGGCGTGTGCCTCTGGGAGAAGGAGCAGAGGGTTGGTGGCTTAATTTTTCATTGTCTTGCTTTTGTGGTGTTGAGTTAGGAGTATTGTATGAGTGTAGCAACCTTCACCCTTTCACAAAGGAGATTTTTAATACACTCCCACAAAGGGGTATTTTCTCCTTGTTGCTATAAAACAAACATTAAAAAAAAAATTCACATGACTTTTCATGCTCAGCCGAAATGGGCTTTGTCCTCAGGAGAGGATACTCTCGGTGTGGAAAATGACACATTTGGACTTTAAAAACACCCTCACTCACATGTTCACTGAAGCAGTTTGTTACATGAAATCACAGTCCCCATAACGTATATGAACTGGATGCAGCTGAAGCCACCATTGAGCTGCTACACTAAACTAAAAGCAGCAGATCTGAAATTCATGTCTACATCCCAAGAAGAAGCCTGGCCTCTTATCCACAGCATATACATAGTCTGTTTCTCCCCCATGCGTACCTTTAATCTTCAGGCTCCACTGCAGAACGCAGCACAGGCACATGTCCTAAGGAGCCAGGCTTCCTTCCACCCCGCCTTCTCTACCTCACCCAGCTCACTCTCCAAGTTCCCCTCGTACTTCCTGTTCCTGCCAATTATATAGCTTCCCCTCATTGAGCTAATCACCTCATTAGCCCAACCATTGCCCCCAAATGTCAACAATCCCCACCAATACAGGCTAACTGATTCCAGTTTAGCCCATGATCTTCTCTGTTATGCAATTCCCTATGTGACCACGGGCTACAGCTAGCATTATGTCACAGACAGCAAATTCCCAACTGGCTCTTGGGAAGTGACTGGCCCAAGCTCTCCCAACAGCAGAACCAGGAACAGAACCCAGATCTCCTGTGCCCACCTTCAATGCTTAAACCGCTAGGCCACACTGCTTCCTTTCTTACCATTAGGCCATGTTGTTTCCCTGATGAATGTAGTCCAACCAACAATGATTTGCAAAGAAGTTAATAAATTAATTTAAAATCTCATTGGTGCCTAATATTTTTGGTACTTTTATATTTTGGTGCAGAAAAAGTATTTTGGAAAAGGCTTTTTTATTCCCAGAGATTCCTCTAAAGGATTATATGCAGCATGGTTAGTAATGGCATAGCTTTTGTGTAATATAGAGTGAAATCCAGAAAGGCTTTTTCAAGTGCACAGGAAAATACATTGTCAGAAGAAGTCACCCCTTCCCTTCTCCCTCTTTAGCTTGGAGATAGTGTACAGTACAGGTCAGCATATCCTGTTTTGCTGTGTTCCGAGAACTTAATAACAAGGGTGATTTTTAGTCAGAGTTTGACATTTCCTCACCTGATTGCAAAGAAAAAAAACCCAAAAAGATCCCAGGCAAGTCTCAAGACAGAATAAATAAAAAGCACACCAGAGATACAGTTCTGTTCTCCTCAGACTCACAACAAAACTGTGCTACAACTTGCCAACACTTATTAATTACTCAGGTCTACACATGAACCTGAGGTGTGAAAATCTGAACCTTCCTACAGTTTCAGCGGCTTTCGATCCAGAGTATCAGATTCTCAGCTGGTGTAAACTGGTATAGCCACACTAAAATCAGTCACCAATTGAGGTTACAGTCCAGAGGTCTGGGTCAGACCTACAGAGGAGCTCATACTAAAGCTGGTCAAAATTTGGAATTTCCTTTTAGCAGGAAACACTGAATTTTCTTTTAAAACAAATTGTTCCTTTTCAGAACAAAAAGTAGAAATTCTGACATTGCCAGTGAAAGAGAAATTGCAAATTATTGTTTTGAAAAAAAGGAGACCTTTTCATTTGGAAAAGTTTGAAAGAAAATTCTGCCCAACAGGCTGACAGGGAACCAGAAGCCTACAGATGTTCAGGACCCCAAAGGTTCAGAGCCAGGCCTTCCCAGACTGCAAGTCTCCTGGGACAGCTGGCTCCCTGAGCTGCCCAACTTCCAGGGTAGCTTGGTCTCCTAGAGAAGTGGGTGAGCTGAAAGACAATCACACAGATATCTGATGGAAATTGATTGAAACTGACCTGTTCCTTTGGAACATTTCCATTTTCATGAATCAGCATTTTGTAATGGAAAAACCTCCCACTGGAAAGTTTCCAACCAGCTCTAGTTCATACCCAGAGTTTTGGTTCAATCACTAGTCAAGTGAAAACTATTTCAATCACAGAACAATTAACACACCCACCTTCCTTCCAGTTTCCCTGTCCCTCAGATTCAGTTCATACTTGTCATTGTGGATTAAATTAAAGTTGCATGGAGGAGGATGAGAAGGAAGCAGCAAAGACTTATAAAGGGAATATTTTCCTTCCTAATCTCTTTTGCTGTAGCCCTCTCTGAAATTTCCAGACTTGTGCTTTTATAATGTTCTGGTACATGAAAGAATTTGCAACAAACTCCATGGTGCATGATGTGATGTGGAAGCCAAATAGCCAGATGCTGCTTTCTAAGCTATTTACAACGCTCTCTCTTTAGAGAGTGTTTTTAACATTATTCACAAGTTCTGGTACTGTCGTTTGCTGGCAATTTCATGTGTAAAGTTTATCACTAGTCTCTCTGATGAAAACATTGCTCCCCATTCAAGGTTACAGTTATCTTCAATTTAGTAAGAACTATCACAATCCAGCCCAGATAAATCAGACAGGTAGGTACATAGATCCCACCCACAGAAACTAGAATGTGAAACTCATCTGGAGTTCATTTAAGAAATACGTAAACTGTCCTTAAGTAAAGTGTTGAGTACTCTCTCTTAGTGTGGATAGCTCAAAAGGTATCATGTGGCTCCTAGACTTTGCAATGCTTTATTTTAGTCTCTTTCAGATGTTGGAATATCACACAGAAGACAACCTTGGTTTCAAGCATGGTTGTTGTCAGGCATTTGAAACCTGGCATCAGAAGCTGACCATCAGATTGGAACACAATCTGTCCTTTTCAGTGGCTTTTTCATGGTTTCTTCATTTGCTTACAACATCTCCTTGGCTTAGGGCAGCAATGCAAGAGTGACAGCTGCTGAGAGGCGAGGGTTGAGTATACACAGCCAGAAGGAGATTGTTGCATTTGTTGAAGGGTTGCAGTTTCCACATTCCAGAACAGAAGTTTGCCAACATTGCTGTCCATAATGCTTTGCTAAATTGGACAATTCAAACCTTTGGGGATGTGGGCGAATACGATTCATTTAATTTGTTTTCCAACACACTTTTGGCACAGAGTCCCGACCGGAGTTATTCAGCATGAGATAAAACACCAGGGAAATCTTCTCTACTTATGGCTGTTTGTCTCCGTTGTTTAACAACAACGTTCTATGCAGCAAACATGCTGTCGCGTCATCTGCATACCAGGCAAAATTCTCAGCTGGTGTAAAGCTATGTAGCACCACTGATGTCAATGGAGCTATGCACATTTAGAGCAGCTGCCAGTCTGGCTCACTGTACGTGTATGCTTGACTTTGCAACCTTATCATTCTTTTAAAGTAGCTTTTTGTTGTAATTTACTAGGTTTTGAAAAAAAGCCAAACTGAAACCTCTCCTCCACCCAGAAATTCCATCACATGTTCCTTATTGGCACCCACATCGCTCCTCGGCAGGTTGGAACTTTTAGATCCACAGCACAGACCTCAGCCATTTGCGCAAATAGGGTACCTTATAGCAATAGTAGGTTATCTTCCACTAGAAGGAAATTTGGCACACGTTTGCCAGTAGGTTTCACAGCTATTTACTTACAGCAGAGAAAGGTTGAGACTCAGGAATCCTGGTTCCTTACCGCTCTGCATTCCAATCAGGTTGCTTCCCCCTTCTCCTCCACCATACTACAAGGGCCCCAGCAAAGAAGCACTGAGAGCATAGGATAGAGACCATCTCCCTGTCTGGATTCTTGTGCCCAAAGCCACAGTGGCCCTGTGGGAGGAGCAATTAGAAGGAACGTCCTGCTTAGCTTCTGCAACCCTAGGCAGAGGCATACTCAGTGCATATAGAATCCTTAGAGAATTTAGCTGCCTAACTTGAACCAGTCTCTACGGAGCATGTGCAAACTGAAGTTTTCTGAGGGCAGATTTTCATGGGAAAGGCAACAGGCATGTTCTTGGCTCCAGGGACACCCCACTACCAAATCTGAAGCTCCTGCTCCAAAGCATGGAGATGATAAAAATTTGTAGTAGTTTTGCTGAGAAACTCTAATACAGGCAAAACAATGTATTTTCCCTTAAATCTCATTCCAATATATGGATGAACCATTTTAGCTGAAGCCTTCCAAAAAATTCAGCCTGAAGCAGACATCTGGCATGAAAAATCTCATCCCAAACAATTACATTTAGGGAAGTTACTAGCAAATGGAAACAGCCTTTTAATGGAAAATGCCAGGCAACCTTATAGCCAATGCTACCAGCATGGCCTACATTTTGTTTTTCACGGTTCATTACTTCACAGAGCACTAATCCTGCACTGAGCTCTGGCTGTGTGGGAGCCTCATTGAAATCAACTGGACTCAGCTCAGACTGTTCAGGCAGGATCAGGGCCTGAGGCTCTGATGCATCACTTAGTGTCATATGGGTGGTTCAGAATTTAAAGTGATAAGTCGCTCTGTAGATTTCATATCAGTGTATGTAATAGGCTAGGCCCTGAACTAAAAACACTGACCTTTGAATAATATCATGGCAGATGTCTGTGCAGCAATGTATTACATACCTCCGTTTAGTGTCTGGTAGAGACCTGAATAAATCTGTGTCTTGTACCCTGCCCCCAAGTCTAAATATACAACCAAGCATTGCTGGTCAACTCAAGAGAATAGCATCATCAGTACAGTCTTGTTTTGTTCGCAGCAGGATGAATGTATCCTGGTGGTATAAAAGGACATGCCAGTTTGAATGATAATTCGGTAGGGTTTTCCTACTTCTGCAACTGGTTTAAGTCATGTTCTATTGCCTTCGTCTTTATCAGACATCAGACAATGCTTATATCCTTTATATAATACATAAAGAAAGAGCTATCATCACAGAAACACAGGTTTTTGCCATACCAGATCGTGTCATTGGTCTACCATCTCTAGGAACCTCACCCTGGTAATGAACTATACCAGATGCTTTTGATGAAACTCCCTGAGGATACAAATAGCCAAATAACTAATGCTGTATATGGAGAAAATAAAAATATTCTCTTAACCCTGGCAGCCCCCAGCTTATGCCCATTATCATCCATAGTTATAGACCATATGCTGTTATTGGTCATAACATTAACCAGCCACAGTGTTTGAAAATGTAATGGCCATCTCATCAGTACTCCCCAGGAATATTAGTTGCATGAAAACAAGCACACATCCTGTATCTGCTAAAGAGTTCAATGAAATCTTTTGATGTAAGTAGCATTCCCACTGAAAATATGTTCTACAGGATTTAGGCCCTAATCCAAAAAACACTAATGCACATGCTTAACTGTGGTGCACACGTGTTCACCGGGATTACTCATGTGTATAACACCAGGGTCATGTCTGCAGGATCAGCCCCTAAAGGCAAAGTGAAAATTAGTGAGTTGTTTCTTTTCTCTCCTCCCATGTCAAGAAGGTTCAGCAGATATCCTTAAAAGAACACACGTGTCACAACTTGACATCAGATTTTTTTTCATGCAATCGATGCCCAGCCCCCACTGTGCAGTGGCTCACAGGGCAGAACTATTGAGCAGAGGCAAGCATGGTGTAGAAGTGGGCAACTTCTTACTGCCCCAGAAAACTACACAAGAGCTCTTTTTGAAGGCATGTGACTCCTAATAGGCACATCAGAGACCTAGGCTTCTCAGTTCCCCTAATTACACTGCACTCTTAGAAAAGTAGGACTGGAAGGAACCTTGAGAGGTTATCTAGTCCAGACCCCTGCACTCATGGCAGGACTAAGTATTATCTAGACCATTCCTGATAGCTGTTCGTCTAACCTGCTCTTAAAAATCTCCATTGATGGAGATTCCACAACCTCCCCAGACACTTTATTCCAATGCTTAACCACCCTGACAGTTAGGAAGTTTTTCCTAATGTCCAACCTAAATCTCCCTTGTTGAAATTTAAGCCCATTGCTTCTTGTCCTATCCTCAGAGGTTAAGAACAATAATTTTTCTCCCTCCTTGTAACAACCTTTTATGTACTTGAAAATGGTTATCATATCCCCTCTCAGTCTTCTCTTTTCCAGACTAAACAAACCCAATTTTTTCGATCTTCCCTCATAGGTCATGTTTTATAGCCCTTTAATAATTTTTGTTGCTCTTCTCTGGACTTTCTCCAATTTGTCCACATCCTTCCTGAAATGAGAACTGGACACAATACTCCAGTTGGGGCCTAATCAGTGCAGAGTAGAGCGGAAAAATGACTTCTTGTGTCTTGCTTACACCACTCCTGCTAATACACCCCAGAAGGATGTTTACTTTTTTTGCAACAATGTCACACTGTTGACTCATATTTAGCTTCTTGTTTCTCTCTGCTCAATAACCTTCATCAAGGCAAGCCAAGGAACTCATGCTCTTACCCTCTTCCCTATTGTCAGCTCCCATCTGGGAGATTAGGCAAGTATAAAAGCCGAAGTTACTCTGATTTGGGTTACCTCCATTTTTGGGTGCACATTTTGAGACACCTTGTAGGGGTGGGTGTTCAGTACTTTCTAAAGATCGGCTCCCTTTTTGGGCATCTCAAATTGGAAAACTTGCAAGCCATTTTTGAAAATCTTGGCCACAGTATCTAAAAATCCATCTCCCAGTAATGGACCCTTTTTGATTAACACCTGAGTGCTACATATATATATATTAAAGAAAAAAGAGAGAGAGAGAGAGAGAGAGAGAGAGAGAGAGAAGAATCTGGTTGATCCAGGCTATTATCTGAAAAGACAGGAAGATCTGCCTCCAGCTGTCAACTTGGCAACATATTATTGTTGTGTTTTTAATGGTGGTAACAGGGAATTTCTTTGAAACTATGCATCCTTTAAGATAAACACTCAGACTGCTCCCATCCTCCCATGCTATATATGAGTATAAAATTGAAAGAGCAACAACTCATCCTCCTTATCAGTGGAGCCCTGGAGTAAGAGACAAGATCTTTACTGTGATGATTAACAGTTCTGTTATAAAAAGAGGGATCATAAACTCCTTGTATTAGGTCAAATCATAAACTAGGCTTTTAAAGTTTATGTGATCCCTTTCTAAACAATCAAGGGTATGTGTAGCTCCCACTAATAAGGGAACTTATATGAGGCTTGTAAACCACTCAGTTCATTAATGAGTTGGCAAGTCAATCTATTAGTCTGTTTGAACTATTTCTCTTCCCTAAACCATCTAAGGTATCCCCTGGATAGTTTAATAATTTGGGACTATTACACCAAAGAGAGACTCCCATCTTCTTCTTCATAATTATTCCAAATGCATGTTAGAACAAGGGCTGTGCACCTCTCCCATCCCAGTGGGCCATTCAAGGCCAGATCATGCCCGAAATGCATTGTACTGTACTGAGTTGGCAAAGACAGGCACTGACTTGACCTCAGTGTGGGGATGGATTGTGTCTCCTGGAAACAGGGCTGATAGCTCTGTACTGTACCATTCACCATCCCTGAGGATACATCATCCTCCCCTCCCTGTGCATCCAGCTAGCTCTGCCACCTGGGGCAGAGGGCAGTTGGAGCCTGATCCCATTTTCTCTTCATCCCTCCCCCGTTCCCTTAAGGGTGGCTAGAATCTCAGAGTGCTAGGAAGGAGAGTAATACAGGGATTGCTGTTGTGCCTAGCTTCTGCACTGAGGACATGGGGTGGGTGTGGGCTAAGGCTCTCCCCACCCAAATAAGAACCAGCTATAATCTGATCTAATATTATATACATATGGGCCAAATCCTGTTTTTAGGTGCTCATGGATCACTCCCATCAACTTCAGTGGCAGCCTCATGAGCACACTAAGTGACAGAATTCAGCTTTAAATGTATTAGCTTTATGGTAAACAGTTTACACCTGAAAAACAGACTATAGGAGAGGAGATTATATAGCTGAACTACACAAACTTCCTGTTTGCTACTTTTCACAGAATCATGCCCATCTGCTATTTCCAACCCTGCAAACATATACTGGCTTCCCTGCAGACTAAACAGTCTCTCCCAGCTCCAACCCACCTCTGGGAAAATCATAGGGATTTTTTACAAAGATGCTAGAGTGAGTGTTAGTTAATTCCAGGCTTCCACATATCTAGGGCAAGTGTGAAATTTGCATAACCTCCATCAGCTGGCCAGGAGCATTACATATTATGCACTAAAAGGAAATCCCATATGTTAACTATTTAATTTCCCAGCCTACCCACTACTGAATAGGGAAAACCCATTAGAGAAATACCCAAGAAGATAATATTTGTAATAAATGATATATTTAAGGAGGATTAGTTGGATTACCAAACAGTATCCTAACCAAATCAGGCTCATTTGTTGCGCTGGCTTTTCCAATTTCACTTCATTAAAATAATTAAAATCAAGGTTCATTAGATGTACTATAATCTAGCTGGAGCACTCCAAGAATAATCCCTTTGGTTTTAGCGTGAACACAGCATTTGCAAAGACATTTAAAGGATTGGATTTTTTTAATTGGTGGCCATTGTTTTTAACAGAATTTCTCCTTCCCTTCCCCCCTCAGTCTTGTAGTTTTTCTCTCTGCTCCTTTATTTGTTCATTGTTTTTTCCCCTTCTTCTCCGCTGTCCCATCTCTCTGCTCCTTCTCTTGTCTCCCAGTCAAAAGTCTCTGCTAAACTGAACACAAACTCCAGTGTGGGGGGTAGATTCTCCTCTTCCATGGTGCGAATGCACAGAACAGGAGAAGCAGCCACCCCTTCCTACCTCTGCAAAGACTGCGTAGGTGCAGAGGGCAATATGGAGTCAGTGTGGCCAGATCTGTCAATCATAGAATATCAGGGTTGGAAGGGACCTCAGGAGGTCATCTAGTCCAACCCCCTGCTCAAAGCAGGACCAATCCCCAATTTTTGCCCCAGATCCCTAAATGGCCCCCTCAAGGATTGAACTTACAACCCTAGGTTTAGCAAGCCAATGCTCAAACCACTGAGCTATCCCTCCCACTCCCCCCCCCTTTTTTTTCCTCACTGCACCTCTCCATCAGCTGCCCTGCTGGACACTCGCTGCGCCTCTCTGCCAGCCGCCCTGCTGGCCACTCGCTCTGTCTCTCCGACTCTGCCAGTCACTCATTCGCCAGCTGACTGTCAGTCACCTTCGTCTGCCATCTGTCTCTCTGCCATGAACTCTACACATCAGCATCTTAGTGATTTTCAGCTCTTCGCAGGCTGGGCAGAGTCACTGCCCCATCTCAAGTGATTTCAGCTCTCAGCGATAGAGCATTTAAAATAACAAAAGAGGCTCCAAATAAACCTATTTGGTGTTATTTTTAAAGCACTAGCTCGCATGTGATTTTGCATGAATCTCAGCTTTTGTTTAAAAAAAAAGGGGGGGGGATTTCTAGCCCTCATGGTCATGGAGGAAAACTTCAAAAAATCAAGTGTATACACCTGAAAAGTTCAAGCACCAGAGGGCAAAAACAAAGAACCCAAATTTTTCATTGTTTTTGAAATGTCATGGGGGTTTTTTCAGCCTGACCCATGGTTTTTGAACACTTGGGGTTGGTCATGCTGTGCAGCCTAACTCGGTATCCAGTTTTGGACATCTTGACCTTAAGGGCCTGGTTTTCCAGAAGTGCTGAGAACCAGCCATTCAAGCTGAAGCCAGCAAAGACTGCATGTGCTTGAGCCTCTGGAAACCAGGCTCTAGCCTGGGATTCCAGAGCCAGGCACCCAAAAGTAGAGGGCAATTTTCAAAACATTGGCCTAAATGACTGCCCAGGGTCACATACATGGGCAACAGAAATAGGCACAGGGCTCCAGATTTCATAATCCTATTAGAACCCTTTCCTCTATTTCCCAAAAGTTCTCATCACACACTGCAAGTTCTTCTCATACAAGGAAGACCGACAATTTTCAGATTCCTTTCCAGGCTTATTCATCAGTTCCTATAGAGTTTTGCCAAGATGTTCAATTTATTCTTTAAGCAGTCATGTGGAAAAAGTTTCAAACAGCTCAAAGCCCTGCTGAATGAGAAAGGAAAGCTGGGGAGCTCACACAACTCTGGCAATTTCCTGATCCTCTTACATCTCTTAAGGAAAAAGGAATGAATTGCGGTAATAGCCGATCTGCCCCAAACCTGCATTCAGCACCTCATCCAATTGTGGGTATCCTACTCAGACAATCCCATTATAAACCCCATTGCTGGAATAACAAATGTACACAAATATGTGCAAACACACACCTGTCACAGTGACCATCTTCCGCAATCTGTTGGTGTGAAGGTTTGCATTTATTTTATATAAATGAGCTGGCTGGACTAATTTGAGGATTAATGTTCCAGCATGAGCAGAAGACATGCTTTAATGAGCACACTACATGCACTGGGGGCACACTGGTTTGAGATGGGGATATAGTGAAAGGTGAAGTAATTAAACACTCAGCTTTATAATGAGGAGACTGTGTTCTAGCAACATTAAGTGGCCTAGTTTTCAGAAGCGCTGACCTCTGACAGGTCCTCTGGACTTGTGGGTGTGCAGCACCCTTGAACATCACGGCAAAGGATCACAATGTACTGAAGCTGCAATATGCCAGGCAGCTCTGGCTTAATGCGGACAGACACTGTCCTTAACTAAGGGGTCCACATTTTGCAGTACATCAAAGAACTTAAGTTCTTTATCTCTTGGGGGCATTTCTTGCTGTTTCCATGGTGCTGCTTTACATGAACACATTCCCCAATAAGTAACAGATCTCCTTAGTCCAGAAGGCAGCCTGAGTAACTGGGCTAAGAGCTGGGGAGATGCATGAAGGGAAATGAAGACCAAGTCATTGAGCCCTGAGGCTGCAGGCGTCTCTGTGGTAGCATCATGCTGCTCCTTGGCTGCGGGGCTGGGCAGAGAAGAGAACAGGAGAATCCTCAATGCACTGGATGCTACAGTCTCATCCCCAATGCACTGGCAGATGGGGAGGTCCTGTAGAGCTGAGCTCTCTGCCAGGCAGAGGAGTGGGCATGCCCCATCGTGCAACAAGGAACTATCCCTAAATCCTGTACAGTAGAATCACTCCCCCTTGTACGGTGGAGCCACTCTGGATTCACTCTTGGGGAGCCTTCATGATGATGGGGATGAGCCACAATTTTCACTTAAGTCCTTATTTTGCAAAGAATGCCCCTGGAGATTTAAGAGAGACATGTACCTTCTTGATAGACAAAGAGGAGTGGATCCCAGAACTAAAAAATTAATGATGGCTTAGATACAAGTGATCCTGACATGATCACACTGATAATATGCAAGCAGAATAAAGTCCAGACCAGTAATATAATGAAGACAGGTCACTGATACAGGGCAATCTGGATTGCTTGGCAAACTGGGTGTAAGCAAACAATATGCATTTAAACACAGCTAAATGTAAATACTTACTTCCAGGAACAAAGAACATAGGCCACAGGACAGGGTACTCTATTCTGGGAAGTAGTGACTCTGAAAAATATGTGGGGGTCATGGTGGATAATCTGTTGAACATGAGCTCCTAGCTGTGACCAAAAAGGTTAATATGATTCTCGGATGCATATAAACAGAAGAATCTCTAGTAGGAGTAGAGACGGTAGTTTACCACTGTATTTGGCAGTGATGTGGCCTTTGCTGGAATACTCTGTCCAGTTCCGGAGTCCACTATTCAAGAAGGATGTTGATAAATTGAAAAGGGTTCAGAGAAGAGACATGAGAATGATTAAAGGATTAGAAAAAATGCTCAAGAAGCTCAATCTATTTAGCTTAACAAAGGGAAGATTAAAAGATGACTTGATTACAGTCTATTACCTACATGGTGAAATTTTTTTTGGTAATGGACTCTTCAGTCTAGCAGAAAGAGGTATAACACAACACAGTGGCTGGAAGGTGAAGCTAGACAAATTCAGACTGGAAACAAGAGTTAAATTTTTAACAGTGAGAGTAATTAACTATTGGAACAATTTACCCAGGGTCTAGTGGATTCTCTATCACTGGCAGTTTTTCAATAAAGATAGGATGTTTTTCTAAGTGATTTGCTCTAGGAATTATTTTGGGGAAGTTGTATAGCCTGTGTTTTACAGGAGGTCAGACTAGATGATCACAATCGTTTGGCCTTAAAATCTACGAATCTCTAGTGGATTGCGATCCCGTATACTATATAGAGTATACTCCCATTTATCCAAAACCCTATTATCTGAATCCTTTGCCTTGTCCCACAACATGAGATACATGCTGCAGAGGGTATTTGTCTCATGCTGGGGGCGAAGGAACCATAGAATCATAGAATATCAGGGTTGGAAGGGACCTCAGGAGGTCATCTAGTCCAACCCCCTGCTCAAAGCAGGACCAATCCCCAATTAAATCATCCCAGCCAGGGCTTTGTCAAGCCTGACCTTAAAAACTTCTAAGGAAGGAGATTCTACCACCTCCCTAGGTAACGCATTCCAATGTTTCACCACCCTCCTAGTGAAAAAGTTTTTCCTAATATCCAACCTAAACCTCCCCCACTGCAACTTGAGACCATTGCTCCTTGTCCTGTCCTCTTCTACCACTGAGAATAGTCTAGAACCATCCTCTCTGGAACCACCTCTCAGGTAGTTGAAACCAGCTATCAAATCCCCCCTCATTCTTCTCTTCTGCAGACTAAACAATCCCAGTTCCCTCAGCCTCTCCTCATAACTCATGTGTTCCAGACCCCTAATCATTTTTGTTGCCCTTCGCTGGACTCTCTCCAATTTATCCACATTCTTCTTGTACTGTGGGGCCCAAAACTGGACACAGTACTCCAGATGAGGCCTCACCAATGTCGAATAGAGGGGGACGATCACGTCCCTCGATCTGCTCGCTATGCCCCTACTTATACATCCCAAAATGCCATTGGCCTTCTTGGCAACAAGGGCACACTGCTGACTCATATCCAGCTTCTCGTCCACTGTCACCCCTAGGTCCTTTTCCGCAGAACTGCTGCCTAGCCATTCGGTCCCTAGTCTGTAGTGGTGCATTGGGTTCTTCCGTCCTAAGTGCAGGACCCTGCACTTATCCTTATTGAACCTCATCAGATTTCTTTTGGCCCAATCCTCCAATTTGTCTACTTCCCTCTGTATCCTATCCCTGCCCTCCAGCATATCTACCACTCCTCCTAGTTTAGTATCATCCGCAAATTTGCTGAGAGTGCAATCCACACCATCCTTCAGATCATTTATGAAGATATTGAACAAAACAAGCCCCAGGATTGACCCCTGGGGCACTCCACTTGACACCGGCTGCCAACTAGACATGGAGCCATTGATCACTACCCATTGAGCCCAACAATCTAGCCAACTTTCTACCCACCTTATAGTGCATTCATCTAGCCCATACTTCTTTAACTTGCTGACAAGAAAACTGTGGGAGACCGTGTCAAAAGCTTTGCTAAAGTCAAGAAACAATACGTGTCCACTGCTTTCCCTTCATCCACAAAACCAGTAATCTCATCATAGAAGGCGATTAGATTAGTCAGGCATGACCTTCTTTTGGTGAATCCATGCTGACTGTTCCTGATCACTTTCCTCTCACGTAAGTGCTTCAGGATTGATTCTTTGAGGACCTGCTCCATGATTTTTCTGGGGACTGAGGTGAGGCTGACTGGCCTGTAGTTCCCAGGATCCTCCTTCTTCCCTTTTTTAAAGATTGGCACTACATTAGCCTTTTTTCAGTCATCTGGGACTTCCCCCGTTCGCCACGAGTTTTCAAAGATAATGGCCAATGGCTCTGCAATCACAGCCGCCAATTCCTTTAACACTCTCGGATGCAACACGTCCGGCCCCATGGACTTGTGCACGTCCAGCTTTTCTAAATAGTCCCTAACCACCTCTTTCTCCACAGAGGGTTGGCCATCTATTCCCCATGCTGTGATGCCCAGCGCAGCAGTCTGGGAGCTGACCTTGTTCGTGAAGACAGAGGCAAAAAAAGCATTGAGTACATTAGCTTTTTCCACATCCTCCGTCACTAGGTTGCCTCCCTCATTCAGTAAGGGGCCCACACTTTCCTTGGCTTTCTTCTTGTTGCCAACATACCTGAAGAAACCCTTCTTGTTACTCTTGACATCTCTTGCTAGCTGCAGCTCCAGGTGCGATTTGGCCCTCCTGATTTCATTCCTACATGCCCGAGCAATATTTTTATACTCTTCCCTGGTCATATGTCCAACCTTCCACTTCTTGTAAGCTTCTTTTTTGTGTTTAAGATCCGCTAGGATTTCACCGTTAAGCCAAGCTGGTCGCCTGCCATATTTACTATTCTTTCGACACATCGGGATGGTTTGTCCCTGTAACCTCAACAGGGATTCCTTGAAACCAGTTCAGTGATTTGAATTTTAAAGAAACTTGGCAACGAGCATGTACTGCTTAATATTTTATTAATAAATTGAAACTATTTTAATACATTATTAAATGGGAAGGGATTTGGATAATGCAGGGAGGGTTGGACAACAGAGTGGAGACCCGCAGCCATGACTGAGAGGAGGAGTCCCCAGCTGCTGCTGAATGGCTCCCGTGGCAGTGCAGGGAGCCCTCTGCAGTCCCGCTGTCATGGGATGGAGTGAGCGTGGCCATGACAGAGGAGCTGAAGAGGTCTCCTGGTGCTGCCGCAGGGCCGAGGACACATGGCTCCTGCAGGCACAAGGTGCAGAAATGGGGGTGGGGAGGCTGTAGTCCTCGCAGGGCAGAGCAGTGACCCCAAGCCAGGACTGTGAGGAGGAGGAGGAAGACGAGCCCCCGGCCATGGGGAAGGCCATGCTGCTGCTGAATGAGTCCCGCCTTCTCGAATATCTGAAGGAAATCTCTGTCCCCTGGGCTATTTGGATAACGGGGAGTATTTTTGTTTGTGTGCGCATGTGTGATAGCTGTGTGTGTGATAGCTGTGATGTGTGATAGCACATGCATGTGTGATAGCTGTGCTACATACACTACAATGAGCAAATGGAGTCAATTAGCTTAACTCAGGGGGGATAAAAATAATTTTTTAAAAATAAAAAAACAGATTTAAAAAAATTAAATTGGAGGGTTTTTTATTCAAATTAAATAAAGTGTTTTTTAATATAAACCTATTTAAAATTAAATTTGAAATTATGGCAATCCATGTTAAGGCCTAAACCAACTATAATGTATTAAAATAGTTTCAATTTATTAGTAAAATATTAAGCAGTACATGCTCGTTGCCAAGTTTCTTTAAAATTCAAACCACTGAACTGGTGGAAGTCACTGGCCAAGCACCTGGAACCAGAGCTGTTGAAGTGCTAAACCAGCTTTTGACAGCAGTAGCCTCTTCTGAATGTTCAGAAAAAATATTCCCTTCATTTTAGCTAATTCAGCTAGATCAGTTTGATTATTTCATTCAAAGTTAAGAAACCAATTGGGAGATGAAAAAGCAGGAGAGCTTGTTTTCCTCTTCCAATTTATGAATAAACGGTAGGTGTGAGAGAATGAGATCTAATAGCTCTAAAATCTTGAAGGACATGGTGACCAGAAACAATCAGTTCAATTCACTAACTACAGATGATACTTCCTTTGTCTAATAAATTAGTCTTAAATGAAAAACATGTTTTAATAAACTTTTTGATAATTTTTGTCTTGTGTATCTAGCACATTTAAGGAAGTTTTATTTAACTAAAATACTCTTGTTGTGCATTTTAATTGAATTTTAATTTCCATCCATGTAGAGCTTGAACCAAATTTATCATCCAGTAAATAAGAAGTGCATCATTCATCATTTTCTAATATAAACAAAAATGTAAAAATTAAGAATTTGAATAAATGTAAATTAAGCTATAGAACAGCTTAAAATGTGCATAGATATAGTGTATCCTCCTGGTTAGCAAAAGAAAGTAACAAATGTAGTGTAAAGGCTATACATAGTTGTCAATCACCACCTTTTAATGGTTACCAGCCAATGAGAATCAGTAGTTCTTTAGGAAAATAACTAAAAACGACAAAGGCAAAACAAGATTAAAATTGATTATTTAAATCAAGGTTTCCTGCTTGCTGATTTAAACCATGATTAACACTGGTGATTTAAATCAATCCACCCTGGCATAGGCCCATTGATGTCAATGCAGCTATGCTGATTTATTACAGCTGAGGATCTGGCCCAATGAGCTGAACCACTCACACAGAGTAAAAACCATACTGCTGAATTCTATGAATTTGCACAGTGTTAGCGGGACCATGATCAATTTCTTATTGTGTTTGAGTGTGGTTTTGTTATTGTTTTTGATTTTTCTGCAATACCAGCCACCTCTGTGTAGTAAACCGAAAGATAGAGGACAGTTCTGTAGGGTCAAGTGCTCCTCTTGTGCTCTGTACACTGGTACTACATGGAATTTCTCATTTGCCACTTACCCTCATGCCCAGTTCAATATTTTCTCCCCCATAGACCTCCATGCCAGGGTCAAGCAGGCCAATCTCCCCGAAGTACTCTCGGTCCACCACAAACGAACATCCAATCATTGCTGGCGTCCTGCCCAGAAAAAAGGGGAGAAACAAAGGTGTTTAAACAGTATATAATGGAACCTGATTATAATGAGCTCTAATGAGCTCTGACATGAAATAAACAAGCTACTGCAGAGATGCCCCAAATTCTTTTAGGGTTAAATTCACCCCTGTGCAGAGGGCCAGCAGAGCCCAATTAAACCCTTTGGGGGGGATTAAGGCCCCATCCAGCAATGCTCTTAACTTGAAACACATGAGTAGTCCCTGCTCAGGCAGGAGTCCCTTCAAGTAGAGCACATGCTGAAGGGCTCTTGATGGATTAAGGTGATAAGTGGTATGTGGACTTTTTGCTGGCACTCTGCTTGTGAATGAATTTCTCCCCTCATAAAGTCATTCGGGGCAGGGGAGGGGGAGAATGCATCACTTCACTAAGGTGAATTCTTAGAAGAGGAAAACTCACCAGGGAAAGAGAAAACAATCCCAGGGCTGCACTTTGAAAAGATCAAAAGTTTACAAGCAACCCTGGAGCTAGGTCGGAAACCTTCAATGTAAAGTAACTTAATTCTGCTTTTAAAGAGCTGCTCCAAAGAAATCAAAGCGTCCAGAAACTGCTGTAAAAATCGTGTGCTACTTAGAGCTCAGCAGAACTTCTCCTTTACTTCCTTGCCACAAAGAGTTCACGTCAAACCTGATAATTAAATGGTGGCATTACAGGACTCATCTCTCGGAGGTTTTTTTTCCCTCAGAGAAAAATATGACTCAGCTGCACCGGAATGCAAGGAGTCGTCATGGTTCTGGACAACTTGTCACTTTCATGGCGTCTCCCCTATTTAAAACAACCCCCCACTATTTTTAATTTATATTATAAACGTGAAAATTGCGCCAGCGAATGGCAAACAGGCAAAAGTTGCTAATTACGTTTTACAATGCTTCCCATGCATTTCTGCTGCCCTTAGCTGAGAAGGCAGAAATTGCCTGGAGTTTCTGGGGGCATCTTTGCTTGTTGGGTACGTTGAGTAAAATGCCCCATTGTGATGTTGCATAACCACACAATCCTCCCCTTCCATAACTTTACATAGGCAAATGGGGGAATGGCTAGGTGCATTAGCAACTGTCTGACTGAGCAAAAAGGCTCTGGCAACTTTCTGCCCGTGTACACATATAAACACACACACACTGATGACAAATCCATCAACGGTACAAAAATAACTGTAAAAAGCTATTACCCTTTTACTTGTTAGACGATCCAATTTGCTCCTTCATTAGACCTTGACCCCAAACTTGCACTAATGAAATTTTAATACTGCCTTTGATTTTTAATAGCGTTTTTTAACTACTGAAGTGATATTTCACCGACATGCAACAAATATCTCCCTTCTCCTTATGTTTTAAAAAAAATACTACTAATGATGTGGAGATCTGATGAACTGGAATGCCAAGTCCCCTGCCAAGTCTGTAATGACTTTGTTATTGCTCAGGGTTCCAAAATAAACTTAACTAAATTAAAAAAGAAAAGGCACCAAGATCAGCTGGCACCACATTTATTTGCATCTCAAATTCTTGCTGCCATCCTATGGGCCCTCATCCTGCAATCTGATCCACCGGGACAGACCCATGCAGCTGGGCAGAGTCCCACTGATTTCAGCATGGCTCTGTGTGACTCACATTGCAGGTTCAGGACCTTCATCAGGAAAAGCCAGGGCTGTAAAAGCACAGAAGTTTTAGGCTGCAGTGAGGATAAATGATTAGAATAATTGGTCATATCCCAGCTGTGAGTTTGGCTTTTCAATATCTGCAGCATTGTTCCCAAGGGCCCAATCAAAAGCCCACTGAAGTCAACAGAAAGAGTTCCATTGACTTCATGGGCTTTGGAACAGGCTCAAAGTTTGCTAATAGTGATTTTCTAACAGTGGAGAAAATTCCTTCTATGGCCTTGGTTTTAGAAACAGTCCATACACAGTGTCTCTGGAAAGAGAGAGGATGGAAAAAGACCTGAAACATATTTTATTTACCGTGAAAATCCAGCAAAACCCCCTCCTTTCTTTAATGGCTTGTTGCTAAAATATCAGCTCACTCTTACCAGGTAACCTAGTTTTTCCAGTGAGCATACAAAGCCACGAAACATAAACTAGAAGCAGGTGGCATCTGAGTATCATATTCATCAGTTGGTTTCATATGCAGATAAAATAATCCCCATAGTGGCAACATCAAAACATACTGATGAATCCACGGGTAGCAGCAGGTGGCCACAGTGATAGTGTCATTATGTAAGCTGCCTTTTGTCATCAGGGGTTTGTTGCCTATATGCCAACAGGTTAAAAAGCCTTAAAGAAATGGCCAAGTAAATAGATATAACAATCCTTCCCTGCTGGGCTTGAAATGTATCTAACATCCAAGAAGATGGCCTGACCTATGGAAAGAACTATTTGGTGCCCTTGAAAAGGTTCATTTGCTGAGGCACTGCTATTACTTATCTATAATGGACTCCATTGTAACACTCACATTACTGGTACAACTTCAGCTGTCTCTCTCTTTCTCTGCTGGCCATTTCAGCCTCTCACATCATTACCGGGCTATACTGCACTGCACACCATTCCCCTGATGTTTTCTCTGCATAATTGAAAAAGGCAGCTGTTGATGGAAACACATTTGATCAGCGCTATTTTCTGACATGGAGACTGAAATGGCTTGATTAGCTCCTGGATCTCCTCTCACCCTCCCCCACAAAGATTATCCAATAAACTCCTCAGGTAGCAAGCTGAACCAGGTTAAGAAACAAATATATAAACTGCTGTGAGCATTTTGCTTCCACAAATGAATTTGGTTTGAGGGGGAGAAATTATTAGAAAAAGGTGACAATTCTAAAAGAAAATGCCATTTTTACTGCGTGTGAGAAGCTCCTGTCTGAACCACCTGCAGCCAGGGGGTCATCAGCCAAGACTTTCAATAGTGACTAGTGATTTGGGTGCCTCAGTGTTTATGTGACCAACTTGAGACACCTAAGGGGGCTTGATTTTCAGAGGGTGGGTGCTCAGCACCTTCTACAACTCAGGACCCTTTTAAGAATGTCAAGCTAAGAATCCAAAAAGAGAGGTATCCCAAATCACTAGTCACCCTGGAGAAACTTGGCCATCAAAATCCATGAACTAAGCAGGTCAGGACTTACCAGCATTTGGATGGGTAACTGCCAAGAAAACCCAGAGAGCTGCAGGAAGTGCTGTGGGTAACACTCTTTCTCCTACACAAGCACCGAGCAAATGCCACAGGGGCTCTGAGGAGATTCTCAACTGATGTCAAATGACTCACTGCTGTTGATTTCAATGGAGTCTCACTGATTTACACCAGCTGAGGATCTGGCCTATTTTTGGCTGTGATATCAAACTAAGCTCCTGATCTCTAAGGTAATTAAAGAACCCCTGACAATTGTACGATAGGAATATTTGTCCTGGTCAAATGCCAGTTTGGGTAACTACAACATGCTTTCCTAAATACCTGTTACAGGTTTAATGTGATGTGGTATCACTGTCTTTTTCACTTCTTGACCTAACAGGTACTCAGTGGTGATGTGTGTTTTTAAACAGTTGCTGCATTCTGACTCAAAGACAGAGTGTGTGTGTAGTTTTCCCGTGCTCTCACACACTCTGCATGTAAAGAAATAACACCTCTTTGCAAGTCACAGATGCTATGTGAATGTAGGATATTGCTGTAGTAGATCTTCATCTCTGAATTTAGCTAGGTGGTTACAGCATGCTGAAGAGAAGCATTAGCAAGAGGAAACTAGGTTCGGGAAATATGATGGGATTTGTCTT
Source organism: Lepidochelys kempii (assembly GCF_965140285.1). Lineage (NCBI taxonomy): Eukaryota > Metazoa > Chordata > Testudines > Cheloniidae > Lepidochelys > Lepidochelys kempii. The sequence continues at coordinate 19,457,265 of NC_136394.1, read as the reverse complement.
AGATTCTACATTTCCAGCAGTAAAGTGTGTACAGTTTCCTTTAGATTAATGACTGGTTGGGAGAGCTGGTGCCCTGAAACTTTGCCCTGGGCCATTAACCTCTCATGTCATTAATTCCTAAGGAAATGCCCCATGTTGAGGATGTTGCTACCATTATAATTTATATATACTGCTAATCTACTTCTCTCCTATGAGAAAAAAACAAATCTTTTCACTGTCTGAGTACTCCTATTCTGAAACTATGTTTCTGCACAGGGTATGCGTGTAGTAGGAGCGTTTTGATAATTCCACAAGAATTAATTCATAATAGTGCATATAAGGTGATTAACAAACAATCAGAATTTTACTATCAACAGACTTTTATTTCATGCTTCTCCATCCCAGAAAGGGGAAAAAATCTTGAGGATGAGAGAGAACAAAACCTGGAGACGTTCATTTGAATGGAAATTATAGAATCAAAGAATCATAGGACTGGAAGGGACCTCGAGAGGTCATCCAGTCCAGTCCCCTGCACTCAAGGCAGGACTAAGAATTATCTAGACCATCCCTGTCAGGTGTTTGTCTAACTTGCTCTTTAAAATCTCCATTGATGAAAATTCCACAATCTCCCCAGGTAATTTATTCCAGCACTTAACCACCCTGACAGTTAGGACGTTTTTCCTAATGTGCAACCTAAACCGCCCTTGCTGCAATTTAAGCCCATTGCTTCTTGTCCTATCCTTAGAGGTTAAGAAGAACAATTCTTCTCCCTTCTCCTTGAAACAACCTTTTATGCACTGTTATCATGTCCCCTCTGTCTTCTCTTTTCCAGACTAAACAAACCCAAATTTTTTCAATCTTCCCTCATAGGTCATGTTTTCTAGCCCTTTAATCATTTTTGTTGCTCTTCTCTGGACTTTCTCCAATTTGTCCACATCTTTCCTGACATGTGGCACCCAGAACTGGACACAATACTCCAGTTGAGGCCTAATCAGCGCAGAGTAGAGCGGAAGAATTACTTCTCGTGTCTTGCTTGCAACACTCCTGCTAATACAAGAACAGCTTGATGTTTATCAGTGGGGAGAACAAAATCCGGCTTAGAGTCAGAAAAGTGTGTCTGATTAGAAGAAAATACGGGAGATGAAGAATGTGAGAGTTTTACCCTTTCAGCCGAGCACAACGGTTGGCTCTGAAGCCATACTAATCAGAGTGCCTTCCAGAGTGTAAGAACATTTGACTACCAGGACCAAATCAATGACGGAAGGATGATTATGGTCCAGAAAAAGACTGTGCAAATGGCACTGGGCTTGTGCCCTTATTTGCTCCTGTTGTGTCATTTTAGTCACATCTGCTAGGGCTAATGATAAGATGAAGTTAGTATCACTTAAATGTCTGTTCTTTGTTAATAAACCTATTCTTGTTTAATTACAAAACCAGCTCAGTGCTTGTATTAAACTGGAGGGTAAGTCCTCAGCTAGCCAGATAAGCTGGTGTGTACTCTGTCTCTTTGGAAGTAGCAAAGTTAACTTTGGTGAGCATCCAGTGAGAGGAACTGGACACTGCAGAGAGACATCTCTACTAGGGAGCTCAGGAATTGGGATGCACTGATTGTGACCTGGAAGGCAAGGTTTGGACTGACAGAGCCCTTAAGAGTTTGCTGACCAGGCAGACAACAAACAGCTTAACAGCAGCAAAGCTCTCGCTTGCTGAGGCAGTTGAAACAGGGGGTCACAACTCTGGGCGGGCATCCTAAGTAAGACATCACACTGATTCTTTTAGGCGCTTTTAAAAAATTTACCTCGGATCATTACTCACAGTGATGATTAAAACTAAGCAAATAATTCACATTGACTATTTGAATAATTAAGCTACTTTCTGTTCCTTAAATGTGTGTGAACAGCTTGCAATATTCTCTGATTGATTAATTATTTCACAAATATTTCCTGTTGCTTGATGATCATTTGCTGGAAATTATGCTAGGTGTATTCAATATCTGAAATTTGAGCAGCATCGGTTAGCTTTGATTGCACATATCCATCAATCTGGTAGCGTTTTGGTTCCCTGACTGGATGAGAGTGACTCTCCAAACCAGCTTCCTGGTAAGTCAAGTCATGTTCACGAGGTCAAAATGTGCTGTCCACAAATATATTCGCTTGTTTCTGCAGAAACTCCTGGTGATAAATGTGTTTTCCAGAATATTCACAGAGGATGAGATTCGTCCCTTTACAGACAGCCTGTGCAAAGCACATGCATCAAACATGTCCCATTGTGAGGTCATAAGTGTGATTTACATAATTTATATGTCTTTTGCTGGCCAACTGCAGAGGAGTGAATTTAATCTAGAAACTGGAATAAAAAAGGGGATGTGAATAAAGCTGAAGCAAATTCAATAGTTTTGAAAAGGAGCAAATATCTGAGCAAGCCATTAGTTGTTTACCAAGCTCTAATGATGATGAGCAGAAAAATCAACTAATCACATGCTTAAATGAAAGCACATGCTTACGTGCTTTTCTGGACCAGGGCCAGAGTATGCAGCATCTTGCAAGAGGAAGCCTTTAGTTTGGAATCAGCGTGATTCCCTTTTGCATTCCCCAAAAAGATTAACAGGAAGCAGCTTCTTCCAGCAATAAAATGCTTCCCCTTGGGGACTCGTTTCTTTTTCCTCCCTAATGAGGAACAATATCTTCAGGCACTCAGACTTCTCCCAGGTGCTGGATCCTCTCTCACAGGAAAATGGATTTTGCAGCTGTTGACGCTGTACAATAAAGCAGTGACTCTTTAATTAAATAAGGCTGAGTATAAATTTTCTGGATGTGACTGTGTGCTCATCTTTCTCTCTATGGGCAACAGAGACATACTTCTGTTTGTTTTCTCTCTCTCTCTCTCACCCCTATCATTTTATTTATTTTGACTTAAAATAAACAAACCCACCCAAATCCCAGGAGCCCCAACAAATTGTTAAAAATACAAACCATGACCACAAAATAGAAGTAACAGAGAGACAGTGGCAGATACAGTACAATGCAGCCCTTTGTGTAGGAAGGTAAAACAAAAATTCCCCTTGTCCCCCTCTTTCCCTCTCCATTTCCATATGGCAGTATGGAGCCCACAGTCACCAAATAGTAGCTTCAGAAATTGTACAGAAAATCATCCTTGTATAAGACTGTGGTCTACAGAACAGGGAGCCAGAAGTCAGGAATCCTGGGCTTTCTCCTCAGATTTGTTGTGACTCATTGCAAGACCTTGGTTAAGTCACTTAGGGCTTGATTTTCTGAGGTGCTGAGCACCTGCAGCTTTCATTATTTTCCGCTGGAGTTTTGGGGGTTCAGCCCCTCCGATCATCAGGCCCTTAACCTCTCCATGCTTTGGTTCATCCAAGTGTTAACTAGCTATAATGCTATGCACAGTACGGTGGATTGGTAATGGGACTGTGAGTCAGGAGACCTGGCTTCTGTTCCCAGCTCTGTCACTCATCTGCTCTTCGATAGTGAGCAAGTCATTTCTCCTCCCTACGCCTCTGTCTCCCTATTTGGGAAAGGAAGATAGTAATACTGGATGATATTTTCAGTAGTGCCTCAGTAGCTCAGAGGCCTAAGTCCCATTTTCAAAAGTGACTTAGGCACTTCGGCTCCTGCATCTTATTGAAAGTCACGGGGACTTAAGCTCCTCAGTTGCTTTTTAAAACGGCAACTTTTGGTTCCTAAGTTACTGAGGCACTTCTGAAAACGTGACCCACTGCCTCACCTTGGAAAAGCACCACAAAGAACTCCAGTGCATGTATGCGATTATTGCCTGCCTACTTCCAAGGGGTGTTGAGAGACAGTTTTTGCAAAATGCTTCGAGACAATCTAATTGAAGGTAATATAAGCACCAAGTATTAGTGACAGCAATGGGAAAACGATAAGGTTAGAAACGTACAATACAATGGCTTTTTGTTTTGGCATGGCTCAAGCTTTGAAATGCTGTCTGAGGAATCAATAGTATTGGCCGGGGAAGGATACTGTGTGGTCAATTTGTGTAAATTACTTTAAGATATTCTTCAATGAACACAACTTGAAATCCTTTCTGTGTCACAAGGAATATCAATGTCAAAGCCAGAGCTCAGCAAGGACAGAGGAGCTGAACTAGTTTTGACCTCATGTCTCTGTGACCTTGGGTGTGAACAAGAACAGAACATCTGGTACATTGCTCCTCCAGGATGGCGTTTGGGAGTAATGCCCCTGCACCCCTCTTTCCTAAACAAATTTGAGGATACTACTTGGTGGATTCGTCAAGAACAAAACAGACAAAGTGACAGAGAAAATGAAAAGGAGTACTTGTGGCACCTTAGAGACTAACCAATTTATTTGAGCATGAGCTTTCGTGAGCTACAGCTCACTTCATCGGATGCATGCCGTGGAAACTGCAGCAGACTTTATTTATACACAGAGAATATGAAAAAATACCTCCTCCCACCCCACTGTCCTGCTGGTAATAGCTTATCTAAAGTGATCATCAGGTGGGCCATTTCCAGCACAAATCCAGGTTCTCTCACCCTCCACCCCCCCACACAAATTCACTCTCCTGCTGGTGATAGCCCATCCAAAGTGACAACTCTTTACACAATGTGCATGATAATCAAGTTGGGCCATTTCCTGCACAAATCCAGGTTCTCTCACCCCCTCACCCCCCTACCAGCCTATTTCCTCTTGTTTTTTCCTACCCCCCCCCCCAGATGTTCTGGTTTAACTTGGATTTAAACTTGGAGAGTGGTCAGTTTGGATGAGCTATTACCAGCAGAAGAGTGAGTTTGTGTGTGTATGGGGGTGGGGGGGGGGATGTGAGAAAACCTGGATTTGTGCTGGAAATGGCCCACCTTAATTATGCACATTGTAGGGAGAATGGTCACTTTGGATGAGCTATTACCAGCAGGATAGTGAGTTTGTGTGTGTGGTTTTTGGGAGGGGGGTGAGGGGGTGAGAGAACCTGGATTTGTGCAGGAAATGGCCCACCTTAATTATGCACATTGTAGGGAGAATGGTCACTTTGGATGAGCTATTACCAGCAGGATAGTGAGTTTGTGTGTGTGGTTTTTGGGAGGGGGGTGAGGGGGTGAGAGAACCTGGATTTGTGCAGGAAATGGCCCAACTTGATTATCATGCACATTGTGTAAAGAGTTGTCACTTTGGATGGGCTATCACCAGCAGGAGAGTGAATTTGTGTGGGGGGGTGGAGGGTGAGAAAACCTGGATTTGTGCTGGAAATGGCCCACCTGATGATCACTTTAGATAAGCTATTACCAGCAGGACAGTGGGGTGGGAGGAGGCATTTTTTCATATTCTCTGTGTATAAATAAAGTCTGCTGCAGTTTCCACGGCATGCATCCGATGAAGTGAGCTGTAGCTCACGAAAGCTCATGCTCAAATAAATTGGTTAGTCTCTAAGGTGCCACAAGTACTCCTTTTCTTTTTGCGAATACAGACTAACACGGCTGTTACTCTGAAACCAGAGAAAATGAAGAGCATTAGCTTGATATATAAATATTGCTTGAAATAACAGATTATTTTTCTGCTCCAAAAAGTCATTTGATTTGCAGCCAAGCTGCATTTGAAATACAATACTTCAGGGGGGATGGACGGACAGACACACACACACTCTATTCCCAATACACACACACTATTCCCAATACACCTGACCAAAAAGAGTGCAGTTCAAAAAGTGCATCACACCCAAAATATTTGAGCTTTCTACTGCCTGGCTGACTTGCCAATTTTTCCTTTTGATTTAGGTGCATAAGCAGCACCTTGACTCCTGATGATGGATCAGTGGGAAAACTGCATGGCACCTGTGTATGCATTTATTTTTCCTACAAATCATGTCCTGTGTAATAAACAGTCACACGGTCTCTGAGATATGGCCTCAAGGTCAGATTCTGTATTCTGGAGTTGCAGGAGCTGGCAAGCTTAACAATGGCAAGGTTTGAAAATCCCATTGGAGAGAGGCAACAAAAACAGGGCAGCTAGCTTTATAAACAGGGGGAACTGGGATGAGGAATGGAATCCTGATGACACAAGGCAGGATAGGGTTTGTTGTTGTTGTTTTTAATAGTAATAATTGGAGGTCAGAATCTTAAAGAATAAACCAGGTGAATTCTGTTCTATGCTTTTGTAAACCGGCAGCCAAAAAAGATGTCTGCCGATGAACCGATTAGTACAACACAGCACTTTCTTTCCCAAAGGACTTTACAGATGAGCCATACTTTGATTTCAGTTACACTGGTGTAAATCCAGAGTAGCTCCACTACAGTCAGTAGAATTCACCAGTGTAAAAGAGATCAGAGTTAGGCCCAATACCTGTCTAAGCCAGGCTCTCTCTCACCATGGAAACACGAAGGAGACCACACTCCCATGGCATTTTGGAAGCTCATTTTTATACATCAGTGTGTCACAACACACTTGCTGGAGTTTGCTGACTGTGGGTACTCCTGACAGCACTCCAGTGGTACAAAGCTATGGCATATTAAGCAATCAGTGAGAACATATGCAATGCTGTAATACACCGCTGCTGCAGTAGGAAGATAAAATGAAAGGCGAGGCCATGCTTGGCTGGGTGCAGCTGACTAATGACTCCAGTGTTAGTGGCTGCTGATAATGAAGGCAAACACAGAGCAGTCCATCAAAAGACAGGGCAGGTGAGAAAAACAGGGCCCACAGATAAAGCTCAGTACATTAGGTGCTTTCCTTACTGTTCCATACCTTGCTGCAGAAAGAAAACCCTCAAGGAATCAGTATCCTCTAGTGCATGGTCATTTAAAATCCTCTGAAATAGGGTTCTGTATTATACATTTTCTTGCAATGTTATAGGGTTTAGGAAAGGAGTACTTGTGGCACCTTAGAGACTAACAAATTTATTAAAGCATAAGCTTTCGTGAGCTACAGCCCACTTCATCGGATGCATACGGTGGAAAATACAGTGGGGAGATTTTATATTCACAGAGAACATGAAACAAAGGGTGTTACCATACACACTGTAACAAGAGTAATCAGGAAAGGTGAGCTATTACCAGAAGGAGAGCGGGGAGAGGGGTGGGAGATAGAGGGGGGAACCTTTTGTAGTGATAATCAAGGTGGGCCATTTCCAGAAGTTGACAAGAAGAGTAGGCAGTGTTTTCTAAGGAACACAAATGGAAAATGACATGATGAATGTAGTGCATCAAAATAACGATCTGTATGTTAATCTTTACTTTAGAGGTGACTCACACCTGAAACAGCAAACACAGAAAACAGACTGCCCGAGAATCCTTTCTGGGGAACATCAACTGTCCGAAATATCAGGATATTAGCATGGGATGAAATAAGAACCAACCTTTACCCTTATCCTTTATCAAAGGTTTTTAAAGCTTTATCTCAAAGTCAACATTTCCTGAGGTTTGAAAACATTGACCAAACTTGAGTGTCACTATTTTTCATTTTTGTTGCACTCTGCACATCCAGATTCCATCTGCTACTGGAACTGGAACACCTATGATGACATCACATGGCATGCACTGGACCTGATTGCCTATATGATGCCTCAGTGATTTCAAAGGGGCTCTACACTGGCAAATCCCTGTACCTGCATGAAGCACCTCTGAAATCAGTGGGGTTCTGTGTGGATGCAGGAGCCCATCCACCTGCAACAAGCTTCAGAATTGTATCTTAAGAGCCAAAACACCACAAAACATGGCTGCTACTCTGAAACCTGTCATATTCTGTGTGCGGTACGAATACGGGAAGATACGGGAAGAAAGAAACAAATCTCATGGGGCAGCCTGTACTTCCAAAATGTCAAGCCCAATTTTGCAGGTTCAAGATGTTTGGATTGTACAAATAAGTATCAAAAGTTCTGAGTGCTTAACCGCATCTGCACCTGTGAGCAGCTGCTGGTTTAATCACCACTAACAGTAATGTTTTGTGAAAAAAGAGAAATATTTGCCCTCCACAATTTTTGAGGATGGGGAAGAGGAATATTAGCTGTCAGCTAGGACTAAGTGATCTCAGAATTTCCTTCATGACAAGCAGCATCAAAACCTTACGAATGTTAAGACTCTAAAGTCCTTTATCTAGGCCAAAACCTCCTTCTGATTAACTGACACAGGAATCATGACAGCTACATACAACTTGGGAACAACCTGGTCTCCATCACTTGAACTATCTGCTACGTCATCAGAGTCCTGTCACACTTTTGAAGTGAGCTGTAGCCCACGACCACTTATGCTCTAATAAATTTGTTAGTCTCTAAGGTGCCACAAGTCCTCCTCTACTTTAAAATAGGCTTGCCAATTTCGGTTGGATGCGTTCCTGGAGATTTCATCACATGACATAATCTTTAATTAAAGACTAGCTTTTAATTCCTGGAGACTCCAAGCCAATCCTGGAGGATTGGCAACCCTACTTTAAAAGGCCACACCGCACATCAGGATGTGAGACGCACAAGAGATCAACTGGACACCAGGCCGATTTTCAAAAAGAAATCGGCACAGAACTTTTTGCTATAGAAATGCAAGGGGATGTCTACACTGCAGCTGGGAGCAAGCCTACCAGCCCAGGTAAGTAGATTTGTGGTAGTGGGGCCTGTGCTAGCATGCTAAAAATAGCTGTGTGGAGGCTCAGCACTGACAGAGGCTCAGGCCAATCACTCAAGTGTGGACCTAGGAAATAAGTTGGGCTTGAGCCTGGGTGGCTAGCCTGCACCCCCGCCACTGCTCCGGTTATTTTTAGCGTGCTACCATAAGCCCTGCTACCACAAGTCCTGCTAGCATGGGAGGCTCGCTACCAGCTGCAGAGCAGACATACTCTACGGGTGTGTCGACACTGCAATTAAAAACCTGCGGATGGCCTGTGCCAGCTGACATGGGCTCGCAGGGCTCAGGCTGCACGGCTGTTTAACTGTGGTGTAGAGGTTCAGGCTCCGGCTGCAACCCGAGCTCTGGGAGCCTCCCACCTCACAGGGTCCTAGAGCCCAGGCTCTAGCCTGAGACCGGAAGTCCACACTGCCGTTAAATAGCCCCGCAGCCCAAGTCCTGCAAGCCCGAGTCAGCTGACACGGGCCAGCTGTGGGTGTCTAATTGCAGTGTAGACATAACCTAAGAGACATACAGTAAAAAACACCCAACCACAATGAATTGGGAGCAATACTGAGTCAGTAACCAAAGGTGAAATCTTCCTCAAGAGTTTCAGACAAAAAAAATTTCTAAAAATTGAGAGAGAATTTAACGATGCTTTTCCGTCATCATAATGTCTAGCAATACAGACAGAAGCATAACCACCTAATTCAGCAAACTCAGATTTAAGCACCAACCATTTCTTCCTGTGAGCCTGAGTGGTGTGGCTTCCCTTTGTTTGTATGCTGACATGCAAGGTCTACTTCCTCCCATCTTCCCAATTTCCTTGCATAATCCTCTAGCTATCTATTGAAAAAAAGCACAAAAATAACCATTGTGGTAAATGAAAAGCGAGCTGTTTCCTAGGAAATGTATTAGACCATCTAAATACAGAGATATCTGGAGGAGAAGATCAAACTCACGTAAAGAGCTATTAAAAAAGTGGAAATTAATTTTAAAAAAGTATTTTCTCCCCTCTGGATATCCCAGGATCCTAACATTATTAGCTTGGAAGATAATCAAGAATCTCTATCTTTTGATGGAGAAAGGCATAATACTTAATAAAAGCACTGGGAAAGATCTTATTTCTAAATTTCCTCCGATTCCCTAATCTACTTTTTCACTCCATCAATTTGTTTCCCCAATTAATCCTGTCTTCTGCCTCTGAGTTCTTAACACACGAAGGATGAAATCCTGGCCCTGTTGAAGTTAGTGGGAATTTTGGCATTTACTTTAATGGGGCAAGGATGTTCCCTTAAGGAACCAGTTCAGATGTCTCAGAACAGGGTTCAAGACTCTGCACGGTCAGTAAACAGAGCTTTCAATGATGTAGCAGATATGGGAATGGATTTAGAAGAGATAACTCTATCGGCAGACATACTGCTATACAAGCTATCATTGCCAAGGGAGAGATCTATGGGTAGACATTGTTTAACTTCCATTGGCCAAATAAGAACCACAGTAGCTTCAAGTGTCAGATATCTATCAATAAAATTCTCATTTTTATTTTTTGTTTACATTTTTTATGCTTTTGTCTCAGAAAAAAAGGAAATATTGTCTTTTATTTTCTTCTTTGCCATCTGGCTTTTTAAAGAATGGAATTACATGATTAGAGTTGGGTGGGAAACAGTTTTCCCAACCCACAAGAATTTTTGAGATTTAAAAAAAAAATTCCCATCCCTAATCGTGATGAAAGGTTGAAATCTCACAAATTTCTGCACACCAAACATCTGAAATAACCAACCCACCAAGATATGGTCAATTGAAACATTTAATTTCAAATCTGACCTTTAAATTTTTTAAAAAACGTTTCCCTCCCATAAATTAACTGAAATTTCTCAACAAAAAGTCCTTTCAAAACAATAATGGAGCGTTTTTATTTTAAAAGTGCTGAAATGGGGCATTCCAACAATTCTGAAACTCTGTTTCCAAAAAATTTCAAAATGGGGAATCCATTGGAACCAACCCTTTCCCATGAAATGTTTTCATTTTGACAAATCGGCATTTTTCCAATGAAAAATGTTTGGTTGAAAAATTCCTGATCAAGAGTTTAAATGACAGAGTGAAATTTAAATACATCCATGCACAAAGATATGTCTGACTTTCAAGAGTGCTGAGCAGCTACAGTTGGGACCAGGTTCTCAAAAGATTTTCAACATACAGCAGCTCCCATGGTTCTGCAGGAGATGTGGGGGAATTCTCCACAGTCCTCAACAGGAGCTGAATCTCCACCTCTCTATGCTCCATTGAGACCAATGGGAGCTTCTGTGTACTGAGCTCTTTTGAAAATCTGCCTTTACACAAATAATCAGTCTGCAACTCCTAAAATAGGCTTGCTTTTAACTTTTAAAGTATAGCTACCATGCGTCTATGGAAGTGTTTTGTTTTTCCTAGGGAGGGAAAAAAGATTAATGATACTAATGGGACAGGACGAGGCCTGCCAATCTCTTCACAGGTTCATTTGTTTTCTCCAGGAAAGTCTGCAGGGTTCTCACTAATTGGAAAATAACAGGGATGTCTTTGACCATTTAATAAACGCTTTTAGTTGAAGACAGAGCTTTTCTTAATTAGAGCTAAAACTATTCCCAGATTTTCCTAGCTATATGCTGTAAATCTGAATGTTTGGGAGATGCTGGACATGAGTCTGCTATGCCGTCAGATCAGGACGACAGTGTTTGACACTCACGTTGCACTTACTTGGCATGGAGACGGGAGGCCAAAGTAGAAAGGAAGGATGGCCTAGTGGTAAGGGTACTCGCCTGGGCACCTGTAAGACCCTGCTCTGCCACGTTCTTGTGTGACAGTTGGCAAATCACTTGGGGCCAGATTTTCAAAGGTATTTAGGTACCTAAAGAAATAGGTAGACCACTAATGGGATTTGACAAAGGCCTAAGCATCTAACTCCCTTGGGAACTAGGCATTTTAAAAACCCTGCTACGCAACGATCTGCATCTTGAGGTGCCTGGTCCTGGGTCTCTCCGTGTCTCAGTTCCCATCTATAAAATGGGCATAATGGTATTTCCTTACTTCACAGAGGTGCTGTGAGGATAAATCTGTTAAAGATTGTGAGGGGTAAGCCTTGGTGTGCTTCCCCTGATGCTTCATGCTTTATCAGCATGGTATTCTAACGAGTGTGCAAATATAATTGAGAGGCAAACTTGGTTGCTTTGAAATAGAAGAATAAATATGCGATTGCTGTGACTAATCTCCTGAATGCCAGTGCTGTGATAGCAACTCCTTGCTGCCCCCAGAGAACTGGGGAAAAGTGTGCTCTCCTCCCTGGTTTCTCTTTGCTTTTAACAAAGCCTCTCAGAACAGGTATATATTGTCTAGTTAGCAAGCCTCCTCCACTGGTAGCTGTAAAGGCCAGCTCTAAAAAGGACTTCCTGTTCCTCTTCATCAGTTTCACACAGAAAAAAGGATAAAAGACAAAAACACCATATCACTCGGGGGTGAACTCTTTGCACAAAATGATCACTCCATATCAGACTTTAGTCCTAATCCTCAAAGGAAACCTGCACAATGCTTTCAAAAGAGCCTAAATTCACAACTACGATAGACACTAAAAATCATGGTCTTATAAAGACACTGATATATGGTAGATTACAACAATCTGTAACCCACTAACTAACCCTCCTCTGTCTTATGACTGCAGATGTACTGACTGCCCACTTCACCTGGAATGGTCTCTTGCAACATTTGTTAACTCCTTATGCTTAACAGTCTGTTCCACCTTGTATTGAGCTGTGACATTCTGATTAGCTTTTCCAGACCTGAAGAAGAGCTCTGTGTAAGCTCAAAAGCTTGTCTCTTTCACCAACAGAAGGTGGTCTAATAAAAGCTATTACCTCACCCACCTTGTATCTCTTCATCAATGGCACTTTCATACACACCTTTTCCATTGCTGTTACTGCTGAGTGCCTGGTGTAGATATTTATATGACTGAAATGCTATAAAGCTGGATTGTATTTAAACTGTATAGAAGGCTCACTTCGTGGTTTGATGGGATGCTTGACATTTGAAGAATAAATGTTACGGCTGGCAAGAAAACAAGAATTCTGTTTTGTGAAAAAATATCAAAATTTGTTTTCATTCTTTATCAGAACCAAAATGAGAACTTTTAAAATTTTCCATGAAAAAAACACAGTGTTTAGGGCACTCATCTGGGACGTGGGAGGCCCAAGTTCAGATCCTTGTTCTGCCTGATTTAGAGCTGGGACTTTAATCTGGGTCTCCCATATCCCAAATGCTTGCCCTGACAACCAGGCTATTGGCTATTCTGGATCAGTGTCTGTCTATCTGTGTCTCTGTGTCCCCAATACCTTGGACCTGTGAAACCTGCCCAAGTAATGGTTCATCAAAACTGGTACATTTCCACATAAAGATTTGGTTTTGAGGAACTGGCATTTTCCAATGAAAAAAACCTTTCACTGAATAATTCCCAGCCAGCTCTAATAAAAAGGACTGCAAGTCCAGCAGCGTGTCACATTTCTGGACGTGCACTGACTGCCCATCAACAATCCGAGCTATGTTGATTTAGTGTCGATATTAGATGGATGCCTAACTCCCTTACGCTCCCTTGAAAATCTCAACCTAAAACTTTTTTGAGGCACTTGCTCCCAGTGAGATCGTCAGCATTCACAGCTCGACACTGATGCCTACATTTCAGCGCATATAATACATCATTTCAAAAGAAACACTTATGTAATCAGAACATCTCTGTGTCCCAGGTATTTGGTAATCAGGGTCAGGCACCCAATCCTAGCACTGCTGTCTCATCTCTCTCTGGGCAGCTTATGCATTGTTCAGCTGGAGAGTTTCTTCAGTTAGGTTCTGCACGGAATAAAATTGCTGCTCTTGGGAACTAGACACTTAAATGCATCAGATTTCAACAACTCTACTCCTGTGTTTGTGGGCCTGGCTTTCCACTGCATTAATCCAGTTTGATGCCATTGTAACCCTATTGAGCTCACTGGCATAAAACTGGAGTAAAGCACTGGTGAATCAGACCCTGTATATTTAAAGTGAAATTGACTCTTCCATCCTGCATCTGAAGAAGTGGGTTTTTTACCCACGAAAGCTTATGCCCAAATAAATCTGTTTGTCTTTAAGGTGCCACCGGACTCCTCCTTGTTTTTGTAGATATAGACTAACATGGCTACCCCCTGATACTGGACTCTTCCACTATTTCAAGAAACAAACATGATCCCTTCCTTCTTTTTCCTCTGTCAAAGGATCTTGAGGCTGATGTTCAGACGTGCTGAGTAAGTGTAGCTTGTACTAACATCAGGTGGAGAGCTGGATGCTCAACACTGCACCAAATCAGGTCCATAATGACAAAAGGAACTTCCTAAAGTGAGACTTCATGGTTCAGCCTCCTTTGATGCACAATAATTGTCCCCAGTACGGTAGATGTTCAAGACACTGGAACAATGTATATGAAAATTAATATAGTGATTTTATTTATGTCCTGGAGACAGTGAGGCATGCACTACCCTTGGGAACAGAGAACAAATACTGATTTCAGAAACTAAAGCCTTGGTTGATATATTTTCTCCATTAATAAACTATATCCAAGAGCTGAATGGAAACATAAAACAACAACTGCACTTTAAAAACTACATGAGGAAAGCAGTCAAGTTATCCAGGAAAACTGATTTCCTAAATAATTACTTTCTAGTTTATTGAGGTTTCACACAGAGCAAAGGGTCAGTGATGAAGGACTGTGCTGCTCTGTGATAAATAAGGTTAATGTTACGGTACAGCTCCGTGCTGTGGTCACGAGGCAAAGGTAGGAATATACGTGCACTTTCAAGGTTTGCTCTGAAGCGGAATGATACTTTCCTGTACGTGAGCTTGACTCTGCACTTTGCTCCAATCAGCAAAGCATTTAGGCACATGGCCAATCCCATTGACTCAACTGATATCAGTGGGACTACTCAGGTGCTTAAAGTTAAGCACATGCTTAAGTGCTTTGCTGGATCAGGGCCAGCACACTCAACATCTTGCAGGATCGAGCCCTGGAAAGGAAAGTAGATCTCCATGTTACTCGGAGACTGCATTGGGGCAGTATGTCTGAGTAGAAGTGCTAAAGAGCCAAGACCCAGGCTAGATTCTCCCATCAACCTTGCACTGCCTACTCCAGGGGTTAGGCTGGCTTAACTATGTTACTCAGGGGTGTGGATTTTTCACACCCTGAGCAAAGTAGCTGGTTTGACCTAACTTTTTTTGTGTGGACCTGGCTTTGGGCTACTCACACACTGTCACAGTTCCTTACCACTTTACCAAACCTCAGCAAAACCCTGTCTTGTTCTTGATGGTCTCTATAATGTTTGCTCAGGTCTGGAGTGAAATGACACTTTCCGGTATGAGAGCTCAGTCCTGCAAGGTGTAGAGAAAAATAAGGTGCATGCCAAAGATAAAAGCCTTCCATCCCGTTTTTAATATATTTCCAGCACAAAGTGTGCCAGAAGTGATTCACTTAGCATTAAGTGAAGAACCTTTAACATGATACATTAATTTTGGCTAGATATCTGTAGCTAACACACACATTCTCACTATCCACAGCTGGTGCAACTGGCCAACCTTTCAGTTCACCTTGAAAGCTTCAAGGTATTGGGTGAAATTCCACAAGATCTGAAATGTGAACAGGGTCATGGTTAGCAAATTGTACCAATAGAATACCCATTGCCTGAAAGCCATAGCTTACCCAGGATCTCCTGAAGGACCTAAGCCATCCTATATACCAGCATAGTTAACACAGTAGGTGCAGTTAGATGGCAACAAATGATGCCAGATCACAAACATTTTTTTTTGCAATCATAAGGCATCAAAAACTATATGAAAAGGCCAATAGTACTTGGATATCAAGGTGAATGGTGTCTGGGGAATACGATAGATAGTTATACAAGCTTGGGTAGGTAGATGAGGTAGGGATTGTGCCTTCTTTTGTTTGGAAAACACTTAGATTATGTGAATAAGTAACAATAGCTAGAGGAGCTATGGCATGTACCTGGCTAGAGCTGTGACCTTTACACACTGAGGGCCCTATTTCAAACCTTGGTACACCCACTATGCCCTCAAAATCCTGCATTTGCACATGGCAATACAGTAACTGCACACATAATTAAATACCTCTTTGGCATATGCACTTGTAGGCTTTGCAGACCCCACAGGCAAACCCGTGTGTTTGTGGGCATGCTTGTTCTGCCTACCTTGACTAGTCCTATAGAGAGCCTACAGCACATCCTCGCTTACCTTGCACAGCGGCAGGCAGCAGCTGAAACGGAAACAATATTAGCGACAAAGCAACTGCACTGTAGATTCACCTGATGGGAGCAGACTCGTCCCCTTTATCGAGCCAGTCCTGGGGCGGGATTATATACATGCACCAGAGTCCCCAGTTGTAGCCATGGGCAGCATTAGCATATTGCTGCACTTCAAAAGTGTTGTACTTGATGTTGTCAATAGCTGGTAGGATGATTCGCTTTCGATCTTCTTTGATCCGGGTAAGCGCTGGTTCCACCCTGGAGACAATAAAAGTAGCAAAATTTTTTTCTGGCCATTCAATAATCCAAACCCCTTTAGCAATCTGATAAAGTGAACAATGAAGTTCTCTAATGCTGCAAGCAATGACACAGAGAAGCAGCCGCCTCTGGTGCAGCTTAGAGTGATTTAATGCCGGTTAGGGTCGCACACAACAGCGACGGGGGGCATGGTGCAGATAACTTGTGCAGCAACAGCTCCTCAATTGCATGGAATTGATGGATCAGAGGAATTAAATATCACCATTTTATCTTCAAGGTCACCAGTTTGGATCCAGCCTGGTCAGTGGTTACTAGGGATTTAGCAACCAAAGTTTCCCCTGATGCCTTTTCAGTGGCCATTGAGAAATGAGTTGGGGTTCCCATTCCTCTTCCTCATGGGAAAGGGTATATAAAATTTGTAAAAACACCATCAGAATTAGCAATAATTGATGTCCTGGTTGGCTGTCTCTGGAAGAACCACCTCTAGGGATGGGGGGACAATTTGGTCTTGATGGTTCTTGAAGAACAGAACTCACCAAGGGCTGAATGAGTATGAAGACACTGCTTGTTTTTTAAGACTGGTCCCTCTAGCTCAGGGTCGACTGGTAAGCCTACTCTGTACCTTCTATACCACATGTATCAAGAGAGGACTTCAACCCCCAGGCTTTTCGGCCCAGCAGCTTTCACAAATACTATAATCATTTCAAAATACTTAAGTTGATGAAGAGCATTGCAAAGGGAACTATGCTCCAGCGGGTTTAAGAACATGCTAAAAATACTGCACACCGTTATCCCTCAGTGAAGTGCTAGGTAAATATTAACTTACAGATAGGGAAATGGAGGCAATGAAGGTCACTGGCTGGTGCAAGGCCACAAAGCAAATCAGTGGTAGGTCTGGGAGAAGAACTCAGCAGTTCCCAGCTCCTACTGCCTTTCTAGTCCCTTAGATAATGCTCCCTCTTCCAGAAAACATAAACAATTAAGGATGAACCTAAACACTGAAGATTTTACAAAACTCTCAAACTTCTTTAATTTTTTTTTTAATTTTTGTGGAAGTGGTGGTTTGTTGGATTCATGAAACTCGTGAGAGGTTAAACACTCATTTTCCCCATGATTTAAAAACTCATGCTTTGTTTTATTTTTAAGTGAAATTATTTTTTCTCTTTGCTGACTTTCTTGCATATTAGGTATAAAAGCTGTACAGACAGCAGATACGTTGAGAAACCATCCCCAAGTCTCATCGTGAAATGCATCCTCTCTGGTTTTCTGCTTCCTTCCATTTGCTGAAACATCGTGGGTCCAATCCTGCAAGGTGTGAAGCATGCCAAGCAACCTTAGCTCACAGCAGGAGTAAAGGGTGATCAGCTCCTCTGAAGAGCTGCTCAGCACCTTGCAGAATCAGGTTCCATATGCACCTCAGCTGTGACTGTTCCTTAGGCATTCGTACCAATTTTTTTTTATTGCATGTTGTTTAAATAGGCAATGCACCCAAAGCACAAAGCAGCATATTCTTCTGCTGGAGTGACAAGTAACATCTGCGTGGATTCCTGGACTGCAGTACATTAGTTAGGATGCCAATTTGCGGGATCTTTGGGCCAGACTCATGCACACTCATGCAGAGTCAATGTGACCTAGCAAATCAGGATAAATAGCAACTTTGCCATTTATACAAGATTATAGTTATGAGATTAAGTGTCTTTGAAGGACAGTGGGTGTCCAAGGGAAAAGCTCCTGATATTCTAAGAAAGCAGGGTGGAATTCAAAAAGATGGATCTGCATAAATTATATCTGTGCTTGTCAGGCTACAGACATCAGGAGACACACAGAAAGACCTTGCCAAAGTGACTGAGGTGTCAGCCAGCCACTCTTCCCCTATCACGGAGCTTGTGAATAATCTCAGTGGGAACATCTCCCACTCTGGTTCTGCCTGAAAAATGAAGCATTTGAAAATACCAAACAGCTGCAGATGTCACTTATGACATACCACTAATGGTGTATCTGCAAGAGGAGCCCTCCTCTTGTTGTGACATATGTTACGGAAGAAGTCACCTTGGTGCACATTATTGTCAAATAAGAACCATCTGAGGAAAGAGCCCTAAAGGATTTATGGGCTTTCCAGAAAAGGGAGAGAGGGATTTTTCCCCCTCGTTTCTTCTCAGCATTGATAAATGGGTCGGAGTGTCCTGCCGTTACTGGTGTTATTCATCTTATGTACATTTATCTGCAATAACTGTGGAGCTATGGTCTGCAATGTGGTACAGTGGATAAGAATGTGCCACTGTTGTATAATCTTGGGTAAGATACTTCACCAGTCTGTGTCTCAGGCTATGTCTGCTCTGCCCCACAGTTCGGACTACGGGGGGCTGAATAGCAGTGAGCACCAAAGTGCTGCCCTGTAACTCCTCCCTGTAGATGCGGCAGAGGTGAACTAAAAGGTTCCTAGTTTACATTAATGTAGACCTCTTCAAACTGGACTATGTTCATGCAAACTAGGAACCTTTTCAGTTTGTGTCCGCCTGGATATTTTTTTTCCTTTTGATTTGTTTTGTTTTGGGTCATTTTGGGATGTTTTCTCACACCCCCACCTTTTTTATGTTAATTTTTTAATGGGACACCATTTCTAAACAAAAAATCAAAACCTTTCTTTTTGAGCCATTTCAATTTTTTCCCCCAGTTTTTTTCCAGCTGAAACTATTAGGCTGAACTTGACCCACTTACAATTTGCCAAAAAAAAAAAAAAAAAAAAGCCCAGCTATAATCCTAACCCAGTCAAATACCCACTGAGTAGACACAAAGCAAAGCCCTCAAAAGATATGGCCCATTGCTCTGAAAGAAGTAGTGCCCGCATTAAGCGACAGCGATTTACAACTAATAGGACATCTAATGATGACCATTCAATGAGTCTGGAGCTGCAAGCTCTAATACTGTAGGTAGATATCCAAAGCATAGGTGACGTTTCATATTTTCCTTCTCCTTCAAACTACTGGTATCTGGCATCACATTGTTCTCCTTCCTTCAGCCTAAGCTCCTCTGACCACCAAGAGATCTCTCAATGCATTTCATGACTCTAAGGAAAGCCACTGGCCGTCTACAAGTTCTCCGAGCTAGTCCAGTATCTTCAGCAATAACACATGGTGAGGGACTTCTAGGTAACTGGTATTACAGCAGGATGAAATTGGTGACAAATTTTCACAAACAATTTTGCAAGCTATTTTGATCTTTTGTGAAATTTGAGGAGTCAGAAAGTTATTCACAGTGAACCCCCCAAAAAGCCACTTTCCTGTTAAAATTTGCACTTGTGAATTTTGAACAAGCTAAAAGAGGAGGGGCTAGAGCCTCAATACCACCAAAAACACATGGTCCAGGGCAATTAGCAGAGTGCTGGAAGCTGGAAAGCCCTGAGTTCTATTCCTGCCTAGCAGACTTCATGTGGGTGCTGTGTAAACGCAAGGTATTACTATGTCTGTAAACATTCCTGCCCCTATTTTACAATGGACAATCTGAGGATAAGTTAAGTGACGTGTTAAGATCACACAACAAGTCAGTATCTGAACCAGGACTGGAATTCAGGTCCCCTAACTTCCCAATGCATCTCCAGGCAAGTAACTTTACCTCTGAGTACCCGTGTCCTCATGAACAGAAATCATTCACATTCACATATTCTGAACTATAAAGATCTGATTTTTAAAACAAATGTATTCCTTATATATCCCACCATCTGTTTTAGCCACAACCTTCACAAAGGGGACATTAGAATGTGTGGCTCAAGACAAAGGGAATTAGAAAACATTTAAAAAGCAGAGAAGCTGCCTGATACTATTTCTCAGCAAAATCCAAAACAAGTTGATTTTTCCATTAAGCACTACGTACCTGTGAAATTTCACAGCTTGATGTGCCAAATCAGTGGTAATAGGAATGCAGAGATGAGGTATTCCAACACCATGCTACAGCTCATCCTGATGTTGCTCAGGACTGTTATTATCACAGATTCCGTCAACACCTTTTTTACTGCAGAACCTAATTGTGCTCTGTTTTGCAGAACAGCTGCCAAGACCCGTATGAAATATTTAGCCAGCTGATCTAATGGAAAGTTGCCGTAACAGGACTGGCATACTGTGGCATGAGTGGCATACTGTGTTTACATTATTGTTTTAGGTAATCCATGAAATATG
Source organism: Lepidochelys kempii (assembly GCF_965140285.1). NCBI lineage: Eukaryota > Metazoa > Chordata > Testudines > Cheloniidae > Lepidochelys > Lepidochelys kempii. The sequence continues at coordinate 19,436,968 of NC_136394.1, read as the reverse complement.
AGCCATCTATTGTTGGGTGTTGCCAGCTAAATTCAGGCTTGGTGTAACTCCAGTGCCGTTGATGGAAACTACTCCAGATTTGAGATTGCCTCCATGGGCTGAGCTGCACTGACAGCAAATCCTTTGTCAATTTGGCTAGTAATTCTGGCTTTGTTTACCTAATCACTTATAAAGAAAAGGAGGACTCGTGGCACCTTAGAGACTAACAAATTTATTTGAGCATAAGCTTTTGTGAGCTACAGCTCACTTCATCAGATGCATTCAGTAGAAAATACAGTGGGGAGATTTATATACACAGAGAACATGAAACAATGGGTGTTACCATACACACTGTACCGAGAGTGATCAGGTAAGGTGAGCTATTACCAGCAGGAGAGCGGGGGTGGGGGAACCTTTTGTAGTGATAATCAAGGTGGGAATGACCGACAGGGGATGGGTCACTTGATGATTACCTGTTCTGTTCATTCCCTCTGGAGCACCTAGCACTGGCCACTGTCAGAAGACAGAATACTGGGCTAGATGGACCTTTGGTCTGACCCAGTAAGGCCATTCTTATGTTCTTAACACAGTGACTTTAACAAAAGCCATGTGTGGTTTGAACACTTTTTATATTTCTTGCTTCTTCATGTTTTTTTAATGGCATCAAAGGCCCTTTTGGAACACAAGTTACCATTCCGAATCAGACTGTCTAGCAAAGCATCTGATGCTCTCAAGGAAGGCAGCTCCTCTTCAACGCTTCCCCCCTTGATGATCACTACAAAAGGTTTTTTCCCCCCTGCTCTCCTGCTGGTAATAGCTCACCTTACCTGATCACTGTCGGTACAGTGTGTATGGTAACACCCATTGTTTCAGGTTTCTGTGTATATAAATCTCCCCACTGTATTTTCCACTGAATGCATCTGATGAAGTGAGCTGTAGCTCACAAAAGCTTATGCTCAAATAAATTTGTTAGTCTCTAAGGTGCCACAAGTCCTCCTTTTCTTTTTGCGGATACAGACTAACACAGCTGCTGCTCTGAAAACTAATCACTTATGGTTTTTTAAGGGAGTAATATTAAATCTTTTAAAGTAATTTATGTTTTATTCTCATTTTAAGATGCTACACTATGTGGATGTACTCGCCCTCCTTATGGAGGCTACTGTTCTACCCTACCTTTGTACCACCTCCTCCAGCACACAAGGAAGTCAGGAGTTCTGGGCAGCTCCCAGTATAGAGAGAGCTGAAGCTTAAATTGCTTACAGATAAACTCCAAGAGTTAAATGCTCCAGAATGATCAACTGCAATACAGTATTTGAATGTTTCCTCTCCGCACGTCTGTTCCCACTTCCTCAGCAGCTTGAGCTGTGAAATTTCACAGGTACAAAACAGAGAAATCCCTGTGGTTTGCAGAGAAATACAATCATGCAGCCATTCTGCCTAGCTCCGAATAGTGGGATTAAGCAACAGCCCTGTGTTATGGGCTAGACAGAGCTGTGCCACTCCAGGTGCAGCTCTGAGAGGCGTTGTGAAGCTAGGAAGCAGGCTGCCGCACCAGATTTAAAGCGGGCACAACACAGAGTTCCCCTCCAAGCCATCTCTCTGGCCCTATCCTGCCCATTTTGCTCAAGCTATTGCTGACAGTAGAAGCAGCTTTGCCGTCTCTTGGTACTCCCTGACCATAAGAACCCCCATTGGGCTAGGCTCCTGAATTGGGGCGCATTAGGTCAGGAGAGAGGTTCCTTGTGCTTTCCCCTTCCCTCAAGTAGCTGCACAGCAGCCAAGCGAAACTAACCTCTTTAGACTGCATTTTAAGTGTCCAAGATGGACAGCACTAGGAGGCTGCCCTCAATATGCATTTACTGGGAGACTACCGCCTCCCTTCCTACCACCTGCCTGAGCTCCTACACCAATGATCTCTCTTACTTTCTATCCCACCTACAGATACTCCCCTCCTGCATCAAACGATACCATACCAAACAAAAAAAGCTTCAGAAAGAACGTAGATGCACTAACCCTGTAAGCAGGTGAAGAGGAGGTCCGACGATCCTTGGTGCACTAGCGGAGCACTGATAATGCCTCTAAAAGTCATAGGCCACAAACAGTGAATCTTGGCTAGTTTTAGAGAAACTGGGATCAGCAATTGTGAATAGGCAATTTCAATTTTCCAAGTATCGCCTAAAGTTATAGATAACCTCATTCCAATGTAAGGCTCTTTACAACAGGTATCAAAGCTGCCACCTCAAGGCTTGAGTTGCTATGCTTCTGTTCTTACCTGATTTGGTTTGAAAGCTTTGTTTTAGCTTCTAGAGTTCTCTATAACACACACGGGGGAGGGGGGACATATAATATTCAGCTTGTCTGAGGATGAGCCTTTGTTCTTGAGGGTGTAATTTGTGCTCGCGTTTTTGTGTTGGCAGAATGAACTGTGGGCATAGATATGAGCATTTGCACCTCTAAATACCGGCACTGCAGTTAGGTAGCTAGATGTGCCTAAATTCTGATTTGTTCACACAGTTCAACTGTGGGCAGAAAAATGGATGCATAAATTGTGTAGGTGCCACTTGCAGCTGTAAAAGTGATGCCATCCCTCTTAGAACAGACTAGATGTTTTTAGCGCTTGTGTGTCATTTTCTGCTAAACGCAAAGCAAACAGACAGTAGCCCTGCTATGTCACTGCAATTTTCAACTGCAGATGCTCTTTTGACAAGCATCCAAATGTGTCTGGATACCTTTTCGTGTGAGAGAGATGAAGCTTTGCAGATATTTCAGAACCCTAAATACTTCGTCAGCATTGTAGCTCTACGTGGAAACAGAAGGGAGGCCTGCAGTGCTCCTCAACTGTCTCTTCCTTTGGCACCTTACATTCAAGCTCTGCTACACAGACCCTAGAAATGGGCTCATGGGGTTCAATCCTGCAGCAACTGAAACCAGTGGCAAAACTCCCGCTAACTTCAAAGGGTGCAGGATCAGGCCTATAATGATACATTCCAAACACCAGAACTGCATTTTGAAGTTTGGGCCCATTTTTCATGGCTACTGGGTTGTTGGCCTCTGTATGAATTAACATGCTTTACGGGCGCAGAACTGCATCTATTGTTGACAATTAACTAAGCCAAAAGGGACAATTTTTTCCTCACACACATTTTATAGATACCATGGATTCTAAACTAAACAGATATTCAGTTTTCAATTTAGTGCTTCTTCCTAGGACTGCTTCAGTTTTTAGCTAAGACACACACAGTGGAGACTACTGGCTGGAAATGTAGATGGAAGAAAAGGTCTCCCTTTCTCTCTTCTAATGAGAAATGTTACCTAGGAATTTCTTATGCTTCTTCTCTCTCTTAGCTACTGGTGGATTGCTAAGGTTGAAAGAGAGAGAGAGAACATTCAACTTGATTCTCATATATTCTCTATCAGGTGAATGGTGTATTTTTATGGTGATTTATTTCTCCAGAACAGCGTCAGAAATGCTTTTTATTCTAAGGCCCCGATTCTGTAACTGACAGTGCATAGGGCATAGTTCTGCAACTGCATGGATTCTCATTGACTTCAACAGATCTCCCAGCAGACACAAAGATGCCCTGGTATGCAGTCAACTGCAGAAGAGACTTCAGTAAGCATCTCTTTCTTTCATAAATCATCAACAGGAATATGCAAGTCCAGACTGTGGACTTGATCAACAGCCCCCAAAAAGCTGCTTGTTTTCTCCAAAGTGTTGAATGCTTGAGATCCACCTGAATATAGATGTGCATGTGCATTTACTCCTTTTGTCTTCTTAAAAATTATGGGGCCGAGTTTTAAAAGGTGATGAGCACTCACATTGGTATCAACGGGTGCTACAGGTGCTGGGCTCTTCTGAAGAGCTGGCTCTCAAATTTGAAGACTTCTATGGAAAACAAGGAGAGTTAACGCAAGAATCAGGAGGCAGAATTTGGCCCAAAGCATCACAGAAGTCTGTAACGCGATCCAGAACACTGGGGTGAGGTCAGAGCTTGTACTGTGATCAGATTGGCTCCTCTAAAAGTCACTTTAAACCTATTGTAAAAGTCTATCACTGGATAGGTTAGCAATCTATGTTTGAGACTGGCCAATTCACAGCACATCAAATGCCAGAGGCAAATCAGTGGGAACAGGAATCATATGCTTTATATTCTTCCACCCTTATCAATTTGTCAAGGCGTAGATGCCAATTGGAAGGCCTGATTTTTCACAAAGCTACAACACTAAAACGAATAGCTTTTACCCAAAGCACTGATAAAGCAGGTTCGAAGTGAAGTCTTCAATGTGCTGCAAGACTATAATATAGCCTTTAAGAAAGTCAGGCCACCCGCAGACATCAAGCAATTGTTTTTAAAGGCATAACATAGAAATAAAAACATGTGATCCAAGAGAAATCATAAATACGATACAGGCCAGATCCTGAGCTGTTGTGAACTGATGTAGCTCCACGGACTTCAATGCAGCGAGACCAATTTACATCATCTGAAGCATTCATTCAGTACATCTCCAGCTCCTCTCACATCTCAAATAGTTCTGAGCTGATATAGTCTAGAAGTAGTTTCGACATATACTCAGATTAGAGACATCATGGTCCAGCAGACAGGGCAGCGAACTGGAACTCAATGGATGTAGGTGCTATTCCTAGCTCTGCCACTGACCTGCTCTGTGACCTTGAGCTGGTCATTTCACCTGTCTATGCCTGTTTGCCCTCCCACGCTTTTCGGTCTTAGATTTTTAAGCTCACTGGGACAGGGACTGTATTTCTGATGTTTGTTCAGTGCCTGGCACAATGGGGTGCTAATGTCATTCAAATATTTTTAAAATATATATAATCTGTGTAAACAGAAAGCTCATTTTCCATATGATTTTATACACCATCTTAAATTTCCACTGGCAATATAGTTTATCGTACATAGAACAGTAAATCTACTGAGACATATTTCTCCATTTAAGATAGTCAAACAAATATTACACTGGGTATGTCTGTGCAGTAACTAAGTGCTCAGAGAGTTAAAAATAATCATATCCATTTCCTCGCACTGCAAGAGAAGAGAGGAAATTCCTCATCTGTTCTACCTGACATCTTTATCAGCTTTTCTGAACTGCCCTTCGAGATTTCAGACCTGCAGTCCACCAGCCAGAATAGAATGAACACTGCAAAACACACCTGCTTCAGAGTTAAAAGATCAGCTCTTTGGCAGCCAAATCTGAATAGCTCTTGTCTGCATCACTGAAAAGCAATGAGGATGCTTCAGTGAGTATTCCACGTTGTTTAGGTAGATGAATAGTTGGAGTTGTTTTTCTGGCTTGTCCTCCATATGTATACTGGCACTGTCCTATAAATCTCAAAAGCCCACATGGCATATGCTGTATGCTTCTCTCTTTATTCAATGAAGTAATTTTAGTATACTTCTGCTGTCTGAAACGTGTACTCCATTAAGCTACAAAATTGATCTTAAATGACTGATAAATGCTTTGGAAAAAGAGAAGCTTTCTAGATGCCGCGCAATCATGGAGGACTTCAGTGTTGGGGCGGGGGGTCTCGTGCTGCCAGTACGAAAACATCCTTGGAATTTCTAAACATTTAAATGACAATTTCCTCACTCAAAAAGTGTTGCAGCCAATATGGAGGAATACTTTATTAGACCTTGTCCTAACAGATAAAGAGGAACTGATCACAGAACTAAACATTAACAGTAGTGTTGGTAATATGCACTCAAAATAAAGTTGAGACCAGTAGCATATATATTTGGTGCTTTAATAGGGCCAATTTCACAAAGCTAAAAACAATAATAAGCTAAATCAGCTGGGAGGAAGAATTTAATTAAGAAAGTGTGAGTGATAATTGGAAATAATTTAAAAATGCTTTAATAGATGCCCCCAAAGCCAGAATCCTGTGTTGGTTAAAAAGCTGACCTAGTTTAGAGGGGAAGTGAAGGCCGTTGTAAAAAATATTAAAAAGAATATATATTGAATAGAAAAAAGGGGAAGTTGATAGTGATGACTATAAATCAGAAGTTAGAAATTGTAGAAAGTTGATAAGGGACGCAAAGGGACATAAGGAGAGATCTATGGCCAGCAGAGTTAAGGACAATATGAAGGTGGTTTTTAAATATATCAGGAACAAAAAGAATTGGTCTATTACTAGATATAAATGGAATGGTAGAATTATCAAAAATAATGCAGAAAAGGCAGAAGTGTTTAATGAATATTCTGTATTTGGGAAAAAACAGATGATATAGTCTCATGCAGGAGACTGGACTAGATGACCTCTCGAGGTTCCTTTCAGTCCTACACTTCTATGATATGAAGATAATAACTTTCTTTCCATTCCACTATTATCTCTGAAAGATGTTAAACAGAAGTTACACAATTAGACATTGTTAAATTAGCAGTTCCAGATAACTTGCATCTAAGAGTTTTTAAAGAGCTGGCTGAGGAGTTTGCGGGACCATTAATGTTGATTTTCAAGAAGTCTTGATGTACTGAGGAAGTTCCAGAAGACTGGAAGAAAGTCTTATAGAGACAGACTCCACAGTTTCATTTATTTAGCTTAACAAAGAGAAGGTTAACGGGTGATATCATTACAGTCTATAAGTAACTACAAATATTTGATAATGGGTTCTTCAGTCTAGTAGAGAAAGGTGCAATGTGATCCAACAGCTGGAAGTTGAAGCTACACAACTTCAGAGAAGAAATAAAGTGTAAATTTTTTAACAGTGAGGGTAATTAACCATTGGAACAATTTACCAGGGTTGTGGTGGATTCCCCATCACTGACCATTTTAAAATCCAGATTAGATGTTTTTCGAAAAGATGTGCTCTAGGAATTACATTGGGAAAGTTCTATGAGCTGTGTTATACAGGAGTCCAGTCTAGATGATCACAATTGTCCCTTATGGAATCTAGGAGATAAGTGCATTGCAAAGCACACACTTACTGTGAATGCTCTTCCTGCAATCTTAGAGTTATAGAGGGGTGATGCTATAAGCAAAGTGACAGGTTTGACATTGTAGGGAGAGTGGTCACTTTGGATGAGCTATTACCAGCAGGATAGTGAGTTTGTGTGTGTGGTTTTTGGGAGGGGGGTGAGGGGGTGAGAGAACCTGGATTTGTGCAGGAAATGGCCCAACTTGATTATCATGCACATTGTGTAAAGAGTTGTCACTTTGGATGGGCTATCACCAGCAGGAGAGTGAATTTGTGGGGGGGGGGGGGTGGAGGGTGAGAAAACCTGGATTTGTGCTGGAAATGGCCCAACCTGATGATCACTTTAGATAAGCTATTACCAGCAGGACAGTGGGGTGGGAGGAGGTATTGTTTCATATTCTCTGTGTGTATATAAAGTCTGCTGCAGTTTCCACGGTATGCATCCGATGAAGTGAGCTGTAGCTCACGAAAGCTCATGCTCAAATAAATTGGTTAGTCTCTAAGGTGCCACAAGTACTCCTTTTCTTTATAAGCAAAGGGTGATCATAAAGGGGCTTTTCACAACTGGGAACCAAAGAGCCATAAGTTTTACTTCTATCCCTAGACATGCCATATCACCTCATTGATTTCATTCTGGTGATGCAGATTTCAAGTGATGGTGGAATTTGGTCCACACTTTTTTGCCCAAGATTGTTAAGAAGCAGAATTTTATAATAGGGTGCAAAACATCTCTATAACATCCTGCAGGTCCCCACAAAAGCAGACCTGGAGTAATAAAAGTGGCTGAGTAAAACAGCCTGAGCATTGTCTCCAGGTCAGTTATTGATTACTAGGAAATCAGCCTTTTCCTTGCTTTAAAGTACATCTTGAGAATCCCAATACAACATAATGCACTACACATTTTTATATAGAACAGCAGGTCTAAAATCATATTCCTAGACCTGGGGCCCCACAAAGCTATACCAAAAGCTTGGTTCCCTCTAACTTCATTAAGATCCATATTTTCTACACTGTAAAAGAACACGTGCTTCTGGGGATAATCTCCAAAGATGGGCTACGCTAGTCACAGATCTACATGTCCCAGATCCTTTTTTCTGTGCTAAGCTCTCTTGGCCTCTTTTGTATACTGAAATCTCTTGATGAACTCCTTTTACTCCTCTGCTTTTTATGGCAACACTCCATTCTGTAGCACTATTTTTAATTACTACTGTACTGCATAACTCCATTCAGGGCTTAGACACAACTATGATGGAAAGCAAGCCATTATGTCTCCTTTTATGGATCCCAGCACTCTTTTCATGGTTCCTAATATGTGGCAGTCTCTGTCTTTCACTTTCTGATTTCTACCTTCCTGAGCTCAACACCGTCTCTTTCTCATCCATAGAATTAACACACTCATCTCTCAATCCTCATGATCTTTTATTCCCCCGCTCCACCGGCTCCAATAACTTAATTCACGTTCTTTCCTCTCTGTCATTTACTCTCTCCCGCTTCATCTCAAAGATGGAATGTTATGTTATGCTCCACATCTTCTGTAACACAGTTAATCGTGGCTGTGCAGTGGTTGTAACCTAAAGCCATGAGTGTGTTGCTTAACTGGAAAATGGGTGCATCTAAATAAAAAGGAAAGAAAGTTGGCATTACAGAGTGAATGCAGAACTCCACTCAGCTGCAGGGAGACACAACTAAACGATGTGGACCTAATCCTGCTCTCACATATGATTGCACAACTCTCATGGGCCGGAGTGTGAGCAGCACAATGCATCTGAGGGTACTTTGTGCGTGGCTCATCATTATGTTACATTGTTAAAACCCTGACATCATCCTGTACCTTCTGTGTATTGTATTCTTTTGCAGCCCTCTCCCAGTATCTCACCCCGACCTTCCCTCCTTATTTCACCATAACTCTCTGGTCCCAGTTACTCTTCCCAACTCAACTTCTTTCAAAGCCTATTGTACTCCTGTGCCTTTCTGCTATGTGTTCCCTATAAAAAGAGAGGGAGATGGAAAATGAGAAATAGCTGTGAATTTTAAAAAGATATAAGCAGAGAAAAAAATATCAAACACAGATAGGTTCATTCCCTGTCACATAGCCCTATGACATCCAGAAATTGATTGGGATCTGAGACCACAGAACACCTCTGCAGGACTTACACGGGGACTTCCAAATGTACAGAAAGGTAAAGAAGTCTCTGCATCTTGTACAAGCTTGTGAGCCTGGGGGGCCAGATCCTCAAGCTACACTTGTGCTGAAACTGGTACAGCTGGGCATGAGGAGCATCACTGGTTTTATGCTTCCACCCATCCCTGGTATATGGCTCTTTTGAGTTGCACCTAGCTGCAACAGCTCTCAGTGGGCTGTACCAGCAGCCAAGAATATTTTGAGTGCAAGTACTCCAGCCATGCCCCTTCTACCTGGGCCATGTCCCCACATCCCCCTCCCCTTATACAAGCTCTGAGTAGCAGGGGGCTTTGGGCCAGTATATCCACTTCTGGGGATTCCCCTTTAGCAGAATGCCCAGGTAACTGGCTTTCTGGCTATGGATCAGAGCAGCCAGAGGGGATGGGGGCAAGGATCTGCCCCGGGTATCCACATATGTATTTGCAGTCTTGGACCCTAACAGTTCCATCTGTTTTGCAGAGATTTTTAGCCCTGCAGGCTGACTTCCGTTGATTAGCATTGAGTTCCTGTAAAGAAGTAGAACATTTATTGAGGATAGGTGGAATTTTACAGAAGAACTGTTTGGTGAAATTATTGCACGATTCTAATTGAAAGCTCCATTTAAGAATTAATGGTAATGGCCTCCCTCTTAACCAGTCCTCTCCACTTATTCCTGCCACAGAAGTAGTATCAGCTCACACTAAAGAAACTCTTATGGGGAATGGGTCAATAGAAAATGTCTGGCCTGCACTAATATATTTCAGCACCTAACAGGCAAAAAAGTAGCAATTAAGCACAGCACAATTTGAATAATTCAATAGTTAATTTGACCTGCCAGCTTTCAGCCTATTTTTTACTTCCTATAAGACTGTACTCAGTCTCCTGGGAGAGAGTTATTCTGTAAAAGCCTACACCATGGTGCAGTGCAATATAATGGAAAACAGCATGCACAAAGGGAATAAAAACTATTTAAAGGGAAATATTTTTATTTTCTGAAAGTGATGAGCCACCTATGCTTAATAAAAGTGACTTTCTATAAATCAACCTGCCGAGTCACTGTGCAGAAGGTAAACCAGCTCTGTGCTGGCCATATCGAAGATAAGCAATTAAAGATAGTCTATGCTGAGTTTTTCGGTTATGAGTTTGCATGTAATGTTCACATTTATCAACCAATGACTCAATCCACTGGGACTCTTTAGTTCCATTCAAAACCAGTCATTAGAACAACAAACCACCATTAATGGTGTTTTATTTACTCCACAGTACAGCAATACTGATTCACCACAACCCAGTAGTTTGATGCAGCCCTGAGCAATAATGATACAGAGACAGAGGGATGGGCTTGTAGTTAAGGCACTGGACTGGGATTCAAGAGGTGCGGGTCCAACTCCCAGCTCTGCCACAGATTTTCGGTGCGAGTCTGGGTTAGTCACAATTTCCCAGTTCCCCCATTGGGAACTTCCTGGGGTGCTGTATGGATATCTGTGAGGAGCTTAGACATTGCAGTGGTGATCAGAATGGAGAAGTCCATAAACAACAAATGACTGTGAAGAGCTAAAGGTTTTCAGATCCTGCAGCTGACTCTGTAGTTGGAAATATGGATATCACTGCTGTGACCCAGGAAACTATCAACCTGCACTGCTGTCTCAGAGAAGCTTAGTGGTCACTCAACAGCCTCAGAGAGAAATTGAACCTTCTGTTCATTGCCCATTTTCAGGCTGGCTCCACCCTAATAATGATAATAACCTATCAACTCAAGGATAACTAGAATATGTAATTGCTTTGAGTTCCTACAGAAAGATTGTAGATTCAAAAAGTAGTTGTCAATGGTTCACTGTCAAACTGGGAGGGCATACCGAGTGGAGTACCACAGGGGTCAGTCCTAGGTCCGGTACTATTAAATAGTTTAATTAATGACGTGGATAATGGAGTGGACAGCATACTTATAAAATCTGCAAATTATACCAACCTGGGAGGTATTGCAAGCATTTTGGAGAACAGCATTCCAATTCAAAAGGATCTTGACAAATTGGAGAATTGGTCTGATTTCAGCAAGATGAAATTCAGTAAAGATAAGAGCAAAGTACATTTAGGAAGGAAAAAGCAAATGCATAACTACAACATGGGGAATAACTGGCTAGGTGGTCATGCTGCTAAAAGGGATCTGGGGGGTGTAACGGATCACAAATTGAATATGAATCTATGATGTTGTGAAAAAGGCTAATATCATTCTGGGGTGTATTAACAGGAGTGTTGTATGCAGGACAGGGGAGATAATTGTCCCACTCTACTTGGCAGTGGTGAGGCCTCAGCTGGAATCATCTGTCCAATTCGGGCACCACACTTTAGGAAGGATGTGGATAAAATTGGACAGAGTCGATCGGAGAGCAACAAAAATGATAAAAGGTTTAGAAAACCAGATCTATGAAGAAAGATTAAAAAAAACTGGAAATGTTTAGTCTTCAGAAAAGAAGATTGAGGGGGAACCTGATAACAGTTTTCAAATATGTTAAGGGCTGTTATAAAGAGAACAGTGATCCATTGTTCTCTATGTCCACTGAAGGTACGACAAGAAGTAATCAGCTTAATCCGCAGCAAGCAAGATTTAGGTTACATATTAGGAAAAGCTTTCTAACTATAAAGGTAGCTAAACTCTGGATTAGGGTTGTGGAATCCACATCACTGGAGGTTTTTAAGAACAGGTTGGACAAACACCTGTGAGGGATGTCTAAGCTTACTTGGTCCTGTCTCAGCACAGGGGGCTTCATCAGATGACCTTTCAAGGTCCCTACGTTTTCATAATTCTATGATGTTTGCAACTACAGTAACCACATACTATACAGACTCGATGGTGACAACGAAGATGTAAAAGAGGCCCAGAGGCAAATAACACTGCTCTGTTTTAAGGCCAAATATTCATTTCAAGTACTAACATCATGAATGACTTGCTTTCCTTTAAAATACACAACACCACTTTTTCATTTTGTTTGATTAGGGAAACTGTTTAAACATATGAGATCATTTATGTTCAATATGAAAGTTACAGTCTCACCATCTCTCTCCTGATTAATATAGAAGACTTGCCTTCAAAATCCCTGGCTAACCCAGCTGAATCAAACTGACTCTCACCTCTGCTCTATTTTGATGACATTCAGGGACCAACCTGGAGTGATTAAGTCCTAGTGTACATTTACTATCTCAGTCTTGCATCCTCTGAGTGTCAACAGAAGAGACTGGAATTTACTTAACACTCGCCAAAAATATTGATATTCGCTTGAAAATAAAATCTGTCCACATAACTTCAGTCTCTTTTCCTTTCAGTGCTATTCTGTTAATATTATGCGGGACCATTTAGCAACCAGTTGCCATGTCCTTGTGTCTATTGAGGACATGACGGACTGTCTCATAACATGTAAGGTAGCAAGGCTTGATTAATAAGCCAGAGAAACACACAAGGGGCCAGTTCCTCAGCTGGTGTAAATCACGGTTGCTCCACTGAAGCTATTTATATCTACTGAAGACTGGGCCAGAATGGGGACAATAACACAGGGTAAAGTTGTGAAGGGAAAAGACGACCAACTGAGAATAAATTAAAAGAAACCTTAGTTTCCTCAAATGGAAAGCAGCAATGTGTCTCCAACAACTGGATGAAGAGAGATCCGAGAGGATCATCAGGCTTCCAAATATTTGCCCCATATTGTTCTCCATGATTTTGAAACCTCTGGCCATATTCAGCCTTGACGTATGCTGGTGGAATTCTACTGAAGTCAAGAGACCTGCACCCACTTCCACCAAGGCTGAACCTGGCCCTTCATCACTAAGGGGAAATTTTGTACTCTTTTCCCCCTTTATGTTCTCACTGTGGTGTGGTTTCTTTACATTTGTGCACCAGTCTATCTTTCAGAGTGATACTTGGAAGACTCTCCTTTGTCAGTCACAAGCTGACTGCATTACAGATACACCACTCGCTGGTTACACCACAAACTGAGCACAAAGCCGGAGCATTTTTCCCCACAGGAAAAGCCACGTTTTCTGTTCAGTCGCCTCAAAAAGACAAGGTATGCAGGGCTCAATGGAACCAACTCACTTGCCATCTGAATATATTATTATAGATTTGCAATCTGGAAAAAGTAGTTCCTACAGGATCAGAACTTTAATGAGAGAATGTAGATGGGGTAGTGCCTTGCTCTGGCACGTGGAAGATTTAGGATTGAATCCCAGGGCTGGAATCTCCCATTCCTTGTCCTGATAAGGGGTGGGAGTAACACACAAAGTATTTAACAGTAACACCATTTGAAAAATGAAGCAGGAGGATAAATAAGCTCCTGTCAATCTAAGTCCATATCGGCTGGAATGGGAAAAGCAACGGGAGTGGCTACTACATGAGGCCTTAAAGGTGGGTACTACAAAGATGAGAGGAAACAGGGAGAGCAGAAATTCAGTGGTGGAGATGGTTTTAGACACACCCAAGATTTGAGGGGGAGCAGGAATAGGAGAAAGATAAAGTAGCAGTGTTGTTGCCCTCCACTTGTGCCTCTGAAGCAAAGGGATACATTATCCTTTTGATGCATTTGCTACTCTGATTGGTTTAGACTCTGCAGCGACTGCATGAGCAGCGCTCTCACAAAAGGGGGTGATGCTCTCAAAGCAGCTGCAGATTCAGGCTCAGTGGTAACAATGGGAGTTAAGCAATGTGTTGAGAGGAGCGCATACCAGAATGGGTGTGCTGTTCCATAAAGGCTTTTAAATGGTATACACATAGTCTCATTTACTGTATTAAGTTCTGTCCATGCTGACTTTGATCCTCCATGACATTATTATAAAACAACAACCTTTAAGAAAAGAAAACAACAACCCCCTCTTACTGTGTAGTTACCCCACCTAGCTTTTACACAGCTGTTCACAGCAGTAGATCTCAAAGTCGTGTGGCAAATTGCCGACACTACGATGTGGGTCTCGCGCTTTCTCTTCTTGAGGGGGGTTCAGGGCTCCGTTTCTTGTCCCTGAACTGGGGTACTAACTGCCCCACTGGTGTCCTAGAGGAGGGGAGTGGAAAGGGAGGGACCCAGGCCTGCCCTCTACTCCGGGTCCCAGCCCAGGGGTCCTAGGGATAGCAGTAAACCACTTGAACTAACGGTTCCTTCCCCAGGCTACTTCCCTCTCCTGCCTTTCAGCTTGTCGGGCTTCCTGCCCTCCCTCTGCACAAACCAGGTGTCCCTTTACCTAGGGTCTTGGTCTTCTTAGCCCACCGCAGCATTTCTCCAAACTCTCCTCTGTTTCCTTCCAAACTGCTCTCTGCTCCAACAGCAATCCACTCTGCTTCAACTCCTCCAAACTGCTCTTTGCTCCAACACCAATCCACTCTGCTTCAACTACTCCTCTTGTCTGATTGAAGCAGGGGGGTTTTATCATGTGACTGGCTTCAGGTGCTCTAATTGGCTTCAGGTGCTTTAATCAATCTATAGCAAACTTTCTTCCCTCTACAAGGAATAAGGCTCCCTTCTAACACTCTCCTGCTGCCCTCTGGCCATGCTGTATCTCAGTCCTTACAAAGGAGGTCAGCATCATTTTCCTCACTGTATAGAAAGGGAAACGGAGGATCAGATAGGCCAAGTGCCAGGACCAGAACCCAGACCTCTGCCCGGTTCAGTAGCCAGCCAACATGGCCTCCCACTGACAACCAACATCACTTGAAGTGACACTGTATCTGCGGGTTAAAAAACAAAGCATGAGCTACTGTAACATTGTTACCACAGGCACAGGAATCACCCCCTCCAGTGTAATTGTAGAGTCTGGTGTGAAATAGTCCAGGCAAAGTCCCATCAGCTGCAGTGCGGCAGAACTTATTTTATCTCAGCTTTTATAAAGACTTGCGAGATGCAAACTGTCAAGGTTCCTTCCCCACTCTGAACTCTAGGGTACAGATGTGGGGACCTGCATGAAAGACCCCCTAAGCTTATTCTTACTAGCTTAGGTTAAAAACTTCCTCAAAGTACAAACTTTGCCTTGTCCTTGAAGCCTATGCTGCCACCACCAAGCGTATTAAACAAAGAACAGCGAAAGAGCCCAAAATATCCTCCCAAAATATCCCCCCAAGCCCTACACCCCCTTTCCTGGGGAAGGCTTGATAAAAATCCTCACCAATTTACATAGGTGAACACAGACCCAAACCCTTGGATCTTAAGAACAATGAAAAAGCAATCAGGTTCTTAAAAGAAGAATTTTAATTGAAGAAAAAGTAAAAGAATCACCTCTGTAAAATCAGGATGGTAAATACCTTACAGGGTAATCAGATTCAAAACATAGAGAATCCCTCTAGGCAAAACCTTAAGTTACAAAAAGACACAAAAACAGGAATCTACATTCCATTCAGCACAGCTATTTTAACAGCCATTAAACAAAAGAAAATCTAACGCATTTCTAGCTAGATTGCTTACTAACTTTTTACAGGAGTTATGAAGAGCATTCCTGATCTGTTCCCGGCAAAAGCATCACCCAGACAGACAGACCCTTTGTTCCCCCACCCCCCTTCTCCAGCTTTGAAAGTATCTTGTCTCCTCATTGGTCATTTTGGTCAGGTGCCAGTGAGGTTATCTTAGCTTCTTAACCCTTTACAGATGAAAGGGTTTTGCCTCTGGCCAGGAGGGATTTTATAGTTCTGTATACAGAAAGGTGGTTACCCTTCCCTTTATATTTATGACACAAACATATCAACAAAAATACTTGCCCTCCCAAATCCATAGGGCCTTTGCTGTCAAGCATCCCCCAGAGAATACTCCTTGGCTATACCTAGAGCTACTTTTTGGGTTTGTTTTTTTTTAAACTTCCTCCCAGACTCCCAAAGCAAATACACTTCACTGCACAGTGGTGTTTCCTAATCTACAATTAATTCCTTCTTTTTTGTTTTGGAAAGACATTCACGCTATATGTACCAGCTGTCCTTTTTCAGCTGAGTGTAGATATTAGTCCATTCAGACCTACTTCCACAGTGCTCCCTATTGGGAAATTCATTAACATATCGATTATTTTCTTAATAAACTCATTCCCGTTGCCAAATTGTGTTCTTTTAAAAGAAACACACTGTAAGGTCCAGTGCAACTTATGCCAAAATAGCGTTTTCTGCTTTTGTGCTCTCTCTGCTGGTTCTTCAGGAGTTATACCACAACAGATATTGGTGTAATCTGGCTTGATCCCACTGAAGTGAATGGAGCTTCAAAGATTTACCCCACCTGAGGATCTAGCCCATTAAACTCAGAGCCGTGCTCACATCATCAGTGTTGCTGGTTTGGAAAGCAAACAAAAAGCGGCATACTGATTTCAAGATGCATTAGAAGCACAGGGAATAATTCAATTTTCCCCCCAAACGTAAATGCAAGAAAATATATAGAAAAAATCATGTTTATATTCAAGCTTCTGGAAGGAAATTACAAACAATGGAGAGTAAACAAAACAAAACAAAACTGAAAGTACACAACAATTTATTTTTAAAATGTCCTTGAGCACAGAACTTGCTTAATGGTTTTTCGCCATTTGCTCACTTCAGGGATCTCAGATTGATTTCCATGCAAATTGCTTCCCTGTACGTTGAACAGCACAGGAGCTAGAATGACAGTCCTTAATGGATCTGGCAGCCATTGCAGGAGACTTCAACACCCTAACGTTGCAACAACCAAGAACATTATTCAAAGTAAATTGCTAATGCTCCCAAGCCTAAAGCGAGCTCATCACTGGAATTCTTTGGCTCCCATCACCGAGAAAATCTCATTTACAGGCTTTGGGAACGTAGCGTATAGTGTAATAGTGCTGCTGTTTCCCTGTGGGAAATCCAGCATGTAAAGACATCCATGTTGCCACCACAATGCCTTACCAGCCAGTGTTGAACTCAACATGAGCATCGAAGAAACCAACAATCGGAGAAGTTGCTGCTTTCCAGCCTTGGATTCTGGCTCGAATCAGTCCTTCCCGTTTATTATTGCGTACTATCTTCACCAGGCCTGGGTATCGCTTATTGACATACTGGTCCAGATTAAACTTCAGCTCAACTGTAAAAAAGACACACACCACACGCTCTCAAAAGAGATTTCCACTGAGCATATATAGCTGCCACATAACATTTTATTTAAATATGATTTACCCTGGAACAAACATTTTTAAGCCCATGAACACAAAAACAATTCTGAGGCTGAGACTTTCCGGAACAATTGGCCACATTCCAAGAGGTGCTAGGCACGTGCAGCTTCCACTGATGTATATGGGCCCCGTTCTAAGGTCGTGGCTTGGCCCAAAGTAGGTTCTGAGTTACAGTGATGTAAACCCAGAGTAATCCCATGCAAATCAATGGTGTTACTCTGGACTAATATCAGATTTTATACACTAACTTTTATAGGCATTTTGCCTTAATAAGACCCTCAATACTGGGCCACTTGGGAATTTGCAGATGACTCAGCACTGCTCAGGATTTTGTCCAATGTTTAGACAACATCAAGTTTCAATTAGTTTCAAAATAATGATTACTGTACAAGTCCCCTAACAACTTCTGACATGCTAAGGTCAGTCTCTGTGAGCCTGAGTCTGATCACCCATCAGCGCAACTCAACTGTCATCAGTGTCATCAGTGGTGTAAATCCACTCTTGATTTACACCAGTCAACAAGAGTCTTTCCATTGACTTCAATATGCTTTAGACTGGGCCCTAAGAAAGATCAGAAGCAGGCCCCCTGAGTTTAAGGGTTTGCAATTAAATGTAATTCAGAAGCCCTCCCCCGCATTACCATCACCTTAAAACAGAATCTGATACTGTATATCTAAACAGATCCCTTCCCGTCTGTGTCACTTTCCAGTCATTCACCTACATGTGATTCAGAACTCATCAGCCATGCTACTCGCCTTCACTTCAGTACATTTATAAATGGACTCTGATTATGAATAAAGATCTTTGTACTTTAAAAAGTTCAGCCTGGTCTATTATTGTAATTACTACGCTAGCTTTTATTTACAATACTTTCTTTTTTAAAATGCTAGATAAACTTGTAGTGGCTTATGTGATATTAGAGTCCTCCATTCTCATGGCTTACGTTAGAGAAAGGAACAATTACCAGCCAAATCAAAGGATCTGGTTAATCTTCAGTAGTGGGGACTAGCCACAAAAGCTGCCTCAGGGACACTGGGTCAGATTCTGCTCTCAGTTACACTCATGTATATCCCGAGTAACTCCACTAAATGATTCTTTACCTACATTGGTATAACCGAGAGCAGAATTTGACCACGTACTTTCAGGTCTATATGGACTTATTAGTGTGGTGGTGGTTTTTTGTTTTTGGTTTTGTGGTTTTTTTTGTTTTGTTTTGTTTCTCTTTTGAGGTTCCTGAGAAAGAGAAGTGTCAGAATACAGGAAGGTTCAAATTGCTGGGCTTCCAAGAAAATGCTACACTTCAGATCTTATTCTAAGTGGAGTTTTCTTAAGATGGGATATGCATCCTAGAGCTTGAAATAGGCAGAAATGACCTAAAACAAAACAAAACAAAAAAATGCACTATTTGCTGATTTACTCTTCTAATCTATTAAGGGAGTTACTAACCTAATTAAGCCATAATGACTGTTCACACCTCAAATATCATGCTGACCTACATTTTGAGTTTTGTCTAAGAAATTATATTAGTTAACACACATGCTATTTTTGTATTAGTTAATTATATTACTTTACCGTTAGACTGGCTTTGTGTGCATTCTTGTAGTATGATTCTTGCACTCTAATTACTAGCTGTTGAGTACCAAAAAAAAAATAAATGAAAAAGTTTCAGAACCTGAATCAGATCTCAGTTACACCAAGGTAAACTGGGAACAATTCCATTCATTCCACCGGAATTGTGTTCAATTTATCCCGGTGTAAATGAAAACAGAATATAACCTTAAAGAGAGTCAGCAGCTCTGATTTCCTTGTAAGTAGAATTGCTTTATTTAATCTTCTGAGCTAATAATCGACACATTGTCCTGAATCTGGAAGTGTGGGGGATCAAATAAACTGTCTGAACCTTTTTAAAAAAAAAAATAGACAACTTCGGTGACGGTTTATTTTCTATCAAGAATTTTAGGCAAGAGACTAAAATATATTAGGTTCTACTGTATGGCCTTTACTCATGTTAGTTAAGTTGTTACACACGTGAGTTGTCTCAATGAAGTCAATGGGACTCCGCACACGAGTAGCTTCTCGCCAGCGTGACTAAGTTTTGTATACCTGGAGTTGCTGGGCCAGATCCACCACTGACACACACTGGGTCATAGCTAAGGGATTTACATCCTCTGAGGATCTTGGCCATTACCTACAAATCTGTAGTTAGGTTTCTGATGTTCCTTCTCTCAGCTATTTCAGATGTGTTCAGATTAGGCTTGTTCCATTCCAACCTCAGAAAAGTACATTTAAATTAGAAGTAACTAAATTATTTCAATTAAAAATTTAATCTCATTACAATACACAGGATAAAACACTTAAGAGAAAAAAAGCAGGCTTTAATGACATTCACCGTTATCACTGTTGTCATCCACCAGAATTATCTCCTTGAGCAAATGGGATGGGGTATGGTTCACAACACTGTGCACTGAGCGCAAGATGACAGACAGAGCCTCGTTTACAAAAATAAAGACCACCGAGATCTGGGGCAGGTCATCGGAATAGGTCATCTGTTTGCACCTGGAGAGAATAAGGTGAGAACTAGAACCCAGTAAGAGACAGATATTAAACATGCAGAAGATTGGATTTCATCTCTCTCCTCCCCAGCATTTGGACACAGAGTACTTGTTCATTCTGATCTATTATAATGAACGGCATTCCCCCAGGTACACACTATTTGGGTACAAATGAAAACCATTTTAGCCCTGAAGAAAAATCACCTAGTTAAGTGCTGCTAACATTTAATCACCTTAATGACAACAGAACCATATATTTGCATATATGCCTGCACATAGGCAGAATTTGTAGAGGATTTTAGTTGCAGCAAGGTTAAAATTGTCTCATACAAAATGAAATGCTGTACAGCCTTTATATGTTTTATTCTAAGAGTCCAGAAATAGGTGAAAACAAGACATTAAGGATTATGGCTCGCTTCTGCTCATGAAATCAATTGACTTAAAAGGAAGTTGGATCAAGCCCCATATTTTCAAGTGGCCTAAAAGTAGATCTCAAAATTATACAGAATATTTTTCATGTGAACCCCATTTATACCCAAGCCAGCACCACATTTTCCCATGCAAACAAGAATTTGCACCCACAAGTGTTATTTATGCAGCTGTCCGGCTTGCAAACAAATGGATGTATTTACAAAACATATCTCCACAATTTGTGAGACCATATTTACAAATCAGTCTCTACATGAAGTTTTGGATAAAGCAAAGAGAAAGCCTGGAATAAATACTGGCTTATTCCTGCCCTCCACAGACCATTCTCTCATTTCTTCTGCAGTTGCTATGCTCATTTTTATAGACTACAGAGACCTATGCTGTGGATGAATTGTCTATACCAGCACAGTGAGTTCATGCAAGACAAGGTTATTGCTGTGAATTAAACTCGTTGCTTCTGTTGAAGATACAGAAATAAAGTACTTTGGTAGGATCGGAAAATGTGTGAATTTTTGCAAAAGGTGCAAAGCCTCTCCCGCAGCTACTTGAAAATACATGCTAGCGCAGGTGGTCTGCTGCATGAGTTCCCTAAGGCACACTCTTCGGAACGCTGTGCACTCCCTTTTTGTGCACTGGTATCAGTGATGATGTCAGTCAGGGAAGAAAACAGAAGTGCATCTAATACAGTGCAAGAAATGCAACAAAATACAATGCTTCCTAAACCTTCAAGTCAAAAGGACCAAATATTCATCCATATGTCCACCCCATGCAAATCAGTGGGTTGGACAGTGATTATTTGGAGTTATCGGGTGACAGCATTGCAAATGGCCTTTAGGTCTCTTTATCTCATGGATCGGTATTAGAACTTGGAAAAATATTTATTTTCAGCTGTGATAGAGTGTTGGGTTTTTAATGAAGTCTGTCCTCCTGGCCTGAATCTGTTCTGCCCTAGTGCCTCTCTCTCTCTCGAAGGTGTGGGTGCTTCACACAGCAGGTGAGCAGCACAGCCAGGAATAGCATCTGTGTCTCCCAGTCAGCGCCCCTTCTACTGTACATGCTGCCTCATTTTACTGAAAATCTCTCTCACTAACATGGACATTAACTTAAAAAATTACCTATATGTTCTCACAGCCAAAATTCACTCTCAATTATCATAGCAATTACGGAGCCTATCCTCTAAAATACTGTTAATGATACCATAGAAAATGACTTTTCCTGCTCTTGTCAAACTTTTTGACCTCTTTGCTCATCACTTCGGTATAATGATGACTTCTTTCCCCACCATTAGCAGTTAGTTTTTTGGGGATGACAGTGGTTTGACTGCTGGGTAACCTCTGGAAATCTGCTATGAATTTAAAAAATGAGCTGTTACTCATAATTTCTACTCATCCCAACTCCATTTTCTGAGAGACGGTGTGGCTGTGTCATTGATTACACATCAATGACGGTGCGGCTGTGTCATTGATTATATTGAAGCTACTTACAGCCCACTTGCCAGTGATCTGTGCTATATAGAAGACCACTGGGCATAGCTTTTGTGTAAGAAGCATGCTGGTGTTGTCTAAAAGTAACTTGGACAAGAGCAGAATATTGCAAGAGCTGTGAAAGTTCTACTAGTTAAAGCCGCCTTTCTTTGGGCCCAGTTCTCCTTCCACTCATACCAGCATATGTCAGAAGTCAATCAGGATCATTATTTTAAAATGCAGCAGCACACAGGGTCACCAGCTAGAAAGTATGAAATATGCTGGATTTCCCACTATGGGGTAGGGGATCCTGCACGCACCTTGAAGGATTTCACGGGGTATTCAGTGAAAGCATGCAATGGAATAGCAGGACCTATAAATAAAGGTATCATGGGGTCTGATTCTGATCTTGTTTACACTGCTCCCAAATCAAGAGCAACTCCAGAATCAATTGGGTTATACAAGTGTCATGCTCACACGAGATCAGAATTAGGCCAAAAGTTCTGGATACAGGAGTAACTATGCCAGTGAGATGATGTAAAGCTAGCTTGAGAGTCATTATACGTTAATACTCATGTTAAGCCTCTGAGCAGATTCAATGTGACCTAGATGTTTCATAAACCTTAAGCAGAGTAGGACTGAGCTGAGTGGCTTAGAGAGAAAAGATGGTGCAGTGGTTAGGGCACTAACTTAGTATGTGGGAGAGCTGGATTTAATTCTTTGCTCTGCCACAGGGTTTCTGTGTGTCTTTAGGCAAATCACAGCCTCTCTGTGCCTCAGTTCTGTAAAATGGGGATAATAGCACTTATGAGGTGCTCGGACACCACAGGAACGAGGCCATAAAGGTACTGTAGATAGAGCACTCATGAAAGTAAACTAAAAAGAGCTGTTTCTTCCCTCTGTGTCAGGCCCAAAGGTTTACTGAAGATTGCACAGTATCAGAAGTTTTACTGGCCCTAAAATGGAGCAATTACTTCCCCAAGCCCCCTGGGTGAGGAAGGAAAGCTCACAAAAAAGAGGTGCCGCCAATTTGAGATTTCCCTCCTCGCTTTGAGCTACGGGCAGAGAAAGGATCTGAATGGCAGGCGAAAGCTGTGATGGGCTGCCTTGCAGGCCTGGGATGGCTTGCCATGGAAGGAGGGAGATAGAGAGGATCTGGAGAGATTACGGATAAATTGGAGAAGAGTTGTAAAATCTACAGCTAGCCCAGGAAAAGAGAGACCCCAATGAAGAGGTAACACCTTTACACGCATGCCACTCACATGGAGGGGAACCCCAAACAGAAGTGCTGCACCTTGTTCTTCACAGTGCACCTAGTGCAAGGCTCAGGCAACCTTAGCCTGGGATATTCAAATAATCTTCCTTTGCCTTCTGGTCCTGATCATTTGCTGAGCTTTTCAATAGCTGGTTTACTGATGGGCCTGAAACACCACAAGCGCCAAGCCTGTTTTTATACCCTAGCTGTCAAGTTCAGTGCCAGCTAAGATACTCGACATTTTTAATTCCACATTAAAAACAAACCCACACAATCCTAAAACAAAACCTCTCCGTTTGATCCCTCTGTTTCTCACTTGATCGGGTGCCTAAATCAATGCATTATTATCTGACAGCAATTTCTTCTGCTCACTTTTACGAGGATGTTTTCCTGTCTCAGTGCTTACTTTGTGGTGTGCAGTGGGACACTATTAAAAAAGCACTCTGTTAAGATAAAATTGGTTTCTGTTGAAGTGAATCATTGCTGTCAATTCAAATACTAACTTTCCTTCAATGAATTCTTTCACATCTATTAGCAGAACATTTCTGGAAAGCAGTGTTTTGCCTCAAAATGAAAAGACCAATCTAACATACTAGAAAATCTTCTCACTTTACGATGGCTCTTGCATTGCATGTTCTTCAGAAGTAGCTAGACGGACTAAGATAAAGCGGTCAAATTCCAGAATCTAAGTTGGGTCATGAAATTTTATTTACTGGATCAAGGTCATAAGAATGAATGAAGAAACCGAGAAGATGCTGGGTAAAAATGTCAACAGGTTAATCTTTTTTTTGTAACTGTTACAGAACTTGTACAGAGGGCATTTGCAACTTTCATTTCTGGCAGCCCCAGTAAATGAATCCCCTTCCTTCTTTGAACTGTGTATGTGTTTTGGGGACACTCCCAACCCCTCGAGAGCTAGGGCATAAAGAGATGAGTATTTGGAGTGCCTACAATGCTAGCTGTATGCCCAGTTCACTGCCAAATATACAAGGAGTTGGTGTACCACAGTACTCTCTATGAATCCCTGCAGTGGAGTTGGTTACAATATGATGAATAGAAGCTACCATGAGAGGGCATGCAATTAAAACAACTGGCAACTAAACTCTGCCCTCATTAAAATCAGTGTAATCCCACCGACTCCAGAAAGGACATACCCAAGGGTAAACATTTGACTGTATGTGTGTGTGTGTGGTTATTGATTGTCTTAAAAATCAGTTCACCAGTCAGCTTCATTATGGACTTTAACAAAGGCTGATACTAAATTAGCATCACAAGCCAAAATCCTGAGCCATTATCTGGACTCTCAATTTCCCGCAAGGAACAGAATCATACACTTTACTATGAGCAACATTTTTCCTCAAAGGTAGATTAGCATGGAGCATGGCTTTAACTTGAGACCAGCGATTCCAAATAAAGTGGATATATTTGTTGTTACTGTGGCTAAGCACTGCTCTGAAGTGTCTAGAAATGGCTAAAACCCGGTATGTGAATTTCTTCTCCTTGCACCTGTCATAGACCCAATATTCCCCAAATCCCCAGACAGCATGCTTTTGTAAAACTGAGGATGAATGCTAGGGGGTATTCTCTGTGCTGGTTATTCCAAAACCCAGGTTAGGAACCCACTGGGGATTTTCTCTTTATGTTACATGGAGCTCAACGTCTGAATATTTTTCTCCGCAGAAATAATTTTCATGCAATGACCCCTCCTATTATGCCAGTTCCCCAACATACCAACTTTCTTCCAATCTCCAGAGCAGTGGTGCCCAAACTTTACCTCTTGCTCCCCCACTTACCATGAAAGGAATATGTCCATGCCACCCCTGGGCCGGGGGCCCGAGCCGCGGCCCAGGGGCAGAGCTGAGGGCCGGAGCCAGGGCTGGGGACCTGTGACCAGGAGCCGGGCAAGGGGCAGGGCTGGAGCACAGCTGGTGGAAGAGTGGGGTTGGGTGGCACTCCCTCCCCGACTCACATGGGGCTGGCCCAGGCCCCACCGTGCCCCCCGGACATTCCTCTGTGCCCCCTGAC
This sequence comes from Lepidochelys kempii, assembly GCF_965140285.1. NCBI lineage: Eukaryota > Metazoa > Chordata > Testudines > Cheloniidae > Lepidochelys > Lepidochelys kempii. The sequence goes on along the minus strand of NC_136394.1, from coordinate 19,412,045 downwards.
AGAGTCACGCCCCACAGTTTGGGGACCACTGCTCTAGAATCTAACCATGAGCATTGTCTATTCAGCTGCAGACACATATGCAGGCTGTTTGCTTTACAGACCAACTTCATAGGAATAACAGAAACTTTAACAAAAAACTAGAACACATTAAAAATCAGGCCAATCAGAAAGTAAATGGTCATTGGTGGCACGTCAACAACTTCATTTACACCCTGTATACTCCAAAGCAAAAAAGGAGAAGGAAAGCTTCCTTTATGTAAGGGGACTGTTGCCTCCTTACTAACATTCAGTGCGTTTAGTTACTAACATTCAGGGTGTTTTAGTTGCTAGCTCCCAGTACTAAAAGGGGAAGGGTCTATGGGAAATCAGGACCATAAGACTGATAGTCCCCAGGAACAATGGGGAGACGCCAATGCTCCAGGTCAGCCTGAATGACAGGGCGGGCAGGCTAATCAGGGAGTCAGGAGTCCAGGGAGGTCCCATCCTCCGTGTGACCTGGATTTGCCTGGGTCAGACAGGGTGGGGCCGAACTAAGGAGAAAGCAGGGGCCCAAGCTAAGCTGGGGAGCAGAGCTGGGCCAGAAAAGCAGCGCAGAGAGAGCAGACCCTGTCCTGGGAACAGAGCTGCATCCCCAAAGCCATTGGCACAGCCCAGAAACAGCAGACTTGCCCTGGGAGCAGAGCTGTAGCAACCAGAGCCAGAGGGGCCAGAAAAGCAGCCCAAGAAGCAGATCCGTGCTGGGAGCAGAGTCACAGAAGCAGCCTGCAGAGCAGACCTGTGCTGGGAGCAGAGCTGCAGCAACCAGAGCCAGAGGGGCCAGAGAAGCAGCCCAGGGAGCTGGAGGCAGAGCAGCAGCACAGCAGTGCAGAGACAGAGTGGAGCAGCTGGGGCTGGAGCAGTCCGGAGCTGGGTGCGGTGAGCAGCTGGGGAAACCGAGGGGGACCCTGGGCAGCAGGCCCAGCACAGGGAGACGCCTCAGCCAAGAGGCTCTGCGGGCCAGGCTTGGATCGTAACCCCAACAGGGCGGGGGCGACACTGGGAAGAAGGGTCCTACCACTTAGAGCCTGAGAGCGTGTGGCCACCACCAGAGCAAGTGTCCAACCCACAGCATCCCTGCAGCACAGCCAGGGCCTGAGAAGGCCTGGGACTTACAAGGAACAGACTGTGAACTGCCCAGACATTCCAGAGACACTGTTTGTGAGGTTCCCTGCCACAGAGCGGGTCGATGTGTTTCCTTGAACCTTTCCCATTATTCCTTATTCTTTTTAAAATTAATTGTTGATTAAATAACTTGCATTCGCTTTAACTTGTACGTAATGGTCAGTGGGTCAGAGAAGTGCCCAGTGCAGAGAGAGAGTACCCTGGAGTGGGGACACCCTAGCCCCTGGCCTAGGTAACCGCAGCAGAGTTGGGGGTCAAGCCCCCCAGGAATCTTGGGTCCAGCCTTGTTGGGGTTACGAGGACTCTGCCAGACAGGAGAGTGGAAGGGGAGTCCTCAAGGGCAGGGAGGTCACTGGGTAAAGGAAGTGGGAGCGAGGACTCAGATCCTTTCGCTAGCCCACTTCTTTAGGGTAGTGCAGAAGCCAGGAAAGTTCCCCACAATAGCAGGAGTATTCCCCCGCTTACATTTATCTGGACCTCCTTTCCCTGCTCTCTTTCGCTGCAGCTGCATTTGATCCAATCTTCTATTTTCTGTCTTCCAAATCGTTTTGAGCTACCCCATTTTCTGAATGGCTAACACCTCTGGGGATTACCAGAGAAAGAAAATCTTTCCTAGTCTCTTTCCCCCTCTCTCTGTATATCTGCTAGCATCAGAATGAGTTTTGCTTGCAGACATTAATACGCTGAGTTTCAAAATGGATTATGCAATATATTTAGAGTTTTCAGACAGCTTTACCCTCCAGGAAGAAATGCAAATGGAATTAAAGTTGCGTCATGAATCTTTGAAGTATTTAATACAGAATGTGTTCTTTCCAACGAACCAGTCGGATGGGTACTACTGTGGGTTTACCTCTTGCTTTTCCACTACAGATGAATCTAATGTACATGCAGATACTTGGCCCCTAATTTCAGCAACAAAGGGAAAAAACATCACTACTCCTCACAGAATTTTAGAAGGGATTGGATTTCATACTTTCAGGCCAATGGCAGGGTCGGGGCCAGAGGGGTGGAGAATCACTATCAAATAGCAAATGAAAAAGACAAGAAATGGAACAAAAGAACTAGCATCAATAAAGATTACTTTTAATGATTGGATATGTGCATATTTTGCCCCAAATCTAATCCCAAAGCAGTTACACACAAATGCCCCCCATTACTGCAAGTGAATTACTCATGTGCATAAACTTAAGCATGTGTTAAGTGCTTTGCTAGCCTCTGGCTGGCGGGGGAGGGAGAATGTCCGAAATGCTGAGAAAAAGGGGGAAGGAGGGAAGAAAAAGAGAGGGGAAAACAAGTGAGAAAGTTCTGCATGTAGAATCAGGAAACCATAGTAATGTAGGGCTGGAATGGAGCTTGAGAAGTCACCAAGTCCAGCCCCCTCTTCTGGGTGAGATTACCTACTCCCCCGCCACTCTTTTCCCCTCTCCCCAAAATAAAGCCCGCTCTCAGACAAGCCTGCTAACAATATGATTCTCCGTCTTTTGTCCCTTCGGAACACACGCCAGTGCCACATCCTTCGGAATGCATGTTTTTACATTTCCCCTTCAGGTTTTTGTTTGAGAGGAATATAAAAACACACATTCCAACAAGGGTATCTGCTAGTTTAGACGCAGTGATTTTGTGTGTGTATGAGATGTGGACACTCATCCAACAGGAAATGGACTGAGAACACCTGCTCATTCAATATAGGCACAAAATAAGCAGAGAGACACTTTTCAGATGCTAATACATCTGAACTGATGACCTTTGGTTTAGGAGTTAGCTCTAACTCTATTCAGCAACAAGGCTAATTATCGACAGTAGAAGTGACAATTCCAGCCCCATCCTAATTTTTCTAATAACCCTAATCAAAGATTATTATTCCTCCTGGTGGAAGGTATTGAATGCAGGGGACTGGACTAGATGAACTCTTGAGGTCCCTTCCAGTCCTATGATTCTATGATTGACTGAAGTATTCTACGACCCTCTCTTCCTGTAGAATAATGGATTTTTTTCTTGTCCTGCTGAATTAGAATGAAAGGACAAAAATAATAAACTACTGACTTCAAGATATGCTTCAGTTTTCCCCCATTGGAATGATAATATCAGAAGTTCCCACCAGTGTGAAGAAAGAGGCCCGATAACACACCTCCTCTTAAAGGAGGAGATGATTACATTTGACCTGGGGGAAGAAAGGGACATCTGAGCCTCTTCAAGAAAATTAAAAAAAAAAATCTAGAAATATTATGTCTGGATGATTTTTTCCATATGGATAATCTTTTCAAAATCAGTATTGCCTCATAGGCCTTCACTGTCTCAAGCCACCTTAATCACTAGAGAAGAAAATCAACACATTCTTCTTTCTCCACACTTCAATTTAGTTGGGGATAGCAGATACAAGATAAGGAGCACTTTAGATCGGTAACACTAAGTCAACTTGTTATTCTAGACAGGTCCTCAGAGCCATTAGCCCAGCACTAACAATCCAAGTTCTCCCAAAATGGCAGCTGAAAATACTTTGTGCTTTTCCTACTCTGCAAACATCATTACATTCCTATCTGCTTTTTTACACTGAAGTATTTGACGACTCCACGTTGGCATCGACTGCCATGTCCAGCCAGTTTTTGGATCATTGAACCACACTAACATTTGTTCAATTAACTGAAGCTAATCTTTGTATCCTATCTCCTGATTCTTCCTTAAGAGAAAAGTCTATTACAGTGCTGAAAGAACTCAGTGTGATGTCAAAGGGATGGGGGTCTTTTGGGTCCGTCCCCCCACATCTTGGATGCAGGAGATCATTGTTCATTGTATGCATTATTCAAAGGAATCCCCCATACAGAGGTTCTCAAACTTTTTGTGCTGGTCACCTCTTTCACATAGCAAGCCTCTGAGTGCAACCCCCTAGGCATAGTGGGGCTGGGCTGTCAGCCCTGGGCATGGCCATGTGTGACACACAGGATCTTGAAGTCATACCAACCATTGCCAATACTAGACTTTCTGCTCCTCTTTTGAACTCTCCCTGGTTTTCTCAAGTATTAGTTTGCAGCCCTGCTACTCAACCAGGAACAAATCCTGCAAGCAAATGTTCAACACCCATGATCCTTCTCACTCTTCAGTGAAATCTCTCCTTCTTGAAGCCTTTCAGTGTTAATCCAGTATGGAAAGAAAAGTGTTCTAAAAAATGTGTTCACCCCTAACAATGACTGTGCATATGATGTGCCTATTCCCTTTGTCTAACTCAAACCCCAATCCTGCAAGGTGTGCCGTACAGGCAGACTTCTCTTTCCCACCTGGGGCCCCAATGGACTTTAATGGGGCTCTGGATGGATGAAAGGGTCTGAACCCACACTGCACTTTGTAAGATTTGGTTATTGGATTGTGAGCTCTTCAGACAGGGCTGTTGCTTCCTCTCCATTTACTTCATCACCCAGCACAATATGTCAGTGCTTCGTAAATAAATACCAAAAGCCAGTCAAATAAACTAATATAATCCCTTTTCCTGTATGCCTGGTGCACATCTAACTTCACACACCAATTCCATGGTCATTTCCAGAGTTCTCATTAACTGTGATGGAAAAGTCTATTGTTGTACCTGTTGGACTTTCCACCTTTTCCATTTCATATCTTTCTTTCTTTTTCTTTCTTTCGCATTCATAAAGCGAATGAGAAAACACACACATTCGTCAGCAGAACTTGAGCCAAATCTTTGTCCCTGTGCTAATCTCAGATAAAGGCTATTAAGTGAGAGGTGTCATTATTATTGATAATAATCAAACCATGAATCACATTCTAACAGAGTCACTGTCATTTTTTATGCCATTTCTATCTGAATCCATTGATTTAATGCTAGTTTTCACCTCCCCCCCCCCAGCAGCTCCTTCTTTCCTGACCACTTTTATTCTCAATGGTGGAAATGAATTTTTGGAGCCTAATCCCAACTGGCCAGTGCTCTGCTATAGATGCCTTTTGCAAAGGGAGTTTTGACAGACTTCTACTGGTGATAATCTGAGAGAGACTGATATGTTCAGGCTAGCTTACCTGCTGCCACATCGGACCCACTAACAAAAATAACTGTTACGTCCTAAGCATCAAACTCATTCCCCTCTGTCACAGTGTCACACACCACACTGGCGCCACCTGCTGGGCATTTCGGGAATTAGCTCAACCGCAGCAGGCTTGCCCTCAGGTGGTGGTAGCTCTCCTGTCCTCGCTTTCAGACCCGTTACGACTCCTTCCTCTCGGCATCTGCTTCGCGGCACAGCCCTCCGGCCATGTCACCATCCAGTTTCTCCCCCTTCTGAGAGACTCCTCCAACAAGAGACCAGCCATTCCTCACAGCAGCTTGACAGTCCACAGCTGGGCTGCTCCTTCAGCGGCTAGTGCGGGTGGAAGGGGGTCCTGCAAACAGCAACTTCCTGTTGCCTCTTCCTTCCAGCTCACTGTCTCTATTCTCTGGGCCACTTCCCCACATCCTCAGTTCCTTCTGCTCCTGCCTCTGGCTCCAGTTCCTTTGCCCTCTTCCTTGAGCCTGTAAGTCCTGGCAGCCTGTCAGGAGCTCTCTAGGAAGCCAGTCTTCTCCCTAGGGCTCCCTACAGCAGACTCACTCACTCTAGTCTGCAGCTTCCTTTTTATATGAGCTGGCTGGGCCCTGATTGGCTGGTCCAGCCACTGCCCTAATTGTCTGCAGCCACCACCATAACTGTCTGTTTCCTCTGCAGCCACTCCTTTGGCTGCCTCCCTAGGCTGGTTTTAACCCTCTCAGGGCCAGTCTTGTTGGGATCAAGGAAGTGGGCAGGCGGAAGCCCGCCCACTGATAAAGGACCTCCTCCCAGACTAAGGGGAGGACCCACAGGTCCGGGATTCCAAATGATTGCGGGGGACAACTAAAGATAGAACAGGATCAAGAGTGAGGTCACAGGGTTAAATGAAGGGAACCTGACTGGGACACCAAGCAGAGAACCCCGGAAGCACCCACTGCTCCTTGAAGGTGTCAAGGGAGCCAGAGGACGCCACCCAGAGGAACTCAGCCCGGATGCGTGAATGGACTGAGGAATGGAAATAGGCCCCACAGTCACAGGAAACCCCGTTGGCCAACCTCTTCTCCCTGGTTTTGTAGATGGCCATTTTGGCCAAGACTAGGAGGAAGTTGACAAGGAGATCCTGCGACTTTGTGGGGCCACGGATAGGGAGTGCATAGACGAGAAGGTGACGGGAAAAGTGCAACCAAAAATGTAATAATATATCGAGAAGGAGCGGAATAGGGGCTGCAACCTGGCGCACGCCAGATATACGTGTGCCAGGGTCTCCCTCACACCACAAAAGGGGCAGGTGTCTGGAACAGGAGTGAACCAAGCCACGTACACACCCGTGACTGTGGCTCCATGAAGGAGCCACCAGCTGATGTCCCCGGCAGGCGTCGGGACTCTCAGGGACAGTGCAGAGTAGGCACCCTGACACACCCTCACTTTAGATGTGCAAGGTTCCCAAAATGTATTCTCTTGGGTGCTTGCCACACTCCTACAGAGAGGGAGTGGACCTGAAGATGGTAGGACCCGTGGGATGGTTTAGAGGAAAAGCTCACTGCTAGCGACGCAGCAACAGCAGAAGTGCCTGCCTCAACGTCTCACCATTGGCATGTGGCCACCTGCCTTGCCAGATGCATGGTATGGGCCTGCAGCTGCAGAATGGCAGGATAATCCTGTGTCACTTACAGAGCAATGGTCTCTCCTAGATATCAACGTCCTCGAATGCTGAGTTCTTGTTGAGGGACAGCAAGCCCTGGTACATACCCCTGTCACACTGGATTTCATTAGGGTTTTACTGTCATATTGTAGTGTGAGAAGGACAGTTGAATACAATTATTCTTTGCTATTACTTCACCTAATAAGCTTTTTATAGTCTCTGGAGGAAACACAATGTTTGGCAACATGGGCTCTTCCCTGGTTTGCAGGAGACCTACTTTCATCTCTGGTCAAATGGTTAAACAGCACAATGTACCTTTCTATCCATGTACAAATACAGGGCTACCAGAGGAGTGAATAGTCAAACAACAGGCCATTCACAGACTGAGTAAATCTGTCTCATAGTAAAGTTTGCTATGCTGGTACTATAATGAGCAGTCATTAATATTTCAGGGTTCTAGCAGGACAATGCATAATTTACTCTGCAGGTAGTTCCCTCTTGGTAACTGAGTGCTTGGAGGGGTGGAAGATAGAGGAGGTGAAGCTGCAACTTATACAAAGAAAAACAAACAACTGAACTGTAGCCTTGTATTAATTCCACAAGGTTTTTCTTTTACTTTAAATAGCACAGTTTATTTCAGACTGAAAATAAACCAAGTTTATTGTATCTGGGAAGAGTTATGGTGCAGCATGAACCTCTGGTCCAAGAACAAATGCATAAAGAACATTGATTTAGCACTGAGAATGGAAGCATTAAATCCTTGATGTTTATATTAGATTGAACACAGGAACTGGGAGTAGTAAATGTATTCTTATGGAAGGATCTTTCACAGAGTTAGGCAGAGAGGATAAAGTGAAGGTGTAAGCATCACCCGGAATTAGTCTGGCTAATAGGGACAGAAAAATGTCCAAATTAACTATGCCTCATTAACAACAGATGAGGGCCATCAAAAAAGTTAAATAAGCTTTGGATCAGGTCCATAAAGCATATGATTTCAGAGGTACAGGTCCACTATGCAGGCACAAATAACCTTGTAGAGACTTAAAAATGTTTTTTTTCTGGGCTCAAATTCTACAAGTTTAGTTCAGACAAAACTCCCATAGACATTTCTGATGGGTCATGACTGCAGCAGTGTGCCTCATGTACTTCCTGGGGCCTCACGGCACTTTTACAGCATTTGTATAAATGAAAGGAGAGTTAAAACTGTCTGGTACAGCATGGAACAATCACATGCATTTAGGCACTTTAAAGCTAAATGTAAGAGCAATTTCCTATCAGCTAATTATAACAGGCTCTTTAAAAACCTTGCAGTTGAATTTAAATTAAAAAATCATTTTCTAGCTATCTCTGTTGTCCAGCATAATCCAAATGCATACTCAGAAATTGATTTTCATGCCTTTTAAAAAGATACGGGGAGGAAATTGTTCCCAGCCATTCTTCTTAAGCAAATGTCCCTATTAAACATATCCCTAATAAGAGGCATTGACTGTATCATGACAGTGTTGTGGTCTATGGAATCCACTATTTTTTCTGGTTTCAGAGTAGCAGCCGTGTTAGTCTGTATTCACAAAAAGAAAAGGAGTACTTGTGGCACCTAAGAGACTAACAAATTTATTTGAATATAAGCTTTCGTGAGCTACAGCTCAGCTCATGAAAGCTTATGCTCAAATAAATTTGTTAGTCTCCAAGGTGCCACAAGTCCTCCTTTTCTTTTTACTATTTTTTCTGTATTCTTCAATATTTATTCTTACTGGATTTCTAGCAGTTACATATTTGTAACGAAACCAAGAGAGACTTTCTCCCTGTGCCAGCAACCAAGCTCCATATTAGATACTTTCTCTCATAAAACCATAGTAAGTTACCTCATCTTGAAACATCGAGACCACAATACGATGCAAGAACTGTATTCCCCCAACGGGAAGCAAAATGATTCACACAAATTTGTAGGGAATTATTAGAGTATTAACTAACATGCCCTCTGATTCAGGAAAACACATAAGCACCTGGTTAAAGTTAAGAATGGACTTAAGTAGTTTTCCCCAAATAGGGGTGGACTCAGGGATGTGCTTAGGTGCTTTCCCGAATCAGGCACCTACAGAAGTGAAGTTTGTATTGTACAGGGAAGGAGACATCTCATAAGCACATAACTATTCACACATGTAACACATGCATTAATCTTTCTGGTTTAAATTAATTTCCTCATTTATAGTCCACATGTTTTTCTTTGATCTGATCTTTTCAAGCCTGCGGTTCTCAAACTTTATTCCATGGATAACCAGTGGCCTGTGAAATCTTTTTCTAGTGACTCACAGAACATAATTTATTGACAGCCATGCCCTCAGGGTTTGGAGGTGGAGTGGTCTGTGGAGGGCCCTTTCCACTTGAAAATGCTCTGCAAATGCAAAGAACTCTAGAACAAAGTAAACTACACCACTGACAGTAGATTATTTCTGATACCATCTGCCCAATTATTTGAAGCTGCATTAGCAATGGCATTTTCTCTATTCCTCTTCCCTTCTACCTATAGATGTGTAGGTGAAAATGTTTATCCCTATTTCACTTAGAACTTTTGCCTCAAACATTAAAACACTTAAAAGATTTCCCTCCCCCAACTTCCAGAGAAAACGCTCCCCAGATCTGTCATGCAAAGAAGTTGAATACTCTGCGATGAGTAAACAGAAAACAAATTCTGGAAAACCTCTGGGTGCACTTGGGTTAATAACACTAAGGCAATAAACCAGTGCACTAGCTCTAGGTCATATATTTATTTTCAGGCAGTGAAGAAAAGGCAGGAGCAAAGCTTCAGTATCATTTTTATCTTGAGTTTAATGTAAACTGCATTGTGACCCTCTGGGGGAACAGTATCCTAATGAAACAGCCACAAAGTGGATGAAAGCTTACTTCAGTTTCTAACTGAGCTTTTTGGCTGGAGATAACTGAAATATGTGACTTTCCTTCTGGAATTCCCTTGAGAGTTTTTAGGGATAGAGTATGACTTAGCAGCAGAACCCAAAAGTGGGGTTTTTTTACATTATTAATGTTGTCTTTAGTCAGATCTGAACTACTGTCTCTGCCACAGAGATATATTTTGTACAATTCAGACTAGCCCATCTTTACATCATTTTAGAGGCAAATTACATACGTACAGATTAATAAAGACCGAGGACGCAACACATTAAGTCCTATAATTGGCCCTTAAAGCAAAGGAGAAAAAAATTAAGTGGCTATTTGACAAACTAAAGCCACTTTTAACACGTAGTGTGCCCCTCCATCAGTTCCTGAAAGCCAAGAAGCAGCCAGCCAGACACACATGAAACAAATACTTAGCTGGCTTCCAATTCCATAATGTACTATAGACATTAAATAAAACAGTGGGTGCCTTATGCCTACCATCATCTATTTTCTCTTGTGTGCATGACAATTGCCCTTGCCTTTTGTGCATATCTCAGCTACGTAAGTTAGTTTTTAGTTGGGTAGCAAGTGCTGATGTCCACCCCATTGCCTGACTTCCCTTCAGTTGTGACATGATCCTCCACAGAGTGTGTCCACTACACTGCAGCTCTCAACAAAAAAGGAATAACACTGCCCCGTCTTCTTACATCAGCATCCCCCCTCTGCTGAGCAACAGCAGAATTCCGGGGCCTTGCAAATTGACTTCCCAGTGGATGACATCAATAGAACAGACCTGGAGCATATTCTGAGTGTGCGTTATTTGACCACCTCTGTTCCAGGATGTTCATGCACACGTGCGTGTGTGTGTGTTTGTACCACCAGTGCCAGAACAGAGCTGGTCAAATAGCACATAGGGCAAACCTTTCTTTCAGCAATCTCGGCTCACACCAATGCCTGGTTCAAAGACAGCAACTCTGCCTCAAGAATTGACTCCGACACTAAGGCAGAGAGCAAACTGTCCAGCTCAGAGGTGGGCAAACTACAGCTCGCGGGCCACATCCAGCCTGCGGGACCTTTCTGCCCGGCCCTTGAGCTCCTGGCCGGGGAGGCTAGCCCCCAGTCCCTCCCCCACTGTCCCCCCTCCCACGCAGCCACACCGCCGTGCGGGGGGTGGGGCTGTGAGCTCCTGACGCTCTGAGCGGCATGGTAAGGGGGTGGCAGCGGCACATGCAGCATTGACAGAGTTGGGTAGGGGGTCCCGGGGGGCAGTCAGGGGACAGGGAGCAGTTGGATGGGGCAGAGGTTCTGGGGCACTCGGGGAACAGGTGGAGTTGGATAGGGTGTGGGAATCCTGGGGGGCCTGTCGGGGAGGGTGGATAGGGAGCAGGGTGGGGTTGGATAGGGGGCAGGATCCCGGGGGGGGAGGGGTGGTTTGGGGCGGGGGGCCCTGGGAGGGGGTAGTCAGGGGACAAGGAGCGGGGGGGGGTTGGTGGGTCGGGGGTTCTGAGGGGGGCAGTCAGGGGGCGGGAAGTGGGAGGGGCGGATAGGGGGTGGGGGCCAGGCTGTTTGGGGGGCACAGCCTTTCCTACCCGGCCCTCCATACAGTTTTGCACCCCAATGTGGCCCTCGGGCCAAAACGTTTGCCCACCCCTGGTCCAGCTGCTCACCCAGCTTCCTCTCCAAGGACCACTACCTCCGCATAGAACCTGGGAGCACTAATATTACCACAGCATGTCATCGCAGGACTGAACATTTGATCTCATGCTAAGAAAAAAGAACTTTGACTATGTGTAACAATGACGCTTGGTGATGTCTGCCCTATGAATACTATAATTAGTCGAAACTGCAAGGAAATTTTTGTATACAAAATTTAAATACCCAGCTGGATTTTGGCCAGAACATCTGGGCTAACAGTCCTATTCTTGCAGAAGTCATAGGCTCTTTAATAACCACCATGATTAGGAGCCTGGTTTTACATCAGCTCCAAAGGACAATGGCCTCAATTTTGAGCTCATCTTCCATTGGGGGAGTGTATGTGGGAAAAGAAGGTGGCTGTACATCACCTTTGTACTGCTGGAGTTCTGGGACTGTTAGAGGCTGGTACAGCTCACTAAGACTTGCTCTGTTTTATGTCTGTACTGTATTGGTCACCATGGGACCATCTGACAGCCAAGAACAGCCAGAACACGCAGTACTCTGACGATCATAGGCCTAGTTTGACTTCTGTATTTGGAGGGAAGCTCCAGTCAGGCCAGTGGGGCTGCACGTGTGTGGGGGGTAAAATCCAAGCCTGCCCAAGACCTGCAGTTGGGGGGTGGACACCCTCCTGACCCCCCCAGACTACGCCCGTGCTGACCATACCCTTATACTGGGGGCTGTGACGTGGAGACATGGTGCTGCTTTTTTGAGGAACCTCTCTCCATTCCAGAGGAATTCCCAGGTGTGGGATATTCAGCTGCTTTCTGGCTCCTTTTAGCCACAGGCACACAGCCCAGAATTCGAGACAGTACGCTCAATTTCCCTGTGGCCCCTGCCCCACGATGGAGAACTTGGTTCAGTACCAAGCTAGAGAAAAGACTGTCCCTGATGCATCACTAACATTACTTCCCAGAATGCCTAGGTTTTCCTTTGAGTTCTCCCATCAAAGTGGTGATCCAGCCTGAACGTTTAGCCTGCGAAATCTCAGAGGAAGGTGGTAGTATGGAAGCCAAGAATATTTCACACCTACTGGAGAAACATAAAATAAAGGCTCCATATTTCCAGCCACAAAACCATCACATGGCTTAACCGGCAGGCACTGTTCAGAAGCTGGGAAGGCACGTAGATCAAGCTGAAGTGAACTGGCAGAGGTATGTGGTGGACATACCAAGGTAGGGAGCTTATATCTTGCCAGCTGGCACTAGTACCATATCTGTGGCTCTATTACAGTTAAGAGTCCCTCACTTTTATGAGCACTAAACTCACACAAAACAAGAGGCACAGGCAAAGCAAACAAGCACCGACACTACTAAAATGAAACATTGCACTGACTTTGAGTCCACAACTCATTTTTATTTCAGGCAGAAGAGTAAAACTGCTTGACGCTTTCATAAAAAACACCTCTTGCGTGATTAGCCCCAAACCTTGATTTTCTCATTGCTGAACTGTTGTGAGAGGCATCCACTAAGATGGATTTTCTCTGCATAAGTACCGGAATCAAGAGATGTATATTTTTAAAGGTGTATTAAGGAATGTATTTGGAAATCGTATGCACTTCAGAATTGAACTGAACTAATTCAGGTGCAAATTTTAAGTAAAAGGAGGAAAACCCCTAGTCCCAGGGCATTTAAATTAACTACTTTAAAGCTTTACATGGACTAGGAGATTCAGCTTCATGGGGATGCACTTAACAAAACTTCCAAAGGGATAATCTGAATTTCTGGCTGGATTTGTCCCATTACCCCCCTCACCTTCATCTTCTGATGTGATACAGTTGAGTGTAACATGACATGACAGTTCAGAAATGTACAGGAATACCTGTCTCTCCCTGGAACTGATAGGAGGCAACAACCAGCAATATACCCAGGGGACAGAAATGAAATGAGCTTTAAAATACCATTGCACAGGTGCATCTGTGTTAACTGTGCATCACTGATGGAGAGGAAATATTTTTGGATGGTCCTTCCACAGCTCTTGATTGATTTGGTCAGATTTGACAAAACTTACATATACAAAAGACCAAGAAATGCAATTTGAAGAGGTCACCCCAAAAAGATTTTCAGATTGTGGAAAAAATTCTGCTCTTGGGTCAGCACTGCAGATCCCAATTGATTATTCTGCAGTTGGCTGCCACTTAAAACTTCCATACACACCATCAGGAATTCTGCATGGGGAACAGAGGGTGGAGTATGCAATATAAATCTTCTTCAGTGTTAAAAGAAAGACAACTCTTTGGTGCAGATCCAAATTCAGAATTTTGCTGTGTGTCTATAATACAGATACAATATTATTTTATTATTAAATGCAATACTGATTTATACCAGCTGAGGATTTTCTCATTATTAATTCACATTTGATAAAAGAGCAATTAACAGAACAATGGGCTTTTCTGCCCCAATTTTCATCTAGCACTTCAAGTATAAATGCTGAAGTTGTGCCATTTCTCTCTCAGTGGTAGATATCCTTACAGGTTCATACTCTCACATATCCTCAATGTCATCACTTTAATAATATTTAATGTTCCTCTACCATTGATGAAGCTTTGGAATTCAAGAATTTCCATGCTGGGTTTCTAGCACAACTGGAAATTTCCCATGGCAGCTGTCAGTTCTGTCTAACAGATTTTGTTTAGAAAGGCTTTTGTATATATGAAGAATGTGCCAAGGCTGTTTTCTCACTTCTTTCTTCATTCTAATGGTAGCAAATGATTTCAAAGCAGTAATGAATGCATATATGCTATATAGATCTCACCATGTGATTCTGAATAAGCCACCCGCTAGTAATAGCAGGTGGCCCCCCAAAAGTGCTGGTTACATCGAAGTGGCTGTTAAAAACAAGTAAATCCGTATGCATAGTCTTCATCAGAAGGAGGAGGAAGATGTATAGATTCCTGCATATTGTAAGAAAGACACTATTTAGTTCAGATAAATTATTCTCTTTTCTTCCTGAATCTTAACTTGCTTAAGAACCAAGCTCAAAAACCAAATATCTTGGAGATTCTTCACTTCCACCCCAACCTACAGACAGAAATGACAAATCTAGGAAGAAAAGGTATTCCCAGGAGATTTCCAGCCCACTTTTTCATATCTAAGAGGTTCAGATACACAAAATACATTTTTGAACACTTCTCTCAGAGCTACTAATCATGGGTAACCTGTGCTTTGGAGTCTATACCATTTAATCTCTCCCTGTGCTGTCTGTGCCCATGTAGTGTCCATGCAAGTGGAAAGGAGTCCAATCAGTGGTGCTCAATTTGGTGGCACTAACGGGTGCTCAGAACACAGCTGGGTAAACAGTTGCACAGATTTGCTGCATTGCCTTTTCATCAAAGCCTGTCAAATGCTAAAGGTGCACTAACTGTCCTTGCGTCCTTTACTATATGAGTGATACTGTGCATCTGCCAGTTTAAAGCAAGAGTTGGCTCAGAAAGGAGATGGCCAGGTAAACTAGGAACAACCTGTGGAGATACTCAAACTTTTCCCTGCTCTCCTCTTCGGAGGAGTTCTCTGCCTTTACGTTGAAGAAGCAGGTGTACACATTATACTTTGCAGTCTCCCAAACACTGAGCTCTCTTCCTGCTTCCTTCCCTCCAGGTTGTAGTAACATTCTATATTGTTTAAAGGAAATACAAACTCACCATTGGCCTCTCTAGCCCAGCATAAAGGATCAGGATTTCAAATCACAACCGAGAAAACAGTGTCACCTCACCAGAATTATGCAAAACCATTTCTGAAAGTTCTGCTACCACCCACAAGCCCATAATATTCAGCTACAGCAGGACAAGAGAAAATTGCTTACAGAGACTACAGCAAAAGTGGGCTGACAGTTCTGCAGTATCTGACACATGAGCCCCTCTTGGACTGTACGAACACTGGCCCATGGAGAAGTGTTCCTTGTTTAGCTTGACTGAGGCTGCAGTTCCTATGGAAGAAAACTCCTTTTGTTTTAAAATAGTAATAGTTCTCTTTTCCAACTCCAAGAAACTACCGTGACTCTCAAAACTTTACTTGCATTTATTAGAAAGAGCAATTGTGTCTTTAAGACACTCATGCAGTAGCAGGTCACACTCAACAATACAGAGCATGAGAGTGAATAAGGGGAATTAAGGATGCAAAAGGCCTGTTTGGTCAACTGATTCATACCCGTCCATTGAAAGATTGTCAGTGTAGTATATTATCTAGTGCTGATTCCAGTTTTCTATAGTGCAAGCCTCTTCCCCAATTTCTCCAAGGAGGCAATTCCATTCTTTAATAATCTCTTTAGTAGAAAACTTCCCTTAGGTTTTCTTTCATACTTTTGTCAACATCTCTTAACTCAACATTTTGTGTAGCAGCTACTGTTTACTCTCAGGACTGGGCATACTGAGGTCTCCTGTGCTTGTAGGCTTTCCATCACATCACACAAACTTTCTGGAGCAGGCAGAGCACAGGGAAGAATATCTAACTGTAATGTGTTTAAACACAATGTTGAAATCAACTAAGAATGAGATTCCAGGTTTCCTGCCTACTCAAATGCAGCAACCACTACATCTACACTTACTAGAGCTAACAGTCACGCAGAATTTGGCTTTCACAATTAATATACAATAAGACACTGCAAACACGTAACAAGGGGAAATTGTTACATATGAATGTAGAATGGGTTTTTGGAGAAGTGCATTCATTTTTATGATTCTGTTTAAGTTGGATTTGCCAGTTCTCCTGTCATTATCCCATAGGCCAGTGTTAATAATCAATATCTATATTATATGCTTTGTGGTATAATTAAAGTCACTACTTAATTAGAAAACCTAGCTAGCGATAAACAATGGGGAATCAATAATGTATCTAATGGGAAAAGCCAGGAAGAACTTTTGTTTTATATCAGAAACAGCTGAGAGCTAATAAGTATACCCAATATTGCTTATGGATTAGCATGTCTGTGATGTGCAGCCCTACCACAGATCTGATCCTATCATATTTTATAAGCCAAGCAGTGCCAGGCCTGGTGAGGACTTGTATGGAACATCTCCCTATCTCGTCCAACAAGCCTTGGGATTCTCTATGCATAAGCTACAGGACAGCCTTCCAGTGACCTTCTAGGGCAGTGGGGCAGGAAACAGCATAGGAAGTGTTTCATATTATTACCCTGGCAAAGACTGAGGTGTCTCATGGTCCCAGGCAGAGCATCCACATTAATGAGAGCAAGTCTGATTCCTGACTCATTGCCAATGAATAAGGAAGAACGGTCTGATCAGCCAGGAGAGCCTTCCTATAGTCTGGCCCTCTTATTACCCTGCTGGAAAGATGGGAAAAGTGGAGCAGATGGTCTGCAGGTACAAGTGGGGGTGGTAGAGTTGCAGGAATCTAAAGATACCTAAATGTAAGTGGGGGTAGAGGGAGAGGCTTCCCATGGGCTTGCTTAGAGCCTATAGTTGCACGGAGGGATTGTCTCATGTCCTAATGGTGCATAGGATAGTTGTGTGTACATGAGACTCCTGGACCAGCAGCCCAACTCTTCTCCCAGATTAACGCAAACCTTGGCTAGAAATGTGTGTGTGAATCATGGAGAGTTTCATGTTCAGAACAAAATGTGAAACAAGGTGAATTTTGCTCCTATTTGGTTTTGCCCTGCTCCAGCTAGGACCCCCTTGCAAGTCAAATAAGAAATGCTTTTCAAAACGCAGCACTAACTCTTTGGGAGCATACATAGCAGAATAAGTCCAGTTGGCCCAGAGGCAGCAGCATGAGAATGTGTATATTGTCAACTGACATCCCAAATGAGCTGAGTGAGAATTACGAAGCTAAGCACTCTGCACAGTAGTTATCCAGAAACTTAGCACCCGAAGGATGAAACTAGCAGAGGATCTTACTCAACTCAGCGGCTCTATTCTCTTCTACTCTCAGGCAAGATGGAAAGTCAGATGAAAGCTGGGCAAGATGTACCTATTCAAAAGCCTTGACATCAGTTATGTACGTACAATACAATGGGTGGGCAAGCATCCCTGCACTAATGTATCTGGTCTGTATTTTGGGCCAGATCCTCAGCTGGAGTAAATTGGAGCCAATAGACGTATGACACTTTAGATAAGCTATTACCAGCAGGACAGTGGGGTGGGAGGAGGTATTGTTTCATGATTTCTGTGTGTATATAAAGTCTGCTGCAGTTTCCACGGTAAACATCTGATGAAGTGAGCTGTAGCTCACGAAAGCTCATGCTCAAATAAATTGGTTAGTCTCTAAGGTGCCACAAGTACTCCTTTTCTTTTTGCGAATACAGACTAACACGGCTGTTCCTCTGAAATAGACGTATGGTGACTCACACCAGCTGAGGATTTGGCCCTTTCTATGTAAATTAGAAAGAGAACAGCCCCACCTATCATAGCTTTTGAAAACAGCCCCATTGGAAAAGCCTTGTTTTAATACTGACACTAACCAAACTACAGATAGGGATGATTCATCCCCCAACTCCTCCTTTGGGGTTTTAGAGATGCTCCCAAAGCAAAAATTCCCTGTACTGTCCTGGCACTAGGGGTATTAAAAATCTCTATCAGGACATGGATTTTGAAGCTGGTTGAAACACTTTAATCAGGTCACTTCTCACTCATCTTTTCTCAAACAGAAATCATCCCAATTTGTCATTATCCTCATATGTAATTCTGTCCATTCCATTTTTAATCTTGGACGCTCTATGCTATATACTCTCTGTTTTAACCAGCTCATATTTGAAGTCAAATAGGTTGGCCAGCACGGGACACTATACTCCAAATGTGGTCTAAGCAATGCTTCATAAAGAGCTAGCAAAATATCCTTGGATTTATGTAGAGCTAGTTGAAAACTTTGACAGAACAGTTTTCCAACAAAAAATGCAACTGAGTCAAAATTGAAAAGTTTTTCAGGAACATGTTCATTCTGATGACTTTTTTTGTTTTGATTAATTTTGTTTTGACTTTTATATTACATTAAAACATTAATTAATTAGTGTGTGTGTGTGTGTGTGTGTATATATATATATATATATATATATATAATTTAACAGTATGTGTATTTAATCCATACTATTTCATATTTTAATATAAAAATAAAATCTAAACATTTTGATGGTCCCAAATCGAAACTTTTTGGATTTTCGTTTTGAGGGAAATGTCAAAATTTCAGCTTTTTGTTCTGATTCACAATGACTTTTCTTTTTAATTTCAGAATTTCCCATGGAATGGAAATTCTGGGTCCTGACTAGATCTAGATTTGTGCCAGATTAAGAATTGTTTCACACTGGGGGATTGTTAATCCTGTACTCTAATCTACACTGCCCAATCTGCACAGAATTTAAAATATGAATTTTAATGTCACCAATCTTAAATCATCTTTCCCCAAACTTTGGGATGGAGACCTGGGGTCACCAGACTATTCCAGAAGTAAAGCATGAAACACTGGAGAACAGTGTGGGTGGAGAAAACTTTATGACATTGGATATGCCCCTCCCCAATAACTGATTTTATAATAGTGGGTAATCTACCCAATGCTCTTTGAAAGCAATTCATCTTCCATCCCTGCTCCGATATATCTTCTAATGCAGATGGCCACAAGAACTGCTCCCTAGTACAGGCCTTCAGGCAGAAACCCATCAACCAAAACTTCTCTTCTCTTCTCCCATGGCACTCAGATAAGATGAAAGTGCATAGGTGACTTGCCTCGGTAAAACTATTAATGGACACCCACCACACTAATACCATCCTCTGGGTGAGGAACAAGTTAATCATACTTTGTAGGAAAGAGAAAAATGTCTAAAATAAATGTATGCTCTTGCAGCCATGAAGCTGGAAAGTCTTGAAGGCCTAGAGCACTGAAGGACAATCCCTGATGGAATGGCTGGTTTCTAACAAGAGGCCTCAGAGCTGGCTGATGTTATTAAACTCCTGAATGAAGAAACCAGAGGTCTATTTACTAAGTCTTTCCCCTTGATAGCCCCATTTGATCAATTCCAGAGTCCTTTTGATAGGTAATTAAAAAAGCTTTTCCTAAGGTACAGTGTGCAGTGAACCATTAATTACTTTTCAGAACCCCAGAGATGCAATTCCTTTGCTATTGTGAAGCATTAACAGCAAACAACTAAAATGTCTGCCTCCATAAAAGGGCTGAATAAATTAAAGTAATTTATCTAAGATCTGGTGTTCTCTGCTCTTTGTGGCTGAAAATTTCAGTTCTTTCAGCATTAATAAGTTTGCTCTTTAAGGCTACATTTTCTCAATACAAATATCCATGACCATAACACAAAGAAATATCTTCTTTGGCTGATAGAGCTGATAGACCGAATCCATCTATTAGTATTATGGCTGTCACTTAGTTAGCACAATGTGCTAGGCATACAGTTACACAAAAGAGATCAGTTAATGTAAGGATCCTCACCTAGTGGCCACAATTTCTTGTAAAAGCCAATTTAGCTCTTATGGAGCTCTAGGATCATACTTTTCTCTAGTGTGTGCGTAATGCATCACAGCAAGTGTTTTTGACAAGAGGGAGCATGTGTGGGTGTGGCTAGGTCAGTGGTTCCCAAACTTTAAGAAACCTTTGAACCCTTTTCACTAAAATATCAAGTCTCGCGAACCCCCTCCTAAAAATGAATATTTCCAGGGATTTTCTCCTTTACCTGAGTATAAATTATAAAAGCAGTGATCTTAGAAATATAAAATTTGTTTTTATGACATGCTTATTATTATTACAAACTATTTATTATTAATTATTGTTTATCAATGCAGTATTTTTTATTACATTATGAAAACAGCAACTCTCTTCCAAGATCTCACTTTCATAGGTTGTATCACTTTGAATAAGCCTGTTATATGACAAGGTTCCTATGTTTCATCAAGGAGTATCAGCTGTGAAACAGCATGAAGGTATTTAAGAAGCCAATTCAAAGAGTTCCTCCTACATAAGCATTCAGGTCTTGAGCAGTCCAGGCAAACAACGCACGTTACAACAAAGCTTAAACTTGTTCTTCATAATAATTTTAAAAACAACACTAGCAGCCTATTTAATTTTAAAAACAGCAAAAAATATCCACCTCCCTTTCCATTTCTTATAAGAAGTCTTGAAGTTTAAATCTCCTCAGTGTGATAGATATGCTTGCTTTGATCTGCTTAGCTCTTGGAAGTCCAGGGGCTCAGGGCTGCTGGCCCCATGCTGCCTGGGGTCCCTAGGGACAGCTCTGTCCACCATTAGGGAATTTTTTCCCGAGAATTCCCTGTAACATTTCACGAACCCCCAGTTTGGGAACCACTGGGCTAGGTCTACACCAGCAGTTGGGGTGTGATTCCCAGCTTCAGAAGACATACTCATGCTAGTTCTCATCACAGTAGCAGTATCGAGCAGCGGCATGGGCTAGCTACCCCAAGTATGCACCCAGAGGGTCAGGTGGGTTTGCAGATAGCCTGTGCTACCCCAGCTATATTACTATTTTTAGCCAGCAAGCTCAATGAGAGTAGCACGAGTACGTTCACGGGAGCTGGGCATCACACACCCAGTTCTAAGTGTAGACGTAGCCTGTGTGTATTACATAAAAACACCTATGTTATTTATGTTGCAAAGTCAAGCCCTGGGAAGTTAGGAAATGCTGGACTTACAGTTGCCCGTGCTACCTTAATTTGGGCCCTGTGCATCCAATCTGTGCACTGAATGAGGCAGGAGATGTGTGGGAAAACATAGTATGTGATCATGCATTTGAAGAATTTATCATAATGCATATGCACAAGAAGGAAGAATTAAGATTACCTGAGCAACTGTAAATCTGGCATTTCCTAACTTATCCAGGGCTTGACTTTACAACCAAAATAACTTCCTTTTTACATGGTTTTTTGTATGCAATTTCCTACATGTGGTTCACTTATTTGAGTTGGTTTTTGTTTTTTAGGAAAAAGGCACAAATTCTGCTGTGCACAGCTGTAAACCCCCTTGCCCTATCATGCACAATCAGGAGGAACTGAGCGCTGAACTTTCAGCATTGTAGCACACATGGCTAACCCTTGAGCTAGAGACTAACTACATTAGCCAGTCGCAACAGACAGCTGTTGTCCCAGAAGGGGGTTGTGATGCTGGGACCATGTCCTAGGTCCAGGAGTAGTGGCCTGGCACATCCCAGCCCCCTCTCTCTCTCTACCCCTTCAGCACCTCTGAAAATCAGGCCACTCATATTCAGGTGCCTAAGCCAGGATTTAGGTAGCTAACTTTAGGCATTCATGTTTGAACATTCTGGCTGCAATCTGTATCAAAATTCTACTTGCCCACAGTGATCTGGGGAGCAAGATATCAATGTTTTCATCGGTACACAAAGCAGGAGCTCGAGTAGTATCAAAAGGCAGATGTTAGATTTGGAGTCTTCTCATCTAAATGGAAAATGGCCAACACACTGCATAATAACAGTGATTTATCAGAAAGGAGGTGTTGGCCAACTGGACTCTGGTATTTGGTGATGGATGTGGTAGAAGAACACAGATGTTTAGAAAGACATTTTTGACCTTGTTTTCCCCAGGTGAGAAACTTACAGAAGTGTCTTGGAGAAGGGTAAGGAAGACCGAACTGTCATACTCATGGAATATCATGAATCACAGTATTTCCAAACGTGATTTCTCTATTAAACAACATTTTGCCCAGAGAGGTCTCCACACTGTCACTACTGGCTCATCTAGGTGCTGCCATAGAAAACTGAAGTTTGCCTCCTGTCCATGAGTAAAAATTACAACAGAAAAGCAGAATATTTAAGCATGGCATAGGAAGTTTTGCTAATGCTTTACTGAAGGTGCCCTCTGGAAGATAAGAGGGAGCAGGAGGTGTAGCATCCTTGTATCACTACTGAGCTGACCCCCTATATGCTGAGACACTTGTCTGCATTATGCTTTTCATGGTAGCAACAAAAGTGATAGCTTCCACAATATGTGCTTTTTTGTGCACTGCAACTAAACTGAGAAACTGCTGCAAGAAATATAGAGCGAGATGAAGAGGGAACAGAGCAAATATAAACAGAAAAATGCATTAGTCAATAGTGCCCACAGATCAGCCTAGAGGTGAACAACCTGCAGATATTAATAATATACTCAGCAGCAGCAAGGAGCTGTGAATGGGACTGCATGTGGGAGAGCTACATAATCCCTTACTTCCTTCTTCATTCCTTCTTCTCTTGGCTTGTGCCTAACATGATGAATAGTGAACATTTCTGAAGTTTCTGTCTGTTTATATGAAGGGGGATCCAAATAGTTCCACCAGAAGCATTAATTCCTTAGATATTCACTGCAATAAAAATAATCCTGTGCAACTCATTTGGCATTAATGTGGATTTTATAAATACTTTTATAGGATTTCCACTGGAAATTAGATAGCTAATTGGGACCATTGTTAGCTAACTGGACCATAAGTTTTAAAGCATTACCTTGTTTTTTCACAAATCTAAAAGACATAGAGCACATTACGCTGACAACAACAAGCTGCAAAATGAAATCCCAGTTCAGTCCAATGCAAAATGTTTCAGCTGAAAATGTGTGGAAAATCACCCTGAGTCATAATTAATCCATATAATAATTATTATACACCATTTTGCACTTGAAAGTAATATGTAAGTATCCCTTCTGATATTTAACTCTTGCATCTTCCCAGAGCATTAACAGTTCAAAATTGCTAGAACACAGAAATTGACTACGAAGGCCTATGAAATTTCCTAAGTGATGGTCAGCAGTCCAACTCCGTGTTCATCAGATTTGGTGCAGGTGAAATGCAATGGGAAATCGGACTTCTCAAAATGCTGTTCAAGATCAAATCTAATTAACTCATCTAAAAAGTCCATTTGAAAAAACAACCCTGCCTCTGGTGTACGTGGGATACCAAGAGAAGAGAGAGTTGAGATATGTTTCCAGCGGAGGGCAACAAAAATGATTGGGGGCTGAAGCATATGACTTATGAGGAGAGGCTGAGGGAACTGGGATTATTTAGTCTGCAGAAGAGAAGAAATGGGGGTGGGGGATTTGATAGCTGCTTTCAACTACCTGAAGGGGGGTTTCAAAGAGGATGGAGCTTGGCTATTCTCAGTGATGGCAGATGACAGAACAAGGAGCAATGGTCTCAAGTTGCAGTGGAGGAGGTTTAGGTTGGATATTAGGAAAAACTTTTTCACTAGGAGGGTGGTGAAGCACTGGAATGGGTTACCTAGGGAGGTGGTGGAATCTCCACCCTTAGAGGTTTTTAAGGTCAGGATTGGTCCTGCTTTGAGCAGGGGGTTGGACTAGATGACCTCCTGAGGTCCCTTCCAACCCTGATATTCTATGATTCTATGTTTCCTACACCATGTTTAGGTCAAAAGGTGATTTTTATTGCAATCAAGGGAACTGTAATTTCAAGAGAACTATTTACTGTAATTAATTCCATTTGGCACATGAAAATAAAATGCCTAAAAAATTGCTGCCTGCTTCTGTGCTGAGTTAGTGTTTCCCCATTTATGGGGACAGGCTGTCCTTTGAGTTTGAAGGTCTCTGTGACAACAGCAGGTGGAAAAGCAGAGAAATGCAAACATACAGGAAAAGCAGCTTGCTGGCAGGATTACACAGGTTTGCAGATTTCTTTGCAATGGAACGACACTGGGAGTTGCTACAATTTAGTACACTAGCATTGGTTCCGTCTGGCTGTATGTCTCCTTTGCGAGATATGCCTTTCCTGTTTATTGCATGGATGAAAATGCATCCAGAAAAGCCATTATATCACTGCAAAAGGTTTTTTTTTCCTGCTGATAATAGCTCACCTCAACTGATCACTCTCATTACAGCGGGTATGGCAACACCCATTTTCATGTTCTCTGTGTATATATATATCTTCCTACTGTATTTTCCACTGCATGCATCTGATGAAGTGGATTTTAGCCCACGAAAGCTTATGCTCAAATAAATTTGTTAGTCTCTAAGGTGCCACAAGTACTCCTTGTTCTTTTTCCTGATACAGACTAACACGGCTACCACTCTGAAAACCATTATATTGCTGTACATTTACTTAAGGTCTGCTAGGAAGAGTCACAACTAGAATGCTTACCGTATCTCTATATAGAAGATGGACAAAAGTGGTGACATTTACAACAGTTAAAATATAATGAAAGTCAATATTTAAAGCCACAATTTTTCCAAAAGAGCAGTAATATGTGGGAGTTTATCTATTTGCATATTACAACCTCCACATTTGCATGGGTAAACTGTATTCACATTCATAAATTGGGTATAACAATCTGCACAAAGTCAGTTGATCAAAAATATTCCCAGTTTGCATCCACAACACCTACATGTGTGTGCAAATGTGGGCGTTTGAATGGGCAAAGTGGAGGTTAGACAGGGCAGGAAGGATGGCCTGGAGGGCAGGGTGTTGGATCATATTAAAGAAGTTCTGTATTAAAATCACAAATGAGTTTGATTCCCCAGAGTTTAAATTCCAGGGTATTACTAATTAAGAGGTCTCTTGGTTTTTGGTACTGTTTCTCTCCCTCTATGTGTGAAACTTGCAAGCTGCTAATTGTGTTAGTACATTCTAAGACAGAGTCTGTTCTCAAAGCAATTCACAGAGAGAGAGACTCAAAGCAATACTCTAACAACAGAAACAGCACCCAGAGACTCCCCGCCCTTTTGTTGTATTAACAATTGTGATTAAAATAGAGATAGAGGATGTATGTGGATGGATGCTTGGTGTGGATAATAACTGAATGATCAGGGAGGTGCCAGCCTAAGAATCCAGTGTCCATTGGCTGAAGAAGGCGTCAAGTGGAAATAACCAGAGGACCCGCCCCCCCGGAGGGCAGACTGGAATCCACCCAACAGCCTCAAGAATGGGAGAACCAAAGAACAAGATAACATCTTGGAGCCGTCAGGAATGTGCTATCTGCTGATTGATTCAGCAACAGCATGATGAAGCAATTCCCATAGACTGGCATAGGAAGAAATTCCTATAAAAATAGACTCTAAAAAGTGAGAACTTTGGGGTCTGATTCTGCAAACCAACTTCCAGGAGCATCAGATGAGCATCTGACAAGGCCCTGCTCCCTCCTCATGTCCAGGCCACCTGGCCAGTGGCTTGGCATGAGCAACTCTAAGGCTGGTAACTATGATAACAACCTTGCAGAACCTGTGTGTGTGGGTGTGTATGTGTGTGTTTGTATGAATGAATGTGTGAATAAATATGAGATTGAATGGAATGTTATAGCTATAACTAACTGCTTACTATGATTCTTTCTGTATTCACAATAAATGTGGTATTTTGCCTTTTTCCCTTTAATAAGATCCTGCTGGTTTTTATTTTATTGGTACAACAAGGGCACTGACGTGGGACTTGGGAGTTCTGGGTCCAGTTCTGAGATCAGCCACAGACTTCCTGTGTGATTTACAGGCCTTAATTCTACCACTGTTCTTCATCTGTAAAAATAGAGATATTTCTCTACAGTCTGAGGATAAAATCTGTTAATGATTGTGATGGCCACACAGTACAAAGGAAGACAGAGAGATAAGGAGTCCTTTGGCGTACAAGGTTTTACATAACAATTTAGGGTGGGATTTTCAAACCCTCACTTATCACTAATTTCTAATGAGAACTGGGCATCCAACCCCCTTAGTCAGCTTTGAAAATTTCAGTCTTAGTATATGGATGAAACTGCACATCGGTCACACCATAGTAGATTTGTTAGGATGCAACATTCATGTATAACACTGAACAATGGATAAACCAAGAAAGTAACTCTTGATAGTTTTTGCTCTTGTCCCTTCCTTCGTGTTAGTACATGGCTCATGTGGGATACTGTACTTTTGAACGCTTCGTGTCAGTGGGTGTTCAAGTGAGAGAATTCCCAAGTGTACCTCGTGTTTAAGTGTTTGTATGTCTGTCGTTGCCAGAATCAAAACAAGGTTGTTTGTGAGAATCACCGTAGAAAAGTCAAATCTAATCAAATTCGCCAACTGAATGGAGGTAGAATCTCCCTCTGATACACACAGATTAAATTCAGCCCTACTGCTGAACTTTCACTAATTTTTCAAAACAAATTCAAACTAAAGGTTTGTTGAGGCTTGGACATGTCTGAATATATATGTTTCCAGGCCTAACTAGAACCACCCCAAGAGTATCGAAATATCACACAGAAAGCAGATCTCGTGGTATTTCAGACATTTAAGAAGACAGTATAATCATATGGGAGTCCAATCAAAATGGGGGCACCCAAAAGGTTTGGATAATCACAGATGCTGATCTGAACCAATGGTCAAAGCTTCTAATTAGAGCTGAGCCAGAGCCAAACTCCAAATTCCAGCATCACCAATTTGAAATATCCCCACATTTTGAAGATATAGCAGCTAGATCCAAACTTTAGCATTGGCTTCTTTTCACCTTTTTAGTGCTTCACCCACCCGTATTTACTAACTACTTGAGTTTATTAGCTAACAAGAGGCATGACCTAAACCTCACTGAAGTCAAATGAAAGATTCCCATTGACCTCAATGGTGTTTGAATCAGGCTTAATATATAACTTTAGTGGTCACAGGATAATCCCAATACTGGAGGGTTTACCCTTTCTCCAGGTGAATCCCATGCTGGATTTTCATCACATGTTGAGTCAGGTGTAACATCTAAGCAATATTCTTCTCTCTCTCTCTTTATAATTTATCTAATTTAAGATTACTTTTCCAAACCAAGCATCTGAGTCAGTGAATGCTGAGTCAATGGTTCTGAGACTAGATTGGCATGTAACATCTAAGGGAATCTGTGAGTAGGCTGAAGTTTTATTTTGCTAAATTTAGTTTCTGGCTTCTTAAATTGTCTAAGATCTTTTTTGAATTGTAATCTGCTCATAGAGCTGTTGTGCTTGACTAAACTTTTCTCCCCCCCTTTTCTCTCCAAGGTACTTTTATTTAACTTCCACTTCTGCCTGGGAACCCGAATGGGGATTTTTAAACAGAAGATTATTATTAGAAATTAATTAACTATTCTTTTCAGTTCTGTCTACTGAGAGCAGCTAAGCATTGCTGCTGATCTTCACTGCATTAAGACATTACTGATTGTCATTCTCAGAATGACTGCAAGAATGACTTTTCTGGAGAATATATAATGATATAAATATGAAAGATTTGAAAGGCACTTAACACAACCTATAATAAATCAGTAAAAATATTAAACATATAATTGCCATGTCAAATGCAGTGTAGACATGTGAAGAATGAGATATTATAGTGCAAATATGCACATTCCACAGACAGTAAAAAATCTTAAGTGCATCTCTGACTGTAATTAAAGGCCCCTGCTGTGATAGTCTTATTCCTTGTTTCATCACAATATAGACATGAGTAAATACCCTGCCTCTACTGTTCTTTCATAAGAACACCCAAGTATAATTAAACATGAAGCATTTGATGTTTTCAATCTTAAACAATCAGTGTCTACAAAACAGAGCTGTTTCCATTTGTTGGTGCTACCTCATCTTTCATAGTACATGAATCCAACAGGCAGAGAGAGAGGCTCCTGCTGCTAATATCTGAGCTCATTTGGCTGTGGCTAAGATTTTAGTGAACAATGCTTAGCAAAGCTTGCACTTTGAAGTCATTACTGAACCAAAGGCATGGACGTGCATATTGCGGTATTACTTGTAAGGTTAGCTACAGATGCTGACCTGATCTCCATGCTTGAGATCACAATTGGTCTTTATAGTTTTCATTACACTCAGGAGCGTATATCTGGCTAACCTTTCAGTACATTCTGAACATAAGGCATGCATACAGAGCTGCTACCATGGTCAGAGGAACAACAATCACTTGCACTAATAAAAATGTAGGATTCAACTTACTTTTTTGGTCTGTAGTCAGGAATGGACCTATCCAGTGATATCCTGTCGCTGAGCTGGGCATTGTAACCATACTCTTCATATTTAGTCTCAGATTCATGACTGTCATCTCTCAAGGTAGCAGCCATTCCTCCCTGGCCCAAGCCTCCTGGACCTTCAACTAGTCCCATGGGCTTGGCTAGACCTAGAAAGAAAACAAAAATGCAATTGAAAGGATAGTATATAGGAGGTAACAATAGGGTTGTGCTTATGTGTTTAGTTTTTTTAAACATTTAAGCAAATAGTAATCTGTTCTGGAGTTTTTATTAAGTAAGCGTACAATGACTGGACAAAGAAGGTGAGGATCAGAGAAAATGTTACCTCTAGGAATACTGGGCTAGATCCTCAGCTGAGGTAATGTAGCATAGGCTCAATTCTTTTTTACTCAAACAAAATGCTGAAAAGCCCATCCCCACTTGAGATGTTAGCCAATGAACAGTGCACCTGGTATGTTTTATCCACTAATGTAATAATGCTAATTTCAAGAAATCAATTTAAAAACAACAAATATAAACACAGAGAAAAAGAAACCCATCTACAGATACATTGTCAAATGCATCTTCCATGGCAACAGAAACTTAGATTACTGATGGATTCTAATAAATAATCTCATCACATATCACAAACCTTAATGGTGCGGTTCCATTTTCTGAAGAGCTGCCTATCCATAAGTCATTAAAAGTTATGAACTTATTTATAAAAGTCTTCTGGGTCCTGTACAGTAGCTTACAAATAATTCACAACACAGAGCAAAACAATTATAGCTAGAGCTGGTTGACATGTGTCAAATTAAGATGGTTTGAGAAAAAATAGTCAACATTTTCTCTCTCTCTCTCTCACACACACACACACCAGACAATATTTTTAGTAAGAGGCTGAGGCTATATCTCCTTCTTCCTTGCACAGGAGTGCAAGGGCTTTGACAATCTTGCCTTTACTATGTAAGAGATGGAACTCTTGGGGATCTCCTTTGTAACCTCATTGCTAAGCTCTGCCCTCGTTGTTTATCATAGCACCATCATTGGCACCACAAATCCCTAGTTACAGATCTAAGGTGGACTTACACAACTTAGTAGATGACAATAAGTTTGAGAGCTAAAATATTAAGGCCAACATTTTTAAGTTTGGGAGCCTATAGTGAGACACTTAAAGCATACTTAGGCATCTAAATATAAACAGCCTGCTTTAACATAGGTACTGAGCACTTGAAGCTCAGGTATTTAGTACCTCTAAAAATCAAGCCACTGTTAGTTAGGTGCCTAAATGTGGATTTAGGCACTTAACTGTTGGCACTCATATCTGAAAATATTTGTCTTAACACTGCAGGGAGCAATCTCAATGCAATTTGGGCACTTGACAGCCACTTGAGCCTTTGAAAATCTCCCCTGGTAACTCACAAGTTCATTGCCAAGTATCTAGTTAAGTTCCTCTTCATCATGCCCCTGAAATGCTTGATACTCTCAGTGTGAATCATGGGCCTTCGGTTACAAGGGATTGAAAACACTACAGCAAATCTTTCTTGACATGGCCAAGCCATTGAAAAATTCAAACAGCTCTAGGCAAAGAAGCCAACTGAGTTGTCAAAATGAAGGAAAAACATGAGGATCATGCTGGCAGAATCTCATTATGGTTATGTGGTATGCGTGGGAGGTGAGCCATTGGTCTGATGGGTGACTGGCTTTGAGGAAGAGAAAGAATAGGTGAGCAGGAGCAGAACTCCCCAAGGCCATGTAGGCATGGGAGGGAGAGAGGGAAAGGCTGGAGTTTCAAAACAGAATGTTTAAAAAGTTTCTTGTTTTACTGAGGCAGAGAGAGGAAGGCCACAGAACAGTGACATCTGGCTTGAGGTAGAAGCTAACTTGCACAAAGGTTCTCTAAAGCCGCAAGTAAAACAGAACTCAGAAAGGTACAACATATGAACATCACAAGTGCATTTTGGGATGGAGAAACTCACCCGAGCACTCTACCAGGGGAATCCCCAGCCCACCCATTTAACCAGCTTTATTGGCCCTTTGTGATACCGGAGCGGAGATCTGGCCCATGGTGTCCTCACAAGTGCCCTTGCACTTACACATCTACATAACCTGTGGATATGGTGGGTGCTGGCGTCACAGGGATAATGCATCTGATAGCAATGGATGGAGTCCATATTAAAAGCCTGATTTATTAAACGTATTGCTCCTTTCTATAAATAAGCCTCTTATCTATTTGCAAGAAAGGAACAGGAGGGTCCATATCAGTAATTAAATACACTTTCCTCACTCTCCACTTCCCAAAATCCAATTTTCCCCCTTAAAAGT
Source organism: Lepidochelys kempii (assembly GCF_965140285.1). Taxonomy (NCBI): domain Eukaryota; kingdom Metazoa; phylum Chordata; order Testudines; family Cheloniidae; genus Lepidochelys; species Lepidochelys kempii. The sequence continues at coordinate 19,381,479 of NC_136394.1, read as the reverse complement.
AAAATCTGGGAATCAAATGAGCATACCTTCAAGTGGGAGTCTTGCAACAAGAGTAAGGTATCAAAAAACACAAGGGGAAATTCAAGAAGTTAGCTCAGCTGGACTGTATAAAAACATTCAACATCAGGCAGTTTTGGCAGCAGGCACAGAACCTTTTCCAGCTTTGACAAATGTTGCAGCAAGTCGTCTTTGTGCTAGTCCAGCATGCAAATGCTGAATGCATCTTTCCACGTTATGCTGCGCTGCCAAATGCAGGGGCAGAAAACCCAGAGAATTTGTTTCTATACAGCATTGTGCAGCAATATGAGCAAAACTAAACAAAAGACTTGACGAGCCAGAACATTTCCGGTGATTTCATTGAAGTTGGCTGTGTTTTGAAGCTATCCTTTAATTCATGGAATTGTTCAAAGTAAAGCTCCCACAAGCTACAAAGCATGTGGGAATCCTTTGTTCCTTTCTTCAGGCATGTGCTGAAACATTTATAAAACTGTCTGGTTGATACTGGCCATCCTCCTACTCTGTGGGCTACACTGAAACTTGGACTGCATCCCCGCAGTGAGGGGACTTACTAAGACTCCCACATCTGCCCTTAACCAAGCTACCTGAGCCGTGGGTCTGGGGGTGTAAAACCCAGTTACTCCCTCTCCAGAACAAGTGAGAGTGGAGGGATGGGGAACCAACACAGCTCTGGCTCCACTATCCTTCCCACTACTGGCCAGCGTAACTCTGTTGGTGTGGAGGGTGTCAAAATTTGCCACAGGTGTAGGCCGGTAGCAAATCACTCTTGCCTCGCCCGTGGATTTAGAGCGCAACAGGGCAGGCATTGTGTCTCAGTGGGGAGTCTGAATCACAATGCCTTCTGGGACTCCTCTTCTGTGAGAACTGCAGCTTATCCCACCCCACCCTGTGCTCAAAGGCACAGCTGAGCCCTCGGTTTGTGCAGTACCCAGCATCATGGGGCACAATGCTGATCGGTGCCTCTAGGTGCTATGCTAATAGTGATAAATACTGGGGCTGTGGAGTGCCATTTAAAGTGTGCCTTGTCCCCCTCGCTGGACCCTCCTCTTCCCCTGAGGCACCCATCTCTGCCCGCAGCCTTACCCTGTGAGCACGTGTTCCTACACCTACCCCCACCAAAGCTGAGTGAGTGCTATTGAGACCTGGAGAGCAGAGATGCAGCACCCCTCAGGTTTGGCCTTGCCAAAAAGTGGCCGGACGGTGGCCCGGGTGGACCTCCTCCCAACTGGCGCCACAGCCTGAAAACTGTAGCCTCTGAAGCATGCTAGCCGCTTTGCAAACAAACACACTGACAAAGACAGTTCCTGCCCATAAGAAGTTAATGTCCCCCCATGTAATTTGCCATTTTGCTCTATAAAAAAGCAGCATTACCCCATCCATCATGAATGGCTATTCTTTATTACTCATCCCATTTAGAGGAAATGCCCAACCAGCACCCCTTTTTCACTGAAACTCCACCGAAATGTTTTGGAAATCTTTTTCTAAAGTACGTTAACCTGCTTGTAGTTATCCCAATAAAACAGCTGGGATTGTATTATTGACCAACATACAACAGTATTACATTTTTGCATTCTGCAAGTATAAGGAGAAACTATAACCAACGATGCCTAAGTACAATTAAGAATTGATTTTATCATGCCTATGATTCAGTACATGCAAATGGAGCAACTGTAACCAATAGTGCTATGCCTCAGATTTTTGCGGTTGAAAATTTTCCAACAGACCAGCTTTCTGTAGGAAAATGCCAATTTGACAAGATCAAAACATTTCACTGTATAGATTTTGTTGAAATTTTCAATGAAAAATTATTGAAGAGCTTCATTTTCACTTTAACAAATGGAATATTCTATCATATGTATAAAGTTATTATATACTATAGGAATCAAACCAAAGCTCTTGGACCTGATTGAAATGAAGTGCTTCAATCAGGTCATTAGGAGTTTCTCAAAAAAAAAAAATGCAGAAATTCCATATTGTGGGAAATGTTGACATTTCTACTTTTTGTTCTGATTTGGGACCAAAGGAAATTAGGAAGAGTCTGAATCCTCCACGAAATGGAAATTCTGAGTTTTGACCCATGCTAGTATTTAATATGATGCAATGTAGACTACAATGTAAAGCACTGATCCTGCAAGCCCATACTCAGACAAGTAGTCCTTGGTCACATAAGCAGCCCTTCAGAAAGCAATGGAACTACACCCCTGAGACGCTACTTTATTAAGAATAACTACATGCAGGTTTAGACTTCTTCCAAAACACATGATTTCCAGTATTGACTAGTGATTTTGAGCACCTCCGTTTTTGGATGCCAACTTTAAAGGGGCCTGATTTTTCAGATGGAGGGTGCTCAGCACTGTCTAACAAAAATCAAACCCTTTTAACATGTCTCAAGTCACGCACCCAAGAATTTGAAGAACTCAGAATCATTAGCAGTCACTTTATAAATGCTTGGCTGCAATGTTTAAGTCACCGAAAGATCCTGGAGTATGAAGGTTTCTTCTTTAGGCTTACTGGCTCACATTCTGATGTCAGTTACACCAACGTACGTAGAGGGTGACTCCAGCAAAGCCAATGAATTTACACTGGCATAAAGGACGTAAGTTCTGGCCCACTCACTTTAGTGGTAAGGATGGTTTGGTTACAATAGAAGGTAACTGTATTTACTTCTTATAGTTCAGGTTCTGCTTCTTTATGAGCAAAATCGTTGCATCCTGAAAGGCCCAAGGACAAGAGGAATCAAGCATTCAGCATGTGGAGAGTCTCAAGCGGTCTGTTTGCTATTGTTCTCGCTAGAAAGATGGCTAGGTAACACAGCCCAACCATGTATAATTGTAATACTTTAGTATGCTTTATTCCCAAGTCTAGTATTTTAACTGTTCGTGCTGCTAATCTGATCTCGTTCTAGAAAACAACCAGAGTTGTACTTAAAAGATACTGCTGGGTTAGGTTTTTTTGTTCTCATTACCCCGTGCTACTGTAGCCTGCTTGCAATTACCATAATAATGCAGCAATATTGACCAATGTACAGCAGCAAAATAAATGATAACACATTGCGTCATTCTGCAAGTACAATGTAAAAGTGGTCCTACTAGCATTTAAGAACAATTTACTATTACTTGTCCTATATTCTCCATCCATACCTGCGAATGCAGTAATTACAGGCAATATGTTTCCTTTTTATACTTTGCTAGTCAGCAGTTAGATGTAATGATCCCATATCAGATAGCATCTATATAGCACCTTTTGTCTCAGATGATGCCCAAATGCTTTACAAATTGCTTTCTGTATAGAAATAACTGCAAAAGCCAGTAGCATTTGGCCAGGTCATGGCCCCTGATCCATGCATGGACAGTTCCCTCAGCACTTGGCCCTCCAGCATGAAAGAGAAGGGTGGGCTTGCCATCTCTGCAGCATCATTCTGCATGGAGATGGGGTCAGGATATGAGGGATGAGGAGCCCCATATTGGGTGGAGGTGGAACCAGGGCTGTACGGATATATTTTGTTCATTCTTGTGCCCTGTGGTGCTTGCCTGGAAACGACAATACAGTTCAGGACTGTATTATCTGTTCTGCATAGCTCCCCTTCACGGTGAGGAACAACGCTTTAGAAGTAGGAGAGTGGGTCAGCCATTGCTAGGGAAAGTCATAGGAAACAATGCTCCCAGGGTATAAGGGAGACAGAGACCCAGCATAAGGCACAAGTTCTCCTATGTGTCCCAGACGATGGCTCCAGATTTGGGGCAGGTCCCACAGCTCTTTCCAAAAGAGGAAAACCCTCACACTCCTGACAGTACGATTGAGGGGGATCCTCATAGAGATTTCTTCCTCCTTATTCACAGATGATCCAGGCCACCATGTGGACATTCGAAGAGCTACATTCACTGAATCTGCAGGGTCAGGTCCCACAGCACCTAGAATTCCCCGTAGAATTCTCCAATCCAAGTAGTATGCCAACCTACTCCTGCTTAGCTTATGAGATCTGATGAGATCACATCATGCTGTAATACAGTTGAGAGAATCCAAAGAGCACCAAGTGCTCAAACAAGTAGATATCTCAAACTACTTGGAGCTCAGATAATAAGACTGCAGAGCTGAAAAGCCCTTCAAAGACTGGCTTCGTTAAATCCAGCATAATTTGCTTTATAAGTGACAGAAAGCTTATTCACTATGAATAATCATTTTTCACAGATCTCAAGATGAAGACAGAAAGAACCCACATACATTTCTTTTTTATTTCAGATACTGAACTCCTCTCTGTCACAAACCCAAGAGATCAGCAAAAAACAAATGAACAAACATTAACACCATATTGTACAGCAGCCACTTAGGAACTGTACAATTCCTAAGGTCATCCAGATTCAGAAAACCTATGGTAAAGGTGTAACATCAACTGCTAATCAGAATCAGCAAGAAAAAAAAAGAGAATGGTAAGAAAATGCAGACTGTAAGAATACACACATGCCCTATCCAATTTCATAGTCAATAATAGATGCCAAATCTTCACAGTGTACACAAATGACTGCATCAGGACAACTGCAGGCGTCACTTCCAAAATATAATGAAGGTTTTACTAGAAAAAGAATCCAGTGTAAGAAACTTTGCTTGTATTAGTAAAATAGATGACTCATCAGTCCTGTGCGGCAGAGTGTGAGCAACGATTTCAGCCTAAATAACACTGTCAGCTCCTTTAAAGGTCTGATATGGAACAGAAAGTTAAAATAGCATTTTATAAATCTTATTAATAGATTAGATAGAAAGAGTAATAAGAACTGTATTACTCCAGCAAGGCCACCACAATCAATGGAGAGAATGAAGTACCGGTTCTAGGCCATGGTAGCCTACTGATACTGTGCTGAGCCAACATAGGTGGAAGGACTCTAAGAACTTCACTTTGCTCTGGTGCCTGGATCTTTTCTCTACTATGTTGTGTCTGAGCAGCATCTGTGGAAAGAAATAAGCTACTGGAAATATTGGTACTGGGCAGAGGTGCAATTGCTATTGATTTTATGTGGAAGGTGCTCAGCTACTACAGGGATGGATAGCAGTATACAATCCTAAGATGAAAGAAAGAGAGAAAAGCTCCCACCTCTGAATGTTGGCAAGCATCTGGGTTTTAACCCTTTTTATCATGTTTAGTTGTCTTTTTTTAAGTCACATTTTCTTCAAAATCTATTTGCATTTTTAACCTTTCATTGCATACCAGTAAGTCACCGTGGCACAGTGGTGGTGTTTTGTTTTTGTTTTCTTAAGAAACCACTGCTTTAAACTAGCCACAGATATTGCCAATATTTTATTTCACAGAAGAATAGACTGAAAAGATTATTTTATACTACTAGAGGAAAAAAATTTAAAAATATTTACTCTGCTTTATCAAAGATTTCTTAGGGGCTTATTAAGCTAATAGGAGACCATGAAAAAATTCCAGGACGCAGATCCCCCTTAATGTCAATCTGGTCATACATTGGTCTAAAACCAGTCTACAGCATAAGACTGGTGTAACTCAGTGTTGAACAGGGCCCTACAGTCTCCTTTGTCTTGAAATTTTAAGACAGTGGGAGGACTTTGACTGTCTGTTGGAGCCATCAAAGACTCAGGAAGGCAGGCGAAGAAGTTTGAGGAACACTTTTGGCCATTGCTTAGTGATAAGGTCATGGGCGAGATGTGTGAGGATGCTGGTGGCAGAGCTGTCAGCTAATTGTCTGAGCTAACGACTTATAGCTAAATCACATTTCCAGCATATCTTGCCTATTTCAATCCCATAACTAGGGGATAGAAAAGTGGAGTTGGGTCACAAAAGGGACTCCCCAGTTGAGCTGCCACCAGCAGATGTATATATTTGTCTGAATGTTTAGGCTTTTCTGCAAAAATACAGACCAAATTCTGCACTTAATCACACCTGGTACAACTCAACTGACTTCAGTGTGGTCTGATGGGATAGTTCAGAATTTATCTTGGTCATTTTAGAGATCACTGTGGAAGAGAGGAAGATCTGTACACATGGGGAGCAGAGTCAGTCTTGGTAATCTTAACCAGATTAATTACTTCACGGAACGCATCATTTTCTAGGAAGAAACAAGGCTTTTCTTTTTCACTGTAAATCCTGTCACAATGGGAAAATAACAGAACAAATGTATGTGGAAGACTGATAAAACAGGGAGATCAAACTGCATCTGTGATTCCTTTTTAGTATTTTTTTTTCCACTTGCAGAACACATACATGCAGTAATATTTCAGGTTCAATCCAGGGTTGTTTGAGCCATACTTAACCTTCCTCCCCTTCCAACTTAGAACAACAAATAGAGAATATTCATCTGCATTTACAATTGCCTACAATAGACTCCATTCCAGACCATTTCCTGGCTTTCCTGCACCTTCTGTCTTAGTTCACCGGCCCCTTTGTCACAGTAGCTTTGCTCCCAACTCTCCATTATTAGTATTAGCACCACTTCCAACTCCCTTGTGATCCTACCAAAGTAATACAATGGATCTCCTGACACAACCATGCCAGCTCCACCACTGTCAGTTCTGGTAAGCACCAAACTTTCTACCACTGAAGCAAATGGTAAACTCCCATTGACTTCAGTGGTGCAGTTCAGTCCTCTTCCAGGGCCGACCGCCCAGGGGCACCACGGTCAAGGGGGCACCGTTAGGCAGCGCAGAGTTGAGCACCACCAGTGTAGTGTCAGAAACTGCTCCTGGCTAGCAGGGGAGCACCAGTTGTGGGGGCAGCCAGATTTCTCCCTCCTTCCTCCCGGTGCAGGAACATGGGAACAGAAGCAAGCGGTGACACACAGATATTGCTCACCGCCCCCCGCACCATGTTCCTCTGGACCTCCCTAAGGAGCTGTGAGGGGGGAGCAAGGAGCAACACCAAGCACTCTGTGCATTGAGGGACAAGCAGCAATGCCAGTTGCTCCATGCATTCAGGTCAGTTTCATGTGGGCACAGGGGGCACAGTGCAGGGGTTAGGGGTGAAGGGGGATGGAGAGCCAGGGGAGCCCACAGGGACCAGGGGCAATGGGAGTACACCCACAGGGGGCCAGTGGGCGGGTGCGGGTGCCATGCCTATGGAGGCCAGGGGTACCAAAATACATGTTTGTCTATAGCACCATTTTCCCTAAGGCCAGCCCTGTTAGAGGCCACCCCCATGCATCATTTTTGCTTCTGCTCTTGTCTGACTCTTGTCCCAACCCTCCACATCAATAGTGGCTCCAATCCCAACCCTTTGAACTTGATTCCTCTTTTATTCACACTGGTTTTACCATAGTATAACTCCATTGCCTTCACAGGAGTTACTCTTGATTTATAGTGCTGTAAATGGGAGGACATAATAGCCCTTAGTTGATTATTTGCATAGGCATCTTGCAATTTTCTTTTCCAAGGGTTGCATCTTCCTAAATGTTTTTTTTAATTGGGGGGCAGGGGGAAATGGCACTTCATCTCTTTAAAAGCTTCCCCCTTCCCACCCCCGCCCCTAGATTTTTCAATTGAAAACCTGTCTGCAATATCTTCTGAGGGAACCAATACTCTTAGACGTTAGCTTAATCATAGAATAAAGAAGGAATTCAGGGACAATGAGAAATTCACATAATTTGGAGCAGCTGACTTTTGGTAGTCTAATCAGTTTTTTAAATTACAAGAAAAAAGGTTTGTAGGCTATACGATAGATATGTTAACACAGTTCAAGCAAGCATTGACTCAAAAGTTCTTTTTATCCAAGTAGCTCTAGACAGAATTTGTTAATATGCTGAACAGGAGTACAGGACAAAATGAAGGAACAGCATCAGTTCTCAAAGCAAGTACAAGATTGGTTGTGTCTAGCAAATACTGCAAGTCTCAATTCTCTCACCTTTATGTTTTATTATTATTTGTACTGAAGTGGCACACAGAGACTCTAAACCAGAATCAGGGTGCCATTGTGCTAACTGACGCATGGGCCCAAATATAGCTACAGATGACTGTTTGACAGATGACACAATAAAAGACAGACTCTTCCACAAAGTGTTAAGAATGTAGGTTAGGGCAAAATACTGCTGATGTCCAAGACAAGCAGCTGGGTTGGGAAGGGTGAAGCAATAGCAAACTGAGCCAGATGTCACACATTAAATAAAGGTCTCAGTACTAAAGTACTCAGTGCTTTTTTTGCCTCGGTCTTCACAGACAAGGTCAGCTCCCAGACTGCTGCACTGGGTAGCACAGTATGGGGAGGAGGTGAGCAGCCCCCAGTGGTGAAAGAACAGGTTAAGGACTATTTAGAAAAGCTGGACATGCATTACAAGTCGATGGGGCTGGATCTAATGCATCCAAGGGTGCTGAGGGACTTGGCCGATGTGCCTGACCAACCTGATTGCCTTCTATGATGAGATAACTGCCTCTGTGGATATGGGGAAAGCAGTGGATGTGATATACCTTGACTTTAGCAAAGCTTTTGATACAGTCTCCCACAGTATTCTTGCCAGCAAGTTAAAGTAGTATGGATTGGATGAATGGACTATAAGGTGGATAGAAAGCAGGCTAGATCATCGGGCTCAATGGGTAGTGATCAACAGCTCGATGTCTAGTTGGCAGCTGGTATCAAGGGGAGTGCCCCAGGGGTCAGTCCCAAAGCCGGTTTTGTTCAAGTCTTCATTAATGATCTGGATGATGGGATGGATTGCACTCTCAGCAAGTTCGTGGATGACACTAAGCTGAGGGGAAGAGGTAGATATGCTGGAGGATAGGAATAGGGTCCAGTATGACCTAGACAAATTGGAGGATTGGGCTAAAAGAAATCTGATGAGGTTCAACAGGGAGAAGTGCAGAGTCCTGCACTTAGGTCGGAAAAATCCCATGCTACAGGCTGGGGACTGACTGGCTAAGTGGCAGTTCTGTAGAAAAGGACCTGGGGATTACAGTGGATGAGAAGCTGGATGTGAGTCAATAGTGTGCCCTTGTTGCCAAGAAGGCTAACGGCATATTGGGCTGCATTAGTAGGAGCATTGCCAGCAGATTGAGGGAAGTGATTATTCCTCTCTATTCGGCACTGATGAAGCCACATCTGTAATACTGCGTCCAGTTTTGGGCCCCCCACTACAGAAAGGATGTGGACAAATTGGAGAGAATCCAGAAGAGGGCAACAAAAATGATTAGGGGGCTGGGGCACATGACCTATGAGGAGAGGCTGAGGGAACTGGGCTTATTTAGTCTGCAGAAGAGAAGAGTGAGGGGGGATTTGATAGCAGCCTTCAACTACCTGAAGAGGGGTTCCACAGAGGATGGAGCTAGGCTGTTCTCAGTGGTGGCAGATGATAGAACAAGGAGCAATGGTCTCGAATTGCTGTGGGGGAGGTCTAGGTTGGATATTAGGAAAAACTATTTCACTCCAGCGAAGCACTGGAATGGGTTACCTCGGGAGGTGGTAGAATCGCCATCCTTAGAAGTTTTTAAAGCCTTGCTTGACAAAGCCCTGGCTGGGGTGATTTAGTTAGTGTTGGTCCTGCTTGGAGGAGGGGGTTGGACGAGATGACCTCCTGAGGTCTCTTCCAACCCTGATATTCTATGATTCTATGCTCACCTTTAGCCTAGCCATTTATAGAGCTATTTTTAGAATCCCTAAAAAATAACTCAGAGCAAAGAGTCTTAGAAAATCTCATCAGCTTACCTTAGAGAAGGACACAACCAGATCCAGATCACAAACACCCTAACGTTCCAATCTGGTGATTTGGTTTAGTCCAAATTCCAGACTGAATTCATATATATTTTAGCATAGAGACCCAGAATAGATTTAATAATAAGGAGGGTGGTATGGTGCAGTAGTCATTTCAGGGAAAAGGAGTCAGAATGCCTGGGTTCTATTTCACATTTTGTGGCTGATTTGCTCTGTGGGGCAAGTCACTTAACCTCTACATGCTTCAGGTTCCCCTTCTGTGAAAAGGAAATAATACGTATCCATCTTTACAAAATGCTTTGAGAATTTTGGATAAAAGGTACTTTATAACTGCACAAAGTTAATTACTATAATCCATCAGAAGTAGTTTAGTAGTTTGGAATTTGGGTGACAGATGAGAAGGCAAAAATCAGAACCAGAAATCTGTTTTTCAAAAAAAACCCTCTCATCTCCTGAAGTTTTAAATTTTGAACATTAAGCTGATCCAATATGGCATTTTCATATTGGGTTTTATCCTTTCTTTTCCCCCTGAACTGTGCTATGGTATACAAAGCCATCCAATGGAAAACAGTCATCTAGCTATATTTGGGCCTATCACTATAGTATCTGAGCACTGAAAACACGAATGAGGATAAATTCACAACATATCTGTGAGGTATAAAAGTGTTATTGTTAGACCAGGTCTAACAAATTGTTAGACAAATTTTCCGGATGTTTTTCCATTAGAAAATGCCAAGTTGACTAACCCACCACATTCTGTGGGAATGTGTTCAATTTTATCAAACCTTCCCACAGAAAACCTGCCTGGATTCCTGCCAGCAATCTGGGATGCTTCAGAGCTGAGATCCTGGAAATGTTACCTTCAGCTAAGGCTCTCAGGGCTTCTAGGGTCCTACTCTGAGGAAGAGAGCCTGGAAGAGGACTGCCAAGTCTCTGGACAGCACCGGGAGCATCACTTGTATTTGAAGAAGTCAAAACAAAATGTCATTTCATTTTTGGAATTCCCATTCCATGGGAAATTTAAACATTTCAAGGTTTAGTTCCAATGGAGAACAATTTTGTTTGAATTTCCCCTGGAATACATTCCAGATTCAGACCAGACCTGACTATCATCCCTAATTTACAGGGGAGAACTGAGGGAGAACAGAAATAATGAAGCAACTTACCCAAGGTCACACAGAAAGTCTGTGGCAGAGCCAGGAACTGAAAGCGACTTACCTGAGTCCAGAGTAGCAGCCATGTTAGTCTGTATCGTGAGCAACAGCTCACTTCATCGGATGCAGTGAGCTGTAGCTCACAAAAGTTTATGCTGTAATAAATTTGTTAGTCTCTATGGTGCCACAAGTACTCCTTTTCTTTTTACCTGAGTCCCAGTCCAATGTGGTTAAGTGACTTTTACCACTAGATCACCCTTTTCCAAAATGATATATTTATTTTATTATACGCCCACTCTACCAAGGGATGGAGTTTCTCCCACGAGATGCTAAACACCACTGACTTCAGACACCACAGGGACCTGGAGTCTAGGGTGCACAGAAACTTGCGTAAGCCCTGAATGCCGTCTCCGCTCCAGTAGCTGTGTTCTTCTATGGAAGTGAACAACTCTCTTTCTCCTTCTATGGCACCCGAGTGGATTTCATTCTGCCAAAAATGCTGAACATCCTTCACAGGCTGTGCCTCATTTTTTGCTCATCTTTTGATGCCTGATTTTGGTCAAAGGATTGCATGTTGCCAAGAAAAGGAATCTGCCTCTTTCACTGACTATCATAAACCCCATACAAAGTATGTGTAATGAAAAGATGGCCACCACTAAGGAATGGCTCCCTGAAATTATTGCCTTGGAGAGCATCCAAAAAATGTCCTGTCCAGAAATATAAAGAGGTCACTGAATGCAGTATCCGCTCAGTACACCAAAATTAGGCCTGGGAAAATGGATGTGCTGTGCAGAAGCATACACCAGACTCAACAATATCCAGAAGAAAGTGTTATTTAAAACTTAGATTTCAGACAATTTCACAGAAGAATAACATGGAGTATGCTGAGATGGAAACATGTCTGCTTTATGAATCAATCTGAATGTTAAACAGACATATGCCCTCAACTCCTGCATATCTGAACTTTGCATATCCAAAGCTCTGTTCCCTCTAATGCATGAAGCCTATACAATATATGAGGGATAGGTGAATTGGTCTGCAAGCTAATCTGAATCATGACTATTCTCTGAGCTGGAGAGAAACTCTGTATAGGGATGAGGTTTAGACTCATGTATGGAAACATTCACCAAGTCACACACCACAGGGACCTGAACTTTCCCACTTTCCGCAAAGGAAGGAAGCAAAGAACAAAAAACAAAACAAAAAAGCAAAGGCCTGGCCAGTTCAATGTGCACTACAGTACTTTCGTTTATCTGAAATCCAGACTGGGTACTATCCCATTGTTTATTATAGCCAAGTTTCCTGAATCCTCTCTTGAAAGACTTATGTCCCTGAGTATCCTTGTTTCTCTGAAGACATATCTGGCTCACCCATGGGAAAGATGAGCAGTAAACTGGGGTTAATGGGTTAAAAAAGAAAAAAAATGAAATTACTTTGCAAAAAGTCAGAGCATTTCCTCTTTTGTAAGGTGTGGGCACTTACCTACAACACAGCAGTATTTTGAGGTAGAACTGACCAAATAAGATTTTCATTTCACCAATATTTTTGCAGCTTGGGTATTTGGTTCCATTTTGATGCAGAACAAAACCAAGACCTTTTGAAGTTTTTTATGAAAAAATGACAGAGACAGAGAGAGAGAGAACTCCAGAACAGCCAATAGCTTAGTGGTTAGGGCCAATTCATAGCAGGGCCTTGAATCTGGTCTCCCACATCCCAGGTGACCAATGGGCTATTGGCTATGCTGGGGTGCCTCTCTCTGTCTCTTGCTCTCTCTCAATTACCTCCTGGACTGAGAAATCTTTCCAACAGAAGTTTCTGTGATGTTTCAGTTTCAATGAATTAACATTTTCCAATTTCCCAATCAGCTCTACTCTGAGGCTTAGTTTATCAAGGGTTGTAAAGTACTTTGAGATGCTTAGATGGAAAGTGCTATAGGAGTGCAAAGAATTAAGAACAATTATTTGTTATAAATGACACAATCCCTGGTGTAAATGCATAAAACAACCAGATACTCAGCATGCACTTTGGGCAAAATTCACTCAGGGGAAGGAGGTCTGGCACAAGACCCTACCCGTCATTTAAACCTCACATAGGGGTTTGTGCAGCAGGCCCAGGTCAGAGCAACCTCACAAGGGATATCAATGAATCCTTGCGGTAGGGAAGAAACGGTGTGCAAACTGTGCATGCTGGCCTCACATAGGCCACAGAGGAGGAGGACAAGGTTGGAGCCATGGGCTCTGGGACTGTGAGGATCCAGTGGCTCCAACATCTGTCTCATTCCATCTGATGGGCTGGGACAGCCATTGCAGGAGGCAGGGGCTACACGGCAGCCCTGGGCTCCAATTCTAGACTGGCGAGGTGTATTTCATCTCAGTTGCTCCCTACTGCACCTGATTTTATGAAGCTGGAGTGGATTTCACCCATAACATTCACAGCAAGGTATCAGAATGGTTCACTCTCTACTGTGGAGCCTTCTGTGACTTTATTTCACCCACAAATTCTCTCCCCTTGTGCTTCAGGAGGGACACCATCTGCACAGACGTCTTCTTGGGATCAAAAAGCAAGAAGCTCCTGCTGGGAAGTGCCCTGGGTTTTGTTTTCCAGACTTTTCTCAAAAATAACCCCAACCAAGAAGATGCAGAAAGGATTCCTTTGCTGAAACATTTTGAGAAAAGCTCCCTATGCTCTAATGCTGGTTTGATAAGATGAAAAATGGCAGTTCTGATGTATGTAAGGATGACTTCCAGCTGAAAAGCCTTAGCACCACTCCTCCGATGTCAGCCAGAGGAAAGATTCAATGTAGTTCAATACACAGTATGTCTGCCTTGCAGAACACGAGGGTTCTGGTGCAACTCGGGGCTAAGCTGGTAAGCAGGCTGCACACAAAGAGCAGACAGCATTCGTTGCTTAACATTACAAGGATCTCTCATAATGGCATGGGTGCACATTGGGACTCATTTGCCTTTGAGTTATGTTGGTGTAAATCAGGATTAGCTCCACTGCAGTCAATGTAGGAGGAGGAGAATCAGGCAATGATGGGAAATATTATGAAAAAACGTGCAATGGCGAGCCAGTCATTGGCTATGAGCACAAAATAGAAGATTTTATTGCACTATGATTTGTGACCAAGTCCTCATTTTCAAATAAGGCAGGAAACCCTGGGGGAGGGGGAAATCACATGGCTCTATTGTGCCATCATAGAAGTCCTCTCCAGTGTGATGACCCAATGTGCAAAGCAGCATTCCCTGCATGGGTGTAGCTATCCATTTTATAAGCACCAAGTCACAGCTGCCCTTCCTGCACAGACATTTCTGTGGGTGCCCATCGTGCCCCCATAGACTTAGCAGACAGAACAACATTGTACAGACTACTCCCTCTCTGGACATAAAAGTCATTATTATTTTTTTAATTGGAAAAGATATTACATTTACATGTGCAGATATCCAATATCAAAAGTAATTGCTTTTATGGAATACTCATTTGAAGCCTGTTTCCCCTTGAGATGAGAAAATGTTCTCTAATTACAACAGGTAATTTGGAAGGAGATAAACAGATTCCTGAGAGACAAGAATGGGGAGATGCAGATGCTGTAGGAAGCAGAAGGTAAAGTTCCCATTTATGAAGTAGATGCCGATCTCATTCCTACAGATCATAAACCATATCCTGGTCCCACCAAGTTTTACCATTTACTTTGGTGGGACCATAATCGAGCTCCATCAAAGAAAGATTCTGGGGGAAAAAAACACATTGGGGAGCTACATAGAGCATTTTTAGTTCATAAAGGAAAAGACAACCCACTATCATCAGCACACTTCTAAATCACACATCAGCTGTCCTGATTTTTTATTTTTATTTTTATGATCGAGCAATGAAAAGGAAAGACTTGTGTGTTTTCTTTTAATTTGATAAATTGATGCCAAGACTTGTCTCCTAGTTTTAAAATCCCAGCAGTCATGTGGCTTACAATGCTGAAATACATTTAATTGAGTGCTCTAAGCAGAAGAATGGAACAGGGTAGAAAAACTTCCAAAGGTCCCCTCGATGATGATGGCATGCATATGGAGGAAGGCCAGAGGGGCTGAAACTCTGGTCTATGTAGCTGCTTGAGAGCTAATTGCTTTTAAAGAAAGCCAAAATCTGAGAGTGTCGTCAGTCTGGTATTTGGTTTCTGGCAGTGGATGATATCTGAGGCTTCAGAGAAAAGCAAACACAAATCATAAAGTCCTTAGCCAATTAAGCAATGCTGTACAGTACATGGAGGAAAAATTCCTTCTCAAACCCCACTGGTAAGCATCTTAAGAGCTGAAGCATAATATCTGATTACCCTCATCATTATCTTAACATGGTCAGCTAGAAATATTCTTAGCCGTCTTAAAATTACCCAGCTCTTTGAAAAATCTGAATCCTTCCTGCATCAGACATCACTTAGGGCATGAACGAGGGTTCACCAACACTATCTATCAAGCTGTTTGCTGGAATGGCTACCAGGTCATGTTTATAACTTAACTTCTTTATGAGGATAGATTGTTGGCCTACTGCTTAACCCCTGACCTGGAGTGCCAGCAGACTGCTTTTCATCTGGTCCCTACCCTTTGTCCTGTCCATCTTGGGTGGCCCTACCAGCAGTTAAAACTACCATTAGCATAATCCTTAAAGTTATTGGAACACATGAACCTGCCCATCAAGGTGCTTGGTTCAAGGTTCATTCCCACCCCAAGGGAAGGGACTAAAAACCAGCCACTAATATTTGACTGGACAGACTCCCATGGCAGTGAATTTCACATTGCTGTAATGATCGGTGTCTCACTGAGCAACATGAATTGGATCAGCTATATCTACACACTGGATTTTCTGCTAGCCTTAATTTTCCAAAGGAAACAAAGAAGTCCTGTGGTGAAGTGCTCATTAACATGACAGGAGAACTGCTCCAAGGAGGAGATGCACTCAGACACAGAGAGGTGGGCTCTCCCTGAAAAGTTCCAACACGTTAGACTTAAAACTTCTGGGATATTTAATTAGCTTCAGGCACAAGCTTTTCATAGCCAAGTTAAAGGACCTTTTTTTCTAATGGGTAAAAGATCTTCCGAATGGTAAGGAGTTCATTAATGCAAATTAGAGGAAGGCAACTGAAAGGTTGCGTATTTGGAGGAAAGGAATTCTGAATCAGATATGACGAAAGAATTAGATAAATCCCAACATGCTAATGAAGAGCCAAAGGCTGGAGGCTTCTAATCCAATAAAATTCCCATTGACATCAATGGGCATTTTGTTACAGATACACAGCAAGCTGTGCCTCTGACCCCTTCTCTGGCCTCTCTGAGTGCACTCCCTTGGTCTCAGGCCTCATTACTTTCCCTAATGTGGAATCCCATGATTCTCCTATTCTTAGACCTGGTGCTGGGTTACAGTTCCCTGTGGATGAACCGAGCCTAGTTACACCAACAGTCCTGACTGGGCTTGGATTTCTGAGGTTCTTTCCTTCATGAGCTTGTGACCAGTGGTGAATACAATGACACAACGCAGCCTTGTAAGAAATCCATAATGTTTAATCTTAACAGTAGGAGCAACACATACCGTCAAAGAAAAAGAATTTTAAACATAACAAAAGGTCTATGAGCATGCCTCTCTTACCTAAGTTGTATGCAGGCCCATCTTACTCCAGACTCAACACTGTGGGGGGTCTGGGCCTACTACTATTAAGGGCTTGTCTACGCTACGCAGCTTTTAGCGACAAGGCTGTGTCGATATAGCCTTGTCGCTAAAAGTCAGCATGTGTGAACGCCCTTTTGCGGAATTTTGTCGGCACTTTTGCCAACAAAATACTTCCAGCCCCGCAAGCGGCATAAGCTTTTGTCAAGGTTCCTTCCCCACTCTGAACTCTAGGGTACAGATGTGGGGACCTGCATGAAAACCCCCTAAGCTTATTTTTACCAGCTTAGGTTTAAACTTCCCCAAGGTACAAACTATTTTACCTTTTGCCCTTGGACTTTATTGCTGCCACCACCAGGTGTCTAACAAATATATAACAGGGAAAGAGCCCGCTTGTAAACGTCTTTCTCCCCAAAATCCTCCCAAACCCTACACCCCCTTTCCTGGGGAAGGCTTGATAAAAATTCTCACCAATTTGCATAGGTGAACACAGACCCAAACCCTTGGATCTTAAGAACAAGGAAAAAGCAATCAGGTTCTTAAAAGAAGAATTTTAATTGAAGAAAAAGTAAAAGAATCACCTCTGTAAAATCAGGATAGTAAATACCTTACAGGGTAATCAGATTCAAAACACAGAGAATCCCTAAGACTCCGTGCCCTGTCCTTGAGGGACTGCTTTCAAACACAACCAAAGTTCTTTGTTCTCTCAGCACACACTTTGGGTGAGCTCCACAGTGGGAAGTTGAGCCAACCTCTACCAGCCAATTCCCCTTCCATTGTCTTGTAACAATGTCAGAAGTGTTTATTTGGAGGTATATTATCTGGAGCCATTGTCTTACCTGTTTTTCCAACAGCCTGCTATTAAACTAAACCAACACATTCATACAGCAAACAAATCCAACAACAGGTCACATACAGTATTCAGAAAATATTACAGAGCAGCTCCATGTTCTCCACCTGGTTTACTTGATTAGACTCCAGCATTAAGCTCAATGACATTTAACTCCTGGACTCAAAGCCATACAAGACAACAAAGGTGGGCCTCCATCTTTTTCCCCCGAACCCATTCCTAGTAGCAGAACTACACTGAAAGGAGCATTAGCCAACTATGTCTGCAGTTCTCCTCCCCAAGCAGGGTTACAAGAATGGCTGAGATCAACAAGGGCACAAAGAGAACTAAGCAATCTGAGAGGATGCCGGTCTTGGTTAAAGTTGTGTAGAGCAACATTAAGAACCAAGGTGCTACCCTTTCATTTTATCAGGTGATTATTCTCATGAATAGCCAGGAAGAACTGATCAGCTGCCAGTCTGGACTGTGCAGTGTTGTCATAGCTGTGTTTGTCCCAGGATATTAGAAAGACAAGCGGGGTGAGGTAATCCTTTTGTTGGACCAACTTCTGTTGGTGAAAGAGACATGCTTTTGAGCTTACACAGAGCTTTTCTTTGGGTCTGGGGAAGAAGTACCTGAACAAGAGATCTGTGTAAGCTCAAAAGCTTGTCTCTTTCACCAACAGAAGTTGGTCCAATAAAAGATACTACCTCACCCACCATTCTGAACTTTGCATTTTGAGTACCCCTGTTAAGACCCCTCCCTAAGGACACAGTTTTGATCCCACTGAAATCAGTATACGTTTGGCCATTGATTTTGACAGGTGCTGGATAGGGCCTTGTCACTTCCATGTTCTTTCCATTGTGACATTGTTTTCTACTCTGTTTATGGATGACATACTCTCCTTTCATATTGCCACAGAGCAACACTGACAGCTAGCTTCCTAGCGTTCTCATTTCCTTGACAGACTGTATATTTTACATCTGTAGGTACATGTATTTTTCTTGAACTACATTTCTGTGCCTTTTGGTCAGGTGCATCTATGTCTCCTCACAGGGAGTTTTCTTTTGAAGCCTGGATTTACCTAGAACTTTGATCTTTTCTTTTTTCCCCCTCCCCTCTTCTTTTGCTCTTATTCTCCTATCTTGCTCCTACATGTACTTGGATTTTTCCCTATCTGCCACTGCCTGTCATACCTCTTCCTCTTTGTTTTAAAATAATTGTATCTGATTTAGTTTGCTACAGGAAGAGTGTGATATTAGCCAATGGGTCAGGTTGCAAATGCACACAGCAACATCTACACCCTTCTTTGTAGCAGAAAAAGTCAGATTCCAGAATCTAAAAGGAAAGGCTTAGAAATCAACCTTGTGTGGTAATTTTGAGGATTACAAGGGATGAGGAAAGTTCAATTTCTACTCAAAGGTCCATGCATCAAGTAGATCAGCCCCCAAATCTGTAACAAATTTATTAAAGAAGGTCTGTGTGATGAGGAATGTCCCCTGAACTTTAAGGCCTGAGTCTCTCCTCACTTACAAATCAGGAGTGGTGCAAGGTTCACTCCACTGATTCACTGTGTTGAAGCAACACCAGTATAACAGATAGAACCAGGCCCTAGAGGCCTATATATATAAAATAACATAAACTGCCCTGTTTCCAAGCACTAATAACAGAGTAGCCATCAGACAAGTCAGTCAGCCATCCAGTTGCAGACAAATCCAATCACTGAGCCCAGTTTCACCCAGTGCTTATGCATGGCCCACTAACATTGCTACCAGCACAGAAACAGTGAAGAGGAGCACAGGTTAATTTACAGGATATTGAGGATGCAAACAAGGCAAATCCATTTTTACCCCTAGAAGAAGGGGCAACAAGTCATTCACCAAACAGAAAAAGGCAAAGCAATGATAATTTGGGAGAATGAATAAACAAACAAACAAACAAAGGCTTTATTGTAATCTTCTTTACCCTGGTTTTACATTACTTTACTTAGAAGGCCTGAGTTTATGACAGGCTGAGCAACCCTCAACTCCCATTGCTTTCAACAGGAGTTGAGGGGGTTGGATCAGGACCTGAGAGCAGAAGTTATCTCTTACATTAGAAAAATGTTCTTGTATAGTTTCTCTAGCAGAAGGGAAAAAAGATACCCCTCAGCCTAGATTTGGAGGGCTGTGTCTATTTCTTAAGCAATCATGGAGCCATCCGTTTTCAGAGCAGTGCTCCCTACTGAAATCAATGAAGAGGTCTGCTTACAACTAAAGGTACGCTATGCCCATGGGCAGTTTACATCTGAGAAGAATTAATAGGGGAATAATATAAAGAGAATGAAATGCCATAGCCTCCTTCACAGTGAAATAAAACAACTGGGATGGGGTAGGGTGGGAAGAAAGAGAAGAGGACAAACAGCTACTGCGGATACATTTGAGAACATAAACATGGTACATATTAGAAAGCTGGCATGATGCTTTATTTAAAACTTGGACAGTTTGATTTCTGTCCTTTTGTTTACTATTAATACAAGGATGAATTAATTTTTCTTCTCCAGGTAGGGAAGCTCTGAGCCATGGTTAGGGGCACTTTACAATACGGCACACCTGTAGCACCTGGCACATCATTAAAGAGTTGGTTTGGTTCCTTGAAAAACTGACTGCAGCCAGTGCTAAGCTGCCATCCTGGCAAGCTCATATGTAGTTTGATCTTCCTGGCTTATCACAGTTGCTCTGTTTGGCTGAGAGGGTGTCTCTGGCAACCAAATGTAAGTTTGATCTGCAAGGAGGAGATTTTTTTTTTAATATCATTTAATGATTGTGTGTATGTAGCATCCCAACAGGGAAGAGTGCAACGTCCTGGCTGAGGCTCAGCAGCAACTCCATTGACTTCAGGGGAAACTATCCTGACCTGCACCCGGGTAAAATAGGAAAAGATTCAAATCCTCTTCCCCTCCCCCTGCTTTTTTTTGCTGTTATTAAGCAGCAACAGACTCTGCACAAGTGCATACTTCTGACCTGGTTTCCTCTCCTGCCTCAGGTTATATTCTCCCTGCTACATCATTAGCCACTATCTCTAAACACTAATTATAGAGAAGTGCAAGTAGTGATGCCGGATTACTTTTTATTAGGTCAAAAGATCTCGCAACCGGTCTCAGAGCAGGAATGCTTATCAGGGATACAGATGGTCTGAATCAAAATTACACCTCTGAACTTTAGAGCTTGGGTCCATCTCTGCTCAAGATGTACCAGATAGATTGGAAATACAGCCTCCCACTTTCAGAGTAGACTCTGCACCGAATACTGAATATACCCTGAACTGGCCATAAAGGGTCCAGTCTTGCTCTCATCCAAGTCAATGAGGATTTTTACCATTTTAACTTCAATGGGTGCACTCTTGGGCACAAAAAGTTGTAACAGAAGAGGATTGCGTCAGCACCGGAGCATTCTTTTCTTTTCCCTGCATAGAGAAGTACGTTACTGTTTCCTCTGATGGCTTGGTCACCACTGAATGACAAGCGAGATAAGCTGGGGAACTGTGATCTGCTATTTTAAGAACTTGAAAAGAAAGAGGAAACTCTTATTATGTTTGTGTGCCCTGGCTGATAACTCAAACAATGACACCAAGCCATACTCAATAGCTAAGCAGCAGTTCTCAAACTGTGGGTTGGGACCCCAAAGTGGATTGTGACCCCGTTTGAATGGGGTAGCCAGGGCTGGCTTAGACTTGCTGGGGCCCAGGGCTGAAGCCCAAGCCCCACTGTCGAGGGCCAGAGCCAAAGCCCGAGGGCCAAAGCCCTGGGTGGCAGGGCTCACGTTGCAGGCCCCCTGACTGGGGCTGAAGCCCTTGAACTTCAGCTTTGGTCTCCCTTCACAGAGCGGTGGGGCTCAGGCTTTGGCCCCCCTGCCCGGGGTGGCAGGGCTTGGGCAGGCTCAGGCTTCAGTCCCCCCATCCTGGGGTTGTGAAGTAATTTTTGTTGTCAGAAGGGGGTTGCGGTACAATGAAGTTTGAGAACACCGGAGCTGGACTAACTTGGAGCTTGATCTTGGTTTAAAAGTTGGCTCGTGTCACTAATGACTAAGCTTAAAGACAAGGAACAAACCTGAAGATCTGAGTTAGATTTCTCCAAGAGCTTGATTTTTATTGTCATTTTTAAGTCTAAGGGTTATATGGCTACACAGCAAAAAAACAAAAACAAACACAAAAAAACAAAAACCCAAACCCGCGATAGTGAGTCTCAGATCCTGGGTCTACACACTTGGATTTGCACTATAGTAATAAAAACAGCTGTGTAGCTGTTCCGGTTGTCTCAGGCTCTGAAACCCGCCATCCTCCCTGAGCTACAGAGCCTGCGCTCCAGCCTGAGCCTGAACATCTCCAAGTCTGTAGACCTGGGCCCTCCAACTTGCTGCCACAGATTTCTTTTGCCATATAGACACACCCTAAATGAGTAGAGGACATTCCTATTTGGTTCTGATCTAGTTATGAATTGAAGGTTAGTGTTAATTAAAGCCATTATTACTGAACTTCCATGTTTAGAATATGTATTTATTTATATTATGGTAGATTAGGGCCCTGTTGAGCTAAGCACTGAATAGACAGTTCCTGTCCCAGAGAGTTTATATATCAGTGAGTGGGAGGGTACAGAGGAAACATATAGCAGATCCGTGGCTAAGCTGGGAATAGAACTCTAAGCAAGTCCAATGTACTATCCAATAGACAATGTTACCTTAGAAAATTGGGGCTTCATTAATATGGAATTGCATTGTAATCTATATGTGTATCTTTATACATTATGTGTCCTTGTCAAGTTATTTTGGACAGAGATAAGGGCCAAGTTCAGGGGATGCAGTGATATTCCTTTTGGTCACACTTTAGGGCATAGTTCTGAATGAAATAACAATGTCGCTCTAATGATGTAGAGACACTTCCCCACCCAAGCACCGTGCCCCTGGAAATTAACATAGAACTGCCTGGCTTGATAAATTGGCTTTTCCCACCTCAGAAGTGATAGATACAAACTTGGAGATGGTGTGTAATAGAAGTCGTGGGTGACACTTCTCTGAATACACTGAGCAAGCAAAAGGAAAAAGCAGGATGCTTACCCACAGCAGTAACAAGGGATAAAAGTAAATGATGCACATAGACTACAAAATCATGAGCTGCTCAATAAGCCCAGTCTAAACCAAGCTCATTGTGCAAAAGTCTACTCCCTGACATAAGCTAAAGTGAAAGTCACAGCATGAGAGGGTTCCAGGTATGCGTGATACAATACCAGCTTTCACATGGAAATGCCTTCGCCTTTCAGAGTCACATGCTGTTACATAAATATCACACAAAAGGAAGGGAGACTAGTGAGATGTTCATTCCTCCAGTGTGAGGAAGGCAGTCCTTCTCCAGGGGCTCATGTCACCTGGTCAGGGATGGTCTGGGAGTCTCCTGGCCTTAGTAGCTTCCTGAGCTGAGAGGGGAGAGGGAGCAACACATCCCACTTGTGTGATTAAGCAACAATCATCTCCATGTTTCCTGGGCCTATTACCTCCATGGGATAGGAGGACAACAACTTTCTTTCCCTCACAGATGCCTGGCTGGGATGATTTAGTCGGGGATCGGTCCTGCTTTGAGCAGGGGGTTGGACTAGATGACCTCCTCAGGTCCCTTCCAACCCTGATATTCTATGATTCTATGCTTCAGGCAACTCCCCCTTCCTGTTTATATGCCCATTTTAATGAGCCCAGCTGCAGGATCCTCCTTTTCCAACAGGTTGAGCAGCTTCTTTTGAGTGGGCCAGACCCTCTTCCTGCTTCCTCTGGAAGATAATTACCCCCGTCTCTGTTATACTTACTTTAACCCCTTGCATCCTCCTCCCACAGTCTGCATGAAGAAATGCAGCATGCATTCATATTTCTACATCCATCAACAGCACATGAAGTAAAATCAAGGAACTTGTCAATGAGTCAACTCTGAGTATATAGAACTGCTTTTGAAAACAGTCTGCCTCTTTTTCCAGGAGCTTCCCAACTGCAGGCCCTAGGCACTTTTAATTAGCATATAAAGGCCACAGTGCAGTACTGTCACAACAAAAAGGACTAGAGGGATTTTCTGCTAGTATAATGACAAAGATTAAAAAATAAATGCCCAAATGATAGCACTTTTCCCCCCAAAATTTAATTTTCTACATTACTATACAGAGCTAGGTCATACATCAGAGTACAATGGAACAGATTCTTTTCTACAATACAGCAACATAATCTGAATTAGCCAGATTCTGTTCTCAGATACTCTGGCACAGAACTGTAGTAACCTAATCTATGCCCATCTATGACAGCACAATCCGTCCCTTTACATCTAATTAGCCTGTTCTGGGAACACCAGCACTGAAGTGACTTAATATTCCTTTATGCTCTTTGTCTATTATTAAAATAATTACAAAAAATATTTCATTGCTTTCATTCTTCCATGACCTCTTGTATGTCTTCACATTAGCACAACTTGTTTTGCAACTCCCTCTCAGTAGGATTTAAGGGGAAAGATGCCTAAATACTAATATTGTAACATATGCGGAAATGCCCATTGGAATGAAGGAATAGCTCCCAATCACACCCTCTTTGCCAGTCCCACCTTTTTCCTTCTGATGCAGTGTATGCCTGTAGCATGTTGGCATTGCAGTGGATGGCACTGTCCCAGCTTCAAAACTAGTCTTGTATCTTTGTTCGCTGATGTAAGCTTTTCTTCAATCTTTGCTTACCTTCTGTTTGCTCTTCTAATTACACGAACAGCAGTTTTAAGCCCTATTTTATGTACTTTAGAATGCATTGATAGAAAAGAGGGAGACAAAGAATCAGATTAATAAGCAGTTCAGATTCAGTGCAATCAAATGAAAAAAATAACCTTATGTCTGCAAACATGCCCATAAATAGTTAATGGTTATGTGGGCTTTAAAAAAAAAAGAAAGACAAGGAGCAGTGAAGAGGGAATAAAATCTCATCCCCAATGACAGCAAGAGTGACTAGGTTGTATACAGTGAGATACCATGAGATATCATACAATGATAACTCCATTGACTAATAACACCTGCTAGGAAGC
This sequence comes from Lepidochelys kempii, assembly GCF_965140285.1. NCBI lineage: Eukaryota > Metazoa > Chordata > Testudines > Cheloniidae > Lepidochelys > Lepidochelys kempii. The sequence goes on along the minus strand of NC_136394.1, from coordinate 19,357,112 downwards.
CACCTCAGTTTGGGAATCAGTTCTCTGTTGGATAAAAACTAATTCAGGCAGATGGAGCTATTGTAGTGTTGGGGATCAGCTACAAAATAACTCCACTGAAGACAATAGTTACCCCAGTATAAAACTGGAGGGACTTAGATCAGAATCTGGCCCTGTGCATTCCAAGTTTTTCATTGCATATTGCATAACTTTTGTGTAAATGAGGACTACATACAATATACTCCCATGGGTGGGAGTATCAGGTATGCAGCTCCTGCTCTTGCCCTTGTGAACAGACTCAATCCAGGGAGTCTTAATAAAGTCACACATAGGGTGGAGGGTCTTACCACTGCCTTCTCTACTCTTCAGAGGCGGATTAGGGGTTTGTGGGACCCTGGGCCAGAGCAAATGGGGGCCCCTCCCCACCCCTTCTGCCTGCAGTCCAACCCCTCCCAGCACTCCTGCCAGGAAAATGAGGTTGGGGCACGGGGGCTTGCCCCGCCCCCTCCACCCATCACTCCTTCGGGGGAGCGGGCTTGGGGCATGGGGGCTTCCCCCGCTCCCTGACAGGAGTGCCGGGAGGGCGGAGTGGATTGGGACACGGGGGTGCCCCACTTGGCCAGGCCCCTGGGCATGGGCCCCATTGGCCCAGTGGCTAATCCACCACTGCTAGTCTTCTACACAGCTGTTTTAGATCTAACCCAGTCTTAAGTAAACACTAAGGGAGAGTTAAAAGGTTTTTAAAAAATGCTGTGCTTACAGCGACACATATCTTAAAGGGAACTGAACTTATAATTGCACTGACATTGTCAGATGTATTTATTTTTAATGCTAAACAAGCCTTTTGTAATGATGAAAAGCTCTAGCAGACTATGTTGCAAATGCACACAGGAGATATTTCTTTTTAGTTCCAAAGATCACTTAAAACTAATTCCTACCTATAGGCCAAACGGTCACCAAAACTGAATGATGGTACTATGCTCTCTGACCAAGGTTTGGAAGGGGCTACACTCTCTGACTTGTTTTCTACAACTTTGGATTCATTTATATTATGGTAGCACCTACAGAACCCTAGAGAGGGATCAAGGCCCCATTGCAGTAGGCATTCTGCACAGATGTAGTAAAATGAAAGGCATTTGATTATAACAGGGTTCAAAAAAGAACTAGATAAGTTCATGGAGGATAGGTCCATCAGAGGCTATTAGTCAGGATGGACAGGGATGGTGTCCCTAGCCTCCGTTTGCCAGAAGCTGGGAATGGGCGACAGGATGGATCATTTGATGATTATCATAGAATCATAGAATCATAGAATATCAGGGTTGGAAGGGACCCCAGAAGGTCATCTAGTCCAACCCCCTGCTCGAAGCAGGACCAATTCCCAGTTAAATCATCCCAGCCAGGGCTTTGTCAAGCCTGACCTTAAAAACCTCTAAGGAAGGAGATTCTACCACCTCCCTAGGTAACGCATTCCAGTGTTTCACCACCCTCTTAGTGAAAAAGTTTTTCCTAATATCCAATCTAAACCTCCCCCACTGCAACTTGAGACCATTACCTGTTCTGTTCATTCCCTCTGGGGCACCTGGCATTGGCCATTGTCGGAAGACAGGATACTGGGCTAGATGGACCTATGGGCTGACCCAGTAGGGCCGTTCTTATGTTCTTACATTCTGTGCCCCAAAGAGCTTACAATCTTAGCATAGGTCAGGAAACAATAGAATACCTCAACCCCTTCCCCATTTGTTTTGTAACAGTAACAGAAAGTAATCAGGTAATGGATTCTGTGCATCTTTCTCTCACCTTAGGTATTTATATCGATGTTATTACTGTAGTATCTGAGCACCTAACGATCATTTACTATATCTATCCTACCAACACCTCCAGGAAATAAAGAAGTGCTATTGTCCCATTTTACATCTGGGGAACTGAAGCCCAGAGACAGTACGTGACTTGTCCAAAGTGACACCGGAAGTTCGTGGCAGAGCTGAGAAATAAAAGATCCAAGCTAGCACCCTACCCACTGGACCAGCCTTCCTTTCTTGTCTACCCTACTCATTGTTGAGTGTTTTGTAGGCAACAAATAATTCAATGGCTAAGCAGTTGTGTGGCATGACTGCTGCTTGTTATATTAAACATCCTATATTACCTCATGCTTCATTCCCATCTCCTTGTTGTACCCACCTACACCTCATCATGTGCTAGGACTGTCAACTCTTTGTGAAAGGAACTGTCTTATTACATGTGTGTATAGGGCCTACCTCCCTGATCAGAGCCTCTATGTGCTACTATAATAAAAACAATTCTATAGAACTATGTAAACCCAGTCTGTTGGCTGACATCAACACATCAGGCATCAAAATCTTTTTAATCAACTGGCTTATGTTGGTAGTAAAGTGGCCGCTAATAGCACTGAATTTCTCTGGAGATGCGAAACTGCATGGCTATCAATAGTCTCATTCTATATTTGGCTAGTTGGCTAGGAATCTTCAACAAGGAACCTATAAGTGACAGCAAATTTTAATCCCAAGGAAAACTAACCTTTGGGTTAGACAATTCTATTTCAATCAAGGAATATATTTAGTTTTATCACTGCTTTCAGTTTGGTATGCATGGGGGAAAAAAACACTGCCAACCTTTTCTACAACACAAAGCCTGTTGGAAAATGAGTTAATATAATAAAAATACATTTTTATTTATTAAAGCATTTCCTAGAGGCATCTGGGAGCTGTAGAAAAATTAATTCAATTTCTAAAAGGGCAACAAGGCCTCCCTTGCCAAATAAAATACAAAAACCAGCATAAAAGCATCCAGATGAAAACAACCAATTAACCCTTATCGCCCTACCAAAAAAACCCACAAAAACTAAACAAAAGGCAAACTTTTTTATCCTTGCTGAGAATGCAGGGGGGATTTCCTGCTTTCTGGGTGGATACCATTGAAGAAAATTAAGCTTCTCTGCAAAGAGCACCTGTTTCCTGCATGAAAATAAGAATGGTCTGGTGGTTAGAGCACTAGCCGAGGACATAAGAGATCTGGATTCAAGTCCCCGCTCTACCATAGACTGTCTGTGACCTTGGGCAAGTCACTTAGTTTCTCTGGGCCTCAGTTCCCATTTGTAAAATAGAGATAATACCACAGCACACCGCGGTGTTGTGAGCATAAATCCATTAAAGATTGTGAGGTGTTCAGATACGATAGTATAAGGGAAATGTGATGTGACGGGGCAAGGCCAGATGGCTATAGAAAAGTAGATGGAGATAGATATATTAGCTCCAGGCTAAACAAATCCCTGGTACCAGGATAAGTGAAATAGCAGCTGCTCCAGGTCAATTAAGACACCTGGGGCCAATTAAGAACTTTCCAGAAGGCTAGGTTGATTGGGACACCTGAAGCCAATCAGGGGCTGGCTGAAACTAGTTAAAAGCCTCCCAGTTAGTCAGGTGGGGGTGCATGTCAGGAGCTGTGGGAAGAAGTTGTGCTGTTGGTGAGATTGAGTAGTACACACTATATTGGGTACAAGGAAGGAAGCCCTGAGGTAAGGGTGAAGTGGAGCTTGAGGAAGTGAGGGCTGCTGTGGGGGAAGTAGCCCAGGGAATTGTACATGTCATGTTTCTAAAAGGTCAGCTACCATAGCTGGTACTATTAGGGTCCCTGGGCTGGAGCCCGGAGTAGAGGGTGGGTCCAGGCTCCCCCACCACCACCTTTGGCCCCTGATTAATCACTGAGACTGGGAGACAAGAGAGACTGTGCAAGGAAGGATAACTTCTCCTCACCTTCCTTGCTGGCTTATGATGAAAATGGCTCAGTAGACTGTGACCCTTCTCTCTAGAGAGAGAAGGGTTACGTGGAGGGTCACAGTGAGCCTCTGAGGCTAGCGAAATCTGCCAGGAAACGTGGGACCCATGGAGATGAGGACAGAGCTTTGTCACAGTGAGTACAATAGGTGGATAGAATTCTAGGGTTCTATATCATTCAAAAGACATGGACCCTCAAATGAAATGATCCTGTTCCCAGTCTTACTGAAACTAATGCCTGGGAAGATCAGAAGATACAACTCCTCCATGCTGTTCATACAACAGTGTAGCTGGCCATATCCTGATCGCCCTATTGCTGGAAATAGTTTCATTTGGCCAAATTCATCACTGGAAAGCATTGCAATGACACCAGGGATGAATTTGGGCCATTGACTTCAACAGCACATGAGAGAGGTGAGAATTTGGAACATTTTCCCCATACAGAAAAACAACCAGTAAACAAAACATCTGTTCAAGCTGATCTGAAAAAAGCCATCAAGGAATATGTGCAAATGATGATACCTCTATACTGTCTAAGCAATTAGTTATGATGATGACAATACTGAGGCAGGGAATTGGGGAAAGGGGTGGGGAGAATGTGGCTTGCTTTCTAAAGTTCTCTCTTTCTTTGCACTTCACTTTTATTCACTCTGTCCAAACACAACTGCTAATTCATTACAGACAAGTCTTTTAGTAACCCTCTTCGGGACACAAACTAATAACATATTGTCAATACCACAGAGACTGACAACCCTCCCAGAACTGTGGAGCTGGGAATATTTTGCAGGGCATGGCAATACCTGTTACATATTTGTCTTTATGGAGACTAATAAAGCATTTGATAAATCTCCATACATGATACTTGTGCTCACATTATATGAATATTTATGGCAGCCTATGCAAGAGAGAGAAGGAAGAGCTGAAAAATACCTGCTAGAATCTATTTTCATTAAAGATCCACTTATCACATGTTAAAGCATAGTTGGGGCGGGTTACATAAACGACTGCACCACTTGTATCAAGCAGTGATAAAGTACCAATCTGCAGCAATCTGAGTTTTATTACGCCTTTGTACACTGTGGGCTAGATTGGTGTCCTTACGCTAGTGAGCGCATAGTTCCTTTGAAGCCAGCTGGGTTATTTATATAAGCCCTCCACAATTCTGCTCTATAGCTCTTTCTTGTGCACAGAGGCCCAGATTTTTCTCCCTTGGTGTTGGCCACTTTTTGGTACTCAGGTGGTGGAATCTGGCCCTAACTGTCCAGCCGAGATTTCTCCTAGTGAAGGGAAGCTTAGCTGGGATGAAAGGATATAGATGGCTCTGACACCAACTGTCCTCTTCCACATACATGTCCTAGTCTAGTGGGTGGGTCAAGTGGCGTTAGGGCTGTGCTGAGGGTAGGATGGAGTGTACCTGCACTATACCAACTCACAAATGGTATAAGGTCCCATAAGAACTTTAGCCAGTTTGCATAAGCCTCTAAGAGGGGCTCTAACTTATGCAGATGGGGCTGAAGCAAATGCACCAGGGAGGCATGACTGGCTCCCTGATACTCCAAGCATATCTCAAGTGCAGGAGAGAATCCAAGACACTGACTTTTTGGCTACTTAGGCATGATTTCTGGTGCTGATGATTTCTAACTGACAAAATAGAGAGACTAACAGTAGTTGGGATCCTTCTCCACTGAGAATGGCCAGCCAGCAGTCCTCACAAGTTCAGCCCTAACATCTGGCAGCAAGAGTGCCTCTCCCCTATCTCCATCATCCTGATGAAGTAGAGTTAGAAGCTGTCTCCCTCACCCACATCATCCAAGGCACAATACCAGTTAGCAAGGATGGACAAACAAGACACTTGGGTAGCTTAATCTGATGGCAGTCAGTGAGCAGGTGTTCCTTTTCCTGAGGCAATTCATTAATTTTGTCCTCTTACTTCCAGAGTCTGAATGACAAAGCTACAATGATCAGATCTGGTCCTGCAAACAGCCTCACTCAATATGCTTCTCAGCTAGAGGATGCACAAATTACAAAAAGAAAAACCAAACCCATCATTCAGAACTGAAAGGAGGTTGGGCAATCTAACGTAAGGAACAGAACCAATGCAAAGCCTTTTTTGGATTCTGAGTCAACTAAATCAGCTGAAATATGGTACTAATGCAATCACCAGGGAAAAAAGAGGCCAAAACAATAAGCACACGTTCCCTAAGCACTTAAATTGTGTGCCAAATGGGGGAAAAGTTTTGCCCTCAAATAACACCCGCCAACTTCCACTGAAGTCTGTGGGATTTCTACACACATTTTCGGGCTGAATTTAGCCCTAAGTAAGGATCACAGACTTTGAAATATGTTGTTTTAGAATATAATAAACCAAATGACAGATCAATGTAAGAAAGTCCCTGCGTGATTTATAAATCAGCCTGTAATGGCAACATTAACCTTGATCGCCTCTGTTTCAGAGGACCATTAACCGTCTGTGCCACTGCTCCAGAGTAAAAACCAAGGTAAGAGGAAGGTTTTTTAAATTATTTTGGATTATCCATGAGTTTGCTAGGTTCTTGAAAGATCCAACTGCCTACATGGGTTAATGGGGGTAATGAAATGAAATTGAAAAAAAAAACTATAGTTAAGCTGGTCTAAAAATCATTTCCTAAAAATGAAGTCTTCCTGACTAGCGAACGGTCTCCCAAGAAAAGCACTAGAAACCCCCACATTGCTTGATTTATATTAGATCCTGAAAGTGCTGTAGCAGATACTTTTGCACAAGTGAGGGAATGGACAAGATGGACAAACAGGTCAATTAATTTTTATGAGGCCAGATGTTCAGTATGTTTCACCCCCTTAGTGTTGTCTGAGTGGTGCACAGGGAATGTAGTGTGATCAGTTGAGAAATTCTTGTGGTGGGAAAGCCAGTAGAGCCACCTCCTGCTCCAGTTTCCTCTCCCTTGGCATAGGGGCTGTATCAGGGGAAGAGTGGTAGAGGTGGAGTAGATCTCCCCTAAAGCAATCACAGTGGGGCTCCCTAAGGGGGGCTCCCTAGTCAGCTATCTTACATTAAAGCAGCCCCCTTCAGTCAGAGGAGCCCGGGCAGCTTCAGAACTGCAGAACAGTAGACTACTCCCGGATGACACCTTCTTCAGCCCTGAGCCAAGTGACTCGTGGTTCAGGAGAGAACCTGGCCTATGGGCTGTATACTACCAGTTTAAAGGTTGCTGACATATGAGGTTACATTGTAACAGATCACTGAATCCTCTCTGAAATCTGAACATCAGAGAGAGCACTAGGAATGGTCAAAAATGTACCACGACTGCCATGAAAACCCAAACAGTCACATGACAGAAATGGCCACACTTCTATTTACAATGAAATCACATTTCCATCTACTGCAGTATCACATACGTGCATGGCCACTTCCATGGCATCGTGGTTGTGGATTGAGAAAAGAGGACAAGAGTCATCAAAATATGAGTAGGACTCTACTCCTGTTGAGCTACAGGCCTCCAGGAGCTGTGCATACTTGGACTGGGCTATCCACTGACAGCCATTACATTTAAGTTACTGTCTGTAACCCAGGGCAACCTTAATTTTCAGTGCTTTTGATGTAGCTTCATAAGCTATTTTTCCTAAGGAGGCCATGGGGTAAATTGGTGTTTTCACCTGTCCCTTCCTATCTTGTCACCGGCCATGGGTAGATCTGGTTATGACCCTTCCCCCCCCCCCCTTTGTCACATACCCTTGTGGGGATACACCATGGTGATTGTATGAGTCAATCTATTTCAAGGCTTTAAATTTATAAGACTTACCGAACACTCAGGCAGGATTTCTTTGTGGCACGCACTTTGACAATCTGATTCACAGCACCTGGGAACAAATTATCTGATTCTGTGATCCCTTGCAAAGTGAGATAATTTTTGGAAGTACAGTGAAGATCCTTGCCATCCCTACTGTCTGAACAATGTTGCTAAGTTATATTTTCTCCTCTTTAATTAATGTTAAGAGCTCAATCTAACCGTATGAAAGCACCATTCAAACCAATAGCAGTCCCATTCTCCAACAGATGGAAGCTTCACTCACACGTTCCTTATGAGCAGAACTGAGAGCTTACTTAGGGGCCCATCCAGTATCCTCTGTAATCAATGAGAGGCTTTCCATTGACCTCAGTGGTCTTTGGCTGAGACCTCTCTGATTGTTACTACTATTCAGCTAGGCCCCACTTCAGGAAAGCCTTTAAACACAGGCTTAACTTTAAGGAAATGGAACTTAAGCATGCACTTAAGTGTTTTGCTGAATGGGGATGGACTTAAAAACATATGTTTTAAAGTAAGCATGTGCTTACATGCAGTGCTAAATTCAGGGCCTGAAAAACAACACATTTGAGTATGCCTGTAAAGATATGCACATGTTTAAGGGCTTTGATGAACTGGAGCCTTAAAGAACTAGTGTTATAAACCAATTTTTAAAAAGTATATTGTTACCACATTTCATGGACTTTTCTGAAATATCGTGAACCTCTTACGAGCAGGATACCTAGAAATGGGGAGGATCTTCATGTCTGATCTTCCATTCTTCAGGAGCTAAAATGTCCTGGGTTTCAGAGGACCATTTCAGTCAATGGGGCTAAAACTCCCTTAGCGCAGTGCCTCTGCTCTCAACGGCTCCCATATTTCCTATGACCCAGAGCACCTGAAGTTATTTTCTTTTTTTTGTCCAGCTTACTAGTGTAAAAAGAAATGATGGAAGGGACCAACAAGTCCAAATCTACAAACAAAAAAGTTTGCCACATATAGTAAGAGAGCATGTGCACTAGAGGGGTTAGAGAAGGGCATTAATAAAAGGGAGATTGGTTAAAAATGACTCATTTTTGTTCCTTAGAGTCATAAATCTTATTATTTCCTTGGAGAAAAGCCATGTGCTCAGTGCCTGAAACTGCATTTTTAAATGATACTCTTGATTTTTCACTTCCTTTATTTACTTAAAAAACAAACTAACAAAACAAGAAAGCAACAACAATCCAATGGTTTAAATCACAGCCATGTTTTATGGTCAGTATAAACCCTTAAATCTGCCAGTCAGTTGACACAGATGAAAAAACCAAATTGTATTAGCTCTCCACTAGAAAAATGATGGTGCTTTATATACTATCCAAACTCTAACCAGATTCACAAAGAAATTGAACAGAACATGGAACATCTTTTCAAATACAGTAAAATAACATCAGTCAAATAACTATTTTTTCTTTGGCACCATTGTAAATGTTAATTTTAATATTACACAGTACAAATTATTCCATTTCTATATGTTAGACAGAAAAGTAATAAACAAATGAGTCAACCATAAAACTGTTACATGATTTATGTCAGAATATGTTTGCTTACCAGCTACAAAGCAAAAAAGAATAATATATATATATATATATATATATATATATATATTCTATAGAAAACCACTATTAGTACATCAGATGCACAATGCAGTAAGACACTTTCAATACTTTCATCAAACCAGGACGATTCCAGTTTTTTTCATAATTTTTATAAGAATAAATGACATGGGCCGCCATGCTATTATAACAACTGGAGACTTTAATAAAAGTCTAGACCCATTTCTTGACAAATCTTCTCCATCTCTATATAAAAACACAAATGCTCATCAGGTACTTCATACATACATGGCTGATTTAGGCCTACGAAACGTGTGGAGTTTCTACAGCCAGAGACTATTTTTTTTCCCCCTTGCAGCTCATTCAACATAGTCTTAGTTGAATTTCTTAGTGTCACAAGACTATTTTTTAATGCCACAAGACAAGATCAATTTTGTCACTGACTGACATTGGTATTATTGTTATATCTGACCATGCTCCTACACAGATGTCTTTTAGGCCCCCAGGGTATGTACCCTCAACTAAAATGTGGAGATTAAATACCTCTCTGCTGTTTGATACACCATTTGTTAACTCCATCCATCCAGAGTTAGAATTTTTTTAAAAATGTCCCCTACCACTTCATCAGCTCCCACACTTTGGGAAGCCTTTAAAGGCTTCATCAGAACCTGTATCATCTCTATCACTTTTAAAAAGAAATGGAGAGAACACAGAATTGATACTCTTGCAAAAGAAATTAAGGCCTTGAATGTACACTGCTTCTGCGCCATCCCCAGAGATACTCAGAACGCTTATCAATCAAAGATATGAAATCAACAAACTTCTGTCCAAAAAGGCTGAGTTTGTTTTATTCTGTTTGAAGCAAAACTACTGGGAATCTGGCAAGAGAGCTGGCAAGCTGCTGGCACACAGACTTAAGCAAAAGGCTAACAGACCTGAGACTACAGCTTTTTCGAATTTACTGATCCCCACATAGGCTAATGGTAATGGGTCTCATTAATGCTGAATACAGTTGGTAACTCCCTTGGGGATACATTAGCTCATATGTTTTGGGAATTTCTGGTATGAGGTGAGTCAAAGCACCAATTTGATATTGGATGCTAAATTGGAGCTTTCCCTCTCCCACTCTAAGTTTCATTCTTGGATATATTCCTCATCAACCTAAACAAGACGGCATGATTCCAACATGCAGCTTTGGTCATTAAAACAATTAATCCTGCAAAAATGGACAGTAATCCCCACCAACAACTGAGGTGTGGCTCAGTGATACAACTGACCTTGTAGCTAACGAATGACTGGCATTCCGCACAAAGGGAATGCCCAAAAAATTCAAAGCAATTTGGGCTGCCTTTTTAGAGGTCTATGATTAACATAGACCCTGCAGATAGATATGTCACTTCCCCTCCCCTCCCTTTACTCTAACCCTCTTGATTCACTTTGTGTATTATGATCAATCTGGTATTTTGGTATATTTGTTGTATTTGGAAAAAATAATAAATAAATAAAGGAACGTGTTGACTTTTTATGGAGTCAACCCATAAATCTACTCTTCATGGTTTTTCCCCCTTAAATGTTGTAGGGTAAAATCCTAGTCCAGTTGAAATCAATGGGTTTTATCATTGACTTCAATGGAGCCAGAATTTCACCCTGGGACTTTAAGGGTCCAATTCCGCACTGTGTTGTCATTTAAAACCATGCAAAGTGGGTGCAAATGCTACCTTTCTGATTGGGTTGTGTTTTACATGCAGCTTTACACAGGTAAATGACTATGCAAGGGCCAAAGCAGTGGAGATGTGAGCCCTAAAATTCTTGAAAACCGTGATGCACTGCGTGGGCTTGATTCTCCTACTGTGGTAAAACTGACATGAGATCAGAAAGAAGTCCTGGAGCCTCTACAGTCATTTTGCCATATGGAAGGCCAGATCTGGAGCAATGCTGATTTGCACCAGCTTGAGGAACTGGCTTGAAATATGTAAATATTTATCCTATGCCATTTGACTAACGGATAAACTCAGCACAGCCTTTTTAATAAATCTGCTTGATACTTTGTCCTCCTGCCTGCACATCACCCAATCCTGCCGTCCTGAAAGGCTCCCAGTGGCACTGCAGGAATGAGCCCTACATAATGAGATAAATGCAGGGCTGAGAGCAGTCCCCCAAACAGAGTGGCTGTTTCTTGAGAATAATTAAGTGCTAATGTTATCAGATGTGTGTTAGCATCACGGGATACTTAAATTAAATAGTTACAATGGAAGACTCTCTCTGGTTTCAGAGTAGCAGCTGTGTTAGTCTGTATCCGCAAAAAGAAAAGGAGGACTTGTGACACTTTAGAGACTAACAAATTTATTTGAACATAAGCTTTCACCTAGTTTATTACCCAAGTTTTCCTTTAGCATTTACTCTGGCAAGGTACCTTATTAATTGTATTGAGCAATGCATACTAACAAGTAGTAGTGCTTGCCTCTTGTAGTGTTCCATTTGTTAAATAGCCGTTGAAACCTCTGTTTTAAATGAATTAGAGTTGGTCAAAAGACAGTCTTGAAAACTTGGTCATCCATGAAACAGGTATGGGGCCTGATTTTGCGCTGTCCTACGCCGGGGTCAATCAGAAGTAACTCCACTGAATTCAGTAGAGGTAAACCAGTTTAAATGTGCGTGAGAGAGCAGATTCAGACACACCAGTAGAGCAGCTGCCATTCTAGCTTCCTGACGTGGAGGGGCCAGTCTAAGAACGGAAAGGTTGTTCGGATTCCATGTCCACAGTCCTTGACTACTGCTCTGAGACTGCTAACACCAGCCCCCATTGTGTCCCGTCGGGACTGAGACTATCGCCTTGTTCCACGTAGGACACCTACTAACAGGGACTGTCCACATCATCTTTGAAGAGGCCACTCTACCACCAACCCCAAGGATAAAGTAGTCTGACCAGCACTAAAAACCCCATAACTCATCACCTGCAACCTGCCAGATGTAAAACACCCAGAGCCAGATGCTGATCTCTGGCCTGTGTAAAACAGGAAGAACTCAACTAAAGTTAATAGAGTTATGTTGCTGTAAAACAGGTGCGAGACTACTATCAGGCACACGTTCTGCATAAAACATGTTTGATAAGAAACCCCCACTATTAGATGGGAAATACAGGCCTGATTCTTCATTGCCTGCGCCTCATGTAGTCACTGACACCATTGCACAGTTGGCGTAAAATGTTACCCCCCTGGTTGAAATGACTGTACAACTCATCACCTTTAAACATATTGTACTTGCAATACACAGTATCATACGTGAATGAAAATTACTTATATATTAGGTAAAACCTTGGCCCCATTGAAGTCAATGGGACCAGGGTTTCATCCATTGTGTTCTTCCAGGAGAGCAGTGAGAGCTTTGGAAAAACTCAGTAGGTAAGAAATATTTTTCTCTTAAAATAAATAAATAAATAAATAAGCTTCTCAACTTTCTAGCCCAGAGCAATATTGATTAAAGAGGGAAAGAGGCTCAATCTATGTGTTCACCAGAGGATTAATAACTAAGAGAGAGCTTTCCTAACCACTGAAGCTAAATGACAGGTTTCAGAGTAACAGCCATGTTAGTCTGTATTCACAAAAAGAAAAGGAGTACTTGTGGCACCTTAGAGACTAACCAATTTATTTGAGCATAAGCTTTCGTGAGCTACAGCTCACTTCATCGGATGCATTCCACAGCATGCATCCGATGAAGTGAGCTGTAGCTCATGAAAGCTTATGCTCAAATAAATTGGTTAGTCTCTAAGGTTCCACAAGTCCTCCTTTTCTCTCTCTCTGGTCTCTGAAAGGTGCAGTTTCATTAATGCAAAGCTAGCAGTCACACTTAATCCTCCCTCTTGTACACATGGCTTTGCCTCTACTTTCTGCAAAGGAATTACCTTTCATCTGAAAGACTCTAGCCGTAAAAGCTTCTTTTTGACAAATCTGATGTGGACATTTTAAATGATTCATTTGCAACCTGTTTCCAACCCTTATCACCCATATGGAAATTTGAAAAGGCTCATTTTCAACCAGTTCCTAGCCTGCAAAGGATAAACTGTCCTTTTAAAAATACTGCTGTACCTCTTAAGTATGCAGATTGCCCAACTGAATTTTAAATGCAATCACTTTGCTTCCAGTACACTCTAAAATCAGAAGTCAGAGCCTGCATGAATCAGTCTTCTGTGTCCAGGACTTGCTATTTACATAATTTTAAGTCTGTGTGCTGCAATTATGTGAAATGTCCACTTCTTCCCTTCATGCAATACATATGCAATTTAAGACCCATTTATCACACTGAAAATTGTGGTTGTATTTAATCTTTCCAAAGAGAACAAAATCAAATTATTATGTGTAAAGAATGATAATCTGCTGAATTAAAGAGAATATTTAGAAGTTATCCCTGAACGTCTGCAACCTAATAGGGCAAAGAGGTCTAATAAGGAAACCATGGGTAGGAAGGCATGATGTGAGCATACATAATGACAAGATGAAAACTCTCTTAATCTTTTCAGATTGAATGAAATCTAATTACATGCTGTATTGATTGTTATGTATTTCTGGAAAGAGACAGTGAAAAGGGAAAAAGGCTATTACAGTAAAATTGCAGTCTGACCCTTTAATTGCTTTTGGCACGAAAGCTTATGCACTAGTTGGGGATAGTAAACATATTTCACTCTCTGTGGTAAATTATTAGCAACAGAGTTAGATGCAGAACTAATTAGGGAAAATCTAGTCAATTAAATAGTGCTGCAAGATAAAAAAACAGAACGATCAGAAATTATCATTATTCTATTTCATAAATCACTGTCTGTTATTTCTGCCATAATATCAGTGTTGACTTTTAGATAAGTAATATTCACTGAAAAGAAACATTTTAACAAATTTAGGATAATACATAGATGGATGAACAGGAGCTAGAGTATTTCAGTGTTCATTACAGAAGATATTTTGAAAGCCATGAACTAACAGATTTATATAAACCCTATCAAGTAAACTCTAGAGTCACGTGATTCCCCCTTGTTGCCTTACTTCTGCACCAAGCAGCAGCTGGGTATGCTGGAAGCTTTCAGAAATATGTATCTTCTAAGATGATGGGAATCCAGAGGATCAGTATATTGAAAACAATTGTTTAATATGTATGTTTGCACATTTATACAGGGATGCATTACAATTCTTATTCATACAATTCTAAAAATTCTTCCTGTTTCATGAGATATAATTCTTAGGATTATACTTACTTACAGTGGCTTTCACATATGAACTTTTGTATGGGCATCTCTGTGGGCATTGCATGGATGAAGGGATATTGGTACATTTTACTCAGAATTGAAAGTTAATATGGTTGTTGCCTAGGGACTTCAGCTGAACAGTTTTGAGCTGGCACATGATACACATGTAACTCCCCATCCCCCCTCTTTTTTTTCCCCTCCTTTCTAGAGAAGGTGAGTTCTACGAAGTTTATTCTTGGCTGAATGGAAACAAATATGGGAGACAGGTTTTTTGACCAGCACGTTTCAAACTATGAAATTGGTCTCCCTATGGAAGGTCCTTTCTCTGTGACTGGAGCTTCAGACAGGTTCATGGAAAATATAAATGAGGTCTTCTTTGTTTAGGACTAAGCTTAATCAGAGCCCAGTATGGAATACTGGGGTAACCTTACCAAAATACTAAGTACTCAGCAGATGGTTCTTCATTTGCTGAGACCAACGTGGAAATGACTCAACAATAAGGGGGAAAATGAATGAACTGGCCAGACCCCAGGCCCCATCCTGTGTTGCCATTACTCAGTCAGAACTCCCACTGATGTCTCTGGGTGTTTTATGTGTACAAGGAATGCAGGATCAGAGCCCTTATGATTACAGTCTGCATCCCTAGTGGATTACTGGTCCCAACAAAAGATAACTTTAGAGAAGGCCTAGGAACTCTCGCTCACCTTAGAGGACAAATATTATGACAAAGTTTGGGAAACCTAGATGTAGAGCAATAGTGTTGTGTACCAGGATGAAACTGCACAGCTCTGGAGCAATTTGAACCTGTATCTAATATCATGGGCTTTCCCGAAGACAGTACATAACACTTTCATAAAGCGACTTACTTGCAATTACAGCGTCAGAGCGAAGTGTTTCCTGCTAAATAATGAGTCATAATGTTCAAAGAGAAAAAACATGAGCCTAACCCAAACATAGATAGCCTGGTTCTGAATGCACTTATACCAAGGCAACTCAACTGATTTCAGTGGAGCTTGGCCTGAATATTCACTGATGTAACTTAGCAAAGGCCCAGAGACTTTTTGTTGCCCAAATGGCATATAATACAAATGGATCCCCATACCCAGCAAATTGCCAACAAAAACAATTGAAATTACAAAGAACTTCCTGTTTGATGCAAGCCCACAGCAACGACATGCAGTGGTGCCTGCCTGGCTCTATATGCCTGGCACACTGAGCGCTCCCATTGACTTCAAGAGAAGTTATCAAGCAGGACTGATCTCCCTGGTATTAAGATTCCACCTAGAGTCACACCTTATGCACGCAGTCACTAAAAATCAGTGCGCTAAGAGCCAAATCCTATCCCCAGCACATAGCCCAATTAACTGGGATATTGGGGATTTGGGCTTGGAAAGAAGGAATCTGCCCCAAAACCTGTGGTTCGGCAGCACTGCAGCCACTACAGCATCCTTATGGCACCTGTACCCACAGTTCACTGGGCGCAGGGTGGGGACTGATCCACTGCAGTCCAGGCCCCCTAGTGCTGTGGTGCAGCTGGGGGACAGGATTTATCCCTATATTTGCTTATTCTTGACATCTCCTTTGAGCTGTTAGTAAAACACGCAACTGTAGACACAGCTCTCTCATGCTCATTTGTGTGGATTTGTATGTATATGATACAAACACACACACACACACACACTTGCATATGTGAGGGAGATGAGGGGGGAACAGTCTGTGCTACGTTATTACTTGCCTGGGTACACTACTTATTACCATAATAGTCTAAACTGTTTAGATTTATACCCTCATTCAGAAAAGAGCACGGGGGGGGGGGGAAGGCAGCAATATACATTTACACGAACCTTAGAGTTTTTCTGCATTTTGGGGCTGCAGTTGCCTGTGTTAAATCAATGTTATGATTAAGAAGAGTCGTACAATTGCAAGCACATTTGCTATAATTTAAAAATACTTCTAAGTTTTATCTGGCACTAAATGTAAGGCATATGTTACATTATATTGTAAATGTAACATTTATTCCTTCTCTCTCTTCTTGTCCAAAGCACTCATGTATTTAATTATATACTTAATCCCCTAGTATTTCACATTCAGCAGTTTATGAATCTTTAAAAATTTCAATGCACTTATCATTCCAGAACCAGTTTCTGTATGAAAGACTAGTATGGGTATAGTAACTTTGATCAATTAACATGTTCTATCTATCATGGAACATGATCTCATTTGTGTATCTAACGAGATTTTTCAAGGCTGGTGAATCAGAACTGAGTCCAGCAAAAAAAAAAAAAAAAAAAAAAAGAGATGCATGCTTTGTTATCACCCCCCAAGATCTTATCAGATTTAAGTGCCAGTGTCATTAAAGAACCACATGGGACTATCAACAATGGGACAAAAGATGCATACTCTAAGAACGTAACAGACGTGGCTTTGAAAGTAAATGTTGAAACCAGACATGACAATGTGATTCTAGGTTACACACGGATTGCTAATAAATCCGATCTTTAACTCTGTGCCCGAGTGCGGACACACACCGTTCCCATCCACCCCTTACTTTAAAAATATTGACCAACAAACTTTGGGGCAACCTGTAGACCTGGAAACTGGAGAGAATTCACAACTACTCCTGGACACACACCTCCCTCCCCTTCCCCGGCCCCCTCTGTTCACTTCCACCTCCCCGGCCGCCTCCTTCGCATCCAACAGGCGATACTGACCGCAAGCCGTAGGCGGGAGTCCTACCCCCCCCCAGCCACACTCGGCCTCCCCCTCCCCAGCGGCCACCCCGGGACCCCTCCCCACGGGCTCCCCCGATGGGCTGGAGGCGACCGGCTCTGCTCCCAGGGAGGAGCGAGCTCCAGGCCGCCCGCTCTCCCCTCCCGCGGGGGCCGGGCTGCTGGTGCCCCCGGCTCACCATTGAGCTGGTTGTACACCACTTCCTCCAGGTGGTCCAGGCGCTGCAGGATGGCCTCCCGCTCGCTCAGGCCGCCCAGCCCCTTGGCGTGGCGGCTCCGCAGCCGGCGGTCGGCGCTCCGCACGATCTGCACCAGCTCCGGGGAGCGCTCCTGCAGCCGGCAGTACACGGAGAAGAGGATGATCCCCACGAAGACCAGGATGTTCACCGTCAACAAAGTTTTGATTTTCCGTGCCACCGCCATGGGAGCCGCCGGGAGCCTCAAGGCATGGCAGCCGGGCCGGCCCGGGCAGCGGCGGCATGGACGGCGGGGCCGGCTCCGGTGCCCCTCGGCCGGCGGCGCGGAGCTGTCCTTCAGCACCACGCGGGCGGGCGGGCGGCTCCCCCCTGCGGCCAGCGCGGAGCTGGGTGGGGGGAGGGTCCGGCCCAACGGCTCCTCAGCGGCCGCCCCCCCCGCCCGCGGCGGCACGCGGCTGCCCCCCCGCCCCGCTCTCCGCGCGCAGGCAGCAGCGCGGCGCGAGAGGAGCGGCCGGCCCGCGCTGGCTCCGGCTGGCTGTGGTGCGGCGGGCTCGCCCCGCCCCCGCCCCCGCCGGCCGCCCCCTCCCCTCCCCACGCACGGCGCCGCCGCGAAGTGACGCGCCGCGGCAGGCAGGCGGCCCGGCCGCTCCGCCCCTCCGCAGGCCGGGGGCGGGGGGCGACCCTCTGCCCCCTCCCTGGGGGGGCGCTGGCGGGACCTGCTCTGCGCCTCGACAGCCAACGGCCTCGGCCCCCCCTGCGCGCTCCCTGCCCCTGAGCCGGCTGGGAACCTGCTCCCCGGGGTGCCGCTGGGTCCCCCTCCCGCAGCCCGGGCAGGGCAGCCTGTCTCTGCAGCCGGAGGTCCCTGCGCCTCACCCCAGGCTGCAAACAGCCCCCCCCGCCCCCCCGTGGGGCCAGCCTGCCCGGCTCCGCCTTCCACAGCACCGGCTGCCCCACCGGGTCAGGGGAGGGGAACGGGACCGAAGCCGAGCCCTAGGGGTGAGAAAGGACCACAAGGGTCACCCAGCCTGAGCCCCTGGCAAGAGGCAGGATTCCTTGTGTCTGAACCATCCAAGACAAAGGTGCCTTCTAGTGCACCTGATTTCTGAGAGAGTCAAGCACATGGGATCCCGCCTTCTCCCCCGGAGAGGGCGGAGAAAGCTGCTTAGTTCGCTCTGCCTGGATTTGTGGGATTTTGCGATTTCTTGCATTTAAACCAACAATCCTAAAAATTGCCATTCTTTTTATTCTCCACTGGGAACGCCCTGCCCCAGCCCAAAAATACCGAGGACAAGCCACCTTGGGCAGCCCACGAACGCAAGGAGAAAGACAGACAGTCTTCTAAAGTAGGTAGGGCTGAAACTGTTTTATAGGCATCACACCTTGAATTGCACCTGGAAATGAATTCAAGTCAGGGTGGTATGCTCCCAGCAAGAGGTAGCGCTAAGCAGAAGGCAGCTATATTCAGCACCAGCTGAGTTTCCTAATGATCTTCAGTCATAGCTAGGGTGACCAGATGTTCTGATTTTATAGGGACGGTCCCGCTATTTGGGGCTTTTTCTTATATAGGTGCTTATCCCCCACTTCCTTTCCCGATTTTTCACACTTCCTATCTGGAGCTATCCCAAGTGGAGTGTGTTGACTACTGATCCCAACTAAAGGAGAGAACAACTAGGAACAGGTCTGCGTTCAAAAGTTTCAGCCTTTTTGCCCAACACAGAGGGAGAAAAGTTCTCTAGGCCACTGCTGCTATTTGAACATCCAGCCAAAGATCCCACAAGATCTCCAAGCCGTAAGCCTCATTAACAAAAGATGGACAAACTCCTTCAGTTAGCAGCTTCTGATGGACTTAAGGACTGAAAATAATAACATCCTTCTGTGCCAGTAACAATGCAGTCTAGCAGCTAAGTAGTGCTCTGCCTCCAAGTCAACAGAAACCTCACTGGCTCTATCCCTCTTTGAAGGCAGACCAGTAAGGTAGCATAATTATGCAAGGTTGCTAGAACGCAGATCCACACAAAAACGCCAGTTCTGAACATCCACAAACTTTGAGCTGTTCAATAACTAGAACGTTCATAGATTCCCAGAGCCACCTTCTGTGCTGTGTATCCTAAGGGACACCGTAGAGAAGATGCTGCCCTAGGGGGAGGGGAGGGAGGTTGGCATTATGCCATGTTGCACTGTTGCAGGGATCATAACCCCAGTGTAAGAGCACCCTTGGGCCTATTCTAAGTTACTGCAGCCTCCCCAAGGCTGCCTCTGGGCTGTACTGCAGCACAGAATCTCCACAGCACTCCATGCTATACACCCTCCTGCACACAGCATGCCCCTTATGTTGGAGTTTGCAAGGTGTGGCATTGCAGGGCCACTTACAATCTGCGTTGGGGAAATTCTCTCCTGGTCCTTTGTGGCTCATTTAGATTCCCTATACAGTGAAGCAGAGGGGCAGAATTGGCTTAATGGCGTAACATGGGCCGCAGAACTTTGTACCTTTACCACTCTCAAAGAGGTTTCAGAGTAACAGCCAAGTTAGTCTGTGTTCACAAAAAGAAAAAGGAGTACTTGTAGCACCTTAGAGACTAACCAATTTATTTGAGCATAAGCTTTCGGCCAGGACAGGACTGGGCTATTTTGAATAGACTAATCACGCTTATTCTACACAAAAATTAAAACCTCTAAGACTACATAATGTAGGGGCTGATCCTGATCTCACTGAGGGCAAAAGCAAAACTCAAACTGACTTCAAGGGACTGCGTTTTGTAACTTTCCAGTGACCAACTTATGTTTTCATTATTTTAGTACTATTTTTGTTAAAAGTCTGTCATAGCAGTTATATTTTCCTGGAAACTACCAGTTTGATGTAAGAAAATACACTGAACTAATACTCAAACATAGTTTATTAGATGCCTTTATATGATTTAATATATTATAGCAACACCTGCTGGTGCTGATATAGTTAAGAGTCTGTCAGCATCAGTATTTCTCTTATAAACTCCAAGTTTACAAGCTGGCTGCAAGAATTCACTTTGGATTTAGCCTTTCTAGCAGGCAATTGGTCCCAGGAGTGAATAAAAAAAACACTTCTTCCACCACAGAAGTTTACCAAGCATGCTTTCTTTTTTCCTTTTGTGTTCCACACCAGTGTAGCTTTAAATGGGTTCTTTGAAAGGCATAATTTCATCCATAATATGGTTTAGGCCATAACAGTATTTTCTTTTGTTAAGTAAACATTTTACCTGGTTAGCTTGAGTAATCTTTTGTGCTTATGCAGTAGTACAGTAATAGAAATACGCTTACGTGGCTTTGCTCCCTTGTCTCTGGCTAATCCCAGAATGTTGAACAAATAAATATCATCTAATTCTTACATAACACTTTTCATCTGCAGATCTCAAAGCGCTTTACAAAGGAGGTCAGTTTCATTAGTAGAGTTGACCATTCCATTTTATGACAACTTTTCAGATTTCAACATTTGTTTTTATTTCATATTGGAATGAAAACAAAACCTTTCAAATGTTTTCATGAAATGGAACTGTCAAAATGGCTGTTTTCCTCTCGGGAGGGTCAGATTTATCCATTCTCTCTCTCTAGTCAGAAGTGGCAGGATAGCTCTGGACCTCAGAAATGGTCCAGATGAAAATTTGGTTGAAATTGACATGTCTCTGCACAAGATTTTGGCTTCAATGAAACAGCATATTTCGATGAAAATACATATAGTAAAAAATTTTCCAATCACCTCCGATCCCCATTTTACAAATGGGGAAAGGGAGGCACAGAGCAAGGAACAAGCCCTAGGTCACCCAGCTGGCAAGTGGCAGAGCCAGGAATAGCTTCCAAATCTTCTGAGTCCCACTCCTGTGCCCTATCCACTAGGCCATACTGCCTCTTATTGTGATGGTTAATTACTTCTCTACCTCCACGAGTCCCACAAGACTCAGTCTTCTCACCCATATTAATATCTATCTGAAGCTGCTGGGAGATGTCACAAGACACAAGTGTTGTGTAATGCCACCCATCTGTGGATGTCCTCCTCCATCTTCCAGCAATCCCAGTGCCTAGCTAAGATGAGCACCCAAGTGAAGAACAGCAGGCTGAAGATGGAGATAACAGTAAGCAAAGGAAAAGACAATCTGTTAAGAGTAGTGTCTCCTAATGCAGTGAAGGTGGTTCATAGCCTTATGGCTTTCCTAGAAACTGAACCCAGGCCTCTCATATGCTGACCTGGCCAAGGTGATCCATGCTTTTGTGACCTCCAGGCTTGATTACTGCAACACAAAAACACTGATGCTGGAAAAGCTTCAGCTGATTCTGCATGCAGCAATCCACCTTCTTAGGTTGCCAAGTTTCAGAGCACTTGTCACTCCAGCTCTCTTCACGAACTCCCTGTTTAATGCTGAGTCTAAATTTAAAGTTTGGGGGAGCAGATCCTCAGCTGGTGTGAGCTGTTATAGCTGCATTATCATCTTCAGAGCCCTTCATGGGACAAGTCACAGGTGAAGGCTGAATCTTCCACAATCTCCTCCTGATGGCTCTTCAGGAATTATGGAACTATTGACCTCAAGAGTGATATGGGAGCAGAGCCATCACTAGCTGTGGACACAGTGGAATTCATTCCTGCAGGAGCTCAGAATGACCAGGAAACTCACCGCCTTCTGGACTGAATGTAACACTTCCTCAGCTCTGCTTTCCCACACATTAACCCAGGGGGGTTAGGGGTTGAGACCATGAGCCCGTGCTAACCCTCCTAAGAACACTATCTCCATTGCAGCTCCTGCTGATGGCATTTCCAGCCTCTACCCCCAGCCCAGCACACCTCTATGGAGTATTGGGTTTTGGGGTAGATTTCAGCATGTAGTATTTTCCTTTGTGTGCGATATCTAAACATACCGTCTAAAAACTAACAATACCACCTTCTCCAACATGCAAAGAAGCACAAAAGGATGCTCTAAGATTGCAATCATGCGATATCACCAGAAGGCAGAGGTGCTCTGTACCTCACAGAACTGAATCATAACCTAGCACAATCCTCAGGATACATAATGGGTTACATCTCATCTTTTCCAACCCTCTAAGCGGTAAGCTGTTCCTTGGAAGAGCATCCATGTGTGTCTTGTTTTGTACAGCACCAGGCACTCTGCTAGGGCTTACCAAATGATAAGTAAATAGAGTTGAAATGTTCTCAATTTTAATTTTTCATCTAAAATTTTAATTTTGACAACCCTACAAAATAATTGATGTTTATTTCACCTGGGGGGAAGGGGGCGGGTATCAACCATATAGATGGCATTTATTATTTTATTTTTTAAAAAATAGAGTTTTATGAATTTTCCCCCATTTTTTCCCAACTGAGCTCTATAAACAACAGTAAGAGGAAGACTGATCTATCATATCTAAAGAGGTGTGCCATGATGGTACATAATATTTGAAAAAGAGCGGGCATGAAGAGAGATGAAAGAAGATTAGGATGTGAAAAAAATTTGAAAACTAGCATTTTTTTTAAAGTAAAACAAGCAGATTTTTTGACGAAGGAAATTTTGCAAATATAGCTCCTAGCAGTAGCTATTTTTTTCAAAAATGCCAGGGGTGGCCAACCTGTGGCTCCGGAGCCACGTGCGGCTCTTCAGAAGTTAATATGCGGCTTCTTGTCCAGGCTCCGACTCCGGGGCTGGAGCTACAGGCGCCTACTTTCCAATGTGCTACAGGGTGCTCACTGCTCAACCTCTGTCTCTGCTCCAGGCCCCGGTCCCAACTCCACTCCTTCTCCCAAGGCCCCTGCCCCTTCCCCGGAGTCTGCTGCTCCTCCTCCTCCCGCCGCCGCCCCCCAATACCCCCAGCCTCCTGCACACCACCAAACAGATGATCACGGCGGGCAGGAGGCACAGGGATGGAGGGTTAGGTGCTGATCGGCAGTACTGCTGGCAGGTGGGAGACACTGGGGGCGGAGAGATGACCGGGGGGGCTGCTGACGTGTTACTGTGGCTCTTTGGCAATCCACATTGGTAAATTCAGGCTCCTCCTCAGATGCAAGTTGGCCACTCCGATATATGCTACACCATCTACCACTTTATAATGAAATCCTAACTGCATTTACCAATATACAAGTTAGACTGAATTTAATATTCTGTAATATTTTATGCAACCCTTCTGCCAGTTGGAGTGGGCAACAAGAAGGGCCAGGTTCAATATCCAGAGCGTTCTTTTCAACAATATATCCAAAACTGGCTCAAGCCCCCACCCAGTAACCTGGGAAAATTTCACTCTACCCTCTGGACGCCTCTAAGAGACAATTCTTCCCTTCTCGCAAGCACATTCCACCGGCCACCCTTGCCAGCCAGCCTCTTAGTGATTTCAGCTCTGTGCAGGATTTCAGCTCTCAGTGATTTCCAGCTCTGGGCAGGCAGGACAAAAACACAGTCCTACCACAACTGGTTTCAGCTCTGATTGAGCAATTAAAATACCAAAAGAGGCTCCTAATGAAGCCTATTTAGCCCTATTCTTTGAACAGTGGGGAGGAACATGTTAAACCAGACTAGGGAGGACACTTGGTGGTATGCAGCCTCCTGGCTGGTATACCTATACCCACTCCTTCCCCTCTTACTTTCACAGGGCTCTGACATTCGAGCCCCTGCTTAACGAGGTTCCTTCTACTGAGGGTGACCCCCCCATATTTGGGACAGGTTAAGCACAGTCCTGCTTTCCTATATTCCTACAATAATTACAACATTGGTAACCATATTTCACCACCCCTGCATTCAGTACAAAGGTCATTTGTACCCAACGCCAGCCAAAGTTGATCATTTTGACAAAGCTGTATCTGATGAGTATGTAAACAGAGCAGGAGCAAACTGTATTTACATAAACAACCCACAGTCTCTTCCCTTCCCAACTAGCTGCTCAGGGAAGCATTCATTCAGACCCTGCTTACATTTATTCTTTGCTATTAAAAGGTAAACATCCTAAATTCTATCTTAAATTACAAAGTCATACAGTGCTGGTGCCATCATCTTGTTGTGAAGAGGTATTGCAGCACATACAATAATTACAATCTTAAATTTATGTAGCATCTTTCCTCCTAAAGAATCCCAGAGTCTCTTTTACACAGCGATTGTTCTAGCCATCCCTAGGCCAAAATGCAGCACCTATTTGCTACATTAAACAATAGTTTGGGAGAGGAAATGGAAGAAAAAGGCAAAACTTTTTACAGTTGACACTTGCAGGGGGGAATTTAGCTGACTATAATATAACTGCCTCAACTGGATTCTGGAATTAATACCTGACTCTTATGAAGAACATAGTGGGATCTTTAATGAACAAAGGTAATTTGAAATGCCTCCTCTTCCTACCTATTTAACATATATGGCCTCCATTACCATAGTATCTGAGTGCTACACAATCGTGTTATCCTCCACACCCCTCTGAGGTAGGACAGTGCTATTATCCCCACTTTTACAGATAAACTGAAGCACAGGAAGATTAAGTGACTTGCCCAAGGTCACACAAGAAGTCTGTGGTGGAGCATGGCATTGAATCCAGGTCTCCCAAGCCCTAGACGAGTGTCCTAACCCTTCCACACCTCATCCAAAAGATAACTGGGGGCACCGGCTTAGTGCTGACTCAGTAGGGAAAGTGATACCTATAGTGCATCATGAACACCACCACTTCCTTGCTGTTCCTTGGAGGTCTCCCATTCGAGCAGTGATCTAACCCAGCTCTGCTATGCTTTCAACACAGTGAAATATGGCTGAGGGCATGATGTTTCACTGATACCCACCTCGTTGCCATGCTAATTATAGAGCTGATCCTGCAGACACACACATACTGCGAATGGTGCTGGCTACTGTGAGTAGCAGCACTGGCATCAACGGACCTACAAACCACATTAAGTGCAATGCCAGGTAGTAAGGGATTGCAAGGCAAGCCCTAATGGTAACTAACTCTTGGCTTTTTCCAATTCCAATAAGACCACTTAATATTATTCTTACTCTAGATTTTAGCAGTTAGTACAAATGTGTCCTTTTCGTTTTAGCAAGATGTCTATATATCACTATTTTCCCTCTCTTACTATAATGTATTAATAAGTTTCCAACACAACTGCTTGTATCATAGTTCCAAACTGTCTCATGGGGTCCTTCTTTCTGAAACTGCATGCTAATGTTCAAGCTGGGGGAAATGCATTAAAGCAGTCTGCTGTCAGTCCCAGCTATCAAGGCTGCAATATAGAGATGCATGACCAGCAGATTCCACACATTACAAGTACAGGTTTGATCTGCAGATGGGATTTGCAACTGCTGGTCTACAGTAATGCGATATACCTGGGCATGAAGGCTTCAGAACTTAAGAAACTCCAGCTAGTACAGAATGCTGAAGTGTGTCTCCTCAGCAACACACATTGCTGTGAGCACATCAAACGCAGCCTCTGCTCTCTACATTGGCTTCCCCTAGATTATCAAATCAGGATCAATCTTATCCATCCTTATCTTCAAGGGACTCCATGGCTCAGATCCAGGAGATCTAAAAGAGCCTGATGCTCCAGGATGAAGATGGTGGTCGACAACTCTGCTCCTTGGGCACAATGGAGCTCTCTACAACAAGGATAGGGTGCATCAGCGTGGGACACAGAACTTTCTTGAGACATGGTCTCAGACTGAAGAATGAACTCCCCAAGAACTAAGGACCATCACCAATCTCATCACAGTCTACGCCAAGTGCAAGGTGCATTTCTTTGACCTGCCTTCTCTAACACAAATACACAGCAACAGATACATTTGAGGGGGAAAAACCCCTACCAAAAGAAGACACGCCACTGTACATGCTTCTTCCCCAAAGAAAGGATGAGAGAACAAACAGCACGTGGCAGAAGGGTAGTCACATTGCTTAATGCACGACTAGAAGGAGCTCAGAGTGAGGAGTGCTGAATAAAAACCTACATCGAATAGAACAATACACATAGCACAGTGTCCCATGCAGATCTAATGCTGTCATGTTCATAATACTACACTGCTGATGAGTACAGACAGTACAGTAAATAACACATAGATAAAACCCAGCAACAATCCAAGTACACATTTCAAAAGACAATAATCCAGCCACTGCAAACAAAGTATAAATAATTGCCAGGGCTAAAATACTCAGCCCACATGCTTACACTTTACAAGGCTCTTAATTCATTTATATGACTGCTATAACTCAGGCCAATTTTTAATATAGCTCACATCTTTTTAGACAAATTCAGACCCTTGTTAATTTCCCCTCTGTTATTGTCTCCTATCGAGATAGTACATGTTAATATGCTAAAATAGATCATTCACCATTAAAAACTTTCCAGTTGCCTTAATCATTAGATCTTGCCCTTTGTCATATCATGAGCCCAATGTCACAATAGAAAAAAGTTTTAGCCTCCACCTAACACAAGTTTCAGGAAAACCCCCTCCACCACTCAAGCTATAAAGACTCCCTCGAAGATTGCTGGCTTGTGAGCCCCAGGTTGCAAACCAAAGTATTAGTAACTAAAAACATTACCTCCGAATTCGCTATAGCGTTCCCTAGGAAATCCTTGCAGTAAGTAGAAGATCAGGTAACATTATCAAGCTACCGAAAGCGAAGCTGGAAAGCCTGCAAGGGCAGCTGCTATATTTATAATGTTTCTGGTAAAGAAAAATACATAAGAGAGATATACAAACATAATTAGGCATTGACTTAATGCACATACAGAAGCTACCTCATCATCTTCCTTCAAATCCTTCTTTAAAACTCTCCTTTGCCATAATGCCTACACAAAATTTGATAAGGGTTAGGCAGCTGGTGTGCTGAGACCCCCGGCTATCACACTGACGAATACTTTCTTATTGTTGCCTTGTGCTGCCCATCTGTCTGTGTCCACCTGCTGTCTCCTGTCTTATACTTAGATTGTAAGTTCTCTGGGGCAGACACCATGGTTTTGTTCTGTATTTGGACAGCGCCTGACATGCTGGGGTCCTGGTCCATGATTGGACCTCCTAAGCATAACCATAGTACAAATAAACAATAATAAATCGTCACTCAATTAATCATTTTGGACTGAGGCCTCCAGGGGACACCTATGGATGGGTAGCAATAGCAATACACCAAGTTGCAGGTTGGCACAGTGAGGCTCCAAGCTTCCTTGATAAAAACCCATCTATTCCTGTCCTTTTTTTGAAATGGTGCTAAATAAAGTAGCAAAGTCAGGAGGAGGGGAAAACAATGCAAGGAGATCATGAGCCAGGCATGGAGGCTTTTTTATTTTTTAAACTATTAATCACGGACCTTGTTCCAACTTAGAATTTTCACAGCTGGCCTCCCCAGTGGTATTTTATCACAGGCACCTTGGTAATCGCAGTACTTCAGGAAGTACCATCTGGGTCAAATTCCATATTAATGTCACCCTCTTTGTGTGTCCTTTCACTAACGTCTATGCCTGTCCTTTTACCTAGATGCCTTTTTTACAGAAGGAAGCAGTGCCAAGAAGTGGGGAAAGCAGATTTTACCAGGCTAGTCTTGAAGATGGGAGCGCTGCACTGTAACCAGCAGAATAGCCAATAAGCTACACTGGACCCCACACAGATATGCGGATGGCGAATATGACTGGGAAGGATGTGATCACACACACACCCAATTTAAAGGCCAGGAGGGTGAAAATTAACAAGAGGCTAAATGAGTAGACATCGCAAGTTACTAGAAGCAGGGATAATTGTAGACTCTGTATAAATGCAATGAATTGAAACCCTGAATAAAAATTATTCAGGTTTTCTGCCTTTCATGCTTTTCCTCCCTTATTTTCAGCAGGAGATGGGGGTCAGAAACTAGTCTGACTCTAAATTAGGTGATTAGAAGGTCCAAAGGCCTAGATCGTCAGCTGGTGTCTACCAGCCTGGCTCCACTTACGTCAGTGGAGCTGCGCCATTTTGAATATATAGCCAATGGCTGGCAAATGTCCCATTTTCATTCCTATGCTTTGAGGTACCCAAACATTTTGGAAGCGTTTTTGCCTATTTCCATTAGATTTTGTGCATGTATGTCTACAATACAGAGTCTATTCTATTCTATACAGGTTCTTATACCACCCTCATCACTGTGGTACCTCGGGTCATATCCTGCTTGGCGTGCCCACACGAGCATGCCCAATAAATTGAGTAGGACCACTGGCATGCCTAAATCCAGCAAGATTTTGCCCACAATGTCTTAAATCCTGATCTTAAAATGAACTCGGTGCTGGGAGACCCTTATTCATACATGGAGTCCTACAGGCTTCAATGGGAATCTGTCGATGAAGACCCATTTGCCGGATTAGAGCCGAATGCAGTATTTATTTATTTCCTTGTTTATATATCAGTTCACATTATTAAGAGATGTGAAGCCCTCTAGCAAAAGTTCCACAACAAAATTAAGGCACGCAGCCAGTTGTTATGTCAAAGTCATAGGAGATTAAATATTCTAAGTGCAGCAGCAAAGGGGCAATGGCATTATTACCTTCTGACCCGCAGAGCTGGAGCCACTGCTGGCTTGAAACAATAAAAATAATGAGATTTTTAGATTCCATTTATTTTGAAACAACAACTGGCAGCTTGAAAGAAGGAGACATGTTTCAGCAAATAGACTTGACACTGACATTTTTAGCAAAGTCTAGCTGTGCGGTGCCTTGTTGTTGGGCAAGTCTGAAGCCAACGTGCACGCTCTGATGTGGTTACGATATTATTTTCAGGGGCACCTTGTGTGTGTGAGAAACGAAGAACATTTTGTGCATTCTGCGTCTGCTTTTAAAGGAGCAGTTCCGCATTTTTAGACAACGCAAACCAAATCCTTTCTAGCAGCAAAGACTTCCTAATATTTTAAATGATTAACAACTATCTAAAAAAAGAATTATATTCCACCCTGGAAATTTAGCCACTGAAAAGCCTTGATAGATGTAGATGGGATGACAAATCCACTTTTATCTATTGGTGTATTTTAAAATGCGCCAAATAAAAGGCAATGATTCCCGGTGCAAAAGGTTTTCTTTTTTCTTTTTGAAAAGAATCTGAAAATGAGCCAGTTGGTAGGCAATGAACAGTTCAAATTAAATGAGGGTTTGCACATTTTAAAGCAAAAATAGACCCATTTCTGGCCAAAAGCAGTTCTGGTTTTAGCACTGAACACATGCAAAATCCCCATCTTTTATGTATCTTAGATACCTGTATGGCCCCCCATCATCTCACAATCTTTAATTAATTTAGCCTCACCTCCTTGAGGTTAGGTGAGGTGGTATTGTCTCTATTATACAAAGGGGAACAGAGAAAGAGAGGCTAAATGACTTGTTGAAGGTCACATAGGAAGTCTGTGAAGGGACAGGGAACGCTCTCAGATCCGATGCTGGTGCTCGCTCTCTTTCAGCTGCGTGTTGATTTATTATTGGTGAATTTGAAATGGCTGCAGTACCAGTGATGTAGACCCTGGTCCCGCAAACAGCTTAATGCTAAATATGTGTCAGTATTAGTCTCTAATAGCACTACCTGCACAGTACAGGTGGAGCACATAGGAAAAGATCTGCACAACTCCGAACGAAATCACCAGGCTCTACGCCATCTCCGACACAGGTGACCGGCAACAGGCACACTTGAAAAGTTCATCCCACTTGTAGAAGTAGTACAGTTTCCAGCAATATTCCCGAACTCAAATGAGGAATTACCACTTGAACCAATAACCTCTATGCAGGTGGAAGAAACCTTTGAAGGGTGTAAGGCACATGCAGAGGACATGATGCTTGGGCGCACTCTAAAGGTTTTATGGGCACTTGTTTGGGGTGACATGAATGTCCCACTCCTGAGTACTGTGATCAAGTCAAATTCATGCCAGCAAAACCTATCACCCTACACGCTCATGCAATCTCCTATCTCAGTGCTAATACTATTCCTGGTAATAGCGTATAGACACATACTGAACAGGGTACATTGTATCTTCAACACAATTAACAGGGTATGGTGCAGGGAGGCCGAAGGCATAAGACTGGGATTCAGAAGTCTTGCTATCGAATCTTTTGCATTTGCCACTGATATACTGTGTCACTTGCTGCAAGTCATTTAACTTCCTTGGTCCTCAATATCTCCATCAGCAAAATGGGGAGAGTTGTATGTAAACCAGGGGTGGGCAAACTTTTTGGCCCAATGGCCACATTGGGTTGTGCAACTGTATGGAGGGCCGGATAGGGAAGGCTGTGCTCCCCAAACAGCCTGGCCCCCGCCCCCTATCCACCCCCTTCCACTTCCTGCCCCTCTCAGAGCTCCCAACCCATCCAACACTCCTTGTCCCCTCCTGGGACCCCGGCCCCTAACCACCCCCTGGGACCCAAACCCCCGTCCAAACCCACCCACCCCCGCTCCCTGTCCACTGATTGCCATGACCCCTATCCACACCCCCGCCCCTAACCGCCCCCAGCACCCCACCCCCTATCCAACTCCCCCTGCTCCCCGTTCCCTGACTCCCCCCCAGAACCTCCACCCCATCCAACCGCCCCTGCTCCCTGTCTCCTGATTGCCCCTTGGGACCCCCTGCCCGTTATCCAATACCCCTCTCCCCACCCCCTTACCTTGCCAGAGCCAGCCACACCACCACACTGCCCAACAAGAGCAACGGGGCAGTGTGGCTGCGGGTGAGGGGGGACAGCGGGGGAGGGGCTGGGGGCTAGTCTACCCGGCAGGGAGCTCAAAGGGCCGGGCAGGACTGTCCCGCGGGCCGGATGTGGCCCATGGGCCGTAGTTTGCCCACCTCTGATGTAAACATTGTGGCTATGAAAGAAGAGGCAGGATTTGCCCCTAGATCATTTAAGAGGGAGGTAAGCAAGGAGCATGTATATCTTAAAAATCAGAGGATGGAAAATTAACCAAGCTGTGAGCTGACACCACAAGGAGGACACAGTGAGTAAACTATGCATGTGCAGTGAGCATATGCAGGCATGCAGTACACAAATATTTTAAAACCCCATTAGCTTTAGTAAAAAGAAAAGGAGGACTTGTGGCACCTTAGAGACTAACCAATTTATTGGAGCATAAGCTTTCATGAACTACAGCTCACTTCATCGGATGCATACTGTTGCATCCGATGAAGTGAGCTGTAGCTCACGAAAGCTTATGCTCAGATAAATTGGTTAGTCTCTAAGGTGCCACAAGTACTCCTTTTCTTTTTGCGAATACAGACTAACACGGCTGTTACTCTGAAACCTGTCATTTAGCTCTAGTGGTTAGGAAAGCTCTCTCTTAGTTATTAATCCTCTGGTGAACACATAGATTGAGCCTCTTTCCCTCTTTAATTAATATTGCTCTGGGCTAGAAAGTTGAGAAGCTTATTTATTTATTTATCTATTTTAAGAGAAAAATATTTCTTACCTACTGAGTTTTGCCAAAGCTCTCACTGCTCTCCTGGAAGAACACAATGGATGAAACCCTGGTCCCATTGACTTCAATGGGGCCAAGGTTTTACCTAATATATAAGTAATTTTCATTCACGTATGATACTGTGTATTGCAAGTACAATATGTTTAAAGGTGATGAGCTGTACAGTCATTTCAACCAGGGGGGTAACATTTTACGCCAACTGTGCAATGGTGTCAGTGACTACATGAGGCGCAGGCAATGAAGAATCAGGCCTGTATTTCCCATCTAATAGTGGGGGTTTCTTATCAAACATGTTTTATGCAGAACGTGTGCCTGATAGTAGTCTCGCACCTGTTTTACAGCAACGTAACTCTATTAACTTCAGTTGAGTTCTTCCTGTTTTACACAGGCCAGAGATCAGCATCTGGCTCTGGGGGTTTTACATCTGGCAGGTTGCAAGTGATGAGTTATGGGGTTTTTAGTGCTGGTCAGACTACTTTATCCTTGGGGTTGGTGGTAGAGTGGCCTCTTCAAAGATGATGTGGACAGTCCCTGTTAGTAGGTGTCCTACGTGGAACAAGGCGGTAGTCTCAGTCCCGACAGGACACAATGGGAGCTGGTGTTAGCAGTCTCAGAGCAGTAGTCAAGGACTGTGGACATGGAATCCGAACAACCTTTCCGTTCTTAGACTGGCCCCTCCACGTCAGGAAGCTAGAATGGCAGCTGCTCTACTGGTGTGTCTGAATCTGCTCTCTCACGCACATTTAAACTGGTTTACCTCCACTGAATTCGGTGGAGTTACTTCTGATTGACTCCGGCGTAGGACAGCGCAAAATCAGGCCTCATACCTGTTTCATGGATGAGCAAGTTTTCAAGACTGTCTTTTGACCAACTCTAATTCATTTAAAACAGAGGTTTCAACGGCTATTTCACAAATGGAACAGTACAAGAGGCAAGCACCATTACTTGTTAGTATGCATTGCTCAATACAATTAATAAGGTACCTTGCCAGAGTAAATGCTAAAGGAAAACTTGGGTGATAGACTAGGGTTACTCAACTTTTGACAAAAGGTTAGGGGAATTTTCTTGAAACAGTAATTGTCTGTCACATGAAATAGCATGACTCTTCGTATACAAGTAAGAGAAATCATAGTACGATTTGGAATAGGGCAGGATAGAGCTAGAGGTGGCCGGCTTAATTCAGAGGAATCTAATGGACTCTGCAATAGAGTCTAAAGGAGATTGGATATAGAGTAGTTGGTACCAGATAAAAGTAAGTGAATACAATAAATTCAAGTCAATCTTCGATTTGTCTGCAGACGTAACATCTGGGGCTGTCATCTTTTCAGATCTTAACAACTAAGCAGGATTGGGTCTAGTCAGTACTTGCCTGGGAAAGCTCGTAGGTGTTACAAAAAAAGGTGAAATGGATGATTCACCATGGGGCACTCTCCCCGGCAAGCCAGTATTGAACCAGCGTGATGCAAAGAGTACTAGGCTGCTGGAGGCGCCCTCTCTCAGGTGTGTTATAAAAACATGGTCATGACCAATTGTGCCCATTTAAGATCCTATGGCACATTATACAAAATAGGGTGGTTTAGCCCTGGTTCCCAGGCGAATTTCCAGTACCGGTAATTAGCTTCCACTTATCCATGTGTGCTTTGCGGTGTCAGTTAGATGTGGTAGTCTTCACTTGTTCTAAACCCTTGCACACTGTTGCTGCGATCTCTGTTCTGCACCAGAGGTGGCTACATTTTAGCGATGAGTGGACTGATTGCTGGGTTTAGAAAGGTGCTTTGTGAGCCTTCAGGTTCTAGCTATTGCTAAGCTAAGATGCTACATATCTAGTTATGTACACTGGATTTCTAGATGAGATGAAAAATGCTTCCAGTACAAAATGGAAAGTTAAAGTATACTGTAGAAGCCTGAGCCAACAGCCACTGAAGTGAACAGGAGTCTTACCATTGCCCTCCATAGGAGCTGGATTGGGCCACAGATTATTATAGGGTTGGCACTGGCTTCTTACTGCATGTAGCCTTTTTAGTCATCCTATACTACATTTCACCCTGTTCCATTTCCTCTCCACCGACAATTGTCTTAACATTTTATCAGCAAGATATGCAGAGCACCTAGCACAATGATGCTCTGATCTTGGCTTGGTCCCTCTACCATAATACAAATGATAGTAATAAAATATTAGCAATAAGAAAGAAGAGGACAATTTTCACAATAGTATTTACTCTGTGGCAGGCTTAAAACAATACAATACAACAGGCTACTTTTAAACATCCTACTCTAAAAATAAGTGAACTGAAGATTGCCATTAAACATTACAATGCTACCATAATTGGAAAAGCTAGAGAGAAGGAAGAGATTTAGTGCTGGGACAATCCTCTGCAGTGGAAGTGTAAATTCAGTTAATTGCCATTAATTGTACACAACATCAATGTAAATGTATGCATGAAAATTGAATAAACGGTACTGAGTCTGATCTTCCTGAGTAAATAGATTTCATTTTAGGGAAGCACCTTTCAAAGCATGCACAAGATGGGTCGGATCCTCAGCTGATGTAAATACATTTACATCAGTGGCACTATGCCAATTTACACTGGCCCACTGGTAGCTCAAAAGAGTTTACAAAGCACGAGTTAGATACTGTTATGCAGGAATACACTGATAAGACAACCCAGATAAACACAAGCCACGGTCATTGCAAGTAGAGAAATTATTTTAAAATATTACACAACAGATTCTTTTTGAATAACATGCCTGTTTCAACAGCTCCTTTTCCTCCTTTGTGCAGCTGGTCGTGTATCCATCTAAATGCGCTGCAAAGAGTTAGGATGGATGGATACATGGTTTTGGAAAGTTGTTCTATGTTCTTATATTAAGAATGCATAAGTGCACACACAACCCCCACTGAGTAGAAGCAGTGGGCTTGGGCCAGGGGTTGGCTTTACAGGGACAGTGACACAAGCCAGGTGAAGGTTTGGGAAAGCACAATAACGCAGACAAGCAGCTCACAGTACTGTGACTCATTATTGAAATGGCTTTTCAAAGCCTTACGGATACGCAGAGCCCCTGGTGCGATCTATCTCAACTGCCCACCCCTGTGGAAAATTTCCCCCCTTTTTCACAGATATTATGGAGCACACAGCAGGCAGCTATAACCATGGGGATGTTCTCCTCACTAAGCTCCAACCTTGTTAGTAGTCTTCTCCAGTGCCCTTTCAAATGACTAATGGCATGTTCAACCAACATTCTGCACTTGCTGAGCCTACAGCTGAACCGTTCCTTACTGCTGTCCAGACGGCCGGTGTATGGCTTCATGAGCCATGGGAGCAAGGGGTAGGCTGGGTCCCCCAGGATAACTACAGGCATCTCAACATCATCAACGTTAATTTTGTGGTCTGGAAAGAAAGTCCCAGACTGCAGCTTTTTGAACAGAACCCGGGTTCCTAAAGATGCGTGTGTCATGAACCTTTCCTGACCATCCTACGCTGATGTCAGTTAAATGCCCCCTTTGATCTACCACCATTTGCAACACCATTGAAAAGTATCCCTTTCGGTTTATGTACTCTTTGGCAAGGTGGTCTGGTGCCATGATGGGGATATGTGTGCCATCTATTGCCCCATCACAATTAGGGAACCCCATCATGGCAAAACTATCCACTATGTCATGCAAATTTCCCAGACTCACTACCCTTCGTAGCAGAAGTCAATTAATGGCCCTGCACACTCGGAGCACAGCAGCTCCCATGGTTTATTTACCTACTCCAAATTGATTCCCCACTGACTGGTAATTGTCTGGCGTTGAAAGCTTCCAAACAGTGATCACCACTCGCTTCTCCACAGTCAGAGCAGCTCTCCTTTTTGCGTTGTTGAACTGCAGGGCAGGGGAAAGCTCTCCACAAAGTCCCGGGAAGGTGGCCTTCCGCATTTGAAAGTTCTGCAGCCACTACTCATCATGGAAAGCGATGTGGTCCCACCAGTCCATGCTTGTTTCATGGGACCAGAAACGGCGCTCAGCAGAGTGCAGCTGCTCTGTGACTGCCATCAGCAACTGTGAATTGTTTTTTTCAATGGCTTGCAGGAGGGCTGCTTGCAGGACATCGCTATATTCCGTGCGGCAGACCCTACTTCAGCTCTGGAAATACTGCTGGAGAAGGTGTGAGATGTTTGAGATGCTCATAGCAAGAGAGCACAGCTGAGCAGGCTCCATGCTTCTAGGGTTATGGTGTACTGGTGAGTTGTTTGCCCTTGATGTGAGGGAGGGAGCATAGTGCATCCTGGGATGCTGATGCAATGTTCCCATTCTCCCCTGCGACAATGTTTTGGTCCATGAGGCACTGACCAAACTTTCCAAAACATACTGCAGCAAGTTGCACTTTGGGACAGCTACCCACGATGCTAGTGAGGACGCCCTCCATCAAGGCAATGAGCATGGGGTGACCATGCACTATCGACTTAATTAATTCAGGGGCTCGAAGTCAAATTAGATAATTTAGATAAATTAGATAAAATAGACTTAATTTTGTAGTGTAGACAAGCCCTTGAAGTTACAAGAGAAGTGAGAGACACGTTGCCTCTCCTCCCACCCACACGAAAACCTACAATAGGTTAGGGTACACTACAATCCAGACTTGGGGCCTGAGCCAAAAGCCCACTGACATTAATGGGAATCTTTACACTGATTTCAGTGAGCTTTGCATTGAGTCCTAAGGCAGCAGGAAGAACTAGCTGTTCCACAAGAATCCTTCCTCATCTACTAGCCAGGGTCTAACTGATAATGGCTAAGTAGCCAGGACAACAGTGAACAACTCTTGGACAGATATATGCAGGTATGTTGGGGGAAAGCTCCTGATTCTCTTGAGAAGACATTATACACACTTGTTGCTCTATTTATGATGGATTAGGAAAGGGATTTATTACAGACAAAATGCACAGCCCAACTAAAAAGCCATATATTCTTTTCCTTTCATCCAGTTCTTTTTATTTTTTTCCTCACTTTTACAATTTTTTTGCTCCACCTTTTTTTCGTTCACTTTGATATGAATATTGATCATTATGAATAGCTCCCCAAACTCACGTCTTTAAAATGCCTCCATCACTTGTTTTCACACCAAGCGTCCAATTCTGCCCCCACTGAAGCAAAGGAGTCCTGCCAATTTCCACCAGCTAAAGATCTGGCCCTCGGAGGTTAGCTCCTGAGGTGAACTTTCCCAGTCTTGATACCAAAATGGAGAGATGCTCCAATCATTTCACACAAGGAGGAACCAATTACATTAGCCCTTGATTAAGTTTACACAGATGGATAGAAAATAAACTGGAAGAACTGATCTAGTTTGTAAGCAACTCGGGGCAAGGACCATCCATTCGTTACATGTTTATACAGAGCTTAGTACAGTCTGTGTTTGGGTCCTGAGGCATTACCACATTACTACTACTAAAGAAATTGCTGTAGCACTCTGAGGGCCATGAGAACACACTCAAACCACTGAAGGCAATATTAAGAGAAAGAGCACTGAAAAGATGGAGAGCAATTAGTGACATTCCAGTATTTTTAATTCAGATTACATTACAAAACACCAGTCTCTAACTTTCCAAATGCGAGGGTAAGTTCTAGCTTGCCATAAAAGAAAACGGACCAAAAAAGTGCTCCCCAAAACATCACACAATAGTGACACAATTCTACGGACAGATGCCTCTGGCCGTTTTCCAGTTTCAGAAATAAGGAAGTTTAAGTTCAGTCACTTCTCAACTGGAGAGAGCAAAGAAATATAGTCTGTTATTTACTAGGTTCCTTTAACAAGTATGAAAAATTTCCAGACAAAAAGCTTGTGGCACTCCATTATTTTTGCTTTCAGGGAAGCAACTCACATGATTAGAAGAGGAACAAACTTTCCATACCTGCCGAAAATGAAGAATACAACAGCAAAAGAAAAAAAAAGTGAAAACGATACCTCACTATAGCTTTGTCTAATGGAATATCAATATGCTCTGTTTACACAGGAGTTTAAGTAGCTCTGGCACATGTATGTATGATGCCTAAACTGTTCCAAGCCCAGCCATTTCTCATTTTGATAAACAAGAGCTGGAAATACCAAGGAACCGTTTAACATTTATGAATTTGGAAGATAATTTTTTCATTCATGTTCTGCTCAGACGTTGTCTCTTCCAGCTAACACAGTAGCACCAGCCAGCTGATTCTGCTAACTCCCTTGACAAAAAACTGGCTCTTGCACACAAATGTATTAGGCGCTCACAGGACCCTGAACATCCAAAGCCCCTGGTAAACATACTGACTGCCATGTATTTGAATGTTAGATTGCAGAATACTTCCATTTTTCAAGTGGCTCTTGTTTGATGTTCAAGGTCAAGGAAGTCAATTGAAACTTAATTCTCCACTTCTATGATTTATGACAGCTCTGGATTAAGTACCTGATTCGGACTGAATTCAATTGTTTCCTGCTAAAAACAAATGAAGAGTTTTTCTCGGGTTTTCACCTTGAATAATAGCTCTGTGTTTTATATCATATTACACCACTATATTTTAATAGAAAGTATTCTTCACTCGTGCTTCCTGGCATTTCACCAGTGACACATTCATATGTCACCATAACACACCAATGGCTCAACAGTATGTCATGGTCAAGGGGGAACAGCAAGGGTCCTATCACTAAAGGTTTTTTCTTTCTTGGCCATTTTGTTGGCCTCTAAAAGCCAATATACTCCAATATAAACCACTCTGCTGTTCTACTTTTGTTTTACAAGGCCAGATCCTCTGCTGAGGCAAAGCAGCATAGCTCCCTTGAAGGTAATGGTGTGTGCTCATGAGGAGCTAGTCAATCTTTTTTATTTTTCCTGTGTAATGTGCTTAATTATTCCCTCAAAAGATTTAGAACTTTAAAATTATCGCTGCAAAATATTAAAAGTGTATATGAATCTAAAAAGGGGGGAGCATCATCTCATATAGAAATGGGAACCCTGGACAAAAGGAGACTGCTTCAAAAAGATAAAGGGAAGAATGATGTATTTCATCTTTATAGACTTTCATCAAGTATTCTCATGTAGTCTCAAATTATAGCCTACTTTTGCCTGTAGCCTAACAAAGGGTCTCAGTGCTATAAAATGTATAGTAGATACTTCTTTATGTTCCTGGATAACTCATCATTTAAACTCAGCTTGAAATCCCACAGGGCTTGTTTTGCACCTGTTTTACTCCCTTTTCAGAGTGGCTCTCAACTAACCATGGTACCCACACTCCGCTTCCCAGGTTTTCCACAGATTGCTTCCTCTGTTCAGTTACCTCCCTGAGTAGCTGTCTATATGTATTTCTGATAATAGGCTGAGGGGAAAGCTAGCAGAGGAATAAAGCAATCTGTTTGGCTAATGGACAGAGTACTCATTTCTCTACCTGTACAACTCCCTCTTAGTCAAACGGCAAGCCAGTGGAATAGCAGAAAACAGAATCCCAGGAGATGGATTCTCAGTTCCCTATTCAAACCACCTCACCCTACAACATTTCAAAAGCGGCCTCCAATTCTGGGTGCTTAACTTTTGGGATCCCAGCCTGAGATACCATGAGCCCTATTTCTCAAAGGGGCTGAACATTCACAACTGCAGTTGAATTCAGCAGGAGCCACGGAGGTTTGCCCTACCTCTGCAGCCAAACCCAGGCTGTCTGAGTGGCTTAACGGAAAATGGAGGCACCCAAATATTGAGGTCCCACTTGAAAATACGTTACCCACCATGCATTGTCACTGAAACATATGCAAAGCAAATATAAAATTCTACTATTCTGATTGGGTGGCGTTTTACAGCCACTTTGCCCAGATATAAATACTGTAACTGCATGAGTTGTCACTATATAGCTAGGTGATAACTTTGTATTCTCCCCCAATTATCTTTTTTATTTTAAATGTACTTACCCACAGAAAGTGGGATGAGTTGGAAAAAAAGATCACATACCCTTCTCACAGAACAAAATATCAAATAAGGTCCAATGGCTCAAAATATTTTAGTAGGTGAAAAAAGTAGGTAGGGAGGAATGTTTCCATTATGCCCCAATAAACCCCTCCACAAATTTCATTTGGATGCTTATTTCTTGACATCTTTTTATGGTGTCTTATATACTTCTACTGCAGTTGGCCAAGGGCCCATTCAGGAACATTCTCTCTTACAACTTAACTCATTGGATTTATTATTAACCTCAAAAATACAAAGAGTTCCTTGGATATTCATGAGGACTCCCAGCTGAGAAAGCCTGGTGGAATCCTTCCACAAGCCACTGTGCCCACATCACTGAGCTGCAGAGAGAATAGCTCTGGTTGTTGGTACCTGTATTTGTAGCCAAGGCTTTCTGATTGAGATCTCTAATTCTCTCAGTACACACACTCCAAAAGAACCAGGGCTTTGGAGCAGAGTTCTGGAGCAGTGGAGCTGCAGGTTTTTGCCTGGAGCTGGAGCGGAGCCGTAGCACAGCTCGAAAGCCCTGAAAAGAACCACAGAAGTTAGTGATGAAAAAACTTATGGCAGCATTTGGTCCATTGCTCTGCCAGTCCAGGTTTCCTCCAACTGTTGACGCCAAGGATGTTCGTTATGTGTATGACCATTCAACGATTGCAAAGCTGACCCAGTTTACAAGTAAGAGGATTCCCTCCAACACCAAAGCCAGTTTGGGGATCTGATGGTAAAGCTGGGTTCTTCCCATCTTGCACATCATCATCACTAGTCAAAGATTTTGCAGTTCAGTTAACAATTCTGCTGACAACGCACAACTTTCTACCAGTGCTGGGGAGAACAAAAGTAGGATACAAAACAAGCTTGATATTTCAGCTAAAGACAAACTCTGCACCTTAAGTAATGTGTATAGAATCATAGAATATCAGGGTTGGAAGGGACCTCAGGAGGTCATGTAGTCCAACCCCCTGCTCAAAACAGGACCGATCCCCAGTTAAATGATCCCATCCAGGGCTTTGTCAAGCCTGACCTTAAAAACTTCTAAGGAAGGAAATTCCACCACCTCCCTAGGTAACGCATTCCAGTGTTTCACCACCCTCCTTGTGAAAAAGTTTTTCCTAATATCCAACCTAAATCTCCCCCACTACAACTTGAGACCATTACTCCTTGTCCTGTCATCCACTACCACTGAGAATAGTCTAGATCCATCCTCTTTGGAACCCCCTTTCAGGTAGTTAAAAGCAGCTATCAAATCTCCCCTCATTCTTCTCTTCTGCAGACTAAACAATCCCAGTTCCCTCAGCCTCTCCTCATGAGTCATGTGTTCCAGTCCCCTAATCATTTTTGTTGCCCTCCGCTGGACTCTCTCCAATTTTTCCACATCCATCTTGTAGTGTGGGACCCAAAACTGGACACAGTACTCCAGATGAGGCCTCACCAATGTCCAATAGAGGGGAACGATCACGTCCCTCGATCTGCTGGCAATGCCCCTACTTATACATCCCAAAATGCCATTGGCTTTCTTCGCAACAAGGCACACTGTTGACTCATATCCAGCTTCTCGTCCACTGTAACCCCTAGGTCCTTTTCTGCAGAACTGCTGCCGAGCCATTCGGTCCCTAGTCTGTAGCGGTGCATTGGATTCTTCTGTCCTAAGTGCAGGACTCTGCACTTGTCCTTGTTGAACCTCATCAGATTTCTTTTGGCCCAATCCTCCAATTTGTCTGGGTCCCTCTGTATCCTATCCCTACCCTCCAGGGTATCTACCACTCCTCCCAGTTTAGTGTCGTCTGCAAACTTGCTGAGCGTGCAATCCACACCATCCTCCAGATCATTAATGAAGATATTGAACAAAACTGGCCCCAGGACCGTCCCTTGGGGCACTCTGCTTGATACTGGCTGCCAACTAGACATGGTTCTGTGGACTAGACATGGAGCCATTGATCACTACCCATTGAGCCTGACAATCTAGCCAATTTTCTACCCACCTTATAGTGCATTCATCCAGCCCATACTTCCTTAACTTGCTGACAAGAATACTGTGGGAGACAGTGTCAAAAGCTTTGCTAAAGTCAAGGAAGACCACATCCACTGCTTTCCCTTCATCCACAGAACCAGTTATCTCATCATAGAAGGCAATTAGATTAGTCAGGCATGACTTGCCCTTGGTGAATCCATGCCGACTGTTCCTGATCACTTTCCTCTCATCTAAGTGCTTCAGAATTGATTCCTTGAGGACCTGCTCCATGATTTTTCCGGGGACTGAGGTGAGGCTGACTGGCCTGTAGTTCCCAGGATCCTCCTTCTTCCCTTTTTTAAAGATGGGGAACATTATAGAAGCCCTCATTACCATACGTAATAGAGGAAACTAGGGCTTGATATGGCAAATAGAGATGGTTGTTTTTTATCAACTTTTT
Source organism: Lepidochelys kempii (assembly GCF_965140285.1). Lineage (NCBI taxonomy): Eukaryota > Metazoa > Chordata > Testudines > Cheloniidae > Lepidochelys > Lepidochelys kempii. Next base: position 19,315,073 of record NC_136394.1, on the reverse strand, counting down.
TTTAATAGAAATTGCTTTTTATATCAAAATCAAAACATTTAAACAAGCATGTCAATTTTGACAAGATATCATTAAAAAGAAAATGAAACGAAGCCTTTTGCTAATGTCCGAATGCCCCATTTCAACATTTTCAGCACAGAACATTTCAATTTTTCATTTCAATGCTCCTTTTTGAAACAAAATTCACTGTTTTGTTGTGTTTATTATGTAAATTACAAAGTGTTAAAAGGTCAACATTGGAATGAAATATTTTGATTTTAATCAAAACCAAATGGTTCAACTAACCTGAAACAATTTTCCCTCCCAGAATTTCGTTTTATGGGAAATTTCAAAATTTTGGAAAAGGAGTGCCATTTCGATTTAGTCCAGTAAAAGTGGTAAGGCACCATTTTAGGAAGAAATTATGGAATTTATGAACAGATACCAAAACTGCTCAAGGTGCATCATAGTGGCAGTAAGACTAGGGTCCTGGAAATTATATCAACAGGACAGTGGAGGATGATATCCATGAGAGCACACTGCCTGGTGAGATTAGAGTACCAGCCTGAGAGTGAGAACACCTGGCTTCTACTTCAGGCTCTACCATTTGTTATCTTGGGCAAGTATTTGTTAGGGACCAGGGTCTTATACCCTGATTCACAAGGCTCTTTGGAGCAAGCAGGTTCCAACCTGCCATCCAGGAAGATCAGCTCACTGTTATTAGAATAGGAGCTGAACTCAGGCAGAGGACCCCTGTTCTGGGAGCTGATCGGCAGAACACTGGGGGCCCTGATTGGTCCACAGGCCCTATTTAAATCAAGTGTAGGAACAGGAAGTTGTCCATGCAACTGGAATCCACCTTGCTCTGGTCTGTGTGCCTTGTGCTTCCTGCTCCGTTGGCTCCACTTCCTGGTGTCCTGACCCCACCTGCCTCCTGACTCTCAGTTTTGACCTTTGGCCTGTCTCGGACTCTGACCTGGCCTGACTCCTGCTTTGACCACTACGTCAGACTGCCCATGCCCTGGTCATGAATGCACTAAACTTCTCTGTTCTTCAGCTTCCCCATCTGTAAAATGGGGGTAACGATGCTTACCCCACCTTTGTAACAGCATAAAGAAATGATAATACTTAGCTGTGACACAGCATAACTCAGAAAATTATTGATATTTTTCTATAGGCAGCCCCTCATCTCCCCTTATCATAAAGCATTAATTATACAACTTGCTAAGAAAGGGGTATGATGCACAGGAAGAAAAGGAGAAGTGGGATTGGTTCCTAACTAAGGATCAAACTAAAACCAGCTGCTTTGAAAAGGCCCTGGAAGAAATGGCAGCACGATCTCCAGAAATGGGCTGAAAGAAACAATTAACCTCAACCTTTCAAAACCAGAAATGAACAAAAGGCTCTCGAAGTTGCAGGTATTAATACACCTGCGTTTTCCTGAGACGCACACAAATGTAAGTGGAAAGGTAGTGAAGTTCTCAAATGTAACCTGCATTAGCCCTGCCAAACTGCAGTCAGTATGTAAGGTGCCAATCCATGTGTGTATTGCATTGTGTGCAGCACAGTGCTATTAGAGCGGTTATTCACAAAGTCAGCTAAATTCAGCTCTGCATAAACTGGTGCAACTCCGCTGAAGTCAATGGGACTGCACACCTACCTCCAGCAGAGCTGAATCTGGCCCAACCCATGGACGAATTATGCCATGTTTTCCAAAGTATGAGTATGCATTACAGCTATTGTGTTAACAAACCAAAATTTCCTAAGCTATTGCCTTATCTAAACAAATTAGTGTAATTAGGAAGCCCTGTTTACTAATACAATGGATAGAGAGAGAAATACACATTGTTTCATTGTCATTCCGATCAGGCGGCAATGTTCTGCTATTCCTGCTTCTTGCAGTCTGAGCACACTGGTGTAATTGATGGAAACATTTATCATAATAACAGCACAAAAGCATCAATCGCTTGATAAATGCATTTGCTCCCTCCCGGAAGTGAAGCTATGATTGGAATACCTTATAAATATCAAACAATGTAGAGCTTGGTTCTTGTTGTTGACTATAAAAAGCATCATCGGGGGCTGCAGGTTTATTCAACAGACATGCTCTTTGATTAGGAGATGGTGATTGTTATTTATTAAAAGAAAAATTCAGACTCTGCTGAATCCCTTGCTCATCAGCTGTGAAATTATAGGTCTCTTACTTTCGCCTTTTGTTCGGCAGACTTGCGTTCCATGAAATGTTTTGCAACCACGGTTCTCCTGTAGGGAGCTGTAAAGAAAGCATCAATCTCCCAATGGAAAATGACAAATTCATGACTCACAGTAAGCTTCTGTTTTGTGAACCACACGTCCATGCATGCTCCCCACAGAAAAACAGGGACATGTTCTCCACTGCCTTGCACCTTGCAAAGTTCATTCACAGCTTGGCCAAGTGCATCTATGTTGACTGGGTTGCATTTTACAGCCTCTTTGCACAGGTGTAAGAGACAAAGGGCAAAGCCAGGGGACTCTAATTCTGATATGCTTCCAGGCTAGCTCAGGCTTACAGTGAAAATCATTACCAAGTATAGAAAATGAGCTGCCATGAGAAATCTGGATCACAATAAGACTGGATGAAATTTTTCAAAATTTCAAATTTTGGGACTTTGGAAAACCACCAGGAAAACATGAACAAAATTTCCCATGGCATTTCCCCTCTGGGTTTGGGTCAGCCACAGAGTTGGCCAACGTGCCCTGCACCTGCTTACAGCCTGATCCACTTACTACTCAGAGTAGCACCTGAAACCAAAGGCAGCACCAGTGGGAGCGAGCACTACATCTGGAGGTATAATGGGGTCAGGATCAGGCCTTTAGATTATAAGGGATCATCCCTGTAAGTAGGGCTCATGACTCCTGTTTGTTCTGTACAGCACTCAGTACGCACTGTTCGTACTGAATAAAGAACAACAAAACAATCATAGGAGTACCATGCTACTTGACAATGTTAACCTGTCGCCAGTCAAATTCCAGAAGAGCTAGCTCCCAACAGCACGGTCAGGAGGCCTGAGCCAAGGGCAGATTAGACAGAGGTGCAGTATCAGAGGATAACCTACTGTGTCCTGCTGCACCCAGCTACTAATCTCACATACAAAACAGAAATCAGAGGACGACAGCAGCAAGAACAGTTTGCCCTTTTATAGCACAGTTTCTATGCTCAGTTCTTCAGGCTGCTGAGCACAGGAATTAAACACGTCAACAATAATTAGCCCAACAGCCCAACCAGCATGAGGGATGGACAACAGCTTCAAATACGTGTCTACAAAATTTAGAGCAAGCAATTTTTGTCAGCACTGCCCACCCTTCAAAGATTCGCTCAGCTGCACCTTTTCCCCTTTCCCACAGTCCCGTAAGAATTATTTCACAGTGGCTGCAAAATGCCTTTTACAGAAAGAAACGACTCATCCGCCTCCTGCAGCTCTGTTGTCTGAAGCAAGGGTGCATGCTTTTCATTTAGCACAAAACATCCCACTTGGCCACAATATTCATGCCGGTTATAAGTGCAGCCCACCCCACAGGTAGCCTGACACCAGCATGAACTTAACCAAGCCCTTTCTACAGAGGCTGCATTCACTTCAGTGGCGCTGCAGCCTTCACGTTGCTGCAGTTAGGACTAGTACCCGAACCCTTAAGGTCCCTGGACAACCACTCTGAAAGGTGAGTCCAAAGGGAGCCCCCACTCATCCACACTGCAGGCTCGTCTGTGCTACGCTTGTGTCTACTGGACATTACTCTTTACTTCTCTTACACAGGGGCTTCCTCAGCTGGGGGAACCGAGCTTGAAACCAGCAGGCCATGGTGGAGGTGTCTGGTGTCATGAAAATCTGGTTCCTCCTTCAAAAAACTGCCGCCAGCAGAGAGGACCAAAATATTCCTTTGAATTTTGATGAAGAAATGGGGGTAAATATTTCTACAAAGGAAATTCCATCAATTCCTCCCTCTCCCCCTCTTTGTTTTTTTAACCTCTAGGCCCAGGTACTCAGGTGGTGTAAACTGGCATAGTTCCAGTGACTTCCAAATAATTACATCAATTGACGTCAGCTCAGGATCTGGCTCCCCTCACCCAATATCAGCTCGACTGCCTTCTCTGCTTTGTCTCCATCTGACACTTACAGGCTGACAACAGAAAAGAAAGGAAACGGCAGAGGCTTTTCAGTGCTGTTTCTTGCTCTAGGCATGCAAGCTGATGGAAAGACCATCCAAAGAGTTACACGTTCACAGATGTTTGAGCTGCTCTCAAACCACCAGCAGAAGCTGGTCTCACAGGGAGACTGAGCGTACAAGAGCAGAAGCCTGCAGATAGATGGCCAGCTGGCCGGCCATTCACAATACAAAGGGTGGAACGGATGAGTGACATTTTATAAAGGGGAAGAGAACGGCTTGATTAAGTCACTGGTGATGTTTAAGTCAATTTCTGGGAGCACGATTGCAAGACCAGCTGTGAGCCTTTTATCTTATATACATGTTCTAGCAAATCAACCCAAAGTACATGTACCAAGGCTTGCAGAAAAGGCTCCGACATGCCATTGAAGTGAATGCTCGCTTACTATTCGAGCACACATTTGCAAATATTTTAATAAAATATTCACCCAACTCTAATAAATATTATTTACCTGTTTTTTAGGCATGTTGTTACGCCTGCATAATAGAGCCAATTCCGCAATCATATTCATCACATGAGTAGCCCTCATTTCTGCTATTTCTGCTCACGTCAATGAGACTCCTCACATGAGTGAACTTGCAGAATCGGGCCCAACATCTGTACAGCACAAAGTATCTTTAGAGCCGGTAGTAGTCGAGGTGTAACAGAACCCAGGGTTTCTGGTCGCAGCCCTCCAGACTGTGTCTGCTCAAGAGAGGCAGAACAGGCTAAGCATGAAGAAAGATGGTGCAGACTGGGCTGGGCAGGTTGGTGATGGCAAACAGCCTCTCTGAGTTTTCCCTGGGGCAGTGAGCAACCATGTGCTGACCACAATGCCAGGGTCTAAACGCTACAGTCTGGCTGTTTATTTTCCATAGTGTTTCAACTCCTTTTATTCCTTAGCAACCTCTTTCCCAGGGGATCTATGTGCTCTCACATACTTTTCATGTACAGAGCAAACAAGGACAAAGACTTGTCCAACCAACTCGTCCCAAGTGACAAAGAATAAACTGGGAGGAGTTTGAAACACGTCGAGATCCTCGGATGAAAGGCATTATTCAAAAGCAAACTATTATGGGCCATATCTTCATGGGATGTAAATCAGCATGGTGCGATTGATGTCGATGTGGATTTACACCAGCTGAGGATTTAGCCTGATCACTAGAGAGTAGGCCTGTGCAAATCATGGGGCACTCGCAATTCAGAAAAAAAAAATTAAAAATCCATTGCGGGTCGATCTGGAAAGGACATTTTTTGAAATTTCAGTGAATGAAAAGACTAAAATAATTTGTTTTAAGGTGGAATAAACTATCTAATAAACTATGGGCTGGATGAATGCACTATAAGGTGGGTAGAAAGCTGGCTAAATTGTCGGGCTCAACGGGTAGTGATCAATGGCTCCATGTCTAGTTGGCAGCCGGTATCAAGTGGAGTGCCCCAAGGGTCGGTCCTGGGGCCGGTTTTATTCAATATCTTCATAAATGATCTGGAGGATGGTGTGGATTGCACTCTCAGCAAATTTGTGGATGATACTAAACTGGGAGGAGTGGTAGATACGCTGGAGGGGAGGGATAGGATACAGAAGGACCTAGACCAATTGGAAGATTGGGCCAAAAGGAATCTGATGAGGTTCAATAAGGATAAGTGCAGGGTCCTGCACTTAGGACGGAAGAACCCAATGCACAGCTACAGACTAGGGACCGAATGGCTAGGCAGCAGTTCTGCGGAAAAGGACCTAGGGGTGACAGTGGACGAGAAGCTGGATATGAGTCAGCAGTGTGCCCTTGTTGCCAAGAAGGCCAATGGCATTTTGGGATGTATAAGTAGGGGCATAGCGAGCAGATCGAGGGACGTGATCGTTCCCCTCTATTCGACATTGGTGAGGCCTCATATGGAGTACTGTGTCCAGTTTTGGGCCCCACACTTCAAGAAGGATGTGGATAAATTGGAGAGAGTCCAGCGAAGGGCAACAAAAATGATTAGGGGACTGGAACACATGAGTTATGAGGAGAGGCTGAGGGAGCTGGGATTGTTTAGCCTGCAGAAGAGAAGAATGAGGGGGGATTTGATAGCTGCTTTCAACTACCTGAAAGGGGGTTCCAAAGAGGATGGCTCTAGACTGTTCTCAATGGTAGCAGATGACAGAACGAGGAGTAATGGTCTCAAGTTGCAGTGGGGGAGGTTTAGATTGGATATTAGGAAAAACTTTTTCACTAAGAGGGTGGTGAAACACTGGAATGCGTTACCTAGGGAGGTGGTAGAATCTCCTTCCTTAGAGGTTTTTAAGGTCAGGCTTGACAAAGCCCTGGCTGGGATGATTTAACTGGGAATTGGTCCTGCTTTGAGCAGGGGGTTGGACTAGATGACCTTCTGGGGTCCCTTCCAACCCTGATATTCTATGATTCTATGATCTGAAACATGAATGTTTCATTTTCATTGAGTTCCCCACCACCCCAACACACACATACACGCCCGCACACACCTTTTTTAAAAAATAAAATTAAAAGTAGTTTTGAAATTAGAAGTAGTTCCAAATTAAAAAGTTGAAATGTTTAATATAAAAAAAATTCAGAACAAACAGTGATTTTCAGAACTGTTTTAGATTTTTTTTTCAAAACAGTTTTCCAAAATCTACACAAATTTGCAAAAAATGTTTCAGTTGACCCAAATCTGCATTTTTTTCCTTAAAAAGTTTTGATCAGAAATTTTTGCCCAGCTCTATTAAAGGGACCAACAAAATGTAGGTATTTTTCTTTCTTCACTTGTGCCAAATGATTGACTGTGCACACCTTTTAATTCCTCTTCTTCTGTAGAGCTAGGCATGCATTGTCAGAATTGAGCCAGTTTCATCCAGTTTGGTCTGTTAATTGAATTCACTTAAATCCACAGCACTGTCTAGATTTTGGTGTTTTTTCCCCCTCATTCCGATTAGCAGACCAAGTACGTTCTACATGAATTGCACCATTACATCTGCAAATCCATTTTCTTTTCCTTTTTTGCCATTCTCCTGGATTGTAGGGTTAGGTTTTTTCCCCCTGTGGAATTCCCCTAAGACATGCAACAAAGCAAAGCAATCATGCAAAAAGATTTATGACAGTCATTTGTATACATGAGTATGCTCGTACACATTTGAGTTCCCTCCTCTGTCGTCTCATTTTATTTAGTGTGAAAGCTGTTCCCAAATCACATGTATACATTTTTCATAAATCAGATGCTACTGATATCACTTTAGAGATGGGCTTTTATTCTGGGCTCCCAGCATATTTCCTGCCTTGTTTGGAGTTTCTGGCAAACATCAAGTTTAATGGAAAGGGACCCTCAACTCAGGGTTAATACTGGCCTGGAATGAGCTTTTGCTCAGTGCCCTGTGTAAGAGTTAGCACATAGCTGAGCTGACTGGAAAAGGAACTGTGACTTAGTCACAGCTCTGACTTTCATGCCATTCCATTGCTCCTTACTGCTGCTCTTTAGCCAGTTGCTGGTTACTTCCCCACTTAAGCTGGCTCAGCTCCACTCAGGGCCTGAACCCTGTTTGCTCCCTCTCCCCCTCCAGCTCCTCTCTCACACGACCCAGTGCAAAGTGCGGAGCACCAGTGCAGATGCTCAGTGGAACAGGGCTCACGAGTGCTGCCCTGCAATAGGCTGGGTCCCACTCTGACTCATTGCTGTTACTGGAACTTAGTGGTAGAAGGGGGGTTAACGCACTGGACTTGGAACTCAAGAGAATTGAGTCCAATTGCCGTGAACCTGTGTGTGACCTTGGGCAAGTCACTTAGTCTCCGTGCCTCAGTTTCCAATCTATAAAATGACAATTATACTCCCCCCACACACCTCATTCCTCTGTGTCATTCTACATTTATAGCAGCAGCTTTCACATGAAATGCCACTATTAAAAATACACTCTCCCTCCATCACTATCCCTGCCCTCCCCTCCATGTCATCCCCTCTTCTTGCGGAGGAATTCAGGGCACCCAAGAGGGTGATGAAGTTACACTGTTGCCTTAAAATAAGGTCACACCAGAAAAGTAACACTCACTTAAACTCCGACTTTCTCCTGCTAAGGGTCTGCGGCTGATGCAAATCAGCTCCACCGACTTTTTCCATTTACACCAGTGGATCTGATGGCCCTATTCTCACCTGCCTTGCACCATCATTTACACCGAAGAGGGCAAACTGGATGTGAAATGCAGAATGGCAGGTTCAGGCACTTCCTGGAGGTGCAGCACAGAAGGGTACCCCGGGGCAGGGGAGCGGTAAGCCCTCCTTGCCCCCTCCCACTTCAGTTGCTGCAGGAGCTGAAGTGGCCTATGGGGAACTTAGGCAGCTGGGGCAGGGGCTGTTTTAAATTACAACAGCCTCCCCAGTGCCAATGGCTCCTAGTGTAAGGCAGGCCAGGCACAGTGGCATGAACTATGAGCTGACCCCGACACCCCCCGCCCCCCATGTGGTGGTTTGCACGGGGCCATGTACAGCAGCCTGACATGCAGCCTGCCCTGAGGGCGGGCATTCTCCCCAGCCCCTTGAGAAGCAGCGTTTAGGGACTAGGGGAAAAGGGCAGAATCCCTCCCATGTTGTTTTACATCTACTTTGCCCAGGTGTAAATAACTGCCCGACGTGCAAGTCACGGGACAAGCAAGTCCTTAAACTGTCTTGCATTATTTTTTCCTGAGCACATGGCCAATAATTCATTACATTACTGTATGAACTAGAAACACAAGAGCTGAATAAATGAGTTCCTAAGTGGAGCATCTATCCTATTAGTGAGTCAAATGCTTCCAAGTCGTTTCAGGAAACATTTGTCTTCCCCATTCCTGGAAGCATGCCTGTGCATCCCACAGGATTCAGGGGCAGAGGGAGGTTTCAAAGCCTCACAAGAGCATTCCAGCCAGTCAAGAGCTGGAATCAGACAGTGCATCATGTAATCTATGTAACTCCTTTTTTCCTCTACTGTATGCAAAGATGAAGGATGGATTCATGTTTAAAGCAGACGAGTAGAGCTCAGAGATCTGGGTTTTATTCTGCACTACTTTAAGCAAGGCACCTGACGGCCCCATGCCTCAGTTTCCTCATGTGCACAAAAGTCAGAATTAAAACTGGTTGGAAACCGGGTTTGTTTCTCTCGCATGGAAATTGTCAAAGTTTTCCAGGCAAAAATTCAACTCTTCAGCAAAAAACAAAAACAAAAAAGTTTTGGCCGCAAACGAAAATGTTTGCTTTTCAGCTGAAAATGTTTGGTTTTTTTCCAATGAAAAAGAAAAACACATCAGAGAACAAGCAGTCAATTTCTGCAGACAGTTTTGGTTTAATCAAAAACTCAACATTTGACCAGCCCTAGCTATAATAATACTCACCAATCCACACATGGGACTTGATTCATTAGCATCTGCACAGTGCTTTGGGATCCACTGATGAAAGGGACATTTAAGTGCAAAGGCAGCATTAGAAATTGTTCCAAATTCCAACAGGTCAGAATCCCAAGATCCTCAGCTGGTATAGACTGGTGAAAATAAATAGAGCTATAACTGATTTAGTCCAGCAAAGGATGTGCCACTGAATATTCAGACTTCATCGTATAAATATCTTCCCCACTCAAATACTGTGTTGTTCAAACCTCTTTAGCATGAACATATTATGCTGAAATTGCCGATATACGTGTTAAAAAATAAATACGGGTGACTACTGCAATGGGGGAAAAACAACAAATATATTAGAGACAGGAGATTCAAACAGCTGGAGAATAAAACAAACCATGGTACTGGGCTACATCTCTGGAGGTGATTTCATTTCTAATCACTGTAAAAGTTCATACGCTCTGTTGTAAACCTAATCAAAATGCATTTCTTTCTGGATCTGTGGGATGAACAGTAGGTGGAATATTTCATTACAGGAACGTTAGTTAGCCAGCACGGCCACTGCTAGTTTAAATAATCCCGTAAAAATAACATGCAACGTCCCCATTACAAATGTTTTCCTGGCAAGTAAATCATTTTAAAAGGTATCTGGTGCTGATAGCTTGGAGGTAACAAATGCCAACAGTGCCTGTCTGGGTCTACAGCAACAGCACCCTAGTATATCAGTTAATCTACTTGATCCATTAACTTAAAATAATCTTTTAAACAAGCTATGATAAGAGTTGTATAATTTCAGTGCTATGTATAATTTTCCCTACAACTCTATCTCACTACAATGTTCTTTAAGGTCGTATCTGAGAAATGGCAGGCCTGAGGGCTTCATGCAAGAAAAGCAGATGAGCTACAGCTGAGCAATTCCATTAATTGGAAGGTCTCCCAACGAGAGGGAAGACATTCCATTTCTTTACAACAAATATTGTTCCAGATCCTTGTGTAAGCCCCAACTCTACAAACGCTTCTGCGGGTGCTTAACTTGAAACACATGCTTTGGCCCACTGACTTCAGTAATTAAGGCAGAGATATTTGAAGGATTGGGGCCTGAAACTGGAAGCTACTTGAGGCAGGGACTGTTTTCCTGCTATGTGCACACAGTGCCTAGTACAATGGGGCTTTGATATCCATATGAGACCTCTACGTCAGTGGTTCTCAACTAGGGGACCAGGGACCTCAGGGGACAATGAGCAGGTTTCAGGGGGGCCACCAAGCAGGGCCAGCATCGGACTCACTGGGGCCCAAGTCAGAAAGCTGAATTCCCACCGCATGTGGCTGAAGCCCGAGGCCCCGAGCCCCGCCACCCGGGGCTGAAGCCAAAGCCTGAGCAGATTAGCTTCACGGGGGGCCCCTGTAGCATGGGGCCCCAGGCAGTTGCCCTGCTTTCTACCCCCTAACACCGCCCCTGGCTTTTATATGCCGAAAAACAGTTGTTGTGGCACAGCTGGGCCACGGAGCTTTTAGAGCATGGGGTGGGGCGGGGGGGCTCAGAAAGGAAAAGGTTGAGAACCCCTGGTTTGTGCGCTCCCACCATACATGGATTAAACCTGGTGTAACCAATGTAACCCCACTGGAGTCTATGGCGCTACCTGGCTTTTTATACTAGCTCAGGATCTGGTCCCTCATTTCAAATCACCAGTTTGGGATTTACTCTGTGCTAGGAGACTGAGCTTTAAGATAAACGGTTATTGCTGCAATATAAGTGACCTTTTATAACTAAGTTAATCAATAGCTGAAACAGGGAACGTCAAGGTGCTTACACTGAAATGCACGACACTTAAATCTTCAAATTAATCAGTGGCTCCATGATGCTGCAGAGTGCCCTCTACGGGGCCCCCTTTCCCAAGGACTGTGTGTCTTTACAGAGTGTCGCTCAGGCAGTCTGAAATGTCTCACTATGGGTTCTCAGTGCAGCCCTGGAAGAACCATCATGCCATACGTTCCATCCAGCAACTTTCATCCCAAAGAGCTGAATAATCATTGAAAACTAATTCCATTTTACTAGGTAGTCTGTGGGCTGGATCATGAGCTGCAGCTGAGGAGCATGCCGGGCACGTCTTAGGAAGAAGGGATAGAAAAAAAAGTTCTCCTAAAAACTACCAATCCTGGGTCAATCTGCACGAATCCAGGCCCCCAGCACAATCTGACAAGCCAAAATTCTGATCTAAGTTGCCCCAGCTGCCAATGGCCCAAGGAACTGTTCCAGCAGGTAAGCATCACTACAGGACATCAAAGGATGCCTTGGCCATAACCACTTTCCCCACTCATGCCGCTGTGACAGACATGGGGTGGGACGGGCAGGGAGGAATGGCACTTCTACTCCACCCTTTCCCCTTGCATAAGGAAGATCCTCCTCCATTGGCCTGGTGTCCCGAATCTAGGGCAGCTTTACTCGGGTGGCTGTGCAAAACTGTCCTGAGCACCACAGGATCTGGTCCTGTCTTTCTCCAGCTGTAGCGGACATCACTAACACCTATAGAAGCACAGGGAGGCACAATGCTTTAGAAGTGAGAGCAGGGAGTGGGGAGTGGAGGGAGTTTAGAGACCTGGGTTGTATTCCCAACTCTGCTGATTCCCATGTTTGGTCGTAACATTTTGGTCGTAACATTTGGACAGTAACATTTGGTCGACCTCTGTGTGTTTCCGCTTCTCCCACAAAATGGTAGAGATAATACTTACTTCTGCAGCTCTCTGACAATTGCAGATGAAAACTGCTGTAAAAGTATTGTTATTATCCACTCTGGCAGGCGAAATAGACTTCCGAGCTTCTGCAGTGTTTCCATCACTTGTAAAATAGACTTGTAAGGTTATAATCTGCATGGATAGGGCCCAGTGCTCCTCTCATTCACACTTGTGTAGCTCCATTGAGTCCAGCGGAGTTGCTGTAGATCGGGGGGTTCTCAAACTGTGGGTCGGGACCCCAAAATGGGTCACGAGCCCATTTTAATGGGGTCGCCAAGGCTGGTGTTGGCCCTGGGCCCCAGCAAATCTGAAGCCCAAGCTCAAGCCCCACCACCCTGGGCAGAAGCCGTTGGGCATCAGCTTTGCTCCCCCCCACATCTGGGGAGGCGGGGCTCAGTCAGGCTCGGTCCCCCCTTCTGGGGTCTTTTGTTTTCAGAAGGGGGTCATGATGTAATGAAGTTTGAGAACCGCTGCTCTAGATTTACATGGGTATAACTGAGAACTATTTGGCCCGTGTGCTTTTCATAATCTGGGATTATAATTTTCTAAACAAAAGAATTCGGTTTCCTCTTTAAGAGAGTAAAAAGGGTATATTTTATTTTTCCCTAGTGTGAAGCATGCTCTCCCCTGCCACTCCCATTAAACTTATTTTGCCTTAATTCTCTTTGCAATAACATTTTCCAGTCTATAGGTATATCTGATTCATTGTCATCTGCAGGAAAGGAAGAGGAGGATACGCCAAACGAAACTCACAACCCAGAGAACTGACTGCTTAGCTACTATGCTACTAGATGGTGTGCGTGGATACAAAGATGTGAAAGTATGGAGAGTCTTGCCTGAATGACCATAAGGACTGAACTCCTGCTGGATTTGCTAATCACTTGGGGCACAATCTTGCAAGGTGCAGTGTGCTCTGGCCCAGATCCAACAAATCATTTAAGCACATGCATAATTTTCATTGTGACTGTTCACATGCTTAAATTTAAGCATGAGCGGCTTCAGGGCTGTAGGGTGGTGGAACAATTTTTATAGTGAGGGTGCTGAGAGCCACTGAAGCAAACTTTAAACCCTGTATATGATGGGAACCACTTCAAGCCAGGGGGTGCACCAGCACTCCTAGATCCAGCATCTATGTATGGGCTTTTCTGGATCAGTGCTCACAGATCTTGCAGGATCGAGCCCTTGTAAGTAGTTTGGGAAAGATACCATAATGGGGGTTCGGACAGGACTGCCAAAGTCAGAAAAAACTCAGCAGCCAATAGCCCCAAGGACCTTTCCAGAGGCCATGAATAGCCAGAGCACAGAAATGGCCCTTAAAATACTCTTACGCAAGTGGAATCCCCCAGATGCCATTTAAGGTGACTGTCTAGCTGCGTTGCAGCACTGAAAGAGCACAAAGCACCCACAGTATGGACCAGAATCTGGCCCTGTAAGCATTAAGAGGAATAGAACAAAGGAAAGTAAATAAAAACTGCGATAAGCCAGGTACACTCTCCGCTGGAGATGGCAACTTCTTTGTTAAACAAGGAAGGAGCACTATGGATTTTACAATCATTTTCCTAAACTGCTAAAGGAGCAGCAGCAGACGCCTCACTGGCTCTACAAAGCCTCTCTAGTTCAGGAGTCAGCCAGACGTCGGAAGAGTGATATTCCCCTAGCCAACAGATGACAGTAGTTATTACAGCCCTGCCTGGAATGCTGACCTGCGGTGGGAGCAATTGACTGAACCTTTCACAATCCGGTATCCCCTCCCAGTACACAAAGACCAAATCTATTTGCTCACACAGATATTTTGTTTTAACCACTCGTGATCAATTTTCAGCCCACTGGCCAGCAAAAAGATTCAGGAATTAGCAAAGAAAAAAAAATTTTAATGAAGTTTTGTACTGTCAATCTCCATCTGCATCAATAAAGTCTTTAGTCATGGTGTAAAATTCATTCAGACATTATAACCAGCAAGCCTTACTCTGACATTGGGACTTAACCAGTCTCCTCTTGTTAATATCATTGAGCAACAGCTGCGTTATATTAGCTGTCTAAAATTATTAATCCAATTCTGTTTTCATGTATATTTATCATTTCACTGCCAACGCCAGTCAACCAGTTTTGTTAGGCATATTGATTTCCTGAAGAAATTAAATGAAAGTGTCTGTCACAAGTTTTACAGACAATGCAGTGATTTCAGACACTTTGCATTCTGGGCTCCATTTGTTCTCAATCATCTGCTGATGATATCGTGGGATAGACATGTTAACAACTACTTTTTGAGGTTAATCTTTGTTTTGTTTTACTCACTAATTAGAAGTGTGACATTGGGCCACATTTGTTTAGACCCCTTCACTACAGTGGAATTTCATTTGTGGAATACCATTTCCGTGGAACTGCTCACCAGTGAGGGGAGTGTCTTATGCATCTTTAAAATGGTATGCTACCACTACATCCAAATTGTGAAATTAAAAAATAATAGTAAATACTTTGCTTCTATAGGACCGGATCAATCTCCCATCCAAATCAACAGAAGACCTCCCAGGGACTTCAATGAGACTTGATTTGAGCCCAAAGCACACTTTTCATCAAAGGACATCAAAGTGCTTTGCAGACAATGATCAGGTAAGACTCATACTATCCCTGTGGAGTAGAGAGTACGTACTATTAACATGCTTTCCCCAGAAGAGGAATCGGATGCATCGAGAGGTAACCAGTGGCTTGTTGAATGTCACCACTGCAGCAGCTGGAAAATTCAGGTATAGAACCCAGGAGTCCTGAGAAAACAATCCACCTGCCAAGCCAGCTCTCTCGTTTGTTTACTTAAAATAAAAGGACAATATTAAAGTTCACCAAGCTTACAGCATGAACTGAAGTCTCTGGAGAATTCCCAAGTGACATTAGGACAAGAGCTACATTAATACAAAGAGCCCTTCTTGAATCCAATCCAAGAGGCCAGAGGATGTGGTGCCAATCAACCTTGACATGACAGAAAGCCAAGGAGAGGGAATGTCATGTGGGGACTGCAGTAAGGTAAAACAGAAGGATACGGGGCCTATCGTTAGCCTCACAGCAGAGCATAATGGAGACGCTGAGCAGATATGGTCAATTTGTTTGATATTGTTCCCAAAACCACCCAGAGACTCTCATCTTTCTATCGTATCACCTCCATCCTGCTCTCTTGCACTACAAGTTCACCCATCATCATTACTAGTTGGTTATAAATCTTCCCAATATTTCAAAAGGCCAGAGATGCAAAATGAAGCTTGTTTTCAAAGATCATGCCAGTAACTAAGACAGATGCTTCATGGAACAATACCAAATGAGCTGTGGAACACAAGCCATTAAGGGCTGGCCCTCGCATGCCATGTATCAAGTTTTTAGTAGGTCATATACAATGCTTTGCAGGTGCAGCTGATTGTGTGGACTGCAAAACATATGTGAGACGTTGCTGAGCCGTGTTACAACTGCAGTTGAGGATAAAAATTGCAGTATATAACAAGGTCCCTGACCCTGCAATGAAGTCAATGCCAGAAGAACCCTACACTTACACAGAGCACCTTGCAGGACAGGGCGAATGATGGAACACTCCCCAAATACATGTTTCAACCACTATTCATCTAGCTTTCCCAAAAATATTTGTCTAGCAGCGTACATGATGAATTTTTTCCATTTACAATATTTGATGAGTATTTTTTCTCCCATTAGGCACCCGCTACTATAATCAGGAATAAATAAGAAGATGAAAATGAATAAAAAAGTGCTAACTACCCCCACCTGCTGTTCAATCTAGCCATCATAAAACAGGTCATTTCTCGTAAGCACTGTGGAAGACAGGGGTCCCGAGGAAGGATTTGAAGGAGAGGGGCAGCAGCCTCACACATCAGTTCAGAGAAGGGGGTTCCAGGCATAAGGGAGGAAGATATAAAAATGTTTTTGCGGGAAGGTGACAGACATAAAGGAGGAGAAGGAGAGGGACAGAAGCTGGAACTCGAGCAGTAGAAGCAAATGGAGGGATTCCATGGGAGAAATGATCAGGTCAGACTGACACAGAAGTGGGATGATCTTCACAGCTGTGGTTTATACTGACCAGCGAGAATGATGACGGAGGTCAGAAAGGAGGAGATTACAGTAGTTCTGATGAAAGATGAGGAGGGTCTGAAAAAGATGTCTGGCTACAGATAGAATGAAAAGGACATATCTTAGAAATGATATGGAGGACAAAGCACCTAGATTTGGAGACAGCCTGGATGTGAGGGGCTGAGAGAGAGTGGAGATGACGCCCAGTTTTTGCATCTAAGGAGAGTATTTCCTGTGCACCTATGCTGATGATTCATTCCATTACAGAGGGATATTTTGGTAAAATGCGGGGGTTTCATTACTTTCTCTTTCAGGGCAGCCAACTCTGCCATTTCTGTCAGGTAGTCTTGATTTTGTTCTCCTTTTCAGCTTCCGTCCCTGTGCATTTGACATTTCCTCAGCAGATTTTTCTGTAGCCACTTTGCGTAATAACAGCAATGTCATTTCTTCTCTTGATATTCCCCGCTCTGCCCTGCTATCTGTTCTGGACCCAGTGCTCTTTATGTTGTCCATCTTGATTAAGGGCTAACACAGCCAAAGACTGTACATGCACATAGTTTTGTAAAACTAAACAGGGCGATACTGGAATGCTTTGCATTCTTAAGTTTTCACACACATGGAGATTTTCAGCCTGCTGCTAATGAAGTGAATGGAAAAGATCCCCAATGCGAATAGGACTGGCCCATTCTTCTCCCTGTTTGGTATCCGTACAAGGGAATATAATAAATCCCTGAGTACTCAGGACAGTGGCAGTGTTTAGGTTCGATTCAGGGCTTACGAAAGCTCTCCCCTCCTTTCCACAACTGGTCCATGGGGAAAAAAATTAAGATCTTATAAGTGCTAATGAAATAGTATCAGCAACACCTCTGGCACTGCCTGGGCTTTAGGCTGTTTAGGTCTGAATGTCTTTTGTGTGTGATGTTTAAAAACATGTGTTTCCCCCTCCCCACACACACAAGAAAAAAAAAATCTTTTCAGTGCAAGGATACTGTTGGCTGGTTGTTTTGGGGAAAGCTCCGTAAATGGTCTACAGTGAGCTAATATCTAAGGGTTAGATCTTGACTTGGACTAAATGCCCACACAGTGGATTAAAAGGAGTCTTACATCTCTGTATAGGCTACCCAGGCATATATGCGTAATTTGAAACTGTGCCCTTGGAGCAATTCAGTGGGGAGTGGACATGGATGCTTGGTCCTTTGGCTCAACCTCTCTTCCAGGATGCCAGCCTGGGCAGTGCAGCTGGCATGGGGAAGTACCATAACATGGTACAGGGCAGCAGCAAATTACTACCCCACACTTTTCACCAGAAAAGAAGCGGGGGGGGGGGGCGGGGGAACTGCACTTCAGAAAGGTATCTCTGAGTCACATTGCCTCCTGGGGCTACTTCTGGGTGGTGCGGCTTACACACTACCCCATGCTCAGGGTTGTACCCTAAAGGCACAGCCTGACCCTAAATGTCCATGGAGCACCTCCCTAGCAAGCTGATCACACCTTCTCGTCCAAAAAATAATTATTTGTAGCTTCAGCCATAAGAGAAACCAGCACAGAAAGAGTACATATTAAAACAGCAACAAACGGGGAAGAAATCACCTTTCATTAATTTTCCATAAGTAGATTACACCAAGCAGAGTGTAAACAGTCCCACAGGCACCAATTACCAGGCTTATTCTATAACTTAATGGTCCTAAACAAGGACCATTTTAATTTGAATATCAAATACTTCACGCAGCAGGAATAGAAAAACTACCCAAACCTAACAATGCGTTTGTTACGGATTTCTGAATAATCCCTTTGGACACCCTAGTGCCCCCAGTGGATCAGGTGCGGCTTCCCTCTGCATACGCACATTTTGTACACACTGCCCAGGGCAGACATGGGCCAACAGATACTTTACCATTAGCCAAATCCTCGGCAGAATTTGAGGAGGAGCAGGCCGATTTACAAAAGTGCCTAAGCGAGTAAGATGCCTACCTCCCCAGTCAATGGCTTTCAATGGGAGTTAGGCACCTAAACCTGCTCAAGTACTTTGATGAATAACACTAGATGCTTCTCTGCATCTTTAGGTACCTAAATGCCTTGGTAAATCTGTCCCTTGGGCATTGTTCTTTAACATATCTGAGAAATAAATGCTTCACCGTCAGCAATGAGACAGGAGACTGAAGCTCAAGAGCATCCTATCCAGCATTATTCTGGACAGCTGAGCGGCACAATATAAATCACAGGGCGAAATACGTGTTGCTAGGGAGATGTCTGGCATACTGCTCTTCCTCATTCCTAACCAGTTCTATCAGTCCCTGAGCCAAACATGAAAGAGTATGTCAAGGGGGATAAACAGCCTGGTAATTTGTTAGACATAAAAAATGCCCACTGGTGACACGGATGAAGCCATCTATCTCAGTCATTTCTGCCAGAAACCAGATTTGAACCTGGGTCATAGAATGTTAGGGGCCAGACTGTGAATGTCCATAAGCAGGGCACCACTCACTAGCAAAGGAGATCACAATCTGACCCCTATTTCCAGCACATGAATACAGGTGTTCCACCCATTTGTGAAGTTGTCATCCTCAATAAGACCTGAGCCACAAAACCTGAAATGATCTTTTTCTTGAAGTTAAGAATAATTTTGTTAATTTTTTTTTTTTTTCAGCCTCCGTGAAGTGAGTTGGTGACTCAGGGCTGTTATTAGCAGAAGGGCCAATGTTTGAATGAAAAGAGGGATTGAACTATTGAACCCGCTAACCCCATCCAAACAGGCAGGCAGCGCCGGTGAGGAAAGCTTGCAAACTTTTCCCCCTTGTAGAAGATAGAGCTCTCTGTTCATCAACACATGCTAGTGACATTGTGATTATTATTAATTTGCATCATGAGAGCATCCTGAGGACACAAAGATCTCTGCATTCAAGAGCTTGCAATCTAAAGGTAGGAGCAAGGAAGAATTAATATCCCTATTTTACAAATAGAGAACTGATTGTAGATACAGATTAAGGCCCAGTTCCACAAACATATTTAGGCTCCTAACTTGAAATCAGCGGAAGGTAGGAGCCTAAATACCTTTGTGGATCTTGGCCTAAGTGATTTACCCAAGGTCAGACGGGAAGACTGTGGCAGAGGCCATGTCTTCTGTTTCCCAGTCCAGTGCCTTAACCACAAAATCATCCTTCCTCTCCAAATATTCAGCTTTTCCAGCTAGCAAAAAAGTATCAATAAGGACTCCTTACAGTCCTAAAACTCCAACGCTTCAACTGACAAGGTAGATTCATTCGAGTACATTCAGAGCTTTTATTGGTATAGATTCAGCATTCCTCCCACAAGATTCTTACCATTGAAATATGTACTGACAGATCATGTTGTAAATTGAAAGCAAAGTGTTTGCTGTACAAGTCTTGGAGAAATAATTTGGTTTCTAGGTGAAGACAATGCTGTTAATGTACCAGGAGCTCTGCATACTAAACAGTCTTTTTTCTGTTTTATTTTATACAGCACACAGATGAATGGGCAGGAAAGATCAGCCTTCTGGAAACTCAGTTTGGTCTTTTCCCAAAGCAATTATTCATTATTATATGGCACTGGCAAATGCTGCAATATTCTTAACTTATAGCTACAATATTAAAAGTAAAGACCCCTAAAGAGAATCGTAGGTAAAAAAAAACATTACACAAAATGGAACCTGAGAAAATCTGCCTCTTCATCAGAGCAAGAAGAGGGAGAAAAGAGAGAAATGGGAGAAGGGAGAAATTTAGGAACATAGGAATTGCCAAACTGGATATATAACTTCTAGAGATCAGGATGTGACCTAGGTAGAGGGCAGATTGTTCCACATCTGCCTACTGAAGGTTCTTACACCTTCCTCTGATGGTGTTGGCAACTGTTGAAGATCGGCTACTGGACTACATATATCTTGGGTCTGTACCAGTCTGGCAATAACTATGTTTCTCTGTCTTGTTGCAATGAGTTCCAAAGACTAATTATGAGCTGTGTGAAACAGCATTTCCTTTATTCAGTTTTGAACTTGTTGCCTTTAATTTCAGTGAGTGTCTCTTGGTTTTTTGTTTTATAAGAAAGGGCAAACAAAACCTTCATTTAATCACAAATGTGGGCAATAGCTCACAACACAGTGGGTTCAGGGGCCTTTTACCCTCAGGCACTGAATTCAAGTTCAGTCAGGGGTTCAAAAATGAAAATGAAATTGGGTGATCTCATCCTTGTCCTCATTTGTGCATATCATGCCAGCCATCACCATTTGATACGAACCAAGGAAGAGCCAAGGCTAACAACCAACGTCGAGATTGGATCACTTTGCCAGAGGCATGTGGAAGAACTCTGCACAGCAATTACCTGCTGTGTGCCAGGGCTCACCCCTCTGCTTTTAGACTCTCCCTTTGATGAGCGCTAAATTCACGTAGACATTTTAAAAAACCATTTGAAAACCCCTGCATGGGGCTGAATTTCTTCACTTAAATAGAGGGACCAAATGGAATCCTTAATGGCTGCTTCAGCCGAGCTGAAATGATGGGAAAATTGAACTACTTCCTCCCTGGAGGTGGTCCTTCTAGGACAGAACTAAAGCAGGAAACTATGGAGTAATTTTGCATTGATATTGCTATTGCTGTACCTGCTGTGTGGACTAATAGAAGATTTCAGTATGCAGGGCTGTCCATCTGGTGCCTATAACAGCATTAAAGCCCCAGTCCAGGAAAGCACTTTAGCATGGGCATAACTTTAGGTGCTCGAGTTGTTCCGCTGACATCCATAGGACGGCTCATATGTTCCAAGTTAAGTTACAGCACTCGGCAGGGTCAGGGCCTATATTCACTTTAGTGACCTGCCTCCCCACCCACCTTCACCTTTTAAAATCCCACCACAGTTTAGCCATAAGCATTTAAAATCAAGGCACATACGCAGCAAATGTTGCTTTATGCTCCCCGTTTAAAAACAAACATGGTGCTATGGATCAGTGCAGTCCTAATCCACGTACATGCAGGACCGCTCTGCACCGAGACCAAAACAGGGTCCTAACTATAAAGGTCCAGATTCTGGCTGTTTTTAAGCAGATGCAGTAGCTAGGGGGAAAAGGGTGCAGGGAACCTCCCCACAACTTGTACCTGCGCAAGAGGTTTTAGAACTCAAGGGCTCGTGTGGGAGGGAGGGAGTTCTCCAGGTGAAGGAGAAACGATTACGTGACCCCTGGGGTAAGTTTGTTGTTTGTGGTGTGCTTGCTGCTTGACTGAAATATATCGTGTGGTCTGTTTGTTTGGGGGACCGTGTGCTGAGCCTAGTGACCTGCTAGGCAAGGCCGAGAGCTTCTTAAAGAGGCTTTGATCCCCACCCATCAACCCTTAACCAGGGGGCGGGGCTACACAGAAAGACCAGTGCTTGAAAAAGCCCGCTCCTGAGGGACCAGAGGAGTTAGCAAACAGGAGCAGCGAACAGGGGAGTTTTGTGAGGGAGTTCAGAGGAAGGATGTGATGGGGGCCAGATACACTTAACGTTCTTCAAACTAAGGCCCAAAACACCCTCCGATAAAAACAAAACAACAACAAAGGAATAAGCTGCAGGAGTAAAAAGAGAATGCCGGCAGAAGTCCACCTAAACCAAAACGGAATCAGATTGCTGGCACTTAAAATTAAAAAAGGTGGCAGAGCAGTTTTTAAACTAAGGGCTGGGGGAAAGCCGACAGGTCCCCTACTCACAGGAACGCTAAGTCTGGGGCGGGGGAGGGGGGAGCCCTACCCATAGAATCCTAACCCTAGCCCCAAGTACCCTACCCATAGGAACCTTAACCCTAGGGTGGGGAGCTATACGCATAAGAACCCTAACACTAGGGTGGGGAACCCTACTCATAGGAGCCCTATCCCTCGACCCAAGTCCTTTACCAATAGGAACCATAACCCTAGAGCGAGGAACCCTACTTATCAGAACCCTAACCATAGGGCGGGGAGCCCTAGCCATAGACACCCTAACCGTAGCCTCAAGTACCCTACCCACAGGAACCTTAACCCTAGGGCGGGGAGCCATACGCATAGGAACCCTAACGCTAGGGTGGGGAACCCTACTCATAAGATAGTAACAAAACACGTAAAACCCCTCCAATTGACAATGCAATTATTCCCTGCCAGGAGTGATCACAAACAAATATGCTGCTGGTTATGTTGAATGGGAAATCCTGTTACACCATTCTATAATCCTGGTGGTAAGGCAAGCTACTCATCCCCTTCCACTTCAGGGCAGCAGCTTCCCCTATACTCCAGAGAGGGTGTGTCCCCCTGGGAAGGTGTGCTTCTACCATGCTTCTCATTCAGTATGCCTCTCTGATGGACCACAACCTTGTCGTGGTGGAGAGGCTTGGTGGCCTAAAGATCCTCAGAGCTACATTGTCCAGAGCTTTCATACTCCTGGTAGGGTCCCTCTTGGCGAGCAGGTCTGAGGTGAGGTTCCTGACTAACTGCGGTCCAAACTTCACAAGACCCCAACAGTGGATAAGGCGCATAAAGGAACTTTTAAAACTCTGCAGCTGTGAAGGCGGATGAGGGCTGCAGCAGGAGGGAGGCCCCTGGTTGTCTTGGATCTCCTTGCCACTTGGTCAGGATTTTCCTCCTACCAAGTCTCTTGTGGTCAACACCGCCTATGCACTGGTTTCCCAACGTTAAAAGATTTCAAGCGTGGGCCTCTGCCAAAGCAAAAGAGGAAAGAAAGGGCACAACAACTATGTCTCCTCCAAGATTACACCTGTCACTTCTGTGGGAAAATCTGCAGGGCACGAATTGAGCTCCTCAGCCACTTAAAAAACCACCAGTAAACCCCCTTGGCAGACATCATCCTCACATCAAGAGATAGCCAAAGAAGAAGACATTCAGCTCAATACCCAAATGGCACAATGGAGCACATACCTGAAACTTTATATATGGGTTTGGGCAATCCCTTCTGGAGTGGAAGGAAGATCCAATGGGTAGGGCACTAGCCTAGCACTTGGGACATCTGGGTTCAAGTCGCTGCCATGCCACAGATATCCTGTGAGACTTTGGGCATGTCACTTAGATTCACTATGCTCAGATCTACAGTAACAGGGACCTTATCAATATCTCGGAAAATATGCCAAACCCCAGAAGCATCATTATATGATAGTCCCTTTTCCCCACATTTGTCAGCTGCCTGGTTATACACATCACATTTTGCTCTATAATCTATCCACGTATTTATACAGCCCTCCGCCAAATCACCGCACTATCCGAGAATCTTGCACACAGTACATTATGTTCTATGCTGTATCCTCAAGTTCCTGGTTCAGCTGGTGTGATGAGACACACTGGATAAAAAATACAAAACAATTTTCTCAGCCCCAGCAGAGGGGGACTTCTGTATATTTATGATCCAGAGTCCAACTTTTAAAGATACTCTTTTCCCAGCTGAGTTTCGCTCAGCAAGAAGTGGTGGGTAGAATACCATTAACAATGAACCTGCTTGTAATGAAGTGGTCAGCAGAAGGAATGGGTTTGGGTTTTTTCACAGCACTAGTTTCAATGGGAAATGGCAAATAGCTACAATACCTTATTTACTAGTCTTCACTGTTTCACATTTGGCTGTTTGCCACCTTCAAATAAGACCCCATGGATTTCATTAAGGTCCAAAAAAATGCTGGAGATAAGATTTAGTCACTGAGTGTCATTTATTTTTTATTTGCTACAGATGTTTATAGGGGAAAAAAGCACTTTGCACAGTAAATTTAAAATGGTGCTGGTGTGTCAGCAAGGGTGAAATCCTTACCTTGCTGCTCTATCTAGGCTGAACCTGTGAGAGGGCAGGAGCCATCCCACTCGTATAGCACAGGGTAGCTAACGGGCCAATGGGCTTCGTAGCATTCTTTATTTCCGCTCCAAAATGGAGCATATACCTCACTCCACTCCTGTGCCTGCCATTCAGGATGACTGGGGCCCTCGCTGTGAAGTGGAATAATCTCTGGACACATTATTCCGCACACCCGCTTATGTCCCGCAAGCTTGCAGCTGAGTGGGTTGAATCTTGCCCAGCTGGAGCTTGGGTACAACTAAGGGAAAGCTGTGTAAACTGAGTACAGGAGAAAGGATAATCCAGTGGTTAGGATGCTAGCCTGGGACTCAGGTGACCCAGGTGTGACAGGTTGCCCCTGGGGTGCCACTTGGAACTGGAGTATCACTGAGCCCACCTGACCCACCAGCCTGGGATCCCTGTCACACTGTGGTGCTGAGATAAATTGCCAAACTCCCCAAGTTTGCTCTTTCACCAGCCTACACACAGAGAGGGACGCACCCAGCTACAGCTTCACACACAGATGCTGAGATCAGCTCTGCATGGGTAGGCTCAGCTAAGGCACCTCCCACTTGCCAAGGCGCACACCCCCATCTGGAGTGTTAACCCAAAATTATACCATCTTGAGCTGCACAGGGAACTGTACAGCATAAGCTCATAAAATTCACCCCCTCCCTCAATGTGGAGAGAGATATGCAACAACTTTTCTGCCTCAACTTATAATGTCCACACATCAGTTTCAGACAAAAAAACCACAAGTTTATTAACTACAAAAGATAGATTTTAAGTGATTATAAGTGATAGCAAACAGATCAAAGCAGATTACCTTCGTAAATAAACAAAAACCACAAACTGATTTTAACACACTAGATAGGTAGGATATGAATTAGCAAATTCTCACCCTGAGTGATAAACAGACTAACAGATTCTTAAGACACAAGTTGCCTTGGCTTTCCCAGGTTTTCATACACAGGCTAAACATCCCTCTAGCCTGGGACCATCACTTCCCACAGTGATCAGGGGCCTAGCAGTTGTGGGGAGCTGATACAGAACTGATAGATGTCCTTCAGCAGACATTTAGCAAACGACATTCTTTCTGGAAGTCTCTAACTTTACTACATCCCCCTTACAACTGATCTTGGCCCTCCCCAGGATGTGAAGGACCAAGAACTCTACGAGTTTAACTTAACTCCACACTACCCAGGTGGTGGCTAAGGGTCATTGGCATCCAGCCTTCCTAAAAACAAGCACTAACAATCTCCTTCAATAGTGACTGTGATGCTGCCCCCCTCGCTTCCCCGCCACCCCCAGGTTTTCACCAGCCTAGAGGGTCATGCACCCAGACTGCAGCTGGTTGAATGCAGTTCCTTTGCTAGAGCATCCAACTCACTGAATGATACTGGACCATGCTGCATCAAAAGCCAACAAGCCATTTGCCACCTGATTGCCCACTCTGCTGCTGCACTTACCATACCAGCCACACCTCCCCAGAAGCAACACATAGATGTGGCTAGTGGGGGGAAGGTCACATACCCCCCGCCAGATTTCCTGGGACCCCGCTAGCGGGGATGTCCAGAAGTGAGAAGGCAGCACCCACCCTAAGCAGTGGCACTTTCCTTGTGTCCGTGCAGTGTGAGGAGGGTGTCCCTGCCAGAGGCGTCTGGAGAAATTTGGCGGGGGGGACACATGACCCTGCATGCCCCTCTCCCCCCTGCACACGTCACCTCCGTTAATAGCTCTGAGTTTGTTTTTTTCTGGAAAGTAGATTGAAAGCTCTTCACAATGTGGACAAATGGGACTCCTCTCTAGTGGAAGACTTATCCATCTATGCCATATCCTGCTGGTTGAGGCCTCTCAGACAAAAAGCAGAGTAGTAAAGATCATGAATCCCTCACATCACTGGTGATTTTTTTTTTTATCAGATCACGTGTCCACCAGGCAGCACCTAAAGAAAATCAGAGTTTTCCGGAGGGGCACTAAGAGGTACAACTTCCTAGGAGTAATGTCCTAGGGTCACAGAGTCCCCAGGCAGCAGCCGAGTAAATATTCAGCCTGCTTGAGAAAGGTTTTACAGACTTGAATATTTGGTGCAAAGTACTACTTGAATGAGCATCTTTGCTCCTAAGCGGCTGGGACATGCAAAGATGTAAAGGAATAAGCCAAGCAGAAGAACATGAACATCTTAGCTTGTCCTTCCTACTAGATACAATCCTGGTGAAGTAAGAGTCACTGCATTGTCTAAGCATCTAGACACTTTTCCGTTTGGCTCTGTGATGCATTAATCTGGTAGCCATCCTGCCATTCTTGAGACTCAACCGGTGTCTATCAGCACAGTTCTGTTTGCTTCCCTGTAGCTACGCTGCTTTACTCCAGCTGAGGATCTGGCTCAACATTCTGATTGAGGTTTCTCTCCCTGAATTTCTCCTGGAAGCTGGACATGTACCAGTTCACCTGCTCCCTTTTCAGCCATTTATCAATTCATTACCACCATTCAGTGCCTCATTCTAAGCCCTTTTTCGTAAAAAGATGAGTTGTAATTTGTTTATAAATGCTCCTGTCTTGGCACCACTTCACAAAAGCAATCTAACCTCCAAGTGAACTGGCAGTACTTGAGTACACGAGCTGTAGTTACATGCATTTGAAATGTACCTGCAGGCAAATATACCACATGTAAATTAACTCTTGAATAAAACTCACCCTTGGGCTCCCTTAACAAGGTAACAGTTTCTTCTAAGCTTTTTTGGCTAAAATCATAGGTAATGTCAGTTTCATGCAGGACACTTCCATCTGGGGGTTGTATCCTGCTTTTGGAAGGAAATTAATGTAATGATCTAATAGGCCTTTTCCATCCCTAACGTTTACGACTGGGATTTAAATAATTCAGCCAAAAATCAATTGTGGTCATAACCGTCCACTTACTTTAATTGGATGCAAGCACTTGGGAGTGAAGAGTGAGGTGCAAATTAAGGATCCTTCAATAAATAAGGACTGAGAGTCCCATTAACTTCAGTGGGTTTGGAGTCAGGTCCTTATTGTGATCTGGATGTGTGCTTTCACTACTGCTCTCTTCCTCATTAGTATCTGTATGACAGTAGGGACCCCATCGCCTTAGGCATTGTACGAACCAGTACTTAATTTGTGCCAGAGTGAGCCTCGGCACCCTTAGGCCTGGCACTTCATAGCTCCGGCACCTCTGGGCTTGCCGCGTCAGTTATGAAAGTAAAAAGAATTGCTTGAGTTCCGGCACCTCTTTCATTACAAATTAAGCACTGGTACAAACTCACCAAAAAAGACTGCTGCAGCTCTGAAGAGTCTAAACAGATTAAGGATAGAAGGAGAAACAGAAGCACAGTGACTTGTTCAAGGTCACAGGCAGAACCTCTGGAACCCCAGGTGCGCTATTCACTGGAACACACTGCCTCTCAAGGTTCCCTCGGGCAGATGTCTTGGATTTCTCGGCAGCGCCCATTATTTGGATTCTTATGAATTAAAGGTAATCTGAACAGTGTAATGATATCAAGACCTTGTCCAATAAGACTGCCCCTTAAAAATCAATCAATTTTGTCTTCAGGATTGGTGTTTCCCTCTACAGCCATCTCACTGTGGACCTGCTGATGAGGACTGGAAAACCAAGAACATCATCAGTTTCTCTCATCTCTCTTCAGCATTGCTACCCAGCCGCTACTATGGCAGACAGGTGCAAAGTTGATATCATTCATTTTAATTCAAATCCATATTTCAATTATAACATTTTTCAGGGCTCTATCTGTTAATGCACACACACATACATCTTTGTGAGCATGTTTGCTTGTGCACCAAATCATTCTGGACTGCTACTGTTTGCATATAAAAATGGAAAAGTAGCCATGTTACCCCCACTTGCACACCGATGAGTTTGCAAGTGTAATTTCAACCATCTGCATGCACAAGGTGTAGCATGCAAAATAACATGCAAGGCCCCAAATGGAGGCTGCCTTGAAAAATCCATCTGCAGCAGATACAGACTCGCTCAGACTAGCATTTCCACTGAACAAAAAGCACATGCCCTGAAAGAAGAAACCTGAGAACACAGCGAATTTCAGGCATTGCTTAAAGTCTCTTGTAATATCACAGATTATTATCCCTTCATATTTGTTAGAAAGAGGAAGGATTGCTGAAAATTGGCTTTTGAATCTGGCTTCCCCTGAGAAAGATGGTCATGCTCTGAAGTTTGTGGTATTACTTGATAAGCGGTGATTAAAACAGTAATCCTGATTTGTAATCAAAAAGCAGTGAAGGCTCTGAAATTACTTTTCAGTAAGCTTTTTCCCCTCTCAAAGACAGCCCTGGACAGCAAAAGATAATACAAACATAGATACTATTCCAATTTCATTTAGAAATATTTGATCCATTAATTTATTGTTTGGGAATGCATTTTCTTTTCTATTTGTCTTTAAATCCTCATAGAAAATGGGCCCTCTCATCTAGCAAGATGAAGAAAATGTTTTCTGATACTGCTACTGTCTCTGGAGGACTACCTGACATTTTCATGGCAGCAAAATCTGAAGTGGTGCAAAGGTCTCCTTTTTACTCAGTTAAATGATGTCTCAAACCAACTTTAGACATGCTTTTCTGACCAATATCATTCTGGCCCATGTCAGAGCTAGCAAGATAAAAACTTTCCTAATTGAAATGGTTTAATTCTGAGAAGTGGGCTAATCCTGAATTGATTTCATGAAGTCTCCAGCTCTGATTTCAAGATGCTCTCAGTTGTAACACTGAGAGAGGATGAAACACAGAGAGGCTGAATTCAATAACTTTTACTTCAGTTCTGCTGGGAAGACTTGCACATGCTCACTACACTCACTGTGTCAAAAAAGACAATTTCCAGCAGCTGACTGAGTTCTTGATTGGATCCTCTATTGTCCACTGCTTGGGGGATGTTTTTTTTATCACAAAATGGGTGGGTTCTGGTCAGTGCAAATGGTCAAATTGCTGGTCAAGTTATTCTTAGCAGAGCTCTATCTGAAAATGCCCCTAGTTACAACAGGTGAGATTTTCACAAGTGCATGGTGTTGTTTGAACTCTGTGCAAAATCTGAGAATTCAGCCTTGTGCTGGTTTTGCAGGGAACTGGAGAAAAAAATTATTCACCATTACACTTTGGTGAGTTTTTTGCCCCTCGCAATAGAAAACTTCAGAATCATGTCAAGCATGACAGCACAGTTCACAAAATAATGGTGTGTTTAACAAAAATCTGGAACATTTTTGTCACAATTAAAAAAAAATATGCACAACCCTGCTGCAATTCCAGCATAAAAGTATCATGAAGCTGGAATCAAGGTTTGCCACAACTCATCTCATTGCTCTTCACTACTGGGTAAAAAGCAGCCCTCTCAAGTCCATTGACCTGATGATTGCTAGTCTCTCAGCTGGGTTTAGCTACAAAAAACCCATTTCTGGCCTGGAATCATTCTGATTCTTTGGCGGTCCTCCCAACTAATAGCACTACACAGAGGGACTGCACAGCGCTGCTTGTACGCCCCACCCATTCTATTAGCCGCAGAAACTTTGCTTGTTTAGATCAGAAGTAATTCTGAGATCCCAGGTCAGTGGTTCCCAGTCTGTGGTTCACAGAACACGGATGGTCTCCAAAGCACATGCTGGAGGTCTGCAGTTAGGTGATTGGTCACAGGTTGCATTCTTACTGACAGCTGTTACATTGCATTAAAAGAGAAATGAAATACTTTTCTAGTTTTCCTTTTAAGCAACTGCTGTGGATGCCATGAGGTTGTCACATGGGAGCAGGGAGGGGAGTGCAGGGCAGATGGAGCCTGGTGACTATGAGTGGGACAGAAAGTGTCCATGAGACATCTCATTAAGATATGGTCCACATTATGAAAAAGTGAGACCTCCCTTCCTAGGAATAAGGATTGAAAGAGAGGCTCTAAAGATTTTGATGTATGTTGATAATACTGCCGTACTAGTCAAAAAGCCCAGTAACAAATTCCCGTACCTTTGATTTAACAGAGAGTTTGATGAAAGCCCTAGCTATAAAATAAATTGCTCTAAAACAGAAATTCTCTCAATTGATAAATGTATCCCTTCTGCTCCACTAAAATCTGGAAAACTAACAGAAAGATGAAGAACTTTGCTTGCCTGAGGATTAAGTTAAACCCTAGATTACAGAACATAATTAAGGATAATTAATCCAGGAGTTCAAAAAATTAAGGTTGCTTCCACAAGGCGGAATTTGCTGAACTTCATCCCATGGGGTAGAGTTATCATCATCAAAATGGTTATATACTACTAATGCACATTCTGGTACTGTGTTTTCTAACAACTAGAAAACATCTTGAATTTCGTATGGAGTAATAAATGCATTTTGAGATTTTTGTGTTTTATTCGAGTCTATAAAACTAGCAAACTGTAAACTCTATACAATGGCTTTTAATCTAGCAGCTATTACCTTTCCATAGCATGACATGATCATCCAAACAAATGTCATGGGTTAAAGCTGGAAAACAGAGGAGGGATACAGTAGTCTCCAATGGATGCACTCTGGAACCCCACTTAAATTCTCCACACTTAAAGACCTTTAATTCTCCACGCTTAAAGGCCTGGAGCAAATGGCAGAGATTGTTAGAACTGATTTACGTTCCTCTACTTATGGGGCAAACCCCTGCTCCCTTTGTTCACACAAGACATGCCACTGAAGACATTGGGACTATGTGTATATGAGATGGCCCTGCAGGACACTCATCCGGCTGCTGTGTTAGGACCCACATACTGGGCCTGTGCGCTTTTAAGCTTCCCTGTCTCTGAAAAGGCCTCATTTATCTCTCTTTGGCCACTCTGGGATATTTCCTTGGCACAGACTGCCTGGTACCTATTCTGGAAGTGGGACCCAAGCCCCCATCTGGACCAGTGCTGCTGACCCTCCAAGACACCCCAGTAGCTTTCCCAGAGCTCCACTTTGTTACAGTTTAAACTTCAGGGACACCTTAGACGAAGCAAACGGACACAGACTTTGTAAAGATTTCTAAAAAACAACCACTCTAGTTTAGACAGCACAAGAGATATACAAACCCATGCAAAACACACATATGCATGCAGTTCCCTGCCTCAGTTTCCTCACCGCTCTTGAGCGGTCTTTGGGATTTGGTCAGAGCTCCCACTCCTGGATTTCTCTCCTCTAGCATATGTTTCTCCTCCTGTTTGAGTCTGTAAGATAGCTGACCTGATCATTTTATAGATTTCCAGTCCTTTGGTCCGGTGACCCCCTGGTCAGCCTCACGTGGCCAGCAGATGATCAGTTACCTGGTTACCAGCCCAGCTGGGCAGACTGGTTCTTCTAGGCATTAGTTATCTTATTGACTTAGGGTGCCACCGTTTGAATAGAAGATTATCAAGGTTTAATGACTCTCCACTGTTAGGCTCAGAGTTTGTGTTCAACTGGCTCAGGTGTGCAAGTTACTGATGTACACATCTCCTGTACACATGTACACATCTCCTACTTGTATTTGTATATGCAGCCCCAACTAGCATACATGCGTCATGAGCCTAGGTCATTTGGGTTATAACATAACAGACACACGGGAGCATGAGTTCCTCATCCACAGAAGGTAACTGGTGCAACATTCTATAAGGCTACAAGCTTAAATCTGACACATTTAAAATTTTTGAATGAGTTATACTGGATACCCAAGAGGATGAACTAGCTGGGGCTTATACCATCCAATTTATGGGGACTTTGTTGCACATGACCCAGAACATTTAATGGCATGAAGTTGGGCAGAAATAAGCAATTTTGAGTAGCAAGTGATACAAACAATGAGTGGATTTTTAGATAAAAGTACGAAACACATCCAAGTCCCAATGTGTTGAAGCTGATATAATAAAGATGAAACATTTTCAAAAGGAGAAACTGACCAGATTAAATTTAACATGCCATGTTGTTGTAGCTGTGTTAGTCCCAAGGTATTACAGGGGCAAGGTGGGTGAGGTGATCTGTTTTATTGGACCAACTTCTGTTGGGGAGAGAGACAAGCTTTTGAGCCACACAGAACTCTTCTGCAGGTCAGATTAAATGTCACTCACTGATAGCAAAAACAAAGGACAAGTGGGTTCAAAATTCCCTGCACTCCCCTTTTCTACTCCTATGGTATGTAAGGTTTTGCATTTTATTCCTAAAAACCTACAGTTCCTCCCAGATTATCTCACAACCCTGAGCAAAGAGGACAAGATAAACATCTCTGGCTAGGACCAAGAAATCTATAGTGATGGACAACAGTCAGATCATCCAGCTAATCTTAGCCTGTCCCATTTTAATCAAACTTTTCACAACGATCGATTCATTGTCTCAGAGTCACAAATCCTCAACTAATTCTCTGAGGAAAAGCACATTTGGTGGGGAGGGAAGTTTCCATTTTAAACCAGAGCAGAGCTCAAAATCTCTCTTTCCATCTCCCTCTCCCCCGCACATTGCTACTTATCGGAAGCCCTAAAGCTGCTCCCTGATAAGTCAAGTACTTGCCTTTTGCTTGCATTTTCCTGTTATCCTTCTGCCTCCAAATACGACTTTTATATAGATAAGCTTGCTCTTGGGAACCTAATGCCATTTCACGTTGTGTATAGCTCTGGGCTGTGGTGACGGGAACTCAACTTACTCTGTTCTCCTTGTTCACATGAGTGCCTTTTTCCTGGGACTTCTCTATAACGATTTTGTGATGTCCCTTCACTCCTGTAGAATAGTCTTCTCTTTCAGTGTCAAAATCAAGGTAACAGCCAGTGTGGATAACTCCATTTGAGTTGTCAGACTCTTATTTTTGCAAGTCCCAGTGTGCTGGCACATGGAGCAGTGGCTGGCCAGCGTTTAACGGATGATTCATTGTTGTTTAGGAAAACAAATAGGTTTCACTTTTCATAAATAAGAGAGCACCAGCTTTGATGAAAGGGGGAAAAAATCCAACCCAGCTGTAGTATTTGTAAGTAAAACATTTCTTTTACAGTGTACAAGTGTTTTGTTTTGTTTCTTCACCACTCCAGTCACAGCACTGTTCCTATTAGTACCAGCACATCACAGCATGTCTCGGTAGATGTTATTTGAACATCAGTTGCTGAATTTTAAAAAGGCTGTTTAAAAATACCAAGTGTTTGGGGATGACCATCTGAGATAGCATCACAGACTAATGGAAACCCTTGGAGATCTGTCATCAGGCATAAAGTGGAGCACTATTAGGAAGAAACAGAATGTATCCAGGCAAACAATCCTTGGTAATGGAAAAACAAATCAAGAAAATAGAGGGCCTGATTCAGCTATTCAATGGCCCACAACAGGTATTTTGGCATGCAAGCAACCTCAATCTATTGTGTATTCCTTCCCACCACTCTTCCACCCCACTGCCAGTTGATATTTACTTCTTTCCTCCATCCTTGCTGCCTATCCCACTCCTTTGTTTTTATATCTCCCAGATGGCTCACAATCAGATTCTTGTGCCCATGCATTTGGATGTCAGAGATTAGCCCATACAGATCTGATGCAGGACCTTTTGGGGACAGGGTCCTATCCATAAAGTATCCATCCACCCCGCCTATTTTGGGTGCTCTATAAAACATCATCTATATATCAACTATGTACCCAGACAGAACGAACGACAATCAGGGTTTATCCTGGCTTCACAAGTGAGATGAAAGCTAGATGGGAGAAAGCTAGTTGGAATTGCCTACAGTATATCCTCCCTAAAAGGGAATGAACACAAATGCTTTTTACAGCCAAAGGACAGAATCCGACTTCAGCGAGAGACACTTTGTAATTCATACACAGTTTGCTTTGGAACGGAAACGTCATTGAATGTCTGGTCCCTGTTGGCAAAGGCTGAGAAGGTCTTTGAAGTTTTACTTAGCAATATATAAATACAGCACACCTTCAATATCAGATTGCCCAGGACGGCATAATTGTACCTTCAGCCTTACAATTAGATACTGGAGCTTCCAGGCTAGCTCAGCTCCTAGGATCACATATCAAAATTAGAAATGGAAAAAACCAAGCAGCTCAGCTCATCAGTCCCCCCAACAGTCCAGCCACCTCCGACTGGGGGAGCCCCCTGCCTCCTACAACATTTTAGAGGTGGGGCTTTCACTCCCTCTCTTAGGGCTAAGTCCTGGGGCTAGATCAGAGTAAGGGACAGCCTGTAGCCAGGATGGCGAGGGGTAGAATTCTGCCTGACCATCAGCTACCCAGCATGCCTTCCTTCCACTCTGGCAAACTGTGTGTGTGTGGGCATGCAGGTGCCAGGCTCTGCCCACTCCCCATCACAGACTGCCCACTCCTCACCTTACACTAGGGGGATGCTCCCCCTGCAGCCATCTGAGCCAGCATCGCAACAGTGGAGTGAAGCAAAGGCAACCTCACATAAAGGAGAACCTGGCTTGTATTTTAATTTTATATTTTCTACCTCATTAGTGACAACGAGCCATTCTCCAACACCCGCAGCACCAGTATATACCTGGAGTAGCTACACTGACTTCAGGAGAGTTCCTCCAGAACCACACCATGTCACTGAGAGCAGAATCCGCCCCAAAGTTTTATCGACAATATAATATATAAAATCCTGGCCTTCCCTAGCGTTTCATTTTTAAATATATGCCAATCCCCTTTGACTGATGTAGGTACATACCTAACAATAAGCTGTATTCTGGTAACGTGTACAATATGCTATCACGGTGGTACCCTAAGAACTATAAATTCCATTTCTGCAGAGGGACATTCTCATGCATTCTCTGCAAGAGCTAATGAGATTTCCAGGCTTCCTTCTAGGGCAAATTTCAGAGAACTGTGTCCTGGCCAGGCATCTGGCAGTTTTGCATCATTGGCATCAAGCACTTTGCATCCTCCAGTTCCCATTCTGATTCAGCTGACTGGGCACAAAGTGTACACTGGGAAATTCAGAAGCAGGCTGCTGCATTTTAACTATATTATCAACTGTTCAGCTTGCTCAGCGCTGCCCATCTGACATGCCTGCTGATTCATTTTGTAAGCCTGACTCTTAAAAGCAGATGCACAACCCAAAACCTGCTGGACCGATGCATATGGAGATTTGCCATGTGATTGGTAGCTGATCCAACACGAGCAAGTCTTCAGCTCCTGCCTCCAACGTTTACCGAGAGTTGGGGCAAAAGGAATGCCTTGACGGGGGTTCAGAGTTGCTCTTCACCCTGACGTAAACAGGACGAAAGAGTAAAGAGATGCATGCACTGAAGCATTGCGTAACGCTGGGAGAAGCAGGCGGTGCCAGACAGTATTTGGCTTTGAAAGAAAGATGAGTGCAGCCGCATGGATGACTCATTCACTGAGCTGCAGCCCAGTGCAGTCCTTTACTTTTCATTAATAAGCCTGAAGTGCCCACTCCTTCCTGTGGCCATCTGCCTACACCAGACACTTGTTGGAGACAAGCATGCCTAGCCACCAACAGGGTTACTGTTCCCCGATTCATTCTGCAGCAGAACAGGGCAAATATCTAAAAACTACCTCAATATTCTAACCATTAGATTATCTTGCCTTCTAAATAAATGACCTCAATTTTAGAGCCGGCATCCGGTTACGCAGCTGGAATTCTGCACACATACCTTAATTACTGCAGGTGCAATTTTGCAAGCATAATTAATTATTGGTGCAAATAGCAAGATGTCCAACTAACTGCTCTCCTTTTGTACCCAGAACACATCTGGAAAACTCTTATATAAATTAGAAGGGAATCATATTACTGCAATAGATTTTCCACAGGTTGCTTTAAAAATTCTATACAAAAGCTATTATTGAATTCTACAGACTTTTGGAGAAATTTTTATAGTTTCATCCCAAATCAGTTCTATACAACTACTCCATCAGGACAGATTGTGTCAGCAGGCATTTGCAGGCATAAACATTGTAGGCCCAAAAAGGGAGGCTTCTTTTAAAAACCAGGCCCCAAAAGTCAGTGATAAGCAATTACCATGGTCATGGCGAGTATATTTCTTTAAGCTACCTACAAACTCTAGCACTGTCCAACATTGGTGGAGAATAACCCGAAACAAGTCAAAAAAAGTATCTGTCTCAAAGCAGAGAGGAAGGATGGTTTTGTGGTTAAGATGGTAAATTCAGACTCGCAAGATCAGAGTTCATTTCTCAATTCTGTCACCGACTTCCTGTGTGACTCTGGGCAAGCCACTTAGTCTCTCTGTCACTCCGTTTCCCATTTGTAAACCAGAACTGATAACTTCCTTTCTTTCCCCTATATCTAGCTTGTCTATTTAGACTAAACTTTTTGGGACAGTATCTACAGACTAAGTGCTGTTGCAATACTAAAAAGAACAAAATGAATGAGCAGGCACATAAGACAAAATAACATCAGTCAGGTCTGTTAGAGCTATTGCTCTAAAATCCATGTATGTTGAAAGAATAGGTTTAAAATTAATGAAGATCTTTGCTCTAGCAAATCTTTACCCTTGCTAAAGATTTTAAGCTCAGAGTGACACATTTTGGCCTCGATGCACCTGTTAGGATACATGCTGAGTTGCAGCCTTGATAATGTGGTGTGCAGAGTCCCCAGAAAATAATCCAGCCTAGATAAGAATAAGAGCATTTGTCACTAGCTGGAAGTCATTCATACTGAGCGAATGGTCCTAACCTGGCACAGCTTCCCAGAGAGTGAAATGAAGTCTGAATAATGAACCTAAGATGCAAGTCAACTGATAAACCCAGGGATAACAAACCCCAGACTCTAAATATGTAGAACTGCAGTGAAAACAGCCATTGCTAAATGAAACTGCCAATGCTAAGTGTGAGTCATAGGCTTGCAGCCCGTGTACAATGTCCAATGTTATCCAGACTTCAGTAAAATGACAACATCCATTAAGCACTGTCCTGCCAACACTTCATGGACAGAACTCCCGCTGACTTCAATGGGAGTCCCACATATGCAGTGCTGGAACAGTTGGGCCTAAAGTTTGATATCAAGGTTCATAGAATACAAGGCCAGATGAGACCTTTACATCATTTATTCGTCCCTCCTGTATAACCCACACCATAACATTTTCATCCACTTACTCCCACACTGCGCCCAATAACTTGCATTTGACTAAAGCACAGCTTACAGAGTAGAATGCAGTCTTGATTCAGAGACTTCAGGAGATGGAGAAGCCACCACTTCCTCGGTAGTTTGTTCCCATGATTAATCATCCTCTCTGGTAAAAATCTGTTCCTTATTTCAAGCTTGAATGTATCTGACTTTAACATAGCACAGGAAGGCATAACAAGAACCAGTGGCAGGAAGATAGCAAGACCCTTAGTACCTGGTATTTTCTTCCCAGGAATGTACATATAAGATGTAAGAAGGTACACCAAAGATGTAAGTTACTTAAACAGCCACATGTATCTAGAAAAAAATTACTTCAAAGTAGGAAGCTTATTGGGACACTTATATGGAACAAATTAGAGATCCCTGACTGCCATCTACATGGCATTAGCTTCCTTGTCATGAGAATCAACAGACACAATACAAAGCCTAAGATATCTCCCTTAGGCGCCCACTGTAAAATGAAACCGACCCAGGGGCAAACCAATGCCCACTGAAGGGCCTATTAATGGGTGTAGGATTGGTGCCTTAAACTCTGGTTCAGCAAAACATTCAAGGCAGTGCTTAATGGTAAGCACGTGGCTAAATCCCATTAAAGTCAAGGGGACTGCTTGTGTAGCAAGGTACTTCTCAGCCTGGGGAAGGGTATTAGAACCTGGCCCTGATTGTCTAAGTTAATAATATTCTAGAAAAATTACATATATAAAAATATCACACATTTGTTCCCTTGCCATACCCATATCAAAATAATTAGTCACACGGTTCAGGTCAAAGGTCACTGCAAAATCTATGGAAGACTACTTTGCACATGACTTAACTACTAGCAGGGAACTAGAATGGCCAGATGGCACACAGTCGATGCCACTTAAAGGTATTAATGATAATCCCTGTAAGGAATCCACAGACTCCAAGGGAAACTGTCTTGATTGCCTGGTAATTCCTGCAAAACAAAAACACACACACAAATCCCAGCCCGTAGTAACATATTAAGGTGACATACAAAAAAACTCAGTTGTCCAGAGTCTCATATGGTACAACTCCATCAACAAATATTCCAAAAAGAGCTGATAAGAAATTTCCCAATGAAACATTTTCCTTTGGAAAAGACAGATGGATCACCAACAAAACATTCAGTGGGAATGGGTCAATATCAACTTATCTTTAGACAGAAATGGGAACCTGCCTACTCATCTGCCAGTTCACTGGCCTGCTTGACTCACCTGACTCCCAGACTCCAGGCTTTCGGTATTTCCAGAACAAAATATTGCAGAATTTTACTTCCGTGACTGTTTTCAATGTTTTGATAAATTCCAATCCCCTCCCCGCCCCCCCAAAAAAACACTTTTTTTTTTTGTTTGGTGGAAGTGAAAGGCACCTCCCCAGCCAGTTCTAATTACCACCGTGGTCCAACATACTCAGAGGCAGAATTCCTGGGTAACAAGCCAAAAAGTTATTAGCGAGTAGACAGGCAAGACGATAGCTGAACAATGCGCTTTATTCTTTTGCACGTCCATTTTGCATCTTGTTGAACAGCACTTTGGCCTATGATCCAGGCAGCCACCAAGACCACCACCGTGAGACATGGATGCTATGTGTAAGTTGTAGATCCCTGTTGGTTTGCAAGGCAGCATGCTTTGAAATGGTCGTTGGTCCCTTACACAGCACTGTTGCCCACTCTCGAGATTTTCTCACATGGCTTGGAATATTGAGAGTTTTTCTTAAAATCCCAAATCCTGGAGACACGTAATGATGCAGGGATCTCAGCTTTCATTTTATAAAAAGAGTTCCATTCTAGCAATCACATTTGTAAGAAAAAAAGCATGAAAACATGACCCCAGTGGAT
The DNA here is from genome assembly GCF_965140285.1 of Lepidochelys kempii. Lineage (NCBI taxonomy): Eukaryota > Metazoa > Chordata > Testudines > Cheloniidae > Lepidochelys > Lepidochelys kempii. The sequence continues at coordinate 19,276,047 of NC_136394.1, read as the reverse complement.
CCTGGCTCAAAACCAGAAGCCAAATAAAACTCAAAAAAAGGTTTAACTCAATCATGATTTTGGGGATGGGGCCTAATTCATAATTTTTTTTAAACACTTGGGGTTGGCAATGATGTACCAGGAAAAAATGCAGGCCATTTATACCACAGGCCAGCATGCCTTCAGAAACCTAAGCAACATGGATATATGCTGGCTTCCATTACTATCCCACATATTAACACCACTTCATGTTGTCAATTCAGAAAAATTCCAGATAGGAGGACGACAAAAGCAAGTCCTTTCTTTGGCTCGGATTCAGCCAGATTATTAAACTATAAGCCCTATTTAGCTATGATACCTATAGGGCCCCTGTTACGGTAGTATCTGAGCACCTCACACTCTAATGTATTTATCCTCAACACCTTTGGGAGGTCAGGCAGCGCTATTATCCCATTTTACCTATGGGAACTGAGTTACTGAGAGCCTAAGTGACTTGCCAAACTGAAAGCCCTTCGTGGAGCAGGGAGTTGAACCCTGGTCTGATGAGCGGCAGATTAGCATCCTTACCGCAGAATCATCCTTCCTCCCCTTTTCGTCCATCCTTATTCACCGCAGCACTTAAGCACATGCTAAGCGCTTTCCTGAATCAGAGCTTAGATCAGTATTACTCCACCTTTACACAGTATTTGCCCTCCACACTGAATTCTTCAGCATACAGAGCTTCCCCACCCCAACTATCCAACACAGCAAACAGGTGACAAGGGTGCCCAGTACAAGTTTCTCTGTAGAAACAGTGCTACAAGAAAAGTTAGAGTGGAGCTGCATTTGAGACTTCCAGGCGTCGACTGACCAAAACGCTTCTCTTGTTCGGTCACATGCAGTAGTATGTAATAGTGCAGGTCGTGTTGGACTTCATTACTTCATTATCTCAACAAGCATGGTTACTCGTAATTTTTCAAGGAAAACTGGCCCTGTCCTCTGCTTATAGTTAGCAGTGGCAATAACATTTATGCTTAACCACAAGCTAGGGCATTCGGGGGGGAACAGTCTCATTTGTCAATCGAGGGGAACTCTGGGAAAAGAAGCATTTGCTCTGTGCAGTGAACCCCACCTGTAATTCTGGCTCCTGAAAAGTTACTTATTTAAGTAGACAAACCCATTACTTTTTGTTGTCCTCTGAACACACAGCAACCATTTTTGTTCACTGTTATGTTGGCATCAGGAACAAGTCCACTGAAGTCAGTTAACACTGGTATAAAACCTGAGAGACAGTCGCAGCTTCTTCTATATTTTCATTGCAACAGGGTGAAGGATGAAATATTCTATAATAAACAAAAGGACAAACTTGTAGCAGGCACAAAGTTAGCTGCTGACAATGAGTTGGCAGATGGTTAAATCGGACATCCAAAGATATATCAAAGCCTTGACAAAGAAATCGAATTATAGCACTGTTAATATCAATCATTCACTCTTTGCCAGTCCCCACACACCTCCTTCCAAGAATGGCATCTTTCCACACTGGCATCCACACGCTAGCTAACATGATGCGGCTAGCCAACAGGAGTGAAAATGAAAGAATGCACGTGGAATGCCAGACTGAAATCCAGGAACGCAGGCTATACGTTGCCTAGCACGTGGAGATGTCAGTGGGAAGGGCAATTAGCAACCTGTGTGTCTGTGCCACTGTGGCTGCCTGGGTCAGATCTCACCAGCCACACTTCCCTTTTCACATCTGCAATAGTCTTGTGCAATAGAAAAAGAAATACTCGTTTAAAATGGACGGTGTTTCTTGCTGGCTGATTTGTAGGCCTTTTTTTGAACAAAGATATTATTTCCCGTGCTAGAACCGGAAGTTTGGTTTTCTGGCATTCTAGCCAAGACCGTCTTTTTGTTCTGTGGTTGTACAGCACCTAACACAATGGGGTCCCAGTCCATGACTGAGGCTCTAACCTCCTGCTGCAATACAGAGAAACATTCTTCCATACCTGGATCAAGTATAAACCTTCCCTCCATCAGAGTTAACACTGGAGGAATACTGAATTAGTTTGTAATGACAAGTTACTCTTGGTGAAACTCAGTTAACTTAAACTGAAATCTCTGGATTTACACCAGGGGCCCACATGGCACATTGGGCCTGATTCTCTTCTCAGTTAGGGCCAGATTCTACCATTTTACTCATCTACAGTAGATCCGCTCCACAAGTGGCCCCATTGAAGACAATGAAGCAGACTCTGGCACCCTTACTCATACTGAGTAATAGAATCACAGAAGTGTAGGACTGGAAGGGATCTCAATAGGTCATCTAGTCCAGTCCCCTGCACTCAAGGCAGGACTAAGTAATAACTAGACTATTCCTGACAGGTGTTTGTCTAATCAGTTCTTAAAAAACTCCAATGACAGAGATTCCGCAACCTCACAGAACTTAACTCCCCTGACACTTTGGACATTTTTTCTAATGTCCAACCTAAACCTCCCTTGCTGCAATTTAAGCCTGTTGCTTTTTATCCTACCCTTAGAGGTTAACAAGAACAAATTTTCACCCTCCTCATTGTAACAACCTTTTATGTACTTGAAAACTGTTCTGTCCCCTCTCAGTCTTCTCTTCTCCAGACTGAACAAACCCAAGTTTTTCAATCTTTCCTCACAGGTCATGCTTTCTAGATCCAGAGAAGAACAACAAAAATGTAAACTAAATACTTTCCTTTGCAAGCAGTTCTCCTGATTTGATAGGCACTACATGATGATATTTGGCCCGATGAGATTACATGAGGAAAGATGGAAAGACCTGGTCCTTGCTCCTTGTAAACTGGGAAGACTTTTACATTGCCATGATTGTGTTCACTCAGGCCTTTTTTCCCCCACAAGGCCCCGATTCAGCAAAATGCTTAAACATGTACTTAAATACTTTGCTGACAGGGATGGATTGCTCCCTAAACGCTTAAAGCTAAGCATGTGCTTAAGTGCTTTGCTGAATCACTGCTTAAGCCAGCGAAAGAACATAAAATGTGCCAGCCATTGGGAAGAGAGGGAGAATATTTTACATTTGTTTGCAGTGCCTTTTAAAAAAAAAATCTTAAGATTTTAAACACACTGAACTCTCATAGGAATGCAGCTCATTTTCTGTCTTTTTTTCTGAATGAGATTGAGTGCATGTATTTTTTAAACAATGTAATATATTCTTGACATGAAACATTTAATGCCTGTTTCACAAATGTGTAATAAAATTCAGCCCTGTAGCTCTTTTACTGTCAAGCTAAATAGGATGCATTCAAAACTAATGTGTAGCTTTACAATTTCTTTATCTGAATGTTCCTCGCTTTGAAGAGTGATTCTCCTAGCTACGACCAAGATAGATTTAGGGGACTAGCAGGAGAACGATATTACAGTTTTGGATTTGTTCTTACAGCCTAGAGTTTTGGATGACAGTGCTATGCCCTATTGCATAGAAGAAAACAAATCCTCTCTCATAAGATTTGATTTCAAAATGCATCATAACTATTCAGGATACAAGAAAAGGAGACCGGTAGTTTCCAGATGAAGGAAGGAAAAGGGACTGGGTATGATGCAACAAGAACAGAGAATACTAAGAGAAGCTGTTTTTAACCTAGAAGTCATCTGATGCCGGGACAGCCCATTATCAATGTGAAGGTATAAACAAGGTATAATACTGCTTCCATGGAGCCCATCCACTCACCCTGTTAGCCAATGCTGGTGCAGCAGGAGAGGGTTAAGCAGTTTCTGTTAGGTGACTTGTTACTTCTCCTTAATATATGGGGAATAGGAGTGGCTATCCAGAGAAGATCCAGGGTGTGGGCTGAGCAGTTTTTGAGGTGCTTCAAGCTGGTCCTTAATGTCAAAGAGAAAACACCCTATGTCGGAAAACACAAGAATACATTTTTTGGATCTCTGACAGTCGAGTGTCCAACCTTAAACTTGTTACCACTTCTTCTATGAAAACCAATACAGAACTGTCAAAAATGCATTAACCTTTTGCATTACCTTTTGACATTCTGCAGGCTAGTGAAATGACAGTTAAGCTAGGAGTAGCATAAACAGGAACTCTTTCTCCTACACCTCCTGACTTATCACCATGGTAGAGTAGAAGAACAATATTTGAAGCACTGCGTAAAAGTTCTCTCTTTTTTTGGAATGGTACACAATATGTATCACAGCTCCAACACTCCAGCCCAGTGGTGGGCAACCTGTGGCCCGTCAGGGCAATTCATTGGCGAGCCACAAGACAGTTTGTTTACATTGACTGTCTGCAGGCACGGCCACCCGCAGCTCCCAGTGGTCGCGGTTCACCGTTCCTGGCCAATGGGAGCTGCGGGAAGTGGCAGCCAGCATGTCCCTGTGGCCAGCGCCGCTTCTCGCAGCTCTCATTGGCCGGGAACGGTGAACAGTGGCCAATGGGAGTTGCAGGTGGGCATGCCTGCAGATGGTCAGCATCCAGAAAATGTCTCGCAGCCCGCCAGCGGATTACCCTGATGGGCTGCGTGCGGCCCGTGGGCTGCAGGTTGCCCACCACTGCTCTAGCCTCCCCACAAATGCATGAAATTATCTCCCCAGGGTGCAAAGATGTCTGTGCCTGCATTTATACAAATATAAAAAAATTTACTCAAGTTTGCAGTCTATCATTTGGGAGGTGGGGGGAGGGGTGACAGGCCATGCTCGAGGGTTACCTATACATCTTTTCAAAGAGCTTGATTCTACCAGGTGCTGAATGATCTGGCCCCAATCCAGCATAGCACTTAAGCACATGTTTAATTTAAGCAAGCAAGTACTGCTACTGACTTCAACGTGATTACTCACCAGTAGTTAGAGTGTTTGGCACCTCATGTGATTGGATACAACTTAAGACCACCAGAACGGCCATACTCAGTCAGACCAAAGGTCCATCTAGCCCAGTATCCTGTCTTCCAACAGTGGCCAATGCCAGGTGCCCCAGGGGGAACGAACAGAACAGTTAATCATCAAGTGATCCATTCCCTGTCGCTCATTCCCAGCTTCTGGCAAACGGAGGTTAGGGACACCATCCCTGCCCATCCTGGCTAATAGCCACTGATGGACCATTGTACCTCCAACTTCCCAGCCACAATTCAAACAGGTCATGAGCTACAACCAGACCTGCTTACACATTCTCTAAGCAGGTTGCATGTTGTTGCCATTTTCAACATTGCTTTGTCAAAAGAGCCTAGGAATATCAGGCCAAATTCTGACTTGATGTAAACTTGTGTAACTGTTGAATACAGGGGAGCTGCACCCTCTTAAACCGGATTAGAATTTGGTCCATGATTGTTAATGTTATAATACAGTTCTGGCAGGAGTCAGCAGCCTGTAATGCTTACACCTGGTTACACAGACCATTACAAGTTCTTTGTTTTAGTGTGCAAGCTAGTTTCAGTCTTTCAAGAAATGCTATATTGGCAGTTTTGTTAAGAGATCATCCTTGGAGAAAAGCTGAGGCCGTGAGAGTTTGCTTTCTGCTTTTGTCTCTATTGGGACGCAACTCTTCGGACAGAGTGGTTTACTGAGAACTGGCGTTGGTGTGCGGACTGACATTTCTGGAAGACGCGATGTCTATGTGCTGGTTTGAGACGGTCGGATCCAACAGTGGCATGTGTGTGCAAGTTCCATTTAGAATACCACCAACTCTGAGTCACTGATTGCGCCTCCACTGGAAGCCCAACCCACAAGGCCCTGGGCAGCTGCTACTGCTCAGCAGGGGGGGCAACTTTCGCATTAGAAAAGGGGAAACAATATACTCTGGATGGTTATGCTTTGTTTCTTTTAAAGGGAAAAACACCACATTGCAAAACGAGACCCTGCTAAAGCAAATGCACAAATCGTTGCATAACTTCACACTGGTAATTCTATTGCCCTCAGTAAGACTACACACAGCATGAAAGTTAAGTATGTCTGTGAATCTTTGCAGGATTGAGGTCCTACTATGCTGTTTTTAAGTGATACTGGAGAAGTGGGGAAAATAATGTTGATAAGCCTTGGGTTGAAGTCGTAGGTAGGGAGCCTGGGAGAGGAAGAGATTTCACTCACCCCAGAACTTTAATCCCATTCAGATGTTATCTAGTCTGCAAATAAAGCTCACATCTGACTTACTATGGAACTTCATTGATTCTAATTAAACAAAACCCACAGCCCAGAACATACCATTTTAAAAAATCAAGTTACAAGAAAGAAGCTAATTTATGTTTCTAATTAATTTTCTAAAATGCCAATTGTAATTACATTTCTGAATAACTACCACAGCGGCCGTGCCTGCAGACGGCCAAGGTAAATAAACCGCCTCGTGGCCCGCCAGTGGATTACCCTCATGGGCTGGGGCTGGGCCGCAGCTGGTGCACTGGTGCAAATTCTAGTGCATACCAGCATGTTGCACTCTAGAAGTTCCTTCCTGGGCACTGATGTCCTGCCAAGTACGAAGCCAATGCACACTGGGAACTTTTAGGGTATGCCAGCAGGGCCCACACGGCCAGTTAGTGTCTGACATGCTGTGTGTGCTAGAATGTATACCCCAGCAGGTGCATGCTAACATGCCATGTAGACAAGCCCTAAGAGTTTACCTTGTAAAAATGGTTTTGAGCTGTCATTGGAGATGCAGGAACTGATCTTATGGGTATCCTCAGAGAGGCAAATTATTGTGCCTTTGATCTCTATCTCATTATGCTTTCCATTAAACCAGTGTGAATCCAGAATAACTCCACTGTCTGGAATAACTGGAATAACTCCAATGCCTGTTAGGGTTCCCACTGGAACAATGTGCTTCCACTCTTCTCCCAATGGAGACACATGAGGTACTACACAGCCCACAATGTTACTTCCAGCAGCACTACTTCCAAAAGGTGACTTGTACCCTGAATGATGTTACAGCACTGGTGGAAAACCAAACTCCAGTTGCAATTCTTCAACAAAAAAAATTAAAAGTTGCAATTCTTCAACAAAAAAACAGACTCCAACGAGAGACTGCTGAATTGGAATTAATTTGCAAACTGGATAGAATTAACTTAGGCTTGAATAAGACACTGGTAGTGGATGGGTCATTACACAAAGTAAAACTATTTCCCCATGTTTATTTTCCCTCCCCAACCCCCACGGTTCCTCAGACGTTCTTGTCAACTGCTGGAAAAGGCCCACCTTGATTACCACTACAAAAGGTTTTCTCCCCCCACCCACCCCCGCTCTCCTGCTGGTATCAGCTCATCTTAAGTCATCACTCTCTTACAGTGTGCATGGTAACAGCCATTGTTTCATGTTCTCTGCGTATATAAATATCCCCACTGTATTTTCCACTGAATGCATCCGATGAAGTGAGCTGTAGCTCACAAAAGCTTATGCTCAAATAAATTTGTTAGTTTCTAAGGTGCCACAAGTCCTCCTTTTCTTTTTGCGAATACAGACTAACACGGCTGCTACTCTGAAACCTATCAGTACAGGAGAGATTCAGGTTGTGTCCTCATGGCAAGACAGTTATCAGCCTGAGCAAAAGTGGCACCTGGGCTCTAGCCCACATCCTCAACCCTGGCCAGCTAATGTGGGCTGAATGCACCGCCAAAGGCAGGTGCGAGGGTTCTGTGTGTGGACAAGAGGGGTTTTGGAGAAACACCTAGGTAATACCCCTAACTCTGCACTGAAGATATACCCAATAGTCTTTACCTATTCCCAAGGTGATTCAGATGCCTTGGCCAGGTTGGACAGGAAACTCTTGTGTAACCTTTTGAGCTGCAAATATGCCTACATGCGTTTTCCCACATAGGGAAACTCCGTGAATTTCAACACACTCGATTCCTGTTTACAGTCTTGTTATCAGAATGGAACTGAAGTGGGGGTTGGCCTGCTAACACCAACAGATTGCCTGAGATCCACATAATAAGTTGGGATACCTGCAAAGGGCAGCAGCACCCACACCGAAACCCAGAACTTTTGCACAGCCCCTCTGTGGGTCATCTCTTCACTCACGGCAGGAACTACGTTGCCATATCCTTCCTTCAGAGGCAGCTAAACCAAAACCCATTTTACCACATTAAGCAACTACAAATTGGCTTGGAATGAAGAGTTTGATCTTGTAAGCATGGCACTGCTCCCAGCAGTAATCATTTCCAGAACTGGGTCCTAAATGCAGGGTAAACATACCCCAAAGGGTGGAGTTACAGAATGTTCTGGGACAGAATCTCCATTCCATTGATGGAGTTTCACCAGTACAAGACAGGCTCCTTTGAAAAAAATCTCATTTTACCTAAGAGTTAGATGCCCAACTCCTATTAAATATCGCTGGGATTTTGGCATCTAATTCCTTTAGATTCCTTCAAAAATCCCAGCCTGCCTGTGTTGCAGTTTGCAATGTACAGTATTTATTTCTGTATGCCACAGCATTAATGAGGTTAAAATATGCAATACATAGGGTTTAGTATATGACAGATGCATTCTGCTATGCGATGTAAAATATTTTTGAATAGAAGGCTTTTAATCATGTCACCAATTGCTCTTTCTGCTGCCCTGATCCAGAAAAATGGCATCAGGATGCATAAAGAATGGAATGGAGAATAATACAGAAAATATCATCCCATTATATAATCATTGGTGCAGCCTCATCTGGAATACTAAATTCACCCCACCTCAAAAAGGATACAGCAAAAATAGAGTCAGATGACCAGGACAATCATGAGCATAGAAAAAAATTCTTATAGGAAGAGATTGTAAAATATCTGGATTGTCCTTGAAGAGGAGAGGAGTTAGAGGGGATATGACAAAAGAACAGAAATAACGAATGCCACGGTGAAGGTAAATTGGAGATTTCCATTCTCTCCCCTCCATAATTTAAGAACAAGTAGACACTGAATGAAATTGAAGGGTTGCAGATTCAAACTTGATAAGAAGAAATACTTTTTTATACAATGCACAATAACCTTGTGGAAATCATTGTCACAAGACAGCATTGAGACAAAGCACTTAGCAGGTTGCCGGAAAACATTAGACATGTACATAGATAACAAGAATATCAGAGTTATAACAGTAACTTTGTTTAAATGTTGAACAAAAATATTTAAAAGAGTTTGGAAGGGATACAAATCCTCACACTTCAGGGCAGGTTGGGAATTTTCTGATCAAACTTTTCACAGCAACATACCAGTTTTGACAGGTCCTGAACAGAATTTCTGGGTAGAGAGAGGACTACCTCAGAATAGCCAATAGCCCAGTGGTTAGGTACTCACCTGGGCTGTGAGAGCTCCAGATTCAAGGACATATTCTGCCTGATTGAGAGCAAGGAGTTGAACACGGGTCTCCCACCACGTAGATGGGTGCCTTGTCCTCTAGGCTAGAGTTTGTTTCACTCTCTGTGGCCAATGAGTAATTATTTATACTAATTTGAACAGCTCTAACAGGAGAGGCTGAGAGATCAACTCTAGAGCTCAGTGATTATGACACTCACCTTGGATGGGGGAGAATGGCAGAGCAAGAACTTGAATCTTGTCTCTCACCTCATTGCCCTAACCACTGAGCTATTTTGGAGTAGGGGGTGGGGACAGACAGACAGACACACACAGCCTGAGTTTCATCCCAATGCAAAATAGAAAAGCTTTTGCAGGACAGGAAAACCATTTCCCACTCAGCTCAAATCAGGAGGAAATTTCCCTGGAGGCAGCTTAGCACATAACTGCCAACTGCAGAATTCTTTGCACCTTCCTCTGAAGCATCTGGTGCTGGCTACTGCCAAAGACAGGATACCGGGCTAGACAGACACTGGGTCTGGTCCAACAAAGCAAATTTTAAGCTCCTAAAAAGCTAGCCTGTCTTGGGAATAAAAAGCAGTGTTTATAAATTGTACATTATTTATCTGCTCTCCTATCATCTGTCACTTGTGCTCATTGTCTCCCAAATCATAAGCAAGCAGCTTGGCAGATTTCTAGAATACTTAAATTGCCAAACTAGAGACAAAGCACATTATATTTCTTTGTCTGTCTTTTTAAAAGCCTAACAGAAAGATGAGAGATGCACCTTCAGAAGACTGTGGGGGCAGAGTGGAGCAGATACCCTCAAGATCAGATACTTGGCCTGTAATATGTTTCATTCCTACAGATCAAACTTAACATTTTTCCGCCCGCTATGTATATGCTGTTCCAATTTCCTGGCAGTATAAGCCAGGCACCAAGGAGTTCTTAGAATTCCTGATCACTCTAGCAGGAGAATCACAGTAGGAAGAGGAACAAACGATACCCATTAAAAAACAGAGCCTTAAGTATAAACAAATATAAGTTGTCTTTTGCCAGTTTTCTTGCTGTAGGCTGATACTTTGGTCTTCACACAAACCACTGAAGTCTCTTATCAGGGATAGCACAGCAGAGAACTAAAAATGGAAACAGCCCAGCCCATTTGAGTTTCCTTTGAGTGCACCCGTTCAGCAACTCATACAAAACTTTGAAATCTCTTAATTTTAAACTTCCTTCCCTCCACAATTATTTTTTCCTTAAGGCACAAAAAGTCCAAGAGTGGATGTGGATAAAAAATATGGAGAGGAAGAAAACATGCTTTAGAAAAGACCTGGAACAAATATTCCTCCTCTGCCTCCCCATAAATGGCATTTCCCCAAAAGGGGAGGAAAATGGTTGTGTCTTAATCCCATTCCACTCCAAAATTCTACTCAAGTATTTTTACATTACGGCCACTGCCCACTGGAGGCCCCGCAAAAGAGACATATTTAAATAAGCTATTTAACCATCAGCTGTTTGGACTCACCCACCTCCCCTGACTACAGAATGCCTAACAGGTTGACCCAACCCCCAGTGGAGACAATAGAAGTCTTAGGTTGAATCAGGCTCCAGATCACTCCTAGACAAATCAACTCTGAGAGACTGGTGGAAGAAAGCAAGAATAGTATTTTTCCCCCAAGCTTCTGCTCCTCAATTTTAAGCTGCGTTATCATTTGTGTTACAGTGAAGAGTCTAAAGGCTCCGTCAGGGACTGGAGCCCATTGTGTTAAGTGCTGTACAGACAGTCAAAGAGCCCATGCCCCAAAAAGCTGGCTACATTCTAAACAGACTGACAAAGGGTGGGAGGGGTAAAAGAAGCATGGAGAGAAGTGACACAGTGGGTCAGCGGCAGATCAGGGACTAAACTCCAGGTCTTTTAAGTTCCAATCCATTATATAGCTCTTTGGGCTTTTAAAGGAAATGCTGTCAGAGTCATTACGCATTTTGTACATGTTCAAAGATAAGACAGTGGTGTCTCGAAAGCTGGAGACCAAAGGAAACATCTCCAGCCGGTAATTCAGCAATTCACACATTGTGATAATGGTCAGGGCTTTCTTACCCACCCATTCTTTGTCTCTCTCCTCCTCTTCAAATATTAACACGAGAAGAAAATCTCTACACGTTATCTATCGTCTCTTCTGGTTTGCCTCATGTCTGCACAACAACGTGACCTGGGTGTGTAGCCATCGGCCCAACTAGTATAGAACATGGCAGCATGTCTTCTCAGTCACATGGGCCACCACAAGCACATCAAACCCGTCCTCTGTTCTCTACACTGGCTGCCTCACAGAATACCAAGTCAAGTGCAAATCTTCAAGGCCTGGGCCCAGGATATCTAAAAGAGTCTAACGCTCCACGCTTAGGCCCAGGGCCAAAAAGGCCACTTTGCAGGCACAGTGAGCTATGTCGGGACCGAGTCCCAGACTGTAACAAACTCACACAGGAACTAAGGACCATCAAAAACCTCATCACCTTCCACTTCAAGTGCACTGTGTATGTCTTCAATCTGCCTTCTCCGATATAAATGAAAACGAGCATGTACCTTTACAAACAAAACCCTACCAAATCAAAACTCTATAATGCACGCACATTCGCCCCTGGGGAAAGGATGAGAGAAAGAACTACACCTAACGGATCGTCATGTTGCTCAATATACTAATAGTTAGTAATGTTGCTTAAATGTATTAACGGAAGGTGTTCAGATACGACAGAATATAATTTCATTTTATTTCCAACACAAACTATTCACATGCCATAAATTATGATTTACTGATTGTGTTTTATTGCTCAGGGCAACCAAGTATGTGATAGGCATCTCTTGTAGTTTTATGAATCCAGATAATACGTGACAGCATAAGAAAATTATTAAAGAAGATATTAAGTCCTAGCTATCCAGGCCAGATGGCTGAAGAAAATGCACATTTTAACAGTCAGGGTAATTAACTTCTGGAACAAATTCTGAAGGGATATGATAAATTCTCCATCATTTGGTGTCTTTAATTCAAGAATCGATGCCACTCGTAAAGATATGCATTAGTTCAGCCATCAGATTATTGAGCTACATGCAGGAAATATTGGGGAAAATTTAATGGACTATTTTATAAAGACTTTCAATGGGACTTAGGCTCCCAAATCAGTAAGTCATTTGTGAATATTTTTACCCCTCCTCCTGACCTTAAAATCGACGATCATACATCCTTAAATGAATCATGCTCTTCATTTTGAACACAGTGACATTGCCTCTCAATTTGGTAGTTCACTCAGATCATTATTTCAGTGTATAGCTTTTAAATCTTTGTATTCTCTCCATTTGAGAAGGATCAATCTTTTGCCCATCTAACCATCTCTGAACAGAAGATTTCCCTTTGGTTTACTAACACTCTACATTCATTACATTCCCTTGCGGACACATGCTAAGGGGATGCTGCTGTTCGGGATTGCATTGGTTCCGTGAAGTTTGTCATCTCATAGTGTGTGTATAAATGGACATTCTCAACACAGAAGAGGAGGGAAGCAAAATCTGTCCTATCCCCAACTGCAGGAGCTAAGTTAGAGAAACACCAACTCTCTGCCACTGCAGTACTGTGGGATGTAGGCTCCACAGATGCACGGCCAGGAGATGAGGGGAAGGAACTTGGGAGGAACAGCAGATCCCCGCAGCAAGAGCTCCCTGTAGGGTCTTGCAAATATCCTGACTGGGTATTCCTGCAGTGATCACCACAGGTGTTGCACTTCCACTCCTCCCCACTGGACTGGGACTCCAGAGATCAGGGTTCTATTTCCAGCTCTGCCACTAGCCTTCTGGGTGACCTTGGGTACGTCATGTCCCCCTCTCCATGCCTCAGTTTCCCATCGGTAAATGGGAATAATGATACTGACCTCCTTCGTAAAGCACTTTGAGATCTACTGATAAAAAGCCGTGTGTAAGAGTTAGGTATTATTAATGCAGCTCATTCTTTTAAGTATCATAATTGAGCCCTTAATCCTTTCCAGCAAATATCTGGCAGTAATAATCTATATGCTGAAGGAACCCTCCATTTACCCTTGGCTAAATTTTGTATACATGTTTAAAAAAATCAGGGATTGTTTGGGACATCATATGTTTTCCAGTGCACAGGGCAAGTAATACTTTCATTGAACCTGTACTTCACCTAGCATTTTGGGCTTTTAATGGCATCCTATCCACAATGGCTGGGAATGAAGGAAAATGAAAAATGATCCATTGCTGGTAAGGGATGTCCACATTAAAGGCAGTTGAACCAATGCAGAACATGATTTAGTAGCCAGCGTAGACAACAGCAAAGAGCATTCAGTACCATTTCTGAAACTGTAAGGAGTTACTTATTTGGTGCCTAATTATGGATTTACAGGACCTAACTCTAGGCCACTGGCCTATTGAAAGACCTGGGCAAGTCATTTCCCTCTTTGTCCCTCAGTTTCCCTGTGCATAGAATGGGGATAATGATATTGACCTACTTTGTAAAGTGCTTTGAAATGATGGATGAAAAGGGCTGTGTAAGAGCTAGGGAGCATTACTATAAAGCCAAAATAAATACAATGTAGTACATGCCACCAGGAGAGCTAAGATAGTTCTCGATTACTCACTCTGAGTCATACTGTAGCTCAATGTGGAGTAATTCAGACTTCCTCGCATGACTTAACAGCCTTTGAAGTAGAACATTATTGGATCAACCCACCAGAAGAATCTCAGATCTTTCAAACTCTCATTCTGAACCCATCTGGATTTCCAGGTAACCGAAAAACTCATCTTTATTCTGAGGCCATTTCTTTTACAGCCTCCCGTACTCGCCCAGCTTCTAGGCTGAAAAATAATTTAAACACAAATGAGCTTTCTCCAGATAAAACTCAGAGACTAACCAATTTATCTGAGCATAAGCTTTCGTGAGCTACAGCTCACTTCATCGGATGCATACTGAGGAAAGTATAGAAGATCTTTTTAGATTTCAGAGTAACAGCCGTGTTAGTCTGTATTCGCAAAAAGAAAAGGAGTACTTGTGGCACCTTAGAGACTAACCAATTTATTTGAGCATGAGCTTTCGTGAGCTACAGCTCACATTGAGCTGTAGCTCACGAAAGCTCATGCTCAAATAAATTGGTTAGTCTCTAAGGTGCCACAAGTACTCCTTTTCTTTTTAAGATCTTTTTATACACACAAAGCATGAAAAAATGGGTGTTTACCACTACAAAAGGTTTTCTCTCCCCCCACCCCACTCTCCTGCTGGTAATAGCTTATCTAAAGTGATCACTCTCCTTACAATGTGTATGATAATCAAGTTGGGCCATTTCCAGCACAAATTCAGGTTTTCCCCCACACACACACACAAACCCACTCTCCTGTTGGTAATAGCTTACCAGAATGGTGTTATCAGGAAGATCACAGATGGATTGTAGTTTCCTCAGGAAGTCAGTGGTCTCTCGAAGGTAGCTGGGAGTGGTGGTAGCGTAGGTCGGAATATGAACAAGAGGCTGCTCGGCAGCTCTCCAACACCACTTTCTGCAAGCCATTCCCCTCTGATCCCACTGAGAGTCACCAAAAGAAACTACACCATTTGCTCAAGAAACTCCCTGAAAAAGCACAAGAACAAATCCGCACAGACATACCCCTGGGACCCCGACCTGGGATATTCTATCTAATACCCAAGATCCATAAACCTGGAAATCCTGGGTGCCCCATCATCTCAGGCATTGGCACCCTGACAGCAGGATTGTCTGGCTATGTAGACTCCCTCCTCAGGCCCTATGCTACCAGCACTCCCAGCTACCTTCGAGACGCCACTGACTTCCTGAGGAAACTACAATCCATCGGTGATCTTCCTGATAACACAATCCTGGCCACTATGGATGTAGAAGCCCTCTACACCAACATTCCATGCAAAGATGGACTACAAGCCGTCAAGAACACTATCCCCGATAATGTCACGGCTAACCTGGTGGCTGAACTTTGTGACTTTGTCCTCACCCATAACTATTTTACATTTGGGGACAATGTATACCTTCAAATCAGCGGCACTGCTATGGGTACCCGCATGGCCCCACAGTATGCCAACATTTTTATGGCTGACTTAGAACAACGCTTCCTCAGCTCTCGTCCCCTAATGCCCCTACTCTACTTGTGTTATATTGATGACATCTTCATCATCTGGACCTATGGAAAAGAAGCCCTTGAGGAATTCCACCATGATTTCAACAATTTCCATTCCACCATCAACCTCAGTCTGGTCCAGTCCACACAAGAGATCCACTTCCTGGACACGACAGTGCTAATAAACGATGGTCACATAAACACCACCCTATACCGGAAACCTACTGACCGCTATTCCTACCTACATGCCTCCAGCTTTCACTCAGGTCACACCACACGATCCATTGTCTACAGCCAAGCTCTGCGATACAACCGCATTTGCTCCAACCCCTCAGACAGAGACAAACACCTACAAGATCTCTATCAAGCATTCTTACAACTACAGTACCCACCTGCGGAAGTGAAGAAACAGATTGATAGAGCCAGAAGAGTTCCCAGAAGTCACCTACTACAGGACAGGCCTAACAAAGAAAATAACAGAACGCCACTAGCCGTCACCTTCAGCCCCCAACTAAAACCCCTCCAACGCATTATTAAGGATCTACAACCTATCCTGAAGGATGACCCAACACTCCCACAAATCTTGGGAGACAGGCCAGTTCTTGCCTTCAGACAGCCCCCCAACCTGAAGCAAATACTCACCAGCAACCACATACTACACAACAGAACCACTAACCCAGGAACCTATCCTTGCAACAAAGCCCGTTGCCAACTGTGTCCACATATCTATTCAGGGGACACCATCATAGGGCCTAATCACATCAGCCACACTATCAGAGGCTCATTCACCTGCACATCCACCAATGTGATATATGCCATCATGTGCCAGCAATGCCCCTCTGTCATGTACATTGGTCAAACTGGACAGTCTCTACGTAAAAGAATAAATGGACACAAACCAGATGTCAAGAATTATAACATTCCTAAACCAGTCGGAGACCACTTCAATCTCTCTGGTCACGCGATTACAGACATGAAAGTTGCAATATTACAACAAAAAAACTTCAAAACCAGACTCCAGCAAGAGACTGTTGAATTGGAATTCATTTGCAAATTGGATACAATTAACTTAGGCTTGAATAGAGACTGGGAGTGGCTAAGTCATTATGCAAGGTAACCTATTTCCCCTTGTTTTTTCCTACCCCCTGCCCCCAGGCGTTCTTGTTAAACCCTGGATTTTTGCTGGAAATGGCCCACCTTGATTATCATACACATTGTAAGGAGAGTGATCACTTTAGATAAGCTATTACCAACAGGAGAGTGGGTTTGTGTGTGGGTGGTGGGGGGGAACGACACCTGGATTTGTGCTGGAAATGGCCCAACTTAATTATCATACACATTGTAAGGAGAGTGATCACTTTAGATAAGCTATTACCAGCAGGAGAGTGGGGTGGGGGGAGAGAAAACCTTTTGTAGTGGTAAACACCCATTTTTTCATGCTTTGTGTGTATAAAAAGATCTTCTATACTTTCCACAGTCTGCATCCGATGAAGTGAGCTGTAGCTCACGAAAGCTCATGCTCAAATAAATTGGTTAGTCTCTAAGGTGCCACAAGTACTCCTTTTTCTTTTTGCGAATGCAGACTAACACGGCAGTTACTCTGAATCCAGATAAAACTCAGAATCTCTCTCGGCTTTCGAGACAGTAAAACGAAAAGGCAATATTCATCTGAAAGGGGAAGATGAGAAATAAAGGAATCCAGCAATGAACCACCCAGAACCCATAAAGCTCCTATTTTAACCTTACAGCAAGGGGAAAAGGGCAGAGAGTAAATTCCTAATTGCCGTTTCCAGTTTAATGGGAGCAGAATAAGTAGAGCAGCAGCTCCGCACAGAACAGCTCCGCATGGTGAGTGCGCTTCACAGTCGCGTGCAAATGTCTGTATTCTAGTGGGGCTGGCAGAACCACCTGTTTTGTTATACACCTATATAAAAATAATCATTGTGGCTAACACTAGAGCCTAGACACCTCCACCACTTCGGGCCTCATCATGCTAGAGACTGGAGAGATGTAGTAAAAAAAAAAAAAGAAAAAACCAAACCCATTCCTAACCCTCCAACTTCACAGCCAATAGCAACTAGTCACTTGAGATGCCTCCAAAGAGGCCTGATTTTCAGACGGATGCTCAGAGCGTTCTGCACATCGGACCAAGCTGCACACTCCAAAATGGATGTCGCCCAAATAAATCATTGGTAATGGATGAAAATCTTGGCATGGGGCGACAGCAAGGTAATCATCTTTCTGCATAGACTAGCCGTGTGCAGAGGCTGTAGGCCAAAGGGTGGTTTTGATTTGGTATTAGAATACAGGATGTCCCTGTATTTGAATTCCAAAATCAATCTCTCTACGAGGGGCTGTTCCTGTGTAATAAAACCATCAGACCAAGATACTACAACCTCCCTTTTCTCCAATATTTTAGTGTTTTCAATGACTTGCTTTAAAAGAATCCCCACTGTGAATCACCGTTACAGCTAGTCCCTCATAAAACTGACTTTATATAGCTCTATTTTTTGACTGGTAATTCAGAGGCCCTCTTAGTTCATATTGGACAAATATCCCCTAAGACTTGATTGCAGAAGGATATTCTGTAGGTACCAATTATACCTCAAAACTTCTGTTCACACAGATATGATGCGAGAAACATGATACCGGAGGCTGGATTGGGGCAACAGACAAGGGGACAACACAGATAGCACGTCTGACGGCAGCAGCTCAAGCAGCGAGACCTAGAGATCGTGGGCTACCTGCAGCTGTGCCATAAGCCCCCAGTAAGGGGCAGTGCTTAGCTCTGCTGCTCCTGGAGCAGAGCAAGAACCAGCTTGTGACTCAACAATCAGCCCAATCCTCGTTCCCACCGAATTCCAGCCGCAGAAGCACCAGCCCTATACCTGCTGCAAATTATTTCCCCTTCTATGCCAGTTCAGCTGCACTGGCCAACACCTTGGGGAAGCAAAGGGTAGCAGTGGCCCTCTGGAGGCTACTCTGCCTGGCTGGGTAGCCCTCATAAGGGAGGCCCTTATGCCTCTTATCCCATTCAGGTGCAGGCTCTGGGTGCACACTGGCTCTTAGAGGCCATAGTTGTTGCTTACGAGATTTAGTGCCCATGCTGCGGAGAAACAGCCACTTTGTCATGCACGATAAAATGGAGGGTGACCTTGTTGTAACAGGCAGGGAGGGGAGGACACAAGAAGATCCTCAGGTTAGCAAACAAAAAGGGCTTGTCCAATAAGCACAGGTATTTGTAAGCCTCTCCGGGCTTGTTTTAATGCACACACACACACACACACACACACAAAAGAAGCCCAACAAAGGGGTTATTGTACATGCAAGCTGCTTGGAACAAAACTAAAGACAAAATGGCAGAAAGATAAGCCAGGCAGTGCCATAATTCATGTGGCGTGACTGCTGATCTCACACCCAAGCACATCACATGGGAGGACCGGGAAACTCAGCTGCATAACAAAGAACTATACATATGTAAGTGGGGGAACAGTCCCGCTCTTGTGGGGAACTTTCCTGGCTTCTGCACTACCCCGGTGAAGTGGGCTAGCGAAAGGATCTGAGTCCTCACTCCTACTTCCCAGTGGCCTCCCTGCCCTTGAGGACTCCCCTTCCACTCTCCTGTCTGGCAGAGTCCTCGTAACCCCAACAAGGCTGGGCCCAGGATTCCTGGGGGGCTCGACCCCCAACCCTGCTGTGGTCACCTAGGACAGGGGCTAGGGTGTCCCCACTCCAGGGTACTCTCTCTGCACAGGGCACTTCTCTGACCCACGGATCATTACGTACAAGTTAAAGCGAATGCAAGTTATTTAATCAACAATTAATTTTTAAAAGAATAAGGAATAATGGGAAAGGTTCAAGGAAACACATCGACCCGCTCTGTGGCAGGGAACCTCACAAACAGTGTCTCTGGAATGTCCGGGCAGTTCACAGTCTGTTCCTTGTAAGTCCCAGGCCTCCTGCTCAGGCCCTGGCTGTGCTGCAGGGATGCTGTGGGTTGGACACTTGGTCTGGTGGTGGCCACATGCTCTCAGGCTCTAAGTGGTAGGACCCTTCTTCCCAGTGTCGCCCCCGCCCTGTCGGGGTTACGATCCAAGCCTGGCCCGCAGAGCCTCTTAGCTGAGGCGTCTCCCTGTGCTGGGGCCGCTGCCCAGGGTCCCCCTCGGTTTCCCCAGCTGCTCACCGCACCCAGCTCCGGACTGCTCCACTCTGTCTCTGCACTGCTGTGCTGCTGCTCTGCCTCCAGCTCCCTGGGCTGCTTCTCTGGCCCCTCTGGCTCTGGTTGCTGCAGCTCTGCTCCCAGCACAGGTCTGCTCTGCAGGCTGCTTCTGTGACTCTGCTCCCAGCAGGGACCTGCTTCCTGGGCTGCTTTTCTGGCCCCTCCGGCTCTGGTTGCTACAGCTCTGCTCCCAGGGCAAGTCTGCTGTTTCTGGGCTGTGCCTCTGGCTTTGGGGCTACAGCTCTGTTCCCAGGACAGGGTCTGCTCTCTCTGGGCTACTTTTCTGGTCCCTCTGGATCTGGCCCAGCTCTGCTCCCCAGCTTAGCTTGGGCCCCTGCTTTCTCCTTAGCTCAGCCCCACTCTGTCTGACCCAGGCAATTCCAGCTCACACGGAAGACGGGACCTCCCTGGACTCCTGACTCCCTGATTAGCCTGCCCGCCCTGTCATTCAGGCTGACCTGGAGCATTGGCGTCTCCCCATTGTTCCTGGGGACTATCAGTCTTACGGTCCTGATTTCCCATAGACCCTTCCCCTTTTAGTACTGGGAGCTAGCAACTAAAACACCCCCACTGCCTGTTAGTAAGGGGGCAACAGTCCCCTTACACATACAATATGATGGGGGCTAATTTAGCTACAACTAATCAGGAGAAAAATCTTGGAATCATCATGGATAGTTCTCTGCAGTGTGCAGCGGTAGTCAAAAAAGCAAACGGGATGTTAGGAATCATTTAAAAAGGGATAGAGAATAAGACAGAGAACGTCTTATTGCCCTTATATAAATCCACGGTACGCTCACATCTTGAATACTGCGTACAGATGTGGTCCCCTCATCTCAAAAAAGATATACTGGCATTAGAAAAGGTTCAGAAAAGGGCAACTAAAATGATTAGGGGTTTGGAATGGGTCCCATATGAGGAGAGATTAAAGAGGCTAGGACTTTTCAGCTTGGAAAAGAGGAGACTAAGGGCAGATATGATAGATGTATATAAAATCATGAGTGGTGTGGAGAAAGTGAATAAGGAAAAGTTATTTACTTGTTCCCATAATATAAGAAGTAGGGGCCACCAAATGAAATTAATGGGTAGCAGGTTTAAAACAAATAAAAAGAAGTTCTTCTTCACTCAGCTCACAGTCAACCTGTGGAACTCCTTGCCTGAGGAGGTTGTGAAGGCTGGGACTATAACAGGGTTTAAAAGAGAACTGAATAAATTCATGGAAGCTAAGCCCATTAATGGCTATTAGCCAGGATGGGTAAGGAATGGTGTCCCTAGCCTCTGTTTGTCAGAGGGTGGAGATGGATGGCAGGAGAGGGATCATTAGATCATTACCTGTTAAGTTCACTCCCTCTGGGGCACTTGGCATTGGTCAATGTCGGTAGATAGGATACTGGGCTGGATGGACCTTTGGTCTGACCCAGTATGGCCATTCTTATGTTCTTAAGCCTGATATTGATATCACTTTTGTTCAAGGAGTGCTAGGGATGGCAGAGAGACTCCCTTACCGTACACAGAGTCCTCTGACGATATACAGAGCCTCTCCCTCCTTCTCCCACCATAGTGTTGGAAGAGACAGAGAAAAAACAAAGGACAACTCCAAGGCCAGCAGGAAACACACTCCCAAATAAGCATCTTTGTCTCTTGTGCAAGAGGATGGATAGAGAATAGGTGGCTGATTTCCCTCTCACACCAGTTTCATCCCCGCGTAATTATTGAACGTCTGTGATGCTACTCCTGATTTACACCAGAATCAGGCCTTCTGTGTAGCAGGACCACGCCTGTAAAGAAAAGCCTGAAATCAGCCACCACATGAACCAGCAAAGCAGCTTTTGAATGCTGTAACCTTCATCATTGGCACTTTAGCCATATCCTAGTACTAAGATTGCTGACTTTCTCATTGCTGAAAACTGGACCCTGAGGCCCCACCTCTTCCCTGAGGCCCTGCCCCTGCTCCGCCTCTTCCACAAGGGCCTGCCCCACACTTTCACCAGTCTCACCCTCCTCCACGGCTCTCCTCCCTCCCCGTTCCAGCTGGGCTCCCTCTGCTCCGGAGCTGGGACTGGAGCTGCAGCCTGACTCAGAGCCTGCCTGCTGGTAGGAGGCAGCCCCGGATGGGTAGGGGGTGGCACCGGGCCGGCGCCTCTCCCCTGCCTGCAGTAACCAGACTTTTGGTGTCCAGTCAGTACATCTGAACAGACACTGCCAGGTCCCCTTTTCAACCAGAAAGTCTGGTAGAAAACCAGGCACCTGACAACCCCACTTAGGACAGAGATGGCCTGCTGCTCGTTTTTATTGGTCTCGCTCTGTAAGCAAGGTGCGGGGAGGCTGGGATGCAGCCGATCCCAGGCGGAAGCCACAGATGTAAGAGAGCTGTGGCTCTGCAGCACAGTCCCATCAGCCCGGGACTGCAGGGAAGCTGTACGTTTTGACAGTGGAGCTGGGGAACGTGGGGTCATAGCTATCTCAGTAGCTAGCCGGTCAGGAGTCGATGCTGCTTGCATCGTGGTGAGTACGTGGTGAGTCTCCGTCAGAGGCTGCTACACAGCACAGCTCTTGAAGGAGCCACAGTGCCAGGTGAGAGGGCAGGCGGCTGCACTGAGGGAAAGGCCACCATGAAGATACTTCTGCTTCCAGCACTTTGGGGCTTCCCTTTTTGGCACCGTGCTGTCTCATGGACCCTGCACCTATCTACAAGAAATGAGCTAGAGCGAGACATGGAGCTAGGCTGAGTTTAAGGGCTCTCTGAGTCAGACACCGAAGCAAGTTTTATCCATGGTGTTGATGTAATTGTTAACAGTCGTTCACAGAAATCTGACACTCCCTGCTTCCACATTCCCTCCACAACCCTACGAACTGGGGAGGTCCCACACTCTGCCCCTTCACCATCCCCCATATGCTCTCGCACCTGAGGGGAGGGTTGTCTGAAAATGCCCTAAGGTACAACCCTTGGGATCTCTGCCCAAAGTGGGGATAACTCAGCCTCTGATAAATAACCAACTAAGGGC
The DNA here is from genome assembly GCF_965140285.1 of Lepidochelys kempii. Classification (NCBI taxonomy): domain Eukaryota; kingdom Metazoa; phylum Chordata; order Testudines; family Cheloniidae; genus Lepidochelys; species Lepidochelys kempii. Next base: position 19,253,481 of record NC_136394.1, on the reverse strand, counting down.
TTTATAATAGTCATTAAAACACAAAGGTATCTGGGATCTAAAAGAGCAGTCAAGAGGCAAATATATTTGTACATACTTGCAGGCAAATACATTCTGCTGTTTTTAAGTCAGTGCACGCACAACACAAATTCATGCCAGATATTTTTTGTGCTCCAATAACTGAACAGTGGTTTCAGAGTCATGCATTGCAAGGGTATTAAAGGCACATGGACCTTGAGGCAGTTTGATATAAAAGATTGTTAACATTGCTTTTATGTTTTCTTTTCAAAAGAGGGTGGACAAAAGCTAACCGGATTTCTAACAGAAGCCCCTGCCCACACTTACACAGTCATAAGATTGAAAAAAAAATACTCCAAAAAGGAAGAAAATATCCAGGTCTATAAACCTGAAAGTCACCCATTGGTTGTAGAGAAGTGGACACTTCTACACTCCCCGTTACATTGGCACATAATCCTATTTGCAAAACCAATGCGATGATAAAGTTTCATCAAAACACTTGTAGTTGACTTATCCTATAGTGGAGCCTCACTAAGGGCCTCACTTCAGTGCCCACTGAAGTCAATGAGTGTCTTTTCACTGACGGCAATCAGCTCTGTATCAGGCCCTACTCTTGGGCTGAAATAGTTTTGGTAGGTCAACAAATTTGGATCAATTGATCTGGCTTCTGAGAAGGGCTGAGTGGTACGAGCCAGGGTATATTCTGCCGAGGTATTTGCTAATGCCATCAGGAAATGGCTGCAAAACGTTGATACAAAATTTACTGAATGCTGCACAACTGTTAGCCTCAGTTAAAAGTTTTGTCATGGAAGTTCGAAATGACTATAGCTCGGTGGAAGCAGAGGCCCTAACATTAACAGAAAATCTAGGTTCCTCTGATATATCTGATGAGAAGCGTAAAAAAAGCAGGAAGTTATTTTTCGATGGAACTAGAGACAATGCAATCAATTTAAAAGGGAAAGAAGATCATCGTTGAGACCATCAATGTTGTTTGTGACACAATAATAATGGAATTGCAGAGTAAAGGTGAATCTCTAAAGAAAACTGTTGATTTATTTTGTGTGTTTTTTTGACAGAAGCATGGACGAAAATGCTAAAAGCCACTGCAGTAAGAAATTAAGTGAATTCTACCTAGAGGGCATAGACAAATCTTTTTGAAGATGAAGTGAAACATTTCATTCATTTTATCGAAAATTATGGGGTCTGTGCTTCAAGATCACCAGTTAATTTGTATAGACTTGTACGTGACGGTTTACAGGCAACCTTTCCAAACGCAGAAAATATTTTTAACAATACCTGTCACAAAGGCTTCTGGTGAACGTTCTTTTTCTGTATTGAAACAAGTTAAAAATTATTTGCGAAATACAATGAGTCAGGAACATTTGACAGGTTTGGCAATATTGACAATTGAAAGTGCCTCTTTACAAAATATTACTTATGATGACTTAATTGATGGTTTTGTAAAGAAAAATGTAGAAAAAAAGCTAGCTGAATAATTTTTTTTTTCAAAATGAATAAGTTTCTTCAGAGGAAGTTAACTTTTATTTTTCCATGCATGCATCATCTATACTTTTTATTTTTTACACATTTTTCACGTTAGCACAATGCAAATAAAAGCTTTCATCTAGACCAGAAGTTCTCAAACTGTGGTCCGAGAACTCCATTCAGGTGGACCGAGGAAAGGTTATTAAGTTTTTTTTTAACAAAACACTCTTATCCAAAGCACTTTACAGTAGTTAGCTAATGGTACAAACAACATTTGGAAAGATCATTAAGTGGTCCACCGAGACCCTCAGCAATTTTGAAGTGGTCTGTGAAAAAAAAAGTTAGACTACAGAAACAATCAAGGTACGTCACTTTATTTTCATTTACTTTCTATGACTTCCTTTGACAGAGGAGGAGGAGGAGGAGGAAGAAAAAAAGAATGAAAAACGAGCGGGAGATCAGAGAGAATGTTCTTTTTCTTGGATGGGTCTCGAGGGGGGGGCCCCCAAAAATGAAGCTGCGCACAGGGCCCCACTAACTCTAAATCCACCACGGCCAGCCTGTACATTTAATCACTAGCAAGATGCCTAGATCTCATGCGCAGGCTTTTAGTTTTACATTTTGAACGAAAAGAATTAATAAATAAACTAAAATTCTATCCAGTTCACAGCTCAAGACAAACAAACGGTTGGCTCTTCTTTGCCCCACTCCTGTTCAGCAAGATTAATAGCAGGATGCCATCCTGCCGGTCTCCTGTTGACAACCCTTGGTTGTGTGATTACAAAATACACTGCTTCACATTTACTGATGTATTATGAAGTATTATAAATAGTTACAACTAAATGTAAAGTGTCAACATAAATGAAGGGTGCACATTTTGTGATGAATCATCCTTGGTTTCTTTATTGTGTTTGTTTACTTGATAGTACCCAAAATGCAGTATTTCCCATTGGAACTTCCAATCTGGCAAGGTAGTCCTGGATTTTACTTTGATGCAGGTTATTTTATTAAAGCACCCGAGTTTCAAGTGTGGGACTAAATGCTGGTGTCAGAGAAGGCATTTTTATATTGTGCTTCAACGTCATTTGCGGGATTTACTGGTCTTGACAGCTTTCAGAATGAGCTGAGATGGCCACAGAACAGAACCAGTGTGCCTCAACCTCTCTGACATGATCCAGAAAGCCAGCCACTCTAGGGAAGCTCTCTCTTTTTTCCATTCCTGCTGGAGAATAAGCTGAACCTTAATCAATGAGGCATGAAATTGAGACCATGCATAAGGCATGCTGGGAAAGGCCAAGTTTATCTAAACTTACCTAGCCAGACAAGTCTCACAGCAGTGCTGCATGTGTTGAAGTATCACAAGTGGCATTCAATATTTGTTAGTTTCATCCATTGGAGTAGTAGGGCAGGGTCTGCCCCTGCCTTCTTGCACCACAAAACCTGCTCAGACTGCACTGGTCGATTACCCACTCTGTGCTGGTTAGTTCAGATCCCTCCACCAACACCTTTACAGGTTTGTGCAGCCACACAATGTACAATATCCCTCTTATCCTCTTCTGGGGGCCCAAGAGGAGAAAAGGTCTCCCTTGCAGGAAATCACTTGGAATCTGGGCTCAGCTCCTCCCGCTTGTACTTCCTTCCTGTGCCTTTCTAACAGTTCTCAGCTCACAGGCTAATTGGCTCTTTAGATAACTAACTTCAGTTACCCCGATCAGCCTTCTCCAGGGAACTCATGGGTGTCAGCGCTATCTGAATGCAGGCTCACCTGTTTGCTCCCTGCACTCTGTCACAATTGGATTTAAAATTTCAAATCTGATTTGAAAACAAATCCCCCAAAATAAAAGTGTGATGCTGTGTGGTGGATTCTAAGATGATCGAATTTAACTTTAAAAAGATACCCCATTGGTCGTATAAAATGCAGTCGTGTCACCTGGGGTCTAATTCATCTCTCCCCTGTGGAGTCCCAGTGCTTTTCCGAGGCTTTTTGGCATTAACAAGCCAGGCAAAAACAGCTGAATTTGCATCTCTGTTCATCTTTGTACAGGCAATTATGGTGGCAATTTGATCAGGAAGATCAAAAAGAATAACCTGATCAGAAATCTGATCTTTTATTTCCATTAACACATATAGCACCTCAAGCGCAGAACCCTTCTTGGAGGCCATTAAGCAGTGGAAGTCAGGTTTTGCATGAAGTAGCTCATCTTTAGGGGTGCGTACTATGCAGCCATTAAACTCTGCCCTTGAATATTTTACCTATTCTCAAAGCTAAGGGCATGTTATTGATCAGGCATCCAAGGGCCTGAGCAATATTAACTGGATTTCCTCCTCTGTGCAGAGATCAGACAAAGGGCAACATTTTAAATGGTTAAGATTCAAGTTGAAGGAATCCAAGAATACACACGCAGCTTCCTCTTGGGCTGTAATACAGCAAAGCACTAAAGCATGTGCTTAAGTTGATTTAAAGTTAAGTAAGTGCTTTGCTGGATCAGGGCCATAGAGGGGAAGAATGTATATGCTGCTCGAGCAGCTCAGAGCCCAGATTGAACTAACCACAAGCCACTGGTTTCAGCCTTAAGCAAAAAGTTGTAGACCAGGAAACAGGGAGCTAAGCGCTTGTTGGTGGAGCAGCAGGGAAGGAGATCAGACCAGACAGAGGATCATAGTTAGCAGAGTGGCTAAAATCCCCAGCAGCCTCAGCCTGTACTCTAGACCCTCAGAAAATCGAAGAAGGGGTGAAAGATAATCAAACCAACATAAGGTGGCGTGAGCCCTAGTATGAACATCAAAAGTAAAAGGGCTTCTTGCATTCTGAGATCGACAAATAAAAGCACAGTGGACTCTTGAGGGCACATCTTCTCCTTTGTTGCAGGGTAAGTCTAGACACCACTGACAGGGGCAGCCCTAGCATGGATTCATGCATTCAATTGCACCCACAGAAACCATGAAACCAAGGGTGCAAAACCAGGCAAACATACACTTCTCTCTCTCTCACTCTCTCTCTCTGAATTCCGGTTGTCTAGGGTCTGGGACAGCTGTAGCTACCGATTCAATGGGTGTTCTATATTAAGCTGCTGAAGGGGCACCAACCACCCTCAGCAGCACCCTCCACCCTAACACTGAAACCTTATTTCCAGCCCAGTGCACAGGGGAGGCCCCAGAGTAGGAGGGGGGGTTGAAGAACAAGCCCACCCATGGCACTCACCCCACAGGAGTAGCTTCTGTCCTGTGGGGCTGGGCCCAGCTCCGCACTCCATGCATTGCAACCCGGTGCCCAGGATAGCAGCACCAGTCAGGTTTTATGGAGGGGCGGCTGGGCCAAACCCCAGGGGCGCAGTGATCCTGCACACCAGGTCGCAGCCCCACTCACACAGATTTGGCCTGGCCACTCCTCCATCAAACCTGAATGGTGATGCAATCCTGTGTGCCAGATCAAAACCCCCAGAGTGGGGAGCTGAGCCCAGCCCCACAGGACAGGAGCTGCTGCTGCTGGGTGAGTGTGGGGCAAGCAGCCACACGCCGCCACCACCCCACATGACCCCCTCACTGAGTCAGGATTAGGATTGCAGTGCTGGGGTGGAGGTTGCTGCTGAGGGTGGTCAGTGCCACCTCAACACTTTCTTATTGTGCACCCACTGCATTGAGGGGCTACATCCAACCCCGACTGCAGAGAGAGAGCGTCTCTTTTTAGATTACCTTTTAAATTTATTAACAGGGCAATTTGTTCCCGTCGAAGATAATCTGCTTCCGCACCAGCCCCTTGGCTGACTTTCTCTAAGCATTCCTCTTAGGCTCCCCTCAGGGACTCCCCCTGGCGTTCTCCAACAGGTTGTGTACTGTTGTGCGCTTTCTTAAGGACATTTTTCAAGTTTAACAAACAAGTTGTTAACAGTACACACAAATCCTTGCCCTGTTGAAGTCAACAGCAAAATTCCCATTGACTTTAATAGGGTCAGGATCTCCAGCATAGATTTTTAAAACCATTATGATAATCTAGTCTGACCTCGTGCATACCACAAGCTACAGAATTTCAACCAGTAATTCCTGCATCTAGTCCACCTCTTATAAACAAAGTCTGGAACTTTCATCGCAGTTTATAAAGCCCTTTGGAACCCTCCTCCAAGAAAAGTTTTCAGATAAACGCATATTTTTTAAAAACCCCCTTTAAATTAAAAAAAAAAATACAAGCTAAGAGCAGACATCAGTTGAGGCCCAGGAATTCTAGGTTAAAGTTAATAATCCCACCAGGGCTTCTTCCCTCTGCCCCCCATTTTACAACACTGAATTATAAGAATACCCTCAATTCAATCTGAATTTTCCTGCTCCTTAAAAATGTAGTAATCCTATTGTGGTTGAGGTTTTTGGTTTGGGGGGAGGGTTGGTATTAAGAAACCGTAAATTTTGTTCACTTTGAGCCAATGTAAATTTCATTAACTATTTTATTTCTCCAAGCACGGAGGGAATTACAGCACCAGGCTCCCTCAAAGTGTGTAGATTGTGCTTCCTCAGCAGACCAGCTCTCTCCACTGATTGTTGCTGATTAGTACAAAGAGCTGGGAGGAGAATAAAAAAGGAGCTAAAGGAAAGAATGGAAGGCCAAGTCAGGCATTTGCAGTTGTGAAACACACCAGATGTTCAAAGAATGGTGGCATAAACCCTCAAATGCAAATCATGCTGGTAATCTAGATTTAGCATGATTATCAGAGGCAATTGCAAATGAAGGCAAAGAAATAAAATCATTTGCTAAATCCATACCACCTAATGAGGGGGCAGCCGCTTAGAAGAGTTTCTACAGCTGGTTCCTTCCGGAAGAAGCAACAATCATTCCACTGAAAAACTGCACATTAAAACAAGCGACCCTAAAACATACATTATGATTTAAGCTATTTTATATATCAAAATTAAAGATAGTTTGTGGAGTCATGACCACGTGAAGTATATGAACCCTCTTACAAAGAAACAGTAAAGATTCATCCAACACATAGAGCACATCTGAATACAGTGGCAGAGGCATCATGTGAAACAAATGCTATTGTTCTTAAAAAAAAATATGGGAGAGAGTTAATTGCTTCATAATGAAGAGGGTATTGAAGTATGAAAACAATCTGCAGTTCTGGTAATGGTTCTATGTCCACATGATGAGATTTGATTACATTCTTTTTATCACTAAATTAAATCCCCACTATTGCCTGTCTGCTTGCATTAGATCTCTTTAAATCTTAATAGACTCCAGCTCCATTCTGGAAGTGTTGGAGGCAGATCACTCAAAATGACCATTCATGTTGGGGGAGGGAGTGCATGAGGGGGCTGGAATCGAGTACAATAAAAAGCTTGACAGTGTAAGAAAAAGGGATTGTGTCAGGGACTGGAGCTGGAATACAGGGTGCAGAGAACAATTTTTCAGTTACAAAAAAGGATGATTAAAAGGAGCTTAGTTTTAGAATGGGAAGCATCTTGTAAATAAATATTATGAGCGGTCATAGCAATCATTAAAGTCAGTGGTAAAACACGCATTGGACTATTATTGAATTATACTGCAACGGGTGTTCTGTTGTCCTAGACACTGTAAGAGTGCTTATTAAGAGACAGCCCACACCCCAAAGAGCTTACACTCTAAATAGACAAGACTGGCAAAGGAAACATTATTATTCCCAGTTTACCCTGAGAGATTAAGTGATCTGACAAAGATTACACAGGGAGCCTGTAACAAGGTGGGGATTTGCACCCAGATCTCTGCAATCCTAGCCAGAGGAACAGGATGGAGAGCCTTAGTTATTCAACAGAAAAAGACAGTAACTATGGAAAGGCTTACCACAGATGCCAGAAAAGTCACATTTAAAAGTAGTGACGAATGAACACCTGAAGGTTCAGAATCTGGGTTCAGTTAAACCAAGCGTTTCAAAGTTAAGCTGAGGTAGATCAGAATTATCTGAAGTTCTTGATCTTGCAAAGTTGGGTTGGAAATGTCACAGAATAGACAATATGTGGGATGCAACCTATCCACATACCATACAAGCTCTATATTGTCTTCTTTCCAGGAGTATAACCTTAAAATGGAGCACCACGATGAACTCTAACACGGGTTATTTCCAAAGCACAGAGAACACCCTATAGGCCTGACTCAAGCCCTCTGAAGTCAATGTAAAGAAACCCATTGATGTCAAGGGGCTTTGCCTCAGGCCCTGTAGGCAGAACTTTGCAGTACACATGTTCTGCTAGCCCAGAGATCTGATTGTGACAATTCTCTATTGTTATCTGTTCTAGAATATATTTTAAATGTATGCAGGGAGCATCTTCTGATACATTACAAATACATTCCACTTGTGAATTTTCCACCTGGGATATTATAGACTTATCCCCAGCCAAATTTCTTTTTGATATAAAATAATGATATTGAGTTAATCTAGCACAAAGCAGCATCTTTTAAACAATAATGTCTGTGATATGACACTTTTAGCTTTTCAGGAAAATATTAGTCAGATCCCATGTTCCCCATTTAGAAAAAGAAAACGACTTGGTTAACATCTGAAACAAATGAAAATTGTTATAAAGTGGTAGGTATTTTAGGGTTCAGTCCTGCCAGATGCTGAGCCCTCTGGCCCAGGTTTGTTTTTGTTTGTTGTGTGTGTGTTTGTTTGTTTGGTGACAAATTTTGAAAATCTCAAAATATTTTTCTATTTTCAGATGGAAAATTATTTCTTTTAATCAATATTTCTCATCACAGATTTTTTATCAAAAACTTTTGCCCTCAGTTTTTTCTCCTCTTTCCTGCCTTCTTCCTACCTTTTGCCACTGAAAAAGGTGGGGAAAAAAGGCAAAATACAAAAATGAAAAAAAAAATCAGTTTGTGGTCTTGTAAAAAAAAAAAAACCAACAACCCACCCCCCCAAATGTCTACAAAATGAACAACGTTCACTAACATTTCCAGTTTCGAAAACGGCTGTTGTTTTATTTAAAATGTTCCTTTGAAATTTTTTGACCACTTCTAGTGCCTAACCTTAAGCACATGAGTGGGACTAAGCACATTAGGCTTAGATACCTGGCTGAATTGGGGTCAGAGTACTCAGCCCACTCTGCTACTAATTATTATGGGGTGCAGGGGAGATCAGATCACTGCCTTCTGCAATAAAAACCATGAGAGGGAGCTCAGGGGAAAATCTCTGGTTGGATCCCCTTGTGTATTCCCCCAGTCAGGAAGGCAGAGTTTGTTCCTCTCTATGGGAAAGGCAATGGGATCACCTTTAAACCTAGTTATTCTCCGAGGATCCATGTAGAAGCCCCCGGCTGTTCCCATTCCCAATAGCTCCCTGTCTGCATAGCTCCATTTGTAATGTCTGTCTTCAGCAGCTTCACAATCAGCCAGAATAAGGTATGATCACATCTAAAATAGGATGGAGAACTGATCAGCTGCCCTGCTGTGTTTTTATAATCTTTGCTATTTCAGTGCTGGGTCCTTTAGAAATGATCTATTAGATACATTGCACAAATAAATATAATAAAACATTCTATGAAGACTATTCTGAAGAAGAGCTCTGTGGAGCTTGAAAGCTTTTCTTTTTCACCAATAGTTTGTCCAGTAAACGATATTATCTCACTCACCTTTTCTCTCTCTCAAAATAGTCTAGCCCTTTCTTAATACAGTTTACCCATCTCCTTGCTTATTGAAACACTGCTGTGCTTATTGAACTGACCCCATGGAAATCACAACTAATTTGGAACTCATCACTACACAAAAATAGCTTACAGGATGTGCCATTACCTTGCCCTTCTCTACATATTAATTTCATCTGCCACCATCTTGCACATTCCTGAGTTTTATTAGGTCCTGAAGCTCTTTGCACAATGTCCCTAGTGTTGATTCAGCTTGATCATTCCACGGGCATTGAAATACTAACCCAAAGTTTACTTAAAGATCTTAAAGTAAATAAACCCCAGTTGCTTTATTTATTCACCAGAGCAAATTGTATGTTGTCTCATATTTCCCTAAAATAAAAGTACTTTGGATTATAGAATTGGATTAAATATTGCCTGCCCGCAATTTGACCTATGGCTGCCTGCTGTAGGCAGTGAATGACAGCAATGCAACCATCAATAATACTTCAAGATTGTCATTTTATCTCCCATAATAGGTAGAGCCCAACGGCAAAATATATTCTCGTTGTAGAGATGGCACTGGCCTTAGAGACCTCAATCACTGAAAAATTCAGCTAAACCTAATGGAAAATGACCGGTCTGCCAAAACATGAGCCAATGTCTGTGTAAACCCCATGTAACATAATGTTTTGTTTCTTCAGCCCTGACTTGCCTTGATAAGCTGCTAAGAGAGTCCAAATAGTGAAAGGTATAGTCTAGGGTTCTCAAATGAGTAAAAGTAGTAATTGCAATTAATCACTAGATTAAAAAATGTGTTGCAATTAATTGCAGTTTTAATCACACCATTAAATAATAATAGAATTCCAATTTAAACGTATTATAAATGTTTTTGAATGTTTTTCTACATTTTCAAATATATTGATTTCAATTACAACACAACATGTATAATGCTCACTTTATATTATTATTTTCATTACAGATATTTGCATTGTAAAAAAACAAAAGAAACAGTATTTTTCAATTCACCTGACTATAGTGCAATCTCTATCATGAAAGCACAACTTACAAATGTAGGGTTTTTTTACGTAACTGCACTCAATAACAAAACAATGTAAAACATTAGAGCCCACAAGTCAAAGCATGAAGGGGTGTACAAATGTTTAGCATAAATACCATGCAATGCCAGCTACAACAGTGTCATGCAAATGCCAGTTCTGACTTTCAGGTGATATTGTAAATAAGAAACAGGCAGCATTATCGCCCATAAACATAAACATACTTGTTTGTCTTAGCAATTGGCTGAACAAGAAGTAGGACTGAGTGGCCTTGTATGAGGTGAATTGAACAATACTATTTCTTGGGGTTTTGTTTTTGTTTTTTTTACAATGCAAATATTTGTAATAAATAATATAAAGTGAGCACTGAACACTTTGTATGCTGTGTAGTAATTGAAATCAATATATTTGAAAATGTAGTAAAACATCTAAAATAATTATACATTTAAATTGGTATTCTACTATTGTTTAACAGTGCAATTAAAACTGCGATTAATCACAACTATTTCTTAAATCTAGTTAATTTGCTTTGCGTTAATCACATGCATTAACTGCGATTGACTGCCCTCGTATATAGTCTTTAACTTTTAACTTTAAATCAGTTGTATAGTATACTTATCACCTTGCTAACTGTACGTCTCATCTCCACCCTTTCACAAGACAATATGGAAACCAGCAGGATCAAAGACCCAGCACCAGACTTCAGATAAATGGTACCCCAAAGAGAAAGCTAGCTGTCAGATCTAATGGGCCTTTTTTCTCTAGACTCAGTGACAGCCAAGGCATTTATAAGTCCCACTGTTTGATTGGGGAAATCAGCTGCCTGGACTAACCTGATACACTGTATCAGAACCTATCTAATTGTCCCACCAGTTTCTGCAGAATTTAAGCTTTCATTTAACAAATATTATGGTTGGGGGGAAAAAATAAAAAAAAGCTTCTGAATGAATGGGATGCAGTAGCATCAGCTTCCGGTGTCTGCCTGAAGCCACAGCTCAGGAAGAGTTGTGAACTGCACAAATCATTTCAGAAGCATGTTGTCCCTGAAACCCAATGATGCCACTTTAAATGCCAACACTGGTAAATATTTCACTACTTACCATTTTCAGCAGACATATCTACCAATTTTTAAAGAGCTTGAGTAGAGCACCACCACGCACTCTTGCGGGTAACTAGCCCTCAGACTTGTTGATGCAATGTGAATAGTCAAATAAAAGTCCTCTTACTTGTGCTTAGAGACAACCCTGAGAAGCATCATCCATAGCATATCACCTAAATTTTTAGCTTATTTTTTAGAACACCGAACTTAATTTCAGGCAAACAGCCTAGTTTTTGAAACTCCAGCTGCTCAAAGGATCTGCATAACTCATTCATAATGTCACCACCTGGGCATAATGCACCCATCACAACTCATGCTGATAAAACCTTTATACAACGGCTAGCTAGGAAGTCTATAACTACCCCTTAAATGCCTTCTGAGCTACATAAAGTCATTAAACACTGACAAGCAAAAAAACTTCCAAAGAGTATCCTCCATTGTCGGAGGAACCTGATGGGACCCATTGTGAGCAAGAGTAACATCATTTAATGAATATTCATTACATTAACATTCTTCCCTGCAGCCTTCATTCTCACCAGCAGCGAGTGCCGCAGTAAAAGATGTACGCAGAATAGCTTTAAATGGCTTTTAATGTTCTCAGGGCTCCTGGTGTCTCATTTGGTTCAGGCAGCTTGGATTCTCTTAAAAATGGAGCGGGCCGTAAAGTGGTGGCATAAGCTTCACAATTCTTTACATCCAGCGTAAATACATTCCAGAAATAAAAGCCAGGGGACATATTTGAGTGGAATGTAGATAACGCTGAGATTGAAACGAGCGATCATCCTTGAAATGGGGGACAGCAGAGCCCCCGATGTTGCAACCAGCACATCCCTTGTGCAATGGGATGCTCAGGGAGGAATTCTAGCTCTCCCCAATCACTCCTTGGGTTTCTGCAGTTCATCCAATGGTCCCAGTGCAGGGCCGTGCAGACATGGCACAATCCAGCCTTGTGAGTTTTAAAATAAGGTGTCTCCAAGCTACTAAAACGATCCTCAATTACCCTACCCTTTTTATCCCTCATTTTTATTTCATCAAGTAAAGAAAAGCTACTTCCTCAATTCAAGCTAAAAAGTAATTTTGGGGGAAGAAAAGAAATTGCAGGCTGTGTTATGTGCACACACCCCCTCCACCAGGGTGATATTACTAGCTTATGAAAGGAGACGAAAGTTAGAAAGCTATATAGGGCATATGGATTTAGTTTAATCTGACATTGTTTCAAGACCTTCTTAGTACTTGTCCACTTGTTCCTGCTGTTTGGGCCAATCTAGCTTTACTGTGGGTATGTTATTGATACCCATTCTAACAACCAACCATGTCTGAGCATTTTGCTGGAATAAATAAACAAACATTAAAAAGAGTCCTAGTTTGGATCAAATGCTGATTCATGTACTCTGGCTCCAAGGAAGATGTTTTGTTTTGATTCTCAAAATGGCTTCATTTTTAATTTTTTTTAAAAGCCTGCTAAACCAGTTACTGATTGGATAATGCTTCGGGCTCAAGATGCATTTAAGTGCACTAGGCACCGTGGAAAGGAAAATAATGGATACATTTTTAATACTAATGTATTGTGAAGCATTTAAATATGCACTCAGGTTCACCCATCTGGTGCGGGGCATGAACAGAATGTGCAAGGGGAAAGGTGCCATTATAGGAAAGCTAAATCAGGACCCATCACTACATTAAAGATAATGATTTCTGAAAGAAGGTTTGTCTCATAAAAAAACCCACTAATAATTTATCTGAGCTGAAGGCTTCAGTGCCAGGTATAAGCATAATTTATTCACGTTCATAATGTTTTGTTTCCTACCCGCTGAAATGTTTGGAGGAACTACAGATGCCAAGGATAACTATAGGAAAATAGCTCTACGAGGCAAGCTAAGGTAGAATAAAGCTGATTGATAGAGAGGTGAAAAAAGGTCACCCGATAAATTCTAAAGAGCCTCTTGACTTTTTGTGACCACAATTTCGTCAGCTGGACTTCCTGATTTGTCCCAGGGCTTGAAGCTCCGATAGTTTAATGTCTTGGCAGGGGCAGTTATTAATATTGGTAATAGTAGTACTATAGGAACGCCTAAATACTTCAGGCGCGCACGGTGCCTATTGCGTGAGGCACCGTGCAGGCATACAGGAAGAGACACTCCCACCCGAGGAGTTCACAATTTAAATAGAAAAAGGAGTGGTGACAATTATCCCCGTTTATGGGCAGGAAGAGAGGCACAGACAGATTAAACAAGCCACCAGGGATTGCCCAGTATGTCTGCGAAGGAGTCAGGCATTATTGAAGCCTTTTCTCCTGAATCCCAGCCCGGAACCTAAGCCACAAGACCTGAATGTTCAATTTGCACCAGCTGAGCAGCATACCAGAATGCGGCAATAGCGTGCCATCAACCTGTCAGGGTCAGCGTGCCAGGAGAAAATACACTGGTTGCACAAGAGTCATTTGCCCTCAGACAAGCTTCTCTCAGGGCCAGATTCTGCTGCCCTTACTCAAACTCCTCCTCACTACTTTCAGTGGAACTATTCATGGAGTAACATGCTAGTCAGCCTCTAAGGATGGTATGCTCGGGCCCATAACTAGGAGGTCCTTTTAAATACTCTTAAGGACAACTGTGGCAACGCAAGTTACCACTGGAAAAAGGGACAGCTAAGAAATAAAACCCTGGAAGGGTTAACTCAAAGAGATTAAAAAGCCTTCCTGAGATATACATAAAGTCTCCAAGGGAAGAGGAAACCCAGCTGCAAGGGACAAGCTGTAGAGCTAGCATCTTCCATTTGCTCTAAAGAACAGAGACTAAGAGGGCATTCTTACCTTAGGGCAGTGTTTTCTGATAGTATTCTCTGGAAGCAGGAGAAGCCACAGCATCTGCTTGACTCCATCTTAGATACCTGAAAGGAAGGGGTGTGGTAAGTAGTGCTATTTATACTTTTACACAGCATCACCTGGAGCTAGAATGGAGTACTGCAAGGAAAACAGCCTTGGACCTTCCCAGTGAAGAGTGGAAACCTGTCAAAATATTAGTTAGCTTGATTTGTTCTGATTTTATTTCTTTGTCCTTGAATGATTTGTTATTGGTGGCCTCTTCTTCCAATCCAGAGCAAGTAAGATGGAATGTTTTTGGTTTTTTACTTTTTTTCTTTTTTAAAAACACACAAACACACACAAAATGGAGGAGGAGGGGAATAACACTGAGGTGGGGGAAAATGACTGGATGGAACCAAGAGGGGGTGGAACTAAGGAACTATAAAACTGCTCTGCAGGGCATAGCAACTCAGTATTTAATGAAGCTTGCACTGAACCACAAGGATTTTTGCCTAATGCTGTCTGGCCTATAGAAGTAGATTTTATGTAGTTGAGATGATTTCCCATGATTATTGTTAATGGAATTTTGTGAGTCAAATTAATGGATTCCCTGGGGGCTCTTGTATCACAGCAGTGTATTTTTGATATTTACAATGGACTCAGTTTCTTTCTGCCCTCTCTCTCTCTCTCCCCTGATTCTGTGAGTCTGTGACCCATCTCTCTCATACTGTGATTTTGCTATAATAATGAAACTAACTTCTGCTCTTGAAGTAGACTGCTGGGAGTAATGTGACAGCGCAGGGATCAGTGAGGGAAAAACAGCTAATGTGTAAAGGACGGAGAGAGAGAAAGAATTTAACCCAGATAAACTGTCTAAGGCACTGTAGGATGAGGAGTGCTGGAGTTATTCTTGTAGAAGGAGTAGGATTCCATGCACTGCTCTCACTATCTCATACGTGGATGAACTTAGCAGAATTCCCTGCTGTCCCTGGAAAACAGATAGGCAGATTTGGATCACATCTGCAGTCACTCTAGTGGACTGGAGCTTCTCATCTGCCCAATTGACCATGCTGTTCAAATGGTGTTAAACCAATGATGCAGTGAACTGTTTCTTTAGGATAATGGTGCAAAATCAAGTCTCTGTGATTGTCAAATCTTCTTTTAACACCAGGCCTACGATGTGGTGGACTGACACTCTACCCCACTGCCTGGATGGATTGTTGTTAATCAGCAAGTTACTTTAGCATTATGTTGTACCTCCAGACATAGCCTTCAGCAAGGAGCGATGTGTAACTTGCACTGCCTCAAGAGAAGCTCTAGTCAGCACTGTGATGCTGAGGTGCCCCCTCTAAGACACACAGTCTCCCATCATTCCCTTGTACTCCATCAGATGTAACTACCACAGCCCTTGAAAGAGTGCCATTTATTTTTCCTTGTTTACGTCTGGCTGGCCAAGCTAGCCAAAGGTTCCCCCATTCCTCACCCTTCTATGGCTTCCTACCTGCCCAGCTGTTTGCAATGAGACTGGGTTACGTGCCAGACCTCAACCCAAGATCTTACTGAGACAAGCAAATAGAAACAGGTGGTAAAGAAATCTTACCCTCCTGTTTGGGTAAAACAAGGGCCAAACTTAACCCTGGTGGCATAATATTTACCACGTTGCTAATTCTTTATTTTGGTGCCTCTCTTCATTTCCAGAGACTTCAGATACACAGAAGAGTTAGTTGCAGGTGGTAGCACCAATAGAATATGAACGGCTTGCAAAAAAAGAGAAAAGTGGGGGGAGGAATAGTAGGGACGCATCTAGTTCTGTAATGGCATTTCCATTCAGTTGTTGAACAGACAACATCCTCAGATTAGTTCTGTCACTATTTGGAACACACAGCCTCTATGCTATTGATTTTAAAGATGATGAGCTAATTTGTGCAGTCCGTTGCCATTTATGATGTATTAGCTGAAGCCATTATCAGCTATTCCGTGATGTTTGGAAATCCATAGTCTATAGAAACAAGCTGTCATAAAAAAACCCATAAAAAACAAGAAAGCTGGATCGGCCTTTGTTGTGCTGGCCTTTGTTAGTTACTATTAAAGAGTGAGTTTTCCTGTGAACTCACCTAACAAGTGGCTTTTACTCAATTGCACATTTAAATACATTCTCAGACTTAAACACATCTATGAAGTAAAGATTAATCTTTGACAAAATAATATTGAGCATTTTTCAAGCTGTAAATTTCACTTAAAGCACTTGCTTTACAAAGATTATAAATCTCCTTCCCCTCCCTCCCCCCATTTTACAGGTGGGGAAACTGAGGCACAGGACCCCAAGGTCACCCAGGAGTGCAACCAGGAAAAGAACCTATATCTTCTGAGTCCCAGTACAATGCTCTATCCACTGGGCCACACTACCTCTCAAAAGGCCACAAAATCCTGGAAATGCACACTTTAGATAAGTTTTTCAGTTATGGCCTATTTCACACTGAGTAGTTCAAATTCAGACCCTTAGAATGTCAACTCTTTGGGGTAGTGACTGTGTCTTTTGTACCAATCTGGTGCACAGTATACTTCTGAATCCTCAATAGCAAAGGTAGTATGCCTGTGGATATTGAACATCCAGTTAGGAAAATTCAGTTAAACATATTCACTAAAGAATGTGCTGACCCATACTTAGACGGGAAAGTGAAAATGAAATCAATCTGTGACACTCCAAAAAGCAAAGACAATCAGCCACCTTCTGTGTCTCCGCACCACTGAAAGAGGTTGCAGAGGTTCACCTCCTCGTCCAGATGTTGCAAAGGCTTCTGATGTTGCTTAATTTTCTGCACTGTGGGTTAGTCCTTTTGAAATCAATTGGACTCCATGCAGTGTGTAAAGTGAAACACATTCATAAGTCTTTGCAAAGTGAGGTTGTATAGTGGAAATTGCATCATCACAACTCTGCATCACCACACACAGATGCAGTGCCATGACACAAATATCACAATGCAATGTTGGGACATCACCCTGGCACCCTCCCCAAATGTAGCTGCTGTAGCTTTTTGACCAGGGTGAGCTCAATGCTGTTCACTGTGACTGCCTGCCCTGCACGTGACAGGACGTTTGAACAGCCCACGAACACATCCTGCCGAAGAGTCATTTTGGTCTGTGCGCTCCCAGTGACCAGAGCCAGCAATATGGAGAAGGTACCTTTTGAAGAACTTCTCTTGCTTGTGCTTTCACTCCTGTGTCAGAAAACAGGCAGAGCTTCCGTAAGACACTAGTGGACATTTCAGCAGCATCTTCTGACCCACCAAAGGCACTTGACAGAACCTATGATGGAGCAGGAAGAGGAGGCCGACAAAGACATGGCAGATTCAAATTGGCTGATGCTGCTCATGACATGGGGTATAGCTGCTGATGCCCGCTACATAGGAGCAGGACCACAAGGGCGGACGGGGGGATTAGCAGCAATGGGCCCAGAACTTTCTCATGAAGAAAGCTACATTTCTGAAGCTTTCCCTTGCTTCCATGTTTGCCGTGCACTTGGCAGTGATGGAGAGGGGTGGAGGTATTTATGGGGAAGGGGCCATTATGGAGGACTTCAAGGGGCAATGTTGTCCAGCCCAGTCGTTCATAAAGCCCGATTCCATGGACCAACCAACCAGGGAATTTTCCAAGCTGTTTCTGGACTGCATCACATGGTACCACACAAGGCCGTCCTAGCCATTTTGGTGCCCTATGCAGCCTGCCTGCGGGTATGTGCGTGTTTGTGTATGGCCGCAGGCCTCCGTGGGGGAGGGTGGGGAGGCAGGAGCAGGCTTGGGGGGCAGTGGAGAACTGCTGCACTACATAGCTGCTGCACTACAACAAGGGGGAGTAGCTTCAGTTTCCCTGGAGTCAATTGGCGATTCCTGGGAAAGAGAGGACGGAGGAGGTTGGCCCAGAAAGATTGTGGGATACTTCTGAGGAACTCCCTGGACCCAAGTCAGGGGCTCTGCATCTACGCTGCAATGCGATCGGACTTGAACCCCGGGGCCTGGCTTGACTTGGGTTCAAACCCTCCACCCCACAGGAGCCTAGGACTGTGGATCTGAGCCAGCGACTGCGAGATCGTGTGTGAAGACAGAAGTGAGGGTTGGGCTTATGCTGCAGTGTAGACATACCCTAGGAGTGTGGGATGTAGTATGCACCTCAAGAGCTCCAGACTGAGAAATCACTGTTATAAAAGGGACCAAATAAAATAAGATTCAACAACAAAGCTACTGACAACCTTAACAGCAGAGCTTCTTCACAAGCCGTAAGGAAACAGCTTCGTAACTCAAGCTGTTTCTGCTCAGTGCTCTTGAGATGATCATCTTTCCAACAGTATAAAACTGAGGCAGTCACCCCACAGCATATGCTTCTCAAATAATCAAGACAAGTGAGGGGAACTAAGGGCACTAAGGGTGTTGTTTGTAAGTTCACTTCAGATTTAACTCGGCACACAGCAAACAGCATTGAGCTCATTTTTCTTTTTAATTAGCCACCATATGCACTTCAATGAGCCCAGACTAACAGAGCTGCTGCTGTCAGCACTCGTCAGTAGAATGGATTATTTTAAGATGCTCAAACAGGTGAAGGATTAGGCACTGAGGCTGCCATGGGACAGCATCTACAGAGGATTTACTTACGTGAGGCAGTTAACTTCACTGGGGTCTGGGTTTGGAAATAGTTTGGGCAGGGGAAGGTTGTTAAGGAGAAAACAATTCTCAGTGAATTGTAATGAAAGCATGATTCATTTCACGGCCCAAGCTGCTGACAGAGTGTACCAGCACTCTGCAATTAGAATAAGGACATTCTGGAGAGGTAGCGCAAAGGACCATAGAATGAAGGGCATTACACAACCTGTGCAAGGCTGGATTTTTGTATAATTGGAGTGGAAACATGGTGAGATTGAGCTTTCCCTCTTAATCCATGCAAAATCGATGTACACCCAGATGTAAACTGTCAAGGGCGGGGGGGGGGGGAATTACAACTAATCCCAGTACTGACTTGATCAAAAATATGCAACTGTGAAAAGATCCATCTCAGAGCCCAGTTGGGCAGATCTGTTCAGTCATGCCTTAGTACAACAATCTCCACACATCTCCTGTGTAAATCTGCCTATCACCACACCGGGGACTCTTGTTTACCGTGATCCTGTAGCTGCTGAAATCTGACTCAAACCTTCCTAAGAAATTACTCCCTTTTTCAGCTGTGATCAATCATACTTTCTCCACTTGATATACCTTCACTCAATCCTTACCAAATGCCCCAGAGAAAAGACAGGTCATGCAGCAGGCCCTCAAGCTAACAGATCCAGGCACTGGCAGAACTAGTAGGGGAATGAATTCCAAATCAAAGGAGCCCTTATGCAGAACATTCTCCCCCTCACAAGGAGGGAGCTTCTCAATTGATCTCAGCTGTGCTGGTACGGCACAGGGAAAGAGATGGTCAATCTAGTAACCAGGGCGCAGATCCTCTAAGGTATTTAGGCACCTACATACCTTTGAGAATTTGGGTCTGGATCCCATGCATATTTAGGGCTTTTTAGGAAAACAGCAGCACCGAGCATCAGTTCCTGAGTGGCCTTGACATGTAACCCCACACCAGGGGTGAAAGTAACTTAAAGGACTTACTAGTATACCAGAGTCCTGAGCGGGGGGAGTGGCCTCAACCGGAAGAGGAGGGGCCTTTAAATACCCGGGCCCTTTAAATCACCCCTGGAGCTACCAGCTGCAGAGGCGGCTGCTCCGGCAGCCGGGTTTGGGCGACGATTTAAAGGGCCCGGGGCTCCCCGCAGCCGGAGCCCGTGGCCGTTTAAATGACCGCCGGAGCCCTGCTGCCACTACCCCAGGGCTCCGGCAGCGGGGCTTGGATGGCGCTTTAAAGGGCCCAGGGCTCCCACCGCTGCAGGGTGCCCCGGGCCCTTTAAATCACCAGCCTGGGGAAGCCAGTCCCGTCCAGCACAGCGTATCGGCTGTTGCCAGTACGCCGTACCAGACCATACCGGCTTACTTTCACTTCTGTCCCACACACAGTGCATTACAGCAATCCAACCTGGAGGGGACAACAGCAGCGTTAACTGTACCATGTTCCCAAAGACAAAAAATCACTCTTGCCAGGTGCAAAGGAAAGACAACTCTCGTGGGCACAGTTGCACCGTATGTGCATGCAAGGAACAGCCCAGAACATAACATTCGGAAGTCACATCTATCTGCGTTACCAATGGCAGTTGCCCTCTCTTACTCAGGCTTGTAGGTATAAATTCCATTGATTTTTCCAGCTGCTGCTGCCTGCAAATCAGCAATATTATCTCTGTCCTGTCTGGATGGAGTCACTGATCCAGTGGTGAGATGTGTGAGAGCTCACGTCACGCCGTTGACGACAGTTTGGTGAGCAATTTGGAAGAGGCGTTCTAGTGCTCATTTTGCCGCTGGCCTCAGTTTCTCCACCATAAAATATGTACAATAATTATCTACTTCACAGGGGAGAGTTGAGGGTTAAGGCCCCAAGTCAGGAAGGTATTTAAGCACCCAGTCAATTTAAAACTGTGTGTGTAGTCTCACTAATGTCAGTGCACTTGCTCGTGAGCTTAAATTTACGCACATGCTTAAGTACCATGCTGAATTAGGGCCTATATGAATTATTCTTTCAGATGAATGTAAGTGCCACGTAGAAATATTGGCCTAAATTCTACACCAGTGCAGTCAACGGGGGCTTGCAATGGTTTAAAGATGAGCAAAATTTGGCCCAGAATCTGATGAAATTTGAAGTTCTCATGAGATCTTGTACTAAGTCTCCTAACTCCTTGTCATAACATCTATGATAACTTTGAATGGTGTCACTCCTGTAGACATTTGTCGGCATTATTTTCCCTCATGTTTTATTTTTCATAGCAAGTGTACCTGGTCAACAAGTATAGGACATTGATCAGCGCTGATCAACCTCAGGTACTGGCAGAAATCAGGTCCTTCTGAAACAGTGTCATCTTCAGTCAGTAAGATTAAACGAAACCTACTTTCCAATAGGCTTAATCTTGTTACTTTGAATGGAGTATTGATTCCAGCTAATTTAATTAGTACATTTCAAGAGGCACGCTGGCTGGCTGTCATTTTGATAAATGGGAGTCGGTGCATGACTGAAGGGGGAATATGACTGATATTCATATCTGAGAAGCACCACCTGTCAATTCACCAAGAGAAATAGCACATCTTCTTAATTGAATAAGCAGGGCTGATTAGATAACATTAATATGGTCTGTGAGTTAGATGAATCATAATCACATTGCACTTTAAAGCAGAGATGGGCCAAATCATTTTAGGAAAATCTGGATACTTCAGTCCCCATTTTCTTGTGAGCATTGTACTTGTTGGTTTGGCCTCCAGCTGAGTAGCATCCACCATTTTGATTTTCAGAAGTACTCTGTACCTGAGAGCCCAATAGTCACTGATCACCTCACGCCACCACTGAATTGAAATGCTGAGATGCAAATAACAGATGACTTTGGTTTCAAGAAGCAAATGAAGCTGTAGGTCACAAAAGCTTATGCTCAAATAAATTTGTTAGTCTCTAAGGTGCCACAAGTACTCCTTTTCTTTTTGCGAATACAGACTAACACGGCTGCTACCCTGAAAGAAACAAATTGTGGATCTGGATCTTGGACGTCAAGTATTTGCATCTAGAGGTTATTTTCCCATCCATGTAGTGGCTATCTGCAAAATTTGGAGCCAGTTGCAGCTTCAGATGCTGAGCTCCATTGGGGCTCAGATGGGTGTTTTAGCCTGGGCTCATTTCTCCTATTACAACAGCTACCTGCTGAAGTTCGTACTGCTGGGAATGGTCTAAGCACATGGCATTCCCACTGCACTGGATTAGATTATGGTGGAGGGACAAAGAGTGAGTTTGTGGATACACAGGAGGCTTAGGCAAGGCAGTCTATACTCCTTTCCACTTTTAAATCCTGTTCCTGTCAAATCACCTATTGCCCTCTCAGCTTTATCATTACAACGTACTCACAAATTATTAGTTTTTCCCTTTTCCCAGCTAATTACTGCTTTCAATAGTAGACTATAAAATGGATGAGACACCACAAATTTCTCTTGCATTTACTGAGTGATAATATATTATGGTATTTAAATCAGAAGTTACATAGTCTTTTCTCATTCAAACAATAGCCTCTGCTCATTTTATGTATCATGGACTTATAGTATAAAGATCTCTCTTTATCTGGTTTGCTGATAATGGTAATTTGAAAGCTTTTAAAAGAGCTGATCTGCAAATACTATGTTTTTATTAGACAAGTGCCCTACAATTCGAATATTTTTGAAATAAATTAAAGAGAAAGGAGTTTATCAAGTATTTTTAATCAAAGCCCAGTTTCATCAGAAGATTTGTCACTCTGGGTTACAGAATTATTCTATTGTGTAGTTGGATGAGTGACTCTGAAATATCAAACATAATCAGATCCTTCTTTGGGGATATGCAAATGAGAGTAAAAAAGCTAGCATGTATGGATTATAAATCTGCCATCTATAGTTCTGAGTATGTAGCAAATTGCAGCACATCTAGATGCAAAAATTTGTTTACAAAATGTGACCTTGATCATTCCTGGGATGTGTCTCAGATGCACTGTACCTGATAATAATATCTGGTGTTCTATTACAGTGTCTTTTTCAAACCCATTTACAGTACTGCGCTTCCCTTCTGAAGTATCCATCTCATTCCTCATCAAAACAGGGTCTTATCTTTACAAGTTCAAAGGAATGAATCCTTCATTCTTTTTTTTCTCCTGCTCTGCATTTTTCTTAATGCATACCAGAAACCCTAACAAGATCTTATTTAGTTTTGGAAAACCAAATGGAAATAATATAATCCTTTCAACTTGGCTGATTTCAGTCACAGAGAGCAGGCCGTTTTGTACAGCTGTTAAACATAAAGCTATTTAACATGCAGTGTACATTATGAGGGGAGGGGGGACTGTTAGATACATGTCCTGCAAAAGGATTTGGCAGCCACAACATTAAAAACCCTTCCTTGCCATCCAAAATTCACCCTCTTTCTATCTGAATCCTAAAGTACAATGAATTGCTCTTCTCCTCCAGCAATAGCTGAAGTCGTTTTTTTGGTCCTTTATTCTCTGTAGAAGAGAAAGCATTGACAAAAAGGATTTTTATTTGTTTTTACAGCCTATCACTTTAACCTTATGCTGAAGTCTCAGGATGGCTCATTAGAATCCGGACTTCTTCAAGTCAAATGGAATTTATGAACTTTAAGATGAGGCAGGTAGCTATTACTTTAGCCATTCCAGAGATGGGCAAATGGAAGCACCGACGTCTTGTTTCAACAAAGCTCTGAAACAAAACAGACTTAAAGCACAGCACATGCTGAAGTCATGTGGATGTAAGCACGTGCTTAAGTTCTTTCCTACATAGTGAGTTATTCTTTTATCTGCAGGCACACAGCAAGTCAGTAGGAAAACTAAGAATAAAAACCTGGAGGTTTGGGTCCTTCGCTTTATGATCTCCACCTGGCCCCACTCCGGATTCAGTCTCTTATTATACATGACACTTCTGGCAACTGAGAGTTGGTTCCTCTAGGATAATCTAGTCTGACCTCCCACATAACACAAGCCAGATAATGTCACCCACTCTTTGCTTTAATTGGGTGCCAGTCCGTCATCTCTTGTTCGAAGGAAGAGCTTGATGAGCTCCCCGGGAAGAAATGTAATGTTTCTGTTTTGGCCCATGTGTTGTATTGGCAAAATGGAAAAGCCAAATGCAATAAGCAAGCGCGTAGTGCTCACATCATCTTAGCAACACATTTTTTTATGTTGTCTGTTGGTTTTAAAATGTTACAGGTGGTAAATATTAAGGTCCAAATTTGAGTACAGCATTTGCTCAAGATGCCACATTTACTCCACTATGGAAAGCAAAGAAAAACTAAGGGACAAACAAAAGAACACCCCAGAGTGTCACATCTTTGGGACTACAGGATCTTCAAGGATCCAGGAAGTGACTTATGAGTCTACATTTTATACAGTGAACTCAGATAATTTCCATGGAGCCACTAGATTGACTAAAAGTGATACTGAAATCATACCCCTAATCTGACACACAATCTGTCAATAGTGGGAGGCAGGATGGTTTTGTGGTCAAGCCTGGACTAGCACTCATGGGATCCAAGTTCAGTTCTTGGTTCTGGCACATACTTCTGATGTGAACTTGGACAAGTCACTTAATTTCTCTGGGTCTGATTCAAAGTTCATTGTGGTTTATGAAAAGATTCTTATTGTCTTAAATAGGTGTTGGATCAGGCCCTCTGCCTTCCTTGGCTGTTTAGATCATCATAGGCTATTTTTGGCAGGCACTTATGATACAAATATTTACTACTAATAATGTAGGTTTGAGAACATTCGTCAAATGTGGTACCCATCATCATTACAAATATTGCAGCATTTATCACTCCACTGGTGAGTTTATGTTTTATTCACAATACAAGCTTTAATAGGCAGAATACCCATCCTAGGGCCTGATAGTGACTGCCTTCCTCATATCATTTATTATGTCAACTTTTAGGTATTCACCCAGTGCTCTAATAGCAAGTAAAGGTGCTCATCACAACTCATGAGGTACTCAGCACCTTGCTGGAAAGGGAAGTTAGGTTTGGATAGGCTTTTGTCAGCTCTTGTCAACTGACCATTGTCAGTATAGACACACACACACACACAAATTTGGATGGAATTGCACTCAGAGGTTCCTTTTTTCCTCTCCTTAGTCTCATCCTCCTTCATGATCCTATCCGAACACTCATCATTTTTATTTTTCAGGAGAAAAATAAAGTTCAAAAATGCTCTCAGACAGTAGGTGTCACTTGCATGCAAAGTAAGCGCTAGACCATCATCCTGCAGCCTAGACCCGGTGTTTTCTATTCTAATGAACAAGCTGTATGTTCTTTCCTCGCTAACGCCTCTTTCACAGGCACCCATTAATACAGATAGAGATGCCAAAGATGACTCTTTGAATTAACTTTTTCTTTCCTAGGCAAGAATAAAAGGACAGTGTGCTACTACTAATAAAGCAGAAAATAGTTGCCAGTTGAATTTGGTTTCTTTCTATCTTATTTATTAGCTGACATATTGGGACTGCATACCTACTTCAAAAGAATCCATTTTCTCCCCAGTGCAGTGTAAATGCTTTGGATAATATCACAGGGCTGTATTTGTAATCAGTGGCCTTCTCAGCTAGATAATCCTGCAGGAAGTATAGAAGTAAATTCCCTTGCCTTCTGTAATAGGCAGCACTGCAGTGGCTATGTGGTCAAGAAACAGAGATACAGAAGAAGAAAAACATAACAGATGCAGAGAAAATGAAGTAAACTCAGACCTTTACAGAGAGAGAGGATGATAATATTACATGAATGAGGAAGGAACAAAGAGAATTAAATACAAAACACTGAGCTGCAGAAAAAAGAAAGTAAAAGGAGTGACCAGAGGAAAGGACAAAGGAAAACTGAGTGAGAGAAGTAGGTTAGACAGACAAAACAAAGAACACCACAGTGACAGAAAGTACCCGAGGTCATAGGAGCATTAAGGGGCAAGATAAGTGTAAAGTATCTTTATTTTTATATGAAAGCACACTATTCAATTTAGCATTAATAATAAGATTAAAGAGATTTATTTCATCCTTTGTATATTTACAGATACATTTCTCATTATTGTATATTGCGATATGTTTTGATTTCTCTAAAAAGTGATCAGAACAAGGGAAGATTCCAGCACGGGATTAAATCTGGGAACTAAAGTCTGCAGTAGGCACTCAGATAACACAGTGACAAAGAAGGTATAAGGGCATCTCAGGATCCTTCCTCTAATGTTTGAGTCAGGTCCTAAATGCCTAGATGGAAGAGGAACTCTTTTCCTATACAAGTGCATATAATGGGTCCAAATCCTGCTCCCACTAAAGTCAAAGGAAATTTTTCCATTGGCTTAAATGGGAGCAGAATTTAACTCATATCTGGTTAAGGATGCTGTGAGGGTGTCTTTGGGTGGAGGTGCAGTCACAGGATTGACACAACCTAACCGGGCCCATATTTTTAAACTTGTGTGTCTAAAGTTAAGCACCTAAATACAGAACAGGCTGATAGTCAGAGGTGCTGATTGCCCATGACTCCAAATGAAGGCAGTGGAAGCTATAGCCTCTCAGTACCACTGAAAGTCACACCCCCAGGCATGATAGCTGTGGATTAAGTCTGTAATGTCCCAAGGTAAGAACGTGTGTGCAGAAGACTACACTATCAAAGGCAAAGTTCAGCTGGGATTCCCTCTGCTGCGTGACTTGCAGCATCACCTGCTCCAATTCATTTCCTGTGGCTTACCTTGAAAGGTAAAGTTATCTCACCAAATTCTAGCACATAAGAAGAAAGTACCACCTCCCAAGCTCCCACATGGCAAATATACACACTGCAAATGCAGCCACAGTTTACGACGGTCTTCTGTCAAAGAACAGGGCACAGCTGCCCCATGCTGTTAGTAGAGGTAAGGGTGATCGGAGCAGCGCAGACGTTGCTATGTCGGGGAGCATGTGCCGAACCTCCAGACTCCTAGGCCATGCCTCATGAGGTGCTGTGTGGCTCTTGCTGGGACAGCCTGGGCCATGGCATCTCTACGGTGCTCTAAAAGGGCCAGAATCAGACAGGCTAACTTCACCCCACATTTAGGGTGACCAGATGTCCCAAATTTATAGGGACAGGCCCGATACTTGGGGCTTTTTCTTATATAGGCACCTCTTACCCCCCGTCCCCGACCCGATTTTTCACACTTGATATCTGGTCACCCTACCCACATTCCTACTGCTGGCTGTGTGCTTGTGGCATGCACCTGTACACACCCACAACCAGAAGTGGGCCAACAGTTTAAGTGATAATAGCATTTTGGAAAACTTACTTTCCATTAGACTCACCTTACAATGTGAAGGAGGCTTTTGCTTTTCAAACCCACACATTTCATTGCTAGTCTCTTCATTCATTTCGTTACGTTTCTGGGTCACTACTCCAGTCAAATATAGCTTATAGCACAATGCGAGGAAGTCAGTGTGGCTCAGCAAGAAGAGCGCTCTTTTCTGAAAGAGGGTGCAGTGCCTAGGCGCCACTCAATAGTGAGCTATGCAATGGGCTGGACTGCCGTCATTTCGTGTCTTTCTGAAATGCCACTTTGATCCTGCTTGGTATTAAACCGCAAGCTGGGAGATGAAAGGGCCGTGAGTTCGGATACTTATTTTAAAGCTTCTCTCTGAACTTGCCTTTGCAGTAAATTAGTTAAGTTCCGTGTCTCAGTAATAATGCTCCAGTCTATGACCATTGTGGGGTTCAGACAGTCGTAAGGTCTCTCCAAACATGATGCATAGTAAAGAAAGAAGAAAAAAGGAGGGGACTGTAATTGATTACACAGAGGATTTTTTTTTTTTGGCTGCACTAAAATACAGACAGGAAGCTGCAAAACTCAATGATCTTGGGGGGGTTAAGTTAGGCAATGAGGCACGGTGGACAGTGCAGTTCCGAGGAATTGTTTAATCTGTCAAATGCATTGTTAAGCCACTCAGGGTACACCTAATACACAAGCATGATCCTGCAGCAGCAAATCTCAGAGTCTGGGTCTACAGACTCAGGCTCACGGGGCTCATGCTGTACCACTAAAAATAGCTGTGTAGATGTTTGGGCTCAGGCTTTGAAGCCTAGGGACGGGGGTGGGCATCAGCACCCGACCTCCAGCCCAAGCCCAGACGTTTACACAGCTATTTTTAGTGCCATAGAGTGAGCCCTGTGAGCTTGGGTCTATAGACCCAGCCTCTGAGATTTGCTGCTGTGGGATCCTGCTTGCCATGTAGACATACTCTCAAAGAGTTGAAGAATCCACTAGGAATGCATAGGCCAGTGTTCACTGCCACTAGGGGCATCATTTCAGAAAAATCCTGAATTGTGTCAGCCTAGGGAACATTGAATGTGATTATCTCCTGCCAAGTCTGGGGGAGGGGCGAAATGGGGAACACATAATGGAGCACACACACCTGTGAAAAGTCACGGGGTTGGCAGTGGAAATGGAAGGGGAAAGGATGACTCAGAACATGTAGAAAGAGGAGTCAGCCATGGTAAAACTCCCATTCTCTGACAGGCGCAATGACTATTTAAGTATTTATCCACAGCAGGACGGTCATTGGGCACAGGCAGAGAGAAAGTCTCTGTAGTCCAGTGTAGCATTCATGCAGGGTTCATGCACTTGGCAACATTCAGAGCACACCCGGAGTGTTGTGTAGGAGCAGTGCACACACGGCTCCTCTCAACGGCATGAACCTTGGAATCTCGCCCAGATGACATGAACCGTGGGAAGCCTCCCAGGACTGGGCTCAAGGCCCAAGAGCAAGGAATGCGGTAGATAGATATTGGTAAATAAGAATATTAAACAAAGCCAGTGTATTCCTTTTATCTGTTGGAGTATGTAATGCGCGGGGTGAGAGAAAGAATAAAGGAGAGGGTGGAAAGCTGACAGGAGACCAGCCCGTCGGCAGACCAGCCTGCTTGCTTGCTTAAAGCCTTGTTCTGTCTTGTATTTGAACCGCAACAACTGGAGCCCAAACGTGGGGCCCTCAGCACTCACCTCGCCCGGCAAGGGTTTCAGACGCGTCACTCATCCGCTTCGCGGATCCCGGTGAGTATTTTTCATTGTGGTAAGTATGGGAAGCTCCCTCTCTGCTTTGCAAGTGCAACACCTCAATGAGCTACAGTATTTGCTATGTAAGGCTCAGCATGACTGCCCCACTCAAGAACTCACTCTCCTGCTACAGGAGGTGAGTGCCCAATGCCCGTGGTACCCTGAAGCCAGAACACTTAAGCTAGCGGACTGGGAACGGTTTGGCCAGACATTGCACAGAGACCCTCGGGCGCCCGTGCAGGCTTTACATGCCTGGCACCTCTGCCGCGACGCAATACAGCGTGTCGCCTCAGAAAGGCCCTCCCCCACGCCAATAGAGGGGCTGCCGATCTCGCCACCCCCGTCCACTCGTGCAGCCATCCCTCCCCCTGCTTCACCCCCAGTGCCTCAATTACTGCCGCCTCCTTTTGTCTTCCCCTCTGGAGCCGGTGAGTGGTCACCATCCCCCCGTGGGGCCTCATGCTCCGGGGCCCCCCGGAGGGTCATCCGTGTCTGCTCAGTGGCTTTCGCTGGTGCAACAAATGGTTCACACAGCGAAGACTCGCCCAGATCTTACAGCAGAGGAATTAGCTGATCTGGTCTCAGTTTGCCCGGTGACCTGGCAGGATGATGGCCAGGGCAACCAGCTTGCAAACTGGGTCAGTTTGCCTTACTCGGTGATCAGAGAGGTAAAGAAAGCGATTCGCAAGTTCGGCCTCACTAGCACATATGTAAGTGGTCTCCTTGAAGGGCTAGGTACTGGTCCCTGAAGATTGGAAGGCGCTGTTGTGCATGATGCTGACACCCAGTCAGTATGTTATTTGGCTTAGTGAGTATCGGCAGATGGTGGAACGCCAAGCCCAGGTATATATAGCGCAAGGTGTCACTTATGAGCAGTTAGCAGGGGAGGGCCCGTTTGCTACCGTTCAGATGCAGTCTCAACTCCAGCAGGCTGTCTTCCCCATTATTTCTGCCTGCGCCCAGCATGCTTTCCGGAAGGTCCCGGATTCAGGCAAACCTACCAAAAGCTTTGCCAGTATCCGTCAGGGTGCATCAGAGTCCTTTATGGATTTTACCAACAGATTGCAGGAGGCTATCCTCCGACAGGTGGATAACCCTGCGGCAACTCAGGAGATTCTGCTAAAAATGGCAGTTGAAAATGCGAACGAGGATTGCCGCCGTGTTCTCAAGGTGGCACAAGCCGCTGGTGTTCTAGAGCTGTCGGACATGCTGCGGGTGTGCCAAAACATCGGC
The DNA here is from genome assembly GCF_965140285.1 of Lepidochelys kempii. Lineage (NCBI taxonomy): Eukaryota > Metazoa > Chordata > Testudines > Cheloniidae > Lepidochelys > Lepidochelys kempii. The sequence goes on along the minus strand of NC_136394.1, from coordinate 19,223,524 downwards.
ACACAAGCACATGAAGCTGGGGTTTTGGCCGCCACCCTGCGGAAAAGCGGGAAGGAGGGGAAGCGTTGTTATCACTGTGGTAAGGAGGGTCACTTTCAGCGGGAGTGCCGTTCATCGATGGCGCCCGCCCGCCCCTCAAAGAAGTGCCCCAAGTGTCGGAAGGGCTATCACTGGGCTAATCAGTGTCGTAGCGGGTCGGGAAACTGCACAACGGGTCCCCCCCGAACCCAGGGCCAAACGGGGGTGTTCCCCACTCAGATGACTGTCCCTCTGCCTTAAAATCCATAGACTCCATGAGGGCGGCGACTGCCGGAAGTGAAGGGTTTGATTATGCAGGAGGACGCTGATTTTCAGTTGCCGGGGGAGGTTTGCGCCATACCTACACAGGTGACAGGACCTCTCCCTGCCAGATTTGTGGGTCTGGTTCTCCATCGCTCACATCGCTCTTGTCATCCCAGGGGTCATTGACGCCGATTACACCGGCGTTATTAAGGTTCAGGTGTGGACCCATCTTCCACAGTCGCTCCCGCGTGGACGGTCAATTGCATAATTGATTTTAGTCCCCTATCAGGTGCCAGCCGCAGAGGATCGAGCCCGGGGTGGAGGCGGCTTTGGATCGATGCTGTCTCAGTCGCCACCTCACGACACGTCCTCTCAATTTGTTGCTCTAACAATGTCGCTCCACCCCTCGAAACCTCAGTTAACACTTCTTTTAAATAATTTTCCTTTTACAGGGCTGGTGGACACTGGAGCTGACGTTACGGTGATTCGTGATCAGGACTGGCCGGGCAGTTGGCCAACAGTTCCTTCTAAAGAGTTGTGGGGGATCGCGGGTAGCAAACCCGGGCACCAAAGTTTGTCTTGGGTCACGGTCTCTAAACCAGGAGGCCGTGCCCTTGCTACGATCTGCCCTTTTGTGCTCCCTGTCCACCTCAATATTTGGGGCCGTGACTTACTTGTACAGCTAGACACCGCCCTTGATATTAATATATAATGGCCCAAAACCCTCCCCCACCCACCTGGCCCTCTGCATTATCATTGGTATGGCAATCCTTAGAGCCCGTGTGGATTGACCAGTGGCCCCTCCCCCTAGAAAAGCTGAAAGCGCTTCATTCACTTGTGCAACAACATTTGCTTGGAGAGCTTGGAGAGCTCTACTGGTCCTTGGAACACCCCGGTGTTCATTATTAAGAAAAAATCTGGTGCATGGAGGCTGTTACACGATTTAAGGGAAATAAATGAACGCATCCAACCCATGGGCCCCTTGCAGTTTGGGTTGCCAAACCCGAATTTAATTCCTCAAACCAATCAGCTTTGTGTGTTAGATTTAAAAGATTGTTTTTTTACAATCCGCCTTTGCCCACAAGATCGCGAAAAATTCGCGTTTACGGTGCCAGAATATAATAATCAGCAACCCTCTCAAAGGTATCAGTGGAAGGTCTTGCCCCAGGGAATGCAAAATAGTCCAACCTTGTGTCAATTTTTTGTGGATCGGGCCCTCGCCCCTTTTCTGCCCGATACCCCACACTAAAGGTCTACCATTATATGGATGATATTTTGCTTAGTGGTCCCCAGGTTACGGCACAACAGTTTGAATATTTGTCTCAGATTCTTGGCCAAAATGGCCTGTTCGTGGCACCAGAAAAAATTCAACACTCTTATCCCTACCAATATCTCGGGCATAAGGTTTTACAAACCTATGCTGCCCATGTTCGCCCGGAAGTGGTCCTACCCCAACCCCTAACCCTCGTTAAATTACAACAAATTTTGGGTCATTTAAATTGGATACGACCCTACTTCCGTCTCCCCACATCGATGCTGCAGCTGTTGTTCGAGCTCCTACGTGGAGCTCGGGCACCGGGTGCAGTTATTGGCATCACTGAGGAGCACATTGCCTGCATTCGACAGATCAATGCAGTATTGAGTCAGCAGTTGTGGATAGACACACTGAGGTTCGTCCCCTGCGGTTGGTTCTCCTTGCCACCCCTCATACGCCTACTGCGGCTCTGTTTGTACCTCATACAGACACAGCCGTCTCTATCATAGAGTGGATATATTTGTCTTCCACTCCTCCTCGGAACATTTATCCTTATTTAGATGCCCTGTCTGACCTTGTTCGTAAAGCCCGCCACCGTGCAGTTCAACTCACAGGCACTAATTTAGTTGCCATTGTTTTCCCCTTATCACGTAGTGAATTTGATTCCTTGTATCACATCTCCTTGGCCTGGCAGGTTGCTTTTTGTGATTATGTGGGAGAGATCTCTTATAATCCCCCGAAAGATCCTGGGTTGGTGATCACACAAAAGGTGCCACTAATCGTACATCATCTTAGCCGCTTTCGACCTATTGTTTCAGCTATCACTCTTTTTACTGATGGCTCTCCACATTGCGGTGTTGTCACCTATCAATTAGGTGACCCCCCCCCTTGTTGGCATTCTCGTTTTACGCTGCCTCAGCGTTCCGTGCAGCGCTCAAAACTGGCTGCTGTTATTTTGGCCTTTCAACTTTTTGCTGATTGTCCCTTTAATTTGATTGTGGACATGTATTATGTTTATCAGGTAATTGATCATTTACCCCTTGCCCTCATTACCCCTCAGGTCGATGCGGACCTTCTTCGCCTGTTTTTGTCCTTACAGTATTTCCTCACCACTCGTAATTTCCCTTATTTTGTTGCTCATATTTGCAGTCATACCCCTCTGCCTAGGCTGCTCACTGAAGGCAATGCGCGCGCTGATCGCGCGTTACGTGGTCAGGTAAATTCCCTTTTTTCTGACCCCATCGAAAGCCATTCCTTTTTTCATCAGTCTGCTTCTGTTTTGGCCCGACAATTTCACATTCCTGCTGATCATGCACGTTCTATTGTTCGTTCCTGCCCCCACTGTGCCGCTGCTGCCCCTACCTTTTCTTATGCCATTAACCCCAGAGGTACCGCAGCGAATCAGCTGTGGCAAATGGATGTCACTCACGTGCCACAATTCCGCCCCTATTTGTTTTTACATGTTTCCATTGATACCTATTTGGGATTCCTCTGGGCGACCCCACAGCATGGGGAAGCCACTCCCAAAGTTATTCACCATTTGCTAGCCTGTTTTGCTGTTATGGGTCTCCCGAGCCAGATAAAAACGGATAATGCCCCAGCCTATTGCTCCACAGCCCTCTCCACCTTTTGTGCCCAATGGGACGTCCGTCTCAAACACGGGATCCCTTATAATTCCACAGGCCAAGCTATTGTTGAACGTGCAAATCGCACGCTAAAAACCTTGCTTGATAAACAATTAAAACAAGGGGAGCTGCGTCTCCGAACCTTAGGAGACATTCAGCAACAATTGCATTTCCTTTTGTTTACTTTAAATAATTTAACACTGAATACAGATCAGCAGACTCCCGCGGATTGGCATTTTCACAAGTCCGAGGTACTGGAAAGACCACATGTCTATTACCGTCAGCTGCCCGATCCGCAGTGGTTTGGCCCAGTACCTTTAATTACTTGGGGTCGGGGATATGCTGCTGTGTCTCTCCCTGCAGGACCGTTGTGGGATCCGGCCCGGTGTGTGCGACCGGCACTGAAACAGCATGGCGTGGCACCAGGGGCTGTCGAACCCCATACCGGAGTTTCAGCTGACCTTGGAGGAGAAGGCGGTGCCTCCCGGGTCGACAATGGCGGGACGGAGATGGAGGAGACGTAGCGTCCCAAGCCAGCCCGTGACATGGGGAGCAGTGAAAGCATTGGTTGCCGTGGCTCAACGAAGACTGGCAGCAAACCAACAGCCAGAGACTCCTGAGACTCTGTTTGTGGCCATTCTCGCCCAAATCACTGCTAATTCTGTATTGATTGTGTGCCTTATGTGCCTGCTATTTCCTGTAGGGGTTGACTCGGGAGCGCCTCCTCCGTTACAGGCCCGAATGACATATAACCTATGGGAAAGATTGGCTTCGATAGCAAATGTTACCCACTTTTGTTTATCTGATTTTGTAGCAGCTGAAGAATTGTTAGGTACGTGCCTTATTCCAGTACGTCATCACCCTGAGGAAATAGGGAATGAGACGATGCTCGCTGCTTACGCGAACCTCTCTTCCCAGTACTCTAGCATGGCTAATTGGGGCCCGGCCAATTACACTTTACCTTCTTGGGCTTATTTTTTGCTGTTGCTGTGTGCAGTGTATTTCCTTTTTGTTAAGGCTTTGTCGAGACCCGCCCTGGCAGGCTCCACGAGTTATGACCTTGTCTGTCCGGGAGTTAATTGGCTTGCAAAAGCAAATTGATGGCTACCATGAGATGGCCGAGCACAAATAAACAAAAAAGGAGGGGATGTAGCATTCATGCAGGGTTCGTGCACTTGGCAACATTCAGGGCACACCCAAGTGTTGTGTAGGAGCAGTGCACACACGGCTCCTCTCAAGGGCATGAACCTTGGAATCTCGCCCAGATGACATGAACCGTGGGAAGCCTCCCAGGACTGGGCTCAAGGCCCGAGAGCAAGGAATGAGGTAGATAGATATTGGTAAATAAGAATATTAAACAAAGCCAGTGTATTCCTTTTATTTGTTGGAGTATGTAATGCGCGGGGGGAGAGAAAGAATAAAGGAGAGGGTGGAAAGCTGACAGGAGACCAGCCCGTTGGTGGATCAGCCTGTTTACTTGCTTAAAGCCTTGTTCTGTCTTGTATTTGAACCGCAACAGTCCAGCGATGAGGGTACCCACGTGGGAGATCCCGGGTCCAGTTCCTCTGCTCCGATCACTCATTATTCACCTGTAGCAAAACAGCTTCAACAGGAGAGACTGAAGGATCCCCTAGAATATCCCATAGTTCAGTGGTCACAGTGCTGTCCTGAAAGGTAGGAGACACCCATTCAAATCCTTTCCCCCTGCCTGGTGGCTGAGAGGGTGCATCTCTCACATCCCAGGTGAGTTCTGTAACCATGGGGCTAAAAGTTAGATGATGGCCATCACCACCACCACAACCTTCTCTTCCTCTTCTTCCCACAAGAAACATCTTAGGTGCCGACACTGCCTGGCTTCAGGAGACAGCGATCCATCAATGGGAACTAAGCAGAGAAAGGTTCCTCGCTGCAGCCGAGACTTTAGGGTGGCCAAACTCCAGGAGAAGGGCAGGGCTTAATACACCTCACTTGTCAGCATCTCCCAGTGGCTTCCCGCCTACTGTGCTGGATTTTGGAGATCGCATTCTAAGGAGCCTCTCCCCTCTTCATTGGGTAGGAAGCCTAGGCGCCTCACTCAAGCTTTGTGGATCACAGTGTTGTTCCTCCAACTTTCTAGGCACCCAGAAGTTAGGCCGTGTGATGCTAAGCCCTGAGGCCTTCCAGCACCAAACAGAGCAACACTGAAATACCTTTAGGAATCTGGGCCTCAGCCACTCTGCACCTCAGCTCCCCCCCTCTATAAAATGGTGCTCATAGCACTGCCCTACCTCAGAGAGTGTTGTGAGGATAAATGCATTAAAGATTGTGAGGTGCTCAGGCACTGTGGTGGTAAATCCCTCAGATAGATAGAAGCATGGTGTGTGCATGCAAATTGTACATTTATGTTTCCCTTAAAGGCAAGAATCTGAGGTGATTGGGGTTACCTGCTAGTAGCAAAGACAAGCTACAAAAGGACAAGCTACAAAAGGACCTTATCTTTACTGACTGAAAAGATTGTGTGGCTCCCTATTAACTCCTGTCTTCTATCAATCATTTTGGGGATGCAGGGAGTGAAAAGACAAGAGACCTGAGTTGGTTTCACTCCACTTCTTTACACCAGTAGACCAGCACGGGCACAGACTCTGAGAACTCTACTCTGTGCCTAACTTCTCCTTCACTCAAGTCCCTCGTCCCAACTAAGTGTTTCAAACGGATTTTGAGGCAGGTGCAGCAGTGTTCTGCACAGACAAGCTGAGAGACATTTTTTTTAAAAAGCATTAAATTTTTTTAATTTTTTTTTACGATGATGCCGAGCATTCCTTGGAAGCTAACACCTCCTCACTGTTAATAAAACAGAAGCTGGCTTCTGATGATTTGCTGATGGCAATGTTTTAAAGAAATCTCTACTACTGCATTCTGAATAATTCTCATTGATTTGGCTCCATATGACTGGAAATTCATGCATGTTTAATCCTCAGCTTCTTCCTTAAGACACTGTGTCTCTCCAGATGTTTGATTTCCCTTCTCTTTTAGAAGGTTTTATGCACAGCGATTGTTTTTTTGTCCTAGATTGTCAATAGCAGCTGGTGATGATTATGCTACACATTGAATCATGAATTGCACTTCTGGCTTCAGTAACAATCTAATGATGTTCTATTGACAGATGTGTTGCATTATTTTACACGAGACAGCATGTGCTTCTAAATGTACCGCTGAATAGAAACTACTCTCTACAAAATGTGAATGAGTGTCTTGCAATTTAGCCCTTATTCAGTGTGAAAGCTGGTCATACTCTACAAAGAGAACAGTTCAGGTGATAAATTTCACTGGAGCAATGAAAACCACATCTGTGACCTAGCTGCTATTTTCCTGAACAATTTCAATTTTTTAGCTGAGGCGACAGAGCAGTTCTATTTAAAAAGAAAAAAAAAAGTAGTACGGTTGCACATTTTTTTCCTCAGAAAAGTCTTGATTCTCCCACCTCTCACACTCCCTTTGTGCTTGAAAACAGCTCAATCGTTTTTGGTTAAACTTTCACACACACACACACAAAATTCTCCTTGACTAACTTTTTCATCTAAGAAGGTAAAACTCTCAAATAACAGAAAATGACTCGCAGTAATGGAAACGCTTAGGCAACCTTAGTGATAGACCATCGCTATTCTGACCACCTTTATTATTGTACGGATATGACCAAACACCACATTTCCTGATTGCAAGCAAATAAGCCAACAGTTACGCTTATGTCCTCGGACATGTATTTTACTAGAGCAAGTGATACAGATCTGTGAAATATGGCTTGTAACAGCTATGCACCAGTATTTTTACAGGTTGAGATTTTAGGAGCTAGTCAGGAGATTTGAAAACCCCACCCAGTGTGACAAAGTACCTCAGTGATTTAGGAACACAAGTCCAATTGAAAGTCAATGGAATTTGTGCTTCCAAGTCATTTAGGGGCATTTGAAAATCCCATCCACAATTCTCGGTGTAACAGATAGCAGTTCTATGCCTAAATCCCCTAGTAGCTTTTGGAAATCTCAGCCACAGCTCCTAATTGTAAGGCCAATACTGTGAGATGCCAAGCACAGTTGACCTCTATGAGAGTTCAGGGTGCTTATAATCTTGCAGGATCGGACTATACGGTGTCACTTATGAGAAGTAAGAAAGTATCTGACAGTTCCCCTCCCCCCCAATTTTCTCCATGCTACTCTATAAGGGACAGATGTTTGTAATGGTGCCCACTGAGCCTTTCCAGTATCAATAATCCAACAGAGGACATGTAAGGACTATAGTTTGCAATCAATAGCCTGGTTCTCCTCAGCCTATGCACCTATGATAAAAAGGGGAATACTGAATTTTAAACACTACGGCCACTCATCTTGCAAATGGAAGTAAATTAGTAACTTTATCCATTGAGTAGTTCCATGAGATTGTTCACATCACTAAGGGTCCGTGGAATTGTGTGGCTAAGGGCTTGTCTATACAGCGGCATTGACCAAAGTAGCTCCCTTCATGGACACTATTCTGGAATAAGAAGGATTCTGTTCCTTAATAAATACTCCTTTGGAAGCACTAATTATTCTAGAATAAAATAACTTTTACAGGGAATCACAAGGAACTTCCAGTCAGTTTCCCCATGTAGATAAGCCATAAGCGGCTATTGCTTAATTGGTCAATAAATGGTTTGTTTATAATTTATTTCAAAAAGCAACACAAAGAACTCACGTGGTCACCACCAGAATGTGTTAAAATTCATTAGTAGGAAACTGGTTGATTCCCTAAAGTACATCCTAGAGTAATACAACAAACACAATCATACTGACAGTCATTGGTAAAAGGCTAATCCATCCCTCAGTGTCCCTTAATTAGCAACTATAGGAGATCCTCTTAATTGGCATCTGATAGTTGATTAGAGCAGACAAATTAAGTGTCACTCAAGCTTTGATTGGCAATCAACTTTGTTTCCTATTAACTCCAACAGACCCTCTGAAGATCATGTCTGAGGACCAGGCTAAATTACCAGCTGCTTCCCTCAGTGTAGTTTGGCACCCTAAAGAATTTTATCCTGATTTTAGTGCTGATGTTGCATTGCAATGCTGCATATGCTCTACTGATTGCTCAATACAGTTTATATTAATACAAGTAGTAGGCTGTCACTGTTCAGAGAGTAGGTAGTTACAAGGAGTGCACTGGTTATTTTATAACAGGGATCATTTATTATTGAACAAGAGTGTTCAACAAGCGCTATAAAATCAATTTATAATTTTTTTGCACTTTATTTGGGCTGAAAAATGATTTTGCTTGGCATTGTTTTCTGAGGAGAACTCTGAGAAAGAAATGGGGGGGAGGGGAGAAAGCTTTTAGAAGTGTAGTTCAGTCAGCAATCCAGTCTGGAAACCAAGATTAAAGATGACAGTTGGTAGATGCTTACGTCATGGTTAAGTTGCTTTACGGACCCAAAGCCAGTGTAGGGTCAGGCATTCCGGCCCAAAAGAAAAGCATCAAAAGGTTAATGAAGAAATGTGCTCTGATGGGGGTCTAAGCCGGCCATGAATATGTTTAGATTGGAAATTAGAAAACAGTCTCTCATCATCAGAGGAGCAAGATTCTGGAGCAGCCTCCCAATAGGAGCAGTGGGGACAAACAGCCTAAATCATTTTAAGATGGATCTTGATCAGTTTACAAATGAGATTATATAACAGGGTTGCCTGCAGTAGCAAGGGATCGGACACAGAAACCCAGGAGGTCCCTTGCAGTCCTGTCTCTAAAGCCCTGTGTTTTTCACCACTGCAAAATAATACAATGAAAAACTATTAACAGAAAATAAAATGAAAAATCTCACCCCACAGGATGATGGAGGGGTGGCTGAGCCAAACCTGAATGGTGCTGGGATCACATGCAGCAGGGTCACAATGCTTGGAGTGGGGAGCTGGTCCAGCCCCGTGGGACAAGGACAAGAGCTACTGCTTCAGGGGGAGGATGGAGCAGGCTTGCACCCCTCCCACTGCAGGTGCAGGACTCAACCCACCTCCCAGGGCCAGCTACATAAGGAGGAGTGTTTGATGGGGTTGCCTACAATAGCATATAGCTCATCCAAGACTGCTATTAGCAAATATTTCCAACAGCTTGAGATGGGACACTAGAGGAGGAGTTACTACAGAGAATTCTTTCCCAGGTGTCTGGCTAGTAGGTCTCACCCACACGCTCTAACTGATTGCCATATTTGGAGTCTGGAAGGAACTCCGCCCCCCGCCACCCTCGGTCAGATCGGCAGAAACCCTGTGGGCTTTTTCCGACTTCTTCTGCAGCATGTGGCACAGGTCCCTGGTTGGTTTGAACTAGAGAAAATGGTGAATACTCTGTAACTGGAAATCTTTAAATCAAGGTTTGTGGACTTCAGTAATTCAGCCAGAGGCTGTGGGCCTGTTACAGGAGCAGGTGGGTGAGATTCTGTGACCTTCAATGTGCAGGCGGTCAACTAGATGACCATGATGGTTCCTTCTGGCCTTAAAGTCTAAGACACTCAGTGGCCTTGTTCTGATGAGGGTTTAAAGGTATGACAACAGATCATGTTAGGTAGCTTGTTCTAACTAGTGTCTCTACAGCTGTAGTTATGACAAGGTAAACTGTACTTCAGCATGTGCTCAGCTCGTCAAGTTAAAACCGAGGCTCCCCCTTTTGAGTGGCTTTCTTTCAGGTTGGCATGCCCTACCCTGCTATGGCTTTGGTTCTGTAAAACAACCTGAGCATCTAGAAACTGTCATCTTTGCTTTTGGTTTCCAGAGTGTCCTGCTGATCAAAAAACACAAATTTTAATAGCTCCCCCTAAGTCCCAGGCTTTAACTCAACCCACCGAGCACACACTAAAGTCACCTTGTCTTGACTAGAATTGATGAAGGTGTTAGAGCAAGCTAGCTAATGCCACAACTTTAACTTCTATATCACAGAGCTCCTACCAGTGCCCAGAGAGGGATGAGTTAATCAGCCTGAATAAAATCAGAACCAACTTGAACCTTCACCTGAATCTTGACCCTAAGCTTTTCGGATGAAAGGAAAAATGTTCTGTTGATTTTACTTTCCATTTCCATGTTTCCCTCCCTGTACCTTCAAATTCCACCCAAAAGCAGAAATACCCCAACATATTTCCAGCTCAGCAGGAAGTACGAGAGATCGTGCTAGCTTGCCCATTTTGGTGTGATTAACAGACCAGTGTTACAGATCCAAGAGTTTCAAAGAGGTAACCTGAATCTCTATAGAACAGAATCTCTAGACTGTGTGTCTTTGTCTAATTTGGTGAGGAGCATGCTCATATATCACCAGACTTTTATATTTAAAGATTGGACAATGGATCAATTGTTTCTCTCTCCTTTGTCATTTCCTCTACACTGAATTTTACAAGAAAATTGTTGTCTCTCTCAAAGAAGAAAAGGAGTACTTGTGGCACCTTAGAGACTAACCAATTTATCTGAGCGTGAGCTCACGAAAGCTCATGCTCAGATAAATTGGTTAGTCTCTAAGGTGCCACAAGTACTCCTTTTCTTTTTGTGAATACAGACTAACACGGCTGTTACTCTGAAATCTCTCAAAGAAGATACTTTAGAATTCTCATGCCCTGCCTGATGCATAGAACTCCTCAAGCCCTCACACAACTTTCCTGCCCCCTAACACACACACACACACACGCATTATTCAAGGATACTGTAAATTATTAAAAGGTTAAAAGCAATGCACATCTCCACAAAGAAAAGAGACAATGTTATATTGCCAAGACCCAGAAACATTCCTGTAGGTTACAGGCTAGAGAGCAAGTATACGCATTAGCTTAGAATTCATTGGGAGTAAGTGAAACAGCCTAGTGTTCACAACCACTTATTTTCAAGGATTTGCAGTTCATCTCTTAAAACATGTTCCTGAAGGTACATTTCCTTGGGCTAACAGAGGTTGCTAATAGGTACGGAACTTAAAGTACTACCGCTATTGTTTTAATCCAGCTGATAATTATAGGGGACTTACTCCAAACTCAGGATGTTTGGTAGGGGATTGAGCACATATACAGAGTCTGGTATTTGTAAGAAGTGCAGTGTGTATAATTTTATTGGCCTTAAGAATACTTTGTACTTATGTAGCATTATGAGAGTTATGCTTTGCACATCCCATGGGGCAGAGGAGTAAACATTGTTCATCCCATTTTGCAGAATCTGAGACTCAGAGAGGCTTTCCCAAGCTCGCACTCCAAGCCAGTGTAAGAAGCAGGATCAAAACCCAGCTCTCCCAGTCCCATTCTAATCCACGTGACTGTTTCTCAACCTTTCCCAATTGGCAACCCCTTATGCGAAGTCAAAAATGTTCACAACCCCATTAAATGTATCACTTGTAACCACGATAAACCCATATCATTTGTGTGTATGTTTCGAGAGGTTGACAGAAAATGCTTGACCTTGAAGGTTAAGTGTGTTGGGAGTGGGGGGAGCAAGATTCCTTGCTTTATACTGTAATAATTTTCACAAAGCCTCACAAACCCTGATTGCTTTTTGGGGGGATTCCCCCCTGGAGGTCATGCCCCATTGGCTGAGAAATACTGCACTAGGCCAACAGAGGACATGAGACAAGATAAAAACTCTCTGGCTCTCAGTTTCCACGCATCAGTTATTAACACCATTTAACTTTGAAGCAAGAAAAATTAAAACACTTCATTTCATGCTGTTTGCAAAACAACTAATAAACTCTTTGAATTTTACAGTCGTCAAATCATTTAAGGCAAGTGTAGAACTGGGTTGTAACATCAGTCTCCCAACTGGCTACATTTTAGATGATGAAGAAAAAAAATGCAGCTCTTCCTCTTGTGTAAAGGCATAACTATATTTTAACACCGATTGCACTTCAGCAGATCAGAAGCAATTAGCTTTGTCACTGTGTTGGACAGAAGGGATCTATCTGACATCCGTGGCCACTAAACCAGAAGAAAGTGGGGAAACTGCTTGGAAGTTAATAATCTAGAACTGCAGAGAAATCTACTTCAGCTGAAGTTTGGTTGGTGGAAGAAAAGATCTAGATATTGAGGAAACCTTCACCCCTGGATGTGGCAACAGACAATACTTTTGTACAAAAATGTAAGTTTTGCAGATCATTTATCACCCAGGACAGTAGCTGCTGAGGAAAGGATGAGATTTCTTATGAAGAATCAGCACAATAGGACCATTTATTTCCTCCTGCATAGCAGAATAGAAATAATTGTTGGAACAGTGTCAGTGTCTGGTATTTTGAATGCCCTATGTGGCATGCAATTTCTCAGAATCTCTATAAAACACACACACAAAAGGCCTGTGAGTGGTAACAGATGAGAGGTCTGGAAGTTGATATTGACTTGGATAAGCCCAACAGCTTTTTTCCCCCTTCTCCATCCTCGAGAGGCCCCCCTACTTTTTGTTGTACTGTCTGGCAGTCTCTGAGCAAGTTCCAACATGCTGTTCAGGTCAAACCTAGCATGCCTCTAGGCTTCTCTGATGGGAAGTATCTTGAATGGACTATATTCCTTGGGAAAGAATCTAACACACAAGCATTCCATAGAGTTTGATGCACCAATAGCACCAAAGTGGAATTGCCAAAAGTACAAGGGCTGACTGGAGGGACAGGAAAAGAGGTCTGGCTTGCACAGGGGGCAGGGGCAGGGCAGCCTCTCTTATTTTAAGCAGCGGCTTTAACTTCTTTGCTCAGGACCATAGCAACAGGCTATACATCTGCTGCCTGGGAAAGGGCCCTTAGCACAGGAAGGTGGATTGGGCATTGGTCTTTGTCAATAGGTATCAGGAGAATCCATGGGGAGGGGGCTGAATCATGGGAGTCCCTGGGAGACAGTTCGACCAGTCAGCCTAGCCCATAGAGGAGAATGAACATGAGTCAGATGAACTACATCTCCCATGAGGCACTGTGGCAGCATATTCATATAAAATATTTTAGTTTTCAGGCACTCATTTTCTTCTATGGGGAAAAATATATCAGTTTTTTCCCACAGAAAGCAAACACTTTGTGAAAGCGTTCATGTAATCGAATACCTCAATTTTGTGTCAAGAAACAGTTTTGATAATGAATAGGGAAAAACAAATATTTTCCATTGCTGACGATCTAGAGCTAACGTGTAGCTGGTCGCTCTTGCGATTATTGCAATTCAGGACATCTGGGAAAGAAGCCACACGCCTGAAAAAGCTCCATTTGACACGGAATCAACGAGAAGTCTGGTGGCACCTTAAAGACAAACAGATTTATTTGGGCATAAGCTTTCGTGGGTAAAAAACCCACTTCTTCAGATGCATGGAGTGAAAATTACAAATGCAGGCATTATTATACATGAAGAGAAGGGAGTTACCTTAAAAGTGGAGAATCAGTGTCGACAGGGCCAATTCAATCAGGGTGGATGTGGTCCACTCCCAATAACTGATGAGGAGGTGTCAATATAAAGAGAGGAAAAGTTGCTTTTGTAGTGAGCCAGCCACTTCCAGTCCCTATTCAAGCCCAAATTAATGGTGTTAAATTTGCAAATGAATTTTAGCTCTGCAGTTTCTCTTTGGAGTCTGTTTCTGAAGTTTTTTTGTTCAAGTATGGCTACTTTTAAATCTGTTATGGAATGTCCAGGGAGATTGAAGTGATCTCCTACTGGCTTTTGTATGTTACCATTCCTGATGTCCGATTTGTGTCCATTTATTCTTTTACGTAGAGAATGTCCGGTTTGGCCAATGTACATGGCAGAGGGGCATTGCTGGCACAAGATGGCATATCACATTGGTAGATGTGCAGATGAATGAGTGAATGGGGTGATGGTGTGGCTCATGTGGTTGGGTCCTCTGATGGTGTCGCTAGAGTAGATATGGGGACAGAGTAGGCAATGGGGTTTGTTACAGGGACTGGTTCCTGGGTTAGTGTTTCTGTGGCGTGGTGTGTAGTCGCCGGTGACACAGAGTACAGCAAGCCTGGCTGTTGAACAGCACGCGTTTTTCCCTGGGAGCACATCCAGCCAGCGTGCTGCTCTCCGCACAGCTTCACTGAATACAGAGTCCAGTGCAACTGTAATCTGCACCACTCAATGCGGTGCTCTGTCCCACTCTTGTGGCGGCTGGGCCACAGATAAAGGCCCATCAGCCGAGTGCAACCTTCGCTCGCCGAGGTGTGTCTTTTACATCATGCAGTAGAGGTTCATACTTTATAGAGGCAGAGATTCCAACTCTGACCCCTGCTGCTGAAGACTTACCCAGGGGTGCTGCATTACACAAAGCCTTGCTCCTGATACTCAAAGTCTTCCATGGGTCTGAACCAAACCAGCTGAGACATTTGCTTCTCCCCTCCACAATCTCTATGTAACACCAGAACAAGGGAACCATCAACTTTTATGGGGAAGCCTATATGTTCAGAGATGGGATTATTTCAGCAACTGGGCCACAGCCCAGGCAGCTTCCATTCCTGCAAGACCCTGGGCCTCACCAGATCCAAGTATAAAAGTCATTTCCCCAACTTGGCTTTGGCATACGACATGATAATGAAACATTCCAATTAAACAAACCATTCTTCAAAACTGGGGCTACGGGAGCACTGGGAAACAAAGACACAGATAGTGCTATTTCATTGGTTCATATTTGTAAGGCTCTCAGATACTACACTGATGGGTGGAGTATACATACATACATAGCTAGAACCATGTGTAATGTAAACAGGTATTCAGCGCACAGGTAACTGTACTAGGAACCTGCCTAATCAATGTTTATCAATACTGTATCTGTAATAAGACTGATTAATCAACTATTACATTCAATGATCCTTAGTAAAGGTCTCTCAAAGGCTGTATAGATGTTCAGAATGCTTCTAAACTGAAGACAATGGTGAAGCTCTGAGGGACCACAGTAGGCCAGTGATGACCTCAGTAGAAATTCCCAGCTTCCAATTTTACTTTCTTTGCCTCCAAACATTCTATTTTTTTCCCTTTTTTCAGGGTGGGCCTGGGGCAGAGGAGAAAAGGATTTGGATGGGTACGTACAGTGGGTCCCAGTCTGACCCTAGAAGAGTAATCATGGGATTGGAGCAAACAGAATTTACCCTTTATATTTTTGGTGTCTGGTATTTGTATTAGTACGTATATTTTCCAAAGGCTTTTAAAATGCTGCAGGGAACCATTTATGAGGTCAAAATGACCCAAGATCTTGCCTTCTCTTGATATTTCAATATGAATGCGCTGAAGATTAACCATGGGAAGACCAGAAATCATTCCCTAAAGGATTCCTTAAGTATCTAAAAAATAAAACCCATTGAAAAGACAAATACAAATAGTAGGGTATTATTCAAATAGGACTAACTATTGCTATTTTCTGTTTTAATCAGGTTCCTCAGGGACCAGAATGCACAGCTGTAACATTAATTAACAATAAACAATCACAGCCTTTGCAGGATACTATACAACTTCAAAGCATTATACAAATATTCATTTCTGAATCCACCAGAGTCCCTGTGTAGTAGGTGGCATTCACAATTATTATTAACCCCATCTCTAGATCTAGAACTGGTCAATATTCAGAATTTCCATCCCATGCAAAACTCCAATATTTCTTCCGTCCCCCAAATCAAAACCAAAAATAAATAAATTAAACCATTTTAAAATTGAAATTTCCTGAGAAATGAAACTTTTGAACAAATTTTATTTCAAGTCAATTCAAGTTTGGATGAAATTGAAATATTTTGTTGCAATGCTAAAATTATACAATCAATTTTTTTATAATTTAAAATTATACATACAATTTTGAAATGAGAAGTAATTTCTAGATGAGAATTCAAAAATGTTCCATTTCAACCTTATCAAAAGGCTTCATATCAATTTTTTCTTCAAGATGAAATTTCATCACAATCACATTCCCACAGAAACTTCTGATTTGGCCAAACTGCTTTTTTTTTTCCCCCCCAGTGGAAAAATGTTCAGTACAAAACTTTTTGACTAATTCTACCCATTTCCAAAGGAGTTAGAAGACAAAGAGGCTAGGTGGGCTGCCCAAGAATCAGTGAATCCATGCCGGAGCTAAGAACACAAGAGTGCTTATTCCAAAGACCAGGCTGTGGACCACGTCAGGGATGTGAAGGACAATTCATTTGAAGTCAAGTAAAGTGAATTCAAATATCATTTCCCTAGCTTCAGACCAGAAATGCAAAGTTCAGACAGACAGTAGTAATTAGCAATACTACTCCCACAACACAGAGACAGGATAATTGTCAATAAATATAATTGTCACAAAAAAGAAGTTTAATTGGAGCTCTCCAGCTAAACTGAGGGATTCTTCAGTGGAGAACGTTTCCTAGGAAATTCCTTTCCTCTAAGCCATTTTCCTCGGTATGATTGTTTTGCTGTGATTAGCGTCAAGCACCATTCAGGTCTCAGATGTAGATTTAAAGTTACTAAACGCTACAAAAAATTAGCATGTTTTAATTATGCCCCCATCAAACGCAGACACAAAGGCTTGAACTCACAGCTCAGCCACCCTGTGCCTCAAGAGTAAACATATCCCCTCAGGCAAAGCATTTACTTAGTTGAATAACCCTGATTGGTGGGAAACTGGTGTCACATGAAAAATGAAGAGCCCTGGTACTTCTAGAACATTTGAAACAATCAGGAGAAAGCAATCAGAAGGCATCAGCAGAGCTGCCTGTTCTTAGCCTATTTTTAAAAAAAGCCTATAAAAGCAAACGCCACATGAGCAGAGTAGATACAGCTTGAGTGGGCAGGATTAATAGAAAACAAAACAGTAATGGGAATAACCGTCATGTTTTCCTGTTTTGTTTTTGTTTTAAATCTCCCAGCAATTTTCAGTTGAGTCACCGCTTGGAGCAAGAGACCACTTACAAAACCCAAACAAAACACACACAGATGACACCTGCTCCACTCTCCTTGAGCGTGAACCTATTTTCTAGTTCTGTGAAGATAAGGTAACTTTTGCCTCTGCGGAATACAGAAGAGGGGTTTTCTATTATACCTATGGGTCAGCTAGAGAACAACGGCAGAAAATCGCAGTGCAGCAGTGGCCCAGTGTTGTGCACGATAAGCTTCACAGATGCCGTGCTATATTCTCTTCTTTTTCAATTAGTGGGATTTCAGGGGCAGCACCTAGAGACGAGGCAGCTCCCTGATGGGCATTCATTCATTTTATAGGTAAAAAGAGCAGAACACAGGGAGCAGCGTAGGGAGCTGAAATGTGGCGACTGAAGTTAGGGAGTGTGTGCACGACTGACAGTATGGGGTGCTCAGCAAACCGTTCTTTAAGATTGCTTGGCATGAGCTTTGCGTCCCTTAGCTTTGCTTTGGGTTCTAATGAAATCAAAAGTTTTGAAGCCAAACTCAGCTGAAACTTCTGGGCTTTGCATGATCCCAACTCAGAATCAGAAGCTGGACTCTTTCCCCTATTAACAGACCCACACTCACCACACTTCATCTCTTCTGAAGAGGAAATGGCAGGGGCCTGAATCCCCTTTCCACCTCCAAAGTCTTTGGAGAAGAAATCAATCTTCCATTTCCTCCCCTACCCGCATCTTCTTCCTCTGGATGGGTCCTTGCAGAGAAAACTACAGACCTCAGCAGTTGGTGGATTAAAGCCAATTGATGGGGGACTCCTTGATCTGGGTAGCTGGAACACTAGGTTCCAAGTGTCCAACACGCAGAGTATGGAAGCAGTGCCCCATTGCACAGGTCTGTCTAAAGAGCCAGTAGAAAATTGTCCATAGAAACTTCCCCCCACACACCAATCAGAAAAGGCCTTTATGACTAAATGGCTAATTGGCTAAATGACTAAATGACTAATGACTTTATGACTAAATGGCTAATGACTAGGGTCGGACTAGGGTCGGCTGCCCCCGGGCTACTTCCGGACTCCCCTTGTCGGGTACCTGGGTCAGGGTGGTGTCCTCGGAGGGTTCCAGCACCATGGGCTCCTCTGAGTCTCCGGCGAGGGGTGGGCTTGGCTGCTTCTCTGGGTAGCTGGCAAGGGGTAGGCTTGGCAGCTCCTCCGTGCATCAGTCAGTGTCAGGCATTGGCCAGTCCAGCCAGTCCTCATGTCGGCCGCGGCTTGCCGGGGTCTCCCAAACCAGAGCCAGGCCACAGGCGTCTGGCCTCTCCAGCTGCTGCCGCCCAACTGAGCTCCAGGGTTGGGCTTTTCTACTTCCTGTCCTGCACCTTGACCTCTGGGGGGCGGGCACAGGATCCACTGGCACCACCCACTTTGGGGTCTGGGGAGGTTCTTCCCTTGGCGGGGTTGTGGGGTACCACACCACCTCACTACAGCACCTTTTCGTTTGGCAGGAAGCAGTAAAACTATAACAGAGATTTCCAGGAATAATTGGGATTCCAGAACAGGGAATATTTGACCTGCAATGAAAGTAATGGACCAGTGCTTGTCAAGAAACAGGTCTTGTCCACGCTTAAAAGTTTTGCCTCTTTAACTAGCACAGTTCAGCAGCAAGCCACCCTCCTCCCATACACACAGTTATACTGGTACAAAAGTGCTTATGCCGGAATAATGAAGCAAAATAAGCTACACCAGTATTAAGTTGCTTATCTCAATATAACTGAATCTAAACTGGGACTTTTACCAGCATTATTATGTCCTTAAAAAAAAATAACACACCCTTACTGACATAGTTATGCCTGTTAAACATTTTAAATGAAGAACAAGTCACAGTCACTGCCTTCTCGAGGGATTCTTATTGCTACAATGTCAATCAGAACCCAAAATATTTTATACGGATATTTCAAATATTGTATCTAGAAATGATTGAACTTTGAGTTTTGAAATTTTGGTCCAATTCAAGAAATTAACCCCCACTTAATCCCCCCAAACCCCGCCCCTCCCAATTCTAGAATCTAATTTTTTTTTAATTTTGACAACATTTTGAATTAAAAAAGGAATGCAATTGAAAAAATGTGTGGTTCCTCCCCCGTTCCCAGTTTCTCAACCTGCTCAGATTGTCCGGGGCGAGGGGGTTGTGTCTGGTTTTTTCTAAACAGGTGGTTGGGATTTTATTTCGATACCCACTAGACCCACTCTAGTATCAGTGAGCATCCTCAGACATCTGCCCTCCAGATGCAGAGATCCTGATACTTCTGAATCTGGGGGTTAAAGTGTTTTGCCTCTATCTATATGAGGCAATGATATTACAATGTCACTGATATAGACTGGCTGTCATACTAAGAAGCATCACCTCCTGGAGACTGTCCGGTATTTCTGGAAATTAAGTAGTGCCATTAACACTTCCCTCCCATCTTTGATGGAAATGAAAGGAAACTTACCTCAAGAAACCATTCATAAATTAGCCAGAGAGGGTTTAGTGAAGTCTTTGTTCTTCTTAAGAGAGCTGACATAAGCAGAGACAACACTTCCACTCATGCCTTCTAATTAATTTTTTGTACAGTTGCTAGGACCCCTGATGTTTTCATAAAGCTTGTAAAATGTAATCCCCCACCCTTGCACATAATAGTGAAATAATCTTTCCAATTAGGGCTAGATTCTGCTACCCCTACTCATGTTGAATAGTCCCATTGACCAATCGAGGAATAAGACATTATTCAACACACAAGCAAGTGTGACCGCATCTCACCCTTAAATGGGATAAATATATCTCTCCCATTATCCCCATAGTTGTGCCCATGTTTCCAATCCTATTAGGTGAATTCAATCACTAAGGCTTTTCCGTGATGGATAAATCACAGGATTTGACTGTTACTTACAGCACAGGAATAAAGACTGTCATCTGACTCCAACCAGACTGATTACAAGAGAAGTCCCATTAACACTGAGCTTGGGGTTCGTGCTCCAGCAGCTGTCTCTCACACAGACGTTGTTCCAACGTAACAGGGTGACACTTACAGTAGATGGGGACGGATTGTTCAGACGTAGCAAAGAGGGGAAGAGACCTGAATTCCCTGTCACTCAGCGGGAATTAGTCTAATAAAATGACAAGGCAAAAAAAAAAAAAAAAAAAACCCGATCCACCCCGGTGTGTCACAACAAATGCAGTTAGACTGAACTCCGTAAGGGGAGCATGAACACGAATGCTGACTGTATCTTCAGCTTATGTGGCAAACACCTACTAACACCTCCTTTTCTAGTGCACGGTTTATACTTTTTAAAGACACAAGCATCATACCCTCCAAGAGGCGTGTACGAGGGCGGCCATTTTGGCCAACACACCAGGAAGTGACTGGGTGACCTCCACAACTGAAAGCACGAGCTGGTCCAGTTTGGGCTAACGAGCCAGGACTCCCTACCTGGGGCTGTAACAGACTCGCGTTCCCTGCAGATCGGGCACCGAGGGGAATCTGGAACAACTCCCCAGTGGGTTACACATATCAGACAAACGCATTCCGAGCTGGTTTTTGAGCAGCATGCGAGATCAGATGCAAAAAAAGTATAGTCACCCTGCTTTAAAATGCCCTCGATTCATATTGCCAAAGCAGTGGTTAAAGTAGACTGAAAACCAGAGGAAGAGAGCTCACTGCCCCAGCCAAGGAAGAGTGGGTGTTATCAGGCTGCATGTCTTCCCCAAGCCAGGGAAGAGTGGGGGAGCTTTCCTCTGCATTTAGAAATGGAGGGGGAGCTGTGCTCTTCCTACAACCAATCCCATTTATTTTAAGCTTGGCAGCTGAGTCAACACTGGTCCCTCACCCAGTCAAGTCCCAGCTGTGCATGCACAGTCAGCGGTTTCATCTTTGAATCAGGTCGCCAATAGTAGCAGCTTTACTAAATCACAAATATTGCATCCAAGAGCTTAACGCACCGGCAGGGGCACTTGATCACAACAATCTGGTGTTCACTAGGTTCTCTGCTAGATGATGGCAAGGAGACAGACTGAACATCTAGGCCTTTGCACACACTTAAAAGAATGATCTATTGTCCTTTTGTCATTTCAAAAGTTGCGCTTGGCTGTGCCCTTCCAACAGCCTGGGAAAGATGTTTGACTGCAAGTCACAATCCCTTCCCGGGCTTCCCCCCTGGCTCTAGTGTGGGGAGTAGTAGTCTTCTATTGGTCTGCACTGACAGCCGATTATATCCTCATCCATGGAGCTCAGCCATGCTGGCTGGTGCACTGTGAGGACAGAGCCAAGGCACCCACCCTTTATCCACACGTGCAAGGGGTTGGGAGAAGTTGTGGCCTCGTAAAGGACTCTCCTCAACACACTGTGCCCCATGATGTGCCCCTGTATTCCCCTTCATGGTGTCATATGGACAAGTTAATACCCGACCTCTAAAATGACATCCTCCTGTTTATAGTCAGACCCCCATTGCATGTAATTTTGACTCCCTCTCCCTGCTTTTGAATTTGGTCTAAGGGGAGGGAGGTGACTGACCTGTCCGTAAGTGGTTGAGTTTTTTACTGGGAAAACACATCAAGTTAAAACACATCAGTTACCTAACATGCTGTTCAATATGATGGACAAGGATAGCCATGCCCGAGAACATGTTAGAGGGTCCTGGTTTCCGCTGCGCGAGTTCCCTCACAGAGTACAGGCTGGAAGGTGTAATAATGTGCCACCAGTTTAGGCTTCCTTAGTTTCACTTCAACATGTACGAATTTGACCCAGGAAGTCTTGTCTGATTCTGAGAGAAAGTGGCAAGGAAATTAGGAAAGGAGTTTTCTTCTGAAGAATTCGTAGATTCCAAGGCCAGATGGGACCACTGACCTCCTGTCTAACACAGGCCAGAGAACTTCCCCAAATTCATCTTAAGGATTCATGACATCCATTCTCATGATACCAAACACTGACACAGGTGGGGCTTTCTATCTTTATTTGCAGCTCGAGTCTTGGAGCAGGACTTCATCATGCCCGGCCCTGACAAAAATGCAGAACAAAGACTATCCCTACCCTAAGAGCTTACAATATGCATGGACAATGATCACTGTAAAGAGTTTGTGTTGTAATTGCCCTTTTGTTAGAAACAGAGAAGGCAAAGGTGTTTTATGCATCGCTTTGGTCCATTTCTAACACAGTGAATTAGCCAGCTCTCAGTTAAGCTGGAACACATAAGGATGAATTAATTCCTTGCTCTCTAAATCCAGCAATGTTGAACAGATTTGTCAGGAAGAGACAGTTCAGAGCGGTGCACTATCTTAAATCAATCTGCATTACAAAGGGGCCCCCGATGCTCTGCTCCCCTTTAATTGGCCACTTTTCCTTAGCTGTGCTATCATTGATTCTGTCATATTTTATTACTGTGGAGACAGCGCTTGGAAAATATGGTGTCACAAGAGAATGAACAGTTTTCTCTGGCTCTGTTACATTTCTATTGAAAATCTTTACACTTTTCTCTAGGGGGAAAAAGCCCAGTTTAATTATGGATTTTTTTAAATTGTTTTGTCTCTTGATATGAACACGAGGAACAAAGAGCGGCACATTTTTAAAGTAAGGTTGCCGGGTAAAATGACACTAACATACAGAGCACATAAGGCAGACACCTGACGATTGTTTCAGTGAAGGCAAAAAAAAAAAAAAGGCTATTACCATTTACCTCCTTCAGAGGCTTCCACCCAGAACCTCAGTGAGCTAGGTGGCAGTACAAAAGAAAGGTTTGGGCAATTGCTCATGGCACTTATCTACCTAAAAAGCTAGGTTCTGGTTATAGACTGTAGGTCCAAGGGTTTCTAACACTCTTGCTCTAATTTCCATAGCCATGGATTTTGTGATTAGAGCTCTTTTCTGGAGAGGTGCATTTAGCTGGCAATCGGAGACAGCTTTTCTGGTCAGCTGAGCCACAGTGGGAATTCCAGTGAGAACACCTATTGTGTTTTCAACGCTGATCTCCCATTGATGACTTTGCCATTGGGTAAACATAGTACACATTGCCGAGGGACACAATATAATCCTGCACAGGCAGCTCGTCAATATATCTGCCAGTCTAAGCAGTGAGGCTTTCACTCCCGGCTCAAGCTGGAAGACGGAGCTCCCAGAGTTGATGAACCTCACCACACAAGCTCAGTGCTTCTGCGGGAGCTTGCTTGACAGCTGCTGATACGCCTTTTATTAGGTGCAACATGATCTCCCGCTCCATGGTGTTGCCCAGGAGAGTCTAGTGCTGCTGTCATGCCTGGTTACAAAGAGGAGAAAGTTTCCTTATCCCCTCTGTGGGAAAGGACAGGGCACAATGAGCTCCCAGAGTTTTAGCATGTGCCAAATTGGTATCCACTGTAATGCGATCTCTCTCAACACCACCCAGCTACTGAATCTGGGTAGTCTCAGTGCAGGGTGCTCTCAGCTCTGTTCCTGTCTCTGACCGAGTCCCTACCTTACAGTTTCCCCACCTGCACATTCAGACAATCACCACGACCTCCCAGGGCTAGTGCCTAGATTACACAGCCAATGGGCCGGATTCAGACCTGACCCCTGGTTTTGTCCCAGCATCTGTGAAATGCCGCAGAGGGGAAGAGCATCATGTTAGTACCAAGAGTTCTAATCTACTCAGAAGAAAATGGACTTCCTCAAAATCATCAAGAGCCAGTCTTACGTACATCAAACCGCGCACTGTTTCCATACAATATGGCAGGGTGATAAGGGGGAGAATGAAAATGATTTGGATGGGAATTTTCAAAGGAGCCTACCCTACAGGACATAGGAACCTCAATTCCGTTTATTTTTGATGCGAGTTGGGTGCCTGCCCAAAAATCCAGGTCTTGGTTTTGACTGGATTCCAAATGTGCTCACAATCAGTGACGGTCACTTCGTATGAGCTGGCACTGATGTCAGGTTAGGTATTCAGAAGAAGCGGCAACTACAGCAGATTTCCAAAGGATGCTCCCTTCAGTCAGGTAATCCTCTACCTCCCCCACTAACAGTACCACTCTGTTGCCCTGTTTATATGCTTCTCCCACCACAATTTCCAGGCCTTTCTCAATGCCAATTTCTGTGTGAGGATCTCCTTCCCAGTACAGATCTGCCAGGACAATCCAGATCCCCTTTCTGCTGGGATGCTGTGAGAAGTGAGTCAATAATTACATATGTAAATTGTGCAGACAAAACAAACCTGATCTACCATGCGATAGATCCAACACACACTGAAGTCAATAGAATCATAGAATATCAGGGTTGGAAGGGACCCCAGGAGGTCATCTAGTCCAACCCCCTGCTCAAAGCAGGACCAATCCCCAATTAAATCATCCCAGCCAGGGCTTTGTCAAGCCTGACCTTAAAAACTTCTAAGGAAGGAGATTCTACCACCTCCCTAGGTAACACATTCCTGTGTTTCACCACCCTCCTAGTGAAAAAGTTTTTCCTAATATCCAACCTAAACCTCCCCCACTGCAACTTGAGACCATTACTCCTTGTCCTGTCCTCTTCTACCACTGAGAATAGTCTAGAACCATCCTCTTTGGAACCACCTCTCAGGTAGTTGAAAGCAGCTATCAAATCCTCCCTCATTCTTCTCTTCCGCAGACTAAACAATCCCAGTTCCCTCAGCCTCTCCTCATAAGTCATGTGTTCCAGACCCCTAATCATTTTTGTTGCTCTTCGCTGGACTCTTTCCAATTTATCCACATCCTTCTTGTAGTGTGGGGCCCAAAACTGGACACAGTACTCCAGATGAGGCCTCACCAATGTCGAATAGAGGGGAACGAGCACGTCCCTCGATCTGCTGGCTATGCCCCTACTTATACATCCCAAAATGCCATTGGCCTTCTTGGCAACAAGGGCACACTGCTGACTCATATCCAGCTTCTCGTCCACTGTCACCCCTAGGTCCTTTTCCACAGAACTGCTGCCTAGCCATTCGGTCCCTAGTCTGTAGTGGTACATTGGGTTCTTCTGTCCTAAGTGCAGGACCCTGCACTTATCCTTGTTGAACCTGATCAGATTTCTTTTGGCCCAATCCTCCAATTTGTCTAGGTCCCTCTGTATCCTATCCCTGCCCTCCAGCTTATCTACCACTCCTCCTAGTTTAGTATCATCCGCAAATTTGCTGAGAGTGCAATCCACACCATCCTCCAGATCATTTATGAAGATATTGAACAAAACCAGCCCCCAATAAAAAGCCTAACTACCATACTTATATGATCCCCATCATTGTAGTATGTGAGCACCTCACAACATTTAATGTATTGATCCTCACAAACTTCTGTGAGGTAGGGAAATACTATCTCCATGGGGAACTGAGATACAGAGAGACTAAGTGACTTGCCTAGGGTCACACAGGATGTTTGTGGGATGGCAGGAATTGAATCTAGATCTCCCACAGCTCAGGCTAATTACTCTAACCACTAAACCCTCCTTCCTCCTTCCATTCACTTCAATGTGTTGTTTCAAACCCAAAGTGATTAATCCCCATAAGCTGATTGCTATCAGCGGCTAGAGAAAGTTGTTCCCTATTTGTTGCTTCATGATTGAAATGATAGTGCAAGTCCTACAAGGCAGGGACCGTGTCTTTTTCTGTACTGTAAGGCATCCAACACACCTTTGGGCACTGTCAAACAACAATAATAATCCACGCCCACATTTACAGATTTACATAGTCTGCTAGTGCAGTGGGCAGAATTGAAAGAAACAGTGAGAATGCACCCTCAGAAATCCAGTATTTGTCATAGGCGGTTGGCAATAAGTGTTGATTGCTTCCTTTTTTCGAGAAACTTTTCACCATTTCCCTAAAATGGATTTTTAAAACCATTTCTCCACCACATAACTGCCTCCCCTCTCCAATTTTGTAAATCCGGGGTTCTCATCTGGCATGCTAATTGATTTTAAAATACGGGCAAATGATCATACCTTATCACTGTAAGATCCACTTCTCTGGGATGTGATAGTACCCACCATATAGATAGCCTGGATATATTGGAATGAGATCCGTTTGCTTTGCAACGTGTTCAGGGCATCGATATTTTTGTTTATCAAAAATTTAGGAGCAAAGTGGCTTCTGGAGAGGACTGCACAACCAGATCATGAAACTAACAATGCAACTACCCTCTGTTCTATTCATGCTCTTATGATATGCCCACCATTGTGGAATCTGAGCCCCAATGAAGCCCTCAGCTTTGGGGCCTGACACAAATGAAGTTCAGTTTCATAGATGTTAGTACAATTAAGTGCGTCCAGGAAGTCCCTGCCTGGCATTGTCAGGGCAGCTCTGATATTAGTTTTCACCTGAACACCTGCCAGAGCTGCTGTTTTGTTAATGCCATTCTCAGTAGCACAGCCTCGAGAAAGAACACTTCCTTCCAGACGTGATGTTGCAGAAACAGAAATACAGATGAGCTCCCTCTGTTATCTCACCCATTGCATTCTCCCTTTGAGAGGGCGTGCCTGCGGGGACTGCAGCAGTACCAGGGAACAATGAGGAAGGGCCAATGGAAAGACTGTCCCTGACTTCAGTGAGAGCAGGACTGCATCTCAGCTGCTCGTTTTTAATCTCTGTCTCGCTACTCTCCAGTGTTCTGAAGGCCCCGTGAAGCAGGAGGCTGCAGGCTGACGTCCAGTCTCCGGTTCCATGCGACTGCAGGAATATGCATAATGACTCTGGTAACAAAGGAATTGCTTTTCTATGCTATAGTCAGTTTGGAGAATAAATTCCCTTGCCTAAGCTCTAAAGCCTTGGCAGGCTGATCTATTGACCTATGCTGTGGCTGCTTCCTGTAGTATTTTCAGTTCTGTGTCTTACAGGGTATTTGCACTTGCTCATATCAAAACCCATAAACTGAAATTGAATTTTCCTGAAAGTCAAGGAGATCGATGGCTACCTCGGAAGACTTTTCCCTCTCCCCTCCCCCCGCCCCCCGCCAGCCAATCTGCACTGAAGGGTTTCCAAGCTTTATAGTTAAGAGGCTTTTGTGGTTGTTGCTAATTCCAGGCCTGTACTGGAGGCCACGCTCTGCCGTGCTCTTATGACAACTCCCTGGATGGAACGGTGGAGGGGAGCTGCTTGGAACAGAGTTTAGACCATTCTTTCCAAAAGTTAAATCCGTTTTTCAGTAAAACCTCTGATTAAAAGAAACAAACTGGGGAAAACTGGAGCCAGGTTTTACCAGAGCTCTGTCCTACTGGATGCTGAACATCCTGGCCCCATTTGCTGTATTGGGTAGCAATGTTCAGCTCCGTTGAGCCGTGGGTGAGAAAGCAATGAGTGAACTGTTAATCAAGTTGAACCGGTGATGACACAGTGAACATAAAGGGAAGGGATAAGCAAACCCAACCATACTTCCCTTGAAGTAAGAGTGGGGTTACTGCAAAGACACTGTAAAGCTATGGTTCATTTATTAGTTACACTGCCTTCCACAAAACATTCCCCTGTAACTGATGTGACCGAATGCACTGCTGTATTCACACCTTACACATGTTGTAATAATCTGTGTACAAAATATGCCTTGAGGTATCATTTGAAAACTAACAACTCACTGGTCAATAATATCATGGTGAATGTATGTAGCAACACTGTGTGTGAAGTTATGAAGTCTGCCTGTATGATGTTAAAGGCACATGTTAAAACTCACATAGCCCCAGTTAGGTACAACTGGTCAAGCAAGCTGTCTTAAAGGGATCTGTATTTACCTCAGCTTGCATATAAACTGCAAACCAAGTCCTTAGACAGTAAGCAAGGGAAGAAAGATGACAAAGAAAAACTGCATTTCAGTATACACATATTAAAAGAAACAGCATTAACTCTTCATCCCGACCAGACTCCATGTCTCCTTGCTCTCAGCTGGAAAGAACTTTATCTAGAAGTCACTTTCAGGATTTGGGCCTGAGGCTCTTAAGTCTTGGATAAACAATCAACATATGCCAATTTACACCAGCTGGTGATCCAGCCCAGTGACTTCAGTTCAGTGAGCAAAGGATAATGTGTCCCAGAGACTGAAACTCCCATATGGAACCCTCTCCAGATTTGCTAGACTTCTACATAATCAAAGCGTAGGAGTGCAGCATGTATTATCCAAGATTATTTACATGCATAAAATAAAGCCCGGGCATAAGGGTTTGTAGAACTGGGGCTAAAGCAGCAGTATGTAAGGCTGTTAGAAAAATAAACAGCACGGCCACAGTACAGCAGCTCGCTCATTAGCATCTAGAAGCGACGTTAAGCAGGTGTTTAGCTGGGCTTCCCTACTGGATATGAAACTCACTAATTATCAGACCTGTCTCAAGAACTATTAGCACTAATTAGCATTGCAGACCAATTAATCAGAAATTTTAAATTCCACTGAACAACTTTCACTTCGGATTTTCCCTTGTGCACAGTGTAATTTTTTAAGTCAGTAGCAAGATTAATAGCCTGGATTATGGTAGGATTTGATTGCTTTAAAATAACAGTTTTACTTGCACAAACCTTCACCCACCTTTACTTTAATCTTACTTTTAATAAGCACAGTTTTCTCCAATATTTAATATCCTTGTGGCTACTCCCTCTAGATCACAAGCCCTTTTGGGCTAGGAGTGCCAGCCATCCTCAAGGGGAAGGGTAGGGGGCCGTTGCCTTAAGAGTAGTAGCTGCCGTCCCCTGGCACAGCACCTTTGCTGAGCCCTGACCACATGTATACCCTTAATGACTTCTGGGCTTCGTTGTGGCTTACGAGCACTGGTCCATGTATCCTGGCTCAGTCTCTGCCAACAACAAGGAGAGCATGCCCACCAATACAGCTTTTAAGAGGAAGCAGCATGTGCTCCTCTTCATGGCACCAAATGACATCTTAGAGGTCACCAAATTAATTGGCAGCAGGTTTAAAACAAACAAAAGGAAGTATTTCTTCACACAATGCACAGTCAACCTGTGGAACTCTTTGCCAGAGGATGTTGTGAAGGCCAAGACTATAACAGGGTTCAAGAAAGAACTAGATAAATTCATGGAGGATAGGTCCATCAGTGGCTATTAGCCAGTGTGGGCAGGGATGATATCCCTAGCCTCTGTTTGCCAGAAGCTGGGAATGGGCGACAGGGAGTGGATCACTTGATGATTACCTGTTCTGTTCATTCCCTTTGGGGCACCTGGCATTGGCCACTGTAAGAAGACAGGATACTGGGCTAGATGGACCTTTGGTCTCACCCAGTATGGCCGTTCTTATGGCATGACCTCACCTCCTACCTGCCCCCTTGTGATGACTGGCATTAGCTGAGGGGTGACTAGCTATTAGCCATCTGCAGGCCTTGCACTCAGGAGAATGCAATGAAGGTCAGTTTATCCTTCCTCCCCTCCCGTGGGTGGATAGGGACAAAGGAAAGAAGATCCTTTTTCACACAACCAAAGATTAGGCAGCATCGGGCCCTTAAAATGACTCTTGTATCACATCTACAGATATAAATATTCTCCAATATAGTCCTGCTGTTGCTGAGGCAGGAGAAACAGCTCTGTCTTGGGCAGGCAGAGGAAAAGACATGGAGCTGGGTTTCAGGAAGGCAGCAGTAGGTCGGATTCAGCTCATTTGCAGGGCCTGATTTTCAGAGGTGCTGAACACTCACAATTCCTACCAACGTCAGCGGGAGCTGCGGGTACTCAATGGCTCTGGAAACCAGGCTTACATCATCTTTCGGGGCACTGTCGTGTTACTGAAACTTAACTGCTTCAGGTCCTTTCGTTGCCCTGTATTCCTAATAAAGCAGAAGTGAAGTGTCCCGTCATGGAGTTCTCTGGTGAGCATTTGCCCCTTCCAACACTGAAACATTCAGAACTCCGTTTTACATCTCCAGCAGAGTCTCTTCTTTGTAGAGGATAAAACAGGAGGCTTTAGGCTGGTGTTTGGCCCTCTGCATCTCGCACAGCAATTAAACAGAAGGGGAAGCATCACTTCCAGACAGTCCAAAAATCACTCTCGTGGTGATTCACTCATCCGAGTGAAAGGAGGGTAGGATTGGTTCTATTACTCATAGAAATTCTATTTTACCTCCACTAGGGATTTATTGATTGGCAAATATGAAGAAACATAGATGCTAGCTCTTTTAACTAAAGGACACTGTAACTCCCAGCAGAACATAAACGTCACCTGCCTTTAAATAACCTCCCTCCCAGACTGACCCTCTTTTGCCAGTCCTTGCAGAATCGCAATAATCCTTAGCAGGCAATCTATTATTTAGGTGCTTTGTTAGCTATGTGTGTTTGGCACTACTTAAAATTATTCAAATCAGAGCAGCTAGGCCATTGCATTGACCTGCACCACAGAGGTTTACAGCAAGTACAGCTTGAAGTGATTTCGACATGATTCAGTCAGACAATATTTTGTCAGTTTGGTGCAGCTTGCAAGGACTTGTACGCTTGAATTGCAAGCCACTGGGAATGCACCCTACCAATGTCATTTGATAAAGTAGGGGGAATAGGACAAACACCCTTTTCCCATAGAGATGGTGCCAAAGTAGAATGCTAAATTCCCATCGACTTCAACTGAAGTTGAAGGTCTTTAGCGCTTCTGAAACCAGCCTGCAGATTACATAACTACTGTGTGGACCAGACTCTACCCTGAACTACCCTATCATAAATCTAGAGTAGCCCCACGGAAGTCTCCATCCGAACACCCTCCAATGTGGAAGATCCTCAGCTTCAGCTGAAGTCAATGGAAAGTGCAGATGCTCAGCGCCTCTGAAAATCAGACCCCATAAGGCTGAGACAAGTAGTTAGAACAAAGAACTGGAAGCCAGCGGGAACATGGATTTTAACCCTGTTCTTGATTCAATCTGACCTCAGGCTAAACAGAAGTGAGCCCATTCTGTGCTGTCTATTGTACCAGGTTCCTTATTATTTATAAAATGTATTTTTATTTACAGCAGCACTTATGGGCCTCAGCTGAGATCAGGGTGTCATTGTGCTAGGTATTGTACATACATATGGTAAGAGGTAGTCCCTGGCCCAAGATCTTACAATCTAACTGGACAAAAGAGGCAAAGAGTGGGAGAAAAGCAGCATTCTTATCCCCACTTTCCAGATGGGGAACTGAGGCACAGAGAGATTGTGGCTTGTCCAAGACGTGGCAGAGCTGGAGATCACTTGGTTCCCAGTCCCATGCCTTAGTACGAGACCTGTATAAGACAAATCATATAGTTCTCTCTCCTGCACATAGCAGAGTCCAGAAATGAAGATAGTCGTGGCTCCCAAACGAGGCTTTACTGGCAGGTGAGGTGAATGGGCTACATGCTACTTAGCATATGTCTGCACTGCAATCAGGAGGTGTGACTGCAGCATGCATAGATACTCCCAAGCTAGACTGATGAGAACTAGCTCAAGTAACAATAGCAGTGAAGCTGAAGCAGCATAGGAGGGTGCGCAGGCGAAATCCTCCCACCCAGGCCGCTGCCCGGGCTCAGGGTTGCAAGCCCCTCCTGCCACTTGTGCAGTCGTGGCTACAACCAATTTTAGCATAATAGCTCGATCAGCACTAGCACGAATAAGTCTCCTCGAGCTGGGAATCATACCCCACCTCAAAGTGTAGCCGGACCTTTGGTCCCAGATCTGTACAGCACCCTGCACAGCGGCCCCCAGAGACTCAGCCTCTCCACCTTCACTCCCACTGGCATGCCTGTAACCCCTGAATGAGCCCACTTGGAAAAGCCAGCTCCAGACACACGTGGCAGCAGTTGGGCATGGGCCGTTTGCTTCCCAGTGCACGTTAGCCAGGTGCTTTCAAGGTGATGCCATGGGAACATGAAGCAGTGCTTGCATTCCCTAGGAAGCTAGGGCACATTTTCAAAGACTCTCATTGTACCTCCATGTACCAGCGCGCTCATTTTCCCCCCAGGCCCAGTACAGGAGCACATGGGATTTTGGCCTCTGCAATTGCCCTGGTGATTACACCTACAGCTGGCAAAATTAGAGAGAGCCAGATGGTGCCTTGCCATTGTCACGCTGCTGGCCACACAGGAGGCAGCTGGGAAGGGTAAACACTCCCACCACAATCATTACAGAGGGAAAAAATGAAGAAATGCATTTTGCACTCATAAAACTCCAACTTATTGCTAGAAGAAATCTAGTAGCTAGCAACTTCCAAAAGAGAAAAAAATATACATAAAAAAGTTTAGTCAGCAGTATGAGATCAATTACGTGTGACTGGAAATAAGAATCTATTTCAACAACAGGAAGATGGATTAAATACCCTTTGATATCCATTCACCATTGGAAATGACTGTTAACAGAGCAAGAGGCTCCTACTTTGCATTTTGGGAAAACATGGCAAACCTATCAGGGGTTCTAAGATTGCTCTGGGGCCCAGTCCAGTGAGGTGTGGAGTGACCTCAGCATCCATAACATAACCAAGTATTTGGAGATTTTCGGGGGAAACCCTGGGAAGTGGGTGAGAGGATTCTGTACTTTAAGAATGTTTTGTCATTATTAAATGAAGGGTTTTTCTAAATTGGTGTTTCCATTCTATACACTGTTCAAACAAACAAAGAGGCAAATCTTCCTCTACAGACTTATGAGTAGAGCTGGGTGGGAAATGAGTAAACATTTCAGAGTTCAAAAATTCCCTCCTCCCGCAAATCTTGCATCAAGACAAAGACAAAAAGCCTCGGTAATCATGAACCAAAACCCCTCATTTGTTTCTCCTCACTTCAGACCCATTGAAATATTTTGTTTTGATTCCAACTTTTTTTTTTAAATTCATTTTAGTTTCATTAGCACTTCTGACCAACTCTACTTACCCTGTAAGTGGTGAATAGGCTTTTTGCTGGGTCTCTCCTGCGGTGTATTTCACCCCTGATGAACCAATATATTGGAGTTCAGTGTGGTCTGACCCCACCTGTGAGTTTTCTCAAAATCTACTGATCCCTTATTACATATTCAAAAGGTAGCAGTCCTTTCTGAGGTTACGATCACAGAAAATAAGGCAGTTCTTATACCAGATATACATCCATCTCACCTCAGGATGGGATACAGAGACAAAGTTTCTTGACACCTTAAATGACTGCTTCTTGGAGCAGCTGGTCCTGGAACCCAAAGAGGAGAGGCAATTCTTGATTTAGTCCTAAGTGGAGCACAGGATCTGGTCCAAGAGATGAATATAGCTGGACCGCTTGGTAATAGTGACCATAATATAATTAAATTTAACATCCCTGTGGTGGGGAAAACACCACAGCAGCCCAACACTGTAGCATTTAATTTCAGAAAGGGGGACTACACAAAAATGAGGAGGTTAGTTAAATAGAAATTTAAAAGGTACAATGCCAAAAGTGAAATTCCTGCAAGTTGCTTGGAAAGTTTTTAAAGACACCATAATAGAGGCTCAACTTAAATGTACACCCCCACATTAAAAAAACATAGTAAGAGAACCAAAAAAGGGCCACTGTGGCTAAACAACAAAGTAAAAGAAGCAGTGAGAGGCAAAAAGGCATCCTTTAAAAAGTGGAAGTTAAATCCTAATGAGGAAAATAAAAAGCAGCATAAACTCTGGCAAGTGAAGTGTAAAAATACAAGTAGGAAGGCCAAAAAAAATTTGAAGAACAGTTAGTCAAAGACTCAAAAAGTAATAGCAAAAACATTTTTAAGTAAATCAGAAGCAGGAAGCCTGATAAACAACCAGTGGGGCCACTGGATGATCGAAATGCTAAAGGAGCACTCAAGGACGATAAGGCCATTGTGGAGAAACTAAATGAATTCTTTGCATTGGTCTTCATGGCTGAGGATGGGAGGGAGATTCCCAAACCTGAGCCATTCTTTTTAGCTGATAAATCTGAGGAACTGTCCCAGATTGAGGTGACATTAGAGGAGGATTTGGCACAAATTGATAAACTAAACAGTAATAAGTCACCAGGACTAGATGGTATTCACCCAAGAGTTCTGAAGGAACTCACAAGTGAAATTGCAGACCTACTAACTGTTGTCTGTAACCCCTCATTTAAATCCGCTTCTGTACCAAATGACTGGAGGAAGCTAATGTGACTCCAATTTTTTAAAGGGCTCCAGCGGTGATCCTGGAAATTGCAGGCCAGTAAGCCTGACTTCAGTACCGGGCAAACTGGTTGAAACTGTAGTAAAGAATAGAATTGCCAGACACATAGATGAACATGATTTGTTGGGGAAGAATCAACATGGTTTTTGTAAAGGGAAATCATGTCTCACCAATCTACTAGAATTCTTTGAGGGGGTCAACAAGCATGTGGACCAGGGGGATCCAGTGGATACAGTGTACTTAGATTTTCAGAAAGCCTTGATAAGGTCCCTCACCAAAGACTCTTAAGCAAAGTACGCTGTCAAGGGATAAGAGGGAAGGTCCTCTCATGGATTGGTAACTGGCTAAAAGAAAGGAAACAAAGTGTAGGAATAAATGGTCAGAATTCAGAATGGAGAGAGGTAAATAGTGTTGTCCCCCAGGGATCTGTACTGAGACCAGGGGTGAAAGTAAGTTAGAGGACTTACCGGTACGCCGGAGTCCTGAGCAGGGGGTGTGGCCTCAACCCAGAAGAGGCAGGGCCTTAAATCCCTGGGCCCTTTAAATCTTGATTTAAAGGGCCAGGGCTCCAGCTGCGGTAGTGGCAGCTGGGAGCCCGGGGCCCTTTAAATCACCCCAGAGCTACCAGCTGCAGAGGCGGCTGGGAGCCCCAGGGTTCGGGGGCGATTTAAAGGGCCCAGGGGTCCAGCTGCCATTACCGCAGCGGAGCCCCGGGCCCTTTAAATCACTGAGGAGCCCTGGGGGCTCCTGGCTGCCACCACTACCCCAGGGCTCTGGGCTCTGGCAGAGCTTTAAAGGGCCTGGGGCTCTGCTGTGGTAGCAGCTGCCGGAGCCCCTAGCCCTTTAAATCCCTGCCTGAGCCCTGCTGCCCGAGCCCTGGGGTAGCGGTGGCCCAGCTCCATCGGGGATTTAAAGAGCCCCAGGGCTCCAGCCACCGCTACCACCCCGGCCCTTTAAATGCCCGCCGGAGCCCCACCGCCGCTACCCCAGGGCTTTGGCAGCAGGGCTCTGGTGGAGATTTAAAGGGCCGGGGCAGTAGCGGTGGCTGGAGCTCCGGGGCTCTTTAAATCCTCACCAGAGCCCCCACCCCAGGGCTTTGGCAGCAGGGCTCTGGCGGAGATTTAAAGGGCTGGGGCAGTAGCGGTGGCTGGAGCTCCGGGGCTCTTTAAATCCCCGCCAGAGCCTCCCCCACCCCTACCCCAGGGCTTGGGCAGCAGGGCTCTGGCGGAGATTTAAAGGGCCGGGGCAGTAGCGGTGGCTGGAGCTCCAGGGCTCTTTAAATCCCCGCCAGAGCCCCCCCCCCCACCCTTACCCCAGGGCTTGGGCAGCAGGGCTCTGGCGGAGATTTAAAGGGCCCCGGAGCTCCAGCTGCCGCTACCGCCCCGGCCCTTTAAATCCCCTCCAGAGCCCCACCACTGCCGCTACCCCGGGCTTGGGCAGCAGGGCTCATGCCGGGATTTAAAGGGCCCCGGGGGGGTGGGGGGGTAACAGCGGCTGGAGCTCTGGGGCCCTTTAAATCTCCGCCACAGCCCCACCGCTGCCACCTCAGGGCTTTAAATTGCCCTCTCGGAAAGCCGGTCCTGGTATGGCGCACCGGCTCTTACCGGTACGCTGCACCAGGGCGTACCAGCTTACTTTCACCTCTGACTGAGACCAGTCCTATTCAATGTATTCATAAATGATCTGGAAAAAGGGGTAAACAGTGAGGGGTAAAATTTGCAGATGATACAAAACTACTTAAGATAGTTAAGTCCAAAGCTGACTGTGAGGAGCTACAAAGGGATCTCATAAAACTGGGTGACTGGGCAACAAAATGCAGATGAAATTCAATGTTGATATATGCAAAGTAATGCACACTGGAGAACATAATCCCTCCTATACAAATAAAATGATGGGGTCTAAATTAGCTATTACCACTCAAGAAAGAGATCTTGGAGTCATGGTGGATAGTTCTCTGGAAACATCCACTCAATGTGCAGCAGCAGTCAAAAAAGCAAACAGCATGTTGGGTATCATTAAGAAAGGGATAGACAATAAGACAGAAAATTATCAGATTGCTTCTATATAAATCCATGGTATGCCCACATCTTGAATACTGCGTGCAGATGTGGTTGCCCCATCTCAAAAAAGATATATTGGAATTGGAAAAGGTTCAGAAAAGGGCAACAAAAATGATTAGGCGTATGGAATGGCTTCCGTATGAGGAGAGATTAATAAGACTGGGACTTTTCATCTTGGAAAAGAGACGACTAAGGGGGATATAATTGAGGTCTATAAAATCATGACTGGTGTGAAGAAAGTAAATAAAGAAGTGTTATTTACTCCTTCTCATAACACAAGAACTAGGGGTCACCAAATGAAATTAATAGGCAGCAGGTTTAAAACAAACAAAAGGAAGTATTTCTTCACACAGTGCACAGTCAACCTGTGGAACTCTTTGCCAGAGGATGTTGTGAAGGCCAAGACTATAACAGGGTTCAAGAAAGAACTAGATAAATGCATGGAGGATAGGTCCATCAATGGCTATTAGCCAGGGTAGGCATGGATGGTATCCCTATCCTCTGTTTGCCAGAAGCTGGGAATGAGCGAGACAGAATGGATCACCTGTTGATTACCCGTTCTGTTCATTCTCTCTGGGGCACCTGGCATTGGCCACTGTCAGAAGAGAGGATACTGGGCTCTATGGACCTTTATCTGACCCAGTATGGCCATTCTTATGTTAAATGCTTATGACTGTGCTTCACTTTAAGTACATGGGCAGTTCCACTGAAAGTGTCTGTTTGCATGCTTAAAATTAAGTGTGAAATGTTTGCTGGATCAGGGCTACAACTGTGTTCCTCATCAGTAGCTAGTTACTGACATTAATTTTACAAGACACTTTAAGGGCCAGATCCTCAGCTGGTGTCAATCTGCACAGTTCCACTGACTAAAGTGGAACTACATAGATTTGCACCAGGTGTGGATTTACGGTTTTAGCCTAGGAGAACAGAGTATTTTTCCTCTTCTGCAGGCTACTGAAAGGCTTTTGTTGACATAAGACAAGCCTGTCTGATATGGTAACAGAGACAAAGTTATTTTATTTTGTTTTTTTAAAGGGACTTTTTAGCCACTGGTTGCAACACAGCTCAGATGGGCTACAGCAGACTGCAGAGTGCTTTAAAACGGCACATCTTGACCCTCCAGGCTCAGCTGGAACATAGTGCCTTTGCCAAATGCAAGGGCTCGTCGAGTCAGCTGTGTATATCTGTACTGAACCAAGCACGGGCTGCAGGGTGCCGTGCAAGTACAGCATATGTGCAAGGTAACTCACAGCTTCCATTTAACTCCAGAATGGAAGGGACCAGGAAAGGACCGCGAGAGTGTAAATGCAAAAGAACAAGAAACACTGGATGGATTTTCATGGACAACCAAGAGGAGTATATATCTCCTCCCAAACAAACACCCACATCCACACTCTGTTTTCTCTGCTCTCATTGCTGTTCTACCTGGGGAATAAGTACAACCGTAGCCTATGACAGTCGTTAATTATTTGTATTACAGTCATGGCTAGCCATCACAGCTGAGACTGGGGCCCTGCTGCGCTGGGTGCTGGACATACACATAGTCAGAGACAATCGTTGCCTCACAGACTTGAGGACAATCCATATTTTACCCAGGGAGGTCTGATGCACAAAGTGATTGAGCGAGGTTATAGAGGGAGCCAAAGGGTGGCAGAAAGACTGTATGTCCCAAATGCAGTTCTCAGTTACACCTAGGCAACTCCATTGACTCCAGTAAGGATGCGTGGATGTAACTGACTGCGGAACGCAGCTCGTAGTTGGATACAGCCCACAAAGTCGGAAACAGTCATCGAAAGGGCCTGCTTGTGCTATCACTTACACCAGTGTAAATTGGTGTAAATGGAGTTACTCCTGCTTTGCATCAGTGATAGAGGAATACAGAAAAAAGCTCATTAGGTATCTGTTCCGTGAAGACTTCACCAGATATTAAGGAGATAGAAAATAACGGGTAGGAAAAAGTCTAAGAGTAAAAGCAGCATGGGGACCTCCTAAACTAACAGGCTGAATTGTCCCAAAAGGAAAAGGGGAGTCAGCATGGCAAAGGTGCTTTTGCTACCTAAATACCCAGTTTCTTTAACTCTAGAGTCTCAGGCTTGCATACAGCTGTGTGAGATGCACAAAACTCACAACTCAACTGGTTTTCAGAGTCAAGATACCAGAAATAAGTAGTTATTTCATTGTCTGAAGATATGGCTCTCCTAGCCATAGCCTCGGTCTCCACTGCTCTCATTGCTGAAAAACATTAAAAAGGGACCCTAGAATCAAACAGCTCAGTGGTTAGTGTGGTAGGATTTATGGTATGAGCTTCCCCCATGCACAACATGGCTCCGTGTCTCACTCCCTGCTTGCATGAGTTTGTTCCAGAAGAAGCTGAAGCTGTGGTGACTTCTAGTCTCACAGCTCAAAGAGAGCGGGAACAATTAGCATGTTTTATCATTCAAGACTTGTGGCTTATTTATGTATTTAGGGTTAACCTGTGACTCGGATGAAGTATCTGTACGAGTCGAGGGAAGAGGAACCTGCCTTGAACTCCTACCCAGGCTGCTACTTGCCTGCATATGCTCAACCCCAGAGGAGGCGGGTGGAGGCTTGGTTCTCTCCTTGTGCTTGCTGCACAGTGCAGCCGAGCTAGTGCATGCGGGGCAATAGTGCAGGGCTTGTATAAGCTTGCACAGCGGTTTCTCACCCTTTGCCATGCTGGGTTTCCCATCGCCTCTAGCCAGGGTCATCCCATTTACCAATATGGGATGGGCCAGGTGGTCACAAAACCCAAGCTAAGAATCTTTGGACTAGCAGTAAATTAACACTTCCTCACCCCCAGAGCCAGGAGGAGAGGAAAATTTGACCCAAATGGCTGTCTGAGGGACAGCGCCTCTTGCCTCTGCTCCTGGGACAATGCGTCTTACACATCACCCCTTGCAGAGGGCAGTCCCTACTGTAACTACCTACACCTAGGTTAGTAGTTTATACCATGCTATTAACTAAAGGTTAGGCTGAACAAGCCCCCCTGGAACAATGAATCCCAGAGGAGTTGGCTAGGTCAGCTCAAGTGACTAGCGGTGAAATACTTAGCCCTGGTCTACACACAGAGTTAGGTTGATGTAAGCTGCCTTGCAACAGCCCAGTTCTGTAAGTGTCTACACTAAAATGTAACTCTCCCGCTACACTGACTTAACAACCACCTCCACAAGCGGCGTAGAGTCAACGTCGATACACGGCCCTGCTCACATCGAATGCTGCTGGCTTTCAGAAGCCATCCCACAATGGCCCACACTGACACTTGAATCTGTGCAAGTGCTCCTGGCGAGGATGTGCACCACTGCTACAAGGAACAAAGTGTAGACACACACAAGCGATGAAATTACCGCAGCGGCTGTATGCTGACATACGTTAGGTTGACTTAATTTTGTAGTGTAGACATGCCCTTAGCTACGAAAACTGCTCACAGTTTAGATACCATGAGCGTTAACTCCTCCTTGCAATGAACGGAGACAGTTCACAACTCTCTCAAGGCTAGAGACTGAGTTCTGGCTCAGGAACCCTCATCATAGTTCAAAAGGCGGTGGTGCCAGGTTGTCTTAAAGCCAGAGCTGCACACACCCCGACCCTGGAATTGTCCAGGCACTGGGCCAGTTCCTGGCACAACCTAGAGCAGCCTTCAGATCACCCTTGTTTACATCAACTGTCACTGTCCTCAACGGGCCGTTATAGAAACCAAAAGCTGCTGGGACATAAAGGAACTTGCAACATACATCACTTGCGAGTATAATTTGCACTTTGGTCAACTTGGACAATTCAACACACTTCCGTCAATGTCATTTTCGGATTCTGTTGTCCTTACAGTGCAACGCAACAGCATTCCACTATCAGGACATCAGAATCAGAAAGTTTAGGTTTCCAAAGAATAACAGTTCTATATGCTTAACACGCCACATGTTCTTTGTAACAGTAACCATTTCAGCCCGTGGATACTGACTGCTGTCATATGACTTTGGAAACCTGCAGGTGACTGGGGCGAGGCAATAAACGTTAGTTTCCTGCTAGCATTCTGGTGTGTTGCATCCTTATTATAATATCCTGTAGGTGATTTCTTACGCTGCAGTGTGAATATACCATCCTTTCCTGCAGGATAAGATATAAACACTGCAGAACCAGAACAATTTCTAATAATATTTTTTTAAAAGATTAAAGTTTGAATCTTAATTATTTGACTGTGTCCCTTTAAAAATTGTTGACATTTAAAAAATGGGTATTGGTAATTTGTCATCTCATACCAGAGATACACACATATCAACTCACATGACTTGTATGTTATACCTTTTTCTTACATCCCTGATCTATTTTATCTACCTTGACTGCAGTTTCTTTGTAACAGGAAACTGTCTGTTTTCACATTTGTAAAGTTTGTTTTCAGTTTGTGCTCTGACACAAAAATTCTAGGAAAAAAGCCAAAAGATCCTTTAAGCTTATTCACACTATTCATGCAAATATTTTTTCTGCAGTTATCTACTGATTAAATGTACATTCCATATTTTAACAGTTTGACTGCAAATAATACTTGCAGCATTAGCAAAAATGAGTCCCATGTTTGCAGAAAAATGGATTATTAGTTTTTACACTGAAGGCAAGTCAGTCAACCGAGCCAGCGTTTAAAGAAAATGATCAAAATCAAGTATAACTCTAGTTTCACCTGTTTGTAGAGGTGAAAACCAGTTAATTCAACTTCTGTAATAGTGAGTGCTATATAAGTAAATAAATAGCACGATCCAGGCCTTGCTGACTACTTTAATGTCCTGGGTATCCTCTAATTTGTACTGTCAACAATTCTGCTTATCTTTAAGAGGTTGGTAACTACATAACATGGTAAGATATGGAAGGCATCACAAAGGAGTTTAAGAGCCACTGTGGTTTCACCTACCACAGTGGAACAGCATTTTTCACTCTTATTCAATTTATGTCATTCATTAAATCTGCTTAAGAGGGGAATCCAGCAGTTCCTGCATACTCCAGCCGCTTTCCACAGAATGCTGTGTTCCTTGGTGACCAGTAAAGCCCAGGGAACTGAACAACCAATGGACTGTGTTATCTCAAGTAGTGCAGAAACACTGCTAATTAATGCTAAATTACAGCCCTTCAGTTTACACTCTGCAAAGCAATGGAAAGTAGGAAGAAGGAGGGTTGCAATGCTGGGACTGAAATGTTACATTTGCAGTCCTTTTCCTGTAACAGCTCAAAGATACCTTACTGTTGCATTTAAAGAGGCATTAGAATACCCCCTATGTATCGTGGAGTGCAGTTCATTAAGAATTCTCTCTCAGCACCTGGCCCTCTATTCAGCAGGATGATGCAAACCAAGCAAGAGTGTAGTGAGTACGCTGTACTCTACTGGAACACAGAGCAAGGTACTTTGACAAAATGATGGCAGACTGCATTAATAGCATGTTTGATGGACGCCT
The DNA here is from genome assembly GCF_965140285.1 of Lepidochelys kempii. NCBI lineage: Eukaryota > Metazoa > Chordata > Testudines > Cheloniidae > Lepidochelys > Lepidochelys kempii. The sequence goes on along the minus strand of NC_136394.1, from coordinate 19,182,012 downwards.
GTCTTATTAAATAAAGTGTCTTTCCGTACAGTGAAAATAATGAGATCCCTAGTGTAGGCCAAGCTATTTTTAAGAAGCCATTTTGGTTCTACACCAAGGATATCAACCAAACCACAACAGCGCTTTCAAATGTGACTTGGGGAGACATGAACAGATAGAAATGCATGTTCTGGTCTAGCATTCTGAATAATTTAACACAGTACGTTTCATAACAGTTTGGATGCTGAATTGCTGCTAACTCTTATTTGTTGATTTCATTATTAGATCTGTAAACCTGTTATTATCAGTGCAGGGCTGTTTCCTCCCTTCTGTACAGTCAGACGCACCATGTATTTAAGGTGCAAACAAACAATATCTCCAGTATTTCCACTGGAAACTCTCCCATCCTGAGCCCTCGCCTCAGGCTTGGGTTCCCTCGGGGAGCCTTCAACTAGTTTCAGAGTAGCAGCTGTGTTAGTCTGTATGAGCAAAAAGAACAGGAGTACTTGTGGCACCTTAGAGACGAACAAATTTATTTGAGCATAAGTTTTCGTGGGCTACAGCCCACAAGTTCAACTAGTTTGTTACATTTTACAGCTTTTCTCTCAGATTTCCAAGACCCTCCCAGCAGGTCAGTCTTGCACACCTGTATCCAAGTTCCCAACATTTCCTTCTCCTCTCTGTCTACAGACACCTCCTCCCAGCAGTTTCTCTCAGGCTGCCCCTGGTCCTGGCCTAGACCCTTTTAACCTCCTTCTAACAGCCCTGGCAAGGAAGGGCCTAGCAGCTATTCACCTTCAGCAACTCCTGCTTCCCCACAGACTTCTTCCAATCTGAGCAGCTGGGCCCTGCCTTGCACTCAGGGTCTCATGACACCCTCCTCCACTACATCCCCACATATTTGAACACTAAAGATGTGAAGCTTAAACAGCCACGCAGCACTGCAGGTCTACTAATAAATACAATTCACAAAAGCAGAGCACTAACCCCGCCAAGGGAAAAAATCAAACGACAAACTCCTCTGAAAGTCAAAGTTCCCCCAAGGCCTGCAGGGAGATGCGGTTCAGGCACATCAGTTTCATAGCCAACAGCACAAAAGGGAGCGATGTGGCTAGCTTCATGTCCCGACTGCCTTAACCTGATGGATCCGGTACCCATTTTGCAGCTGGCCTTTCAGGAAGACTAAGCAAGACTCAAACCCAAGCCCTTTGGCATTGTAGGTCCTTTAGCCACTCAGCCACCACACCTCCCTCTGAAAGTCTAGGAGGAGAAATAACCACAATAACCCACTAGACTAGAGAAATGTTTGACTACATCGGCAGAGCAAATAGTAATTAAAAACAGTCTTATATAGCTATAAGAAAAAGGTTTCCACACATAACACATCCCTCATCACTCAATATAACTAATGAATGCTACTAAATTAAAGGCTAACACAAAAATTAGAAATCTGACACTAAATAATTTTCTCACTGGATTTTTACAGAGAGAATCTGCTGGCTTTGTTCCTCGTGTAATACCTCTACATAATTACACAAAAACAGACCAAACACCAAAAGAAGTTAGGGCCTGACCCTCACCGAGGGTAAATCAGCTTAGCTCCATTGACTTCAATGCAGCTATGCTAGAGCTGAGGCTGCGACCTTTAGGGCTTGTCAACATGGTGCTAGCAAAGTGCACTGGAGGGGCATGACTCATAGAGCACTCTACCGGTACTAGTTAATACTTAGTCCTGCCTTGAGTGCAGAGGACCGGACTAGACGACCTCTCGAGGTCCTTTCCAGTCCTATGATTCTACGATTCTGTGCTCTACAAAATCACTCCTCTCTAATGAGCTCACCACACTGTGTAAACAAGCCCTTGGATTTAAGGGGAAAATGGGCCTTTCCTTTGGTCCTGACTTCTGCCAATGTATTCACCAAATAGTCTGGAAATTATACTTCCAAACTATGTTGACTAACCTGAACATTAAAGCCATTTGCAATTCAAAGCTTTAAATAGGTCACAAATTGTTGCTTCTGCTCTCTGATTGGATATTGGAAATTCTTGACTGGAAGAATGATAAGTAACCAATACACAACAAATGTATGTCTGGTATGAATATCAAACTATGGCGATTGCCCAGTATTATTCAGGAATAATAGAGACTACTCAGTCTCTATTATTCAGGAAAAAGAGCAGCACAACCCTACCAATAAGTCAAATTTGAGACATTTGTGAATATATTTGCACACGGATGTAGTGGAGTCAATCACATTTTTAAATCAAAATAGGTCTAGTTCCATCAGAAGCTGTAGACTTACTGCAGAAGTTACTGGGGGAGGTTATTTGGCCTGTGTTATGTAAGACGTCAAACTAGATGATCACAAATGGACCCTTCTGGACTTATTGATGAAACTATTAATCTTTTGTTTCCATTATCTGACTAGCTCTAAAGAACACAAGACCTTGCGGCACACAGTTACAGTCACTTTTGCTCCAATCTAGGAAAGGTCATTCTTTAGAGACTTGAACCTCTATGTGCAGAATTGCTTGTGTAAGAAATTGGTCCAAATTCACCCTTGGCGCAGCTCTGCTGACATCATTAAAACTAATACACCAGTGGTGACTTTCACCCACACACCTCCTGCCAAGGGAGCTAAGTTTAACTAAAAGTTTTCATGGAATAGGCACAGAAGGCTCAAATGACATGCACAGGCGCCAACTTTCCTTGGCACCGGTGGGTGCTCGTGCCTCCGCCCCCAGCCCCGCCCCGACTCTGCCCCCTCCCAGCCCCTATTGGACCCCTCCCCAAATCCCCGCCCCGGCCCCGCCTCTTCCCCGAGCGTGCCCCATTCCTCCTCCTCCCCCCTCCCTCCCAGCACTTGCTGCGCGAAACAGCTGTTTCACGGCGCATGCACTGGGAGGGAGAGGGGAGAAGCAGGATGCGGCGGTGTGCTCAGGGGAAGGTGGAGCAGAGGCAGAGGTGAGCTGGGGGGCGGGGCAGGGAGCTCCCGGCAGGTGCAGAGCACCCACTAATTTTTCCCCGTGGGTGCTCCAGCTCTGAAGCACCCATGGAGTCAGTGCCTATGATGACATGCACCACAGCAAAGGGGTTTATAGATCCTTGGGCCAATGGTGGGTAAAAGGCTCCTCTTGTTTTCCTGCTGACTATTTAGCACTGAACCAGAAGTGAGTTAGAATCAGATAAGGGACTACTCCTTGTTGCAGTTGGCTAGCAATAATTTCATCCTAGACAAACATTGTTAAAACTGACAGGAAAGGAAGCTTGGTTTACAGTCTGATCTCACTTTGAAATCTATAGTAGAACAAAAGAGGCTGACCAGTAAAAGCTGGTCTCTAGAAAAATACCCATTTAATGTGTCATTCTGATATCTGATTAAAAGTTTTGATAAGAGGTAGGATGAGAGAAGAGAATGATTTCCCCCTATATTTTGTCTCCTTTGGAATTTCTCTGGAGATCTCAGGAGGGATGGAAAGGCCTATAGTCCAAAACCTCTGAGTTTATCCATTTCTCATGGATTCAATTCTGATTAAAACTGTTTTCTTTCTCCCTTTTCTGAGAGACTTGCTGAGTTCCAAAACCATTTCATGTGGCACCCTCAAGATGTTTGTTCCCTTTGTTGTTTGAAAGATTAATTCTCATTTTGACACTGTATAGAACTCAGAGACACGACCTGATTGGCTGTCTCTTTTCATTTCGGACGGCAAACTTACTCACAGGGTTTTCACGAGACCCCTTTGTCCAGTTCTTGCACCCCAGCTTAATTACTTCTTCTCTCATCAGTAACACGCAGACATAAATCATACTGTACCCCCTTCTTCTGATACCATTGTTTCCTTCTGACCGATAGCAGTGTCCACGGCCTTGCAAGTTGGCTTCCCAGTGAAAGAGAATTCAGTGACATAGAGTCTGGATATATTCCAATTGTAACTTTTATTTTACATGCATACACCAGTCCTGGAACAGAAGTGGTCAAACAGCATGCAGGGCAACCACTTCTTCCAAGAATCTGAGACCAGTACCAATGCCCTTCCCAGAGAGCAGCTCTGCGTAAAGAACTGACTCTAATCAGAGCCCAAAGCAGAGAGCAGCAAGCGTTTGTTCACACAGCTTCCTGTCCCCAGAAACTGCATTCACGTAGAACCTTGGATAATTTAAAAGGCATGAAAATACATGATGACTTCCTAAGACACAAAACATGCTCACATACCATTTTTTTTCTTAGTATGTGTAAGAGTGCCATCTGGTGACACCTGCCCAAACAATTTTTTAGGGATTCCCTATTTACCAATTTCACCAGTACAGATCCGCCTGTAGAATGCATCTCAATAACTGCTGAACTGTTTTGGCTCAATTATACCAGCAAAATTCAGCTGGAGACAGAGACCCAGCATGGCGGATTTCAGTCCAAACAGATGAAATCTGGCAAAGTTATGAGTAAATAAAAACCAGAACTTTCAATTAAAGTATTAAGCAACCTTCACTCTAGGAACCGGTGCTAGACCTACCTAGAATTATTAAAGAACTGCAAGAGGAACTTTATTTCTTTAAATCACAGGGGCTGCAAATCCATTCAAGCCTCACCCATTCCCATTGTACCTCAGCACCCTTTCAGAATCCTGGATGTGCCACTGACTGTCTTGCTGGTTAAGTGCTGGAGCAGTTATAGTCTGGAGAGAGAGCAGCAGGCAGTTCTACTTGGCAAACCGACAGGGCCCCCTACGCAGACCAGCTGGGGATCGAGCCTGTGGAGTCTTGTTCGCTTGCATCTCTTAAATAGCCCTTGCCAACCTAGGCTATTGTTCCTCATTTTGCATGGGTGTATGCTGGTTTCAATAGCTATCACTTACACCTACCTGGCTCTTTTTATTCAGATAAATTCACCACGTTCAAAAGCTTGACAGATCACAGTCCACACAGTGAACAGAATGAGATTTACCTCAAGTGCAACAGTAACTCAAGCATGTCAAAAGACTATCCATTGGATGTTAAACAATATGGACAGTTGAAGGTTTCTGTGCCCGTCATTTCAGTCTCTTTGCACAGACAACTCTTGGAATGTGGAAATCCTTGACAGATAGAGAACAACAACAGACTGTGAATATCCCAGTGCTGCAAATTAGAGGTTCTAACAAGTCACTCTGCACTGACGTGGATTAGAGTAGACAGACTTCCTTGCTCTATGATCCTTCAAAACGTTTTATAGTGTCGTTGCTGTACTTCCTGAAATACAATTGGAAATAAACATGAAAGATTCCCCGGGTACTGGATAACGGGACTCCTAGCTTTTCTCCAGTAGGTCATCTGTTGCAAACTATCCTCCAAGCTGGTGGTGGCAAAAAGTTGTTCCTTGGATTGCTGATCCACAGCCCATTCACTGTAAGCCTATTCACTGGGCTTTGGCTCAGACCCCAGATGCTCATAGTAAAAGAAATGAGCTGGTGAATTCACAGAAGTTCGTCCATATCACAAGCCGCCCTGACAGCTGGCACTAAGTCCCTCTCTCATGGGCAGTCTCAGCACAGATCCCACTGCTTCATTATACATGGAACTGACCTACCCACCCACACCTTGATGGGGTTCCCTTGGGTTAGTGTTCAGCTGCCTTGTGGGTGCCATAGGGAAGCTTGCTCTGCCCTTTCCTGCGCTGTACCTTTTCTTTGACTAGAAGCCATTCTACAGGGCTGTCAGTCCAGCACTTTTCACCAGTGCCAAGTTCACAGAGAGCATTTTTCTTTAAAGAGAAACGTGATGATTAATGTGATCAGGAAACAACCACCACTCTGATATTCAAGTAAACACAGGCTAATTCTATAGACTACTGTCAACATCAAGAACTACTCACACCACGGATTTATTTTAAGAAGCTATTTTTGGAGATTAAGCATCTCTAGAATTGGATGGACTGAAGGATGTGGACATGGGTAGCACACGCTGTAAACACAACTTTGCACCCCATAGCACCTTCCAGCTAGAGCAGTGGTTCTCAACCTGTGGGCTGCGGCCCCATGGGGGTCCGCAGATTCCGTCTAAAATCTCCAACGAGGTCCTCACCTCCATTTGAAATTTTTTAGGGATCCGCAAGTGAAAAAAGGTTGAGAACCACTGAGCTAGAGATCGCAAATGCTGCGCCTAGCTCCGTGCAGGTGTTCAGGGGCAGAGAAGAGAAGGCATTCCTGTGCGGACCTTGCACACTGTGTTCAAGAAGCAAGGGTCTCTAGCACCGTCAGTGGCACAAAAAGACAGAGGGGCGGTGGGGCGGGGTGGGGGGGGGGAACGACAGTAAGAGAATAAACTTTAATACAACTGGTTTCCCTTTGATAGGCTTTTGCTTTATGGCATTATTCTGATGTCCAGTATTGCAGTGAGCTTCCCCAGAGCTTTTGCAGTGCCAGGCAACGTGAGAATTAAAAATACTTGTTCAAAATCAAAATGTCATCTGCTCTTAGCTTTCTGTGTTGCTTCTTTCCACTTTGTTAAAGAAACTACTTGAAGCAATTGCAAAGCTTCAGTGTTCCAGGAGTTTAAAAAAACAACAAAAGAACAACCAGACTGAAGGGAGGAAACACGTGCTACATGAAAGAATGGCTTTTTCATGATAAAGTATTACTTTAGGTGAAGAGCTACACTAATCAAAATGTAGGATGCATGATTCATGACAGCACTGATGCTAATGCTGGCCAGTATGCACGTTAGAAAGACAATAGTGTGATTAAGTATCAGCTTTATCGTCTGATGTATGTACATTTTAGGCCTTGGCAAATGAATCCTAATGTTCCATAGACAATGAAAATGAATGAGGAACAGAACAGGTTGGAGGTTTGTGAAGTGCAGGGAGTTATTTTCAATGGTGTATTATCTAGACTAAATAAAACCTGCACAGAAGAGCACAGACACTGCTGGACTGGGAGAGTCTGCCTTTTAAGGATAAAAGAAAATATGGGGAGTACAGTCTGCAGGAGTTCACAGAGCAACATAGTAGGGTCTGTCTAATGCAACTGTAGCCTTCACACTAGCATCATGTTTGCTGTACAATGCATTACTATGTATTATTTACATGATAGCAGCACACAGAGTCTATCGTGCTCGGTGCTGTACATATCTAGTAAGAGACAGTCCCTGCCCCAAAGAGTTTACAAATTAAAAAGGCAGAGTGTGAGAAAGGAAGTTTTGTTATCCCCACTTTACTGATGAGGAAATACAATGGCAGAGAGCTTGAGTGACCGACCCAAGGTCACAAAAGGAGGCAATATTTGATCAGTAGATAAAACAATAATACAAAACCCAGAACGTAATACAATTTTATAGGGAAACATTTTGATTAAATGCCTCTTTATTGAGCTAACAGAGGAGAGGTGAACAAATTAGGAATGAATAAGACAGCTGCATTCCGATCCCAAAACTTTGTTCATTTTGTCCATTGGTTGGGTTGAGAGGTACTCTGGCCAGGGAACCTCCCATAGGGGAGAATGTGGGCACGAGGCCCTTAAATTACAACTCCCATGTGGCACTGTGGAAGCTCAGGCCAACAAAATTTGAAGCCAAGCTTCCTCAAAATGAAACATTCCTACTTGGGAAAACTGAAGTGAAGTATTTCTGGGTCCAGTTGACCCAACGGAAACTTTTGGGGTTTGGCCAGAAGTTTTTGGGGTTTTTGAGAAAAACTCAAAGTTTTCTGTAGAGGGGGAAAAAAATTCAGACCAGCTCTAGTCCCTCACTATGGCTTTGACTAACAGCCAGCCACAGCATGAAGGAAACAACAGAAGTCTTTTAAATTATTGCTACTTACTTTTTAGCCAGTTTAATAGCTTCTTTAAAGGCAACAGATCAACTGCCTTTGCTATATCCTCCAACACAGTGTGACTCCAACACTGCATGACAGATGAATGCTGGAGACATTTGGCTTTTAGCATGGGGAAATGCATAATTAGCCTTGATGCAGAGAGTTTCACGTGTACGATTCCTCACAGTATTTGGGCCCTTTGGGTTACATCTGATGCCTTGACAGAGAACTCAATGGGTCTAACGTCCCCTATCTTATACTATGTCATTGTTTACACCTGTGCAAAGTGTGGCCATGCAGACTTGCACTGAGATAAATAACAAAATAGGCAAGGCCGGGGAGAATCAGGCTCAGTGGCTTAACTTCCTTCCTACTATCTATACATTGGACTGAACCGGCTCTCACTGAAGCCAAAGGCAAAACTCCCACTGATGTCAGCGGTGCAGGATCAATCCCGATGCAATCATATTACTAGCAATCCCTATGTAAAGTCGTGACTTGCTCCGCCAAGCTGCAGGGCTCCCTCCACTCCCACTGAAATCAGTATCCTAGGATTGGGCTTTGTTTCCTGGCTGGTGTCACAATGCAAGTGCCCAATCTATTCCTAGCTCTGTTCCCCCATTTGTGCCCATCTAAAGCTGAACCCTTTAAAAGTTATGGATCACTGACTGCACATTTCCGAGCATGGGACCAGATCACATACCCCCAGCACTAAAGCAGCCAGTGTTAATATACCCAGCAGGCAGACCACCTTGCCTCAGATAAATACCTACATGACCTGGTAAAAACATTTTCTCCCTGCTACAGTAGTGTGGGATGTGCCATTGTGAAGCGGTGGAAGGTCAGCCTCTCACACTCTCCTTCACTAGATACATCTCAATGCAAAGTAATATCTAATGGAGGTAATGAATACCGACACAAACGTTTCTCCAACCCAGTTCTCCTCTGGCAGTAATGACTGACCAAGATTGATTAATCTAATACCAAAGCAGGTGGTTTGTTTGTTTCTTCCATAGGATTCATTTTTCAAATTAGATTCAGATTTTTCTCCCAAGGGAAGGGTTACAGGGTAGAGAGAAATGTTCTGATGATTAAGGAGTTACCTACAGCCATCCAGTATAATTTCACAGCTGACGTCTCTCCAAACCATTGGAGACAGGGGCTTGATTCACCACTCTGTTAGCCCAGCTTTACACCTGTGTAACCCAATAGAGTTACACCAGAGTAAAACTGGACCAAAGCAGTGATGAACAAGGGGAGTGATTCTGTGCTGGTTGGCACTTTGCACACTCGTTTGTGCAACCGAGCACAAAGTGGGTGTAAATTACACAAAATTCAAGGCAGAGCTTGATAATAAGAATCATACCTAGGAACAAAAAGGATGAAATCAGTTCCATGAACAACACATGGTTATCTGTAGGGCCCTACGAAATTCAAGGCCATGAAAAACACATCACAGACCGTGAAATCTGGTCGCCCCTGTGAAATCTGGTCTTTTGTGTACTTTTACCCAAAAGTAAAAGACCTACTGCTTAATGTTAAATTGTATTGGCTGAATTTAATCCCTGTGTTGTAAGAAAGTCATTTTAGTGTTTCTTTCCACAACGAAGAAATGGCACTTGTTTCTCCACTGCCTCACGGGGTGTCCAAAGAGAGGGTAAGAGGCTAAGCACAATGTCATCTGCCTTCCCAGTAGCAACCTTCACCTCTGCACAAAACATGCACTGTGGAAGACGTAGGCTGAGCTAGGAAATGGCGGGGCGGGAGGAAGCCCCAGCAGGTCCCTCCCCTACACAGATGACCCACAAGGGAAGTTATAGACAGTTAACACTTCCTGAATTATCTTCCACAGAGATGTAGCCCACAACAGCTGGGTGCTGGGCACTGCTAAACAGCCAGCATGATGCAAAATGCACACGAGGGGCATGCAATAAGGAGTTCCTTCACCCAGCTTTTCAGGGTCAACAAGACGGGGGGGCCTGAATCCCTGACCTCTGCTGCTCTTGAGAGCCAGGCCCACAGTGCCCCCGGGTTGATCCTTTTGCCTAGCAGCAGAAAGTGTGGGCTTAGAGGACTGTGGGAAATTACCAGGAACGGGCGAAGAGCAGCAATTCTCTGCCATCCAAACTCAGCTGGACACGTGGATTGGCTGGACTCTTGCAGCAGCAGCTGACGCTTTCCTGTACTCCCACGGTTATATCCTCTGACCTACACGACCAACTTCAGTGGAGACAGAGCTAAGCAGGGATGTTTTTATCATGAGCCATAACACGTCACACCTAAGGACCAGCCATACCGTTTTTCAGCGCCAGTGCAGCTCCACCAGTGATAGAAATGGCATAAGCTCCAGTGCAAACAGGGCACAGGCATCTTTAACCACAAGCTGGGCGATGTTTACATTAGACCTTGCAGTGTCAGTAGCACTGGCAGAGCTGCACCAATACTGAAGACAAGTAGCAATTCTCCTAGTGTAGACGAGACCTGAGAGGGATTTTGGCACTTCTTTAGGCTAGAGAGTATTTACTAGTCTGTTATACTGTTCCTAATTTGAAACAACGTGTGACGGATGGGAAAGGTTAAATAGGTTTGATCAGCAATACAAATTGCACTTTATATTAATTTAGTCAGAGGTAAAATGCAAACAAGTATCTCTTTTATATCTCATTATAATATCTCTTTTATGGTGGTCTTATTTTCTACATTCAGATTGCATACTGTGTAAATGCTGCCAACCTAATAATTCCAGCACACAAAATATCACTGTCCAAACTTCTCCTAATCAAGCTCCATTTTAGTTTGAAAATAAGACCAGGGAATCTTTATTGTTCAGTCACGAATGTCCCTTGACATGAATCTCAGTCATCTGTTCTTGGTATCAGTGACACCTTTTGTTCAGTCCGTTGATGCTCTCCTTCCTTCTGAGCAGTGCTTCAGTTTCCCCTTGAGTTCCCCCTGCGCTTATTGAAAAGGCCTTTGAGCAGCTCCCCATCCGGTAATCAAAGATTACAGATTAGATAAAGACAAATTAGAATGTCTGGCGTTGAGCAGCAAGGACATTTGGTGAATGTCACAGAGATGCACACACGAACAAATCACACATTGTTTGTTATCATGAAATGTCCTTTGCCTTCGGGTTGGCTCTCACTCTCCTGCGTCTTATTAATGTAAGCAGAGACAGGGTGGGCTCCACCCTGACATCTGGTGGTGAGGTGTGGCAAGTTGTGGAAAAGAACTGATCAGGGGCTGATCTCATTTGCATAGGCACACCCACCCCGCCTAGAATGAGGCCATAACTGCCCAAATCGTCACTTTGGCTGCTGTGGGATCCCCAGTGTCTCTGTTATTGGGGCGGGAAGAATAAATTGTTAGTACCCTGATTATGGGAACTGTGCTTGGAACTGTACTTGGCCTTTTTGTTATGATGGAGGACTCACCATCAACTGAGTAGCACTCACTAGGCAAGGGACATGGGTTCCAAAACTCTGTGAATTGAGAGAGACTTGAGACAGGTATTAGTGCCTGGTGGTGTAGGCCCCTTTGTGAGGGCCTGAAGCACCAATTGCACCTCTGTCTCTCTCCACTGTGGAATGTCAGAGCTAATTTTGGGTCTATTAAGAGTTTTGTTACAGGTACTGTGCTGAATTCACTTCAGCCTTATAGTGCACCAGCACTAAGGCTACCACTACTATGAGCTGAAATCACTGAGCACTGTGTCAAGTAGTGGGGAGCCGGAAGATCTAGTGTGCAGTGGAGCCGGTCGTGAGACAGCGGTTTGTTCGTGAGACGGCGAGCTGAGCGGAGCCGGTCGTGAGACAGCGGTGTGTTCGTGAGACGGCGAGCTGAGCGGAGCCGGTCGTGAGACAGTGGTGTGTTCGTGAGACGGCGAGCTGAGCGGAGCCAGTCGTGAGACAGCGGTGTGTTCGTGAGACGGCGAGCTGAGCGGAGCCGGTCGTGAGACAGCGGTGTGTTTGTGAGACGGTGAGCTGAGCGGAGCGGAGCCGGTCATGGTGGAGCGGAGCAGAGCCCTGTGGGGCAGTCAGCTTCAGGACACGTAAGGTGCCCCTTACCTCTTTCCCCCACACCCAGGCACATTTTAGCCAGATTGGGGAGTAACACTCTGCAGGTGAACTTTTGAACTCCGGGGCTGGACTTTTTTTGGACTTTGGGTGATTTGTGGATTGCTGGACTCAAGAGACGTTTGGGTTCTGGGACTCAAGAGCCTGAGGGAAAGGATGTGGCCCAATTTTTCTGGGGTGGGTCAGTGTTCATGGTTTGGTTAATGAACACTAGTTGTGGTGTTTCCCCAATTTAATGCTGATGTTGTTTGCCTCATGTTATTAAAGATTCTCTACTACACCAAGACTCTGTGCTTGCGAGAGGGGAAGTATTGCCTCCTTGAGGCGCCCAGGGGGTGTGTAAGATTTTCCCAGGTCACTGGGTGGGGGCTCGAGCCAGTTTTGCATTTGCTTTAATGAGAGGGAACCCCTGTGTACTGAACCCGGCGCTTGCTGCTATCAACTTGGCCTGGCAGAAGGGTTACATTAACTTCTCACTTAACCAGGATTCTTCACTCGCAGGAGTGTTGCTCTGAATCAGACTTGGGTGAAATCCAGGTCAAAAATGGAATCAGCTGGGGTCAAATCTAAAAGGAGGTTGTAGCAAGAAAATGTTTTGTTTTGGCTGAGCCGAGCCATGGAAATATAATAGAGTACACATATAATAGGGTGAGAGAGAGAGAGAGCAAATCACACGACAGATGTTAGTCATGTCATGTAAGGCACTACCGGAAAGTCCTCAGTTACTATGGTGATGGGGGTAGTATAAGAACCTATATAGAACACATATACACATACACGTACAAATGAACACACATATGTGATTTAAGGCTGATTTTCGTCCATTATAATTAATACCAAATGAATTTACAGGGGGTCCTGCCTAAATCCCTGATCTTAACCACAAAACTTCTGAATGTTCAAATTCTGCATCCAGAATTAATTCAGAATTTCACAGATTGCCTCTACCTTTATAACTGGCTGAATCAAAATCTTGGATCCAAACACCCCAAATCTCAGAATTTGGGTCTTTCAAATGTTGGCTCCAAATACTGTGGCTTGAGCCCTTCTCCAGGAATAATATTGCAAGTATTTTTTCTATATTATATTACAGGAGCCTTTTCAGATGGAGCCTATCTTATGATATTGGATGATAGGCTAGCAATGCAAATACAGCACAATGTCCCTGCTAAAAGAACACCCTGTATAACACGTCAGCTTTTCAACATTTAAAGAAATGAAAATGTCAGTTGCCTTTGGACATCTCATTGGGACAGGACTTTCTGAAGCTTTTTCACTTCAACTGTTTGGCACTTAATTATTACTTTTCAGTTTTCCAGCACTCCTGTGTGTGAAGTTGACATGGAGTAATCTGAAGCAGAATGACTCAGGAGAGAGATTTGGACATGTTTCCCTTTTCTTTCTTATGCTGAACGATAATGCTGGCACAAGGTCACACAGGGAGTCTGTATCAGAGCAAGGAATTGAATATCAACCTCATGCCTTAACCACAAGGCCCACTTTCCTCCCTAGGGTAAGCAAGACTTAGGACTTTAAAACAAGTCAAATGAGGCAGATGGGAATCTATAATCTTCCACATTTTATTTTGTCTTTCTTGGCATCCTTTATACCTGTGAGATTTGTTTTTCCTGTTTATTTCCTTGGAACTGCAATAAAAATTGGAAGGTGGAGTGTGGGGGACTGCTTCGTGGCATTTTTAAAGGAAGAAAAATCCACTGCCCTGAATGTGCCAGGGGAATGGGAGGAAACAATGCTTTTCAGAAGGAAAGGAAATAGCTTTCGTTGAAGTTGAGAACTAGAAGTCCCTGCTTAAAGTCTGGAATAGGCGATAAATAAAGTTAATGGTATATTTCATATGGCAAGGCATTAAAAGATGTAGACTTGAAATGTGAGGATTCCTATGCAGTTTCATATGGCATCCACATTATTACTAGCTAGTTCATAATTATTCATGGGCACAATGAATGTCAAGGGCAGAAGACAGATTAGCCACTTTAATAGTGCCATCTTAATTTGTAACCAGTATCAGACAGAACTTTGCCTTCAAGCAGACTTTTCTCCCACCTCGCTAGCCTAGAGATGTGTTGGTAGCCAAGTGCAGTCCTGCTTCCATCTCCAAGAGGAGCTGCTCAGATTTCCCAGGGCCTGACTGATTAGAAAGCAAGTAGATTGGCACCTAAGTGATTACCTGGCAAAAACTGTCCTGACAATGGGGCAACCACAATTCCGTGGGTCAAACAGGGACTTCAGGTCAGGGGAGGGGTGGCATGGTACTGAGGTGTATTGAGCTTGTGTGAGTGAGGTTGGAATGAGATGGTGGAGGGACCTTGTCATCTATGTGTCGGAGCTGTGAAGCAAAGAGGCTGGAAGAAAGGAGTGTCCTATATGTAAATAAGGATTAGAAAGAAGTAAAAGCAAGCAGGAAACAAACCCAAGCCCCGGTTCTGAGGTTCAGCCACAGTTAATATTGAACAATGATTGTACCTGCTTTTAACATTTGCTGAGCTGCTTATTAAGAAGGTCCTAATAGAGATCGTTTGAGTGATCAGCGTGCTGAGGAGCTATTTAGGAAATGCTGCTGTCTACAGAATGCTCTTCTTCAGCTTCATTGCTTCACAAAGGCTCTACTCATACTTAAGAAATGCATTTCTCAAAGCAGTTTGAATGTTTATCATGTGCTTTTGGTGCTACACCAGGGCAGTTTGCGCACACTGTCTCCTATATATTGTAGGTGTGCAACAACCATTCTCTATCATTGGGATGATTATTAATTTTACTGTGGCGTAGAGCCCAAAGGACCCCTTGAGCTGGGCACTGTGCAGACACGTAGGCAGAGAAGATTCCTGCCCCAGGCAGCTCACAATCTAATTTCAACCAAGTGGTAACAAACGCTAAGCGGGAAGAGGCCTGGGGAAGGGAGACCAAGGGAACCATAACCATAAGATCATGCAGTTGCATAGTAGCTGTGTGCACAACTCGATGGGTCTAAATCATTTGAATTCTCTTTTCTTTTATAAATTCCAGCTAAAGCCAACGACTGCTCAGCCCAACAAAGTCCTTGTTAATTGGCCAAAGCCTGATAGGTATGTAATACGGGGCCTTTGTTAGTACCCCTTGTGGCAAGATGAGGAATTACACCAATCTCCCATGCCTCCCACCCCCCTTATGTCACCACACCCAATTCACCATTTGTCAAGTCCCCATTATGACCCCTGGCCAGCTCCTCAGTGATCTCTGTCCCCTTCAGGATGGTGGGGAGTCAGACATTCCATGGTATTAGGAGGAGATAATCTGCCCTAGGCAGGGTGACCAGACAGCAAATGTGAAAAATCGGGACAGAGGGTGCGGGGGTAATAGGAGCCTATATAAGAAAAAGACCCAAAAATCCATCCCTATAAAATTGGGACATTTGGTCACCCTAGCGCTAGTTCTCCTGGGTTAAAGGCCTTCTCCAAAAGCACCTGGCTAGAGTAGAGGAGTAGGGAACCCAGACCCACCCACTCCTCTGGGTTCCAGCTCAGGGCCCTCGTTTGGAACAGCCGGAGGCTGTCCTTCTCGGTCCCTCAGCTACTCTCCCCTATATGCTTCCCCAGCCTCTTATCCTGTTTCTCCCTCTTTGGAGTGCCATGACAAGTTGTCAGAGTGGATGGAGGACTTGAGCAGAATACTTTAAGGAAAAAGCTGCTTTAGATTTTATGTGCCCAAGTGGTGCAGCGGATATTGCTGAACTGCTAGGTTACCTTGTCCTATATCATCAGATCCTATAAGCTATCTCACAGTTAGTTTGGCAAAATAATCCTGTGCTCTATTCTGAGCTATCCCAATTTTACTCAGTAGAGTCATGATATGACAGCTGGTGATATATCACTGGGAACCATGACTCACAGTCTAACTATGTCACCACAGCCCTTTGAAATGATGTTACTATTCTTGGGTCATATTCTAAAAGCCCTTTTAATCTCCACTGCAGCTAAACAAGAATTGGGTTCTCTGTTCTTTCTAAGCACTGTCCCATTGCCAACATGTATTTCTTATTTAAGTTCGTGGGGCATTTTGTTGCCTCTCCAGCTGAATCTTGCCTTTCCATAAACTTATTTTACAAGCCTTCCCATCTGTTTCTGAGCTCTGTGTGTGAATGCTGTGGATGTATAAAGCCACAGACAGAGGAAGAGAGAGAGAGAGAAATGTGTATACGTGTATATGTTTATCTCCTGCACAGCACATAGATGCAGCCTGCCAAGATGTGCCGTGACAGTGTAGTAAAATACAATTCTGAATCTTCTTCACTATTGAGCCTTCTCAGTATTATGGATGTATTTAATATTTATGACCATGATGAATTATACTGATGGCGTGGCTTCCCATTATTGAATCAGAGCCAGCAATATGTGTCTCTCTCGGGGGCTTTACGCAGACTGTTTTGGGTTATGAGCTCTTTGTGTGCATTAAGACTCCATCTTGGGCCCATTACTATTCTGGCTTTTTATGTTAATAGTAAAGTAGACTATTAGCATCACATTCCTTCTCATCTGTTTGCCAGTAACATGTAACTAGAGTGCTCTCTGCATCTGAATATTGCTGAATGGGGACTCTCAATCTGCTGTCTAACCCTCCTGGTTAACTTTAGTACATCAGGGAGATGCACCTTGCACAGTTAAATATCAGTAAACCAAAGGTGAATACTAATTTGGTTTTGGCTGGGGGCAAAACAAGCCCCACTGAGATCACTAAATAACAAAAAGCCATCTACTTTCTCATTACTGCTCGTCTGCAGGGTCCTTGCAGCTAGCTGTCGCCAAAGCCTGGAGTTTGGATGCCATGATCCTGTTCATCACATGCATGAGCACATCATTTGAATTTAAATAGATGGAAGTCTAACAAGCTGAGACTTAAAATCTAGCCTAGAGACCACGCAGGCGTGTGCTGATACAACCAATATGCGGGATGGGAGAATATGGGCTAATCTTAGACTCTTTCAGTGCCTCAGCACAATAGGGTTAGTTACGGAGTTCAGCCCCCAGATGTTTTCTACTCAAGGCAGTGCTCTTGGACCTTGACAAACCTGCCTTCTGGCTGATCCCATGCTCATGATGCTGGTCCCTGCCTGCCTTTTGCTGAGGGTTTGATGGTGGTGGCAATGAGAATCTTTCCTAGAAGTCAGAGGACTCCTGCTTCAGGTAGATGTCTGAAAACAGGGATCCTCCTACTGTGAGGTCTGGAACCAACCTAATCAGAGGTTGCTCACAAACACTGATAAGTGCCACCCATATGTGAGGACAAAAATGCACAGTGACCCAACAGAATCCATGCTCTCCAGAATAGGCCAGAGTTCCTAGCCCCTCTTTGGTGACACGACGATTTGAGCAACACTGCTGTTATAGTATGTGCTAATAAACAGCGTAGGCTGCACCCTACCACTGCTTCCGAGAAGCATGTTTCTCAAAGATCTTTTACTTCTATACCTAGGCAGACATGGTCATTCAATACAGCATGCTGCTTAAGGGGCTGAGCGCCCATTTGGGCTCAGCTCCTCTGTGCTCACACATGCTACACTGGACTGGCCTATAGCGTAAGAGAGCCAGTCTGTCTGTAGGACAATGACGCATCAGTCTGAATCGGAGGACATCAAGGCACCTCTAGACCTTTTCGTACTCACTATTGTTGGGCAAATAATGGTCACTGCAAGGAGACCCGGGGAAAAGGGCACTGGAAGGAAAAATCCCACTTCTTACAACTGCACCTCTCAACTGAGTTGCCTCGTGCTCTGCTCCTCCAGACACGTTTTCCTAGATACCCGTCTGGTGCTGCTGAGCCCAGTCACTTCGGGTGACAGTCTGCTCATGTGCAACCCTATCAGCTAGGCCGTGGTATTCCCTGCAGGTCAGAGAAGGCTGTCTGGATGCAGCAGGAAGAGCAGAGCTGACAGAAAAAGCAGGATAAAGGGAGCAATTCATTTAGTGGCATCACCCTGAATGTAAAAGTCAGGACACACCTGAAGAAAAAGGGAGGAGGGAAAGGAGAAGTGAGGACAGAGGGACTTTTTTTTCTTTTAACAAATTAAATAAAAAATCTAAAAAGACTACAGTTTGCATAATTTAACACTTCCCTAAACTTGGGACATGCATAATTAATATCAAACAACATGCTAATCACCTCGTAATGTGAACAGAGAGGTAACCAATCCTCAGTTTATGTATAAGTAACAAGATGGAAGCCCGCTGAGTGCTGTATAAGAGGTTTTTTTTCTTCTTCCATTTGTGTGTCTCAGCGTGATGGTAAAGCATGGCTTATGCAGGAAACCTAATCTTTTATTTATGTTAAGCCTTGAACTGAAACATTTTGTTTCCTCTGCACTTTAGTAGAAATATGTAACACACACACACAACCATGACATGTTCAGTCAGGACATTGTAAGGACAAGTCCCCTGCTAATGGTCTGGGAGGGACTGGGTAGATGACAATATAGGTGTAATATAATGTTAACCTGGGAGTGACGGTTAATTCCTGTGACTAAATGTTAGAATTGGGTGGATACTAGGTTTTTCATTTCATAGGATATTCTGCAGTGATTTTTTAACATTCTGAAATGGAACACAACCAAGAAATTTTGAAATTTCCCACAAAATTAAATTCCAATTTTTATTTTTATTTTTTGCTTTATGTGGGTCAATTTAAATGGTTCATTTTGATAAAAAAAAGTTTCCAGTTTTGACTAATTTACACTTAAAATTTTGGTCCAATTTTGACTATTTTAAACTTCCAAAAAATATATTAAAACAAATTAATTCCTTTCCAAAAAGTTGTTTCAAAATGAAAAATCAAAACATTCTATTCCACAAAGTGTGAAAAAGGAAGATGTCAATATTAGTAAGCACTTGATTTAGGTTTTTTATGTAAAGACTATTTTGCCCAAAATAGCATGTTTCGATGAAAATTTCCAGCCAGCTCTACTAAACTTTTGGGCCCAATTCTCCTCCTACTCGCATGGCTGTAAATCAGGAGCACCACCACTGAAGTCCGTGGAGTTACTCAAGGGTAAAAGCAAAGGGAGTGAGAGAAGATTGAAGACCTAGCTTGCAGAAGCCTGAGCAGCCTCAGTCTGAGCAGTGTGCTTATGTAGTCTATAGGCGTGCTCTGCCTCCTCCCTCTCCTACCTGGCATTTCGGTGCTTCATATGACCGAACTATGCCCCTGGTAGAGTTGAAGGTCTTGGTTTTGAACTCCCTAAATGCCCCAGAAACCTTTGAGACTCTCTCTCCACTCAGGCCATAGTGCTGCTGAGCTCAGCAGGGACACTCAAGTATTGATAGCCCAGTATAAAAAGAGAGATGGCTGCAGCAGGGCATACTCTCCAAGGGTCCCTCTTCTTTGGAATGGTCTTCCCTCATTCCCAGTCCTTAACAGCCCATGATTCTCCAGACATGTATCATAGCCCCTCTTTTTGGGTGGACATTGGCCGAGGCCTGAGGCAGTGAAGGATGTGATATGAGAGTTTTAAGCTGTGCTGACCTGCTGATTTGATAAGTGTGGCAGGACAGGGGAAGTGCTGCTGTTTTGGATGACTTGTCGGACCATATTTTGAAATGCCTGCCGAAGGTGCCACTGGTGTGAGGTTGGGTTCCTTAGGATGCCACTCCAAAGGAACAAACAGAACATCCCATTTATTTCAGAGCTATAAGGTGTCAAAGGATCGCTCACATCCACCTGCACATACGGCAAATCAAAGTATCTGAAGGAAACGTGCTTGCTTGAATAGGTTGTTGTATTCCAGGGTGATGGTCCAACACCCTGCACCTCACAACATTGTTATCAGAAGAATGGCTGCGCGACTAGTACTCTGAGCCCAGCATGGCAAGGGATGGGCTCCTGATTCTGATCCTGGCATTGCCAATGACTCCTCCTGTCAGCTATTGTGTGTATCTCAAGGATCCACAGCTGTAAAATGGGGATAATATTCACAATATAACAGTGTGCCCCTTCTACCTATATACCTGTCTTCAATGGCCAGAAGCTATGGTGAGTGGTGCCTTAGCAATGCCTCAATAGCTGGCATGTATCTAGGTATCTCCACCAACTTTAAGATGCCACCTGGGGCCATGACGATGGATGTGAAAAGGCTGCAAAGAAGATAAGCATCTGGTATGGTAACACCCATTGTTTCATGTTTTCTGTGTTTATAAATCTCCCCACTGTATTTTCCACTGAATGCATCCGATGAAGCGGGCTGTAGCCCACGACAGCTTATGCTCAAATAAATTTGTTAGTCTCTAAGGTGCCACAAGTCCTCCTTTTCTTTTTGCGGATACAGACTAACACGGCTGCTACTCTGAAACCTGTCATCTGGTATTGTCACATATCCAAATCCCGAGGACCTCCTTTCTGAGT
Organism: Lepidochelys kempii; assembly: GCF_965140285.1. NCBI lineage: Eukaryota > Metazoa > Chordata > Testudines > Cheloniidae > Lepidochelys > Lepidochelys kempii. The sequence continues at coordinate 19,161,785 of NC_136394.1, read as the reverse complement.
CACTCAGGACCTTGCAAGGGAGTTTGTCTGAACGAAGTCTGAGTAAGGACTCCAGCATTAGACCCACAGGAGAAAATGATCTGTTGGCAGAACTCGACTGACATCAGTGGAGCTACGCTAGTAACGAATGTGCTTTGGACCATAAGTGTAGAAACCCCCAGCAGTGACGTAAGACTATTCCCCCAAACCCAGATATTTTGCCTCTGGATATTGGGGTGGTGTAGCAGCTGTTGAACCTCCCAAAATAGAGCCTTGCTGCTTGATGGAAGGAAAAGGGAGTTGAGATGGGCAGGTACAGAAAGGAAGGACTGTGCCGAGCAGAGAAAGAAAATTGGGTGAGAGATGTTGAGAAAGTAATACAGTGTGATAACGAATCAGGGAAAGCAAAGCAGGAAACAGAGTAATAGCCGTGTTAGTCTGTATTCGCAAAAAGAAAAGGAGTACTTGTGGCACTCTAAGTCTCTAAGGTGCCACAAGTACTCCTTTTCTTTTTGCAAAGCAGGAAAGGAATGGTAGAGGCAGAGAAACAGACACATTTGCTGTGTTCTTCTGAGCAGGCAGCATATTGGAATTTACAGGGATCCTAACAAAGGCCATGATCATGTGTCTATTAAAATCAGTGGCAAAACTCCCTTTGACTTCAGTGAGAGCAAGGCCAGTCTCGAAAAGAGCTGCATTCTTGTGATTTTCATTATGCCACCTGTTCCCAAGACAAAGCAGATGGGCTGACAAGTAGGTAGTAGGTGTGGTAGGAAGGTGTGGTGGTGAATCCATAAGCAGCTTGCTGTGTACACATATTTGCAGTCCAGACTTTAGCTAGCACAGTAAGTTCAATTTTTGCCTATCAGCCTTGTCAGAGATGCCTGCTCTAATTAAAAAGTTGCTCCTAAATGATTTGTTTGGCATTTATTACTGCATGTTGTGCTAGACCAGGGCACTACTGATGTGGTTTGGTGTATACTGGGTAACAACCATGATTCTAAGGTCACAAAAGCAGATTTAGTTTTTTTCTTCCCAAAACTGTTATTTAAAAATAAAAAAACAAATATTTTTAACCTTACTCTGTTCAGGCCAGCTATGTCCAATAGTGTATGCTGGCCAGGTAATTAAGAAATGGCCAATATAAATAGCCATGAGTCATTCTGCATAATCTTGAACCTATTCCAACAATGTGGGCTTGATAGTTTGACATGAACTTCAGTGTTACTGGGTTTCCATTCCATGTGGGAGAGACTGTGGGGAAAACTACAGGACCCCAAAGCGGGAGAAATATTGAACAGAAAAAAGAAAAATAATGGAGCAGTGAGAAAAACAAACAGTCTATGAAACAAAGGAACAGGGATGAGACTTCATTGCTAATGTTATTCAGCTAGCTTTGATCTAGCTAGATCAAAGTTAGCTTGAGTGTGTCTACACATGCCACAACCACACCTCCCAACTGCATGTAGACGTCCCCTAGTACTGCACATTGTAGTCTAGGAAAATATACATAATGAACCAGCCTCAGCTCAGCTAATGTCCCTTCACCCAGCTCTGGCAATACAAAGAGACTGTAAAGCCAGGTTAACGCACTACCTGGAGATTCTCCTTGTGTACAGAGAATCCCTGGGTGGCATAGAACAGGTGTAGTGGCTCGAACCACCCATGGAAAAAAGGGTATGTGACTGAAGCATCTTTGTACCCTTGCAATCCCTGGCGCTTATAGAAGCCCTTCTAAGCAGCGCAGAGAGTTGAAACAACCCCAGACAAAGACATTGCATTCCTTTCTTCCAATCTTGCACTCTGTACAGTCTGGATGGATCCAAGTCTGGGCCAGTATGTTTACATTGAAAACATATTCGTTTTGTTCAGATTGAATCATCTTGAGACAAAACAGAGGTTTACAAGACCAGGAAAAACAGGATCTCAAACTAGTTTTGCAAAAGTCAAATTAGAGAGTTTTGGAAAAACTTTGAACAGAATGGTGTTTGCACATCCTTGGTTATACTGGGCCATGCGTCTAAAGTAAGACACTCAAATAAGAAAGAGGACAGTGGACTGGTTTGAACTCCAGCTTCCTGCTTAGACGATGCTATTTCCAAGTGTCAGAGCTCTCTACCTGCAGGCAACAGGGAAGCATAAAAGAGAGATCAGAAAGTGCAGGAAAAAGCACAGTGACTCTGTGTGTGTGTGTGAATGAGAGAGAGAGATGGATTGTATAGAGTGAAATAGGAGCAGGTTATTATGTTTCTGGACAGTGAAATTCATCTTTAAGCCAGATAAAGTACAGTTTGGCTACGAGTCTGAGCTGTGATATCCAGGAAGTCTATCTGGCCAATGCTAAAAGGAAATCCTTTGAGCAGATAACTTGGAAGCACCCTTGTGCCTGTGCTTGCATTTCATCATGCCATGCTAATCAGGATGTTATTTAGACTGGTGGCAAAAGTACCATGTAGAGAAAACATTCAGCCTTGAATCTCAGCACTCCCCTGCTAATCAATATTAAAAATCTATTCAGCAAAGCCTGCCAATTTCTGCACAGGGATCTCTAGAAACTAAGGTTTTGATTCTCATCTACACAAAGGATACTTTACACTGCCCTGGCATTGAGGTAGTGCCTCGGAGTGGGCATAAACTACATTTACGTTCATGTTACGGCCTGTTGACACTGTCAGTGTGATGCAAAGCATAAAGGAGAGTATTAATCTCTGCTCTATTCCTCTCCCTGTAGAATGCCCAACACATCCTACCTTTCAAGTGTACCACGGTACAAAAGCATAGCAGGGCAGACACAGGGCCACAAAGTACCATAATTCTTTGAGAAACCATACTCCTCAACCCCACCGCACTGGCCACTCAGCTCTGCAGAGGCTGCAGAGGAGAAGCTAGTTGATTATTAGATTTCTCAAAAAATTGCAGAAGGTTTTTCGATAGATTTCCTACTGTTTCTTTTTACCCATTTTTGTGCCCCTGCTGTGTTTCTGCAAAACACTGTGAATACTGCAAGCCATCCAGCAAAAAAATATGCAATGCTGCCTGATTTCACAGCAGAATCCATTTAGCTCTGAACTGTCCCGTTTTCCCCAGGGCTGGTTCCGGCCTAGTGGAAAAGTGGGACCAATTTGAAATTCACAACATGAAAAAGTGTTCACAATTCAAATTGCACGGGATGAAATCCACCCCTGTGCAGGAGAACAGAACAAAGCCTGTGCATTGCCTGCACATGTAAAGTCTCAGACCTGATCTGCAAACCACTAGTTAACTATCTATAAGATCTGGGGTGCAGGCATTTAACCTTACATCTCTTTAGAAACTGGGAAAGATTGATCCCTTCCAATTAAATGTAGGATGAATCATTAAAGATCAATGGTCTCCAGTTTAATTTCTACCACGAAAACTGTTGCTCTTTGCAGAGACAGAGAAGAAAATATAGAAAAGCTGAAAAGCTGGGAAGGAAAATAAGCTTTATATATATATAAAAATTATTTCAAAAGGAATTTTACATGGTCCAACACCAGGAGTGAATTTGGTTCTATGAGTTTAATAGGAAAGACTCACAATTTCAAACCACAACTGCTGTGATGCAGGCTATGAATGTCTGTGTGACAGCACCAACATCTAGTGGAGAGATGCAACAACTACATGTTTCGTTTAAATGTCTTGGCTTCCTTGCTATGGCTCTGGATTAGCTGGAACACTGGTGTGATCTGGTCTGAGAAATCCTAGGTGAAAGTGGGATCTGATGGGTTAATCTCTGCGATTCTAAAAAGTCTAAGAACGAATATCAAAGGGTCATTTGATCAGAGTCCTTTCATGTCACACTGAATAGCTCACCTTGATCTGAGTACTCTTGTTAGTAGGTTGTGCACACACACAAGAAGTAAAAAGCCGTAAACAATATGCCTCTAACATTATTATTCTGCAGACAACTTCATAGGAGAGATCCTGTGCTGAACCAACTCCCCTCTCTAGCCACTACTGCTTGATATTCAAAATAATTCGTTCTGTGGTATTCTGGAGATTCATGGACTATATGTGACCACATTGCCAGATAGAGAGAGACTCCTACAGAACACTTCTTCCACACCCTCCAGTCCTTGTTGGCCTGGGTCTCAAAGTGTTTCTTTCCGCCAGCCAGCAGCCAGGGTTCTGCAGAATAAGGGTGGTGCATGGAGACATCACTTGAAATTAAAGGACCTGATGGTGAATCCCAGAGATTCGTAGTCCTAGATACAGCGTTTGTTTAATTCAAAACAGACAGATTTTTAAGTCTAAGAACTAGTCTACATAGTGGGGTACTGCACTGTGTGGGGGTGTGATTTCTAAAGCGCGCTAATGTGTCACACATCACACACATCTGCATTAGACCCTGCTGGTGTGCACTAAAAGTCCCCTCGGGCTCTTTAATGTAGCACTGTTTCAAACCGTACTACATTGAAGTGTAGCAGCAGGGTCTACACAGACCAATTACTGTACAGCACACTGTGCGCTTTAGAAATCACACCCGCCGTACAGCGCATTGCCCCACCATGTAGACAGGTCCTAAGTAATCTTGGATTTCCCTTTTTGCCCTCTTCAAGTACAAGCTTCCTAAGGAAGGACTATGAAGAAACATTTTCTAATGGTTGTAGTTATTCCACTGTGCAGTCATTTCCCAACAGAAGAGGTGAAAGCCTCATCCTTTCTGGCATTTAAAACTATGAGGACCTCACTGTTGGGGTAGGGTCCCAACCAGAACCCTAAATCCACATACCCCCTGAACTAGTGGAAGGCTGAGTCTCAGTTTGGAATCCAGATTTAACTGCATGACTTGGACTCATCTCTAACAAAGGGATCTCACAAAACTGGGACTGGGCAACAAAATGGCCGATGAAATTCAATGTTGATCTATGCAGAGTAACGCACCTTGGAAAACACAATCTCAATTATACACACAATATGATGGGGTCTAAATTAGCTGTTGCCACTGAAGAAAAAGATCTTGGAGTCATCATGGACAGTTCTCTGAAAATATCTGCTCAATATGCAACAGCAGTCTAAAAAGCTAACAGAACGTTCGGAATCATTAGGATAATAACACAGAAAATATCATAATGCCATTGTTTAAACCATGGTATGTCCACACCTTGAGCACTGCATGCAGTTGAGGTGGCCCCATCTCAAAACCAATATATCAGAATTGGAAAAAGTACAGAGAAGGGCAACAAAAATGATCAGGGGGATGGAACAGCTTCCACATGAGGAGAGATTGAAAAGACTGGGACTGTTCAGCTTGGAAAAGAGACGACTAAATGGGGAGATGACGGAGGTCTATAAAATCATGACTGGTGGGGAGACAGTGAACAGAGGAATGTTATTTACCCCTTCACATAACACAAGAACCAGGGGTCACCCAATGAAATTAATAGGCAGCAGATTTAAAACAAGCAAAAGGAAATACTCCTTCACACAATCCTATGGAATTATTGTTAGGGGATGTTGTGAAGGCCAAAAGTACAACTGGGTTAAAAAAACAATTAGATACGGTCATGGAGGATTGGTCCATCAATGGCTATTAGCCATTTGGTCAGGGATGCACCCCATGCTCTGGGTGTCCCTGAGCCCCTAACTGCCAGAAGCTGGGAGTGAACAACAGGGGATGGATAATTCGATAATTGCCCTGTTCTGTACATTCCCTGCTGCCTGGGCTTCGACATTGTGCCACCCTGGCATTTGTTTACTGTCATTTGTCCAGACTGTTTTATCCCTTGGGTGTTACACATTGGTCAGGACTTGCCTGAACTGTGATTAAAATCACTTCATAACTAAGATTGTCTTTCTGAAGATTTTACCCTTGTTTCATGTACTGCATGCTGAGTAATAACATGAAGGGACTCCATGCCTGTAAAACTAAACTGGCTCTTTATGAGGAGAACTATTTACAGAGATATTGTGCAACTGCAGCTAGCATTCCAGCCATGTGCACACAGACTAACTTCCTGGTGCCTCCTCCAAACTCTTCCCTCTTGCAACCTGTGCTCCTCCTTCTAGGCTGCTATAATGCCAAGTGGTTTCCTTGTCTGAAAGAGGGATATGAACTCCTGAGGTTCTCGGCCCAGCTGTCCTACTCACTCACTGCATGACACTGGACAAGTCACATGGGTGCAAAATTTTCAAACTTTTGTTCCTGAAGAAAGACATGTAGAGCCATATCCAGGCACTATAGCACTGTAGCAGATTCTAGGACCCTTCAGATAGAGCAGAGATCGATGTTGGAGAGAAGGTGGATTCCCCTGTACACAGGCTATTTCAGGAGCCTATCCAGTCTCAGTAGAAACTACTTACAAAAATGGTTTTCCTTGAAGAATCCATCTGCCTCTAAAACACGGATCTCAAACTCAAATCACCACAAGGGCCACATGAGGACTAGTACATTGGACTGAGGGCCGCATCACTGACACCTTTTCATACAAAGATACAAAAGCCCCCCTCCCTGCCCTGGCCCTGCCCCCACCCCACCCCTTCCATGAGGCCCCACCCCTGCCTTGCCCCTTCCCACCCCTTCCCCAAAGTCCCCGCCCCAACTCCGCCCCTCCCTGCCCCTATTCCAACCCCTCCCCCAAATCCCTGCCCTGGCCCTGCCTCTTCTCCGCCTCCTCCCCTGAGCACACCACATCCCCGCTCCTCCCCTCTCCCTTCTGGAAAGTCCTAAGCACTGCCAAACAGCTGTTTGGCGGCAGGAAGTGCTGGGAGGCAGGCAGAGAAGCAGGGAAGTGGCACGCTCAGGGGGCAGAGGAGGGGAGCGAGGGGTGAGAGTAGCTATGGCAGGCCACAGGAAATAACTCGGCCCATGGGCTGTGTGTTTGAGACCTCTGCTCTAAAATATCCCAGCCTCTTAGCTGGGATGAATCTGTTAGCGCTTTCATTCTCACTAGACTCTGATTGCCACTGTTCACAGCTACCTACCTAACTCCCAATTCCTGCAAACTAGCACCTTTCAAACTTCCTGTATAGCCTGGATTCATTCTGAAGACACTTCCTCCATCACAGGAAACTTCTCTGTGCATTGCTACACCCCCAATATTGTCTCATTGTTGCAGATGCAAATTAAAAGTCAGGAAGTATAACTGGTGACTACAGTCTACAAGGGTTTGTCTACATGGCAAGTTACTGCACAGCAAGCCTGGCTAGACAAACACTAAGAAAAGCTAAAGGCTGCATAATGGTCACACATTTAGACCATTGCCTCCGGGACAAGCATCTCCTGACTGACACTATGGCTGGAGAGAAGGAGAACTTTTCTGTCCAGTTTAAGCAGGTCATGAGACACCCCAATTAAATAGAATCTTTCACTTCAACCACATAGTCAAGCATCTGGAATTCCACCTGCTACCAAGTGACTGGTTATTCTTGATCAGAACACCCTGGGCCTGATCCTCCATTGCCCTGCAACTTTGCGTAGTCTTTAACATTAGCACAAAGTAGGTGTATAGTTCTACCTTTCTGATTTGTAAATGACTACACAAGAAACAGAGCAATGGAAAGTCAGGCCCCCCTGAGTACAAATAGGACATTCTCCCCAACTGATCACACGTCTTTTGTCTCCTTCCTTATGTGGCTTCAACCAAAGAAATCAGTGCTCAAAAATATTGTTGATTTAAGATAGCCATTTGTCCACTCCTTGAAAAACAAACAAACAAACAAACAAACAAAAAAACATTAAAGAAAGCCCAGACCTTAGTCTGGGCTTATGTTGCTTCAAGAATTGATATTCATTAATTTAGAGCCTGAAAGTTGGTTCCAAACTTCTGTGAAACTTACTGAAACCACACTGAAGTTGCTCAGATTTGCCCTGTCACTAACATTAACAATTAACAAGATGAGAGCAAAATCTAAACTATAGGTTCTGAACCTTGGGCCATGACTACCTACCCTCTATTGCTAGATGGGAGGGCTCCTGACGCTTACAAGAGTTGGGGTCCTGACACTTATGCTATGTAAAAGGTTTAGAACCCCTTTCCTAAAAGGTTCTCAAGAGATTGTCTTGCTTGAAACCACTAGATGTCAGACTTGGTCTTTCATCTGAGTTTATTTTTTATCTGTTTTGTCAGTTGCTGCAAAGGATGAAAAACTAAAGCCTCCGTTTTAACTAAAGCCCAGGATCTTAGTTTAACAGTGTGGTTCTGCATGAACATCATGGGTGTGATGTTTATGGGGAAAATGCAGGACAAGCTCTCTCGCTATATGAATGGGAACTGTTCTGCTCACAATTCGGCTGAGGATTGTATCTTCTTAAAAGGAACAATGTCTAGAAGTTTTTGTTAAATATTGATTTTATAGGCTGCATTGTTAAATGCCTTTGGAGAAGCTAGAAAATGACACCTTCCCTTCTTACTGATCTTTTTTGTCCTTTTCCATTTGGCCAAACACAAGGTTGTTGGGCTAAGAACATTTGAACGAGAGAGATTTTTTAGGAAGTTCATGAGGGACATTGTAAATGTCTACTTGAAGCGCATTACAAAATCCTTCACCACAAGGTGCGGCTAAAACCAGAAACCATGGATGCAGATCTTGAACCCCCTAGTCTGTGAATTGGTTTGGATTTTAGGTTATGGTGTGGTTCTGGGGGCCAACTGCAACATTTACATTTCAAACGTTCTCCCTCATCCATCCTTCAAAAAATATCAGGGGGTCTGTCTCTTGGGAGTATGGTTGGTTTTGTAGAAAAGACACTGAGAATGCAAACCAGGACGTTTGGGTCTAATCTGTAGCTCTGCCATTAATGTGCAGTATGATCTTGGACAAATCACTTAGTCTCACTATTCTACATTGACTCTGTAGCCTAGTGATTAAAGCACTTACCCAGTTGAGGAGAAAGATTTGAACCTAGGTCTCCTGCATCCCAGGTAACTACCCTAACCACCAGCCTATTGGTTATCATGGTACAGGGTCATCAAAAACTATTCAACCAGTTCTTGTTGTGAGGCTAAATATTTGGGAGCCACTCTGCTGTGGTAATGGGAGCCATAGAAGTAGATAGATACAGGCCCCACAACAAAATGCTTTTGCTGTAATCCCAGAGGGGGACATCTCACTCCAGATGACTAAATCTTAGCAGAACTGCACGCACTTCATATTTTCCTGTCTCTTTGATGGGATTGGAAAGTAACACATGCACATTAGAGGTGAAATGTAAGTTCTCATCCCTTCCCACCTAAGATGTCAAAGTTCCCGGTTTCCACTAACATGGACATGGGGAGAAACATTCACTGAGCTCTCCTGAATGCTAATACACAGTACGCTTTGAAGATCGGCAAAGCCTGACTTGTCTGTCACCCTGGACGTTCATTCTAAGCAGACAGATAGTGGGAAGCCTTCTCTGGTGAGTGAAACAACAAGAACGTGAGTTGGCGATGGGCTACATCGGAGAGCGGAGCCTGGGGGAAGTGAAGAAGCAGATGGCCATGACGGATTAAAGGAACAACAGGGATTATCTCATCTATGAAGAGGAAAGAAGCAAGTGGACTCAGAAGGTGCAGTGTAATTCTGGGCATGCCAGGGAGCTGACCATCAGGACATGGAACCTGTGGCGATGGAGAAAGCATCTTAGGGCAAGTCAGCTATTGGCGGGGAGAACCAGAAAGAGGAATTTGTGAGAAGAGAAAATATCAAGGAACATTTTGGCGGGGGAACCTTTGAATATGGATATTTTTCAGATGCCCAGCTCCAGTCTGTGAGTCCACAGGAGGATATATATTTAGGTCCACAACAAATGCAGTGATAGCACAAGGTTGCCTTGGAAAACTGGGTTTAGTCCAGACTGTGACACCATAAAAATCTATCAGAGCAGATAACTTTATTCTCACTTCAGGGCCACACAAAGCCTATTTAAAAATCCACAAAAATTGGAGCACTGACTCATTTATTTCTCTGTATAGGCAACTCAGAGAAGCCCTTAAATTCTCCAGCTGGGGAGTAAGAGGAAGTCAGGGGCTTGTTCCCCCTTGCCCCTCGCATAGCCAAATAAGAGCTCTGACAGTCTAGCCCACAGTGAAGCCTTCAGTTTTTCTCTCCACATAAATATCAAGTGGCAGTGACAGCTGCCATGTATGAGACATGCCATTCTCTTCTTCTCATGAAAGTACCTAGGAGAGAGTACTCTTACTGTAGAAGAAGAATGAGCTAGGCATCTACTACAAGTAAACACCTACATGCATGTTCCATAGATATTCATCTGAATATGAGCTAATTCATTTTGACTGTGTTCATGCAGCTTTAGGTTTATGGCAGGAAAGCTTGTGGTAGCAGTGATGTTTTTTTAAAGGGACTATTCATGAGGAAATATTGAGGGTTTGTAAACAAGGGAATTCATGCTGCAAACTTGATTCTAAGAGTTACACTCATCTAGTCAGGAGACAGAAACATACCATACGGTGTGATCCATGCATCCTAGCAAAAGAGTCTGGTTACTGAATACTTTCAAGGAACAAGCTATAGACAAGAATTATCCATAGAAATATGGGGAATAACAGATAGATTTGAGAAAACCGCAATCTGTTCACAGACATTGAAACAGAAGGAAAAGGGTGACATTCATTAGTTATTCACCCAGCTATAATGATATATTTTATTTCTAGAAACACCTTTCATCCTGAAGCATCTCAAAGCACTTTAAAAACGTTTATATATGATGGAATTGCTCCATTCACTGTTAAATTGCAGCCACCATATAGCTATGGAGCACGGTGGTTATTTAACAGCAGCACTATACAACTTAGGACAGAAGGTAAAGAAGGACACGGGAGAATGTTATTACCACAGTTAGAATGTGTCCAGAACACTCCATTCTCTTGCAAAATTATGTGTTGCTGTAAATATGGCTCACTAAAAAGTTACTGTTGGTAATCTTCATTCAACCATGCCTTATGTATTCAACTGCTCCTTACACAATTATGGATCTTTACAAACAAATAGTAAGATTGTTCTTTCTTTCACTGCAGTGGCTAAGCAAAAAATACAGAAATTCTTATGTTTCAGCATGATCCAGGTTAGGACTAAGTTGTCTGCTCCAGACCTGAGAGCAATGTACATTCAAATGGAGTACTTGGTCTGGGCTTTGCTGGTATGTGTCCAAAAGAGAGAGGAGCCGCCTTCATCGAGATTCATTGTGCAAATGAGTCGTGTATTCTGCTTGGAATAAGGCAAGATTTCCTGAGACAGAAAAGTAATGCCCCAGGGAGTGTAGCATTGCAACACAAAGCTCATATCTGAAGAATGACAAGCCCTGCGAGAGACCTGTTGTGTTCAAATAAAAAATATAGCCAATAAGTGCAAAGTCTCTGACAACTTTTCTACATAAGAAATAGGACAACCCCTCCCTGGAATTCAGGACACTATGTTACACACATTGCATAAGGTTGTTAAAGTGTCCTAGTTCTCCTGCTCCTCTGCCCTGGTAATATACATGGCTGGCACACTGGCAGTATGACAGGCTGATTAAAGGAGTTTTGATTTGTGTCAACAGTAAATTGTAGCTACAATAACTGGGTCCACAACAGGATAATCCTGCATAATGAGAGGCATTTGGGGAATGGGTTTTGGGCAGGTGCTCTTCAGGATTTATAGTCCAAATTTGTATCCTGGGGTAACCCTACAGCTGATTTAAAAAGGGCAATCAATAAACAACGCCGGGCGTGGGGCTGGCCCTCATTTAACAACAAGTCCTCTAAAAATGTCCAGCTAGCATAACATTCCCACTAAACACCAAGCTTCTAACATGCTTAACATAGTGTGTGTGTGTGTGGGGGTCTTAAGGGAGTTTGAAGTGGTAATGGGCCATGAAGCATATGGCAGCGTACAGCCATATGTACAGGTCTACAAACTGTTGGGATGTGATACAATACAGATAATATCCATGATAAATTATTCACTTAACCAAAAATTGTACATCCACCCTCAACAGCTGGTAAAAGCTGGATCCTTGCCCAGTACATTAAGGAAGTTTGCTTCCTCAAAGCTGTACTGTTCTTTGGGGGATTTGAATTATGCATGTTACCATGAAAGCTAATGCCGTACATATGCATTCGAAGTTATTATTAACCTCATCAGGCAGAGAAGGAGTAGAGAAGGCAGCTGTTTTTCCAGCTAGTGTGCTTAGGATGAGCTACGGACTGGCTGAAATAAAGGATACAAGTGAGGATTTCTTCCCTGGTGGCCCAGCCAGTCCTGCAGCGTGTGGGCTGTCGGCTGATGCTAGTGGTTACGAGTCATCTTTATTTTTCGATGCTAAAAGAATAAAAACACCCTCTAGTTGTTTATTAATATGTTGTACTTGTCTAGTGCCTTGCAGCTGAGATTCTTACAGTGCTTTGCAGACATTGATGAATTAAGCATAGCCCCACCCCTGAGCAATAGGTTTGTTATAGGAAGAGGCATTGAGCCAGATCCTGCTCTGATTTACCCCATTACAGACTGCAGTATGGTTGCATGGGGTGCAGGTCACTGCAGAATTTGGCCTCTTCTGCCACATTCATGTCTGATATAACTTCTCTGGTGACACTGGAGTAATGCCAAGAGTGAACATGAACGAATGCCTCTGCTATATACAATGTTAAGGGCAAGGATGTGTTCTATAAAGTGTGTCATTTAGAAAGCTGGAATGACTTTCTGGGCAGCTTCAGCAGACGACTGTCGTGTTTAACAGATCTTAACTATGGCCCTGATTCAGTAAGGTATTTAATACTTCAGTGGGATTATTAAAGTTAGACACGTAGTTAAGTGCTGAATCAGAGCCTGCCTGGGGATGTCCATATCAGGATGGATGAAAACTCTGATTAGCTACAAACACCATCAAATCATGCTGCCCACCATTCAAGACAAGGGCCAGCGATACAGAGAAATGGAAGGCCACCATCTAAGGTTGAAGGCTCTTAGTGGCTGGCTGTAAACCACCAGCCCCTCTCTACGCCAGCTTTCACTTGCCAGTTATATTCTGTTGATGGTTTCCCAGACCGTAAGCTTTCCTTGAATAACATCATGGCATGACAATGTCAGCCACCTTTTCCCGAGGGTTCAAGCCTGCCAGGCTGCAAACTGTGGTATTCAAATTTCATTTGGCCAGGCCTCTTTTGGGCCAAACAGTTTTCCTGGCTGTAGTGAAGTCCTGAAGTTTTAAAACTCCATCTTTCCAGCAGGCTGAATTCTACTGAAGAATACTCAGAAAGTACTGCCTTTCTATAGGGTACTTGAAATGGAAAGGCTCCAAGACTGCAGATACACTGTCTGTAATGAGCACACCTTGCTCCAGCACAGTACACCAAGGGAGGGACTGGGAGGTTAAGGGTAAGTTAATTATCTCATGCTGAATACATAGCTTAGAGCATTGCATCAGTTTTCCCTAACATCACTGGATACTTCAATTTACCCTCAATATTTTGGTTCTGCCAATATACTTACGGATTCACTTCCGATGGGGCTATCTTGGATAGGGGTAGGGATAGCTCAGTGGTCTGAGCATTAGCCTACTAAACCCAGGGTTGTGAGCTCAATCCTTGAGGGGGCCATTTAGGGATCTGGGGCAAAAACTGGGGATTGGTCCTGCTTTGAGCAGGGGGTTGGACTAGATGACCTCCTGAGGTCCCTTCCAACCCTGATATTCTATGTGACCAACTGATACCTGTCACAGTTCAGGACAAATGCATCTGTATTCCCTCTCCATGGTCCAGCAAGAGCACCCATTTTTAGGCTTCTGGCTCCCAGCTGTCAGTTTTCTTAGGCGGAGACCGTGTCTCTCTCCCTCAAGACCAGGGTTTTTCCAGGCTGCACAGTTCCCTGCTTAAACTCTGATATTTCCAGCAAGCCAGACTGCCTAATCAGGCCATTGTCTGAACTTTGCTCTCTTTTCAGAGGCTATAATTGCCTGCAGTTATAAGTTCCCACACAGCCTTTCCTAAGCAAGCACATTTATTCTTAAAGTACAAAGCATCACAAAGAAAACTCATTAAAAACAATAAAAACCTAGAGACATGCTAATAAGCTTACCAGAGATCACTCCTGCAACTCCAGCAGGGGTTTGGGTAGGAGTCCATCCTTCAAACCTCAGCAAGAGTTTTTTCTGTGGTTATAAATTCATAACAGCTTTCGCTCAGAACAAGCACCCACGTGCATAGGTTAGTCTTTCCTTTATACAGCTGGGGCCTTTGATCTTCAGATGCTGGGAACACATTGTCTGTAGACAACAGTCCCTTCTTCAGAGCGTAGTGTCAAAGCCTGGGTTTGTGCATAACTGGAGGTGTGAATTCACCTCTCCCTGGAGTGGGGAGTGGCAAACCTCTTGCCACTATTTGTTCAATACTCCATTTTTGTCTGGCCTTTTGGTCAACATCATCCTTTGAAGTTCATAACACTTCCCAGGGCTCACAATAATGCACACCCTTTTCAATTAATACAGTGGACTCCAAAGAAACTTAAACTCCATCCAATAAGGTTTTTCAAAGATATTGCAGGAAATTGCCAAATCTGTCACAGTACCAGCTAAGGCCCAATTCTAGAATTAACTCATCTATCGCATCAGCTGTTAGACAGACCAACAATCTTTGAACATGTTGAACTATTTGACTTCTTGGTCTCTTCTTCCAGGATGATAAGCTAATGAAAAGGGGGTTGGGAAGAGATTACGCAGACTGAGGGGAGATTTCGAAAGGCACAGTGGGCAGCGAAGGCAGGCAGCTCTCATTGGAAGTCAATGGGCAGCTAGCTCCCTTTTGTGCTGTGGAGCTACTGATGCTACTCTACAAGTCAAAACAAAAACAAAAATGTGGTGGTGGGGGAGTCTGGAGATGCAGTTTTAGTCCTCCAGCAGATTTCTTCTGGAGAAACAACCTATTCAGTGGGCCAAATGCCTGCCCTTTAAGGAGCAGTGTGCTCTGAGCACTCAGCACTAGAAAAGAACACAACAGCATGGCCCTTGGCCCAAGGTATTTACAATATAAGGGCTGCGGTGTGGTGCACCTGGCTGGTGCACCTGGTGATAGAGCAAAGAGCCTCATCCTTTCCCCTAGAGGCCCTGAGAGCTGTTAGGGAGGCACAGATGCTAACTACACCCTGGTAGAATCACCTGGGGCGCTAGCCACCTGAAAGGGAGTGGGAAGGGGCAAGCTGAGTGTAAAGTGATGGCCCCTCCCGCTCTACCCTGGACAGCAGCACTGGTGTGGGATTGTATGGAAGGGTGCACCTCCTGCAAGAGCTGCACACCCAGCCCCCAGAACCCCAGCAAGAATCATCAAGTCTCTGTGAAGCCAGAATCTCATCCGAAATGTCAGTGTAAATGCTGCTGGAAAGCGAACGCCAGAGGCAGCTTGCTGGTGGAATTCAGCAGCAAATGGCAAGCGACGCCTAGCAGATATGTCTCTGCCACATTATTTTTAAATGGATATAGCCTCTGAAAGGCATTGTGCTGACAGCCCAGCCAGCATACTGCACCTCAGCCATACAGAGCCTACTGCTAAGAGCATTGACAGTTTACTAACAATGACCATTATGCTTATCCTTGACTTCTTTGCTTTGACACGGGAGCCAGCTCTGTTTGTATTTTTCATCATTTAGACAAACTTGTCCACCAGGAACTGGACTGAGTTTCACTGACTCATTCCACACCAGCCACCAAAGCCCACCCCGATTGTAATGATTGTCGGTCACTGCATGCCTGGTTGGGATTTGAATGGGGACTGATAACGAGAAGCAGACTTTCTTCCTGTCAATCCTTTAAGCTCCCTGATCCTTACCTATATACCTTAAAAGGTTAAAAAAACAAAAAAGCCCAATATGTGAGCCTCGGGGTATCAAATGCAGTCTGCACTGCTGCTTGGATTTTGGTTCAAGCAAACGGAGCTAAGGCAATGAGGGATTTGTGGGGTGGGTGATGGAAGATTGCTGGGGTGGGGTGTAGGCTATGATGCGTGTGTTGTTAGATCTATGTCCCTCATGGCCGACAAGAGTCAAAGGGAAACTATTGGGGACATTGTTGATGCTGACATTGTTGACCTGTTGAGAGGGGTGCCAACTTCTCTAAAGGAAGCTATTTTAGACCCTTGCTCAATTAGGCATTTTTTGATGTACAGTCCCTCCAGTTGCTGCCCTTTTTCCTATCTCCCAATTTTGGGGAAGATTATTGAGACAGTTTTGGGGAAGCAAATTCAGTAATGCTTGGAGCCCTCAGATCTCCAACTTCCCCTAGGTAGAGAATGGAGATTGCACTTGGCTGAAGGTGGCATTTTAATAGAGGCGTGCTCAGGTTTGGAATTCCCTTTCCCCCTGGCCTGCCAGATCAGCAGTATGGTGGTTGTTGGGAGATGCTGCAAGGTGCCTGTGTTCCCACAGGTTCTTTCACGTGGGTTAAGTGGGAAGGATAGGGCTGATGCTGCAGCTGGGAAGGCATTTTAAAAGAACTGTTAGTTTCTAACATCTATGTGATATGTTTTGTTTATTGTTTGTGTGTTCAATTATTGTAATGTGCCCAGAGACCGATAGGTGCAAACCAAATGTCTATCAAATGGTATTAGCTATAGTAATACGCAGTATATTGTTATAATGTAAAACACAGATCGGAGTCTTCATTTTCTCCTTTCTTGATATAATGCAGCTGCCTGGAATTGAGATGTAACGCGGGGGCCTGATGAATCCTGAGCCGAGCAGCAAGAGAACAGGAGCAAATAAATATTTCACAAAGCGTCAGCGTAAGACATGACAGTGTAAATAAAACAGAAGTGGGAGGATAACTGCTTCAAATGCAATTTGGCTTAAGTCATCTAGGCTTTCAGAAATAGGAAGATGATGGGAGATATATTTCAAAAACAGAAGCATCTGGGGTAAACTGCCTTTTTTGTTTAATTATCAGCTTTGACCTATTTGCAGGAGGGGAAAGAGGAAGCCAGGCAGTTGCAAAAGGACGCTGAGGGGGTTGGTCACCTTTGATTGATACAGCATGTAGGTTATTATGAAAGTCAGGAGTGTTGCAGAAATTATTTCTCAGTCTCTTACACTGAGATTTGACATAAATTCTACTTCCCCACATCCCCGAGAGTGGAGGGGGACTCAGAAGTTCAAAACTCAGAGACTGACTGCAGAACAGATAACCACTATACTGGCGTACTGGCAGTGTCCCAGAAAAGTCAGGCTGCGGGGAGTGTCCAATAAAGGGAAAAACTAATATTTTCCATATATTATATATTACACAGTCAGTGGCATAAACCAAACTGGCCTGTTCTCCTCTAATGACGAATGCAGCGTCTGGTAGGAAACCAGAATGTCTGAAATAGATCATATAAAGGTGGACCTGGGCCAAAGCAACAGGCTAGGACCGCAACAACTGGGGGGGGGGGACGGCTCAGAATCAGAATCCAGATTATGTAGCTGGGGCCCTGCTTTTCTCTTGACTTCCCAGTGGTCCACTCCCAAAATGAAGGAAAAAGGGGAGACTGGTGGAAATGGGAGGGAAGGGTTCCTCACTATGTCCCTTATTTCAGGGCTCACTCTGTCCCCTTCACTCCCCCACCCCAATATTCACCCTTTTCTTAATACCCACAATCTTCCTGTTCTCTCTGTTACCAGGGCTGGATTAACTCTCCTGTGGGCCAGGGGCTATTAGGTTTTGTGAGGCCCCTGTACACAAGTCTTTTTCCTGGGAGGGAGTTTGGTGCAGGAGGGGGCTGGGGCAAGGGATTGGGGTGCAGGAGGGGCTGTGGGGTCTGGGAGGGAGTTTGGGTGCAGGAGGGGGATTCTGACCTGGGGCAGGGGGTTGGGGTGGAGGAGGGGGTGCGAGGCACATGCTCTGGTCAGGAGGTGCTTACCACAGGCGGCTCCCGGCCGGTGGCGCAGCAGGGCTCAGGCTACCTGCCTGCCATAGCCCCACGCCACTCCCGGAAGCAGCTGGCTGCTGGCACGTCTCTGCAGCCCCTGGGAGGAAGGGGGCAGCAGGTCTCCGTGCACTGCCCGCACCCACAAGTGCCGCCCCGTAGCTCCCATTGGTCAGTTCCTGGCCAATGGGAGCTGCGGGGACTGTGCTGGGGGCAGGAGCAGCAAGCAGAGCTGCCACCGCCAGGGGCCGCAGAGACGAGCCAGCAGCCAGCCACTTCCAGGAGCGGCGTGGGGCCACAGCATGCAGGCAGCCTGCCTGAGCGCCCCTTTTAGTGGCCCAGAGATCGCTGCCTGTGATTTATTTTTGCGGGGGGCCCCCTTGAGCCGGGGCCCTGGGCTGCAGCCCCTAAAGCCCCTACCTTAATCTGACCCCGTCTGTTACCCTAAACTGAGAGCGTCTGGAGATCCAAGCAGACCACCGTGAACTGGGAAAAGGCTCTCTTGCACTACTCAACTGGTGTGCATATTGATATAGCTCCACTGATTGACACCTGCTGAGGATTTGACCCTCTGCTTTACCCACATTCCTCCCCTTCTCCTACATCCCTCGGGGGCAAGCTACTAATCATGCAGTGGGGGCCCTGGTGGCAGACAATCAGGCAGAGTTCTTCCCTCTTTCGTCATCCTGCCTTCAGTGACTATAAATAACATGCCTGAATCCTCACTAAATGAATTTATAAAGAAAACGGGATCAGCAATATTGTTCCCTTGCTGCAGATAGAATATGAAACTCCAGAGACACAGGGTTGTCATTCCTTGGGCATATGCTATATTTAAATTCTCTGTCCTACATCCAGCCATGAATGCTAGGCTGCTGGAGCTAGATGTTCGCTCTGACACAACCATGAAACATCAAAGGGTAGCTGAGAATCTGTGGGCGTCTTCTGGCCCCATAGTGCTAATTCGTTCACAAGCTGGCATCAGGGAAAAAACAAAACAAAAAAAAACCCTGTTATCTGTTACTGATGGAAATAAGATGTTGCCTCAAAAGTGAAAGTGACATTTCTGTGACATGTTTTCCTTGTTCCTACAGCAACGTGCACATTCTGGACCAGATGCTCAGCAGGTATAAATAAGCATTGCGCCACTGACATTAGTTGAACGGGATGGATTTACTCTGGCTGAGGAATGGACCCTCAGTATTAAAGCAGGCATTTAATTGAAGCCAAGCCTTCTGGCTCTATGTCTGTGTGGAGTCGTGGGGTCAAACACCCACTGAGTTCAATGGGAGCAAAGTTAGACCAAGGCTGAATGCTTTCAAAAATCCCACCCCTTAAAACTTCTGTTTAAGAGTGTAGCTAGAGTCAGAAAAGTAACTCATTAAAAATGATGGATCAGGTCCTCAGTTGGTGTAAATAAGCCTGTCTCCAGTAATTTCAATGAAGCAATTCCAATGTACACCAGCTGAGGATCTGGCCCGATTACTTAAATTATTACTATTGAGATTGGGACCTGCGGGCACTATCAGCGATCAAGGCCACGTTGTACTAGGTGTTGTACGCACATGCGTAAAATAAAAAAAAGGGAGAGAGTCTCTGTCCCAAAGAATTTATAATCTAATTACCAAAGATCTTATAATCGAATTTATAGTGTCATTAAATTGTAGGTTAAAGCTGCATTTCTTGAGCTATGACTCATACCTGCCAAGTAGCCTGCTTCAAGCAATAATTTTCCACGTTTGCTCCCACCCCCGAAAGCCTGTCTTTGTCTCCTGCCAGATGTGTCGTATTTAGTCTCCCTTAACTGGTTGGATATCAAATTAAGACTGGCCTACAAGTAAAGACAATGGCCATGATTTTCATATGCATTTAGGGTGCATTGATTTTTGGGTGTGCAACTTGAGACCTGTTAAAGGGATCTTATTTTCAGAAGGTAGGTGCCCGGTATTTTCTGAAAATCAGAGCTTTACAAGGTGTCTCAAGCACGACACTTAAAAATGGCACCCAAAATCACCAGCTACTTTTGAACATTCAGACCACTATTATCCTAAGTATTGAGACTGAATGCTCCTGAATCTACCTGAACGTTAATCTGTGTTCTTTCCGAATGCTATGCTATCACTAAGTATACAGAATCTGGAATCCACTCTCAGTAACATATTTTGTTGATGATTTAGGATTCAGAATAAGGATGCAGCTCTACATTTTCAAAGAGAGAAGCGCTATATAATGCTTGCCATCATCATTTTATTGAGTCTCTGTAGTACTAACAGTGTTGCAAATTAAACTAACAAGAAGACACCATGAAATCAGCTCTGTGCAGTAAAAAGCCAATCCTAAACCTTTGCTCACACAAATACTTCCATTAGCTTCATGGGGACTAAGGCTTCTTTATAGGCTGTAAACTCTTTGAGGCAGGGACCATCTTTTTATTCTGTGTTTGTACAGTGCCTAGCACAATAGGGTCTTGGTCCATGACTGAGGCTACTATTACTATACCAGTAATATCTTGCTTTCATTGAAGTTAGTGTCAAAAGTCCCACGGACTTCAATAGGACAAGCCCCATAATGTGTAAGGATTTGGAAGATGATGCCTGAAAAATGACATTTCCTCATAGTCACTAACTTCACCATAATACTATTTAACATGATACAATGACCTACCCGCCAAACCCACCAATCTTGTTAACATCACATCTTTGTTATTTAGTCAAGAGCAAACAAGATCCAATAACCAGACTCAACTGTGATACCAATATTCTTTTATTCAGTGTCATGATTTATTGGCCACCTCCTTCCTGAGGGCTTATATCGACCTCAGATTCAGCTCAGTGGATCTTGATTTTTTTTACTGAAAAAACAGCAGTCAATAATATCTACTTCCTGTTGACTTCATCCTTAACACCACAAGAAAAGGACGGAACTATTATTGACCTCCTAATCACAGCAGTCAATCAAAGAGCCCATGAGTCATCTCTGTAGGTCACTGGGAAAAGTAACATGCGGCAGCAACCTGGCCAGAAAGGTGGCAAGCACGCCACACTTTCCATAACTCTTTATTTATAGAGATAAATGATGAATTGCTGGAAGGCTTCCTAAGATCTTATAAGCACCCCTGCATGACAGGAAGGACTTTGCTTGAAGAGCGCTGCTCCTGTTGCAATTCCCCACCCCACTGCTGAGCCTATCAGCAAGGGTCCTAATGGATGCCAGCTGTGATATGGTCACTTGTCACCAGGAACTGGACTGAGCCCACCAATTCTTTGATAGTAAGCCACGGCTAGCAAAGGGCATTGCTGTTTATTTATTCCTATCCTGGCCTCCATTTTAACCAGTAACTTCAGGGTGAAAGGCTCCATGTCCCATTACCAATCAACTGATACTTCCAGACCTGGAGCAGCAGTAAGTTTTCAGTGTAAGCCATCATTCCCATTCCTTGAACCAAAGCCAGTGATAGCTATAGTTTAGGACAATGGAGAACACAGACTCTCAATGAGAGATATTTCAGATGTGCAGCTGCTAATAAGGCAGCGAATGGAGGTGGGGGGACTCCTCAGGCCTGATTCAAGGCTCATAGGTCCCTTCTTATTCCAGACTTGTCCCTTGCTTGTATGTTAATTTGTTTTATTTATAGGGAGTTCTAAGGCCCTCATCACTATAGTGCTATGTAAGTGCCATCCCTCATCTGACATTATTGGGATGTTGGTTGCTGGCAGTGTCCAACCCCTGGGTTCCTTCCTTCAAACTCCCCAGCACAGCACAGTTGGCTTTCCACCTTGCTCTCTTTCCTGACCCAGGCTCTTGTTGATGCAGCAGCTTTCACTTATCTTTCGATCCAGTGCCCAGTCCCCGGGGCCCCCCAGCAGACTTTAGCCACTCTCCCTACCCACCGTGCAAAGCCTTTCTCTCTGCAGGAGAACAGGTAGTCCAGATTCACCCTCTACCTATGTCTCAGGCCTTGGGTCACGACCACAGTACATATCAACCTCTCCAACTCTGAAGTCCTTCGTACAGGATCCCCAGACCTCGTGACAGCTTTGCTCAGCTGTCCTCTCAGACTGCTCTGAACCGCCTGCTTCGGTGTTCTCTTCTGCCCAATCCCCCTTTTACAGTCTACATGGAGAAAACTCTGTACAGGCTTGCTTTATACCAACACACTGCACAAGGCCCACTCCCTACCAGAAGCTTTATAGTGCTCACCAACAGTGTCCCACGTGCTCTAGGCCAGTCAGGGCAGTAGGTAGAATAGGCCAGGGGAGGCTAAGCCTCCCCGAACGACCAGGCCATAGCCCTGCCCATGCTTCGCCCTGAAGCCCCACTCCAGCGTCCCGCTCTTCCCCTGTGCTACCATCCTCACTGCTCCTCTTCCTGCCCTCATTCTGCCTCTCCCCTGAAGCCGGCGGGGGCTCAGGCCAGCTGGCGGACTGGGGATCGGGTCAGCTGGCAGCCCAGCATGGCCAGTGCCCTGGCACTTGGGGCTGCTGGGGTGCATGGGCTCAGGCAGGCTGGGTTCAGGGCAGCTCAGCTGGGCTCCTCCAGCCACGGTGGGGGCTCGGGGTTCCTCAGGCTCCGGCAGGCAGGAAAGGGGCAGGGCCTTGGGTGAAAGGGGAGGTGCAGGGACTAGCCTCCCTGAATAAGGGGGTTCACATGCCGCCCATGAGGGCAGTGTTTCTAAATGCCTGGTCCGTGGACCGGTGTTGGTCCCTGAGATCTCCCGGACACAGTTTAAGAAGGCAGAAAGCCAGTCCCTGGTATCGAGAAGGTTGAGAAAAGCTGCTCTCGGCACAGTGGAATCTCCTCACATTAGGGAACTTGGGAAAGGTCACATGTTCCTAACTGTACAGAAGGGCAGTGAGGCCCTGGCTGAAATAGTTCAGTTCCTCAAGATACATTTTTTCCTGGCCCACATAGGCTCAGAGAAGTCTTCCAGGTTACCCCTCATTAGGCAGATTTCTTTAGATGATTTATGCTTCTGTCAAACTTGATATCCCCACAGAAGATTGTTAGTGAAAAGCCCTGTATAATCATTTAT
The DNA here is from genome assembly GCF_965140285.1 of Lepidochelys kempii. Lineage (NCBI taxonomy): Eukaryota > Metazoa > Chordata > Testudines > Cheloniidae > Lepidochelys > Lepidochelys kempii. The sequence goes on along the minus strand of NC_136394.1, from coordinate 19,138,943 downwards.
CGCTGGGATTTACGACGTTTAGCTTAGTAATTCTCTGTAGGCATTCTGAACAGGATATAGGTGCGCCATGGGCAGTAAAAGGTCAGTCCCAAAGGAAGTCAAATGCTGTAGTAAGAGGAAGCTAGAATATGACTCTAAATGCTGATCTGATACCAATGGCTTATTTTAGAGGAAGCGGTTCTAGGATTAAGTTGGTGCCGTTCCTCCTTAATTTCTTTATGCTGCCTGTCAGATTAGTGTTGTCTCAACAGACCTAGCCCAAGTATTAAGCAAGGTGCCAGTCAGGCAAATGGTTTTTACCAACAAGACTAGATAGTTAATTTGTTCTTGAAAACGCTGAAAGCCCGAGTGACCACCAGCATGCAGATGAGCGACCACCAACATGCAGAGTAAGTGGTGACTAACCAGTTGCACCAGACGTCAGTTCCCTTCTGACAGGACTGGGAAAAATCAAGGTAACAACTGTAAAAGTCAGTTCAGGGCTGTCTGTGAACTGTTAGGAGTCTCTGGCATTAAACTTACTTTTTCTATGCACTTCTGTGCTTTGCTTCCTCCAGGATTGGAAGCTGAAGTACTAAAATCCACCAAAAGAAAGCTTGTGTTGGTGTATCTGGCTCGGCCTGACTAGAAGCAGGAAATTCTGGAAACCTCTTGAGAATGTCTGGTCTCACGAATTTTCCAGCTTGATTGTGCAGGCCGACAATGGTTGGATAATTCAGAGATTTAGATGATTAGCTAACCAAATCAAACAGAACCATTACTGCTACTAACTCTGGAAATCCAAATTTGTCAGGTTTTTATTATTATTGTTGTTGTTCCTTGTCCAGTCAAAAATTTTGACAATTCTCTCTCTAGGTCTAGTCTGATGCACAGCTAAGCCAGCAGCTTACTGTCCCATGTACACTATCACCTGTCGTTGGAACAGGTTCTGCAGAAAAGTGAGTTACAGCCCTTTAAGGGAAATAGTACGGTCCAGTGGAATTAACACAGGGATGGGACTAAGAACTCCGGGAAGGCAAGGATGAAACAAAACACCAAAGTGCTAATCCCAGCTCAACCGCTAATATCATGTGTTGCTTTGCCCAAATTATTTAACAACTGCTTTTGCCTCAGTGTTCTCCTCTGTAAAATGGGGTTTAATCTAAGTCCTTGCCTTCTAGGAGTGCTGTGAGCACTGTAGAGTGCCTTTCAAAATGAAAAAGATCACTGTATAATTATTATTCTTATTACCTGTATTACTGTCATGCCTAGAGTCTCCAACTGAGATCAGGGCTACATTGTACATGCGCATAGTAAGCGATAGTCTTGGCCCTGAAGAGCTTACAGTCTAAATAGACAAGGCAGACAAAGGGTAGGAGAAAGGAAATAGTATGCGAATTACAGGTCCAAATGACATACAGTTTGCTCAGCATCTTTCTAAAATAGCTCACCCAATACGTACATTCATGGGACCCTAATAAACAATTCAGAGACCCAGTTCCTTCATGAAGGGAAGAGAATACCTTGCTGAAACATATAGCCCCAACTCTGCTGGGACTGTCCATCCTTCTTCCTAGATAGCCCAGACCAGAGTTTTAACAGTTGCTGGAAGGAAACATTTTAACCACTGCTTGAACCCACAGGGCTGGAGGTCTGTTGTGGTACCAGATGGCTTGAGGTCTGTTTTTCAACAAGTACTGCCTCCTGCTCTCGCTGACACAAAGCCCTTTGAGCTACAAGCCAAATCTCTGCTCTGTAATATCTTTTTCATCCCCCTTTTCTTTTTAAGATCACAAGTGTGTCTTTTTTCTTTTTTTTTTTTTTTAAAAAGAAAGATTCTATTATTCTTCAAAGGCCCAGTTGTGTCCTTCATTTACTGAAGTAGGCAGAGAATATTATGGGTCATTTTGTCACCATGGAAACCACAAATAGGCCTTCAAGGTTTTGGAGAGGGGCTATTAGGCCATGTAGGGTTCTCTGACAGAAAATAATAGGGACAGCAAATCGATGAGACCTTTTATATGGACTGTGTGAAATGCAGAGGGTATCAAACATCATTTCTCAGTCACCGTGCACTACTCCAGGCAGCAGTTTAATATGGCATCCTTCTGACAGCTGAGCCCAAATGGAAAATTAATGAGGCAGCATGATATATGGGTCTTTTTAAATCTCATAACCAGCATTCTTTAGAGAATAAAAATGGCCAAATCAGTTTAATATGAGCAGAGATGTTCTCTGTGTATCTGTTTGCCAAGCCTTGCCAGTGGACCAAGGAGACTGCTTTGTTTTAGAGTCAGAGAGTCTAGTCCTTTTCGAGACTCAGCTTCTTTAAACCACAATAATGCTGAGTTTTATTTCCCGTTCATCAAAATACTGCAATGAGTTGAAAGCCTAAGCAACCATCTGGGCGCTAAAATATGTTGTGCATTTTGAGTATTAATAGTTATGATATAAACCTGCCTTTGCAGCGGGTTACTAAGTCCTAAATGATCTACCTGTGGCTGCAATATGCTGGTGTCCTGATAAAATATCCTGGGAGCGCCCTTCACCTGGTCCTTCCACTCTGGTGCTGCTGGAGCTGCCCAGCCACTAAGAATATGGGCACTCCCTTGCTTCAACCACACTAAGGCATTTATTCCAATGGGGACCACCCCAAAGTGGTGATACATTGTGGGCCGGCTCAGCAGGTGGGGTCAATGGCAGCATGAGCAAGTGGCTAATGCACTGGACTGGGAGACAGGAGAGCTGGGTTCTATACCTGGCTCAACTGCTGACCTTTTATATAACCTTGGGCGGGTCATTTCTCCTCTCTGTGCCTCTGTCCATTCCCCTCACCCCCCACATACACTTTTGTCTGTCTAATCTATTTAGAATGTAAGCTCTCTGGGGCAGGGACTGTCTCTGACTCTGTGTGTGTGCATACACACAGTGTGCAGCACAATGGATCCCAATCTGGATCAGAGTTTCTAAACTAGATATTGGTTTAGTTATGGGGAATGACTGCAGTATGAATGTATGAAGTTTGAAACTATAAGAGGTGATCATAAATTCTCCATCCAAGAGGCAGGGGTCAGAACTTCTCTCAGTCACTTGACGTCTTTAGGAGGGCAGATATGTGGAGAATGAAAGTTATCTTTTAAAAAAAAAATAGCCTATGCATATCAATTTACCTGGCTGGGCTTGTTCTGCCTGGCTGCACAGAGTTAAATCAGGCTGTTAGGAGAAACCAACAGGAAATAGAACAATGGGGCAGGGGAAAGGTACAGTCCAAGAAAATGCCAAGGATGCTTGATGAAACAATGGAGAAGCTACCAGTTGGTGAAATACCCTGTCAGGGAAGGTAGCCTGTCAGCTGCAGCAGGGTCAGTGTCCTAGCAACACACTCCGCATAGCTGATCCTGGCCAGGACATCCACTTCCTGATCGGTGGAAGACCAGAGCTAAGCTCCTGCTTGACCCAGCAGCAACCAGTTCTTGCTTGCTGCTTAATGAATTCCACATCTGCCCTCCTCCATCCTTGACACCCCTGGCTTTGACCCCCCAGGTCCACTTCCTGACCACGTCTCCAGTTCACCCATTGGCTCTGGCATTTGACTTCTGATCCCTGGCTCTGACCATACCACTAGGTATCCTATGGCCCTGATCTTTGACTCCAGCTTGTCTTTGCTCTGCTCTACCTTCGAGGCCTGGCCACCACCATGGCTGTGACCACTAGTCCTGACTGCCCACATCCCAGTCGTGATCCTGACAGTTTGTGCAGCTCCAAAAGGAGGAGGACTGAAGATCAGGCTCGGCTATGAGGTTGACCCCTGGTAAGGCCTCCCTCTTCATGAGGGAGATAACAAGCCCCTTGCAGAGTTTGCGGACCCAGATCATGGACCTGCAGGTGCAGGTCTTGCTATGCAGGGCCCAGGTCCCTTGGGAACCAAAGGTTCACTGTTAACCAAGGAGACCCTGGCCTGCACATCTCCACTCCTGGAGACTTCCAGCCCCTTGCTGAGGCCACTTGAGGAATTCATCCAAGCAACGGCAATTGTTTCTGATCATCTGAATCGTACCCACTCCATCAAGAGCGCTCTTCAGAACCTATGCCGGGGAACAGACTAGCTGCCAGCTTCGCCATGGAATACTGGTACTCCGTGGCTGACGCTAGATGGAATGAAGCGGCCCAGTGCTACTATTTCCAGCCTAGCTTGAATGAAGAAATCAAGCATGGCTAGAACCACCATCCAACTTAAATGCTCTGATCAGGCTGAGCATCAGCATCAGTATCAGTAATCACCTGGCCGAATGCTGACTAGAAGGGGAGTCCAATTTTCATCCCCACGAGCTGGCCAGATTGAACCCTGCCTTGCTGCTGCGGGGGGAAAAAGACAGCAACAAGCCTTAGACTTGTACTTATATTGCTGGGAACCTGGGCACTACGTCCAGGGGTGCCCCAGTAAGATTTGTGTCCTGGCCCAATCAGGAAAGCCCCTTTCGTCAATCAGTACCCTGGCCATCATTGGCCAGTGAGCCACTACCCTCCAACGCCCTCTTTGGCTACGACATCCTGCCAGGTCTGAGGTCGAGCTGAGGGTGCTGGTGGACTCCGGGGCCTCTGACCTAGATTTTGCTCAGACCCATAACATTCTGCCTGCCCCAAAGACGGAGGTAATTAGACTGAATGGAAGTCATCAAAGTTTGCAAGGAAAGATTACGCTATAGGTAAGACCCAGCTGATGGGCCTGTTTGTTTTAACCCTTTGCTCTGCGTGCCCTGTACCTTTGGTGAATGAAGGAAAAACGCTCTGTTTTGAAGAAGCTGTTTTTGAGTATTCAACATGCAGCAAGTGAAGGAAATTGCTTTGGGCTCCCTTTATTTCTATCTTCCGCGCATTCTGAAAGCTCCTCTTTAAAATATTAAATTGCCCTGTGATTCTGGTGTGCCTGGACATGGTATATTTCTTATTACATTTCTTCTTGCCCAGTCCATGGTGATGTTGGGAGTCTCTTGCGATGAGATGCATTGTGAAAGGACTTAGAAAAACATGAGGGACTTGTTTCAGAGTAACAGCCGTGTTAGTCTGTCTTCGCAAAAAGAAAAGGAGTACTTGTGGCACCTTAGAGACTAACCAATTTATTTGAGCATGAGCTTTCGTGAGCTACAGCTCGCTTCATCGGATGCATACCGTGGAAACTGCAGAAGACATTATATACACACAGAGACCATGAAGCAATACCTCCTCCCACCCCACTGTCCTGCTGGTAATAGCTTATCTAAAGTGATCATCAGGTGGGCCATTTCCAGCACAAATCCAGGTTTTCTCACCCTCCGGCCCCCCCCCACAAACTCACTCTCCTGCTGGTAATAGCCCATCCAAAGTGACCACTCTCTTCACAATGTATCATACACATTGTGAAGAGAGTGGTCACTTTGGATGGGCTATTACCAGCAGGAGAGTGAGTTTGGGGGGGGGGGGGGGGCGGAGGGTGAGAAAACCTGGATTTGTGCTGGAAATGGCCCAACTTGATGATCACTTTAGATGAGCTATTACCAGCAGGACAGTGGGGTGGGAGGAGGTATTGCTTCATGGTCTCTGTGTGTATATAATGTCTTCTGCAGTTTCCACGGTATGCATCCGATGAAGCGAGCTGTAGCTCACGAAAGCTCATGCTCAAATAAATTGGTTAGTCTCTAAGGTGCCACAAGTACTCCTTTTCTTTTTATGAGAGACTTGGGTTCTTACTACCCGGAGAGCAGGAACACCTGCCTCCTGTCATCCATTCCCGTGTCAGCCTGGCTTTCCAGCTGCTTTTCTGATTTCTGCCCTACTGAGTTCTATAATCAGAAGGGCTCAGGTAATTGTGTGTTGAGTCAGCACTGTACAGCAACAGAATTCAGGGAGAGTGAAAGGCAGCGGATCTCCTAATTGGCTGTCAGGCATTAGGAGGAATTTGATGAAGCTATGAGAAGGGGGGAGGGAGCGGAAGATTATTCAGGCCTGGAGATTAAAAAAAAATCTTTTTTTTTTTTGCCCCCTCTGAATAGTAGAGATTTTTCCATCTTAAATAAAGGCATAAGGATTAAAGCACTTTACTGAAATTCATGCTACCCCAAGAGAGGCCCAGACCCTGATCCTCCACTGCTTTATATTTTGTGTTGCCATTTACACCTGCTCAAAGTGAGTGTGAACTCTACCCTTCTGATTCAGTTGCATTTTATACCCACTTCACACTCAGGTCCCTGGTGTGTATGTTTCTGTCTCACCCAAAGCTGATGGATACCAGGCTGGGGTGTGGAAAGGCTACAAAAGTATAGGGATATAGAAATGCCAGTTAAAAATAAATATAGGCTGTTAGTGGATGGGTGGAGAAAAAAACCAGGTATCAGAGAGATCAATGGCACCATATGCTTGAATTCTCACCGTGACCATTGGGACCATTGCTGGTCAATTTCACTTCTATAAGGAGGCGTTTGAAAGGGGTAATATGATGCTCAGGAGCAAAACGCACCTGCTTGGTAACATTCTCCCCTGCATTGCTACTCCACTGGATGGATCTCAAGAGGCAAGGGGTGGGAGATCATTTAGAGTTTCACGAAGCACTCCCTTTTTGTGAAACTAAAGTTAATTATGTAAAACAAACGGTAAACATGCAATCACACGCAATTGCTTCTCCTTCTCACTTGTTGATGTCATTCCTTTTTTTAATGGATCCCTTTTATTGAATCTACTATTCTTTTGCCTGATTGAGAGATTTTGCTCAAAACTAGAACAGCAAAACTGTGATCCAAGTTCAGATCCTTCGCCCTTTAAAATTTGGTATCTGCGCCTGCAGTTTTGCTTCATCGCATTGCAGAAATAGTGAGTGGTCTTTTCAATTCAGATCTGGAGGCAGGTTTTGATTCTGACTCCTCCTCCCTCTGTCAAAGTCCAACAGATGATAGGAAGTAGGGTTTTGGTTCTGAAGCATCTCTGCCAGCGCCTCAAATCAAATTGATTAGGGTATGAGGACCCATCAGATACGCCCAGTAGCACCAAACAAGTACATTTCCCATGAATACCTGGTGCATTGATATGGGCACTGTGGAGGCACCTAATGGCTACGTTTTGCTAACCTTGCTCACACTATGTTGCACCGTACTCCAAGAGTGGTCCCATTGACTTCAATTGGGCTATTCATGGGGTAATGTACTACTCAGCATCAGTAAGAGTATCACAGTCTGGCCCTAAGTTATTAGTGCCCTAAGTACTTGACATACTGGTTTCCCTAGGCTTCCTAAATGCTTTATAAACATGCAGCAGGGGAAAAAAAATCAATACAGAGATACTGGGGGATGTGGGGGAAGGGAGCAGAGAAAGGAAGAGAAAATCCCAGTGAAAAACTGAGTACAGTGTATACACCAACTTTCACCATCTTCGCTATTGCAGGGTTTTCCATCCCTATTTGTATCACAGGCTTCCTTTAAGCTAAAAAAAAGAAAAAAAATTGATTGATTCCCCTATGGGAAAAAAACTATTGTAACTCCAGGTCCCGCTTTCCACCTTCAGCCCCTACCCCCACCAATAAGTGAGGGTGAGATTTGGAATCTCTAAGCCTCAGGCTCCATGAGTCCTGACTATTCTTAATTGTAACATGGCAACATCCCAGCACCTTATGACACTTTTGGTACCATAATGTTGCAACACAGAGTCACAATGGATGTATAATGAAGGACAAAAGTCATCTCTGTACATGCAGCAATTGGCCCCTTTGATTTTGCCTGCACACCAGGGACATTCTCAGAAGCCACAAAGTACATCCTGAGAGATTAAGCCGAGTGGACGTTTATGAGAAAACAAATGCCAATATTTGGTAGTAAAGAGGCCACCTGCTTCAAGATCAGGGGGGTTTCTAAGAAAGTGTATGGAGAAAGAACCTGACCCCTTCCAATAACTAGACAGACTGTTTTACTAGCTGGCTTAGCTTTGTTTATTTGCAAGAGGGAAACTGACACATACACAGAAGCTGGGCACAACTTTTCAGATAAACATTTTTTGTTTTTTCCCCCCAAAATGTGCAGATTCATGTCAACCAAAATATTTCACAAATTTGTGTCAATTTTGACAAAGCATTTCAGTTGAAACACAAAAAGAAAACATTCCAGAAATGTCAAAATCAACATTACCAAAACGAAACATTTTTTTTTTTAGGCTCGATTCACCAAAGGATTTAGGTATTATTGCGAAATGGGAAGAGGCAGTGGTCACAGATTCAGAGTCTAAGGCCAGAAAGGACCATTATGATCATCTAGTCCGACCTCCTGTATAACACAGACCAGAGAACTTCCCCCATAATAATTCTTACATCAGATCTTTTTGAAAAACATCCAATCTTGATTTAAAATTTTTCACTGATGGAGAATCCAGCACAACCTTTGGTAAATTGTTCCCATGGGTAATTACTCTCACCATTAAATATTTGTCTTATTTCCAGTCTGAATTTGTCTAGCTTCAACTTCCCGCCATTGGTCATCCCCTTATACCCCTGTGGTTAGAGCCCTCAGCTGAGATGTAGGACCCTGGTTTGAATACTCACTCTGGAACAGGGAATTGAACCCAGGTGCCCACTCGCAGGTGAGTGACTCTATAGGCTGGTGCTTAGGGTATTCTCACTTGCTCTCTCTCTGGCCCAGTGACAATTCAGGGCCCTCACTTAGGAGTGAGGTGTCCTGGATTCAAGTTCCTACTCCAGAATTGGGATTCAAACCAGGGTCTCCCACCTCCGTGTCCTACCCACTGGGATAGAAGGCATATGGGGGGAAACACCAGCACCACTTCCTCCTCCTCAGTTTTGTGAATCTAGCCCTTCATTTTTTAAAAAAAGGTTAAAAATGATCAGAACAAAAACATTTCATTTCGGGTTGGGTTTTGCTTGGCCTAAAAGAACATTTTTCCAACTTTTTCGATTCAGCAAAAATTCAAACACATTTGGATTTTGATGTCACTCAAACAGATTTTTTTTTAGAACTGCCAGTGAACTAAAAACAGCATCTTTAGAATTGAACAAAAAAACCTGACATTTCCCTTCTCCATCACTGAAGATGCTGAGTGCCTTTCCCGCTCTGTAACAGAAGGGGGCAGTGTGCACCTTTGGATTGCATCCAATAAGTCCCTGCAATAGGCATAATGAAGGGGAAAGAAAAAAAAAGCAAAATAAATCTGTTCTGCACAGATTGTTTGCTTCCTGTGTGTCTAAGGCTGCACTTGTAAGTCAGTGCCCCTGCCTTCTGAGGAATTCAGGTTAAAGAGAAAAATCTGCCAGATGCTTTGCACAGGCTATTCAAGGACTTCAGTTTGTTTCTTTGATCAGTAAGTACCACCATGTTGTGAACTGAGCAGTAAAGATGATCTATACCATTTTGGAAAAGTTTCAGTATCTCCAAATGGGGCAGTTACTCCACTAACCCATAATGCAGAGAACTCCTAGCTAACACCAATCACTCGGAGTGAACTAGCCACTTAAATCTATACTATAGTCAATTAGCAGAAAAGGGAGCCCACAAAATGACCCTTGTCTAAAGAAGGAACTGGCTGCATGATGCAATCTGTCATAGATCACACAGTGGCAGGTCTGCATTATTATCCCCATTGTACAGAGGGGATAATGGAGGCACAGAGCAGTGGAGTGATTTGTTCAAGGTCATACTGCAAATCACCAACTGACATGGGAATGGAATCTAAGGGCCTCCACTGGATCTCACTTAAGCCAGTGAAAATCTGGACCAAGCTCCCATGGAGCCAGTAGAGTTACACAGATATGGTGTGAGATCAGAGTCAGGTGCCAAACCTCCTGCCTCACAAGCCTGTGCTCAGTCCACTATCACAGACACCCCTTCTGCAGTTCCTCTGCACAGAGGAGCTAAACTAAGGGTAATGCGGGAGCTTCTCCCCAAAGCATCCTTAACCATAATATCACAACAACATTATGACCAACTCTTCTGTTTAGTCTGTACAACAAACCAGGTCTTGGTCCTGCTCCTATTTAAGCCAATGGGAGTTTTTTTATTGACTTCAACAGGATCAGGATCAAAGAGCATAACAGGGCAGGCAAGTCATCTGGCACTTGTACACCTTGCCCTGGTTGATGTGTCCTGCGACGTTTAGTGCAAACACTGTTATCTTCCTTACACTGGCAGAATACTAATAACGAGTTTGTGCAGTTCATCGTAAACAAATATTGGGCAACCCAGTCCATATGAAGTCTACTAAATCCATGGCACAGTGCTGAATTATACAGAGGAAGAGGTAAATGCCAGTAAGACTAGCCCTCAGATCTGAGCGCATGAAGGATTCATTTGACACTGCCAGCTTGGAAGTTGGAATACATGCACTGTGTGAAGCTCAGCTGTTCTATCATAGGTCCCTAATTTGCGTCTAAGAGCCATTTCCCAGTTTCTTTCCTTCCCACCCCCATTCTTATATATGCCCAGAGTTTAGGACTTTAATAGAGAAAAATATTACAATGAGATAATCGTCTATGCAAGTAATAAAAGGTAGACATTCGTGCCTTATGCTCTGTTTAATTCTGTTTCCTAAGCAACAAATGCACTGGATGTAGTTGGTGCCAAACCTTAAGTGCATGAAAATCATTTAGTTAGCCCCTCCAGGAGTGCTGTAACTGTATTATTAGGAAGTTTTAGATAAATTACACTGCCCATACAGTTAAGCCTCACCTGTGTCTGTCTATTAGCTGCTAATTAAGACTGAAAAAGTACATTAGTTCCCTGTCTTATTTCTGTTACCGTTGATAAAATAGATAGTAGTGACTACATACATTATATAGATTTCCCACTGGTCAATAATGGCTTATATGAACCTTAAGGAACCACCATTCCCAGAAGGAGAAATCCTTGGTTATATATTTCTTCAGCCAGGTATAGTCAAGTTAACAGTGAAAACACATTCACTCACACCGCTCTTCCAATGAAATAATGTTAAGACCATGATTCCACTAGGACTGATAGGCAAAAGGTGATCCAGTCAGCGGCAGGCCACCCTGGCTTGGGCTCTAGATCTCTCCTTTTAGTAGGTGGTGTCGGAGTTTTAAGTGCCTACTTGAGAGAATGCCAAGTATTCTCCCTCACACACTCATGCCTTTGAAATCTACTCCAGTTCTTCTTTGCGCTTTTCACCTACGTGGAATCCAAGTGCCTACTGTAAGACATACCTCCTCAATACACTATGGAGCACAACATAGCAGGTGTTCCCCTAGAGACTAAGGGTATGCCTACACTGCAATTAGACACCTATGACTGATCCATGCCAGCTGACTCTTGCTCGTGGGACTTGGGCTAAGGGCCTGCTTAATTGCAGCACAGACCTTTGGGATGAGGCAGATGCCTGCGCCTGAACATGTACACTGCAATTAAACAGCCCCTTAGCCCAAGCCCCACTAGCCTGAGTCAGCTGACATGGGCCAGCAACGGGTTTTTAATTGTAGTGTAAAGTCACTCAAAGGGCTCTGCCACTGCAGATGAAACAACTGAATTCAACCATATAGTCCTGATCATGAGATATAAGCACTCATGCTCCTGATGACTTCCGTTGTTACAATGTAATTATACAACATCACTTCCTGTGTCATGACAACATTCATAGATCCGTGCACTCCGTACAACAAAGATATTCCACTGAAGAGGGGCATGGTGCTAGAACCAGATAAGCTAACTGAATGCATGTTACCCTGCATGTTATGGCTACAAGAAGTTATTGCTAGTGAAAATACTGGCTTATACTCATTTCTTTGACTGCTTGTGATATCTTGCATTTGGAGGACATGAGACTTGAAGCACCTGCCCAATTGATCATCATCAGTTTATCCCATTGCCAGACCACCAGCCCTTGGCAATAACTTGTTTCTTTCGCTATTGACATCTACTTTTATGACATCCGTGAGCACAGTCCATTTGCCCATGTGTGAAGTGCTCTAGAGGAGGAAACTGCTTCACCTCTCAGCCCAAGTGCCCTCATGCGCCAAGCTGCCATGGTGCTGCAGGCAATGTTTCCTGGGTATAAGTTGGGGCATCCAGTGGTGCAGTAACATCTCTTGACTAGTGTGCCGGGAACATGGCCACCGCACAAACACCTCTCTTGTAAGCCAGCTACTCCTCGTTCAGGGGCCAGCACTTGGATAACACAACACACCTTTTTAAAGGTGTAGCAAGTACTGCTGAGTTGCTACTTCTCTCCTCCAGCACGCCTAAAGCCATTGGGCCAGATTCTGATCTCATTTCCATAAGGTCAAATCAGGAGAAACCTCATTATTTAAACAACAACATGTAAAACCAAAGTCAGTGAGATTAGTGTCATGCCTGTTAAGTTTCTGCCCTATGTAGAGGTAATTTCTTCAGCCACTACCCTTTTCTCTCCTATTCCACCTGTCCCCCGTGCTCTTATGGCTCTAAGAGACATACTTCAGCCCTTAACATAGTCAAAATTAAGTCATTTATGTTAGCGCCACCAGAAATATGAATGGGTGGCTTTTAGGATTAATGGAAGTTAGAGAACTGGTCAGTTCTCTATCAGTATCATGGTGTGTATATATATGTATATCAATTAATATAATGGCTCAGCTCCTCAGCTGGAGAAAATCTGCAAAATTCCATTGAAGTCAGTTCACACCAGCTAAGGAGCTGACTCAATGGCATCACCTCTTTTTAAACACTTTGAACACAGGCCTTAAGCACATTACAGAAAGCTCAGGTTTCTCATTTCGAAAGCTGTTGATCTCACAGGTACATTAGACATGGGGCACATGGAAGTATTAGCTGTAACTACAGCTGTTGGTATTTTCAGAGTCAGGAAGAGCGTGCTGTGACAAGAACTAGCTGTTTCCTGATTTCTTACCTAGATTATTTTTGCTTAAATTGAGGGGGGATATCATTTGTATTGAAGGAAGATCATGCAAATGACCAACGGAGCTGACAGGTCACTGACTCATTGGAATTATTCCAAGATACTTCAGTAAACGAGTCTTACCCTTTATTTGTGCACTTAAAGTTGAAAACATGTCTGAGTGATTGCCTTGAATCAAGGCATTAGCTGGGAGGACAAGTGAACAAACAAAGCCAAAAAAAGAGCAGACTTAAAGCTAACATGGATTTGTTGTAGCAGTAAAAATGAGAGAGAAAACCATTTACCAAACAATTTATTGAAAAGCTACGGTACATCTCCTGCTACTTGCATAATGGAATGTGCTTTGAAAATGGGTTTCCAAATTTCTCATTTACTGTGTTATGAGCACATGTGAATTTAATATCATGGGTAAAATGGTTAATTAGACAAGGGAAAAATGTGCCTAGAGTTTGTAATATCTTGTGATCTGGTACATTTTCCTCTTGCTCTCATTCTGTGGTCCATACAAATGCTTGTGGCATCTCTGGATACAAAGGGAGAAGGGCCCAAATGCCTCTCCTTCTGACTCATCTGTGACAAAGTTCTTGCTCTACCTTGATGGGTCTTGCGCTTATTGGCGGATTTGCTCGCCTTGGAGCTTCATGGCAGCCCTCAGCTTGGCCGTTTTTCTGAACCCACAGTCCAGGTCGACTCCTCCTGTGTCTGACCAGGAGTTGGGAGGATTTGGGGGGAACCCGGGCCCGCCCTCTACTCCAGGTTCCAGCCCAGAGTCCTGTGGAATGCAGCTGTCTAGAGTGCCTCCTGGAACAGCTGTGTGACAGCTACAACTCCCTGGGCTACTTTCCCATGGCCTCCTCCCAACACCTTCTTTATCCTCACCATAGGACCTTCCTCCTGGTGTCTGATAATGCTTGTACTCCTCAGTCCTCCAACAGTCTGCGTTCTCACTCTCAGCTCCTAATGCCTCTTGCTCTCAGCTCCTCACACGCACACCACAAACTGAAGTGAGCTCCTTTTAAAACCCAGGTGCCCTGATTAGCCTGCCTTAATTGATTCTAGCAGCTTCTTGATTGGCTGCAGGTGTTCTAATCAGCCTGTCTTAATTGTCTCCAGAAGGTTCCTGATTGTTTTGGAACCTTCCCTGTTACCTTACCCAGGGAAAAGGGACCTACTTAGCCTGGGGCTAATATATCTGCCTTCTATTACTCTCCTGTAGCCATCTGGCCCGACCCTGTCACACATCATATAGGTGCTTTCTAGCCCCAGGAAAGTAGCTTAGTGCACTGCTTGGAAGTCAAATTAGTGAGGGATGAGCCTGAAAAGATTAGGAATTAGCATTTAGACTCACAACTTCCGATCTAAGCTTCTTGAGTCCACAAAACTTGGTTTCACTTTTCAAGAGACCAGGTTTCTTGTGAGACATGCAGAAGGTCCTGAATCTGGCTGGGATGGAAATACTGTGAGAACAGCCTTCCCCCCACAGTATCTCAGTCCTGGCCTTAACCCAAAGGTTCACACAACTGAAAAATAGGATGGTTAGATCTTGTTTTACCCAAAGCAGTAGGCTCAATCCTAGTCCAGGATGGAAGCAGCCCTTTGACTGGTATTTTGGTCCCCCTTTTCTTGTTTTGCAAATTTATGAGATCTTCAGGGGTGGGGGGGGTTGTTTAATGGAGATGCATATGCTGATGAAGGGACCCTCAAAGTGCAGATTTTACCCTCCAGTGTGTGTGTGTGGGGGGGGGGGAAATCAAACTGCCTTTGCCCATTGGAATTCCCTAGGATCTGGGCATCCAGCCCCCACTGCTTCTTCTGCAAGGGGGAAAGCCTTTGTCATGGGAAAACATGACCTGACCCAGCAGGAATCTTCCACGGGTGACAATATAAACGTAAGCGATAGCAAAGGGTAACCAATCACAAGGGTTTAACTACTGTGATTAGCTCTCAGGCGCCTTAGTCTAGGGCTTGGCTCTGCGTTCACGAATTGGGATAGACCCAGGGTGGACCGATGCGAATACTCTGGCACTGCATGCAGGCACTCAGGGGGACCTTACACCGTAAACGCAGAGTCTCTTTATTTTAAATGCATGTGCCATCAGTGCTAGTTGCTCGGCTCACATGCTAGCCTCCGCTGCCAAGCCAGATCTACTTGGCTTTGATGCTGGCTTGGCTATGCCTTCAAATAGCTCTTGCTGTATGAGATTCAGGCCTTATGAAACAGGAGCTCTTGCCTGATTTCCCACGAGGTGGCTCAAAGCCCTAACAACAGGGCTGTGATGAACATTGAGTAGAACAACATTGTACCCGTTGGTGGCCAATGATGGTTTAAGAAGCCCTTCAGTCTCTACTTACTGCATTAGGGACTTACTGAGAGGAAACAAGGTTTGAATGGTGTGTGACTCAGTCCTGATTGGCCTTAACAGTATACGAGACTTTGGCTTTGTTTTTAAATGTCTTTGGGACGTGAATTTTATCACTTGTGAAAAAAAGGTCACAGTTTGACAGCAGTGTACAGAGCGAGGCTTAGTGCTGGCAGCTGCTGTACGAGTATCTCCCTGCAGCTTTGCTCACACACACACTGTGGCTATGGGGGTGTGTCGCATCAACACCTGCTCTAATACTCTAGGCAGGAGCCTCTGCTGAGCAAAGGCTGGCAGTCGAGCCAAGTAGTGTGCTGGCTTTGTGGTCTCCCACCACAGCTGTATTGTTCTACGAGACCAAACAAAGCGTGGCAGGACAGCGAGAGGCTTGTGAGAGCAGAACACACTTGGAAGAGGAGAAGTAGGACGAGAATTATTTTCCAAAAGTCAAACTAATGGTCCTCCCTCTTGGGCGGGGAGTAGCTCTCGGATCACTGGGTGTGTAATCTGCACGGTTTCAACTACATTCCAAACATAGATTTAGACACGGGGGAGTATCTCAGCTTTCACCGGAGCTGGACAGAGCCAATCGAGTTCACCCCCACTGGACATAATGACCACAGGCCTCAGCCCTTTCATGTGTCCCTTTGCTTCAATTTATCAACCACAGGGAACAAATCCTGCTATAGGCTGGGTGTGTGATTTCTCCTAAAGATGGGTAAGAAAGAAAATTATTTCTCTTTTTAACTCCTTGAGAGCAGCTCCTGTACCACATAGATCAGGGCCTTGCAAGTCCTGAGATAAAGACAGAACAGTTTGAATGCTCATTCAACCTTTGCAAGGCCTGCAGCTGAGCTGGTTATTCTCCCAGGACATGCAATGGTTCTTCTTTCTCCCTTATCACAGGAGTGTGCAACCTTGTTCCCATTTACTTCAATTCAAATTTCTGCTTAACCGAAGAGACAGCGTGGGCTAGTGAACAGTGTATTGGCCTACGAGCCCAAAGAGCTGGGTTCTCTTCCTAGCCCTGTCACCAGACCTGTTCTGTGTCACTTCCCCTCTCTACATGCAATGTGGAGCTACGTTGCCCTTCTCTGTTTGGGCCATAAACTACTTGGGGGAGGGATCTACATGAGAATGGAATCCTAGGCTGGCTGCAACATCAGAAGAAGCGTGTGGCCAAGGTAAACCATGCTAGACATCTGCCTAACAGGAGCATCAGAGGACAGAGAGTCACACTGAGCCTGATCCACAGTGGTATTTAGGCTCCTAACTAACTTCCCTTGAAAGGATCTGAGCCATTATTCTTCTGAGCATAAGGGGACTTGTTCATTGGCATTCAAAGGTGAAATCCTGGGCCTACTGAAGTTAATGGGAGTTTTGCCATTGACTTCAATGGAACTAGGATTTCATCCCAAGTCTCTGGCAAAACTTAACACAACTTTATTTAGCATCTCAAAGCAACTTTGCGGCATCATATTCTGGGATTTATACAGACTTGGAAGCTAAAAAATAATTAGCATTGAGTTACTGATTCATCAAAATGAATTATGGTGTGAAAAAATGAAGTAATTATACAGATGCTAATATAAAGCATGTGTGAGGCTTCAAACATGATGCCATAGTAATATTACAGCTTAAGACATACAGTACTCATTACAGCTTTAATAGAATAAATCGTAGCGGTACCGAGCGCAGTATCCTTTATTTGTACATAGCATCTATCAAATGCAGGAGAACGAAATCAGTGCACAAAGGAGATTGTTAGCCAGTGGAACTCCCCTCATAGAGAACAGGCCATGCAGGATTTAAGGCCCTAATAACTGTTTAAACTACTGCTGAACCCACAGCTGGCACTGCCTGTTTATCACCATTCAGGGCATGTCTTCACTAGCAACGTTAAAGCGCTGCCCCGGCAGATCCAGCGCTGAGAGAGAGAGCTCTCCCAGCACTGTAAAAAAACCACCCCCACAAGGGGAGTAGCTCCCAGCGCTGGTGCACTGTCTACACTGCCACTTCACAGCACTGAAGCTTGCAACGCTCGGGGGGGAAGAGGGTGTTTTTTCACATCCCTGAGTGAGAAAGTTGCAGCGCTGTAAAGTGGCAGTGTAGACAAGGCCTCAGAAATACTACCCCAGAAAGAGTACTTCCATGCAGACATATCACTCAACCGGGACAATTTCTCTCTAGTTGTAACCTGTGAATAGTCCCATTGGGGACTTTGGTTTGGCCTACAATACATGTAGATATTTCAGTATTTGAGAGGAACCAGCAGGAAGAACCCAGATGTGAGCGGCTTTTCATCCCCGGCCAAAGCGGAACAGTCAGAATCCACTCAAAACGTATGGCTTTTGAAGCTCAAAACTCTGGAGCTTCCAGTTCCATTTAGCTCTCAAAATGCTGGAATCTGGGGGGGCTGCATTTCCCCCCTCCATTTTATGTTTTCCTTGTCAGACTAGAAACAGGGCAAGAACCACTTGCAAAGAACCACCACTGCTGTTTGCATAGCATAGGATTCCACTAGCTGGAAAAACTATTTTACACTAAGTCTTCCTGGAAAAAGAGTGGTTTAAATTAAGGAAGAAGAAAAAAAAGCTTTTTTTGCAAAACTGAAAAAAAGTTTAATGAAACCCAGCGAAGGGGTGGGGGAGAGTTTCAAGAAACTCCAAAGCACTAACAACCCTTAATGCAATAAATCTAAGTTGTATATTAAAACACATGCTCCCTTAGAACACAGAGAAGGCCAAATATCATGAATATTTAAATTACCAACTTTTTTTTGTATGCAATGGAATTTAAAATAAAAATTATTCTATACTAACCAGTATTTGATCTCCATACTCTAAATCCCAATAAATGTGGCTCACAAATAAAGAAATCTATACCATATTTATGCCAAAGCCATCATGGGGTCAGTACAGCTGGCTGCTTTACGAGGAGAGAAAAGGTTGATGGCCATCACTAATAGCATTTTGAGAGTAATGTTTGCACAAACCATAACAATAGCAATAACGTCTATTGTCTCTAGGCTTCAGAGCAACTAATGAGCTCATTTATAGCCCTGATGGAAGTAATTAAATCTGAAAAATCAAAGCACAACATTCTTGTTTAGTGCTCTTTGAAACCAATATTCTAATGGAATGCTATCAACAGCTAATTGAAGCACTAATCTTGCCCAGGGTTGGGCCCCTTGCCCAGATGGCTAATATATCATTTTCTTGTCTGGCAAGCAACATATTGCACTGACTGGATAGAGCCTAGATTAGATATATCTGTGTGATACAAAGGAAGCGTAATAACCTTATCAATCAATATTTTGATAGCATAGGCATTAACTGTCAATCATACTGCAAAATGTTTTGCTGAGGTACAAGGACATGTCCCTATCTTTATAAAATGATAAATCTACTGCCATGTGCAAATAAAGGCTCCTACCAACTGGATATAAATGGTGATACAGTAACATTAGTAAGACAGATGCCCACTGACTGCAAGAACAAAAACTGGAAGGCTAAACAGTTTGCTTTTCCTTACCTAGTTAAATCACTTTATGCATAAAGGTCACAATTCTGCAGGAAAATTTCCTTGTAGGAGGATTTCACATATTGTGTGCTCTGTCAGTGGGAGGAGTGTAATTATATGGAAGATTCATTTGACAGGGATTTATGATCAATTTCACAGATAGGAGGATTCCACCTTATTAAAGTTGATTATAAGGGGGTTTCATTATTCTCAGTATTTGGGAAAGCAATCTTCTGTTATCCAAACCTGGAAGTTAAAAGTGTTACCAAATTTTACATACCAGCAACATGTCTAATTGGATTTTAAACTGACAGATTGAATTTTAAATGGATTTTTCTGGCATCTTGTTTATTCTTTTTAGCTAAATACGAGGGAGGATACTGGCATCCATAGTCTCTTAGCAACTTTGGTCTCCAGAGTTTATCTGCTGTTACCCTTTTCCCACCTTGTGTGCTCAGATATTTTCATCCAATCTTATGCAGACTCATTGTGCCAGATCCTGAGCTGGTGTAAATCAACCCAACTCTGTTGATATCGGTGGAGCTGTGCTGATTTGCACCAGCTGCAGATCTCTTTCTGACCCTCAAGATGTCCTTGGCAAGCACATGGAAGCAGGAAGGCAACAAAGTAGGACTCCTGGAAGAACAGACTTAGAGCATCCTATGATCTATATCCGTGCTCCCTGAAAATGCGGTTTGAATTTCACCGTTGGACCATGAATTAAGCAATGCTTGCAGCACATGTTGCCTCTTGTCAAACACTGCCCCAATCATGGAGTCTGTGGACAGCATAAAAGCCGATGTGGGGTGGTTTGTTTGTTTTTACTCATGCAAGCAACTGTGCAGTGCTCCTATCTATGCAAGCATCTAGAGGGTATAAATACACTCATGAATTACCTGTTCAGCTGCTATCTAGACCTGTAGGGGCTGGTTAGATTATGCATGCTGTCTCAGTCGTCCTACGGGAGTTCTATAAGGTTCAGCGCAGCTTGGTGAGAAACCAGAAAGGATAGTTTAAAAAAATCCAATTGAAATTCTCTCGAAAGGCAGAAACTCAGCCTTCCCCAGCTGGGCATGTGCAGCCTCTTTATCAGCATCTTTTTAGTCAGCATTTTTCTGCTTAACGGAAACAAGAGGTATACATCATTCAGTGATACTGAATGGCTATGGCAATGAACAACAAACCCAGAGGAACACGTGGGGCAACAGGGGAAAGCTTGCAAATGTCCAGCTTGCCATCAATAAGCCCCATTATTGCTCCTATCCCCTGGAAGGACACCGCATCCAATGAGATACAAGGCAGGATTCACTTTTCCAGGTGGCAGCACTTATCTCTACTGCATATTCTCCACCTTCTCAGGTGCAGACCTTCCATTCACATCACAGTAAGAGAGCCACGTATGCAAAGAGTGTGTGTGATGCAATGCAGACCTGAGCTGGAAGGTCATGGCAGAAGTATGCCAGAAAAGAACGTGTCCATAGTACAATATCTTCACATGGAGTAAAACAGAGTGCCATGTTGCAGGCTTAGTAGTCACGGATGTGATCTCCCTTCTGGAAGGGACCTATTAAAATTGTATTATTTATTAGTTATTACATTAACCTACAGTACTCATCAGCAGGTTGACCACATCATTCTATAGGGTGTTCTAACATTTTTTGGAAAGAATCCATTAAATTCTATAGATTTTAAGAGCAATTTCAAAAGAACCTGATTGCTTTGGTCCATATTAAATCAGGTGGGAATTTTTTTCCCCATAAATTCCTAGAAAACGTCACAAATCCCATCACCAGTTGTCAATAAATTTGCTTTTAACAGTAATGAATGTCTCCATTTCCAGTTTACCCTTAAGAATATTTTATCAACATGCCTTTGTGTTATTTTCCTGTTACCACCCCAACTAAGTTTTTATCTGGTGCAATCATTTAATTCAAACATAGAAAAGAAATCATACTTGCTGATAATTACCTGCAACAAACAAACAAGTAACAATTAGAGGAAGCAAACCCAAGTGGGGGTGGGGAAGAGAAATAGATCATGCCTTATATTTTGGCTTTACGGAATTCAGGTTTTGGGGGTTTTTTTTAATCATTTTGATGGATAATATTAATGTTTAGTTGTAAGCATTTTTTTTTAAGATTTCTGTTGATTTAAATTCTCACAGTTGCGGGAAATTATGGTGGGGGGGGTCATTATTTAATTACACTAGATGCTGAGATTGAAAAAGTTAAAGCTTTATAACTGGTAAAAAACACAAACTGTCAACATCACATGTCAGAATCTACAAAGTAAATAGCCTTAGATCAAACTCTAATCATTTCTCAAGCAGCATTTTTCTGATTTGTCCCATCTGTAAATTTCTGTTATCAACGGAAATATTTTTCATCCTCTAGCGTGCGTACAGTGAAATAAAAGTTCATCAACACTTACGGATAAAAACCTAATCCTTCCAAGCCTATATGTATATTCTATCCAATGGGCTGTGCCGCCCAATGGTGTGTTAGCAATTACAGCGTTAGAACCCAGGATATGGGGGAAGGCTGGGAAGACATGTTAATGTGATAGCTACGTTAAGTGCCTTAGAGGTGTTTGGCTGTTAAGAATAATGAAATTGACCTTGTCAAAGTCCATCATTATTGATAATAGCAAAGTTCAACAGCATTATTATAGGATTTCACAACTGTTAACCTTTATTGCTGGATGGCTAATTGTGACCCTCTGTGTCTCCTTCATGCCTAATTAGGTTTCATTGTAAAGAGATAAAAGACTGTTTGTAGCAGAAGGCCATCTTTTTCTGCAGCTGAGTGAATTCATGAAAGAATGAGATTGTTGAGAGAGAGAAGACAGGAAAAGGCAGGAGGCATTAATAGACTTTAGAATAAAATCCTGACAGATTCAAATTGATTCTGCTGCCCGAGAAAATTGAGTGCAGAGGGAATTAGATTTATGCACTGTTAAATGTAACTGCCTAGCAGTATCCATACAGAAAGCTGTTAAAATGGTAATCTTTAGAGATGTACGAAAATTGTGTGTGAACAGACCAATGAACCATCACTGGGAGCATGCTTCTTATATCTGAATAATACAAGACAGTATTATTATTATTAATAATAATGTATTACAAACACTATGTATTATGTATGTAATTTAATCACAACATCTAAATGTATAAACAACAGCCAAGGCTCTTGATAACTTTTTTCGTGCATGTGGTTATACATTAACTTTTTCTCTTTTGGATCCTAAAGGAAATGAAGAATGTTGTTGGCAATACTGTTTAGCTTGTTAACAGCATGTGTTGACTAGTACTTGTCTGCATTGGCATGCAAGAGACTGAGGCTGGATTTCTGTTCTTCCTGGGATCTTCAGGAACTGGGACGCTTTGGAGGCAGTGCACCTAGGCTGCGCAAGGAGGAATTCCTGAGCAGGGACCCCACGTGGAGCAACAATGGCAGGTTCTCAAAGGAGTCCAGTTCATTCGATGTCAGCCAGAACGTACGGTATACACAGGCAGAGTGCTAGAGGGACAGATGACCCCCAGGTTTCCAGCAGGAACACAGAAGATTCCCTTTCCCCAGAATCCATTTTTTCCAAGTATCAATACCTAGACATTATCCCTTAGGATGGTGAATTTCCAGTTAGAGGGT
The DNA here is from genome assembly GCF_965140285.1 of Lepidochelys kempii. Lineage (NCBI taxonomy): Eukaryota > Metazoa > Chordata > Testudines > Cheloniidae > Lepidochelys > Lepidochelys kempii. The sequence goes on along the minus strand of NC_136394.1, from coordinate 19,116,559 downwards.
TTGCTCCAAAGCTCACTTAAAGTCAACTAGAGTCTTTGCATGGACTTCAATGGGCTTCAGGTCAGGTCTATAGTTAATGATTCCAAAAGCCCAGATCCCTTCCAGTGTGAGAGAGACTCAAACCAGCCTACCCCAGCCCTTCACCTCCCATATTAGTGATGTTTGGATTCAGATTCTTATTCAGAGCTGTAAGTTTTCTGGTCTCCAGCTCCTCTCTCGCTCCACAGCGGAGTGACACACTGTTACAGTGAATGTGTAAGTCCTCTGAGCACTCACTTGACGAGGTTATTTGGATCAGCTGCTGTACGAGATCAGGGCTCTTTTTTAACTCTAATGGCTGGAACTTTTATATTGCACTTCCCACGGTATCGGTGCTCCAACGATGACAAGAGGCAGATTTTGCCTTGGTTCTCACCCCATTCCACTTGCACACGTTAAGTGTCTTAACCTTTTGGAAGCAGCAGACCTGTACTCTAAACATGGAAATATCACTTTAGTCTCCTGCTTTCCTCTCTTGGTTACAAAAAAGTGTGATATAATTCACTAATGCAGGATCACAGCTGTATGTTAAATAAAGTTGACATGCATGTGTGGCATGCTTTATTCCACATAGGCAGAATGGGCCTGGAACAGATGCACAGAGGGCTGGCTTATGCCATTAGTACAGCTGTGTCGCCCGGAGGAAGCATTGTGATTCAGACACACCTCCCAGTCATAATTACTCCCCTGCTTCCTGAAATTGGGTGGGCAGGCAGGAAAGGATAATACTTGCTGCTGGTGACGCTGCACTGGCCAATTAGTCACATGGTAAAGTCAAGGTCCACCTATTCCCCAGCCACCCAGCAGGAGGGAACACGCAGCCATGCAGTACAGGGTGAAGGGAGGTTTCACAGCATACAGGATAAGCTAACCATAGGAAGATTCTTCTGTACTTACATGCATTTCATTTGGACACACCAATGCCCTGACTGCACCAATGTATGGGAGTCAGCTTATAGAAACGGGACCATCCTGTTGTGTTTAAAGAATTTACAAGGCAGTGCTGAAACTGGCCATTCTCCACAAAGCAGGCTAAGTTGGAGCAGTTACACACACAGGATTCCTAGAGAAGGAATGGATCTAAAATAAGGTATAAAACTTAATGTAGAGTAAATAATGAAAAAAAATCCCTTTGCTTAGGGTGGGGAAAAGGAAGGATGGAGTAGTGAATTTAACTATCTTCAGCTATTAACTTAACCAGCTTGGTTTTCAGCTGGTGTTTCAAAATGCTGCACTGCACTAACCCAATAGCTCTCAGTATCAGCAGAACACTAGGACCAGAGCACATTCCCTGAGACGGATGAAGTAGATGGGTCTACACTGCACCTTGGAGATGGAGTCAAAAAAGTCCCTAGCCATAGAATCCTTTGCACAACACAACTTACTGCCTGTAATACACAGTGCCTGGAAAATAGCTTAATCGATAAGTGTCAGATCAGTGCAGTCTTTTTCAAGCACCGGTGGGGTGGATTGACAGTTGGGGAGACTGAGCATTGCAGAATGATGGCAGAAAATGAAGGGCCTCATATTCAGCTGAGTAGAAACAGTTTTTTTAAAAGTAGTAGCACGCCCTGCTGTGTGAGGAATATTCAAGGGTTTAATTCAGGAGCTATTTATATCCACCATCTATGGCCATTAGTGTAGTACCTGAGTCCCTTACAATCTTTATGTGTTTATCACCACTGCTGTGCAGCAGGGCAATGCTATTATCTCCATTTTACAGCTAGGGAACTGAGGCACAAGGAGACTAAGGGTATGTCTATCCAGCAATTACACACCTGTGGCTGGCCCGTGCCAGCTGACTCAGGCTTGCAGGCTGTTTCATTGCTATGTAGACTTCCTGGCTTGGACTGGAGCCCAGACTCTAGGACCCTTGAGGTCAGAGAGTCCCAGATCTCAGGCTCCAAACCAAGCCTGTAAGTCTATATAGCAATGAACCAGCCCCACAGCCTGATCTCCACGAGCCCGAGTTGGCTGGCACAGGCCAGCCGCGGGTTTTTTCTTTGCAGTATAGACATACCCTAAGTTCCTGGCCCAAGGTCTCACAGGAAGTCTGTGACACAGAAGGGAACTGAACCAGGTCTCCTGAGTTACAGGCTAGCACCTTAACCACTGCACTAGCCTTCCTCTCCAGTTCCGCTTTCCTTTTAATAACAAAAACCACGAGGAAAAAATTGGTATCATATTCTCTCTCCTCTTTATAGTGTGGCACCCAATAATAAAATTGGTGGGGAAGCAGAAATCATCTGCACAAGAGGTTTCTTTCCACCACTTACTAACGCCTCACAGAAAGGGATTGACACCTCTCCTGAGTATTGAGAGAAGAATTGATTTTTGAACTTTGACCACCGATGTGCCCCAGTCTTCCGTTTTGTGGGGCAAAAAAGGGTAAAAGAAAGTGAGTGTGCTTTACATTCCTACAACACATTGGCTGGTGGATAGTCAGTAAGGTACAGTATGGGTCAGCTTTGCAGACATTAGGAGTACACAGCTGTGAGTGTCCCAGTGTGCATCTACTTTGCAATTCCATGGCTAGATGCACACAAGTTGGGGAGGTCTTAACCCTGCCCATACCACAACTTGTACTCGTGATTGTTTAACTTATGACAGAGGCATGGTCACCTTGACCAATTACACGTAACAACTCCCCCAGCAGAGATTTTTGGTATCACAGCTACATTTGTGTGTCTGTGCTTACCATGCCACCTCACACCTTCTCTATCGGCACCTTCAGAGAAATTCAGGACAGCTGTCCCATTGTGCACCAGTGGGACAGAGACTTTAGAGGGCATACATAACAAGCAGCATGTGGGACAGTGTACTCTGGGGTGCCTCTAGTGAGCTAGGAAGAAGGAAGACTGGACAAATCAGCTACAGGTACTTATGGTATCCTTTCCACATAGGGATGGAGGTACCTAATTACAGGCAAACAACCATGTGTTGGCTTGAGGCGCTGAGATCAGTGACCCATTGTGCCAGGCAGTGTACAAACACATAACAAGAGACAGTCTGTGCCCCAAGGAGCTCACACTCGAAATAGATCTGACAGGCAAATAGTGGGAGGGGAAACAAGAGGCACAGAAAGACCAAGTGTTGTAACCCAGGTCACACAGAAGGTCAGAACTGGGAATACAACCCAACTTCCCTGACTCCCAGTCCTTTGCCCTCTCTACACGGTCTCTCAAGAGATCCAGTTATTCCAGCATCTGTTTACAGGAACAGATGAAAGGGCTAATGTGGATGCAGCTTAATCAGTGTGAGATTAGTCTACCTGCTACTCTTCTGTCCATTTTATTTGTCTCTGCTCTTTCTGAGACACCCCTGGGAATAACTTGCTCAACTTGTAACAGAGACGGCAGAGCATTATTAATCCTGTAGCTTTGAAATAAATGGGACCAGCCCTATGCATTTAGCTGGCAACAAAATTCATGTGTGTCTTTACAGCCAAGCAAAAAGATGATTAATCCGTGTCTAAATTCACACAAGACGGTAGAAGCTTTAATCCCCAGCAGTTGGGTTTTTCATTCTACTGTATTTTGAGGGAGGACATTTCTGTCCAGTTGCAGAGTAATTGTAAATGCTGGAATTCCATTTATAAGGGTTTTTGGATGAGCAAATATAAAAACAACGGGCCAGGTCTGTAGGTAGCTGATGTGGGAGTAGCTCGATTGACATCGAAGGAGGGTCCCTGTTTTACAGCACTTGAAAATCTGACCCAATCTATGTTTATAATGCAGGGAGGTAAAGGGATCAAAGCAATGAGCTATCCTGAATTTTTCAAAACAATCTTCCCTTAGACCTGGATCGCTGCCTATCTACAAGGGTGAGGGTGCAAATGGATGAACAGTTTTTGCCTTTCTGCAATACTTTTCCATATTCCCAAATTTGTCTGCCATGTATAATTAAAAATTTTAGGCATATCTGGTCACACTCCCACATCTGCCCACCCTTCTAAGTTCTCCAGGCATAGGGCCAGATTCTCCCCTTGCATTCACAAGTGAAAATACAGGGATGACACAAGAGAAAGCCAGTGGCATAAACTTGTGTAAGATTAGTTCAATAGTCTCCAGAGCTACAAACAGCACATTATAAACAACGGAAAGTATCAAAACCTGTTGTTGGTAGAGTGCACCAAAGGCATCCATGACACTTAACTCAGACATCAAAAGACAGGCTGATGCAACACTACTACCCTTTTATTGTCACAGATTTTAAGTGGGGGCACAACAGTGCACACAATTGGGATGAATTTTCTACAAAGTACATGGGGAAATAGGCTGATATGTAATCACTGTTATTACTGGGATTTGTACCTGTACAGTAATTTCCCCTACAAAGAGCTGGAAAATGTTCTCCATTGTTGTCTTGATTGCACCTCTATAGAAGCATCTTCCATGCAAAGAATGAGCCATGCAAGCTGCAAGAGGATTGTTTTGTTTGGATTTTTAAGTTTTTGTATCAGTCGCTTGTGAGTGATATTTGTTAACAATATTGCAGTATGGCAATCTGTCCAGTGGGACAATAATCTGTTCAAACAGCTTTGTAGGAGCAGATGGATTGCCTAACTTTTGAGTGCTTGACTTTGCAACCTTAATAATGTTCTTTCAGTGTAGTTTGTTTGTGTAAATAAATATCTCCAAACTAGGCCAGTTCTTTATTTTATCTGAACTGCTGTACCCACCCCTACATAGCATTTGCCATAAACATTTGTCAGTGACAACCTTGGGAAGATCATATGCTTCTTGAGAAAGGAAACTTGATTATTGTTCTTTTTTATTAATCAGCTGGGGACACCCTTATAGGGCTTTTGTTTCAGACCTATTCACAGGATAAACAGCAGCATGGACTTTGGAGACCCTGGGCAAAATTTTCAAAATGGTGACCTTTCTTTTGTGTGATCCCCCTCTTTTTTCCCTTCCCCCTCTTTCCCAAATTTGAGGTGGAACTCTAACTACTTACACCTCTGATTACAGTATTAAGTATTCAGGTTTGCACCCTTGATCCATTTGCAGATAAAGAGAGTGCAAGTTTTAGGGTACTAGCTGCATCCCCACACGGGGATGCCAACCTCCACTCTTATTATGAGGCAACAGCAGTGGCATTTCGGAAGCACCTAGAGACCCCAACTGAGATCAACAGGCTGATGTGCTGGGTGCTATACAAACACACAGTGAAAGACAGTGCCTGCACCGAAGAGCTTACAGCCTAAACAGATAAGACAAACAGAGGATGGGATAGGAAACAAAGGTACAGAGGGAAAGTGACTTGCTGAAGGTCAGACCACTAGGCCATGCTGCCTCCATTTTTTTAAATACCCCAATAATTAAGCTGCAGAGATGAATGACTTCAAAACAAAACAAAACAGAAAGTGGTGTATTGCTCTCACGGTTTCCAGCACTCACTTGTTTTCACAGGAGGTGCAAATGCCAGTCTTTGTGATGGCCTTGAAGAGGTGAGGTGAGGGGGCAGGGGGAAATCAAGATCAAGAAGCATGCCCACAAGGTCAGTGTATGATTGCACCAGCAGTCACTTTACAATCTCCGAGGCACACACTGCTCTTGGCCTCAGCAGGGTTGCACATGTGTACAAACTGGTGGATCACGGTGTAGGAATTTAGCACGAGACCTGTGTCACTAGGGACTGGTCAGCAGAGTCCGTGAGGTTACCCGCCAAACTCTTTCTCAGTTTAAAGAAAAAGGGTAACTGCCTCCCATCATTCCTGTACAGTCAGGCACAGCTGGATGAAAATGAGCCACAGAGGGAATTCCATTTTGTTTGGCATTTCATTTTTGTCAAGCAGATGTTTTCTGGGCACCACAGACTCTTGCTTTGATTTGCCTCGTTAATAATAAGGAGCAGAAAACCTTGATTAACAAAATAGTTAGCAAGCATTTTAAGTCCTCTTTTTACCGTAGGTTGAATCCTTTAAGTGGGGAAATACAACAGTGATACTGTGAGAGCTATAAGGTCCCTTAAACAGCAAAGGGAAACAGGGACTTCAACACAGCCTCCCTGGAGCCCCTGCACAGCCTCTCTAGGCTTTGAGATCAGGAACACAATAAGTGCGTGCCCCATGCCCGTTACTCCTCCCCACCCCCAGCACAGTCCTGACAAGTCAGTGCTATGAACACAACTGGCTTACTATGGATGTAGGCATATATAATAATGTGTTGACACACATATATGGAAAACATACACTCAGAATAGTTCTCTGTGGAGCTAAGTATGGTAGAAAAAGCAAGTGCATGTTTTATTTACCAGGTCGACTCATTTTCAGGCTAGCTTTCTGTAGTAAAAGAGCTTAATAATGTTGTTGAAGGCAGTAAGATAGATATCTATAAATAGGACACAGGAGCAGTCTGTGGTACTTTTACATGAAATTTTAATGGCAAGAGAAACAGCATTCATGCACTTTACTTGGCAAATTTTCGATGACATTCCTACCTACACAGGCTCATCATGGAAATATCATTGTGGTATCTTAGACAGATAACATGAAAGGGTTTATATTGATTCATGCTGTAGCTTTTTTAAGGACCACCCCCCACATCACAGAACCTAGCCAGCACCCCTAGCTGTTAGAAATGGGTATGTACAAGCACCGCTTACCTGGTCCAGCATCAGGATGTTTCTGCTGCCTCAGTTTCCACTCCAGCTCGGGGCCTCAGTTTCCCATTGGTCTTGGGCCCTCTGGGCAAAGCAATTAAGTTCTGACCTTCCAGGGTCAACAAAATTCCTAAACAAGATGCAGTTGTCTCTAGCTTGCTCTGGGCCACAGCCTTCACTCCTCAGTGCAGAAGGCTGCCAATCAAGATTCACCCTCCCCAGGCTAATCAGTAAAAGCCCTGGGACTGAAAGCCATGAAAGAGTTGGCTGCCCTTTACCTACAATGCTCTCTGCTTTACAGCTTTTAGCGCCACTTCCAATATCACCAGTCTCTTTTTCAGGCACCCCAATGCTTTAGCACAGCCCACCAGGGCTCCTTCTCACAGATCTTGTGGCTCAGGCATCTTCCCTGGGCTTAAACAAACCGCTGCTGGGCTCCTCACAAGAAGAGATTCCCAACAGCTGCTGCAGTTCCTCTTCTAATTCCCTCAGTTGAAAGTCCCACACCAAGTCCTGCCTCAACAATGGTCTCTTCAGACTTAGCACAGAGCTTGCCTTATATAAACCTGCCCCAATATCCCAGCAGGGTTTGCTGCTAGCTTGCAGTCACATGATCCTTCCAGGGCACTATAGGTCTGACAATGCCTGCCTGTAAAGGGCCAGACCTTGGCACGGAGATGGGCTGACCCGAGCCTGCTCTTAAAGGGACAGGGCACTCGTTTAGAGAAAGTAATAAGTGACTCAAATCTTCTTTATCATTATTATTTGTATGCAGTAGCACCTGTTGCTTAGCAAGTCACTGCTGAAAATTACTTTTAATCCAGGGTAGAAGAAAAGATGCATTCATCTCCTGGTTTTACAAATAGGGAACTGAGACACAGAGAGATTAAGCAATTTGACCAAGACTACAGGTTTATGGCCGGGCTAGGAATTGAACCCAGATCCCTGAAAGCACAGATCTGTGCTGTAATCACAAGGCCATCCTTCTCTATAAAAACACGACATAAAACCCCGGCCAATGGGAGCTGCGGGGGCAGAGCCTGAAGCCGCCTCTGAGCCTAGGAGCCGGACATGCTGGCTGCTTCCCGGGAGTCACCCGAGATAAGCGCTGCCTGGCTGGAGCCCGCACCCCCTCCTGCACGCACCCCAACCCCCTTCCTGAGCCCCCTCCTGCACCCACACTCCCTCCCAGAGCCCCACCCCTTGCCCGAGCCCCCTCCTGCATCCGAGCCCCCTTCAGCACCCACACTCCCTCCCAGAGCCCGCACCCTGCACCCCCTTCTGCATCCCAACCTCCTGCCCCAGGCTCAACCGGAGCCCCCTCCCACACTCGGAACCCCTTGGTCCCAGGCCAGAGCCTGCATCCCAACGAAAGTGAGTGTGGGTGGAGGAGCGCAAGCAAAGGAGGGAGGGGGGCATGGAGGGAGAGGGTGGGGCCTCAGAGAAGGGGCAGGGAAGGGGGTGGAGCAAGGGTGTTTGGCTTTGTGTGATTAGACAGTTGGCAACCCTAGCATGAGATTATTTTTAAAGTGATAAATATTGCGTGCTTTTTATTGGCTGTTTTTTGAGCCGTTGGGGTACAATTGGGTCACATTTTCAAGCTATTCTCTGCAACCATTAAACTTACTTTTTAAAAAATAAAAGCTGAAATTTTCACGTAATCACGTGAACCAGGGAGCTGGGACTTTAAGAAAAACCGCTGTAGCTCACGAAAGCTTATGCTCTAATAAATTGGTTAGTCTCTAAGGTGCCACAAGTACTCCTTTTCTTTTTGCGAATACAGACTAACACGGCTGTTACTCTGAACCCAGATATTATGCAATTCACAAGAACATTGTTAGCCTTTGCAACGCTGGAGGTAATGGGAACACTAGCCTATTGTTATGTGTTATTTCTGAATTTGCAAGTTTAGTCTCCCAGGAAAATTAAAACCATGTGGGGGCAGGAATAGGGGAATGTAAAGAGATAGGTTTTAAGTTAATTTCAGTGCTTGTGCAAGAAGCCAGGTTGACAGTCCTGCACATACGAAATCTTCTCTTTCCCCACAGGATGGGTACAGTACAGACAATGACAGTACTGATTCCTCCACTTGCTTTGCCAAGATGCCTCTACCCTAGCCTGAGGGGCTGATTTGGGAGGTGCAGAAAGGGTGGTTCATTCTTCAGGCCCATCTACAAACTGCAGCGTAGAATTCAGATTGTGTTGAAAGTTGTACAGTCTGGATGCTATTTGCCTTGCACAACAACAACTTTATTGGTCCCACAATTTACCAACAGTGTTGCATATTCTGATACATCCGCAGAAAATATGCTTTATATTAACTATCTACAAAGCCTTGTATCTATATAGCTGTATCTCTTCTCTGTAAGTCCCGTAACAGATAGTAAAATCAGACCTTACATTTTACATCTGTGTTCCAGCCCTCTTAACGAGGCTTGCCCTCTTAACGAGGCTTGTGTGTTCTAGATGAATAATTAAAACTATTACTCGCCTTTGACATCACACCTCATGAACAATACAGCGGAGGGTGTTGGCTGTCACACTGATAATTACTTCTAACATTCTTTATTGACTTTTTCCAACTGAAAGGATCTTTGAGTGAACAGCCTCAAGCAGCCACTACAGGATGACAGCCTCATTTCTATGCCATCTAGCATTCTTATCCTTGGCTAAATATGTCCACATACTGCAGCTCTTGAAAATCCTACCATTTAATCTCCTTATCTCTGTTTCCTGTGGCTTTGCTATAACTAATATTCATTGGGTCTCCAGTCTATCCTAAATGCAATCCATCTTCCATGGCTTCTTTAAAGATTTTATCTTCCTGGTCCTCAGCACATATAATGCTACTTAAAAAACAAAGGGATTACCTTTTGATTTGCTTTTGTGCATTTCAAATAATGCATAAAATCCACTTGGAATTTAAGGTGACAAATTATTTTTATAAGCAATGCTAGTTTGCAGTGATATCTGCTAATTTCCATAATAATAAGTTTATTTATGTACATTGCAAATCAATTTCCAAATATTTATAGGTGTTACAGTGAGTAGCAAAGCTGCCTAAATCCCTCTTTTATCATTCTCCTTCCATTGCTTTAATTACTTATAATTAATAATTACTTATAAGTATGATGTTGTGTATTGCAACGCCCCACTGTTTTTCTCCCCTCACCCACTTCAAACACTATGCACTGCACATGTAATAAAAGAACAATCAATGCACCTACCTTGAAATTGCTCAAAAAGCTTCCAAAACTGCATTTCTACTACTGGTTGCTCTGTGTGTTTATTTGGATGCCTGAGAAGGATTATAAATGCCTCTGCCTTTAGTCATTTGGTTCCTTAGCATAATGCAAGAATATTCTGCTGCCACGGCTCATTTGTCAAGCATCTAGATGTCTTTATAATGTGCACGTCCATAATTGTCTTCCAAGTGGGTTTTTTAAAACCATTCTTACGAGACTGGAAGTGTAATAATCTGACACATCTCATCTTTGTTTTAGAACTTTACAAAGTTATACAGGGCTGGGATTGTCAAAAGAAGTCTAAGGGAGTTAGCTTCCAAAGTCCCATTGCTCTAAAATATGTTTGAGACCAATAACCCCCCAGTCTAAAGCAAGACAAGTGTGTTTTGTGCAGTATCTTTCATACCCACTCTATCGTAAAATATTTCACAGAGTTTGAATAATATAATGATGGAGTTAAGTAATAAATTGCAAGAAGAGAGGTGGGACAAAAACCAGTGTTTTCCTCTGAGATTTGAAACAAGGTGGAAAGTCATTTGTAGTGGAGTGATGAGGCTGCTCCAGATGAGAATAGCTGTAGAAGAAAAAGGTGGCACATTAACAGTGGCTAGACTGAATGGGGGAGTCAGGAGACAGAGAGAGAAAACGTCCATGGGAAACTAACAGCCAGTGTAAGAGAAGATGATGATGACATGGAATAGGACCATGAATAAGGAATGGGGAAAATGAAATCCTCATTCATGGTCCTATTCCAAGATCAGAATTGTAGACACAGGATGCCACAGTGCTCAAGAAACGAATCATGCTTCATGGAAAATCAAAAACTAGACAAGTCATTTACAACACTTTTACAACATTTACAGCTTTGCTTCTTTACAAAAGAAAAAGGACACTAAACTCTCTAAACTACTACATGCCACAAGGGGCCACAACAGTGGTTCCCTTAACCCACCCAGCAATATTGTGAATCCATCCAACTATACTCTTAGCCCAGCAGAAGAATCTGTCCTATCTCGGGGCCTCTCCTTCTGCCCCTCCACCCCCACGAACATGACACAGTTCTGTAGTGACCTAAATCCTATCTTCAACATCTCCGACTCAAGGAATATTTCCAACACACCTCTGAACAACATACTAACCCGCAGAGAGCTTCCTACCAAAACTACAAAAACAAGGATTCTGGGTGGACTCCTCCTGAAGGTCGAAACAACAGACTGGACTTCTACATAGAGTGCTTCTGCGGACGTGCACGGGCTGAAATTGTGGAAAAGCAGCATCACTTGCCCCACAACCTCAGCCGTGCAGAACACAATGCCATTCACAGCCTCAGAAACAACTCTGACATCATAATCAAAAAGGCTGACAAAGGAGGTGCTGTCGTCATCATGAATAGATCGGAATATGAACACTGCGGCTCTCCAACACTAGGCAGCTCTCCAACATCACTTTCTACAAGCCATTACCCTCTGATCCCACTGAGGGTTACCAAAAGAAACTACACCATTTGCTCAAGAAACTCCCTGAAAAAGCATAAGCAGAAATCCACACAGACACACCCGACCTGGGGTATTCTATCTGCTACTCAAGATCCATAAACCTGGAAATCCTGGGCGCCCCATCATCTCAAGCATTGACACCCTGACAGCAGGATTGTCTGGCTATGTAGACTCCCTCCTCAGGCCCTACGCTACCAGCACTCCCAGCTATCTTCGAGACACCACTGACTTCCTGAGGAAACTACAATCCATCGGTGATTTTCCTGAAAACACTATCCTGGCCACTATGGATGTAGAAGCCCTCTACACCAACAGTCCACACAAAGATGGATTACAAGCCGTCAGGAACAGTATCAGTATCCGTGATAATGTCACGGCAAACCTGGTGACTGAACTTTGTCCTCACCCATAACTATTTCACATTTGGGGACAATGTATACCTTCAAATCAGCAGCACTGCTATGGGTACCCGCATGGCTCCACAGTATGCCAACATTTTTATTGGCTGACTTAGAACAACGCTTCCTCAGCTCTCGTCCCCTAATGCCCCTACTCTACTTGCGCTACATTGATGACATCTTCACCATCTGGACCCATGGAAAAGAAGCGCTTGAGGAATTCCACCAGGATTTCAACAATTTCCATCCCACCATCAACCTCAGCCTGGACCAGTCCACACAAGAGATCCACTTCCTGGACACTATGGTGCTAATAAGAGATGGTCATATAAACACCACCCTATACCGGAAACCTACTGACCACTATTCCTACCTACATGCCTCCAGCTTTCACCCACATCACACCACACGATCCATTGTCTACGACCAAGCTCTACGATACAACCGCATTTGCTCCAACGCCTCAGACAGAGACAAACACCTACAAGATTTCTATCAAGCATTCTTACAACTACAATACCCACCTGCTGAAGAGAAGAAACAGATTGACAGAGCCAGAAGTTACCTACTACAGGACAGGCCCAACAAAGAAAATAACAGAATGCCACTAGCCATCACCTTCAGCCCCCAACTAAAACCTCTCCAGCACATCATCAAGGATCTACAACCTATCCTGAAGGACGACCCATCACTCTCACAGATCTTGGGAGACAGGCCAGTCCTTGCCTACAGACAGCCCCCCAACCTGAAGCAAATACTCATCAGCAACCACACACCACACAACAGAACCACTAACCCAGGAACTTATCCTTGCAACAAAGCCTGTTGCCAACCGTGTCCACATATCTATTCAGGGGACACCATCATAGGGCCTAATCACATCAGCCACACTATCAGAGGCTCGTTCACCTGCACATCTACCAATGTGATATATGCCATCGTGTGCCAGCAATGCCCCTCTGCCATGTACATTGGTCAAACTGGACAGTCTCTACGTAAAAGAATAAATGGACACAAACCAGATGTCAAGAATTATAACATTCAAAAACCAGTTGGGAAACACTTCAATCTCTGGTCACTCAATTACAGACCTAAAAGTGGCAATACTTCAATAAAAAAACTTCAAAAACAGACTCCAAGGAGAGACTGCTGAATTGGAATTAATTTGCAAACTGGATACAATTAACTTAGGCTTGAATAGAGACTGGGAGTGGATGGGTCATTACACAAAGTAAAACTATTTCCCCATGTTTATCCCCCCCTGCCCACCTCCCACTGTTCCTCAGACGTTCTTGTCAACTGGCCCGTCTTGATCATCACTACAAAAGGTCCAACCCAACCCCCCCCGCCCCCGCTCTCCTGCTGGTAATAGCTCACCTTAAGTGATCCCTCTCGTTACAGTGTGTATGGTAACACCCATTGTTTCATGTTCTCTATGTATATAAATCTCCCCACTGTATTTTCCACTGAATGCATCCGATGAAGTGAGCTGTAGCTCACGGAAGCTTATGCTCAAATAAATTTGCTAGTCTCTAAGGTGCCACAAGTCCTCCTTATCTCTACAGCAAACTCACAAACAGACGATTGCAAATTCAGTAAGGCAGAGACCAGGCAGTTGGAGCTGGTGAAGCTTCGGTTTGATTGTGCTTTTGATGCCTGTAGTTGTGGCTAGAACCAGAGATTTGTTCTTTGAATGCCTTCCAGTAGTGGCTACCATTGGTTTGTAAGATGTGCCCTGCAGTCTCTGTGGTAAAAGGAGTATATCCTCCATTATTTTTAAAAGATAGGTGTACATTAAAGAGAGGGACTAACAGCTAGACAAAGAGAAGACACGTACAGAGGCAGAGTTCATCACAGGGCTCTGGCAAGGCCCTGCAAGCATGACCTAAGACACCTTACCACCACCGGGCCAGTTTTGAACAGAGACTGCAATTTCACACAGTAGTTTTATGCCAAGGACAAATGTCTTCAAGGGACTAGTGTGAATACTAACTTCACTAAAATGTGTCTCCTCAGTCAGCACCTGAGTCCACCTCTTCACCGATGAAAAGCCAGGAAACTGATGCATTGAGCCACCTACACACTTGCGCTACGTAAAACTTAGCATAATAGGTTATAGTAGCATGATTTGAATGTGGTTTCCCCGATCCCCAAAACATAGCATGAGCAAAGGAAACATTTACAGTACCGCTCCCAAAATCCTATCACTCTCTGAATCCCCCTCCCCCCCCGCCACCTCTCGTTGTCCTAATCGGGGAGTAGCTTCCAGGGAGCGGACTGTAGCTGTTCCACTGCAGGCCTAAGCCAGAACACATCTGCAGCCTTTCCTGTGTAATCCCATTGGCTGCCTGTCTGTTACCTTGACGCCCTGCCACTTCCACAGCCTGACAGAAAAGGTCTCACTGGAAATCAGCCGTCACCGCTACACACCGGGCGAGGCAGCGTTTACCTAATCTGCAGACCAGGCACATCCACTCAGGGAGAAAAAAAGAAAAATCACAGGCAATTTGTCAGCGCATTAGCTGGTAATTCAGACAGAAATGTTAGATCTTGAGGCAAAGCTCCTGGGCTGACAGTGGAATGTTATTGACTCTGACAGATCACTGATGACATATCCACTCCCCTATCAGGAGCAAGGCTACATTTAGACACACTTACATTTTCATTCAGATCCAAGATTAACCCACTGAGGGAGCAATGGGGAAAAGACAGAGATTTTTTGACATGTATTTATCTTTTTATCCATTTGTTTAGCACCTCAGAGCTCATGGCCCTGATTAGTTCCTGTAAAACCCGGTGGGGCTCACGAAGTTAATTTTTATGTAGCGTGACAAAGTTCCTCCTCTGCCTCGGTGGGTCCTGTGTTTATTGGTGGATTTGCTTGCCTCAGAGATTCACGGCAGCCCTCAGTTTGGCCACTCTTGCTAGTGGCTCAAACCTGCCGTCCACTCAGATAACTGCATCACTGGCCAGCATGGGGGAAACGGAGAACAATCCCCGCAGTCTCTGTTTCCCACCTACTGGGTCGGGGACAGGGCAGATAAATCCCTTTCCAATTTAGACCTTCCCTTCTGGTGTTTCTCACAGACCAGGTCAACTCCTCCTGTGTCCAATCAGGAGCTGGGGAGAGACGGGGACGCAGGACCACCCTCTACACCGGGTTCCAGCCCAGGGCCCTGTGGATATCAACTGTCCACAATGTTCCCTGTATCAGCTGTGTGACAGCTACAACTCCCTGGGCTACTTCCCCGATGCCTTCCTTCCAGCACCTTCTTTATCCTCACTGCAGGATCTTCCTCCTGAAGCCTGATCACACTTGAACTCTTCACTCCTCCAGCAGCACACTTTCTCACTCCCTGCTCCTGGCATGACCCCCTAGTAACTGGCGGGAGGTCCTTTTTAAACCAGGTGTCCTGATTAGCCTGCCTGCCATAATTGAATCTAGAGAGTTCTTAATTAGCTCCAGATGTCTTGACTAGCTTGCCTGTCTTAATTGGTTCTGGCAGGTTCCTGATTGCTATAGAGCAGCCCCTGCTCTGGTCTCTCAGGGAACAGAGAACCGTTCATCCAGGGGCCAATGTATTTGCCTTCTACCAGACTCCTGTATCCCACTGGTCTGGGTCTGTCACAGTAGGCTTAGAAATAACCATCCCTTTTTGCTTCCAGGCTGCCGTGCCTGCCTAGTTAATGCTGCTTATTCTTCTGCCATAGCTCCAGAGTTGATTTAGAAAGCATAAGCTTTCGTGGGTAAAGACCCCACTTCTTCAGATGCATGGAGTGAAAATTACATAAATATAAATATATTTATAAGACATAAATATACTGGCACATGAAGGGAAGGGACTTACCTCACAAGTGGAGAACCAGTGTTGACAGGGCCAATTCGATCAGGGTGGATGTGGTCCACTCCCAATAATAGATGAGGAGGTGTCAATTCCAGGAGAGGCAAAGCTGCTTTTGTAATGAGCCAGCCACTCCCAGTCCCTATTCAAGCCCAAATTAATGGTGTTAAATTTGCAAATGAATTTTAGTTCTGCTGTTTCTCTTTGAAGTCTGTTTCCAAAGTTTTTTTGTTCAAGTATAGCTACTTTCAAATCTGTTATAGAATGTCCAGGGAGATTGAAGTGATCTCCTACTGGCTTTTGTATGTTACCGTTCCTGATGTCCGATTTGTGTCCATTTATTCTTTTACGTTGGGATTGTCCGGATTGGCCAATGTACATGGCATATTTAGGTCTGCATCTGTAATTTTCACTCCATGCATCTGAAGAAGTGGGGTTTTTACCCACGAAAGCTTATGCTCAAATAAAATCTGTTAGTCTTTAAACTGCCACCGTACTCCTTGTTGTTTTTGTGGATACAGACTAACACAGCTACCCCCTGATACTTTAGAAAGCATGGAATTTTTACAGATTTGACCAAATACATCTCACCATCATGTTGTGCGCCCCACTCAGCGACGTTCACTTGAGATCTCTCAGATTTCTATTGTCAGCTCTTTGGAATAGGAATCATTTGTTTAGTATGAGTGTGTACAGCACCTAACACAAAAGGGCTTTGAACCTTGATTGGCAGCCTACAAATCATTATACTGTTACAGGCACGGTTAAACCTCGCTGAAACTGGGGAGTCTAACAGCATTCCGGATAAATGTAATGTATATGGGCCTCAAACCAAAACACAGGCACATGTGAGTCCACTCAGGAATTAGAACTAAGTGGGTGGACGGTTTTTGTGGGGCATTGTTTGGCGGAGTTGTGTGTGACTATGGTTTGGGGGAGGGAGAGAAAGACCAGAGAAGCAGGGAGAGATAGCCAGGACAGTCCTGCCCCAGTCTGAACATGAAGAGGGAGCATGGGCCTGAGTAAATCCTAGAGAGACAGAGCTTTGGGGGCTGAGTGCTGGCTGAAAAAGGGTCAGAACCGTGAGCAGAGAAACTATTTTCTGCGGTTTGACTCCTGCTGTGTTCAGGGAACCAGCACGCTGTATGTTCTTTGTGAACAAACAGGATTGCAACAAAGATACATGACTCCATCATCAACTTCTGATCTTAACAGAAACAACCTGCAGGCTCCTGAACTTTGGCTAACTATTCAGGCAATAAAGAGGAAACAAACAACAACCATAGTTGGACTAACTGGCTACAGTTTTCAAAACTGGGTGTCTAAAAGGAGTCACTCTTTTCTTGAGCTCCTAATTCACTTAGACTCTTTTGAAAATCCCACATTTTAATCCACATTTAAGCGCCTAAATAAGTAGTTTGATTTTCAGAGATGCTGAGCATTGACTTCAGACCAAGCTTCAGATAACATTAGAACGGCCATACTGGGTCAGCCCAATGATCCAGCTAGTCCAGTATCTTGTCTCTGTGAGTGGCCAGTGCTAGTTGCTTCAGAGCTAATGAACATAACAGGGTGATGAGTGATCCATCCCCTGTCGTCCAGGCCCAGCTTCGGGCAGTCAGAGGTGTAGGACACCAAAGCGCATGGGGTTGCAGCCCTGACCATCTTGGCTAAAAGCCATTGATGGACTATCCTCCATGAATTTACCTAATGCTTTTTTGAACCCCATTATACTTTTGGCCTTCACAACATCCCCTGGCAATGAGTTCCACAAGTCGACTGTGCATTGTGTGAAGTACTTCCTTTTATTTGTCTGAAACTTACTGCCTATTAATTTCTTTGGGCGACCCTGATTCTTGTATTATGTGAAGGGGTAAATAACACTTCCCCATTCACTTTCTTTATGGCAGTCATGATTTTATAGACCTCTATCATATCCCCTCTTAGTAGTCTCTTTTCAAAGCTGAAAAGTCCTAGTCTTTTTAATCTCTCCTCATATGGAAGCTGTTCCATACCCTTGATAATTTTTGTTGCACTTCCCTGCTCCTTTTCCAATTTTAATATATCTTCTTTTGAGATGGGGTGACCAGAATGCAGTATTCAAGGTGTGGGTGTACCATGGATTTATATACTGGTATTATGACATTTTCTGTTGCTCAACAACTCTGAAAATCAGAAGCACTTAATGGAGGTGTCTAAATCTGGATTTAAGTGCCTAGCTTTTAGACCCTCACGTTTGAACATTTTGGCCATTATTCATTGGAAATAATATTCATTTTGCGTTTAGCACCTTTCCCCTGCTTACAAAACATTCACAGACCAAACTCGATGGCTGGGAATGTGTTTGCTATTCTTAAGTATTTGCTGAATGATGAGTTAGTTTAATTTACAGAGACAATTTTCAAAGGTTCTGATGTGGATGAGCAAAGGTGATCGAGGATTCGGCTCCTCATACATCCAAAACAGAGTCCTGAATTTTCAGCATGTTACAGAATGACAGCCAACAGTGAAAACAGAACCAGACAAATCTGCAGTACTTGGCTCACAATGCTGTGCGCAAATGGAACCCTGTGGTTCATTTAATATGAAGTAGGCTGCAAAATCAACACCCTGCAGGTCTGAATTCAATAAGCACAAACCACCAAGAAAGCATTTCCCCCCTGCCTCTGCACCAGGACAGGGGACAATTATATTACCTCTAGGTCTCTTGCAGTCAGATCCCTGACTGGTGTTTTCAAAGGGGACATGGTAGCATCCATTCTCCTCCCACTACCTCTTGGATGGTTTCTTCCCCAGATATTCAGATATTTTATTTCTTTCTTGGGAAACATTTCTTGCTTTTGATCTGTCTGGGCTGCCAGCCCTGAATTGTGAATGTTAGGAACTATTAGGGAAGGGAATGATAATGAGACAGTAAATACCATAATGCCTCTATATAAATCTATAGTATGTCCACAGTACTGTCATGCACTTCTGGTTGCTCCACCTCAAAAAAGATATATTAGAATTGGAAAAAATACAGAAAAGGGCAACAAAAATGATTAGGGGTATGGAACAGCTTCCAGATGAGGAAAGATTTAAAAGACTGGGCTGTTCAGCTTAGAAAAGAGACAACTAAGGAGGCAAATGATAGATGTCTATAAAATCATGAATGGTGTGGAGTAAGTGCAAAAAGAAGTGTTATTTACCCCTTCATATAACACAAGAACTAGAGGTCACCCAATGAAATTAATAGGCAGCAGATTTAAAATAAACAAAAGGAAGTATTTCTTCACACAAAGCATAGTCAACCTGTGGAACTCATTGCCACGGGATGTTGTGAAGGCCAAAAGTATAACTGGGTTCAAAAAAGAACAAAGGAAGTTCATGCATGATAGGTCCATCAATGGCTATCTGCCAAGATGGTCAGGGATGCAACCCCAGGCTCTGACTGACTGGGACTGGATAACAGAGGATGGATCACTCAATAATTGCCCTGTTGTGTTCATTTTCTGAGAAGCATCTGACACTGGACACTGTCTGAAGACAGGATATTGGGCTAGATGGACCACTGGTCTGACCCAGTATGGCCGTTCTTATGTGATGAGTTTTGGGTTCAAACCAACGTAAAATCTCAATGAAAACAAGTAAGTTTCACCTGGTTTCACATCAAAATTGTGCAAAATAGAATATTTTTGCTTGATTTTTTATGAAAAACCAGGAATTGCCCTAATATGGTCAAAATTGTGGTCAGGTTTGTGAGCTTTAGCGTGGCCTTTAACCAAGCAAGATACTGGTTGTTTTGTTTAATTGAGAACCTTTCATAGAAATACAGGGCTGTAATGGACCTTGAGAGGTCATCTAGACCATCCCCCTGTGCTGAGGTGGGAGCAAGTATACATAGACCATCTCTGACAGGTGTTTTTTGCTCACAATCCCTCCCAGATTGGTGTCATCAGCAAATTTTATAAGCGTACTCCCCACTCCGTTATCCAAATCATTAATAAGAATATTGATTGACAGACTTGTGCGGGACCCTTCTGGATCCGTCCTCCCCAGTTTGACAGCGAACCAGTGAGAACTACTCTTTGAGTAGGATTTTTTCAAACAGTTGTGCGCCCACTTTATAGTAATTTCATCTAGACCACATTTCCCGAGTTTGCTTATGAGAACGGTGTGGGGAACTGTGTCAAAAGCCTTACTAAAATCAAGATATATCATGTCTACTTCTTCCCCCTGTCCACTAGGCCAGTAACCCTGTCAAGGAAAGCTATCGTCTCTTCTCAGTGGCTAGACTGTAACGTGGCACTAAGCAGGGCTGGTAAAGAAATCTAGGGCCTTTTCCCTACCTCCACCCCCACATATGCCAGGGTATCCCCATTGGACTTGAGAGTTACTCCTGATTTAGGTTCTCATTCACCAAGTGCTTATTGTAGGCACACGAGAAGCGCCACTGAAGCCAATGGGACTGTGAAGTTAGACACATGCTTCAGCACCTTGATAAGTTATAGTGAGCAAGAGGGTTTAATTTAACCCATGATGTGTGCACTCATTTAAAGAGAACCCTCTTCCACGTCAGCTAGCGTCCAGAATGCAGCTGTTAACTTTCAACACACGAAAGGCCAAAGACAATTAAAGATCAAGCCACCACAGAGGTTAAATCAGTGCATCATTTGCCAGGGAGCCATGAGTCATTAACCTTTCCACTGGCACACAGAACTAAGAGCTGGAAGATAAACACATTGGGCAGGAAACAAATTGGTTCATTCAGACGCTATTAATGTGTGCGCCTTTGGAGGCCACATTTATGCTTTTGGAAAATTACAGATTCATACATAATGAAGCGGGATATAGCCCACAGATTGCTGCCAGGGTGCAGAGCCCAAGATTAGGATTTATGGCAGGCACCTAACCCTTTGCCAATTAAGCTTTTACAAAGGTAACTCTGCACAGTTCATTGCTGTCTTTGGTTTTCGTCATTTGAGTTTTCATTTTGCATTGAAACCGAGCATCCATGAATGTGGTGTATGATTTACTGAGGTTATTATTTTCATCACAGTAAAACCCAGCAGCCCCACTAGGTGCTGGGTGCTGCTCACAGACATAGACAGCCCCTACCCTGAGGAGCCTGCGTTCTACATAGACAAGACAGATAAAGGTTGTTATTTTCATTTTACAGATGAGGAACTGAGGCACAGAGATTAAGTGGCTTGCTTGGGATCACAGAGGGAATATGTGGCAGAGCTAGGAATTGAATCCAGATCTCCTGAGACCAATCCAGCACCTCAGCCACCAAGCCATCCTTCCTCTGTTCAGCTTTGCTTCTCGTTTAGTAGAAATTCCGCTCTCAACAGAGAGGGCCAAGTTCCCACTTGATAGTACTGAAGACTTCCAGCAGCAAGAACAATGAAAATAGTTGCTTTCAGGGCACAGCTAGTACTTGCTGCTGCCAGTCCCCAGAATGACCCTGCAGCTAGTAGAAACCAGCCATGTTGTTGAGGTGATTAAAAAATAAAATAAAATTAGTTTAAGCATGTGCTGTTACAAAATGGTTACATACATTTAGGGCATAAAAGTCTTCACTGCTGATTCCTTTACTCAGCTCCTCCTCAGAGTTACTAATAATGAATGAATTAGCTTACTCAGCCTGCGGAGTCCAGCCTTCCATGAAACAAAGTGCAGAATCTAACCTCCCTCTCCCGCCAAAAGAGGCCACAGGCCAGAAATGAGTAAATATCCAGATTGCATGGAAAGCCTCCCAGAAAGAGTGTGGCTGCAGAGGGAAAAATGCACCCAGGAGATTGATATGCCACCAAATATTCCTACTGTATCTATGAACAGAGACACGAAAAATGCAAGGTGCTACCATTGGATTGTAAAAATCCAAGTAACTAAAATACAGTAGTTGCATTTTTGTTAGTTTATAGGTATTCCCTGTGCTACAAGGCAGGTTTTGAAGCTCTAATGTTTTGCATGGAACATATTGTAAGGACACGGACAGATCTTCAGCTGGCATTAACTGGGGTAGCTCCAATGACTTTCAACATTGACACATGTTGCAGATTTGCTCCAGAGAACTGACAGTCCTGTCAGAACAGGGAGACAGAATGTAGTAGCCTTATGCCAGGAAAATGGCTACAGACACCCTTTTAGAAGGATGGCCAACCTAGATGATGTGGGGTGATATCTGTACTCAATGCACTAATTTATTCCCTAGAAGAAACTTGTGGGCCTGTGTGGGAACTGGTTTGGTTTGTTTTTTTTTACCATTTCCTGTTTATATTGCTGTATACGATCAATGATTCTACTTGAAAGCCCTTCAGGTACCAAAGTCCCCATGTCCCCAAAGAGCAACAGCCGGCAAAAACAAACACTGTGCCTTTAATATTCCCCCTCCCAGGTCTCCAGCTTCAGCTGCTGCAGCTTGGCTGACTCATAGAGAATGGCCTGTTTGTTTTGGAAGGCACTCAATTCCCTCAGCTACTCAGCCTACAATGGGAGGAGAAAACGGAGGAAGGTTTCGAGTTTCATTTGTAGAACAGTTTTAAAACAGGACATAAACAGCTCCCAGGAGGAAGAATGATTGAAATGATTTACACTGGTATTCTCCCTGCAGGTGCAGAAAGCATGTCTGCTTTCTGAGAAGAGCAGGAGTGTGGTCTTCCTTTTTGGGCCCTGGTGGCCAGCAAGTTATTCAGTCTGTCACCTCATGGTCAGGATCCCTTGTTAATCCCTCAGGCTGAAAGGTCAATAATTCCCCCTTCTCCTTCCCTCTGTGTTGTGTAAAGTTCTTTTGGTGGAGGCAAAAGTCATAGAATCATAGAATATCAGGGTTGGAAGGGACCTCAGGAGGTCATCTAGTCCAACCCCTGCTCAAAGCAGGACCAATCCCCAACTAAATCATCCCAGCCACGGCTTTGTCAAGCCTGACCTTAAAAACCTCAAAGGAAGGAGATTCCACCACCTCCCGAAATAACGCATTCCAGTGCTTCACCACCCTCCTAGTGAAAAAGTTTTTCCTAATATCCAACCTAAACATCCCCCACTGCAACTTGAGACCATTACTCCTCGTTCTGTCATCTGCTACCACTGAGAACAGTCTAGAGCCATCCTCTTTGGAACCCCCTTTCAGGTAGTTGAAAGCAGCTATCAAATCCCCCCTCATTCTTCTCTTCCGCAGACGAAACAATCCCAGTTCCCTCAGGCTCTCCTCATAAGTCATGTGTTCCACAGTCCCCTAATCATTTTTGTTGCCCTCCGCTGGACTTTTTCCAATTTTTCCACATCCTTCTTGTAGTGTGGGGCCCAAAACTGGACACAGTACTCCAGATGAGGCCTCACCAATGTCAAACAGAGGGGAACGATCACGTCCCTCGATCTGCTGGCAATGCCCCTACTTATACAGTGCAAAATGCCGTTAGCCTTCTTGGCAACAAGGTCACACTGTTGACTCATATCCAGCTTCTCGTCCACTATAACCCCTAGGTCCTTTTTTGCAGAACTGCTGCCAAGCCATTCGGTCCCTAGTCTGTAGCGGTGCATGGGATTCTTCCGTCCTAAGTGCAGGACTCCGCACTTGCCCTTGTTGAACCTCATCAGATTTCTTTTGGCCCAATTCTCCAATTTGTCTAGGTCCATCTGTATCCTATCTCTACCCTCCAGTGGATCTACCACTCCTCCCAGTTTAGTGTCAAAAAGAGAAGATTACTCATTAATTAAAAAACGTGGCTTTGAACAAGGCCCGAAGTGTTATTCCAGGGCTCCTGTAATGAAACATGCCACGGCCACTCTTGTTTAGCTCTGATGAGCAGCCTCAACGCAAGGGAGCAATCATTCTTCAGGAGATATATGCAGTTGTGACAAGTACTGTTGCACTTCCAGAGCACTCTTCTTCTCCGTGGAATCCAGTTCCTACCCTCCCTCTACGTGACTTAGACAGAATTATGGCCCCATCAGGTACTCAGAGGAGACTAATGCAGTCTGCTTCTTGGACTTAGGTCAAATACTGGGGTAAGAATTATACTATTGTTTTCTATAACAGCTTCTCCACTCTCCCCTGCCAATTTCTCCCTATATGCTAATAGAGTGTGGGGGGGGGGGGAGTGTAAATAAGCAGTTAGGCCTGCTGGCAAGCACAGGCTAACCAGAAAGCTCCCAGAGCAGGTGAGCTTAATTTTACTGTTAGATTCTTGTTCTCTAGGGAAGCCTCACTAAGCCCAGAGGACTTTCCTTGAAAGTGGAATGACTTAAGAGATCAATAATGGGCTATGAAGCCTTTCTCTCTTTATGTCTTATTCTGTCATAGCCCAGATGTCTTACAGTCTTCCCAAGTGGTTTCACATAAGTTTGAGAAATAGGCTGAAGACCTGCAGACATGATTTTGAAAGGCCAGTCGTTTAACGAAGACATGAGGACACCCGAACATAAAACATGCCCTCCTATTATATTTCGGCTAACTTAGTTGATTAGAGAATTTTTTTTGAAGTCTTGCATCTCGATAGGGTTTAAAAATTAAAGTTCACGCTCAGTTGTGTGACTGATGCCCTAGCAAGCCCAGTCCGATGAACAGAAACACTAGAGCTAGACTTTTTCCCATCTATAGGTTTTCCTACATCTTCCCATTATTTCTAAGCAGGTCCTCCTTTTGAAGCTGCATAGAGCCAAAAAGTGCAAGATTGATGCTGCTGTGAAAATGAAAGAGGAAAAAAATCCCCTATTTCGTGTATGTTGGAAAGCTCATACAATGCTAGCATTGTGAGAAAAATCGCTTTGTATTCTAATTCATCGGAGGGGAGGGAGAAAGACTGGTTTGCCGAGAATGGCAGTCAAGTACTTAAGGTGTCCTCCAGCCAACATTTATTCAGAATGTGTTTCCTAGTGTAGCAGGGGATGTGGTTAATAATCGGTGAATAAACCTGGATCCTAAGCGCAGTACATAGGTTTAGAACAACTGGCATTTGTGCAGATTAATGTGGGACTCTTCATCCGGAAGAAACAGCTTCTGCTTTTCCCAGAGATGCTGATATTCCTATTGAGACTCACGGTGCTACTGTAACAGGGTTTGATGGGATGTTGCACCAGAGAAGCATTCTGAAAGCTCTCATGTCCCTGCCTGGAAGATGACTAAAAGACCAAATATACTCTGGTGGCTAATAATTTTTTTTAGCCCAAAATTCCTACTCTCCCTCCACCCCTAAGAACTTTTCACACCTGGAAAGAAAGAAAGAAAGAAAGAAAGAAAGAAAGAAAGAAAGAAAGAAAGAAAGAAAGAAAGAAAGAAAGAAAGAAAGAAAGAAAGAAAGAAAGAAAGAAAGGGATTTTCAGAAGTCATCTTGACTTCAATGGGAGCAGTGTTAAGCCCAACACTGGGCACTTCTGAAAATCCCCTCTGCCCCTATCAACTGTGGCTGACCTAGAAGCAGGAGAACAACTAGGAAGATGCAAGATGCAAGGCCTGTTCTTACATAAACCAAGCAAGCACTGACCATGTTCTCTATCCTTATTAGATACTCAAGGGGTGTGTTGATAGGCATCATAGCCCCATGATACTGTGACACCTTTCCCACAAAGCATTTAGTCTCCTCTTTGAATCAGTTGTGCCTCAGCTACTCTTCCCCACTTCTGGGCTGCTAACCTCTAGTAGAGCCCTGCTCTCCTGTTTTCCTCTCACTGCTTGCTCCTGCTCACCCTGCACAGCCAGGTAGCCATAAAGGGGTGCAGAAGGTAGAGAAGTGGTGAAGCTACACCCCAGCCTCCCACATACACACTGGCCCACAGAACACCCCATAGGGAGCAATCAGCACAAGGCACGTGTCGCTACGTGGCACAATCTAGCCCACAGCACAGGGTATGGCACAGGTCGGGCTCCATTGTGGAACCCTCACCCACACTTCACTGGGACTACTCGGGTGAGTAAGTGCTCGCCAAGATGAGAAAGAGCTCCACCAGCCCTCAGTCTAAACTCATCCCAAAGGCTAGACCGCGATAAGGCCTTAGGTATGAGAGCATGGGGGGCACATAAAGAGCTCCCCCCACTCTTTGCACGGCTTGCACAAGGGCCTGTCATGATTGCTCAAAGGAACACAGGGAATGTTCCCTTGGTACAAGCCAGAGAAGACGCCTAAAGGATGGCGCAGCCTTTGCTGTCCTGACTGCCAGGCTGACCAGAGAGGAGACTCTCTCCCACCTGCTATGGGGCAATGAGAGTTCATTGCTCAGGCTGAACCTTTATGCTGGGACAGCATCACAGTTTCTGGTGGCCAACCAAAGACCTGATTTTAGTGCTCAAAAGAGCCTCAGAGTCGAGAGGTTGAAGCGAGAATTTTTATTAACAAGTAGGCAGAAGCCAACATCATTTTTCTTTAGCAAAGGAATGTGGAGGTTCAAAATGCTGCTTCACTTTGCTTATAAATGAGCTGCAACAGCAATGCCATTTGCAGCCGCTGTTTCACATGTAAAGAGAAGAGGAACAAGTCGGGCCTTTCTTAATTTCATGGGAAGCAAATGAACCTGTAGCACAATTGCGGGATCCATTGGTTCAGAATGTCCTATGCTGCTCCTGCCGCCTTAACATTCATGTCTCACCACAGTGACATGATTTCCCAAGTATAACCCTTTGAAGCCAAGGTATGTCACAGTAACACACAGAGTCAACCCTGCCTTCCGACAGGTAAGAAACTGAAAAGGAAAACAAAACAAAAAAAAGTCAGCTCTCTAAACAGTTTGAGGAATCATGAAGACCTTCTGTTATTTGATTGTTTGGGGCCCTCTTACTTGCCTTTCTAGTAGGAGAGAGCTATGAGCTGGCCTGCAGTCTCTAGGTCACCACAGAAACCAAATGTGGAAGTTACTGAAATTGTTTGGGAAGGGAAGTTTCTCTGAGACTGTCACACAGTAGCACTGTTTCTCCACCTTCTGACGGCAACACTGAAAAACCAATGCATGTCATTTCCACCAGGAACCCACGTTTTCATGGAACCCCCGCAGGAATTTGTGAATGTGAATTTAATAAAGAAACCCTGACAGCTTGGAAAAACTCCAAGGCCAAAGGGTTGGTTTTCCTTCCGTCCTTTATGTGGGTGAGGTTGGTGCAATTCCCAGTGACAAGCTTAGGTCAGATCTGACAACAATGCCGCATCATGGCCCATGTCAGAAGTCCCTTGGAAGTGCCAGTGCTCTGATTTGCTAAAACCCCAGCTAGTTTGCAGCTAATCTCTGATTTCCGTGTAGTGTCATTATGGGGGCTGCTCAGTGCCAGAATACACCAAACCCCCAGGGTGGCAGGAGCGTGCCAGGTGCACAGCAACTTGGAGGCAAGCATTGCAGGCACTTCAGCAGCTAGCCATGGTGGGTCCCACTAACCCCTCACACACGTGGCTAAGGGAAAGGAAATTTTAGTAAGACCAGCAGGAAAAGGAAAGGATTCAAATACCCTAGGTACAGAGGCTTAAACTGTTACAGTTCACAGTGAGCAACAGCGGTAAATGTTTGGGTCCCTGGGGCAGTCCAATAGAGAGTCAGGGCTCTTCAGGCCTAATGTCTGGGTTGCCCTCTCTAGTCCAGTCTCTGTTCCAAGCCAGGCTCAGTTAGGGTCTCTCATTGGGGCCCATCTGCACTGGATCCCTGCCCTGCGGCTTCTGCTTCTCCACAAGTCCCACCTGGACCTACATCCTGCTGTAATGTCTGGCACTCGCAGCCTGTGCCACACGCATCTCTCCATAGGGTTCCTAAGGAATTCTTTCTGCCTCTGCTTCTCTGCAGCTCCTGCTCGCCAGGTGGCCACCACTTTCAAATGGAGCCTGGCCACTCCTTGGTTCTGGATCGTTTCCCTCACCTAGCCAGGAGGACGGGGAAGTGTAGTAGGGAGGAGGGCTGATGGGAAATTGTAGCCTCTGCTTTGCAGATCCACGACAGTATTCCTTTTACTCTTGTGTTCTAGACTTGTTGTTTAAGGCCTGCTCAGGATTCCTCTGGCTATAAGAACTCTGCTGAAAAAAGTGCATTTTCTGCATTATTTCAAACAAGCTTTATTTGTTTCAGCAAATCTGTAGATTCTGTTTCAGGGATGGGTATAAGCCAAATTTTTTGGGAGTGACTAATGAATTTGGGTGCCTACAGTTTTAAGAGCCCAACCTGAGGCACCTTAAAGGGGTTTTAGTTTCAGAGGACGGGTGCTCAGCACTTCTGAAAGTCAGACTTTTGTAGTGTGTGCCAAGTTGGGCACCCAAGAATTGAGGCACTCGAAATCACTGATCACTTTTGGAAGTTTTAGTCAAACTATAAGGCAAGAGTAGTAATGGGTAGGGGGAGGGGGAATGCTCCTCAGTCAATAGTGCAAATATTCAAAATGGTGCAGCAGATTGATTATTACAATTAGACATTTTTATTACAGCTCTGTTCCTTTCAAATACATAAATGTCAAGTCATGACTTATGGGCGACATAAATATCGTTTTTAAATGTAGTTATCTCTTCCGAATACACTGAAACTACTGAGAAATGAGCCTGGGCTCAGGAGTAACCAGTGATTTGTCAAACATGCCTTAGACGTGTTTATTGGGCGTCAATACATTCAGTAAAGGGCATGAGCAGGCATGTGATTTTGGAAGGAAGCATTAGAGAAGTTCTTGCCCCATATCCATACAGATCATACCAGAGACTCTATCTATAAAGCTGGTTTGAGGAAGGTGATGTAATGGAGAACCTAGGTATAAGGGGATGGGCTTTGGGGAGAGACCAAAGAAAGCATGTTTCCTATAAAATACAGAAACCCACCCTAACCCTTGAAATACTATTTCTAAATTGACAGGCTGAGAGAGACACACTGTTCTGTACCACTGTGTGTAATATTTTCATTCGTTGCAACACAAGCTTTTTTTGCCCACTAAGATATGCCTTTTCTGGTACCAGACTCAATGCATTTATTTCCAATAATATTTTATTTTGTGATTTTTCTCTTTATTTTATTAACTTACCTCAGAAATCTGCTTGTATTTTAATTTAAAATTAACCTGAATTAGATGCCGAGATTGTTAAATTGGGATTATTGAGTGTTGAGGCACCACAGAGAGAAAGAGACTGTCTTTAGCTGAAGCTGGGACAAGAGAGGGGTAATGTCTGGGGTACCTCGAGTAAGGCTAGGGGTTTACAATACCTCCCTCTGGAGTGCCAGAAAGGGGGTTGGATGAAGACCAATATATGGGCAGATGGGGAGTATTTAAAAGATCTAATGTAAAGGGCCCGAGTAGTAAAAACCATCACTTTTCTCACTGAAGGTTCTAAATTCTACCCCTACTGATGGCCTCTAATGAAGACTATTATAGTGCCTTGGCCTTTACAAGAAAGTCAAATTCCTCTGAATCTCAGGCTTTTCTGAAGAGTGTGGTGCAGTGGGGGGTAAGTAATGCACTGGCCAAACAAGCCTTTCTATTCATAAAGTGGATGACAGCCTACTGCTGCTACCACCTAATGGAGTTACTCCTTTAGCCCAACTGATAGAGGCCAGTGCTTCAGGCCCCATGTTCAAACCTTGCTGATGACTTACACTAGGGATCATGATGCCAGGCTTCATTAGAATTAAAAAAAAGAAACTTGTTGTCATTGAACCATAGAAAACATGACATTTGTTTGGATTTAATGTCTTAGATTCTGTCATGTGGCATTTCCCATTGTGTTGCTTTGCTTCCCCGCCCTGCTCCCGTAGCAAAGCTTCGCGTAGGATGGGTTAAAAAAAATTAAAGCAGCAGAAGCAGGAAATAAAGATGTTGAATCAAGCTTCCTTCTGCATTTGCAGGTAAACACTGGGATGAACGAGAAGAGCATAAGTAGATCTCCAGTAACCCATTTGAAATGCTTCAGCTATACTGTATGGTCTAGAGAACCACACTGCATTGAAACACATACCAGTCAGGAAACAAGACACAACCCATTCGAATGGTGAAAGGCCTTACTGACAAGTGGGTTTGTTTCCCTCTCTAGCCCCGCCCCTTCTTTGTCTTAAAAACAATGGAGGAAACGTGTACAAGTCTGGGCACAAAACAACCCCACATCTCTGCCAAAACACAGACAGTTGTCAGTATGAGCCAGGCTCACAATGACAAGAATTACATCTCTTAATTATTAGCAGCCTGGCTCCTGGAATGTGCACATTTTTTCCACAGTTACTAAATAAGTTAATCACTTCATGAACAAGGAAATCTGCAGATGCCTTTGAGGCTTTGTTAACATAGTCCCTAAACCAGCTTTTCACTCCCTTCTAATCCTCTTTAAGACAGTAAAGTAGCCTATAATCAGTTTTTAAGGTTATAGACAATATCCCCACTCAAGCTGGTTGCCTAGAGCAACAGTGCAAGAACTGAATACTAGCAATGAGATTGGATTACTTGCCTTGTTTATTCATCCATATATATTTATCCCCTGCTCTGCCTACAACAGAAGCAGGGATTTTGTAGCCTGTGCCATACACACACAGATGCAGAGTAGAGTTTATGTAAAAAAATGCAGACAGCCTTCAGAAATTAATCTCCTTCCATTTCTGATTCCTTTTCCTCCCGGCTCCACATATCTGAGTTCAAAATGTTCCAGGAACCACCTCTCTGAGCAATGTGTTTCACAGAAGGCCTGCAGTATGTCAGTGTTAAAGTCTATACCATTCTTTGACTGAGGAGCATCCAATCACAAACACCGCTCGCAGACATTGGACCAGATCCTCAGCCAGTGTAAACTGGTGTAACTCGACTGTAGCCAATGGAGCCAGGCTACTTTATACCTGTTGAGACTCTGGCTCATTAAGTCCAGCAACGTCCAAGGTACCCCATACACAGCAAACTGCACTTTAGTGGAAATCCATGGACTAGAATTCAGCCTATTTCCACCCCACTCCCAAATATGGGTATTTTAGCCCCATTCTTCTCTATATGTGCAAAACGGGGGAAATTTGGGTGAATTTGCTAAGTGATTTAACCCCCTTTCTTGATATTCCCTAGATTTGGGCACAATTTCAGCAGAGTGTTCAACAAGTGTGCAACCCGCTGCCACTCAAGATGGCTCCACAGCCTGAAATGGTGAGTCATCAATTCGTTGTGGATAGTAGTTGGAGATAATGAGCTCCCACAAGGATTTGATCATGGACATAAAATACTTCTGATATAGCACTTATAAATAATGCAATCAGTGTCTAGCATGACACTGCTAGCAACACTCTAACAGCAGAGGACTCAGTGGAAATGTAAGAAGTACCCAGTGTATGTGTGTGTGTGTGTGTGTGTGTGTGTGTGTGTGTGTGTGTACATAGGTACATGCACCCACAAAGGTTTTGGATCCATAAACCTAAACATCCTCAAAGTTCAGGGAAGCTCAGATAGGTGCATCTCCCTTCTGACAGTTTCCAGACAAATTAGAGAGTGAGGATTGGCATTTATTTTTGAACTCTGGTATAATTTTAAGCAACTTTTATTACTGTACAATGCAAACAAACCCCACAGCATGACAATGATTAGTGATGGGCGAATCTCAAGAGTGTGGGGGCTTTGGATGTATTTGAATAAGCAACCAAGAGTTTTGATTCTTTACTGAAGCTTAGCCACAACTGTTAAGTCTATGAAGCCATAGAAATTTTCTGAGAAGAGATTTCCCCTTTCCAGTCAGGCCAAAATGGCTTACCTTGCAGTATTTCAGAAGTTCTGATTCCAGTCCCAGATGTAATATAGTGACAGAAGGGTGCAAATATGAATAATAGAGGGTGGAGGATATCTAAGTCTTTGCAGCACTCAGAAAGGTTCAATTTCTGGTTCAGATGTGGGGTTTGTTTTGTCATCTGATCTAGTTCACTTGTTCCTAATGATGGCACAAGCTGCTAGGTAACCAAGCAACCAATCAGTCAAATATCTCTCTGATCCACACACACTTAGAGCTACGCTAAGTTCCTCCTGAAGCCACTTTGCTGACTCACAAAATAGAGTGGTGCAAAACTCAGCACTTTCACTATGCGAAAACTGATGCCATGGCCACTCCATGGGAGTTCTCGCTCACGGATTTTGTTTTAGATTTGGAGTTTAAACTCCCCCAAACTTTTAAGGTGAAACAATCAAATATGCCCACTTTCACTTGGTTTGCCTCCAATTCATACTTCAAAACTTGCAAATTGTGTGCAACTGATGCAAAACCATATTTCAGCTTTCATTTCCTTGAATGGTTTGTGAGCCTCTCAATGAACTTGGTCTTAATTTTGAAAGCCAATCCCAGCAGGCCACATTCTACCTTCACAGTTTGATTGGTGCCAATCCAGAAGAATTTTGGCTGTGCTAATGTTTCCACCTTTTCTGTTTGTAAAGCCGCATAAACGATCTTTAAAATCTGCCTGCCCATCTGTATTGCTCATTACTTGCTCAGTCATATAGGTAGCCGCAAAACTCCCTTACCTGTAACCTGAAGTCTTTAACTCTGGTGTCCTTGTGAGTATTTCATTGAAGCAGTAAATGTGGGATCTGACTTTTAGGGTTTGTCTACATTGGAGCTGGAAGGTATGATTCGCAGTTAGAGTAGGCATACCCATGCTAGCTCTGCTCACGGAAGTACCCGCTCCCTTCAGATGCCTGGCCCTTTGTTTCTCATGTAAATCCTTTTTAAACTTCTGCTTCCTCACCTCTATCTCTTTGTTCTGCTGCTGGAGATTTTCCATTCTCCAAACCCCAACCCCCTGCAGAGAAGCTGAAGGATCTAGTTCTCCTAGCTTTGGCCAATCCCTTGTCCCATGTGTTTTCACCTAAACAGGAGACCAGTAAGGTTTAATGACAGGTCAGTGTTCCTGGTCTGACAAGTACCTGACACAGCCCCTGTTGATTCCTGGCTGAGTCACTACACACTGAGACAAGGTAATTAATATCCTTTGTTGGACCAACTTCTGTTGGTGAGAGAGACGAGCTCTGTAATATCCTGGGACTGACATGGCCATAACAACATTCACTATACTCTGAGGCATTCTATGATACAGCAATTTCATAACAGCAACCAGACTTGGTAAATTGTACACAGACTCCCCAAATCATCCAGGCCAGCCGGAAAGAGGCACTACTAGAAATCTCACAATATTGCCCACCTAGGTTTGCAGAACAAAGCCATTAGTTTGATTCGTGTGAAAGTCTGATAAGCACCCAATCTTCTGGGTGCTTTTCCAGGCTGCCCTTTGAGCCACGTTCATCAATAGCAATTAACATGTTGACACACCAAAGAAGTAGGTGATTTTACAGCAGTTACTGGATCTCTGCCTGCATATTTCCTCTCTTATGCATCTCTAACAAAAGCTATGTAAAACCTTCAAAGGGTGGGGTAACGATATAAAACAATCTGCAAGATGCCAAATGCTATGAGGTGATGATCCATTCCTGCATTAAGGATGATTTTCAATGGGAGTTTAGGCCCCTTTGGAAATCCCAGACAGAATGCACAGGGATTCACACTTGAAAGCGAAAGGCAAAACCTTTTTCTTTTGGCTTCAAAGCTATGTGTGTCTCATCGGGAGTCACATCTTCTGTATGAACCCCATCCTTGCACCCACACCCAAACCTTGTGTGCTTTCTCCAGCCACAGTCACAAATGGGGCTGCCAGCTTTTTAAAAATGTAAAGCAAGAAATTTCTTGCTTAGCCGTCCATAAAGGGCCTCGGATGCTCTGACACACATTTGGAGTAATTTCCTTGATCTTTTACTGCCCAGGGTCAATCATTTACTAAAACATCCTTTTAAAACAAAATCTCCTAATGCTTCCCCTGGCACAATCAAAATACCCTGGGTCCCTGCATACAATCTTCGATTTACACATATGCTTTACTAGTTATCACTTCCCTGAGGTATTGTAGAAGTTTTGAACTACTGAGAAGGATGGTCTTGTGAATAACGCACTGGTTTGGGACTCAGAACGTCTGCCAGAAAGTCCTTGTGGGACCTTCGACAAATCACAATCTATGTCAGAGATCCCTACCTGTAAAATTGAGATATTAATACTTCCTTTCTCCCAGTTGGTGTGACTCCTCCGTTGATACTGTAAGCTCTTTGGGATAGGGAGTCTCTTATGACACATTTGTACAGCATCTAGCACAGCGGGGCCTCAATAACAGTGAAAGCCTCTAGGCTTTGCTGAAACACTACTAATAATATTGACTAGTCTCATTGTTTGCCTTCTGGACTCTGTGTTGACAAAACAGGACCATCCGGATGCTGGCTGCTGCATCTGTAGCTCTGGGCCCAATTTTACATCACTTGCTCCCTTGTTTAGTACTTACTCATGCAAGTGGTTTCAGTGGAATCCAGGAGGCAACTGGGTATGAGAAAGGACTGAAGAGCTGGGCTTCTGGCGGTGCGCTTCTTATGTCACCTACAATGCTCTTCAAAACAGCTAGCCAGCCAAGTCCTCAGCTGAGTGTGTTCCTCTTTTCAGCTAGCCTGTAGATGGCACTGTGGTAACATTTTACCAACCACACAGGTTGCTTTGTTAAAAGACGACATGAAAAAGAAGCCTTCAGTGTCCTGTGCTTCCTGCATAATCTCCTCTACTAAAATCATTTCCTTGGCCTACTTTCTTCTTTATTTTTTTCTCCCAGAGAAATTATTTATCATAGGGGATTGCCGGCACTTAATAAACATCCCTCCAAGAATAAATTTGTTTATCTAAGGTATTTTATTATGCTGCCTCAGATAAAAGGAAAAAAACCTCCCCAGAACATTTTTGACTGAGCAAACAGTAAAAGGCAGCGTCCTTGAACAGAGTTTTCAGAGGGGAGGTTTGTCAGAAGCCATCTTTCAGCCGTTAGGGAACGCATTATCTTCCAAATGAACAAAAGTAGCAGAAGGATAGCACAGGCAACTGATTCATTATGTCTTAGGCAGATTTAGGAACCTCAAAGTATTTTGTTCCAGGCTCTGACTCAAATTCTCTAGTGCTTTGCACCTTGCGTTGTCATTTATACCCGGGAAAGGTGGTAGCAATTTACACCCCGTTTTGCACAGATTTATAGCTACACAAGATGCCTGGCGGTACAGAATCAGGCTGTGTGTTTGATCCCGACTTTGTTACCTATGTCACCCTATACCTTGCCTTTCTTTTTATTGATTTAAGAGCCCATCTGTCAGCACTGGTGACTGATGTGCACATTGGTGGATTTGCTATAATCAGGAAGACTTTTTATGCCACAAAGTCATCAAGTAACACCAGCTGGGACCCTGGCAAGAGCAGCCCTGGGCTTAGGGAGACAATTTAGCTAGAGGAATGATTATTAGAAGCAGGAAGCCCGGTGGTAGGATTTCTCATCCCAAATAAAAGGTTTGCGGCAGCATAAATAATACATGTCAGTTTCCAGCACCCATAAATAAAGTAGGTTAAACCCACCCCCTTTCCTCTCTACTCAAGCCTAGTTAGCTGCTCAGAGCAGGGACGTGGAGAGAGAACAGAGACAAAGAGCCATGCTCTACAGAAACATTCAATACCTAGCCTCTCTCAAAGGATAGTGCCAACCAGGGACAGGGAAACCTCTTAACTCGCTCATCCAAACCCTTTTGGTCCCTCTCCATGATGATGCCCACCTGCGACCCACACAACCAAGAAGAGTCTAGGCCAGTGGTTCTCAAAGCCGGTCCGCCACTTGTTCAGGGAAAGCCCCTGGCGTGCCGGAGCGGTTTGTTTACCTGCCACATCCGCAGGTTCGGCCGATTGCGGCTCCCACTGGCCATGGCTCGCCGCTTCAGGCCAATGGGGGCTGCGGGAAGCGGCGCGGGCCAAGGGATGTGCTGGCCGCCCTTCCCGCAGCCGCCATTGGCCTGGAGTGGCGAATCGCAGCCAGTGGAAGCCACGATTGGCCAAACCTGTGGACGCGGCAGGTAAACAAACCGGTCCGGCGTGCCAGGGGCTTTCCCTGAACAAGCAGCAGACCGGATTTGAGAACCACTGCTCTAGGATTCACAGCAGGCCGCCTGGGAAGTAGGGGGCTGTCATCTGCTACCTCACTCTAACTCCAGCTTCCTCTCTGGAGCCCAGCCAGGTGGCCGACTCCTCCCGACTGGATTTTCAGGGACCAAGTAGAATGAATTTTTAAGTGAGAAGTTCTGTTGCTCCCTACCCCCTTCAGTTGCACAGCAGTGGCTAGTCCCTTCCCCAGGAGGAATGGCCAGTAGGCCCACTCCTTCTAAAGCCCCACATGGAAGTTGCAGTGTGCCAGGTCGCCCACTCTTCTGCAACAGATTCTTCATCCCTGTGTCCCCCCGAGCGTCGGCAGCAGCACCCCAGCTCTTAGTGCACACGGGTGGAGACGCTCCAGAGTTCAATGAGCCACAATCTCCAATACCCACTCTCACACAAGAACAGCATGAGCTTGTGTGCTAACTCACCAGCATGGCCAAAGAACAGTCTTCAGCCACAGGATTCCAGCCCCCTTTTCTTCAGGGACTCAAATTTTATTTCTTCAGAGTTATTCAAGTTCAATATTTCAAACATGCCCTTTCCCCTTTGACCCAGTGTCTTCTGCAAGATCCTATCTACTCCCTGCCGGATTACACTCTGCAGGCCATCCAACAGAGAATCATATGGAAATTGGGTTCTTTCTCCTCACCCAGGGTCTCCTATCTCCCTACCTGGTGGTTTTTATGAGGGCCAGGCAATCTTCAAGCTATCACCTGATCCCTGGCCTTACAGAATCAGCTTCCTCCCAGCAGATGCATCACAGGTAGCACTAGGCCCAACTCCCCGTAAAGGGCCAGCTTGTCTGCAACAAACAGGGATTTCAGACTTGTGCCCATTGCATGCCTATGCATTTCATCCCCCGGGCTCTTTCATTGTTAAAGCAACCCCAGAGACATCCACAGGAGACGGTGCAGAAAAGCAGAGGGGATGGGCAGGCCACATGCTCTCCAGAAGACTAGGATGGGATGCAGTGGGCCTATTGGCAACACAAGGAAGAGAAGACTGAAGCAGAAGGGACAAAAAGCACTGAGCCTCCCCATCCCACCTAGAGCAGACCTGCAGGCAAGGTAAGAAGAGGGGCAGAGGTTGAAAGGATACAGGAGCCATTTAATGACCTACCCCATCTCCCTCTCAGAAAAAAAAAAAAAAAAGTAAGGGTCATTTATCCAAACATTTCAGAACTTCAACAAAGATTTTGTTCTGTTCAAGTTGGCTGGGAGCTGAGGGTGCAGAGGGTGGCAGGGGAGCTGATTCACTCTTCCTTTACAATCCCCATCAGCCAGTACAGACAATGCATGGGCCAGAGGCAACTTTCCTCTGAGCTGAACTGTGGAGAATGGACCGCCTCAAGTGAGATGCAAGAGATCATCATCCCATCAGTTGGCTTTATGCATATAGGTTACAATGCCAGATGAGTAACAGCCCATCTCCAGTAGCCAGACACCCCCTCCTTCCCCACCCTCCAGATGTAGCAATGGAAATCTTACAACAAAGAAAGGTGGAGAGAGGACATCATTTTCTAAATTGAAAAAAACAATTGCCTTGTAATTCTGCACTGGTTCCTGCATCTCAACTTGCTTTGCTGTTGTCCAGTGGTTAGTGGAATCAGGCAACAGTCTGATGGCCCAGGGATAAGCAGGAAAGCTAGGGACAGGGGGAAAGACTGGGCAAAATGGCACCTTTGAGGCAGAGCATGCAGGGACCAGAAAGGAGGATTAAGGAAGAACAGCATCCTAGAAAGCAACTCCCAGAGGTTTTGGGAAAAACTCAAGTTCATACTTCAGGGAGCACATGGCCCACGGCAGTACGTGCTACACATATTTATAAGGTGCATCAGGTGCTCTTTTCCCATGCTTCCCTCAGCTTAGTGCAGGGGGAAAGGTAGGCTATGTTTGTATCTGGCCCTGTCTCCTGCCCCATCCCCTTTGGAAAGGCGAGTTCTGCAGTCAGCTCTAGCCTCACACTGGCCTTGCACTTAGGATTGTGACTAGTGCCTTCTCCGCTGCTAGCCCCAGACACTATCTGTGACCACAGAAAGGATATGTGTTGTGGCATGACAACTACTGACATTTACACAGCACTCCAAAGGTCTACAGAATCCTACAGATTCCAGTTCTAGATCAATACATTAATTACAACTTGCAATGAAACCTTTCACCTTGGATGTTAAAGCTGACCCTTTTAGGGGCCTTCTGAATTCTGATTCTCCTGTGACAGTATGGGACCGAAAACTGGGATTCTGCTCTGCTTGGCTGGATGTGCTCTCTTAGGTCAAGCATAGCAGATAATTTTTCCAGAAACTGTTTCCCCAGAACAGCAGGGCTAAGACCTCCTGCTGTTCAACCTGACCTCCTCATTTCTTGTCTTGGGGGAAAGTCATCCAGTACCCTTGCCTGTGGAAGGCTTAATTCCTCAGCCAGTCCCTCTTCTGATACAAGTCTCCTGATTTTCGACAGAGGACCAGCATAAGATCTAGGCATCACTTAAGCCCTAGGAAAGTAAATGGTGCATAAGCTTTGTACTGGCCCTCTGCATAGGGGTGGATCACCCAGGAAGATGATTTCCTACGATATTTTGGGAAGTTGTAGCCAAAAACACCCATCCATGTTTGGCAGTTTCTTTCACAGAACCTTCTTTCTGCTAATAAGAAAGTATTTAAGCAGCTCTGGTGGAGCCATTGATCACCAAGCAGATGAGGATGTAGAGCAGTTCACTTTCCTCTGTACCTTAGTGCTTAGGGCATGATCTTACAAAGCTCCTAGACTTAATTGGATTAGCACTGTAAGACTCCCAAATCCTGAATTTCTGCCAGAATCACCCACTTGACCAATGTACTAGTCACCATAACTAAGCCTCAAGAAAGCAGAGAGGCCACAACTTGGAGTCGTTTGCTGGAAAATTGCCCCTCCCGCTCCAGAACCCAGCTGAGAAGCAACTTAACAGTAGCAGCTGCCTAGAGGCAGGATGAATTACAGAATGGATGTGATGAATTCAGCAGTTAGAAATGCAGAGGAAATTCCAAGGACAGACACAAAACACATCACATCACACCATCTGCGGTTTCTACTATTAAACATTGCTGCAATAACCTGAGCCTCCCAGGCAAATTCTCCGCCACCTGAACTGCTAAATCCAAGCAATGTCACTGCTTGGAATGCACTCTCTCTAAAAGATGACACTCCTTGGGTATAACCAACGTTCTGCCTGAGCCAAACAACTAAAAGGCAGACAAGAGTTGATTGACTTTAGAATTCTCTGCCTTTGCTCAATAGCAACCCAAGCAATGCGGTTATAATCCGTGTTACGGAGGGGAGCACGCTCTCTCTAACTAGACAAAGGCAATCTCATTACCAGCAGCAATCCAAGTAATGAGGCCTCCCATTCAGACCCATCCAAATTCCAACTCCCTATGAAATCCCATCACACTCTTCCCCGCACCCCTCCCAGCTCCAATCATCTCGCTAATCCCACTAGCAATGAAAACAGGCAACACCGGTGGAATGCTCCTTTACCAAAATGCATCTGTGCACGTCAGCTATGATCTCCACAATGTTGTTACAATAAAAATGTTATTCTCTCTCTCTCTCACACACACACACCCCTGCTGTCTTCCACATTTAATTCTGATCACCATGGCTGACTTCCAACTCCCCTGTCTAAGTGCAGAGGCCTTTTTGAAAACACATGGAAAATGGTCCCTAAGGAAAGTTAAGGATGAAGCCAATGATGGTCTCAAATAATCACTGTATGCATGAAAAGGCACATTTTTCTATGTATGGCACCAACACTTTAACTCCTGCTGGACCAGGCATATGTCTTAGTAGAAGTTTTAATGGAATGAGTGCCCATTCTGTTGTACTAGTTTTCCACTACGTCTGCTACCAAGATCATTTCATTGTACTAGCTGGTACATATGCCAGCACTGAATGAATTGAAGTCTAAATTCCATCACAATCTGGGGTTATCCCAAGAGTAAAGACCCTTACAAGCACATGGAGCAATTTGACATGGGATCCTGAGACTCCCCCATCCAGCTTCCTGTCTACACTGACCCAAATTTTGGATGGGAGTCAAAAACACATCAGGGATCCAGAAGAACCCTCTTGGAGCTGCCTCTTTAACATAGAAACAAAGCATCCATTTAAAACATTCTTCTAACTTCGCTTTTCCAGGATGGGTTCTTATGGAGAAAAGCACTTTTCAATTTGCCTCTCACTGAAAAAGTTCTGTAAGAAACAAATGGAACCAGTAGAGCATTTTACACAGACATAAGTCCCAAAGCTCCCCTCTCGCTTTTTCATAACCCCACTTTAAGGTCAGAAGGCTCAGCATTATAAAGGACAGGAGGTGTGCAACACTTTCCCTTGTATTTTTGTGACCCTACAAACTAGGGATGAACAAACCTTTTCTAAGACAAGAAAGAGCCTTTGTGCAAAACACAATTATTATTATTTAGCAAAAGATTTGGCCAATGTTTTTAGGTTTCTCTAGAATGCACCATCTTGCTTTCAGCCAGAGCAGAAAGTGGAAATGCTGCAGGGAAAGCTGTTTTCAGTGGGTTCCACTGAACCAAATCCATTCAGGCTATACTCTGCTTAAAGCCTATGGGAGTGTCAAGGGAAGACTGAGGAAAATCTTCAGGATTTGACTCTATATTTCCAGCTAGAACTGAGAGACTATCCCATAGTTGAAATATGCCCTCAACTGCATGACCATGCATGGGCATGAGGGATTGGCAGACGCTGCCTTACACACCTGTGGTCTCTAGGCACACAGGATTACGCACCAAGGGAAAGCAGCTGTGAGCAAGCCTCCCAGCCTTGGCAGACAGAATTAGCAAGCAGAGCTCAAGCTAGTGTGCTGAAAATAAAAATGTGGAAGTTCCAGCTCAGGCGGGAGCTCAGGCTCTGAAGCCTACATGGGCGAGGGCCCAAGCTTCCACTCAAGCCAGAGCATCCACACAGTGCGCTAATGCGAACCCCACTAGCACGAGTCTGTCTTCCTGGACTAGGAGGCTTGCTCCCAGCTACAATGCAGACATACCCCAAGTGGGCACCACTTCCTTACTAGGACAAGGTGGGCAGAGTCCCCCAGTTCACCAGCCAAGACAACAGAGCCAGTGTAGGGGATTGTCATGATCTGCTGCAGGTATAGGGCAGCAGCAGTTTATTAATCCATTAAATTCCAGGAGAACAATGCCCAGGATTAAAATTAAGCACATGCTTGAATGGTTAGCTAAATCAAGAACTATGTGAATAGCAGGGGTCGGTTTATTCATTCGGGGGGATGAGGGCGGGTGAAGGGGTGTATCTGAGAATAGAGTCTGAATAT
The DNA here is from genome assembly GCF_965140285.1 of Lepidochelys kempii. Classification (NCBI taxonomy): domain Eukaryota; kingdom Metazoa; phylum Chordata; order Testudines; family Cheloniidae; genus Lepidochelys; species Lepidochelys kempii. The sequence continues at coordinate 19,075,677 of NC_136394.1, read as the reverse complement.
TTCATTTGTTAATAATATATTTTTAATATGTCTTCTAGAATTCAGATATCACTTCAAATGGCTTTCACTGTACAGCTGTTTTCCTGTGCCAAAACCACACACACAGTTCTAAAAGCAACCAGTTGGTCGGCTTGTTTCTAAGGATTTTGCATACTGTGGGCAGGGACGATCTCTTTGTGTACGTTTTGTACAGTGCCTAGCACAGCAGGGCCCTGGTCCCAGCTGGAGCTTCTAGGTGCAACTGTAGTATAAATATTAGGGAAAGTGGATAATCTTGTAATGAAGGCACTCTCCCGGATCCCAGGAGATCTGGGTTTAATTCCTGGCTCTGTTACAGACTTCCCCAGTGGCTTTGGATAGGACAATAAATCTTTAAAATGGAGCCAATACCCTTTTCCCCCCACCCTCTGTCTTGTCTATTTACAGTTGTGAGCTATTTATGACGAGACTCTCGCTTACAATAGGTAGGTACCGTGCCTAGCACAATGCCTATCACTTATACATTAACTATGCTGTTGTTGCAATATTCAGGGAAATACATATCACAAGAAACATTAAAATACAAGATCACCATAGTATCTAAGCAATAGCTCAGAAGCGTAATTTGTACTGTCAGAATTGAATGTATTTCATTGTGCAGATCTAAATGGGACAGTGTAGAGATCATATCATATTGCAGTTTGATATCCAATGAAGATTCCACAATAAAAATGTCATGGGATTTGGAGTGAGAAATGGTCTCTCTTCCATTGGGAAGAAAACAAAACTTTCTCAGATTGTAAAATTCACCACTGTTAAACAGACTTGGTATATATTTATTCCTGTATGCTGAGGGAGCCTGGCTTTAATTTTTAATTTACAGTGGTCAAATTCAGAATTTTTTGCATTTAGCAGAACAAATAAAGCACTAATATGAAAATTGGCCAGTTAGTACCGTCCTGCATTCAGTGGTGGTGTGGTGTGCCGCCTGGCTCATTACAGACCAGTTGCCTTACATGCCCGACAGTGCTCTGTATTGAGTGCAGTAAATTACACCACTTCCTTCCCATCTGGGATTCAGTCCAAAGACGTTTTACAAAGTAACAATGCATTCTCTCTTCTCCCCCTTCAGAACAGAATCATATTGTTTAGGCTACAATAGCTTAAGTGGGCTTCCATCCAGAAGAAGGTCAATTATAACAAAGCACTGACATTAAGATAAAGGCTAAAACCATGGTTTATGAATAGTATCCAACCCTTGACAGTTGGCACTTGAGTGACAAGTTTGTACCAGAAGCATTTTATGTGCTGAGCTTTTTGTAATTTGGGTAGTTCTCTACTTCACATTTGTATTTTTTTTTTAAAGTCAATTATCAAATCATGCTGTAGGTCTTAATTTTCTATTAAAGAAAATATAATGTTCTTCTGCAATGAAGAAAACAAAGTTGATTTGAACCTATACTTTAAAAGAAAGATTGATTTATAAGGGTGCCAATGGCTCTGCTTGTTTACCATTTGTAGTCTACGGTAGTTTCCCTGTGGTTCTATATATGGGAATCTTGCTGTAGGAAATAGTTGGCATTGACTGGTGTCCTTTTTTTGGTAACACTTTCAAAGAGGATATATATTTATCAAAGCCATAGAAGTGCACATAAGCCCTAACATTAGACACACAAATACTGGCATTTCTCCTTTTACTTCCCTTCCTTCTTTCTATAGCAACTCTCTCTCTTGACATCCATTCTACCTAAACTCCCCTTTATGCTTTCCCTCCCTGCTTTGACACTTTCTCTTTGCTGTGGTTCCACTTCTCTCCCAGAGCTTCTGTCCCCATCTAGTCTCCTCTGTTCAGCACCCAGCTGAGGTCAGGATGATTCTCACCTTTCCCTTCAGTCTTCTCCCCATAGCTCTGATCTGGTGTATTTTGTGCCATCTCTCAGTGGTAGGCTTAGGGCACCTTGGTTTGTCTAATTTTCAATCCACTCTAATATCATGGATTTGACATTCAGATCCCGGGGAAAGATGATCATGTGTTTAAGGCACTGCATGAGATCACATTAAAATATTCATATAAAGGGAGTCTGAGGATAACTTCTTTATTGCTGTTTTGAATCCCATTCTGCCAGATGGCGACCATTCAACTGTATGATATGAATTTGGTGGTCTTGATTTAGCTTCACAGAGGCAAATATCCACAGCCCGATTGTCATTCTTGTTGACAGCATCTGGAGTGAAGAGACCAGAGATGCTCAACTATCCTCCAGTGTCTGTAGATGGCCCCTCCAGGTTCAGAGTAGAGGCCCATTGATGGAGTAAGATGCAGGATCCTCAAGAACTGCAGCCTGTGACCCGCAGCACTTGGGAAAAGAGGTGGCTTTAATCTCCAGCCTGGCTAATTTTATTGCTGACAAAAGATGCCAGTTTAACACACACACTCTCCACAGTATCTTCATTTGCTCAGATATACAGTTCAACCTAGATTATTCAAACTTCAGTTACCCAAAAACTCCCTGGTATCAAATTAGGATCAAACCTCCTGACACCCATTCACTACACTAAAAATTCTCTCCATTCTCAGAAAGCTCATTTATGTGAATTTACTCAGGCCACATCTACACTACCCGTCTAGTGTAGACACGATAAATCGATCCCCGATTGCTCTGCCGTCGACTCCGGAACTCCACCAGGGCGAGGGGCGGAAGCGGAGTCGACGGGGGAGCGGCAGCCATCGATCCCGCGCCGCGAGGACACGAAGTAAGTGATTTTAAGTCGATCTAAGATACGTCGACTTCAGCTACGCTATTCTCATAGCTGAAGTTGATGTATCTTAGATCGATCCCCCCAACCCCAGTGTAGACCAGGCCTCAGTGTCCCCAGTGGCTTTCCGATAATTGAGACTAGTAAGGTTTTGATTTAAGGATATTTTGACTGAAAATTGAAATTTTAGGAGATATGAATCATTTCAGTATATTATTTTTTTTATCTGTTTTAAGGATTTCCTGTTTTCCAAACATTCAAATTTTGGCTCAAGATTCCTATCTCACCCTCACAATGTAGGTTCTCTGGCAAGATGTTCACACTAGTGAGTGAACACTGAGGTACACAAAGATTAAGGCTCTGATCCTGCAAATGCATGTGCTTTATTTTACTATCATGAGTAGTATCATTTATCATGACTTATTTACAAGTCAATGGGATTACTTCAGCAGTAAAATTAAGCACATGCATAACAGTTTGCAGGATCAAGGCCTAAGTGACTCACCCAAGGAATACAAGAAGTCTCTGAACCCAGATCCCCTAAATCTCAATCTAGTGCCTTCTACAAGGCCATTCTTCCTCTTATCTGATGGAGTTTATACAGCAGCACACTGACGTAAACTGAGAGCAAAATCTGGCTCCTTTACAACATATTTGGTATGAAGAGAGTCCATTGGCATGAAGGGAAGTTCTGTGTAGTTCAGGGTTTATAAAATGTAGCTCAGAGTCACCACACAGATTGGGGACGAGGGGCGGAGAATTCACCTGAAATATATCAAAATATTTCCAAAGTGGAAATCAATGGCAACAATTCAGTGTATATGAAATTTAATTACCTATGGAGTATCAGGCCTCCATAAATATTTCAAGTTGACTATTTGCTATTACAACTCATTAAAATGTACATTCCACACTCTTTAATTAAAACAGATACATTACAATCAGTATATGTAATGCAACGTGTACATTTTGCTCAAACTCCAAATGTTCTCGCCTGTTTTAGTGCTTCACTGTTACAAACATGCTGAATAATGTATGAGCTGCTGATATTGATGCAGAGAACACTTGACTTGCAGTACATATCCAAGAGTGTAAAATCCATGGAGCCACTTGCAAGGAATACAGCACACACGATACAGGCAGCTGTCTACTCCCCTCTATATATGGATGATATTGTCAATGCTGAGAATAGACCTACATGGTAGATGTGCAAGAACAAATCTGGTGCTGGGGGTTACCTGCCGGCTTGTTGGCCACCTATGCTCAGATCTATTACTGTAGTGTCCAGTGATCTTCCTCACTGGGATGAATAGAAATATGTGTAAGTCATAGAATATCAGGGTTGGAAGGGACCTCAGGAGGTCATCTAGTCCAACCCCCTGCTCAAAGCAGGACCAGTCCCCAATTTTTGCCCCAGATCCCTAAATGGCCCCCTCAAGGATTGAACTCACAACCCTGGGTTTAAGCAGGCCAATGCTCAAACCACTGAGCTATCCCTCCCCTAATATCAGAGTTGGAAGGGACCTCAGGAGGTCATCTAGTCCAACCCCCTGCTCAAAGCAGGACCAGTCCTCAATTTTTGCCCCAGATCCCTAAATGGCCCCCTCAAGGATTGAACTCACAACCCAGAGCTATCTACAAACCAATTTACGATCACTCACAGCAGATGGAAAACTAGTTCTATTAGCAATAGCTTTTTTAGGCGAATACAGTGTTGATACCCTCTAGCTCTCTGAAGCACTCAGCCCCCGTCTTCTGTTCAGAGATCAATACTGAGCACGTATTCTAACTTTGGATGTAATGGATTTAATGCTAGGACTAGCACATTTTGGCTCCCATTTCAAATAAAGAATATCACCTTTGACAAGGCACTACTCTGTAAACGTTCAGAAGTCTGGGCTGTATCTCTTTCGACCATCCTCACAGTGATCTGGTGTGTGCAAAGCAATGCATGAAGCGAAGGTTGGCATGCACCCGGAACACAGCATCAGACCCTAAATGAACTACTTAGGCTTGGAAGGATGAGAATTTTTAAATTGGTTAACACTGACTTCACCTACACACACGAACTGACAAAAAATATTTCCATCCATGAAAATAGAAATTTACAGATGGGCAAAGAAAGAAAAATGCTGCTTGAAAACCATTAGAATTTTATTTAAGAATATTTACTTTGTTTATTTTGTCATGTGATGGTGACAATTTGTGTTTTAATAGTTATAAAGCTCTAAGTTTTTGAATTTCAACATCTACTGTCATTAAATAAGTACTGTCTAACCCCGCCCCCATACATTTTCACAATTGCAGGACATTAAATGGGTAAAAATTGACAAAAATGCTAAAACCCATAACTTTGTGCAACTGTGAAAATTTAAATTAATAAAAATAAACACCTGTGGTGGAGCGGCTGCCCCACACAGGTAGATGGAGGGTTAAAGCAGCCCTCAGGGAGGCTGTGCAAAACCCAACCAATGGGAGGAGGGCTTGTAGAGAGCCAATCAGGAGAAGGTTTGCTGGAGCAGCCAATCAGGACCAGGGAGGGCCATATAAGAAGGGCTGCTCAAGAAAGTAGGGGCAGTCTCTCCCTGGACTGCAAGGGAGAAGGACTGGCTGCCTTAGAGGAGTACCTTAGATAGAGCAGTGCTGGGCAGGGTCAGGGGAGCAATAGGGAGCTCCAGCCTGAGGATTGCCAGACTGAGACCCCGATACAAAGGGCCAGGAAGGGGCTAGGGCAAAATGGCCCAGGGAAATAGGCGACAGGAGTTGGAAGAGCGGCAGCATATGGCCTCTGGCTATGGGGTCCCTGGGTCGAGGCCCGGAGTAGTGGGCGGGCCTGCCCCCCCTCCTTTTCCCCCACTTGCCACAGAGAGGGTGGCCACTATTCAGACTTCAGTACCCCTTGAGGTGAGGGGCTAGACTGAAGGCTGCAGTAGGCCACAGTGGCAAATGGATGGACTAGAGACAGCTGGTTTCCCTGGAAACGGGGGGAAAGTAGAGCGGGGAACAGCTGGCAGGCTGTGCCCAGAAGAGAATGCCGCGGTCCGGGGATCGACATGGTCTTACAGGTGGAGCAGAAGTGATGGAGGTGAGACACCACTAGAGGAAGGCACACTGGCAACCAAGAGCTAATTCCCAGCATGGCCAGCAGAAGGTGCTGAGGCCGTGAGTCCCGTCCTGTCACAACACCTAAAAATAAACATTGACATTATCCGACAAAATTTTGCAAAAATAAAAATCTGATTCTGCCGACCCTAGTTATAGGCTACACGTACTGGGCATACCATTGGCAGCAGCATGTAAGGTAGGTGGAGCTACATGCCCCAGTGAAAAGCAGGCTGAGTCCACGCTGTGGTATGCAGCTGGCAACAAGTGTCAGTGAAAAGCTCTGGAGGCAGCAGGGAAAGAAGCCAGGAAAAGTAGACTGGAACATAGTCAATGAAGAATTTCACATAGGAATAAGTCTTTGTATTTCAGTTTCTTCCCTTAAAGTTCTAGGAAGGGGTGGTCAAAAAATATCCATCACCTTTTTTACCTATGGTTGAAACCCCCAACTTTCCAAATGAAAATTGTAAGTGTCTACTTTCCTCAGGAAGTTTAGAGTTTTCATTGGAACCCCAAAGCTTGTCAGCTGAAAACCAAACCTGTGACCAAAGTGGGTGGGAGGGCTAAGGGGAGGCTAGCGTGGCAGCAGCAGTTTGACAGAAAATGTTAACCTTGCACGACATTTTCAACAAAAATTGAAAATTTCCACTGGGAATTTTGATAGAAAACAAAAAAAATATTTATTTAGTTGATGTTTTCGGGGGGGAGAATTCCAACCAGCTCAGGTTCCGGTCAACAACAGAAGAGAATCTGTGAGCAATGTCTCTGAAATCATAGGCACTGTCTTTGAGTTGCCGGGGGGTGCTTGACCCCCACTCTGCCCCAGGGGGAGGGAGAGGCGGATCCACAGGTCTGCCAGTGGGTGCTAAGCACCCACTATATTTTTCCCCGGGTGTTCCAGCCCTGGAGCACCCACGGAGTAGGAGCCTATGATTGAAATAAATATAACCATTTATTAGGAGTGGTTATTATTATGCTGCTCCCTGGTACTTTGGAGAAAGATGCTGATTAACGGATGAAAGCTAATGCTACATGATACTGTGCCAGCAAGTACCAAGTGCCAGAATTGGCACCTTTGAGGAATAACCTGAGGAAACTTGCCTTGGTTCAGAGAGTTAGAAGTTGGTGGGTGTTGGGAAATACTCTCCGGTAGCCATAAAAATTGATGGATTCCTGATCAGCTGTCCCAGAAAGCAAATCAAAGAGTTAAGAAACAATCCAGCCAGTCCTCTGGCAATGTAATTTGACAAAGCTCCATTTAAATTAATGTCCATTGAAATTACCCATCTGAGAATCTGGACATCTGCACTGACTGTACCCAAAAACATCCATCCTTCCTATTTCTTATGGACCCCTCAGCAAAGACGATAGAAAGCATAGAGGTTTTCTGAAGCACCATGCTTATCCATTTAGAGCCAGATGGGCTATTCCTTACTCACAATGAATAGAAGTCATTGCCAACAGGACTACTGGTGCAGTTAGGTCCAAGTGCAAGTACGGGAATCGCAATCTGGCCCTCTGTCACTGGGACAGCTCCCCTAAGAAAGGGCTACTTTGTGTAAGAGTTGTGGAAACAGCCCCTCTCTAAGATTAAGTACAGTGAGGACGAATCTATGTTTAAAAAATAATAATAAATCAGGATTCCACACTGTCTTTGAACCAATGTTCAATATGCTACCACTTATGAAGTTCATGAAAGCAAACAATTAATGTATTTTAGCTTTATCAGGCAAACTTATTTTCTACCCCACTGATACAGCTGTGGAAAGAAGTCAGCAGCTCAAACTCTCTGGCCCCATGTGCATGCCTATGGTAACCACATTAACCGCAAAGCCTGTTTTTATCTTGTTAAGCTGCTAAGCTCTGAAGTGTTCCGTTTAGCATGGTAATAACAAGGCTGAGTGATAAAGCTTTTAGTGGATAGAGAAATAGAAGCAGAGATTTCCTCTGAAGGGGGCACATGCAGTCTGTTTCCTGTACACAGATTCGCCAGGATATGCCAACACAGAAATAAATCAAATTCCATAAGCTGGATAACACCAAGGGTATGAGACAGACCAACAAAAGCCAGGAGTTCAAAGTAAAAAGGACTTGTGTAATTTAGGTCCTGCAGTTGACCTGTCAAACCTGATAAGGAATATCTTCTGGATACTAAACAACTAATGAAATAAACCACACCGTTTAGCTGCTGAGAAATTTAAATAAAAAAAAAAATGACTGATTGCCCCTGCCTCAGCGGGAGGCCAAAAATCCTGTCAGTGCGAGCTGTGTCTGTCTGCAGCGTGCCCCTTACTGTGCTATCTGTTTTTTATGGGTTTACAAATAAGATGTGCTCTTGCAGCATTTATCTTCAACGCCATTAGGAATCTTGTCCAGCTGGCATGTGTTCCACTTCTTTAGTGTTATACCCTGATGTGTGAGGCATCTTTCTGGGCCCCATTATCTTGTCACAACAAGCCAGTGGAGACAGGGTAAATTGGTACATTTTTATACATCAGTCAAGTGAACTTGATGAAAATTGGGAGTTATCAGGCCTCTTCCTAAGGCAACATAAGATACTTTGCAAGTTCTTTATGGGCATTTTTAGGTTTTGATAACAGTTTAATGCAACTATGTTCTCACTCTGTCTCCTTCCATTCGCACTCCCTGGCCATGCACTCTGGCCCCAATTCAGAGCAGCACTTTAGCATGTGTTTATGTTTCAGCATGTGAGTAATCCCTATTCAGGAGTCACATGCTTAAGTGGCTAAAAATAGATTTGTCAAAGGAAAGAATATTCAAAAACATTGACTTCTGACCTGGGCCATCATTTATTTTCTGATGCAGATACTCTAACAGTCCATGGCTGCAAACAATAGACATCATGATCATTAGCTAGTTTGCAGATTACAACTCTGTAGATAGAACCCAGGGCCTTCCATCTCCAGTATCACTGGTCTCTTCCTTTTCAGATAGAGACTCCATTGAGCATATATTCTGTATGAGTGAGCCTCTAGAGGGTGACAGTCACATATATTTGAGCTCCCAACTTTCAGTTTCATAGACAGTAATGCAGACCAATACATACTTATCCTGTACTCATGCACCATTCAGGAAGAGGAGATCCAAATTATTGAAGATATGGGGAATGAAATGGTGGAGCTATCTTTAGACAATCAGTTTGTTGACAATAATGAAAATCCCGATTGATATCAGCTGAGTATCTGGCCTAGTATGTTTTGCAATTGCTTCCTTTGTGAACTTTGCTTCTTAGTAAGCAAAGATCTGGGGCACCAGAGAGTTGAGTGGACCAGTGCCCCCACTAGTCCATCCCCTTAGAGATTGGAGAACTTGCTGGTCTATGGATAGAAAGACTGGAATCTTGCTGGTGGTAGTATAAAGCTATAGATACATGCTAGTAGTCATTTATACAGCTATTAAGGGTACATTTACACTAGCGGCTGTACACATGTGCATGTGGCTGCTATAACTCCATCGCCCACATCTAAACTCCAGAAGTAAGCTAGCATGCCTGAAGGGTGTGGATAAATACACACATCATGCTTCAGAGTAGCAGCTGTGTTAGTCTGTATCCGCAAAAAGAAAAGGAGTACTTGTGGCATGTTAGAGACTAACAAATTTGAGCATAAGCTTTCGTGAGCTACAGCTCAATACAACTGAACATGGATCCTGCTGCAAGACTAGCCGCTTGGCTTGCCAACCACACCGAGGTGCTGATCAACGTGTGCTTGAAGCCCACCGTTCTTCACTCGCTTCGCCTGGAGCGGTGGGAACATTCACCTGTACTGGGAAATTTCATAGAGGGTGGAGCAGGTGGGCACTGAGCAGACTCCAGGCCAGCGCCAGGAACACATCAAGCACTTGAGTGTCCTGTACAGGAGGACAAGAGACTCGAACAGTCCCTCCAGGAGGGCTCGTCATACATGCCCCTTCTACAGCAAGCCGGCGCTGTCAAGGACTCCCAGTAAAGATCCTGAAGTGGTTCAATAGCAACTCCTCAACCCCACCAGCCTCATTGTCCAGCGGGATATTAATGATGCCCAGGGACCACAGAGGAAGCCCTGGAGGACAAGAAACATGTTATTTTAGACCTCTACCTGGAGGAGCCTTTTGAGGAAGCCCCTCCAAGGAGGACCCCAAGCTGCAGCAGGAGCCAATAAGTTACAATGGACCCCCAGCCTCCCCCACAAATATCCCCTCTTGCTCTGGTGCCAAATTCCTAATTTTAAGTCCAGCCCCTGCTCTGCTCCACCCTGAAATGACTGAGATGATCCCTGAGGAAGCCATGATAAGTTAATGATTTAATTGACTTCCAGTGAATCACAATTGTGCATTTGGCAGAAGCTATGTCTGAAAAATGGATTAACAATGAAAAATCATTGTGCCCCTGTCTCTCTGTGCATTTCTTGGCCAGCACTCAGACAGCAGTGGTCCAGGGACCATGCAGACTGGTGTAGCGGAAACTCCAGCTGCTTGAGGGTCAACAGCCATCAAATATGCTAGGTCCACCTGCATAGCTGACCAAACCCCTCCATTAGCAATGTGTAGGGGGAGACATTAGCAGAAACCTCTCTTTTACACAGATTTCCCAATCTCCTCTACAGGACTGGAAAGCGACCTCTTTTCCATTCTGGTACCTCGAAATCACTATTTTTCTCCAAAGGTTGGCCAGCCTTTAAAGAAGAAACTGCAAGCTGGTTCCTTTCCCTGGAAGGAACTGCCTCCCCTTCCCCCACTTGAGACACAATGAACATTTTACATTTTTAAAAACATCAGTAAATATTTCTTATCGTAAACAGCCTCTGCCCTTTCCTCCTGGGATGCAAAAGCTCTCTGAGAACCAAGGACAGTAACAGTCACATTCTTGGAGTGTTGAAAAGTATAGAAATTGTGGTCTTCTACAGCAAAATTGTGGGCTTTATGTGGGGGTATTTCTCAGAGACAAAATACAGATCATGCTACCTTTGCCTTTGAACTTTCAGTTCCCAAGAGGGAAACCATTCTGCCGAGAGAGCAGGAGTGTGAGCAGCTTAAGACAACAGAGGCAGACAGATCCTGGAAGAGCTACTCATAGAGGAACGGGCTAGAGGAACCAGCAGCACTTTGAGGTCTTCAGGACATGGATCAGAGTCTTTAGGTGAAAGAGACACCGATGAACTGTTTCATGGAGCAGGAGGCATGCTATAGGGAACACCTTTCTATGGGAGATGCCCATTGAAGAGGTGGTGTAACTGCTGCCATGCCACCAGCACATATGTCCACGAACTGCCACTACTTTCTACTCCTCTGGCTGCCAGCCAGGCTGCTGCTGAAGTAGACGATCCAATCCCCCGCAAGTGACCAAGAGGAGAACATGGAACCTGCAGGACTCCCAGGACCTCACCCTCCACTGACACCCAAAATCCCTCGGAGGGGAACCTCCCCTCGCACCCAGAAGAGAAACAAACAATGAGCCTGTGCCACTCCCTGAACCCCACCAAGTGCCCACTCCCAAACCCCATGCAGATGTTCCCAGTTGTCCCCAAGAACAATTTTTTCCCGTCATTCTCCCCTGGACAGGAGGAGGGCAAGGAGATAGGTGCAGAGACACTAACATTTGGCTGCTGTTCACAGATTGGTTCCCATTACGTTTTGTTGGTTGACTTATCTTTTTAAAAATATTTTACTAACATGTTCCATAGGGCAGCTTTAGTAAATGTTATTGGTTCCTTGACTTGTGTGTGGGCCACTTGATTCACAGCACATGCACTGGAATGGTGTAACTTTCTGTTGCCATCACACACTGCAAGACGTTCTTCTGTCTGTCCCACACCAGGTTAAGAAATATCGGAAAGCCCAAGAATACATGGGAATACATGGGAAAGTGCAATTAGAGTTATGTGCTTACAGAAAGCACGATTAGTTCTCAGTGCAGGAGAGCTCACCACACAGAAAGTGTGCAGATAAATGTCTTTATGGCTTAGTTCACATGAAGAAAATTAAACATAATTCAAGTAACACAGGCATCTGTCACTACCCAGCGATGAAACGGCCTCTCTTTCTCCCTCCCCACCCAAAACCTTGACCAGTTTCAATCTTAGTAGAAATTCGCGTGCCATAACAGCTGCTAAGTGCAGTTAGCACCACTGACACAGAACTGTTACCCCAAAGCAAATGCTGATAAAGTTGTTAAGTGAGACTGAGTGCCCCAGATAGCAGAGACCTGTAAACAAGCAGGAACAGTAAAGACAAAAGTATTTCCCAGTGACCACATTTCAACTCCGCCACCACCCTCCACCGGCCAGCCCAACCCAAAGCTGTTAACCCAGTAGAGGTGCCCTGTTATAATTATCTTTTAATATGTGCGATGTCACAGGAACAAACAACTAATGACCTTAAGCTACCAGGGAGGGGGGAAACCCTTACAAAGCTAATAGCCCCACAAGTATGTTCCCTCAGATGCCAATGTTCCCTCGGGTGCTTTTCCAGCAGCTGCACAGTCTGTGAAGGTAACCCTTGGCACAGGTAGATGTCATCCCCTGCCTCCCTGCTGTGCCAAGATGTGTGCACATATGGCATCCCTAACTTCCCTTGCCAATGGGAACCAGGAAGGACCAGTGTGTACATGGGTGGGATCTGACTGCCTGTGCAGAGTTTGTAAACCAGTCTTGTCCTGAGCCCACTCAGGATGGAACCACTCCCCTTTACCCTCAAACGTATGGAGTACACTGCAGGCGACAATTATACCAACAGCATTTGCCATTGCTACATTCTTACACTCAGTTTGGCAGGGGGAAAACATAAGCAAGAACTGATATGTGAATCAGGGGACAGTACCAACTCACAGCAAAAGCAGTTCCTACAGACAGTGTCTCCCTGTGATTCACAGAACCTGGGGATACCACCCCTGAAATAGTAGCATTAACCTTGTGCAACAACAGGGGCAGCATGGATGCAGGTATATATATGTACACGGTATTATACCCATGTCCAGCACAATATACGGGGACACTGGGAACGGTTATGGGAAGCACCCACAAGCATGCACATGGCCCAGTAACCAGCTATGCATGCCAGTACAGACATAGCCTAAATGTCCGGGACTTTAAAAAGTACAAAGGGTGTGATCCTTGGTAAACGTCATCGCAGACAGCTGGAAAAAGTGATGGTGGAAGCCTGTTTGGCTGTTGCTGTTTACGAAAAAGGAAGTAGGTGTTTTTATGAGCTCACAGTCTGGTTTTTGTTTTACTTATGGAAGTTCTGCTCTCTTATTTTCTTTGAGACCTAACTGGTTTTGGAAGTTTGCTTCACACTGATAAATGATTGCCTGGGTTGTAGACTACATTAAATTTTGAGTGAATAACTTGCAGATTTTAGGTATTTATTTAGAGCTGTACCTGTTTTTCTTTTGTTTTATTTCATCATGTCTTTAGGGTTTGGTATTTTTTAGCTTTTTCTGGAGGGCTTCTTTTGTGTGGGAGCAGGTTACATTTTCTCTGAAAACTGTATTTGTCTAGCAATTGAGAGAGTAACTAGATTATCTAGGACTCTTCTGATTTCTGACTGTGACTATTTCTGTTTTTTAAAGGTTGCTTCAAAGTACGTCAACTAGCAGTTCTGGCTGTAACTGTCAGGAAGTATCAAAGGCAGACAACCTCCAAGTTCTAATGTGCTTGCCAGTAAATCTGGGTAAAAGTTTGTATTTCCAAATCACAATGGTACTAAGCCAATGCACGCCATCATTTAAGTTCTGAGAAATCAGATTAGAAGGTCCTGCTTCATGATGGCCATTATGAGCCACTGGATGGGTTGTGAATCCTTGACAATTATTTCTGCACCAATTAATGGATCTCTATGAATCTCGTCTGAAGGACATGCATCAGCTCAGCTATTCTCTTGACTTCTCTGTTGGGAAGAGACGTCAGTGGAAAGTTGACATTTTGGCATTTCACATTGGATTCCTACACTTAGCTGATCAGACAGGCAAGAGACCATGAGTCAGACCCTATGCTGATGTAAATTGGCACAGCTCCCCACACACACACCATGTGAACAACAGCATTATTACATTAGCTTATGACAAAGCTTTTCCACCCCAGCAGAAGTACTTCAGACTGTCACATCTATTAATTGTTATAATTGTTCCACACACACTCTTCAGACAAAAATCTAGACATGCAGTCAGTGTCCTGGACAACATACAATTGAATCAAGGTCACTGGGTATTCTCCCAGTGATCAGCTCCCAAGGAACTGCAGTGACATTTCTCTCAATGGCATTTCGGAAGAACCAGAAGTGCCATGTGCTAGGGAGTTCACGGTACCACTGACAGAGACAGGAAAACACAAGAAACACACACACACACATAAAATCAGGAAGAGTGACTCGTTCTGAAATAAGAAGTGAGCCATCAGTTGTTGTGAGCAGAATATATAAATATGCAGCCCAAGCAAAATTGCTTAGGATTAAGAAAAGCCTGGTTTTATCTCCTCCCTGCCACACTGCTACTGCATTAACAATTTTCTTTGCACATTTTTACTTCCATTGTTCATTCTGCTGAAATGAGCTTGGGCCACAAAGGACTCCTCCAGGCTGAGCTATTTCATTAGCAGGATGCATATTTGCCTGAAATTGAAGGGAATTTTGATGAGGCCTCTCATGACTTCACAGTGAGTGGGGAGCACACTGGCTCTTATTTATGAGAGCCTTCCATCAATCTGTTTTCTGTCATGAATGCTAGGCCAGAAGAAGGGGGAGACACTGACTGATAAGATATTGTAGCTTAAATTAGCCAACATGTTAGAAAGAGAGGCTGTGCAGAGGATACAGTGCTAGGCAACTAAATATTCATACTGCTGTGGCCTGGGCACACTGCCTTCCATCAGATGCTGACACACTGCATTACAGTTTGTTAGAGTTAGAGCCAAAGCCAATCAGACTGTCCCACTAGCTTCCATGCACTTTGTATCAAAGTCCTTAGCACTGAGGAGCTCAGGTATTTATGCCATCTAACCATGCCTCGCAAGCCTGAAAAATTAAACTGAATCTTTGGTCAATAAGAGTCTTTGGTCAATTTCCGGTACCTCTGCCTAGAAATGCCAGAACGGCCTCTCTCAGACACAGAACTTAAATGGAGAAAAAAGTTATTCAAATCTTTTAGAACTTCAAAAAGAATGTTCCTATCAGGTTTGGGGTAAAAATTCAGATTGGTTCTTATCCGATTCAAACTGCTTCACCCTGGATAGGACTATGCTGTTGGGCTGACACTAAAAACTCAAAAGGGATGCTTTTCCATTTCCTACGTTTGTTCTGATAAGTGGCTTGGCTTCTCTTCTCCCCCCGTATTAATAAAGCTATTCCATGAGGATGATGTAAAATTTACAGTTGCCATCCCAACAGTGTTTTGGATTGCAGAGTACCAGCTGCTGTGATCATTATTATCTGGAACTTCTGGTATAGTCATCACCATGGTGAATAGAAAAGGAGTACTTGTGGCACCTTAGAGACTAACCAATTTATTTGAGCATAAGCATCCGATGAAGTGAGCTGTAGCTCACGAAAGCTTATGCTCAAATAAATTAGTTAGTCTCTAAGGTGCCACAAGTACTCCTTTTCTTTTTGCGAATACAGACTAACATGGCTGTTACTCTGAAACCTGTCACCATGGTGAATGATATACATTATTTCTGATTGTACGATTCAATAGCATAGGCATATTGCCTGGCGTGGTACTCTCATAAACTAAACAGAAACTGAGCTGCCTAGTACTTTCATGAGAAATGTTTAGGGAAACACCCAGCTATTGCTGGAAGTGGCATTAACAGATCAGCAGATAACACTCTTCTATGTGTAAGAGGGGGAATAGTCCCGCTATTGTGGGGAACTTTCCTGGCTTCTGCACTACCCCGGTGAAGTGGGCTAGCGAAAGGATCTGAGTCCTCGCTCCCACTTCCTTTACCCAGTGGCCTACCTGCCCTTGAGGACTCCCCTTCCACTCTCCTGTCTGGCAGAATCCTCGTAACCCCAGCAAGGCTGGGCCCAGGATTCCTGGGAACCTCGACCCGCAACTCTGCTGCGGTCACCTAGGACAGGGGCTAGGGTATCCCCACTCTGGGGTACTCTCTCTGCACTGGGCACTTCTCTGACCCACTGATTATTACATACAATTTGAAGCAAATGCAAGTTATTTAATCAACAATTAATTTTAAAAAGAATAAGGGGAAATGGGAAAGGTTCAAGGAAACACATCAACCCGCTCTGTGGCAGGGAACCTCACAAACAGTGTCTCTGGAAGGTCAGGGCAGTTCACAGTCTGTTCCTTGTAAGTCCCAGGCCTGCTTCTCAGGCCCTGGCTGTGCTGCAGGGATGCTGTGGGTTGGACACTTGCTCTGGTGGTGGCCGCAGGCTCTAGGTGGCAGGGCCCTTCTTCCCAGCGTTGCCCCCGCCCTGTCGGGGTTTCCAATCCCCCTTCGAGTCTGGCCTGCAGAGCATCCTGGCTGAAGTGTCTCCCTGTGCTGGGCCCACTGCCCGGGGGTCTCCCCTTGCTCTCCCCAGCTGCTCACAACACCTGGCTCCGGACTGCTCCAGCTCCAGCTCCACTCTGCCTCAGCACAGCTGCTGCTCTGCCTCCAGCTCCCTGGGCTGCTTCTCTGGCCCCTCTGGCTCTGGTTGCTACAGCTCTGCTCCCAGCACAGGTCTGCTCTGCAGGCTGCTTCTGTGACTCTGCTCCCAGCACGGACCTGCTTCGTGGGCTGCTTTTCTGGCCCCTCCGGCTCTGGTTGCTGCAGCTCTGCTCCCAAGGCAAGTCTGCTCTCTCTGGGCTGTGCCTCTGGCTTTGGGGCTGCAGCTCTGTTCCCAGGACATGGTCTGCTCTCTCTGGGCTGCTTTTCTGGTCCCTCTTGATCTGGTCCAGCTCTGCTCCCCAGCTCAGTTCGGGCTCCTGCTTTCTCCTTAGCTCAGCCCCACTCTGTCTGACCCAGGTAAATCCAGCTCCTGGCCTCCTGACTCCCTGATTAGCCTGCCCACCCTGTCATTCAGGCTGACCTGGAGCATTGGCCTCTCCCCATTGTTCCGAGGGACTGTCAGTCTCAGGGCCCTGATTCCCCATCGACCCTTCCCCCTTTTAATACTGGGAGCTAGCCAACCAAAACACCCCCACTGAATGTTAGTAAGGGGCAACAGTCCCCTTACATTCGCATGTCAGTGTTGCACTACTGAAGATCCCATCCTTCAGATGAGCTGGAATTCTATGGCTTGGCCACTCATGGTGATTAAAAAAATAAAAAATCCCTTTTCATAACGCTTGGGGACGTTAAATGTTAATCCTAATGTCTTGGCTAAATTCCATCTTGGGGAGTTAGTCTGCCTATCTTCCTCCTGTTTCAACTAGAGGATTTACTTCCAAAAATAAAATTAAATTAAATAAGCCTGTAGTGCTAATGAAAAATAGTCACTGCATTCCTCATCCCAGAGATGGGCAAGTGATCTCTGTCGATGACTGACATTCTTCAGCATGGAAGGTGTTATATAAATATAAACTATCACCAGGACTCCATGTTTTTTGCAATGATGTCTAATAGGTTCACCCTTTCTCTGTAGTAATGCCAGGCCAGACATTCCAGTGAGAGGTTCTGCAGAGATGTGCTTTGAACAAGGGACTTCAATACGCAGGAGAGCAGCTGGGAACTACAGGAAATTGTTTCCCGCCGGTTGAAGTGTGTCACTGGTGAGGGCGAGATGCCAGAAGACATGACAAAAGGGTTACACAGTGGGTCACAAATTAGTCTCCTCCTGCAAAGACATGCCTTAAACTCTCATGGAGCTTTACAGGCTTGAGTGACTATGGTATATATGCATGCCAGTACACACAGCATGTACTGCACACAGATTGCTCCCTACAGTTGAGTGAGAGCTCTGAATTATCTTTGCCTTCTACCATGCCTGAATCCAGAGTGGGGATTTGGCTGCTTTGCAAATCTCCAGGATGAAAGCGCTAAGAGGGGTCAAGTATCTGCATTTTGTTTGTCAAACACAGTAGGATGTTTGGCTGTCAGCGAAGTGTGGGAAGCAATGAACCAAAGAGAGAAAGAATAGCCTGAGACTTTGGGGAGGTTGGTATCAACTACAAAGTAACTGCAGTGACCCACATCCCCCATTTGGAAAGGGATCATTACCTGAATCCCTAAAACTTTGGGGATTTGCTGGAGAAGGTGGCAGCTGGTGTCAAATTTACTAAGCTTGAATTATCACAGTCTGATCAGCAGATTATGCTAGATAACAGCTTGAAGCCGTATTTCACTATTAATGCTCACAAGTGGATGTATGTCTATGAATGGCTCCTTCTCTGGTTGGTACCTCTGCTACAGACAGACACTGATAAAACCCTGCAGAGTCCACTCTGCTACTGAGGAGGCATTTTAATCTCCATGAAAACCAAGGGCTTGGACTTAATCATGGAACAATTGTAGATATATAGCATGATTGTTCAAGCATCTAAGGTTTCAGAGTAGCAGCCGTGTTAGTCTGTATCCATAAAAAGAAAAAGAGTACTTGTGGCACCTTAGAGACTAACAAATTTATTTGAGCATAAGCTTTCGTGAGCTACAGCTCACTTCATCGGATGCATTCAGTGGAAAATACAGTGGGGAGATTTATATACACAGAGAACATGAAACAATGGGTGTTACCATACACACTGTAGAGAGTGATCAGGTAAGGTGAGCTATTACCAGCAGGAGAGTGGGGAAGAAAAAACATTTTGTAGTGATAATCGAGGTGGGCCATTTCCAGCAGTTGACAAGAACGTCTGAGGTTCCTCAGACGCTAACCTCAGACGTTCTTGTCAACTGCTGGAAATGGCCCACCTTGATTATCACTACAAAAGTTTTCCCCCTCCCGCCCCCCCCCACTCTCCTGCTGGTAATAGCTCACCTTACCTGATCACTCTCGGTACAGTGTGTATGGTAACACCCATTGTTTCATGTTCTCTGTGTATATAAATCTCCCCACTGTATTTTCCACTGAATGCATCCGATGAAGTGAGCTGTAGCTCACAAAAGCTTATGCTCAAATAAATTAGTTAGTCTCTAAGGTGCCACAAGTCCTCCTTTTCTTTTTAAGCATCTAAGGGTAACTTTCTATATAATAGAAAGTCCTGCACCTTACATACTCCAGAAGGGACCACCTCAAACAAGAAGTCATCACATAGTCCTGCGCACTGCAAGGAGAAAAAAAAGCAGGAAACCAAAACTGATGACATCATCCAACACAAAAATAAAAAATGGAACCAACTACAATGCCACAACTCACAGAATCCTCCAGGAGACACCATGGCCCCAGGACCCACCACACAGACACTACATGACACCCCAACATAAGCAATTTACCAAGACTACCCCTAACTGGATCTGAATTATCTGTACTCTCCAAGGGACTGAACTTCTGCCCACCACAGAACCTGATACCATACCAACGTGAGGGAAACTAGAAGAATTCTCTTGCCGACTCCACATTTAAAAGAATTCTTTCACAACAATGATGGCACCACCCACAACTACCACATCCCCACCGACGCTCATACCACAACTTCCCCATCTGACTGGACACCCAACAGTGGATGAAACCACACACTTCATCATTACATTGATTGCATCATGAAAAAATATTGACTGTGACATCCTTAAACATCACATCAAATCACCACTGCTAAGAGAACAGCTAGAGTCTTTGAAATCCAAACATTAGTTAGCACCAAATCAGCGGACAAAGTGGGTGCCATCATAGTTCTCAAATGTGATAACTAAGTGAATGAGGCCAACTGACAACTCTCCAACACCACCTACTACAAAACTTAAAAGAAGACCCCATGAAGGAATTTAAGGATACCATCAAATCCTTCTCCAAACAACTCCAAGAGAAACTCTACAATCTCACCACCCATAAACCAACCCCAGAGTCCATCTACATGCTTTCCAAGATACACCAACAAGGGAACCCAGGCAGATCCATCATATCTGGCCATGGCACTCTTACTGAAGGAATATCAGGGCTCATAGAAACCATCCTCAAACCACTCACCACACAAAGGGTCAGCTTCGTCCAAGACACAACTGACTTCCTCCAGAAACTCAACATTAACAACCTCCCTCCAAACACCATCCTTGTGACCATGGATGCCACCTCATAATACACCAGCGTCCCTCACAATAACAGCATAGCTGCCTGCCTCAAATATCCACAAGACAACAGACAATACAGATATCACAACGGACAACACAGATATCCACTCCCAACACATCACCAAATTCATCCATTTCATCCTCACCCATAACAATTTTACATTCAACAAACACTTTATCCAAACCATGAATAGGAAAAGCCATAGGAATGAGGATGGCTTCTCTTCATGGGCTACCTCAGGGAAGAATTTCCAGACAAATGCACCAGAAAACCAATGAGATACATCAGTGATATTTTCCATCAGATGACCTAAAACTCCCTCATAAATATCCACCACAACACTCTCTGCCCATCCATCAAACTCTCTAGAACACTCCCACACTAACATCAACTTCCTGGATACCACGATCAGCTTCAACAATGGAACCCTGCAGACAACTACTACAAGAAACAATCTTGAGCCCCACAGCCTAAGCCATGCAAGTCCGAGCCCCTGCCATATGGCTTTTATCCCCATGTAGATATACCCTCCAAGGCCAGGTCTTCAACTAAAAAGTTACATTGATCCAGCTACATCGCTCAGGGGTGTGAAGAATCCCCACCCCAGGTGACATAGTTAAGCTGAGCTAACCCTGGTTTAGGCAGCGCTAGGTCAACAGGCGAATTCTTCTGTCGACCTATCTACCGCCTCTTGGGAATGGCTACACTGAATCATTACAGCAGTGCAGCTAGTGCTGCAGCTGCAGTTTGAGTGTGGACATAGCATGAGCCCCTTTCCAGTCCTGAAGAAGCCCAACAGCTTGTCTCTCTTTCACCAACAGAAGTGGTTCAATAAAAGTTATTACCTCACCCACCGTGTTTCTCTATACGATAGGAAGACAGGGAGTTGGCTGGCTGTTCAGGTGCAAAAGGCATCCATGCTATTACGGACAAGCTGAGTGCAGTAATAGAGGTAGAGCTGTGCAAATATTGGATTTTTTCAGTTTGCTGGCAATTTTAAAAAAAGAGTTAAAAATTCATTGAGTCAAATCCATAACATTGACAAAATCAAAATGTTTTCATTCCAACCATTTTTAAATTGTTTTGACTTTTAAAAAAAAATAATAATAATTCAAGGGAACGTAATTTCAAAAGGAAAAGCTTTGTTTTTAAAATCCCTTTCTTTGTGTTTGTTATTTTGGACAGAGTGGGAGTTTCCCTAAAATGAACCATGCAGGGAAACCAACACAAATTCACTAAACATTTTGGTTTTGCTAAGTCTGCATTATTTTTTTGCCAAGAGTTTCAGCTGAAAAATTTTGCCCTGCTTTAAATAGAAGTTCCTGTATCTTAATACACAAATAAACACATACACCACCTGAAATTATTTCTAGCCTTCCGTTTGTAGTCCCGAGAGCTGTTAGAACAAGACAAGCTAAGACACCATTGATCAAAATAGCATCTGAAGAATTCTGTTTAAAGAGCAAGAGCTTCATTAGTGAAGTTGGACTAGTCCCCTTCTCCACCTTCAACAATTTTTCCACTGTCATTCTGGTCTGACTCCATGGACCAAACTGGGCCACCACAGAGGTGGGTGTAAATCCCAGAGAAGTACATTTGTGGCTGAAGAGATTGTCTGCTTCTAAACTTTCAGCCTGTCCCCTTGGTCCCAGTTGTCCCAAGTGTCTGACATCTCTTACATCTTCGTCCTCCACTTCTCCCCCTTATCCAGTTCCTTTACTTCAGGCCATGTAAATACTCTTGTTTCTGCTAACTTACAAAGCCTCCCCAGGGACTCTGTGGACAACCTATTGCCATCTTCCTTTTTCACACTCCTTGAGCTTGCCATCTATTACCCATACTTCTCCGCTAACCCTCTTCAGGATCCTCTGCATTCTATTTAACTGAGACTGCTCTTCTCAAGGTCCTCCATGCCCTCACGCTGGCCCAATCTGTGTGCCTATTCTCCTCAATCTATCAACCACTTTGTTCACCTCATATCTTCGCTACTGCATCCTCCTCTTCCTCTCTGGCCTCCCCACTTCGCAGCATGTCTCTTCCCATTCCAACCCATCCAAAATGCTGCTGCTAATATCATTTTTTGATTACATCATTCTGGTGACGGTAATTCACCCTTCAGATCACTTCACTAACAAATCAGCAACAAGGCTGCTGAGGTGAGCTTTGATACTCTGGGCCATGCTTTCCAAAAATGCTCAGGAGCAAGTTTTCAGATGCCCTCAGATCCAAAACTGCTGGGCTGTTTTGAAAGTCAAGCCATTTATTGAAGTGCCTGCATAGGAGTTTATCCCTTTTGAAAAGCTGACCCTTTGTGGATATTTCTTACACAAACTAGATATTGTATATATGTGGGCACGCACACGCACATACACACACAGAGTAAACTCTTCAGGGCAAGGACCATCTTCATGTTCTATGTTTGTACAGCACTTGGCATAACGGAGTAATGGTCCATGACTAAGGCTCTTTGTCACTATGGCAATATAAATAATTAGCCCAGGACTCTCCAATAGCAATGAAAAAAATTAAAGATGCACCTTATGGCTGAAGCCATGGTGCATTTTGAACTCTGAAGTCAGGGAGTGGTTCAGATATGACATTTTGGGTTGGCCTGTGATAGAGACAGCAACTGTAAAAAAATCAGCCCAAATATGGTTTGGGATTACAAAACTACTCTACAGAGCTCAGGGAAACCAGTAATGGGCCAGAACCAAGCAAAATGGGGTCAGTGAATGAACTTTCACTCACGCATGGCTTGTCAGTGAACACTAAAGACATGTGTAGCAAGGAGAGACCCATGGTTATCCAACATTTCACATGTGTCCCACAGGTCTGAGCAGAGCATATGACTGAAAGCCAAGATTCAACAGGAGTTCATTGGAATTACCTGGCAAATGGCTTGCCCCATATGGAGGATTGCAGAGGAATCCTTGAGGGTCTCCAACCCAACAGTGGTGCTGCACTCTCCTCACCTAGTCAGAATTAAAGAGTGTAAGCTATACGCAACTGTTACTGGTCTGAAGGCAAAAACATGGAAGCCCAAGTTATGAGCTGCAGATAGTGCCAGGTCAATAGAGCCAACTGTAGCATTCAGTCTCCACTCCACAGAAGTGAACAAACACTCTGGCAGGGTTCATGTTGCTTTGACAAACATGTACAAATCACTGTATTACATTAGAGGCATATTCTCTACGGCCAGCAGGGTTCACCCAGTCATTAAGATGTTGCAAGTATTATTTGCTTATTACGCACAGCTTGATGCAGTCAATGGATGGTACACAGTTCCAGGAAGGTTTTCAACGTGTCCCATCGTATTGCTTTCAATGTCTCAGTCAGGCCTTATGTGAGAAAAAAGCTGCAAGAAATTATCCTCTTCTGCTGTAGAATTGGCTGGCAAGTTTATTTAGCTACTAAAACACTTACAACAGTAGCTCCTACTATGTAGGCTCTCACCGGGGCATTCCTCAATAGAAATAAAGGAGCCTTTGTCCTGTGAAGCACAGACACAGCCAACAGTAGAAGTACCATAATCTGTAACAACAAATAACCCCTGAAGGATGCATTAGAAGAAGTATTACAGTAGCACCTACAAACTGTGAGACTGGGGCCTCACTGTTTTAGGCATTATATCGACACACAGCAACAGAGAGCCTCAAAATGCTTTTAAAAAAAATCTAAATAGACAAAGAGCAGGAGAGGTGCTGGTTTGCTAGCCTCAGTAGAACGAAAGCAAAGGAATTAAGTGACTTTGCACTTAAGGTCACTCAAGAAGTCTGAAGAACTGAAAATTGAACCCACATCTCTGACATACCAATCCATTGCTATCCACAAAGCTATCCTTCCTCTCCCCCTAAGACAGGCAATACTGGTAAAGAATAAAGGCGGGAAAGCGATGTCATTTGGAACGTGACTCCAGCAAATTCACAAGAATAACTGTGCTTCAATCTTCCATAGTGCCTTCCATCCAAGGATCTGAAAATGCTTTACAAACAAGACGCAAGCCTTGCAGTGCCCTTTTGAGGTAAATATTGTTGTACCTTGGCTGAAGATAGATGAATTGAGACACTGAGGCTAAAGTAACCCAGCCCCAAGTCACACAACGAGTTTGTGGTAGAGTCTAAGAAGGAACTCAGGAATCCTGGCTCCCAGTCATCATTTACTATAGCCACCCAAAGAAGAGAATTAGAGAGTAAAGTTTGCAGAAATGGCAGCAAAGCATATTCATATCTCAAATTCTCCAGCAGCGAATCTTCATCATGACATTTTGAAGGTTTCTGATCAGATTGCTCTGTGCCAGAGTTTAACAACTAATCCAAAGATCACTTAAGTCAAGGAAAGGACTTCTGGTGACTTCCAGGGGCTTTAGATCAGGTCTTTAGCATAGAGCCTAAGAATTGACCCCACACTGCTTTGCATCTTCTAACTATTTTTAAATGAACAGATGTTTTGAAAAGACTTTTCCTTCCATAAAAGAAAATCCCACATAGAAGCAAAAAAAAATTGTATCAGTGTTCTCTGTGCCACCTGGGTTCAATGAAATGGTCTCTAAACTCTACGAGTAAAATCCTAATGTATGACAAAGTCTTATACAAATGAACCCAATTACTAGAATGTCTTTATGACTTGTATATTTTGATGTAATGTAGGTATTTTATGATGCAGCTATTCTAGCAAACTCTGTACTGTATTTCCCCCACGCACACACCAAAAAACAAACAAGCGCAAAGTTCAGTTTGCTAGACTGAATATCCCACCAACACATACTGTATAAAGAAAGGAAATAAGCCGTTAAGTCAGTCAATGCCCCTACTGCACTACACATCAGTTCCATTTCTTAACCTCAGTTACCTCCCTTTCACCACCCACAGCCCACATATCTCCACCCTCGTCCTGAACAGTCAGCATGCAGCCTTAACTCCCATCATGTTCACTGGTGATTATATATGTTTGGATGACATACGGTTGGTGTGGCTTTCTTAAATTACACTGTAGATAAATGGCTTGTAAAGTGTGTTGGGATCCTGCTGTTCCATAGAGGCAATAAACACAAGTCATTATTATAACAAGTCTCCAGAACAAGGGTGCCAGATGGGGTTACGACACTGTAACAGCAAAGCACTTAAGCATAAACTTAAATTTAAGCATGTAAATAGTTCCATCTAATCCATCTAACAAGGCCTTGATTCAACAAGGTAGTTATGTCTGTGCATAATGTGAAGTTTGTGACGTTGGCTGCAATTTCCAAAGGAGCCTAAGAGAGTTAGGCACCCAGATTCCAGTGACATTCAATAGGATTTGACCTCTAACTCCCTTCTGCCTCTTTGAAAATCCTAGCCTACAATGAGAGTTACTCGCATGCTTAGAGTTATGCACATGCTCAAGTGCTTTGCTAAAGGTTAGGGGGCTTGCAACCTGCAAGATGTGACAAGATAAGCAACAAAGAGCAATGAATTGGAGAGAGAAGAGGGAAAAGATAATCCAGGTCTCAGGCATTAAGATTTGGCAGGGCTAGATGATAGATCAGAGATAAAGAAAATTACAATTCCCCACTCTCTGCCATTAATATTTAAATGAAAACGCTGAGTGACTGAAATAGCCATGGTCGAGGCCTCGTGTCCTCCTCCACAGTTACTACCATGATGCATTGTCATATGCAAACAGCTCCGTCATGAGCCACCAAAGGGCTCTTAATAATGGATATCACACTTCAGTAATGATCGCAGTGGAAAGCGCCCAAAATTACCAGCTTTCTTTTCAGAGTAATTTGTTATTTTAATGCTGTCAACCTGCAGGAATAGATTTATTGTTATTAATAATAGTGATTTGCCACATTTTGCTAGTTAAATTACAGTGCTGTATAGTTAGTTCCACAATAAAGGACTGGAAGAATGCCAACAGATTGCTCATAGCTGAGTGTAACAGCAGTTGGCACCATTCCCATTAAGGCATTAAAATTTGAGTCAGAAACATAACAGATGCAAAACAAAACATGAGGTCGCTCGCGGGGATTATATAAAAACAATTAAAACAAATTAATTACCAGTTATGTTAATGTTGCTTCATGTACATGTAGAATGATTACAAATCCATGCAGAGGTCTTTTAAAGACCATAAAAGTCAATAAGGATCCCTGAGGGACGAAGGAAAGTTTTGGATTCCAGCACACCAATGTGTTTAAGGAAAAGAGATAAGGATAAAACACACACCATGCAGGCAGGCAGAGCTTCACAGCAACCGGCACTGGTGTCTGGAGACTCCCAGAGAATTCCAGAGAGCAGGTGGCAAGGTAGTGCGCAAAGGGAAAGGCAGTTCACTTATGGAAGGGAAGGAGTTTAATGGTCCGGGGTGGGCTGATCCTGAGCACTCTGGTGTGAACCTACAGAGAGCACTTAGGCCCTGAATCAGGAGAGTATTTAAGCATATGCTTAAATCCCATTGAAATGCTTTCCTGAATCAGGGTCTTAAACATATGCTTCATTGAAGCATGAGAGTTATTCAAAGGGAGGTGGTGAAATTCCTATCTGTCCTTCTCTGGGAAAAAACTGTGAATTTCTGGCCGTTTTGTCCAGGGGAAAGTCACCATTTTCCTAGATACATGACACCATTCCCCACCTCCATCATCCCACACAAACACAACAGGGACCATCTGCCATGAGTTGTTTCCCTACTTGTGAAAACTGTCCTTTATTTTAAAAAAATGGTTGAGAACCAAGTCTGAGATTTTCAGAAGCATGCAGCATTGGCCTAACTTTGTTCAGTTGTAAGACTCCCAATGACTTCAGTGGGAGCAGAGTTTGACCACCACTGAATGTCTTTGACAATCTTTTCCAGAGTATTTTGCTCTTTCACAAAGCTAGCATGGGGCTGGAGGAAGCTATGTGTTCACAATGTGCCAACCGCTATAGCAGGGGTGGGCAAGCTATGGCCCGTGGGCCACATCTGGCCCATCAGACCATTTAATCCAGATCTCAAGCTCCCGCTGGGGAGCGGGGTCAGGGGTTTGCCCCACTCCATGCGGCTCCCAGGAAGCAGCCAGCATGACCCCCCCTCCGGCTCCTACATAGTACGTGGAGGTGTGGACAGGCAGCTCTGTGCGCTGTGCTGCATGCTGTCTGCTGCTGCTGCCCCTCAGCTCCCATTGGCCGTGGTTCCCGGCCAATGGGAGCTGCAGGGGTGGTGCTTGCTGATGAGGCAGGACGCAGAGCTGCCTGGCCACGCCGCAGAGGAGGAGGGGGGACATGCTTCCGGGAGCTGCTTTCAGTAAGCGCCGCCTGGAGCCTGCATCCCTGAGCCCCCCCATGCCCCAATCCCCTGCATCCCTGATCCCCCTACCACCCTCTGAACCCCTCGATCCCAGCCCAGCGCTCCCTCTTGTACCCCAAGCCCCTCATCACCAGCCCCACCCCAGAGCCCCCACCCCCAGCCAGAGCCCTCACTCCCCATGCCCCAACAGCCTGCCCCATCCCTGATCCCCCTCCTGCCCTCTGAACCCATTGGTCCCAGCCTGGAGCCCCCTCCTGCACCCGAAACCCCTCATCCTCAGCCCCACCCCAGAGCCCGCACCCCAACCCAGAGCCCCCTCCTGCACCCTGAACTCCTCATTTCTGGTCCCACCCCAGATCCCGCACCCCCTGCTGGAGCCTCACCCCCTCCTGCAACCCTATCCCCAATTTCATGAGCATTCATGGCCCGCCATACAATTTCCATACACCGATGTGGCCCTCAGGCCAAAAAGTTTGCCCACTCCTGCATTAGAGAATCCTTATTTTGAATGAGGCCTCAAAGATCTTCTACTATATACATAGTTTGTGATAAACTCAGATTACACTGTCAAAAAAAACACTGTGGAAATATTCTGGCCTGCGTCACCAGCTGGTGCTATTGCACAAAGTCTTCCAAGTTATTTTTTCATAGTATGAGAGCAAAACCTCAGTCCTGGGAAGACCTGCTGTGTTTTAGCTTTTGTTATGCAAAGTTCTGGGTAGGGAGAGCTGTGTGAGCCGCAGGAGAGGTTATTTTCTTCCTGGGTCTCTGATCAGAGTTAATACTTGAAGCAGAGTTGCTCTGGGAAGTGGAACTGAGCATTGATGCTGGGCTGAGATTTCTGAAAGAAGGGATCACCCTGTGTGTTGTTTGACCATCTCTATTTCAGGTCTGATGTATGTGGGTCAATAATACAACAAGAATATACACAGACTCCATGTCACTGATTTCCTCTCCACTGGGAAGCTGACCTGCAAGGCCCTGGCCATCTACTAGCCTCTGGCAGAGGGGTAACAATGGCTTGTTATGGGCCAAATACTACGATCTTTTGCATGATGCCACCTTATTAACTTCAATAGCGTTGCACTGATATAATCCAAGAATTTGGTCCATATATTTAATACATTGTATGCAGAGTAAGAAGTATTTCAAAGTTGGTTTGGATATGAGCAATCACTTTTCGATAAAAACATATTGCTCCCCCGACTTGAAAGAATGTCAGTTAAAGATGCAGACCGTGGCTGGCTGATTTCCATAGGTTTGAGCCAGACAGTCACAGACACACAGTGGAGTCCTTTGAAATGCTGAGGAAATAATTCCAGCTAAAGAAATAAACTTAACCATCAGTGCATCAAAAAAGCAAAAAAGAATATTGATCTGCTAAATGAATGCACTTTCTGCTCTAACTTAACATTGTTGTGCAAGGAGGTATTTTGCTTTAAATCCATATGTGTTTCCATTCTGCAAGGTTCATTTAACAGCTCCCTCCACCCCTAACCCCCTACACACATGATAGCCCTACTGCTTAAGCTTTCCAAGTCTGTTGTGTTATATATTGTTAGCTATTCCAAGGTGAATTGTTATCTGAATACAGTTTGTGCATTAATCCAGGGCCAGTCACATAGAAAATAGTTTTCCCACAAAGTACTCTGAAAAATATAAGAAAAAGATACAGTTCCCCAAATTCAGCACTCTGAGGTCTTCAGATCACACAAGCTCATTTGTTTCAGTCTATCCCCTCTTGTCTCCTATACAAAATTCAGAACCTCAGTCAATCCAACCAGTTCATATTGTACACTGGGGGCGGGGAGGAGAAGTGGATGCCCAAATGAGCAAACAGGAAAGATTTTCCTGCTGACTTCACAAGCTAAAGGGCTAGTTCAGGCCAACAAAGGGAGAAACCTATGAGAAGAGGGGTCATAGCAAGTAATTCTACCCCCAAGGCTTGAGCCGTAGTGTTTTGCCCCACAACGTAGCAGAAACGAGCACTGGTACTGAGATAAATTTAATTGGGGTGGGGGGAGAAAAAAGAGGGAAGCTGTGGAAATGCAGTATTCATTAGTCTTTGATTTCATAAAAATGTAGATCACACAAATGAGCTAAGGCAACTTATTTCCAGAGTGAGCTTGAAACAGGAGACACAATCAATATTAACACATTTACATGTCTTTTACAGTCACAAATCACGTGGGGAAACAGTTTGCTATATTTGACAGCTACCTTTGGCACTGTATATACAGCATTAAATGCATGTGTGGTTAGATTTAAATCAATTATAGTTAATACTCAATTATTAACCATTACCTACTATGCTAATAAGTGGTCTACTTAGATAAGTAACATACTGCACATTTCAGCTTCTAGGGGTGTCAAGCCATTATATAATTCTTGTCCTCCCTGCCTGAGATTGGATAATGTAGGTGCTAATTATTGCTAAAATTTGGTATTGGTTTTGTCTTATGACCTGCCTGCTATTTGTATTACAGTAGTGCTTAGAGGCCTCAACGGAGAATGGAGCCCCATAGTGCTAGGTGATGTACAGACACATGAGAGATCCCCTGCCCCCAAAATCTTGCAATTTCAGACAGACAAAAGGTGCGAGGGAAAAGAGGTGTGCTTGAGGTATCACAGTAAATCAGTGGCAGAATTGGGAATAGATCCATGTTCCAGCTGCCAGTCCAGCATCCTATCCACTACACCACGCTGCTGCTTCTTGCTACAAACTGGACTGCAACCAGTTAAACTCAGATAGGCCTTTAAAACACACACACACACACACATCAGATGATTAACACTTTTCAGCTGTGTTGGACTGAGGTAAACATCCTCAGTATTCCATTTACCAATACCCTGAGCCAGCCAGTATCCCTTGAGCCATGATTTATATAGCCTTAAAACATCTTACTCCAATTCCACAAGCCAGAGGTTAGTGGTTTGCATTTTATACAGGGAATCGTTTATTACTGTATCATTTTCCAAACTGGCTTGAATATAAGTACTGTCAGTTGGATTAAACACTGGCTGAAGGACCATAAACAAAGGGTAACGATAAACAGCAATGTATCAAGTTGAAGGGATGTGTTCATTGGTGCACTATGGGGTTCAGTTTTTGGCCTGGTTTTATTTAACATTGTTATTAATGATCTGGCCATGGAAGACAGAACAAAAGGCACATGAATTAAATTCACAGAGGATTCTAAATGGGGAGGTGCTGCGAACAGTGAGGACAGAAATAACAGAGACCTAGGCAAGTTAGCAATGAGGGCAGGAAATAGCAAAATGAAATTCCAGCCATCAAAATGCAAAGCTAACACTCGTTGTGGGAGCTAGGGGAGAAAGAATCCAAAACACAGATATTCACTGGGAGGGAGATACTTGTAGAGAAAGGTTAGACTTTGGCCACCACATTTGATACAAGCTACCAATACAACATGGCTGCTAATCAAACAAATATGCAGTGTTGCTGTAGCCATGTTGGTCCCAGGATATGAGAGAGACAAAGTGAACAGAGTCACCAAAGGTATCCAGACTATAGCAAGGTTTTAAAAACCACTAAGTGTTTTGGAAGGATATGAACTCTCGTTTCAGGGTATAAACCAACCTCTCACTCACAGGGGTCCAGAGGAAAAACAGAGAGTTTCACTCAAATTATTAGTTTGCTTTGTAACTTCTAGGACAGTGGTGCCTAGAGGCCTCAACCAAGTTCAGGGCTGCATTGTGCTAGGCATTGAGCACAGAGTCAGTGCTCTAGGGTGACCAGATAGCAAACGTGAAAAATCGGGACAGGGGATGGGAGGTAATAGGCACCTATATAAGACAAAGCCCCAAATATTGGGATTGTCCCTATAAAATCGGAACATCTGGTCATCCTACAGTGCTCTGAAGAGCTTACAGCCTGGAAGGTAAAAGTATTGTCATCCCCATTTTACTGATGGGACAGAAGGGTGAAGTGACTGGCCCAAGGCGGCACAGGAAGTTTGTGTCAGAGCCAGGAACTGAACCCATCTCTCCCAGGCCCAGCCCAGCACCTGCTAAGGCCACTCTGCTTCTGGAAACTTCTAATGAAAGAGTCAGACCTAGGCTGAGTTTCAGGTTTGTAAAGAACCCCAGAGCGGGCAAGTTGTGCTTTGTTTCAGTTTTGGCCGAGAGCATTTCATGCAGTAGTACCTTTCCTTCCCCCTCCTCCTCCCATACTGTAACCCACATGAGCCATTTGTAAAGTTGGAGCTTCCAGGGAGATTAGCACGCCTGCTGGCTGCTGGATTCCAGGGCAGAGAGAGAGAAGTGGATTATTACTGTAGCACTTTCCCTCCACCAAGCAGCAAAGAGCCACACAAGCTTTTCAGCTGCTGTCCAGGGAAATTATGACTCTTACTATTAATCAGCAAAGTGGTAGTCTCAGACCAATGCTAGAGAGCAGGATCCAGAATCCAATCTGCAGGAGGAACCTACTGAATGAGTCTCACACGAGCTGCCTTCCATCCCTCTCTGCCTCACTACTGTGTCACTGCCGGGCACAGCAGGAGAGACACCAGCAGCCAGAAAGAAAACTGCACAACAGCAGAACCAAGCACAAAGTCCAGCCCACAGAAATGAAGGAGGCCTCTATATTTGTTTTTGTGGGATCTGCAAGTACACAACACCCCAAAGACCCAGATGCTCATTTTCACAATGGCCTCTTTATACCAAACTCGCAGTGGGCAGGGCCCTTAAAGGAGGTATAAAAGTAATTTAAGGTTGCTTTACATTGCCACAGTAGTGGCAAGTGCTTTACTGTATCGAAGTGTCAGACCCAAAAGGGACAGATGGATTAGAACGAGACTAAGGCCATTTTATTCTCATTTTGGTCTCCCAACAGGGGCAAGTTCTCTTTCCACGACCATGCTTTTCCCCTTGCAATATTTCAGAGAACTGCACACTCAGGGAAACTCTTCAGCGTGGGAACAGGATGCCAGTGTAACATTTTTAGGAGGAAACGGGTATCAATGGAGCTGAGCCTTCAGGTTTTGCAAAATCTTGAGTAAACTTGGATTCCTCCATGTCCCTGAAAACCTGACTAATCCCATGTTTTGCATTGACTGTTCTTGCTCCAGAGAGCCAGTGCTTTTCATCTCCAATTTTTCAGCCAATTTGTGTGCTCCTGTAGGTGGCACAAAAACATAGCTATGACATTGGGAATTGCTCTCTCCCCGCCTTGCCCCTCAGCAGATGCTCGCATAAAAAAAATCTAGGGAAAGGCCCAAATGGCTGAGTTCAGTAATGACATAGTGCAGGTGCCACAGGGATCTGACAGGGACAAACATAGACGAGGAGATTGTATGTTTATGCCGTACATGCACTGTGAGAAAATACAGACACCCCCCGCTTGGTACAGTGCTTGGCTGAAGTCACACTAAACAAGCCCATGTATCAGTACAGTTTGACAGCTGTGTATTATTTAAGGCAATTTTTCCAACCAGGTAGACATGCCTCCTGAGATCAGCATAGTCTCGGAGTAGCAGAAAGCATTTTTTTTCTCCATAGGGGTGAAAATTCTCCCCTCAGAACAGAACCAGGGCTATTCTGAGAGCAAATTTGGGTGGAAGAGGTAAGCCGGAGCGACCGAATGGGGTGCAATCCACCCGAGGGCTCCCTGAATGTCAGCACTAGGGATGGTGCAGGGCTGCAGGAGCCAGCTCTCTACAGATCCTCCAGCCTTAGCCTTCGCATACGGGTGATGATGTGGTGGGGCATTAGGCTTGTGGAGTCTAACGTGGCTGGACCCACTCCTGAGCCTCCCAGCATTCTGCAGCCTGAAGAGGCTTGCTTCCTACAACGCGGCTTTATTGCTCTGGCCAGGTGTCGGGGGGGGACGATTTGCCTCCAAAAGATCAGACAAGTGCTGTGGAATGGCCCAAGCACTGACACTGGCTAAATGCTGTCAAAAAGCCAACAGCAGAGTCAGCAGGGGCTAAAGAAAAGAGCAAATGTTTGTAATCGGAGCTGTAGCAAACTCACTGGTTCTTTGCTAAGCCCTAAGAAAAACACAGAGATGAAAATTGGCTCCTGCTCTTTTCAGTAGGCACTGCAAATGCCTTGGCTCTGTGCAAACCAATCATGTTTACATAGCCTCCCGAGTCCTCACTGCATTCATTCTGTAAGCGGCTTCTGTTGACAAGCAGCAGGGAATGGGGTCTCCATCCATGAAAACCTATGATGTCAGGGTTAATTAATCCCACCCAAGGTGACACGGCCAGTAGCAGCCACTGCCTCTCCCTGTAAGGAGAAGCTATATATAGATCTTTGACATGATGAGATGTACCAATCACGGGGCAAAGAAAATAAAAAGGCACTTTGATTTTTCAGCAAATTCTATGTTGAGATCCCAGGAAGGCAGGCCAGCTGAAATGGTGCATGAAAGTCGACTACTGTGCAAAATGTATTTTCAGACACAGCATTTACAAGCACTTTCAACCTTGAAAGAGGGGACTGTTAGAAGATCTGTGTGTCTTTAAACGGGGAGATTTCCTTATTTGCAGAGACTGCAACTGTGCACAAAAGCCAGCAGTTCTGTCTCCCAAGGAGGCACATGAACTTTTTCATGTTTCAGTCCACATAAATCATCTCCCCCTAATTTAACTTGCAAATCTGTCTAAACCCCAAACTCAAAGCAAAACTAAGCCAAACTTTCCGCCAAAGTCACACAAAGCTGCAAGTTTCCCATCATTTATGACAGGAAACTGTAAATCAACCCCGGTTTGCCCCAAAATGTCTCTCAAACCCTAGTGAACTTTTTAAGCTATTCATCTGAGTTTCAGATACAGAATAGCCCTGAGCTAAGTCAGTCTCCTGTGGTATCATGCTTGATTATGAACACTTTCGACAGCTCTGGTGGAAATGGCCTGGAGGTCTCAGAAAGTTTGGGTCTTCTTTCTCACTAGTCACTGGACCATAAACGCAATGCACACTGCCCAGGAATGTTGTCCAGTACCTTCTAGTGGTACTGCCAGGAATGAGTGGATGGGGTTGGACAATACAACAGTATTCATTTCACGTAACACAGTATTATTGTTCTTTAATATTTTGTATTGTAGTGGCACCTAGAGGCCCCAGTCCGTGGTCAGGCCCCAGTGTGCTTGGGGCTGTATACAGACATCAGGAAAAGGTGGCCCCTGCTCCAAAATGCTTCCAATCCAAGTATAAGACAAGAGACAACAGATAGCTACAGGAAGAAGACAAGGGGAATGATAGGTAGTAGCATGATGATTATATAATAAGCAGTGGTCACAGTGTAACCCATTGAGGAACGTGTTTCAGGTCCTCCTCTGTGCCTGATCTACAGAGGATAGGAGTCTGTAACAACTCTCTCTAGAGAGGCTGGGCTCTTTAGCACCCCCTATAGCAGCAGGTACCGTTAACTCTAGAGGTCCCAGATTCAATCCCTGCTATAGCAGCCAATCGCTTCCGTGGGGATTTGACTCCGTTGGGCCTCAGGGGCTTGATACTCACTTCCCATGAAGGGGTGGGATCTATAACACCAGTGTACAAGTGGTCTCCATCTGCCTAACCAGGCTCCTTAGACATCATGGCAGAGGAGAAATTTGAAGGAAGATGATGATGTTAATAGACCCCACTAGGAATCTTAGATCCAAAGGCAACGGCAATTCTTGTTAAAATGAAGGTGTGTGAGCTACAGCACACTCTTCTGTGACCAACAGTAGGAGCAGTTGAGGCCTGTTAAGAGAGGCACACACAGGAATGGCCTGGTCAGACCATGCAGTCCATAAGGAGGGTATAGCATTAAAGGGGTCTCCTAGGAGCTGGGGGCTGGACCGAAGCTGTGTGAAGCAGTCAGGACATGGGGCTTGGCATGGTCTCTGGAAGCAAGCGGTCTGTAGTGGGCTTGGAGTTGGTGTGAATCTCTGGACAGAGGCAGAGGCTCAGAATAGCATCTCCTTCAGACAGGCCAGTTGTTCCTTTCCTATGAGATTCCTCTGAAAGGGAACTGCCTGCATGCAACTTGTCACCATCTCTGTCCAAGGAAGTGAGGTCATGGCCATTTTGTAACTAAACAAATTCCACTAGGAAAATACCTGAGTCTGCCTCACCAATCTCTCTGCTCCAATCAGGTAACTGACCTGCAAAGCACCAATTTTGGCCAAGGGAGAAATAGCGTAAAATTGATTCATCAGCCCTGACAACTGAAGTCCTCAGTTTATCCACAGAACAGCTAAAGGGTTGGCAGAGTAAATTCCCTGGCACTCTCCTGCCATATGGGCCTCATCCCTGGCCTGGGGATGAGAATAACAACAACTAGCACTTTTGCTCAGTAGCTGATAGCGCTTTACAAGTAAGCCATTATCATTATCCTCATTTTACACAAAGAAGTGAAGCAGCTTGCCCAAGGTCACTTACCAGGGGCTAGAACCCAGGTCTCCTAGTCTAATATTCTATCCACTAGTCCATCCTGTCACTCATCCTGTGCGTAGCATTCAGAGTGTCCTCAAACCCATCTGCTGAGCTTGCCAGCTAAGTGCTAATCCTGCCAGTGCTTTTCATCTCCAATTTTTCAGCCAATTTGTGTGCTCCTGTAGGTGGCACAAAAACATAGCTATGACATTGGGAATTGCTCTCTCCCCGCCTTGCCCCTCAGCAGATGCTCGCATAAAAAAAATCTAGGGAAAGGCCCAAATGGCTGAGTTCAGTAATGACATAGTGCAGGTGCCACAGGGATCTGACAGGGACAAACATAGGCGAGGAGATTGTATGTTTATGCCGTACATGCACTGTGAGAAAATACAGACA
Source organism: Lepidochelys kempii (assembly GCF_965140285.1). Classification (NCBI taxonomy): domain Eukaryota; kingdom Metazoa; phylum Chordata; order Testudines; family Cheloniidae; genus Lepidochelys; species Lepidochelys kempii. Next base: position 19,039,635 of record NC_136394.1, on the reverse strand, counting down.
CCCCCCGCTTGGTACAGTGCTTGGCTGAAGTCACGCTAAACAAGCCCATGTATCAGTACAGTTTGACAGCTGTGTATTATTTAAGGCAGTTTTTCCAACCAGGTAGACATTTACAAATCAAAATAACTGTCATCTATGTTGTCTGAATGCAATTTTTGGCATGTTTTCTCCTCTGCTTTTCCCCACCTACTGTATTATTAACAACCCCTCTCCTTGTCAATCTCCAGCTCCAAGGATATTCTTGCCACTAAATTACAGCCTTCTGCGTGGGGAAAGATTGCCCAGTAGATGGCACCTTTATCAAGCTATTACTGGATCATGGGAAACCAACACATTAGATAAACCCCAGCCATCAATGCACAAGACAGGGTAATTGAGATTTTGCTCTAGCCAACACCATCTTCAGGACACAAAACCAGAGAGGCCCAGGGCTGCTGCTGCCAGGAGGTCTCTTCAGGGAGGCCCAGCAACATAAGTGGCCTTTTGCTGAAAGCTGATAATGTGACCGCGTGAGCAGGAACAGGCAGAGGTTCAAATGGCAGCCCCACGCGTAGGGGGCTGGGAATTTCTGTGACTCCATTCACACGCTGGTTAAGCAGCATCTGGAACTTGGCATTTGTCTTGGTTTTGCATGATTTTTCCACCTGCAATTCCAAAGCAAAGTCTGAGATTTTAGATTTAGTCCAAGCTATTTAGTTTTTGTGTTAGAATAGCACCTACGGGTCCTGACTGAGATTGGGGCCTCACTGTGCTAGATGCTGCCCAGACACACAGTAAGAGGCAATTCCCGCCCCAAGGAGACTGCAGTCTAAGAGACAAGACAGGCAAAGGGGAGAGGGAAAATGACATGACTAGGGTCTGTGGCAGTGGCAGGAACAGAACCCAGGTTTCCTAAGACCCAACCCAGTTCCCTATCCCCTAAAATGCACCATGCCCTACCTACACAGGCCCATAAGAGTTATATTTCAACAATTGTGGCTGCCTCTTATGTGGCCCTACTGGGTGGGGCAAGGGAGCAAGGAGATTCCTCGCCTGACACAGCCTGCAAAAGGGCCAGTCAGAATTGCAGTCTCTGTGCTTGAGGGAAAAGCAGGGCCTGCTACCAGACTCCAATCAGCCACCAGGAGACAGGGAGGAACAGGTCGCAGGTGTGGCCCCACCTGCGGCTGGCCAGCAGAGCACTTGCAAGGAAGGGAGTGTGCCACACCCTTTAGAGGATGTTGACATCTACCCTCCCTGCAGCACAACTGGGGAGCTCAGCAGGCCCTGTGCCCCTCTGAAACAGAGAGCCTCTTTCTCCAGGCTGTGACTCAATAGCACATTCTAGTCCTTTAAGAGCATCTCTCAGAGTATGAGGTTGATTCCATGTCTAATTTGCTACTGAGGGAAGGCGAGGTCACAGGCCTGGCCTCTGCTTTAGGTGCAGTGTTCTGTGAGGACCATCGCCCAGGGCGGGCTGCAGTTTTACTTCACCTTTAAGTGACCGAGAGCCCTAGAGACAGGCGTCCTCTGTGTGACTACAGAATAGGTCTGAGACAGGCAGGACAAAACTTCCCACACTGTACTTTATCCCCGACCTAGAAGGTAGAGTGTTTAGTTCAGTTTCCAAGCACATCCAGGCTCTGGCTTTTCTACTGGGGCATCCAATAAGGATGCCGGTTAATACCACCACCTGAGCACTAGCGGCCAGACTGAAGCGATCAACTCACTGCACAAAGGCCAACACACAGGCCTCCCGCTTTTCAATCGCAACAGAGCTGGGCTGGACTTGGCCCAACAAAGTAACACTGAAAAGCACCAGCTTGAATCACCAAGTCCCAGAGCTACCTTTACTTTTAGTTTTTGCAGGGACTTGAATTGGGCGGTGACGCTGAATGATAACAAAAAGTCTTAGTAGACAAGGCCCACAGACAGCTGCTTAGATATTGCGCCAAGGAAGGCTACAGAAAGAAACTTTAGATAGATAGAAGCAGGACAGTGCTAGATATTGAAGCTTCTCTATCTTATCTATTACATCACTAATCACCCCCTCCAGGCTTCTTCCCTGATCAAGTGTGTCACGCCAGCTTGTTTTTAAGATGTGAGACATAAAAAGCTAAACTAGGTTAAGAAGATAAGGTGAGTGTGATATCTTTTATTACCAACTTTTGTTGAGGAGAGAGACAAGCTTTTGAGCCACAGGAATCTTAGATAGCTCAGAAGCCCCCAAAGGTGGCATGGAGAGAGATGGGATGAGATCTGAAATTGCAGCCATTGAGTAATGAAACATTTTCAAGATTGGGGGTTTTTTTTAGAAAAATGCCTAACATTAAACAGACAGTATAATTTTCCCTTTAAGTCTGATTCATTTTTAGTGCTCCAGAAATGCAGAAGAATGAGGCCTGGTGGGATTGTGAGTCACAGCCAGCTTCTCATGTGGTGAAGACGTGCACAAGTCCATGGGGCTGGACGAGTTGCATCCGAGAGTGCTAAAGGAATTGGCGGCTGTGATTGCAGAGCCATTGGCCATTACCTTTGAAAACTCGTGGCGAACGGGGGAAGTCCCAGATGACTGGAAAAAGGCTAATGTAGTGCCAATCTTTAAAAAAGGGAAGAAGGAGGATCCTGGGAACTACAGGCCAGTCAGCCTCACCTCAGTCCCCAGAAAAATCATGGAGCAGGTCCTCAAAGAATCAATCCTGAAGCACTTACATGAGAGGAAAGTGATCAGGAACAGTCAGCATGGATTCACCAAGGGAAGGTCATGCCTGACTAATCTAATCGCCTTCTATGATGAGATTACTGGTTCTGTGGATGAAGGGAAAGCAGGGGATGTATTGTTTTTTGACTTTAGCAAAGCTTTTGACACGGTCTCCCACAGTATTCTTGTCAGCAAGTTAAAGAAGTATGGACTGGATGAATGCACTATAAGGTGGGTAGGAAGTTGGCTAGATTGTCGGGCTCAACGGATAGTGATCAATGGCTCCATGTCTAGTTGGCAGCCGGTGTCAAGTGGAGTGCCCCAGGGGTCGGTCCTGGGGCCGGTTTTGTTCAATATCTTCATAAATGATCTGGAGGATGGTGTGGATTGCACTCTCAGCAAATTTGCGGATGATACTAAACTGGGAGGAGTGGTAGATATGCTGGAGGACAGGGATAGGATACAGAGGGACCTAGACAAATTGGAGGATTGGCCCAAAAGAAATCTGATGAGGTTCAATAAGGATAAGTGCAGGGTCCTGCACTTAGGACGGAAGAACCCAATGCACAGCTACAGACTAGGGATCGAATGGCTAGGCAGCAGTTCTGCGGAAAAGGACCTAGGGGTGACAGTGGACGAGAAGCTGGATATGAGTCAACAGTGTGCCCTTGTTGCCAAGAAGGCCAATGGCATTTTGGGATGTATAAGTAGGGGCATAGCGAGCAGATCGAGGGACGTGATCATCCCCGTCTATTCGACATTGGTGAGGCCTCATCTGGAGTACTGTGTCCAGTTTTGGGCCCCACGCTACAAGAAGGATGTGGATAAATTGGAGAGAGTCCAGCGAAGGGCAACAAAAATGATTAGGGGTCTGGAACACATGACTTATGAGGAGAGGCTGAGGGAACTGGGATTGTTTAGTCTGCAGAAGAGAAGAATGAGGGGGGATTTGATAGCTGCTTTCAACTACTTGAGAGGTGGTTCCAGGGAGAATGGTTCTAGACTATTCTCAGTGGTAGAAGAGGACAGGACAAGGAGTAATGGTCTCAAGTTGCAGTGGGGGAGGTTTAGGTTGGATATTAGGAAAAACTTTTTCACTAGGAGGGTGGTGAAACACTGGAATGAGTTACCTAGGGAGGTGGTAGAATCTCCTTCCTTAGAAGTTTTTAAGGTCAGGCTTGACAAAGCCCTGGCTGGGATGATTTAATTGAGGATTGGTCCTGCTTTGAGCAGGGGGTTGGACTAGATGACCTCCTGAGGTCCCTTCCAACCCTGATATTCTATGATTCTATGAAGATGAAGGCAAATGAAATAAGCACCTGAGATGTAAAAATAGACGACCAGACCCACAGGTATGGGAGCAAGCCTTGCGCATCCAGGCAAGAGGGTACAGGAGGCTTTCTACCATCTTTTTGTCTTCTCTTGACCCTTCAATCCTGGGGCAGCAGGGGCCTGGTTTAGTCCACAGCGCTAATGGTTGATAAGGGGCTGTTGTGACATTAGAGGATCATCTACAGGAGGGGAATAACAAATTAAGTTATTTGTTATTCACAAAGGGGATGGGGTGGGACCAAGCACCTGGCCCTGGAATGTCGGCATATGATTCAGTGATCTGTATCCATGATGCATTCCTTCCACATCCTTGGACAATACTGCCCCGGGCTGAACATTTTCCAACACAATCCCCTGCCTCAGGATTTGAGCTGTCCTGGGGGTCAGGAGGAAATTTCCCCTGTGGGCAGATTGTCCCATAACTGCCTGCTGAGGGTCTCTGGCACTTGAGACTGAAGCAGCTAATGTTGGCACTGTTGGAGCATACTGGACTAGGTGGCCCCTGGGCGTGGTCCAGTCCAGCAATTTGTATGGAAATCTATTAAAGAGTAAATGAAGCTGAATACTCCGCTCTACCATAGCGTTCTTTTTCACAGTGCCGGCTGTTCTGTTTCCCAGCTGTTGGGTGTCTTTTGGCCAAAACTACAAGTGTGTTTCTGCTGGGTGTCAAATGCAGCCAGCATCAGACACCACATTTGGTCTCCTTTACTCTGGGCTGGGCTCACACAGAAAACAGAAAAAAAAAAGACGAAGAGTTTTGCCTCTAACTATGGGAGGCATGCCTATGCCAAGAGGCCGAGGTGTTAGGGGCTGGGCATCCCTCTGCCTGCTCACTCAGGTGTTACTAGCCCAACTGGAAAACACATCAGCATGCAAAAAATAATTTCTTCTTCCGTTGGCGTATTTCTTGGGAGGCTGACATGAAGTGCAATGACAGCTCCATGTGCTCAGTCAGAGAACTTTACAGCACACACAGACTATGGGGGCGAAAAGTCAGAAACCCTGCCAGCATACCTGCTTCCAAAGCCCAGACTGACTAAGCGCACTCCACACACAAGCATGGTCCCTATCTCCTTTACTACCAGTGGTACTGAAAATACTTGGCGCGTACATATCCTCCAGTCACCTGAGGATCTCAAAGCCTTCTAAATAAATATTAATCAGCATTCTTAGCACCCTGGGCATTATGAGCATAGTGGGATCACTTCATCCACCACTGACATGCAGCAGTTCAGCACCATGACACAATACTTTAAGACAGGAGGAATCTCACAGAGAGAATTTAGGAGTTGATCCTGCATGGTCCTGAGCAAGCTGGTCCCGATCCAGCAAAGCACATGTTTCACTGTAAGCACACACATAGTCTCATTGATGTCAAATGTAATAAGTGGGAGCTAATTACAGTTCGGGTGAATATTCCAGTTCTGTGAGCCCCCCCAAGACAGCCACCACATTGTCTCAGCACGGAGAGGGAAGGATGACACCTTCTGAGTCGCCAGCACTGCGTCCTACAGTACCAGCAACCCCTGGCCAACCCCAAACATTCAAAAATCATGAGTTAGGTCTCCCCAGAAAAATCATAGATTAAAATAAACCAGACAAATTAATGGCAGGGTTCTCTTTCTGTGCCTTCTGGACTCTGAGTCTTCACACCAGGCTCACCTTTTCAAGCTTTTCTCTGCAACCATGAAAGCTAGACATTGCTTTTAAATATATATCAAAGAAAGCTGAGATTCTCAAACACACAGCTCTAGGAGCTGGAGCATTAATAAGGATACCAATATCGAGAGAGACAAACTTAAAGCGTTGGCTACGCTGCATCCGTGTGTTCTTTGCTGGTTTCTCAACCCTACACTAGCCAGATCCAGCCCTGCTTAGGACATGAAAGCGGACAGGGTGATAGTATATAACGTGGCTTCTGGTTCGTGGAAGCATTAAAAGCAAAGTGCTTTAAGCTGGAGAACCACCGTGGGTACAGCGTGGAGCTGAACCCACCAGACTTCCCTTTCAGCCCATTGAAATCCGAGATCCTGTCCTGTCAGAAGGGGGCAGGAGAGGGAGGAGATGATTCTGCCCTCAGAATTCTGTGAGGGTGAGGGACTTGTAACTGAGGGCAGAATTTAGCCTGTAGCTTTTCAAAATGGAGGACAGCTTTCACAGGCCAGGCCAGCTGTGTGTTTGAACCTCTCAGGGCTCATCAGCATGCTGCAGCCAGCAGTAGGAGTTTATTTTGGAATCAGTACTATGTACAGAGGCTCTCCCCTGTGTTTCGCTGCATAGCTACACACTAGCAAAACCTTGTGATAATAAGGCTGGATTTTTCCTGGAGTCCCTTCTCCCAATGTATTTCCAACAGTGGAATAAAAAAAAAAAATCCCTCCTAAACCAGTGATCGCCAGAAGAACGTGTGGTAGTGTAGAGACATTATACCAACCCCTTCACTGATGGTGGGGACATGCCTGTGTCCTGGTAGAGATGGAGACAGGTGCAGGGTACAGGACATATGTGATACATTAGAATGCAGCAGCTGAGAAGTTAATGGGTACAATGAAGCCTTTGGTGTGAAATTCACCTCTGTACATAAGACTGGCACAAGGCCTATGTGCCATTTAAGCTCTTACAATAGGACTTAAGTGGAATTTAAGTGGTGCATTGGCCTTCTGGTCTCCCTCGGAAAGAGATGAATTAAGTATTCCCCCAGATATCAATTAAAAAAGTACATCAGATTAAGGGAGTTTTAAAAGTATAAAGAATGTTCCTTAGTGAACTTTTGGTATTTAAGTAACACAAACAGCTAGGAAAGTTACAGTGAGAGCTGGTGTACTACAGCCTCAACTCACACAACTATGGGGAAAAACCAGGCAGTAGGTTAAGTGCAGAGTGCCAGTCCTATTATTATATTATTATCATCATCATTTATATTACAGTAGTACCTAGAAGGCCTCGCTGAACCACACTGGCCACAGCCAATCCAGGTTTCTGATTTAAATTCAGTTCTGTAGCTGGGTTTGGCTTCAAACTTCCATTCCCCAAATTGTCTGTGTGGCGATCTGGGGACTTGAGTCCAGGCTCAGCTCTAATTTGGGGGAGAGGGAAAGAGACAAAGATACATTTTAAGGCAAGAAAGGACCACTGTAATCGTCTCAACTGACCTCCTGCATAGCCCAGGCTGGAGAATTTTAACCCCATGATTCCGGCATTAAGTCTGTAACTTTTGGTTCAGCTAGTGCATATTTTTAAGACAGCCTTCCAATCTTGATTAAAGTCAGCAAATAATAGAGGATCCATGACATTCCAAGGTTAATTATTCCAATGTTCTCTCTCTCTCTCTCTCTCACACACACACACACAGAAACACACTTTCATATCTGCCTTTCCATATGGATTTTTGTGTTCAAATTTCTTTGTAATTTATTTTTAAAATAAAAAGGATTAGACTTTTTTACACCATGAATAAGATTACCACCTGCAGCGGCATGAGGAAGGATAAAAATTGATAAAGGCTACCAACTGTCATGATTCAGAGCATAAGTTGATCACCAGCTGGAATCAGGAAGAAATCTCTCCCCATGGTCTAAAGTATTTCACGGTTCAGGTACCATGTCTTTTTTCTCAGGCATCTGTTACTGGACACTATCAGAAATGGATGGACCCTTGGTCTGTCCCTGTCTGGAAATTCTTATATTCACAATAATGCCTAACCCTGTAGTTAAAGGGCTGAATGTTGCCAGACAAGAAAAGAGTGAAGTAATTTCATATTTGCTATCTGAAAAGCTGATTCAAACCCCAGTGAAGTCAATTAAATGTATTAAATCATGTTTATTACAGTAGTGCCTTGGACTAACCAAGAATGGACCCCCATTGTACTAGGCACTGTTCAAACAGTAGTAGACAGCCCTGCCCTGAAGAGCTTATAATCTAAATAGATAAGACAGACAGAGGGATAGAACATGACTTCCATTGACTTCAGAAGGGTTTGGCTCAAGCCCTAAAAAGCTAAGATTTTTCAGAAGCAACTCAGTGATTTTAGATGCTCACCCTGATGCTTCTTTAAAGGGCCTGATTTTCAGCTGGTCATGAGCTCCCATATCCTGAACATCAGGCCCCTTTTTGGGCATCTCCAGTTGGGCACCCAAAAATGGAGGCACCCCAAAATCACCAGTCACTTATGAAAATCATGCCTTGAATGTTAAGCCCTGACTATCATGTATCCCAGCCTTGATCCCCCACTATTAAACATTAAAAGAGAGCATGAGAGAAAACATCAAACCTTTCCAGAGAATCTTTCAACCAATTCCCACAAGGCCACTGCTGCCTCCATTTTATCAATTATTGTTATAATAATTAATAATTATCAGATTAAGCTCCATGTGGAAGCACTTCTTACACTAATTAGAGCCAGAAGGAGGAAGGATAAAGTCATTGCCAGATTTGGATCAAACTCCTAAATGACTTTGTGAACTTGTGTTACAGCAGCATACCTCTGACAGCAAGGGAAAAAGCCCTGCTTGACTTTGTCGGAGTAATTTTATTAACTTCAGCTGGCTCTGTGAGCTGACAAAGTGACAGAATACTGGGGAATATTCCTGTGTGTGTTTAGTACATCTTTGGCAGGTGTCAAGGTACATTCTCTGCCTTGTCACTCATTGGGGTGCCCTTTAGATAGTTATTATTTCATGTAATTATGATTATTACATGCTGATACACCACCCTTATGAATAGCCTCTGGTTGCTGTCACTCACTGGTATTTGATGAGTAAGTCTGAGTTGTCAGGAAGGAACTGCAGGGTATGAAATAGGTGCATTTCGCTATTTAAAAAAAATTAAATAAACCCAGCTGTTTTTGCTGGGTCATCCCATTACGTTCTCTGAATGTGTTCAGCGAAACAGAAACTCTCTGGGAGTATGGAGAGAATAATTTGCTATGAAGCTTCCATGCCAGCCCCACCAGACATAAAACAGTGTAAAAATAAACAGCAACATGAAGTCACCAAGATAAGGAGAGAGAATAACAGCTATGTAAACTAGTTCTGCATTATATCTCCTGTATTGCATTCTTTTTCAGAAACATTTTCTCCTCTCCTGTGCTTTTGGCTTAGTTTGCTTCTAAATCACTTAATGGCTACACTGTTACTCCCAGCATATGGTAGTTGGTGGCAATATGCATTAAGTGACCTCAGAAAGTGCACCATGTATAGAGAAGGCAAATGAAAGATTCAGAGCACGCACAAGCACTTTGTAGAAAATTGCAATGTGAATTAGAACATAAGAATGGCCATACTGAGTCAGAGCAATGGTCCATCTAGCCCACTAGCCTGTCTTCTGACAGTGGCTGCTGCCAGATGCTTCAGAGGGAATGAACAGAACAGGGTAATTTCAAATGAGACATCCCCAGCTTCTGGCAGTCGGAGGTTTAGGGACACCCTGAGCATGAGATTGTATCCTTGACAATCGTGGCTAATAGTTCATGGTGGATCGGTCCATCAATGGCTTATCTAATTCTTTTTGAACCCAGTTATACTTTTGGCCTTCACAACATCCTCTGGCAACAAGTTTCACAGATTGACTGTGCATTGTGTGAAGAAGGAATTCTTTTTGTTTGTTTTAAACCTGCTGCCTATTAATTTCATCAAGTGACCCCCTAGTTCTTGAGTTATGTGAAGGGATAAATAACACTTCCTTATCCACTTTCTCCACACCAGTCATGATTTTATAGGCCTCTATCATATCCCTCCTCAAGAGAAGTCTTTTCTATGCTGAACAGTCCATCTTTTTAGTCTCTTCTTGTACAGAAGCTGTGCCAAACCCCTCACAATTGTTACCCTTCTCTATACCTTTTCCAATTTTAATATATCTTTTTTTGAGATGGGGTGACCAGAACTGCACCCAGTATTCAAGGTGTGGGAGTACCATGGATTTATACAGTGGCTTGTACTGGATCTCGCTGTCTCCTTAAAAATCCAGACTCCAGCTGCCTGGATTCCAGTAGGCCTCCAGAGAGCCAATTAAAGAATTTCAAATTTGCGATACGCCGAAACCAGCCAGGTCCATCCATAAGGAAGGCCCTTTCTTCCCAGCCATGCACAGGAGAGGTTACTTTAGTGGGCATGCACAGTATATTAACTGCCAATAATTCCAGTTCCAGGATCTTTCACCCTAACAGAATGGATGACTTGGTGGTTAAGACACTAGATTAGGATTTTGGTGACTGGGTTCTATTCCTACCTCTGCAACAGACTCTGTGTCTTTTGGGCAAGCCACTTAGACCCAGATCCTCAGAAGGTATTCATGCTCTTAACTTCCATTGATTTCAGATCAATGGATTTGATTTAACACACACACAATGGAAGTTAAGAGCCTAGATACCTTGGAGGATCTTCTAGGCCTTAATCCATCACTGCCCCACTTGTAAAATGGAGATGATCATCCATAACATTTTCCTTTTGTTTGTCTTGTCTATTTAGGTTGTGAATTCTTTGGAGCAATGACTATACCATTTGTGTGTAAAGTATGTGACCCAATGGGGCTATGATCTTGGTTGAAGCCGCCATGTGCAATACGAATAACACGTTCACATGTTCAATTGATCACAGGTGCCTAACACTCCACATGGCATACAATTTCCATAAAGAGACATTCCAAATTAGAAACAGATCAATATCCACAATCTTTCCATGAAAGTTGAGCAAATAATCTGTCCTGATTCATTTCTTTGACAAATTTCACTGTTTCTGTTGGCAAGTTGTGTATGAACTGATAGAGATTCTCTCAGCTCTCGTCCCCTAATGCCCCTACTCTGCTTGTGCTACATTGATGACATCTTCATCATCTGGACCCATGGAAAAGAAGCCATGAAGAATTCCACCATGATTTTAACAATTTCCATCCCACCATCAACCTCAGCCTAGACCAGTCCACAAAAGAGATCCACTTCCTGGACACTACAGTGCTAATAAGCGATGGTCACATAAACACCACCCTATACCGGAAACCTACTGACCGTTATGCCTACCTAAATGCCTCTAGCTTTCATCCAGACCACAGCACACGATCCATTGTCTATAGCCAAGCTCTACGATACAACTGCATTTGCTCCAACCCCTCAGACAGAGACAAACACCTACAAGATCTCTATCAGGTGTTCTTACAACTACAGTACCCACCTGCTGAAGTGAAGAAAGAGATTGACAGAGCCAGAAGAGTACCCAGAAGTTACCTACTACAGGACAGGCCCAACAAAGAAAATAACAGAACGCCACTAGCCATCACCTTCAGCCCCCAACTAAAACCTCTCCAACGCATCATCAAGGATCTACAGCCTATCCTGAAGGACGACCCATCACTCTCACAGATCTTGGGAGACAGGCCAGTCTTTGCTTACAGACAGCCTCCCAACCTGAAGCAAATACTCACCAGCAACCACACACCACACAACAGAACCACTAACCCAGGAACCTATCCTTGCAACAAAGCCTGTTGCTAACCGTGTCCACATATCTATTCAAAGGACACCATCATAGGGCCTAATCACATCAGCCACACTATCAGAGGCTCGTTCACCTGCACATCTACCAATGTGATATATGCCATCATGTGCCAGCAATGCCCCTCTGCCATGTACATTGGCCAAACTGGACAGTCTCTACGTAAAAGAATAAATGGACACAAATCAGACATCAAGAATTATAACATTCAAAAACCAGTTGGAGAACACTTCAATCTCCCTGATCACTCGATTACAGACCTAAAAGTGGCAATTCTTCAACAAAAAAACTTCAAAAATAGACTCCAGCGAGAGACTGCTGAATTGGAATTAATTTACAAACTGGATACAATTAACTTAGGCTTGAATAAAGACTGGGAGTGGATGGGTCATTACACAAAGTAAAACTATTTCCCCATGTTTATTTCCCCCACCTCCACCCCCCGCTGTTCCTCAGAGGTTCTTGTCAACTGCTGGAAATGGCCCACCTTCATTATCACTACAAAAAGTCCCCCACACCCAGCCCTCCTGCTGGTAATAGCTCACCTTACCTGATCACTCTCCTTACAGTGTGTATGGTAACACCCATTGTTTCATGTTCTCTGTGTACATAAATCTGCCCACTGTATTTTCCACTGAATGCATCTGATGAAGTGAGCTGTAGCTCACGAAAGCTTATGCTCAAATAAATTTGTTAGTCTCTAAGGTGCCACAAGTCCTCCTTTTCTTTTTGCGGATACAGACTAACATGACTGCTACTCTGAAACCTGTCAAATGGAATTGTTTTTCCAACACTTTTTGCCGAGGGATTTCTGAAAATAACTCTCAGGCCCGCTCCTGAAGACAGCCTCACGTGACAGCACCCATCCACCTATCTGGAGCTCATAACAGGATCAGGATCTTTATCTGTAGATGGCTCATGGCCAGCTCGTTGTGATTATTCAATAGGCAAAATATGAGCTGTTTTTATGGGACACATGATATAGTTCTGTTCTCTGATTGGATTAAGTATTAGAATCAGGTTTCCAGTGTGAACACCCATAACAGCTGCTCACAAACCGGGAAGAATTAGTAGGGGAAGCAAAAGTGGATGGGAATCTGGGAGGCAGTGACCATGAGTTGGTTGAGTTCAGGATCCTGACACAGGGAACAAAGGTAAGCAGCAGGATACGGACCCTGGACTTCAGGAAAGCAGACTTCGACTCCCTCAGGGAACGGATGGGTAGGATCCCCTGGGGGACTAACATGAAGGGGAAAGGAATCCAGGAGAGCTGGCTGTATTTCAAGGAATCCCTGTTGAGGTTACAGGGACAAACCATCCCGATGTGTCGAAAGAATAGTAAATATGGCAGGCGACCAGCTTGGCTTAACGGTGAAATCCTAGCGGATCTTAAGCATAAAAAAGAAGCTTACAAGAAGTGGAAGGTTGGACATATGACCAGGGAAGAGTATAAAAATATTGCTCGGGCATGTAGGAATGAAATCAGGAGAGCCAAATCGCACCTGGAGCTGCAGCTAGCAAGAGATGTCAAGAGTAACAAGAAGGGTTTCTTCAGGTATGTTGGCAACAAGAAGAAAGCCAAGGAAAGTGTGGGCCCCTTAATGAATGAGGGAGGCAACCTAGTGACAGAGGATGTGGAAAAAGCTAATGTACTCAATGCTTTTTTTGCCTCTGTCTTCACGAACAAGGTCAGCTCCCAGACTGCTGTGCTGGGCATCACAACATGGGGAATAGATGGCCAGCCCTCTGTGGAGAAAGAGGTGGTTAGGGACTATTTAGAAAAGCTGGACGTGCACAAGTCCATGGGGCCGGATGAGTTGCATCCAAGAGTGCTAAAGGAACTGGCGGCTGTGATTGCAGAGCCATTGGCCATTATCTTTGAAAACTCGTGGCGAACGGGGGAAGTCCCGGATGACTGGAAAAAGGCTAATGTAGTGCCAATCTTTAAAAAAGGGAAGAAGGAGGATCCTGGGAACTACAGCCTCACCTCAGTCCCCAGAAAAATCATGGAGCAGGTCCTCAAAGAATCAATCCTGAAGCACTTACATGAGAGGAAAGTGATCAGGAACAGTCAGCATGGATTCACCAAGGGAAGGTCATGCCTGACTAATCTAATCGCCTTCTATGATGAGATTACTGGTTCTGTGGATGAAGGGAAAGCAGTGGATGTATTGTTTTTTGACTTTAGCAAAGCTTTTGACACGGTCTCCCACAGTATTCTTGTCAGCAAGTTAAAGAAGTATGGACTGGATGAATGCACTATAAGGTGGGTAGAAAGTTGGCTAGATTGTCGGGTTCAACGGGTAGTGATCAATGGCTCCATGTCTAGTTGGCAGCCGGTGTCAAGTGGAGTGCCCCAGGGGTCGGTCCTGGGGCCGGTTTTGTTCAATATCTTCATAAATGATCTGAAGGATGGTGTGGATTGCACTCTCAGCAAATTTGCGGATGATACTAAACTGGGAGGAGTGGTAGATATGCTGGAGGGCAGGGATAGGATACAGAGGGACCTAGACAAATTGGAGGATTGGCCCAAAAGAAATCTGATGAGGTTCAATAAGGATAAGTGCAGGGTCCTGCACTTAGGACGGAAGAACCCAATGCACAGCTACAGACTAGGGACCGAATGGCTAGGCAGCAGTTCTGCGGAAAAGGACCTAGGGGTGACAGTGGACGAGAAGCTGGATATGAGTCAGCAGTGTGCCCTTGTTGCCAAGAAGGCCAATGGCATTTTGGGATGTATAAGTAGGGGCATAGCGAGCAGATCGAGGGACGTGATCATCCCCCTCTATTCGACATTGGTGAGGCCTCATCTAGAGTACTGTGTCCAGTTTTGGGCCCCACACTACAAGAAGGATGTGGATAAATTGGAAAGAGTCCAGCGAAGGGCAACAAAAATGATTAGGGGTCTGGAACACATGACTTATGAGGAGAGGCTGAGGGAACTGGGATTGTTTAGTCCGCGGAAGAGAAGAATGAGGGGGGATTTGATAGCTGCTTTCAACTACCTGAGAGGTAGTTCCAGAGAGGATGGTTCTAGACTATTCTCAGTGGTAGAAGAGGACAGGACAAGGAGTAATGGTCTCAAGTTGCAGTGGGGGAGGTTTAGGTTGGATATTAGGAAAAACTTTTTCACTAGGAGGGTGGTGAAACACTGGAATGCGTTACCTAGGGAGGTGGTGGAATCTCCTTCCTTAGAAGTTTTTAAGGTCAGGCTTGACAAAGCCCTGGCTGGGATGATTTAATTGGGGATTGGTCCTGCTTTTGAGCAGGGGGGTTGGACTAGATGACTTCCTGAGGTCCCTTCCAACCCTGATATTCTATGATTCTATGATTCTATGAATTCTACAGTCATAATTCACTTTGGGTGGATATTCTACAGTGTTTGCTCTTCCAATGAATATTCCTGCCTGGGAACTCAGTAGAACGTACACAGAAAATTAGCAAATGGGACACAAAGTGAATTTGTTTCAAAATTCACATACATTTTAAGGAAATCTTCTTGTAGCATTTGCCCAGCTCCACACCAGCCCAACCCAAATAAAATTCTCCCCCATCAGCCCATTCATCCCATTCCTGGGGCAAAGCCTGGAGAATAGTTAGGTCATGTGTTATATAACATAAGTGAAAAGATTCACTTGTTGAACTTCACATAAGTCGTCTTTTGTAACATGATTGCCATAAAGTCTATTTTCATCTGGAAGGATGCTGAAGTGCACTATTACTATGCCAGAGACAGAAAAACACAAGAGAGATAAATCATTTCACCTGTCACTGAAATGTGGGGTGGCAACTAGCAAGCAATACGACAGAGACTCAAAGGGCTAAAGTGGGAACACAGGTGCCATCTGAAATTGCAGGAAGAATTTAAGCAAGCAAAAATCCAAACTCGAATACTGCCAGGACACAGCTCCTGTTGCAGAAAGAGCCTTAGGATTTTCAGTGACCACAAACGGGGAGGGACTTTGGCTTTAAGCAGGTTCCACTTGCTGTGAGGGCCAGATCCTCCGCAGATGTAAATCACTGAAGTCAGTGGAGCTGTGCTTATTTACACCAGCTGATGATCTGGCCTGAAACAGGTTGGTGGCAGGGAAGGGTTGGGGGGGGAATGATCTACTCAAAAGGTCCTGTGCTGGGACTTCAGAATGGACATAAGGGTTTTGCTAAGCATGTTGACTTCAGACAGATTTGGGATGTCTGGCCACATCTGGTGGGCAAAAACTGGCTCATTTTCTGAGATGAAACTCATCTGGCTGCATCATCCACAAAGAATAAGACCCTGGTTGATATCATGGTGGCCCATTTCCATTCACTGAGCTGTGGCCCGTGGGGCAGGCATGGCCTACAGCTCTCTCTGGATTTTCTGCCAGTGCTGTTCTTTTGAAAGCCCAGCAAAGGAAGCACAACGGAGATACACAATGGCAAGATACGCACACTAAGGGGACAAGTCATCCTGGTGGTCGCAGAGATGGCCTGCAATGGAAAGAGTTTCCATAGATAGCCTGTGGGATAGTCCAAGCAGGAATTAGTCTTCTCACCGCAATAAGCACACTTGCATGCTTATGGAGAGATCCCACTTAGCTGTGTATGCCAGAGACTTGCTGGCCCAGAAGAAATTTTCTGGAGGTGACTGACCCAGTGAACTCATGGATCTCCTACCGCAGATAAGTCAGTGGCTCACCCAGGAGTTTGAAGGAGAAGACAAAAGGAGCTTAACGTGTTACCTTGCCTGCCTGGTTTTACATTTCATGTACCTAGATCATATTCAGCTTCCACAGCATGTGCTTTTAATATTAAAAGGTCTCTCCCATTGCTGTTGTTAACACTCCCTGAATCGACCCATTCGTCCCTGTTCCACAGGCATCCATAGCCACCCCGGGCCCTAGCAACCACTGACAAGGATTACAGGTTTCCACTGCAGTTAAAGGTTTACATTAAGTCTAATTTTTTCAGCTTCAGGAAGCTTTCTGGCCTAAGAAATAAGCAAACAATTTGCTAAAAAAAACACAGGCTAGCCAAAATTATCTGGGTTAAAGTCAGACTGAACCTGCGTAAGAGTGGCTGGGGCTGGTCAGTCCAAGGCATGTGCCATGTGTGTGGCTACACGGGGCCTTGACCTTTTGAGGAGCCCATTTTATTAGCGCCTCCTCCCACATAAGCCCTGAATACACCCAGCACTTTGCGTCAAACCATGGATAGATGCAACCTTGAAAGATGATCTGTGAGAGAGCAGACCCCTCCCAATTGCCAGCTGGTAACTCTTATTCCAGCTCTGCCCTACCACCATATAGTAAAATCCCACTCTGTCCCCTTAACAACAAGTATCCTTGAAACACTGTTCCTAAGCCCTTCCAACCTCCAGATGTGCTGTGAGGGTTACTAAAGTCGACCTGTGTCTCAGCACGTCTCACTGCTTACCTGTCTCCCAGCTCCGAGGGCCAGCCTTGTGCCTGTATGTTTATTTGACAGAGAGGCAGGAGAACTCCAGCTCCGCTTCAGTGGCGGTGAGATCAGCTCGGCTCTGTAAGGGCAAGACGGATTGATAATTAAATCCACTATTGAGATATTCACATTCTGCTCCCCTGCCATTTAAGCATACATAAAACATTTTATTATTCTGCTGATTTAGGAACCTGAATTTAAATATTAGAGTATTAAAGTGATACTTAATTAGTTGACTGAATGTTCTGCCTTTTATCAGTGTTGACAGATCTTAATTATAGCAGGGCCTGTGAAAGCTGATAGAACAGCTGATGGCAGCAGTACCGCCAGGAATACTAAAGTGTCTCAGAATTACTTGACTCTTTTCCCTCATCTCTCTCTTGCTCCGGTCTTTAGGCATGTTCTGGAGTCCTTGTGATGACTTGGCAAGTGGTGACATTGTCTCTGCCAAGTCTGAACACTCTCAAGGACATTAGGAACTGGGAGCCTTGAAAGGGTAGAAACCATGATAATCCACAAGCCCAGATTTTAAAACAGAGGCTGATCTCATGACAGAGAGGATTTCCCCCTTTAATTATTTTCCCATCTGATTAATAAATTAGACAGACAGACGGGGGCAGCATTTTCAAAAGTCCCTAAGTCACTTAAGCACTTTTAAGTCCCATTACCAAAAGTGACTTAGGCGCAATGAGATTTAAGCTCCTAAATGACTATGTCGCTTTTGAAAATGGGACTTAAGCACTTTTGAAATTTTTACCCAAGGACTTTATAGTAGCCTCTATGCCACACCCATGGCCATCAGAGCTTCTGTGACAGGATGGAACTCACATCCTCTTGCTCAAAAGAGGCACGCCAGTATCACCTGAATTAAAGGAGATCTTTGTGACTTGTTAGCAGTATAGGGCCAGTATAGGACACTCAGTTTAGCAGCTCTGACTACACCCAGAAGAGGTCGGTGGAAACAGACACAGTAGCCAGTTCTTTCCTATTGAAAAGTTCCCTTCTGAGGAGCAGTGCAGAGGTGGGTCTCTGCAAAGGTGAAACAGGTCAGCATAGTAGCCTCGTCCTCCTCCCCACCCTGTGATAACAGAGCAGGGTTACAGCTTCATGTGATCCAGGAAGACGTGGAGAAGAGTGGGATGGAGTTGGGGGGGAGACATCTGCTTTATATGTTCCTCACTGCAGAGGCCACATTCCACACCCCAAAGGGGGATAAGTTAGCATGCTCACAGCACTATTACCTGCCCCCTCTGTGCAGGGGACAGGTCTCCTAGAGGAAGGTGGAGGGAAGAACTACTTAGTGCACTTTGCTGAGGGACCATGGGGTTTGGATCAGGGTTACCCATCATGGATCCCCAACATATGCAGCAGATGAAGGTCTTAGTCCCCTAGGCCCATACTGAAGAAGGGCCCAAGAAAAGAGCCCAAGATTTTTGCATGAGCATGCGGATACTCTTATTCCACTAAAAAGGTACAAAACAGAATACTTTGGTTAATAGGTAAGCTTCGGTCAATCAGAAAGTAGAGAGTCAATAATACAAGATTCAGTCAAGAAAAAAAGATAAAAAATACATTGCCCTTATATAACCTGGCCTGTATAAGGGGTGGCATGGAACTGCAGAGCCCCAGGAATACTGCAGAACAGGAATGGTGCTTCAGAGAGACCTGAGTCGTTTCTGGCTCCCACTTTGCTTCTGAGGACTTGCCATCTGCTACTGGTATGGACCAGTAGCTAATTATCCTTCCCCCACACACACACACACACAGGACTTGCTAGTGCATTAGGGGCAGGGTGGAGTTAAGGCTGCTAACTTGCTGCATGGAGGGAATACTATATCTTTCAACAGACATAAAGGGACGTGAAAGGAACAGTGTATCTTAATCTCCCACTTATGCTAGGCCACGATCCAGTCCTTAATAATTAGGATGATATTGGCTTAGGTTAACGAATTTGTACACGTTACATGGAGTTTGTATATGAAATTTTTATTTTTTTTTAATGGTGAGTATACAAGACAGAAGCAAAATGCTTTAGCCATAACTTTAAAAAAACGTTGCCTAAAGTTATGTTCCCAAATCCATATTTAGGCACTGAAAAAATATGGCCTGATTCTCAGAAGTGCTGAGCACCCAGTTGTTCCCTGTGAAGTAAAATATAGACTTAGACTAACTTTAGAAAGCCAATTTTGAAAATCTTCTGTTAGTTAAAGGTTAAATTGTCCATATTGAATTTTATTATGTGAAAAAATGTTTAAAAAATAAAATCAGTAACATTCAGCTGTGTCTGTATGCTGCCTTCAACTCCTTCTTTTTAGGGTTTTTTTCTCTCACTCACACAGTTTTAAATCCCTGCGGTGCATCATTAATGTTTTTTCGGTTATTCCAGCGTGAATGAGATCCGTCTCAGGAATGATGTGTGCAAGCCCTTGCCAAACAGGAGAAGACAGGCATGAAAGAAGAAACCCTTTGTTGTCATGGCTTGGACATGTTATGGGTTGCGACACCTTTTCTTCTGAGCACCATCCATAGCTAGCAGATGTTCAGCAAAGAGACACTCTAGTTCCTTGCCAAAGACGTACTTGCTTCCCACTGCCAATCACTGTTGGAAACATACCCTCTTTCTTCGTATTACTGAATGAGGCAAGGCATCATTTCACAGTAAAAATGCACTGGACCTGTTGGAAAGGCAGAGGTTTTACACACTTGGTAGAGGCCCTATTCTCCCCCGCTTAGTCACACTGAGGGGTCCTGTAACTGACCCCACGCAGGGCATTACTGTGCGGGTGTGGGTCTGTCCCCTCTAGATGGCTGGTAACTTGCTGTGTGTATCACAGATTCAGAGGCAAAGGCCGTAGATGCTCCCGGCTCCCTGGGCTCTAGCATTCAGGGAGTCCCCGTAATTGCTGCATATTACAAACCGGATTATTTTACTCCGCCTGGCAAAAATTAAAAAAGGTGCCACTAGTCTAGGTACAATTGCTATTCACAGTTCCAGCTACCCAACCATTCCTAACCCTGCAATGCAGATCACATCGAGGAGAGCAGCAACTGACTGGGAAATTGTGACACAAAAATGGAAAGAAATCTTTGCCCCCCCCCCAAAATTTTGTTTCCCATTTTCCGACCAGCTCTAATAGGAACCTGAGGTTCTTCCTCTAATTAGATGCTACAGACCCACAATCCCTGCAAACCCAACAAATGCTGAGATTTTAATGAGGGTTTCTTTAAAGTCTGCCCAACTGGGCTGTCACTTTTGCAAGACTAGATTTTCCTTGCACAGGATTTCTTGGGGCTCTCTGCTTTTGGTCATGCTGGAAACAGCCTTTTCCTTGTGATATTTTCAACATTTCTGCTTCTGGCAGGAACCCAGACAGACAGCAAAATAATTGGCGAGTGTGGGAGGGAGAAGTTAACCAAAGTTTTCTTGTACTTCCCAAGGGTTCAAAGGGCAAGTCTGATTCAAAGCCAAGGCATTGATCCAGCCTGGTTTGGCCCATCTCCATGCAGCAGGCGTAACCAACAGTTGAATGTTTTCCGTCCTGCACCCATTGCTAATTCTAACCAAAGAGGAGATGGAATCAGATGCATACAGAATAGTAAGAGGCCATGTGGAATGATTAGTGGGCATGTGTTTTTTGCATTCAGAGTACCAAAAAAAAATCTCATTTGGCTCCTTTGGAAAATAGAGTGGGAGGAGGAAGGGAAAAGGTTTTGTTTTGCGGAGGTTTTTCTTTTCTTCAGCCATTGTCACATCTAATCATTCTGGTCTTTGTGTGGGATGAAGGGACATTGAAACTGAAACAAGTTCATGAACTTCTTTAAGCAGGTGCTGGCTCCCTTTAGAGTTTTTCCACCCAGCTGAACTTCGCTGGGAATCTATTGTGAGGCAGGCAGCGTTACCGCTAGGTGCATTGTTAGTGTTAGCAATAGCAGATGTCAGCAGCGGCGGGATAGCAGCTTGAAAACTGGCCGCTGTGCCTGTTTGCCGCTTCATGGAGCCCTTGTCTCGTGGAATGCAGGAACACTCTTCATCTTTCATTGCCGCCATGGGCCATGGCTGGCGGCCACAGAAGGAACTCTGAACCGCAGTCTGTGTTACTCATCCCAGTCTCATGCTGTGTTAAATGGGCATTTAAGACCTTGTGCAACTTCAGAGCCTTCAGCACGATATGTGACAGAGGAAAGAGAGCCCAGGAAGCCTGCTGCAGCCATTTGGAGATGATGGGACCTCCTGGGGATAAATCCAAGGGAGTGTGCTCTGCCTGTGGGACCCCTTCCCTTCTTCTTCCCTACACATGCCACACTACTGGATCAATCAGACCCTCCACATCAAGTGGATGTCTATCAGCTCTGGGCATGGGAGCTGCAGTTTGTTAAGAGCCGAACAGCAGAATAAGCCCCACTCCTCCCCTTGATCCCTGGCCAGCAGCCACTGCCCCAGCAGCAGAGCATGGCTACTCAGCTTCCAGCTGAGTGCTGGACGGTGCAGTGTTCAGAGGCAAGGACATTATGGGGGAGAAGGGGAGTCTCCTGGAGAGCTGGAAAGACCAGACCCCCTCCCCATTTCTGTTGTCTTGCAACCCCCATCCAAGTCCCGTGCTCTTGGATTAGCATGAAACTGTATTTGGCAGAGCTCTAGGCCAATCCTTAGACCTGTGGCAGGTTTTTCATTTGAGCAGTTCATCTAGTCGGGAGCTGAATTACGGTTGCCACCTCCCCTTGCCCATGGACCAGCTTTAATCGCGGGACAGAGAAGATCATTAGGGCCTTTCTGGCTCAGACTCTTGCTTAATGATCATCAATGAGGTCTTGGCGGCCTTGCCCACCTGCACTAATGGCCATGTGTGAGGAGGGCAGCCTGCCAGCTCACAAGCCAGTCAACCCCGTTAGACAGGGCAGAGATTGTGAGGGGCAGCAGCCAGCATAACACTGCTGAGTGCCAGCTCTTCTGCAGGCAGCCCCTTTCTAACAGCGCTGCCTGACCCAGGTGCCACATGCTTCTTGACTGAAAGAACCTACTAATGCTTATGTGCCCGAAGGAACTCGATGCAGGGGGAAGGAAGACAAAGACAAGGAGCTCTGTGAGTTTTTCCGGTGACTCACAAAAGCCCGTTCTGCAGCAGTGATTAGGAAGCCCATCTGGGGCTGTGGTAATGTTTATGCCATAAGCACACTGCCAGGAGGCTGCAGCCAGACTGTAAAACAACACGAGGAGACAAGCTCCACCACAAAATGAGTCAAACTGCAGGAGCAGAAGATCTAAATTGGACATTTGGCAGGAGAGCTGGGAAACAGACCCTCGTGTACTATGGTGAAAGGGGACACAGAAGCAGATCCATGAGGCAAAAGGGCATAACTCTGACTGGTCAAGTCTCAGGGTGGGTCACAGTGCTTTGCTTAAGCACTATTCAACTTTAAGCGCCTGGTGAGAAGGGGTCTGTGAGCCAGACTGCCATGCCATATAGTGTAGGTAGCCCATCGGAAACAGAAGGCTGGTCCCATGGGTCAGGTGCTACCTTTAGACTTTGGAGATCCAGATTCAAGTCCTTGCTCTGCTACAGGCTTCCTGTGTGAGCTTGGGCAAGGCACTTAACCTTTCTGTGCTTGGGTTCCTCAACGGGAGAACAAGGATACTAGCACTGCACAAGCTCACAGGGGTGTCGGAGGATCAATACCTTAACCACTGCAAGATGCTCCCATGATAATGGGAGCCATCTCCCTACCGAAAGAGAGATACTATGCACCCGTCTCTGGGGCGCCTCAGTTCCTAGGCTGACTACAGAGGCTCACACTCGCACCCAATGCCACTGCAACTTCCTGACTAAAATAAGCCCTTATGGGGCTTGATTCGGAGCCCTCTGAAGTCAGTGGGAGACTTTCCATTGATTTTAATGGGGCTGGACCAAGTCCATGGTGCACAGCATCAAAACAGCAAGGAAACATGTATGGGAACTAATTCCACCTGAGGGTCTGATTCCTTGGTGAGCCAATGAGGAACCACCAGGTTAAACTCCCTCACTGTGACTGGGGCACCTAACCCCTTTAGGCCCTGTTAAAATCTAAGCCATCCAGGAGGTAGGAGAGGCTCACCATTTCAAGGCTAAAGCTGCTGAGCCTGATCTCTGGTGCGTGGGTGTATTCAGCGTGGGAGGTATTTCCGTTCTGTGCCAGCACTTCTCACTGTAGCCTCCAGGTTTCACTTGAATGAAAACATTGTCTGGCCACCTGCATGGAGCTTCAGGGATGAGCAACTAATAGCAGCTGTTATTCAAGAACTTCCCCAGGCAGTACCAACATGGCCTTGCATGATCCAAAGAACAATGCCATTTTGATCCAGGGCAGCCCAGTACACGGTCATCCAAAACAGATCCATGCACTTGGAAATATTCCCATAGACAGAAAGAATTGTTTCCAAAATGGAATAATTGCCTGTCTGACAGGCAATGTCTTGTCACTGACCTCAGAAAGCACAGACTTAACTGCAAAATGAATTGCAGCTTCTTCCTACTGTATATTGCCTTTCTTTGGCTTCCAGCCAGGGTTTGCCCCACTAGCTCCCTTTCTGTCTCCAAGAAGCAGTCACAAATTGAGCTACAATAAGTAATAGACAGACCAAAGCCTTCCAGAGATCTGGCAGATACAGTAACTGAACAATAAAAAACCCCAACAATCAATTTAAAGTGTTGTTTTAAATGTCCACTATATAGTGAGCTTCCAAACTTTGAGTGCAGGTCATGTGGTTTTATTATTAAACTGTTTACTGTGGTAACGCTGAGAGGCCAACCATTGTGCTGTACAAACCCTGCCAGTAAAGTCCCTGCCCCAAAGAATTTACAGTCAAAACAGACAAGACAAACAAGGCATGGTGGTAGGAGGGAGTAGTGGTCAGGGAGCAACAAAACCAATTGTGAGGCACAATCTTTAGCCAGTCTGGAAGCAGTGATCATGACTTGCAACCTGACTAGCCCTTATCAGTTTATTGAGGAAGGATGAAGTTCACCCCAGCATAAGGTCAATGTGACATCTAAATACCACATAAGCCCTAATGCAAGATTTTAGTGGTGAACAGCTAGGTGAATTATGCCCTCAAAATGCATTGTAAAGTCTAACCAAGCTGTGTTACTTCCTTAGGTCTGAAATCTGCAGTGTTCTAGAGTGTGGAAATGTACCAGCCACCAGGGCTTATTTCTACTGTATTTTGGCCTCAGGATATATGGAGAGTGACCAGTTCCCAGCCTAGGGGTCTTTGTCTTCCTCATCCCTCTGCTAGCTGACTTTGCCACTTCTAGCACTGCACCCTTCAGCCAGAAGGGCAGAGCTCTGCTGATTTTTCCAGGACCATGAACTGGCCAGTAAGGAGTTCTCATGCAGCTGCGCAGTGGTTGCTGTTCCTCACCCCCAGAGACCTAAACATCACACCCTGCTGGGAATTGCAGTGTTCAGCCCTCAGCTTTCCTCCTCCCGCACATCATCATGGGGCAGACATTGACTGGCCACTGTGCCATGTCTTTCTGCAGACTCCGCACACTCCAGGGGGCTCTGGTGTATTCATGGGATGCGACTCTATTCTGAATGGAGATCCGCAAGACACGAGAGAAACATGAATACTGCTGGTTCCAGAAAAGGCGGCTGCTTATGGCCCATCACTTGTTGGAAGGGTACTTTTGGTTACTATCCGTCAACAAAAACAAACTGCACCCCATTTTCGCAGCACACTGACCTGCCAACTTATTCAGCGAAAAGGACTTCTCGCCATGCTGGAATATAACAGCCCAGTTCTTCCGAGGGGTAAGTCTACATCAGGGGTTCTCAGCCTCTTTCTGAGGTCCCCCAACATGTTATAAAAATTCCACGGCCCATCTGTGCCACAACTGTTTTTCTGCGTAGAAAAGCCAGGGCCTGCATCAGGGGGTAGCAAGCCAGGTAATTGCACGGGGCCCCACGCCACAGGGGGCCCCACGAAGCTAAGCTGCTCAGGCTTCCGCCCCGGGTGGCGGGGCTCAGGGCAGCCTGGCTTTGGCTTTCTGCCCAGGGCCCCAATGATTCTCATGCTGGCCCTGTGGGGTGGACCCCCTGAAACCTGCTCGCTGCCCCCCAGGGGGCCTCACACCCCTGGTTGAGAACCGCTGATCTACATGGCTCCAGAATGGCTGAATGCTGCCCGCTGTGGAGCTACACTGAGTTACACCAGCTGAGGATCTGGCCTGTTATTTTCAATTGCTGCTGGCATTTCTGAGACGACTCCTAGCATTGACATCACTGTTCGGTAAGAACATTTGGGACACTGGCATTCTGGGACCTCTTACCAGAGAATGGAAATCGGATTCCCTCCTGCCGTAATATCACTTCAGCAAATGGCACAATGAATTCATAATCACAAATTAGGTATTATGTTTACATTCTATACAGCAAACCTCTCTTATGGTTGCTAAGCCAGCATGAAAGCGGGATGCAAATTGACTTCTATAGCCTCTGGGCTTGATTTTGCCTGTAGGCACAGTCTTGAGCACAGGGTGGTAAGTAAGTTGCACCAGCCCAGGAGGTATTGTGCCTCAGAGACCCCCAGCAGAGGTACAATTCCCTCCCTGCTTCACCCTTGCTCCAGGGGATAGTGGATGCTGATGTATACCAGCAACAATGTACAACACCGCTCCAATGTACCACTCAGTGCAAAGGTCCCCCTCATTTTTAACTCTCGCCTAAGTCTTCAGCTGCTCCATCAAGTAGTACGAAAACCAGCACTGCCCACTTACTTCTGGGTTCAGATAGCTTGTGTAGGGGCACACGGTGGGGGGGTCTCATTCCGCATTCCAGGCCTGAGGACCAACACAATCTATTCCACACTAATCGGGATAGTAATATATTTCAGCAACCAAAGTCCATAAATGGACTCTTTGAGGTATCTAACAAATTAATCTGTTCCAACAAATCCATGGCCATTTAAATCTTCACAGTCATCTCTTTGCTGGATAACACAGCCACAGGATTAGAACTTAATCTCCTACTTCACTGGCACTTGAACTAACTCTCAATAGTAGCGTCATAGGGCTTATGACACAGAGTGGAGCAGTTCTGATTCCATCCAGTAGATGGCAGTAGGGCACAGACACTAGCCAGCCCAGTAAATAACTTTAAAACTTAAACCAATATACATTTTTCCTGAAACAAACAACTAATTTCAGAATCATTGTGTTGCAAGTTTCATGGGCATTCCATAGGAAAATTGGCTTGTTTTATAACTAAACTCACCAGAAAGGAATTGAAGTATTTGTGGCACCTTAGCGACTAACAAATTTATTTGAGCATAAGCTTTCGTGAGCTACAGTTCACTTCATCGGATGCATTCAGTGGAAAATACAGTGGGGAGATTTATATACACAGAGAATATGAAACAATGGGTGTTACCATACACAATGTAATGAGAGTGATCAGGTAAGGTGAGCTATTACCAGCAGGAGAGCGGGGGGGGGGGGCGGGAAGGGGAACGGTGGGAACCTTTTGTAGTGATAATGAAGGTGGGCCATTTCCAGCAGTTGACAAGAACATCTGAGGAACAGTGGGCGGGCGGGGGGGAAATAAACATGTCAAGGTTCCTTCCCCACTCTGAATTCTAGGGTACAGATGTGGGGACCTGCATGAAAACCTCCTAAACTTACTTTTACCAGCTTAGGTTAAAACTTCCCCAAGGTACAAACTATTTTACCCTTTGCCCTTGGACTTTTGCTGCCTCCACCAAACATCTAACCAGGTTTATTTTATTAGGAAAGAGACCATTTCGAAACGTCTTTCCCCCCAAAATCCTCCCAACCCTTGCACCCCACTTCCTGGGGAAGGTTTGAAATCCTCACCAATTTGCATAGGTGACCAGAGACCCAAACCCTTGGATCTTAGGAACAATGAAAAAGCATTCAGTTTCTGAAAAGAAGAAATTTAATAGAAGTAAAAAGAATCACCTCTGTAAAATCAGGATGGTAAATACCTTACAAGGTAATTAGATTCAAAACACAGAGAATCCCTCAAGGCAAAACCTTAAGTTACAAAAAGACACAAAGAAAGGAATATCCTTATGCTCAAATAAATTTGTTAGTCTCTAAGGTGCCACAAGTACTCCTTTTCTTCATGGGGAAATAGTTTTACTTTGTGTAATGACCCATCCACTCCCAGTCTTTATTCAAGCCTAAGTTAATTGTATCCAGTTTGCAAATTAATTCCAATTCAGCAGTCTCTCGTTGGAGTCTGTTTTTGAAGTTTTTTTTGTTGAAGAATTGCCACTTTTAGGTTCTGTAATCGAGTGACCAGAGAGATTGAAGTGTTCTCCAACTGGTTTTTGAATGTTGTAATTCTTGACATCTGATTTGTGCCAATTTATACGTAGAAACTGTCCAGTTTGGCCAATGTACATGGCAGAGGGGCATTGCTGGAACATGATGGCATGTATCGCATTGGTAGATGTGCAGGTGAATGAGCCTCTGATAGTGTGGCTGATGTGATTAGGCCCTATGACGGTGTCCCCTGAATAGATATGTGGACACAGGTGGCAACGGGCTTTGTTGCAAGGATAGGAATTGTTTTTGAATGACTGAATATTTTTGCTACAATCTGGCAAATAATGGGCCAGATTTCCAAAAGACATCAAGGCCAGATTTTCAAGTGCTGAGCATCCCAAAACTGGGACCAGATCTTCAAACAAAAAAAGCCCAGGTGCCATTTTAGCATTTAAATAAGTGTTCAGTAACTAAAAGCTCCCATTAGCTACAGGGTGGGTAATGTTTTCTCAGACAAATTGGAGATTTGGTCTGATGTTTTAGAAAACTGATTAATTCCTAGTGGATGGAAACCACGATATTGCTTTCCTTTCTCCTCGCTTTGTTCCCTTTCCAGTCCTTTATTTTTTTTTTTTTGTCCTTTTTTCCTCCCCTTGTTTTTTTTGGGGGGGAGGGAAAGAAATCATTTTATATAAATAAAAATAAAAGCTTCCATCATGACACTTATGGCCAGATTGTGAAATGAGCTAAACACGCACCATGCGCCTAATATCCTGAGTGCTTTTGAAAATCTAGCCCAGCGTGCCTCATTCTGCTCTGTCTTACTCCACGCTTACACCAGTGTATCGGCATTGATTTCACTGTGGTTACTTCAAGAGGAGAATCAGGGACAGATTCTGCATGGGTTAAAGTGTGCCATCTTTTTCCCTGTCCCCATCCCCCAAATCTCTACTGCCGTTTCACCCCACGATGTAATGAGTTCTCTCTCTCCAGTCCTCCCCCAACCACATGAATGGATGTGCCCTTCGCTGACACTTTTTATGATTTCCTAGCAACGTGTATACATCTCCCCACTGGCATTTTTTTTGCTGATTTTGGGCTTCGGGTCCCATAAACACCAAGAAACTGAACGGGCCCCTCCCTCCACATAAATTGCACAGAGTAAATGTGCCAGTGATTCATCAGCATGCCCAGCACTTTCAGGGGGTCCATCCCTCCCTCACCCCCTCGCTTTCTTCCTGTCACCCTCTCAACCCCCCATCACGCCTGTCTCTCCTTTGTCAGGGCTTTTTGTGCCATCTGTGGTCTGCACAGACAGGTGCTGGATTACGAGCAAACGTGTCGGGAGATTTGCTGCTATTGTTCTTCCAACCATCTGCTGTGACGTGAGTGCATCCGCTCTAATCCCTGCACCCAGTGCTTCTGCGTGGAACCAGCCACAAGAGAGACGGATTTGCAAGATCTTATACAGCTGCCCTAAAACCTGATTTGGGGCACTTAATAGGGTAGCACCTGGAGGCCCCCCCAGTTAGGATCAGAGTCCTGTTGTGCCAGGCACGGTATAAACAGCATGTAGAATAACAGGCCCGGGTCCATGAGTAGAGCTCTTTGGTGTTACTGTAAGACAAATAATAAATAAGAGACTGTCAGCACCCCAAAGCTACACAGACTCAACAGACCAGGCAGACAGCAGATGCCAAGGCACAGCAAGGGGAGTGACTGGCACAGCAGGAAGCAGTGGGGTCAGAGAGAAGGGTCACAGCACACATTTTATTTTATATTCTTTTTAGATTAAGAACAATCCCCAGCACCCAATACCGGAGTCACCAGGAGACAGAGTCTCCGCAGCTCCCTGCATGCAGGGCCACACAGCCTGTGTGAGAAACAGCAAGTGAAAGCGCATCTGTGTGATGAAGGATGTACCCTATAGCCAGAACTGGCGGTTACCCAGGGCAGCAGAATACCGACTATCCTGTGAGTGACTGCAGGGTTATAGGAGGCAGATGTTTTCCACTTTGCCGGAGGCAACGGAAGACTGACATCACGTATGGCAGTGGAACTGCACCTAAAAAGACTCAGTAAAAGGAGCCAAGAGGCAGGTCCTTTTAGGATACTGGCAGGGACTCTGGTGAAAGCAGATACCAGCAGACTGGTAACCTAAAGCTCAGCAGCACCCTGCTTCATGCCAGAAACAGAGGGTGATTGGAAAGGGCAGAGTGCATTTGGCAGGAGTGCAATAAAAAATGAAGCCACTTGGCATTTCATCCCTTGATCTGGGGGTGAGGCTGGGTCGCAGTCAAAGTGTTTGCTAGATAAACTAAGGCAGGAACTATATTTTAAAACATATTTCAATTGAAACCCCTTCTCCTGATATTAGGCTCTTATTGCAAAGGAAGTGCCTGTGTGACCGTTTTGTTCTGATCCCTCGAACAGACTTCTCCATGCTTTAATGCTTATTTTGGACAGCAAAGGGTGTGGTGTTGGCTTTTGCCAACACCCATCAATCCCCATGAACCTTCGTCTCATGTCCTTCCACCATTTGCATCTTTCGGCACCTAAATACTTTTGAAACTCTGGCCCTTAAATCAATATGACTTAGGCCCCTAAACCCTTAGGGCACTTTTGAACATTTTACCCTATATCTAGTTTACCCAGAACCCGTGCCTGACACTTAAAGTGAGTTGCTAGAGTTTTGGAAATCCACTTCAGAGAAACTAAAGGCCCATGTGTGTTCTCTCTGCATCTAAACGACAAAGAGGCCATATATGACAGAAGCACACTTTTACTCAGCAATCTACGGTCCAGTTTGCTTACTCTTTCAAGGCTTCATAGACCTTGAACTAGCCAAAAAGAGTCCTGATTTATCCTACCACAGTTTAGGAGACTGATAAATAACTGCTCAGTTCCTATCTGCTGATCTCAAAGTGCTTTGTAATACTGAAGTACTATGCTTGCTTTCCTTTCTCTGCAAGCACATCCACAAGTCCTGGAAACAATACTTACCCCTCTTGCACCACACTGAGCCCAACCCACTTACCCGACATGGCATGAGAGTTCAGGGACAGAAAGATGTATGGGCTCAGATTAGTGTAAGGCACCAAATGTTGGGCCTTGAAATTCTGGAGCTCTATCATCTTTGTAGGGGCGCTCAGCCATACTTGAATGGGCCCTGCCTTTTAGCAAGTCTGCCTGTTGAACTGCATTGCCTAATTCACGTAACTAACTCCCTTGCAACGGAACATCACATGATGGAAGGACAACTGCCACCCTCATCTGCGCTCTGAGGATGATTTTGTCAATGCACAGTACAGAACTCTGTTGGGTGGCCAGATTATCCATTATTTCCTCGTCTTGAGATGAAAAGGCCATTACATTCCTCTTTCATCTAACCACTCTCTCCTCAATGATTGATTCGCCCAGTAGCTCTCCCACTCTGACCTTCATCTTTACTCTCTTGGGTAGAACAGCGATCAAATGAGTTTCACCAGGGAGGTTCTCAGATACTATAGCGATGGGCAGCGAGATAAAAATGCTAAAACAAACAGATTATCCCCATTTTACAGAAGGGAAAGGAGGCACGTGGTAGATTAACTGACTTGCCTAAGGTCACACAGGAAGCGTGTGTCTCAGCTGGGAATTGAACCGAAGTGTCCTGTGCACCAGCCAGGGCCATCTCCGTTAGCACTATAAAGGTTCCAAAAGAACTAGTTCAATAATTCCCTGTTAATTATGTTTTTTGTGAATTGTTAACATTTGATTGCTAAATAATTATTTGTGAATACATTTTTCCCCACTACTCTACCATCCCCAGCTTCCAGAAGGAAAGAAACATGTTTGCTCTATTTAAAGAGCTTAATTCTCACCAGAATGTATAGGGAACTAGTCCCAAAGAACTTCCAGAGTAGACTATATTGACTGGAGGGCCTTTGAATTCCAGAACCACTACAGAGTATTATCCACCTTGTGGATCCTAGCCCAGGGACAGGGCTATGCCTGTTTACACTAGCTGAGCCTCTCGTCCAGAGCCTTTAAGCTCTCGCGGATATCTTCGATCAGGCCTTCATTTCAGAATGAGGGGAGTACAGGTATTCTGGGATGAATTCCACTGTAAATACTCAGTGATTCATGGTTTAGCTTTTCATGCCACTCTAAATAGTGGGAGCTGTCAAAATTGATCTGAGTCTTCATGGTACAGTACTTCAGCATGCGAACAAGCTGTAGATTAAATTTGTTGCTGTTGCCCAAAATAGCTTTGAAATATCAATCCAGGTAAGATATTCGTGGAGGAGACAGTGGGTGCTGGGAATCAGGGCAAATCTTCACATCTACACTTAACCCCCATTCTCTCTACAGGTGTGATGTAAATAGATGAGCCTTCTTCGCACCCCGCTCTCCGTCACAGCCTGGTAAGCCGGGAACCGCGGGGAAACCTTCTCTGCAGCTGCCATTTTGGTCAAATAAATCTTGTGGGATTGGGAAACCTCTCAGAACAAGGAGGGATTTTCCTGGCTTTATTTAAAAGCTATTAAGCAGTGTGCTTGTATAAGAGGTTAACCTTCTTCACCCCAGCTGGGATTTTCAAAGGAATCTAAAGAAGTTAGGTGCCCAAATCCATACCTAGTTACCTCTTCTGTAGGGAGTAAGCATTGGACCTAAGGTCCAGGTAGCCCATGCAGCAGTGACAGTGGGATGCTTATTCCCCTGCATAAGCATGTAGACCAAGTTATAACCTAGCCCTAAAGTGATCTGGACATTTTCCCCCTCCCCTCCCAGGATAATAATGCATGATCCCTCTTCCCTTTCCAGCGCAGCAGAGCAGGCTGCAGGCAGAAGAGATGGATAGCAGATTAAAGCGAAGTATTTATAACAAGGAAAAAATTGGCAGTTTATGAAAATAAAGCACTGAAAATCTTATCTCATCACGCCCTCAGGGCCAAGGGAGTTAAGTGACATGCAGTCTCTAAATAACTTCCTTCTGAGGCTGCCACGGCACATCCAATGGATGAATAACGTCTATAGGTGTGTGTATAATCAGACTACCTCACCTATCCCAAAGGGATGTGCCACCCAGCTCTAGGTTTATTCCCTGGGTACTACATGTAGCCATCCCAATGACTTGGATAAACATGCTTCTACCTGCTTTTCTTTGATACATGAGCTTCTCCTTTCCTTTCTTCAGTGTAACCATTCTTCCTACTGAAAAAGGCTATTAAAGCATTAGTACAATTCTCCCTCTGGCTTTGTCACTGATGTAGGTAACAGATATACAACCTGTGATACTTAACTTCACAGAGAAAGGGATGGACTGCTTATGGGGGAAAAACATTTTCCAATTGGAAAATGCTCTCAAGTTAAACAGGAAAGGAAAGTATTTTTCCCAAACTAAAACTAAATTCATACTGGACATTGTTCTTTCTAAATGGGATGGTATAGACTGGGGGCATGCACAAATATTTTTAACAATCACTTGAAATTCAAGGCTTTTTGCATTCCCTTTTGAACCTATAAATGTTTCCAAGGTCACCAATAGTTACAATAAGGGAAGAGTGGTTGGTAAGTGTACATTGACGCATATGTACATTTCAGCATATGTGCACTGCAAAAAATTACAAAATTACAAATCAAGACACTGTGAGGTGGTATGATAATGCACAAAAACAGCCAGTCTTTTCAGGTGAAATTTTATGAAAGAGAAATTGTGAATTTCACAGCCAGTTTTAGCACCAGCATTCTCATGGAGTTGTTGGAGGTGAAAGAGAAAAACAAAGTGAAAGATTGCAAGAAGAATATGCCTGTGAATCTATATTAGAATTTCACATCAGCTTGGTCTGGTGGCGTTTGCTTTCTGGGAATGTTCCAGCAAAGGTATGAGGTTCTGGAATGTTTGTTTACCATCGAATTTAGAGCAAACATTGCAGAATATTCACAGAAAGGGAATTTTGAATTCATAATTACACGTATTTGCACTGGAAACCCAATTATAACCAGAAACAATACCACATGTCCAGACAAAACACCCAGAAGAATTTAAATTCAGTGATAAGTTATTCCCCTGCTCTGCTCTAGTTAAAAACACCAGCCAAGGAGGCAGTGAAGCTGGGCTCAGGTGCAGCTAGTTTACCAGCTGTGATGCAGCCAAGTTGCTCAGCATTTCCTGCAAGGCACTGAGGGCCCCAAACTCCCAAAGCAGTCACTCAGCACCACTCCCCACAGGGGATATGGGACACTTAGCCTGATCAGGACTTTAGTGAAGGACTTAAGCATATGCTTAACTTAAAGCACTGAAGTCCGCAGGACTACTCGTATCTATGTTTGCAGTTAGGCATGCACTTACGTACCTTGCTGAACTGGGGCTTTAATCAGCAGGGAACTATATAAGCAGGAGGAGGACATGGGCATGTCTTGCTCTGGTACTTGATTTGGAGAGTGGGGGAAACTCTCCCTGGATTGAAAGCACTGGATGATGTTGTCTGCAAAGCCTTGTTTTGCTCAGTTGATTTTGCTTGAATCCTGGTTGGGATCCCTAGAGAAGTCCTGGCTTTAGCCTGGGGCAGACAGGCAGCATCAGCCAGTCAGTTCTCAGTGCCCCGTGGCTAGCGAGTGTTCTGGCTACATTGTGACAGCATCTTTGAGACTTGCAGCTTTTGGGACGACTTAATCCACCTTCCTAAACAAAAAAAAACAACGGATACAAAATGCTGTACAATCAGATTTCTAGGCATAGCACAAGATGTATTACTACCACATAGTCCTCACCCTGAAGAGCTGATCCCAGATCCACTAAATTAAATGGAAAAACTCCCATTGACTTCAGTGGGCTTTATCCTAGGGCTGTAATCTCCCTGTGCCTCAGCTGCCCATGGGCAACAAGAGGATTTAACAATGTAATCCCCGCCGCAAAGAGCTCGCCCCTTCCCATCTGTCTGTATAGTGACTAGCAGAATGGTGGTCGGGGCCTCTAGGTGCTACTGTAATGCAAATGATAATAATGAACTCCTGGCCCCCCGGTGATGGTGCTACCAACTTGAGCCATGCCGAAGCTGAGCAAGAGGAATATCAAAGTGAAGTGGAGCCATTTGCTGGAAATAAACATCAAGGCAAAAGGAAGATGTTACTTCCCCTTTTGTTTGGCCATCATCCTGAGACCACACTCCGTCCCCTTGACTTTAAAGCCATTCTACAGGAGCAGATGATTAATAATGCAGTGGCTGTCTGCTTGAGTGAGGGATCTGGGGGAGGTGGACTGACAGCTGCTTGCTGTTCCATTATTGAAGAGATTTGGGAACAGACAACCTGCTTTTCCATTCAGTTTTCAATGATTATTTATACACCATCTACCTTTGTTAGATGCTGCCCTCACTTAGCAAGCAGTCACGTAATAATTGTGTATTCTTGCCTAGCCTGAGGCTTCTGGAGGATTGCCCAGGTGCTCATGTTCACCTCTAGCATCTCAGGATATATGGTGATGTCACAAGGTTGGCCAGAAAGCCAGGAGTCTCCTGATTTGGAGGATGGAGGGGGCGAGGGGGGTTGTTCCATAGGTTTACAAAAAAACTTGCTTCAGAGCTGCCACTCTCCATGAAGTGCTGCTGGAGTAGGAAGAGATGGGCAGACTCATTTCTTCCTCTGCCCAAGGTGCTAAAGCCCTCCCAACATAACCCTTCCTAAATCCCCCAACAAGAAACTCTCCCCCTCACGCACTGATCCATACCATCACCTCTCTGCTGCCCATGTCCCAGGTAGGAAGTCTGGTCGCACTCCATAGTTGACTCAGGTCTGACCACGAAAGGAATG
Source organism: Lepidochelys kempii (assembly GCF_965140285.1). Classification (NCBI taxonomy): domain Eukaryota; kingdom Metazoa; phylum Chordata; order Testudines; family Cheloniidae; genus Lepidochelys; species Lepidochelys kempii. Next base: position 19,004,641 of record NC_136394.1, on the reverse strand, counting down.
TTGGCTGGAATAGAGAAATGGGAACAGTCTGCATGGGCCATAAAGAAGGCAGTTCTTGTCTGGGTTCCCCATTCTCCAGATTAGACCCTTTATAGTCTTGATTTAACAACATACAAAGCTGTACGGGCATGACTTTTTCACCAGCTGCACAAAGAGACATGCATGGGAGGAGACAGAAGGACAGGGGAGATCAGCTGAGAGGAAGATCTCACGGTTTTCATTTATGTGACAACCTTCTGAATGGGTTCAGCAGTGAACCCCAGGACCTCTGAATCTAGAGGCATGAGCTTCTACCGCTGGAGCTACAGGATCAGGTCCATTAGCCTGGAGGTAGTAGCCGACTCATAAAACTCCTATGTGATCCAGCCACTAGAGCAGACAGAGACACTCTCAGCCAGTGTGTTGCACTGATCTTAAGACGGAATTAAGCGCCTGTACCATGCAAGCCACAAGGACCGTGGGGACAGCAATTACGGGAATTATTACATTTTATAATTATGACTGGTCCAATAAAAGTTGGTCCAATAAGAGACATTACCTCACCCACCTTGTCTCTTTAAAATCCTGGAACCAACACGGCTACAATACTGCAAACAATATTAAGCTGTCGGCTCCTGGAGGCAGGAGCATTTTATAATTATGTGACAGGGCAACTGACTCTCAAGCACCACTTTCGGGCCTCAGGGTGGTGCTGCAAATGTCCCCTGCTCTGATTTCCCTCTTCCGGAGTCCCCAATAATTCTATGGAAGCTTTCTGAATAGAATTAGCATTTTGCGGGGTTGTACACCTCCGGCATCTCTCATCCAGCTCAGATTCTCAGGTACGGCTTTGGCACATGTATACATGAGGACACACAGGCCTGCGCTCAATCTTTGCTCTCAACTGTGTTATTGCAGTAAAGCCAAAAAATAACCCCACAATGGTGGTGGTGACCGATCCCCACCCAAATCCACATGGTTCTTCAGCAACAACTGGAATAGGAAAGTGAATTTGTCATGCCCTGTGCTACTTGATCCATCAGTTCTCCCGTCAGCTGGAGGGAGGTGACCTCTATGCCTCCTATCTAAACACAGAGGGGCAGTCAGTAAAACCAGCAACTTCTCTAACTGAGATATTCATATCAGGATTGGTCTGATCCTTCCCCAACAGCAAAAACATCACGTTATCATCAGTCCCAGTGCACACCCACTCTTTAAATATACATGGAGAAATCATTAAGCAGAACCACCTAAAAACCAGATTGAAAAACCTTGCTAATGGAACAGGAAAGATATTTCTAATGAACAACAACAACAGGGGGTATATAATGATTTCTTTGTGTCTAGATGGGGAGGTGATGTTTACAGAAAACCGAAAGCCCCAGGGGACTTCAGCAAAATAAGAAGCACTACAATATTCTGCTTATACAGAAAGCTGAATTATGCTCTAATGGTATCTCATAACCCAATATACAAGCCTGCTTCATAGAGGTTTTTACCCAGGAGACCACACACAGGTGTTTTTTTAAATAAATACTTTGCCTGCTACAACCTCCTTCTATAATGCAAAAGCCTGTTTTATGTCCATATATCATGTATTCAGCCGCCACGTGCTCAGATGTCAGAATATTGAAGTAACGGAGTCTGTGAAGCCCAACACTTCTAAAAGTAGTATAGCAGCTCCAAAATGGTAGCAGTTTGCTCCTATATCGTGTGTGCATCTGAAGACCTCAAAGATTGACAAGGACCCAGCAGGGTGTATCATTAAACTCATTTTGCTGGTGGGTAGACTGAGCCATAGGCAGGTTAAATGATCCATTCATGAGCCCAGAGCTTATCAGTGGCAGAGACAGGAAAAGAACCAGAAGTCCTGATTCACATTCTCCTCTCTAATCATTGCCATGCATTTCCTTCCATAGCTAAGGCAGGTGGAGATCACAGAGATGTATAGGTGGAAAGAACCTCTAGTCCACACACCCCTCCGCCTGCAGAGGCAGGATTAAGTATAACGAGGCAGCGGTTGTCAGAATAGGTCCGAGACATTCTCTCACTTAGCTCTTCATGCACTAAATTGCTTATTATCTCCCACACTGGCAAGATGCATGTGCTCACATTTAAGGTCCGAGCTAGCACTAACCTCTAGGGCAAGAGTCTTAGTTTGTGTAAATCAATGTATGCCCATTAATCTGCCCCTCCATTTTTTGTCTAGTGTGATTCAATAGTTCATACAGGAGCATCTAGAAATGTCTTTGCTAATCCAACCTACTGGCCTCTTCCACCCCCATCTCCAATATGGTGGTGTAATTTTTTTGTCCTCCCCCCCAACCACCACCCGTTTTCTCTCTCTCAATTCTATTTGTCCATGCAATTATGGTAAAAACATGCAGAGATGTGCATGTTTCTGTAAGTTTGTTTGCACAGGCAAGAGACAGAAAATCTGGCCTGTAACAAGCAAGCAAGCAACTTAAACCAGCTGCAAATCTCAAAAGTCTTTATCCCAAAGTATACACAAGCAAGGAAATAGACTGAGAAGGAGGCTTCATTGCTCACTTTCATGCTCTCCAGCGATGGATGTATTAGATGAAGCAAGCATGATCTCATCCTCTGTTTTGAAATTATGTGTAGGGTTGCAGGTGCCTCTTATCTGAGGGGAGATCTCATGGGTGCGATGTAAGGCTGAGCAGTTCTGTCAACAAGACTGCTGCTCTTATCAAAAGCTAGTACATAAGTAAAGGGAACTGATACACAGGAACAGCAGAGCAGCGGGTGGGGGTGGGAGGAAAGAGCTGGAGGGATGAGATTCATGTGGCATGATATGACAGCCTTGAGCCGGCTCAGCACCCTGGTACTAATGCAGCTCACTGCCATGCAGGGATCCAACCTCAAATTCCATTTGCAGACTCTTTTTTCCTATGCCAACACCATGGAAATGAAGGGGAGCGGGTGTTGCCTGTTGTTTCCATAATGACCCTGTAACAACAAGCTGATTTAGATCAAAAGCAGTGCTCCAAAAAGGGCCTTGGTAAACTGCGATGATCTTAGTTGGGAGGATAAATATAGCTAGTCATCATGCTTCATGGCTTCCAGCGTCCTAAACGCTGGGTACCGGACGTGCCCCGTGGGAAAGTGAATCTACAGGAAGACTACAGACAGCAGGTGTGTCGGAGCTAGGGGTTGAGGAAGGTGCTTACAGATAATGAAGCCCCTGACACGCAAGCATCAGCTGAGTTCTGTGGAAGCCATAATCTGATCAACTCAGATTAAACCAAGCAAGATCATTAAGGTTAGCGAGATTGCAAGGCAGAATATCAGCCAGGCTTCCCATGGGAGTTAGGCACCCAACTGCCATTTGTGCCTTTGACAATCAACCCCAAATCTTAGTCACTCAGGAGCTATGTTTCAGCAGCTGCAAAAATACCAAACAAAACAAAGTCAAAGACAGATAGATAGTGGGAAAAGAAAAGGTTCTATCGTACATAAACCTTGCCTGGAAATAGATTTTTGAGGCTCTTCCAACCCCAGATAAATGAAGCAAAAAGCAGCATGCATGTTGCATAGATGAGAGGAAAGCACCTCAAGTCATCCTGCACAAAGAAGTGATCAAGGCCCTGGTCCTGCCACAAACTCCTGGTGGGAAGAGACCTGCACTCAGACCCTTAAAAGCCAGTGTTCCATTCTGGCAGGGCCCCATTGATCTCAATGGGGCTCCACATGGGTTCAGGGGTCTGCTGACTTGGAAATCAGTGCAGGACTGGGGCCGAATGCTAAGCTATAGGGGACCCCTCTCTGTATCTATCTCAGCACAAATCAGTGTCAGTGACTGGGACATGGGTGGTAGCATCTGGTGGTCAGAGCAGGCATCAACAGGCAGGAGCCAGAGCCCAGGGTCAGACCCAGGACTGAGGCCAGGCAGGACCAGGGCTGGGTCCAAGACTGGAATAAGCAAGCATAGGTACTATCTCAGCTTTGAGCACCAACAAACTGGTCCTGCTGGGCTTAAGATGACTCTGCTGACTCTTCCTAGCCAATTAGGCAGCCTACTACAGAATGGCTCTGCTGCAGGCCCTGTTTCCTGATGCTCTCCAAATGAATCTGTCTCAGGCCGGTACTGCTCGGAAATCCGACCATGGGGGAATTGCATTCAGCCCTTCACTTTGGCATCATTCTTTGCTCTGCCTTCCTGCTCTTCTTGATCATCAATAAACTTCCCCAGCCATAAACAGCACAGGACTCCAAATACAGCTTCCTGCCTCCACCTCTGCTTTATAAACCCTCCGAGGCGTTTGCAGGCTTTTTAGGAGTAAAGAGACAGAGCGAGAAGTAATAAAAGCATGTGACTTACTCCCGGACAAAACTGTACCCCCCCCACCACCACACACACACTGCTCTTTGCTCCCCACAGAGGCATGTTGGGTCAAGTACTTGAAACCTTTATTAGATACACCACTCGGAGGTCTGCGTGACTCATCTGCTCACCAGCTCTGCAGGAGAAATTGCACTTAGTTACCAGTGGTTGATGGGCCTCTAGGGACTCATGACGCAGCTGTGGGTAAACAAGCAAAGATATGCCATGTTGTCTGCAGCACGGCTTTAAAGACTTTTCTGTTTTGCAGGAAAGAGCAGGTTGAGTCACTGGGTCAGATAAGGCCTTTGAATATTACTCACTTTAGATTAGATTGGCCTAGCTGTCACTTAGCCACTAGGGGAGTAAGGGCCCCTCTCCACTCACTCTCCTCTTGGCCATGCTCAGTGTGGAGAGAAGGGACTCTTCACACAATGCTTTCCCCTGGGGAGGAGGGGATGGGTGGGAGGCGGCCTGGCTCTCAGTGCCCCGAACCAGCCAGCTAGCGCAGATGGCCAGGCTTCCCTGGGGGGAACAAGCTGCTCCAGGGAAAGGCGGGTGAGGTAATTTAGCGTGATTCTCTGAGTCACCATTGGTTCTCTGCTCGCTGTTGGGCTGGTGCCACTACTCGCACACCACCCCTCACCCAGTTTGGGTTTTAAAGTCGTGTCCTTCAAGCCCGTTAGTTCTAAATAAAAAACAGTGACATGACATGTTTATGGCATCTTTTAACCCCCAAAAGCTGAGTCATGGCTCATGACATCCCTGCCCTGTCAGTCAGCACTTTTGGGGCTGTCTGAAATAGGCCCTGCTCCAGCCAATGGCATCCTCCACGGCTGATGCCCAGGGCCTGCTGAAGCGGATTGCCATCTCACAGCTACAGCTAAGGTGACCCCTGGAGACCGAAAGGCAGAGCAGATTCACCAACATTGCGAAAGGCACTTGTTGGGGAGCAGGAGAATAGAGAGGAACAATGTCAAGAGGAAGAGGAGGCCAGGAGAGGCTATGTCCGCAGGGGAAGCTAACCAAGTACTAAAGCTGGGGATCACTGAGACATCCATAAGGAATCCAAGTCATGGATTGCTCTAGTATCCCAGTAAAGATGAACAGATACTTGCCTAGAACAACCGGGGCCTGTCCAAAGTCAAGTCAAAGGAAGTGCTCCCCGTGACTTTAATCTGCTTGGGCTCAGGCCCTTAATGCAGTGTTAAAAGTTTAACAACTATCCGATGCCAAAGAGAGATGAACCTCTGTCTCCTAGGTGTTCCCATATCCCTTGTACAAATTTCAGACCAGTTCTTGTCTCAGTCATTGTATGGTTCCTACGCCTGCATTGTCCGACTGGAATTTCTCAGTGAGTTGGAAAGGGGGCTGGTGTTTCTGCCTTCCCACTCATTCTTTGGTGGTCAAAGCTGTCTTGAGGCCTTGAAGAACAGCGTTTACCTGACAAATGGGAGTGAACTCCTAAGGGCTGGAGCAGAAGCAGTTTTTTCCACCAGCAGAATTTGCATGTCTGTTGGCGTTCTCCATCCCAGGCATACATCCTGACTCTGTTTCAGACACACAGAGGAACTAATTCCATCTCCAATCTGCACCTTTCACAGGTGGGAAGGCTATGGGTGAAATCCTGACCCCTGGGTAATCAAGAGCAAGACTTCTATTGACTTCAAAGGGGCCAAGATTCCACCTATGTCAAATACAGTACACACAAGATTCCCTCAGCCTTCCAGGTTCCTTAACATATAGAGGAAAGCAACTTGTACAGGAATTTGGTGGCACCTGGATGTCTAGCCAGGTGCAGCCTCTAGGCAGAGAAGAGCCTAGTAACACCCAGAATGGTGCCATCCCTACTGTGAGTGACTAAATCTGGTTGGCATGACAGTGACAAGGGATGACGTGTTGATCTATATTGCTAATAAGATGTAAGGATTCTGCATTCTTCACCTACCCACACCTGACTAGTGATTGGCATGAGCATTAATCAGCTTATTTCATCTAGTATCTGCCTGAAGTTTCCTGCCTAGGAGAAAATCTGCGTATTAGCTACGCTTCTGATCACACCCTTGAAACCCTGCGTTTCCACCCCACTCCCGAGAGGCCACACCCGCGTTCAAAAGAAAGGATGTTGTGTTTTCCAGTCCCATGCCCCAATCCCTTTAGACAGATTTCACAGTAATTGTAAAGCCAAGTTGCCTGGATTGCATGTGGCAGCTTCGTTTCAATGTTTATCCAAGGTGCTGCACAGCTCCAGCTGTGATCTGTCAGTGGTTATTTCCATACCCTTCGTTTCACCCTTGTACGCGAGCATGTACCAAGGAGCGAGCAGTAATTAAAAGAATTGGGGTCTATTTAATTACCTTCTGACATGATAGCGCAACGGCTGCTTTCAAAGCAGCGCGACTCTCTGGCAAATCGAATCTAATGGCAGTCAAACAGCGGCTTGGGATCTGCATCCTATTAGTGCAGGTTGTCTCCATTAGCAAAAAAGCAGGTTTCTCATTTCCAATTAACAAGGGAACATGCCCGTTTAAGGACAAAACCCTCAGCAGAAGTGGAATTTAAAGGGGAAAATTTCAGTACCTAGCACTGACAGCCTCAGCTGTGTACATGCCTCAGGTGCTGGCTGAAAAATGGAGTTGAATTAAAAAGGTTTGTCATTATTATCTATCATTAGTATCATTAGTAACATGTAGCGGGCCCATCCAGGGAACTCTTTGTGCTGTGGACTGCACACACATACACACAGGAACAGAAGAATCCTGGGACTAAAGCTCCATTTCTGTATGTGCTACATGCTTGTCTTTGTGTCGGGATTTAATGGATTCTAATGGTCACTCTCTCTTTCTGTATCCCTCAGACTGGGTATATTTTGATGCTTGATTGTATTTGTTGAAGGTCACAGCAGTGCTGAAACCAGAATGATCTTATTTTATCTTCAGATCAGGTACAGGGCACAGAGCCACCAGGATGACTGCCCTTCGGCCTCCACTTGCTGCCTCATCACTAATGACCTCAACCTGCCTGCGGGCTTTTAGCAACTCTTCCCTTCCATAACAACCAGGACTCCCTTTCATGATCTCTGCAGCTGCCCTCTGATCCCCCACCAGCCTCCTGACCATGGGAGGTCATAATTATCTTTAGAGGAATCCCTCTGGGAACTCAGGGAGGCCTTGACGGGTGTGACAGACATACACAACCATCAGGGCTTCTGAGGGCAGTGCATGTGTAGCTCGAGTCTATCTCATTGCCTTCAGTGAGGCTGGCTGCCCCAATAATCTATTGCTGTGGTTTTTACCCTGTGGTCCACAGATCGCTGGGGGTCCGCAGACTATGTCTATGATTTTCAAAGGGGTCTGCACTTTCATTTGAAATTTTTTAGAGGTCTGCAAATGAAAAAAGGTTGAAAACCACTGATCTATTGCAGGTTTCAGAGTAACAGCCGTGTTAGTCTGTATTCACAAAAAGAAAAGGAGTACTTGTGGCACCTTAGAGACTAACCAATTTATTTGAGCATAAGCTTTCGTGAGCTACAGCTCACTTCATCGGATGCAGCTCACGAAAGCTTATGCTCAAATAAATTGGTTAGTCTCTAAGGTACCACAAGTACTCCTTTTCTTTTTGATCTATTGCAAACATTTGAAGGAAGGGGAGGTTGTATGAAATGGGACCCAGATATGAACAGTCCAATTATCAAATAAATCCCAGACTGCAGTTCTGTAAAACCACCCTGTTTATCTCATCTCTACAAAGAGACAGAAAATAGGGATGAGGGGTGGGGGTGAGGAATACCCTAAGAGTAAAAAATTCACAAATTCAGAACAAATGGTCTGATCTGCATTGACTTCAATGGGAGCTCTAGGTGCTGAGCACGTTTGAAGATCAGACCACTTCAGTTTTGAAGGTCATAAAGAAGTTAGCAACCAAAACAAGACAGGTGTTTCTGGACTGATGCCCTCATTTCACCTCTCCCTCCCCCCCCCCCATCAGAAAAACTAAAACTGGTCAACATTTTCTGAATAAAATAAGAAGTCTGTCAAAAATTGTCTTGCTGCAGTGAAAAATATGTTGACCCAAAATTTGTGGTTTTTTAAGTTCAGTTTTTGTTATGAAACCTGAAAAATTATAGGGTTATTTTTTCCATGGCGGGAAGGTCCTTACGTATTTCATTTGGTTTTGTTTTTATTCTTTTTCCTTCCTACCTGCATTTCCCCCCCCCCCCCAGCCCACCTTTGTTCAGCAGCAAAATGGAAAAACACACAAAAAGAAAAGTCTCTGTCTCTTAATGTTGGACAAAATGGACTCTTCCACTCAATGGGTGGCAACATTAGTTTAACTGGGAGCTCAAATTCTGCCCAAGGTTATTTCAGCCCCAGACACTAGGCTACTGATTTTAGGTCTCCTGTGGATAAAAGGGAATGTCGGAAGAGCTACTGTGTGTTTGCATGCAGCGAGAAGGAATACTCAAATATTTTCATTCCTTTATAGGTGTTATTCTTCTCTACAGTCTTCTCTACCCTGCCTCAGCAGCCTGTTCCCCCAGCAATCCTCAGATTCTGCCATGCAGTTTTCTTTCACAGATGGTATGTCACTCCCATGTCTGACCTCAAGCACAGGAGAAGCAGGGTGGCTGGAGGTGACGCAGAATGGGCATGAAGGGAATGGCCTTACAAAATCACCAAGTTTCCCCAGTAGCCCAGTGGAACGCACATGCATTGCAAACCTTGGCTGTTGTGTATTAGGCCAACCACGTTCAGGGTACTAACTTTGCAAAGCAGCTTATACTGTCCACTAGGGACAGAGCTGAGCTGATCAGAGTCATTTAACTGGAAAGCGTAGGTTGAATTTGAACTGCATGCACAAACATAAAAGGTTTATCCATTAAGCCTTCCCTCCCCCATCCCTCCCTCCCTCCCTTTATGTTTCTGCCTCAAGCTTTAGTTCTCAGCTATTCTTATGCCCTGGGTGGAGTTGGATGAATAATTTGTACCCCATAAATCATTAATTGAATTCTGCCTCTTTTGTCTGTTTCAGAACAGTTAGCAAGAACATCACAATTTTCTCCTAATGTGTTCAACACTGTCAGCAAATAAATTCTGGGCCTGGGGATTATTTTTCAGCAGTTCACTATAAATATTCAAAATAGGATCTGTATTGGCTAGTTTTGATTGGACACACAGATCACATGTTGCATTTCGGTTCTCTGATTCAGGTTTCCGGTATGAATCTTCATGTTTATAACTTCAGAATTCACTCTGTGAATCACAGAAATGTAGAACTGGAAAGAACCTCAACAGGCCATCTAGTCCAGTCCCCTGCACTGAAGCAGGACAAAGTATTACCTTGTGACCACGCTTGATAGGTGTTTGTCTAAAGTGTTCTTAAAAACTTCCAATGATGGAGATTCCACATCCTCCCTAGGTGTGATAATTTGTTCCAGTGCTTAACTACTCTTACAGTTAGGAGGTTTTCCCTAATGTCTAATCTAAAACTCCCTTGATGCAATTTAAGCCCAGCACTTCTTGCTGAGGCCTTATCAGTGCTGAGTACAGTGGAAGAATTACCTCTCATGTCTTGTTTACAACACTCCTGCTAATACACCCCAGAATGATGTTTGCTTTTCTTTTCTTTTTTTCTTTTTTTCTTTTTTTTCTTTTACAATAGTATTATATTGTTGACTCATATTAAGTTTGTGATCCACTGTGGCCCCCAGATCTTTTTCAGCAGTACTCCCTCCTAAGCAGGCATTTCCTGTGTTGTATTTGAGCAATTGATTATTCCTTCCTAAGTGCAGTACTTTGCATTTGTCCATACTGAATTTCACCTTATTTATTTCAGACCATTTCTCCAGTTGGTCAAGATCATTTTGAATCCTAAACATGTCCTCCAAAGTACTTACAACCCCTCTCATTTGGTGTCATCTGTAAACTATATAAGTGTACTCTCTCTGTCATTATCCACATCATTTATGATGATACTGAACAGAACCAGACCCAGGACCGAACCCTGTGGGACCCCACTTGATATGCCCTTCTTGCTTGACTGAACCAATCATAAATACAGTCTTCCATACTTTGCTTAACTGCATTTGTTTCCACAAAATATTCCTATGAACTCATTCACTAGAATATTAATAAGAAGAAATGTCTTTTTATTAATATTCTAGTGAATGAGTTCATAAGAATATTTTGTGGAAAAAAATATTTTTATATATATATGGAATAAATGCAATCTGGTTAAAAATTCAAACCAGCGTTCAGAGGACTTTTCAATTTCCAGGTCTAAGCCAGCAGCATAACTGCATAGTTTTCAATACACCGGTATTGAAACAGGCCTGAATTCTAATGCTGTTTTGGAAACAAAAGGCAAGATGAATGTAATGACTGGCAGACTGTGGCTTTTTTTCTTAGCTTGCTCTGGAGTTGTGATTGAAAATGCAAGAGACAGCATGAAAGAGTGATGGAGACTAAGGACAGCATGTTATGCTGGAGGAAAGAAAGCACATACATTAGGAGAGTCAAAAATGCATGTTACCGTTAATGCCAACTGTGGTTACTTTGTGACACATAAGGTCCCAATCCTGCACAGGTCGACCCTCACCAAGAATAGTGCTCTACGCATGCATAGGGAACTGCCTGTACAGAACAGCTTTTCAGGATCAAGGCCTTAGACAGAACCGGTCCTAAACCATCAACCCATTTCTTGTAGCAGTGATTCTCCACCATTTCCTACTAGGGCCTCCTTCCCATTTAGCAACATGGGAAGGGCAGAGTGTTTGTGACCCCTAGACACCTGTTCACAACCCAGATGGAAAACCTATGACAAAGTCCATCAGCCAGCCAGCCAGGTGGTGTTGAGTTTTTACTCACAGCTGACTCGGACCGGATATGAGTTGGTATTCTAGAGATGAGAGTCTGTATCATCCCCACTACTAATCTATTAAGACATTCAAGTCCCCCTCCCTCTGACACATGATTGATCTGCTAATATTGTACATTGTGACAGGGTCTGGCCAGATGGCTACAGGAGAGTAATAGAAGGCAGATATATTAGCCCCAGGCTAAGTAGGTCCCTTTTCCCTGGGTAAGGTAACAGGGAAGGTTCCAAAACAATCAGGAACCTTCTGGAGACAATTAAGACAAACAGGCTGATTAGAACACCTGCAGCCAATCAAGAAGCTGCTAGAATCAATTAAGGCAGGCTAATCAGGGCACCTGGGTTTAAAAAGGAGCTCACTTCAGTTTGTGGTACGCGTGTGAGAAGCTGGGAGCAAGAGGCGCTAGGAGCTGAGGGTGAGAACACATACTGTTGGAGGACTGAGGAGTACAAGCATTATCAGACACCAGGAGGAAGGTCCTACGGTGAAGATAAAGAAGGTGTTGGGAGGAGGCCATGGGGAAGTAGCCCAGGGAGATGTAGCTGTCGCACAGCTGTTCCAGGAGGCACTCTAGACAGCTGCATTCGACAGGGCCCTGGGCTGGAACCCGGAGTAGAGAGCAGGCCCGGGTTCCCCCCAAACCTCCCAACTCCTGGTCAGACACAGGAGGAGTTGACCTGGACTGTGGGTTCATAAAAACAGCTAAACTGAGGGCTGCTGTGAAGCTCCAAGGCGAGCAAATCCACCAATAAGCGCAAGACCCACCAAGGTAGAGGAGGAACTTTGTCACAACATACACACCCATTCGAGGCCATGAATATTTATGTTCCGCAGATTATGCAGTAAAATCATTTTTGGTGCTGGAATCAAAAAGGGAGAATTGCTAAAATAGTTATTAATGAGGAACTATCCTGTAATTACACAAATTGCACGCACCCTGTCAAAAGACAGCGATGCCTTGGACTTCCATATTGAATTAGTACACAATCGGCACCAGTAATATTTTACAGTTGATTCTTTACCCAGCACAGAGCTCCCATGCATGCACAAAAGCACTGGTAGTAGCAGAAGACGTGGCCTCACAGATGGCATCTGTGCTCTATCCACCCCCTGGTTCTCTCCGGCCATAATTGAGAAAAACACCAGCAATCAGAGGAAGTCAGCTGCTCGGAGCACATAATGAAACAGGGCTGGAACAGCCGTGCCACATCTTTTTACAATTATCCTTCCCTCCACCTCTTTAATAACAGTTCCAAGAAGAACAAACCTCACTGTGCCTAAAATACCTCCAAAAAGGGTGCCCGGCTTCTGCTACAGGCTCCCTGCCTGTGTCTATAGCAGGGAGAGGGTAGCAATGGAGTAAGCTGCCTTACTGGACACATTCCATCACCGTTATGGGTGTCAATATACTATACTGATAATGGGGGTGGCTGGGGAGCGGATGGGGGAGCTGAGTCACTCACACAGAGGGAAAGTCTATCTTACCTATAGAGCCAGTAAGTCAAGAATGCATAGGCACAAAAGGAGGAAGAAGGGGTAAAATGGGTATATTAGATATTTGCTAGCCATCTACTTATGTACAGTTGAGACCCCAATTCAGGAAGTCATCCCTAATCAGGACCATGTGCTTAAGTGCTTGCCTGAACCCTGGCCTGAATAGGGGAGGAAATAGAATGGATACTTTTAAAGAAATGAGTAAGGATATAAGCAAAATCCTATAATGTTAGAGTCAGAGAAATGCAGGGCTGAAAGGGACCTCAAGAGGTCATCAAGTCCAGTCCTCTGCATTGAGACAGGACCAAGCAAACCTACACAATCCCTGACAGGTGTTTGTCCAACAGGTTCTTAAAAACTTCCAGTTACGGGAATTCCACAGCCTCCCTTGGAACCTGTTTCAGACATTAATTACCCTGATAGTTAGAAAGGTTTTCCTAATATCTAACCCATCCGTTCTCAAACTGTGGGTTGGGACCCCAAAGTGAGTCGCAACCCCATTTTACTAGAGACGCCAGGGCTGGCCTTAGACTTGCTGAGGCCCAGGGCCAAAGCTCGAAGCCTAAGTCCCACCCCCCGGGGCTGAAGCTCTAGGATGTGGGTGTCCAGCTCCTGCCTGGGCCCTTATCCTCAGCCGGAAGGATGGACAAGAACACAACTTGCACTCCAACTCCTTCAACCTCACTCCCAGAGCATCACTGTGGAGCAGCATTGAGGATGCGCGACATTTTAGATTATTTCAGGATAACTTTAAATGGTGGAAAGATAAAGTGAGGGAAGACAGTCGCCAAGGGCAGGAGGAAATGACAGAGGTTAAAATAACTAAAGAGGTTTATGGTAACTGAAAAATACTGAATTCAAAACAAAAAAGTGTGTCTATGGTGGAGCTGCTGCATAGTTGTGTCCCACTCAGATCCATGAACTTAGAGGCTTGAAATTCCTCTATTTTACACTGGACCAAGGTGGAAGATGGGGGTGGAAGGTCTGAAAGAGAAGGAACTATAGGAAGATACAAAAAGATTCATGTAGACTTAGGAAATGGATGATAGATAGGAAAGAATAAAGTCATATTTTGCACTGATATAGCTCCTTTCATCCAAGGAACTCTAAGCAGTTAAACAAGGATCCCTTCACACCCCACTGAAATGCAGGTGCCTCGAGGTTGGAACACACACCAACAACACAGAAGCTCCGAACAACAGTTTAGGCTAACAGTAAAGAATACTGGACTCAAACTGAAATCGCCAGCAATAATTAGGTAGGCAGAATGGAATTAGCCAAGTTGGAGTTGAGCCATGACAGATGGATTTCCAAACTCGATGTTCAAACTTCTGCAAACTACTAACTCGCTTTCTGTCCGTGAGCCACTGTGATGATCATGAACCACCCTGGCTATTCCATTCCTGGGGTTATCTTGAATGTGAGACGCCATTCCAAAGGAATTGCACATTGGCTTTGTGATGGAGAGAGATTTAGGGCCAGATTCTGCACTTCACAAACACAGAGGATACCGCCTGGTGAGGAGGGAAATGGTCAAAAGGTACCAGTCATCCAGTTTCTGGGCTGCTCTGGAGGTTGGTACGTTCCCCCCAACCCCCACGAAATAATAATTTTGGAAAACCATGAGAGCAATCATGCAGTAGGCATAGCGAGCCCAGAACTGCTGGAGCACTCTGTGCTCATGCCACTCCCTTTCCTGCCCACAGCCACAGCTTTATGCTGGGTGGTGTAAGAAGGGACAGCATGGGCCCACATACACCAGCCTTACACTGCTCCTACAGTGAGGAGGGAAATTCCCTAGGCTGTCACTCTGCCCCTTTTACAGCCTCCAGGCACCACATGAATGGTAGAAGGAGGAAGCAGCACAGGTGAGAAAAACTGACCTTAAGGGTGTGTCTACATTGCAATGAGACACCCGCAGCTGGCCCACGTCAGCTTACTCAGGCTCGTGGGGCTCAGACTATGGAACTTTAAAATTGCAGTGTAGACATTCTGGCTTGGGCTGGAGCCTGCGCTCTTGGACCCTGTGAGGAGAAGGGTCCCAGGGCTCAGGAAGGACATGGGCCAGCTGGGGGTGTCTCATTGCAGTGTAGACATAGTCTTAATGTCCATATGGAACTAGGATGCGGTCAAACAACTCCCCAGCACATGTGACCTAAGCTAGGATTTCAGAAAGTGGCAGGCAAGACCAGAATTAGTAAACACAACAGCTCCTGGGCTAATTCCTCAAGGGAGGATCCTCCTCCAGCTTTCAAAAACTGATGGGTTTGTGGAAGCAACCAGGGGAGCTGTCAACACAAAGCCTTAGCTATAGTCCTGGGCATTGCAACAAACTACAGGAAACCTTTGGCCGTGCAGAATATGACACAACTTAATGAAATGTTGTGATTTAACAGCTGTTATTAAGGCAGCATTCCAACATCCTCCACAATCGCCCTTGCCTGCCACACTCACAGTTCCTCCCCTCACTGGTTTTACAGCAGCATTACTGCTTGGACGTCAATGAAATTCCACCAGCGTAAAGGAGATGTGACTCAGACCCATCTCCAGGCCCTTTCCCCCGGAAGGTGAGATGTTCTTGAAGGAAGAGGCTTGTGGGGGGCAGGTGTTCTTCTGCATTGAGAAGTGTTTACAGAACGGCTTCCTCGAGATACATTTTTTTAAACCACCAGCAATTTCATATGCCTCCCCAACAACAGCCACAACCTCTTGTTGTCAAGCATGGGGGGTTGCCAAGCTGAGCACAGACAGGAGGAAGGCCCTCTCATTGTATGTCTGTAGCAGCACAGTGAAGTCTGTATGAATCACAGAGCTATTATCAGGGGTAAAATTAGCTCCTGTTACTGACAGCATCTATCACTCATTCGTACTCTAATCTCTACCAGGGGAAGGTTTTACAAGCAACAGTGATGAAAGAGAGGGGGGGGGGGGGGAATCAAAGCGATATAGAGAGGAGAGAAAAAAAAATCAAAGAAAAGATAACAAAAGCATTTGTGGAGCTGAAAGAAACAGACTACATCATATTACCGGGACCAAGGGATCCTTATCATGCCCTGATAAAATTTTCATTCATCTTGTTAGGATTTGCTTAACCTCTTGAGAAGATTCAACATATTTCCAAGCATCCACAGCCCCATGCTGTCTTTTCCAGCCACACATCACAGCTGCTTGTCGAGGTGAAAATCCTGATGCAAACACATTCGTGGGAAATGCAATAGATGATAGAATATGAACCTTAATGGATGGGGCAGAAGCTAAAAGTTAGAAATATAGGATGGTTCAGACTTTATATTAGGGGGGACATTTATTAATAGTTTATTAAGGGTCAATCAAGGATTAATAGATGCTTTAATAAATGGGTAATCAGCTGTGACTATTAGAGTTCATTACAATTAATTAACTATCAGTGGCTCATCATTAACAATAGTATACATTAATAATATCTATTAATCATTTGTTAACCCGTTATAAACCCTCTATAAGAGTATCCTTAATGTAAAGCATGACCAATGCAGGAAAGCAAGCTACGGGTCAGCTCATTTACTGGTGACTATAGGTTCCTAGAGACTCACTGCTTTGCCTGTCCTCAATATACCCTTTCGCGACTGGAAAGACTTGTTCTCTCCATGACACTATTTTAAATGGACATTCTACAGAAATGGATGGAACTTCTGGATTCACTTAACAGTATGGAATATGCACTCCTGCCATACCTGCTACATCAAGTGCCAGAGAATGCTGAATTTCACTAGTAGTCACGTAGCAATATTTCAGTCATTCACATTACCATGAAGAACAACAGTATCTTAAAAAGGGCCTTTCATCCAAAGATCTCATACATTGATCTATATTTATTAAGCCTCACAGCAATCCATTCAGATAGGTACCAGTAAATATTATGTTCGTTTCACAAATAATTGAGCCCAGGAAAGTAAGGCCAAAATTTCCAGACGTGAACTAATTTTGAGTACTCAGCTGGAGACTGGAAACATTTAAGGCCTGGTTGTCAAGAGGTGCTGCACTCCCTCTTAAACTCAATAGGAGTTGTGTCTGTTCAGCACCTCTCAAAGTCAGGCCATTGGTGTCCAGGGTTGCCCATCTAAAAAGGAGCGACCTTCACTCAGGTCAGACCCCATCATCACTCTTGTGAGAAGTACCCGAGATCTCTCATCTTCTGCCATTCACTGTGTGTGATTATGTACCCAGGACTAATTGTTTCATGAACACAATGTGGATGCAGACCTAAACAAAGTGACAAATGTTTCTTACCAACAGGAGAAGCAGGTTTTGATTCCCAAGAATGCCTATGTGGTGACTCCTTAGTGAGGTACATTATATAGGGGAGAAGAAAAAAAACCCTCTCTCTTTCTTGGGAGCTGTATCTTTTTGGCTTTTTGCCACAGTGGAAGGAGATATTCCCCCAGAGGATTCTCTAGCATTAACTGTTACTGTCCAATAGTTTCTGCTTCTGAGAGGATTTTTGTGAATTATTCGATGATAATACACATCTCCTGAAACACACAACTTCCTCACACACAGTCCAGGATAGCCCCACCCCAACAAATTTCTGAAGATGACGAATATAAGTTACAAAACCTAGCCCGTCTCTGATTGCTAATTGGAGAGTCTCACATACCATTGTCCCTTAATGTAATTTTCAGAAGATTGTCCATTAATGTAATTTTCACGTGCAGATTGTCATCTCAGCATTTCTTCTAATATGATTACATGCAGCCATTTCTTCCCAGGACAAAGGGCAAACCTCAACAATTCTTTGACACCAATACCAAGATAAATGTGAGGAAATTATCCTATCAGCAGGCAAACACGTGTGTCTGTCTTGGGATGTCTAATTTGCATTCTGGCCCTCAAAATGCCCTTAACAGAATTTACAGGGGGTTGTAAAGATTGCCATCACAATTAATCAAATATAATAAATAGCTCTGATTGTTCAGAAGACTCTCCTATGGCACTGCGGTTATCAGAGGGATCAGTCTTAATCTGAGATTCCATTCATCAGCCGTGCAAACCGGATCGCGCAGAGAGTGATATTTGACAGAAGTGCTTTTGAAATTTCTAAATGGAGAGCATGCATTAAGGGAGACAAGATGGATGTTTCCATTACTGAGATTGTATAGGATGCTTCATTCCCCAGGCCTCCACCCCTGTAATGGGTGACTGATGGACATATGCTATACCAGTGAATATCAGGATCACAGGTCATGGTTCCCATTTGCTTTGTTTACTTAAGGAAAATAATAAATTCAGTGCTCAAGAGACCAGGAATGGAAGGGCCTTACCAATAGCTCATGCAACTGACCTCTGAGGGTTGTTGCAGAATGAGCAGGCTGGAGTATGGGCACCCATCTAGTGTTAAAAAAATGTATTGTCTTTCACGCACCTTGGGACTCTTTTTCTGGAGGCAAGTGGGGAGGGCAGAGCGGCTGCTGGAGGACAGATATGCCTCTCTCAACAACGTAGCTATGTTCACTGAAGGTGTGCTGCTATGTATGTTCCTAGTGACCCCAGACTGCAGGAGTGCACGGATGGCATAAAACCACCTTTGATTTCCCTCCCTTCAGAGACCTGCAGCTTAACCAGCCCCCAGGCTCCAGGCTGGTGTTTCTAGTAGTTAGAGTAAGTGAATGTGGATCAGGACTCCAGGGTTACATCTGCAGCTCTGCCGCTAATCTATTGTGTGACTCTTGGCAGATCACCTTACATGGCTGGCTCAGTTTACCCATCAGCAAAATAGTTATAACATCAACCTCAGGTAGATGTGATGAGGATTAATTCATGTTTGTAAAGAGCTTTGCAGCCCTGGGCAGAAACGTGCAATGTAATGGCAAAGGGTGATTATTACTGAAGTAGAACTGGCAGGTAACAGAGCAGGAGGGCAGCCCGCCATGTTTTCCAGAAGCTTTCCCACAGCACAGCATGTCTGCAGTGGGGAATGTCCACAAGATGCATTAAAGAAACCTAAAATCAAACAGCCTCTTTTCAAGGTGGTTGAGAACATAATCACTTCCAGCAGTACAGCATTTCCGTCCTCGGTGCCATTTACTGGGAGGGAGTCAATGCAGAACCATTTTCTCCTCCTAACACCATTTCGGCCTTGGGCACAGATTATCTGCAGCAAATGGCTGATTTGGCACCAGCGCAATCCATGCTTCCTGGCCAGCACTGTGTGGCAGGCAGGTTCCCAATTCGACCCAGGGAACTCTGAGCCATCTCTAGAAATCAGCACATTCTTCCTTACCCCACTGCATGTTCTCTGCTTGCGTTAGAATCAGCCTGGGGTGGAAAAGACCAAGGGAGGCAGGAGAAGGTAGGAAGGAGGAGCTGAGAAAGATAGGGAACAAAGAATGAGAGAGAAAGAGACCTCAACCTCCACCAGGTCAGACCCCATCCATCCTGCAGAGACCTGGCATCACCCTTGTTATCAACCATTGTAAATGAAATGTTGACAGGTTTCAGAGGAACAGCCGTGTTAGTCTGTATTCGCAAAAAGAAAAGGAGTACTTGTGGCACCTTAGAGACTAACCAATTTATTTGAGCATGAGCATGTCAAATAAATGTTGACAGTGAATGTTCAAAGTTAAAACGATTCCTGTTGTGTCCTTCCAACCTCCCTCTTCTGCCATTTTCATAGTCCCCTTCCCTAGGGGGTGAATCCTGTTTGTCCCTATGAATGTTCTGTGGATGCCCGGGTGGCGACTATCAATGTTCCTTGTAAATTCCCTTACAACAGGCTTCTTTGGAGTTTGAAGGGTCTGGGTGACTTGAGGCATATCTAGGGTGTCACACACGCACAAACACACATCCCTGAGAACAAGCCACAACACTGAAAACTCCAGTAGAGGTGCCCATCATCTGCAGGGCTGACGGTGATAGGTCTGGTCTGGAAAGCAAACAGCGTTACGTACACACACACACACACAGAGCATGGGCAGGTGGGAGGAGGGAGAGGGACGCTTACTCTTTCAGTCCACAACAGTTTGGCGTCTCCATGTTAAATACAAGCGAAGCCCCTGCCCGCATGCTTCCTTGTAACACTGTTGCTCCAAATCCCTTCTCATTCCTTTAATTATGCATGAAAAAACCCGGTGCTCTCCCTTCTCCATCCGCTCAGCCGAGCTGCTGCTCTCAGCAGCACAGAAGGCTCATTATGCAGCTTTAGCGGGGCTGAGTGCTCTGAATTATTTAAATCTCCATTAAGCCTCCGCTACAGCATATCTGTGTGATAAACGGATCAGGTGCTGCTGGAGTCTCCCCCGGCCGACCAGCTCTCCCTTTGCCTTCCTCCCCCCCCCCCCCTGCAACCCAGTAGGAAGAGAGAGGGCTGCCAGGCCCCTCCACAGCGGTGCACGAGTTGGCGCTCTTACCAGTGAATATTTCGTTTTCATTTCTAAAGGCCCACTGAGCCGAGTAATAAAGACACTTAATCAGCATTAGCACTAGAGGGCATAGTAAGGTGGTCAATGCATAACTCATTTAATGGCCCTTATACTGGTTCAATTAAATAAAACTTCAATCATTCAGTTCCACATAAGCAGCGCCCATGTCTGTCCCTTTTCTTGGTGTCTGGCTGCTGCAGCCCAGTTGTAAATGCCCATGAAGAAGCAGCTCTCCTGTTGACGAGCCTAATCAAGCGACTGCTCCTAGAGGGCATCCTGCAAATCGAAGGGGGTCTGTTCCCCCTGCAGTCTGCAAGCGCTTGACATCAGTGTTAACAGGGGAGTCCACCAAACGATCCCAGGAGAATAGGGAGAGGATGGAGGAGGTTGCATAAATCTGAAAGGCACAGTTCAGTTCATCCCAGGAATCTTCCTGTGGGAGGCACTGAGAAATAATGCAGGCCAGGCCACAGAGCGGGGCCCCACAATCGCCTTCCCACTGGGAGAGGAAGTTGCATGGCAATGTGTGTGATGCAGCCTCTGCAGTGTGCCCTGCTTTCTGCTACCCTGGGAAGCAAGGAATGAATTCATGGCCTGGGGCCACCTCATTGTCCCAGAGATCCACACACTGAGGAGACTGCCAGAAGCTGGGAATGGGTGACAGGGGATGGATCACTTGATGATTACTTGCTCTGTTCAATCCCTCTGAAGCACCTGGCATTGGCCACTGTCGTAAGACAGGATACTGAGCTAGATGGACCTTTGGCCTGACCAAGTATGGCCGTTCTTATGAGACACTCAACCCGGGAGCACCTCGGCCCAGAGATCCACACAGTAAGGAGCTACACACTGAGCTGCTCCTGCCCTTCTACTATCTCCACAGCAAAATCTGCCCCTATCTCTGGGCCCACAGAGCCCTCTGCCCCAGGGGAGGGGAACTCTCTTCACAGTGTCATCCTCCCCCACCCCTTCCACATCATGGAATGTCACTTGAGGGGAAGTCTCCAGGGGCAGTGATGGGTGGGGGACACCCTGACAGCATGGCTTCATTGGTGCTGCTCTGCCAGGGAGCTGGAGGGGGAGGGGTCGAGTTCAATATAGCACCCCCATTGAATGCCACCGAGTCTCCAGAGCCTTCAGGAGCCACATGTTTGAGCCCTGCCTCCCACCCCCTCCCTAGGGAAACGCCACAAGAGGAGCCATCTTGAGTGTTCCTCTCCCCCAAGCTTTTCCAAGAGGTTGGAAGAATCCAGCCTGTGGAGTTGAATCTGCCCAGTGGCAGCATAACACACCAAGCCCTCCCCTCCCCGCCCTGCCTAGTTGTCCTCCTTTGCTATCTTTTGCCCCACCCCCCTCCTAAGCATTTCCGTTTTCTCCTGCTCAGACCCAGCTTGAGTGAAATGTAGCACTATGAAATTGCAGAGGACAGGCAGGCTCAATGGCTGGGCAAAGAGCCTTTCACCTCCAGGCCACTGGTCTCATAAATGACCCTGCCTGATGGGTTTGCCCTTTGCATGTCATTGCGGCACTCTGTCCTTGATCATTTAAAGAGGAAGCGACACTATAGTAACCCCAGTGCTGACCGTGATCTTGGTTATTGACCGTTCAGAATGTCTAGAACAAGGGTTCCCAGCCTGGGGGTCATGACCTTCTGACTGGGGTCCAGAAGTCATCACTGTAGCTGATCAGGAAATGGTTTTGTTCCTCTGGAAAATATCAATAAAAATGATTTTTCCCCTCCATTTTCACTGAAATGTTGCATGGAAATTTTCAATTTTCCCATCATAAAACAAAAACGCAAAGATGGGGGGAGAAAACATGATTTTTTCAGTTGCTGAAAACCACAAACCATTCTGGTTTTAGTTTTCCAACAAAACAAGTTCAAAAATATTCTAAGAAAACAGGCACTTCCAGTGAAAATTCAGCTTGTTGAAAACGTACTTTATCTATTGAGACCAGAGGTTCAAATTTAACATCCAGTCCAGATTCCACTCTGTGCTTAATTCCCTGAATTATTTTAAGGGCTAAATGTCCTTCCTTAATACCTAATATAGGTACATTTTTGTTCTCCTCTTGATTTCCAGTTTGCACTGTAATACCTCAATTTCCTTCATCATTACAGCATCAGTTACCGTTTTTACGGAATGCTACTGATCATTTTTCTGAATCTATGCAGACAACGCTGCCAAGCCTCGATAGACTCAAGGAGACTCAGGCTGCAGAAACTAGTGGGCAAGATGGTCCCACCAAAGCCAGGATGATGCTTAATGGCCATCGTCCAGGGCAATATACAGATGTGCTGACAGAGCTCTCTGGGGGTAGCTTAGTGTCTCCCACTTTAACACAGCCATGCCTGTAGGGCATTACAGGTTCCCCCTTTTCCTGTATAACAGAAAATCCACATTCACTTACACACACACAGGTGGCTCCTTCCGCAAACACACTGTTCACCAGTTATTACCTCAATTTCACCACCCTCAGACAGAGACCCTCCCTGCCCTGCCCTCCAGCTGCCATGGCATAGCAGAGGTCACACACTGATCGTAACTATTGAGTGACTTTGTAGGAGGTCCCAGCTTTGCTTGAACTAGCCTGGTTTCCCACCCCCTGTTCTACATCAGAAAGCCTAAGGATAGTGCTTCCCAGCCAGCACCAAATATAACTTCCCTAGGCTTGATAGCCAAGTGAAACAACGTGCCCAGAAACAGAGGTATAGATTTGGAACCCTGGCTTTACCTCAGCAGCACAAGGCAGCCATAGAGATGCCCAAAAGCAGCCAAGGATTTACCCAAATGGAAGGGAATCCACTCATGGTGTTAAGCCCCCTGTTCCATGCTGGTGCGGTGTACGGGAGGGTACTGGGCAGGGGGGAATACAGGGCCGCCCACCTCGGCCTGCGCCACTTCCCGCAGCCCCCATTGGCCTGGGACAGCGAACCACGGCCAGTGGGAGCCGTGATCGGCCGAACCTGTGGACGCTGCAGGTAAACAAACCAGCCCGGCCTGCCAGCGGCTTTCCCTGGCAAGCCACAGGCCAAAGGTTGCTGATCCCTGGTCTAGGCACTAACCCAGGCCTCAGAAGATGTGAGTTCAGAAAACCTGCTCCTGCCACCACTGTCTTCCTGTAGGACTATGGGTGTGTCCTTAGCTTCTCTGGGCCTCCACTCCCCATCTGTAAAATGGAGATAAAAGTCCTTCCCCTAACTCACATGGGTGTACAAATCCCTTAGAGACAGACAGAGAGCACAGCAGGCAGGGCTTGCTGAGCCAGAGGTAGAACGACAATGCTAGATGCAGACAGCCAAGACTTCATATTGTTTAAGTAATTGGGAAATGTGCTGAGGAAGGAAAAAAGTCTTTGGTGTCAAAAAAAAATAACCTCTGTCAGAAAAGAGGCCCTTGTTATTTGGAGCATTCTCTCCATATTTACTTAAGATAAATGGAGACAGCTCGATGGCAACATTTCCCTAAGACTTGAGAAATAGACGGCAAGGCTCTGGAGACAGGTTTCTCTCATATATAATTCTTTTCCCCCGGTGTCTGGGGAACATGTGTTGCAGTGACATCTTTTACCAAGATTTAAACAGCAGTCACTCTGTCAGGGAGGTGAGAGCAGCCTGGCTGCCACAAAGCTGCTGTCAAGCCAGCAATATGCTCAGGAAGCATCTGTTAACCTTGTGTCTTTTAGCCACAGGTCATATTTAAAAGAAGAGGAGAAAAATTAAAGAAAGATCTGTCCCACTTCACAAAGCTCCCACTGCACTCAGCCCTACTTGCTGTCTGTTTATCTCAGCAGTGGTTATTCCTTGCTTTAGTGATGCTCATTTATTTGGGGTTTAGGATGGTTCAGTGGTTAGAGAAAGGGACCAGCACTCAGAGCTGCTGGGTTTTGTTCTTGTTTCTTGCAGTGTTACCTTGGGAAATGTCACACGGTGAAATCCTGGTTCCACTGAAATCAATGACAAAACTTCCACTTACTTTAATGAGGTGAAGATTTCACCCACAAATCCCTCTGTGCCTCAGTTTACCACACTATTACCAATCAAAAATCATGAAGTTGGCTTTAAAATCAAATGTTTTTTTTCAAAAAGCTAGAAACCTCATTTTTCTTTTTAAATTTAAAAGCTGAGATTCTCAAGTAATCCCTTGACTCCAGCAGCTGGGGCTTTAAGGAAAAACATCAAATCCTTTTAGTCTCGTGATAAAATCATGAAAGTTGGCAACACTGTTACCTACCTGCAAAAGGGTTATTATGCCATTTAGCTTCTGTTGTATACAACAGAGTGTACCAATATCACATAATAACTTACCTGCCATACAGGAGGCTTTACTGGAAGCACAGTAGTCCATAGGCCAGGATGTGGGACTCAGGAGATCTGGGTTATTAATACTGACTCCACTGGGAGCTTTGCTTTCCTTATATTTACTTCAGTGGGAGTTTTGCTTGAGTAAGAAGTAAGGGAAGAGTGCTCAAGAAGGCCCAAACAGAGCGTTACAATGTGATGTGTCTTTGTTCTCAACACAACAGTGTTAATACATGTAAACCACATGCACACAGCTTGTTCCAAACAACAGTGCTTACTAATGATATACATATGTACACTACTGCTCTGGGAGGATTCTGGTGCCTACTGCAGTAGAAGACCGGGAGGTCCACTAGAGCGCTCCCAACTATGTATAGGGATACTATCCAATTCCTGTGCAGTGCACACTGCATGTTTTTTGTACTACCATAGTGCCCAGCAGCCCAAGTTGTGGACCAGTACCCCTTTGTGCTAGGCACTGTACAAACACTTCAGAAAGTCCCCAACTGATTTAGCTGGGGGGTTTATACATCGGAAACAGAATCCATTCCATAGCTGTGTCCGAAGAACCCTACGCATTCTCTGCCTCTGTTCCAGCCAGTGGTTAGATTCTCTCAATATTGTGAATACCAGCCCCACAAAGATTACTGCCGCAGAGGCAAATCCTTCCCCCTCCACTGTGGAGGGCTCAGACATTGGTCAGTATGGTTCTATTGTGCAGTGAGGGTGAGGAGGGCAGGATTTGAAAAGCGTACGTAATGGGTGTGCATTTCCTGCGGGCAATTGAGCCTGGCTCCATAGGAACCTCCTGTAGTACCTTAGTGAACAGCATGAAGTGCTGTAGCCCGGCAGCAGAATGCTGAGAGCTTTGCCCTTAGTGAGAAGGAAGGACAGCACAATAAATAGGTTAATGAGAGAGAATTGCAAAAGTGACAAATATAGTCCTAATTATACAATAGTTTTGTCATGTTTCTGCAACACTGAAACAGCGGAGCTCCTGAGAAACCAGTCGCAAAACACTTATTTAGTAAGATGAAGACTCCCAACAGCAATGTGTCTTCATAAATCAGCTCTTGTTCATGCACCATGTAGCAAGCAGGGTGGGAAAGGCACATGGTAGCATCTAGGGGCATATTCCTGGAACCAAGAATGGCCCAAAACAGTCGGAGAAAGCTCAAAGTTCAGGGGTGTTGCCCTGAATACAATCAAAGGGAAGTATCCGAACAGCTAGAGCTGCATGGGAAATGGTTTTCCCACCCCATGAACATTTCTGAGATAATGAAAAGTGTCCCTGTCCTATTTCAGAACAAAGAGTTAAAGTCTCAAAAAATGTTCATGAACTAAAAATCCAAAAGAATTTGTATGGGTTATTTGATCGTTTTAAAATGTTCCCTTTCAGTTAGTTTAAATTTCTAAAGAAAAAGTCATCCCAAACCAGAAAACTAGAACTTTTTGTTTAAAAAAGCTGAAAACAAAACATTTTTGAAACTTTTTCCTCCAGAATTTTTTTTTACTCAAAAAAAATCAATCAAAACCAACCCGTTCCCACAAAAAGTTTCAGCTCTGACCAATCAGCACTTTCTGGTGAAAACACACTTCCTCAAAAAACTCCCGACCATCTCAATAGCCTTGTTCATTTATCTCACTGTCCCTTATTCACCGTGTCACTCACTTTCCTCAGTGGAGGCACAGACAGGTTATGTAACTTTACAGTCACCGAGGATGCTAGCGTCAGACCCAGGAACAGAATCCGGGTCTCATGACTGCACTGCATGTTCCATAGCTCCAAGGCTGTCTTTCCAGTCTTTAAAAAATCAGGGCTGCCTCTGCCACCTAATTCTGTCCCTCTGTCCTCATTTGTCCCTTTTAGGAAGGTGAGCACCACTGATCACGTCTCGCCTCCCTAAGTTTTAGCTGCTTATCTTCAGCTGGATAACACTAGAACCTTAAGTATTAAAAGAAAGCTTCTATCAGTTTCTAATGCAATTAACAAACCCCTGCCAAGTGAGCCAATAAGAGCACTTCATCAAACCATAATAACCCTGGAGGGTATAGAGAGGCTGCCACGGTAACGCCTTTAATTGCCCATAATGTTTCATTAAACACAATTACATTTCAACTTAAACTGTGCCATTTGTTGTGGTTTTAATTTGACAAAGGGCAAGATAAAATGATTCGATTAACCCTCTTTTTTTTCCTCCCTTTTCCCACCTTCTGTTGGAGGAGCCACCCACATCAGGAATTGGACCCTTTGAAACAATGGAGAAAGCAACAACAAAACGTGCCTGGCAAACAGGCACACACAGGAAAACAATTGTCATACAGATGGCTTCAAGTAAGGGGAAAGGGCCAGGAGCAGAAACCTCCCACCCCCTCACTGCATTGGTAAGCAGCTCCCTCTCATCTCCCCATCCTCCTGGTCGGTGAGTGAGAGATCCTCTCCTGCTTTTATCACTGGCTCGGCAGGGCAAGGAAGAGGTGAGGTTGTAAAACTCCTGCTCACCATGTGCCCTAAGCACCCTTTTCCTTTCAGGGAAAATCTTAATTCGAAAGCACAGGATTGCTTTTGGCTCTGCCGTATTTGTGTCAGCGGGGGAATGGTCCTGCTATTGTGGGAACTTTCTTGGCTTATACACTACCCCTGTGGAAAGGATCTGAGTCCTTGCTCCCACTTCCTTTACCCAGACGCCTGCCTGACATTGAGGGCTCCCCTTCCACTCTCCAGTGTGGCAGAGTCCTCGTAACCCCAACCAGGCTGGGCTCAGGATTCCTGGAGGGGGTGGGGGGGCTCAACACCCAACCTTGTTGTGTGCACTTAGGGCAGGGGCTAAGGTGTCCCCATTTCGGGGTGCTCTCTCCCCACTGCGTAGTTCCCTGACCCACTGATCCTTACATACAGCTCAAAGCAAATACAATTTATTTAACCGCGATCAATTTTAAAAAATAAGGAAAAAATGGGAAAGGTGAAAGGAAAACCCGTCACCCCACTCTGTGGCACGGGGACATCACAACCAGCGTCTCTGGGATGTCAGGGCAGTTCAGTCTGTTCCTCACAAGTCCCAGGCCCCTTCTCAGACCCTGGCTGTGCTGCAGGGATGCTGCAGGTCGGACACTTGCTCTGGCGGCAGCCACAGGCCCTCAGGCTCTAGGTGGCAGGACCCTTCTTCCCAGCGTCGCCCCATGGGTTACGATCCCCCTCCAAGTCTGGCCCGCAAAGCACCTTGGCTGGGGGGCGTCCACTATGCCTCAGCACTGCTGCTGCTCTGCCTCCAGCTTTGTGGGCTGTTTCTCTGGCCCCTCTGGCTCTGGTTCAGGGGTCAGCAACCCTTTCAGAAGTGGTGTGCCGACTCTTCATTTATACACTCTAATTTAAGGTTTCGAGTGCCAGTAATATATATTAATGTTTTTAGACAGTCTCTTTCTATAAGTCTATAATATATAACTAAACTATTGTTGTATGTAAAGTAAATAAGGTTTTTAAAAATGTTTAAGAAGCTTCATTTAAAATTAAATTAAAATGCAGAGCCCCCCGGAACAAGGCAGTGTGAAAATCAGCATGCGTGCCGTTGGTTGCCTACCCCTGTTCTGGTTGCTACAGCTCTGCTCCCAGCATAGGTCTCCTCTGTGGGCTGCTTCTGTGACTCTGCTCCCAGCTCTGACCTGCTTCCTGGGCTGCTTTTCTGGCCACTCTGGCTGGCACGGCTCTGCTCCCCAGCTTGGGTTGGGCTGCCGCTTTCTCCTTGGCTCAGCCCCACTCTGTCTGACCCAAGCAATTCCAGGTCACAGGGAAGACGGGACCCCCCTGGCCTCCTGATTCCCTGATTAGCCTGCCCGCCCTGTCAACCAGGCTTCTCCCCATTGTTCCTGGAGACTGCCAGTCTCAGGATCCTGATTTCCCATCAACCCTTCCTCTTACTTTTGGTTCTGGGACCTAGCCAAACACCCCCACAGAGTTTTAGTAAGGGACAACAGTCCCCTTACATTTGCGCCAGCCTCCCTTAAATCTCCTATTTGTCTCTTTTCTGTGCTTCACCGCAAGTTAGAGGGGAAAGGAAGAGGAGATTTATCTGCAGGGGAACATATGTGAAAAGTCAGTGCAAACCGCCACAATGGCATCCTCTGTAGCAATTTACGACGCAATTAACATTTTTGTTGCTTTCTGACAGCTTCTTTCCTTCACTGTGGGGTGACTGGCAAGTGAGTGGGAATAGCCCTATGGCACCCCCAGAGCAGCTGCAGATACGCCAGGGAGAAGTGATCTAATGTGAAGTAGATCAAGAGAGGACCCTCAAGGTACCACAAAATCTGTGGATTAGATGTTGGTACTATCTCATCATGAAAGTATTATCAATGGAAGGCACTTAGTCCCAGATCCTCACAGGTATTTAGGCTCCACTTTCATTGATTTCACAGATGCCTTGGCAGTGGGCTTGGTATAAGGACTTGAATAGAAGCGAAGGGATAAAGAAAGAAATAACCGAGGGAAGGAGGAGCAGGAAGATTCATAGATTCCAAGGTCAAAAGGGACCATTATGACTCTCTAGTCTGACCTATTGTATGACAGGCCATAGAACTTCCCCAGAATAATTCTACAGCAGACCTTTTAGAAAAACCAGTCTTGATTTAAAGATGGTCAGCAATGAAGAATCCATCACAACCTTTGGTAAATTGTTCCAATGGGTAATTACTCTCACTGTTAAAAATTTACACCTTATTTCCAGTCTGATTTTGTCTAACTAACTTCCATCCATTGGATCAGGTTATACCTTTCTCTGCTGGATTGAAGAGCCCATTATTTAATATTTGTTCCCCCAGTAGATAACTACAGACAGTAATCAATTCACCTCTTAATCGTTTTTGTCTTAAAATAAATAAATTCAGCACATTGAGTCTATCACTATAAGGCTTGTTTTCTAATCCTCTGATCATTCTTGTGGCTCTTCTCTGAACTCTCTCCAATTTGCCAACATCCTTCTTGAATTGTGGGCCCCAGAAATGGACTCAGGATTCCAGCAGTGGTCACACCAGTTCCAAATATAGAAGTAAAATAACCTCTCTACTCCTACTCAAGATGCTTCTGTTTATACATCCCAGGATTGCATTAGCTCTTTTGGCTACAGATTCACACTGGGAGCTCATATTCAGCTGATTATCCACTCCAACCGCCAAATCTTTTTTGGATTCACTGCTTCCCAGGATAGAGTCCCCCATCCTGTAAGTATGGTTGATTTTCTACGTTCCTAGATGTATACGTTTACATTTAACTATATTAAAATACACATATTCTTGTGCCTAGTTTACCAAGAGATCCAGATCGCTCTGAATCAGTGACCCGTCTTCTTCATTATTTACCACTCACCCAATTTTTGTGTCATCTAAAAACTTAATCAGGGATGCTTTTATGTTTTCCTCCAAGTCATCGATAAAAAATGTTAGGGAGGATAGGAGTAAGAACCGATCCTTGTGAGACCCACTAGAAACACACCCACTTGGTAAGGATTCCTCTTTTACAATTACATTTTGAGACCCATCAGTTAGCCAGCTTTCAGTCCATTTAATGTGTGCCATGTTAATTTTATATTGTTCTCATTTTTTAATCAAAATGTTGTGCGGTACCAAGTCAAACACCTTACAGAAGTCTCTTATGTCAATTCTATTACCTCCATCAGCCAAACTTGTAATCTCATCAAAAAAAGATATTAACTTAGTTGGACAGGATCTATTTTCCATGAACTTACGTTGATTTGCATTAATTACACTACCCTCCTTTAATACTTTAGTAATCGAGTCCCGTATCAGCCACTCCATTATCTTGCCAGGGACTGATGTCAGGCTGACAGGCCTATAGTTACCTGAGTCATCCCATTTACCTTTTTTTAAAATTGGCAAAACATGGGCTCTAGCTAATTGTACATGAGGACTTCTCTCCAATGATCTCTACATGCTCTGAGTGGAAGCTGGTTGCTCTGGGAGAACCTTCCATATCAAGTGCTACCATCCTTTAACACAGAAGTGAAGAGCCATCAGCAGTACATGATGTACAAGTGGTACATGGGCGTATCTGAGACCAGTGCACCAGTTCCATCACATCCTGGTCATTCAAGAAGTACCATCATTTACAAGAGAACAGACACCTTTTCTGACAGTCTGTTGATATTATTTCTTATGTTCTGAGACTCCCTGAGATTTCACTACCTTTTGACAATTCCTGAAACTCTAGAAGCCTGATCTAAAGCCCGCAGCAGCCAGCGGAAAGACGTCCATTGACTTCAGTGGGCATTGGCCCCACGCTTGAAATATGATGGCATCACCCTTCTATGGTGCCGATGACACAAGTGAAATTCACATGTTAGGACTCTTACTATTACTATTTTAGCACTTTATACAATGTTTCTCATCTTCAAAGTGTTCTACCAACATAACTAATCAGGCCCCACAACGTTCTTGTGAATCAGAGGGTGGTAGGACGGAGGAGATGAGAAAAATGAGGCAGAGAAAATAAGTGATTTGCTCTAGAGGAAGATTATTACATCGACAAGAATATGAGGTCCCCCTTCATCCCACTTCTCAGAAGATCTAATCCAATCTCCTTATTAATTATACATGCTACACAAGTGCTTAGTAGGGTTCCCAACCCCCCCGGTTTCACCAGAAGTCTCCTGGAATTGGGCTCGATCTCCTGGAGGCTCCTGAAGCCAAACCAGGAGATTGGCTGCTAAAAGTCCAGCGGCGCAGTGAGGTTAAGGCAGGTTCCCTGCCTGCCCTGGCCCTGCACCTCCCCCAGAAGCGGCCAGCATGTCCCTCCCTGTGGCCCCTAGACAGAAGGGGGACAGGGGGTCTCCACATGTTGCCCCCACTCTGTGCGACAACTCCACAGCTCCCATTGGCCAGGAACTGCAGCCAACGGGAGCTGCGGGGCAGTGCCTGCAGGCAGGGGGCTGCACGCAGAACCACCTCCCCCCACTCCCCGCCTAGGAGCTGCAGACATGGGCTGGCCACTTCTGGGAGCGGTGCAGGGCCAGGACACACAGGGAGCCTGCCTTAGTCCCGCTGCACCACTGACCAGGACTCTGAGCCGCCCAAGGTAAGTGCTGCCCAGCCAGAGCCCCACACCCTGACTCCCTCTGGCACCCCAACTCCTTGTCCCAGCCCTGAGCCCCCTCCCAGAGCCTACCCCCGCACCTCCTTCTACACCCCAACCCCCTTCCCCAGCCCTGAGCCCCCTCCAAACTCAAACTCCCTCCCAGAGCCTGCACCCCCTCCTGCACCTTAAACCTCTGCCCCAGGCTTAGCCCAGAGCCCCCTCCCACACTCCAACCCCTGCCCCATCCCGGTGAAAGTGAGTGAGTGTGGAGGAGAGCAAGCAACGGAGGGAGGGGGGGTAGAGGGGAGAGGCCTTGGGGAAGGTGGCAGGTGGCAGGGAAGGGGCGGGGCAAGGGTGTTTGGGCTTGTGCGTTTAGACAGTTGGCAACCCTAGTGCCTAGAGGTCCTAGTTCAGATCTGGAGAAAGAAAGCATGCTCAGCCCCACTTTACAAGTGAAAACTGAGGTGCAGCAAGATTAAGTGGCTTCTCCAAGATCACACAGGAAGCTCATTGGGAGCAGGCATTATCATTTTGTAATACGTTCATAGAGTGCATGGCATGGAGGGGTGGGGGGAGGAGAGGCTCTGCTTCCGGACTGAGGCCTCTAGATGCTACAGCAATACAGGTAATAAACAATAAATCCATGGCAGGGCTGGGAATTGAACCTACATCTCCAAATCCCACTGCAGTGACTTCACCCCAAATCTCATTCCTGAGAATTAAACGATTTGGAACTTCGTACAGCCCATGGATTGCCAAACTGAGATCCTCTTGTTGTCTTCTTTATTCCTTTCTACAAGCATCTGAATGTCTTTTTGCCTGCTCTGTGCATGTCTAGAGGTAGTAAAATTTGCATCTGTACTTAGAGCTGATGATTGCCTGGGGCATTTCTGAGTTTTATATCTCTAAGATCTATCACACTCTTTTTGCACAATTTACTCTGTGTAGAAATATTAGACACTGGTGAGGCTGCGTAATTGATGTCTTTGACAGCAACAGAAATAAGTATACGATTGTCTATATAGTGCACAAATTGAAGGGAATGGGGGTGGGTGGGCATACATAGTAATATTCTATTCCATAGCCCAAACTCCCACTATTGCCAGTTGAAAATGTTGAGATAGAGTATTATAAAAGGTGGCAAGATTAGAAAACAGCACAATATTTCATTCACCTGCCAGGAATGGTCTAGATAATACTTAGTCCTGCCATGAGTCCAGGGGACTGCACTAGATGACCTCTCAAGGTCCCTTCCAGTCCTACGATTCTATGATTTTATTTCCCCAAACTCAAGCATTATTCTTGTATTTTTACTCCCTATTGAGTCTTGCGTCTATAAAATGGCAAATGTTTAAATGACAGTGCAGCCCAGCATAAGCCTATTCCAGAGTCGGAGCATCCCAGCCTACTTCAAGAGATGGCAGCTTTCAGAAAAACTAACCCAGTAGAAAGAAAACTTGAGGCCACAGCCCTGCTCCACAGGTGGTGTAAATCAGTGTAACTGCATTGAAATGAATGGAACTATGCCCATTTACACCACTGAGGATCTGGCCCAAGGTGTTTAGTACCCTGAACCCTCTCACACCAGGGGGCAAGTGTGGTGTATGGGGCTAAGAAATTGTGACGCTTTCATTTTCCTTGGATTGAGCCTTTGAAAGTCTGGGAATTCTGCCATTTTGTTCTCAGAGTTTCTGCAGCCTGCTACACAGGAGGCCTGTACACGGTGTGCTTGCTGCCAAGTTAAGTTTTCTTCCTCCTACACTTGGAAGGTTGCAGCTGCCCCAAAAGTGGGCTGGGCTGGCCCAGGAAAGGCCCAGGGCAGATGGGAGATGTGTCAGTTCAGTGTCTCTCCCAGACAGCACCCTACTATGGTTCTCCAATGCCATTTTTGTTGTTTCCCCATGGTGAAACTCTCCCCGGTACAGGAATATTTCTGGTCACAGAGGATGTAACCAGTAGCCCATGGATTAAAACAGAAGGACTTCAGTGCAGCTCAGAATGACAGATTCTGTTGCACAGGCTGGGAACTCCAAATGATTAGATGTGTAGTTCAGAGCAATGAAGAAAACTCACAGGGGAAACCTATCTTAATTTGTCTCTTTTCCAATTACCCCAGCATTCTTTTAATTTTCTATTTGCCCAGAGATAAAGCTGTAAATCATCCTATTAAAATAGTGGGGCTTTTCCCCCCTCCCCTCAGTGACTTTTGCTTTGTATTCCTGAGGACAGCTCCCTGCTCTCTATTGATTTGCAATGAGAGGAATGTTCCTTCTGCCTATTAGCATAACCAGGGCAGGAAGTGCTCTCTTGTTGTAGTATGATAAAAGTTAACATTCAGGGGTGGCGGTTTTCACACAATTCACGGAAGGTTGAAACCTATGGCAAAGCTCCCTGTATCAAAGGGGTGAGTTACCCCCATACCTATTTTTTCTAGCATACCTGTTGTATTAAGGGGTCATTTTTAGGGGGTGGAGCGTGTATGGATGGGGAACAGCTGTAGACTCTTCGAGATAATAAATTGAATAGCTCTGAAATTGGACCCACAAGGATAAAAATGTTTTTAGTGCCTCTAAGACTGACTATAAACTCAATCTGTCAGACAGTGGTAGCTGTTAAAGATAATGCTCCTGGTAAATTTAACTTGTGAACTACCACAAAGGGACTAGGACGATGGTAAGATTCCCCTCTCCTGAAAAAATGCAATCATCTTTCCTAGGCATCTTTGAGTCAGCTAATCAAAATCCACTTTGCAGAGCAGGGACAGCCTGCTCCCTGCGGGGCGCAGCCACGGCACCTCAGACACCTGTGTGCCTCCGGGCTGCTTCGAAAGGATTCCATAAATGATACCAAATATCTGGAAATTGGCTGAGGTCACCAGGGAAAGAAAGAGGTTTCCATTTGGAAGCCAGGCATTTTGGGACCGTGGGTGGGGGGGGAAGGCTGGCTCCCATGCCCACTTCCTCTTCACACCCACCCACTTGTGGGGGACAGCTGCAGCCCCACAGAAGCTGCTTTCTTGGGCTGCCCCTTGTAATATATGTAGCTAGTGCAGGTGCAACCCTTTGCTCCCCAGTTCAGATGCTGTAGCCAGGTCACAATCTGTCCCCTGGTGGCTAATATCCCAGGGCAAACCTCTGATAGGGCCAAGTCCTAGTCCCACTGAAAGTGAACTTTGTCCTTGATTTAGAAGGAGTCAGGCTTTGGCCTACAGCGATTAATTGGGATTTTTTTTTTAAAAAAAAAAAATCTCTAAATTAAAGAAGCTGCAGTCAATAATCGCCCAAGGTATGTTTTTCTTGGGGATGGCGGAGTAGCACCAGGATTTTGAAGATCGTGTCTTACACAGAGCATGTTTGCAGATAGGTTATTCACAGCCAACAGTGTTTTTATTTAATCAACCTGGGTATTATTTTCAAGCCACTCTGACAATTTCTGTGGATTTCAGAGAAGATGCAAAATCTCAGCTTGAAACCAAAAAGCAGGCTACAGCTTTAACTATGGAGCAGCTGTGGCCACCCAATTATTTGCCTCATTATTCTTTTATAGGATTAATGTTGGAAGGGAGATCCCCACTGTACTGGCTAGAAGCAAGAGTAGTGCAGAGAGCCTGTGCAGGCTTTCCCCAACCCCTCCCTCAGCCCTTTGTTCCGAGAGCACCCCTCAGTTATGATTCGCAGTATCCATGTTATTTCATTCCTGGTCCTCTCCTGTGCACTTT
Organism: Lepidochelys kempii; assembly: GCF_965140285.1. NCBI lineage: Eukaryota > Metazoa > Chordata > Testudines > Cheloniidae > Lepidochelys > Lepidochelys kempii. Next base: position 18,969,450 of record NC_136394.1, on the reverse strand, counting down.
TTCTACAGTTGATGAAGTGATACGGACAAACTTATCCCATTCTCCACTGTACATTCTTGTTTCAGGGCCCCACGTTATGGAGGATTTCGGCCTAGGCAGACACAAAAGCCATCCCATTGCTTTCAAGGTGCATTTTTCAGAGGCGCAAAAAATAATCATTCGTTATTAGGGCAAATAGGTAAGTGACCTTTAAAAAAAGCAAGAACAGACAAGTTGCAGCTGAGGAAGCAACACCTGTGGAAGTATTAAGGGCCCCCTGGGACTAAATGCTTTAAGTTACCTGCATGCTTAGGTGGATTCAGGGGTGCCAAACAGTGCAGGAAAAAGAGCAAACAGCTCAGGCCCACCTACATTAAAATGAGGGACAACAGGAAAAACTCCAGCACAGATGCGTAACCTGTTCATTTCTTGAGCTGGACAGGACTTTACAGAACTACACAACCCACACAACCCAGGCAGCTTGTGGATCGTGCTGGCTGCTTTCGTCCTCCTCCCCTGCCCCCCTGAGGATGAGCAGCTGCAGCCGCTACTCCGCCCCCTTCTGTGCCACAGTCTAACAAGGAAAACATCCTTCTGTGCAACATACAAAAGGTTTGAGACAGTGGTTACAGGAAAAGAAGTTTGGGTCATGTTCTCTTTCCTAGCGGTAGCCATGGACATAGCATGCTCGTAAAGGTACGAGGAGTATGGCTGCCCTGGAAATGCCCTGCAACGTGCATTCTTACAGACGGGTAACAGGGAATGTTTCAGGCAATCCATTTTTCTCAGTACTTTCAACATGTTCTTACTTCACCTCTCAGGGGTGTAGAGAAGTTAATTAGTTTTAAGCTCCTTTGAAGATCAAAAGTGCTAATTTTGTTGAACCTTTAAAAGTGTAAGGATCATTTCTCTTACACTAAAAAAAAAAAATGCACAAATCAGGGGGAAGTGGAGAGAAACATCCAAAAATATATTTAACTGAGATAAGCCTGACTCCGAATCCTAGATTCACAGATCCCTGGATGCGTTGGGAAAGTCCAGATCCAAAACGAGTGTGTCCAGACGATCTCGAATCAATATAGAGCGTGTAAGGGATGTGGAAGCATTCCCTCTGAAAGTGTTCAGTCCATCACTGAACCAATCAGTCATGCAGCAGCTTTCCCAGCTGTGCCTGTAGCTTCCAAACGATCAACTTTTGAACTTTATTCCTGGGAACAATTGCACTTGAAACTAAAACTACCGTAAGGAGACTCCACCTATTATTAACCTGGCCCTAATACATTTATTTAAACTGGAAAAAGAAAAAATGCTACAAACCTCAGGGTTAAATTTTGACCTATTTTCAATCCACAGTGGTGGCCAATGTTTCCAATCCAATTATTCCAGAGAGGTAAACTCAGCTTTAGTTTATTTCAATTACACTTTTTAATTGAAGGTGATCGGTCTTTCTTTTGAATGATTTATTAATATTTGGTCAGAATCTTTGTGCAGGTGACAGGTGAAATTTAAGCTCAAGGTCAAGAATGGCCTAATACTGGAAGTTCCTCTCAGGGTTTATGAGCTTTCCAGACTGCCTTTTTCTGTATTATAATTAGATCCCTTACACAAGGGCTCAGTGAAAGCAAATGGTGCTCTCATTGCAAATCTGTTTCATTTGGAGAAAGGGGCACTTAGATGAAAGGTATTTCCTTGTCAGCAGCAGTAGTAACGCAAAAACCAAACAAAAAAGCAGACCCTTTAAGGAAAAAGCAAATTAGGGTGGATTGTCAAAGACAGAAAGGGGAGTTAGGTGAACATGAGTGGGAAGCTGGGAAACTAACTCCCTTCTATGTCATTGTAGGGTGCATATCTTTGTTTAAAATGCAGCAGCTGCATCCCTGTAGTACTTCAGTGTAGACACTATCTATGCCAACGAGAGGGATTCTCCCAGCAGAGGTGGGGCAATAGCTAGGTCGACAGAAGAATTTGTCCATCGATTTAGAACTGTCTACCCTGGGGGTTAAGTCGGCTTAACTCTGCTGCCGAGGGGTACAGATTTTTCCCCATGTGGAGTGAGGTCACAAAGAGGAAAGGCTGCAAAAGTTTTACCAGCTCTACGTGAGAGTGACCCTCTGACACTGTAAAAGCACCTCCCAAAAGTGCACCTTTCGGAGGGAGGGTGGGAGGAAAAACTGCTCCAGTGAGGCGTGACAATCCTCTGCTGTATCTTCAAGATCCTCCCTCATCTCACTAGCGCAACATTCTTACTGATATTAATCTTCAGCCAGTTTGCTCTCATCCACTTCCCCAATCTCCACCAGGCATTGGGGAAGCAAAGAAACCACCACCCAGTCTGGGGCTCATGAGAACAAGACAAGGAAGCTTACAAGAAGTGGAAACTTGGACAGATGACTAGGGAGGAGTGTAAAAATATTGCTCAAGCATGCAAGGGTGTAATCAGGAAGGCCAAAGCACAATTGGAGTTGCAGCTAGCAAGGGATGTGAAGGGTAACAAGAAGGGTTACTACAGGTATGTTAGCAACAAGAAGGTGGTCAGGGAAAGTGTGGGACTCTTACTGAATGGGGGAGGCAACCTAGTGACAGATGATGTGGACAAAGCTGAAGTACTCAATGCTTTTTTTGTCTCTTACTTCACAGACAAGGTCAGCTCCCAGACTGCTGCTCTGGGCAGCACAGTATGGGGAGGAGGTGAGCAGCATCAGTGGTGAAAGAACAGGTTAAGGACTATTTAGAAAAGCTGGACATGCACAAGTCCATGGGGCCGGATCCAATGCATCCGAGGGTGGTGAGGGAGTTGGCTGATGGCTGATTGCAAGGCCATTGGCCATTATCTTTCAAAACTCGTGGTGATCGGGGCAGGTCCCAGACGATTGAAAATAGGCAAATATAGTGCCCATCTTTAAAAAAGGGAAGAAGGAGAATCTGGGGAACTACAGACTGGTCAGCCTCACCTCAGTCCCTGGAAAAATCATGGAGCAGGTCCTCAAGAAATCCATTTTGAAGCACTTGAAATGTGAATGAAAGTTATCAGGAACAGGCAACATGAATTAACCAAGGGCAAGTCATGCCTGACCAACCTGATTGCCTTCTATGGTGAGATAACTGCCTCTGTGGATATGGGGAAAGCAGTGGACGTGATATATCTTGACTTTAGTAAAGCTTTTGATATGGTCTCCCACAGTATTCTTGCCAGCAAGTTAAAGTAGTATGGATTGGATGAATGGACTATAAAGTGGATAGAAAGCTGTCTAGGTCATCGACCTCAACGGGTAGTGATCAACGGCTCGATGTCTAGTTGGCAGCCGATATCAAGCAGAGTGCCCCAGGGGTCTGTCCTGGGGCCGATTTTGTTCAATGTCTTCATTAATAATCTAGATGATGGGATGGATTGCACCCTCAGCAAGTTCGCAGATGACATTAAGATGGGAGGAAGACGTTGATATGCTGGAGGGTAGGGATAGGGTCCAGAGTAACCTAGACAAATTGGGGGATTGGGCCAAAAGAAATCTGATGAGGTTCATCAAGGACAAGTGCGGAGTCTTGCACTTAGGACGGAAAAATCCCATGCACTGCTACAGGCTGGGGACCGACTGGCTAAGCTGCAGTTCTGCAGAAAAGGACCTGGGGATTACAGTGGACAAGAAGCTGGACATGAGTCAACAGTGTGCCCTCAGTTGAGGCAACAGTTGCCAAGAAGGCTAATGGCATATTGGGCTGCATTAGTAGGAGCATTGCCAGCAGATCGAGGGAAGTGATTATTCCCCTCTATTCGGCACTGGTGAGGCCACATCTGGAGTACTGCATCCAGTTTTGGGCCCCCCACTACAGAAAGGATGTGGACAAATTGGAAAGAGTCCAGCGGAGAGCAATGAAAATGATTAGGGGGCTAGGGCACATGACTTATGAGGAGAGGCTGAGGCAACTGGGTTTATTTAGTCTGCAGAAGAGAAGAGTGAGAGATTTGATAGCAGCCTTCAACTACCTGAAGAGGGGTTCCAAAGAGGATGGAGCTAGGCTGTTCTCAGTGGTGGCAGATGATAGAACAAGGAGCAATGGTCTCAAATTGCCGTGGGGGAGTCTAAGTTGGATATTAGGAAAAACTATTTCACTAGGAGAGTGGGAAAGCACTGGACTGGGTTACCTAGGGAGGTGGTGGAATCTCCATCCTGAAAAACCTCTAAGGCCCAGCTTGACAAAGCCCTGGCTGGGATGATTTAGTTGGGGTTGGTCCTGCTTTGAGCAGGGGGTTGGACTAGATGACCTCCTGAGGTCTCTTCAACCCTAATCTTCTATGATTCTATGTCATCAGCATGTTAATGATACCTCAGCCCAAGTCATCTCAATATCTCCCCCAACATAAGGGCATACCCATGAAAGAAAAGGGCAATAAATTACAACAGGATGCCCAGAGGAGACAACCCCCTGGGCCAATGAGCAACAGCCCCAAACTATCCTCTGGGACCTCTTACAAAAGAACAGAATCACTCCAAAATGATACCGTTCATATAAGGGATTGCATGAGAAAAGTCTGCCTAAGCTTTTTGCCTAGCTCTTTCCTCAAGCTTGACCTCTTGCCTCTTCATTCTTATTTTTAACATTAGCTTTGAAAGTCTTGTGGCATCGGTCCCTGCCAATAGCTTCAGAATTTTATCTGTCCCCTCCTACGCTCCTCCAAACACAGATCTAGTATGCCTAATCTAACAAGGATAATTAACATCTTTGTGTCTGTGTATCACTCCAGTTGTCATTGGCTTTATACTGCTGTCAGGGCGTACTTGTAATTAGGTAGCACAAACAGCTCACTGTTTCCCACTACAACTTCAATGTCAGTTACACTGTGCACTCCTAGAATTATTCCTCAGAATTACCAGATTCATCAGTGAGACCAAAGTATCTTTATTCTACAGTTAAAGACCAGCTCTGTGGGTTCTGAGGTTCAGCCCAGCCCTCTCCCCCGACTTTACAGACAAGAGTTCTTTATTCACACAGTGAATATCATCCCCTATTTCACAAGGGCTGACGAAGTAAATTAGTCTGTTTGTGGATATATGTTGACTTTGATGCAGGAGAGGAAGCAGAATTTTGCTCACAAGCGGGCCCAGGTTACTTACCCAGTTGCCCCAAGCTTGCCACCCTGTGCAGCAGGTCACAATGTTACTTACTCAGATTTGACCAAGCCACCCCTCCACTGTCTGGTCAGAGGCGACGGGGGAGTCTACCCTCCTCCCCCCATTATGCCCCTGCTTCTGTGGGATTACTCATGCACTTAAATTTAAGCATGTGCTTAAGCACTTTGCTGGGTGGGGGAGGGGGAACAAAAGCCTCTGGTAGAAGGGTCAATCACTGGCCTGTGCGCCCCCTCATGGCTGGGCATGATGTGGCAGACTCTTCAACTCGCACCCCCTCAGATAGCCTCTTCAAGCCTGGGGTGGCTTACCCCATCTCACAACTCAGTCCTCTGGCCAGGTCACTAACATGACCCTTTCAGGGTTATGAAGAATCCAAATTCTAATGACCTTATCCCAGGCCCTCAGCCCCAGAGCCATCCCTAGGGTATGGCGAGTCGGGTCGACTGCCTCGGGCCCTGTGCTTTGGGGGGCCTTGTGCTTCGTGAGGAGGCGGGCAGGAAGGTGAGGTGGGAGGTAGGCGGCACTGGTGAGGTGGGGGGAGGAGCGAGGGTGCAGCAGGCTCGGGGGAGGGGGCAGAACTGGGTTGGGAAGAAATGGGGTGGGAAGAGGCGGGGCAGGGATGGGGCCTTGGGGAGAAGGGGTGGAGTGGAGGCGGGGTCTGGGCGGAGCAGATAGAAACTTGGCACCTATGTCCCGGGCCCTGCACTCCCCCACTAGGGACGGCCCTCCTCAGCCCCATTCTGGACTCAACAGTCCCTGTCCCCCCTGCATCAGAGGGCTTTTAAATCCTCTTCCTCTTCATCAGCTGTATAGCTTGTGTCACCAAGGCCATCCATATTTATTATCGGGGTATATTATAATGGATGTCCTTCAAGCAACATGTGCTGCTCTGTGAGATGGTACAGTCTAAAGCTTGGAATCTGTGGGACAATGGCTGCATAGTCATAGGGGTCTGTAAAGCAGACCATTGGCAACACAGGAAATAAACAGGTTCTTGGGAACACACAAGAGGTTTTATTATTCATTAATTAATTACTAATTGTTATTATTAATTACAGGAAACTGATTAATAAAAGCAAGGTAATTAAGGCTGAGGTTGTCAATACAACTCAAGGGGATTTGAACACCTGATTCCCAGTCCCATTAACATGACCTGGAAGTCCAAGTCTATTAGGTAGCTTTGAAATTTAAATTCAATAAAAATGTGTTTTAGTCTTAATTTAAGAGCAGTGAGAAAATTCAGTTTAAGCAATAGGGTTTTAATTTAGCATTTAACATAGTGTGAAATATAAACATATGTTTTTAATTTCTAAGGGGATTTGCACTCAGAGGCTTGCTGAGTGAAAGGGGTCACCGGTACAAAAAGTTTGAGAACCACTGGTCTAATAGCTCTTATTGTGGAAAAGCTGTCCTTTAGTTAACCTAGCATGAATATGGGGGTTACCAATGATCAGCAAACACAAAGGCAATGAATACTTTCTGTAGCAGCACAAGGTACGTGGCTGAAGTAGGGAGTCAGCCCCCCCTCCTTGATTTCCAAACCAGTCCCTGAGAAGGTGCTAAGCCTGCATATATTTTCATTTCATTCATGACATGAGCCAGGGTTCTCTCCCCCACCCCGTTTCAAAACAACAACAAAACCAACATTAAAAAAAATGATGCCATTCTCAAGGAACAGCACTGTTGACAGCCTCCACTACATCAGTAATGACAGTCAATCGTGCCTCCAAGGACCTGCTTTCTTCAAGTCAATATGGAATTCTGACAGCCAGTTTATTCTAGGGCTCCATGAACCTCTCTTCCAGATTCAATCTTGCTCAGACAATCCTTCCTCTGAGGCTTTTATCCAGTTTATAGATAGTATGATAATAGAAGGGACAAACAGTGAGGAAAAGCTTACGGTTGCTCTGCAGAGAGGTGATTCTTTGCTAAGTGGCTTTTCTTACCCGGTTGGGTTACTTGCAGTGGCATGGAAGTCAGAGGGCATCACACATTCAGTAGAGACCACAAAAGTGAATCTCTCATCCCAGCTTCAACGAACCTTAATCAAAAGAGCATCAGGCAATTTTTCTCCTTCATGAAAAGATTAATCCCTGCTGTAGTCACTTGGGTACATGTTGGGGAGAAGGGGAATTGATGATAGGAATGTTTCTAGCAAACAGCCAGCATTGAAGCTTTGCCATGTTCATTGAACTGGCTTGGCAGCCTTAACCAGGGTGGGATGATATATTTGTAAGTGCTAATACCAATCTTTGGTTTCAGAGTAGCAGCCGTGTTAGTCTGTATCCACAAAAAGAACAGGAGTACTTGTGGCACCTTAGAGACTAACAAATTTATTAGAGCCTGAGACCCCTATGACTATGCAGCCATTGTCCCACAGATCCCAAGCTTTAGACTGTCCCATCCCACAGAGCAGCACACGTTGCTTGAAGGACATCCATTATAAAAAAACCCGATGATACCACTCTTGTTACCTCAGCCATGGAGGCTTCTTTTTAGAGAAATAATATGACCACCCTTAAAGGGGAGAAAGAATTGTCTTTCAAATGTTTTTAAAGGTACCTCTGGTCCCCTTTTTTATTTAACTTGTGAAACAGGTACTAGGGCCCATACCAATAATACCTAGCTCTTATATAGCCCTTTTCAGCCATAGTACCCAAAGACTTTATGAAGATGTTAAGCATCATCATGCCAATTTACAGATGGGGAAACCGAGGCACTAAACAATGAATGGACTTGCCCAAGGTCACAGAGCAGGCCAATGTCAAAGCCAGCACTAGAAGCCAGTGGCTCAGTTCAGTGCCCTATTCACTGGGCCACACAGATTTCAAGAGGTTTACATCCGGGATAAATTCAACCATCGATGTTGACTCACCCTTTTAGTGGTATGCTTTGAGAGTGTGAGACTGTTACATGTAGGTATTAGAAAAAGAAAGGTGCAGTTGCAATAGGGCTCCTGGACTTCATTTACAGTGATATTGAAATAATTGCAGTGTTAGAAGAATTTAAGGGAAAGGCTTACAGAACAGCGGCTAAGTTTTGTCAGGCTGTCTGACTGGCCCAGCCGATGATGTACCTACCTGGCAGGCCAGAGCTTTTTAAATATGCAGCAGTCAGCACCATTGTTAGCGTTAGCGTGAACAGGGCAGAGATTCAGTGTAATCTCCGTGGCTCTCCTATCTCATGTCTATGCTCCTGTACTTCAGAAAGTAACATTGTTGCAACAGGTACATGAGCAGTTTGAATTTTTAAAGAAGGCTGTGGATGGAGACGGACAGTGTAATATTTGCACTGTTATGACAAAAGAGCCTCACTTTAATGTGGCATTTACCACACTCAGGGGCAAACTGAAGACAGGATTTGCCAGCAGGTAGTCAGGGCGGAGGGAATGGGGAGACAAGGCCGGGGGCACTATCACAGTCAGTTTCAACAAAACATCTCTTGTTTTCGGAAAGGCACAGGGGGAACGTCAAGTTACAGAGTTACAGTCATGTCCCCCCTGCAATTATCCCTTGGCTACACTGCGCTTTTTCTCATCATCAGTCAATCATGGCAGGTTGCCTAAACCTTGTAATTCGATCACAGAGCACTTACTCCATCTACTAAACGAGGCCCTTTCTATAAGCAATCAAGGTCCCTTCCCTGACAGATGACTACAGTGAAGGAGTTAATATGAGATTCATTCGTGCTACTGCAAACTCACACAGTTATTGCTGGTCAGTGATGAGGTGCAGGTGAGTTTGGGGAACCACGAATCAGATTTCTTCAATAAAACAGGCACTTCTCTGTGAGTTTAGCATTAAGAACTGAGCTTAATACTCCAGAGGGTAAAACTTTCCTTGGAAGCAAGAGTATCACACAAAGTTCACCCTCTCACTTTGATAATTTTAGACATGGCTGATGACTAATGTGGCCCAACAAAGCACAGATTACTGATGTTTATACAGCTTTATAGAGGAAGCTGTAAAAGTGCTCTTTAGAGGACTTCAGTACATATTTGACCATTACTGGCATTTAATCATAACACTCACTTTATCATTTAAAATCTCTGGGGTCATGGTGGGAGATAACCATTAGCAAAAGAATTCTGCTTCTCATTTAAGAGAGATTAGATGACATCCCCTTTGTTTACTACTCCAAAATCTGTACTAGGCAGGCAGGAGTAACAGGCTAGAGCAAGAGACACGCCAGCTAAGAACTTCCTCTAACATTTTTATAGCATAGCAGAGAGGAAATTTATTTCCTTCTTCCTTTCTTTTCTGGGTGTCAAGACCTACCCTTTCCCTTCTGAGTTATTTAATGTAAAACCCTCTGTATGGGTACTGGAGATAGCATAGTCCCAAGTCCCAGAGTCTTAGACCTTATCTGTCATTGTTTCTACTGTCTAGCAAAACCCTTGCACCTTCTCTTTTGATACTTTATGTGGTCACTCTCGATGGGCCCTTAAGGTTAATGGAGGAACACCTATGGATACTAGGCCAGGCCCTATTTATCGCAACCCAAGTAAAAGAGCATTTCTTCTTCCCAGTAGAAAAGGATTTCACTGGAGGTACTAATGTCCAGAATTCTAGTGCTAGCTGGCCCAGGCTCCTGTCTTAGAAGGAATTACTTTACTTCCAAAATAAGCTGTTTGTATAACCTCCCTCCCCAAACAATTCCTTAAAGCCACTGAAGTCAGCAGCTGCCTATTGTGATCAGTTTATATACCACAGCTGCTCCACTTCCTGGAGGCTGCAAATGAGTCAGCTGTGCAGATTTTTCCCCGTGGTAGTTCTGCTGTGACTGGGAGGACACTCACTCACAGAAGATGCCTTTAAGAAATAAGAGAAAGCAGGCACAGCTTGTCTAAGCCTGCTCATTGGAGCCTTAGCCACTGGGGGTTTAATAATTATGGAAACAGGGACTGGTGGCAGGGTGGGAGGTGCAGTGGGAATAAGGACATCTTAAGAAACTGAGTCCACTCCACAGTTGCCAGTGATTAGGGCTGAACTGGATTCAATGAACTCTTGTACATAGTAATGTGAGCTCAGGAGTGAGTTACTTTCCTGAACAGCTCTGTGTATTGTGATATCACAGAAAAGAGAGAGTAACAATTGTAAGATCATTGTTGCAAAGTGAAGCTCCATTCTGCTTCAATGGCAAGCACCTGGCGGTGGGGGGGCCATGCTTCCTCTCCTCCCCCTTCAGGCATTATTGTATCCTGCAACTGACCAAGCCCTTAGACAGTGGAGCTCTTTGCATGCGCACACACACACCCCTTCAGGCAAGGGATAGTGTCGCAGTCTTTACAGGACTGAGCAAAAACCCCTTGAAGTCAATGAAGAGACTCCCCATCAACTCCAGTGGGCTTTGGGTCAGTCCATAACTGCACAATCTCATCCTATCTTTTTTTTAGCAAATACAGTAAGATATCCCAACACTCATCTTTAATACCCAGGTGCACCAATACCAGGAGGGTGAGTGCAGTATAAATACTGAGATAAATAGGCAAGTGCCATGCTGAACTAAAGAGCGGAGCATGTAGCCAGGAGGACACGAAGTGTTTAGATCTATGGGTGCTCATTAGCCTCAGGTAGCCTTGATGTCACCTGTGCTCCATTTCTTTAACAGGCCTTTCCTGCCCCAAATGCCTGTCACCACACTCCAGTGCGATTGACGCAATCAAGGCAAACTAATCAGCACAGTTACAGAGGGGGCACAGAGCTTAGTTGTGTTGCATGTCATGATAAGAATTAAACACCTTCCAACCATGCATTTATTTTACCAAATCAAATCTGCTCATCAGCTTGCCACCAGACAGGCTTTTTTTTCCCCCAGAACCATCACTACAAGGCCAGAGATGCATTTGAAAAATCATCTAATTGTTCATCTGGTGAATAGGTACTTTATTAAAATAACATATTGGTGGTACCTTCTCTCTTGGGCAAACACTGTCTATGTGCTACTTGCTGCCTGCCAGAGTGGAAAAAAAATGATAAGAACGAGCTGCACTCTGCACAGTACATCAGCATTTAGAACCAGAGTCTATGGTCATTTGTGTAATCAGCATTTGGTACCTGTACTCCTGCTGTGTGCAATTTGAAATGACACATGCAGCAGGTTTTTACTGAGCAGCTAACACAATGGATGCCTCCTAAAATATGTAAAGTAGGTTTTTCTGAACCTGAAGCTAGATGACTAGACAATGCTACAACAAAATACTATGGGGGCTCTGAGCTGCAGAGTAACATGCTTTAGCAGAAGGATAATTTTCAGGAAAAGATTTGAAAAGTCACTTTAAATGAATGAGCTAGCTGGTAGAGCCCTTAAACAGTGGCACTCTTTGCATGCACACGCAGACCCCTCCAGGCAGGATAGTGTCACAGTCTTTACAGGACTGAGCAAAAGCCCCTTGAAGTCAATGAACATATGACGCCTACATGAACATGTAGTTTGCAGCAAGCTGGGATGTAAGTCTACCCTACAGTAGCCTGCTTTGCACTAACTGTCCCAGTGAATCCTGCTGCCATGCACTAGCATAAGCACTAGAAGTTCCCCAGGAACCTAAAGAAATCCCATGGGACTTCTCCCAAATGCTGAACCCAGTTCAAAGAGTACCACAAAACTGCGTTGAAGTTTTCATGGGCCTACGGTAGTGCTTGAGTGGGCAGCATTGGCACAGAACTCTCCATAGTCCAAACAGATGGGTATTTTCCATCTTACTTTCCTGGGCTCAGTTAAGTCTTTTCTAGGAAAAGGGAGTCTCTCTCCATAGAAGCAAGCCTCACAAATGGAAAAAACACTACCTCCTTCAAGGACATATGCACTGCTACTATAAATTCTGCTTCTCTGTTGAAGATAGTGAGACCATCTCCAAAAACTGGCCCTGAGAATGCGCAGATATATACCAAGTTTATGGGAGTGGTACAAAGCCCATATAGAATAAAACCATGGGGTGCAAGAGGTTAACTTAGTTTCCGTTAAAAAATAGTCACTAGTTTTAATAACTTCTGCAGAAGACAGAAGAAAAAAAATCTACCATGGTCCATAGCACACCTAACAATTAATTTATCACTCCTACAGCTCAAAGGCTGTTTCTAATACAATTCCAAATTTAGCCACATCCATGCACTCATAAATACAGAGTAACATGCTATTTAAGTATAATTAGATAAGCTTGCATCATCCCTGGGTTCTGTTCAGTAGTCATGCTGGGTAGCAGTATGCAGACCCAAGTGAATAATCCATTAGATTTCATGCACACAACTAACGTCAGAGAAGTCAAGAGTACACTGTAGTTAGACCACACCTCATTCTGCAGTTGGTTCTGGGGTTCTTAACCCAAGATACCAGGCTGGAAGGGAATGCAATACAGAGCAGCAAGTTTGAATCAGGGGCTGGAGGGATTGATTTGGGAAAGAAATAATTTTAAAGTGAATTAAATATGCACAGTCTGGCAAAATAGTGACTCCAAGTATTAAGGGATCAAAAGTTCTAAACAACCAGGGATCCACACAGCTAGACTGCTGCACGCACCCATGCTGAACCTGGTTGATTTCACTGGGGCTCCTTACAGGCATAGCAGTCCATCCAACCATTCACAAATCAAGATCAGTGCCCTTGCCGCTTTCTTCTACAGCACTGTACATAGACTCCCATGAGAAAGGAGGGGGTGGGTTGCATAATGAAGCACAAAACTGTTACATTTCCCTCGCAGAGTTTCTTCTGAGTTCCTCCAGCAGGCCACAGGATTTGCCCCTTTTTGGCTCCCTCTCCCAATCACATAGAAGCAGCAAGAGAATCAGCCCCCATATGCAGCAGATTCATTGAGACCCATGTGAATGTTGCGGGGCAGGGGCAAATCAGCTTTAGGCTCTGAAAAAAGAACATGAGTACTTGTGGCACCTTAGAGACTAACAAATTTATTAGAGCATAAGCTTTCGTGGGCTACAGCCCACTTCATCGGATGTATAGAATGGAAGATATAATAAGATACATAATACAGATAAGTTGGAAGTTACCATACAAACTGAGAGAGGCTAATTAGTTAAGATGAGCTATTATCAGCAGGAGAAAAAACAGAAACAACTTCTGTAGTGATAATCAAGATGGCCCATTTAGACAGTTGACAAGAAGACATGAGCTCTGGGCTCCTTGTAGTTTTCCTTCACTGTCTAGGAGGGCAGCACCATTGATTTTAGTAGGGATTGCATCTGCATAAACCAGGGATGAGCTTGATACCGAGTTTACAAACCTATACTTGCATGCAGCATAGAAGACAGTGCCTTGCAGAATCTGCCTGCCAACCAGCATGTAATTTCATGCTGCCTCGCCAGATACTTGTTCATCTAGCCCAGTGGTTCTCAAACTTTTGTACTGGTGACCCCTTTCACACAGCAAGCCTCTCAGTGAGACTCCCCTTATAAATTAAAAACACTTTTTAATCTATTTAACACCATTATAAATGCTGGAGGCAAAGTGGCATTTGGGGTGGAGGCTGACAGCTCACGACCCCCCATGTAATAACCTCACGACCCCCAGTTTGAGAACCCCTGATCTAGCCAATCTAGGATAGGAGTTGCAATGTAAGAAATAGCAGCAATCAAGGCTATATAGCTGCCAAGACTTTCTGCTCCAAGGAGTCCAATTTATTTAAGTACAGCATCCACCTTGCAAGCCTCAGTTATCAGAATTTTGATTTAGTCTAATCCACTGAACTCCATATGCAAGTTAATAGATAACCTACAAATCCCAGTATGAGTGGAGGCTGAACATTCAAGGGGGAATCCCAAAAGACAATCCAAACATGCTGTTGAACGGGATTCATTTTCATAGTGCTGTAACTGACAAGGTGAGATTCTAGGAAGCGAATTGTCAGCAAGGTGTGAGAAGTTTAGCAAGCTGCTTTTATTCGTGTTAATGGGAGCATCTGAACTACAGCACTACTGATTAAATAATCCGGGACCCAATCCAAAGCATATGTGGAACAATTCACATGCTTGAATGTAGGGTTGTGCTTAAATACCTTGCTGAATGGAGGCTCCAAGTTAAAATGGAGTAAGGTCCTCAGAATCTGGCCCATTATTACTGTATATAGAATACCTACTACTTATCCTAGCCTCTCTCTTGGGTAAAATGGTTATTCTCTTTAAATACAAAGCATACTTTTTATTTTTGCTCTTTTTTTAAAAAGTTAATCTCCCTTGGGGGAGGGGAGAGAGTATGTTTAAATTACAGAAGGAAAGATTCCACAAGTCTGGCTTTGTAAACCCTGCCAAACTAGCCAGATATACCTTGGAGTTCTCATGCAAGCCAAATGATCCCACCTTCAAATCTCTCCTCAAACCTGTTTCCAGGTAAAAACAACGAACAACAACAGAACTTGACAACATTTAGGTTGCTGGTGTGGTGACCAATAGTGTCTCATTGGTTACTTGTACTCCCATCTGTCTATATCCATCTTCTGTCTCTTGTCTTATATTAAGATTGTAAGCTCATTGAGGCAAGGACTGTCTTTTGGTTCAGTGTTTGTACAGCACCTTGCATATCAGGGTCTTCCTCCATAACCAGGGCTCCTAGCTCCTACAGTAATACAAATACATAATAGTAAGATTTGCCCATTCCTTTTGGAAATGTTGGGCCAGATCCTCAGCTGTCATAAAAGTCAGTCAGTTAGTGGAGCTACACCAGTTTATAGCAGGTGAGGATCTGGACTACTGAACTACGCTACTAACCTAGCAGTAATGTCAGGATTATATTCTATTTTCCTTACCTATAGAAGGTTCCTTTCTAGAATCAGGAACATGGTCTACAGTCTACACCCAGCCACTCAATTCCATCCAAAATGAAAATATTCCAGAAAACAGAAAGACAGTAACTAGCACAGTAACTCACGCTGGCTTCCACACAAGACACCACAGTAACTTATGCTCCTGTTCACACACAATTACTGAAGCACTTGCTGTACGCGACAGCTGATCAAAACAGCTTTGGAGCTACTGCTGAGCAGCAGTCTCACAGTGCCCTCATACGTCTCATTCCTCATTTCAAGACACATGTCCAGGCTTGGGTTTAAAAAACACGTTTTATTGATTTTGTTTCTCAGAACACTCAAAAATGTGAAAAACAAAACCAGATAAAAATAAACACGCAGACCTGTTTTGCTCAGCAGTACAATATGCAGGCACATGGCCCTTATTGCCGTGGATAGAGCCACTGAGCACGGAAACTGGATGCTCACCCGATAGCTATCCCTAAGGGGGCTGGAGCATGCACTGCTGATCAGCTTTAAGGGATGTAGCAGCAGCCATGCTTCCCAGAACTTGCTGGCATCCAGGGGAGCTTCCTCCAGCTCCTGCTGGGTTATATGGATCCACTCCTTTCTCCTTGCAATACAGACTTGGGCCTATAAAGGCATAATAGAGCCCTAAATCTTTTTTTTATTACAGTGGTGCCCAGAGGTCCCGACTGATATTGGAGGCCAACTATGCTAGGTTCCATACATACACACAATACGGAACAGTCCTGCCTCAAAGAGCTTACGATCAAAGTAGACAAGACAAAGGGCAGAAAAATGGAAGTCTTACTTTTTGCCATGTTACATATGGAGAAATAGAGGCCCAGATCACTCTTCCAAGTACTCCCGCATCATCTCAAGTTCTAATGCTTACTGCGTGGATTCCAACATGAGCAATGCTCTTAAAGTCCAAACTATCTACATAAGAGATTGCTTGCATTGACAGTCTTCAAGGCTTCTTGCTCATTGGTGGGCAAAGTGATCCTGCTCTCTTCCGCAAAAAAGGGCCTGCCTTCCCTCCATGTTACTTTTCTCATCTAATTTACCATTTCACACTCATTAAACCAAAGGATTAGGGCCTGATCCAAAAGTCATTAAAGTTAGCGGGACTCTTCCCAATGATTTTCTTGGGCTTTGTATCAGGTTATTGAATAGCACAAGTTTGAGCCAGGCATTGTTCAGGCATTCTCCATAAGCATTCCATTGTATCTCTACAAATGTCAGTTATAACCTGAGCCGCCCACTGTTATCTCGGATTTCCGAGGACTTTCATGTATAGGGAATATTTTGGTTCAAAATGGATATTAGGATCCAGTACCCCATATTACTTATGGCAGGATATGTTCAGACACATCAATGGAGTAGGGATGGGGAGGGAGTGTCAGGGAAGTTCAGATGTTACTAATAATGTGGAGGATCTTGCATATAAGAACGCTGTTCCCATCCTTTGCTATGTTATATTAGAAACCAAGTTTGCCCTTGTGATGCATTCTGGGGTGCCCAGGACTGAATCACCTTGTAACCCCCTGCCTCCAGCAAAAGGAAGATTTGCTTGCTGACACCACTGGCCTGTCAGCCAACCAACCACTCTCCTCAGGGTTCTGCAAGCCTTTACTGTGCTTTGCCGGTTAACCCAGTGTACCCCAGTCCCCAAGCCTCCTCGAAGTACTGCCCTGCAGCGTCCAGCACTTAGCTCCTGGACACTTTCAGAAATGACCAGGCAAGCTGCCCCAAAGGACCAGTGCACACACCTTCTTGTTTGATTCAGCTGAAGATTGGCTCCAATATAACATCACAGCACAGAGAGAGATACTTATATTGAAAACAATCAGCAGTTTATTATTAAAGGCTAAGATTTGAAAGCTAATGCGTAGGGATAACAAATGGAAACAGAACGGGTTACACAGAAAATGAAAAGCAGAACATGCTTCATAGAGCCTAAACTTAACTTTACAGGCTAAGTCCTTGTCTAAAATAGTTCCTTTCACCTAAAGCAATCTCCCTGTGTCTCCAACCAACATGGCTCGGGCCCCTCTTTTGCAAATGCAAAAAGTGCTGTCCTTTTGGTTTCCTCAAGGAAGGACTAAGAATGTCCTTTTACCTTCTCATATCCTCCAAGTTCCCAGACTCAAGATAACCCCCATGGTGTGCTTATTCTGTGGTCTGCTGTCTCCAAATTTCAGAGTAACAGCCGTGTTAGTCTGTATTCGCAAAAAGAAAAGGAGTACTTGTGGCACCTTAGAGACTAACCAATTTATTTAAATAAATTGATTAGTCTCTAAGGTGCCACAAGTACTCCTTTTCTTTTTGTCTCCAAATTGCCTTCACAGCCTCATGTTGACATTATACACAAACGGGCTGCCAAGGCGTTGACTTCCAATGGCTATGTTACATGTGAACCAAGGCAGAGAGGTGAATATACATCTTTTGTCTGGTCAAAGCCTTCTTGACAACCCTGCTTTGATTAAGACTATTATACGCAACTCCTTAAGTATCATGTGTACATACATCTAGCTAGCAATGATTATGAGCATCAGTATGATATAAGCTTTTTTTAGACTTCACTTTACCCGCTTTGGATAAATACTATGAAAGTAATGTGTTGGGTGCAGTGAGTTTGTCAGAACTGTCAGGAATTACTGTTACCGAACAGTGAAGCCTTTGCCAATAGGCACTGAGGAGTTCTTTAGGGTCACAGGCCTATTCCATATGGTTCAGATTCCTGTTTCCCTTCTAACTTGACCAGGGAATTACCAAAAAAAAAAAAAGAGAGAGAGAGAGAGAGACTATGTCACATTTTCTGACTTATGACTCTCCTTACTGATTCCACACCTATCAGCCTGAGGTACATCAGGATTTCTTTAAAAGCTAATGTGACCATTACAAGGAAAAAAATAAACCCCAAACAATCTGGCTACATGCAGTCCTTTGGAAAGAATGAATTAAGTTGCTGTGCTCTAAATTTGTCAGCTTTTAAAGCCAAACACTTTTCTTCTTTAGTGTGTGTGTGGGAGGAGGGGGGAAATAAAATACTAACTGCTTTAATCTTTCAAGGGTTTGGAAACAGAGTTCGCTCTTTGATGCATCTAGTTCCATAAATCTCAAAAACACCAGGACAGAAAATCAATGGAAAAAGAGATGGATCGTCCACCTGAGCCAAAAGGAATGGGTTGAGTTAGGTCTGTCAATAAGGCCCAGACAATCTGTCAAACGGTGTTTTTCTGGGGGGGATAATCTCTTTAATAAGGAAAAATCCAAAGAAGCTGGAAGCTTGAAGTGGGGAAGTGAGAATTCCCTCAGACATTTCAGCTGAATTTCATTCCAAGTGGTTTGTGTCCCTAACTTTTGTTCCATTCAAAAGATTCACAGCACAGTCACAGTGCCTTGGACTTCATGAATATATGACCACAAAGCTATTAAACCTTATGACTAAATGCTGTTTTAAAAGTCCCTTATTTCAGCTATTAAAATAGAACATGAGTGAACAGTTAGTTAAAGATAGATGTCAGAGATCCAGCTAGTGTGCATCAAGAACTTAATCTTAAAAATTATAAAGGTTTCACTATCAAATTCTTACAGTGGGATTTTGAAAGGCACTTACAGTTTACCTAGCTTTTTGTCCCAATAAAATTAATAGGAGTTTTATTCATTTCCTTTAAAACACCCCACACAAACACACCAACAGACGTGCCTATCCAATGCTCTGCGTGACCTTGACAGTCTTAAAAATACATTAACAAACCCATCAGTTGCCTCTGATCAAATTAAAAACCCAGCAACACAAACACAACAACAAGAATTCCCTACACAGCACCTCTGTCTTGGACAAGAGAGGAGAGGCTAGACCTCACACTAAACCCTGAAGATGCAGCAATTCAGGCAGCAGAGGAAGAGAGAGTTCCAAGATATTTTTCCTTAAAATATAACACCAGTTTATTTGGCTGAGAATTTGTTGCTCTACCTTCCTTTTTGGCAACCATGAATGTCACGGATGGAAATGCCAACCACCCCCTGAGAAGTTATAACACAAAAGCCAAGACTTTCAATTGTTCTCCTCATGCATAGCATTCTCCAAAGGAATCTTTATTTTCTTTCTAGATGATGCATTTTGTCAGTGGTTGTTTTGTCATTTGCTGTATGTTGGGGGTAGGGAGGGGTTAGAAATTCCTTTCCCTTCTCCTGTTTCTTTGCTGTCCCGAATTATTGGAACTCCAGAGCAAAGTCACATGGACTGAAAAACTTCCAATGGGGACCAAAAGCATCAGCCCATCTGTGTAGCAAAACAAGTTGCATGGCACCAGCAGAAGTGGTTTAATATGCCTTGGGCCAAGGTTTGCAGACCTAGTTTCTTAAAGTTCAGCTCCTAAACTGAACTTTAGGCACCTGAACAGAGGTGGCTTGATTTGCAGAGGCGCTGAGTTCTTGCAGTTGCTATTCCTATATAGGTTCCTATACTGTGTTCATTATCATAGTATCTGAACACCTTCCAGTTGCTCATTAAGCAGCGTGACTAACATCTGTCATGTTCTCATCTTCTCCCCAGGGGGAGAAAGGTGGGCAGTAGAATGTTTTGTTTTGGATTTTTTAATACTGTCACCTCTTTAGACTCCAGCAGTTAGCCCACATTGTGGGCCTTGCAGCTTATTTCCATTAGGGGGAGAAAGTGACGGCAGCAAGTATTTCTTAGACGCAATCCTGTTTATTTAACTAGAATAGAGTCCTGTTTCTCTGAACACAGTAGGAGACACTTTATTAGGTCACAGTTCTCCACCCAAAAGCTCTTAGCTAGAGAAGCACCTGTAGTATGATCCTGAGAATAAGCCTCTTCTCTGTGTGATTTGTGGTGTTTCTGCTACTTCTCACATATACAGCTGCAATCAAATTAATCCCTTGCATATTATCAGACACCCCAGGAAACCCCTTGGACTAGGTGGTCCAGTCATTGCCCAGGCTTGCAGGTCATCTAGTCCTTGGGTGGTGATTTTCCATTGTTACAGCTATCACTAAAGAAAAGAGCATTTATTTGTTCATTTAGCCTCAGTGAACTACAAACACACACACACACACACACACGTGTTGCTATCTTTATGTTAAAAAAGATAAGAACAAAGAAATGCACCTTTCACTGACAGTGGAAGATGGTGAGATTTGTGATGATCCTTAGTCACTGGGAAAGTTCACTGCGCAGTTTTGGGATGGCGCCGAGAACGCCATCTCCTGCACGGTGGTATTTCAGAAGCATGAAGTACCCAGCAAAGTCAGGCCACTTAGATATAAGAGCCTAGCTTAGGCTCTCTGGTTTGAAAATTTTGCTCTAAAATTTCTCAATAAGAATCATTTTCCTAAGTGTAGCTGAGCCTACAGTTTACCCACAAAGAGGAACCTTTGCAGACACGTAAAACAATGGGTAAAGTGTGCTGACCGAAAAAGGTTCTGCTCCAGACAGCTTGCCAGCCAAGGAAGCACAATAAAGTGCTACAATGCATTGGAGACACACAGATCCAAATCTGGTGTAAGGAGAAGCAACTGAAATCCGGGGAGTTAAAGCCAGTTTATGCCAGTCCTAATCTGGCTGAGGCTAGGGCAGAGTCTTTACGGTTGGAATGCTTCACAGGTCAGATGGAACTTTGGAAAGGTTTCTGGGAGAAGAGAGTGAGAATGTTAGTGGATAATTAATTGAGAGCCTGTTCTAAAACATCAGAAGTTGGTATGAAAGAAGGCAGAGAGTCAGGAATGGGCAATAGGACAACAGCTAGAAGAGATACTTGGGTAGATCATAGGGAAATGATGTTTTGTTAAGTGATCCGAGACTCTCTGGCATGGGTGCCATATAAATAATTATGTCGATCTGCATGAGCAGGCTCCAACAGAAGATTTTGCAAGTTTTTAAAAAGAGCTGGGTAGTCATTCTGCCAAAAGCAACTCATTATCAGCTTTTCCCCTGTGCTAAAAAATAGTTTGCAGTGTGGGTGGGGTTTTTTCCACCCAAGGATAATTAATATGCATTGTAGATATTTCTATTTAAAAAAAAACTCTGTTTGCATTCCCACAATATGTTGAATTTCCCCTAATGACTATGCCCAATTAGTTGGAATCTAGAGCTCAACTTTGTGAGCAGCAGGGTTCCTCTTCAGAGGACCGGCCCCTTTGGGAAGGAGAAATCCAAAGGCAGAGCATTAAAACAGTTTTGTTTCACTGAGCATGTTCATCATATTGCAGGGTGGTTGGCATAGGAACCTTCCTATGGAGTCACCTGTGTAGTGCACAATAAGCAACCTCCACAAGAATGGAGGATAGCGGGAGGCTAGAAGCTACATCCGTCATCTCTCAATTGAGAAAGTGCCTGGCAGAGGGAGGTGGAGCAAGTGCACTTTAGAATCAGTTCATCATCTCCCCAGCTCCTTCCAGAATGTGTTATTTCTTCCTACATCTGAACGGGATGATCACAGCCTGCTGAGATCCTTTTGCCTTCAGGTGTGGCTCTCTTGATTCAACTTCCACTTTATCCACTGTCATTTTTCACTGTATCGAATGGCATTGTCTTTCGGCTGTTGGTGATCCCAGTGCAGGATTTGAAGGGAAGAGAGAAGAGTTGGGCTGAAGGGACAGGATTAAAGAAACATTACATGGATTTCCTGGAGATGCCAGTCAGCAAACCCATAAAGTGACTTGCTGGGAGCATTTAGGGTCTAAACCAGTGAAGCGCTGAACCATGTAATCCTATTGATTTCAGTGGGACTACTCGTGTGTTTATAAATGCTTTGCTGGATTGAGGCCATAATGTGCTGATAAAAATGTATCAGTAAGGATGGGCAAACCTGGAAACATTTGAGTTCCACTCTGGAACCTGGCCTCCTCTTTGTGATTCATCCCTCCCCTGCAACTACATTTTGAGCTGGGCAACTAAAGCAACAGAGCTTTCCAGGGCTGGGCACAGCCCTTTCTGCTTCCCTGCAGCCTGAGGAGGTGGTTCCTGGAACCAGGGCCATCCCTAGTGGGGTGCAGGGCCTGAGACAAATCAGCCCCCACTGACTTGGAGGCCCCGCTCTGCATTGGTGGATGGGCCGGTGGGCCAGATCCGGCCTGGTACTCAGCCGCCTGCTGCTGCTGGCGGTTGCCAGCACCTACCGCCAGCACCTACCGTGGGGCTATTGTTGGCCATAGCACCATGGCGGCTCAGGGTTCCGGCCGGGGCGGGACACTCGCTACACCGAAACGTGGGCAGCTGAGCCGGGCATGGTCTCTGCTAACTGCCAACAAGATGGCGGGCTTTGCGAAAGTGACGGAATGGTCTTCTGGGACTGACTGTGCCAGCCAATAGCACTGGCCTGTGGAGCCCCCCAAAGAGCGGGGCCAGGAGTGGTCACCCCTATTCGTCCTACTCAAGGGACGGCTCTGCCTGGAACACAACTCCCTTTGCACCAGGAGACTGTGAGTGCCCAACTGATTAACTCAAGCTTGCCAAAGAGAACCTGAATGCTGCAGCCTGGAGTGATGCTGGTTTACATTTCCAGCTGAACCTTTTGTAGCTAGGCATTAGCACCTTTTGCCTATGGATTGTGAAAGCCAGCTTAGTGGTTCTCACCACTGAAAACTCCATTGACAATCGCTGGAGAAGTCTTACCCTGCTAACCAAATGCTAATCCCCATTTCAACTTGAACCCCAGCCTACAGCAATCCACATCCAAACACTGCTTCCATGGCCCATGTAGAATACAGTTGTATATTAAAACTTAATATAGTCATTTAACCTTCCTCTCTCACAGCAAACAGTTCTCTGTCCATTGATTGTTTTGTTATAGCTAGTTTTAATCACTTTTAAAATATTAATTCAACATTGACCTAATAATTGGTACCCAGGTGAATTCTGCAGTGAACTGAGGATTAGCACCATCTGCCCCAAGTGCTTTTCTACCATAGGGCTGATCACTCCCTTTGCTCTTTCTGAAGGTCTCTGGAAAACTCAGATATCAGGGAGAAATTATAGTAAATGCCTTCTGCAGTAACCACTTTGGAAAAAGCGATGTCTCAGGAAAGTCCCTCTCATCCATGTAATTGGATCCCAATGTCATTGAATCACTCTTGCCAGGAAGCCTATTCATTTTTAGGGCATTAAATTTGCTAAATTCACTGCTACACAAAGGGGGGCCAAAAACAGCAGGAAAGAGAAATTATCAAACTTTGAAATCAGCAGCCTCTCTGTGAACAGCACGGCCTGCCTCTTTAAACTTACATAAATTGTGGATGAAACACAACAAGTGTCTTCCGGAAGTTATTTTTCTGATCTCATCCAGGGCTGTTGCTCCAGCATGCTTGCCTTTCATATGTAAAAAATTCCTGTTCCTGACTGAAGCACTAGATATATCTTATGAAATGGCAAACCTTGGAATTTGCCCATGAGACCCGAGTGTAGAAATTCAAATAGACAAGGCTAAAATTGACAAGCTCCCTCCCTAACTGGCTGGCGGCAGGACAGACACACTGGTATTCTACAAGGGAATCATCATAAATAAGCAGAGTGAATCTGAAAGGGCTGACTGTAGACCAAATCTTGGGATTTCCTGTCTAAAGCCGACCTCTAATTACCATGAATCTTCTCCTCCAGGGGAAACTGATAAGCCAGAAGAGCTGGGATAGTTTATAATAACATCTGTGATGCAGCTTTGTGTAGGATTTAGATGTGTGCAATTAGGAACAGGCCGATTTTGCAGCCCAGAGGGGAGAGGGAAGAGAATACTCTCTTCAGTGTGGAAAGCCCATGTTGGCATTACAATTGGGGTTCTGCAGCTTTAAAAATGAGCACTCTGAGCACTGACTTGAGAGAGCTGCTTCACTTAGCCAGGCCATCATTAGCTTTATTAAACCTGACCCAGAGTCCCTTATGTTCTCCCTTTCATTTTTAGGAGGTCATTCCAGAGCTCCCAAACAGGCTTTGGGCTGCCAGCCAAATCAGAGAAGTCTTGCTTTTTTCCATTGTACTATTCTTCGGTTGCGTTGCATGGAGAGCCGTGTTCTGCCTCCCAAGGTCAGTACACATTTCCCTAATGGATCCCCATACATAATGAATGAACTTATTAATGAATTGATTTGCCGTCGAGTTCACTGCAGGGGGCAGTAGCTTATCCTCAGGCTCCTAACAAGCCTATGATTGAGGAGCCAGTGGGTAAGTCAGGATCTTTTCTGGGAGTAGTCCATTGTGTGCCCTATATTCAGAGCATTTGACTCACCATATTAAGCCACTCTGTACTTCCCTGGTACATTGCTTTTCCAATTATCACAGATACTGGTGTTTAAGCAGATACTTCCCCCATAATAACAGGTAGTTCTGCTACCTAGAGGCCTGATCCTGTTCCCAAAGTGCTATTGACCTCCACAGTCAGTCCAAGGTTAATGCAAAAGTTAAGGGTGCTTGTTATTTTATCCAGATTACTTTGCCTATCCCTAATCTCCACGTTGTGGGGGCAAATTCCCTGCTCTGTTCAGATGACACAAAGGGGAGGAGACTGACTGCATGCCTATAGTTAGGTATTCCTTCAGTAGGCATAGGACTAGCTCCTACTCCACCCCATCTGCAGCTCCGAGCACAGGGTGGGGGAAAGGAGAGAGTAGTGTCAGGAACAGGTAGAAGGAGTCCATAGAGAATTATGCACAGTCTCTTCTCAGCTGGTGGATGGTCTCTTGCAAGCTGTTGCAGTTTAGAGCAGCCTGTGGGCTGCTCTAACTTGCATCAAGCTAGGGACCAGGCAGAGAATCAACAACCTTCCCTCTCACTACTTACCCACAACGCTAAATGTTCGTTGACATTCTAGCCCATCATCTCAAAAGCAGACTGAAAATCAGGGCATGGTACCAGATATGTCCTTGTTATTACTGGCCATCATGTAATAGGAATTCAACTATGAAATAACCACACAGAACTGTGACCTGAATAGCTCCAAATGAATCAAGGAACACAAGTCTATTTTTTTTCCGATAGTGAGCAATGCCTTGTAAATGAAGCAAACAACCCTCTGATATAGGTCTGTGTGGGCAAAGTTAATTATCTCCAAATAGCTTCCAGAAGCCTCAGATCAATTTATGAAAACAAAAATTAACTTTCCATATAAACATAATTACAATGAAACAACACTATCCAGGCTGGTGAGAGTGCTGCTTTGGAAGCTGGGCATAGAGCCAAATGAGTTCATTAGGCAAGGTAATTAATAATGGTTTTTCCCTTGCTTTAGGAAGCCGTTTATGGCCCTTGAAGTGGAAGGTAGCAAACAAACAATTCACAGGTATAAAAGGTGCTTCAGGGCTGGCTCGTTTGAGAGCCACCTTACAAGAGAACGGCATTTAATAAAGCCACCAAGAGGGACAGCAAGAGCATTGCTGCAGGGTCAGTCTTCTCTGCTTAAGGAGTTGCTCCGGAGTTCTCTTCCCGGAGAAGCCATCAGGTTTAGGCAAAGGGATGTGTGCAGAAAGCACAGAAAGAGCTAGAGCAGAGCAGAGCAAAGTTAGTACTCTGTTTGAAAAGGGGAAGCCATCTTGTCTGTCAAAGTCCTCCATGTCCATCACCACCCACCATAAGCACATAAGAACAGCCATACTGGGTCAGAGCAAAGGTCCATCTAGCCCAGTATCCTTGTCTTCCGACTGGCCAATGCCACGTGCCCCAGAGGGAATGAACAGAACAGGTAATCATCAAGAGATCCATCCCCTCTCACCCCTTCTCAGCTTCTGGCAAACAGAGACTAGGGACACCAACCCTTCCCATCCTGGCTAACAGCTATTGATGGACCTATCCCCCCTGAACTTATCTAGTTCTTTTTTGAACTCTGTTTTAGCCTTTATAAGCCCAATGCAAGTTAAAACCCACAGAGAGGGGAAAAGAAACCATGGAGCACATAAAGTCGCTTGGTACAGATGCCAGTTGCAACACCGAGCATGAAATGGGTTTTCAAACTCTGAACCTTTTCTACCTGCTCTGGGCTTCAATCATATTGCCTCCTTTTTTCGGTCTCTTGCTTTGTTTTAAAATATAAAGCGGTTGGATCCATTCTCACAAGGAAGAGTGAGCTCACATGACAAACATGAACTGGGCAAGCTGTAGGGAACACAGCTCAGGTTCACAGCACAGCAACTCTAGTTTTAAAATTAATACCACATTATTCCTTTTACTATGGGCTCTTCCATATTTGTTAGATCCACCCGTTCTCTCACATACGTAGATGGTAAGCTCTTTGGGAGAGTGACCATCTTTTTGTTTTCTATATGTACACACATGCCTAGCACAATCCCCAATTGGGCTCTCCAGTCATTACTGCTGTACAAATAATAGCAAGCTGAGGGTTCTTGGATTTCATAGAGGAAACTCATCTTGCAGCAATCTGGTTAATGATCACGTGCCGCAGTGAAAGAACCACCTGTAATATCACCAAATCAGTGATGCTTGCTACTGTACAAAAATACCATCAATGTTGTTGACAGATGTTCAGTACCAAGAGTGGTTTTGTTTTTGCAACATCATGCTGGTCAGGTTTGGGTTGTATAAAACCATAACTATGGGGAAGGGGAGGTGGAAAGTCTTATTTTGTAAAATACACACCCATCTCCCCTAAAGTTCAGAGGACTTGGGTGGAGCAAAACTGGAACCATTCACTAGCAAACCTGGGGGGGGGGGGAGGACGTACTGATGTTTGTTTTGCAAAAATAAAATTGTGACCAGTGATGGCACAAACTGGATGAGGAAAGTTATTCAGATTTCTTCTTCTTAAAATAGAGTATTCAGTATAAATATTGAAATATTCCATGTTGTGAAAAGTGCCAGATTGACTGTTCTGGAGAGCAAACCTGATCACTGTTTTTCTACAGTGGAGGAACAACATGGGCAAAACCAGTGCGATCTTCTCCAATTACCCCTCACTGGATTGGGGATCTCGGAGGTTGGGAAAGTAGTTCACTCTCCCTTCTGCTAAGGGTGCCGGGATTGCCAAGGAGGGTGCCAATAATTGCTGAAATGTGGCAGTGGGTTTTGTGATATGGATACCCAACAAACCCCTAACTCATTCCACAGTGAACTGTCCTTGCAGCAGCCGAGATCAGTAAGGCGTAAGTCATTGAGCAGTAAATACTTTTGACTGCTACGGTGAATCTGAAGAGGTAAAAGGCTCTGTGTCCCATTATTAATTGCCTGCATCCTCCAGTCCCTACCAATGAAGGATGTGTTAAACCTCCACATGAGGAACCGCCTACCTTTCCACTGAATGTTCTATATTCACTTCCAACATCACCGCAACACTATTTGCCTAAAATGGCTCCCTACAACACTTGCAGGGAGGGAATATAAAGGACTCCATGATGGAATTCAAGCCCACAGTTCCATCAAGCAGCTTGTCTAGTGGTACACCACAGCACAGCAATCTAATCTATTTATGGATGTCAGCAGAACCCCAAGACTGAATTACGAGGCAGGTATTTCAATTATGCAGGATGCGTAGCTACTTTCTTTAACACAGACCGGAGGATTAGGAGAATGATAGGATGCTTGATTTCCTTCCACATGATAGCATTCCCTCCTGCCCGCCCAAGTAGCTAGAAGGGGCTGTGCTTGAGGAGAAGATTACAGTGCTCTGGACTCAGGAGGAGGATTATAGAAAGATTTCAGAGCACGTGCGTAAGAGGACGACACTGCATCCTACTCAACAGTATGACTCTAGTGCAGCTGGCACTGGAGAACAACAGTGTGTGTGCAAAATAGAACAAGTGTCGCTGAAATTCCAGGAGGAAATCAGTGTGCAGCTGGGACAACTGGCATCCATAAAGCAGTGCCGTCAACAATTTACAGAGCATCTAATGCAGGAAGCTTGGGGCACCTATTCTGGAAGAGACTGTAGGGTTCACAGAGACACCACAAGGTGTTTGAGACAGGTCTTGGGTGTTGCAAGACTGTGCTATGAACAGAAGCTGAGGAAAGCATTCAAGGTGATGGAGAAGAGCTACAGTTCATAGAAATTGTGGTCAATATTTAAAGTATGGGAGTGCCCAGTTGTGCTGGGTGCTGGTCAGACACAGAAAAGAGACATTTCCAACCTTAAAGGGCACTGTGCATGTAATGTAGGAAAGCTGATTTATCTAGGCCTTATATTCCACCCATCA
The DNA here is from genome assembly GCF_965140285.1 of Lepidochelys kempii. Taxonomy (NCBI): domain Eukaryota; kingdom Metazoa; phylum Chordata; order Testudines; family Cheloniidae; genus Lepidochelys; species Lepidochelys kempii. The sequence continues at coordinate 18,941,430 of NC_136394.1, read as the reverse complement.
CTGTGGTATCTGGGCACCTGTATCCGTTACAGCAAAGTGGCAGCGTATTTGATGGAAGACAAGGAGATTATAGCATTTGGAGATCAGGGAAGACCTACAGTGCCTGCAGTAGGAAGATGTCTATCCAATGGTGGGAAAGGATTGCAGCGTCTGATGGAGGATAAGGAGTCAGAGAAGGACAATAGTGCATGTGATGTAGGGAAAGGATTCTTTATCTAATGCGGCAGGATTACATGATGTCTGGTGGAGGAGGCCTATTGTGTTTTTGCTTGTAAAGGGGGATTACTGTGTATCTGATCTAGGGAAACGATTAGTGTCTTTGAAGCAGGAGTTGAATTACAGTACCCTGCAGGGAGATAATGCAGGTAACTAGGTGGAAAAGTTAAAATGGACCTATTGCTACTGAGATGTGAGACCGGATTTCACACAGAAGTCAGCCTGTGTATGAGTGGAAATTCTATATGGAACTCACAGACTCTGTAGGCATGTATATCAGCACCTGGCACAGGACTTATACCAACACACAGGATTCACCAGCAACTCCTGATTTGCTCTTGGCCAGTCGCTGATTACACCTATCTCCATTGCCAGATCACACTATTCCTGCACACTTGTCCTTCCTGCAGAAGAATTAACCTAACTTTCCTTCACACCAATTTGAATTTGCCTCCCTTCCCGCTCCTCCCAAACGTGGTCTTCTGGAGCCCACACTCACCACTCTCCCTGTGGACAGTTTCTTGTGCCTCAATAGCCAACTCTTCTCCTGCTGTTCCATTTATAACTGAAGTGAACAATATGCAAAGTATGTGCTAACATCTTCCAGTGTATTAAGCCTGGTGCACGTATCTATTGCACTCTCCATTATGAATACGTCAATACACTTCCAATTAAACCTGGTTACAAGACAATTGAGTTTTCATTGAAATCTACAGGACCGGTCTATTAGTTCAGTCATCATACTGGGGAAGGCATCACAGCCACCCTAACAGAACACAAACCAGACAGCTCATAACAACCAGATGCTGCTTATCAGGATATTGACCATAAATCTTTGCAATGAAAACTGCAAAAAGAGAAGGGAAGGCATAATTGATTATTAGTATCATACAGGCCCTACTTTGGTGTTTAGAGATTAGCCTAGCATAATAGATACCAATCTTCATTAAGGGCCTAAAAGTCAGCTCATTGCCCTGTGGCATCCCTACTCAATGCACCCCAGAATAAAACTGTGGGATTCTGGGAGGATGGGCCTGATTCTGATCTCATTTGTACAGCTGTAAATCTGAAGTAACGTTTGCAGTTATCAAAGTTGCACTGGTGTAAGGCATAAATAAGATCAGAATCAAGCACTAAGCCTCAGGTCACATGACCCAAATTAATCCTTGGTGTAACTAAATCAGTGGAGTTACACAGGGATGAACTGAACCCAGTAATATGGGTCTTCCTGCCTGAGGCTAGAATGGCACTCAAGGGTGCATGCACAGGAAAGCCAGAGGGCTGGAAAGTTTATCCAACCGAGAGACCATCAGATTTGCTGAGCCCCAAATCCTGATGAGTACCATGAGGAAGAGAGAAGCAAGAAGCGTGAGGGGTTGGAACAGGGCAGGATGGCAGAGGGGCACCGAATGTGTACAGGAATACCCAGAAGGACAAAAGAGGGAAGAAAAAAAAAACAACTCATCCCTGCCAAGGTAGCTGTCTGGTGTGGTCAAGAAGAGTGGATATTTTAGTGTGGCCCCATTCTTCCAGTCAGTCATTTCCAGTGATTGATGCAAACTCATAAGGAGTCTGGAGTACTACAGGAAGGTGATGTTTTCCCCACATATGTTGTTGGGAGGAAAATAGCTTTTTTTGTAGTTCGTTTCCTGCATGTCAGTGTCACTGCTTGGCTAGCTTTGGCTCAGAAGTGCGCAATGTGTTTACCCCCATTAGCTGCTTCAGAAAGTTCAGCCTGTTAAACACAATTGTAAGAAAATATTGACAAATAGATATTTGACAGGGTGATCGGACTCTTATTGACCCACGCTGCTGGCAGGTTGAGAACCCTGCATACAGACGCTTACGGTCTGCTGACTCATTGTGGCAGGTGCAACAGGTTAATTCCACTCTGGATGCAAGGGAAATGGGAGCGGTTTTCTAAATACAGGGAACTAGGCCAGAGGAGGTTCTGGAAGAAAACTAAAGGAACAGCCAAGCTCATGCAGGAAGTGGGATCCAGAGCATTTCACCTCTAGGCTTCTGGTTCAAGTCTAGCCCAGATCCATATAGCGACTGGCCATCATCCTTATCATCTGATGACTATGCATGGTCTCAGTTCAGTGCCTAGCAGACAGACACATCATGTGACATGAAAAATTAATTTCTGTTGTGCCCACAAAAAGTCTTCTTCAGAACAGTTTTGTAGCACACTGGTGAGGTGGTGTAAGGGAGCAGTATTGTTGTACCTGAGTGGATACAAAACTTGCATCTCTTTTCAATCTAGCAGTTACCAGGAGGATCCACGAAACAGAAAAAAAAAGCCACTCACCACTGTCCAATGTCACAAGAGCTGGGAATAAAAAACAAACAAACCCACCTCATTTTGTGCTACTCTAACAACTTTCCTTCCTGGAAGGTACCGACTCCCGACGGAGGTACTCCTGGGAACAGGTATTGCGGTATCCAGCCCTGCATCCTCTTTCCCAGAACGACCACTTCCCATACTACCACATTCAAAGGGACTAAAACAAATTAGATCTTTTATCCTAATCTCCTGCTAATACAGGCATATTCCATACTGTAAATTTCCTTGTACTTTGTCTCCCAACATAGTGTAAGGGCCGGGGATATAGATGTGCTTTAAATTAGGAACTATGGGATATTAAGTCAGGGTTGTGTCAATTTATTGCCACTGAGGATGTGGCCCATAGACCCAAACCAACCCCCCAGATGCAAACACTATGCTCTAGGAAAGCTCAAGTTCAGATTCAACACTGGAGCATCAAGTCACTCCCCGCTGGAATATTTTTAAATGTTATTTTCTTGCCAAATCCTCCTGCCAAAAGCTGTCTGTAGCAGGGCAGTGGCCCTGCTCCTGAAAAAGGTAGGCTGATTGAGTGTGGCTGCAGCTGTGGCCGCTTCGCCAGTCAGGCCACAGCTGGCCCTGATAAGGGCTGAGGGTGGAGCTGGGTCAGACTCTCTCTGTGGAGAGAGAAGGACCTAGCTGCCCGAAGGAGCCAGGGTACCTGAGGCTGAGCAATGCTGGGGAAGAGCAAAGGAACTGGGGCACTCCAGCCTGGCAACTCCCCAGGTTGAGGCCTTGGTTAAGGTTTAAGAAGGTACTGGGGCTGCAGAGGGGCAGCCTGAGGATATGCAGAGGCAACTGGTCCAACCCCCTTGCCAATGATGAGTGGCCATTATGGACTGCAGTTTGCCCCAGTGAGCAGGGGCTAGATGACGACTGGCAGTAGCCACTGAGGCAAGGTGGGGATAGAGGGTCGGGGGGTCCCCGGAGAGGGGAGACCCAGAGTAGGGGGTACTGCTGGGACAGAACCCTGAGGTAAAGGGGCACGGGGTCCAGGAGGGACACGGGGCCTGAGGCAGGTGAGACACCGGCCAGCAGGAGATGCTCAAAGTGCTGAAAGTGCTAATTCCCAGGACCAGCAGTGGGAGGCGCCGCACGGCTGGGTCATCACTCTGGTGCACTGTCCCTTTGAGAAGAGGAGCAGTAAAATGAGAAAACTTCAGAGTGCATCGTACCAGAGGGCGAACAGAGAGGGACTTTGTGAAAAGTGAATCATCATCATTAGCAGCAGCAGCAAATAGTTTGAAGTGATCTTTGTTTCATCACCACCCACCCAACTTTTCCTCCGTCTTCGGACTGCAGCAAGAGCACACTTCAAAAAGAGATGACCAAAAAAAGCAAGATCTAGGAAGGCACTCCCTCCTTTCCTTAGAGATTTACGGGGTCAATGAGCTAGATTAACCCATGGTATACTCACGGCTAATGACAGATCAAGGCACAATTCCAGTTCCTCTTTTTAAACTATTAACTCATTTGTTGAAAGGTACCCTGCAAAATTACATCGCAGCCCCTTGATAAACTCTGTATAGGCAGACAGACACCTTCCCCGCCCCCTTCCCCCCCAGACGCATGCAGGGCACCAGCGTGTGCAGGACCTACCCACATGGAGAAATGTACTGGGTGAGGCCTTATTGTAGGATCAGTGCCTGATTGTGAGGTGCTGCGTGCTCTCAACCCATGAGTGGGAGTCAAGAGCACTCAGCACCTTGCAGGATTTGCCCCATAAAATAGAAAAATCCCACAGCTTGAGTGGGACACGCTGAATGCCCACGGAGAGCTGGGTGAAGATGGGCACGAAACACAGACATAGGATCCTCCTCCTGCTCACACAGGACCAAGCAGCATGTTTCTGTCAATCACTTCCCATATGGGTGAGTGTTGGTTTGGGAGAAGCCATGTGACCCACAGGCACTCTATGGGGAAGCCATTTGTCTCACCAATCCATGTAACGTTGGCTCTGTTCCACTCTGGTGACCCAGTGATACCAGTGGCTTCAGGGCTTCTTTACGGAGCAGCTGATGGTAAGGCCGCTATTAGCCCCACCCTTTCATTATGCTAACAGAAGTTTGTTTTTAGTTCTGGAACTGCCACCAAAGCAGGTTCCCTCCAAGCGGGAGTCCTTACCACGGAATTGTTACCAACACATCCACGCTCCCAGTTAGGCAATGAGCCACACAGGGAGTGCTGTTATGACGAGATAATCACATCCTTGGGGTGTTAAACAGCATAAAATGCAGCTGTGCTTCTGATCCTTGGGGGTGTAATTATCTCCTCACAGTCTGTGCTCCTGCCTCCCCAAGAGCTGCCTTTATTGCTATTATGAAATTTCCTGAACTTCCACATCTCCATAAATTAATGAAAGCTATTTATCTGGAGCCCTTGTAGCCACCACTTACCATCTGAAAACTTTCCACTGCAAGAAGCTCTTGGACCTGGATAATTCAATTCTGCTTGTGATGCTGCTTTTTTTATATGTGTATATAAAAGATTTGCAATCAGCATTTTTTAAAAGTCTCATTGTAACATTAAACCCAGGTCTGCACAGAGCAGGATGGATGACGACTCATCATTCAGATACTCAGATAAACCCAGAGGGACTTCATCTCAACCTATTAAGCCTCCAGTGAGCTGTTCTAGGCTTTGGTATAAAAAGAGCATCTTGCTATTTGCTGCTTTTTCCTCTTCATTTCTTAAGCGATGCCCAGAACTCCTGGCGTGCACTCCTACTCTGTAGCAGGGTTTCTTGTAGCTAAGTCCACACATCCATTCACAGGCTCCTTTTTTGCTGGAAAGACTTCACCATTTAAGAGGTATCCCATGCCAAACGGTCTACTTAGTACTAACCCAAACCAGAAGTCTTCTTCAAGTGGCTTTGAGCAGCCAGTCTAGCTCACCCAGTGCACGCACATCTCTGCTGGGTCGTGGCGTTCTTGCTCCTAAAGCACACCCCAAGCCCACCTGAAGACAGAGTGCAGGGGGCAGAGAGGGGCCCCAAGCAGTGGCAAAGGGCCCCACCTGCACTACCATGTTGTGTGAAGTGGGTGCTATAAACAAATGAGTCCTCAAAGGTCATCCTTCATTTTGGAAGGTGGGACTCTGGACCGCAGGGGGCAGTACAGCTGGAAGTAGCTATCGTAGCTGTGTTATGTTTGACCAAAAATATAGTTTAATATAAGCCCTCTGTGCCTCCATAAGGACACTCCTAGCAGAGACCTCTTGTGTGGGTGACCTCCCCTGTGCACTAGCAGCCACTGGAGTGGCATTGGATACTGACCTCTGTCATGTCTCTATATACACCGACATAAAGGTTTAACCTTATCTGGATCATTCTGTATTAGTCTGGGTTCAGTGAAAGTCATAAAATAGGGGCTAGCTCTTAACACATGAGCAGGCCTATTCAGTGCCCTCCTGGTGGATGCTGCTTCTCCTGTATCTTCCTTTTCCAGCCCCTCTGTGGGCGCTGATGTTACAATGAACTATATCATGCTATTGATTATTAAGGCAAATTCCCCATCGATTTCCAGGGCCCACTGAATGCCACCATCCTGCAAAAAAGTTACATCACTTTTGCTTTACAACCATTTTCTGAGCCACCTTTTATGTCACCACTGAACTTGGCCTGTTGACACGACATTTGCTGATCCAAAATCATCATCGGAACTCCGTTGACTTAAGCAGAGTTGCAACAGATTGACAACAGCCCTATTTGTTTTTCAACCCATTAGTTCCAAAGAATGTGTGTAGCAGAGAGGAGTTAGGAACCCCACCTACACTGTGTGACACAGAGCAGACGACATCTTTCATTTTCTATGACATTTATTTCATTGCTAAATACTCAGAGTTCAGATCTTTGCATTTGAACAAGATCTTGCATTCATCCTCCAAAATAAATGCATTTAAAAAAAAACAAAAAAACCCACCTTTGCCTGGAGAAAAGCGTTCTTTGTTTTGCATTAACTGCACACCCATTAATTTTATAATAGAAAATAAAATAAAAGCTGAGCAGGAAAAGGGGTTGGCATCTCCCCGAGATTTGTGGCCATTTTATGCAGACTGAGAAGGGAATTCTCACATTAATGTAGCATTGGACTTCTCCCACTGAGCTCACGTTCACAGAAGAATTTAATGTTCCCTGAGGGTGTCTGCAGTCTGAATCCAATGAGATGATGATTTGTTATTTATGTTGCAACAGTGCCCGAGATTTTCTAGGCATTACACACGTACATAGCATGACACAGCCCCGCCCTGAAGAGCTCACAGTGTAAATAATTTAGCCAGACAAAAGCAAAATGTTCAAAATGTTTTCCTCCTCTCCCATCTCTTTTCATGGAAATAACCATGAATTTTCCATTTTTGTCTTTGTGCACCATTATCCTGGGAGACAACCCAATAGTTCTCTCAGACTAATAGGCAAAACAGATTATCCATGTCTCGCCTCTTGAGCAGTCAGAATGTCTGAACAAGAAATTGCAGTCATTGACATGCCTTAATTCGCCAAATGGGGGCAGTGTTTAGCAACAAATATCAACCAAACAGGAAGCAACACACTGAGCCAGGCATAGCAATCTAGTATGGAGTAACTCCACTGACTTCCATGACCCGAGTCAACCCAGAGGAGGCAATTCCCGCACTCCCCCCCCCCCCGCCCATGCCCCAAGCCCAGGGAGATTATCCCAGCAGAATCCTGCACCTAGACATAGGTACCCTACCTGCCCCAACCCTAACCCAACCCCAGGAACTCTACCCTCCACAGCCCTACCCTAGGTGGCGCTGTGCCACCCACCCCAACCCTAACCTCAGCCCAAGGATGTCTAGCTGTTCTAATCCTCATGTAGCTCCAAGAGCCCTCAAGAGCAGGACCCCAACCCCTAACCCCCAGCCTCTAACCCTATGAGTAGGTACCTTACTTACCCCAATAGTAACCCTTGCGCAGCCACCTCCATGCACCTAAACTCTAACTCCAGCCCACAGAGACCAACCCTGAGACCACCACCCCTAACCCCAGGTGGAACGACCCTTCCTTGCAAAACTCTAGGCTGGGGAACCCTCCCCATAAAACACCAACCCTTGCCCAGGGATGCCCCACCAGTGCCAAACCCACCTCCTAACTTGGGGAGGTCTTCCCTGCAAAGCCTTAATCTCACCCTGGGAGCCCCCCTGCTCCCACTCTAACCCTCACCTGGGAGCTCTTCTCATCCCCACCCTATCCTGTGAGACAGCCCCTGGCAGCACAACCTCTCCCCACCCTAACGCTGTCCTGGGGAGCCCTTCCATGCCCACCCCTCACCTGAGCCCTACCTACCTGGTCCCAGATCTGAGCTGGGGAACCTGGGCCCTATCTTAATACAAACAGTGCTATCTGCAGAATTTGTCCACATGTGCTCCTATTCCCCCCACCCCCACCCCAAAATACCAAACAACACACGTTTTCCTACATGGGAATATGAACAGCCCTATGCTTAGGGGAGCCGATCAGTACTTCAGCTACTTTTCCAGGTTAGTTTTTAACTTCCGAGAGGATGCAGGAAGAAGTGCAGTTTGTTGTTAGAGAGAGGTTTTAAGCGATGGAACATTTGTCCTTTTTTTTTTTTCCTACTACAGAAAGCTGCCAAATCAAAAAGCTCTGTCCTGCTTGTAAAGCAAACCCTGGAGTATTATTTTTCCAAGAGCCAATGTCATCACAGAAATACTACTTGAAAACAATCTAAAATTACACTGATGAGTGCGACATGTTCTGGAGTTTTTGTTGGCACCGCTAAGCTTATCTTGCTCTCCTTTTCTAGCACTGATCTTGGGGCTACAATTCCGGAGAAGGAAAACATCATATGCAACCAGCATCATTTAGCTTCTGCTCAATAATTTATTAGGAAACAATCTCCCAAGCTTACAGGCTGGATCCTTTGACTAAAAAGTGTTGTGTGAAGCTTCATAAACAGGTCCAGACATGGTCTTGAGCACTTTAAAGACCTTGCCACATGCCAAATTCATTAGGTTATAAAATATTTCTTGCCCGGTATCACTCCACTATTTCCAGTAGTAGAAATTAAGCGTGTCGGTGCCAAGAGAGGGAGTCCATGAAGCCACTATGAGGAATACAGACACTTTCTGCACGGAAGTCAGACAAGAGCAGCCAATTTGAGGAGGGTCACGCTGTCTGGAGTGGCTCTTGACCGAGTGTGCCTCAGGGAAGACTGTCAAAAAGCAGGGCAGACACCCCAAACTGGCTGTATGTTCGAGAATTAGATTTCGCCAACCCAGTACCAAATGTGAACTCCCAAAGTACTACAATAGTTTTATAATGGAGGCAAAGACAGTCCCCTTGGACACACTGGTCTATCTCGCCTCCCAGGCAAGCTGGACTATGTGATAAATGGTCACTTACACCAGACAAAATATTCAGGTTGCTTCCAGTCCCAAGAGACCAGTCACTTACCCCAGATCAATCTGTACCTTAGATGTACTAACGACAACACTGGCAGCCAATTCTGCAATAAACTAACTAAAGGTTTATTTACTAGGAAAAAGAAATGAGTTCATTACAGATTAAAGCAAGCCAGTATAGCTACACAAATTAGTTTCAGTCTGTGATTCAAAAGATGACAGTAGTAGTAATAAGAAAAGGAGGACTTGTGGCACCTTAGAGACTAACCAATTTATTAGAGCATAAGCTTTCGTGAGCTACAGCTCACTTCTTCAGATGCATATCGTGGAAACTGCAGCAGGCTTTATATATACACAGAGAATATGAAACAATACCTATTCCCACCCCACTGTCCTGCTGGTAATAGCTTATCTAAAGTGATTTCCAGCACAAATCCAGGTTTTCTCACCCTCCACCCCCCCACACAAATTCACTCTCCTGCTGGTGATAGCCCATCCAAAGTGATAACTCTTTACACAATGTGCATGACAATTAAGCTGGGCTATTTCCTGCATAAATCCAGGTTCTCACATCCCCCCCACCCCCATACACACACAAACTCACTCTCCTGCTGGTAACAGCTCATCCAAACTGACCACTCTTCAAGTTAAAATCCAAGTTAAACCAGAACATCTGGGGGGGGGGGTAGGAAAAAACAAGAGGAAACAGGCTACTTGTAGTAGTAATCTGTCAGTTCAATGTGTCTTTCAGGGCTAACCCATGCCAAGCAGCAGGGAGATCTCTTTACTTATGTTTCAAGAATCTTTGCCCCTCATAGTCCAGACAGCACAAAAGAGATTCAGTTTCTCCTTGTCAGAGGATTTTTATCCTCTCCACTCCAGAGCTCAACAGATGGGATGAGTTCATGCATAGGTCTCTCATTCCCAGAGGGAGTTAGGAATGCTGTCAACAGCGCCTCTGTTCTTTGATGCTACACAGTATCACATTTGCCTTTAGTGGGCTGTCTTTTACTTGGGATGAGCTCTTTACCTTAATTAGATATTTCCTGTTTAGTGAGTTACGCAATTAAACAGATTTACAGTGCAGACATTTATACCACAGGCTTAAGAGGTTATACATTAAATCAATACATGCAGCATCCCACAAACATTTTATAAAGTCTAAACACATTCTTATCAACTTAAGAGCTAATACCTATTTTGATAATGCTAACATATAGGTGAGCCAGACCGGTTTCCAGCTATGCATTTCTCAGTGCTCAGTGAGGCCTGGGCCTTGGCATGAGCTGGCACCTGGTCTGCCAGCATCACAATGAGCATACACATAAATACCACTGATCTAATGAGGTAGGGGAAAAAAAGCTAAATATTCTCCTTGCCTGGCCTAGAAGATACAGTACTGGAGTGGTGCTCAGGAGACTTGGGTATTCTTACTGGCTTCGCTGTTGGGTGACCTTAGAGAGGAAGCAACTTGCCCGTCTCCATTTTAGAGATTTGCGAGGCAAGGAGGAAGATTCCTTTGTGAAGCACTTTGAGACCCACAGCAGAAGAGTGCTACAAGAGCTAAGTATTAGGTGCAACAGAGCGGGGAAAAATATTCTCACTGTATTTGTGGAAGGTCTTCAAAGGTTAGACCATCCAGGCAAGATCTAAGCCTGACACTACAGCTTGGTGAAGTTCTTCAGATGAATATTTTATTCACTAAAGCTATCGCAGTTTGGAGTCAGCTAAAACTATTCACAGTTCAGCAAATAGTTTTGGCCATTTTTTGGGGGGGGGCGGACTGGACTGTGAAAAAGTTGAAATATTTTGTATTCAAAGTGATGTTTTCAGAATTTGCCTAATTTTAAAGAGGATTGAAAAATGCCAAAACAAAATGTTTTGTTTTGGGTCAAAAACAACAACATTTTGGTCAAACTGAAGCTAATATTTGGGCGGGGGGTTTGTTCACTGGCCAAAACTAGCAAAACCCCACAAACAATTAATTATTCACACATTTCTACTTGAGACCATTTGCACTATCTGCTGGTATGTGTGAGGCTCCAACAGTACTAGACTAGGCTCTGTATAGACAGAAATAAGAATCAAAAGAGCATAAAAAGAACCTGAAGAAAAACCAAACCAAGACATTGAGGATAAACGCGTTAAAGACTGTGAAGTGCTCAGATACCATGGGAATGCTGGCCATAAGTCCCTACTGTAGATAAATTAAAATCCATTCTCAGTGTAAGATCTAGTGATTCTACAAAAGCTAAACATGCTAGAAAGTTGAGGCTGATATATGGATTTTGGGAGAGGAAATTGCCGCTCGGTATAATGAGGAGAAACATCCTCTTTGCTGTTCCTGACGAAGTTCAAGCTCAAAAAGAAAGCAAGTGTTTTTCTGGACCTGGAGGAGGCCAAGACCCTAGAGAAAAGAAACAGCTGTAGGACACTCACATGCTTCCCCTTTCCACCCTCCCGACCATAAGGGCACATGAAAACACTTTTAAATTAGAGTCCTGGATAACATTAAATGCAAAGAAGAGATTTAAGTCGCTGATCTACTGCATAAATATTCCCAACGCCTTTCAGTGGCATTGTCCTATCTTCAGAGCAGAGCTCTGGTAAGAGTTAGAGTGCTACAAAATTTATATCTGGGTCCAGGTCTGGAACCTGAAGACAGAGTTTGCATTTGAAATTCCATTTTAGCCTATGATGGAAAAAGAAGCAGTTGCAAAATTTGGATCCAGGTTTTGAAGTCTTGGAAAATTTGGATTCAAGGTCCCATCATTCTGACAGAACCCACATTACAGCCTCTTCTTTTGCAAAGGAGAGGGAGAGAACAAAGCTTTTAACCAGACATAAGAAGGACTCATTCAGGATGAGGCCTGTTCTTATTTTATTCAAACCAGTTTGCTTATTTATGATCTCTAGGCATTGCCTTGTTATCTTTAGCAACTGGAGGGAAATGAGAATTGAGTGCTCAGCTAGATCTCAGTGAATCCTTCCATCAAAGGGAATTTATACAACAAACCTGCCCTCCCACCAGAGCACTGTTTGGATAATGCTGCTTGAGGCAAAACCTGTGGAAATGAAATCCACTTAGGACTCAGGAGAAAGCCAGTGAAAGAACTGAAACTCCCTTTCAGCACCTAGCTTCGGCCCTTTTATATTTGCCTGCCAGCCAACTATAATGAAGGCTATTATGATTAAACAACATTTCCCTATGTAAATATTCTGCAGGGATTTTTAAAGCAAATGGTTTGTTTTTAAAAATAAGCTCTAAGGCTTCACTAGTACATAGCTGCTATACTGAAGTCAATGACAGGTTTCAGAGTAGCAGCCATGTTAGTCTGTATCCTCAAAAAGAAAAGGAGGACTCGTGACACCTTAGAGACTAATACATTTGTTAGTCTCTATGGTGCCACAAGTCCTCCTTTCCTTTTTGAAGTCAACGGGTGTTTCTCAGAAGCAGCAGCTGCATAAATTGGGTCGCTTTTATATTTGGGAATGAAGAAAGGAGAGCCAAAGAGACCTCCTAACATTAGTAGGGATCAGCATTACCACAAGCATGGACAGTCCTTCTGAAAGCAAGCTGGCTCCCTCATCCAGTTCAGCTCCTCTCCAGAAAACCCCCTTTCTCACTCTGTGCTTTCCCTTCGCTCTGATGTTAAGAGCCCAGTGTCTACCCAGAAGCCGGGAGCTGTAATCCCCAGCACAGGCACATATGCACTCACCAGCTCTGCTCCCGCTAGCACCTACTAATAGCAGCGTCCCGCAGCAGCCCTGGCAGTGGACTGGGCTAGCAACCCGAGTGCGTAGCCGGGGGATGCGGAAGGGTCACAGTGCGGAAACTTGCCCGTGCTTCTGTGGCCACACTGCTATAGATTAATCTCTGGCTTGGGGTGCATGTCCCAATCAGAGGTTATAATACACCAAGGTGTCTTAAAGTGTGCCAGGAAAGTTTCCGTGATCCAATCTGGCCCATTAAATTTTTCCAAATCAGTTCGTTAGAAGGCAACCGATCGTTAAACTCTGAAGCAAGCAAACATTCCACTGAACAGTCGACCTTCTCACGAGATTCTTTTTGTTGTCAGACTTGGACTAGAACAAAATCGCCACTCCCACATTTTGCACCTATGCTATTGATCCTAGCTGGAACCAGCAAATAGTAGAGAGATGCAGAAAAATTACACACACACACAGAGAAGTTGAACCACGCTTTGTCAAACGCAGGTCTTGCCAGCTACATGCCATACGTGATGCAATGCATAAAAGACCCAATATAGAACCATGAACTCCAGGTCCGTGTCCTGGATTACCGCTGGTTGGGTTAAGTCCCACCTGGGGGTATCTGATTGAAATAGGTGCTAACACCTGGGAAGGTGGGAAGGTCACTCTGCAGTTGCCTTTCTGGGACCTGTCTGTCAAAGAGTCAGGGCCCAGATCCTGGGCTGGTGTACTTATAGCTCCATCAGTGTCAGTGGAACTACATCTGGTGTCTAGTGTTTACTGGACTGAGCCGATGTTCCCCCTACTCCTTTTAGTTAGGACATTTCTTTTCAATAGCTACGGACTTAGTGTCCCTTTTTTATCGCAGACTAATGCAGGGTGTAGCACTTTAAGATTAGCCACCCTGTGGCCCTGTGGTGCAGTGACACTTCTGAAAATAGTATCCATCCCAAGCACAATGCTCAGGGGCCTTTCAAACTTAGACCCTGAGCTATGAGTTACAGCACTGGGAGTTCCATGCTCAGTTCCCAGAGGATTGAGAGATAGAGGAGGGAAACACCGTGTCTGCACGCTGGATCCCAAGTTCCTGCAGCACAAGGTTGGTTTCCTCTTTGCTGGCATGGGCCGAACTGCCCTGCCAATAATAGAAAGAAAGTCAAAGCAAACACCAATCTCTGACTAGAGAGCCAAAATGCAAATGCATTCTCCCTCTCTGTATGTTCCATCCCCATCTCCCCACTCCACCATTCAAAGTGCGAGGTCAGTGCAGGTGTCATTTGCAACTGCAGTGTGCCTTGTCTGTTTCAGAGAATGAAGGGGGTGGGGGTGAGTTATAAACCAAAAGGGGGGGCAGGGTTATAAACCACACTTGTAGGAAATCATTTATCCCGATTAACAGGACACCACAGCAAGGCCAGCTTATTAAAGACTGACTTCAAAGCCAGAAAAGCCCAGAGGCAGGAATTCTTAGAGCTCAGGCAGCCCTTTCCCAGGGGAGCTTCCTCATCTGCATATCATTTTTTGTGCGGCCACCTCTTGCAGTTTTGTTTCCCTCCCACATTTCAAGGAACGCTACTGCAGACGAGAATGATGCTTTCAGAGAGGGCCGTGTGGGAAGGCAGCAGGAGTGAAAGTGTGGCTCTGCCAGCAGCAGGTGTCACTGGCCTGTATCCCGAAGCCATCCTCTCCTATAAGGTAGCCTGTAACACAGTAGCAATTTTCAGATGAGACCCTTTAAAGCACCATTTTCCACCCAAACCTGCTAATAAAGGCTGCCACGGTAGCAGCTCAGTTTACCCTTCATGGGATTCAGAGCACTCAGCTCCATGCAAATACTTGCTCTTGATGCAGGGCTTTTTGTCCATAGAAATCAGTGCTTTACAAAAAGGACCTCAGGACCATTATCCCCATTTTGCAGATGGGAAAATGGAGATTGAGAGATGAAATGAGTTGTGCTAGGTCTCTTAGCAGGTCAAAGACAGAAGTAGAACCCACTCCTCATAAGTCTCTGTTTGATGTCCTGTCCACTGGGCCACACTGCTTCTTATGATGCTGTAGCCCATAATCCACCACTGATTCTTCAAACAAAGCTCTAGCTCCATGTTTTGACAAGTAGTGTCTCACCCTCTCTGTGTTCAGTGGCTGGATGAGACAAATAGGCCAGATATAATTGCACTTTCCTGATTCAGATACCGCAGAGCTAGAGCACTCAATAGAATTGCCTCACGCAGTTCCCAGGGAGGTCAGCCACAATCAAGTTATACAGCCCTATTTATAAAAACAGGTTTATTTTTGAAGCTGAGGTGGGCTGAGTAGCTGAGATGATCAAATCCAGTGATTGTTTATATTGTAATAGCACCCAGGAGCCCCCAAGTCATCAATCAGGACCCCCTTATACAAGGTGCTGTGCAAATACATAAAATGTGGACCCTGCCCTGGTAAGATTATAATTTAAGAGCAAAATAAGTAAACATGTGGATGCAGCAAACAGGAACACAAGGTAATGAGACAAGACAGGTCAGAAAGTGGCCTCAGCACACCAGCAACTGCCTAACCATTGTCAGTTTGATTTGGGGATTGTTTTGTTTTTTGTTTTAAGTCAAAATCATGGCAGAGAAAACTGTTAAGGAGGGATTTAGAGGAGGAAAATGATGCTTGTAAATGTTTACATCTGAGGTCCCCCCCCCATCCATGAAGGGGAGGATGGAAGGAAACATGAAGATGCTCATTTGAAATGTTTCAACAAATGGACGGTGAAGGTTGACATCACTGGCTGATGGAAGTGACATCTCTCCCGACATCACTGGCTGATGTTACCCCTACCTCCATAGTGTGCAGGAGATGGTGGATAGGGCAGGGATAAATTATACAGGGGCTTAAATGCAAAGACAAGTCGCTTGTGTTTGATCTTGGGGAGGACTGAGAAGAGAGCTGGTGCAGTCATAGCGTCAAGCTCGGAAAAGTGATCTTTGCAGCAACATTTTAAATGGATACAAGGGAAAGATTCGGTTTGTCAACACCAGAGAAGGCGAAAGCTGCATTGGTCAATGCTGGAGATGGTGTTCTGGAGGAGCGATTTAGCGCATGAACAGAGAAAAGCCAGGATCATAGAGTAAGCAGGAAGTAGTGACAATATTTAGACAAGGACAGGATGGGGAGATCTAGACTATTGCACTGAAGGTAACATCTAGATAACTGCCTGGAGTGAGGAGGAGG
This sequence comes from Lepidochelys kempii, assembly GCF_965140285.1. Classification (NCBI taxonomy): domain Eukaryota; kingdom Metazoa; phylum Chordata; order Testudines; family Cheloniidae; genus Lepidochelys; species Lepidochelys kempii. The sequence continues at coordinate 18,925,556 of NC_136394.1, read as the reverse complement.
ATTGGGTTATCCACAGTGATTCAGAAAGGAGGGAGAAAGATGCAAAGCTTTGTTTTGGACGTGCTATTCTTAAACCCAAGGCGAGAGCCATTTCAATGGAGTGCCAGGGGCAGAAGCTGGATTGCAGAGGGGCTAGGATGGAAGTGGAGGAGACAACTCTAGACAGTACCTTCTATGAGCTTTGAGATGAAGGACAGAAAGAGCAGTAACTGAAGAAAGGAGTGGTCAAGAGGAGGATTAAGATCAGAGAGACTAAGGCACTGGGAGCAGAAAGAGCCTGAGGTTAAGCAGTGTAAGGGAGGAGATGAGGCCAGACAGGTCAGGAGATGAGATTGCAATAAGTTAACAGCTCTCCCTGCTGATGGAGTCTTTGTCTGCAATAAAATTACTGACACTTATAGAAAACCACATGAAGTCCATTGGCATGCTCTGATGCAGAATATAGCCCACATCCTACCCACCTTTGTGGGTTATTGCACGATATCCCCCACTCCCTGCCTGAAGCACCTGAAGACTGCAAATTAGTAGAGAACAGACCAAGATATCCACTATAGGCATTACATCCAATACAATGGCCTCACCATGGTCACGTGAAACAATCTGCAGATGTGGGAATCTCAGGGTACTTCCAGCTGTCCATGCATATGAAGCTGGAGGAATGCTAGTTCCATAATAACTCCCAGCTCCACCATTGCAGAGGGTCATGGTGGGCTTCAGGAAGAATAGCAGGTTCCTTGCCATCGTTCATGTTAACGATGCAGTGCTTTCTTAATTAGAGTTTTCCCGAACAGCATGTGTAGTATTGGTGACACTCGTAATTAAAACAGCCAGGCAGTACTTCTTAGCTCGCAGAGAGTTAATTGAATTCTGCAATCCCTATGATCAGCCATGAAATTTATACCTGCAATTTGTGCAGGCTGCAAGAAATGGAGCCTTTGGGGCCTTGTTATTCATCAAAAAAATAGGTTGATTTATTTGTGCCAAGTATCTCTGTAGGAGGCTCTTGGGCCTGATGTATAGTCACTTTCCTCCAATTAACCTCCCTGGCCTAGAGGGAGAGGAGAATTAGACATCTCTTACAAGCACAGATCTAGTCTGAGAAAGGAAGAATATTTCAACTGAAACTAGCCCTTATCTGAGTTAACTCCCAGCCACCAGGACTTGGGAGTTCCCAGCATGAGACATGTCAAGAACAGCAGTGACAAACTATGGAGTTAAAGTTAATCACAGATGATAGAGGTGGGAGGGACCTTGCATAAATCATCTCGCCAATTCTCATTCAAACAGGAATGCATTCATCTTTCCCGTAAGTGTAACTCACCCCAGTTTTGGACACTCGTACCCTGATTTAAGTTAATACCTCAACAACTGTTCCCCAAGGACTGAGTTTACATCCTATCAGAAGGTGCCTCACACCCTCCCCCCACACACACACACCCCTCTACATATCCAGTACTAAGTTTGGAATGTTGCATGAGTCCTCATTTACTAAACTGGAGTCCGCTGCTTCTTGCTTTACTATTAGAGTGGTAGCAATTGTGAGTAATGCGGCACCAGGGAAATGTAGCTTGTGTAGTTTATTAGGCCATGGTTAGTATTTGGAAAATCTCCGGTACTTCTAACAGTGGGAAAACTTTAGGGGTGACCTGCAGAACCCCAGCACAGCAACGGAGGAGATAGCGTCTTTTTCCCAACAACCGCTAAAACCTCATGGGAAGAATTCTTCCTCCCACTACTCCTTAGCATTGCTGTGGCAGGCTCTCTTATGAGGCAGTCTCCATAATCCCCATGGTAGAGCACATAGTGAGTTGGGAGCATTAATCGACACTGCTACTATGATTCTGGGCAGCACTGCTGCTCAGGACCAGCTTGGCTTGGGCTACGTTGGCCATTGCAGCCCCAGCAGCCCAGAACAGAAGGGTGCAAACTGGGTCTTAAAAACAATTTTCCACCCTTTCCTCTTGGCTGTGAGTGTTGCACTACACCTCTAAGAAGTGCAGCAAAAATTCTCTTCCCATGACGCAGAAGGCTAGATTCCGATATGAGGTACACCAGTATAAATCCACAGTAATTTCACTGGCTTCGCACCAGTGTAATTACACCAGAAACTGGCCCAGAGCCTCCCAGTTCTTTCAAGGGACACGCAGAATAGGTCCTTCTGGTGGATCTGAGGAGCCAATCCGAAGAAGACACATTGTTTGACTCCTTAGCAGGAGCTGGCCTACACAAGTATAGTATTGTGAGAGCCAGTCAGTAACATAGGATGTATCAGAGGGGCTTGTTTACCATACCCAGCTCCTTTGGCTTCATGGGTGGGGTCAGCAGCCTCTCATTGGGAGTCTGTGTTAAAGTTGCAGTGAGAGTTCTTCCTTAGAAGGATCTTTTCAAACATGTGGACTGATCTCAGCTGCTACAGCTGGGATCGGTTTGGTTCCAAGTCATCTTGATTTCACTGCTGACCACTTTTCAAGAGCTCTCAGTGAGCCCAAGAACATCGGTGGGGCCAGAATCCTTCCAACCAGCCAGGGTCAGGAGGCATTGGCACTCGAGTCAGGCTTTACTGGAGATCTTGTTTTGCTTTGGACTTAAATGATGCATGACAATTATTTCTCTCTCCCTCCCCCACCCCACTCCCCAATCCACTCTGTGCAAGCTTCAGTTCCTGGAGGACAACAAGGCTTTGGTCAGCTGCTTTTCATGCTACATTTATTTCAGTTGCTGAGAGACGGATGGGCTATTTGCCTACACACAGCACCTGATTGCTTTGAAGACCCCCCCCCTCCACACACACACTTTACACACGCTGTTCTTCACACTGAATATTCTCTTGCAGGGCTTCCTTTCCTCATACAATAAACACAGATGACGTGAATGACAGCTTGTGCTGCGCTCTACCTTTTATGTCAGGCTAACAATCAAAACAGGAAGTGGTGGTATCTTAGTGCAGTAGCACCCAGAGGTCCCACCCGACATCAGGGCCCCATTGTACTAAATACAATTTGAACACAGCGTAAGAGACCATCCCTGTCCTAAAAAGTTTATAAGCTAAACAGACAGCCCAAGTACTATCATCACCATTTAACAGCTAGGAAACTGAGGCACAGTGAGATCAAGAGACTTGCCTCAAGTCACACAAGTAATCTGTGGCAGAGCCAGGAACTGATGGGGACCCAGCCCTACTGAGTTTGCAATCCAAGGGCCGGATTCTGCCAACATTATGATCACATTACTCACTACCAGTGAACTCACTGATCTAGCAGTAAGCACTCTACCCTTGTAGGATTTGCAGGATCCAGTCCCATAGCTTTGATGATCATAATACACAGCACTTCCATAAAGCATTATGCCTTCCCAGTATTGTACCAACATGGACTAATTAATCTCCATTTCATTAGTGGGAAACATTTAATATGACTGAGTTCACAGAACTATAATTCAGCAAAGAGCTGCAAGGTACAGGAAAGGTCTGTCACACAGATGCATTACATTAGCCCCATCAGACTAGTAGAACAAGTGATGTCCTAGGACAGGGAAATGGTGCAGGACGGCTTGATAGTCCATGGCTCAAGTTATGCAGGAGGTCAGAGTAGATCATCATAATGGCACCACGTATATTTTTAAAGCCATAATCTGCAAGTGAATAGTTAGGAAAACCTCTGGCTTTCCATTTGCCTTAGGTCAAAAAAGACTAGGAGCTGGTCAAAACTTGGAGTTTCTGTTCCACAGGAAACAGACATTTTGAAATTTGTTTTTGTTCCAATGTGAAACAACAAAAAATTGAAAATTCCCAGGAAATGAAATTCAAAAAAAATCCTTTGGGATGGGTCAGAGTGTTTTCTTCCAATTTAGATTTTTAAAATAATGTGTTCCCCATTGGAAATTTTTCAACCAGACTTCTCATAGAGAGCCTGGAGCCAGCTTTGTGCATGGATGCAATAAATTTTATCAGTCTTCCCTACAATGTCTACCATATCTAGTTTATAGGTTTGATTTGGACTACAGTCCAAAGTGGTGAATCAATTAATCTGTGACAGGGTTTCCCTTTAAAATAAATGGCCAAGATTTTTAAAGAGTGACTAAGAATCTGGGGTGCCCAACTTGAGAAACTTTAAAGGGACCTGAGGTTTTAGAAAGAGTGGGTACCTACTCTGAACATTTCAGGCCCTTTTAAGGTGTCCCAGTTGGGCACCCAAAATTACTGGTTATTTTTGGAATCTTAAGCCAATTTTTTTTTTTAAAGCATGAACCATGAAACACCCAATTAGCAGTGTAAAATGATCTGTCCTCTTGGCTAAGTGCAGCAATTTAACAAGTGCTGACTGTTAGTTTTAATGGTTCTTTAAGAGATCTTTTACGATGCCCAAAGATAATCTGACAAGAGCTTCCTGTTTAAAAATGAAGCATTTTTCCGTAAACTGGGTTTACGGGAAAACAATTTTAGCCACTGCTTGTTTATTTCAATTGTTTTTTTATTGGTGGAACAGTTACAAGAGTCAAATGCAGCTTTGTCACTGGGAAACCAAGTAACTTAAGTGACCATTTATGGATGAAAATGATTATGACAGTCATTTAAAGGGGCTCTACAAATAGCCTTATAAATGCTCTTCATTTTCCTAAAAAAAAAAAAAAAAATCACCCCTGTGCAGAGGCCTAGCCCAAATGGAATACATTGTTTTTGCTTTGTGCTGGCCCTGCTGTAGGGGGTGAACTTCATCCCTGTGCAGAGATTGGGTTTGATGTTCCCTTGCTCCTCTGCCAACGTAATCAGGCACGCTGCAGAACCAGCAGTGTGCACCTTTCAGGAGAGCTCAGCAGTGCTCCTAATGGTCAGTTAGAGAGCAACAGTGTCAGGCTCCATAGGAAGCAAGGTCCTGCTGCTCAGCTAGTGTTGCAGCCAGTCTTAGCATGTCCCAGTAGTGTAACTGAGGGTAAACTCATTGAGGGAATAGGGAGTTTGCCTACGTCTAAACTAAACCCTATATCCCCCAAATGAGTTTACCCACTTCCCACCTCCCAGCCCTCAATCACTGCACCACTGGCAAGTCCCTCCAGAGAACTGCAGTGTTTGTTCAAGTCAAAGCTGATTTTTAGCTAATATTAGAAGATATGTAGTTCAAATATTTAATTTGTAAATGGATAGTATTTGCACCAGAATCTGGACTCTAAGTGTTAAGCTCTACCAATCAGGGAAAAGAAATTTCCCACATGACCCTGTGCATCCAATCAAAGCCAATCAACCCAACTTGGATACCAAACATTGACAACTCACTATAAAAGGCTCATGAATGATCTAGACAACAGAATTTGGCAGGCAATATTCTGAAAGAAATCTCAAAAAGGAAACAAATTATAGGAAATCTTGAGCTGCTCATGGACCATACATGAATTAAAGCTAGGCTAAAGTTACCGGTTACTTTATTCACTTAGAGAGCTGCCACACAGCAGTTAGGGGCAAGAGTGTACACAGGAGAAAGAGGGATTTCTAGGATTCTCTTCGTGACCGCGGATTCCAGAAAAAAAAGGGTTTATACTGAAACCAGTACATCAAATGTACTGTGAAGTTATTTGTGCAACCTCCAAAGGCTTAGTCAGAGACAGGAATTTAGCATGTGCCATACCACGTCAGATCACTGGTTCATTAAGACTGGTATCCTGCCTCAAGGAAGAGTGGAGGGGACCCATAATGCACCTCACCAGGTGGGCCTTCCAAAGATAGAGGCTTACGCACCCAAGCACAGGCTGCACAAGGACATAGGCCCACAATTTCCATTAGTAGAGAAGCCTTATTTTATGTGCTAAGCCCTGTGTGATAGTTTTAAAAAAGAATGAGAGTGTCACACCTTACCTGGGGGGAGGGGAAATCTTTGGGATAAGGCCTGTGGGGGAGAAGACTGCCTGAGATTCCCCTTGCTAATTTTTTTCAGAATCATTCTGCTGTAAAGGCATAGGTCTGTCCCTACAACTGATGCCCTTACCTCAAGTAGGGGGTGTAGCATTTCCTCAGTTCCCCTCCAGAGCAATGCCTCATGTTGTAGAAAGTTTAGCCCTTCAGTCAAACATAAAGCCCTTCCAGACTGTCCAAAGGCCTAACTGGGCCAACAAACTGGCCATAAGCTTTCATTACACACTCTCCCTCCTTGGGTTCCTTCTCTCAGGTTTCTAGAAAGTCTCTTTCACCCCAAAATGTGTCCCTGGCCAGAGCCTCACAGACTCTAGCTCATCACAGGCCCTCCCAGCTGGGAGCTAACATACTTCCCTCTCCAACTGCTGTAGAGAGTAGGGGCTTCCTGTTTCCCTTGACTAGAAGCCACAGTCCTGGGCGTCTGAAAGGAAAGAAACATATGTTTTCTGCAGATGTGATAGCAGCCATCTTGGCCAACATCAGAGCTGAAGGTGTTTACAACTTGAGCAAAAAAACCAGGCTTGCAAAACTAAGGGATTGTAACACGCTCTGTGGACCAGAGACTGGGTGCCATGGGGACACATTATAACACAACCAGACTGCTTCAAATGCCCAGTTATTTCCATCAGCCAGGGAAAGGAAAACTTCAAACACAGCCCAAAATCACAGCCTGGCCTTCCATTACATACATACCTTTACCCCATTGCCAGGGTCTTGTACAGATTTACCCTGAAGAGACACACCAGCAGCAGCTACCATACCTTTCAAAATCTCCTCCAACATGCCTAGGAAAAGGATCTATATAACAGACACTCTTTCCCAGCATGCATCTATGCCCAGCTCAGAGTAGCACGGGACCAGAGGGCCTTTCTTAAAGGTTCCTTGCAACCCTAGTGGAACTGGCAAGAAGTCAAGCCTCCAGATCCCAGTAGAACTTCTAGAGGCACATGTGTCTTCCAGCCAGCCCAGTGTCTTTGCAGCAGTTCTTGTGCCCTATTCTGCTCTCTCAGGTTCTTTACAAATGCTTTCCCCATCCCAGTTTGCCAAGACACCACTTTAACTTTCCTTCAGGTCCTCCTGAAAGACCCACTTTTGTGAATCCCGTGTGGCCCTTTTGCCAGCCATTGTTAGCAGCAAAAAAGGCCAGGTTCGGTATTCTAGGGGGTCCTTCTGAAAACTGAGATAGCAGCTCAAGTCTCCAGCCAGAAAACTATAAGTAATACTTCCCCACTTGCAAGCTCTGAGCCTGGGATTTAAGACAAAGAGAACTTTGGGGGGAATGGAGGAACATCACAATAAATTTGGGAAAGCCAGCAATCAATAAATAATCCTCCTCTTTCAGGTGTGAATGGTTAACACATTCTAGCCACTTCCCTCCTCCCCAGCTTGCCATTCACAGATTGTTGTCCAGGGCTGGTGGGGTCCAGGAATTCTGACCACTCGGTCTCCAGGCCCTAAGGGAAGTGCTACCTGGGCTGTGCTGGGAGATCTACCACCTAACCCAGCTAAAGTGATTGCACTTGTGATTGCTAGGTCAGATGGCCTGCCCCAGAGTCCATCAGGTAGGCTGCTGCTCATACCACCTCAAAGCCGACCACTGTCTGGAAGCTGCCCCTCTACCAAGCCTCCAGAGAGGGAACCAGTGATATATAGGACCCTTAATCTGTAGCAAGAAACTCTCTACAGAAAATAGGAATCTTCCTCTCTCCTCATACTTTGCCCAGGCACCGCTACCCAAATCTGCCAGACCACAGTCTCCGTCAGGATGCAGCCAACCTGCTGAGCTCTCCTGAAACTCTAGCTCTTAGAATTTAAGCACATCAGGGCAGCAGCTGATGTTCCTCTTGTTCATCATGAAGCACTGAGCATGTTATCAGCACTAATAAATAACGGCCAGGCGATGATGGAAGGATAGGGATTTTAATTACTCAGATCCGCGGTGCAAATGGAACACAGCAGGAACATTTTACAGTGAGACCGCAGCGTCAGAGCGTGTAACCAGTCAGCTAGAACAGTGTTCTTATGTCAGGCTAAGAGGAGAGAGCAGCTTTATTCTTGTTACAGGGCCATAATGACCTGTGGTGTTCGCATGGGAGGACTGCATTCTGGGCATGCACTCTGATTTGAGGGAGGAAGTTAGAAACAGACCAAAGAATGCAAAAGGCTCAGTGCTAGAGGCCCGGTGATGAAGAGGATGAACACATCTATGCCACACACACTCCGTGGGCTGTGAGCAGCAGGGACTGAATCTGGGACCACTGCATTTAAATGCATGAGCCTCGACTACCTGTGCTAGAAAACCCACCTGCATTCGCTATGGCAGTAGTAGGCTCATCAACCTCTTTCTGTGGCCCAGCCACTATTGGGGTGACAGGGAAGAGTGGGGACAGAGCACCAGACTGAGCACCTTTCAGCATTCCTGCCATAACATGACTATCTACCATACGTCTCTACTGTCTCCTCTCCAAGGAGCATCACTCACTTTACTTCCTAGCTCCCACACTGATGTAGTGTCCCCTTGCTGAAAAATCATTGACATCTGAAACAATGAGCAACAGAGCTGGGGATGTAGGAAGAGTTACTCCACTAAAAGAAAGAGTCCCTCAGCATCCTAAAATTTCCTACATGAATCATATATTTTGGTGCCCCTCATTTTGGGTCACTGTCTCACCTGGCCTCCCACATTTGTCCTCTGGCAGGTTGAAAGGTCTGGCTCCTAGTGTCTGAACTGGGAAACTGTGTATATGGAACCACTGTGCAGTTACAGAGGACATCCCCGGATGCCCCAAACGGCTCATTGTGACTGCTGCATCACAGCACGCTGCTACGCCACATTTCCATCTGACAGATACTCAGAATAAAGTTGTTTATTTAAAAAGATATTTGGAGCAGCACTTTACAATAAGTGGCAAATCATTATTTAATTCCTTTGGTACTCATCGAAATAACATCAATCAAAACTAATGCATCTGCTAGCTAAATATGAATGTAATCATCCATTAAAATGTTAACATTCATGAAAACTGTTTATTAAAATAAAGTGATAAGCATCTCCTTGTGATTTGGCAATCAGCCTATGTCCCCTTAAGGCACAGTTGGTACACTGGCTGTTTGGAACTGGATTGTGTTTGAAATGTCCCATCAGTTTATATCTCCCATTATTCAAAACACACAATTTAGCTTTTGCAAGCAGCCCTGGAAGCTACATCCTTTTTATCCTTGAACACATACATAGCAATGAAGACTCCACCTGCCCTGCCCTGCCCAGTCATTGATTCAATGACAGGGCAGGGCAACTGTGATGCTCAATTCTAATTTGGAGATGCTGCCCAAAGCGGTAAGGAATAGGCTGACCCACCCAACCCAAGCTACAGGGGTTGGGCTGCAAAAACAAAGGCTCTAGAGGTAAGAAAGCAGCACTACGGTGCTTAATTTGTGCCAGGGCTTGCCAGGGCTGAGCTCCGGCACCTTTAGGCTTGGCAGTTCATAGCCCCAGCACCCCTGGGTTTGCTGTGTCAGTTATGAAAGTAAAAAAATTGCTTGAGCCCCAGCACCTCTTTCATTACAAATTAAGCACTGCAGCTGTACTCCATGGTAGCTCTCTCTGTAGTGTTGGGAGGCTGAGGGCAGGATGAAAGAAGGGCCTGGTAGACTGACCTATGGATCTGTGCCTGTGCATAAGGGAACCACACAAGTGGCATCTATTAGAACCCAGGACCAGCCGTAGAATACCGGCACAGCTATCCTTGATGGGGAGGAATTCATTCCTTCCCTGCCCTGAATTATGCACATGTCCTTTGTGCAAGGACCACGTTGCGCCTGTAGCAGTACAGGATTTAGCCACAGGGACCATATTCCACTCTTGGATAGGTGTACATGGATCCAGCTGAAACCAAGGGAAGCCATACACCCTCCTCCCTCCCTCCCCCCGAGTCCTCATTTATATTTCTGATGGGCGGGGGGCGGTTCTCATGACTAGCGGGTGCTGTGCAATAAGAATGACTGGCAACTTTTGACAAGTTTCTTCCTCCTTGTACTTAGGCTGTGTGAGCAGTAGGATTGTTTCTATGTTACAAGTGCCCTTCAAATCCTAAGGACTCTGCCGTTCGCAGAGCCTGGTGACAGTTCAGCACAACCTGTTAAAAAGGAGTCTCACACAGTGCACCCTTTTCCTGGAGATTTTCCTGTTGTCCCTTCCTGTTCTGCTATTGAGCTTATGCCTTCACTACCACAGTATTTGTGCACCTCAGTCTTCAATGTATTTATACTCACTGCGTTCCTCTGTGGTAGGGAAGAGCTGTTATCCCTCTTTTATCCCCCCTTACAGATGGGGAACCAAGGCCCAAGTTTTTAAAAGGTGTTTCACTGTTGCTGCACTCAGCATTGCAACAGCTCACTGATTTAGGAGCCTAAATGACATTTTTCAAAAGGGATTTAGGCACACAGAAGCCAAAATCCTATTGACTGCCAATAAGATTTTGGCTCCTAAATCAGGTAGGTATTGCAACCTTTTACCATCTGGGCATAAGGCACACCAAGGCTAAGTGACTTGCCCAAGGCCATATGGGAAGTCTGTGGTAGAACAAGGACTTCAAGCAGGTTGCCCCAATTCCTAACCTACTGCCCTAACCACTGAACCAAAATCAGAATACTTAAAACAAACATCATTCAGCCTTGAAGTACATTTTGCTTTTCATGTAGGAAGGAAAACAACCCACAACCCTATTTTCTATACCTTTTATTCTTTTTTGCCTCCATACTTTGACTAGTACATGTTTTTCCAAAGGTACTGAAAATGTAACCATTTTTGTAGTGAACGAACAAACCACACTGAATATATCTTGTAACAAAATGTATATGAAGCATCACAACTAGCTGCCTGTTTTACAAACATGTTTTGGAGTCCAAGGGGTGGCTTTTCAAAGATGTTCAAGCACCTGAAATGAATGGAGTTGGGCAACTAGTAGGGCTTACAAAAGTGCTTCAGCGAGTTAGGTGCCTATCTACATCTTTAGACACCTAAATACATTTGTAAATGTGGCCTGAAGATCCTAAATTGCAATGTTAAATTGTTCCAAAAAGAAACAAACCTGAGTGCTGTGTTGGGGGGAGGAGGTGAACTGCCCATTCTAATATATTTTTAGGATCCATTCCTTCAAAAATCTGTGTTCAGCACTTAGTTGTTAAAAAACAAACAAAACCAAACCCCAATGTTTGCTCTGCAGACTACCAGGTTACAGCCATTTCAGCGGAATGGACGAATGCAGCCACAACTGTTCCATATTTTCCAAGCAAGCAAGCAATTGTCTGTTATGTTTAACTTTAAGCCTCTCATCATCATCAGTACATTAAGATTTAAAAGAATTGATCCAAATCTCTTTGATAATCATGTGAGCTGTCTTCATGTTGTACCATTTCCATTATCATTCAGAATTAGTCAATGGACATTAAAAACTAAAGAATTGCCAGGACTGTATAAAACATATCATTTCTAATTTCCTGTGCGACTAAGGACTTGTCGACATGGGGAAATTGACTGGCATAGCCATAGCAATCAAAAGTCATTACAGTAGAACCTCGAAGTGACAAACACCTTGGGAATGGAGACTGTTCGGAGCTCTGAACAAAACATTATGATTGTTCTTTCAAAAGTTTACAGTTGAACATTTACTTAATACAGATTTGAAACTTTACTATGTAGAAGAAAAATGCTGTTTTCCCTTTATTTATTTAGTAGTTTACATTTAACATAGTACTGTTCTGTGTCTGCCATTTTTCGGGAAGGGGGGGGGGGTCTCTGCTGCTGCCTGACTAGGCACTTCCAGTTCCAAATGAGGTTTGTGGTTGACTGGGGCAGTTTGTAATTCTGAGGTTCTACTGTAAGTGAATTATTCTGCTTCAGGTTTCAGAGTAGCAGCCGTGTTAGTCTGTATCTGCAAAAAGAAGAGGAGTACTTGTGGCACCTTAGAGAATAGCCAATTTATTTGAGCATAAGCTTTCGTGAGCTACAGCTCACTCACGAAAGCTTGTGCTCAAATAAATTGGTTATTCTGTTTCAGTAATTATTCCAGAATAAAATCACTCTTATTCCAGAATACTGTCCACATGGGGGAGTTGTATTAACATAGCTATAGCAGCATAATTATTCCACTATAGTTATGCCACTTAATTTCCCCAATACAGAGGCTTGATAGAGTTCATAAGAAGCATTAGATGGCATTTCAGATTTTTTCATGCCTGCAAGTTGAAGTTGATGTACAGCACAGAGCGCAGCACATAGTTTGTCTTACAGCCATGTACAAGCAGGATGTTTGTGTCATACTGGGATGCTCTGCTTCTGAACCTCAGCTTAAAGGGAAGAAGAGACTGAGACAAAGTGCCTGTAGAAAAGGGAACTGGATTGATAGCATAAAATTTTCAAAAGGTACCTCAGTCCCATTTTCCAAAACTATTACTGTACTGACATTTCACCTTACCAATCTTTAGCCTAGATTTTTAGGTTAAATTATATATGTCCATTGCTAGGAATAGGCGACAGGGGATGGATCACTTGATGATTACCTGTTCTGTTCATTCCCTCTGGGGTACCTGGCATTGGTGACTGTTGGAAGACATGATACTGGGCTAGATGGACCTTTGGTCTGACCCAGTATGGCCGTTCTTATGTTCATTTTCATTATTGGTATTGCATTAGGGGTATTGCCTTTTTTAAGGCATGCATAATTTATTTTAAAATTGTTGGATTTTATTTAATAGTGTGTTCTCAACAGTTCATTTTATACACACACACACACACAACCCCATTTATCTCCTTATATTATCAAAGTGGCAATCTTTCAGTATCCTTTTTGTGGCTGTGGCTGGCTATTGGCTGGCAGTGTGTTCTTGGCTGCAGAATCTAGGTCACACATGATTCATTAAAGTTACTGAGGATCATCATCCCAAGCAGTATTCTGGAAGCACATAATTAAACTTCAAGCCTTTGCAGAATTCAAAGTATAATTGAACTTTCCCCCAGTATGCGTTGCAGTGAACAATTGAATAGCTACATTATGATGGGGTAATGCCTCCTTTTGAAGCATTAGGCATTAGCCAGTGCTGACAGCAAGATACCGGACTCTAGGAAGGGAGGCTACAAGCATATGGGAAGAAGGGTGATGTAATGAAAGCCCAAAGCCCCTGGACTTTGAGTCAGGAGACCTGAGTTCAATTCTCTAGGCTTCCTACATGAAACTGTGACTGGAGCTATCTTGTGCCTCAGTTCCCCACCTGTACAATGGGGGAAAGATTTCCCTTTCTCCGAGGAGTATTGTGAGGTTAAAAGCCACTAATAATTGTAAAGCATTTGGATGGGATGAGGATCATTTAAGTATCTAAAGAGATACACGATTCGGTTGACATTCAGAGGCTGATGAGGGTAGCCATAAAAGTATCTAGGAGGTAAGAAGTATAGCAAATACTCTAACTTTTTTGCTTCATTTTAGAGAGAGGGGGAGAGAAGTAGTGGGGGGCAAATACATGTCTACCTTGTTCTACTGAACAACCAGAACTTTATAAAAGTTCTAGAAGAATATTTGAACCCCTGTATATTGCTGGGTTTTCCATTTCCTGCCTGAAAATGCCATGAACCTCCAGATTAAAAGTGTTTATTGCAATATAAGGAAATATCTAACACTGATTATATGGGGGGAGGAGGGGGAAGGAAGGTCTTTTAACAAAAGATGGATAAATTAAAAGAAAAGAACTTAGCGTGAGCCTTTCCATGTTCTGAAACTGGTGTTAAAAAAATGTGTGGGTAACAATGTTTATTCACTTATATTTTATTTTATGCAATTTCTTTGTTTCCTCCGGGGCCAGAAACAGATGCCAAAATTTTCCATGGTTTACCGAAAGCCATGCTATGGAATCGGTCTCTTCTAAATATGTTTACTAGAACTTGTCAAGAATTTTCCCTCTAAGCTATTTTCAGTATCAAGCATTTTTATGGAACACAACATTTATCAGGGTTGTTGCAGGGTTTTTTGGTTTTTTTTTTTGGAGGGGAGTGTTAAAAAACAAAGAAAACTAAAAATGTTAAAAGGCTGCCAAAGAAAGCATTGTCTTCACAACGAACAAAAAGTCTGATTAATAATTAATTGCTTGCCAGCTAATTAGCATTCCCTTGGGCAGCTGGATGCCTTCCATTTCCAAACATCACCCAAGGCCAACATCAAGTGCACATAAGTGTGTTAGCAACTGATTTATTAGCAACCGATTTGTTCCCTGAAATAAGTGGTTTCCCCATCTCCTACTGTCGCCCCTTCTCTTCACCCCTGGGTTTTAGTTTATTACAATGTGAGCCAAGCGAAGTTACCTACTACAGGACAGGCCCAACAAAGAAAATAACAGAACACCACTAGCCATCACCTTCAGCCCCCAACTAAAATCTCTCCAGCGCATCATCAAGGATCTACAACCTATCCTGAAGGACAACTCATCACTCTCACAGATCTTGGGAGACAGGCCAGTCCTTGCTGACAGACAGCCCACCAACCTGAAGCAAATACTCACCAGTAACCACACACCAAAAACACTAACCCAGGAACGTATCCTTGCAACAAAGCCCATTGCCAACTGTGTCCACATATCTATTCAGGGGACACCATCATAGGGCCTAATCACATCAGTCACACTATCAGAGGCTCGTTCACCTGTACGTCTACCAATGTGATATATGCCATCATGTGTAAGCAATGCCCCTCTGCCATGTACATTGGCCAAACTGGACAGTCTCTACATAAAAGACTAAATGGACACAAATCAGATGTCAAGAATTATAACATTCAAAAACCAGTCGGAGAACACTTCAATCTCTCTGGTCACTCGATTACAGACCTAAAAGTGGCAATTCTTCAACAAAAAAACTTCAAAAACAGACTCCAACAAAGGAGTGGATGGGTCATTACATAAAGTAAAACTATTTCCCCATGTTTATTTCCTCCCCCCGGCCCGTTCCTCACATGTTCTTGTCAACTGCTGGAAATGGCCCACCTTGGTTATCACTACAAAAGGGTTTTTTTTCCTCTCCTGCTGGTAACAGCTCATCTTACCTGATCACTCTTGTTACACTGTGTATAGTAACACCCATTGTTTCATGTTCTCTGTGTATATAAAATCTCCCCACTGTATTTTCCACTGCATGCATCCGATGAAGTGAGCTGTAGCTCACAAAAGCTTATGCTCAAATAAATTTGTTAGTCTCTAAGGTGCCACAAGTACTCTTTACTTTTTTTTTTTTTTTTGTAGTCGCACAGTGACTGAGGGAAGCTTTGTTTGGCTGCTGCTTCACGGGGGGGGGGGGGGGGGGGGGACAATTACAGTCTGCAAGAAGCAGATTAGCAACAGAAGCAGGGACCAAATCTTGGCTTTAGAAGCAAAGGCAGCATTTAGGGAACTGTTCTCCAGCTAATGCTTGAATTCAGTTCCTATTAACGCTAATGAGACTTACACACTTGCAGACACCTTAAGAGAGAGAAAAAACAGAAATGGCAGCTAAGTGCAGACAGAAAGAGCAATCCTTTACTCTCAGATTTTTGTCGGCCTTAGAAAAATGCACTTTCCATTTTAAGAACTAAGCATCTTTACAGCTGTGTTTTTTAAATGAGCTATTGCAGTCGCTGAAATACCATTGCAGAGCAGGGAAATCTCTCAACAAATTGCCACCACATGGCCGAGCCAAAGAACATTGGAAAGCTCACCCAAATGGAACCTCCAGGAACAAAGAGGCTTGCCCATCGCTCCTACATACTCACATCTGTGCCATGAGCATGTCTCAGACCAGCCCTGCTGCGTGCGTTGAAGAAAAGATGCTGCTGTCCCTCGGGCCCTGGCCCAGCAAAGCACTTACACATGTACTTAACTTCAAGTTGTAAATAGTCCCATTCACTTCAATGGGATTACTTGCATGCTTGAAATGAGGACACGCTTAAATGTTTGGTAGATCAGGGCCTTACAATGTTTAAAATCAGGAGTCGGTCCAGTGAAATCAAGAGGCCAGAATTCTGATCTCCATTACTCTGGTGTAAATGCAGAGTAACTCTTCTCTGAGCTGGCACAGGGGAAACTGTTCTCAGAGTACAGGGGTACTGACTGTCTATGGGAAAGTCTGAAAGTTATTCCACTTAGGAACAATTCTGCTTTTGCAACAAAATGTGGCCAGATTCATGTGTGATTTACACCATTGTTACCACCCTTCCCTGGTATACCCTGGAAGAGAGATGGCAGTGAAACACCATCTGCGTGCACGCGCGCACACACACACACACACACACACAGGTCCTTTCAGTTAAGGGAGATATGATGTCGCCTTAGCCCTAGAGCTGGATTTCCTCTACGTTGTAACTAGAGATATAAAAGATACAGGAAGTTTCATAAGGTCTTGTGATGTGCAAATATTTTACTTGTGCGTTTGTGTACATGCCCACACGTACACATTGTTAGATTGTAAAGATGTTTCTGTGATAATTTCCTGGAAGGGGAGGGTAGCCTTTTGTTACTTTCCTCGGATGTATAGAAATATTACTAGACATATCTTTTTTAAAAATTAAAGGAGAAGGAAGAAGACAGAAACTGCCTGGAGATGTGGCGTCTACACAGAATGGTGACACATCAGACATCTACTTTCCCAAGAGGCTTCAGCAGTACAAAACACAGAGAGGAGAAGAATCTGCAGCATTGCGTTCAGCCAGAGCTAGTATGTGTCCTTGGCACAGAGTGTACTGGGAGAAGAATTTGGCAAGCAGCGATTGTTGGGGCTCCAAGGATTACACCAGCCCACCTATCACACGGGCAGCCAATAATAATGGTGTGAAAGCGATTGTGGGGAAGAAATAAGTCAAAATTAGATAATAAAACATGTAAAATAATTTGAAAAAGCAACTAAACTAGGGAGTGACCTAAGAAATCACACTCCTTGGCCCAACAGAGACCAAGGCTTCAAGTCTATTGAAGACAATAGGAGTCTTTCAATTGACTTCACTGGGGTTTGGATCAGACCCTTCAACTCCAGACAGCTGGGAACAGATCATTCTGTTTCGCACACATGCTCACAAAACAGATCAGCTTATAGAGTGCCAGTAATGACAGCCTGAGAGAACATTCCATTACTTGGGATGTTCTTGGGGTGGAGAGCATCCTTTTCTTCTGCATTCGTACAGCACCTGGCACAGTGGGGTCCTGGTCCATGATTGAGGCCTCTAAGCATTATGGCAATACTAATAAATAATAGTTCCTTTCGTACCCAGCAAAGCATTGATGCAGCAAGACAGCAGAGACAGGGAAAGAAGCAACATCTTCATAGCGAAGGGATAAATAGACTTGGCTTAGTTCAGATGCCTTGAGGCGAGGGGGCTTATTGGCCAAGTAGACTGAGAAAAAGCAAACGATACATATCTTTTACTCTGTCATCACCACAGTCAAGTTATTATCGATATTCTAAACACTTGCTGATCATTTCTGACCAGCTTCCTTCCAGCTCCACTATCCCCAAACCCTTCTCAGAATTCAGTCACCTCACTGGGTACGCCCAGTAGCCCAAGTATTCCCTTCAGTTACCACAAGCATAAGTCTGGAGTATCTACATTAATGTAAAGGGAGTTAACTCCAGATGCCAGTGTACTAAGGCTAGGATTTGGTCTGTCAAGCTGCCCTCCATGCCTCATATCCAGTCATGAGCAGCTGACTCATAAAAGAGAGAATAAATGGATCTCTCTTAAAGGTGCCTTTAAGATCCTGCCTTTACTAGTCCGTGTTTCCTCATATAATGATATATGAATGATTAATTTAAATTATATAAATTCATGGGGCCCGACTCTCCTGTCACACCCATATAAGTCAGGGGTCACCCCCGGAAGCCAATAGAGTTACACTGGAGTAAAACTGGCATAAGTGAGAGGAGAATCAAATGCATGTTTCCTTTAAAGTAGACAGGCCATTAAGAGATTTATAATCCAGACCGCATTGCAACACTATAACATAAATAAGATTCACAGTGTACTGTATCTGATGTATTACAGACCGTAATATGAAATAAATGGCCATTTTTCCTTGAGGATCTCCCAGCTGAGAGCTTTGGGACCAAAAGTAATGGGAAATATTTTCCTGCATTCATGTGTGATGCGTTGCTCCCATTAGTATTAATGGGAGCTATGTGCCCACACAGAAAATGTATACAGCAGTGACCTGAACTGTGTATTATTGAGTCCCTAGATGAAAATTCCAGTTACGGTATAACCCCATGCAATGGTTCTGCTAAACAGTAGCCTGGTTCTTTTGTCAACTTTGCAAAGCATTTGGGGAATAAAACCACTTGTGCACTAAGGGTACACAGTGCTGGAGCTGTCATAAACGTGACAGTTTTACTTCATAGAGTAACTCGTGAATGTTTTCTCTCCTATACTTGTTGAATGTGGCTTCACACCACCTGAGTTTTCTTCTGAATGTCAGGTATTCACAGATTTCAAGGCCAGAAGGGACATTCCAAAAAGCTAGTGACTAGTCTGACTTCCTGTATAACACGGGCCACAGAACTTCCCCAAAACAACTCCTAGGCACATCTTTTGGAAACACATCCTATCTTGATTTAAAAATTGTCAGTGATGAGAATCCATCATGACCTTTGGTAAATTGTTCCAATGGTTAATTAACCTCCCTGTTAAAAATTTATTCCTTATTTCCAGTCTGGATTTGTCTAGCTTCAACTTTCAGCCATTAGATCATGTTATACTTGTCTCTGCTAGATCAGAGAGCCTATTATTAAGATATTATTAAGATTATCAGATTAGACTCTGATCAAGTCACCCTTAACCTTCTCTTTGTTAAGCTAAATAGAATGAAAGAGCTCTGTCACTAAGGTATATTTTCCAATCCTTTAATCATTCCCGTGGCTTTTCTCTGAACCCTCTCCAATTTATCAAAGCATCCTTCTTGAACTGGTGACACCAGAACTGGACACAGTATTCCAGCCACAGTCACACCTCTGCCAAGCAGAAATTAAAATCTCCTACTCAAGATTTCCTTGTTTATTCATCCCTGGATCTCATTAGCCCTTTTGGCCACAGTGTCGCAATGGGAGGTCCTGGTCAGCTGGTTATCCACCAAGACCCCTGAATCTTTTTCAGAGCCATTGTGTCCCAGGATAGAGTCCCCCAACCTGAAAGTATGGCCTACATTCTTTGTTCCTAAATGTATACATTTACAGTTAGCCATTGTCATAAATATAAAGGGAAGGGTAAACACCTTTAAAATCCCTCCTGGCCAGAGGAAAAACCCTTTCACCTGTAAAGGGTTAAGAAGCTAGGATAACCTCGCTGGCACCTGACCAAAATGACCAATGAGGAGACAAGATACTTTCAAAAGCTGGAGGGAGGGAGAAAAAAAGTCTCTATCTGTCTGTGTGTGATGCTTTTGCCGGGAACAGAAAGGAATGGAGTCTTAGAACTTAGTAAGTAGACTAGCTAGATATGTGTTAGATTCTGTTTGTTTAAATGGCTGAGAAAATAAGCTGTGCTGAATGGAATTGATATTCCTGTTTTTGTGTCTTTTTGTAACTTAAGGTTTTGCCTAGAGGGATTCTCTATGTTTTGAATCTAATTATCCTGTAAGGTATTTACCATCCTGATTTTACAGAGGTGATTCTTTTACTTTTTCTTCTATTAAAATTCTTCTTTTAAGAACCAGATTGCTTTTTCATTGTTCTTAAGATCCAAGGGTTTGGGTCTGTAGTCACCTATGCAAATTGGTGAGGATTTTTATCAAGCCTTCCCCAGGAAAGGGGGTGTAGGGTTTGGGAGGATTTTGGGGGGGAAAGATGTTTCCAAGCGGGCTCTTTCCCGGTTATATATCTGTTAGACACTTGGTGGTGGCAGCAATAAAGTCCAAGGGAAAAAGGAAAATAAATAGTTTGTACATTGGGGAAGTTTTAACCTAAGCTGGTAAAAATAAGCTTAGGAGGTTTTCATGCAGGTCCCCACATCTGTACCCTAGAGTTCAGAGTGGGGAAGGAACCTTCACATCCATATTAACTAGAGGTCTGCTCAGGCCTAATTTTACAGCTTGACCCACACCTCAGCCCAACCCAGGAGCATGAAGTCCCTCAACCGGCATCAGCACTGCTGCCTTGTCTTCTGGGGCTCAGCCTGGTGGGGACTTCCCACTCCCTATGTCTGAGAACCATCTCTGGCCACCATCTGCCGGTGGAGTTGAGGCATCAGCTGCTGCATGTTCTTCTCCTGCCAGCCTCCACTGGCTCACATGCTCTGTGCGTTGCAGAGCAAGAGGTGCTGAGACTCATCAGCACACTCACTCTGAGGCACACACAGCACAGCAAGATGGTAGTGTCCAGGAGGACAGGACACTACCAAGAGGACACTTCCACATCAAATTCATAGGCAGGAGAGGTGATCACAGCCTATCCTAACCCAAGCTTGAGAGGGCTGTGTTGTTTTCAGACCTAACCCAAACACTTGTAGTCAGGTCCTGGTAGGTTCAGGCCAGGTTGCTAGGTTTGATTATTAAAATGCATATTGTTTGCATGAGCCCAGTTTACCAAGCAATCCAGATTGCTCTGTACTCATGACCTGTCCACTTCATTATTTACCACTCATCCAATTTCTGTGTCATCTGCAAACTTTATCAGTAACGATTTTAGGTTTTCCTCTAGGTCACTGATAAAAAATGTTAAATATCATAGGGTCAAGAACCAATCCCTGTGGGACCACTAGAAACACACCCACTTGATGATGATTCCCCATTTACAATTACATTTTGAGATCTATCAGTTAGCCAGTTTTTAATACATTTAATGTGTAATATTAAGTTTATATCATTCTAGTTTTCGAATCAAAATATTGTGCAGTACCAAGTTAAATACCTTACAGAAGTCAAAGTATTAGTACTTCAAAACTATTACCTTTGTCAACCAAACTTGTAATCTCATTTTAAAAGAGAAAAGGAAAAGAAAAGGAAAAGAAAAAGAAAGATAGTTTGACAGGATCTATTTTAGATAATGCCATGTTGATTAGTATTCATTATATTACCCTCCTTTAATTTTTTATTAATCAAGTCCTATATCAGCTACTCTATTGTCTGCCCAGGACAAGCAGAGTGTGTGACCCTGAGAGAAGTCTAGAGAGGGGGCTTCTGGGGCTGGGGCTTGCTAAAAAGTCTTGGGGATGTAAGCAAAGAAACTCTCAGGCCCTTGTACATTCTTAGTCCATAGAGAAGATAGCATCAGAGAAAATACCTGAGTTTACTATCAATTCCTCCTCCTAAATGGAACAATGTGAAACACCCCGAATTTGGCTAACTGCTTATGTCAAAAGGGGTAGCTTACATTCCATTAGAAATAGTATGTGATCACATGCCTGATTCTGAACTCACTCATGCCAGCGTAACTCTGCTGACTTCACTGGAGTTATTCCTTGTTCACACCAGCTTCGCAGTCAGCACCTGTAATGTGTGGGTACAATGAGGCAGAGTTGGGGTTGCATGTGCAACCTAAACTGTAACATTTCACATTTTTGTAACGGTTAATTGGAGAACCTTACTTTAGTTTTTGGATGGAATTTCACTGAGCTTATTCCAAGCATCAAACACCAAATCCTTTCAACCCTCCTTAGCTAAAGTAATGCAGAAAATGTGCAGCTATAATGTAAAAGCTTAATCCTAGAGTTACTGTCCAACTAAAATAAATATCCACATAATTGTGTGTATACCTTTGAGAGAGTTGTAATTAGTGCAATGGAAAACTGCAAACATGTCCATGCTGACTCTAAATAAAGATGTCTGTCAATGATACAGGGGTCAGTGGGAGGCTATTCCAGAAATTCAGAATGTACCTGCTTGAGCAAGGAATGAAAGTGTATCTGTAAAAATAGAAGGTGAGACTATCTCTGACAGCAAAATTGCCAGTGGTAGCTTTACAGTGACTTGGTTACATTGCTCAGTGAGCCTCAATGAATTAAATAAATTGAAATGCTAATGACAGAGTGAATCCCCAATGCAGTGATGGGATAAAGCAGTCAGATTAGGTTTCAAACAGAGTGAGTTCAATGCCATCATGGAGACCAGGGCTCATCTAGACAAGAGTAAAGGCTGCTTAAATATTTAAATATACACATACATACATGCACACACACACACACACACACCCCCCTTAGCTAACACATTTTAATTAATGTTTTAAAACCCAAGTGTAGACAGGGCTAGCTATATTTTAACACATGCTCATTGATCAAGGTGAACTCTGTCTAAACTAGAATTTTTTCAAATGATAACTAAAATGTATTAGCTAAACTTTTTTTTTTTTTTAAAAAAAACCTACCTCCTCTGATAGTCTAAACACACCCTTAGTGTCATTTTCTGTTGTTTCGCTGACTAGTTAAATGCCACTATACTGACATGTGTGGCATCAGCCTATCAGACCATTCCCTCAGGTGTTATTCAAACTTTTCTGACCTCTTCCAACTTTACAGTAAGATTTGTCACAAATTTCTGCAAAACTAGATGTTTAGATTTTAAAAAGGATGTATCAACATATGCTTAGAGTAACTAGGGGTGAAAGTAATATTAAATTCTTACCAGTATGGGGGCCTCAGGCAGAAGGGGCGGGGCTGGTGGGGTCAGCCTCCCTCAGCCAGCCCATCCACGCTGCCTGGCCCCCACCGCCTGGAGCTCCGACGGCAATTTAAAAGGGCACATGGTTCCGGTCACTGCCACAGTAGCAGTCTGGAGCCCCAGGCCCTTTAAAATCATTGGCCCCGGGGCTGCTGCCCCTTTTGCCCCCTGTCCCCCCCATCGGCGGCTGGGGGAGGGGGGCAAAAGGGGCAATGATGTTAAAGCGCTGCCGCAGCACTTTAACGTCGTTGCCCCTTTTGCCTCCCCCGTTGGCAGCCCTGCCGATGGGGTCTCTACTGGCAGGGCTGCTGACGGAGAAGGGGCAGTGATGAGGAAGGGGCAGTGCTTTAAGGAGGGCTGTGTACAGGCTGGTACCAGCTTCTTACCGGTATGCCGTACTGGCCTGTACCGGCCCGCTTTCACCCCTGAGAGTAACACACCTAGGTTTTTGTAATCTCTCCCAGTTCGTTGAAGATCCTTATCACCATAGCAATGAGTGCCTCCGTGACCGGAATCCCAGGGGAGCCAGCAGAGGTCACTCAGTTAGGATGAACTGCAAAGAATGGGGCAGACAAGCCCCCACGCTGGTAAATATTCCAATATTTAGATTTACCAAGCCAGCACAAAACTGCTTCTATTACACCTCACTGGTTACTCAGAAATCAACAACACAGTTCCCTTAAAGTAACCCAGCCTCAGGCCTCCACCCAGACACCCAAGTCAGGTATGATGAGGATTTCTGAAAATCTTATTTCATCATATAAAAAAGGTTCTACCACTCCCAAAGGATGGGACCCATTACCTCCCAGGTTAATGAATATTCCAGACTTTTCCCACATACACGCTTACAGACAATTCTTAACTAAACTAAAATTTATTAAAAAAGAAAAGGAAGAGCGCATTGCTTAAAAGATCAGCATACCTACAGAATGAGACAACCTTGAGATTCAGATTCATAGCAGAGATGGAGAGCTTTCTAAATGCAGAGAGTTCTTTCAGAAACAATTCAAAAGTTATAGTCCAATGTTTATATTCAGGGCGGTTCAGTCAGGACTGGGATCCTTATGGCTTAGACTTCCCCTGCATGAAGCCTCAAGCAGATCTGAGATGACAGGATCAGGAACCAAGACATTTTTCATACAGTTTCAGACCTTCTTTGATAGAACAATAGGCACTCATTTCCTAAGCATTGCCCGGTAATTATTCACACAGATTAACATAAGGCAATTGCCTGTTTTTCCACCATTTGCAGATGATTGGCTATATATTTCAAAGACAGATGAATACAGAGACATCTTATGTTTACAGTTCATTGAAATGTTAAGATGTTCTTTTGATCTCTGAATTAACAGAATACAGCATAGACAGGGACTGTCTGATTACATTGTTGACCTCTAACAATATATATGTAAATATACAAAAACACAAACATTATCTCCCCATATGTTTTTAAGGGTTGCATTTGAGTCATTTACCCTGCAAGATGCTTCACCCTTTCTGGTCATACATCACAGCCATGAATGTATTTTATCCTCCCAACACCTCTAGGAGGTATTATCCCCCTTTCGCAGATGGGGATTTGAGGCACAGTGTAAATGTAAATTTCCTATGATCACATAAGAAGTCTATGGCTAAGCTAGGACTTGAACCAGGCCACCCAAGTTCCAGGCCAGGGTCTTAGCCACACAGCCAACCTTCCTGTCCATTGTAACACACTTAAAGGAGAGTGACATACACACACAAAATGTAAATTCAGAGTTCAGGCTGAAACTCCTCCCCTTTAAGATTAGGCATGGCGGAATATGTTGAGTGGTTCTATCACCCAGTAAATACCAACATGCACTGATCCATTCCTCCCTCACCCAAGGTCACCCAGCAAGTCAAAGGCAGAGCCGTCCGATTGCTTGGATGCGATCATAGAATCATAGGACTGGAAGGGACCTCAAGAGGTCATCTAGTCCAGTCCCTGCACTCAAGGCAGGACTAAGTACTGTCTAAAACATCCCTGGCAGGTGTTTGTCTAACCTGCTCTTCAAAATCTCCAATGATGGAGAATCCAGAACCTCCCTAGGCAATTAATTCCAGTGCTTAACCACCTGACAGTTACGAAGTTTTTCCTAATGTCCAACCTAAACTACCCTTTCTGCAATTTAAACCCATTGCTTCTTGTCTTATCCTCAGAGGTTAAAGGGTCGCCTCCACTGAGATGAAACGTTCTGTTCTCTGGCTCATTCCAGCTCACAGCAGTAAGTGAAGCTCTTATCTCTAGACCACATAGTTTTGCAAGAAATTCAGTTCAAGGTCCCCTCCAGCCCTACGATTCTATGACAGAGTTAATCTAGCAAAGTTTCTGTCTTGTTTTTCAGGCAATTCAGAGCACTGTTCAATGGTGTTCACCGCCTGTGCATGCAAAGCTGGTGTTGGATAAACCCAAAGAGGCATGTAATTTGGGTTCAGTCCAATAGCTGAGATAGATGCCAAAAAAAAATTAATCTGAAATTCCCATTGCACTCCTGTTAGGAAACTGGACAAGCAAAAGATATTAGAGAGACCTGGTGGGCGAGGTAATATCTTTTATTGGACCAACCTTCTATTGGTGAGAGAGAAGCTTTCCAGCTTACACAGAGCTCTTCTTCAGGTCTGAGAAACATACACATGCAAACGTATGTTATTTATTATTGCTTTACACTAGTGTCTTGAAGCCCTTGTCCGGGATCAGGGCCTCCTTGTGCTGGGCACTGTACATTCACATGTAGTTATCTTACCATTTCAACAAAGCTAGAGTTGGAGTTTGGTCTTAAAAGCAGGCAAAGGTTCAGATGCCTCTTCATTCATCCTAACCCTTCGCCTGCCCTTGGTGCCATCTACCAGCAAGGTCTCTCTTGCTGCATTTTACTTCTGTCTTTCATGTTGCTGATTATATAATCTTATTTGAAATTGGGTACTTCATGGTCCAATACGGTGACGAAACTGGATCGTATTTGTGTGATTATTTGCCTCTGCTCTCCTGGAGCTAGAGTAACTCTGAATATCGAAGGGATTTATGCACGCATATGGAAAGGAGAATCGATCATGATTTACATTTGTGGCTTTAGGAAGTTACAGCTTCAACTTGGCCTTGGTAAATCCTGGAGAATGTGATATGCTGGTCAGAAAAAGGGGTTGGGGTGCAGGACTTCAAGGTTGGGATTTCAGAAACACTCAATATTGACCCAACTCTGCTCCCATTGATACCAACTTTGAGTTAGGACAATACTAAGTGCATTTGAAAATCCCAGCTCTAGATTGTATTCCCAATTCCATATATACCTCTTGCTGAACTGATCTTCCCAATAGCCTGTGAGGAAGGTAGGTAACTGTTGTTATCCCCCTTTTTCAGACAGGAAAAATTAGGTAGAAAGGTGAGTGGCAAACCTTAAAACTGAGTCCCATTCTACTGCTTTAATACAAGTGATTCCTTCCTCTCGGGTGGGATTAGAGTCACCCCAACTGAAAACATCCCAGTACTTCACTTTCACTTAATCACATCCTGCTAGTCCTCACCGTCACAGCAAATCTCTAAGCAATACCGGGTTTACAATGGCACCAGTGGCACTGTGCCCATGCTCATGGGGGCCCCGTCCCACTCCTCCTGTGCTGCCCCCCCAAGCTGCTGGCTCCTCTCTACCCCCTGGCACCTCCTGCTCCACCACTCACTCCTCTTGGCCAGTCAGCCCAGGACTTCTCTTCATCCCTTGGTCCCCCTCACCGGCTCCTCCCTGCCCCTGGTCCCTCCCCCTCGCCACCTGCTCACTCCCCTCGGTCAGCAACCGGCCAGCCAGGCAGCTAAGGGCTCCTCTCTACCCCCATCACTGGCAGGCAGCCGGTGGTGGTTGCCTGCCAGTGATGGGGGCAGAGAGGAGGCCTCCGCCACTGGCACCCCGAGCCTCTGGGCCGGTGACTGTCCACCTCAGGCTCCCTAGGGGCAGGGCCCACCTCTCCCTGCCACTCTGCAGAAGCTGTGGGCCGGGGAAGTCGGCGGCTCCCTTCCCCCACCACCAGGAAATGCCTCCTCCCCACCGTGGGCACCACCAGCACCAGGCAGGCAGGGCTGGGTGGAGCCCCGGGGGACGGGGCCACGGCTACTCTGTGCTCCTGAGCTTCAGCTGTCCTGTCCCCAAGCACTGTGCTGGGAGGGGGGATCCCTGCCCTGTGCTGGCTCAGCAGGGCCACTGAGTGTAGCCAGGGGGCAGGGCGTTGGAAAGCGGGTCTTTGGGGGGAAGGGTATGTGGGGAGGTGCTGGGTTGTGAAGGGGTGGAGGGCACTGGAGAGGCTTGTGTGTTCTGGGATGCTAGGCAGTGGGGGAGTCTGTGTGTGTTAGGGTGGTGGGCAGTGGGGATGCGTGGGGGGCGCTGTGTAGTTGTGGTGGGGATGCGAGGAAGAGCACTGTGTAGTGAAGGTGGTGGAGATCTGTGTGGGGTGCTGTGCAGTTGGGGGTATTGGGCAGTTATGGTGGGGCTGGAGGTGCTGGGCAGGAGTGGAGGTATGCAGAGTGCTGTGTATTTGTGGGAGGATCGGGGGGGGCACAGGGCATGGCAGGTCCAGGGGGCACTGGGCACAGGGAATCCGGGGGAGCTGGGAGGAGGGGTATGGCACAGCAGAGGCACGCTGGCAGCACAGCGTCAGGCGGGCCAGTGTACAAACCGGCAGTTGCCAGACGCAAAATGTGCCCTCATGCTGAGCTGGGCGGAGTGGGGCTGCCCCTGCCATGCCATGCCCCATTGCACCTGGCCTGCCCCTCGCTCCGGGAACCCACCTCCCCAAGCCATGCTCCACTGCCCCCATGGGGGCCCACAAATATGTTTGGCGCCAGGCGCACAAAAGGTTAATCCGGCGCTGCCTGTAAGGCAGGCAGGGAATTAGCACTCTCATTCCTTTTTTCACAAATGGGAAAAGAGGAAAAGCAGCAAGTGACTTGGCTGAATGAGGAATAGAGCTCCCGACTGCCTGCTCATTCTGCCAGAACAGACACATCCCCCAGTCATTCCTCCTCCTTTTCATTTTCTCCGTCAGCCATCACCTGCTGTGCCAGGATGCACATGTAGGTCAATGTAGTCTCTCTTTCCCTGGAGCCAGCACGGATCACATCCATCCCCTCACCAAGGACAACACAGAGAGGGAATGATTTCCTAGGAAGCACTAGGCCATTTTGCTTACAGCTGCCATGGTTCATTTAAGAGACATGGCTGCTGCACAAACAAACAAAGCCTAGAAGTCAAAAGTGGCAAAGAAGGGAATTGTATGGGCACTCTTGATTCCAACCGCATTTCTAGTCACTTTTTATGTATTTATTTTCCTCTTGCACCTAAAAGAATCTGCTCCTCACTCGACAAGGGCAGGTTCAGGGGGCCGGAGGGGGAAGACCTGTGAAATGTTTGGTCATAGTTCACTGGCCGTCCTGCACTGTGACAGCTCTCAGCCGGTCTTGTCATACCCAACTGCGCAATTTCATCCATCTCTCTGGCATAAATTATCAGCCAGGGCTTCTTGTGGCCAGTGTGCAGCCCAGCGTTGCTCCAGAGATCCATATTGCAGCATGTTTTATCATGCTCCCCTGCTGGGGAAGGGGACCGCAAGCTCTCGGGATTCAACACACAGAATTGGCTGCAATCATATAATCCCTGAGGTCCTCATGCTAAGAGGTGGAGTGTGTTCCTCCTCCTCCCATCCTCTGTCATGCCCATCAGATGGCTCACAGGCCACACTTCAGCCCGAGGGAATGAGGGGAATGAGTCACAGGTTAAGTCCTCCCATCCCACGTACAGAGTAGTCAGAGGGCAGCTAACAGGCATTGTTAGCCAAAAATAAGGCACCCAAGTAGTGCAGTGGTAGCTGCAGGGTGAAAGTTTAAGGCTTTGTCTACATGCAAAAATTGCACCAGTTTAACTAAAGGTGTAAATTTAAGTCAATTTAATCAACTGGTGCAAACTCCTGTAGCTTTGTTCTCACTAGGAAAATGCGCGTTCTTAATTTAACTACTTTGACATCAAATCCTATGGAAGAGCAGGCAGTTTGTAGTTTTCATATGAGTTTGCAAGACAAGCCGCACCAGCTGTAGGCACTGAGGTGCTAATTCAGCAACACTTTTAAACATATGCTTACGAGTGTGACTCATTGAAGTCAAAGGAAGATAAGCACATACTTTGGTGAATTGGGGCTTTGGATCCATTTTGACTGCACCGCTACTGATTTTGGGGCAAGGGATCTTGTATCTAATTTTTCTAATACTGTGCCTCAGAGACAGTTATCTGAGCACCTCCACAGACCTTGCCTTCATACCTGCCTGAAAAGCCTCTCAGAACTGCTGGCCCTGTGGAAATAAGTCAATCCTAAATTGCGTTATTGAAGGTTCAGAGCAGAATGCTCAGGACTGTGTTGTTCCCTGAAAGGTCTAATTTAGCCCTCTGCAGCAGGGAGCAGCACCATAGCTTTCTGCTTCTCTGTAAGCTGTTGCACCAGCAGATTGCAGTGGTGTGCGCCAAGAGCCATTGCTCATATATGTCAGAGCACTTGTGAAGCAGCTCCGCGGAAGCAAGGATGTGTGCTAACTTCAGACAGGTTTAACCCCTCTGGGAACAGAGTTACTGTTGGAGAAGGTCTTAGGACCACTAGTGCCTTTCTGAGTGGGCCCGTCTAGACTGCAGCAGGCTTAGAGCACAGAAGGCCAATGCTGGTGCTGCCTCCCACCCCCAAAAGGAGAGTGTCGCTTGGCCAGACATGGGGCCTGATCCACAGCCCACTCAACTGGAGACTTTTCACTGGATCAGGCCCCACAGTGCTGCGTGATTCCAAGCTGAGCAGCATGAGAACAATAGAGAAGAGCAAGAAACCAATGACCCTGAGACAGCTGGCAGAGCAAGAAGCAGAAGTGCCTGGCTCTGTGCCACTTGTCTTTGGAAAAGGGAGGGCAAGGTTAGGTAAAGGGAGAAGAAACAAGCAGCAAAAAAAAGGGAGGAGGAGAGGGAGACACAGAGACCACAGGGGAAGGGAGGGTGGCAATCAGGAAAGGGATACACAGCATAGTTGTAGCCATGTCAGTCCCAGGCTATTAGAGAGACAAGTTGGGTGAGTAATGTCTTATATTGGACCAACTTCTGTTGGGGAGAGAGTCATGCTTTCGAGCCACACAAACCTGAAGAAGAGCTCTGTGTGGCTCGAAAGCTTGTCTCTCCCTGCAGCAGAAGCTGGTCCAATAAAAGATATTACCTCACCCATCTTGTCTCCACTCAGTGAAGTTAGAGTGAGAAATGGAGAGAAGCTGGTCATCACTCAGGAAGGTGGCACATCTTGCTCCAAGCCCTGTAAATCCTCCCTCAGGCTCGGCCACATCCCAGGTTGTTGTGACTGAGATATGCTTTGAGCTCTCAGGAATGACTTCCCCTTCCTTGTCTCACCTGAGCTGGTTTTCAGTCTCTTGCAGGGCTGTGAGACCCAGTGGAGTGGGTGACTGGCCCCTGACCCCAGTGCTTTACAGACTGAACTTTCACAAGCTCAGAGATTTGTGAGGCCTCGAATTCCTTCGTACGTGAAGACTGAATTTCATGGTGCCAGAGCCTAGCAGTACCAGGTCAGTAGGGTTCAGAATCTCTTTATTAGAAGGATGGTATGGTGGCTTGGAAGGCAATCTATCCCTTTAGTATCTGAGCAACTCCCTCTCCCATACAGGAATGTCATGAGGGGATAATATGGTTGCTGCCTCCTGAGCACCCACTCACAGCCTGGAATGGCTCTGCAGCTTCCTGCCTGTTTCCATTCTCACAGGGCTCCTCAAAACTCCACCTAGTCCACATAATTTTAAACCAACATTCCCCTTCTGGAGGGGTTCCAGTTTATATAGTCCACACACAGTGACCCTCCAGGTCCCAACCCTTCCCCTCACCCCAATCATGGGAGCCCACAGTCCTCTGTCATATCCATGTAATACTTCATGCCAACTACACCCAGCTGGCCCCTCCACCCACCACTTCCACAGTTCAAGTCACTCTCTCCTCGAATCAGGTGTGCTCAGCCCTCCTTCCCAGAGCTAGTCTGTAATCCTACCAGTTCCTCTGGGAACCAGTCACACAATTCAGTCTCTCTCCTTTTCAGTCCAGGGTCCCCAGCTCTCCTCCCTGAGACTATACTATACTGTAGCTGGACTATACGAACAGCCCCTTTACTCCCCACAGGAGCCAGCCTTACTCCCTGCAACACTCACTTGCTGCTATTTCCCAGGCTTCTAGCCTGCCTGGCACGCCAGCCCTGCCTAGCTAGACTGCAAAAAGAAAAGGAGTACTTGTGGCACCTTAGAGACTAACCAATTTACTTGAGCATAAGCTTTCATGAGCTATAGCTCACTTGATCAAATAAATTGGTTAGTCTCTAAGGTGCCACAAGTACTCCTTTTCTTTTTGCAAATACAGACTAACATGGCTGCTACTCCTAAACCTAGCTAGACTGTCACTGGCTTCCCCTCAACCCTCTCCTTTATATCCCTAGGCCTGGCCTGCATTAGTCACCTGGACAAAATCATTTCCCACCAGGGGAGGTGGGTGGGGCTGACCCTGAGCTGAGGCCCCTGTCCACTTAAGGGACCAGCCACCCTGTGACTGGTAGGCATCATCCCCTTTTACACTGGGGAAGCCAAGGCACTGAGAGGTCACATGATCTGCCCGCAGTCACACAGGAAGTCAGTGGCAGAGCTGGGAAGAGAACCCAGATCTGCAGGAGCAGCCCAGGCCTAGTCCCTTACTCACAAGGCCATGGGACTCTGAAGAAAGAGGATGGATGCAGACAGCTGCTATGGGCGAGGGCTGGGAGAAGGAGGGCCTCCCCCAAACACAGCAAGTGCCATGGTTACAGGGAAAGTGGTTCCCCTTAAGTGAACCTTTTCAACTTGACCCCTCTCTGGTCGTAACCAAAAGGAAACAGGTCCTTTAGTCTGAAAGGCTTCACCTCAGCACCTGACATAGGGGCATTAGGGACAGCCCTGAGCCTGGGAGGAGGTAGAAGCTGCACAACCTCAGGAAACCCTGACACCTCAGAGAATGCTCTGTGCTGTGGCGGGAGCATGTAGTTTGCTGCTAGCCTATACCAGCAACAAAGGACGACATCCCCATGCTGGGTCAGCTGTGCTTGCCAGCATGTCATGGGGAAATGAACCAAAGCCTCCACCCATTCCCTGTTCTGCCCCACCTGCCAGCTCCAGCATAGGTTGTACTCACATCCATTAGCCTTAAAGGAGTTACCCCAATGCCCCTGCAGAGTTATATACAATCCAGCCCATTGAATGCCTGATGATTGCTGCTCCACCTTAAACGGTGACAGCTCTGTACTGCACTTATGTAACCCTGTAAGCGTAACTTCCTGCGGATGCACTTTCAGGCAGCTTAAATATTTTACAAATACATGCATAAATACAAGTGCAGGTAGGTGGCTGAGATTCCTAGGAGTATAATTTACCATGCAATGTGACAGAGCTGGGGCCAGAAAATGCTATTTTTCCTAGCAATGAATAAGTGTGTTTGAACCATTCCTCACAGATTGTGCACTTCTACAGGGATGTTAATTCTTTATGGCAATACTTTGTGAAAGCTAGAGAGAGAAATAGCCCTTTAAATATGCTGAAAACAAACTGTCCAGAAGGACTCAGCTGTATTTGTTCCCATCTGCAGACTGGATTATGTAAGTTAAAGCTTGACACAACAGGTTTTTCTTCTTAACACTCTATTTGTAAGAATGTGCAACCACAAACATACCAAAATGCCATCCATTCTTTATAACAGAGAAGCCATATTCCGCAGTACAGAGGCAGCCCCCTTGTTCCTTACACAGGGCTTATCACTTCTCACCCTTAACACTGTAAATACAACCCGCTTATACCAACTCTGAATTTTGGCTCAAAGGGTCAACTGACCCAGTAACAAATAAGGAGATTTTTGACTATTCAGTAAGCATGGACTGTGTGCTTGATGCACAATAGACAATCCTTGCCCCAAAGAGGTTATTGTACAAACTAGTATCAAAGGCTTGCAATCTGGACAAGATGGGGTTTTTCTCCAAGGCTTATTCTTGTCTTAATGTGCAGAGGTTACGTGATTTTATATAATTTTATTCTTATTTTAAAAATCATTAAGGATAGCTGCTACTTACTGTTAATGGAAACAACTTATTTTTGGAATCAAAGAGTCTCCCTTTTGCATTGTAATTAATAAGTTCGATGCCTGGACCAAGAACAGGTAAGCACACAGTGTACTACTTAGAGGATCAGTTGCTTTCAATATTCTTCTGTTAGCCTGAAATATTTTTCTAGGATAATATGACATGTCAGTAGTAAGCAGTGCATGTCATATTATGCACTACTACGGACATAAAATATAAAAAATAGCAAAAGTATTTTCCCCTTTTTATATTAATACATTTTGAAACAAAGATTGTGTCAAAATAAAATATCCATTTTTCCAAATGTGAAACTGCCAACAAATTTGTGAAGGTCTTGTCCAGTTGGTGCTAGATGTCTCAGAAATCACCAAGAACTTGTTTGACCTGCTGAGCAGTCAGCAGATGGTATTGACTTTCAGCCACAGCCAGCTGGAGCTAGATTCAGGCACAGATTTTGATATTCTAAAGGGCCTTGGACATCAGAGGAATGAGGAGGAGAGAAGGGTGTCTGCGTGGATACCTGCAGAGAAATGGGCTCAGGGGAATGGTCAGACTGGAGAACTACCAAAGTGGGGACATGAATCTCAAGTATACAGGATGACAGGACTGAAATATATCTTTGAGTCAGACAGCATGAGTGGAAGCTGGAAATAATTATGGATCTTATGGATGAGCTTGAAAACCAGGAGTACTGAAAAACCATGAAAATCTCCAAGGAATTCAAGCCATATAATTCACAAGGTTTTATGCCTTGGCTTCTGTTTCAGCATTGCATCTGAAGAGGAGCTTTCTTGAAAATTTAGAAGATACATAAATCTCTCAGGCAGAATGAGCCTGTGCACAGATCCAGACTTATGCTTTGGATATTTATATGTTTCCAGATACATGAGCCTCTCTTAGGGGGGTCAGCGAACACAACAAAGATCATCAATCAACAAGAGGAAAAACAGGCTAATTCTTTTTGCTCGGACCTATAATGTGATTCCTACATTGTCCTTCTGTCTGTATGGAAGATAAACAGTAGGGCAAAAGAGTGAAACATACATGGTGATGGGTAGAGGAAAGTGGTACAAATGTGGTGATCCATTAGGTATTAATAACCCTGCGAAGACAGAGCTTTGTATTGGATGTGCTGATGGGAGCTGAGTGAAATGTTATATATGAAATCCAGACTTAGTAGAGAGATTTGAGAGATTCCCCTCCACCCCCCGATGTTGTGGATAAGAAAAAATAAATACTCTTTTTCCCTCTTGGCCCAGCCCTGCCACTCCTAAATCACTGCAGAAAAATAACAGAAATTGACCTGAAAACAAAACCAAAGTTTCACTAAAACCTTCCAACTTCTGCAACAAATGAAACAGGGAAACCACAGACAACAGCTTCCTTTAGTACACAACTCTGATCCTTCCCCTTGCTGGAGAATTAATGATACACAATGAAACCAGCAACACTTCAGATTGAAAACGTTTTCAAAATTGGCAGGAAGAGATTAGCCCAACTAAAGTTCTTTGGTACAGAGACAAACTAAGACAAGCCCAAAACTCCATAGTTAATCTGGAACCTGGGTAAAGTTATTTTTTCTGCAGTGTTGCAGGGAAGTATGAGGTTAAAAAAAAATCTGCAGTGGATATTTACTTAACCTCTTCCTGAAAGTGGGGAAAAGGCTGGTTGTGAGTTTGCGCTCAGTTTCATCCGGTGATTATATTTTTTTCCTCTGATGTTGTACAAGTAGAAGCCAGTGGGACACAATGCTGCAGTTCAGGATGAAACAGCTACAACGCCTGGTCTTAGATAATCAGGAAATGACACTTGTTTGACATAGAACCTTTAGTGAAAAAAGGTCAGTGTTGCACTCATGTACATATATCCTGTTGTCAAAGGTCCAAGGGTTATGCATAGCTCATGCAAGCATCATTTATTAAATCTCAAATGCAAGACATGTGAAAGGAACCTACTTAGGAGCACTCCTGAATATTTCATGCAAGGTCCTTACACAGCACTTGCATGATTTCCTGCATTTTTGCTAGCCTGGGTTGGCCCATAATATCAAACTTGATTCTACCCTGGATGGTGGTCTCTGGACACCATTTTAAATGCTCTTGCTCCCACCAGGTTTGTTCCTTCTGACAACCAGCTAATAATACAAGGGGCATTAATTATTAATTATTCCTGGTGGATGTGAGTGAGTCAGACATTGCTGGTTTCTCTCCCATCCTGCGAAACTGACTGATTGAAGAAATGGACATTCTCTATAGGGCACAATTTGGGGTAGTTTTGAACACTATCTTGGTTCATGTTGAAGCTCCCCAAAGACTAAGGAAAGGATGGACACTTTCTCCCTATGAAGCCTGACCTAAACACTCATTAAATTGAAATGACATACAGAAAAAGAGAAAAAAAAAAATAACTCTGGGCCAGATCCATGGTGCCATGCCCACACACACTAGCTAGGATACTTCCTGTCTTTCTACCTCCACCCTCAGACTCTTGTGTCTCACTTAATTGCTCAGGGGGTAGTTTTAAAGAAATAGACTGATGGCATCAAAATCTGAATGTCAGTAATGGCAGTCCAGAATAGAACGTCATGTCATGACACTACTACGACTAACGACATGTAAAAATAATAAAGAACTTGACAAACAAATTTCAAAATGAAATTAAATTTTGAAAATTTTCCAAAACGAAATTTTCTGAAATTATTTTTTTCCCCATTTCAGAAATGGATTTTTTTTTCAGGAAATTGTGTCAAAATTGAATTTAGTTGAAATGGCATTTTCCAATGGAAAACTTTTGACGAGTTTTCCCACCAGCTCTATTTTTAATGATGTACAGGGGCTGCAGCACACAGGCGAATCCCTTCTGACGAATTTGATCATTATTATTAATAATCATGTTTATTACAGTAGTGTCTAAGGGCTAACCAAGAACAGGGTCTAATTGTAACAGGTGCTGTACAAAACAGTAATAGACCGTCTCTGCTCCAAAGAACTTGCAATCTAAATGGACAATACCAACACAGGATGGTAGAAGGACCAGAACGCACAAGCAGAGCGAACAATGGGATGGCAGCAAATGTCATATTTGTTCCACAATTTGTATGGGGTGGGGTGTTACTGAAGAGGGGATCAGCTAAATGGAAAGAATAAGGGAATGGAAGTGCTGGGGTGAGGGAAAAACAAATTAATCATACAGGAAAACTTTAGGCATTATTGTGTACTGGGCTTTGGGCTCAAGTGACTTGCTTATGTTTAACAGCATCTGTTTTACATCTAACTTATTATACTGAATAAAATCTTCCCTTAGATGCTCTCAAGGTCCTTTCCAGTCCTACCATACTATGATTCTATGCAATAAAGAACTCCTATAAAGATCAAAGATGGACTTTACTCATCATGCAAGGATTTCATGAATTAAACATGACACTCCAGGTGCATGGATGTTAGTACACATGATGCAAGGAATAAGTGTTTGCACTACACACACACACACGCACGTAATTATAGGGGAAGTGCACAATAATGAGGAACCAAATATTTTTTTAAGTGCCAAGTGTATTTAAAAGGAGAAAGCTCTTAATGCTTTTGAAGTTCAAAGTTGTTAAACAGCCACAGGCTGGAAATCTAAAATTCCTTCACAACAGGGCTCTCGAATCTGTGATCAACAGGGATTAGGTCAGCGGGGACTTTTTCAAAGCCTCTAGCAGTATTAACAAATAGGAAACTGAAAGATGGATGCAGTTTCCGAGACTCCTGTGAGATCTCAGAGTGCGGGGAGAGACTGCTTCTTGTTTAGTGACCACACATAAAAAGAACCAAAACAGGGCCACGCTAAGGCTTTATTGCTTCCTTCACACAGACTCTCCACTCTCATCAATGCAGAGAGCTCTATGTTCCTAGACATTACCCTATACCTAGCATCCTATCATACTACAACACCCCCCGTTGAGATGCTACCCATCGTAACA
This sequence comes from Lepidochelys kempii, assembly GCF_965140285.1. Taxonomy (NCBI): domain Eukaryota; kingdom Metazoa; phylum Chordata; order Testudines; family Cheloniidae; genus Lepidochelys; species Lepidochelys kempii. The sequence continues at coordinate 18,888,858 of NC_136394.1, read as the reverse complement.
CTTATCTCCCTCCTGCTTCTAAACTTTAGGCCTGGGCTCAACTCTCGTGTGACATGTGAAGCACAACCCCCTACCACACCTTTAGTCATATCACAAAGCAAGTGGACGCACTTAAGAACTCAGGTTTCAGAGTAGCAGCCATATTAGTCTGTATTCGCAAAAAGAAAAGGAGTACTTGTGACACCTTAGAGACTAAAATTTATTTGAGCATAAGCTTTTGTGAGCTACAGCTCACTTCATCGGATGCATTCAGTGGAAAATACAGTGGGGAGATTTATATACATAGAGAACATGAAACAATGGGTGTTACCATACACACTGTAAGGAGAGGGATCACTTAAGGTGAGCTACTACCAGCAGAGAGCGGGGGTGGGGGGGGAACCTTTTGTAGTGATGATCAAGGTGGGCCATTTCCAGCAGTTGACAAGATCATCTGAGGAACAGTGGGGGGGAATAAACATGGGGAAATATGTTTATCTCCCTCTTCCCCTCCTCTCCCCCCCTTCCTCTGACATTCTTGTCAACTGCTGGAAATGGCCCACCTTGATCATCACTACAAAAGGTTCGCCCCCCACCCCCGCTCTCCTGCTGGTAATAGCTCACCTTAAGTGATCCCTCTCGTCACAGTGTGTATGGTAACACCCATTGTTTCATGTTCAGAGCCCTGATTCTCTGTCTGGCCATAGCCCCAGGCCCAGATTAGAGCACCTGGAGCGTTGCTGTCACCTGTGTCAGCTGGTAGAGATTTCTAAGGGATCATTCAACAGCTGGAGATGCTCAAGCACAGTGCATTCTGGCCACACTCACCCACTACCTCTCCAAGCTTTGGCACCTGCTTGCCTGCTCCCTGCACTGGGGAACTGCATGGAGTGGCAAAGGGGCCAGCTGCACCATCTCTATGCCTTCTGAGGGTTCCCTCAGACCAGCTAGTGGGTTGCATGCAGTCTCTACTCCCTTTGTGCCACCCAAAGAGCAGAATATCTGTGCTTCTGCTATTTAGAAGAAAGAGAGAATGTGTACCACTAACATTTCTTTCTTGACTAATCATAGCGACATCAATGCCAGACTGAGGAAAGACAGCAGAACTCAATCCACAGATTCAATGTTTGAAGAAAGAACAGGAGTACTTGTGGCACCTTAGAGACTAACAAATTTATTTGAGCATAAGCTTTCGTGGGCTACAGCCCACTTCATCAGATGCATAGAATGGAACATATAGTAAGAAGATATATATACATACAGAGAACATGAATGATTCCATAGAAGATGATCAAAGGACAAGTTCTGCCTCTCATCAGATCCAGCAATTGTTAATCTTCTGATTTATCTTCCATTTATTTATTGAGGGGTCTTATTAGATGTTTAAATGTCCTGTTTGGGGGTGGGAAATAGTCTTCTGCTAATATTAAGAAATTCAGTCCCTTGAATTTTCTCTTTCTGCCTAGTTGGTGCATGCTAGTAAAAGAGATTTCCTCCTCGACAGATACCGAACCTGAGCAATGTGGTTTCATTTACAATAGTTCCTGCCTGAATGAACCAAAGCCTGCAGCTGCCACGTCTTTGGATTTACAATGTGGTCAACAATTTGTTATTTTCTTCCTCTCCCTTCCAATTGCCTTTGTCTCACTCGGGTGATGAGATCGGCTGAGGTGAGTCATCTGGTCAGTGGAAATTGCTGTGCATCTTAGCCAAGTGGCAGCTCAAACCTCTGGAAACCTCACTAGCACATCTTGGTGAGAGATGCATTTTAATGACAAATTGCTGAAATGCCAGCCACTCGGAGCCCAAGTCTGTTGTCCCCAGCAAAACATTATTGCACTGACTAGCGAAGCAAAATGTTTTATGTTGCTGTGAAAGGAACCGACACGGCTGGAGATTTAATCATTTCAAATTCATCTTAGCATCACACCACTAGTGTGTATAAATGGAGCATTTAATGTTTAATGTGCTGTTCTGACTGAGCTGTGACCTTTTTGCAGCAATTGCATGTTGGGGATTTCCAATGCTATGTCACTACAAGTAGCATCACCTGTTACAATACTTAGAGTGGATTTCTATTGAAACCCATGCATCCTGACATAGCAGCATGCAGGGGCTTGGCACTTCCTGATGGCCTACGTTCTTATCTGGGATACTGAGACTCAGTGACTACAATTCACTCTATATCGGTAAGCAGGTAACGGTATTTATTTTGACCTTATGGTTTGGCATCTCATTCTGCTCATTCTCTTTCAGCTCAGCAGTTGCTGCCATGGTACAGAACAATCCTTTAAGCACTCTGATCTGTCTCACTAGTTCAATCTGTGACCCTCAGTTGCATGTGGAAGTTTGAGAAAGGCATCCTAATGATGCATCATTTCTCCATGGGAAAGGTGGCCATTTAAAAACAAGATACACCTCTACACGAGTATCCCTGTGCACAGCCCATGGTGGCAGTACTAGCAACAGAACCCAGACTAGTCAAAATGAGTGAGGCTTTTGCTGATGCATCTCCAGCTGTTCCCTTTCTAGCTGCTATGATGAAGGTACAGCAGAGAGAGGAGTCCATGCCACAGAGTTCGGATCTAGGATCTGACCTTTCCAGAAGTTCAGTGCTGTCTGGGTCTAAGGGAACCTATTTTCCCCTGTCAAAGTCAGTGGCAGAACTGGGCCCTGTGGTTTGTATCTGGGCCTCTCTCTAGTGGGCCATTAAACATTGGTCTGCCTGTGACTCCATTTGATGATGGAGAGCCACTTGGCTTGCGAACAGCTGAATGGCCACTTATACAACTGCATGCACATCTTACTCTGAGCCCACTCTGTCAAGGGAGGCAACTTTGGATTACAGTCAGGGCTGTGTAACATTCTGACAGCAGGTGAAGACTGCTGGGGATTGGAGGGGGGAGCCAATTCAGCCTGACACACAATCTCTCCAGCTAGCATCAGCCCTGTCCATTTCCCCTTACCCACCATGTTAGTGGGAGGCACTGCATGCAGTCCCGGGGGTGGTTAACCCCAGTGGGAAAGGCTAGGTGGGGTTTGCTCTCGGAGGTGGGGTAGCTTTAACTTGCAGTCATGGCGCTACAAAAGCCCCACCAGCCAAGGCTGTCTGGGAAACGGGCTGAGGTAGTATACCCCAGGCCCTCTGGCCAAACCCTTTTTGTAGGCAGCCCTGCCACATTTGGGGCTACTGTGGCATACTGCAGGCCCCATGAGAGAGCAGGAGCTTTACACCACCAGAGTTTCCATCAGTGGGGACCGTGGGTTACACTGGCTGTAGGAAGAAGACCAAAAATCCTTGTGACAGGTTTCAATCGGTCCTCCGAGCCCCTAGGGGGCGATGGAGAGCGGTGGTCCCACTGGCGGGCCTTAGTCACACCTTTCGGGCGCTGGGGAATTAGCGGGAAAGGTGTGCTGGCCGGAGTGTGCGGCGCGCCCCGCGGGCGGGGGAGCGCCGGCCCGAGTCTGCGGCGCACAGTTCTGCTACCCCAGGCAGACTGGCCGGGGTAGGGGACCAGGGCCCTGACAGTGGCAGGAGGCGAAGGTCCTGCCGCTCGGTCAGCGGGGGGCCATCCGCACCCGCTGACCAAACACACCCACCCCACGGTGCACTTCTGCCCCTGGGCTACTTCCTACCCGGTCTCTCCGGCGGGTCTCTCGGTCCCTCCAGCTCGTCCGGGTATTCCGCTGCGGGCAGCTCCAGCTCCCCCTCTGTGTCGGACTCACGCTGGCCCGGGCTACAGCCGGGCCCCTCCAGGTCCTCCGGGTACTCAGCGGCTGGCAGTCCTGGTCGCCGCAGGCCTTCCTCCCCGTCAGGTTCCTCCTGGCCCAGGGCCTCCCCTGGGTCGGTAGCAGGATCGCAAGGGAGCAGCCAGCGTCTGTCTCCCTCCCTGGTGCTCTCCCCACTGGGCAAAGGGCCCTGCCCTTTGTACTTCCTGTCCCACCCCTCCGCTTCCGGTGATTGGTGTAAGCTTGGTCTGGCCCTGCCCACTCAAGTTGAGAGGGTGGCTCTTTACCCTCTGGTTCGGAGGGAAGCCACCCTGGCTCCCTACAATCCTACATGGTTACATGGCATGGGATGCCCTGTTTTCAGTCCTCAGGGTCTAATTTAGAGAACCCAATTCTGCCAATAACCCAAATCCAGACATCCCCAAACTGTGGAAATTCAGGTGCAGGAGCAGAGTTTGTGTCTTGGACCCATCTCTAACAACATCCAATGTACAGTTTCCTGATTGTCTCCTTGATTTGTTCTGTGCCATGTCTATCAGTGTTGCCATGCCTTGCCAAGGGAGGGGACGTTGCCATGGAACTTTAAAGTGACAGAAAAGCCGGTACACATTACCAAATTACTACAAATGGCAAGAAAGGGATCCCAGTCTATTAACATCAAGTGTTTCCTTTCATGCATGTTATACCCCACTAGAAGGATGGGCAAGTTCAGGGCAAGCTCTGTTATAAGCCCTTTGAACTGCAGTAGCAGCTTACACGACTTCAGAGAAAACTGCTATTCGTCTCCCTTTCTCATCAAAGCGCCTCACTGCAGTGCAGATCTTTGACTCCACACAAACCTTTAAACCCTTTGGAGGCCATGTGTGCTGTACATCTGAGGTTAAACACAGAGCTGTGTTGTGGCAATATAAGCAATCTTTGATGACTAAAAGATCACTATTTTAAGTAATTGTATTTAGCAGGTCTCCAGGTACCTACTATTTAAAAGATCTTCCTGACTGGGATGTAATCAGTGAAAACATTTTAAGGTGCAAGGTTTGGGGGCTATCCAGCTGGAGAGTATGGATGCTCACAATTTCTGTCAACTACTCCCTGCATTCAGTGACAAGCTGTGTGCATTTTCTCAGCACGTAGGCGTGGGCTGTTGCTCATCTCTTCCTTACTGTATCCTCAGATCTCCTCTCAATCCTTTTTTTGATCTGGCTACTGTCACAACATAATCTACACCTGACTGGGAAGATAAAGTAGCCCCTGGCTATTGTTAAAGGATTAGTTTAGCACAGGTAGAAGTGCAAACCTGGAGTAGCAGGTCAGAACTGAGATGCATGGTCAGAGATTTGCTTGTGAGGAAAAGCCTGTCTGTCCACAGCATTGTAAAGTATTTTATACCTTCAAAGCCCTATACTGACATTAACTCATTAACCTTTACAACACTGCTGCCAGGGAAGTGGGAGGGTACTAAAGCAGCTGGGGGGGGGGGGAGAGGGAGTAATTATGTTTCACGACAGTTTAAAAAAACAAACAAAAAAACTATGGCTTTGTCTATACACAAAAGCTGTATCTATACCACTATAGTTAAAGCAGAACAATGCCCCCTAGTGCAGACACTGTTATATCATATACAGATAGGTATAGCAATTCTGATACTAGAAAGGGAATAAGCTAAATTGATATAAGCCACCTTTATATTCGTATAACTACATCCACACCAGGAGTTGCACTGATATAACTATTTCAGTTAAGAAAAATCACACCCCTACCTGACATGTTATACCAATACAGAAATCAGTGTGGGACAAGGCCTAAGATTTTTTAATTGGCTTCAATTTTTTTTTTTTACACAAAAAACTTTTCAGATTCTGATGACAAAAAATGGAAACGAAATGTTCCAATTTGAATAATTGGATGAAAGAGTGTTTAAAAGGGGCACGTCCGCCATCCAGAACAGCCACTAACCTTTATAAGGAGTTCAACTTCAATGAAATCTTTATGACTGCCATCAGTCTAATTCCAAGCATTATCGTTTGCACTCTCAACTGGGTATAGTACTCTGCTTCACTTCCTGTCCCAAACTGTCATTGCTAAAAAGCTGCTGAAGTCCACCTCAGCATTCACTGCATTTCTGCAGAGGTAACTATAGCATATACGTATATAATTACTATTCGTATTCAGATCCCAAGTGAATTGAGTGCCCCAATCTGTTAGATGCTGTACAGACACATAGTGAGCCGCCCCAAAATATTGTCTAAATCAGTGTTTTTCAAAGTTCAGGTCGCAACCCAATACTGGGTTGCGGCAAGTAAGGCACTGTGTCGCCTTGCTCAGCAACCCAGCGTCTCTGGTCAGCACCACCAACCAGGACGTTAAAAGTCCCATCGGCAGTGCTGCCCAGCTAAGGCAGGCTAGTGCCTACCTGCTCCAACACCATGCTGCACCCCAGAAGCAGCAAGCGGTGGGTCCAGCTTCTAGGTAGGGGGCCACGGGGCTCCATGCACTGCCCCTACCCCGACACCGGCTCCGCACACCCATTGGCCAGGAACTGGCCAATGGGAACTGGGGGGGCGGTGCCAGTGAGCGAAAGCCATGCGGAGCTGCTTGCACGCCTTCACCTAGGAATCAGACTTGCTACTGGCCACTTCTGGGGAGCAGCGCAGTCCACGGGTGCCAGGACAACCCCGGCTGCACCGCTGACTGGGATCCGCTGGAGGTAAGTTGGTGCTCCAATCCCCTGCCCCAGCCCTGAGCCCCCCCAACCCAGAACCCCTTCCTGCACCCAAACCCCTCATCCCCAGCCCCACCCCAGAGCCTGCATGCCCAGCCCAGAGCCTTGACCCCCTCCCACACCCTAACCCCAGCCCTGAGCCCCGAACCCAGAGCCCCCTCCTGCACCCCAAACCCCTATTCCCAAAACCCAGAGCCTGCACCCCCATCCCTGACCCCCTCCTGCACCCCAACCTCCCAGTCCAGAGCCCCCTCCCACACCCTGAACCCCTCATTCCCAGCCCCACCCCACTGCCCTCACCCCAACCTCTGCCCCAGCCCTGAGCCCCTCCCACAGCGCCAACCTCTCATCCCCAGCTCCGTTGGGTCACGGGCATCAACAATTTTCTTCAACTGGGTCCCCAGAAAAAAGTTTGAAAACCACTGGTCTGAGTAACCCAGACAGACAAAGGGAAAAGAAATGTGAAATGACTCATGCGTGGTCAGACAGCAGCTCAGTGGAAGAGTTGAGAACAGAACCCTGATTTCCCCAACTCCCAGTTCTAGTCATTAGACTACACTGCCTCTCTTGCACAGTAGACAATGGGATACAGAATAGGGGGTACATTTTCAAAAGCATCTGAGCCAGCGATTAGGACAGTAGCCTGGGACTTGGGAGAGGAGCTCAGACTTCCACTGTGACCTATTCAAATTGTGACAATAGCACTTCCTGCCTCACACGGCCATTGTGAAGATTAATACATTAAAAAGATGGTACTCTGATACTGCAATAGATGGATGGATACAGTGTATTTTGTGCATAGACTCTTCCTTTCCTCGCTCCATCATTGACCCTGACCCACTGAAATGGCAGACTATTGAAACATACATGTTTCCTGAAGCAGGCTTTATCAGCCAAAACAGTGATTGTTTGTAGCCTTATCCTTTTCCCCTGTGTCACATATTTTTTATTGGCTTGCTCAGTTTCCGCTGCATGTGTGTGTCTTGCTGTTGCACTAAAGGAAATGAACTACACACAGGAAAGGCATAAAAACAATGTTAAAGAGTTAGAATTAAAAACCACTTAATGCAAATTAAACCAGGACCGCATTTTGTCTAGATCAGCTGTTTTCAACCTTTTTTCATTTGTGGCCCCCGAAAATTTTTCAAATGGAGGCACGTACCACTTTGGAAATCTTAGATATAGTCTGCTGACCACAAGTTGAAAATAACCTTTCGCTGACCCCTTAGACATAGTCTGTGGACCCCAAGCAGTCCATGGGCCACAAGTTGAAAGCCACTGGCCTAAACACTGAAACTCATGGGATATTATTTTTTGTGAATTTAGAGCTCGGCTGCAAAAAAAAAAATTAGGAAACTTTCTCATTATTATTTATACATTGCTTAACTCTGTGCTAGGCGCTGTACATAACACATGCAAAAACATGATCCCTGTCCCAAACAGCCTACATCTAAGTTTAGGCCTTGTCTATACTGCGAAGTAGCCCCAATTTCAGGCATCAGTGGCTAGTCACTGATGTGGCTGCCCCATTGCAAATCCCTCTCATAAACTGGCAAAGCCATGATTAGTACTAGGCGAGCGAACACCTTTTTGACACCAGGGTAAGCTTCATTGCAGCTGAGCATCCAGATCATAGAGTGAGTGACATTGCATACTATGAAGAATTTACAATCTAGGGGTTAATCCTACTCACCTTGGTTTACAGCATTCATCTGAGGTGTGCCATTGACTTTTTCATTCATTCTTCCCAGGCTCTTCTGGTAGAGGATCATTCAAACAAAGTCCTTAGCAATATCTCTTCAGAGGTGTCCGTACCAAAGGCCTTGATTCTGAGTTTCTTTACACTGGTAAGTTGAGTTCAGCTTCTCTAGCAGTAGTTTAAATGGTTTTCATTTTGTTCCCTTCATCTTTCCTTGGCAGGGGTGGGACTTCTTTAGACACCAATAGTTCTGAGAACTGAGCAGGGTGAAATGATCATGGCAGCTACAGGAAATTCTCTCTGTTGTCCGGACACTTCCTGGAATGTCCCTTGGGTTTATTTAGGCTGGGGAGCCAATCAGGAGCCATGAGGCTGCTGTCTGTCAAACCCCCTGATGCAAGACTTCCCCATGGTCTATGTCCACAACAGGTAGATAGCATGCAAACTAAGTCTACCCACTGCTGGGTGGCAGCATGATGGTGTCTATAACTTAGCAGCTCTGCAGCCTGGGGTTCAAAGCCTCCTAGGCCTAATGTAGGGATTGTACTAAGATAGGGATGTGAAGGCTACTGTGACTCTGGCATAATGTTTTGAACACAATGTTAGGCAATATCATCAAGTGTCATTCTAATACACGGAACTCCAGCTTCTCCAAAACTTTACATGGGTTTTATACTATGTTAATTCAACTTACTTCAGTGGAGTCACTCCTGCTTTGCACTGGTGTACATGAAAGGAGAACGAGACCCAAAGCCCTTCCGCAGCTGGTGGGACAGTGTTTTCCATTCGTTTCAACAGAACTCTGTCATTTTAAAAGAATAGGCTGAATATGGAGCACTAGGAATAATACCTGCTAGTCCAACTCAAAACATTTCTTACTACTATAAAGCCACAATCGACATCCCTTAGAGTGGGCAGTGCTGTCCACCAGACAGGGCACTGGAGTCGGAGTCTTCTGTTCCCAGCTCTGCCACAAAACTGATGTGTGACCTTGTGTAAGTCATTTAATGGCACTTGCCCTTCTTTGTACAGTGCTTTGATATTCATGGATGAAAATAGCTATATAAGAGTTAAGTGTTATTATTAGCAGATAAGCAACAGCTGAAACCCTGAAAGTTGTACATTTTAGCTGGTGTATACATCCAAACATCTGCAGACTGAAACAGATGTTTTGTGAGTTTAAAAAAAGCTAAACTATTGTACTGATTCAACCTGCCAATTAGTTTACCAGCCTTGAGTGTGATGTGATATTAAACATTTCACCCTAAACAAAACTGGGGTCCTAACTGCATAGTAAAATCAAGCAATTAAAAAATAAATGGAAACCCAAATATGAAATCTTGCTGAACAAGAACTGCCTCCTGCACAGACTCCTTGCTGTAGGGCTCAGATCTTCTGCTGATTTACACCAGGTGTAGATCTGGGCAAATATTCACTGAGAGTCAGCTGGACAGTTGATGTGCATCTTTACATTCTCATTTAACATTAAAATACATAATCAGTTTGTTGGTATTGTTTTGGTTCTGAGCAATTGTCTGTTGGGCCATGATGTTTTACAGCATTGACCTATTGTATTGTTACATAACAAAGAAATGACCTCTTGTTAATGACAAGGCAACTAGCCCCCCTCACCCACATACACACACACTCTCACTGTCATGAAGGGGAGGTGAGAGCACTCAGCCCCCAGCAGGAGGCATTGCAGTTGAGCCTGGCTACCCAAAAGTGATTGGTTGAATGTGGTGCAGTACAATGTCGCTTTGGTAGGAGCAACATGTCCCTGCTTTTGGGGCGATCACAAGAGCTTGATATTCTAGGGTAAGTCTGCACGGCAGCTGAGAGCGAGCCTCGCAGCACGGGGAGACAGACCCAGGCTAGCGGCGCTTGAGGTAAGGCGCTAAAAATAGCCTTGTGGAGTTTGTAGTTTAGGCTGGAGCTCAGGATTCAAGCCTGGGGGTGGGGTTGTCTCCAGCACAAGCTTCCAACATCCACAAGGTTGTTTTTAGCGCATTAGCTCAAGTCTTGCTAGCGCAAGTCTGTCTTCCTGCTCATGGAGGCCTGCACTGTAAACATACGCTGAAAGTCTTTGGGGCCTGCCTCTGAAACATCATGCACCCCGGGAGAGAGGGAGCTGGTCCCATAACCATAGAATCATAGAGCCAGCAGGTCTCTGATTCACAATAGATGATTAATATAATATGCCATTTATGTCACTTGCTTCACAGGACAAGCCGAGCAGGTGGGAGAGAATGCACTAATTGCGAATGAGAAGCTGACTATCAGTCCAGATAGCTGCTATGCATTTCAAACCACACAGGCAGCATGCACAGAGAAGGGAAGATTTTTTTTTCCCCCCGCACCGCATCCCACAACCACCCAGTCCTGGCAACAAAAATACAGAGGCCCTGAGGAGCTACCAAGCCACAAAGACCCAGCAGGAGAGATGGGTTTTCTGGCCTCACTGTGCTTCCTCAGGCTGACTGACAGCCTCCCTTTGCAACTTCTTAGCCCTTATTCCTTCCTTCCTTGTGACCACTCCGCCCCTTCTGCTGCTGTGTTGTTTTATTCCTAATGCAGTTTGCCAGACTGTAACAGCCATTGTAGACATATGTTCCAGTCCTTTTCCGGCTTCTGCGGCTTCTGGGAGTGATAAAGTCAGCCAAGGAATGAAAGAGAGCCACTTGGGGTCACCGAAAGGTCAGACTGCAAGAATTTCGCAGGCACCATTGGCGAATGTCTGGATCTCAGTGCTTCGGGCAAGGGAGCTGTTCTTGAGGAAGCCAGAGTGAGTTGTAGTCTCTTCCTCTGGGACGGCAGAACTGTCGTGTTCTCTGGTGGGCACCGTACCTTAGATGCGAGTGGGAAGGGCAGGAAAGGGGACAGAGGCAACGTGAATCTCAGGACGAAATCAGACCGTGCTGCAAATCTTCATCTTCCCCTCTTCATCACCACTCATTGCCAGGGTTCTTGTCAGCCGTCCCGACAAACACTGCCTGTGGCGCCTACACAGGCTGACAAAACAGAGCTCCCCCCAGAGAATATGGTCTCAGCTTTGGAACTGCCCTGAGAGACCAGGCCTCAGGAGGGCACAGCAGATAGCTTCCTTGGGCCCACCGGTCTTGCTCCAGGGACTGGCAGGAGGACTGTGGTCCCTTCCCCCCCGCCTTCTTTATGCTGTTCTGCTCCTCAGTGAGAGCAGTGGTGAGCAGTCCCTGTGCTTCCCAGGGGTGGAAGAAATGGCACCGCGAGCCCTTCCAGGGTGCCGTGGGAGGGGGGTGTCTCACTTGCCCCCTGTGCCTGGGGAGCACAGTCTAACCCCACTCGGAGCATGTCATTTCCCCACACAGACTAATTGCACCAGAAAAATAAACCCTGTGTGGGAAACACCCAGCCCTAATTCACTGCAAACAGACACGAGCCACCATCTCCTTAGCCTCTTCTCACACTCAGGGACTCGGGGAGCAATGAGGAGCCTGGCTGCCTGCAGAGGGTCAGATTCTGTCCTTCCTTCAATGGTGTAGTGAGTGAAGGCAGAATTTGGCCCCCAGCATGTGTTGATCTCTAATGAGATCAGGCCCCTCCCCTTGCCTGTACCTCAGCTTTCTCGTGCGCATGACTGACCCTGCTCAAGCTATGCCAAATTTTTTATTCCAGCCTGGAGCCTACCCCCAGATTTCCCCTCTATTCTGCAAGAGGCACCCTACCCGCCTCTATTAGGCTGGTCTTTACCCTCTGACAGCCCCCTGACTACTGACTCCTCTTATCAGCAGGAAATAAAAGGGCTCACCCAGGTCTCTGCTGTGTCAGGAGGCACTTTCTTTGATATCCTCAATAAAATGCTTGAGGGAAGGCAACAAAGAGATTCCAAAGACAGCGAGATCTAAGGCACAAATTCATCAGCACAGGCACCAATGCTTTCCTCACTAGCGGCTCATGGGCTGCTCTGACCAGATCCTGCCCTCCCTTGTGTGGTGGAAGCGCTGAAGGGAAACAGATCCAATGCTCCGTAGAGCTCGAGCGTGTGGAAGAAGCCCCTCCTTGCATGCACCAGCAAGCCTGATGGGGGCTGGTGGGTAGGCGGACAGCGTTGCTCTATGTGACATGTTCTTCTCCCAATTCAGACAAATGTCACGCAGTAATACTGCTCAGTAATACTGCTCAGCAGTAATACTACTCCGTGAACCCCGCACAACACAGGTCTGGCATGGGGACCAAGGGCAGCAGAGCTACTAGACCAGCCATGCCGACAGTGCACAGGAATCTGGGGTTAGCACAGAATGATGGTTTGGTATTAGCTTTCCTCATGGACCTTTAGCTCCATGTGTGTGTGCGTCCACCTCTGCCTTACTAACCTATTCTCTGAGAAGAGAATGAATCCTGAACTCAGATTTGATTTGCATTTCCCTTTTCCATGTGGCTGTGCATGGAAGGTGATCATCAAACCCTAATCAATTAGACACTGGTGCAGGGGAGAACAATAGTTGCAACAATGTATCTCTTTGTACTGTGTTCACTTCTGTTCCAATGGGACCCCGTCAACTCACAGGATAGTTAATCTTTTAGTCTGTAGTTTTAACACAAAAAGAATCATTGACACAAAAGATCCTGTTTCTTTTCTCTAGTATGGCTTTGAAGCAGAGCTTGTTTTCAGCATAGCTAGCAGGTTGATCCCTGTTTGAGCATCATGTACCTTGTTTTTTGGACATGCCTGGTTAGCTCATGTTCTGTCTCTGCCTCTCTTTGCAATTCCTTTTACTCCTCTCTAGCTTTGCCCATCACATATTAATTTTGAACTGAGGTGTCATTTTGCCCCATTCCTGTAGCTTCCACCAGACTTACTCCAGGTATGATTCTGCCCAAGTGTCACAAGCATTTGCCCTTTCTCCCTTCTGAATGTTGTCAGACTGGATTCATCTTTATCCTGCAGTTATTTAAACCTATTTCTGTGCCCATGGCTTTTTTCTTATGCTGATGCATATCTCTTCTTTTGTCTCTCTTGCAGAATGCTACAGGGGACCCACTGTTCTTGCAGCCAGTTCCACAGCTCACCTAGTCCTTCTTACATAAGTCTTTTGCAAATGTTGCAAGAGACTCAGCCTTGTAGTCTCTCAGCCAGCATTGTCTGTTCCATTGTACTAAGTATTTTCTTAGGCTGCTGGTAGGTGGCCATAGACCCTAACTAAAGAGAAAGCCTAGGTCATAGATTCCTGCCTTTTTCCATCTCTTCTCATTATCCTTTGGAGCTTGGCTTAGTAACACCTGAGAGTATTGTGGAACTCAGACTCTAAGCCCCTTGAGCCCCCAGGCTGTTGGGGGTTGGAAAAGCCATAGATGAACTTGGCTTTCAGCCAAATGCAGAAGGAAAGAAAAGATGAAAATTCTGCAGGGTGATTTTGCTTCCTGCAACTTAGCACTATTAAAGGAACCAATGAAAAAAAAAAACCACCAACCACCACCCATGTTCCCTCTAATTTTTAACAGGCTGTGGGGCACAAAAAATTTCTGTGCCACCGCCGAAGCAAAAAAAAAAAAAAAAGGACGCTGCTGAAGCCGGAGCGCGCGCAGTGTTTCACTGTGTGTGCAGGATTAAAGATCTGTGTGCGCGCGCGCAGCCTAGGGGGAGCAGTGACCACCACCACCACTGGGGGCCTCATCCAACGCCCTATAAATGTGATGTTATTTTAACAAGACTGGTGCCACGTCAGTGAACTGGGGGGAAAAAGAGACCATTTATTTATAAACCACACTGCAGAAGAAAGAGAAAAATGAAGAATACAGACAAAATTTTTGCCACAGGCGTTTTCTCAGGCTTTGGGTGAGAGGCAAAAAGGAAACCCTTCAGAACATCGGGATCTGCCCATTAGACAAGTTAACCAAACAATGTTTTATTGCTCAGCAGCCCTAGGTAGGCCCTCGGGCCCCAACGCAACTCTGACCCTATTCTTTTCTCAGACAGTGTTTTATTGGCTTCTCCCTTATGGAATCCAGTCATGCTTTCCAACGCGGACAAGCAGATACCTGGTGTGTGCACTGGGGAAGGAGCATAGAAGGGAGAGGGGCCTGTCTAAAATCTCTGGGAGGCTGAAGAAAAGTCCCTCAACGTCTATGAGAGGGACGTGAACATGGAAGGGTGCAGAGGTGTGGAAGGGACTCTGAGCTGTGTGAGGAGCTTCGGGAGGAAATAATTCTTCTCCCCTCAGAGACTTGAGCCTCAGTGAATGATAAAGGTTGTCGGGCAGCAAGCAGCTCGCTCAGAGTGTGGAACAGCTGGGACTCGGAGTCGTTGAATTAGATACAACAACCTTTGTGAGCAGCTTGGCAGCTATGTCAGATGAGTTTCTGAGTGCTTGAGTAAGTATCACAGCTGAACTCTCTACCGGAGAAAGGAAATTATACATTATATATTCCTGAAAAACAGGGATGGCAAGCAAGTGCATGTATTTGCTAGGGACAAAGGCTGATGAAACACACAGACTAAAACCACAATGGGTTTCCTTCTGGTGGGAATGATTTTCCCAATGATAAATTCCTCAGTGTGGCAGCCTGGCTTTGTATTGTGCTCTGTAAAATAATAACTTTGTAGCAGGGTGCTCTCCTGTGTAACTGCTCCTCTGTCACTACTACCAGGTGGGAGCCAGCCCAGGGACTCGATGACTCAGAGGAGCTTGCCCAGCTAATCCTGGGTGTAAATTCATCCCACATTAATAGGGACTGAACCTTGTTACCGTCTGACAGCTGTTGGATCTGAGATGTGGAATGAGTCTGCGTTCCTGTCCAGTTCTTAGCGGGCCGGTGTTCACATCATGAAAAGACCCTAGTTGGCAGGCTGATCAGAAGGACCCAGGATTGACTGGATGGACCAGAAAGGACCATTATGATTACCTAGTCTGCCTACCTCGGAAGCATCAAGTGTTAGCCATTGCCAGAAGCAGATGATGACACTAGGGGGTCCTTTTACATCACCTATTAATGTTGGCTTGTAGCATGGGTAGGCTAGCTTTCCTCTGTGTGGGCAGCTCTAGCTGTGTAGATGTGATGGCACAGGCTAGGGAAGCTGCGTACACACTTGAGTGGCTAGCCCAGGCTGAAGCCTGTGTCACCACATCTTCACTATTATTGCTACCCTCACTGGCTAGATTAAAGCTAGCAGGGGTATGCCTACCTGCACTACAATTATACCTTAATTTGCAGCGTAGACACCCCAGATGGATCATTGGTCGGATCCAACAGGGCATATCCTCTGTTTTTCTACTTCTGTGTTAAATGAGATTTCTAATTGGAAACCTGAACCCCCTTTGTTCTGCTGAATTACACATCACTCTGCTGGAAACCTGGTGCTTTTGTCTCCCAGATGTTTTCAGGTTAGCTGGGTGGGGTCAGAAGAGGATCAAAAGCCTTTGAGGACTGAATAAAAGGCAATACATGACTTACAAAGAAAGGTGATGTGTCTTGCTCCCTGAAGCTAGTTATTCAAGCAAAGGGATGCCAGTTGTCAAGATAAATGGCCATCAGAGCCCCAGCTGTCTCAAAACTTTTAGATCAAATCTCTGTTGGTCTGAACTGGAAGGGAACTAGGACAGAGTTTCTCCCCACTGTTAACTTGTAACTACAAGGGACCTGACTCTCCAGTGCCTTGCACCTTGTGTAGTCACTTATGCCAGAAGTAACATTTTACATCTGCTTTGTGCAGCTAAATGGCAACAGGAGGTGCCAGACATTGGAGCATTGGGCCCAAGACATGAAACTACAGGGTACAATTGTCAATAGTCTTAACTCAGTGTTTTTCAACTCATTTCTCTTTTGTACAGAACTTTAATAAGTTAGAAATAGAGCGGCCTGATTTTCATTTCACTTAGACCTGATTTAGGAGCAGTATAACTATTTCTGTGAGGGGTGTGACTTTTTATTGAAATACTTATACCAGTACAACCTCTAGTGTAGACACAATTATACTGCTATAAAGGTTTCTTATTCCCATATGGGAACAAGCTATACAGGTAGAAGCTCATTTATACTGGTATAACTGTGTGCATCCTACAGGAGGTTGCATTAACTATGCCGGTTTAGGTAAAGTGGTACAGCTTTTATGTTTAGACAGGGCCTTACTCCTGTGGAAATCAAGTAAGGCAGTGGGTCAGATCCTTAGCTGGTGCAAATCAGTTTGAAGCGCCGTTGACTTCGGTGGCATTATGCCAATTAACTACTGTGCCAGCCGCAGCTCTGGCCCAATGGCGTTACACCACTATAAAAGCGGGGTGAGGACAGAATCCAGCCCATAGTCCACAACTCTCCAGGTCCAGCATATCCTGAATGATGTCTTCCCCACACTTCCAGGCATGCGTCACTCATTGATGTAGAAATATATGCAAAGTGCACATTTCTCAACACCTCAG
The DNA here is from genome assembly GCF_965140285.1 of Lepidochelys kempii. NCBI lineage: Eukaryota > Metazoa > Chordata > Testudines > Cheloniidae > Lepidochelys > Lepidochelys kempii. Next base: position 18,872,336 of record NC_136394.1, on the reverse strand, counting down.
ACCAGGGAACTAATTATACAACAATCTGCAGCTTTGCTGTGCTGTCAAAGTGGGTGTGCGGTTTGCACGCCAGCAAGTGACTGATCTGTGCGTGTATGTTTACAACAGCAGCTTTTAATGCTTTCTTACATACTGTTTTGCTGATTGATGGCTTACCACAGAGCTGTTAACACTGCAATATCCCAGCACTCTTTACAGACATCTCTGCACATTTACTTTGTCATAAGTAAACTCCACACACAGCAATAAAGCTTAAGGTAATGACTTCTTCAGCACAAAGCCAACAATTTCCTGTCAGCTGGATTTACAAATGGCTAACTCTCAGGTTAATTTTCAACTGTGGCTTCAATGGAGAGGCTATGCAAAGGTGTGTGTGTGGCAGGTGGAATCTCCAGGCTATGCTGCTCTGTTTGGTGACAATCCTCTTCCAAAGGAATAAAAGCAAAGATCTCAGTGATGTAGGGCAGAATTGAGCCCTGGACTCATGTCTTCACACATACTGTTTTCAGCCAGTGGGCAGGCAAGCAAATTAACTCCTGCACATCTGCACTGCTCTTTAGACAAACCCCTTGCTCACTAATGTTTTCAAGCTCAGCTTTGGACTTCTAGCTTGCTAAACATTCTGTTGCTGAGAAGGTGGCTACAGTAATAAGAAATCTGAATAGACTGGATTTCTTATGAAGACTCCCTGCGCCGGTTGTTGTGTATGGTGATTGACCCGCTCTTCAACCCTGGCATACAGTCTACTCTTTCAGGTCTTTGAGTGGGATTTTCAAAAAGCTCCTAAGTGATTTAGGCAGACAGTGCTTTGTCATGGGCGGTAAAAACATATACGATTTTAAATCTTTGTGTTATGATACTTTTTCAGACAAACACTCAAGCCTCCATATTAAGTAGCTTTTGTTGTAAAGTGTTAGTATCTGAAAAGTGCCCTCAGTCATTGTAACAGACTATACCCTTCTGACCACCACTTTTACAAAACTATGATAAATGTTATACAAAGTATGCCTTGTGAGGAATCATTTGAAAACTCATAATCTACTGAACATTATTGTCCTGATAAAAAGTGTGTAGCAAATTGTATGTAAAGTTATAAGATTTTACTGTATGACATTGCTGAGACATGCTCCAAGTTTAGAAAAGCAGCCCAAACCAGTTCCTCAGAGACAAAAGGTTGGCCAGCAATTCAGCCAGTTGTCAGCATGATCAGATGGGCTACCACCTGCGTGAGCAGCCATTCTTTAGCAGAAAGAAGGGTGTGCGTGAGAAATTGATGTTTTGGCAATGGAACAGTTGAGGGGTTCTGTGAAAGCAGACTGGCTGTCACCTGAACCCCAGCTGGAGATGGCTCTCAAAGAAGAGGAAAATATATCAAAATGAGGAATGGAGGACACAAATGACCTCTCTCCCCTCATCTCTACTCATTGCATCAACAAGGTTTGAAAGACAAAGGAAGCATCAGTAAACTGGGGGAGTGGTCTTGACTGAAGGAGTTCAGCCAGTAAAAGCATGTGATGAGAAAAACCTTTGCTTTGAATGCATTTTGTTTGTTAAGTTAGATATTAGTCTGCATTTTTACCCTTTATTTCTTTGTAATCAATTCTGGCTTTTATGCCTCATTACTTGTAATCACTTAAAATCTATCTTTCTGTAGTTAATAAACTTGTTCTATAGTTTTGTCTAAACCAGTGTGTATTCGGATTTAAGTGTTTGAAACCTCCATTTGCGATAACAGGGTATGTGCATATCATTTTCGAGTAATGAAATGACGGACTTTCTATGAGCTTGTGCAGAAGGAAAGACCTGGCCTGGACAGCAGTGTTCCCTCTAATTTTTCCCACTCATGTGCTGAGTGAATGTTATTATGTGCACCAATATGGAGGTGATGTGTGACACATCACCTCCATATTGATGCACATAAAATTAATGTGATGGGGGTGAAGCCGAGGAGCTTGGAGTAGGGGAGGGTGAGGGCTCTGGCTGGGGGTGTGGGCTCTGGCGTGGGGTCAGGGATGAGGGGTTCAGGGCTGGGGCAGAGGGGCGCCTCGCCCCTGGCTGCGGCAGATCCGGGGTCGGGGGAGGGGTGCCTCTTCCCCGGCCTCCACAGGTCTGGAGCTGGGCTGGGGCTGTGGAAGGGGAAGGGGCAGCTCTCCCGCGGCCGTGGCCGGGACTGTGTTGGTGCCGGGAAAGGGGCACCTCTCCCCGGCCACCACAGGTCCGGGGCTGGACTGGGGTCGGCAGGGAGAGACGTCTCTACCCGCCGCAGCCCTGAACACCTGTGCAGCACTTAATAGTTTCCTCTCAGAAGCCACGCAGCTTAGAGGGAACTTAGCTGGGCAGTACAAGACACACATTTTTGGTGACAAACCCGGGACTGAGAATTTGCTGGTGTTACTCTGCAACATAATTCAGGAGTGGCTGGCAAGAAGCACTCATATAATTCAGCTGGGAGTGATTTTGCATGCTAGAGGCTGTATGTGAACAGGCCAGGAGTGGTTGTTCTCACAGCAAAGCAGTGGGAAAGGCACCACAGAGTGGAGGATTGAGAGGACACAGCTGTTCAACTGTCCAGATTGTACCCTAGGGAATATCACAGAATATCACTTTGTCTATCCCTCTCTGATCTCCCATATGCTTCACAGAACTATAAACTCTGAGCCATTCATCACCAGCACAATGGGGTCCTGGTCCATGACTGCGGCTCCTGTGTGCTACCACGATACAAATAAATCATAACACCAATACCGGCTGTATGATAAATCTGACTACCCTTGCCTCCACAACACAGCCCCCATCCTTGAATGACTTTGGCACTCACTCTGAGGTAGTATACACTCACTCCTGCGATTGTCTCTGCACACCTGGATTCCTAAAGCTCCCATGTATGCATCCCTCACCCATATATGCAAACACGATCACACCCTCCCCTCCGTAAGTTATTTCCACTGGCCTGCCATGCATTTCTGCATCCACTAGAAAAATATCTCTACTCATCTTTAGCAGCCATCATGACAACACAACCATCAAACTCCATGAGTTCATCTCTCTCCATATGTCCCCCATTTATTCTTTCTCACATGCCAATTCCGGCCCCCTCTCTGATGCCTGTCCTTTGCTACCCCTTCCTTTACAGACCATATGGGACACTTTGCCTGCCTCTAACCCCCTCCAAATTCCTTGTTAAAAACACAATTCAAAGCCCACACCTCCTACCATATGTTGCCTACACATAGCAAGTTATTACCTGGAAGTCCCCACATAGACACTGACTTCACAACATAGCTACTAATCCTCAGCATATGTTCCCCATCTACTCTCACAGTCATAAAGCTACATTGCCCTGGGATGAGTGCAAATGGAACCTTACACAGTGGGAGGGAAAGGAACATGCAGAGCTACTCCTTTAGGTCCCTTTAAACTGGGCATGTGACCAGTCTTGGCCTGCTAGCCCAATCAGTTTCTCGCAAATGTTTTCACTTGTGTTGATTTCAGCCTGAATTGTTTTGTTATGACCACAGCAAGCTTCACAGCCATAGAAAATAACATCAACATAGCTAATGAGCAAGGGAGAGGGGACATACAAAGCCATCTGGGAATACAAAGCAAAGGGTTCAAGTATCATTTTGGCTCAATCTCCAATGCTCCTTGTCAAAGTCACTGGTTTTACGCTCCCTACCCCCACTTCCAGAGGACACCTGTATGATGTATATACAGCTACCCTTTTTGACCAAGGGGTTAGCCAATAATTGGGCCCTGGTGGGTTGTTTCCATTAGTAGGAGAAATTGATTATTAATTATTATTATTATTTATTTGCATACCATAGAACCTAGCAGCCTTAGTCATGGACCAGGATCTCATTATACTAAACGCTGTACAAACACAGAATGGTGTTGAAGTTGTTGGGGTTTTTTTAATGTGATCTTATTTATTTACTAAGAATGTGCACAAAGTCCTGTTTCCCTGACCACAGAAAGGATCCATCAGCAGGAGGCAGTTTCTTTGCTCAGCGTTCCAGCCAGTACCTTGCCCAACCATTCTCTCTTTTAGCTTTTTCTCAGGGACATGGTCCAAGTGCTCCTCTAGCTGTGTTGTGGGCTTCCTTGCTGCCTTCTCTGTGTGCTTCTCTGGTGTATGTGTTGCTTCTCCCTCTCGTTCGCTTGCTCACTCCCACACGCACAAACAGCTCCATCAAAACAATACTCATTCCCCCAACCCACCCATAAATCCCTCTGCCTGCATGGCTCAGATTCCAGAAGGAACTTACATGGCCTGTGTTTTGGGCAGTAGCTCCGAGTGCTTCAGCTATCTTGTTTACCAAGGAGCTTAATTGTTTTCCACACATAATCCTGAATGAAGGCCAGCAATTATGCCTGCCAGCCACAAACGCTGGCTTCCTCCTTGCCCCAAGGGTGCTCAACCCCCCACCCCACCCCTTCCCCCAAGGCCCTGCCCCTGCCGCTTCCTGCCCAGTCCCACCCCTCCCCGCAAGCATGCCCTATCCCCGCTTCTCCCCCTCCCCTCCCCAGCGCCTCCTGCATGCTGCTGAAAAGCTGATTGCAGCGGGCAGGAGACGCTGGGAGGGAGAGGGAGGAGTTGATTGGCAGGGCTGCTGGCAGGCGGGAGGCACTGGCGGGGGAGGGGGGAGCTGGCTGCCAGTGGGTGCTGAGCACCTGCTAATTTTTTTCCGTGGGTGCTCCAGTCCTGAAGCATCCACAGAGTCAGCACCTAGGCCCACCAGCTTCACTGAGGTTTAACCCAGCATAACAATATCAAAGCTTTAGGGGATGACAGCGCTTTGGCACCCCATGCCGCGAAAGTGCTTGCCGAATGCGCTTCTTGTTATTTTTAAGAATGTGTGAGAATGAAAGCCCAGTAAAAAGCCTGCCACTATTCTGAGGGCTAGCACATTAATCAAAGGCACAGGCCTCTCCCCAGTTGTCTGTGCCAGGCCCAGCCTGGAATTGATAAATTGCACCTGCAGGTAACTAATAAATCTGAGAAGTCATTTGCCTTTTATGAACAGCAGCAGCCAGGGCTTCAGCCGTTGAAGGAATTTGGCTGGCAGGAGTGTAAGGCCTGGATCTCCTGACACATTTCCCTCACCCCCTTTTGCACCTAATGGTCCCTCTTAAATAAGCTGAGCTCTGAGACTTTTGAAACATTCCAGGTACTGAAACATTCTGACGGAAAATACTGAGTTCAGCCAGAAGCGTTTTATTGTATGGGCAGAGCAGGTGCTTAGGGTTACCAACTGTGGTCGGAGATATTCCTGGAGGTTTCATCACATCATATAATCTCGAATGAAAGATTAATATTTAATTTCTGGAGACTCCAGGGCAATCCTGGAGGCTTGGCAACCCTACAGATGCTTAGCTAGTGTAGCAACCTAGCAGCCGCACAATACTTATTGGCTGTTGTGTGACTGTGGCTCCAGGCATTGTGGGGCAAGTTTATCACCAGCAACAAACTCCATGGAGGCCAGTAATGGCCGGTGCACCCCAAGAGGCAGATGTTGTGGTTAAAGTACTGGCCTGGGACTTGGGAAAACTGGATTCATTTCATGGTTCTGCTGCAGACTTTGTAACGTCAGGAGGATCACTTAATATGTCTGTGCCATCACGCTCCATCTATTAAATGGGGAAACAATCCTTTTTCTCAGCGTTTGCTGTTGGGTCTATTTAGAATGCAAGCTTTCCAAGGGACAGAGCATTGCTCATTAGCACCTAGCACAATGGGGCCTTGATCTCAGTTGGCACTCAAGTGATACAAGTAATTAATAATAATCTTCTGTACACTTGCATTAACTGCTATCAAAGTTAGCACTGAATGTGAACTTCAAAAGGTATGGGAGGCTCTATTCTTTAACTTCTTTGGTTTGAAAATTTTCCAAAATGTCCAATATGCCCAGGTCATAAAAAGCAGGAAGATCACAATACTTTATCAGTTTTGCTTCTTGTCCCACACAAAACTACAAACTACCTCAAAAGTGCAGGGATGTGTGAAAACATCTGCTGTAGTACAAACCAAAATACTGTTGCCTGTCTTCTCTTTTCAGAGTAACAGCCGTGTTAGTCTGTATTCGCAAAAAGAAAAGGAGGACTTGTGGCACCTTAGAGACTAACCAATTTATTAGAGCATAAGCTTTCGTGAGCTACAGCTCACTTCCTCAGATGCATATCGTGGAAACTGCAGCAGGCTTTATATATACACAGAGAATATGAAACAATACCTATTCCCACCCCACTGTCCTGCTGGTAATAGCTTATCTAAAGTGATTTCCAGCACAAATCCAGGTTTTCTCACCCTCCACCCCCCCACACAAATTCACTCTCCTGCTGGTGATAGCCCATCCATTTGGATGAGCTTATCACTTTAGATAAGCTATTACCAGCAGGACAGTGGGGTGGGAATAGGTATTGTTTCATATTCTCTGTGTATATATAAAGCCTGCTGCAGTTTCCACGATATGCATCTGAGGAAGTGAGCTGTAGCTCACGAAAGCTTATGCTCTAATAAATTGGTTAGTCTCTAAGGTGCCACAAGTCCTCCTTTTCTTTTTGTCTTCTCTTTGTAGATCATAAACTTTTCTTGGTAGAAAGAAAAGGAGGACTTGTGGCACCTTAGAGACTAACAAATTTATTTTAGCATAAGCTTTCGTGAGCTACAGCTCACTCCTTTTCTTTTTGCGGATACAGACTAACAAGGCTGCTACTCTGAAACTTTTCTTGGTAGGCTATTTCTTTATTTTTCTGTATTATACTGTGCACACAACACGGCTGGCAGCAAACAAATAATGAATAAATAGTAACAGCAACAGTATTGACCTCCACATTAAATTGGTTTAAAATGATGGCACAGTAGAGGAGAGATCTAGCAACACAGGGGTTAAAACAATATAAAAATCAACAGAAGGAATTTGGCTTGAAGGAGTGTAAAGCCTGGCTCTCCTGACACATTTCACATCCTTATTCCCTCACCCTCTTTTGCACCTGATGTCTGGAAACGCTTTCAAATGCAAGCAGCGATTTCACAAGAGCCCTGATAACATGTATGAGCAACGCCTCTTAGCCTCTTGGGACACAAAGGTGCAATCTGCCAGCACTCATCTGAGCAAGAACAGAAAAGCTGTGGAGCTGTTCCCTATTGCAGGATGTTAAATGAGACCTTCAGGAAACAATGTAGATAGATATATGTACTCTGATCACAAGGCTCACATTTACTCAGGACATGCCTACACTACAAAATTAAGTTGACCTAACTTACGTTGGCATAACCGATTATGTCATCTGATTAAACCTCCAGGAACCTCCAGGAATACGTCCAACCAGAATTGGCAACCTTAATACAGCCGCCGCAGTAATTACATCGCTTGTGCATGTCTACACTTTGCTCCTTGTGTCAGCAGTGAGCATCCTCCCCAGGAGCGCTTGCACCAATTGAACTGTCAGCATGGGGCATTGTGGGATGGCTTCTGAAAGACAGCAACAGTGGATATAAGCAATGCAGTGTCTATTCTGACACTGCAGCAATCTAACTACATTGACTTAAGTTCTATGCCTCTCACAGAGGTGGAGTTATTAGGTCGGTGTAGTGAGCGAGTTATGCTGGTGGGAGCGAAAATATAGGGTAGACACTTACAGAGTTAGATCGAGGTAAGCTGCCTTGCCTCGACCTAACTCTGTAGTATAAACCAGGGTTCGGTGAGGTGAGTCCTTCCCTAAACACCAGGCACGCTTCAAACAGGAGTAGTCCTAAGACAGCTGTAGAAGTGGAGCATTCATGTTGTATGTTGTGCAGTCCATTTCTTTTCACCAGGAGGAAAACAGTGCAAAGTCTGCATCTATACATGAAATCCTAAAGAGGAGCTACAAGGTACATCAAGTAGCATTAACCCATATGTATATAAAGGCACCGACTGACCGAAAAGATGAATTGCATGAGTGATATGTGCAGCTTTTCATCCTGGTTATTTCAGGAAGCCTTGCACAAGCTTTTGCAGCCCTGAGACAGGTAAAATGCAATGTTCAATGAGAAATACAGCAGTGATCATCTTATGAAGTCAGATGTCTATCTTGATCCAGGTTTTTATGATATCTTCGTCACTTTAGAGTGTTTGTACCAAAATCCATCTGATGGGATTTAAACAACAGCAATAACATTTTGTGCATTCACAGTGGGCTTCATTATTTGTTCCTGACGTAGGTTGTAGAGAAAGTCAGAGAAGAATTGCTTCCTGTAAATTACTAAATTCAAGTTCAAGTATAATGCTGCTCTAATTGCCTTGTTATACCTATTAAAACCATATTCCGCAAGTGAGGCACTCTTAAGAATATCTGCATGCTATAATATGCTACATAAGGTATAACATCACCTGGTAAGAACGATGCATTCATAGCCCACTTTAATAACATAAATTAGAGAGCGAGAACAGGGCCTTTCATACTCCGTGTTTGCCTCTGCAAACTAATGAAAGGGCTACTGGTAATGTAGTGCCGACACTCCAAACTAAGAGCCATTACAAATTCTTGCCTAGCTTTGGATCTTGTTTTAATTGCAGGAAAGGCTGTCAACTAGGAAACTGGGGTTCTTTCTTCTACTCAGTCTCGGCCAACTTCTCCTCTCAGTGAGAGTAGTACAGTCCCATTTAATTCAATGGAATTGCCCTAATGTAATTGGACAGCATGGGGGTGTGGTTAAGGTCCTGCACTCAGAGTCAAGAGAACTGAGTTTTGTTTCTGCCTGGGTGACCCTGGACAAGTGTCTCTGCTTCAATTCCCCATCTGTAAAGGGGGCAGGGAGGAATGTAACCTCTCAGGGGTGCAGCAAGAGAAACATCATTATAATGCTTGTGAGCTACTCTAAAAAGACAGCCATGAGGAAAAGCCCTCTGGTGCCTCTAAAAGAAGGCACTATATGCCAAGGGATAGTGGGAGTTCTCTAGTCTAGCCTATGAAGTAATCCCAGAGAGAGAGAGTTTAATATCTGGAACTGAAACCATTAGGTTCCAGAACTGAGAGCATCTGTAAGTACAAGGAGCACCAAATATGGTGAGAAATTCCACTCTTACAGGGAGTTGGAGGGGAAGCAGGGGAATGGATTTCATCTGCTCCTGTTGACATTTGAGCTGAGGAGCCTTTATCCTGCCTTGGGAGCCAGCCAAAGCCGGCATTTAAACTCCCTGCCTTTCATTAAAGAGCTTGTTCAATGCCTTTTTTTTTTTTTTTTAAGCTAACTGAAGTGTTTTAGAGCGTACACATGAGTTAATGAGGGAGAGAGGGCCCACAGCAAAGCTCCAGTGTGATTTCATGCAACCCGCTCGCATCACTACAAAGAACTAGTTCACTGGTCTCTGAGCAGCTTTATATGCTGGGACAAACCCAAGAGCCTCTAGTGGGATTTCCCACACTGAGGGCGGGCTGGGGACACCTGACATCACAGCCATTATGCAGATGAGATGAGGAAACAGCCCACTGCCTCTCTCTGGAGTTCAATTAGAAGCGTCTGAAATATCAAGATCTGCGTGGCCTCGCGGGTGATCATCAGACTTTTTATTATTGAACTGCTCTCCTCAGTCCTGGCAGATCATGATGTCAAAATATTAATGGGATAAAAAGGCATAATGTATTAAAAGGTAAAGGTTAGGACAGACAGAAAGAAGAAGGGAGGAGGTGATTGGATGAAATAAAATGGAGCTCCAAGGGAAATGGCAGGGCTTGATTCTCCACCAGCTCCAACTAGTGTTACAGACTCCAGTGGAGAATGAGATCTCTATAACGTTGCTCCCTGCAGTATGAGCCACACACCCACCTCATTTAGGCATTTGAGTAGAGTGTAAATGAGATATCCTTGGGCACAGGTTGGAGGTGGCCCAAAGGTCTGTCACACCAGGGAAATGTAATCCAGAGTTCTGAAAGGATGAGGACTTGAGTCCTAAGTGGGCTTTGTCTGAGTTTAAAGGCCTCCCGAAACTGGAAGTCACTATTGATGAAAAGAGACCTTAAGCTAAACCAAGATGGAGTCTAGGGGAAAGATGTTGGGCTACCCCTCTTAAGAGGCCCAGCCCAGGGAAGGGGTGGCTATGATTGCTTTAAACCACTTGTGTGCTCCTCCCAGTACTGGGCCACTCTCAGCCAGTGGCATTGCATGGCCAGCCCTGGGGGCCTCTCTCAGTTACAGGAGCCCTCAAACTACCTGGACTCTCTGCAGCCCTATGGGATGCACATACCTCCTGCCCCTACCATGCCCCTTATGGAAAGGCTTACAAAAGGGTTCCCCCATTCTTGTATGCAAGAAGAATTCTCCTCTTCCTGGGACTGGAGCTTTTTTTAGAGCTCTTTTATGCCACTTACGCAGTGTAAAGGGACCAGAGTGTGTGTGTGTAGCAGGATCTCACTCTTGGTCTGGTCTTACTGTAGCCCTCTTGGTCACACAGGTGAAGGCTCCTTCCTGGTCACACCTGAGGGCATCAGCAGAGCAAGAAGCTAAGGCCAACGGGTTTAATCGTGGGTAGTTCAAATTTCTGCAGGTGAAAAGAATGAACCTGGAAAATGAAACCTCTTCCTGTGCTGAAGTACATGCACATGAAAGCTTTTTACTGTTGCAAAGAGAAGGAGGGGTCTAGGGGCCTGATCCAACACCTACTAAAATCCATGAAAGTATCTTTATTGGTTTCATTGGGCACTGCTTCAGGTCTGAGCTTAGCAGAGATAGCTCTGGAGAGATGCTTCTTAAGGACTTGCTGTGCTATTGACTGGCACCTCTGTTCAGAGCTGATCTTGCCACATTCTCTCTCTCTCTCTCTCTCGTTTTTTGTTTATTTGTGTGTGTGTTTTGTTGTTGTTTGTTTGTTCCTTCATTTGTTTAAATATAGTCACTTTCTTCCCATCTATTTGAAACAAGCTGTAACCTAATTAAAAGAGAGTCAGAAAACCAGACTGGTACAGTGGTGGCACGAGCTAGCATTGCATGTGCTGGTAGAACTCACAACAGTGTGCAAATGATACTGTGATCCATTATTTCTAGTTTATATTGAATTGCATTTCGAAAGGACAAGAGAGCAATTAACCCACTTTGACATTATATAAAGGTTTAATGGGGCATTTGGGAGGAAAAGAAAAAGCCTTGAAGGACTTGAAACATGAGATGGGAATAGGCAATGATATACAGGTCTGATTAAGAACTCACCCAAAGTGCTATGGTTAGATTCCTATCTGGGTCAATTTTATGGAGGTGGTCCCTGTCATGATCTATAGAATCAAACACTCAAACAGGAGACTTTTATTAAAGAAAACAACTGCAAGCTACAGCCACAAGCAAACAGGATTCCTCATAACTCGAGTTCCAGCTTTGTCTCCCTTGATTACCAGGGATCAGACCTTGTCTGGAACTGTATTCAGCACACAGAGACATCTAGTGGCTAAATAATATACTTCAAATAAGCATATCATTACAAGGCCTAAGCTGCCAAGTTCAGGTCTGTATCTGAATTTCCCCAGAGTCGGAGATGGCTCAGAGCAGGTGTTCCAGCTCATTGGAAGTGGTAAATTTAAAAGAAAAGAAATATGCATGGAGTCAGCATGTCCAGCTCTAATACCTCTGCAGGCCAAGAGAATAAAATAGGATGCCAGCAGGCCTTTTATAACACATCAGTATGCCTTTTAAAGCCCCCATAGGGGCATGGTAACTTAATTACCACATGATGTGGACTCTTCACCTACCCACCCCCTACTAATGAAAGGACTAACAGGTTCCAAGGCTTGAAGGGAAAGGAAAATAACACTGAATAGATTAGCTTGGCAGTCGTGCTGTTAATTATGGGTCATTTAGTTCAGTTAATCAATAGGCAGACTTCTTTAACCGGCTAATTATGCCGAACGGCTTCCACAATGAGCAGGTTCGCAGTTAGTTGTTAACCATGAAGGGATAATATTTCACTGTAAATATAAGTGCAGCCCCACTGCTCAGACAAATGCTTTGCATCTTAGCCAACTTGTGTCAGAACTCGCTGTGATTTAACCCAATCTATATGGCTGCAGGGGCTGGAAGTAAGACACAGGCACTGGTGTCACGAGTTTCACAACTGTCAGCTGCAGTGGTAAGCATCTGGCCTTCTCCCTCTGTTAATCTTATCTTCTTTAAACACTTCCCTACCTGGGGTAAAGAGGTACTGAAAAGAATCCCTATATAGCCAATCAACCAATTAAACTGTCAGCTTCCCCAGGTCCTTTGTTCAGGGCAAGTCTGTAATTCTCTCCTTTGCTTGGCATGCCAGTTATTTGAAGCTGTGTTGCTTCAGAAAGCAATGAATCCAGGCAGCCAATCCAGAGTCTGAGAGTGACCTGTTCTTATGCATTCCTATGGATCCCTCTGAACAGCAGATTCATGTGCACAGCAGAGGGGAGCGTTACGACAAAGGCCCAGCCGCTCAGTTGTCCAAAGTAGGGGAAAGGTAACAAGAAGCTGTCTTGACCTGTTGTATGAAGTTGTTTATAAAAACAAGTTAAGTTATAGACAATAAGATTCAAAGGACTGATTTTTCAAGGCTCCCAGTGAGGTCACAAAATAGCTATTGCAACAGACCAAGATAGAAATTCCTGGATGTGATTGGTTAGCTTCAATGGCATGAGGTTGCCAGCACTTTTCTGGGGAATTGCTTTTCTGGGGGTTGCTTAGCAAGTTTCCTAAACTGGTCAATGACAGCTTGCAGGCTGAGTACCTCAATGGAGTGATATCCCAGCTGATGGGATACTTATTGCCCTGTAGGACCGGGGTGACCAGACAGCAGATGTGAAAAATTGGGATCGGGGTGGGGGGTAATAGGAGCCTATATAAGAAAAAGACCCAAAAATCGGGACTGTCCCTATAAAATCAGGACATCTGGTCACCCTGTGTGGGATCTTGGAATCTCCCATGATAGCACTGGGCTTTCATGTTTCTGAGCTACACAGGAAGGGGAATAAGCTACATCAGTATTTGGGCATGTTTAGACTGGTGTAACGGTATCTACATAAGAGACTGTAACTGTATTGCTATTTTGGTAGAAAAATCACTCCCCAAACTGACATTTGGCATAAAAACTGTGCGTAGACCAGGCCTATGTCCCAGACTGGCTAATTACACCATGGTTTCTACCTGTGATTTTTCAGTAGTTAGCTACAAGTCAAAAAAGCCTCAGTGACAGAAAATGCATTTTCTATCTTTGATATTCCTTCTGCTCCCCATAGTTGTATCCGTGCTCTTCCGTTTTTAAAAGAAACAAAACTGAATTTCTACAACAGCTTAAGACCATCTACAATGGACTTTTTTTTGTTAAACTGAAAGTCTTACTTAAGTTTTTAAGGTTTAAATGCTGTTTTCTAATCCCTGCCCCATCATTGTTTAATAAAAGGTTAAAAGGTTTGCAATGGTGATTGTTACAGTGCGACATAGGCTTAACGGTAAACACATGCTTAAGTGCTTTGCTGAATCCAAAGGCTGGGGAAAGTAATAGGCTTTGTATTTTGTGGTGAACTGTTAACCAGCTGCTGCAATTTCTTGTCAGGTCAAACTGGACAGTCTCTACGTAAAAGAATAAATGGACACAAATCAGATGTCAAGAATTATAACATTCATAAACCAGTCGGAGAACACTTCAATCTCTCTGGTCACGCGATCACAGACATGAAGGTCGCTATCTTAAAACAAAAAAACTTCAAATCCAGACTCCAGCGAGAAACTGCTGAATTGGAATTCATTTGCAAATTGGATACTATTAATTTAGGCTTAAATAGAGACTTGGAGTGGCTAAGTCATTATGCAAGGTAGCCTGTTTCCTCTTGTTTTTTCCTACCCCCCCCCCCCCAGATGTTCTGGTTTAACTTGGATTTTAACTTGAAGAGTGGTCAGTTTGGATGAGCTATTACCAGCAGGAGAGTGAGTTTGTGTGTGTATGGGGGTGGGGGGGATGTGAGAACCTGGATTTATGCAGGAAATAGCCCAGCTTAATTGTCATGCACATTGTGTAAAGAGTTATCACTTTGGATGGGCTATCACCAGCAGGAGAGTGAATTTGTGTGGGGGGGTGGAGGGTGAGAAAACCTGGATTTGTGCTGGAAATCACTTTAGATAAGCTATTACCAGCAGGACAGTGGGGTGGGAATAGGTATTGTTTCATATTCTCTGTGTATATATAAAGCCTGCTGCAGTTTCCACGATATGCATCTGAAGAAGTGAGCTGTAGCTCACGAAAGCTTATGCTCTAATAAATTGGTTAGTCTCTAAGGTGCCACAAGTCCTCCTTTTCTTTTTGCGAATACAGACTAACACGGCTGTTACTCTGAAACTTGTCAGGAAAAGTGATTCTTATAGAAAAGATACCAGCTTGACTTCAAAATGGGTTTTGTAAGGCCTGTAACATTGGACCCAGGGCTTATATAGCCCTTTGGGATCCTTCTGGGGGGAAACTGCAGTAGAGATGTAAGAGCATGTCATTATTGTTCTCTAAAAAATGGCAAATTTCCACAAGCAATTAATTTGCAAAACTTAACGATTTTTGCCAGGAGCTGGAATTTCACCATAGCCACTGGGAAACAGAAACTTCATCCGATGAATGCATCTGATGAAGTGAACTGTCGCTCACGAAAGTTTATGCTCAAATAAATTGGTTAGTCTCTAAGATGCCACAAGTACTCCTTTTCTTTTTGAGAAACTTCATGGTTAGTGGCAGGAATGGAATATTTTTGCCCTGGACCACTAGAAAACAGCAGGATAAGCAGTGTTCCTTCAGGATGCGTGGAACTGCATTGTGAATGTGCTTCACAGAGGCACTCAATCTGACGATACATCAGCAGCACTGGGAAATTACACAAGTCTACAGTAAAACTGCAATTAAGCCAGAGATACTAGGGCACAGACTAAAATGATTTAACCTAAGCTTTATTTGTTAAACAGCAGGCAACAGGTACATAGTGAAATTTTTGCAATAATAGCCATACATGGCATCCATTCTGCAGAGAATACATCTGTCATTCGGGTGAAAACAACTGACAGCACCATTTATTACCTTACATGCTTCAAAACAACAGCTCAATTTACATGTTGCCCTTTGGCACCAGGACTCACAGCTCTGTAAAATGCAACAGCCAAGCTGATGGTGTGGATTTAAACAGCAGTTGACCTTATGCTGTTTTATTGAAACTTCTATGAACATTCACTCTAGTTCAGCCTCCAGTTACTGAGAAATAGATTATTTTGGAGCGGCCACAGCATGCCTGGCCAGGTTCTAAAAACCAAAGGGGAGCAGAAAGGTCTGTCTATCTGCCAATATAGGAAGAAAAGTTCTGGCCGTTACAATGGGCCTAGGCCTGAGAGATGCCCCCTGGGAATTAAAGGCACTCAGTTCCCTTTCAGAAGTTTTCCACCATGAGCAATTAAATCATCTTCTAACTCAGGAAGATAAAATCTCAAGTCTATTTTATATACAGTGGGCCAAACCCTCAGCTGATGTAAACTGAAAACAGTGGCACTAAACCATTTACACTAGGCAAAAATCTGGCCCACAAGAGTTAAGAAAAACCTTTTATTTTATAATAATAATTTAATTTTAAAACCCTAAAGAATACTACAGTCTAAGCTCTAAAACTGTGCGGCTGACAATAGCATTGTTGCAGTCTTAACTGTTTTTCCAGCAATTGTAATAAAGTTAATAGGTGTCTGTGACGGGGTCTCCGGGGTGCAATCTGGACTGTGGGACCTCTGAGCCCTCTGTCCCACCAAGCTGGGGTATCCCTCTCACTCTGTGATGCTGTGTCAAGCCACAAACCTCTGGCAGGTCCTGCACTTACACAGACATCCCCAGGCAGGGACACACCCAACTGAGTTACATGAATGCTTTCTCAGGCTAGGCCTACACTGTGCCGCTGCAGCCACACCATTGTAAGGTGCACTGTGTAGCCGCCCTTTATTGCCAGGAGAGAGCTCTCCCAGCGACAAAATAAAACCACCTCCAATGAGGGGTGGTAGCTTCGTTGGCGGGAACACAGCTCCCACTGACGAAGCACCGTCCACACCGGCCCTTTTTGTCGTTAAAACTTCTGTCATTCAGGCAGGTGTTTTTTCACACCGCTGAGCGAGAAAAATTTTAAACGACAAAAGTGCCAGTGTAGACACAGCTTTAGTCACTCATGGACCAACAATAGAGAGGCTCCAGCCAATTCCTCCCAGGTCCCCAGCCTTGCACCCAAGAACTGTACCATCTTGCACTGGTCAGAAGCCTGGCCAGTGTCAGTTCATTACCCAGTCTGCCTCTCCATCAGTGTGGAATGGACACACACTAGCCTTTGTAAACTGAGCTGAGATTTCCAAAGCACGCCAAACAAAACAAAACAGTTTTAGTTAAAATAGAAAACAGACTTATTAACTACAGAAAGATGGATTCAGAGTGATTATAAGTAGCAGGCACAGAAATCAGAGTTGGTTACTTAAGAAATAAAATTAGCAGTCTGAGTTCTACAAACTAAACTGGGTTTGAATCAAGCTCTGTCTCACCCTGACAGATGGTACAAATAGGCCACAGATCCTCAATACACAGGCTGGGACCGCCTTCCAACATGGGACCACCCTCCCCCAGTTCCAAATCTTTGTCCTCCAGACGTTTCTTCCAGGTGTTGAGTTGGGGGTGGGGTAGAGGCTCCGTGATGATGTCACTTCCCCTCTTTTATAGTTTTTTCCAGCTTGCTGGAAAGATCATTTGACATGGGGAATCAGGGAGCCCCCACTAGCCAAGCAGTCTCCATTGTCTACGTGTTGTCTCTGAGAAGTCTCCATTGTATACAGTTCCTGGGATATTGGATTCTTTGGGTGCCGATGAGCCATTAAGTAATGTCTTGCTACTCCATTACTATACCTGAAAGGCTGGTTGTGGGTGTTCCCAACCTCACAACGTATTTCAGTAACACACCCATAGCAAAACTTCGTAACTTCACATACAATGATAGCACATACAATCCAACAGGATATTAATGTTCATCAGATCAAGACATTTAAAATGATACCTCATAGGCATACTTTGTACTAAACATAATCATATGACAGTGGTGAATATGGGGTTTCCAGGTGCTGCTTTGTGGTACAGTGTCCTTAAGGACTGGGTTAATATGATGTGAGCCTGATGGATCTGGGGCCACTTACAATGGATGCTTATTGAATCAAGTAGAAATATTTAGGTTAAGAGCTGATGTAAAGTGCTGTCAGTAACATCCATACACTTAGAAGGCAAAAAGCAGCAGCTGCCTGCAATGGGCCAGGCAAAAGAATACCCTATTTTTACATTCATTTTATCAGACACGTAGTGAATATACAGTGCCAAACTTGTATTGTCTTCAAACCATCTGTAGTAGGAAGACAGCCTGAACCATAAGCCCATGTATCAGAGGCCTGGTCTAAGGCTTGAGGCCTGGGCTAAAAGAGTCAAAACTTTGCGGATATAAAGCAAGGTTAAGTTGTGAGCAAGGGGCAGGCCCTGCTCACAGAATTTGGCAAGCATAGGGCTGATATTGAAAAAAAACATATTCCTAAGAGATGCTAGGCATAAAGCACTCACACAAGCACATTCCTACAGGAATAAGGCAATGGGTGGCACCCTAATCCTAATGCCATGTACATTGGCCAAACCAGACAGTCTCTATGCAAAAGAATAAATGGACACAAATCAGACATCAAGAATTATAACATTCAAAAACCAGTTGAAGAACACTTCAACCTCCCTGGACACTCAATTACAGACCTAAAAGTGGCAATTATTCAACAAAAAAACTTCAAAAAACAGACTCCAATGAGAAACAGCAGAACTGGAATTAATCTGCAAACTGGACACCATTAAATTAGGCTTGAATAAAGACTGGGAGTGGATGAGTCATTACACTAGCTAAAAACTATTTCCCCATGCTAATTTTTCCCCTACTGTTACTCGAATCTTCTTGTCAACTGTTTGAAATGGGCCATCCTGATTATCACTACAAAAGTTTTTTTTCTCCTGTTGATAATAGCCACATTAATGGATTGGTCTCGTTAAGAGTTGGTATGGCAACCCCCATTTTTTCATGTTCTCTGTGTATCTCTCTCTCATTCATATATCTATTTATCTAATCTATCTATCTATCTATATATATCTTCCTACTGTATTTTCCACTACATGCATCTGATGAAGTGGGCTTTAGCCCACAAAAGTTTATGCTCAAATAAATTTGTTAGTCTCTAAGGGGCCACAAGGACTCCTCATTCTTTCTGCTGATACAGACTAACAGGGCTACCCCTCTGAAACCATCAGGGAAGACGCTCACCTTTCTCCATGACCACACCCACTTCAGTGGCTGTGGAGAGGCCACTTCTCTGGCCCTCTGCCCCTGACGATCCTCTTACACCGGGTTGATCTTCCCAGAACCGGCTACAACAGCTTCATGGATACCTTTTGCTAGCAACCACACTCAAAAGCAGTTCAGAGGAACGGAGAATCTGCTCCATTATATATATTACATATTTTTTCCCCTTGCAAACATTGCCCTGTGTATCCACTGAAGGGACAAGTTATAGTTCTCTCCATTTCATTTTGCTGTAAAGTCAGGGGATGCGGGCTTTTATGTTTATTTTAATTTACCCTGCAATCTGATTGCACACCTTCATGTCTAAAAACTAGCTTTTTATGAAGCCGCTCTATTATTTCCAAAGCACTAGTATACATGTTGCAACTCCCCAGTTGGATTAATCATGTCAGTAATAGTTCACACATTTCTCTTTAAAGCACTGTTTGTTCTTCCTCCCCTCGCTCCAACCTTTATGGTGCTGTGAAGAACCTGCACTCAGAAACAACCTCTTCCTAGCACTGGGACATACTCATAACGTAAGAACCGTTCTCTTGTCCAGTATTTCTTGAAAGAAGACTTTAGCCCTTTGCCACTAGGGAATGTTTGCAAAACTCCAGGCTGTGCCCATTTTTCTAGAGTGTTTTTTTAATCCTTAGCAATGCTAACATGTAATCAACATGTCATTATTTTTTTTTAAAATGGGTTGTCACCAATCTGCAGTTATGTTAGAATCATAGAATCATAGAATATCAGGGTTGGAAATGACCTCAGGAGGTCATCTAGTCTGACCCCCTGCTCAAAGCAGGACCAATCCCCAACTAAATCATCCCAGCCACGGCTTTGTCAAGCTTGACCTTAAAAATCTCAAAGGAAGGAGATTCCACCACCTCCCTAGGTAACACATTCCAGTGTTTCACCACCCTCCTAGTGAAAAAGTTTTTCCTAATATCCAACCTAAACCTCCCCCACTGTAACTTGAGACCATTACTCCTCGTTCTGTCATCAGCTACCACTGAGAACAGTCTAGAGCCATCCTCTTTGGAACCCCCTTTCAGGTAGTTGAAAGCAGCTATCAGATCCCCCCTCATTCTTCTCTTCCGCAAACAAAACATCCACAGTTCCCTCAGCCTCTCCTCATAACTCATGTGTTCCAGTCCCCTAATCATTTTTGTTGCCCGCCGCTGGACTCTTTCCAATTTTTCCACATCCTTCTTGTAGTGTGGGGCCCAAAACTGGACACAGTACTCCAGATGAGGCCTCACCAATGTTGAATAGAGGGGAACGATCACGTCCCTCGATCTGCTGGCAATGCCCCTACTTATACATCCCAAAATGCCATTGGCCTTCTTGGCAACAAGGGCACACTGTTGACTCATATCCAGCTTCTCATCCACTGTCACCCCTAGGTCCTTTTCCGCAGAACTGCTGCCGAGCCATTCGGTCCCTAGTCTGTAGCGGTGCATGGGATTCTTCCGTCCTAAGTGCAGGACTCTGCACTTGTCCTTGTTGAACCTCATCAGATTTCTTTTGGCCCAATCCTCTAATTTGTCTAGGGCCCTCTGTATCCTATCCCTACCCTCCGGCATATCTACCTCTCCTCCCAGTTTAGTGTCATCTGCAACTTGCTGAGGGTGCAATCCACACCATCCTCCAGTTCATTTATGAAGATATTGAACAAAACCGGCCCAAGGACCGACCCTTGGGGCACTCCACTTGATACCGGCTGCCAACTAGACATGGAGCCATTGATCACTACCCGTTGAGCCCGACAATCTAGCCAGCTTTCTATCCACCTTATAGTCCATTCATCCAGCCCATACTTCTTTAACTTGCTGGCAAGAATACTGTGGGAGACAGTGTCAAAAGCTTTGCTAAAGTCAAGGAACAACACGTCCACCACTTTCCCCTCATCCACAGAGCCAGTTATCTCGTCATAGAAGGCGATTAGATTAGTCAGGCATGACTTTCCCTTGGTGAATCCAGGCTGACTGTTCCTGATCATTTTCCTCTCCTCTAAGTGCTTCAGAATTGATTCCTTGAGGACCTGCTCCATGATTTTTCCAGGGACTGAGGTGAGGCTGACCTGCCTGTAGTTCCCAGGATCCTCCTTCTTCCCTTTTTTAAAAATGGGCACTACATTAGCCTTTTTCCAGTCCTCCGGGACTTCCGCGGATCGCCATGAGTTTTCAAAGATAATGGCCAATGTCTCTGCAATCACATCCGCCAACTCCTTTAGCACTCTCGGATGCAGTGCATCCGGCCCCATGGATTTGTGCTCGTCCAGCTCTTCTAACTAGTCCCGAACCACTTCTTTCTCCACAGAGAGCTGGTCACCTCCTCCCCATGCTGTGCTGCCCAGTGCAGTGGTCTAGGAGCTGACCTTGTTCGTGAAGACAGAGGCAAAAAAAGCATTGAGTACATTAGCTTTTTCCACATCCTCCGTCATTAGGTTGCCTCCCTCATTCAGTAAGGGGCCCACACTTGCAGCCGATGAAGTGAGCTGTAGCTCACGAAAGCTCATGCTCAAATAAATTGGTTAGTCTCTAAGGTGCCACAAGTACTCCTTTTCTTTTAACATGATGTCAGTTCTTCACCACATCCACTTCCTTGTATTCTGTAACCACACTGCCTACCTTTTGTCCGTTGATGTCTTTCGATTGTAAATTCAGGGCAGGTATTGTCTCTTTCTGTACAGTGCCCTGCACAATGGAGCCCAAGCCCATTGGGGGCATTTGGACACTACCATAGTATAAATATTTATTATTACTACTTTGACTGTAAGCTCCTTGGGGCTCAGACCGATTTGTTTTTGCTATCTGTGTTTGTACAGTGCCTAGCACAGCAGGATACTAGTCCATAACTAGAGCTCTTTGGTGCTACAGTAACAGAATTAAATAAACAAACACATAAATAAATAATAGGCCTGTCTGAGTGTTTTCCAGTTAGATATCAAATAGCTTCTTTAATATTTGGTTGCCACCACAACGGTAGTCTGTAAGCTTTATGGTAACTTACTGTATTATTGATTCCTTATTGGACTATCAACAATGCACGCTGCTGGAATCTCGCCCAATTTGTCTTTTGATAGCAGTTAGCTCTGAGTCACGGATTAGAGCTGGCATACCTTGGAGCCTCACGATAAGGCTGAAACATTCGGCAGGCAGTGAATGAAAAATAAACATGAATCTCGCATAAACACTGGAGGGATATTTTTAAATAAATTGGACACCTGCCTGATGATCTCTCTCAGTCAAGTCTTCTTCACCTACAGCCCTTCTCCTCTTGCTCCTCTGTGGAGTTATCTGCAAAGTCAGAATGGGAGAGGATCAATGAAGGAACCCAATACTGAAATGTATCCAGCGAGACTTTCTTGCAGTGAGAGCCAAATACCTGCTTGCCTTACTCAAACAGGTAATAATAATAGTAATAACTAGCTCATCTACAGTGCTTTTCATCTCAAAGTGCTTTATAAAGGAGGTCATCACTATCCCCATTTTATAGATGGGGAAACTAAGGCCCAGAGAGGTGCAAGGAGTTGCCCAAGGTCACGAAGCAGGGCAGTGGCAAAGTTGGAAACAGAATCCAGGTCTCCCGAGACCTTGTCCAGTGATCTATGCACTAGGACCCACTGCTCTCTAAGCCAGAGTAGTCTCAAGAAACCTCAGACAACCTTCCCTCTAATGTAAGGGCCTGGTTTTCCATTGCCCTGTAACTTGTGTAGACACCTATGCAAAGTAAGAGTAAAGTGCTGCCATTCTATTCCGAAAGCATTTTACATGCATTTTGCACTAGTGTTAATGGTGATACAAAGTGCAGGGCACCAGGAAATCAGGACCCAGTGTTGAACTGTAATTCTTTCCAGCCTCCTTTTGCCAACCAGATTGTTTTACTGGAGCCATTGTGGTTTCGGATTTACTGTGTGTATTTTAGGATCATGTTTACTGATTTAGAGTTCAATGTTTGCTTACACAGACAAACCTGGCTGTCAGACCTCGCCTGGAGGTTGTCCCTGTTCTAAACTGGTCTGGAAGAAAATGAAAGATGTTTTGTCCTGGAATACAAGCTAACATGATTCATGCATTTGAGCCCTGATCCAAAGCCCATTAAAGTCAGTGGGAGAGTTTCTATTGAATTCAATAGGGTTTCGATCACTCCCATGACCTTGGGTCAGGCCACTGCTTAGTACAGTACGTTAAGGAACCTTGCCCTTTTCTTTAATATCCTCTCTCAGATTCCTCTTTTTCTGTTTCAGTTCCATCCCCTTCAACTTCATTCCCGACAGCCAGACGCTACAGGGTTGGTTCCCGCTTGCTAGGTCTGAATGGGACGTGCTTCTGAGGTTGGTGGCAACCAGCAGGATTCGGTAACATTTAGTCACATTCTGCACCAATAGTTTAGTTGCTTGGATCATAGAATCTCAGGGTTGGAAGGGGCCTCAGGAGGTCATCTAGTCCCACCCCCTGCTCAAAGCAGAACCAATCCCCAATTTTTGCCCCAGATCCCTGAATGGCCCCCGCAAGAATTGAACTCACAACCCTGGGTTTAGCAGGCCAATGCTCAAACCACTGAGCGATCCTTCCCCCAGGCTGCCAGGCTTTCACTCCTTGCTGTTTGCAGACTCAGACTGTGATAGGTTAGCCCCTGGCCTTGTGCACTATCCCCTTTTACCAACAGCAGTAACAGGGGAAGCAAAGTCACTTTCAGTAGCCAAAGCAGTAGCTGACGACTGCTTAGCCAAACCAGTGCCTAGTAGCAGGGCTGGGTTGGGACAGTGCTCTTACTATGACAGGTTTCAGAGTAACAGCCGTGTTAGTCTGTATTCGCAAAAAGAAAAGGAGGACTTGTGG
Organism: Lepidochelys kempii; assembly: GCF_965140285.1. Classification (NCBI taxonomy): domain Eukaryota; kingdom Metazoa; phylum Chordata; order Testudines; family Cheloniidae; genus Lepidochelys; species Lepidochelys kempii. The sequence goes on along the minus strand of NC_136394.1, from coordinate 18,849,150 downwards.
CACCTTAGAGACTAACCAATTTATTAGAGCATAAGCTTTCGTGAGCTACAGCTCACTTCCTCAGATGCATATCGTGGAAACTGCAGCAGGCTTTATATATACACAGAGAATATGAAACAATACCTATTCCCACCCCACTGTCCTGCTGGTAATAGCTTATCTAAAGTGATTTCCAGCACAAATCCAGGTTTTCTCACCCTCCACCCCCCCACACAAATTCACTCTCCTGCTGGTGATAGCCCATCCAAAGTGACAACTCTTTACACAATGTGCATGACAATCAAGCTGGGCTATTTCCTGCACAAATCCAGGTTCTCACATCCCCCCCACCCCCATACACACACAGACTCACTCTCCTGCTGGTAATAGCTCATCCAAACTGACCACTCTTCAAGTTAAAATCCAAGTTAAACCAGAACATCTGGGGGGGGGGGGGTAGGAAAAAACAAGAGGAAACAGGCTACCTTGCATAATGACTTAGCCACTCCAAGTCTCTATTTAAGCCTAAATTAATAGTATCCAATTTGCAAATGAATTCCAATTCAGCAGTTTCTCGCTGGAGTCTGGATTTGAAGTTTTTTTGTTTTAAGATAGCGACCTTCATGTCTGTGATCGCGTGACCAGAGAGATTGAAGTGTTCTCCGACTGGTTTATGAATGTTATAATTCTTGACATCTGATTTGTGTCCATTTATTCTTTTACGTAGAGACTGTCCAGTTTGACCAATGTACATGGCAGAGGGGCATTGCTGGCACATGATGGCATATATCACATTGGTGGATGTGCAGGTGAACGAGCCTCTGATAGTGTGGCTGATGTTATTAGGCCCTGTGATGGTGTCCCCTGAATAGATATGTGGGCACAGTTGGCAACGGGCTTTGTTGCATGGATAAGTTCCTGGGTTAGTGGTTCTGTTGTGTGGTATGTGGTTGTTGGTGAGTATTTGCTTCAGGTTGCGGGGCTGTCTGTAGGCAAGGACTGGCCTGTCTCCCAAGATTTGTGAGAGTGTTGGGTCATCCTTTAGGATAGGTTGTAGATCCTTAATAATGCGTTGGAGGGGTTTTAGTTGGGGGCTGAAGGTGACGGCTAGTGGCGTTCTGTTATTTTCTTTGTTAGGCCTGTCCTGTAGTAGGTAACTTCTGGGAACTCTTCTGGCTCTATCAATCTGTTTCTTTACTTCTGCAGGTGGGTATTGTAGTTGTAAGAAAGCTTGACAGATATCTTGTAGGTGTTTGTCTCTGTCTGAGGGGTTGGAGCAAATGCGGTTGTATTGCAGAGCTTGGCTGTAGACGATGGATCGTGTGGTGTGGTCAGGGTGAAAGCTGGAGGCATGCAGGTAGGAATAGCGGTCAGTAGGTTTCCGGTATAGGGTGGTGTTTATGTGACCATTGTTTATTAGCACTGTATTAGCACTCTTACTATGTATTTAATGCAACTGTGTTAAGTATTGTACACACATTGTACACACAGTGTACACAAAGAGATGGCCCCTGCCACAAAGAGCTTTTATTATTAACATGAATAAAAATGGCAGACGTCCCAAATCAATGAGGAAAGCAGAAGGCACATTATAGCTGGCTGAAATTCACCCTGTTTTGCGGTTTCATTTTATTGTTATTAAAATGTGTTGCTTTGGGTGCAAACAAATCATTGTAATAATTTGTATTATAATAATAAAAAATAATTTTGTTTTGGATCAATCCAAAATGATTTTTCCCCCAACTGTTTTGGCACCCCCCCCCAGCCCCGTCCCCCCAAAAAACAAAACACAAAAATCCACTCATTTCTGCTTGAACTGAACATTTCTTTTGACCTCCCCCCCCCACCTTTCATTTCAATTTTTATTTCCATTTTAATGTTTTAAATAAAGTTTAATTACTTCTTTAAATGACTTGAAAAAAACCAGAATATTTCATTTAGCAAATTTCAAAATGAAACATTTTGATATGGGGTTTTTGGAGTGGGGGTTGTTGGTTGGTTGTTTTTTGACAAACAATTCTGCAAACTCAACATGAATTCACAAAAAGTTTTGGCTGAATTGAATCTGCATTTTTCAGCAATTGAAAAAAAAGTTTCACTGAAAAATGTTTCCCAGTGGCAGCTTTCACATCACAATCACACCAACACACACATTTTAACATGTTTTTGCCCACTTTCACTATAAAACCATCCTATTTAGCTCAAAATGCCTTTCCTAACTGCGGGAGACACGGAAATAGTCACAATTTCAAGTTCATCATGAAGTGAGAAAACTATTTGTACTTCAAGTAGCTTTGCACGTTGGTATCGCCTCCTGTAGCGTGCACTGCCTACCCTGGCATAGCTTTCCTCCTTTGTTAGTTCAGATTAATAATACAGGATCCAAAATGAAAGATAGTCTGTCCTGCAGAGAATGGAGGGCAAACTAAGTAATCCAGCCGCTATAAAAAACCCATGGGTGTCTTATCTATTGGTTTCATCAGAGACTAGATTGAACCCTAGATTCCATCAAGAGGGTGAGACAATCCTGACTGATAGAGAAGTGGGTGATTTCATGAAATGCTAATAAATGCTTGGGATAGGCAGGACACCAAAAATGGGCAAGAACTGTCAACACTTCACAGTGCCAGAAATAAACAATTCCTGCGCCAGAACACTTGCAAGTCACTTGTGGCCAAAGTACTGTTGAAAGGCTTGTATAAGTGAGTAAGCATATATGAAAGACCTGGAGTTTCATGAAAAGTTTGTTATTGTTACTTATTTTAACTGCCCCCAGGGGTCGATGGATAAACAAATACAAACGGTGGAAGTATGTATAGATCATATATGCACTGCATCTTTTAGGGTAGCCAGAGTTAGCACTAAACAAGTTTTATGTATTTATACCTGCTCCTGTATTTTCCACTCCATGCATCTGATGAAGTGGGTTCTAGCCCACAAAAGCTTATGCCCAAATACATTTGTTAGTCTCTAAGGTCCCACAAGGACTCCTCGTTGTTTTTGCTGACACAGACTAACACAGCTACCACTCTGAAACCTGTCACGAAACAAGTATCTGTTTCCCCAAACCACACACACAATGCGTATTATTAAATGCATGCATTCCAATATGTAGAGGACTGTGCATGATGCCAATCAGGAAATCATTCCATGGCCATGTGTTCTTCTGAGCTTCATACCTGGCTGCATAGACACTTTTTGTTTAGATCATTAAAGGCAACATACAGTGGAGGGGGAGCAAGCCTACCTGAATATATGTATAAATCATAGAAATTAGAGCAGCTAGTCACCTATTAGGTCACCTTGTCCAACCCCCTCCAGTGCGCGATTGCACCCTATGCTCCCTCAAGTGCTTTTTCTGTTTAGTTTTAAATTACTGAAACAAAGGGGAGTCGTCAGTGGATATGCTACATAGGCTTTTTAACAAAATAAGCCTTCAAGCATTTCCATCCTCAACGCCAGACACTTGAATCATGAGCTCATAAAAGTGGGGCTGATAGAATCATAACTAATATGCATGACAGCTCTCTCACCACATTCCCCTTTCAGTTGTCTAGCAGAGAGACACAAACAAATGGAGATAGACCAAGTCCAGCAATACTTTAATACACCCATTGAAGGAGTCGGCAGAAAGGGCTAGAGCCCTCCTCGTACTGCATAAAACAGGCAGGAACAGTTTGAGTCCACATAATACCACTCACTCTGAGACACAACACAGTGAGGGATGGTGACCAGCCATGAGGGGTGTGGCATGGGGAACTACAAAATCAAGTATATCTCTTTGTTATGCATGAGTCTTCTTAATTTCTGGTTGTATGAAGGACTTTTTTTTTTCTTGTAGTGTGCTTGCTGTTGTAATGTCAAGGGCAAAATTCTGACCTCATTTACACTGGTGTGAATGATCAGGTGTGAGTGCGCTGTAGCCAATGGGATTACACTACTGCAGATCCAACGTAACTGAGATCAGGGAAGGAAGGATAATAGCCTTGTGGATAAGACATTGGACTGGGATGCAGGAGAGTGAAATCCAGTTCCCAGCTCCTCCACAGGCTTTCTTTGTGACCCTGGGCAAGTCACTTCATCTCTCTGTGCCTCAGTTCCCCAACTGTAAAAATATTTTCCTACCTCACGTGGGTGTTGGGAAGGTAAGGCCATTCGCATTTTTGAGGCACTGTGGCACTTGGGGCCATAAGTACCAAGGATGGTTAAACAGCTAATGTGCCGTGAATGCTGCTTATTACAACTATCATAATCATATGCAAAGGTGTTGTAGCTGTGTTGGTGCCAGGATATTTGATTCTATCAAAGTCGTCTTTCTGTTCCCCGGCACTCTCCCAGTCTGTTGTGTGCGAGCCTGTTGTCTCTTGTTTTACTTTTTGATTGCAAGTTCTCTGGAGCAGGAACCATGCTTTTGTTCTGTATTTGTACAGCACCCAGCACAATAGGGCCCTGATCCCTGACTTGGGACGTCTGGCTGCTACTGTAAGGCTGTATCGGACTCATGAGCTTATGTACAGTCTAGCCACTAGAGGGAGACAGAGCCACAATGCAGAAGTGCGGGCTATAATAATATAGGTAGATTCAAACCCTAAGCGTGGTCAGAGTTGATAGGCCAGCTGAGAGAAGCAAATCTTGCAGAGTGACATGAAGAAGAGCAAGAATAGGCTACATGGCACACTGCATCAGGAAGTATATTCTGGGCGAAGAGATGGTGTAGAAAAGGTGCAGCGTCTGTCCCGCGTAGGAGGAGATATGGGGATTTGGCATTTGGATCCAAGAGGCATTGGGAGAATTCATTAATAACCAATGTATCCTCCAGCTCAATCCAGCTTCAGAAACTTACAGCTTAAATAAACATAAGTAAATTTACTATTCTTCTGTGTGTCAGTTCTTCCTCACCTTCTGTCCAGCTCATTTACTGCAGCTAAATGCTTATAAATAGATTACATTCTGAAAAGACGTCTCTTCCTGGAGGGTGGTCACCCAGGATTCCTCAGCTTCTGCCATGGCTGATGTTCCGCCACCACAAATCACTCGAATAACTGCCAAATGGGACAGAAAGGATGGCTGGGCCATTTAGTTCAACAGACTCACCTCCAGGGTCTGAAAGAGGAATGTGTTTGTGCTTTGCAAAATTTAGCTACATGGGGTGACCATATGTCCCATTTTGGACAGAAGAGTCCCTTTTTTCAGCCCTATCCCAGCCATCCTGACTTTTTTTGGCAAAAGTGGGCATTTGTCCCATTGGCTCTTGCTAACTTCATCAGTTGGCAAGAGCCAATGGGAAAAATCCCCACTTTTTTGACAAAAGTGGGGTGTGGAGGAATGTGCAAGGGGCAAGCAGCAATGCCAGCCTTGTGCAGAGGGTAGGCAGGGCTCGGGCGAGCAGCAATCCCAGCCCCACACGGGGTGGGGGGCTTTGCAGAGCAGCTCAGCCAGCCCCGTGTGGAGGGGGGCTCAGGCCAGCTCCAGTGGGTGGGAGGGCTCAAGCAAGCAACTCGGGCCAGCCCCATGTGGAGGAGGGGGCCTCAGGTTAGCCCCACCCTGTGTCCCGTTTTCCCTTTGGGAAATATCGTCACCCTATAGCTACATGTTGTATGAGCAGCAGTTGTGGGGAAAAATGGATATGGTCACTGGATGGAGCATTACTCGTGCTGCCATATGTTAATTTTGTAAGTGTAATAATGAGCTCTACATTTATCTGGTTTGGCCTGCCCCATTGGTTATCACATGTACACACTGTGAAACTAACAATTTGGAGTTTACTCCATTCTGGCCTGGTACCAAGATATTCTGGTAATTCAGATACATTCCCCCAAACTATTCTCATCACTGGGGTTTCTTTATCTTGTTTTTAACTCAGTCCATGCTGAGCTACAGCATAACCCACATCGGGGGAAGAACAGCTAAAGAAACTCTTAACAAGATTGACTTTTGCAATACTTTGTTTTTAGTTGCAAGAGCTAAACTGAGATAACGCAGACAAGGACAGAGGTTATGATGATTTCAAATATAAGGGCCAGATCCTCAGCTGGTGTAATGACTATAGCCCTGTATTTCTGATCCCTCGCTTACTGCCTTTTAAGGGGATGTCCCATTGATGATCTCACTGTCAACAAAAAATAACATTCAAGAATAAAAATTTCTTCCACACATGGATAAGGGTACCTTTTAAATTGTCTCTTTTAAATTGTCTCTTTTAAATTGGGTTGAGCCCTTGTGTTCCTTGTTTGCTGCCCCCTGAAGGACCAGCCAAAGCAAGCTCTGGAGTCTGATCTGGCTTCCAGATGCATGACTCAGGGGTGCGGAATGAAACAATAAGGTCTTCCTTAGGTGTGAGGGGAGAACGTAACACTGTCTGAAATGAGCCCTTAGAATGATTGTGCAAAGTCACTGTGGGCACCACAAATAACTAGTGTGTCCCCGCTTGTTAATTTCTAAAAGTCCCCTCTAGAAAACTAGTTTCTAGGCATTTAAAATTAAAGGCATCACTGTGTGATAACTGTGTTGCATCCGATGAAGTGAGCTGTAGCTCACGAAAGCTTATGCTCAAATAAATTGGTTAGTCTCTAAGGTGCCACAAGTACTCCTTTTCTTTTTGCGAATACAGACTAACACGGCTGTTACTCTGAAACCTGTGTGATAAATGTTATCCAGCAAACAATATTTGCATTTACCACAAAATCTCTAATACCCAGAGAGGGAAAGGGGGGTAATTGAATGCCTGTTCCTCATGAAGCAAGCAGTTTATTTTTAAATGAGGATCCATGCTCTGAACTTTATAACCAGTGTATTGGAGCCAGAGAGTGGAAACCCATGGTGACAATGCAACCAAAACTGAGTATTTAGCAGTGTTTACCTGCTCCAATAATTCACATCCCAGGGTAGAGTTCTGTAGATTAGCTCCAGCTCTCATTAGGCAGGATAGAATTATGTGGGTTAACAAAATAATACTCTTGGTTTTCTTATTCATTCTAAAAGTGGGTGGAGACCTATAAAATCCCTCTGAATCCTATTAAAAAATTCCTGTGATAATTTTTCATCCTGCAGCCCGGTTGAGCTGAACTAATAAATTAACATGTTATCTGCATGGGCATCCATTAGAGGATCAGATGAACACGATTTGAGTGAGTAACTAACAATGCCAGTCCCAAACGGTGGGGACAAAAACAGAGCCAGAAAGAGACAGGTACCCTATTCAGAGGGCCAATGGATTAGGGTGTCATCCACACCACTACATGGCTCCAGGTCAAATCTGGCAGGCACCATAAGAGAGAGTGGCTGTTGCCAAAGGAGTGGAGCAGGATACCCAGAACAAAAGACAGGGGACAGGGACGGTTGTCAGACAGGGAGCCATTGAAATCAGATTTGCATGAGAGCCCAAATGGAGGCTCAGAGGCGTTGTCCCAATCAAAGTCCCATCTTCACACAAAAACCTCTCCCTCGGCTGGGGTGGTGCTTCTCACTCACACTGGCTGGCTCAAGAGAGGGGAGAGGCTAAAACAAGAGTGCTTCAAACGCAACCACTCTTATGGCTGGCACATTGCTGGTCCACACAAGTTAACAGTGACTTCGCTTTGGCATGGAATACGTAACCATGTTTGCTATCGGTGCCCCTCCCTTAATGTCCTTCTCCCAAATTGTGCTGGGGCAGAGGTGTGGTGTTGATGAGGAATTTGTCAGCTTCTCATCCTGTTCATCCGTAGTACATTTTCCCCAACAGAGCTTAGAACAAAGAGAATTAAAACATCCACAGCGAGAGGGGAAGGTTAAGAAGACCTTACCCAAACATGACCCAATCTGAACAGGCCTGGCCAGAGTCTGAAATGTACTTTGAGGGGGAGCATACGAAGCAGGTACGCATTCCACTCCTCTCCCCGTAAAGGCATACTGGTGAGAATGCTCCCAGCTTCTCTGGTTTGGGCTTCTTTCATTGCTCTCCCCCGCAAAAGAGCTACCCCTAGCTGGTTTCCTACATTTTCCCATAAGCATTTTCAGTGTCTGGCCTTCTCAGAGTAAAGTCCCATGCCCCACATTTATAGCCTCACCCCCCTAAGCCTGGACACCTAGGCTCCCCAAGTTCCTCCCATAAGAGGCAGCAAGCACAGTCTCCCTTGGCCCTAAGGAATCAGCTTCTGCCAAAAAAAGTCAAAGCTTCCCTCAGAGCAAGCTGCTCACAAGGTAAGCTTCAGAAGGTGGAGAAAATATTGCCAAGCTCTCCCTGGCTTGCTGAGCCCTCGAGCCCTCTCCCACAATTCCAAGTATCCACTCATTCATGTAGCTCCCATTTGCCTTATAAACACTGAGCCTCACAATAGCGGAAGTGCTTGATTTATTAGGCTGGGCCTAGACACAGTGCAGCCCAAGGTGAACTTCGGTACGCATCTCCTTCCTGCTAGTCTAACAATGATAATACCTAGCTCTTAAATAGCACTTTTCAAGAGTTGATCTCAAAGTGCTTTACAAAGAAAGTCACTATCCTCATCCCAATTTTAAACATGGGGAAACTGAGGCACAAGGCGGGAAACAAAAGTTGAAATCTCTATTTTTTTCCAGACTGACAAACCAAAAAAAATTGCATGTTTTGTTTCAGTTTTGACCACTTTTTATTTCTGTTTTTTAATTTATTTTAGCTTAAATTTTTAAATGAAATGTGATCGGCAAACCAGAATTTTCCATACTGAAAATGTCAAAATAGGCTGTTTCAACAATTTTGAAACTTTTTTTTTCAAAATGTTTTCAAGTCAAAAATTTTATCAGCACTGACCCTTTTCTTGAGAACAGTTTCACTTTTGGTGCATCAGTATTTTTCAACATGAAAACAGTTTGAAAAATTCCCAACCAGCAGTAGTCACAACTGCCTGATTGCACTCTCAAGAGGTGTGCAATGACTGTTAATTGCATGCACAAAATTAGAAGTCAGTTTGTGGCTGACTGAAAAAATCCAGCTCTAGTACGTCTGGCGTTTCCCTTATGAAGGAAAAAAACCCGGCATTATTTGACAGTAATGGTCTGAAACATTACACGTTTACAATACTATTACAACAGTGTTTAGAGTCATTACAAGGGGATAATGTAGCTTTTTTTTTTTATACAGCAATTGGGAACCAGAAGCCTAGTGAACCTTTGTGAACCCTTTTTAAATAAGCTAATTACTAATTTTAATTCCATTGAAACATAAATTGCCGTGCCTAATATCAAAAGAGCTGAGTCTTTTGAAAATGAAACTGGCTCGGATGCTTTACAGTATGCATTGAATAAATATATATATTTATTTTTACTGTATACGTATCTCCTGGCAAAACTGGCAGGTGATGCAATGTAATAAACCTGGGTATGAAAAATCTCTCATGTACACAGTTTCTTCCCTTTTCTTACCTTAAATTCATCAATGCCAGAGAGAATACTCTCTTGGCACTGTTCTAGATTGCATATGTCAGAGGCATAACACACTCTGACCAGTACTTTATGCTTACGTGGTTTAGAATTAGTAATTATTACTGTCTGTCTTTCAGGGATCCAGACAAAAATGGAGCAACCAGACTTTGCTTTAGGGTGACCAGATAGCAAGGGTGAAAAATTGGGACGGGGTTGGGGGCTAATAGGCACCTATATAAGACAAAGCACCAAATATTGGGACTGTCCCTATAAAATCGGGACATCTGGTCACCCTACTCTGCACTCAGATACATGGTTACAACTTGTATTGATATGAATTGGAGACGTACTTGTGTATTGAGGGTAGAATTTGTCCCATAAGCTGGAGTGCCATGGAGGGGAATGACAGATTTTTCATGGTGAAATAGTTGTTCCCATAAGAAATAGTTAATCTTACTGTGGTGTTGTAGGCTGGTATAAGTACATAGACAGATTAAGAAACCACATCAATATAGCATCACTATGTTAGAAAACAGCTTTTGACCTGGCTGTAACAGGTTGTAACCTGCCCATAATTTTTGACCCAGCACCAGCCAAGAACTTGAGTCTCTTGAACTTGGTAAAATATACGCACTGCATGCACATTGAACTCCTAGCCTGAAGGCCAAATGTAGTCCTATTTGGTGAAAATTGATTACATTTGTCAGGTGAATAAAAATCTTTTATTAAATTTGCCTGTGTATTTTAGTTTTTCAGTAGAGCACCGCTGAATTTGTCTGAAGTAGTTAAGAATATCATAAATGAAACATCAGTAACAATTGGACCAAGCCACGATACAAACCCTCCAGGAGAACATGCTTTGCCTGTGTGACTGAAGTCTAAATGCTGCTGGTTTAAATTTCTCCCCACCAGAGGGGAGCAGAAGAGAAATTAGGCTGGAAAGTGGAAAAACATATAGAGAAGCAGTGCCAAGAGGGACGGCATAAATATTTCAGAAATAGTCACAAAGTTCAGAAACAAATGTTTGCACCCACAAATTCTAATAATTACATTTAGAGGAGCAGTCTATTTTTTCCCCTCTCTCTTTCTCCCCTTTCCCCCTCTCCCCACCATCCTCTCGTCACTGAATGCGTCTGATATGCTATGCCTGGGGAATTCATTTCAGTTGCCCGGGTCTGATTTCTAATTATGATGCAGGATGCAAGGTTATAAATTTCCTATGGGATGCTCATTATATAGAGCATATGAATGTGCTGTAATCAGGCGTATTTGTTGCTATGGAAAAACACAGCAAGCATGCAGCGCCTTCTGTGTGGCATCTTTAGTGTCCATGCACTTTGAGTACTTAGATTCCTTGGCAGCTCGTGGCATAGCAACATGTTGTCTGGCATGAAACCCAAGGACGGTACAAGTTTCAGCCGAAAATTTATGGGGCGTTTTAGTCTGGTGCATTTTCAAGAGGTGCGTTAAATGTAACAGTCTTGTGTTGTTCCTTTATAAAGGGAAAAGACCAAAGCAAAGTATTGTGGGCAGCTACGGATTGAATCTATGGCCCCTCTGTCTTTCCCAAAGACTGAAGCTGTTGTCTTCCTCTAATGTAGATTAACCACAGCCATTTACTAAGGGGAAACAGTTACATAACAGAATTGTTTGACCATTTATTCAAACTCTAATTTAGATGCCATTACGAAACAGCCGTGGGATTGGATTTCTATGTGCCTAAACCAGGAACTTTAAGTCGGAATGTCACAAAGGACAATGTCCAGGTAGCATATGCTGGGCTCAGAAATAATCACAATGCCTATTAACTCCCTCACTAACCCAGTTTTTGAGCAGCTGGCTGAGTTGAGGGTGGATGTTGAAGTGTAATTCTTGCCATGCTACCCAGTGAATGGATCTCACCAGCACAAAGAAATACGCTGACCGTTCGTTTTATGCCTCCCTTATTTTAAAACACTTAACCTGAGCCCTGAGGCCTGTAGAGCCAGAGTGCATTCGTGAGGGGATATACTCAGTCGCCATAGAGAGAGACTCAGGGTGGCAGCCATATTACTTTGTAACGCGTCCTGCCTGCTAATCGGCAGGGCTGTGTTGACACTGGATGCAGAGGGCAACACAGCTTGCCACACAATGGCTAGCATGGGGAGTGGGAATAAAAGTGGAGGAAATGGTGGCAGTGATACAAAATAATGGCTCTTTCATAAAGCGAATACTCATAAAGGGCATGATCCACAGCCAACTGAAGCCAATAGAAAGGTTCCAATAACTTGTATGGGCTTTGGTTCTTTATTTTTACAGCCTTTGACCCAAAGCTGTTTTTATACCAGACTCTTGCACTGAGACTTTGGAAGTGAACTGCTTGAACCCATATGTGAGACATAGTAGAAAAGAGCTGCTTCTATAGTTATGCTGCTTATATCCCCTATATGAAAAATTATCAAAACTATTGAGCGTGCCAAATGTGATACCCCCTGGTGTGAATCAGGTTCATTATTTGTGTATTCCTTATTCCAGAGTAAGTTAGCTGAAACTCTTGAAAATCCTTGTGTGTCCATTTGTGGCAAGCAAATTAGAATATATTGTTTGGAAATAAACAGGGCCAAACGTGCTTATGCTGCCGTAATAAAGCCCTTCTTTAAATTTCTGCTAAAGGAAAAGTCTTCAAGACTGGAGTGTTTCCTCTAAATCATGAATTTACCCATTACAAAACAGCTCTGAGATGTCTGTTCAGAGGGCATGGGGACTTGGGGGAAAGGTAGAATATATATTGGCGTAGTTCAAACGTCTCTTTATAATGGAAGACGATGGAGCAAATTCATCTTTTTTTTTTAAACGGACACATTTCTATTTGATTTGATGGAGTTAAAGTAAAGCTTGCTTTGGTCCACTGTGCTATTTCGAATGGTTCTGAGAGGCTAGGTTCCTAGAACATACACTTTCCCTAAAGACTAATAACTCAGAGCCCACCAGGAGAAGTTTTGGAGAGAGAGAAGATGGGTGGGGGCGGGTGTATGTCTTCCTGTTTCAGAAATAAAGCATGGTTTGTCTTGGTCTCTCTCTATCCTCCACCTCTCCAATTCCTCCTTAGGGTTCTCTTTTTGCCACTTCCTGTGTATGTTCCACGGTATTCAGAGCCAAGTTGACGAGAGCAGCAATGATTAGAGAGTCGAAAGTAGCAGCATTTGAATGACAGCACAAGCAGGCTCTGGCTGGATTAATGCAGGTTCTCACCCTGTCTGTCTTGAATCTAATCCATTCCAGTCTGCTTTAGGTGTTGCTATCAGAAGCTCATGTCTTTACAGATGAATTAAATGTGAAATGGACATTTGACTCTGAAATTTACACTTTTAGCTGATACAATGGAGGGCATGGAGGGCGGGAGCTGCCATTGCCCACCTCTAGAACATGGTAAGGGTCTCCTCTTACAGTAAAGGAGTATGGGTGCACCTAGATGTAGCCACTACCACACTTTTTAATTTCTTGCTGATGAACTTGGCGGATAAAGTTGAAGTGCCTGATAAAAGAGGAGATAAAAGAGGAGCTATGACTGGACCACACACAGATTAGCCAGAAGTGACTGCCTATTCTGCAAGCTTCCCCTCATGGGCTACGTGACTCAGAGGGGGTGGTAATCCTTTCAGCTGCAGTTCAAGGACAGCTGATATTGCTTCAAGCCACTGCTGTCTGATCAGTCTTTTGTGGCTTATGTGAAATAAGCTGATGGAGTGTCAGTCCTAGTGGACAATACTAAAGAAGTTTAAGTTCCCTCACAATTGGCATCTCTATTAACAAGCTCCGCAGAGAGGCTAAGTTTTGCACAAAGAATGAATTCACCTCTTGCTCCTGCAGCAGTCAGTGCAGATCTGGGCTGAGACAGATTGATGCACTGTTGCTGCCTTTGCTGTACTTGTTCTAACCATATCTTGTTCTTACTGTGCTTTAACTCCAAGGATCTCCATGCACTTTACAATCATTGCAGTGGGTGGCATTCTCTCAATTTTACAGAGGGGAAAACAGAGTAAGAAAGGATAAATAGCTTGTCTAACATCACAAAATGAACTAGTAACAGAGCCAGGAATAGGGGTTCTGAATTCCACCCCACCCTCACTTAGAAAATTCTCCCTCTAGTACAGGAAACTAGAGGCAGTGGTACATGGCTGCTGAGTATAGGGTCCCTGGTTTGGGACCCAAAGTAGTGGATGGGCTCAGGTTCCACCATCGGAACGAAGTGACCTAAGCCGCAAGAAGGGGATAAGGCTCACTTAGGAGCCCAAGTAAAGCATGGGATTTATAGGGGCCAGAGACAGGGTTGAAGACCCTGGTAAGGGGAGATGCTTGTGTTGGACTTTTGCTACCCTGGAAGCATTTTTGATTGTGTGACGTGGCTGATTTAATGTGTCGACAGATACAGACCGCTAAAACTTCCCGTAATGAACTGTGGTTTTCAGCGGTGGTCAGAAACCTCAAACATAACAGGAAATGAAGCCGGGGTTTTGTTCCCCTCTCACCACCACCACCAATTTCTTATATGGGGTGAAGTCACTATCATTTAATGCTCTGATCTTCTCACATTTGGCTGAAAAGGGGCCACCTTCTGCTCTCTCTGACACATGCATCAATCTGCAATGACTCCATTAAAGTCAACAGAGTTATTCTGGATTTACCCTGCTGTAAATTAAATCCAAATCTGGGCTACAGAGTCTAGCTCTTTTTCAGTTGCTGTTTTGGAAAATGCTGAAATATTTTTTCCCTCTCTGTGTGTCAACGGCAGCTTCCCAGCCTTGCTGCTAGGTTACCGGTTTGCTTTATCTCCATTTTCTTTTATAAACCTGCGCAGAAATGTCATCTCCATTTGATACCAGTATCAGGCTTTTATCTCCTCCCATGTAAAGATCTTGCCTATGAAATTGGGGGGGGTGGGGGGTGAGTATTTTTTTCTGCTCATACACAGCTTCATCTGATCTTTGATCTCTCCCCACACCATTCCCTCCCCCTCTCTTTATATGAACTGATACTGTGTAAAGATCAATTAATAGAAACCAAATAAGGGGACAAATTATCCCTCTGCCTCCCCCCCCCGCCAAAAAAAAAGGTCCATTTATTTTCTCAAAAAATAAGTTGCTGGAGGAAATATCTGCCTCTTGGAGAGATGTAGCCCGTTGGGGTGTGTGTGTGTGTGTGTGTGCTGTGGGTCCCCCATTTGCTGATCTGCAGAGGCAGAGTCAATTAAAGCTCCTAGCTACAGCGCTTTCTTTCTTTAGTTTAAGCTGTAGCCATGCGTTCTTTTAGTTCTGGTAATCCCCATTTCAACCCCAGGGTATGTCAGCCGAGATGGCAGCCATCACATGACTAGGAGAACTTTTTTCCAGTCTCTAGTGTATAGTTTGATGGTCAAAATGGGTGAGTAGGTATCAAGGGTCTGGGTTCTGTTCTGTGCTTTGCTACTGATTTGTGCCACCCTGGGTCAAGTGACTTAATCTCTTCCTGGACTCTTTAACATGGTCTAATGCTTACTATACTTACTTACTGATATTGTGTGTGCAAAGGCCAGACACAATGCATGTGGAGTGGAGAGTACAAAAATCCTCATTCTTTCCCTCCACCAACTCTAGCATCCCCGCCCAGGAGCTAAGCAGGAGTGCAGTCCTTGCAGTTACACCCCCCGCCCCCCCAGAGCATGGGAGCAG
Source organism: Lepidochelys kempii (assembly GCF_965140285.1). Taxonomy (NCBI): domain Eukaryota; kingdom Metazoa; phylum Chordata; order Testudines; family Cheloniidae; genus Lepidochelys; species Lepidochelys kempii. The sequence goes on along the minus strand of NC_136394.1, from coordinate 18,834,106 downwards.
ATGGGGCAATGGTTCCTATGCTGGACTCCATCTGGGCCATCTCTGCTTGCAAGGCTCAGAACCAGCACACACTGCACCCATTAAGAGGTTGGTGCAGCAGCTGTGCCCTTAGGAAGCTGCGGGAGGCATTGTGTCTGCCTGAGGCCCAAAGGCTCGAGCACAACAGCAACAAGACCCACTCCACCTCTCCATGTAAGGCTGTGCTTCCTATGCAGGACCAAGCCATGAATGTTTGATAAGGGGTTTTGAAGCCCGGAACATCATGCCGATGTGCAAAGCCTTGTCAATAATTGTTTTCATGCTGTGGACCATGTGGCTAGTAAGGAGTCAGATGGTTTAGCTTCACCTGCAGGCTTTTTCAGACTTCTCAATCTCAACTGGGAAAACAAACTGAAAGGAAGTAAAATTAAAAAAAAAAAAAAAAATCTACAGCATGCTGATAAAGAAAGAAGCCTTTGAGATGAGAGACACAGCCCTTGGAACTCACCAGGAATGGCCGAGTTACCCAGAACCAGCGCAGTTACAGAAATCAAATTGCTTTTGCTTTGAAAAAGAAAAACAGATCACGAGAGAGTGCAAAGTGAGTTCCTGGAGATCCAACATCAGTTACCCTCCATTAATACACTAGCAGCTAAACTTGGGAAATCGGTACCTGTTTCTAATTCAGTGGTGTTGGAACAGTTTTTATAGTGGGGGTGCTGAAAGCCATTGAACCCAACTGTAAACCCTGAATGTGATAGAAACCACTTCAAGCCGGGGGGTGCTTCTGCACCCCCAGCACCTGTAGTTCCAGCACCTGTTCTAAACTGTCTGCTGCTCATAGGAATGAACACTCTCTAGTCCATGACTATGGCTGACAGCAGATCCAGCTCCGTTTCCTGAATACCATGTCGCTATGAGAGGAAGGGGGGAAAAAAAGGTGGAGGGGGGGAAAAATCACAGGGAACTGATTCTGGTCCCTGATTGGACCACTGCACAACCGTCTAGTGCCAATACTTGAGGCCAAATTTAAAACCGGTGGCCTGAAAACTACACCTGCATGAAAGTGAACACAAGGATACGGATACAAGCAAATTTTTAAAACTTGATGGGCATATTTGCAGACAGTGATTTTTTCCCAATATTTTTAACTGCAGTCAAATTAGCTATTAATATTGCTTATTCATTTACATGGTATTAGTAGTCATATAGCATAGCACCTAATGGCATTAATATTAGCCATCTGTGCTCTATTGCTAATGTTCTCACAAGCCTTTATATACACAGGAGCACATCCTGCTCCCTTTGAAGTGAATGAGAGTTTTACCATTAGGGGAACAGAGAGACTAATCCAATGAGGTTTCAGGCAGCGTAGAGGGGGAAAAAATGAACTTCTTTTCAAGGATAGGTTCCAAAGAAACAGCGTGAAAAAACCTGGGGCTATACCAGTTTGGTAATTCAGCCTGGAGCTGCCATAAATAAGGTCCATGGGCCAGAATGCATTAAGGAGGCATGAAGATAGGTTTCCAAAGGATAAAGATGGTAATCTCTGCTCAGCTGCAAAGGGCAACAGCTGCTGAATAATTCTTGCAATAGCACTGGCTCCAGAGGCAGCTTATCACCCTGCCCTGTTCTCTTGATGGGAGATTAAGGTTGTGGGACTGACTACTGAGAGAGACGGAAAGAAGAATGTTTAAAGGGGGCAAAGAAACGGCAGCCAGAAGTTAGAATAAAGGAGTAATATTTCCCCCACCCCCAGATTCCCCCTGCACCCTCCTGCTATCAGAAAATAGCAAGGGTGTTGTTGTTATTGTTTTAAAGAGAAGGTTTTCTCCTAGCACACATCCCAAGTGTTAGAATAAAGAAGAGCCCTGGCTCTTGGGCTAGGATTTAAAAAAAAAAAAAAAAAAGAAGCAGTCCTGAGGGAGTTAGATGCCATTGGATTTGGGAGTCTACCTACCTTGTTTACACTGGGCATTTGCCCTATTTTCAGCCATTGGTGTATGGCTGCCACTAGAGCTGCAAATGCAAACCCCAACTGTAGACCAGCAAAGCTGCTATAGTATACATCATGATTTGCCTCAGTGCAGTTTCCTCCAGGCTTGTCTACCCTGGAGATCTGCACTGAAAGCTGCACCCCAGTGGAGACTATGGCTTAGGAAACAGAAATAAAAATGAAATATGATAAAAATGAAGAGAACTCTCAAGCCTTCTTTCACCAAAGGCACAGTGGCTGCAGAACAAGGGGCAGGGAGGTGAAGTGAGAGATCCCCAAAGGCTCTGACAGAAATATGTAGCGCACACACACCCCTTCTTCTAATGAGAGGAAACAAAATATTTGCACAAACCTCAAGGAGAAAGTATAACAGGGTCCTGTGGTTTTTTTTAGTGTTCAGCTGAGCCTCCAGTAAGGCAGTAGGACCGCATCCAGGCAGGCAGAGTTCTGGAGTGACCACTGCCAGCTGATCTGTTGAGCAGCGCACAGCTCAGGAAACCTCCCCCCCCGCCTTACATCGAAAGGATGAGCTACCTGACTGTACGGTGGATGGAGCAAACATCTCACATCTAAGAGTACTAAGGGCCACCCGCGGCTAAGACCAACTTTTTCCTCAAGCACTAGAAGATGGTGCTATCTGTTAGGCCCCGGTTTAGTAGAACATGTAGGTACTTGCATGAGTCTCATTGACCTCACTAGGAATTAAACAAATGAATAAAGTTAAGCACATGCATGAGGGTTTTGCTGACCTTGCCTGTCCCAGCAGCCGCTAAGAAATGACATATCAATAAAACCAGAGGGAAAACGATTCATTATTAACACAGATGTCACAATTTAATCAATGCTACATAGGTAACACAAATAATAATTTCAAATATATTTGCCTGTCCTCCAGGGTCCTCAAAACAATTTACAAAGACAAGTTAGTGAAGACTCACAAGTCCCTGACAGAAGGTACTGGAGCATTTTACAGATGGGTAAACTGAGGCATCAAGTTTAAGAGTGAGATTCTGAGCTCCATGCCCCTATGGAATAGTACTTCATTCCATAAGGAGTACCATTGAAACCAAATGGGACCAGTCATGGATTATGGGACTAAGCCACAAGAGTGAGGGTATTGAGCTAGCCATAGCAATTTGCACCAGGTTAAACAGCAAGAGTGTGGAAGACACAGGAATGGATCTGAAGAATCTTAACTCTCAACCCCCTGGTGTAACTACAAGCTACGTATCTCTCACACGCGGCACATAAAGAATCACTGTCTATATACTGACAGGTTTCAGAGTAACAGCCGTGTTAGTCTGTATTCGCAAAAAGAAAAGGAGTACTTGTGGCACCTTAGAGACTAACCAATTTATTTGAGCATAAGCTTTCATGAGCTACAGCTCACTTCATGGATGATGAAGTGAGCTGTAGCTCACGAAAGCTCATGCTCAAATAAATTGGTTAGTCTCTAAGGTGCCACAAGTACTCCTTTTCTTTTTGTCTATATACTCCTCCTTGTAATTCCTCCCTGTATTGTACAGTTGACTTATTGGCTCTCTGCAGTGAGGGAGGGGTGATGGATTCACATTAACGTGCATCCCGGGAAGCTGGCAAATCCCTGGGAGAGCAGCATGATTCATTTTTAACGATACGGCAATTCTTCACCGAGTCTGTGAGCCCCATAAGCCAAGAATTACAAGCCTCGAAAGTCATCATCACTGACTGAGCAGTTGTTGGTGTAGGAGTCTTTCCAGCCCAAGAGGGAGTCGTTAAAGCAGAGGGATCATTTCAAACTAAGTGACAAGAATACATTAGGGGAGGGAAAATTATACTTTTCAACAACAACCGGCAAAGAAAAAGAATTGCTTCCTTGCCAGAAATTCTGATTCAGAGACACGACTTGAGTGCAAATCACTCCCCTCTGTCGATGCTGCATGGAACAAACCTATACACGTAGGTCAGAGGCCTAGCAAGAGCCTGAGGCTAAACTAATTATTGTGGTTTGCTCGTCTTTTGTAATTAATCTAGGAAAGGCTTAAGGCTGTTAGCAGCTTTAAAGAAGTAAATCTGAAGGACCAATTAATTAAAAACAGCAGTGCTTAATGAGGACCTTTTGGTTCTCTCATGTTGATTGTTATATTTGTTGAAAGTTTTGTTTCCCCTGTCTGTCAGATCTTGTCTGGTCTTGTAAAATAGATCTTCTTACTTGGTGCTTAAGCCACTTGACACTGGAACAAAAGCTTTCGATTACAAAGCAATTTGTGGGGATTATAATGGAATGATCTACACCCATGCTCCCTGATTTAACAATCAATTTGAGTCAGTGTTAAGTTCAAGTGGGAAACATTAGGCTCATGAAACTACAGTTTGGAATCTGCCTGATTTCAGCTTCTTCTCCTTCTGTCTGTGTCCTAGAGATACTGACCAGGCTCCAAAATGACACGCAATTAAAATCTCTTCTGGAAATAGAAATAGGAGGCAATTTTTCTTTTCCCTTAGCCTTATCTATGTTTGCCCTGGAAACATCCATCCATCATGCTGCTATGCAGGTGCAAACCCCATGTGCAGACAAACAAAACCACAGCTTGCACCAGAGGATCAGCTTTAAAGTGGGGGCAGGGCCAAACGGAGGGGAGGAACTCCACCAATGCAAAATTGTGGGCCTCCTTGTTTAAAACTAAGGTTTGCCCTGATGCAGCTATGTTAGTAGCTAGCCATACAGAAAAGGCCTGAGCTCTACACTGAATCGGAGCGCGAGGTGGTTTCCATACATTTCTATACAGGTTAAACACTCAGACACTGATATACCAGCAAAAACAAAAAATGTTGCTCATATTACTTATTTTGTTTGGAGAGAAGGTACAGGCTATATCAGGAAAAGCATTATGCCACACTGAGATGCAGGAAATTTGGTTTTTTATTCCCAGCTCTGCCACCAATCTACTAGATAACCTTGGCCAAGTCATGTCGCTGCTCTGTGCCTCAGTTTTCCTATCTGTAAAATGGGGATAGTGCTACTATCCTCTCTGGAAAGTGCTTGAAGATCAAGAGATGAAAAACACTACTTAAGAGCAAGGAATGTTACCATAATCATCATCAGCCTCAGTAGCGAGACTAAGTATTGAACGGAAATAAAGATCCCTCTACCATCCTAGGGTTCATCGACACAGCAAGCAGCAGTCCACAACATCCAGCCTCAGAGCCCTGCTCTACAGACTCGGGCCCACACTGCGGGACTAAAAATAGCAGGGTCATCGTTTGGGCTCAGGCTAGAACTCCGAGCCCCACCCCGTCCCTCAGCTTCAGAGCCTTAGCCTAAACGTCTGCATAACTATTTTTAGCACCATAGCACAAGCCCAGATCTGTCGAGCCGGGCTCTGAGACTCACGGAGGCAGGTTGCCACTCACTGTGGAGACCCATCCTCACAGACTCATAGACTAAGGTCAGAAGGGACCATTATGATCATCTAGTCCGACCTCCTGCACAAAGTAGGCCACAGAATCTCACCCATCCATTCCTACAATAAACCTCTCACCTATGTCTGAGCTCCTGAAGTCCTCAAATCGTGGTTTAAAGACTTCAAGGTGCAGAGAGTCCTCCAGAGCTGGCCCTTCCCAAACAGAAGTGAGGTATTTTGCAGGGCCATATGGGAAAGAGCTAATACAGCCACTCCCCATCCTGGACTTGAACTATCGTCACTTTCTACAGCTATCATTTTTCACATAAAGCACATTCATTTTAAATTCCCTAGAGGCAAAATATATTGTAGACATCACTTAAAGAACAACCAGCCAACTTTCTGATATTTTATATTCTTTTTTATATTGTTAGATTTGTTTTAAACAAGCAATGTGTTTTATCAAACGCAAGCTCCAGTAACTCACAAAAAGAATATGACATTTTTCTCTCCAGGATATTTTGACTGACACATGAAAGGGTTTATCATCTTTCATAGGCTCAAACTGTCCATGTTAACACCCACACGCCTGGTGAATAAGATCTTGATTGCATTCTACACAAGGTGTAAGCTGCCCCCACCAGTGTGCCTAGGGAACATTAACACCTCGCCTAGTCTGGTTTAAGATCTTTTTCAGGACTTCAACTTTGTTTCTTCCAGACACCACAAATTCAGCACATCAGTTGTTCCTTCCCCTCAATCCACTGTCTTCTGGAGCCATGTATCTATATTCCCTGCAGGTTCCCGCTCTAGCAGCTGCTTGCCTAAGAATCACCCTCCTACCTCATCCTCCCTTCCAATCAGAACCTCCTGATTCCAGGCACCTCTCTCCCCCACTCCTCAACTGGGGGGACTTCACGCTTTTATAACCACCTGGTCCCTAGCTGACCAGTCTCAGCTGGTAGGTAGCTGATCCAGGACAGCTGAGGCCGAGTACAATTCCTTATAAAGGGCCAGCCACCTTGTGGCACAAGGAAACATCTGACTCTTCAACGAAAAGGGTTCCCCAGTCCACAGAAAGAAAAGGAGTACTTGTGGCACCTTAGAGACTAACCAATTTATTTGAGCATGAGCTTTCGTGAGCTACAGCTCACTTCATCGGATGCATACCGTGGAAACTGCAGCAGACTTTATATACACACAGAGAATATGAAACAATACCTCCTCCCACCCCACTGTCCTGCTGGTAATAGCTTATCTAAAGTGATCATCAGGTGAGCCATTTCCAGCACAAATCCAGGTTTTCTCACCCTCCACCCCCCCCCCACACACAAATTCACTCTCCAAGAATTCCAATTCCAAGAGTGAATTTGTGTGGGGGGGTGGAGGGTGAGAAAACCTGGATTTGTGCTGGAAATGGCCCACCTGATGATCACTTTAGATAAGCTATTACCAGCAGGACAGTGGGGTGGGAGGAGGTATTGTTTCATATTCTCTGTGTGTATATAAAGTCTGCTGCAGTTTCCACGGTATGCATCCGATGAAGTGAGCTGTAGCTCACGAAAGCTTATGCTCAAATAAATTGGTTAGTCTCTAAGGTGCCACAAGTACTCCTTTTCTATTTGCAACATAGGCATTCTTCACATCCAGCCTGGATTGCTCACGCTCTCTCTGTACCTGGGTGGCATCTGACGGCGACAGGCAACACTGCACAGGCCCCTGCGCAGCCCACTCCCTGCCAGGTCTGTGAAGATCACTTGCTCTTCTGGGACAAAGATATACCAACATACACATCCCCAGGCAGACAAGCCCTCAGAAAACCCAGGTTAAGTGTGAGAGAGCTGGAGGCAAACCATTCTCATTTCAGGGGGTTGACCCTCTGCCAGCAGAGGTCAAGCTAATCCAACCCTCTGACCATGTTCAGCACTCATGCAGTGCTGTTGTGGCCACTTTTAGGGTGTGCTGCAAGACACCGCTCAAAAGCAAAGCTTTCCTGCCATAACCAAATTAATGGAGGAGGGAAAGAAGACAGAAGATTATTATTTAATTACATTATGATGATGCCAAAGGGCCCCTAATCAATATAAGGGCCCCACTGGGCAAGGCTCTACACAAACATATCATAAGAGACAGTCCCTGCCCCAAAGAGCTTACAATTTAGATAAGATAGACAAAGGGCAGGAGGGGAAAACAGAGGCACCGAGAGGTGAAGTGACATGCCTAAGGTCATGCAGCTGATCGGTGGCAGAGGCAGGAACTGACTCCAAGTCTGACTCCCAGTTCAGTGCCCTGCCCACTATAGCACGCAGCCTCCCAAGATTAAGTGGCTTTCCAAAGGTCACATAGGATGTCTGAGACAGAACTGAAAAATGAACCCAAATGTCCCAGTGCATTGCCCTAAACCATGGGATCAGCCTTGTCTGTGGTGCAAAGCAGGGAAGGCAAGAAAGGAAAACACCCATACAGGTTTCTCCCAAGCTAAGCTGGGAAGGGAGAAGAGCAGAAGACTGCTGAAACCCACTAGGGCCTGGCCATGTGGTACGCTCTCAGGAACTATAATGATGGGCTCTATAGAAAACCCAGAAATAGATTATATGGAAAGAATTCCAGTACTTCAGGCAGCACCAACATGTTTTCCTTCGGTTCTGAACCAAATTCATGCCTTTCCCTGTCCTTTCATCCCCGATGTGAGGAATCTTGGAGAATACCCCTTCCCATTCGTAGGCAGATGACATAGGCCCCTCATTACAGCCCCACACCCACTCACAGTTTCCCAGCTAAACTGTCATTGATCGGCATTGCACAAGACTGCCATTTATACCTAATATTGACCTGTTCCCATGTGGTGAACTAGCAGAGTTCCAAGAAGCTACTTCCCAGCCCGGCACTCTGAGACTGCAAGTGGGACTTAACTGCATGCATACTCCACATCCCATGACGGGGTCTCCAATTCAGAGAGGATGAGTTCCGCCTCCGGAGTCTGCTGATGTTCAAATCCCAAATTATTTAGCCCTTCTCAGGTCCACATTGAAAACACAAATAATTATGCAATTTATTCAGTCCTTCCAGGCAATAAGAAAAAAGAAAAAAAAAAACATGCCAGAGAACAGATAAACCCAGAGAGCTAGAGCCAGAGATTTTCATCGGTCATGATTAAATATATGAGGTAGCCAGAATGCCTCTTTACCACACACAAAAAAAAACAAAAAAACAAGAGCCCTCCCCTCAGTTTTATCTTCACTTTCAAGGAGAGAGCTGAGGGGTTGGTTGGGTTTCCTTCTGTCTCTTCTTTGTGGACAGTCAGTCCATTATTAAACATTAAAGTCACTTGTAGACAGTTTCCCACAGCAGAAGGTTGCCAGGAGTCTAGTCTCCAGCAGATCCCAGCTTGACACAGTCAGGAAGCTCCATAGGCACATGCACACAAAACCACCACCTCAAAAGCCTCGAGATAGGCATTTTAGGGCCAAATGAAGCTCTCAGGGGGAAGCTACAAACCAAATGTTTTCTGCGTGCAGTGCCTGCCTTGGCATTATATCCCTTGTTGCTGCCATCCATTAGCCACTTCAGTCAGCCACTGGCAGGTCTGGATGCTATTGCAGGTCTCCCTGGGGAGCAGGGCTTCGAAGGGAATACACAGCGAGTAAACCATGCATCAGCTCTCTTCACGGTTAGAAACGTCATTCCATACATCAAAGAATTAATCCACTTTCCACGCTGAGGAGCCTCCAGCAGCCTTATCTCTCAGATGTAACTGCTACAGCACAACGTGATTTTTTCGCTTTTGTTTTGTGACTCCCTTCAAGACCGTAAGAGGAGGGGGAACATTTTTTCAAGAGTGCCTAAGAACCAGATCCTCAAAGACATTCAGAAACATTTGACAATCTTGGTCCACATGACTTAGGAGCCTAAGGCCAGTTGACTTTCAATGAGGCTCCTCAGTGCCTAAAACTGCATTTGAAAATGCAATGTAGGTGCTTCTGAAAATTTTGCCTGAGATCTACATCACATTTGAGCCTTCCCAAAATGCATCAGATCTGTTTATATGTGGTGGCCAAATTCTGCCTTTTACATCTGTGCAACTGCATGCTTTACCTGGGTTGCACTGGTTAAATGAGAGCAAAATTTTGGGCCCAGGATACAAAAAAGGCCTGATGCTCCATTACTCTGGGCAACTGGAAACCAACCAACCAACCAGAAGCTAATAAATGCCTCAATGATGGAATATGAGATACACGATCCAGAACATGCTGAAGCTACCAATCCCAGGCATCAGATTTAGACTAATAGATTATGAAACCAGAAGGAACCATTGTGATCATCTAGTCTGACCCTCCTTTACTATGATCTCCATTTTACAGATAGGGAATTGAGGCACAAAGACACAGGGTGCATCTACATAGTGAGCAGCAGTGAGTCTCAGAGACCGGGATTGACACAGGCTCACGTGGCACTAAAAATAGCAGTGTGGAAGTTTCAGCTCGGGCTGGAGCTTGGGCTCTGAAGCCTTGGGAGGGCGATGGGTTTCAGAGCCTGAGCCACATCTTCACAGCGATTTTTAGTGCCGTAGCACTGGTGTAAGTCTGTCAACACTGTGTCCAAGACTTACTACCATGGGCTGCTGCTAGTTGTAGACATAGCCTAAGTGAGCTGCCCAAAGTCACAGAGCAAGGAATTGAGGCAAGGTCTGAGTTCCAGTTTAACACCCGCCCTGATCCCTGCACTACCCTTCCTCTACCCTATTCTCTTCCATCCTTTGGAACCTCAGTTTCTGGTCAGAAGGGTTTGAGTATGTTTGCTCCTTGCACCAATAGCCCCCATATAAATTTGTGTTGGCATCCTGCAGACAGCTTTGCGTATGTCTAAAATGTAGTTTGGCGAAGGAAGGTGGCATGGCAGAGTGAAAGGACACTCCTGTTGGATGGCTGAAGCAATACCTTGCACGGTGTAAAGTGAGAAGATTGCCTTCTGGGGCACAATCAGTTTGTTTCTCATTTGTGTATATCTCACCTTGATAGGGTCCTAGCTGGGGATGTGCCCCTACAATCGATAGAGGTATCAGAAATACATTGATTAGATATGATCAATGGGAACCATTCCTCAAAGTCTGAAATTGAAGGTCACTGCTGCTCCAACATCCAGAGGTCAGCAGAAACTTGGAGGACAGCGCTAAAGTAGAGCTCTGTGTAAACTTGAAAGCTTGTCTCTCTCACCAACAAAAGCTGGTCCAACAAAAGATACTACCTTACCCACCTTGTCTCTCTTAGTACATGCTTTTCTATTTAACAAGGGTACTGATTTTTTCAAAGCCAATCAAAGCTGAACAGGGGCTTTATCCTGCTCAACCTTACTTGTGCACAGGAATACAGTCCAAGCCACAGTCTAGCCCATCAGAAGGATATCATCCTTACTTCATGATTGGATCTGAAAAGGCATTATATGATGAACCTCTTCCCCCTGCCCCTGAGCCTTTACCCGAGAAATGGTCCTAGAGTTTTGAGGTTGCTGTCCATTAGCTTACGTGTTCTCATTTCTAGTTTATGAGATCTGGGAGACTCATTTGCTATTAGACTAAAGGATAAAGATTAGGTGTGCTGTAATTTAGTATTTCCTTTGCCTGTTGCATATTTAAACAGTGCTTGGCAGAGAGAAGGCAAGGGAGCAGTCAAAACAGATCTTTTTCTGAATCCACGGGACCTAACGAGAAACCAGACTGCGTCACTTGATTCTGGTTAAGAACTTTTGGCCATGTGCCTCTTCCAAACTCTATGCCTGCGCTGCATTCACTTTGCCATCAAACCATGTGTCTGTTTGAACAATCCCATGAAAAACACATTAAAAAATAAACAGAGGAGCTGATCCAGATGTTCTGAAATGCTAAACATAGTGCCTCACACACTATCCTCCTGATCTAGCTAAAAAAACACCAGAAAACTCTAAAGCATTCCTGAGCTGGCTTGTAATGGGCCATTACTTCATTCTAAAAGCGTATATTCTAACACAGGCTTGAGCAATCAATCTCTCTGACAATAAACAAGATCACCCAAAACTCTTTGAAGGTTTGGATCTGCTGCATGAAAACAAAATTCTTTGTTCATTTTTTTTTAAATGAGATTCTTGTGTGTTTTTGGCTTCAGATAAAAATTGGTTCTCTGTAAATAAATGCACATATGTAGGGCTAAGATCAGGGCCAGCTCCAAGCAGGAGATGACATAGCGTGCAGGGGTTGATTTTCCATGATTCTTGCATGGGCATGCAGGGAAGAGGTAAAGGCTTCTTGCACTCTGTTCCCTCGGTGCACCCATGCACAAGCCAGGGACAACCTAGCCTTTAGGATTCACTGCCCCCTATAATTTTGCATAGAACTATCCTCCTCATGCACCTGGGCTCATGCAGCTTCAGAAAACTAGTTCCACCATAATCAAAACAATATTTAGAGCACCAGAGAGCCCTTCCTCTCCCACCACCCCACACACCTTAAATCAAATAAATAAATCATCCCTATACCCTGAAAAAGCCAGGTGAGACAGGGATGCCATGATTTCCCTATGGCCCTGCTGCCAACTGTTCTATTGGGGCCTAAACCTGCAAAGTGCTAAACCTCATTCAGCAAACCACTTAAATACATTCATAAACTTTAAGCATGTGAGTTTTCTTGACTTGAATGAGACTGGTCAGGAGCTTAAAATAAGCATGCACTTAACTGCTTTGCTGGATCCGGGTCAGAGTGCCCAGGCAGAATCAAGCCCTAACCTGATTTTATGCTAACAGTGTTATAAGAAAAAATTCCAGCCCGCTAAGACTTAGTATCTCCTTTGCCTAGTGGCATATGAGACAACCCTTTTCCCCACTGCTGTCTGTCCAGACCAAGATGTTCAGCTCCTTAGTAACTTATCTCCATGATAGCAGCATCCTTTTTGATCAGCCTGTGATAGGTCATTCTTTGTCCTCCGTGCCTTCTCTTCCTTCCTGGTGCAATCCAATCAAGGATGCACCCTGGGCTTCTTCCACAGGTTAGCCTGGTGACATGACCAAACCCCTGTTGCCATCTTTGTCTAATTATAGAGTTTGCAATCTGCTGACTCATGTGGTGCAGCGCTTCCACACTGGTTGTACAACTTCTCCATTAAATTCCCAAGATTCTTCTTAAACAATACTGGGGGAATGCATTCATCTTCCTATTGTATATTTCCACCATCTGCTACGTTTCTGAGACATACAATAGTGTTGGAAGAACCACAGCATTGTCCAATCTCAGTTTAGTGTGTAGATGTATCTTCTTACTCTTCCAGATGTTTGACAAATAGAGACTGTTCCACTGACTTTACCAATGCCTTCACCTCTTTAGTGAGTTGGCCATTAGCAGATATTGTACTTCCAAGATAGATTAAGTCATCAACTCTTTCATACTCTTCTCCACCAACCACACAGCCACCAGGGTTGACAGCATTCTTTCCTATCTCCATAATCTTGATCTTCTGTGCATTAATGCAAAGTCTCACTTTGGCAGCTTCTGCTTTTATGCTTCTTTCCATTCCATCCAAGACAGTATCCAATATAACTAAATCATCTGCAAAATCTAGATCTCAATCTAAATCCCAACCAGAAACCCTGGTCAAACATTGCTACTGACGACAGCACAGATTTTGCTACTTCTGCTTCAACTCTAGTATGGTCAGGTGCTCCATGGCAGCTAAAAGATCACCTTAAATTCTGGGATGGAGACCACGGCTGATAATTATGCTCCTCTGGCACAATGGAAATTTACAGTGAGGGTGAAGCTCATCTGTTGAGAAGACAGATCTTTCCCAGGGGCTGGTCCAAGACAGTTGAATGAACTTCGCCAGGAACTAAAGACCACTACAAACCTCACCATTTTCCACTCAAAGTACAGGCATGTTTCTTTGACCTGCCTTGCCTAATATAAACATACATATTTTAAAAATATCCCAAAACCCTACCAAAACAAGAGAGACTCTGCTGAACACATTTCTCCTCCTGAGGAGCGGGTGAGAACAAATATCACATGACAGATGTAAGTCACTTTGCTTCATGCAGGGCTGGAAGGCACTCATACTATGGTGATGACCACAGAATAAGAACCTATATAGAATAGAAGTTAAGCAGGTTTTCAGTGGGTAACCTGCTTAGGCCCCTTTGGTAGTCTTTGTAGGCTCCTGTCTCCATTTTTAGATGCCCAAATACCTTTGAAAATCTGGTCCTTAATCTCTCTGTGCCTCAGTTTCCCCATTTGTAGAAACTGTGGAAAATTTAAAATGGTTAAATTCCTTGAATGAAAAGGGTACATGTTTTGTTTTGTTGTTTAATTTCTTTGGGATTTTTTGTTTCTGTATGGTGAGGGGAGGGGGTTGTGTGAAAAATAGCCTTTTTTCAAACATGATGATTTTAAACTAAAAGTTGTCGACAGTGTGAACACTTAATTTTTTGCAAAACACTTTCTGCCTTTTTCTGACATTTTCTTTCATTTGTTTTAAAATCAAGAACTCTTTCAAAATGGTAATAAAAATGTTTCCATTTTTGAAATTCTGACATCATGTGTCTCTCTCCTTTCTCTGTCCCATTAGCAAAAATCCCATGCCTCTGAATTCAGACGTAGTAAGTGTTTACAATGTAAATCTAGCATTGTGTACATCCCATCAGTGAAAATTTCCTTGATAGTCTTCTACCAAAAAGAAATAGCATGTCGCAGCCCACACACAGAAGTCATTTTTTTTCAGCAATCTAGATCTTTGGGGCTTATCATAAATGAATGTTGCAGACCTGTTTTAAAACCAATTCCAGAACATTTGGAAATTATTATAGTCCACTAGCACTGTAATTCTAGAATCCTGAAATTACTTTGAAGCTTCAACTATGCAGGGCTCATGCCACAATTATGCTACAGAACCGTTTGCAATCTAATTATCGACAAGTGTCATATGTTTATATTTGTGCATAAACATGAACTATTTAAGGACAAGAAACTACTGAACATATACCTTCAGGTTTTTCGGTTAATATACTGCCCCATAAAACAATCTTCAATAAACTAAGAAAATAATAATACATTACACGCTGGTTTAATTGTTAGTTATAGTTTTCCTTGTAAAGCAGCACATATAAGAGGGCACCATGAAGAAGTGGTATGTTTTACTGAAGAGGCCAGAGAATTACAGCTTAGCAGTATGGAAGTGATTAGCACCTGCATATCAGTGCCAAAAAACAAAGTCAAGAAACCATGATCTCAACTCCTGGCAAAATAAAGAGCCTGAAAAGTCTTGGTTTTCCCAGGCATTAAGTGCAATGATGACTGAGATGGTATTAACATAAAATTAACTTCCATCATTTATGTGCCATAGTATATAAAACCTTCTGCAGGTCTCACTGGCAAGACTTTTAAAGGCAATATTTCTCATGAACAGGTGAGAGGGAGTAAATTATTCACCTAAAGCCTGATCTTGCAACTCTTGCTCAGATGAGTAGTCCTTATTTATGCATCTGGTCCCATAAGTTTATCAGCACTAGAACTGGTAGAAATTTTTTCATGGAAAAGTAATTTTGATGGGAAGCCAGATTTTTGTCAAAAATGAAGCTTTTTGCACAACAAAATTTTCTGTTTTTTTTTTAATTAAAAACTGGAAACCAATTTTTTCTGTTAATGACAGTTAATGTTAACTGTTTTTTTAAGTTAATGAAAACTAAACTAAATGATTTTCAAAAAACAAAAACAAAAAATTAGTTTTCAATATTATGTTGAGAAAGAAGTGTGTGGGAAATTTCATTCAAAATGAAAATCTTTTTTTAATTTCCTTTGAAAAATACTTGCCATTTTCTGACCAGCTCCAATCAGCTCCACTTACATGACTGAGGCCTACCCGTCAGAGCAAAGGCTACAGAATCAGACTACGTGGGTGTACGGTAGTAGAAAATCGATAGAACAGTTGTTTCCTGACAGAGGTATTATGGGAAATTGTCACCGGCTACTGCAAAGCCATCTGAGAGCTCAGTTCAGCAGGACAAATCTATTGCCTTCTATATCATATGTATGTATAAACCTCAGACACTCACAAAGCCCCATTTACATGCCAGTCAAGCTATTCACTAGCAAGCTTGCTAAAACATGATACTCATTTATTTCCAGTGAATCTGGTCTTTAAATTAGAAAAGCAGCAGCAGCTGTGGTGAAAAGTTTGGCAGGGAGAGGACACAAGCGTGGGCTGTAAAAAGAAGCAAAAATCACCAGGCTTTCTACTGATGAAGAAGGGAAACAATCTTCCTCTTCACATTCAAGAGCACGCACCAGGCTCTCGGTTACATTTGCACTTCTTCTGAGCTTTGGGCCAAGTTGTGCCTTCAGTTTACATTCATGGCACCTCCTTTGATCCAGTCAGATTGCACAGGGGTAAGAGGACAGGAATTAGTCCTTTGCTTCCATACAGAATCTCTTTCAAGATTGTTGTGACGGAGGAGCTAATGTCAATCAACATGGGGAGAAGAAAGACCTCTCTCTAGAGTGACCATATGTCCCATTTTGGCCCAGAGAGTCCCTTTTTTAAGCCCTGCCCCCAGCCATCCCGCCTTTTTTTTTTTTTTTTTTTTTGGCAACAGCAAATGGAACAAATGCCCACTTTTGTCAAAAAAGTAGGGTGTGAAAGAACATGCGGGGGGCAAGTGGTGATGGCAACCCTGCACAGGGTGGGAGGCAGGGATCATCAGAGTGGCTTGGGCCAGCCCTGCGCAGTGTCCCATTTTCCCTTTGGAAGAAAAGACTTCTCTCCCACCTAACAATGCCTAGGGGCTGGCAAGGTCACTAGAGTCCCACATACCTTCACAGAACAGCAGCAGTCCATGTGGGATCTGGAAAATGAAGTCAAGCCTCCTGCCTGGATTCATTAAGGGCCCAGTGTTGACACCCTTGCTCACCTTCAGTAGTGTGCTTGTATCATAGGAACTACTCATTTAGTAAGGGTGTCAAAATTAGGCCACAAACCACTAAGTGCCTCTAAGCATCACTTGTTTTCTGATATAAGTCTGTGGTGTTCTGGATACCACCTGTGATATGTAAGTATCTCTCTGATATAGAGCAGCATCTTGTGCACCCAATATCCATATAGAAGCCTACTGTAAGCACCTGTCAGGGTTCCCTCCCCACTCTGAACTCTGGTGTTCAGATGTGTGGACCCGCATGAACCCCCTCCCCAAGCTTATTTCTACCAGCTTAGGTTAAAAACTTCCCCAAGGCACAAATTCTTTGTCCTTGGATGGTATGCTGCCACCACCAAGTGATTTAGACAAAGAATCAGGGAAAGGACCAGTTGGAGTTCCTATTCCCCCAAAATATCCCCCCAAGTCCTTACACCCCCTTTCTTGGGGAGTCTTGAGAATAATATCCTAACCAATTGGTTACAAAGTGAGCACAGATCAACCCTCCCTGGGTCTTAGGACACTGAAAATCAATCAGGTTCTTAAAAGAATAATTTTATTTAAAAAAAAAAAAAGTAAAAGAATCACCTCTGTAAAATCAGGATGGAAGATAACTTTACAGGGTAACAAAAGATTCAGAAACACAGCAGAACTCCCTCTAGGCTTAGTTTCAAAGTTACGAAATACAGGAATAAACCTCCCTCTAGCAAAGGGAAAATTCACAAGCTAAAACAAAAGATAATCTAACGTGCCTTGCCTTACTTACTTACTCACTCTTTTTGCAATATTGAGACTCACTTGAGGATGGTTTATAGGAGAAGGAGTTTTCTGACCTGATGCTTCTCTGCTTCCCAAAAGAACACACAAACAAAGCCTTCCCCTCCCCAGATTTGAAAGTATCTTCTTTTCCCATTGGTCCTTTTGGTCAGGTGCCAACCAGGTTATTTGAGCTTCTTAACCCCTTACAGGTAAGGAGGAATTCTAGGCTAGCCTTAACTGTATGGTTATGACAACACCCTTGAGCAACAGAGCTCCTTGTTGAGTTCCATGGATTTCCAGAGACAGATTTCTGGACAGGGTGTTCTGCATTTCTTTGACTATACGCCACCTGAATAAAAATAAAAGATAGTAATTGCTCCTTGGATGATACTACTGGTTTTATTTAATTAAAACGCTTTAGTAGGTTTGTCTCCCATCCTTCCCTGTTAGAGGATATGTCTTATTCAGAGTTGAAAAATTAAAACATACTTTTAAAAGTACTTTCATGTGACCCAGAACAAATTAAAAATTAAAGGAATTCAGTTACTCACTTATAAAATACAATGCCTTTTGTAAAAACAACAGGGAGTCCTTGTGGCACCTTAGAGACTAACAAATTTATTTGGGCATAAGCTTTCATGGGCTAAAACCCACTTCATCAGATGCATGGAGTGTTTCTATGCTATTCATTATTTTTCTTTTAGCTTGTCAGCTGATACTTATGTTTTAAGGCATTTCAAGGCTTCTATTAAAAGAATATCCCTGTCTTAAATAACCCTCAAATCAAAATAATAGTGTTACAAGTATTAGAAAGGGGATGAATGTTCCCCATTCAGCATTGTTATGCAAAACTGTAGAGATGTCTGGTTGGTTTACAGATCTGTTTATCCCAGAGGCTTATTTGAAAGCCATGTCCTGTTGTGTGATAGTATGACTTTGAACCAGAATTGATATAGTATCACAGCAAATATTAGCAAAGCCTGTCAGGATTAGGAGAACCACTCAGACATGCCCCTAAAACAGAATACTGCATTAACAGAGGTTTGAAAAATTAGCACTTTAACAAAAACTAACCATGTGGGGGTGAATTGTAAAAACAGGCAGAAAAATGTTTGGTTTTGTTTGTTTTTTACACCCAAATACAAAAATTCTTTGATGATTCACAGTAGAAGTTCACTATCTTTCCCCTTCTCCAAGTATTCATGTGGCACTGATTACTGTAGCATCTGAGCACCCCACAACCACTAATATATTTATCCTCACAACACCCCTCTGAAGAAAGGAAGTGCTGTTTTCCCTGTTTTACCGATAGGGAATGATTGTCTTATAGGACTGATCCAAAGGAAGTCTGTTCTCATCAATGGGCATAGGATCTGGCCCTAAACGACTTGCCAAGTGTCTACGAACACAGCTACTACCTGAGTGGATCAGACCCAAGGTGCCTCTAGTCCCGTGATCTGTTTCCAACAGTGGCCAGCACTAGATACTTCAGTGGAAGGTGTAAGAATCCTTTAGTAGCATATGTGGGATAATCTGCCCATGAATTAGGTTTCACTCTGGTCTCTAATCATGGCTTAACCCTGAAGCACTTGGTTTAATATCCATTCCAAAATTGTTACCGTTAACAATGACAACTCAGGATATTCTTGATGTTGATATAATTGTTCAATTCCTCTTTGAATCTTGCTAAATTCTTGGCCTCAACAACTTCTTGTGCCAGTGAGTTCCACAACCTAACTATGGGTTGTGGACAAAAGTATTAAACCAGGAAGTCTGTGGCAGACCTAGGACATGAAGAAATATCTGCGGTGTCTGGAACGAGTGGCTTATCCACAAGACCATCCTTTTTTTGCTTCACCATCTCACTCCCCCAGCGCTTCTATTTTGCTGTGACATTCCAGGTGACAAGTGTAAATCTATTGGTTCAGCTGAGTTATTCCCGATTTACACCAATATAAAACCAGTGCACCTGAGAGGAAAATCAGGTCTTCTGCCTCCTCTTTTATCTTCCTTCCTCCATTTTCCTTTAGCCCTCCCCCACCTCTTCCTACCCCAGCAACAGTGACGAAGTTGCCCGGCATTTAGCAAAGGAGAGTAAGGAAGAGCCAGGAGCTCAAAAATCAGCCAGGGCAGTAAATAGATATGATTTTTAATATTTATCACTTGCATACTATAAATAAGCAATGCTGTGATGTGAAACACAGTTCAGTCCCCTAAGCAGCTATCACTCAGAGTCAGTACGTTTGTGTGAGAGAAAGAAAGAGAGAAGGGAGCTATTTTGAAGAACATCCGCTGTTTGACTGTTGGGTCTGTTTCTCTCCCTTCCCATGGAGACAAGCTGCCATTTCACTCCTCTGATAAAACTCCTGGTTTGGTAAATCAAGCATCAAGATATAAAGATTTCAGTGGGGTTATAATTCCCCATTGCTCTAGCTGTGAAGTATGCCCATCAGCAATCTCTCAGAGACGGATGCTATGTGTAAATAGCGAATGCTCAGCAAGTTCCAGCAAGATAAACTCACCACAGTTGCTCCCTCTCCAAGCATTTATTTTGGACACAACATTTCTCATCAGAAGGAAATATTCCCTCTGCCCTCTAGCTTAGAACAAAAGGGAAAGGTATTAAGCAGAGACTTGAGATGCTCCCCTGTGGAGAGGTTTCTTATGAAATGCTGAACCACTTGATCCCTCTCCAAATGTTACATCCTGTTCCTACAGGAGAACACAATTCACTTCCTATTTTTTTCTCCCTGTCTGAAGTGTAATTCCAAGCCACTCGCCACAAAATAACCTACTTTAGTGGGGAGCTATATGGACCCAGTAAGGCCACCTTTACTCTTTCAGACACTGCTGTTCCATTATTTTTCTACTGAGTGATACGAAGACCAGAAATTCGGCTGGATAAAGGGATATTAAGCAAAATAGTGATCAAAAGGGAATGAACTTTGCAATTCTCTATAAAGCACTCCTTGGGTGAAATTCACAGTGGAGAGGACCAGTGTGATGGTGGCTGTACTGGGGATTAAACTAGGAACCTTGAAAGCTAACAACATGAGCTCCCACAGCTTGAGCTAAAGCTCCCTCACTAAGGCTACAACAGACTCATATTCCCTGTTGTTTGGGCACAAAAGGTGACATGTAACACATGAGTGGGTTACACAAGCACAAGGTCTATGCACAACCTAAACTTTCAGGGCCCCATTGAACAGGGTCCTTTCAGCATAATACGAAAGAAAGCCAATACACACAAAAGCCGGATCCTGCTCCCATTGAAGTGAATGGAAAAACTCCCAAAGATTTCAATAGCCCAAAATCAGGCCCATATTTCTTTAGGGGAGTTGTGATCAATGGTTAGGTTACATAGGTTAGCAATAATTGTATTGACTCTTTACTGATGTACTGTCAGATTAGATTAAGTGGCTGTAGGGGACATTCCCTCAATAACATCATCCTCTGATCTGGGGACCAGAACAGCAATTAAACAGATTGGGGCTGAGAGCATTTTGAGCTGAACATCCTTCAGTCTCTTCCCAGGAACTTCTCTTCCCCCATGTAACTCCAGAGCAGCCCCAGTGTTCCCCTTTACCAGCAGATTCCTGCATCTCCCTTTACGTTTGATGTCACTATGGATAAGGCAGCCCCCCTCTTCCTTCCCCTTGGTGACATCAGCAGTTCTCCAGATCTCAGCAGCCACCGGCCCAGATGCAACTACATATTGTGACAACATCTGGAAGCTATAAGTCAGATCAAGGTCCAGTTGTGCTGGGCATTGTCCAAACACATAGTGAGAGACAGACCCTACCCCAAAGAGCTTACAGCGTAAATAGACAACGTGGAATAAAGGAAATATTGTCACCGGCATTTTACAGATGAGGAACTGAGGCACAGATATTAAGGGTATGTCTTCCCTGCAGAGTTAACTGAGCTGATCAGCACCCAGGTCTGAGCACCAAGGTCATTCTAGCTCGGGTGTGAACAGCCATACTGAGTTACTGCATCCTCACTGGGGCTCCATTCACCCATGTGTGTCATACGCCTTCTGGGAGTATATCCTACGGTCCTTTGTGCTGCAGTAAGCAGAGTTGCTCTATGATTCTTTCCCAGTGAATTGTGGGAGAACTTGTCTCCCCTCCTGGGCTAATGGGAGTAAATGAGGGAAGGCATTGGAGGACAAGCATCACACAAGTGGTTTCGTCTGCATTCTCCCACCAGTGTAGGCAGGTCACCAGCCTGAGGGAAAGCAGCACTCATCTGAGCTCTAGCCTATGCTCCCAGCTGGGCCAGCTAGCCCAGGTTTAAAGCACCACCAAACTTGAATGAGAGGATTTTTTGTATGGATGGCAGGAGACTCAGGAGTAACTCCCAAGAGCTCAAGTTAACTCTCCAGCAAAAGCATACTCTAAGCAACTTGCCCAAGGTCACAGAAGAAGTCTGTGACCGAGGCAGGAAATATACCCAGATCTCATGAGGCCCTAGCCCAGTGTCCTAAATTCAAGAGCATCCTTTCCCTCAAGTGCAAGATGGATTTAACAGACAGCTAGAGTGAATCTGATTAGACATTTTAGTACTGCAGCAAAATAGCAGCTACTAATGATGCATGAGGTTCTCTCCAGATTCTAAGGATGAGAATGCCAAGCCTTAAATTAGACAAAGAGCTATTTCTCACAAGTCTTTACTGGATGTTGCATGTATCTCTGCCCTTCCCCAAACCTCCCCCTCAAACCAGACTCATCTTCCACTCCTTTCCTTCATGGGTTTTTAAAATAAGAACTTGGCATATTTTATGCTGGATTTGTAATCTGCATTCTGGAAAGAAAGACTGTGCTCTGCAACATGCTGACCTCTCCACAATATTGTCTTGTTAGCTGCCATATCAGATGGGAACGGAGGAGTCTTTTGAGGGAGTGAAGGTGCAAAGCTTTGGAGGCATCGCTCAGAAAACACACCCTAACCTCTTCAGTGAAGAGGGAGGAGTGCTTCCTGAATGTAACCAGCCCTCTTTCTGTGGGAATTTATTCTCAAAGCACAGTTCTCCAAGCTTTATTCTTATCATGGATTTATACTAATCCATCTTGCATATAAATTACACAGGAAATCCTTGAAACACCTGTGTAGTTAATATCTGATGAGCCATGTCTTCCATACCTGACATCTATATCAATTTAATCAGTGGCAAGACATCATTATCTTGGCTTCAGCGGGGGTGGGGGGGGCAGAAATCTATAGAGGAAAAAAGTAATTATAATAATTTTCAGAAGTAGAGGAGAAGCAGCACTGACTGAGGGTGAGACTGAAAACTAAAATGCGTAAATTCTAAAACTGGCTCAAAAATAAAAATAAAAATTCACCTCCCTCCTCCCCCCAAAAATCAACTTTTTAAAGAGTTTGCAGGATTTGAAAAGGACCCAGGGAGAGGGATTCAACATTTTTCAGTTTTAAAAATACTTTATCAAAATTGTTATCTAAACTATTATCCATTTGTATGTGCTGCATCTATACATCTCTAAAAGTCTATCTTTTACATGGTCCTTATCACCTTAGTATCCCAGTACCTTGTAATCATTAAATGTATTTACCTCTTTGAGGTCAGGAATAGATGTGTGTAAAGAACACATTTTTCAGTTCATTGGCAATTCAAAAACAAAAACAAATACCAGGTTGACCCAAAAATGAAATTTTTCAAATTTTTCAGTTCATTGAAAAGTAAAAACAGAGGAGGGAGGCTTGAATGAAATATTTCATTTTGATAGTTTAATGTCTGATTTTTTTCTAAATAAAACTGAATGAAATTTCAAAACAAAAAGCTGTTTTGAACCAGGATTTTCTTTTTCTTTTCTTTTTTTTTTAAACACAACTCATTCAGCTAACCAGACACAAAGTCATGAAATGTTCCAGTGTTGCCAAATCTGCATTTTTTGCTGAAAAATAAATAGTTTGACCCCCCACAAAAAAATCACCCAGCTCTAGTAGGGAATTGCTATGTTCGCCATCTTACAGATGAGGCACTGAGATATTAAGTGACTCTCAGAGGATGTTTGTGGCAAAGGAGGAATTGAATCCAGGTCTCCCATGACCCAGACTAGCACTCCAACCACTAGACCATCCTTCCTCTCTGCAGGCTGTCATTTCTTGTAGGCAGAATTAAGGCAGCCTAGTTATTTTTAGTGTATAAGGAAAATCATTCAGACTGAAAGTACATGCTTGCCTTTTATAAATGGAAGCTCTGGGGCAAATCTTCAGGTGATGTATGTCGTCAGAGCTCCATTGCAGTCAACAGAGCCATGACAATTTGCACCAGCTGTGGATCTCTCCTCTGTATCTAAATTTCCTCATCTGTGATTAGGGATAATACCTGCCTCCCTCCATGGGCAGCTGTAAGGGTAAGTTAAAGGTTGGAAATGTAAAGCCCTATAAAAGTCATAATAATCATTCTTAGACGCATTTACATTCTATTTTAATTCTACCGCACAGGTGAGGAAACATGATCTCCAGTAATAAATTTGTTAGTCTCTAAGGTACCACAAGTACTCCTTTTCTTTTTGCAAATACAGACTAACACGGCTGCTACTCTGATCTCCAATATGCGTTTTAACTCTACCACAACCGATTGTGCATTGTGTTGTAAAACTTTTCAGTGCCATTTATTTTTTATTTCACTGTGAACATATCTGGCAACCTTAATTCATGTTTTATGAGAAAAGGATAGCTGTCTAGAAAAAGCAAGTCCCTGGATAGGCTAAGTTTAGCCCTGTAAACATCTTTTGTGGCCCTTTATGAGGGAAAACTTTCCCTGTAAAGTTCTGGCTTTACTGCAAATCCACTTTCCCTTGAACTCATCCATTTGTAAGCACTTTCATTAAAATTCTACTTTCACAAAGAAAGAGCCAGGCTAATTTCATAGGAAACTGGCTCTCTTTTTCACCTTGACATCTTTGACTACGTAAAGGCAGTCGCTGTTAAAATGGACCCTGTCAACAGGCTAGCTATGGGTAAAAATCCTTGTGCTTTTTTATATGTGTTGAGGGGATGGGAGCAAGGGTGGTCCCAGTGTAAACACTCCACAGACACAGTTACTCTTAAAAAGGAACAGGAGTTCCGTTTGCACAAGCAATCCTATAACAAACAAACCTGTGTACATGGAGAAATGCTGGAATATACAAGCTACCCCCTTAGGCTGGTTCCGAGGCAGGGGCATCAGGGCCAGCTACTGCAGAGACACCTGGGAGGGTTTCCTCCCACATGCCCACTCGGTGGCAGTAACATGAAAGCACTGGGAGGTTGTCGATGTCAAGTAAAGTAGGCGGGGAGCCCCGTATGACATTAAATGTTCATGCTTTCTAGATGAAAAGGAAGCAAGGAGTTTTGGGGACAAGGTGTTCGGTTTGATCCCAGCTGAGCAGAAATTACTGCCTTTGAGAGGAGGGAGATTCCACAGACATGTAAATTCTGCATAGGACAGGACAGGCAACACCAAGGCACCTTCAGCTTCAGCCACAGGGTCAATGTGTAGAGTGAGGACACAGCAGAGCAGGGGTGGACAAACTACGGCCCGCAGGCCATTTTAAGCCGGCCCGTGAGCTCCCGCTGTGGCGCTGGGTCGGGGGCCACACCACGCGGCTCAGCCCCGCTCCAGCATTCCAGCTGGGGCGCAGGGTTGAGGGCCGTACCATGCAGCTCCTGCAAGCTGCGGCATGGCCCCACTCCAGCTCCTAAGTGCTCCAATGGGAGCTGCAGGGGCGGTGCTTGTGGATGGGGAAGCGTGCATAGCCTCCTGGCCATGCCTCCACGTAGGAGCCAGAGAAGGGACATGCCACTGATTCCAGGAGCCGCTTGGGATAAGCCCCGCTCAGAGTCTATACCCCGAGCCTTTTCCTACACCCCAACCCCAGTCCTGATCCTCCCTCCTGCCCCCCAAATCCCTTGATCCCAGCCCAGAGCACCATCCTGCACCCCAAACTTCTTATCCCTAGCCCCACCCCAGAGCCCGCATACCCAAAGTATCCTTAGTGCATAGACCAGGGGTTCTCAAACTGGGGGTCGTAACCCCTCAGGGGGTTGCAAATGTTATTACTTTGGGGGTTGCAAGCTGTCAGCCTCCACCCTAAACCCTGCTTTTCCTCCATCATTTATAATACTGTTAAATATATAAAAAAAAATGTGCTTTTAATTTATAAGGGGAGTCACACTCACAGGCTTGCTGTGTGAAAGGGGCCACCAATAATCTCTGCTGCAACTGTCCTGGAAACACACAGAGGTCACAGATCTTCAGAGGAACATTTCATACCCACTAAAAATGCACAAGTATGTATGTGAGAGGGAGAAAAAACATGGTAAATAAGTGGAAGGCAACATGACCCGGTGGATAGAGGTGGGAGTCAGGAGGCTTGGGTTCTGGTCCCTGTTCCAAAGATTTTATAATCTAAATAGACACGACAGATAAAGGGTGGGAGAAAGAGAGAGAACGATTATCCCCATTGCACAGCTGGGGAGACCACGTGATTTGCACAAATTCACACAGGAAGTCTGAGTCTGAGCAGTATATTGAGCCCTGATCATCTGATTCCCAGTCCATTGCAATACCAGACTATCCTCCTAGAGCAGAGGTGGGCATACTGCAGCCCACAGGCCACATCCAGCCCACGGGACCCTCCTGCCCGGCCCCTGAGCTCCTGGCCTGGGAGACTCGCCCCTGGCCCCTCCCCTACTCTTCCCCCTCTGGGCGGCCGGGCAGCGCAGTTGCAGAGCCACGGCCTGACCCGGTGCTCTGGGCGGCGCGGCTGTAGCACCACCAGCAACCTGTGCTCCAGGCAGCGCAGTAAGTGGGCAGGGAGCAGGGGGGGTTGTATCGAGGGCAGGGGAGTTGGGGGGGTGTCAGGGAGCAGGGGTGTGGTTAGAGGTTGGGGCAGTCAAAGGGCGGGGAATGGGGGGGGGTTGGATGGGGCAGGGGTCCCAGGGGAGCAGTCAGGAAGGAGAAGGGGGGGTTGAATGGGGCGGCAGGGGGCAGTTAAGGGTGGAGGGTCCAGGGGACAGGGAGAAGGGGTGGTTGGATGGGGTAGAGGTTCCAGGGGGCAAGTCAGGAATGAGAGGGGGGTTAGATGGGGCAGCCAGGGGTGGAGGGTCCGGGGGTGGTGGATGGGGTAGGAGTCCCCAGGGGGCCATCACGGCACAGGGGGGGTTTGGATGGGGCAGGAGTCCCAGGGTAGCTGTCAGGGGGCAAGAAGCGGGCCGTGGGGGGGTGGGGTCAGATAAGAGACAGGGGCCTGGCCATGCCTGGCTGTTTGGGGAGACACAGCCTCCCCTAACCGGCCCTCCATACAATTTTGGAAACCCGATGTGGCTGTCAGACCAAAAAGTTTGCCTGCCCCTGCCCTAGAGCTACAGCTGAGTAATTAAAAATGATAAAAACAATGCATTCAAGAAACTAGTCAACATGCAAATGTCCTATGAGCTGGGGAGGGACTGAGTTCTTCAGAGACAGTTGGCAGAATTAGCAGATAACATATGATCAAATGTATACAAATTAGGAGTTTTCTGATATCAGGCTTTGTATTGCAGAAATCAAGAAAGTTTTTAGTCTGGCATCCAAGAACAGTCTTCAGGGGCAAGCTTTGGAGAATAGCACAGGGGCCCTCAGCAATTCTAGCGCTGGGTTTAGGCAGTGTGAAAAAACAAGGAAGACTGTTTCTCCATCTGTCCCTCTAAAAATATGTATAAAAAATTCCATCTGAATTTATTTTGCATTCAAGTAATGCATCTTTCTGGATTTCACCAGGAAAACGTCCAAGGGAAGTGGCAGGTTTATTTTTAGCCTCTCTAATCTTTCCAGACTATGGCGGCACATTGCGGCCCATCCTGAGCTTCCTAAACTCAACTTGGGGGGAGGGATAGCTCAGTGGTTTGAGCATTGGCCTGCTAAACCCAGGGTTGTGAGTTCAATCCTTGAGGGGGCCATTTAGGGATTTGGGGCAAAAATTGGGGATTGGTCCTGCTTTGAGCAAGGGGTTGGACTAGATGACCTCCTGAGGTCCCTTCCAACCCTGAGATTCTATGATTCTAAACCTGGCCAAGTTACACTGCTAAAAAAGAATGGGTCTGGATCAATTGTTACATTGCAAGGATATGGAGATGTTCTTAACAGCTAACCCACTGCAGCTATAGGAAATCTGATCATACGCATTTCATTCTCAGTGTCACATATAAGTGGAAGATACATTTGTCACAGGGTAATACATTCAGAATTAACAAGAAGAACCTGTCAGGTTTTGGCTGCAACCACTAAAGCTAAAGCCTGGAGCGAAATAGACTGTCAAATCAGAGCTTTGTTAAAAGGATTAAACTCATTCTTGAAGGTGGAGCTGTGGAAAAGCTTTTAAGCTCCGTATTTACACCTGAAAGGTTTTAAACTGGGATTCTAACAACAGCTGATGTTAAACAACATTTTTAAAAAACAACTCTCCCTACCCTGCTAGTGGGACAGTTCTAGAGCCAGCTATACTGTGAATTGTCCACTGAGAAACTCCACACAGGCTGGATGTTGAAGATTATCACTAATTATTGGCTAGGTTTTGGCATCTACTCAAATTGCTGTAGAATCAGTAACTGTTTTGTAAGTTACTCTTATTACAAAGTTAATATAGTAATTGCGTTGCACAGTGGCAGTATAGTGGCTCATAAAGCTTTGTATCCAGGCTGTGCATATATGTCTGCATATGTTTTACTTTAAGGATGCAAACCGTCCCTTTGAAGTTAATGGGTCTACCTGCATGCTTTAAGTAGAGCATGTGAGTGTTAGCAGGATCAGGACACTAAATAGCAACTTTCATATAAGAATCTCAAAAAGCTCTTCTCAAATTAAATTACACAATTAAGACCCATAATACATTTGTGGGTCAAGTATGCACTGTAACACTCATTGTGTAGATGGGGAAGCTGAGACATGACAGAGGTGAAGCAAGTTGCTCAAGGCCACTGAGTGAGACATTGGTAGCAGAGGTATAAACAGAACCCAAGAGCCCTGACACCACCTTGCCAATTGGCTGGAGACTTGCCTTCATCGCTAGGGATGTCCTGGCCTGTCTGAGGAGACAACCAATAAGAGCTTTGCCACGCAAGTGACAAATGTGGTGATTGTTTTGTCTTGGCCCAGTGTCCACATCGCACAAACAACCTCCTCTCAAATAGACCACCAGTTTGTTTGTCAAATGGGAAGAGCTCTTGGTCCCAACTGACCTGGAAGTGAAAACTCCACGGTCTTTCATTGCTAGTCCCCTTGAGTCATCCATAGCTCCACGCTCTATGATAAAAGATAAAATATTATTTTATTTATCCAAATGTCCCGTGAGACCCAGACGCTTTCAGATAAACAGAGTTTCCAGCTAACAGTGGAAGACAGTTAGCGAAGGCTGCATGGGCCCAATTCTGCAGGAGTGGGCTGAGGGCTCCCAACGGCTCCTAAAGTCAATGGAAGTTGAGGGTACTCAGCACCTTGCAGGACTGGGTCCCATTTGCCTTAGCAGTGTGTAATGAAGAAGAGAAGGCCTACTGACTTGGCAGACCAGATGGCTTTGCTGAGGCAAATGTATTAATGCATGGGACTTAGCAGGTCTGATAGGCACAAGATGGCACCACTGGATTGGGAGCAGGACACTTGGAATCCAATCCCAGCTCTGCCACTAAATTGCCGTGTGACCTTAGGTAAGTCCCTTACCCTCTCTATGCCTTTGTTTCCCTCCATACTTAATCTGTCTCACTCTGTGTTTGTCTAGTCAGTGCCTAGCACAGTGGGGGCCCCCAAGCTTGGTGTGAGCCTTTAGGCATTACTATGATAAAATATTCATATTACTAAATAATCATAAAAATAGTCAACTGATGCAATGGTAATAGAAGAAAAAAACAAGATTTGGGATGCTTTGTTTTTTGGTTTGTTTCTGAAGCCAATCTTGGGTGACAGAAATTAGTTTGTCCCTGTTGTTAGAAAAGACGCCACATCGAATCATCCTTTCTGATGATCAGTCCCTGGCTGTTGAGAATCAATCAGGCCTCCTCCCTACTTTAATGATGACATACGGGATATTACATAGTGTCATTCCTTCTCCCAGCCCATACAATTACCCCTCCTGCCATTTCCACTGTGCCTTTTAAAAACAAAAAACAAAACACTGACTTAATCATGAGGAGTGCTGTGCCCACGCTGAAATATCAACACGCCCCTAGTGACCGCCCCAGCCATGTAATTAGGTTTGTCGCTTTCATAAAAAAGAAGTGTAATTATAGTTTGGAGAGCCTGGGTATCAACCCTGCCATTCTCGAAAGTCCTCTGGGGAAACACAGGAGAACTACTTATTGATTTCATCCTTCTGACGATGACATGCAGGAATGTTGCTTGAAAACAGGACCCAGTTGCTTGAATTCACCAGGGCTCTCAGCCTTGTGGTGGAAGAGAGAGAAAGAAGCTGTTTCTTGTATTTAAAGAAAAAAATAGAGAGGAAAAGAAAAAAGAGAAAGAGGGCAACAGTCTGGGCTTTCATTATAAGCACTGTTATATCAACAATGGCGAGGGAACAAAGGAAGCCATTTCCACTAGTCCCTGCTTCAATTAGTTATTTGAACTAGTGAAGATTGTGCCACTTTATCTCCCCCTTGTAACATGATCATTGTATTTTACATCTCATGAGAAAAACAGGCAGGCCAGAGGCCATTATCTGGCTTGGTGTCATACATCACAGGAGATAACATCGTTATTTGTGTCAAGAGGGATGATCAAGGTCTTCCTGTTTTATCAGCGATTAGCCAGGAAAGAAAAGCGGCTGCTGCTGCTGCTGCTTTTGGCAGGTAGCCAGGCGCTGTATGAGTATTACCCCCTCGGTTCAGTGAGGGGGGAAACCGGCCAGCGTTACTCATGGTGCAACTGCGCTGGGCTTTACAGCCCAACCCAAATGGCTCTTTAAAAAACGTTAAAACCCTGGCTGATAGGGAGGCTGCTGCATTTTCATTTGCTGACAGCAGCATCAGGTGCCCTCTGGGAGCTGACGGCCAGAGTCTGCTCTGACTTGTACCACCGGCGTATATCACCACTGACTGCAGCAGAGTCCAACCTGATTTACACCAGCCGGAGCGAATGGACTCCTAGAATGGGTTCTGGGCACTTACGTGCCTTTAAAAATCCCAGAGAAAATCATTATGCTGTTCTCTCCACCCATCTCAAACTAACACCAAAATGAAAAGGAGGACTTATGGCACCTTGAGCTGTAGCTCACGAAACCTTATGCTCAAATAAATTTGTTAGTCTAAGGTGCCACAAGTCCTCCTTTTCTTTTTGTGAATACAGACTAACACAGCTGCTACTCTAACACCAAAATGGATATCATAGGACCCAATTCTGCCCTCTCTCACACAAGGTGACATCCCATTTTGTTCTGGGGGGTTGCACCAGCTTTTTAAGCCAGGGCAGAATTTAGCATCTCCCTGTGCTATTTGCTTATTTATTTCGTTTTGTTTTCTCAACACCTATCCCAGACTCAACGCCCTGCACTAGTGAAAATGTAGCATTAAGTACCAGATTAAAATATTACAGCTCCTTCGCTAATTGGACTAACCCAGAGCAACAGAAGAACTAATCCACCATACCCCAGCCAAAAAACCCACTGGGAGTTTGAGCTTTCAGCCTATCAACGAACCATGCCTCAAAATGTTTTCAGAAAGGAAACTGTTCAGACAACGTCTTTGGTCTAAAAGAAATATGAAATGAAACCAAAGAGGGCCATTCTACTATTTCTTCTAAAAGTAACCCCAGTGCTAATCTGCGACTCCTTGAATCAAGGAATCCTTTCCACTAACTTCAATGGACTTTGATTTTGTGTGTGGTCTTGTTGCTATGCAGAGCCTCAAACTGTTCAGGGAGAAGGATCTGGTGAGGCATTTCCTTCCCCCTCCCATTCAGTCATTTGAGGGGGAGATCAGTAGTGTACTACTGCAGAGTCATTACAAGACTCAGAGGCCCTAAGCAGTCACTTTCATTTCTTACACAATTCTGGATAGTCAATTTAAAATTCTTAATAGAGCACCACCAGCCTTTTAAAAATATACTTATATTAGCCAGAGGAACTCATTGACACAAGATATTATAGAAGTAAAGTTCTTAGCAGGATTCACATAATATGAACCAGAAAACCTGCAGTTACAGAATAGAAAATAGTGTATAAAGAAATTATATCCCTTTATGTGATTTGGGGCATAAAATAACTGCCTGGAGTTGGGAAGAAATTGCCCCCTGGGCACATTAGCACATAATTTTCCACTCAGTGGGTTTTATATCTGCCTCTGAATCAGCTATTATTGGCCACAGAAATAGAAACATAGGAATTACTATATCAAATAAGACCAATGGTCCATCTAACCTACTATCCTTGGTATGACGAATATGCTAATAATAATTTAAAAAATCGTGAACAAAAAAATTGTTAAACTTGGGGAGATGTAAAAAGAAAAAAATACTGAACCGCAGGTTCCCTTAAAACAGAGATAAAAAATTGAAAGTGACTCAGCAACAGTGAGTCAGGAAGTGAGACTGTCACACAGAGTTAGTTCAATGGAACTTCATATGAAGAGCCTGAACTGGTAACACCAGAGTAGTCATCATTATCATAGCTGAGCCAGCACATCTGAATCATCATCAGGAGGTGGCATGGGACAGACACTTCAGAAAGTTCATCATGAGAAACTTAAGAATATCAGATGTTCCTCCAGCTGGGTCATGAAAGAGAAGCATTTCTACGGTCAGTCTGAGCTGATGTAAGAGTGGGCAGCTGGGGTCCTCCTTAAAGGTCATGCAGTCAAAAAAGGTCATGCAGATACTGAGTACTCACTTTGGGGTGGGGGGGGAGGGGGAGTTGTTAGAGTGCAGGACTGGATGTCATGAGCAGTGGGTTCTATTCCTGGCTCCGACACGAACCTTGGACAGCTCTGACCTTAGACAACTGATATGTTTAATCCTCATTTTAACCATCTGTAAAGCACTTAGTTACCTCACTGGAGTGCTCCGAGAGCTAATTAAGGTTGTGTATGGGGAACAAGCCCAGTAGAAACTGTTCCAAAGACCTCAAAATGTCATTAGAGAAGGGAGAAGCTTTCCCCTGCATGATGATTCCTCATGCACTGAATGTCCAAGTGGAAGAGCTTAGCAGACCCTGAACAGACCACAATGACGGAAAGAGGAAGCTATACAGCAATGTCCATATTTGGATATGGATTTTCATCTGTTGTATTAAAAAAAAAAGTGACAGGTTTCAGAGTAACAGCCGTGTTAGTCTGTATTCGCAAAAAGAAAAGGAGGACTTGTGGCACCTTAGAGACTAACCAATTTATTTGAGCATGAGCTTTCGTGAGCTACAGAAGTAAGCTGTAGCTCACGAAAGCTCATGCTCAAATAAATTGGTTAGTCTCTAAGGTGCCACAAGTCCTCCCTTTTCTTTTTTTAAAAAAAGTGGCCAGATGTCCCCCTACAGCAGAAAATCCTTCACTCAGGTCTCCTTGCAGAGTTCCTTTTGAATTTTTACCATTCCAAAGGGAGCGGTTTGCATCTTTGCAAAGCCAGGAAGGGGGTGGCTTGCAGACTCCATACATCCTGTAGACCCACAGGGAAAGCAGCAGCCAGCTGTGCGGATCCTGGAAAGCACTACAGTGGCAGTACAGCTTTCCTGCCCTAGCACAGCAAGGACACAGATTTTTCAGTAGTGGGCTGGCATTTGCAAGCCTCACGGACAATGCAGTTTGAAGAGGATGGCTGCCACAGCTAACCTGGGATGAGGAGGGAGATCCAGGGGGAGAGGTTGAGGGGTGGGGTTGGAAGAAGGCACAGGGCTGTAAGCTGTAGGAGTCAGGACCATTATGGTGTAGTATCACTGGGTAGAAGTAATTCTTGGGGATAGGGTGACGGAACTCCAGTAAAAGGGAGATTAAATACATTTTCAAGGCACCAATATAATAATAGTGCACTGTAGAAATTGCACAAACCATTTCTAACCAAATGTATTTTTTTTGCATGGGTTTGCGGTGAAAATTAGCAGCTCCAGTTCGGTTTTTATCACTACGCTAGGATTGCTAAAGTTTCCATGAAGATACTGTTTCAAGTACCACCACCAGACAGAAAGCCTGCTCCAAAAGTTATGAAGTAACTCCTGAACATGTGTATGGAGGAAGTAAAGTAACATCTCTGTATCTGAAGGCAAAGCCTCTGACAAATGCCACAGATTCAAGAGATAAGAGGTGCCACAGCACCCTTCTGTGCCACCATCAGCATCCTGCTCTCTCTCTTTCTCTCTCTCTTCCACAGCAAGAGTGGCGTGATCAGCTTGATCAGTTTATAAGCTTCCTTTTCTTGGATCTCACCATCTGCAGTAACTCAGTTTCCCTGATAGGGTTCAGATCATTTCCTACAAACAATATCCTTCTCTCTACTTCCATTCCTTTCTAACTTTCATTAGTTTCCTTTATTTTTCTTTTCCCCCTTGGCTCCCCCTCCCACCCACCCAGCATTTATATGATCAGTGAATCTGTGTGCCATTTCTGTCCAGGAATGTAAGGTGTGATTTTGTGACATGCTGAGCACCTGCTACTATGCACTGAAAATCTTACCTATCACGAGTGTCAAGAGTCAGGCTCCTGGGAAAAAAGCTTAGTGAAGAGTCTGCTGCTTCACACAATCAGCTTCATCACCCAGTATCCAATCTAGCATCACCACAGATTTACTTTGTCTGGCATCTTTCATGCAAACCATATCCACTTTACAGAACTAAATAACATTATTACAGAGCAAAATTACCAATAATGGTGAGGGAGAGAGAAATTAAGGAGGTATAAGTGAAGAAAGAAAGCTATGTTGTGTGCCAGGATTCGCAATGAGCTGAAAAGTTGATGAGGCAGTGAGATATGGGAAGGCTGTTTCAGAAAAAAAAACAGAAGTAATAAAAAATAGATCCCCAATGCTCACTGGACAAACAATTCATTTTCTATGCATTGGAAAAGCTTCTGAGCTTGATGTCAGGAATTATCCAGGCTGGACGAGGACACCAGAGAAAGAAAACAATGACATGAACCTTACTTTCAACAAGAAATCAGGATGAGGGGCACTAAATTGCCAATCTAATAAGCAACTCCTGCCCTCTCCTTGGAGGGTTTGGAAGGCTTGCTGGCAGTGGATGTGGTGTTGCAGAATGCCAGGAGCCCACACAAAAGATCTATACCCATGGAGTTATTCTCATTCTACAGTGCCATAGAAATGGGGGTTAGGGACAGGCAAGGGGTTGGCAGATGCAGGAGTCGGACAGTGGATCTTCCCATTGAAAGGAAGTGTACCGGCCACAGAACAGTGATTGAGGAGGAATGCATCCGATGAAGTGAGCTGTAGCTCACGAAAGCTTATGCTCAAATAAATTTGTTAGTCTCTAAGGTGCCACAAGTCCTCCTTTTCTTTTTGCGAATACAGACTAACACAGCTGCTACTCTGAAACCAGCAACTACAGAGTGGCCTGGAAGGAGGGTGTTCTTGGCAGGCTTCCCCTGAACTAAGCGCTAGGCCTGGGGAAATCTGACTCAGCCTCTGAATATCTGAGGACAATTTCCTTCATCAGGCATCACACATCATGACATCAACCCATTTTGGTCACACTTGCCTGGATACTTGATGGCTAGAACGTCTCAAAAGTTAGCAGAGCAACTGGCTTAAATTGCTCAGCCTTCACTTCGTTCTGGACTTCTGCTGTGAAGGACCCATTCCAGAATAACGGTATTTCACACTTCAGATACAAACAAACAGACCATCTGTACTACTGGTGGGGTTTCCTGTTCTGAATAGTTTACATCTAAAAGGAACTTTAATACACTGTCTACAAAGCTCAACTCTCCCTTCTATTTGCATCCATAGAGTATTTTTTAAGTAGTTCTACATCATACACAGATTGGTCTATGTGCCTTTAGCCTCTGCATCTTGTATTGCCAACTCCTCGACCCACAAGCTAAGCAAAGTTGGTACTTGGATGGAAGGCCTCCAAAGCACATAGGTTTTGCAGAAAGGTAGTTTTCCTTCGGAGTCCACACTAACCCCAGCATGATGTTAGAGGCCCCTGTGCTGTTGGAGGTATCATCAACTAGATGAAACGTAACCCCACTTCTGACCATGTTAGGGTGATTAAAGAATCTTTAAAGACTTTATCCAAGAGCTGAGGTATTAACCCCGATATTTGAGCCAAATTCCATTGTGGATAGTTACACCCTTAAAACTCCCCTTTGGCCTCAAGTGGACATGTTATTCTTCTTCACTTCCTGATCTGTAGTGGTTGCATTGCAGTGGTGGGTACATGATCCCTGTGTTCTAGGCTAGATTGTGAACCTCTTACACACATTGACATCAGCAGGTCTATTCCTATGACTAACTGCTTGCCAAAATTAATGAGAAATTTCATATTCTAGCCCTGAGTTCTCCAAAATATCAAGCTCCAACACATAGAATTCCCCCTCATTGTTCTTGATTCTGCATTCAAAGCATTATCCTGTCTATTCCATACTTACACTACATAGGTCAAAATCAGTAATTCATACTATCACTTTGACTCAGCTAATAGCGGAGAATCTACACTAACAATGGCCATGTGTTAAATCACTGCTGAGTTATCTATAGTTTGTTTATATATAGACTGATGACAGTATTAGAGAGCAGCTGGACAAAATAAAGTCTGGTGAAAAATGTTTTAAGTGTAGATTGTTTATACAGAATTTTTAGTGCTGATAATAAAGTTGGCATTTGTTAGCATGATACATAAGAGTTCTGAAAAATAAATTCAAGGCGGCTATTCTTTTGTGACAAGACAGTCATAATAACTCAATGACACTTAAAAACATACTTAATTGGATATATTAATGAAGACATTCCCCAACTTCTAAATTAACTATATTGATTAGATCTATGTAATGAGGAAGGATGAGATTTCAATTTGAGTGTTAACCTGATTGCTGAAATAATTTAATGCAGATGAAAACATTTCCTAAGTCAATTACATTCTGGTCGTTTCGAAATGTTGACTTTGAAATACTTTAAGGGAATATTAAGATTTGAAATAAGATTATTTTGAAGTCCTCCTCAGCTTGCAATCTGCAGGGAGATATTTGCTTAAGGATTTCTTTTGGCAATTTTACTACAAGTATCCCACGTATACAGAAAGTGTACCCAAATCTGATCTCACTGAAGTCAATGGCAAAAATCTCTGTGACCGTAAAAGTTCCCTACTTCATAGGTGATACATGAGTTTTTTGAGAGGATTCAGCAGTATCTCTCATTCTTTTCACACAGATTGGCAAAAGATTCTGTATTGTAATTTCTTAGCAATAAAGCAAGACACACAAGAATGGGAAGAGTCCAGGGTGAAAAACCCTGTTATTTTAGCAATGAAGAACGAGAGATGCAAAAGCCTTCTTCTATTCTGTTATTATTTTAATTATTTTAATCTCTAAAACATCATAAAGTAAATTACTTAATAATTCCCTCACAAATTTGAATATGGACACTGGGAGAGAAAATACTTGTCTTTAAAATTGTACGGGGGGGGTGGGGGGGAGAGCTAATCTGCATCTGTGAAGCAGGAATACAAATTTACCAAATCTCCTAAACCTGTGTTTGCTGAGGAGAGTCATAATGCCCGCAGATTAATTAGCTTGAATAAAAATTATGGAGAATGACAACAAGGAACCTTGATTCCCTGTTTGTTATTTTCTCACCCTTCTCTGTGTTAGTTCTCCTTCAGTTTAATTTTGAGTTAGTCCATGAAACAGAAGAGTCTACAAATAATTACAATCTAACTTCCTGTTTATCTGACTTGCCCATAATAAAGTACTTGAAAATAATGCAATCCAGAATCAAGTGTTGTTTTAATGCACCTAACCAAGAGGAATTCTAATCTATATGTTAGCAATGCGTGCTTGCTCCATTAAAATGCCTTACTCCTACATCCGTGACAGAACTATTTCCTCTGGACTAGGTGATGCAATGTGGTAATACACCATGACCAAATTTTGATCTCTGTTATGCTGCTGTAGACCCAGAATAACTACTGATTTGCACTGGTATAAATGAGATGGGAATCTACCCCCTAGACATGGCCCTACAACAAATCATTAGAGGAATTTTTCAAAGTCCCAAGTCTCACGAGCACTTTGTCCGATGTGCCACAAATTTTGCCAATACATTTTCTTTTGACTACAGACCACATATTTTGAAATCTCAAGTAAAAAAAGACTCCCCCTATCTCTGTCTCTTTCTCTCTCCCCCAAAAAAGTTAGTGAGATTTTTGGAAGTGTATCAATATCATGTATATCATCACATTGTCCGGAGCTTTTCAACTATGAGGAGAGCTAGACAGCTTATGTTATCTGCTGGCTTCCTAGATCTAGGGTTTATACATATAATGGAACACTAGCTACAGTTTTGACTGTGGCTTCCCAGTTGCTCTAAATTGCACCATCTGGAAACACTCAGATTTCTTTTGGCCCAATCCTCTAATTTGTCTAGGGCCCTCTGTATCCTATCCCTACCCTCCGGCATATCTACCTCTCCTCCCAGTCTAGTGTCATCTGCAAACTTGCTGAGGGTGCAATCCACACCATCCTCCAGATCATTTATGAAGATATTGAACAAAACCGGCCCAAGGACCGACCCTTGGGGCACTCCACTTGATACCGGCTGCCAACTAGACATGGAGCCATTGATCACTACCCGTTGAGCCCGACAATCTAGCCAGCTTTCTATCCACCTTAGAGTCCATTCATCCAGCCCATACTTCTTTAACTTGCTGGCAAGAATACTGTGGGAGACAGTGTCAAAAGCTTTGCTAAAGTCAAAGAACTACACGTCCAGTGCTTTCCCTTCATCCACAGAGCCAGTTATCTCATCATAGAAGGCAATTAGATTAGTCAGGCATGATTTTCCCTTGGTGAATCCATGCTGACTGTTCCTGATCACTTTCCTCTCCTCTAAGTGCTTCAGGATTGATTCCTTGAGGATCTTCTCCATGATTTTTCCAGGGACTGAGGTGAGGCTGACTGGCCTGTAGTTCCCAGGATCCTCCTTCTTCCCTTTTTTAAAGATGGGCACTACATTAGCCTTTTTTCCAGTCGTCCGGGACCTCCCCCGATTGCCATGAGTTTTCAAAGATAATGGCCAATGGCTCTGCAATCACATCCGCCAACTCCTTTAGTACTCTCGGATGCAGCGCATCTGGCCCCATGGACTTGTGCTTGTCCAGCTTTTCTAAATAGTCCCGAACCACCCAAACATCTGTACAGGAGGCAGAGTTTGCAAACTGACAGCTGAATGGCTCAGATCCTTCTGCTAGTACAGGCTGAAGAGTCTGAACTGTCAGCTAAAGCACCTGAGTTCAAGGAGTTTACAGACTCCACTGGTTTAGGCAGCAGAGTTGGTATATTCCACCAGCTGCAGCACAGATTCCAGAAGGTTACAGATACCACTAGGGCAATACTGGAGATGAATACTACGATGTCTCATATTTCATTCAATAGTGTGTCACCTCTACACCACATCAATAACTACAGCAACATACCGTGACAGATATGGACATTTCCTACAATATTCTTGAACAAACCTCGTTGAATTAAGTTTAAGTAACTTTGGAGTCCATTGTACTAAATGCAAAGTTATGTATTATTGTGGGCCAGGATTGTATGTCACCCCTCTAGGGGGGATATGTGATGTGAGCCCTGGAAAGTCTTAGGAACTTGAAAGGACTGTACTGAACTCTGTGCCAGACAAGAAGGGATTTTTGGGACAAACAAACACTGTCAAGTGGTTTGCCTGGGGAATCTTGAGAGGGAGGTGAATGTAAATGTTCCCCCTCTGGTTATGCAAAAGCCCAGCCTTTGGAAGCAATGCTCTGAGGATGAGGTCACCAAAAAAAGAATTAGATAAATTCATGGAGGTTAGGTCCATCAATGGCTATTAGCCAAGATAGTCAGGGACGCAACCCCAGGCTCTTGGTGTTCCTAGAACTCTGACTACCAGAAGCTGGGATTAGACAACAGGGATCATTCAATTGCTCCGTTCATTGCCTGTGAAGCATCTGGCACCAGCCACCATTGGAAGACAGGATACTGTACTAGATTAACCATTGGTTTGACAGTAAGGCCATTCTTATGAAGGACTGACTCCTTCCAGAGCCTGAGATTGGAATTGGGGGGTGGTCTCTGGTAAGCTTATAGGGTCTTTTACTGTTTTTAATGTTTTCTCTGTAATGCTTTCACCAGTGTTTAATTTGTGCCAGGGCTTGGCAGGACTGAGCCCTGGCACCTCTAGGCTTGGCAGTTCATAGCCGCTGCACCTCTGGGCTTGCTGCATCAGTTATGAATGTAAAAACATTGCTTGAGCCCTGGCACCTCTTTCACTACAAATTAAACACTGGCTTTCACCTTAAAGAATAATTGTGCTTGCTTAGAAAAGGGCTGTATGGTCACTTTTAACTGCTGGCATTTTCAGGTGTTCATAGCCCCCAAATAGAAAGCAAAGTGCAGATGCTGGTCTTTTAGGCAGACTGGCTTGCTGGGAATATTGTAGATAGAGAATTATGCAGCCTGAAAATAACCAGCCAGGAGCGAGAGAGATGTGGGTCTCTACCCATGAGAGGTGAAGGCTGAGGAGCTGAGTGCCGAGCTGGACTAGAGAGTAAGAATCCAGATGCAGTTGCCCTGAACTCTGACACGTACATTTCCTTTGGATGAAGAAAAAACAGAAAAACCTGCTTAGATGGAACTCTCTGGTGAAACTCCAAAATAGACTGGAAGTCCCAAATTGCTTCCATGCATTTCAGTGGGCTTTCATGCTCCCTATAATGAAAACTTCACTTTGCTTATTGTACTCCAGGTTAACTGGGTTTCATGGTTTGTCTCCTTCAAATACAGCAGTTATTAGTGGGCCCCACATACTACATGACACAAATTCCATGGTAAGCACCCCTGATTCCACCCTGCCGCACTTCCAACTCCCCAGGCTCCCTTGCTTCAAATTGCTCTGGCTCCCTGACCTCTTCCCTGGCTGGTTCTATAGAACAAAGAAGGGAGCAAACGCTGTAATCCAATGAATTCCCCCTTATAGGGAAAGGTGCAAAGCAAGAGGCAGCTGCAGGGAGATGGAAGACAAAATGCTGGGTGCCTGATTCTGCAGCTAAAATGTTGGATTCTGTGGGAAACTCAGAAAAATGCCAGCTTCCAGGGCCACACAATGACAGGGTTCACGAGGTAGGTTACACCTCAAGAAGTCATGGCTTCGGACATTTTGCAGTCTCAAACCAGTATTGGTTACGCTCGGGGCTTGTCGGTATGGGGACATCTACCAGCATCAATTATACCGGTTATCATTACACTGTTCTAGTTATGAGACCGATTCAATCCGAGCAGAAGAGGAAGGAGTTATAAGAGAAGTTGCCAAGAATCCCCAGCTTTTGGTCTGGTTACAGCTGCTGTCAGCACAGTGTGAAAATATGGAGCCTGGTCCTCTGCCACCACTAGTGTGACTCTAGACCAGCCCCTCTGAAGTTAATGGAGTTTATGAATTATGTTTCTTTAACAAACAGAAGTCAGCCAAATCCTGTACGTTTTCCTTTTATGGAATCTTACCTGCCAGTTTCTAACTTCTCTCTGAACCATTTGCAGCTCCCCATTATTATGCCAGCTATTGTCTCTTTCCCACTGACCATCCTCAGAGTCCACACTGGAATTCAGCTGGCAAAAACCAAGGGAAACTTTCATTAAGTGTGATATTCTATCACAGGACCCATTTAGCCCTCCCTGCAAGACAAGGCGCCGCATACATTTCAGAAGCGGAATTGCTGCATGTTCTGGGATCTTCATGCACCATTTAAACCGGGTCCCTCCCATCGCATCCTTGCTCCATGCCCAAAGTACTTGAAAAGATACAGCTAAGCCTAGGCATAATTCCAACACCATTCCAGACCCACACAGAGACCTGACCCATTTTACACCTTATCCCTGCCCCCCAAGCCCTGGCAGGTCTGTACCACAGTTGCTATGCTTCCAAGGAAAACTGTGTGAAATTCCCTTCATTAACCAGTTTCTGGCAGTCCATCAACTGCTGAGTGATGTGAGGCCATGCATGTCCCCAGGGACTGAATAAAAGATCTCCCAGTCAGTCCTTTGATTGAGAGCCAGAAGCAGGAAATCTAGACTCTCTCTTCTGCATTGCAGAGTCAAGGCTACCCCACTAAGCTAGGGTTCTGCCAGACACCCTACGCTTTAGACACCCACTATGTTTAGTCCATGCTGCCCAATTTAACTCACTGGTTTATCTTCCATATAAATGAGTTGCCTGAAAACATCCGGCACCTGACCACTTGATTTCCCTGATCTTTATTTGCACTGTAATGATGTGCAAGGTAAACTGCCACCACACCAGATGGGTTAAATTTCTCCTGACCTTGCAATTTCAGTGATCAGGCAGGCTCTCCACTTTGCAGCTGTCAGCTTCCCTGACAAGCAAATTGATGCTGCAAATAGGAAAAGCAACAAACAGGGGAGGAGGAGGTAATGACAAGCCTTTTCCTGTCTCGCCCCAGGTGAGCATTGTAAATTGGCAGCAGCATTCAGGGAGTCTCCCAGGGTTGTCATGCCACTATATGATTATTATACAAGCATCCTAGCACTGTTTTCACCCATACTGTATAATTAACCCCTTGGAGCCATTGAGTCTGGCACTTTCGCTCCTAGGCCCAATGTCAAAAAGACTGCGGCATGTTGCACTGTGAAATCCTAACCACCGCCATCAAAGGTTTAATTGTATGCAATTTAGGTTTTCACGGTTTATTACATATTGGAGCTTGCTGTAGCCTTCCCTGTTATCATGCCGCAACATGCAACAAATCAGTGTAATCTCCAAAACAGCACATTGTCTCACAAGAGTCCTTTCCCCACAGCGTAGATATTTTTAAACAGTCTAGACTAGAAATTGAATAGGAAGAGGTGGAGACTGGGTCTGAAGGATACACGTGTAGCTCCTTAATTGGCCAGCACTGATACATTCTTATTTTAAACTCCTGTAGTTGTTTGGAGCACCCAAAGAGGGCAGCTGAGATTTTTAGCCATTCTTGGCTCTAAATGTTTTTAAACTTTTATAAAAATGCAGATTGTTTTTCCCCCACAATCCGCTTGCTGGCACCTGATATTTGTGCTGTGTCAGAAGATAAATGGACCCATCAGGGATCCAAGTTAGGTAACAAAAGGAAAATGTTTATTCATACAGTATACACATTCACAGAGCAGGTGTCTCCTAGCCTCACTCATGACTGGCCAGACGAAACAACCTCTATTATTATTTATTTGTAATCTGGTAGCTTCCAGAAGCACTGAGTTGAGGCCCCTTTGGGCTAGGTGGTGTATGTCAGTGTTAACTCTCCCACTCCTCACTAATCTCATGACATTTGGGGCTTTATTAAAGCCCCACCTCCAGAAGTCGGATGATCACATGAAACTCTCCGCTTTCATTTACAAAGAAAAATTAAGTTTCTTCATGGTTGTAACATTGCCAGCACCAATCATTAAACAAAAAACAAAAATCATGAGTTGAGCCTCTGAAAAAAACACGAGTTTGGCTTAAAAAAAAAAAGTAGTATTTAAAAAAAATACATGTTGGGTGCTTTTTACTTGTCACCTGGTTTTTGAGCTGTTAAGGAGTGACATTTTCAAGCTTCCCTCCACAGAAACGAGGACTAGAAACTTACATTTAAAAAAAAGGGAGATGAGGTTCTCCGGTCATCAGTTCACTCAAGAAGCTGGGAGAAAAACAAAATATCACAAAACTCACAGTCGTCACTAGAGTTGTCAACATTAGCCTGCACTAGGCATAGCTATTCTGACATAGGCTCCATAGCATAGGCAGACCCATACAATCTAAAGAGACAAGACAAACAAAAGGTGGGAGAAACAAAGTATTATTGTCTCTGTGTTACAAATGGGGACTGAGGCACAAGGAGATTAAGTGAAAACTTTCCCAAGGTCACACAAGCAATCTACAGCAGAGCCAGATATTGAATTCAGACCTGCACCTGAGTCCTCGCTCAGGACCTTAAGCAGAAGGCTAGCCTCTCTCCAAATGTTTATAGTGACAATGCCAGACAGAAGCACACAGCAAGGTCACAGAGGGGTCAGGCTGTCAACAGACTTTCACCACATCTTGTAACGGAACGTTTCTCATCATGCAAAAGCAACTGCTCAAAACCAAGAGGCTCATGCAGAACAGAGTGCCCTGGTGCTGCAGTGAGCTTTGCCGAGCCAGCTACCCGTATTGTGTCAATCTAACGCGGAGTTTAGCTACCTCACTTTGCTTACGTCC
Organism: Lepidochelys kempii; assembly: GCF_965140285.1. NCBI lineage: Eukaryota > Metazoa > Chordata > Testudines > Cheloniidae > Lepidochelys > Lepidochelys kempii. The sequence continues at coordinate 18,790,668 of NC_136394.1, read as the reverse complement.
TGCGTGAAATGAGTCCACGTTATCTTTCCACAGGCAATATTGCCTCAAGTGACAATACGGTGATGGCAACATCACATGGCACGTATCTCGTGATGTGACATTTGGTTTGGGACATTTCAGCCCAGAAGATGACTCCACCATTCGAACCTTCCAAATTAGACCCATTGAACAGCATGTGGCATGCAGAGGGCAAGGAGAGGGTATTTCAGACGGCACTTCCGAAGGGGACTTATTTGCAGGAGCATTAATACACCAGAGAATTTTTCTTATGAAAAACGCCTGTCCTGACGCTCCAGCCAAACATTTCCTTTCCCGAAATGACCCCATTCCGTGGGGATCCATCAATAAGCCATGTATTAAATAAAAGCGCCTTCTAGGCTGCCACAGGGTTAGGTATTAAGGGCTATGAAAACACAGGAGTTATGGGACCTCTTACACAAGATACTCACTACGAGTAAGCACTGCAGGGTGAGATGCTTTAAACATCTCCATTAACAATATGGACGAGTGGGCAAACAGCACTCCGATGGAGTTTATACACCGCATGTAGCCAGGCAGTAAGGGAGGGATTAATGTGGGAGTTAGCACTTAGGACCCAGAAGGACATCAGCTGGAACCAAATACAGCTCTTCTAAGCACTTGCCTGTCAGAACAGAGATTTCTCCTGGAAACCCAGGAAGAGGGAGGAAGAATTGGGGGGGGAGCGGAGGAATTCTTGGGAAAGAGGCCACCTAGTTAATGTCTGGACAACCCAGACTGAGTGGCTAACACAGGCAGGCTGGCTTAGGAATTGGTAATTATGTTGGGCTGGAGAGAGTAACACTTTTTCTGGGGCCTAAACTGATTTTAAAGTCTTAGTTTGGGGATGTACAGACTTAGCCCTGCTAAGATGCAAACTGCTTATCCACTTTCTCAAAATGTGGCTTGAAAATGAATCCCTTTTGGCCTCATTCTACCAGCAGGGCTCTCAGCTACTGCACAGATCTATGGAGCTTTGAATGGCTTCGTGGTTTTGTTAAATAGTGAAAAAAGATCCAGCTGATGAGCTTTGCCACCAGCTGGATTTTTCAGTTACAATGCTGTAGTGTCTTGAGACTCTGTCAGTAAGTTTCAGAGTTAAAGGCTCAAGAAAATTTTCAAAAATAAGTTTTAAAAAACCCAACACGCAGATTTCTCAATCCCCACTGCAAATTTGGCTCACATTTACCACCCCAAGGACTGGGCTATCAGATCTTTAAATCTTATATAACAGCCCCCTTTTTCGCTGCCGTATTGTTGTAGGTATATGCTCTGCGCAACTACTGCGCTCTCCCTCATGAGTGGGAATGAATAATGCATTCATTACTATACAATGCAAACTCAAACAACAGAGGAAGCAGGCGGGAGACTCCAGAGGTCACAGAAATAATTTGCCTCACTGCTGCTAACCCTCAACTACTTTACTACCTTTGCAGGTGTGGCTGTCTGCTATATATAATATCCTTTGCTTCTCCACTCCACCTCCCTCAGCCTACATTTTGGCTTTACACCAAAAAGCCTATACAATATGCTAGGTGATTAATATAATTAAACAACAGTTGTAACAGGGAGAGTAGTGTTAGGGTGCTGATACAAGCTGGAACCCCCTTCATCTCACTCACGGCCCTAAGTAAAGGCAGTTGTTGCTTAGAAGTGATCTTGAGCTTTTGGGCCAGGGGTGTCTACCTGCCACTGTGGAATTTTATGAATCACAGATCGGATTCCACCCTCAGCAATAGTCTGCCACTTGACACCCCGCCTAAATGCCCCCCTCCCCCTTTGCAACTCCAGTGCTGCCTGGATTCAGTGGGGCATTTCTGTGGAGTTCGACTCATCCATTTTCCACACTTCACAGGCAACGACTGTCCCATTCATCCTGCAGAAAACATCCTCTCTAGATCCCACTGAGAGCACAACATGCTTCATTATTGCTAGGGCTGGCAGATGACTAATCTGGTTAAATTGAAGAAAGCTGTTATGGGAGAGGGGGCTGTTTGACAGGACTTACCACCCCCAGAAGCTAGGCAAGATGTATTAAGAGCAGTATAACTGGGATGATGCAGTGAAACTGGCCAAAAGGAAAATTTAGGTTAAATATTGAGAAGATCTTACTGTTAGGGGTTTTATTAGATTACAGAACAGTCTCCACAGAAAGTTTTGCTAGCACTAGTAAATGTACAAGGAATGAACCCAGAACCGAATCCTCGATCCAAACTCTCCCTGTCCGTTTAAACCTTGAGAAAGTTAGATGTGGGTCCAATCTTCACTGCTCAAGCCTATCCTAGTAAGAAGCCCAAACCAGATGTCCCCCAAGCTTGTGGTTTGAGCTCATCTCTAAAATGACACAATCTTCCATCAGCAGATTATACGGCCTACAAGGCTCTATTTTTCAAGATACAAACATTTCTCAGCCCTTTAGGTGCACCCCGCCCCCTCTCCCCCACCTCTAAATTACTGCTGCCACATGGTATGAAAATCAATTCCAATTAGCCCTCCAAACAGGAGCTAACAATTCATGTGCCACATAACCTGGAAGTAATTTTGTTTTACCTCTCAGTCCTGGGATCATAGTAAAAAATCGTGCCTGCCACACAACCTTTCAGGTAACACGGCAGGCACCACAACTGCCTTCCTTTAATACAACAGCTGCCATCTATTTTAAAAAATACCAAAAGGAAATAATTAATTAAACTCACAAAATGACAATGCTGTACAGTAATTCCAAAAATATATTCGGTATAGAACCACCAAAGTAGTCATGATTGCTCTGTTTTCTGTTGCCAGTGCTATAAATACACACACACGTGCACACTGTGAAATCCAATGTTTCTCTCGAGTTCAGAAAAGGAAGTGTGACTGAGTAGAGTAGTGTTTTGTGGGTATGTTTCACTTTCTCCTTGATTCGTCATAAAACTGTATTACTGACAGCTCTTGGGAAATCACTGCACACTATTAGAATACCTCTTGATTAACACTAGCTTCATCATACCTTTCTCATCAACAGTGAATATATATTTTTATAGTTGCATAATGCCAGTAAGTGTCTTATGAGATGACCCTAAAACCCAGATACACTCATTTTAGAAGGAAAAAAGTGTAGATTTAAATATAAAAAAAATGAGTTATGCAGAAGAAAGTTTGATACAGAGAGAAAAAGAGGATGCACTTTTCTATCATCTTCTATCTATCTCCTCTCTAAACCTGAGTGCAATCCCCAGGTCTTTAGTGGAACAGAGAGCTTCTTAGGAAGATGGTAAGAAGCTATTAAAGTTTAAAATGCAATCAAGTGCATGAAAGAGAGGTCATTTCTTCACATAAGTTCAAGCTCAGGCTAAAGTGTGTAGGAAATGGGAGGGGGAAAATACATCTCAGGAGATCAAAATACATCAATGGAAAAAAATTGAGTGACCTGTTAATAGAGGGATAGGGAAAGCTAAAATCCAGTATATTTGTTCAGATCATAACGAATGTCACTTTAAGAAAGTACCGTGCCCAGGATGGGGAGCCAGGTGAAACTTGGTTTCCAACGTTCGTTGAGCCACTGACACACACACACACTCTGTGACCTTTGGTACCTCCCTTGTCCTTCTTGGGCACCATTCGTTGACCTCAGTGGGCCTGTCTTCCCAGCTGGACAGTTGGGTAAAGGCAAGGAATTGTTGAAAACCAGACGGTGCCTGGGAGATAAACTCTCCTTCATTATCGTTAATCTTCCAGAATCAAATTCACATCAGTGCAGAGGGCCCACATGCAAAATGAACATCCTGCATTAAGAGGCAAATCTACCTCCCCCCACCAGTGCTACATTCCATTGGCTGAGCACTGGGAAAATGCCCAGAGGAGGGAAGAAAACATGGAGGAATTAGAGTGTGCCCAAGAGAAACCCTCTGGCCCTGCACATCTCCATGCTCACCCCACCCCGCGTGCACTGCAATGTATGAATCCTCCAAGGAAACTGGCTCTGGGCTGTCCATGGGGATGCACAGCATCCACTTCTTCCCTTGCACAGAGGAACTACACCAGGACCATTGGAGGTGGGACTGATTTGTGCTTAGGGTTTCAGACATGCCCAGAGCTTCGCAGGGGTCACTGCACTGGGATGAATTTCATTCCAAATTAACAGGATGGTGGTGATGTTAACACAGCAGGAGCCTGTGAACCAATGGAGGAAGAATACACAAGAGCATATGGAGGGGACGTCTTTGCTGGATGTCCTTACCCCCTGAACAGGGGTTCTGGAACAAATTTATATAGTGGGGGTGCTGAGAGCCATTGAACCAAATGGAAACCACTTCAAGTCGGGGGGGGGTCCAGCACCCCCAGCATCTCTAGGTCCAGCACCTATGCCCCTGAAGTCTAGTTTCTGAATCCAGTCTGAACATTAAAATTGAGCCAGATTTGCAAAGGATTTTAGCCCCAAATGTGCTAAGCTCCACTGAAAACTTAACCCTAAACCCACACAAATCTCTCTTACCCTTTCATCTGGGCACCTCCTTGGCTCTTTGTAGCCAGGAACATTTTCAGAGGGAGGAGGTACCCAGGAAATGCTTTCCCTTCTCCTTTACATCCTCTAATATTTTATGCAGTCAGCCCCAGCCGTTAGCTGATCTCAAGCATGCCTGTCACAGGTTAAGCGTGCAAAATCTTGGGCAAGTTTTTTTTAAGTTCTGCCATGGATCCAACTGAATCTTGCACTTCCCTGCACGAAGCAGAGTGAATCAAAGCAAACACCTGGCTCTTCCATGGGTGGAAGTCAGGTAAATTGGACCAGAAAAGGCTGAAGCTCAGATGCAAAGAATATTAAACTGGCACATTTATACAAATAAGGTGAACAGTAATAGAGCTTGCAGATAGACAACTATTCTACCCAGGGCTCCCTTTTGCAATAAGGTGTATTTACAAGCAAGTCCTAGGGCTTGTGCTATTCAGGAGGTCAGGCTGGATGATCAAGTGGTCTCTTTTGGCCTTATCTATGACACTATAAACAGTGGATTACCTATTACATGCAACAACAAACAAGTTGCTCATTTGCAAGTGACCAAATTCTCACAAGGTGTTGGGCCACATTCTCAGCCCTAGTTCCAATGTTGCCAACTCTCACAATTGTATTGCAAGTCTTGCCACATTTGGGGTTTTTCTTAAAGCCCCAGCTGCTGGAGTCAAGAGATTGCATTAAAAAAAATTCTAGCCCTCATGGCTGCACCTTGTCAAGGTGAGTGCAGCCTAAATTATCAGAAACCAGCAGGCAAAGAAAAAGAACCCAACTTTAAAAAAAAAAAAAAATCTCGTATTTTGGGAACCAGACTGATGATTTCTGATCATTTGAGGTTGGTACAACTGCAGTTCTGTCCCCTAAGTAATCTGGACACAGATCTCCCTTTGAGAATTCCTCTCATGGAAAGGAGCTCTAAACTGGCATCAAATTAGCAGACTGGGCTCCTACACCAACTTTCCCCCAGCTCCCATGGCATGACAGGATCAGGGAAGGGGCTCCTCTATGTTACAAGAGTGCAGTACAAAAGCTATGTCTGTACAGATATAGATCGTTAATAGATCGTGTGCCAGTAGAAGAGGCTTAACAGCATGAAGCACTGTTCATAGGTTTTCTACGACCAATCAGCGTTGTTACTGCACACTGCCAATGGCTTCTGGCATGCAGCTCTTTAGCCCTGATCTGCACTTAACAACTTAGGTGGACATAGCTACATTGCTCAATCCATCCCTTGAGCACCGTAGCTATGCTGACCTAACCTCCAGTGTAGACACAGCTAGGGGGATGAAGAATGTTAGTTACCACTCAGGGAGTTGGAATTCCTATAGTAACGGAAACACCCCTTCCGTCACTGTAGTCTGCATCTACACAATGGGCCTTAGTGACATAGCTACAGCACATAGCATCTGTAGCATAGATATGGCCTGACATTGAGCTTTTAACATGCTATGGCAACTCTCAGCTTGACAGTCTCTGGGCTGCTGCAACTTCCATCAGGGCTGCTGGGTTAGGCTTAAAATCAGGGAGCCATAACCTAGTAGTAATTGTAACTGGGAGATTCTACATCCCTGCATAGACAATCTCAAGCAGCAGGACTGCCGATTGGTTTAGAAACTCTGGTGAAACAGTGAACTGATACATTATTTCACTCAGTTGGAATGGGTGGGGGCTTTTTAACATTCGAATATGGTTAGCAGGATGGCTCCATCTGCCCCAGACAAAGTTCGGTGACTCATGTGCTTATGATCAATTCAGTTTTAAACACATCTGCTGTCTCTCTCTAGATGTCTATACGGCACCTAGCACAACAGGGCCCTCATCTCGGTTGGGGGCTCTAGAAGCTGCTTTAGAACAAAATAACAGCATTGACACCACCAGCATTTCAAAGCCTGCTGTTGCTGGTGAGTGAAATTCATGCCAGTGCAAAGTCCCATGAACCACTAACTCTCCAAGTATGCACAACGGAAACCTGATTCTACACCTTATGCTCATCCAGGCAGGGAAAGTGACTTGCCTGCATGTGCGATCAAAACTCAACCCCATTCAAAATTTCAGATATCAAAGGCTCACAACAAGCTGCTCTCACAAACAATCTATAAATCAAGCGTCATTTGCCAAGCATTTTCAGTGAACAACATTACAGGGAAAAAATTGCAAAAAGACTGAGGCTCAAAGACATTATTCATCACAAAAGTATTTGTTTAGCTCTGCCTATAACCAACCTTTCCTTCAGTGATGGTTTTGCTCCATCCAGGGCTGGGAAGTCAGTTGCTATTCATTTAAACATGTTCTATTTCCACTTTTAGGCATTTTAAGCATTAAATATGCCCTACCGTATGTGGGATAGAAATTGTGGGGGAACAAAGCACCATCTGCATGGAGACTGAAAATAGAGCTATTGGGATGTAACTACCTATCCGGCCTGAGGACAGAGATAACCCTTGTGGCTCAGTTTAATTCAATCAATAAGGTCTATCATGAGAAGAAACATACTGGAAAACAGCCTTAAATCTATTAAAACCCCAGCTGCAGATTTCATCGCTGACTGGAAAGAGTCTTCAGGGTTTCAGTAAGTGAAAAGCAGGGTGCAGCAGTGGCTAGCAAGGAAGGCATCTTGGTCTCAGCTCCTCCCCTTTTCCCCAGTTAATTGTAGGCTCCCCTTTCCTCCCTTCAGTTCCCCCTCCCCTCTTTGGGAAATGTGCTGAGCTGCTCAGCAGGTTTTCTGGAGAGCTTCCTCCAGGCACAAAAGGAGAAAGTGAGAGGAAGAATTTGCAGTGGGTGGAAGGGAAGCTCTCTCTCTAAACTGTTAACAGACTGGAACTGGCAGCCAGCTATTGTGCACAGCAGGGAGTCCACTGTCTTACAACATCAGAGGAGAGGTGCCTGACAAACCCAGACAGAAGCTCTATTTGTTATGCAGATTCAGCACCATCTCGCATTATCTTCTGTGCAAGGGAGGGGAAGGTAACTGACAGTTCAAAGGTTAAAGGCACAATGTCCCCATCTTTGTGAGCCTCAATTTAAGGACTGTATTCAAATAGCTGGGGAGAAGACAAAAAGAATACCCCTGCAGCTTCCCAACTCCATGAAATAACCACAGTTGAGAAGTCTCCATTCCTCATTCCAGGAGAAGATATGTTCAGAATATTTCTTTATTGTAATTAATATTTAAGTGCCAGGTTCCATGAGTGTTATTCAATGTGCATAAAAGTATCAGAATTCAGCCCTAAACTAGTGGATCTAATAAAGAGATTTCTGATGGCTGAATTTAAGAGCAGATGGCTGTATATATTGTTAGTCTACTTAATATTTAGAATAAACAATTGGATATAGGATCAGGAGTCCAGAGACTTGGGCACTTTTGCCAGCTTTGACTCCAACTCAGCTTGCCCAGGGTCACACATTTATCCTACGTTTGCCTTGGTTTCCCCTTATGTTAAAGCCGGGATAATAATGCTCAACTCCCTTTCTAAAGTACCAGAGAAGTCATTGGAAGTATCTCCAATGAGCGCTGAGTCAAGCCGTTTGAGATCTATGGGAGGTAAGTGCTATGTGAGTATTATTATGATTACATAGTTTATTTCCATCAGTGTAAAAGGTGACTATTTTTTGCTCTGTGGTGTATTTTATCACCACTGCCTCTCCTTGAGCTTTTAAAGCAAAGGCACCCTGTGGAGAAACACAACAGCGACGTGAAAGAAACTAGACTTTTCCCATGGCCGGTCAGACATATTGGGCCTGTTCTTTAAGACAAGCTCACAACTGTTCACACAGAATACGTGTGCACTTGAACACAAATCAAGTAACTGCATGTGCAGACTACCAGTTATCCAATTTGCACTCACAGTAACTGCATGTGCAATCAGACATGCAATTAGGTTCCTAGTGCTTTTAACAGTCAGGCCCATTATGTCCCACCAATAGAAAAGTCAGTCCTTATATATTCCTATTTTGCAGTTTTTCCATTTCATTGATTAAATCATGTGAGTGAATATAGCACTAATGAAAGTCCAGGAGTCTCTTGCTAGAGCTGGAACTAGTTCAGGAAGCAATCTGCAAACTTTTCACGCTTAGCCACATCTACTCAGCACAGTCCTGACTTGCAGAATTCCCTGCTCTTCGAGCTCTGGCTCAGCAGAAGCTGTCAGTCGTGCTGAGTTGCAATACATTATGGGGTGGGGTGATTTTGTGCTGTGCGCAAATGGGACCTAAAATGAGGTCAGTCACTGCTACCAAAGGCAACGTTCAGGTATGGCTTAGGCCAGGGCACAATTTGCACAAGGGAAAAAGAAGGATCAATGGCTAAGAAACAGGAGTAGGCATCTGGACTCCTGCTGTCTATTCCTGGCTCTGGTTCACACAAGTGATTTGAGATGCCCACCTGATTTTGGGGGGCCCACCTTTAGACCACTAGGGCCTGAATTTCAGAGGTATTGAATACCAGCATGTACCAGCATACCACCATGGACTTCAATGTAATATTTGGTGTTCAGCTTTTCCACAAATCAGGCCCCTTTAACATAGTTAAAGTTGGGTATAAACACCCAAGGAACCCAAAGTCAGAGCCACACTATGAAAAAATGGTCACTTTCTATCTATCCAGGTACTTATAGTGCCCACATTACAAAAGCCTCAGAGCCCTTTAATCACTACCCCTGATCTGTAAAATAAGGCTGCAATGTTCAGGTGGGGCTTAGGGCATGATTAGTAATAGTAGTAGTTAGTAACTAATAGTAATAGGAAAGCTAAATGAATTCCTATCTATCTGTTAAATGCATTGGAAAGGCAGTGCTGTAAGTGCAAAGCATTATTGTTAGTCCAACTGAGAGGAGACTCAAAGCGTTCGAATTTTGGTATTCTAGCAAAATGTTAAAATAAGCTGGATAACCAAAACTTCTGAACGAAGAGGTGATGATGAGATAGGTGAATTTTAAAAAAGAGCACAATTATTTGAAATCCCAAGTAAAAGAATAGCATCTTTTTGTGCACACATAGCAACTTGCTTCCAGCACTCATGCTATCAGGCACGGTCGCAGGCAAACCATGAAGAAAAAGAAGGAGAGCCAGTTACCGAAGGAGACATCGTCAGATGGACTGGTATCCAAAGGAGAGGGGAAGTTTTAGAACTTTGTTGCAACTGCAAAAGGTGGAAGGTGGTGGTTGACAACCTCTGCATCAGACATGTAACTTGAAGAAGAAGGTGTCCAACACCATTCAAGCACTAACTTACCGCAACCCCCCAGCATGTGCTATGTGGCTTCTCCCACCTTTTCAACATAGTAAAATATTTATCTACACTCTATGCCTTTTTGCAGCAGCTGGGAAACTAGACTATAGTTGACATGGCATCATTCTCCTGTCAGGAAAGGATGTTTTAGCTTTTCCAGCACGATGGGAAGCAATAGTGAGAAACACAAGCCCCAGCAATCAATCAATTCCCCAATTAACAGAGACATGTTAATAGGCAGATGACATAACAGTTGCTGCCGCCATGAGGTTTTAGCTAAAAGATGAAGAGGTAGATCTTGTTGATTCAAATAGATCCTAGAGAGGAAATGGCCCACTTGTTACAGCTAGTTGTGCTCTTACCTGTAGGTTTCCTGGAGCCTGTTCCTGAAGGCAATTTAATTTCCTGTGTACTGCTTGTGTTCCGGGTCACCCCATCCCATCAAATGCGATTCATAAATAAGTCACTGTGAGCGCCAGGCTTTTGGGCTTCGCACTCTCCTCTTTAAAAAAAAAAAAAAGAAAAGAAAAACAAAGATGTCTAAGTTTGTTCAGCCAAATGTAAAAGGTCGGTCTAGAAATCAAGCAAAGCAACGAATGTGCTACTGTTACACGACCAGCTCCAGGCAATTTGGAGTCAGGACTCCTGGGGTTCTCTTCCCTTTTCTGTCATTGACTCATTTTTCCCACTGGGCTTTCTGTGGTTCTGTCACTCCTCCGTAAACAATCCCTACTGCATGGGCTGCTGTGAAGCTCTTAATTTACATTTGCCAAGTGCTCTGAGATTATTCTTTATTTATATATCGTACCAGACGAATGATATGGCCCTTCTCCTGGACAGATTATGGTTTCAGGGTTAAACTGTGCCATTCAGGGAATGTCTTCACTGCAGAGTTAACTCAAGTTATCCACACTCAATTAACTCCTCTCGAGTTGGCCTAGCTCAAGTGAGAGTGGCCTCACTGTGAAATACCAGTTGAGCTGCTATGTCCACACTGGCACTGCACTCACTCGTGTGTGATGCTAGGGCTCCTGGGGGTACAGCCAACGGCTCTGTGCACTGCAGTGAGCTGAGCCATGCAATGAATTCTTCCCCAGTGAACTGCAGGAGACATTGTCTGCTCTTTCTGAGCATCAAAGGACTAGCAATACTCAAGTGGCGCTAACCTGTGTCCGCACGACAGAAGGGTCTTGGTAGCAGTTGATGTGTTGTTCTCACTTGAGTTTTAGGCTATACCCAGTTGAGCCACCCAACTTGAGTTAAAACACCATCGCACGCAAGTGAAGGGCAACAGTCAAGTTATCATTCGAATGAACTTCGCAGGTAAGACAAATGCTGCGGCACAGTCCTGTTTCAGCGACAACGCAGAGCTGACCCAACTCAAGGGAGAAGGGGGGTGTTTGGGAGGGACTAGGCCTTAGGGAAGAGCAGGCAGATTGTATGAGTTGGTGCTGCTGACAACCCTGTTCTAACCCCAGCATTCAGTGAGCCCCTGAGAAGGAGTCAGCAGAAGGGACATAGTAGCATGCCCCTGACTCCTCCTCACTCCTTTGGAGAACACAGAGGGAGTTGGTCCTACACACTCAAAGGCCTGAGGTAATAAGACCCTAAGATCCTCAGATGAAAAGAGAGACTGGAGAGAACATGACAGTGATTATAGATTGTTTGAACAGGAATTAGTGTGGGGATGGGGTCCTCCTCTGCTAAAAGAGAAGAACAACTGTCTCTGGCCTGTGGGGCGTGCTGCTGGGATTCGAAATACCAACTAGTGATAATATCGTACCATCAGGACCTCTATAAAAGCCGAGTCCAAGGGCAGCCCTGGTTTCACACATTGGCCTGACTCGAGGTCTTTCTACCACTACTGCTCATTGCCAGCACACTCTTCCTTCCAAGCCCTGCAGAAGAAGACTTAGCAGGTCATAATGGTCCTGGAACAGCCCCAGTTAGTCCAACCACATTTTACTACTCAGACCCACTGTACAGAGACCCTGCCAAAACAACCAATGGGCAGACAGCCCTTGCACGCTGCTAGGTCCTGGAGTCCCTGAAGGAGCCATTCATTGTTCACCTCACATATGGTAAGACTGCTGTCTCCTTTATTCCTCCCCAGAGGTCTGAATAAACTTTACACTCCAGCTCTTTTTTCCTAGGATGCAACTAGTTCCCCATATCTGTCACCTACATGGCAATCATTTTCCTTTCTCCCTCGTGTAGGAAATTCCATGAACCCAAGTGCCATGGCCTTCCTGTCCTTCAGTCCTTCTTCTGTACTCAGGGCAGGTCATCCGAGAGTTTGGGCTAAGCATCATGAGAAGGAGGAGATAAAAGAGAACAGAACTATTCCAACCAGCACCGATTAACTTCACTAACTCACCATAGTTGATTAACAAAAACATTTCCACAAACAGCTCCTAATCACTTTGCAGTCTGGGTTCCTGACTCTCCTACCAGAGGCAGAAAGTTCCTGCCAAAGCCACCTCTCCAGACAAAGAACATTCCTTTTCTTTTAGTTCCTCTACCAGCCTCTCCATTTGAGTTTAGACTTTCATCAGCTACTAGAGTTAGTGACAAGATGGAACATTCAATCATTGCCCTTTTTGGGAGGAGGGTAATTTCGGAGTACCCTTGGGTGAGTACCTGGAAGGGTTAACAACTGATCTGGAAGCCTTCTGCTTCACACATGTGAAAAGAGAAAGGAAACCATCTCTCTGAGTAACCTTGAATAACCTTGCACACACCACTAATTCAAACAATTCCAAGGAGGCTGCCAGGGAGGAGGAGGTACTAGCAAGGTCTGATTTCTAACAGGGAAATGTATTATACATCTCATACTTTGGGGAATCTACTGAGAAGGCTGAGAAAGGCTGGCAGTGGGAAGCTATTAAATATGTTGCAACTATTACTATTAATACTGTTGAGAAGATAGGCATTGGGATACCATTGAGAGAGACTGAGGAGAGGGTATACAAGCAGCATACAAGCAGACACATAGGAAATTAAGCCACATTCAGCAATCAGCTCAGGGAAATCCATAGGCAAGGTACAACTAGCTATAGCAAGCAGGCAATTTTTGTTCAAATGCCACCCAATTCATCATACACTCTTCTCACTAAATCTCAGCAACAGCCAGTTCCACATTTAACATGGAAATAAAGTGCTTTAAAACTAGTAAAACCCTAGCGCAGTAAAGAATACATGTCAAACGTGGGCCTCAGTGGCCAAAAGAGGCTCACTGACTCATGGGCCCACTGCGCCAGGATCATCCCAGATGTAACTTCATTGACTTGGATGGAGTCACTCCACAAATGACCGGATCTGGTCAGAGTAGTGTTATCATAGAATCACAGAAGTTTAGGACTCGAAGGGACCTCAAAAGGTCGTTTAGTCCAGTCCCCTGCGTTCAAGGCAGGACTAAGTAATAACTAGACCATTCCTGACAGGTGTTTGTTTAACCTGTTCTTAAAAACCTCCAATGATGGAGATTTCGCAGCCTCCCTAGGCAATTTGTTCCAGTGCTTAACTATCCTGACAATTAGGCACTTTTTCCTAATGTCCAACCTAAACCTCCCTTGCTGCAGTTTAAGCCCATTGCTTCTTCTCCTGTCCTCAGAGGTTAACAAGAACAATTTTTCATCCTCCTCCTGGTAACAATCTTTGATGTACTTGAAAACTGTTATGTCCCCACTCAGCCTTCTGTCCTCCAAACTAAACAAACCCATTTTTTTCAATCTTTCCTCGTGTGTGTGTGTACGGATTTGGGAGTACATTCGAACCTCAGGCTCAAGGATGCATTTCCACAGAGATCAAAACTCCATGGTCAACCCTAAGTAATAATGGCACATGACAGACTTAGCTCCCATAATGCTGCAATGGATTGTGCTCCCCGGAATCAAAGAGCTTGATCCAATGGAAAGATTCCCATAGACTTTAATGGAGACCAACCCAAGCCCAAAGTGCACATCATCCCTCTTAGTTCTCAGGAGGGAAAGACCGACTCAGCCAAGAAAATGCTAAGGAAAGAACACATCGGATTAAGACTGCTACCTTTTGGAAATGGAATACAAAACAAATAGCTACTGCAAAGGACTATGTTTGTACAGCACCTAGCACAATGGAGTCCTGGTCCATGACTAGGGCTTCTAGGCGTTACAGTTATACTAGCATTCAAAGGGCTCCAGACCCTCTTGATCCTGTATAAACTTCAAGGTTTGAGATTCCCTGAGTAATGTCTGATCTTTTGCTGCCCTGGGTAAATCATTCACTAGAAGATAATCCTTATAACCCCCAAACCCAGTAAAATTTACCATCAAATACAATTTACTATCAAGCAGGAGGTGTATGAGTAAAAGTTGGCACCACTTGAATCAAAAGGCTGTACTTGGTACCTGAGATTCATTGTTAATTATAAAAAGAAAAGGAGTACTTGTGGCACCTTAGAGACTAACCAATTTATTTGAGCATAAGCTTTCGTGAGCTACAGCTCACTTCATCAGATGCATACTGTGGAAAATACAGAAGATGTTTGTTTTTATACACACAAATCATGAAAAAATGGGTGTTTATCACTACAAAAGGTTTTCTCTCCCCCCACCCCACCCCACTCTCCTGCTGGTAATAGCTTATGTAAAGTGATCACTCCTCTTACAATGTGTATGATAATCAAGGTGGGCCTTCTCCCACCCCCCTTTTCTTTTTGCGAATACAGACTAACATGGCTGTTACTCTGAAACCCATTGTTAATTATTTGTCTGATGGTGGTACGTAGGGGCTCCAATTGAGAGTAGAGCCCCATTGTCCTAGGTATTGTACAGATTCTTATTAAAGATGGCCCCGTCCCAAAGGGTATAGAATAAAATAACCCCAGCCTATTAAGGAAAGGAAAGAACTTTGGGGGCCTGTTCGTACTCCTTCCTTTCACTGCATTCACTAGGAATGTCGTCATCAGCTTCAATAGAAGGAGGACCGGGCCCTTATAAAGAACCCATCAACAAACAAAATGAAAACCACTTCCACTTCACTTTGAACCTTACACACTCTCCGCCTGCTTAAACACTCTGTACAGCCTAACCAAGCAGCTGTCATCTGCATCACATGTCAGGAAACGGCAATAAAAACATGTTGCGAAAACAGAAGGCGGTGATCACAAAATACTATGTACTTCCTTCCTCCAGCCGTCTCCAGAGTCACTCTTTACCCGTTACTGACAGAACGCTGACATACTGCTGCAGCTTCGAGCCATCCTCTCTCCCCGCTCTCCTGCGGAATGGAAATCAGGGCAGCTGCTCAAAAGGTGGATCACTCCTACAGTCTATGTGACAGGCAGATGTGGGGGAGGCAGTGGCTTTTTCCATGACTGCTTAGTGCAGGCCCTGACATCAGGAACTGTGTGGTGATATTAGATATCAGCTGTGTTTAGTCAGGGTGAGATCTATTTTAGGCACTTTGCTGGTCCTCTTTATTGTAGTATCTGAACACCTCACCATTACCCAGTGAGGTAGGGAGGTATTACCTTCCACATTTTACAGACCTGGAACAGAGACACACAGAGATTAAGCAACATAGCCAAGGTCATTCAGGAAGTCTGTGGCAGAGCAGGGAATTGAATCAAGCTCTCAAAAGTCTCAGATTAGTGTCTTAGCCACTGGACTATCTTTCCTCTCTAAATAAGAGACCCAGGAATAACTACCAGGTCCTGTCTGTGACCAACTACCCCAATAAAAGAAGCAGCCATGCTTTCCAAGAATTCAGTTTCTTCAATGCACATTGGGTGCTCAGCTCTTTTGAAAATCTGGCCATTAAGTGTTACAGAAGGAGTTGATTGGGTACTGAGCACCTGGAAATCTGGCTCTGAGTTTGCTACAAAGTCCTGTGTCACTTTATTCCACAAGGGGTAATAATTTTTATTGTCTTCTCATGATGGACTCACTGTCTGCTTTAGCAGATACTTGCTTCAGCCTTCTACTCAGTCTCTGAGAAGGGCATTAACATGCTACTTAGAAGTAGTTGAGGAAGGCAAAACCCCTCAGTCATCCTGGCACAGCTTTAGGCTTTTAAGAGCTATGATATCATTTCAGTATACTGAAGTATGACTCTGGCAGCAGAAAATGTGGTTGTGAAAATGAAGTAGCGGGTGGATAGCACAAGCAATGAAAAGCAAAAGAGCTCTCTCAGTGTGACATTGAGAAGTACCTCCTCTATGGTATAAGCTGCAAATGCTATTTTTTAATGAAATATGCAATTAAAATAGGCATCTTCAAACTGCTGGCTGAAGGTGACACTGCTAGAGAGTCACATCATGTCCACACCGGTAACATGGGGGCCTGGGCACGGGTAATTATACACCAGCTTTCTTTCTATTTCTTCTAGCCAAGGGAGTCCTTTCCCATGTAATATTCATGCTCTTTTCATCAAAGCAAGATGGGAAGAGGCGTATGATCTCTGACACTGGGCTCCTCCCTTGCATTACCAGTGTCACAAATGATAATGCCTCACTTTTTATGGAGCCTGGAAGCTGCCAGCGGGAGGCTCCTTAATGCAGATTCCCATAAAAAAAAATCCCTCATTTCAAATACAATTTGTAGTTTCAATATGGAGGGAAATGCTGCTCATTAGGGGCCATATTCTGTTTGGTCCTGGCACCCACGAGCCCCATTTACTGGGAGTTGTAAGTGCCCAGTGACCATTGCGCCCTGCACCTCTCCTGATCAGATTTTATAAAAGCATTCTGCATGCCGAGCAAGATGAATGAAGCTTCCTATTAACAGCCTGGTCAGGCCCGGGCGAGGGCTTGGTTTGTAGGTAGGTCAGGTCTTCTGACAAACATATCCTAATTGACTTCAGCATAATCTATGACACCATTTCAGGCAACTAGCTCCCCAACTTTCTCAGCATCCTTTGAAAACCCCAGCCCTAAGGTTTAGCTTTTCCTATTTCAGATGGAAGTAGATTTTGCAAAAGGATTTGAATCAGACAAATCTGTCTGCATTTGGTTTCATGGAGCTACCCAATCCGCACTGCGGAAGCGCTGCTTCATTCTCTCTATGGCATGAGTGTAGTGGTGTTCCACTTGATCAGATGCTGCTCCCTTTTTATCTTTTAATTTCCAGCCCTGCAAACAAATACATCTGCCAGACTGAATGTAAATAGAATAATGGGCTCTCTGGCCAGCAGGAGCATATGACTCATTAATTGCTTTACACCACAGAACAGAAGCCCATCAACTCCACTACAGCCAATCTCCTCCGAGAAGCGACTTGCATTAGCATTGCATTTTTCAAAAGGAGCTTCTGTGTGCTTTGCCACTGTTTGCTATGCAAATTTTGGTGTTAATTGCACCAAAATGAGAAGCATATTACTTAAGTCAGCACACTCTTCAGATGGGCATCAGTGCGTGTGCGTATGATATTCCACCAGATGTTATTTTATGACTGGAGTTTAATACCTAACCATCTGCTTCCCTCTTATTTTGTCATGGTTTGTATTATCACAGGGACCCTTTTTTCTGTTACACTGGTTTTTATCGTCCGCATTATGTATTTGTGTTGCCAAAGCTAAAAGCTGGCAAGATCCTGAGCACAATATATGCCTGGCAAAGCAAAGCATGAGCAGGTCATAACACCAAAACAGTGACTTAATACCTGTCACAGTTCAAGGCAACTTCATCTGTATTCCCCCTCTGTGGTCCACCAAGAACACCCACTGAAAGGTTTTCAGCTCCCAGCTGTCACCTCTCTAGGGCAGCAACTCCCGTTTCTTCCCCTCCTGACCAGGGTTTTTCCAAGCTGCATAATTTCCTGCCTATACTGTGATAACCCTAGCAAGCCAGACTGCCTAAACAGACCAGCGCCTGCATTCTGCTTTCTCTCCGAAGGCTATGAAAAGCTGTAATTGCCAGCAGTTACAAGTTACCTACCACACAGCTCTTTCTAGGCAAATACATTTATTCCTAATATATTAAAAGCAATAAACCCACATACAGGCTAAAGAGCTTACCAGAGGTCACTCCAACTCCAACCTCAAACTCCGGTAGGTGTCACTCCTTCAAAACCCACAACTGGGTTTTCCCCAGGGTTCAAGTTTATAACAGTCTGGTTCTGAATCTAAGACAGTTATGACTTTTGATGTCCAGTCTTCAGGAACAGGTAAGTCAGCAAAGACCCTCTCTCTCAGACCATTGCTTCAAAAGGAAGGGTTTTTGCATAACCACAGGTGGGAATTTGCATTAACCTCTCCATAAGTCTTTCCCAGGAAATCCACTTCACCAGTATTGTCCCAAAAGTCCATTCTCGTCTGGCATATTGTTCAATATAGACCTTTGATTATCCAGGCCTTACATCCCATCTTCCCCTTCAAGAGGTTACATACAATCCCGGCCCCCAGTAATACATGAACCATTCATTAAAATGATGACCCCAAAGATACTTAAACTTAATTCAATAAGATCTCCCAAAGATATTGCTGGCAATTGCCATATCTGTCACCAGAGCTGTCCCTAGGTACAGTAAATCAGGGTGGCCACCCCAAGCCGCACGCTCTGGGGGACCCCATGTCCCCTAGGGACAGCTCTGTATGCGTGTCATGCAGGGGGTGCTAGGCCGGCCCAGAGAGGGTGGGGTTAGGGTACGGGGGGCCAGGCTAGCCCAGGGGACCAGCAGGAGTCCTGGCGCTGGTAGCGGGGGTTGGGCCTGCACTCACTGGCGGGAAGTGGCAGCAGTGACCCCCTCCCACCCTTCTGGCTCCTGGCGTCGCTTGGGGGAAGGGTGGAAGCCGGAAAGAGGGGGGACGGGGCAGAGCAGGGGTTGGAAGAGGCAGGTGGGGTGGGGTCTGGGGCAGAGGAAGGGGGTGTCCCGGGCCCCACACCCTTCTAGGGATGGCCCTGTCTGGCACAATATCAAAGAGAAGGCAGAATTTAGTTTTTTGGGATTATTCTTAGTGCAGAGGTAATGCCAACTGGCCCCCGTTGGAAGTGGAGTCTCATTGTGCTAGGTGCTGTATGGACAGACAGGAAGACACACAGACCTTATAATCAAAGTCTCATAAACAACTCTGTTTAAAAAAAAACAAAACACCTATGATGTGTGGTATCATAAGGTGCTTCTGTGTGGACCACCCTCCAGCAGCAGAACAGACATGCCTGCCTCAGTTTCCCTTCTTCAGAGTCCCTAGTAACTCAACAACAGCTCTCTTGCCTAATAATATCCCTCCTTGGTGCCAGTTTAGGACAAAAATATAAGGTATATAGTCCATAACAAAGTCCATAAAAAACAGTCTATTTATCACCCCTCAGTGCATAGAGGCCTTAAAAATCCCATGACATGACACCCTGCATACCACACTCCAGCAACTTCCATCACATTCAGACTCTTCCCAGCAGGCCCACCCCCGCTCCCACTAGTTCATCCTCCTCACCCAGGGGAGCATCCCTCACTTCCCTTACTCCAGGACTCCTAGAGTGGCTGCATGGGAGATCTTACATCAGTACCCTCTGGCTTCAGCTCTCCAGCGTGGAGATGTCAGCAGATAACCATTCGCCCTCAGCTGCTCCCCTGCCTTCAGCTTTCTCCACACTTGGCTGCAGATTGCTGGCCTTCAGCCCTCTTGGCCTTGGTTGTCTGGTTTGGGGAGGTCAGCCAGCGAACTCCTCTTTTTGCTTGCCTGCCTTCAGCCTTCCCCCAGGAACAGCCTACAGCTTCCTTTGGGGACCTTCTGCAGTCTCCTGCTCTCCCGGAACTCTCACCTGCTCACTCCCAAGTAGCTCTCACCTGCTCTTTTCCTGACTGACCCATGGTAGGGCCAGGTCCCTGGCCTTAAATGCAATTAGGAAGCAGCTGATGAGTCACAGGTGCATTGGCTTCTTCCTCCTGAAAGGGACCATGCCACCGTATGACAGGTATAACAAATGCATTTTGTTATATACTTTGCTTGAAGAAAATGAATTTTCTCCTCTCCCTCCAGACTGTATTGCTCAGCCGTGCAAGTGGCTAGACACAGACAACAGTAGGAACAAAGAAAGAGGACTGGCTACCGTAGGCCTGATTCTCCCATGCCCAGCAAGATGTAGTCTTTATACCCACGCAATGAGAGTGTCCAGTGGGTGTAAAATACAAACATTTGGATTATTACCACTCTTTTTGAACAATGTAAATAACAGCACAAGGTGTAAGGCAATGGAGAGTCAGACAATGAAGAACTATGGTCCTCTCTTATATTCACTGATCAGGGTTCTTATATTCACTGATCAAGTGTTGGGGATTCCATGTTCCAGCAAGAATGATTCTGCTACCACCCTCTTGGGGAAAAGTATAATCCATTCCTTCCATATCTGAGGTCTATGTTAGTGACTCCCCTTGATGCTAGTGAGCAGGACACACCCAAATTCAACATGTGACTGTGGACCTGCTCCTGTCTCCTAGTCTTAAAGCCTTCCACTATAAGGATGACATTCACAAGAACGCCCCCCCCACTCCTAAAAAAATCCCCTACTGCCCCAAGAGAGAAAAATGACTAAAAGCTAAAGATAAAATATCAAAAACAAAAGCCCTACCCCAATACTAGTATCTGAGCATCTTCCCCTTAAAACTGATAGCTTTAGAGAAGTCCCTGATGGACTTCATGGAGTCTCTGGCAATTCTCCATTTTGGGGGGTAAAAACTCTGCTTGGGGAAGGGTTTTTGTCTTTGTACACTAAAGATATCCCAGAATGCACCATCACTGTCATGATATACGGAATCACAGATCTTCTTAAACAGAAGGCTTTTGTAAGGAGAACTACTGTACACATAGACAAACTTCCATAGAATTTCAGTCCCAGCATTGTCTCTTTTGTTTACCAGTGATCACACCTTCTCTGGAACTCTGTACAGCATACAGATATATCTATATTTGATATTTGAATAATATACTTCAGGTGAACATATCACAATCACAAATGTCAGAAGTCTCGTTGCTCTCCATGGCTTTTGTGATGTCATAGAGATGCATTCTGGGATACATTCTATCCCAAAGCAGTACAAAGAAAAAAAATTAAAAAGATTAGTTAACATTTGTGCCCTATGCTGGATGCTCCTCAACAGCATGGTGGGAAGTTCACTCCACTGAAATCCGTGCTAAGATCATTTTTCATCTTATCGATCTCTCTTGGGATTTTATAGTAGTTTTCTTTCACAAAAAGTCTCCTGTTTAGGAAAGTCTGTTATTCCAACTGAGACTTAACTTGATTTTCACGTTTGTTTTGCAGTTCACTTTTATGAGGAAAAGAGAGAAAGGAATGGATGGAACTGCGTTTAGGGAAGTCTGGGGGGAAAGGCAGGAGGGCTTTAGGAATCATAACAGTGGTATTCACAACCTGAGTTCAGTGGCCACTACTGCCACAAATCTCCTGTGTGATTGTGGGCAAGTCGCATAGGGCTTGTCTCCACAGGCCGTTATTCCAGAATACCTGTTCCTGATTAACTCCCTGTCTGGATGCTCTTAGGCTAGGTCTACACTAGCACTTTTGCTGGTATAAATTTTGTCGCTCGGGGGTGGGAAAAAATACCCCCCCCCCCGAGCGACATAAATCACACCAACAGAAGCACCAGCGAGGGCAGCGCTATGTCGGCAGGAAACTCTCTCCTGCCGATATAGCTTTTGCCACTCGTTGTGGGTGGTTCAATTATGTCAATGGCAGAGCTCGCTCCCGTCAGCATAGAGCGGCTACACAGGAGATCTTACATCAGTACCGCTGTGCCCCTGTAAGGTCTCTGGTGTAGACATAGCCTTAGTTTGGAATAAGAGTCCCTTGTTCCAGATTAAATCATTCTACTTTCTTCTCTAGTCTTATCTTCTCTGGGAGTGGATTAGATTAATTAATTTAAATTTATTCCAGAATAAAAGCATCACATGGAGCACAAATGGAATTAGTTGGTAGGAGTAAATCCTCTTTAAATTCAAAACGCACCTTATTCCAGATCAATTTTCATGTGTAGACAAGCCCTTAATTTCCCTGCCTCACATCTCCATCTGCCGACTGAGAATAATTTTCTCTCTTTCCTCCCACTCTCTGGCCATCTTAACTATTTAGAATATAAACCCTTTGGAGGAAGGACTGTTTCTTAATATGTACAATGCCTAGCACAATGTGTCGTGACCTCAGCTGGAGCCTTTAGACATGACTGTAATGACACACAAATAAATCAGAAGAAAAAGGAGAAGCTGGAGAGATAATAGTCTCACTACGGACTCCCAAAATTCCTAGCTCCAGCCCTGATTTCTTGGTTCAGTCTGTGGAAAATAAATTTCTGGTTTCTTCACTAAAAGCACAAGTATAATTTGATTCCCACTAGCCCATATCAACACATGTGGTTTTAAAAATCACCACACCATAGAAGCAGATGTTTCCCAGGATAAAGCTCCCTACAGTTGATTCCCGGGCTCACATATATGAGTATTTTATTAATAGGATTGGAAGGGTTAGATTTATATTGGTAAATGCCAGTAAATGCCTATCTCACTGTATGCCACAAAGTGATGAAAAAGTATTTCCATTGGTCATTAAAATTTACAGATATGTAGCCCTTTTCTTACTTTGCCTAAGAACTTAAGAGGCAAAACTCAAGAATGAGGGCCTGCAGCTGGGGCTGGGATCAGCTAGCTAACCGCAGCTGAAACCCCTAATCGGACAGATTGCCTGATTAGCTGAGCAGCATTGCCAGGACGACTCCAAACGTAAGCCCAGCAGTAGCCCTTGGCCAGTGGCTACTCAAGGTTTACGCTTGCAGCTGCAATAGCTCCTGTGCCTGTCTTGTTCCCAGCTTTGCTCAACCCCATTCCTCCTTAACTCCTGCCCTGCTCAGTTTCTGATCCCATCTCTGACCCTGGGCTCTGATTCCAGGATCTTGACTCTGGCTCCACCCACTAGGCTGGGCCACCCAAGCCCCAGTCCTTGATGCAAAATCCAAAATCTAAAAAAAATGCTTAAAGTCAGACATTGATATTATCCATCAAAATCATAAAAATTGAATTCTGCCAAGCCTATTTATTAAGCATAAATTGTTGCTGTCAAATTAGTAACATTTTCTGGGAATAGGCATTCCCCAAGTACCTGCTCAGCCTGCACCATTTCTTCACATGGGGTGGAAAGGGAAAAAAAAACAGGGAGGAGATAATATAATCTTATTCATTTATACCTACGCTGCTCTACAAGGATGGTATTATGTTAGGGTGACCAGATAGCAAGTGTGAAAAATCGGGACGGGGCTAGGGGGTAATAGGAACCTATATAAGAAAAAGCCCCAAATATCAGGACCGTCTCTATAAAATCGGGACATCTGGTCACCCTATATTATGTACTAATCTCTAAGGCTCCAGTCCTCCAAAACTAAGCATATGTTTGAAAGATTGTGGCATTAGGGCTCATTGAATTCAGTGGAAAGATTCCCACAGACATCATTAGTCTTTGGATCAGGACCGTAGAGTATAAATTCTTTGGGGAATGGATGGATATTTCTGTGTGTTTGTATAGCACCTGACACAAGAAAGCCCCAGTCCTGCATGTGTTTTTCTTTAATTACCATAATAATATTTGTTCTAGGTGTGGGTAGGAAGGCTATTGTGTTCTACTGGGCTGACTACATGACATCCTCAATGTATTCTATTGTATGTAAGTTCTTATCCCACCCTCATCACTGTAGTATCTAGTTTCAGAGTAGCAGCCATGTTAGTCTGTATTTGCAAAAAGAAGAGGAGGACTTGTGGCTCCTTAGAGACTAACCAATTTATTTAAGCGTAAGCTTTCATGAGCTACAGCTCACTTCATCGGATGCATAAAGTGAGCTGTAGCTCACGAAAGCTTATGCTCAAATAAATTGGTTAGTCTCTAAGGTGCCACAAGTCCTCCTCTTCTTTTTACTGTAGTATCTGAGTAGCTTCCAGTAGCGCAGTTGACTGAGTATACAGATACACTGTAGTATCTGAGTATCTTCCAGTAGCAACTTGACTAACATCTGTCGTGTGGTTCATTCTCTATTTCACCATCTCCCCAGAGAGTGAATTGGGTGTGCAGTGAAGTACTTGGGATCCACTATTATCACATCTTCCATCTTATAAACTATGTCTTCCAGCTGTCATCCACCCATTAACTATGAAGTGTAGAGTCTAATGCCTCCAATCTGTCAATGTATTTTTAATGAATCTTATGAATTTCATTGTTTATCATGGGCTGCACTGATAGTTTGGAATGCTCTCTCCTTCAAGATTTTAGAAACAGTCAAAGATCTTACCACAAGAGTCAGACAAATGAAAGTGCTGAAGGTGACAGAGGCAGCCAAAGGGACATGGAAGTCAAAGCAAATTTAAAATAAAATAAATAAGTCACTTTAATTTTTCAAGTCAGTTTCATGGGGAAAATTTTCAAAGGCTTAATGGCCGATCAGGAAGCCGGAGCCCTAATTGTTGTTTGGCCCTCTTTACAGAGCCTCAGAGTGTGCCTTTGAGATATTTTAACACTCACATTCCCATGAGTCAGTTAGGTTGTTCAGATGGCTCATTCATCAACACATGAAGCATTATTTTCAATAGCTGCCTGGTCTTTTGCCATTGTATTGGCTAATAAAAGCTAATGGACAAAAAAGCACCTTTCCTCTTCTTAGTAAGCTGCCATTAAGCTACACATAATATTACTTAGCACTTTACATCTTCAAAGTTCTGTACAAATATTAAGTAACAGGACCACATGGTAATTGTCAGCTACAATAATGAGCAAACAACATGGCATTTATGGTAACCGTACCGAGCAGCCAGTTTTAGGGCGTATCTACACTGTAAGTCTTTGTCTCAAGGGATTTTGTTATAACAGGATTGTACCCTGACCGTCATAGAACAGTTTGGACCTCACTGTATTGTAACCATGCTGCAAGAATACATTATAGCTCTGTAAAGACCCCAGGACAAGAACAGCTGTTCAACATAGATGGTTCATGGCTAAATTCTAGGTTAAGAACCAAATTAACTTACAATTGATTAGGAATTAAAAGCACAATGGCGAATCTAATCCAAACGTCCTGTGGAATGGACACCAGCCCGGAATAGTGGAAACTCTTGCCTCCAACCTTCAAAGCTAACAACAGCTTTTAACCCCAGCATGATTTTTTATTTAGTGTTAATTAGGGGACTGGCAGCAAAAAATCAATTAATTAATTACATGCATAGCCACTGTAATGCACACAACTGAAATCAAAGGCAGTCAGATTATCTTGCATCTGTGGAGGAAAAGCTGTTGCAAGACTACTGGACAATGGCACTCCATTTCTTTACAAATTTCGAAAAGGAAAAAGCGTGGTTAGGCAAATAGGAGGCAAACGAAGACTCTTCCTGGCCTCTAGTGAAGGTCATTCTCCTGTCTAGACACCACAAAATTATGCCTGTCATGGGTGACAGTTATCCCTGGTTTCTATGCTTATTTTTGCCTTTGGAATATACCAGATTGCAGGAATTTTCAAGATACTATCCTCGGGATGCATCACCTCTAGATATGCCACGTTGATCTGTAATGCCTGCAATTTAAACAGCGTTCAAAGAGTGAGGTAAGGTCCTAGCATTCCCCTCTAAGGGCTATCAGTTCCCATTCACTGAGTTTCATCCTGGTGCAGCAATTGTTCTGTTTCCACCTACATGGAAGTCACAAGGGTTCTGGCTTCCAATACCCCTGGATTCCCAAAACTGCATGAAGGGTCCTGTGCCACTATGGTCCCCTCTCCCACTCAGCATTCTGCCACTCAGTGGATGAACAGCACACAGGAGATACCATGAGTTGCCCCATAGACCACCCCCATAGGGGAGCAGGGTTCCAAATTTCAAGGTGGGAGAGTGGACAGTGGATCAGATAATGAGCCCTTTGGGGCTGGTGGGGTAAGAAAGATCTTTTGCGTGGCTCGTGGGGAGGGGGAAATGATGCCACAAAGGCAGCACCCCTCTTTCATGTCTCCCCAGCCCCGATCCACTCCAGGGGGATACAAACATTCTGATATTTCACCTACTTGAGTAAAATTACGTAATAAGTTTGTTAAAATGCCCAAGATCTGATTAGCTAAATAACATTAGAGACAGTGATCAGTGGGTGTTAATCAGTACTAATTACAATAGAGTTCCTGTCAAATTATATGTTGCATAAATATGGCCTGACAAACTCATTCAATAAAAAAAAGAGCAAAAAAGAGAGAGAGAGAGAGATGGCAAGTATATATGCTGCTGGGAATCATCAACTGGTAGACATCTCACTCACACAGAGGGATGTGTGATAAAACAGTCAATTCCTACTAGCAGTAACAGCACATGCAAGCTATATAAAAGGCCTAAGCTAAAGTCCATTTGTGAGGCAAAATTATCTGCCAATATCATTATTGTCTGGATTGCAGTAGCCTTTATAGACCCCAACTGAAATCAGGTCTCCATTGTGCAAGGGGCTGTACAAATATATTATAAGAGACTGTCCTTCCCCCCCAAGAGCTTACAATCAAAATGGGCAAGAAAGAGGAAAAAGGTTGTATGCCCATGTTTCAGATGAGGGAACTGAGCCCCAGTGATCATATGCAACTTACCTAAGGTCACACAGTGAGTCTATTAGAGCCCATATCTCATGGCTGCTAGTCCAGTGTTTTAACCACAAGGTCATCCTTCCTCTTAGTTCAGCTGTGTGATTTTCACAATGGAACTTGTATCCAGGTAAGGGCAGGAGGAAAGTAGGGGGGAGTTAGAGCTTTTTGAGTTGAAGATGTGAAAGCAAGAGGCTTAAATATATGCATGTGTGCATGCAAATGTCAGTTCTAAACAGAGCTCTGGATCATTTTCTGATATTTTGTTTTGCTTTGGCTGTATCTTTTGTGCTGTAGAGAACTTCAGAGTTCATTGCTTGGTATGATTTCATAACAGCCAGTTAACATGGTTCTGCACATCCTAATTTTGAGTATTTTGATAGTTTAATCAACAAATACTCCCATCCTAATTGTATTTCCAGTCTGCCCAGTGTCTACCAATAACAGCCAAGTTTTGGAAGAGACAAATGGAAGTGTTACTGAGCCTCTACCCGTGGCCTTATAGGCTCAACCAATTTATCAGTGCCATGAAGGAGAATAAATATTTATAAATGGATGTGTCAGCTGTAATGTGATAAACTATCTCCAGTTGTCACATGGCGGGATCAAATTGCATTAAAATACTTCTAAACACTAAGAAAATGTCTGAGGCCAGTGTATGTGAGGGAGAAGGAAAGAGAATATATATATCAGAAAGGTCCTACAGAGGTAAAGGACAAATAAACCATTTACTGTTTTAACTTTGCACTATTCTTTTTGCTCTTGGTTTGCGAAGCGTAAGTAACCTGCTGATGTATATTAAAACTCTCTTGACTAACCCCAGTTTATTGTAAATATTACAGCAAATCCATTGTAAACAGCAGCAAGAGGCTTTTGGGAACCCATTAATCAAAATAAACTGCTCTGGAAATACCTTTGCTCAGCTTGTTTAACTGGGACTGCAGCTCCACACCACATAGCTGATTTCAAAATATACAATTTATTGCCTTGGATGGCTTTGCTCAGGGCTGGATCTAAATTCCTCTGGGTACTTTAACATACAGTTAATCAAAACACAATGCCACCTCTATCATATTTACAATCTGGCAGGCAATTAGTCAATAATAAATAAAATGCATTGGAAAGACAAATGATATTGCTATGTCTGTATCAATGTGCTTATAGGCTCAAAAGATTTATCAGTACCACTGGAGAGAATAAATATTTATAAGTGGATGTGTCACTCATAATATGATAAACTATCTCCAGTCATCACATAAAGCATGCATATTTTCAAGTTGACATACTTTATTAACTACCTAATCATTTTTCAAAAGGTGTTTTTCAACTTTATTAGCCACACTTAACTGGAGGAATCTATTCTTATTTTGAATATATGTAAAGCAGTAGCACCCAGGAGCCCCAGTCAGGATTTGGATCCCATTGTGCCAGGAGATGAACAAAGAGAATAAAAAGGGATTTGGGGCTTTGGTGGGTTTTTTTGCAAGGGGTGGGAAGGGAGCTTGTTTTGTTTTTTAAACCACAACAGAGCACTCTGGCCCCAGACCTGCAAATACTAATGACATGCCTAAGATTACGCCTGCATGTACAGCTGCCTAAAAATGGGGAGGGTGGAACTATTTCTCTCTCGCTCACTCACACACACACACCCCTCCTGGGTTTTTTTTTTTAAATGTCAAAATTACCAATGTCATGATCATTTTGAGATTTGACATTTTATCAACATTGCAGATATTTGGACTAATTCTACAGCTGATTAAAAAATGGGAGGTGAAGTTGCTGAAAGAGTTACATCAAAAGTTTTCCAGCAAACTTTTTTTCCCCAAAAATTTGAAACTTCAAAAACCATGAACTAAGTGGAGTGACTCAGGGTAATAAAATTAAGAGTGGGCATTAGGCCTGATCTACACCAGAAAGGTTTATTAGTATACCGTAGTTATTTCTGTTTCCAAAATAGTTATACCAGTAAAAGCCACAGTGTGGACACAGTTCTACTTGTTGAAAGGTGTTTTATACTGGTATAGTTATTCCTCTTCCAAGCAGGAATATCTCTATCTCTGAAAGTGCAGTATAAAGCTCTTTTATACCAATATAACTGTGCCCACACTGGGGGACGAGTACTTCTGTAACTATACTAGCCTATAGTTAAACCTGTATAATTGTCTAGTATAGACGTGGCATAACTGTTTGCAAGATGAGCTCTCTGACTGTTTCCTTGTAGACAGACAATTATCCACGGATTAGCCTGGCTGCTATTTACAAGAGAGTTTTTTAGTTTTCTTTTATGGTCAGCATCTGATTGAAAAGATAAAAATCATCTGCTCTAAAATACCTTTCCACCGTTTTACAAACATTAATGGCCCAATAATTGTGCTTATGCTTAAAGGGAAAACAAGAGATAAATCCTTGAACTAGTTCAATAAGTTACTAGAATACTCAAAGGACAGATGTTTCTTTGTTTACATATGCACTCAGACACTGTTCCTCTGGGTTTTTCCTGCCTCAGGGGACTTTGCTGTACTTGACTTGCGTGTTGAAGTTTGTGGGTAAGTAG
The DNA here is from genome assembly GCF_965140285.1 of Lepidochelys kempii. Taxonomy (NCBI): domain Eukaryota; kingdom Metazoa; phylum Chordata; order Testudines; family Cheloniidae; genus Lepidochelys; species Lepidochelys kempii. The sequence continues at coordinate 18,761,806 of NC_136394.1, read as the reverse complement.
TGGAAATTGGATACTTTTCACATTTGCAAATCACTGTCATATCAGTTAGACCTGATAAAATTTTAAATACTCCCTTGAATGAAGTTTCTAAAATGTTGCTGTTGTTATCCCATTCGTTTTACATTTGAGTTTGGCAACTGATGCCCTTAGTTAACGTTCAGTGTCAACAATGTCATGCTGTTGCTCTTAGAAATGTGTCAAAGTACTGTAGCATGATCTTGTTGCATTTAAAATTAACCACAGGAGTAGTGCTGTGCCAATTTGTTGCATTAACTAGAGGACCAAGCCAATGTATTTGTCACATACATAGAGAGAACATGAACAGCAAACATTTAGAAGGAGAAACTTCCATTCCCTCCTGTTCTTTGCTCGTAGCCTGTATTTTCAATTAATTGTAAAGTTTGCTTTTCCTTTGCCCATCATCAGTTCATACCCTGACTTAGTAGGGGCAAAACGGAGGTAAGATTATGTTGGAAGCTAAATAGATGGTACAAGTTTATTGGGGTAATAGGATGAGGCACCTGAGTTTACATCTCCTGCACTGATTTTCAGCTTCTTTCTTATTCTGTTCCATATTTCTCAAAGGAATTTACACTGAAGTTAGGAGGTAATCTTAGACTTTGTGTTGGCTAGGGGGAAACATGCATTTTTAAGAAGTGTTATTTAACCCACATTATTTAACACTTCTTAAAAATGCACCTCTTCCCCCTTCTCCCCCCGAATATGGACACCATAGAGCTGCTGTCTGCAAATTACTGCTCTGTATAAATCTTCAGTTTCTTAGAAGCTATATGAATGATGGTTCTCAGTATTCTAGTACTGGATAGTCTATGCCACTTTAGTTGCAGCATTGTCCACTCAGCGTTAGACCTCTATCTAGTTTGCACCACTTGCGTTTGAGTTATAATATCATCCTTTGTAGAGCCTCCTGACAATTTTTTTTCTGCAATTCACACACCCCAAAAATAGCCATTTGTTGGTTAGACAAAACACATTAAATTATTTTGCTTATTCACCTAAACACAAATAAGATTTTAGGTCAGAAGGAAGAATCCATGAAGTCTATCATGTCCATTTCTGTCATTAAATTAAACAGTGGTAACCCACCATACTACACTGATCTTGGAGTATGTACCATTACCCTCCAGAGAATGGAATCAGAACTGTGTATTGTTTGGCATAAGCCCCATACAATCAAAAGCTAATGGAGATTCTTTGGCTTGAGTGAAAAGGACCTCAAGTGGTGGAACTAAGCATGAGGATCCGAGTTCCATCCCAATTATCACCATGAAGTTCAGCGTAGCCATGAGTTTCACATAGTAACAATTATACAGTTCCATGTAGCCACCAATTTGTCTCATTTTTAATTTGCCCTCTAAGTAATTCTATATTGCTCCTTTATCAGATTGTTTATACTATATATTCCTACTACTGCTTTTAGTCATTCATGATTTTTGTGTGCAATACTCTCCCTAAATGCCTTTGGCATTCATTTCACCCCCGGTTTAAGTTCACACATGACTGCTTTTGTCAAGTTACTTAAGAGAGACTTAGAGTGGACTGAAGTAATGATCATCAGGATCATTCACTTCACCAATGTGTTGAACTCCAAATCTGCATGTCTACATATTTCCGATGACGTGGCTCCTAAAGCAAAGAGCGTGACTTGAAAGAAACATTAGCAAAACACACCATTATTTCAATTTCAAACAATCTGAAAACAGTATTATCCTTGTATTGCCTACATTTTATAGGTTTCAGAGTAGCAGCCGTGTTAGTCTGTATTAGCAAAAAGAAAAGGAGTACTTGTGGCACCTTAGAGACTAACCAATTTATTTGAGCATAAGCTTTCATGAGCTACAGCTCACTTCATCGGATGCATTGAGCTGTAGCTCACAAAAGCTTATGCTCAAATAAATTGGTTAGTCTCTAAGGTGCCACAAGTACTCCTTTTCTTTCTACATTTTATAGGCGACCTTACTAAAGAAGGGTAGTTTCTAATACTGTATGGGGACCCTCCAATTAAAAAATTCAGGGATGGGATTCTGAAAGGAACACAAAGGAGTCAGAGACTCAACTGCTGCTGAATTTCAGCCTAAATTGTTTTCAATTGAATTAATTTTAAAAAATGAGACTGGCATATTGGGCCTGATCCAGCATCAGTCCTTACTCAGGCACAGAACTCCCATGGAAGATGGATGGTTATACTGAATCAGGCCCACTATGTTTTATAAAACCCCTTTTAAAATTCCAGGCTCCTGCCCCAAAAAAGTTGGGTCTAGACAAGTAGACAGCATCCCTTTAACAGAAGGGAACAGCTCGTTATTCTAGTAGATAAGCTTGATTTCAGTAACTTGCTTGTGATTGTCATCCTAAGACTTGTCCTCGCTGGGTTGTTGGAGGGGAGGGGTTTTTTTTGGTGGGGGGAGGTTGATTTGTTTAAAGGAATGGGGCAGATGGGTCACACAATGTAAGCCGCTCATGCAGATACACTGCACCAGTATATTAAGTAATGCATACTGGTGCACCTGATCCCAGATTCAAATCAAAGCAAGCTGCACTGGTGCAAGTCACATTTGACAGTGATACAGTGCAAAAAACCCTTAAAACAACCACAAAACAAGTGAAGGTAAGTTTCTAGAGAGACTGCAGAAGGACTACACTGGAGGGGTCCCAGCCATTATGGCTATCGCTGAAGGGTGGATGCAATAGGACCATAAAAAAATAGCTGGCGTGTTCTCTGAAGCAGTGAGCCAGAAACCTGCTTGTCTATCTAGTGTAAACAGCAAAACATTTCCTGGAGAGAGAACAATACACTGGCTTTCTGGAAATGCTTGTAAAAAAACCCTCCATGATCTGGGAAACACCACGGGGACACAGATGACAGCTCACCAAGAGAGTACCATACCATACAAGTGAGAAAACAAGCTTGGCTGCATAGCTTGGTGGAGGGAGCTGGTTTAGGGTAGCTGAGACACAAAAGGATGCTATTGTGTGGTCTATACAAGAGGCTTGGAAGTTCCAGGAAATAACTTTCCCATCTCCACCATTGCACAGGGCCTCCATGCTGCCTTCCTGGCCCTGTGAGCCTTCTAGGGCAGGCTAAGTGTGAGACATAGGAGGCAGGGGATAACTCCATACCCATGGGCTCTCTGATCTAGGGCTTCACCTTAGGGCTGCCCTCAGTCTGCTTCAGCAGCTGCACCAGCCCCCACAGCTTCTGATCAAGGAAGGCACAAGCCAGAGCTGGATCCAGGGCCTGCTCCATGGATATACCCAATGTGTGACTGCCAAGGGCCTTACCTAGTGCATGGACAGAGACAACAACTATACACCAAGCTAAACAGCCAGCACCTATGAGCTGGGGGAATGACTCAGTGAGGTGGGGCAGGAGCAGGAATGGGTCTGCTGCAGTCCCAGCAGGGTCTTTTCTTCAAGGTTTAGAGTCTATAACAAGAAAATAGCCTCAGTTGCCAGTCTGAAGGTTCATACACTCCCCAGCTGCTGTTCAGCTAGTCTCATGACCCCCTGAGTGTGGAGATCAACCATTTTCCCAAAGGATGTCTCCCAAACGCAGTCCTCCCGCACAAGGACCTGTTCCAGGGTAACGAAGCAGCTTAGCTGGAATTATCCTCTTGTACAGTAGGGGCAAGGTAATATCTCTGGACCATATCACAGGGTCAGATTCTGGAGACCTCGGGCCGGCATAAAGCCCATAAACTTCATTGCAAGTTTCCCTGCATGACTGGGCATGAGTGGGACAGGGTGTGATCGGAGGACAGCTAAGTACAGTAGAACCTCAGCGTTACAAACGCCTCGAGAATGGAGGCTGTTCATAACTCTGAAATGTTCGTAACTCTGAACAAAACGTTATGGGTATGTTTTCAAAAGTTTACAACTCAACATTGGTTTAGTACAGCTTTGAAACTTTACTATGCAGAAGAAAAATGCTGCTTTTAACCATCTTAATTTAAACGAAACAAGCACAGAAGCCGTTTCTTTGCCTTGTCAAATCTTTTTATTTATTATTTCCCGTTCTTTTTTAGTAGTTTACATTTAACACAGAACTGTACTGTATTTGCTTTGCGTGTGTGTCTCTGCTGCTGCCTGATTGCATACTTCCAGCTCCAAATGAGGTGTGTGGTTGACCAGTCATTTTGTAACTCTGGTGTTCGTAACTCTGAGGCCCTACTGTAAAGGGAATCATTCCACCTGTGCAAATAAGCTGATGTTTGCTGAGCTTGCATAAGTTTGGGATGAGGCTCAGACTGTCTAACCATGAACCCCAATTTCAGTGCAAGTGGATGCCACAGAGGGCATCCCAAATTTGGCTCCATCCCATTCCCAAAGAGGATTTGAATAGGATATGCAATCCTGCACCCACAGTGAACTAAGCTGCCAGAGGCAAAACAACCAATCAGGAGTCAAAGCTTTGCCTGTGGTTTGTTTGTTTTACACGGGATTAACTGCAGTGGTTGTATTTGTCCCAACTTCATCTCGCTAAAACATTCCTATAAGAAATACCCAGTGATCTGCAACAAATAGCTCCAGAGCTTAAGATAGAGCTCTGGTACTGGGAAGTCTAAGTAGCAGGGACAGATAATGCCTGAGCTCATACACAGAACAGGAGAATGCTCTGATTGTGAAAGGTTATTAGGGTGTTTAGTAACAGATGGGGGCCCAGATGTAGAAACAATTGTTCAGCTAAAGATCTTTCAGGAGAAGATGATTGGTTTATTCAACAATATCAAGATTCAGAAGGACATTTGAAGGAGCAAAATTCCTTACGGCAGTGTACTATACCAACCATCATTTCATTTCTAGTAGTTGAACAAAATTGCAAACAGCTGGTGGATTGTTGGAAGATTTTAAAACACTTCTTTCCAAGGTATTTTATTACTGTTATAAAACACATACACTCACCACACATTCCCCTCCTCTCCCAATAGTGAACTTTTATACCACTCATCAATTTTTACTTTTAAAAACTTCTGATTCATTGACACTGCAGCTCAGGAGGATTTCTGCCCCTGTTTCTGCACAATAGTGGGTTCTCAACCTTTTCCACAGTGACACCTTCACCCCTTACAACAGAAAAGAGTTCCAGGACCCCTCCCATCTAGTCATGAAGAACAGGACGGTGCTCACAACCTCCTTGGGGTCATGACCCACAGGCTGAGAACCCAAGGTTTGCAGGAAACTGTTAGGTAGTTTCTAAAATGAGACAGAAATTTTACATTCTGGATAAGTGACTTGCTTCCCATCATGCTGTGAGGGTTCTCCAAGCATCACAGCAACTAGGGCTAGATTTTCAATATTATGCCATTTCACATGTTGAGATGTGCTCGTGAGAGTTCACTTTTGTGCCTCATAACCTTTGCTAAGTTTGAAAAGGCAAAAACTAAATGCTCAGCTTGCCGCGTGTCCCCCGCATGTTCTTTGTGGATGTCTTACCATCAATTAGCTCTCAACATGGCCAAGCCTTCCTTCTCCCCCAAAAGTTCTTCACTTTCCCCGTATTCTTGTCCCCATCGGCACCATTACCATGCTCCCCAGTAACCCACATACCTGTTGAGTCTGTCCTCTGAACACGCACATCCTATATCCAAATCCTGCTGCTCTTCCTCTATAGCATGCCTAAGACATAGTCTTTCCTCTCTTTTTCTCTCCCTCTACACAACTAAAATACCTCTATTTCCCCTCATCACCTTCTCTCCTATGTACACAAACCTCCTCTTCTCTGGTCGTCCCAACACACACATCACTCCCTTTAGGTCCGTTAAGAACATTGCTGCTAAAATCTTCTTCCTTGCCTATCCTGACAATGTCACCTGCTCCCTGAGTCCCTCCACAAACTCCCCCTCCATACCATATCAAATACAAGCAGCTTGTCCTGCTCTCCGATGCCCTCCTTTCTCTGGTATCCTAAGCAGGGAGAGGCTCTCAAGTTACCTCCCCAAACACCTTGCCACCCCACCTACCCTCTGCCTCACTCACCAGTGAGACCAGCCTTGATCCACATCTCCCAGAAGCACTACTGTTCCATGCTGCCACTTGTGCATGGAAGCCCTCCCTGAAATAGTTGGTCAAGCCACAATCCTTGCTTCTTGCAAATTCCCCCCCTCAAGATACCAGTTCTGTTGTCTCTCGTTGAGTAAATTGCCAACTGGTAATAAACAAGCAGGAGGCCAGCCAGGATTACTGACACCAGTGATATCTTTTGTCTGCCTACCATGGGATTCTTACACCTCCGTCTGAAGCATCTGGTACTGGCCACTGGGGGAGAGAGGATACTGGACTACATGAACGTGGGGTGTGATCCAGTTTGGCACCTTCCATGTTCATTTATAGCCAGAAAAAGCTTTGAAACTTGCAACGTGTGTTAAGAGCCAGAATCTAGGGCCATGTGTTCCCATCACTGTTCCCCTGATCTCTCCTTCCCCAGTCCCCCCATTTATTTGCGAAGCTCACTTGTTAGGTCTTATCCTAATTTAGTTTGTAAGTTCTGCAGGGTGGAGACTCTTATGATTGCGTAGCAGCAAGCAAAACAGAGCCCTAACTTGAGTGGGGCCACTGAGCACTATTATAAAAGCAATCAACAGAAAAAAGTCACCCCAGCGTAGCACATGCACACAGTGCTGTGCACAAACTTGTGGTGATGTCAACACTCAGCATTTATACATGGTAGCACTTTTCATCCAGAGATCCCAAAGCACTTTACCACCATGAGGCAACACAATGTTACGGAGGGGGAAACTGAAATAAGGCGACATGAAAAACCAAGGTCATCCAGCTAGTCAATGGCAGCCAGGTGCCTGTAATTCTGTGACTGGTGGGGCAATACTGTGCTTTGTCCCATGAATTATACCATGAGTTCAAATGCAATTCATTATGACAACACCTCCACGACATTCCTAATAGCATAATAATGTTATTTTGCAGCCAGGGGCATAACTGAACTTCATCAAAACCCTTTAGAAGTTGAGAATGAACAACAGCAATGAAATGTGCCTTCTGCAAAGAACACAGTACACTGTTTGGCTACAGGCAAGTACAGTCAAAGTCAAGAATAAAGCAGGGGGTTCAAATTGCCTTAATTTTAATGGCAACTTTAACCAATCTGTTGGAAGCTTTCTCCCATCCTGACAGTGACTCCCTTAACTGTGAACTAAATTTATATATGTAATATCTAGGCAAATAAGGGTGCCTGGAATTACAAACTCAACTCTAGTAAAACATCTATGGAAGATTACATCTACCACAGTCAAGACTCTGCCCCTCCAATGAGCCCATACCCAGCCCCATTAAAATCAGAGGCTGTAGTGGGGCCTCAGGGATCTGACGTGCAGAACTCATTGCAGGATCAGAACCCAGCTTAGCAACTCCCTCTTTTCTTCCTCTTCTGTAAAACTAATGTGAGCACAGAGACTACAGGGTGAGCAGAGTCAGCGCACTCCAAGTGCTTTAACAAAGAACTGGCCAATGACTTGTCAAAGAGCCCCGCTGTCCCTTACTTACATTCCTCCTACAACATAATCTGGTCCTTTCTGCTGATTGGTCTACCAACAACTCTACAAGTTCAATCAGAGTGGTATAGCTGCAACGATGGAAGATGTTTTTCCATAGTTGTACAACCACCACCTCTCCAAACACCCATCATTAGGTTGATAGAAGCATTTTCTGTCAACCTACCTCCATCTATACTGGGGGGATAGGCTGGCACAGCTTTGGTCCTCGGGGGTTGGGTAAGGGGGGAGATTTTTCACAGCCCTGAGCAACATAGCTATGTCAACCTAAATGTTAAGTGTAGACCAGGCCTCACTGGAGGGGACATTCTCTGGAGGTGAATGCTTTGATTCTTCTAAATTAGAGATCGGCCGAAGCTGTGGAGTCCAGCAGTTCAGCAGAGTTTAGGATCCAAGGGTTTGGTCTGAGTCTCTCTAAACCAGTGGTGGGTAACCTGCAGCCCATGGGCTGCACATGGCCCGTCAGAGCAAGCCACTGGCGGGCCATGTGCGGCCCGCAGGCCACAGGTTGCCCACCACTGTTCCAAACACTGAAACAATTGAAAATGAAAGTTTCACAGGGTGGATGCTCCACAAAAACAATAAAATAAAATCTGTAACCAATGAGTCTAATTTTGTAATGGATTTGTTTCAGCCACACTCTCACCCTTTGCTTTGAGATGAATGTTCAAGGAAAGCAAATGTCAGTTGATACTCATAAGTGTTTATGGAAACTAAGTGTTAGATCCATGCACATGAGGACTAGTACCAGAGATGTTTGCATAAAGACCCTCAGATACCATGACTTTCAGTGTTAAAAGCATGATCCTCTACCACTTGAGTGTAAAAATAGCAACTTCAGATAACAGCTGTAGTAGACTTTTCTACTCTTACGTGAACCATTTATTAGAGGGGAACACTCTTCTTGTGCAGGCTGCACAGACATTCATGCAGCTGTGGAACAGAAACATTACTATGTGACTTATCCAACACAATTGGAAGTGACAATATTCAAAGAACTGCTCAGAATCAATCCAGTATGTCTAGTCAATAGGGGAATGGATGGAGACTCAGAAGAGCTGGGTTCTATTCCCATTTCTGCCCTTGACCAACTGGGTGACCTTGGGCAAGACGCTGTTACCTGTGTCTCTGTTTCCCTTTGTCTATCATGCCTACTTACACTGTTAGTCCGTATCCTGAAGAGCTGTCTCTCACCATGTGAATGTACAGTGCCTAGCACAATGGAGCCATAATATCTATTGGGGCCCTTTGACACTACTGTAATATAAATAGTATGCTACAAATAAAGTTTGAAAAAAATCCATTAGATTCCATCCAGAACAAATAAACTCAAGGAAATCACTGCCTACATGTGGATATTCCTTGAGCAGAGAGAAATTCTAGTTTCATCAGATAAATTATTCATAGCAAATTATGCACTCAGCTCTAGCAGTTTAAAAATTTGCAACAACCATTTGTTTTACAAACTCACAGCCTGGATGCAAAGTAATCCTATATGGTTATCGCTTTCAATGCATAAATGCTCAGTGCTAAGCTAAAATTGTCTTCTGCTGGCACCTCCCAGCCAGCCTAAGTGGCGAGTCAGGCTTTGGAAATACAAATTCCAGCACTGTCTAACTATAAAATTGTCTATACTCAGGCAGATTCTTAATCCCCAGACCACAGACATCCATCTTAAAATGTTTCATTTATATAGTTGTAAAATCTCGCAACAACACATAAATCCTGACGCCCAAAGAAAGCTTTAAAGAGGAAGTCTGTTTAATTTGCAAGTTCAGCATGTCAGGATGACTGGCAATACACTCGAGTCCTAAATTCCCCCTGAAACTTCTTTTAATAACATCATACCTATCAATGTGTTATGCACAAGTTCTTACTCATCGTGACAGTAAGGGAAAATCTGTTCCATAGCTCTTTTCTGCATCATAGTAGCACTTAAGACCCAGTCAGAACAGGGGCCCCATCATGCTAGACACTGTACATACACAAAGAGCTTACAATCCACACAGACAAGACAGCCAAAGGGGCGGAGAAAGGAAGTATTACTGCACACACGTTACAGAGAGATTAAATGATTTGCCCAAACCACACAGGGAGTCTGTAGCAGATCTTGAAATGGAATCCATATCCGGTGAGTCTCAGTCCCTAGCTCAACCACAAGACCAGCCTTTCTCTTCCCCACATGCTCAATAGGGGGGCCCAGTTTTCAAACTCTGGTGTACATGAGAAGTACAGAGACACCATCAACTTCCCCAAGTGCCACAAAGGTGTTTAGGAGTCCTCATTCAATTTTTGGGCACTGACACACTAAAATATCCCTTTCAACCATCTTCAGCATGCAGGCGTGGAATTTGGGGGCCTAATTTAGGTCCTCAGGTTAACTGGGCTCACACACCTAGTGTACTCATTTTATGACGTTCCATTTATCTTTTCCCTTCCCTCATAGACTATGAATCTACATGCATTTCTGTAGACATTTGTAAGGCACAAGATAAGAAGAGTTTTGGTGATGCTGCTGCTTTTCTGAAAATGGTGGGCCACAAATGTGTGAAACTTCAGTGTAAATTGATGACTATGCCCTAAACCTTTCTTTAGTTAAGTTGGGCAATCTGCACATATTTTTATGCATGTACCTTCCTGTTCAGCTAGTCATTACTCACAGAACAGCTCATTCTGATTGCTGTAGTCTTCAGGTTTTATTGTTTTAATTGGGCAAACACTACACACCTTGACTTTGCTCATGAAGTCTGTGGTGGGGCAGTGCCCCACCCCCATGCCAGACTGGGCTACAACAGGCTAGAGCAGCTGCGTGAGATGGCAGCCAATCAGGGAGGGCCTGTTAGAGAGCCAGTCAGGGCCAGTATTACAGCCAGCCAATCAGGGCTAGGCTAGTCCCTATATAAAGGCTGCCCAGGAAAGGAGCAGGCAGTCTCTCCCAGGCCTTTAGAGGGTAAAGGTCTGTATCTTGTGTGAGGAGACTAGCACCAGGGACAGTGTAATGCTGGGTAGGTGTAGGGAGCAGAAGGGAACTCCCACCTGGTACCTGCCGGGCTGCAGGCCCTGAGAAAAAGGGCCTAGCCGGTGCAAAGGGGCTGAAGAGGAAATGGCCCAAGGAGAGAGATGGACAAAGAGAGAGAAAAGGAGGGCAGGCAGGAAGGCTACTGCCAAAGGATCCCTGGGTTAGGACCCAGAGTAGAGGGTGGGCCTGGATCCACCCTCCTTGCACTTCCACCTGGCTGTTTAGAGTGCCCATCATGGGCTGCACCAGACCCATGCCAAAAGGGGTTAGACTTTGGCGTGTGGTTGGCCATTGTGGCTGGGGCAAAGAGAAGGACTGCTGATAACACCAAACCCTGGGAAGGGGGTGAGATGGGAGCAGTGGGCACTGCTGGAGGGCAGTGTCCTAAGAGGATGCTGGGAGCAACGTGGGTTGAGATGCCAATCTTGGGCAAGAGATGGGTGGGACACCACTGGCAGAGGGTGTGCTGCAAGAACTGAGCTAATTCCCAGAGTGAACCGCAGGAGGCGCTGGGGTGGTGAGTCCCAACCCCGTCACAAAGTCCAAAGCCAGCTTGTCACACCTCTATTAATTGTGTGTATACAATCAACTCCTAGTAACGAGTTACATTCTGTACATCTAATCTAAACATCTTTTTGCAAGCTCCTGATCTGCAATGCAAATGTGTAGATTTCTGATGAAGCTTTGATTCCATTTGAAGCTAATCTTCAAGGGCCCAATTCAATGCCCACTGAAGTCAGTGAGAAGACTCCCATTGGTTTTGGATGGGGACCCAGCTGCACTGAAAGAACAGTGCTTCTGAGTTTCACAAAATGCGTTTCACCATCGTTTGTGAAATGAGGAGTCCAAAAAACAAATTAGCAGCAGCAGGAATATCAGTTAGTCCCCAAATTTCTTCTTTCTTATGGTACTTCTGAAAGATCACTGGTATATTAAACATGGAAGAGCTCATTCCTTATGCTCTATTGACACTAGAGATGGAAGCTAAGACACACCCTAGGAGTCAATGGCGCTGTGCAAATTTATGATAGCTGAGTCTCTGGTCCAGAGTCTCTGCTCTCCATTTATCCTCCAAAGCCGTGACAAGCAGACAGTGACAGCATTCCTTTCCTCGCACTGCTCTGTCTCATCTCTGAGCTAGTGAGGACCTTTCTTGGTGCGAGAGGATTGGACTTCTGTTACTGTTCAGTCATTGGTCTCTGCTGAATCTGGATGCCAAGCTCAGCCGACTCAGATGGTACTTTTGTGACATTGACACCAGTCACAAGGAAACAGACCTAGCCCACTATTGTTGTTTTCCAAGAGTACTGCTGAACTGGAGACATCTGACTTAGATATGTGCATGCTGCCTTGGACTATTAATTAGGAGAGTTGCTAAGAAAGGTTCAGAAAAAGGATCAGACATTTGTATGAATAAGAGTAGTGGCTGCACATACACTAGTTAGGGAGAGACAGAGATCATTTCTCATGCTTAAAATACAGGTCTTGACCCCCTCCAACAGGGGGCAACTGCAGGTTGTATGTAACTACATAGTACAGTGCCCTTGTTTCCCCCAAGTATAGCATCTTTAAGTCCCCAGTCCTGCAAACCCTTATGCATGTGCTCAGAAATAAGAATATACATAAGGGCTTGCAGGACCAGTGCCTAAAAACTAAGCACTCTGCAGAGAGAAGCATCCATTTTGTGATGAGCTCAGTGTAGACGTCAAAGGGACACACACACATTGCTCTCTCATTGAGACTTCACTTTTGTTTTTATGGTTCCCTTAATCTAAAATAAGGTACATTCTAACAGAATTGATATATTCTCTTTGAGCATGGACTAGTATAGCAAGGAGTACATTTCACTTCATACTAGAATATTGCAAAATCAAGTGCACCATGGAGTTTTACAACTATGTAATACCTAGTTAATTTCAAAGACAGGATTCCGGCCTAGATGGTCCATTGGTCTGTTCCCTGCATGACATGTCTTGCATGCATGTTTACTCTCTTGTAATTGAAGATTGTCTATTTCCATGTTTAAGTGAGGGACAGTAGTCAAAACAGCAATTTCCTTCACTCACCATTTTCCAGATTATTACAGAGAATCTGGTATACTCTAGCTAGCCATCCTATGCTATGCTATGGGAGCCAGAGTGTGGATAATGCAATTGGAGCACAGAGACTGTGGGTCCTAGGCAATGAGCGCACAGACTCTGCTCATAGATGTTATACCATCAGTGATGCATCCCAGAGGCAGAGAAATGTGAGACAACAGGCCATGACTCTTCTCAATACCTCCTCTGGCCCTGTGCAAAGGAGAGCACACCACACCACCCTCTCCCAGGGCAGTGGAGCTACTACTTCAACACACGCCTATAGGAGGCACTCAAGAGCAAGTCTAAGTTACAGACTCTGCACAGGCTTTGCCTAACATTTCCAAAAGAAGCCTCTGATTTTGGATGTCCAACATGAGATGCCTTGGGTCTAACTCTCGGAAGTGCTGAATGTTCACTGCTCCAGCTGATAACAGGAGCTCTAGGTTTACCAGTGCCCCAGCTGGGCGTGGGGGAATGAAACTTGAGTTGGGCACCCAAAAGTCAGAGACCACTTTTGAAAACACTGGCTTAATTCTTTTAGTACTCATCCAGCCCTAGAGAACTGGAGAAAGTAGCTCACGATAAATAGACACACACAATTAGCTTTTGACTAAGACACACTGAATTAAGGGGGGGGAAACTGTTTTCATTCTAGGATGTAAATAGCATCTTTTTTAGAAGCTGAGAGAGAGAGCACCTCAACTAACTAAAATTGCACATTGACTGAAATATGCGAGGCTGTCTTTCAGATGTATACTTCAGACACAAAATGAAACGTATCAAAGTGCCTGATTTGACGTGGCTTGCAGCTGTAAGGCAAAGTGACTGTCCCATTTTTTCCCCCCTAAGGCAAACACACAAGATTTTCTTGATATCTTTGTCTTTCTAGAAGTCTTTGAAAACCATCTGTAGAGATTCATAAAGGGTATTTGTGTTTTAAGTAAACTGCAAAAAGGGATCTATACTGAACAGATGGAAACAAATCAAAAAGCTTACCAGGATGCAGAAAAAACAGCAACAGTTGGAAACCACCAGATACGAATGAGTAGGCAGGTTGTCTGCCATTTTTATTACACTGAGCTTATGCATCTATTTCCCCGCACTTCTTGCAGTGGACAGTGTGGTGTGATCATATCAATATTTTGTTTCTCTTTCACTTTTCCAAAGGCTATAAAATATTTCCCTCAGATGTCCTCGCTATTTTGGACCAGCTCTCCCTCTGCATGTCATTTCAACAGGAATTGTTCTTATTGTCAGTGTCTGTTCACCAAAGTGGCTAAATGCAGCTACTTTTGAAGTGTATTGTATGTGACAGCAAAATTTTTCCATGGAACGCCAAAACATTTATGAACAGATAAGTTGGGGAGAGATGTGCTAGACAGTACAATCAATCCAACAGACTACAGATTTTGTGTTTGTTTTTGGGTAGTGGTTTCGGACACATTTCAAAGAAGTGCAGGATTGTTTACTCAGTAAAATGCTTTCATAGGAGGCATAATAAGATACGAAATGGTGTGTTACTGGATTGCGTGGGTATTAATGGGACTTCCTGAACGTACCAGCAAAACCCAAAAAAAGAAAAACCTAAAAAAAAGTCCCCAGTGTTTAAAACGTTTACCTTGATTTTCAGATCTAGGCTGCTTGTTCTTTTATCAGTGGGCTGTTATTAGTCAGAGTTTGCATGTGCACATGTAAGAGAGGCTTCTGTGCTACTGGTGAAAAGCGTTTGTCCCATTTTAGATCAGTCGTGTAACACGAAGTACAAACTGTACCCTGGCTATGTCTTCACCGCCAAAAAGGTGTGTTTTTACAGCGAGATAGCTCAGTAGGTCAGTGGTGCAAGTACAGTGGTCCAGTCCAGTATGCCGTACCAGTGAGATATTTATAGCTGGTATGGCATACCAAAAAGACACAGGAGAAGCCCGCCCCTCAACCCGCCCCCAGCCCTTCCATGCAGCTGCATCTCCTCAGTTCTCCTGCCTGGGGTCTGTACAGCAGCCCCACCGGAGGACAGGACTGGGGAGAGTAGGGCTGGGGGCAGAACATGCAGCTCCTCCGGCGTGGCTGCTGTACCGCCCCCAGCCCTGTCCTCTGGTGGGGCTGCTGTACAGACTCCAGGCAGGAGGACTCAGACACAGTTGCGTGGAAGGGCTGGGGGTGGTACAGCAGCCACGCCAGAGGAGCTGCACGTTCTGCTCCTTTCGCCACTGCGGTTCCTGCCTGGGGTCTGTACAGCAGAAGTGTCTGGCGCAGCAGAAGTCTCTCCCCCACAGCTAAGGTGGGATGGATGTGGATCATGGGGAAGGGACGGGGAGGGCATAGGGGCCCCGGGCTGGAGGCAGGGCGGGGAGGAGTCATGTGGGGAGATCACACACCCTCTTGTGTCCCTCCCATGAGTGCAGCATACCGGCAAGAAATGATTTCTACTTGCACCACTGTGTAAAGTCCCAGTGCAGACCAGGCACAGGTGGAGACAAACCCAAGGCAGTAAAAACTACTGGTGCTTTGTCTTCATTAAGAGCTTTCCCTCCCTCCTCCCCCCAAAATGAAGATCTAGCCTCTTTCTCAAGGACTGCTAGGAAGAACCAGCAGGCATGGGCACCAGGTTTGTATAATTTTTGGTGGTGCCTAGAACGGATCCAATTCCCACCCCCCACACCTTCTTTTGTAAGCTGATATATATCCTTATCCCTGTCCACCACCCCTCCAGCTGGGGCCAGGAGCAGGGCCATGTCTCCAGGAGGGGGGACCTGGATAGGGATAAGGGGGCCGAGCTCCGGGCGTAAGCCGGGACCCCAGGCATAGGGCCAGCAGCAGAGTCCTAGGCGTCAGCCGGTACCCCACGTAAAACGTGGGGGTGCTTCAGCAGCTCCTGCATCCCTAGTTCCCGTACCTATGAAAATAAGTTTAAGCGGGCCCTTCAAGTTGATGCTCAGTGGACAATTATGAACAGAGACATTGTTCACATCAAAATGTATGTAAAATATAAGCCCAAACATTGGTGGAGCCCTGCCCACGTTCCTAAATATTGGTGGAGCACGGGCACCATGGGCCCATATAACTCACTGCCTATGCCAGCAGGTTTTACTCTGACTCTCTTTTTCTGCAGACCTTTTGCTTCCGAATCTGTTTCTCACACTACTTACGAACAGGGCTACTAAAAGTAGTTTAGTCTATTTAGACTGTCAGCAATTTGGGACAAGGACTGTCTCTTGCTATGTGTTTATAGAGCTGCTAGCACAACAGGGCGCCAATCTTGGTTGGAGTCTCCAGGTTCTAATGCAATATAAAAGGACAAGAAGGGGCCAGTTCAGAAAAAGAAGAGACCTGGAGCCTGTCAAGACCTCCTAATGCTCTTCAACCCATACACATTAACCCCATATCCCAGAGGTATGGATTTTTCAGCATTGACCAAGGCTGATACTACTGACTTCAATGGGAGTTTCCCTTTGACTTCAGTGACAGCAGAATTTAGGCCAGTGCTGAGAACCTTTGAAAAATCAAGCCCACTCAATTCTCTGAAATGCAATTTCTTGATGTCTTTTCTTCCCAGAGTATTTTAACCCTGTGATGATACCTCGTTCTTATACAGCATTTTTCAGTAGATCTCAAAGTGCTTTACAAAGTACATCAGTATAATTATCCCCATGTTACAAATAAGGCACATAGAAGGGAAGTGACTTGCCCAAAGTCATCCAGCAGTTAGTGGCAGAGTTAGGAATAGAACTTATGTCTTCTGAGTCCATGTCCAGTGCACTCATCTCTAGCCCATACAGGCCCTGTCCACCCAGCTTCCAGTATTGGTTGAAGAGATCTGACAGCAACTGATGGAAAAATAACCTTCAGCTGATGATGCCCATTCACCAATCTCCAGCCAAATTGTTGTGGTCTTCCATGCAACATTTCTTACCACCATTCTAAGCCACATTACTGGGGAAACTAAATAAAGCCTATGAATGTTCTGTTCTTTCCAATAATGGGCTCACTTTCACTCAGCATCATTCTGTTCCTGAAGGACTATACTTCAAGAGCAACATTCACTTCATGTGGATCAAATCAGAGTCATGGCACTTTGTGTAGGTGAAGTGTAGTGGTTCTGGTGAAGCACAATACCTCCTCCTACCCACATGACATGGACCCAAGACATGGACCTGCGGCACCTGCCTGCAAAGCCACTGAATGATCTTTACTCCAGCCTAAATCTCATGCATGTAAGAACCAGGGCACTTGGATCCATATAACTGCAAATCAGCTGAGCTCGGTCCAACTTAGGCTGGCGTAGACACTTTCTGGTTGCACTACAGTGGGGCACATTTCACCCTAAAACAGAGGTAATGTTTTTATTGTGGGGAAACAGGGATGTTGTCAACATTGCTGAGAAAAAGGTTGAACAGCAGCCATCTCCATCCCAGCTGTTATAACGGAAGTAAAGGTTTGTAAATCAAGGCAGGGTGTTCTGTAGAGGGGCCACAAACCCTGCAGGCTGCTGCTTCTCCTCCTCCCCATAACCTTTGCCTGCAGCAATTAAGCTATAGGCCACAAGGCCTAGTGCTCAGCGACGCATCACTGTGTTGGGCTCTCCTGTCACCACAGGGCCCAGATTCCAAGGATCTCCCTTTAATCCCCCCTTGAGTAAATGACGTGTTTTAACATCTTTCAGGAAGTCATTCTACTAAACAATATGCATAGCAAGCTGTTGCAAAGTGAGACATGCATTCACTCTTCCGTGTCTTTAAAGCCCTAAGATGACAGGAAGTTCTCCACCTCAATCTAGGGTGCTCTAAAGGCCACCGAGGCTCCCACCATGTTCCTATCTTCATATACAGTAAATAGAGCTAACTGAGTTCCTCCCCTTGCTAGGTCCCAAGCTTCCTGCCTTATGCTTCTTGCTGGTACTGAAGAGAAAATGTTTAAAAGTCTGGAGGGCCTGTCCAGTTTAGCACCCCCAAATTCTTATCTGACATGAGTCTGCAAAAATGATTTCTTTCACAGCTTTTCTGGGACACAAGGGACCATTATGATCATCTAGTCTGGTCTCCTACATAACAAAGGCAATAGTATTTCTGGTTGGTTGGCGTTGTAAGCACAGACCTTACCCCCTGCATCTCCAGCACGTTTTGCTTCCAGATGGACCAAAAATCCCACTAGTGTGGGTGAGTGCTTCTCAAGGTGTGAAAGTGTTACAAATAATCAGACCCATCTAAAGGAACACAGGAACTTTGCATTCATGAGAGCCTATGTGTGGGCTGGATTTTTATGCTGCTTTCCTCCCCCTCTGCTACGCACTCTGGTAACATGCCTGATGTAAAACTCCACATCTTCTGGAAGCTGTTTAGCAAATAAAGCAGGGCTCTGATACATCAGCAGGCATCCTACTAACGCCTTTCACTTTGAGAAGTAAACAGTAGAGTTCCCGCCATTATGTTCGATCACTGTCCAGAAGTTATTAGGAAGCTAATTAAAACGAATAGATTGCTTTAGCATTCAGAGTTCATAGCACATTAATTCAACAGCACAAGATACAGAGGGAAGACAAAGGCTGAAGAAAAGGCCAAGGACAGTACAGAAATATTCCCTAGAATGTTTTTTTTTTTCTTGTTGTACAAAAGACAAGTGTGTCTCCTGGCTTATCTAGGTACACTTATAAAGATTTTTTGAAAACCCACTCTTTTCTCTGTGCATTTTGCTGTAAATTATTAGCCTGTGATAAAATTAAATGAAAATACAAATGCTAAACTAGCGTTAAAGGTTCCAGTTTTAAGAATCACAAAAGCCAGGAAATTCAGCACTGATACTGAGATTCCCTTTGCTGGACTGGCCATGCTACCAGGTACTGCAACTCATCTGCCCTTCTTAAGCACCTTAGATAGTCGCACAGGGTGAGATTGAACGAAGAGGCAGGCTCTGCTCAAGGAGCAAAACTAGACCCAGTTTCTGCATTGGCACAAAATGGGGGTGTGCATATGAAACATCCCTGCCTGATGTCCCCCCTCAGGGGCCATGCACAATGGCGCCCACTGAAGTCAAGTTGCACAGAGCTGCTGTTGACTGCCTGCATTTGTCTCTCAAGAGAAGGGAGTGGGTGGCCCCAACTGAATTTGCTATTAGGCATCGAGGGGAGGTGGTGGCACTGCCCCCTCTTTCTATAGGATCTGCCAGACAGGGTGACAATTGTGATAGGGGTTTTTAACGTGGACATTTGCTCACTAGGAACTGGATGAGTCCACTCATGTAGCAGACAGATACCCAGACAGGGAAGACTTTAGGGATCTGAATATGCAATAGACAGCGGGATCCTTGCATCCTCATTGAGCCCCACTGCTTATAATGGGCATCCATCTGTATGGAGACAATTGCAGGATTGGGAGTTGGATCATTTGGGCTGGAGTCAAACAGGTTTGCTAGGGTTGAAAATATGGGAGGGCTAAATCCTGCCCTAACTTGCACCCTGACAAACCTCGTAGGCTCCAAGCAGGATGCACAGGGTACAAGTGAGAGCAACATTTAGGTCAAATACAAGATAAGACAAAACACAGCTTTAAAGACTCATGAAAAATAGCTGTTGCACAACCTTGGATCCTGTAACTAGATCAACACTGATACCTGCTCAAGTCAAAGGAGGTCCCTCTGGGCAGAGCAGTCCGTCTGCTTGCATCTGATTTCAGGGACTTAGAGTGGGAGTCTCAAAAGCACTTAGGTGACTGTCTATGGGTTTTATACTACCACCTCAACACTGTAGTTCAGGGACACCTTCCAGGTAAAATCACACCAAGTCACTTTGGAAAATACTATGCTTAGTGTCTATTTTTTTTAAATTACATCAAAGTTTCTTCTAAATGTTTCCCCCCCCCCAAATATACCACAGTGTCATAGGCCTCATTTATAGCCCTTTCACTGAGAAAGGTGAAGCTAGTGCTATGCAAAATCATATCTTCACTCATTTTTCAGGTCGCTAACTAAAAATAATAAATATAGAAACAGAGACACAGTCTAAGGAAGTTTGCTTGTTTTAAAAATACCAGTGACATGATTTCTTTGCCATATTCCAATCCAATGCAAATTAATACATCTGAATTAAGAGAACATGAAAAACAGCATTAATTATAGAAATATCAACCCTGCTATATAGAAGCTCAACCACATGCTGCTATAATACATCCTAAAATTAAGAGGACTCCTATTAGTGACACACAGCAGGAATAAATAAATAGATAAACCCAGCTACCTAAATTGAACCTTGTGTAATATACAGTTGACATTTGTTGACAATGCTAATCCACCATTTGTTAATCCTGGATCACTCGAGCAATGTACGTATATGCTTCAACTATGACCTCAGAGCTTATATTTAAAGCCACACTGACTTTAAAAAAGAAAATTGTTCAACTATTAAATTGGCTAACAGATAAAAATATATCAGATGGAAAGTACTCATTAGAGTCTATTGATTTTTAAACTTGGCTTCTTCAGGTAGAAAATTAAACTCAGATTCAACATCCATTAATTTTTGTCATGCTACAGATAGTAAAAAATGGTGCCACCTTCAGACTGGAGGTAGTATTACAACTTCCAATACCGTATTTAAGAGAATGCAAATAGAAAAGTATGGAATTTAATTGACGACTCAGAGGTGTGCAGAGCAGGAGCAGTTCCTGATGGGAAGAGGTTAGCAAGAGATTCAGGAATATCCCTTCCTTCACCTTTGCACCCCAAATTTCCACATTTCATAAATATTCCCCACTAGGGATCAGAAGTCAGCACTAAATGACTGACATTTTCAACGGGGGGGAGGGGTAAACAGAGAGATGCTAAGCAATGCACAGCTCTTGAATAACAGTCCTAATGCCCATGGTGAAAGTCCTGCTCTTCAGGGCTAAATGAGGTAATCGGATGTATATTACAGTACATGTACGCCTGCAATAAAGATACCAAACTCTGATGCTAATTCTCAATTTTAAATATCTCAGTCCATTACACGACAATCTTCAGACCCTTTACCCACAAGAGCAGGTTGGGGTAGGAAAGACAAAAAGAGGTACATGTTTACCCTTATAAAAATAAGTATCATCACTAGATGCAACCTTACCTGGCAAGCCATAAAGAAAAGAAATTAAATGCAATAGCAGGTACTCCTTGCTGAGAAGCCACTTTGGATGTAAAGCTTCAGGGGGAAATAATTAAGTTTAAAACAGAGGCTGCTGCTTGTCAATGAAGAGAGATGGTACAGGACGAGAGCATTCTGTACTAATGTAGTAACACAGTTGCAGTGTCTGGCGCTATTGCTTCAATGTACAGTTTTAGGATGGCATCCAATTATCTCTCCTAGTTAGGAAGGGTCAGAGTTTTTCCTGTTATTACAGGCAGTATTTTTCTCTTGCTATTAACACCTGAATTCATTCGCCGTGACCTATGCAATCTGACTAAGGCTATGGCTACACTGCAGAACTTACAGCTGCGCTGCTGTAGCACGGCTAGTGCAGACTCTCTAAGCCAGTGGGAGACAGCTCTGCCATCGACTTCATTACTCCAGCCCCTGCGAGCGGTGGGAGCTATGTCAGCACAAGAAGCTCTCCCACTGACTTAGTGCTGTTCACTCTGGCGCTTAGGTCGGTCTAATTTACATCGCATGAGGGGTGGCTTACTCACATCCCTGGGTGATATAGTTTATACTGACATAAGCTGTAGTGCGTACATAGCCGTAGTAGATAGCTTTCCCTCTCCTCCAAGCAATCAGTTGGCTTCAGACATCAATTAGACATGCAAGGATGAGTTTACGTTGTACAATTTTCTTTACCACAGAAGTGGTATAATCTCCCCAATCAGCAGCTCCATTGTCTCCTGTCATGGCAGTTTAAGTTCAGAAGGCAAGGACTTGAAGAACATGCTGTCTGGAGGGGATCTCTCTAAATCATAGCTGTGCCACATTGGGGAGGCACTGCAGGGGAACTATCCTGCAATTGTCTGTAATGTACCAGCCCTGTGAATAAACAGAGGTTTTCACTCTCCATCTTTTATGAACATTAATTCTTCCTGCCGTCTTCCAATAATAGTGTGATTCTGGCAGACCAGGTGCCAACTCATGACAAAGCCCCCGGGTCTCACTGAACGCTGACAATGCATAGCTGGAAACCAATCTGGCTCACCCGTGTGTTAGTATTGTTAAAACAGGGTTTAGATTTATAGACACATTTTTAGTGTTTGGACTTTATGAAATGCTTGTGAGTTACTGCACGTATTAATCTCACTTATAATATCTGTATCCCACGTTATAAAGTAACAGTTAAGTGTTTGCTTTGTAGCTATAAAACTGTTTGCTATGAAACTGGAAACATACTTCTGCCCCAGCCCAGTCAGGAGAGAAGCATTACCAAGTGTGAAATACTAGTTTACCACAAGAGGGGTTATCTCCTGCCCAACAAAAGAAGGCCCACAGACACCAGACGAACCATTATGGAATATCAGTGAACAAAAGACTTTGTTGATTGCTCATCCTGCACCCACGAAGAAGGGAAGTGCACAAACCCTCCTCCCATCACAGTTTGAACTCTGAGGGAAGGGAATAAAAAAATCCCTGAACAAAAGAAACTGAATCACAATACTGCTTGATATTTGGAGAGGGCAATATTTCTAAGCATAAGCAAGAAATCCCAAAGCTGCTTAGCTTGTGTTAGCCCTGAAGGACATCTAGAGTTTGCATACTATAGCAGATTCTATTATCTTTTGAAACCTGAGATTAATTCATTTGTGTGTGTAGATTTACCTTCTTTAACCTTGTAAATAACTCTTACTTCTTCTTCCTAGTTAATAAATCTTTAGTTGGTTTATTACAGGATTGGCTACAGGCATTGTCTTTGGTGAGAGATCTAAGGTACAATTGACCTGGGGTAATTGACTGGTCCTTTGGGACTGGGAGTAACCTGGATACTGGTGTGATTTTTGGTGTAAGGGACCATCTATCACAAAGGTAAGTTTGCCTAGGTGGCAAGATAGACCAGAGTGTCCAAGGGGACTGTCTGTGACTCCAGGCTAAGGCTGTTATAGCACTTGACGAGTTCACTTGGTTGGTGAAATCTAATTCTAGAACACAACCAGTTCAGGGTTTGTGCTCTGCTTTGTAACAGTCTGCCCTGAGGTTGGCACCCACATTTTTGAGCCACTCCCGACCTCTTGACTACTAGAGCCTACTATCTTCTGTGAAACATAGGAATGCTACTGAATCGCTTTGACTGGGTGCATGGTTGACTCGTTTCCACAGTACATGTAGTACACACACTCAGCAACGGTGCTTTCAATTGTCATTTTCTTCAGTGGATGCAAAGCAGTCACCTCACTGTCCCCATCCATGAAACATGGGTCTTGTGAGGGTCAGTCAGTCAATGTTTGTGTCGTGCTTTGATGTTCTCAAATGGAAGGTGCTCTAAGTGCAAAGAATTGTTTTTATACCGTATTTATCAGTACAGTTAATATACTATCACAGAGTTGTTATTTGAGCATGTACTGCATGTTAATAAGAACAAGAATATTGTTGCATGTAGGCACTAAATTTTATCATAAGAGCAGTTTATAAACATTAACTAATACTCACCTCATTCCCGTGAGATAGGGAAGTATGGATTAGCTCCATTGTACGGTTGAGGAAACAGAGGCACAGAGGCTAAGGCTAGGTTTTTCAAAGGGGCTAAAGAGAAATAGGTACATGGGTCTCATTGAATAGTATGGTATATTACACCCTAATCTGGAATGGTAAAGCTAGTATATTATGGTCCTAATCTGTTTGCAGTTCTCAAATACAAACTTTGCATGGGACTTTAGTTAACATACATCCAAGAATCATCAGCAACATCCTAGGCTGATCAGACAAATGGGAGATAAGGGTCAGTTTAGCACAAAGCTTCTGGAAAGTTGGCCAGCTGTATCCCTATAATGGTACTATTGTAAAGAATGCAAGGCAAATTAGTGCTTCTTAACTGTCATTTCTCAACTCCAAAAAACATGGATTATATCCACTCCAATCCAGAGTCAAGATGTTTTCTTCCTTTTATTGATAACTCACATGGGGTAGTTCAGTCAGATTCAATGGGACTCCTCACATAGTGTTTGCATGTCTCTGCCCATCAGTTGTTGTCACTTTGACACGATATTTTACACTTTACTGATATATGTTAAGATGACAGTGGCATAACTGAAGACGAAAATGTCATTTACAACACTTCATCAAAACACATTACAGTTTTCTTCAAGCCAAGGTATAAGACGTAAAGATGAAGCCAGAATGAAGGAATTTGTCACAAGTCAGCAAGACTTGCTAGGTCTGCAAACAAAGATTGCCCTCAAGAAACCAGAATCACTCCTGTGTGAGTGGCATATATTGGGGTCCAATTATTCCTTCAGATAGAAAACTCAATATTGCCAACCCCAAATGTTCAAAAATCATGAGTCAGGCTCACCAAAAACATGATTTTGAAGCCAAAGATAATAGATTTGGTGTTTTTTTTATTTGCCTTCTGCTTTTTGAGCCTTTAGAATGCACTGCGGGGGGGGGGGGGGGGTGTCACATTTTGAAACTTTCTCCATAATCACAAAGGCTAGAAACTTACTTTTTCTTTAAGAATGAAGGCTGAAATCACCACACATCCACTTGACTCCAGGAGCTGGGGCTTTAAAGAAAACAATAATTATCATGAGACTCATAACAAAATCAGGAGAGTTAGCAACACTGAAAACCTTATAATTAAAATAAGTCCGATGGCTTTCATTCCTGTTGCCTATGAACTCCTCACGAATATGAATGGATAGGGAAAAATTATTAACCCAATTTTATAGATGGGAAACCAAGGCACAGAGAGTAAAAGACTTGCCCAAGGTCAAATAAGAAGTCACTGGTGTAGTCCAGAATTGAACGCAGCTCGCCTGTGTCTCAATCCAGTGCCTTAACCACTGCCCTAAATTCACCAGCCCCAATGCTTTCTGTGACAGTTTGTGACGGAGGTAAGCAGGCCTCTTATTCCTGCCTGACAATAAAATCATTTCCCCTTCCCTCCAGTATCCCCCAGCCCATAGCTCTTGCTTTTAACCATAGGAACAGCGATTCTGTGTGGCTTGTGTGTGTACCTAATGCACTGGGTCTGTTTTGTGTTTAAATAGCTGTGAAAAGCACTGTGTGTGTTTTACCCAGAGATATATTACACTTGATTAGGCAGTGCGCTGGAGCGCAAATGCTACAACAGGAGATGGACGTGCTTAACTAGCGGTTTCAGCCTGTGCTCCGCTAACAGGAGGTCAAGGGAAAAATAACTGTATCTGACTGCTGTGTCAAGACACTCAATTGGAGCATTTATAAACCCACGGAACTAGTTGCTTCAGACGGCGTAGCAGATTTATTTTCCTCAGTTTAACTCCCTCAAAATAATGTGGCAGTTGGCAGGGCTTTGTTTGCTTTATGCTCCTTCCAAAGGGCAGGGGGACCTGAATCTTCCAGATGAATGTCTGTGGGTAACTTAGCAAAAAGTTGTTTCTAAATCTGGCTGTTGTCTTTCACCAATACAATGTTTGGGGAAGTGAAGCAGTTCTGAGCTACCTGTGCAGTTGCCTTATGGTAGATCATGAAGCAACACATTTTGATTTCAATTGCAGAATATTTAGCAAATATAATAGAGAAATCCAACATTCCTCTTTTTAAATTATTGAATTATGAGGTGCGTCTTAGTCATAAGAACAACAGCTATTTTATGGTCAGTCCTGCTTTAAAAAAAATAAACAATCAAACTCTTATGGAAAAAAAGGTCCTAATCTTTCTATCGGATGAGTTATTTAAAAAAAAAAAGCTGTAGAATTTTGTATGTATATCCCTGCTATGATATTCCATGAGATAATTTTAAAAAACCTATAGAAAAGATCTCCTTCACTGTCAAATTCTTATGACAGAAGCCTATTGAATTTGGGGTTGTATTTTATTTTCAGGTATAGCTGAACTGTGAAGGCCCAATTACAATCACATTCACACCATTTAACCTCCATTGATTTCAATATTGTTATGCCTGGATTGCCCCAATGCAAGTATTATCAGATTTAGACCCCATATTTTAATAGGCACACTAGTACAAGTGATACAGCTAGACAAGGAATGGTTTTGATTCCTTATTGCCACAAAATTCATGAATGCGCCTCCAAATCCAAACTTGTCTTCTGATATCCAGCTCAGCTCTGGCTCCAACCCTGCCCATCTCAGTTGCCATTATAAGACATGTAACAATGACTAATCCCTCCCTGTATGCTACTGCTACATTAAAGCTTTTGTACTAATAGTAAGACTTAGACGCTTACCAGCAACCAGCACAGATCACAAAGAAAGGGGCAGAGGGTGTATCTGATATGCCAATTGGCAAATGCCCATAAAATTAATATTTCAAGGAAGTTCCTTGTGATAGTGACATTGTCTTTCTCTCTTGGGTTCAGTACCAAGCACATTGTCGGCTCTTTAAAGAACAAGAACAGAGGCATCGCCACGCTTCACAATAGCTACCATCTACCTACCAATTTGTTTTAAATCTGTACTACTCCATTAACTTCACATGAGAGACAGATACTAGTGATTTCCAGGGTTGCCAGCCCTTCAGGATTGTCCTGGAGTCTCCAGGAATTAAAGATTAATCTTTAATTAAAAAGATTATATCATGTGATGAAACCTCCAGGAATAGGTCCCACCAAAACTGGCAACCCTATTTACACCAGCGTGAGAAAAGTCACAATCAGGCACTGTGAGAGGTTTCTGAGGGTAGCCTCAAATAAAATACATTATGGTAAAACAGAGCCAGGGTCCCAAAGGAAGAGAAATAACTTCCCTGTGTCTCAAGACATGACACCTACTTTCTATCACGGCTGAAACCAGAGCTCCCCTCCCAAGTGGCAATGCCTTGGTACCAAGTTTACAGGAAAGGATCCCCTTATCAGGTCCCCAAAGACTCTCTGCATGTAATGCGATGCGATAGGCAGGCCCCACTGGAACAGTGGATGCATTGACACCCTTATGATCTGACTGTCTGGTGCAACAGACACTGGCTCTAATACAGTGGGTTTTCTCAGAGAAAAATCAATTCCTCTGGGCCCATCTCCGATTTTTCTTACACAGGAATTAGGGGGCAATCAAAATTCTACTGAAGTCAATGGAAAGTGCCCTATTGACTTCAGTGAGTTTTGGATCAGGAGCAACTGCACCAAAGTCAACATCATTACAGCCTGGGGGATGAGACCATAGGCCTACTACAGCACTCCTGTCATGAGAATGCTTATGGGCAGGGACAATGTGGATGAACTCCACCATGCTGGACAGAGCTTCAGAGAGGCAACTGTATTTTTAAACTGCATTTAGCAGAGTTCTAACTTGCAGATTTCACTTTTTAAAAGGTAACCACAATCTGTAGCTGCCAGTGAATATTTCAAAAGCATTTAAATGAAACACTTTTACCTTCATGCCTTTTGGCTACATAAACTGAGACAACAGCTGAAATCCAGTTACTGTG
Organism: Lepidochelys kempii; assembly: GCF_965140285.1. Classification (NCBI taxonomy): domain Eukaryota; kingdom Metazoa; phylum Chordata; order Testudines; family Cheloniidae; genus Lepidochelys; species Lepidochelys kempii. The sequence continues at coordinate 18,734,661 of NC_136394.1, read as the reverse complement.
GAATAGTCCCAAGTGCATTTCCATAGGTAATTGGTTAGTCAGCTGGAAGATACAAAGTAATTTTTCTTTAGACTATGTCTACCCCACACTTTCATTATTAAAACTTTTGACACTCAGGGGTGTGAAAAATACACCCCATTGAACAATAAATGTTTTAACAACGAAAAGCTCTCCTGCCATCGAAGCTACTGCCCCTCATTGGGGGTGGTTTTATTTTGTCATCAGGAGAGCTCTGTACTGGTGACAAAGAGCGATTACACGGTGTACCTTACTACGGCGCCGTCGCAGTGGCACAGCTGCAATGGGTGCAGTGTAGACATAGCCTTAGGTCTCTTTCTTGCTACTGTTTCCGAAGCCCCATGATAGAGATCTTGTACTTGAACTACTGTTCAAAAGGAATTCACATGGCACCCTTCTTCCTTGGAAACGTGAAGTGCCATTCAAAACAAAGCATGAGACCTCAGAGACTTGGATCTCCCACGTGTCTCTGATTTGACAAAAATTAACTAGTTGTCCTGATATTCTTGTTATCATCCAAACTTCTCGTTATTGTCCAAGCCAGCCTGACACGAAGTACAAAGACAAACAGCCTAAAAGTATTTTCTCCTTCAACATCTTGTTTATTGATTTAACAAAAACCTAACACAGATGTACACAGGTTGTAGAGACAAGCAGTAATGTAATTCTTTGATCTGCTGTCACTCAAAATTACGCAAGCTGAATGTGGCTGCCAGATGGGGAGGAGGGACAGCCCATGCTCAGTTTGAAAACAGTCCAACTGCTTAGGGCAAGTCTACCCTGCCACACAGTTTGGACTACCGGGTTGTGAATAGCAGTGCACTCCAAACTGTTGCGACATAACTCTCCTGTGTGGATGCTGAGAGCACAAACGAAAAGGTTTCACTTAGCATTAATGTAATCCTGTTAGACGAGGACTACATTAATACAAAGTAGGAATCTTTCCGCTGATGCTCTTAGTCTGACCTCATTAGGAAGGTTGCCCTACGGTTTAAAACCCATGTACACAGCCATGCTGCACCGGGCATTATGACACATACTGCTGTCAATAGACAACATACATATGCTATGCGCACGTGCACACACACAGGTATATATATAAGGACTCTGAAACCTGTCATAAGAACCTGTACATCTACACATTTCAGTTTGAGGGGATAGTGTATCTGCAGGAAGTGTCTTTCTTCACAACAATTTTCCCCTCAAACAGGAAACCATACAAGCCTATGCTGCCACCAGGACTTCAAGCCAATAAAATATTAGCGGTCTACAGCATATCACCTGCCAGATAACACAAGGGCCTGAAACAAGTCATATTCATTATCCCAGGCCCTATCATGGGAAATAGGACTGTATAAAGAAAAAAATGGAAGAAACTTAGGCCCAGTCTACACGTAAAACTTAGGTCAACCAAGCTACATTGCTCAGGGGTGTGAAAAATTCACACACAAGAGACATAGTTAAGCCTACTTATGCCATAGATACCATTAGGTTGATGGAAGAATTCTTCTCTCCACCTTGCTAATGCCTCTTGAGGGAGTGGATCAACTACAGTGATGGAAAAGCCCCTTTATAGCAAGTATCGACACTACAGCAGCACAGCTGCAGGGCCATAGCTGTAGCATCTGTAGTGTAGAGATACCTTTAAGTCAGGAGGGGTTGGGGGCACAGCCAACAAAAGAACATAAAGCTGCAAATTTCACAAATAATGTAGGGCAAATTAAAGCTTCCGACTTTCTCCTGAGAGCCACTGCTTTCGAATGATGGAGTTAATGTTGAACAATAATTCCCTACCTATGAGCATCTCATAAAGGCAGGGTTAGAGGTTTGTTATTATGTATTGTCTACATTTGCCATTGATGGTTCAAAGGGTGAGCAAACCCCAGGGTTGGGACTTTGTTCTAGTGAAGTGCTACTATGTCCTGCATGCCAAACCTTCTAACCCACAAGAAAGTATTTGAACATTATCCATTTTATAATCAATGCACATGCACACAGCCAGGGAAAGGTAAATACAGAACATGCTGCTCTCCAACACACACACACACTTCGCCATGGTTCACTTCCCAGGATAATCACTCAGGTTCAAATCTGCAGCTGTGATGAATGGCAAGTTTCCAAGTCTTAATGCACCAGAAAGAGGAACTATGGTTTGAAGTGGTTATCTCCCAGTGGGAGGGGAAAAGCAGAGGGAGGGCAACCTTAAATCATGAAGTCACCATTTGGGGTCAGCATTGTGACGTCTGCTGAAAAGCTAACTGCTCAACCACTGGATGAGAAAGAGCATGACTACCATTTTGTAAACAACTGAGAGAGTGGCTAATGGAGAGGTGCAAGTCCAATCAAGTCCTTTTCTATGATAGTGTTTGGTTTTTTTAGGAAGCGGTGGCTGGTCTTTTGGATATAGCACTAGACTGGGAGTCAGGAGACCTGAGGTCTATCCCTGGTTCTGTTGCTGACCTGCTAGGTGACCTTGGGCATGTCTCTGTGCCTCAGATCCCCCATCTGTAAAGTGAGGGTGTCACAGTTACAGGGCTAGCTGCACCTCTGTCTCCTGTGTGGTCTCTGAGTGTACCTCCTTAGTGCCAAGTCTCATGCCTTTCACAGTTCTCCCACTCCTGAACAGTAGCAGGATCAACCATTCTTATACTGCAGGTCTGTCAGAGTTCAGACACCTGCCGTTTTTCCCTTTGGGATTCTGTGAGCATTGGTATACAGGGTTCAGACAACTTCCCAAAACCAAAGTCCTGTTTATTTGAGCAGTAGGAACTGGATTTTAGAACAGTCTATGTGGGCATCTTTCTTACCTAAAGTTTTAACCCCAGCAAGCCTAACTTCTTCAGACACCCACCGGGGAGTCCCTGTGTCTCAGTCTAGCTCTCCTGAACAACTACCACCTCTCAAGCGAGGGCCTCCCTTTTAAGCCCTAATTTGTTCCTAGGTTTTAACCCCTCTGGTCAAAATCAATCTTGTAGACTCAGCACATCAAGCCAGAACTTTCTGAACCATTGGCCCTGCCATTGCCCCTTAACAACCGACAAATATTTGCTCAAGGGTGGCTTATCAAGAGCCATTCTTTTTCTGCCCAACAGTTTTTCCAGACAAACCCCTTGTGAAAGGGTGAACTCACCTCAGGAGCACCTCCTCGTGGCCAGGCAAGATGTAGCAGTTCTCTCCCTGTCTGCCCCCCCCACCTTGCCCCCCGCTGATGGCCACTCTGATCCTCTGCCTCGTCCTGGGCCATGACTTAAGTCCACCCCTTTCAGGGTAACTAAGTCCAACAAATCAATGTTCAAGACTTTGATCAGGTCTTCAGCCCCAACTCTGGGACCTGTGGTTCTCACTCCCTTTACTCAGGGCTCTCTGTTGTCCTTGTCTCCTTCTCCAGTCTTACACCACCATACCAGAGGCTCGTAGGGGAACCCATGCCTTCCCACTAGCCACGACACCAGGTTGCAGCCCAGGGACCCTATAAGGAGTCAGGCCAACTCCTTGCTACAGCTTCCCTGGGCTTCGGCCCTACAGTCCTCTCAGGCCTTCCTTCCCCTCCCCTCACTCACAACCTCTCTAGGTTCACCCTTCTCTGCAGGCCAGGCCCTCCCCTGGAATCTCCCCCACAAAGTTCCAAACTAAAAGTACAAACAAAAACCCACTTGGGCCTGACCTTACTTCCTTCTCAATTAAATCTTTGCAGGGCTCCCTCCCTGCAAGTCTGCTTTCTGCCCTTTTGTCAGGGCCTCCCACCACAGCCTGCTCCATTCCAGTGGCTGCAGTACATCACTCCTGACTGCTTCCAGCCTCCTCTACTCCAGGGAGCATTCCAGGACTTAATCTCCCCTCCTGCTTGGCCCTCTTGGTCTCTCTATTTGCTCATCCCACAGAGTTTCTCTTTCCAACCCCCTTTTGCTCAAAACTTCCTGCCTTTGTCATCACAACCAGTTCCCCCCTAGCAGGGCACCATCTCTAATTACCATCTCACCATCTCTGGCCTACTCTCCAGGTACAGCCCCGGTCTGTTCATTGGTTTCTCAAGCCCATATTAACCCATTCAAAGCCTGTGTGGGGTACACATCCCAATCAAACTAAACTAATATATTCATGCAGTAAACGTCCCAATAGCCAAGTCAACATACAGTATTCATAAATGAGCAGCCCCATGTCTCCCAGAGGGTAATAATATTCACCTCAAGGGTGTATTATGAGGCTTAATCCATTAGTATAGGTAAAGCATTTGGGGATCCCACAGTCGAACGGCTAAATTATACCATATAATATATTCGGCCAGTTCAGCTTGTGTTATATCTTCTATTACAAGTTGGCGTTGGTTTTAACAGGGTGCCATCTTGTCTCCTCTGTTCAATATGTAGATAGGGCTAGAGAAGAGGTGTGGCCTGTGGCGCTTTTAGAATGCTGATGGCACCCAATCCTCTCTCCCACTTCATCCAACCCAATATGAGATGCTGAACATTCAATGCCTGAATGAGATGGGACAGGAGTAAGAGCTGGCTGGCACCAACACTCAGTCCAGGTAAGCCTGAGGTGACTTTAAGAGACCAGGGCAAGTCACTGTAAAACGTGCCACTGCATCCCCACTCCAGAAGGAATTATCAGGGGCCTGGCAATCTGGATTGAATCAAGCCCCTTATGTTTTGTACCATGTCTCTCCTGCTGGGAGCATGCCACTTAGATTCTTGAAGGGATTCATCCAGTGGCTACAACCTCTATCCTTTCATGCTACAGGATGAGAAGGAGCATATAGGTCTGGCCTCCAGTACCACGCACAGTCATCAACAAGGGGCTCAGACTGGGGAGCAGTTTAATCAGGTCCCTAAACAACCCTGACTTTTTCCGTGGTTACATCTCCAAAAGTTAGGGCCAAATTCTGTCACCCTCAGTCAGGTCAATTACTGCCTTACTCCCAGGGCCGGCCTTACCTAAAATGATGCCCTGGACACGGCTGGGGGTGGGGCAGGGTTTGGGGGGTGGAGCTCGGCTGTGAGATGAACAGGGGTGGGGGATGGAATTGGGGTGAGGGGGTGGCAGGAGTCTGTTATTGTGACACTCTCTCGATGGCGCCCTCTCACACACACGCACCGCAAGCACGGCACCCTGGGCGGTCGCCCACAGTAACCATCCCTAAAGCCAGCCTTGCTTACTCCACTAGTAGTCCTGTTGTTTTCAGTGGAACTACTCACAGAGTAAGATACTACTCGGCCTGAGTGAGAATGGCAGAATCCAGCCTTTAGGATCTCCGAAGCACACTGAGAAGGGAGCTATTCCTGCAGCCTTGTGTTTAGAGGCAGGCCAGGATGCTACTGTTATATAACAGCCTGGTAAAATTCTAGCAGTTAAGGGCAAGGAATAGGTTTGACAGGCACAAAGAATATTAGCATTTTCTTTATTGCTTGTATTACAGTAGCTCCTGAAGATCCCAACTGCAAGCAATCAGGACTCTATTATGCTAAGTGCTGTGCAAACACATAGCAAGAGAGAGGCCCTGCCTCAAAGAGCACATAATCTAATTAGACAAGACATGCAAAGGTTGGGAGGGGAAAACAGGCACAGAGATTTGGCCACAGTCATGCAGCAAGATCAGTGATGGTGTGGAAATAGAAGCCAGGTTTCCCAAGGAGCAGTCTAGTGCTCTAGCCACTGGACTTCATTGCCGTTGTTGTGGTAAAAGTGAGATGAGCAGATTTTGTACCTGGGCTGGTACATTTGTGTGGCATGTTTGCAAGGACGTACAAAGGGAACTGACTAAGCCACTGACTTAAAAAAAAAAAACTGTTAGATTGAACTTCTTTCTTCCCGTTATTCTTAATTGGGCTTTATTTCTTGTTTGGTGTTTTCTGCACAGTTAAACAAGCTGACAGACCTTTTTCTTCTTGAATGAAAATGAGATTTTGCATGAGACATGCATGGTAATGAAAGATATGTGCAAGAGCAGCTTTATTGTACAGAATGTTTCAGGGAGAAGATTAGGGAGGGGGGGGGGACAAAATCTGCCAAAAAACAAGATGAAATCAAATTCTCATGCACAGGTGAATCTGTTCGATGGACATTACAACGGGGACACTTGAATTTCTCCTGCTGAAAGAGGCTGTAAAAAAGCAAGAGGGGTATTAAGCGACACCTAGGCTAGCCTCTTTGTGCAAGCCCATTAGGAACCATTGATCAGCTGCTATGCACTACATGCCTAGTGACAATAGAGAAACAGGGAAGTATTGTTAGGCTAATGGAGTAAGTAGGCTGCTGCTTTGCACTGCTCAGGAGGCCAGACTTGCAAGGGAATCAATACAAAGCTCTGATGACTAGCCACGGATCCATAATTGATGTTAGCTCTTATAATAAATAAAATTTAGTGGCTACACTCAGATGGTTATAATAATAGTGCACTGAACTAAGCTGTGTTGAAAGGGCAAAGAGAAAGAACTATTTGTAACACAATGTATGAGAAAGAAACACATTCCGTTAGCAGCTAAATACTGCTTACAGTGAGGTCAAAGGCAAACTTTTCATTGGCTTCAGTTTTACCAAGATAGAGCCCTAATGAGCAGAAGTGGCAGCTTGCTCTCATTTGTGAATCTCTGCCTGAACTTTATTCGTGGTTGGAACAACGAAAGAGGCTGATCCAATCTCTCATGCATTCAGTGCAGAAGCTACAAATCTCTTTTGACAGGGAGTTTGTAAATTCTGCAATGAAAAAATGCTGCCAGGATCTAGCTAAGGTACTTCTATGGCTCCCCATTATGGATTTAAGCCCTTCACAATCTTTTAAGGTAGGGAAGTATTTTACAGATGGTGACTGGAGGCTAAGTGACTTGCCCAAGGTCATACAGGAAGTCAGTGGCAGAGGAGGGATACTCATGTCCCAGGTTTCCTCAGTCATAGGCTAGTCAGTGCCTTAATGACGACCACCCTTCCGACCAGCCCTTTGGATGATCTATCCAAGGTTCCCTCTGTGACGATCTGGCAGAAAGTTAAAAGTAATTAAAAGCGGGACAAAACTATAAAATTAAGATCCTTATTCCAAACAGCCCAAAGTTTAGGTTGATTTGGATTTAGGATTGTAGATCGTAAATGAAAGGGACATCAAGAAGCCAAAAAAGGGTATATACTCACTCTTTTCCCTCCCTTTACAAGTCACTTATGAAAACTTTTCTGTGGCCCACTCAATACACAGAAATTGCATCAATTTAACTATAATGATTTTGCTTGCTTCAGTAACAAACCAAATTAAGTTAAAATCAATATCAGACACTCAAACCGATTTAAGAGCGTCCATACAAGGGATTTTCACCAATTTAAATAAATCCGTTTAGGGCTTGTCTACACAGTGCTTGCAAAGTGTGAGATTTATAAAGCCTCCTATGGTGTTGCTCTCTAACTGCCCCTTCTGGCACACTCTAAAACAGCGGTTCTCAACCTTTCTAGGCTCAGGACCCACTTGTAAATGTTTATGGCCTATCACGACCCAGTAAACAGTCTGAGGGTGGAGCCCCTGGGGTGGTTTCAGTTGGGTCTTGCCACCCCAGGGGGCTTGGGTCCTGCCCAGCACTCTCCCCACAGTGGCAGCTCCTGTGCTGTGGGGCTGGCTGGGCTTGGCTCTCAGCACCCGGCATTGCAACCTCCAGGGTTGCGTGCCACTCAGATCTGGACTCACCCCACTAAATGGACCAAATGTGTGTGAGTGGAGTTGTGACCTGGCTCACAGGGTTTCAGTGGCACTCACTCAAATTTGGCCTACCCAGACTCCCATCAAAATGATGGCTGGGCCAAACCTGAGTGGCGCTGGGACCCCCGAGGTTGCAGTGCCTGGAGCAGGGAGGCGAGCCCAGCCGGTCCCATGAGACAGGGTCTGCCACATGACCCTCTGAAACATTCTGGCAACCCAATTTTGGATCCCAACCCACAGGTTGAGAAACCCTGCTCTAAAAGGTACCTAGTTCATGTTAATGTAGGGCTATGTCTCAGTGTAGGGCTATGTCTCTCAGTTGCCATCAAAAAAGTATAAAGTTCAAGATACTAAAAACAACTGCTTGGAAAGCAGAGTTTTGTTTTTTCCCCCTGGAATATTTATGCTTCAAGAGATATGTATTGCAGGTAGCTAGACATTCTATAAATCTGCCTCGGTGGCACTACATAGTTCATCTTGTCACAGCATCCAAGTGACCAAGGTTAGGAAACATAGCACAGGAGAGAGTTTCTAGCAATGTATATCATTGTAGCTCAGTTGTGTTTTGACACTTTTTGTTGGTTTAATATCTTGAGGTCTCTTTGTGTGCAAGAGTGGGCTGGAGAACAGCATTCAGGAATAGAGCTCTGATTTCCTCATATAGCATTACATCATAGTGTCATAGATTATCCTTTGAAACAGGCTATCAAACTCAATATGAAGAAGGAATGGGCCTAAGAAGAAAAAGGATTCTCTTATTCCAAATGAGACAACATTATAATATTTAATCAAGTGATGCTTTAGGGGCCCTGCTTGACACAAGCACTAACTGCAAAGCTGAAGGACAAAGGCCACAACTAACTCATTGTTTGAAGAAAGAAAAGGAGTACTTGTGGCACCTAAGAGACGAACAAATTTATTTGAGCATAAGCTTTCATGAGCTATTCAAAGGATAATCTATGCTCACGGAAGTTTATGCTCAAATAAATTTGTTCGTCTCTTAGGTGCCACAAGTACTCCCCACCTCCCCACCCCCCAGCCTCTCCCTATGGATATGGCCCAGGTGCCTTCTCAAGGGATATCAAGCAAAACCCTTTCTCATAGATGACAGAGATGGCAAAGTCCTATTTGCAATATGCTTTCTTAATGCTTTGCCAATTCAGCTTATAAGCATCTAAAGCCACTTCTCTTGAAATGGTTTTCAGTTACTAACAGACCTCTATTCATTGTAGTACTTAGTACTAGACTGGTGCCCTGTTACGCTAGGTGCTATACACAGCCTCCGGTAGCCACTGCCCTAATCTAAATCGACAAGACAAAAGAAGAAGTATCTTCCCTATTGTACAGATGGGAAGTGGAGGTACAAAGGAAGATAAGGGAATTAGGCACCCAGCTCCCATTGAATATCACTGGGATTTGGGCACTTAACTGACAAAGATTCTTTTGGAAATACCAGCCTAAGCGACTTCCAAGGTCACAAAGAAAATCTGTGGCAGCATTACTAATTTAGTGTTGTATTTTTGTGTTCCACCTGATCCAGTCTGCTGATCATTGCTAAGAGCCAGAGTAGATCTTTACAACTAGAAACAGAACCATTAAAGAGGTTTTCTGAAAAGTATGTTGGGAAGTTTTTATTAGCAGACAAAAATGTGAATGTTCACATTCCTGCGCACTCTGGAGACCTCAATGGAGCTGCAAGAGCTGGCGTCTGTCGTCAGCTTTAATACTCCAGCTGAAAGACAGAGTCAACATTTTCTGAACTGTAATGCACTATGACAAATTTCAGATCAAGGACACTGACCATATGACTGTGATTATCATCATCCTGCTGATTTTACTGGCAAGGAAAGCTAGCATGTTTTTTGCATCAGCATTTTAAGACCTGTCTATGGGGATGGGGTGAGGAGTATCAGTTAGCTGAACTGATTCAGGCTAATGTGGGTTAAGGTGCTTTCTCTAGTCAGCTTAGACCAGGCAAAAAAGCCACATTTTTGTGCAAAGTAATTGCATCCATGTTAATCAGAGTGCTAATCTGGCTACTCAGAACTTCATGGCAAGTCAGGATAGAATTCACCATCTTCAGCTCCAAAGCCACCGCCCCTACTGCATGCACTGAAAGAGAATTTCTCTTAGAACTAGAGGGCCAATGATGCACAGGTGAGCAGTTCTGAGTCACATATTGGGGAGCAGGAGTACACACTAACTGGTTTACAGTATTAAACCAGAGATGTGGATTCAATTCCTGGCTCTGCTAGTATTCCTGTGTGACCACAGACAAGTAACTTAGGCTAACATTTTCAAACTCGTGTATCTATAACCAGGATTTCAAATCCAGCTATAGGCTCCTAATTAAAAGTGGCCTGATTTTCAGAAGTGCTGAGTACCCCTAAATGCTACTGAAATCAGTAGAAGTGGTGTTTAGTACCCTGAATAGTCAGGCTACTGCTATTTAGGTGCTAACAATGCATGTAGGAGTCTATCTTTAGGCCCCCAGGTTTAAAAATTCTCTGTCTCTCAGTTTCCATCTGTAAAATAGGAATAGTCATATTTCCCTAACTCTCCTAGGTGTTATGAGGATAAATATGTTAATATTGGCAGAATGTTCAGATACTATGGTAAGGAGAGTGATCACTTTAGATAAGCTATTACCAGTAGGAGAGTGGGGGGAGCGGGGAGAGAAAACCTTTTGTAGTGATAGACACCCATTTTTTCATGGCCTGTGTATATAAAAACAACTTCTGTATTTTCCACAGTATGCATCTGATGAAGTGAGCTGTAGCTCACGAAAGCTTATGCTCAAATAAATTGGTTATTTTCTTTTTGCAAATACAGACTAACACGGCTGTTACTCTGAAACCAGATACTATGGGTTGTCACAGTTCAGGGCTACTGTGCCCGTATTCCCCCGCTATGCTCCAACAAGGGCACCCACTCAAGGTCCCCAGTTTCTCAGCCATCACCTCTCTTGGGCAGAGATATGCATCTCTCTCCCTCCTGACTGGGGTATTTCCAGGCTACACAGCTCCCTGCCTACACTAATTCCCCAGCAAAGACAGACTGCCTAAGTGAACAGTCCTTCAATCCCCACTCAGGGGTTTTCCGGTGGTTACTTGTGTATCACTCGTTTTGCTCAAAAAAAAAAAGAAAGTCGGTGAGGCCTTTCTTTATAGAGTTTGGGGGGTGGAAGGGGGTTTATCTGTCCTCCTGTAACAGGTAATCAGCCAACAAAAGGTCCCCGCCTCTGGCTCAGAAGGAAGCTTTGAAAGGCTAAGTTCTTGCATAACCTTAATAGGTGTATTTGCATACACCTCCCCCGAGAGATTTCCTGCAAAACCAATTTAACTTTAAACTTCATCTTGTCTTGGCCTATTGTTTCAAATAGTCTTTTGAAGCTCACAAGACTTCCCAAGGTTTAAATAAATCATGTCTCCTAGACAAGTTACACACAAGACCACAATAACCCATAAACATTTGCATTTTTAATCCAATAAGCTCATAAGATTCTTAAGATTATTTTAGTGAGGTTTGTCCAGGATATTGCACATGGATGATGGGGGATATTTATAAGAACGGCCATCCTGGGTCAGATCAAAGGTCCATCTAGCCCAGTATCCTGTCTTCCGACAGTGGCCAATGCCAGGTGCCCCAGAGGGAATGAACAGAACAGATAATCATCAAGTGATCCATCCCCTATTGCCCATTCCCAGCTTCTGGCAAACAGAGGTTAAGGACACCATCTCCACCCATCCTGGCTAATAGCCACTGATGGACCTATCCTCCATTAATTTATCTAGTTCTTTTTTGAACCCTGTTTTAGTCTTTATATTCCTAGATAGATAGGTTCATCCTTGCCAATGGCCCAGCACTGATTATTATTATTATTTGCATTGTAGTAGCACCTCCGAGAAGATCAGGGACCTATTGTGCTAGGCACTGTATGTACACATCATAAGGACAGCCCCTGGCCCAACAAGCTTATAATGTAGATAGATGAGACAGACAAAGGGGTGGGAGAAAAATGTTATCCTCAATTTGCTGGTGGGAAATTGAGGCACAGAAACACTGTCTGTGGCAGAAGAGGGTATTGAACTCAGGACTCCTGGGTCCCAACCCTAGGTCTTAACCTCTCTTAGGGTATGTCTACACTGTGATTGGGAGCGTGCTTCCCAGCTTGAGTAGATAGAAACACACTAGCTCTGCTCAAGCTAGCATGCTAAAAATAGCAATGTAGACAGGGGTAGCAGGGTGGCAGCTCAGGCTAGCCATCTGAGTACAAACCCACCCAGACCCCCTGAGTAGATACTCAGCAGCTAGCCCAAGCCACCACCCATCCTATCCCAAGCTATGCTGGTATCTTTACCACACAAGCTCATGCAAAGCTAGCATGTGTCTGGCCACTCGCTCTGGGAAGCTCGTTCCCAGCAGCAGTGTAGACGCACCCTGAGTGATAATCATGAATATGTAGCAGTTTTTATAATGATGGGTAAAATTTAGTAAGAAAGGTGATAGTTTCTATTTTATTTGCTTAGTTGTCTTTTCTTTTTTTGAAAAAAATCATGGATGCACACAAAGCCCACATTCAGTGGAGACATCTCAACTGTTGAGAGCACACTCAGTTTTTGGTATTTACCATGGTGTGGCTTTAGCATTCAAAAGCTAATTGGTAGGAAGAGTCAGATATTTAGTACAATCCTTTCCATTTGAGTATGTGTATTAAAGTACATTTTTTCCCTCCATGCTACATGCATTTTTCACTGGGAAGACTTAAAACGCAATTGTCAAATAACCCATGTGCAATGATAAGAAATTCACCCTACTTCCACCACCTAATCTCATTTATTCAATAAGGATCCTGCTATCCTGTTGCACTCACTGTGGGCTAATCTGTAACAACATGTTACATTCCATGCAAATTGGTCTGCATTTTTTCCCCCCCGTCCTTCCTGCTCCCTCCCATATTCTCACAATCACTCCTTGCAAGACATCGTAAGAGAAGAATAAATGGAAGAAACCCCCAGCACTCTGCAACGACTCCCTTGAGCCAGGCATCAGAATCCACCCTTTATCTTTATGGTATTTACAGCCAGTCCTTAATTCTAGTTGATTCTTAAGAAATGCCACAAACTACTTTTTGCAGGGATAATGTGGTATGACTTAAAGGAAAAAAAAGAAAGAAAGAAATCAGCATTTGTGGTTTCAAAGGAAGAGCTTAAATGCACATCAATGGCATCATCCCAATCCTTGTTTCTATCCATTTCTGATACAAGTTAAACACACTTAAGCCTTTCTGTTTCCTGCAGCCCAGCTTGCAGTGCACAGTTCAGTCAAATAGGGTGCATTTCAAGCCTGAAGCAAGAAGAAACAGAAAGAGAGAAAGCTAAACCTTGCTGCTTTAAAATAATAATGTTTTGCACTTCAGTAGCACCTTGCATTCACATATCTCAAAGTCTTGGTAATCAGATACAGTCAACCAGTCAATCCTATGCCTTAACCGGAAGGCTATTAGTCTTCCCTGTGGCCTAGCCCCTGCCTATGCTAGATAAATTTTCTAAATATCTCCCACTCTTGTGAACACTGGCTCCGCACCAATGGTATTAGTCATGGGAGCTCTACTGCAGAGAGTGTCATTAGTAATAGTGAAGCTGAATACAGGGTTAGCTGAACAAGTGTAATATGCAGCTGAGTTACTCCCAGCCTAACTCCCACCTGTTTCCTCAATAAGAGGCTCTCTGGGGAACATGGCCCTCTGACTCCAGTTTCACTGATACATCTTCCCTATTTTACAAAACATTTTAATGTAAACATTAAAAACAAAAATGACGCCCAGATCCCTACCCAGTGTCCCTTCGGACAGAGGTTGCTAGCACATAGCTGAGTTATATAGTATGATGTAGCTTGATCACCTCTACCTTGACCACACCAGGAATGAGCTCTCTCTTTCCCCCCACATCACCTGTCTCCGTGTCTAGCTAACTCTCTCTCTCTCTGGAGTCTCCCTGTGTGTTTGGCCTCCAGATGGCTCTCTGCCTCTCCATTCTGTGATGATCTTTGTCGGCTCCCTATGGATGTTGTGTCTGCTGGCTCCTAGGCATCTCCTCTTCCTTTGGATCACTCATCCCTTTTGTGTACTCACCTCATATGACCTGGGTGCCACTGCACTCTCACAACACTTTCTGGTGTCTCTCTAATGGCTGGATCCCTTACACTCAAGTTCTTGGCTCACCTGTTGAAGCAAATACTCACCAGCTACCACACAACAAAACCACTAACCCAGGAACCTATCCTTGCAACAAAGCCCGTTGCCAACTGTGTCCACATATCTATTCAGGGGACACCATCATAGGGCCTAATCACATCAGCCACACTATCAGAGGCTCATTCACCTGCACATCTAGCAATGTGATATATGCCATCATGTGCCAGCAATGCCCCTCTGCCATGTATCTTGGCCAAACTGGATAGTCTCTACATAAAAGAATAAATGGACACAGATCAGACATCAAGAATTATAACATTCAAAAACCAGTCGGAGAACACTTCAATCTCTTTAATCACTTGCTTACAGACCTAAAAGTGGCAGTTCTTCAACAAAAAAACTTCAAAAACAGACTCCAATGAGAGACTGCTGAATTGGAATTAATTTGCAAACTGGATACAATTAACTTAGGCTTGAATAAAGACTGGGAGTGGATGGGTCATTACACAAAGTAAAACTATTTCCCCATGTTTATTTCCCTGCCCCATTCGTCACATGTTCTTGTCAACTGCTGGAAATGGCCCACCTTGATTATCACTACAAAAGGTTCCCCCCCACCCACCCCCCTGTTCTCCTGCTGGGAAAAGCTCACCTTTCCTGGTCACTCTTGTTACAGTCTGTATGGTAACACCCATTGTTTCATGTTCTCTGTGTATATAAATCTCCCCACTGTATTTTCCACTGAATGCATCCGATGATGTGAGCTGTAGCTCACAAAAGCTTATGCTCTAATAAATTTGATAATCTCTAAGGTGCCACAGGTACTCCTTTTCTTTGTACGGATACAGACTAACACGGCTGCTACTCTGAAACCCATGGTAGTAAGTAGGCTGAGGTCTCTCTATACCTAACCCCGGACCTTGTTTAACACTGTTTAATGTTGGACAGTGACAGGGTTATGTTAACACCTTTGCCAATTTAGTGAATCTAAATTAATACAACTGCCCTCTGACTCCTGTTCCATTGATCATAATTAAGGCTACATTTTAATCACAGGTATTTTTAGTAAAAGTCATGGACGGGTCACAGGCAGTAAACAAAAATTCATGGCCCGTGACCCGTCCATGACTTGTACTATACCCCTAACTAAATCTTGGAAGTGCTGCGGGTGCTGGGGGGGGGGGTGAACCAGGGGGTGCTGCGGGTGGGCCTGGGGGGGCGGTGCACATGCTCAGAGGGGAGTAGCCCAGGACCCCCGCTGGTGCTGGGAGGAGGTGTGGGGAGAGTTGGTGGGGCTGGCAGGCTCCCGACCTGGCTTCTCGGAAGTGGCAACATGTACCTCCCTAAGCTCCTAGTTCCGCATGCTGCCAGCTCCGCAGCTCCCATTGGCTGGGAACCACAGCCAATAGGAGCTGTGGGGGTTGTGCCTGTGGGCGGAGGCAGCACACAGAGCTAGGAGCTGAGGGAGGGACATGTCACCACTTCCAGGGAGCCTCCCCAAGGTAAGCTCCCCACAGAGCCCTCACCCTCTCCTGTGCCCCACCCCGCAGCTCTGAGCCCCCCACCCAAATTCCTTCTGCTGCTGGGGGGAGAGGGGATGGCCTGAGACTGCCCCAGCAGCAGCCAGCGCGACTGGCCATGGGGCTGCCTGAACTGGTTGGGCAACCCTGGAGCCAGCCACACGGGCTGCTACGGAAAGTCACGGAATCCGTGACTTCCATGACCTCTGTGACAAACTCGCAGCCTTAATCACGATATACAGAGGGGCCACCAGCTGTTTTAGCCACCATTTAGCCCTGGTCTCAGCAGGTTTAATTGACAGGATTAAAAATGCATATAGAAGCTAGCATACCATCCAAACCAGGGCTCCCAACATTGCTAGCACCAAAGAATCTACAGATGGGAAATGTTTGCAAGACTTTCCTTGGGCATATACGGCCCATGATGCTATTTCAGGGGCTGACGAATCAGCCATCAGGGCTACTGGCCAAGTTTTATTATTATTATTTGTATTGCGGTAGTGCCTAGGGACCCAAACTAACATCAATGTCCCATTCCATTAGGGACTGTCCAAACAGAATTAGAGACAATCCCTGCCCCCAAAGAGCTCGCTATCTAACTAGACAAAACACACAGAGGGTTGTGGTGCATGCAGAGGGGGAAGGGATATCAGCTACAGCCTTTGTGAACAATGTGATCATTTACAAATGTTACGTTGGGGCCATGATTTTTTGTGTGTGTGTATTTTTTTAATCATGTGGGGTGTTGGTCCAATACTGACATAAAATTAAGAGCATCACCTACTGTCTGACCAATTCCAATTCTAGAAATGTCAACAGCAATTATATAATATCATCATTTATTATTACTGTTATTTTTTTAAAAGGAAGATCTGAAACCTTTTCCGATAGTCTAACAATAAGTTAAAAATAATCATTTGAGATATTGGCCATAGACACATGGACAAAGAAGAGGATAGTTGTAGGTATCCCCCGATGTTACCAGACCTTTCCATGAGTAATCAGAGCTAGAGGAGAACAGGTTCCCGAATGGATGATCTGAGAACAAAAATAGGTTGTCAGCAAACCAGGGCAGAGGGCTGTTTCCCCCACTAGTTCTCCATTTTCCCCTTTTATTCTCCTCTTCCTCACTCCCTGTTGCTCCACAAAAAGATTTTCCTGCCCTGGCTAGTAAGGAGCCACCTGGACCCAGAGGCAGCTTAAGATGAATTGGGGCCCTAGGCACAAAGAACATTTGGACCTCCTACACCCCAGAACTGGGAGGGCCAGGGGTGCCATTCCCACCCACACACACCACTTTTATAAGCAGGAGGGCCGTGCCTGCTGCTGGGTGATCAGCTCCACCATCGTGAAGCCCCTGCTAGCAATGCCAGCCTCTTCTCGGTGGGGGGCTGAGGTAGGCCAGAAACTGGAGCCAGGCTGTGGTAAGAGCCGCCCTGGGAGCCCAGGCTGCTGTGGAGAGCCCTGGACCCTCCACCTGACATGAGCAGCATGCCCCAGTGGCAGGGACACGGGCTGCTCTTGGGCACCACAGCCCCCTGCTCAGGGCAGGTAGAGGATCCAGGCATCCCCACAGTGGCTGCCTTGGCGGCACTTACCACAGCCCGGCTCTGGCTTCCAGCCTGGTCAGGGGACGTGGCCCTGGGGGAAAGAGGAGGAGCAGCGGACATGGCCCCAGAGGGAAGAGGAGCAGGGTGTGGGGCCACAGTTCCAACGCCGGTGGAACCCCTCTCCCACTTCTACACAGGTTCTGGTGCTCCTGTGGAGGCCCCCAAATTGGCTGGGGCCCCTGGGCACGGGTCCTGTGGGCCCATGCATTAATCCACCACTACCTGGACCCCACCACATGAAGTGAATAGTAGTGACGATGCCATAGCACAGGCTAGCAATGCTAGTACATACCCAGGGTCCTGGCAGGCTTACACAGACAGCACCGCGGCTATTTCCACTATGGTAACTAGATTAAAACTAGTGCAGCTACACCTCCTCAAGCTACAATCACACCTCTGATTGCAGCATGCTCACAGGGTGAGAGCCAATCCAGTGCTTCCCCTGTCCATAGCTCCCTGTCAGTCTGGGATGAGCAAATGCTGGGTGTGACCGGGTAGACAGTGCATAGGACAGGGCATTTCCCACTAATCGGGGCAATGGTCTTTGGAAACAGCAACCCTAACCCAGCTCATTTGGCACAATAGTGTTCTTCCTGGAAGTACCATTTCCAGAGGCGGCGAATCCTGAATAAAGGGAAAGGCAATATGCAACTGCCCACTGTTTTGGAGGAAGAGTGGGCCCCCAAAATATCAGGTTTTAGGGGCTTTGTGAGTTAGTGTATTAGCCTCTCACGTCCAGGTTCAGACCCAGGCTGCCATCACAAGTGCAGTGAGTTTGGTGGTCCCATCCTATTTCCCATTTGTGCTTACCACAATAGTACCACAGAGACAACAGGATTACTGAAGGTCAGCACTTAGTGGGCATTAGTCAGTGGTTTTGCACTACCCCTCATTAAAGCCAATAATTTAAGTCATGAAGGAAAGAGTGTGATGTAGTGTTAGAGCTAGGACTCCTGAATTCTATTTGCAATTCTGCCACTGATTTACTAGGCAAGATTAAGCGTGCATCCTGTCAAAATGGGGATAAAAAACATTTACTAATTCCAAAGGGATACTACAAGGCTTATTCAATCAGGAGTGACAAAGCATTTTGAGGTATTCAGCTACCATTAAGTGCAGAGTAATTTTATAATGAGAAGCAAATTTAGAGACTTCTAGTATGATTTACAAAAACCCCTAAGGAGGTTAGGGTGCCTAATACATAAATCCCTCTAGGCACCTATCTGCATCTTTCAGCGTCTAAATACATTTGTAACTCTGGCCTTAGGGCCAAATCCAGCTTCCATGGAAGTCAGCTGAAAGACTCTCATTGGGTGTCGGATCTAACCCTCAATTAGGACCAAACTCCTAAACCTCTAGTCATGCCTACGTTCCTAGGGCAGCCTCAGTTTGTCAAACCACTTTGGCTCCTGTCTAAAATTGAGTACCTTGCATCTGAGAATGAAGACTCTAAGGGGAGCAGACAGAATTTCTGAAGCATTTCTACCTTCCGGACTAAAACATGTCTTAAAAAACAAACAACCAACCTTTGAAGCAATAAAAGGGAGAGCGATAGGATTTATGACTTTTTAACGAGTGCCATAGAACATCCATTTCATTAATTTACAAGGGAGGCATGGGGGGTTGTCAGTTCAATAAATTCTCCCAGATTATTCCTTTGAAACAAACAACTTTGTGCATTTGGGCTCCGGATGTCACCGTGGAGGCTTTTATCCAAATGAGCTATGTGTTCTCGAAGGAATGACTAAAATGCCTCAAGAAAAGAAAAAGAATAAAAAAAAGAGAAGCCGCTCTCTGCAAAAGACAGCTTATCACGCTGACACATTGTTTGAACTCCCAGAAGAGGATAAAATAAATAAAATAAATAAAAGCCTCAACCATAGCTGCAACTTCAGCTTGCGCTGCTAGGTGTTATTTTCAATCTGAGGAAAGACAACATTTGCTAATGTCTTTTTTTTTTTCTCCCTCTCCTAGAAAAAAAAAAAGTTTGTTTTTCTGATACCCAGTGTTTACCATGCTGATGTCAGGACTCTGCTGTGTGGGGACTGGAGAGAACAGTGACTCTGCTGTCTTGGGACTCTTTGCAGAGGGGTAACTTCAGAGAGGAATTATTAGCATCCTGATTTATTGGCTAGGCTGGAACAAATAAAAGAAATAGTCTTTTTTCCCCCCAGCACATCAGGATTGCAGATGTGAACAGTGAATATAAAATTCCCTATTAAACCTCAGCACTTCTATAACCATCGTAAGTAAATAACTCCATATTTGTTTACTTAGTCATTTAACTTTTTAGAAATTCATTCTGTGCTACTGAAAAAAAAAAAAAGAGTGAGAGACTAAGTCAGGTCTACACTACAGACTTCTGTCGGCATAACTATGTTGGTCAGGGGTGTGAAAAAGTCATCGTCTCATCAGTCTGCCTCAGTTTCCCCTCCCACCTTTTGAGAGTTTTGTCTATTTAGCATGTGAACTCGGACCATCTCTTACTTTGGATTTGTGCAGCACCTATCACAACAAGGTCCCAACCACTGCTGAGGCCTATAGGCGCTACTGTGATACAAATTAATAGTGATTATATCGATACCTATTTGGCTGAGTTACATGAATTCGGCACCAAATGCTGTGAAATCCACTTACAACTATTTCCGCTCTCAAAACTAAAGGTTACAGTATATGATCATTGCCCAATCTAAGATGCAATAGAAATCTGAGCCAAAATGAAAAGAATTCTACACCCTCCCCCCTCGCCTTCAAAACCTTCCTCCAAACCCATGTGCCCAACTCCCCATCGCTAACCCATGTGACAGGGCTCTCTGCTTGTGCTTCGTGCTCAGCCTTTAAAAAGTGTTTAACTTCAGACCTGTCTAGCTGGAAACGCTCTGTTCTGGCACCACATTTATCTATTGCTTGCTGACATCATTATTTGCCTTTTGGGGTGCCGAAGCCTGTTTCCATTCAAATTAATGACAAAATTTCCACCTATTTTGCTGGGGCCAGGAACGGACGCTCTGGGCTAAAGCCTGCAAGTGTTTAGTAACACGTGTAGTGCGAAATACCCTAAATAGTCCAACGGAAATCAGTGACATTACTATTACCCATACTAGTCAGCGCTGAGCCTGACAGTGACCACAGGCTGCTTGAGACATGGATCGGGTCTCCTGATATTTCTGTGCCTTCATGCACCATTACCAGCTATTTAGGATGAGGAGAAACCCTTGTCCTGTGAATAAGTGCTGCAGGACAGGCACCCAATGTCATGGCTTTACATTAGTAACCTACCCAAAGGTTGTGGTGGAGCAAGGAACATAGGCTCCAATTCAGCAACCTTAAGCTTGAGAGTAGTGCTGTTGAAGTCTATCAGACTGCTCACACACTTAAAGTTTCAGCACCTAGCTAAAGCAGGGCCAGAGCTCAGATCTACTGATTTATTATTATAATTTATTTTACCCCTGAAGGCCCCAACCAGCACTAGGGTCTCATTATACTAGACACCACCCAAACTCATAGTACGAGGCCGCCCCTGCCCTGAAGAGCTTATAGTCTTAACAAAAAGAGGGAGAAACAGACACCTTTGCCCTCCTACCTTTTGTCCTCCCAACTTTTGTCTGCCCAAGTGACTTGACCAAGGTCACACAGCAGTTCAGTGGCAGAGCCAACAATTGAAGCCACAGCTGCTGAGTCACAGTGTGCTGTTCACCCCACTAGACTACAATGCTTCTCTGGCATCTAGTCTTGTGGTTTAACTGCATAACCAGCCTCTTTCTCCATTTCTGTTTCTCTTTTCAACTTTCAGAACTGTTTCTTCTCACACAAAACAAACCAGGATGCAAAACAACACAAACATGCCCTTATTTTTGCCATACAAAGGCAAGAATATGCCAAACAATTCCAACATCAGTAGCAAAAACATACTATAATATTGCTCTCTCTCCCTATTGACCCCTTGGTATTTTGTCAGAAGTAAACCTTTCAATCACAGTGAGTACTTAGCAGTAATCAGTCAGTCAGTCACAGACTGCATTTTTCCTTTCACTACAAAACAAAGACTATTGTAAAAAAGTGCCTGATAAAACTTTTTAAAATAAGCAAAGCCCTGATCCTTTAAATGAGTTCAGCAGGCAGACCCATGTATCACTGTGAAGCCCTGACAGCAGCAGGATACTATGCAGGCTCAAGGTTCTGCCCATCAGAACCCCTTACACAACCAGGACTTGTGTTTCAGATCCCAAGTCAGTACAGGCCAGATTTTCAAAGAATTTAGGTTCCTAAAGATTCAGGTAAGGGACCCAGTGGAATTTTCAAAAGCATCTAAGCAGGATAAGCACCTACTTCATGGAAGTTAAGACACCTAACCTGCTTAAACACCTTTGAAAATCCCAGTAAGCACCTATAAAAATCTGGCCCTTACTGATGCTCTTTTCAAAAGAGCTCCATTTCCTGTAATCTAACGTGCTCATATTTTGGGCTTGTATCCCTCCTAAATGGAGATGAAGGACAATAAACACCTGCAATCAGCTGCTTTCCCCACTATAAGTCACTATGTTCCTTGTTCTGGTCGTACATGGTTGTCTCATTGTCTTCTGTGATATAAAAGGATAAATATTTCAGTAGAGTTGGTTGAAATTTTTGGCCATCAAGACATTAGACAACAGATGGCCTTTTGATTAAAATGAATATTTTCACAACATTTTCATTTTGGTCCAGTTTTTCAGTTGAAAATCCAAAAACCATAAGCATTTTTTGTTTGCTTGCTTGTTTTCTTGTGAAAATTTTTCATTTTGCCGCAAACATGTTCAGGATTTGTAACCTGAAACTGAATTTTTATTTTATTTTTTAACCAAAATCTGAACATTTTAATCAAAAACTACTTTGTAAAAGAACAATTTTTTTCCTTCTCTATTAATTATTTCTTCCCATGATTTTTTTAAAATTTCCCATGAAAACTGACATTTTTTGACCAGCTCTAATTTAAAGGCATTTCTATAATCATTTTCACAGCTGTATCTGAGCACCTCACAAATCTTAATGAAGCCTTAGTCACCCTGATTGATAGAGAAATATTATTATCCCAGTCTCACAGATGGGCAGACTGAAGCACTCAAGAGACTAAGGCCTACATGTTCATACTTGACGGCCTAAAGTGAGACCCCTAATTACATGGCCTGATTTTCAGAGTGCTGAAGTCAATGGGAGTCATAGGTGCTGAGCACATCTGACAATAAAATGGGTCAGAAATATAACACACTGTAAGGTGACACTGGGAGCCTGTGGTAAAGTTAATTTAACTGGGCTATGAGAGCTAATTACAACTGCTCTTACGCTTCCTTTTCAGGGCTTCTGCTTAACTATTTGGGAAGCACAGGCTAGGGCTGTAGCTTTTCAGAAAGCACTACAGAGCAAACCCAGGACTGTTGTATTTAAACCCTGAATTTAGTTTTTAGTATTAGCTCCCCCATCACCTTCTACTTATTGAAGATACTTACACATGGACCCTCTTACCACAGGGTCTAAGCCCCTCACATCTTTACCGTACTTATATTCAGAACACCCACACCCTTGTGGGCAATGCTATTAACCCACATTTTACAAATGCAGAATACAGAGACCTAACTGATTTGCCCAAGGTCACAAGCATGCAGCAGAGCAGAGAATTTTTACCACATCTGTGAGGGACTAGCTAAGATTTGAACCTGTGACCATTTAAACACAAAGCAGGAAGCCACTGTACTGCCTTCAGAGAAAGAATACTATGCGACTGCTTATCTCTGCTTGTCAGAGAGACAAACGTATTTTACATAATGCTATAAATACTTTTTTTTAAACCAGTGTATTTCTCCCACACAGCATTTCAGATACTTTTTACTGCATGTGCAACGTCTATCCTTTTAGAGCTCTCAGCAGAATAGTCACTCTCATTTATTTTAGGATATGTAAGTGTGTGTGTGCGTGCACCTTTTCTCCTCTGACCTTCTTAAAAGACAATTGCCTAGCTTATATGATAGCCTCCTATGTAATGTGTGCCCCCTGATGTCTTCAGTTGTAACCAGCATGAAAAGTGCAGCATCAGGTCATATCCAAACATTTGTGTCTTGCCAGCAAACTCTGAATCCTTTTAGCTAGTGGTAGTCAGTCTCCTGCAAATGGATGTCTCACTTTTCACAGTTTGGTCAGACAGAAAGTCTTGCCTGTCGCTAAAATGTCACAGATAGGAGACATCAGCACATAAAATGTCGAGCCCCCAGATTTCGACTGGGCTCCAGTCCCACTCTAGAGGGCATTACCCCTCCCCCTATAATCCCATGTAAATCAGATCAGAGATTTACAGACCCTCTTCTGATTGAGCTTTGCCTCTATTCTGGGCCTCATTAGTTATGAGAGAATCCCTATTTAAATAACTAGCTAATAGCTAAATCTAACATCCATAGCCCCAGCAGCCTCCAAGGCAGCAGTTCCCAAATTTTTAATAGCTGAGTCAACATTTAAAAAAAAAAAAAAGTATTTGCACAACCCTTCAACCCAACTTTGTTAGCAGGGCAGCCCCGGGGAAACTTTCACTGCCACTGTCCCATGCCCCCATTCTCAGCTAGTCTTACACACACAAACACACACACACACTTACTCCCCTGCTGGGGGGTAGGAGGTCACACCTCCAACTTTGGGAAACACTGCTCTAAAGGGCATCAAAAATCCCCACTCAATGCTCCCTCTAGGTCTGTAAAATGCACCCAGGGGATCATATGCTATTTTTACAAGGAATTCCCTATGAAATAGAGACTGGAATGAGGCTCACCTGGAGCCAAGATGTAATTGGCTTAAGATCCTAACAGGAATCATGTTCTTGTTACTGTCCACTCTCTGTCTAAACCCACTATAAAACTTTCTCCAATCCTCATCCTCACCTCTTGAGCACTGATTGGCCACCCTTAATGGTGGTGTCTATACTAGCTTCAAGCAGCTGTATTTTCCACTGAATGCATCCGATGAAGTGAGCTGTAGCTCACGAAAGCTTATGCTCAAATAAATTGGTTAGTCTCTAAGGTGCCACAAGTCCTCTTGTTCTTTAAGCCTGCTCAGTAGCTACTAACAATGCTTCTGCAGAGTTCTTGTAGTTTCTCTGCTCCCTACACGTATAGGGAAATACAGATGTTCCCACCAGAACTCTTTTACTGCTCTCCCTTTATCTCTACTTTTAAAAAAATAAGATGATGAAGCATAAAAACAGGTGAATTACACTAGGAACAGGGCCTTGGTCTTCTGGCACCCAGTCCTGTGCCAAGATGCCATCTGTCTCGCCACTCTCTGTACCTTGGGCACTAACTCCTGGGTACTTTCCTTTGCCCTCTATATCATGGTGCCATTGTACCTTTCACAGGACCCCTGAGCCTTACTCCATTTCATCTGCTGCCTTCCATTGCAGACAGGGGCGGCAGGTTTGTATAATTTTTGGTGGTGCCCAGAACGGGTCCAAGTCCCACCCCTGACCTGCCTCGTAAGTGGATATATATATTTTTAAAATAATGTTAAAATGGACTGGAAACAATAAGTGTTTAACAGTTTCCCGATTGCATAATGTGGGGGTGTGGTGGGGGCATGAGGGCACTGGTTGGGGGTGTGGGCTCTGGGGTGGGGCTGAAGTGTTTGGGCTGTGGGAGAGGGCTATGGACTAGGGCAGCGGGTTGGAGTGTGGGGGGATGAGGGCTCTGGCTGGGGCTGGAGATGAGGGCTTTGGGGTGTGGGAGGGGTTCAGGGCTAGGGCAGAGGGTTGGGATGCAGGGGTGGGGCCAGGGGAGAGCCCCTGTCCCCCCCAAGCAGCACACTCACCCGGCACCATCATTGCACATGCTCCCAGAGGCTAGACCAGGCCCCTCTCAGGTCCAGGAAGCCCCCTCGCCTCCCCTGTGGCAGATACTGCGGTGGGAGGGGGCTGCCATCACATGCAGCCTCCTCCCCTGCTGCAGCCTGCTGCCCCTCACCATAGCGTCATGGGGGATGGGGCTGCCCCTTGCCCAGCATGGGGCAGAAGTGGTGGCTGTGGGCGGGGCTGGGGGGGGGAAATCACACGGTCGGACACTCACCCAAGCCCCAGCAGCTGCTCAGGGGAGGTCTAGACTCTGTCTCCCAGAAGCCCCTCGGCGTCGCCTCCTGCTGAGTGCCAGGGGAGGGGAGGTGCAGCAGCCACCTCACCCTTCCACTCTTGTGTTGTAGGCAGCAGCGGCCAGGGGCCACGAGGGAGCACAGCGCAAAGCAGTCGGCAGCCCCCCGCTTGAGGCAGGGACACTCCAGGGCTAGCGGGAGCTGCAGGGGGGCAGCAGGCGGGGACGGGGGGACACTCCGGGGGAGGCACGTGGGGGCGGCAGGAAGGGCCAGGGGAGAGACCCGGCTCCGAACACTGGTGAAGTCGGGCCCCCAGGCCCTGACTATTCCTGGAACCTGGGCACCACAGGGCCGGACAACTCACGCCCCTGGATGGATCTACTCTTGCACTTTGCATGGTTTCTCCTCTCCTACTTAGCTGACATGCTCTAAACATTCTGCTTGCTAGGGGCAGACCTTATTTCACCACGTAGAAAACCATGCAAGACTTCTAGTGAGACCTGCACTGAAACACATTAAAAGTGGTAGTATTTAAGGAGACTGAATAGCTGCCCAAACTGGTAACTGGACACAGAGAGCCTTAAACTGGCAGTGGCCAACCGCTGTTACTATTTGCTTGCTGTTGTGTGAAACCAGTTTGGTGAACTGTCCATTGCCTAGTGGGAAAGGTCCACACAAGAAGGAAAACACCATCATAACAGCCACCCTTGGCCTGAGAATCCTAAAAGAAATTCCTTCAGGGCGGATTTGAGGCTAGGAGAATGAAGCTTTAACTTATTTCCCATGCTGCCTCTCTTCTGTCGATATTTGTTTTTATTTCTACCATCAGAGCAAGGGCTACCCTCCAACATGCCCATGTAAAGAAGTAATAACCCCCTTGCTCCTTTTCACAGGCTACCCGGACCATGGGTGGGAAAGCATTGGAGTAAGCAAGACTACTCACTTGTTTTCTCCCTCACCAGAGCAGACCTTGGCTTCACACACATACACATGCACTTGCTGGCCAAGTGAGCCGAGTCAGTAGGGGAGGAAGTAGTATCTCACGAAAGCTCATGCTCAAATAAATTGGTTAGTCTCTAAGGTGCCACAAGTCCTCCTTTTCTTTTTGCGAATACAGACTAACACGGCTGTTCCTCTGAAACCTAGTATTGCATAGTAATTCACTGTAGGTATTAGTCAGCAGTACTTTACTACCCATCTCCAACGGAACAAGCAGAAGAATTGTGACTCTTGAGACATATCTGAGTCATGTTGCTCCCTGGGCTATTCATGGGTTGTTGCATCTTACACACCACCCTTTGCTCAGGGACATTCCTGAGGTCAGAATCTAGCCCCACACAGCTGAGAACAGAACAAAGTCTCTGTCTCATCTGCTCAGCAGAGCTGAAGATGATTTCTGAGCCAAAGCTATGGAAAAATGTGTGAAATACTTAAGATGAACATAATAGAGACATACAGCAAAAGATACATGTGAAATATTTAATAACTATGGCTCCCTAAAGAGCACTGTATGAATATTTCTAACTAAATATTGAAAATTTATTTATTTATACTGTTTGGGAGATTAATAACCCTAAAGTGTTCGACAAGTACTTTTCTCTCACCTGTCTATTCTACAGCTCCTGTGTTTTTTTGGATGACATGCTCAATACTTCAGATACTAATGCTAGTATTTTAATTGTCCCAACTAGTCTTTGAAGTTAACAGCATGCTTAAGTGCATTATGGGAGTTCTTGTGTTAATCTCTCATTACTGCAAACCCAGTCAACAGGTGCGTTGATCTTATCTTATATCTTGGCAACAGAAAGAGTTAGACTTCTGCCGTGTGTGTGTATTTGTCTGGTTATTTAAATGAATGTTTAGGGTGTGGGGAATACAGAAAACAATCTTATTTTCAAGGACTCCAGGGATCTCTTATACCCTCAGAAATGTTTTCTTTGGCTGAGTAGATAGAAGTATCCTCTGAGCAAAAAGCATTAATAAGATAGAAAATGAAAGGGAGTCTGACTAGTGGTTAGATTTAATTGCTGCAAGCTTGGACTCCTGGATTCCATTTCTAATTGTTATTTATGATTTGTATTGTGGCAGTACTCCAGTCCCATTGTGCTCAGCACTGTACACAGACAATGAAGACAGTCCCTGCCCCCCAAGGAATTTAGAATCTAAATATTAGACAACAGATACATACAGCAAACTGAGGGTGGGATCACATGGTAGCAATGAGACCATTATGAAATATGTGAT
Organism: Lepidochelys kempii; assembly: GCF_965140285.1. Taxonomy (NCBI): domain Eukaryota; kingdom Metazoa; phylum Chordata; order Testudines; family Cheloniidae; genus Lepidochelys; species Lepidochelys kempii. Next base: position 18,707,304 of record NC_136394.1, on the reverse strand, counting down.
AAGGAGCACCAGCTGCCTACCCACTAATGCAAACCTCCCACTGTCTTTATTTGTGACACTGGGTAAGTCACTTAAGAGATTTCTCTTGCTCTGTGCCTCAATTTACCCATTTGTGAAATATTGTTAGTAATGTCTTCCTCACAGGAGGGTTGTGAGACTTATTAAATAAATGCTTGGAAAATGCAATAAAACAATTAATGCAGAAATCTCTGTTAATGTTACTTTAAGAAGTAAATTCTCACTCAGGTGCACATGGGGAAAGACAGGGTTTTATATTATTCAGGTTTTATAGCCAGTTTCTCTCTGGAAAGTCCCCACCCCAACTCCAGATCTCCTATGGCACTTCACAGTGAAGATGGCACCCAGCCTGGAAGTAATAGGCTCCTTTATGACCCACCCAATGTTCATTGTAGCGATGTATGGTCAGTGATGCTATATGACCACTGAATCTGCTGTCCCTTACCCCTCTGCTTTCTTCACTGAGAACAATGGCTGATGTAATCAAAACTGACTTCTGTGGTCAGAAAGAAACTTCTTACACTAATATGAGTGTAACATGGATGAGGATGACTGAGAGCGTCAGTACAGTAAGGGCTTGTCTAGACATGTTGTTTGTGCATGGCCAGCATGCATGTAAATCTACAGAACACTAACCATCGCTGATGTGGACCCTGTTACCATACACTGAGAGTACCCTACTGCTCATGGACATACTCCCATTTCAAAGCAGAATAGATCAAATCACACTAGGGAACTTTTAATGTGTGGTAGTGTAACCTTTGGGTGGGCTAGAGTTTACTTCACTGCCCTTCAACAGTGCCTAAAAAAACCCCAGCTCCTATAGAAAAGCACCTGGAGACCCAGATTTCAGTGACTAAAAGGATTTTTAGCAAGGATTGCACAGGGTCAACCTCCCCCCATTCAAGTCCAAAAAGAACAAAAGGAGTGAACTTAACTCTGAAGTGTCAACTTTATAAAGAAAAAGAAATATAACTACTTAATTTCTACAACCTAACATGGCTACTTTATAATCCACAAACATTATCTTCACCATTATGCATAAAGAAAAGAAATTAAATCTAAACAGAGTCCACACAGAAACCCAGTGAGAAAAAACTCAAGAGTTCCCAAAAGCTCAGGTTGAGTTTGCCTCTCAGTTACAGTCTTTGATCACCAAAATCTATACAGTCGGCTGAGTCAAAAGCACTGCAGCAACATCTTCCCACCACTTGCTTGTAGAAATCTTCACCTGGAATCCATGCAGACTCTTCCTCCTCCTCTGCTGAAATCACTCAGTTAGCTAATCAGCTAACCCATTAACCGACAACTCAGTTTAAGTATATAGATTAAAAAAAAAACCTGTTACAAGAAAAATACAAACTGAGAATAGCAAAATATAAGTGACACTTTCCCCATCATCACATTCAAATAAAAGCAAAGTTGGTGAATCATACTCGTTGAGACAATTTAAATAAAACAGTCCATTCCAAGCATACAATTAAAATGAAAGAAATTAGTTTTTCCTCCCAATTTCTCCTTTTTACAATTAACACTGCCAGGGCTTCCCTGCTGGAGGGTTAACAACATCACTAATCTGCTGCAAAATGCTTCAGAGTTAGCGGAAACAGCCTGCTTTCTGCTCCTACAGCTTAACTTCTCCCAACCCACACAGGGCACATGACCTTTTGTAAAGCAGCTCCCCTCACTACTTGCCCTTGTGGAATCTGAACCCAGCGACAGGGAATCTATTGCGCATACCCAAAATTTCCACACCCAGTCCAGAAACTTCTGAGTGTGGAGTGCTAATTGTGCATTTGCCTAGCAACAATGACCCAGATGCAACTCATTTCTACCCACCCCAATAGATCTCTTAAAGAAAGATTTTTCTATTCAGGCAAAGTTAAATCAACTTAAGTTACATTGACTTACAGCCACTACAGAAATTAAACTGCTTTTGTATTTCCACACTACGCACCTTGTGTGCGCGGTGCACATCCCTCACCAGGAGCTCTTGCACCGATTTAACTGTCAGAGTGGGCATTGTGGGACGGCTTCTGAAAGGCAGCAACAGTCGATGTCAGTCTACACTGACACCATGTTGACTGAACTACATCGACTTAAGCACTATGCCTCTCCTGGAGTTACTAAATTGGTGTAGTGGGCAAGTTACATCAGTCAGAGCTACACGGTAGTGTAGACACTTACAGAGTTAGGTCAATGTAAGCTGCCTTACATCGACCTAACTGTGTAGGGCAGACCAGGGCTTAGGCACATGGGTTACAGTAGCAGGGTCCACGTAAACATTTAATGCACAGTATTCTAGCGCAGGGGGTCTCACAAGAAAATGTTGGTGGCCTCAGAGTGCAGCCACCAACTCTTGCTGGTGGCCACTCTGGCAATTTTCCCTAAAATACTTAATTAACTTTAGGAAAAACAAATAAATATGCACATATACGCATCCAAATCATTGGAATTTATTTATGCAGGTTTTTATTGCAAACTCAATAATAAAAATAATGTACAGTTGTCTCTATTCTTTGCTGAACAGAATAGAAGCAAACAGAATAGAAACAAATAATGTGCTTTGCATAGGGTGACCATCCAGCAAATGTGAAAAATTGGGACTGGGATGGGGAGGTAATAGGAGCCTATATATGAAAAAGACCCAAAAATCGTGACTGTCCCTAAAAAGAGGGAGTTACATATTGCATGTGACCCAGCAGACCTATGCTTTAGGGTATGTCTACACTTGGAAGTGGAAGAGTAATTCCCAGCTCACAGAGACATACCCCCTAACACTATCGTAATGTAATTTTGCATGTGTTAATTTCAGTTTGGGGGGGTTTCTTAATATCAGTCATTAAAGATGCAATTCTGGTCTTGCTGATGCAACTCCAATCAGAGGTAACTCCATTTACATCAGTAGAGTTACATTGGAGTAAAAATGGCATCAGGGGGATCCGGCCCTGAGCTTCTATTCGCTGTGAGGAAAAGAGTCACAGTTCTACTGAGATAAGTAGGTGAAGAGGTTCAAAGAAATTAGAACCCCCTCTTTCTTTCATTTCCCGTCCCAGCTGCCTTAACCTTTGTCCATTATTAGAACTAAAATTGAAACAACCCTTTTCTGTTTGAGGTTCTGAAATATTCAGCTCTGAGTCAAATTAGTGAAAGAAAGGAACTGATTCAGACAGCCACAAGCTACTGTTTCAGTTCCACCTTAGAGCAGTTACAGTTCTCAGCTGATCTTTCTCTGCTTCTCCTAAAATCCATTTAAGTACTCATGATAGCTGCCAGATTGACATCTCTGGAGACTGAGGCCTTTATTTTCAAAGAAGACTAAGGGAGTTAGGCACCCAACTCATTTAGGTTCCTTTGAAACCCCCAATCTGAGTTCATTATCTATCCACAAAATGAATACATCATGGGAAGAAGCAGTGCAAATTTCCCCACATCACCGTGTCCTTAGAGGGACCCCCTTTAATGGAGATAAAGCAGGCCAATCTCCATTGACCTGCCTTCCTGCTAAGAAAACAGTGATGTGTTGTGGGACAGTACTTGGGACTAGACTGAGACTCCTCCCACTTTCAGTCACTTCCCACCAGCATGGACAGCCTGATCTTTCAGTCACAGCGCAGGCAAAATGGCTAGTCAATGGAGGGGTGCCTAAGGGAAGACTGCAGCATCAGCCCCAGGTATTGCACTACAGTCCGAGATTTGTCAACACTAGGCACTTTTGCACCATTGTAGGTGCACTGATATAGCTTCAACAGTGCAAATCCCTAGTGTACACACATTGCACTGGTGTAAAAAGTGGCTTACCTTAAATCATATTATTCTGTTGTCAGAAAAAGGTAAGCTGCACTGGTGTAAACACTTTGTGCATCAGTGCCACATTTCTGCACCAGAGGTTTGTTCTGGTGCTGCTACATTGGTATAACTACACCAGGCAAAATTCCCCAGAACAGACAAGTCCGAGGGGAGAAAGGCTATTATGAGTTATCTGAGTCAACATGTGCCCTCTCCAGTTGTTCTTAAATCTGATACTGATCCATACTTTCGCTACATGCTACTGTAAAGTAGTCGAACAGGGTCCTTGTGTTGCATTTAAAACCCTATTTTTATCTAAGGCGATTTCTCTACATTCTTAAACATAAATATGCCATACAAGTTTCAAAGAGCCTTTGGAGTAAAAAGATTCCTTTTGTAAGGAAGTGTCTGAGCTGCCAAAGTCTGATATTTGAGGAGTTCCTACGCAAAATAACATGGACACCTGTTGTTTGTTTTGGCATTTATTAAATCGCAGTGTTCCCATAGAATACAGACACACACGCATGCACACTCAGTATCTAGGAGTGCTGTCACACGTCATCTAGGAAAGGATGTCCAGTGACTTTTAAAAAGATCCTTAGGGTTTTGTGGGTGATTTGGAAAAGACTGAGTGGAAAAGCTACTCTGTCGCAGTCAAGTAAACAGCTAGAGTCAGTATCTTAAGGCAGAGACGTAATTTCTTGTCTGAAATGGAATCAGAATGGTGGTAGCCGCAGCCATGTTTAAGAACAGCTGTAGCTAGCAAGGTTCTAGTATAGAATTCCCTGACCAGCAGGGATGGGAATTGCTCTCTGAGAACCAGGCTTGCTAAGCAGCACTACAAAGATCAATCAATCCTGGCTTCTCCCAACCAGCACTGAACACGGGTGTCCCAGTTTTGCAAGCACCTATGGCCAGGTTCGACATCTATTTTTACTAGTGATGGGCCCAAGATGCAAAGTTAGGATCCAGATTCCAAGATCCACAAGGTTCATGGGTGACTGGATCCAGGGTATTGGCTTGGTCTTCTCTCTAATTTTAACAAAGAGTCAGAAATCCATTTTAAAGAACCGCTGACTGAATTTTCTTTGTTCAGTGCGGTCAATCCATCAACACCAGTGGGACAACAGGGTCATCAACTTTCAAAGGGGAAGAACCTTGTTTGACATGTGTCAAACATAGCTGAAAATCCAAAATGTAGACACAGACTAGGCCATGTAGTATATAGCCCACGACATGGGTCTAATATTTCTCATTTCTTTGGAATTCTGCATGGGGTGGTAGTTTGGATTAAAGGAATGGGAGACATACCCCTACAAACCAAGGGCAGAATCCACATGAGACAAACTGAGCTAGTATTCTTCTAACAACAAATGTGACTGGCACTAGCATAGTTCTGATAAGAACAGCCATCCTGGGTGAGACCAGAGGTCCATCTAGCCCAGTATCCTGTCTTCCGACAGTGGCCAATGCCAGGTGCCCCAGAGGGAATGAACAGAACAGATAATCATCAAGTGATCCATTCCCTGTCGCCCATTCCCAGCTTCTGGCAAACAGAGGATAGGGACACCATCCCTGCCCATCCTAGCTAATAGCCATTAATGGACCTATCATCCATGAATGTATATAGTTCTTTTTTTAACCCTATTATAGTCTAGGCCTTCACAACATCCTCTGGCAAGGAGTTCTACAGGTTGACTGCGTTGTATGAAAGAAATACTTCCTTTTGTTTGTTTTAAACCTGTTGCCTATTAATTTCATTTGGGGACTCCTAGTTCATGTGTTATGAGAAGGAGTAAATAACACTTCCTTATTTACTTTTTCCACACCAGTCACCATTTTACAGACCTCTGTCATATCCCCCCTTAGATGTGCAGACAGGACTTCAGATGGATTTGCATGTAATCTATGATTTGCATTGTGCAGGCAAGCTCCCAGCACCACTCGATGATTGGCAAACACAGGAATAATGAACCAGTTATTACAATCAAGCATTTTATAATATTTCAACAGCAATAGCAAAACCATGCATGATACTATGGGGTCTTCTCTAAGGACAGAGCAAGTTACCCAAGCACCCTGTTCCTAGTCTGTTGGTGTGTCTTCTGTTTAGCTTTTGCTTAGAAAATTATTATATACATCAGAGAACAGTTGTGATCACTCACCTTCCTGTTCAGCATTCATCCATATGCCTTGTACAGTATTTAACGTACATAAAGTCAGCTGGGGCTAACCACATTTGCCCTTTTCTATACTATTGCTCTGACATTGCCTTTGGAGTGTTTCTACAGAGAATTCAATAAATACTATATCTACTGACATTAACTGGTTAAAATGAAAAACCAGTGTCAATTTGCACACCCTTCTGTTTAGTCAGTCACAATATTCTGTTTATTAATTGATGAAGGGTGGTTGTTTTTAAAAGCAGAAGATGCCATTAGTAGCCCTACTGAAAAAAAATCAAACTCATTACACCTAGCATTCTCCATATAACCCAGAAAGACTTGTTTCCATTTCAATGCAGAAAATATATTCTACCCAAGTTGTCTCTCCACAATTCACGGGCCATAAGAATGTGTTGTTTTGCTCCAGCCATGTTCCCAAAAAGAAGACTATCCCAGACACCAGCTGTGTCATGCCCAGCTATCTTGGCCTGCTGCTAATTGTGGAAAATCTTCACTAATCATCTCTAGCATCTCTGTTTTGTCCAAATCCGCCAGTGAGAAGGAATTGCTGGTGTGAAAAGTATTTTGTTAGTATGTTTGCTACATGCCCCGTGTTCTGTTTTCAAGTTTAAACTATCAGGTTGTTTCCATTATTAAATATTCATCTTCCCTTTTGCCTTTATGTCATGGAAACACCATAGAAGGATTAGCAGGAAAAATAAAACAACTTAGAAGACTGTCTGGCTTGAGAGGAAGAGGTGTCCTCAGCATGGAATCAAGAGCCTTCCCGGATTATGGGGCTTTCTTTGGTATTTAATAACGATTTGTTTTTCCAACAATAAAAAGAAACATCTGCTACAATGTAAGTGGCTGCCCTGCTTTAGGAGACCTTATTTTTGTTCTTGCACAAGAACAGTCGGATTTGATTAAGATTCAATCAATTGTTTTGTGCTATATACATCTCCGGCTTGTTGAGATTTCACCTGAAATCTTTTGAAAGTACACACATTAAATGAAAGTCTTCAGGACCCAATTCTTCCCTTTGGAAACATGTGAACTCCCATTGACTCCTAAAGAAGCAACTCTGAGGGTACAGTTTGAGTCTGAGGGCCTTTTACACTACTCTGGCAGTCTGAAGGGGCCTTAAAATTGGGGTGATGTGGGCTTTTGTACTGTATGTGGTACACACAGGCCTAGCCTAGGAGCCTTTACTCAAGCAAAGTTTTCTGTGAAGTAACTGAGGGCTAGATTGGTGCAACCCCTTACTCATAGCTGCATTTTCATATGTAGTTTCAGTGGACCTAACTCCTGTAAGGAAGTATTCACCAACAGAGCAAGAATCTCACAATATAGCCCTGAGTAAGGGCTGCAGGTTTTTACCCAAGGGCTGCCAGAGAGGTTGACTTTCTACTTCACACAGGAGCAGAGGGCTACATCCTGCCATTTGAGGGCCACTCTGGACTCCACACAGAAGTCAATGGAAGCTGAAGGTGATCTGTACCTCACAGGATTGAGCCTTCAGACTGAAGCCAGACAGTCTTTCTATTGATTTAGCAAAGCGCTTGCTGTTTCCATTCCAGAGGAGCAATAATAAATACAGAGCAAAGAAAATGAATCTATAGCTACTACTTTGTTACTAAATACAAAGCTATAAAAGAGAATCGGCAGACCTGTGGGCTCCTGCCTAGTCTTATGTGCAAAGTATCTGTAGGTACATAAAAATCTTTGACAGCTACATCAGCAGCAATTTTTCCATCCCGTAGAATGTATACGACTGGGCTTTTACTGTAAGATCTCACTTGTTTTTTAATCTATTCTACTTAGTTGTGGCTGAAGAACCTGATCCATTTTAATGTTGGTGAATACTTAACGCTAGGCAGGGTCTGTTGTATTAATTTAGATGGAACAAATGGGGCCAGAGTCAAAGGTGTTAACATGCCCCTGTAACTGTCCAACATTAAACAAGGTGTGATATACAGAGACCTCAGCCTGCTTAGTACCGTGGCAAACCTTATTAACATTGTATTAACCTTTGATTAAAGACATAGAGAAAGGAAAGAAACAGAGCATTTGAAATGTAAAGTAGTACGTAAGGCTTTCATTCTAACATCCCTTGCTCCCCACTTTCCCTTTAGCTGGGGAGGAAAGGAATCTCCCACCATTCGACAGCCTTTTAGATGGTACTAAAGATGGTAATAACTGTCCTTTTGGGGGAAATGGGATGAGTCAGTTGAGATGGGCTGGAGTTGTTGTTGCTGTTAAATCAAAGAATTGTAGGATTGGATGGGACCTCGAGAGTTCATCTAGTGCAGTCCCCGGCACTCAAGGCAGGACTAAGTATTATCTAGACCATCCCTGACAGGTGTTTATCTAACCTGCTCTTAAAAGTCTCCAATGACAGAGATTCCACAACCTCCAGTTATTCCAGTGCTTAACCACCCTGACAGTTAGGAAGTTTTTCCTAATGTCCAACCTAAATCTCCCTTGCTGCAATTTAAGCCCATTGCTTCTTGTCATATCCTCAGAGGTTAATGAGAACAAGTTTTCTCCCTCCTTCTTGTAACAACCTTTTATGTACTTGAAAACTCTTATCTCCACCCTCGGTCTTCTCTTTTCCAGACTAAACAGAGCCATTTTTTTCACTCTTTCCTCACAGGTCATGTGTTCTAGACCTTTAATCATTCTTGTTGCTCTTCTCTGGACTTTCTCCAGTTTGTCCACATCTTTCCTGAAATGTGGCACACAGAACTGGACACAATTCTCCAGTTAAGGCCTAATCAGCACAGAGTAGAACAGCAGAATTACTTCCTGTGTCTTGTTTATAACACTCCTGCTAATACATCCTGGATTGATGTTTGCTTTTTTTGCAACAGTGTCACACTGTTGACTCATGTTTAGCTTGTGATCCACTATGACCCCGAGGTCCCTTTCTGCAGCACTTTCCTAGGAAGTCATTTCCCATTTTGTATGTGCGCAACTGATTGTTCCTTCTTAGAGGAGTACTTTGCATGTGTCCTTATTGAATTTCATCCTGTTTACTTCAGACCACTTCTTCAGTTTGTCCAGATCATTTTGAATTTTAATCCTATCCTCCAAAGCACTTACAGCCCCTCCTAGTTGGGTATCATCTGCAAATTTTATAAGTGTACTCTCTATGTCATTATCTAAATCATCGATGAAGATATTGAACAGAACCAGAGCCAGAACTGATCCCTGCAGGACCCCACTTGATATGCCCTTCTAGCTTGACTGTGAACCACTGATAACTACTCTCTGGGAATGGTTTTCCCAACCAGTTTCCCAACCCACCTTATAGTAGCTCCATCTCAGTTGTATTTCCCTAGTTTGTTTATGAGAAGGTCATGTAAGACAGTATCAAAAGCCTTACTAAAGTCAAGAACTACCGCTTCCTCCTATACCCAAGTTTTGTTACCCTTGTTAAAGTCTGATCCCATTTCCGAGAAGACAAAAATAAAAGAGGAGAGAAAAGAATAACAAATGCAGCTTCTGTTTCTGGTGTTGCCTTCCACTTGCAACCTCACTGCTGGAGAAACACAGGCATGGAACATGATCTTATTAGCCACTCCATGATCTGGCAAACCTGTACCAGCATCAGACAGTCTTGGGCATTGCTTTTATCTACATCTCTTGTCACAGGCCTATAGCAGTGTTGCAAAATATTCAGTCTTTACCAGCTAAGCCAGACTCTTGTTAGACAAAAGGCAAAAGAAGAGGGACAAAAAAGAAGAAATAAGGTAAGTGATCGGGCTTTATCCAGAGCTGGTGGAGGTGGCGATGTCATCTGGGTCCCTTCTCTGTCCCAGTCTAGTCAGGATCTCTCTCAGGATCAGAATGAAGACGATCTGATGTGCTACGGTACATTCCAGGGTCCCAGGACCCAATGGGGTGGCAACCATGAGGGTGAAGCTTGTTCCTTCTTCCTTCAATCAGCAATTCTTGTGTTTGCTTCTCCCAATTTTCACTCCCAGAGTCTCTTTTTGTGGACCCCAAAGGGGGAGTGATAGGTGGACTAACCCATCCCCTCATTATTTTGTTCACCAACACACCTATTTTAGTCCAGAGCATGGGCAGCGGGTATTGAAGGCAGTGAGAGGCTGTGCCTCCCCAAACAGCCTTGCATGGCCCTGCCCACACTCCGCCTCAAGGCCCCTTCCTGCTTCCCCTCATGGCCGAGGTACCAGGCTGGGGTGCTAATGTGGGCCAGCCTGTGCTCCAGGGCTGGGGGAGGGAAGCCATGCCACCCTCCCAGTGTGCTGGGGGGGACATGCTGCCCGCCCTTCCGGCTCTCTGGGGTGGGTGGCAGGCTGTGCTGCCTGCCCGGGACTGAGACACGTGGCCTGCTCACCTGCCCGGCATTCTGGGACTGCGGCGGGGGGGCAATGCCCACTCACCCACCCAGCATTCCACTGGTTTCTGGTCCTGCACTCTGGTCTGGGGTTGGGGCGGGGGGCTGCACCTCCCACCCAGGGTTGGGACGCGCTACCAGTTCACCCACCTGAGCATGATCTTAACAAAGTCCTTGAATTATACCAATAGACCGTTTTGTTTCTATGAATTCAGCCTGTCTTCCTTTTCCACCTTCTCCCACTCCCCTCAACATTTATTTATTATGGCTAGTGTGATATTTTATGATCTTTTTCATTATTAAACTCACAATTAAGGTCCATTTATAGGCCCAATTACTACAGCAAGTCTTGCATCATTCAGGCAGGAGACCGGTAGTAGTGTTCCGGTAATGCCTATAAGACTCAGTCAGGATCAGGACCCCATTGTGCTATGTGTTATACAAACTCGTAGGGCATGATACTGCAAACACTTACATGCTTAATTTCATTAGTGTGAGTGGCTCCATTGCAATCAATGGAACGACTCATGGTAGGAAAATTAAGCATATGCATAAGTGTTTGCAGGGTCAGGGCCATAATAAGAGACAGTCTCTGCCCCCACAGAGCTTACAGTCTAATGGATAAGGCAGATGGGGAAGATAGGAGATGTTATCCTCTCCATTATACAGATAAGGAACCCATGCATAAGGCTCCTTCAAACTGCTTAGCTGACACAGGTTAGGAATAATCCGCATTGCCTCTCCTCTCAGATAAGAAACCCTTGTCTCCCCGCACACCAAAGGTTGCCATTTGTGTCATATCATGTGGTACATTTTATAATGTGGACAAAATATGCACTAGGGATTAGGCTGGAACCACTAAACTCCTTTCACTTGTAAGATAAGAAATACTTAAACCGAAGGTCTCTAGAGGTATGAAGCTAATGCATTTACCCACTGCGCTGCCTAGCAACACCCCCTCCTCCTTCCCCCCTTTGGTGGATTCTAATTCTTAACCAGAGCCACTAAACTGACAAGTCACCTTGCCAGCAACCAATGTCACTGATCTGGTTAGCATGGCTTTCCTTTTGTGTATTTTTCCCCCGGTGCCTGCTCCGACATTAACACAAGCATTAAATTAATTTCCATCCTGTAGTTTAATTGCCTAAAATATGTCACAGGACTTGGGGGGAAAAACACAAACAAACAAGCTAAGCCTGCAGAAATGTCACGAAATCCAACCATGATCCACTTCTCTTTGCAGAAAGGAAATCAATCTCAGTTGCTTCTGCAGAACCGGCTTATTAAGCCAAGACAAGAGAGCTGTTGGAGCAAATAATTGAAGAATAATATGATAGAACACAATATTAGTGATAACTGCCTTTACAAATTGGCCCTTGTACGAGATTTGCTCTGTGTGTGCTGCATGTGTCCCACTCACTGTCATTTCCTTGCTCTAAACAGCTTTGTGAAGATTTCTGTGCTAGTCTGTACAATGTAATATTTACAGCATTCTAGTCAGATCTTTTGTAGTTGCAATGTACTTAGACTTTGGCTCCCCAGGGGGTTTCTAATGCAGCTTGATGGTGCATATTGCACACAGTGCAATGCCCTGTAGCCACCTGCCTGCTAGATGGGGTTGGATTTAGGGGGTTTGGTACCTTCTCACAGACATGTTGGTCCTGAATTTCAGAAGTGCTGAGCAGCAACTCAGCTGGAGCTCCGAGTGCTCACACATTGAACAATCGAACCCACGTCTCAAGCTGGGCATCCAAAAAACTGAGGCACACAAAATCACTGGTCACTTTGGAAAAAGATGGTTGAAGGATCCAACTCTGCAAACCCCTATTCTGACAGGGCCAGAGCCAGTGTTACTATAAATTGGCTTAACTCCATGTGAAGCCTAGGGAACGATACTGATTTACACTTATATACTTCAAGATCAGGCCACAATTCACCCATGATTTATAGGAGAAAAATATAGGGCCAAATTCTGCCTTAGTGAAAGCCACTCAGCTCCCACAGAGTGCATTGGAAGTTGCAGGGTTATAACTGGTGGCCGATCAGGAACAGGTCCTCAGGTGGAGCAAATCAGCAAAGCTACAATGAAGTTCATGATCGTAGAGGATCTGGTCCAAAACAAGGTCTCTATGCATCACTATGTAGACAGACTACAAAGCCAAGTGACCATCCTACATTGATCTCACACTGCTGCTTTTTGAAGATGATCAAGTTGAAATAGATTGTCAGGATGTTATCCTGAAGGGGAAGAGCATCTGCAGCTGCTGCTGCTCCTCTTGAAATATCCTTTTTCTGGATCTTCAATTTCTGATACGTTAATCTACTGTGGAATGTCATTTAAATAAGCATTTTCAGGGTTCACGCTAGGCCGTGGGATTGTGCCATAGGCAAGCAACACTGGCCTGAAGTTGCGATAATTAAGGCCCCCAAGGACAGCTTGGCACGTTTTCTAGTCAGAGAGCCAACATCAATATGCCAGAAGTGGTACTAAGCACTACCATGTTAGAAGCATTCAGTGGAGTTAGGAGATATGGTTTCCCCAATCGTACAGAAAATGTATCTAGAGGGAATAAAAAAAAATGCATTTCAGTTTCAAAAAGGCTTTCAAGGAAATGAAACAAAGATGTTAGAAATGCTTTGGGCATTGCAACACCTGCTCATGTTTATAACCCTTCTAAAAACAATTATTGACTGTTAAAAATACCGAGGGCCAGCCAGACGGCTATGTGGCCATACGTTGGAGCCAAGCCTGGGAGCAGAGCTCAACCCAGGATTTCTGAGCAGTGCCATGAAGGCCACATCCCCAGCCCTGGCCAGACCTCCTTTTGGGTCAGATCTTCTGCTGGTGTAAATCAGTGTAGTTCCCTTGACTTGAGTGGAGCTATGCTGATTTACCAGTCACACCTGTGCCGCCCCCAAGGCACTCAGTGGGAGCTGATCTCTACAATGCAAGAAAGGTAAAGGAGGGAATCCAGAGAAAGCCAGGCACCCAAGAGGGCCTCTGTGTCTTCAAGTCTTTCAGCTGGGTCTCTAGGCAGGTTACATGATCTGCACAATTAGGGGCCATGTCCAGGCTCATAAACCATGCAAAGCAAAACAGCTCCCCTCCCCTGTCTCTCCTCCTCAAATAGCATATTCTGCAGTCAGAGTCATTCCAGCTGTTCCCACCCATCCCCCATGCTCTTCTCCACACACCTCATCCTTCTCTTTCTCCCCAGGCAAGTCACCATCCTCTCTGGTGGGTTTTTCCTTGCTGTCTCTGGGATACCAACTGTTTTCCCAATCGCACTTCACTCTTCTTTCCATGGGCAATATACTCCCCTCCACTGTACAGTGCACCGGTGGGTAATTTGAAAAAGATAACTGCAACAACAACAACAAAAAATAAGAAGGTGAAACCCCCTTGCACAGTGGATAATTGTCTCGGTGACCTGCTCCCCTCCCTCTGTGGCAATGCACAGTGTCATGGGGGCAAAGTGTATCCTCAGTAGGTCCCGCAGAATCAATGGTATGGGGCCAGGTAAAAGGAGTCAAGGAACATCATAGGGCCCTGGGAGCTCTGATATGTGCTGGGCTAAAAATCTGCCCTGAAACCAAGCTCTCGAGGAGAAAAGGGAGCAAGTCTAGATGACAAGGTGGCTAAGATTCTGGCAACTGCTTGGAGTCCTTTGTACACTAGGGTTCCTACAACTGATCCCACCTTTGGAGAGGAACCAATGGGAAATTTTAAAGAGGTTTAGTATAGAGGAAACTGCCCCCCGTAATACAGCAGGAGGACTGAAGCACATTTGCCTGTTTCCCTCTTTCAGAGTTCTCCGAAATAGCCCACACATTCTAACTTAGTACAAGTAGCCCTTGTGGGGTGACTTTGTTACAAAACAAAGCCCGATGCACATAAGCCATAACAGACCAAGTCTCAGCACCCTAGTCCAGATCGTGCCTCAAGTATCTTAGCACCCAGCACCATGCCCCACGTTCAGGCACCCCGCAGCATATCTCACTCTAGACGTCAGCCCTCTGTGGCCCTCCAGCTTCAGCTCTCAGGCTCCAAGTGCCAGCAAGCACCTCCCTCTGCTGGCCTGAGCCCTCAGCTCTCTCCTGCCTTCTCTGGCAGTGGCTCAGGAAGGTCACCAGGCTCGCCCCTCCACTGGCTCCTAGCCCTCAGCCCTTTTCAGCATCCTAGAACTAGCTTTGACTCAGGAACCTCAGTTCGTCTCTCCACTGGCTTCCCCATAATTCCTCCTGCTTTCCCAGGAGAGCCTGCAGAGACTTCATCCTCCTGACAGCCATGTCCCTCTCTCACCGGTTCTCCCCACCTCCCTGTCAGATTCTCCCTGATCCTTGACAGCCCCAGGGGCTGGCCCACCCTCTGAGTTAGCCAAACTGGCACAGGGGTGCTGGATCTGCTTTATTTACTGGGGCCAGCCACCCTATGACTCCCCTCCCCTACCTCTGCACTTTGCTTCAGAGGCCTACAGTTCTGGCCTTTGCAAGCACTCGACATCCATCAGCAGCATAGCTGTGGGGCGGGTTAGAGCAGGCCTTTGGACTGCATCCACCGCCTGCTCTATGCCAAGTCAGTTTTGTCAGTTCAATGTAAATCAGAAGCTACAAAACTGCATTATCAGTACAGCTCTTTTTAACCAGTTCAAGGTACGGATGTTTAAATACCTCCTGTCCCAGAAAGGAAATTGCTGTTTAGACAGAACCTTCTTCCTCCGGCATCTTTTCACAGCTCCCTGCTCCCTCCATACAGTTTTCTATGGGTCAGAAGCCGACAGCACTCAGGCCCCAATCTGCAAAGACATTTAGGCTCCTAACTTCCATTGACATCGATGCCTGGATTGTGGATCTGGGCCTGAGTCTTTATCCCCGAAGTTATTCATCCTGTAGCTTGTGCCTCATTTAGTGATATAACCATTTGCTTTACATCGTGTCTGTGTTCCTTTGTATACCATTAGCGATCCCCTTTATCCTTAATCAAACTGAAAATAATGCGGATGAGGATGTACAATCCAGCTACCACACTCAGCTGCCTGGGGCTTAGAAGGCTTACATTACAAATGTTTACAAACTTTTGCATTTTAAATTAGTCTCTGTGACATTGCCGATTTTGTTTCAAAGGTTTTTTATTGTTTACGGAGATAAAAATACATATGGTGCAATGAGGATTATGACATTACAAAGAAGAAGAGAGGAACAATATATTTAGCTGAACCACTATGAATAACAAGGGCAATTCAGGAAAGGGCTAGCTAAGAAAGGGAGGGATCGATAGGAGAGGGCTGCCTATTTATGTAACATACTTTAACATTAATATTCTTTCCTGGCTATTAGATTTTAAGCTCTTTGGGACAGAGACTGCCTTTTGGTTCTGAGTTTGTACAGTGCCTAGCACCATAGGGTCCTGGCCCATGACTGCGGCTTCTAGACACCAGCACAAGACAAATAAATAATATCCTGGTCATTCCTTTCTCCCTGTATATCTTTCTATTTGCTAAAAATCAGGAAATAAGGAATTCTTTTCCCTCTCCTTTTCCATCATTAGGGACCTTGAACTAATAGAACTAGTACCTAGCCCCTATTATTTCCTCTAACACCTCCTTGATGGAAAACCCTAGTGAAATGTGTAGTGTCCTGGCCATTTAACATCTGTTTATAGAGAGACTGTTTGTAATTGATTCACTTGACCGGTAGCATTTTTACTTTACTCACGTGCTTGGAGTTAAACCACAGGAGAGGTCACAAATTAGTGTTTGCAAAACGTAACATGAAGATAAGGATTTAGACCCTTGAGACCCCATGGTGGAACACAGCTGCCAACTTTCACTCGGTAAATAAGCACCGTGACTTTCACAATAAGCCAAAAATCAAGCTAATCCCTTTCAAAACAAGGCCAAGACAAGCCAATCCCTAAGAACCCCAACACTCTATGTGACTAGATCCCCCCGGTGTGCACTCTGGGACTGTGATGGGCCTGCTGTGCACCCCTGACTCTCTCCCCCAACCTTGCCCCTGCTTGCCCCTTGGCCCCCCCCCTTGCCCCGCTTGCCGGGAGCCAATCAAAAAAAACAACACGCTACAACAGGCAACAAGCTACAAGCGAAACAAGCAACAAGCCAAAAACTAACCAACAAGCAACTCACAAGCCAATTAAGCCAAAAATAAGCCCAATTTCTGTGGGGTTTTTTGCAGGTTTGGCATGTCTGCAGTGGAGGTCAGAGACGGATTACAGTAGCAGCAGTGTGGTAAGTATTCCAAATGTAAGAGCCACCAATGAGCAAGGGTTAAATTTGCAATACTCAGCCATCAACTTGGAGGCACACAGTGGACCAAAGTCATTTTTGTGTTTACGTGGTGCAGAATGGAATTAAACAGAAAAACCCAAAATCAGCCAAGCTAGGTGACTGCTAGATCTTCTCACACACAACAGCCTGTAGAAATGAGACTGGCACACAGCCCGTTAGACTCATTAGCACACTTAAACAGTCAGCATCTCATAGTTAACCTTGATTGTAAAACAGCATTGGACTCAGAGTGAAAGATGATTACAGCAAGTTACTCTGTAAAGGGCTTGATCCTAAGAGCTGCTGCACATCTGCACCTCCCATTGACTTCAGTGGGAGAGGCAGGTCCTGAGCATCTCTCATGATCAGGCCCATGAACACGCATGTGCCAGCTAGGATGTGTGGTGGTTTGAGGATTTTGTTTTCTTGAGGTGACATACAAAGGGGAGGGGGGCAGAGAAGTTACCCTTGTTCTTTTGGGGTTTTTTGTTAAGGAGAAAGGGTTTCTTTGTTAAAGATCCAACCTCCCAAGTCCTTCCATTAAAGTGTGAGAGATCACATTACATATCTGGCAACCCCAGGACTTCCTCCAGTAAAATAAGGCAACACAACATTAGACATTCATATTACTTCTCATGTAAAAAAACAACAGCCCCCACCTTAGATTTAACAACTAGACCTTTCAGGCCCCAATAATTATAAGCTTCATACAAATGCAAACTTCCCTTTTTGATACCAAAATACCAACTTGGACTTACTGATTTGCGGAATTGTTCCCATCATAACTCCTGCCTTCAATCAGTGTCATTAGGATTTATTGTTCAGTTCAATGTAAATCTTAAGCTACAAAATTGCATTATCAGTACAGTTCTTTTTAACCAGTTCAAGGTACGGATGTTTAAATACCTCCTGTGCCGGAAAGGAAATTGCTGTTTAGACCTGATTTAAAAAAAAAAAAAGATTACAACATTCTCACAATTACTTATCTTTCAGAGAAAGATAAAATAGTCACAGCTGCTTTTTCAAAGAACATTTTGTACTTTTTGCTATCACAGCCACATTTTAAGTATAGCCAAGATTTTCTCTAATTCAGAAAGCCTGCTTATTGCTGACTCTGCTGGGTGACGGCATGGCAGCCTTAGTTACACTCATGCCAGAGATATTTATACATTGTGACTCACCTAAGGATTCCTTCCTTTCTTGGGCTGCAGCTCAGCAAACCATTGATACACATGAAGTCTACCCTTATCCAGGAAAGCACTTATTTGAATTACTCTACCACCCTAGGAGGCCTAGTCATGGCCCAGGACCCCATGCAGGTAGGGGTTGTACACACCCAGAACAAGAAGATGGTCCCTAACCCAAAAACTTAAAATCTAAGTAGTTAAGAACCTACCTAAAATTGAGCACATGTTTACGTGCTTTGTTGAGGATTAATATAATAATACCTAGCTCTTCTATGGTGCTTTTCATCCTTAGAGCTCAAAATACTTCACAAAGGCAACCACTATCATTATCCCCAGTCTACAGGTGGGGAAACTGAGGCACGGAGCAGTGATGTGACTTGTCAAAGGTCACCCACGAGGCCAGAGCTGTGGATAGAACTGAGTTCCAGTCCAGAGCTCTATCCACTAGGCCATACTGGATTTCTGAATCCAGGCCTTGAGAAGGTGTCTACACTAGCCCTTTTCCCACCTTAGCGACAGCCATAAACCTGTGGGAGCTCTAGAGTAGAACCGGCACAGGCCTTGTAACTACCATGGCATCATTTAAGTCTGCTCAGGGTAGATAGGTCTCAAAGACCTCATTTCTACCCATCAATCCAGCTCCTGCTGCCAATGGAGGGACTGTACCAACTGTAGCAAACTAGGAAAATTTACTGGTGTCGGCAGGGCCCCGCAATGCTTTGAGGCCAGCCACCATATCTAGCCATCTAGCTTTCAGGAGCTCTACAAGGAGCATATAGGGTCTTGTGTTTAAGGGACTGGAGTGAAATTCCAGACAATGAATGAAATCCATTCCCAGCTCTGCCATAGACGTTCCTGGGGCAAGTCACCGAATCCTTTTGTGTCTGTTTCCTCAACTCTAAAATAGGGATATCACTTCTCTAGCTCCTGGAGGCGGTGCAAGGCTAAATTGCTTGGTGTGTGCTCAGCTATTAGTGCGGAGAGCCACAGAGAAGCCCACAAGTAAATAAAGTAAACCATAGTACTTAGACTACTAGCGATTTCCCCAGTCCCTAGTATCATCCTGCAATCACCCGGAGATATGAGCCACCTCATGGGCAGCAGGAAGGATATATGCTGGAGTAGGAGAAACTCAACAGTATTGTGCAGAGATTTCCATGGAACTCCAGAGTCTGTCTGGAGTGTCTTTGGGCTGGGATTTAGCTAAGGCCCTTGAGCATTTAAAGGGGAGGGAACCACTTTACAAGGGACACCCCTCCAAGTGCCCCACACGAGGGTCAAGGACAATCGCAGTTCCTGCCCTCCACAGATGACATCACCACCCCAAAGGGGACAGGAATGAAGTGGGCCCGTAGCCACATTCCTATTTCTACTGACCCAGGAGGAGCAAGCTCCATATTGTTACAGGATGCTGTAGCCTGTGGCGCAGCAGGATGCTCAGAGAGGCTCTGTTCCCTCCCCTTCTTTTTCCTGGACCCCCCCTTCCCTCTATTATCTCCCCTTGCTGCAGCTCCACACCACCCACTACTTAGAAATGTGCCTTTAAGACACAATCTACCCCTTAGGGAATACGTTAGGAGGCAAACCTGTGAGGCTCTGAGTGAACATGACTCGCGCTTAGGTTAGTAACTAAACATCTTGGCAAGCCAGTAGGAGATGAGGCTGCCTGGCACCTTGCAGTAAGCACATTGTGCCATGCAGGATTGGGCCCTTAGTTTGGGACGGGCTTACATCCAAGTCAATGAATTAGTCAGGCTAATCAATGCACTGGGTCAATAGCTAGCATCTAAACATGAGCACAGAGAGAGATGAGATAAAGCACAAGGGCAACATTGGGTCCATAAAGATAAAGAAAACAAACAAAAAAAGCAGATGAAACCACTGGGAAGAAAAAACACATTCAAAACCATGATCATATGAAAGATTGTGCACGCTTCAGTAGCTACTCAGAAAGATCCAATCGAATTCCAAGTGCCTGCCCCTAACACATCAATCCCCCATTGCACTCCTCACGAAAGCTCATGCTCTAATAAATTGGTTAGTCTCTAAGGTGTCACAAGTCCTCCTTTTCTTTTTGCGAAGACAGACTAACACGGCGGCTACTCTGAAACTCCTCAGACACTGACTCTGGAATTGAAACGTAAGTTACAGTTGCTTGAAATTTTACAAGATGGGAACCCAACCGAACAGTGGAAGTGAAGCACAAGGAGAAAGAAAGGGGGAGGAATCCAAGATCTCACCTCTGCACTGATTGCAAATTGTTGCCCCAAACCACAGTGTAGTGATTTCACACCATTCATAATCAAAAACAAACAGCTAATGTGATTCCCCTGCTAAACATTGAACTTAGTAGCACAAAGGCTCTCTGAGGCCATGAACACCACTGGACTACCAGCTCTGAGATGTCAGCCTCCCTCCCTGCATTGCAAAAGTTCTAGTGCTAGTTTTGACATCTGGCTTTCAGGGAGATGTATTTCTAACAGAGCAAATGCACATTGACAAAGCAGAGGCCCTCCGTGTATTTTGGTGAATTGCAATCCGTTATGAATATGTATCTTCCTATATTGAAATGTTAGTTTTGCAGTTGTAGCCCATGCCGTCCAAATATCTGGTGGGAATATTTTCCAACAGTACTGTTTCACTGTGGATCACACAGCTACCTCGTTTATGTATCCCTAACGTGTCCTCCTGGATGGGTCCCCTCCACCCCCGCCATCTGAAACATTAACCATTTAATGTTACATGGGGTACTGTCAAACTAGGAGGTGTTAGAACAAAAAGCTAGCAGGCTTCAATAAATCCAATGAGATTTATGTGTATTGAACAGTGCCCCTTTTGGGGGCCTAGTTTATTTAACCCACAGGTGGAACGTTAGGCTAGTAGGCCTCCACCACTGCATCTCTAGCTGGAGGGGGAAGGGGCTGAGTTAACTTTAGTCCATTAATCCCACTCTTGTCCAGGTTGCTTACCAGCAAGGCCCTCTTGACCCAGAACCCTCTTCTGGAGCCAGGGCCTCTTGTCATCAGCCGGAGGAGGGTCTCTCCTCTTGGATCAAGGTCTCCACAGAGGTCAAATTGCAACAACCCTTCCTCAGAACAGCCTCTCCTTAGGTGCTCTCTCTTCCAGCATTCTGGGACCTGTTCCCCTCCCCAGGAGCCTCTGTTCTCGAGCCTGGCCACTCCACCCCCCTGCGAATATCTTCTTTCATCATGCCCAGGTGCTTCCCTGCCTAATTAATTGCCTCCCCATTACTCAGTGAGTTTGCAGTGCCAGAGGAACAGCAGAGGCCTGTGCCCAGTGAGTCACCAGCTACTAGGAGAGAGTCTCAGATGGGGCTGGTGGTGAAGGTGGATGCTACTTATATGGAGCTTGGTTTGATGGCAGCATGCAGGAGAGATGTGGATGTGGACATGGAGCAGAGGAAAGCGAGCAGGTTGGGATGAACCAGACCGGACATAGAAGAGGAGGAGGAACGAGTGGGGTTGGAGAAGGCAGATCAACTGGGCAAACACAGGATAATCTCCCTGACTGGGGAACGAGTTCCCTCAAGAGAAAGGGGGAAGGGAGGTGGTGGGGACGTCTAGCTTGGTCATTATCAATCAGTCATGTCCAGCGGTGGAATCGCACCATTCAACTTAGTCCCCAGCCAGTGGGAAGGGTCTGTATCACGTGTGCTCAGGTTATTCACAAGCCATGGAGGCAGGGCAACAAACAGCTGAGAAAAGCTAATAAGAAAGCACAGAGTAAGAAGGGAGTGAGCTTGAAAAGAACTGAAGGGTGAATGAAGGAGGGAGATTTGAGACAATGAAGATGGGGAGGGATGAATGCCTGATTCTAGGGGGAGGCCTATCAAACATCCTTTGAGAACTGCCGATGGCATCTTCTGATTGTGTGGGAGAATCCCATGACCCGTTGGGCATACAGGGGAGCTGGATGCTGTAACAGTGGGGAAATTGAATGTGAATAGTATCAGAGCACTGAGGACATAGGTGTGGAATATGGCAGTGTTACAAGACCTGCAGCAATGAGACAACACGTTCATGATTCAGAAAACCCAAGCCTGGGTGTGTCCCAGGCAACAGCTGTGGTCAGGGGTGGAGCATCTGTTGGAGGAATGCCTGTGGGCCCAGAAGGTGCAGGTGAGATTAGCCAGGGTGTTGAAAGTACCAGTTATTTTAGACTAAGAGAGGAGACAATGGGGATATGGGGATTTTTCCGCAATGGGAGGGGGAGACCCTCTATCTCATCGGCACAGCCTTATGTACATTCCTCTGGAAGGCAAGGTGAGAGGTGGTGTTCCAAATGAACCCCCTGCCAGGGGCTTCTCTGGAAGGAGTTGGTGCATGCAGTCTGGAAGGAGCTGGGCGTGCTGAGGAAGTGTGCAAAGAGGAAGTGTGGCCTGGAGAAGGAGAGGAAGTGGTGGAGGCATATCCAAGTTTAACAATGGTTTTTGTTTGGCCTCTCTCCTTTGAAGTGGGGGAAGAAGCCAGGTTTGTAATCCCAGAGGCCTTCAGGAGTAAGTTTTGGGGGAAAGGGTGAAGGGGTTAGAGGCTGTTGGCGAGTGTTTTAGCTCGTGATACGGTGGGAATTCGAAAGAGATTATTGCAATGGGTGGGGGAATTATGCTGGACCAAGTATATGTTTTTTACACTAAATATTGGTATCAAGTTCATTACCATTGTAGTAATTACAATGGTTTTTAATATCATGGCAACTGGATGGGAATAGCCTTCTGTCTAAAAAAAATAAAAGCTAAAACACCTTTGAGGCCTGATCCAAACCCACAGAAGGCAGTATAAAGACTCCTCTTGACTTCAGTGGGCTCTGGATGAGGCCCCTAGTGAGTGAGGAGTGCATTAATATTAATCCTTAATGCTGCTCTCTGAGCATGATGTGCCCCCAGGCTCACTGCTTGTTTTAGCATAAGCACCATCTCCCACTTAGCCATGACAGTATTTGTCAGCTATAATGCTGATTAGTCCGCTGTGTGGTCAGATAACCACACTGCGCAAACACTCGGGAAAATCAGGTAGAAGCCAGAGCACTAGCCTTTGTGGTCAGTTATACCCATCAACTTTAATGACACCACCAAGGAGAGCTGTACAATGGAAGAGCTTTTCCAAGGTTAAATAGCCTTGACAACACACCTTGGCTACGAAGAGCTGCAATGAAAAATGTAGCTCGCACCTCCAGCCTTCAACTAACCCACTCAGTGATTTATTGCAAGCATTGAGTCTAGTGGTTTTTCTTTCAAATACTTGAATAAATAAAAGACATGCTTTCCTGACCTCAAGTGCATTCTGATGTATTCTTCAGGGGGTCACTGTGTTGATGATACTTAAACCTAATGTTTAATCAGAGAGAGGAAGTTCAGGAGCAGATGAAAGTTATTCAGCTCAGGGTTCACTTTCTTCTGAATATGTTTTTTCACAGGAAATGGGAGCGGGGGAAAAAGCTAATTCCATCTCCAACAAAGCTTGTTATTCTGCGCCCACATTCTCGTGCAGAGAACCATGGCTCCTAGCCTGCAATGTGCTGCCTAGAGCTGGTTGAAAAATGCTCAGCATCTTCCATGGAAAACTTGGAGAGAAATTACAATTTTTAATTTTCTCATGGAATTTTTCAGAATTTTTTAACCGTTTTTTAGGTTTGCAATTTCCTGCCGGTTTTAAAGTAGAGGGCGGTAGAGGGAGGCGAAGAGGGAAATGAAAATTCACAGTGTCATTAAATAAATCAGAAAATCATGGCAAAAAATGAAAATATTTGTCCTGGAAATATTTAATAAAAACATCCAACACCACATTTCAACCTGTTCTATGTGCACACAGGAAAATGCCTACACCTACAAAGAGCGCTCGGCTTTGGCCAAATTCTTCTCTGATTGAAATGATACAACTTCCATTGACTTCAGTGGAAGCAGAGTTAGTCTAATGCTGAGTTTTAAAATTCCCTCTTTCTGTGCTTGTACAGCTCACGGAACACTTTGGGCACTGCACAATGTAAATAAGTGTTCACAGCAACATTTCTCTAGCTGTCCAATTCAATAAAAACACTGACTGAACAACAATGACTCGCTGGGGCCGAATGCCGACCAGACGACTGCAATGAAGTCACTCCAGTTTTACATGGATATATCTGAGATTACAATTTGGGCCATAGTCCCTATGAAATTCATATCCTTAAAACAATATTGAAACAGTGCCACCTTCTCTCACCAAACCCCGAGATGGCACGGGGTTTACATTTTAATTATAATGTTGAAATAGGTTCCACAAACATCCCAGCCACAAAATAGAGCCGGTTTTGGGCCTTGACTCAATAGAGCACTTGCTTAACTTTAAGTACATCCTTAAATCCCATTGAAGCCAAAGTTAAGCATGTGCTTACGTGTGCTGCTGAATGTGGGCCTAAACTAAACACATATGGAATTTTTAGTCTCTAGTTCAAGAAAGCACTTGATCACCTGCTGAAGCACATCCCTATTCCGGAAATCACTTAAGCACAATGCTTAACATTAAGCATGTGCTCAAGTCTTAAAAATGTATTTAAAGTTAAGCATGGATCTGATGCTTTCCTGACTAAGGAATGCTCTGTTGAATCTGGGTCATAAATTTGCTTGACGAATGGTACACTGATTTCAGTTTGACTGGCATCCATCCTCTTTGAAAGCACAGCTTAAGAGAGTATTAATATCAGTGCCCTAGCCAAATCCCGCTGCATGTGATTACCTCTGCTTGCCTAAATGGCCCTGAATAAATGTAAGTTGCGTGTGCACTTG
Source organism: Lepidochelys kempii (assembly GCF_965140285.1). Taxonomy (NCBI): domain Eukaryota; kingdom Metazoa; phylum Chordata; order Testudines; family Cheloniidae; genus Lepidochelys; species Lepidochelys kempii. The sequence goes on along the minus strand of NC_136394.1, from coordinate 18,682,714 downwards.
TTCACGGAATAAATGGCTTCTGCAAACAGCAGCATTTAAAAGTTGGTACGTTCTGTCTCCGTGAGGCGCAGCTCAGTCAGACTCACCATCTATCCCTGCAATCCATTTATGACCACTCTCCAAAACTGACACATTCCTGATGGCCTGAAGCCTTTTCTTTTTCTTCTTTTCTTTCCAGCATGTGTTCTTGTACCTACTGTGGCACTTATAACATTATTTAGATTGCTGCCTGCAATATTTTCAAGCTAGCAGAAGACAGTTGCTTAGAGGTTTTCATCATGTTTTGAAATGCTGATGAGGATTTAGCATTAAAATTAAAGGCAGCTAGCCGTGGTCTTTCAGATGTACCAAGACGACAGTATTTTCTGGAAGCAAAAAATAAATAAAAAGGGGGGTGGGGAAAAGAATGGAGATATAAATAGCCAGAGTTGCTTTTCTTCAGGCAGGATCCTTTTAATCATGTAAAATAGATTTTAAAGATTAAAGACTCAGCTCCATTCTGCCTTTGCTCATGTCTGGGATCTCAGATCGTTGTGCAATGTGAATGCGAAAGGAAGCACACCATGCTCTCATTTACATTACCCTAAACTGGTATTTCACCTGCAAGAATGTAGGGCCCCCTCCCGCCCCCACTCTCCTCTGCCTCCACCACGGGGAGTCAAAAAGCCACTGATCTGGACGGAGAAGCACAGAACATGTTTGTAGAGAATGCAAGGGGTTTAGGTCGTAAGCGTTTTGGGGAAGGGATTGTCCTTTTGTTCTGTGTTTGGACAGTACCTCGCACAACAGAGGCTTGGTCCGTGACTCGGGCTCCGAGGCAGTACTGTGAGACAAATAAATGTGCCTCTGGCACCGGTGTAATCCCCAGCGATGTCAGTTGCATTGTAACTGAGAGGACAAGCTGCTGGCTCAGAGAACAAAAAACTCATAGAATCATAGAATATCAGAGTTGGAAGGGACCTCAGGAGGTCATCTAGTCCAACCCCCTGCTCAAAGCAGGACCGATCCCCGACTAAATCATCCCAGCCAGGGCTTTGTCAAGCCTGACCTTAAAAACTTCTAGGGAAGAAGATTCCACCACCTCCCTAGGTAACGCATTCCAGTGTTTCACCACGCTCCTAGTGAAAAAGTTTTTCCTAATATTCAACCTAGATCTCCCCCACTGCAACTTGAGACCATTACCCCTTGTTCTGTCATCTGCTACCACTGAGAACAGTCTAGAGCCATCCTCTTTGGAACCCCCTTTCAGGGAGTTGAAAGCAGCTATCAAATCCCCCCGCATTCTTCTCTTCTGAAGACTAAACATCCCCAGTTCCCTCAGCCTCTCCTCATAAGTCATGTGTTCCAGTCCCCTAATCATTTTTGTTGCCCTCCGCTGGACGCTTTCCAATTTTTCCACATCCTTCTTGTAGTGTGGGGCCCAAAACTGGACACACTACTCCAGATGAGGCCTCACCAATGTCGAATAGAGGGGAACGATCACGTCCCTTGATCTGCTGGCAATGCCCCTACTTATACATCCCAAAATGCCATTGGCCTTCTTGGCAACAAGGGCACACTGTTGACTCATATCCAACTTCTCGTCCACTGTAACCCCTAGGTCCTTTTCTGCAGAATTGCTGCCGAGCCATTCGGTCCCTAGTCTGTAGCGGTGCATTGGATTCTTCCGTCCTAAGTGCAGGACTCTGCACTTGTCCTTGTTGAACCTCATCAGATTTCTTTTGGCCCAATCCTCCAATTTGTCTAGGTCCCTCTGTATACTATCCCTACCCTCCAGCGTATCTACCACTCCTCCCAGAGGAGGACAGATGTACAAGCCTATTTTACAGACTGTTCTCTAAGACAGCTCGAAAACCTGGAACCTGTGGGTAAGGGAAAGCTTGCTCCAGGCATCTGGAACTTGCATGGCCAGCACTGGCTTGGCAGCTCCATTCCTTTCAGTGGAAATGGCAGCATTTCAGGGGTCACATTTTCACACAGATCTTGTTGTTCTTGGAGAACTTTCCTAATGTACTGAAGCAAAAACAGCATTAAGCAGGCAGGTTTCCCTCCCCGTCTAACAATCTTGAAACATAGTTATCGTGACGGTTGCAAAGAAAATCCCACTTTCCATTCTTTTATTTCTTTCTATTAATTTCTCTTGCTTTTCTTTTTGTGCGTAGGAATGGGGCAGTGATGGGGGACAGGCTCTCAGTTTGCAGTTCAAGCTTTCCCTCTAGCAGGGAATCCCTTTCCTGATTCTGATGCCATAAAAATCAGTGGCAGAGTTTATTGTTCACTATTTTTGCATTGTTTTACACAGGCGGAATGCAGGGATTTCCAGATGATTATCCTTATCCGGGCTTGTGAAGATTCACAGCATCCCAAGCTCATCCTCTCTCCTGTGGCTGAAGTGACACCACCAGCAAAGAATATGGAGGCCTCTGCTAACTGAGCATCAAAAGCTGAAAAAGACTCTTTCTTCCATGCATCTCCCCTTAGCCAGAAAAGTTCCTTTGCATTTTTCCATTGATGCTACTCTGCAGAAGAATAGCACATCAGTGTGTGTTGCACTGAGGAGCCTGTTGTTCAACTATACATTCCAGGGGTGAAAATGGCATGAATCTTCACAATCACATTTGGAATTCACATTCGTCAAATCTCAGCCGTAGGCTGATGGGAGTTTTGTTTGTTCTAATGGTTTGGTGACCAGTGTCATGCAGCCAGCACATCCATTCTGTGGTGTAAAAGAGCTGTGTGAGAAGGATACATGGGAGCAAGTAAAAGGCCAGAAATCAGCACTTCGAGATAAGGAAGCTATCTTGGTCCTCGGGAATGACCTGTTAGCAGGAACAGTGTTACCAGAATTAAAATAAATGTTCCCATCTCTATTTTTTTTTTTTAATGGGACAGTAGCTGCATTGAAAGATATTGTATTACACCACTGGGAAATGGAAGTTCACAAAACCAGTGTATCATGGACAGCAGCAGCAGTGCAAGCCAGCGTAACTCAAGGCAGCGAGCAGCATGCTCTCAGTCTCCATGGTTTAGCTTCTCTGCTGAAACTGCCAGCGCTTCCGTTCTGGCCTGGGCTAGTTTTGTGCTGTGAACACGGGTCCCCTTGAATTGAACCGAATCCACCACCCTTGTTTCACACACAGCAAGCATGCTCTGCTCTTTTAACTGACTCCTTAACAGACTGCAGAGCAGTGTCAAGGTCCCGACCCTGTTTTTAAAGCCCTTAACAGGCCAAGCCTCAGAGACAGCATCCAACACAGCAACTAGAAGCAACAGCTGTGATTCCATTGGGACACTGAGACTGACATTGCTGAGGGTGAAGCTCTCCTTGCGATCTACATCCTAACCTCACGCTGTCACATCTCCACCTCTGGTCACTGAGCAACGCCTACGCATCCTGCTCTGGTCCTCAGACTTTAGACAGGGACCTGTGTATTTCAATGGTCTGTTAAACACCATGCAAACTAACAGGGACATAGCAAGACTGCTTTCCAAAGAACTTGTTTCAGCATTCATGATTTCAGAGGCAGCTGCTGCTGACCAAACGCCGAGTCTCTTTACGTAGTAGGGAAAGCAAGCTCCTGGTAGACCACTCAGTTTCAGGAAATCAGCTTCTTTCAGATGACAAGGGAGCATTTACTACTCCAGCCCAGACTACATCACCCAGGTTTGCAATCCAAAGAAAAATCATTAGTAATGCAGCCTCATGACCAAACCCAAAGGAAAGGTGCTGTAATTTAATTGTTTCCCATTCGCTTTTAACACTGGTATTAAATCTGCTCATGCAATACATGGGCCTGATCCTGTGAGGTGCTGAGCTCCTTTAACTCCCATGGAACTTGATTTTCCTCTCACTCATTCCAGTGTAAATCAAGAGTAGCTCTATGGAGTTATGCTGGTGTACCACCTGTGTGAGTGAGAAGAGAATCAGGCTCATTATTGGTTTCAATGGGGGCAGGACTGAGTACTCATGTGGAGCCATTTCATTTTCGCTTTGTACTGCTGTTATGACTAAAATTTAAGAGGACAGCACACTTAGATCAATTTACACTGCAGGTATTCAACTGGAATCAAATGTGTTGGAAGCAATGCAAGCCCCATAGTGTCTGTTCTCCCATTAATAAACACAGGGGATTTATGCCACTAAATTATTGCTTGAGTGTTAACTGGGGTTATATAGAAATCCTTGTGCATCGATAGAAAAACAGAAGCCTGCAGAATCTAAAGTGTTTATAAAATAGGGGTAATATGGTTGCTATGTAGAAGAATAGGGAGTGAATCCACTTTTTCATTTTTAAGAAAATATGAAGCCTCATTAGAAGCTCTGAATGCTGCCCTATGAGGGGAAATAAAAGGTTTAACTGATTCCAATCCCTTGGTTTACCACAAGTGACATTTAAGCTGCCACCTGGGTAAAACTCCCAGTGGGACCACTGACAAAGCTTACCATTTGAAAAAGGTCAGATCTTCTATTCTTGCCTTGAATGGATGATGCTGACCTTAAAAATCTTCCACTCTCAATCCCTCTCCCTTGTAAGCACATGATGGAGTTGCTAGCTACCGCATTTCCACTTGACTAGAGACACACAGGATCGCTGCTCTGCAGAACGGTTCTGGCTCCTTGGTTCCCTCTTGGCAGATTTATAGATAACTCACTAAGCTGGAAACGTGTTCAGGGCATTGGTCACTTCAGACATGTGCATCTGAGCACCGGAGAGAGGCTTTGGAGGGCACATGTCCCTGATGTGAAAGAAGATGCCTGCTTTTGTAAGTGACTAGCGTTAGCATTAGCGTAACCGCTCGAGGCCCCGTTGAGCTATGCACTGTATATAAACACAGAAAGGGAGAGCGATATCCCCAGAGAATGTACAGTACACAAAAAACAAAAGGCAGAGAAATGAAGTGCTACCATCCCCATTTTGCAGATTGGGGAACTGACTTGCCTAAGTCTGTAGTAGAGCCAAGACTGGAAACGAGATCTGCCGAGTCGTAGCCCTGGGGCTTACCCACAAGCCTATCCTTCTTCCCAACAGCTTATTCACGCAACCAGTCTGCTCCCTATGAGTATTCAGTATCAGCCCCGCTGACTTCAGTACCAAATACTCCTCTTGTATCCCTGAGAGCTGCATAGCTAACACAGCTCTAGGACAGCTAGCTGGATTCTAGGATAGCTTGCTCACTGACCGTGTTTTTGGTGAATAGTCTGATTCTGCAACACTCACTATAAAACCATAGCCTTCTGAAGCATAGCACGTACTATCCTGAGTCATCCTGTGGACTGCAATAGGACTATGCACAATGAGAAGCATTGACTTTGCTATGTGGTTAAGATCAGGTCCTAAGTTCCAGTTGCTGGAGTCACTGAGGCACAGTAAACAGGGAACCCCAGGTTGCCATTTTTAATCACTTTTCAGAGCAGAACTTTGACTGTCGTTCTTGCTTCACAGCTGGAATGGACAAATTGCTGGTGATTTTTAGGTTGACTGGTGATTGCAAAAGCATTATTACTGGGATATCAATGGCTACTGCACACCCAGCCTTGCCGAAACCTGGGTTGCATGTGCAGCTGTGCAAAGCACATCCCTTTTAATTCACATGGAGAGGCTCACCTTGTGCTCAGTGCATTTTGGGCCTGTAAGTTCATTGCAAGACTCGTCTGAAACCAAAAACTGCCCAAGATTCTCCTGAAAGATTTGTGAACCTCCATGAATTTAGCTCTGGTTTCAGGTTTGCAGTGAAGCCTAGTATGTCTCACATGGTTTGGGGTTTCATTACAAAACTTTCACACTGCTCTAGCAGCAATCAGCATGTCATGGAGACTTGCAAACCTCCAGGCATCTGACTCATTTTAAATTGCTCTTACTCCAGCATATAAAGAACGGTTCCACAGTGCAGTTCTCTTAAGGCCTGGCCCAGCAGCTGTTGAAGTCAGGGGAGCCTTTCTACTGACTATCAGATCAGCTTCCGAACGGGGAACCTCCACATCTTTTTTCCTTGTACAGTTTGAAGCCATCATTCCCGGTTTATGCCATTCTCAAGGAATTGTGAGGAGGTGGGAAACTAGCTGAAGGGACTGAAAATTTTGTGGCAAAAAGGCTTGATGGCTTGAAAGCAGAGAATGGGAAAAACCTAGATTACACATTAGAAAAATCTTTCTAAGAGTGAGGAGATGGAACCCCCAACTCTAGAGAGAATTGAATACATTGGATAATAAAATCCAGGGGAGAACCCTGCTCAGACAGAGGGCAAAGCTAGATGGCACACTGCTGTCATCCACCAGTGAGTATTATCTTGAAGTCCATATCTGACAGATACCATACCACTTAAGAAAGATGGATTGGCTACTGATGCTTAAAGCAGCTGACTAGGAGTTAGGTCTCCCAAGGTCTATTCTTGGCTCTGACAGTGACTTGTGGAATCTTGGACAAGTGAGTTAAGATCTCTCCATCCACCTGTAGAATGGGCGGTGTAAAGGTGCTTGTTACTACTTCGTAGTTAAGGTTGCATTCTGGAATGGGCTTAAATAGGGTAAAAATCCTTTATTTTCCCCGTCTTTCTCACACACACACACACACACACACACACACACACTTCTGCTGGAGTGACAACAAGGTTTATGGATTCAAAAGCAAAATACTGACCATTTCAAGTCCTTATTTACCTTCACACAAATCTTCTTGTTTTGGTATAAACCAAGATGCTACTACTTAGACATGGGGTGAAGATTGCAAAGCATTTTGAGATCCACTGGAAAGGGCTATAAAAATACTAATTATTATTACTGTTGAACATAGTGTGCACAATGTATACAGAAATACAAAGGGCCAAATGTGAGCTGAAGCTGGCCAGAGTCTTAAAATCTAAAAAATGACCTGTAATAATCTGCACTGGGATTTGGGGAAAAAAACGTACCCTCGTTTACTGTTCAAGAGCCTTCTATACTCAGTACCATCCGTACTCAATAAAACTCCTGCTGACTTAAGGTGTGATTTGTAACAGCTCTTAATGAAGTTATCAGCCCAACAAAAACACATTCCCTCCCATTCCAATAGAAATTTTGACTTGAGATGGAATTTGGTCAGAGTTAGGACTCCAAATGGTACCTTTTGGTCCCTAGCTATTTTAACCACTGACATCCAGACTGGAAGTGTTTTAACCAGCTAACCTAGTGTACACTATTGGAAAGCTCCCTTCCTACAGGCGACTGTATTCCTAGAATTCGGGGGCTGGGAGGGGGAAGAAAAATGTTCCCGAAAGGTAAGGGAGAATTTTTTTTAATATCAAATGGATTTCTTTTTATTTTGATAAGGGAGCAGTCCCGTCAATATAACTAGCATTCGGCGACCACAGTACAACCACAGTGAGTAAATTAGCCCTGCAGAAGAAAGCTAAAAACTACAGCAAGATTTGTTTCCGCTTCTAGGAAAAAATGAGGAAATCTTTTACGAGTTGCAGGAGGGGGTGGGGGAAAAAAGAGAACTGAGACTATACGGATAATGATAAGTGAAAACAGAAATATCACAGTGCAAGGAGGGTGGGTTCATTCTAGTCCCAACAGCCTGTCACTGCTTCTATTCATGCTTGATGAGAGTCTTTTTCTTGTTCTTTGTTAGAAAAAGCCAGGCAATAATGCTAAGAGGTTTCTATCCTCCCCCTCAGTGCTCTGAAGGAGAGAGTGTTAGGGATTGGAAGGTACCTAAGAGATTGGAAAGTGTGTGTGTGTGTGTGTGTGTGTGGTGTGTAAAAATAACCTTTGTGCGAGTACTGACTTGCCTTATTGTTATAAATTCACCAGTAGTGTAATCTTGTCCCACTGTTCCCCTTAAATAGTCCAGCTAGGAACATAGTTCCACTGCTTCAATCCTGAGCCAGCACAATATTTAACAACAAGAAGTTCAAAGTAAATCACGACAATTCGGGGGAGGAGCGTCGTGTTTTTTGGTTTGGGGTCGGGGTTTTTTTTTTGGAGGGGTATGTGCACTCAATTGCAAATCATGGAATAATAACCCTTCAAGTCAAAGAGTACCAGCAAACCAGAAGTCATGTCAAAATGAATTAAGGTACCTTTTTAATCTCTCCACAACAGTTTTTATTAGTTTCAGAGGGTTGTGTGTCATTCACTTTCCTCCTGAGTAATCAGACTAAGTGATGGGGCTTTCTGAGGTGCAGTAATAGGATGTAGGCAAGGAAGTGAATATTATTTTACCCATGTTGTGATAATCCGAAGGCACCACTGCCTAGCATCAGAAACAGTGAGGCAAGAAGTCTTAAAAATACTTTCTAAACCCCCATGCATTTGGGGTTTGATTAAACTTAGGGGGGGAGGGGAAAGGGACTGGAATTCGGGTAACAGTGAGTATAAATCTTTACATGTCAAAGTAGAAGCCAAACAATATTGTTTAGATTCAAGAAGGGGAGGGAAGAATGAAAGCTTGTTTTTCATCCTTCCTGGAGGATAGATGGCTACTGAGAGCTAAAATCGACATACAGAATAGCAAGTGGGAGTGGGGAGAAAGCAACAGTCATTATGCACAAGAGTAGTTTAAAATTATTTGTTAGTTTTGCACTGAGAGGCTATAATTAAGGAAAGAAACCAAGGCTTACCAGTGACCATGTGGAGCAGGGAGACTCAACTATCTGAGCCCTTTCCTTTCCCAGCCAGCCAGGGGGACTTTCTCTGGCTCTCTTTAAATGAGCCTCCTGCCAGGGAGGAATCCCACCACCAAGTGACAAGGCCCTTCTACTCCATGGGGAGAGAGAGAGAGAGAGAGAGAGAGAGAGAGAGAGAGGAGGCTCTGCACCTGTCCCAGCAGCTCACCCAGCCCGGGACGGAGCTGGTCAGAGGACAAATGCACAGAGGCTTTTCATGTAGAGTGTATTAGGAAGGAGAAACCCAAGCATGACCAAGGGCCTTGCGGGTGCCACTCAAACACAGATTGTGGAGAACCATGGAAATAACTAAAAGAGGGGGGAGTATTTAGAGGCAGCAGGAAGGCTCTGTTTAGTCCTGCAGTTTCTCCTGAACTAGTAAAGACAAATAATCACTGATCAGGGGAAATGGCAAAAGGACCATTATTTTTTAAATATAAAAAAGCAGCTTGTTTTAGCATCCCTGTGAGTGCTGCCTTTGCGTATGCGGAGTTAATATCACACATCATTTTCAAGATCCAAGGGGAGGCTTGCCTTTTCTGGAAGGGGACATTTTATCGGATTGAGCCCAGAGATTTATTTCCAAAGGGGAAGCGATGGAAGTCTCCATGTGTTCTCATCCTATCAGAACTATCTGTACCTGACCATACATGTTCAATAGCCCCCCAACCACTGCATAGAATTTCCACTCTCTCCTTTATATGATTTTCTGTAGTTTGCGAATTATGGCCCCAATCCTGAAATGTGCCCCTTGGGAACAGACCTGTGCACACATGCCACTGACTGAAGCCAAGAGAACTTTATGCAGGTACAAGAGTCAGTCCGGATCAGGGCCTATATTATGACAACTGTTTAATGCTGTCTGCAACTCCAAAAGTTGCCATCTGTGTCCTCTCGACACCCACGGATTCTACAAAGCACTGCTCAAACCAGCTGATGAAGCCCCATACTGTTTTCCATACATGTAGAACAGATACTTTCAGCCAGAACTACCTTTCTTTTTGATTAAGATAACAAAACAAGAAAGAATAAAAGTAAAGTCTCATGGGAGAGCGTACAGTGTGCATGTGTGTCTTCTCTGACAGTCTGCACTGAGCTCTGAGAATGAAAATGGCTGCTGAATGTTGCATGAAGGGAAAGGATCAGCTATTTAAAGGCATAGTACACAGATAACAAAAAGGCATCACAGTTTGATAATTACATATACTTCAGTTATTGGCTGCATTTCTAAAGCTCCCATCACAGTATCTGGGAGCTCTTACGTAAAAATGTCTAATGTATGGCAAACGAACCCACTGGGAACACACCACCTCAGTCTCTCTTCACAGCTTCGCCTTTTGGCAGTATCCCTCTCATTTTGCTCATTTTTAGTGACAGTACAGTGAACTAGCCATTATATGCTTGCTTTTTATTATTATTTTAGTTATTTTTATAACTCATGCCAAATAACGAGTTCTTTGGGAGAGGCTGGATAACAGTGGCTAAGCTATACGTGCCAAAGGGACTCAGGAAGTAACCAGCCTCTGTGGGATTGCAACATGCCTCCTGAGCAACCTGCAAACGGAGAAACCAGTTGCTTCCAAATTACTAGGGGTGATTAGGTCTGCGAAGCACAACAACTTTGCAAGACAAGACAACCCTTCTTGAGGCTTCAGATGCAAAACTCCCAGTTTTATTCTGAAAGGATGATTTCACGCCACTAACTTGCATGACTAAGGTTTTCAGAGAAGACTTTTGTTCAGAAAAGGCTCAGAGATGCCCTGAGGCTTGTATCATAATGCTGTGTATAGAGACAGGTAGATGCTTTCGTAATCCATAGGCAGTGGTGTGATTTTTACCAGTTACATTGCATAATTACTTATTAGCAGGTTTAGGGAACACTGAGCTGACTCTTGACCTTTCATGACCCCCCACTGTCTGGTTAGGAAGCTAATGGAAAGCCTGCCTTTGCAGCTGGAGCATTTTGGTACCACAGACACCGTTGGTCCCAGCTAGTTTCTTTGTGCACCCCCTTTCACGCTTGCCAGTCACTGCAATGTCACTGAGGTAGCTGCCATATCCCGGAAAATCTGCTCAAAACCTGATGCAGCGTCCTCTGGAAAAAATCTGGGGCTGACAATATTCCCAAAGGTAAATGATAATATCAATTACAACCTCTTCTGTGTTGTTATTTTGAACAACTCATGGAATTTTCCCTGCACTTGTATTAACAAGTCTGCTCTCCTTGCATGATCTGTGATGCTCCAGCTAAAGAAGTAAAAGAATCTTCATTTCCAGAAAGCACATATCACTCTGTGCATAACACTGGCTTTACTATCGTTGTGATAGCTCCATACATTCTGATGCTGTCCTTTGTTTAGCACTGGGAGAGACCCCTTCACTATGTGTGACAAATCACAAAATTCCTGCCTTGACTATTCTGGATATATGCTGGCCCTTGGTACAATGGCATATGGGACTCCAGGGATCTGATTAACCCTCACAGTGCCGTTCACATTTGAGCTGGAAACTTCACCTCTCACCTACCTAGTGTTCCTGAAGCTATTATTATTTATATTACAGTAGCACTTAGGGACTCCAACCAAGAATGGGGCTGTATTGTGCTAGGATGTCCCTTCTCTGAAGATCTTATTGTTTAATAGACACAGGGTGGGAGAAAGAAAGGTTTATCATCCACATTTTATACATGAGAAATTGCATTACAGAGAAATTAAATGACGTACCCAATATCATGTATACAGTGCTGTTGTCGGTCCCAGGACATTAAAGAGTTGTTCCAATAAAAACTATTACCCAAGGTCACACAGCTTTTGAACCTAGGTTTGTTGAATTCCAGGCTAGTGTCTTAATCACACGACATAGAATCATAGAATCATAGAATATCAGGGTTGGAAGGGACCCCAGAAGGTCATCTAGTCCAACCCCCTGCTCAAAGCAGGACCAATTCCCAGTTAAATCATCCCAGCCAGGGCTTTGTCAAGCCTGACCTTAAAAACCTCTAAGGAAGGAGATTCTACCACCTCCCTAGGTAACGCATTCCAGTGTTTCACCACCCTCCTAGTGAAAAAGTTTTTCCTAATATCCAATCTAAACCTCCCCCACTGCAACTTGAGACCATTACTCCTCGTTCTGTCATCTGCTACCACTGAGAACAGTCTAGAGCCATCCTCCTTGGAACCCCCTTTCAGGTAGTTGAAAGCAGCTATCAACTCCCCCCTCATTCTTCTCTTCTGCAGGCTAAACAATCCCAGCTCCCTCAGCCTCTCCTCATAAGTCATGTGTTCCAGTCCCCTAATCATTTTTGTTGCCCTTCGCTGGACTCTCTCCAATTTATCCACATCCTTCTTGAAGTGTGGGGCCCAAAACTGGACACAGTACTCCAGATGAGGCCTCACCAATGTCGAATAGAGGGGAACGATCACGTTCCTCGATCTGCTCGCTATGCCCCTACTTATACATCCCAAAATGCCATTGGCCTTCTTGGCAACAAGGGCACACTGCTGACTCATATCCAGCTTCTCGTCCACCGTCACCCCTAGGTCCTTTTCCGCAGAACTGTTGCCTAGCCATTCGGTCCCTAGTCTGTAGCTGTGCATTGGGTTCTTCCGTCCTAAGTGCAGGACCCTGCACTTATCCTTATTGAACCTCATCAGATTTCTTTTGGCCCAATCCTCCAATTTGTCTAGGTCCTTCTGTATCCTATCTCTCCCCTCCAGCGTATCTACCACTCCTCCCAGTTTAGTATCATCCGCAAATTTGCTGAGAGTGCAATCCACACCATCCTCCAGATCATTTATGAAGATATTGAACAAAACCGGCCCCAGGACCGACCCTTGGGGCACTCCACTTGATACCGGCTGCCAACTAGACATGGAGCCATTGATCACTACCCGTTGAGCCCGACAATCTAGCCAGCTTTCTACCCACCTTATAGTGCATTCATCCAGCCCATACTTCCTTAACTTGCTGACAAGAATACTGTGGGAGACAGTGTCAAAAGCTTTGCTAAAGTCAAGAAACAATACATCCACTGCTTTCCCTTCATCCACAGAACCAGTAATCTCATCATAAAAGGCGATTAGATTAGTCAGGCATGACCTTCCCTTGGTGAATCCATGCTGGCTGTTCCTGATCACTTTCCTCTCATGCAAGTGCTTCAGGATTGATTCTTTGAGGACCTGCTCCATGATTTTTCCAGGGACTGAGGTGAGGCTGACTGGCCTGTAGTTCCCAGGATCCTCCTTCTTCCCTTTTTTAAAGATCCCCCCATCCCCCCACCCCCATCCCCAAGTTTTCATGGAGTCTTCAAACAACAGATAATCTTACTTCTGTGTAGCATAGGGGCTGAAATACCTAGGTCCAGCAAAGTAGACGTCTGAATATCCTAAGCTTTTAACAATTCTCAACATTTATTTGAATTTTGCGGGATGGGGGCGAATGTGGTTTAACCATTTTAATGCAGTCTCTAGAGGGAAAACACACAGTAACAGTAATAATGAACTAATACTTTGCATTTACATGGAGCATTTCATCCAGAGATGTCAAAGTACTTTACAAAGGTGGGTATCCCTGTTTTATAGATGAGGCAACTGAGGCACAGAGAGATGAAGTCATTTCCTACCAAGGTCACATAGCAAAGCAGTGACAGAAGTGGGATGAAATGCAGGTCTCCTGACTTCCAGTTCCATGCTCACATTAGCCCACAGTAGCAACCTTACTAACCCAAATGAGGCCCAAATTCAGGAAAACACTTCAGGGTGTGCTACATTTTAAGTATGCTCTCCAAGCCCAGCGCATAACTACACGCAAAGAAAACTCCGCTAATTATTTCTGTGAATGTGAACAAGAACCAGTAGTCTCTGAACAGCATGATATTGTGTCACAATATTGCCAGAGTTTCATGCTGTATATCTTCATGGGACACTTTCTGTTCTATCCAGCTTCAAGAGAATTATTTAAGCCTTCTTCAGGTCATACAAATATCAATTATTTTCTTGTGAAGTGGAGGTGCCTCTTTAAAATTAAGTGATCTGATAGTTAGTACCATTAACATAAAGATACACTTTCTCTAGGACACAACGTGCCTTGTAACTGACAAAAAAGCTGTCATTTTCAGTAGCTGTGGTAGAAAGTGGGGGGAAAAAATAGAAAAATAAATATGTATCTAAAATAAACTGTAACTCTGAAGACTTGAAAATGAAAAGGAAAGTACTTTCAATTAGGTTGCTTTGCTGACAACATCCAAAGAATCCCCTTTCAGAGAAAGTTGACAGGTTTAAACATTTTTAAATGGTTTTTCATACTCTCGCTTCTAAATTGGCCATGAGCTAGTCATTGTAAGTGATTCTGTGCCAAAGGGATAGAGTCTTCCATTACTGCAAGTTTAGAGATTCTTCCCAGCTTCAGCATTACCCTTATTCAGCAAAAAGGGGGGAAATAATATGTCTTGGGCTTTATCCCACATTTCAAAATCCACTGTAAAGATTCTCCACCTACTTCCTAAAACCGTTTGAGCAAGAACTGCTTTGGTGTGTACACTGCAAGGACTTTGTTCTGCGTGGCACACATCAGAAGTTATGTAACAGCACCATCAAACAGGTTTCAGAGTAGCAGCCGTGTTAGTCTGTATCCGCAAAAAGAAAAGAAGGAGTTGTGGCACCTTAGAGACTAACCAATTTATTTGAGCATAAGCTTTCGTGAGAGTCTTAAAGAGTCTAAATTCCATTTTGTGCTAGACAGCCAAATCTATCTATGCATCCTCCAAAATATATTATAACACCCCATAATATCGTCCTATTTACCACCTGACGTTGACCAGAAACGACATCATAAAGGACTTAACATATAACCAAACAGAAACTGAGGTCTTTGAGACGGAGAGGGACTTTTTATTTTGTGTCTGCAACACCATGGAGGCCTGGTCCTTGGCTAAGGTTCCTAGACATTACCACAAGACAAATAACAATAATACCCTATAAGATAGTTATTTTCATAGCTAACACATGCTGGCCATATACCTTCAGATGAATAAGGATATAGCACTAAGGCTGTCAGTGGAAATGTAAATATGAAATTCCATATGTTCAGATGTCTGGTTTTTTATCAACTTTGACCATTATTTAGTTTGTTGTCTTTCAAACATTTGCTCTTTCATAATCTCATAGTTCTAATTCATCTCTGTTAAAGTTCTCTAATTGATATGTATTTGTAAAACCTTCACTCGCTCTATGTGATGCTTCTTCTCTCATCTGAGAATTTTAATTTTACCAGGAATTGATCCCTTAGTGGTGCAGAAGCATTAAAAGGAAGGCTCAGTGAACTTGGGGGTCAATAAATCATGCATGTCTTTTGACTAGTGTTTGTTCTTGACAAGCAAGCTGCTCGCAAATCGCTTTTGCAAGTTTAAGGCTGCATGTAGCCTGCAGAAACAAAATTAGAATATAAACATGTACTCACTAGAGAAAACAAGGGAGTTATTGTCATTGTAAAGAAGCAGGCTTCTAAACCATATCCCCTCTGCATTAATTCCATTATTATGCAGCAGCAAGCTGACAGTTATACCACAGAGTAAACTGCAGTTATCTAACCAAATGATCGTTTAATGTTCTTTATTTTACTTTTTTTCTAAAGAAAATTGATTTCTTGCTATTTATGTTCAGGGTATTTTATTTTGCTGTGATTGTAAACTAGACCGAGAGCACTTCCATTGACTCACTGGGATGTGTGGTTTATAAACGTTCCTGTTTGTGAGATATAGGATGCCTTTTTAAACTGCCAGTGTGACTTTTTAAGAAATAAAATGCATACTTATTTTGTTTACTGAGACGCTTTCTATAAGTCAGGCTGGACTCCATTTCTAAGGCAAGCCATTACAGGCTGTGGAGAGAAATATCATTGATAATGGCATAGAGTCTGTTAGGTAAATGAAAAAATAGTCCACAGTCCATTCAACTTTAGCCAGTATTTGCAGATATTTAAAGTCTTCCTCAGAGGGCAGCTCTTCAGTCAGGTTTTGTGTAGTATCTGTCACTTGGGTCTCAGGCTTACCCACTATATTTTCCATTCCTTAAATCATTTCATAATTCAGTGATTCATAAAAAGTTGTACAGTAGAACCTCAGTTACAAACAACTCTGAAATGTTTGAGCTGTAGCTCACGAAAGCTTATGCTCAAATAAATTGGTTAGTCTCTAAGGTGCCACAAGTACTCCTTTTCTTTTTGCAAATACAGACTAACACGGCTGTTACTCTGAAATCTGAAATGTTTGTAGCCCTGAACAAAACGTTCTGGTTTTACAGTTTACAACTGAACATTGACTTCATACAGCTTTGAAATTTTACTATGCAGAAGAAAAATGCTGCTTTCCCCCCTTTTTTTTTTAAATAGTAGTTTATGTTTAACACAGAACTGTCTTGTAGTTGTCTCTGCTGCTGCCTGATTGTGTACTTCCATTTCCCAATAGGGTGTGTGGTTAACTGGTCAGTTTGTAATGCTGAGGTTCTGCTATATTGGGAAGCCAGCTCAGTGGCTGGTGGTTGTGCTCAATGTTGTTGCACAGGATGTGTCTCCAAGCCTGGGGCTCTCGCACTGGGAGTGTTGTGGTGAAGAACTGGCTGAAAAATGAAAACTGATTTTTGTAAAAAAAAAAAAAAAATGTTTAGGGTATTTTCATTTCAATGTGCTCAAAACTGCCTCACGTCTTTCTCTTTTCATGTTGCCCAATTTTTCCTGCCAATATTTTTTAAATACCAACCACCCCCACAGGTGGTGATGCAGGATTTGGGGACTTCAGTCAATTCCGTGTGGATATCCATTCAGGCCTAGCAAATAAAGCTCACAGATTTTATGGGTTTTTTATTTATATTATTACAGCCCCTACAGGCCTCAGCTGTGCTGCTAGGCACTGAATAAACAAATAATAAAATAGTGACCTAAAGAACATCTAGTCTAAATAGACAAGACTATTAGGAACCATTAGGAAAGGGATAGAAAATAAGACAGAAAATACCATAATGCCACTATATAAATCCATGGTATGCCCACACCTTGAATACTGCATGCAGTTCTGGTCGCCTCATTGCAAAAAAGATATATTAGAATTGGAAAAGGTACACAGAAGGCCAACAAAAATGATTAGGAGTATGGAACTGCTTCCCTATGAAAAGAGATTTAAAAGATTGTTTTCCCCTTCTTCTCCACATCTCAGTGTGCAGAACCTATTGCTGTCAAAATTAATGTGTAAAAATCAATCAGGGACCTTTGCAAGCGATCAAAAATCTAACATAGCACTGTGGGTTTACAACCGCCAGTTAAAAAAAGGACCCCCGTGTGCCTGTGTGGGAAATTATTCCACATGGCATGAGGGGTAGGGGGGGCAGAGGTAGAGAGTATCTCTAAACATCCAGCACTTATTTACCTTCAAAAACCTGTCACCCTCATGAACACACATTCATATAAACGTCATTTCACTGCTTGGGTTTGATTATCCCATCACTTGGTAAAACCATCTCATGTAGAACTTAGTCTTTAAAAAAAAACAACACCTTAAAGGGGATATTTACAATACAAGCAAAATTTTTCCTTAGTTTTCCCATAAGAATCCATTTTTCATCATGAATAAAGGGGCCCATCCACTTCTAATCACCTGCTTATGTCATCTGTGATTCTCATCATTGGTTTCCAGGACACAAATGCCTCGTTATCATTGGTATGACTTTTGTTCTTATTATTTATATGTATTACAGTAGCACTTAAAGGCTGCCACCAAAATCAGGTCTTTATGTTGGGCACAGTGCCTACAGATAGTAAAAGCCAGCCTTTGCCATGTATGGCGTACAGTGCAAACAGTCCAGGCAAGCAAAGGGTGGGAGGAAAAACAGAGAGATGAAGCGATTTGTCCTAAATTACACAGAAGGTCAATGAGAGAACCAGGAATGGAACCCACAGCTGCCAGCTCCTCTTTCATCCCTACAACCATTATCCCACACTGCCTTTCAGCAAGGCAGAGACTGAAAACTTGAAAAAGGGTTTTGGCCCTTCTGTGGGTTCAGATCCTTGTGGTCTGACTGGGTTTTTTTTCTCTTTCCCCTGTGATATTTAGTTCAGGTTAAAGTCCAGCACTAATTGCCCATGATGAAATCCAACAGCTGTTCCCTTCTAATACCAACCCTTATGTCTGTAAAACTGCATGCAGGGTTTTAGCCTTGCCATTCCCACTGACATTAATGGAAGACACATAGCTTGAGTGTCCATGGGCTGCATTTAAAATTGTGGGGCTAGAATTAACCATTAGTGTTGAGTCAGAAGCCGCATTTGAAGGGCCCTAAAATAAACAATATTCTGGGGCTTGCACACCATAGAAAACTGCATATAGGTCAATCTCTATAAACAGCCAGGAGCTGTGCAGAGGGTAGGGAGTGCATGATCTCCCAAACCCTGAGCAGGACTGCTCCTTATTCATCGGTGGTCACTCTCCCAGTGGCTGGGGCCAAATGGGAAGTAGGACTTACTACTTTAGGGATGCCTCAGGGATGCAGTGCAGTCTTTCACTGGTGTTGAGGGGCCATAGGATGTGGCTAGATTCAGACTTTACCTCCCAGTTATATGGTTGAGGGGAGAAAGCCTCTACCATCCCAGGCTACTTTATGGGGATTCATACAGACCAAGCTGGGGAACTGGGTCAACTGGGGGCTCCCCATTCCTGGTCACCATTGCAGATGCAAATTTTGAGGATGATAGGCCCTGGCACCTCTCCCTGACTCCATACGACACAGAGCCATTCTCGTCAGCCTTGGGGTCAGTAACACATGGAATCCTAACAACTAGGATGCTGCTGTACTCAGCACTTTTTCCAGTGTCCAACCCCACCACCACTTCCAGGGCCTTCATACCATACCAAATCATGAGGAAGGGGGTGGCATAAAAGTTTACACAGTCCTGTTCCGAGGAACAGGAAGCTGCTTCCTCAGCTGCACAATACTGCAAAGGAGGCTCATGGAGCCTCTACTGTGTAGCAGTTGTGGAGACAGGTGTGGGATGAATGGAGGGCAGTGTGAGCAGGATCTAAGCCCCAGGGATTGGTCCCAGCAGGAGCTGAGTCCCCGCCCTTTTCCTAAACTAAACTGGAATGATCTGACAGCTTTACTGGAGCAAGAGTGCAAAGACTGTAAAGCTGAAATAAAGTACAGAAATCCTCCCTGGAGAGAAGGTGGGGGAAATAAACTCACCTTAATCTAGCCTTGCAAAACTCTGCTTCTGCACATGACAGGGACAAGTATTTTTTCCAAGGGGTGAGTAAAGCATCATTAGGCGTATATCATAAGTCTTAGTGGTAAAGGGCAGGCAAGCTGATTTCTGCCTGGGCGGCAGAATTTTCCTGACAGTTTTGCAAGATTGAGTTAATCATCAGTGTGGCCTGACCTGCTCTGCAGGGCAAACCCTGGTGTGCGCCTTCCCCAGGTCTGACCTGTGCTGCAGCATTTCAGAAGCTGATTCTCTAGTGAGGACATAGATATAGATTTCCATAGCAGCAGGAGTGTAACCTTTACTGGGTGAGTGTTTAGCTCTTCCCGTTCTTGAAACAAGGCCATTTCATCTTGACTAGCATTGACACGTTCTTCTTTGTGTTGAAGAGCTGGGCTCCAAATAGCGCCTTTCAGATTCCCACGTACGTCCTTTTAATTTATCCTCCCTAAAATGACAACCATATCCAGGAGTGCCTTCTTTGTTGGTTACATCTGTTTCCCAGCATTCTCAAAGGGAACAGGGAAAAAAGGATAGTTTGGATGAACATGCAGACCGCACAAATTTGCATGCACTCTCTTTGAGGGCTATTCATGTTGCATCGACAGGTCACTAGTGCAGCTGTTTTCTGGTCTGAACTGAGAGGGAAACCCACAGTTCTAAGGGTTGAGCCATAGGAGTTTGATTCTCTATTGCTCTGAATATTCATCAGTGCACAATACATGCAAAGTGGGCTGTAAAAGACTACCCTTTAGATCTGAGGCCTGATTCGAGCCCCATTGAACTCAATAGGAGTGTTTTCATTGACTTCATTGGCTTTGGATCAGGCCCCTGGTGAGCATTTGCAATCACTTTGCACTGGTGAAGGTATAGGGCAATGACAAGTCAGGCCCTAGATTTCCATGCCACTCTCTCTGGTTAGACATGACAGTATGGCTAATAAGCATCTGAACTTGGTACAAACACACACTGAATGGAGCTATTAAAAATGAGAGTCGCATTGCAGATGGGAAATGTCAGCAGTTGTGAAAAGATAATTCTCCCACTCCCTTATTTGATGTAACTAGAAACCATCAGATATCAGATGTATTGACCAGGAAGTCCATAACACCATTTATTATGGGTGTGTGATAACTTTAGCTTGATCATGGTTTTGAACTGACTCTGGTGTAAATTATTTTGCCGTGGTTCATGGGGGAATATTTTGTCAGGTTCTCCTCCCCTCCCATGGAGTGGAAAGATGTGTGATGTTATCTACAGCCGTGTGATTTAGAGGTACAGAGTCAGCCCACCCTCCTGTGTGTGTTGCATCTGGTTCGTGTGTTTATTGTGATAATGTGCCTGATAAGATCATCATTTATTGTTGCCAGAGAATATGTTTAAAATACGAAGCTGTAGTTGAGGATGTTTTCCAAGAGAACGGTAGAAGGCCTAAGGCCACATTTTGAATGAAGACACTTTTTTCCCCTCTGCTGTCTGAGGTGTATTATAATGTCAACTGTTGCCCAGGTCAGCATGGAGACCTTTAAGTAATGGTCACAGGTTTGGCCACCATTTTCCAGTTGGAAAGCAGAAAATCCACTCGATCTTTAGCCTGTGTTAATGGCCCCAGCAAGTGGCTGCCTCATGCTCACATCCCCAGTTAGGCTAGAGAGGAGCAAAACTAGAGACAGAAGGAGTAATTTTCATTATGCAAAAGTCGAACCCCAAACCAGGAGTGGTTCAAAACTAGAACCAATTTGATCCAAGCCCTGCGTTTGTTAGAATAAATGGCCCCAACTGACATTTAGTATGAGTCCAGCTTCACCATGTATGGATAGGATGGTAGAATCCTCTCCACCTCCTTCTCTTTGGTGTTTGCCCTCAGTACACTGAGATTAGTATTAAGCAAGGTACTCTTATGTGAGTGGACACAAAAACCGCTGCATTCATTCCAGCTCTAATTCAGCAAAATATTTAAGCATGTGCTTAAATCCATCCCTGTTTAGCAAAGCACTTACATGCATGCTTAGTTTCATACAGTAAGTACATGCGTAACTGCTTGGCTGACTCGGGATGGACTGCTGATCTGGGGCCTGTTATAGCAGCCTCTAGATAGTATAATTATATGTAGGCAAGTATTGTTATATATATATAGAAAGAGCTGCTTTTAATCTCAGGCTTTGGGGACTCTCAGTAATTACATAGCCCTGCAAATGAGCCATGTTTAGTAAAGTATGATTCAAGCATAATTACATACATCATTCAAGTTGCTTTCCATTTTTCCTAACAGAAATCTGTCCCCGCAAGGCAAGGCAGTAGCCTGTGCTTTATTCCCCTTACTAGCACCTGCAATTGTGCAGTGTTTCTGTTTCTGTCAGACTCAGGGTGTGGAGGATTACACACACATGTAGATTTATGACTTGCTGCTTGGAAATATACAATGTCAAGTGTCCTGCTGAGTTTTATTGAGTCTACTGTGGCGGCATCCAGTACTCAGTACAGTATGATTATTTCAGGCGTTAATCCCGCTTAATCCTATTCTGTGGAGCGGAGAGCGGGAGGCTTCTTTCTGGCCGTTTTGGCATGCAAACCACATGTATTCTGGCATTTGGCTTGAAAATTAAAATTGGCTGTGTCTCTTAAACTTGAGAGTTACATGGCTGACCACAGGCAGTGCCCGTGGCTCAGTAGTGCCTTTGTAGCGTAACCTTACCTGAGCGACACAAGAAAGTGCTCAGAAAAAAATCACTTTGATTCGACTGCATTAATTTTGACGGTCAGACTTGCCACTCTCATCATTTTGCTCACTTCCCGCTTTAGTTAGCGACTTAATATATTTTCACTTCATTATAATGCAAACTCTTTGCAAGTTATTCAGGGAAACAATGAAAAGGTTTCAGAACTTCTGGAAATCATGTGGATTTTCTGCTTTGCTTAGGCTGTTTTTTTTTCTTTTCTTTAGCAAAGCGACTATTAAAAGGTTAAAGCGCATTATTGCTAAAATAAATAAAATAAATCAATCCTGTTCATTAAATGCACAGAGGTATTGTATAAAAATACAGTAGTTAACGGCATCTCTGCCCTCCACTCAGTGGAGTAGCATGGTTTAATTGTGTCATTGTCTCTATAATGTTGTCATCCAATGGAGATTCTCCTTCATCTCAAATACCCATTTCTGGTGCTTTCAGAGCAAGAGGATGAGCATTCCACCCTTAATGCTGCTGTGAAGTTCTCATTGATCATGATAACAACTACGTAGCCACAGATTTGTTGAATTCCCTCACAGCTGTATTTAATGTTGAAAATGTTTTACTTCCCTCAAGGAGAGAGTTATGCCTTTCCCCCACCACACCAAATGGAGAGAAGGGGGCAAATTGGCCTGCAAAGAGTAAGTCCATTAATTAAAGGGGAGAAAACTGCATGACATTGTAAATAACTTTACATGTAGATACGCCAATTGTATATAATTACAATATTATATTCTAATGCCCTGACAAACAGTGAATTTCACAGACCCATTTATAGAGCCGGCAAAGCTGATGAGACTGCAAAAGCATCATTTCAAAACTATATAGCCAGTTAAACTTGATTTCGAAGACAAATGGCATTAAATGAATAAATGCTCAGATGAGGCGACTCACCTAGAGCATTGGTCCCTTTGTTGGCATACAGCAGATTACACTTCCATATGCGCAGCTGTGAAAAGAAAATTGCCATGGTACCCAATCACCTCTTGTTTAAAAAAGGATGTCTCCAATGAGTGGGTGGAGAGAGTGTGTGTGGAAGGTACGTTTGTTCATATTTGGTAGCAATGTCCCAAAGCACAGGAATGTCCATGCCAGATTTTAGGCTGTTTCCAAAGGTGCCTAAGAGTGTTTGGAACCCAGCTCCCAATGAATGCTAATGAGATCAGGGGTCCTATCTTTTTTTGGCCTGCAAATGCTTTCACTCCTTCTGAGCACATCCAGGTGTGCTCTGGAGGTACGTTGAGAGAATGAAAGGCTGGTCCACTGGTTAGGACATTAGCCTTGGACCAGGGAGGTCAGAGCGCTCTGCCCTGCTCTGCCACAGGCTGCTCTGCAACCTTATGCAAGTCATTTAATCTCTTGCTCAGTTTCCCATCTGTGCGGTAGGGGTGACGATGATAATACTGTTCTACTAAGAGGAGTATTAGGAGGTTATCTGTAATAAAATATTGAGGTGCTCAGTACTACAGCGATGAAGACCAGGCAGGAGATAACCCATCCCCAGGATAATATATCATGATTCAGAATAGCATGGGATAGTCTTACAATGGAAGGGTTCATGGATAATCTGAGCTGGGCATTAATAGGCTTATTTTTAAACATCTGGCTACCAGTAAATGAACACAAAGGGCCTGATCCCCAGCAGGTGTCAATCAGTATAGCTCTGTTGCAGTCATTGGAGCCGCTCTGATTTACACTGGCTGAAAACATGGCCCAAAGAGCCCTGTAAACATTGATACTATTTAGCTTCTCTTCTAATAACCTGTGGGATTAAGAAACCTGATGAAAGCTAAACCTCTCCTCCTGCATCAGCACCTTCTCCCCAAACCATCTCACTACTGGATCTTGCATCTAAAAGTTTGCAAACTGTATATATATATATATATTTTTTTTAATTTAAATATATATATTTTTAATTATCTGCACTTTGTTCCTATGGAAAAATATTTTTTCCCTGGGCATCTGCATGGTTTGTAATGCAACACAACTCTCCTTTGGTACAGCAGCCCTCATATATTACAGTTTAAAAATACAGTTATATAGTAAGTAAGGGCAGAAGGATAGAGACATTCAGGACTTGAGACGAAAGAAATAAAGATACATTTTCAACTCAGATCGGAAATCAGACACAGAGCGGATAAGGCAGACGAATGCACGGCGGCTTCTCCAGACAGCAGGATCTGCTGAGGAACAAGAGAAGGTGCTCGCACCAGCAGTAAGAAGGCTTGATACAGGACAGAACTAGACAAGCACAATGAGCACAGATGGTAGCCAGGAGAGATATGGTCCAGGAGGCAGGCTATTGTGCTGTCTATTGTGCTTTGTCCTTATTTATGACTTTGCAAAGAGCTTCAAAGGCGTGCATGCTTATCAGATAGGAATTGATAAGATACCATAGGATAGGACTCTTGGCCAACTTTAATGTATGTGTGTTATTCTTTTCTCCTTTGTCTCCCCAGACCTTTCTTATGCTGCCAGGGTTGTGATCTCCAAAGTATATATATATATAAACTATACAGTGATGCTCCCTTTGGATAGTTTGATCAAAGGTGCAATTTAAAGTGGATGTTTAATAGCATCATGATGATTCCTTTGACACATAAGGGTATAGCCCAAACTGTAATACACAATGTTCTGCCATCAACGGGTATGCCCAGGTAACTCAGCCTGTCCTATGCCTATGGCCCTCATGATCTTAAAACGCCTTCATTTCTTTCTGATGCCAATGCACACTCTTGGGTAATGGAACAGATTCTGCATCTTCAGATGCCTGTAAGGCAGAAGGTTCAGTCCTCTCTGTTAAAGAATAATTGACACCAGATGCTGGAGTGCTGGGGGGTAATGCTACCAGAATATAATGGCTAAGAAACAAGAATCTGTATTTCACCACTGCCCTGGGAACTGGGGGCCGAGGGTGTGAATGGAGAGAAGGATTTCCACTGCAAGAGTCAGAAGAGGCATAATTTTTAAAGGTCACACGAACCTTCATTACACTGATGTTAGAGAAAAAATGTTTTTGTGCAATACTTAATCAGGAACAGTATAACTGTGTGAAATGGTGGCCCCTGCCATACTAGCAAAGCAAGTGAGAACTTAGCTAACCTGATATATAGATATAGATATATATATGTGTGTGTGTGTTAGTTAACAGTACTATGATCAATGTACGTGATCAATTCTTCTAAGATTTCAAGCACTCTTGGAGAGGAAAATGCTAACTGACTGAGACAGTAATTCCTTCTTTTTGCATTCTCTCCCCACTTCCCTTACGGGATAAGATCATTTTCTCTGTCAGCCCCCTCCCTGACTAATGTTTCAAGTTGCCCAGCATGTTATTATATTCTAACCACTTATTCACTGCATTGACATTTGCAGAGAAAATACAATTGCAAAGACATCTGAGCCATATGAAGGGCCCTTAAATGCTGCCCATGTTTCATCTCCATGCTACTGAAAAACTAGTCTGTCGCCACTTCCTTGTAGGGTTTTCTCCTGGTTTTGTTTTGTTTTACCCCTCTTGTTCTTAATACTGAATACGGTTTCAGGAAGGTAGGATTTCCTGCTCGGGGTGATTCTCTGTTACTCCTCAAGTGTGGTCAGGTGCACACCAGTTTGGGAGACAAGAGATTTGGATCCTGACTCTACCACTGACTTTGGTGGGTGACCTTGTCCCACTTTCAAAAGTCACTTAGGCTCAGCTCCTCAAAGATATTTAGGTGCCTAAGTTCCATTGATTTCAATGGGAGTTAGGTGCCTAAATACCATTGAGGATCTCGGACTTACATTAAGACTTAGGCTCCTAAGCACTTTTGAAAATATTACCCTTTAGGAACTCATTTAACCTCTCTGTCCCTTTCTTCCCCAATAATACTACACTATCAGAACAAAGCCAAACACCCTAGAGCCTAATCTTGTTGTTTGTGATCTCACAGCTGATTGCTGTTTTTAATACTCTGATGTCTTGGAAAATTAGGAAGTCAGGCAGGGAATAAGGGGGAGCAGCTGATAAACCCTTAAGAAAACAAAGGCCCTGTTCCAATCCTACATTTGCCATTGATTTCTAAAGAACCAATGGGCTCCGGTTGTATATGAGCTCAACCGTGCAGTCCTTACCCATGTGAATTGTCCGGCTGGATTAATAGGACTACTTACATCAGAACTGGACCCTGTATTTTTCTTCCTTTCCTTGGAATTCCCTTTTGATCATAGCTTAGCCCTAAGAATCCCCCACAGATTTCTTTTCTAATGAATATTTTCCTTAAGAACAAGGGAAGAGAAATACAGAAAATATTATCTCTTCCTTACTGGAGTCTTGAGGATCCCCACAGATCCTGTTTCAATGCAGATTTCCTTAGTAACAAAGAAAAAGGCAAGAGATACGGAAAATCTCTGCACAGAACTGCCAGTCTGTTTCTGGAGAGTTCTCAGCTTCTCTGATCTGCTAATGATCCAGTATCCACCCCCTTCAACCTTCACCCCCATGGAACCCTCTTAGTGCTCAGACCCTCTGCCAAGACGTGTTTCTAAATAGGATTTTTTTTCAGTGTTGTGGTATCAGCTGTTCTTTAAAGAGATTATGGTGATAACATTCCTAGTATGTTGACTCCACTGTGCAGTGAGTTTTGTGATTAAACAGCTCAGCAATGGGGGCTTCCAAGGATAAACTGTGCCAGGGTGATCACCTTTCCTCTCTAAACCGGGGAATCTAATAAAAAGAAGGGCAAAGGAAGACGGCTGCAGCTCTACAGCTATTATTAGTGACTTGAAGCATTGTCACTGCTTTGCCTATGCTGTCAGGTGTCACTTTGCATCTGTTCTGGGCAGCGGTCAGACGGAAAACAAAAGAATGTTGAACCTTATTAAATACTGGAATGCATGACTGAGCTCTGCAGCTGGGCAGCACAGAGGGTTAAGTGACCCAGTAATGCTGGAAGACGCAGCACTCAACAAGTTCAAGGGGCACCCCCAATAAGTTATACAAACACCTTTGTGTGTATAATGGTAACTTGGCCCTCATCTCCAGACTATTCTAGCAAAGTATTAAAAATGTGCTCAAACAATAGATGCTAGCTGTCTGTGCCTATGATCCCCTGCATTTGTGCACTAGCTCTCCCGTCATTTTAAAGAAAGAAAATGATGAATAGTAAAAGTAAAGTTCTAGGGTAACACGAATTCCCACCCCTTTTAGCACAAGCTATGGGATACATTCAGTTTGAGCCCTACAGCATCCAAACTAAATGTGGTAGTAAACACAGTATTAAAACAACACCTTCCCCCCACCCTGCCTCCTTCACTGAAATTCTAGTCAGTACTATCATTTCTTAATGTAGCACTGCCCTTTTATAGTAGATTCTTTTCCCCAGCATGCCTTTCTGGGGCTAGCCCTTTAAATTTAACAGAGCTGAGCAGCCCTAACCTGGGGGGTGGATGGGATACATTTTGTAGTAGCTGGCTGCTTTTCTCCCTACCTTCCACCCCAAAGCAAGCAAGTACCTACCTACCTGTTTGGTTTTTCATCTCCATTCTCACAGAATGCCCTGATTATCACAGGTTCTTTTTTACTGCCCAGAAGGACTGATGGGAGAGAAGGAATCCCTATATTTTCCAGTTTAGTTTGTTGAGAGCGTGGTAAGATATAACTGTACTTGTACTTATAACTCAAAGTATTCAGGGTCAATCTGAGGACTACATTTATTCTGTAAGTGTTCTTGTTACAGTTTTTCAAAGGGCTATATTTAAAAACACACACATGAAATAAATGTAACTGGTTTCAGTTCTGACCTTAGTTAGCTGCTAGAGCACTTTATATTTGTATATGAAAATTACAATAAAAAAGAACTCTTTTTGCAAAAAAAAATATGGTTAGCTGAATGCAAGGGCAAAAAGGCAGCTTCAGAACAAAACAGTGAATTTTAATGTTCTATCAGAGCATGCTGAAACTGCTCCTTAAAATTCTAGCTGTAGAAGCATGCATTGTACTTTCTAGGTAAAAATGGGAGGTCATTTTTAAGACCCCCTTTTAAAAAGAAAGGCACAGTGTGATGTGGTAGATATTATCAGGCATTTTCTCCCATTGACAGTTAGCAAGATTTCATCCAGATTTGCACCATAATTCAAAGTGCTGGATGGGTTATGTTTCAAAGTCCCTGGATAGATAAACATTCCTCTGATGCTAAAGATACGATCTGAATTTTTTCCCCCTGTCCTTTAAATCAGACAAAGCAGAGATCTTTGTTTGAGTTAATATCCTTTATTGGTCTAACCGCACAGATTAGATTTGAGGATCTAGAAAACAAGTTGGGATGTAACATTATGGAGACGCAGTAGTTTCCCCATAGTTAAGACTGAAGTCAGAGTTACACCAGAAGTCTTTCTCAGATACACGCATATACACAGACACACTTTTCACTAGAACAAGGATCTAGGCTTGGGAGGGGTAGAGACAGGATCAGCTCTTGGGACTCCAACTACTCATTTATGTGCCAGTGCATAAGGACAGCACTGAAGCTGTGAGAACCAGCAGGGAACCTCTGAGCTTCTGTCAGAAGACTGGTGAGTGGCTGACCTCTGCTTGAATATTACCAGGATAAACTTAGGTTGCATTTAGACATGATTGAGTGCAATTTCACCTTGATTAACATTGACATAATGCCCTGAGAAAAGGTGATAAGAGCACACACAATTAAGGTACTGTTTGCTTTTAGCCTCTGGAAGCTCTCCTATGTGCAGCACAGGAGAGTTCCCCTCTATATTACTGAATTTTTTCCCCCTCCCCAAATCAGCATGGTAGCTCAACTGATGAAAGGGCCACGACTTGCTTGCTTTGATCACACAAGTAGTCCCTTTTGAAGGCAAAGTGGATTTGGCCCTAGATCACTATTGTACTGTGTTGACCCACTCATTATTCTGAGAACTGCAACTAGAATTCCTATCAGAGCCTCAAACAGAACTGATTCCTGGCAGTTTCCAGATCTAGCTGCTCGAAGAGTCTCTCTGTGGAGACTGGTGACCTCCAGTGCAAGGAAGAAGACTAGATGTGGTGAGTAGCTATAAAAGGAGCCAGTAGCCCTTTCCAAGACATTTCTCCTCTGGAAATTTAAGATAGGTGTGTAGATAAATAGGGGAAAAAAGGAAAAGAAAGAACTGGTCATAAGGAGAAATCCCACTTTCTCTTAAGCAACACAAAACCACCACAAAAATCCCGAGTAACTTCTTTGAATTGCTTCCATAGACTGGGAACTGGCATTTGATCTCCCAGAGCAGTGGTATTTGGCTTCTGACAACTGAAGAAACACCTTTGTCACCCAATGGCGTCTCAATTGTGGGATGATGTCCCATTGTTGCTCTGTAAAACTTATTTGTGGTGTTGCATTGTAACAACTTGAGGTGAAGTCACAATGCAATAGCATCACATCCCCACCCTCTCTGTGGCTGCTAAGTAATGATGGCAGGTTCTGGTCCCTCTTTCCTCATCCCCCTCCTAGCAGCTGGAAGGAAGGTATCTTCCCCTCTTTCCCCCGTCCCCTGACATTGGAGGGCTGGGGTGTAGGCACATTTCTTCTTTCCCCTTTCTTGTGGTTGCTGAAAGGAAGCATGATCCCAGTGGGCAGAGGTTTCCATTACTGCTCCATTGCTTAGTGCTCTCTGCGCTGCCTTATGCGTATCAAGCATATCAGGGAATGCTGTGATCCGTGCTTCACTCACTGCTCCTGAAACTGACAGTCTAGCAACAGGAGTGACCAATCCTTCCTGTGAGCTGTGTGCAAACTGAGCAGTGGGTTATGTTCCACTGGAACAGAACTAATAGGATTTAGCAGCATACAGTGCACCTCTGTGCTGGTTCAGAGCCATAAAGCAGAGTGATTGAGGAAATTCCAGTTTTCAATTACAATTGAGGAAAGTTGCAAATCAAGCTTAGAATCTAAAGTGACCTACATAGCAAATATCCTGTGATAAGAGCCTCATGTTGAGATAGCATAAAACAGAGACTGAATCTGACAATGTTACCATTTTACTGAAACTCCAGACTCTCGTGTACATATACAGTAAATTAATGCCATTTTTTCAAGTAGATTATTAGGATAGTTTCCATAAAATTAATTAGTTTAGGAACTGTCATGGTGCTTAGACACCAGCGTTAGTATATAAGTTACTGGGAAACCCAGGGTATAAAATAAGAGGCATTGTATTGCAATGCAGAGTGTCTAGAAATCAAATGCCAATCTATTCGCTTCTTGTAGTGTTGCATAGTTCATTTTTAATAGACTGCTCACAACTCCCACACAAACACAGTAATGTATGACTTATTTTGCCATACAAAATAGTCTTCCCACTTCTTACGCTGACCACACACCAACTGAGAAAGTTCTTTTTTAAGAATACATTTGTGCAGGGTTGAGAAATTCCATTTTAAACATACAACTTTTATTGCAAGGAAGGGTTTGTGTATTATGTTAGCAAAGACAGAACGTGATGAAAGTGAGGATGGAGAAATAAATCCTTTCTCCATTCTCTTAGCTGGGGTGCATGATAAATCAAACTTTAATGCCAAATTCTGAGGTGCTGAATGTCTGTAACTGCTGTATTCAGCACCTCTTGAGATTTGACCAAGAGAGGGACATAGCTGTAATGATTTCATAGTTCCAGTCAGTGGTGTTCAGTTCCACTGTTACATTGATTTAGCTGGGGATTGGCCCTGCTTTGAGCAGGGGGTTGGACTAGATGACCTGCTGAGGTCCCTTCCAACCCTGATATTCTGTGATTCCAGTGGCATGGAAATAGAATACAGTAAACAATAAATATTCACTGAAATCGGTTTGAAAAGGACAACAGTTAATTGCACAGCTTGCTCTCTTGCATTGCAGAGCTTGCATTTCAAGTTAGAAAAGGTACAGATTATTATTGATCTAACTCTCTTGAAATATGTGGTATAAAACCATTCAAAAGACTTATGAGGGAGAAATACATGATTCCAAAGGAAGTCCCATGGCACAAGATTGTGGCAGGCTACTGTCTCATGAAAGGCTTTCTGAAATTCAATACCCCACCCTTCAAAACACTTTCTGCCCCCCCTAAATTGAGACAACTTCCTTCCTGTGCAAAAGTGAAATGCAATCAGTGAATCAGACCGGAGGTTGGCAATCTATCTGAGGCGCACATGAAAAATATTGTGCTGTATGTTGAGAAGACTTTGGTACTTAATACATGTTTTCTAAATGTGAGTAATCACTTGGACTCTTTCCCCCCTTTCTCTCAATGAGCCTCTCCAATTGATCTTGGATTTTGAAAAATGTTTCCAGACAGATGGCGTGGGATTTTTGCCCATTAAAAGCAATGCATTTTGTTCTATAGATCCTGTGTGCTGCTATTCACGGTGAATCCACTTCTTACTGTACGTTTTGAAAACTTAGTTTGGATGCACAAATGTGTGAGACGGGAGAGAACATGCATGCGCTCATGGAGAAATATCATAGACCTTGCCTACTCTGGCGATTTGTCCCTGTCACAGCCATCGGCTATCGACAGGGCAAAAACTCTGTTTAACGCTAGTACAGCTAATCCTGGCTTCAAGCAGAGGTAACCTGACGTGGTACAAATCATGTGTCACGGTGTTTTTGCCTGTCTACATTAGGGGTTTCTACTCTTGTAGCTGTGCTGACAGCTGAAACCTCCTATGCAGAGACGGCCTTATCAGTAGTTACCCAGCTACTTCTAAACTTCTCCCTTCCAGATACTGTAATTAAGACGCACTGTCTCACCTACAGTTGCTCTAAAGAAACAAAACATTAATGGAGAAAATACTTGCAGAAATGTTTTAGTACCTGTTTAATTTCTCATAAGCAGCTGACTGCATGTTAATTATGTTCACATTCCCTGCCAGCCTCTGTTGGAGGAGCTCTGAAATAGGTCTGTTGCCAGAAATAGCCATTCTACTTTTTTTTTTTAAACTCGTATCAGTGAATAGACTGGAAAGGTACACTGAAAAAAATAGTTCCCATTTGACAGTGTTTGCTGTTTGTTCTGTAGAGGTTTGTTTTTATAACTATGCTCAGAGAAGTGCAAAATAAATGGTATCTCGTGGACTTTCATAGACCGTACAATGGGTATGTATTGCAGTGAACTGGTAGCTAGTATTAATCATGTATGCAGCACTGAAAACATACATGGTGCTTTACACATATTGGATGTGGTCTCTATCCTGAAGAGTTTTGTCTTCTAAAATCTGATTCATGTATGTGGACTTGTGGGGCCCTTGCAGACCATCACCAGTCAATAGGGCTCCATGCAAGAACAGGTGTCTGCCTACCTGGAACCTGTTCTGGGACTAGGGCCTGAGGGACACCAGCCAGACCCAAATGTAGGACAGTGGTGGGGGAAGAGGGATGCAGAGATTCTTTTTCGATAGGAAAACTAGGTAGGAAGAAGTTTCCTGGAAGAAGTGACCTTTTCTAAAGAAAGATCTGAGGGAGGAGATAAGATGCTTAGCAAACAGGGAGTGGTGAACTGTCCCAGCTAGCTTTGCTATCATTCATTATCTTGGAGAGCAGAGTGCACCCCACCTCCTTGTTATGCGGATGGAAAGTGTGGCCTAGTGGATACAGCACTGGATTGAGACTTGGGAGACCTGTATTCTATTTCTGTTCCTCCATTACCACATCTGTAAACTGAGGGTAATGATATTGACTTTTCTTTGTAACATATTTGGAGCTCTGTGGATGAAAAGCACTGTATAAAAACTAGGTATAGTACTGATTAGCTTCACCACCTCCCACCCAGGACGGGGAAGGGAAAAACTATCTCTTCTGAAGACAACAAGGCAATGAATGTATGGGCCACCCCTCCACCTCCTCCTTCACACAGCAGCTGGGGAGAAGTTAACTTCCAAACCATCATCATGTAGGCTTTGAGAATGCCTCTTGCTGGAAGATTTTCTTTGCTCATTCTTTGTTCACCTGTAAGTCTGCATGTGACTATGTGCTCCCTGCTCACTTGTCAGCTGAGTCTGACATCTAAGTCGAGTGTGTTGTACCCGACAAGGCTCTGGATCAGGAAGAGAGGTGACTATGAGAACTGCTCGAGCTAGGAACTCTTAAGCCAATATGGCATGGGCTATACCTCTACCTACCACTTCCCCAGTTTGCAAAGTGCAACATCTCTCTGATGTCAGCATATGGGAATAGGTGAGTATTTAGTAAACCAAAAATAGGTCAGATCTAACCGTTTTTTTACCCGTTGTAAGTGGATGCTTTTCTCCCAGAGGTAAAAATCATATTTGAACCCTTAAGAAGCAGGTGGGCTGAAACTGATTTATTGGGATGATTTAGAACTGTTAAAACAAATTTAATTCTGAATACATTTTCATGTCAATTAAAAGAGTCTTGAAAATGTAGCAGTTAAGGACTCTCTCTCCAGCACCATAGCCAAAGATGGAAGATTTATGAGGCTGAGCTGCTATATTGGAAGCAACTAATTATTTGTAATGATTCTTTGTACTTTGACAGGGATTATGTATTTTCACCGGAAATGACCATGGTGAAGTAAGTGATAAAGGCAGTTCATATTAAGGGCAAAGGTAATAACCAGTTAAAACCAGCTCATTTTTGGACAAGCATAATAGGTAGTAAACAAAACATCACCTAAAACAGCTTATTTAACATCATAAGAATACTGAAATGTGGCACTGTATAGTTTCTATGTCTTTTCATTACTTTCAGAAGTCTTGTATTTAATTTATTTAATCTATCCAAACCATTTAGGCCAAATCCCCCATTCCAGCTCCCAGTGGGCACAACAATCTCTAAATACAGTTTTCAGAGTAGGAGCCGTGTTAGTCTGTATCCACAAAAAGAAAAGGAGTACTTGTGGCACTTTTCTTTCTAAATACAGTCGGACCACATGGATCCACTGTGCAGTGTTGGGGGCAGGTTACAGAAAGATCATGCAGGGGAAACTTTGCAGATTTGGAGCCAGATTCTCAATGACACCAAGGCCCCTTCATGCTTCTCTGACAGCATAAAAGGGGGTGTATAGACTTTAAACTCAAGCCCTGCTCCTAGCCCCACTGGGTAGGAAGATAGGGTGTGGCTGGGGTACTATGTTCTATGACTATAAGCCCCAGGAAGCAGAGGGTGTAAATCAGAGCAACCTTACCGGGACCCAAGTAGATTCTCAGGACAGAGGGAGTGCAAAGGTGGCTTGCCACCACCATCTTTCTCCTCTTCTCCCCTCCCATGCCCTCTCTTCCTGTGCTAACTATGGGAATGGAGTCACTGAGAACTGGGCCCCCTGTGCGCTCTAGAGCAGAATGCCACGTTCTCACTGGCAGTGGCACAAGATATTGTGGGACACGATCATGCACCGGAACGGGACAGGATGACCATATTTGCTACGACAGTAGCTGCTGCTTTGATGTTCCATGCTCTGCTTTCTCGGGGTTTGTTCAGTGGTCTAGTATTTGGTCCTTTGAAAGCAAAGGCATAGTGAGTGGCAACCTTAGAATCTGCAGCCATAAGTACGCAATTAAAATGTTAATATCAATATTGTAATAAAAAAGAGCTGCTAAGATGTTTGATCTTTTTTTCCTTGTCCTAGTCACCTGACATAGGCCAGCTTGTACACCTGTCACATGGCATGGATCAGTATCCATTGACTCATGTGGCTTATCTTACACACCCAGTTAAACATATGTGTCCTGTGATCACTGAAAATGGAAAATCAGTCCAAATGTGTTGCTGATGTTAACAGGTTTATCTATCATAGGCTACGTCTATACTGAACCAGGGTAAATTTCCCCAGTGAAAGTCAGGCTTCAGATGTTTCTGTCTCAAAGCTATTTGAATGTTTCCAGTCTATCCAAAATGCAGTCGGAAAGGTTCTTCTCTTGCCTCATTGACCTTGTCGTCCCTCTTCTCGAATCTCCTACATTAGCTCCATTTGATGGAGTTTCACCCCCTTAAACCAATGGTGAATTTGGTTCTTGTTGTCTATGTACCAAAAGAGCTCTAGACTAAAAGGTTTATTTTCAGTAAATTCAGAATTAACGAAGAAGGCCTCCCTATTATTGGAATGTCTAATACAATTATAAAACTGAATGAACAGACTAGGCTGTAGTGGAAAGCTTCCAGGATCATGGTGCAGAATTGTCTCTTTTAACATCCATCTGTTTTCATTCCCTCTGATCCATTATCATTCACCCAGTTATAATATGATGAATATCATTATGTGAATGCAGGAAAATCACTGTAGAATATGTCTCCTATTGAAAACGTTAAACTGACGTGGTCGGGGGGGAAAGCCACAATTGATCTATAGATATTATTTCAAATAGGTGTCTTGATGTTTGATTTTGTTAACTTCATTAGTCAATACTTATGCTGTAAACAAAAATAGATGAATATAAAAATTAGGGGTTTCCCATAAACATGGTAAACATATTACTGAAGGTAGGTAGGTTTTCTTGCAATTTTTTGACCACTGCTGAATTGTTAAAGTTAATGTTAAATCAGTTCTCCACAATTTTCCTGAAAAGGCAAACTCAAGTGAAACCTGCTGCAGCATCAAGCTAATACAAGTAAACATGTAACTGGGATGAGGATCTTGATGACTATGGTCACAAATATTAACGTAAGGAACTGCGCAGACAATTTCCACCATCCTTGCTCATCAGCAAAAGTGAACAGAAAGAAATTAGAAAAGCATATTAATGATTAGGGCTCTAAAAATCACAGAATGATTGTAACCACCACTACTAAGACAAACTGGTACATTCACCTGTTACTTATACCTCTTTATGACAATGCTCTTCTTCAAGAGCAAGATATAAATTGCTTTTTAAACTAGGGATGAGGCACAGAATTGCATATGTAAAAATAGCTTATTTGATTCCAGTGAAAGGGTCTGGTCTGGAAACTGAGTGTTTGTAAAAGTGTTTGTAAAACAAATACAATTATTAAACTTCATCCATTACTGTACTTAACTAGCTACATTCAAATTGAGATCCTTTATTGATGACCGCTCTGCAGGCCTCAATTTACTCCTTAAAATGCCAAGGATCTCTAATTTTACAGATTTAGTCTTTTAAAGATACAGAAGAGGGAGAAATAGTCTCTTTCTGAACTGTACAGTCTAGCAAAGCCAAAGCAGCCTGTAATTACCAAAGGAAGTTGTTAGATTTAGCTATCTTCCTTGTTTCATTGGCACATACATGATTATAAGATTTTTATTAGAGCACAAATGACACAAATACAAGCATGATAGAAGTGCACAATGCACAAATGTCTATTTGCATTAAGCAGTGTAATACTAAATACAGAACTTCTGCCTATTATTTAAAATTACTTTTATTTGACATTTCTACTTTTTTTTTCTTTAAAGGATGACTTTGAAGTCATGTTATGTAGTATTTGTTGTTTAAATAGGCCAGGGCAAGGTTGTGGTTATATGTTAATAGCCTTGTGCAGGGGGAGGAGTTGGGGACAGGGAAGAAGGAATGACCAGCATCAGCTACTTCTGAGAATTGGCACACTGCTTCTAGCTTGTTTCATTACTGTGCTTAGGGCAGGATGGAATATGAGGACTTCGAGGAAAGCTGGGAGAAATATGGGCCCCAATCACAGCCTCTTACAAGGGGGTGTCCCACATCTAGGTGCCAGCCTCATTCTTCTCATTAGTGTGAAGAGGAGACACCCCTTTGGGGAAACTATCACCCCTGTTCATGTTTGACTTCCTTAGATCTTGTGCACAATGAGTGCAAGGGACCAGGATGTGGGATGGGAAGGTTTCTTGGCTCCCATCATTTCCTCTGGGGAATTACTCCACAGGTTCCCTGACAGTTTGCCCAGCTAGTGTGGGACCTTCCTCAGAGGGTTTTCCCATGTCTGATAGGAAGTCTTTCCTGATACTCCTCTTCTGGTCTCCCTTTCATAATTTCATTCCACTACTCCTAGGAATGGGACTAGGGGTTGCCCCGGGCAGAAGTTGGAGGTAGCAGTGGTAAAGTTGTATGTGTGGCAAAGCCAAGGCAGCCAAAAAGGTTGCATGGTGGAGGAAAGGCGGTGTATGGGTCAGCACATAAGGGAGGGGGAACATGGTTATAGACAACAGCCAAGCAATGGGGTAGGGGCTAGGGGGTTAACAGAACAGCAACATGTGGGAGTTGGGGTGAGAGGTGAAGAGGGGGAGCACGGGACCACAGGTGGAGCAGAGTGTGAGGGGCACAGGGGGAAGG
Source organism: Lepidochelys kempii (assembly GCF_965140285.1). Classification (NCBI taxonomy): domain Eukaryota; kingdom Metazoa; phylum Chordata; order Testudines; family Cheloniidae; genus Lepidochelys; species Lepidochelys kempii. The sequence goes on along the minus strand of NC_136394.1, from coordinate 18,645,871 downwards.
TGGGCAGAAGGAACCGCGTGGAGGGAACAAAGAACAGTACAAGTGGGGAGCAGTGGGAGGGGGGAGACTGTAAGGAGCACATGGAGGCATCCTGAAGAAGGGGAGCAGAGGACAGACAGGGTGCAGGAATGAGGCTGGGGGAGGAGGAATGAGCTGGAGAGAAACTTCTGCTGTTCTGGTCTAGAGGAGCAAGTGGGAGCTGGTGGGTTCTAGGCTGAGAAATACAGGTTTGACGGGAAAACTCCTGTGGTGCAAGGCTGGAGAAAGCTGGGTATGGAGCAAGCTCCCAAGGATTTGGGATGAGGGGTGGTGGGTGGAAGCTCCCAGGGTTCTGGGCTGGGGAAGATCCTAGGGGTTTGTGGGCAAGGCAGAGAAGGTCCCTGGGTTATGTGCTGGGGGAGGCGGGGAAGCTCTCAGGGTTCAGGGTTGGGGAGTTCCTGGGTTATGTGCTGGGGGGTGGTGGTGGCAGGAAGAAGTCTCCTGATTCTGACTGAGGGGGTGAGAGGGGAAGCTCCCTGGGGTTTTGGGCTGAGGGACTGGGAAGCTCCCTGGGTTCTGGGCTGGGGGGGCAGGGCACACCCGGGGTTCTGGGCTGGGGGCGGAGCGGTCCCAGGGGTTCTGAGCTAGTCAGGTGGGCGCTGTGGGGTTCTGGAAGTTCCCTGGGCTTCTGGGCTGTGGGTGGCGGGGCACTCCCCGGGGTTCTGGGCTGGATGGTGGTGGAAGGTCCCTGGGGTTCTGGGCTCGAGGGGTGGGGTGCCCCCAGGGTTCTGGGCTGGGGGTGGAGCGGTCCCAGGGGTTCTGGGTTGGGCAGACGGGCGCTGCGGGGTTCTGGCCTGGGGGTGTGGGGCGGTCCAGGGGTTTTGGGCTGGGGGGATGGAAGCTCCACAGGGTTCTGGGCTGCGGAAGCGGGGCGCTCCCGGGGTTCTGGGCTGGGATTGGAGCAGTCCCAGAGGTTCTGGGTTGGGCAGGCGGGTGCTGCAGGGTTCTGGGCTGGGGGGGTGGGACGCTCCCAGGGTTCTGGGCTGGGCGGTGGTGGAAGCTCCCGGGGTTCTGGGCGGGGCGGTGGTGGAAGCTCCCGGGGTTCTGGACTGGAGGGGCGGGGTGCTCCCGGGGGTTCTGGGCCGGGCAGTGGTGGAAGCTCCTGGGGTTCTGGGCTGGAGGGGCGGGGCGCGTCCGGGGTTCTGGGCTGCGGGGGGCGGGGCGCTCCCGGGGTTCTGGGCTGGGCGGTGGTGGAAGCTCCCGGGGTTCTGGGCTGGGCAGTGGTGGAAGCTCCCAGGGTTCTGGGCTGTGGGGCGATCCCGGGGTTCTGGGCCGGGCGGTGGTGGAAGCTCCCCGGGGTTCTGGGCTGGAGAGGCTGAGCGCCCCTGGGGTTCTGGGCTGGGCGGTGGTGGAAGCTCCCGGGGTTCTGGGCTGGAGGGACGGGGCGCCCCCGGGGTTCTGGGCCGGGCGGTGGTGGAAGCTCCCGGGGTTCTGGGCTGCAGGGGGCGGGGCGCCCCCGGGGTTCTGGGCTGGGCGGTGGTGGAGGCCCCCGGGGTTCTGGGCTGCAGGGGCGGGGCGCCCCCGGGGTTCTGGGCTGCAGGGGGCGGCACGCCCCGGGGTTCTGGGCCGGGCGGTGGTGGAAACTCCCGGGGTTCTGGGCTGGAGGGGCGGGGCGCCCCCGGGGTTCTGGGCTGGGCGGTGGTGGAAGCTCCCCAGGGTTCTGGGCTGAAGGAGCGGGACACCCCCGGGGTTCTGGGCTGGGCGGTGGTGGAAGCTCCCGGGGTTCTGGGCTGGAGGGGCGGGGCGCCCTGGGGTTCTGGGCTGCAGGGGGCGGGGCGCCCCCGGGGTTCTGGGCTGGAGGGGCGGGGCGCCCTGGGGTTCTGGGCTGGGCGGTGGTGGAAGCTCCCGGGGTTCTGGGCTGCAGGGGCGGGGCGCCCCCGGGGTTCTGGGCCGCAGGGGGCGGGGCGCCCCCGGGGTTCTGGGCCGCAGGGGGCGGGGCGCCCCCGGGGTTCTAGCCCAGGCGGTGGTGGAAGCTCCCCGGGGTTCTGGGCTGGAGGGGCGGAGCGCCCTGGGGTTCTGGGCTGGGCGGTGGTGGAAGCTCCCCGGGGTTCTGGGCTGCAGGGGGCGGGGCGCCCCCGGGGTTCTGGGCTGGGCGGTGGTGGAAGCTCCCCGGGGTTCTGGGCTGCAGGGGGCGGGGCGCCCCCGGGGTTCTGGGCCGCAGGGGGCGGGGCGCCCCCGGGGTTCTGGGCTGGGCGGTGGTGGAAGCTCCCCAGGGTTCTGGGCTGGAGGGGCGGGGCGCCCCCGGGGTTCTGGGCTGGGCGGTGGTGGAAGCTCCCCAGGGTTCTGGGCTGGAGGGGCGGGGCGCCCCCGGGGTTCTGGGCTGGGCGGTGGTGGAAGCTCCCCGGGGTTCTGGGCTGCAGGGGGCGGGGCGCCCCCGGGGTTCTGGGCCGCAGGGGGCGGGGCGCCCCCGGGGTTCTGGGCTGGGCGGTGGTGGAAGCTCCCCAGGGTTCTGGGCTGGAGGGGCGGGGCGCCCCCGGGGTTCTGGGCTGGGCAGTGGTGGAAGCTCCCCAGGGTTCTGGGCTGGAGGGGCGGGGCGCCCCCGGGGTTCTGGGCTGGGCGGTGGTGGAAGCTCCCCGGGGTTCTGGGCTGGAGGGGCGGGGCGCCCCCGGGGTTCTGGGCTGCAGGGGGCGGGGCGCCCCCGGGGTTCTGGGCCGGGCGGTGGTGGAAGCTCCCCGGGGTTCTGGGCTGGAGGGGCGGGGCGCCCCCGGGGTTCTGGGCTGCAGGGGGCGGGGCGCCCCGGGGTTCTGGGCCGGGCGGTGGTGGAAGCTCCCGGGGTTCTGGGCTGCAGGGGGCGGGGCGCCCCCGGGGTTCTGGGCCGGGCCGGGCCGGGGGGCTCCGGGCGGGGGAGGCGGGGCACGGCCGGGCCTGCGCCGGCGACTGACGCGCAGCTGGCAGCCCTGCTCATGCGCGGCCGGCCGGGCGGTGCTAATCGTCCCAGCTCGGGGAGAATGGGGCGGAATCCGGGGCGCGCCGACTGAGAGGCGTCCAGGGGCTGGGGCTGCGCTGGGGGGCGGCCGGGCTGGGGCGGGGGGCGTGCGTGCTCCGGCGGCGGGCGGGGGCAGGCGGGGAGCCGTGCCGGGGGCGGGGAGCCGTGCCCGGCAGGAGGGGTTGCAGGCGGCGGCGGGGGCTGCACCGGGATTTTCTCTCTCTCGCTCGCTCTCTTCATTGCAACAAAGTTGCGGAGCGAGTGATATTGTTGCAACCCCCCGCCCCCCGTGGCTGCTGGCGGTGCGGATCGGGGGCCGGAGCCGGTCGCTGCCCCGGGGGAGGGGGCGCAGAGCCGCCGCCGCTGGATTATCCCGAGCCGGGTCGAGCTCTCCTGGATCCCGTCTGCTGCTGCCGGTGTGAAGCCGAGGGGCTGAGATTTTCTTTTTTAATCCTGTTTTCTTTTGGAGGGGGGGCGTATTTTGTCAAGGTCATTCCGTGGATTTAATTTTTTTCTGTCTCTTCCCCCCCCCCCTCCTCCCACCACCACCACCACCACCCAGCCTTGCTCTGTGGATTATAATCTCTCTGGATTTTGAGGGTCTGGACAGGAGGATTTTTAGGGCTTCGGGGGTTGGGGAGGGGAAGTGGTGAGTGAGGAAGGGGGGGGTGATTTTTTTTTTATCTCCCCCTTCCCTTTTTCTTTTTCTGTTTTGGAAATGGATGGGAAAATAAGGCAAAGCCGGAGATCAAGGTCCCAAAGGGACCGCGTGAGGAGAAGGGAAGCTAATGCCAGGGATCCCCGAAATCAAAGTCCTTCTTCGGCATCCGAAAAGGAGCAAAGCCCCGGCAAGGAAAATACAAGCCAAAACTGTACAAATCCCCCAAACCAAGCTTCCACCGCCAGAAATGTCAGACCTCCGAGGCGCAGGAGACGGGAATCGAGCTCCCAAGAAGAGGATTTAATTGATGGGTTTGCTATAGCCAGCTTCAATACCTTAGAAGCCTTGGAGGTAAGAGATCAGAATGATGGGTTCTCTTGTGTTCGTATGTTTCATGGTCCAGAGCAATGGTATTGTTTCCTGAAAAAGCATGGGACCTTTATAGAGGCGCTGAATCTAGGCTCCCCATTGTAAATACCAATTAACTTTCTTCTTGTAAATTACCTGTGTGCATTAATCCTGATGTCAGCCTGAAGGAATTTAAATGGAGGGGGAGCTGTGTATGTATGTGGTCAAAGGGATGGCAAATGAACACCAGTGTCTTTCTTGAGTACTTGTATGTCTATTCATAAGTTGCTGTAGGCCAGTATTTGTGGGTAATCCTATACTTTCCATTTCAACTAATATCAAGTATCAGGACAAGTTAAATGTTTGTTTAGGATTTTAATCGGCTGACAAATATCTGATGGGAGGAATGCAACATATTTGTGCATCAGGGTATATTGACGGTCACCTGACGTTGTGAATTGTAGAGTCAGTACTTAAAACCATTTTTTTCTAGGCCTTTAAAGTTTGTATTTGTATTGCCAAAATGTTACTTTATCTTTCTCAGGAGACTGTTAGCAAATGGCCAGTGTTTAACGTTTTCTGGAAAAAGAGATGTTTAAATGGATAATAATCCCCTGGTTGTAATTCCCAAATTTTGAAGTAATTGAACAAATTCTTCATCTCTTATTGACTGTACATATTTTCTTGCTGTTAATAGGTTGGCAAAAATATTGCTTGTCAAACTTATCACAAACAATATTTGCTGAGCAAATACTGCTTGTCTTGTCTGAGCTAAATTAAGCAGGAAACTTAATATTCTCAGAGGGACAATGACAAACTAGCACTTTGTGTGGCTTTTGATTTTTGTTTTGTGGGTGTGTGATGGGAAAATTTGAGTTGGTAGGAGAAAACCTCTATCAAAAGGCATTTATCAAAGAAAATAGTTCACCATGTTCTCAATAAATATGAGCAATAATAGTGTCCTCATTCACTTGACCACATTTTTTTAATACAGCACGTTGAATAATGTATTTGGTTATTCATACTTTGGATTTCCTGCCATTTTAGTATCTTTCTTAACAAGGATTACAGTAAATTAAAATCCTAGACATGTTTCTCTGGCCCTCTCCTACATCAATACAGCATTCTTAATGTTTACACACACATATCAAGATCTTATTTTGTCAGAAGGTTTCCCAAAAAGCCTGTCTGATTTCCAGACCAAATCTCTTGGGACACAGGCTCCTTTTCCCATAGTTTGTGGCCCCGTGGCTACCATGATTTTTCTGCTCACCCACACTTTGTTAGCAGTGGGTTTATAAAGTCTGTTATAACAAGTAGCTGATGATCAGAACCAACTTCTTTGGACCATAAAGATGATCCTTTTACACTTAAGAGAAACTGCCACCTCTTTTGGACCTAAATTTCCCCTCTCTATCCCTAATCCCTGAGTATTTTGCTTGGGAATTCATTACTAGGAGGGTAAATGGTGATGGTGTTTGGAAGGGGGCAACTTGCTCAGCAGCAGTATCTGGACCTGTTCTGAGAACGAATGTTTCTAATGCATGGTGCCCTGTAAATCTACAGTGGGACTGAGCTGGCAAAATTTTGGTTCAGGGAAACTGACTTTTAATGCGTGTAAAAAGAAAATTTGGCTGAGTCTCTGCTGAGCAATATTGAATGTGTAAATGCTGGAATGTTTTAAAAAGAAAAGATTTATGATAAACTGATGTGTGGTGTTCTATGGCCTTTAGCAGAAACTGTTGTGAGATAATATCTTAACACTTAAACCAACTCATATCTGTCTGAGTTGATAATGAGCAAACTATCCAGCTTTGTGTTGCTTTAAAACAGATGGTCTAGACCTGTCTTGGTTTTTTTCTGGGCATGCTCATTGTCAAGCACACATCAGCAGATAGGTCCAATTAAACCACTGAGTTTCTCAGAGCTGTCAGTGAAGAAAGTAAAATTCATTTTCTTTGGGAAATTTTCTGCCATGATGAGCACATTATCGGGAAATATAATTCAAATGATGGTACAGTCCCTCCAGGGGCAAAAGAGGGGAGGGGGAGCATTTCATGGTTTGTACATGGTACCAGATTAGCCATCAAATCAACCAGATGTTAAACTGGGCAATAGTATCGCGCACAAAGGAAGAGCTGTGACATTAAAAACAACAACAACCCCACAACCCTGAAAACCTTTTTGTTTTGGGGATGAACTATGGTAAAGATGCTTTATAGGACAGTCCCCTCGGAATCCAAAGTGAGATTTCAGAAGCAATCAATTTCTGCAGTCTTTATCAACATGCAAGAGAGTACATGAACTTCATTTTAGATTTTAATTGGCTCGTCAGAATAAATAGTGTAAGCAGAATTCGCTTGTTTCTTTCATGTGTTGCACTGGGAGACGTGTCACATGTGAGGTAATTTTGAAAGCCCTAGTGATCTGTGTATTTAATAAATTCCAGTAATACGCACAAATTTACTGTGCATTGTGAGAATTTTTCTCACAAAAGTGCAGTGCTGTTTTTGTCAAAAGATAATGCCTGGCAGATTTCTGATGTAGCAGCAAGCAAAAAGAATTAACAAGACAAAACTGCTTTAAAGTAACATATGCCCAGATAAATTACTGAATCTGTAAGGTCATTTAGAATACTAAAAAGCAATACTCTGTAGTGTACTTGACTACAACAGGTGGTCTTCCGCTGGTTTTGAGGAGAAGCATCTTTTACAGTGCATAAATTTTGACAAAAATGATGCTGTGATGGCCGCTTAAATAAAAATCATATAAAATTTGAGGAGAATGAAGAGAATAAAGGTTAAATTTCATATTCAGCACACATATGTTGCCTTCTTCTAATTTTTTTCGTTTTTAAGCCAAAAAAGGAGCAGTTGTTTGTGTATGTGGCAGTTCTTCATTATGATCCTTTCTCATATTGCTGCTTTGCGTTGTTTTTCATTTGGTTTTACAGTGACCTGTGATTAGGTTAAATAGGCTCGCTAAATTGTGGGCTTCCCCTGGGAAATCGGATTGCTATATGGCTAGAGAGAACCTCATGGTAGAAAAGTATGTAGCATGTAAGGTTTTCTTTTTCTTTTTATCTCAAATAATGTGAAATCCCCTTCCCCACTTCAAAAAAATTCTCACTACCCTTATGTTCTTGTAAATGTAGGTGCTATATATACTCTTCCTGTATGTTGAACTGAAGATGCCAGCTCTCTGAACCCGGCAGGAGTTAATTTTGCTGTTGCCTACAAGGGAGTTAGTTACTTTATGATGTTTCATTTAATTTTTTTAAGTTTTAAGAAGTAGCGCTTTGAATTTTCATTAAACCTCTACAGAATGCTGCCAGTGGCATTTGGTACCTGATGATGTTGTCTCTGCATGTGTCTATCTACTTGTGGCTTCATTTTAGGAATCCCAAGTTCTAGGTATCCTTTACTCAAGAGAGAACTTAAAGCAGATAATGTTAAAAAAAAAAAATCAGTCCAACTAAGATCAAAACAAAAAGCAGTAGCAAACCATCAGTTCTTCTCTGTGCATAAGAATCTGAAATTACCCCAGCTCATCATCTGCACTTAAATATCCTTCACCCACAATACAAATCTCTCCTCAAACCCAGGGTAAAATGCAGCTTTATCTTACAAACTATTAAGTAGAATTCAATAGAATTTCAGAGTTTAAAAGAAATAGTAGAGGGACTTAACTAGCAGGTAAAGCAAGTGAGATAAATGTTTTAATCTGAAAGGGAGAGTCAGTGAGGAGGCAGAATAAGATGGACAGCTACAGGAAGTGAGAGAGACAAGCTTTTGAGCCACATGGAGTTCTTATGGCTCAAAAGCTTGTCTCTTTCACCAACAGAAGTTGGTCCAATAAAAGATATTATCTGATCACCTTGTCTCTAATATCCTGAGACCAACACGGCTACAACTACATTGTAAACGACAGGAATGCTATTTAGATGACCCGTGCTGCAGAGAAGAAGGTTCTTGCACCAGTGGTGATCTGATTGAGATCAGTAATATATGAGCAGGGAGAGAAAAAGTGAGAGGTGGTCTGTGAAGGAGGATGAAGAAAATCCTTGGGGGGATGTTTAAAAACAGAGGGGAATTTTGAACAGCATCTTGAAATGAATGGATATGATATGTGAGTATTTCTCTCTTCGTATCTATTCATTTCATTTAGATGAAGTTGCTAATTATTCTTGAAGGTGATTGGTGAATCACAGTGAGAAAAACCAGATGAATGAGTCTGTATTTAAGGGCTCGTCTCTCTGATCATACTTGTTCCTTTCAAGTATAAAAACAATGCTAAAAAGGGAACTTCATCAGAATGTAAATGAATGAGATCTTTGAGACTAGTTGTTCAATCAAAGCTTTTGTAAATGTTATATCTGTGTGCTCTTTGGCTTTTATTATCAACTTTACAAAGCTCTGGAACTCTTTAAGAAATATTTAAGATTTTTTTATTTATATTATGGTAGCTCCCAGCTGGGATCAGAGTTCCTTTGTGTTAGGTGTTGCGAAAACATAGCTCCCAGTCCTGAAAAGACATAGACTTTTGCTTAACTTTACACAAGTTAGTAGTCCCACTGAAGTCATGAGGCTGCACGCACTTAAGTGTTTGCAGGGTTGGGGCCATAGAGGTAGATAGTCTCTACCCTGAAGAGGTTAACATTGTGTTAGTTCTCTCAAACCTTCCTTTCCGAAGGGATCTAACAGAGATACCAGGTGGTTACTTGTTGTGGGTTGCACTTCGGACTAGCAGGTTGGAAAGTATAGTAGTGATGCTAAATTTCTGGGTAGACTCTGTAATTGCGTGGTCTTCCCTTCGGCTTCTGTCTTGATAAGGCTGTTTCCACGAGTGTGTTGTACGCTGTGCTTTGCTCTGATCTTTTAATGATGATAAAACCAGTGCGTTTAACTTCCTGTTCCAAAGGTTTTGTGCTAGTTCCACTGACCTAGCTGTGTAACCTTTGATTTATGATCATATCTTACGTATGTTTTCAAACGTGATGTAATGAAGTCTTTTCCATAAAGCAGCACTCATGTTTAAAAGGGCAGGTTCCCAACATTTAAAGTACTTTCATTAGTGTTTAATTGCCTAATGACAATTTATAAAGTCAGTTTTTTGAGGAATTATGATCCTAAAAAATCTTGTACTTTTAAAGATTCCACTTCAGATGCTTTAGACTTTTGATTTAACTGCAGACTTATTAGTAGTCTTCGATTATCTGTTTTCATAGCAGTGTGCTTTTCAAGATTAAAAAAAGCAGGTTAATTATGGCTGTTAATTGCTTTTTGCAGATGAATACTAAAAATCTGCTTTAATTATAATTTCTCTTCCATGGATTTAAAAATACAAAAGGATGAACCGATATTGCTAATATATGTAAAAAGTGGACAGCTGTAGTTAGTTTCAAGTTCACTCAGAAACTCACCCAAATGCTTAATTTTTCCAACAGAACTTGGACGCTAGTCTTGCCATGAAGTAGCTGTGATCTGAAAGAAGAGTTGGATTATTGTTATGGAAATCAGCACCCCCACTTTGCTTCTGCAATTCCCATGTCAAGCCTTGCTCTAATACGTAGCTTTCTTTGGTGATGTTACTAGGATAGGAATTGTAAAAGCAAAGTGGGATGGATTACATGAGCACATTTGGATGTTACCATGCAGCATGCTGTTCCAACTCAAGTTCTGGGAACATGCGTGTAACGTTTTGACATAGAAGACAGTTTGGTTTCTGCCATTTCGATAACTGATCCTTTTGGACTATTTTCAAATTGCAAAAACTGAAGTGCTGAACACCCAGCTCCATAGGAACCCCATTCTGTGCTTAAAGTTCTTCGATGAAAGCTATTTTATACCATTGCAAGCTAAAGTAAATGTCGCTCAGGGAAATTGTGTGTTGATGGCACAGATAAGATTTCACTGTCTGATACTATTAGTCAGATTAGCTTTGGATTTTTTTAAAATTTAACAGATGCTGACAACTTTTTTTTATTTTGATCTGTGCAAGCCCGTTGTGACAGTCCATAGAGCAATATATAAATCAATGAAAGATGACCTGTAAAGGTGGAATAATGAGCTTGTGCCTTCTTGCACCTTTATGACGTAAAAGGAGGCCAAAGATATTTTCTTGTGCTTATTTTTTACATTAGATCTTGTCCACCTGGGAAAACTCTGAGGTGACTATAGAGCTAGTAAAATGAGCATGAGCAGCAGAGAGGGGACCACATTTTTAAACAAACTTACTGCAGTTTGGGGAGAGGGGTTATAAGCACCTGTTTAACTCAACTAACTAGCCCATTCTTTGGAGAAGAGATGACTTCATTAAAGATTTAGCACTTCTGCCCCTTCCGTTAAGGGATGAGTGGTCTCAATGAATGTCTGCCGCAAGCAAGGAAAAAAAATCCCTTTGAAAGCAAAATGCTTTCAAGTAATATTTAGACGACATAAAGTAATCAAAAGAGAGCATAGATTTTATTATAATTATTTCTTGATAGGCTTCTTTAAGGTGCCCATCAGAAATTCGGCTGACATAAATTTTGCACGCTGAAATGCTGGTTTGGTTTTTTTGTTTTTTTTCCCCCTTGAAACTTGTGAACTGAAATATGGGTACAGTCAGTCTATTAGGGTAGCATTATTTGTAACTTCCTCTCTTGAAGCATTTTGTCTTTTTGTGCACTTTCATTTTGTAAAAAATGGGTGTCTAGTTAATACTGGATCTCAATAAATAAATAAATAAATTTTAAAAATGTAGGCTCCAATTCTGGAAGGACTTAAGCATGCACTTAACTTTATGCATTCTGAATAGTACATGGGGGAATGTAGCCCTGGTCTACACCATGACCTTATTTTTGGTATAACTATATCCCTGATGGGTGTGAAAAATCCACATCCTGAAGCGACACAGTTATACCAGCAGTAGACAACGCTTCTCCCATTGAAGTAGTTACTGCCTCTCAGGGAGGTGGAGTAACTACGCCTACAGGAGAAGCTCTCCCGTTGGCATAAGTAGCATCTTCACTAAGCACTATAGCGGAGCAGCATAGGCAAGCCCTTAGACTCTGTACAAACCTAATTATGATTTGGAGCTAGAAATGAGTAAGAATCAAGCTCTGCAGTCCCTATTGGGACTCTGTACCTCCTCAGTGGACCTGGCTATACACAGTGAAATCAACGGACATACTGTTGCATATGAGTGTGTCATTCAACAGGAGTGATTGTGTATTGTAATGGGGTGTGACTGCTCCATGAAAGCAGTGGTGCATATATGGATCATGTTAGTTTTATGGTATTACCTGGGTATGTGCTACTTACTGTATTTGTAGATTCATCAGAGAAAGAGATGGCTTATTGAGGTGAGCATCAGGTTTTGAAATTTTTCATATTCTTTGAAACAGAAGCTACAAAATGCCGCAGAGTCAGTTTTATCCTTGTGAGGCAGATACACTGAGTTCTGCACTTTGCTGTGTGTATGGTCCAAATTCAACGTGACAGTCCCTTTCACACAACCTAAGACGAATGGAAAAAGTTTCAATGCATATTTTCTTTTTTAAAAAAAATTCCCTTAGAAAGTTACAAATGTTCTCTTGCGGAGTTCACAACAAGAACGCTTCGGTATTCTACCTGGTGCGAAAGAACATACGTAACGTTGACTGGAATAGACTTTAAACAAAAATCAGTTCACCAAACAAAGGAAAACTCCTCCAAACAAAGGAAAAATCAAATTTAAACTGCATAAGTAGTGAAAGGTAACTGTGATTTTAAATTATTTAGCATATAATAGTCTAAGGTGATGTGTGTGTAGCTCAGGAAAGGATGTTTTATAAAAATATATTTTTTAAAAATGCCTGACAGCATCCCATTTAAAAAAAAAATAGATCTTTACTAGTTCCAGTTAATATGCATTTGACTTGTAATGAAGGGACCAGTAAAATCTATATTGTTGCTCCCTGTATGCTAATGGAAAAGGAGGACTTGTGGCACCTTAGAGACTAACCAATTTATTTGAGCATAAGCTTTTGTGAGCTACAGCTCACTTCATCAGATGCATACTGTGGAAACTGCAGAAGACATTATATACACAGAGACCATGAAATAATACGTGTGTATGGGGGGGGGGGTGAGAAAACCTGGATTTGTGCTGGAAATGGCCCACCTTGATTTTCATACACATTGTAAGGAGAGTGGTCACTTTGGATAAGCTATTACCAGCAGGAGAGTGAGTTTGTGTGTGGGGGGGTTGGAGGGTGAGAAAACCTGGATTTGTGCTGGAAATGGTCCAACTTGATTATCATACACATTGTAAGGAGAGTGATCACTTTAGATAAGCTATTACCAGCAGGAGAGTGGGTTGGGAGGAGGTATTGTTTCATGGTCTCTGTGTGTATAATGTCTTCTGCAGTTTCCACAGTATGCATCCGATGAAGTGAGCTATAGCTCACGAAAGCTTATGCTCAAATAAATTGGTTAGTCTCTAAGGTGCCACAAGTACTCCTTTTCTTTTTGCGAATACAGACTAACATGGTGGTTACTATGAAACCTGTATGCTAATGAAAGACCAGTTTTACCATTTATCTTGGCTATCTCAAAGAAATGAGAGAAACTCTGTCTCATAATGATGTGTTCAGGAAAAGGATAAGGTAAAATTCTGAGGGTATTTAGAGCAACATTAGCCCTCTCGGCCTGAAATTTTCTTAAACTGAATTCTGGCTTGCTCTGTGTCAGAGTTGGTTGACACAGATGTTTTGTACCACACTAAGTATATAAATTTAGAAACTGATATATTTAAAGTGATACAGTCCTGTAGTAGACATAGTTGTACTGTTATGAAGTTGCTTATAGCTTATTCCAGTGAATTTAAATTTAGGGATTTATCTTGCTGTTTTTGACCAAAATTTATACTTTCTACTCCATTGTAGGGTGTGTGGAGTTTGCTGCACTTGGTGGTGGTTGTTGCATGCATGTAGATTCTAAAGTGAATCCTTTGGATAAAGATTGCTGTAGAAAGACTGTTCAGCTTTTTCTAAAAATCATTCTTTGTCACGGTGATTTAGGAGAGGGGGAACTTTGTTCGGGTATCCTTAGTGTGGCAGTCAATATTTGTGCATTGCTCAGAGCAAGTTGTGTATCAGCAAAACTGAAACATGGGATGAGCTCTTAAATCAAGCTCAGTGACTTTTTAAATAAAGCTTTGAAATACAGTAGGGAAGCCTTGCATCCTGGTATCTATTGTACGTGAACATCTTGCTGTAAGTGAGAACAGTTTTCAATGCATTGCACTTCAAAGCCTCTAGTTTAATCACAGTAAAGATATGAAAGAGTTTTATGAAGGTGAAGTGGCTGTTGCTATTTAACTGTTTCTTGGCTTGGCTGTAGTACAGAGGGGTGTTGACTGTTTCAGCAGGGCTGCTTACACACAGTGAGGCGTCTGAGTTCTGCTTTATTGGGTACGTTCTCTCTCTTTAAAAAGTTGTTTCTTTCCCAAAACAAATGAGCTGTTGTTGTTAATACCATTCAAATGCTGAAAGGAGAATCAGTCTTCATGCTATTAATTCAAAATGCTTTTACGAGGAAAAAAAAATTAGGCTTATGTTAAAATGAGAGTCTGTCTTGGGTGACTTAACTTTAAAGGCTGTCTGCGTGGGCAACAGTGGCACCTGTCATGCATCACCAGTTCAACTCTATTTGTGCTTGCATGGTGAAAGCTGGCATGTATACTGACCTCAAGGATCTTTACCCTGTTCTGAACAGGGCTAGCTGACAGATGGGTAAAAAGAGCTGGGACCTCTCTATGCTACAATTTCCAGTGTTGTTGTACCGGTCGTGAATTAGTGCAAGCAAAGCTGAGTCTGGCCGGGGCAATGTTGGGTGGGGAGATATTTCAAGCTCTGTGGAGAGTATGGGGAAGGGTGTGGGTAGGGGAAGGCAGAAGATTTCAAGGACTCAGAGAGGCTGACTGTCATGGACTCTGCAGAGCATTGCTGGGGGCAGGGGTCATCCAGTAATGCAGGGAAGTAAAATAGTAGTGGGAAAAACAACCAGATCTTTTGGGTACCGTAGGAGAAGGAAGGAAGAGGAGTGGGAGTGGGCTGGGAACAGCAGAGGCTGGCATAAGTCACCTCACATGTTCATTAATTATTTCAAATGAACTGCCACAGAAGCAAGACTTTAGGCACCCTTAACGACCCTACACACTTACTAAAGCAGGTGCGTGTACAGCTCTCCTGAGTCGTTCAAGGTAGACGTAGCCTGTGTCATTTGTAGTTCCGTTTTGCTCCAAGCCGGAAAGACTAACTTGAACAGCAGTTGCATCTGCAAGGTCAGTGCTCGGCATGGATAAGGGGATTGGAGGGATCAGAATGATTCCCAGAGCCATTGGCTGCGAAAACATGGGCTGATGGCACCATTCCTGTCTGTCTCTTTGTGTTCAATGAAAAGCTTTAAAATCTTTTATGAGCTATGTACAGTTACATCAGCAACATGCTACATAAAAGATAGCAATTTGAAGTCAAACATTCTATTTTAGGGGACTGTGGGTCACTGTCAACAGGCCTGTACTTCATTTTGTTCTGTTATGTCCTGGACATGCTTTGCAAAGGGGCTATAGAGAGATGGCTTTTTCTGTCCGAATTTTGAATGAGATGTGTGCAGGAAGTCTCTTTGGTATGTTCAGGTGCACCTTGGAGTCTGCTGAGTATGAAATTTAGTGTTAGTGACTGGTTATCACAGAACTCTTGTCCCCCCGACCAAACTTTCTTCATAGATGACAAACAAGAAGACTACTGTTCATTTATTTTTATTTAATATCAGGGCAGTTTTTCCCCCAAGCATATCCACAAACTAGTAACCCCTGTGTAATGAGAAAGTACTTAGCTTGAGAGGAGGTGGGTGGCCCATGCAGGGGGAAATATATGGATAATTTAGATTGCAGTAATTGCCTTATGACCTACAGAAGGGCTGCAGTTTGGTTACTCCCTGCTGTTGTTAAAACTGTGGGTTAACGGCAGTGTTTTTGTTATACACTACAAAGCTAAAGCATTTTTTGTGGGGTGGCTGTTTTATCCTTTGACTGCTGGTAAATTTTGGCTAATAAATACCTTTGACTTGGAATCATGAATGCATTTTTTGTGTGTGAATGTTTTACTGGGTGTGCAGCTTCTTTTATAGAATCTATCCAGACCTCATGCACAGGGGGAGAGAGACACTAAAGATAGTATGGAGTGAAGAGGTGTTTATAGAATCAGTCAAACCTGAAATAAAATAATTATGGTGTTTTGACAGCTTGTTAATAACTTGCAGCCATTGGGAGAAATATAATTGCAGCATCCTTAGTTTTTGATGGATGCTTGACATTTCTTTCAGATTGTAAAATTAAATAATGTGAAAAAAGTTGGACATGAAGCCTCAGAAAAATGATGGGCCAATTAATTAAAAAAAAAAAAAAAAGCAGCTTCATTCCAATTTAGTTTCACTGTGGTTGTTTTTCTATGCAATTCAATGTATTAATGGAAGGGGTTCAACCCCGGGTCCCCCACCAAACTGTCCCCAGAGTCTTTAGTTTTGGGGGGGCTATCCAAAACCTTCCGTGAATGAAGTGGAAATAAATCCTCATGCATATTAGATATGAAAGAAGAGTCTTGTCACCTGTAATGACTAAAATCCCCTGAAATGTTGCCAGTATGTATTTTAGGAATCATATAATTATATGATTATTGAAAGAGACATACAAGACCTCATGGCAAAACTAAAAAAATAAAAAAAAACCCACATGCATAAAGAGAGGGACAAAATTTGTCACCATCTTTTCCAGTTGCTTTTTCACAGTGTCTAAAAGCCCAGTAATTGCTCTTATCAAGAGGGCTTAATGAATTTGGAGAGGGCGGGAAGGAGGGAATTGCTTGTGTTATAGGTGGATGTTACAATGCTATCTTTCAGATTTATTTTCAGCTTAATTGAAATGTGTTTTAAAAACTTAAATGAATTGTTTTCACTACCAAGCTGAGAATATGCTCTAAACGATGAACTACAGTACAAAATATTCATTTATTGTAATATTGAACTATAACAGTAGTGTTGTGGTCTAGTGGTTAGCAGGGGGACCGGAAATCTAGATATCTGGGTTGTTTTTCTGACTCTGCCACTAATTTCCTGTCTGAGCTTTGAGCAAGTCATTTAACATCTGTGCTTCACTTTACCCACGTATAAACTCTGTATAATCATCCTTGGCTACCACATGGGGAGGACAGATTCTCAGCTCGTGTGATTTGGTGAATAGCTCAGTTGACTTCAGTGACTATTCAGCAATATTCATCATTCCCTTATGCTGGAGAATGTGAGGGAATACTTCTCAGATCAGGGGATATGTTGTGGTATGTGTGTGAACAATGCCTAGCACACTGGAATAGCTCTGCAACTCCAGATAAATGTTTCTCATTTCGTGGAGGGAGTGCCATGTCACTGGACGTATATGTCTATTATTTCGGACCTCTTGCTCATCATTCTAGTATCTTGAACCTCGATGTTACTTATCTGAATTCATAAGGCTCTGGAAAAAGCTGGAAGCAAAGGTTGAATCCTCCTGTGTAGCTACACACAGAAAGATCTTGATCCCCCAATGGCTTTTTTCTCTAGGTCACTGTTACACCCCTCTCACATGGACTATAGCAAATTCTGAAAGTCAATCTCTTGCTGATACAGTGTACAAATTCTATAGAATGTACTGCACTTATAAAATGTATGTATTTTCCCAAAAGATGAACTGAAGTGTGCAAGTGACGGCTCTCCCTTGGCCACCTGGTACCTTTCCTCCTAGAGCCAAGGAAACAGGCTATTCAGTCCATCCAAGATGGGGTACTGAATTTTTTGTGGGTCTCTGCTTTCCCTCCACAGTACTCCTGATCCGCAGTCTTGCTTCTCATAGCAGAAGTCACTCCTGTGTTCATTGGATAGCGCTCTCATGCAGTTCAAATCTCAAGGGAGACCAATGCACTATGAAGCAAGATAGTCCCCTTCTGTTTTTCTCAAACTTACCAAAAACCCAGAACATTAAAAAAAAAAAAAAAAAACCCAAAACACCTTTAATTACATTCAATGCATGCTGTTGTGTACACCAGTGAACATTAAAAGCAACAAATGCCTTTTGCAGACTCCTCTCCAGGAAAAAGGCATACCATTTATTCTGACATTCTGGTTGAAAGCTAAATAGCAAGTTGTGATTTAATATTACTAATGTGATTTTAGCTGAAAATAACAATGGCTTTCCAGACAGATGGATTCCATAACTTGCTTGCTATCAGCTCATCCATCAAACTCTACACATGTCTGCAGATTCATTATAAGGCACACATGGGAATGTTGTTGATTACATCAAAAAACTTGTCCAAGTCCTATTAATGTTTTCCCTTCAGGCTGCAGCCCCCTGGTGTGGTATGTGTGCGAGAGGGGAAGTGTATTTGGCAGACCTGTCCCAACAGTACTAAACAGTAAAATTTCTTAAGCATGGTTGCTTTTGCAAGTCTCCATCTCGAAAGAGATTGTTTTCTATCAGTTCTTCCATTCTGAGCGTCTTAGTACCCCTTAAGATGTAACAATTTGAGACTTGCTGATGCAATAACACGTTTACATGGGGATATCTTAGCACTGATTCCAGGAAGATTGATGCAAGTAAAGTAGGTTTCAGAGTAACAGTCGTGTTAGTCTGTATTCGCAAAAAGAAAAGGAGGACTTGTGGCCCCTTAGAGACTAACCAATTTATTTGAGCCGGCTTCCTGCAAGGAAGGGATGAGCTACACAGCAGCTGCTAGGTGAACAAGCTTTCCAAAGCCTTGCTCCCTAACATCAAGCAAAGTTCCTTTTGCAGCGTGGGGGTGAGGCTTTTGGGAGGTAAATGAGTGCCATCTCTAGAGTTTATGCTGCAATATAAGCAGTAGGGAGTGGGTTGCTGTGTATACAGTACAACTCACCCACAAACTGTCTTCAAATAAAGTCCTAAACATGTTACTGTTTAATAGGATGCCAAACGGTTATTTCTGAACTCAGTATTTTTAAATAAACCACCACTTACACGAACTATTTCCAGATGAGATGTTTTTGGGTTCTGCGCTTCGTCCTCCTTCATTGCTAAGTACTAACTTAGAAGTACTAAATTTGTGAGATTACCTAGCACGTTTGCTTACTCCTCCTAAAATGTGGACTCGATGTTATCTTTGTGCGTCTGTTTCTAGCCATTTATTTCTCATACAGCTTTGGGGCAAGTCTCATCTTATTACAAACTACTTGTTCTTATGGTGGCTGTATTAGCTATGCAGGAGTTAGGCTCCTGCTAATTCCAAATGAGGAAGTTAGGGCCAATAACAAAAGTTCTATTGGTAAGACTTGCTTAGAGATTTTTACATTGGATCAGTAGTCCAGTTTTTAGATGAAGATGTAGGACCAGCACATGCATACGGGGGTCCAGTCTTCAGGGAGTCTTGTGGGGAATTCCCAGAGGACCTCCCCCCCCGCCCAATACCCAGTCTGTGCTCCAAAATTTGTGGGGGTGGGAAAGTATGGAATTTTTCTTTCTGAAACTCCATCCTATTTCCTATTTCTTACACAGTCCCTGCTAGGGTTGACCTGCTTGATCTTAAAGATGTGCTACTACTAATTTGGAAGAGGAGTCTCTTGGTTTTTTCCTCTGAACGTGCTAGATAGGTTTCAGAGGATATGATGCTATCTCATAAACAGGCACTTATTCCCTGATTTCCAGGTGAGGATGCCCTGAACTCCCCCTTAAGACATTTATCGTCTCGGTTGATTGTCACTGTGTTCTGGTCAACATATATCACTCAAGCCACTGTGCAGCTGCTAAAATAAAAGCTGATAAGGGCAGCAAGAGCCCTCAAATCAACAGCTGAAAAATTTAGAAAGGGGAAGTGTGGAATTTTGATTAGTTAATAAGCATTTGACAAATATGGGGCCCTGAATTTTATTTTGAGGGGAAGAGGAAATGGTTATGGGGCCTTTAGGCTTAGGAATTATGTGCATCACTGATAGACTGTCAGATTAAGTTACAGATGCTATATTTCCATGTGGAGGTCTGCTAGATACAACTGTGATGACATATTTAATGTTACTGAGATACTCAAGGTCCACAGTCGGGACCAATGCTCCATTGCGCCAGGCACTGCATAAACACACCCAAAGATACGGCTCTTACACTCTTCAGGACAACATTTGTAATATTTCTTTGTATTCTCTTTGGGATTTTAAAAAAAAATCAGATAAGGACAGGAGAAGGATTGCTCTAAACCCTTTGCAGCGCTGGAGTAGGCATTTGTGTTTTCTTAACTATAATGTAACTAGCCATCTACAACTGGATTATTGAGATTCTTGAATAGTAGTTGAATCTGTAGAGAGTGCTGTTTTCTTTCCTTATTACATATATGTACCAACCAGCAGGTTTTACTGTTCTCACTTCCTGCAGTGTTATAAAGCTAGTTGTAGGTTTGCAGATAGAACCCGCTGGAGGATAAAGGAATAACAATTTGTTTAATGATCATTAGAAATAAACCAATATGAATACAGTAAAAATAAATGAGCCCAATGTATGTCTAAGACTTGAACAAAAAGAAAAGGAGGACTTGTGGCACCTTAGAGACTAACCAATTTATTTGAGCATGAGCTTTCGTGAGCTACAGCTCACTTCATCGGATGCATACCGTGGAAACTGCAGTAGACTTTATATACACACAGAGATCGTGAAACAATACCTCCTCCCACCCCACTGTCCTGCTGGTAATAGCTTATCTAAAGTGATCATCAAGTTGGGCCATTTCCAGCACAAATCCAGGTTTTCTCACCCTCCACCCCCCCACACACAAACTCACTCTCCTGCTGGTAATAGCCCATCCAAAGTGACAACTCTCTACACAATGTGCATGGTAATCAAGGTGGGCCATTTCCTGCACAAATCCAGGTTCTCTCACCCCCTCACCCCCCTCCAAAAACCACACACACAAACTCACTATCCTGCTGGTAATAGCTCATCCAAAGTGACCACTCTCCCTACAATGTGCATGATAATCAAGGTGGGCCATTTCCAGACTTGAACCAAACTGAAGCCAAGATGTCAAGAAGTCCAGGAAATATTCAGCTGGAACTTTAAATACCATGAGGCTGGCTTGTGTTTTGCTGTTTTTTTGCGATATTTCCTGTCTGGCCAGAAGCAGGAAGAACGGGAGCTAGAAGTCAGGAGACTCTGCCACTGATGTCTTCTATGCCCTTGGTGGGTAGAAGAGAGGAAGTCATGTAACTCTCTCTCATTTGTAAAGTGGTGGTGATAATTTCGGCCTCTCAGGGTTGTTTTCTGAGGTTAATAGGTGTTTGTGCAGCTCATTGGATGGAGTGTTCTGTAGTACTGGATACAGCATCTCAACTTCTGTGGGTTTCTCTCGACGCTACTAAACCTTTCAGCCTTATGACCATTTATTACCATGCAGATTAATTAGGGGGAAAAGTGCGTTGGGAAAATGAACTCGACTGAACAGGAGAAAATATTCAGAAGAAATTAGATGCCTGTTCCAGAAACAATATATGGGGGAGAGGGGGACACATTGTTTTCCTATATCTCTATGTAAAAATCCCAGTCATGTATGTATATTCATATATCTGAAGCAAATACACTCACAAGAGGGTAATTTCATAGTATTAAATTTCTTAGGTTCAGAGCACAAGCAAAATCTGATTGCTTCAGTGTATCTCTGCGTCATGTTGCAGGCATAGCAGTTTTAGGACTGAGGCAGCAAATGAAGCATGAGAGAGCATGCAGATGAGAATAAAGAGGTGAACAGAATGTGTCTATTTTAAAGGATGATGGCCATTTTGGCATTCTACTGGAAAATACTTGGATGTGTCTGGTATTTCTGGGTAGGAAAGGGTTAATCTTTCTGTACAGTTGGCCTCACTGCACTGGCAACAAGCATAGCGTCACATGAGTGCGTTTCCCCCCCAGCATTAGACAAACAGATTGATGTGTCTTCAGAGGATGACAGCTTGCACTGTTTTTATGGTCCCGGAAATAGTAACATACTTGGTTTTTGTTGTCTCTTCTTGTTGTGTTGTCTTTCTCTTCCTGGTGATCAAGCCCTTTATAAAAGTAAACCCCACACTGATAGATTGAAGTTGAGTACTGTAATGTGTTCCCGAGCTGACAAAATGAGTAGAAATTAGCCCGATATTTTCCTGACCAACAAATTAACTCCACATCATTAACACATTTCTTAAGTACCCCCAAATGCAAATATAAAGAGTGCTTTCCTAGCCCCCCCCATGGTTGAAATGTTTCCAGGAAGGTAAGAATTTGGGCTACAGCTGCATTAAAGGGTGAAATGTTTGTGTCAGTATACTGTGTTGTGTTTTGTTTTTTTGTTTTTTTAACTGTAGTCCTTTTTAATAAAACACACTGTCAGGCTTCAAAGCTGAGTGAACTTTAAATATCTGTATGTTAAGCCATTTAGTCTTTGTACCTTTTCCCATTTTATTCAGCCTGAACATTGAAATGCTGCTCAGTTCCACTTCAGATTATGGGCATTTCACTTCCTAATTCTCAGGCCCTAAGAATGTTTAAATCCCATCAAATAAACCTCTGTGAATTGGTGATCATGCCAACGTTTTCCTATAAATAAAGACTTAATATTTAGGCCCTAACCTTGTTGTCACTTCTCCTTTATGATGTTAAAGGCTTTTGTCCTCCTGTCTCACGTGGATTATATAACAGTTGACCTCAATGCACACACTTTTTCTTTTAGTTATTAAAAACCTCTGGGCACTGATGGAATTTAATCATGAGTTTTGATAGTTCAGTAGAGTGGACTTATAGTTATAACCCTTATGGAAAGTTCATTGTAAGTATCAAAAATAGTAATGAAGCAAATTGAACGGATCCACAAAGAGGTGCATGTGCATGGTTAATGTACTGACTTTTTTAAAAATTAAAGAAAATGTTCAGAAAGTAGTCCGTATTCTGTGGTTTTCATTATAGATTGGAGTCAGAAGTGGGAAAGACTGGCATGTGATTAAAATGTGTTTAATGGTAAATCATTTGTGCTGTTGAAAAATTCAGATTTTGAAAAATGGATTTTGCTCAGCTAAACATACTTTTTGACCCATGGTTGGATACTGTTTGGATATTATTACTTTATGACTAATAAAGGTTCACACCTACTTGGAAAGCATTATAGAAATAAATATATGCCTTATTGTATATATCCTAATTTTAGTAGAAAGGAGCTGAATTTGAAATCTGCCTAGTAGAACTTTGCAAACCTGGCTGTCTTCCTCATACAGGTATTGTAGGAATTTACCTCATGCATTGGGCCAGGACTGAAATGAATTATCATAAGGAGAGGTGAGAGAATTATATGAAAATCATGCAAAATATAAAAATATTCTGGTAACAAATTGGGGAAGATGTAAACTCTTCTTTCCCTGCATGTGCTTACATTTAGAGTTAGCGAGGTAGCCTGCTGTTTTTTGAATGCTTATTTTGCATCTGTCTCATTTTTTCCCCTCTCCCATCCCAGCTTGTTGTGTATTTTCTTTTGACCTTGGTTTCTCTTCTCTTTTGTGGAGTCACTCTGTCCACACTGCTTAACTTGTTTGCCTTTGCAGGGGAAATACAAGCAATCCTACTTCTAACACCTTGAAGTGTCCTCCTTTACTCTGTTCAGGATTTAGCTACTTGGACAACTGGGAGCCTTGTGACCCTCATGTTCAAAATGCTTTAAAGACAGGAAGCTAGTAAGAGGAAAAACATGCTGTGAAAATGGCTCTGTATTAAACAGATTCCGTTTTGCTAAGATAAACCTCCTGATCTACGATCCCCGCTTGGTTATTCCCACATTCCCAGTTATAGAGATGTCAGGAGTGAGCTGAGTTTGCAAAAAGATGGGTGAAACCTTATTCGTAGCCATATATTCAGGTTGACTTCTAACATTAGAGCATCCACTTGAATAGTGATGAATGATCATATATAATTATAATTAACCTTCCACTTCTGGTGCCAGGTAGCGTTATTTCCAAGGCTGGGAAGAGATGAGGGAGGTTGTGGGATGGGTAAGAAGCCTCTTGGAAGGACAGATCTTGCATGCTATTTAACTGCTCTGAAAACAGGTGGCTTTTGCTGCCTTTTGCGCACTTTTTGTTTTGTTATTTTCAAAGCAAGGAAATAGGATGGATTTTCTTGTTTGGGTGATTTTGATGGTGAGTGTCTGAACTACTTCTAACTTCTGGCTGTCTGGGGTTGATGAGTTTTCCTCTATTTGTTTTTTATTTTTATTTTTTCTGCCGATGCTTTATAAAAAAGCAGGAAATATATATGGTAGATCTAAAGAGGAGAGTGGAAAGGCCACACAGATCAGTGTCTCCTTCACTATTGCAAGCACATTGTAAGATTGAGAGAGACTCTGGAAGCAAATGCGTTTGAAGACTATAGGCTGGTGGAACCCCGGATAATTCCTGTGCTTGCCTTGTTGTGGACACTGTAGATGGCTGTTCATGCTGGAGGGGGCTTTTACTAGGATTGCTTTGGAGGAAAAAAAATTCTGTGTTAAGATAATGTATATAAACCTTGGAATTGCTAAAACAACCATCTTTTATTGAGTGGCCCTAGCTGATTTAAAGAAAAATGCATAAACTTGCAACACATTGAAGATTTAAATATGAATATGTAACCTCCCTGGGCACCCTAGTTACTGACCTTGTCAGAATTTTGCCATTGGATGCTGTGTGCAATAAAGTGAGTTGCCACAGAGGGTAACACACACTCTCTGACCAGATGTGGTTATCTTTAATCTGAGTATGCACACCAAATCCCATTTCCAGCAATGCATATAGATTCATTAGGCGAGACAGAGGGAGAGATAAGACAGAGGGAAGCAAAGCAATCGAACATGTGCCAAAAAAAATCTGAAAAATAGGGATTTTGCTTTCATTTAAGGGTGTAAGGACAATCAACATTATTACTTTGTCCAGACCCTCATTTCATTAAAAATGTGCTCAGAATTGACTAATGGAAACTTATAATTACTGTACAGATTCAGTGAATAATTTCATAATACTTGAAATGATTTGCAAGCCATTCTGTCTTGCCTGAATTCCCCCTTCTCTGTCATTTGGATACAGCGTTCTCCTTTCGCATTCTGCCTCAAACTGCATCACATACGTTTCATATACAATGCTTAACTGTGCATGTACTTTTATCAGAGTCGGCATGAAAAATGTACAATGATATAAATCTCCGGTGTCTCCATGTCTCGAGGAAGAGATGGGGATACAAAACAAACAATACCTGGGTCTGATTGACACCACTTGAGACTCTTACCCATGAATACTTTACCATGTTCCCTTTTACTCCTGAATTAGCCCTCCTCAAATTCTGCTTGACTGGATCTTCTCAAGAAAGGGATCACTAAAGGGAAACTGACATGGATGCTTACTATAAGAAATGGCATTTACATCCCCAAAGAGAGCAAGAATTCCCCCCTCCCAATACAAACAAACAAAATAAAACCCCAACTGGTTAAATTGCGCCATCTCTGTAATCCCTGTCACTTCAGTTGAGTGTGAGCAAGGTTGTATCAGTTACTAGTGCAACAGAGTTAAAACAAATGAAGAATCAATCTGAAGTTCACTATACTGACAACTCTCTCAGCACAAGGCCCAGATGTTACAAGGTTTAATTTAAAAGGGACAGGTTTGTGGGAGGGAGAGAGAATTTTTCAGAGACAGGTATTCTCTGAAACCATGTATAAAAGCAGCTATTCAGAAAATTCTGCACGTGATCATGCAAACGCTGCATATTTAAGTGGTTGGCGGTACTGAAACACAAACCCCTTATTTATTCATACTCTCACATGGTACCATACACAGTGTTAAAATGCTGCCAGTCAAGCATAGATCAACAAAACTTGGGAATTCGGGTCTTGTCTAGATGAGGAGGATGAGCCCCAATGTAGCAAAACTGATGTCGTTGCACACAAAAACCCTAATGCACACAGACTGCACTGGTTTATAACGTGGTTTACTTATAAGTTACCGGGGTAAGTCATCCTGGTGCAGTGCATCGATATTGAGGGTTTAGATACACAGTACAAAAATACCCACTAGAGAGCTGGTGTTTGAGGATGGGCTGAAATTCCAAGGTCTAGTTAGTCTCTTCACACAAAGGATTTTAGTCAGTTAAATCCTCCCCTTTCCCTTCAAGAACGGAGATAATAATAGACTTATCCTTTGTGCCTGGGCACGGCACCTTTCAGACCAAATAAGATCATCCATTGCTTATCTGTCTAGGTTCTTCTGTTGGTGCCCATCACAGTAGTATCTGAGCCGTCTGTGGTGGCCTCACGGTAGAAGCAGGGCCAGCCGTAACCTTTTTTAACAAGCCTGCTGCCTATACGAAAAGAAGATATGAGAGACTCTATGTAATTGGGTTGGTCAGCAAGACTTGGGCTGAAATTATTTGCATCAAGTTAGGAGACTGGAACAGATTTTTGAAGGCTAGTGATGAAGTTCTGAAAATTGGGATTTGTAATAGGTCTTTGCTCTATCATTCCACTGGGCATATTTTTAATACTGGTTCTCAGAGGTGTGTTTGAAAATATTATTTGTAAAACAACAACGTCTAAACTTGTTCTCAACTAAGACTGTGGCCCGGTTGTGCCAAGCACTGTACGAACACATAATAAGTGACAGTATCTGTCCCAAAGAGTTTACAATCTAAATAGACAAGACACACGGAATGGGAGTGGAAACAGGTACAGAGAAATGAATTGCCCCAGGTCAAAAAGCAGTTGCAGAGTATGGAATAAAATCTGGGTTTTCCAATGCCCAGTCCAGTGTCCTATCTACTACACTATGCTACATCCCAAATATTGGGCCTTATTTTCAGAATTAAGTGTTTGAATTGTGAATTAAAAAATATACATGTAGTGGCTGCGATACAGAGACAGTAACTAGCTAACTGGATGCTATTTGCCCACTCAGTTATCCAACTTGCATGTATAACTCTACCATGGTAACTCTACTGTCAATTTAGGTGCAGAAATTAATGCACATGTGCTTTGACCCTTTTGAGATTTGGGCTCTGTGACATACCTAGGGTACAATCCAGACTAATAGGAGGTCAGGGGTGACAATGCTACTTATCTGTGGTGCCCTTTATCATGCTTTGCTGCTGAAGTCTCCAGTCCTGGACTGTTCACAAACAGCCTCCGGCATGTAAGTTACTCCCAGCTATGTCTGTGTGTGCTGCAGCCAGTCACATGTTGACTCTTACTAGCCTGGCTATATTGCAGGGTGACCCCCAACACAGCTCTGGACTCCCCCCCTCCCCCCCAAATGTATGTCCTGTGCTGCCCAGCCCCCTCCTGGGAAATACAAGTTTATATAAAGTCCGTCATTGTATTAATAAAAAAAGATACATATGCATCTTGTTCTCCCAAATGGAGTTTCCCAAACACTTCAATTCAAACACAATTAGATAAAACAATAAAGCAAGTTTATTAACTACAAAGAAATAGATTAAGTGAATACAAATAATGAGGCATAAAAGCCAGAAATGGTAATATGAAAAATCAAGATAAAACACAACTAGTGCCTAAACTAACTAGGTTAAATTTAAAGCAAAGTTTTATTGTTTTCTCATCACATGCTCTCAACAGCCTTACTGACAAGCTTCTTAAGTCAGGACCCTTTCTTCTGTTTAATGGCTGCATCCTGTGTTCTGTCGGTGCAGTGAATCGATGGACAGAGAGAGCGAGCGAGGCGATGGGGTCCACTGGAGTGTCTGCCCCTACTTGTTATAGTCCTGTCTTTCCTTTGAAAAGCATCTCCAGTCCCTTTCCTGCCAAAGAATAGCCACTTAGCAGGTAATGGCCCATTGACGTTGTTTACACTTGGCTGAGGCATCGGCTTGTCCTTTGTCTCCGAGGCCAGGTCTACACTAGAAACTTACATCGGCATAACTAAGTCGCTCAGGGGTGTGAAAAATTCACCCCTCTGAGCGATACAATTATACTGACCCAAACTCCTGTGTAGTCAGCGCTATGTTGATGGGAGGAATTTTCCTGTCACCATAGCTACCACCTCCCGCAGAGGTGGGTTAACGACACTGATGGGAGACGCTTTCCCATTGGTGTAGTAGCGTCTTCACTGAAGTGCTACAACTTCCCTGAGGAATGGGTTCGGCTGCTCCCCAGACTTGGAAAATGTTTTAGTAACTCCACACAATGGAATCCTATAACTTTACATATAATGTTGCCACAGGCATTTCACCAGCACAGCCATGACAAGCCAATCGTGAGTTCCCAAGTGAAACCTCACAAGGCATACTTTGCATACAAATTATTACAATAGTAGATACAGGTATATTCTGTCACAGGGCCCTCTCTGGACTACTGGGAACTGATTAACTCTCCCCGCAAGTCTTTCCCCATAAAAAGGAACCTGGAGGAGTGTGTCATTTTTATTATATTTTTTATGAGGGCTGTCGATTAATCGCAGTTAACTCATGCGATTAACTCAAAAAGTCGTCATTAAAAAAATTTATCGCGGTTAATCGCAGTTTTAATCGCATTGTTAAACAATAGAATACCAACTGAAATTTATTAAATATTTTTGGATTTTTTTCTACATTTTCAAATATATTGATTTCAGTTACAACACAGAATACAAAGTGTACACAAAACAAAAGAAACAGTATTTTTCAGTTCACCTCATACAAGTACTGAAGTGCAATCGCTTTATCATGAAAGTGCAATTTACAAATGTAGACTTGTTTTGTTACGTAATGGTACTCAAAAACAAAACAATGCAAAACTTTAGAACCTTCAAGTCCACTCAGCCTTACTTCTCCTTTAGTCAATCGCTAAGATAAACAGGTCTGTTTACATTTACAGGAGATAATGCTGCCCACTTCTTATTTACAGTGTCACCAGAAAGTGTGAGAACAGGCGTTTGCATGGGACTTTTGTAGTCGACATTGCAAGGTATTTACGGGCCAGATATGCTAAACATTCATATGCCCCTTCATGCTTTGGCCACCATTCCAGAGGACATGCTTCGATGCTGATGATGCTCATTTAAAAAAAATAATGTGTTAATTAAATTTGTGACTGAACTCTTTGGGGGAGAATTGTATGTCTCTGACTCTTTTACCCATATTCTGCTATATATTTCATGTTATAGCAGTCTTGGATGATGACTCAGCACATGTTGTTCATTTTAAGAACACTTTTGCTGCAGATTTGACAAAACACAAAGAAGGTATCAATGTGAGATTTCTGAAGATATCTACAGCTCTTGACCTAACGTTTAAGAATCTGAAGTGCCTTCCAAAATGTGAGAGGGATGAGGTGTGTAGCATGCTTTCAGAAGTCTTAAAAGAGCAATGCAGATACTACAGAACTCAAACCACCAAAAAAGAAAATTAACCTTCTGCTGGTGGCATCTGTCTCAGATGATGAAAATGAACATGCGTCAGTCGGCCCTGCTTTGGATTGTTTTTGAGCAGAACCTGTCGTCAGCATGGACACACATCCTCTGGAACGGTGGTTGAAGCTTTAAGGGACATATGAATCTTTAGAGCTTTTGGCATGTAAAAATATTATTGTGACGTAAATATTATTTGGCATGTAAAAAAATATTGTGACGTTGGCTACAACAGTGCCACGAGAACACCTGTTCTCACTTTCAGGTGACATTGTGAACAAGAAGCGGGCAGCATTATCTCCTGCAAATGTAAACAGACTTTTTTGTCTGGGCGATTGACTGAACAAGAATATAGGACTGAATGCACTTGTAGGCTCTAAAGTTTTACATTTTTTTATTTTTGAATGCAGTTAATTTTGTTCATAATTCTACATTTGTAAGTTCAACTTTCATGATAAAGAGATTGCACGACAATACTTGTACTAGGTGAATTGAAAAAATACTATTATGTTTTTTTACAGTGCAAATATTTGTAATCAAAAATATAAAGTGAGCACTGTATATTTTGTATTCGGTTGTAATTGAAATCAATATATTTGAAAATGTAGGAAACATCCACAAATATTTAAATAAATGCTATTCTATTATTGTTTAACAGCGCAATGAAGTGCACGATTATTTTTTTTAATCCCTTGACAGCCCTATTTTTTATGTGATGGGACAGTGTAAAGTGGACTCAGATCTGTAGAAATAGCAACACAGATTTCATTTCTATTGGTAGTCTCTGCTGCACAGTTGGAGAACACATTGTTCAAGGGCTGGGAACTCACTGGAGCTTTAGTGTATTTCATAAGAGGTATAAAAGAAAGGAGAGAGCTGGGGAAAAAGAAGGAAAAATAAACTGAAGTAGTGTGCAGTGATCAGTGACTTCAATGGGACAAGATTTCACCAATGGCAAAAACGCCAATTGGTTTCAGTGGGGCATGGATTTCACTCAACTCCCTGACATATCTAATTTTATCTTTCATTTAACTTTCAATGTAGCAGTGCAGTTAAAGTGGAAAAGAAAACATTTCAGTCAAAGAACAGATTTTATTGTCCAAGTAGAGAGAGTCGGGTGAACTCTTAATTTGTGTAATTGAGTAGTTCACTGTCTTTTATCAAGTTATTTATTTGTTAAATAAAAGCTCCACTTTTGTCTGCCCTATGGGCCAATATAACATGCTGTGGGCCTTGCAGAGTCTCAGATATGGACTGCCTTTGAAGGGCAAAATAAGGTTTAAAGGATACTTGCAAGTAACTGCCCTTTAAACTTCATTTGCTTCACATGAGCAAGCTAAAACAGTGTGTGTGAGTGCAGCAATAGCTAGATACTCTTCTGAGGGGAAAGGGGTGGGGGGAGGGAAGGCATTTTTTACATAATCTCTCCAGTAGTTCATCTGTAGTTACCCTGGTCTCCACTGTGTATAAAACAAATTAAGCTAATAAAACAGTATCTTGTAACATCATAGCAAATAAATTGGCTAATCTGTATGCAAGTTTGTTTGTTACGAGATTTAAACCAGTGAAATACTTCCTTCATGTTGAGGGATAGAGATTAAGAAGGTGCCGAGGTTTAAAAAAAAAAAAAAATTAGTAAGAGAGCATATTATTGAACCATTAGCAGTTTCTCACTGTACTACTAATGAACTGGAATGCAGACTGAGATGTTCAAGAAAAATCAATGTTTTAAACTTCCTTGAATATAATTAAGAACTTAATCTCTGGTTTGGTGATATATTAATAAATAGGTTTTGTAAAAATCTGCACCTCTTCAATTCCTGTTCAGTGCCTTTCTCTAAATGTTTAATTTAAACCATAGCTCTTTCCACCAGTCTTTGTCTCATATGTTGTTCTTATACAGTAGGTAGGTTGGAATTAGAGCTAGTTGGACAAGGTTTTCTTCTCCCCATGGAAAACGTTACTTTCTGTTTAAAAATTGACAATGTTCAGGTTTTCAACAAAAACTCAAAACTTTCAACAGAAAGCAGATACACATGTCTCATAAAGGTTTCATTTAGCCAAAAGCCAGTTTTCCATTGAAAAATAGCTTCTATGGAAAACTTTTGACCAGCCCTTGTAGGGGCACCATTTAATTTTCATGGCAACCGAGTGAGACACCACAATTAGAAAATTATCTTATTTCATGGACTAATAACCTTGAGTGTGTCCAAATCTTCCTCTTCATGTACCCTCTCCTTGCTGGATGGAACCAGATCTGTTTACCCGTGTCGTAAGCCCCGTTGCGATCAGTTTTTCCTTCCGCCTGTCCTTTTGGAGCAGAAGGATCCTAGTTCTAGCCTTGAACCCATCATGACTTTCCAAATAGGTATGGTGGGTAGCATAGTAACAACTGTAAAGTCCCTGGCTTCCATGGATTTGTTTCAGTATTCACAACTGCACTCTGGGCAAAGTGTTTAAAATAACGAAGCCAGTTATTTATTTACCTGTTGAGTCCCATTACCCATCAAAGGTTGGGTGAGTCTTCATGTGTGTCCTGAGAAAAATGGACATTGATGTATATGTAGGTTTTCTTAATCTGAGATATGAGCTGTTGCGAAGTAAAATTAAACCAAGAACTCAAACGCTTCAGTGAGTGCATTATTGTTGCGGAAGCCTGTCATAGTGGTTAGAGAACAGGACTTGGTGTCAGGAAATCGAGGAGTTCAGAGAGTAGGAGAGTCAGGATGTGCCACGGAGTTTCTCTGTGACTTTGGGCAAGTAATTTAATTTCTCTTCCTCAGTTTCTCCATCTATAAAATGAGGATAGTTGATCTCACAGGGCCTGGGAGACATTATTCCTTGATATATTTGTGAAACACTCTGGAATCTTACCATAGGAGATGCAATAATACAGGAGTGCATGATTCATAGGTATTAAGGTCAGAAGGGACCTTTATGAACATCTAGTCTGACCTCCAGCACAAGGCAGGCCACCGAATCTCACCCACCCACTCCTGCAATAAACCTCTCACCTATATCTGAGCTATTGAAGTCCTCAAATCATGGTTTAAAGACGTCAAGGTGCAGAGAATCCTCCAGCAAGTGACTCATGCCCCATGCTGCAGAGGACGGGATGTTCTTTCCTGAAGAGGTTTGAGGATGAAACCCTCAAGCTCCATGTTTGCTTGTTTGGGATAGGGTTGGGAGATGAAGTACAAACAAACAGGCATCAGCAGTGGCCATGTAACTCACAGCTTTACCGTTTCAAGTAGGTTTTAATTTGCAGCGATAAAAGGAGGAAATCAGTATATTCTGCTGGCTAAGAAGTGGCTACATGGGGTAGAGCTTTTCATGCACTTCTCAAAACCACACTTTTATTTAACTCTACAATAAGACTGATTTTTTTAAAGAAATTAACAGTCTGTAGCTACCAGTGCAGTTAAAAGGGCCATTTCTCCAGGTTTTTTGTTACTGTGAATGTTACTTAGATGAGCCAAAACATCTCTGACCAACATTTCATCAACTTTTCTCTCTTCTCCCTTTATTATCCTATATTATCATGCACTAGCTTATAAAATCCCATAATTTAACTTCATCAGTTGACGTTACAGAATACAAATCGCAGAATACAAGAAAGCAATAGATTGCTTGTAATTTTCAGTGACTGTTCCTTTCCTTTTCAGTTTTGTAACACAGTTCTGAATTCATTCTCGCCCCCTAAGAATAAATAAACTTTCACATTGCTCGCTGGTGCATTCAGAATTTCTGAAGCATGTGAGAGAGAGCATTTTACAGAGCTGCCCAGAGCAAAGATTCCTTTCAGTGCATGCTGCCCGTGGGGTTTGTGCATCTAATATTTCTGAGGTCTGGCAAGTGCAGTAGAAGCACTACTGTGTATGGCATGTAATTTTGTTCTTGAATAGTGTTTAAATGTGTTCTGTGTTTTCAAGATTTAATTTTTTTGCTTGATTGACACATTTTTTGAGTGAAATGGAGGGACTTGTTGAAGGAGCATAGCAGGGATGGAGAGTGTCTTAATGCCTGCAAGAAAAAATTTTAACAGCAAGAATATCTTAGTGCTCTTGGTAACCAGATTTTAAAATCTGGCCTTTAATTTTCCATGGCAGCCGCAAAAGGAAGTTAAAACAATTGGTTATGCAGATTATATATTTGTATTTATATGTTCAGGATTTTTTGAGCTCCTTTATCAATAGCAATTTTTAAATCTCCTTTGTTGTATGATTATTGACTGACTCAAAGCATCTGTGCACAATCTCAAAGGTTTTTTAGACCTTCTAAAAACAGTAGGTTGCTAGTGGGTCGCCATTTGACTTTCTTTTGATTTCCCAGGAGGAGGGACACTCTACCATTGCTTTTATGTCATTCTCACTTAACCATATTGAGCTTTATGGAGCTGTGTATCATCTCCAATCTGTGGTCTTCACAGCTGTTTATGCAGTTTACATCCAACCAGAGGGGAGAATTGTCCCCAAAGCCCTAGTTGTCTGGCAGAAGCAAAAACAGAAACTCACAGGATTCAGTTAACTAAGGATTTAATACTTACTTGTTAGCTTTAACCGGGATCCAAGTGGTCATAGTCCCTTTAAATCAAGGTATCTGTATTTGCATTTAATAATACAAGGAGTTTTAACATTCCCTTAAGAGGCAGAGAAGTTAATGGAATCTCAGGGTTGGAAGGGACCTCAGGAGGTCATCTAGTCCAACCCCCTGCTCAAAGCAGGACCAATCCCTAATTTTTTTTTGTTTTGTTTTGCCCCAGATCCCTAAATGGCCCCCTCAAGGATTGAACTCAAAACCCTGGGTTTAGCAGGCCAATGCTCAAACCACTGAGCTATCCCTCCCCCCAAAGTTATTTAGGTTGTAAGCTCTTTGGGGTCTGAACTGAGTTTTTGTTCTGGTGGTACAACATCTAGTACAATAGAGGGCCTGGTCTGTGACTGGGCCTCCTCGTTGCTAGGTTACTACAGATAAATAATAGGGCTACGGCGGCAAGTTGAGCGAGGGGCAAGATTTTTGTTGTTTCACTTTGTTCGGGCTGACAGAATGTTTGACCAGTTTAACAGACCCCACTCCTTTCCATGAGCTCTAAGTGTAAAATGTTGTTCTGAAAGTGTGTGAAGTGCGGCATCACCAAGGGAGGAAAGCAGAGAGTCAAAAGTCATGCAGGAAGGTATGACATGGGAATATACATGGCAGATGGGAATGTTAAGGTAACACTGCCTTTAGGCTGCTCTCAGGACAAGTTTAAAATGTTACCGACTTGGAATCATTCTGGTGTCTTTGTAGATGCCCATGTGTTGCGTAGGAAGAGCCACTCTGCCTCAAATGAGTGGCTGTCTAATCTGGTGGCCTGCTGCTGATAGAGGCCAGGGACCAGCTGCTTCAGAGGATATGGGTTAGCAAGGAAAGAATTACTCCTTCATGATTTCATTGCTGTGTATTTTACTAAAGGTGCAGAGAGACCCCTCGTGCCCCCCGATAGGCAGTGTATGCCTGACTATAGGAAAGACCACAGGAGTGCGTACTGTGGGCATTGGTATTTTTAGTCTGAATTTTCTTCTTCCTCTCAGTGGTGTTCAAAATAATTCTCTGTATCTCTGCTCGTCATGTGCATCATAGGTGGAAAAAGCACAGGGAGAGTCACACAGAGCTGCCTTTCTTGTCATGTGAGATTTAAGCACAAATGACAGTTGGACAGAAGCGAGGGGGGAGCGAGGTGGTGGAGTTTTTTTCTGGTATGGAAGGTTTGTGGTCAGCGTTGTGGGTGAGGAAGCACCTCATGGTGCAATCCATATCAGATCTATAGCCAAGCGAGCAGGATTTCGTCTCGAGTGCCAATGTATCTCATCTCGAGAAGGCTCTGAGGGATTGACTCTGCCTTTGGTTCCTGATCCAGCTGTTGCTGCTGAATGAGGGAGGAAATTCTGTTTTTTTATGTTTGCCTTTTTTTTTAATTGGGTATTTGAGGGACAGGGGTGGAGGATGTTCTAAATCAGATTAATTTGTTGTGACACCACTTCAGATTTCCTCCAGAGCCAACCAGCCAAGGCCAATCATCTTTGCATTAGCATGAATAAACTGATGTGTTCCTACAAATCCTGACATGTTCACTGTATCCACAATTGGAAAACCACGGTTTAAGTGTGCTTGTGATTTCCTGGCTTAAATACAAGAGCCCAATTCCTTCCTTCATATGCAGAATCGATAGGGCAGCTCTTCATCTGATGCATTCATTGTGCCTTTACCAATTGTACTTGAGAAATGCCAGAGACTTTCCATCATGAAAGATCATTAAATCCTTCATGTCATCTCCATGTTCAGTATTGCAGCTGTACTGTGCTGATTAACAAACTGCAGGAAATGGTAACACTGTACTTCCTATATCTGCCACCCACCCCCAACCCTTTGCATCCCCATGGCTAAAAGCATTTATAGCTATAGATTTAGTGCTGAGGGAGGGAGACCTTTCTAGAATTGGTGCAATCCATGACACATTTTGGGGGGGTTGATTGGTAAGGAGTGAAATGGGTTTGGGGTGATGGTGTTGTGCTGGTGGAGTGACACGTGCAGCATCTAACTCAGTGTGATATGGTGTGAATTGCAAGTCATCATTAGCATTCCTTCATGCAGACCAAGTCCTGACTCTCCACAGAGATGTGGAACAGCGGGTGAGCTGTCACAGCAACTCGGATTTTGATAGGGATGAGGTGGGGTTCTGAGGGTGGTATTTTTGTATGGAAAGCCTTCATCTTAACTGCAGTTAAAGGAAAAAATCCAAGTGCAGTGTTTCTGAAAGACTGGCAAAGCCTGTTGGTAGTTTGGGTTTTGCAAAACCTCATTGTCAGATTGTTGATGTACAAAACCTGTATCAGGACTGGCTTTCATCCGGTTCCCATTTAGTCCCGTCACCACCAGAATTTGGGGAGTGGGTTGAAGAAATTTGGATTTATTGTTCCAGACCATCTCGGAGTGTCAGTAAATGAAAAATAGAGGTAGGTCTAAATCCAAACCTCACATCCAAACGCTCCTGGATTTTGAGCAAGTTCCAAACTAGATCTTAGTGCTTTCCAGCTGTAATGAAAATGGTACCTTGGCAACACCTTTGAGCCAGATAAGCAATCCTGCTATTTTTTATGTTGGCCCAGAGCAAAACTTTTCTCTGCACGCCAGTGTATCAACATTCCCACATCGATGAGATCTATTGTATAATAATGTAGGCTCTTCAGTGAAGGCAAAAGGAACTTGTTTCAAGAGAAATCATGTTCTCCACAGCATCTGGGAAAGAAAATGTGTTTGAGAAATTCCTAATTTCCCATAGACCATCTGTGCTCTGTAAAATACCATACTCTGAAGTTCAGCAGGACTTCATAAAGAATAACTTACCCTATATTAACAGGGCATATTGTCATTTATTTGCTTAATGCGGACAATGTGCTTCACGCTGTGCAAGTAACAAAGGTTATGACAGTCCATGCCCAAAAGAGAGATTTCTGTTCAGTAACGTTGCCCAAGAAACAATGCCAGAGAGTATGAAACAATAATGTGGCTCAGCCGTCTCCAAATATTGCAAGGTTGAGAAAACAATAACAACACCATAAAGCAAATGAAGAAAGGGGAAAAAAAACAATTAAAACTTTAAAACTCACAACATAAGTCTTGAGTTTGATTTTTTTTATACGTTTCATAATGGTTATGCCTGTAAAATTTCATCAATGTTTTAGAAAAAAGCAAGCAACCAATCAAACACAGTAAGTAAACATTTAGAGGTTGATGACTGCAGAGGATTAACACAATTTCTGTGTACCCTGTGATAAATAAATGTTCACTTCATCTCTCCCCTTTTCTGGTCATTTTAAATCTATGAAGAAAGAGACTGAAGAAACATACCTCTCAAACCCAGCCAGGCTGTGCAAGACTTAAGCAGAAAAAAGTCCTGGAAGAGATTCTTTTGTTGTTTGATATAAAATGTTAAACTAAGAGGCGTGACACCTATCTCTCACAAGACTTTCTAGAAGGAAGATCCAGTGTTGGAACCAAATAGAATATTTCAGATGTCCCCAGTCTAAGGCTAAAGTTAGTGGAGGTGCAGTTTCTGCCCATATGCTGTAAACTGCAAGATTGGGGCCTAAACTTGCATTAAGGAAGATATTTGGGATCTGTCATGGTCACCCCTGTCCCAGTCCATTAAAAACTGCCAGGTAGGGCAGTGCTATTATCCTCGTTTCCCAGAGGGGGAACTGAGGCACAGGGATGCTGAGTGACTTGCCTAAGAACCCACAAAAAGTCTATATGGAGAAAGCGATTGAGCCAGGGTCTCCCAAATCCTATGTCGGGGTAGTCAATAATTTTTTGTCAAGGTCCAAATTTCTTGGTCAAGGTATAGTCAAGGACCAGACTCCAGAGAAACACTTTTCACACTGCAATAACGATGATGATAATAAGTAAATAAAAAGATTTTGCAGTCTATTCAAAAGCTTGTTGGCAGTCTACACGTGGCCCTGCATGTGGTGAATGCCCTAACCACTGGACCATCTTTCATAGAATCATAGAATATCAGAGTTGGAAGGGACCTCAGAAGGTCATCTAGTCCAACCCCCTGCTCAAAGCAGGGCCAATCCCCAATTTTTGTCCCAGATCCTTAAATGGCCCCCTCAAGGATTGAACTCACAACCCTGGGTTTAGCAGGCCAATGCTCAAACCACTGAGCATCTTTCTTCCTGTAGTCAACAACAGGCCTGTGCTGAACACCCTGCATGGTGCTGCGCTAGCTTTGCCAACCCTCCAGGATTGTCCTAGAGTCTCCAGGAATTTAAGAGTTATCTTTAATTAAAGATTGTCATGTGATGAAACCTCCAGGAATGCATCCAATCAAAATTGGCAATTGTAGCCAAACCCCTGGCTGTGTTTTAAGCTACTGTGCCTCCTTTCCTAACAGTGTGAGAACAGAGGAAGAATCTGTGCAAGGAGGGAGAAGTACTTGACCCCTGTGTCTGTTCCTTGCCCTGCATGAGACAGGAGAGGGACGTGTTCACCCCATAGCATTCTACAAGTCCTAAATCCTTAATATTCTTCTTTCTATTGTAGTATTACCTAGGGACCCTATGCAAGAATTAGGGCCGCATTTTACAAACCTATCAGAAAGGCACTCCCAGTCCTAGAGAGCTAGGATGTAGACAATATGCCGACAGGTGAACAGACAGGCAAATGGGAGAGGGGACGACAGGATAAGGTAGCAGTAGGCAGCTGTATGTCTCATAACTTAGGCTGAAGACCACCTGTGATTACTAACGGCCACAGAGATGCCGGTCTCCAAATACAAATACTGGTCTTCAAATACAAATAGACTGATGTACATCCTTGTTAAAAGATGGGCTTAGGGGGCTTTGGATCTGGGATATTTGTCTAACTTTGGGCAAGTGTCTGATTCTAAATCCGAAAACTTTTTGTAGCTTGTGACCAGCTCTGATCCCCTCTGAATATATTTGTTGTTTTCTCTCAGCTTTGGCATGACTTGAAGATGCGTTATATCTCTTGCCATCCCTGTCTGTTTCCTTAGCTCTTCACTAATTGCGCTCAGTTAAGTGGAGAGAGTAGTTTATAAACCCACACATGTATGCACACCCTTTACCAGTAAACTGGTTTCACCACTTTGCTTACTCCAAAGTGTGTATATAAATAATGTAATTGACCAAAGCAAGCTTAATAATTGGTTTTAGCTGAGCAGTGAGCTTTGCACTGTCTGAAGCTTGTGAGTGGGTCAAATTACACCAGGCCAGTATTTGTGCCAGCTTAGTCCAACAGGACACACAGTGTACTAATGGCTGTTTGGAACAGGCTGAGAGAGGTGCCATTGTTTGGGAAGGCATAATGTGTATACAGTGTAAAAGTCAGCTGGAGACTTGACACAAGAGAATGCAGTGTACAAACTAAAACAGAATATAAGAGCCATTGACATAGCTAACGTTTCTGTTCACGTTTATGTGCTTGCGATGAGATGATTGGTAGAAGTGGTGTAAAGGATGTCTATTTAATTTTGTGAGTTGTGTTTCTGCACATTCTAGACACTTGCAAGGTCAGAGGCAATTCAAGGCTTCAGCAATTCAAGACTTGTTCAGTTAACCGGCCACTCGCTACTGTGCATGGAGAACCTAACGATGACACTTGTTGGGTGGGATGTAAGGCTTGCTTTTTCTTTTTTTCTCCCCCCCGCCCCCCCCGAGTACTTAGTAGATACTCCCATATCCCCTCCTCCCCCCTGAGAGCACTTGGGAAAAAGAGCAGCAGAGGAATAACACTGATTTTGTGCACGTCCCAAAAGGAGTTGGCGAGAGTACAGGTTCACTGAAGTCCCATGACCACCTCTGGTTTTTTGGAGCACTAGGATGCAAAAAAGGCCCTTGGGTCATTGAGGAAAATGAAAATACAGCTCGCATTGGCAAGATGCCCTCTCTGGAGTTCAGGGGAGGAACTGGATAGTTAAGATTTACAGTTAATCACTGAAACATCAGGCCTCCCACCCCCAGGAATCTCTCGTCTGTGTCCTTTTCAGAACTCGGGGAACTCCTTCCTCCTTTTTACCTTTCCTTGATCCCTTTTCCTCCTGCTTCACATCACTCTAGCTCAGAACCTTCAGCTCACCATCAGACTTGCA
This sequence comes from Lepidochelys kempii, assembly GCF_965140285.1. Taxonomy (NCBI): domain Eukaryota; kingdom Metazoa; phylum Chordata; order Testudines; family Cheloniidae; genus Lepidochelys; species Lepidochelys kempii. The sequence continues at coordinate 18,606,788 of NC_136394.1, read as the reverse complement.
GGTTTTCTCTGGAGCACATTAGTCAGAGGACTGGTTCTTGGGCAATGTTATTCATTTCCTCACCCCTCCCTGTCTGTCTGTCCCAAAGTCTGCCTCTAGCATGGGGCAAGCAAAGCCAGAGAAATTAAGGATCTGCTAGAGAGCACAAAATTTGCAGAACTAGAACCCAGAGCCGCCCTTGCCTGTGCGTCAGAGGTGGACTCCTGAACTAGTATTTTAGAATCAAATGGCCATCTTATCTCCGGAGGGCACTGAAGATGGGTTCTGGAGGCATGGGCTGGTATGGCATGGGCAAGCAGGTGGCAGAATGTGACCCCCTGTATCATGGTGTGAATGTCTGTAAAGTGCTAGACTAATCCTTTGTCTGACAAACTTGCTCAGTCCTGAATGTGGCTGGCTCCTAAGTTGGGTCTTAGATTTCCACCCACACCATTAGCACTGCATGTTTCCTGAATCTTTCTGGTTCAATGTGGAATGAATATTGATAGAGTGTGCCTGAGCCAGAGAAGGAAAATGGTGGCTGTAATGAGAGCTTACCTGATTGAAGAGCTCAGCTCTGGCATTGAAGGACCTGTTCTTGACAGCAAATGAGGGGAAGGTAATTGTTTTCTTTGCAGACTTAGCATTCTCTCCACAGGAGAAGGAAAATTCTTGGATCTGCTGAGGCGAATGAGATACCAGCATTTGTTCTGTAACGCAGCTGACTATTTGGTGCCGAGGTGGCATACAGAGTCAGGAATAGGCAATGATCTAGTTGGTTGGTAAGCAAAACTACCAGCTTAGTTCTTTGAGCCGCTTCAGGTGAGCATCAGATAGCCTCAGTAGGAAGCACCAGGGCTGTTCTTTATACTCTGAGCCAATAGAAGGAGGGGAGGAGGAGAGTATTTACATTGCCGAATTGCGATGTGTAAATATGGCATCCAAGTGCCAGACTTAAGGAGATTCATCAGATTAGATCCCGAGTTGCCTCATGATTGTCTTATTGCTGTAAACACCAGAAGATCATGCTTGATGGAGATGAATTATTGCTAGTTTTAATTAACTATTATCCTATAGAACAGTGCCTTTTTATGGGTCATACTGCCCACAGTTTTCAACAGGATTCCAAGGTTGATTTTTGAAGTCAATGGTCCTGTGTTCGCAGAAACACCCCCCACAGGCTAGTACTTGTCATCACTGGACTATCTCTGTACTTCACCATTCATTCTCTTGCTTATTGCCCAAACTTTAAATGGTATAAATGCAATTTTTGTAAACATTAGTGACTTACTTTGTTTTTACAAATCAGAAATAGACATAAAGTTACAGAGCAGAGTCAAATCCAATCAAGCATGGACAAATATACTTGGGATTGGTGTATTACAAACAGAAAAAAATGTGTTTCTGGATTGGTGATGTGTCTCCGGTGTATTAAACGAAAAAGTAGGTAATGAAATTGGAATCATTTAGGTTTGGGTTTAATTACAGAGCCCAAACTCAGACCAGAATCACTGATTTTTCACAAATCTGGGCTGATTTAACCATTTAAAGTGGAAAGTATGTAAAACTAATATCGGAGGAAGTGCGCTGCATACTCTGGCGTTTGCGTGGTGGGTGTTCAGTGGTTCTTTTGAAACAGCAACAATCCACGTGCATTTTTAGGAATAGAAAGGTGGAAGAAACCATGACAGTGACCATCTTCTTGGATTAGCTAATCTCAATAAAAAATAAAATCAGGTTTGACTAATATTAATGTCATCCAAGAGAGTGTTATGAATCTGCAAAATGTTTAATATATAATGCCTGGAGGGAGAGCAAGGAAATGCAACCACTGAATCAAGGCACTGGTGAGACCTCATCTGGAATGTTGTGTGCAGTTCTGGTCTCCCATGTTTAAGAAGGAAGAATTCAAACTGGAACAGGTACGGAGAAGGGCTACTAGGATGATCTGAGAAATGGAAAACCAGTTTTATGAAAGGAGACTCAAAGAGCTTGGTTTGTTTAGCCTAACCAAAAGAATGCTAAGAGGAGATATGATTGCTCTCTATAAATATATCAGAGGGATACATACCATGGAGGGAGAAGAATTATTTAAGATCAGTACAATGTGGACATGAGAACAAATGGATATAAACTGGACATCAGGAAGTTTAGACTTGAAATTAGATGAAGGTTTCTAACCATCAGAGGAGTGAAGTTCTGGAACAGTGTTCCATAGGAAGCACTGGGGGCAAAACACACATCTGGCTTCAAGACTAAGCTTGATAAATTTACGGAGGGGATGATCTGATGGGAAAGCCTAATTTTGGCAATTGATTGATCTTTGACTATTAGCAGTAGATACGACCAATGGCCTCTGATGGGATGTTAGATGCGGTGGGATCTGAGTTATTTTAGAGAATTCTTTTCTGGGTGTCTGGTGAGTCTTGCCCATGTGCTCAGGGTTTAACTGATCTCCATATTTGCGGTCGAGAAGGAATTTTCCTCCAGGGCAGATTGGCAGAGGCGCTGGGGGTTTTTTACCTTCCTCTGCAGCGTGGGGCACTTGCTGGAGGATTCTCTGCACCTTGAAGGCTTTAAACCACGATTTGAAGACTTCAGTAGCTGAGACATAAGTTAGGGGTTTGTTACAGGAGTGGGTGGATGAGATACTGTGGCCTGCGTTGTGCAGGAGGTCAGACTAGACGATCATAATGGTCCCTTCTGACTTTAAAGTCTATGATTCTATGAATCAAGATCCTGAAGAAGCAGTAACCCAGTAAATAAAAGTTCAAGCTGCTATTATGTAGTTGGCAAGTAATCCTGACTCTAAGCAAAATATAGTCATCTCTTCCCTTCCCTTCCCTTCGCTTCTGTCTGATTTGCGTAATAGTTTTATAAGCTATCTTTTATAATATTTCTTATCCAGAAGGATTGAAGAATACTGCAGTCTTTTTCTCTGTAGGAATTAATTCTCACATCCTTGAAGGGCTGTCACCTCTGGGGTAGAGCATGACGTGGTTTAATAGTCCCATCTAGCAATTTAGGACAGGAAGTGAACAAATGCTACGTGCAATAGGAGCTGGATGATATACCTCTCCATTGCCTTTCATTTAGAGGGCTGTCACTCATTTTTTGTTCCAAAATCATCTACAATGCCCAAACTGGTGTCATCCTTTCACTTTTATTGTTCACAATTATTTAAATCAGAAATAAAGAATTATGAAACTGTAGTTATAGAAAGTTATTCACACTAAAGAAAAGAATCACAAAGAGGTTTCCCTACATGAATAATTATTTGGGGTCTTTGTCACACATTTTGCCCCATGTTTGGCTACTGGCAGATTGAGAGGCATGCGTCAGGGAGAATTCAAGAATGCAGAAAGTAATTGCCCTAAATGGAACTTGGCCAGGACCCTGGCATTAACATCCCTCTTCTAGCTTAACACAGATAGGTGGTGGGGAGGCATAGGGGAAGGGTTGGGGGGTAAAGGGTTCCTTAATTATCAGAACTGTCCATGACCTCTGTTTTACATTTCATTTTCTAAGGGTATGTTTACACTGTACTCATGGGGTGTGATTGCAGCTCATGTAGCTAGCTAATCTAGCTAGCTCAGGTTTTTAATTTGCTTTAATCTAGCTAGCTCACGTACCAGTTGTAGCAAAGCCATGGCAGCCCAGGCTTCAGCTGGGCTGGCTGCCTGAGTAATCCAAGGCTCTGGGTGAATATGTGCTGCTGCAGCTTCCCTGCTAGATTAAAGCTATTTTGCCTATGTCTACATGATTGCAGTGTAGACGTACCCTAGGTCTGCATCTCCAGCTGCAGAGTGTCTCCTAAACACCATGCTGTGATGTTGATTCAGTGTCTCCTCTGTCAGGATCTTCCATCTTTTGTTTGGGAAAAAAAAATTATTGCGTAAAAAGTCCTTTTCTTTTATTTAGTTTGTTCTTGAGCTGTTTAACATGCATGGTTTATTTTTAGGGAAGACAGTGTCAGCCAGATTTGTGCTTATTGTTGGCAGCAACAAGTTTGCCCCTCAGATCCTGACAGGGAGACAATGTTTGGTGATTGCATTTGTGCAAAACTAAAAATGGCTTTAATTAAACAATCCTGAAATGTAGTTTGCAATGTAAAAGTTGAGCAGTGTTCTTTGTGCACAGTTGTTTTTTTTTAAAATTGTTTTTGTTTTTGTTACTCAGCGGATTGCAGGTGTTGCGTGACAAATTGAATCTGTTTGTGTTTTGCCTTAAGTTGTTGCTGGATGTATGAGAATGAAAATGAAAACAATCGCCCTGTCCTCATTAAAATGAGTCAGGGATACACTTTTTTCTTCTAGTGTGGCAGGTACTGTATGATCAGTCTCTTTGTTTGTTTGTTTTTTTCCTTGTTTGTTTTTAATTTGCTCTGGTTGGTTGCTTTGCATTATTTCCTTGGTAGAGTGTTTGGCTGATTTTTATCCTTGAAGGCTTCAATTCATTACATAATGCTGGGGAACAACTGAATGGCAGCTATGCAGAGATTTAGCACTGGTGGTTTTTTGCTCTGCCTTGGAAAGCAAAACCAGTCTGCCCGTCATTTCTCACCCTTCTTTTCTACATAGCAGGCTCCAGGCCATATTGGAGCACTGCAGACATTCAGCAGGGGCCCTTGGGTCTATCATGAGACTGCAACGTCCCATTGAACATCATGGAAAGCCCTGCATGTGCATGGTCTGTAGGTCTCTGGGGCTAGTGGCTGGATGAGTCCTGAGAGTGCATTTCTGTTTTTCATATTTGGGTGGAGAGGAGGGAAAGGAGGCCCATCATCCGCTCCATGTGCCTATGTTAAATTATAGGTGGGATATGTGTGGGAAGGGGGAGAGGGATGTTTGCCATTCCTTTAGTACATGTGTGACTGATAAATGACTGAAATGAAAGGATCGCTGCTTGGAGAGAAAGCGGGGTGAGGTAATGCCCTTTATTGGACCAACTTCTGTTGGTGAGAGAGACAAGCTGTCAGGCTTACACAGAGCTCTTCTTGGTTGCTTGGCCTGCTGTCTGGTTCCACCCACAGGGAATGCTGAATGGCTCCGTTATCGATGGTCATGGGAATGGGCTGGGTTGAGGAAGCCCTGAGTTTTGCCATGTGGTACAAACAGTTCACAACCAGCTTGCCCGTGTAAAAGTTGCCCTTACTAAGGGGTGTGTGCGCGTGCATATGTTGTAGCCCTTAGAGCCTCTGTTGGACTGCCCAGTTACAGGTGTCATATAGTGACTTGATATCCAGAGAGCAGCTCCTCAGCACTCTCTGAAAATCGGGCCCCTTTTAAGGCCATTCAAGCTGGGCACCTGAAATCATGGTTTGTTTATGGAAATATGGACTATTAACATACCCCAACTGGCTGAGCTCAGCCTCCTTGTTCAATGGACAAGTGCATCACAGTGCAATTAACCCATCAAATAGGCAGCTGAAATGAGTACCCTCCTCAGGAGGCTTTTCTTGTAGAGACTTTGTCTCAGGCCCCTTGGTCTCTTCTCCAGTGTAAAAAGAGGGAGGATGTATCTTGCCCAAAGGGGGTTCACCCACAAGGCTGAAGTGGCCTGCACACTCATGGGGTATCAGTGTTGAATTCAGACTGACAAATGCTACAACGGAATAGAAAAGTGGTGAATAAATGAGGCAGAAAGGCTATTCTGTGTGCTTGAGTGGGTTGGAAATAGGGGTGGGATGACTCATTGTTCATCCATAGAACTCAAAGCACCTCACAAAAGGTCTGTATCACAATCTCCATTTTACAGATGGGGAAACTGAGCCACGGAGGGAAAGTGAATTGCCCAAGGTCAATGGCAAAGCTGGGAGCAGAATTCCCGTCTCTGGACTCAGTTGAGTGCACTGCCTCAATCCGCTCTCAGGGACATGGCTACTCTGACAAAACAGGACTAAACTCTGTGCTAACACCCCCTGCCTTCTGTGGCAAGAACCCCTAAATTCCTCAACAATGTTGAGATTATTTGGAGACAGAATAAGTTAATTCTCATCCTCCCTATCCCAAAGCACATGTGCACACACCCGTACTAAGCTGTGGCTCATAGTGCCGCTGGTCTTCAAGAATGATGGATTATTTTTTGATGGGTTTTTTTCACTATGTTCTCCAGGTGGCCCGGGTCCAGTATTGTCCAGGCAACCTGGCTGAAAACCTCCTTTTTCCCTCCCCTCCCCCATGTATGGCAGGGAGTTTGTAGCCAGCTTCAGCTATTCATGCCTCAGCTCCTCCACTATTCACCAGGCAGCATGGCTTCCTAGCGCACACTGCTGGATCTCCCAGTTCCCTGGCTACATGGACAATTCAGGAAGTATGCACTGTTATCCGATTTAATACCCCTGTGTGTGGGGAAAGCTGAGGAGCAAGATGCAGCTACAGGGAGACAGAGCACAAAATGTTGGATGCCTGTCTGTAGCCAAGTGGCAAATTTCAGGGCTTTATGACTGAGTTGAATGTAGGCAGTTCCTATCTGTGATATTGTTTCAGGATCTCTTCAAACTTAGGACGATTATGCTGCTTTAGTTACACTCAGCTGATATATTTCAGGTGATATCAGCAACTCTTGGGCTAGAAAGTCTTTTGTAAATGGAAGATGAGATTCTAAAACAATTCTGCATCAAAGGATGAATCCCTTGGCCCTGTATATTCCACACTAGAGAAAGAAGCAATTGACACAATCTGAGGCCATTGGAGGGAAGGAAAACAGTAATTTCCCTAGTCATGTCTGGTTGATCTTCCATGTGTAGACTGGAAAATTAGGCACTGAGTCCTTCAGTCGAGGGGGGTGGTTGTGTTTTTTGGTTCCGCTCTTTTACCAATCAGCTTGCTTGCAGTGCACATTTTAATTAAAGATGTTTATCTTGTAATATACATCGGTTTGGGTTTCCTCGGGTCGCTGTGTATACAAAAAATACTTCACGGAATCTTGGGATCCTGTGGACTCCCTTTGTTCTGAATGATTCTCCGGCATGGAGATAGTCCGTCTTTTTGGAGGACTTGAATTAATTAGTGGAAGAAAGGGACTTGGGGCTGTGTTGTCCCATGAGAGGTGAATGGTTGTTGCACAGCCTGTTGAATTAACTTGGTGAGGTTGGGAGTGTGCTTATGCGCCATATGGTGTGTTGTCACGTTTCATTATAGTTTTATAAAATCTTAATAAAAAGGAAGGTAAGGAGGAAAAAAACCCAGAATGATAAATGTTCTCCAATGGGACATTACTGTTAAATTTTTTTAATTTGATTTTTTTGTAAGGAGCTGTATTTGTAGGAGGTTATGCATGTGACTCCAGGGAGGTTCCTGCTAACAAGTCCTCCCCTCCTGTTATGACAATTGTATTAAATGATTTTTTAATATGAAATCATGGTTCTGTTACACTTCCTTTCCCCTTCTAAAATCCTGCTGAGATTTGGCCTGAAACACCTTTTTTAAAAGTTTGTGTTCTGTAGAACAATGGGGTTTCTGGGTTTATTTCTTAAAAGTGAAGATGCTTTATATTTTTCACATGATGACAATATAAATATATTCTAGAATATAGTGCAGCTGGGGGCGGGGGAGGGCACTGCAGCTTGGCTTAGACCTCAAGGCTGCATCTTGTCTGCCTTAATTCCCTAGCCAGTTTAAAACCACTTAGAATTAATTACTGGGGCCTTAAACCTCTTCTTTCCTAGCCCTGCCTGCAGCAGTCCGTTACAGGAAAAAAGTGTAGGTATAAATAAATGGTCGGAGTTGCATTCCCTATTTGAAGACATTTATTTCTCTCTTTTTAATGTGTAACCTTTCAAGTAGAAAAATGACCTATTTAAATGTGACTGTTAGTCTTAATGGTAGGACTCCACATGAGCTTCAGACTATTTGTACAGTAACAGAACATAGGAAATTGTGTTTCAAAGATCTGAACAAATCAGAAAGGGAAGAGAATTTCCTACAGCGTATTAAAATAGCCCAGTTTTAAAGAACCTTACCTTTCAATGGTGTTTTCCCCCCAATGTTGCTTGGCTAGACAAGAATTTTCTCTTTCCCATTTGTATTCTGAGCAGCCCGATTCCCTGGAACTGTGTAAAGAGAGGAAGGTTAGTGTAATATGCGTCCATGGAATTTTAAATCAGTTGCGTCCCTTTCAATTGTATTTTCATTTCTTAAGCACACTTTTTTTAGTGCCAGTCATATACTCCTCAGCATTAGCATCACTGAAAGTTGAAATCCCACTAAATCCCACTGCCTCCCTCATCCCCATTACATTAAGTGCCCGTCAACACATACAATGGTCCCTCAAGTTTTGTAATAGTATTTTCACTGAACTGTATTTTATTGCATTGAGGTGTAAGAGTTGATAACAGCTTGCAGTTCAGTGGTTTATTGGCACCTGCTAAGTGTGTTTTGTTCAGGAATGGTAAACATTAGCCATCTTCCACTGATAATATGTAGTGCCTTTCATCCAAGCAGATCAGAGTCCTTTATAAACAACGGATACCGCTGTAATGGTGGATAATTTATCAGCCTCATTTTATAGATGGGGTGGGGGGGAATGAGGCTTAGAAGACTGCAAGTGAATGACTGACTCGGTATAGCCAGGAGTAGAATCGAGGTGTCCTGGGTTCCATCTCATGCTTGAACCCAGTGATCTCTAGACTTGGTTGTGGTCCGCAGAGATCTGACTGGTCAGATGGTGCTTAGCTCTTTCTCTCCCGCTGATTATACAGCCCTTGCAAGGAAGAGCCCAGAGGCCTGTAAGAACAAAGTAGGAGACTCTATAGATGCCTTAACTGAAAGCCACTGGTATGTAAGAGGGAGGGGGAAACAGGAGCCCGCCTCCCCTTGGAATTAAGATGTCAATTGGAGAGGAATGTTCAGGGAGTGTGGAACAAATGAACTGGGCAGTATCTCTAGAGAAGTAGGGCAGGAAGAAGACTAGGAAACTGGACCTCATGCTATAGGGTACTGGGAAGCATATGCAATGGGGAGAGGAGACCAACCGAAAGAGCAGCATGGAAAGGTGGGGCCGGGGAAGAGCAATGGAACAGAACAGATGGGGGTGGTGTAGTATATAGGAATAGGGTAATGTTCTGTAGTTTGTAGGTTGCCTAGTGGCACTGACTGTTATATTGAAGCCATCTGAAACCAGTCAGAGGAGCAGCATGTATGTAGGCCTGGAGTGTTTGAGCAAACAGCGAATTGGGACCCAGTTGTACCCATGTTGATGATGTGTAGAGAACAAAAGACACAAGGGGAGGGTGGAAAGGAGATGAATTAAACAGTAACATTTGACAGTGTGAATAACTCTAATTTAGTACGTCGTTTTAGAAAAAGACAGCTGACACGAAATACCTTCTGAATGCAACTTCTGGTCATCGGAGTTGCTGTAGATTCCAAGGTCTGATGTGAGACTGCAGGGGGTAGTGGCCTGTGTGATGGGAGTGTGTGGGGGGGGGGGCGGGGGAGGGAGATTAGCCACAAGACAATATCACTATTAAGATCAGGCTTCTTACTATAGAAAAGTTGTACAACACCTGTCGTAACCACTAGGCAACACCACCAGAGAGGACTGCCTGAGAGGCAAGAAGCTGACCTGGACCATCTTTTGAAGAGTAACCTCTGAACAGTTCTAGAAACTTGGTAATATTCCTGCTTTGTAGCTTTAATCAGGGCAGCTCCACCTGATAAAAATAGTGAGATGGAAATAAGCTAAGGAACTAGCTGGTCACAGGAAATGTTGCAGCGTGTTCCAGTTAGACGGCCTAGGCTGTGTCCCAGTAGTCTTTACAAGAAGAAAAACATTGAGAGAGAAAAAGAGAACCCCAACAAGCAGCCAGCAAAGTCTGGACTGTTTATTTTTGGCAGGAGCTGCTGAAATGGAAGCTGTTTGTAGTTAATGTTCTTGGTAGCAAGACACCGCCAGGGTCAGGTTACAGCTCTGATTCAGTGACAGGTTGTAAACAGCTTTGCCCTTCCTCTTTTTCTTTTTTTCCTGTTTTTTCCTTTTTGCATAGACTGTTGGCAGACTCTTTCTTTCTTTCTTTCCTTCTTTCCTTCTTTCTTTCTTTTCCACCATATGTCCCAAACGTAAAAATCTGCTCCTGCTAGGTTGCCCCATGAGGAGAATGCAAAGTTTGTAGAGCGATGGTCACTGCAACCCTGTTTACCATGTAAGCTGCCGCAGATCAGAGAGGGAAACTTCGACGTCTCCAGTGATGCTAGCACTGTGGTGACATTTTAAACATTATTTTAAGTGATCGGGTCGCTGTGCTAGCATTGGTGGGTCTGGGCCTGGGCTTGAGCACCAGTTGGAGATTTGCCTACAATCCTCAGGATAGATAATGCCAGACAGTCACCTGATAAAACAAAGGGCCAGTCAATACTGAAGTGGAATTTTTGCCTGCATAAGGATTATGGGGATCATGCTGCTTCTGGGGGGCATTGTGTGTTGTGCTGACTTTTTTTCAGTGCAGCTCTTGTGTATGCATCCGAAGCTATGGCTAGGCACATTTTAAATATACTAGAAAATAGGGCCATACTTCGAATTTGGGTCTGAAAAGAGTGTCTTAGTTTGTTCTGTGCCAAAACATGCATAGAAGTGATCACTGGGGTCAATTCGTATTCACCTCAAATGTGAGCTGAAAGACAACATGTGAATTTTTAAAAAAACAGCCTTGAAGATTCGCCTAAAGCAGAAAATACACTTGGGGTGGAGGAAAGGAGGGAATGCCATGCGTGCAGCTGTAGAGGGGTTGTCATCCATCACTTCCCCGATCCCTGTGTTACACATGTGACCAGCCTGGCACTGGTGTGGCTGTGTTCTCTCCAGGGGGAAATGTAGCAGGTAAAGAGGTATAAGACTCCAGTAGAAGCCAGCACTGACCGGCCCATGGCATCCTTCTGAATACGAGTTGAGAATCTTGATTGCCATGCTATCTGGCTGTGGCAGGATTATGTCCTTTCCTCTTTAGCTGGACTCAGTTGTTGTCATCAGATTCGGCTGTAATTTCTTTTAACCTGGGTTTGCAGCCATCCTTGCTCTTCTCTGAGTCAGCGCTCTGATACACAAGGGTATCTGTCTCTGTCTAGGACAGCATTTGAATGGAAAAGGGCCACAGCAACTTTTAGTATAATCTGCACAATTGATGTTAAAAGCAGATAACCTTCTAAGACATAGACCCAGTAGTATGTGTAAATATCACTCGTGCCCACATGCCTTTTTTCTTGCGCTTTTTCTTCATGGTAGTCACAGTATTTCAGGGAAGCTGAAGTTTGGCATTTGACTCCAGAATGTCTGTGTTTCAGTATTGAGCTAAACAAGAAGGAAAAATGCAGAATATAAAATCATCAACCCATGTGGATTATAATTGTATACCTGTGCCATGTCAGTCTGATCAATATAATTAATGCTTGCACTTAGCCATTTGCAATTGCTTCCATTCTTCCATTCTCACATGGTTCTTAGTGCAGCCACAGCACTGATATAAGGGGGAAAATATATTCTGAAAATACAGCAGTTAATTGCTAAATTCAGCATACAAAATGCCAGCTGTTGCAACTAGATAACTTATGGGTAGGGCTAAGACCTGGCAATAAGGAATTCTCCAGATCACAGGGAGAGCTGCTATACGTGGTTGGATGTATATGTATGTTTGGTCCCTTTTTAAATTGTAATTAAATTATATTGTTGCAATTGCAGGAGGGGATGGACCAGGACCTCTTGTGTTCTTTCCTATTAGCTATCTGATGAGCATGCCACATCATTGTACCTCAGTTTCCCCATGTGAAAAATTGGGACAATAACTTATACATCTGACTAGTGCTTTGAGATTCAGTGGGTGTTTATAAAGCATTTAGGGATCCCCAAATGAAATATATTAGCTTGCACTTCTTTAGCCCTTTCCATTCAAGGACCTCAGAGTGCCTGATGAACTAAACATCACAACACCCCTGTGCATTATTTCCATTTTATAGGTAGATGTTGTTAATACAAGAGGTATGACTTACCTAAAGTCATTCACTGAGTAAGGGCTTGTCTACACTACCAGCCGGATCGATGGGCAGCGATCGATCCAGCGGGAGTTGATTTATCATGTCTAGTATAGATGTGATAAGTTGACCGCCGATCACTGTAGTGTCGACTCCGGTACTCCACCTCAACGAAAAGCGCTAGGGGAATCGACGGGAGAGCGTCTCCCGTTGACACACCGCAGTGAAGACACTGCAGTAAGTAGATCTAAGTACGTCGACGTCAGCTACGTTATTCACGTAGTTGAAGTTGCGTAATTTAGATCGATTTCCCCCCAACCCCCCGGTAGTGTAGACCAGCCCACAGTGGTAGCGTCAGGAATAGAAACCCAGGTCTGCTGTCTCCCAGTCCTGTGCTCCAGCTCTGTCTGTGAAAGGTGCCGTGTTACACTGTTGCTATTATTGATATACAGAGCTATTTATTTTATTTCAGATTATGCAGAAAGAAGCTCCCATCCAAAGAGATGGCTTTGACAGTTGCTAAAACCCCCCAACATCAATCAATCAGAGGAAAATAAATGACCGCAGTCCTCATTCCACCCCATAAAATGCACACGTTCCCAAACCCCCAAATGCTGATCCAGAAGCGGTGGGGGAAAGTATTGGATCAACAGTCGGATTTAGGTCTAAGTAAGAATTTAATCTGTGTATGGGCTTAGTTTAAATGGTGGTTTTCTGCTCTGCTCCAAAACTATGCGAGGGTGAGGTCTCAAAACAATTAAAACTAAAGCCTTATTTGGGGCAGGAAAGCGCAGGTGCCTTGTCCTAGCTCCAGGATGTAAGCATGAAAGCCCCTCCTCTGAATGCCCGAAGTCCCAGAGAGAAATTTTTTTCAGAGTAACAGCCGTGTTAGTTTGTATTCGCAAAAAGAAGAGGAGTACTTGTGGCACCTTAGAGACTAACCAATTTATTTGAGCATGAGCTTTCGTGAGCTACATCCGATGAAGTGAGCTGTAGCTCACGAAAGCTCATGCTCAAATAAATTGGTTAGTCTCTAAGGTGCCACAAGTACTCCTTTTCTTTTAGAGAGAAATTTGAAAGCCCTTCTTTTTCTCCCATGCCCTAATTCTTACCTGTGTATGTCTACTCCTGCAATGAGCCATTGTATCTCCTGACAGCAGGAGAAGAACTATATTTCTAAACAGGCTGTCAAAGTTTGCTTCATTGACCCCTTGGGAAGTGTCATTTCCCTTCTAGGATGCAGCAAGATGGGAACCTGGAGTTGCACACAGCCTCTTTAATATTTGGGCCTGTGTGTGTTTAATCCAGCTAGATGAATTTGTAATTCAAACTGTGCACCATGCTTAAATACTGTGCTGGCTCAGTATATTCTTGAACCCCAGCACATTTGCAGCTATGTCAGGAGGAGCTTAATTACAAGGAGCCTGTTTTAAAGCTGCTACAAACTGCACTGATATTTATGACTGCTTTCTTTTGTTTACTCCCTTCTGGCAGATTAAAATGAAATGAAAATTAAACCTCACTTCTGGAGTTCTCTCCCCCTTCAAAGAACTCATCAAGAGGTGTTTTTGTCTTGCAAATATTTCACTTATTACGTTATGCTGTTAGTTGCTGGAGTGAAACAGATAAACGTTTCTGTGTATTTCCCCTTTCCTAGATTTTCAGGATAATTAGCAAACAAATGAGATTCAAAACCTTGAACAGATTTTGGATGTTGATAGTGCATTATGTTTTACACATTTATTGAGAGCACAGAATCGGGACAAGCACACGAGACCTACACCTATGGTGTCCCATTAATTACTGTCTGATTACTTTCTATACTCACTCTCTAAAAAGCCTTGTAACCCAATTATTGGAACTGATGTCCTGTTGGGTTTGCATCTTCACCATAGTTGGATGTTGCCATGGTGATTGGCATAATGGAACTTAAAGATGCTACAGATGTAGCGTGACAGGATAGTCAGGAGAGTGTGGGATAAGAACAGATGCAGTGTTAAAACCAAAGTTGGTTATTTTTTCCCCTAGTTGGCTTTCCTGAAAAGTGGTGCAGATGCCCTTCTTGTACGGGAGAGAGACTTTTTTTTCTCCAAAAGAATTCATGGAGTTGTTCAGTTAATTGTTACTTAAATAATGCACCAAGCAGATTGGAGTTTGTGTGTATTGACCTTCAGTGCAGCACCCTTAATATTTATTTACCATGTGTATTTCCTTGGTTGAAGCAGCAAAAAAAAAAAAAAAAAAAAAATCCCCCACCAGATTCTTGCACACATATTTAGATGGAAGCTATTAAATGTGTGGTGTTTTTATTAATACCTTTTGCTGCACTGTTGCCATTCATTAACACCAAGTTGGGAAGTTTTAAATCCAGACCATAAATACTTGCTAATTAGAGTTAATGGGCAGATTCTAGCAATAATCTTTTGATTTGCTTTTTTTTTTTTTTTTAAACATTGAAAATGTTTTCTTCCTGTATGGCAGGATCATTGAAAAATTGGTCATCCACAGGGAATGTCAGAGGTGGGGTGTGTGTGTCCCCCCCCCGCCTCCCCCATTCCTACCAATCAGTGAGTACAACTTGTTCTGCTTCTGAAACCTTGCTGGAAGCTGCATAAGAGTTCAAATATGAAATACAACAACGTTTACATTTCTTGTAAGCACACAATTGAGATGCATTGGCTCTTGTGCCAGAAAGCCCTGATACATTTTTTACATTCCCATTTAGTGAGAAGGCGCAAAAAAAGGGCTTTCATTTCAACCGGCCTGCAATGTTTTAAAAAGGAACTAAAAATATCTCCACACTGAAGCAAATGATTGAAAGTTGTTTTTTTTAAGGAAATCAGGGAAAGATTAGAACTCTCCAGTGTAAGGAAAATCTCAACTCTGGGGAAAATAAATAACCTCAGCCAAAGAAATCTGTTATTTCGGTTCTCTGTATGTGTAGTTAGCCATACGTTATTGATATGAAATGACCATTAGTAATTCTTGTTTTTGATTTAATTCCATCCCTTTCCTCTTCATGCATGTGCTGAAAGTCGGCCTACACTGGGGATTACATCTGTTGGTAGCCAGCGCTGGTGTACATCTGAAAACCATTAGCATAGATCAGCATAGCTGTGACTTGCATAAGCGGAGTTTACCCCTGCTGTAAACCCAAGCAAACTGTGCTAGCTAATTATGGAACTGAGCAGGTTGTACTAAGGCTAGGTCTGTGCTCGAAGTACTTTACCTGTGTAGCTGTTCTGGCAAAGTGCTCCTAGCGTGAACACAGCTTATGCTGGCAAAGCTTATTTCAGCTTTATTCCTTGGAGGGAAATAGGTTCTACCAATACACATGCAGTTTTGCAAGTGTAACTTGCATATGCATTACGGGGTTTTGCCAGCACAGCTATGTCAGACAGCGTTCACGCCGCATCACACCCGACCCTGGCTTTGTTGGCAAAAGTTTGTGGTGTACATTGCCCTGCGGGTTTCCACTGATACAGAGACACAGCTGCTGGCCACCAGTGCCTGAAATTCCCAAAGTCTCCTCACAACTTACTGTGTCACTTTAGGCTTGATCTACCAAGCTCTCCCATTGGCATAGGTAGCATCTTCACTAAGCGCTACAGCGGCAACTCCATAAGTGTAGACAAGCCCTTTACCTTTATCAGCATACGTTTTTAACAATTTCATGTTCCTGAAGTCAAGAGGGGAATGAGCACTGCTCAAGAGGCCTGAAAAACCTACTGCATCGGAGATAAAGGTTGGCAGGGAACTTGGGCTAAAAGTTCAGAAAGCCAGCAGGTGTTGTGCGAGGACGAAGGGTTAAAGTTGTAATGAACACAGCCCTTAGATGTGATGTTGATGGAAACTATAGGGAGATTTTTTTTTCCAGGTGCTTATTCTTTCTGGCTGTTTTAAAGCTCCTCCTTGGATTTTCCCTTGTGAATGTGTAGGAACAGTTTCTTTCCGTGTGTTTGTTCATTGCCTAGTGCACTTAGATGCTTCCATAATATATATAAATTATTCTCAGGGGTCGGGGCTCTGTCCATTGGACTGGTGTTCTGAGACCTCCAAAATGTCATTTGGAATCTTCAGCGTGTAGCCCTGGATCATCCATGATCTCAATCTTTAAGTTAAACTAAGAACCAGAAAGGGATCTGTATATAAGGTTATTAGTATTTTGCTTTGTATCTTCTCTAATATACACATTTGTGAGCCACAGAGATGATGCTTTCCAGTAATGTGTGGTGGTTAAACTTTGCTAAGCTAAGTGAAATAGAACTCTCTACAAATTGCCTCCGGCACTTTTATGATTCTGGGGTTCAAACGATAATTAGTGAACCTTAAATATTTAGCAATTTTTCCCTTCCCCCAGAGAAATTTTGAGTGGTCTTCTTTTGCTCTTCATCTGTTCCTATTTGGCACAATTAATTTATTTAATAATCAGCAACCCAGTTAAATTTATGTTCCTTCCTGTTTAACATTCTTAGTAGATACTTTAAAAATCCAGATAGGAAACCCTTGCATTTTTATGAGTGAATCTGAAACCCATAATTTAAATGTACAATGTATCAAGCTCTTACCGTGTTTTGGAAGGGGGTGGGCAAGTTAATTCTCTCAGGTATGCAAATGTATACTCTTAATGAAGTTACTATTTATGCCGCTGATCCTGCAAAGACTTAGCATGTGTGCTTGGTAGAAGACCCATAGAGAAATCATTGGAAGCATAAAGTTAAGCATGCATGTGATCAGGGCCTAAATCCTTACTCCCTCCCTTACTTCAGAAACACACATGCTTTAGATACTAGGTGATAGGTTCATGGGAAATGCCTAACCACCACCTTTCTATTCTTTCATTAGCAGGAAACAGAAGGAGGCTTGCTTGAAACTGAACACTAACACTGTTAGGTGATTTCTTATTCACAAAGTTCTGGAATGATTGCTAAATTCTCTAGTAAGCTGTCAAAGTGAGACACGTTTCCCTGTTGCTAATGTAAACCTTGTTAATGAGACAAAACAAGGAGTGAGAATTTGTTCTATCCTTGGTGTAGGGCGGGCCACTGCAGTTTCCTAGCAACACCTAATACCGAATCATAGCTCTGTCATCCAGTCTCCTCCTTTCCCTGCGCCTCACTGTCTTTCTGTGTTATACTCTGCCATTTCAGTTTGTGCTAAGAAAGAAACAGCAAGTGACTAGTATTCTTTTATGCAGCAGAAACCTGTAGCAAGGAAATCAGGGTATTAATAATTTTAAATGCTGATATTAACTTACCTTGAGTAAAATGTGGTACTTTTATATGTAATAGTTTTACTGTTCAGAGGGATAAAATGCAATGAAATTATTGTGGTCAAAATGACAGTGAACATAACGTTCATACACTCTTGCAAACTTCACATTGAAATCTCTTTACTAAGTACATAGTTATGCTTAGGTGTTGAGTGCTGAGTTATAGGCATACGTTTTATTTTAGAATGGGGGGGCTGTTACTTCTAGTACAGTAGAATCTAGAGGTCCTAATTAGGGCCTGGTTATGCTAGGCACTGTACATACTTAAAATGAAAGGACACTTCCGGTCCCAAAAGCTTACCTTCTAAATATATAATGAGACAACAGGTGGATACAACTAGAAGTTGGGGGTAGAGAGGGGAGGACAAGGTTAATGATGTTTTAGTAGAATTAATGTAAAACAAGAATTGGAGTATTCTGGCAAAAATAAAAAACTAACATTGACTTTGCAAAGATATAAGAAAATCAAAATGTGTCAGATTTTTTGAGTACACCTACCATTCTTCTATCCTCTTCTTTATAAGAGATTTGCTGTAGCTTTTTTAAAATAAAAGCATCAGTGAATTTATGAAAAATAGACATTTCACACACACACACAAGGCGGTTTTTTTAAAAATGACCTTCAAATTGTCAGGAAAGGGACTGTCACGTAAGGCTCACAGAGAGTTTACATCAACTGCTCTTCATAATACTGGGGTCATAGAAGACTGAATTAAAAACTCGAAGAAATGGCACAGTTTGGCCCAAACTGTTCACCCAAGTCACAGAGATATATTTCATATTCATCAGGCAGGTCACTTTTTGTCTTTAGCAGATATTCAATTTTTAGAGAAATAGGAGTTTCACTCACTGGATCTCTTCCCCCGTCGTCTCTGGGGTATGAGCCAGGAAAGCTACGATCTGAAAGGTCTGACAGCTACTCTAGGAGCAAAATGCTAACTTGATCATCAGCCATAGAATTCAAAAGAGGGCATTGCAGGCTGAAATATTGCCTTGTCTAAGCACTATGCTGAGTGGAAAAAGTGGATTGAAAGTGCACTATTAGAGTTGAAATGAATAAGAGGAGCCATGTTTCATCTGCTGTAGGTAAAATGGAGCTTTTTGTTTTCTTGTTACCTCTTCTTGTTTTGTGGAAGCATCAAACACTTCCCTTTGTTTTCCTTCTTCAGAACCAAGAGGAACATTAAAAATGGAAGAACTTGGCTAGTTTTGTTTGTGACTAAGCTAAAGGGGTGAAAGAAAGCAACTGTTAACTCTACACACATGACATTGCATGTGCGTGGAGAACAAAAGGTTTTGATGACCTTAAGTAGAAAAGTACAAGTGTAATTATTATTTATATTACAGCAACACTCAGAGGCCCTGTTGTGCTAAGCTCTGTGCAGAGAAGTCTCTCCCTCCAGTGCCTTAATTCCAAGACTATCATTCTTTCCAAGCAATCTGGAGAACTGACCCTTCTGAGGTCTTCCCACTAATAATACTCAGCAAGGATTTCTGAATGTGGTGCATAGATGGTGACTGGAATGTAAACAGCTCTTGAGATTTTTACACAGGAGATTTATCTGAGATGAAAATTACTGAAATATAACTTTTTTTTTCTTATCAAGAGTTATTCCCTTTGCCCTTTAATATGTAGATTTGATGCCTTGGGAAATGGCATTCTTTCTTGGCTGCAAGGTCAGTGAGTTCCAAGCACTTGCAATTAAATCTCTTTCTCTAGTGTTTTCTAAAGTTCCTGAATTCATTCCAAAGCTCATTTCCTAATTTGTCAAGAAATTGTTTTGCCGCCTTATTGCCTGAACTGCAAAATAGTCCTAAGGAAAGGGGAAGAGAGTCATGAGAGAGCATCTCTTCAGTGCTTTAGTAACCCTGGTATTGGGCAAAATGCTAGCTTTTTGTATCCTCTGTCGCTTCCAACAAAGGTTAAATTGATTCTAAGTAGGGCTGTCAAGCCATTAAAAAAATTAATTGCAGTTAATCAAACGATTAATCGCACTGTTAAACAATCTCAGAATACCATTTATTATAAATATTTTTGGATGTTTTCTACTTTTTCAAATATATTGATTTTACTTACCACACAGAATACAAAGTATACAGTGCTCACTTTATATTTATTTTTGATTACAAGTATTTGCACCATAAAAAAACCCAAAAGAAATAGTATTTTTCAGTTCACCTAATTCAAGTACTGTAATGCAATCTCTTTATCGTGCAAGTTGAACTTACAAATGTAGAATTTATGCATTCAAAAATAAAACAGTGTAAAATGTTAGAGCTTGCAAGTCCACGGAGTCCTACTTCTTGTTCAGCCAGTCGCTCAGACAAGCAAGTTTGTTTACATTTGCAGGAGATAATGCTGTCCACTTCTTGTTTACAGTGTCACCTGACCGTGAGAACACATGTTCTCATGGCACAGTCGTAGCCAGCATTGCAAGATATTTGTGTGCCAGATGCACTAGATTCATATGTCCCTTCATGCTTCAACCACCATTCCAGGGGACATGCGTCCATGCTGATGACGGGTTTTGCTCAATAACAATCCAAAGCAGTGAGGACCGACCCATGTTCATTTTCATCATCTGAGTCAGGTGCCACCAGCAGAAGGTTGATTTTCTTTTTTGGTGGTTCCAGTTCTGTAGTTCACACATTGGAGTGTTGCTCTTTTAAGACGTCTGAGAGCATGCTCCACATCTCATCCCTCTCAGATTTTTGGAAGGCACTTCGGATTCTTAAACCTTGGGTTGAGTGCTGTAGCTATCTTTAGAAATCTCACATTGGTACTTGCTTTGTGTTTTATCAAATCTGCGGTGAAAGTGTTCTTAAAATGAACGTGTGCTGGGTCATCATCCGAGACTGCTATAACATGAAATATATGGCAGAATGTGGGTAAAACAGAGGAGGGGACATACAGTTCTCCCCCATTGAGTTCAGTCACAAATTTAATTAACGCATTATTTTTTTAATGAGCGTCATCAGCATCAAAGCATGTCCTCTGGAATGGTGGCCGAACCATGAAGGGGCATATGAATATTTAGCTTATCTGGCATGTAAATACTTTGCAATGCCATCTACAAAAGTGCCATGCAAATGCCTGTTCTCACTTCCTGGTGACATTGTAAAGAAGAGGGCAGCATTATATCCTGTAAATATAAACAAACTTCTTTCTCTTAGCGATTGGCTGAACAAGAAGTAGGACTTTGTTTTGTTTTGTTTTTTTGAGTGCAGTTATGTAACAAAAAGATCTACATTGGTAAATTGCACTTTCATGACAAAGAGATTGCACTACAGTACTTGTATGAGGTGAACTGAAAAATACTATTTCTTTTGTTTGTCGTTTCGACAGTGCAAATATTTGTAATAAAAATAATATACACTTTGATTTCATTTACAACACAGAATACAATATATACGAAAATGTAGAAAAACATCCAAAATATTTAATAAATTTCAGTTGGTATTCTATTGTTTAACAGTATGATTAAATCCGCAATTAATTGCAATTAATTTTTTTGAGTTAATCGCATGAGTTAACTGTGATTAATCAACATTAATTCTACGGCAACTGGAAAATGCAAAATTGAAGCTAATCACACCAGCTGCATCATTACTAGTAAGACTCAGTTTGCTAAATGAGAGACTGCAGTAATTCGGTAAAGATGTGGGATTACACTGAAGGTGAAACTGCTGAAGGTTTCTCTCTCTTCATCTAGAAGCATGCCTAATCTGATCTCTGTTCTGACATCCATGCATAGTTATTTGGATGTAAGATTCTGGCTAGTAGTGGTTTATAATGCTTGGCTTTCTGGAGCACACCTCCTTTCTCTCCACTTTTAGTCATGTAAGTTTCATCTTCCGATTCCGTCACAGAAAACTGAGGTAGATAGACGCATAGAGCCAACCTGTGATGTCAGGTTTACACTCCAGTGTAAATCTGGAGTGGTTCAATGGATTTACACCAGTAGGTAAATGAGATTTAAATATTGCCCATTTAGGGAAGGAAGGTGCGGGGATCTTTATTTAATTTTGGAAACTGTATCTCTTTGTTTCTGTATCCTCTGCAGTAGTATCACACTTTTAATGTGTAGCATGTTTTCCTGCAGGCTGTCTGGACATGCTTCTAGTGGAAAAGTTTGCTAACCAAGAGATAATGGCTGACTCCAATTAATGAGTTGAAAATGTTTCTACTACATCTGTGTCGGAGGGTTGAAAAGGAGAGGGGTTCTCCTGGCTGTAGAATAATACAAAAATTATTATATCAAGTAATTTCCAGTAAACTAATAAACTTTCTCCAGGTCCACATTCAAATGAAATATATACATAAAACAATGATGAAATGCTAATACATTTTAAGGTATTGGCCTTCACTCCGCACCCAGCCAGCCTTACCGCCATGCCTGTGAAAGCCGAAGAAGAATATGATAGTAGACAGCTTCTTAAAATATAGCCATATGCAAAGCCAATGAGAGATTTTAGGGAGGTAGAAAGTGGAGGTTAAAAGGGATGATAGTTCAAAGGTGGCTATTTTGGTATGGGGAAGCTACAAGCTGACTTGTTCTTAAAAAGCAAACCAACCAACAATAACGACAAAAAACCTGAACCCTTCACAAAGCACCACTCGGGGATTGTTGTTTCTCTTGTGGTAGTCATGGCCCAAGACCCCTTTGTGCTAGTTGCTGTACAAACACAGAATAGACATGGCCGATACTTAGCAGTCACCCCCAATGTCTCAGGGAAAGAGAAGTGCACTTGGAGAATGAACTCTGCTCAGTGTCTGTGGTCCAGGAAATGAAGCAAAAACAGCATGAGTTTCCTGGAGCTGTGTGGTGGAAATGCTCCTGGGACTATAGCCTGAGGTGATGAATGATACCTTCTAATCAAGAGAGATGTCATCAGCATGATATAATACCTTGTGAGCATTGTTATTCCCACTGCTCTACCACAGGTCACACACATTAGGGTGTATCCAAACTTGCACCTTCAAAGGATTTTTTTTTAATTATTGCTAACTAAGTTAAAACAGCGAACGCAAACCTCAACTTGAGCTTAGCTGTTGCTAACATTTTCCCCTGTAGGAGAATCATTTGCCCCTACTAGAGTCCCTCTTGCCTTTCAACTTTTTACATTCCTGCATTGGAGCTGATGGGAGCCACTTGATCTGGCTGCCAGGGTGAGTTGTCAGAATAGGACTGCATCTCTTTGCATGCAAAGAGTCCTGTGGTACCTTATAGACTAACAGACGTATTGGAGCATAAGCTTTTGTGGGTGAATATCCACTTCGTCGGATGCAACTTTCTGCATGGCCGCTCTTGCACGGGTGAGGAGGCCCAAAAGGAACCTCACCCCACCAGGAGGGCATCAAACTGTCCCAGGGTGGTGGAAAGATGCATATCGTCCCCGAGGGCAAAGCACATCAAATACAAAGACCGGAGGGTCCATCAGGCTGGGAAAATACTTGCTGAATCTTGGTTAAGTGTGCCCATACTAAGGGATTGTACCACTTTAACTATATCTGTTTGTAAACTAATCTACTTAAAACAACACCCAAACTGTGTATAGATCAGGCTTTCACATGTTGTAATTGCTACTGGGAGCACCTCTCCTGGCTTGACTGTATCCCCTATAAGCAGGCAGGCATCAGCCCTTCATTCCGTTCTGTCTGTGTCGCTGAACCACAGCAGCTGCTCGCATCCCGGCATGTGGAGCCTTAAGAAAGATACAGACACCTGAGGCTGTCGGGTGCCACAAGTGCCTGAACTGGAACAATTCGGTGCTTCTTGAAAATCCTCCGGAGTGGCCTGGTCTGTGCTAAAGCATTAGGTCAGCCCAGCTATGCCCTCCAGGGGTGGGCTGCTGTGGCGTTTCAAGTGTATCCAAGCTGTCTGAGTGGTCTCCTGGCATTTCCTGACCATCTGAGCAGGTTCCATAGTAGCCGTTAGTAGTGCAGTGAAATGACTGTCAGGTGAAATGAAAAGGTAGCGCAGGTACCGGTAGGATACATACCATAAGGCCTCCTCTCCTTATGTCCTAATCCCCCAATGTTAAAGAGAAATCCTAGCCCAAATTTGGGGACAAAAGGACCTTTCACAAATTCTTAAAGGGCCTGGGGAATTTGCAAGAATGATTCGTGCTTCGGTTCATAAGCTCTTGCAATGCAGAGGAAGGAGGGCACATAAAGATACCATTTCAAAGCTGATAAAAGGAACCAAGTATGTGAACTTTTCCCGAATGTCTGAGGGCTAGCAAGAAAGACTCATCCCAAACAATATCATGGGGTTGGAAGAGCCGTGGGCTCCACAGAAGGGGTTTGAAAAGCTGATACCTAGCTGAACATCCATATGCTCACAAGTGGGGTCAGTGGCAATATCAAATGAGAGATTTTTCCAGTCCTATTAATTTTTAATCTGAGGGATAGTGTGTGTTGATCTAACCTTCCCCCTAGAATCTTCCTGTATATAGTGGAACTGGTTTAGAAATGGGGGGAGAGGGGAATATTTTAAAAAAACTTTCTGATCAGCTTAAGTGTGAAATTTAATAAGCTTGTTGTTTTTTGCCTGCAGGAGGAGGGAAATTATTACTCCATGTACAAAGGTTAATTGTTTGATAGATACAGTTAACATCCCACCTGTTTGGGAACTCTAGCTGCTTCCAGTCACTGTTATAAAAGGCGTTGGAGCATTCACCTATGGCTGTGAAGCCCCTGCCCCTGCCTTCGCTCCAGCTTTGCTCCTGCCTTGTCTCACTCTAGGTAACCCAGTCCTGACCCTCAGCTCCAATTTTTTTCTTTGGCTTTGATCTCTGGTGCTTGGCCTCTGGCCCTGGGCTCTGATTCCCAACACCAACCACTAGGCCTGACCGCCCACGTCCTGGTCACTGACAAAAG
Source organism: Lepidochelys kempii (assembly GCF_965140285.1). Classification (NCBI taxonomy): domain Eukaryota; kingdom Metazoa; phylum Chordata; order Testudines; family Cheloniidae; genus Lepidochelys; species Lepidochelys kempii. The sequence continues at coordinate 18,582,691 of NC_136394.1, read as the reverse complement.
GGACCCAGCTCATCTGTGTAGGACCATCAGATATCAATTCTAAGAAAAAGGAAACTGACGTGTAAAGATTCCCCTCCCCCCCGTGCTTTGAATCTGAGGTGGTATTTAGCCCATGAGCCAACTAACATTGCTGCTTCCACCCACTTCCAACAACCCAGCACAGAAGAGTTTGAATTCAGTTCCCCTGGAACACCGGAGGGATTTCAAACCTGTGTTGTTGACTCAACAGCCCAGAAAAGATTTCAGTAGGAAAACATGCTTGGCTACCTTTCAGCAGATAGACTGGCATTAATTCCTGCTGTGACTATTTACACTCCATGAATCCTTGAGGGAACACAAGCTAAACTTTAGCAAAGCATCCAGAGAAGCTGGATTCTTCTAGCCCCGCTCAGGAAATGTAGCACATTTTCCTTTCAGCCCCCTTCTTGATCTGGTGGCTTGGACATCAAACCCAGGCTTTTGTGGTAGGGAGGATAGTGAGTATTATTCTCATTTATTGCTTCAGGTGTTTACTAAGGGCACGTACAGCCCTCATTCAGGCAAAAGTGAGGGAGGGATAGCTCAGTGGTTTCAGCATTGCGCTGCTAAACCCAGGGTTGTGAGTTCAATCCTTGAGGGGGCCATTTAGGGATCTGGGGCAAAAATTGGGGATTGGTCCTGCTTTGAGCAGGGGGTTGGACTAGATGACCTCCTGAGGTCCCTTCCAACCCTGATATTCTATGAAAAAACAAACCATGCACCCCAAAAGATTTGGAGGATTATCTTTTGGGTAATTGTACACTATTAATTTTCCTGGATAAAGTGGGTACCATTAAACATTTATGTTCCTGTCTCGCATTGACTGGGGAGAAGGTAACTCACTAATTTGAGCTGGGATAGGAGGCCTTTGATAATTACAGTACCTCAGATAAGAAATTACCCTTATAATTTCAACAGACACGTTGCTGACAAAACCTGAATTACAGCAACACTTGAAATTGCTACTGCAATGGGAGATGCATTAAATTAAAGAGCAACACAAATTCCAGGTGTGAAGTGCATTATAATTTTCCTCATTCTGTTCTACACAACAAATTTATGATGGCTGCTTTCCCTCCACCCATCTTGTCTTGCCAATCTGTGTTCTAGTATAATATGTTCCATGATAATTATATTTTCTTTCAGAGTAACAGCCGTGTTAGTCTATATTCGCAAAAAGAAAAGGAGTACTTGTGGCACCTTAGAGACTAACCAATTTATTTGAGCATAAGCTTTCGGTTATGCTCAAATAAATTGGTTAGTCTCTAAGGTGCCACAAGTACTCCTTTTATATTTTCTTTGGTATTTGAAATACTGTGGTGTAGACAATGGCCTAATGTTTTTACAAGTGACTAGTAATTTTTTGGGTGCCTCAGTTGCTGAAGAGTCAACTTGAAACAGCTTAAAGAAGCCTGATTTTCAGAGGGAAGGTGCTCAGCACTGTCAGGTTGGGAACTTCAATCACTGGACTCTTCTGAAAATGCAGTTCAGTGTTCCTTGAGAAGGGGAAGTAGTACAAATGGTATGTAATGTGGGTATTAAGTGAACTGGACCTAAAGCCTGTCTGGTGAGGCCATAAACAAAAAGAGCCATGCTTTAAGCAGCATCTAGAGAATGCAGTCACTAGGAAGTGCCCCTGTTTATTAAGCTCCAGACAGCAACACATGCTGGTTGTCTTGTTAACTGTGGAGGATCAGTTTTCAGAGGAACAGCCGTGTTAGTCTGTATTCGCAAAAAGAAAAGGAGGACTTGTGGCACCTTAGAGACTAACCAATTTATTTGAGCATGAGCTTTCGTGAGCTACAGCTCACTTCATCAGATGTTTACCGTGGAAACTGCAGCAGACTTTATATACACACAGAAATCATGAAACAATACCTCCTCCCACCCCACTGTCCTGCTGGTAATAGCTTATCTAAAGTGGCCCACCTGTTGATCACTTTAGATAAGCTATTACCAGCAGGACAGTGGGGTGGGAGGAGGTATTGTTTCATGATTTCTGTGTGTATATAAAGTCTGCTGCAGTTTCCACGGTAAACATCTGATGAAGTGAGCTGTAGCTCACGAAAGCTCATGCTCAAATAAATTGGTTAGTCTCTAAGGTGCCACAAGTCCTCCTTTTCTTTTTGTGGAGGATCAGGTACTCCAATAAGGACTCCACAAAACCTAATGGAATGAAATGCAGTGATTACACTCTCAGAACTCTTGTATTCTAATGCATGTTTATGGAAATGATAGTGCAAGTCTCTCATGATGGTTAACGGTTTCAGCCTTATTAAAAGACTGAAAGAGAAAAGAACCACAATATCTCCAGAGGCAATGGCCAAAACCAAAGGGAGAGCAGCGACGGATACATACACAAATGTCATAGTTTAACTCTTAATAGGCTTTGGGGGGATTTCTTTTTCAGACTGATTCTCTTACTTTTACTAGGGTCTTTGCCAAGTTGTGCCATTCTTTAGCAAAGTAGAAGCCAAATTGGAGCAGAAGTTTTGACTCTACATTTTCAAGTTTAAATTATCTAAGTTACAAATAGCTTTCAAGGTCAATTTCTGGGTGCACGCTATGAAACTTAATTGATATTTTCTTCCCTAAAGCACCAGTTTATTAAGAGGCAACCTATCACTTATATAGAATCCCCCTGGAAATACTTAAATTTAACCTGGGACACTTCTGTTCAAATTAAAAAGGCTTATTTTTCCAGAAACATGTAGCAAACTCTTCTACTGCTTCCAAAGTGGAGGGGACATAACTGGAAATGGGGGAGGAGAAAGGTGGTGAGTTAGGAATTCAGTGAAAACGGGTAGTTTTCCAAAGAGGTTTTTAAATTACAAAAATGGTATGATGGGCTAAATTTTGCCCATTTGAAGGAGGTTGCGGATAGGGAAAGTGGAGAATCTAAAGTTCAACATTTGTGTGTTCAGGTCAAAAGAACTTGTACCAAAATATTTTGCTATTATCTAGCTGTTACCCTGCACCTGTATCTGGGTCCAGGCAGGCTTTTATAATGATCCTGGGACTGGTCTCCAAACACAACCCATTGGAAATAAGTCTGCTTCCCAAAGAGTGAGGGTCAGTTACGTCTCTGTATAAGACCAAGAGCTAACTTTCAAAAGCAGCTATCGATTTTGGCTACTTTGATTATTGCGTGGCCAGCTTTAGACACCTCAAAGGGAGCGAATTTCCAGAGAGTGGGTGTGAGTGTTTCCTGAAAATCAGTCCCCTTTAAGGTGTCTCCCATTGGGACACCCAAAATCATTAGTCACTTTTGAATATTTGGGCCCAAGTTTCTAATGCATAGTGAGAGTTCTCCACAATGGATAATACGAGAATGCACATACAATAACAGGGAAACCACACATAAGCCAGATATTGTGTGATTCCGGTGCTGTACTTTGTCAAGTCACGTTTGCTCCTTGCAAGAGATTCTGGTGTTGCATATGGTGCTCCTTGCAAGAGAATGTGGTGGTGTTTGTAGAACTCGGTGGCACATGACATGTGTTTTACTTCACTGAGAGGCAAGACAACATGTTGTGAAAAGTGGCAACCTTCCTTTCCATAGGTGTTTTCCACTACATTCAGGAGAGCCATTGACATCTGAAAGTGAGCAGGCAAAATTGACGTACGGTGCACTCGGTGCCACTTTACAATAGCAGGGAATGGTCGTTTGTATCTGATCCAAATGTCATGTATTTATTATTATTTACTAATAAGACAGGGTGTTCTATCTACACTCAGGAGACTCAAATTACCTCTGGGCACTCAGTCACTCAAACAGTAAGTAAAAGGAACAGTATTTTTTAACTTGCATTAATAACCAGAATTAAATTATTCTTGAATTTATTATTAAATGAACTTATGATTAAATATTAAAATAAATATTGTCAATTATATCTGTCTTGGAGAAGAGGGAAAAAAATCCATAAGATGGATGAGTTCAGTTTCTGGATCTAAAACAACCCAGGCAGTGTCAACCAATACATCCAGTGTCCCCGAGTACTAGATTTAGTGTATATGCTGTAGATGAGAGAGGTTTGTTGTGGGGGTGGAGGAGGGAGAGGAGGAGGAAAGATTCCTTTTGACTTGCCCACAAAACAGCTGTTGTTCCACATGAGAGTTCAATGCTGGCAGAATTGTCCAGTGGTAGCACATGAAGACTTTCAGTGTTCACCATTATATTCTACTCTTGGTTCCTTTTTAAGACAGACCAGGGTCCATGCAGGGGACCCAGAGGTAGTGCAGGTCTGATGAACTGTACATTTTGCAGAATGCTGGGAACTAATGTTTATCTTGTGCAGCTCCTGAAACACCTAATTTATTCTGATTTTCTGAATTAAATATGTATGTCTCTTAGAGTAGAAGTAGACCCTAAATGTGAACTTCTATACACTGGGTCCATAACTATTAGATTTTGGTACTAATATCTCAGCTAGAGATCTCAGCTGAGATGGGGGCTGTGTTACACAGATTAGCAAAAGCCAATCCATGTCCCAAAGGGCTTACAGTCAAAACACAAAGGGTGGAAGAAAGGAAATTGTAGTTCCATTTTACAGACTGGGAGCTGTCCTACAGAGACTTCAAGTGAATTAGTATAAGACACAGTTTGGGGCAGACACAGATCTTGCAAGCATAGGAGGCTTCATGGAGAAAATAGCCCTGTATTTATTCTCAGGATCATTAAAACCAACTCTCTTCCTCTCCTCCCCCCAATTCACATGTTCTTTTGTATTTTTGCTGAGGAGTAGTCTCCTTCCTTTATGTCAGAAATAAGCATACTCCACTGTCACGGAGTGTGGGGGAGTCCGGGCCCTGCACTCCTCTTCCTGGGATTCACTGTGACTCTCAGCCAGCCAGTAAAATGGAAGGTTTATTGGACAACAGGAACACAGTCTAAAACAGAGCTTGTGGGTACAACCAGGACCCCTCAGTCAAGACCTTCTGGGGGGCAGGGAGCTTAGACCCCAGCCTTGGGGTTCCCTGCATTCCACCACCCAGCCCAAAACTGAAACCAAAAACCCTCCAGCAGGGTCTCTCCTGCAGCCTTTTTCTAGTTTCCCAGGCAGATGTGTTACCTCCCCCACGCTCGTCCTGGCTCAGGTTACAGGCTCTTAGGTATCCCATCCCCAGTGAAACTCCCCTGCCACATTCCCAGGTCAACACCTCTCCCTACTGCGTCACATCCACTGACTTAGACTTGTGGAGGGGAAGCTAAATAGGTAGGTACGGAATTCCACTTACTAGAAGCACAGTATCTTTAAAATACCCCACCCAACTTCCTAGAAGAAATGGAGGTCAGAAATGCCTCCAACTCTTCTCTTCATGCTGTGAGTGACATTGGTCATGTCTTTTGATTCTCAGAGGAGAGGTAGACATTACTTTCTGTAAATCATGCTGATGGGGGTATGGACTCTTCAGCCTGACTGGGTGAAATTGGAGTCCTAGAAACATTGCAAAGTGGTAGCTTGATTGCTGATATTTAACCAACCCTTTACTGTATTCACTTATGCATTGAGTAAGAAGATGCTCATAATAATGGAAGGATCGATGGGGTATATAGTGTATGGCCAGCTGCATTATATTAAATATACTTTATAACAGCAAAGGTTTCTTTTGTTTCAGTTACGGTGGCCTATTAAAATTGATTGCTATAATAAAAGGACTAAAACAGAGAGATTACAGTTCTTAAAATCACAGATTTCAGAATTTTTAAACTAAAAATAAATGCCCTGCATTTATTTCTCCAAAGCAGTTTCACTAGTGCAGATAGTCACAAACACTAAACTTTAAGGCCAAACATTCATCCACAATAAATTTTCAAATTGCGGAACTAACCAACAAAGGTGCAAATTCTGAACTCTCAATTCAGAGTTCTCTATAGAACTTCAGTGGTGGTAATTACATCATTCAGTGAAATGATAGAAACAACACCATATGACTCATGAAACGGAGGCCTGCATTTTGCATTGCATTGGCTTCAACGAGACTCCACACTGGCATACCACTTTGCAGTAGTGGTCCTTAACAGAGTCTGAATATCAAATATTTGCATGAATAATCTGCAGATCAAGAATTAGCCACTGATTTGAAATCCACACAGTTTTGAGTGCTGAATTAATTTAAATAATTTGGCAATCTCTGCAGGGACGATTTACAAACAGAGAAGATGAACTTTGTCAAAAATTTACAAATTATTTGCCCAGCTCTAACCATGGCAAATTTGGTAGTATCAGTATTGGGAATCCTAAAAGTTTAAAAAGCATTTCCCAAAAACATGAGATTTGCCCAAAAATCATATTGAAAAATGTATATTGTATTTGTGTGTTGGTCTTTTGATTTTTGAACTCCCTGTTGCTTATCTTCAGTACGTGATAGATCATCAGCTTTGCCAGCTTCGACAAATATACTGAATATGGTGATTTCGGCCCCCGCTGCAGGAGATCTCATTGGCTGCCTGATGGTGCAAAGCTTCTAGCTTCTCCCAAACCCCCAAATTCTAACAGATTAATTGTACTGCCCCCATCTGCTCATCCCCCGAGCCCTTTAATTACATACGCCCCTAGTTAGGGTTGCAGTTTGCAAGAGGATTACCCCCAAGATTGGCCCCAACATGGACCGAAATTGTACTACTCATGAAGAAATTGTGAAAGTTGGTAAGATTAGTATGCTTGCTTTTATAAATCTGATAATAAAAAGTTGTACTGACCGGGGGCTGTTGCTGTGGGACGTATTTTGGCAGACGTTTTAGCATTTAACCGTTTTAGCTATTAAAACAACTGTGGCTTATTACCATATTGATCTTGCTATTACTCAACTTAAACCAGGGCTACGCGGGAGTCCTTACAATGGCGTAGCTGCACCGATGCCGGTGCGCCGCTGTAAACTCTTCAGCGTAGCTGCTCTAAGCTGGCGGGAGAGAGCTCTCCTGCTGGCTTAATTACTTCAGCCCATGCAAAATGTGGTAGCAGTGTCAGTGGGAGACGCTCGCCTGCTGTCCATACCAGTGCTTAAATCAGCATAAATTATGACGCTTTGGGAGGGTGGCTAATTCACACCTCTGAGCGACATAATTTTTGTTGATTTAAGCTGAAGTGTAGCCGTAGCCTCAGTCAACACACGTGACTGGAAGTTGCTTTAGAAGTACAGATATGGCTTATAAAGTCCACATTTTATTATATATATTAATGACAGGTGCATGCTTTTTTTGTTTTTTTGTTTTTTTTTTGGCGTGCCAGCCCCTACAACTGAACGGCAGCCAGCAAGTAGCTTTTCTGGAGCTGTACTTATGAAGAAAAATCCTTTATTTATCCATTACTCCTAGAATGTAAGATTGTTGCCCATGCAGATTGCTGGGTTGTTTGTGTCATTAACGAATAGTTTTGTCACACAACTTGCTGAACTGTGTTTGTAAATGAGATTTGGATAGAGTTTGCTGTGTCAACAAACCTAGGGAATGACTCTGGCAGTCAGCATTTAAACTGCTAGTGGCCAAAGTTTGGAAGTTGCAATTCTTGCTTCATAAGAACCATCTAAATTGTTTGCTATTTAGATAAGTATAAAGTGAGTTTTGTGAGTTTCCTATGAGTATTTCTTTCTCCTTACCAAGTTACACACCCTGAGTATTTGATTGTCATTCTACAAAAGGCCGTAAGTTGTTCTTTCTTCGATTCTGGAAACCACTGTGGGTTTGGAAACACTGATATCAAATGTACAATTAAGTTACGGGCCTCCACTAACCATACTTTAGTGCTCTGATTGACCAGGACTGTTCGAGCTCAGCTGATCCTGTGTGTTTTCAGTTAACTTCTACATTTAGCTTCTCTCACTATCTGTGATGGGCAATGATAAAGAGATGAATTGATACCAGACAAGAAGCTCTTAAAGCTTTCCATTGATTGGGGCAAGTGAGAAAGGGACCCGGGTCTCAGCTGTTGTGTAAACTTGAGTAGCTGAGTCTTTGTGGGGCTGATTTTTTTTTTCTTTCAAAAGAGCCCAGCACCCATTTAGGCACCTAAAGAAGTGGACAGATTTTTCAAAAGCTCAGCATCCACTGGCTCCTGTTGTTTTCAGTGGAAGCTTCTAGGTTGTGAGTGCTCATGAAAATCTGCCAACTTTGATTGGTGCCTGAATGGTTGCTGAGTGTTTTTGTTTTGTTTTTGAAGTCTGGTCCTGGTTGTGGGTGCTCAGCACGAATGAAGATCCCATATGTTTAGGGCGCAAAGCGGGAGCATTAAAGGGGTTTCCTTCAAGACTTTTTTATATTCAGTTTGATTTTCAGGGAGAAACAGAAGGAGGCTTTCCATCCATACCTGTGAGCCCTGTGTGCTCCATAGCAAACAGGAGCTAAATTCTGCACCATGACCACTGTGTTGTGCGACATGCTGACGACTGGAGCTTCTGTGGCACCTTCAGATAAACTAGAAATATGAGGTTTTAATTAAGTATGAATGTGGATACTAGTTCTCGTATCTTCCCCCCCCCCCCCGTCCCTCCAGTACATAATGTGATATTAAATTCTATTTCTTACAGTCTCTCGCTTTGTAATTTTCAGTTAACTACAGATTTTTGTAATGAAAACACACATTTTGGTGGAAGCTATTGGAGGACGTTGGAAGCTTTGAAAGGGGGGGACTTGAGGCTTTTTTCACGTCTGTGCAGATGAGAGGCAGTTAGAGATAGTGGGAGATAATGCACGCTACTGGATGCTAAAATGAGCAATAGTGAAACAACATTAATGGGAGTGCTGAAATTTGCAGTTTCAGGCTTCCTGCAAACATGACTTCATTGCTTACGCTACGTTTGCATCTAAGTCACTGTAACTGTAAATGCTTTTGTATGCGTTTAGTTTCTTAAGTACAGAGCTCAGAAAAGAGGTGGATCCTGCATCCGATTCCATGGTTGTGGAATTGCTGAGTATGTGGGAGCCCTCATTTGAAACAAAGGAGACCTTCATTGGGGAGGGACCCTCTTCGCTATGTTTTGGCTCTTTTATTAATGTTTGGAGGAGAACTCTCCAAGATGAAGAGAGCATCGTGGCCTTTTTAAAAAACAAAAAAACAAACAACTTCTTAGGCAAGCCAAATAGCATTTAATTTCTTTCCTCAACTGAAAATATCCTAGTGCCAAATCAGAATTAAACTGGAATTTTACAGGATACAGAAGATCAGCAGAATTCTCTAACCATTTAAAAGGATTAGAGCTGGTTAGTGGGATTTTTGCCACAGAATTAGCCAGTGGAAGCTGTTTCAAAGGGATGATAGTATATGAATCAAATGCATGCATACGTTTCAGTTATCCATCTCTTGCGGAAAGCTGAGATGTCGTATTTCCTCCGTATAACTATGGTCCTATACATCATTGATGAGTGGCTTTGCTGGAGCCTCTGCAGGATTCCAAGTGTCCTGCTTATGGTTAGTCCTTCCTGTCTTATGCTGAGCTGTGCACTTCCGAGGAATGCTCTTTCTGCCTGTGATGATGCTCTCTGGGGCATCCCTTCTTTTTCATTTTGACTTTCCCTCAATTTGTTGCAGATTTTAATTACTCTTATTACCTTTCCCATCTTGCTTACCTCCCTTATCTGAGTTGTCTCCTTTGATCTAAGCTTCCTTCCACATGCACTTCATTGACCATCCCTCTAGTGCAGAGCCTGTTTACCTTCTACCAATGATTAAAGACTTAACAAACTGTGATTGTCTAAACTTTTTTTTTTTGGGGCACATATTCAGTAATCGGGAAGGTTAAGTCTGGCAGCCCTGGAAATTGAAGCTTTTGATTTAACCATGGGGCTCACAGTCACTGTCATTTTCAAGTTTCGTCACATTTCTCTGGGCACCGACCTCCACCTCTTACCTAGAAGGATAAAATTATACAGGACAGAAGGCTTTATTTGGTTTGAACTTCTTTCAGGTGAGAGGCTGGATAAAATTGACTCGGCAGGATTCTTGTGAGCACAGACTTGGTGTACCTGACCCTGGGGGAAGAGAGGAATAAGTCAGAGCCTGCTTGCTCTCTCAATTCAAAAGAGCCATTTACTTCCACTAAAAAGAAAAGGAGGACTTGTGGCACCTTAGAGACTAACAAATTTATTTGAGGATAAGCTTTCATAAGCTACAGCTCACTTCATCAGATGCATTCACTGGAAAATACAGTGGGGAGATTTATATACTAGAGAACATGAAACAACGGGTGTTACCATACACACCGTAGTGAGAGTGATCACTTAAGGTGAGCTATTACCAGCAGAAGAACGGGGGTGGGGGGGAAGACACTTTTGTAGTGATAATCAAGGTGGGCCATTTCCAGCAGTTGACAAGAACATCTGAGGAACAGTGGGGGGTGGGGAATAAACATGGGGAAATAGTTTTACTTTGTGTAATGAGCCATCCACTCAGTCTCTATTCAAGCCTAAGTTAATTGTATCCAGTTTGCAAATTAATTCCAATTCAACAGTCTCTCACTGGAGTCTGTTTTTGAAGTTTTTTTGTTGTAATATTGCAACTTTTAGGTCTGTAATTGAGTGACCAAAGAGGTTGAAGTGTTCTCCAACCGGTTTTTGAATGTTATAAGATTTCCACTGTGTCATTACAACTTTACTCCTTTAAATTGTAGGGCAAAAAGGTCAAACTGGGTGTATTGCTACACTTCCCATTCCTAGAGACTGGCTCAACCTGTAAGTCTAAGAGCCTGATCTTTTAATCCTTACACATACAAGAAGACCAGTGGAGTAAATGTTATTTACAGTTTAGGATTACTCGTGTGTGTAAAGATCAGACCTTAACTTATTTCATATGAGACTCAAATGGATGCTTGTTTCTGATTTATCTCCCTGAATTGCATCATCTTTCTGTCAGTTATATTCTCCCGTGGCACCTTTTGTACTGCCAGTAAAACTGACGAGCGAGGGTTATATTAACCGAAGCCATTCTGAGAGCAGGAACTTGCTTTAATCTTTGCATACAAGATGCTAGCGGTTCAGTGGGTCACCTTGTCCTGCATTTCACTTTAGCCTCTTTGTGCCTCAGTTCCCCATCTGTAAAATAGGGAAGTGCTGTTCTCTATCTCCCGGGCTTGCTGTGAGGTTAAATGCATTAAAGATTGTGAGGTGACCAGATATTATAGTAATGGGGCCTATGTAAGTACCTTAGAGTGAGTAGAAATGACAGAACTGTGCTCTGCTGTGGTTCCATTTCGCAAAGGATTTCGAGATTTGGCTTTGATCTGAATTGGAACAAAAACGGAATTATTATTTTTTTTAAATTTTGGGAAGGAAAACTCGGAGTAGGGGAAGTAGTCATTTGAAAACCTCGTTTCTATTTCTGTTTTATTTTTTATATTATATATTATAATTCTAATTTTAAAGGTGGAAATAGTCATTTCAGTAAAATTAAAACATTTCATTCCAATAGTATCAAAATGGGGTATGTCAGCATTCTCAGGATTTACTCAGTTGTTTCCCTAAAATGAAATTCTGTTGAACTCACCCAGAGTTTGCCGTGTTCTGATTTTGATGGAATTGCATACTCTGATGGAATATGGCTCAGCTGAAATTTCTCTAACCAGCTCTAGAAATGGCCTATCCAAGAAGACAAATAGTCGTCACCCTATCCTTTGCTTGTGATGTGCTAGAGCCAGGAGAGGCTTAGTTCTCCCAGAGGCCCAACCAGCCACCTCGAGAAGACCCTTCTGAATTCAGGGCTCAGTGTGGTTGACGCCAAGTGCTGCCAGTATCTGGATCTGAATCTCTAGCTTTAAAGCATGATGTTAGATTAATATACATATTAATATAATATAATATAACGACATAAGAACTTCCAGACTGGATCAGACCAATGGTCGATCTAGTCCATTATCCTGTCTCCAACAGTGGTCGGTTCCAGAGCTTTGGGGAAGTGTACAGAACAGGGCACGTGGCGTGATCCACCCGTGTCTTCCCCTCCCAGCTTCTGGCAGTCAGATGTTTAGGGCTGTCCCCAGCATGGGGTTGCACCCCTGACTGTTTTGATTAATAGCCATTGATGGATCTGTTTTTTTTTATCTAGTTCTTTTTTGAACCCAGTTATACTTCAGTGTCTTCATAGCTGCTACTTGCTCTTAAGGCAAGGAAAAGTTGTGTTAAATGTACAGATTTCATTCATTATATATTTAATATCTTTAAAATAATAAACACTTCCAAAATAAGGTTTAGTTTGGTGGGGATTTTAAGGGGTCCATTCAAGAACAAATTCACTTCTTAGGAAGAAGATCACTCAGTGCTTGCAGCACAACACCCTGTGTTAAACAGCTCAAGAGTTGCCCTGGTCTGATCCCATCTGAATGGAATTTGTATCCAGGAATGTGGATGGCTGCCCAACTAAGGATAAGATTAAGTTGAAGTGATTTTGTCTTTTGCTTTTTAAGAAATTAAAGACTTAGTTAAGGCACTGAACTGAGACGGAGGGGTTCTGGGTTCGGTTCTGAGCTCCACTGTAAATTTCCTGTGTGACTTCAGGCAAGGCCCTTCATCTCTCTGTGCTTCAGTTCCCTAGCTCTAAAATGGGAGTCATATTACTGTCCCTCAACCGTTATCTGCCTTGTCTATTTAAGTTTTAAATCTCTGAGGTAGGGCCTGTTTCTTACTATATCTTTGCCCAGCACCAAGCACAACAAAGTCCCAATCTTCATGGAAACCTGTAGGTGCTACTGTAATACAAATAATGATTCTGAGCCCCTGGATTTCCCTTGCCCGAAATGATGGGAATCAGTTGGCCCAAAGAAATGGAAGTATCTGAAATGTCCCAAATTCTCTTCTAACATGGGCTATCACCAGCAGGAGAGTGAATTTGTGTGGGGGGGTGGAGGGTGAGAAAACCTGGATTTGTGCTGGAAATGGCCCACCTGATGATCACTTTAGATAAGCTATTACCAGCAGGACAGTGGGGTGGGAGGAGGTATTGTTTCATATTCTCTGTGTATATATAAAGTCTGCTGCAGTTTCCACGGTATGCATCCGATGAAGTGAGCTGTAGCTCACAAAAGCTCATGCTCAAATAAATTGGTTAGTCTCTAAGGTGCCACAAGTACTCCTTTTCTTTTTGCGAATACAGACTAACACGGCTGTTACTCTGAAACCTCTTCTAACATTTGCCGTGCTAATAGATTCACGAAGTTTCTCTGGTTTAAAAACCCAAGAAACCCTGTGCACTCCATGTACTGTAATTAAAACCTCTGTAAGAGGCCTCTGTGGTTCCTTTCAGGACCTATAAAAATGTGAGGCTGGCTTTTGAAAGATGGATAACGATAATGAAAGGAAAAGGCCTATTAGGTCATAGTCCATTTTGGAGCAAGGACACACTTGCTAATATACTTGACATGCTTTTCCAGGTGAATACAACCTTTGTGTCAGGGTTTTTCTCAGAACAGTAAATGTCTTTCTTATTGTGTGTATGGGGTGAGAAAACCTGTATTTGTGCTGGAAATGGCCCACCTTGATTATAATACACATTTTAAAGAGAGTGGTCACTTTGGATGGGCTATTACCAGCAGGAGAGTGAGTTTGTGTGGGGGGGGGCGGAGGGTTAGAAAACCTGGATTTGTGCTGGAAATGGCCCAACTTGATGATCACTTTAGATAAGCTATTACCAGCAGGACAGTGGGGTGGGAGGAGGTATTGTTTCATGGTCTCTGTGTATATATAATGTCTTCTGCAGTTTTCACAGTATGCATCTGATGAAGTGAGCTGTAGCTCACGAAAGCTCATGCTCAAATAAATTGGTTAGTCTCTAAGGTGCCACAAGTCCTCCTTTTCTTTTTGCGAATACAGACTAACACGGCTGTTACTCTGAAACCTGTCTTTCTTATTGACTCAGAACCTTCTCTCTCTGACTACGCAGTTTTATATTGCCCTGCAGTGGATCACTTATGATGATGTAACTGAGTTTCTGAAGTGAACAAAGGGAGAGTTTTGCTTTACTAAAAATAAAATGCTTTTTGCTAGCCTCTGGTTTGAGAAAGTGGCACCTCTGCATGTTCAGAGCCCCTGTCGCGCTGTTGCCAGAATTAGAAATGGTTTGTCCTCTGTCTTTGAAATCCAAGGTTTTCTTTTCACTTTCTGGTTTGTAGACTTCTGTATCACAATAGTGGTGTTTCTCCTCTGCTGCACTGTAATATCCTTACCAGGAGAATTTGACTGGTTAACATTGCCAACACAGCCATAGCATGACTTCAGCACAAGGTTGCCGCCTGGGGGTGGAGAAAAATCTGTGGATGTACGTCGCTTATACTGAAATGGGCACAGAATAACATTTTGGTTACTCAGGAACGAAACAGTAGAAGCAGCAGTAATATAGAATGTATAGGATAACATTTAAGAACTGCCCCTGTGGTGGACAGAATGAGAAGATTCTGGAATCTGGGGGAATGTAACCTCCCCACCCAGGGAGTGGATCTTCCATGACTACTTATCAAAAAAGAAATGGAGTACTTGTGGCACCTTAGAGACTAACAACTTTATTTGAGCTATAGCTCACTTCATTGAATACAGACTAACACGGCTGCTACTCTGAAACCAGTACTTATCAAAAGTAAGTCGTGATTATTTGTTTATGGGCATCATTGTAGCCTATAAAGGCCCCCATCTGAGATCAGTCTTTGATGTGCTAAGTTCTGTACAAACACAGGAGGGCCCTACCAAATTCACAGTTCATTTTGGTCGATTTCACGGTCATAGGAATTTAAAAATCGTAAATTTCATGGTGTTATAACTGTAGGGGTCCTGACCCAAAAAGGAGTTGTGTGTGTGTGTGGGGGGGGGTCACAAGGTTATTGTAGCGGGGGTTGTGGTACTGCTACACTTACTTCTGTCCTGCTGCTGGCCGTGGCGCTGCCTTCAGAGCTGGGCAGCTGGAGAGCAGTGGCTGCTGGCCAGGAGCCCAGCTCTGAAGGCAGAACTGCTGCCTGCAGAGCTGGGCCCTCAGAAAGCAGCAGCCACTCTCTGGCCACCCAGCTCGGAGGGCAGCAGCACAAAAGTAAGGGTGGCATGGTATGGTATAGAGAACCAGAAAGCCACTACCTCCATTGCTCCCATGGTCAAAGTGGGCTGCATAGATAGTGTCCTTTATAAAAAAAATAACCAGTGAAATAATTGGTGAGTATATGGTTGCAACATGCCGTGTGTAGGAAGATATTTAAATGTCACAATAAATTAAAGAAGAGCTATGTAGTTTTGTTTCTTTAGGAAATATATCTGTTGAATTTGCGCTATATTCCCCATCTCTTTATGTTCACTGTCCCTCTGTTCCTGACCACGCAACTATGCAGTCTCATGACTATCTAGTCCTCAGCTAAAAAAAACAGAACATGCCTAAAACCATTGAAAATCCAGCAGGAGATGACCGCTTGAATTTTCAAAACTGTCTATAGATGCCCCAATTCCCATTGATTTTAGTGAGCATTAAGTGTTCAGATCCCTTAAGGCACGCTCTGAAAAATCTCCAGCCTACATACAAAAAGAGGCTGTGGATTTCGTCATTCAAAATGTTCTTCTTTTCCTGGGGTAAGAGGTAGGAGTCCATTCCCCCTAAGGTGGCTCTTAGTGAGAACATAGAAGAAGGGAGCTGGGCTGGTTGGGAGCTTCCAGCTGGAAAATAGAATGATTGAGCAAAAGCAGAATCTCTGCAGGTACATATTTAAAAACTAAAATATTACAGCAAGTTAAAACAACTCTGGCAGCGTGTGCAAATTGCTTGGCAAAAGTGTTAATTTCCTTGTTAAACTTCGGAGCAGAAAGGGGCTTTGATCCCAACAGCCCTTCTGGGAGGCCCTTCTAATTGTTATCAAACTATCCTATAGTTTTAAACAGATAAGACGTAATTAGGCAAAGCGTTGTTGCATTTTTCAAAATAGAGTGCCCTCTTGGTGTTAAACACCTGCGTTTCTGCTCTTTGTGCTAGAATTACAAATTTGGCACCCTGCCTGTTGCTGTCAATGGCTTCCTGCAAGTCAGAGATGTAATTGTAGCTTTCATTTCACCATCAGCCAGAGCACAATAAACAAATGGCCCTTTAGGTGGGGGAGGAAGTTTTTATCATTGCAGATATGTGTACAAGTGGCCAGGTAGAAGGGCCTCCTCCTGCTCCAATTTGCAATGTGAAAAAATCATATTGGTGATATAAAGCTTTAGTTCCTCTCCTCAATATAAAGAACCTTCTCCACATCGAAAGAAGAGTCTAATGTTTAATAAAGAATTCCTTTTACTACTTTTAACCTGAGGCTATTAGTGAGGCCAGGGAAGAGGGGAGGCAGAGAGATTGGAAATGCAATATTCTTCCTTCTCACCCATCTGTTTCGAAAGGGAGAACTGAAAGCATTAAGGATTTGATTCAACACCTGTTAGGTTACTCAAGGAAGTACAAAGTCTTTACCAGATGATTAAGAAGAAACATATGGTAAGCAGGCAAGTGGAAACTATGCCAATTTGTCTGTTTAATCAATCAAACTTGTAACAATCCATGCTATTGTCCATACCCTTGATAAATAATTGTGTCCATGCAGTACTGTGTAATGTAATGTAGATCTTTACTAATTGCCTGTCGGAGTGACTAGGATAAAAGAGGCAGTAGCTTCTCCCTTATTTTATCTTGTTGGTTGCACGGCACTCCGTAAAACATGGACGTTGGACCACATAAGAGCAGGAATCATGCCACCTGTAGAGCTTTTCCTTTCGGCCTTCTCAGGCAAATTAGGAAGGGAATCAGTGGTAGGGGGACCCAGGTAGCGTTGAATTCATTTTATGGGGCATTACTGGAAGAAGTGGTGTGATACTGTCATTGCAGAGGCGCTGGGGTTTTTTGTTTTCTTTTTGTTTTTAAAGGTATAAGACACACTTCTAGGAAGCAGGTCAAACATCGGTCTCTCCATACCGGCTTTAACACGGACTGCCATCCGTTGGGGTAAATCTGGAAGAAATAATTCCATTGACTTTAGAGGAGTTACTTTGGGTTTATATTGGTGTAACCTGGCACCATCATTTTGGGTCCAGTTGAAGATCCATCATTTTGGGTCCAGTCCTGAAGAGGTACTTTACATCCACAGCATCCATTGAAGATGCTGATAGTTGTGGGTATTGGGCATCTTCCAGGATCAAGCCCTGAATATATGTTTCATTTTCAAATATATATATATATATAACTTTAGCCTCCGAATAACCCAGATGCATACTTCAGAATCCAGCCATCGGAGAGCAAGTAAACAATTTAAGGACACTTTGTATTAATGAGTCATATGAAGGTGGGATATACTAGCATAAGCAATTTGGCATTGTATGCAATGCATCCAATGTCTGGCATTATCTCACAGTATTATACTGCCTGTCACATCTTAATGATTAATTACAGCCTCGCACCATGTGTTACTAGGCAGTATACATTCGCTTAACAGTCAACTACTATACACGCACTGCTGGTTTAATCCCTGGTGAGTGTTTCCCAGTGCTAATAGCTCTTAACAATGGGAAATCATGACAGCTTGTGGCAATTGATTCCTTTTTTTTTCTTGCACATAGTGAGTTGGATTTTTCCCATTTTCAACACTCAATTGGGGCCCCAAACACTCCCATATCAATGATGCTAGTGAGTTAAAATCGTTGTCAGCATCATTGGGGTAACTTTGAATTACAGAGAGAAACGGGAGAATGTTCTAGTCTTTGAAATTGCTGTCGAGGTCTGGCTACCAAGACAGGATCTTTCCCAAAGAGGAGGAGTGATTCATAAAACAGACAGGGGGAACCATCAGCTCAAGAAAGCAGAATTTTAGTTCATATTAGTTCAGATCTTTTTGCATTTGTAGCACAAGGTGTTACAGAAAAAACATGTTTAGACTTGGATTGGTGTATATTTCAGCTGGCAAGTCCTTTGCCAACATGATGCTTATCTAAAACATATGTTGATCCAGGTCTAAATAAGCCTTTCTGTATTGCCTGACCTTGTTAATTAAAATATCCTTCACTGCAGGAGTTCATTGTGGCAAGTACCATCCTGTTTGCTCAGTGGATCTTTACTGGCATTGGGCAGAGCACCACAGGTAGTTTTATAATTGACATGGAAGCTGAGTGCAAGTAGAGCTTTGTGGTCTGTGTTGTGAGAATTACCTGAACACTTGATGCCTTAAAAAAACTAAACCGTGAATTGTCAAAATGGAAGGCTTAGTTAAACACAGGTTTACTGTTAGCTACTAACCTGAATAAAAGGGATGGCAAATTTTGAGCTTACTGTGTAATCCTGGCCTTGACTGCCTTCACAGTGCAAAGGGAATGGATGGTTCTCTGCTGTTGCAGTGTCCTGAGAGCCAGCCTGTCCTGAATGAACTCCAGAACATGCCCCGTTTCATATCGGTGAGGGCTAGTGTTTCTGTTTAAGCAAGTTGTCTGTCACCCTCGTGAACATTCCTGAGCCTTGACTTATGAAAGACAGAGACTTTGTCTGTAGTTACGGCACTTGAACTACTTAAAATAGTTAGGATCTCATTCAGGTAGCTGAGAAAAGTGGAAGTTTGGTCAGAGAGCTTTAAACAGCTGCATCAAATTCGTGGGCCAGTTTGGGTGTTCAGTGATGAGACGCTAGGATCCTTCCCAATTCTGCTACTGCTTGATTATCTTGACTGCTTTGGGGACTAGAGATGAGGAAGAGGAGCAATATGCCTACTGGAAATTCCACATGAGCAGGAACTAAATGACCACCTTTTTCCTCCCCGCCCCCTCAACACAAACGAACACCCCACCTACCAATCTCTTCAATCCCCCTTGCCCAAACGGAATCTTCCTTCCAGTACCTTCCTTCAAAAGGGTTCCTTGATCTTCCCTTCTTAATCTCTAGGATACATTCTCGGTTTTGAATTCAGTCCTGGAGTAGAAGCAATTGTATCTTTTACGCGAGAGTTACATTATATCCCTTTTGGAATTTTTTGACTGACTTACTGTTGTGTGTTGGGCTTTTTTCAGATCACTGGATGGGTTGTCAAGCACCCTTTTTTAATCGACCTCAGTAGGGGCATGACTATGCATCGGGCACCGACCTGTCCATGTGTTCTGAGTCCTGGGTGTGTGTGTGTGAGGGAGGGGTTTGCACTATTCTGTTGAGATTGTGGATGACCGTACTCTTTTCTTTATGGGCGGATGAGGGCTCGCTTGGGTAATTTTTCAGTGTTACGTGCCACACCTTGATGGATAGATTTGTTATGAGAATTAGAGCCTATCATAGTCCACTTTGAGTGCATACATGAGAGATACCGTTGCAGTGGGATCTTGTCTCCTGCCCCAGTGGCTGAAGGAGAGAGCTCTATGAAAATGCCCTAGAGTACAGTCTATCCTAAGAAAGAAGCAAATTCTTAGTTACTTGTGAGCTAGTATTTACTTGAAATATTTGTATTGTCCAAGTCCCAGTCATGGACCAGGTACACAGTTGTGCTGGATGCTATACAAACACAGAACAAAACAATAGCCACTGACCCAATAATCCCTTGTCTACAGGTTATTGATTGTCTGAGGCCACTGCAGAGCAGTGATCTAAGACAACAGATGCTTGTCTTTGGGGTCACAAGCTAGGGGAAACTTAGAATAGATAATTGCAGTACTTGGAGAGGCTACATGGACTCTTGTATGAATGGGGGTGGCAATAGACAGCTGAAACATAGTACTTCAACTAGCCCATCTGCTGCTTTTCCTGCTTGCCTTGGTCCCTTATGTGCTTAAGGTATCTACCAAAGATGCAGAGAGACAGAGTAATGGAGGCAAAGCACCGAGTAAAGAACTAGAGCATGTAAAAAAGGAGCCGAGAGTGTCAAAAATGTAAATATTTTCAAGGAGGACAGATGAATTACTTCCTTGGATTACTTTCCCTGATGTGCATTGTTCCACTGGAAAAAAGCCTTCATAATGCAGATGATTATGAAGGCATGTGCATTTAGAATTAATGTCTGCTTTTCTAGACAGCTTCACAGTGTCTGTATAAACTAATTGTGACCATAGATAAAATGGAGAAGAAGGGTCCAGATCCAGAAGAGAAAAGATGGCTAGATTCTGGGTTTCATGCCCTGGTGCTACTGACAGGAGTGAACAATAAAGTCATCGCTCATGAGGGGAGAAGAAAAATCCTCCTGGATCTGTATTTGCCAAGTTATAATTACCTTTATCTCTTTGTGATTGGTTTCCTTCAGCATGATCAGTAGTTTTATTGGTACTGCGTAGCAGTAACATTTAGTGGTGCTAAAAATAGCAGTGTAAAAATAGCTACAGGAGAAGTCTGTTGAGTTGCTTCACGGCATTCGGGTGAGCTAGGATTGCCAGGCATCTGTTTTTTGACCGGAACGTCCGGTCGAAAAGGAACCCTGGCGGCTCCGGTCAACACTGTTGACCAGACCGTTAAAAGTCTGAGTGGCGGAGCTAAGACAGGCTCCCTCCCTGCCTCGGCTCTGTGCGGCTCCTGGAAGTGGCCGGCATGTCTGGCTCCTGCGGGCATGGGCAGCCAGAGAGGCTCTGTGCTCTGCATCCTCCCCAAGCACCAGCTCTACAGCTCCCATTGCCTGAGAACTGCAGCCAGTGGGAGCTGCGGGGGCGTGCCTGCGGGCCAGGGCAGCACGCGGGGCTGCCTGGTTGCACCTCCGCCTAAGGGCTGCAGGGACATGCTGGCCACTTCCATGGAGCCACCTGAGGTAAGCACCGCCCGGCCGGAGCCCACACCCTGAACCCCCTCCTCCCCTCAACCCTTTGCCCCAGCCATGAGCCCCCTCCTGCACCCAGACTCCCTCCCAGAGCCTGCACCCCAATGCCCTGCTCCAGCCCTGAGGCCACACTCCCCCCCCACCCCAGCCCAGAGCCCCCTCCTACAGCCCAAACCTCTCATCCCCCACCCCAGTGCCCACATCCCAGCAAGAGCCCTCACTCCCTTTCACACTCCAACCCCCGTCTCAGCCTGGTGAGAATGAGTTGCAGGTGGTGGAGACTAAGCAATGAGGGGAGGGGGGGATGGAGTGAGCGGGGCAGGGCTTTGGAGAAGGGGCAAGGGTGGGGCAAATGTGTTCCGTTTTGTGCGATTAGAAAGTTGGCAACCCTATGGTGAGCAAGACACCGAGAAGCGTTTAAGACCTGTCTATGGAGCCCCCAACTGTGTTTTAAATACATTTTTCCAGAGAAGTATTATTAAAGGACCTGGTTGTTTCGTGAGGGTTGTGACCCAGACCCTGGTGTGCCTGGGGTAGGGAAAGGAAAATAGGGGTGAGTGCTGAGTTATTGGCATTGTTCCACTGAGCTCCATCAGTGAAGATACTGTGGGATTGTGCTTCAGGGCTCTTCATGTTTTCCCCGAGTAAGGTAATGCAACTACATTGATTTTTGTAATCCTTCCCCATAGTTATTTTTAGCCATAGGAAGAAGCTGAACTTTACACTTGACCGGAAGATGATCTTCTCAGTGGGCTTTCTTAGCACTTCTGGAAGGGCTTCCCAAAACGGCTGCCTGCGGCCTGGTCTGCACTACAGAATCACAGCGTCACATTATGTCAGCGTCCACACTGCAGCCTTGTTCCTGCTGATGTAAGTGCTGAACTACATCGCATTACTCCACCTCCACGGTACTTACGTTGGCTGTCAGTGGTCATTCTTGTCAATTTCACAGCTCCTGTGCTGGAGCAGTTTGCTCACCCCGGCTTAGGCTGTCACCCCGGGTGGGTGGGGGGCTCCAGCTAGAGTTTGGCTGCCTCTCCACAGGCTCCCTGCTCGGAGCTGGGCTGCCGGCTCCGTGGAAAGCTCTGTATTCTGCCCTCATTAGTCTCCCTTGATTCTGGCCTTGGAGGGAGAGGTGACCCCTGAAATAGCTCTGGCCCATCCCAGTGAATGCTTTTAGGATGCAGATTAAGTCCTTGCGTAGGATCTGTATGATGCTATAAGGAATCCGTATGGTAACCAAGCTGTGGTGATTTGGAAGAGGCACAATAAGCATTTCCCACAACACATGCAGGCCGTGGTGGTTGAGAAGCAGCCCTGGTCTGACTGTATGGATTGGTCTGCACTCAGTAATCTTTAGCTTTGGTTAACTGGGGCGCTCCTGGGGCTTCCCTAGCAACCATGCTTGAGGAGAGAATCCAAAATATGTGGATGTCTTAAAAGTTCTGTATCTTTCACAGTTCTAAGTGTCATGGGGAGGATATACAGAGCCAAGCCTGCAGAGCAAGGATGGATTCCCAGCTCCTGCTGCTGAACGCCTACTAACAATTGGCAAAGGTAGTGGGCCTTTCTGGTGGCCTCCCAGGCTGGAGGAGAAGAGACATAACACATGGCAAGAGAGAAGGGGGTATTGGTATCCAAGGCAGAGGCTGGGGCAAATCTGGAGCCCTTTAGTGAAGGGGGAAAAGTATGCAAACAGGATCATCCCAAATCTGGGGTCTTTGTGGCAGCTTTGAGTTTCTACACAAACTATTTGAACAGTACTAGTAAGTAATTTGCTGCAACCGTTTTCTACTGCTCAATAGAAGTAAGATGGTGAATTTTGTTCTTAATGGAATATATAACCTTCAGGCCACAATATTGTTGGTTGCATGCATGCTGTAGCTTTGCAAATATGAGAGAGAAAAGTTCAAAAAGTTCAACACTTTTTTTTTTTTTTAAACAGATTACTGGGAATCTGGTCTCTTTATGCATTTCACTTACAAATAGGCCTCACAGTAGAGATTTGTGGGTAAAAGGACACTGTGTCAAATAGAGATCTAGTTAATTTAAAAAGGAAAAACAGAGTTAAAAGTAGATTCAGGCAAGTATACCTGGTCTGTGCCCCCCCTGCCAATTCTGTGTTTTGCAGTAATGTTTTCCTGTTGTTTTAAAACTGATTTTCTTCTCCTCTGTCACTGAGAAAGACCCACACAAATAAGGGAAATAGTTTCACTGTTCCACTTGTATAGCCTAACTAAGACCGTGATCTACTTTTAAAACAGGTCGACATAGCCACAGTGCTCAGGGGTGTAAAGTATCCACACTCCTGAGCACGGCAGCGATGCCAACCATAACCCCCAGTGTAGACATGTCAACAGAAGAATACTTCCGTTGACCTAGCTAATGTCGCTCGGGGTAGTGAACTACAGAAATGGGAAAATCCTATCCATCGCTGCAGAGTGCAGCTGTGCGACGGGGCTGTTGTGGTGTAGCTGTGGCACTGTAGTGTACCCATGGCTTCAGGTTCTGTCCGATGCACAAAGTAAACAAGCGGAAAAAACTTTTTTTCCTGTAATCTGTATCAACTGCAGTCTTCTTGTTCACTGTAGGTGTTAGTTGTAATAATGAGAGGGGGAAAAAATCCAGACAGACGTGTATGGGTCTTCCTAAGTTGACAATATCCATTACATTAAAATGCTGAGTTATTAGTGTTAGAGCGAAGCTTAGAGTACGTACCCTATTATATTTTTTTTAACCATTTTTGGTGTTCGGTGTTTGTCGTAATACTCTCCTCTACAGCTACATGCGTATTGCCATTTATGCTACTGTAGTTTGTAGTTGATCTGCATAGAGTGTTTAAAGTTGATATGTACTTATACAGTTGTGAGACATCATCACTGACTCCTGACCCTTACTTGCTTTATAAATAGGGTTAGCCAAGGCCAGTATCATTGAGAGGTTAGGACAAAAAGAGAAATTGTATTTTCCAGCCTAAACATTTTTCACACATCCTAGGGTTGGCATGCACTATGGACAATAGTGCCAGATATTACTATTATATAATTATTATTACCAGTCTGACCATTCCAGCAGTCCGTCTATGTAGGAGAACATGGAATGCCATAGATAACTTATCAAAAGTATGACCCTGAAAACTCAGTCTCAGATAGAGTTTGGGGATTCGGGTGGGGAAGTGGGTTTGTAATAGTAAACTAGATGCAAACCAACCAGTTTGTACATGAAATATGAAACGGTTCTTTCTGTGGCTCCACTTAATATCATCTGTGATGGATGGGAGGCACAGGTCAAAATTTGGTGTTAAAAACAGGGCATTGATACAATTTTCTTACCTGGAATGTGCTCAGTTAAAACTGAATGAGAAACAACTAAATATCAATAGCAAAAATTAATGTGCTCATGTTCTAATTGTAATAATACCTTGTGTAATTTCTTGGCCCACTAAGCATGTTTTTCAGATACTTAAATGTATTTTACAAAAATGGCAGCATTCATGTAGGAAGGATGTTATTTTAAGCAATGGAGTTTAAGATCTCTTTTGTACATCCATCATATATGTTCACTGTCTTTTGGTGTGCATGCTGAATTCTTCTGTCATTCATCTGCATACTGTACTGAAGGGAAATAACAGGTAATGGGTTGGGAATTGGAATGGTCTGGGGTGAGAAATGAGTGAAAATATTCAGCAGTTACCTTAAGGCATACTATTATATATGTGCATGTAGCTGTTTATCTCTCAAGCCTTCCATTATAACACTTCGGAGTTTGCATCTCCTGCTGTCACGTTGTAACTCAGTCTCCTTGTGTCTTAACAAGAGAAAATCTTGTTGGTAATGAGCTTAAATGACATTGCTACTAATTCCTTTCCCCAAAAGTACAACTCTTCCGGCATGTTTATGTAAGAGGAACAGCTTTCCATCATGGGGGAGTTGCAGTGAACAAAGTGACAGTTTGAGAAGCAGACAATTGGATCAAGGCGCTAAAACATGCCACTCTAAGGCTGTTTAAATCATCATAATGTGAATTTATTACAATACACACCACCTCAGGAGACAGCAGGGTAAGATCTGAAAAGGTTGTTTGTAAACATGTAAAACAATAAGCATTTCCTGCAGTGGTGCTGTAAGAGAGAGCTTGCATGCCTACAGAAGAGTTGATGTGAAGGCAAGATGCAGCCCACCTGAGGCCAAATGTCTCTCAGTGGGTCAGGTAACAAAACAAGCTCCATGGTAACAGACCTTCTTTCTGCAGCCAAGAATGTTTCTCCTACTTCCAAAAAAGTTTTTGCTGCTGTGTTCTCTGGTACAAAAGCTCCCGGAGCTGTGTTTATCCATGTATAGGCCTTAATTATTTAACAGATGTCGAAACCAGGTATTACCGAGTGAGTGAGAGAATGCATTAAAAAAAAGGGCAGTTGAGTCTACCAGTCTGTGTGTGGTTGTGGGATATATATGGATATGAGCAATGCTCATACAGTCAACACGACACCCATGCAATGCACGCAATTGGTGCTGAATTAAGACATGGGTCATTTTCTTTCCGAACGAACATAGATTCTTTAAGCTTTCAGCGAGGTTCTCGCCTGTGACACAGCGTATCCATGTCTGTTTTATGAGCTGATGCACCACAGATTTAGTGCCTGTCTGGGGGAGCTCCGTAAAGCTCACACTGAGCGGTAGCGCTCCGCTTTGCCTCAGGGCTCAGCTGCAAGTGGAAGCTTAAACCAACGGTTTTTCCTATAAATACCGGATTAGCATGAACAGCAAAGACTTCTACTGCATTGGGGTTTTCTCTTTTGTGAGTGGTGTATGAGACATCATCCATACAGTTGTGGGCACATAAGATGCGGAGACTTTTGTCAAGAGATTTTTGTGGAAATATTTATCACGATTCACTGGCTTAAATTATTCTCCAATTCATTTTTTTTAAGGCTAGAATGGACCATTATGATCGTCTCGTCTGACCTCCTGCATAATACAGGCCGTGGGATTTTAAACAGTAATTCTTGCACTGAGCCTGATAGCTTGTGGTTGAACAAGCTGTTTTTGTTTTTTTTTTTTTAAAGAAAAACATCCAATCTGGATGTCACAATATGTATTTTATGAGGTGGAAATGGGACGCATAGCTCTTCCTGTGCGCTGGGCAGGATGCCATGAACCAGAGGGGCTTGCTACAGTTGGGAACAATACATAGGTGCATTTCCCCCTCCAGCAGTCTCACCAGCTCTTGCTGGCCTGAAGAAAGGATAAGGTGATGGCCCAGTTCCCACCTCACTCAGATATATCCTGATATATTCTGGGGGACATACATGTTGCCGGTACCCTCTACATACCCTATCGAATTTTCATGGCTGTTAAAACTGTACCCAAACAGAATTTTTCCATTTAATATTTTGTGGGGGAAGGAGGAGAATTCGTTTCCTTGCTTTCTCAAAACTGTAGTCTGTCCTGGTCTCTGATCTGTGTCTAAGAATGAGAAGATAATTCATTCTCCATTCACTCAGTCCTTGACCTATTTCTTGAGATCATCAGCAAGGGTGCCAGTGAAGACAGTGCTTTTGGAAACTCTGTCCCACAAGGAACTGAACTGAGTTCAACGAATCCACATAGCTCATTGAACAACCATCCTATAACAAATTTCTGTCATTACTGGCCAGAACAACATGCAAAGGAACCAGTGACCTACAGATGAGTGACTGTCTTCCATTACCAGGATGCTGAGCTATTCAGTCCCACAAGTAAATATCCCTGCATGAAATATGAGAATGAGAATACAAACCAGTCAGGGCACTCCATTTTCCAATATTTTTGGTGAAGGGCAAGACCATGCTTCTGGTATGTCAAGATATGCATGCTTCAGAGGGCTCAGAAATGGATGGCATTGAATAGTGTGGAGATAATGATTTATAAAGTGGAGAACCTAAACTTAGTTCAGTGTGCACTGACAGCAAGCTGGCTGTCCTTAGAGGGCTCCTAAATATACTGCATTTTAAGGCGGCAATAATTTGGCTCCAAGCTATATTTAGCCTATTTATTCTTTGTTGGTGTGTAATGTGCAGCTGGGCATAAAACTCTCTCTGATTCCTTCTCTTATGGCTCTCATTCTATATTTGATTTGTTCTTAAACACTTTTTTTTATAAAAAGTGATTAATTGTATTGTCTGGATTTTTTTTATTTTGCCTTTTGGTTGTTAACAGTTTACTTTTTCTTCCGTCTAGCCTCATTTTAGTCATTGCTGCATTTCCAAGAATACTCCACCTAAAAGGAAATATACTTAATCCAAACTTTAAAGATCTTAACAGAAACATAATTATTTCTAATTAATACAGGAGCTGGTCAAATATCATAAAAATCTCAGGTGTATTCTTACACTTTAAAAATGAAGCTCTTATTATTATGGTAGGGCCTATGAATCCTAAGCAAGTATCAGGGCCCCATTGTGGTAGGCAGTATACAGAAAACAGCTGCTAAGACAGTCCCAGTCCCAGAGTGGTTCCACTTTAGTTGGGTTTCATAGTAACAGCCTTGTTAGTCTGTATTCGCAAAAAGAAAAGGAGTACTTGTGGCACCTTAGAGACTAACCAATTTATTTGAGCATAAGCTTTCGTGAGCTACAGCTCACTTCATCGGATGCAAGTGAATCCACTTTAGATTCACTTTGGCCATGCTTGCAGCCTTTCTGACTGTTCAGTTTCTGCAAACATTTTACTGATGGAGCTTTACACACATGAATGCTTGTGGAAGCAATTTGCTAGCTTGCATGATGCATCATGGAGAGATGATTCCCAAGACCATTCGACAGAGCCCTGGCACAGAGGCAATTAACCCAGCTAGGAGTGCAAACATAATCACTTTGTGTGAATGAGATCAGATGAAATTAAATTTATGCTCTGCCCCCAGCCAGTAGCCAGTGCCTTGGAGGAGGTCTCTGTGAGGCGTACTGATGCCCTTGACCTGGAGACCCCATCTTTTTAAAAGAAGGGGGGCTGGCAGTAGAATGTTTGCTGTGAGAGGCAGTCAGCTTTGGAACTTATGTCATTCTCCTTTGTGAAACAGCCTAGGTATGCTAACCTCAAGGGCACACTGCAAAGCTTTGTTGGTGGTTAGGCTTTTGAAGGCGGGAAGGACTAGATAAGTGCTGTTTTTTTTTTGTGAAGGAAGGAGAGTTTTTTGTTAGGGGGCTGGTGGAAGATTAGCATTTATTATTTAATTGTTCATTCCGTTCATGGCAAGGAACTCTCAGGTGTGAGGTAACTGCCCTTTTCTGTACATTTGATAAAGAAATAATGAAAAGGTTTTTTAAAAACCTCTGCTTGAAAAAGCCAAAGTTCCAGTGGCTTCTTTAAGATGCTTTTGATTAGAAGAGTTACAGTTATCCAGTCAGGAGACAGAAACAGTACCATGTGACTTACAGGACCAGTCACAATTAACCGACACAACTCAAATCTAGGTGTTCTCAGTCCACTGCAAGAAAACTCAAATAATGACTAAAACTGAGGAAATTCCAGTGTGTCCACAGAATGTCAGCTAGCAGGGAAAAAGCTCAATATATCGAGTACATGATTTGCTATGAATTATTTGTTCAGCTTTGTTCAGTACACAGATCTTAGAACACAGGTGTCTTAAGTCAAAGTATTGCTTTGAAAAGGCTGCACAAATAAAATCAAGGTAAATTCCACGTGGAATAGAATTACTTCAATTTCTTATGAATTTTAACAGGCGGAGAGGCCTTTATGCAGATAACATTGACTTTGTTTTAATAAAGTTATATTTAAAATATTACTTTTTATGGTTACACAGTATTTTTTATCTGTTTCCATGGTGACTGTTCATCTGTCTCCAAAATTATTTTACTTCCTGGAATTATGCTATCTATTATTGTCAAGAAGGCCAGGGTGGTTTAGGGTTGCTCTGAGATTCATCAAATAAATGTAATACATTTCTGCTTGTCAAAATTGTACCTGTATTAGAATCTAAACTTCTCTCTTTTAAGACCCAAATGACAAAAATCTGTACATGGAAAATTACAGTTTCATGTCATGCTTTATACATTAAAACAGCCTGCAGTGAAACTTTTCAACACTGATTACCATGTAAACAAAGCCAAGGAGTATGCAGATAGCAAGGAGTCTGGCCTTCAAAGAGAGATCATTAAGCTGGTTAATCAACTCTGTCGCCTTTTCTGCTTGGAGAGTTTGAGTTGGCCGGTTTGTAGAGAGTGACGGACTGCCTGAGTGCCCAAAAAGTTAGAGCAGCATAAAGTGTAACTGTGGCATGTTCATGGAATGATCAACTCCTGAAATGCTTCACTTAAATAAGGGTCCTGTAGTGTGAGACCTATGCTGTGCCCTGAGCAGATAGTCTGTGACCATCGCAGGATGAGGCTCTGAATGTTTTTTTGTACATTAAAAGAAAAAGCAGTATCCAGAGAGACTCCCTAAATGAAATGACTGAACAGTGGCAAACTAAAATGATGAGTAGCTTACTTAATATACACGAAGAAATGCTGAGGGATACTTTGGAGGCAATTGAAATGGAAAATGCAGGCTACCTTTCCAGCCATCTTTAATCCGGTTTCACAAACCCTCTGTTTAAAAAATAAATAAATAAATAAATCAGTACTAAGGAGCGTTTGCCAAATCTGTTAGTGGGGGGAGGAAGTTGTTAGTTCAGTTTTATTACAGGTTGGGTTTCTGGAGGCCAGATTCCATCATTATTATTGCTATGGAACTAAAATGCCATTCTTTTAAAGTATTTTTAAACATTAATTTGGATGCATTACTTTTAAGCATTTAGGGAGTTTAAAAATATTATTGATGACTATTATTCCCTCCACTTGCCTAAGCCAGGTGCCTTATTCACCAGGAGGCCAGCTAACCAATCCCAGAGGGGGAGAGAAATACATGGTTAAAGGGGAAAAAATCTTGACATATTCTTGCACAATGTTGTCCTGGCTTCATGGGACCTCTGGGAGCAAATAGCTTTTCTGTATATAAAAACATTGTGGGCAAAATCCTGGCCCCATGGAAATCAATGGGAAAAACTCCCCTTGACTTTAGTGGAACTAAGGTCACCATGACTCTGAAGTCCAGTACTTTATGAACTTTTGGGAATAGAAGCATGTGATGTGTGTTGTTTCATCGAAAAAGGGGGTTCCTACCTCTTCCAACATATGAAGTTCTCATTCCTCTAAATCAACAGGGTCATGAAGTATTGGCCTTTTGAGCTTGTCTTTTATGCAA
This sequence comes from Lepidochelys kempii, assembly GCF_965140285.1. NCBI lineage: Eukaryota > Metazoa > Chordata > Testudines > Cheloniidae > Lepidochelys > Lepidochelys kempii. Next base: position 18,552,746 of record NC_136394.1, on the reverse strand, counting down.
CAGTGAATATTAGATGAGGTATTCTTCCTTTCCTATCCTAAATTATCCTAAAGTCACTCCCATAAACACACATTCACACAACAGTCTTAGTATCGGTTTAAAGTGCAAATCCATAAATTATAGAGGCACCGTAATAAATCGGAGACACTGCAGGTGCACTTAGGTGCTGACGTCTATTAAATCCTTATGGCTGAGAGTTTTTCCTTTCCTTCCCCCTCACTCTCCCCCTAGCAGTTAAGCACAAAGTCCTTTGGCTTAGCTTCCATCTCCTTGAATTCTTCAGAGTCTACATCAGTGTTTTTAAAAAGTTTGAGATGTTGGGGAACTGAAGGTATTAGGAGAGCTCTGGGATTTATTGGCAGATTGACAATCTGATGCAGATTCTTTCCCTTTCTTCTTTCCCGTTTTGTTGCTGTCTGAGTCTTTCCTTTTCATTCTCTGGAGGGGGGGTGGGGAAAATCCCACTGAAACATTAAACATCTCTCCAGCATTTCCAGTGTGCAAAACATCTGATCTTAGCTGACTTTTTAAAAAGCCTCTCAGGTTCACTTTATCCCTAAAAGGTGCATAATTTACAAAACTCCTTCTTATAAAACCTTGTGTTTCTCTGGGAAACTGCAGTGGGTACAGAGCTAATTAAAAATGAGTAGTGTAAAAAATGTTTCCCCCTTGGCTTGACACTAATATGAAAATCTAAGGAAGAGTAGTGCCGCCTTAGCGTGAAGGCAGAAGTGATATCCCCGGGAAGCTGAAGATCAGCAGGATTCTGAGAGGTGTGTGGAGTTTTAGGCTAGTTAACTGAGTGGAAGGATGCAGCGAAAATGTTGGGCTGGGACACAGATCCGGGTTCAATTCCCAGCTCTGCCATTTTACAAGTGATCTTGGGGAAATTGCTTAATCTCTGTGCCTCAGTTACCTATCTGTAAAATGGGGATAATGTTACTTGTCTGTCTGTTTTGGTTATAAACTCTTCAGACAAGTGACTATCTGTTACTATATGCAATGGAGCCCTGCTTTTGGGTGGCCTCTAGGCAGTACCTGATATAACTAAATAATATCTGATAGCCAAAGTGGTGATCTTGGCATTTAAGGTGTAGAGTGTATTATTCCAGACCAGTTTATTTTGATCCAGTAGAAAAGATACAATAAAGCATAAAGTCTTTAGATCAAAAGGATATGCTGCCTGTTCCCTTACCCTTTCTGCAGCTGTTGTCAGACCTGACCTATGTTGATTTTACAACTCAGGGCAAAGGAACAAAAGGTAATGTAGCTCCCGGTAGACCCTTTGTGTCCAATGGATAATACCTCAAAGCTCCTTCTTGCTGTGCATTTTTAAAATGCACAACTGTACTAGAAGATTCAGTTACTCTGAAAACAAGCAGCTAGCCTGATCCTAACTTGGTATTTTTTTCACTTCAGGGATTGCCAGTTTTCTCTGATTTTGGTTTTCACTTCCATTTGTTTTTTAATGTCATGAAATTGTATGGTATTGGATTAGATTCAACAGCAGGAGGCTCTGAGGCTGTGTAACATTTTTAGGCAGATTTCCCTGAGACCACTAATTTTTCTTAATCATTTCGGGACTGGGGTCTGGTTTCATTGTTTGTTGATTTTGTTTTCACCAGCTGACTTTTTACTTGGTTAAAAGGTGTCAGATGAAGCACGGATACATGTGGCAGCGTGTAACTATGCAGAAAAATTAGTGCTATTGATTCTAGGAGAGATTTCGGATATATCCGGTTGAAATTTTTTGCGGGGGAGTGGGAGAAAGAAAATCCATTAAATCACTTAATTTTCTGACAGTTCCTCCCACACCTTGCAGCAGACCTATTGCAAGTGGACAGTTTTTGAAGACACACAATACCTAACCTTTTTCGTCAATAGATCTCAAAGCACTTTACAAAGGAGGTCATTGTATCGTTGTCCCCATTTCACAGTTATGGAAACTGAGGCATGGAGAGAGCCAGGAATAGAACCCAGGTCTCCTGAGTCCCAGTCCAGTGCTGTCACCATTAAACCATGCTACCTCCCTTGAATGGACTCAACTAGGGCTAAGGTTTTCAGAAGTGGCTAGTGATTTTTGGGTCCCTGAATGTTTGGGACTTGAGACACCTAATTTTTAAAGGGTGGGTGCTCAGAATTCCCTGAAAGTCCAGGCTGCCTTACAGAGTCTCAAGTTAAGTGTCCTAAAATGGAGGTACCCAGAATCACGAGAAACTTTTGAAAATCTTGGACAGTCACTCTCTCAGTTCACAGGATTGGGGTTGATTGAATCTTTCCTCCTTCCTATCACTTTATTTTTCTAAGTATGGTTTATTGGATGGATCATGTTCATGTAGAAACTGTGAAGCCATTGAGTTTTGCCTGGCTTACACCCAGAAGCATATATTTGTTCCAGGCTTAATCAGAATTAATTTTCAGTTTGAGAGACAGTATTGTCATGTTTCAGAGTAGCAGCCGTGTTAGTCTGTATTCGCAAAAAGAAAAGGAGGACTTGTGGCACCTTAGAGACTAACCAATTTATTTGAGCACAAGCTTTTGTGAGCTACAGCTCACTTCATCGGATGCATTCAGTGGAAAATACAGTGTCATGTTGTAACCCTTGTGCCAGGTGGCTATGGAAGCAGCAAGGGTTGAGTTTAATATATCTAAGATCTCTTGGCAAATAATCTATGCTGGCCTGACCTCCCCTCCCACCCCCAAGAGAAACTTGGGAAAACTAAATGCATTCTCCCTGGGTGCCCTTAACAGGCAGGACTTCCCCACTCACAAGTGCTCCAAAACTGTACAATCAAGGAAATCTTTATTGGGGGAAAGGGAGCATAGTCATAAACTTGGAAAAACTCATCAACGGACTATATATGCAAATAAAGAGTAAAACACCCTCCTTTCCCAGTAAGGTTGGCTATTGTCCATCTAAATCCCTTCCCATCCAGATGCAAGAATGACTCTCAGTAATCCCATGGCAGCATGACCTTGCTCATGCATTAGATACCACTCCTGGTTTGGATCAGGGAGTAGCAGTAGTGAGAGTGTCTCTTCACAGCTCTGTCTCCTGTCCCAGAGAAACTGCTTGCCTGGTCCTACCTGAAGGCACCACCGCCTAACCTAGCTTTAGTGAGTCAGCTTTATTAAGGTGTTCAGTGGGCAGGGCCTCACAGAGTCCACTGAGCTCTCGCCACAGAGTCCCTATGGGAGGGGAACCAAGAATACTTAGGACTGTTGAGCAGAGACCTGGCTGATTGGAGGTGAACTCTGCCACAAGGTAAGAACCCTTTCTCCTCTCTGAGAACCCACAGCCGCACCCCTGCCCCCAAATCCAATTTGGGGAGTCACCATAACAATAATCCTCACAAGAGGAATTGTAGGTAGGTCACTTATGCAAATTAAGCTCTCTATGGCAGCACTTTTCTCTTTTTGCCCCTAGAGGGAATAGAGCGCTCTTTTCCTTCTAGCGCTTCTGGCGACAGACCTTATATCATGGTTAGAGGAGAGAGGTGAGAATGTTGGATTCCAATCTTGGCTCTGACACTGGCTGTATGACCTTGGGCAAATTAACTTTTTTCTGTGTCGGTATGGTCTTTATATTAAGTGTACTCATCATGGAACGCCTCTTAAGGACCTGACAATGAATGAAAATTAATCTGACTAAAATCTGTGGTTAAGTTTTGTTGCAGACATTTATCCAAGCTCTACTTCCTACCCAAGGGTCCTTGTTTCCCCTGCCCTGTTGTTCTCACGCTACTTTTATATATATATATATATATATATATATATATATATATATATATATATATATATAGTTGCTGGCATTTACATCCATATCAGCTTCCAACATATGCTGTTGGCACAATACCAACAGAGGCTGTTAGGCACAATATCAAATCTTAAAGTGCAGATATACTCTGAAGTGTGACTCTGTAAAAGTGGCACCATAGGGCTCCATGTCTGTGTCTCACTGATTTGCACATTGAATTCTCTCTGTTAATACACAAAAGATGTTGTTTTAGCAGTCCTCTCAGCAAGTAAGCCTGGAGCCGGGTTTCTTTTTCTGGGAAATCTCTGCAGAGCTGAGATGAGAATTGGAGGAGGGGGGGCGATTTACATTCCTTGCACCTTGGCTTTTTAACTCCTCCTTTTCTCCCACTTTATGGGCCTGGCTATACTTGTGAGTTACAGTGCAATAAAGCAGGCCCGGGCACCCTAGCTCATTCCCCGTCCACACTGGCAAGGCACGTAGAGCGCTCTGACTCTGCGGCTACAGCGCTGCTGGTACTCCACCTCGGCAAGAAGATTAACGCTTGTTGCGTAGTGGCTGAAACGCCCGGGCATCAGTGTGAACGCAGTGTTGCGTTACTGTGCTCTGATCAGCCTCTGGAAACATCCCATAATCCCCTTAAGTCAAGTGGCCACTCTTCTCGTTGTGTTGAACTCGCCTAGGAATGCGGATATGCCCTTTGAAAGCTCTGTTTCTGACAGCCGGCTCAGAGACAAAGCAAGCCGTTACTGTGGAATGTTGTGGGGGGGGCAGGGAGGAGGGGGAGGTCTGTTGCTGTTTGAACTTACAAGACAGCACGCTGACATGCTTTCAGCCCCTCAAAAACCCATTCTTCCCCCCCCACATACACACAACACACTCCCTGTCATACTCCACCCCCCCTCATTTGAAAAGCGCATTGCAGTCAATTGCATGCTGGGATAGCTGCCCATAATGCACCACTTCCAATACCGCTGCAAGTGCTGCAAAGTTGGCCACACAAGTGCCGCAAATGTGGCCACACCAGTGCGCTTGAAGCTGTCAGTGTAGGCAGATTGTAGCGCATTCCCTACTGCACTCTACGAAGGCGAGTTTAACTCAAAGCACTCTACAAGTGTAGCCATAACCTATGTCTGTCTGGTCTATTTAAATTGTAAACTTGTTGGACAGGGACTATCTCTTCTTGTGTGTGTATACAGTATCTAGGGAAATAGGATCCTGATCTCAGTTGGCCTCTAGGCACCACCGTAAAAGAAATGCAAATATTAAGGTGATGGCAACCCACTGAAATGTTTTCTGAAAAAACCAACACAAAAACTAAGGGAAAAATCCTTCCAGAAATATAGCTGAAACCTCAGTATTGTCAGGTTTACTGAAATAAAAAAACTTGTATGAACACTAAATTAATATTCTTTCCCTCCCCATCTTTACTCTCCCGCTGTGAGCAGATTTGCTACACAACTGACTTTTGCTTTTTGTTTCCCATCTTATGAAGTGCAGTGGCAAATGGAGAAGTGGGGAAGTTTAGTGGATAATGAAGAGCACCGTTTATTTTCTCCAATAAGATTTGGACAGAAAGCAAACATTTTTAATCAAATTTCTGTTTCTGAATCATATTGACTACTGAAAACTTGCCAGCAGTGAACTTTTTCCCCCCTCCCTGAAATAAAATTCTAGCCTGCCAGCCTCCATCAGGTAGACTTATGGAGAAAGTAATACTACTGACCCTTCCCAACTTCTTCATGAGGAGCAGGGAGGAGTGGGGAGGGGGGACACACATGCGCATGTGTTCATTCATTCTGTCTGTCTGTCTCTCTCATAGGCATATTAATGGAACAGTTCTTTTAAGGACCTGTTCTTGCAATTCTATTACATGAGCAAAATATCCACTTACTTTAAGAGGGACACTCAAAACTTAGGTGGGAAACTTTGCATTTGTAAGGGTGTTTGGAAAATGTGTACCCACTGCTACCCCCTTTTGTCCCCTCACCTACTCCATCCCATCTGTATAATTGCTGGGCAGTCAGAGGATTCAGGCTGAATTCCAAGCGCTGAGTCCCATGGGTTGGAGGTAGCCCAGATTCGATCCTGAGTCAGAGCAAAAAAAAGATTCAGTGTGCCCTGGCTGGATTCTGTGAGAGGAAAGACCAGTCAGGATGTGGGAGGCTGAACTGGATTGGGCTGGGGAAATTTAGAATTGTTCTGCTGAGGAAATGAGATGAAGACTTTGGGAGAGGAGTGGGCTTAGCTGGAAGATCAGGAGCTTCAGGGTGCAAAAGGATTTGAGATGGGAGCTTGGCTGGAGGAACCTTGTCCTTGGGCCATTGAAGATACAAAGTTTAGGAGAATCCAGACCTTTCTTGGTTTTATTCCACCCCAGGTCACGGTTGATAAGCATTTCCGTTGGTTTATGCTAAGATAAAACAGGTCATTTCAATATTAAATTCAGGTGCCATTTATAACAGTAAAAGCACATTAAAAGGATTTCACGCATAGCAATGCATGACAAAAATAAAACTTTGTGAAAAGGATACGGGAATGTAGAGAGAAATTGGATCTTGGGGCCCTTTTATATGTAGCAAGAAATTTATTTTCAATGGATATTTTTATTTTAGGGTTGCCTCTTGAAGACTTAATAATGGAGGCCATTAGTTTGAAGCACCTGGTTTCACAACTTTTTATAACTATCTTTTCCTTACACTGTACTTAAGTTTGCTGGAAAGTTTTTCATTGCACATGCTGTCTTTGATTCCCAAACACAGAGATAGTAACTTATTGTGTCTCAGACCTCACACATTTCTGCATAACCCTTGCATCTTGTTCAGTACCCCTGAGCCCTTGTTGCCGATAAGGCCTGGTACCTCTATGTACTTAAATGACTTCCATGACTGACTTACCCATTTCAGAAAGGTTAGCAATGCTTTTCTCCACTCCATCCTATATCCCAATCCTAGGAACAGATGATGATGAAGTGGATTAGTTGCCCTTTGTCCTCCTGGCATTCATGGCAGTGAAGTTGCTGAACCACTGACTGGATCCATTTGTCAGCAGTAGCACTTTTGCAGAGCTCAGCCTAGAGTGAAGTTGCTGCTCTGTCAAAGTTACACTTGTTGACTCAGTAACCTGGTTGCAGTCACCTTCTGGTTATAACTGTTCCTTTAAAATAAAATTAAATAAGTATAATTGTCTTTAAGACTAACAGATTTATTTGGGCATATTATCTTTGCATCTGAAGAGGTGAGCTTTTTACCCACGAAAGTTTATGCCCAAATAAATCTGTTAGTCTTTACGGTGCCACCGAACTCTTCGTTGTTTTTGTGGATACGGACTAACACAGCTACCCTCTGATACTTGTAATTGTCTTTGAAGCTCCTTCAGCTTTCAGGGTTGTAGCATGCTAGATACTATGGAAGCAGCATGCTTAGTGTCTGGTAGTGTTGAATGTCTTCAGGTGCTATACTAGAATTGCCTTGCGGAGTGGTGTTTTCCTTCTCCCCCACATTTTTACTGCATTCTGCCTCAAACCCCTTTTTCCTTTTATTCCCCTGGCAGTGCCCCTAACTATTCCTGCAGCTGCTGCTCAGTTACACATGGCCTAACCTGGGGGACAGTTTGGCAGGGTGCCATAGTTAAAGGTCCTTTCATTGGCAGAAGGGACCAAGGTGGTAATCTAGTCTGACCTCCTGTGTAATACAGGCCAGATAACTTCGCCCAAAATAATTCCTAAGGCACATCTTTTAGCCAAACATCCAATCTTGATTTAAAATTGAGATAATTTAGTAATGGCCATGTTTCAGATTAGTTACATTCATGTTCTGAATTTGAATTCTGCAACTATTAGGCAGGTCTTAGGCCCCTAGAATTAGGTTAGTCCTTGGGAGTGAAGGAGGATTGTGCATGACTGGACTGAAGGGGAGCTATTATCAGCATGGCATTGAGGAAGAAATAAAACTAATTGGGAATGGGGAGAGGTCTTTGCCCACATAGAAAGTTTCTTACAACTGTCCAAAAGGTACAGGTTGGCTTGTGCTCTGAAGCAGATGGGTTTATGTCCCTTCCAGGTGTTTTTTTGTTTTGTTTTATTTAAAAATCCTTGCTGTTAGAATTCTGGATGCCCTTGTTGTTCATCCAATCCTTTTTTGACGCCTTCTAAACTTGTTGACTCAATGATATATTGTGGCTGTAAGGTCCATGGGCTAATTTTGCACAGTGTGATAGTTTTTCCTTTTTTTCGTTTTACATTTTCTGCCTCTTAATGTTTTTGTTTTTTGTATCATGTGGGACAGTAAACTGAATATATTTCAGAAATAGGGACATGGATGAATTGTTACTTTCTTACCAGGAGAAAATTTGGGTCTTTCCGATTTTAATACTGGTAGTAGAAGTGCACCTGAGTGGTATCTAATCAGTTCCTGCAATACAAACGGAAAAGGATGCTGGCTGCATGTATATCTAGTCTCTCTTTTCCTTGAAACCTACTTTCTTTCTCATAACAACAGGATGAAAAGGAGAGGCAATAGAAAAGCTCTGAATGTTTTATTTCTGTTCTCATGAGAATCTCCACAAAGGATTTTTTTTTTAAAAAAAAGTATCAAGTGATGCTGCTAAATGCCTGTGTTTTGGATTCTGAGAAAGCCGAGAGCGATTTGCCTCTCTCCAAGAGCACAGCAGTCTGTGCTCTCCAGGTTCTCCGTGCTCTCAACAACGATGCAGTGTTGTGTCAGTCCGGGAGCGACCCTGTCAAGTGCTCCTTGTGGTAAGCCACAGAACTTTAGTTTGTTGAGGGGCTTAACTAGGTTTGATGTGTGAGAACTGCAAATGTTCAAGTACGAGTGCTGCAAAGAGAGCGCTCTTGTGTTTTCATGTCCAACAGAAATCTATCACCAGGCTGGAAAACAAACACAGATCTGCGCTTGGCAGTGATGTGAGCTGTGCTGAAGGCTGGGTTAGAAGAGAGCATATCTGATGATCTATACTGAGAGAAATGTATACTTAAAATGGCATGGTCGCCAGCAGGCTGGTCCAAAGCTCCCTGACGTCAGTGGGAGGCTTTCCATTGCCTTGAGCGGGCTTTGCACCGTGACTCCAGAGCATAACAGCAGCAACATAGGTCAGCTGGCATTGACAGTGGGGTATAGGAAGACTGCAGTGCAGTAAACTGAACGCGTTCTGGGAAATTCAATAACCATCCTCCGAGCAGGAGGAGAGATGCTCAGACATCAAAGCAGCTCACTTTGCGTGCTATTTCTATTGGAACATCAAAATGGGATATCTTTGCATATGAATAAATGGCTATATTTTTACAGGTATTTAGGCACCTAAAGATGCAGATAGGTGCCTAATGGGGTTTTCCAAAGCACCTAGGCATCTCACATGGATTTCCATAGGAATCAGGCACCTTGGTACTTTTGAAAGTACCAGTTTGCATCTTTAGGTGCCTAAATGCATTTACAAACCTGATCCCAAGATCTGGGTACTAATGATGTGCTCTAACTCTAAATGGCAAGGCTATTGGAATTATACAAGGTCCAGCAGTCAGCTTGTGGTCACAACCTTCTTCTCCTTAATAGAATAGCCTATGGCAGGGGTCTCCAAACTTTGAGATGAGGGCCATATTAGATTTTTGAAGGGGCTTCACGGGCCAAGGTGACTGTGAAAGAAATTAACTATATGCAAATATATGCAAAATTGTTTTAAAAACCACCACTACTGTGTCAGTGTTGCATTACATTCTAAATCAGGCTCCCCTTTTTGGGGTCTGCTCTGCCCCATGCCTGCTCCCTTCTCCCTGTGCCTGCTCTGCTGAAGAAAATGACAAAGGATTGAAAGTTTGGCTGTACTTTGGTAAGAGAAGCTCCAGGTTTCCATTGTTGGTTGAGACTGTTTGGTTCTATTAGTGCTGTAGTTAAAATTTAACCATTGTGAAATTGTTAATTTCCATCTTCTTTACTCCATTTATTGGAGATGTAATTAAGCATCTGGCTTGTATTTTTACTCTAAGGCAGGGGTCCGTGCCTGCTCGGCTGCGGCAACGTCTCTCCCCTAAGTTGGCTCCCCTTTTGGGGGGACGCTGGCTCCCAGAGGCACTCACCCCTCCGCACAGCTCAGCTGTGCTGCTGTCCCGCATGAGCTGCTGCCGGCGGCCCCTCCCCCTGCCTGCTCGGCACGCCTACTCAGCTGTTCGCTTCTCCCCTGTTGGTTGGAGGGCCGGACACATGGAAGCCCCAGGCCGGATGCGGCCCGTGGGCCGTAGTTTGGAGGCCCCTGGCCTACAGCATATAAGAACTCCTGTCTTTCCACCACAGGTGAAATCTAGACTCGTCTGCTGACTTGAGGACATGAAACAGGAGGGAGAGGGTCTCTTGAGAGATGGTGCAAGGGAAGATCCTAGAAAGGGAGTTGTAGCCAGAGGCTCGCTTAATGGAGGAGGGAAGCCCCTGAGCTCCAATGAAGCAGAGCCTTTGTTCTGGCAGAGGTTAAGAACTCTACAGGTCAGGCGTATCCCCAGCTGCAGCAGAGAAACAGTCTTATTTACCTCTGTACTGCTCTTGGATGAAATCCGAAGCCCTGACATTCAGCCACTTTTGAGCTGTGCATGACAGGCGTGGAAAGTGGCAGCTGCGGGAAGCTGGTTGTGGTTCCCTGATTCAGAACTGGCCAGCCCCAGCAGAAGTTAGAACTGTACGGAGGCAGCCCCAGTTTATGCCACAAGTGTATGGTCTGGCAGCGTAAGTTGGTGCTGCCTTGGTGCGGACTTCTACCTAGTGAAACTCTGTTCTGCCACACACTTTCCCTTTCCTGTTTCACCCAGGCCCTGCCCCGATACGCCTCTGTCTTCTCCTTATATTGGGTGGCTGGGGCTGGAGGTAGCAGACCCTTCTGCACAGCTGCATACCCAGTGGAGAATTCTGTGTGGCAAAAGTTCTCTGCTGCCTATCTCTGACTTTGTGAAGGCCACTGCTTCAAGTGATCTTAATACATTGGGATCCAGCCCCTACAGTGCAAAAGAAGGAGCCCTTGACCCATGCACTGTAGGAACTTCTCAGCTAAAGAAGGCTCTTTCCTTATAAGGAGCCTTAGAGAAACAAGAAAGCATCGTAGTCATTGAGTTTTGAGCTGCATGTCCCTCACATACTGCTTAATGGCATATTCTGCACGTAATCCGTAATGCTGGGGAATAAGGGTATTTGTCTTTAATCCTTGCAGATCACCTTTTTACTTCAGACTCCTTAGCTTTCCCCTTATGAGAAGTGAGTTTTTCTACTATTGGCACATTGCATGTGTCAGTCAGCATGTGGGTATTGACTGCCTGTTGCCTGTATATATCAATGAATCTCATTTTCTTCCCCATATCAAACCCATATTGCCCATTCCTGTAACCTGGTTGTTAGACTGGCTAAGGGAGGGCTCATCTCTGTCCTTTTACTTAATTACCGTTTTAAAACATGCTTTCTAATAAGTTCCAGCCTGAACTTATTGAAGTTTGGTCTGGCCACCAAGCCAGCCTTGGGAAGATGTGGTTTTGTTGTCTCTCTAGGTATTCTTACCTCTCTTGGGCATTAGGGGCATGCCACAGCTGATGAGACGAACTAGCATCATTCAGAGTCAGCTGAGGATTAGTTTGAGGAAACGCACTGGATTTGACACTGAAATGATGAAGTGAAAGTTTAAGCCTCAGCAGACTTCCTGGTTAAGGGTGCATACACAATAGTCAGTTGGTAGACTTGTGTATTGTTAGTTTCCACCCCAAACTACGTGAAAAACCACACACCTGGTTTTGGTGCATGTGATTCTGCCTTTGAAAACATAGTTAAGCTACAGCAGGTAGACAGGGATGGGCATGGGGAGGACTTAAGATTGGCATCATACATAGCTTGGCTCACCGGAACAACCGGATGTGAATGTTGTTGGTAGAGAAAGTGCTTTTATTACACACACCCTGTTCTTAATTCCTTCGGCATTTGTTGTAATGGCACCGATCAGAGCTAATTTATATGGTAGAGATGGTATTCCCTGTTGCTGACATCTTCTCAATGCAGGTCAGCTATCAAGTGGGATCTTTAGCCTGTCTGCACAGGTGTGCATGTTTTTACTAAGGATCCTAATGGGATAGAGAGGTTTGAAAAAATAATAAACCCATGTTTGTGTGTCATGTCTCCTGACAGAGTTACACACTGCTTTTTTATACAAATTGTAGTCGTGTATTAATTGGGTTGCAGCTGCCCTTTCTGTATTTCTAGTTTCCTATACACCATTGCAACCTCCAAGGTAAGTGACTTGTGGGGAATAGAAGTAGTTGAACAGATCACTAGTTCTGTGGTATAAATTTAGGCCTTGCTTGGTTTCTTGTTCACTGTTTAATATTAGTTAAACAGTATGCAGTAGAAATAGAAGAACCCAAGGTGACTGGCTTCCAGTGGTCCATTAAACACTAGCCCTCTGATAAACCACTCAACAGGAGATCAGGTTTAGTCTCCTTTCTCAGTGAAGCTTGTGAAACTTGGGGTTACGTGGAACAAATGCCTCGAGTGCTTTCTCAGAACCCCCTAAAGAAACAAGTTCTTGAACTCAGGTAGGCAGCTGGTACCAGCTTGGTGGCTTGGCTGCTTTGTAGCTAAACACTCTCCTATTCCTGAGACCACCAGAAGAGGTCATGGAGATCAAACAGAGTTTAGACTCACATTTTCAAACTTGGGGGCCCTAAAAAATGAGGCACATGGTGGCCTGATACTCGGAGGCATTGACTACATGCAGCTGCACTAAATATAATGGCAGTGGTGGGTACTTAGCAACTCTGAAAATCAAAGCAATGCATATATATTTTAAGCATTTAACATTTGATGCTCAGAGTGCCTGTAAGTCCCAATATCTTAAAATCAGGACACTTATTTAGGTGCCTCATTATGGATTTTTGTGCCTAATTTTAATCACCTAAGTTTTAAAATTTTAGCCTTAGTCACTGGCTTTCAAACTTCTCTTTTCTTTTTTCCTCCCCTTCTCCCCTCCCACAGACTATCAAAGCATAGTTAAAAATGGGCATATTCTTTCTGAGATAGAAAACTGTTATTAGGGTAACAGTATTCTTGCTCTGCTCCCAGCCTAAGTGAAATACCTTATTAACTCCCACTCCATAATAGGTACCTCATGATGATGACTCATGCACATAAACCTTGGCTTTGACTATCTTTCTTATCCAGAAGGAAAGCTGCAAAATGACACAACGCTTGAATGGCATTGCCGACGTCATGCTGTCCCACAACAAATCGTTTGACACCTAGTGGGAGACCATCTTTCCTCCCTCCTCTTGGCTCCAGTTCTTTGCTACCTTATGTTCCACTGCAGCTTCCCCGAGACGCAACATCTGTCAACTAATAATGTAGTGCTTTTTCAATTTACCTTCCTTTGGAGTAAAGCTGGCCCAGGTGCCGTGTCCTGAGGCTTCCTTTTTGTACGTCAAAGTTGTTTCTTGTGCTTTCACCTTTGTACAGCGGTGCTATTTTGGTGCATTACCAAGATCACTAATTTCAACCTACTGTGCATTTAAAAATAGAAGTGAGTGACTTCTTCCTCGTTACTCTATCGCTTACTAGGAAATCCAGAACCATTTCTCAATGACTTTCATTGGCAACATGAGCCCATTTGACATCCAAGATATGACATTAATCACTTTCCTGATGAAAGATGATTTAGCAGATTTAAAGTGTGACAGGATCCCCGGGGTTCAGCCTGAAACTGTGGGACCTCTGTGCCCTTAACTCTCCAGCCTAGGCTGTCTCTCACAATGCTTTGTTAGTGACAAGCAGCAAACCCCTCCAGGCACTGTTATCACTCAGCACAACCGCATGTGGAGCCCCACACCCAGCATTTGCATGAATGCTCCCATGAATCACACAGGGAAAGGAACCAGCCAAATCCCCCCAGCTTCCAGCCTTGTACCTTAGGAATATACTGGCTTGCACGGCTCAAGACGGGCAGTGCAAGTTTATTAATTGGTTCACCACTTCAACAATGGAAAGTGGATATACACCAACCTTTGTAAATCTGAGTAGGTTTACCTAACACTTCAGGCAAACTCACTGGTAAAGATAAACTATAAAACGAATTTATTGATTACAAAAGATAGATTTTAAGTGATCATAAGTGATAGGCAAAAAGTCAGTTAGTTACCAAAAGAAAACAAAATATAAGTACGTAACCTAAACTCTCAACCCTATTAGACTGGGCAACATCTAGATTAAGCAGTTTTTCTCACCCCACTGGATATTGCAATTCATAGTACGCAGGTTTCACCCTTGAAACTTGGGCCAGTCTCCTTTGTTGGAGTCTTTAGTCTTCTGAGTGTCCTTGTTGCTTGCAGCATAGGTGAGGACAGGAGAAAAGGCCAGCCAAGCATGTGGCCACTGTGTTCTGTTTTATACCCTTAGTCCATGTGATTGGAGGACACAAGTCCAGGCATGTCTGGGGGGCATTGCTGAGTCACAAGGTGAAGCAATACCCCAGTGTGTCTCCTCTGAATGAGTCAATGAATTGTATCTCCTCTGCTGGACAATGGCTGGTGATGTCTGTTCAGCATCCACCCGGGCATTGGTTACCTCTTCCCTTGTCATTGTCTCTGGAGAGCTAGTATCTGGTCGCTTCCCAAACCCACAGCATATTTCAGTGAAAACCATACAACACAATTCTTATGTTATATGCATTAATGATACACATATTTAGATGGAACAATGGCTTTCAGCAGATCATAACCTCTCTCATGATAGCCCTCATGGCATGCTTTGTGTGCAATATCACAATTATATGTAAATGAGGAATATGGGGGTTAGAGTGCGCTCCCCCAAGGTATAGAATGTCCCCTAAAGGCCCCCAGTTTTTTAACCCCCCAGATTATTTTCGGCCTCTGTCATGAAAACTGCATCCATGATGGATGTTGTCTAAGAAATGCCACGCTCTTCCAGTCAGGATTCTGTGGGACCCTGTGTACAATAAGATAGGTGGGGCTCTGTGGTATAATTTCATAATCCACATAGCACATCTGGAGGAATGGATGCATCTAGTAGCTGGCCCACGATGGAGGAATTTGGGATTAAGGGGATGCAAGTCTCTTTTCTCAAGCGTGGTAGTTGGGGAGCTCTTTGGTATCGGGGGGTTTCAGAACTTGAAAAAATTAAGGGGCAGGATGCCATTCCAGGGCCCCAGGAGTGGGAGGGAGGAGAGCGTCATGGGGCATTGGGTAGGTGAGTTTGTGAGTGCATCGTATAAACGGAAAGGTGCTAACAGAGATTCTCCAAAAGCTTGGCATGTGCTTTGGACTAGACCTGTAAACCGAATCCCAGGACAGCTGCAGTATAGTCTGCACAGTTCTTATTCTCCTGCTAGTAGGAAGGATACCCTACAAAAGTGTGTGCGCTTAATACTGTTGTGAAACTTATGAGACTTTAATTGGGAAGATAAAACCCTAGATATATTATACAGGCCTTTCCAAAAGAACCTTCTTCGTTTAGCATTTAAACTGTCTCTATCATTTGCTGCCTTAACAAATTTATGCAAAGGATGGTTGGGTGGGACATTAGCTACGGCTCCAGATTTATTTTCTCATCCTTTGCTCTGCTATCCTTCTGAAACAGATTTGTGTTGTAACTTACATGTATTGTGCCAAAGCAGTTTCTATATAAAAAAAAAAAAAAAAACAGTGCCCTTATCTTTTAAGAGAGATACATTTCCAGTACAGGCTAATACTGGGACATCTTCACAGGCTCCTAGCTGCACACAAAGTAACTCTTCCAAGATACTGCATTCCACATTTAACAGCGCTCCGCTGCACTCATTGATTTAACGGAGCAGATGTCTGTTAATCTTTGAGACGTTACCTTGCCATTTTATCAAGTTCGGTGTAGAGGCCAGATGTTTGATGAAAGTACTGAAATATTTAACTAGCATATTTTCTCCCCTGCAGTTGAAATTGCTTGTGGTATTTATTAATCTTTTACAAGGCTTGCATCTGCTCAGAGAAGCAGGTTGTTTCAGACTTCAGAGAAACTGTGTGCGTGTGTGTAGAGTGCATGCATGTAAATGCAAAGAGTGGTATAATGATCATACCTGCTTTGTGTGAATAAATTCACTGTACGTAATAGAGGAGCTCATCTATCTAGCATCTAACTCCTTTAAAAGTTATAGTTTGTATTACAACCTACATGCAAAGCCCTTTCCGCTATCACTGGTGTAGGCCTGTCTCCTCCAGAAGTTTGTCTGCACTCTGGTTTTAGGTATAAGTGGGATCCTGACTTGATTGTCCTTGTCACATGAAGTACCGTGGTAAGAAACAGACACTTGTGTTCGGTAGATAAGGTCCATTTTACTATTTTATTTGTTCCTTTCTATAATTGTCTGTCTTTCTTGCAAGAAGTATTTATGGATCAAAAGTACCTGTTTTGGGGTCTGTTTGTTTAAATTAACTATTTGTTCCAGCTCCCTGCCTGGGTGATGAGGTTCTTGGTAAATCATGCCTTCGAAAGGGATTTTTATTGATAGAGCTTTCCTTGGAAGCTTACTTAAGAGCCTTCTTTTCCAGGGAATGTGTGTTTTCAGAGAACATTCTTAAGATACTTAGTTAAATAAGGCTTGGCTTCAATGGATCTTGTGTTTGAACTCAAGGGTTGGGGGAGGATGTCTGGAAAGGGATATTTTCAGATTTTAGCCCTGGAGCTCAGTCTATGGGAATTGTTCTGCAGGATATTTGCTTTAATCTTTTTCAAAAGACTGCGAAACAATTAGATGAGAGAGGAATTATTTTGGCTGCATCTTTTGAGTGGAGGTCCATATATGTGAAGCTAAAGTAAGAGTGAGTTGTAACCATTAGGGGCTTGATTTTAAGTCTGCCTCCAATGTTTCGGGAACAATTAGTCGACAACACAAGTTCATGCATCAGCCAGTAGATGGAGCTGGGGCAGATTTTCAAAGACATGAACAGACTAACACGGCTGCTACTCTGAAAAAGGCATGCATGGAACTTAGGCACTCCACTGCCATCCAATGATTGTTTGCCTAACTGCCTTTTTGCACTTTTGAAAACCTCCTACCCCAAACCGTAGCATTTGCACTCTTAATTGATTGTGTTCACATAACTGGAGGTCGACCTGATACCTATAAGAAATTTGCCCCTAAATGGGGTGTGATAGTGATTCTAGTCACCAGCTAAGAGAGTGATCCTGGATATTAGGTGTTTAGTCTTTAGTCATATCTTTTACTTCGTAGCTTGAGAAGTTTCATAAGGGGAATGGGAAAAACCAGAGGGTAGTGGCACCAAAATCCTGATCCTTATTGTCTGGATTCTACTATTCTTCTATGAAGAGCTCAAGAGGGGGTGACTATTTGGGCCATATTGGTGGATCGGATCCACAGAAATCACATTTTCAAGTAAGATTGCCTTTTTGGTAATGCTTAGTTCTCCCACATAAACTTCTTTGTGTTCCTTTTTTCATGTGTGTTCCTCACCCACTATGGTTAAGTATTTCCACTTTCCCTATAGCAGAGTGTCTACGGATCTTAACAGCCTTGCACTGAACATAACAGGTGAAAGACTTCACAGAGAAGTAGCAGTGATGGGAAATGTTTTACACATTGCCACTGCACTTCAAAAGAAAAAAAAACACCCCATACCTCCTAATTAACACTTAATGAGGGTTAATACTTGTAAAGTAATTAAAAGGAGCTCTGAAAGCATACTTGTTCATTCTCTGCTGCTGATGCCAACTTAATGGCCCATAGTTTGTATTCTCTCTGTTGGATGTGCACTGCAGTACACGTGTAAAATATGCTTAACCCCATTTTTATTTGAAGGTTGTAATTCCCAGCTTCAAGATTGTCGTAAACTTTAAATATCTGATGAGAACAAAATCCAGCTTTTACTTTCTTTAAAATTAGTTTGTTTCTCTGTCTCCTCCTCTTTCTTGTGTTTTTGTGCTAACTGAAGCAGAGTTCAATGGGAACTTATTGTAGAATAAATCCATCAAATTTCTTGGTAATTTTAATAGATAACCCTTCTCCTTAAAGGTGAGAGGACACCCTAGTTAGAAGAGAACTACTGTTTGTACGGCCCTAGCACAATGGCATCCTGGTCTACAACGGGTTCCTCATTGCTACTATAACACAAATAATTAATAATACTAGTGAATCGGGATTGTACTAAATGCTTTGAGAGCTTGGAAAAAGTAAGAGTATTTCAAGACTGCCAAACGAGGAGGTTAGTGGGTTATGATTACATCAGCTGCTGTTGATTTAAGAGACCACGTCAGCCTAAGGAGGTCCATAGACAATAATAAGAAATTACATACAAGTAGCAACTCATCGTACCAGCATGTGTCAAGATGCTTGGAAGGACTGTGGTCTAGAATGGTTACAATGAGAATCTGAGTCGAGACTTGGCTCTGCCACGCACTTGGACCTTGTCAGTACTATTAACCTTCATAGCAATAAGTCCCCACCAGTGGACCACCTGCAGTGGAAGTTGTAGTGTAATCAGGATCCAGGTGTCTATACTGGTCTGGTGTGTTGCCTAATGTTGGGAAGGCTTAGATGACACAGGGAGGTAAAAACCCTTAGATCCTCTACATAGAACAGCTCCTTCCCTCTGTTGGAACTGTATCGGGGTGAAGCCTTGCTCTATGTAATAACTTCTGCGGTCCCTGGTTGCCATGAGGCTTAATTGTTTGTAAAGCGCATTGAAATCTGTTGAAAGGCATTATGTTAGTGCAAAGAATTAATATTGTTGCCATGAAAAATATTGGTAATGATAACGTAAGTAGTTGGTTTACTCCCTTAGTGCACAAAGGGGTGGTGTGATAGAAACTCTCCTATCATACTCAAACATTTTATCTAACCCAACAGCGTTAGCATGCAGAGCAGCTCCACCATGTATTTGTTTTTAATGGCAAGGCTCATAAAAAAATGTTCAAAGCATAAAAAAATCAAAGGCAATATAGTCCTCTTTGCTTCAAGAAATAATATGTACCTTCAGGAAAACCCACCACATATTTGATTGATGTCAGGAATATTCAAAGAGAGTTAATGCTGTGGAAGAATCAAATGAATAGGGTAATAGGATGCACAAACACATGTGATCATTGTTTTAAAAGGAGAAGAAAGAAGAACATAATAGTAACCTTTCAGGCTTCACAAAGTAAAGCTGTTCTATTCTGCATTTCCAGTTTCAGTATGATCCGTCATTTTCTTTATACATGTGCCTTGTTTCCATTCACAAATCCACGTTGGGTTCCGGGAACAGCTGATAGTGTCTTAATAGGGGGAGGTGCCATTTTGTGTATACAATCTGTACTTGTGTCTGTGTCTCTACAAAGCAGCTTTTTTTCCCCCCTCCCCTTTTGCTAAAATTTCCCACCCTTGGTACCACCCGTTGATCTCCACCAATAGCGGCAACAGTGGAAGCACTAATGTATAGAGCAGGCCTGCCAGCAGCCACTGGTGTTTCCAGCACTGTCGTTTAACCATTCCCAGAGACGATCTATATGACCCTGTGCTCACAATGTGGCCACTAGCTTCTTCTTCAGACTGTTTGCTACCACTGGCGGAGCTCAGTTGGAGATGGCAACAATGGGAAATCTTGGGAAGAATGTCCTAGTATAGATCAGAGCACAGTTATTAAAGACTTTTGTAGCTGGATAGAAACAGGGTTTTTTGTTTTATTTCCAGAGGGCACTTATTTCCGTGACCTCTGTCATTCACCGTGCCAGCTATCATGGGAGGAAAGCTAAATACAACTGTTTAGATCCCATAATCTTCTTATTCTTCACAACCACAATATATTTTGTATTTGTGCTGGGAAGAGTCAGTCCCTGTTCTGCTGCTTCACAAGGACGTTCCCTTAGCAAACCTGCCTTGCCTGTGTCTGTAATGGTTGCTGTAATAGCATTCCAAGCACTTACTCAACAAGAAAAATATTGCCACAAGGTATAGCAAAGAATTTTTAGTAAATAAAAATGTGTGTGGATCGAGCAGAATTTTTTTGGGGGGGGAAAAATACTGATTTGGTATGTGACAGTTATTTTCCCAAATAATACCGTAAGTCTTTTTTTGTGGGGTGAGGTAGAGACGCTAGTTATTAGCATATCACAATTAAAACTCTGATGTCTTGAAATTGCTAATTGGAGACAAAAAGAAAAGGAGTACTTGTGGCACCTTAGAGACTAACCAAAGCTCATGCTCAAATAAATTGGTTAGTCTCTAAGGTGCCACAAGTACTCCTTTTCTTTTTGCGAATACAGACTAACACGGCTGTTACTCTGAAACCTGTAATTGGAGACAGGTGCAAATGAACTGCTCAGGTGATCTTAGAGGATCTTTGGGTAATTAGATTTGAACTGTCAGTTCCCTATCATTTTTGCTCTCTCTTCCATTTAAATTCCATGAGGTTTCTCAAATCTGTTGTTAGAAATTATAATTTTTGGATTCTTGAAGTATTCGATATTCAGACTTAAAGCAAGCTTTTGAATGGACATCGTAAGTTGCTTGTCCATTGTTTGGAGCCTTGAACCAGCAGAGAATGTCAACACATGCATGTGGATAGTACTTTTGAAGATCATGAAATGACTCATATTCTTGAAGTTCTTCAGGTGCTTACGTGCTTTATGGGCTCAAGCCCTGGATGTGTCAGCTTCTAGAATCGGGTTTCTCCTGTGAATACTTACGTTTAAAAATTAGACTAACCTTCTGCACATATTCTCTAAAACTTGCTCAAAACTCATTTGATTCCATGAACTTTGCTGCCATTGAACTGACTGGCTAGAATGTTCACAGAAAGTGAACACAGACTTGTCTTGTCTGAGTGAACATGCCCAGAAAATGTTATCACCCAGCTCTCACAGAAACTTACTTCCTTGTTCAATTCATTGTCTTTCCCCCATATAATTTTTATTTATATATAGCCTCATATATATCAGTCAGTTGGTTGAGTTTTCATACATCCCAAGAACCCAAATGGGTCTCTGAAGAGTCTTGTCTGTCTGTCTGTCTGTCAATACCAGAGCTGGTTGAAAAAACTTCAAAATTTCATTGAAAAAAATCCACTGAAAATTGTTGTTTTTTAACTGGCTCTACTCATCATACGCTTGAAAAATAAAATGGGACCTCTTCCCACACCCCTTTAAAAAAAAACAATAAAAAAGCACTATATAGTGTTAATAAATTATGTTGTAAAATACGACAACCTCATAGTCTTGAGAACTTGAAGACAGCTCTGACTGAAGTTAATAAGCCATGTTTATTCTGGCAATATTAAGTTAAATTGCTACATTAAACTTACATAATTACTAGAGCTAGTAAACTTGCCTTGCCTGTCAGCCTGATGGGATTCAGTGGTGGCATATGTATGAGGAAAGACTACTGGAGCTGGCTGCAAAATATGTCAACAACATCCAATGTCTCAGTTTTGTAAGCTAAAAATAATCAGATGTGGTCGGAAGAGGTAATCAAGATTCAGAAAGCAATCCATATCTTTATTCTGAATAAAGCTCACTTCCTTGCAATATTGCATTATTTTCTGCTTTTGCAATCCAAGACCATATTGAAGGACAGCATTGCGTCAGGGGAAGGACAGGATTGCAGTGGAGAATATTCAAAAGTATAGTGAACAGAATTGCCATTTCTTCCTAGCATTGGAGCTCTTAGTATTTTGTGCCAACAGCTCTTTATATTTCCACATGGGTTTCAATTTTCTGTCAATGGAATTTCATCCTTGTGATTATGAATGCGCTACAGTAAGGATACAAAATTCACCTTAATGGTCGAGAGTTGCCTCATCACACATCAGTTTAAACAGCTCTGAGCTCCCTTCATATATAGCTGATCTTACATCTGGGGTGCTATTATTCATAGTGATTTATACAGATCTCCATTTTGTGGTTTTTAAATCCAATCAATGTTGTAGTCACTCACTACCCTCTGCTAGTTCTACACTGTACAGGCTTATCTATTCAGAATGCTACCTTGTTGACCATGAAAGAAAGAAGAGAAGGGAAATAGATGGGTCATGAGGTGGAGAACGGATGCTCATGTTAGGTGTTTGAGGAGCTGATCCAAAACCCAGTGAAATGAATGTTAGACCATGATCCTGTAAATATTTTCACTTATGCTTAAATTCAATGGATCTGCTCACGTGCTTAAAGTCAATGGGGCTACTTATCTGTTCAAAGCTGAGCACATATGGAAGTGTTTGCAGGATCAAGGTCTTAATCTTTACACTGACTGCATTGGGCTTTGAATCACACCTTAGCTGAACTGCCCTTTTTGCCCCTTTTTGTAGTTGCAAGTACTCATTAAGGTTATCGTCTGTAATTATGTAGGGCACCTAAGCTTTTTATTAACTTTTGTGTAAAAGTAAGCAACAGAAACATAAGGAAAATAAAACTGAAAACAGACATTTTATAAAAGATCAAACTAAATTATACTTGCTAGGTTCAGTTAATCAGAACACACCCCAGCTGTGACAGTGGGTGATTCTTTCTTCAGGTAAATAAAAGATTGCTATCCATCATTAACAGTGTTATGCTAAAAGGAGAATCGTTTCATTAACAGGCCTTATATCTCACAGCCTGATCATCTCCATTACTAGTTGGATTGCTTGCAAATAATAGGTTTGGCACTTGGATCTCTGGGAATGGAATTTTGTTATGATATTCTCTCTGGTTATAAATCTTTTCTGGCCCATGAAGTGTGAAAGATTAAAGTCCTTTCTATGACGAAATTCGTGTAATGTACAAGACTTAAAAAAAAAATCTTAATTCAGAGGTAGAAGACTTACTTCATATGTCTATAGATAACCTTATATAATGTATAAAAACTGTTTTTTCCAAAAACCATTTTTTGGCTTTTAACTCTGTACACATTGGTAAATATCAAACCGGTGTCAGCTGATATTTTCTAGTCGGTTATACCAAAATAAAATACCACCGTTGTTTTCAGTTCAGTAAATTACTGCTTATGTGGACAATAAAACCACAGGTTATTGAATTATAATAATGGAAGTAAATCCACATAGCCGATTGACCTCATATGTATCTGACATTTTATTAAATTATTTTTTAGGTAAGAAATCTCAAGTGCTCCAAGTGATGCAGAGTAAACTGAAAAAGCAGTCCTTTCCAGTTCATGTTCATACAAATGTGATCAGAGTTTTAGATCCTCCTGACCAATGTGGTTGACGATACATGGGGGGAAAAAAAAGTTTGAAAGCAATAGAAGTAAATTACAGTGTGGTCTCCCTTCAGTTTGATGTTTCTAGCTCTATAATTCGTGTTACAACCACAATCTGCTTTTTTGTTGTTGTAGGCTAAAGTTGGAGTGAGCAGATTAACTTTTTTTTTTTGACCCATCCACAAATGATTCATACCAAATCCTCCCAAACCAAATCAGATAAAAAGCTCAGTACATTTTTTCTTTCTGCTGATTCCAAGTAGCAGAATCTGAGAGCTGCAATTATTTTGTGTGTAAATGGAGTGGTTAAAATAGCAGGTACAACAAAGAGAAGGTAGATTTTATTTAAACATCTAAATTTTTACTGTAGGTGCCCATTCTGTGTTCCATAAATTAAAATTACAATGTAAGGACCTCCCATAACCACATATCCAGCTCAGATACCCCTTGCTCCTTAAGAAACAGAGAAACAAGATGAGCTTTGCAGCATACTTAGGAGTTTAACAAATATGAGCTCTGGTGGACCTTCAAAGCAGAGAAGCCCTTCCAGCTTTGATGCTATATCTTGTCCCATTATTAATGATAGTGTCCTGAAAATTGATCTCCTAAGGGAGCCTTGGTCTAGGAGAAAAGAAATAAAAAACCAGAGAGTGTATACATGTTGCTAAGTCATTCTAATCAATGCTGGTGGGAAATCTGCTTGTACTTAACTGTTCTAACTCAATATATTTAAATATTGATCAGTGTCTGTTTTCTGAACAGAATTTCAAGAGGTAAAGGGAAGTTTGAATGCAAAATTAGTTTCTATCAAATTAGTTTTAAAGGGTAGGGGACTCTTTGGGACTTAAAAAATATAATTAGATTGGTCAGTCCAGTGGTAGTTGGTAGAGTTGGCAGTGCTCTGCTCTCTATCTTGCAGAAGATAGGAGTTTGATTCCTAGTCTTGGGGCCTTCTTTCAGAGACCCGCAAGATCTGTATTAGGTGGAGGTGCAGAATGCACAGTCCCAGGAAGGAAGGAAGGGTCTTACGCTATTTATTAGTGATCCTTCCAATCAATTCATCATCAGCAGAGGTAATAGCATTTTAAGGGAGTGGCATCCAGTCTTTTTTGGCTTGAAGGGCATTTGCTATGTGTGGCCACAAGAATTAGAGTTTAAACCAAGGGAAAATGGGGAATTTCTCAGACTTCTGTTACGGAGCTAGAGTTCCTTTTTACTGCCTCTGCCAGAAGTCATACGAATCATATCCTCTCTTAAGGCCCTAATTCAACTCCTGTTGAAGTCAATGGAGAGATTTCCCTTGATTTCCGTGGAAGATGACTCAGGCTACATATTCCTAAATCCTACCAGTTGTCCAGCCAAAGGGCTCCCAGGGGGAGTGTTGCTGAGTTGCACAACTTGGATGTTTGTGTTCTCTCTCGGGCAGTGGGTCTCAAACTTTTTTTCAGGCTGGGATCCCCGTTGGACTCACCTGTGTTAAAGCTTGCTCACCCGCAGATTTAGTATTCAGTTTGGCTTGCCACAAACAACCACTCCACCAGAACAGTCTGCTTTGAAAACTATGGGTGGGTAGTCAGGCCTGGATTAACCAATATGTATTCAGTGGACTTGCACAGGGCCCCTATCTCAGGGGTTGGCCCTGACCACTGGACCAAAAAAGGAATGGGCAGCTGGTTTCTAGAGGCCATATCCGGCCCACCAGATCACTTTATTTGGCTGCCACCGTATCACCTCATGTGCTGGAAGAGGGGAATTCCTTCCCTCCCCAACTCCCGCACTTCCCTGATCTCACTGTGTTGCTCCTATGTCTTCTATGTGGAGTTTTGACCTGCTCATGGCCTTAGAAGGCATGGTGCTGCTGAAAGAGTGCTCTCTCTGGTCGAGGTTGATCCCTCTTAGCTGCCCCAAGAGCTGTTTTGTTTAGAAACTTCCATACATTGTCTTTGTTTTCCTTCATCTTGTGCCCCCAATTATGCTTTCAGTTGCAACCCACAGTTTGGAAACTGCTGCTGTAGAAGAAGAACATACACATTATTGTCTGCAGTAAAAACAGCAGAAGTGTACCTGCCGGCCTACCTAGAAACCAGCATATCTTCAAAGACACAAATAACACTTGTTTTTGTCCCGCTGCTGAATCCTTTTCCTCCAGTTTTGATTGGAATTTGGTGGGTTTTCATCATATATTATACTATTATTCTTAGCTTTTGAAGGCTTGGTTTTGTTTATTTAAATTTATTGTGGTGGCAGAAGGAAAACAAAATGAAGCAATAGATTTTCTTTGTATTCTTCCTACTGTCAGTTGGGTCTTAGTGGTATTGTTACTCATTTTATGACACGCAACATACCCCACTGAGCTTTAGTTCTTTCTCAGTCCACATGCCAAAATTGCAAGCCCACTTTTGTTGGCTCCTATACATTACAGGAGTATAAATGTGCTCTTGTAATACGTATTTTAATCTGCTTCTGAGTTTTCGACTCTTCTCCTCCCCCTCCACCCCCCCTTCCCACCAGTCTGTGTTTGTGAGAGCTTTACAGGGGTGAAAAGTGAGCTTTATCGCTGTTGACACAGCTAGTTGTTTCACAGTGTGAGTGCGACAGCTACCCTGTGTAGGTCTGATGAAATGCGATTGCAGAGCACTAATGGATCCCAAAAGAAAATGGTAATAATTAAAGTGGCTGAGGGATCTTTCTTGCTTCAAACTTGCACAAAGTTGTGGGATAATCTAAAAGCTTTCTCTGATTTGTATGGACTCTCTCCCTTGCTGGCTGTTATCTGTATGGTCACCTTCTGATTTCTGTATTCTATCTGATTTATTTTTCTGTTGCACAATCTCCTTTGCTTGTTTTCATACAGCTACCTTTGTTTTTGCCTTTCTATTTTACTGATACACCTCTACCCCGATATAATGTGACCCCGTATAACACGAATTTGGATATAACACAGTAAAGGGGGGTGCTCTGGGGGGTGGGGCTGCGCACTCCGGCAGATCATCAGCAAGTTTGATATAAAGCAGTTTCACCTATAACGCGGCAAGATTTTTTGGCTCCTAAGGACAGCGTTATATCGGGGTAGAGGTGTATTTTTAACAATGAGCTGTTTCCGTTTTGCTCTTTTTTCTTTCTTTCAAATCAGTGCTCTAAGTGTGGATTTTGTCTGCCTTAGCTGTATCTATCTTTCTTTGCCTCCATTTGAACTTCCCTTATCTGCATTTTATAATCATGATCTGTAGTAACAGATGTAACACAAGGACTTCAATGCATTAGACACCAAAGTGTAAAGTTTAAACAAGTACCAGTCATTTCAAGACAAAGGCCTTTTCATTTCTGAGCTTTTATAATGATATGGAAAACCTGAATTTTATTTAAATGCAGCTTCTTTTTTGTTTTTGGTACCAGCATCTGAACTGAGCAGCTGAAAGTGCTGAGTGTGACAAAAGTGTTTTTCACCTACCTCTTTCCGCAAAGACATTGTAACATTTGTGGATCTAAGGTAAAGCTGGTCCCAGCAGGCAGTTCGATGCTAGAGTCAAGGGAAAGCTAAAGGAATGCACATGAAAGAAAAACACGAGTCACTGAAAACACATAAGGCATCGTAAGAAATATTCTCACTAGTTTTGCTCTTCTTGTCATCCATAGACTACAAAGCATTGTCGCATGTTAGCTTTGAGTCCCCAGTTGGCTGAGATGTCACCAGGGCTTAGTAAATTAGATGGTGGGAAGAGTCAGGCTTCCAGGGCAATTGGAAAAAGTGTCTCTGTTACGAACCTCTGCCCTGAATGGAGAAAGGGGTTTCTGTTGCCACTAGCTCTGAGAAGCGTTTGGTGTTCTTACCACCGTGTAACTACTTCTCTAGCTGCCACTGCCCAAGATGGCTACAGACTGAGCCGCTGGCTGTTGATCATTTGGGAAACTTGGTTGATCTTTCTGCATACAGAGAATCACGGCATATTTAGAACTGTTTCTTCCTGCTCTCTCTCTTCCCTTATAGATTCCAACTAAAAATCAGCGTGTACAATGAACTTGATGTCTTTTTTCATAAAGAAACCACATTTCCCCCTCTCTGTTTTGTTATATAGTTGATGTTAGAGGTTATTTACCATTCTGACTCAGCAGTCTTATAAATCCTGTAGATTTTTTTCGTAGTAGTATATAACTGTTGTGAGCTGCAAAACTGTAAAACATGGGGCAACATCCTAGACCAGAAGTTGAATAAAACTCAGGGGGATTGTGTGATTAAACTGCATCTCCACTATAGAAATACTCATTCAGGCTTTTAAATGAATTTGCATCAACTGTGTTCACACCACTTTGAGGTTAGTTTCCGTGAATGTGAATATTCAAACAAATGAGTAGATTGCCTGGCTTTATGGGCCAAAACAGTGATGTATTGGAGGATATTTGAAGAAAGCAAACTTCAAATTTATACACACAACTGTTTGCACAGAAGCCTTAATTCTAAGAGCTAGTCTTCTAACTTGTCTGTCTATCTGTCTATCTATCATGTTCCATTCTATGCATCCGATGAAGTGAGCTGTAGCTCATGAAAGCTTATGCTCTAATAAATTTGTTAGTCTCAAGGGTGCCACAAGTACTCCTGTTCTTTTTGCGGCTACAGACTAACATGGCTGCTACTCTGAAACCTCTCATTGAACTAGGGTGTCAAAATCTATCATGTGACCTGTCTCTAATTAATTTTTTTTTAATTTTAGAATAATTACAATGGACTGCTCATGAGCAAGCTACAGACTAAGAATTACTTGCAGAAATAATTTGGCTGATGTCAGACTACAGATAAGATAGGATCTGTGGTAGACACTGGATAGCTGATGAGCAGCAAAAGATGGAAAATCAGTCCAATTAATTACTAACTATTTTCTGTTCTCTGGCGGGCACAACATTAATTCAGAGACAGGACAAAATTCTTCATTGGACTTTTCCAGCTCTTACCTTTTAGAGTGCCAAACCACTCGTTTATTTTTCAGATCATGAATCTTACTGCCTTCTGTCTTGGCGTGAACTCACATACTGTATCTCCACAGAATGCAAGCTCACATGAGCCAAGACTCATGTTGTCAATTTTAAAATTAAGATAGAAGATTTTGATTTAGTTTAGTTAACTTCAAAAATACAAACATCAAGAAGGCAAACCAATATCAGCATACTACATCATCGCTATGCTGTGTTTAGGGTTGTAAAGCCTACTTTCATATTAAAGTATGAAAGATGCCAAGACAGGCATCTGTTTCATTTTAGCTCTAGTGGCCAAGAATTATCACAAGCTACTGTACTTCTGATACATAGTCAGATAATGTAGGGAAAAGAAGGATTAACCAAGAAGGCCACTCCTAACATGTGACTCTTCCCCGTGGTGAAATTTGTCTGTGGATCAGTGAGTATGATAGATAGTTTAAACCATGGTTTGTATTATAGATAGTATTATAGATAGTTTAAACCATGGTTTGAAAGAGAATTCTTTTGAAAACAGTAATTTCATAATTAGCTCTTAAAATTACAGTGTAGTGGAAAGTCAAGAAACATTAAAGATCACAAACCTTAAGCGTCGTCTTACATTTTGACTGTTATAAGTCTTGTTGCTTATTGCTCCCCTCAAAAAGGAACTGATAAAGATGATGTGTTTTGAGTTGGTGAGAGATTTATTTAGGAGAGTAAAGTAAGGATGATTAAAAGTGGCCACCAATCTGAGCAGATGCCTCACTCGATCCTTAAAGGAGAGAGAGTTATTTTTGCGTAGAATCAAAATAGAGTATGTGTTGTACTGGTGGTATTCCCATCTCGGTGGTGACTACCTTTCATGATCGCCGTTGTAAAGAGACCCTCAGTTTTGAACATCCTTGACAAGATGTTTTTTCTATCGGCATTGATTAAACTGTAGCACTTCATAGCTTTCTATAGAATCTGCCAGGGTTCCTGCCAAGAGTTGCACGGGACGCATGATCAATCAGGATTTGTTGTCAGAGAAAATAATGGAGTTTGAAGATGCCTTTGTGGAGTCGTGGAGTCATGAAGTATGAGCTGTGATAGAGAACTTTTGTTATGTTTACTATATTGTAACAACTTTGGCTATGATCTCTTCCTCTGTAAGCTTGTGCTGGAAACCCAAAAAGGGGCAGAAGATGACAGGGCTAGAGATATTTTGCTCAATCACTACATTGCCTCTTATTTTCATTTCCTCTAACTTCCCTCATCCCTCAGGGGATAAGATTGTAACTGCTTACAAGGTGACAGGTGTGTAATGCGAAGCCAATCTTTTTACCATCCAAGTCTTCCAAAAGCACTAGGCCTTGTCTACACCGTTTTTGCACTGATGTTTAGTAAATCAGTTTAGAAAACTAATTTGAGTTAAATGAGTGCAACCCTCCAGCCCCTCTAAATCAGTTCAGCTTAATTCAGTTACAAACCAACATAGGATAATGCTAATCTGATTTAAAATATTTTTAAATTGAGGCGTGTCTGCACACACAATTGCACTTGTTTAACTAAAGGGACTTAATCACGTCTTTAGTTAGATCAGGCCTTATCACACTCCATCTTCCAGAGTACATGTATGCCACCATGAGTAACCTACAGCATGAAGAGTTGGAAGCAACATGTAGCTGCATCTTACTTTTCTGCAGCTCCACCCAAGAAAATGTTATGTGTTTTCAGAGAGGACCCATGAACTCAAAAAGGGGCAAACATCAGGGTAATTCAGCATCACCGTGAATATTTGTCCAACTGTAGTGGTGACAAAAACCAACAAAAGCCAGGAATTTAATATTTACAGTAAATTTCCTTGAGTGCTGTTGCAGAAAACGAAAAAGATAGTCAAAATGCTCCTCTCTCCAGGGTAGAGCTGTTTTAAAAGAAAACTATCACACAATAAAACTCTTCATCTGTAGTATAATCTTTAATTAATATGCCTTATCAGATATTTTATTTTCCGTTTAACCTATGCTGAGTGTATAAATTTAGCTCTTCACTGGAAGAGTTTACTTTGTTGAAACACTTTTTTTAAGAGTGAATGAGGTGATGTCTAGTGTCAGTTTCTTACCCTGCAATGTAGTTGCTTGCATAGTTTGTGGATTCATTCTGGGGAGGTTGTCACAAAAATCCATCTAAATGAATAGGCTGTCAGGCAAAGGTCTTTCAGCAGCATCTCATTGTATTAGTACAGACCACAGAGTTTACCCTCCGTCAGCAAAAACACTCTTCTCTAGTGTATAGCTCTAGCACACCAAATCCTCGTATTGGTTTCAGTCCCATGGAGGTGTCAGCATGGGACCCATGATTCCACAAGTGTCTGCCAGAG
Organism: Lepidochelys kempii; assembly: GCF_965140285.1. Lineage (NCBI taxonomy): Eukaryota > Metazoa > Chordata > Testudines > Cheloniidae > Lepidochelys > Lepidochelys kempii. The sequence goes on along the minus strand of NC_136394.1, from coordinate 18,522,477 downwards.
CACTAAGGGTGGGGAGTGTGGGGGACCCTGTTGTTTTTTCTTTCTCACAGGAATGGGAATTACATCTTGCAAAACAGCTTTTGAAGTGCTCATTCTAGAATATGTAATAGAATAGGCCTGAGTTCTAAGAGGGAGCCTGTTACTTGGATCTACAGTCTTCATGAATATAGGGATATTAAATAATTAAAATAAGGAGGCACAAAAGTGCTGAAAGTTAGCAATGAACAGCTGAAATGGTGAGCATGTCATGGCACCTGTGATTAGAGTACACTGAACTCATTACAAAAGCAGATTGTCTATGAGGCCACCTATATTATCTTAGGGAAAGGGAGCACCACATTAATTATATCTCACGTCAGACACAGTCTTGCGTAATTTGCGAAATCTGCATCCAAATCATGTAGGTTTATCATCTCTCAAGTGTCTGGTCAGGATCAGGATTTGATTGAGGGCAAATTGGCTGAGACTCAATGCAGAACAGACTCAGGTTGGCTGCAAGAAACCAAAAGAAATAGATTTGCTTCCTAGATTAATGCCTTTTGTTACTCAAGCTTGCAACCTACAGGTTTTATTAAATCCTCAGCAGATGCTGGAGACCCAGCTAGCAAAGATGGCTTGGTGTATTTCACATAATCTTCACTTGGCCAACTTTATTTTTCTTTTCTTGAAGATAAGACTTCATCATAGTACTCAGTGGCTTTTGTCACTTTGTCAGATTACTGTAATGTGCTCTCCAGTAGGGTTGCTAATTTTGGTTGGACGTATTCCTGGAGGATTCATCACATGACCATCTTTAATTTAAAGATTAATTTTTAATTCCTGAAGACTCCAGGACAATCCTGGAGGCTTGGCAGCCCTAGCTTTCAATGGGGTGACATTGTAAAATGTCCCTGAAATGTAAAGTTTTTTAATTTAATTTCTAAGGTGTATGACCTATCTAATGTAGACAAAAAGTACATAGGTGTAAGTGATTGCAGGACAACATCACATGGCCACCCTGTACAACTATAAGCCTCATGGGTTTTATAAAACGGTTGCATCTGTTGATTCAAAGAGCAGTAAAGGAACATATCATGCTACCTGGCAAGCCAGTTCTGATGTTGTCATAAATATAAAGGGAAGGGTAAACCCCTTTGAAATCCCTCCTGGCCAGGGGAAAGCTCCTCTCACCTGTAAAGGGTTAAGAAGCTAAAGGTAACCTCGCTGGCACCTGACCAAAATGACCAATGAGGAGACAAGATACTTTCAAAAGCTGGGAGGAGGGAGAGAAACAAAGGGTCTGTGTCTGTCTATATGCTGGTCTTTACCGGGGATAGACCAGGAATGGAGTCTTAGAACTTTTAGTAAGTAATCTAGCTAGGTATGTGTTAGATTATGATTTCTTTAAATGGCTGAGAAAAGAATTGTGCTGAATAGAATAACTATTTCTGTCTATGTATCTTTTTTGTAACTTAAGGTTTTGCCTAGAGGGGTTCTCTATGTTTTTGAATCTAATTACCCTGTAAGATATCTACCATCCTGATTTTACAGGGGGGATTTCTTTATTTCTATTTACTTCTATTTTTTTATTAAAAGTCTTCTTGTAAAAAACTGAATGCTTTTTCATTGTTCTCAGATCCAAGGGTTTGGGTCTGTGGTCACCTATGCAAATTGGTGAGGCTTTTTATCCAACATTTCCCAGGAAAGGGGGGGTGCAAGTGTTGGGAGGATTGTTCATTGTTCTTAAGATCCAAGGGTCTGGGTCTGTAGTCACCTAGGCAAATTGGTGAGGCTTTTTACCAAACCTTGTCCAGGAAGTGGGGTGCAAGGTTTTGGGAAGTATTTTGGGGGGAAGGACGCGTCCAAACAGCTCTTCCCCAGTAACCAGTATTAGTTTGGTGGTGGTAGCGGCCAGTCCAAGAACAACGGGTGTAATATTTTGTACCTTGGGGAAGTTTTGACCTAAGCTGGTAAAGATAAGCTTAGGAGGTTTTTCATGCAGGTCCCCACATCTGTACCCTAGAGTTCAGAGTGGGGGAGGAACCTTGACAGATGTACTCTAGTCTGTACTGTACTATATGCTGAGTCTTTCTTTGGCTGCCTGGATGCTGAGCAGTGAAAGTTATGTAAGCAAGGATATTTTCTGCAGGCGACTGACACTCTTCAAACCTCACAAATCCTTCACCACCTCTAAATCTGGAGTAATTTTCTGTGCTGCCTCTATGAGAGGAGCTATGTAGCAGATGTACTTTATCTTCTGTATTGTGATCTGGGGTGCCTTGGCAGTTGAGAAATAAAATGTATTAATATTAATATTTATAATAGCACCAGCACGATGAGTAGTGTTTATTATTTACTTACAGCTACCCTGGCTCTTCCCCTTCCTACATCTGCTGAGGTGCATGGGGGGCTGTTAAATCCATGATAGATTTAAAAAACATGGAAATGGGGGGAGGGGGGAAGAAATCTTAAATTTGGAATGAGTAAAACAAGTTGAGGTTCATTTTCTACTAGGGCAAGGAAGGGATGGGAGTCAACAGTGTCCCTGGTCAAACGAAAAACACCCTCCACTTTGGAAACAATTTGAAGAGGTTTTTGGTAGCTGAGGGAGATGGAGCGAGACTGAGGGAAAAGGGTTTGAGTTTTGTAACACAAGTTCAACGGCGTACCAAGTTAAGTTACAATGGAATCCCTGGATAAGCAGAAATACCCACCAGGACAGGGGTTAAGGAAAAGGTTTCAAATGTAGCCAAAGCTTAATTACTCTATGTTGTTCATTCACCACTGTAGCACCTACTGGCATCAGAGCAGAGTATTGCAGGGGTTCTTTCACTTGAGTGGCCTCTCTCCTTGGTTGATCTGGTTTTGTCATGGTTGGCTTCAGGGTGACTTGGCTCTGTGGCCAGATCACTCAAGATCAGTCCCCTTCTGTGGTTACGAAGGTCCCAACATGTGATCCTTCTGCAACTCTTAGGTTTCTCCATAGCCTATTCCCTGGACTCTCTTGAACTCCACCCTGAGCTTAATAGTCCTTGTGTCAGGCTTGCTACCTCTAGGCCACTGATATGATTTTCCATTAGCCTGTGGTTAATAAAAACCCTCATCTGGCACTTAGATTCCCTAGGTCTTCTCAATCCCTTGTTCTTCCCTTGAGATGCAAAACTAGAGGAGAGTCTTCATGGGTCTTGTCCCTTTACCAGGGCCTACCAGAGAACTAAAACAACTCCTGTAGCTTCCTGGTATTTCCTTTTCCAGGTAGAGGAGAGTCGCCATCTCCTCTCTCCTGGGTCTCCTCCTTCCAGAACAGGAGAGAGACACCCCGCTGTTCCTTTACAGGGACCATCCAGTCTGAATCCAGCTGGGTCTAATGCTTAATTAGCTGTCTCCTCTCCAGGTGCCACAGAATGGCCTGATTGGGCCCTCAAACTCCCTTTTTGCCCTTTATTTGCCTGGATGGAGGCATGTGCCTTATCATAGTTACCCTGGAGGTAGTGGCTATGCCTAATGTCTCACTGGGAGGACTTCCCGTTACTGCCTGAAGAGCACGTGAGAGCTGGAAATGTGAGTTGGCTTTACCCATGGAAAGGTCTGAAATGAGTGTTTGGTACTAAAAGAAAATAAATTTAGCTGAACTAGCAAATAAACTGTGGCTTTCAACTACTAGCAGGCAGAGTAAACTCTAGGGTCCTGAACTTATAGGGAACTTAATGGAGAACTTGAATTTCCAGATTGAAATAATTTTTCCTATTTATGAATATTCCCAACATTTATCAGCTGACTTCCCCAGAGCCATGTTATGATTCTCAGGTTTTTGTTCCCCAGTTGCAAGCCACCATGAATGTTCATTAACAAATAAAAGCACTACACAGCCCAAGAGCTTGGCCAGCAGTGTCCCCAGCCACCTTGTTATCATTTGAAATAATACTATGACTTTTCCAAGCAAGCTAAATAATTTATATTTGGAGAGTTGAGCCAGCTGGTCCTGCTTCCAAAGGAAACATTGTGTGTTTGCCTGCCTTGCCTATAAAACAAAAGGGAAAAAAAGTTTGGCTCATATTTGCTAGGCTACCCCACGGGGGCTTTGAAAGAATATTTTGTTCAAAAAGGAGGGTACTATTAGGGGCTTGTTTCCATAATTGGCGCTCTTCTTCTGGATCCATTACTACAGAACCTTGGGTGCTTTTCTCCTGCCAGCACATGCCTTTCAGAGGAACCTTTCCTCCACCACCCCATTCTCCTCCTCATGTCAGGATTCAGGGTGAAGCCGGGAGTAAACACGGAGCTGCTGGTATGTGTTTCTGATTTAAAACAAAAATTAGGCTCTGTGCTTTGAAGCAAACCTCTGTGGGTACTGATGAATGAACATCTGGTAAGAATTAAGCATTACTCACTGCAATAAAAAAAAAAAAATCCAAGGTGGCTGGCAGCTCATGAGATGGATGATAAAGGGCGGTTACATTCTGAAAACCACATTGAGCTCTGCTTCCCCTCCCCCCACCACAAGCCTTGCTCGCATAGAACTAAGTCGCTATTGTCTCTGGTCGTCAAGATTTTTCACTATTCGAGTGGTTTCCCTGCCCCAATTAACTGTGAGCTCTCCTCTGGGCTGACTGTGCCACATTTTAGACTGTGTAGGGAATGCACTTTAGAATATTGGCTAGGACTTTCCAGAGCCACTACTGATTCTGTGTCTTTTTTTTTTCTCTGATTTTTTTTGGATGCTCAGTTTGAGATGCATGTTAGCAGCCTGATATTCAGAGGTTGGGTTCTTAGCACTCCCTTAAAATCAGAATGCCTCAAATTGGGCACCCAAAATCAAAAGGCACATATGAAAAATAGTGGCCTTTTTACTTTAATGCAGCATGGTTGCTTAAGATGGTTAAATCACCCACTGGTGTTCAGTTTCTCGCAATTTTGTGTGTATAAACTTTTGGTTGAAAACCTTTTTCGTGTGTTAGGCCAAACTTTTCAAATCAGAATGCTGCAGTCCACACCTACTATGTTAAGGTAACAGTGTCCTATTAGCAATTAACTTTGTGAACTTAGTGGCATTACAAAGAAAACTGTGGGCCTGTACCCTTAAAGAATTTTAGAGTGTCTTTGTGAAAACAACATAAAATTTCAGTAAAATAGAGTAATATCTGTGGAAACCAACAGATCATCCGTTGACAGTGGTCAAGTGTCAGCGGTGACTGGAGTAGGGGGTGAGCAGTGACTAGAGAATGTTCGCTGGACAATTTCCATAGCTGTTAAATCTGATGTTTGGATCTGGGGGTTGCTTTAGCCATATAGAGTTAGAGACCATTTATTAAAAATAACAAAAAAAATTGGCCTAGACCCACAATTTGGAAATATTCAGATCAAGGGTTTTGCTTTGGGCCACCTTTGCAGGAGGAGAGATTCCTTCCAATAGAAATGGAAATTTTGAGGTTTACCGTTCGCTGCTTCTGGTTGTTAGAGGAGTTCCTTAGGCTGAAGTGCTAATATGGTCCTGTATTTCCAGACTCTCACCTGTAGGTAGAGTGGACTGAAGCCATTTTGTTGGTGAAAGTAAGAAGAGGAGAGCCAGGGAAAGCAGACTTGTAGCTTATTGATAGGTTTCAGATTAAGATTTTAACAAAAACATAAAATGCTTTTCTGATGTGTTTGTCTCTTGATCATTTAGTAAGAAAAACAATATAAGCCCATGAACCTGCCAGGACTTGCACTCATGCTTAACCTTAAGCTAGTCAGATCAGTGTGAGTACTACTTCACTGTTTACAACTAAGCATGGATGAAAAAGTCTTCAGAAGATCAGGGCATACATCTGTAATTTTCACAGGTGGAAAACATTTTTCTGTTGGGATGAAAAAATCTGTTACTGAATGAGAGACTGGGATATTTAGTACCAATAGATCTTTTTGTGTTAACAGAAGTACATACCAGTTCCCCTACAAGGTTACAACTTGTTTCCTGTTTTAGGAATGCAGCCTTATTGAGATTGCAGTGTCACATAGCAAGGTTCATTCCCAGAGGCAGGGCACTGACAGGTCGGAGCTGACCTTTGGGTAAATGTCTGAGTAGTTGCTATAATTTTGAATGCAATAGAGTCCCAAATGTGCGAAATGGTTACCAAACATGGAAAAGTTTACTTTAGAAAATGTCTTTGAAATAGACTGGTCTCGGTCTCTCTGGTCTTTCTCCCCTTCCACTAGTTGTTTTTTTGTTTTTGTTTTTTTTTTGACCAATTTAAATAAATTGACCTTTGGTGTTCAGATAGATGGGAATAAAGTGATGTCTGAAATGTCATGAAAACCACTAAGGCACGTCTAGAGATCTCTGTGCTGTAGTTTTCTTTCCTTTTGTCTTGAATTTTATTCTCCAGTGCTTTGATCAAAGACGTTGAACATTAAAAATGTGTTGGTTTTTTTTTAATATGTGAGTGGTCACTAAAAAGTGTGTAGATTCACAGCATGTAAGGCTTTCTCAACTGCTTTTGATATGTGACTATCAAAACAGACAGACAAAAAAGCTGTCAGACAAACCAATTAATAATGGTACCTAGCTGTCATAGCGTTTTTCATCAATAGAGCTCAAAAGATGAGAATATCATTTTTACAGATGGGGAAGCTGAGGCACAGAGAGGGGACGTGATTTGCCCACGGTCACGCAGCAGGTCAGTGGCAGAGCTGGAATAAAACCCAGGTCTGCCTAGTCCCAGGTCAGTGTTTAGTATTAGTGCATTCCTCCCCTTGGGCATTCAAGCTGACACACTAAGGCAGTGGTTCCCAAACTTGATCCGCCGGTTGTGCAGGGAAAGCCCCTGGTGGGCCAGGCCAGTTTGTTTACCTGCCGCGTCCGCAGGTTCGGCCAATTGCGGCTCCCAGTGGCCGTGGTTCGCTGCTCCAGGCCAATGGGAGCTGCTGGAAGCGGCGTGGGCTGAGGGACGTACTGGCTGCTGCTTCCAGCAGCTCCCATTGGCCTGGAGCAGCGAACCGCAGCCACTGGGAGCCACGATCGGCTGAACCTGCGGACGCGACAGGTAAACAAACTGGCCCGGCCTGCCAGGGGCTTTCCCTGAACAAACAGTGGAACAAGTTTGGGAACCACTGCACTAGTGTGTCAGCTTGGATGCCCAAGGGGAGGGATGCACTAATACTGAACACTGACCTGGGACTAAGCAGACCTGGGTTCTATTCCAGCTCTGCCACTGAAAGATGGACATCTTGTCTACACTGGGATTTCAGCCCTAGGGATTCAAACTGGGGCAGCTACAGCAGTTGGTGCAATCCCAGCATCAGCAAGGCCTTTGTGAGAACAAGAGAATGCCCTGCTATGACTGGGGTACACAAGGGTGTAAGTAAAATGAAAAGGAGTACTTGTGGCACCTTAGAGACTAACAAATTTATCTGAGCGTAAGCTTTCGTGAGCTACAGCTCACTTCATTGGATGCATTCAGACATACCCTAAAACAGAGCTTTTCTACTTATATTCTGTGGACACCTGGGCATCTGCAGACTATGTCTAAGATTTCCAGAGGGATCTACAAATGAAAAAAAAGGTTGAAAACCACTGCCCTAAAAACCTTCCTATTTTCTACTGCATTGCTCTGCACAATTCATACCCACAAAATGGTGCTCTTTCCCCTTTACTTTCTTAGGAAAGGACGCAATAATGGAGCCACTGCCATTGATATTGCTAGGACTTTACTGAATAGACCCAATGTTTTCTAGCATGCTATGTAGTATTATCGTAAGCAATTAAAATTAAATTACACTTGTCAAATGTGTGGCAAACGATACATTAGCCTTCATTTTAAAATTGTGTTTATTCCGTTACTCGCTCAGTCGTTCACAACAGGTTTCCTGTATGCTAGGGTGAGTTGGCAAAGTTTGCTGCACATGCTGCGAGACCATGCTGAATGTGGTGGAAAGGAGAATGCAGCTGGGGAGAAGGGGTACTGTCTCTTTGTGATTCTGCAAGGCGATGGTTCCTAATAGCTGAGCATTTTGATGCAGTCAGAGAACAGTATGGCTGGTTCATCTTGCTTTTAAAACAAGGGCAGGGAAACGGATATGGATATTCTAAGAAAACGTAACAGGAAATGGCTGTGCAAATTACTTTGCACCTTGCCTGTTAGCCTCTACAGTAACCATTCGTTTTCTTGGTGAATAGTGAAGTGAGGTATAATTAAATCAATGAGAATGGACAGGGAAAGCGAGAGGTAGACAAGCAATCAATCAGCCAGAATCAGATATTTTTTAAGCAGGCCAAGTAATTTTGAGTATTCTTTTTCCCCTTTAAGGTACCCTGTCAAGATTGACAGGCCCAATAATGAAACATAACAGTTTTCATCCTGATGCTGAAATCTTCATTGGCTCTCTCCAGAGAGAGAGCTGAGACTGCAATGAAATGAGGTCTAATCTTGGTGACGCATCTCCACCAGCTCCCCAATGAGTCCCTGGCAAAGCTTTCTGTAGCAGCAGGTGCCTGCCCTGCCATCTGTGTTGCATGCATAGGAAGCAGAACAGCCAAATTTCAGCCACAGTCTGGTAGGAGACTTCCTCTGGGTGATGTTGGAGACTGAACAGGACTGGAGAGAATTTCCCACCATCCTTCCTCACCTTCCAGCCCTGCTAGCAGCATGGGAGAGTTGCTTACTGCCAACATGTTCTGTTTCCCCAGTCACTGGGCTGCTGGGTACTCCCTGCTCTTCCTGATGCACACAGCCAGGATGAGAAACAGAGAAGAATTGGACGTTGTATGAGTTAAACATAATCATCCTCTGATTAGTTTTTGGCTTCCTGCTCTGGACTTGTGGTTTCTGGCAGAACACGGACAAGGAGAGTAACTGAAGGAGAGCAATGGATGGAGGGTATCGTTTTTAGGGGGAGAGAGGGGCAATAGTCTTCCTTTCCTGGGCTTTTTCTTCTTCCTTGTCCTTTGCTTCTCCGCATTGTCTCTTGCCTCATTCCTAGAGGCACTTCCCTTCCCAGACTTCTGTGATGTCTAGACACCAGGACTTCAAAGTGAAACTGACTAAACGTTTCACTTCTGGCCCAGCTACCCTCCTGTGGGCTGGGAGGGGAAAGTGAAACTTGCTCACCCACCATAGTGAGTTTCGGCAGGGGTCGACAGGAGATATCTGCGCAGCTGCCTGCTGACGTAACAGCAGAATTTAGAGCGGCTGCTGCTGTGTTCAGACAAACTTTGATCTTACCAAATCCCAATTAAGCTATTGCTATTTTCTTATTTCCTTTTCTGTAACTATGGGTTTCTAAGATCCTTGTTTAAATAGAATCTTTCTCTTTTGTATGCAGTCTGCTCCTTGCGATCAGTTCACAAACTCTGCTTGTGACAAGCACAAACATTTTGTTTATACGGCATAAGACTGTGCCAGTAACTGAATCAGAAAGAAGAAGCTTATTGATTCTAACAGAGTGTCTATTCACACATGGATATCTTAAAGCCTGATTCTTTAAATACTCTGGTCCCAGAGCTGTACAAGGCCAAACACAATTTGAGGGACTCTCATGAGCTTCCATAGTGTGCTGGAATACTTTTAATCCTGGCCCACAGTAAATGTGAATGATGACTGAGGCAAAGGTAACTTTTTGGTTGCGGGGAGGGACTTGAAATTAGCCAGTGGTACTGGAGTGAAAGTAAAAGTGGTATGCAATAGAACGTGAGGTATTCTTCTGCTAATATATCTGTGTGGTACTTACATGACCCCATCACCATAGTATCTGAGTACTTCACAGGCTTTCGTGTTTATCTTCACAGTACCCCAGTGCAGTAGGGAAGTGCAGGTATCCCCGTTTTACAGATGAGGAGCTGAGAGAGACAGACAAAGTGGAAGGATGTGGAGGAACGGGAACTTGAGCCCAGCACCCTAACCCCTGGACCATCCTTACTCTCCAACATAGCTGAAGTTCATTTCTTGGAGGTAGAGCTGGCCAGAATTCTTTGAAATTTAATTTTGCTTCAAAATTTCAATTTTTTTGGCAAAATGGGAACAAGTGTAAATATTTTTTCTCGCATTTTTCATCTGGGTCTAATGAAGACTCTCTGGGAGAACTTCTCCTGCACCTTCCCCAAAAAGGCTTCTGGTTCTTATTTCAATATGGCTCATCCCAACCATGTTTTCAATCAAAGTATCTCTTGGCCATTTTACATGGAAGGCTAACTTACTCGGTGTATCTCTCATTTTTGGTTTTCTTTCTCTCCCTTTGTCTCCTCCCATTTCTGTATCTGGTTTCATCACTTCCTCAGATTTTTTTTCAGCCTTCTCAGAGGATAATTGATTTATCACATGGATTTTCACTGTTTATTTTTCCTCCTTTCTCCCAGATGTGTTTTCTTCTGTGGTTCATTAATACATGGCTCGTTATTTTTCCTTACATTATTCCTCTTTGTTTTCATGGTGTTATGTATTCCTTCAAACTTCTCCATTGAAAAGATTTTCCTACCCTTCCTGTCTCCATGGGTATCATCCAAAGGTCACTGAAGTCAATGAAAGACTCCCATTGAAGTGGGATCTGGATCAAGCCTTAAACCTATCCCTCCTTCCACCTCTCTACCTTTTCTCGCAGTCCTTTCCTTCTTTTCCCCTGCCTCTGATCTCTGATTTTCATTTTCAGTAGCTTCCCAACTTCCCCTTCAAATTCATTTCCTTTGCCCCACTCCAGACAGTCCACCCCCTTCCGTTTCTTATCACTGATCCAGTCATATGCCTGGCCAGATCTTCTCTTCACATCCTGCAGCCTCAGTCAGTTGCTTCCTGAAGATATTTGCCCTGAATCTTTGGGCTCTGATTGGCCAAGTTTAACATAGAACTTCTAGGGTCTTTGTGTCTGTCACCTAGGAGTGATAAATGGTGATACAGGGTAGGAGCTATACCTGAGACAGCCTTTGAAGATACTGCTTCAGCAGGCCTGGTGCTCTTCAAGTCCTTATTTGGAGACTCCTCACTGCTGCTGTTTCCTGCACTGGAGCTCTTCTAGAGGTGGCTCACGGTGACAGGTAATTTGGGGAAGAAGGTTAATTCCCTCCAGACATCCATCCAGCTCTACCAGGGATGATGGGGAAGAAAATGTGGGGAAAAAAAAAAAATCATTGGTGGATATGTATATATTGGGGTACTTTTACAGTTGGCTGGCATTTTTCACTCGTAACTAGAGTATTTTTATTGAACAGATGTTGCGCAGACCCGGTTCTTTTAAAATACATAGCTGACATTAAGTACACATAATTAAACTTAATTTCATTTGAAATTCCATTTAATTTTTGTAATGACTTCACAGGCCAGTTTTCTATGTGTCTCTGGCTGTGGGGAAGTGTCTGTAGGGAGGGATTTGTATGGATGGAAGCAAATGGTTCTATCGTTAAGCTTCTCATTGGCAAAGCCCTTTGTCTTAAAGAGAGAGTGAGGGATGCCAGTGCTGGAAAGAGACTCCGATCATTTAAAAATAAATGTGTGGGGAGAATGAATTACCCATTTAATGCAAGTTTATTATCTTACCCACGTATCCCAATTCATGTTTTAGCTAATGTGATCATTAATATCTATGTAGGGTACTTAAACGACTTCCATTACCACAGTATCTGAATATTTCAAGATCTTTCAATGTATTTATCCCCAGAACACTCTGCAAGGTAGCTTTATACTGACTCTACGGGTGGGGAACTGGAGCAGAGAGACACTCAAGTCTGGTGAACACTGCAGACCTATATCGGTAGGACTGTGTTGCTCAGGGTGTGAATAATCCACACCCCTGAGTGACGTAGTTACACCAATCTAACCCCCTGTGTGGATAGCGCTGTGTTGGCGGGAGAGCTTCCCCCTCCAACATAGCTACTGCCTCTGGGGGAGGTGGACTGACTATGCCAATGGGAGAGCTCTCTGAGAGTGACTGCCTTAAAGTGCTACAGCGGCACACTTGCATCGGTGTAGCTGCACCGGGGCAGCATTTTAAGTGCAGACCTGCCCTAAGCGACCTGGCTAAAGTCACACAGGAAGCTTAGAGCAGAGCAGGTCTTCTAAGTACAAAGCTAGCACCCTAGCCGCTAGGCTGTCCTTCCTTGCTAATATCCAGTGGTGTAAAGCGTTCTCAAAACTAGGAGCTTTAGAAGAAACTGAACATTCTGAACCAGGGCTTTTTTAGAGGGATATATATATATATATATATATATATATTTTTTGTAATTTAAAGTGCAAAAACAAAAAGCCAACACTTCTGTTCAGTGTAAAATGACTTCCTTCCCGTAGCCAGTGAAGGGAACAGGATCTGCAGTGTGACCAACGTTTTCACCCATCAGTGACTTTCCCAGCAGCTGTCACAATGTTATTCTTTTCAACAGCCTCTTTTGTTTGGTTAAGAAATTATATCAAACATTTCAGTTCTGATCCTGTAAAAAGGAATTAAAGTTTTGGCAGCTGGGTTTCATCCAAAAAAAATAAATAAATAAAATAAAAAAAAAGTCCTCTATGTTGGTTAGGCCTTAATTACTTTCAGCATCCCGAGGCCTAGTCAGCCCTGGAGAGAGCTACGCTAGGGGCCTTGCTTTCTCTGTGTCTGTTGAGTGATGTGCTAAGTAAGTGGAAATGATAATGCCGTGTGACAAAGCAGCTGTAATAGACTTTCTGTGTTGTGAGTGAAGGAGCCTTTAATTAGAATTGAAGGTTATTCTTGCTGTGGGATATGGTTCAAAAGCCAATGCAGTTTGTCTTGAAGTCTTGTTTTGTGAAATGCTGCTGGCAAAGATGCGCAATATAATCTCTAATGATGGGGGGAAAAAATCCCTGAACCCATAATTATTCGTGGTGTATCGCGGCTTACTGGGACATGACTGATACCAGAAAGGGCTTAATCGAAAGTTCTTCTTCTTTTGGCCATTTGACCCTAATATCTCTGGAGCCAGCTGAATGATCTGAGTGGTAGTGGTGATGTGACTCCAGCTCATGGAATATCAAGTCTCCTATGGGCCAAGTGGTGGGGTTGGGAGAACCACAGAGATAACACTGGCAGGTGCTGATTGTAGGCTTCAACTTTCTAAAGCATTTCTTGTGTGCAGTGTAGTTGTAACTGTCTAGGTCACAGGATATTAGAGAGACAAGGTGGGGTGAGTAATATCTCTGGAACCCATACGGGGTATCATCAAACAACTACAGTCCTTGCTCAATAGGGACCCCACCCTGAAATAATTTTTTCCTGAACCCCCACTTCTGGCCTTCAAAGAACCCCCCTGACGTCTCCGAGCTCATCATCAGAAGCAAGTTCCCCACAGACCAAGACATAACAACTCAAAGCAGCACCAAACCGTGCCAGAACAATAGATGCAAAACCTGCAGACATATCTCCACTACTACAATGATCAGCACTTCTCCCATGACACACCTTTCAGGTGTCATGGGTCCTAAACATACTGATCACATGTGGTATACCTCTTCAAGTCCAGTAACTGCCCCAATAACAACGATGTGGTTGAAACCAGACAATCACAACACTCTCGAAGGAACTCTGTCATTTTCCGGTGACCAGACAAAAACACACTGTCGCCTGTGGGTGAACACTCTTCGCAAAGCGATCACTCTATAGCTGACCTATCGGTCCTCATCCTCAAAAGAAACTGGCACAGCAGTTTGAAAAGAGGAGCCTAGAGCTTAAATTCTTTACTCTGCTAGGCACTAAAAATCATGGACTGAACAGAGACGCTGGATTTAGATCTTTGGCGTATTAGAACAGTCTGTAACCCACTAACCCCCTCTTGTCCTATGACTGTAGAGGTGTCAACGAGCCACTCTACCTTGACTGGTCCCTTACAACACGTGCTATCTACTTGTGCTAAACAATCTGTTTCACCTTGAATTTAGCTGTGATGCTGGGAGTACCTTTCCCAGACCTGGAGAAGAGCTCTGCATGGCTCACAAGCTTCTCTCTCATGGACAGAAGCTGGTCCAATAAAAGAGATTCCCTCACTCACCTTTTCTCTCTCAAGCACTTCTTGGTAGACAGCCACAGAATGGCATTATAGTTTTCTTGGATCTCACAGGTTGGTGTAAAAGTGGTGAGAGGCTGCCAACCAGAGACGAATTTAGGTTGACATAAGGAGTGCCCCCGACACTACCCGTTGGGGTTCTCCAGATCCAAGAAAACCCCCTCAGGCCAATTGCACTAGTTCTTCTTCCATGTGGTCTGACCTGCTCTCCTGCTCCTCTTCCGATCTGTAGCTCTTTTCAATTGTATTCACACTGAAGCTCCTCAGAGTACTCTGGCATGTTTTTGCAGCAGTTGAGAGCTTCAAAAACTCCTTGTGCAAACAGCAACACTTTCTTACTGTGGAGGCTCCCTCCCTCCCCGCAATTATATGAGAAGACAGCCTATCTCACAGAAGATCATTCCGTTTCACTAATGGGAATGTCAAGCTCATCCTTCCTGCCTTGGGAAGACCTCATGTTCATTCTAGTTGTTCTGCACCTGGAGGGGGACTGTAACAAGATCAGTTCACTCTTTGTTGGTAGAAGTAAGACTAGGGGACAGCCTAGGTGTCTTTACCCATTACCCACATCATGCCTGCTTGAAACTGGGGATCAGAATATGGTCCATTTGGGGCTTTTTTTGTCTATTCTTGGGGCTTGCGCTGGTGCAGCTATACCAATATCTGACACCGGAGCTACATCACAATGTAGATGAGGTCTGAATCTCGACAGCCTTGCATCTATTACTCTTGAACAGAGTAAGTGCGAGGTGGGTGCATAATGCTACCAAATCAGAATAATAGAGATTTACACACATTTTGCTCTGAGGTAATGGCTACGCCAGGTGCAAAGAGGCAGAATCAGTCCCACTTGCTCTCCTCCACTTCTCAGTCAGAGCAGAGAAAGGGCAGGGGACCAGTCTGTGGCATGAGACTTTTAACTGGTAGATGGCAATGTTCCAGGAGGATTAATTTCGCGGAACTTGCTTATGTTGGAGAGAAATCTCACTGCGAGTGATGTGAAAAGTCCATCAAAAACACTAAAGCAAGATGAGACTTGCTCTACATTTTACTATAAATGGGTTTGACCCTAGCTGAATTTGTTGTAAGCAGGTCCTAGTGCATTTCAAACATGTAATGAGTGTTGGGGCACTTCACTCTGAAAAGTATCAGGAGGTAGCCCTGTTAGTCTGCATCCACAAAAACAAAGAGGAGTCCGGTGGCACCTTAAAAACTAACAGATTTATTTGGGCATAAGCTTTCATGGGTAAAAAACCCCACTTCTTCAGATGCATCTCTGAAAAGCAGCTTGAATACCAATATAGATTCAGATTTCAGACACCTCAAGGAATGGGGCCGTTTTGAATCTGGGATTTTGGTCTGAGCCCCTTTCTACTTAAAATAAGTCTAGTTTCTACACAAGTGTCTGGATTGGTCTTGGATGTTTCTCCCTTTATAGAATGTGGATTTGCCTCCCTTCTGGATGCAACTTAGGGAAATGTAATCAATCAGTAGGCATAGTAATGACCTGTTCAGCATTGGTGACAGTTGGAGAGATTGCTTTACATTTAACAAGTGCTCACTGGTGGGGATGGAGGTCCAGAGGTCAGCACCTCCTGACTCCAGAGATTCATTCATTAGGTGGAATTTGAGTAGGGGGAACCACTGGTGTTCAACTTGTAAAGAGCACCGTGGTCATGGCCTCAAATCGATGTTCTGCTGGAGCTGGTTTGGCGGTCTCTGAAAGAGGTGTGAGTATGCGGCTGGGGCGGTTCAGCAGTTATGGCTTGGCAGTCAGGAACATGGTGAAAGGAAGGCAGGGAAAAGTTTTGTGGGATCATGGTCAGATTGTGTCTCTGGTCAATTGTACGGAACAGATTGAAAGGGGTGGCATTTGTCTTTGGCAAGATAGTAAAAGAAGTATGGTCCAAATGCTTGAATGATGGGGAGTGAGTTACCTAAATGCCAAGGAGATGGGTTTCATAAAGGGAAATGCCAGTGCATAATCATTAAAGAATTCTCTTTTAGCCATTTTTAGCTGTTTTTATAGAGCAGCAGAAATCATGCAGTCAAGTTAGACTGTAAGCAGAGTGTGAAGATAAAGAATGCTGTGGCAGGTGCAATTAATTTCTATAGTTTTATTTTCAAATCGTTGACTCTTCTCTGTCAGGTAGCTAGGCCACTCCAGGCTTTCGGCAGGCCACGATCGTCTTATGACAGACAGTTGGCTGCCCTGCAGATGTCTACAACCTTGTGTCCCTGGGTCCTTTCTCCAAAAGCAGTCATCCTGTTTCTTGGTGTTTCTTTAGCTATGTCATTGTACACCCCCAGGGCAGACCAATAGTTGATGTAACCCCAGAGTAGCTTTTGCAGAAATGTATAGAAACTTTGCAAGCTTAAGAAAATAAAATAAAATATATGCATTAAACAAAAAATAAAACATGAGGTTTTTCCCTGTCTCTTTGTCAGGGGGCATTTTGTTTGGATGGTGCCCTACTGGCTCTTTCTGTCTTGCTTGGGTGACTAGTTGCCTTATTTCTCCCACTGTCTGTAAAGAAATGCTCAATCCATTGAGGCTCAAACTACCAAAGCCATTTTAGTTTTTCCCTTTCCCTGTCTGTCTGTCTCTCCATCTTTGTCTCTTCCTCTTTGTTTCAAATTAGCATCACAGCTGAAGTGTGAAGCCTGCTGGCAGCCAACCAGTAATTACTGTATAATGAAAGAGAGGAACATCTGTCTAAACTGGGACTAGATAACAGCTGTAATTGATTGCCACATCATGGAGTTT
This sequence comes from Lepidochelys kempii, assembly GCF_965140285.1. NCBI lineage: Eukaryota > Metazoa > Chordata > Testudines > Cheloniidae > Lepidochelys > Lepidochelys kempii. The sequence continues at coordinate 18,505,753 of NC_136394.1, read as the reverse complement.
GACCACCAGCAGATGGTGAGGGCCAGTTTTTATAACTGATCACAGCAGTGAACCCAGGGACTTGATATGACTCTTCAGAGGTGAATTACACCTGTTATGAAGCAGCCATGCAAGGCTCAGCCATCCCCCTTCTCCTTTTTTAAAATACTACGCTCCCCTTTAGAGCCCTAGTATAATACATCGTATACTGTTGCTAATCAGGAACAAGGAGGAGGAAAGAGCCACTGTCCATGAAAATGTACAATTGGACTGTAATTAAGTAGTGGTTCAGCAGAAGCTGGTAACACTTTTAGTTGCAAGATGGGAAATACCTCCAAACGAAGATGCATTTGCCAAGCAAGTTCAAATTCACTGCAAAGCAGAAGAATCGCATCAGAGAGAGGCTTTTAAAAAGCAAACGACACAGCTGTTTGCTATAGGTAACGTGGTCTCCTGCACCAAAGTTAAAAGTCATGGAGTAGTTTTTCTGCAAATTCACAACTTGTGTTCTCAACTCTGCATTGTATTTTGATGGCACAGTTGACAGGAAAAGGTCTGAGTTCATCCCAGCATCAGTTCGTAAACCTACAGTATAACAAAAGGCCTGTCATTCTTCCAACTTGTTAGAAGCTTATTTGTGGCAGAATCTCTCCTGCATGAAGATGCACTCAGTGTAGAAGAGGAAGAGGGGATGTCAAGGAGCCTGTAATAGCTCCTAGATTCTCAAACTGCTCTGGTTCTGTCATAAATTAGAGCCGCCTCGGAGCCATATGCCAGCTGAGATTTGCCCTGTGGGAGCTCTGTTCTGCTCCGTCCCCCCCCCAGCACACGCCCTTGTTGGGATGGCGGTTGATGTCAGAGCTGGCTTGGCTTTATGCCAGCTGAGAATTTCCCTTTGCCAGAGGTGTTGTCCTCTGGCCAGCTGCAGCTAGATTGTGTTGTCTTTGTGCTACTGAAGCAATACGAAGGAGAAAAATGAGAATTTGGCCCAAGTGGTCTGTGTTGTTACTGAGACCCCTTGGAAGGGATGGACTTAAGTCTCTGTATTCTCTGGACTAATGCACCGGTTGTGACTGAAAATAAGGCTCAGGAAGATTAGACAGCCAACCAGAAAACCAACAAAGAAGGGGGAGAAGGAAAACAGACTGTGTTAGGGTATCATTCCCCAGGCCGCTAGCCCAGACAGGCAGGGCAAATCTGATACGAGTTTCCATGGAAAGCAGAGCTCTCTTAAGTGGATGAATTACAGGCAGAACGAGGTGTGATTCCTAAGCATGGCAGAGGTTCATCTTTCCTAGTGTTCAGTCATAGGGTTAATTGTGAGGCAATTGGTGCTGCATTTCAGAGGTCAATATAGGACCAATTAGCTCAGGTATCTGAAGCAGTTTCACCTTGCGTGATAGCCCCTCCTCCCTTCTTTGCTGTGACTCAGTTGGACAGAGAGCTTCCCTGAGATATTGTGTAAAACAGCAGCCTGCTTTAAACTGTGCAGTCTGTCATTAATTCACCTAATAAATCACAGCATAAGAACAAGAATCTCCCAAGATTAACATCTACAATCAATTGGAAATTACAACATTGGCTTTCATAGCCAACGTTGATCGTTAAGTCACAGAAAATGTATTACTTTACAAATCTGCTTATAAAAAGTGTGTTGACTTGCAGCCTTTATAGATTGCACTTGTTGTTGGATATTCAGGGTTTGGGGTTTTTTTTATAAAAAGGTTAAATAACTACAGTTATCATGCTCTGAAGTCTCCTTGTATTACAAAACTTGACAGGCAGCTGTTTGGTGCAGGTTGTTATTTCTCTGCGAGAATCCTATTAAGGGATGCACGTTTATGGTGATTCTCTTCTCCTTGTGAATCTCAAAATCCATTTACTGTGTCGATTGATACATTAAATGTCAGATGGGGAGAAAAAAATCTTTAAAGAATCCAAACAAATCAATTTTCATTGGTTTGTGCCAGCCAACCTGTCACAGTAGGACATATCTTTCTTTTTACCCTCCCTGGTTGCAGTAGGAGAAGTAATTCTACTGTGAACACAAAAGACAAAGCTATTGTTTAAAAAACTTTTTACTTTTTATTTTATTTTATTTATTTTTTTGAAAGAGCAAGAATAAAAAAGTATAGCATGCTCTGCATTGTTATGGAGGATTCCAGTTAAAAGGAAAAACACGCTTTCTCACTCTCACACACATACTCTCTTTCCCCCTCCACATTGCATAGGATACCTTAGGCCCCAGATCTGCAATAGATGATGAGATTAATGGAACTACTCATGTGATTAAGTTTAAGCACCTTATAGGCATGTGCAGGATCCAGGGCATTGGTCATTTCACTGCAGACTTTGCAAAAGAACCAGTCCTTTATGTAATGTGTGGACATTTTCTGTTGATTGGAGGAAGACAGGTGTCATGGATTGGATCACAGAAACCACCTTGGAGCTGCCAACTGATGGGCCAAGACTACTTCTGCCCCTGCTTTCCCTGCCAGCTCGGGAGTCCAGCACCCTGTCTTGCTGAGCCAGACAGGCCAGTCTGCTCCAACACAGACACAGGGCCTGAACCACCTGCCCCAAGGCTGCAGACTTAATTGAAAGCAACTTAAGAAGTGTTCCTGTCTCTAACACTCAGATGCCCAACTCCCAATGGGGTCCAAATCCCAAATAAATCTGTTTTACCTTGTATAAAGCTTATACAGGGTAAACTCATAAATTCTTTGCCCTCTGTAACACTGATAGAGAGATATGCACTGCTGTTTGCCCCCCCTAATGTATGGTATTAGTAATGTAATATGTAATTAGTATGGTACTAATACATACTGTGGGTTAATTAATAAGTAAAAAGTGATTTTATTAAGTCACAGAAAGTAGGATTTAAGTGGTTCCAAGTAATAACAGACAGAACAAAGTGAATTACCAAGCGAAATAAAATAAAACACACAAGTCTAAGTCTAGTACAGTAATAAAACTGAATACAGATAAAATCTCACCCTCAGCGATGTTTCAATACATTTCTTTCCCAGACTGGACGCCTTCCTAGTCTGGGCACAATCCTTTCCCTGGGGCACAGCCTTTTTTCCAGCTCAGGTGGTAGCTAGGGGATTTCTCATGAGAGCCACCCCCTTTGTTCTGTTCCACCCACTTACATATCTTTTGCATAAGGCTGGAATCCTTTGTCCCTCTGGGTTCCCACTCCTCTTCTTAATGGAAAAGCACCAGGTTAAAAATGGATTCCAATTCAGGTGACATGATCACATGTCACTGTAAGACTTCATTACCCACTTGCCAGCCCACAGGTATAAAGGAAGACAGAGCCATGGACAACCAATTGTCCTGGTTAATGGGAGCCATTAAGATTCCAAACCGGCCCACACTTTGCATAACTACAATAGGACCTCAGAGCTATATTTCATATTTCTAGTTTCAGATACAAGAGTGATATATTTATACAAATAGGACGACCACACTCAGTAGATTATAAGTTTTGTAATGATACCTTACAAGAGACCTTTTGCATGAAGCATAGTCCAATTACATTATATGATTTTATTAAAATATGCTAATTAGTGTGACTATAGAGTGCAACGTCACAGTAGGTATCCACTCAGCTTGCGATCGTATATGTGTGTGGGGGGGAAATTCCTTAATTTTGCATAGCTCTAGTTGAAATGGAACCAGGATGTTTCCACAGTTGCTCGCCACAAATTAAACCAAAAGCTGAAATGTCTAATAAAAATTCATCACCTTGACTTGTATTTGAAAAAAAGAATCTTAAAGGTTATTGTGTTACGTCTATCTGTCACATTACTTGTGGCCCTGACCACGGTGTTATCTCAGCATTTGAAATGGTCTTAAATATGCAGGAAGCATATTTTTTAGCTCATAAACAGATGGGATCTCAAGGTTCAAGTTTTGGCAAGTGGCAGAGGTGGGTGGGGCGGGAATTACTTTTGAATGCTAAAATGAGCCTGGCTATGTGCTGCTGTTTTATTTAATCTGGCCTAGGAGGTCCTCTCATATTTTTCGAAGCAGTCTCCTGCTGCACTACTGTCCTACCTCTTAATAAAGGAATCAATGCAGATTAAACCAGAGCTGGGATGGAAGCAGCAGGCTGCAAATTAGAACAGCGTTTTAGAAGCAGGATTTGGATCCCAGCTCAGCGGAGGCTGAGGGCATTAGCTGAGGGGATGTCAGGATCTGGGGAGTGTACCAATTGAATGCCATTCATGGTGCACGCCTGCCATGCAGCTTTGCTGGCAAGAGTCTCTGGAGAGAGTACGGGGAGGAGGAGAGGGCACGGGAGAGAATAGCTTGAAAAAGAAAGAGGAGACAAGAAACCCAATATAGAATCTCATTGTGGAGAAGGACAATCTTTGCATGAGAGTGGAAAGATCCAACCTGAAAAACCCACCCACCTCTTCCTTAAGCAAACCTGCCTCTTCCCTTGCTGGTGGCACCTCAGGGTTAAAGTCCCTTTGCATTTACATGCATTCCACAGCAGTGGAGATGGCAGCAGCCTGCACACTTGACATGGAGAGCCCCTTTGTGCTCCCAACTCCCGCATGAGCAGTGGGTCAGCGAGTGAGCAGAGTTTGAATAAGCAGCTCTTGTGTCTTCTTATGTCTCTCTGATCCCTTGAAAAAAACCGGCATAGGAAAGGCAGCGAGGCAATGCCAAGGCCTCCTAAATGTCACAGTAATGTCAGCAGCCCTGGCAACAGAGCAGCCTCCAAAGAGCAAAAAGCTTTGTAATATTTATACAAACAGAATCTGTTAAAAAACCATTTGCCTGTCATAGTTCAGGCATTCGGAATCCTCTCACTCTTTTCAGCTTTGGAGAGCGGGTGGTGGGTTGGGGGTGAGTCTGTTTTCTGGGCATCTGCTGTGGTTTGGGGTTAAGTTGTTAGTTAAAGCACATGTAGCCAATCAGGATCCTGGCAGGTGTAAATGTGACAGTTTAGTACTTCATACACCAATAACAGGGGTGGCGCCTGCCATCCTTAGGGGATCAAAGTGCTTTATAGGCTTTGATGGAATAAGCCTCTCACCCCAAATTCAAATATGAAGTGGCTCAGTATCATTATCCCTGTTTAGATGAGTGAACGGAGGCACAAAATGGTTAAGGGACTTGCCCAAGGTCCTGCAGTGAGTCAGTGGCACAGGCTAGGAGGAGACCTTTTCACCAGTCCTGCACGTTATGTACACACAGACCGCCTTTCCCTTTCCAGGCTGTGCACACAGTAGTATAGGCTACTGACTGCACCACACTTTATTTTTATTGTAGCACCTGCTATGTTTAAGTGCAGCCTGAAGTTGATACGTGCCCCCACACCACCACCCTCGGTCTTCCCCCCCACACCCCGTGCCGGAGGAAGTGCGGTTCTGCAGCTGTGACAGAACGTACTCAGAAGCAATCAGTAAATTGGAGGAGACAGTGTTGTTATGCTATGTACAGTCATCCCGGCTAAACCTGTCTTCTGTCCCACACTGTACTCTAATCCCAGGGATTGCCATAGCTGCAGTCCACAGAGTCTGCCCATTTAGAGTTCCATAACTTCAACTTTCGGTAGGCAGCTGACATCCCAACCTGAATGGGCCGGCAGCATTCCTTGGCATAGACCCAGTCTGCTTGAACGGTTGCCCGAGATCCTCTCCATGCGCTACTGTGAGTTATTTAGGCTGGTGGAACTTGTTAAAGTGCTGCCGTTCCCTTTGGATAGGTACGAATTGTATTTGACACACACCCACGCGCTCTCCTCCAAGAAATTCTTTGTAACCCTTTTTTGTATTCACTTGCCCCTACCCCCATCGCTACACTCTCCAGACACAGCACCGAAGGCACGGTCCTTCCAGCCAAGGAGGGGCTCCTTCTAAATGTAGTCAGTGCTTCACCAAGAGCTACTAACAGATATGCTGCTAAATGATGCAGTGGACTATCCTCTACCCTTATGAGTTTCAGTCCCTGTTTTGGGTGAGCAAGAAACTGGAATGTTAATCGGATCTTCCTGGTCTCCAGTTTGGTGCTACAGAGACCTGGGTTTGCTTGAACTCTGCTGGTCCAGTTGTCCGAGCTGTGTTTGTGTGAATGAAAAGAGATACGCACTCAGGGTTAGCCTCTAGATCACCTGCAGTCAGCATCTGTTTCTGGCGGAGATGTAAATTGGGATAGGGCTTATCTCCAGTTGGGGAGGGGGAAATTATTCTTTTGTTCTGTACATTTCACTCTGAAATATTTCAGGGTGCCAGATCCCCTGAATGGTTAATGGTCCTTGCCTCTCACTGGGCCTTTTTCTCTGTTACACTAGGGCTCCTTTACACAACTCTGTCAGCATAAAGTGACCCTCAGTGAGTGGAAATAGCCTCCTAAAACTACTGTCTGGGCAGGGAGCCTTTCCAGCTAGTGTAGAACTGGAGTGTGATCTCTCTGCTGGCCCTGCTCCCAGCATAGGGGGCAGATTAGGGCATGGCACTGCACTACAGCTATTTGCTGTTTCCCAGGGCCCATAGGAGGCCTGGGGGCTGGGTAGGTCATGGCCCCGGCACAAAGTTGGCTTAAAGATGTCTCTGTCCCCTCACCCATTCCGTGCTCCGAGTGCAGAAATGGAGCAGCTGAGAATCAGACCCGCTAAGCACGACTTTCCTTCATTTGCTTGTGATGGCTGTAGAGTGGATGGATGGAGCCACACCGCTTATTGGAGTAATCGTGGTTCACAGCAGGTAGTGGGAGCTTTGATTACAGTGCATTATTTTCCTACTAACCATTTGACTATAAGTAGTGAAGGATGGTTTTAAAATGTCCTTTTAAAATTAATTTCAGGGTCTGTAGAGAGAGAACATTCGCATTTTTCCCCTCCGGTGTATCCTTAACAAGCCTACTGTACCTGCCTATGGCACACAGCATCCAGCAGTATCGGCTGTGTGATTTTCTTTGTTTTATTTTACCGTTCTCTTCTTCTAGTGGGGAAATTGCTTTGGGTGATGGGGGGAGAGAAAATGGAGGATGATTAACTGAGTGTTTATCCACCTTAGTGCCCTATTGATTGAACATATTGTGGGTATTTGACGCACGGTAGCTACTGTTTGCATAAATCTGTTCCTGTCTCGAATGGGTATATTTATTTCTGGCACCAAGTTATTGGTGATGCGTACCACAACGACCTATTCCTTTCTCTTAGGCTGTCGTGTAGACACAGCCAGTGTCGGCAAAACTTCCGTGGCTTAGGGGTGTGAATATTCCACCCCCCTTCCCCCCGAGTGACAAAAGTTACACCAACATAAGCATTCGTGTGCACAGCTCGCGGAGGTGGGTTTTACTTACGCTGTCAGCCTAGAGCTTCTTCACCACATGCGGTGCAGGTGTATTTGGTACAGCTGCGCCGTTGCATACACGTCCTTTTGTGAGTGAACCATTCCACTTGCTTCTCTGTTGTCTGGTCAATAGGCCAACCCCTGTTTGGCTGCCGGTGGCTGCAGACTCTACTGCCCTGTGCTCTTTTTGAATCATCAGTTTTGAAAGGTGAGAAATATAGAGGTTGAACAGTACCAATGTTGTCAGGTCTCAGGAGGAAGCTGTAAATTGCCTGCCCCAAAACACCAATGCAAAATGCTGACTTCTAGTGCTTGGAGACGGGGCGATCTTTGTGTGTTTTTACTGTTGCTCTGGCTGAAAAAATGCCATTGCTTTGACTCATTAATTCCCTGAAATATGTGAGAACTCTTGTAGTAAAAGCTCTGCTCTCCTCCAACCTGGGAGGAAACAATTCGATTAAATCTTACAAATGAATGGAATGAATTGTGTTTGGTGCTGTACAGGGATACATTAATCCGTATACGATTTCTCACCAGCTATTTGTGCACGTGCTAGCAAACGGCATAGCAAACGAGGGGGGATGGCTAAGGATTTCACCAAATGCATGTGAATTTGACTCCAGGAGGCTTGAGGCAAGCACTGCATCTTGCTGTGGCCTTGATCCTGCAACATGAGGTGCCTGGGGTAGTCCTGGTGATGCCCCATTACAGCATCGATGCCTGTGTTTGCACAGCACTGACCATGCTGGTGGTATTCAATAAGTAACTCCCCCTTCGCGCTGCCATGACAGGCTGGGAATGAACATTCCTCTTGGAGTTCTTCAGAAAAGCCATTTGCGCTCTGTTCATATTGCAGAGCATGTGGTCCAATTTAATGATTTTTTTTTAAAAAGGGGGGGGGGATTGAGGAGATCTGGGTTCACTGTCTAGGTCAGATGTCTTGTGTGTCCTGGAACAAGTTCCCGTGCCTCGGTTTCCCTCTCTGTACAATGGGGATAATACAGATCTACCTGGCTGGAGTGGCGTGAGTTTTAATTAGTGTTTGCAGAGCCATGTTAAATGGAAGACACTGTAAAGGAGCAGGGGTGGCCAACTTGAGCCTGAGAAGGAGCCAGAATTTACCAATGTACATTGCCAAAGAGCCATAGTAATATGTGAGCAGCGCTCTCCCCACCCCGCTCCCAGTGCCTCTCACCCACCGGCAGCCCTGCTGATCAGTGCCTCCCCCTCCCTCCCCTCCCCTCCCCGCTGTTTCGTGGCATGCCGGAGGCTCTGGGGAGGAAGGGTAGGAGCGAGGGCATGGCAGGCTCAGGGGAGGGGACGGGAAGGGGTGGAGTGGGGGCAGAGCCAGGGGTTGAGCAGTGAGCACGCCCCGGCACATTGGAAAGTTGGCACCTGTAGCTCCAGCCCCGGAGTCGGTGCCTGTACAAGGAGCCGCATATTAACTTCTGAAGAGCCACATATGGCTCCGAAGCCACAGGTTCGCCAGCCCTGGTGTAGAGCATCTTGGTGTCACCTGGGGAAATTGAGAGGCAACATAGTGACAATCCTTGCCTTCCCCCTTCTGCTCCTACCCTAAATATTTTAGGAATTGTGGGGACCCTTTTAACTGTGAAGGGGATTTTTCAATCCAGTGGGAGATAAACCTTCCAGTAGTGAGTAAACCGAGGAGGCGATGTCCCTTTAAAACAGCAGCTGCTGCCAAGGTCTGAATGCTGTGGTCACTAAATCATTTAGAGCCCTGCTGTAGCTGAGGGCTTCCAGCGTAGCCTTTTGTTGCTGTCACACAGTGGGATCTGGAGGGAGGCCAGGGCTGCAGGCGCCTATTGTGTGAGCAGGCCGCACATCTGCAGTGGAAGGCGAATGCTGGATGTCAGCTGCCTGAATAAAACTTTTCAAAAGTGGGTGTTGTAAGGGCCTGAAAAGGGGGCTGAGAGGGTTTTTTTTGTTTGTTTTTTTAGGGTTTTGGTTTTTTTTACGGTGCAGCCTGGTAGTTCAGGTTTCAGGCCATGTTTTGAATCTTGATATTCCCATAGTTAACTTTCCTGCAAGCTTTGAAATCTTTTTTTTTTTTCCTTTTAGCAGAGGGGGTGGTGGCAGCAAGGGAAGAACAGCCAGAATCTTTATAACTGTAATAGACTGCAACAAAAGGGTCTATTCACTTCTTGATGAACCAGGGCTTTACGTACGTTAAATCCCCACCACGTACTGAGAGGTGAAAATTGCGCTATGAATAGTGAAAAGAATCCTCCATTCTGTGCCCTCCCTCCCCCCGCCAATACACAGCACTTAACATTGCTGTGTAGTAATTGGGAATCAGGAGACCTCCCGGGTTGGGGTGGGTTGAAATTTCTGCTCTTCACTTCACCAAAGCTTCATACACAAGCTGCAGGAACTTGTATGGTTTTCTATGAATTTTTTTAGTTGGTTCAAATGTTTACAAACATATAGCCCACCAAATCAGGAGGACGAGGTAGGTGAGTCATTTCTAGAACAAACCACACAAATATCCAAAACACAAGACCGGGTAGTAATAGGAAAGGCTTAACTACCCAGCCATCTGTTGGAAAAGTAATGCAGCAAAACACACAGTTGTCAATACGTTCTTGGAATGTACTGGGGACAAATTCTTGTTTCAGGAGGTAGAGGAAGCAACCAGGGGACAGCCATTTTGGACTTGATTCTGACTAACAGGGAATTATGCATTTGAAGAAGGAAGGCAATTTGGGTGAAAATCTTCACGAAATGATAGATTTCATGTTTCTGAGCAAGAAAGTTGCAGCGCTGTAAAGTGGCAGTGTAGACGAGACACTAGGCAAGGAAGGGGAGAGACCCACAGAATAAAGACTATGAACTTTGAAAAAGCAGACTTGAACAAATCCAGAGAACTGACGGATACAGTCCCGTGGGAAGAACTCTAGGGGATAAGAGTTCAGGAGAGTTGACAGTTTCTCCATAAGACAGTATTAAAGGGCAACTACACACTGTCCCAATGCGAAGAAAAGATAGGAAGAATCGTAAGAGGCCAATATGGCTCTACGGGTTACTATATTTCAGGTTCCCAAAAAGAGGACACTGTGGGAGGGAGCAGGAGGGGGTGGGAAGAGCTCAAGAAGGGTACAGTTGGGGGTTCTGCAGTGGACATTTGTGGGGTGATGGAGGGGATACCTGAGGTGCTGCTCCCCGTCACGGTGTGGTGGGGCAGCTGGTGCAAGCCCAGAAGCCAATGCTAGCCGTCAGTCAGTGCGTCCTTGCCAGATCACCTTGTAGGTCTGAGAACCAGGGCTGGGTTCTGGAGTTACATCTGGCAAGGGACATAAAAGGCAATGATCTCCAAATACATTAGGAGCAAGAGAAAGATGAAGAAAAGGAGTTGAAGCCGGGAAGGAGAGCTAATAACAGATGACAAAAGAGAGGCTGAGGTGTTTAATGCCTGTTTTGCTTCATTCTTCACTAAAAAGGTGAATTGTGACAAGCTATTTAACACCGTTAATATTAACAACAAGGGGGAAACAACACAAGCCAGAACAGAAACGGAACAGGTTAAAGAATATTTAGATGTATTCAAGGCAGCAGAGGCTGATGAGTTTTATCCTAGAGTACTTAAGGAACTAGCTGGCGTGATCTCAGAGCAGTTAGTAATTATCTTTGAGAACTATGGAAGACAGGTGAGGTCCCAGAGGACTGGAGAAGGGCAAACACAGTACCTCTCTTTAAACAGGGGAACAAAGAGGATCTGGAGAATTACAGACCTTTCCCCCTAACTTTGATACCTGGAAATATACTGGAATAAATTATTAAACAGTCTGTGAGCACCTACAGGATAATAGGGTAATAAGTAATAGCCAACATGGATTTGTCAAGGACAAATCATGTCAAACCAGTTCCCCTTTTTGACAGGATTACTGGCCTAGTGGATAAGGGGGAAGCAGTAGGTGTGATATATCTTGATTTTTAGTAAGGTTTCTGACACTAACTCACATGACATTCTCATAAGTAAGCTAGGGAAATGTGGTCTAGATGAAATTACTATGAAGTGGGGTCATAACTGGGTAAACAACCATACTCAGAGTATTATCAATGGTTTGCTAACAAACTGGGAAGATTTATCTAGTGAGATCCCACAGGGGGTCTGTCCTGGGTCAGATACTACTCAGTGATTTTCATGAATGATTTGGATAATGCAGTGGAGAGGATGCTTATAAAATGTGTGGATAACACCAAGAAAGGAGGGTTTGCAAGCACTTTGAAAGACAGAATGAGAATTCAAAACAACCTTGAGAAATTAAAGAATTGATCTGAAATCAACAAGACGAAATTCAATACAGGCAAGTGCCTTAAGAAGGAAAAATCAAATGCACAGCTATAAAATGTGGAGTAACGGGCTAGAGAGTTAGTGACTCACAAATTGTATATGAGCCAACAATGTGGTACAGTTGCAAATAAGTCTAGTTTCTGGGGTGTGTTAACAGGCATGTAAGATACAGGAGGTAATTGTTCTACGCTACTCAGCACTGGTGAGGGACCAGCTGAAGTACTGTGTCCAGTTCTGGGCACCAGAAAGATGTGGACAAATTAGAGAGAGTCCAGAGGAGAGCAATGAAACTGATAAGACCTGATCTTTGAGGAAAGGTTAAAAAAACGGAGTATGTTTGAAGGGAAAAGACTGAGGGAGGACGTGATAAGTCTTCAAATATGTGAAGGACTGTTATAAAGAGGATGGTGGTCAGCTGTTCTCCATGTATACTGGGTGTAGGACAAGAAGTAATGGGCTTAATCTGCAGCAAGGGAGGTTTAGGTTAGATATCAGGAAAAACTTTCTAGCTATAAGTGTTGTTAAGTTCTGGATTAGTCTTTCAAGGGAGGTTGTGAAATCCCCAGCACTGGAGGTTTTAAGGACAGGTTAGACAAACAGGTTAAGGGTAGTCTAGGTATACGTGGTCTATCCTCAGCTTCGGGGGCTGGATTTGATGACCTCTTGAGGTTCCTTCCAGCCCTATATTTCTGTGGTTCTATGTATTCCAGTGGGGATGGGTTCACATCAAGGCCAGGATACTTGTTAAACTTTTTATACACACAGACGAAAAAAGCATGCATATGTCTTATTAGTGCAGTCAAAATAATTGCTTTAAATTTGGTATTAAGCATATACATTGTACTAGTTCCCAGGGAGCTTAAAGCAGGATCATGGCCCAGGATGCTAGGTGCTGTACAAACACATAGCAGGATGTGTTCCCTTCCCTGAATCGAATATTTGGAACATTAAAAAAGAGTGTGTGCCAGCAGGGTGGAAGAAGTAATCTGAGGAAATGGGAGAGATATTGGCCCCTTCTATTGAACTTTGTAACTAAGATTTGCAGCCTTTGAGCTTGTTTGGCTCCTGGTTGATTACATATCCAGAGAGCAGCGGTTGCCTGAAGTGCTTTTTTCCATCACAGCTTAATTCAACAGTTCTCAAACTGTGGGTCAGGACCCCAGAATGGATCACAACCCTGTTTTAATGTGGTCTCCAGGGCTGAATTAGACCTGCTGAGAGCAGGGCCAAAGCCCGAGCCCCAAGCCCGAGGGCTTCAGCCCTGGGCAGTGGGGCTCAGGCTTTGGCTCCAGCCCTGGACGGCAGGGCTCAGGATACAGGGCCTCTGTCTGGGGCTGAAGCCCTTGGCTTCAGCTTTTGGTCCCCTGCCTGGAGCGGTGGGGCTTGGCCTTTGCCTCCCCCTTCTTCCCCCCCAACTCGGGGTGGCAGGGCTCAGGCAGGCTCAGGCTTCAGTCCCCGCTCCTGGGGTCGTGTAGTAATTTTTGTTGTCAGAAGGTGTTCATGGTGTAATGAAATTTGAGAACTCCTGGCTTAGTTAGAAGGCTGTGTCCTTTTCTGATGGAGATGGGGAACTCAACCCAGTGATCTGTCACCTCCACACTGAAATTGCTGTACTTGGATTGCTCAGAAAGACCATTCAGACTTAAGGGTGGTGTAGGTGGTTGCTGGCTCAGGGAGCATATTACACTGGTCCTTCACAGGTTGCCCCAGCCTCCATTTTATTTTCTGGTGCGGTTCAAAGTGATGTTTTTTACTATAAAGCTCATGGGTTGAGGCTTGGCTACCTTAGAGTTCTCTTCTCATATTCATGATCAACAGTTGAGATCAGCTTGAAAATGTACTGCTTGAAATATCCGCCAGACATAGCCTGAGTTTGCTGATGTTCCTGGCATACCTTCAAAGCCTATCTCAGGTCTTTCCTCAGGGGATGAGTTAAATGGGGACAGTTCCCCTTTTCTTTGTGGAGGGAATATTTTTAGTGTTGCAATAGGTGTTATGCCATCTGTATGCAAATGCCATTAGAAATTTGATTGGCACAGGATTGAAATAATATTTTTTTATCATTTCCTACATGTTCAGTCTGCAGTCGTTCAGAAACCATTTTTTTCTGCGTAAAGGTTATATTTTGGAATAAAGGAAAGATACCTCTTCTGCTCACCACCACAGCCTTGTTAGCTTAGCCTTCCCTTTCATACTCTCAGGGATTTCGGGTGGGAAGGACAGGTTGAGATTGTGTTGTATCTCCTTAGAACTAAATGAAGGGGAGGGAACAAACCTTACAACTAGAAACCATCTTCTCTTCGTGCACATATGTCTTTTGTTAGAATGCTGTTGGGAATCGTGTTCATGCATAGAATAAACATTGGATTGTAAGCTGCTTGGGGCAGGGACTGTCTTTTTGTTCTGTGGTTGGTACGGTGTCTGCCACGGTGGGGTCCTGATCCATGACTCGGTCTCATAGGTCCTATCATTCTATATAAATAATAATAATTAATAAAACAACAACTTTTCTAGTGACCTGGAAAAGGCCGAATTTAGACGTCGGGTTTTCAGCAGGGATCCAAAACTCTATCCCTGGAAAAATGCAAGAAAAAAACATGAAACATATTTTTATAACCACCCTTACCTTGCACTCCCTAGATTCTGCTTCATGGAATCAAAGCTTTCTCTGAGATTTCACACCAGCTGGCTCTTTCTTTGGGAAATATGCTAGGAAAAGTCACTGGATTTATGAAACCACTTCCTGTCTGGCCTAGACTAGCAATATACTTGGCAACACAATTGGTTTCCAGAAGTTAAAATTAACTGCATTATTTTTCACATGTCTCTCACTCAGCGGATACCACTAATGATTAAAGTGGAGACTCAAAGATAACAGTAAAAGTGAGTTTAAATCAGGTAATGATTCAAGACCTATTAAATCTAAATAAGTCACATTTTTTTGGTTGAAATTTATTCAACCTTCATATTCTCTTGCTATAATCAATCTCCTCTGTTAATTCAGCACTTTTATTCCCAATATGAGTTTGGTCTTTGTCTACTCTAACCAAAGCTGAGTTTGTTTGGGGTTCTCTTTCTCAACATTTTCACAGCAATTCAGACCTATTCAGCTATTGAGTATTCTAGGTAAATTCTGGTCCTGGAACCCAGGTTAGTCGTCTTTCTTCACAACTCTGTTTCTATTCAGAATATCTCATCAGGAGTTCGAGTTAATAGAACTTTTTATAGAACAGTGAATTTTCCCCGTTTCTGTGTAATTTAGTCCCTCAACTGATGCCCAACGGACAGATTGGGTTCCAGTTACTCTGCTAATATTTCAGTGAAAAATACTTCAGCTCATCTAATTTAATTATCTATCCACCATATATTTCTTAGCCTTTCTTTGTTCTCAACTTTGTCTAATCTCATAGTTTTAAATCACAGCTTCATGGCCCGTACACTATATCATATAAAATCTATTGTCTGTAACTCAGTTCTCTGGGTTTTATAGTACATTTTCTCCTTTTTTTCGCATCAAAAGCATTAAACCTTTTCTAGGTAGCAGGCAAAAATATCATTCCACCACCATCTTTAGCTTCCTAAGGGCAAGATTCAAAAGGATTCTTTTTCATCAGGAGGAACTCAGATGGGGGCTAAGTGCAGCTAGAGAGCAAAAACGTGGGCCAAATTTTTATTGGAGTAACTGTGATGGTTCTTGGGTACCCAGGACTGAGAGTCACCTTGTTACCCTATACCGCCAGTGAGAGGGAGACCTGCTTGTACTTAACTGGTTATCCGCTTCCTCACTCCCACCAGCCTGATAGCCAGCCATACAATCTCCTCTGGGCTATGCCAGCCCTTACTTTGCAGGTTAACAGTAGCTGTACCCCAGTCCCTGAGGCCCAATGAAGTGTTTCCCTGTAGTGCCCAGCGCTGTATCCACTGAACTCTCTCAGAAATACCTGGTCTGTTGTCCCCAAAGGAACAGTGTACGGCTCCAATGATTCAACTCAGGATCAGCTCTGAGCATACTACACAGCACTGAGATATATTTATAGTAAAAACAGTATGGTTTTCATCAGTGTGTGAATAAAGATAATGGACTCAAAAGGGTTACATATAAAACAAAATCATAACAGGATTTATAGGTGCTCAACTTAACCGGCTAACCTTCTGCCTAAAGAGGTTTATTTCACCCCAAATGTCCTCTGTGTTGTTGTTTTTTTTTTGTTTTTTTTTTCCAACCAAGTTTGGTTGAGATCCCATTTGCATGTGCTTTCCGCTTACTTCCTGAGTGCAGGATAAAGGAGTGTCTCCTTGAGTTCAACTTATATCCTCAAAGCTCATTGTCCGTCCTCAGGGACAGTAAAATCTCCCCGTCGCTTGTTTTTCCCCTGAGTTTTGCTTCTTCCCTGTTGATTTCACATCCCCCGCTTGACTTGGTATGTAAATAGGGCTTTTATGGTGTTGCCTTCCATTACTTAATTTACTTGCCGATAGACAAGAGGTTTATTCACCTATCTGTCAGGAAACCTGTTTGTCAACTCTGCCTTGATACAGACTTTAGGAACATATTTTCAGCATACATTCAGAATTCCTCACACAGTGTCTGTACCCACATTTCACAGCAATATTAATGTCCAGCATGACCCTGGCTTTCATTTGAGACTTCCCATTATATTCTTTGGTGAACCAGAATGTACATACCAGGATTAGGATATTCGTGTAACCCCCTTGCCAGTTGGCATTGAGGGGCCATAGGTCACTGGAGCAAAATGTTGGATGACATTAAAAGGGCTTTCTGTATTCTGGGATGGAGTTTGCATCCCCAGAGAAAAGGCTCTGAAGTACTATGTTGACCAGTGTGGTAAAAATGCTTAGTTACATTTATATAAAAATAGGGGTTTAATAAATCTGGGCATGATCCTGTGAATTATTGGAACCTATCCACCAATGATGGATCACACATCAGAAGTGGCTGGAGAGGAGATTGCCAGCTGTTCTGTCAGTGGCTTATAATCCCCAGGCTGATAGTAATGTACTGTTGCAAATACTGGTAGCTAGTGCATTAAATGTTTGCCTTAGGTTATGAAAATGAACAGTGTGCATTAGAAGTAGTGTGCAATTTTTGGTGCAGTGCATGGCATAAGCACTTAGCTCACGCTTTTTCCATTGATATTATAGAGAGTTGTCTGTCTAAACCGTTGCAACTTACTCTGTATTTTTGCACATTAATACCGCTTGACGAGATTGGGAGTGACCATTTTAACAGCATCCTGTGTAAATACTATTGTTCCACTCTCAAATTGCTAAAGCTATTTAGTGATTGTAACATGATTAAATCTGGCTGTATACAAACGTTTAAAGTTCAGTCCAACCTTGTAAATAATGTTGTTTTTTTGTTTTCCCTCCACGTGCAAAGCTGGTGTGGTGCAAACAGGAGTGCTTCAGAAATAACCCTAATTAGCAATTAGCTGCTATAAATTTGGCTTGGTATATGTAGTCAGTGCTGTTGAATTTGACAGTATATATGGCACAAGTTGTATAATAGACATTTAAGTGTCTGATCTCCTAGCACTATGAATAACATTAAGTAAAATCTCTAAATGTCCTGTGAATCTCTGAACTATTTGGCTTATATGTATGTATTAAATAGAAAAGTTACAGTTCCAAGATTATGACCTCCTCCAATGCTTGATGATTCTGCATGGCTGATATACTAATGTCATTACTCAGTGTTTGTAATATTAATGCTTTGTTTTTATGTGCATCTCTGTTTTAAATATCATTGTGTCACACAAACAAAAAAACCCAAGAATAGTTATAGGGGTATTACAGGGCTAGTAGGATAAGTCAAAATATGAGCTGTCCTTTTCTTATATGTTACAATATATTAGTATTTTAGTATGATGGATAATGTATGTGTAGACTCCATTGCCCAGTAGTGGAAGCAATCAGAACTACTCAGCTTTGTGTCACAGGCCCCATACTGCTAACAGTTTTTAGAGATTCCCCTCTACTTCAGGAGGCAGGAGCCTGTGGTTTTGCAACAAGCGGATATGTGGGTTCTATCCCAGCTGCTGCCCTGAAATACATGATGGCCTGATGCACAGTGTAGTGGCAGCTATAAAATACTAGGACGCTCAGAATTTGTCACTATATGAAATGTACTGTTCTTGAATGTAGCTTTAATTTTCCAGTACAAGTTTTTTAACGTTGGAATTCCTGAAGCTGTAGCATGCTATTGGCAGTAACATCTTGCCGGATTGTTTCATTTGTTATACCCTGGGCTCCTATATACTTAGTGAGAGACTGCAAAACCATTTTCTCCTCCTTCTGGGGTCTGCTCCAAAGTGTATTGAAGTCGATCGGTGTCTTTCTATTGAGGTCAATAGGCTTTGCATCAGGCCCTAATTAATCCATTAAAAATTGTGTGATTGATTTTAGTAATGCATACTAAACCAAATGATCAGTCTTACAGTAGCATTAAGGATGGAGTGTATGCTCAGCTTTCTATGTCTTACCTCTTATTGGTTTTGTGTCACAATGTTGCCTAAATGTCCGTTTTTATTTATTTATATGCCTTTAATATCTCTCTCCAAAGCTTCCCACTGTTTTTAATCTGCTGAATGTTGTGTTAATATAGTTTTTGATTTCTTTTTGGTTTCGTTGTTGTTGTTTCTAATGTCAGCCTGATAGTAGTTGTAAAAAATGCATTGCAATAGTAAATCTTGAGGAAGCACATCATTTTTAAACAGAGAAGAGCACCAGGGTTATCCCATTATATACATGGTATAGTGATGTATTGGTTTTCTTCTATGTTGCAGCACTTCACAAAGGTGGGTACGTATTAATATCTCCCTTGTGCAGTTAGAGAAAGAGGTACAATTTGTGACTTGCCAGTGGGGTTGTGAGCTCACACTTGAATCCTGTTCTTTCGATTCCCAGTCCCACGCTTTAACCAGTAGGCTGTTGCCTGCAGACTTAGTTTTATTTAAATTTGGTTCTACGTGACCAGTGCTGCTGATGTTATATAACAACACTGAACAGTGGTTTCAGGCCCTAGAAGAGTGGCAATGGATTGCTCTAACATTTTTTTATTTCTTTCTGATTTTAAGTGAGTTAGAAATGTGCCTTCTTTTTTTTTTTTTTTTAAAAAATCAGTACTATAACATTGCAGTAGAAAAGAATGGTGATGCTAATATGTCTTAGACCTCAGTTGCTTGTGAAGGGAAAACCTAATTATTACCACTTAAGATGGGAGAGCCTTTATTTATCACCAGCCTGGTTTTCAGTATAGTTTGCCTCATTCCTTAATTGATTTTTCTCTACGTTGAATGAGTAATAAGGCTCTTTTTATAGGTC
Source organism: Lepidochelys kempii (assembly GCF_965140285.1). Taxonomy (NCBI): domain Eukaryota; kingdom Metazoa; phylum Chordata; order Testudines; family Cheloniidae; genus Lepidochelys; species Lepidochelys kempii. The sequence continues at coordinate 18,486,802 of NC_136394.1, read as the reverse complement.
ACTCTTAATACTGTACAGGGGCTACATGTAGCTGCAGTATATCAAGGCAAGGATTGTAACACTGTGAAACGAATGGGGGGACATGAGAGAGAACCTAGGGTCCAGTTTTGCTGAGATCACAACTGAAATGTGTTTGGCTTCTCTTCATTCCCTAGTGAGTCACAAAAGCACTGCACAGCATGGTCCTATTCAGCAAAACAGAGGGTTTCCACTCAGACACAATGATCTTTCCGAAGTAGGGAAAAGTCAGGGTAGTGCATTCATGAGGGAAATCAAATAAAATCTGTAGCCACAGCCACTTAACAGGAGGTGCTCTTCTCAGAGTGCTGGAATTTACAAATTACCTTGGAAAGAAAAGAATTGATGGGACATTCTTAAGATTTAGGGTGCAGTTTAAATGCCTCCTTTGGCATACCTTGCAAATTTGAAGCTTGCTTCCTTTGGGACTCCTTTGAAAACTGTCTATTTTATCATTCTTTATTGTTTTGCTGCGTCATCCTGTCTGTTCCATCGTTCCTACTAGTGCTATTTGTGTCTTTTTGTCCCAGCTGGTTTAATGCTAATTTTCAATGACTGGGTCAGTGAGGTGTCTGTGGAACTGAATAATAACCTTTCTGGGTTCTAAAATGGGTAGCCATTTGCTTTGATTTCTCCTTCGTTCTCCTCTAGATTACAAACAGTATAATTTAGCGCTGGTTGAATTAATGAATCAGATTATATCGTTGACCATGTATTTTTAACTGAGAGGTTCAGATATGCTCTCGTCCAGAGCAAAGCACCTGTTGTGGCAGGATGATTTCTGATTAAATGACTATAGGGACTGCAATTGGAACTATGCTATGGTTGAATGTTTCTCGTTAATCCATTGTGCTTTCACATCATACCCCAATTTGTATTGACTCACATCCGTTGCTTCTGAGAAGTCTGCAGATTTTTTCCCCATCAGTTCAAGAGAAGGGTGTGGGTAGTGTATAAGCTTTACTCTTGTTTTTTCATTAGTTAAAAACCTCTTTGTTTCATTAGTGCCTATCCAGCTTCATTTAGTGCCTGTGTGTTAGCACAAATACTTTAGTTTCTCACTGTCTGTTTCTGTTTCTCACTAAAACTTCTGTGACCTGTGAAGACATAGCCCCATTAGAATACCGTCTAGGTGCATTCTGCCCATCAGGACCAGAGCCCAAAACAGAGGCATTTAGAACCTATGCCAAACAAAATGTAAAATGTTTCTATAGCCAGCAATCTATTGTGAATAACAACAAAATATCTAGATGCCCCAATATAGACTGTTTTGTGAACTTGTACATAAGAAGAATCTTTAGTAGATTGGGACAAGGGGTTTTTGACACAGCGTTTTAAAAAATCACGGCAAATGTAGCCGCAAGAAGCGAAATCCCAGAACAGCTTTCAGCTTTATCTGAAGTTTGTGTCCCCTTTTCACTGTGTCCTCTGCCCTGTTCTTATCAAACTAGCCAACTGTGTGCCAAATAGTAATAGCTACACTGATAGTATTGTCAGGAACAGCTCTCTATCTTTGCAGTTTTTATTGTACTGCATTATTTACTACTGAGATTAACACTATGTGTATAGTGTAAAGGTTCTCACAGCAATTGTGTGTGTGTAAACTAGCTGTAGGAAATCAAGGTCTCAGAAGTGTAAATGCTAAGGAGAAGACTTTTTTCATTTAATTGGCTTTATCTATGGCTCCAGATTTATTCATTCTTGTCTTTATCTGTAGTTTAACAAATAATCATTCTCCATAATTTGACACATTATATGGCTGAGTAATTATGGTCTAATTATGGAATCCCTTAACTGCAAGGTATAGTTTCACAAAAGGTCTGAGCATTTGTTAACCTTAGACACATTTCAATTGGATCTTTGTTCAGATTGTTTGATTTTCCTTTCTTTCTTTTTTAAGCTCTCAGTACCAGACAACTGTTAGCTTCATAATATCATTTCTTATGATTGGAGTGGAGGGAATTGGGAGGGATTCGGAGAAGGGGAATGAAAATATTACAGGGCAGTTTTCAGTCAGCCAAAAAGACATGGGTTGGGGTTTCCAAAGGAGTACAACATCCACATTTCAGGGAAATTCAATGGGATCATCTAACTCCATTAGGCCTTTTTGACAGTCTCAAACTAGATAGGCTGAAGTATAAAGTAAGCCTGGGCTTAAAACCACTCTTAACATCATATGTACTAACTGTTTTTCCTTATTCATCCTGTCATAGGTTGCTTGGTAGTATCAAGAAAGTACTTTAGAAGCTGCTGCTGTAGCAATCAGATGAAAGCGAGCGATAATAGGTCAAATGCCTCACAGCACTTCCCAAAATGAACCTCAGTGGCTGACACTTAGAATAAAGAAAGAAATTATATTATGGCTAGGCACTTAAAATATGATGAGACCAGACCTGGTCAGGAGTGACCAAAAGTTATTGAGGTGGTTGTCTGGTAGCATGTCTGAAATATTTTTTTGTCTAAGTCCAGTTCCTAGTGAACAAGTGTCCACTGATGCTTTTCTGAATTGTGGCCTTCTATTGTATTAACCCAATTTGTAATGTTTGGGAATTGTTTCCTCCTCATTTCTGCACTGGTCATTTCCAGCATCATACTGCTTTCATGTTCCTTTAGGTGACAGCTCCGCTGGCTTTCATTGGGACAATTATGCGGCAACAATGAGATCAGTCTGGAAGAAGTATTGCTGTGCCAGTTATGTCAAAGGTGCCTCGTATGTAAGGTCATTGTTAAGGATCCACTGAGAGTGTTACCAATTGTTGCACCATTCAGTGGTAGTCGTTGCAGTGCCAAAGCAAGCATGTGTGGGTTGCCAGTCATTCCCTTCTATTTCAAAGCTCTTAATTGCAAGGAAAACCTGCTCAAGGACTGGTGACTAGTGTGTAGACTGCAATGTTTGATACAAATGAAGAAAATGTATTCTATAACTTGCTGTTTAAATATTATTCTAAATTATCTGCCCTGGTTCTATTAAGTTGTTGTAATGTTAGGATCTTGCATCCAATAAATCCTAGACTTGTTATGAAATGTTGGATGTGTTCCAAATCTTTTAATTGACTGCTGCATTTGTAGACAAATCAGGACGCAAAGTACACTTTCCACTATACAAATAATAAGTATAATTTTAACTGATGCAGTGTTCAATTCTGAGTTTATTGAATAGTTTATGGTGTTGTTCAGAGTATGTGGAGATCCAGAAGTAGAGAATTCTTAAAGTTGTATAGCACGTCGTACAGTACAGATGCATTGTTGCATAACGGTCAAATCCGTTGACTTGATGGTAGAGCCTAGATGTTGCTTCTGTTTGTTAAAATTCTGGTGGTTTATATCCTGCAGAAAAGTCTGTTGTGGCCCTTGGTTTTTAATGGGAATTGTACATAAGCCTCAGGGGGTAGAATTTGGCCTCTTGCATGTGTACTGTAAATACTTCAGGGAAAAGGCCTTAATTGATACAGTCATTTCCTTGGGATAATTCCCCAGCACAGATGCCATTAAATGGTATTATCTGCCATCTTGTGCAAATGATTTTCCAGTCTTCTCTCTTAGTTCAAAGTAGCTCTTTGGAGGGTCCTTGATGATGAGTTGAACTCAATTTGCTCAGAGGTTAGCATGTTAAATTGGTGTTTGGTTTTCATTAACCTGTGCAGTAATGTCTTCTCATTAGCAGAGGTGTTGTACGGGATCTCATGATCATTAATTTTTGGTAGGCAGTTGTTGGGTTTTTTTTTTCTTTTTCTGCTTGGTGCATGCTCACAGCAATGTCATATGAAGAACCAACTTGCCTAATTTACAAGGTAAGAAGAAATCCTATGGCAACAGCTTCGCTGTCACCCAGTATTGGTTGGTCTGTTCTATTGTGGTTTTTGTTTTTAACTAATGTTAGGTCATCAGCAAGGTATTTTCATCATTATAATTGCTTAGGAGAGGAACACTGCTATTAAGAGAGGCAAAGCTGAAAGATTTAAAAAATAGCACTTTGAGGAAAAATCCCAGGAAACTAGCCATTAGCTTTGGATTGGCTGGGCAGAAGCACCTCTGATGTTGTTTTCTGAAACCTAGTTGCAAATTGCTTAAGATGGTTATCGAAACAGTGTCTAGCTTAGGTATGTATATGGCCCCCCATTACTGTCAGCAGGGAAAGTGCTGCTGTTCCCATTTTATAGATGGAGAATTGAGACACAAATAGGCTAAGTGACTTGGCCAAGAGCATATAGGAAATCTGTGGTCTGGCAGGGAATTGAACTCAGGTCTCCAAGTCAGAGACTACTGCTCTAACCAGTGCACCATCTTTCCTTTCTGTCCTTTCACTTGCAGATGTAGACTTATGGGAAGTACGATAGTTGGGTTTTTTCTGCATAATTGTTTTGCCTGGGGCCTTGGGAAGAACTTCGATAGTAGTATTGCTCTGACAGTCACTCTTGGCTTGGTCTTATTTGCAATATTTTGGTGCCACATGGCTAGATTTTTACTGGCTTAGATGGATAATTTGTACTTGAAAGTTATTCACTGTTAGGCAGAACACTTTAAACCTTAAGTAACTACATTGTGTAAGAACAGAAGTGAAAAAGCATTCCCTGAATGTTTTAATTCTTTCAAAAATAGTTTCATGTTTCCAAGAAAGTTAACATACATGGAATTTTTGGCTGTGTTGCTTATGCTGATCCACTGTGATTGGTGTTTGCCAGTTAAACGCTGATCCTGCTGCTCTTGATCTACGTGACTAACATAAAGCATGAACAGCCCCTTTGTTGAAAGCAATGACATTTCTGATGTGCTAAGCTCTCTAGGACAGGGACTGCCTTTTGTTCTGTTTGTACAGTGCCTAGCACAGTGGGGTCCTGGTCCAGGACTGGGCTCCTAGATGTTACAGTGATACAGCTAATAAAGGATAAAATTGAATCCACATGGAAGTGTTGGTAGGATCGGGGCATTTGTGTTCAGATAATGTCTGCCCACCCACCTGAATATTTCTACGCTGTAACAAAGGAGGAAGGGGCCCCTTTTTTTTTTGTTTTGAAGAGCTGTGTTTGCAATTTAGCACATCTGTAGCATTAGAACGGGACACTTGGAAAGAATGGTTTCTAATTCCATTAACACATGCTGGACATAGAGAGCTTTCAAGAGAGGTAGAGTGGATAATGCGAAATATACTGTCATTTAAAAAAAAAAAAGTATGGAGTTTCTCTCCTAAAGAGTTGACAATTTACATGTATACCCACAGCATAGAAAATAAAGGTATTATTCCTCTAAACCAGTGGTCCCCAAACTTTTCCTCTCTCGCTCCCCCTTACCAGTAATAGAATGTGTCTGTTCCCCTCTGGCCCGGAGAGCGGGGGGCTGGGGGTGAGGTTGGAGCGGAGCTGGGAGCAGAGCAGGGATGCGTTGCGTTTCCTCCCCACCCCCTCGCGGGGGCAGACCTGGGCCCCACTGTGTCCGCCAGGTAGGGGGCACATCCCACAGTTTGGGGACCACCAGGGCTGGCTCCAGGCACCAGCTTTCCAAGCAGGTGCTTGGGGCGGCATTCAGAATGGGGCAGTGGTCCGTGTCCCGTGGTGGCAATTTGGCAGCAGCTCTGCCGCTGTTCTGGGGGCGGCGGCAATTCGGCAGTGACTGCTTGGGGCGGCAAAATTGGTAGAGCTGCCCCTGGGGACCACTGCTCTAAACATAGTTGAGTAGGCCTCTGTGATTGATGTTACAATATATATTATCCTGGAATTGCTACCTATCGAAACTGCATTGTGTTATTAATATAAGGCTTCATATGGTTCTAAAACTCACCTATCGTATTTTGTTCAAAACCTCATTTTCAAGTACAAGCATGTTTCTTTCTTCCCCCTTATTGTCCGTATCTGTCTCTCTTGCACCAAATTGGTAAAATGCAACAGCTTGGAACATAAATAAAATTAATGGAGCAATAAAACAAAAGAAATTGTGTTCTGCTAAATCTTTTCAGTCACAGATTGCTGTTGCTTAAAAGAAACCAAACACTTATCTGGAGACAAAGAAAAAGCATCATAAGAGGAGGTCTAAATCAAGCAAGTTGTGTGTGTACTCTCCATTCCAAAAACAAGAAGAGCATCTATGTGCAATGAAGGCAAAAATGGCAGCTTAATGTTTGGTTCCTGAGGCAATAACTTGGTCAACAGATGAATTTTTCTGTCGACCTCGTGCTGGCTACTTTGTGCTGGGACTTAGTCTGGCTTAACTACATCGCTCAGGAGATGAGAATTTTTCACACCCCTGAGTGACATAGCTGGGTCGATCTAATTTTCTAATGTAGACCAGCCCTCAGACTTGACGGGGGCTGGGAGTGCTCTGGGGAAAGCACTCGGGAGAACCATTAATCAGACGGCTGGAGGGGCTCAAAGAATTGGGAAAATACATGAATGGAGTCTCAGACTTCAACCAGGATTGGGCTGGGAATGAGAGCATCAGAGCCCCACCCTGAGGACTTCCCTGAGGGGCTTTTTGAGCAGTAGCAGCATGATGCTGCAGCCTTTCCTGCAGCCTCAGCTTCTAAGCTGCCATCTCCAGAGCTCATGGAGATCTCCTGCCCTGGTAGAGGTTCGTTCTCACTTAGCCAACCAGACCCAAAGTCAGCTGCTGTAATTCCCAAGCTGGCAGGCAGATAGAGGGGCTCTCTTCAGGGTCATCTGTTTACCATCTGGGACCCCTCCCATTGTATCTTCCAGGGCTGCATTACCTTTGTGTCGTCATTTCTCTCCAATGAGGGCACTCTGCTTGGGGGGCCAGAGGCATAGTTTCTCAGGACATTATATCATTCTAGGGTGTGTAACATTCTCTAGATCTTCGACACACTACAAACCCATACTGCTGGGGGAATTCTGCACCAAAAAATTAAATTCTGCATACAATATTTTAAAATCCTGCAAAATTCTGCATATTTTATTTGTCAAAAACACAATATAATCACGCTGGTTTCAATTATTTTGTGAATGTATTTAAATGACAATACAATGGATGAAGAATGGGAGTGGGGAGCATTGGAGGAAATCTCCACCCCCTCTCTGTCTAATAGTGCTAGTATTGATCCTTCTAGTTATTAGCCAACAGCTATATGCAGCTATATGCTCAGTGTTACATCATAGGCAACTAAAGAGCAAGTGAGCGCTGGGCACTCAAACTCACAATTTATATTGACTAGTGACCATCTCCAGAAAGGTCAGTAGCAAACAGTTCATGGAGCACATTTTGATAAGAAATTTTTTCAGTCCAAAAATTTAGACCAGCTCTAATCACTAAAGCACCATAAGCATTTATAAGACCACACTGTCCTTTACAATAAGGCTCCTTTACACCGCTCTGGCAATGTAAAGGAGCCTTAACATTTTTACTCTTGGGGGAATTCTCTAAGAACAATGGGAACAATTCACTAAGCAGGCAAGCTGCTAGATTCTGCTCTGCCTGAGGGGACAGAGTCTGCCCCACACTTACCTCCCCAGAAACACCCCAAAGCAGAACGAGTGAGAGGGACAGAGTGCCTTTCTCTCACATGTATGACTGCGCAGCCCTCTTGTCCCAACAGTGATTTATGTCTCTAACGGCTGCTTCAGGAGCCCAGGCTGTCCTGCCTGCACCGCTGGGGAGGGGTGCATGACTGCTCTTGCGGCTTCCCTTTGCTTCTCCATCAAAAGTCATTTTTCTGTGGGGAAGTAAAGAACTCTGCAGGGGCCATGAAGTCTGTGCATGTGCAGTGATGCAGAATTCCCGCAGGAGTAGCTGAAGGTCAAAGCAAAGCAGCCAGGTCCTTTCTCCCTTTTGAAACCTGTGGGGCTAGCGCCTCCTAATGCTGCTAGATAACATCTCAGCAGGTAGGAAGTACAGCAAGTTTCCACTCATACCAAGAAAAAGTGCTCGTGCTCTTCCCTGGGCAGTATGAAATCTGTCTAAGCAATGAACATCAGAGGGGTCCTAAATACCAAGGGCAGACTGGTTGAGCAGGATCAAAAAATCAAGGGGAGTGGAGCCTCAACCGAAAGGTATTCAGGTTAATGACAGTAATGATGTGCATTAATTACAGTAATGATGTGGGTGAAAAAGAATTGGAATTATTCTTGAGAAGAAAAGACCATGGAGCTCAAGATTTTGTGGATATCATAACTTTTTTATCCTTCCTGGCACCCCCACTCCTCAAACATCTACAAAAGATGAAGAGACTATGGCAGGACAATTTTAGTTGCACCTTTTCTCCCACCGAAAACTGAACTTCACAGCCCATTGTAGGAATTGGGACAAGGAAACTTAGTGTCTGCCACAAAAATCAGTTCTCTCTGAGCAGGTAACATACGTCTTCCTTTTTCACCTACCCTAAGAAAGAAATATGTATCTTGCCTGTCATGGAAATTCATACCAGCTTCCAGTATATACAGGCCCTTGGAATAGCTTGGCTTGAAGTTGCAGGAAGATCTCATGCAAGTGCAGAATGTTCAGCAATAAAACAGTTTGGTGCAAGAATTGGCATTGCAGTGTTTATCAGAAATAGCCCTCTATGGCCACAGACACTGGTGTTTGTCAGGGAAGAAATAACTCGCAAATGGGGGAAGACGGTTCTAAAGTGCTGTGCCTCTGCAACATCCCAGAGCTTGGCAGCCTGAAAGCAGAAATCAGACCTGGATTTACTACATGGCAGTGCAGCTCTCTGGGCCAACCCTACAGCATTTTAAGTCAACAAGATTTGCAAATTGAGGTGTCTGGATTTAGCAGTGGGACAGCCACTCTTGAACTCTTAACTAGAAGAATTAGGTATTTGTAAATAGCTGAATTCCTATTTAATCTTGAAAGAAAAACCTTCACTGAAAGCTCACTGACAGCCTGCATGTGCCAGTATAAGCAAAGCTCTAATTTACACTTTTTTATAGCACAAAAAAGAGACTGGATGGGGTGGAGAAGAGCTGGGATTTATTACAATAGCCTTGAAATGAAAAAGTAAACAGAACTTATGGGCCATTTGCTCTGTAGAAGAAAGAGCTGTGTAGTTCCAGTTTTAACCTGCTCAATTAGCAATAATTTCAGTGGTGTGGGATTCTTAATTTTCTGGAAGATGATTTGTCATAGCAAAAAATTAATATGGTTCTTTCTGTAAAAAAGCAAAACAAAACTCCTCTCTACTCAATAGCCCACCTCTTTAAAAAACAACAACAAAAAACTCAACCCTCTCAAGCTCCATTAAACAGGGATTTAGAAATCCCATTAATAGTTTTTTGGTTTGTTTTTTTCTGGTTAATTTACCCAAATTGTTGTTTTTTAGTTAAATAACATGAACTTTCTTATTACTTTTAAAGGGTAGCAGAGTAGAGAAATAGAAACCAGATTCATATTCAAGCTGTCTAGAGCAAATCATGTGCATGTATATACAAACACAGTGTCTTCTACATTTTCAGATGTAATCATGGGAAGGAACGCACATTGTGCAGTGTACAGAACTTGCAGTACCATTAGATTTTGGTTTATAAATGTTTCAGTTCTAAGAGGTTTTATCTCAAATTGTAAAAATCTTGCTAATAGGTCATGACGTGGGTAAATATTGGAAAAGACTGTGTCTCTGGGAGGATCAGAATAAATGTAGATGCAGTGACACAGTTCCATCAGGTCCATAGGCATTGAGATCGGTGATCTCTCGCTCAAAGACCTCAACTACACTAGTGATGATAGGTTTCAGAGTAACAGCCGTGTTAGTCTGTATTCGCAAAAAGAAAAGGAGGACTTGTGGCACCTTCGAGACTAACCAATTTATCTGAGCATAAGCTTTCGTGAGCTACAGCTCACTTCATCGGATGCATACTGTGGAAAGTACAGAAGATCTGCATCCGATGAAGTGAGCTGTAGCTCACGAAAGCTTATGCTCAAATAAATTGGTTAGTCTTGAAGGTGCCACAAGTACTCCTTTTCTTTTTACTAGTGATGATGATCTTTTAGTACAGAGCCGCAACAGGTTTCGTGAGGCACTCCAGCATATGGAGGAGGAGTCAGCTAAGATTGGTCCATGTTTCATGGTCAAAGACAAAATTGCAAAACCAGGTCCACCTGCGACTCCAATCTCTTTGAACAACGAAACCGTCAAATCAGTTTCCAGCTTTTGCTATCTGGGCTCTATACTTACCAGCTCTTCCAATTCTCACATGGAGGTTCTCCATCGGATTGGCATTGCAATATCTGCCATGGGCCGTTTACAATGGATATGGAATTAACATCATTTTAGTATGACAGCCAAGTTCAGTCCCTGGAAAAATCATGGAGCAGGTCCTCAAGGAGTCCATTTTGAAGCACTTGGAGAAGAGGAAGGTGATCAGGAATAATAACATGGATTCACCAAGGACAAGTCATGCCTGACCAACTTGATTGTCTTCTATGATGGGATAACTGGCTCTGTGGATATGGAGAAAGTGGTGGACGTGATATACCTTGAGGTTAGCAAAGCTTTTGATGCAGTCTCCACAGTATTCTTGCCAGCAAGTTAAAGAAGTATGGATTGGGTGAATGGACTATGAGGTGGATAGAATACTGGCTGATTGTTGGGCTTAAAAGGTAGTGATCAACAGCTCAGTGTCTAGTTGGCAGTCAGTATCAAGTGGAGTGCCCCAGGGGTCGGTCCCAGGGCCTGTTTTGTTCAGCATCTTCATTAATGATCTGGAGGATGGGATGGATTGCACCCTCAGCAAGTTTGCAGATGACACTAAGCTGGGAGGAGAGGTAGATATGCTGGAGGGTAGGGATAGGGTCCAGAGTGACCTAGACAAATTGGAGGATTGGACCAAAAGAAATCTGATGAGGTTCAACAAAGACAAGTGCAGAGTCCTGCAGTTAGGACGGAAGAATCCAATGCACCGCTACAGATTAGTGACCGAATGGCTAGGCAGCAGTTCTGCAGAGAAGGACCCAGAGGTGACAGTGGACGAGAAGCTGGATATGAGTCAACAGAAGGAACGTTGCCAGCAGATTGAGGGAAGTGATTATTCCCCCCTATTCAGCACTTTTTACACATGTCGCATAGATGCCACAGGACGTTCTAGTGAATGTCGTTCTCCGGGTGGCTTGTAACATCCGGGATAAAATTCCAAGGGGTAGAGGTGGTCCAGAGGCTGACCCCATATTACATGGGTTCATCAAGTTCTGATGTTGGACTCTCAGGCCTCAAGCCTTCGCGCTTGCACAGGAACAGACCAAATGACGAATGATCGCTAAGGCTGACTGTCTGGCTAAGCGTTCAAGAAGAGAAGAGAAATGATACAGTTTAGAACTGTGTTGTTCATTCAACAGCTGCCCTTTCACTCATTAAAAAGACTTTGCATTAATGCTAACCCTGTCATTGGCAGAAACTCTCCCCAAAAGTTTTTTCTCCAGGAGACCCCCTGTGCTGTATACATTTAGGAATAAGCGTACTTTCTGATCTATTTCAGCTAAATGCAGTCCCCTCTTCTTAAATTACAATAGAAATACCAAATGTTGCAAGGAAGGATCTTTTTTCAGTATCGACAAATAAGGAGCTTTTAAATTCCACAACCAGATCTACAACTTGGCCCAGAAAAGATCCTGTTTTCAAATTGACACTGACTGAAGCAAACACTCCTGTGAAACATTTATTTCTTAGGCCTACACCAGTTTAAATCAAAGGTATTATAAGCAAGGCAGGCCTGGTCTGAAAGAATCATTGGAGAATGTTTTAGACCAAGCTTTCAAGGACTAAGACTGGAGCAGTTGCTTATCTAATCTAGAAGTGCAGCTCACCTTTGCTGAGATAGTTGCATTCCAATTTAAAGGGCTCTATAAAATAGTTCTTAGCCCTGTAGGTTTCATCTCTTTTGCAGCATTTTTCTGGGGCTGTAAATAGGCACCTATTTCATAGAAATCAAAATAAGTGAATCATCAGTGCGTGGTACTATGCCCAAGTTCCAGAGGTTTGATCATATCAGACCTGGATACAGCTAGATTAACTGTGAATGTTCCTGTTAGGTTTTTTTTGTATAAAATACGAACTGATTTAAACAAAACTGGTGACAGTAAAAAAGGCTTAAGCAGACAAACTCTGTACTTGGAATATCTGCGTACAGCCATTGGTTAGGCAAGTGACATATAGTGACTTCCGTTTTTCTGCTGAACTCTGTTTTATTATCACCTCATCCTCATCCTCTCAATTTGTTGGTCTGTTTCATCCACCTGTTACGTCCTTTCTGATGTAGAGCTTGTGGATGCTCGGGGGCAGGGACGGTGGTCTTTGTTACTTGCCTGTACCATATCTCAGACCTAAAAGTGGCAATCCTTCAACAAAAAAACTTCAAAAACAGACTCCAATGAGAGACTGCTGAATTGGAATTAATTTGCAAACTGGATACCGTTAACTTAGGCTTGGATAAAGACTGGGAGTGGATGTGTATTACACAAAGTAAAACTATTTCCCCATGTTTATTTCCCCTGCCCCTATTATCCCCCTCCCCCCCCATTCCTCACACATTCTTGTCAACTGCTGGCAATGGCCCACCTTGATTATCACTACAAAAGGGTTTTTTTTTGTCTCCCCCCTCCAACCCCACCGATCTAGTAATAGCTCACCTTACCTGATCACTCTCCTTACAGTGTATATGGTAGATTCATAGATTCATAGAAGGTTAGGATTGGAAGGGACCTCAGGAGGTCGTCTAGTCCAACCCCCTGCTTGAAGCAGGACCAATCCCCAATTTTTGCCCCAGATCCCTAAATGGCCCCCTCAAGGATTGAACTCACAACCCTGGGTTTAGCAGGCCAATGCTCAAACCACTGAGCTATCCCTCCCCCCCCAAAGTAACACCCATTGTTTCATGTTCTCTGTGTATATAAAATCTCCCCACTATATTTTCCACTGCATGCAGCCGATGAAGTGAGGTGTAGCTCACGAAAGCTTATGCTCAGATAAATTTGTTCATCTCTAAGATGCCACAAGGACTCCTGTTCTTTTTGCTAGGTGCTACTATAATACAAACAAAAATAACACAGATTCATCAGTTTGAAAACCAACACTTCTCCCAGTACAGCATAGAAATTATTCTTGCAGCATAAGGTAGACCCTATCCTCACTCCACATCACTTCACTCCAAATACTCTCCATTATTTGATTTTTGTTTTGTTTTGCAATGTTGAAATATAAGAAAGTGGTACATCTCCCCATAAGGAGTAGAGAGATTATTTTAAGTAAAAAATAAATCTGTAAATAAAATCTTGGATTGGCTGTCTAAATTATCCAAACATCTAAATACAGTCTGTTTCCCTTTGGAATATTGTGTCCCAGGGAGCTCTGGATGCCAGCTGGCACATGGGGTGCATAAAGGGTTACAAGAATCCCCAGGGTTTTGTATTTCATGTGCTGATTCACCAAAAGGGGTCATGTGAAGTTTCTAATAAAAGCCTGTGTCACGCTTGTCATTGGCATCATTGCAAAATGAATGTGTGGCTGTTGTGTAAGGAGTTATGTAAATTATACACTGAAAATTATGTTCTTAAGGTCTGTCTAGGGCCAGGCCACCAGCAAAATTCAAAACCCGATTTTCTTTCAGACAAGTGTTTGTCTGTTTACATGTAAATTCAGAGTTGTCTGGTTTGCAGTGGGCCTCCACTCAACACTCTGAACCAAATGCTAATGAAGGATTGATTGTGCAATCTTCAAAGAGTAAAGGAAAAGATCGACAGGGTTGTGGGGGTGGGTGAACCCTATCTTGAAACGGACATGAAACGTCTGTGCTGTTATATTTAGGGATGCAGAAAGACACCCTGGAATCATTCACCTAGGAAGTAAACGGACAGTGAGTTTGTTTCATGGAAGTGGGATCTCAACCAGGCATGGCTGAAGATGCTGGAGAGAGCTTTGGCTAAGATAAGCTTCTTCAGACAGGAGGGTAATGAGTTAGTTAAGTTTAGTTTCTAGAAAGTGGGTGTTATGATTTTGTTTTATATGTAACCATTTGTTTTCAGTATTCTTACTCACTATCCCTTGAACCTCTGTTCTTTTATAACGAGCTTGTTCTCGTTTTCACTGTAAATATATCTAAGTGCTTTGTGTTCTGCAGAGCTGTGTTCTAAGCTACAATTAGTAAACGGTGGTGCAGTATTCCTTTGGGAATAGCAGTCTTGGTAATTCTGAGTGTTCGGTGGATAAGGGGCTGGACACTACAGGGAACCTTCGGAGGACTTGGAATTGGTATGTGGCTATCGCTAGCCTGTACAGAGAGTGAGAACTGCAGAGGTTTGGAAGGCAGTGATTGAGTTGCCAGAGGCTGGTTGTTTCAGGAAGCTGATCCTCCCTGGCACAGACATAAATTCCTCACACTAAGGCCAGGTGGTGGTGAGGTGCTTGTGAATCCTGGTTACCGCAGGGAAGCGTCACAATTATGTACTGTTAAGGGGAGAAATAGGACATCATTGGTTAGTTATGTGAATGGTTACAAATTAGAGGTGGCTGGATTCTCCTGTATTCAGGTGTCTGAACTCTACAGGGAGCTGCAGGTTAATGTTGACTCAGCGGGTCAGGTGTGGTTTGTTAGATTTCACCTAATATATATGGGAGGTGGGAGTTGTGGGTGTGTATTGAGGACTAGGTTGGAATTGCAAGTTATCACTTTAAGAGTGTGTGTGTGTAGGGGGGGCGGCGCTTGATTCTGCCTCTGGTCTTGTGGGCTCTCTAGTGAAGCTTCTGGGATCAGAGTCAATCTGGAAAGAGCAGCCAGTTTAAATCAAGGGCAAGTGAGTTGTCCCTCTCTGTTTTAGGAAGCAGAGCAGCCTGCCTTTTCTCTCTCTGGTTTTGGGTTCTTATATGTAAGCATTATGAATACTGAGCAGTAAAGTAGTGTTACATTGCAATCTTCCAGCAGAGTGTTTGTGTTTATCTAACTTTGCTCTCTGTGTATGCTGTGAACATAACAGGAATAGCTCTCTGGCAGAAGGAAACAGGGAGTTGGACAGACAGGTGTAGAGGAAAAGAAACCGAGGAGCAGTGAAACCTAAGGAGAAGGTTTAGGCTGGAATTCATATAGTGTTTTTATAGAATTACCATTTAGCTAATAAAACATGTCAGGAGGGGGATGGCTTTTTTGACTACAGTAACCAGGCAGCTGTTTTGAGGTAGGTGAGAGCTAGACCAGCTTACGTGTGGTCTTAGGAGTCATGGTTTTTTGAACCACCTCTAGAAAAGGGGGTGTCAAGAGGAAACTGGAAGAAGCAATGAAAGATGGCAGAGCAGCAGCTGCAGCAGCAAGCTGAGACTGCAGCCTTTCAGCAGCAGCAAGGAACACAGGTGGCTGCCCAAAGGAACAATTTTTTTTTTTTTTTTACTCCAGCAGAAGTGTATAGCTTTTGCTCAGAGCTGGCTGGGGGGTTCCAGGGCCTGTCTTACAGCCCTTAATCAAGCAGGGCTCCCACTGGAGTCAGTGGAAGTTTTATGTGACTGCAGAGAGACTGGGCAGGATCATGTTCCAGCTTCCTTCCGTAAACACCACCTCCCTGCCCTGTGCTCTTGATTGCCAGTTCCCTCCTGTCCCTGCTGGGTGGAAGTGGGCAGAAACATGCCAGAATCAGGAGAGGGAGAAATCTGACCATGGTCTTGTGTTATGGAAGGGAAGGGATGGGATTGAAAGTGAGCATGGAGGTAAGGTCAGGAAAACGGGGCTGTGCAAGTTGAAAGCAAAAAAGGCGACAGGAAACTCTCACGTTTCAGTGATAAGGCTTATTGGCAATATGGTGTCCTTTGCTCACATGTGTATCATCCAGTGATCCGAACTGGGGCGTGAACAAAAGAGTGCCTGTTTGCTTTCCAGAGCTGTACATGATGATGATTTTGTCATAATGGTGCAGTAGACAACACGGCCTAGGATGTCTCCTCCTCGCAATGAAAATACAAAAATTAACATATAAAAGAAAGTTGTAAAGTTTTCCAAAGAAAATCCTGCCACCAGGCGCATGGTTTCATTTTTCAGTATTGAGATATTGCTAGGTTTAAGTAATTTAAGGCTGGGATTTGCAACATACCCTAAATAAGTTAAACACCCAAATCCCATTTGGAATTGGTCACCTATTCCTTAGGCTTTGTCTACACACGAACGTTGTACCGCTTTAACGACCCCCTCGCCTGGACAGTTATATTGCTATATATAAACTATGCAAGTCAGTATAAAGCACCTTTGTATCAGCAGAACGGTGTCCACTCTAGGGTTGTACTGGTATAATTATATCATGAAAAAAATCACACCCCAGCCAACACGTTATAACATTACAAAAAATGGGCGTAAACCAGGAGTTAGGTATCTCTGAAAATCGCAGCCTAAAACCATCATTAAAAATTTGATAGTGGCCATTTAAACACCTTCTATTGTGCCCCAAATCCCAGGAGTTAGAGACAGAAAATACTGATTTGCGTTTTCCGCAAACGAAAGAAAGAGAGGATGTACGTACACTTACTTCTTGGTAATGAGGTTTCCATTTTTTTCTCTTAGATCCTTCCAAATTTAAACAGCTCTCTCACTCTCTCTCAGAGGATATTTTTTTCCTCCAGGATCTCCAAACAAAAAGTGTAGCAATACTAGAATAATAAGGCTGGACTGAGAATTTCAGTCATTAATTGAATTATTCAGTTTTTGGCTCATTTAAACTGAAGCTCTAATATGGTCTGTGTTTTATGTGTGTTAATTTTCTTTATTCTTTTAATGATGACCAAAAAAAAAAAAGCTTTTCATGAGAGCCCAGAGAGTTTCTTTTAAATGATGGATTATTTACACAGTCATAATGGCTCCTTTGTAAATATGTTGTTTGAAACTTTTTAACAGGCATATTATCATTTAAATTCACACACCGAGACTATTTAAAATATGCATTACAGTGTACATATGTATTTAGGGACTTGGGTGTATTACTTTAGCCTAACGTATAATCCATCTTTTCAATGTGTATTTAGGGACATTTAAATCCATGGATTATTCAGCTGTTGAAGATGCACATTAGCTCTGTGACCTGAAAATGATATGCAATTTTTATTATTTAACAAAAGAAAAAAGTGTGTGTGAACAGTAAACCGGTTTTTCTAGGGGAAATGAGATTTACCTCAGTCCTGCAATTGGATCCAGGGAAGCAGACCCCCACCCAATTAAAACTAGTGGAGTTCTTCACAGTTGCAAAGACCAGTCCATGTGGATCTGATGGCTAAATTGGTGCCAGATGTTTTGGATTATTTTTCCCCAGTCACCCTAAGTGACATCTACATACTATGAATGAACTGACTGAAAAATGGCATTTGAAATAAAACCTAACGTATTTTCAGTTGCACAGTACAAACACAAAAAGCCTAAGCCATTCATGTATATTTTTTATTGTTAAAATGGCTGGCGAGATTTGTTTTCATCTTTTTGCTTTTTTAAACTGTTCCCAGACTGAGATCTTGTAATACACAATTGCTGACTGGAGGAAATATTTATGGGCATTCTGGAAAATAAGGATGCATAAGACGACCACAGCCTTTGCTCTAATTGTTGGGCTTATAAATATTAGCAAATATGTTTTTTTAGAATCTTACTCTATTGGTATCCAGAAAAATTAGGAATGGTGAATTCTTCCTCCCCGGCCCTGCAATCTCCACGCATGCCATTTAGGTCCCTACAAAACGGAGAGAAACTAAACCATTCAAATTTTAAGAAGCATGCTACACACTTAGTTCTTGGCAACCGCTATGATTGCTAGGGAAGTATAAAAAGCGTTTTCTTTGTCAAAGTTGCTGTCATTTGAGAAGTAGTGGAAGTTGGCATGATTGGGAACTAACAATTTATAAAGCCTTGATTTTAGGTCTTCTGTCTGGGATTCTTCCAACCAAAGATTGAACAAAGTCATGCTCAATCTTGTGTGTGTTCGTGTTCTAAATCAAGGAGACACAAGTATGTAGGGACAAAATTAGAAAGGCCAAGGCACAAAACGAGATCAAACTAGCTAGAGACATAAAGGGTAACAAGAAAACATTCTACAAATACATTAGAAGCAAGAGGAAGACCAAGGACAGGGTAGGCCTGTTACACACTGAGCGGGGGAAAACAATAACAGAAAATGTGGAAATGGCAGAGGTGCTTAATGACTTCTTTGTTTCGGTTTTCACCAAGAAGGTTGGTGGTGATTGGACGTCTAATATAGTGAATACCAGTAAAAATGAGGTAGGATCAGAAGAGGCTAAAATAGAGAAAGAACAAGTTAAAAATTACTTTGACAAATTATATGTTTTCAAGTTACCAGGGCCTGATTAAATGCATCGTAGAATATTCAAGGAGCTGACTGAGGAGATATCTGAGCCATTAGCAATTATCTTTGAAAAGTCATGGAAGACGGGAGAGATTCCAGAAAACTGGAAAAGGGCAAATAGAGTGTCAATATATAAAAAAGGAAATAAGGACAACCCAGGGAATTACAGACCAGTCAGCTTAACTTGTGTACTGGAAAGATAATAGAGCAAATAATTAAGCAATCGATTTGCAAACAACTAGAAGATAATAAGGTGATAAGTAACAGCATGGATCTGTCAAGAACAAATCATGTCAAACCAATGTGATAGCTTTCTTTGACAGGATAACAAGCCTTGTGGATAGGGGGAAAGTGGTAGAAGTGGTATATCTTGACGTTAGTAAGTCTCTGTGAGATACTGTCTTGCATGACCTTCTCATAAACAAGCTACGGAAATGCAACCTAGACGGATCTACTATAAGGTGGGTGCAAAACTGGTGGGAAAACTGTTCCCAGAGAGTAGCTATCAGTGGTTCACAGTCATGCTGGAAGGGCATAACGAGTGGGGTCCCGCAGGGATCAGTTCTGGGTTCTGTTCAATATCTTCATCAGTGATTTAAATAATGGCATAGAGATTACACTTAAAAAGTTTGCGGACGATACCCTGGGAGGAGTGCTTTGGAGGATAGGATTAAAATTCAAAATGATCCGGACAAACTGGAGAAATGGTCTGAAGTAAATAGGATGACATTCAATAAGGACAAATGCAAAGTACTCCATTTAGGAAGGAACAATCAGTTGCACACATACAAAATGGGAAATGGAGTACTAAGGAGTACTACAGAAAGGGATCTGGGGGTCATAGTGGACCACAAGATAAATATGAGTCAACAGTGTAATGCTGTTGCAAAAAAAGTGAACATCATTGTGGGATGTATTAGCAGGAGTGTTGTAAGCAAGACACAAGAAGTAATTCTTCCTCTCTACTCTATGCTGATCAGGCCTCAACTGGAGTATTGCGTGCCGTTCTGGGCACCACATTTCAGGAAGGATGTGGACAAACTGGAGTGAATCCAGAGAAGTGCTACAAATATGATTAAAGGGCTAGAAAACATGACCTATGAGGGAAGATTGAAAAAATTGTATTTGTTTAGTCTGGAGAAGAGAAGACTGAGGGGGGACATAAGTTTTCAAGTATGTAACAGGTTGTTATAAGGAGGAGGGAGAAAAATTGTTTTTTTTTAACCTTTGAGGATAGGACAAGAAGCAATGGGCTTAAATTGCAGCAAGGGAGGTTTAGGTTGGACATTAGGAAAAACTTCCTAACTGTCAGAGTGGTTAAGCACTGGAATAAATTTCCTAGGGAGGTTGTGGAATCAGTCATTAGAGATGTTTAAGAGCAGGTTAGAAAAACACCTATCAGGAACTGTCTAGATAATACTTAGTCCTGGCATGAGTGCAGGGGACTGGACTAGAGGACCTCTCAAGGTCCCTTCCAGACCTATGATTCTATGCTATTGCTTTCCTACCTTTATCAGCGCTGCTGACTAACCGTAGAAAGCTTGGGTATCTAGAAACAACGTATTTTCTACACTTCGCTTCGTTTGCTTTTTGTTTATTTCCAAGGATATTTACATGAGAAAGGATCTTTGTTTCTTAACAGTTTGCTCAGTCTTGAAGTGTGGACACGGATCAACACTTCTTGCAACTCAGCAAATGAGAGGAAGCAGCCTGGTAATATTGGCCATGTGACTTGCTCATATTTAATAAACCACATATTTGTAGTTGATCATTCAGGATTGTGAAATAGAGACACACATAATCAAGGAAACAGAGTCTCTGTTTGTTTGTTATACATAATCCTTTCCCCCTCACTAAACCTCTCTTCTCAGCAAACTTTTCCGTTTTACCAGCCTTGTCCTTAATCTGCCTAACTTTCTGTGCACCCAGCACTATCCCCTGTCTTGCCTCCAGGACTGGTTGCCTCTAGGTTCTGGACATCTGTGACCCGATTTTTTTCCACAGGTGCTGAGCACCTACAACTCCAACTGAAGTCAGTGGTAGCTTTGGAGGCTCAACAACTCTGAAATTCAGGACCTTTTCTACAAAGTTTTGTTTCCTTCTTGACCACCTGCAGAAACTTGTAGGTATAAAATACAGATGAGAATAACTGATTGAGGCTGCTGATGTATCACTTTATTGTGGTTATATTGTGGTTATCACTGCAAAATGTTGCAGGGTGTGTCTAGGGTGACCAGACGTTCCGATAAAATCGGGACTGTCCCGATATTGAGCAGTTTGTCCCGCATCCCGACCGAAGTACGGCCGAGACACCATTTGTCTCGATATTTTGTTTCGGGCACATTTTTTTTTCTTTTCCCTTAGGCGGCGGTGACAGGCAGGGGGAGCGCTTTTTCAATTGTTACACTCACCTGGCACGTCTGGGTCTTCGGCGGTGGGTACTTCTTTCTCCGCTGGCAAGTTTTATTTCCTGCCGCCGAACGTGCCCAGTGAGTGTAAGAATAGAAAAGGCGCTCCCCCTGCAGCGGTCCCGATATTTTGTATTTAGCATCTGGTCACCCTAGGGGTGTCAGAGAGCTGAAATATTTGAGGTGGAAACAGCAAAGCCCCTTCAAAGGAAGAGCAGTGTGACAGGGCAGGAATCACCCCTGTAGCGCCTCCTGCCAGTCGTCCAGGGAATTAGCTCTTTCCAGCCCCGGACCCTGGTGCCCTTTTACCTGGGGTGTTGCCCCCTTGCAATACTCCCACACGCTTCCTGGGTCTCCCCTCCCTGGGGGAACCCCCATCCTCTATCCCCACCTTGCCTCAGCCTATGGGCTACTGCCAGTCACCATCTAGCCCCCTTTCACTGGGGCCGACTGCAGTCTGTACAAGCCAGGCATCATAGGCAAGGGAGATTTGGACTTGCTGCCTTCCTCTGCAACCCAGTACCTCTGTGGGGCCTTGAACAAGGCCCTGCAGCCTGGGGAGTTGCCGGCCTGGAGCTCCCCAGCCCCTCTGGCCTTTCCCCAGCCCTGCCTCACTCTGCATACCCTTAGGCTTCTCCAGCAGCTAGGCCCATCTTCCTCCTTGGCTAGCGTGAGACTCCTCCCAGCTCCTAGCTTCCCTGGCCTTAATGGGGCCAGCTGGGACTGTTTGGGGTGTGGCCCCAGCTGTGGCTGCTCCACCAATCAGCCCAGCTTTTCCCCTGCCCCAGCCCTCTCTCAGGGCTGTTTTAAGCCCTTCAGGGCAGGAGCAGGTGACCACCCCGCTACAAGCAGGTATGGAACAAGGCTGGGGGTAAGCCACTGAAAAGGGGAGTGCAAAAAGTGGTGGTAGTTAGTCTCATTCAGAAGCAGCGTCGGATGTGGAAATTCCTTCCCTCCAATCACGTTGGCTGAACTGAATTGATAACAGGAGCCCTTCAGTATCTCTGCTATACATGTCTCTGTTACCCAGTAAAAGTCAGCTCTTTAGAGTGCAAAAAGAGAAGATGCCTTGGAGAAACAGTTTGAGACAATACATCTCAGGCCTGGGAGCACTCCAGCCTAAAGAGGTGCTGGATTCTAGGGAATGAACAGCTTTGGAAGGGTTTTCCTTCTAACCCACATCACCAACAGATTCATTCTTTTCTCCCTCTTTTTAAAGCCCCAGAGTTAAAGTGCTCTCTGACCATGTCCATTTCTCATTCTATTAGTTGTTGTTTCAACAGTGCTTTGAAGACGTACAATGCCGTGAAAATGCCATTAGAGCCTTTCAATGGGATTTGTACTCCTAAACCCCTTAGACAGCTTTGAAAATCTCCCACAAAATCAATAAGGCAAAAACCTTCAGTAGTTATGTGTTTTCCCTGCATATCCGCCCCCTCACACACACATTCTTACAATCATCTACTCCCTTTGCTGATAAATATTTAGCTAGTGGGAGCCAGCTGCGTAAGTGAATCTTCCATCCTGCTTATGGCTGTTCCCCCTTTAATCCTTAATCCCTTTGCACTATCTTTCATGTCCCTTAACCTGCAGAGGACTGACTGTTTGCATTTAATTCTTACACATGCTCTGCAGCACAAATGGCTTGTCAGGTTTAAGATAAAGTGAATGTGTACTGCCATCAGTAGAGTAACCAGGCTTTTTGAGATCAGAGAACTTATTGCCAAGGCAGGCCAGGGTAACCGAAGTACGAATAAATCCGTGAATGAATAAGTGATTCCATTGCGACAGGTTTCAGAGGAACAGCCGTGTTAGTCTGTATTCGCAAAAAGAAAAGGAGGACTTGTGGCACCTTAGAGACTAACCAATTTATTTGAGCATGAGCTTTCGTGAGCTACAGCTCACTTCATCAGATGTTTACCGTGGAAACTGCAGCAGACTTTATATACACACAGAAATCATGAAACAATACCTCCTCCCACCCCACTGTCCTGCTGGTAATAGCTTATCTAAAGTGATCAACAGGTGGGCCATTTCCAGCACAAATCCAGGTTTTCTCACCCTCCACCCCCCCACACAAATTCACTTTCCTTCGTCAGCAAGTACATTGACTTTTCTAGGACAAACTTCTTACCTTGGAAATTTTGTTAGTGCTATTCACATGTCCCCCTGCTTCCTTGTTTCTAGTCAAGCAAATACCGCAATTGCAAGGATGGCACAGTCAAAACAATGGAGTAGGAAGATGATTTTTAGCTGTGTCCAGGATGGACTGCAGGTGGAGAGGAGGAGAAGGGGGTTGGGGGGTAATGATGTGTGTTCCAAGAAGGAGGGATTTACAGTCGGCAGATATGAGATGTGGAGGACCTGGATAGAGGTTTTATCTGTGTGGACAGAAAGATCAAATCAGGGGAGTATTGTGAAAGGAAAAGCAATATGATTCATCACTGACAGGTCATGTGGAAAAAGGAAAATGAAGATGTCAAAGGCCACAAGCTTCTTGAATTCCCTTTTCGAACCACAAAATCTCAGACTTAACTTTCTTTTGAAGCTGCACATAGCTCAGTCTCTGAATTGGTGGATGTGAATGAAAAACTATTTTTCCTCAGGTTTCAGAGGAGCAGCCGTGTTAGTCTGTATTCGCAAAAAGAAAAGGAGTACTTGTGCCACAAATACTCCTTTTCTTTTTACTTTTCCTCAGTTATAAAATGGCCTCCTCCTCAGTGCTTTCTTGCTTTGGGGTGGGGGACTAGGGTTCAATATCAGCTAGCAGTAGTCTTGGTCCTTCTTCTTTTTTTCCTCCATCCCAGCACGTTTTCCTCATAAGACGATCACTTTTTTCTGTGCAATTCACACTCTGTTAAATTACATGTTCTGTTTTTAAATAGGAAGCTAAGGATTCAGACCCCCCAATCCTGTAAATGGTTCCGCTTGGACATATCCCTGTACTGAGCCAGTGATACGAATGGGGCACTGTGCAGACACAGGACATGGAGAACAAGTTGCAGGACTGGGGCCTAAATATATATATATATATATATATATATATATATATATATATATATAATATATATATTATATAAATTATATATATTTTCAAAACAAAAGATGGCATGGTGTTCCACCGACTGATTTGCTGCCTAACTGTACGTGTCTTCTGGGGCTTTCATTTCATGGTTGTCTGTAGGTGGGGATCACTTTCAAAGAAAGGGGGAAGGAAATCCAACATTCTAAGATGGTCTGATTTGTGATACTGTTCTGGCTACCAGTCTGCTTAACACTGACCATTAACTCATCAATAGCCAAAAGACATTGCGCTCTCGTCCTCACCCTAAAATGAAGTAATTTGATTCTATTGTCCTCTTGACTGCCAGGATTTCAGGACCCCAAATTCTAGAATATGGTCCCTTTTATTGGTCTTCCTGTCACCGTGCATAAGCACTGTTCTTGAGGAGGAGGAATACTGTGAGTTTTGGGGACTGCATGTAAACATGCAGCTATGTCACTCAGCATATGAGGCACGTAATTGGTGGTCAGAACATAGCTGATATTATTCAGCTATGATAATCATATATTCCAAAAACTTCCTGGATTGTCTATTGCTCTCCCAGCAGATATCAGGAAAATTAAAGTCACCCATGAGAACCAGGGCGTGCGATCTAGTAGCTTCTGCGAGCTGCTGGAAGAAAGCCTCATCCACCTCATCCCCCTGGTCCGGTGGTCTATAGCAGACTCCCACCACTACATCACTCTTGTTGCTCACACTTCTAAACTTAATCCAGAGACACTCAGGTTTTTCTGCAGTTTCGTACCAGAGCTCTGAGCAGTCATACTGCTCCCTTACATACAGTGCTACTCCCCCACCTTTTCTGCCCTGCCTGTCCTTCCTGAACAGTTTATAACCATCCATGACAGTACTCCAGTCATGTGAGTTATCCCACCAAGTCTCTGTTATTCCAATCACGTCATAATTCCTTGACATCACCAGGACCTCCAGTTCTCCCTGCTTGTTTCCAAGGCTTTGTGCATTCGTATATAAGCACCTGAGATAACCTGCTGATCGCCCCTCATTCTCAGTATGAGTATGTGGTGAGGAATTCTTAAGCGGTCTAAAAACAGCTGGAGATGAGCCCAGACAACACCTTAGTTCTGAGCTCTCCAAATTTTAGAAGACTCCAGATCCAGAACTCGCTTGGGCCAACCTCACAGGAATTGCTGAGCTCTCCCCTGCTTTTTCTGCATGTTTTTGTTGTTGTCCATTTTTAAAGGCATTTCATAACTGTTTTCCTTGTATACTTATCCACTTCTCACCTCATTCATTCTGGCCTTGAGCCTCTCCCATGAAAACAAATGGGAACTTAATCAATAGGGTCAAGCTGTCATAAGATTGCTGTGTCTCTGATATCAAATTATCACCACTCCTTATTTAAAAATGTAATGCAGTATTCTGCAGTAAGGGTCCTGAACTCTGCAGTGTAAAGGATTGGCATTGCAATGCTTCTCCAAAGATTGTTGATTTTTTAAAAATTATTTTAAGAAGCGCGTTCTGATGTCACCAACCTCAGGTTATGACAGAGATTGAATTGGGCAGAAGCAGCAGATTGGTTTGTGAAGAAAAGAACTGGCCAAGTGAAAAGATTTTTAATTTTATTTTATTTTATTTTCTGATCAGTAATAACGGTGGAAAAGTCTGCATGGCAGCTTAATGGGATTTTCGCAGTGACATTTTTATAGTATTTTATTTTAGATTTCTGCTGCTTAAAAAAGGGAGGTGTTTGTCCAAACACTACAGCTGTCCTTGATATTACTTGTACATACTGTCGTCCACCACAAGCAAGCAGCCTCCACCATAAGCAAGCAGCAATTACATCTTTTAATAGTACCCAACCAGGTAAATGAAAAACCCAAACCACCATCTCTCTCCAGCAGTTCCCGGTTAGTTGGGCCTGAGCTTGGCAGGGGCTACTTTGAGTCGCCTTCTCTTACACAGCCAGGGAGAAAACTTTTACAGTTGTTTAAAAATAAGTAGTACTCCATAGATTTTCTTCAGAGAAAAGGAGTCCCTTTTCAACATGTATCTCCAACAACCGCTCTAAGCATCGTTTCAATGGCATTTTATCACAGGATTAAGCTAATTTTAGCTCAGCCCAGTTAAAAGTTCGCAGCACAATGTGTCTGCTTGCCTTAACCTCCCCCCCCCCCCCAAATAGTCCAAACTTTCAAACACTGAGCACACACAGGTCTCAGGACACCATCTGCCCAATGGCAGAGCCAGTCTTTATGTGCTTGAAAACCACACTTTCCACTGTGTGCCTACACCAGCTGCTTGCATTTAAATGCAGGTCACATTCGCACAGACTAGAAAGCATCACAAACCCGTACAAATTGCTAACATGGGAATTTAGGTCCTTGCAACCAGTGCACTGTAGCCATGGGGCAGTCTATCATTTTCCCATTAAATCTTTAAATAATAATAATAAAAAGAACGGCTTTCTTTTTTGCACAAGTTACTGCTGGCTGGGATAACTTTGCTACAGTTCATTATTTTTTGAACAGGTTGACAAATGTATTAAGCGGCCATAAAACTCGAGAGTTTAGTGGTCTGAGGCAGCACCAATCTTCTTGTCAATCCACCCGTCATCCTGGATACAATGCCTGCAGCGTATCGGGGTGGGGGAAGGGAAGCTGGGAGGGAGCAGTCATTGCCGTAAAATGGTTTCAAATTGCTGATCGGCGTGGAAGATAACAGAGAAATGTACGTTTGAACCCAATCCAAAATCAAGGTTCCCTAAATGTAGCATGGACAAATTTTACTGGTGGGAGCGGAATGAGAACTGGAGGTGGAAAAGAGAAGTTTTTTCTGCTGCGTTCTCCATACCCAAGAATTGGACATGTTCTACAAGTCCCTCCCCAGTAGCGCGTAATTCAGACCAGCTGGGACCATAGTTGGGAGAAGAAATAGTCTGACCTACTAAAGACAAACGCATGACTGACTCTATTTTAACTCAGTAATTTTCTTCCTGAGTGCAGTGTGATTTGGAGAAAATTGGTAAATGAAGCCTTGTTATCAAGAATATAAGAGGTGGATTGTTGGTTTAAATACACCATAGCCTAGTTGAGGGTCAAAAAATATAGGTTGCTTTTTTTTTAAACCAGGTGTTAATGTTTCCTGGCAATTTCCACTGGATGTACTGAAACTGACAGTGGCCAGAAGTTAACTGCAGTGCATACCTCATAATCAGAAGAGCCATACAAAAGGAGGGAAAGGTAGCTTTCTCCTTGATGTGCCTGTCAATAAGTTGTTGTTTTTTCCTGTGATTGAGAATCTGAAGGGATAGCATTTGCTTTATCATGAGACTGGTATAGTAGCTTAGCAGATAAATGAGGTCACTGCTGAAAAATACTTCCTTGTCACGGCTTGGTTGTGCATGGCCAAACCTAGTAGTTGGAGTCAGAGTCCACAGACATGGGACAGGAGTCAACTGTTGGCCGGGTGAGGATACCGGGAGGCCCGAAGTAGGGAGACAAATTGCAGATCAGAACCACGAGTCAGGAGCCAGGGTAGCAGGGATCAGAGGCAGGAGGCAAACTTGAGGCTGGGAGCCGCAAGTCAAATGCCAGGAATCAAGTTGGGTTGGGATGCCAGGAAATCAAGATGAGGAAGCAGGAGCAGGAAGCACAGTCCACAGCAGGGTGGAGGCCAGTTTTTTTGTACAGTTTCCTGTTCCTGCTGCTGGCAGGCAGACCAAGTAGGGCCAGCAGACCAATCAGCAGCTCTGGGACTCCACCAATTGGGCCTTATGGGCAGAGCCTCTCACTAGAGCTGGACTTCGTGGGTCTCAGGTAAGCCCATGCCAGCTGGCTACATGGTGGAGAGTTGTGGACACAACCCACAGGAAAATGGCAAAACAGCCAGATGATGTGAGAATTTCTGCGAGATACCTTCCCAGGTGATCGGAGACCTGTACTGATGAGGAGAATGTGTGCAAAACAAAAACAAACTGTTCAACCAAGAGATCCCAATGCTCCATATGGAAGTGGCTTGTGCCTGCCTTAAAGAAAATATGCCAGCTTCTCCTAGAGTGGGTGCCATTGTAAAAACCTGTGGCAGTTCCCGCAGTGCATGTCACTCCTGGAGGATTGGATTACGCATACTATGCCCACCAAGGGCAAAGAAAAGGATCCTCTCCCTTAAAGGCCTCATGTTGCACCCAGCGGTGATAGCAACATGAGGTGTAGGTTTCTGTGATATTGCATAAGGAGCACACACGTTGCTGGTGCATCTGTCGTTTTGTCGGACAAACTGGTGAGCCTGTATCCCTGCTAGGGAAGTCTGTGTGTGACTTGGCCTGCAGTTTATCATGGTGTTGAAGAACAAATGAGAACCATGTTTCTGCAACAACATCCTCCAAACTGCTGCTTCCTGAAAATGTATATTCTGTTCTATTCAGATTTTTATACCATAGTCATCACCGTAGTATCTGAGTGCCTTCCAGTAGTGCATTGAGCAGTGTGACTACACATCTTTCATGTGGTGTTTGTTCTGTCATCCTCTCCCAGAGGGGGAAGATGTGGAGTGTCCTGTTTTGGTAGGGTGATTTTTTTTGGTAAATATACCTGTTACGTGTGTGTTTTAGAAAAGGCAAGATCAAACAAATGTGGCTTGCACTTGGAGCAGAAAGTGCTGAGGTTAGTGATGGTCCTTATTCCTGTGGGAGTTCATTCCACAATTGCAGATCACCCCTGGAAAAGGTTTGGTCTCCTCTACCAATGAGTGCCTCTTATTCTTGAGAGTTCTTTTGTGGCCCATTGGTATGAAGTAAGTACTTGTTAGCCCTGGCAATCTGGGGGCGAGAGATTTAATTTTTTTCTAAGCAAGCCACTCAGAGGACACTTCCTCAGTAAGGCTTCACATTTCCTGCCAGCTTGAACTTATTTCTCTTGTATGCCTTATCTTTCCCCTGGTGCAGTCTCTTCTATGCCTTATCAGTCCCTTGGTGTTGCCAAAGGCCCCCCACGGTTTTTGTGGTTGCATTGTTTTGCTTTGCTGGTGCTGTTGATAAAGTACTTTCTTTTAATGTTGAGTAAAATTCACAAGCATGTTCCCTTACTTGACCGATTTCAGAGAGAGAGAGACGTATTTTCTTCGCCTAATCCCAGCTGTAGTAGGCAATCATCCTGATATAAACGTCTAAAAGAATTGCATTGGTTTTTACAGTTTATTACATGCAGTTGGGAGCTCAGATGCGATCATCAGTTATTCCAAATTAGAGCAAAACCAACACATACCCCTGTACCCCTCAACTCTTAAGACAAAGACGGATGATGTCTGTCTCTCTCCTGCATCATCCACATCTTTGTTACATTGAGGTGTGACGATTATAATGGGCTATACTGGGGGCTGACACTAGAATGCCTTTTGAAAATCTGGCTAAATGTAGAAAACAAGGTGTCTTCCTCCCAAGTAGGGCAGCAAAAACACATCACACCTATTCTCTGTTCTCTGCACTGGCTGCCAGTAGACCCATGGGTGAAAGCTATGGTAGTAGCCACTGTTTCCAAAGCCTAGAATGGCTGTAGTCCCAAGTTACTTTAAAGGCAAGATCCATATAATTTGTGCTCATCTGGAGCACTTTAGGGCTAAAGTTGCTGGAACTGGTAGCTTAGTACTGATTAGAAATATGTGTGAAACTAGCCATATGCAGAAAGATGAGTGGGCATCTATTTGCCCAGACTTTCTACTGCTTTTGATCTATGAAATCCTGTCATGTAGTTCTGCCCATTGGGCTATTTCCCCCTGACCCCCCCCCCCTTACTAAGGGTCACAGAAGCATGTGGGGTTGTGAGAGCCTGGTGACAGCTATGCATGGTGAAAAGGAGATTGTTACAGGGCGGGATGGCCCTTTACAGGAGATGGTCTTAGCTTCACCTGTGACTAATCAGCTGCCTTCCAGGTGACAGGTCTGAGGCCAGGAATCGAGTGATAGCCTGCAGGGAAAGTGGTCCTTGCATTACTGGCAAACATGTAGCTCAGTAGAGAGTGGATCATTCAGGATATTCTGTTGCAGGGGAAGGAGCCTGTTCCATCTATTTTGTGCTAAACTGTTTTTGATTTGGAGAAATAAAACTTACCTCTGGAGAGAAGGGACTGAATTCCTGCTGCTGGGCAAAGCTGATGCAGTGGCTGGGGTGGTGACCCACCAGTTGACAGTAATGTGGCAAAGGAAGTTCGGCACACTGTACCTGATAGTCTCGTGAGTTCTGCCAGAGGAGAAGCCCTGCCATGAAATAATCCAGAGGGAAAATTATCTAGAAGATTGCAGATCAGTATTCTGTTTACACTCCCTATTTTGCTCAGCTGCTTAATTTAGTGAAGAAAGCTTTTTTTACCTAGCAGTGTTTGATAGTCAGGTGAGATTTAAGGCTGCATAGTTGAGTGGGATCAATTCAAACTAAGGCTGATTAAGACTATGTAAGTAATGGGGCATGCCTTATGCATTATTTTAACTATACTGCAGTACTCATTTGGTGTATATTGTTCTCATTGCACTTAGATCCCTTTACATTAAAGATAATCTAATTCCATCACATTAAGATTGGAATACCCCACTGGGCAGAGTAAGAGCACCAGATGCTACATGTCTCAAAGGCACAATCCCAGATTTGGGTTTATTTAGTCTATCTGCTAAGAGTGTGGTTTTCAGTGAATGTATTTCCTCTGACATTTGTTCCAATCTGCTGTGGCAGCCCCTAGATGTTTGGTGTGGCACATTCTGAAGCTCAGTGGATCTTACCACAACTCTCCCAGCTTTATTATTTTTGTTAATGCAGCATTTAACAGGCACACCACATTACATGGGTTAAAAACTAGATTACATTTTGATGGGCCTCAAAGTGTAAGTTATCATTTGAATGGGTGTGTTTCTAGTGGGCTTCTGCAGAGATCAGTTCTTGGCCCTAAACTATTTTATGTTTTTATCAATGACCTGGGGAAAAAACATTGCAAAGTTGATCAGTAAATGATGATGACACTCTGACTGGGCGACTGGTGAGTAATTAAGAGGACAAGTCACTGATACAGGGCGATCCGGATCCTTTGGTAAACTGGCCACAGGCTAACAATGTGTCTTTCAGTAAACTAAATGTAAGGTCATACATCGAGGACAAAGAATACTTACAGGATTGGGGACTGTACCCTGGGAAGCAGAAACTTGGGATTCATGGTTAATAATCAGATGAACGTGAGCTCCCATTGCAACTCTGTGACCAAAATGGCTAAAGTGATCCTTGGATATATAAACTGGGGAATGTTGAGTAGAGGTAGAAGGATTATTTTACCTCTGTATTTGCCACTGGTACAACCACTACTGGAAAGTCTTGTCCAGTTCTGATGTCCACACTTCAAGAAAGTTGTTTAAAAAATGGAGAGGGTGCAGAGAAGAGCCATAAGAATGATTGAAGAATTGAAAGATCTGAAGGAGCTCAGTCTATTCACTTTATCAAAGAGATGATTTAAGGGATGACTTGATCAGTCTGTGTGGGGACAGAAATTTTATAATAGAAGTCCCTTCAATCTTGTGAACAATGGTATAACAAGATCGAATGGCTGGAAATTGAATTTAGACTAGAAATAAGGCACCATTTTTTAGTAGAGTTAAGCACTGGAAAACTTACCAAGAGTTGTGGTAGCTTCTCCGTCACTAGGAATATTTAAATCAAGATTAGATGTTTTTCTATAAGATACACACTAGTTCAAGCAGGAATTAATTCAGGGAAGTCCTATGACGTGTTATACAAGAGGTCAGGGTAAATGATCAAAATGGTCTCTTTTGGCTTTATAATCTATGAATAACATGCCCACAAAAGAGAATTTCTAGGGGGGAAAACGGAGGACTTGTAAAAGCAATCCATAGGTCCAAATGCAGCAAATCAATGGGGTTTGACAGAGGAGACAGTTGGCACCACAGTGTTTAAATATTAAGGAGTCAATTCTCCTTTACGTGTGCATCTGTGATTACCATTTATTGGCATGATTGTCAATGATATTGAGCACCCACAACTTCCCTTTGTCTCAGTGACAGCTGGGGACTCAGCATCTCTGAAGATCGGGCCATAATCTAGTTTGGCTGTATACCAAAAAGAGAGGAATCTGTCTTCCTCATGCCACTTTTCTCAAAGAGCAGATTCAAAACTAGTGGAGAAGTGATTTTGGTCCTGATTTTCCAGGCTACAAGTGCCACCTTTTGTGACTGAAGTCAATGGGAGATGTGGGCACCCCAGCAACTTGAAAGATTGGTCTGTTTTGTTTGCATGGATGAGGATGATCATTTGAGATTACTTAGTGTTTGGTTCTATTTTTTTTTCTTAAATCCACCATTCTGTCTGTCTAGGTTCCCATTCAGCACCTCTCCCCATGGTATCTGAGAGCCTGAAATTCATGAAATATATATGTTTTGTAATCCAATTAAGTGTCTTACAGTACCAGCAAGGGCATCCTTCTAATCTTCGTAAACACCCCCCCCCCCACTTATTTACAAGCCTTATGCTTCTATTGCTCATTGATATTTTTTTTTTCCTGGTTTGCCAGAAAAAGGGCGGTGACTTAATTTAGCTAGCCCTGTTACTAATGCTGGACCAAGTCTTCAGCTGGCTATTTTTAGCATTCATTGCTGCTGTTGAGAAGCTGTTGTTGCTGAAAATACCTTGGAATGATTTCACAAACAGTATTGTCTGTGGTGGAATTTGAGCACCAGCTGTCTGTCTTTAGGCCAGTTGATTGTGTTGACACGCATTCCCTGTGATTTGTCATCTCTGACTTTGACTTTGCTATGGCTGTGACAGGCACTCTGTCAGTGTCTGACGGGAGGGAGGGAGGGAATGAGTGAGTGAGTGGGTAAGTGACAGAAAAAGCCTCATTACTGTCAGCTTGGGAAACACTGAGCTCGTGCAGAGAACTTTGGCCTGCTCCTCCATTCAGTTTCCCCTTATAACACATACCTCCCCAGTGCTGTGTCATGGGACCGCTCTATCTCAAGGCTGAAATCTTCTTGCTTTCCTTTAAAATGACTAACAAATTACTGAGCATTATTTGATAATGGAAAACCATGCTTGCAAACTGTATCAACAGAACCCTTTGCTAAGAAAATGGCTGCATTGGCAAGGGCCCAGCTGTATTTGAGTACTGTGGCCCAAAGGATGGGAGCAAGGGGAAACTAGGTTCTGTTTGGCTCTGCCAGTAACTCTCTGTAAAAGACAAAGTCACTTAATCTCTTTGTACCCCCATTTCCCCAACAGAAATTAAAGATGGGGGAAAAATGCTTCTAGACTTGCAGGTCTACACATGAAAAATGCATATAAATGCGAAATTTTATGATGATGAGCTGTTACTCCCGTGTTAACTGTCTGCTATCCATCATAAACAACCACCCATTTCCCTGAAAATCGAAGCAAATATAATTTTATATCCTGCAAGGACCTGAAAAACATCTCATCGATGATTTTATTAGCAATGGATATTATTTCAGTTAGTGTTAAAAAATAATGTACTGGGCTTCTAAAGTAGCTTTCATCCATGGATTTCAAAGTGCTTTACTAATACTAAGTCTTTCAATGCCACTTTGAGTTTTGCAGATTGGTAAACTGAGGCACAGTTGGTTGTATGACTTTCCAAAGTCAAACAACAAATCAATGATAGACTTGCAAATAGAACCCAGGAGTCCTGATTACCAGATTTTGTAGTCTACTGTGCAGCACCGGTTTAAAACAAAACAAAAGAGGGCATGTTTACTTAATTTAAATCCACATTTTTCTCTGTAGAAATCAGTATAAAATAGGGAAGCAATAGAGGTGAGTAGACTGCACACGGTGAATTATAATGCATTAGCCTTTCGCCTCTGGAGACCTTCATTCAAATGTTGGCTTAAGTCCTAAGAGGAAATGAGTTTTGTTTTAGACCAATGCCTGGTGGACTTTTTGTCCACATTGCAAAATAATGTGTAGCTCATTTGACAGCCTCCCCTCCAGAAAGGGCTGAGACTCAATTAGCAGGGGGTGCAGTAGCAGAGCTAGCAGAGGAAAGTTTTTCAGGTAGAAGGAGCCTGGCTCTAACCAGTACAACGAGTCTCTTGTTTTCATAAGCACCAAATTCACTGTAAATTACAAAAATTAAAAGTATAGACATATTGTCAGCAGTCATCGTACTGAGGGTCTTCTAGGAAGGAGTGCAGTCTCTTTTACTGTGTCTAATAGTGTTTGCACAGTCTTGTTTTATATGCAGTATTGGATATCGGATCTTTAGCTGGTGAGTTTTGCTACACGAGAGCCTCTGTTCTAGCACATAGGGATCTCTCTCTCTCTCTCTCAAACTGAGTGAGACACTGGACTGCCTTTTCTGAAGGTGAAGGGACTTTACTGGTGGCACTGAAGAACACTTAAGACCCATGCACACCCTTCCCAAACATAACAATTGGCAGGTATCTTGCGGTTCTATGTACTATTAAAAATGATCACATCAGCAGAAGGCCTGCTGTGAGTGAAATGATGGTACTTTGGTCCATCTCTTTTGAGACCTGAAGCTCTGCTTGTGTCACTGGCTGGGTTTTTTTTTTAGGAGCTAGGCAGTCTGGGATTTTAAACATTTGTTTTCTGATGACTGGGAATGTTTCCATATGCACTGTGACCTGCAACAGTTCCCAGGGGACTACACCAGGAACAGTCGGAAACAACTTTGATCATAGAGCCACTCCCCAGGTTGAATGAGAATGGACACGTTCTACCTCTGCTTACATCAGTCTGTCAACAGATGGATGCAGCAAATACTGGTTGTTTTGTTTCTTGATGTCAGCCTTATATTTGCCTTTGATGTAAGGGGAGTCTTAACACTCAGTGATCCTGTCTTGATTAGGAGAATAAAGCTCTGTTTAAAAACCCATTAGCTAACATGTTTTAACTAATACATTTGTAAATACAATTGTAGATGGGGTTTAATACCTTTAAAAATGTGTTAGCTGGTTTTGTTCTTGACCCTAGGTATTCTGTGTTCGTGTTAACTTAGTTAGTCCATCTGACCTGTAACAGAGAAATCCTGAGCTAAAGTTGTGTGTTGTCCTTTTATCAGTACGTGTAAGTACACACACACAATTAAATCTTCCCATGTGATTGTACACACACACACACACACACACAATTAAATCTTCCCATGTGATTGTAGGGTAAGTGGCCACCACACCTAGAACATCATGTACTTTTGTTGTTGCAATTTGATTGATGACAGGAACTTTAAAAGGTGCATTGTTGAGTGAGTTGCTAACTCAAATTTCCTGCCACTGAAATAAACCCTACCAAGAACCAGAGTGGTCACAACTACATGTGTATACATTTAGCAATTAAGCATTCAAATGGCCTTGAAGTTCATGCAGCCTGGTCTCATAGAATGGATCTGATCTGATTTTAAGAAACACAAGAATTCGGCACCATCCTTGTTTCAGTCAAGCCTCACGTAACTTCATCCCTCAGAGTGGGGAGCATGATCTCTTGCAGGAATTGAAACTCTTCAGTTTCTTGAAGAATAGCCTAAAGAATCTACCTCTTCTTTTAAATTGCCTGTCGGTGTATAGATACTTATTGGTAGTAACTTTTTTTTTTTCTTGGAATAATCACTTTACCTGGACAAAGACAAGTTCTTAGCATTGTTAAAGCAGAGTCCGAGGATGCTGGGGGAAGAAAATTCCTAGGGTTCTTGTTACCTAAAGTAGTTGAAGGGAGTGAAGATTTCATCCTACGCTGAGTTTCCTCCCGAACTTCTGCTTTCTATCACAAATTGAAGTATTTCCTCATGTACATCATTGTGCAAGTAAACATAAGGGGAAACATGGATGAGCTTACATCACAAGGAAGTAGCCTCCCTGTCACATATCCCTTACTGTACGGGAATAAGTGTAAGTCCATTTCTACCATATAACTGTGTCCATCATCGGGGAGGTGGGGGGTTGTACCACATTAAGTGTACTGGTTATAGTTAAAGCAGTACAATTTTTCGGTGTGGACAAGGCCTGCGACTCAAAACTAGGTCAGGGCAGTTAGCTCACATAACGATTTTGTTTGAAATCCTCAAATTCTAAGGTTTTCAGATTTCATTTGTGATTTCAGGGGAATGGTGTGATTTCATTAAAACAGGCAGACAAGGTTGAGAAATGTCTCGTGGTTTTTTTTGTATTGCAAATGAGAGCATTTTGAAGTTAAAATGAGCCCCTTCTCCCATCCCCAAGACAGAACCATGAAATTCTCAGAATTTAGTTCAGGTGATGGTCCGTTTCCGTGTGGGAGTGTTTTCATCTAGGATAGTCTGGGTGCAGAAGTGGCCACTGGGGTGTTTCCATATCGAAGCAATAAACTCTTTGGCACAGAAACTGCCTTTTTGCTGCGTGTGTACAGTGCCTATAACATCACACTTCCTTGACTGCGGCCTACTGGTCTAGTATAATAACAGAGCTGCAAAATTGAATATCCAGTGGAAGCTGGTGCTGTTTAAAATTGGATAAGGGGGAAATGACACACCCAAGTTAACAGAAAACCATTTTACAACAGTAGGTAATCCTAGTGCAGTAATAGTGCATGAATTTAAGCAGAGCCAGCCCTGAGGATCCTCAATTGCCCTTTCCATTATTATGTTTCTCATAGCACTCACAATGTGCCTGGCAAAGTTTCTGTCCACAAAATGTGCATTCTTTAGGTGCCAAAAATTGTGGGCAGAAGAGAACCCTCAAATCTGACAGGTGCAAAATTACCTAAAATAAAACTGATTCTCCCCCCATCATTTCTTGCTGACTTGTTAGTTAACAGCGCAGCCCTAAATGAACCCCTTCATTTTTGTGTGGTTAGTTTTAACTCGTGGTAATCAACCATAAAACATAAAGTTAATGTTTCTTTCCTCCTTGTCTTTCATCTCTGTAACCAACAAGCTATGTTTTCTACACAGAGAAATTCCAAATCTGTTGCTGAAAGTATTATTCTTGTACTGTACTATTGGGGATCAAATGTCAAAAAGCATAGAATCTCTAATTCTCCTCTTTTCTTCTAGGGAAGGTCCATATTGCTTCGTCTTGTGAAGTATTAATAGAAAAACAGTTAATAGACTTTCCCTAGGATATATGTTACAAATGTCTGTCTATCTTAGGTACTTTTATGGTCCCTATTACCATGGTTTTTGAGCACCTCACAATCTTTAATGTATATAGATCTTCATAACACCCTTGTGAAGTACTGTTGTTCCCATTTTACAGATGGGGAACTGAAGCACAGAGAAGCTAAGTGACTTACCTAAGGTCACACAGGAAGTATATGGCTAAGTGGGGAATTTAACTACGTCTCCCAGGTCCAAGATTAGGTTACTAGCCATTTTCCCTTTCTTCCCTTGTTAACTTTAAACGTTGGCTTATGGGAGTTTTTTCTGAGGTGCTTTTCAGCTTCATTGGCTGGGGCCTTGCGAGGAGCTTAGATAGCAGTATTGGTTTGATAGGTAGGGAGTTTCATACTCAGTTACACTCAATAGCTATACCATTTTAGGAGACCACTGCTTCCACAAGATGCACTAAATTATTTGGAAGGACTAAGTGAGCCTGAGAATCAAAATGCATCAGGAATCTTCAAGAGCGAGTCTAAATAAACATTCTTCGTCTCTCCTGAAAGGATGTTCAGTAGCTTTGTCATCAGATGTTTCCGTAAAATGTTAAGTACTGTGCCTTCCAACTCTCCAAAATGATTGTAATCTAATAGCAGGACAAGGAAACCAGCTTGGGAGGGTATGTCAAAGAACAGCAATGTGTATCAGTGCCTTAAGGTATGTCTGCACTGACCGGGAGGGAAAAAAGGCGTGTTGGTCACTTTGGGTATGTCTGCACTGCGAAGTTATTGACAAAACTTTTGTCTTTCATGGATACTTAAAAAAGCCCCTCTGTGAAAGACAAAAAAGTTTTGCCAACGCAAGCAGCAGTGTGAACGCTCTCCTGCCGACAAAGCTAACGCAGCTCACGGGGCTGGAAGTATTTTGTTGGCAAAGTTGCCGACAAAATACTGACAGAGAGCGTTTATACGTGCTGACTTTTAGAGACAAGGCTGTGTCGACATAGCCTTGTTGCTAAAAGCTGGTTAGTGTAGATTAGCTGACGTGCTTTACCTGGCTCTGGTTGAAATAGCAATGAAAACACAGCAACCGGGCTCTTAACTTGGGTTAGCTCCTCAAATTCAATCCTAGGCTCCCCTATAAGGCTTTAACTTGAGCTGCTAACTCAAGTTGGTGTGCCTTCGCTGCTATTTTTACCAAAGTTAGCTAGCCCGAGTTAAGTGTACACTTTTTTTCTTCTATATAGACATACCCGTAGGGAACTAATGATTCAGGTCCATAAAAATGAAGGGTAATTAGACCCTGTGAATTAGCACCTCATTGTTATTCAGGGAGTAATTAAGGTTACACATAATCCATTCACATTGTTTTAGCTTTGTAGAACTGCAATGCGTGGTTTGATTTAGCTGAAGGGACCACAGGAGAGACTGTCTGGTGGTGGTAGTTTGGCTATCCAGTCAAAGGTTAAGAAAGGAATCTATAAACTCCACAGCAGGGGCTTTTACTGATTTGAACGAAATTGTTTTTTCTACCTATTTAGGTCTCCAAACCTGAGAGTAGACCAGCTCTTAATTCTGCTTTTTGGTTGGTGTCCATTATATTATCCCTAAAGACCCAGCAGCATGGATTCCCCCTTCTTGCCATGGCTGGTGGTAGCCAAAGGCCAATTCAAACAGGGTCATGAGAATCCCCCATCTCTTATTTCGCATTACGTGAAAAATATGTCAAAATTTTGAAAAAATTTCTGTGCCAGTTCAGCTTTGCTTCACAGATCCCCCTTCTAAATCCATAAAAATGAGTTTCATGTGCATCGTTCCATTCATCCAGGAAATGACTTGCTTTAAGGGAAATTCAAGTTGTCTGCATTATTATTATTTATTATGACCATTTCTTTCTATTGTGGTGGCGTGTCACAGCTCCGTCATGGGTTGGGGGGAGGGAGGGCCTCCATCGTGCTAGGTGTTCCAAAGGCTTCAGAGCCCGAAGTCCAGCCTGAGCCGCAACTTTGAGTGCTATCTCCACTGCTGATTGTAGAGCATTAGCACAAACCCTGCAAACCCCTGTCTGTCAGGGCTGCCCTGGGCTGCGTAGAAGCACCCACAGATCGGTGCCCGAGGTCACCCAGAAGGTCAGTGGCAGAGCTGGGAATACAACCCCTACTGCTCCAGTCTCCCTGTTCTCTCACCTCCTTACCAGGCAACTAAAACAATTAGCACCTTAATCTTAATTGCCATGCTTGTGTAGTCTGTTTTTCTTTCAGATGTTTGAGATGCCAAACCTGTGATAGTGTAAACTGTAAAGTACCATAAAGTATGATTAGATAAGGAGACCTTAACAAAGGAAAGTGCATGCAGAGAGCAAAGCTGTTGGAAATAGCAGGAGACTCTTCAAAGGAAATGCATCTACATAGGGCAGATTCTCCCATCCAGAAGGGGTCACTGAGCAGAACCCCCAGACAGCACCCACTGCTCCTCAAAGGTGTCTAGGGAGGCTGCGGACGTGGCCCAGAGGAACTCTGCCCGGATGTGTGATGGAAGGAAGGAGCGGAAATAGACCCCACAGTTACAGGCCACCTCCCCATCCAGCATCCTCCTCTTGGTATAATAGATGGCCACCTTGTCCAGCGCCCGGAGGAGATTGATGAAGAGGTCTCGTGACTTCATGGGGCATTCAGCCTCTTGCCCTGTTTATTCCACTGTGTGTTTTCTTCAAGAAAGAAGAGAAACTGTGATGTTTCCTCGCTAAGGCAGGCAGTATGTGCCAGTGGGAGAGGAGCTCAGAAGGCCTGGGGTCTATTCCTGTCTGTGACATCAGGCAAATTGCTTCACCTCAGTTTCCCCACCTGTGAAATGGCAAAAAGGATACTTTCCTCCTTTTGTAAAATGCTTTGATCTCTATGGATGGAAAGTCATTAATAAAAACAAGGGTTTTATTATATTGTCTGTAGTTCTGAGGCGCTTTACAAAGGTATTTCAGTATTGTATCCCCCTTCTTTACATATGGGGAAACTGAGGCACTGAAAAGTTAGATGAGCAAGATCACAGCTGGGAAAAGATCCCTGGTCTCCTGAGTCCTCAGTCCCATGAACAGTCCATTAGAGATCAGCCCTTTTAAAGAGATAATTACTTGTTCACTTCCACCGTAAGTATAGCTACCCCTTGGTTTACTTAAAAAACTGTAGCACTATAACTCATTGTTTTTGTACACCTGAGCTGTTTAAAGAAAAAATCCAGACTAATCCCTTGTTGTTTTTCTTTGCCTTTGTAGCATGCCTCTTCTGGTCACTCTGTGGTTTAAAGAAAATGCCAGTCTAATCCTCTGTAGAAAGTTTTTTTTTTGGTAGCAAGAAACTTTGAATGTTTAAACCCGTTATAAACTAGATTTTCATGACGGGCTCATTGAGGAGTTTAGAAACCAGGGTAAAGTAACTTCATAACAAAATCTTCTGGGGGAGGGCGCAATGAATTTCACATGATGTATAAAGATAGCAGAAGGTAATTAGCGCTAAACAAAGATGGCATTCCACAGCTCCCAGCTTTTTTGCTTTCCTTGATTGCCAAGGATTGTCATTAATTTGAACCTCTTTGTCTCTGTTCCTCCTTTGTCCTGGAAGAAGTCTCCTCCTGTTTCACTTCAGTAAGAACTTCTGAATGGAAAGAAAATAGTATATAGGGTTGGCTGGTTGGTTGGTTTTTTAAAAAGACCCCTGTGTACGGTGCTGTACGTGCTTTTAAAGCCAGCTAGGAAGTGAAGCCAGTGAGAAATCTGTGTCGTGCTGCCAGTGCCTTAGCAGAGAAGGCGGCAAGCTAGAGGCAGCCGTGTTTTCAAATAAGAGTGCACTGGATGGTGCATGTGCATCCTCTGTGCTGCAGTCATTGAAAGGTGGGCATCTCCCCGTTTTCCCTTTCCACACAGAGCATGTGTGACAGAGACAGACAGTGACAGTCAACTTAGCACTCACACTCCTATCTACAAATAGCTTGCTGTCATAACAAGTAACGCCTCTTATCACTGCGAGGGGAACCAGCTGGGAGGTATAATTCCCAGCTCAGGTAGATGTACATGTGCCAACTCTGACAGAGCTAGTGCACTAAAAATAGCAGCGTGGCTGTGGTGGCAGGGGCGATGGACGGGACTGTACTCTGGGACTAGCCCACGCTGATACAACCATGTTGCTATTTTTCATGCTAGCTCTTATGTCTACCTAAGGCGGGGATTATGCATCCCGGCTTCAGCGTAGACATATCCTATACTGAAAGAAACTAGAGGGGGACGAAATCATTGCTCAGCTTGTTCACTTTGTGCATTTGACAGTATTTTGTGTAGAGTCACTTACACGGTTTCCCCTGTAGTCAGCCCATTTCCCCTGTTTTTTGCTTGGATCTTTCACATTGGGGTGGGGGGGCCCACGGGGACATTGTAAAGCCAAAATCAGCAGGAGGATCTTGGGGCATGGGGTATCCCAGAAGCCGCTTTAAACTCATTTTTAAAAGAGAATTTCAAGTCTGGATTTTAAGTTGTGTGTGTCTTTAAATTTGAAATAGACTGTTGTGGAGCATTGGGTTGTGGGGGTTTTTCTTTCTTCTTCTTCTTTTTTTTTTTAAATAATTCTTATAGTTATTTAACCCCTTATTTGAGCAACAGCAAATGCATCAACAAAATTCCCAGGGGTTTCTCCGGCAGTGGTTTTGAACCCATGGCCAAGCTGGGTCTGGGTATTTTCCGATGGAGGATTCTCTTTCTCTGCCTGGATTCTTATGCTGGGTCCCTAGTGGGATGACACATTGTGCAGTCTCAGGGACTCCCACTTCCCAGGATGCCAGAGACAAAGAGCCTGATTCTCCTCTCCCTGCCACCAGTGTGAATCAGAGGCGACTCTCTAAGTCAATGGAGTTACAGCAATGTAAAACCAGCGTAGGTGAGCAGAGAATCAGGCTCTAGATATGATACATGCCTTCACATTTGTTCTCTAAGACTGAGATTTAGGGGTCTGCTTGATCCTCATTTTAGACCCATGCTGGACCCAAGCCCAGCCAGTATGAGAGGTCGAGTCATTTTCTGACCAGCTTGGACCTTTCCCCCAGAACCTGATCAGCGCCAGCATCTCCCGCCTTTGTAACCTGTGGGGTTGGTGCCGGCAGTGGCCGCATGCCCTGTTGCTGCCATTCACTGCCCGTGGTATGCTGTGTGTGCATGCTGAGGAGTGAGGTGCGCTGCAGCTGCTTGGCAAGCACTCCGCAATGCACACAGCATAGTGAGGTGGCGGTGACCTGCAGGCTTAGGGCATGCAGATGCTGCCGCATGGATCCTGTGGGCAGGAGTGGAGCTGACCCTAGTCTCAGAGGATCTGGTTGTTTTTCCTGACCCAGGCCTGACACTTTTGTATTCAGATCCCTTCAGTTTGAGGTCGGGTTGCAGGGCTCTCCAGAGGTTGCCTACTACACTGCTGTCTTAGCACCCTCCTGGCAAGTCTCCTGTAGATTGCTTTGAAAATGAGGTTAGAAGAGGTTGTGCATTGTGCTCTTGCAGCTGGAATGTGAGGTTAAAGGTCTATGCAGGGTGTAGGGAAAAATGAGAGCCCATGTTGGTTTTGACTGTGTTGTGAAGCCAGAGCTGGGGTGTGGAAGAGTGAATGCAGAAACAGAAGTAGAAAAATCCTGCTTTTGAATTTAGAGATTAGCTATCAGGCTGGGGAAGGGAGTGTGAAACCCCACACTTTGCATCTCTACTAGGAAAATCATTTCACATATCTTTGCAGCATGAGTGATTGATTGTTTCTGCACACAAAGCAAATGTTTATGCAGAACCCATGCCCATATGAAAAGTTTTCATCCCGCCTTGCTCAGC
The DNA here is from genome assembly GCF_965140285.1 of Lepidochelys kempii. Classification (NCBI taxonomy): domain Eukaryota; kingdom Metazoa; phylum Chordata; order Testudines; family Cheloniidae; genus Lepidochelys; species Lepidochelys kempii. Next base: position 18,444,160 of record NC_136394.1, on the reverse strand, counting down.
CTCATCACGCCTGGTGTCACTTAACCAGCCGCTTTGCTTTCCAAGCACTGGTCCAACTATATACTCCCTTGAAAGAAAGGTAGAGTCCACAGTATTGTACTGATGTCATTTAGCTGTCATCCAGGACCCTGTTCCCTGCCCCCTGTGTATATACACACTCACATGCTGGCCAGATGGTCCTGGGTTTGGGCAGTATCCAGAGCAGCAAGTTAGGAAGGCCAGGGTATGTGTCTGAACACAGAAGCCAAGAAAGCCTGCCAGTTCTTGCTCTTTCGGTAACAACTAGTTTGACTTTATAGAGCGATGTTGTTGTTTTTTGCTGTCATCGTGTCGATTTTAGCTTTGGCCTTGTAAGTTATGAAGCAACAGGATGAAGTCAGAAAACCCTTCCTGCTCCCTCTTTCACAGCTAACATCAAGGCTTGTATTTGCCACACACCATAGAAAACCCCACATCTACCACAAATTATCCTTCGTAATGTCAGGAAAGTAAGCTTCTACCTGGCTCGGCTGGGGTTTTTTCTTGGGAGGGGAGGCAGTGTCGCTTAATGAACAGCACATGGGAGTGAGGCTCAGGAATAGAACACAGCTGGCTTGCTGGGTGACCTTGGGCAATTGAGGTCATCTCTCTGCCTCAGTTTCCCCATATGCAAAATTGGGTTAATGATGCTGACCTCCTTTGTAAAGCGCTTTTAGATCTCTGAATGAAAAGAGCTAGGTATTATTATTATTATTATTACTAATTATTATTTATTTATTAAATGTCTTCCCCTGCTCTCCCCCTGCTTTACTTTTGGGCTAGAGGAAAACTTTCTCTAATGAAATTAAAAAGCCAGAAACCTCAGAGTTTATATGAATAACAGATTAATGCTTGGATGGGAAATCTATTAGGTGTGGAGAGAGACTGAGAGAGGAATTCCTTTTCATGCAGATTTATTATGCTGGCCCTGTGTTCTCCAAATTGGCTGCCTATAAAGGGTGGATTGATCTTTAAGTTGGCCTTGCTGTTTTTTAACGCCTTTAACAGCATCGGCCCTGGCTGCCAGCATAGAGGAGACCTTTCCTTTAGTTTCTTCACAAAGGGTGTATTTGTCCTCTCATGGCTTCCCATCTTTAGGGGACCCACCATTGCACCATACGTTGGCAGGCGGTCATGCTTTAGCTCAGACGGACCTATGGGACTTGAGCCCACTAAATAAATCAGCCTTTTTCCTTCTCGCCTTTCAAACACACATGTGGGGGACGGACGACTCTTTTTCAAATGTATTCTTCATTTTGGTCACTCTTGGCCCTGGAATGTGGAATTTTTCCACTCTCCTCCTTGGTTTGTTTGTGGAGATTTTTGTTCTTATTATTGCCTTTTATTTGACCTGACTGTCTTTACCATCATACGGCTCCCTGAGCTCCTTGGCAGGGAGTGCTTTATGCATAAAATTATTAGTATTATTAAGATCCACACAAAACAGAAGCTCTACCCTATAGGGGTCCTGTATTTGGAATACACTCAGAACCTGCTCTCTGGGCTGGTGGCAAAGGATGTATATTGCAGATATGAGACACTTAGTTGCTTAGCAACAGGCTCCTGAGATGGAGATTGGAAGGAGAGCTCTTGCTGTGCCACTTATATAGATCCTCCTCCAACAACCTGTCTGGGGAGGCAAATTTAGGTATCAGCCATGCACAAGATGAGGCTACATTGCTTAGTGCAGATGTAATGTGCCACATTAATAGACTAGCAAAAAAGGTTGTGGATAACCAGTATGATGGCAGTGGGAGACCTTTGTTAATAAACAGTACTAAGTTTGTTGATGGTTCTTTTCACCTTGGAAGCGCTTTACAGATGTTAATTATCACAGCATCTCTGGGTGTCCTGCAACCATTAGCCTCTGTGTCTGTAAAAAGCAGATAAGTGTTTGGCACACACTGAGTCAGTGGCAGAAGCGGGATTAGAACCCAGGAGTTCTTGGCTCTTTCGCTCACATTATTGTAACATTGGGAGCCACTAGATGGCCCCATATTGTAGATGGTCTTGATAGTTTTGGTTATCTGCATGAGTAAGGAGTTAGCCCTTGGAAAAGTGCTTACTGTCAGCTGTGGTACTGCTGTTTAGAAACTGATCCCCTCCCTACTGAAGTCTGTTCTCCAATCATCCTACCTGAATCTGTTCTGTCTTAACCTCTTTCTTTCTGACTAATTCTTAATTGTAGTTGTTGCTTGTGAGGCAAGTAAAACATGATGGGCTTCCTCCATTGTGTTGGCCTCACTGAGGCTTTGAAAACTCCATGTTGTAACTCCTCACTCTCTTATTGCTAGGGAATTATTTCAGAAAGGATTAACAAATAGATAGGGTCCTCCTTTCTGGTTGGGGGGCTGTCAGTGCAGATAGTAAAGCTAGCACCACTTACGGGATCAAAAACAGAACAAAAGGGAAAACGAATGATTTAAACGGTGCAGGTTGAGAAGACGGAGGCAGTAGCTTGCAAAGGCCTCTGTTCAGCACTCTGTGCTCAGACCAAAACCCTGCTATGAAAAGCAGGCAGCAGAGCAGAATTAAAATGGCACAGTTCACACTGGGTTTGGTGAGACTGCAGGCAGGAGTGATTGATTGCACCTGCTCAGCCAATGTCTTTCTCTACAATCAGTTATCCCCCTGTCAGCTAAGTGTGCCTGAGGCCTTATTTTACATGCTTGGGTAAGTGAACCACATCATTTTGATTCTGCACATGTTCCTCCTTCCGGAGCTGCTTTGTTGTTGTTGTTTGTCCACTCTAGAGCCTTAAATGTTTACAATTCTGCAGGGTAATGCCGGTTGCACTTTCCTTAATGTCTGGTAAGGCTAACCACAAAGAGCACTAATTTTAGTCCTATCAAGAACGTTAATGAACATACCCATTAATTAGTTCTTGCCCACCTTGCGTGCTACAAACTGACCGGACCAAGTATGCTAAGATGTTAAAATGGGTGGGGTGTCTCTTGTTGATCCCCCAGTAGCATGTCCTCCCCAAAGCACCACCCCGGCCCTCTACTTGCCACTCTCACTCACATAGAAAAAGGGGGAAGAGGGATGGAAATGAGACTGGTGGTGGTGTTTTCAAAGGAGCCCAAATCCCATCACATTTCAGTGGAAATCCTCTAGGCTTTGCTGTTCTCAGCTGAAATTCTTTAATGCTAAAACATGGAATTTCCCTGTGTGAAATTCATTTCTGGCAAAGGATGCGTTCGGAATTAGAGAGGCATTATGCTGCCAAGATAGCATTGCTGTCACTGCAGGATACCTCTCCTGTACAAAAGGATGTTGCTGGTCTATCCTGCTTCAAAGCCTGTTCTTGGGGCTGAGCTGCTTCATCTCTGGTTGAAGTCACATACTGTGCAACTGACGATTGGAGTCAGAATAAATAACCTGGAGTTGTTGGTTCTCAGTACTTCCCCGGACTGCGGATGAGAAAGGGAGTCTGGTGATACAGGTGGTTTTTGTTTTTGTTGTGTTTGAATAGGGCTATACTTTGGTTGGAACGCTTTCCAAAACTCCCCATAATCCAGGGGTTCTCAAACTGGGGGTCGGAACCCATCAGGGGGTCATGAGGTTATTACATGGGGGAGTCGTGAGCTATCAGCCTCCACCCCAAACTTCACTTTGCATCCAGCACCTATAATGGTGTTAAATATATTAAAAAGTATTTTTAATTTATAAGGGGGGGGATCACACCCAGAGGCTTGCTATTTGAAAGGGGTCACCAGTACAAAAGTTTGAGAACCACTGCCATAATCAAAGCCATTGTGGATTAAGTTCCTTGGTTTGTGTTATGCAGGAGGTTAGTCTGGAGGATCATAAAAACCTTAAAATCCTATCCTTAGAATCTATGAATCCGTAGAAACCAGGGTAAATTGACTTGATGTCCTCTAAAGATTTATTGGAGATCATCACACTTATACATCTGAAGAAATTCATAGACTTCAGTGGAAGTCCTTATTTTTATGTCTATTTTGTGTCTGCAAGCTTGTAACAAGAGCATCCTCAGCGAGTGCATTGGATGGGCACCAAACATTTTAATTCTCTAATCAGACAATCATTTTAAGCAGACGTCAGGATCTATACGTTAAGCATCTATAAAGCACTTAAACAAAATCGAGGCTGAAAGCTATATGTGGCACCAGCTGGTGTGATGTTAACAAGATGCAGTTGTGGATTTGAGAGAGACTATCGTAAATCAGCGGAGATTTGAGATGAAGTGAATAGAAACAGCAACTCACTGCGGATTTGCCACATTGAAAAGAATAACCTTGATTGCCACTTTCTCTAAACTGTTGATCTTTTCTTTTTTAAACGGCTTTGCCCTTGTTTTCCCTGGTATTTTAATAAGAGTTGTAAAAGTAATATATGTGTAATTAGAATTTAATAAATGGTTTGTGTTACCAGATGCAGTACATAAGCTGGTTTAAATGATGGTGTAACCTTTGCTTTGTGTTTATCTAATGTTGAGATAACAGCTGGAAGTTGAGAGACTGACATGCAATTTTAAAATTGCATAGTTTGAAATTGCTGCTGTCTGCAAACATGTGACAATCTATTAATGACCTTTATGCTTTCTGAATTAACTGTATTATAACATAAAATACATTAAAATTGTTGACTATCCTGGTGTATTTCTCCCTTTTATCAGTGATTGTTTGGGATATGAATGGATAACTCATTCTGACGTGGCTGTTAGGGTGTTTGGAATTGTCCTTTGGAACCACATGGATATTTGGCAACATTTGGATGAAGATTATTTATTCTAGCAACTATTTATAGAGATATTGCACCCAAATACATCCCATACACCAATGCTCTATACATGGGAGAAAAACAGCTGATGGCAGAGATGACGGCTTTAGACCTACAGCCAGCCTCTGTTTCAGTGGAAACCAATTCAGTGCTGTGCAGTAGAAAGGACAAGAGTAGGTATAAAAACATTGGCCTAAATTTTTGCTAGGAGGAAGGGTGCAGCTAGAGCTGCATGTGACACCGTTCAATATAATCATGAAAATATCGGTCAGTCTTTTCAGCAGATGGAATCACTCTGCAAACTCATTTTAGAACTGCATAGTTTGGTCTTCAGTAAGATACATGAAGTTTGGAAAATATTCAGAGCACACAGGACACCCCAAGAACAGGGTGATATTTAACCTGTCAGTCATTCCCATAGGATAAACGTTCTGGCCATGTCTTTTTGTTAGTACCTTTTATTCCTTATTTCTCACTGTTCTGGAAGGGATTCCATCAAATAATAAAAGAGCAAAAAGTATTCTACTCTTAGTAAGTGCCATGACCACCACTGGCTTGTTGACTGTTCTCCAGTGAAGCACCAGAACTTCATTCTGTGAGGTTCGGGTCATCTCAGAGAGTGAAGTGCCTTGGACGAGTGATTTTTGCAGATGGATTTCTTTACATATTTCTTACCAGTGGATCGATCCTAAAATAATTTCCCTGCTTCCCAGTCAAAAGAAATTACCAGAGGATAAATTGCTTAATATTTTTTATAAACACACTGGGTAGCTGAACTGAAAACTGTTGTAGTGGAATCTTTGGTTTTAACATAATGCATTTGTTGTCCCAGATTTCCATAAATAGTGCAGCTTTTCCCTGTGCTATAGTCCAGTGCTGAGGGCACAGCAAGGATAGTAAAATCTCCTCTAGTGTTTGTTTGCAACTAAAATAGCTTTCATTGTCTGCAGAGTCATTCTTTCCTTATGTGGTGTGTTCTTAGGGGAATTATTATTTTTCATAGCTACATTTTAAAAGCACAAATGTAAAATAATAAATGGAGGCAACACTTGTGACTCACACTATCACTGGGTAATAAATTTTAATTTTGAGTTTGTTTTTTCGCAGGATGAAATTGTTAAACAAAACCATAGGTCAAGATTTAAAAACAACCCAACCACGCACAAACAGACAGACATCCCTCAAGTTATGCTCCTAAATCCATAGCTACGCACCTAATTAAGTGGCCTGATTTTTAAAAGTGTTGAGTATGTTCCAGCTTACATTGGAATCAATACAGTTATGATGTCAATGGGAGATGGTGGATGTTCTGCACTTTTGAAGATCAGGTCATTTAAGTGCCTAGATATGGATTTAGGAACCTACTTTAGGTATCGGCTTTTGAAAATTTCAGCCACAGGTTGCAGTCATCTCAGCCAGACGTCCAGAATCCAGTTCATAAATGCATGGCCTCCATCTTTCAATAGGGCAAAAGAATTCCATTGACAAAGAGCTTTTTCTCATTTTGCCATTAATTTTAAACGAATAGACAAATACGTTTACAAGTGCTGGGCTATAGTAGCAAACGTGCTGCAGGCATCTGTAACTCAACAGCATCCTCCTGCTTTCTCTTTCCGGACCGGTATAAGCTGATAATTGGTGATGGTAGGAATGTCCAGCTGACTGACTTGCTTGTGCCAAAAGAGTACCTGGCCCTCTTGTCCTTGGGCAGCTCAGCGTTGGCCTCACGATTTTCTGGGCTCCAGGTGCTGACGCTGGAGCATTTGGGTTGTGAGCTGCCTCTGACAGAAGGAAAGGGTGACAAATTTTCTCCCCCGACCCCTCCTCTCCCCCTGAATTTTAAGCAGTGAACTTCCTTCCCTTCCAATCCCACTGCTGCTAGGTGAGAGAAGGCTGGCTTGTGAGTCATGAAGTTACTGGCTGAGAATAATGCAGCCCCAAGCTGTCATTTGCATTACTTATTATTTCTTGTCTTCATGGTGCAAAAGTATAGGACTCCTGGGTTCTATTGCTGACCCTGAACAAGCCCTTTCACCTCTGTGGGCCTGGTTCCCTGTCTGTAAAATGAGAATAGCATGTGGGCTCTCTGAGGCTTTTTCTATTGTTTGTAAAATACTGAGAGATCCCCTGCTGGAAGGTGCTGTAGACTAGAGCAGTGCTTCTCAAGCTATCTGATGTGGGGGACCAGCAATTTTTTTTCTTCCAATATGCGCGCAGGCAGGCAGCTGATGGCGCGCGGACCAGCACCAGTCTACGGACCACCACTTTGAGTAGCACTGGACTAGAGCACAAACTATTATTAATGTACAGAAGGGAGGTGAATGGTGAGGGGCAGAGGAGAGGAATGGATGGTGGCTCAGAGGTGTTGATAATGGAATATATAAAGCATTTAGATTGCTGGTGCATGGTCAGTAGGGACAGAAATTTACCATCTGATGATCAGTGGCCTACATGATATGAGTTGATGGCTTCTGTCCAGTTTTCAGTGGACAAGACCATAATCACAATTGGCACCCTTGCCTGCAAATGAATAGACCATGGCAAACACACCACCTTTTCGTTGCTGAAGACAGTCTTTCTATGGCAAGTTGACGGGGCGCCTTGGGGGAAGCTTGCCATGCTCCTGCCGTGGCTGTGCCTACCTTTTGGAATTGTCTTTCAAGGCTGCTGACTGGGCATTTTTCCACAAGGGCTGGATTCACGCAGAAATAAAATCCCACCTCCTCTCATCAGCGCCCTAGGGAGCGTGCTCTTCATTCTCAGAGTTTGTACAAAATGGCAGTGCAGCTGAAATGAGTTGAAGCAGGCACTGTCAACAAACACAGGCTTGTCTGTGCATCCTTTATACGCCCCATAAACCAGGCAGGCTGATCTCATGGTGCTGGCTGAAAGCAGCACTGTGCCAAACATGCTTTTATTGTGGAAACTGAGCAGGTTGGCCTTGTGGTGCCTGGTGAATGGAGATCTCTTTCAGCACTCTGTAGACTGTGAAAGCTAGGCAGGCTAGTCTCACAATATGCCTCATTTCATCTACCTGAAAATGGTGCCCTGGCTTCCCTTCAATCATTTAAGCTCCCTTGCTCTCTGACACACTTTCCACTGACAGTAATTCTGTGAGTGCTCGTTGGGCATTTACTGCCATCACTAGAGGAATTACTGATGGCATCATTTCCTTTCTGATGGACAGCAAGCACCTGTGGGAGTTTTAATAGCTGTATGGTGTGCCTGTCAGTAGGTAGCAGGGAAGACGTGTGCAATTCCTTGCAGTGAGGCATTCACAGGCTCTGAAATCCTGCAGAGAATCAAAAGGAAGGGGAAAAAATGCACCCTCCCCTGCATGGTGAGAAATTGTTCCCTGTCTTGAGGGACCTGCAGAATGTGGGTTCAATGGATTTTTCAGCCATCTCATCAGTGGGTGATTGTTAGGAATATTTGTGCCAAAATATGGGCAAAAACTCCCTTGTGCACACATACACATGAGCAGAAGTTATACAACAAATACAGTTACTGCTGCAGAGATGGGTTTGATGTTTATATTCCACAGAAGTTACTTGTAATTAAGAAAAAATAATTCTTTTAGTTTCAGGTACTTGGTAATGCCACAAGCTATTCTGCTTAGCCAGAGAAGAATGGAGAAAACAAAAAAAGAAGCATTTGTGACAAATGCCCGCCACAAGATTAATGAACTACTAATAGAGAACTCAAACACAAGGGTCAGGTGTGTGGTATAAGAATCTGAATAGAATAGGCCAGACCAAATCTGTGGATTAATTTGGAGACACTTGCACAAATTTAATAAATATTGCGAGTTCAGGCCAGTTATAAAGAAAAGTTTATTGAACTGCTATATTGAACTTCTTAAACTACATTATCTTGTCTGTTTTGCCTGGAAGGTACCATTTCCATGAGGCAAAAAAATGCCTTCATAGCTGCGGCACGTTCCTGGTACGTCTTCATTGTCAGCAGGAAAGGGGTTGATTCTTGGCAAATGTAATGGGTATTGGCCCTTTAAGGCCATAGGAGGTAGCTTGAGAGGCCAGTTACGCTATTCCATGTGTCCAGGGCAAGCAGATGAAGCAAAAATAAAATAATGACTGAAGTAGCCATTGGGAGAGAGGAAGGTAGTCCTGGGGACTAGTCGATGGCTGGAGGAGGGAGGTATAGGAAAATCCTGACCCAATTCCTCCCGGGACCAGGAGTCTGATAGAGTGGGCTGGGCGAGTCCCCCCTCTCTCCTGTGTTGGGGGTTGTTAGAACCACCGGGGCAGTGTGAAGAGAGTAACTGGTTGACAGGGTGAGTAACGAAATGGGAGGCCCCAACCCCAGTCAAGGGAGGGAGCTGCTGAGGCTCTCTCTGCACTGTCAGGGCTCACAGTTGCAGCACTGCAGCTATACGCTGTAGACGCTCGTTACAGCGACTGACGACGGTTTTCACTCCCCACAAGGTAGCTAAGTCGACCTACGTTTTAGGCATAGTCTAGGCCTGAGACGGAGAACTCAGCCAGGGCACAGCCCCAGGCAGGAGCACTGTGAAACCCTTGAACCTGAGGGAAGAGTCGACAGACCACGGTCCCAAGGCGGACAACTGTGAACCGTCCACCTGAGGGGTGAGCACAAAGGGGCATTTTGAGGAGCTGAATGCTATTTAGGCCCCAGGGGAGGGGGAATACTGTTTCCAAGACTTTGTCTGTGACTGAATTATTTCCAGGAATCTGCAGGGCATGAGGCAGGAGACTACAGTGGCACGCTAATCTGCTAGGGATGTGCTTGGAGCCTGCATACATGCAGAAGACGCAGCACAAGGCGGTTCATTTAGAGTACATGATAGTTTGCTCTTCAGATTTCCACTGGTAAATAGGATCCCAGTCTCTGGTAATAAATATGACTATTTTCATTATGCTGATTTCTATGGTTTTTAAGCTAAAGCATGCATCATAAACCTGCAAACCACTGGCAGCTTCAAATGGCTTAACCTTTCCAAGGTTATCTATCAGGCAGTCCTCTTATTCTTGAGCCAGACATTTGACAGGATCAGAGCCAACCTCACACACACAGAAGTAACACCTGAATTAGTCTGGACTATGTCGTCTGGCAGGGTGGAATTGTAGTCTAGGGTTAAACAAGCAAGGATTTTACTTGCATTCATTTTAATTGATATTGATTGCATTGCCTGAATTGAGGGTCAAAGTGTGAAAGCCTTTTCAAATACAGGCTACTCTTCTTTAAAGCTTTAGTTGCGCTGGCTGAAAGGCCAAAGGTTTGAGTTACACTTTCAGTCAGTTTCACAGTAGGGGAGAAGAGAGGGCGGGAAAGTAAAACAAACAAATGTGTGTTGTATTAAAGGAAAGGTGAGAACTCCCTGCCCTCCCCAAACCTGCAGCTGGAGAGTCCAACAATCTGCCTCCCAAATTGTCCTGATGGGGTTTTGAGATTTGTGAGTCTGAGGGCGTTGCACAAAAAACGTGGGACCATCTACATTTGCCAATGACTTTTTGCAGTGAAACTCAGAAATTTCATTGCAAAAAGAAAACCACCTCCACGAGAGGCGTACAGCTCTTACCAGTGATGCTTTTGTGGTGATGTGCAAGTGCTCACTTATCGTCTGGCCAGGTGACAATGGCTGCTCCACGGAGCAAATGATCCCCTGTTCGGAGCAATGCTGAGCTACTGGAGCTGATCAGTGTTTGGGGAGAGGAGGCTGTGCAGGGACCCAGGATGCCCTGCGCCCTCCCTTCCCACAAGACCCATCATCAAAATGGAGAGAGCTGCACGGTGGGAAAGCTGCCCTCAGTGCGCTGCTCTCATCATGGATGGAAGTGCTGCAAATGTAAACGCTCTCTGATGCCTGAGGAATGAAATGAGTACACAAACCAGCGCTTTTCTTTCACCGGTTCCCTATCATCGTTGAAAATGACTGCGCAAAAACTCTGCAGGTGTAGACAGCCTGATCCTTGCTCAATCAGCTTTTTGATGAGCTGTTGCTATGCCTAACTCCCTGCCTTGGTCATACCTTAACTATTGTGTCCTCCTCCTCCCTCCTCACTGACTTCCCTACCCCTGCAGTCTGTCCGAAGTAAGGCTTTCAAAAATCTCTTCCTCTCTTACTGCTCTAAACATATTACTTTCATCTTCATTCTCTTCATTCGTTTTCTTCTCTTATCACACCAAGCTCCCACTCATTGTCCCCAACTTCAAGGCTCTACAGAATCACACTCCAGCCTAAATCTCTGTTTTAGTTACCTCCCCCTCATACCCTACTTTCCTCCCCCTTGCTCTGTCCTTATTAACTCCCTTCATCTCCTCTCCCTGTTGGCTTCACATCATCTTTTATGTTGGCGGCTGTTCTTGGAACAGTCTCTCCCGCCTTGTCTGCCAAGGGCCCTTCTTTCATATAGCCTCATGTAAATCTCCTTGCCAATATTTTCCATTTGAATGGATAGCTCCTGTATTACTTTTATCCATCTGAAATGGATTGTAGGCTTCTCTTGGTAGGGACCTCATCTTCTATGCATTTGTAAAGTGCTCTCTACACTTAGAAAGCTCATAAATACTAAGTCATAACAATAATGAGTAACATGCAGTGTATGTTGTAATTCAGTGCTTAGTTTCCACAGAGATAGCAGCATTAGAAATACCTAAGAGAGAGAGTGATATAATTCATATCTAGGGACCAGTAGTTCTCCAGGATTTTTCAAAAACAGACCTGACAGACTCACTGACTAGTTGAGTGACAACCCTCACAGAAGGGCGCGTGGTGCTTAAGGCTGGGGACCAGTCCTTTGCTCCCTGCTCTGCCGGGCTGTGGGGACACTGTCTAGACACAAAGAGACTCAGTCATAGAAGGGAGCAGTTTTTCACATTTCTCTCAAGTCATCCCTCTTTGACCACTGGAGCCAGCGTTCCATGTTCCCCAGCCAAAGTGATAGCCGCTGTAATGCACAGCCTGGGAGGTGATGGTGGAGAGAGATCTGGCAGGCCCCCTTCCCTTTTAATAAATGTGCCTATGTGATCTCTTAAGGAAGTGGTTCCCAAACTGTGGGTCTCAACCTCAAGTGGGGTCATGTCATCATTAGGTGGGTCGTGATCCCAATTGAATAGACAGCCCAAATTCAAACACATCCAGACCTCCTCTACAAAAGGCCATGCACCATACGTATGAGGCCATGCAGTGTGGAGGAGGAGATTTCGTAAAGCACATATTTTTGTAGGCGGCCGCTGGAGGCACAGCATTTGATTCAGCCTGTAGCCATGAATCTAGTGATGTCATTTTAGGGTGGTCGGAATCAATTCTTCTCAAAATGGGGTCGTGCAGTCAAAAAGTTTGGGAACCATTACCTTAGGAATAGGAGGAGAGGGGCATTCTGAGGATAATGGAATGTAATTAGCTATTGGCTTTGCTTTTTAATATTTGCAACCTTCTCCCATCTCTACCTCAGAGTTAGGTGAACCATGCAGGACTTTAACTTCGCCATGTATGAAAGCAAGGGCTTTTCTACGCTATAGAACCTTGGCCAGTATAGTTATCCTGGCAGCTCCCTTGTGCAGATGCAGTGAAAGCTGGCAGATGGAATTCTTCTGCCAGCATAGCTTCACCACCTCCCCCGAAACAACATTAGCTATGCCTCTAGAAAAGTGTTTCTCCCAGCCCGCCCCCAGCCACCATAGCTATGCTGCCAAAACTTTGCAGCATAGACCAGGCCCTAGTAATGTTAAATGCTGTTTGGAAGTTAAGGGCATTTCTATTTAGTTAAAACTAAAGTATCATTCTGTCTTCTCTACCACAGCATGCTGGATGTTTTTCCTCTAACTGTGTTGCTTTTACTTCTCCGGCTCCCAGAGAGTCCTCTCATGTGACGGATATTCCCACCCCCGCCTTTCTTACACTCTCTGAAATCTCAAAGTGCAGGATAAACTAGGAGGATTAAGGGAAAGTTTGAGCCTGGGTTGAGCAAACATGCAGTGATAACTCTGGCCAGCGAAAAGCTGTGGATTTGAGTTTCAGAGCCAAGGACCTCTAGGGCTGATTGTTCTTTCCTAATCAAACAGAGAACATGGTGTCAGCTGTGCATAAATCTCCAGTGTGTTTGCCCCCCTCCATTTAATTGTCAAAAGGCTATAATAAAATGGCATGTACGGTGAAGCATTACCCTATATAGGTATGTAGATTTATATAGAATCCAAACCCCTCAGCACCCCTCACACACATTTACAGGAACAATAGTAAATAGGTTACTTCCTCCACCCCCCAAAGATGACTAGGAAAACTCACTCCCTGACAGAACACTCCTCCCTCAGGTAGCCCTGAACCCCATCAAGTTGCCTCTCTGCAACAGCCAGAGCAAATAGATGCACCTTGCAGCACGGCATGAAGGTTATTAGACATGGGCTCTTTTAGACGCGGGAGGAAGGATCTGGTTCCAAAACCAAGAGCCATGTGTGGGTAATGTTTTGTCACCAGCTCCCTCTCCATGTGGCTGCAGTGTGGCACAAGGTGAGAGGTAGCTTCTCAGGTGGGAATGTCCCGAGCCATTGAGGAACCATATTATGGATCCAAGCCAGCACCTGAAATTCAATCCAGAAGTCCACAGGCCTCCACTACAGATCATGGAACATTGGTATTGTGTGCTGGAGCCACCAAGAAGCACTGCTTACTAGCAGTTGAATGAAAGTCCATCTTTGCATAGAGTCCATTGCAGTGATCCAGTGTACCTTAGGTATGCACCCAGGCTTTGTGAGAATCATGGGTGGTGGGTGAGGCTAGCCCCCTGCCCTGGCTCTTCCAGCCAAGACCCCGCTCTTGCTCACTGCTCCCAGCCCCCGCCCCATGGCCGTTGGGGTTGGGGTTTGAGAGCTCAGTCAGGGCCACAGAGTGGGGCTGAGAGCTCAGCATCAGCCGGGATCGAGCTCTCAGCCCCAGCCAGGACCACGGTGCCACCTTATTCCACCCCTTCCCCCAAAGCCCTGCCCCGTTCCGCCCATGGTCCCACCCCCGTTCTGTCCCGCCCCGTTCCGCCTCTTCTCCCGAGGCCTCGCCCCTGCTCACTCCTTTCCACCCCACTGCGGCCCTGAGACTGGAAAAGCTCTGTGCCCATGCCGTGGCCCCAGCACCATGGTGGGGGGAGATTTTTCTGGAGGCTTCAAATTGGCCAGGGTGAGGTTTGGGGAGGTTAGCCTCCCCCAGCTTCTATTACGGGCCGCCCATGGCAAAAATCACCTACACTCAAGCACGGATGCATACGCAGCCTTACTTAAATAAATGATATACTCTTCTGGACAGGGCTTGTGTCTTCCTGTGCAGCAGGGTTTTCAGCCTGTGCATTGTGAACCCTGGGGGAAAGGTTATAGCTGGGCAGGCCCCTCCTTTACAAGGCGCACAGGAGAAGCAATGGTGGAAGAGAAGGCTGATCTCGAGCAGTGCTTCCTCTGTGAGGCTGCTGAGGAGAGATAAGAGCTCTCTACTCACCAGCACAAACACAGTGCGAGACTCAGCCAGCACAGGGACAGAATCCAGCTTTCCTCTGGCCAGTTGCAAACCAGGCAAGGATGATGTGCTGCCTCCCCCATGTACCTGGGCCAAGTGGGTGAGAAAGAAAGGACACCCACCAGCTCTCTCCAGTGCGACGGGTAGGGGAGAATAAAGGTTGTGCTATGAGGGACAGAGACCCCTCCTCATTGGGGGCTGGTAAGCTGGGATGCAGTGGGGCAGAGAGGTTGTGGGGAGGCAGAGATGGGGATCCCTCAGGTCTCCATGGGCACCTCCCCTCCCAACCCCTTATTGTTTATGTTCTGCGACACACAATAGCTGAAAATGGTCCTGTGACCCAAATCCCACAATCCTTTGCACACAGTTTCACTTCCCAGGTTATGTTCAAATATCCTCAGGGAGGAAGAGTGGACTTGTAGTCCTGGCTTGTGGCTGAGAGGTCTGAGATCTATCCTTGGCTCTGCCGCATGTGCTCTGAGACTTTGGACAAGCCACTCACTCCCTTTAAGACTCAGTTTCCTTATGAGGAAAATACAAGTAATAACCTTCATCACAGGGTGTTGTGCGTCTTAATTCATTAACATTTGTAAAATACTCTGAGGCTAGGGGCAGTAGAAGCAAATGTATTATTTCTTTGGCTTTGATCCAGTTGTGCTGGCATCCCCTGAATTCATTTCACTCTCACTTCTGTGATGGAACAAAACTCTGCATTTCCAAGCGGTGAATGTTGCATGAAACCATTCCTGACACCAGTCTGTGTGTACGGGAAGGTTTTGTAAACCTAGCAGAACTTGTCAGTGAATATGATCTGAAGATTCTAATGGCAGTGCTGTTAGTGCCTTAGAAAATCTCCCCACAAATTCATACTAAAAGTTGGAACCAGACACGTTTCTTCCAGTGGCTTTTGTTTCTAATATTTTACATGGCTATTTGAGCATCGGTTAACTAGCAGGGCAATGTAATTTCCAGTTACATTACTTTCTGATTAGTTATCGGAGCTTAAAAAGTCGATTTCTGTCTCAGCAACATCCCAGCAAGTGGGAGGCTGTGATCTTTTCTGAGTTGCACCGCAAACTGTTGCTTTAGAGAGAGATCTTCAAACTGAAAAAGGCAGATAAGTTCCTAATTCTAACATTTACAGAGAGCAACCATTTTCCTGGGGCTTTCTCCCTACTTACAGGTTTAGCAGGCAGAACCATAGTCCATTTTGCTCTGCAATTCTAAGGGACATTGCTGATTCTTTACAATGCGCTCTTTAGCGTGTGTGTGTGTGTGTGTGTGTGTGTGTGTGTGTGTGTGTGTGTGTGTGTGTGTGTGTGTGTGTGTGAAGGAGATGCTGCTAGCCCCTTAAACAGCCTTATGCTAAACTATACAGTGGATTTGGCTGTGTGCGTAACAATTGAGTGTCGACTTAGCTGAGGATAGAAAATTAGTTGTCCTACTGGTCCCTTCCCCCACTTTTTGTTGTTGTTGTGAACCAGATTCAAACTCATACATTTATGCATTTCACTAAAATGTCAGTACATCATCTAACTGCAGAAGGAAAGAAAACTGTAAGTGGTGAATGATTTGAAATGGAAACAGCATGATGCATACTTAGAAGCCCAATCTGCAAATTAAAGGAGGGAAAAAATAGTATGGAGCAGCCAGCAGGGCATTTTGTTCCAATTCCCAGCGCATCCTTTGGTGTGGTGCTTTGGGTTTCGACACATGGGAGGCTGATGTAACTCTTGCTGCATTGAAGGTGTGTGTATGCCAAAACGAATGGGTGCGCTATTGTGAACTCCATTCACACAGGGTATGAATGTTGATGAAGTGATTGTGACTGAGTCAGAAGGGGTGGCCTGCAGATTTAAAAAGAAGCCAAGATTAACTGTCTGAAGTTGACAAGTTTTGGCTTGATTAGTAGAGGTTTTAATGCATCTCCTAATCTGGTTCAGTTAGCTCATGTGAAAAATTAATAGGGATGGTGAGTCTGCAAAGCATTTGAGAGAGTTTAAAGAACAAGGAGTACTTGTGGCACCTTAGAGGCTAACACGTTTTGGTTTCACAAAAGGTGTGGCAGAAATCTAGCTGTCTAGAATTAGATAGCCATAACTATAGAGTATTTTTGTATGTTGTTTTTTGTAATAGCCAGTTCTTTGCCGTACATTTTTCCATGTGTGTTTTGCGTATTTTTTCCAATAATCAATTTTATTCCATTCTTTAAGGTGCCTTTTTCTTTAACCCCACTAAATTATGTTCTTCACAAATGTACTATAATGTATCCTTTTCTCCGCTCTCAATATTTCTATGTTAACTTTGTTTTATTACACACCATACCAGTGTCTTCAGTGTTTTACCTTCAGTGCATTCTGGCCCTGATTCAAGGAGGCACTTACACACTTGCTTAACTTGAACCACACATTTAAATCCTTTTGACTTAAGCATCCCTATTCAGGAAAGCGCATACGCATTTGGTAAACTTCTTTTCCCCAACAAGGATGCTTTTCTGAATCAGAGCCTCTATGCCTTATTCAATTCAGAGGTTAATACATCACTAGCTATGATACAGAACTGTTAGTGCCAAGCAAACCTTACAGAGCTTGCTTCTGAGATGTTTAGATGTTTGGGTGCTTATAAGTGAAGTGTGGCTTTTGAATTAGTCAGAAGTGAACTCGTTGTCATAACTAGTTCTCTGAAGTTGTTTCCCACATAGCCTGGAGAAAATTCATCCCACTTGAGTCTAACATTTGTTTGTATTGTATAGGAATAGATTGCTCATTGTCAGCTTCTCTCTTAAAGTCGTATTTTATTTAATTTTTTTATTTATCATTTAGATTGCTTTAGAACCTAAGGACAGGTTGGAACCCATTGTGCTAGGTGCTGTGCAAACATATAGTACATTCTAGTCCTTACCGCAAAGAGCGTAAAGGTTTTACTCTTTATTTTTTTCCTCTCCACAGAAGGACATGTCATTAAAGCCTCAGGAGCGAAAGGAAAAATGGGAGAGGCATCCAGGAAAGAAACCACGAGAATCTGAAAACTATGTGTCCGCTGAGCCCAGTGAAAATGGCCATAATAACGATGCCGGGAGCTCTGAGAGAGAGACTGAACGAGGCAAAGAGAGGGTGAAGAAGAAACACCCCTTGAAGATATCCAAGCAGGTAGGGGAATTCTTTTGCCTCTGAAGTGACTGTGTCCTAGTATTGCAAAAAGAAAAGGAGTACTTGTGGCACCTTAGAGACTAACCAATTCATTTGAGCATAAGCTTTCGTGAGCTACAGCTCACTTCATCGGATGCAATAAACAAACTATGCATCTGCTATGCATCCGATAAGTGAGCTGTAGCTCACGAAAGCTTATGCTCAAATAAATTGGTTAGTCTCTAAGGTGCCACAAGTACTCCTTTTCTTTTTGCGAAGACAGACTAACACGGCTGCTACTCTGAAACCTGTCCTGTCATCTCCACTGGTGCCTAGGACTGGGGAATGCAGGATTGTTAATGCATATCTGGGGCTTAGCAAACGTGACACCAACGTGCACGTCATGAGCCAAGTTCCTCTGCACTCTGTCAAACAGTGAATTAAGACTGAGGGGAGCATTATAGGAGTTAAGAAATGAAAATAGAGACAGAAGAAAGGGTTTGTCCCTTCCTTCCCTTGTCGATACAGGTCCCTTGTGCATTTGAAACCAGGCAATGCATTAATACACTCTGTAGTGGTGGTCTAGCTGTCGTCGTCACTCTGAATGCCACAAGCATGAGGAACATGGCCTCAAAAGCTCTTGTCTGAACCAGCTTGTGTGTGTGCTTTTATAGCCAGGGAGGTAAAAGGGAAAGGCACAAGGGGTTGGCAAGCCATTTATCACTTACTGCAGCTCAACTGGGAGATTTGTTGGAGGCCTGAAATGGGCATAGCATAGCAGAGTATATCTAAGAGCAAGCACTTGCTAAGTACCTGTTACCTAGCACCAAATGGAAATTAGCAGGTTGACCAACATATTTGTCCTTACCAAGCTAAGAAGTAATTGTGCAGTGGAAAAGTATTTGCAGCTGTACTGCATAGTACTCCAGAGAAAGGAGCTTATTCAAATAAGTAGGACAAGCCTTCCTTTCTATGGGTGGCGATTTTGCATGCGTCTCAGATGACAACAAAAGTTTAGGTTCTGTGATCATTGTAAGTATTTTTAATTGAATTATAGGTTTATAAGGCCAGAAGGGATCATTATGGTCATGGAACTTTATCCAGTGATTTCTGCATTGAGCCAAATAACTTGTGGTTGAACTTGAGCATGTCTTTTAGAAAGACACTGCACCAAATCTTGAGTTAGACTCTAAGGTCATGCCTACACTTACAAGCTTACAGCAGCACAGTTGTATTGGTACAGCTCATGTAACCGTGTTGTTCTGACGGGACAGAGCTCTCCTGTGTTTACATAATAAAACCAGCTCAACTCGGGGTTGGGTGTGTGTTTTTTCACACCCCTGGGTGACAAGAGTTTTGCCGACATAAATGCTAGTGTAGACATGGCCTTAGTGACAGAGAGTTTACCTTGCAATCTGTTCTGATGGTTAATTACTCTGGCATCTTTTCTGTTTGTGTTTTTGATTTAAAAGATGGATTGCTATTGGGGAGGAGGAAAATACAACAAATGACTTATCTGATAAATCTAGCTTCATTTTTCTGCTTGTGGACATTTTGGTTGCAAATCAATTTCCTCCAGTCAGATTGGCAATGGTTTTGGGTTTTTTGCAGATTTTGAAAACACTCCGAAGTTATCACAAACACTTTGTTTCCAGGATTCATTCAGTATGTGTTATATAAAATTTGAGCTGAGTGACTTATTTATGGTTGCTCAGATTAATCACATAGTATTGTTTTGATTCCCCAGCTGGGTAAGCGTACAGTCATGTCCAGTGCAAATGCTCAACATGTGTGAATTTAAACTTCATTTTCCACAGATATGTGCATTTTACATTTGAAATCTGCTTTCTGTGAATATTTGTGCCATTTTAACACTTTGTTCAGATGTTTGTAGAAAAGGAGTGCAAAAACTGTGTGATTATGGCCAAAGCTAGCTCTCTTTTACTGGTCTCTTCAATCTAACCATATTAATGCTGCAGAGATGTTTCTGCTAAACATTCATTTGGGTGGCAGCTTAGAAAATATTCACTTGCGGGTTAAAACTGCATAAACCAGACTGTTCTTTGAGACGTAAGGTAAAATTCTATCAGTTCTTTGCTGTTTAGGTAAATTCACTCATACATGGAATCTACTAGGCATTTATCCAAAATGCTGCAGGGAGCGAGGCTGGTGATTCAGTAGGTATCACTCATCCCTCTGAGTCAGTAATGAACGAATGCCCCAGCACGATGTACTGGAGAATGTACTGCTGGAGTTGCCATCTTTCAGATGAAATGTAAAACCAAAGTTTCCAACCCTTGTGGTCCCTAAGGCTCTCGTGGCACTTTCCTAGCAACCACAAGGGTAAAAGACCATTGTGTCCTGGCCAAATTCCAGTTTGAGTAATTACATTCTGCTCCCTGAATTTGTCTAATACTTAATTTCCCTCAGTACATCATGAATAATGAAGACATATCAAAAGTTAACTGCATTTTCTTCTGGCTAACATGATTACCACTGGTATTAAAAAGAACGGGGAGTACTTGTGGCACCTTAGAGACTAACAAATTTATTTGGGCATAAGCTTTCGTGGGCTAAAACCCACTTCATTGGATGCATGCAGTGGAAAATACAGTAGGAAGATATATAAACACAGAGAACATGAAAAAATGGGTGTTGCCATACCAACTATAAGAAGACTAATCGATTAACGTGGGCTACTATCAGCAGGAGAAAAAAAACGTTTGTAGTGATGTCAGGGTGGCCCATTTCCTTAAGAAGGTGTGAATAACAGTAGGGGGAAAATTAGCATGGGGAAATAGTTTTTACTTTGTGTAATGACCCATCCACACCCAGTCTTTATTCAAGCCTAATTTAAAGGTGTCCAGTTTGCAAATTAATTCCAGTTCTGCTGTTTCTCATTGGAGTCTGTTTTTGAAGGTTTTTTTTGTTGGAGTATTGCGACTTTTAGGTCTGTAATTGAGTGACCAGGGAGGTTGAAGTGTTCTCCGACTGGTTTTTGAACAGTATCATCTCTTATATTCCCCCCCCCCCCCCAGATCATTCCTACATCTTTTCTTGGTTCATTTTCTGCATAGTCTCTTCTGTTTCTCTGTAGATAGATGTAACAAGCTTCTGTAGCGGGCAGGGAGGTTACATGGAGAGAGTAAAACAAAACCTGTGATGAATGACCCATTAAACACAATTGGCCTTTTGGAGCAAGTCATGTTCAGAGTTCAGTGTATTCTCAATATGGTGCACACCAGTATTTAAGTCTATAGAGATAAGTGCTTATTGCAAATATCATCTGTATTCTTCTTGGTTGTTAATGACTCGATTAGATGAACTATGCTTTGCTCAGGTGTAACAAGTAAAACCATTT
Organism: Lepidochelys kempii; assembly: GCF_965140285.1. Classification (NCBI taxonomy): domain Eukaryota; kingdom Metazoa; phylum Chordata; order Testudines; family Cheloniidae; genus Lepidochelys; species Lepidochelys kempii. The sequence continues at coordinate 18,423,426 of NC_136394.1, read as the reverse complement.
CTCCCTTAGCACAAGCTTTTTGAAATTTATATTCAATTATGCTTTTTTTATAACCCTGCTTTCTTTTTTTGCACGATTTTTATAGCCATGACATTCACACCCAGGTCTAATATCCTCCAAGTTCAGGGCTGTTATGTTTCAAGTCCACTCTAGAAATAATGGGCTTGATGTACATTTTCCCATGTTTTTAGGATGGTTAGGATCTGAGGTTCCAGTCTGTGCTCATCCCTAATTTGGTAAATTTACTATAACACAAATAAAAACATGCATCAATACAATTAAAGACACTGCTGGTCTGCTTGAACCCTCATGCTCTCTCTCATCCCTTCTCTCTGCTAAGCTATTGAATTGTCATCCTTTCTGTGAAGCCTCCTTTAATAGATCAAATTGGGCATTATAATTATGGCACTCTGCTAATCCTTGTAGAGAGGTGCAAAGTGGTAAGCTGATTTGAGTGCCAGGTTGTCTGGTTTGTTTAGGAAATTAGATTAATACGTCACTCTTTTTTCAGCAAAGAAAATGTCTGAATTCCTATTTACCTCTGATTATTTTGTTCTTTTTTCACTTTGGGATATGAAGAAAAGGGGGCTGGTAGAGATAATCTACCTTTTCCAGACCACAGCTCCAACCATGTGTGAAGTGGTTTAAAAGTTTTACATCCTGCAGTAACCACATAGAGAGAATGCAGGGCATTGTGGGCATTTTGTATGACATAGGGATCATTAACCAAAGATTTACATGGCTGAGGGTTTGTTCTATTCTGCTCTGTCGCCTCCCCCCCCCCGACTTTTTTTGCTACTGCATTCATAGCAGGGATGATGCATCGCCATGTTGGTTTAAGACAGCTGTGTCAGAACTTTTGCTCTCTGAATGATGATGATGAAGATCTGGGATATCTAAAGAAATGAGGGATTGTCCAAAAATACAACAAACTTTGAATGGGGCTAGAACCCTCACACAGCAGCACCTTCTTCCCCAAAAGCTGGATAGAGACAGTCCCACCCACAAAAAAGACAACTTGTTTCTATTTCCTTTTCCTCCCAGCCTCTCCTCTCTCTCAAACCATCTGTATCCCTGTTCATAGGTTTGGGGAAGTGCTCTGCACTACAACCAAAGACGCTGGAAATTAATAAAATCTGTTAAGCCATCTAGCCCATCCCTCTGCAAGGGCTGGTGCATCCCCTACACTATATTTTTAAATGAGATTTGATGAAGTATGAGGAACGTGGTCACTGTTGCTGCTGTTACTACAGAGAATTCTTTCCTGGGTATCTGGCTGGTGAGTCTTGCCCATATGCTCAGGGTTCAGCTGATCGCCATATTTGGGGTCGGGAAGGAATTTTCCTTCAGGGCAGATTGGAAGAGGCCCTGGGGGTTTTTTGTTTTCCTCTGTAGCATGGGGCACGGGTCACTTGCTGGAGGATTCTCTGCACCTTGACGTCTTTAAACCATGATTTGAAGACTTCAATAGCTCAGACATAGTGAGAGGTTTATCGCAAGAGTGGGTGGGTGAGATTCTGTGGCCTGCGTTGTGCAGGAGGTCAGACTAGATGATCATGATGGTCCCTTCTGACCTTAATATCTATGAATCTATGAATCTTGAGAGGCTGTTCCATAACCCAAGAGAAGAGAGATCTTCTAAGAAAGATTCCTGATATTCCTGAAAACGGTCCATCTTTATTTTGTGTTTTGTTAGTGTAGGTGATAACCCCTTGCACTGCCCTAAAAGACTTTATTCTATCATCTCCTTAGCTGTCCCTTAGTCAAACTGTGTATATGTCTCTCTTTTCCTTCTAAATCCATCTGTCCACCCCTCTGACCATTTTTGCTGCTTTCTTTTTCTGCTGAAATCCTTCCATCTTGCTAGTCTCTGTCTGGAAATGAGGTGCCTAGAAATGAGTGTAGTTAATGTAGCTGCTGTTGCACCAAGCATTGTGACCCGGTGGCACTCTGTATGCAGCCCAGAGTTGTGCTGGTCTTTTGTGCTACTGCATCATGCTGCCAAAAACAAGTTAATAGAAAAGAGCTGGTGCTGCTAAAAGTGAGCTAGCCACAAGCACTGAGGCCAGGCAAGTCAGAAGTAGTGTATTGTGTTGAACATGTTTCAGAGTAACAGCCGTGTTAGTCTGTATTCGTAAAAAGAAAAGGAGTACTTGTGGCACCTTAGAGACTAACCAATTTATTACAGCATGAGCTTTCGTGAGCTACAGCTCACTTCATCGGATGTTTGTTTATATACTTCTGTAGTGACAATGGGATACTCTACAGCAAGCAGCCATTCAGCATGGAGATTACCATTTTTCACCTCTTCCTTCTCTTTTACTCTCACCATTGAAAGGTCCCAAGGTGAGAAGGCGTCACAAGAGGCTGAGTAGAGAAAAAGAGGTGTCATTAACATCTTTGATGTGGGTGTAGTGCACGGCTTATGAGTGGTGCTGGGTTGGGACCATTTAGAAAGCTGAAATCCCCATTGTCCACGGACAAGATGCAGTGTGGCATGTGAGAGTGCAGAGCCACCAGTGGGACTTAACCCTGTCTTTTGGGGACCTGCGGGGGAAAGGAGTTAGTTTCCATGTCCTAGTCGATGTGCAATGAGATCGTAGAACTAGTATGATAATTACAGGTTTCAGAGTAACAGCCGTGTTAGTCTGTATCCGCAAAAAGAACAGGAGTACTTGTGGCACCTTAGAGACTAACAAATTTATTAGAGCATAAGCTTTCATGGGCTACCACCCACTTCATTGGATGCATAGCATGGAACATATAGTAAGAAAATATATATATAAACACACACACAGAGAGAGAAAGAGAGAAGGTGGAAGTTGCCATACAAACTGAAAGAGGCTAATTAATTAACGTGCGCTATTATCAGCAGGAGAAAAAAACTTTTGTAGTGATGATCAAGATGGCCCATTTAGACAGTTGACAAGAAAGTGTGAGGATACTTAACATGGGGAAATAGATTCAATGTGTGTAATGACCCCAGCCACTCCCAGTCTCTTGTCAAACCCAAGGTAATGGTATCTAGTTTGTATATTAATTCAAGCTCAGCAGTTTCTCCTTGAAGTCTGATAATTAATGCAGGTTGTCATAGGGGCTCTTGCTGGGTTGGAATCTCCAAATGAGTTTCACATGTATTTTTGTTTACTTGCTTGTTTAAATTACTTACAGCAGGGGTGGCCAACCTGTGGCTCCAGAGCCACATGTGGCTCTTCAGAAATTAATATGCGGCTCCTTGTATAGGCACCAACTTTCCAGTGTGCCGGGGGGGGGAGAGCTCACTGCTCAACCCCTGGCTCTGCCACAGGCCCTGCCCCCCACTCCATCCCTTCCCGCCTCCTCCCCTGAGCCTGCCCTGCCCTCGCTCCTCCCCCACAGAGCCTCCTGCACCCCACAAAACAGCTGATCAGGAGGGAGGGAGGGAGAGGCGCTGACTGGCAGGGCTGCCGGTGGGTGGGAGGCACCGGGAGTCGGGGGAGCTTATGCGGGGGCTGCTGATGTATTGATGAAGTGAGCTGTAGCTCATGAAAGCTTATGCTCAAATAAATTGGTTAATCTCTAAGGTGCCACTAGTACTCCTTTTCTTTTTGCGAATACAGACTAACGCGGCTGCTACTCTGAAACCTGATGTATTACTGTGGCTCTTTGGTAATGTACATGGGTAAATTCTGGCTCCTTCTCAGCCTCAGGTTGGCCACCCCTGACTTACTGGCTTTTTGTAGTGCTCATCACCTTAGTATCCCATGCACATTAATTAATAGGCCACTAAATAGCCATGAGACAGTAGCCACTTCTAGTCACAATTGACTTGGCATAGATTTGAACAGAACACCTAGAGGTGAAAGACTCTCTGTATCCCCACCAGGCCTCTGACATGATATGTGCAAATAGATCAAATGGTCAGATAAAAATTGTGTTGACAATATGCTTTGTGCTCAGACTTTATTCCCTACCCCTTTTTGTATTGTTGGTAAAAATTAAGAATATAATTAACAACCCATACAGCACAGAATGTTGGTGTGTTTTATTTTGTTTTTTCTTCATTTCACTGCATTTGAACAGAGAAATTAGACAGATCAGTTTCTTGGTGGTTTCACCTTTTTCTTTAGCAGATTCTGGCATTTGTTTTCACAGAACATTTAAAAACAAAACAAATGAAAAACTGTTCTGGTAGCCTCTTTTAATCAAACATTTCTGTTTGTATTATTAGAGCTTCTAAAATCAGGTCCACTTTTTGGTCTTTTTTTGGTTGTAAGTATATAAATCTAAATTTTGGCTTAAAGCTAGTTGGGAGCAAATCTTTTAATATGCATATGTGATTACTTTGAGTTACACCATTAATTGGATACTTATTAGCAAAAGAAAGATTTTACACTTTGGTTAAGATGCCTGGAAATATCCAGGGTTGTTGACTGAGTTTGCAACCTTGATTCCCTTAAGCTTGTGCCAAGCAGACGAAAAAGCACTTAGGGATTGATTCTGTAAGGTGCTGAGTACTCTGACCCCAGTGCAGCAAAAGACTGACCATGTTTGCGCTTAAGCATGTGAACAGTCCCATTGGCTTCAAAGCCCTTAATGAGGATACAGAGCAGGGGACCCTGTCACAGGGGGATTTTCATTGGTGGTCCTTAGTTCAGGCTGAGAGCTGCTACACTATGAAGACACAGATGGTCTTCCCTTATTCTCTCATAGTAATCTGTGAATACGGAGAGTTCACAGCTGCCTGCGGAACCACTGGGGAGGCCCAGCGCAAAGTACTAAAATGGGCAATACAGTATTTAGTCATTAGGTTTGCTAATCCAAGGCCTAAAATCAGCCTCATTTCAATCAATAGCAGTCTGTTTGCACTGTTGGGAACTAATTTAAAAGTCTGCTTTAAGTCCTGGTTATGCACTTCGTTTTCTGTTTTCTGCATCGAAGTGTAGGGAAACAATGGGCATAGCACAGCAGTGGCAGCAGTTTAAAAAAAAAATCCATTGTAAATAAATACTGTGTGTTTATTTTCCAACTCAAATCTGGCTAATATAAAGATGTGCTGTTACTTTAAAAGATTTTAAAGATTCTTAAAGGTTTTAAAGATTCTTGAAGTAGGTGTGGAGGATAACCCTACTGTACATTAGAAAGAGAGAGCTAGATGGTAAGGCTTTGCTTGTCTGATATACCTCTAAGTGCATTACAAACCATAAGCAATTCAGGTTTCTAATAAAAAGAAAAGGAGTACTTGTGGCACCTTAGAGACTAACCAATTTATTTGAGCATGAGCTTTCGTGAGCTACAGCTCACTTCATATCACCGTAAAGTACACAGTGGACAACTTCATCTGTCGCTGAGATGGAGCCGCCTCTTCTGTGGAATGCAGGAACTGTTTTAACAGATTTCTGTTACACTACACATCAGGCCAAATAGTGGGGGGGGGGGGGGGGGAGAAGCCATATCCACTGGAAACTAATTTAAGGAGGCACAGTGTGGTTATGTGAATTGGCATGTAGCCAGGACACTCAGGTTAGAATATATTCAAAATTTGGAATGTTTCCAATTAAAATTGGAAGCTCAAATCAAAAGGAGTTTTGAGCTACCTGTTGTTCAAGAGGGTTTCTTCTGCGAAGTGGGGTCCTGTGTGTCTCTCCAGATCCAGTCCAATTTTAAACCACCACCGACCCATCCCCTGGGCCCTGCGTTGCATCTGGCATGATGTACACCGAGAGGAAGGATTACCTTGCAATTGAGAAATAGAACTGAGGATCAGGAGACTTGGGTTCCATTCCCAGGTTTGCTGTGGATCCTGAGCTCCACTCTGCTCTCAAGATATCACCATTGACTTCAGTGGGTTCTGGATTAAGCAGTTAGACTGTGCCTGCAGTGCTGGATTCCCCTCCCGCCCCTGCTCAAAAACTCCCACCATTGCTCCCACCAGTTCAACTCTGTCAGCGGCAGTATCAGCATTAGCACTGGCATAGAGAAGGTTCCAGAATGGGTGACCAGATGTCCCGAATTTATAGGGACAGTCCCGATTTTGGGGACTTTTTCTTATATAGGCACCTATTACCCCCTGCCCCATGTCCCAATTTGTTACACTTTCTCTCTGGTCACCCTGGTTCTGGCATTTTAACATGTGTGAAGGAAACCCCGGGAGTTAAGATGCCAGCAGCCACCAACACCATGGCTATTTTAGTGCTCCCAGTGTTACCTGGGGTGGAGCTCAACCAATGGTGGCAACTTTTAAAAAAATTATTCCTAGCGTAGGCAAGGTCTTAATCACTGTTTCCTCATACGTAAAATAAAAAGGACTCTCATACAGCAGTGGTGAGTGTAATGACCTAAAGGGAAAGTACCCAGGCATTGGTGAGCTGAACACTTGGGAGAAAAGATATAATAGATTCACCATTCCTCTCCCAACATGCCTTCCTCAGAACATCAGCAGAGACCACAGATCGGGCATAACAGGTTAAACAGAGCCTCAGTCTTGGAGCAGAATATGTAGTTGTTTGCTAAGTAGATGTGAATGGATCTCATTACAATGGCTTATTTGAAATTAAGAGATATAAAGGAAATTTCATCGCTAACAACTTTTATGGCATCAGACTCCATAAAAAGGTGGTTGGTGGTCATTGCTTACATTGTTCTAAAAGAAGAGCTAAATGGTTTGTAATTTAGAGAAGTGGATTTAATTACATGAAGTAATTTACAGAAAGCTATAACTGCTTGTATCTGTCTCTCTCGTATTTAATTGGCTAGTGCAATGCAAAAGTACTTTGACTTTTTTTTTCTCTTCAAAATCTTTCTTTTATTGATATTTGCTTTGGGAGTGGGGGAAGGCAGAGGGTCAGAAGTAGCACTTTGAAATGAAAGGAAGGGAAAAGCGGCCATTACATCTGTGTTGTTCTCTTCCATCTCTTCCCGTTCAATACTAGGCATGCTTCCTTAATGCAAAAGGACCACCATGATTCCACCAGCTCCAGTGACACTGCATGCTGCCAGCTGGTCCATGAACTATGCAGAATCACCAGCCAAAGCTCTTGCAGAGTGGACGTGCTGCAGACAGCAGGTGCTATTGCAACCTGGAAGCTGCAGGAGTAAACCTGCAGTGGCTGCATGGTTGGCAAAAAGAAAAGGAGTACTTGTGGCACCTTAGAGACTAACAAATTTATTTGAGCGTAAGCTCAATGCATGGTTGGTTGCACCCTTGTTCTGACTTGGCAGGAAGGAAGATTCTAGTGCAGATGTGCACCTTCATTCGCTGGCCCTCATCCTCTTTTAGGTAGCTCTTTTATGTACCAGGGTTGAAATTCCTTAGGGATAATTGTAACCGCTCTGTTCTTATACCTTCTTGGGCTTTGCACATAATATCTTCAGGAAAAAACAAAGCCTGAGAACAGTAATGGATCAAATGTGGCTCTTTAATTCGTGAGTAGCCTTAATTCAGGCTGACCTCAGGTTCTTTTGTCTGCAAAACAAACATAATCAACACCAACAGGGCAATATAGTCTGTCTAGGTTTTTATGCCATGCTGTTCACTGGGATGACTGATTCATCCATCCTGTTCTAATCTGCACTCTGGAAACAAACAAAAGAGATACAGCCCTAGATGGGTCACTGCTGAGAGAGAATTAAATATATTTTTCTAAAGCACTGTGAGTTATTTCAAACAGGCGGAACAAACTGTGCTTATTTGTTGCTAACCAGTGATCCTAATGTCCACAAAACGCTGTGAGGAATGTGAAGGTTTTACATGTCTGAATCAGTGCATCACGAGCTAGGGCAGAAGTGATGGTGGTTGCCAGTTCTTGGGTAAAGCCTTTTAATGATGTTTGTCCAATTCAGTTGGGTTTTCTTGTGGAAGCATATCAAAGAAGATGCTGTTTTCCATCGTGCAGTGTCACTGTCCTCGCAAAGTGCAGCCTCAGGCTGTCTTGCAAACACCCCCTCCCTGTCTCTCTCTCTCTCTTTCTCTCTCTGCATTGATTCCTCCGGGAGCTGATTTTCATACTGCAAACTGATGGATGGTTTACATGAACTGTTGAGAATATGCACAGCTTGAATAAGCATGTCTTTGATTTGAAGACATCTCTTAGGTAAAATAAGCACTCCTTGCTCTGTGGTCCATCAAGCCAGGTTACTTGTAGTTGTAGGGATGATGCCTGAGGGCTATTTATTTGGCTTAGCCAGCATTTGAAGCCCTTGGTATTTCCTCTGCAGTTTTATCTAATAGAGGGAAGTTTAAAAAACTAAAATAAAATCATCAGGGAGTTTGAAAGCCTTTAAGCTATTCCAAACTTGCTGATGGATGGACTCCTGGGGGATAGTCATATGTGTACATATTTGTAACTGAGAGATGAAATATGCCCAAAGAAATGATCACTTGAATGCGGCCTCTTTGCTTTTAAAATTCTAAATGGATTTTCAGACTCTTTTTTTTAACAGGTTAGACTTTGGAATTAATTTGTTCATAAAAATAAATCCCACCAAGAAGCATATTTCAAGTGTTAAGTGCCAGGAATGAGTCATATAAACCCCACTGTTAATGGGAGTTGGCCTGCTTCATTCTTCAGTCCCCCTGTTGAAAAATGACCTCGCAAGAGTTGCCTTATGAGCATAGGTGTAACATCGACAGACCCTGGTTGTCAGTGGGTGCGATCGAACCTGGGACCTCTGGAGCTTAATGCATGAGCTAAAAGCCAACTAACTGCCTGTTAGCTAAGGCTGTAGAGCAGACTCATTTTAACTCTCTCTCTAAGTGGTCTCGATACCACTAGATAGGACAGAACACTACACCCAGAGGTTTGTGGGTTACACAGGCTTTTAGTAGCATCATCTTTTTCCATTGTTTCTCTCTGATTAGAGGTGGTTCAGATAACACAGCAGAGTGTCAATGTTAGCTGCTTGGTGCTGAGTCCAGAATTGTATTAGCACCCAAAGTCGGAGCTTCAGACATCAGGCAGCTAAAGGTTAGTTAGCAAATCCTGCTACTTGAACCCTCCTCTCAGGCTCCACTTTCTCCATGGTGGCAGTTCAGTAGTTTGAGTCCAGAAGAGGGGAATGAGTGACAGAGGAGCTCCATCCTTCATCCGTTGTACATCCTGTGTGGCAGCGGCATATTAACGCCTAGGCCAACAAATTTGCAGGGGTGGCAAATTTATAATCGCAGCCAGAGGCTGCTTCCCCCGGTGCCGGTTCGCGCCCTCCGCCCCTGGCCACGCCCCAACTCCACCCCTTCCCCACCCCCTCCCTGCCCCTATTGGTCCCCTTCCCCAAATCCTGAGCGCGCTGTGTTCCCCCCCCCCTTTGCGAAGCTGTTTCGCGCACAAGCACTGGCAGGGAGCGGGGAGAAGCAGGACCCAGCGGCGCGCTCAGGGGAGGAGGTGGAGGCGGAGCAGAGGTGAGCTGGGGCGGGGGGAGGAGGGGGGCGATTATTTCTGGGCCTATGGGCAGCAAAATCATTAATCCGCCACTGCTGTGTGGGAGAATGCTGAAGGATAACATGAGTTCCATTTAGATTTTTCTAATCTTTCCTCTTCTGACCCCTTCCTGACCCTTGGACAATGAGCAGCAAGTAGAAGATAAATTGCCTGTAGGAGCAAACCTCACCTACCAAACTCTGTGGCGTGACGTAAATCAAGGAATCTAAGGATGGAGTAATGCTAACCTTCTGAATGCTATATACAGTCTGAAGCGTTGGAATCCTGTAATGAATTCCTCTGATTCCTCTACACTGCAGGTCGTACTGCAGCTGTCTAAGAGGGGGGGATGGAGCCCATAACATTATATTTCTATAGATTCTGGTAATTTGCATGTTGTAATTTGTCTTGACATTTGTTAGCTGTGTTGTCAGTCGCGTGTCTGGAGCTGAAATCTCTGTTGGGACATCAAGCTGAGATAGTTCATCTCGTATCAGATAGGTGTACTCCTGTGGAGGGAAAGACAGTGACTTATTGTTTTAAAACACAATGTGCTGGGGTTTTTTCTCATTTATACGGAGCAGTTTCTATTCATAAATGGTTTTCCATGGTGCTGACAGAATAATACCAAGGGAATCCCAGTCCGGTTACAGGCATCCCATGTCTTTGTGACTGACTTTATTTGTTTTGTTACTTTAGGTTTGTAGCTGATGTTTTATTTTTCTTTCCAGTACATGAGGACAAAAGTAAAAACCATTCTGGCCTTTGCTTACCACATAGCACCTAAGAATAAACCTTAAACACCATCTTTTGCTATGGGAGGGAATAGGAAGTAGATTCACATAAGCACTAACCTGCTCTTAAAAACAAAATCACCAATGTTTTTCCCCCAACCAATCAGTGGTTGACAATATGGTCCCTGGCACTGGTCAGAGGGATGGGATGGCATAAAGACTGCCTGCCATTTTGTCGTTCCCCACCCTCCTCCTCCCGCCCTTTCTCCTCTCTTGCTTTCCTTGTGGCTCAAGTTTATAATTGAGTGTTTGACAAAAAAGTGTTTACACACGGTGTTTCTAGTGCGTGACTGCCTAGCTGAGGGGAATAACAATTTGAGTCTGAACTTCAGCCTGTCTGTCACTGTCATCAGCAGTTTTGCTCTCTGGCTTGGAGAGGCAGGTTAAAATAGTTGTAGGGATGTGCAGTGACAAGCATGCTCTCTCTGAGATACGCAGATGGTCACATGAATTTCCAGTCAATGGTTTGTTGTTGTGATAGCTTTTTTTTTCTTTTTTTTAAAAAGGGTGAGTATATTTGCTCATGTGTTTTCCAAGCGTTTGAAGTGAAAAGATTTGTTGTGCAATGTGCAACTTAGCTCAGACGTGATTTGCAGTGGGCAAGTCACCAAGCACTTAGGGGCCATGCCCAATTTTCATAAAATGATTACAGCTCTCTTCATACAGGAGTGGAAGGGGTGGAGAGTGTAGGTCTCATTATGCAGTGCCTCTCCTGCTGTATGCAGGGCTGCACCAGTTTGAGTGTTTAGGAACACCCCCTACCTCTAAGCAATATTTGTTGCTGGCACCTTCAACTTTTTCTCTTATTGCATATGCTGCGTTCTTGACCAATGTGGCGGTTCTTGTTCCCCAACCCCAGGATCTTAGCAACTAATGGATTTGAAAGAGGCCACTTACGAGTGCTTCTCCTGCATTTATCCAGCAGTGTGGGTTCTTGTTCTGGAAGTTGCAACTCACAGGTACTGGGAAGTTATGACACTCTTCTTCTTCCCTTATATTATTAAATAGTAAGTAGGTCCTGGCTAGATGGGAGTATCCTGGTATGCAAAAGGTGAGAATTGCTGTAGTAGGGGGTAGAAAGAAAGCTCTGAGAATAGTTTTGCAGTTTATGCCCTCTCTTGTGCACTAACAAGCACGCTAACTCTGTCACTCACTCACTCACTCACTCACTCACTCACACACACCCTGCCTGCCTGCCTGCCTGCCTGCCTGCCTGCCTGCCTGCCTGCCTGCTCTCCATATGCTTGGGAAGTGACAATCCCACATGGCAATCAACCATCCATCAGTGTCACTGCACTACTGCAAACCCCTAATGTAGACAGGCAAAGCGGCCACTGTAAGCTGTGATTTGCATCATTGCTGATTACCACAGTTTCAAGACTTTACCTGTGTACACTAGGGGTTTGCAGTGTTGCAGCAACACCGGTGTCCAGCCACCACTGGCTGGAACCTCCAGTGTAGACAGGGATTGAGTTATCAAAATAAGAATCCTGGCCAGTTATCACGAAGAATAAAAAGAATTGGGCTTGTCAGTTTGCGTACCATGTGGGTTTGTAAATTGTCTGTGCCAACGCCCTGCTCCAAACCATGACAAGGGGGCAGAGTGTGGAAGGAACAGAAGTGATGAAGCCATGCATGAACAAGGGACAGCTCAGTCTTTATTCAGCCCTATTAAAGGTCACTTTCCGAGCTAACTCTCTTTTTAAAGGGGTCTGCTCATTCGGTGCTTGTAGGTATTGTCATGTATTAGTCAGGAGCAAGGGGAACTGGTGCCTGGCAAATATCTGCTTGGGAGGCAAAGGAGCTCCCAGGAGTACTCAGGCTTGTCTTGATCTCTGGAGGCATGCTAGGTTAAGGCCCAGCTCCAAGTCAGCAGGCTTTAGAGGGCAGCTCCACTAAAGCTAATATGAGCTGTGTGGCTAAAATCCACACATGGAGCTGAAAGTAAATCACAACATATGAAATAGAAATCATGCAATCAAGCATGAGTAAGCTTTGCACTTAATTTTGTTGGCCTCTGGCATTAACTCCTTCCGTGCTGCTTGAATGTGAATATGTCCTTGTACAAGGACATATAGCAAGTCCGACTGTATCAGAAGCCACGGGAATGCTTTTGCTGGGTGTAGTTGTTATTTAGTGCTATAGACTAGGCCATAGAGGAGAACAGACCAGCAGTGTTTTAACATGGTGGTTAAACAGCTGGCAACCTGTCTACCCTAGAGCTACTACCAGTCAAACTGCTCTGGTGCTAGCCATGACTGGGATTGTTAAAATGTAGTGTGGGGAAAAAAAGTCATAAAAAGTAATTGCTGATCCAGAGTGTCTTATGTTTGTTCTTGCTTACCTCCAGCTTGCAGCTGTTTAAGTGGACTGACTGGTTCCTTTCCTTATCACTGAGTCATACTCAGAGCCAGGCTGTTGGGCAAACCAATGTTTCTTTCATTTTTTATAGGCTCATACACATGCTAGAGCCATAATGGTTTCAGTGCCATGCCAACCAGCATAGCTGCTCCCTGTTTACCTGAATTGTCGAGACTAGAAGAAGAAAAGAGAGTCTTAGTGACAGCATATTTTTCCAGTGAAGCAGAGAGAATAAAGGGTTTTTTTCAGACACAGTCTACCTGCAGCAGCACCAGGGACCTCTAGTGAATTGATCAAGGGACACATTTGACCCTTGGGCTGCTTGTTAGAGAACATTGTTATAGGCATGTTGTAATAGCAGATGTAACAAAGAGTCTGCATTGTCCCAGAGAAGAAAAGACATTTGGGGGGGGGGGGGTATTTTATTTTATTTTCAGTGTGTGAACTGAAATGATGTCTGGGTCACCTGATAAAATAGGTTTAAGCCTAAAGCAAAGCCAAAGGCAGAAGAGGTACAAAATTGGCTGTAGGTAAACTTGACAAATAACTGGCTATTATTGTTTATTGAAACAGAAAGCACCAGGAAAATTAGATCTTTTGAAGTTATTTTAACTGCAGAAATAAAAACGTTAAAGAAAGTGACTGTCATGTCATTCACTAGGCAATGACAGAGACCCTGGATACTTTGTATCAGTTCCGTATTTGTGCTAATTTCACTTAGAAACAAAGAAAGTGTCTTCTGGAGATTGCGAATCTGGCCCAAGGTCTAGTATGCGCACAAAAGAGCTCAGCATCCCACATGCCCACAAAATGCTGGGCAGTATTTAAAATCTGGCCACTTTCTGGGGTGCCTAAATATGCAGATGGGCACCTAGTGGGCATTTCACAAGCCTAGGCACCTAACTTTCATTTCAATGGAAGCTAGGAGCTAGGCAGTATTGCAAATTCCTCTAGGTGCCTGTTTGTGTCCTTGGGTGTCTAAATACTTTTTATAATATGGCCTTAAGTGATTTAGGAGCATTCAACAGAATTTGTGCATGGGTTGTTAGGTCAGTATAACTGTGTGTTGCTCAGAGGTTGCGAATTTTTCACACCCTTTAGTTGTACCGATATAGGTCCATAGTGTAGACCTGGTGTTGGCCTACACTACCAACTTACATTGGTATCGCTTTGGTGCTCAGGGGTGTGGAAAATCCAGACCCTTGAGCGATGCAGTTATACCAACCTAACCCCCCGTGTAAACACCGCTATGTCGTCTGTAGGTCTTCTCCCGTCGACATAGCTACTGCCTCTCAGCCCTGTAAGTGTAGACAAGCCTTTAGACTCTTTTGAAAATCCCACCTTGAGCACTGGCCCTGTAATTCCATACAAGGTTTTCATGCTGTTACCAAGAGAGAGACAGCAAATGCATTCCCTTCATTCTGATAGAGTTCCCAGCGAGAGAGATGTGCAAGCTGTTGCAAGATTTGTGCTCTGTTAATGGGGCTTTTAATAGGATTTCTGGTACTTCGAGAGGCTTCTTTCTGAAGCACTATCACACCTGAGTTTTCTATTCGGTGTTCAGACTCATTTTCAAAAGATATTTTATTTTTAAATAGTCATGGTAGCTTGAATTTGCACTGGCAATGCTGGGTTTTTCCATTACCTCACAGTCCCGTAGAAAAGCATTTGTGACTTTTCGGGATGGAAGGGACAAGACACTTATTTCATTTAATCCATTCTGCTTTTTATTCAGATCCCCTGGGGTTTAAATTGGTCAGGTATTTCTTATAATTCAAAGGACCTATGGGATATCTCTGTAATTGTTTTTAAAAGTATCTGGTAGAGCAAGCTAGTCTGGACAAGGTTTTTGTTGTCGTCGTCCCCCGTCTCCCCCCCCCCGCCCCGCCCACCAACCAAGTCCTTTTAACATGCAGACTGCTAGTACTTTGAAGGACATTCTAGTGTCAATATGGCCAAGAAAAGAAGACCTCTTTTTTAGTTAATTGCTTATAGGTGTTTACCATAGCTTACTGTGGTTTTGGCAGGATTAGATTTTAATCAGTATTAATCACTGCGTCATCTGTTTCTCCCTCTTCCTTCCCCAAAATCAGAGAGATTTCTAAAGTTAATTTAAATCTACTGCGAGGGAAAGCTAATTGTATGTTATATTGCAGCTGTAGATTATTGGTGCCCTCCTTTGCTGTCATTTCTCTCTGGCAGTCAATAAGAAATTAATTTTACGAGATGTGATTTTATTTCTGAATTGGATATGAATCTTGACTTCTAGTGAAATGGCAGTTTCAATTAATAACTAAGCTTTCCTTTCTTTCTGGCTACTGCAAAAATGTAAACTGATTTAAAAACCACCACAACGGCCCCTTCCAAAAATTTTAAATAAACATTTTGTCAAAATACATAAAAAATGTAGGGACTCTGGAGATAGCTGAGGAAAGGGGACAATTTCCTGTGGAAGTGCTGGAGGAACCAACTAGGGGTGGAGCTCTTCTTGACCTGCTGCTCACAAACCGGGAAGAATTAGTAGGGGAAGCAAAAGTGGATGGGAATCTGGGAGGCAGTGACCATGAGATGGTCGAGTGCAGGATCCTGACACAAGGAAGAAAGGAAAGCAGCAGAATACGGACCCTGGACTTCAGAAAAGCAGACTTTGACTCCCTCAGGGAACTGTTGGGCAAGATCCCCTGGGAGAATAACATGAGGGGGAAAGGAGTCCAGGAGAGCTGGCTGTATTTTAAAGAATCCTTATTGAGGTTACAGGGACAAACCATCCCGATGTGTAGAAAGAATAGTAAATATGGCAGGCGAACAGCTCGGCTTAACAGTGAAATCCTTGCTGATATTAAACACAAAAGAGAGGCTTACAAGAAGTGGAAGATTGGACAAATGACCAGGGATGAGTATAAAAATATTGCTTGGACATGTAGGAATGGAATCAGGAAGGCTAAATCACACCTGGAGATGGAGATAGCGAGGGATGTTAAGAATAACAAGAAGGGTTTCTTCAGGTATGCTGGCAATAAAAAGAAAGCCAAGGAAAGTGTGGGCCCCTTACTAAATGAGGGAGGCAACCTAGTGACAGAGGATGTGGAAAAAGCTAACGTACTCAATGCTTTTTTTGCCTCTGTCTTCACGAACAAGGTCAACTCCCAGACTACGGCACTGGGCAGCACAGCATGGGGAGGAGGTGGCCAGCCCTCTGTGAAGGAAGAAGTGGTTCGGGACTATTTAGAAAAACTGGACGTGCACAAGTCAATGGGGCCGGATGCGTTCCATCCGAGAGTGCTAAAGGAATTGGCGGATGTGATTGCAGAGCCATTGGCCATTATCTTTGAAAACTCCTGGCGATCGGGGGGAAGTCCCAGATGACTGGAAAAAGGCTAATGTAGTGTCCATCTTTAAAAAAGGGAAGAAGGAGGATCCTGGGAACTACAGGCCAGTCAGCCTCACCTCAGTCCCCAGAAAAATCATGGAGCATGTCCTCAAGGAATCAATTCTGAAGCACTTAGAGGAGAGGAAAGTGATCAGGAACAGTCAGCATGGATTCACCAAGGGAAAGTCATGCCTGACTAATCTAATTGCCTTCTATGATGAGATAACTGGTTCTGTGGATGAAGGGAAAGCAGTGGACGTGTTATTCCTCGACTTTAGCAAAGCTTTTGACACGGTCTCCCACAGTATTCTTGTCAACAAGTTAAAGAAGTATGGGCTGGATGAATGCACTACAAGGTGGGTAGAAAGTTGGCTAGATTGTCGGGCTCAACGGGTAGTGATCAATGGCTCCATGTCTAGTTGGCAGCCGGTATCAAGTGGAGTGTCCCAAGGGTCGGTCCTGGGGCCAGTTTTGTTCAATATCTTCATAAATGATCTGGAGGATGGTGTGGATTGCACCCTCAGCAAGTCTGCAGATGACACTAAACTGGGAGGAGAGGTAGATATGCTGGAGGGTAGGGATAGGATACAGAGGGTCCTAGACAAATTGGAGGATTGGGCCAAAAGAAATCTGATGAGGTTCAACAAAGACAAGTGCAGAGTCCTGCAGTTAGGACGGAAGAATCCAATGCACAGACTAGTGACCGAATGGCTAGGCAGCAGTTCTGCAGAGAAGGACCCAGAGGTGACAGTGGACGAGAAGCTGGATATGAATCAACAGTGTGCCCTTGTTGCCAAGAAGGCCAATGGCATTTTGGGGTGTATAAGTAGGAGGCATTGCCAGCAGATCGAGGGACGTGATCGTTCCCCTCTATTCGTCATTGGTGAGGCCTCATCTGGAGTACTGTGTCCAGTTTTGGGCCCCACACTACAAGAAGGATGTGGAGAAATTGGAGAGAGTCCAGCGAAGAGCAACAAAAATGATTAGGGGACTGGAATACATGAGTTATGAGGAGAGGCTGAGGGAACTGGGATTGTTTAGTCTGTGGAAGAGAAGAATGAGGGGGGATTTGATAGCTGCTTTTAACTACCTGAAAGGTGGATCCAAAGAGGATGGATCTAGACTATTCTCAGTGATAGCAGATGACAGGACAAGGAGTAATGGTCTCAAGTTGCAGTGGGGGAGGTTTAGATTGGATATTAGGAAAAACTTTTTCACTAGGAGGGTGGTGAAACACTGGAATGCGTTACCTAGGGAGGTGGTGGAATCCCCTTCCTTAGAAGTTTTTAAGGTCAGGCTTGACAAAGCCCTGGCTAGGATGATTTAGTTGGGATTGGTCCTGCTCTGGGCAGGGGGTTGGACTAGATGGCCTCCAGAGGTCCCTTCTAACTCTGTTATTCTATGAAAGGCAAACTGTGGTTTACAACAAGGTCTCCTGGCTAGCAAGTTTAGCTAATAAAACTATTCTACCTTTTAAAAAAAATTTCTGTATTCCTAAGAGTCGGCATCCTTGTTCCCAGCAAGGCCTGGGCCTGGGTCATAGTGGTAAAATGTTTTGTGCTACCCAGCTCTGCCATTGGATTACTGGGTGCCCAAGGCAAGTCATGTCATCGCCCTCTGCCTCAGTTTTCCCATCTGTAAAAGGGGGTAATGATGCTTTTGTCTCTTATAAAGTTCTTTGACATATGCAACTAAAAAGTGCTCCATGAAAACTGGGTGGCGGTAGTACTGTTAAGATGCAGGGAGATCCGAGGTGATCCAATTTGAGGAGTGAGAGAAGGACTTTCGTTATTGTAGTGGTGGCAGTTCCATCTGGTGGAAAGACTATAGCTGCCATGTTCTGAGAGTCTGATCTGAGGTGCTGAGGGCCCTCTAGGGATGGTAGCTGCAAAATACTTTGCACGGAGCTGTAGCAACACTGAAGGGAGTTTAATCCTAAAGTTATCTCCAGAATTAACTTATGGTTGCGATCTAGGTGTAAATACTGTGGGTGTTCTGCAGTGTACACTCAGGGGAAGGATCTTGATACCACACTTGCTTGGCCAGTTTCTCAGTCAAAGCATTTTGTTTTCTTAATTACAGACCTCCAAGGTTTCCTAGGGAGAAGGGTTGGTTGGAAACACTCTGGATGTATAATTAATGGTTGTCCGTCTTTAGTAACCAATTTCTCAGGAAGATTCAGGAAAGACTACCTCCACTTTTATATACTTGAGGAAGGGCTCAGGTATCTATTATTTTGAAACAGCTCCACTTGGTTACGCATCTTAGAGAGTGAGAACTACATAAAGCTGTTTGCAATGAAGTAAAAAGGGCTGTCAAAGCACCAGCTTGCCAAGAAAAACATTTTCAGTAACTCAGTACGCATTCATGCCATTTTTCAGCCCAGGATTTGTCTGCACTGTGTACTGCTTTTGATTCAAAGAGAGAGAAATTTCCTGGCTGAAGTGGCTTGTGCTCGTACAAATGTACTCATTAATTCTACCAATTTAAAAGATGCATCTGGAAAAAGATCAGCTTGTGTATTGCAGGTGGGTTTGGACGATAAATGGGTAAAATAAGCCCACAAAAAAATAAACATGGTGAAGTTTCACCAGTAATTGTCTATTCTAGGAGTCCATCCCGTGTTTTCTCACTGCTACATCCCAGAATATGCTCATTGCCGTGTTCTGCTACAACCATTTGCACCCTCTACTACCATCATTCAGCGCCTTTCAGTGCTGCTGCTTAAACAGTCTCAGGATGTGTGTGTGTTGGAAGGAGTGAGTCCCAGGCCAGACATTTAGGTTTCAGATAGTGACGACATAAATAGCAACCTGGTTTAACCATAATAACCCTGATTTCCGTGGTAACGATGACAGGCTTTCAACTCCAAGTCATGAAACCCAGCTCATAGACCCCAGTGTAGCAGTGCATCTGCTCCCCTACCCCACAGGATGGACTCTTGGCAGGGATTGGTGGGGGAAAAATGTGATCGTCCACCATGCTATCTATACAGGGTAGTCGAAGTTCACCGCAGCACAATGGCCTCCCACAGGGCCCTCCACACCACTTTAGCTAGCCTCATGGTTCCCTGTTGAGCGCAGTGATGGGCCGAGTGGCTGCCCAGAAGGCTTCTGCAGTTGTGTCCCTGAAGCGGAGGGCATGATTTGGGGTGAGCCAGGTGAGCGGCCACCAGATCTGTGCATGTGGGGTTGCTGTAGCCTAAAAACTTGCCCTAAGAGGATTGAATGGGTAGCTATCACTATTCCAGCTCAAAGACTGGAATGGCAGGTGGGGGGGCTGTCAGTGGGTTGATGGGTTTAAATTCTATCCTTCCAAGTCCCACCGAGTTTCCCCACACAACACCCAGTTACTCTGGCTTTGCGCTTGTGTGTGTGTGGGGGGGAGGGGGGTGTCACCTACCCCAGTTTTACAGCCACGGTACATTCCTTCAACATAAAGCCTAACTGTTTCATTCACACACAATTTAAATATCTGTGGTGCAGTCTGATTTTAATAATGCAAACCTTAATTTCAAATGTAATGTTAATGTTCAAGGGGTTACAGTTTATTTAAGACTTCTCAGCTCGGCTCTAGTATTTGACTTATAATGGGATCTTGCTTCTTACCCAATTCTCAAGCTGGCTTGATTGAAGCACCAGGAGGTCAAGTGGCTTGTCAAAGGTTGCACAGTAAGGGAGAGGCTCAGATGACATTTGAAACCCGGAGCCTTCCGTTTTCAAGTCTGCTGCTGAATTATGCTTTAATCCTCGGGTCTATGTAACTGCTGCCTGGATTAAACTATAACCCATCTCCATTTCAGTGCAAAATTATTTTAAGTTAGACCTTGCAAAAGAAAAGTAATTCTTCCACAAACACTACTTGAGTTTTGTCCATGCCAACTGTTTCATATGCTAGTTCAGCGTCACTGAATAATAAATTACAGTTACTGAGAGATCAGTTCATCATGTCTCTGTGATACTGTAGCCTGTTCCACTGCATTGACCGAAGCCCTTTGCTAACCAGCTAATGTAGTGCCGCTCTACTTTTTCTTGTTCCGTAATGATGGGATACCTTGTACCAATTTGAATCCTATTAGATTGTAATTAATTTTTCTCTGGGCCAAACTGAGGCTGAGTCAAATGATGTGTAGTGTTGGGCCGAGAACACACATGCAGCAAAAGTGTGACGTGCTAAGAATGATCCCATTATTGTAGGTCAGTTAACTGCTCACTTACCTTTTGTATTGTCAAGATATGTCTGTACTTTGGTTTTGCTGCTTAAAAGCAGTTTCCATCAAAAAAACCCGTTAGTGTAAGCCACACACCTCCTGCGTGTGGTGTTCTGTCTCATCTAGTGGCACTGAGACGAGAGGGAGAGAGTGAGCTAGCTTTTAGTTTATGCAGTAAAGGTTCATGCACTAAGCTCCAGAGGTCCCAGGTTCGATTCCACCCACTGATGAGTGGGGTCTGTCAGCTTTACAAGTGGGGGCTCGTCCGGGATTTCAACTGAGAAGTCTCTGAAGCTCGGGACGCGCTTCCTCAGCTAGGGGAAGTATGTAACCCACACGTCTCCTGGGTGTGGTGTTCTGGCCCATCTAGTGGCACCGAGACCACTGAAAGAGAGAGAGAGACTAATGAGTTTGCTCTACAGCCTTAGCTGCCAGCCAGTTGGCTTTTAGCTCATGGGGTAGAGGCTCATGCACTAAGCTCAAGAGGTCCCAGGTTCGATCTCGCCCACCAACGAGCAGGGTCTGTTGGTGTTAATTAGCAGAGCAGGATTCTTGGGGATTAGAGGAGTAATCTGTGCTGACCAGGAGAAAAAAGATCTGAAGTGGGGTTCTCCGGGGCAGCTCTAACAACTCTTACATCGCTACCCAGAAAGCTCAAGTTTTTTTCTGCGGAGGGAAGGGATATCTACCTTGAGGTCTAAATGTCTGCTAACCACAGTCATTGTCTGACTTACTGGAGTACAATATCAGTCCCACTCTCATAGACCCAACTGCAAACCAGATCCATGGCCTATTTAATGAAAGATCTGAGACCTTCCTGTTACATAAATTCCTCCCTCCTACCCCCTTCCATTCTTGCCTAGCAAAGCAGAGAACCACCAGACATCCTGTTTCTCCCTCAAAAGCTTGCAGTAGCATGGCACACCATCTCTAGGTCACTAGTTTGGCAGTCCGATCCTGCGGGAGGAAGCAATGATGAAATGAATATACTCCCATAAAACAAACAAAACAAAAATAGATCTTCTCTATATCTTTTTAAGCTTTGACAAAAATTCAGGTGGTCCAATGTCAAATGGCTTCTTGCTCTTTTCTGCTGAATTATTGGTGTCTATTAATATCTTTCCTAGGCAGAGTCTAGGCAGGCTGAGAGATACAAATACATAGTGAGTTCACCTGACGGGGCAGTAAATAGTAAACCAGTGCCTTTGAGAAAAAACTTGCTGAAAAACCTCTCAGAGAGAGCCTGCTCTTGTCCCTCTCCTATCCGTTAAGATTCCCCTTCCACTTTGTTAATACAGTATTTAATGGGTGACTGCGGAGCTAATTTGTAGAGATACATAGGAGTCAATATGCACCAATAGGACAAAGCAGAGAACTTGTTTGTGATTTAAACTTTTATTTCAGAGAAGAATGTATATGACTGCAGTATCATGAGGCAGTTTCCACTGGATATGCTGATTGTTGGGGATAAGGTGACCTAACATGAGGAAAGGACTGATTTAGAATATGGCCTTTCTTTGCAGTGTTTGTAACGCAAAAAAACAAAAACCTGATCTCTCTTTATTGCAATAGCAGTTTTCTCTCTGCTGATCTCAGGAAGTCCTACATTGAATTTTTCCAGCTTAAAGCTTTAAAACCAGTTTGTTTTCCCTTGTCGATGATAAAATTCCCATGCTATAGCTTGACCTCGCTGGCTGCTTTCCTTTGACAGACTCATCAGAAGTTTCAGCTAGTGCACAAAGAAACCCTAGTGCACCTTTAAGTTTGCTTTGCACGGGAGCCCTATTCACTTCTGGGTACATTGTAAAGTGCTGCTTATCTATAACTATAAAGCACCAAAGAGCTTTATAGTAGCAGTTGCAATTGCCTTCACTGCTCTGTGGTCTGTACCAAAGCTTTCCAAGTAAGAGGGACCCCCTCTTGGTTTCACTTTCCCTTGCTGTTAGTCAGATCCAGAGACTGGTAGTCTTTAAGACGCAATGGAAGATGCATTGTTTTACTCTGTCTTCTAGCTTAATATGGGTCCTTTTTATGAGTAGGTAGAAATAATAGAGAGGGGTTTGATCTGTACCAAATGTTGCCAAAAAGTTACTTCTAAATATTTGGATACAAGCTCTTGAGGATAACCTACTGTAAGGATGGAGGCGGAATACGTTTTTAAAAAATGTCAATACCTTACACCTTAATTTAGGCCCACTGAAGCCAATGGGACTGCTCATGGAGGGAGGTAGTACTCAACATGTGTTAGGATGGTACAGTCTATAACTAAATTATTATGGGTATGGGTTTAGAATTGTGCATTGTAGGATGGCCACTGATGCGTCCCCAGAATATCAAACACTCTGGTACTTCCAGGAATGTCATGGGACTGCCCCCACCTGCATGACCCCATGCCATGACCCCACATACACGGAGGACACCATTTTGAAGAGCACCCCACCTCCACCGCTCTCATGACCTTGCATGTATGGTGTGTGTGAGGTCACACCGGCAGAGTGACACGATATCAGATAAAACCATGTCTGGTTTTATATCTGTACTGGACAGAGGACAAATGTCAAAAAAAAATAAGACGGTCTGTCTTAAAATCAGACAAATAGTCTGCCTAATGTATTGTAGGAAAGGGAAGTTAACCCGAAATTCAGTGGGCAGCGTGTTCTGAGCATTTGTGTAACAGCCAGTTATACTTGTGTATTTCTTTCCATGGGCCACTTATTTATTAACACATTCTGATTTGAAAATGTGAGTTTAATCATTCAAATCAATACAGGACCGGTCCTTCAGAGCCACACCATCAAAACTGTACTGGGAAAGTATAATCTCCTTTAGAAGAGAATTCCAAATTAGTTACATTTCCAGGATGTCTTGTTTTTAGTATGTAAATTTTTAAAGGTTGTTCTAACTTATGTTTCCCATCACATATTGCATGATGAGCCTCTTTGGTGCAGTAAAATGATCAGAAAGGAAAATGGATGGAATAAATAGAATAAACCCAAAGAGGAGAATGAACAAACACTCTGCATTTTTTGGAATTCCCATTAAAAATCAGACACCTTACATTCTGTCCAGACCTCAGGGGATCTTAGCACAGAAACTTTTTCCCTGACATATGCAAAGTAAAAAATGGAGAGAGGAAACTGTTGGCCAATGCAGATGGTTTAAGAAGGCTTCTGCTAATTTCTCTAATGCCAGATGGAACGGTGTTAACTGTAACTTGTAGCGGGAATTTTGAACATCATGTGCGCTTCCTCCCATCCCTAAATCATTTGGCTCTAGCACAGTTTTGTACATTATGTGTGTGTATGTCACTGCTGTAAGTAAATGGCTAAAATAAGGCCAAAAATGCCCATAAGGCAAGACTTCTTCAATTTATAAGAAGTTGATCATATTTTCAGTTGTAGACAGTGGCACAATGACAGTTTACACTAGCTGAGAATCTGGCCTCATGTCCATCTTTTGTATCATGACCTTTGAAAGAGTTGCAAGCTATGGAGAAAGTCTAAAATAAAACTGGACATTTCCTAGTATGCACTTGTCATGGTTTTTGTCTTTTTGTGGTCTGATTATTTTTGTGGACTGGCTGCTGTGTCTTAGAAATGTTTAGTTCTTGCTATCACTTGAAATTTTTTGGTTTGCTTCCAGATCCAACTAAATGATCATGTGGAAATTCTACTAGCCATAAAAGGGAGAGATTATGAAGCTTAATGGTCATAGAACCCTGAGGATGGAGATTATAAATTATTTTGACGTTACAGTCCCAACTCAAGGCTTAAAGTAATAGTTCTTGTTGGAGGTATATTGGTCAGTGCAGAAGGTATTTTTTATCCCCGTATGTTGCATTTCAGTCATTCTGTGCAGTTTGTTTAATTTCAGTAACGTTGAAAGGACCAGGGAGGTGCCACTTATGTGTACAATGGGGAGGGGATGGGGTGGGGGGAAAGGAGGCAATAGGCGTAGAGATTATTCTGACCACTAATACCATGATCCTACAATTTTTGTTACTTTGATTCCTTTGAGTCCTGCCAATGTTTGCTTTGTTCCCCTGGAGAGTGAGAGTATCCTGTGAGTTTCATAAATGGGAAGATTAACATAAATAGTGCACTTTCCATTACCACTTATTTAAAAAAAAATTGAACTGGATGCTGGGCTGAATTTGCTTCACCGCAAACTTTCCTTTAAAAGAAAAGGAGGACTTGTGGCACCTTAGAGACTATCCAATTTATTTGACCATAAGCTTTTGTGAGCTACAGCTAACTTCATCGGATGCACTTAATCAGAAGCTCACGAAAGCTTATGCTCAAATAAATTGGTTAGTCTCTAAGGTGCCACAAGTACTCCTTTTCTTTTTGCGAATACAGACTAACATGGCTGTTATTCTGAAACTTTCCGTTGTGCTCTCAACTTAATGGAAGGGTCTCTGAACATAGAGTGCTGCTACACGGGAAAAACAAGCAATAGTTAAAACTTGTTTCTGTCTTACCATCTTGTTTCTGCCTCTGATCTGCAAAGGCAGATTGTCAAAGGTGTCTGACCTAGCCTCTATTTGTGTCCATTAAACTTTACTTGCACAAGTTGCTCGCATGTAGAAGCAATAGAATTTGCATGCCCCAAACCCATTTGTGCTCTCCTTACAGCAGGGGCGAGCAAACTTTTTGGCCTGAGGGCCACATCGGGTTTCCGAAATTGTACGGAGGGCTGGTTAGGGGAGGCTGTGCCTCCCCAAACAGCCAGGCATGGCCCGGCCCCCGCCCCCTATCCGCCTCCCCCCCCCCCCCCGGGACCCCTGCCCCATCCAACCTTCCCTGTCCCCTGACTGCCCCCTGACCCTCCCACCCCTGAATGCCCCCCACTGCCCCATGCAACCCCTCCTCTCATTCCTGACTGCCTCCCTGGGACCCATGCCTCATCCACCCACCCCTTCTCCCTGACCGCCCCCGGACCCTCCCCCGCCCCTGACTGCCCCCCACTGCCCCATCCAACCCCCCCTCTCCTTCCTGACTGCCCTCCCGGGACCCCTGCCCCCATTCAACCCCCCTGTTCCCCACCCTCAGACCGCCTTGACCCCATCCACACCCTCGCCCCCTGACCACCACCCCGAACTCCCTGCCCTCTATCCACCCGCCCCCTCTCCCTGCCCCCTTACCACGCTGCCTAGAGCCCTGGGGGCTGGCGGCACTACAAGCCGCGCTGCCCAGAGCACCAGGACAGGCAGCCGCGCCGCCCGGCTGGAGGCAATCACCCCAGCGCGCAGCCCAGAGCACCAGGTCAGGCCATGGCTCTGCAGCTGCACTGCCTGGGAAGAGCTCGCAGCCCCGCTCCCCAGAGCATTGCGCTGGCAGGGCACTGAGCTGAGGCTGTGGGGGAGGGGGAACAGCAGAGGAGGGGCCGGGGCCTAGCCTTCCAGGCCGGGAGCTCAGAGTCTGGGCAGGAGGGTCCCGCGGGCCGTAGTTTGCCCACCTCTGCCTTACAGGGTCTCCTTTGGAAAATGTATTCTAAAATATGATATTCTAGAAAAATGATGCTGGAATGTATTTCAGGGAAATAAACTTGCAATGAATAATTCCCACTGTAAAAGCATCAAAGGACACTGGGAATATTAGGGCAAGGATTGTGGGTTAAAAGGCCATTCCACCTCATATAAAACTGTTGATTGTGAGCCTGCTCTCACCTATATAAATGTTAATCAGATATGTGCACAACTTTATTGAAGTCGTTGTGATGTAAGAGCAGAATTGGGTCCTTAACCTTTGAGAATTCCTCAGTGTGTTTTGCAAACAGCCAGAAGTTTTTAATAAAAGAAACCAGTGTGCCGCTTACTGTTTAATATAGCAATAAGCAATGTGCATTGGTTCACCGGTATTACTAACCCCAGGTATTCAAAAACCAGGAATTAGCCCCCCCCCCCCTCATCACAAGAGATCAAAAAATAATGAATTTTTGCTTCTTTAAATTTGTTTTCTAAGTTTTGAGTTTGTAAGGGTCATGTTTTCAAGCTTTTCTCTGCCACCACAAAGGCTAGAAACTTAAGGGTTTGTTTTGGGGTTTTTTTAAATGGAAAAGCTGAGATTCTCACCACATCACGATTCCACGCGCTGAGGAATTAAGAAAACCACCAAATATCACAAGACTCGCAATAAAATTCTGAGAATTGATTATCACCTTGATTATCATACACATTGTGAAGAGAGTGGTCACTTTGGATGGGCTATTACCAGCAGGAGAGTGAGTTTGTGTGGGGGGGGGCGGAGGGTGAGAAAACCTGGATTTGTGCTGGAAATGGCCCAACTTGATGATCACTTTAGATAAGCTATTACCAGCAGGACAGTGGGGTGGGAGGAGGTATTGTTTCATGGTCTCTGTGTGTATATAATGTCTTCTGCAGTTTCCACGGTATGCATCCGATGAAGTGAGCTGTAGCTCACGAAAGCTTATGCTCAAATAAATTGGTTAATCTCTAAGGTGCCACAAGTCCTCCTTTTCTTTTTGCGAAGACAGACTAACACGGCTGTTACTCTGAAACCTGAGAATTGACCATGTATTCTCTCTTCACAATGCTTGTGCTCTGTTTTGAGTTACGGTGTTGTCTAACAGCAAGCTGCTGTTTTGTTTTTATAATTCCCAAGTGAAGATCTGTTTGCAAAATAAACGTGCTGTTCCTTTCCTAAAGGAAGATCTGCATTGTAGGTCAATTTTTGACCTACCCATCTCTGCTCCACCTTCTTAATAGCTGTTGCATAGATATGAGCTTCTCCTAAGCATGAACAGAATGAAGCTGCACTGCTTCAATTTACTGCCACTTGTTGGAAAATTAAGTAAAACCTCCTTACACTTCACCACCATTTTGACAGTCTGGCAAACAAGTTGCTTCACCCTACTTCCAGCTAGAGGAGTTCCCCACAGTGGAATGGCCTTAGGATAATTCCACCAAAATTCACTTTTACAGCTGCAGTCCTGATCTGGTGCTCAAGGAAGTAAACATTTCTTCAGACATTCTCCTTTGACAGTGTTCCCCCTCCCTGCAAACAATTTGCTCAAGTTCTGTCCAGATTGTTTTTTGACATCTACATACAGTAGTAATGATGCATAGTGACCATCTAGCACTTTTCATCGAGAGATCTAGAAGCTGGACAAATTCAGACTAAAAATAAAGCACCCATTCTTAACAGTGAGGGTAATTAACCATTGGAACAACTTAATTAAGGATTGGGTTGTTTCTCCTTCACTTGTGTATGTAAGTCAAGACTGGGTATCTTTCTAAAAGATATGCTATAGCTCAAACAGAAGTTATAGGCTTGGTGCAGAAGTTCTTGGGTAAAGTTCTTTTGACTTGTGTTATGCGGGAGGTCAGACTAGATGATCATAAAGGTCCTTTATGGTCCTAAAGTTTCGGAATCTTACAGCACTTTTCAAAGGTGGAGAAAGTTTACAGATGTGTTATGAGGTTTAACCAATACATGGTTACAAAGCGCTTTGATTTTTTTTTTAAGATGGGGAGCTCTGTGTTCAGAGAGTGCAAAGCAGTATTATAGACCACTTTACAATGAGGAGATAATTTTCTAGAAGGAAACCATGGTAGAGCAGTCAGCTACAGTTCCCACATGGTGGTGTCAGAGTCTTTTCCTACACCTTAGAGAGAACTGCTGTAAATCATACAGTAGTACAGGGAAACTGTGGGTAAACGCTGATTTATGGTGTTTAAGTGCTTCTGCTGCATGAGCATGCTGGGGTGCTGAGGTTGTCCCATGTGTGTTTGTAGGAAGTATAGTAAAGTTCAAACTTGTCTGAGATTTAAATTTGCCTCAGAATCAGCAAAGGATAACACCCAAAGAGAAGAACGTCTTTATGGTCAGGTTCTCACTCTGCATGTAAACCTGTTACAAGGGCTAGGTGACGATGACGAGCTAGAAGGGAAACCATAAACCCCTGTTCTAATTGTAAGTGAGATAAGTAGTAGCAATGAAAATTCATGTCTAGTGAGAGATCATCGCTGAGACAAAGTATATAGGCAGTGTTGAGACCCAGCACAGTATTGGTAAAATTGGACCGGAATCAGGAGTCTTACTGACAACTTATGTAAAATCTGACGTGCTTTCCTAGGACATAAATTAGAAGAGAAAACAAGGGAGTAACAACAAGAGCTGAATTTACAGAATGTCATCAGATCCTGACAGACAATGCATTTTATGATTCTATTGTTTCAGTCAGAATTAGCACACGTGCTCTTGCACAACACAAACACATTTCACTTGGAAAGAGCAAATGGCCTAAGTGTTTCTGTGCATTGCCTGCCACCGACTTGGACTCATTTAGCCATATCTGTGTTGGCTTAACTAAATATTTACTGTATGAACCACAAGCAGTCAGAGCCATTCAGACCCCGTCTGGAAGAGTTGAAAATGTGACAGCATGCACAAGTGCCATATGAGGATATCAAAATGCTGAAATAACGTGGATAGCATTGCATTTGAAAACCAAGGTGGGAGGATTTACATCAAAGCAAAACACACAGACAAGCCCCAAGGGAAGAGAATACACCACAAAGAATAATTTCCTATGGGATTTCGACTCAAGAGCACAGTCCTCTGGGGCTACTTTAAAGTATTTCGTCAAGACATCTAGGGAAAGAGAAATTCATAATGCTTTTTTTCTTTTCAACAAATGACTGTAACTAAGGCCATGTCTGTGCTGTGGGCACTACAGCAGGAAAGCTATGGCACTGTATCTATACTGCTGTAGCGCTGTAGGGAAGACACTTCCTGCAGCGATGGAAGGGGGTTTTCTGTAGCTGAAGGAACTCCACCTCCCTAAGCAACAGTAGTTAGGTTGATGGAAGCATTCTGTCTAGCTGCATCTACACTGTGGGTTAGAAGAAAAGGAGTACTTGTGGCACCTTAAAGACTAGGTGGATTTCGTTTATGGCGCTCAGGGGTGTAGATTTTTCCCCTGGCACCATATGCCGACCTAACTTGTAATAGTAGACTAGACCTGTAGTTTAGGCTAGATGCTGTACATGTTACTCTCACATAATTCTTTCTCTCAATCTGACAGTGTTTTGCTTTTGTAAATAGAAAATGCTGCCATCATAGTCAGAGTGTTCTCTGGGAATTCTTTTTACTTTGTATCTGGTATACAGCAGTAACCGTAGCTAGTTATCATATGCAAAACTGGGCTGTTTTAAAGGAATATGCAAGACGTAGAAACCCTGGTAACTGCCAGAACAATATTGCTGTTACTGTATTTGGGAGTTTCCTCTGGGTTGCCTGGTTATTGAAAAGGCACTTTGGAAGGACCAGATCCCTCACACACTCACAAAGGACCTATCTATACAAGCATTTAGAGAGAGATTTAAAAATCAAAGAAAAATCTTCACCTTTGTGGATTTAGGTTCTTTGTAAACCTTACATGCAGCTCTGATCTTCAGAACATGTGTATAGAGTGCACAGGGAGGTTGCCAGCTGGAGTGTGTGTTTGTTCTGTGTTTGTACAGCACCTGACACCATGGGGTCCTGGGGCTCTGAGGTGGTACTGCTATACAAATTAATACTAGGAGGGAGGTAAGTGTGTAGATGTGGTGCAGAGATAAGGTGTATTCACCAACCTTTGCTCAGAATTTCCTGGCTTGTATTTAAATTTCCAGTCTTTTAGTGGGCACTAAACAAGCATTTTTATGTGGGATTATGTATGAGAAATGTTTAGCACAACATGCCATCTCATTTCCAGTGTGCACAATGTGGGAATACCTTTTAAAATTGCAGTCCCATAGTGGAATATTGTGAGGATGAGGAATATGTACTTTTAGTGCAGCAAGCACTCTGAAAAGAAGCACTGGCAGTTTCTAATACACAGACTGAAACAAGATGTTTGGAAAGAGAGAGAGAGACTGCCAGTCCATGCCCGCTGTGTGGTTTTATATAATCTATCATCACCAGTGCAGAAAATAAGCAAGAGCTCATAGGAACCTAGGTCCTGGCATGGTTTCCTCAGCAGGAGATCAGGTCTGCTGCTAACTTTTTCAGGGCCACAAAAAGAAATTTCTTCTTTCTCCTTGCTGTGGAAGCCCATGTAAGGTGACCAAGGCTGAGGTCTTTGGGCTTCCGGAGTCTTGCGTGAGGTAGAAGTGGGATGTAGTTTCCTTCTGCTAAATTGGCACTGGAACACTGAAAACAACAAAACAGACACATGGGAGAGGCAGGGTGCTTTAACACTCAGCACATTGAAGGAAGGCAGAGTGAAGCAATAAAAACCTATATTTACTATGTTATTTGAGGCTCTGCTCAGAGCTGCTTACACGTAATTTGCTCGGTAATTTTATGCCATATCTAAAGTCACTCATAATGCGTTACTCTTAAACATCATAAAGTCAATGTGATCCAGCAAGTTGGGCACTGGACTTGAGGCCTGGTCTACACTAGAAAACTAGAAAAATCCTCACCCCTGAGTGGTGTAGCTAATCCAACCTAAGTCCCTTTGTAGGCGGTGCTAAGTGATGGAAGAGTTCTTCTGTCAACATAGCTACCGCTTGTTGGGGAGGTGGGTTACCTACTCCAATGGGAGAATCTCTCCCCTCAGCATAGGTAGTGTCTACACTGAGGCACTACAGTGGTGCAGCTGTGGTGCTATACTGTTTTAAATACAGACGAACACGGCTGCTACTCTGAAACCTGTTTTAAATGTAGACATACCATGAGTACCTGGTACCAGGGTACCTAGAGTCTACTCCCAGCTTTGCATTTGATTTTGTCTTGCGCAAGTCACTTTACTTCTCTGTGCCTCAGTTTCCTGATGTAGAAAATTTTGGATAAGGATCCTGAACCTCTTTGGTAAAGTACTTGGAAATCAACAACAGAAAAAAGTCTCTATATACTAAGAACTAATATTATTTTATTATCTGCATGTTCATAAACTGGTGGCCTGATTTTTCAAAGTAGCCAAGAATCTGCCGTTCTTCATGGGCCCATTGAATTAAATGGAAAGACTCCCACTGATTTAACTGGAATTTGGATCAGGTCCAAGTGTTGCCAGTTCTCGTGATTTTTATTGCAAATTTCATATTTTGTGTTTTTTCTTAAAGTCCCAGCCCTTGGAAATATGTGATTACAAGAGAATCTCAGTTTTCATGTGGAAAAAGATAACCTAGTTTTTAGTTCTTTCTGCTGCAAAGAAAACCTTGAAAATATGAATGCTAAAGGCTCAACAACCAGAAGAGAAATAAAAAGAACCAGGATGTATTCTTTTTAAAACTCCTGTGATCTGTAAGCCCAAACTCATGATTTGGGCTTACAAATAATGGACTTATGAATTTGAATATTTGGGGTTGGCATACTGCTCTAGGCTTAACTTTATGCATCTGGTTTTGGCTTGTGTAAAATATTTGCAAAGAGATTGAATAGTCAGGTAATTGAAATATCCTGTTGGAAGGCTTACTTGCAAGCTATAGAATTGCTAGCGTGCTAAGAACTTTAACTCTGAATGTTTTGGCTTTGGTGAGTTTAAAACTTCAGCCTTAATATTACACTATTAGAGCCTTACAGAATTCTCCTTTTACCTGCACAGGGTTGATCACATGTTTTTGGATGCATAAATTAAAAATGTAGGGTTGTATTCTAAGCTGGTGTAAATTGGCATAGCTCCACTGACTTCAGTGGAACAACCGCGATTTACATTAACTGAGGATCTGGCCTTTTGTTTGTTCTGAATCAGAAATTAGAGAAAAGGACATATAATTTATGTTTGGGGAGGGATGTTCGAAAGTGCCTAAGTGGCTCACGTGCACAAGTCCCATTGAGTTTCGGTGGCCTTTTTGTGCCTAAGCTATTAAAATGTCATGACAGTTTTGCAAGGAGGTATGAATGATTTTCTTGTGTTTAGTTTAAAAGATACTAAAACTTGTATGGGTAGGACAAATAGTAACAACATGTAGTTCCAATAAAACTAACACCCTAGCATGAAAGGAAGTCCTGCCCAATGGATTTGGTAGAAAAATGAGCCCTATGATAATATCTTTCCTTGTCACTAATTGTTTTGCTCTTTGTTTTCTTACATAACATGACTGCTCTACCCATTGTTATAACATTTGAAAAAAAATTCAGTCTGTATAAATGTGCTTCCAGTTAACTTCCACTGGCCCAGAGGAGCCAGAGTCCCTCTAAAGGATTGTGTGGATAAGCGAAATGTATTTGTTTAGTCAGTCTTGTAAAATTATTACTAACAAAACCAGTTCTTTTAGCTCAGCTATGTAAAATATGACATTTAACAACCCCTGGGAAGTGTTTGATGATCTCATTGCCAGTGAGCGCCCACAGCCTGGTCTTCTTGTAAAGCTATAAATATATCTTTGAATGCTACTTCGGTCCAAATATGCACTGTTCAGCTCTGACTGAATCCATCAGTCTAGAAGTAAGGGTCTGGGAGGCAGTGTGTCCTCTATTTACAGCAGTGAGACTCTTGGGCTCTGTTACTGAGTCTGAAATAGACTCTCTGAGTATCCTTTGGGTAATTATTTACAGCATTGCCAGCCCCATGTGTTCAAAAATCATGAGTCAGCACCCCCAAAATCATGAGACTGGCTTCAAATAATTAATTTGGGGTTCTTATTTGCCTTCTTGTTTGGGGGCCTTTAAGTTCTTGTTTTCAGGGTTTTCTCATAACTGTATGGACTAGAAACTTACTTTTGTTTAAAGATGAGGTTCTCACATAATCACATGACTGCAGGAGCTGGGGCTTTAAGGAAAACACCACCCAGTATAGAGGGACTTGCCATAAGATGTCAAAGTTGGACTTTTACATTTAATTTCTGTGCGTCAATTTGTTCTCAATACTTAAGTGACTCATTGGGTTATTGAGTGAATAGGGGGTGGATAAAGTGAAGGCCTGCATGAATATTTGTGTTTGGGTTCAAAGACTCCAGGATAAACTGGATTTCAAAGACCCTTTTCTTACGAGGGAAGTATCTTAATGCCTGACCTAAGCCCACTGAAGTCAATGGGAGTAAATTTCTGTTGATTTTTCAGTGGGCTTTGTATTGAGACCCTAGTTCTGTAGCATGGATCTGTGCATGGCCATGGTGTGACTGGGAATTCAAGCTAGCCCTACTCTACATAAGCAGGTGTCTCACTTCTCATTCGTAGAGGTGAGTGCCTGGGGTGAGCCTGAAGGCATTGCCCCACTCAGATCACTCTAGAGCAGGGATTCCCAAACTGTGGTACTGTACCCCTGGGGGTACGAGAGACCTCTTAGGGGGGTACGCAGGAGAAATTGTATAATAGAGGGTTTTGTTTATTTTATTTATTGCATTTTCACAATAGGCTATTCAGACAAAGGTTTAAAACTCTGTGGGAATTCGTTACATAAAATACAGTAGTTAATTTACTTAAAGATGTACCAGTGAGAACACAGAGATAGTGAGGAACAGAGCTCTCGCCTCCAAATCACCTTACAGTGTGGGTTCAGTTACCCAGCAATTGTCCAGTCTAAGTGAGCTCAGAACTGAGTCAGGGTTGTTCGTTATATACATCTCACTGTAACAATATCTGTACGTGACAGTGAAATATGGGCAGATGGCTAAAGACAGGCAGCATTAAGAAGAAGACACAAAGTATCAGTTCTGAGAAGGGTAGGGGAACGCAGGCAGCTGGTAGAGCTGGAAGGGGGTACTCAATAAGAAAAGTTTGGGAACCTCTGCGTCTAGAGCCTGCCTCTACCTAGAAAAAAGCAATAATAAGCTAATTCTGACTTTGTTTCTTTTGGGGTGGGTCTCCTGAGTAGAGCAGAGGTCAGAGTTGCTGGGCTGTGGTAAAATGGGTTTAAATTAGATTTTTTTTTCTCACCACAGGGAGATGAAAAATTGTATTTGGTTGTATGTCCCAGCCACTTCCCCGATTAGATTAGCTAATCAGTGTTTGTCATGCACTTTGCAGGAAAGGTGCAATAAAAATGCAGCATGGTGCAAAAGAGGCTCCTGGATCAGAAACATAACAAACCAGAGTTTTGTTGAAACCTCATTTCTTTGAGCAAGAGCAGAGTCCATGTGTTTTTTAACCGATATTTTTTTGTTTATTGGTAATAGCTTTCCTTTCCAGTCCCCCTTACCTATACAGATGATATATACCCTCAGGTTAAGACAGCAGAATCTCAGCTCCTTTCTGGCCTCCAGGCTCGTGCTGTCAATCCAAACAGTGTTTCCATGTGCTGCACCAGAACTAACCTTGCAACACCAGACAGAAGCTCCTACATCGCGCTGGCCTTCTTTGACCTTGTGTGACTTTGTTTTATGAAACTATGCCAGCAGCTGTATTTAAACACAGAGCAAATTGCTACTCACATTTTTTAACCTGTAAGGAGCAGTTGAGGGATTTATGCAGAAGGCATGAATCCCTTCCATGCTATTCTGGCTGTCTTTTATACCTTCTATCCCTCAAAACTGATAGTAATTGTGACAGCATTTAGTGGATTAAAAATAAGGGAGTGACTAGAAACTTACCTAGTGGGAAGTATCACAGGGAAGCTGGCAACTAAAGAGGCAGTTTTAGGTTTTTCTGTGGAGCTCCATACTGCAGTGCCTCGCAAAGAGGTGTAAAATCAGGAATGTTATCCCAGTGACTGCATAACCAATGAAGAGCTATGTGCCTCTCCTGTAGAGAGTCTCTGCATGAAACTCTCTGTTAAGATGATCCTGCAATGAGACTTGCTTTGAATAAGCCTCTCTTTATCGCCCTCACTTGTGAGACCCACAGTGCAAACTGTGTAGTATGCCCACAACTCCATAGGATATCATTACATAATCTGGCAGTAGGGCACCCAACTATTTCATTTTCTCAGTAAATTGCTTTTTTGTTTTTTCCCTACCTCCTTGCTTTTCTTGTTCCTTAGGTTTAAACATTCCTGTATATGCACTTCTGGCCCATTAGACCTGAATTGCGATGTGGACAGAGGGATATGGTTTAATACTTTGCACCCTCTTAGGCTCTCAAAGTGCTTAGCAAACATTAATTAACAAAGTTTCCAAACACCCCTTTGGGGGTTGGGAAGTATTACTATACGCATTTTACGGATGAGGAAACTGAGGCAAAAGGCTAAATGATTACGGAGCACAGCAGAATGCAGTGTGGTTGTAACTGTCAGTCCCAGGATATTAGAGAGACAGGGTGTTTGAGTGACAGAATGAGAACTGAACCCAGACATGCTCTCCCAGCTCTGTGTGCTAGCCTCTAGATCTTTACATTGCAGTTAAATGTGCATGCTAAAGTGGTGATAGACACAGGACCCTGTGTAACCCCTCATCATAATCTCTAGCTCTCTTCGTAATCTTGATATAGCCACCTCAATTTTTTCCTATCTCACTGGGTGGGGTAGTTATTTATGGGTTCACCATAACTCAGTATAACAAATTTCTTATCCTGTCTCCAGTTTGCCTTCTTTTGATCTTAACCAGTGATCAGTACTAATGGGCAAACTTTCTGCTGCTATAGCTGAATCTCTGTCATGCTAAGCACTGTACAAACAATTAGAGACAATCCATTCCCTGAAAAATTTACAATCCAAATAGACAAGACAGACAAAAATTGGGAGAAAAGAAGTATCATTATTATCCCCATTTTACAGGTGGGGAAATAAAGCACAGATATATAAAATGATTTGATGCCTAGAAAGTCTGTGGCAGAACTGGGAGTGGAGCCCAGATCTCTTAAGTCCCATTTCTTGTTCCTTAACTACAAGACTATCCTTCATCTCCTGGGAACATGGCAATGTAAATTATGAACACTTGATGTTTCAGCTCCAGGATGTGGTCTGACTGAATTCCAATGGCTCCTGCTGGAAATGTACCCCATAGCTCATCCACCACACTGTCTTCTTTCCCTCTCCCATGTTCTCACGCTCACATTTTGTGCCCAGAGTGAAAGCAACAGTGTTAGATGTCAGCCTCCTAAAAGGAAATTCACCTTAACAGTTGCTAAATGCTGTTTATTTCGCTATGTCACCAACACCCAACAATTTTGCTACAGATGACTGGTGAGGTGAATATGTGATATGTCTCTGGGCTATATCCTGCCCTTGCGGTGGGATAGACTTCAGGATCTAAGAGGTAGTTTGTTTCTTTCCCTTCTAAGTGCTGTAATCCTGTTTCTGCTGGAATAGGCTTTCAGTTTTTTTGATGTTGAAACGCTAACAAATCATCGAAACAGGAAATAAAAATAGAGAAGCAAGAGTAGGTGAGATACTGCTGCCTGCCTGGCTTGCGCTTTGTGGATTTTTGTTATAGCAAAAAAGTGACATCAGCTCTGCTGCAGGCATGAATTAAAGATGAGAACTTAATAAAACTTGGTTGTGGGGGACAGGGAGAGAGTAGACTAAAGCAACAGTGTCTTTATTTTTAAGCGTACAGCACCACCTCTGCTTCAGCTTCTCCAGTGCCACAAAGAATAGGAGACAATACAGCTGAAAGTGGTCTGTGAATCAAAAGTGCCATCTGCTGGGCAATCCTTGCATAAGGGAGCATTTCCAAAAAGCGTTTCCAGTCAATAGCTAAAAGCTGAATTATCTTTACTCACTGGGGAAGGGGCTGGCTGAAATCCAGGATCCTTTCTGCAGTTGCCTTTTCCGTGCCCAGTCGGGATTACAATATGAAACTTGTCAATTGGCATGGGGTGGGTGTGGTTGTGATTTTTTTAGATCTAAATATTGTATGTGAGTGTCAATATAGCCATATTGATAGCATGACTGAGCAGTCACCAGTCTGTCCGGTGTGAGCAGAGAATGTAAATCTGCAGTCACCATAATGATGTATGAAGTATATGAATCTGGGCATTAATATTAGCTATACGACAACATCGGGTTTTTCAGGCAAACACATGGCAAAGAGGAGAGAGAGATTGGATGCTTATATCTTCAATAGCTGTGAATGAGCTAGTCCCCTGTAATATGAATGGCTCTGATAGAAAAAGCTCTATTAATGGCATGCTCTACACTGCTCCAATGGGGCCTCATGTTTGCTGGGCTAGAGAGCATGAATCCAGGCACCACCTGGCTTTTGAATCTGAAGATGCTGTTATTGTCAGCTGTAAGTCTGGTTGGTGAGTTAATAGTGTTGCCTATGTCAACTGATCGAGCAGTACTTGGTTCTACAGTCATTCCCATTTGTATGGGAGTGCTGTCTGTGGAACAGCTTTAGAATTGGGCCTTTTACTTGGTGTACAGACCACTGAAATACGGAGAAAAGGACAAGATAGGATGCAGGGGAGGGAGGAATGCTAGGGTATGTGAACAGAAGAAAAATCTGCAGATAAAATATTCAGACATTTCATTAATGCAGGCATCACAGGATGCTCTAGATGTCCAACTTTCCTAACAATAATACATTTCTTTTCTTCTTGTAAGAAGAGTTATTCTCAAACTGGATCACTAGATGCAAGCCCTTTGGAACTTTAGGAAAGTTCAGATCCCCATCTAGATGCCCACTTCATGGCACGAGCCTATCACTTCTTGTCATCTGAAGAATTAATATTTGTAAGCAAATTGTGGGCTCCACTCAGCTGTGAATGCAACAAGTATGATACTAATGCGCTGGTCGCCATACTTCAGTTCCTAGCTGATCGCTATCCACACAGAACCACCAGAAAAATTAGAACTAGTTGGTCCTCTTTGGTAGATCCAGCACTCAATGGATATAGGGATAAAGCGGTCTCTTAAGGTGACCCTTGCAATGTCACAAGAAATGCATGAATGCAGAGCTTCATTATTCAGCACTCTCAATCCAGTGCCTCTAAAGAGAATTGAAAATTCATAGGGCAAGAGTGGGGAGAAAATATAATAGTGAGGCTCCAACCATTCATTTGTTATTGATATAGCTAACTTCTAATAGTATTAACTTGACTAGGGGAGCATAAGCTGAATATGAGTGTGATGTAGTTGCGAAACAGGCTGATATAATTTTGGAGTGTATTAACAGGAGTGGGCTGTGTAAAACATGGGAGGTAACTGCCCCACTCTACTTAGCATTGGTGAGACCTTGGCTGGAGTATTGTGTCCGCTTCTGGGTGCCATACTTTAGGAAAGATGGGGATAAATTCGAGAGAGTCCAGAGGAGAGCAACAAAAATGATAAAAAGGTTTAGAAAATCTGGCCCATGAGGAAAGGTTAAAAAAACTGGGCATGTTTAGTCTTGAGAAAAGAAGACTGAGGAATGGACCTGATAAGTCTTCAAATATGTTGATTGTTGTTATAAAGAGGACTGTGATCAATTGTTCTCCATGTCCATTGAAGATGGAACAAGAAATAATAGGCTTAATCTGCAGCAAGGGAGATTTAGGTTAGATATTAGGAAAACCTTTCTAAGTATAAGGAACTCTGGAATAGGCTTCCAATAGGCTTTTGTGGATGAGTTGGTACCAAAGGTTCTTTGGATTATAAACTGATTCAATGATGTCTGCCTAATTCTGCATACTGCCTGAAACATTAGCTCTGAAAGGTGTAAATTACCCCTGTTCATCTCAGTGGGCTGTTGCCTCTGAAGCCTACTGATAATATTGACAAATTATATAATACTGATAAATTACATCAGAAAGAAGAGGGAACATCATATGATGAAAATATGCACAATATACTCTGGGGTGGAGTCTTGTTTTAGTATCTCAGGTAGGTGACGTTTATTTGTGGACATGATTCCTTCCCATTACATTTATGATGGTTGGCAGCCAGGTTAGAAAAAGCAGAAGAATACTTGAGAGGATGAACAAAACAAGCAAAAATAAATGTGTAAATGTTGAACAACATATGGAGCCTCAAACTCAGAATATGTTCTCTTTGGAATCACAGGAATGGAGAAATATACTGCAGGAAGAGAATAAACACAAACTGACACTAAAGTGGGGCTTTTATAATTGCTTTCTTTAGGAAGCATGGTATCTATCCAATCTAAATGCCCCTTTTCATAGTTATCCCTAATCCACTCAGGCCTCCTTCCTGCCTCTCCACGCCTGAATGCTGCCCTAATGGGCTTTTTACTTCTCGCACAGGACTGATTGATTTTGAGTCAAGGAGATATAATTCCATCCCCTTCCAGGTAATAAAAGGGAATTGGAGAAGAGTAAGCTAAAAAACAAACCCCTATATCATAATAGAAAGCTTATTTCCAAGAGCTATGTGCTTGGCACATTAGCAAGGAAGAAAGTTTTGCTGTGACTGTAATGTTTTCAGTGGGATTTGATTTTAGTTGAGAGGCAGAATACAGTAATCTTGTAATGGAGAGGCTTATACCAGTATAAAGGGTGGCTGTAGAAAGGCACCTGCTAATGGCAGGCTTTTTGGCATAGAGTGGCCTAAAATCTCCAAGTGTTTCTCCCTGCTCCATTAAAATACTTTTCTAGATATTCTGTGCATGTATGCTTAGCGAAATGATTCACTGAGAACTCACGTTTCCCTTGCAAAAGTGGAAAAACAAAGCAGTGATCTGTGGGTAATGCCAGCCCTGTGTTCTGACTGCCGTCTCCCAAGACAGAAAACCAGTTGATGAGCCTTGGCTTTAGCATCTTAGCACACTGAATTGTAGGTTAACTGCACGTTTGGTCAGTTGGATGGACTCATGTCCAGAAAGGGAAGTGAGAAGTCTGACCGGGAAATAAATGGCTCTGCACAGTGAAGGCTGCCATTGACTTCCTGAAACATGACAGAATGACTGAGCTGGCTTCAGTTTCTTAGTGCGTGTTTTGGTTTTCTCTGGAAAGGTAAATGGGTGTTTCAAATTGCAGTGGAGACATCAACGCTGGTGTTTGTACTCAGTGGATGAGAAGGGGTGCGCAACTTAAAGTTCAGGGAACATAAAGAACAACTTAGTTTCTTTGGGGCCTCACATCTGGAACAGCAGCCTTAACACTGTAGCAATTGAGGATGAATTTCAGGGATTGATCCATTAGTTCAGTGTATGTGCATCATGGGTAAAGCAGAGGGAATCCAGTTTAGGGGAGTAACAAACAGGGCGGGTCAGGCGGGTGAAATGAGCCCTATCAAGGGAAGGAACTTGTAGTTGTCTTGTTAACAAGATGGAAGCAGGTGAAGCCTCCATCCTGCTCTAAGGAGACAGTACACACACAGTCCATAACCCAAACGACCCCTTTTGTGGTGGTCTCCTTTGCTGGTAACTTAAATATCGGCAGTAAAACACAACGCAACATAAGCTGTCTCCCGAGCTTGGCTGTTCCTTGTAGGACCGCTCACTCTGCCCCACCTTCCACTTTCTTTTCTCTCTAATATCCTGGGACCAACAGGGTTACAACTCTGAATAATGTGGATCAAGGCAGGGCAGAGCACAGCACAAGTTGCTCCAAACTCCACTATGCCTACATGTTTTGGCCATTATCTCCGAGGTATCACAATGCTGTATGGGATAGGAGCAAAAGTCAGATAACTTGCATTCCACTCTTCTTTGTTGCTGTGCTTTCTTGTCAGTTGTATATTTGTTGTGATTTAGCAAGGACCAGCCAAGTGAAAGCCTGCTATGTATCTAGCAACTCCATTTCCATTGAGAGGAGAAACTTCAGAGTTAAATTCATCGCTTGATTTCAATGGGGTTATTATACCAGGGATGAATTTAGCAATGCCACCTCTCCTTTCCTCTCTCTCCTAGGCTGCTGCTAAAATGAGGATCTGGTGGTTGTTAGCAAGAAATGTCTTATTTTTCTAATCATTTGATTTTCCCCAGTGAGAAGATGCCTCCTTTTGCACTACATGAATAACTTTTTGTTTTTCGTTAAAGAAAACCAAAGCTATTGAAGTGTTCCTCGTTATTTTTTGTCTTTTTTTTTTTTTTTTGGGCGGGGGCAGAGGTTTTTTCTAATAAGACACAAAATGTAAATAAGATTTTATTTTGTTTGTTCTTGGAGCTGTTTTATTTTGAGAGGAAGAGAAATGTGGTTAGTGGTCTCCCCTCTGTCAGTGAAATAGAATCTTTTCCTGTACAAACAACTGCACTTGTCAAATCCTCCTTGGGCTTTATCACCTCAAGACACCTTGTGATCTTTGTTGTGAGGCAATATAACAGGTGTATAAAGGGAAAGGGATGGTGGCTTTTCTCACAGTGAGATCTATGAGATGGAGGGACAGGCTCAGAAAAGCAGTGGTGTTAACCTGGATTTTTGATCATATAAAACTAGACTGGACAAAGCTCTTGACAGCATATTGCAGGGGACACTGCTGTATTTGTGAGCAAATGGAGTAGGTCTGTGTAACTGCGTGCACATAGATTCTTAATGTTCCTTTCCTCCATTTGAAACATTCCCAGGGCCAAGGGAGATCCAGTCTGACTGTCTGTAGGAGGAAAGAGGCTGCACAGTTAACCTTTAGGAGTTGGAGGCCAGGTCAACACTACAAAGTTACACCGGCATAGCTATGTTGACGAGGAGCATGAAAAAAAATCTCACCCAGCGTAGCTGTGGTGACAAACCCCTCAGTGTAGACACCACTATGCTGGCAAAGTGCTTCTGTCAGTTGACCTAAGGTTGTTTGGGCAGGTGCGAAAGCTCTGCCGGCAGAAGAACTCCTGCCAGCATACACTGCAGCTAGGCTGAGGGAGTCTGCTAGCTTAGCTATGATGGCATGGGCTCTGTAGTGTAGATGGCACCAGAGTAAGAAAGGTGAGGCATTGGTGAAAGAGGTTCACCGTTGCTTATCAGGGCAGGCAGCCTGGCTCCCTAAGAGTTTGTCCTTAAAGGGAAGGTTCATTGGTAGCATGTGAGATTTCATTCAGTGCCAGTCTTGTAATGTATTCTGAATCCTGTAGTTTGGACCAGGCCCCTCTGGTACTAGGCGCTGTACAAACCCAGAACAGAAAGACACTCCCTGCCCCAAAGAGCTTACAAGCCAAGTATAAAACAGGAGACAATCAATGGATACTGGAGATAGACAGGGAAGTTCAAGGAAACAATGAGCCAATATTGTTGAAATAGGAGAGAGACAGGGAAGGGGAAGGGCTAGAATGCACAAGCAGAGTGGGCAGTGTGATGGCAGCAAACATCATGTTAGTTCCAGGATTCCTTTTTGGGGGGCAAGTTGTGTTGGGAAGGATTGGGGGCAGGGAGGGACAGGATGGAACCAGGGGAGAGGCAGGTGTGGAGTGAAGCTGAGGTGAAGAGATTGTAAGGGAAGGGCAGTTTGGAGCAGTCAGTCAGCACATGAAGTCAGAGCACTCTACTGTTTTGGCTGCTCCTGGGCCTATGGGGTGGAGTCTGGCTGGCTGCTCTTTGCAGTTGTCCCCCAAGGCCTAGTCACACTAGCACAACCCACACATGTAAAAGGAGGCATGGGGTTAGTAATGGCCCCATTAGGCAGGACCTCATCTGAAAGGCTGCTGCTCAGACAGCACAGGGAAGAACCCTTACATCACGCTGAGGTATTGGCTCAGGGCTGAGCTCAGGCCAGGGACGGGGGGGAACCTTCTGAAGGTTCAGAGGTTCTGTCTTTCTAGTCATTCAGGGACATATCCCAGACTTCTTCAGGCTGGATAACTGGTAGGAAGGGAAGCAGTCTTGGGAGAGCTTCACTGTTTCCTGGTGTAATACACCCTGTCAGGATTCTCCCTTGGGACCCAAGTCTGTTTTCCTGCTATTTATAAGAGGAATTTGATGAGACCAAATCCTGCCCGTAGCTCCCCGTCCTTTTTTTTTCTTCTCACCTCTAAAATGTTTTTTCCCTCTAGCGACTATTTTCTCCCTTTGAGTGGGAAAAGTGGGACAGTTCCTCTCTGATGAAACACCAGTGGTTTAACACTGTAAATCTTCTTCCTCCTCAAGTCTCATTTTCCTTCACGCAGCCTTGCTCCTCTGACAGCTCCATGTCTGCATAGATTCCCCCAGTCCCACTGCCCACACTCGTGTGTCCCCCACATGCCTGCTCACCCCTCCTGGCTCACTGTACATGACCGCTCACTTGCACTAGGCTCCTCATGGCACTGCTGCTGCTCTGGGCGGGAGTGGAGGGGGAGGGGAGCGGGAGGCGTGAGCAGGGATGTTTGTGGAGCCAGTGGGTGACTGGAGCCCTGGGGAGCAGGAGAGCTGGGAAGAGGGGTGCTTGGGGGAACGGGTGATAATGTGGGAGGGAACCTGAGTTGTGTAGGCAGATGGGGTGTAGGAGCAGTTGGTGCCTCTGCACTGAGGCATCAGCGCTTGCAGGGTTCCTCTGACACTGCGACCTCTGCTCCCCAGTGCCACAGCGGAGCCGTAGGGGCCCTTGATCACCAGACATCGTGGAGCAGAGACACTCTGCTTGATTCATGGGAAAACGGTGTCAGCAGTGCTGGGGGGATGTGGTGTCTCCCTGCCAGGGTCTGGTGCTTCCCATGGTATTGGTGCTGCAGTGTGGTGGGGAACCAAGCCAGCACCTGGAGGGCCTTTGAAGAGCCAAGACTCAGCATTTAGGTACAATGCACCTTTTACCCCAGGACCCCTGCACAGCCACATTTCTCCCACCCCTTATGTGCAAGCCTGTTCCCCCCCCGCCCTTACAGATCTCACTCAGATTGTTGTGGTCAATTAGAGGAATAGGGGCTCGTGTGCTTAATTTTAAAATTCCTGAAGTGCCCTGCATCTGAGATGCTATCAGAACATGTGTGCGAGAGAGAGAGAGAGAGAAGTTTGGAGTTTATGGGGCTGTGGTGGTTTAGTTACAAAGTCCAAAGAAAAGTGAAGACAACTGGCAATGTTTTACAAAAGGGGATGCATCCTACATCCCAAACTCCTCATCCCCAGCCCCACCCCAGAGCCCCCAACCCCAGCCAGAGCCCTCACCCTCCCCCACTCCCCCAGCCTGGAGCCCCCTCCTGCACCCTGAGCTCCTCATTTCCTGCCCTACTCCAGAGCCCGCACCCACAGCCAGAGCCCTCACCCCCTCCTGCACCCCAACCCCAATTTTGTGAGCATTCATGGCCCGCTGTACAATTTCTATTCTCAGATGTGGCCCTCGGTCCAAAAAGTTTGCCAACCCCTGAGTTAACACATGTTGGTCCAATAAAAGATATTACCTCACCTACCTTGTGTCTCTAATATCCTGGATGAACACAGTTACAACATGGCAACAATAATGGATGCTTTTGTAATACTGTAATATATATATATGTGTGTATATATGTGTGTGTGTGTGTGTGTATATATATATTGTATATATATATGTATATTTTACACACAGGCACTTGTCTTTGGTGAACTTGCCTACTGTAGTGCCCTCAGTTTGCTTTTGAAATACTAGTAATAACCAATGCAATCAGCAATTTGATCTCTTGCAGGTTGAGCTCATATTTGTTAATGTTCAAAGATTACCAGCATTCAGATTTGCAAAGTGCTGTGCTTCAGAAAGTAAAGCTCTTTCCCTCTGACCTGTCTAAAGTGTTTAAGCACATCTTCAGAGGCAGGATTCTCCCTGTCAGGACTACTTATGGGCAGTTAAAACAAGTCACTTAAACCCTTCCATAGCTGCTGTTTATTAAAAAGAGACTGGAGCTCAAGAAAGCTATTAGTATGCTAAGGGACTTGTGCTGTCACTTAATTTTGATGCAAATAACTTACTTTATATCAGTGCTATTAAGCATCAGAAATATTTCTCTGAAGGTGTTTTGC
This sequence comes from Lepidochelys kempii, assembly GCF_965140285.1. Taxonomy (NCBI): domain Eukaryota; kingdom Metazoa; phylum Chordata; order Testudines; family Cheloniidae; genus Lepidochelys; species Lepidochelys kempii. The sequence goes on along the minus strand of NC_136394.1, from coordinate 18,378,700 downwards.
CTACTGATAGAATAACCTCATTTCAAACTGAGCTCTGAGGCTTCATGTGGCTTCTCCTCTTCATTGGAAAGTTGCCCCAAGTGACTTAAGGTTCATGTACTCTTGTTAGTAGTACTGCTCCTTGAGACTTCAGCAGGCAGACTATCTGCTAAATGGACATCTAGTTGTTTACCATGAGGTCAAGCAGAGGTAGCAGAACCCTAGTTGACATTTGCACCCAGTTGTGAGTTTTATGAAGATGCCATCATGTGACCAAGATCACCCAAAGTTGTTATTTAGAGGGATGATTTATAATACCTGTTCAAACCTGGGAAAATAACCCTAGCTGTTTAGTGCTAAGACTGCTGCGGTAACATTGAATGTAAATTTTTGGTTCTCTTTGTTTTTGATGGCTGTATGCAGCGTTAGAATTAAGAGACTACTAAAGTGGTGATCGTTCCTTCTCAGAGGCATCTTAAAAATTGACTCCACTAATGTGATAAGCTAGCATTCTGGATAGCATTGCAGAGCACATTTTACAAAGATAAACAGAATGATACAGCTTAGGCAGGAAGAAAAGGCAAATCAAATACAAGCCACAAAGCAGAGAGCATATTGCGTCAGGTATTCAATAGTATGAAACCTCAAATCCAATACTTACTTACTGCAGTTTACAAACTAATAGTCTCCTGTATGCTACACTCAGCAGTTCCCTGGCTTCTATCAAACAGTTATATTTTGCAGATTATTCTATCGCACAGGGCATTACCCAGTGAATTTACACCACCTCTGTGATCTGATAGATCCATTAAGCTCAGTCTGAAAGTTTCAGATGCCATCATTGAGCATACACAAGAAGGAAGATAAATCCTTGTAAAAGGAGCATGAACACCTCACAGGAAAGGCAAAGCAATCTCTTTCTATATATTTTGGTGTCTGAGGGCATGATCCAACACCTGCTGAAGTCAGTAGGACTCTTTCAGTGGATGTTTGGTCAGCCTCTAAGACTGTGAGCACAGCTGAGGAAAGTCCCATCCCTGGTGAGGTTTTGAAATTGCATTGAAACTGATATTGAAATTATTGTTGCCTGAGGCCTTGATCCTGGAAAAACTTACTCGCATGCGTAAATGTATGCACCTTGGTTTCAATGGGACTTCTCCTGGTGTGTAAAATTGAGAACATGCTCCCTTGTGCCCCACCAATTAAAAACGAAATAGTTCACAAAATGGAATTGGTGGAAGTCAGATTGGCACTTGGCTGTGGGATTATTCATAGATCTATCTTGTGAGTTACTCAAAGAAATTGTCTTGTCATGAGCTGTTTTATTTCTGAAAGCTCAGCATGATTTTAAACAACTCTTTTATTGACCCAGGCAAATAAGTTTTTTTTTGTTTTTTTGTTTAAATAGGCCAATCAGAATATGCTTATTCAGTAATAGCACTGTGGGCAATTGTTATTGCATTACATGGTGTCCAGCAGGCAGAAATGACTATGGTAAGAGACATTGCATGGTTGCTGTAATAGTTTGTCGTGGTTTCAAAGTACATGTGTTTGCTGTGTCTGAGAACTTATTTTCCACGTGTGCTTTGGTTTTGCCATTGCTTTGATAGTCTAACGAAGTCCTGTGATGATTTTCATTCTCACAAAAAACATTTATGTAATATGTAAGAAGTGGTATTTAGGGTTGTGGTGGGTTTTTTTTTTAATAGAAACCTTTGATATTTAGTACTTGTGGCACCTTAGAGACTAACAAATTTATTTGAGCATAAGCTTTCGTAGCTCACGAAAGCTTACCCTCAAATAAATTTGTTAGTCTCTAAGGTGCCACAAGTACTCGTTTTCTTTTTGCGAATACAGACTAACACGGCTGCTACTCTGAAACCTTTGATATTTAGTTATAGTTTAAGTAAATTATACAAATAAAACTGCTCTGAGCAGCAGCTGTGTGTATCACATGGAAACACAGCCCTTCACTTCAGCTTCATTGAGTGGGACATATTCTACCCTTATTTGCACTTGGGTAACCTCCTGCTTTGCGTGTGGGTGTATGTATATAACGAAAGGGCTACATTCATGGTCAAGGGATTATGCATGTAAACTATGTCACTTAATTATCTCGGTGTAGGTAAAACTGCAAAACACCCCTGCTATGGACACAGTTATACCAATATAAACATGCCTTATACTGGTATAGTTTATTTTGGTTTGGGAGTTTCACTTCCCAGCTCACTGATGGATGAGAGTTAAGGCTCCACCTTCGTCCTATACATCCCTATTCACCTGCTCTAGAAAGGAGTTGGAAGAGTAGCTAATGCAGGGATGGAGCTTACTCTCCTTATGCCCAGTCTCAGGTTCTGGGTAGCTCATGCAGAGACATAAGAGGTATGTCTACACAGCACCTAAGCACCTGCGGCTGGCCTGTGGGGCTTGGGCTACAGGGCTGTTTCATTGCTGTGTAGACATTCAAGCTTGGTCTGGATTCTGGGACCCTCCCATCTGACAGGGTACTAGTGTCCAGGCTCCAGCACGAGCCTGGAAGTCTACTCAGAAATGAAACAATCCCGTGAGCCCCAGTCGGATAGCACTGGCCAGCTGCAGACGTTTAGTTGCTTTGTAGACATACCCGGGGTGGTTCTTATTCCCCATTATGTCCATGTGCAACTGCACAGTTCAACTCACAATCTAGCCCTGAATGGAAGGGGAATGTTTTAAAATGCCACCTTAATTATAACTATATATTGTGTTACTGCAGTGCCTGTGAGTCCTTGCCAAGGACCAGGACCTGTTTTGGTAGGCACTATACAAAGAACTCTTGTTGTTTATTTTGATCTAATGCCACCTTGGAAATGGTGGAAGATACTTGGCCATCAGCAGCAGCTGGGAATCCAAGCACTTGTTAATTTCAGCTGCTGGATAGTAACTCATCTGTCTGTCAGTGGAGAAAAAGACTTCCACATTTTGACCATCTGCCTCGTTTATTGTTTGTTACCAAATGTTAGTTATAAGTTACTACAGTAGTAAACTAAGAAAACATTTTCTCTGTTTATGAAAACAGAACGCTTTCTGCATAAATTTTAATTAAAAAAGAACATGTAATAATTTTTGGATTGAATCCAATTTTGTATGCTGTTTAAATAGACAAAATTATTTCCATCAGGCTTTTAGCTCAAGGTTTGTAACTGCTGGATCATTTCCCTTTTCATGAGTTTCTGAGTTTTAAAATGGTTTATAAACTTTAGTGAAATTATTTAGAAATGGATTTCATGCAGAATGGTTAATAAATGAATAACACACCCGTGTAGTGAAATCAGTCTTGTTTGCATCTCAAGCAGCACAAATTTAAATGAAATGCGGGGCCTTGCATAAGAGCAGTCATTTTAAACATGGGTGATGTTTTTCAACCAAAGCCACCTCCAGTATCCTTAATTTTTCACAGGGATACCTTTGGCAGCAAGGAAGATTTTCAGGGACTGATTTGAGGTACATAATTGGAGCACTAAGACTACACACACTAAGTGTCACTTAATGGATGAGACTCATTTAATTGTAGGCTGCTCAGGAATAACCCAAGAAACACTTCACTGGTAGCTAAGGCAGAAGTGTAATTAAACTTCTGCGTGAGTGTAATTAGGCTGATTGCAGAGAAAAAGAGAGAATTCATAAGGTTTTAAGTCTTAAGTTTTGAGGTTTTAAGTGTGGGGAGTCGTATTGTCTCAGCTGCCTTGTCTCTGAGCTTGTGGCATAATAGTGTTGAACTTGAACAAGAAAATAAGAAGAACAGGAGCACCACCCAGATATATATGTTACTTACCTTGTGGCATTTTGTAGTTTATTTAGGGCTTGATCCAAGCCCTTTGAAGTCAAAGGGAGTTTGTTCACTGACTTAAGTGGGCTTTGGATCAGGTCTATTATGAATAGGCGCTAGATCAGCCAGTCCATCGTGAAAAGTGTGTCTCTTTACAGGGACATGTCATTTCTTGCTGGGTAGCATGGTGTCAAGCCTAACATTTCTGGAGAATAGATTTTTGCCCTGCTCACTTCTCATCAGCAGGTACTGTGTGCTCAGAATCTGACTCAAAGCCTGTTGAAGTCAGTGAGTGACCCAGTGAACTTTGGATCCATTTCCTCTGCTCAGGTGGCCAGTAAAATATTCTGAATGGTTGCTAGCTAAAATAGGGGCCGGATCCTGCCATTTGTAGAGACCTGCAAGCATCCACCAGTCCCACAAATTAAAAAGGAGTTGAAGGAGCTCAGCACTCTGCAGGACTGGGCCCAGAGAGGTCAGTCATTGCGATTAATAAAATGGAGTCCCGGTGGAAATAGAACTTACATGGCCTTTCTGAGGCCCTGGCTACTCTGCAAATACAACCATGACAGTTACAGCATGGTTAAGGTCCAGTCTATGCTGCAAATTAGGACCATCTTTATAATCAGGTTATGGACTAATGTGGTGTTACCAGGCTCCTGAACACAGTTACATTTGCAGTGTGGATAGATCCTTAAGAATGAGAGTTATAAAATCAGTGTATTTAAAGTGATGGGTTGCCAAACTGGGACCTGCTTCTGAGGCAGAGGACTCCCAACTTCATTTAAAGGCAGCAAATTGGGGTTACATTTTGTCCTGACTTAATCTTCGGTGTTTGCATTTGGAGGCTTGCAGGGGGCATTCGGATAGTTGGTGATAAAAGACTGAAAATTAGTATACTTTTTATTTTTTTTAAACTTTTTCATGGTGCTGTGTTTTTTGAAAAATGGTCATGCCTTTTTTATATTCAGTGTAGCAGATGCTGTCCAGGTAAATTGACTTGGTGTCAGACATGTTGCTGTGCAAGTTGTTTTATCGAACATATATTATTAAAGCGTAAACTATTAAATTCCCTAATTGATACACATCAGAGTTCCATTAACTACAAATTAGCTGCTTGGTTTTTGTAATGTAATGACTTAAAATATTAGTGTTTTTTTCTTTAATAAGATTCTATTATAAAAACTATAAATAGCAAATATGGGATGTAGAAAAATAATTTTAAGCCTTTTGATACATTGTCCCTATTACAAATAGACAAGCCTGACTACAGCCCTATATTTGATTGTTTTTAATCTCCCTATTGAAATGTTTTCAGAACTTCCAGGATATTTTATCTTGCCTATTAATAGTGTAAAAGTGCATCAGAATATAGGAAGACAAACCATACACAGTGTGCTGTATCAGTTTGGTTACCGATGAAAAGCTGACATTCCACATTCTTCCTTGTCAAAGAATCACCTTTTAGCATGCTGTACAGTAGAAATGAGGTTATGTTTAAAAGATTAACGTTTACACTCTGAAGCTCAGTTGGATGAAAATCTCTGTATTTGCTTTGAAAATACTCTGGCTTCCTGCATTAATAATTTATTGGCAGCTATCTTCTTCAGATGGAGTTGCTCAATGGGTTGGGTTGTGGTATATATTTTGAACAGCTTTAGAACAAGCTGGATTCAGTTTTTACCAGTCTGGTTTTGAGAAATGCCGTCTAGCATTTTTCTACATTGATTTAAGATGTCATAGAGAAAGGAAGAAATATGCAACTACACAGAGTGCTAAACAAATCTTTTGAAATACCCGAGACAATTTTGGTCTTCATACTTCATTGGCATTATCTTTCAGCCATTTAGGGTATGTCTACACTACAATTAAACACCCACGGCTGGCCCATGTTAGCTGACGTGGGTTTGTGGGGCTCATGCTGCAGGACCATTAAACGGTTATGTTGGTGCTTGAGGTCCCAGAGCCCGGGATCCAGCCCGAGCCCGAATGTCTACATCACAGTTTTACAGCTCCGCAGTCTGAGCCCCGCGAACTTGAGTTTGAGAACGTGGGCCAGCCGTAAGTGTTTAATTGTAATATACAGACTTGCATTACTGTCTTAGGCTATGTAAGCCTACGATGGTCCATCCACTGCATATTTTAAGCCAAGAAACCCTGTAGCTACTCTCCCATATGCTGGTCAGGCATGCAAGATGTTATGGTTATATCTACACTGCAGGGGTAGTCTATTAAGCCCAGGGTTAGTGGGACTCAAGTCAGCTGACCCTGAGTTTGGGTTAGTGCAATTTGTGTGTAGACGCAAGTGGGGGTTGGATTTGTGCCTGAATTTGAACCCTGGGCTTACATTGCAGTGTACACATACAGTCAGACTAACTAATTTTCCATTGTAAACAAAATTACAGGACATTTACACATAGTCTGTTGGAGAAAATAATTGGGAGAAATTTGCATAAAGATTTACAGGTCTAACTTTTTAAATTATCTATTACAAATTTAACCTCCAAAACTATCAGCCATTTTGTCTGTAGAATGGATGGTGCAGGAGATAGACATAAATGTTTCTGCATTCTGTTACCTAGGTAACTGGCTCCAGTCCTGCCCTGCTTGGTGGTGACCAAAACTGTCCGACAGCTGTGCAGTGACTTATATGAAATGGGTTGGTGGACTCAGTCCAGTTCCCAGTGTGCCAGCATCTGTAATCATACTTGGCTCTATTTGTTGGCCGTCTCAGTAGAGAAGCCAATGATTAATTCAGCACAGAGCCTTGAACTGTCCTCTCACCCCAAGAGCTGGTCCTTTATGTCAGTGCTGAGACTCATTTGGATACTGGGGATGCTCACATCTCCGTTGTTTATGCTGGACTTATTCTGTGGATAAATAGATGACTTAGGTCTCCAGGACAGTCCATCCAGCACCAGCTCTACATTCACTGGAAAATAACATACATAGAGGATGTGCCTCCATCCACTGGTCCTTGACGCTAGTGCAATGTATATGACACAAATACAGCTCAGGATTCGAATCCCTAGCCCTAGTCACTTTGTCACTAGGTGATTTGTTTTGTTAAGATATCTTACAGGTTTTGTCTTCCCTGAGGGGGAAAAGAAGTGTTCTTAACTCAAGTTAATTAACTTGAGATAAATAATGAAATGGTGATTTTTCACACAAGTTAAAATCAAGTTAAAGCCTATATGCGCTCCCATAATGTGACCTGCTAACTCATGTGAAAACTGCAACTTGTCTTTGTTAGTATTTTCTTTGAGTTAATTAACTTGAGTTAAGAGCACACCTTTTTCCTGCAGTAAAGATAAGGCCACAGTTACAACTGAATGCTTGTTCCCTAATCCTGAACATCAGTTTACTGTGGTGAGGGTTATACAGGTCCGTCAGATAGCTGCAAGGGATATTCATTATCTGCTGCCACAAATGAGTCATCTAGTTTCTTAATATCAGTATGAATCCATTCTATATAGACCTTGCAAGTTATTTCTGAAGCTAAAATCTCTTTTTGCTTCACGTACTCTTCCTTCTGTGCAGAAATTACCAAGTACAGTACATCAGGTTGGTTGAAGGATGTATTTGGAAGGTGTTTTGATTGAACCTGAAAGTGTTCTCATATGTGTAGTGAGGTCATTGCTTTCCGTGGCTCATCAGGATTCACTTAGGTTTTAAGACTTGCTTATTCAGCTGCTTCTTATAAAAGCAATAGCAAAAGAATTTTTCAGTGCTCATTGTAGCACTTTTCATCCTCAAAGAAAATCATAGGCATTAATTAACTGACCTTCACCACATCCTGCTGAGACAAGTAAGCATTATAACCATGTTACACCAGGGAAACCAAGGCACAGAGTGGGTGGGTTACTTTCCCAGGACTGCAGAGGCAGTCAGCTCTGTAGCTTGTATTAGAATTTAGGAGATCAATCTATTTTCCAGCCTTGTGCACAGACCACTAATTCATGCTGCGTGCTTTCACCCAAAACTATTGCCTTTGGCCACCCATCCACCTACAGCCCACTCTTCAGGGTGAGGACCTCCTGGGATGGGAAGATGGATCTCTGTCAGGAGTACATCTTTTGGATGTTGAGGAGCAGAAGAGGAGAGCTGGATACTTTTACTGCTGATCTTTCTGAAAGGGCAGTTTTAATATTCTCCACCTCTAGAGACAGCGTGTGCGCCCTGTACTTCTGGTAAGGAATTCTTTCTGAGGCTGTTATACAGGTTGGGGTTCAATCCACATATGGAGCAGAAGTACAGAAAATAACTTTGGCAGACTGGAACTTAAGTCCTGCCTTCAATGGGAAATAGAGCCTATGTATTTGCTCATTGCTGGCTCACCTGCACATCTACCAATGTGATATATGCCATCATGTGCCAGCAATGCCCCTCTGCCATGTACATTGGCCAAACCGGACAGTCTCTGTGCAAAACAATAAATGGACACAAATCTGACACCAGGAATCATAACATTCAAAAACCGGTAGGAGAACACTTCAACCTCTCTGGCCACTCAGTAAAAGATTTAAGGGTGGCAATTTTGCAACAGAAAAGCTTCAGAAACAGACTCCAAGGAGAAACTGCTGAGTTTGAATTAATATGCAAACTAGAAACCATTAACTTGGATTTGAATAGGGACTGGGAGTGGCTGGGTCATTACACATACTGAATCTATTTCCGTAAGTTAAGTATCTTGTCAACTGTCTAAATGGGCCATCTTGATTATCACTACAAAAGTTTTTTTCTCCTGCTGATAATAGCTAATCTTAACTAATTAGCCTCTCAGTTTGTATGGAAACTTCCAACTTCTGTGTGTGTGTGTGTGTGTGTGTGTGTGTATATCTTCTTACTGTATGTTCCATTCTATGCATCTGATGACGTGTGCTGTAGCCCACAAAAGCTTATGCTGTACTAAATTGGTTAGTCTCTAAGATGCCACAAGTACTCCTGTTCTTTTTGCGGATACAGACTAACATGGCTGCTACTCTGAAACCTTCCCTTCTTGGGTTTCTCTGTACCATTTAGTAGGGTGTGAAGGTTGGGGGGGGGGAGAGATGGAGATCGATACATTTACATTTGATTTTTCAATCAGAAAAATATCTGCAGCTTTTGGAGAATCCACACAGTGGCAAGATGCAGACACACTATAGCTGTCTTCTTTGTGACCAGCCTAGAATTCTCTCTCCCTGCTCAGTTCTGTTAGCACCGTAAGTATCAAAGTGATAGCAATCAGAGTTCTCTATGGCATTCACGGCAGCAGTGAGGCTGAAAAATAGTGGCAATTTTGGGAACAGTCCCTAGGGTCAGGGAAATCCCCCACAAAAGCCTGAACCTCAAACCAAAAGTCCCCACTTGGTTTGGTTCTGACCAAACTTACATCCCATGAAGTATTGCAGAAGTAACAACTAGCAGTTACTATAAATCAGTGGCCTCAAACTATGGTTCCTGGAGACCTTCAAGGTTACCTGTTAATTTTCCACAGTAATTGTGAAGCATGAACAGTTGAAACTGGAAGTGCCTCTGCCATCCTGTGCATATGTCACACTTCAGGCAGAGCTCTCTGGCATCTCTGCACTGAGCAGATTTGTCTTCCTTCACATGTTTGGTTGTTGCATGGGAACTGAAGTACACTGAAGAGCACCGTTCTTTGTCGGGTGCTGCTTCGGTAGAAATTCAACCCTGATCAAACTGGCTGGCAGCACCTGTGCTGCAGGTGGAGTAGTAAGCCCAGAGGAGAATAGAACTAAACTTCAGAGTGATCTGGCAAGATTAGTGCTCTTACTGCTTGCAGCATAGGCTGCAAGCAGTAAGAGGAGATCCTGTGGCTGGTGCTACATTTAAAAAGTGTTGCTGTTGTAACGGTTGGTTATAAGTGTGAAAAAAATAAGTCCCTTAGCCAAATGCTGCTGTGCTGCCAAAAGCAAAAAGTCTGTTATATTTCCTTTGGGGAACTGGTTTCAGCTACACCGGCAAAAGCGCTATACTTGTCTTCACTGTACTGGCAAACCCTTTCTGATGTAGGCAGGGCCTGTCCTAATAAATGTGCACCCAAGGAGAGAATATACTGTTAACAGCTTAGACAGAAAGTGTGGTGTGTGGGGATTGGGGTGGGGAGTACCAACAAACAAGCAGCAGCTCCCCCTCGGTTAAGGCAAGTTTAATTTGTCCTGACGTTACCCTTTTTTAGGTGACCATTACACTGTTGTTGCAGGGAAGCTGTGGGATAGGGGATTGCCGTGGAATGGTCTGCGAGAGGACCCCTGTGAATAAGGGGTCTGCAGAGGGGTAAAGTCTGGGAACTACTGCTATGAGGAATTTGTGTGCTTTCCCCTCCTGATCGCAAGGTGACTAACAAACAGCTGCCAAGTTTGGGACAGCTTTGACACTTTGCACCAGTGAGCGATAGTCTGTCATTTTCCCCCTCAGGGTGCCCAGAGCAGTTGTAGGGGAAGGCAGGATCCTGGGGCTGAAGGGAGGCAGGGGCAGCTTGGAAATAATTGGGGAGGCTAGGGAGGGGGCTGTGCCTGGAGAAGCTAATGGCAGGAAGAAACAGTGGCAGGGAGTTCATGGGTAGGAGGTGTGAGGCAACCTGGCAGAAGGTGGTGGTTGGGGTGGGAGACACTGGAGCAGCCTCCTCATTATGCCATTGCTTCCCATCCCATTATCCATCTTCTGCTCCATCTCATTAGTCTTGTCCAGCCTGTCCCCCCTCCTGTCTCTTCCCCTGCCCGTACTCCTTCAGTTCCTGCTCCTCCCCTCCCCCACCTGTCCTTTTCTGGCCCTGTTCACCCCAGGCCTCCCCACCCTCTGGCCCTGTCCCCTCATCATGTCTGCACTGCTGCTTCTACTTTTGTTACGGTCAGTGGAGCTGAACAGGGGATACAAGGGTGGGAAATTATATTAAAATTGATATTGATTAATATTTGTAATGCAGCAGCTCCAGTGAATCAGGGTTTAATTGTCCTCGGTGCTATACAGACATAATCAGTGGCAGTCCTTGTCTAGAAGAGCTTTAGAGAAAGCTCAAGAGAAAAAATTCCTACTATAGTCAAGGTCTTAGCCTTTCCCTTGCTACTTTTGGTCTTTTTTGCACTAGATCTTTTTTTCACCTGAAAGAAAACAGAGTAGGGCCATGTGAAAATGCACTGTCCTGATTTGCTCCTTGTAACTGTTCAGCTATCTTTAGCAGTGGTTTTCAAGCTTACTGTTAGGGGTTTATGAAATGGAAGGGTCTGTCTGCCAGGTGCTAATAGGTTGTGTGACTACCACGGCTTGTCTGTCTTTGACTTCTAGCTCAGATGACTCTTCCAGGCCTTAGTAAGTGGAAAAAACACCATCTGGCTTCTTTTGCTAAATGCTTGGATATTTGCATCTTTAAAGCTGCTGTCCCTTTACCATTTGTGAAAGCCTAGGGAGTCATCCACCCCCCTTTTCTTTTCCTGAGCTAGAAAATCCATTTTACTGTCTTATTTACAGCCCTTTGCTCCAGGCATGCTTTGTCAGTGTGCGTTAACTGTACAGAGCTGACATAACACTCCACAGTCATACTTTACTGACTCCTTCCTTATAGACTCCTGATAATTCAGGGGAGAGAATTCAGGTGATCGCTCATTGAAATATATTATCAAGAGGGTTGTTTTTTCTTCAAAACAGGATACACACACACACGACAATCGACCCACTTTGGTACAGTTCAGGGTACTCATGTTAATTATGAAACTATAACATGGGGACATATATAGATATAGTTGATTTTGCTGTGCACAAGTTTAACAGTAGCAGCAGTTAACTGGAGAGGTAACTAACTGCATTTCTCTACTTGGTTGAGAGATTGTTTTCGCATATATAGATAGATACTTAGCTGAGGAGAGCTGCAGAGAGCCCCAGGTGAGGAGAGCTGCAGCAATATTCTCAGCCTCTTGTGATATCATGATTTCAGAACCTGTTGAGGTTCAGAAGTTTGTTTTTGTTCTACAGTGGAACAAAACCAAAATCCTTCAAATTTTTTTGTGAAGTAGACTTGTGTCAAAACAGCCGTTTTTGGATCAGAAAGCTGGGATTTTCATTTTGGGTCTCTCTCTCATCAGAAGTGACCAGAGAACTCTGGACCTCGGACACCTTCTTGCTGGAAAAAGTCACTGAAATGGATACGGCTCCACATATTGTTTTGGCTTTTGTGAAACAGCACAGTTCAGCCTTGCTCTAGTCATGATCAAAGTCTCCCCTGCCCCCCAGCCAAAAAACCCCAAAACCCAAAAGTTGTTATATTAAAAACAGAATAACAATGTTGAGGCCATTTTTACGGTCAGCTTCTCCAAATGGAGCTATGACCGTTTACACCAGCTGAAGATCTGGCTCCTTACATCATAGAGGTGCGAAACAAAGAGCAAAACCACAGATTGTATTTTATTTGTTTTGAGTTTCACCCTTTAACATAACACCTCTGCCATTGCAAAAAATGACGCCATTTCTTCTCTAGCCATAAAGAGCAACCTCCAAGCATAATGTGCCTTAAAACCAGGCCCCCCAGGCATTCATTCAGTATGTGCTTAGGCCCCAAGCCAGCAAAGATTTATGCACGTGTCTAATTCTGTTCACATAAGCAGTTCTGTTGAAGTCAACAGGATTACTCATATGAGTAAGTCTTTGCAGGATAGGGCCTTAGATGGGAAGATAGTAAGACACATACAAAAAAAAATCTGCACCACGTGGATATTGCTTGGAGCTTTTTCATCCAACTACAACCGGTCCTAACCCTTCATAGTTTGAAACCTAACACAATCACAGGCTGTGGGTGTGCAACTTCAGGCTTGTGTTATGAGGATGTCCATAAGTAATACTCCTCCGTTGTTTGTAAGCTTTACCGCTCATATTTTGACAGCAAGTGGAGTTATGAATTCCTAGTTGTCAGGCAATGCAAGCTATAACAAATGTGACTCTTGCAATTAAAACACTATCTATTGATGTGGGTAAAAGTTCTAGGGTTACTTTTTTTCTGAACGCGTGTGTGAGTGACTCAGTGTCAAGGATTGATCTATCTGTGGTGAGTGAGGCATAACCCTTTGTGGGAATTTGACCATTCCTGTGGACTTCTAGTATGACTTAGTGCCAGCTGCACATGTAAGACAACTGGAAAGGGAGATGTTAGAATATATTAAAATGCAGTTTGCTAACATGTGCCTAGTAGTATAAAAGGTGTGTTGACTACACGGGAGGACATAAATGTGCTCACAATGCCCAGCTTTTACTTTTACCCAACACATCTTTCTTAAAGGCATAAAAGATTTGCATCATCTCTGTATTGCTGCTACTGTAATTAGGTGCCTGATCAAAAACAAGATTGTATTGTTTGGAATACAATCGAACAAAGTTCTGGGCACTTGACATTCCCTAATGATTCTCAGCTGTGGAAAGATCACAAAAAGTGACTGGAATATGGTAAATCAAGTTGGTTAATATTACACTAGAGCAGATAAGATATAAGAGTGAAATGTCCCTGAGTTTTTACCTCTCTTATCAGTCTCTTTAATAGTCATGATTTTAAATTGAGTAACCTGCTGTATCATAAAATAATTTACCACTTCTTTGGTGCATGATATCATTTTGCTTCCTATTTACTGTCAGTTTGTTAAGCGTGGAAAAAAAAAAGTCAAAGGTCAGTCTTCTGTTTTTTCTCGGAGCCTGAAGCTTTGTTTTTCAGATTACAGTAGTAAAGGCTGCTCATAATGTGATATGGCTTCCACTTTCCTAAACAAGATTTAAAGGGATACGGCCCACACTGAAAGACCTTAAAGTTAGGAGCTCTGGTCTGACCATGGGTCTGGGAGCATGTAGGACTCCTGAGTTAAAATACTAGTTCTTATGCTGCCTCTCTTCATTGCTTTAAACAAGTCACTTTCTGCCTTAGTTTCATTGTCTGTAAAATGGTAACCAGACTTAGTCATGTACCTATTGCACAAGGGTGCTGTGAAAACTTTAGTTAAATGTTTGTAAAGGGCTTTGAAGATTACAAGTTCTAAGTATTATTAATAATTAACCTGCATGAACTTGTACTGTAGCTCTTTCTTCAAGGAGTCCCATACTAAATTTCTCATTCTCATGGTACTAAAAAACCCAACAACCCTGTAGTCTTACAGAAAATATCTTTTGCTTCCTGAGCCAGCTATGTAAACCCTAGTGGGTCATGGAATCTGGCTGTGTAGCAGGTTAACCTACAGTATACGCAGGAACCATGGGCTTGTCCTGGAAGCTAGTAAATACAAACTAGGCAAACTGTGGCTGTAAGCTGTTGGGAGCTGACCTGAAGATGGAGGTTGCATGCAAATGGTTCTGGCCCTGGCTTCATGAATATGCGATTAAAAAAAAGTTCTTGATCGTGATTCTCAGTGTGACTGTGGTTCAGGGGATGATGGAAAGACTCCAGTTTTTCCTTGATGATTCAGGTTTCCTTTTTCACCTCCCTACCCTTTTTTCCCCTTGGATCTTTACATTTTAAAAACAAAGAAATAATGTGCTGAGTAGGAATCCCAATCTTCTAGACTGGTTGAGAAATGGAGACTTCCAAATAAATCCATCGGTCCAAATAGAACCCTTTTATTAACAGTCCTAGGATGATAAAGCCATGCCTTTGGTAAGCCAGGGAGACCCAGAAGTAGACGCCAGCAGCTCTCAGAACCCAATGTAGAAATAGTGACTTAAAGAAGAGCTCTATGTAAGCTCGAAAGCTTGTCTTTCTCACTATAAGAAGTTGATCCAATAAAATATACTACCTCACCAACCCTGTCTCTCAAATATCCTGGGACCAGCATGGCTATAACACCACTGCATAGAAATAGACCTATCAGCCAAGATGTGAGACGGATGGGTAGGATCCCCTGGGGGACTAACATGAAGGGGAAAGGAGTCCAGGAGAGCTGGCTGTATTTCAAGGAATCCCTGTTGAGGTTACAGGGACAAACCATCCCGATGTGTCGAAAGAATAGTAAATATGGCAGGCGACCAGCTTGGCTTAACGGTGAAATCCTAGCGGATCTTAAACATAAAAAAGAAGCTTACAAGAAGTGGAAGGTTGGACATATGACCAGGGAAGAGTATAAAAATATTGCTCGGGCATGTAGGAATGAAATTAGGAGGGCCAAATCGCACCTGGAGCTGCAGCTAGCGACAGATGTTAAGAGTAACAAGAAGGGTTTCTTCAGGTTTGTTGGCAACAAGAAGAAAGCCAAGGAAAGTGTGGGCCCCTTAATGAATGAGGGAGGCAACCTAGTGACAGAGGATGTGGAAAAAGCTAATGTACTCAATGCTTTTTTTGCCTCTGTCTTCACGAACAAGGTCAGCTCCCAGACTGCTACGCTGAGCATCACAACATGGGGAATAGATGGCCAGCCCTCTGTGGAGAAAGAGGTTGTTAGGGACTATTTAGAAAAACTGGACGTGCACAAGTCCATGGGGCCGGACGAGTTGCATCCGAGAGTGCTAAAGGAAATGGCTGCTGTGATTGCAGAGCCATTGGCCATTATCTTTGAAAACTCGTGGCGAACGGGGGAAGTCCCGGATGACTGGAAAAAGGCTAATGTAGTGCCAATCTTTAAAAAAGGGAAGGAGGAGGATCCTGGGAACTACAGGCCAGTCAGCCTCACCTCAGTCCCCGGAAAAATCATGGAGCAGGTCCTCAAAGAATCAATCCTGAAGCGCTTACATGAGAGGAAAATGATCAGGAACAGTCAGCATGGATTCACCAAGGGAAGGTCATGCCTGACTAATCTAATTGCCTTCTATGATGAGATTACTGGTTCTGTGGATGAAGGGAAAGCAGTGGATGTATTGTATCTTGACTTTACCAAAGCTTTTGACACGGTCTCCCACAGTATTCTTGTCAACAAGTTAAAGAAGTATGGGCTGGATGAATGCACTATAAGGTGGGTAGAAAGTTGGCTAGATTGTCGGGCTCAACGGGTAGTGATCAATGGCTCCATGTCTAGTTGGCAGCCGGTATCAAGTGGAGTACCCCAAGGGTCGGTCCTGGGGCCGGTTTTGTTCAATATCTTCATAAATGATCTGGAGGATGGTGTGGATTGCACCCTCAGCAAATTTGCGGATGATACTAAACTGGGAGGAGTGGTACGCTGGAGGGCAGGGATAGGATACAGAGGGACCTAGACAAATTGGAGGATTGGGCGAAAAGAAATCTGATGAGGTTCAATAAGGATAAGTGCAAGGTCCTGCACTTAGGACGGAAGAACCCAATGCACAGCTACAGGCTAGGGACCGAATGGCTAGGCAGCAGTTCTGCGGAAAAGGACCTAGGGGTGACAGTGGACAAGAAGCTGGATATGAGTCAGCAGTGTGCCCTTGTTGCCAAGAAGGCCAATGGCATTTTGGGATGTATAAGTAGGGGCATAGCGAGCAGATCGAGGGATGTGATCGTCCCCCTCTATTCGACATTGGTGAGGCCTCATCTGGAGTACTGTGTCCAGTTTTGGGCCCCACACTACAAGAAGGATGTGGATAAATTGGAAAGAGTCCAGCGAAGGGCAACAAAAATGATTAGGGGTCTGGAACACATGACTTATGAGGAGAGGCTGAGGGAACTGGGATTGTTTAGTCTGCAGAAGAGAAGAATGAGGGGGGATTTGATAGCTGCTTTCAACTACTTGAGAGGTGGTTCCAGAGAGGATGGTTCTAGACTGTCCTCAGTGGTGGAAGAGGACAGGACAAGGAGTAATGGTCTCAAGTTGCAGTGGGGGAGGTTTAGGTTGGATATTAGGAAAAACTTTTTCACTAGGAGGGTGGTGAAACACTGGAATGCGTTGCCTAGGGAGGTGGTGGAATCTCCTTCCTTAGAAGTTTTTAAGGTCAGGCTTGACAAAGCCCTGGCTGGGATGATTTAATTGGGGATGGGTCCTGCTTTTGAGCAGGGGGTTGGACTAGATGACCTCCTGAGGTCCCTTCCAACCCTGATATTCTATGATTCTATGTAGCCCTGTTAATTGTTCCCCAGATGACTTTAGTTTTTTACCTTCTAAAAGATTTGGATACCCACTCTCTTCCACTACAGTAATTCCTGTTTTCCCAAGAAGCCACTCTCCCATATTCACCCGTTCGAAACAACTTTCCCTTCAAAAACTGTTGATCCCCTCTATGGCTGCAAACCACAGTAATCCAGCTGCCATGCGCTACCAGCAGCACAGGTTAGTTTGGGCTTCCTCAAGCCTATGTAGAGTAGCGCTTCCCAGAAGGGTTGTTGCTGTTATTTATTACTATTATTTTTATTTATTATTATTTATTACTATGATTTTTAGCTCAACCCTACACAGGTGATCAAGTAACCTATCTTGATGTTAGGTTTCAAATCCTTTCCTTTCTTTTCCTACTCCCTATATCAAACCCCAGTTCGAAACACAACTCCAATACATTTAACAAACAAAATGGTTGCCAAGTCTTCACCATACACATTAGATTGTATGCTATATTCCCATCCCCTGCCCTTGGTCTCTCTAGATAGCAAGCCCTTCAGGCAGGTATTTGTCTCTTTTCCATGTTAATATAGAGCTCGGCACAATGGGGCTTCAATCCCAGTTGGAGCGTTTGGGCACTACAGTAATGACAGATGGAGGTGAGAGGGTAAGTTGAGTCTCTGTGACACATTCACTCCTTGAATTTTGATGTGATTGCCAGCAAAGGTGACCATTAGTACTGATTGTGATGTTAGTTTTTGTGACATCAGACATCTGCCTGGAATTGGAAGAGAGAACCAGCACATTTCACATAAGCCATTCAACAGCTGTAGAATTCTTTCCCAAGTATAAATGCTTTAGGTTGTATTGGCTATACCTAGAGCAGAACTACATCACCTGTATTCCAGTGTCTCATGAATAATGTAATAAACCTGCATTATACTGCATTACTTAAGTATCAGGTATGGTATAGTGGCCAATGAAATGAAATGAACTAGTTTACATTCTCCTCCTTGCAGAAGATTAGCTCCTTCATAATACAGACCTGACAGTCTTCCATAGGAATAAAATGCAAACTATATTTCTGAATCCTCTACCAATTTGGGAATCACATCCCTATTGATCAAGAAACATTGCATGGTACAAAACATGAGGGGATGTATGGGTTAGTGATTGTGCTATGATGTTATGAATACTAAATCTGTGTTAGCAAGACTGTTTGCAGGCTTCAGAAACATCAGACTGCAAATGGGAAGAATGAGTTATTCTGATTCTCAGTTGTCTTCATATACAGTAGATGGTTAACCTTCCTTCTGAATCTTTGCGCAAGAGGTTTAAATTCTCAAAGCTATTGATGAACTTTCATCCCCTGCCAGTTGCGGGGGGCATTTGTGTATATATACACACCTGTGAATGATTACATTGAAAATGTACTCTAAGAAAAGGAAGCATTTGCTAGTAGTTACAGCACACAAATGGAAATCAGGATTTCTGGGTCCTGGATCTAGCTTTGCAACCAATTAAATGTATGACTTTCAGCAACTCACTTAAACTCTCTCTGTGTCAGGTTCCTTTTCTACAGAGTGGACATAATACCTGTGGGGGAAGAGGGCCTTGTAAATTACAACTGTTTGATGTTTGTAAAATGCTTTGATATACTTGGATGAAATGTGCTGTAGGAATGCTTAGTGTTATATATTTGTGTTAAATAATTTTCGTAACTAACCTGGTGACACAAAGAATTTTATTTTATTGTGGGTTCTCCCTAATTGTAACATCTCTGTTAATTTCAATTCCTCCAAAATTTGCTCTTTTCCATCCTTTCTCACTGAGAGAATCTCTGATTTTGCTCCAGCGTCTTTGATGCATTTTTCTTTTCTTTTCTTTTTTTTTTTTTTATTACCCTCATGGGGGAATTCAATTTGCTGCAGTAAAATAATCTTAGTACAGAAATAACAGATATATTAGAAGTATGAATTACCTTGTTGCCAATAAAGGAGAGGTTTTTATTGCTTGCTTATCATGGAGGGCTTGTGTTTGAGTTCACAGAGTTACAAGTGCATTTCATTAAAGCTGAATTTAACCTGGCCAGATGATAGCAGCAAATGTAGATAAACCATTTGCATAAAGACAGTGCAGGTTCCTCTATCAATGGTAAAAATGTATGAAAGCCCTCTCAGTGCTCTTCGTACCAGACAAAGGAGCTGTCAATATTATCATAATAATAGGCAAATAGCTATTTGTAAAGACTTTGATGATAAAAGCAATAATATAGCTAATCAATAGGAAAGTGCTTTTGGAGCCAGAGTACTATCTTCACCTCAGCAGAACCTCACAATACAATAAAGGAAGAGAGTATGGAAACAAAAGCCTGAATAGCAGCCTGCTCTCCAGGGACAGAACTAGCATCACATGTGCGATATATGCGGCAGCAATCTTAGGTCTCCTCTACACAGGGAAATTGGCCAGAATACTTTCCCATGTGGTCTCTTCTTCCAGAATAATTATTGGGCTTTAAATTCATAACCATTCCGAGTTCTAAAATAACTTCCCTATGTAGATGAGCCTGTAAGTTATAAATCAGGAGTGTCCCAAAATGAGTTTAGGCTATTTCTACACTACACCTTGTTGGCAAAAGGTATGTCGCTCAGGGGTGTGAATATTCCACCCCCCTCAGCAACATAAGTTACACCGACATAAGTCCTTGTGTACGCAGTGCTATATTGGCAGGAAAGCTTCTCCTGCCGACATAGCTTTTGCTACTCTTGGAGGTGGGCTTTTCACTGCCTCGCTGCTGTGCTGTACATATAGACATGGCCTTAGCCAGAGTTCTTGACCAGCATACTTGATTGACTGTGTGACAATGGAA
The DNA here is from genome assembly GCF_965140285.1 of Lepidochelys kempii. Taxonomy (NCBI): domain Eukaryota; kingdom Metazoa; phylum Chordata; order Testudines; family Cheloniidae; genus Lepidochelys; species Lepidochelys kempii. The sequence continues at coordinate 18,359,094 of NC_136394.1, read as the reverse complement.
TGCTAGAGGGAGAGAGAAGGCCTCAAAGAGGAAGTGACTTTTTGTATGTTTTTATCAATATTACCTGCAAGTAAAAATGAACATTCATGCTCCAGCTGATTCATCTCAACAAAATGAGTTAGAGATTAATGGCAAATTACAAACCTGGAAAATGTCATTCTTGGATCGTGTTGAATTAGGAAGGTGGGAAAAACCTCCACTTGTAGGTTACTTTTTTTTACAGCATCTCTCTGAATTAGACATTTTGAAATAAACTATGTTTTACAAGTGTTCCAGGATTAGGAATGGGGATTGAATTGGACAATGTAGTTCATAGTGGCATTGTTGTAATTCTGTTGAAGTGCATGGAAGTTTGAGCATCAATAAAAGTTGGATCACATGCATAATTCATAAAGTGAAATTATTGTTTCTGTCAGAGATTGTTTGTTTTTTTCAGTTAGTGAATAAAAGAATGAGGTATCCTATTACTCTGGCACATCAAGGGCTGTCAGTGAAAGGGAATATTCCATATAGGCACAAAAAGCAAATGTACTTTTTGAAGTGAACTTTATTCCTTGTATTGCTCAAATACCAGGTTAATTCACTTCACGTGCTTTTGTATTGTGTGTACCAGGAGTTCTTCTGTTGGTCAGAGCCTGCTTTCTCCTTTTATGTGCAATATAGAATAATGGTTGGAAAAGGTCCAAGTCTCCTCTTAAAAGGAGGAGGCCAAGGCAAATAAGAGGAGGTCTCTCCTAATGTTTTTGTTCTTGCTTGAGTACATTAATTTGGATAATGGAAGCAGTGTCTTAATGCCCAAGAACAAAGACCGTCATGACTGAACAGTCACTTGAATCATATTTAAATTCTATCCAGTTCATCCTGCAATTCTTATTATTTTTAAACAGGCATATTGGATTCAGTTGTGAGGCGGTTTGACCTTCAGCTTGTTGCTAAAATGCAGAAAGCTGCTTGTAAACAGATGTTGAATAGACACTAAATGTAAACACTTCCATGCTGACACATTGCTCTACACAGGGTCTGGGTGCAAGCACTATACAGGCAAGAAAATCAAAAGCTAGGTCCAGGTCCACAGGATATTTGTGAAGTTCAGCGGTGATGGTTTCAATGTGCTTTGCTAACCATAGGGATTTGTTTTCAAGGGCAGATACTAGTAAGTTGTTCAGACTCTGTAGAGACCTATGTAGCTTTAATTGAAGCCATATGTGGTGGTGTTGGAGCAGAGGTTACGAGGAGGAGACAGCAAGGTGTAACCTTATTTTTGTTGGGCTACCTGATAAGCAGCTGATTTGATAAGGAATATTGCATCATTGGTTGGACTGCAGGGTGCAGATGTCCTGTGATAAATATGTGTTTATGGCCTATCATAAATGTCTAGAGTGACAGTTTATGGCAGATTGGTTGGGTGCTCTAAATACTGAGTGCAAACATCATAATTGTGCTTTTAAGGGGCTGGTTTGCTGTCTGGTGATGGTGGGGGGAAGAGGGGAGTTGAAAAGCATAGTCCAGTCCTGCTGGGGAGGTGGAACTGCCATTTTGGAACTACTTCAGTACATGGGAGAGATGCTCATTCCTTGCCAATAGCCACCTTTTTTGGACCAATTTGATTCGTGAATCCAATGCCAATAACCGGGAAAAAAACAGTATAATTCCATACACTCACTGATCAACTGTGTGTAACTCCATTCACATAAATAGTATCTTGCCACGCTTTCCAATCAGATACAATCACATGGGAAGATGAAATCACTAATCAAATGCTAGGCTAAAAAATTATGTCTTTCAGTTTAGTTTTGAAATAGCTTTAGAATTTCTAATAACCGCAAGACAAATTACATGTATTAGTACCACAGGACTTTCAGTTAGGGAATAAACAACAGTCCCGCTTACATAGTAAGAGATATTGTAATAGATAGCTACACTAGGTACTTATGTAGCCCCTCCAGTATTGTAGTAGCTGAGCACATCACATTCTTTAATGTATTCATCTTCACAGCAGCCCTAAGAGGTCACAATGTATCATTATTTCCACTTAACGGACTGGGAACTGAGGCAGAGAGAGATTAAAGGCATGTCTACCTGCAGCGTATTGTGGGGCGTGTGATTTCTAAAGAGCACTAGCATGTTGCATACTAATTGGTCTGTGTAGACCCTGCTGGTGTGCACTGAAAGATCCCTTGTGCACTTTAGCAAAGCATTGTTTCAAACAGTACTACATTAAAAGGAATTTTTGCTGCGCACCGGCAGGTTCTACACAGACCATTTAGCATGCAACACAGTAATGTTCTTTAGAAATCACACACCCCATAGTATGCATTGCTGCACTGGGTACACACGCCCTAAGTGACTTGCCCAAGTTCATGCAGGAGGTCTGTGGCAGAGCTTGGACTTGAACCCAGATCTCCCAAGTCCCAGAACAGTGCTATAATCACTGGATCATCCTTCATCTCTGTGGAAGCAACTAATATATTAATATGGATCAACTAAATGTAATGAAAATAATTCTTTGGACATATCTAGGTCACAAATATATGCATCGGGTAATTGAATGGACAAGCAAATGATTGTTGTGTAATTACAGCTTTGCAGTTGAAGGTACAATTTGTGCTGCTCACTGAATTGTTGCATGGGCCTTTGATGCTTGGGCAACCATGCCTGAAACATGAAGACTTTTGCATTGCTATCTGTAGAACAGGTGGAGGAGATTCAACAAGAAAGAGTGGGTTGTCTTGTGCACATGTGCATTTGTGAGAATAAGAGCTGAATCTAAAAAGAAACACAAGATGAGTCTTCCCATCCCATTTAAAGTGAAATTGGGATACAATATGACATCCCCATCTGATCCAAACAGAAACCAGGAAACTACCAGCCTTTAAAGTTAATGGAAAAGAAAGAGCATATTTGATCCCAGGCTAATGTGGAAGAGACTATATTGTATTTATAGACACTAACATTGCGGGTTGAGCTGGGTAATTTTTCCTGAAATTCAAGATATATTTTTCTGATTAAAAAATATGAAGGCATCCTCTTATTTTTATAACCACGTTAACTGTTGTAATTTAAACAGATTAGTTTGCATTTCACATGCCAGACACAAAGTGCTTTATTAAGAAAAATGTTTTTCTGCATCTGGTTCTGTCTCTTGATTCATTTAAATTGTGATGGAAGAAAGTTTTTGAAACAGGGAAATTCCATGACACTGTTCTCAGCTGAAGCGATTGCTTGTTTTTTGCAGCTGCCAATTTTTTGTGAAAATATGCCAACAAATCTTGCATTCTTGGTTCCTAATTCTGACTGTTCAAACTTGGGGGGAAAAAATGAAGTGCAATGTTGTTTAATGGTTGTTGCACATGGAGACAGCAACCTATGACTGTGGCACAGTCATTTGTGGTTTAATGGAATGTATAGCAGCATAAAGTAGCCCTAAAGTGAACAGAAATAGCCCCCTGAGACTAAGCCCTGTGCAGAGAGCCTCCCTGGCCTGGGTTGAACTGGCACAGGATTCTTCTCTAGTCCTGCTCCCAGCCTTTGGTGTAGCAGCAGATTGGTGGGGTGATGAGGTGTGGCCAGAGTTCACTGCATAACAGCCTGTCCCTGCTCCCCGGGACCAATAGAAAATCATGAAAAGCAAAGTTAGAGCAGACTAGAAACTGCCCTGATGTGCCCTAGAGGCCAGGCAGGGCCCTGTACAGGGGCAAAATATTGGGAGCACAATGGTGGCTTAAAGCTACATTAGACCCCCCACCTTTACTTAGACCCACATACAGGAGCAAAATAATTTGGAATGAGGCCCAGGCAGTGTCTGAAAGGAAATAATATCAAGCCACTAACGTTTCTGTCTGGCTGACAAGTAGCTTCTGTTTTTTTATAGACTAGTTGCCAGCTACATTTGGCAAAAAAATGTTTTTTAAAATGTAGTAATACAAAGCCTGGCTTGGTAGCAGAAATCTGTGACAAGCACAGCTGTATCCTTGCTTGGTGATGCCTGCAGCTAGAAAAGAGGCTTGTGTAAGACTGAGAAAAAGACACGGAAAAAAAGACAAAAAATATTCATCTCTGACTTTCCTGTGATGTGAAGGGATTAAAAGGGAAGTGATGAAGCCATAAGTTTCTGAGCAAATTCTGCTCTGTGATACATGGGTGAAATTCCTTAGGTGTAAATTCCACCGAGTTATACTCCAAAAACAGTTCCATTGAGTTATGTCCATTTAAATCAGGACTGAGTAAGATCCCAGGTCATGTTGACGACCGTTGATTTTGTTTTTTTTCCTTTCCACTCTGAAGTATGTGGTGGCTTCTGCTGCTTCTCATGGTGAATCTATATTAAAACAGGGAAGGCTGCCGCTTGAATTCAGTGAGGAAATAATGCCTTTGATTAAGCAAAATGGTATCAGTAAATGAATTGCACACACCAGAGGGGAGAGCTCAAAGGGCACCTGTCTGTAAACGACAGCAGGAAGTGCACGCTGTTGTAAAAAGCGTGGGGGGATAAATTGACCACGTGTTTGGAAAGAACAGAGGAAGAGAGTGAGGTTACAGGTTAAAGTGTAAAGAATGTTAAAATATTCTCCGCGTATGATGGCTGTAGCTGTGGAGTTGTAATTGCTGAAATTACCTTGTCAGGATATCTTATCAACTGCTGTTCTAGTGATTGTTTGTTTAGATAAGTACCCGAGTGCGATAAAAACCTTGATAACATTCTACAGATTACAGCTCTTTTGAAACTGCTAGCACTTGCTAGGGGCTCAGTCAGCTGCAGAAGAACTAAGGCTGAGTTTCTCCCGCTGCACATCTTGTTCTTTTTTCTCTTCAAGTGTTTTGGAATTTGGAATTTTATTATTGTTTTTTAAAACACACCCCCTCTGGAGTCCTGTATGGATACGGCACATGTAGTACATAGACACGGTGACCTGTGCCGAAGAGGGGAAGTGGATGTTGATGGGAAGAAAACAAACAAGGTACTTCTGCACCTCTTGCAATCTGATTTGACTTAATTGCACGGTACCAGAGTGTCGGAAACAAAAAGGATACCAAAGGCTTAGCAGTTTGGAATCTTTGTGGGGCTGTATTTGTACTTTTAAGAATACAAATTTCTTGCAAAATTTTACTCACCCACAGCAAATATAATATAGTAAAATATTAAGTTTTAAAATTCTCTCCAGTCAGGGTGGCAAAGGGCAAGTGAGTAGTTTTGTGCCCCATCTGATAAAATTTCATGACACATTTGTAAGGTGGAACTGGTAACTCTCCTTTATCTTTCCTCTTTGCAAACTCTGTTACATAGGTAGAACAGGACAAAAAAAAAGACTATGGAAATCTGTGGTGGATATTTTTGTCAGCTAGACTTACCTGACCCAATGGCAATATATATTTAATTTGGAATGAAGAGTTAGATGGGACTGCAATATGGCCCTGTGTTGGGGTATGTTTTTCTTTGAGTAAATTGTGCAAACAGCCTCTCTGGTCTTTCTAGAGGTAAGAAAAAAAATTGCATACATCAATATTTCTTAATTTTTTAGAATACTACTAAAACTCCTGTTATTCATATTAATAATCTGAAATGAGAAAATGGAGAAATTACCAGAACTTGGAGCAATGCAAAATGTATAAAATCATAGGACCATGTTTGGGATACAGAAATAAAGAGCTAGAAAAGTCAATGTTAATAGTAAATAACCTTAAACTTTGTGCCTGTTCAAAAATGACAGCCCTTTGCATTCCCATTGCTGTTCTTTGCTGAGCTTCTATTTTATACTCTACGGGCGTGATGAGACACTGAATTCAAAAGCTCAGTGTCTACAAACATTTTTCTAGCTAGCCCAATGAAAGGGTGAATAGGACAAATTATAACATAGTCGAGGAAAAGAGCAAACTTTGCAACTGGAATAGTTACACATCTTCCTAGTTTAATAGGACTTTACAGAAAACAAACTGAAAATCTTTGGCCACTGTTATCACGTGCTGCATACCTACAGCACTTGGAGTAGGGATAAAACTCAGATTCTCCTACTCAAAAGCAGTAGCTTTCTAAAAGAGAATGTCCATTAGCTATTATCATTATATGGTATCCGTGAGACACAGCAGAGTAGACCTACTTCCTGTAAAGGACAGTGGTGTATCTCCAGTACAATAGTAGAGATCAGTTTTGTTGCTGTAAACAAACTAGCCCCATTCCTCTGTGTTGTAACACCAAGTTGATATTTTTTCCTTTAAAGTCTCCCACCGTTACTGGGTGCAGTTCCACGGGTGCTAGCAATGATGGTAGCAGTGATAGGTAGGCCACTACTGTTTTAACCATCTAATCCTGCTCAGTGCAGGTGTTTAAGAAGCCACTGGTATCTTATCTACCCTAGAGCTGCAAAGGTGGGAAATTTTAAGGGAAAACATTTGGGGGCAGACAAAGCTTTAATAGCACATTGAAAGTTCATTTCTCTGTCTTCCTTTAAAAAAAAAAATAATAATTGGCCGAGTCTGTTCTGATTTATACCCCATTGAGTTCCCATTGAAATCAGTGAGATGTCAAGTGGTGTAAGTCAGGAGAATCTTGTTCATTAGGTCCACCCATCAGACTGACTTTCAAACACAATGTCGCTCCCCCCCACCCCCCATTCTCCCCTTTGGCATTGGTTATAATCTTCTTTCATGTAGCTAGCTGGATTCCAGCAAATTGCATTTGGAACTGAGTGTTATGTATTCCCTATTCCACCTTCCAGTGAGAAGTTTAAAACAAACAACAAGCAAGTCATCTTCCACTTGGTGAGACTGTGATCATATTGTACTGTTCCTGTACCCATCACAGTGAAATCTTTTTCCACAAGGCCTGGAGCAAAATACTGGTCTGGTCCAAAGCAGTCTGACAGTCTGAGACATATTAACTCTGTGCTAGTGGGAATTAATTGGGCTTGGAGAGATCAGACTTTGTTTTGTTGGAGCTTTTTTTCATGTGTTCGATTTTGACCTGAAAAACAAGAGCTGTGTATCTTAGTGCTATGTTTACCTACAGTATATCAGAGAGAGCTTTTGTTAGTTCTTTTTTAAAGATTACATACTACACATGCATGCCTGCAACTCCTGGAAGACTTAATCTGATGAAATCATAAGCATGAGGAGTTAGTTTAGTGTAGTTTGCTTAGAAGAGGTTGATAGTTTTGTTTACCAGTGATGTCTCAAAACATTATGGAGGTACAGTTTTGCAAGATCATTGATGCCAAAAGTTTTGCTTCATTTAATGATGATAAGGTATGCATTACCCAATACTTTTGAATTGTGGTCAGGGTTTGTCTATGGGATGTACATTTCCTGATGTTAGATATTGATAAGTTTTGAGATATTGAAGGAAAGACTGGAGTTGTGTTCTTAATATTAATATATGGTAGGACCAAGGCAGCCCTACTAATGTCAGGGCCTCATGTTATGAGGTACAGAGGATGGATCGCTTGGTGATTACCTGTTCTGCTCCTTTCCTCTGAAGCACCTGATATTGACCACTGCCAGAAGACAGGATATTGGCCTAGATGGACCTTTGGTCTGACCAAGTATGGCTGTTCGTTCTTATGAACCATCTAAACAGTCTCTCTCCTGAAAGAAATTACAATCTAGATAGATAAGACAGATGAAAGGTGGGAGAAAAGGAAATCTCCGTATTCCCTTTTCTAGCTGGTGAACTGAAGCACAAGGAGACTAAAGGGCAGATTTTTAAAGGTATTTAGTTGCCTAAATCAAAATGTAATGAGTGGAAGTTAGGCACCTAAATTGCTTTAAAAATCTGATCATAAATTACTTGCCCAGGTCAATGGAAGAACCTGGAATTGAATGGGGAGCCCTGAATCCCAATCTAGTGCATAAACCGTGAAACCAATGCTCTCCAGTATTTGCTGCTCCCAAGCATTCAAGTAATTATGAGTCAGCTACCCCAAAATCATGAGATTGGCTTAAAAATCTTGGGATTGGTATTAAGTACTATCTTTTGCATTACTTTTATTTGCCTTCTGGTTTTTGAACATGCAGGGTGCGCATGGGTCACATTTGCAAGTTCTTCAATACAATCATAAGGTGTAGAAACTTACTTTTTTATAAATGAAAGCTCAGTGTTTCATATATTCACATGACTCCAGGAGCTGAGGCTTTAAGAATAACACCAAATATTGACAGACTAGGAGTAAAATAACAAAAGTGGAGAACATTGCCTCGGGCTCGCCTGAAATATGCAAATATTTGTCTCAAACCCACTCAAACTGAGCCTTAGTTTGAGATTTGATGCATGGGTGAACCTCAGCCCATGCTGGGACTGAGATTGTTTATATAGTTGTGAAGCCAGCAAACCAGCCTTCTTTGGACTTTTGAGAGATTGGAAATGGGAGCTCCAGGAAACTCCTGCATCTGCCAAGAGAATCTGCAGGTGTTGCCGTGCTTTTACTTTCTGCAGGCCAAACTGCAGGCTCATCTTGTGAACCGAGCCCTGCAATGATTTATGCAGTCCTCTGGTCTGTAATAAGCAAATGCTAGCTATCCGAAGTACTGCCCCATTCCCTGTAATAGCTGTTTTATGAAGGTTCTCCTCCTTAGCTCCCAGGTTTCAAGGGAGATTGTTTCCTTATGCTCCCACTTCTACGTTCTGATTGCTATTTTGAGGGAGGCGAGGTTATTGAAGCTCTGAAGCCATAAAGATCTAGAGGTTAGATCTGTGTCAAACTTGGAGGTTTCACTTTACACCCGGTGAGTTTCATTGTGAGTTTTAGGTTAATTTGAAATGAAGTTCAGTGTGAAACTCAACCAGATCGGCTGAGTTTTTGCATAGTTACAAAGAGAGGCGAATCCATCAAGCTTCATATAGTTTCCACTAAAAGCCTCAAGTCAGATCCTTGTGGCTTTTATGCTGCTCGCATCAGTTGTCTTCCGGAGTCAGATGTTTGACATGCTCCTTCCTCCCACCGAGTGGCATTGGAACCATTTTTATAGTGGGGGTTGCTGAGAGCCATTGAACCAAACTGTGTAAACCCGGTATATAATAGAAACCACTTCAAGCCAAGGAGTGCAACAGCGCTCCCCTGCACCCCTAGTTCCAGCACGTATGCTCCCACCTGAGCTCTTCTGGGGGGCGGGGGGGAAATGCCTGGCATGCTCCTCTTGGGGAATCAGGAGGTAGGTCTGCTGTCCCCATCGCTCCCAAACCCAGGAAACAACTTATGGAGCAGTGATACTCAGACCTCAGTGGTTCAAGAGCCAAATTAGCGATCAGCATTACCCAAACGAGCCACAATTATGTGAATTCATTGTTTCATTTACTATAGATTCATATTTAAACAGTGTGACAGGGGAAATATTTCTGATCACAAAATGACTGACCAATTGTTGTTGTTTTATCAGCTACAATTGGTTAGTAATAATAAAGACATCCCGACTGGTTAATCCTTAAATCACACAGTGTTTTAATATCGTGTGCTGCAAACATCCACAAGGAGACACATTAAAGAGCCACTTGCGGCTCGCAAACCGCAGTCTCAGTATCAATGTTCTGGAGGGTTGCAATTCTAAGGAAGGAGGGCACAAAGGGCCCCACTAGGTCCAACTGCTGCTGTCTTGGTGCTTTAACTCAGATCATTCTTTATGTTTACAGTAGCTGCGGGTATTGACATCTGCCTGCTGGTCCCTTATAAAACTCTGCTCTGACTTTTGATGGGAAGCAGGGGAATGACAGTAGACCTGCCAGTTAGGATATCAATGGTGCTGAGGGGAAAGTCATGCTGTCTCTGCCCCTGGAATCTGCCTTTGGAGTCCTAATACAGTGTTCATCATTAAAGTATTTCCATTTACTAGGAATTCAGTTTACTTTTCTATACCCAAAACTGCAAATACTGTAGTGACTTTAATTAAATGCAAGAGGCAAATGCAGAAGTTTTTACTGGTGAATACTGTAACACTTTACCTCTTTATGAAGAAATGGATGGTGGCCTTTTTGTTAAGGGGGTCTCTTGTGCCACTCTGTTGGCTCTCTTATTGATGTAGATGTAGTCTGTGTGTTTTATATATATATAAAAAAAGAGGCTTTCTTTTCTGCCCATGTGTAACACCGACAGATAGTTGGAGGACAGGATCGAACCTGGGGCCTCTGGAGCTTAGGCTCCTCTACTGCAGGAGCTGCTACTGCATGAACTAAAAGCCGTATGCCAGCTAGCTAGCACTATAGAGCAGACTCATTAATCTCTCTCTCTCTAAGTAGTCTCAGTACCACTAGATGGGACAGAACACCACACCCAGGCGGTGTGTGGGTTACACATGCCCTTACGAAGAATAAATTACCCACGCTACCATACAGAACTTTATTAGGCCTTTACTGTGTGTGTAGCTTTCTGAATAATAATCAAATTCTTAGCACTTAAATAGTGCCTTTCATCCCAGGATCTCGGGGGGCTTTACCAAACATGAATGAAGAAGAGTTGGAATTCTTGCCAAAGGCAAAAAAGGAGCACAAATTCTTCCCACTATCCTTCCCTGCCTGCTTTTGCAAAGATAAGTTCTTTATATGAAAACTTCTAACCATCACAGGCTTTTCTAGAGTGGCTCAACTTTGTATCTGGGTACTTTCCCCCATCCCGAGCTTTTTGCTAACAGATTTGCAGGGCTCTGCTAAATAAAGCTTTCTGCTGGGTGGTGGGGAAGGGGAGAGAATCACATTTCACCTAAATGCTCCTTCCAGTCATGTGAGTAGACAAAGTCAATCAGGGACCAAGCCTTCTCTTTAGTGACTCAAGAGCTTGTCTCTCTCCCCAACAGAAGTTGGTCCCATAAAATATATTACATCACCCGCTTTGTTTCTCTAATATCTGAGTACCAACATGGCTACACCGCCGCTGCATCCTTTCCCCATTGTAACATCGCTCATTTCACTTTGGCCCAAGGTTTTACAACAAATATTTAATGGAATGACAAAAATCAGGTTCAAAACACCTGTTTCGATCCACAAAGAGGTGAATGCTTCATTATGTAGCCGAGCTAATTTTGATTCTGGGTTTGAGCCCAAAAGCAGCTGAGATTCATGCGATTTCAGGCTTCGTAACAAAGGATCTACACAGTCCTGCTATTGAAAACCATGACTAAGCTGTACTCCTTACTTTATATAGGGAAAGGAATTAGTTATTCTGGTCTTTTTTCCCTGCTTAACCCATCAACAAAGGGGAATTTCAAGCTACCATATTCAGCTGGTGTTTCTAATCAGTCACAGATGTGTATTGGGATCTCTCCCATCTACTGCAACATCTAAATGGAGATAAATAGGACTTAATCAGTTATAAATAACAGCATGTCATGCCTGTGGATCACTAACCTTCTGTGAGACTCCCACAGGAATAGAGTTAGGCTTAATTACTTCAGCCGACTACAAACAACAAAATAATCAGCTGCTGGATATCACACTGATGAAGGGAAGGATTAGGAGGCAAATCAATAAGCGTGGACTGTGATCTGATGCCCAGGACACAGGGTGTCTGTCATATTTCAGGTTTCAGAGTAACAGCTGTGTTAGTCTGTATTCGCAAAAAGAAAAGGAGTACTTGTGGCACCTTAGAGACTAACCAATTTATTAGAGCATAAGCTTTCGTGAGCTACAGCTCACTTCATCAGATGCATATCGTGGAAACTGCAGCAGACTTTATATATACACAGAGAATATGAACCAATACCTCCTCCCACCCCACTGTCCTGCTGGTAATAGCTTATCTAAAGTGATCATCAGGTGGGCCATTTCCAGCACAAATCCAGGTTTTCTCACCCTCCACCCCCCCCCCCCCCCCCACAAATTCACTCTCCTGCTGGTGATAGCCCATCCAAAGTGACAACTCTTTACACAATGTGCATGACAATCAAGTTGGGCTATTTCCTGCACAAATCCAGGTTTTCTCACATCCCCCCCCACCCCCATACACACACAATTTCATATTTCATATTTCAGGAGCAGGGAAGTCTCTGCGTGTGAATTCAAGCTATTGGAAAGCTAGAACTGTGTCTGAATATATGAAATTTGCACACTTTGTCTGAGATGCAGCTTTGAAAAGTGTTTCTTTTCCCCCTAGGGACAACTTCACAGTTTTCCCCTTGCTGGAATAAAATGATTGCAGTTGTGGGTATCCTTGAGACTGTGTGCTCCTACAATTCTTGTGTGCAAAGGAAGGTTGTTTCTTCATGGCCACCCTATATTGCGGGTGGGTTTAAGGAAGTGGAATCACAGCCATGGGCTGGGTTATGGTAGCTGATGGCAGCCCTCTTTGATTAGGGAGGTCACCATTTATTCATTCCTGGTGTTACTTTTAAGTGCTGGGATCAGCTGGCCAAAGAGGGCTCATCTACAAAGGAACTACAGCATGGGGAATTGAGCTGCTTCAGATCCACTTTCTCCTGCTGGAAATGTGAACTAGCTGTGGGTAAAGAAAGAATTTGGAAGCCAACCCCCACCTCCTATGTTGCTATGACTTTAAAGTGTTTTCTGGCACTATTCAATGCAGCACTTCATTATCACCTGTAAATTTGACCTGCTGGGTGGTATGCCTCTTGTTGAAAATACCATAGGTTACCAGTAAGGGTAACAGAGTAGCAGCCGTGTTACTCTGTATCCGTAAAAAGATAAGGAGGACTTGTGGAACCTTAGAGACTAACACATTTATTAGAGCATAAGCTTTCGTGAGCTACAGCTCACTTCATCGGATGCATTCAGTGGAATATGTAGTGGGGAGATTTTATATACACAGAGAACATGAAACAATGGGTGTTACCATACACACTGTAACGAGAGTGATCAGGAAAGGTGAACTATTACCAGCATAGTGGGGGGGCGGGGGGAGACCACCTTTTGTAGTGATAATCAAGGTGGGCCATTTCTAGCAGTTGACAAGAACAGTAGGAGGGGAAATAAACAAGGGAAAATAGTTTTACTTTGTGTAATGACACATCCACTCCCAATCTTTATTCAAGCCTAAGTTAATTGTATCCAGTTTGCAAATTAATTCCAATTCACAAGTCTCTCCTTGGAGTCTGTTTCTGAAGTATTTTGTTTAAGAATTGCCACTTTTAGGTCTGTAATCGAGTGACCAAAGAGATTGAAGTGTTCTCTGACTGGTTTTTGAATGTTATACTTCTTGACGTCTGATTTGTGTCCATTTATTCTTTTATGTAGAGACTGTCCAGTTTGGCCAGTGTACGTGGCAGAGGGGCATTAGGGGACGAGAGCTGAGGAAGCGTTGTTCGAAGTCCGCCATAAATTGTTGGCATACTGTGGGGCCATGCAGGTACCCATAGCAGTGCCGCTGATTTGAAGGTATACATTGTCCCCAAATGTGAAATAGTTATGGGTGAGGACAAAGTCACGAAGTTCAGCCACCAGGTTTGTCGGAACATTATCGGGGATACTGTTCCTGATGGCTTGTAGTCCATCTTTGTGTGGACTGTTGGTGTAGAGGGCTTCTACATCCATAGTGGTCAGGATGGTGTTTTCAGGAAGATCACCGATGGATTGTAGTTTCCTCAGGAAGTCAGTGGTGTCTCGAAGATAGATGGGAGTGCTGGTAGCATAGAGCCTGAGGAGCCAGGCAATCCTGCTGTCAGGGTGCCAATGCCTGAGATGATGGGGATGGCCCACCTTGATTATCACTACAAAAGGTTCCCCACTTCCCCCCCACCCCTGCTCTCCTGCTGGTAATAGCTCACCTTTCCTGATCACTCTCATTACAGTGTGTATGGTAACACCCATTGTTTCATGTTCTCTGTGTATATAAAATCTCCCCGCTGTATTTTCCACAGTATACATCTGATGAAGTGAGCTGTATGTAGCTCACGAAAGCTTATGCTCTAATAAATTTGTTAGTCTCTAAGGTGCCACAAGTACTCCTTTTCTTTTTACAGTTTGGGTAACTCATCCATGGAAGTAGCTGTTGTAGAAGCAATTCCACCTTAATGGAAATATGTAGAAGGTTTTTTCCCCTCTAAGAATCAGTCACCCCAAACCATCATCATCATGAAACTCTTGTCTGAAACCGTAGTGATTCAGTGGCTTGTCAGCTTCCATGAAATTTTTACAGCTCGGACACTATTATACTTGCATTCTTACTGATTCCATCGTCTAGCTTTTAAGTTTCAGCTCTTCTCCGGGAGATAGCTGATACTTTGAAATTGACACCACATGGCTGTCTGGGCTAGAACCAAAGGGCCACAGGAATTTGGTTAACCAGTGTGTTTGATCTGTGCATTTATTGAAGGGCCATCATTGTTTCTTTTTCGAATGGCAAGTGTGTGTGAGAGAGAGAGAGAGAGAGAGAGTGAGTGTGTTTCGGAAGCTGTTATATCAAGGTGAAACATTTTAAAACTGTTTGCTTTCACGTAGAACACGCACACCACAGAATCTTTTCGTCGTATTTTCCTTTGTTCTGTGGTCCAATTTGTACTTTCCTTGAGTAACGCTGATTAATACAATTGCTCACCATTCATTTTTACTTTCTGTTCTTGTGTTGGGAAAAACAGGAAACAAGTAGATCTAAACCTAAATGTATGCTAGATTTTCTGCAGCCAATTGTTCCAACTACAAGGGGATGTGGGCAGTGCTTAATTTGTCATGAAAGAGGTGCTGGGGCTCAAGCAATGTTTTTACATTCCAGAGGTGCTGGAGCTATGAACCGCCGGGGTGCCAGGGCTCAGCCCTGGCAAGCCCTGGTACAAATTAAGCACTGGGTGTGGGTTAGATAGTCTTCCAACGCCTCTCCCTATTCAGAAGCTGTATTAAGCTTGTGTTTGAGAGGCTAAATGATTGGAGAGGCTAATTGTTGGGCTAGCACTATGCTCTGCCATGCATAGGATATGAGTTTGCCTCTTAATCTTGATTGCTGGCTTTATGCAACAGCAGAAGTTGGTAACAGTATGAAGTGACATTAGTACTCATAGTGCTGGAAGTAGGAGTGCTGGGGGTGCAATAGCACCCCCGGCTTGAAGTGGTTTCCATCATATGCAGAGTTTACAGTTTGGCTCAATAGCTCTCAGCACCCCCACTATACAAATTGTTCCTGCACCCCTGTTAGTACTTTAATACTGGGCAAAGGCATTGTGCTGTAGAGGAAATCTTACTTTTGTAACTAGACCCAAGGCCTTACGCGGCAGCAGAAACAGATAGAGTGGGTGGAACTGGACATGCTGCTTTGCAGGATTGGTGGTGTTCTCTGTCAGGCAAATGCACTTTTTTGGTGTGGAAATGGCTTGAGGAAATAGCATGGTTATGAAACATAGAGCGCTCCTGTTTCCTGCTGTCTCTGCTCTAAATTTAGGCTGGGATCTTCAAGGGGATTAGGTACCCAACTCCCATTGGTGCCTAACTTTGAGAATCCCAGTCCTAATTCCTGGACAGGCAGGCAAGGCCCCACTCTAGTAGGAGTAAGCAAACCAAAGTGAAGGTGAGAGAGTTACTGAATGGCTAGGCAGCCTTTAACCCCTTATCACCTTCCAAACTAAAAAACGGTGATCTAATCTGTGTAGCACCTTATACCACATCAGTCACAATGATATCTAAGAGCCTTGCAAGCAGAGTTCTGAGAAAAGTTGAGATAGCTCTATCAAGAATTTGGGAGTCATTAAATCTTGTTATCTGCACAAACAAAAGGCACTTGCAAGGACTTGCCAAAAGAAAGTTTACAATGCTCTTAAATCAATCCATGCTCTTAAATCAATCCAGGCTTTGGGTGCATGCTGCACAGACTATGTATGGTAAACATGCAATCCAAGCTCGGCTTGGCAGACTGCTTTGCATGTTCTTAATGTTTTTCCTTTTAAATGAAAGAACAGGTATTCAGGGAATAATAGGAAGCTAATGTCTTCATGGAATTACAACCCTTGAATCCTTCACATCGTTCCCTGACTTCTCACATAGGAATAAAAGTAGCAGCTCATGTCCTTAAAGGACTGTCTGTCTTATAGGAAAGGTGCTGCAATAATGGTCAATGCTGAGAGGGGTGATGGTGAATTAGGAAAGTGCAGAGTTTGCTCGGATGAGTTGTGGGGGCTTGATGAGAGTATGGACTTTACAATTAACGTTGGTCTACGCATTTGCTTTTTCTTAACTCAGTGTAAAGTGTGAATTTCCTTTATGGAAAATTAATTAATGCTTAATGTTGGGTGAATGCTTACACCAAAGGGTTAAATGTCTTTCATACAGAAGCTTCCTTGCTGTGAATAAAAATGTTAAAAGACTTGGAATTCAGACTTCTCTTCTGGGTGTTCAGTCACCAGCTGCCGTCAATAGCCTCTGTCAGAAAGCATTTAATCACATAATACTATGCTTGCTTTATTTCACATTCAGTGGGCAAGGCTCAAGGAGGCAGAAGAATATTTTTAAACTGCCCATACAGATGTTTTCATTGTGGTTTGTGGTGCATTGGTGCCACTTAGTGGGGGGAGAACTGAATTGACTTTTTTCTAACATCATAGGGGGAAACTAGGGAAGTCAGGCTTAAAGACGCGAGGGTCTTTTTGCAAGTTTTTTCTCTAAATAAAAATAATAAATCAGTATTTTTATGCTATTTAATTAAGTGAAAGATTGAATGTAATTACATGGTGAGCAACATACTAAGTGTCTGGAACATATAACGATGATTTTAGCTGACTGGATGTGTTCAGACTGTACAACAAAACAAAATCACTGCTGAACATTGCATTAAGTCATCTGGGTTTATCCATTCAAAAACTGGTCCTGCCAAGTTATATCATGAAATGGTATCATTTTTAAGTGCCCTCTCTCCCTTCCCCAAATCAGTGTGGGCCATTATTTCCAGTGCTTTAAATATAACAGGATCAGGAAACTAAATTGCCTCTATCTTTGATTTTAGTTTTTGAGAAGACAATCTATATGAAATGTTAGTGGTGTATTTATTCAAATATTCTGTTAATTATATTTCCACTAATGGCTATTGTTAAGTAGAGTATGTGCTTAAAAACAAAAAATTCCTCTGCTGAGAAGATATTGTTAGCAGCGCCTCCAGATCTTAATTAACTAATAAGACATGACAAGAGGCATATTTCTGGATGTTTACTATATGCCTCAAGGCAGAGTTCAAAGGTCAAATGATGATAACCATTCAAGATACACATTAATTTATCAGAAAGACATTGGCCATGTGTCCTATTTCTGTTTTAAAATGGAACATATACATAAAATGAGAGGAGGTTAGAGTGGGCAGTTTAAAAATGGCAATCAGCCAGTCAAAAAGCTCCACTTTTCTCTAGCGGTCTAATGCAGTACTACACTCAGTTGTATTTCATATGCAGATCTTTCATTTGGTCAATATTATATCATCCTCTTTGCTGTAGGTCATCTTTATGTAATAGTGTGAAATGACTGCTTTCTCAGGACACTCACAACAATCTCCTGGGTATTCATGTATATGCAGAAGGAAAACACATAACAAAGGGCAGTTTAAAACAATTTTTGCTTTTATAATACTTTGTAAAGAGGAAATCTAACCGCTGTAGTTCTTGCTGTATTGTGCAATTTCTCCATATTTTTCCCTATTTTGCACTCTAGTATAAACAATTATGATTAATGAAGGGCCTGATTCTGCAGTTGCCTGACATGCAGAAATCCTGTTGATTCCAGTGGAAATTTCTGGGCATGGAGCAGTGACAGTTTGGGAACAAAAGAGAATATATTCTTGTATGTTGCTTGGAGCTCCCTGTGGTTCTGCACCAACTTTGCCTTTCTCAAGCTTCTTTTTATTTGTATAATTGTAAAGTTGACATTTCTTTTGTTAAAGATGCATTCAATATACAAAGATTTGTTGTCCTCAAATTGCTGAATAAAGCCTCATTTTTAATCCTAGACATGCCTGTCTTGCACACTCACCAGAGGGCACTGCACGACATGTTGCAATGTTACAAATAACCTCTTAACCTGCTTAGCTGCTTTATGCTCAGTGGCATGTTTTACAATGTTACCTGGAGTCCTTGAATGCAGGTTCCCATGGCAACGTGATACAGCATTTTTATTCTTTATTACTATCATTCTTTTATTGCTTCTTCTTTCAAATGTACTGTCATCTTTATTTTGCCTTGGTGTGTGTGTGAACCACAAATCTGTTTCTAGAAATTATATTAAATGATTCAGTGAATTTGGAGAAAGGGTAATGAACTGTCATCGATGGTTTAATTTTAACTGCAGAAACTCACCATAAATGGAAACAAAAAATAAACTGGTCACCCAAATATGGATTAATGTAGGCAGTTAAGGTATTTCAAGCAGTTGCAAAGAGCTAGTTTAAAATAAGGAAGGAGAGGTTGTCTGTATGGGCCAACATATTCAGAGTATTCTGAATATTTAAGGCCAAATCTGGTCTGCCATAGGGTTTCAGACATGTAAATAAGGGTAGAATTTGGCCTTTAGGCCACGTCTACACTACCCGCCGGATTGGCAGGTAGTGATCGATCAATCGGGGATCGATTTATCGTGTCTAGTGTAGATGCAATAAATCGATCCCCGATCGCTCTGCCGTCGACTCTGGAACTCCACGGCGAAAGGCGGAAGCGGAGTTGACAGGGGAGCAGCGGCCGTCGATCCCGCGCCACGAGGACATGAAGTAAGTGATTCTAAGTCGATCTAAGATATGTCGACTTCAGCTACGCTATTCTCATAGCTGAAGTTGCGCATCTTAGAGCGATATATTCCCCCCCCCCCTCCAATGTAGAACTGGCCTTAGAGGAAAGAGAAGATGGAGGGAGGAGAGAATTCTGGTTGCCTTTCAGATGAGTGATAGAATGCACTAAAAACTGCATTTGTTCAGGTGAATCCTGTGGGTGAGTGTAAGAGAGGCCTTCCTATGATCATAAAATAATAGAAATGTATGACTGGAAGGGACCTTGAGAGGTTATCTAGTCCAGCCCTGTGTGCTGAGGAAGGATCAAATAGACCTGGATAAGGTGGACAGAAAGCTGGCTAGATCGTCGGGCTCAACGGGTAGTGATCAGTGGCTCCATGTCTAGTTGGCAGCCAGTATCAAGCAGAGTGCCCCAAGGGTTGGTCCTAGGGCTGGTCTTGTTCAATATCTTCATTAACGATCTGGAGGATGGTGTGGATTGCACCCTCAGCAAGTTTGCAGACGACACTAAACTGGGAGGAGTAGTAGATACGCTGGAGGATAGGGATAGGATACAGAGAGACCTAGACAAATTAGAGGATTGGGCCAAAGGAATCTGATGAGGTTCGACAAGGACAAGTGCAGAGTCCTGCACTTAGGACGGAAGAATCCCATGCACCGCTACAGACTAGGGACCGAATGGCTCGGCAGCAGTTCTGCAGAAAAGGACCTATGGGTTACAGTGGCCGAGAAGCTGGATATGAGTCAACAGTGTGCCCTTGTTGCCAAGAAGGCTAACGGCATTTTGGGCTGTATACGTAGGGGCATTGCCAGCGGATCGAAGGACATGATCATTTCCCTCTATTCGATATTGGTGATGTCTCATCTGGAATACTATGTTCAGTTTTGGGCCCCACGCTACAAGAAGGATGTGGAAAAATTGGAAAGCGTCCAGCGGAGGGCAACAAAAATGATTAGGGGACTGGAACACGACTTATGAGGAGAGGCTGAGGAAACTGGGATTGTTTAGTCTGTGGAAGAGAAGAATGAGGGGGGATTTGATAGTTGCTTTCAACTACCTGAAAGGGGGTTCCAAAGAGGATGGATCTAGACAGTTCTCAGTGGTAGCAGATGACAGAATGAGGAGTAATGGTCTCAAGTTGCAGTGGGGGAGGTTTAGGTTGGATATTAGGAAAAACTTTTTCACTATGAGGGTGGTGAAACACTGGAATGCGTTACCTAGGGAGGTGGTGGAATCTCCTTCCTTAGAAGTTTTTAAGGTCAGGCTTGTCAAAGCCCTGGCTGGGATGATTTAATTGGGGATCGGTCCTGCTTTGAGCAGGGGGTTGGACTAGATGACCTCCTGAGGTCCCTTCCAACCCTGATATTCTATGATTCTCTGACGTAGACCATCCCTGAAAGGTGTTTGGCTAACCAGTTCTTAAAAACTTCCAGTGACGGAGATTCCATGACGTCCATTGGAAGCCTATTGGAATAGCTTAACTATTCTTATAGTTAGAAATTTTTTCCCTAATGTTTAACCTAAATCTTCCTTATTGCAGATTAAGTCCATTATGTCTTGTCCTACCTTCAGTGGATAAGGAGAACAATTGATAACCATTCTTTTTATAATAGTTCTTGGGGGGTGGGATAGCTCAGTGGTTTGAGCATTGGCTTGCTGAACCCAGGGTTATGAGTTCAGTCCTTGAGGGGGCCATTTAGGGATGGGGGCAAAAATTGGGGATCCATCCTGCTTTGAGCAGGGGGTTGGACTAGATGACCTCCTGAGGTCCCTTCTAACCCTGATATTCTATGATTAACATAGTTGAAGATGCATAAGATCCCCTCTTATCTTCTTTTCTCAAAATTAAACATGACCAGTTTTTTTAACTTTTCCTCATATACCCGGTTTTCTAAACCTTTTATCATTTTTTGTAGCTGTCTTAGAGACTCTCTTCAGTTTATCCACATCTTGCTGAAAGTGTGGAGCCCAGAACTGGACACACTACTCCAACTGAAGCCTCACCAGTGCTACGTAGAACAGGACAATCACTTTCTATGTCTTACATAGGACACTCATATTTATATGCCCCCATATGATATTGACCTCTTTTGTAACTGCATCACATTGCTGATTGATTTATTTGAGACTCACTTTAACTCCCCAGATCCTTTCAGCAGTACTGCTGCCTAGCCCATTATTCCCATTTTGTAGTTGTTTTTGATTTTTCCTTCCTAAGTGAAGTACTTTGCACGTTCTTTATTGAATTTTATCTTGTTGATTTCAGACCAGTTCTCTAATTTTTCAAGGTCATTTTTAATTCTAACCCTTTCTTCCAAAGTGCGTGCAATCCCTTTGAGCTGGGGGGTCATCTGCACATTTTATAAGCATACTCTCTGCTCCATTATTCAAGTCATTAATGAAAACATCAAATAGTACTGGAACCAGGATAGACCTCTGCGGGACCCTACTAAATACATCCCCTCAGTTTAACAGCAAAACATTGATAACAACTCTTTGAGTAAGGTCTTTCATCCAGTTGTGTTTCCACTTTATAGTAATTGCATCTAAACCACAGTTCCCTGCTTTGCTTAAGAGAATGTCATGTAGGACTGTGTCACAAGCCTTACTAAAATCAAGATAAGGCATGTCTACTGCTTCCTCCTCATCTACCAGGCCAGTAACACTGTCAAAGAAGGAAATTAGGTTGGCTTGACGTATTTGTTCTTGACAATTACATGTTGGGTATTACTTATTAGCCTGTTGTCTTCTAGGTGCTTACAAATTGATTGTTTAATAATTTGTTCCAATATCTTTCCAGCTATCAAAGTTAGGCTGTCTGGTCTAAAATTCCCCAGGTCGTCTTTGTTTCCCTTTTTAAAGATAGGTATTATGTTTACCATTCTTTATTCATCTGGGTCCTCACCTGTCCTCCAGAAGTTCTCTAAGATAATGGATAATAGTTCCGAAATTGCTTCTGCTAATTCTTTAAGTAACCTAGGATACATTTTGTCAGGTATGTCATCTTGAATGTATGTAATTTATCTAAATATTTTTAAACTTGTTCTTTCGCTGTTCTGGTTTGTGTTCCTTCCTCCTTGTTGTTAATGGTGACTAATGTGTGAATTACAATTAATTGTAATTCACACAATTAATATTAACCTTTTTAGGGAAGACAGAAGCAAAATAGGCATTAAACACTTCAAACTTCTTGATGCTATACATTATGAGCTGTCTTTCCCCACTGAGTAGGGGACCTACTCTTCATCTTTCTCTTGCCCCTAATGTATTCAAAGAACCTCTTCTTGTGGCCTTTTGTGTCCCTTGCTTAGGTGTAACTCATTGTGTGCCTTCACCTTTCTGATTTTGTCCCTACGTTCTTGAGCTATTGTTTTGTATTCATCCTTAACAGTTTGTCCATATTTCCACTTTTTGTGGGGTTCTTTTTTGATTTTTCAGGTCATTAAAGGCGATATTGGCTTCTTGCTGTTCTTCCAAATTTCCTTTGCACTGGGATAGTTTGCAGTTGTGCCTTTAATATTTTTTGTTGAGAAACTGCAGCTCTCCTGAATATGATTTTCCCTTATGTTTTCCTTACCTTACCTACTAGTTCTCTGAGTTTGTTAAAGTTTTTGCTTCTTTTGAAGTCCGTTTTCCTTATGCAGTTATAACTCCTTTCCTTTACTTAGACTCATGAAATATATAATTTCATTATCTTTTCACCCAAGTTGCTCTCAGATTCACAACCAGTTCCTGCCTCTTGGTCAGGATCAAGTCTAAAATGGAAGTCCTCTTGGTTACTTTCTCCACTTCCCAAAGGAAAAGTTGTCTCCAGTACATTGCAAGAACTAATTAGAAATTTTGTATTTTGCTGTATTATTTTTCTAATGTCAGGTGCGGTGGTGCACGCCTGTAATCCCAGCTACTTGGGAGGCTAAGGCTAGCAGATCACTTGAGCTCAGGGGTTCTGGGCTGTGGCATGCTATCCCGATTGGGTGTCTGGTGCCATTGACAGTCTGGCCAGCGGGTGGCTGAAGGACTGGCTAAAACAACATGAATAGTGTGTGGTGATTGGTGGCCTCTCTGTGAGGGCTGATGGACCAATCAATCAAGATGACAAGGTGACTTTTCCAACAGATGTCCGAGTAGTTAAGAGTCTCCCATTACCACCAGGTCTTGTATTTTGGATATTTCTGTTTGTTCTAGAAATGCCTCATCCACCTCCTCCTCCTGATCTGGTGAGCTGTAGTATACCCCTACCATGAGATTGCCCCTGGGCTTTTTCCCCTTTTGTCTTCATGTAGAGGCTTTCAACTGATCTGCCTTTTGCCTCCTTCTGGACCTCAGAATAAGTGTGCATTTTCCTGATGTATAATGTAACACCTCCTTCCTTTTTTCTCTGCCTGTCCTCCTTGAACAAGCTATGCTTTTCTATTCCAATATTCCAGACATGAGATTTATCCCACCAAGTCTCAGTGATGACAGTTACTCATAATTTAGCTTACGTACTAAGACTTCCGGTTGTTCCTTTTTATGCTTCATACTCCTTGCATTTGTATGCAGACATTTAAGATGTTAAGCAGATTCCCCCATTGTTTTCCCTCTTGTTGCTTGTATGACCCTATTGTAATTTTCCATTTCCCCCCAACATCTAGCCCTCTGTTGTTGTTGTTTTTTAAGCCTACCTGTGGGCTTTTGTCTCCTGCTCCCTTGAGCTTAGTTTAAAGCCCTCCTCACTAGGTTGGTCAGTCAGTGACTCAAGATGCTCTTCAACTTCTTGGTCAGTGGACACCACCTCTTCTCAGCAGCCCTCCTTTCTGGAACAACATCTCGTGGTCAAGGAAGCCAAAGCCTTCCAGTCAACACCAACTGCACAGTCTTGCATTCATCTCCAGGATGCATGTGTCCCTGCCTAGGCCCTTGCCCCCAACCAGGAAGACAGAGAAGAACAGCATCTGTGCCCCCAATCCCTTCACCCTTGCTCCCAGGTGCCTGTAGTCATTTCTGATCTGCTCAGGGTCATATCTGGCAGTATCATTAGTGCCCATATGGATGAATGGCATGAGGTAATGGTCAGAGGGATGGAACTGTCTGCAACCTTTTTGTGATGTATCAGATGCGGGCTCCAGGAAGGCAGCACACCTACCAGGACGTTAGTTCAGGTTGGCAGATGGATGCCTCTGTCAGGAAATGCCTGACCACCCTACGTCTTCTCTTCTTGGTGGCTGTTGAGCCTCCCAGCTTTGGGGATAGATGGCTCCTCTTCTTCAGACATTGGGGTCTGCTCCGTTCTTCCTGGTGCCAGCACAGCATACCATCTTTGATAGGTGCATGAATTTGTGGCGACACGGGTGCCCTCTTTCCATTTGTAACTCTACAAATGTATGAGTTGAAAGTATCCCATCTAAACTATACTCGATATATCTAATACATTGCATTTCATTACAGTAACGCAGCAGCTTTCCATGGGCCAAATATGGGCCAAAATGACCCCGCCTCCTGCTTCAGAATATCTTTTTTAATGTACACAAGTTTCTTAAATTGGGTTAAACAGTATTAACCCAATTTATCCAAACCTGCATGGCACAGAGGTAAATTAACTTTAATACTGATTATTGTGAGGGGCAAGGGGAAAACCTGAAGTTGCCGCAGGCTATGACTCCACACCATGCTGAAGTATGCAAACCACCGATCATCCTCAGCATATATTCTCACCGAAGCTCCATTAATAAGCTATTCCAGCACCATATCCTTTGTGAGCTTGATGATGGTTTGGTTCTGGTAACCCCACAGCAATAGACATTAAGCATGCTCTGAAAGCAGCTAATCACTGGGTAAGATTTTCAGAAGTGCTCGACATTGGCCTAACTGCACCCTGGGGTAAACATCTATGCTGGTAGCCTTTCCTGCTTCAAATCTCATGCCGCCTAGAAGTAAGTGTGAAGGCAGCTGTGGGTATGCAGTGATTCTGTTTTTGAATAATGCCCCCATTAGAACAGAGTATAACAAGTTATGACATTCAGTGATAACATGCCATTGTAAAAGCTGATTGGCTATGATTTCCAGAATTAATGCTTTTAGGGCATTTCTGGAAACAATAAAGCAAGCAGAGTTAACCAGGGCACTGTGATCTTGCACACACAGGAGTTGGCTGGCAAACCCCAGATAACTCATATCTGTCTAACCACATGTTAGGACTGATATTGTTTTCACTGTCTCTCTTGTGCTCTGTCTTCCTCCTTCCCACTTTATGTATTAGGAGGTAGCTGTTAAAATATTTGTTCTTTCTTTCTTTCCTGGTGCCTCTGTCTTTAGGCCATTTTTTGCTATTGACTGCTACTGTGCAGCAAAGCATGGCAGTAGGATATAAGTATCCCCTGAGCAGAGGGAGGATGTTGAAAGGACTGGGGTCAGGGCTACCCCCTCGAGGGTGATCTCTCATATTTAAGGAATGGAGAGGCATCATTTGGAAAGGTATAAATTATCCAGGACAGCACATAGAATTTTACAGCCTGCACTTAAATGCTTCATTATATCTTGTGCCAGCAGCAAGGAGGATTCTGCAGCGTTTTCTGAGGACACTAAACCAGAACACTTGGGTATCCAGGAGAATGGCAGTGCCCTTCCTGAAGGGACTGTGCTGTTTTTTGTTGTGCTTAAATTACTCTGCAACATTTTACTGGAAATATTTTATTAAAAGACAATTTGTGTGGGACATTTCGTTGGAAATTTTCCTTTCCCATTAATGTCTCTGCAGTTTGGACTTAAAAACTAAAGCTTGATGCAGCTCTCACACCAGGTAACCGCACAGACTTCAGTAGGGTCACTCCAGATGCACACCAGTATATATGAGAGCAGAATCAGACAGTATGTTTTCAAGTCCACACTGCATGTTTAATTAATGGAGCTAAAATTTTATCTGGGCTATTTTATTGTAACAGCATTTTTGGCTCTAGGATTACATATGCAGTTGAAATTTTAGTTTTCTGACTATACTGTACATGTAAGTAATGGGAACCAAAAGCCCAAATGAAATGTCCTAAGGTTACAGATCCCCACTTAAATAAAGCATGACAATGCTGTGTCCTTCCAGTGAACAGGTCTGAACTTTGTGTCTGAAAATTTCTTGCTTTCTGGATAGACTTAGATTACTGAAACAAGGAAGATATATGGTGTTTGATTTTTTTCCCCCCTACCCATTAGATTGTGTTAAGTCTAATTCCTGTAGAGATGCCATCATATTTTGGGTGTTGCAAGTGATGTTATGAACGGTGGTTGCCTGCCGAGATAATCCCATCACATCTGAAGAGGCATTACTAAGGCTATGCCTACGCTACCATGGTAAGTTGACCTATGCTACGCAACTCCAGCTACACGAATAACATAGCTGGAGTCAGCATACCTTAGGTCGAGTTACCGCAGGGTCGACACCGCGGGGGGTCGACAGGAGAAACTCTTCCATCGACTTACCTTACTCTTCTTGTCGGGGGGTAGAGTACAGGGATCCGCTGGAGAGCGATCTGTTATTGATTTCGTGGGTCTTCACTAGACCCGCTAAATCGACCACCAGTGGGTTGATCCCAGCTGTAGTGTAGACATAGCCTGACTCACTTTTGCTTGCACTGTCTGCTTCTACTGCTTCCATATGGTAAGACACGCTTTGTACTAACTGTTAAATAGAATTGTAAGGTCCTGGAAGCTCTTGCTGGACATGAAGGGATGACAAAATAACATTGTTTTCTTCAGAGTGCTAAGCTCTGCTGATCTGCTACAATGGATCCTTAGCCTCTTTGGAGCTTTGTGGATATGGCTAGACCTAGCAGTCAGCAGGGGAGCAGTCCACCCCTTGAAGACCTCACCAGTTTTGTTCTGTCTCAGCAGCTGCAGTAAGGCAGTTCCAGATCTCCCTGCTGTTTGGAAGATAATCTATTAAATTACTCTTTCAAATTGGTTTTTGCATGCAGTTTTCTGCAACAAAACTGTCCCCAGGCCTTGTTTTTGTCCAGAGAAAAGATTATTCTCCTTTCTGGTCCTATTAGAGGCATTGCAGCAACCAGAGAGCAGTGGTAATGAAGATGCAAACAAAAACAAGAGGAAGACCAAAGTGCGCTCTTCCAGTATCTCCCCTCTCACTGACTCTGCCTATTTGAATCTAGACTTTTTAGAACAAATTTTGATTAATTAAACAGTAATAGGTCACCAGGACCAGATGGTGTTCACCCAAGAGTTTTGAAGGAATGCAAATATGAATTGCAGGACTACTAACTGTGGTATGTAACCTATCACTTAAATCAGCTCCTGTTGACTGGAGGACAGCTAATGTGATACCAGTTTTTTTTAAAAAGGATCCAGGGTAATTCTGGCACTTACAGGCCAGTAAGCCTAACTTCAGTACCAGGAAAATTGGTTGAAACTATAATAAAGAACAGAATTATCAAACACATAGATGAACATGATTTGTTGAGGAAGAGTCACGATGGCTTTTGTAAGGGAAATGTGGACAAGGATAATCCAGTGGATATAGCGTACTTGGACTTTGAGAGAGCCTTTGACAAGATTCCTCACTCAAGGCTCTTAAGCAAAGGGAGCAGTTATGGGATAAGAGGGAAGGTTCTCTCATGGATCAGTAACTCGATAAAAGACAAAAAGAACGAGGAGTACTTGTGGCACCTTAGAGACTAACAAATTTATTTGAGCATAAGCTTTCATGGGCTAAAACCCACTTCATTGGATGCATGCAGTGGAAAATACTGTAGGAAGATATATACACAGAGAACATGAAACAATGGGTGTTATCATACACACTGTAACGAGAGTGATCAGTTAAGGTGAGCTATTACCAGTAGGAGAGAAAAAAAACCTTTTGTAGTGATAATCAAGATTTCCAGCAGTTGACCAGAACATGTGAGGAACAGTAGGGGGAAAAATAAACATGGGGAAATAGTTTTACTTTGTGTAATGACACATCCACTCCCAGTCTTTATTCAAGCCTAATTTAATGGTGTTCAATTTGCAAATTAATTCCAATTCAGCAGTCTCTCGTTGAAGTCTGTTTTTCAAGTTTTTTTGTTGTAATATTGCAGCTTTTAGGTCTGTAATCGAGTGACCAGGGAGATTGAAGTGTTCTCCGACTGGTTTCTGAATGTTATAATTCTTGACGTCTGATTTGTGTCCATTTATTCTTTTACGTAGAGACTGTCCGGTTTGGCCAATGTACATGGCAGAGGGGCATTGCTGGCACATGTTGACCTATATCACATTGGTAGATGTGCAGGTGAACGAGCCTCTGATAATGTGGCTGATGTGATTAGGTCCTATGATGGTGTCCCCTGAATAGATATGTGGACACAGTTGGCAACGGGCTTTGTTGCAAGGATAGGTTCCTGGGTTAGTGGTTCTGTTGTGTGGTGTGTGGTTGCTGGTGAGTATTTGCTTCAGGTTGGGGGGCTGTCTGTCAGCAAGGACTGGCCTGTCTCCCAAGATCTGAGAGAGTGATGGGTCATCCTTCAGGATAGGTTGTAGATCCTTGATGATGCACTGGAGAGGTTTTAGTTGGGGGCTGAAGGTGATGGCTAGTGGCGTTCTTTTACTTTCTTTGTTGGGCCTGTCCTGTAGTAGGTGACTTTTCTGGGTACTCTTCTGGCTCTGTCAATCTATTTCTTCACTTCAGCAGGTGGGTATTGTAGTTTATAGGATCGCTTGATAGAGATCTTGTCGGTGTTTGTCTCTGTCTGAGGAGTTGGAGCAAATGTGGTTGTATCGTAGAGCTTGGCTATAGACAATGGATCATGTGGTGTGGTCTGGATGAAAGCTGGAGGCATGTAGGTAGGAATAGTGGTCAGTAGGTTTCTGGTATAGGGTGGTGGTTGTATGACCATTGCTTATTAGCACCGTAGTGTCCAGGAAGTGGATCTATTGTGTGGAGTGGTCCAGGCTGAGGTTGATGGTGGGATGGAAATTGTTGAAATCTTGGTGGAATTCCTCAAGGGCTTCTTTTCCATGGGTCCAGATGATGAAGATTTCATCAATGTAGCGCAAGTAGAGGAGGGGCATTAGGGGACGAGAGCTGAGGAAGCTTCGTTGGAAGTCCGCCATAAAAATGTTGGCATACTGTGGGGCCATGCGGGTACCCATAACAGTGTCGTTGATCTGAAGGTATACATTGTCCCCAAATGTGAAATAGTTATGGGTGAGGACAAAGTCACAAAGTTCAGCCACCAGGTTGCCATGACATTATCGGGGATACTGTTCCTGATGGCTTGTAGTCCATCTTTGTGTGGAATGTTGATGTAGAGGGCTTCTACATCCATTGTGGTCAGGATGGTGTTTTCAGGAAGATCACCAGTGGATTGTAGTTTCCTCAGGAAGTCAGTGGTGCCTCTAAGATAGCTGGGAGTGCTGATAACGTAGGGCCTGAGGAGAGAGTCTATATAGCCAGACAGAAAACAAACAATAGGAATAAATGGTCACTTTTCAGAATGGAGAGATGTAAATAGTGGTGTCTGTACTAGGACCAGTGCTGTTCAACATATTCATAAATGATCTGGAAAAGGGGTAAACAGTGAGGTAGCAAAATTAGCAGATGATACAAAATTACTCAAGATAGTTAAGTCCAAAGCAGACAGTGACGAGTTACGAAGGGCTCTCACAAAACTGGATGACTGGGCAACAAAATGGAAGATGAAATTCAGTGTTGATAAATGCAAAGATAAATGCACATTAGAAAACATAATCCCAACTATATATACAAAATGATGAGGTCTACATCAGCTCTTACCACTCAAGAAAGAGATCTTGAAGCCATTGTGGATAGTTCTCTGAAAACATCCACTGAGTGTGCAGTGGCAAGTCAAAAAAGCTAACAGAATGTTAGGATAGGGATTGATAATAAGACAGAAAATACCATAATGTCACTATATAAATCCATGGTATGCCCACGCAATGAAATTAATGTTCAAATTTACAAAAGGATGTACTACTTCACACAACACACAGTCAACCTGTGGAAATTAATGCTGGGGAGACGATGTAAAGGCCAAAACTATAATGAGGTTCAAAAAAGAACTAGATATGTTTGTGGAGGATCGGTCCATCAGTGGCTATTATCTGAGATGGTCAGGAATGAAATTCCCTACTCTGAGTGTTTCTAACCTCTGATTGCCAGAAGCTAGGAGTGGATGACGGGATGGATCACTCAATGATTGCATGTTCTGTTCATTCCTTCTGTAGCACTTGGCACCAGGCCCTGTCAGAAGACTGGATATTGGGCTAGAAGATGGACCATTGGTCTGACAAGTGTATGGCCACTCTTGTGACTAATATTTCAAATATCTCCAGAATGTTGGTTCAAGTCCTCCTATAATAGAGGTTCAAGTCTGAACTCTTCTTAACTTTGAGGACCTGGAGTCTGAACGTTTCCTAGATTGTATTATTGGAATTCAAATATTTGGAGCATAATTTATAAACAGAATTTCATAACTTTTTTTTGTGGGGAGTGTCTGGTGTAGAGAGAGGAACTGAGTTATTGGAGCATGAGTTTTTTGCCTTTCATGAAACACTAATCCACATTGCCCTGAAATATTTCTAAAGAGTTTTGGTCCATCTTTGATTTTCCTCACCTCCTGTGTAGCTTTGAGGGTGCTTGAGAATCTATAAAAAGAGGGAATAGACCGAAAACAATTCAAAAGGGAGTTGGGGAATGTAAGTGGTATCTGGGGTGACATCAGAATTTGGATCCCCCTCCTTCAGCCTGAAATCAGATTTAGGATAGGGATGAAATCATGTCCAGGAGTTTTCATGACAGGAAGTGTCTTCAGACATCAGAAGAATCTTTAATTATGGACAGAATGATTCATTCAGTGGTTGGCATCTGTATCTTATTAAAATATGAAATCCTTCACTGTTCCTCCTTTAAATATGAAGGTATCTCTGTTTTATCCTTTTTGGCTTAGTAGAGCCATATTTTATGTCAGAAGGTTGCAGCCAACCGTTCGAGAGCCTATGAGTTATGTGCACCTTATTTAACCCTGAAAATGTAGA
The DNA here is from genome assembly GCF_965140285.1 of Lepidochelys kempii. Lineage (NCBI taxonomy): Eukaryota > Metazoa > Chordata > Testudines > Cheloniidae > Lepidochelys > Lepidochelys kempii. The sequence goes on along the minus strand of NC_136394.1, from coordinate 18,328,461 downwards.
GCAAATGTGGTGCGAGTGTGTTGCTTTCATGAGAGTCTTGTCTCCTCACACCACCAAACACAACAGAGAAACAGTTCAGTAATTGATTTGAAGGCTCAGTTTCAAATTATGGGGGCAGGGGGCATTGACTGCAAACAATAAACATATGTCTCTCTCCAGGGTCTCCCCTATTGACTCCAGGGCCAACAATTGGGATGTGTCTGTAACACAGTTATCTCAACACTCCCAATCCAACCTCCATTAAATACAGTGGAAAAACTCCCATTACTTCATTGGGACCTTCTTTGCACTTACTCTCAGCATGAGAAAATCCTGATGCTCCCTGTCTCAGGTTTTACAAGATAGAGATATACAGTTTAGGAGCAACAGAACTCAGGAGTTTATGAGGCTGTGCTTGTTTCAGGCCAGATAACCACAGACATAGGCAAAGAACTGCCCTTTCCTATGATTTTCTTTTCCCCTAGAAGTAGTGTTGCTAGATTTAGTTTAGAAGACTAAGTGAAGCCACTGTCCTGTTTTTTTTTTAAAAAAAAGTCATTACAGTTAGCCAACATCAGTCTCTTCTTGCTGTATCTTAACTTTTTTTTTTTAGAGAGTGTGTACACAGAATTCTACAAAACATTCAATACAATTAGGTTTTTTCAATTTTCATACATCAGTTATTACTAGTGGAGGAGCCTCTTACACTGCTGCCTATTTCCAAGACACATTAAGCTGGTCAGATCCAAATTGGGGGCATCAAAGCGCTCTTGACATAGGGTCAGTAGGTAGCCTAAAGTGCAAATTGCTCTGCATTTTCCCAGTATGCTACGTGCCAAGCAGAAATTATGTTTAAAAGGCAATATTTTTATTTGGCCAGTGTGTGTGGATCCAACTGTAGTCAGCAGCTGTGAGGTTAAATTCTGGTTTGCCAGTTGGCTTTAAGGTTTGATAGAGAAACAGCAGCAACAGGTTTTTCAGCTTTGCCAGAGCTTGTAACTGACAGAGGTGTGCAGAGTGATATGGGAAAGAATGGGATGAGGGGGAGGGTGGGGTGGTGACAGAGAGCAGAAAGAGATCTGGGTTTATCAAGGGCAAGCACTTAATAATTGTAGCCATTTGTCACTCTCCAGGTCGATGCTGTTGTCTCTCCAAAAAAAAATTTAAAAATTGGAGATAGCAGGATGGAAAGTTTGGACAAAAATATACAATAAGTTGGAAAGAGTGTTGCCTGCCAAGTTCTCTGGTATTAGAGTTGGCCCACAACTTTGCTCCTTGCTTGTCTTGGCGCTCTAGTTATTGGATTAATATATATGTATTTTATTATTGTTGTCTGTGAAATCTGGCTTATGGCCTAGGGAATAGTGCTAAGTAATAAGGGGAACCTCATTCTCATGAATCAGCTGTGAATGGGAGGTAGGACAGAGGTGATGCTTTCAGTGCAGACTGCACATGAGGAGTTGCATGCAGTATAGTTACAGCTGTGTTGATCCCAGGATATCAGAAAGACAAGGTGGGTGAGGTAATATCTTTTATTTGCTCAACTTCTGCTGGGGAGAGAGACCTGAAGAAGAACTCTATATGGCTTGTAAGTTTGTCTCTCTCACCAAAAGAAGTTGGTCCACTGAAATATATTACCTCACCCACCTTGTCTCTCATAAGGAGTTGCAGCATGCATTGTGCACCATGTTTTCATATATACTTTACCATTTGTAAATAACCATTAGTGAATGCAGCCTTGCAGATATTTGTCTTCTCATCTATAGTTTGCTTTAATCTCTGCTGCTGTGAGGGAGGGTGATACAACGCATAAAGAGGACGGTTTGGAATGAATGGAAGGTATACACCCTTAAAACTCCCATTTGGGTTGCTAAGTTTATGTACTAGGCAGTCTGGGAAATAGGGGGCAGGATATTCCAGTGGTAGGGTTCTAGCCTGGGACTCAAGTTCAATTCCCTGCTCCTCTACAAAGACTTAGTTCCACTGTGCCCCAAATCCCCATTGGTGAAATGCGGATATTAGCACTGGCTAACTTAGAAAAAGTGCTATGAGGATAAATACATTACCGATTGCAAGGCACTCGGATACTAAGGTAATGGAGGCCATATCTGTACCCCAGAGAGAGCACAGAGAGGCGCACATGTTTGCTACACAACAGGGATAAATGCTTTATTAGTAATCACACAGACAGGAGGGACCAGAAGGAGAATCACTTCTAGGTGTAGGAAGCACAAGCAGTTGACAGGTATAGGAAGCTCAGGCAGTTGACAGCCCTCTTGGCATAAATCATTTTGTTAAATAAATGACACAAGGGAGAGCATGCTTCCTAGAGGAGAAGAAAAGAAGTCCCTAATGGGCTTAATAAACTGAAAATTTGGAAAAGAATAATCCAAGTCTAGAGGGAGGTTGTGTCTGTCTGACAGGAGCTGTAGTCTGCAAATTAAGCAGATGTCCAGGTCAGCTTCAGCAATCTGCAAAGGGAGGAGGTTATTGCTGGAAAAAAACATCTCAGCAAGAAAGCAATAAAATCTGGACTATCTAGCTGCATTTACAAATAGCAAAATCCAAGGTAATTACTGTAGTAAGAACGCAAATATTTGTTGAAAAGCGTTGTTTTTAAAATAGTTGATTTTAATATATTTGGATTCATTTTGGAGAAGAGGGGGAACTGGCCTCCAGGATTCTTCCCTAACTCTTACCCTCAGAGGCCACACAATATAGCGGCAATCAGGGCTTGATTCAGGACCCCTCTAAAAGCAGCCAGTGCTGTGTCATATATCCATCGCAGGGAACTGCACAGGACAGATGGTAGATACTTAGTGGCACTGCCTTCATTGCTCAGAAAAAATAGATCTAGCCCAGGAACAAAACTCATACCCTGCATGTTGCTAGTTTACTATAGCGCTAGTTTAATAAATCTTTCCCCTCACCTGCCAGGTACCTCACCACCATCACCAGACCACTCAGGTTATGGCTCCACTAGAGAGCACTGGAGCAGCTTTGCCACTGTAAGCTCTCTAGTGTAGCCACTCTAAGCCAATGGAAGAGAGCTCTCCTGTCAGATTAATTACTCCAGCCCCTGCGAGCAGCGGTAGCGATGTCAGTGGGAAAAGCTCTCCTGCCGACATAGCGCTGACCACACTGGGGCTTAAATTGGCATAAATTATGTCACTCTGGGGCGTTGGCTAATTCACAGCCCTGCACGACATAACTCATGGTGATTTAAACTGTAGTGTAGCCAGAGCCCCAGTGTTCCTTTCAGTGAAGGAGAATTGGAAGCACCTTCCTGCAGAGTCAGTAGTATTCCAACAGCTGGCTGAGCTTGAGAGTGAGAAACCGCCTTCTGTCCCTAAAAGGTTGAGTGATGGTACCTCTGTAGTTCAATGGCCCAAGTCCGGGACTCTTGTTTGTAACATACAAATGGAGTATGCTGCCATTAGACAGCCGAGCTAGCTCCAGTCATTTTTTTTAGAAATGTATTTCTAAAATAGGCAATCAGCATAAATAAATAAGCCATTAATTAAACACAGTAAACTTCCCAACACTAATGACTTCAAGTGAGCAGTAAACAACTTCAAGCAATTCAGAAATGAATTGGCTGATTTGAGAGTGTCCATATTGTAGTAACATAGATGTGAATGATAACAAAAGGTTATCCAGTACAATGCAGGATTGTTCTGTATGATATCCCCCACGCCCCCGACCCCAATGCTCCTTGCAATGAGGTTTCTGCCACTTCCCCTAAGAGATTATTTCACAGCTTAATATATTTTGGTGCCAGAAAGTTTTTTCCCTTTCATATTTAGCCTTATTTTTGCATTACTTACTTGTAGCCAATTGCTCCCAGTTATGCCTGTTTCTGCTATGTTAAATTCCTCTCCCTGGTATTTACACTTCTCAGATATGTGTGAGTTGTTACTGCATCCTCCCTCCATTCTTAGCCAAGCTATGCATACACAAACTGCTGAATTTTCCTCCTAAGTCAGCCTCTGAAATATTTTTTTATTACTCATCTGTGAACTCCGTTTGGTTTGTTAGGACCTAACTGGTAACAAGGTGCCTTGCATTACAAGTTCATTCACAGAAGAGCTCTGTAGAAAGGAACTATTCTCTCTGTTTTGCATGCCATGATGCCTTTGTGTACATTCAGTCAAAACCTGGCTTTGTCCAGTTTTGCTTCTTTATCATGTTGCAAATACCTGTCTCATTTGCTGTCTGTCATGGTTCCACATATAGGATCACATTAAATGATTAAAAGATGAGCTCACAGTTTTTAAGATGCAAAGGCAAGACCAGTTAACTTCTAAGTTGCCTTACCTTCTATCACATGATATCAAAACACGCACTGCGTGGTAATCTTCTTACAACTAACCGGAGGGTTGGCAAAAACCTGTCATTCATCCAAGATGGGAAACCGAGTACACAAGGAGCCACAGGACTCTTTCCCCAGGAGCCAATGTAGTTGGGGCATATGGCTGCAGCATTCTGTTGGGGACTGCACAATACGCTCTACTGGTATCCACTGCTGCTTGACACAGGAGGTAAATATAACCACTCTGGCCAGGGAGAGATCAGCCATTAGTGGTGCCTTACTATTTTTATTCCAGGATTTAATGTAATGAGGGAAAATCATAATCCCAGAATAGGGGAAGATGAAAGGTCTCGTCTTGGTCAGAGTTTAGGTGTGTTGAGTGATGCAATTCTTGGAGAAGGAAGAAGGTCCCTCCTGCAGTTAAACAAAAATATAGGAGTACATTACATTAGAAAGAGAAGTTTTCGAAGTTTTATATGCCATCCTGAAGCCAAGCAGGATTGCCAACTGGGCAGAATAACACAGTTTAGCCACTCCCTCCGCATCAAAACAGGACTGCTTTACTTCTTGCTCTCTTTCCCCAGAACAAAAGAAAAAGACGAGAAACAGCTCTTGAGCAGATGTTTAGCAAATTAGCATCTGGCGTGTGGTGCTGTGAAAGGGCAGTCTGGCCTCTAGACAAAGCTTTTGTAGCAAGTGTCCTTTGTGCGCTGCTCTGGGTAAGTAGCCTGTATTTTGCCTAGGAAATTCCTTGCTCTCAGTAGTGGAATTCGTGGGCAAGACCGCAATCTGTACCTGGGAGTTCTACCTGCACCTTTCAGCAAGGAAAATCTAGTGAAGAATAATTCACTTTATTGTCAACCTATCTGTCAATTCTTCAAATGTGATAGATAGTATCCAAAGGGAGAGCGCAAGGAAAGGGACTGGGAAAGGGAGTGATGAAAGAAAGAAAGAAAGAAAGAGAAAGAAAGAAAGAAAGAAAGAAAGAGGCTGGAGACAAGCACCTGGAAGACAAAGGCAGTTGGTATTTCTGAATTAATGAGATGACAGAGAAGCAGTTTGCAGAGTGGCATCAGTGCCAGAGGGAGCTGGAGTTGCTGTAATTCTGATTAAGGTGGCAGTGATGGCTTGGGATTTCCTAGCCCATAGCCTTGAGGAGAGTGGCTGGGCCCTACATGGGGACAGGGGGAAAGTACAGTGTCCCCACACTCATTCCAGATGCCCTGGTCATTGTGAGGGTTGCAGGGTGGTAGTGGAACCTCTTCATGGGAGGGAGACTCAACAGACCTGGTTGACAAACTAAAATTGCACCAGTTTAACTAAATCGGCTTCTAAACTGGTGTCATTACCAGTCCTAAATAGGTTTAAGAGCAGCTAATATAGACCAACTTAATGTAAATCAATATGAGCAATAACTGACTTGGGAGTATTGTTTCATATTCTCTGTGTATATATAAAGCCTGCTGCAGTTTCCACGATATGCATCTGAGGAAGTGAGCTGTAGCTCACGAAAGCTTATGCTCTAATAAATTGGTTAGTCTCTACGGTGCCACAAGTACTCCTTTTCTTTTTGCGAATACAGACTAACACGGCTGTTACTCTGAAACCTGACTTGGGAGTGTCCATGCAAGGGATTTGCACCAGTTTAACAACATCAATTTAGAAACCAATTTAGTTAAATCCGTTCAACTTCTGTGTAGATCAAGCCTTAAGGAGAACATCCAGGAAATAATTTCAAGGGACATATTTTTCACTGAAACAATGAATGTCAGACAACAAAAATTATGCAAATATATCAAAAATCTTTCACAATAGAAAACAAATTCTTATTCATCTAGCATGGACTTTGTAATGCTGCTATCTTTCTGTAAGAGAAGCAGAAGTGGGGGAAAGGTGTGAAAAATTTGTAGGTGAATATGAATTAAGTATTTTAAGTTTACATGAGGATCCTAGGAGACTTGAACTCTGAGAGAGGCTTTCTCCCCAAAATGCAAAGCTTATTATCTCTGCAAGGATAATCAGGACTGTATGGCAATCAGGTGTTTTAGCATGTGAGGATTTCCTATAAAGTGAAAAATTAAATACAGAGTTTCTGCACTCTGAAGGGGTTGTTAATGTACTTGAGGTTTTTATCACCCCCAATCAAATCTGTTTTCTAATGTAATACATTTCTCTTGCTTTCTAAGCTTGATGTCTCTCTCCCGCTCCCACCCCCCACCTCTGTAGCATTAATGTACTTCCCTAACAACAATTAAAATGTTGACACCTGGCTTGGCTATGCAGATGAGGATTTGATTTTCTGTAATTATATGTTATCACTCACATTCAGTAGCAATTTTACCTTCTGAATAGTATGATAACACTTATTAATTCAATAAAAGAAATCAATTCACAGGCAATTTCAAAATGTAACACTGTGGTAACTGAGCACCAACCAATCAGATTATGTATCTGACATTGTGCCTTGTCATTTAATCAGTAATGGGTGATTGCAAAAGCAGATATATGTCAGATGTTAATTAAGAATAACACTGTTTGGGACCATAATGTTAACAGTGGCTGTTTTGTTATGATGCTGTTCTGAACATAGCTAATATTTGACTTGCACTTAAGTAGTATTTACAGTAAATGGAACGATAAGGATATTTATTCTGTCTTTGTGTTCCAGTAGACGTATTACATTTTCTTTTTAATCAGTGGAACAAACTCACTGTTAATGGACCACATTGCAGTGTGTGTGTTTGTGTATGTGAGGTGGTAGTGATGGTTTTGTTTATAGTGAACACACATGAGCTTATCTTTTAGAAGACTGTGTAGTCTCACTTTTCCAGGGCTTTTTTTCTCCCCACAGTGTTGTACTTGGCACCTACCGATCACCTTTTTCTTCAGGTTAATGTTGTAACAGTGAAAATTAAATGTAAAAGTTTGCATATTCACCACCTCTGATCCCTACTAAATCCCTCCCCTCCTCATCCTCCTCCCATTCTGCAGGGGATGTTACTGACATTCTCCAAGAGATAATCAACAACCACCAATGTGACCTCTCCCTTGCCTTCCATTATTTTCTCCTCAGTTGCTGGTGGTGTGTCGCTCACTTTTCTGCTCTATCCCTTTTCTTGCCCTAGCAACCCAATTCCCTTTGACCTTCTGATCTCCCTACCCCCATTCTCACTATGTTCCTCACTTTCCCCTTAACCTCTCACTTCCATCAAGTTCCCTCCATTCACAATACAAACATGTTATGTTTACCCCCATCCTTAAAAATACCCCACCCTTGACCCTACTCCCATCCTTTCCCTTCACTGATTCGTAGATTCCAAGGCCAGAGAAGGGGCCATTGTGATATCAAGTCTGACCTCCGGTATAATATAGGCTATAGAATTTCCCCAAAATAATTCCGACAGCAGATCTTTTAGAAAAATATCTAGACTTAATTTAAAAATGGTCAGTGATGGAGAATCCACCATGACCCTTGGTAAATTGTTCCAGTGGTTAATTAGGCCTGGTCTACACTGGCAAGTTTCTGCACAGTAAAGCAGCTTTCTGCGCTGTAACTCCCGAGATGTACACACGGCCACGCCACTTCGTGTGCAGAAACTGTGCAGTTGCAGCGCTGTAAAAAAAAACAAAACCCACCCTGACGAGAGGCGTGGAGCTTTCTGCGGCAGGGGTACAGCGCCGCAGTGCCAATGTAGACACCCTGGTCGATTACAGCCTTGCGATTGGCCTCCGGGAGGTCTCCCACAATGCCTGTTCTCACCTCTCTGGTCATTGATTTGAACTCTACTGTCCTGCCCTCAGGTGACCAACCGTGCGTCCCACCCCTTAAATTCCTTGGGAATTTTGAAAGTCTCCTTCTTGTTTGCTCGGTGATGCGTGCAGTGGTCTCAGCGCATCTTTCCAGGTGACCATGCCTGCTCCATGCACCAGGCGATCCCCTGCTTGGAGCAATGCCGAGCTGCTGGACCTTATCTGCTTTTGGGGAGAGGAGGCTGTCCAGTCCCAGCTGTGCTCCAGTCATGGGAATTATACCTACGGACAGATTTCATGATGCGTGACGGAAAGGGGCCATGACCGGGACACACTGCAGGGTCAAAATGGAGGAGCTGCGGAACGCCCACCACAAGGCGCTGGAGGCAAACCGCCAGTCTGGTGCTGCGTCCATGAGCTGCTGGCTCTACAGAGAGCTGGACGCGATACTGGATGGTGACCCCACGTCCACTGCGAAGGCCACTGTGGATACTTCAGTGGCTCGTGTGCCAGTAGAGAGTGGACAGAGCCAGGAGGAGAAAATCTTGGAAGAGGATCAGAGGCAGAGGACGACTCGGAGGTCAAAGATGCATGCAGCCAGGAGCTCTTTTCTACCCTGGAGGATGCTAGCAAGACACAGCTGTTGGAGCTTGGCAAAGTGGACACGCTCCAGGTGCGACTAACACTGCAAACTGAGCAGCACCGCGCCTGCCCTCCCCTGCAGCCGCTGTCACAAAATTCTTTCCCATGCATCCCTCCCCTCCCCCATCCCCCGACGCTGCCAACACACTCTTATCAACCTCCTGGCTTCAGTCTGTACCCGCTGCATTCCACTCCTCCCTCGTCACAGTCCAGCACTGCGGACTCCCAGTACCCACTGCACTCAACACCCGTCCCTCTGCAGGTTAGCCCTTTTGAAGTACAATTCCCGCTACACTGTACTCCAAAGGAGAAGGTTGGATATGATTTTTTTAACCATCCCGGGACCCCATCTCCTCTTGGGACCTTCCCTTCCCCCATCCCCCTCAGTGCTGATGTGTTTTTTTTGTTTGTCTCTCTCTTACAGTTGTTGTTTTTTAATAAAAGAATTGTTTTTGTTTGAAAGCAATCTTTATTCTATTAATTGAAAGCAAACGGAGCCCTTCATAGTGCATCGTCTGCGCCAATCACAGTCACCTCCTAGCATTACAAGCGCTGCACTCCCGAGCATAGCAACAAATATTAGTGGCTTTCAGCTTCAAATTGCTGCCTCAAGGCATCCCTGATCCTTATGGCCCCGCCCTGCACCCCTCTAATAGCCCTGGTCTCTGGCTGTTAAAATTCAGCCTCCAGACGCTGAGCCTCAGCGGTCCGGCCCTGAGTGAAGCTTTGACCCTTCCCTTCACAAATATTATGGAGCGTACAGCACATGGCTATAAGCATAGGAATATTGTCATCAGCCAGGTCCAGCCTCCTATATAGGCAGCGCCAGCAGGCCTTTAAATGGCCAAAAGCACACTCAACAGTCATTCTGCACTTGCTCAGCCTGCATGACAATGTGATCCCTCCACTCGTTGGTTGTTTCCGAGCCCGAAAGTGGCGTTCCATTGTGGTCAGCACCTCTGTGAATGCCATCAGCAATCTTGTGTTGTACCTACTACGCATGGTGAGATCAATGTCAAACTCCTCTTGCCACTAGTTATGTGTTAGTGAGAGCGAGCATCATATTGGTCAACAGTGCGGGATCCATTCCTGCAGACGGAAGAGGCAGAGCGTGCAGTACACAAACCAATGAAAGATGGTGCCAAATGCGGGACGGAAGCACAGGGATTGCTGTGATGCGAAGCAATGGATCATGGGACATTGGGACAGGACACAGGATGCCCCGCGACCCCCTGTGCCTTCCCACTACTCTTAGCAGCAGAAGAGGAAGAGATGCTCTGTGGGATAGCTGCCCAGAGTGCACCGCTCCGAATACCGCTGCAAGTGCCCCAAGTGTGAACACGCTATTGCTCAGGCAGCTGACAGTGTGAACACACAACAGCTATTTCCCTTCAGCGCTCTCTGAGCAGCACTGTACCTGCCGGCGCAGTAACTCTGCCAGTGTAGACATACCCTTACTTTTACTTTTAAATATTTTTGCCTTATTTCCAGTCTGAACTTGTCTAGCTTCAACTTCTAGCCATTGAATCATGTTACACCTTTCTCTGCTAGATTGAAGAGCTCATTATTAAAGATTTGTTCCCCATACAGATACTTATAGACTGTGATAAAGTTACCTGTTAACCTTCTCTTCGTTAAGCTTAAATAGACTCAAGGAGCTCAATCTATTTCTATATGGCATTATCATTCTTGTGGCTCTTCTCTGAACCCTCTCCAGTTTATCAACATCCTTCTTGTATTGCTGGCACCAGAAATAAACACAGTACTCCAGCAGTGGTCGCACCAGTGCCAAATACAGAGGTAAAATAGCTTCTCTTTTCTCCTCTCGAGATTTCCCTGTTCATGCATCCCAGGATCTTATTAGCTCTTTTAGCTACAGAGTCACATTGGGAGCTCATGTTCAGCGTGATCCCCAAATCCTTTTTAGAGTCATTGCTTCCCAGGATATTGTTCCTCATCCTGTAAGTATGGCCTGCATTGTTTGTTCCTAGACGTATGCATTTACGTTTAGCCATGTTAAAATGCATATTGTTTGCTTGTGCCCAGTTTACCAAGTGATCCAGATCACTGTGAATGAGTGACCTATGAACTCACCAAACTGAATGTGCCATCAACAGATTTCACTTCAAGTTCCACTCCTCTATAGCTGCCCTTCAGTCTGGTTTTCACTCTTTCTACTCCAATGAAATTGTTCTCACACAGGTTGCTAATGACTGTGTAGTCAAATCCAAGGGCCCTTTCCTTCATCTTCCTCCTCCTCAACTTCTGACTTTCCTTTTAAGCCTTCAATCATAGCCTGCTTGGAATCATGTCTTTCCTCGTCTTTCATGACTCACTCCTTTCTTAGTTATTCTGCTTTTTTTCTTGAGTGTCTCAGTGCATCCGCTGCTTCCTCCTCCTCCTCCTCCCCTTCCTTTCTCTTTCTCAAGGTACGCTCCTTCACTCACTTTTTTCTGAATAGCTAAAGCTATTGTCTGGGCTCTCATAATTTCCTGCCTTCCTGTCTTGACTACTTTAACCAGTTCCTTTCTAGTCTTCACTTCCCCCAGGTTTATTCAAATCTTTGTGGCTGTGATCATTTACATATACATATTTTCTGAAGACCATCCCACCTTCCTCCTTTACCCAAGGATTCAGGGACAGCCCCAGCCTGAGGAAACCTTGGTAACATGGCTGCCCACAGCCAGGAAGCTGATCAGGCCAGAAGTGGTATGGAGGCATAGAGCCTCTTGTAGATGGGTGTGGCCTCCCATTGATTTCTGGGGATTGACAATGCTTGGGAGCAGGCCACAGGGATATTGAGAGGGTCGATATCTGTTAGGGGATTCTCACAGAGATTTGCCTCCTCTGAGGCCTTTTCTATTCCCCTCCCGCCTCCACAGATGGGGACGATCTGGCCACTATTACTAACTCTGGGCCTGATCCTGCAAGTTTACAGCACTTCCTGATATGTGCTCTTGACTCTCAAAGGTTTCACTGGGCGTTGAGGGCACTCAGACCCTGGCCCTCAGTTTTCTGTTTTCACTCTAAATTTGAGGACCCATTTGTTCCGTTGGATTAAAACCCACCAATCCAGGTAAATTAAAATGAGAACAGGTAAAATTTGCCTTGAAAAACCTGCTACATTTAAGCCTAGCAGAATGGTGTCATGTTCACACAACCTTCCTTTCCAATTAAGTTAGAATGAAGGCCACCAGCCATTAAGTTTCACAAAGCAAGAGAGAGATGCAAAGAACCTCCAATAAAGTTGTAAACTTCAATTACAGAACACCAGCCCAGGGTTCTGATCTTTCATTGGACAGGCAGCTAATTTTATTACAATAGCAGCATCATAAATGAGCAGCTTTGGGGCATTGTCTATTCATTTAATAGTCTGAATAGTCATTAAATCTTACAAATTGGCACCAAGAGTTTGATGTTTTAGCAACTTATTCATTGAAAGGGGGAGGAAAAGCTCAGCTTTAGATCATTTATGTTTTCTGTTTGTTAAACCATTTTCCTTTATTGGCTGCCTAAAATACAGTCATTTTTACAACCTAGGGTAAAATATCCAGTTAAAGTGGTTCACTAATGGCTGATTAACAGAACATCAAGTGTGTAAAACCATTTGGTGTGAAGTTCCAGCAAGGAAAGAGCTTATTCTCTGGCCCAAAATGTCATTGGTTTCGGACAGTGGGAGAAGGATGGCAAGTTCAAATAGGTTTCAGAGTAACAGCCGTGTTAGTCTGTATTCGCAAAAAGAAAAGGAGTACTTGTGGCACCTTAGAGACTAACCAATTTATTTGAGCATGAGCTTTCGTGAGCTACAGCTCACTTCATCGGATGCATACCGTGGAAACTGCAGCAGACTTTATATATACACAGAGAATATGAAACAATACCTCCTCCCACCCCACTGTCCTACTGGTAATAGCTTATCTAAAGTGATCATCAGGTGGGCCATTTCCAGCACAAATCCAGGTTTTCTCACCCTCCACCCCCCCACACAAATTCACTCTCCTGCTGGTAATAGCCCATCCAAAGTGACAACTCTTTACACAATGTGCATGATAATCAAGTCTGGCTATTTCCTGCACAAATCCAGGTTTTCTCACATCCCCCCCACCCCCATACACACACAAACTCACTCTCCTGCTGGTAATAGCTCATCCAAACTGACCACTCTCCAAGTTTAAATCCAAGTTAAACCAGAACATCTGGGGTGGGGGGAGGAAAAAACAAGAGGAAACAGGCTACCTTGCATAATGACTTAGCCACTCCCAGTCTCTATTTAAGCCTAAATTAATAGTATCCAATTTGCAAATGAATTCCAATTCAGCAGTTTCTCGCTGGAGTCTGGATTTGAAGTTTTTTTGTTTTAAGATAGCGACCTTCATGTCTGTGATTGCGTGACCAGAGAGATTGAAGTGTTCTCCGACTGGTTTATGAATGTTATAATTCTTGACATCTGATTTGTGTCCATTTATTCTTTTTCAAATAGTTCAAATAGGTAACCCCGTCACCCAGTTTTGTGAGATCCCTTTGTGTCTTTTCAGAGTCATTGAACAGCACTAGTCCCAGTACAGATCCTTGGAGGACACTGCTATTTACACCTCTCCATTGTGAAAACTTACAATTCTTTTCTAATGACAGGTTTCAGAGTAACAGCCGTGTTAGTCTGTATTCGCAAAAAGAAAAGGAGTACTTGTGGCACCTTAGAGACTAACCAATTTATTAGAGCATAAGCTTTCGTGAGCTACAGCTCACTTCCTCAGATGCATATCGTGGAAACTGCAGCAGGCTTTATATATACACAGAGAATATGAAACAATACCTCCTCCCACCCCACTGTCCTGCTGTTTAGCTTATCTAAAGTGATCATCAGGTGGGCCATTTCCAGCACAAATCCAGGTTTTCTCACCCTCCACCCCCCCACACAAATTCACTCTCCTGCTGGTGATAGCCCATCCAAAGTTACAACTCTTTACACAATGTGCATGACAATCAAGTTGGGCTATTTCCTGCACAAATCCAGGTTTTTTAATTTAGGCTTAAATAGAGACTGGGAGTGGCTAAGTCATTATGCAAGGTAGCCTGTTTCCTCTTGTTTTTTCCTACCCCCCCCCCCCCCAGATGTTCTGGTTTAACTTGGATTTAAACTTGAAGAGTGGTCAGTTTGGATGAGCTATTACCAGCAGGAGAGTGAGTTTGTGTGTGTATGGGGGTGGGGGGGATGTGAGAAAACCTGGATTTGTGCAGGAAATAGCCCAACTTGATTGTCATGCACATTGTGTAAAGAGTTGTCACTTTGGATGGGCTATCACCAGCAGGAGAGTAAATTTGTGTGGGGGGGTGGAGGGTGAGAAAACCTGGATTTGTGCTGGAAATGGCCCACCTGATGATCACTTTAGATAAGCTATTACCAGCAGGACAGTGGGGTGGGAGGAGGTATTGTTTCATATTCTCTGTGTATATATAAAGCCTGCTGCAGTTTCCACGATATGCATCTGAGGAAGTGAGCTGTAGCTCACGAAAGCTTATGCTCTAATAAATTGGTTAGTCTCTAAGGTGCCACAAGTACTCCAATTCTTTTCTAGTCTTTGTTTCTGATCTTTTATCCAGTTACAGATTCATGAGAGGACCTTTCTTCTTATACCATGATGGGTTACTTTGCTTAAGAAACTTTAGTGCAAGACCTTCTCCAAGGCTTTCTGAAAGTTCAAGTATACTATATTACTGGGATCACCCTGGTCCACATGTTTGTTGACATCCTCAAAGGAATCCAAATACATTGGTGAGGCATGATTTCCCTTTACAAAAGCCATGTTGACTCATCCCCAACATACCAAGTTCATCTATGTGTGTGATAATTCTGTTCTATATTATAGTTTCAGCTAGTTTGCCTGATACTGATGTTAAGTTTACTGTCTTGTAGTTGCCAGGATCGCCTCTTGAGCCTTTTTTAAGAAATCGGTTTTACATTAGCTATCCTCCAGTCATCTGGTACAAAGTCTGATTTAAATGATAGGTTACATACCACAGTTAGTAATCCTGCAATTTCATATATGAGTTCCTTCAGAACTCTTGGGTGAATACCATCTGGTCCGATGACCTATTACTGTTGAATTTCTCAGTTTGTTCTGAAACCAACTCTACTGACACCTGACTCTGAGACAGTTCCTCAGATATTTGACCTAAAAAGAATGGCTCAGGTGTGGGAATTTCACTGACATCCTCTGCAATGAAGACCAATGCAAAGGATTCATTTTGCTTCTCTGCAATGGCCTTGTCTTCGTTGAGTTCTCCTTTAGCACTTTGATAGTCCAGCGGCCCCACTGATTGTTTTGGCAGACTTATTGTTTCTGATGTACTTCTGATTTGCCCCAATGTGTGTGCATTGGGTTATTATTGTAGGTTGGCTCAACCATACAAGCTTGGCTGCAGTGGGTTTTTTAAGAGGAAGAAGATAATTTGTTTTCAATTATGCACAGAAAACGAAGTGATTACATGAACTTTGCTAAAAGATAAGTTAAAAAAAAATATAGATCAGATCTTGGGACTCACCAATTTTAACTGGTTAATATTACTTATAATTTGTTTTGTGTTAGTGCCTAAATTCCCCTATCAACCCTATCATTACGGTAGACACTGTACACACACACACAAATATAAAAGCCAGTCGTAGTGGATAGCCAAGATGGTTAGGAACATTGCCCCATGCTCTGGTTTTCCCTAAGCTTCTGATTGCCAGAAGCTGGGAATGGGCAACAGGGGATGGATCACTTGATAAATTTTCCTGTGCTGTTAATTTCCTCTGAAGCATATGGCACCAGCCACTGTGGGAAGACAGGATACTGGGGTAGATGGACCATTAGTCTGACCCAGCATGGCCATTTTATGTTACCTTATGTTGTTTTATGTAGCCCCAAGGACCTTACAATTAAAACCACCACATCCCTTTAAATTAAGTTGAAGATGGGGGGGGGGGGTTGTCATTTTTACTTGTCTTTCATATGAATTTTCACCAATCTTACCCAACTCTGTATCATAAATGCAAAATCTGGAAGGGGCTGGGGGGTGGGGGGAAGAGAAGAGAAGAGAAGGGAGAGACAGAGTTAACAGATCGCTAAATATTTTGACACACTTGCATGCTTCCACCAGTGGAGGAACTGCAGATGTTCTCATTAGTGCACGCTTTCTACCTGTGGCATATTCTGTGTTTTAGGGATGTCAGATGTGATTTGCTGAGCAGAGTTTTTCCAAGAAGCTCCAAAATAGCCTTTACTGCAGAAGGATAAAGATGGGCTTTCAAAATTTAAATAGACCTGGGCAAGCATTCGGTCCATTTATCAAAGCCCCTGCAGGCGCCATAGCAAAGCAGGGGAAATGTTAATCAATATTGGGAGTCAGAGCTGGGGAAGCAAAAATGTTACTTAATAAGTCACCGAATCTTAAGGGCTTTGATTGCTACATGTGAAATTCCCTGAGAGAGAAGGGTTATGCAATATTAAAATCATCAGCTCAGGCTGGTTTCCTTGCCAACTTCTTTTTCTTTATATTTTGTGAACAGATTAAGTAATTAAATAACAGTAAAAAAAATATTGGCATCATTCAACAAGCCTCATGGCAATTTGTTGTCATATGACACAACTCCACTACTTGTGATCCAATTGGTGTAGTCTGTGGATTCTTCAAAGAGAGGCTGAACAAGGGAATGGGACTGTTACATAAAGAAAAACTGACTCTTGCTTAACCCTTCCTTTAGTGCCAAATCCTAGACCCACTGAATAGCAAAGTTCCCATTGACTTCAATGGGATCAGGAGTCGGCCTCTAATAAATACTTGTATACAATAAAAACATTGAAGTTGGGGTGGGTTAGTGGGTGAATGAGTATCCGTGAGGATTCTGCATTAAAGACGGCACTGCTGCATTTCCCCCTCATTTCTTCTCTTAAGTCTGGCCTTGATGTACAGCTTAATTCTGGCATTTTCTCTACAGAGCTCAACCAATAAATGTAGAAATAAATAATGTGCAATTAGTTCAAGCTAACTGGTCTACAAAGTTTGAGATCTGTGACACAGTGATTAGACCTTCTATGAATGGATTTAGAGCAGGAAAGTGTGTGTATATTGGGGGAGGCAGTTCATGGGCTGCAGGGTTTGGTCAAGCTGGTACGGAGTAGCGATTCGTAAAAGCAGTGCCAACAGAAGCATGGTAATATAAATGCACAAATAACCTCGCGATATGGAGGGATTTTGCCTTTAACTTGTTTACGCCTTTATGAAGTATGGAATGGTTTAGTTGCCTAGCTAGATAGCATTAACTTGCTATTATCTGAGAAATAATACCCATTAGTAAGCTCTGACTTGTATATTTATTTCCTGTGTTTCTTATCTACTGTAGATTAATATAACTTCTTCCATCGAAATCAGAACTTTGAGTTTCCTCTGGCAGGAATTCAGATACCGTACTTTGTCCATTAGCTCTCAGGCCTAACAGGTTTACCCCTTCCTGTTCAATGAATATATAGGTATTTCTGTCTCTTGCTATGCACCAAGAATATCCCTTGGCACAATAATGATCTTTTGAACTTGTATAGAACCTTCTATGCTGAGGACTTCTAAACATTTTACAAGCACTAATTAATCAACCATCATAACCTCATGAAATATTACTTATTCCCATTTCACAAATGAGAAGATTGTGGCAAAGAGATAAGTGATTTGCCCAAGGTCAGAACTTGGAATAGAACCTAGGACTGTGGTTTCCCAGTCCTGTATCTTACCCGCAAGATTATCCTTACTGCCAGCAGGTCTCATTTTTACTATATATCCTGTTACAGATCATATAAGCAAATCTATTGGTGAATGGGGTGTCACCACCATCGACTTTACAACAAAGGACAGATCTGTCCCTTCTAAGCCATAGGCTTTGCCGAATATGCTTTCCCACACATGGATTTTATGCAAAGCCGGTTATTTAGAACAACCAAACTAGCGATAGACCATCTACTCAAGATCGCCATCTTCTGTAGTCAGCTACCCCTGCACTAACTGACTGAGTTACCACTGCTCCTGGTCACTGATACCTTGCTGAGTTTTAAAAAACTAAAACAATAATGTACATAAAAGTTATATATTGAAGACCAGGATGTTGTTTCTTTCCAAATATTTAAATAATCCTTGTCTACCTTTTGCCTGTGATGTATGGTTCTTAACCTTGAGATTGCCTAGCAGTTAATTGGATTTTCTAAAATTCCCCTGTATTCATAGTCAAGCCAGTATTTAGCATACATCCCCAAAGTTTTATCTGAATCTCCTGGTCACTAAAAGTTCCATTATACTTTGAGAGCTCTCAATCCCTTTGTTGTATTACAGGCTTAAGTAATGTACATAATCATTTCAAAGGCAAGTAAAATTCTGACTGCCATAAGCTCTGTACTCCAACAAATAACATTTCAAGACTTCGGCATTCTCAAATAGATTTGGACAGCGATTTGAAAGGATACAATATAGATCTTAAAATGCATGGTTGATTTAGTTTAAGCTGTGATATTAAAGGTGGATAAAATCAGAAATAAGCTTTCACTTGCAAGGTCATTATTTCTTTCTTCTAGGTCATTTGATATATTTGCTAGTATATTGGAGAGCCCAACAACCGAACAAATGCTTATCCATGGTACCACAATTTCCCCACCATCCTACATGATATCATTGGTTCTCAGCTTTCAACCTGTATGGTGTTGCATAGTGACACTAGATAGTAGAATTGGGATCTCTGCTCTGTATTGAACAGTGCACCAAAGAGTGCTGTGAATTTTTACTACACTTCTAAAATCCCTTTTCTCACCTGTTCTCTCTGTGGAAAATCTCAAGTCCATCCTAATACCAAGGCATTTCACTCAGAGGCAGTCTGTGGGCCTCTTGAGCAGGTGAAGGAAAGCTGGGTTTAATTAAAGCCGCATTGTGAAGACAGTCGTTGTCTTTTTTTATTTTTTGCAGGATTTATCTGGGAGGATTTTTCTATCAGGGAAGAACTCTTTCTATTGTAAGTGGCATCTTGGGGACTTGATCCCTGTATCTCTTCCCTCTAAGGCTGTGGTTTCCAAACTTGGTTCGCGACTTGTTCAGGGTAAGCCCCTGGTGGGCCGCGAGACACTTTGTTTATCTGAGCGTCTGCAGGTACAGCCACTTGCAGCTCCCAGTCGCCGCGGTTCGCTGTTCCCGGCCAATGGGAGCTGCAGGAAGGAACGCGGGCTGGGCCACCTCTTAATACAATGATAATAGTTAATCTTCAAGACACTCTTGATGCCACCAGTTATGTAGTCATTCCAACCTCAGCCATTCTAACTGTCTCCTTTCTTCACCACTTAGACACTCTCAAAGTCCTCTCTTTCCTCTGTAACATCACAAATCTTTCCCTTTGTTACACTAAAATCCTTTTCCATGTGCTATGTCCTCCTGATTTTATTACTTTTTCTCTGGCCTCCTTCCATGTCAGGTCTCCTCGATGACTTCAGTCCAAATGAAGGACTTTCTTCTATCACTCTGACCACCTGAACCCTCTCTTGGATCCTTTTTGTTGCCTCTTCGTCCATCAAAGTCAAGCTTTCCCACCTTTTATGCTCTGCATAATCTCTCAACTGCCTAAATCTCCACTTTCATTTTTCCCACTGTCCTCCTCACTCCTGATTCGTTTCTCATCACTGATCCCTTCATCTCCTATTTGCACTCTTTGCTTTTTTCTTTTTCATGTTGCCTTCTAGGATTGGACAAGTCTCCAATTTCTTTTCCACCAAACCCCTTCCAAATCAATTTCTTCCATGATAGCTTCCAATATTAATCTTTCCTGCAGTGATAAATCCACACCTTCCTGCACCTAAACTATTCCCCCATCTTCTTTTAGGTTTGGGATAGATTGCAAACTTTTTAGGAGAAGGGCAGAGTCTTTCTGGGCTTCCTTGAAGCACTGTATACATTTATTTAACTATACAAAGAATAATAAGGTAGAGCAGTAAGTAGTGCAGCTCTGAGACCAGTAAAGCAGTGGAGAAAAAGTAAGAGGACAGTTGGATCCTAAAAGATCCAGAGGAAAATGCATGGGGATAAAAAATGGCAAGTTAGAGTAAGGAAGTACAGTAAGTAGATTACAAGATGGAGTTGTTCTCTGTACAAGGGGACAGCACAAGACCTGTCTACCACTAAATCTTCAGAAAAAGGCTTAAATGGGACTTGAAGATGTATAAGTCTTGTGCTGGCCTTCAGCATAGGACTGAACTTAATCCTAGAAGTGTTTCACAATTACTGCTCTCCATCCAGAAATTTTTTTAGAAAAAACCTTTCGGTGGTGGGAAGATTACAAGAACTGCTCTCCATTCCAACTCACAACTGCAAGAGCTTCGAATTTCTTCATAGGTAGGGGAGTGAATGGGTGGCTTTAGTGTAGAGCACCAACAAAACTAGACCACTTGGCTATGCTTAAGGCTGCAGCTAAAATATAAAGAACTTCCAAGCTCATGTGACCAATCTGAGTGATTTCTCTGCCAGAAATACATGATGAATGCCAGAGAGGATGATGTCAAGGGTCTCTTGTAAATGTCCATTGCCTAAACAACAACACTCTTGGAGTCATTGCAAGAAACTAAAGACTGTTCATAGAGGCTAATCACAAGTATGTTGCTTTCATAGCACCACAAACTTCCTGTGTGGTTCCAAATATGTAGTTTTCATGGTGTATCAGGAACAATCATGATGTATCTGATTACAGAGCCTGTTTGAAAAATGATCTTCAGTGAAATGGGAACTTACAAATGTGGCATGTTTTTCTTAAAAATAAAATTGTGCTTTGCACGTAGTACTATTAAAGTATAAAGCTTTAATTATGCCCTAAATCCTCTCCTTTAGCCGTGGGGTTCACATGATTAGCAGCAGAAAAAGCATCTGGAGAGGCTGTGTGGTGCAGTATTTTCCCATATGTGAAATTTTATACAGTGCAAATTATTAAACTCCAAATCTCAGGAGAACGATGGTAATGAAAAATTTAGCACTTCCTCATCAGGCTGCTGATAATTTGCCTTCTGACTAGGTCTGAAAGAAAAGCAGGGCAGCACTGGAGGAAGTTCTTGATGGATCTCCAGCAAGACGAAGCGGCTGCTGTTTTAGTATAATGCAACAGGAGGAATAGTGTATCCCTTTATTTTTATTTTGTTGGCCAGACTGAAAAAATACTTACGGCAGAAAATTTAACACTTTTAGGCAAAGACTGCCTGCCTGCTAGCCCCAAGCTCCCAAATCATCTCTCATGACAATTCTATGTAATAAAGATGTAAACAGCATAGGGAAGGAAAAAGGATTTTAATGCATGTCCTCTGCAGTAGCTGCCGTGCATACTGGGTCCTGGGCCTGTCACATTACAGTGTATTTTTCTGGCCCCTCCTAACATGCATGTTCGTGTCTGCATGTGCACCTGTACACTCTCTCACTCCCCACCACACACTCAGGAGGATATGGCAAAGAATCTGCCTGCAGCTGACTGCCCTAAAACAATCAAATGTTGAACCTTCCGTACTTGAGGGCTTCGAAGTTGAGGACGTAAACAGCTGTTCAGGCATCCACTAGTGCACCAAATGTGACAAAAGCCAACTGGGCTGCAGGGTTCTCTCTTCTCAGTTATCCATTCTGAATACTGAAAAACAGAAGCAGTCTGGATTGCTTTGTTACAGGAGAACTGCATTTTAAGGGCCTGTGCTATGGGGATGCATTATAGGAAAGCACTGCGAAGCCACAACATCGAGTAGTCGCACAGCTTTACTGCTGCTGGTTGTGCCCAGGGAGTTTGCTGGTCAATTTGGAAGTAGAAGAGTCTATTGCAATGGAAAGTTGTTCTTTTTCAAAATATAAGGTAAAATAATGTTCGTGCATCTACAGAGTTATGTTTTACAGAGTAAACATAGCTGTTTGTTAAAAGCTTTGGATTACATTTTCAAATCCTTGGCAAGGATTTCACCCATTGATTTTCCCAAGCACTGATTTGCAAGTTTAGCCCTGCAGATTTTCGTGGGAACATATTAACTGGATAGGTCAAGCAAAATGATGCTTAAAACTAGCCTGATGTGAATCGAGGCACGCACTGTGTGATTATGTATGATTAGCAGTTCTTTCATTTTGCAAAGTGGTTATTATAATTACATTCTTCTTCTTTTTCTGGAGAAACCTGTGTAATGGCAATTGTCATCATGGGAGGAGTTAGGTACCTTTTGCATTAGTGGATGGAATGCGAAAGGGCAGTCATTTTGTCTGGCATCTTTTTCCCTTTTCCATCTCCGAAAAAAGAAAGTAGCATCGCCTCCATTTGTAAATGCGTCCAGATTAGTTGGATCAGCTCTTATGGTCCCTTCCACCTCCTCCCCCAAAATAAATTCTCAAATCCTGATTTTACAGTTTATGACAAAATAAACGTAGCATTGGTGCAGTGCTGTCGGGTGCTGATTAATAATTAGAACTTGCAAATCTTCTGCCAACTTATGTGAAGTCGAAATTGTCCATGTGAGGCATCCTTTTTTCAAAACAATTCTACTGTGATTTTCACTGTCGCCCTCGTGGCATAATTCCCCATGAAACAGAGAACCCTGTCAGTGGAAGGTCTGCACATTGCATCTGGAAGTCAGCGCAGAGGTGTGAATGCTAACATATAAATATGGAAAGGGGACTATAATCAGAGATCAAGATTTAAAACTCTACATTCATCCAGTTTTAGATGTTCCCAGGTTGGATACAAAGTTCTTTCCTCTATGTAAAATATATTTTGATTGTTTCAATTAAGTGGATTTCTTAGTAAGGCTAAGATTTTCAAAGGAGACTGGAAGAATTAGGACCCAGATCCTCTGTGTTGTCAATTGGAGGTGGATGCCTAAATACCTTTTGAGGAGCTGGGCCTATGTCCCCAACTCCCTTAGGCATTAGGAACCTAACTCCTCTCGTAGGCTCCTTTTTGAAAATCTCGGGCTTAGTGCTTGGAAAAAGAAACAGTCTAAACCTCTTGGCATAAATGAGTACAGCATGGGCGGTAGTGGTGCAAGCTTCCCTACTCCCCCTTCCAAAACACTCAAGCTCTAGGTGGCTAGGGCAAGGGTGGCTCAGTTGACTCCCCCCATGCACCAAAAATCTGTCTACCAAATCACCATCTGCCCCCTGTGGTTGCGGCACAGGAAAAGCTCTGTATCTCCTGGTACTAGGGCCGGGGGGAAGGCCCTGCCTGTACATCACACTGTGGCATGCTTCTCCTAGTGGAGAGAGTCAGTGGTGTGGAGTGGGCAGCCACGAGGGATTGGAGCCACTGTTGTCAAGCGTGAGTGTGGGGCGGGGTTGCTCTTGAACTCCCTTGCACCCTGGGGTCCTCCCTTCTGCACCAGCCCAGGATGGAGGCTGCACAGCAGCCCCCATATACATAGTGGAGAGCGGGTCCAGAGAGCAAGCTCATCCTGCACATGTTCGGGCTGGGGGCGGGGCGGGCCCACGCCATGCTCCTAAAGAGTCCTTTCCCACAGAGCCAGGAGCCTGATTGCTCAGCCCTCCCCACTCAAAAGAATATTTTCACTGTACTCCTATGCCCCCAGCCCTATCCTGGAGGGAACCACCTTTAGGAAATAAGAGGTTCGTTCAATCAGTGCCTGTTCATTGCTTGACCGCTCTGCAGGGACTGCCTGCCAGGAAGGATGCCAGTTACTGCCAGCAACGTTTAGGTGTTTTCCCCACCCCAGTTTGAAACATTGCTTAGGGATCCCCTGGTAATATGCAGAGCAATTCATTGCCCTGCTGATGTGAGCCAGTCTCATCAGAGATGGCCATGTTTGTGAACTACTGTCTTGCCAGACATTTCCATGTTTTGTTGGCAGTTATTTATTATTGTGGTTCCTTGTTCATAGATTGTTTGTAGGAAAAAATGGGCTTGATTTTGGTCTCGTATTAGTGTAATTCTGCACTAAATTTCTTTTCAAGTCAGTGGAGTTATATTGGTTTAAATTCCAGTGAGTATGACAGACTAATCGGGTCCGATGTTTTTAAAGTAGACCCCACCAACCAGAAATGTAATCGTGTTCCTTTCCTATAGCAGTACTGAGCATCACTATGGCAGGGTATTACAAGAGAAAGTGTGCAGTAGTGGGTTTTAAAAACACATTTTAAGGGATTTTTTTTAAAGAACAGTGTGCAAAAACTAGCCTTTTACTACTTGTTTTCTGAAAACGTTTAAACCTCATTTGCATGTTGTTTTAATGTGCTCTACCTATTGAGCTGCAAACTTTGTCAGAGGACTTCAAGTAATACTAAAGCTTTTAAAATACAGATGGTGGTAAAATTCCAGTGGAAAACAGACTTCTTTTTCAAATTTAGGTTCTGTTTTTTTCTCTTCTAGTTCATGGCAGGTTTTGACAGATCAGAAGAAATTTTCACAGCTTGATGCAGCTGGATTCTTTTTAGGCATGAACAAAAACATCTGGCCCCCAAAACCATGCCTTTTACCAAAGGGTTGAAATACATGCACATACATCTGTTGTGCTAACATATTTCCTTGTAAACCCAGAGGTTAATTGTTTTGTTTTGCACAGACAACACTGTTGGTTCATTGAATCAGATTGTTTTTTAAATCTAGAACATTTTAGCAAAAAGGGGTATTTACAGTATGTGCGTGTAGTGTTACATAGATATTTTCTGTGGAATAGATTTAGAGACAACCGAGATTACATTATTGGCATTCTGCAAAGATTTCTAAGTAAAACTGAATCTCCCATAGGAGAGCTGAAATTCCGCATAATAACTTTTTGAGGGTGGGGAGTTGTTTGCTTTATTTAGTTATTTATTCTCTCTCCCTCTTTTGCATTTCCTCTATCTGTTTATCCACAGACAACAGTTAAAGGGACATTACAGATCCCATTCATTCTTTTCCTGCTGCTATTCTGTAGCTAGGTCTGTTAAGCTACCTGACTTCGTTCATTTAATTATAGTTCTTGTGGGTTGTTCCTGTTTTTCTTTTCTGACCCCCTGTGGGCTGATCCAAAGCCCTCTAAAGTCGTTGAAAGTCTTTCCATCGTTGTATGCAGTGTTGTTGTAGCCATGTTGGTCCCAGGATATTAGTGACACAAGATGGGTGACATAATATTTTCTGTTGGACCTGAAGAAGAGCTCTGTGGAACCTCAAAAGCTTGTTTTTCTCACGAACAGAAGTTGGTCCATCTCATCCAGCTAGTCTTTCCATTAAGTTTGATGGACTTTGGATCGGGCTTTTAGTTTATGCAGTTTTCTTATAACTGTTCTGAAAGTCCGTTTTGAAGCAGTCTTGGCCCTAGTACTGCATGTGAAGATAGCCATGGTTATCAAAATTGACATCAGATATTTTTCTTATTCCCCCATTTCTCCCAAGAAAAAGTGGTGTGTTATTTTTAAATTGTGTAATGAGCGCATGTTTATATGTAACAAAGAAAAATGTCTCACTATCTTTTAGTCTCACTTTTCAAACCAAGTATGGATTCCTCCATCAATTTAAATATATAAGCATTTTCAACTGGTGTCACCAGATTTACAGGTGGTGTCTTTGAAGTGTCAGTCTCTTAAAAAGCATTGCTTTTTCCTCCTTCCGTACATTGCATTCAGTTAACAACATATTGTAAAACAAATAAACAAAAGCCCTTCTAAGAAACATTTTACTGTATGTCAGCAAAGAGGAATGATTGGTTAAGACCCAGGATGGTTACTGTTAAGATCTGCATCATAACAGATGCCTTTAGGCATAATTCTCTTCTCCAGCAGATCTGGATCCTAATCCCAGCTCTGCCATAGCTTGCCTGCAAGACCTTGGACCTCATCTGAGAAACTGGGATAAACATTCTTATCTGTTATACTTCCATAGGGTTATTGTGAAGCTTAATTGATGTTAACAACAGCCTTTGGAGATCCTCTGAGGGAAGGTGCTGAGAAGTGCAAAGCGTTTCTTGTTCTTCAATATATTACTCATCAAAAGTGACCCTATTTTTAGTTTTCTATACTCATCCAGGAAGCAATTTTTTAAAACAGCAATAAATACATAACAAGGAACGTGTGGTTTTGCTATGTCTAAGGCCTTGTCCACATGTTAAAGTTGCACCAATTCAACTTAATAGTTTTATAAATTCATTTAGTAAAACTGATGCAACCTCTTTTATAGACTCTCATTTTGGATGAAGAGTCGTTTAGTTTAAACTGACTTTGATGTAGCTTAAACCGATCAATTACAACTGAACTGAAATAAACTTGCTTTAAAACAAACTAAAAGTGTCCACATAGGTGTTTGCACCAGTTTAACTAAATCTCTTTAAAATCACACCTCTAATTAAACCCATGCAACTTTTTCACGTTGACAAATCCTTACACACAAAATAACCTGCGCCTGTATACTCTGAAATGGTCTGCAAGTTTGTCTGAAGCAGTAACAAAGTTTGGGTTCTTATTCAAAGCGTGGTTGAGCTATTGGAATGTTTGAGGCCCTGAAGTCCCTTCCCTGCATACAGCTCACTCTTAAACAAGACATGTCTCTTTCCTACCATCTGTCTTCAAAAATTAAGCAGCACCTTCCGCTCCCACGTCAACACAGTGTTTCTCTGCCACTAGTTTTCCTCTTCAAGGTGTGGTTGCATGGCCCACTTCCTCTTGCTTTCTGTGGTCAGGTGAGTGTTGGAGGCCTCAACAATCATTCCGCTGTGACACTGTCTTATAAAATTTAAAAACATTCTGTGTGATTCATAGCAACTTGCATGCAACTTAGGGTGCATGGTAGCACTGTAAACTTCTGGACAGGTTAGGACCTCCTCTCTATAGAGAGATTACTGGATCCCAGTGGCACCTACTGGTTGCCATGGCCATTCCCTTTCCCTGAGTGGAGAAGCAACTCCCTCTGTCAAAAGGAGATCCATGACTGCAGTTAGATCATGGGCCTTTGTGAGATGAGGGAGGTAATTTTTGCTAGTTAAGCTTGAACCACAAAGTTTTGAACACACACAGGTCTGGAGGGGGTGTTCAGAATCAATATTTTGGTTTGGCCCATTATAACAAAACGGAGAACGCACCACAAAATCCAGATCCTAGTTCTGTGTTAGTTTGGGCCCATTTCTGTTCTATGAAATTTTTAAAACCTTCCTCTACAATGCAGCTCTAACACAAACCGGTGCAGAACTGCTCCTCTGTGGCAAGTAAGGTTGCAGATCTGCAAAGTACTATATGTAGATATGGTTGTCTGATGCCCCCATTGAGAGGTGGCACAATACATAATATATAGATAAAAGAAAACCCTTCCCCTTAAAGCGTGGAATTGCAGTTCACCTCCATCAAGCCTTTTCTGCCTTGTTTACTTCACTGTGTCTTTGGGTAATTCAGTGTATCCCTTGTATGTATTAAGTGACAAACAACTATTCCACAGAGCTCTGTGCTTGTCCTAATCACAGCACTGTCTTCTGAAAATTTGTTTCCTATTCCTTGGCTATGAATGTTAATCTCAAAGCAAAACACAGTGGTAATTAACTGAAATAATTGTCACCCTTTTTAGTTATTCGGGGCAGAAAATTATCAAGGGGCTTCACCTGAACTGCTTTAGCTTTAATTATTCTTGTGATTTTTTCTTCTTTCAGGATGCCTAAGAGTAAACAGGATGTCCCTCAGGTATTCTAGGGAAATTGTATTTTTCCTTGTGAAGCTAACTTTGCTTATTATGACAGGTTTCAGAGTAGCAGCCGTGTTAGTCTGTATCCACAAAAAGAAAAGGAGGACTTGTGGTACCACAAGTCCTCCTTTTCTTTTTGCTTATTATGACAGTTCTTACACATTTTTTCCTGATCACCACATCTTTAATAGTAGAGTGGGACCTATAACCTTTCAGGAAGTTTCCACGGCAACACTCTGTAATGTTTTGACTGATCATAATGGGAGATCACAATTTTGAGTCAACAAGCAGAGAGCAAAGATGTTCCCGGTGCTTCAGAAATGCTTCTGAGCACCTGCATTCAAATGCAGATTCTAAGAAATGATTTTGAATCTGTTTGTGTTTGACTTCATTGGCAGGGCCCATCTATTGACCCCGGTGAGCAGGTGGTGGAATCCAGCAGGGAAATGCCGACTGATTGCTGTTGGCGCTCATTGTGGCAGGGGCAGGGATGGATTAACCTTTTGTGGGCCCCGGCGCCAGGACTGTGGCCCTGTCCCCCTCCA
This sequence comes from Lepidochelys kempii, assembly GCF_965140285.1. Lineage (NCBI taxonomy): Eukaryota > Metazoa > Chordata > Testudines > Cheloniidae > Lepidochelys > Lepidochelys kempii. Next base: position 18,300,569 of record NC_136394.1, on the reverse strand, counting down.
CCCATACTCCACCCTGAAGTCCAGCCTCCCTTCGTCGTCTTCTCCCTGAGGCCCCACTTGCTGCTTGCACAGGAGGGAGGGGGAGCAGAAAGGAGCGAGCAGGGGGTGAGCCCGGGAGGGTGAAGAGGAGCGAGTGGCAGGCGAGTGGGGGGAAAAAGGAAAAAGCCGAGTGGGGGCAGGGCCTCAGAGTGGAGCGCATGCGAGGGGGCGGGGGCAAGGCCACGGTCTGGGCATTGGGGCCCATTCTGAGTGTGGGCCCGGTGTCACAGCATCGCTGTCATCCCAGTACTGGGCAGGAGTGGTGCGTTAACGGCATTCTGGGGGTCATGGAAGTGGCTTCCAGGCTATAGGAAACTGGGAAAGGAAAGAAAGGTTTCTGTGGAAAAAGTCTAGGAACGACCAAGCTTAGGAAAAGAGTTTAGGTTGAGGTTTGTGGCTTTGGCGGTGTTTGTGTTACTGATAAAAGCAAATCCTAGGGCAGGATGGAGGAGCAGGATGGATACATTTAAAATAAAAATACAGGTGGCTTGATGTTCCGCCCTGTTACGTTCACATTGCACTGCAGCTTTCAGCAGCCAGAGATTCCCCCTGAAGAATTGGCTCTGTGTAGGGCGAGCTTTCTAAAGTATAAAGTTGATGGAATTAGGGTTCTGTTGCCTTCTATGTCAACTCTGTCACCTGCTGCCAGCTCCTATGGTGGAGCTGTGCTGCTGGATGTAAGGGGTCCTTTAAGGATGGGGAGGGAAAGGGAGATTACTTAGAGGTCATTTCAGGAGGCAGGGCTGGGGAGAGAAGGGAGCATGGTGGAGTGTAGCGTAATGTCTGATTCTCTGCTGGTGGATGGACCTCCACCAGCTGCTTAAGTGTAAACTGCTCCGCTGCAGCTGAAACTTATGCCAGAGCTGGGCAGCAAAGAATCTGGGAGGTGTGATTTGGTCCCTGCCAGCCCCCCCTCTCTGCTGCATTTGAGCTCTTTGCTCAGTGGAAGATTGAGCCCAATGTGTGTGGGATGTATTCAGAGCCAGATGTAAACTCCACCTGCTGGCAGACAGATGGAAACTCCTCCTTCTGACAGGCTGTACTTTTGGTGGGGTCATTGGTACCTGGATGTTGATATTCTTTCTTAAGTCTTTCAAAATGAGATGTTAACTTGTTCATTTTAAATTATTGGCCGCATGAGCCTCTCCATATGGCAAAAAATAAGTAACTTGCACGAGGACACTAGATCAATAGTATGTGTTTTATATGTAAGACTTATGTGGGGTGGTACTGACTCATGAATTAATATAAACAATATATTACTGTCCACACGCATAACACATGTAATAAAAATTGGACATCCTATGAAACACATGTCTTTTTAACTTGAGGCACCTGAGGATGCTTGAGTGAAATGCCAGAGATGTGAATGTCACTCATTTTGGTTCTGTGAGCTATTAAAAAGAACCTGTCATGTTCATAGGCTATTATTAAATAATTAACTTTGACCCCACACCATGGTGTCTGAAACCCCACTGTTAATTCTGAAACACTACTGTTATAGGGGAATTATGCAGTGTATCAGATTTTGATAACTATTAGCAAACATTGACTTTTTTTCGGATGGTGACCCCTGTATTATTATTGTGCTCCATCCCAGAAGTGGCTAGAGGATTCAAGGACTACAGTCAAAATTAGTCTCCTAAATCTGTCTATAGTTGCCATTTCTTGCTATTACAAATGGGAAAGTTTTACTGTTGTGCCTGAGGCCATGCCTGGCACCTTGCCAGTCCTGTACGTCCTAGGTTATGACACGGTTAGCCAAGGTGGTCTCCCCCATTGACCTTACCAGCAAGCACGAACGTGGCAGAAACTATTAACCCTCTAGGATTACTTGTAGAGAAAATGAATCCAAAACGCACACACTCAAAGAGAGAGAGAACCCTGAATGCAGTAATGTGGCATTGGCTGTTGGAAAAAAGCAAAACAAAGCAGCGCAACTTGGAGCATGGACTGTCTCTCATGTAAGTGCACCTGAATATTGCATTTGTCTGTGCACACCAAATCGACATATTGAAGGGAGCTCAGATAACAGCAATAAAAACCATCAAGAGATCTGAAGGGATTGATTTAGGAGGGAAGATAGAGAGAGTTACTGTTTATATGTATAGCTTGTGTAAGCGATATCTGGCATGTAAGGGGGTGGGCAGGAGATCATAAGTCTACAAAAATATTTTGAAGGGTATAAATATCAAGTAAAGAGAGAGATTATTTAGTATGAAACATAGGGTGACATAACTTGAATAAAAAGAAAAGGAGGACTTGTGGCACCTTAGAGACTAACCAATTTATTAGAGCATAAGCTTTCGTGAGCTACAGCTCACTTCTTCAGATGCATATCGTGGAAACTGCAGCAGGCTTTATATATACACAGAGAATATGAAACAATACCTATTCCCACCCCACTGTCCTGCTGGTAATAGCTTATCTAAAGTGATTTCCAGCACAAATCCAGGTTTTCTCACCCTCCACCCCCCCACACAAATTCACTCTCCTGCTGGTGATAGCCCATCCAAAGTGATAACTCTTTACACAATGTGCATGACAATTAAGCTGGGCTATTTCCTGCATAAATCCAGGTTCTCACATCCCCCCCACCCCCATACACACACAAACTCACTCTCCTGCTGGTAATAGCTCATCCAAACTGACCACTCTTCAAGTTAAAATCCAAGTTAAACCAGAACATCTGGGGGGCGGGGGGTAGGAAAAAACAAGAGGAAACAGGCTACCTTGCATAATGACTTAGCCACTCCAAGTCTCTATTTAAGCCTAAATTAATAGTATCCAATTTGCAAATGAATTCCAATTCAGCAGTTTCTCGCTGGAGTCTGGATTTGAAGTTTTTTTGTTTTAAGATAGCGACCTTCATGTCTGTGATCGCGTGACCAGAGAGATTGAAGAGTTCTCCGACTGGTTTATGAATGTTATAATTCTTGACATCTGATTTGTGTCCATTTATTCTTTTACGTAGAGACTGTCCAGTTTGACCAATGTACATGGCAGAGGGGCATTGCTGGCACATGATGGCATAGATCACATTGGTGGATGTGCAGGTGAACGAGCCTCTGATAGTGTGGCTGATGTTATTAGGCCCTGTGATGGTGTCCCCTGAATAGATATGTGGGCACAGTTGGCAACGGGCTTTGTTGCATGGATAAGTTCCTGGGTTAGTGGTTCTGTTGTGTGGTATGTGGTTGTTGGTGAGTATTTGCTTCAGGTTGCGGGGCTGTCTGTAGGCAAGGACTGGCCTGTCTCCCAAGATTTGTGAGAGTGTTGGGTCATCCTTTAGGATAGGTTGTAGATCCTTAATAATGCGTTGGAGGGGTTTTAGTTGGGGACTGAAGGTGACGGCTAGTGGCGTTCTGTTATTTTCTTTGTTAGGCCTGTCCTGTAGTAGGTAACTTCTGGGAACTCTTCTGGCTCTATCAATCTGTTTCTTTACTTCTGCAGGTGGGTATTGTAGTTGTAAGAAAGCTTGACAGAGATCTTGTAGGTGTTTGTCTCTGTCTGAGGGGTTGGAGCAAATGCGGTTGTATCGCAGAGCTTGGCTGTAGACGATGGATCGTGTGGTGTGGTCAGGGTGAAAGCTGGAGGCATGCAGGTAGGAATAGCGGTCAGTAGGTTTCCGGTATAGGGTGGTGTTTATGTGACCATTGTTTATTAGCACTGTAGTGTCCAGGAAGTGGATCTCTTGTGTGGACTGGACCAGGCTGAGGTTGGTGGTGGGATGGAAATTGTTGAAATCATGGTGGAATTCCTCAAGGGCTTCTTTTCCATGGGTCCAGATGATGAAGATGTCATCAATATAGCGCAAGTAGAGTAGGGGCTTTAGGGGACATTATCGGGGAGAACAAGAGGCTGCTCGGCAGCTCTCCAACACGAGTTTCTACAAGCCATTACCCTCTGATCCCACTGAGAGTTACCAAAAGCAACTACAGCATTTGCTCAAGAAACTTCCTGAAAAAGCACAAGATCAAATCCGCACAGACACACCCCTGGAACCCCGACCTGGGATATTCTATCTACTACCCAAGATCCATAAACCTGGAAATCCTGGGCGCCCCATCATCTCAGGCATTGGCACCCTGACAGCAGGATTGTCTGGCTATGTAGACTCCCTCCTCAGGCCCTACGCTACCAGCACTCCCAGCTACCTTCGAGACACCACTGACTTCCTGAGGAAACTACAATCCATCGGTGATCTTCCTGATAACACCATCCTGGCCACTATGGATGTAGAAGCCCTCTACACCAACATTCCACACAAAGATGGACTACAAGCCGTCAAGAACACTATCCCCGATAATGTCACGGCTAACCTGGTGGCTGAACTTTGTGACTTTGTCCTTACCCATAACTACTTCACATTTGGGGACAATGTATACCTTCAGATCAGCGGCACTGCTATGGGTACCCGCATGGCCCCACAGTATGCCAACATTTTTATGGCTGATTTAGAACAACGCTTCCTCAGCTCTCGTCCCCTAAAGCCCCTACTCTACTTGCGCTATATTGATGACATCTTCATCATCTGGACCCATGGAAAAGAAGCCCTTGAGGAATTCCACCATGATTTCAACAATTTCCATCCCACCACCAACCTCAGCCTGGTCCAGTCCACACAAGAGATCCACTTCCTGGACACTACAGTGCTAATAAACAATGGTCACATAAACACCACCCTATACCGGAAACCTACTGACCGCTATTCCTACCTGCATGCCTCCAGCTTTCACCCTGACCACACCACACGATCCATCGTCTACAGCCAAGCTCTGCGATACAACCGCATTTGCTCCAACCCCTCAGACAGAGACAAACACCTACAAGATCTCTGTCAAGCTTTCTTACAACTACAATACCCACCTGCAGAAGTAAAGAAACAGATTGATAGAGCCAGAAGAGTTCCCAGAAGTTACCTACTACAGGACAGGCCTAACAAAGAAAATAACAGAACGCCACTAGCCGTCACCTTCAGCCCCCAACTAAAACCCCTCCAACGCATTATTAAGGATCTACAACCTATCCTAAAGGATGACCCAACACTCTCACAAATCTTGGGAGACAGGCCAGTCCTTGCCTACAGACAGCCCCGCAACCTGAAGCAAATACTCACCAACAACCACATACCACACAACAGAACCACTAACCCAGGAACTTATCCATGCAACAAAGCCCGTTGCCAACTGTGCCCACATATCTATTCAGGGGACACCATCACAGGGCCTAATAACATCAGCCACACTATCAGAGGCTCGTTCACCTGCACATCCACCAATGTGATATATGCCATCATGTGCCAGCAATGCCCCTCTGCCATGTACATTGGTCAAACTGGACAGTCTCTACGTAAAAGAATAAATGGACACAAATCAGATGTCAAGAATTATAACATTCATAAACCAGTCGGAGAACACTTCAATCTCTCTGGTCACGCGATCACAGACATGAAGGTCGCTATCTTAAAACAAAAAAACTTCAAATCCAGACTCCAGCGAGAAACTGCTGAATTGGAATTCATTTGCAAATTGGATACTATTAATTTAGGCTTAAATAGAGACTTGGAGTGGCTAAGTCATTATGCAAGGTAGCCTGTTTCCTCTTGTTTTTTCCTACCCCCCGCCCCCCAGATGTTCTGGTTTAACTTGGATTTTAACTTGAAGAGTGGTCAGTTTGGATGAGCTATTACCAGCAGGAGAGTGAGTTTGTGTGTGTATGGGGGTGGGGGGGATGTGAGAACCTGGATTTATGCAGGAAATAGCCCAGCTTAATTGTCATGCACATTGTGTAAAGAGTTATCACTTTGGATGGGCTATCACCAGCAGGAGAGTGAATTTGTGTGGGGGGGTGGAGGGTGAGAAAACCTGGATTTGTGCTGGAAATCACTTTAGATAAGCTATTACCAGCAGGACAGTGGGGTGGGAATAGGTATTGTTTCATATTCTCTGTGTATATATAAAGCCTGCTGCAGTTTCCACGATATGCATCTGAAGAAGTGAGCTGTAGCTCACGAAAGCTTATGCTCTAATAAATTGGTTAGTCTCTAAGGTGCCACAAGTCCTCCTTTTCTTTTTGCGAATACAGACTAACACTGAACTCTAGGGTACAGATGTGGGGACCTGCATGAAAAACCTCCTAAGCTTATCTTTACCAGCTTAGGTCAAAACTTCCCCAAGGTACAAAATATTACCCCCGTTATCCTTGGAATGGCCGCTACCACCACCAAACTAATACTGGTTACTGGGGAAGAGCTGTTTGGACGCGTCCTTCCCCCCAAAATACTTCCCAAAACCTTGCACCCTACTTCCTGGACAAGGTTTGGTAAAAAGCCTCACCAATTCGCCTAGGTGACTACAGACCCAGACCCTTGGATCTTAAGAACAATGAACAATCCTCCCAACACTTGCACTCCCCCTTTCCTGGGAAATGTTGGATAAAAAGCCTCACCAATTTGCATAGGTGACCACAGACCCAAACCCTTGGATCTGAGAACAAAGAAAAAGCATTCAGTGTTTTACAAGAAGACTTTTAATAAAAAATAGAAGTAAATAGAAATAAAGAAATCCCCCCTGTAAAATCAGGATGGTAGATATCTTACAGGGTAATTAGATTCAAAAACATAGAGAACCCCTCTAGGCAAAACCTTAAGTTACAAAAAAGATACACAGACAGAAATAGTTATTCTATTCAGCACAATTCTTCTCTCAGCCATTTAAAGAAATCATAATCTAACACATACCTAGCTAGATTACTTACTAAAAGTTCTAAGGCTCCATTCCTGTTCTGTCCCTGGCCAAGACGACTACAGACAGACACACAAACCCTTTGTTTCTCTCCCTCCTCCCAGCTTTTGAAAGTATCTTGTCTCCTCATTGGTCATTTTGGTCAGGTGCCAGCGAGGTTACCTTTAGCTTCTTAACCCTTTACAGGTGAGAGGAGCTTTCCCCTGGCCAGGAGGGATTTCAAAGGGGTTTACCCTTCCCTTTATATTTATGACACGCCCCCCAAATCTCAGCTAGGGTGAAACACTGGCTGGGATTTCTTCCTGGAGCTCTAGGAAAACAGAGTTAATAAGACACATGCATCTCTAAATATACTACCAAGTACATAAAGACTAACAATATTTTTCACATCTCAAGGACGATTTTAACCAGTTGATTCTGGGAAACTTTCACGGGAGAGTGCATCAGCCACTTTGTTAGAAGCTCCTGAGATGTGTTGGATGTCGAAATCAAAATCTTGGAGAGCTAAACTCCACCGAAGAAGTTTTCTGTTAGTTTCTTTGACGGTGTGAAGCCACTTTAGTGCAGCATGGTCGGTTTGCAGGTGGAAACGCCGTCCCCAAACATATGGGCGTAGCTTTTCCAGAGCGTAGACAATGGCATAACATTCTTTTTCAGTGACTGACCAGTTGCTTTCCCTCTCAGACAGTTTTTTGCTGAGAAACACTACAGGGTGGAATTCTTGATCAGGTCCTTTCTGCATTAAAACTGCTCCCACACCACGCTCGGATGCATCTGTGGTTACTAGGAACGGTTTGTCAAAGTCTGGGGCCCTTAGTACAGGGTCAGACATGAGTGTCGCTTTAAGCTTGTTAAAGGCCTTCTGACACCTTCCGGTCCACTGAACAGCATTTGGCTGTTTCTTTTTGGTTAGGTCTGTCAGTGGGGCAGCGATTTGGCTGTAGTGCGGTACAAATCGTCTGTAATAACCGGCCAAGCCTAAGAAGGATTGAACCTGTTTCTTTGACTTTGGGACAGGCCACTTTTGGATAGCATCCACTTTGGCCTGTAGGGGGCTGATAGTTCCTTGACCCACCTGGTGTCCAAGGTAAGTCACTCTGTTTAGGCCTATTTGACACTTCTTAGCCTTAACAGTTAGTCCTGCCTCCCTTATGCGCTCAAGGACTTTTTGTAGATGTTCCAGGTGGTCTGCCCAGGAATCCGAAAATATGGCCACATCGTCAAGGTAGGCGACTGCATATTCTCCTAATCCCACTAGGAGACCATCTACAAGTCTTTGGAAAGTGGCGGGTGCATTTCGCAGCCCGAAAGGGAGTACATTAAATTCATACAGCCCGAGATGTGTGATGAAGGCTGACCTTTCCTTGGCAGATTCATCTAGCGGTACCTGCCAGTACCCATTGGTTAAGTCCAAGGTAGAGATGAACTGGGCCCTTCCCAGTTTCTCTAATAGTTCATCTGTGCGTGGCATGGGATAGTTGTCTGGGCGAGTTACAGCATTTAGCTTACGGTAGTCCACGCAAAAACGTATTTCCCCATCTGGTTTGGGAACTAGAACCACTGGAGATGCCCATGCACTTTCAGAGGGGCGGATTACACCCATCTGTAACATATCCTGGATCTCCCGTTCTATAGCAGTTTTAGCTTGAGGAGACACCCGGTAAGGGTGGACCCTAATTGGGTGAGCATTACCTGTGTCAATGGAGTGGTATGCCCGTTCAGTCAGTCCTGGGGTGGCTGAGAACGTTGGCGCGTAGCTAGTGCACAGCTCCTGGATCTGCTGTCGCTGCATACGCCCAAGGGTCATGGAGAGGTTCACCTCTTCCACACCACCAGCACATTTCCCTTCGTAGTAAACACCTTCAGGCCACTCAGCGTCGTCTCCTCCCTGGGCTGTAAACTGACAAACCTTTAATTCTCTGGAATAAAAGGGCTTTAGAGAATTAATATGGTACACCTTAGGCTTTCGGTTGGAGGTGGGGAATGCTATGAGATAATTAACAGCTCCCAGGCGCTCCTGGACCACGAATGGCCCTTCCCACGATGCTTCCATTTTATGGGCCTGGAGCGCCTTTAAGACCATGACCTGGTCTCCTACTTTGAAGGAACGCTCTCTGGCATGTTTATCATACCAGGCTTTTTGCTCTTTTTGAGCATCCTGTAAGTTTTCTCTAGCAAGGGCTAAAGAGGTTCGGAGGGTGTTTTGTAGGTTGGTTACAAAGTCCAGAATGTTAGTTCCTGGAGAAGGTGTAAATCCCTCCCATTGCTGCTTCACCAACTGCAATGGCCCCTTAACCTCACGGCCATATACAAGTTCAAATGGGGAAAACCCTAAACTGGGATGTGGTACAGCTCTGTAGGCAAAGAGCAACTGCTGCAATACTAGGTCCCAATCATTGGAGTGCTCATTTACGAATTTACGTATCATGGCCCCCAAAGTTCCATTAAACTTCTCCACCATGCCATTTGTTTGATGATGGTAAGGAGTGGCAACCAAGTGATTTACCCCATGAGCTTCCCAAAGGTTTTTCATAGTTCCTGCCAGGAAATTAGTCCCTGCATCTGTGAGGATGTCAGAGGGCCAACCTACCCTGGCAAAAATGTCTGCTAGTGCCTGGCACACACTTTTAGCCCTGGTGTTGCTTAGAGCTACTGCTTCCGGCCATCGGGTGGCAAAATCCATGAAAGTCAGTATGTACTGCTTTCCTCTGGGTGTCTTTTTCGGAAAAGGACCCAGAATATCCACAGCTACTCGCTGAAATGGAACTTCAATGATGGGGAGTGGCTGGAGAGGAGCTTTGACCTGGTCTTGGGGTTTTCCCACTCTTTGGCACACCTCACAAGACTGGACATAGGTAGAAACATCCTTGCCCATTCCCTCCCAGTGGAATGACCCCCCCAAACGGTCTTTGGTCCTGTTCACCCCAGCATGGCCACTAGGGTGATCATGGGCTAAGCTCAAGAGCTTGGCCCGGTATTTAGTTGGAACTACCAACTGTCTCTGAGGATGCCAGTCTTCCTGGTGTCCCCCAGAAAGAGTTTCCTTGTATAAAAGTCCTCTTTCTACAACAAACCTGGATCGATTAGAAGAGCTGAGAGGCGGTGGGTTGCTCCGTGCCGCCGTCCAAGCTCTCTGGAGGCTTTCATCTGCTTCCTGTTCGGTCTGGAACTGTTCCCTTGATGCTGGAGACATCAGTTCCTCATGGGATTGTGGACCTAGGCTTGGTCCCTCTGGAAGCGATATAGGGGATGGAGCTGTTTCTGTTGACTGTGAACCGCTCTCCGCTGGTGCACTATGTTGGGATTCAGGCTCCGGCTGAGCCTCTTGTGTAGGGTTATCGGCTGCTGCCAGTTCAGGTTCGGTGGGGCCCTCTGGTGTTGAGGTTGCAAGTACTGGATTCAGTGCTGACACGGGGTCTGGTGTTGGTTGTTCGGCTGGTTCCGGTTCTGGGACTGGTTCCGTCTGGGTCTCTGGGACTGGATCCACTACTGCTGTTGCAGACATTGGCCTGGGGTCCAGGTCCATCACCTCTGACTGGGTCCTGATAGAAGTTTCCGGAACAGAGCTAGGCCTCACGGCTTGTTTAGCCTGGTTGCGGGTGACCATTCCCACCCTCTTGGCCTGCTTCACATGATTGGCCAAGTCTTCCCCCAACAGCATGGGGATGGGATAATCATCATAGACTGCAAAAGTCCACATTCCTGACCAGCCCTTGTACTGGACAGGCAACTTGGCTGTAGGCAAATTGAAAGAGTTGGACTTGAAGGGTTGAATCGTCACTTGGATCTCTGGGTTGATTAAATTGGGGTCCACTAAGGAAGCATGGATAGCTGACACTTGTGCTCCGGTGTCCCTCCACGCGGTGACCTTCTTCCCGCCCACACTCACAGTTTCCCTCCGCTCCAAGGGTATCTGGGAGGTATCTGGGCCTGTGGACCTCTGGTGTGATTCCGGTGCAATGAACTGTAATCTGTTGGGGTTCTTGGGGCAGTTGGCCTTTACATGCCCCAGCTCGTTACACTTAAAACATCGTCCAGCTGACGGGTCACTGGGACGAGGAGGGTTGCTGGAGAACGGGGTGGTGGGACGATAAGGGGTCTGGAGGGTTCTTTGGGAGGTAGGTGGGGCTTTGGGCGGCCCCCGGTAATAGGGTGTGGTCTGGGGTGGTCCCTTCTGGTCTCCGCTCCAACTGCGACCAGTTTTCTTCTTCTCTGCCACCTCCACCCATCTGGCTCCAATCTCTCCTGCCTCGATTACAGTTTTGGGTTTCCCATCTAGGATGTATCTTTCTATTTCCTCAGGAACACCCTCTAAGAATTGTTCCATTTGCATTAGGAAGGGCAAATTTACTGGAGATTCAACACTTGCTCCTGATATCCAGGCATCCCAATGTTTCACAATGTGGTAGGCATGTCGGGTAAATGACATGTCTGGTTTCCACCTTAGGGCTCTGAACCTCCGACGAGACTGCTCGGGTGTTATCCCCATTCTGACTCTCGCCTTGGATTTAAACAGTTCATACTTGTTCATGTGTTCTTTAGGCATTTCAGCTGCCACCTCAGCTAAGGGTCCACTGAGCTGCGGCCTCAGCTCTACCATGTATTGGTCAGTAGAGATGTTGTACCCAAGGCAGGCCCTTTCGAAGTTTTCTAAGAAGGCCTCAGTATCATCACCTGCCTTGTAGGTGGGGAACTTTCTGGGATGGGAAGTGGTACCTGGAGAAGGATTGCTAGGGTTTGTTGGTATATTCTGCTGGGCCTTTATCCTCTCCATCTCCTCCACATGCTTCCTTGCCTCCATTTCCCTCTTGTGGGCAGCCTCCTGTACCTCCTTCTCCAGCCGCATGAGTTCTATCTGTCTTTCATGTTCCCTTTGTTTTTCCTCAGCCTGAAATTTGGCTAATTCCAGCTGTAGTCGAGCTGAGGATTTGGTCATTCTAACCTCTCTGTTTTTAACTAACTTTACACCTGAGGTTTAGAAATAAACAAACAAAACTTGGCTGTAAAATTTTGCTGTGCTGGAATAGAATACCTATTCTCTGATAGTGATTGTCAGCCTACAGAAAAAGACAATTCCCTTGTCTCTGCTCTGGGCCCAAATTAAAGCAAAAAACCTCCAACTACTTGGAAACCTGCTTACCCAGCCCAACGAAGAAAAAAAAAAATTTCTTTTCAAACCTGTGCTCCTTGTAAAACAAAAAAAAAAAAAATCAAAATCCTAAAAAAAAACCCTGCCACTTTTGTCTCCAGGCAAATGGGTAGAGCACACACCCCCTATTTACTTTTAGGAAGAAAAGAAGAAAAAAAAACACAAACCTCTGGGTTGGAAGACTGTGAATTTCCCTGCAGGAGTTAAGTACCCTGCCTCCAGGCAAATGAAACCTGCAATTCACAAGATAATCCCCTTTTGTCTCTGCTTGGCCACAAAGCAGAGAGAAACCAAGCTGCTTTCAGTTTCAAAGCTGCCTTCTGGACTTCCTAAAAATTCCTTTTTAAAATCTGTATTTCTAGTTCAAAAAAATCTCAACTGGATCTCAAAATGATTTCAGGTTAATCCCACCACTGTGCCACCATGTCAAGGTTCCTCCCCCACTCTGAACTCTAGGGTACAGATGTGGGGACCTGCATGAAAAACCTCCTAAGCTTATCTTTACCAGCTTAGGTCAAAACTTCCCCAAGGTACAAAATATTACCCCCGTTATCCTTGGAATGGCCGCTACCACCACCAAACTAATACTGGTTACTGGGGAAGAGCTGTTTGGACGCGTCCTTCCCCCCAAAATACTTCCCAAAACCTTGCACCCTACTTCCTGGACAAGGTTTGGTAAAAAGCCTCACCAATTCGCCTAGGTGACTACAGACCCAGACCCTTGGATCTTAAGAACAATGAACAATCCTCCCAACACTTGCACTCCCCCTTTCCTGGGAAATGTTGGATAAAAAGCCTCACCAATTTGCATAGGTGACCACAGACCCAAACCCTTGGATCTGAGAACAAAGAAAAAGCATTCAGTGTTTTACAAGAAGACTTTTAATAAAAAATAGAAGTAAATAGAAATAAAGAAATCCCCCCTGTAAAATCAGGATGGTAGATATCTTACAGGGTAATTAGATTCAAAAACATAGAGAACCCCTCTAGGCAAAACCTTAAGTTACAAAAAAGATACACAGACAGAAATAGTTATTCTATTCAGCACAATTCTTCTCTCAGCCATTTAAAGAAATCATAATCTAACACATACCTAGCTAGATTACTTACTAAAAGTTCTAAGGCTCCATTCCTGTTCTGTCCCTGGCCAAGACGACTACAGACAGACACACAAACCCTTTGTTTCTCTCCCTCCTCCCAGCTTTTGAAAGTATCTTGTCTCCTCATTGGTCATTTTGGTCAGGTGCCAGCGAGGTTACCTTTAGCTTCTTAACCCTTTACAGGTGAGAGGAGCTTTCCCCTGGCCAGGAGGGATTTCAAAGGGGTTTACCCTTCCCTTTATATTTATGACAGGTATTGTTTCATATTCTCTGTGTATATATAAAGCCTGCTGCAGTTTCCACGATATGCATCTGAAGAAGTGAGCTGTAGCTCACGAAAGCTTATGCTCTAATAAATTGGTTAGTCTCTAAGGTGCCACAAGTCCTCCTTTTCTTTTTGCGAATACAGACTAACACGGCTGTTACTCTGAAACCTGTCATAACTTGAATAAATGAATATAGGTATAATATAAGGAAAAATTCTTGATAGTGTCATTTATTTTAGGCTGTGAAATAATTTCCTGAAGAAGTGATAGCAGCCCAATTGCTTGGGGCTTTTAAATCGAGATTGGACAAAGTGCTAAAAAATTGCCCTGTAAGGAACAGTGCGTTACCTCCTGGCGGGGAGATAAGGTGGAGAATCCATTTTCCATATTTAACATCTCTGGCATCAATTCTGCAAATGCTTATGCCTGTGTTTTCAAACCTGTGAGGTATCCATGGAATTACACGCATGAGTAACTCCATGCATATGAGTGTTTTCAAGATTAGTGCCTATAAGTCAACGATCCTGTATGTTCTTGGGTCAGGCTTGTTGTCACTTTCCTAGGTAATGTCTCCAACATCTGGATCAATAACTTCTCACACAAAGCTCAAATTATAGATGTCCTTCCTGGCTTATGATATTTTCTTCAGATCCAGTGTCAGATTCATAAATTTAAATCCATCAGGGACTATTAGACCATCTAGTCTGATGTGTATATTACACCAGTAAATTTCACCAAGTCATTCCTGTATTGAGCCTAATAACTTGTTTGACTAAAGCATATTATATTTTTTATTATTTGTTTTACTGTAGCACCTATAAGTCCTAATCATATCTTCCAGAAAGGCATCCAGTGTTGATATGAAGACACCAAGACATGGAGAATTCACCACTTGCCTTAGAAGTTTGTTGCAATGGTTAATCAGTTTAAAATCACTGTTAAAATGTTGTGCCTTATCGTGCCTTCCAATTTGAATTTGTCTGCCTTTGGCTTCCAGCCACTGGTTCTTGTTATACCTTTTTGCACTAGATTAAAGAGCCCTGTAGTACTCAGTATATTCTCCCCAAGAAGGTACTTATACACTGTAATCAAATCACCTCTCAGTCTTTAGGACAAGCTAAACTTAGTGAGCTTTTAAGCCTCTCAGTATAAGGCATTTTCTCCAACCCTCAAATCATTTGTGGCCCTTTTCTACAATCTCTCCATTTTTTCAGGATCCCTTTTAAAATCTGGACACCAGAACTGGATGCACTATTCCAGTATTGGCCATGCACAGAGGTCAAATCACCTCCCTAAACCTACCTGCTACTCCCTTGTCATACATTCAAAGATCCCATTAGCCCTTTTTGCCACAACATGGCAAAGCATATGTTGAATTGGTCATCTATGAATCCTAAATTCTGTGATTGTTTTCCAGGATAGACTTCCCCAATTTTGCGGTTATGGCCTGCATTCCTTGTTCCTAGATTAGATGTACAACTTTGTATTTGGCTATATTAAAATGCATTTGATTTGAATGGGCCCAAGTTACCAAATGATCCAGATCTCATTATTTACTAGTCCACCAATCTCTGTCACTTGCAAATTTTACCATCCGTGATTTGATATTTACTTCCAGACCATTAACGAAAACATTGAAAGGCATTTAGCCCAGTACCGATTCCCAGGGAACCCAACTAGAAAAGTTCTCATTTGATGATGATGTCCCCATTGACAACTACTTTTTGAGATCTGTCAGTTGACAAGTTCTTACCCCATTTAACGTATATTCTGTTGATATTGTATAGTGCTAATTTTTTAATCATAACGTTATGTGGTACTAAGTCAGATGCATTACAAAAGTCTAAATGTATACATCTGTGCAGTTACCTTTGTGAACCAAATTTGTTATCTCAACAGAGAATGAAATCAGGGTTGTTTGACAAGACCTATTTTCCATAAAATCATGTTGACTGTCAATAATTATATTCCTATCCTTTAATTCTTTATCATTTGAATCCTGTATCAGCTCTTGGTTTTTTTATTTATTTTTATTTTCTTGCCTTCTCCCCCCCTCCCAGCTAACTGGCCTACAGGTACCCTGTTCAGCCTGCTTGTCCTTTTTGAAAATTGGCACAACATTAGCTCTTTTCCAGTCTTATGGAATTTTCCTTTTATTCCAAGATTTATTGGGGGTGGGAGTTGGAGGGGGACCAACGTCATTGGGCAGAGATCTCCTCAGACAACTCTTTTAGGACTCTAAAGTGCAAGTTATCTAGGCCTGCTGATTTAAAGACGTTTATTCCTAGTAGATATTGTCTAATCTCCTCCTCAGTTACTAATGCACTAGAAAGTACTTTGTCATCCTCATATGATAGGAGTATATCATCTGGCTTGTTTCCAAATATAGAACAGAAATATCTATTGGACACTCTTCTTTTCTGCCTCATTATTAACACCCAGCTCCAGGTTTCAGTGTCTTCCTTTTCTAAAGTTAATTTCCAGAATTTCAGTTCTTTCACTGTTCACTCAGGACTCCTCATTTTTGATTAATGAGTTTTGTAGGAAAGAAATGCACCAGTAAATTGAAGGATAGTTTTTTTGGTTGAATTTCCTAGCATATTATGAGACATCTCTTGCAGCTTTGGACAATCTAATATGTATATCAAATTTACTGTTGCTTTGAACAGAACAGCTATTGATATTATCCTTTAATAGATGGTATCTATACGAGTATATGACAACAATGTTATATCTGTCAGTTCTGATCGCCTCCTACATAATGTTTAAAAGCATTGTGTAAATTCAACCTAATTTACTCCATTGACTCCAGCCGAATGCGTGCTAATTTCAGTATGGTCAGAAGCACCAGTATTGATGGTATTAGGCCATGGATCTCTCTTGTAAGAATCAGGTTTCAGGGGTGGGGGGGATGTGAGAACCTGGATTTATGCAGGAAATAGCCCAGCTTGATTGTCATGCACATTGTGTAAAGAGTTGTCACTTTGGATGGGCTATCACCAGCAGGAGAGTGAATTTGTGTGGGGGGGTGGAGGGTGAGAAAACCTGGATTTGTGCTGGAAATCACTTTAGATAAGCTATTACCAGCAGGACAGTGGGGTGGGAATAGGTATTGTTTCATATTCTCTGTGTATATATAAAGCCTGCTGCAGTTTCCACGATATGCATCTGAGGAAGTGAGCTGTAGCTCACGAAAGCTCATGCTCTAATAAATTGGTTAGTCTCTAAGGTGCCACAAGTCCTCCTTTTCTTCTTGTAAGAATATTCAGTTTATCCTTTCAACCATACAAATTTGTTACAGTTTATCCAGCGTGTACCAGATCTACTTGTCATCAAACATGGACTGAGTAGCACTTTATGGTTGAGAGTCATATATCCAAACCAGATTAGTGTGCAAGTCAGGGCTACGAATCTTATCTAGTAAGTTGCTAAGGACTTTGAACTCTCTTCTGAAGTATTTATTGGCCGTTATTCGTTTCCTGACAAATAGCTAAATTAGGGTGTAGTTAAAGCATCTGACTTCTGACTGAGAGTCCCAGCAATTATCAGAAACTGCCTTTTTAGCATGGATCATTATAAGTTTCTAGACTATCCAGTTGCAGTATTGTTATCTGTCACCCTTGTAGCCTGTTTCTCTCGTCACTGTGTTCTGGTGGTTGTGTGGCTACAGGTTTTTTAATCGTGCTAAACACAGACAAATGTGCTCCAATAAGTTTCTTTTATTACTGTCAAGGTTTAAAAGATTTCTTCACTTAATGAAAAGAAAAGGAGGACTTGTGGCACCTTAGAGACTAACAAATTTATTTGAGCATAAGCTTTCGTGAGCATCCGATGAAGTGAGCTGTAGCTCACGAAAGCTTATGCTCAAATAAATTTGTTAGTCTCTAAGGTGCCACAAGTCCTCCTTTTCTTTTTGCGAATACAGACTAACACAGCTGCTACTCTGAAACCTGTCATTGTGCAAATTCACTTAGTGCAGAAAGTCTTTTCTTTCCTCCCACCATTGCTTATATGTTTGTCTTCACAACAGGATGACAAATTATCACTTGCAGTGGTCACTGGTTTGTTACATGTCTGTGTTTGCGATGTACTCTGTGAGATTTGCTGGGGCGCAGGGCAGAAAGATTAAGTCCCACCGCATGGGGCCGAAACCCAGGGCCCTGAGCCCTTCCACCTGGTACTGAAGTCGAAGCCTGAACAACTTAGCTTCCTGGAGGCCCCTGTGGCATGGGATCCCAGGCAATTACCCTGCTTGCTACCCCCCGGTTCCGGTCCTGGTTTTTATATGCAGAAAACCAGTTGTTGTGGCCCAGCAGGGCCATGGAGTTTTTTATAGCATATTGGGGGAGCCTCAGAAAGAAAAAGGTTGAAAACCTCTGTTCTATCTGACTCTCCATACAGAGTAGAGAAACCTTTAGATATTTTCTGCGTACCTCTTTGTGGAGATAGGCTTTAGCTATATTGGTTAGGAATGACTGAGAGCTCAGCTATGTGCCCTCCATGAGGCTCACTCTCACGCTAGCCAGCTGTAACCAAAGCAGATCTACACTGACACACTTCATCATTGATGTATGTCAAATCCAGATTTTCCCAGCTGTCTAATATCATCTGCCAAGCATAGATGGGGGCATACAGAGTGCAGTTTGCTATTAGCTGTGTGGCAGCTGTAAAGTCAGGCAGTTGTGACCATTTAAGCATCAACTCTCTTCCAAAATAAGTATCCGCTCCTGGATTTACAGTAAGCCTCCCAATAAAGATGGCATAGCCCATTGTACAAAAGCATTCTAGGCTTTATTCCACTATAAAGGCTCTCGTCCAGCTAAGAGCTTGTGAAAATCTTTGCACCTGCTTCAATTAATTGGTTCCATGTAGAAAGGTTGACATCTACTGACAGTTATGGCCTTTCGTTCTGCAAGCCATCAATCAAAGAAGCTACTCAGTATATGTCTACACTGCAGTTAGCTACCGGGGACTGGCCCATGCCAGCTGGTTTGAGCTCAGGCTCTGGAAGTCTCCCACCTTGCAGAGTCCTAGAGTCTGGGCTCTAGCCCAAGCCCGGATGTCTATATCGTGATTACCTTACCCCAAGCCCTGTGAACCTGAGTCAACTGACATGGGCCAGTCCTGAGTGTCTAATTGCAGTGTCAATGCAGGTCTTTAATTGCAGAGTAGGTAGACCATCAGAGGCCCCAAGGGCACTGGAGCACAGTTCCCCTCCATGTGCAATTCCTGAAGGGGAAATCAAGCTGAGAGTTCCTCTTTTTTTGCTCACATGTCTAGAAGGAAAGGAGTACTTGTGGCACCTTAGAGACTAACCAATTTATTTGAGCATGAGCTTTCGTTAGCTACAGCTCACTTCATCAGATGTTTACCGTGGAAACTGCAGCAGACTTTATATACACACAGAAATCATGAAACAATACCTCCTCCCACCCCACTGTCCTGCTGGTAATAGCTTATCTAAAGTGATCAACAGGTGGGCCATTTCCAGCACAAATCCAGGTTTTCTCACCCTCCACCCCCCCACACAAATTCACTCTCCTGCTGGTGCTAGCCCATCCAAAGTGACAACTCTTTACATAATCAAGTCGGGCTATTTCCTGCATAGATCAAGGTTTTCTCACATCCCCCCCACCCCCATACACACACAAACTCACTCTCCTGCTGGTAATAGCTCATCTAAACTGACCATTCTCCAGGTTTAAATCCAAGTTAAACCAGAACATCTGGGGGGGGGGGGTAGGAAAAAACAAGAGGAAACAGGCTACCTTGCATAATGACTTAGCCACTCCCAGTCTCTATTTAAGCCTAAATTAATAGTATCCAATTTGCAAATGAATTCCAATTCAGCAGTTTCTCGCTGGAGTCTGGATTTGAAGTTTTTTTGTTTTAAGATAGCGACCTTCATGTCTGTGATTGCGTGACCAGAGAGATTGAAGTGTTCTCCGACTGGTTTATGAATGTTATAATTCTTGACATCTGATTTGTGTCCATTTATTCTTTTACGTAGAGACTGTCCAGTTTGACCAATGTACATGGCAGAGGGGCATTGCTGGCACATGATGGCATAGATCACATTGGTGGATGTGCAGGTGAACGAGCCTCTGATAGTGTGGCTGATGTTATTAGGCCCTGTGATGGTGTCCCCTGAATAGATATGTGGGCACAATTGGCAACGGGCTTTGTTGCAAGGATAAGTTCCTGGGTTAGTGGTTCTGTTGTGTGGTATGTGGTTGTTGGTGAGTATTTGCTTCAGGTTGCGGGGCTGTCTGTAGGCAAGGACTGGCCTGTCTCCCAAGACTTGTGAGAGTGTTGGGTCATCCTTTAGGATAGGTTGTAGATCCTTAATAATGCGTTGGAGGGGTTTTAGTTGGGGGCTGAAGGTGACGGCTAGTGGCGTTCTGTTATTTTCTTTGTTAGGCCTGTCCTGTAGTAGGTAACTTCTGGGAACTCTTCTGGCTCTATCAATCTGTTTCTTTACTTCTGCAGGTGGGTATTGTAGTTGTAAGAAAGCTTGACAGAGATCTTGTAGGTGTTTGTCTCTGTCTGAGGGGTTGGAGCAAATGCGGTTGTATCGCAGAGCTTGGCTGTAGACGATGGATCGTGTGGTGTGGTCAGGGTGAAAGCTGGAGGCATGCAGGTAGGAATAGCGGTCAGTAGGTTTACGGTATAGGGTGGTGTTTATGTGGCCATTGTTTATTAGCACTGTAGTGTCCAGGAAGTGGATCTCTTGTGTGGACTGGACCAGGCTGAGGTTAGTGGTGGGATGGAAATTGTTGAAATCATGGTGGAATTCCTCAAGGGCTTCTTTTCCATGAGTCCAGATGATGAAGATGTCATCAATATAGCGCAAGTAGAGTAGGGGCTTTAGGGGACGAGAGCTGAGGAAGCGTTGTTCTAAATCAGCCATAAAAATGTTGGCATACTGTGGGGCCATGCGGGTACCCATAGCAGTGCCGCTGATCTGAAGGTATACATTGTCCCCAAATGTGAAATAGTTATGGGTAAGGACAAAGTCACAAAGTTCAGCCACCAGGTTAGCCGTGACATTATCGGGGATAGTGTTCTTGACGGCTTGTAGTCCATCTTTGTGTGGAATGTTGGTGTAGAGGGCTTCTACATCCATAGTAGCCAGGATGGTGTTATCAGGAAGATCACCGATGGATTGAAGTTTCCTCAGGAAGTCAGTGGTGTCTCGAAGGTAGCTGGGAGTGCTGGTAGCGTAGGGCCTGAGGAGGGAGTCTACATAGCCAGACAATCCTGCTGTCAGGGTGCCAATGCCTGAGATGATGGGGCGCCCAGGATTTCCAGGTTTATGGATCTTGGGTAGTAGATAGAATATCCCAGGTCGGGGTTCCAGGGGTGTGTCTGTGCGGATTTGATCTTGTGCTTTTTCAGGAAGTTTCTTGAGCAAATGCTGTAGTTGCTTTTGGTAACTCTCAGTGGGATCATAGGGTAATGGCTTGTAGAAACTCGTGTTGGAGAGCTGCCGAGCAGCCTCTTGTTCATATTCCGACCTATTCATGATGACAACAGCACCTCCTTTGTCAGCCTTTTTGATTATGATGTCAGAGTTGTTTCTGAGGCTGTGGATGGCATTGCGTTCCGCATGGCTGAGGTTATGGGGCAAGTGATGCTGCTTTTCCACAATTTCAGCCCGTGCACGTCGGCGGAAGCACTCTATGTAGAAGTCCAGTCTGCTGTTTCGACCTTCAGGAGGAGTCCATCTAGAATCCCTCTTTCTGTAGTGTTGGCAGGGAGACCTCTGTGGATTAGTATGTTGTTCAGAGGTATTTTGGAAATATTCCTTGAGACGGAGACGTCGAAAATAGGATTCTAGGTCACCACAGAACTGTATCATGTTCGTGGGGGTGGAGGGGCAGAAGGAGAGGCCCCGAGATAGAACAGCTGCTTCTGCTGGGCTGAGAGTATAGTTGGATAGGTTAACAATATTGCTAGGTGGGGTGAGGGAACCATTGCTGTGGCCCCTTGTAGCATGTAGTAGTTTAGAAAGTTTAGTGTCTAGAAGGGAGAGCTAGCCCATGAGTTGCAAAGTCTGTATAGGGCCCATTGAATGTTTGGGGCTGCAAGCCACTGCTTCCATTGCTCATACCTAAGGCCAGCCCGGCAAAGTAGCACAGTGTTAGCATATGGCAATGTGAAGGTCTTGACAGAGGGTTAGGAATAGGCCCGGAACTGGTTGAGAATGAGCTCATAGCAGGATGGTGGTCTGACTTTAGGGATAGGTCCATGGACCTATCAGCTCCACTGGCAAAGACTTCAGAGCCAGCAATCTGCACAAAATGAGGAGCGGCTGACTGTTTCATCTTTTTTGTTTTTTAAACAAAGAAACCAAGGAAACTGAATGTACAAAAACTAGAACTATTGTTAAGGTTGCAACATCTTGTTCTTTTGTAAACAAATGTGGCTAAGTTAACACTGTATACAAACTGTTGGAATTTCCTGATTTTTGTGTGCTTGGTTTTGTGAACTTAACATTGCATCCATACTACTTTTTGTGTTTTATTATTATTATTAGTAGTGGTAGTATCATCATTTGTTATTCTTTGCACTTCTGTAGCACCTTGGATCAGACGATCTCAGGTTACTTTACAAACATTAATTAAGCCTCACAGTTCCCCTCTGTGGTAGGTAAATATTATTCTCTGTTTTACAGACTGGTAAATTAAAGTACAAGATGTAAACTTATTTTTCCGGGGTCACACCAATGAGCCAGGATTAGAATCTAATATTCTGGATCTCAATCCTGTGTTCTAAACCTTAGACAATGCTTCTTCCTTGAATGAATGTAGAGATAAGAACAAATATCCTTGTAAATCACAGTTTACCGCCGTTGACATAATTTTCTCATCACAGTAAGTAAAGATTGACGTGACATTCTAAAAATTAGTTATTCCAAAGGTAGCCTATTGCAGGATCCACAGCAGTGCCATCCAATTAGAAAAAATAGGCTAATCTAACCTGATGCTATTATCATTTTTTTAAAACGAGTCTTAGTTCAATTATAAAATCCTTGTACCATAACGTTGCTTTCTAGGCCATATGTCCTTATTTAGAAAGAAAATGATTGCACCCTTAATTCAAAGGGAATGTTTCCCTCTGAGCCAGAACTCAGTAAAATGTATCAAGAAATTGTGGAAAAGGGCAAGCAAAGAAAATCAAATTGCAGCGTGTGAAACGATTTAAGAAGGGACCTGGGGAATACATAATCTCCAAACTGCCAAGTTAGAGCAAGTATAAAATATACAAACAAGCCTGATATTTTTCCCAGTTGATCTCATTATGCGGTATGCTTGGGATAGATAAATTCAGTTAGAATGCATTAAGGCTGGATTTTCAAGGAAACAAGTCAGAAGTAATATGTTTAGCTGATTCCACCTTGTTTTGATACATGGGCTTTTTCAAGTTTAAAGAAGTGCATTTTTGAAGCCAAGTGGTTTGTTTTGTTTCAAGCATTAAAACAAGAGGCAACTCAGTGACCATTTTTTTCCCTTCTGGAAAATACTTTAATAATTTCATCATACTCTTTAATAATCGGTAGTAGACCGCTGAACAGTATATATCACTGCCACTTATTGTTGCCTGCTTAAAATACACTGAACTAGCTTCAAGTGCAATCCCTTAACACAGTTTCTTCCACAGAGTACTTTTTTCCTAATCTCCAATATATTTTAATTAAATTGTCCATTTATATTTATTAAGCCAGTTTGTTGTCTCCTAATGCAGAAGGTTGCTATTACTGATATAGTTTACCAAAGAGAAGCATTAGCTTAGCTGTGCATTGATATTAAAATGGAAGAGAATGCAAACAAAGAACTTCTCCCAAAAGTTTCCTGAAGGGCTTGTCTACCCAGGGAATTCTCAGGGAAGTTAGTGCAAAATAGCTAGGGTGTAAACTATTCCGCACACATCTGTGTGCTCACCTATTCTGCACTAAAAGGACCTGTTTGTGGTTAAGGTTAATCCACTTCCAAAGTGGATTAATCTAAACCACACAAAAAGCCACTCTTAGTGCATAATAAGAGTGGCAAAAAGCCTGGAATAGCTAGAGCTGAATAGTTATTCCACACTAGCTCCCTGTGTGGACAATGTCAACAAGCCCTTAGATATCATTGTCCTTCGGAGTTTGATAAGTGTGTGTGTGTGTTGGGAAGGGGACAGACCTTGAAATAAGGACTTTCCAATTTCAGTAAGTGTTTGGAAGGAATAGCTTACCAGCTCTGATAGCCTCAGGTTAGACATAATCTCTGGCAGTATGAAACATAACTGCAAGGAATGCTTAGTCTCTGGACTGCCCCTCAAGAAACAC
Source organism: Lepidochelys kempii (assembly GCF_965140285.1). Taxonomy (NCBI): domain Eukaryota; kingdom Metazoa; phylum Chordata; order Testudines; family Cheloniidae; genus Lepidochelys; species Lepidochelys kempii. Next base: position 18,276,939 of record NC_136394.1, on the reverse strand, counting down.
TGGAAGTAGATCTCTTGGCAAGCTAGTTTATAAGGCTGTCCATTATATGCCGAATCCATTCACCGGCAGTATGGCATAGATATGTGAACTGTAGAGATAGGTCTGCCCCCAGAATTCCAGATCCAGAAGTTTGGCTCCAAACTTTTCATGTTGGGGTTAATTCAGGAGAAAAGTATCTGCTTTTCTTTGAGCTGCCTCTGCCGACTTAATTTTTGCCGATAAATTGGAAGGAAAATGGAGTTCATCTGAATTTTGTTGGCTATAGTTGATTCGTCCCTTCACACAACACAACTCAAAAGCTGATTTGTCAGAGCTTTTAAAGCAATCAAACTATTCCCTCAGGTTACCTTTGTGGAACACCATGTGGAGCGCCGTCTGTCATTCTTGTTTGGATTTGGAAGCGAGCATGTTCAGTATTGTTTGTTTGTATTATCCTGGCACCAAAGAGCCCCGGACATGGACCACCAGGATCCTACTGTGCTGTGCGAACAGGACCAAAAGACACCCCCTTTTTCTGTCTCCCAGTATATCTAAGTGCTCACAGTCAGTACACAGGATGGGCAGCTGCCATCTCTACCAGGTTCTTGCCCTGTAACAGAGGCAAGAGGATTAATGGATTAATAGATCCATCTGAGCCACCATAGAAGATGAATATTAATTATGTTGTTCCCTCAAGGGCATTGCTTTCTCTACTGCTTCCATGATGCAGCCCCCAAATCAAGCCTCAGTAAAATTAGAGACTGTGTCTACAGAAGCCTTCCTAAAAAAAAAGAAAAAGAAAAAAACACCTTCTCACAAAACCAAAAATGACAAGGAGTTAAAAACCAGACAGCTGTGGCTTTAAGAGAGATAAAAAAGTGTTAGGGAATGGGAAAAAAATCCCACAGCCTGTTGTAGCAGCTGTAGCTTCAGATCGTGTGGAAAATGAAGGCAGATGATTCAATTTGGCCTGTGCCCCGAGTACATTTCCAAATGCTTCTGTGTGCGCGCAAGATAATGAACAAATATATTGAGATGGCACAAGATCAGTCCGAGTTTGCTGCTGTGCAAGCCATGGAGCTCCCAGTAGGAGCGAACTAGCTTTGCTAGGTTAATGGGGGTGAGGGTCGGAAAGCCCAGCACCTTTCAGAACAACTTAAGAAAAGAATTTGTCTCCTTTTGCCCCAGGCTCCCCATGGCACTCAAACGGAGCTTTTGATAAATCGAAGTGTATTTATTAATAACGAGCAGGGGCAACGTGCCTGTGATTTGAAAATAGGGGCACCAAATTAAAATGGGCTTTTCTATGACATCGGAAAAGCGTAAGTAAATGGAGAGTGGAGTGATCTATTATGATTAAAAAGCAGGGTCTGGGAGCTAGCACAGTGATAAAGAAAAAAAGCCCTTTTGTACAGGGAAGACCCCATTCTGTCCACGCACATCTTTCCCTCTCAGGAAAAAGAAGCAAGGGGGGGGGGGCGAAGGCAGGTGCACTAGAGAAAAACAGAACTGGAATATAATGAGAGCTGAAGTTATCGCTGGAATGAGTTATGGTATTCAATCATGCTACATGTTGTCCAATGGCATGAGATTCATAATTCTTGGCTCTGAATGTGGTTTCGGATTGTCCATGAGCACCTGGAGCATGCCGACTGATTGTGGCCTTTCATACCTATCCACACACACCCACACACACACATGCTCTTTCTCTTGCCAAACCAGCCCCTAAGCAGAAATGGCTGTTCGGGATTCCTCATATTCTGAAAGCTGGGCCTTTGGTTGATGGTGAGAATTGCACTGAACTATAGAGATGTCCGGGACCACTAACTGCCAGCTTTGCACCATAATGTGCATGTTCTTTGATGGGTCGTGTGTCAAGGAGAAGGCAGCATTTGTCCATGTTCTGAGTAACATTGGGTTCTAAGCAGTGGTGGAGACAAATTCTGCCTTCAGACAAACCTTCAGTAGTATTCACGCCCTGATTAAGCAAAGCATTAAATGTGTACTTAAGAGTTTTGCTAAATATGGATGGACTTAAACACATTGGTGATTTGGGACCTAGATGAGGGTGAAATTTGACCCTCGGAAGAGGTAAATTTTCAGTATGCTTGGAAGGATTAGATTTGTATTGATTAATGTTGGTAAACATTAGTTTCGCCATACTCACAAAAACAGATGGAAAAATATTTCTATCAATAATGATTGAAACGTACAGGTTGGCAAAGTCAGAAAATGCTTCTTCAGAACTTAATGGAGTTTGATTTTACAATTTTTATTCTTATATTTTGACATGTGGTATTGACAATTTGTGTTATAAAGCTTTTTAGCTTGTTGAATCTCAGCAACTACTGTAATTAAATAACTATCTGACCCGCCCCCATAATTTCTACAACTGTGAAATTTAAATAGATAAAAATAAAAAAATGCTTAGAACCCATAATTTTGTATAACTGTGAACATTTGCAATCAGTAAAAATCTAAAAAAAAAATGCTGAAAAATAAGCGTGGTTATCCATCAAAAGTCTAAAAAAACACAATTTTTGCCAAGTCTAATTATCAAACCTTGTAAGTCTCCCCCTTGTTTGTATTGCTGCTCTGTTTTGGTTTAACTTTCCTAAAGGGACATTGTCAACCTGAATTTTTTTAATTGACTGACCAAAACAAAAGGGAGTGTCCTAAAAGAGCTCTCTTTCAAGATTACGACTTGATGTTTGTTTTCAGTTTTTTTAGTTTTTGTTTCCTGCTCCCCTGATGCTTAGAATGGTGTTTGGGGCAGACCCAAGATCAACACTATCAAATAGACTCAAAGCTGGCCCTGGTACACTGCCGCCTGCTGCTTCTTTACTTTCTCTTTCAGCTTTGTGGCTACTTTTCCTGGAAACACCATATTGCAGGGCCTGGAGGAGGCATGTGCAATCAGCAAAACGGAAAAAAGGGCCATCTAAAGCGCTGTCAAATTCACCAAATCAACAAACTGAAAAAATAGGTTTTTTTCCCCTTTATTCTCTTGTTTCTAATAATTCTATGGCCTTCCTGTAACAGTAGTAAGCACAGTATTTTCAGGTGGAAATGAAATTTTCAAGTTTTCCAGGCATAAGTTATCCTGAACTTCTAGACTCTGGTTTTGTTCACACTTTAAAAATACATAAAGTGGTCAATGTTAGGGTAGTGTCTGTGTAAAACAGTGGCACTGTTGGATGCTCCACTTGGGCAGGGCTTCTCAATCCTTTTCTTTCTGAGCCCCCTCCCCGCCCCCCCAGCAGGCTATAAAAGAACTCCACAGTTCTCCTGTGGCACACCTACTAGTTCTCTGCAGGTTACGGAGTGGCAAGCATTGCAATTGCCTGGGGGCCCCTGCCACAGGGGACCCCCAGGAAGCTAAGTTGCTCAGGCTTCGACTTCAGTCCCAGGTGGCGGGGCTCAGGGCCCCGGGCTTCAGCCCCATGCAGTGGGACTTCAGCTTTCTGCCCTGGGCCCCAGTGAGTCTAACACTGGCCCTGCTTGGCGTCCCCCCTGAAACCTGCTTGTGGCTCCCCAGGGGGCCCTGGACCCCTGGTTGAGAATCATTGCACTAGGGCACAGCAGCTTACTATGGCTGCCCGTCAACTAAGGCTGTGTTTCCACTGGCACTTTCAGCGCTAAAACTTTTGTTGCTCAAACCACACCTCTGAGCGACAAAACTTCTAGCTCTGAAAAGTGCCAGTGTAGACAGCTCTATGCCACCACCCCTCTTTTGGGTGGTGACCGGACAGCAACTGTGAAAAATCAGGGTGGGGGTGGAGGGGTAATAGGAGCCTATATAGGAAAAAGCCCCGAAAATAAAATCAGGACATGGGGTCACCCTATTAGGGGTGGTTTTGTTTTGTTGCTGGGAGAGCTCTCTCCTGGAGATAAAGAGCGACTACACAGTGCATCTTACAGCTGCAGCGCTGTAAAGTGCGCTGTGTAGACATAGCCTAAATTACTTCCTGTGACCAAATGGCACAAGTCTGTGCTACACTGTGGAAAGTCCAGGTTCAAATCCTGCTGAAGACCCATTGTGAAGCAACAAAACAGGGGGAAAGTGTGCATCCTCTGGCTTTGTTACATTTAGGGCTTTTGTGCAAAGATTTCATGGTCTCCTAGGGCTAGGACCATTCAAAGGGATGGAAAAGGGATGTCAGTATGCAAAGTAAGATTCAACTCAAGGATACAGCCAGAGGGAATTTTTATAGCTGAAACAGCAACATCTAGAGAAACTAATTAAAAATCAAGCAGTCAAGCCAGGAGCAACTTCAAGAAACAAGGTTTTGACCAGTTCACTAATCTCCAGATCTGCAAAAAGTGCCCATGAAACTGATGCATCCATTTAGCAGAACTCCTTGTCCTCCTAGTTCAGTCCTGCATGTGGCTCATTAGGGTAATTACTGATGAATTAAAGCAGCTTGGCTCAGCACTCAGGCTGCTGGTGTGTGGGCTCCCCTGCTGGCAGGCAGCAGGTGTAAATGAACAAGATCTGTCAAAAAGGCTGATGACCCTCTTAATTCACAGCAGCAAACGGGGGACAGAGGTAGTACAGCAAGTTTAATAATTGATATTTACTCGGAAAGGTTAATGGCAGCAGTGATGCTTCTAATTTGTTTGCCCGTGCGAGACCTTGTCAGGTCAAATTGTCTCAATTTGTTCCTTTGTGTAGGTGTAGTTTCTTTCCTCCAAAGTTTATTAAAGGGAAACAGGTCAGGTGAGGGAACGGGGGGAGAGGGGGAGGCATACTACTGCTCAAGAAAGATTGGGTTCACTTCGGTAACAGATTGGGTGAGACCTTGAACTTGTGAGGTTTTCTTCTTGTTACGTGTTTCTGGTGAATATTTGAGTTTGAGATTAAGGAATTAGTAACATTGGGAATGGTGGACGCTCTTTTACTGTCTCTTTCTCTCTCTCCCCTCTCCTCTACAACCTACCCTCCTCCTCCCCCCCACTCCCGCCTACCCCTTTGGACATGTCCAGATGTGCTGTAATCTCAACCCGGAACAGCACCCTCTCTGGAGCTAAGCGGTATTATATTCTCCAGACTAGCTCAGTAGTTGGCCTCAGTCTGCGAATAATGCCCTGCACATTCACTGGGAAGAAACCGAGGCGTTTTAACTGCTGCAGTCCCAAGTGTTGGCTGGGGGCTCTGTACGGTATGTACTAGAGAATTTCACTGTTGAGTGTGTGCACTGAAGCACCTCAGTGTTATACTAAAGGGCGCTGTCTCCATGGGCATGGAGTGACAGTGCCCTCAGCGGGTGTTAACGTATGCTGGAACCACCAGGAAATATCTCTGGCCAGTGAATTGCAGATTATGCAATGAAATTGCACCCAGGGAAACAAGGGAATTTTATTGCCATTAAAAGTACCAATTTGTACAAATCAACATTTTAAATAGAAGCAGACTGATATGAATAGAACCTATTAATAAATTAAACACTTCCTTCCACCCGGTATTTCACAAGGAAATTAACAGAATAATTTGTTAGTAGATGATCTCAGGAATGTGGCAGTGAATGACATTTCAGTTCTGTTCTTCCTCCCCCTTTCCTCCCCTCCCCTTTTACAGTCTTTGCAGAATGAAGCGCTGTTATTGCTGTGATTTGAGACGTTATCCCTTTTACTTACTGTCCTGGGTTCAAATGTAGGCAAGACCATAAGTGAAAAGGTGGAAGGATAGTCCAGTGGCTAGGGAACTAATGTAGGATTTAGGAGACCTATGTTCAATTTCCTGCTCTGCCAGACATCCTTAAGAGGCATTTAGGGTCCTAGTGTGATTTTCAAAAGCATCTAGGCATCTAACACACATTGAAATCTAGGCGGTTTAGGTGTCTAGATGCTTTTGAAAATCCTGTTAGGTGTCTAAATACCTTTAAATATCTGGCCCATAAGCCTCTCTGTGACTCAGTTGTTGGTCTGTAAAATGAGGATAAAAGCATTTCCCTATCTCAGAGGGGTAAATACACACATTGTCAGGAAAATTACATTGAAGCTTTTGAGGTGATGGTAGCTTGTCTAGGAATGAGTTGCTCTGTCTCAGTACAGAACTATGACTTCTTTTATTATTACATAATGTTACTGCATACTGGCTGGAGACTCCACAGTAATATCTTACACAATAAATTTGATTCCACATAAACAAGCAGTTTCACTCTATTAGGGAGGGGAGGGGAGCTTTGTTTCTTTTCTTTGAGACCCCTGATGTGCTTCTAAACAAGCAATGGTAGCTCAGTATGGGGATGGGAGCCTTCAACATGTGTGTATTATTAATTCCTCACAGTTAGGAGTATTTTCAATACTGAAGTGGTTCAGGTCTGAACTAAGATGCATTAGTAGTAGATTGTGAGGGAAATTTGCCTATTGTCTTCCTGGTCATAGCTACTTGGCTCAGCCTGTCGCACTTCCATGAGTGCTAAATTCACCTATTCATTGAATGTTAACAAAAAGGGATGCAGAAACAAGCGGGTAAGGCACTCTTTGGAAAAGTCTCATGAACTCAAGAGCATCTTCTCCACATTGCAGTGAAATTATAGGTTTGAACACATTTGAGAAACTGCTTTTGGTGACCTCAGGAACAGGTGATGCAGCAGTGCCTGAAAATCCTCTGTTTGTTTTTCGTTGCTCCCTCTAGATGAAGGTTCCTGCAAGCAGAAGTGGCAGAAATAGCGAAGAAGACAGCATCAGGGAGGCCACAAGCTCTCAGCGGAGCAGCTCGAGGGACCGTCTCAGTGATGTAAGTACCAGAATCAAGCGCCGCTTCATTGCAGCAATTCCCACTGCTGACATGGCTTTTCATAAATCTCGCTGAACAAATGTTGGCATCCAGAGGTCACTGTGTAATAACTTTTTTTTATGTCATGATTGAGTGTTATGGCATAAGTGGTTGAGCTGCCTTGCAAACACTATAATCATGGTGCAAATAATATGATAAGTGAAAGATCAGAGATGGGAAAACAAAATGGAATTGTTATTCCTAAGGGGAAATATGGCTTGAGATTTTTTTAAAGAAAAAAGTTGTGTAAAAAGCTTTTTACAGATGCTTTTGTTTTTAGCTTCTGCACAGAATTATGGTGGAGGCAAAGCTGGCTCACCTATTGTTATGCTTCCTGCCTCTGAGAGATGAGGAGCATTTTTTGAGTGGTGGTGGAGAGCTGCCTTTCTCTTAGGAAACTCAACTCTACTTTGAGTGAAATGTTATGATAAAACAAAAGTAAATGGTGCCTTCGTGTGTAAACACACAAATGGGCTTTTGAGTCACCAAGAAATCAATGGCAGTGCTGGGATAATTTTATGTGAAGGCTTTTTGTGTTAGCAATTAGCATTTCGCCTTCATTAAAACATGATTTTTTACTAATTAGGACCTTTCCCGTTAGGAGAGATTTAAATGAAGAACAATAATCAAACGCTGGCACAAGCATGTCTGAAATATTAAATTTAACATTTCAATGGCAAGCCACAGAAATCCCAGAGCGAGCGGTTTTCATGTTGAGTTCTATTAATGTAAAATATGCTTCATAACTAAAACCTGTCACAGAAAACGGCTCACACCAGCCAAATTCAATTGGACAGTTAATTTAGCTTTAAAATTGAAAACACTACCTCTGCTTCAGGATGCAAAAGGAAGGAGGGGGGAAAAAGCCTTTGATAAGTGTAATGTATTTGCCATTAAGTCTTTCAGAGCCTATTCTACAGGAGAAGAAGGTGGGGGCGGGGGGAGGAAGAGGGGAAAAATGGCTCCCACAAATGTGTTTAAAAGCTGAAAGTATTTATTAAAAATGTCAGCAGAAAAGTGCTTCTGGCAGATTAAAGCGGGATTCGGCTTGACAGCTCTGACAGGGAAATGTGAGGGGGGAAAATTCTCTCTACATGTTTTGAGTGTGAATGGGGTGCTGTAAACAGCCTACATAGTGGGAGGAAAGAAAAAAAAATCACTGTTTCTGTGATTTGCTTCTAGAATAAAGAATCTGCACACACTGGAGAAGAAAAAGGGGGAAAAAATCCCTTAGGGGAAAATAATCGTGTCTGTGTGTGTTTATGTGTTTTTGACTGTGTGTTTGGACAGTAATAGTCTTTCTTTTTTTTTATAATTCTCAACCTCTAGTCACTCTTGACAAGTATGTGATCTGAGGCAGCTGGTAACACTGATGCTGCTTAATACAGCTGGGGGAAAGAAAAAAAAAAAAAGATTCAGACCTACCAATTGATTTCAGTAGTTTAGGTCAAAGTATTTAGATGGCAACTGGTTAGCCAGTCTCACAGGTTCTTGGAGGAGCCTGTAACGTTGTAGGTGGGGAGAGAGCTATTTTCTCTCCACACCCACCACCGGAGAGACGAGTTATATGGGCCCATGGTGCCGAAGCTCCAGCAATATTCAGGGTCTGGGGGCCTGGCTCCACCAATGTTCGGGGCCAGGTTTCTCCCCCGGCCCTGCCTGCCGCCCCCGCATGCCTCCCCCGAGCATCCCTGCCTGTGCCCTGGGTGGCTGCACCTTGCAGTTCCATGCTGCGCTCACCTCTCTGCCAGCTCCCAGCATCAACTGCCGCCGCAGGGTCCTAGCCCCCCCAACCACTAGTACCAGGGCAGGCTGAGCCTGACCCTGCCCTTCCGCCTCAGATGGATGGACCCTTCCCTTTTCCAGCAGGACCCTCCACCAGCACAGGGGGCCCCCCACCTGCAGTCACTGCTCCTGCCCCATGCTGGGCAAGGGGCATCCCCATCCCCCACCCCCAGTGAGGCTACAGTGAGGGGCAGCAGCAGGGGAAGAGGTGCCGGCAGACCTCCCCCCCCCCATGCACCCACCACAGGGGAGGCAAGGGGGCTTCCTGGACTTGAGAGGGGTCCTAGGAGCATGTGCAGTGACAGTGGTGCGAGGTGAGCGTGCTGCCGGGGATGGGAGGGCTGGGGGGAGTCCTCCTTTCTGGCCCCAGCTGGGGGCACCCTGCCAAACTCCTCATCCCTGACCCTGCCCCACCTCAGAGCCCGCACCCCCAGCCAGAGCCTTCACACACACTCCCGCACCCAACCCTCTGCCCCAGCCCACAGTGTTACAGCATGAGAGCCTAAAGAACTTGAGCTTCATCGAATGTCTAACTCTGTAGGCTCCTCACAGGGACTTATTCATCCAAGGAAATTCAGTGCGAGTCGGGTGTTCAACTCTTCCAGGCTCCTTGGAGACTTCCAGGCTGGTGCCTGTGGGCAGGAGCATACAGTAGAACCTCGCTTAATTTGCTCTAATGACCCAGCGACCCCTTACAAAGGATGCAATTTTTCCAGTTAGTGACTAATGAAATTGTTTGAAGAGCGAGGTTTATGAATCACAAAATGCCCTTAGTTTGTTATTTCATGATTGCAGTTGAGTTTTAATTTACTTTTCACAACAATTCATCACAAGGTAGTAAATGCTATTTAGTGGCAGTTACAAAGTAAGCCTTCAAAGGCTGCACTGTTGCAATCTGCTGGTACACTCTTGCAGAGAAGTGGGGAAGAAGACCCAAGATTTTTTGTGTGCATGCTATGAGGAGTGTGGATTACAACAGGATTCTACTGTCCATCCTATATAGTTCTATAGGTGCATCTCCTGGTGTATCGTTCAAACGGATGGTGTGCAATTGAACTGACTTGACCCCTTATGTGTGGCACTCAGAGGATTAAACCCCCATTGTGCACTAAAGATGTAAAGGGAAAGGGGTTTTATTTTCTTCCCCTTTAGGGGCCGCTGGAGGGATTACAAATTGAGAGTCTGAAATGCAATTGTCCTAGTGCTGTTACTTTTTCTTGCCGACATATCATGCTGCCTCAGGCATCTGGCCCATTGCTTGCTCAGTCCAACTAGCTGTCCTGCTGTTCCTCAGTGTGTTTGGGCTCAAAACAGTCTTGTGATGCCTGCTTTGTAATGTCTTCATCTCCCACCTCCATCCCTATTAACTTGTGGCAACAACCAGAGTAAATGAAGCAGGTGCTAGCGGATTTGGCTGCTATACTGTGGCACAGCAGGTGTGCAGAGGAATGTGTGCATTAAAGTTACTGCTCTGGGAGCACTGTAGGGCCATCACGCAAATTCCTTGGTTGCTCCTCTCTCACTTCAGTGCAGTTCTGCATTTAGGAGGTGCTATTAGGAGCAACTTAGTTTCTTTGTATGAATTGTTTCCTGAGATGACTTATTTAATGGGGTGCCACTAAGTTGTGTTTTATTTACATTAATGCATGTCTTTAGTCTCTGATGGACCATGAAGGAAAGAGGTGGCCTGATCTGTCATGAAATAATTACACCCTAAAGGAAACTGAAGTCAAATGATTGAATGAGTGTCTCTCTCTCTCTCTCTCACACACACTCACACACACACACACACACACACACCCGTGCACACCCCCTTTCTCTCACTCACACTCACTCTGCTTTGGCACAGTGAAATTTCCATGTGGAAAGAGCCCTAAAGCTTTATAGTACAACAATAATACTCTGTGTTGTACAGTGCATCTTTCCAGATGTTCCTGGGAGCTCCGTTTATTATAGATCATTGAGGGGAAAATGTATATTTTGGTCTAGTGAACTGATCTCTGACTGCAAAGATTTGATTTGTTGGGACTGGTTTCTCATCGATATGATAAGCCTGTTATGGGAAAACGAAGTTTTAACCAATGTTTGCATGACAAATAATTCTTATTTAAAGGGGTGGGGAAGGATGAGAATTTATACTTGTTTGTACTTGCAATGGTCAATGGTAAATTCCCTTTTAATGTATTACAAAGCAAAGGTCTCTGCAACACATGTTCTTGGTGTCCTGTCAGGTTCCTTTTAAACCAACACAGAGTCAACAGCTTTTTTCCAAAACAGGATTTTTTCCTATCTTTCATAGTAAGGTAATTGAAAGTTACCAAAGAACTAAGAGACAGATAAGCCCATTGCTGCTTGTTATGTTGACCCAAGTAAAGCTGGGAGGTTTGGGTTTTGCTCCCCCCACCTCCCCGCATTCTGTAATTGTCCTAATCTTTTCTGATGTCCCAAACAGTGTAAAAAATCCACACAGACCTTTGTATAATGGCTTTAAAAAAGGTTTTATCTTTTTCTTGACCCATCAGCTTAAGAACTGCTTGCATTTTAATGGATTTTCTCCCTCGCTAAATTGAATGGATCGTCCCTCATTATCATTTAAATAGAACCCTCACTCCCTGTGAACATGGAACATTTGAATGTGGTAGTGGAGCTGAGATGATTTGAAATATTTGCAAGGTGGGGAGAGGGAGAGGAGGAGGCAGCAGAGGACAGAATTGCTGAATGTAATTGTCATGGATTCTCAATTTTGTTGCCACAAGATGGGAAAATAGACTAATAATTGTCTTCCAACCCTGGTAGAATAGTTGCCCTAGTTAGCTGAAGCTAACACTCTAATTGTCATGGGGGCACCTAGATGAATGAGGATGTATGCAGGGCACAGCAAGGGCTAAATTGAGTGATATACTAAGGCAAAGAGCAAATTGGCAATTATTGGCCCAGCTGAAAAGGTTGGCAGGTGTGCTGCTTTCTCATGAGCCCTTAGGGGGAAATTGGAAATATAAAATATCGACCATAAATACTAGCTGATTAGGAAATATGTTGCAAGAGGTGCTGGCCACTTTAGAAACAAAACTCTCTTTTGCAGGAGATTGACTTTAGGCTGTGCACAAAAATACAAGCCCCTCTAGTAAGTCATTTTGGGCTTTTTCTCTCTTTTCTCCCAGCTGCCCGCTTTGAAAATGTTTTTACAATGTAACAAGCAAACAGAAATCCCTGTGTTAGAAAATGCTGAGTCCTTCCCTCCCCCCCCCCCACAAAGGTTTTTGGATTCGTGTTGAACATATTGCATAGTCTAGATGTGAAATCCTTTCTCCAGTAGAGGAGTACAATAAAGCCCTAGTGATTTTCCAACCGACATGTATTGCTCTTCTTTGTGTTCCATCAGGCTTGCTGGTTTTCTCCCCTTCGTGTTCCTGCACTATGTACTACTCTGCCCACTGCTGGGGCAAATGGATGAGAGCCGCTGCAGGTGTAATAGCAAGTGCAATACTGTATGCCAAGCCAACGACCTAATGGGTATGCTTAGGGCATAAGTCCCTTCCCAGGACAAGGATCAAACATCAGAAGCAAAAAAGGTCTCCACCCTTATTTGTCCACTTCCCAAAACCATCCCATAGTTTGACACATGTCACTTCACAGTCTTAGCTCGGGATAGAAGAGGGGGTTTGGAAGAGAAATAGCAAAGGGTGCTTACAGGTGAGGAATAAGGTGCATTGATAGTGCTCTTTGGGGCTCAGCAGTGGAATAGCAAAGGTGGTGTAGCCTGGGAGGATGGTGCATTGGAGGAGCTCCATTGGAAGCCTAGGCTTCCAGTATTTAGACTGTAAGCTCTTTGGAGCAGATGTTCTCCCTTATTTCACATTTATACAGCGGCTGACAAAATGGGGTCCTAATCCTGAATGAGGCTGCTGGATGCTGTTGTAATACAAATAAATAGTGCTAGTTGAAATTTAATAGTGAGAGGAATTGCAAATTAACTTGGAGGTGCATTCAAGTGCTGTTGTGGGGCTGAGGAATGGCTAGTAGAGGACAGGGCAAGTCAGGAATTGGATGCATTAACAAAGCTTATGTGGGACAGAAATAACAGAAGGTATCGTCAGCTGGCAGAGATGTGTATGGAAATTTGCATAGCATCTGAAATTTTTTTTAGTATCTTCATGTTTTCTTGATTGACTACTGATCTGACCCTGGAGGGAGAGGGACAGTGCTGAAATGGATGTACTCACACATGCATACCAGCCAAGGCCTGCCTGTGGATAATGGTCACGAGAAAAACAATTTAGAAGCCCCACACAATGACTGTACACTGAGCAGAGACTCACTAACAGAGCTATGGGCAGGAGTGTAGTAAAGAAGGAGCAAGAGTTAACGGGGTGAAAGCAAGGTCATGAAAAGGAAAGAGGATTTAGCTGAGTTGGGCGGGAATAGAAGAGGGATGGTCTTTTATTGCAGGGAGAAGTGTGACCTTACAAGGTGAGCCCAAGCCTGGGAATCGAGAACATCCGAAGCATAGTCTCCGATCTTCCACTGACTCCCTGCGTGGCCTGGGCCAAGTCATCTTGGGCCTGACTTTCAGAAGGGCTTAACATCAGGGTGTGTCTACATTGTAAAGGAAAACTCGTGGTGCCAAGTCTGATGCCAGGTCAACTGACTCAGGCCAGTGAGGCTTGGGCTAAAAATAGCAGTGTAGACGTTCCCACTCAGGCTGGAGCCTGGGCTCTGAGACCCTCCCAGCTCATCCGATTTCAGAATCCAGGCTTCAGCCCAAGGGGGAACATCTACACTGTACTTTTAGCCCCAGAAGCCCAAATCAGTGGACCTGGGCTCTGAGACTTGGTGCCATGGGTTTTTCTTTGCGGTGTAGTCATACCGTATAGTTCCAGTTGAACTCAGTGAAAACTGCTGGGTGCTCAGGCCCTAAATTTCTCAGCTGAAGTTTCCCCATGTGTGAAATGGAGAAACACATTTTACTGACTGGCTTTGCAGGGTGATATGAGGATGAATTATACTGATTTGTATAGAGCTCTTTGAGAAATGCTAGATAAGAGTGGAGTGGTGTTGGTTGGGAGGTGGGTACTTTATACTGGTAACCCCAAAAGTTCCATGACTCAGGCCTCCATAAATGATTTTTAACCCAAAATAGTAAATTTGGGGTTATTTAATTTTATTTTTGGTTTTTGACCCTTGAGGATGCACTTGAGTCACATTTTCAAGCGCTTCTCTTCAAGTATGAGGACTAGAAACTTACTTCTTTTAAAACAAATGTAAGTTTAGATTCTTTTATAATGAGTTGTTTCTAGGAGCTGGGGCTCTAAACAAAACCTCAAACATTGCAAGACTTGCACTAAAATTGCGAGAGTTGGTGACACTTGTTACCTGTAGTGAGGTTTGTAGCAACCTGTGTGGGATATGGAGGGGGGAGCCCAGGTTGCAGAAGGGCAGAGTTTTGTAGGATGCACCAAAAATCCAGTCTGTTTGCACATGGCTTGAATGCCAGTTGCAGTTGTAGCATCTCTGAATAGTTCTCTCAACAAAAACTAGGTTAGTTTTAGAAACAGTCATCTCATGTTATTACCCAGAATGCAGTGTATGAAATAAGGTTCACACATCACCAGGGATCCTAGTTTTCCATGATAAAAAAAGCAAAATTCTCTGATTTAAAAAAAACAAATCCGCATTTTTCTGTGATTAAAATGAAACGCTGAACTTTAGTTTCCCTAGCCACAATGTACATATAAGTGTCAGTGGAGCACAATGATATATTATAAGTTGAGAGGCAGAGCCCCGCCACCCAGAGCTGACAGCAGAGCCTTGCCTATTCTCCTGATTATCCGAATTTTTGATTATCCGATCCGGCCCTGGTCCCAATTAGTTTGGAAAACCCAAGGTTTCACTGTATCTGTGTTTATTTTTTTCACAAAATGTAAAAACTAAAGATTCTCTGTAAAAACGCAAATTCTGTGTTTTTCTGTGGCAAACGGATTTCTAGGATCTATCTGACCATCACTAGTCATCAGTTCTCTTTTCTTGTTGTTTCTGTGGATGCTAGTGCTGGGATTGTAATGCCCTCTTTCGTAGGAGGCTCTTTTTTTCCTAAAGCCAATTACAGATGTTTAGAATTTACATAATTTTATATCCATTAAGAAATCCTTCTAGTTTTTAACTGTTGCAAACATTGAAACCTCTTTGTTTATATGAGCATATAAAATAGGAAAATTAAGGAGAGAAGATGAGTCAAGTTTTGCTTAACATCCAGAAATCACATTGTGTTGTGGTTATCCAGGCAGGTCCTGGTTTCTAATCTGAATGAATACTTGACGCACTGTCTGACATTTGGCAAGTCAATTGACCTCATTGCGTTAGCACATGTGACTAATTGCATAAAGATGCTCCTGGTTAAACTATAGGCTTATTCCCAGCCTCTGTTGTCCCATCCCTCCCGTCCAAAGAGTGAGGTCTGGATTTATAAAGCCCATCCTGGGAAATAGAAATACTAGATCCCACCAGTATTTAAAGGCTGAAGTTGAACTAACACGATGGTGATGAGAGTGTTATAAATCCCTGGAGGACAGATGGAGAATTTTACCTCATTGTATCTCAACTCATCCTGCTTCTAAAACTGGATAAATGGCATGGTGATTTTCTAGGAGTTCTAGGATTTGGGTGACGCGCAGTGTCACAACCTCCAAGTCTCTCTTGTGTATCTGGGCCTTAGCCTTTCTGTGCCTGAGTTCCCCATCTCTAGAATGGGAATAAGAGCACTTCCATTCCTCATTGAAGTGTTCTGAGGATAAGTACATTAAAGATTGTGAGCTGCTCAGATACTATAAAAAGAAAAGGAGTACTTGTGGCACCTTAGAGACTAATCAATTTATTTGAGCATGAGCTTTCGTGAGCTACAGCTCACTTCATCGGATGCGTACCGTGGAAACTGCAGCAGACTTTATATACACACAGAGAATATGAAACAATACCTCCTCCGACCCCACTGTCCTGCTGGTAATAGCTTATCTAAAGTGATCATCAGGTTGGGCCATTTCCAGCACAAATCCAGGTTTTCTCACCCTCCACCCCCCCACACAAATTCACTCTCCTGCTGGTGATAGCCTATCCAAAGTGACAACTCTATACTATAGTGATGGGGACTATGCAAATTTCATAATAAAAAGGATAGATAAAAGCTTAATACCAAATCGTTACTATCCCCAATTTGTAATCTATGTCATGACTCTATTACCCAAACTATCAAAGGGGATATCTCTTTTGCTTAATCAAAATACAGTGGTATGAAGACACTTGTATTGATACAGTGAGAGTGATTCTTAATAGAAGCTCTTAAAATCCAGCTAAAGATCTTTGGCACAACCATAGTTTTGTCATGATTCTCCCCGACCCCCCACCCCAAATTACAAGCAATGCAGTGTTTGTCAGGAATAAAAGAAGAACTTTTGAAAACAAAATTAGTGTGACAGGATGGCTCAAGGGTGTTGGTAAGGGGATAATAAAGCCTTTCAAATGTAATGGGTACATCTACACTACAAAAAACACATGGCAGCAAATCTGAGTGTGGATCAACTGACTCCGGCTCATGGGCTCGGGGTGTATGTGCGATAGGGCTAACAATTGCAGTGTGGATGTTCGGGCCTGGGCTGGAGCTCTGAAGTCTGTTGAGGACGGGGTGGGTCTCAGAGCTCAGGCTCCAGCTTGAGTGGGAAAATCTATGTTGCTATTTTTAACCATGTAGCGAGAGCCTTCCTAGGACTCACTGCAGTGGAGGTTTGTTTTTCAGTGTAATCGTACCCAAAGTCAATGGTTCAACTCCATTCAAGGTTGGAAAATCACTGGAAGGCATTTGACGCCCCCTGTGACCTACACAGAATGAATTATTACTTGCATCTCTGTTCCTTATGGACAGGTGCCCATATCAAAGTGTCATCCAATCACAATTAATGCTAATTGGCACCCTTGTTGGCAGACAGGCATAGGATTAATTGGGCATGAATTACCCTCTGCTTCTTAGATGTCACCCCTCTAGAACAGAGTAGACCCAGATTAGTGGGCAATATGAAGAAGTTTGCACTGCTAGTTGTTTCACAAATGACTTGTTATTTTTACTGTTTGTTTACTACTTTGCATTTCTCAGAGCTTGCCCAATGAAATTGACACCAAAAAATCATCTCTCTCTCATTTTCAGGCAGCACAGTGATGCAGCATTATGTTATTTGGGTAGCAAACCAGGGGAAATGCTTATTTGGTAAAAACAAAACTAAAACAAGGTAAAATGATTTGCTTTGATTCAAGTGGGAGAGGCCTGTATTCTTGATACTGGTGCTGCCAGGTTCTGTTTCTGCTGATAGTCACGTCTCTGTGTATGCAGTGATGATCCATTACATAAGGGTTGAGTAAAGGCTTCCGGACTGGGGTCTGTCGGTGCATTTAAATGGATTATTCTGAAGTAAAATCAAAAGGATCTCATTTTAGGAATGCCAATAAAATGCATGGATGTTACTCTGATACTCGTATGGCACTTTTCGTTCAGGGCTTCTAGAGGTTCTGAATGCAGCAGTTGGATATAGATTGTTTTTAAAGAACTTTGAGTGTTGCCGGTTCTCCCAGAAAACAACAAAAGTCGGGCCTATATCAGGGGATGTCCATGCAAACTGCTCTGCAAGCAGGGGTCTTGGACTCACATGAGTCTAAATATGTGAGATGTTGGAAGGGATGTTAAGAATTAGATCCAAATTATTACCAATGACTAGCTTTACATATGCAGTGGAAAGGCTATAAGAGAAAAATATCCTTTTCCTGGTCCAGGAAATGTTAATATTAAATTTGGGGGAAGAGGGAGTATCTTTGTAACAGTGAGCTTTTTAGCTGTGAAAAATGTCAATGAAGTGGCATTCGATCGTCATCATTCCAGGTACAGCATATTATGCACTGATTGCTGCTTTTGTCCTTTTAAAACAAAGGATGCTCTGAGCTGCACTTAAAATCCCATAAGGTAATGAAACCTCCTGTTCTTCCGTTTTGCTAAACTCCTTGTCGGTGTCTGTATTTAAACTGAAAGGTCAAGAGAGTTAATACAGACCCCCCCTCCCCCACCTCCCTACGGAGCAAATATGGTGCCTCCTTCTCAGTTCTTTGTATGCCTTATTTTTTATGTTTGATATGTTGACTGTATGGGCAAGCGATCAAATTGGCAGAACAGGTAATGTAATTTATCTGCTGAATATCTTTATGCAAATAGGGCGATGTTATTAACATTATGATGAGCTCCCTTGTTTTTAGCTTACTAGTATTTGGGGGTTGTTGGTGTTTTTTTGTTGGTAGCAGCTCAGAAATCCCATAAATGCTATTGTCCTTCATTTCATCACACAGTAGCTTTATTTCCAACCACTTTACATTAAAAGACTTATTTATAACCCGGAACCCTTAGTAATGTTTAGAGGCAGAGGTCAGATCTGTGTGTAACATGCGAGAGGCTAAAGCCTAAACATTGTAAGCAATTTAATTTATGTTGCTGCTGTCAGAGAGCTCCCAGTCAAAGCTTCACTGTTCGTATGCAGCTTGGAAGCCTAGGATCTGGGGATATCTGAGTGGTGTGGCTTCTGTTAGTAAGCAGGTGGCGTGATAATACAGAATAGTTGTTAAATTACAGGGGGAAAGGGGGATTACCGCTGATTACAATTTTGCAGTCACCTAGCATTAAAAATGCAGGGTGTTGGTGCTTTGTAACATTCTGGTAATGTGGTCAATAATTCCTGTCATAGCTGCAGTGTGACAAGGAAGTCCTCAAGGTAAACCTTCAACAAGCTGAACTTGGGACAAAATGGATGGGTTTTCTCTCATGCTTTTCTACTCCACATCTCAGCTATATCAAGGCATCTGGGACCATTAGATTACCTTGGAAATGGGCAACTAAGACTCCTGGATTCTATCTTGAGCTCTGCCACTAACCGCTCTGTCATGCTGGGCAGTTCTCTTAACCTTTGTATAACTGGGTTTACCCTGCATGTAAAAGGGGGTTAATAAAACATAGCTATCTTGTAAAGCATCCTCAGACCATGCCAATTGCTGGGGGACTGGCTGGTCACCTGATGCTTTTTCCTTTTCTTGGCTTCCTGCTGCTTCTACGGGCCTCCGGATTCGTCACTGCAAGCAGGAGCCTGGAGGCCTGAAGCCGCAGCTGGGAACAAGGAGGAGGAACCAGCCTAGCTGCCTCTACTAGGGCTCAATGTTACGAAAGAGGAGGAGTAGAGGTGTCAGCCACAGAGAGAGAGTAAAGTCCACAGAAACAGGCAATGAGGCAGCTCCATAGCATATCCAGAGGGAGAAGAGGACCAGGTGGCTGGACCATCTGTCCAGTGGAGAAAGGGAATCAAGTGGTAGAATAGCGTGTGCAGGAGAGAGGAGAGTAGGGGCTCAGAGACATGGAGAAGTATGGACCGGGGGAAGGGAGTGGATTAGAGCAGATGGGATGGGGGAGATGAAATGAAGAGCAAACATAGACACTATGGTTTAGTTGTACTCAAAAGGGACAGAATTTATGAAAGCTGCTTAAGATAGATCAGAGCATTCTCAGTATTGCTGCTCCATGCAAGCGGTTAGTGCAGTTATCACAATGAAGAATGGGAAGTGGTGGTGGTTCATGCAATCACTGGCCAGCGTAGAGGGGGTTTGCTCGGTTGTGAGCGGGCGGAGAGGTCTGGCTGCACAATCTTAAGTGGGAGGGGAGGTGGTGCATGAGACAATGTCTGGCCCCAATTCAAGATTCCTAAGGGCAGGTCTACACTTAAAATGATGCATCAATTCAACTGTGGTGCTTAAGTGAAGACACTCCTATGCCAACGGAAGAGTTTCTCCCATTGGTGTAGTTAGCTACGACCTTTCACGGAGGTGGATTATGTCAACAGGACAAGCTCTCCCGTCAACATAGCGCTGTCTACAGTGGGGGTTAGGTCGGTGTAACTACATCACTCGGCTGTGGATTTTTCACACTCCTGAGCGACGTAGTTATGCTGATATAAATCTGTAGTGTATACCTGGCCTTGCAAGCGTCTGCTTAAGTCCCTTGAGGTATGTCTGCACGGCAATCAGAGGCTAACCTGTGCTGCCAAACTTCTCTTCTATTGTAATTTACATGAGCTAGATGAGAGCTACCTTGGGTATGTCTGCACTTGCTACAGTCACACCTTTGATTGCAGTGTAGAAATACCCTTTGAAGTCAGACTTAGGGCATGGCTACACTAGAGTGTTTACAGGGTGGAGCTGTACCCATCTCCCATCGGCTTAACTACTTCAGCCCCTGTGAGTGGCAGTAGCCATGTCGGTGGGAGAAGCTGTCCACACCATTGCTTATGTCAGTGTCACTTACATCTCTCGGGGGGGAGGAGTGAATAAATCACCCCCCTGAGTGACATAAGTTACAGGGACATAAGCTGTAGTGTAGACATAGCCTTAAATTCTGTACTGGATAGGGATGAACTTAAGCACATGCCCGATTACATTTTTGCATCGGGGCTTCTGCTAAGATGTGGGCCACACTATGAATAAATGTGAGAGACCCTACCTCAATTGAAAAGAGCTATTGAACCCCAAACGCCCACCCCCAAACGCACAATATAGTTGGTCACAATTTAAGTGTTAAAATAGCCTTTGAGCCAGCACCTGGAAATGCTCTTTGACTGTTACAAAGTGACGGGGGCAGCAACTTGGAGAATGCCAGAAAATAACTGAAGAGGTGCTTAGTTGTAAAGTTTCCACCCCAAAAAATTGGGTTGGGGGGAAATCTCACAATGTTACTTATATTACATTACACATAATCGCTCGCATTACTTATTGTGGCATATTGTTTCCTTCTACAGAGTTCTGCTCAGTCGCTTTCAGGAAGAGGCTATTCCGTAAGTCATTTTACAGCTAATTCTTTCACTATTGTTGCTGTTGATTGCAGAGGTTTATATTACCTGTTGCATATCCACTGACACTAAGGGAATACAAAACATGAAAAATAAGCTTTGAGCAAAGCACTGTCTTGTGTTTCTATCAAGAGACACCTTCTACACACAAGAGAACGCTGAATTGCCTATTTTCAGGTCTCTTGAATTTTGTTTTCTTCATGGTTTTTTCCCCTCAACAGCTTTTGACTAGTCAATCAAGTAATGAAAATTAAGAAAGAAAAAAGGAGGAGATTTTTTAAGATAGATGCCTCTCTCCCATTGATTTTCTAACTACCCTTTGTGCCTTTGAAAGTATTCCACCCAAAATGAAACCAAACACATTTTAAATTCTCTTGCTGGCTAACACTGTGCTGTGTAACTGATCAGAACAGAATAAATCTCACTTGATTTGAAAACGGGGTAACATGATTGTTTTTGCCTCCAGTAAACCAGGATGCCATAATTATAGGCAACGTTATAGGCCCTGAGGTTCAAAAGTAGATGCATACAGATGCAGTTCCACAGTGGTGTTTAACTGGCCATTTGTATGTGCAGATACTCAAAGTTATTTGTATGCACAACAATGGTATTTTTCCATGTAGATGTGTTGCACTCATTTGTACATGTGCCTTGCACTCACCCACCTGAAAATTGGGCCTACAAGTGTATTGTATGGAATTTATATGAGACAAGAGAGACACAGGTGTATGATGTTTATTTAAGACATCACTAAAGTCCTGGATTCAGATTACACACAACTCTTAGAAGAAACGTATGGCATTTAGATGCATGTAGTGACGTTGCTGGTCTCCTATCAAGTCATGTGTTCTCTGATTACTGGTGCAGAGGTTGTAAAGTGAAGTTGTATGATGATCTGAATTAGAAGTGTGTTAACCCATTTAACAATCCCTACATATACTAACTGGCAGTAGTCACTCCTGTTGTAAGTTCTATCATGACATAAGTTTTACCTTCTAGGTGAATGACCCGGAATGTGTGTCTGATATCAAGAGCTGCTTCCTTTTAACAATATAATTTAAAAAGGGGGGCAGGTTGTTACATATTGTTTATGAAGTTGGTGTAACATCCCGACACACAGTCTTTTAAAGTAATTGAGACTGATTTTTTTTAATGATGTATGTTGTACATTTGTCCATTTGACACGAGGGAAAGAGAGAGAGAGATTATTTGAGTAACGTGATGGAACTTGTGCGCGTCCAGCTGGTGTGATGTACACATTAACTTTGGGAAGCTGTTAGATGTGTCCCAGTTTCAGAGTGACAGCATCATACATATATCCTCTTGTGACAGAGGCACAATGCAGCGTCAAGTGCATTGGCATGATAGTATCATATGATTTGGAGTCTAAAGGCTTTATAAATAATATTTTGGATACTTCAGCTGATGTTTTGTTTGACATGTTTGACATGCATCTCAAATATCTTGCAGTCAAAATATTTATTGTATCTCAGGTGAGTATCATTGCTTAACTCACTTGCTGCATGAGATCTTTTGCTCGAGCATGAAGACTCAAATGTACATGTGCAAAATAGAGCAGTTAATCTCCCATACAAATGAAGGGCTGGATCCATCTAGACTAAAAGCTCTTTAGGCTATGTCTTCTGTAAAGTGCCATGCATGCCTGTGGCATTATATAAATAATAATGAATCGCCTTCACAAATTTTATGTCTGGGAATTAAACAATTTCCCATTGGCCATAACATGGGTTTCAAAATCTGAATGGAAAAAGGCCAAAGGATTGTTCAGAAGCCCCTAAACCAATACATCATTGGGCGATTTTGTCTGTTGCTGACTGAAAATAAATCTTTTTTTTTGGTCTTTAATAACTGATCTTCAGAAATTATTTATCTCCTTGTCTGAAAACTGGTTTTGTTCTGTAGTGGTAGAGTCTCATTTAGCCAACCCAGACCTTCTCAAGGGAGGGGTGTGTTCTTAGCATCCCCGAGCAGTGTTTTGAGATCATGAGTAGCCTGAGCTGGAGTTGCTTTTCCTTCTGGGTTATCATTTTATCTGTTAAATTGCCTTCTGCCTCACCACATACCAGCTGCTGAGGCTGATCATTTCCCTTAAGACTATCATGCTATTCTAAATTGATCCAACATAAGGCCAAGACTATAGCTTCTAACACTGCCAAGATCCCTTTGGCCCAAACTTAGCTTGGAACCTGACTCTCCCAGGTGGCACTAAGATGTTCTAACCACTGACTCAACAAGACTGGCCAAGCTAGAGATTGTCCTTAATATATTGCAAAGGTTTTATTTTTACAGGGAACTTGCTGTATATTAAGCACTAAATCAGTATTTTGGCTTGGCCTTCTGTTTATATCAAAGAGCCTGTTTGCCAGACATGATGAAAGCATGTTTAAAGCATAGCATTCACAAGAGTAAGACAGTTTCTTTTACTTGTGCCCTATTCTCTTGATACTTGTGATGGCTTATGTTGTTAAAGATTGTCACTTACAAAATGGTACATAGTTACTATGCAGGGTGGTTGCTCTGGGTTTCACAAAGAGCTGGTTAAATATCATAAACTATTTTTTACATTACATATTAGGGTTTGTTTTTTTTAAATGAACGCGCTTTGGATCTGCACCCTTTTGTGTTCGCTTTTTTCAATTATCCTTGCAGATGAGTTTACTGTCAGGAATGTTCATATAAACAACAAGTTTATAAGGAGATAGTTACTGGTAAGAAGATAATTTGAAAACCAGAATCATGAGCATTTGCCAAAAACCTTATTCAAAGATTTAAGCTCATCCAGTCAGGAAACAGAATGCTATGTAACCTATGTGTCCAATCGCAACATCTCAAATGTTGAATGGGTGACAGCTTATATGAAAACTATAGACCAAAGACAAGATTTTCAAATTGGGAGCCTAAAGTTAGGTAGAAAAATGAATTTAAGCATCTATACAAGAGACCTAATTTTCATTTGCTGAACAGCCCAGCGACTCCCACTGACTTTACTCCTAAATTGGAACATTTTGACCACAGAACTACTGGTGGAAATTGCTGGGCATATAATTTCACAGTTTGTTCACAGATAACTAGCGATGAGAAAAAGAGGTGAAATTCATTGACTAACATGTTTGTTATGAATTTACTGCTCAGCATAAAGTTTCAGACAATGATTAATTTTACCTGGTACAACAAGGTTATGCAACATATGTAGATGTGTGGATTAGCAAGCTGTTTATCTCATAAGCAGTGTAGCATGAGTTTTTCATGCCTTTTTCTGTTGCACATCAATTGTGTATTTTCTCTGTGTTGAGAAATGGAATGGTAGCATGTTTTTGGAGGGTAATAACTTACTCTCCATTTCTTTATTTTAGCAAGTATGTGATAAGGTATTATGCTATGCCTCTCATGCACATGGCTGAGATCAGACATTTTAGATTTCAGCCATTCTGAGCCAGAAATGTGTGTTTCTTGCAAGCAGAAAAAACAGATATTTTGGGTTACAACTTAAAATAGGCAAATCCTCTTTCATACATTTTACTTGTAGGCGTGGAAATTTTGGGAATGCTTCACTGATCCTGTGTCCAGTTTCTAGATTTCACTAAGGTTGCACTGTGGAGCATTTTAAAAATGTATTCTTTATAGTTATACATTTGTTTGACACAGTGTGTTTAGGAACTAGTGACAATGAATACAATAACAAATTTCATGGACTATATGAACACAGCTAAAATGCCTCAACTGTTTGAAATGTAGAGCATTGCATACAGATAAGTCTAGGCTAAAGTTGTGCTTGGCTCATTTTTGTACAAAGGAGAAGGGGAAGAGGCAGAAGTGGGAATACATGGTAATAAAAAATCTTCAGATAAATCATGTAGCTTGTTTATAGAACATCTGTATAGCTGTTCCTCTTATGAAATGGAAGGGGATAAAATGCAGAAGAGAAGAAACTTGAAAGCACATGGCAGATCCAGGTTCAGTGAACCAAGTTGTTTCTGGGTATCCGCTGGAACAAAGTGTTGAAGGATGGAGCTCTTTGTTTATTTTTTTTTGGTGCTGAAATAAGCTTTTTTTAAACTAATAACAATAACATTCACTTGGCAACAAACGCAGCTGATTTTTACTCTATGCTGCTGTAAAATATCAAACTGTGCAGCCTCGTCAAATTCCTGGCAGCCCATTACCTCTTTTTTTTTTTTTGGAACACCGGAAACCAGTATCCCAAAATAATTTATATTTGAAGATCATGTATATCAAGGTATGTCTAAAACACATAAGGCTCACAGAGAGAGATCTTGAGATGATTCTTTCTCTGTTTGGGGCATCCAAACTCATCGTGATTAGTGCACCTTCCCACCATGTTGTGACTTCTCATAAAAGTGAAGTACGTATACAGACAAAGTTAGAGCCAAGCATAATATAGGCAACCACTTACAATTTTCCTGAATGCACATGTCCACCAATACTCCTGATTCTTGCTTTCTTGCTATGGAACACATCTGCAACTTTGCTGTAGACACTTCCTGAGTGTAGAGTCATTCCTGTCAAATTGTATTGAGATATTGAGAACGGGTTTCCAAGCAATTAGTGGCCATCTTTAAAGCCCTCTGGATCCAGTTATCTAAGAGACTGCTTTTACTCTCTACTCTATCTCAACAGTTAAGCTCTGCTAGGATAATCTCATCTGTCTGTGTTTGATCCTTGGCTTTCCAAAGCTTAGAAGCAGGACATTGCCAATTTTAGGTCCTGGATTTGGCTCTTTCTGACTGTCCATTATAGTCAAGTTGGTCAACTTCTGATCACTCTGCAAGGCTTTTTTATTCATGTCAGGCTTTTGCTGAATGTTGGTTTTTTTATTTCTCTTCTGGTTTCTCTCTCCAACAGCTTATTAGCTGGAAGTGTTAGATCAGTGTTAAAGCCCAAGTCATGTTGTAATAAGAATTATGGGCTCAATCCTGTAAGGTACTGGGCACTTTCAACTTGCATTGAAGTCAGTGAAAGTTGAGGATGCACAGCACCTTACAGGATTGAGCCCTAAGTAAGATGATAAATAAATAAATAAAACTGGACAAATAAACATAGTCCTGAAGGGACTGAAGAAGCCACTAAATTCATAATGATATTCCAGCTAGCCTCTACTCATCGGGTGTTCTTAGTGCCTCAGCCTGAAGGGGATACTCTTTATTATAGCCACATGCAGAACTTCCCTTGATATGCTTTCTACTGTTCAGAAATGAAATCCCTGGAGGCTGGCCTTGATGTAGTACTTTGCAATGCCACGTTCTCACATCCCATGGTTATCATCTTGTCATGTCCTCATATTCTTCCCGCCACAACCATGCACATTCGATTGGCCAATTGTTGCACTTCGCCAGGTCACTGAAAGAGCCTTTGTGCACAAGCAGCTGGGGTCATAGGAAATGCTTCATATTTTGAGGCTATCTGCTGCACTCACAGGTATTGGGGCCAGTGCTGTAGTCCCACTTGATCATTACATCTCTAGACCAGCTAACTCCAGCATGGAGTCAATTTAAGGTAATGGCAGGTAGTCAGGGCTGATCTGTAGCGGGTGGGAGGTGCTTGACTGGTGGGAACTGGAGCCCACAGGTTACAGGGTCGTTCCCTACTTTTGTTTGCCATAGCTGTACCCTTGTCTGTTTGAGTGACAATGTTAGGGGCTTAATGGTGGTGAGAAAAATTTGTTGTGACTTCAGTTGACTCAGCATCAGTGTTGTATCACATAGCGGATGTCTTGGATCTGTGCGTTGCATTGTGCACTCGACTCTCCTAGCAACTTTCCAGTGTTTATCAGGAGGAGCAATATCTGCGAGGCTACGGAGGCTGTTGACATGGGTAGGCTTAAGGTATCTTGTAATATTGCAACAGGCAGTTAAGTAGAGGGTTTAACTTTTTTGCATAAGGGGATCGTGCCCAAACTGCACAGGCGTATTCAGCAGAGAAGTAGCAAAGTGCGAGTGTAGTTGATCACAGAGTCGAGGGGTCTGCACCCCACTTTGAAGTAACCAGGTTGCTGAGAGTGTTGTTTTGTATGCTAACCTTGGCTTTAGTTTTCTCAATGTGGGCTCTAAAAGAAAGTGTGTGATGGAGAGGAATACTGAGGGATTTATGTAACAAGTAAGTTTTGTCCCATGCCAGCTATTGTTGAGTTCACATTTGACCCCTCGGTTTTTTAAATGGAATGCATGGACTTAAACCTTTGCTGGGTTTGCATGCACTTGGTTGGCTGCATAGTACTTATGTTAAGTGCATTCACTGGAGTACTCTCTAATATGCCAGCCTCCTTGTGCTGTGCGGTGACATCTGTGTAGATAAAGCACCTTGTGCCGGGATAGCTTGTCTGGTCATTTGTGTAGATGTTGAATAATGTAGGTGCTAAGACACTCCCTTGTGGAAGGCCCTTCTGTTGTTGTCATTGGCCCCGTTTGCCACAAAAGTGCACAAAGGATTGTCTGTTCTCCAGCATGGTCTGTATTAACTTCATTGCCATAGTACCTTGGCAAGAAACCCGCAATGATTGACTGAGTCATAGACAGCTGAGAAATCAACAAACACCGCTCTTGTCATCAGTCTCCTTTTATATCCATCTTCGATATATTGCGTCCAATTCAGAAGCTGTTCAGTGCATGACAAGCTCAGTTGAAAGCCAGCTGTTTTGTTGATTAAAAAGTGGTTCAATAACTAGTGTAACAGTAGTCTCTCAAACAACTTTAAAAATCACACAGGATTGAGAAGGTTGAAAGGGTTTTTTTTAAGATCAGATGGTTCCTTACCAGGCTTCAAAAAGGCCCCCATGCCTTGATTTGTCGCCGGATTTTCGGTATCTTGAGCTGGATGAGACGGATATTGAACATAGTCTGGAGCCATTTCCATGTGTGTGAGCTGAAATTTTAGATCTGCTGTTTGGATGTCATGTAGGCCTGCGTGCCGTGATGATGAATGTACTATGAGATAGATGGAGGAGGGAGATGCCAGGTTAGACATCCAGGATGGGGCTCTTGCTCCTTGGGATGAAAATACAATGGAAATAGTTCATTCAGCCAAAAAGGGGATGGACAAGAATGGGAAAGTGCCCCAGTCAGTTAGAGAGAAGTGTTGATGGGGTTCTAAACACACTCCTATCCAGTTCTCCTCATCTGGGAGAATAGTACCTGTTACCTAGGGATGCTGTGTGTTAAATGTGGAAGGGAATACTTGAGACTCTAATACAGATGGAAAAAGGTCTCCTTGGGGATGGGAAAGAAAGACTGTGCCAAGACTATTCTTTTATAACTTTTGTGCTGTTTGTGTGCACTGCTAGAAAATCCCTCCTGTCTGTGTGCACTGCTAGAAAATCCCACCTGTCCTACAGTGGATTTTCTACCGTGCGGGTTTAATTCCATAGGCTAACTCTGAGTTCCTGTTTTTAAAAATTAATAAATAAGACTTCCCCATCCTGGAGCACAGGAGGAATCTTCAAGGTCCAGGACTATAACCGCACATCAATCTGACTCTAAAAAGGTCTGACAGTTTTCCTTTATTAGGTTTCCAGACACACCCATTTTATTCTGCATGAACCTGGTTATCCTTGTGTTGGGATTAGCCCAAACAAGCCCTTGTTGCTGAATAAATGCTCTTAGTTTGTTGTATGGACTTCACTTTTAATTCATTGTGCCATGTGAGATCTTGAGTCAAGCTGAATTCAGTGGAGGTATGTCGACATAAATCCACTAAGGATCTGGCCCGTTGTCTTTTTGTGATACTTCTACAATCTGGGAATTTAAATGCTGCTGGAAAATTAGCACACTTCGCATTCTGGGCACATGAAGGGCTTTTGGAGTCTTTGAAAAACCCCATGGAAAACCTAAGTCTAAATAAATAAATAAATAAAATAAACTCAAATACTTGAATTGTACAAATAGGGATGTGCATGGACTTTACTAACACACATGTCCTTTAAAAATTCCCTTCTCTCAGAATCTGTTTCCTATTAAATGACATTCTGCTTTTAATTATGATGAAAAGTCCCATAAATTTTCACTCATCTCAACAGCCGTAAATAAGCACAAAGGGCCCTTGCTGGCTAAATTTCAGTCTGTCTGAGTCAGTGGCATTGGCAGAGGGTCTGATTGTGAGGCTCACAGAGCAGCCATATTGACAACATAACAGATACACAAGGGCACCCCTTTGTTTATAAGACATGAGCATAATTGGATGACGTTGATTTACATAAACCAACAAGCATTAATGCAAGAGCAGCCAGCTGACATGGCAAGACTCTGAGATCCCCTCGAGGGACGGGTCATATGACTCGTCTCTGATTTTTACCACATTTTTAACCCACTCCCCCTCCCAATGGCGTGGTGGGAATCCTATCTCTAGTCTGACTAGAAAGCTATGATTATTATATAAACAAATTTCCAGAAGGTCCCCCCATTAAGCACTTCTCCATAGGATAGCCTAGCTACCCACAGCCCTTGCATACTGGAATAAAGAGCTGTCCTAAATCCATCTTGAATTCACTAGCCTGGAAAGGATTACATTCTGCTGAAGAGGAAAGGCAGAGGGTTTTGAGGAGATCTGGTCTTCATTTTTGGACCTTTATGATTAAGAATGGCCTAAGGCGGTTATGTTGTGTGTATCTCATAGCTTTTCTTATGTAATAGGTCAGCATGTTTCATTGTCTTCGTTTTCACATTGTTTGTCCTATGCACTCTTCTTCTCTGTTTCCAGTTTTTCCTTACTTCCCTTTCTGTTTTAAAAACAAACAAAAAACAGATTAGCAATTCATCTCAATCAGGATCTCGCATGCTTGTCTGATGCTAATGTTGCACTAGACAGTGGTGTCATTTGTGGGGGAGTGGGGCCTTTAGATTTTTTTATTTCATTCTGTCACAGGGTTGTGTGTGAGCTATGACCACACAGACAAAAGTTTTATATACCCAATCCCTGTGGACTATACAAAAGCAGAGATGGCCTATTTATTACACTTCATGCTGTGGTGGGCTTATCAGAAGAAATTAACATGGTGGGGGGAATTTATCAGCTTGTTTTATCTCATATCTTACATGTTTTTATTGAAACCTACACCCAAAACCGCTGAGTGAAGAGAAGCAGCAGAGGAAATAACAGTGACATTAACCCAAAACACTGGCACAAAAATAAAAGAAAGGGAAAATGATGTGTTATGTTGGTCTAATTAACAATGGAATAAGAAACAGTGGGGGAGGGGAAAGTGGTCCAGTAACCCTTGCATATACTGCGTTTGCCTAAGAGAGTGTAAGCTAACGTATCAGTTGACATATTAATCGATAAAGATGATTTAATTGTGTAGCTCAGTAAATTCTCTCTCCCCCCATGCACACAATTTTTGTTAGCTAGTCCCCAAATAGGTGTGTGGTTGTGTTTTCCATTCATTGAACACCAGCCACAAAATAGTCTGTAGTGGAAAACAGCTGTTTAATTCTTGTCTGCACTGCAGATATGTAGGTAAAGTTTCACCTGGTCTGACTCTGTCCTTCCTGCTCCATCCCATCTATCTATATGTATGTTTGTTTGTTAAAGGCCCGAGGCAAATCTTCCTGACCAGCTCCATCATCTCCCTAACAGAAAACAAGGTGCAGCTTTGCAGCTAAGGAGACAATAAGCCCGAGTCATATCTCACACCCTGAAAGGTTTCTAATAACACCTTAAAGGTTTAACACAGTATTACTAAAGCTGCAAATTGCAAAAATAAAATAAATAAAATCTAGTGTACTACATGGGCTGGGATGTTTTCCCCCTACTGTTGCAGACTGACTGCTATTTAACAAGCCATTAAAAATGTACAATACCTTGATATATGCAGTTGCATCTTCAGAAGGAAGATAACATTCCATTCACCAGAGGATGAACCTAAGTACAGAAATTACACTGCTTTCAGCTTTAAAAGAAGGGTGGGGTAAGCATGCAGCTCAGCCTCACTGGCTTCAGTAAGAGAACAGCAGCCTGTGATCCCCAGAAGTGGACCAAGATTCATGGTCTACCTTGCTCTGAATGGCTAGGAAGGGGATCTTTCAGCCCTTGGATGTGAGGGAAGAAGAGGTAGTGGGGGATTTGACTGTGGGGATTGGATTTTTTCCGCCATATGAACTTTTTTGTTAGAGGATAAAGGCGGTAATCCTTGTCAGCTGTACAGGATGCTGTTTGCACAATACTAGTGTTTTCACTTGCCACCTTCTTAGAGATCCAGCTTCCCATTTCCTTGTGGTTAACTCCAGATACATACGGTGTGACTTGATTGGCAACTTCTCTGTTTTATGGCATATAAATAAATGGAAACATAAATGACTCCTCCTTAAATAACACACAGGGACTGACTTCATCTCGCAAAAGCCAGAAAATTCAGGGTAGGGGCAGAAATTTATACTATTCCCTTTTGCTTAGTTATTGCATCAAATGTGAGTCACCCATGTCTGGGAGACCCCCTGCAATGCAATATGGTGACCTATAAAGCAAAATATTTTGTCTTTTGACCTGGCTATTCATTATGGTGAATGACTCTAGTGTATATTTCGATTGCATGATCTAGAAGTATAGTAATTGCGATGCTGTAAAGCTGGCTGTTCTTAATCCCATATTAAAATATTCTAGTGGTGCCAGGCTGATTTCTTGAGGGAATTTTTAACTGCCAGTTTAAAGTGTCTAATATCGGTTTAGATTTCCACTGGTACTGGCTATAGGTGTGATCATAAGTCTTTTACTGCATCTGCTTTCTCATCTTTTCAGACAATCACAGAACAGGAACTCAGGAGCGCTGAGGTCTTCTAAAACTACTTCCAACAATCTTAACCCTATTTTGTTTTTGTGTGACTATTCTGCTACTTTATCCTGGTTTAGTAATCTCCTCCTGGCATAGATACAAGCACCCAGAGCTTCTTTTGATCACCCCCACAGTCCTTCTGGTTCGTACATGCTAATGACATGGCTGCTGCTTTTGATTAGAAATACATTTTATAACCTGCTGTGGGGGGGTTGTAACCTGGAGGTCAGTTTCAAGCACAAACTTGCTTTTGATTACCATTTAAGTTACACAACAAAAATTCCAACTAGTACTGCAATGGCCAGCACTTTCTTTTCTTTTCTTTTCTTTTCTTTTCTTTTCTTTTCTTTTCTTTTCTTTTCTTTTCTTTTCTTTTCTTTTCTTTTGGAGAGCAGGGGCGGGGGGGGGGAGAATGCTGATGAGCTATTTATTTGTTTTCATCACATCTCTGCTAGGTTTTAAGGAAGTTCAGTATTTTATGGAAGCCTTCCAGACACTGTCCTTTCAAGTTAGTTGTGACTTGCCCAGAATTCTGCAACTAGAACAATAAACTGGCTGGAAATTCACATGACACGTGACTCACAATTGATGGTTTCCAGAGAAACCTACTCTAACTTTTAAATTTGTTTCTTCACCGTCTTCTATCCCTCCCCGTGTTGTATGATGGATAGTGCATGGTCCTATACCCCTCTTCAAGCTGTATATTGACTTACTCCATATTTTTCTGGGCATTTGTGGCCCAGACTCATAGTATTTTAAGGAGTTTTTAGAGGATGACAGATTCACGGGCTACATTTTTTCTTTTTCAGGAAGCTTCACAACATTTGTAGCCCTTGTGGAACATGTCAGGAGTGCATAGGCTCCAGGTGTCTGGAAATGCCAGCTGAAGTCACGTTGCATATTCAGAGCAAAGTTTTGTTCAAACAGAAGTTATGGGCTTGATGTAAAAATTACTGGGTGAGGTTCTTTGGCCAGGTTATGCAAGTGGTTGGACTAGCTGATCATAATGATCTCTTCTTGCCTTAATATTTATTAATCGATGCATTTTTAAAACTTTATAATTAGTTCAATATCCCTTTGGCCAAGGTGTGGCACCCTGAGCCTTGTAGATGCAGGCTGATATAGTACTGCACACTATATTACTTTATATCATGATGCATTATGGGCGTAGTAAGGGCACGTGGTAAGGAGTGAAGGAAAAATGGTGAAATGAGCTGGCTAAACTGTGTGTGTGTGTGTATAAAATGCCATTGCCCTCTATTGCAGTGGATCAAAACTGCTTGACTGTGTCTCATAGGCCCTATATCACTAACAGCTGAGTAAATCATTAATGACATATAATTTTAATAGAGGTTGTTTATAGACTTTCACCTCTCTTTCTGTTTGCAAAACGTGATTTATGAATCTTTCAAAATTATTCATGAATTTGTTGGTGAACTGATTTTTCCTCTGTGAACCGCTCATTGTGACAATTCATCGTTAGAACTTTGGAAATGGGGCTGAGCTGGTTAGTCTCTAAGGTGCCACAAGTACTCCTTTTCTTTTTGCGAATACAGACTAACACGGCTGTTACTCTGAAACCTGTACCTAAACAGTGTCACATTGTTTCTGTGTCATGACTAGGAGATTTAAGGCCTGGTACAATGCAGTGGGAGTCCTTTTATTGTCTTCACTTGACATGGGATCAGGCCCTTGGGTGATTAACCAATACAATGCAAATTTGAAATGAGACAATCAACTACAGTTTGAAATTCACTTTCAGAGAATATTTGTGCTTAAGATTCACCTTTTTCTGAGTATTCTCGCTAGCAAAACTTGAGCACTCGAGTGTTTGATATACACACACATGCAAGGGTCACGGTCAGTGTCAGATCAAACCTCATTTTCCAATTCACAGAACATTTTTTCCCCACTAGTCACCCTGCTCTTCTTAGCAAGCCAAAGGTCCTTATAAGATTTTCGCCCAAGTCGTAGGAGGCTGCGTTTGTAGAGAAAGTGGTGCGGATTCTTGAGTGTTACAATGTCATTTGAAGTGACCATGAAGTGCCACATAAGTGACAACTGTGAACTCCTTAAGGGGCCACAGATGTGTTCTAACATTAACACACGCACACCCTTAAGGACTTGCTGGCATTCTCCTCGGAGCCCTAACTTAGTTAATTTCTAGAAGGCTGGGGTGTGGGGGAAAGTGGTAAATGGTTCCTGTTGACAACACCACACACTAATGTATGTATGTCATATGAGGAACCTGACAGCTTGTTTAACTAACTGAGTCAGTTTCCTGCTCACGATTCACTGCGAGGTGACATGTGATTGTAAGAGCACTCAAACAGGAAGTTGTAACTTCACCAAAACTGTTTCGTTATCGGTGCAATATCTGCGGTCAGTCCTCTGTACAGCTTGTGGCCAGCTTTTGGTTAGCAGAAAAAGACACTTTGAGCTGAGCTGGCATCAGTTCCCACCTACTTAATCAGTTAAGCAGTGAGCTGTGTGGTTAAGACAGGTCCCCTGGTTGTTTTGTGGATTTCCAGTGACAGGAAGGTTGAGACGTGTTGAGTGGTTCAGACAGGAATAGCTTGGTTATCTGATGGTCACCCCAGAGGCTGATAAAATTATGTGAGCTCTTTTCTGAGAAGACATAAAAAAAAAAAGCAGAAGCTGGTGCCTGTAACCACCTGAAGAGTTTACAACGTCAGGGGAAATTTTACTTATCTTAAATGGCTCAAAGCTGTTAACCCATCTTCACCACTGTGGACTACAGTAGCGGTCTTAAGATTTGCAGTGCAGAAAATACGTTTAACAAACTGTCACATAAAATAAAGCTATAAAGAAAACCAGCATATCTTTCGGCTTGTCTACATGGGCACTTTACAGTGCTGCAACATTCTTGCTCAGGGGTGTGAAAAAGCACCCCCCCCCGCCCGAGCACTGCAAGTTTCAGCGCTGTAATGTGCCAGTGTAGACGGTGCATCAGCGCTGGGAGCTGCGCCCCTCGGGGAGATGGTTTTTTTAGAGCTCCCCCAGCGAGCTGCGCCGCGACTGCACAAGCCACGTTAAAGTGCAGCCGTGGCAGTGCTTTCGCATTGCCAGGGAAGACATGCCCCGAGAAACATTATGGCTAAGCCTTTCAAAAGTGGTTTTGGGTGCTTCAGTTTTTCAGCCAACCAACTTGAGACGCATCAAAGGGCCCTGATTTTTAGAGGAAGCATGTGCCATGTATTCTGAAAATCAAGCCTCTTAAAGATTCCCAGGTTGAACATTCAAAAGCTGAGGCATGCAGAATCACCAGCCCTTTTGACAATCTGGGCTGTAAAGTCCACCTGTAGTATAAGGGCTTTGTGTGTAGGATGGTGCCCACAGAGAGCTAAAGGTTTACCTGCTCCTTCTAGCTGAAGAAGCTCTCCTTTAGCTCAAATGGTAGGACTGTGCTTTTAGAATGGAAGAATGGGGATTCTACTCTCATCTCCCCAAGTATATGCAATTCGTCTACTGATGTCTCTTGTTGATAGCTCGTGGATTTGTTAAATACCCCAGATGTCAACTGAGTTTTTGGTTTTGCATTAACAGGTGAGAATCCCGCACTCTTCTCTGTCGCCTATGGATGGAATTTTCAGAGATGCTCATGGGAGATAGGCGTACAACTTCCATTTAATTTCAGTGACGCTGGGTGGGCCTAACTCCCTTCGGCAAACTTTGAACATTCCCGTGTATATTTTTAAACGTGAGCAGCAGCGGTTTAAAGTTGTGCTATGAAGTTGGGAACAGGGAAGCACTTGACAATGTCCTTTTACCGCGTCAGTCAATCCTGGATGTGCATGGCTCAGCTATGAAAGTACAGCACGTGACAGGCCCCTTATGCAGCTTAGCCTCCTTGCTCCCTTGAAAAAAACAAACCAACCTGCACTGTGGGCATGCTCAGTGCCCTGATGGGAGTGCTTTCCTTCGGCCTCTGGAATCTTGCTCCCTAGACCTGTCAGGGAGCTTTGCCCACTGCTTCAGGTGGAAGGAATAACCCAAATAGTTCAACAGCTTCTATTCTTGGGGCTTATTAAGAAGCTGCATTGGTGGCTTCTCAGATGAGTTTGGTCTAGTCCTAACTCAGAGGGTAGTAGCTGTGGCATTGGCCTTTGGGGATTAGAATACAGAAAATGGGGACATCATTCTGGCTGCTAGGGACACTGGATGCTTCTCTATCCGTTCCACCTTGTGGGAAAGTCCATTGTCCAAGTTTGATTATGCAGATTGGACAACAGAATATTGGGTCACGATAAAGCATAAAGGCATCAAGCACCAAACAGAGGAATGGTGTAATGTGACGTCTCCAACTGGATAGTGAAAGGCCTCTCCTCTGCTGCAAATCTCTGAGCTAAAGTGGACAATGTTCTGTTTCAAAGAGAAAAAGAGAGCTGGGTGACCTTGAGCAAGTCACTTCACCGATCTGTGCATAAGTTTCCCCACCTATAAAATAGGGACAATGACACCTCGTCTGTATAGTGGTTTGAGATCTACTGATTAAAAAGCACTGTAGGACAGCTGGGTGATATTACTTTATTGTGGGATCAGATGATGTGGTCTATGAGTTATAATCATGTTGATTGTAATAACAGACCATCATTTGTTTATATATTTGCTACTGGGTTTCACCAAAAATAAATAAATAAATGTGTGTTTGTTTAAGATACATCTATAGGATGGGATGTGTCCTTCTGCTTTGTCTGCTCACATTGCAGGGCTCAGACACTCGCAATGACAGCCATAACAATCAATGGGTTTCTGACTCAAAGCTATTTCCTTTCCTGGCACAGATTACGTCTGGTATGCATAACGTGTTAATTTAACAAAGCAGTTCTTTTGATACAGCTTTAATTTTGTACCAACAGCTCAGAGGCAATGATGTACAGATTATATAGTGTCAGTTTCCCAATTAAAGTTTTACAGGAAAATACTGTGTTTTTGCTTTAAGCCTGCTTTGAATGCTTCCTTCTGGCACTTGTGCAAATGAAAACTGTGCTATTGCAAAGCATCCATTTGAAACCTTGAAATATTTATTGAGGCTGCATTGAATACTGAAGGAGGAATCTTCCTGTAGGCTTGTTGATATCTGTCATATGCATATATTTTGTAATCAAATGTCGAGAAGCTTATTGTGTTGTTTTTGTTGTGGTTTATTTTTAAAGGAAAAATATTTAGCACATTAATTTTAGAGCTCTCATGAAATCTTATCAAGAGTGAGACTGTGTCTTTGAAGTATAGCCTAATAAACATGAGGCTCCCGTTAATTATTGTGTAGAACAGTCTGTAACGAAGACTAAGCTGCTGCTCATCCAGTAATGTCAGTGAGTATTACAGATGTTGCGGAGACTGCCTATCCAGAGTATGTGCCTTTTGGGCAAAAGGGTGTGTGGTTGGAGAGGTTAAAAGGAAATGCCCATGATTAGAAGCTTACACACAAACTGAATGGTTTCAAAGTAGCAGCCGTGTTAGTCTGTTTTCACAAAAAGAAAAGGAGGACTTGTGCAACCTTAGAGACTAACAAATTTATTTGAGCATAAGCTTTCATGAGCTACTGCTCACTCGATCGGATGCATTCAGTGGAAAATACAGAGGGGAGATTTATACAGATAGAGAACATGAAACAATGGTTACCATACACATCACTTAAGGT
Source organism: Lepidochelys kempii (assembly GCF_965140285.1). Classification (NCBI taxonomy): domain Eukaryota; kingdom Metazoa; phylum Chordata; order Testudines; family Cheloniidae; genus Lepidochelys; species Lepidochelys kempii. The sequence continues at coordinate 18,240,019 of NC_136394.1, read as the reverse complement.
GAGCTATTACCAGCAGGAGAGCGGGGGTGGGGGGGAAACTTTTTGTAGTGATAATCAAGGTGGGCCATTTCCAGCAGTTGACAAGAACCTCTGAGGAACAGTGGGGGGTGGGGTGGGGGAATAAACATGGGGAAATAGTTTTACTTTGTGTAATGACCCATCCACTCCCAGTCTCTATTCAAGCCTAAGTTAATTGTATCCAGTTTGCAAATTTATTCCAATTCAGCAGTCTCTCGTTTTTCAAGTCTGTTTTTCAAGTTTTTTTGTTGAAGAATTGCCACTTTTAGGTCTGTAATCGAGTGACCAGAGAGATTGAAGTGTTCTCCGACTGGTTTTTGAATGTTATAATTCTTGACATCTGATTTGTGTCCATTTATTCTTTTACATAGAGACTGTCCAGTTTGACCAATGTACATGGCAGAGGGGCATTGCTGGCACACGATGGCATATATCACATTGGTAGATGTGCAGGTGAACGAGCCTCTGATAGTGTGGCTGATGTGATTAGGCCCTATGATGGTGTCCCTTGAATAGATATGTGGACACAGTTGGCAACGGGCTTTGATGCAAGGATAGTTCCTGGGTTAGTGGTTCTGTTGTGTGGTTGCTGGTGAGTATTTGCTTCAGGTTGGGGTGCTGTCTGTAAGCAAGGACTGGCCTGTCTCCCAAGATCTGTGAGAGTGATGGGTCGTCCTTCAGGATAGGTTGTAGATCCTTGATGATGCGTTGGAGAGGTTTTAGTTGGGGGCTAAAAGTGACGGCTAATGCCATTCTGTTATTTTCTTTGTTGGGCCTGTCCTGTAGTAGGTGACTTCTGGGTACTCTTCTGGCTCTGTCAGTCTGTTTCTTCACTTCAGCAGGTGGGTATTGTAGTTGTAAGAATACTTGATAGAGATCTTGTAGGTGTTTGTCTCTGTCTGAGGGGCTGGATTAAATGTGGTTGTATCGTATCGTAGAGCTCTCCCGCTCTCCTGCTGGTAATAGCTCACCGTAAGTGATCACCCTCATTACAGTGTGTATGGTAACCCCCATTGTTTCATGTTCTCTATGTATATAAATCTTCCCACTGTATTTTCCACTGAATGCATCCGATGAAGTGGGCTGCAGCTCACAAAAGTTTATGCTCAAATAAATTTGTTAGTCTCTAAGGTGCCACAAGTACTCCTTTTCTTTTTACAAACTGAATGGTGTTTTTCAATCCCTGATAACAGGAGACCAGTGGCTGTTACTGTCCATGTCTCCTGTAAGTCACAGAAGACCAACCATTTCAGAAATAGTCTGAGCTGCTCGGTCAGTCTTCAGGAAGTTGCTCCCCAAGTGTTGTCCATAGAATGAAACATTTTGAGGACCGAGTAGTGGGGTAGTAGGATCCAACACTTAAGGGACAGCGTAAGTGACAACAAGCAAATGCCATTGTCCTATAGCATTTTCCAAGTGATTAGTTGTTGTTTTTTGTATTCTGGTAGCACTCACAGTGTGCTGCTAGGCAGTTCACACGCACAGAAAGGCACATCACTGTCCAGAAGAGTTTACAGTCTAAGTGTAAGTCGTTTGATCAGAAAAAGCATTGAAAGCATCTTTCAGATTGCAGTCCATAGACATTTGGATTGAACCATCGTTAATTCCATGCATTTCCTCAGAAGGTGCAGTATGCAAATCTTGGAAACTCAATTTTCAAATTTAGTCTTTAGAAAGAAGGGCCATGTCACTCAAAAGAGAATTTTTCAGAGGGGCAAAAAAGGGGGTTTAGAAATTGGCTACTCTTGCTGGATGGGGAACATTGTGTGTGAAAATGCTAATGACCCAGAAGCGATAGAATCAGGATGACAACTTTTTGGTTTCTGCCTGGTGTTGTTTAACATTTAATGAGAACCAAAAAAATGTTCTCTTCTGCTGAAGGGAGAGGAGGGCCATCTATCCTGTTTCCAAAGTGAAGTGCTGCAGTCTCATGTGTTTGGCACTCTTTTTCCAGCAACCTCTCTTTTCTATTGTTTGATAATCATGCACTCCTTATTTAAATCTTTTCTTTCAAGCTTGGCTGCATCATGTTTGTACCATCTACATATGATTCCTTTTGTATTTAATTGTTTTGGAACAGACTGTCTTTATTTCTATACTTATAATTCACAACAAACACACACCAGTGTTTCTTAGCACACATGTTTTCTTCAAATATTTGTCTTAAAAAATAAAGCTTGGCTGGGCATGCCAAAATCAGTCTCATTATCTCCAAATGGATCTCTCCTGTTTACAGAAAATTGCAGGGAAATGAAAGATGCTGTTTCCAATAAAGACTTCATGTTGTGCAATGTTAGAAGATAAGGCAAGAATTGATTAGTATTTCAAGGAAATTGGAGAAGACACAACAGGTCCCTGGACAATTTTTTGGTTAAGAGCTAGCCAGATACTGTGTAAACTTTACAGGGCATCTAAAATATATATAGAGAGAGATTGTATCCATTATTTCTTGGATCAGATGCTGGAGCAGAAGATGGTTATGATCTTACAATAGAATATAGTTTTGGTCCAAAGCAGAGAGAAAGAATGCTGGAGGGGTGGAACAGGCATATAGACTAAGGGATTATGTAGGGACCATAGTGGAATCTAAATAAAACAAATCTCCAAAATGTCACAGAATTTTTGTGTCTCTCCTGACATGCATCTCCCCCCCCCCCCCAAAAAAAGCACTTATGTGGAAAATAAAAGCCAAGACGTTTATTTTCAAAACCAAGAGAAACTGATTGTGCAGCAGTGTTTTATTTCAGTGACTTTATTTCTGTAAAGGCCAATGATTGATGTAGAGTTGATAATTTCTTCTGAAGGATGTTAACGCTTTAGACTGGCAATTAGTCTTTGCACCACTGACTAGCTGCATTATGATTGGCTTACAGAACAAAAGTATTGTGTGTATTTTAGCCTGTCAGAAATCAGCTTCTCCATAAACTTGCTGAGTTTTTAAAATATTTTTAGGAAACAAGCAAGCTTTTGGTTGTCTGAAGAAATTTTAACAAAGAAAAATACCTCCCATCATTCAGCTGTTTGGTTAGATGGCAGGATGTGAAATGGTCGTGGCCTTTGGAACATAGTACTGAAATCCAGATGACCTCACAATATACTGGAATTCAGTGCCCTAAACCTTTGAGTAGCTATTGGAGATCTGAATGAGGTATGTAATAGTTGAAGTTAATTTAAGCATCCTACTTTGAATGAAGTATACATGGTCAAGCATGCATAAAATGGCGTGAAGTGTAATGCAAATGAACCTGAGACTAATATGGCATATAGGAACCAGGGAGCTGGTATGCTTTAAAATACAGAATTCGCATTCTAGCCATCTTGTTGGCCGAAAGTACTATGACATGTTATTGTGCCACAAGATCTAATTGTTTAACAATCCCGTTCAGGTGATTGGATCAGAAATCAAAACCAGCTTGTTGGCAGAGGGATGGCAGTTCTGCAATGAAAATTCATGGAAGGCAGCTTGTGTTTTCACAGTGTACAGATAAGGAAATTACTGGAGAGCTAGGGAGAGTAAGTAGTGGAGGAAGTGGGTAAAATCATGTGTAAATACGCAGAAACAAAGCTGCTTGCTGCTCTGACTGCCAGTTGTCTGTGTAGTGTGCTTCTGGGCCAGCAGCACAGATGGTAATCTCTGGGACGTGGTATGAAGGGTGCAAATGGTTCAAAATGTGAATGGTAGGCATGACATCTGGCAGTTTCATTCATTTGTGTTTAAAATGTGTTGTGAATGGCAAAAACAGAGCGGGAAATGTCCTCAGCGGGGCATTGAGTCTACTGCTTCATATTTTGATAAATCATAGGTATGTGTCTGTTCCATGTTCTTCCCATTGCCCTCTTTGGCAAGCAGTTTCCTGAGCCTCCCTTCTACCTCCACTACTCTACAGGCCACTTTTCATCCCTTTGTGCAGGGAGGTGGATGGGATCATAGGAGGATTTCTTCACCTGTCTACAGGTGACCAACAATGAGGAGTTACAGAGGTCCCAAGTAAATCCAGAACGTGCCACATCTATCTGTCTCAGCAGGAGTACAAGGACAGTGGTGTTGCCAACTTTTGCTATCTTACTACAAGTCTTCCAATATTTGGTATTTTCCATAAAGCTCCAACCCCTGGTGGCAAGTGATTTTGTCAGAATCTTCTTTTTCATTTAAAAGAAAGCGGGGTAGGGGAAACACCCACAACAAATGTCTAGCCCTTGTGGTTGTGGAGGAAAGGTTGAAAATGGAAACCGTAGGGCTATAAAACCAGAAGGCACATAAAAAGAACACAAATGTATTTTTTTTAAAGTGTGATTTTTCAACCAATCTCATACTTTTTTGGTGGTCCTGACTCATGAGTTTTGATTGCTTGGGGCTGGCCATGCTGGTGGAAGCATGTAATTAAAGATTGCATCATGAAGGGCCAGACTGAAAGTTGAGCATGGAGCCTTAACAACTGGTATTTCCTGATTCAGACATGCGTAGCTATGTGACCTTAACATTCTCTTGTTTGCTGTAGAAAGGGGATCTCAGGCAGCTCTGTCTCTTATTCTGTGCTTGTACCATTCCTAGCACAATGACACCCTAATCTTAATTGAAACCTCTCGACTTTGTTGTAACAGAAATACCACTAATAATAATGAGTAACTTTTCATGTAAAGTCTTACAGTGAGGTTGTTCTAGGTATTCAGTCAAAACATCCCTTGGGTGGAAGTGGGAATTGTATGTGCATAGAATAACTTGTAGAAATGGGGCGATTGTTACATAGGTTTTTAAATCAAGTAAAAATCAGGATTATTTTTGACATCTGTCGATCCCCTTATTGCCATGTGTTTTTATTGAAATGCTGTCTGCTAACCCCACTGTAATATAAGAGCTGTCAATGACTCCATTATACACATAGATTTTATAACTTGACTGAAGAATTTTCTCTTGCCTGCAACTCAGCCTGACAGTCAGCTTGCTCTTGTAGCCATTTGAATCCAGAATGGTACAAGCCAGTTAATGATTTTACAGTCTGTGCTTTTTTTGCTCACTTAATAAACATTACTCAAAATCGGCTTCTTTTTTCTTCAAAGTCACAGTCTTTAATGATTATAATTCCAACATCCTGTATGTTAACCAGAAGAGGAAGCACAGTCCTGTGTTTTAAAACACAGGACTAGGAATCAGGTGGTCTGAGTTCTATTCCCAGCTCTGTCATAATCTTATTCTGTGATTCTGGGCGAGTCACTTAAGAGATTTGTGCCTTAATTAACTCTTCTGTGGGATTGGGAAGACCCTCAGGGTGTGCTGCTAGGCCTAGTGAATACAGAACTAGACTGGGATTCCAGAGACTTAAGTTCTATTCCTGACTCTGCACTGGCCTGCTTGAGTGACCTTGGGCAAGTCACCTCCCCTTTCTGTGGAAAGGGGAATAATGATGCTGATCTCATTTGTAAAGTGCTTTGAGAGCTATTGGTGAAAAGTGCTAAATAAGAGCTGGGCGTTATAATTTATTTAGTCAAAGTTTATAGTGCTTTGTGACATTCTCAGGTGAAAGGTGCAAAAATATTGATATTCTATAGTGTTAGGGGTGCATGAATCTGTGGATTTAAGAAGTTAACCAAGTAGCTCATGACTCAGAGCCTTTGCAGTTCTCCGGAAGTGAAATTCCCCACTGTGTGGAGTGCCAGCAGAAAATTTGTTCACCTCTTAAATCCTAATCTCAGTGTTTAAGTGGTGCAAAGCCCTCACGCTACCCCACTGCTAGGAGTAAATTTACCCCATGGCAAGTAACTTGGAGTCCATGATGTACGTTTTGGAAAGACTCAATAATCCATGTTTAAGAAGGTTAACTCAGGATTTCTAAAAGTTTTTTTCATGAATCGCCGTATCCATAATTTGCATGCTAGGGGCAGGATACTCCTGTCCAATGTGCCCTGTGGAGCGTTACTGTATGTTTTGCATGTGCAGCTTCCACCATTATTAGCGAGAATCCTGAATGCTGAATGAGTATAGAATGTACAATAGAGATTTGCTCCATATTTTATCCTGAGTCTAACATTTTCTGAATTAAGATAGCTAGTCTTTCTAGTACTGTTACAGTCTAAGGTCTGTCACTTATCATTTTGACGATAAAACAGCATTTTCCCCCATTATATTTTAATACATTTTTGGAGGGGTAGAATCACAAAAGCGCAGAAAGCAAAGCAATGATTTATGCTGAAATTCTCACCTTAACAAACTCCATTCTACCTCACTGTTCCAGAATATAAGATTACCTTGACAATTCCTGCAAAGCCTAGGCATGCTGAATGAAGGGTTGGCCTCTTGTTAACTCTGAATGTTCTTGCTTTCTTTGCTTTTTCAGGTTTGAGTTAGGCCCCTTGATGTTATTTCAGAGTTGTCTTTTTGATGGTTTAAAATGATAATAGTCTGTGTCATCTGCCCTTTAGATGGAGGGGTTATGCCACATCCTTTATTCCTTCGCTCTCCTTATAAAATCCTTCCCACAATGCACCAGAGCTGCTTGCAGGTGTTCACGTAGCTCCCCTCTCACATGAACAGCAAATTAGTAACAGAAGCTAATGGCCCAGCATGAGGCCATCAAAGGACTGACAATTCCAGCCTTTCCAAAGGGCCCTTTATGTCAAAACCCCCCATGAGACCTGTCCAGCTGAAAAGACTATTTATCTGTCCCTGTGTGCGGGCCTGCTTCAGCAATGAGGCCTGCTGCTGGCCTCATGCTGAGACCCTGACTGTTGCTGCTAGCAACAGATAAAAATCACTGTTAACCACATCAGGGCCCACAACACATCAATCATGTGGCCCAGATAAAGGCCTCGGGCCTTTGGCCCTACACTTTGGTTGTTTCTAAATAATTTCCAGTGGCTGAGCATACTATGGTGTAGGCTGGGTAATTCAGTCCAGAAAACTTCATTTCAGTGAAAACGCTTTGATTTTTTTAAAGACTGTTTTTGTTCAAATAGATGTTTGTTTCAAAAGGGGGAATTTAACTGATGAAAGAGATGCTGTGGAAAGTTCAGAGTGAGAATAATAAATACAATTTCATGCTTAGCTGCAAAGTATGTTCAAATAGGCTGCAGAAAACATAGCATTTCACTAGTAGTAAGGGGGGAAAAAAACACCAAAAAACCCAAAAGAAAATAAAAACCCAGCATCAGCAACACCCAAGACTTTGTAGGAATCCTCTCTGCCTATCTTTCATTTTGCCTGAATTTATATGCATTTAAATAGAGATTAATCTCTCTCTATAGATAACATCATGCCCACCGCACTTTTATTAAAGAGATTTATATCCAAGTATCAAATTACAATTTTAATACAGCCCAATTGATTTTTGGTAGCAGCAAATCATATTCCTAACTCTGAATAACTAAATAACTTTGACAGTAGCAAATTTTCTCCATAGCACAGCTAATTCTTCATCCTGTCTTAATGTTCCACAGCAAAGCCATAAGAAATTGTGATATTTGGAGGCTGGCAGTCATATTTGTTTGTTTGTTTTCTTACAAGTTAGTGATACTTCGGAGAAGAGACTATTGCACATATCAATTGGCTACATGGCAGATTCAGTAACTGGGAGATGGTGGCATCTTTTGATAAGCAGCATTTTGTAAGCAGTATTGCCATCTTTGCGGCGTACTTGTGTTGTGTGAATAGAAGGTGCAGGGATAGATACCAAAGGGAACATAAGGCCGTAAGTCACAATAAAAACCCCAGTGGGAAAGCCAAATATTAAACCTCAGTCAGATAGTCTTCTGCATGTGCATCTTTGCATGCTAATTCCGTGGGCTTATAATATTTACAGTGCAATACTGGACATTGAAAACGAATGGGAATTGAATATCTAATTCTCTTAGGCTCCTTTGTATATCCCAGCCCACAGGCCTTTCTTTAGACACCTCAGACTTACAGGTGCCTGTTCCTGTCCAAAAAAAAAAAAAAAAAAAAGTTGGGAATTATCTCAAGATAGGAACCTGAACCCAGATAACTTCACTGGGATTGCTCACATGAGGAAGAGCTTTCAGAGTCAAATATCCCAGGTAGCATTTTCTAGTTTGACATTATAATGAGCACTTTCTCTAAATAATGTAAGGCAGATATGCATTGGGGGAAATCACCACCTTAGAGTGTTTTCAACTTAATTAGTTTTAAGATAGAGCTTGGTCTATTTATGAGTAGGATTGTATGAGGGGTTGCTTATGGTGAGGAAGGGCTAGGCTCAGTGTCCCAGGGAGTCCCTTCCAGTCCCGTGGTTTGTATTCCTAAATCTCATGCTTCATGAGATCACCTGTAAGGGTCAATGACCTGTTATGTGCGGAAGATCAGACTAGATCAGCGGTCACCAACCGGTAGATCGCAATCGACTGGTCGGTCCTGGAGAGTCGATCACGATCTCCAGCCACTAGAAGTCCAGCAACACAGCAGGGCAATGACAGGCTCCCTGCCTGTCCTGGCCCCGCACCCCTCCCAGAAGCGACCACCACGTCCCTGCGGCCCCTGGTGAGAGGGTACGGGGGGACTCTGCGCTCTGCTCCTGCCTGCAGGCATTGCCCCTACAGCTCCCATTGGTTCGGAACGGGAAACTGCGGCCAATGGGAGCTGCGGGGACAGTGCCTGCAGGAAGGGGCGGCATTCACAGCCACGTGCCCTCTCCCCCCCCCCCCCCCCGCAACGCACACCCAGGGGCCTGCAAGGACGTGCTGGCCACTTCCGGGAGCGGGCCGGGGCAGGCAGGGAGCCTGCCTTAGCCCCGCTGCACTGCTGACCAGGAGCCGCCCGAGGTCAGTGCTGCCCCGGGGGAGCCTGCACCCCAAACCCCTGTCCCAGTCCTGGAGCCAGCACCCCATACCTCCTCCTGCACCCCAATACTCTGCCTCAGCCCAGAGCCCCCTCCTGCACCCAAACCCCCTACCCTAGCCCCGAGCCCCTTCCCAGAGTCAGCACCCCACACCTCTGCCCCAGCCCAGTGAAAGTGAGTGAGGGTGGGGGAAAGTGAGCGACGGGAGGGAGGGGGGGGGGATGGAGTAAGTGGGGTGGGGCCCGTGGAAGGGGCAGGGTAGATTTTGGGTTGCACTTAAATTCAAAAATTGATCTTGTGTGTAAAAAGGTTGGAGACCACTGAACTAGATGATCTGGTGGCCCCTTCTGGCTTTAAACTTTAGGCCTAACTATACATACTCCACTTTGAATGCATTAGCAGTTCAATAGGTTTTTATATAATCAGGTTTTTAAAAATAATTTTATAACTCGTTTTACTACTAGAATTGGTACAATATAGTTAGTGTTTGCATCAACTACAAATAACCAAATTTGATGCAGGAGACTATATTTATTTGTTGTTTTATCTACTATTCAGACTGGGATTTGTCTTTATAATGCTTATAGTTATTCAGTATTTAGCAGAATACTAAACATTCACATTTGGAAGAACACTGTGCTACTTAGCTCATTTGAAATCCCTTGATTTCATAATCTGACCCAAAGGTAAAGTAAAATGTGTGATTTATAAATGAGATTTGGATTTTTAAAGACATAAATCATTTGTAAAATTTTTTTTTGAAGAACTGAAGATATAGTATTTCTGAAGCATCTCAAAAATAAATTGAGTTTCTAACAAAAATAAGTAATTTGTCATTAAAATCTGCTGTTATACCACAGGTCTGCAGGGTAGTCCTTGTTCTAATAATAAGTGCACAGGCTGATATCAGGTTAATTGCTTGAAACAATAATTAAGATAAAATTAAGAAACATTTAAAGAAGCATGATATGATGGGAGTAAACCATCTTGGTTTCTCTAAAGAAAAATTGTGTTTCTCCAACCTTTTAAGAGGGAGTCAGTGAACTAGTTTGTAAAGACGCGCCAGAGAGAAAAAATAACATTTATTTGGACTTTCAAAAGGCCTTTGATAAAGACCCTCACAAAAGGCTGTTAAGAGAAGTCACTGGTCATGGGGTGAGTGGGGTAAAGTTCTGTTATGGACTATAAACTTTCCAAGATAGAAAACAAAGTATTGGACTATGTGGTCAACATAGAAGGAGGTAAATAGAGTTTCCAGCATGGAAAGATCCTGACTAGGACTTGTATTTAGTAACACTTATTAATGATCTGGAGAATTTAACTGTGAGGTGGACAAAAGTGCAGATAATTCTAAATTATTTAGGTAAATCAAGACCAGAAAGGAAGATGAGAAGCTTCAGAAGGACCTAGAAAAGCTAAGTAATTGGGGGTCTAATTAGGTTAAAAGGTAGTGTTAGGGACTAGAATCCAGGGGGTGAAATCCTGGCCCTATTGAGCTTAATGGGAAGTTTACCTTTGGTTTAAATTGATTTCACCCCAGATCTCCTTACAGTCTGCTGTGGGAGTTGTTGAGTGTCTTGTTTGCTTGCTTTATGGAGCATTCCTTTCAAAGTTATATTTTGCACTTTATCAGATTAATTCTATATTGAGTTTCCTATTAAAGTAAGAGAGCAACAACAGCATTACAGAAAAATACATAGTGTCTAGGTCTTTCAGTGTCATTCTCCAAAAACAAAAAATATGAAAAGTTTTACATTTTATCACAATCTTTCTTGACAGCAAGGTCACAGTAAATGTTGGCATCAGATCTTGCTGAAGTTACCCCTCCACCTGTTTTTTCTTTTAAAAAACAAATCCACTGTGCAGTCCTGCCTAAGAAATAATGCAGGGAATGACAGAGAAGGCTAAGCTTAAATAACCCTTAGGGTGCTTACCTTCCTTGGTATTAACTTCATATCTACATTCATTATGTGAATGGGCTGGGAAAACTATTTCCTGTGACAAATTGGAGTGCAGTGTAGGTTGAACAGACTCAGTTCAATTTTAGGTAATGGTATACAATCATCTATATGGTTATGTTCAATGTATGATGCAGTCCCTCATTTAGAGAAGTTTGAATGCATAAAGCCCAACAAGAAGCATCATGATAACTCAATTCCTTATTTTTAAGGAGAATTGTAGTTAATAAGATTACCTCCTTTCTCTCCTCACCCCTTTTAATAACACCACTAAACCTTCCTTCCTTGAATGATACTATTTTGTCAGGGTTGAGCATTCAAGGAAACTGTAGTACCAAGGAGGATGGGAAGCAGCAAGAGTCAGATGGGCCCATTGGTTTAGGGCATTCTCAGTACATGGGAAGTAGGGCTGGATACTCGTCCATTGAACTACTTGGTGCATGTTTCATACAAAGACAGTTTCAGTTTGAATGGAGAGATGTGTGGAGTGGGTCTGCTATTCTGCAAGCCTTCTGATAATGTGTCAAAATAGCCTCAAGAGTCTAAACTACAGCCAAGTACATTTCTGAGACTTGCTGTAGGATATTGCTCATATTTCATTGAACACTTGCGTATGTAACATGTAACAGTATCTTATGATGGATTTTTTTGGTGGTAATTCACCACCTTGTTTGCAGACAGATGCGCTGACCTAGAGCTTACCATGTACACATGCAAATCTCCAAGACAGGATCATTAACTTCTCCTTATTCATTTCAATGCCTAAACCTTCTCACCAGTTATGCAAAACAAGTGGAATCTACTATGGTGGGGGAGGGAAGAAGAGACCAGGTTGCATAAACTTAGTGTGTTAAAGAATTGCCAACACCTGATGTTTTTGGTCAGCAAAAAGCACAACTGTTCCTTTTAAATAATTGGATACAAGCACAGTAAGTAGTAAGGAAGGACCAATAGGTCAAGACACGATTCTAGCCTACCAAATTTGGCTATCCATATGTCATAGTAGTAGAGCTCTCAAATAATGCTTTAAAGCCAGAATTGTTTCATTTTATTCACTCTGTTAATCATGTCAATCCTACTGTGTAATCTGTAGTTTTAATGCAGATTGCTCATGTACTATGGGCCTAGTCTTGCTCATATTACTCTTTGAAATAGTCCTACTGAAGGAATTGGGTCACTTGTGTGACTAAGTGGAAAAGAATTTGAACAATCCAAACTTATATCCCTCCAGTCAGCACACAAGTCAGCTAGCCACCAGATCATTTGAAGAGTGGACCAATTATCATAGAATCATAGAAGGTCATCTGATCCAACCCCCTGCTCAAGCAGGACCAACCCCAACTAAATCATTCCAGCCAGGGCTTTGTCAAGCTGGGCCTTAAAAACTTTTGTGGAGTGAGATTCCAAAATCTACCTAGGTAACCCATTCCGGTGCTTCACCTCCCTCCTAGTGAAATAGTTTTTCCTTATATCCAACCTAGACCTCCCCCACTGCAACTTGAGACCATTGCTTCTTGTTCTGTCATCTGTCACCACTAGCTCCATGCTCTTTGGAACGCCACTTCAGGTAGCTGAAGGCTGCTATCAAAGTCCCCCTCGCTCTTCTCTTCTGCAGACTAAATAAGACCAGCTCTGTCAGCCTCTCCTCGTAAGTCATGTGCCCCAGCCCCCTAATCATTTTCATTGCCCTCTGCTGGACTCTCTCCAATTTGTCCACATCCTTTCTGTAGTGGGGGGCCCAAAACTGGACACACTATTCCAGATGTGACCTCACCAGTGCCGAATAGAGGGGAATAATCACTTCCCTTAATCTGCTGGCAATGCTCCTGATGCAGCCCAATATGCTGTTAGCCTTCTTGGCAACAATGGTACACGTGGCACGCTTGGCAGAATGGCACGCTGTTGACTCATATCCAGCTTCTCGTCCACTGTAATCCCCAGGTCCTTTTCTGCAGAACTCATCAGATTTCTTTTGGCCCAATCTTCCAATTTGTCTAGGTCACTCTGGACCCTAACCCTACCATCCAGCATATCTTATCGTGGCTCATTACCTTAGGACATGACCCAGAGACCACTGAAGTCAAAAGGAGTCTTTCCATTGACTTCAGTGAGCTTTGGATCATGTCCTGATTTCCATGCAATGTGAATAAGTGGTCATCAGTCATTGAATAAGATTACATTTTTAATATTCAAAATTAAACCTCCTAATGTAAGGAAAGGCGTGTCTGACACCAGAAAGACACCTTCCTGGTAACTTGATTAGATTATAGTGCGCGTGATGCTGTCCTTAGTGCTACAGATGAGCTTTCATGGTTCACACTTGTTCTTTGAAGGTGGAGGACGGAAAGTTGTTCTTAGTCTACTATTCAAATTCGCATGTGGCTTGTGAATAGACTTGAACATTAGAAACTGATCAAATTTGCATGTGATTTGTGAGTAGACTTGTACATTAGAAACTGATCTAAGCCCCAGTATCTAACAAACTTTTATTGCCCATGAACCAGCTATACTACAAAATGTTCTACAGTAGAGTGTCAATCACAGGGTATCAGTTTTAGTTTTACTTTGGTGAGTGGGAGTTGTGTGAGGCAGATAGGCAGCCAAATAACACACCTCATACGGAGTAATGTATGTATCTTGGTCTGTTCCTTAAAAGAATGAGAAGCCTTTCTTTCTAGATATGAACAGCATTTAGAAATAAAAGTTTTTAATTAAAGCACATTTTCTGAGCTCTCCCTGGCAGCCCTCTTACAGAAGAGAAAAGTTGGTGGCACCGTTACAACAGGAGGCTAGTAAAACAAAGCAAAAGACTATCCTGTTTTAAATACTGGTTTTATAACCAATGGAAGATTCATGGCTGTATACTCAGCTGGAGTCCTTGCTGATAATGAATTCACATACATAGTGAGTTTGGGTCCAAATCCAAACCTGCAGTCAAAACACTTCCAAAGTTTGGGACAACCAGGATGCAGTTCTGAACTTCATCTTGGGCTCATTTCGAAATGAAATGTCTTGAAATGTGAAAACAGTGTCAGTTCCCTCTCCTGTTCTTCAGTGACAAATAGACTTCAGTGTAAGAGGGTTCCACTGTGCTTTGAGTGAACTTTTCAAAGCCATTCAGTGTTGATCTAACTCTGCTGACCACTTCTAAAGATTTAAGATTTAAAAAAATAAAAAATAAAATCTTGCATGCTGTAATTCTGATATTTAGTCTGGATGAGAAAAGAAACATGATGTTTGATGTGGGATCACGGAAGGGGTAATTTTTGATCATAATGGCTACTACCAGATAGGGGATCTTATTTCAATTTCAAATAAAAATTACATACAGATCACTGTATGTGCAGACAAGACCTGCTTCCCCTACTGTGAGATTCAAATTGCTCCCCTGGCCTAAATGGATACAACTGCCTTTTTTTCTTTCTAGTCTTGGTGGTTTAGTTCAGCAAGCCTGCTGGTTATTGTATGCCATACTTTGCGTTACGGATCGCTAGATGCCCATGACTGTATCTCTAGTTATGTTTAAGAGATTGGTGGCAGTGGATGGAAACTATCCTAATGCCCATGGCATCTTTACAAGATAGGTGTGCTAACTTTCAGTTTAAAATGCAGCGTCTGCGGCAAAAAGACTTTGAACCTCAGATTGATCCTGTCACCTTATGTGTTTAAATTCTGCCTAAATTGCAGTGTTTTGAAACCACAAACTGTTGCTTAAAGAGCTTGTCTCATAAAACAGCTCATTACTGTGTGCTATTCAGAGTTTGCCAAAAATCTGTGGTTTTTCTTCCCATCTCCACCCCTTGCTCCTTTCTCCACCATCAAAATGTCCGCAAGAATGAGTGGGCAAAACTAATTCCCCTGTGGCTGTTTCAAACTACATAGTACGGGCTCATCCTTTGATTCCTCCTCATGACTTTATTTCATTATCCCTTAAGTATAAGGAGGAAAGTTAATGACATCATAAAAACCAGAACTCTATAAAAGATGTTTCTGCTGATTTACGGCCAGTGTACTAGCAGCATGTCATATAACTGCCTATTAAAGATGGTGAGTTGCTCGCTTGCCTGCAGCTTTCCTTATTGCCAGCACATTTATTTATGACCAGATTATAAGGATTGGGTGTGCACTATAAATCATAAAACTTATTTTTATAGTGCATATAATTAACCCTTTAATTATTGTATTAAGGGGCAACTCTCCCTTTTTTTTTAGGTATACTTAAAGATGCCTGCTTGTGTTCCCAGGGAATAATTTATTTTTAAAGGAATAAAATTCTTGCTTTTTGACTGTGAGAAATGCCTTTGTTTTCATTTAAGCATTACCCAAGGCATCCTGATCAATGATGATTGTGCAAGAGACCATTAGAATTGCATTAATTGATTATACAACATTGAGTTTTAGCTACCCACTGAAGAAGTCCCAGGAAACTGAACTTCACCACAAAAGGCTTACCAAACTGTCCCTGTTCTAAGGAAACCCTCTTTCCATACCTTTAGAGCAGGGACTCTGGATAAGTGATGTAAGAGGTTATTATTCAGGGCCACATTTTCCACTGCATTATTCAGGGCCTGATTTTCAGAAGTGGAAGTGTTCAGCACTTTTTTCAAAATCAGGCCCTTTTAAAAAAAAGTGTCTCAAATTGGGGACCCTAAAGTTGAGGCACCCAAAATCACTAATCATTTCTGAAAATTTTGGCCAATGGGACTGCTCATATGCTCAAGGTTAACCAGGTTCTTTACTAGATTGAGTCTATAGTCTCTTCTATTAATGTGAATATGCCATTGAGGTGGTAAAATATTGGCATTGGATTTAGTCCTAACATAAGTATGTATTATCGTCAATTTAAAGTACTTACCTCGTCAGACACTGTTAGACATTTTCTCCGTTGTACCTAACTGGGTTGTTCTGGTTTAATTTTGTTGGTCACTACTTGCTGACAGAAAACAGCTCTTCCTCAAAAGAAAAGAAAGAACAAAGTTTTCTGTTCTCTTCATGGTCAGGTCAGTTGTTCTGTCTTATATGCTTTGATTGCTTCCTGAGACAGGAAAGGAAAAAGCATTTGATCGCTGTTTCATTAAGCTTTTTCTTACCTATTGTATGAATTTTGGATTTCAGTGTACAATATTGCTAGCAGGTCATAAGAAATCTATATCCATACTGATAACATGGTGTCTTATTTCCACCATCCAGGAAAAATAAGCTCTTTGATATGGCTGGTTGTGTTTTGGGGTTGTTTGTTCTCTCTCTCTCTCTCTGATAGGAAAATCATATGTCTATGGTTGCTTGAGCTCTGTTTTCCATGGGTGAGTGATAGCAAAGAAGTCATAAGAGGTTATAAATTATCTCCCAGTGCTTTGTTGTATAGTCATGATTTATAGAGAGGTATTTAAAAAGCCTCTACAAGAGGTCTATTCCATCAGTAGGTAGAATAACACTAATAATAATGTTTAAAAATAGGATCTTATTGTGTATAAATGGGATACTTGTTGTTGGGCTCCTGACATTTAGAATACAGTGGATATTTCCAAGGTCAAAACAATGCTGCCTCCCAAAGTATTTAACTCTAGCTGGCATATAATATTTTACTTATGATACATGCACTTTCTGGGAAGAATAAGGCTAATGGAGACCTACTGGGTTAGGTTTAGAACCTGTCAGAGTAGACAAGGCTTTGAAGTGAACCTGTTTTAACATATTTATTCTAAGAAAGGTGCTAACCCAGCTCCTTGGGTTATAGAAACAAGGTGGGTGAGATCATGTATTTTATTGGACCAGCTTCTGTTAGTGAAAGAGACAAGCTTTTGATCTTACACAGAGGACATCTGTGTAAACTCGAAAACTTCTCACTGACTAAGAGAAGTTGGTCCAATAAAAGATATTACCTCACCCACCTTGTCTCTCTAATAACCTAGTACTAATACAGCTACAACAATACTGCATACATTCTTTGGTTTAGCCAGACAACACCTTAGAAGACTCCAAGTTTGTGTTCAAGGCATGGTTTGATACTTTGGACTGAATAAACGAAGAGGTCCCTGTTGTCTCAGATTCCGAAAGACCAGGATTTTGTTCTCATTGATAAGCTGTCCAAATGAATGAAGACTTGTTCTCTCAACTCTAGGGTACCAATTCAAAGAAAAACTAAGTTTCCAAGCCAACGTATTCATATCCTAAAACTATTGTGCATGTCATTGGCCTACTTGGGAAGAGTGTTCAATTCTACCCAAAGGAAGCAGCCTGAAGAATAAATTAACACTTATCTCTTAGAAGAGGTCAAGTGTTACAGGGAAACTTTGAATATTAGTGGACTAGTAAGAAGGGAACTTGTGATTCTAGTACCAGAATCAAAATTGGCTAAATATTTAAAAATCAGATTTCATTGCTGACAGACATTTACCTACCATGAGCGCTAATAAGGACAGTGAAAAAAATTAGAGGTTCAACAATAATGCAAGGTTCTCAGTTTATAATGTGAGAAATAATCAATTAATACAATACCTGGAATAAAACATGCCCTCCAGCCTACCAGCTGCCACCATTTAAACTTGAAGATAATAGATTTTGAAGAGAGGTTTGTCATTATTTGCTAGGTGATTCTGCTTAATTTATAAAGACAAATGCTAATACTGATAGCATATTACCCTGAGGCCAAGTGGAAATCACACTATAGCAAAAAGGGATAACATGTAAATGATGGTTTATGAATGATCTTCTAAGTTGATTGGACAGTCTGATCATTTTCCTTAAGCCACTAATGAATGCATATAAGATTAGAGAGAGTACTGGACAACATCACTGTAATTCTCATCTCGTGGGCTATTGGAAATATATGGTAAATATACCCCAGTGGCAGTTTTATTAATAAAAAATGATAAGGGCTAGATTATGGAATTACAACAGATTTATAGCAGCGTGACAGAAATCAGAATCGTGCCCTGCCACAGTGAAAAGCTTTTATGGAACAAACTATAAAGACATCTTTGAAATCCATCATATATGGGGATATATGTAAGCCATCTACCTGGAAAATATGTATGTACTGTACATAGGTGTTATAAGACATATTATATCAGTTTTGTCTGTCAATATTCAAATTAAGAACGTTATAACTTTACAGAGGCTGTCTAGAGCAGTGGTTTTCAAATGTATTTGATTGCGCCCCCTTCTTTGTGTCTGTAGTAGTTTCTGCCCTCCCTCCTGCCATACAAGTACATATACTGATCAAAAAAATCAACATGCAGCTCTCACTAAATATTAAAAACAGTGAAGCATTGATTCAGACCAAGACAATGATTCTTTATAATAAGAGCAAAAGCAAAAGTGTGATTGTGGTCGTTGCTTACAGTTAAAGATGCACACCATGTCATGGCAAATGGATTAACGTACAAATGGCAACAACTTTGTATAATGCTGTGCAAGTGTAAGTGAAATCCGTCAAAATGCACAGCGCCATCTAGAGTCAACTGCACATCGCCATCTGAGGACCTGATATGTCTGGAGGAATCACTTTGCTAGTTATTCATTGCTGTGGGTAAAATGTGTGCAGTAAGTCCCCCACTCCAAAAAAAAAAAAAAAAAAAACTTCTCACACCTTCCCTGACCAAGAGTACATTCCATGCGCCCCGATTTGAGAACCTCTGGTCTAAAGAAACTTAAATCCAGCTAAAACTAGAATTAATGTAATTGGTCTACAGAGTGGCTATGGAGGAAGGTGGCCAATCTATATACTAATCATGCATTTAATTGTTGCTAATATTGGTGTGTTGGAGAGTAGCCATGGGGCCTGAACCAAGAATGATGCACCATCATTTTCGGCTCCGTACAAGCACACAGGAAGAGACAGGAGCTTAGATCCTAATAGATCATTGGTATTGGGAGAAACAGAGGCAGTGATTTATGCAAAGTCATACAGCAGGTAAGTGGCAGAGCTGGTAGCAGAATGCAGGTCTCCCAATTTCCAGCTCAACATCTTTCGCACTGGACCATGCTGCCACTCAAATTCTGCTTCTCTTTCCATATGATTCAATTCAGTGATCACCTAAATTCAGTGTGGATCTCCGTCTTCTCCATGTTGAATGGTCCTTTGAGAATTCTGCTCAGGTTCTTACATTGCATCAGTCACCAGGGTATCTGAGATTTGCTCACCCATTTTATATCCAGCTCACCTTCCGTCTTATCAAGCCTCGAAATGGATGTGAGAGTGTGGAGAGTGCATATTTCTCTCTCCCCACATATCCCCATGTGGTCTTTCTATAAAATAATCATCCTCCTACACCATCTTCTGTGCAAAAAAGCTAAGTAACACATAAGCAATTGACTTTCAGTAGTCTTCCCCACCCCCATTCTCTTCTGTGATACTCCTGCTAGGTCACATTTAAATACTGTAGGGATCATTAGCCATAAAAGTTATAAGCTGATGCCTAACAACTGTAGCTCATATATTGTTTCAGAGACGGTAAATTTTCACTTTGATGGAAAAATCACTGCTTGTGTGTATAGCACAGAACTTGAGGTTTTATATTGGTATCAAGCAAATAAGCCTGAGGTTCACCTTCAAGTGGTAGCTGAACCATTCAGTTTTCTCTCTCCCTCTGAAATTTTAAAAGCAATGGTATAATTTGATGCAGCCAGCCGGCCACCCGCTTCCCAAGTGCAGGGTGGTTGAACATCGGTCACCTGAACACTTGTAAGCAGATTCCAATCTTCTCCAAATTTCCCCTTTCGATGTAGTAATGAGCCCTCTGCACTAGGGTAGGTTAAATCACAGCTGCCAGATGGGTGTGTATTAGATTTGAAATTCCCCAGCTGAAAACCTTAATGGTTTTTGTTTTCATTTACACAGAGTGTTATTACATTTTGATGCAACACCTCGGCGACCGGCTTTCAATAAATGCCTGTCCTTGAGCAGTAGCTCTTAGCATATTCAATAGAAATAAAATTACCATGAGTAATAGTCTGATACATTTAAAAATTATCTGCTTTAAAGACACTTGCTAAGGATTTAAGGACTTTGGTATTCATTCCCTGAGACTGTATTCTTTCCTGTACCATTAAAATCATAAAACTTTTTAACATCCCAATAAAGCAGTATGTTCAAGCACCTGATGTATTTAAAATTGTAAAAACACCTCAAAATTACTGTGGCCTTTACTTTTAGAGTGGGATATTAATATTTTCTCATTAAGTTTTTTCCATTTTTTAACTAAGTATTTAAATTCTCATGTACTTTTGGTTTTGTTTTGGTTTGGGTTTTTTTTGGGAGGAATCAACTAATCACTGTTCCTGTCCATAAAATAGATCCTTACAAATCACAGTGAGGAAAGTCAGACATCTAGCTTAGATTGTCAGAAGTCAAATTAGCAGAGGAAATGGGTTCATATGTTGTGCACACTTCCATTGGGTAGCTGAATCCTCATGCACTACCTCTGCACATTTCTTCAGGCCAAATTAGTTATGCCTCTTCCACCTCTGAGATCCTGTTTTCTTTCCAAAGAGAAAAGGCATCCGTCATTAGGGAGGAAAGAACGAAGCGGGATGGTTTCTCCTCTCTCTGCATTTCTGTTGCCCTGTCTTGTGTCTTCTCTTCTTTCATCATCACTGTTCCCTCCCACCTCCACTCCTTCCATTTTGAGGTCTTTTAGCTGTCTCTCATCATTAAATATTGTTGATAACTGAAACAGTTTGGACCAAGTTCTGCTCATGGATGGATGCTATACTCCAACAGCAGCTCCAGTGGAAGTGAGTAGGAGTTGTGAAGGAGTACCTGAAGGCATGATTTGGCCCTTTCTTATCAAGTGCTGCTGCTGTCTAAGCTCTCTGATCTCCTTCTTTTCCCCTGGACACCAGAATCTGGCATTCATTAAGCCTGCTTCCTATCAGTGACTAGCTGGCAATACAGGGTCAGCAGTGTGTGGGACTGGCATACTTAGCAGTTGCATTGGCAACAACATGAAGAGGATTTTAAATCTCCAGTAGAATGCTTGATTTCCACTCCATATATTTGATGTGTCAGAGAAACGGAGGTATGGCAGAGTGCAGGTGTGGGAGCCTAGAAACAATAAGGCTAATCTGGCTCTGAGACACACGGTGGTGTGGAGCAAGTAACTACACCACTCTGCCTCAGTTTACCCATCTATAAAATTGGGGTGATGATTTTTAGTGTCCTGCCTGGCATAAAGATTAATTACTCAATGATTGCAAAGTACTCAGAAGATGTAAAAAGCATGTTATAAGTGCCGAATGTGTTATTCGATGTCTGACATTTTACATAAGTTTGGCAGTGCCTTGGTTAATGAATTCCCGAGATTTAATTGTTCAGACAACTGCCTACTCACCAGCACTGTTCACACAACTTTCTTCTAAGCTAATTAAACATATGTTCTTTGTCATTATCACAGTTTTGTTAGTAATGTTACAGACACTTTGTTTTCCAATACTTCCTTTTGTTGTCAGAAAGGCTTTCTGGAGTGTTGCAGAAAGAGAGCAACCAAGTAGATGCTATACCATAATGCAAACTGCATCGCCTTGTTGAAATCTGGTTAGTTATTATACAGCCTGTAGCCAGCAGAAATAATTTTTATCTCAGCATAAAATACAATTTTTTTTTCAGTCTGTTCAGTTTTCATTAAGATCATACAGCTCCGTCAAGGTTGGGGGGGAAAGCGTTGTTTGATTTCTCTTTCATCATCTAATTTTAATTATTCACACCATTGGCTTCATTAAGTTAAAGCACCATAACATTACTTATGAAACAATGATCCTCAGAAAGAGAAAAATTAGTCTAATTTCTCTGAAGGCTGAAATCCCATCTTCACTTAGTAGCCACGTCCCCCTATTGATGACAATTTGATGCTACCTCAGTTTTTTCCCAATGATTCTGTAGGTATGTGCACTGTTGTTTAATAACCACAAGCTCCTGATCAACCATGCAGTCCAGTCCTATCTGGACTTTCAGATGCATCAGGTGTGATTTATAAGGTCCATGCTACAGCATTTGCTGCCTGTTGTTTGCACTTCTGGAGCTGTGTTTACAAATAAAACTTAGCCAACAGGCTTAAACCAGATATCAATAAGCCCAGGCTGAATAAGGCACAACGGAATAAATAATCAGAGAAATGTTGTGGCAAATAAGCTGTGTGATTATCGACATTAATGGGAGACATGAACCTAATCTTCTCATGCCGCTCTGACAATTCACCCTGAAGTATTGGCTCAGCAGAGTACAAACCAGGCAACAAGATCCTGAAGTTTTCAGGAAAACATCATCAGCTTTTAAATTCATTGACCTCCATTTCTTATTAGAGAAATATGACCTTTCCATTATGTCTCTATTAGCATCAGAATTATCCTCATAATTAACAAAATCTGAAAAAAACCCCAAAAGCTAAAACCCCAATGTATTATTGTCAAATACTCATTCTTCTATACTTTGCAAATTAAAACAGGAAGATGAAAAAAAAATTAAAGTTCCCTATGTTGTTCGTTTTTAAGGCAGTGTCTTTGGATTACTCCCTTGTTAACTGTAGTTTTTATTTATTTATTTATTTATTATGGTAGTGCCCAGGAACATACCAAAAATGGACCCCATGTTCAGTGGTTGGCTTTGTCCTTCTGATCAATATTGTCTGACTACAATCTTCAGTCTTTACCTCTGTCCAAACTGCCAGGGGATATTGTTAGCACCTTTCTAACAAACTCTTCCTCGATCTGTGTATTGCTATAAAGGTGCCAACTTGGTTTTCTGGCCAGTATAGACAGGGCCTTAATGTGCTGTAAGCCAGACTGTAAATAATGCTGTGCTCTAGGAACCAAATTAGTCTTTTGCTGTAAGCCCAGTCCAGGGCACAAATGATACCAAGCAAATCATACATATAGCTCTTCCTTGCACCAAATTTCTATTGACTGACTGAGTGGGACACTCCACTGCACCACCATTCACTAGAGAAAATGATTGAAGGGAAAATTCTGCTCTCAGATTTGGATTGGTGATGGTGGGTCTCTACACCAATTATTCTGTTCTCTTTACGTGCGTGGATCACCTGCCAAAGCCAAATGGAGTTGTATATTGAGAGAGCACAACATTGGAATCTCAGGTTTGCTGTGTAGATCTGAGAGGTCAATTTCTCCCTCCAGTCATATGGCATAATAAAAGATAAAGTGGTTGTTATATAGTATTGTCACAGGGTTGGTGTCTGCTGCTTTGAAAATGAGCATCTTGGCTTCACTCTGTTTAGCATTGGAAGATCATTATCTTGTAGCAGTATTATAAATAGATTATATCTTCCTAAAGTTATCTCTTTAGTATATCAAATGCAAATATATTAAGTGTTTTTAAAGGGTGACATTAGGAATTTCTAGTTTTGCTAGAATTTTTTTTTAAGTTAAAATAAAATTGTGAGAACTGCAAATTCTTCTCTTTGTACAGATAACAATGTCTGTCCCTGTGTAGTGTGCAGTGAAGCATGGTAGCAGATAGGGCAAGCAAATTAGACTGGCAAGCTATTTTCACATTTTTTTAAAAAATACAAAAAGGAGCATAGGTATGTCCAAATCATTGCTTGGAGCTGTGTGTTTTTAACTACAGAGCATTTTTTCCTAACAGAGTGACAGCTAAAACGTTGCCGTTAAAGCAATAAACAGAATTTTCAGTCGCTTGTCAAAACAAGCAGCACTTTGGTGCTAAAGAGTCTAAAGATGCCTAACAATAGGAAGTACCTTTCAAAGTAACATCTTTATTACACAATCAGTTTCTTAAGTAATAGAAAGTTCTCATACAAGAATAGTGGATTATTTCATCATAACACTTATATAGTAGGTGGACATTAAATTAAAGCCAAATGACAATGGAATTCCTGTGGAATTATGTACTACACTGAGATGAAAGCCAAAAAAAAATTCTGCGTGATTTAAAAGACAATGGAGAGAGCTGGGTACTAATGGGTTGTCAGGGAGGGATGAGGTGAGCTGAGGATAAACAGACTACTAGATGTCGGAGGGAAGGGACTAGAAAAGCCACAAGCTCAAACCTGAACCCAAACCATAAATGTCAGGAGCTGCCTGCGTCTCTGGTTGTTGAAAGGAGAATGTGTTCCTTTCCAAAATGTCTGGCTATATTCCTTACTAAAATAAACATCTCTCATTTGTGAGTATATATGAGAGAGGTGCATACGTCAGTTTGAGATTATGGGCCATCAACTTGCATGCATTGTGATTAAAGGCAGAATTTGGCCCTACTCTTTAGGATGGGGAGATCTGGCCATGCAGTGGTGGCATTCAGAACTGAAAATGGACATGACAACATTCATTACACATTTGTCACTTGTGTATTTTCTTGTGCTCGCAGATCCCCTTCGCAGGTGCATGGTTGCATTACAGTAATTTACAAATCTTTAAAATGACTTGCCATGTTCTTGGCCAGAGTCTGAATTTCAGCCTCATCTTTTCACTCCCCCATCAGTAACAGAAATGTCATGGAACCCCCTCAACTAGGAGTTTTGAGGGCACTGTGGGTGGAAAGCAGGTAGTGGGAGAAGGGCACCATAACCTGCAGTGGAAGAAGAGAAGGTGTTAGAGGGAGGCAATGTGATCAGAGCAGGTGGCTGAGAGTGAGCAGGCTTGCAGTGAAATCCTCACCCCATTGAAGTAAATGGCAGAGCAAAGCCTTCCAACATACAAGGTATTTACTGTCAGGCCCTGTGTTCACTTAAGCTCTCTGTTGCCTTAGTTTCTCATCTGCAAATAGGGATAAACTATGCCTAGCTTCCTTGGAGGTGCTGGATAAAAGGTGATAGATAAATGAAAATTACTATAATTGCTACATTTTTCCTGTTTTAATAAGACCAAGAGGGAAATGACTCTGCCAACGCCCTGTTTAATTAGGGTTGTCACCCATCCTAAAATGCATTTTTTTTCTTGGGTCTTTCCCACCATCGTTCAGCTTTTTGCAAGATGGTTCGAGACCCAGCTATATTTTGGGGAATCCACAGATTGAGGTATGATGTCTTGATGTAGTGAACCAGTTTGTGCATCAAGATGTGGTGGCTTTGCATCATGGCAAAACACGTGATTGATTGTTGATGCAATCCAATGACATGGCATGATTTAGTGCTGCAGTACAAAGGCAAGAAGGTGGCAGGTCTGCCATGATCAGTGGTGTTTCAGTCACTAGGCTGCATGAGGTACTCTAGAAATGAAAAATTAAATTAGAATAAAATACAGTTGCCTCCTCCCAATTCTGTGCACCAGACAGAGGTGTTACTTCAAGAGTCCACCTTCCAGATTGAACATCCTTGCTGCCACGGCTTCTTCGTATTGCAGTTGCGCAGATTTGTATAAGTAGGGGTATAACGAGCAGATCGAGGGACGTGATCGTCCCCCTCTATTCGACATTGGTGAGGCCTCATCTGGAGTACTGTGTCCAATTTTGGGCCCCACACTACAAGAAGGATGTGGATAAATTGGAGAGAGTCCAGTGAAGGGCAACAAAAATGATTAGGGGTCTAGAACACATGACTTATGAGGAGAGGCTGAGGGAGCTGGGATTGTTTAGTCTGCAGAAGAGAAGAATGAGGGGGGATTTGATAGCTGCTTTCAACTACCTGAAAGGGGGTTCCAAAGAGGATGGCTCTAGACTGTTCTCAGTGGTAGCAGATGACAGAACAAGGAGTAATGGTCTCAAGTTGCAGTAGGGGAGGTTTAGGTTGGATATTAGGAAAAACTTTTTCACTAGGAGGGTGGTGAAACACTGGAATGCGTTGCCTAGGGAGGTGGTAGAATCTCCTTCCTTAGAGGTTTTTAAGGTCAGGCTTGGCAAAGTCCTGGCTGGGATGATTTAACTGGGAATTGGTCCTACTTCGAGCAGGGGGTTGGACTAGATGACCTTCTGGGGTCCCTTCCAACCCTGATATTCTATGATTCTATGACATAGTACAAAGCAACAGTAGCAGCACATCAGAGGGCATCCACCTTTTACTGAATCTCCCAGTAGCTGGAACAAAGGGCTGAGGTGCACTATAAAAAATAAGCATGTGCCACTTAGACGTGTTATGGTACCCTACTGTGATGGGTTGCACCCCCTGTCCGGGATGCCACTGGGTGTGCTGGGGTTCCACTGAGCCTGCCTGTTCCACTAGCCTGGGCTTCCTCATTTTGTCCTTGCTGTGCCAGGCCCTGAAGCCTTCTCTGGCGCACACACACAGGTAAGGCCACACCTAGCTGCAGACACAGACTGAAATTAGCTCTGTGTGGGAGGATTCAGCTCGGGAATTTACCCAGCGTTCATGTGCACACCTCCTTTGGGGTGTAAATCCAAAATAATATTGTCTTGTGCTGTATAGAGAGATCTCTCTGTACTGGGCAAGCTTATAAAAATCACACACACACACACCCCCAATGTGGCGGGAGATATGCACAACTTTTTGCTCTCACTTCCCCACCCCTCCAGATATGAATTGCACAAACTGGGTTTTGGTATAAACAAAAAATAAGTTTATTAACTACAAAAGGTAAATTTTAAGTGATTATAAGGGATAGCAAACAGAACAAAGCGGATTACTGAGCAAATAAAACAAAACACGCAACCTAAGCTTAATTCACTAATAAAACAGGTTGTCATATATATAAAGGGAAGGGTAAACCCCTTTAAAATCCCTCCTGGCCAGAGGAAAACTCCTCTCACCTGTAAAGGGTTAAGAAGCTAAAGGTAACCTCGCTGGCACCTGACCAAAATGACCAATGAGGAGACAAGATACTTTCAAAAGCTGGGAGGAGGGAGAGAAACAAAGGGTCTCTGTCTGTCTATATGCTGCTTTTGTCGGGGATAGACCAGGAATGGAGTCTTAGAACTTTTAGTAAGTAATCCAGCTAGGTATGTGTTAGATTATGATTTCTTTAAATGGCTGAGAAAAGAATTGTGCTGAATAGAATAACTATTTCTGTCTGTGTGTCTTTTTTGTAACTTAAGGTTTTGCCTAGAGGGATTCTCTATGTTTTGAATCTAATTACCCTGTAAGGTATCTACCATCCTGATTTTACAGAGGGGATTTCTTTACTTCTATTTACTCCTATTTCTATTAAAAGTCTTCTTGTAAGAAAACTGAATGCTTTTTCATTGTTCTTAAGATCCAAGGGTCTGGGTCTGTGATCACCTATGCAAATTGGTGAGGCTTTTTACCAAACCTTGTCCAGGAAGTGGGGTGCAAGGTTTTGGGAAGTATTTGGGGGGAAAGACGTTTCCAAACAGCTCTTCCCCAGTAACCAGTATTTGTTTGGTGGTGGTAGCGGCCAATCCAAGGACAAAGGGTGGAATATTTTGTACCTTGGGGAAGTTTTGACCTAAGCTGGTAAAGATAAGCTTAGGAGGTTGTCATGCAGGTCCCTACATCTGTACCGTAGCGTTCAGAGTGGGGGAGGAACCTTGACAGGTTACAAATAGTAATTTCTCACCCTAAATGTTATTTTAGGCAGGTTGCAGAATTTCTGCAGCTTAGAGTTCCGGTTATTTCTCTTCAGAGGCTAGACCCCTGTCTCAGCCTGGACTCAGCCCTTGCCTTTCCCCAGCTTAGTTCCTTTGTCTCTTCAGGTGGTTTCAGCAGTCTTCCTTCTTGGGTGTGGAGGCAATGGAGAAAAGCCCTGATTGACTCACTTCCCAGCCTTAAATAGTATTTACATAAGGTGCGAATCCTTTGTTTCCAGTGGAAAAATACCAGCAGTGTCCAAGGTGGTACTCCGTACCAGGTGACATTATCACCTGACCTTGCAGTGTCAAAGCAGCATCCCAGGAAGCTTCTCAGGAAGGTGGGAGATTAGTATCTTCATTTGTCCTTCTTAAATGGCCCATCCAAGCTAATTGCCTACTGTCTGCTGGGCGTTCCCCCAAGTACACACACAGTCATTGTTACATAGTCAATATTCCTAACTTCAGATACAGAGACGATACATGCATACCAATTGGATAAACACATGCAGTAAAGCATAGCCTTTCCAATGATACCTCACAAGACCCATCTTGCATAAAACATATATTAGTTATGCCATATTCATATCATAACAATATTTCTATGAAGAATATGGGGTGTAGCATCACACCTACCTACAGTCCAGTTAAATGGATCTTTACTGAAGACAGATTGAGATTACGAGCCAGAGGAATGGATGCCGGCATGTGTAGTCTAGGATTCCTAATAGTCAGTGTTTCAGTTTTAAATATTTAATTGGAGTAACAGCTGTACATTGCCAATGAACAGGGCAAAACTGTTGACATCTTTTAATTCAAGGCTGGAGAAAAAGAGAGAGAGAAAAAACACAGCCTAATTCTCTAGAAGTTCGGCGTCCCCATGTGACTGTGCTAAACTTTCATTGCCAAGAGATCAGGATTTTCCTCCGGTACTGAGTTATAGGACCCCGGTGGAATTAACTTCCTAGCAGAGGGAGAAGCAGGCAAGGAGAAGAAGAAAGAGCAGCATAATCTGGCATCTTCTCTGGAGGTGTGGGAGGCGTGAAGGCTTCGTGAGTGAGAAAGCTTGGCTAAAATTTGTGTTGTGCCTCTTCCACACAAGACTGAAAGATGACCGATGGGCAACTCGAGCACCCCTCCCCACCCTAACCAAATCCCTTCATGCTGCCTCTGAAGATACCACGTTTCATCCCAAGAGTGAGCATTCACAACCAGCATTTTCATGAATAAATTATGAGCTGCCTTTCTCATGAGCATTATTAACAGTCACTGGAAGTCAACAGAGAGTTCTTTTTTACACTATAAAGCAATAGCATATAGTTAACGTAGGGGAGTATGCTGTATAATCATCCTTTCCTTTCCTTGGTGGCAAAAAGTCTGTTCAGGGGCAGCGAGTTATATGGGTCTGTGGTGCCCATGATCCAGCAAATTCAGGGGCTCAGCTCCACCAATGTTTGGAGCTGGGTCTCTCCCCCGGCCCCGCATGCTGCCCCCCACAGTGTCCCTGCCTGCTCCCTGGGCAGCAAGTGGCTGCCCTGCAGCTCCATGCTGCGCTTCGTTGCTTGCCAGTGCCGGCTACAAAAAGGAGCGTAGCCAGCAGCAAGCTGAGCCGCCACCTGCAGAGGGAGGAAGGGAGGAGGCCACATGTGATGGCAGGGGAGGCAAGGGGGCTTCCTGGACCTGAGAGGTGAGTGTGCTGCTGGGGGCGGGGAGGGGGGAGGAGAGGGGTCCCCTCCCCCAGAGCTCGCTGCTGCCGGCCGGGAGAGGGCTGGGGGGGCTATGGAGTCCCCTCTGGCCCCAGCCCCGGGATAGTCTGCCTGCACCCCAAACTCCTCAGCCCCGCCCCACACACCCACACGCACATTGTGCAATAGGGAAACTGTTAAACACTGTTTCCAGTCGATTTTAACATTATTTTTAAAAATATATATCGGTTTACAAGGCGGGGCGGGGGAAGGTTTGGGGACTTTGACCTGTTCTGGGAACCACCAAAAATTATACAAACCTGCCACCCCTGAGTCTGTAAACATTCCCTGTCAAAATTTACCAGAGACTAGGTCAGGAGCAAGGAGGGAGGAGTAGAAAGAGGGGAGAGAAAATATTTTTATTTTCCAGAGCATCTTCATAGGTTAGCAAGAGACTGAGTGAACTGTTCAGCTCACTAGAAATGTAAAAGGGACGTAGTGACCAGGAGGTAGGGCTTTTTGACCGACGTTGTTAGCACTTGGGCTGAAGGGCATTCGGAAGTAAGGAAGGGTTGTGAGACATTCAATTACAAGTGGGGTCATAGATACTTGATTACAACACATTAACATGACTTTCCATCCAAAATTTGAGCACAAGGAATCTCACTTCTCTCAGCAGAGACAGAAAAATTACGTGCTCCATTGAGCACCCCATCGAGCTGCATTGGCAATGGTCTTACAGAGAGCTGCTCATCCCATCCCTTCCACTGAAGGAAAGTGTAGGATGCTTATTTAAGACAATGGAACTGAAACCTGCTCTGTATAAAGGGTGTTGGTTTCCATTCTAAAATATGACCCATGCCTGATCCATGGTTGGATAGATTAGTCACTTTGCCTAGACGCATGGTGTCACCCGTGACAGCTGCTTAAGGAGCAGGAGGGCATGGATGTCCATTAATGGGTGTGTGAGGATGTTTTCCCACAGAATAAAGAAGTGTGAGAGGGAAACCTGAGCTATCTGGCCAGCTTTTGGATTGTGAAAAAGGATTGCTCAGCTGTTCTCATCCATTGGATCACTATAGTTACCTCATCAACCTAGGGATGAGCAGTTCTCCCTCAGAAACACTCATTTCAAACCAGGGTAACACAATATCTTCTCCTTTCGATGCTCATATTTTCACCTTGGTGTGTAAAATGGGCATTTATGCACTGTACATACTGCTGACAAATTGCCTGTGTTCCCTTGCACCTCCTGGATGGATATTTTATATATACAGTTGTGTATATTTGCCCAAAATTAGTGATAAACCAGCAGAGCAAAAAATAGATTCCTTGTGACCTGATTTGCAGAGGTTCTGAGCACCTGTACCTCCCATTCACTTTAGCTGATTTCTAGAGTGCTAATCAGCTCTGAAAATCAGGCCACTGGTGTCCTAAATCCCTGTCCTGTGCACTGACCATGGGATGCTGCCTTCTTCATTGAAACAGGGAAAACATACAGAGAAACCTGTCTGATAGTTTTATTTTTATTTTTTTGCAATTGATCTGCACTCAAAACTCCCACTGGTTTCAGTGGAAACGCTGCATGTGGTTAGCCTCTCTGATTAGGAGACATTGTTTGGGACATCTGTTTTCTCATCCTCACCCAGGAAGATAAATGCTACATTAGACCAAAGCCAGCCTGCAGGCTTGCTCTCTCTTTTAGAGGTATTAATGTTGCCAGTATGACACTTTTTTGCTTTACGTGAAAATCATCACACATTTGAAACACTTTTTAGCCCAATTTGGCCAGGAGCTCTGAGAAGATGTCAAAATAGAAGGAGTATAAGAGAGTTGGGGGAAAATGTTAGAGAAGAACTGAACCTTGCATGCACCCTTAATATCTGCACCGTGGACCCAGAGAGAGTGAATATAATCTGATATTTTAATAACCCACGTCACTGCTATCATTCATTTAATGGGGTGGTTCACCAACGCTTTCATTCTGTGACCCACAACCTGAAACAATGGCTCTGAAAGGTATACACTGAAGCCTACTCATCTGAATGATTCGTTAACTTTGAAACCTAACTATGATAATTTAAATGTCAACGTTAGTTCCTATTTCTGTGCTGATAAAAGTATGCAGGAAAGAAGAGAGATGATCATATGTACAGTGTTTAAGGCCAGAAGGGACTCTGACCTTCCCTAGATATTAAGAAATTCTGTTTAGCATCTCATGTTGAGCTGATATCTTCTTTTGGCTCAATGAGTGGTTGGGTCTTGGGATGGTACTACTGCTTACTCTTTGCTGATACAACCCTTGCTTAGTAAAGTTGTAGTGCTGTGGGAAAGTTGGCAGTTTTGGTTCACAGTTTTGCTGACTCATCACCTTTGTGGCGATGGAAAGAGTCCCTTCAATTGTACATTTCTTGATAATAGTTTGCTGTCTCAAACTGAAAATTGAAATCTCACTTTGTTTTGAAGTAATGATGAAATGAGTAAAAGAAGTTTCATCCTTGTTATCAAGTGCTCCTTGGTACTGTCAAGATGCTGTAAACTAGCTGTATTAACAGAACATTCTGTTTCCACAAACCTGTCTGCATTCAGAAGGATATAATGTGATTTAGAAGTGAAAACAGAATTCTCAGATTTTGATGCTTCTTCCCCTGAAAGAGCTGCAATCTCTTTGTGAGCGATGCTGCTCAATCAGTCTACCCTGAACCTTTTATAAATTCTCTTCAGATAACTCATTCTTTCTCCTTCTGTTTGGAAAAATTTATTTCCAAGTACAGCCGAGAAACATTACACAAAACGTTAGTAGCATTGAACTTTTTCCTTTCAGTACCTCAAAGTTAACAATGACAGAATATAGCTGTACTATTGGCAAATAAATATAGAAATGGCAATACAATAGCAGTAGCCCAAAAATATGTCCCAGAAAGGGAATTCCAGCCTGTTCTTCTTGTTCAGAATGATGGAGACTGTGTTGTGGGACATAACCAGGTGGAAATAAGAGGGCTTCAGTAGGGATTAAGCACATCTGTATAGTGGAAGGTATTCACCTTCCCCTGAACTATCAGACATAGGCCACAATCTTGTCTGATAAGAGTTGATGCACCATTGGACTGGTCTGCTACAGCAAGTCCTATGTTCCTTTCCCCGTGGTTAAATAAAAAACATACTAGTAGCTTGTCGGGACCCACAACTTTCTGTAACAGAGCAGGCGGTGTTCAGGGCTAGCCTCCAGGGGGACTGTTAAATGCATTCCATGACAAGTTTACCTAACTTCTGTAGCAAAGTATTACGAGGCAAATAGTAACAGCAGGAAACATAACAAACATTACTTGAAAGGGTTTAAATCAGCAGGGATTTTGTTTTTAACCACACAGTAATAAATGCAACATACAGCGAAGGAAAAACTAGCAGCAGTTAATACGTATCTGCTAGCAGATATTTGCTGTTTAATCCCATAAAAGGACAGTATGCTTCTGTTTAAGGTTGTAAAAAAGAAAAGTTCCTTCCTCCTGATGTTTTCCTCAGGAAGTGCCCTTTGCCTTTCATGCTAAATTATAGTATTTTTGTTGCATGCTGAAGCACTGAGCTACATGTGTGGAATTTTCCACATCCCTATCCCCCCTTCCAAAATAAAGCACTGTTGGGTTGCGGTTCCTTCAGTTCCGAGCCTGATGCGTTTCCAGTCGGAGCCTCCAAGGAGCTTGCCGGTGTGGTTTGCCATTCTTCCTGGATGTAGGCTATGTTACCATTGTGAATTAATCACAATTCCCAGCTTGTAGAGTCATTTTCACAGAAATGCTAACGGCTGCTCACACTGCTGGTCCATTTTCTTCTTTTGCCTCCTTCCCCCCCGTGCCTTTCCTTTTCCAACAGCCTCATGTCAGAGTCACCATTCTTCTGACTGAGGACTTCCAAAAGGAAGGAGGGTCCGGTGGTTAAGATGCTGGACTGAGACTTGGGTTATCTGGGTTGAATGCTTGGCTTTGCCACAGGACTTCCTGAGTGACCTTGGGCAAGTCACTTCATCTCTCATTGCCTGAGTTCCCCATCATTAAAATGGGCATAATAGTACTTCTCTGCCTTACAGAAGTGTTGTTGGGATGAATTAATGTATGTGAGGTGCTTAGATATTATGGAGAGATGGGGGCCATATAAGCAGAGAGGGGTAGACTGGAAAGGATCCTTCCAAATGTTTCCCCTTTGTCAGCCACATCATTGCTAGTTCTGAGTGAGCTCCTGAACCCTCCTCAATTCTCCTCCTGGGACCAGTAACTACACTCAGTTTGTCATATGCGCAGTATTGCTAGGTCATCCAACTGGCCCTAGCTTCCATCTTCTCCTCTCCCCACAACTCAGAGAGAAATTTATTATGAAGAATGTTCTCATTATGTGACCTGTTTATCCCTTCCTAGCATTCTGCTGGGTGACTTACTTAAAAAAGGGGCGGGGGGGAATGGTTCACTGCTTCTTCCCACCATTCTGTTCATAAATTATATTTCATGCCTCAGGTTTAGCTTTAAGTTCAAAGACCAATAGACCAGATCCTCATCAGAAGAAAACTGGCATAGCTCCATTGACTTCAACAGAACGGTGCCAATTTACACCGGCTGAGTATCTGGCCCATCTCCTGGATTGATTTACTTATATATACAGTTGATTATCACCTTTTTGTAGACTTTCCATCATATTCATGTACTTTGTCAAAGTCCTTAGAGCTATGATGGCTCACAATGCATTTGGGTTATGATCAGGTGGAATTCATTTTTATAATAGACAACTGTTTGTTCCTCTCGGAAGGGTAGGAGCCAGTAATTATTTTACTATATTCACTTTAGAATATGGGTTGCTTCGTTTAAAAAAACAAACAAACTGTGTACTGTCCATAAAGTGCCTTAGAAATATTAGGTGAAACCCTGGCTCCATTGACAGCAATGGGATTTTTCCCATTACTTACAAGAGGGGCTGGCTTTCCCCCATTGTCCATAAGACACTGTGGACAGATAATTAGCCTGAAATAATTGGGTAACCGTTTGTAACACACGTGACTATAACCCAAATGCGCTCTGAGTGGCTGTCATGATTGCTCAATGACATTGGAATTTCTATGAATTTGTGTATACACAATGAGCTAGATCCTTAGCTGGTATAAATCGGCATAGCTCCAACCAGTAGTTAAGGATCCAGTCCAGCATGTATAAACACGGAGGGGTAGGGGGAAAATTAATATAATTTAATGCTATCTCAACAAATACGAAAGGAAGCTATAAAGATTTGACAAAGTACTGTGTTTTGTGTTATATTAGTGAACATATTGTAAAGCTGAACAATGTCTACCAACATCATATTGTGCCGTCTGCAAATTTAGACATTTCTCTCCAGAGATTAATTTGAATCTGGAGTGACAATGATAAATATAGCACTTTTACACCAGGATTTTTTGTATGCAAGGAAAGGAATGGTTACCTGTATTTAGGGTTTGGCGACAGTAATTATTCTCTTTGAAGTTTTAACACAATACATTTCCCCGTGCTAAATGACACAGGACATTTGCCATTTGACCTTGTTTTATAGTACATACTTAAATGCAGTTTAATTTTGCCAAGATTTATTCACAGTACATTTCCAGTTATTACTCACTTCTTAACAGCTTCTTTCAGAAAGCTTGAAGCTTTCCCCCAGCATATCATCAGATGTTCTTTAGCACTATAAAATTAGTTAGAAAGTAATTTTCTTAATTTGGTTTCTTGTGACCAAATAAATGAAAATCCATCTCCAGCTGAAGCTGGGGGATTTAGGGTTTTTCCTTTATTAAAGAGAAATGATAATCTATAAAGTAGGAATGTGCTTAGGGACGAATATTAACTACTAAAAGGCTTATCTGCCATAATATCTTTGAGATGCTTTGGCAACGAGATTCCCCACTGGCATCAGTTTATGTGTTTTACTTGCAACAGGAAATAGGGCAAGTCTTTTGTATCCTAAGAAAGGACGTAGGACTTGGTTAGACCTCCTTTTTTCTGCATGATTCATGAGGTATTGGCATCCGATTAGAAAGAGCCAGGGCCCTGATTTAATACAAGCTTGACACGAATTCAGCAAAGCATGTAAGCATGTATTTAGCTTCTTCCCCATTCAGCTAAGCACATGCTTAACTCCAGGCCCTTGTTGAAGTCCTATTAACTCCAGTGGAGCTTAAAATGTTCCAAAGGACATGTCTACACTATAGACTTTGGTCAACACAAGTTATGTCAACGTAAAGCTGCTGCAGTTGTATATCCCTCGTGTACCGGCATGCTTGGCTTTTTGCATTGGCTCTCTGTGTACTCACCAGGAGTGCTTGTGTCAATGCACCATAGATAAGTATCCCAGTGTACAAACTGTGACCCCCCCGCAGTCTTTTGGGAAGTTTTGGCAATGCATGGTGGGGCAGAAACAAGTCCTACAGGGGAGTGGCTGGGCGCAGACGAGTCAACTGCCCAGCGTGCAATGGTCTCCATCCCATAATCTCCTCTACATCACACAATTTTCACATCTTGTTTAAAAATCTCATGAACTCGTGTGACCCTCATCGCTGTCCACCATCTCTGACAGAAGCATGGAGCCTGCCCAGCTCTGCACTGTGGTCATACATGTTTTGCAAGCACAGGACGCACAATCCCCCCATGTTTGCAGAGCCATGTGAAGCAGCGGGGTACGTGATAATTTCTTAGACAAGGTGGGTGAAGAAGAGCTCTATGTGGCTCAAAAGCTTGTCCCGCTCACCAACAGAAGTTGGTCCAATAAATATTACCTCACCCACCTTGTCTTTTTAATATCCTGGGACTGACATGGCTACAACAATGCTGCATACAAAAATTTTTTGGAGGACAGATTGCTGTGGGAGAAAGTGAGCATCAGTTCAAGGTTGCTAGTAGTATTCATAGAACATTCATAGTATTCAAGTTGCAGTGGGGGAGGTTTAGATTGGATATTAGGAAAAACTTTTTCACTAAGAGGGTGGTGAAACACTGGAATGCGTTACCTAGGGAGGTGGTAGAATCTCCTTCCTTAGAGGTTTTTAAGGTCAGGCTTGACAAAGCCCTGGCTGGGATGATTTAACTGGGAATTGGTCCTGCTTTGAGCAGGGGGTTGGACTAGATGACCTTCTGGGGTCCCTTCCAACCCTGATATTCTATGATTCTATGATAACAGCTGCAGATGATGGATTGCTACTTCTGGGCCTGAGAAACGAGCACTGACTAGGAAGATCACATCATAATACAGTCTTGGGCTGCAGAACTTTTGGATGTGCAAGACCACATTCCTGTATCTGTGTGCCGAGCGCCCCTGAGCCCAGGAACACCAGAATGAGAACTGCACTGACAGCGGAGAAGTGAGTAGTAATCGCACTGTGGAAACTTGCAATGCCAGATTGCAGCCAGTCACTAGGAAATCATTTTGGAGTTGGAAAATCAACGATGGGGGCCACTGTCAAGCAAGTGTGCAGGGCCATTAATCATCTCCTTCTATGATGGACTGTGATTCTTGGCAATGTGCAGGACATAGTGGATGGATTTGCAGCAGTGGGGTTCCCAAACTGTGGTGGAGCAATAGACAGCATGGATATCCCTATTTTGGCACCAGACCACCTTGCCACAGAGTACATAAACAGAAAGCGCTACCTTCTCTGAGGTTATGCAAGCCTTGGTGGATCACCAGGACGTTTCATCTACATTAGTGTTGGCTGGTCAGGGAAGAATGTAGGAATATTTAAGATCACAGGACTGTTCAGAAAGCTGCAAGCAGGGACTTTCTTTCCTGAGCAGCAGATTACCATTGGTGATATTGAAATGCTAATAGTGACTCTGGGGGACACAGCTTCCCCGGCTCATGAAGCCACACACCAGCCACTTCGACAGCACCAAGGGAGCGTTTAGCAGGTGCAGAATGAGAGTAGAATGCACTTTTGGAAGATGGAAGAGACGCTGCCGTTGTTTACTCACAAGATTGGATGGCAGTGGAAAAAAAATCCCAGTGGTAAAAGTGCTTGCTGTGTCCTGCATAATATCTGTGAAGTAAAGGGGGGAAAGTTGCCACCAGGGTGGAGGTGGAATGGCTATCTGCTGTGTTTGAACTGTCAGACACAAGGGTTATTAGAAAAACTCAACGCTGAGCTATATGACTCAGGAAGGCTTTGAAAGAGAACTTTAACAGTGAGCCATAGTCATATGTTGTGGTATACTGTGTTCTACCTTGTTCTGCTGTTTTGGGGTCCGTTAGGAATCGTGTGGTGCTTGGTGTACATCTATGGATAGAACATGGTCAGTGCACCTATTAATTTTGCGTTGCTTGCTGGACATTTATGATTATTACACCGTTTGTCACTGAGCCTATGAGTTGAGTCATGCTGTACAGTAACAAGTAATTGGTTGCTTTCTGAGCTGCTAGGCACTCTGCAGCATGTGTTGTGAACTAATAAAGATGAATTATTTTCCAAATAATGGAATTTTATTCAGTAACAAACTCAGTGCAAAGAAAAATCTGTACAATTTAAAAGCAAATACATTAAAAACGTAATACATTATTGGAACAGAACTTAACAAGGGGAAAGAACATTCACATCCATTTTACCTACGCATACAGCAACTGTGGCTTTCATGGGTCAGTGTATGTGAAGCTGTGGTTGCCCTTAATCTCTCCAGGGTGGAATGGTAGGGCTAGAGATGCAACCCCTAATGCTGGGTAGTTAGGGAGGTGCTGTAATGGAGTGTTCCAGAAACTGCAAAGGGAGGCAAACCCAGGATTATTGAACCTCTAGGCCCACAAGAGTCTGCAGCATCTGTGTTTGCTGCTGGAGAAGCCCCATTATGTCCTGTTGAATCTCCCTCTCCTTTTCCGGCTGGGATGCCTGGGCTTTTCTCCTTTCTGCTTTTTCCTTCTCCAGGCTGTCTGCAATGTCTCCAGGCCCTTTGCTCACAGGCTGATGCAGTCCTGCCTTGCAGGATCTCATCCCTAGTCCTCTTCTTTCTCCTCCTTATCTGGTGCAGGCATTTTGCAGGTGTAGAGGGGGAACCCTTCAAGGCTGCAATGGCAGCAGCTGCAGATAACAATATGCAGAGGTACCGTTGTCAGTATAGTCACAACAGTAAGCAAAAGTTAAGATTCAGAATTCCTTTCCCTTGCTCCCCTATAGTTTTTAGCAAGACATGCTTATTGACATTTCTGCTTCCAAGTGTTTGTGCACAGCGCCACTCACGGCATCAACGATGGTGAGCATGGCCCACCAGGGGTGAGGGAAATGAGGAGGGAATTGCTCGGTTCCATGAAATAATGAGTGTAGGGCAGTGGTACTGAATACTGGCACCATTTTCCGCATCCGGTGGTGATTTTAGCTATTGTCTCACTCCTGAGGGTAACAAAGGCACAGAGAACACAGCTGCGGCTGGCATCCCGAAGTTGTCTGTGCTTGTGTGCTGCTAGCCTGCATGGTAGTGCTGCAATGGTGCTTGCTGAAGGTATTGCTGTCTGGTGCAAGAAAGAGTTTTACTGCAGAGGAAGAAATAAGGTGGCCATTCATAGAAACCATCAGGGGAGGATTGCAAAGTACCTCTATGACAGTTTCTTCGAGCTCTCTCAGGAGGGTTCAAGGGACATCCCTGTGTAAACAAACAAAGTGCTCCGCATGACCTCCCCACACCAAATTCTGTAGGGGCATCAAAAACAGATGACCAATGCTACCTTCTCTGGTCTGAATAAATTAATGAAAAGTAGATAGCTGTGTACTGTTATCTTGGGGGTCTGGTCAATACATCCTTGTAATGAGAAATAGAATTATACACTTATCCGAGGTATTTGGCTTGCCTGTGCTCAACTGCCGGGACTGACTGGACTGTGGTGGACCCAGGCAATCTGCTCATAGATATCCACATTTCAATGGCTGGTCTGTACCTTACTCTTCTCCCTGCAGGCACAGGAGATCATCATCCTGTCTGCTCCAAACCAGAGCGCATCTGGAGCATATAGCTGGTAGGGTCAATTGGACAGTTGCACGCAACAGTGGAGATCTAGGTGTGCTTGCCAACCTGGATAATCAGGAAAAGCATGTCAGAAATTCACGGCAGATAAAGAGGAGTGGGGCCTTCTGGTCTCCGTGACCCCTGGGCAGTGGAGACCAAAATTGTGATCAGAGCGGTCAGTGTCAGGCATTGTGGGACAGCTGCAGGAGGACTGTTAGGGTCAACATAAGTTACTCAGTTGACCTCATTACATCAACCACAGCTCAGTGTATCTCAGGGAAGTGGTGTTACTGCAATAGGGAACTTACATCGATGGGAGACAAATTTAAATGTAGACCCATGTGCAGCTAGATCAATGGCAGGTGGCTGCTCCCTGATTTGTGTAGACCAGGCCTTAGTATAAGCATGTACTTGAGAGCTTTGCTGAATAGGATGTACTGATGAATTTAAGCCTTTTTGACATTGGTGGTCTTCCATTTCTGGAGAAAAGAGAAACAATAATTCCCCTAGGACCCTATTACTACAGGAGGCATAATAATACTTGCAGGAATTGACTGCTGATAGAAGTTACAAAATGACACATCACAAGTGTTACTTAGAAGTTACAGTTCAATCTGCTTATAAAAATGCTTGCAGTTCCCATTTCAAGGCAGATGAAATTATGATAGAGTACAAAAGCATATGTCCAAGTGTATCTGTGTCCAAATCTTTTTAAGCAGAAATGAGCCATATAAATCCAGTCAGAAGTCCATCTTGTGATAGCTAATCCAGGCCAAGATTTAGGGAAACTCTGTATAGTG
The DNA here is from genome assembly GCF_965140285.1 of Lepidochelys kempii. Lineage (NCBI taxonomy): Eukaryota > Metazoa > Chordata > Testudines > Cheloniidae > Lepidochelys > Lepidochelys kempii. The sequence continues at coordinate 18,200,327 of NC_136394.1, read as the reverse complement.
ACAGTAAGCGGCATAGGCTTTTAATCTGGATCAGAGCTGGGCAAACTATGGCCCGTGGGAACGTCCTGCCCGGCCCCTGAGCTCCTGGCCCAGGAGGCTTGCACCCAGCCCCTCCCACGCAGCTCCCCCTCCTATGCAGCCATGCCACTGAGTGGGCAGCAGGGCTGCAAACTCCTGCTGCTCTGAGCGGCATGGTAAGGAGGCGACGGTGGTGTGTGCAGCGGTGGAGGGAGGATTGGGTAGAGGGTCCCAGGGGACAGTTAGGGGTGGGGAGTCCCGGGGGGCAGTCAGGGGACAGGGAGCAGGGGGCGGTTGGACGGGGTGGAGGTTCTGGGGCGGTCGGGGAACAGGAGGGTTTGGATAGGGCGTGGGAGTCCTGGGGGGCCTGTCAGGGGGTGGGGGTCTGGATAGGTCGGGGCAGTCAGGGAGCAAGGAGGGTTGAATAGGGGGTGGGATCCCAGGGGGGCAGTTTGGGGCTGGGGGTCCCAGGAGGGAACAGTCAGGGGACAAGGAGCAGGTGGAGTTGGATGGGTTGGGGGTTCTGAGGGGGACAGTCAGGGTGCGGGAAGTGGGAGGGGATGAATAGGGGGCGAGGGCCAGGCTGTTTGAGGGGCACAGCCTTCCCTACCTGGTCCTCTGTACAATTTCACAGATGTGACCCTCGGGCCAAAAACTTTGCCCACCCCTGGTCTAGATGCTGTAGAGAGGCAGAAAGAAATACTGGGCCCTGGCTGGAGCCAACACCCTCAGTAACAAAATCCATTTGTGCTTATTACATCTGAGTTCTGCCTCATCTTTCTTTCACAAGGCACACTATGGCCTCAAGTATTGAAATTCAGATCTGGAATCAAATCAGAATACCAACTTCTCCAAAGTCCTGGGTGTTTAACGATTTTGGACTAGGAAAGCCTGGGTCATAGCATTTAGATCTGTATCTGAACTACCTCAGAGTTCAGTGGGGATGGTATTTAATTCTGGTTCAAGCCCATCTCCAGTTTTAATATTCAAAACATTAAACCAAATCACATCATTGCAGATTTGCCTCCTTGGGTTGATCGACCATTTTTGCATAGGATGACCTCATCCAGTTTCCGTAAACATAGAGAATTCACCCAGCAGCCAGCATCACCCAGGCCAACCCTTGCCCCCTGCCCTATATGAAATATATGGGACATGATAATGAGTAAATGAAGTGTGAAGGTTTTCCTTCTTCTGATTTATGTGCAGAAGTGTTGCTAATTTTCCTGATGTTATCTCCCTTTACAAGATATAATTACCTGATTTACTTGATTGCCTTCTGGGAATTTTTTTTTTTATAAATTGACTTAAAATTGTTTATACTGTTGCAAACCGATAATTTCATAAAGTGTTTGATAATCTGCTTGAGATTGTTTGTTGTGTGTGATTTATTTCAGCCCCATTGCCTGTCACTGCTTTCATATGAAGTTGTTATAACAAGTCACCATCATTGTCTGAACTGTTGCTGAGACTAGACTATCTGGGCAGTAACCTGCCTGCCTTTGTCTTGACTTATACCAATAATAAGCTCTCATATTCCTTTTCATCAAGTGCACAATGCAGGAATGCTAATTTTACAGGAGACTGCCATCCAGATCCAGCTAGAGGCACCAAAAGAGTTTCCTCTCTCCCTTAAAAAATTGAAAAGTGAACTTTAGAAACAAATGTTGGCGTCACCTCCCGTAGTTCAGCACCAGACATTTAATCTTTGGTTTTGAAACCAGGAAAGTATCCTTTTGGCTAAAGGTCAAATGAAATCTTAGTAATTGCATGGGTAACCATCTTATCCTCTGAAATATTTCAACGGATAACATGTTTTTAAAACAAACAAAACAACATAGAAGTACTTGAAGGTTTGTTTCTACAAACATAAAAAAACAAACCTGTGGAAATCAGCTAATATTAGTCAGTGTGGTGATTTTGTACTACAAATGGTTGATTCTAAATGGTTTGAGTACGTAGTGCCTGTCAACGCCATATCGAAAGATCCCTATATTTTATGTTTGCAGAAAGTGTGGCAATTCCCATAGGTATTTTACAGGTGCTTCATTCTGCTGCTATAAACTTTGCATCCTATCAGAGTTTTTCCAAACTCATATGAAGTCTCGATCAGTCAATTTTATTTCTAAATGCTCTATATTTATATTCTTGGTTCTGAGTTCACAGGTGCTAATTTACATTTGCTCTTCTGTATTTCTATTACTCCTCCCCAAAACCTAAAAATTCTGTTTTCTATTCTCTTCTGTTTTCTATTCCATTCTATTCAGGTTCTTCTATTGTACCCCTCACCATGATATAGAAGTGTCTTCTGTTAGTGCACTAAGTGTCTAGTGTAACACTACCAATGGCACTGCAAGAGCATGAGTACTAACCTCAGGGCAGACTGTTAAAAACAAGGGCACAAACCCCAAATTGGTTGAGAGTTCTAAACTTAAATTTCACCAACCAGATGCACCAAGTGTGCACTCCTCAGGCACTTTAAAAGCCGTAACATGGAATCACAGACAATCCCCTTGGATATGCTGGTTAGGGTTGCCATCTTTCTAACTGCCGAGGCCCCGCCCCTGTTCCACCTCTTCCCTCAAGACCCCGCCCTGAAGCCCTGCTTCTTCTCTGCCTCTTCCCCCCAGAACCCATCCCCCATCACTGGGTCCTTTTCTCCCCTCCCGCTGTCACTCACTGGATTGTCTCCACTCCCTCCGCCACCCAGCTGGGCTCCCTCTGCTCCAGGGCTGGGGTGGGAGCTGCTGCAGCCTGACAAAGAGCCCATATGTAGGAGGCGGCCCAGATGAGCAGAGACTGGTGCAGGTTAATGACCCAGTGCCTTCCTCATCCCGTCGTAACTGGGCTTTTGACTGGCCATTTCCAGGTCTCCTTTTTGACCAGCCTTACCAGTCAAAAAACCTGGCAACCCTACATAGCACCCGGACACAGAAGCCAAAAACGGAACTGTCCAGGTAAAACCCGGACCAGTGGCAACCCTAACTCTTGTTTGTCTTGCCACCCAGGTGCCCATATCTCTGTGACAGATGGCCCCTTACACCAAGAATCACAGCAATATTCAGGTTACTTCTGATCCCAAAGGACCAATCATGTACCCCCAGTCAGTTGTGCTTTTGGTCTCATGCCAAAGACAATGCTTGTAGCCAATCCTATAGTGAACTATATGAAGATTTATTAAATAGGAAAAGAACATTAGAAAGTTAATTACAAAGTTAAAGCAAGCAAATGAGTTAGTCTTAGATTTCAAAAGGTAATAGAGGTTTCTATAATCAGCGAGCTCTATTTGACCTTTTGGGCTAAGCAGCTGGGGATCTCTTCCTTATGCCTAGAAACCCCCTCTCCCCAGAGGTGGCATAGAGAAACTTAGTTCATTTTGTCCGGGGTTTTTATCCCCCTCCTTCCATGTGCTCTGAGCTTCAAAGTCAGCTGATGGGAGGAGTCCACTTGCATGACTGATCTTCAAAGGGAGGGGAACAGAACAGCAATAAGAGTCTTTAGTCCTTTTCCTCAGTCTAGATGTGGGGAGTTTCCAGTTGTAAGATCCACCCCTATCCTGTCTAACATTGATGGGTCTCCTCTTTTGGACGGATTGTAACAATTTTTGTAGAAAAGCAGCTCCTCACCCTAATTAATGTCTCTCTCCAGTATGGCAATTCATACAATACCAGAGGCTCACAATTCAACAACTCAAATATTATGTTACAATATTGAACACACATATTACAAGCAAGACTACTGCATGAAGCAACTCACAAGTATTCAGTAGAGTCTAAACACTTCCTTATAATTCTAATACCTATTTTATCAATATTCACCCACAAGTGAGCCGGACAGATTCCAGCTATGTATCTTTTCATGTCCAATTGAGACACAGGCACCTGGCCTGCCAGCATCACATCTGGCTTCTGCAACTTGTGGCTGAAAAGGCCTTTATAGACACCTCATGATGAAACTCCAGTACGCTTCTGGATGGGAGTCAGAGTACTGACCCTGTGGAATAAGAAAGCGCATTTGATTGTGGTGTTTTATTTGGTTCTTGGCACTTCAGTTTTCAGGTTACAAGCTCAGACTTTTGTGGACAGCCGCAATTAAGGAACAGATAACTCACAGCATCAGAACTGCCCAGGGTTTTAAAAAAGAGCAATAATTATGGTCTTTACTGAGCTCCTCTAATCACAGGGCAGGCCTGACCGGAGGACATGTTATTCCACTGTATTATCATAGAATGAATACTAAACGAAGCAGAGAAGCCACTTCATTCTTTCTTTCTCCCCTTGCTCTGTTTACTATTGTTGTGCATGTATCCCAGGTGCCTGTGGGGTTGTTTCAGTTGGAAACTTGCGCTTGCTGAATGATAGTCTCTCCCCACTCCCCCCCCAAAATGGCATCTGATGCCTGCAGGCCACTTGCTCCTCCCATGTAGGCAATTGTGTGAAAAGTAAATAGCTATTAGGCTGGCATGGCCTAAATTAGCTGCAAATTGACAACTCAATTGTAAAACAAACAAACAAAAAATGACCTAGTAATTAACAGGATGTTTCCATAAAGCGATAATTACCATTGAGCTCTGTGCTGTTTGTACTTCCCTTTATTCTAATAAAGCCCTGCTTCTTTTTTTGTGCCTGTTCCCTTCTCCAAGAGAAAATATTATTGTTTCAATCTTTGCCATTTTTCAAGCTGACCTTGGAAAAATAAATGATTAGACTGTCTGCTTCCCCCTCCTGTAGGAGAGAGGAGAGTTTGTTTATATTGTGCAACCTTCCTTTAGCGGAGGTTTTGTTTTAACTTTGAGATAGCATCTTAACGGTGCTCGTCAAAGCTCAAGGCCTTCCTCATTTTGTCACTTACAATCAATGGCTGTGTTTGGTTCCCCCTTCTGCTCTTCCCCCACCCCTCCTCTAGCCCAGTGAAATAATGGTACTGATGAGCTCTTATCTTTTTGTCACACAGCATAGCAGACAAATTGATTTATGTATGTGGCATCCTACTCCTGATAGTGCCATAATTTACCACTAAATATTGCTTTGACACAATAGTTTTGTAACAAATACATAATGCATATTGCTCTACTTTCCCTCCACCTCAATCGGTTTTTGAATTAATGGAGTGAGACTCCCTCAATTCAGAGGAATCTTATGTCCAATGCTTGCTTGGAGTCTTGCAGAATACCAATCTGCTCCTTCTCCTTGCTTTCTCTGCTTAGTGTCACCTTGAAATGAAGCTGGCCCCCCCCATTAGTTTTTTTTTTCCGTCTTCCGTGCGTTGTCAAATGAGGCAGCTCTTCACTCCTTCATGAGGAGCGTTGCTTTAGTCAAAAAGGCCTGACTTGATTTATTAGATAAAGAAATACATTGTGTAAAAGGCTGGAAGGCTTTTCATGTCCTTGCACAGAACTGACGTGCTTCTTGGGTGCTTGCAATCACTGGTTTCATTAAATTGGAGTAATACAGTGAGAAATGCAAAATTCTTTATGAATAAAAAGGACAAGCTCTTTCTGCCTGGCTTGGCAGATATATTGGTACCCCCTCCCATCTTCATAGAAACACTAAGGCTATATAAAAAGAAAAGGAGTACTTGTGGCACCTTAGAGACTAACAAATTTATTTGAGCATAGGCTTTCGTGAGCTAAAGCTCACTTCATTGGATGTAGCTCACGAAACTTATGCTCAAATAAATTTGTTAGTCTCTAAGGTGCCACAAGTCCTCCTTTTCTTTTTACAAATACAGACTAACACAGCTGCAACTCTGAAATAAGGCTATATACTAAGAAGTTGGGTCTGCATCATGAATAATTATTGTGGCAAGTCAATAGTTTGGCACCAGTTTTAACAAATCCCATCCATGTAGATTATACCACTGGAATCATCTTAATGTTTTCTCAATTTAAAGAACATAGCAGCGGAAGCAAATGTGAAATTGGAAAGTAGAGAGGACTGGGATGCTTTTCCAGATACATGGTTTGAAATGCAGATTTTCCCTGGGAATGAGACAAATTGAACTCAGTTGAACGTCAGTAGGAATATGACCCAATTACATCTTTTTATCTATACTGTTGTACATCAGACTTAATGTTGAATATAGTTTTCCTCAGATAGTCTTAACGGTATGGGAGAAAAGGTCAAGTTTTTTCTGTATGCAAATATTTTGAAACACAAGAGAGGCTGACCTGGATATGACATTGTTTGAAATGTGTTTATTTTGTGTTAGTCTGGAGACTGTAATGAGCCTTCTGCTCCTTGAGTTTTAAGGCTATTTCAGACCACTGTATTCTTGCCCTCAAGAATAAAGTCTGTTTTTGTTGCTAGTCCCTGAAGTAGGCAAGCATTAGGAAAGCCCTGCCATCCGTGCTACTGGGATTCTGCTTTGCTTCTCATCTACATCCCCTGGTGCCCCTTTTCCTTTCTTGCCAACCTCTGGCCAGGAGGGGGAGGAACTTGTGATTTCTGTAGAGAATAGTCAATTATTGCAGTTCCAAGAATTAGATGCAATATGGAGGTAGAAAAAGAAGTGTGGGGAGAAGCCCACATACCACATAGCCGTTGACAACGTTGAGCAAGGATTGCAGGAGTTCACAGAACTTGCTGTCAAAACCAGTCATGTTGCCCTTGACTGCTGAATTTCAGGTGTTGTGGTTGTGGGTTTTTTTTGAGAACTCAAAGATAACCATGCACCTGCTCTGTAATCCCATCGCAAATACCCCATAGTTACATAATAATAATGGATACTTGTTCCCTGAAGGTCTTACGTTAATTTTCAATCAAGCGACAGTACGGGGGGGAAAAAGAACTTCTAAAGTGATTGTGGGTTGTAATCCCTGTATGGCAAATTACTACATATTTCTATCACAATTTCAGTTGTCAGAGATACTTCTCAACCTATATGCTTCCAAATGACCTTGCCAGTTATGTTTCTTTTGGCATTTAATGTGGAATTACTATCCGCTTACTTCCCAATGGCTCCTCTTCTCTTCTGCAGCTTCCTTGTCTTGCCAAGTATGAGGACCTCAGAGGAGGTCTCAGACAGACACAAATGAAAAATTCTGTTTCATGTGATATTTTTATTTTCTAAATGGAAAAGAAATTATTTACATGCAGATCAAATTTAAATGTCAAATAATTGTGGAAAATAGAGATGGAAAAGACAGGTTGTCATAACCCATTTAGTTCATCCCTTTGCAAATACAGAATTGTTTCCTGTAATCTGGTGCATTTGCAATCTGCCTTTCAGTGACCCAAGCAGAGGTGGTTCTAGCATTTCTATCAGGAGGCCATTGCACAGTCTGACTATTACAGGTAGGAAACTTTCTAATATGCACACTGAATTTTCTTTGACTTAATATACTCCTTTTCTTCTACAGTAGGAACACACACAAGTAATACCCTGAACAATTCATCTTCCTTCTTGGTGCTTAGATATTTCAAATACTTCTGATTCCTGGCACTCCATCCCCTCTTAGTTGTCATTTGGCTAAAACCAACATATTTAGTCCTATTTAGACATACTTATTTCTATCTCTACTCATAAATCAACCATTCCAGCCCCTTAGTTATTTTTGTTGCTCTTCTCTTGGTTCCTTTCAGTTTAGTAACATCTTTCAAATACTGAAGAGCCCATTACTGATCATGATGTTCTTTGTGAGGTCTTGTAAGTGCTGTACAGGGGATATCCATTCTACTCTGTAATATAATGCCTGGTCATGTCACTGTGACTGGTCTCCAAACAGCCCAAAATCACATTGCCTTTTTTACCCCCATATTGCATTGTAAAACATAGCTGTTTGCTGTGCATGAACCCCCACTAGCCCATTTTTAGACTAATGTGTTTGATATTCTGCTCAGGACACCCAGAACTGTAAGCCACTTTTATCCCTGTGCCTTACCAAGAGTGAGCTTTGGTGGAGATTAGACTGCATGTTAGCTTCCTGCCACACCAATCTGTCTGCTTCACCAGCAAGACACAAGTCTAAACCTTGCCTTGCAGGCAGCAATCAGTGAATGCCAGTTCCCAAGTTCCCCAGAGGTATCTCACTGGATTGTCCAGTCTCTCTCACTGTGACAGTTACAGAAATTGTTAAATTTTCTGCCTCCTAAAAGACAGTGTTGTACACACCAGCCTGCTAGGTTAGCTGAAGACTCTCAAGTCACTTTAGTACACAGCTCTGAGATGATTGTATAATAAAAAACAAATTTAAGTGATACTAAGCAAGAGAAAAGGAAACAGGTACAGTTACAAGCAAAACAAAATAAAACACACTTTCTAATATTTGAATCTTAACAGATTGCAGTCTTGGTCTCACCCATAGTCAGTTCCCAGAGACTTCAGCCCATGTGGTGGAAGGATCCACCTTTCACAGATTCCAAGAGCTCTGGCCTCTTTTGTTCTTTAAGTGATGAACATGTCTTTTTCTTCCCCTTATACTACCCAAAGTCTCTTGCTCTGCCTCAAGAGCCAGGAAGGCATCCTGGGGTGCATACTCTGACCTGTGGTGTATTTACTAAGTTGTCTCCTTTGCTCATGAGCTCGATGGCTTTGTTTACCCTACATGTAAATGTACTTTCATTGTCTCCTGCCTGTAATCAAGCTGGTTGGATAGGAAAATCCACATTCCTTTGTCTAGACTTGGTATATAAACTGCTGCCCAGACACATTTTAAGAACATATTTGCAGCACAGATACACTTACAACTTTTGTACACAACATGTATATGATTTTTGGGACCAGCTTGTCACCTGTTTACATATGATACTTTTCGTCACATCTTTTAGATATATATTATGCCAACAGTGTGTTGGGGGTAGTGTGTGTGTCAGATCTGATATGGGTTATAGTATGGTGGGCCCTCTGCCAGTTTTGTTTAGGGGCTCTGAGGGTCACAGCTTGTGATTTGAAATTTTTGTTCGTTCTTTTGAAGGGTATTGACTAAAATGGTAATTAAAATGATCTGCTGATGCCTTGAAATGCAAACCACAAGAGTAAAGCTGAAACACAAATATAGCATAGAATGGTGTTGCAAAGTTGCCATTAACATGTTCCAACCCAGGCACAGAAATCTATTGTTCCACACTTTACCAAGGTGTTTGCTAATAATGCAAAAATACTGAAGGTGTTTTACTCCTATGTCAAAAAAAGTGATTTGCCCTGGATTGAAAGATTGAATAGAACTTTGCAAAGTTGCCACAGAAGTATGTTCAGAAGATACTGCAGAGGAGGCCCAAACCCTATATTCTTTTTTGCAATTTTATTCCTTTTGCAGATATTAATTTAAAGGTTTGGGTTGTTGTTGTTTTTTTGACATATCTATGGCCACAGCCTTACATTTTGTAATAGCAGACCTCTGGGTCTTTGTTGATTTACACCAGCTAGTAATCTGCACCCCTAGTTTTTGTCTAGTCAATGATCGGTTAAGTGTTTTGGTACTTCCCCCCAGTTTTCTTTTTTAAATCAAATATTCATCTTAAAACAGGGATATAGGAATTATCTGATACCAGTGGTCCACCTAGTCGAGTATCCTATGACTGTGACAAGTACCTTATTACTAAAGGAACCACAATGCATTTCTGTGCACCATAGGTCTGATTCTCATTTATACCAAGTAAATTACATACATTTATGCCCATGTTAAGGTCCCTCTAGACCAGTGGTTCCCAAACTAGTGATGTCGCTTGTTAAGGGAAAGCCCCTGGCGAGCCGGGCTGGTTTGTTTACCTGCAATATCTGCAGGTTTGGCCGATCACAGCTCCCAGTGGCCGCAGTTCACCGTCCTTGCCCAATGGGGCCTGCGGGAAAAGGCGCGGGCCAAGGGACGTGCTGGCTGCCCTTCCTGCAGCCCCCATTGGCCTGGAGCGGCGAACCGCGGCCAGTGGGAGCCGTGATCCACCAAACCTGCGGATGCTGCAGGTAAACAAACCAGCCCGGCCCACCAGGGGCTTTCCCTGAACAAGCGGCGCCCCTAGTTTGAGAACCACTGCTCTAGACTGCCAATACAGAGTAAAGGTGCCTCAATGTAAATGAGAATTGGTTGCTATATGTTTTGTTTTGGTACCTGGAAAACAGGGTCTTTGATTAGGCACATTCTTCTAACAAGCATATTTAATTGGCCTCCATTGTATTGGCCAAGATCCATAATAATCTTCCAAGTCACCAAAGATCTAACTTCTAGGCCAATCTGGATTTAGTATTTCAATGATAAAGCCTTTCTAAGGATGTGGATGAGGATATACATTTCTTTCTTTTTCCAGTTACCCACCTTACTCCAAGTCTCAAGCATGGAATTCCCAGTTTCATTCTTTTGCCTGGATAACTCTTACTGCTTTGCATGTATGATTTTTGCTCCCAATGCCTGTTTGGCTATTTAGCCAGCTGGCAGATGTGCTGAGATCTGTTGACTTCTTCTCCCCCTGTGATGTATCCATCCTCCTCTGGCCCAGATCCTAGCCACCCTAATTCTGTCCCAAGTCTCCTCTCAGGTGGCACAATGTCAAATAGCTTTATCTTTTTTAAAAAATCATTCCCTTGCCAGACCTGAGCTGCAGTCACTGCACGTGGTCAATGATAAATCTGTGCAATGTGGACATTTCTATTCTGCTTCTTTGCACGTTTTTTGGGGGTTTTTTGGGGGATGGGTGGGAAGGGAAAGGAGAGGAGGTTGTCCTTGCCATATCTGAGTCTTCTGATCACAGCTTAAGGGCTCCGAATAAACAACAAAAGAAAGTGAAGCTAATAGAATGAAAGCTTCATGGAGTGCATGAGGTTTTCTGTGCATTCAAAGGATTTTATTATATGTTCATGGTATATTAAGACTTGGTGCTAACAATGCCAATCAGAAAACTTTTTTTTTAAGGTGAGAGATGTTCTGATGCTACTGTGAAAAGAGAGTGGTGGCAGATCTTTTAAGTTACAAAAGGGCCATAGGGAGATTTGCTACTAAAATTAATCCACAGCCAAATGGAAATAACTTTTAGATTTTAATATACTATTATACCATGGCTTTATTTATCAAACCTCCAAATATTTATTGATAGCAGAGATGGGCTTCCTTTTGGGGAACTAATTGTAGATGAAAAGCATATAAGAATCAAAACAAATCGTGGGCTTTCTGTGGGTAGCTGCACAGTGTGGTGTTCCTACAATGAATACTGACATGTAAAGCTGAATCACCTCAGGAAGTGATCTGTTAAATGCAGTATAGCTCAAAGAGCAGAGAAATGGCTATTTTTGTCCCATATTGCTAAAGTCCTTTAGATATCTAGATATTGCGGCCCTCAGCCTGTTGGGGAAGAGTGTGACTTTTCATCTTCACAAAGTTTTTTCTGAGGTTTGAGTTTTAAGTGGTAAAAGTAGCCACTCTCCTGCTGGTAATAGCTCATCTTAAGTGATCACTCTCCTTACAGTGTGCATGATAAACACCCATTTTTTCATGTTCTGTGTGTATATAAATTTCCTCACTGTATTTTCCACTGAATGCATCCGATGAAGTGAGCTGTAGCTCACGAAAACTTATGCTCAAATAAATTGGTTAGTCTCTAAGGTGCCACAAGTACTCCTTTTCTTTTTGTATAAAAAGACTACAGTGTTCATTCCTGGGGGGAAACAGTAGGTGTTCCTGGGAAGAGATGGCTACCTTACATATCTCAATGGCTGTGGTTCCTTACAGACCAAGGTATTACTAGATTGAGCAAGGGAAAAACAATACAGTAGAGCTCACCTCTCACTTGAATGCACTGGGAAATGATGGGGAAACCTTTGAGAGGCAGAGTACAAAAGGAGGTTCACAACCCAATCTGGAGAGCTCATAAAAATGTGCTGATAACTTACTTATGGTACATGTATCATGGGATATTATTCTTTTAATACAATGGTAGGAAGTCACACCAATGTTCTGGATGATTTACTCCATTTTATAATTTCTGAGATGAAGCAACACAGCTTGTGAGCACCAAAGTTCTGAAACATAGGTGGTTGTGAGGCTCCTTCTTAGTACTTGCAAGATCAGATTAATCGACTTTCTACATTTTTTCTTTATCTTAAAATATGTGTTGTTTGATTTCCTTAATAATAACATTTGGGTAGTATTCACAGATTATACATAACGTGCATTAAATGCTTGCTTATTATTGACTTTTGCATTGCAAGATAGAGAGAAAGGGTGCATGGCCAGGGGTGAGATTCTAACCGGCGCAACGGATCCACAATGAAGATCCATAAACAATATGTTGAAGAGGGTAGGATCTACTGTACTATACCATTTGTTTAGCACATCAAAGGACGTGGTGACCTTTTATTGAATCAGATAGGATTGCCCTGGGTTTTTGTATTGCCAACAAAGCAAAGAGCCAGTAGCCAGCAAAAGTTAACTACCAAAGCCCTCTTGCATTTATAGATCTGGGATAGAAAGATTTGTGTGTGTCTACCACCTCATCTTACAATACTCAGAAAGCTATGGTGTTGTAGGGGAGTGTATGGCACCTCTGGCACTTAATGCTCTTATCTTTTTGCTAAATTAGTGTATTGTTACTTAAATCTCTCTTCCTTTCCAAAATCACAGCATCAATTTACTATTGTCTAATATTGTATCATCATTCTCTTCTCTTTGAGCAATCCCTTCTTAAATTGGTCACTAAAATTATAGCATTTAGAGAGAGGGATCCAGAGTCTTCAGCATTATCTCTTCAGTCTTAAGAATACCAGTGTCTTATCACTCAGGCAGTTATTGAGCAATTCGCCACTGTCTCTATACAAGAGGAAACAAAACAGCTGGATGCATATGTGAGGAACATTCATTATAATGCCAAAGTAATTAAGAGGTGCTCTTATGATAACTTTGCTGAGCTTTCCGATGCTCCTTAAGTAGAGTGCCTGCTAAAGGTGTAGTTTACAAACTTTACAGTGTACATTATATTGTCAGCGTTGGCTAATTGTCTGTCACAGCCCCAGTTGAGCGCCCCCTGCTGGACACTCAGCAGGCTGTTGTGTTTGGACCCACCTGCTAGGTCTATGAGCCTTAATCTCTCCTGCGCCTGAATTAGGCTCCAGCACTGTCTCTTTCTGTGGCCACTAGGCTCACTCTCTGGACATTGACTCTGTCTGGCAACCCTTCTTGGAAGTGGGATCCTGCAGTTCAGCTGTTTTATGCCCCTAGGCCTGTGTTGACCTCCCCCTCCCCAAGCCCCAGACCCCTGTGAGTAGCTTAAGCACACCCTCTATGGTGAGTACTGTGATTTACTGTGTAACCCTCTGGGGACACATGATAGTTAAAGCCAATAATATATAGATTTTGCAGAGGGATTTCTAACCCAATCACTCTTCTCTTTTAGACAGCACAGGATAGACACATCCTTGCAAAATAAGAGGCATTCGTACACCATTCCATGCATCAAGTCTTGTCTATACTAAGACCATTTTCTGAATGAGAGTGTCTATATGGGGGTTTTCACTTGCCCGAATGTCCCCATGTAGACAAGCCCTCAGTTTCCTCACCACTCGCATTCTTTGGGATTCAGTCAGTATCATTTCATAATTCCAGGTCCCCTGTCCTGGACTTCACTCATCCACTCACAGACTTCTTTTCCTTTTCTAGTTGGTGAAAGAGAGAGTGCTTCTCCGAGCTGACCTAGTACTTTTATAACTTCAAGTCCTCTGTGTCATGTGACTCTCCTAGTCAGCCCCTCCCTCAGATGATCAAGGTCCCCCATCAGATGGTCTGTTACTTGGTAACCACCCACTTGGAGTCCAGACTTGAAAAACTGCTTTATTGAAGCTTTGGCCACACTCTGTAAAATAACTATTGTTTTTCTAGGGCAGGGCCTATGCAGCTGTTGTTGAACCTTGACAACTATCTCATTCAGAGCACACATCCAGGCCCCATTCCTCCTGTTCTTAACACAGGAAGCATAATGCAACACTACAACAGAAGAGAGCCCTAAGGCCTAAACATACGGAGAGTTCATCAAATCAAACTGGAATTCATAAATTGTACATGGACAGGTCTCCCAAATCATTACCCTGTCTTACAGATTATAAATGTTTAAGGAAAGACCAGTGCCTGGAAACAGTGAAAGTTGTATTTTGTGTGTGTGTGTGTGTGTTGAGGTAGACTGTTATGGAGATGAGCAAACATTCTTTAAGATTATGCGAGTCAGGAACAGGAGTTGTAAGATCCTCAGTTTTCTATTGCAGTTTTGCACCATATGAAGCAGCAATGCTTAGATATATCTTAACTGGAAGGAACTATGCTGGCTACAAAGAATACTATAAAGCACAGTCTCTTATACTTTACTTGACTACATCTCCCCCTAATCTCTGTTTCATGCATTTAATTTCTGGAAAATTATGATTGCGATCTCATTTTACTAAAAGGAAAGGCTGGAAATAATGTCTGCTCATTAGAAGTACTGTTGTTTATTTAGTAACTAAGTGATTCTAACTCTCACCGTGATTGCATATGACTGCAGATGATCTGCAGTGAAGCTTTTATTTCAGGTATGTCAGATGGATCCTGAGCTAAAATGTTTCACTTAATTTGAAACCCAGCATATTGTTGGTTTGGTGTTGTGTGCCTGATTAATTTTTGTCTGGGATGGGCTGGGGGAGGGAGAAAGGTATGGATGGTTCTTACTTTTGCTTCCTAAATCAGAGCTCTATATCTGAAACTAAAATAGGCAGCTCACTGCCTTCTCCAACTTCATCAGTTCCTTGCAAGCTTTCTAAAGTTTCTTTGCTGCAAGATGTTGGTCAAGTCACTTAACCTCTCTGCTTCTGTTTCACCCTTTGTACCTGTGGTGCATAAATGGATCCGTATTAAAAAAGAATTTTTCTTTTTGTAAGGGAGCTGTGTATATTTGACTAGCTGTTACTCTGCCCTATATTGATTTTAATATATATATCTAAAGTTGGAAAAGACATTTACTACCCTTCCTCCCCCAGGCATCCTAGTGGTTGCACTAATTCTGTGTACCATTATAATTCAGGTTGCTTAAAATCAGAATTCTGATCTGTACTAGCTTTTGAAACCAGTAATCCCCAACCCAGATAATCTGGGAATAATAACTTTTTACCCCCTTTTTGCTACTGATAGAATAAATCAACCTGCTTCCAGAAGTTAAAGGTTTTCAGTGCATATGCAACTGGTCAGGAAACAATCATGCCTCCAAAGCATGGACAAACAACATCTAAAGTATTTATGCTGTGGACCTTGGCCACCTTAATATTTTCAATGAGGGATACTGACAGTTCAAGTACAGTACAGCCAAATGCACTGTCTAATAAGGTTGTATAATTTTGATATAACAGCCTAGCTCTGTTGTACTATTAAAGCTTTAAAATATTAATGCTCGTTAATGGTGTCACTCAGCCATTTTATATGATTAGTTTTAAGTCTCTCTTGGGTAGGCAAGAAGGGGAATTTTTAATGAAATGTTCCCTGCTCATCTGACCTGCTGTATTACTGCATGAATGCCATTTTTATGAGGCAGGTTTATGATGTTCATTACTCTGCTCCTTGAGCCACTTCATGGCTGCTGTAATTTTTAAAGAAGAGATAAAAATAAGTCAGTTCTTTCTTTGCAGTCAAGAAGCACTGCATTCTAGCTTTGACCTTTAAGAT
This sequence comes from Lepidochelys kempii, assembly GCF_965140285.1. Taxonomy (NCBI): domain Eukaryota; kingdom Metazoa; phylum Chordata; order Testudines; family Cheloniidae; genus Lepidochelys; species Lepidochelys kempii. The sequence goes on along the minus strand of NC_136394.1, from coordinate 18,184,705 downwards.
GTCATGCGTGGATTAGTCACATTTCTGCTGGAGATTGTTTTAGACTTAATGCTAGCTGTGGATTGATTAGTTTACTTGCCTTACTGGCTACTTCTTAAGGAGATTTGTGAATGATAACAAAAGCGCATTCAGACTAGTTCTCCATCTCTTACCTATCAACTCTGTGTGTGTATGTCTATGTATGTATATACACAAACATATGTCAGATATACACATGTAATAGGGATGGAGGGGAGAGTGTTTGAGTGTTCTTAATCCCTAAATTAGAAAGGTATATAATAATTTTTCCCAATTTAGAGAATGTAAGTGACTTGACCAAGGTCACACATTGAATCAGTTGCAGAGCCAGGAACAGACTCCAGAGTCCCTGGTTCTCAGTCCTGAACTGTAACTAGAAAAAAAAACTTCCACCCTAGTAAAGGTTATACAAACATGCAGGCATTTGTAGTACAGCCATTTTCACATGGAAGATGATAGTATTGTTGCCCATCCCTAAATTGATGCAGTGAAGTTAATTTCAAACAGCAGTTCTGTATTTCAGAAGTTTGTCAGAACAATAGCTTGCATGCATGGAACTCCCGCTGTCATTAGCAGCAGCACAAGGTTTTTGACCTTTGATAAGCAAATCTGGTGGGAACGCTACAGCTGGGTTACCCAAAGGTTGGCAGAGCCTGGATATTTCATGATTCAATGATCATTTAAAGAAAGTGCTTGAAGCAGAAAAAAATTAATGCCTTTCTCAGAACCTCAGAATGCAGTGCGGGGAAGGCTCTGGCCTGAAAGTGCAAAGTGATGAAGACGTGTGGAACAAGTTAAGTGAGAAATTCAGAACTCTAGGGAGCCTTTTTTTTTTTAACTTCATAGTTAAAATGTTATTTTCCCTTTTTTTAACCGAAGAATTCTCCCAAGCACTGGAAAATTCTGAGCATTTCCTGACACTGACATTTTTGGGATCTAAAATAATACATTCCCCAGTGTGTCCTGATTTCCTCCTCAGCTGCTCATGTGCTGATGATCACAGTACTCTACAGAATTCACCTTTTATTGAGTATGTTAGGTAAGGATCTGTGTTGGCTCCTGTAATAGGAAACCTGCATCTCTATTTAGCTAACTCCTTTTAGTTAACTACATGAGGACCATGCCTCCAAGCATAATCCACTGCCTGACCGCAACTTCTCTCTTACACTGTCTGGAAGAGGTCAGAGGGTGAAGCTGGTTGGTGACTCTCATGCTGCAATTCTCAAGGGAATCAGAGAACTAGTGAGGAGTAAAGGAAGTCTAGTTTTACATGCATGAAACTGTATCAGATTAAGGGGAACCATCAGCGCCATTGTAAATTCATGTAGAAATTAGGGTGTATGTAGGACATCCAACTTCCTGGTGGAAGGAGGGCAACATGCATCTTTCTCAGAGGTTATTGTTCGTGCTGATAGTTGTTTCTGGGTGTGCTCACACAGTTACACACTCAAACTTCTCACCACCGCCACCACCTGTCCTGCCCTCCACAGAGCAGACAGTACCCCTGCCCTTTTGTGACGTCCGTTCTAATGGGCTCACATTGTACAAATCATGGCATGTGCTCATATATGGTACTATGGAAGATCATGGTAAAAGAACCTAAGTCAGGAGTTCCCAAACTGTGGTACATCTCTGGGGGATATGAGGGAGAAATTGTGAAATGTTGGGGGGGTTTATTATTTTTATTTATTGCATTTTCATGATAGGTTACCCAGACAATGCTTTACAACTCTGGGAATTTGTTAAATAAAATTCTGTAGTTAATTTACTTTAAGATGTACCAATGAGAACACAGATACACGGAAGCGCCGACATACAGAGCACGCACCTCCAGTCACCGTACAATACGGGCTCAGTTGCTCAGCACCTGTCAAATCTAACTGAGCTCAGAACCTAATCAGGTTTTTTTGTATACATCACATCTGTACGTAACTGAAATATGGATAGATGGCTAAAGACAGGTAGTGTTAAGAAGAGCACAGAAAGTCTTAGTGATGAAAAAGGAGGGGTTTGTGGGCAGCTGGTAGATCTGGAAGGGGGTTTGTGGGCAGCTGGAAGGGAGTTCGCAGTAAGAGAAGTTTGGGAACCTCTGACCTAGGCTTTGTCTACGCTACAGTTTATGTCAGCATAACTTACGTCACTCAGGGATGTGACTAAACCACCCTCCTGAGCGACACAGGTTACACCAATGTAAGCACCACTGTGGACTGCAGTATATTGGTGGCGGGAGAGCTTCTCCCACTGACATCGCTACTGCTGCTCACGGGGGCTGGAGTAATGAAGCTGACAGGAGAGCTGTCTCCTGTCAGCTTAGAGCAGCTACACAGATAGCTTACAGCTGCATTGCTGTAAGCTCTCTAGTGTAGCCGTGTTCCTAGGCAGGCAGATTGCTGAACCTGAGACTCCTGCATGAGGGTACAACACAACACCCTGACAATGTGCAGTAGCTGTGAAGTAAATAGAGAATAAAGCATGACGAACTACAGATAGAAGGCTCCCCTTTTACCAAGGGTTTTCATATGATAATGTGTGTCATGACAACAGAGTTGAAGCGGTGTACATTCTTTTAGAAGAGCCTTGTGATAAAAATAAAGCTGCATAATACATGTTATTTAGATGTATTTTACTATTTGATACTTGCGAGTCAATAAAAAGCAAAGACATCGAATCCCAGCTTATAAAAATTCTATTCACAATTTATTGGACATGCTGTCTTTCATAATGTCATTGCACTGATGTGACCTTCTACACATTTCTTTTTCTCCCCCACTGTCCTGCCCTCATACCATAGCCTAGTAAATCTGAGTCCTTTAAAGACAACCTACTGCAAACAGTACCTGAAATTGTTCTTAAATATTTAGGAACTCCACTTTTTATATATTGTGATGACATCTTGTGTAATGCTACTTTGTAATATTATAGTTCACCCTCTAAAATATGAGGCTCTAAAATAGTATATTTTAGAACGCGGGGTCCTGTACCTCTGTATTATTAGTGCAAACAGCTACATTTACTAAAGTGACAGGTACTAACTATACTGCTCTCCTCTTCAATTCACCTTGTTAATATGACTATTGGACTGTTTCAACAGAGCGCAATTTGAAGAACAGATTATATATTGGGTAGTTTTAATAATAAAACATGATAAATGAGCACCCACCTCCCCTAGATTTCATGTGAACTGTGTGACATTTTGGCAGGAGCTTCTTTAAAAAAATCAACACTGAAATGAGATTTTGGTGTGAAGTCAATAAGACTTTCTGACAGCCTAATTTCCTATTGACTTTTGAAAGGGTGGGGGTCAATTTACAAGTTCAAAGCACTTACAAACATTAACAAACCCCTCTGGTACTTGGTAGGTAGGTAATTCCCATTTTACTGATGGAAGAGGGAGGAATGAGAAATGGAGAAATTGACTTACTCAGAGACATGCAGCAAATCACTAGGAGAGCCAGGATTAGACCTCTGGGGCCCTGAATTCTCAGTTACGTGATGGGTATGTCTATACAGCTCACGATAGCGAGCCTACGAGCCCCAGGTGACAGACTTGGGGTGGGGGGACTTGCACTCTACAAGAAGCTCCTTAGACAGCACTTCGATGTTGTGGCTTGAGCTGGAGGTCGGACTCAACTGAAGGCTGTGGGGTGGGGGGCTTCAGAGCCTGAGCTCCAGCCCAGGCCGCACCTTCAAAGCACTGTCTGCACAACTATTTGTAGAGCATTAGCACACGCTCTGTTAGCCCAAGTCTGTTGACCCGAGCTGGAAGGCTTGCTGCCAGGGACTGAGTAAATGTACCATATAAGGCCTCTTTACACAGCCAGAGTGGTAGAAAGAGGCCTTAGTAAAACTGTGAATCAGGCCCAGGATATCATAGTCCTCCGCTCAGTACATAGCCCACCTTGCTTCTCAGCTCCAGTTCCTGATGATAAATGTTTAGCCACATCAATTCTTCCATTTGGAGCCCTGCCAACTGGATCCTGAGCTTTTTGGCATTGAACCTGATTATGCAATGACTTCCTCTTAAATTTGGCAGCTGCAGCTTTATCCTGGTCTGACTTTATCTATTGCTGAGATCGCATTAACAGCCTTGTCTGTCAAAGGTTATGAAAACATGATCTGGTAACTCTGTTTGCCAGAAGCTGGGAATGGGCAACAGGGAATGGGTCACTTAATGATTACCTATTCTGTTCATTCCCTCTGGAGCACCTGGCATTGGCCACTGTCAGAAGACAGGACCCTGGGCTAGATGGACCTTTGGTCTGACCCAGTATTGCCATTCTTATGTTCTCCTGGCACCTTACTTTTGGGTAAAAAATGGAGTAAAGCAAAAGCCAATCTAGTTCAACCAGTCCAAAATATGTCTATTACCCAGAATTTTCAGAACCCAAAGCAGTGGTAACTTAACTGTTTTTGTCCAGACGGTGTCAGAAATAATTCAATGGGAACACAGCACTTCCATCTGATAGATGATTGATACAAGCAAGTGTGCTCTTATTTAACACTACTATTGATTAGATATTAAGCACACACACGTGCACAATAGGTTTAGGACATCCCAGATATAGTTATCCACAGTCTGAGGTGGTTTTGAGTGATCACCAGCCTGGCTTCCATGGGTCCTCTTACCATCCAGCTGACGGGGAGTTTAAATGTCAGCTCTTTGCCTTAAGAAAGCTTCCTCGGACTGCTCCAAGGTAATTTACTTTTACTTAATTTTTTATAGCTAACTTTAATGAAGCACATAACCTATTGTGACTCTTTGATTTTACCAAAGTAGTTATTATTTTAAAACATTTTAGCTAGAACAACAATATGTCAAGGGCACTTAAAACCAAGGTCGCTATTTGTTCACTTTTTTCTATAATTTTCTGTGCCGTTCTGATTAGTAAACTGCTAGTATGCAGATGTCTGACTTTGTTTTACAAAGGCCTAAGATTATTCCTAATTGTGTGATGTTTGGATTTCGGCTGGCAGTGGCTGAACATACAGAATGGCTGGCTGCAGTACTGTCAAGTTCTGGGGTACTTGCCGGAATGTCGAATTCCAGGGTAACATCTCCACCACTTCATTTTGAGATTTTTGGCTTAGCATTCTTTTCTCCTCCATTTCAGTTAGTAGCTCAGTGGTTCTCTCTTAAGCCAATAGATATTTCAATCAAACAGTAGGCAAAATAAAAATTTCTACATATTGGGCCAAATTTTCCAAGGGCCTCCAAAAATGCACCTACAGTACATGTGAGGGTCATCTGTTCATGAATACAGAAGAGCTAATTGTGACTGTACAGTGAGTACCTCATTTGTAAGAAGTAAGAAGCCTGTTTGCATATGAAAATACACTGTATGTCATTTTCTTATCTCCTTCTCCCCTTGTTACCGTGCATGGTCAGTACTGAAGTTACTTATTAGAGTCACTGCAGGTAGCACTGCCTGTAGTTAAGGTTGCCTAATACTTTCCACTAGAAGATTCTGGTTTTGGTTGCTTATAACTTTGCTAAACTTCACCTGTTTGGGCTGAAATTTCCATGCTGCTTATTTGACTGAAGCTGGCTGTTTGTTTATTAATTTTAGTAAAAAACAGTTTGGCCTTTTCTCTGGAGAAAAAGTTGTTTGCCCATGTTAAAAAATGCTTATAGCCATTTCTTTGAGAAGCTCTAATACCTATGTGCTTTGAAGCTGGAACTTTAAATTTAGTGATAGTCTCACTAGTGCCGTTGTGCCTTTTGCTTTCCCTATGAAAACCCACGTAATTTTGACCAATTTATGAGCTCCTGAAAATCTTAGTATACACATGCTCACTAGTGACTCAACTGGTTAGTTTGGCGGCTACATTCTTTAAAGATTCCACCTGTACTGAGTATGCTCCATCCTGGGGCTGTAGGGGCTGTTAGCTTAGGTGACAAAAATCTGTGCTGTGACTCTAACCATGCTGAGGAATCTTGTTGGAGTTAGTAAGATTCCACATAATGGAATTCGTTTTTTCAGTTTGCTGCTTTTTTTTTTTTTTAAACCAAGGAAATTACTTATAGTAGCTATATTAAAAGAACAGTAAGACTGCAAATTCAGAAGTTAGGAAATGCCAGAATTAAGATTATCCATGCAACCTTAATTCAGCCCTTTGTGCATATGCATTATGATACAGTTTTTACTTATAGGATCCCATACTTTTTTGCAAGCCTGCTAACTGACTTTGCTGTGTGGCCTTGGGCACGTCACTTAACTTCTCTGCCTCTTTACCCCTATGTAAAATCAAAATGTTACCAACATTCCTAAAGTGCTCTGAGCTCATTGTAGAGCTCTATTGTAGGACAAATTATTATTTTTTCTAATTAATGGGCAAACCCCTGTGCCTGTATTGTACATGATGCTCCGACTGTTTCTTTCTCTTTTTCATTAGTGCGTCTAAAAATCTTACATTGCATCCTGTCCTCTTTGCAAGCTCCAGAAAAGAAAAAATCTGCCCATACTATGTGTGCACAACACCGTCCCAGGATGCAGGCAGGGCAGCTTAATACAGTGCTGCAGACAGTAAAAGAAAAGAGTTATAATCCGGCAGCAGCACAACGTGTCTCCAAAAAGATGAATTCTTTATCAAAATCCCTTCAATCTCCTGCGTATGAGAGAGCATTTTCAAAGGGAAACTCCCTCCAGATGTGAGTGATTTTTTCCCGCCCAAGGACGTGAATTATTCCAAGGACAGACTCTGATCTCCATCATTCCCCACCTACAATTCCCTTCCTACCTTCATCCTCCTTTAACACAATAATCCTGGAAGTAGGCACAGTGTAGACTAATTGTGGTGGCCTTCCCATTGTACTGTATGTCATGTGCCTGTCTCTAGCCAAGATATAAATTCCAGCATTTATGTACCTTGAGCTTCCAACTATCTTTAACTTTTATTGAAAAAGACAACACTAAATTACAGAGTCTGAACAGATCTCCTCCTCTCCTCCTATTTGACAAGAGCCTGCTCTGCATTTCCATGTTATACGCTGTGGCTTGAAACTTGCATGAACCTTTGATGAATTCGCAGTTAGCCTCTTGAGGTTACATTTTTTTTCTGTGATGTCAAATGCATTTATCAATACACAGTACCCTCATTTACATTTACCCTATCATAACGTCTTCTGATAAGCAAATACCCCATGTCAGTGGCTTATTTTAGAGTACTGTGCCTCACACTGATATGAGGTATTCCTGCTATGTTGCAGTAGACACGTTATTATACCAGGGCACAAAAATGCAGTAATTAATCTTTGTTATGCGGGCACCTATCACCGCACTGCTAATTAACTATATTTTATTTATACCTTGCTTCTTGAAATTTGGAACGCAGCCTTTCCATTTTAATTTGAAGCCTAAAATCTCCAATCTGTGAGAGAAAACCAAAACATTGTGTTGCTATGTAGCTATCTGTTAGGAAACCATGTAAGGAACAATTAAGATACAATGAGGGGGGAGGGACTGCTCTCCTGCACTGTATCTTTAAGGAAATACCAATATGTAGTTTGTTTAAAAGTTGCGATAATTCTCTGGCTGCTCTGTAACTACAAGAGATTTGGTACCTCGCTAAGGTTTGTTTCATCAGCATTTTGCTTAAGCATGTGTATCTTCCTTCTTTATAGAGATAAGGTGAGTGAGGGTAATGTCTTTTATTGAGTCAACTGCCGTTGGTGAAAGACACAAACATTCGAGCTACACAGAGCTCTCCTTCAAGTCCAGCGAGGTACTTTTTTCTTATGTGAGTTTCCTGCTTGTGCCAGTTGCTGTACGTATGTATTGCACTTAAAGGATGTGTACCTAGAGTCAACATTTAGAAAGACTTTAGCTTCTGTGGACTGAATGGCTAGAAAGGAGGATATTTGTACTACCGTCGGAGATAGTTCATAATAGACCTCTCGGAGTTAGGGGTCAATCCACACTAGAAATTTTCATGTCCATTATTACAAAGGAGGTTGCACTCCACCTGCATTAGCACCAGTGGTTCTGTTGTACATAAGGCATGGGTATATTTAACACCATGTCATCCATTCCTGCATTCCGCGCTCTTGGAGCACTATGCATTGGTAATAAGTAGAGTCTCTGATTGCTAGGTTCTGGGACTGGACCACAGGGGATGGATCACTTGAGATTTGCTCTGTTCTTTGAGGCATCTGGCACTGGCCACTGTCAGAAGGAAGGGTACTGGGCTAGATGGACCATTGGTCTGACTCAGCATGACCGTTGTTGTGGTTTTTTCCTTATGCTATTATGGTTGAAAAATGCAAAAAAAAAATTTCACAAAATGTTTTCTACATTTTCCTTTGAAATTTTGTCTTTCTGAGAAGTCCATCTTCTCTAGGAGCAAAAAAAAAAATAATTTTTTTTTAAATAGAAAATTGTTTAACATTTTTTGGTCTAAGTTTTTGCAAATGTAAAAATTTCAACCATCTCTAGTAATAATGCATCAGTGGGGCTACTCACATGCTTCATGTTAAGCAAATGCTAAGTGCTTTCCAGGATCAGGACCAGAGTGCTTAGTGCTTTGTAGAATCCAGCCCTGAAGTTTGGGAATTGTCTCTACATCTTCTGCGACTGTTTGTTAGTGACCACTCTTAGCAAAGAATATACTTGAGATCTTCATTTGATGTGTGGGAAATCAGGTACAGTACCCAAAATATGGAACTACTGGGTAGAAAGGAGACTAATGCTATTGTAATAGTTATACTATGTCACTGGGGCTTTCCTATGCAGTTGCAGACCCTTGAAACAAAACAAGTACTACAATGATATTTAATTTTTCTCTCCTGTTTTTCCCTGATGGTTTTTTTCCCCATCTGTTTTCTCTCAAAATTAATCAAGATGAAACCAATTATTATGCTTGTTTAGAAGTGACCAGAGTTTAAACCAGAAGGATCTTATAATGAAGCCACATTCATTAACTAAATTGTTTAGTAGTATCCAGTAACAAAATGATACTTTCATTAATTAAAATTTGAAGTCACCTGATTCTTGGATTTGAGATTACACACAGAAGGGCAAAAATGTTGCTTTATGATAATGGCAATTCAACAACTTTCTGGGATACAATAATAAGACAAAGGGGATCTTCAGGGTAGAGAATGAGATTTCCTGTGCACTTCTGACAATAAATACACCTCTTCAGGGAGGGTTGGAGGTGGAACAAGAGGACATTCATGTCTGTCATTAATGGCATGATTCTTATTGGGACAATGAGGAAGATGTTAAAGAATGTTATGCTTGTAAGACCACATGCCAGGGTCAGTTGTATATTTCTGAAAATACAGGTACAAAGTTAAAGCCGTCTCTTGAAGCATGTTTCTTTCGTAACTGGACACTGTCAGCTCTCTTCTGTTTGGGCAATACAAATCTTTCTTTTATTGCTTTTTCTGCTCTCCTTTTTGTCAGGTGGACTCCTCCTAACTTAATGACAGATTGAAATCTGTTCATTGATACAAGACTCTTTACAACTTTTCTCACACTCCTTAGGGAGCAGATTGTGATCTCCTTACTCCCATTGGTGAGCCATTAGTGGCACAATGAGACTAATGACGTGAGTAACTGCTCACCAATGGGAGTAACAGGTCCCAGTGTAGCCCATAAGGAGGGAGTAAGAGTGTAAGCTGTTTTATGCCAATGATACAGTACTTAAATAGATGTCATGTGTTAGTTGTTAGAAGACAACTAGATGGGCACGCATCCTGGCTGGGGGATCAAGCTGGCAGTCCTTGTCTACAGAGTTCCTTGTGCCTCCATAGCCCTAGACTATCATTTTGGAAAGTCTCTCCTAAAATTTCTTATTTTAGAATCATAGCATCATAGGACTGGAAGGGACCTCGAGTGGTCATCTAATCCAGAGCCCTGCACTCATGGCAGGACTAAGTATTAGACCATCCCTGACAGGTGCTCTTAATCGGCTCTTAAAAATCTCCAATGATGGAGATTCCACAACCTCCCTCAGCAATTTATTCCAGTTCTTAACCACCCTGATAGTTAGGAAGTTTACTCCATTTTTACTGTATTATTTTCAATTTCAAATATATTATTAAATCATCTGGTTTGCTAACTGGCAGCCTTGCTGATTTTGACTGTATGTCAGCTGTGAATGTTAATAAAGTTTACTCAGACATAAATGTCTTTAATCTATCCTGTTTTATTTTATCGTGCACAAGTAAAGAATATGGCATAACTGGCTATTAGTCACCTTCAGTTAGTGACCCATGTCTAGTTTGAACCACTATATTACTTGTCAATATTTATGTTATGGTAGCATCCAGAAAAATATACATTGAGGGTGGATGAGCAAGACACTCAGAATATCTTCTTTTCTTCCCCAGCTTTTTTAATGATCTTTTAAAACACAAAAACATAAATTATAGCACATCTTTCGTTTATATTCCCACTCGTCTATAAATGCATGTTGAAACCCTTTTATTTATTGGGGTTACAGATAGGTTAAATGAATTTTTTCTCAGTAAAGGCAGCTTATTTCTTTTGTAAATCCTGGATTCTATAATTGATCTAAATTTGGATCAAACAGCAGTCTGTTTTCCCTCTTGAACTGTTTTATATTTGCCAATGCTTATTTTGTATTGTAAATACAGAGACACTTAGTTTCTGTCATCCTCACAATACAAAATAGGAGTCATTTTAGCGTGGTATTTGCCATTTACATTTTGAGTGATTAAAATAAAGATCAATATCATAAGTAGTTGTGAATGTCACTATTAGACACTGATGGCAAATGAATGTGTACAATATTTAAAAAATCTAGGAAATCCAGTGGCTGGTATATGGGGCTCTTTGAAGAAACCTGGAAATCCTGGGCGCCCCATCATCTCAGGCATTGGCACCCTGACAGCAGGATTGTCTGGCTATGTAGACTCCCTCCTCAGGCCCTACGCTACCAGCACTCCCAGCTACCTTCGAGACACCACTGACTTCCTGAGGAAACTACAATCCATCGGTGATCTTCCTGATAACACCATCCTGGCCACTATGGATGTAGAAGCCCTCTACACCAACATTCCACACAAAGATGGACTACAAGCCGTCAAGAACACTATCCCCGATAATGTCACGGCTAACCTGGTGGCTGAACTTTGTGACTTTGTCCTTACCCATAACTACTTCACATTTGGGGACAATGTATACCTTCAGATCAGCGGCACTGCTATGGGTACCCGCATGGCCCCACAGTATGCCAACATTTTTATGGCTGATTTAGAACAACGCTTCCTCAGCTCTCGTCCCCTAAAGCCCCTACTCTACTTGCGCTATATTGATGACATCTTCATCATCTGGACCCATGGAAAAGAAGCCCTTGAGGAATTCCACCATGATTTCAACAATTTCCATCCCACCACCAACCTCAGCCTGGTCCAGTCCACACAAGAGATCCACTTCCTGGACACTACAGTGCTAATAAACAATGGTCACATAAACACCACCCTATACCGGAAACCTACTGACCGCTATTCCTACCTGCATGCCTCCAGCTTTCACCCTGACCACACCACACGATCCATCGTCTACAGCCAAGCTCTGCGATACAACCGCATTTGCTCCAACCCCTCAGATAGAGACAAACACCTACAAGATCTCTGTCAAGCTTTCTTACAACTACAATACCCACCTGCAGAAGTAAAGAAACAGATTGATAGAGCCAGAAGAGTTCCCAGAAGTTACCTACTACAGGACAGGCCTAACAAAGAAAATAACAGAACGCCACTAGCCGTCACCTTCAGCCCCCAACTAAAACCCCTCCAACGCATTATTAAGGATCTACAACCTATCCTAAAGGATGACCCAACACTCTCACAAATCTTGGGAGACGGGCCAGTCCTTGCCTACAGACAGCCCCGCAACCTGAAGCAAATACTCACCAACAACCACATACCACACAACAGAACCACTAACCCAGGAACTTATCCTTGCAACAAAGCCCGTTGCCAACTGTGCCCACATATCTATTCAGGGGACACCATCACAGGGCCTAATAACATCAGCCACACTATCAGAGGCTCGTTCACCTGCACATCCACCAATGTGATATATGCCATCATGTGCCAGCAATGCCCCTCTGCCATGTACATTGGTCAAACTGGACAGTCTCTACGTAAAAGAATAAATGGACACAAATCAGATGTCAAGAATTATAACATTCATAAACCAGTCGGAGAACACTTCAATCTCTCTGGTCACGCGATCACAGACATGAAGGTCGCTATCTTAAAACAAAAAAACTTCAAATCCAGACTCCAGCGAGAAACTGCTGAATTGGAATTCATTTGCAAATTGGATACTATTAATTTAGGCTTAAATAGAGACTTGGAGTGGCTAAGTCATTATGCAAGGTAGCCTGTTTCCTCTTGTTTTTTCCTACCCCCCCCCCCCAGATGTTCTGGTTTAACTTGGATTTTAACTTGAAGAGTGGTCAGTTTGGATGAGCTATTACCAGCAGGAGAGTGAGTTTGTGTGTGTATGGGGGTGGGGGGGATGTGAGAACCTGGATTTATGCAGGAAATAGCCCAGCTTAATTGTCACGCACATTGTGTAAAGAGTTATCACTTTGGATGGGCTATCACCAGCAGGAGAGTGAATTTGTGTGGGGGGGTGGAGGGTGAGAAAACCTGGATTTGTGCTGGAAATCACTTTAGATAAGCTATTACCAGCAGGACAGTGGGGTAGGAATAGGTATTGTTTCATATTCTCTGTGTATATATAAAGCCTGCTGCAGTTTCCACGATATGCATCTGAAGAAGTGAGCTGTAGCTCACGAAAGCTTATGCTCTAATAAATTGGTTAGTCTCTAAGGTGCCACAAGTCCTCCTTTTCTTAATGCATCTCTAGCTTCCAAAGTTGAGTCAGAACATATCTCTCAATGATAAATACATATTCTCCATTTAATAATAAAAACCAAACCAAAAACAGCAATGTAAAATCAGAGCTTGATCTAGAGAGTCACACTAGGAGGCAAGGAGAGGGAGAGAAAGTGAATCGGAAGCAGCCAATCAGAGCATGCTGCTCATGCTTCCCTTTTGTTTCCAGTACAACAAGCTTTAGGTCTTCCTCCTAAAGCACTTGTTTAATTACAGCTTCAGGAACATAAAGCCTGTTATTATTTTAATGGAAGGAGCTGAGACTGAAATAAAACTGAGCTGGGCCCATGTCTTTTCTTGGCAACTTGTAATTTCGTGGATGGAAAAAACACCTGTTCAGTGGGGAATCCTTATCATTCTGTTTTAGATTTCGCCATTAATTTATTTTACAGTCTTTAAGCGTATATACAGATGGGAAGCAACAGCATTCATGGCTCCTCCTCTCTTTCTCCCAAGGAGGTACTGCAAGGCAATAGCTGCTTCATACGTTAATGGCGACCAGATTCAGGGTTTACGTATGCAGTGAACTGCTCAGAAGTAGGGAGACTTGGAAACACACTTAAAACATCCTCCATGAATATAAGTGACCTCAGTACACAAAAGGACTGGTTCAAATAGCGACTTTCATGTTATGTGCAATGTCATGATCCTGTAAACTGCTGTACTTTCGCTGAGCCTGGTTGGCTGAACTCAGTAGGTCCCACACAGGTGCAGCAGTCTGCCCACACACTGTCGTTTGCAGATTAGGGCCTTAAATGTTGGTATGAACTGTTCACCCAATTGATATAATTCTGGGCTACGAATAACTTTGGGGCGTTACAGGTTCAATTGTCCCAGGAAATCCTGTTTCACAAATGCAGTTTCAAAATAAGATATTCAGTCTTAATTTGCCTTTTTGAAATGCTGTGCCTGCTGACCCAAACACATCTGCATCCAAGTGGTGAGGGAATTAGTATTGTCCTGCCTTTTTTGCCTGACAGAGACTCCTCAATAATAGGATCCATTAATTCTATTCTGTTTTAATTGCCTGTCTACAAAATTAACTTAGAAGAATAAAACTCAGGAGTTCAGCAGAGTTTTTAAGCCTTCTTAAAATAACTTATATTTTAAAGCAAATGTACTGCTGGCAAAAGATACAGCACAGACAGGTCTAGAGATTTTTTAGCTAAAAAATGGACTACGGCAGTGCCCTGGTAATTTAACAACCTGCCTCATCCATGACGTAGAGACCACTCTTTAAGGGTGGGAGAGTAATGTAGTTGCCATGCCCCAATGCATCCATGATCCCCCTGTTGAAGGTGCCTGTAGGTGCTGGATAGAATGAATATTTATGCACTGGAATCTGCATTGAGGACTATTTACTGATTTCACAGTTAAGTCTCTGGATTGTCATTTGATTAGTTAGATTTAAAGCTTGAGGAAAATTGGGTGTTTAAACTTGGTTAGAGTGCTGCAGGCTTTTAAAATTTTTGATTGTTCTTCTATAAGCCCCTTAACCAACCTTATAAATGTTGTCTTCTCCTGGCACTGAAAACATCTGAAGAAAAAATTACTACGCTGACCCTCAGGGCGAAAACCGAGCAGCTGGAAACCCTGCAGCTCCAGCAGTGTTCACTAGAAGCAGAAATCTTGTACGAATGTGACAAACCTCTTTACAGGCTTCAGAGGAGCAGCCATGTTAGTCTGTATCCGCAAAAAGGAAAGGAGGACTCGTGGCACCTTAGAGACTAACCAATTTATTTGAGCATAAGCTTTCGTGAGCTGCAGCTCACTTAAGAAATACATTGCTCTAATCCCTTGTACCTGTACATAGTTCCCATACTCAAACCCAATCTATCCCTCCCCATCTACCCCAATAAAAAATACGTATTATGCTAGGTGATCCTAACACCACCCTTCAATTACTTAAAGCCACCCCACTCTTTGACCCTTAAACAATGTTCTCTTACACTGCAATCCAAGGTGTGATTGTAGCATAGATAGACATACCTGCACTCGGTATACCCATGCAACCAGGGCTAAAATTAGCTGTGTTGTCACAGTGATGCAAGCTTCTGCATGGACTGCAAACATGAGTACATACTCATGGCGTGCTTGAACAGTCCATATCGAAGCCTCTGCCACCACCCAAGAGTTCAGTCCATCTCCTATTGAAGACCATGAGTGCTGCATTGGGCCCTATGTCACCAACAGCATGTCATGTATACAGTAGGCCCATTTCTGAAATCATTACTCTTTACCTAGGCAAAATTCCCATGGCTTTCAGTGGGAATTTTACCTGAGTTATTTTCAGAATTGGTTCCTAAAACATTTATACCAGACCTGGCACCAGCTATTGAATCACAGTGCCTCCTGCAACGAAGAATCTCAAGTTACATTCGATGAAGTGCGTTTTAGCCCACGAAAGTTTATGCTCAAATAAATTTGTTAGTCCTTAAAGTGCCACAAGTACTCTTCGTTCTTCAGGTTACTTTCTAGCTTCTTGAACAGTTGGGCCATCCAGTACCCAAGAAAGTTGTGCTTTCTTTTTTATTGTACAGAAAGATCAGTGCAGTCATGCTGTAAAGTACTAGTGGTTTTAATTCTCTGCATGTGAGATTATGAGTTTTTAATCATATTTTAAGCAAATGTTTCCATGATATGTATTAATATACCCCAATTAGATCAGAAAGAATTGAGACCAGTAAAAATTGAGACTTTAAGCTCTTCTGAAAGCAGACTTTTAAAAGACATATTGTGGTTCCAGATGTTTTGTGCAGCTATTTATTTAGCTTGTAAACAAGCCACCAAAAACATTCTATGCAATGATGGGAGAACCACAATTACATTGTTGTGGGAATTTTCAAAGAGCTTGGCATACCTTTATGATTTAGAGAAAAGAAAACTCATTCCTTCTGAGAGCTGATTTCCAGATTTATGTCTGCACTAAGAAATGCTCTGGGAATCATTGAAACAGTGACAAAGAAAAGTGATTTTCTTTATTAAAAGGAGGTGAGGGTGGGGAAGGATATAGGAGTCAAAAAAAAACCAGAAAGCACTTTGCCTTCCTCTTTGACATGGGTTTTATGTAGGGCCAAATGCTTCTCAGCAATAATTGATGATTTTCTCTTTAATTTTTATGTGAATTTAGTGATGGTGAAAGGTGCCAGAAGTGGCAATCATAAAGCCTGTAGCCCTCGGTTCATCGTGTGGCTGAGGCACTGCAAGCCCCAGTACTTTGCCCCAGCCATATATTGTCTGGAGGACCTGTCTCTTAAGAATGAGAGAGTAGTTCAGTCTCCATAGCTCCAGCTGTTATTCCTTTATGGTGTGGACACCTGTCTGCTGGGAACTGGAAGGAAACCGCCAAAGTCATTTCACTCAGGCCACTCAAAAGTCATCGTTTGGTAGTACAAGTCACTTTGCACCGCTATTGACTCAGGCTGTATTCAAGCTGATTAGTCATAGGTGAAATACTCTGTATCTCATTATCAACCCCCTGAGCCATAGAGTCCCCATGATAATCTTGTCTTGTTTTGTGATTTGTCATACAAGTTAACTGTTTGAACCCAAATTAGGTTTAAGCCCTCCTCCCCAATACCAAAACTTCTGGCTTCAATTCTACAAAAGGTCACATAAGTCTCCAGATTAAATTTTTCAGGTCTTGTTTGGGTTTCTGCAGCACAGAAGTGTATAAACCCTGGTCTTGTGTGGGTTTCTGCAGCATGAAAGTGTATAAACCCTGCCAACTTCTTTAGCAGCCACTTCATTCACTCTAAGGAGAATGGGGTATGCTTTCTCTCAAACGCTCTGGAGTAAGGCTCCCAAGGAGAGGCCTAACCATAATTATGATGATATTTTTTAGTGCCTGCATGTCATTTTTCATGTATCAGCTCATACCAGTGGACATCATCAGATATAGACATCCCTGGCGCACATTATGATCTTCTCAAGCATCCAGTGTAGTTTATAAAATCTTCTGCGATGAACTCATGTAATTTCAAAGGTTCATATGTTTACTTCTAACCCAGACTTTTCAGACATGTCATATCCACTGCCTCTTTAAACTTGTAAGAGCAACCTGCTTTTAAGGTAGATGAGAGCATAAAAAGGCAAGAAGATTTTTTTTTTAAGGGATACATTAATTTTGCACACCTTGTGGCTTAATCAATGTCCTTCAAATTTTCCAAACTATAACGTAGCAGTGTGGAAATTTTTAGCAGGGAAAATTACAGTGGAATGGCTCCTGTAATCGTAACTCTGGATTCAGTACCAATAATTTCTTGGGACCTGATCTAAAGCCTATATAATTCTCTAAACTGGCATGTTGTTCTTAGTGGATCAAAACAATTAATTATGCTTGGCTTTCTCCAGTGACTCCCAATATACAATCTAGTTTCTGGGCTTATATAAGGACTTAGTAAATCAATGTGAAATGTGTGATATTTACTGTAATGGTAAATCATAGTGGCTGGGTCTTTGCCCAGATTGGTCTAATACAGTAACTATGGTGATTTGAATGGAGTTGTCAAGTGTGCTGTTGGATTCAGTGTAAATCTGTGCATTGTATTCAGGCCCAAATACAAATCATTCAGAAGATACACAGCAAAATAGGAAGTGAGACAGCAAAAAATCTTCCCTGTGTGTTTTGGGAATATTCATACTGATCCTGAGATGATAATCAAACTCAAATGCAAAACTGATATGAGCATGAATCTGAATATTTAAAGAAAGAGGAGAAACTCCCATTGGGCATTTATTTATTTATTTATTTATTTTTATTCTAATTTTTTGTGGTTTTAGGGAACATCAAAGATGCCTTGAACACTAGGTAGTTGTATGAAATATGACAAAATTCTCTAGTCTCTGCTATCAGCATTATGCTAAATTAGACTTTTGGCCTTGTAGCTGATTTTTGGGGGGAAAGGGGAGGGCCCTTGAGAAGCTGCAATACGTACCGACAGCGAGACATCGACCGATGCGACATGATTATGGTGGTTATGGACAGATTTCCGAGGGAAAGGTTACTATGCAGGCTTCTGAGCCTCTTGAGTGCAATAGAAAAGAAACCCCAAATACTCTTCTCTATGCATTAGCTCAGAACCATCATAAACCAACTCACAACACTGCTAAAGAGTTATAAACCTGGTAAAGATGGAACAACATTGAAAAATGATTAATCAATGGACCGCTATTCAAGTCTATTCCAGGAAAATAAATAAAGAATGCTAGATAATACTGTTTGGGGCACTGTGGAGATTACCAAAGCTTCTTGTAAACTTTACAAAATATAGGTTAGTTGTGGCATTGAGATAATTATCCTACTACTCTTTCACTGACCTGTAGCAAGGCATGAGTGCTTTAGGGGAAGTTTTCAGGTTGGGTCTACTTTCCCTTTTAAATGTAGCCTTTGGGAGTGGAATAGGAAAGATCCTGGCCTTGGTTACAGTCTGGTATTGAAATGGTTACTTTTAAAGCATGACTTGAGCAATCAAGTGTGTCTGCTGGGATGGAATGGGAAAGAGAATTTGAATATCATACCAATAGCCTGAATTCCCCTCCTCTGATGTCGATGCATTCACTTCTATTTATTTGGTTCCTACTGATTTCAGAAACTTTGTTCTTTAGATTTGATGTGAGTGCTGCACGACTGGGAAGTTTTATGGGGAAAAATCTGGTGTAGACTAGGCCTTAAAGGGAAAAGAAAACACAACTGTACGTGTCCACATGGCATAATCACTACTATTAGTAAAAAGCTTGTAATTTTCAGACACATGGGCCAGTGACGATCTAGAGCTGCTTTTTCTGAAGACTTAGGGGACTTTTAAAATAAACCATGGCTCAAGCCAAAATATAGTTTCCATCAGTGGCCAGGGTATGTCATGTACAGGTTTACTGGACCTCTGTGGAAGGCTCACGCACTTGTCAAAAGAAAAGAGAAAAAAAAAAGTCTACTTCTTCTATACTTTCTTCAAACCACCCCTTTCTTCCATGTGCCTTCCTAAAGCTGTCATAAAAGGTATCCCAAGATGGTTGTTAGTGAGCTCCCCTCCTGAGAGATGATTAAAGCCAGATGAGACAGAGCCCCAAAACACAGTCCCTTTGTTAGAGAAAACAAAGGCCTCAGTAATTGGATTCACATTGAGTGAGGCACTTAAAACAGCAAAGTAACAAGAAAAATCTGCCGGGTTATGTCATAACTGCCAGGGTGGGTGTTGTGTTATTTTAAAAGAGCATGACCGTCTCATTTTTTACTAGCCTAGTCTGGTATATTGAAGTGGGAGACTAAAAAAATATCCCCAATTGTAACATATATTTTACACAACCGACAGGGAGAGTTTGGGACATTGAGAACAATGGGATATGAAGCAGGTCACTGCATCTGCGAAACAGCTATAAACCAATACGCTATTTTTATCCATTTGCCAATTTTGCAGCGTATGAAGGGTGGAATGTACCTTCCACGAGCCTTCAGTGAGGGCAAAAGTCAATCTCAGCATATCAGTCATTCTTAAACCTCATTTATTTGTCTCAAATATAAACTCTTCGGCTTCCAATGCAGTCATTTTGTATAGTGCAGCAGCAAGCGTATGCAATTGGGAGCTAGTTGTCAATGACCTGTGGTGTGTTTGGGGAAAAAATTAATAAATACCAACTTTAAAGGCAGACTTGTGATAAATTAAGATCTTGTAAAATTATTTGTCTCAACCTTGCAGATCTTAAAAAGGTTTTGACCTGGGCATTAATAAGTAGTCACTAGAGAATAGATGGATGTGCCAGGTTAGCAGGTCATGAGAAAGCAGGCAGAGTGTTGCTGTGCTTGTTATTGAGGTGTATTAGTAACATGTTACAGGGAGGATGTGAGGTGATTTTCAAGAACTGCTTTTCGCTATGCTAAGATAGACAACTTTAGCTTTAATATACAAATACCTACCAAGGAAAAGTATCTGGTTGGCAAAAACTGATTTCTGCCACTTTAGCCTCCGAAATAAAAATAAAAACAACTCAAAAGAAAGTTTAAAAAACCCTTCTGCTCAGAAGATTCTAGATCCCATAAAAAATTATCCTTAACCAAGGGCAGGCAGAGCAATGAAAAATATAGTCATCTTGTTCCATTGAAATTATGTTGGAAGTCTGACACAAAAAAGCCAGAACCACACAGTATAGCTCCCGCAAAACTCTGCGCTTGGTATTTCAGATTAAAACATTCATAATCAACTCTCTCTTGTTATAAAGGTGTGACCCACAGGAGTGTGGGTAAGAGTAGGGATTTTATTACCAAGTCCGAGTCACGTGACATGGGTGAGTCACCTAAGGGTTAATGCACCCGTCACTGACTCAGATGCTGCGCTTCTCAGCTGAGTTTTTCAAAGCTACCTATAGGAGTTAGACATCCAATTTTCATTTATTTTAATTGTGTACCCAGATCCCTTTGGCATGTTTGCAGAAGCTCAACCTTCATAATTCACAATTCATGTACTGCAATAGGAAGGCATGGGGGCCTGATTCTAATTTTGCTGATGTGGTTTTAACTCTACAGACTGTGATCAAAGATACCATGCTCCCAGGGTTGATTCCTACAGTCTCAGTCCCTGGCAGCTGTAGTGTAACTGGGCCCCACATAATGTGGTCACGGGAGTGCCGAGGCAGAGCAAACTTTCTCAGACACTTGGCACCAGATGTACCATGAGTTTCAGAGACAAATGTTGCAAGCTGGTGTCTATAGGTGGCTAATTCTGCTGGGCTCCCCTCACTTATGGCTGCATTGGAGATCCTTTCACATTGTCCTCTTGTCATCCAGATGACACTTCGTCCTAGCTTGCAGTCATATCAGATTGATTGACCCTTCCCCCAAGCTCAAACCCTATCTATGCCTGGGTCATCTTGGTTCAATGATGGCTTATTTCATGTTACTGCCCTTTTAAGAGACTGGAAGGGCTGCTGCTTTTGTGCTCCTGAGCTTCACCTTCAGGTTCCCTCTCTGTTCTGCTCCTTGACTGCAGGACCCCCTGCCTCAGTCCTTGCTGCTTCCACACAGGCTCTGTTCAAACCTGTATTCTGCTGCTGCAGTTTCTACCAGCTGCATCCTGCTCCTGTGCTGGGCTCTCTGGTTCTCCCCCAGTCTCCTTATCAGAGCTCCCAGTATGCCTCCTGCTGGAACCCGCAGGAGAATTCCCTTTTTGGGACCCAGCTTATGAAAGAGTTTCCATCCCCTTCCTCTGTTAGGAGAAAGGATTTGGGTCTGTTCTCCCTGCTCCTGCTCATCTGTGATCCTCTGGGGTGGAGGGAGAAGAGTGGTGACTCCATTGCTCAGCACTGATTTGTCACAATATTTTAGACTGGGATTTTCAAAGGAGCCTAAGGGAGCTAAGTGTCCAAATCTCACTGATTTAGGACCTTCTTCGACTCCTTTGAAAATGGCAGGTCTGGTGTCTTCAGAGACCTACAAACCCAATAAAGCCATTAAATGTGAACTGAAAAAATAAATTTATAGATTCTGCTGGGTGTGGGAAATACAGCTGCTGTGTTCCAGTGGCATATAAAATGCTTTCCATCCTGCCTACATAATGCTACACCTTTGTACTGAGCCCAAGTGCATCACTCCAGCTCACACCTCATTGAGTTGTGCTCCTGCAAGTGTGGTTCTGAGCTCTCACAGCTAATCTTTTTATCAGGTAAACATGGTACACGTTAAACCTAACCTGTGATTTGATTTGGTAGTTACCCAGAAGTGGTTGGGAATCACTGTTGTAATCCATTTCTCCAAAGGTTGCTACTGACTAGACTCTGTAAAATCATCCAAATGGGGAACAGCCAGGTTCCAGGAGAGAGCAAATGCTGTGGTCGAATGCCATCTCAGAGATGGAGAGATAAAAGGATAGATAAAACTTCCGTAGCCTTTGGGCAGTCTGCATAATCTACGGTCCCACATTGTAGGTGTAATGTTAAAAGCTTTAGAAGCCCTCATGAATTTCCATACCACGTCCTTTTAGAAATATCAGTAGCTGTGTAATAATTAGTATAGCATCTAGTGTTGTTACGGTGAGAGAACAGGGTAGAAGAGAAAGAAGCAAGCTTTTTCAACTGCAAACGCATTCCACATTTTTCTCCAGTCTGGCTTCATGCTCGCAGAAACCTGAGCCGCCCGTAATGCACCAGATGTGCAGAAAGAACATCCGTTCCTCTCGTTATCATAGGCAGCCACACTTACAACAACAGTGACTTGTGCTTTGATTGCTTGTCTAAAACTAAAATTCAATTATGCAGTGCAGGCAGGCTTTGCTGTGACACAGAGGGTTAGAAATTAATGTTAACACTGTTTCTGGTTAAGACTTTTTGTGTTGATAAATAATTCATAAGGCAGTTAGCTCTTTGAGTCTGACAACACAAGAATATATTAATACAGTAGACTCAGCTAAAGGTCAGCCCTGAACAGTGAAGCATCTGAGCCATCTTTTATTCATTTTCTGACAGAGACTCATTAATTATTACCGCATTTGAAGGTCTGCACGGGAAAAACGCTAATGAGAAAAAGGATATTGGGCTTGATATCTGACACTCACTCTTTGAAATGACTTTAGAAAAAAAATCAGAACAATACAGAACAGGCCAAGTAAGATGACCCCCCCCCCCAAAAAAAAAAAAAGTGTGTGTGTATGTGTGGGGAGTGGAGGGATGGAGGAGTGGGAGAAATCACTTGAACTGAACCAGATGCTGTTTGGGTGACTCGTAGATGTGTGGAGCTGGATGATGATTTTGGAAAAGTGTTTTCTATTGCAGTGTATACTTTCTTTTAAAAAATGCCACTCTTTTGCGTAAGATCATAGTCACTTTGCATCTTGTTTTTCTTGACTTCGAGTTTGTCTTCATCATTTTACATCTTGCTGACCCATTTACTTTTGCATGCTCAGAGTATAGGTTAAACTGGTTACAGATGGCTGTAAATGGGGACAGGTGAGGTTTTGTGTCGCTGTCTGCTGCTTTATCGGGCAGATTAAATTCCTTGCAAAAACCATCTTCATCCATGCAGCCATCTATCCTAGAAGCAAAGCTCACTGCTTGCTTTGTTTTCACTGAAAGGTGTGGAGAAAACTTTGTTTATTCACTGTGCAAATGAGACATCTCTCTTGCTTTTAGTTTAACAGCAAATGCACATATATATGTATACACACAGTGGACCAGATCCTCAGCTGTAAATTGAAGTATGGACTTCCATGGAAGTCAGTGGAGCTGTGGGAATTTACACCAACTGAGTGTCTGGCCCAACAGGTATGTGTATAGCATATACACATTTAGGTCCTGATTTTCAGAAGTTCTGAGCAGCCGCCGCTCCAGGTGATTCTCAGCACTTTTAAATATCAAGCCACTTGGGCTTAAGCCTACAAATATGCTCCAGTGTGTCTTGCCTACTCCAGCATTCACAGGAATTATTCAGGGTGCTCTGTCATATGTTTGCAAGATCGGATCCATATAAACATGTACACACAAGTATGTTTTTCGATTTTTTTCCGAATGAAGGCTACCCATTTTAAGTGCGTATACGCATGTCTGTGGGAAGCTGATCTCAGGTTTATTTGATAAATTGAGGTAAATGGAAACCTGTCTGTGCCAGGGTACCCCCCCCCCCAAAATCTGATTATTTTGTGTTTCAGTCAATTTTGCTTGGAAAAATACATAAATGTAATAAATTTTCTGCAACTTAGATTAAATTAGACTTTTTAAATGTTACTTTGTGGAAATAAAGTTACAGACACAGATGGTTCCCTTGTTGATGTAAAAAAATTAACTGCCAAAGTACATTAAAGTAATGCTATTTGTTTGACCTAAACTCTCAAGAGAAAAGGAGTTCGGAGTGAAATTTCAAGCTCTGCCCTTAATTCTCATCCTGTGATGTCTTGGTACTACCTTTGTCAGAGCTGAGATGACCCACTCTTTGAAGATCTGTCCACAGTCGAGGTCACAGGAAAATTTTTAAGCCAGAGTGAATGTTGAGTTATAAACTACCTGATGCACTAACATACCTTCAAGTATGGTACCCCCTTCCTCCCCTTCTCATGGGAACTGCTATAACAAAAATATAAGATAATCTCTCCTTTTATCAGAACTCTGCTAACTAACAATAGTTAAAACAAGCAAATGATGATTCAGGGCTGTGAAAATATTAGCATGTAATGTAACATCTCTGGAAATGTAGTTTTTGCTACAGCTGTGTATAAATTTGTTTAATGGGTCTCTAACTCACCATCAGACTCATAAAGGCAGCCACTGTACAGGCTATTAGGCTGCAGTAACTTAATTGCTCGTTAATTGGGTAATTAGTGCTTTGTTTTGCTTTAAAGCCTAAACACTCATAAAAAGTGAATTAGCTGAGTAAACAAGAATGGAATTTTCATGATATGCTGTCCCAGTTATTGCACATAATTAATCAACCTTTTATTATAATTCTTTTTTCTGGTGACTTCATCAGGTTGGTGGGGGAGGGAAGAATATGAATCCCAACACATTCAAAAAGCACCCAGAATTTACTTCATTCATCTAGTGGCTTCCTGAAGGCCCTAATCCTGCATATTGTTCCATATGGGCAGATCCTAGAACCCTGTTGTCTTCCATGGGGTTCCCAAGAAGAATAGGGGTCTAAACGTATGGATGACTTGCATGATTTGGGCTTAAGGCTGAGTCACTATTAAGCAGGACATTCTCATGGGGAAGGGATTTTTTTTGTATTTCTTCCCTCCTTTTCCATCTCCCCATGTATTAATTTTAGTTCCACAGCATAGAGCAGTCTACCGAAACCCCCAGCAGCATGGTATACAGTGAAAACAAGTGTATTTCACCAGGGTCTGCGTTAACATGAAAACACGCAGTATCTCTGTGGTCTTTGGAGAAGAGACAGCCCTGCAGATGGATGTGCTGAGCAGATAAAATTTGTCCTAACTTTTTTTTTTTTTGAAGGATAGTAATAATTAATACTGGTAAGAAAAAATGAGATTTAAAGCCTGCTTGTATCCAATACTTATTCGCTTACTTCACACACACACACACACACGCACGTCGGGACACACACGCACGTCGGGTCACACACCCCTAACCCCTGCCAGTGTTGCTTGTGTTCTTTGAATGTCGCAAAGCCTGCCATTGCCTGCACTACTCAAAAATACCAACATCCTTAATTGGGCATCTCTGAAGAGTGGTCGTAACAATATTCTGTAGGTGCTCCATTGTGCTCTTTCCTGCAGTGCTGGACTTTATTGTTTAATGGTGTCATAATTGGATCCGAGACCTTCTGAGTAGTAGAGGAAGGGGAACAGAAGGATAAGCTTTTATTTTTATTCTTATTCTTGCTTTAGGGGTTGGATTTAAAAAGGAACATCAATGGTCTGTGGAATATTGCTTGCGTATTTTATATATATATGGCCACATCCTGCTTACATTTTCACTGGTGAAGTCAGTTGAGTTAACTCTGGATTTACACTAGTGAAGTGAGAATTCATTCCAAAGTCAATGTTGTCCCAAACTGAAGTCAGTAAAATATTTGCCTGAGGAAACCTTGTGTAAGAACTTTAGGGTTTGGCCCATAATAAAGTAGAAAACAGAGTAAGGTGAAATCTAATAATTTTTATATTTGGCATTTGTGGTCAGATGTTGATACGGTAAATAAAACTACCATAACATTAGACGTCTTTCATTGCCATGCAATTGAGGTTTTACAAAGAATGCTACTGAACCACAAAGACATTTTCCTAGCGAGCGGATAAAGGAAACATCTGTAAAGTTTGACACATACAAGAACTTTGAATTAGAAATATTTGCTCTTTTTGAGATACATGAAGTTAAACTACCTCTTCTGTGTTACCCTGTAGATATACATCCTTCAGATTCCACCCTAAGTGTTGCTCCACATACGACTTCTATGACGATCCAGTTTCTTGCATACTCTGTCTCTTTAACATCGTCAGATAACCAATGGTCTGGGAGTGAACAAGCCATTCAGTTCCCTTTGTCACACGTCTTTGATGGACAGCCTTCTGGGGATAGAGTTTCCTATAGATATTTTTCTGTGGGAGTGTTGGCATTTAAAATATAACTGCCAACAGAGTGGCTCCGTATGCAACAAGCAAGCCAAATGGAGGCGGCTGTTCTTTGCTATATTGGTGTATGATACCCAGAACTAACAGTTAGGTAGGGAAGTAGAATTGGAGCAGCAGCATGTTTCTAGATTTTAAAATATTGGTCAAATGTGGAACAATGTATATCCTTATAGTTGAAGCAAAAGGGAGGACTAAGCAGCAGTTGAAATTGATCTGCTGAAATGACACTGGCTGGAAAACCTTGAGTTGCCATGCATCTTACTAACCTTGGGTTTCTTCAAACCAAGACATTCAATCAAAAACCCAACCTGAAGCAGGGCTTTCACCCCAAGAAATGAGATGCACCAGAGACTCCTAAAAGTTCACTAGAAACTTGACTGTTGCTATTGATTTAATGTGGTACTATGCGATGGGTGACCAACTATAAAACCTAAGACAAATACTTTTTTTTTTTTTTTGAGGGCCCTGCAGAGAGAGAGAAAATAGAACATGAGAAAATGAAACAAAATGAATTTGGGGAAAAATACATACACTCACACACACACATCTTTAAAGAAGATAAGTTTAAATGCTTGATATCCCTTGGTTTCAGTGCTGCCAACTTTTGTTACATACTCTGCAAAATTATCTCTGATGTGCTGACTTTATACACCTCAGTCACAATTCTTCTTTTTTTCATGTAATCTTGTACCCTTAACTTTTCTTGAATAGCATTACATATAAGTTTTGGAGAAGTGAAGAAAAGTATTGTGAAATTTTTACTATTCATATACTTATAGGGTTTCTTCCCCCTTGCAGACATTTTTCCAGTCAGCGATGAAATATTGGCTTCTCAGAAAGTGACTGGAATTTTTAAAATTGGCTGAAGATAATAAATGCCTGGGATTAACAAGTTTCAGCTTTTTTTATGAACATATTTTAAGCTGTGTGAGAAATATGTCTTTCTACCAAATAACGATTTATCATCCATTAACATTCAGGCTGCATTATTTGGCACATGCTACAGAAAATAGATGGCAGGTTTCCTGTTAAGGTAACCACAGCCTGCCTCTGTGTCTCCCCTACACCGCGTGTGAAAAACACACATCCACACTTATCCAGAATGCGGTGTGAATTTTTAAAGCAGACTATTGCAGAAGTGACGCAAAGTTGATTTATTGTTTCACGGTCACATCAGTTATTCTCATTTTTTGAAGACTTGACTTACACATACACACAGTTTCCAGCCTTTATCTTCAGTGGTCAGTCATAAATAAAAAAATTTCCCATGGGTGCTTGGGATGCCTTTATACTCCTTGCTTTTCTCTGTGCCTCTGTTTTTTGCGGGGAGGGGGTTGTGCTGCTCAAAGTACGAAATGCCTCACTGGGAAGCACAGTATCACAAACGGACTCAAGCTCCTTCTCTAGTTGTATTTAGACACTATTGTTATATATTTACTGTTCACACAATAAGGGCCAATTCCTGCCCTCAGCTAGGAGCAATGAGACTCCCATTGACTTCCC
Source organism: Lepidochelys kempii (assembly GCF_965140285.1). NCBI lineage: Eukaryota > Metazoa > Chordata > Testudines > Cheloniidae > Lepidochelys > Lepidochelys kempii. The sequence goes on along the minus strand of NC_136394.1, from coordinate 18,157,240 downwards.
CACGGATACGACGTGGCCCTTAGACTTGCATTAGTAAAAGTGGTCTTAAAGGAGAAAGTGAGTTATGATGAGATCATGTTCCTGAGAGACTGCAGTAACTTTTGTTTGGAACCTCCTGTCTAAGTGGGGGGTAATTTCAGCACAAGAGTCCTTGGCAATATAATTCCAATAGCTGGGCTGCCAGATAACCTTCCTGAGTGTTTTGCATCCAGTGAATCACCTAAAGTCCATGAAGTTGTGGGACAGAACTCTTGTTTGTCAAACACCCATGTACATTTCCACCCTCACCCCACTCAGTGGACCAATTTAGGCAAGACTGGAAGGGCAGCCATGCAGTTTTTCCTGCAGGCCAGAGCAATCTGACCCTGTGTTATAAGTTATCCTTATTTCTCCTATAACAATAATAAGGGTGACGGTCTTGGCATGTTTTCATTGCAACCCTCTTCAGAGAGTCCCAGACCCTGAAAGCCAATGACTAAGAAGTGGTTTGGCAGCTGTTTCTGTCTGTCTCTTTCGGAGAGTTTTTCAGAGGGACTATAATGGATGATAAAGGCCATGGGAGAAGTTCAAGCTGATGAATGGCTGGAAAATTCACACACACACACAAATCAGCAAATTTGAAAATACCTCATTATGGCAGCAGAAAACTTTTTGTGTAGAGTTGGATGTGTGTTTTAAAAACGCTGGTTTGGTAAACACATCGGGTGACCAACTCTTCTGTGCCTTCACTTTACAGTACATTAAATTACTCCAGTCATTATCTGTTATAATTAATCATTTATATAGCACCTTTGCCGCACTTTGCCAGACAGAGAGAGAGACTTAGTTTGCCCAGAAAAAAATTACAACTTGAGATACGAGACTGACGGGACGGGGAGTGGATAGATAATTGGTATGGAGAACTAGGTAAAAAGAATTTTTTGAGGAAATAGGGTTTAAGGAGCGGCTTGAAGGAGAGGAGAGTTGGACAAAAATTGAGACTAGAATTGAGAGGAGTGGTATCAAAGAAATAGCAGAACATAAGAGGAGAAGAAGATGAGGTAGCCAGTAAGGAGAGAATGAAAAAGGAGAGACTATCTTCTTTCAGACTGCCATGAAATCTAATGCAGTATTTGACATTCTACTTTAATTAAGACCAGACTTCATGTTATAATGTATTTGAGGCATCAAAAAAAAAACAAAAAAACTAAGGGCCTAGGTGCATAATATTTTTTCACTTTTGGGTTCATTTTTTCACTTTTTCACTTTTGGGTTAAAAAATGGGTTAGGGACATAAGTTAGATGAGTTTAGTGATTTCAGTTCAGTCCCCATTGGATAATCGTATGGTTCGCAAAAACATCACATCTTGGCATGACTCTGATTCTCTGCCAAAGCAAGGCTCAATGTTAGCCATAGCAGGGGCAACAGCAAGGTGTGATGTAGGAATGTTGGCAGAAATATGTGGAGAGTGAAGCTTACAAAGTTTCTGCCTAGGAAGTGCTTTTAAAAAAAAAACCTCACCAAATTAACTCTCTCCCACTGAAAAAAAGGCTGGAAAAAAGGAAAATGCTTTTCTTATGGAACTGCCAATGCCCCATTTTCCTAGTAATAAAACTTTCGGCAGACTGGGTAACTTAGCTATTCTCAGAGTAACAGCCGTGTTAGTCTGTACTCGCAAAAAGAAAAGGAGTACTTGTGGCACCTTAGAGACTAACCAATTTATTTGAGCATAAGCTTTCGAAAGCTTATGCTCAAATAAATTGGTTAGTCTCTAAGGTGCCACAAGTACTCCTTTTCTTTAAGCTATTCTCGCCTTCCCTCCAGGATACATACAGCATTTTTAATAATTTTAATAAGGAATATAGTTTCCAAATCAGAACATTTAAAAAAATTAATTCTAACCATAATAAAATGAAATAAAAAAAATCTACAGGAACGGGGCTGAAATCCTGGTCCTATTGAAATCAGTGGCAAAACATCCATTGACTTTAGTAGGATCAGGATTTCACACCCACCCCACACTCCTGGTGGTGTAAGTCACTGTTGCTGCACTCAAATTCATGGAGTCACATTAATTTGCACCAGCTGAGGATTTGGTTGATTGTGTCCAGACTATCCTCACCTGCGATTGCTTGCATTTTCCCAGTCCTTCAGATGAAATAATAGAAAAACTTAGGCTGCAAAAATCCTCAACTCTGTTTGAGTAGCTCTAATTTACATGATTTAGGTAGGCGTAAAAGATGAGAAATGACCTTTTCAACATGACTTCAGATATTAAAACGATCTTACAATCTTATTATCATGAGAACATTTCGCAGAGTATTAAGCTCAATAAATTACCTTTTCCCCAAGCTGATAACCCTCGATCCCTCAGGGGCAGCTGCAGCAATGATGTTGGTTCACGGCCTTCTTATTTTAGCTGAATTGCTTAATTGGTATGTGTTCTACATCCCCGATTGAGTATTTGGAGCACAAATGAAGGTTAGAACCTTTGCGCTAGTTATCGACTGAACGAAAATTGATTCACGCTCAGGAGTGCATCTGGGAGATGGTTCACAATCCTCCCTAGGAAGCGAAGAACCTGCTCTTTTCTTTTTCCCTAGATTTCTTGCAAAGGTCACTCTGGAAGAACAAAATTTTTAAAACGGTGAGCCATTGTTCAAGGGCCTTTGTTTCTGTTGCCAGACATTCTGGAAAGGAAACTAATCAAAAGAAAATGTTTAAGATTCACAGTGACGTTGACGCTGTTCCCTGCCCACTGAAGAGCGTACTGCATGTAGCACTATGTAGGCAGCAAGGTTATAATTCACCAAATGCTTTCTGCCATTGCTAGATGCACTGGACGGATGTAGAGTACACCACCACCCTCACTCCCATCCCATCTGATGTATCACTTAGCAACGATGACTCTCCAACGGCATATGTTTGCATTGTGTGCTGAGCTGCTATAGTTCAATGGGTGAAAATAACCATAAGTAAAGGTCATTCAATGGTTAATTCAGGAATGCAAGAAACTGACAGTAAAATGCATCAAATTGCATTGTTAGAGTACTTCCAATTAAAGACGCCTGCAATGCATAAGGTAGTGATTAGCACCCTTATTTTCCTACTGGCAAACCTTTCTGCTACTGCACTATATATATTTATATCGAATGCTAGAAATGCCATTGTTTCCTGCCATCTTTATGATTAGAACCTGAGCTTTTCTTATGCTCAGTATTAACAGAAACATCAAAATGGCATCGATTCTGCTTTCTTTTTAATGTTCAGTAAAGGGCAAACACGTGACTTAGCCAGCCTCAGCTAGACTCCCTCAGGGTCCATGTGCATGCCAGAAAGAGTCCAGGCAGCCAAAGCAAGAGGCATTCCTGGATGGCAGTGCAAGTTGCACATAATCCAGAAAGGAAACAGAAAGAAAAAGCTTAAAGTCAGGCAGATGTGGAAGGAGCATCAGAATGTCAGCTTAGCATGTTGACATGCTACAGTCTGTTAGCTCAGTCTCATTAACTCTTGGAGCAATAAGAAACTAGACAGACAGGGTTGGAGTGGATGATTTGGCAACGTCAGATGGACCCCGACCCATTCACTGTGAAAAATATGAGATACTTGATCTGAGAAATGTTGTAAAGTTGGAATAAAATTGGACTGTTAACCCGAAATGAGGCTGTAACTTCAGCGTTTTGTTCATTAAGTATCAGCTGCTCTTGGATTATCACTGACCTCAGTTGCATAAGGGGACAAATGTAGCATGTCAGTTTTTGTCTTCTGTGGCTCACAGGCAGGTATTAATGGGAGGAGACAGGTAGGAGGATATTTTAAGTGAAGGGTCTTTGGATCTGGAACTAATTTCCCTCCTTTTTTCTCCAGAGTCTGGATTTTTTTTTGGACGTACTATGGGAGTCATCTATTTCTCAGCCATTTCTAGGGAAGGTTGATTGTAGAGGGCTGAGAAGAGGAGAGCTTGTTAGAAGCAATAAACAAGTCGTTAATGGTTGGTAGGCTATGAAGTTATATTACGTAATGAGTCACATGCTGTGAAGGGCCTAATACCAGGGCTGGGAAGGTTTTCAAGAGGTTTATTTTTCCGTGTTTATTGTGCTTTTTAAAAAAATGTAATGCAGTTGAGGCCTGTTTCAAAGTCAGTGGAAAAATTCCATCGGATCAGGTTCTTAAAACTTGTTTTGAGCACCAGGAGAGTTTAAATAAGTAAATATAGTAAAAGAAGCAAGCATGATGGGTAAGTCCTGTGGAAGTTTAATAGAAAATGATCACTCTTCTGTAGGTGTTTGAAACCATCTTGTGGAATTCAATAAAGTATATCCCTGCCATAGAATCCTATAGGGCAGTTTAATTAAAACTATAAGAAAGACTATGATCAGCTATTGAATTCTGTTGGTTTTGATAGTCATTTCTATAGAAACCTATTCAAATTCCATAGAACTGTGCTGGTTACATATAGGTCTTTGCCATAAAAGGATTCCTCCATATACTTTTGCAGTATTTCAGCATTGTGTTCCATCCAACGTCATGTTCACCTGCCCTGAGCTAGTATTATGCTTTCTCTTTAATACAGCAGAGGCTTGGGAGCCAACGTCAGAATATCCAATGATCAGTGACTGACCATTAATAATAAATAAAAAGAACACCTTCACCAGTACTTTACTTCTCCTGTAATTGTTTTGCTCACTGGTGTTTAGAAGAACCTCTTGGCAGCTTAAAAATGAAAATGTGTTTCCTTTTTGAAAATGTTTTCTCTTCCATCGAGTTTGTTACTGCACTATAGGGTTACTCTTGGGTGTTTTGTTAGTGAGGTGGGTTTTTTTGTTTATTTTTTGAGAAAAGAGCATTAAACCATTTGTTGAAAAATCCTCCTGTGTCATCTGTTCCACACACAAACAGTACAAAACACACAAAATATGGCTTATTTTGAAAAAGAAGCATTTGCTTTATCAGTTTCAATGCTTTCCCATTCCTGAAATGCAGTATCTGGTCAGTCAATAGCAACAGCACAATAAGGTGAATGCTTTGTTCTTAGTGAGAGTGGGTTTGGATGCATGCGTGTTCAGTTAATGTTTGGCCAGACTCACCTCTTCGGATATAAAGGGTAAAAATTGCAACTTTCTGGGTGAAGGAGGCATTCACCCCCCAGGGACAGCTGGCAATGGTACTACCAACACCTCCCGCCAAAGAGTTCTGCCCTAAGGAAACAGCTCCAGCTGGGAATGCATTGGCAGGCTCCAACCCTTCTGGTGAGTGGAGTTTGCAGATGTCTTGTGCCACTGCAGCATTTCTATAACAGACTATCCAATGTTGGGAATACCCAGGCTGAGCTCCACTTTCACCACCAGAACCCAAGGAGTTGATCTGTCCATTATGTAGTATATTTCTAGTGTCCCCCGTCCCTATAACTGAGGCACAACTGCACTGATTCTGAATCTGTGTGTTACAGAAAGTGCTGTGGTCTGCATGTCGATGTGCCAACTTTTCCCATCTAAATTATAACTTTGAAGGTACCTTTTTGTACCTTTTTATACCTTCCTTATACCTAAAGGTTTGTCCACGCCTTTCCTTGCAGCACGGACAAATTCTTCTCCAAAACACAATCCACGTGGGGAGACCACAAAACACTTCAGGGGCCAGCAGGAGCTGAACCAGTGGCACGGGTGGTGGGGGTGGGGAAAACAGAAGAATCCAAAATGAAACAATAAATCCTGAAATAATAGGAAGTCTAATTGCATTGGTGTAACTGGACACTTTGGTCTAACTGCAACTGCTGATTGAATTAAGACAATAGGAATTGCTTTCCTATGGAGGAATTTGATCTTAAATGAATTCAAAAAATCATTCAGTTATATTATCGTTTAGGTGTAGTAAACCATAGGGCCTAGCATGAAAACACCATAATTTTGTTTTCCAATTAACTGGAAAGACCAAAGAGATTTATGTTCAATAATAAACTCTCCCTTCAAATCAGTAAGTTATGAATATAGATAAAGATATCATTTTAACCATAGAATATAAAATGGTTAGTATCCTGGCCAAATGTGCTTCATTATTCTAGTGATACAGTGACCGTCTCAATTTAGTGATTTTTTTCTCCTTTGCATAAGGATCTCCCAAAGTACATGATAAGTTAAAACCATTTTGGGATGGTTCTTATGAATGATTTCCACGCACACTGTATCGTGGATAGCAGCTGAGAATTGTGCCTGTGGCTCTAGGGTTTAATTATGACACTGCTGTGTCTCAGTGTGTGGCATTCTGGGGGACGGGTCCATATTTTTTTCTTCCTAAAATTATTTCATTCAATAGTTAGGGCATCAGGGACACAAAAGTGCTATCCAAAGATGTCTGTCAAGGACTCACCTCTGCAAGGCCCAGACCAAGAATTTTAGTTTAATGGAGTTACTGGGTGGGATTGTGAGCCCATCTCCTCTTTCTTGAATACTCTTCCTTCTTCTATTTAGTTCCCTTGTTCTGCACTGTATGTATACTGCTGTCACTGTGTGGGTAAAATAGCCAGATTCTTACAAAACAGCATTCCCTGTTGTTCCCTGAGTCAAATTCTGGAAAGTGGAGGTCGCATAACAGTGTGGACACCTTCTCATCCTCCCCAACCTGAGCTGAACCTGGCAGCTCCACAGGTGGAGGGGAGTGGAAGTCTCAAATTCACACCCACACAGGGATCTCCAAGCTGGTAAATTTCCATGGTGGCAGCCAAGCCCAGGGGGGCAGTCTCATATTAAATTTCCTAGGCTGGAAAGCGTTGTAAGAAAGGAAAAGAGTTAAAACAGAAATTGTGAAAACATGCCAAATGGCAGCCAGGAAGCAAGTGCAGAGTCTAGGCCACAGGCCAGCAAAGTCTTAGTACAGCAGAGCCTGACATGCAGTAATTAGTCATTAAGGGGAAGGAATCCACTACCTTGCAAAGGAACAGCATTGTTAACCAGGCATCTGCCAGCATTAGTGCCAATGGTGGTTTCAGGAGGTAACAACCCTCCAGTCTTTTACGCCAGGAATATTGCCTATGCGGCTGCCTCTAGCTAAAGGTAAGATGAAGGGTGTTTAAAAAAACAACTTGAGCGGAGCTTGGCAAGTGCAAGAATCCAAACCTCACACTTTCATGTCCTTTTTAGGTTTCAGAGTAGCAGCTGTGTTAGTCTGTATCTGCAAAAAGAAAAGGAGTACTTGTGGCACCTTAGAGACTAACAAATTTATTTGAGCATAAGCTTTCATGAGCTACAGCTCACTTCATTTTTTAGTGGCTTGTTTCCACCCTCCTTTAACTTCATACAGATCTTTAACCTTTTAAACAAAAACAAAGCAACAATTTCAGTTGCATGATACAGATGCATGGTGTGTAATTACAGGATGCAGTTACCTTGGGTTAAAATCACTAAGCTTTTTGAGCCACAGAGTCAGTGAGCCATATTCTGGAAGGAAGGTAACTAGATTAATTTTTCAGAACAAAAAGTTAGCAGAGAAACTTTGGGTGATCAAAACCTGATTCGTGTGGCTAAAAGCTTTAGTATATTTTAAGCCAACGCTGCTACAACCAGAATATTCTTTGAAGATTCATAAATGTTTAAGGTGAGAACGGATCATTATATCATCTCGTCCTGACGTCCTGTAGAACACAGGCCACAGAGTTGCTCCTGTATTGAGGCCAGTAATGTGTGTTTGACTAAAACGTACCTTCCAGAAAGGAATCCAATCTTGATTTGAAGACATCAAGTGATGGAGGCTCAATCACTTTTCTTGGTTCATCTAACTCATTATTAAAAATGTGTGTTTTATTTCTAATTTGAACTTGTCTGGCTTTAATTTCTAGCCAAAGGTTCTCGTTAAATGCACCCCTTGGTGAGAGGAAGTAAAATCCCATTGTCAGTGAATCGCTTCTCACTCAGCAGTGGTAGAATCTACTATGACTAGCTAGTAATTGCTTTGCCAATGGCTGTGTTTTAACAACACAAGGGTGCCACTGGACCCATCAAGCAAGAAGATTGGTATTTCCAGGTTTTATTTTGTATAGGCTTCTATTTGAATGACTGGTAGTATCTTCCCCAGAGCTTGCAGTGGTCAAAGTGAGCAGGAACTCAAAGGAGCAGAGCTCTGGGATTTTTTTTAAAGAGGATATAGAATTTTAGCACTGTTTTTGGGGTTTTTTTCTGCTTCACTAGAGAGAGAAAAAATCTGAGAAAGTACAAACATAAAGGAAACAGATTTTAAAATTGAGGCACTGGGGGAGGGGGACCCTTGTATACATGATGCATCTTCTGAGGGGTTCTTGCCTGGTGAAACACTTGGGGAGAGAAAGGGAATAGTTTCACATCTGAGGGTTTTCTTAGATCTTTTCTTCAGTGCCATCTCGAACTCTACTCCTACCCCTCTTATGCCCTTCAACATTAAGGGTATATCTACACTGCAAAGTGAAGGTGTGATTGCAGCATAGGTAGACATACCCGCGCTAGCTTTAATCCAACTAGCAAAGGTAACAATGGCACGGTAGACATGGTGGCACGAGGTTCAACGCGGGCTAGTAATCAGAGTACAAGCCCTCTAGGGACCCTGGGTGTATACTCTAGTTGCTAGCCCATGCTGAAGCCTGTTTTACCATGTCTACACTGGTATTGTTGTCCAGGCTATAACCACACCTTCATTTTGCAATGTAGACGTACCCTAGGCATTAACACCCTGCTTTGAAGCCCTACTTGGATTGCATTGTCATTTGAGCTTCTGTGGACTACTTGTGCAACCTTGTTCCTCATGAAGCTGGAGTTATGCAAAAGCTAGTTCTTTTCAGTGGGGCTTTGCCATTTTTGTTCCTCTACTTCGTAGAAGGATAAAAAGAAGCGGCGGAGGTTTGGCTTGAAGCAGGAACTGAGAAACTGGGTCATTGCTTTAAATATGATTTAGTGCAAAGAAAGACGGTAAAGATGTAGTATCTTTTTTTAAATTATGCTCAACCCAAAAACCTATTGACTCGTTGGCAAACGATCTGTTTGCTTTTATTTGCTGACACTTAACAACTTTTAAATTAGTAGTTTTAATCAGACTGAAACTGACACTTGTCAGAGATTTTGTTCCCTTACAAGTAAAGAAAGGGGTTAAAAAATGCCTTAATTTTATCTGATGAAAAATATTTTCCACAATTTTCTTTGTTGCCACTTTTGAGTGGTAATTTTGCATATTAGCCCTTCCCAGCCCCCCCCCCCCCGATCAGGAGAAATATATTTAAAGCTCCTTTGTATGACTCTGTAACATAATACAAAGAACTTACTTTTTTTTTTTTTTTTCTGAAAAAGAAATATTTTGAATTAGGAATGATTAACGGGATATCCTTTGCTTCTTATTTTCAATAGAGAGAGATACAGGGCAGAAATTCTGCTCTGTAGCCTCTGCTGATATCAGTGGCCTTGCATTCGTGTAATTGAGAGCAAATTTTGGCCCTGCATGTTAAAACCAATTAAAAGGATATAGAATTCAACAAGAGATTTATTTCATAAGGTTCTTGTTTGAGATTGTAGATTATAGCCCAGAAGAAAGGGTTTGATATAAATCTGAGAATGAAAGTACAGATATTAACACTAAAATACTCACTGTTTGAATAATACTCCAAATCCAGACCCATGTGTGCCAAAGAGCTTTGGAAGAAAGCTGGTAATTACAGGTGATTCCTGTGACATACATATCTGGGCAATTAAAGTTGCCAGATTACCATAAAATGAACCGGAAGGCTCATTTAAGAGTAGGATGTTGAGTGTTTGTATTAAAGCCTTAGTCCTACTACTTTCTCAGGCTCTGTCTCTGTATTTAAAATATTGTTACATTGATTTCCTGCATTTGGAATGTTATTTGACACCTGAATTATAAGAATTGTAGGGGTAAGTGCTGTGTTTACTGAAACGGAACTTAGTGTCCAGGAGAGAGAGAGAGAGAGAGAGTAAACAGTTAACGCATTCAGGAAATAGACTTCAAAGTTTGTCGTGAGAGTAACATTCTTGCTTCTTGGAAGTTCAAAATGCCAAATTCTAAAAGCCACTCAGTGCTTCAAAACCAAATGTATCACAGTAATGCATAACCTCATAGCTAATGTGTTTCCTATGTTAAATAAAAAAGTGGGGATGGGGAGAGGTGGAATCTCTGTTACCAGATGAGAGGGAGAGTTTTGCTCTAGCCCAGTGATTTTCAACCTTTTTTCATTTACTGACCCCTAAAAAGAATTTCAAATGGAGGTGCAGACTCCTCCATAGTTTGAAAAACACTGTTCTATGGTAACAACAACCTTTTGTGGACCCCTTAGATATAGCCCGCAGACTGCAGGTTGAAAACCACTGCTCTAGTCCATTAAACATATGCAGCTGAAATAGTAGACAAAGGCCCAGAATTTGCCCTAGAAGATCACTATGGCGTTTTCTCAGGTCCTGTCTACACTACAGAGTCTTTGCTGGTATAGGTATTCTGGCAGTGCCCCCGGTGTAGATGTACTTTATGCTAACAGGAGTAGTTTTTCTACCAACCTAGTAACACCACCTCCCCAAATGACATGAGCGGTGTGGACAGAAGCACTTTTCTATCTGTATTGCTGCATCTATACTGAGGGGTTGCTGGCCTACCTGTGTCAACGAGAGGATGTGGGGTTTTTTCACACCCTGACATACACAGCTATACTGACAAAACTTTGTAGTGTAGACTTGGCCTTAGATATAATGAGTTCTCGTTGTAGAGACTGCTTCTTAGGATAGTTGCATGTAATATGAGGATCAGCTAAAATGGAGGGAGCATATTCTAGTCATTGGAGCAGGGAACTGATGGTACATCTACACTGCAGCTGGAGGGGGTGGTTGCCAGCTCTGGTGGGCATACGTGCGCTAGCTTTGCTCAAGCTTGTGTGCTAAAATTAGCAGCGTAACTGCTGCAGCACTAGTGGTGGCTCAGGCTACTTGACAAAATACAATCCCATCCAAGGGCCTAGGTATGTACTTGCTCAGCACCCCTGAGCTGCCGCCCTGCCATCACAGCCACGTTGCTATTTTTAGTGTGCTGGCTCGAGCAGAGTTAGTGCATGTACATCTGCCCGCACTGGGAATTACACCTTCCAGCTGCACTGTAGATATATCTTGGGTGTCAGGAGGTGTGGACCCTATTGTGGGTTCTACCACTCACTGTGTGACCTTGGACAAGCTGGTTCTCTCACATTCTCAGGTTTTTTTCATTTGTAAAATGGGGATAATAGTGCCTAGCTCAAAGGGGTATTTGGGGATTAGGCACTTAAAGATTGTAAAGCTTTTTGAGATCTTCAGAAGGCAGTTCAGCCATTTCATTACTACTGGTGTTTGGAATAATGTGATGGAGATATGCTGATGGAAGACACACCATACCTGAGATTATGCCAGCACACATTCCTCCAGCTTCTACACAAACACAGGGTGCCAGATTCAAGCCCCTGCTATTGCCCTTTTGCTACAGCCCCTATATATACACCTAAAAGGGAAGCTGAGGAAGCTCATGGGATAGCTGGTTCTCTACAGTATCCACTCAGAGCTGCTGGAGTAGGAACCGGTGTGGCCAGGAAGGGGAGTGTGAGTCTGATACCCTCCAGCTTGTAGTTATTACCAGTCGGTATACCTTAGAGCAGTGGTTCTCAAACTTTAGCAACCTGTGAACCCCTTTCACTAAAATGTTAAGTCTCGTGAACCCCCTCCTGAAAATGAATATTTCCAAGGATTTTCTCCTTTACCTGAGTATAAATTATAAAAGCAGTGATCTTGGAAATATAACATTTGTTTTTATGACATACTTATTACACACTATTTATTACTAATTATTATTTATCATTACAGTATTTTTATTACATTATGAAAATGGCAACACTCTTCCAAGATCTCACTTTCATAGCTTGTATCACTTTGAATAAGCCTGTTATAAGACAAGGTTCCTATGTTTCATCAAGGAGTATCAGATGTAAAACAGCATGAAGGTATTTAAGCAGCCAACTCAAAGAGTTCCTCCTACACAAGCATTCAGGTCTTGAGCAGTCCAGGCAAACAATGCACATTACAACACAGCTTAAACTTGTTCTTCATAATAATTTTTTAAAATATTATACCTGCCTATTTAATTTTAAGAACAGCAAAAAATATCCACCTCCCTTTCCATTTCTTATAAGGAGTCTTGAAGTTTAAATCTCCTCAGTGTGATAGATATGCTTGCTTTGATGTGCTTAGCTCTTGGAAGTCCAGGGGCTTTGGGCTGTTGGCCCCATGCTGCTCGTGATTCATAGGGACAGCTCTGTCCGCCATTAAGGAATTTTTTCCAAGAACCCCCTGTAACATTTCGCAAACCCCCAGGGGTTCCCGAACCCCAGTTTGGGAACCACTGCCTTAGAGCAGCCCTTGTTCCCGCCAGGCCCGAAGTCCTGCACTGCGAGGAGCATGCCTGGGCCTGAGGACTGGGGTCGGTATGTGCATGTCTTGTGTCTCTGTTTGATTAACTCCTATTCACTTACACAAGGAATGGAAGTATTGTCAATGCTGTTCTTCCAAGCTGCTCCCTTTAATATATGTGATATCTCTCCAAGTTTGCCAGCTTCATTACACAGAGCAAAATCTGGTATTCTGCAGCAGCAATGAGAGGCAAGTTACCACTTACCTCAGTGAGTGACCCTCCCCAGAAGGTTTGGAAAGGCATTTGCCAGGTACATCACTGCACACAGATTTTTTTTTTTTTTTTTTAAGACATGTCAAAGTTGGAGTAATCACTTTCATGAATCATTGTGGTAATAGAGAAATTCTCCTCTTTATTGACCTGGATAGCATAGCACTGAAATCAATCAGGACTCGGCACAGTGAAGGGAAGCTTTCTGAACATTAGTCATTCAAGCAGTAAACACCAAAAAGCAGCAAGGCTGCATTATGTTCTAGTTGCAGCATGCTTGGGGAAAGGGCTGTCCTTTATTCATGGTAGCTTCTTAATGTTTCATGGATTCATTCCCTATTATTATTCCCCTAACTGCAGCAAAGAAGTTTTAACCATTATTTTCCATATTAAATGTGCCCGTCCCACCTCATAAATAGGGCAAAATGTGTCTTTAGTGATTAGATGATGGTTTGGAGGTTAATTTTAAAGTTACACCTCTACTGTTAGGAAGAACATTGCTTTACACTTCTACTGGCAGCCAAGGTTAATTTAGCCTTCCCATACCTCCACAAAGTTGATGGTATTATCCCCATTTTATAAATGGGTAAAATGAGGTACAAAGAGGTTAAGCGACTTGGCCAAAGCTACAGAGCGTGAGCCCTGACCACAGAGTGGCAGTGCTGAATATGGACCATATACACTAATCTGAGAAAATAATATAGGTGAATAATAGAAAATAGAGTGGTAACATGGTCCAGTAGAAAGGCCATTGAAGTGTGAGTGAGGAGACCAGGGTTCTGTTCCTAGCTTTTCCACTGAAACTGCTGGATGCCCTTGGGCAAACCACTTCTCTGTGCTTCTCCTTGTCTCTATTTCTTCTCCCACCCATCATCGGGCTTTGGACTGTGAAAGTAAAGCAGACTCAGGCATTTGCAGGTAACCATCCAAGCTTCTCTTTTTCCAAGGGTTTGTGTACGCTACAACGTTTTGTGCCCATTTTTAGCTGCATGGGTTCTAACAAAAGTTGAAGTGCTAATGGAAGACAGGGCTTATTTTATCACAGCATTAGAGCATGGGGATTTTGTGTGTTAGATGTGGTAAAAACACCTGAGCCTGGTCTACTCCGGCTACGTGGTTATTGAAAAATGGGTACATTTTCTAGTGTACAAAAGACCATGGAGATTGAGCATCATTGTTCTGTGAAAACGTTGCTACAGAACAGAAAGCAACAATTCTTAGTATTGTATCAGCAGGAAATAGGATACCTTAGAAGGGTGAGAACATGTCAGTTTAAATTCTGATGAGGAACAGATTTACTAAAGAAAATCAGGGTTCCTTGAACCACCCTGGATTCCTCACATATAAAGTAGTCCAGTGTTTTCAGTCTGAGTTTATGGAAAATAATATTTTTCAACCAGTTCCAGAAAGCTTCTGCAACAGAGATAGGTGAATTAGCAACAAACCACAGTGAAGACAGAGGAAGAGTACGACTGGCCACTAAGCATTTTCCCTGTATTCTCTCGGGTCTGATCAATGCCTCCAAAACTAGCTCATCAAACGTGTTGACCTGCATTTAGGAAAGAGTCCTTAGTTCAAAGTTCGTGGGAAATGGAGCGTCATATGAGCCATATGAATTGATGGTATGGCAGGCAGGGAGGCCATGAGCCTTGCCTATTTCAATAAGACATTATGTATGTTTATTGTAAAATAGTTATTGGTACTGAACCTACCACTGTGGTTGGGGCTTCAAGCAGTGTTGTAATCAAAATAACAAATAATGCTATACTGATCCCTTGTTTTGAAGGTCACTGCTCTTATATTTCAGCCCACACTTCAGAGTGGATCTGTGCTTTAGCAGTGTCACTGGACAGCCAGATTGTTACCAGGTCACCTGACATGGTTATATTTGCAGCTCTATCGGCAAGCTCAGGTGTCTGTATTCAGCTTCTTGTCTCTGTTTGGAGCTTTTAGTAACATTTACTTTTTCCCTGTTCTTTCTCAGACACATGGGCTGTCCTTTGGACTGTTCTTCACTTTTTCTTTGTGTAAAGTACAGTAAAAACTGCAAACAGGAAGGATGTGTTTGATTGTCTTGCCTACTGGTTATGAAAGCTGCTGTAAGTGATGGCTTGGAACAAAAAGAAGCACTCCAAAAGACGACTGTAAAGAATCAAAGGATTAATGTTAATGCAGTTTAGAAATTCCAGTAACTTTCTTTAAAGTGTAGAATAAACTTTAGTGAATGGATTGAAACAGTCTGGAGGAAAAGAGGGGCTGTGTGTCTGTAAATTGTCCTTTAAAGCATTACTGAAGCCCCAATTTGAAAGGGGGGGGGGGAAAAGACACGCTCATATACCTCCATAATACACCAAGCCGGTTAACTACTATTATTATTTATATTACAGTATCACCTGCTTGGCTCAGTTGAGATAAGTGTCCTGTTGTGTGAACTGAACGCATAGGAAAAGATTAGTCCCTGCATTAGACCTTACATCCTTAATGGACAAGGCAGACAAAGGGCAGGGAACAAGCCGTATCATGATTCCCATTTTGCAGATGGGGACCTGTTGGATTAAGTTGCCCAATGTCACACAAGATGTTTTCGGCAGAACCAGGAATCTAACCCACATCTCCTGAGTCCTAGTCTAGTGCTACTAGCTACCTTTCCTCAGCAAGAGTCAATAATAAATGGGCTTTAAAGAAATCCCATTTTCCAACTCTTTCTTTTGAGCATATGAGGACACTTAGCCTCAGAGTGCTGTTTGTTAAGGTCCAATATGAAGGGTCAAAACTGTGACATCACTTTAGATGGAGACTCTAGGGTGTAATTCTTAAGTACTGTCCAGAGTGCTGACACAAGCAAGGTCATAGCACATGCAGGAGAGCACTATGTTCCCCAAGTCGGTGTTTTGGGGGAACGGTGCATTTACATTATTTTTAGACTTAGCATCAGGGTAGAGAGGAGAAATAATAAAAACATTATGAGGGCGCAGGAAACACAACACCCAAGATATCTAATCTTAGTTTGATTCAGTGTCAAATAAATTTTATCTAGGTCTCCTCCAGGATTAAAATAAAACACAGATTTCCCCACCTGGTGTTCATTACTATAGTTATCTGATGTAATTGAATCAAAAGTTGATGAAAAGAAGGTTAATTACCATATGTCATTGTTTCAGACTCAAGTGAGATACTGTAGGTTCAGGGAATAGTGCGATGGTATTCAGGCATTGCAGAAGATCCAATACCAAATGTGTTACCTCTCATCAATACTAGAAAGTTCACCCTCTGTCTAATGCCCCGTCACTCCACCAGACATGAACACAAAGCTAAAGTATGCCAACTCCTTATACCAAACTGCTCTAGGATGGAAACTAACAGAATTTGGGGACAGAATCATTCCTTGTTTCATGGATTCATGGAGACAAATTCCCTGCTGGTATCATTCCACTGAGGTCATTGGAATTACGACAGCAGGGAGTTTGAGGCTTATGTTTTAAAGCCAGAAGGATCTAGTATGATCATCTAGTCCAACGGTGTTCAATCTTTTTTCATTTGTGGACCCCTAAAAAATTTCAAATGAACTCCTTTGGAAATCTTAGACATAGTCTGTGGACCCCCAGGAGTCAGCAGACCCCAGGTTGAAAACCACTGAGCAAGTCTGATCTCCTGCACGGGCCATAGAATGTTACCCAATGATTCCTGCATCCAGCCAAACAATAACTTAGGGCTGAACTGTCTGTTGAAAAACACACACTCTTCATTTAAAGACTCCAAGTGATAGAGAGTTTAACACACAATGCAAGCATTTTGGGAAATTTTGGGTCTAAACCTTGCAACTCGTGTCCATTCCGAATAACCTCTTACAGATCTTTTGCCTTCTACATGCTCACAACATTGCCTGTGGTTAGTTTCTTTTGTTCATGTATTAATTCATTTAAATTTATTTGTTCTTAGTAATTACTATAAACAAGTTCCTATCTTAGTTCTTAGTCTGTGTTACATTTTAATCAGATGTTCAACTGAATGCAGTAATCTACCATGCATTATGAAAATTAATAACACTACCAATTTTAATTTATATAACACCTTTCATGGTACTATCTCAAAATATTTAACATATGTTAATGGATTCATATTATCTCATTTTACCAACAGGGAAACAGAGGCAGGGTGGGTTAAGTGAGTTGCCCGTGGTCACATGGAGGGTTAGTGACAGAGCTGGGAGTAGAGCCCAGATTTCCTGACTGCTAAGCTCAAGATCTTCTAGCCAAGCTAGGAAACTATTAGATACTAGTGTCCTCCTGAGAATTTGTCATGTCTGCTTATTACCTTCCCTTCTTGTGATGGATGGTCTAAAATAGGGTTGCTTTCACAACATTTGCATATAGAAGGCAGCTGTTAGCAAGCTCCGAATAGACCTTATTAAAGAAATGAATCCACCCTGGGATGTTTATGTGGCTTGTGTATAATTTGAAGTTGTATATTTTTAACTCCAGCACACCTTAAAAACCTCTCTGGATAATTCCCCATAAGTCTTCCCATTGATCATATGGAATTTTCCAGCCTAAATCTGCTTTCCATTTACTTTTCACCTTCAAATTGCAGTTCCCCAAGGTCCTTTATAAAGAACTATAAATTGTAGATAGACTTTTTGATTCTTTTTATTCATGCTTAATATCTTGCTCAGATAGTGAACCCTCAGGAATTGCTATGGGGCTCCTTATAACCGGGGTGGTAATAAAGTGGCGGTTTTGCAGAAACCCTATAAAAATGTGTGCAACGGTAAATTGTATTTAGGCTACTACTGGGGAGAGAGGCATGAATGTACAATTATGAGAAGGATGTCCCTGAAGAGAGATTTCAATCCGTTGCCATAGTCTAAATCCTCTATCTTGTGGTGCACAAGGTAATTCAAGCAGAGAGCAGAGGATTTTTTTCTAAAGAGATTATATTACCTATCTCCTCTGTTGATGGATTTTATTGCACAGTTTCACTGAGAGTTTTATTATTGCATTACTTAATCTGTTTTTGAGGATCCTGAAACATTTTAAATATAATAATGAGTTCAGCTGTATGCCTTCTGTTTGGTTCCTTTCAATCTGTTACTGAGACAGAGTCTATGACCCGCTTAAACC
Source organism: Lepidochelys kempii (assembly GCF_965140285.1). Lineage (NCBI taxonomy): Eukaryota > Metazoa > Chordata > Testudines > Cheloniidae > Lepidochelys > Lepidochelys kempii. Next base: position 18,139,483 of record NC_136394.1, on the reverse strand, counting down.
ATCCAATGTATAAAAATAGTCAGTTTGGAACCTCAAGGCAGAGTGTGTTTAAAAAATCCAACTGGTTGGCATGGTTTTGAGAATTATTTCCCTGGAGAGAGACAAGAATGTTAGAACAGAGTTGTAGGATTTAATCTAAATAATAGATTCCAGTTCTTTGCCTTCCTTCCAAAATAGAGCAAGGGCAAGTCATGACAAAGATAGAGAGATGACTGGAGGATATATCCCTTGATTGACAGTCCTGTTCTACTGCTGAAGTTTCACGTGCTACAGCCAGTTTTAAAATTCAGCCACTCTCATGACTGAGTGTCATTAAGGGGAATGACATCTGTCACACAATTTAAATATGTGCTTTAAAAAGTACATTCCTGGGTGAAAATCAGAATGTGCCAGCCTTTTGCAGGACACTCTTATTTAGCTTAAAATAAATTAGGCCATTGATTATGATCTTCAAGAGTTTTCACCATATGATGTTAGGCTGGATTTTCAAATGGGACTCAACCCAGCCTCTCTAAATCAGAATGCATATTTAGCATACACGGTTTTCAGTGACCAAGTTTGCACATGCAAAACCTTGGTTTGCCTGCTCAAGTGCTTAATTTTATTTGTTTGTTCTCATAAGAGTAGGAATAGTAAATCTCTACCCATTTTAATATTTAAACTTTTCTGCCTGCTTACTGTGATTGTTAAACAAGTATTAAAAAGGATGGGAAAATGGATTCCCATATTGCTTGGGTCAAAAACAATCTAATGATTTAGCAAGACAGCCACCTCCACTAGCAATTCTAGCTGTGTGATGCCAATAACAATAAAAAAAAAAAAAACAACAGCTTTGCTTTGAAACTTGGCTCGTAGTTCAGGCATGGCAAGAAATGTGTCTCCCCGTGAACTTCCACTGCACTCAATGAGATAGGAACAGATTTCATTTCTATGGGTTTTTTAATTTGACCCTAAAAGATGGATTACTATCCTCATGCATGCCAAGAAGGTTTCAGCTTCTATCCATGCACAGAGCTTCCAAGGCTCTGTCACATGGCAGGATCAGGCGATTATTGGAACATCTGCCAAAAGCAGAAAAAGTAGGGAAATGAGGCACAGTCAAAGACTCAAACGCTGAAACGGTCACACGTATGCCAGAGTCCATTGGCACTACAGAAGCATATAAGCGCCCTGGAGTGGAGACTGTAGAACACCAAGCACAATGAATTCCTGAATCTAACTGGGGCATCTGGTCAATACCATAATGGTGTAATAATAAATGATCATAACTGGGCTCATACTAATATACAGTGGTCTGTGGGAGTGAGGGATATGTCTATGTGGGAGCAGCATTGTCTACTGTTTAGAGAAGCAGATTTAGAATTAAAAAGAGTGAGATTGTCTCTCTCTCATCATCATCAAGCCTCGGTAAGCTGGGGAGTGAGGCCAGGGTGGCATAAAAGGGCTCTCAATGCTTCAAATTACCCCACTGCCATAAATTATCTTTTGAGGACCCTTTCACAAATCCTGGTGTAGGGGATGGAGAGTCAGGGTAGGACGAGCATGCCAGGGAATGTGTCCATACCACATATCAGTGCAGAGATTTGGGGCACTGCTGTTGCCCATAAGCAGTCGTGAATAGGCTGCTGTAACTTTAGACAGCCCCCCAAGACCATTCATATTATGCCGGGAGCTGCAAAGCTTAAAAGCCATCCCAACCCTTCTAGGATATGAGTTCTGTGTTGGCCCACCTGAGAGTAGCAGCACAAAATTTCACCTAAAGTTACTTGGGTTCTGTTCCCACTTCTGTTAACTGTCTTGCTGTGACCTTGGTCAAGTCACTTAATCTCTTTGTGCATCAGTAGCCGGTGTCCCCTGCTGTGGGATAATACCCACTTCTACAAAGCAGTTTGGGATATTTGGCTGAAAGTCCCTATATATAAATTCAAAGTATTACATGTTTACTTAGTTTCTGAATGGTATTTTTAATGAATTCAGTGCTCATGAAAGTTGCCAGATTTTAGCCCTTGTGACAAAAGTCCTTCATTTAGCCACATGTCAGATACAGCATGGGCGGTAGGACAAGCCTACCCTACTCCCCCAGCAACATGCCTCAGTTAATCAGATGGAGCCTACTCTAGGGAATAAATAGATCCGTTCTTCAGGCTCTTACCATCCTCCACCTCTCTGCTGAGACTGATATTAAAGGTGCCAGTGACGATGATGATATTTGTTGAGTTCTTCGCACTTGTGCACTAGGAGCTGGATGGAGACCATCCACTCATTTCACATAATAGGCCCTTGGCTGGTAGAAATGTCCTTGGGTTGGACCCCTGGAATAGAAGCTGATCAGACTATGCCAGCTGCACTGTAACAAGATTTTTCTTGCACAATGGCAGAGAGTGCACAGCAGAGAAAACATTGTACAGTGCCTGTAATGGAAACAGCTGTTTAGCTACAGGTGAGCATTGCTCTTTTGACCAATCATGTTTTTCAGATGAATGCATTACTACCCTCAACAGCACAAAGTTCTCTCATGCACAGCTTTCTGTAAACTATAGAGCTTAATTATACCAATTCATGTGTCTAAGGTGGGGGTTTTTTTATGTGAACCTGCACTAATGAAAAACGATACATGCAAATACAGACTTTTAACTGATTGCCTTATTTTGGAGAAAACCTTCATCAAAGGCACTTGAATGGAACTCTTTACTCTCCGCCTACAAAGCACTACTTGACATGCATAAGGCTGTAACATTAGACAAACTCGCCAAGTTAATTCATTCTTCCCATCTATTCCCTGCATGTTGAGAGCTCTAAGATCACTGAGTAAGCTAATCTCTATCAATCCTCTAAATGTGTGGGTAAACTAAAATGGTTTAACTTACTATAGAGATGTTCCCTCTGCTGGGTTTTAAGTGAAACATATCTCTGGAGTTGTTTTTATTTTATAAGCATGTTGAAAGGACAATGTAGTTTGTTCCTAGTGTTTCTTTCTGTCTTTGTTTAAATTGCCAAGACACTACTTCTTCCTCTCATTACCTGTGAGTTGCAAAAGCAGCTCTGTTCCCACTGCTAATGTCACAGCCTAAGACAAGTCATTGTAGCTTATACACTCAAAGAGTCCATAGATGTTAATTCAGCAGTCCCAAGGCAGATGCTCCATTTGTTGATTAGAGCTACTGTACCTGATTACAATAGAATCTGTTCTCTATGCTGCAGGAATTTTGCACATGTTTTTCATAGGAAATGTAGGAAACCAGGTTAGAGGATGGGGAAACAAACAAAATAGAATGAGAGGGTGTGGGGAAAGGAGGGAAAATGTTCCATGTCTTGCACTATCAAGAATAATTCAGTTGGCAACCTTATTTAGCCAATGGCTAGCCAGGCAATAGTTTAGATGTAATGTGAAAAATTAATTTTTTGCAGGATGCCCTTTCAATTTGTATCAACGTCACCAATCTACAGTGTAGTTTAAACTTTGTTTCCAATTTCATGCAGTGAAAAACAGTTGAAATGAAAGCAGGAATAGTCAAAAGAAAACCCTGTGGTTGAAATATAAGACTAATGAGCAATAAATACCCTGGGTTTTAATCCCAGATGAGTCACTAACCCACTGAACGACCTTGGGTAAATCACTTCAGTTCTCTGTGTCTCATTCAGGCCAGCTGGAAAACAGGGTAAAGTCATGATCATTAGCCACTGCAACTGGGTTGTTTTCCTGGGCAAATAAACATACCATGGAGGATATAGTGATTTCAAAATCAAAATGGCACAGGTTTGCCACCAGGCTGGTTTCCCTGATTTTATTTGCTCTGGCTGTTTTGTTTAATCATAGCCCCCAGCAGTGATAACTTCTACTGTGTCTAGAGTGTTTCCTTTTTGTGGCGGACTAGTAGGAGGGTGAAGTTTGGTTCTCATGAAAGTGAGAGCATGAATGAACTAACTGTAGCCAGACATAGCGCATGCAGGTGCTATACAAGTCTCCCAGTCATAGCTCTGCCAAGGCACCTCAATCCTGACCTGAAACTCCCCTGCTGTTCCAGGTCGAGGCTTGCCAATCATGCTGAACAGTGCCAAATTGTGTAATGTTTTTGGGATGTTGACAAACATCCACTGAGGGACTAAGCCCTGATCACAAATCTCATTTGCATTGCAACTTGAGCCAGATTTGTTTTTTTAACCCAGATCTTTAAAACATCAGGAGTAGATACTAGGGCAACTTAAACAGAGAAGGAAAATAAACCTACTAAATGAATGATAAATTGAATCAAATATCTTTGTATCCTAGAAATAGATGTGCTTTAATCTTCTCTTACTCTGACCCTGCAAACTGCTTCTTATTGTCCAATTCAGTGGTTCTCAACCCACAGGCCGCTTGTGGCCCAATCAACACACAGCTGTGGCCCATGTGACATCCTCTGGACCCTACAGATAGTATATATTGTGTGGATGCAGCCCACACAATACAGAGAGAGCTGCATATGAGCCCACAATGGTAAATGGGTTGAGAACCATTGGTCTAAGTCAGTATTACAGTAGCACCTTTCAGTCAGATGATTTTGAAGCAGAAATTTTCCCTTCTGAGTTCTTGCCTCTCCTTTGGGGCCTTTGCATATTAAAAAAAGGTACAAACTTGGAAAACAAATGTGTTTGGAAACAATTTTAAGATTTATCAGCATAAACAAATGGTCCTTGGGTGTGTGCAGGGGACGCTGTGCTATTTTGTTCCATGGAAGTTTTACTCTTATGCCTACTTTTTAATTCTGCTCGTAAGTGGCCGACTTTACACCATCTTCATCTTCAACAGCAGTATCTTGGCAAAGTCTCCTGTTTACCTTTTTGAGAGCTCAGACTTTAATTTCCTTCCAAGAAAACTTCAGAAGTTTTTTACCCAAACTCTTGAATTCCAGTGAGTATCCATCTAACACCACAAGATACATTCTATAAATGTAACCTACTGGTTGCAATTAGGCCTGTCTCTTCCTTGAGAGAGCTGGGTGTTTATTATGACATTTCTGGTAAAAGAAAGGAGCAGCAGATTTGGTCATCTCTATAGTTATGGTGACTCACATTTAGCCACTTTCCTACCTGACACTAGAGTCGAGCCTGTGCTTTGTAATACTGCAATGATTCACACATGTGCTGCTTCCCACTCATTAGTGAGAGGTGGTCAGTTTTGTCCTCGATGCTGTGGACAAAATTTTGTCCAGATTCACACTCGTTATAACTCTACTGTCTTTGGTGGGGCTGTGCAGGATGTAGGGTCAAGCTAGAATTTGTTCAAAACACTGATTAGAAACTCAGTGGGGCATTTCTCCCCATTCTCGTTAATTACCCTGAGAGCAGATTAATTACTCTTAGCGTAACTGGTGTATCAAGGCTAAAGAACACCAAAAGGTTTGCCATTTTGTATTGAAACAGACTCCAATTGTCGTTGCCTAGTAGAGTAAATTGAAATGAAAAACTGTACCCCCCGACCAGCGTGGAGACTAAAAGTGAGGAAAGTACCGACAGGAGAAGAGATGGAGTAATTTGTATAAAGTCTTTAGGAGCCAGTAGGTTGAAAAATAGTCAGAGAAGGTTCACACTAACTAAAACTGAAAGTGACTCGTGGAAAAGCAGTGACTCATTTCAGAAGGAAGTTGGCCTGGATCTCAATAACCTCATTGTGAGTCTTTACCAATAGATGTGCAACCAATGTCAGTATAGGTTTGACTCATGAGCATTGCTGATCAAGCTAGCACTACCATTTGTAATTAGCTGGAAATAAGACACTCTGCATTCTGCTCTGATACTCCCAAACCTGTAGAAGGGAAGTTGTCCCAGAGGTATGTAGGGGCTTTATATTCTGGCTTTGGGTATAATATTTCTTGTTATGGAGAAATCTGTAGTACAGGGTGGAGAACAGATGAAACTTTTTGCAAGAGTTGGGCGATGGGAGAAATGATTTTCATAATGCTTCTGTTTTTTACATCAGGGAAGATCTTCGCTCAGAGACTTGTGCAGTGTGACTTCACAGAATGAAAACGCACACAGTGATATTTATGTGTGTGTAGAAAGGGGGAAAAGCTTTGTAAAACAAGAGGTGAGACAAAACTCAGGAGTATGGCGTTAACAATGAAGCCACTGAGAAGACTGCTTGAGTCTGTATATACTAGAAATGGGCTCAGACTGGAACACTGGATCAAAACCACTGATATTGAGAGATTTGATCCAGATCTAGAGCAAAATTCTGTACTACTGTGTGCCCCATTTGTGCCAGTCCACCAGCACAAAGGGGCCATCAAACCAGCAGCTCTGGCCAGTGGAGGATTCTCTCAACATGGAGGAATGCTACCTCCTAGACCACCTCCCCCTCATAAAGCATATGGCTGGGTAAAGAGTGTGTGGCCAGAGCATTTCTGCACTTTAGAGATCTGAAAGAAAGATGGTCCAGTGGTTAGGACATTATCTGGGACTTGGGAGATCCAGATTCAGTACCCTGTTCCACCATAGTCTTCTAGAGTGACCTTGCGCCAAGCCATTTAGTGTCTTTGGACCTCAGTTCCTTATCTGTAAAATGGGATAATAGCACTTCCCTTCTGCACCTGAAATTTATACACTAAAGATTGCAAGGTCCTCAGAGACTGCATTAATGTGGGCTTTATAAGTACCTAAAATAGATAGATAGACGCCCTGTGGTGCAAGGGCATTTGGCAGCTATAGGTAGCTGGTAAAATTTTACACCAGGGAATAGTCCAGCATAGAAACATCCTCAGGATCAGTGAACCACAAATAACTACTTTGCCCCTGGCCCACCTCCACTCAGTTGCACCCCACACGTGTGGATTGCAGATGAGACTTTATCGCCATCATTTTGCAGCTAAGCCCCTTCTCTATAAAATGTCATATGGAACAAAAATTTGTGTTCCAAATAGCATGAGATTTCATGTGTATGCCTGCATGCAAACAGGGGATGGCCCATGGATAAGAACAGGTGCGGGGAGTGATACTCAGGCTTGTTGCACCCAGAAGAGCTTAGAATGGTTGGTTTGTGTTTGAATTCTAAGTGGCTCAATGTTGCAATGTGAGAGCAGAGAGTGTGGTTAGCTGAAAGCGTACAGTGGTTAGAATTGCAGAAAATAGTCTAGTATGGGTACTTAAGAGAAACATGTTGAGGTTAAATGCACTTGCTTTTACTTTGTCATTGGCCTGAGATAAGAAGTTGATGAAACCAGCTCACACACTTTTTTCTCCCTGGGCTTTTCTCTTGTTTAACGTGTTTTCTATACCTACCAGCAACTATCTTTCAGTATCTAGGGCCAAATTAATCAGAGGTGACCTACAAAGGAGGGGAAAAATAGGCTTGTGTCCCATTCTGCTTCTTTATGTTACGTAAAGAAGGACTGAACGCTTTTTCTTTGGGGGAGGGGGGAATTAAAGGGGTTTTTTTCTCTGCTTGTGGTGTGAAAATCAGGTCCCATCTAGCTAGGAAGAACTAATGGAACGGCTATATTGCAAGAGCCATGACAGTTCAATTATGAGCTATTGTGAGTGAAAGGGTGATTAGTTAGTGTTTTAAAACTCTTTGTCTTTGGATTTTTTAAAACACCTATTTCATTTCAATGACCAATTCACTTTTGGGAAAAGGAAGCATTTATTAAACATTGTTTCCCCACTCATCCAATTAAGGTGTGAGAGTTTGCAGAGTCTCCTGCTCTAGCAAGTACACTGCAGTCTGCCTTTCACACATCTAGTATTTTAAATAAATATTTAATAAAAGAAATTCCATTATTGGAAAATGTTCTTATATACTACCATGTTGCCAACTCTCGTGGTGTTTTGTGTTCTACCTTAAAGCTCCAGCTCCTGGAAACAAATGATTATGTGAGACTCTTATGGGTTATATATAAAACTTTCTACTCCTGATGATTGCAGAGAGAAACTTGAACACATGACACAAATTATACCCTAAAGACTCAAAAACCAGAAGGGAAATAAAACGAACCCCAGATGTATTTATTTTTAATCTTACGATTTTTAAACTAATCTGACTACTGGCGGGGGAGGGAGCTGATTCATGATTTTTGGACCTTTAGGATTGGTGATACTGACACCGAGAGAACATCTCCAGGAGTCTTATGCCACAAACAGCAGCATGTTAATGAAATTAAGCATTCTGAACTAAACACAGAGATGCAGTACACCAGTAGGCCATTCAAATGGGCTTTATGTGACACACTGCTAGGGATTTCTGTGTCACACTCTAATTAATAGTTTACTTCTACAGTAGCACTTCAAGACAGAATCAAGCCATTTGACCTTTTGGGTCCATTCACTGATTTGTCTGGTGTTGGCAAGTGGATTGTTTTTTATATGTAGGTTCTTGTCTAACTCTAGGAATTTAATTATAAAGTAAATCAGCTCTTCGTGTTGTTTTACTAAAATGGCTAGTTTACTAATATTTTTGAAACAGCAGTGAATTTGAGGCAGTTTTTGGATTAACCGACTAAGGTCCTGATCTTGCAATCAGCTCTGTGTGGGTGAACCCCTGCACCCGTGCAGAGATCACTGTAGGATAAAGGCTTAAGTTAAGAATTGGATGCACACATTATGTATGCAATGTATTTAGTATACAGAATTATCTTTAGATAAGCATCTATATTCCAAGAGATCTGGCAGTTTTGAAGTTGAATATATCCTTTTTAAATGCTTGGGGCAAGGGTGGAGTAAAGATTTTGATTTGAGGAATTATTTTAGTAACACATGTAAGGGTTCTGCGGTGTTAAACGAGGAAAGAAAGAATATTTAGAGTGTTCAGGCTTTGAAGAGCTCGTCAAATTCCTTTTGCTGCTGTAGTGGTTTTGATGAGGCAGGGGAAGGAGTTTCACAAGGTCCAAAAGCGTTTGTCTTATTCTTATTTCTTGTTAGCCAGCTAAATGGCATTACTCTTCTGGCACTGGATCTATACTTGACATAGGTGTCAACACACAGCAAATAATTTTTTCTAACCCATAAAAAAAAATCTTACCTGAGTTTCAATAAATGCAGGACTGACCTAAAGCAAGCAGCATGTATATGACTAATATAGAATAGTAGATGCTTTAATTTATGTCAGTTTCCTAGCCAAACTTGGCAAGATCTTCACCCAGCTCTCATGTAGGGTGAAATTCACTCCAGTGCAAGGGCCTGGCAAAACTCCTGTGTACTGTCTAAGTTCCACTAAAGACTTTTTGCTGGCCCTCTGCTCAGGGGTGAATCTCAGCCATAGAAAATAACCTGTATTAGAATTTTCATGGTGATTTTTTGACATTTATTCCTAGTATAAAACAAGCTATTCAAATGCTATCTTAATAAATGTGGACATATTGGAGCTAAGGGTGCTCAACTCCCTGTAAGATCGGCTCTTTGGTTCTTTTCTCTTATTTTTTTTTTAAACTGGGATGAGTACCCATTACCAAGATGCTGTTGGGCAGTGGAAATACCACTGACAGGATCACATGCAGCCTATAAAATTCCTGTTGCTTTTACTTCCAGTTGACAGGCATCCTTTAGACTTGAATATTGGTGCGTAACCTTCCCAAAGACCTCTGGAGCTGAAATATTTGACAAGAAAACTGAAGCTCAACGCCAAGGTCTCCCCTGCTCATGAATTTTTCATGTCTTTGTTTGAAAAATGCTAGGCATTAAAACCCTCTTGTTATCTCCGCTGTAAAGCACAGTAATTAACATTCGCATTGTAAAAAAAAAACAAAAAAACCCCTGTCTTGTTTTTGTTGAAGCTTAATTGCTTTGTTGATTTTTATCTTGTGGATTTGTGTGTTAGTGAATTCTCCCCTCTCTTGCTCTTGTTTCTTCCTCCTTCCTGCTGTCTTCTTTCTTATTCCCCGCCCCCATCCCTTCTTCATAGAACCCAATCCCACCCTCACTGAAGTAAACGAATCGTCTGCCATTAACTTCAGTGGGAGTAGGAGCCCTAAGTCCTCCTCCTTATGAATTGGGTCAATTAGCCATGCTTTCAATTAGTTGGCATTGTTAATGCTTTCGTTTGCATTCAGGTGTTGATTAGCTGTTTTGTCATGATACCTGGGAAAGCCTTAGCTTGTGTGATTTCCACATCACTAAGAGTGCTCTATCTTGTATTGAGCAGCCAAAGTTGAATCACTAATACATAGCAATGACAGGTTTCAGAGTAACAGCCGTGTTAGTCTGTATTCGCAAAAAGAAAAGGAGTACTTGTGGCACCTTAGAGACTAACCAATTTATTTGAGCATGAGCTTTCGTGAGCTACAGCTCACTTCATCAGATGCATGCCGTGGAAACTGCAGCAGACTTTATATATACACAGAGAATATGAAAAAATACCTCCTCCCACCCCATTGTCCAGCTGGTAATAGCTTATCTAAAGTGATCATCAGGTGGGCCATTTCCAGCACAAATCCAGGTTTTCTCACCCTCCACCCCCCCACACAAATTCACTCTCCTGCTGGTGATAGCCCATCCAAAGTGACAACTCTTTACACAATGTGCATGATAATAAAGTTGGGCCATTTCCTGCACAAATCCATGTTCTCTCAGGAACAGGAGAGTGAATTTGTGGGGGGGGGTGGAGGGTGAGAAAACCTGGATTTGTGCTGGAAATGGCCCACCTGATGATCACTTTAGATAAGCTATTACCAGCTGGACAATGGCGTGGGAGGAGGTATTTTTTCATATTCTCTGTGTATATATAAAGTCTGCTGCAGTTTCCACGGCATGCATCTGATGAAGTGAGCTGTAGCTCACGAAAGCTCATGCTCAAATAAATTGGTTAGTCTCTAAGGTGCCACAAGTACTCCTTTTCTTAATACATAGCAATGACTCCTTTTTACTGTTCTCTTCCATTATGAAGTTTTAATAGAAAACTATATCCCGTGTCGTTAGACAATTCCGATGAGGTTTCAAGTTTACTTTTAGATGATACAGTTCTGCATATCTCACATTAGAAAAGGGCTGAAAGGACACACACAGGCTTATCCAGAAACATATGTCTAGATCTCAGAGGCCAGCATCCTGACAAAATATTGTTGCGCTGGAAATGCATCCTGGGGAATAGCTTCTAAAGCTATTTTTAATCCCTTCAGTAAAAAAGCAAATTTCCATTGTCCTTAAAGCGAAAGACTCTTTATCTGATGTGAATCTCATAGGAAAGGAGAGTTAGATTATTTCGGGACTTGCTTTTCTCAGGAGACACAATCTGAAGTTCCCCACTGTAATACTTTCTAGTTTTGAATCCATTTCACTCTGTGTCTTTGCTATCAGATCTGAAGAGCTACATGTTCAGTGTGCATAGCATGACCACTCATTAATAAATATGACTGGCTTGGACTGAAGGCACACAATAGGTCACTTTATCTCTCTCAGTCTTTTGACATTAAATAGAGTGAATTATTCTCCTTGTTAAGACTGGGTCCCTTTTAACCCATGTTGTTGGCTCAGAGAGTCAGTTATTGGCAGCTTTTCAATAGATCTTATGAAGATCAAAACTTCTGTTCCTATAGCTTTCTGAATTTGCTATGCTATGATTATCCACACCAAATATGCCTCCTTCTGCATATTTGAAGAGATTCACACGTTGGGGTCCTAATGGCAACTGGATACAATAATTTCAGTTGTATTATTTCTTTAACATAATTCTCATGTAAGATGGTGCCTAGAAACCTGTTCGTTAGGGCGAGATAGCTATTTATATAGAACAAATATGGTTTTATTTACCAACTTGAAATATGACATCACTAATTCGTCACAAGTCACATCATCATCTTTGCTTTTGCACCCACAGTTACTAAAATTAATAGGGGCCACTCTCTTGATGTTAAAATTCTTTATACAGCTGAGTGGGAATAGGCATCCAACTTCCATGGGCAACTTTGAAAATCTAAGCCTTACTGTTTTCAAGAGGAAAAGGAGTACTTGTGGCACCTTAGAGACTAACCAATTTATTTGAGCATAAGCTTTCGTGAGCTACAGCTCACTTCATCGATGAAGTGAGCTGTAGCTCACGAAAGCTTATGCTCAAATAAATTGGTTAGTCTCTAAGGTGCCACAAGTACTCCTTTTCTTTTTGCGAATACAAACTAACAAGGCTGTTACTCTGAAACCTGTTTTCAAGAGGACAGCACTCTCTCTTCTGCACTAAGGACTTTCCCTTGTTCAGGAAGTCATATGCGCCAGGGTCTGGTCCCAAGTCAACTGAGTCTTTCTGTTGACTTCAGTGGGCTTTGGATCAGGTCCCTGGGCTGTAAAAGATCAAGAAAACCCATCAGTCAATGAGACTAATCTTCCTCTTCCCCTCAAACCCATATTCATAGCAGGCTCACCACACTCAGTCGAACTGTTGTGATGCTTAAGGATGGACTTTCTGAAAAGAGCTCTGCATGGAACATTCTAAGCTCTTTTGAAAATATGGCCCTAATTGTGGTTGGTGAACCCTTCCAGAAATTCTGTCCTGAGTGTCCTCAATTCCCATTCACTTCAAGAGGAGTTGAGTTTACTCAGTATCTTGCAGATCAAGCATTTGGATAGGAGATGATATTTTTGCAATGGTGCAGAAATGTCTCCATATGCCAACTTCTGCCTTGGATAGTCTTTATCTGCAATAGTTCCCTCTGCTGGCAAAGTGAATTTTAAATGATGTTTCAGAATCTGTGACAATGAAGACCGTCTCCATTGTGTTCCTCTTCTTTGATTTTTTCCTATGTTACATATTTGAGTTCTACGCCTAGGCTACGTCTAAACTGCGAGCTGGGCTGGGAGTCCCAGCTTCTGGCGACATACACTGGCTCGAGGAGCCACTAGCGTGAGTATAAATAGTGTAGCCGAAGTGACACAGGCAACGGCAGCGCGGCTTAGCTGTGCGGAGTACAAACCTGCATGCCCCCTGTTGGTACGCGCTTGGTACAGCTAAGCCATGTTGCTCCTGCCCGTCGTACCATGGCTGTACTACCATTTCCACGCATACTGGTTCTCATGAGCTGGGAAATCACTTCCCTAGCTTGTAGTGGGGGCGTAACTTGAGTGTTATTCTAGGCCATCAGCCTAGGGCAGTCTATGTGAGGGAGGCTTCAGAGGTACAAAACAGACACACAATAGAGCATATAACATTACAGTGACATGAGTGCGTTGGTATCTTATGAGACACTGCAGTCCCTGTCTGATGTATTTAGGCAATATGAGTAGGGTACTGTATCCTAGAGACATTCATGGTGGCCCGCAAGAGTAAATCAGCTGGCCTTGGTGACGCCACCTGCTTTATGCGCCACAAAAGAAAAGAAAAAGAAAATGTAATTGCTGGTGTTAATGGAGAAATAGAGAGGTAATTCTATTCTGCATGACTTTTTGCTGAAGTAAGCTGCTATTATACAAAATGTCAAATTACTGTACACTGCAAAGATAATACAAGGTGTTTTATGCACTCATTGGTATGAATGTAGGAGTATAGGAACTTGATAACCACAGTTCAGATGTCAGGCAAACTTATCTACCGTTTTAATCATTATTAATTCACCAACAAACCCCAGAGCAGACATTTTCAATGGCAAGTCCTAAACCTTAATGCAGTTAAGAAAGGAAATGAATCTGCTGATTACCTTCATGCCAATCTCTCCAGCAATCCATTGTAGGAGGACACAATCACAACTTGAAAGATTTGCAGATCATTTGCTTTAACCAACGAAACAAAGCAAAATCTGTATCAAACTGATCATTATTGCTTAAGAATTTGAAGCAAAAATACCAATATAATTTCAAAAGTTTTAAGTATAGTTTAGTTTTCATAAAAGTCTCAAGGACTCTCTCTCTGCTTCAGCTAGTAGCACTTAAAATATTTACTGTTACGTGTGGAGAATGGTTAAAGGCTTTAGCCAGCAGAAGGGTCGTTATTATTAATAGTATTTTACATTTTCTTAATCTGAATAGGGCAACTTTAAAATAATTTGAAATAAGAGCATGTGGGACTTTTAGAGCAATCAGGAATCTCAGGGAGTTTAATTATCCCATTAAAGAAAATTCCACTGTGGAATTTAAGATTGACGAGGAAGAAAGGAATTTAGCATCTTTTGGATGATCGAAGAACAATCCCTGGAACAAAAGCTTCTGAACGTAATTTTTTCGCTTACTGTAGATGGTGAAGAGCATTAAGCCTCTAAAACTTTTAGTTAATATATGTCACCTCCCGCAGTTTCATTTTCTTGAATCTTTGAGCAGATGTAGTTCACATTTGTAACTGGCATGATCTTCTCTATCTGAGCTTTCGTGATTTTATGAGGTGAGACCCCTGAGACCCAATGTTCTATTCCCTTAGGGTGACATGTACCCCCGAAGTGACTCAGAGTGTAAGCTTATATCTGTTACACTGACTAAACTTTCCCTCTGTAGTGGCACCAGGACTGTCAAATCAGTGGGTGGCATGCTTTGATTGACAGTACCGTTTTGAAGGTCGTTCAGCTGAATGTATTCAAAGTGAGACAGATGCAGCTTTTTTTTTTTCCAGTTCTTACTCTGATTAATTGCCTCATTCAATTTCGACTCTATTGCGGTTAAACATTAATTCAGTAGGACTTAATAATGTATTCATTTATGATCTTGCTTGTGCATTAATGACAATGATTTGCTGTTTTTTTAATTATAGGGATCCATGCAATGCGTATTTTACATCCACTTACTGAAAAATGCTATACTCTTGTTCTTTTATGTCAGATAAATTAAATACTCAAAGAAGTGCTGAAGTACTTTGTGAAATATTTCATTCTAAATACTTGCAACAAATATGTATTGCGGCAGATGCTGGTTTAAAAAAAACAATTGGAAAATATTTGTAAATACCTAGGAATTACATCTTTTTTATACTTTGTGTGAGTAATTGTCCTAGTCATCTTTGCAAGAACACAGGATGGAAAAATGTACAACCTACTTAATAAGAAAGTGTCTTTGTTTCATTTTAACACTAATTAGAAGGTTTGATTTGTTTTGGCTTTCTTCTGTTTAACTTCTTTTCAGTAACTCAAGCATTCTAGGATGAGTGATTAAATATGGCTTCGGCTTCATCACAGCATGCCTTCTAATCAACAGGCATTGATGATGTACCCCCATCTTCCTGTGCCCCTGCATAGTCTTTTTGAAGTCGGTTCATAAAGGAATTTGCTAAGCTTTAAATCCTTACTTATTCTCTGAAATGGCTTTAAGTTTCCACACTTTTTGCATTGCTAAGATTTTCATGGGTCACATTTCTTCTTCCTTAGAACGCAGAGCAGTATAAAGCCAACTTAAATTTTATAGACCACTACCTGCATTTCTGTGTCTTGATGATAATTTACGTACACATTCACGTGATGGGTGTTTCATTGCTTTGAGCCTACTCTCCTGCTACATTTAAACTTGATGGTTATATCAAACTCATGATTTACCTAGGTGTGAATTACCATTATATGCATTCCTTATTCCCAGGTGCCAGTCTATCCAATCTATTGTATTTATGCTCAAGTACACAACAGTAGAGTTATATTACCTTTCTCTGCATGGCACTCAGTATACTCTAAGTACTGGCACAGTGGTACTGAAGATGTACCTAGAGGTGAAACTTCTTTTTTGCCTTATGTGTTAAGTAGTCATGTATCAGGGGGTAGCCATGTTAGTCTGTCCACAAAAACGACAAGGAGTCCGGTGGCACCTTAAAGACTAACTGTTGTGTTAGTCCACTGGACTCCTTGTTGTGTTAAGTAGTGTTACTCTGTACTAGGATTCTCTATTGATGGTGCTCCTGCCTGCACATTTATGCCTTTCCTATGGTAGCATTAATACTACACACAATTCCTGCTAGCATAATTACTTAGTTTAGCTTGAAAGGTCTGATCACCTACAGCTAAAATGACACTTTAATGGGGATTACAGTTTTCCAGCTCAAGTGTTCAGCAGCTTTAATTAAGCAGGAAAAGGCCAGATCGGTAGCAGAGTCAACATCACTCTGTTGGATGTCATTCTATTTCTGTCCAGCACTGTGTATTGGTCACATGCGAGTCACTGTATACAGAGTGCGTTTTTACCACAAATGGCTTTACTTATTCAACTCTTTCATTCACATTCTTGTGTCTTTCTATTTTCTCTTTTTCATTATTTGTTTGTACAGTTACTATCTTACTTTTTCATCTACTGCTGCTTGGGAAGCTTCTACCACTAAACAGTACACATTGTCCATGTCACCTCATTACACTTTTGTTCTTCTTTTCATGTCCCAGATTGGGATTCTGATTTTAAGATGAAGACTAAAGTGGATTTCCTTCTCTCTTTCTCTCCATTCCCCCAGCATCCCCCATCCATTGCATCTTCTCCACTGAACACTGTAAAGCAGGGCAAAGTTAATATTGTTGTCTTGTCCCTTAGACCACAATTCAGGAATTTGCTTAAGTATTTGCATAAATTCCACTAAAGTCAGTGGGTCTTCAGCCTGGGCTTAAAATTAAGCACATGCTTAAGGGCTATCCGGAATCAGGGCATTAAGCTTCTCCATTTCCACTATCTGTACTTTGATTTAGAAGGCTCCATCAAACTCCAGTTGCAGTTAATAGGAGTCTTTTTTTGTTGGCTTTACTGGGAGTTGGATCGGAGCATCTGTCAGTATTATCAGCTTTGGTTATTTTTTCTTTCCTAACGAATTTCAGTAATGCCCTGACTCTTCTCTCTCTCTCTCATTTTTATTTATTTATCCACTTTAATTTTAGAATGTTTAATAATGTCTCATGGGTTCTTCAATCTTCGGGCAGTCTGTATAAATTTCTGCACAGGTTTTTTTTTATTTCCTGATCTGGATTGCAGTGGGGCAGAAACCAGACCAATCTAGAAATTCTAATTAGCACTGTAAATCTTCAAAGCATTGTACAAACATTAGCTAATCGTATATTAATCATGCTGAATTTTACAGTGATTTATGTATTCTCTCTCATGTAGTGTACGTTACAACCTTTCACGTTACTGGGCATAGCTCTTTGAAAGACGAGTCCCAGTTCTTTGGGATGCTGATCTTCTTGGGGGGGGGGAGGACGGACAGTTACCCAGTAATAATTTGTCCTTCTTCTCTCCTCATCTTACCCTTTTGGTACTGTTGTTTCTCAGGTAGTTCCTAAAGCAACTTATCCAAAGCCAATGATGATTAGCCTGATCGGCTCATTTTGCATACTGATATTGATTTCTGCTATTATGGGGATTTTGGAGTTGCTAAGGACTATAGGTTTCATTTATGTTGTAGGGGGGAAAAGCATGCCATATTGCCCCAGAATCAATTCTTCTTTTCTGTTGGGCCTATTTAATTCATTTGAATCCATCTTTCCTCTCTATCCTTTTCCAAACAAAATAATAAGAAACTGGTAAGGTGTCAATCACAGGCTGTGCAATGAAAGTATAGTGCCTCTATGTTAAGATTATCTGTGTAAATGTAATCCTGTTGTAAGTGCACTGTAGTCTGATTCACATCTTCAGAATGTCAGGCATGATCTAACCTCAGGGTCTAATACCAAAACCGGTTTATTTTTATTTGGTGGGACGATGAGCAATAGAAGAGAGAGGAATTAGCTAAAGAGCCTCCACCCATTAAATGCTGGTGAAAATTTGGACCCTCATCCTGCAATATAGGGACAGATCACTCCAACGCTGTGAAGCTCATTGCAGGATGGGAGCCTTAGTAATACCAAAACTTCTGACAGATATCTCTACTGGATAATGTGTAAAACCTCATTCCTGTGATAATTAATAAATCCTGCCAGAATCCAGGCTCATGGGGAAGGCTCAGAACATGTATTAGCTACACTAGCACTCAGCTCAGCCTAAGATTGCTGAGGATTCTAGGAACAAATATTTCACACTGGGCATGCTCACAGGATTAGTGGCGTTATTAGTCTATTCTAAGATTCCATGCTCTAATTTGCTTTAAAATGTCCATGCTGGTAACTTGTTACCTCTCCATTCAGTTTTAATTGATTAAGGAAGCTTTCTAAACTCTGAGCAAAAAATATTTAGAGGTGTGCTCTTGTCACAGTGTTTAAAACTTTTGTAGAGGAACACCTGGCATATTGAAGAGAGACTGTTTCCCTTACAAATTAAAAAAAAAAAAGGTAATTCTGTGTTTTAAAAGAAACAAATAAAAAAATCAACTTTAGGTAGCCAGCCAGCCAGTTTAAACTGCATTAAGATGTCTTCCACTTACAATATACATTTTATTCATTTGCTACCGTTTTAGAAAGTGCACTAAAAACTTTTGTACCTAATTGAAGAAACCTCTTTAAAGTTCACAGTCACGACAAGAATGTGTGCATGCACTGACGGGTTGCAAATATACATACATTTTAAAATAAAATAAGAGTTCCACATTGAGGTTACCTGCCAGGTACTGTGTTTCATGGCATCCTGTTCACCTAAATCAATACAGGGAGAGCAAAAAAATGCTTCATTGTAGGAGTTTCTTTCATGAAGGGAGATGCAGATCACTGACCTTGGGGCTTGGCAGATAAGTTTAAAAAAAGCAACTGGTTTTCCATTATTTTATTCTAATATGTAATTATTAGTAATGTTCAAATGTAACCATATCTCATTATTTATTTGGAATCTTCATTTAAACAAGGGGATACATGGAGGCTTAATAAAAGCTTTTCAGCTAATAATAAAGTCACAGAAGTAGAGGGAAAAAATTCACCTCAGGCAAAATCTTTTGAAAAAAGGAAAACAGAAATATTAATAATGTTTTACCCTTCTGTAGGATTTTTCCACTAAGGTTCACAAGAGTTAATTCCCACAACATGCTTGCGGGAGAGTACTCTCTGTGTGTGTGTGTGTATATTACAACACCCATTTAACATTTAGGAAAACTGAGCCAGGGAGAGATTACAAAGCAAGTCAGTGGTAATGCCAAGAATAGAACTCCTGAGTCCTGGCTCATAGTCCTGTGTTCTAACAACGCTTCCTCTTCTAGCTTCAGTATACTTACAGTGCAGTTAGAGCAACTTGACTTTCAGTATTAGATATTGTAATGCACTTTTTTAAGAATCAAATTAATAGAAATGATTTTATTAACTTACCCTACAGGCATACCTCATAATATCTGTGACTGAGGAGTGGCTAAAAGGAAAGAAGAAGTATATAGCAGGGATAGCTATATGTATGCAGCACAGCTTCACTAACTGTATTTATGGCAACATCAGGACATTCACTGATGCAATGATCATGAGCCTTGAGTATCAAAGCATGCACTTAGGGAGATAAATGGGAACTCTTGATGGGTTCCCTCATCAAGATCAAAGCTCTTTATAAGTCTTTCATTAATTTGGAAACAAGTACTTAGATGATTGGTATAATACATCAGGCTATTGATGAAAATTGGGATTGAAGCAGATTTTTTTAGATATATCAAAGAAGGGCCACTCAACACAGTCAAACACCTTTTTAGCAAGTAGTAATAGTAAGTCATAGATGATTTCATTGGATCAGGCAGAGTAGATATTGAATACACTCACAGAGGCTGTCAACAAAAGAACTCATCTTTGATCAGCTCAGTTTGTCCTTTGCATAACCAGAATTGTTAACAATAACTCACAATTTTTAACAGTGAGAGTGATTAACTATTGGAACAAATTATCAAGGGATGTGTTGGAATCTCCATCTTTTAATGTCTTCAAATCAAGACCGGAGGCTTTCTTGCAGATATGCTTTAGTCAAACACAGGTTATTGGGTTTAATACAGAGGTAACAGGATGAAATGTAATGGCCAGTGGTAGAGGAAGGCAGACTAGAATACCTAATTCTCCCTACTTACAAATATTCACAGAGTTTAAGGTATCTAGTCTGCAAGATAAAAGCTTCACTTATAAAGGAGCTGATCCTCCTTGGTTGATGAAAGAGATTGGACTATGTAATACACATGGAAAATATGAGATTCTTCTTACATAATAGGAGAGATGATACATTAGCCATACAATGAATAAATTATAGTGCAGCTGATCCTGGGGAGCCTTATCATGGTGGGAGAGAGCTCTTTCTGTATAGATTCTGACCAAACTGTCTAGAGCTTACTCATAGAATCTTAGAATATCAGGGTTGGAAGGTACCTCAGAAGGTCATCTAGTCCAACCCCTGCTAAAAGCAGGACCAATCCCCAACTAAATCATCCCAGCAAGGGCTTTGTCAAGGCTGACCCTAAAAACCTCTAAGGAAGGAGATTCCACCACCTCCTGAGGTAGAAGAGGCTTCATCGGATTTCATATTTTTCACAAGCTCCAGGCATTTGCTCAATTGCAGTGTATATTTCTTTAATACTGAGTTATCCATTTCAACAGGGATTAACTTGTGCAACATAGGCAAGTATGTTCTAAACTGATGATGTTTTACACAGCACTTAATTGTTTTTAGAGTCCCACATAGGATACTCTGATGGTCCCTAAGGCAGCGGTAACTTTATTCTATTGGGTCTTTGAGTCTGCTGCTGATATTCTGGTTGGCTTTTCATTTTTAATTGACAAGGCAAAAGACTATCTGCCTTTCTTTCCTTCTTCATAATGCAGGCTTCTCTTTAATAACATCAAACACTATGATTCCTCCATTAAAGGCGAATTAAGTTCTCCTGTATCTCAAATTAGCTCTCTGAGGGTGGCATCAGCTCAGTCTCTTTTATGTTTCAGTCCTAGTTTTTTAATCTGTTTCTAATTCATTTCAGCAATTTTGCATTTCTGTTTTAGTGGAAGCAATGCTCATAAATTCCTTCTTACGACATCTATAGCTGCATCCTAGATTAAACCTATTCTAATACAGCTCTTCTCATTAAGTGTTAAATATTCTTGCAAGGCTACTTTCATTTCATTCAACATCAGTAGATCATTTAATATAGAGTTGTTAATTCTCCATCATATGGCAAGGCCACATTATGGTGATGCTTTTAATCACAAGATTATCAGGGTATGATTTGAGAAGGATATGTTGACTATATTTTGCCTTGGGGTAGATTTTGAAATGTGAAGTTGCCAAGGAAACAAACCTGGGATAACATTACTAATTCCTGACTCTAAGAGTTGTCTTTCCTGGTAATATCATTTGTTCAATATACATGTTTAGAAAAGACATCAGTTAGCAGAAAAACATAATCTAGTACCCCATGAAGTGGTTTTATAACTCAGCCTGTGGTATTACTCATAATAATATTTTTGTTAATATGTTTTTTCTCTATGGCGCTCAAAGTCCTTAACAAATATAGGTAAATATTATTATCCGTATTTTACAGATGGGAAAAATGAGGCACAGAAAGATTAGGGCCTACATTTTCAGAAATGACTGAGGATTTTGGGTGTCTAAGTTTTTGACTGACCATCTTAAGGCACCTTAAAGGGGCTTAATGTTCACAAAGTGCTTAGCACTTACCGTAAAGGGGCCTCATTTTCAGTGTCTCATGCTGAACATCCAAAATCACTGGTCTCTTAAAAACGTAGGCCTAGGCAACTAGCTTATGACCAAACAGCAAATCAGACGCAGAGCCATAAAAGAACCCATGTTTCCTGACTGAGTACTATCCACTGTGCCACACTTACTCCCTTTTTTTGTTATTTACCATTCAAGGTAGGAAGCAATGTTACAGGATTGGCTACAACACAGGAAAACCTTTATATGGTGGAACTTAATGAAAATAATGTACTTCTCTGAGTCTGCCCTTCTGTAGCCCTCTGTGCATTCTTTTGGGAAGAAATCAGTGCTTCTTTTAGAAAAATGCCAGACAAAGGGATCGGTGTCAGATGTTGTGGTAGATTCTTTCCTTACGTTTCCATTCTGACGTATGCTGCATCAAAGGGCACTGCATGATGAACGCAACCCTGCCAATCAAGACACTCTGTTTTATATCACTTATTACTAAATTGAAAATGGTGTTTTACTACAGCAGTAAAGGGCTGGTACAGCGTGAGGTACATTTTTATACAACTCTGTGAACTTTGTCATTGAAAACATTATAGCCTTGAATTTGAGAGCACAGGGGAAAGCAATATAATTTGATTACCTATATTAATCAAGTAGAGTACAACATATAAAACCAGTAATGCGTAAGTCTGACTGGAGCCAGATAACCCTCTTGTGCATCTTAGAAAGATTTATTTTCAGTAATATAATTCATTTGACATGAAAGTATCATAATTGCAGTTGCTAGGAAGGACTTTTTTGGGAGGAGTGGGGGAGGGGAGTAGGGAAAAAAATTGTCAGGGTTTCAAGAGCAGCTTCTTCTTTTAAAGCTCTGCTTACTGAAAATTGAAAACAAAGATTTGTTTTTGCAGTTGTGACCGTTTTTCATTAACCAGCTGGGCCAACAAACTGGTTTGCTTTAAATGGTATTTCTGCTGCATAAACAAAAGTGTGCTAGGTGTGATTTAAAATGAAAATTTAAAAGAAAATGTACTTGGGGGAGACTGCATTCAGTTCCTGCCGTTCTCTGCATGTATTCCAAAAAAGCTTGCCAGAAGCCCCTGGGCTTTTTAGTTACCTGTGCAAACATTTCATGTGAACGCTGAGGAGACTCTTCCCACTGTGTAGCTTCATTAAAAGGCTTTAAAGCAAATTTAAAGGCATCTAATTACGCTGCAGTCGATGAAAACTCTTCCTGTTATTACATGTGTGGTAGTGACATGCATTAATAATGCTATTATTGTGAGTTGCTATTGATGCATTTTACTGCTGCTTGTGGCTACGAGCCATTTTCAGCAGATGTAATGGCTCTGGGGTACCAAAATGCAATATGAAAATCACAACAGGTACAAAATTTACTTCCAGTACTATTGTACCTCCTATGTATAGCAGCAACAGGCCTGTATTCTTAACTTCAGTATACTAAGTAGAGAGTCGTTAAAGTGGACAGCATGAAGGTATTTTCCAGTTTCTCAAATAGATTTTTATATTCACTCTTGCTTATACTAATTGCTTGCAACTGAAATCAGTTTCCTTAATGGAATATTTTTGGGATGATGACTAATACATACTAGTTTGTTCCATCTAATCTAATCATAGGTGTTTCTAAGGTTTGGTAATTATGCTGAATAGCAATTAAAGGTAGCAATAAGCATGGAAGGAGGGCAATATTTGTAGTCCCATCCCATTGCTAGTCCACAATGGGGGAGAAGGGGTTGTTTTTTGTTATCTTTGTTCTTTAATTTACTGTTCTTCATCTACTCCTCCTCTTGAGGTGTTCCTTCTTTTCTTCTACTTTTCAACCATCCTGTTGTGGCTTAGTCCTGGAGAAAGATATCACTACTGAGGAAAGGCTTATCAAAGAGTTGGGGCTTACATTTATTGTTGTCAGTTTGCTTGGGGAGACCCAGCTGTTAACATCCATCCGTCCATCCATCCATCCAAGCAGACATTTGCTCTGAAGAAGAAATATATGTAAAAGTAAATAAAAATATTAAATTTGCAAACAACAACAAAAAGTGGGTTGACCCCCCCAAACTAATTTTAAGTGTTACAGGAGGGTCAGTTACGGAGGGTTTCAAATGCACGTTAGGCTCCTTGAGAACTTTCCAGAGACTCCAAACTCCATCTTTGAGGTCAGTGCAGGCCAGACTATCTTTCCAGTGGATACAAATGGAATGCAAAGGTAGGTAGACGCTTCCGTAGATAAAGTTGGGTAGAGCATTGAGGATTTGCAGGTTGGCAAGAGCAAGTTGGGTACCCAGGGGTTACTGAAAGGGAAGTGAAGGAATGGGTGAGATGAGAAGGTAGAGAGTATTCAACGTTTCAGATAAGCACCCACAATTTCTAATCTAAAGTGAAACCTATCATTTTCAAGTTTGTCTTTCAGTAGTTCAAGGCAAAAGCTGGTTAATGACAGGGGCCCAGTCCTCAGATACTTCACTGCATAACATTCAGTAAAAATACACATGGGAACACTCCAGGCAATGGTTTTCTTCACCTCCATGACCTACCTATCTCTACAGCTTTGAGGGCTGGATGGAGTGAAAGGAGGGAGTCTGTTCAAATTTGACTGTTGAAGAGTTGCATTGTATGCATCTAAAATTTCTGTTCCCTTTACACCTTGGATTTAAAATGTTCTTCAGCTGCCATCTTAGTAATTTTTTGCCCAGGGCCTGTACTACCTACTAGTACAATCAAGGAGGCCAGGCTGTCCTTCCCTCAACAACCGTGATTGAAGTGTTTTAGCACATACGCTGAAAGCTGCCTCAGAGAGGAAATGGGCTTCTGCAGATGACTCCCTGGTTGTGTTAAATCATTAACCAGATTGAATGATGATGTTCATGCAGACATGACTGGTAGTTATTATAAGGTTTATCCTTTATTATCAACAACAGCAAACAGTTTTTTATGAGTTAAATTGCAATGGGATTAAATAACATTGATTATAATGTTAATTATACATAAGTCTTCTAAGTCATACATGCGACAGCACCAAAGACTTTCCTTTTGGGCAGTTAAAAGGCCTTAACAGAGCCATGTATCTGAGTCACCTGAGTAACATTAGGACATCCGCTGAAATTATTATATAGTGTACTTTGTTTTCCTGATTTAAGACAAATAGGGAATGCTGTAGGTCCTTCTCCCTTTGATTAAATTTCAGGTCCAAATTCCAAATTGAACATTATGTAAAAATAATGTGTATAACCATGGGAATAGATTATCTTGTATGCAATTTGCGAGCTCTGCTTGGTGTCACCACTTGTCCTAAGATGGCCATACCTGTAAAGTTGTTAAAGAACTTGGGCCCAACATTTTCAAATTTGGATACCCAAAGTTGGGTTTGTAAAATACACCTTTTTTGGAATTAGGTGCCCAACTTTAGGCATCCAAGTTTGAAAATGTTGGGCACAAGTTCTTTGACATCAGTCTTGGCCCAGTTTCTTTTAACTCCTCCCGTGACCTGGAACACACATTGTGCATATGTGTGGCTATGTGCATGTGTTGATGTGTAGCCCATTCTGTGGTTTCATTGCTGCCATGTGAAAACCAGTAGCTCTACTTTTTAAAGAATGTGTCTGGATGGGGAGAAGCAATGGCTTGCAAAGGAGTTAAGTTGACAGGATGATCAAATGGGACAAATGCAGCTCTTTATTTATAAAGTAAAATAAAATAAATATTCCCATGACTTAGCCATAACAAATCACAGCATATTCCATAGCCACAAGCTGCTGTTCATTCTGGAAGGGTCAGTTTTATTAAGTATGATATGAATAGATTAAAAAGCACTTTATCTACTGAGTTCCTTGCTGAAATTTCCTATAACAGCTTCCTGCCATTTAATAGACAGCCATGCATGTTCTCCACCAAATATATAGGTAAATGAAATTCCCAAACAGAGTTACATGCAATACCGCAGGAGAGCTAAGAATATCTAAATGTATTCCAGTCATAGCAGAGGCACATTTAATATTTCTTAGTGTTTTAGTGCTTTTGCTCCTTTTGTTATCCTATTGTAACATGGATATAGCATTTAAACGTACCCCTGGACTAGATAAGGCCCAAGTAGAAAAAAAAATTGTATTTACAATAAGCTTGAGATCTCTGGACAGATAGCTATGGTTACGGTGAGGGATTACCATAGAATGAAGTGACATCATGACTTTTGGTCAAATCCAAATAACCCAACCTCCCTCTTTAAATTTAGTAAGGCTTATGTAGTCAAACCACAATTGTCTTCACCCTTCACCATTGCAAATAGTTTGCTTTTTGAGTTAATATTTGCTGTTTGCCTGACTCCACTTCCTGGGACTAGGACAAGGACTAGAGTTACTTCATGTTAACATCTAGGCTATAAGCAAGGTCACTGTTGAATATTATACACAGAATATGCCAGCTGCGAGGATGGGATGACAGGGCTGGCAGAGTAATTGAAAATTCTCTCTCCATTTTACTCTCTCTCTTTCTCCTCTAAGGAGCCATCTTGGAGTGTGAGGATATTGGGGAGCCACAATCTCATAAAGCTAAGTTGGGCAGAACCAAGAGGCTAGGAAAGCCCAAACAAGCGGTCTGATTGGAAGGAGGGGTAGGATGAGCCACCTGTTAGAAGCAGGTGAGGTTAGTCACATTTTAAAACTACAGAATAAAAAAGAAGTAATGAATCTTTCTCTAGCTTCTCAGTGAAAGCCCATGTAGAGCACTGACACTGTGATGTCTCCCAAAGCGTCTGCCTAATGAAAAGAAAATGACTGACAGGTCACACAATGCCATAGTAAGTGCGGAATGAAAAGAACTTGTCATTGCCTCTGAAGAGGGACAAACCAGACTTCTTTTCTTGTCAGAGTTCCCCCCGTGTTGTAAATTGATGAAATGCAGTGTCAGCCATTCAACTTTGTGTGCGCTGTCCTTTCAATTATCCAAAAGCAGCCTTAGATTTGCACCATTGAGCAGTGTAGAAAAGAATTGAAAGAGGAAGGGATGAAAAAACTTCAGTTCATTATTTGCCTGGTATGTGTAAATACTGGGCCAAATTCTGGCCCTTAGTTAAACCAAAGGTAGGTACCCCATCTATATCAGTCGTAGAATCATAGATGGTAGAGAGAGAAATGATCTACTGGATCATCCACTCTATCTCCATGCCAGTGCAGGCTGTAATTAACCATGGAGTTGAAAATGTGTGTCTGTCTATCTTAGTATTTTCCAGTGAATGCGTCCGATGAAGTGAGCTGTAGCTCACAAAAGCTTATGCTCAAATAAATCTGTTAGTCTCTAAGGTGCCACAAGTACTCCTTTTCTTTTTGTCTGTCTTAGGGTTCCCTAAAGCATCTATCACTATAATGTCAAAGCACTGTAATGGAGGGGAAAATTTGTCAAATTGTCAGTGAATGGACCTCAGCACTTATGCTATGAGGTCCATACTTATAACGTTGTTAAGAATTGAACTAAGACTAACTTTTCAATTTTGACAGGTTTCAGAGTAACAGCCGTGTTAGTCTGTATTCGCAAAAAGAAAAGGAGGACTTGTGGCACCTTAGAGACTAACCAATTTATTAGAGCATAAGCTTTCGTGAGCTACAGCTCACTTCTTCAGATGCATATCGTGGAAACTGCAGCAGGCTTTATATATACACAGAGAATATGAAACAATACCTATTCCCACCCCACTGTCCTGCTGGTAATAGCTTATCTAAAGTGATTTCCAGCACAAATCCAGGTTTTCTCACCCTCCACCCCCCCACACAAATTCACTCTCCTGCTGGTGATAGCCCATCCAAAGTGATAACTCTTTACACAATGTGCATGACAATTAAGCTGGGCTATTTCCTGCATAAATCCAGGTTCTCACATCCCCCCCACCCCCATACACACACAAACTCACTCTCCTGCTGGTAATAGCTCATCCAAACTGACCACTCTTCAAGTTAAAATCCAAGTTAAACCAGAACATCTGGGGGGGGGGGGTAGGAAAAAACAAGAGGAAACAGGCTACCTTGCATAATGACTTAGCCACTCCAAGTCTCTATTTAAGCCTAAATTAATAGTATCCAATTTGCAAATGAATTCCAATTCAGCAGTTTCTCGCTGGAGTCTGGATTTGAAGTTTTTTTGTTTTAAGATAGCGACCTTCATGTCTGTGATCGCGTGACCAGAGAGATTGAAGTGTTCTCCGACTGGTTTATGAATGTTATAATTCTTGACATCTGATTTGTGTCCATTTATTCTTTTACGTAGAGACTGTCCAGTTTGACCAATGTACATGGCAGAGGGGCATTGCTGGCACATGATGGCATATATCACATTGGTGGATGTGCAGGTGAACGAGCCTCTGATAGTGTGGCTGATGTTATTAGGCCATCACCATCACAGGGCCTAATAACATCAGCCACACTATCAGAGGCTCGTTCACCTGCACATCCACCAATGTGATATATGCCATCATGTGCCAGCAATGCCCCTCTGCCATGTACATTGGTCAAACTGGACAGTCTCTACGTAAAAGAATAAATGGACACAAATCAGATGTCAAGAATTATAACATTCATAAACCAGTCGGAGAACACTTCAATCTCTCTGGTCACGCGATCACAGACATGAAGGTCGCTATCTTAAAACAAAAAAACTTCAAATCCAGACTCCAGCGAGAAACTGCTGAATTGGAATTCATTTGCAAATTGGATACTATTAATTTAGGCTTAAATAGAGACTTGGAGTGGCTAAGTCATTATGCAAGGTAGCCTGTTTCCTCTTGTTTTTTCCTACCCCCCCCCCCCCCCCCAGATGTTCTGGTTTAACTTGGATTTTAACTTGAAGAGTGGTCAGTTTGGATGAGCTATTACCAGCAGGAGAGTGAGTTTGTGTGTGTATGGGGGTGGGGGGGATGTGAGAACCTGGATTTATGCAGGAAATAGCCCAGCTTAATTGTCATGCACATTGTGTAAAGAGTTATCACTTTGGATGGGCTATCACCAGCAGGAGAGTGAATTTGTGTGGGGGGGTGGAGGGTGAGAAAACCTGGATTTGTGCTGGAAATCACTTTAGATAAGCTATTACCAGCAGGACAGTGGGGTGGGAATAGGTATTGTTTCATATTCTCTGTGTATATATAAAGCCTGCTGCAGTTTCCACGATATGCATCTGAAGAAGTGAGCTGTAGCTCACGAAAGCTTATGCTCTAATAAATTGGTTAGTCTCTAAGGTGCCACAAGTCCTCCTTTTCTTTTTTCAATTTTGGATGCCAGAGCTAGATTCACATCTTTGGCTGAAAGAGTATGTTACCAGTACCTCGCAAGTTGGATTAAGAAACACAAAACATAAGTAAGATGCATCGCCTGGTGTGCTGACAGTTATGGATAAGAAAACGCTTTCAGATTATCAGTTTTACATAGAAAGAGATTTTGAGCCAGATTCTCACCTTTGGTCTTCCTTTCATGATCACAGATTCTACCGTGTAGGTTTCTCACTTGTGTCTAATCATGCTGCAGCACGGATAGATTCTGGAAGAGAGACCATTTAGTCCCTCCAAAGAGTCATGGAGGGCCTGTTGACTGGTATACTAAGGCCTGAGGCCAGATGTCTGATGAAACCCCAGACCTTCTGTAATTCAGTCTTTTATTTTGTGATTCTAGCTTGTTTAGCCTTCAAGAAGGATTCTTTTGAGTGAGGTGTGAGCAGTACTCTTTGGACGACATTGGGTGCTCATATTCTTTGTTTATATGAATTTGTTTTTATTAAACGCCCTTATATTACAGCAGTGTCCATCGGGTTACTCTAGAGTAGAGCAGAAGCTTGCAGTGTGCCATAAGAAAAGGTGGCACCAGATTTTATATTTCCCTAAAGGTAGAAGAAGTTTCATATTAAACTAATCATTTTTAGACAGAGTATGAAGAACCGGCAGCTCTTAGAATCCTTGAGGATCTTATGAAATAATTTGGAGTTAATCCTTTTTTTAACAAAATTATTTCACGTAAGAGAGGAAAAAAATCCATTTTCAGTAGAAAAAGATGTGCTTGTCAAACCCAAGCAATGATTTTCCAGTTGCTGGCTTTTTTAGTTGTGCAGCCTTCTAATATTTCTGCCTGAATTCTTTCACGACAGAAGCAAATGAAAATTACACCGTGGTTTTTAGGTCTCTGTTCCCTGATTTTTGCTTGTCATGTCATGAACTTCTTCGAAGCAATGAAATGGCAGCCATCTCCCTGAGAGCTCCAGACAGATATCTAAAGTTGTCTTGTTAACAGCTTGTCAGAAACCTACATTTCAGTCTCACTGAGTTTACATCATGCAAAAAAATAATAATAATAATAATAAGTTGCTGGAAATTATGATTTTTACAAGTTCTGACATTTTTCTAAAGAACTGAAATGCTCAAGGCTGCTCTCTCCCTTAACAGGCTGTGGTGTTTTGGGTAATAATATTCTGCGTTGCAGCAATTGAACATCAGAGCAACATTCAGTTTCTTCCCTTTAACATGTTCTTTGAATTATTTAAGGTATTTTGATGTAGGCTAGAATTTTTAACAAAGTCCTCCAGCTTTTATCTTAAAAAATCAAAAAGGTTGAGGTTTTTTTCCCTTTCCCCCTCCTCTTCTCCCCTCTTTCTTAGCTCTCTTCCCCCCCCCCCCGCCCTTTTAATAGATCCTAGCATGGATCATCAGGGGACTGTCTTTTATGTTGTACAGCGTGAAATGACTAAGTGTCAGGGTCTTCCTTGATTAATTTATGAATGCTAAGGAAAAGGAAAGGGGGAAAAAAAAAAGTCCATGAGGGATTGACCCTAAGATGCAGCAGATCAACTTGATTTTTGAAATTAAAAGGGAATATTAAACAGTATTTTAGCATTGGTTCCTTGACCCAGAGAGGTAAGGAAGCTTGCACTGTCTGACGGAGTCACACCTCATGAGAGGAATGCATCTTTCAGGATGGGTAATAGAGTGGAGGAGGTGCTGAGCATTTTTAGAGTTAAATCTGAGGCAGATTGGTGGATTAATGTGCTCTGCCTCCAAGGTACAACGTTCACCCACCCCCCTCCTTCTCTCCTCTCAGCTTGCAAATGACAGCTGTTGGTCACTTAACAAAATGTCCTCTTGATTGCTGCTTCACAACAGGGGCCCCCTCAGACCAAACAGCAGACAGACCATATGATGCATCATTGCCCCTCAAAATTAGTTATAGTGCTCAGGGCTATCAGCTATCCAGGGCTGCCACTACTAATACACTTGTGCTGTTCTCCTCCCCCACCACCACTTCCCCCCTACATGCACATAGACAAAGGCTCCGCATATACATTCATAGTGCTCATAAACTCCCTTTCCCCTAGCCAAATGCGGAGGAGAGAAGGGGGAAAAAATTGCTGCCCTGAGGCTCAATCTGTTTCTTACAGCTCTACCCTAGTACTCAGAAGCCTAAGCTGGTCTAGCCATAGGGCGATCCTGACTCATTTCATCAAACTGTCAAGGAGCCAGTGGACCTAAGAGGACTCATTCCTGCCTGGGGCAAGTTCAAGTCAACATTTGATTTCCTTCTTCTTTCCACCCCCGCTCTTTTCTCTTGGCCGTCTATGTGCTGTGGATCTAAACTTCCCCCCTAGCTGCAGCAGCTCATGCTTTCTTGCCAGCAGGAAGGGCTTATGGGACTTTATAAAGAAGGACACAGTGGCAAAATTGCTGCAATAAATCAGTGGCCCTCTGACACTTGGCGGTAGCTTAATGTTTTGGCACTTTCTTTCGGGTGTATGCCTCAAGTCCCATTAGCAGGCTTTTCTGTCAGCTTGGCTCATGATAAAACTTCCTCTTCCTATCATCTTAAGCAAGTCCCTGCAGACTTGAATCCGATGCCAGACTTAATAGGAAACAACACCCCTACACACACATTCACAACCATTGCCATAAACACCTCCCTGCAGCTCTGGAGAATTAATTTTGGGGGTGAGAAGAAGGGAACAAGGGGGGAGGAGTCTTTAAAAATATGGAAAAAGAAAAGGAGTACTTGTAGCACCTTAGAGACGAACAAATTTATTTGAGCATGAGCTTTCGTGAGCTACAGCTCACTTCATCATTACAGTGTGTATGGTAACACCCATTGTTTCATGTTCTCTATGTATATAAATCTTCCCACTGTATTTTCCACTGAATGCATCCGATGAAGTGAGCTGTAGCTCATGAAAGCTTATGCTCAAATAAATTTGTTCGTCTCTAAGGTGCCACAAGTACTCCTTTTCTTTGCAGATACAGACTAACACGGCTGCTACTCTGAAACCTAAAAATATGTAGTATTTTATTTTGCTTTTAAACAATGCAAGGTTTTGAGCCTGATGTTTCCAGCAAGCTGGCCATTCAAGGGAAATGAGATGATAATATATGGTTGGAAATAATAACCACAAAATATTGTGACCATCTTTTGGTACTGTATGAGTGGGTGTGTGAGCTATGTACAAGTGGGTGTAGAAAAAATTACTACTGTACTACTTGTGCTGTGCAAATCAGGAGTATCAGGACTGTGCTCTATTTGTTTTAAGGCAGAGACGCATCCACACATCGTCCTACGGATAATGTTTCCCTCTCTTTCCTGGGTGTCTGGCTGGTGAGTCTTGCCCATATGCTCAGGGTTTAGCTGATCGCCATATTTCAGGTCGGGAAGGAATTTTCCTCCAGGGCAGATTGGCAGAGGCCCTAGGGGTTTTTCGCCTTCCTCTGCAGCGTAGGGCACAGGTCACTTGCTGGAGGATTCTCTGCACCTTGAAGTCTTTAAACCACGGGCCAAATATTAAACTGGAGTGTTTCACCACTGAAGTAACTCCTTGTCCGTCTTTAAATCACTGACATATCCAACTTTGGTGTGCTCACCGCATGGAAGAAGGCAAGGACACATATGGTATGGTTTTTAACCAGACCGCAACTTTATTAGTCAAATTACATCCAAGGGTCCCGTCAGGGGGCAGTTCAGACCAGTCACTTGCACCCCATTAAGCTTTTGCCAATTCTTTGGCTGCTCCCACCACAGTGGAAGCCAGTCACCATGCTAGGAGGTTCTCTGGGTGCCTCTACCTGTCTGCTAACAATCCTCCCCTTTACGAAGGTTGAGGCGAGAGGGGACCTTGACCCCCACCCCGCTAGCACTGCCGTCAGTCACCCTGCAACCCTGGGATAATGTCCCGGCCCCTGTTTCACATTTGTCCCAGGGAGCTAGACATGTTTCCCCCATCTCATAAGAAGATGCTCTCGGGATTCCTACTGTGTTACCCTTTTTTTAAGCCTAAATCAGTAGATTTGTGCACTGGGCACCTGCCACAAGGAGCTGCCAGCATCAGTTTGGCTGTCTCCACTTGGAAACAGGAAGTGGCTCTGAGTACAGGGCTCCCTTTAGAGCTCCAAATCTCATGCCAAGTCCTGCGAGACTCCCAGTATTCCCTGGAAGTCCTGTTGAGGCTGGAAATCTTGCAAGAACCCAGCCCACCTTGTCCTTTTATGCCCTCTCCCATCACAGGAGCCACCATATTCACCTCTTGCTGGGCTCATAGCCCCAGCCAACCCTAACTCCAGGTCTTGAACTGTGAGGCAGGAAGCATAGGGGACGGCATATCCCTGCCTGAAATCACAAACACTCGCACAACAGCCACAGAAGACGAGGGCTGTGAGCCTGCACTTTCTAGAGTAGTCTTGTCTCTGATTGCTCAGACATGAGGCAAGATAGTGGGGGCAGATAATAGTGCATAGGGAATTCTGGGATTACATGTGTGGAAGGTAGAAAACCACCACTTTTACCCTCCAAAGCAACCTCTGCCTCATCCTGAATCTGATCTTGCACCATAGCAGTTGATGAGATTGTGATCAAGTCCTCTTTCCATGTTGATTTAACAGCTAGTTTTGCAATCTCTTCAATGTGCTAACTGCAATCCATTTTGACAGGTTTCAGAGTAGCAGCCGTGTTAGTCTGTATTCGCAAAAAGAAATTGTTTGCCTCTCTGCTCCATACCTTACTAGAAAGTTCACTTCAACCTCATTTAGGGCAGGAGGATGGGAAGCATATATGGCCTCTGTGTGGCAGATTGAGCCAGTTCCACTGTGTTTTTCTTTTTTGTTAACTTTCCCTGACTGGAACCTTGTGTTGGAGGAAACTGTTTACAAACTCTGGGGCAATTAGGGTCTGCTTTGCAAACATTCTTGGTGGAATTAAGAGGCAATTGGCAAAATTCAGCAAACAATCCTTTTACAAGCCTGTATGAACATAGTACAATGGGCTGTTTACAGTTTTGCTTATAGACCAGGAGTGTTAACAGGCCTCTAGGAATATCCAGGTAATTGAAGCTTTTGTCTTTCAATGAGCCCCCATAGCTGTCAACAGTTGCCATTCTTTACATTTCTTTAACTTTGTATTTTGACAAGGGCTTTTGTCCCATTGACAACAGCTGCGTGGGAGGTAAAACTGTGGAGAGCTGCTTTTTTTTTTTTTTTTTAATTCCTCTGCAGTTGACATTCCTTAGACAAAGTTTGTGTGGAGACTGGTTGTGTGATTTACACCATCTTAGTTTGCTAGTTCTTTTGAGAGTACCTCTGGAACCCCTCCCATCATCCGAGAACAGCCTTTTCTCCATAGGTCCCTGAGAATCTTGTGGGTCAACTTGAAGTTTTTCCTATTACTTAATTATTCATTTAAACCTGCTCTCAACACAAAACATCAGTCTTTCTCTTTTGACCCAAGGCCTTTCTTTTATCATGGGGAGGGGGGCATAAGGATACTGAAGTGTGTTACCACAGAAACTAAACTGATCTATTGAAATCTACTTTTTTGGGAGGGTGGGGCAGGAAGAGATGACATTGGTTTTGTTTTTCATGTATTTCCCCAGGCGGAATTGCTTTTGCTGTAGTTGCTTCTTTCTTTGTGTCACTCTTGCACATTCAGCAGCCTGAGAGTTCCTGTTTCTTTATGTGTATATGAATGTAAGTTTCTTTAAATTGTTTAAGAAAAACCCCATACACTTAATAAATATTGTAGCTTGGCTTTTCACTGGAGCTGGCCATTGATTTCCTTTGAGAATGGGTGGGAGGTGGAGGAAAATCTATTTGGGCTTGTTGCACACCCTCCATTTTCCAGAGCTTGAGCTTGTTTTTACACTCTCCATTTTCCAGGTCATTCTATATTGATCAGTAGTCCAAATCATACACTGATAATTATAATTATTTCTTGCACGCTGTAGCATTCTTTTAGCTCTATTAGCAGGTTTGATTCAAAGGTTAACATACATAGAGCGCGCTGGGCTTGTTTCTGTGTAGAATCACAGATATTAGAGCCCAGTTCCTGCAAAGACTAAGAACGTGTGTACATTTGCTGACTTGAATAGTTGCAGTGAGGTCAGTGGATCTACTCAGATGAGTAAAGCTTATGTACGTTAAATCTATGCAGGATTGGAAGAGATTGGAAAAGAAATCTAGCCTCTCTCATCTGGTCCATAAGATAAACGAAGTAGTTGTTGCTTGCTGTCCAAAATAGTCCATTTAAAGGCAACATCTTGCATTTGGATTCATGCGGATGGAGCCAAATTTGCAAACTGCTCTTCACCCACGTGGTGCTTCGCTGGCTTTTTCAATTGCAGGATTGAAGCCTCGGTGTTTAAACTAAGGAAAATGTAAATTAAAATGAAATGAAAATCTTTGCTTTCCTTTTCGTTTTTAAACAATTAATTATGGTGTATTTTCAGATTCTGAATTGAAAATCTTATCCTCAGATATCAGATGTTTGTTTCATTTGTATGTCAGTTTATAAAATTTAGATTGCAGTTTTGATGGTTCACTTGCTTTTTACAGCTTTCACTTATCTATGTCAGGCGAAGTTGTGTATCACACAGAGCAAAATTAGGTATCAAAATAAGGCAGTTCTGCACCTTTTAGTAATGGAAGCCATCTGTAATGGATTTTTATACTCATTATGGTTGTGTGGGTCTACCAGATCTATATTAAGCAAGCAAGTTTCCCGTAGAGCTTTTTTCCCTTAAAGCACAGGTAAGATTGTTTTTAGTTTTCTACAGTGCCTTTTTCATTTTTTTCCACATTATACACTACTCAGCTGTAAATAGAGAGACAACCGTGAATCTTCAAAAGCCACTAATACTTATAACCTCCTAGAAATCACATTAGATTTGGATAATAATGGATATTTACATTCCAAAATTATTTTTTAAAAAAATCTGCTTTCAAAAACATTTGAACTAAACTACCATGTTTAGAGAGGCTAACATTTATGTATCAAATCTATGAAATATCTTGGCATGACTAATAGGCAAAAATATATCAACTTTAAAGAAATTGTCAAGAATTATTTTAAAATAAAATAATACTTTTCTGGGCTTGGTTAATTAGAATTTATATCAAGTGGTACAACTGGGTTCTTTTGAATAAGTCTCAGCAAGAATTTCTATTAATGC
The DNA here is from genome assembly GCF_965140285.1 of Lepidochelys kempii. Taxonomy (NCBI): domain Eukaryota; kingdom Metazoa; phylum Chordata; order Testudines; family Cheloniidae; genus Lepidochelys; species Lepidochelys kempii. The sequence continues at coordinate 18,103,651 of NC_136394.1, read as the reverse complement.
TTGTGAGATACAGAATTCTCAAACAAGAAGTGGAAATTACTTGATTAGTTTGTATGTATAATTTTTAAATTACATTTAGAGCTGTTACAAGGTGGTCGGTTGGCAGCCTGGAAAGTCCCACACTTATAGAACCAGTACAACATAAGATATCAACAGTGCAACCTCCCCCTCCACTACCTCTCAGATTTACTTCAAATTTGTTTCAAGTTGGTTACTGTTTGGGCCCTATTTAAAGAGGGAAATTTTCTAAAAAAATTTCCCTCCATCGCTTGCCCCAATTAATCCACACTAGGGGTAGATTCAGCGTATATGAGTAGAAACCTCCAGCTGTAGCCACCACTTTAGCCACTGAGTCATTTATCTATCACTTGGGGTCTTTAAATCAAGACTGGGTGTCTTTCTAAAAGATATGCCGTAGTTCAACCACAAGTTATGGGTCTAGATGCAGGAAGCATTAGGTAAAATTCTCTGGCCTGTGTTATGCAGGAGGTCAGACTATATGGTCAAAATAGTCTCTTCTGTCTTTGAAACCGATTAATCTACTAATCCCATCTCAGTGCAAGTCTAAATGACACAGCAGTCAAAATGATAGCCACAGTGTTGTGTAGACAGCGCCTTAAGTGTGAAAAGATAATTAAGTCTTTTTGGTTCATTCATTCTGTAGCTTGTGTACACCTAAAACACAGTTGAGCCACTGCAGCAGCACCACTGTAGTGCTTCAGTGTAGACACTACCTGCACCGATGGGAGGAGTTCTTCCATCAGCGTGGGTAATCCACTTCCCTGAGAGGCAGTAGCTAGGTCCATGGAAGGTTTCTTCCATTAGTCTAGCTCTGTCTATGCAGGGACTTAAGTGGGCTTAACTACCTTGCTCAGGGACATGGATTCTTTGCACCCCTGACCGATGTAGTTAAACTGACCTAATTTTCTAGTGTAGACCAGGCCAGAGAGACCACAAGAAGTAGTATCAACTGGATGGTGGTTTGGGGCCATGGACCCCTTCCACTATAGGAACTGGACTAAAGTAATCTGTTTCATATTGAGCTCCAAACAGCTGTTAGATGATACTGGCTTTTGGTCACTACTGACTTAGGCTGGATTTCGACCACACAGCTGGAGATGAAAAGCTCCCAATCCCCTAAATCATCCAGTCTCCCTAAATAGTGTATTTATAGAGACCATAATTAGCTTACTGCTCTGACTCTATATCCCTTTTCTTTTTCTCTTAAGCTTTTCGATTGATGCTTTGTCAGTACTGTGTTGAGCCAAGTTCAGGTTCAGGCAGGTGGCTACACACCGTGTGCTGCCAATGCACTTTAATTACGAGGTGCGGTGCCCCTTCGGTCTTAGGCCTGGGCCTCCCCAGAGCAGAAAACAGCACAGCTTTGTTGTGAGGGTCTTTCTGAAGTCAGCAAACATCCACTGGGGCTAGGGACTAGGATGAGAGTCTCTAACAAAGTGATTTTGTCTTTTGAGCGTCAAACATGATGTGGAAACCCCCGGTCTCCAGAAGTGACACTAACCCCTTCTATTTATTTGTTTATTTCATGAAACTTAGCAACATAAGTTGAAAAGTAGGGCATGTGTGAAATTATTTGAAAGGACCAATCTGTATAAAGTTGGGGGGAGGGATAGCTCAGTGGTTTGAGCATTGGCCTGCTAAACCCAGGGTTGTGAGTTCAATCCTTGAGGGGGCCATTTAGGGATTTGGGGCAAAAATTGGGGATTGGTCCTGCTTTGAGCAGGGGGTTGGACTAGATGACCTCCTGAGGTCCCTTCCAATCCTGATATTCTATGATTCCTTAGTGAAGTTTTAAATATGCTGAAAAGTAGGGGGCAACAGCATCTTTGAAGGTTCTGTCACTGAGAATTTAGGTTTCAGTCTAGCAAAACATTTAACCATGTACTTAATGTGTAGCACAAGAGCTGTCCACTAGGCATTGGCTTCCAGTGGTTTCTGAAGATTGCCCTGACAGTGGTAATGATTTGATAAGCTGATGTTTGAAGATGTGCAAAATACAAATGTAGTGCAGCCTACCTTGTGACATTTGGTTCTGTAAGCACAGCTCTTGAAGGGAACAGGGTTGCATATCTCTGAGTTTGCTGCAGTTTTTGGATTGTTTCTTTCCAGAATTTCAGTTTAGGCACGCATGGCTATCGCAGCATCACAGGAATTTTACATCCTTCTTTCTTGCAGTATTTTCCATAGATTCATAGATTCCAAGGCCAGAAGGGATTATATAGTCTGACCTCCTGTATAACACAGGCCATAGAACTTCCAAAACATAATTCTAGAGCATATATTTTAGAGGTTTCAGAGTAACAGCCGTGTTAGTCTGTATTCGCAAAAAGAAAAGGAGGACTTGTGGCACCTTAGAGACTAACCAATTTATTTGAGCATGAGCTTTCGTGAGCTACAGCTCACTTCATCGGATGCATGCCGTGGAAACTGCAGCAGACTATATATAAAGACTGTATATAAAGTCTGCTGCAGTTTCCACGGCATGCATCCGATGAAGTGAGCTGTAGCTCACGAAAGCTCATGCTCAAATAAATTGGTTAGTCTCTAAGGTGCCACAAGTACTCCTTTTATATTTTAGAGAAAATCCAATTTGATTTAAAAATGCTCAGTGATAGAAAATCCACTATGACCATTGGTAAATTGTTTCAGTGGTTAATTACTCTCACTGTTGAAAATGTACAACTTATTTCCAGTCTAAATTTGTCTAGCTTTAACTTCCAGTCCAAGTTGTAACTTTTTCTGCTAAATTGAAGAGCCCATTATTAAATATTTGCTACTTTATACAAGTGCACTCCTTTTATAAGAATTACATTTGTCGTGGATGATTTGATTCTTATAAGCAGTTGATTCTTTCAAGCGGCTTATTTTAGTTAGTTTAGGAATGATTTTGTTCCAGTGGTTTTGATAACTATACGTGGTTGATTCTAATATCAGTGATTCTTATAAATGGAGTGCACAGTGTAACACATGGAACAAATGTATTTAGCTCTTTGCAGTTAACTGAATGACTGAACCTTAAGGGCACCTGAAAGTTTAACAAAGTTTGTGTGTTGTGACTTTCCTTCTTTTCTTTCCTTTAAAAAGTGAAACGGAGCTCAGAAGTGAAAATAGAGTTGCCTAAACCTATGGTGGGCTGTGAGGGGAGACCCAAGTTGCCATGGGATCCTATTTAGCTCGGGAGCCCCATCTCCTATTGAATTGCTTACATTTTTATACTTTAAAATAGGCTCGCCGCTCTTCTACATTTGCGCAGAAGGTTCAGGTGCTGAAGCATTCAGCTGGCTAAGGCTGTTCTACCTGTAGCAGCACATCACCTCTAGAAAGAAAAGGAGTCCTTGTGGCACCTTAGAGACTACCCAGTTACCTATAGGGTGTTCCCAGGTTAACCTAACCACTGCCCGTTGCTGCTGACAGATGGATAAGTCTCGCTGCAGCAGCGTCATTAAAGAGAGATCAAATCAGTAGCAACCAAGATTACCAACGTCTTCGCTTTGAATTCTTGTTTCTTCAGAACTGTGAGAGACACGAGTGCTCGGATGCGCATGCTGATGTCAAACTGTGGCATTTGTCAGTGAAAGGAGGCTGAAAATCAGAAGAGGCTGTTACAGTTTGAAGAAGGGGCGGGTCATGCCACTTTTTAAAGACTTTTGAAACATCTGAAAAGTGTTTGTTGAAATAACAGCCAAAAAATTATTGACCACCCCGCCCCCCCCCATCCATGATCCACATACATTTTTAGGTGGGAATATTATTACTGCAAAAAGTTAGGTGAGAATAAGCTTTAGATTGGAAACCTGTGACAATCTTAACTATAGAATCATGACCGACGAATGCCAGGTTTATTGTGTGCTTTGTACGTATCAAAGAATACAGAGTCGTAGGGTCCTTGGGGATGGTCACTTCATATGCCAAAAGAAAGGAGAGATTGTGTAATTTCTAAGGCAAACCACAGAAAGGCAAGGGTGTCACAGCATAACTGCATTATGTTTCACAACATTCCAATTAAGCTAACTTATTATACAGTAAGGAACAATCCTCCTTCTCTCGAGATTAGAAGATGGGGACTAGATGACCTAAGAAAAGGTTTCCTTTTCTTACTTCGGTAATACAGATGTGCAGATTTCTCACGTCCAGTTTCCATACTTGTGGTGCATGGTCTCAGCTTGTTGAGCCCCAATAAAGCAGTTCACAACATGGATTCCCATCCTAACCTCTGTTTGCAAATGTGCGCTGCAGTATCCACGCACGGTGAACTAAAATTCCAGTGGAATCCAGAAGCCCCACAACAACTAGACGTTTCCACTCTGTGTGGATTTATTTCTATCTTGCAAATGTAAATCTTTCTGACCTGTGGCCAATGAAATCCATACACCCCTAAAGATTCAGAGTTCTAGTTATCTTGCCATCGCTTGTGCAATGAAAATGAAATATTCCCTTTTCAGAAACAATAAAAGAGTTTGCTCTGAAACTCTTTAAATAAACACTTTTCGACTTGGGTTTGCAATCTGATTTTAAGCTAAACTATTCAAAATAATTTATTTTAAATATTTTCAGTTACCATTATGGGTACCACTAAACTGATTTAGAAACTGTTGCCACCTTCACAGTTTCCTCATTAAATGACAAAGTGCTTATCAAGCTAGGGGCATCCACAGCTGTGTCTATACATTTTCAGAGTTTTGGATGAAAAGAGGCCAAGATTTGTATTGAAATATCCATGTGACATCCAGTGGTTGTTGCAACACATAGCTGATTGTCTCATTTGATTAAAGCCGACTTTGTGTGTGAACATCTAATTCAACTACTAGCACATTGTATTTTTATTAAAAAAAAAAGAGAGAAATCTGCTGCTAGTTTGCATATTTTATTTATTTTGGCAATGTAAAATGTATACAATGAAAGTGTACACTCTGTTCATTGAAATATCTATTAATCAGCCACCTGAAAGATTGTAGATGATGATGCAGGAGTTTCATTTATATACAGATATTTCATGAAGCCTTTTCTCTCTCTCTTTCTCTAATCTGCAGTGTGACAGCGAGAGTGATATTGACGATAAGGTAAGACTGAATTCCCTTTTTCCATATGCTTCACCAGCTTGAAAATTCCCCTATGAGAAAAATAAAAATGAATCTAACAGTAACATAATATTTTCTTTTAGCCTTCATGTCAAATTTAGAAATATCAGTAACTTGTATCCGCTTCACAAGATGATAGTCTCAGCCTTTGCCCTAAGCTTAGACATGCAGCCAAGCTTTCTGTTGCTAACACAATACCCCTTCTTGATTAATGTGCTAGGGTTTGGTAGGATGCAAGTCACTGTGTTGGCACTATCTTTTTGTTTTGGAGAAAGACTTCCCTGATAACTCCTCAAGAGCCAATATTTTATTTATAATAACCTTTGAACATGTCAGTTTTATAATGGGTTTAGAAGATGGACAACTGGTACTGCACTGTCTATGAGGATAGGTAACTGTCAGGAAGTATTTTGTCATGTTGCATGCATTTTTATCACGCAGCAGTGATTTTTTCTGACCTTTTTGTTTGATATGGATGTTAGACAGTGGGAGGTTATAGCAATATGTTTTGGTATATGTATAGGGACTTCTTGTTTCATACCATTGACCTCCATTCTTGTGCTTGAGCATCACCTTTGCAGTGAAAACAGACAACCCCTAGTGGAAGCAGCAGCTGCTACATGCTTTTGAACATCAAGCATTTTTAAGTCTTCAGCGTCCCCATAGCCATCCGTTTTAGCAGATATTAGTCTCAGGTAAAATCTTCATCAAACCTTTGTTTTTCCAGTCCCTTATATCCATGCATGAGAACCAACAACATGCACAGATTCCACTGGATCAGCGTTACAAATGTAAAGGCTGAGTTCTGAAATTCCTTATCCTGTTTGGCAGCACAATTGCCTGTAACCATAGGAAGAAGTGAATTCAAGATGCTGCATTGAAAGCTAATGCTAACTAAGTTTTATGAGGGTGGGTTGGTTGTTTTTTGGCATGGGTTTAAAACCAGGAAAATGTATGCTGTCCTTCATTTTTTCATTGTCTTCTTTTAAAAGTCCACTCAAATATCTAATTTTCCCTGAATGAGACAACAGATACATTTTGGCAAAAAGTCTTAAACAAAGAGGAATGTTTTAATCATGGCTCTTGAATGAAAAAAACAGTGGACATTTTTAGTAGACATTTTGTTTTTGCAGCATATATTTCTATGGCTGTCTGCCGCATAAGGATAAATAATAACAGAGGGTGATTTTTGGCAGAGAAACAGGTTGAATTTACTCCCCCAAAGCTTGGGTACCATAGGGTTAAAACATTTCTTACACTGCGCAGAGAAAGTAAAAGCAATCATTTAGAAAACAGTTTAAAAGATCTGCCAGTCAAACCTCAGATGAAGTTGTAAGTGACATGTAGTTTTATTATACAGCTATGCTATTAATGATTATCTAAATTACACTGGTAGACCCAGCTAGCAGCATTACATCTGAGACTGACGTTTGTTAGATTAGGTTTGACTTCACCTTGTAGTGAAGAAATTGAAATCTGAACAACATTGATTAGCTTTCAGAATGTGGGATCTGAGGTTACCTTTAGAGGAAGCGGCATTGTGTTTGGCTGGTAACTTACTGTCCTCTACAGCAAATGAAAGACCATTCTAGCATTCCATACCATTATTATAGCATTTCATATATATCTGTAATTGGACCATCCAGTCTCATACATGTTCCAACTACCCCCTCCTTTTAGTAAATCCTGCCTAATCAAAGTACTTTCTGTACCAAAAAGGGAGAGAGAGCAATTGTCTTTTTTTATATCTCTTCTCTGATCTGTAAAGACATGAGGCAAGACCTCAGTTTCATTAAGTAGGTCTCTGGCGTTAAGTAAGGTTGCCTTTTGTGTCCGCAAAGACATGTGCATGCAGCACCAAACTATAAGCACCATTATGGCTGAAGCGGAGGGATCATGGAGCAGGTCCTCAAAGAATCAATCCTGAAGCACTTGCATGAGAGGAAAGTGATCAGGAACAGCCAGCATGGATTCACCAAGGGAAGGTCATGCCTGACTAATCTAATCGCCTTTTATGATGAGATTACTGGTTCTGTGGATGAAGGGAAAGCAGTGGATGTATTGTTTCTTGACTTTAGCAAAGCTTTTGACACGGTCTCCCATAGTATTCTTGTCAGCAAGTTAAGGAAGTATGGGCTGGATGAATGCGCTATAAGGTGGGTAGAAAGCTGGCTAAATTGTCGGGCTCAACGGGTAGTGATCAATGGCTCCATGTCTAGTTGGCAGCCGGTATCAAGTGGAGTGCCCCAAGGGTCGGTCCTGGGGCCGGTTTTATTCAATATCTTCATAAATGATCTGGAGGATGGTGTGGATTGCACTCTCAGCAAATTTGCGGATGATACTAAACTGGGAGGAGTGGTAGATACGCTGGAGGGGAGGGATAGGATACAGAAGGACCTAGACCAATTGGAAGATTGGGCCAAAAGGAATCTGATGAGGTTCAATAAGGATAAGTGCAGGGTCCTGCACTTAGGACGGAAGAACCCAATGCACAGCTACAGACTAGGGACCGAATGGCTAGGCAGCAGTTCTGCAGAAAAGGACCTAGGGGTGACAGTGGACGAGAAGCTGGATATGAGTCAGCAGTGTGCCCTTGTTGCCAAGAAGGCCAATGGCATTTTGGGATGTATAAGTAGGGGCATAGCGAGCAGATCGAGGGACGTGATCGTTCCCCTCTATTCGACATTGGTGAGGCCTCATCTGGAGTACTGTGTCCAGTTTTGGGCCCCACACTTCAAGAAGGATGTGGATAAATTGGAGAGAGTCCAGCGAAGGGCAACAAAAATGATTAGGGGACTGGAACACATGAGTTATGAGGAGAGGCTGAGGGAGCTGGGATTGTTTAGCCTGCAGAAGAGAAGAATGAGGGGGGATTTGATAGCTGCTTTCAACTACCTGAAAGGGGGTTCCAAAGAGGATGGCTCTAGACTGTTCTCAATGGTAGCAGATGACAGAACGAGGAGTAATGGTCTCAAGTTGCAGTGGGGGAGGTTTAGATTGGATATTAGGAAAAACTTTTTCACTAAGAGGGTGGTGAAACACTGGAATGCGTTACCTAGGGAGGTGGTAGAATCTCCTTCCTTAGAGGTTTTTAAGGTCAGGCTTGACAAAGCCCTGGCTGGGATGATTTAACTGGGAATTGGTCCTGCTTTGAGCAGGGGGTTGGACTAGATGACCTTCTGGGGTCCCTTCCAACCCTGATATTCTATGATTCTATGATTCTATGATTTCAGTCTTTCCAATGGGCCTGATAGTGCAAATGCCCTTCATGTGGAATTCCGACTAAATTCATGGAGCACTTGGAGAATCAGGCTCTGTTTACATTTGATATTATACATAAGGGGACAACTGTTGGTTATAGATCTTAATCCTGCCCTGGCTGATACAAGAAGGAGCTATCAAAACGCTGGCCTGAGTGGCCTCAACAAAGAATTCTTTATGGTAGCCTGAGAGATTGCACTGGGGAGTATTTCTACTCCTCAGAACATTAGCAAAGTGTGCCCTCTAATAACATTTCCTGCCCTTTGCAGCCAGTTGTAGGGCTAGACATATGCTCTAGCCCACACACCACACTCTCTAAGGGATAAGATGTATGGACCCTGCACCTTTCTTAGCATTTTGAAGTGCTACAGAGAGATCCTATCTTGCTGCTTGCTCAGCAAGAAGCTCTCTGTGCCATCTTTATAGATAATAATACACACATACCCTTTGAGCACTAATTAAATGCAGGGCAGCATTTATTAATAAAATACTTTGCACTTACATAGCATTTTTCATTTGTAGATCTCACATCACTTCACTAAGGTGGGTTAGCAGCAGCCGCAATCCCATTTTATGGGTGGGGAAATGGGAGAGGGGAGAAATTGTCCACAATTACACAGAGTCAGTGGCATCAGCTGGGAATAAAACTCAAGTCTTCCGACTCCCAGTTCCATATCCTATCCACTGCCTGCTACTTATCCCTTATTTATTTAGCCCATAGATATAGAGGTTGTTAGAGCTCCCAACATTTTAAAAATGCATACGTTAGAGCAACATTTGTAATTTTTCTTCCCTGTACTAGTAGCTATAAGCAGACCCTTCGTAGTTTTTACTTTTATGCAGTCACATCCAGTACTCTAGAGGGCAGTGGCATAGGGTAATCAAGTTTGAGCACAGTTAATTATAAAGAAGATGAACCAGAACTGAAGAGTGATATTTATAGTTGCATAAGGTGCAGTCTGATGGCAGATTGTGACAGTGCTTCCAAATGATGACTCTGCTGTTTTTAAAAGCACAGAGATTTCAGGTAGGTATACTAATGAAGCCAGGAATTAATGCACCCCTTCCACTTTCTGAGGGAGAGTGCTGCGAATTTCCACCAACTGTTGCCTCAAGTTTCTTTTTCACCACAGAACTCTCCAGGGAAGCGAACGGGGAAATACTTTCTCTCACCCACTTTCCATGATTTCTAAGAACTGTTTTTTTGTTTTTTTTTTAAATGAAAAAATAAATTGAGCTTTTCTACCACTGAGACAAACTAAGAGCTCTGCAAACCATGCATTCCCAATGTCGGTAACATGAATCCCATTACTTCTGCCTTATGTTCATTGAAGGGCATGGATTTGGACGCTGCCGTTAGAAGAATTACAGGGTAGTTTTTTGGTAGCTGTGGAGAGTATGTCACCTTTTTTTTTTTGGTGATGAGGAAAGAGGAGGGGAGTTCGTCTGGTAACGGTATTACAACTATGTTCCAAAATATGCAGTAGCTGCTATGTGAGGCTCATGGTCCATAAACATTGTTACAGAAAATATATACTCCTTTAATAGCAACAACAGCATTAACAGATAGCAATTACCCTTCATTTTCAGGAACAATAAAGTCTCCATTAATTCAAGATTTATGTAGTTATAGCATTTAACACAGGAATAACACCACAGAGAATTGGTTTATACACATGTAATGAGAGAGCTTATGGCATACTTTAGTGAACATTAACATAATAGAGTAATATAAACCATCAACAGTTCCACTTATTGTCTCTTACCTGCTTTAGCAACACTATGAAAAGTGGCTAGCAGCTTGGTAATGTGCTCTGTTAAATGGCGTTCTGCAGAAAGCCAAAAGTCAAGTTGCATAAAACAAGGGAATGAGTAAGCTCTGCTCATTACACCAAAATGTTGTTCTGATTTTTTTTTTTAATAACAGTGCTCCCGACCATGGGTTTTTTTGTTTTTTGTTTTTTTTTTAAAAGCCTCTTTCTTTCTAAGTAATTCAGCGTTCATGTTCTTTCATTCTTGGGCTTCTGTCTGCTGTGTGTGAAATTATGGGTTGTCAGTTTAATTGTATGGACCCTGGGTATAAGCAAGCTCTCCAAATCAAGGGTTAGATATCAGGCATTTCTTCATTTAATGTGGTGCTAAATAAGTCATAGAAAAAATGACATTGTGTTTCCAAGTTAATTAAATGTTCGCTCTGTGTTTATGCTGCAGTTCAGTTTTGTGTTCTAGCTCTGGTAGGAGAGCGTCAAGTAAGTAATATCTGAGCTTGAAGTGAAAATTAAAAAGGGTATTGGTGGAGCTGCCAAAATAGTGTTTTCCCAGTTCTCTTTGCAAAAGCACAGTACATTTGCTTCAGGTTCCTTTGTAGCCCATTTGTTAGACCTTATTCGCGCACCATAATTTAGTTATTCAAATTCAACTTTACCCTGCTACGGTTATTTACTGGGCACTGACAATGTGTTCAGCACCTTATAAATATATGACGGCTTACAGTCCTTGCTCCAAATAGTTTACAGTGTCAGCACTGCCCAAAGTCTTCAGATGTACACAGTACATAGAGCGCTAGTACAAATGTGGGTGATGTAAGAGTCTTGCAAAGGTCATTTTTGAAATGCTTCTTGGAGCAAAAATATTCCCAACATATAATCACAGTCTTTTCAGATAAACCTTTCTGAATGTTTTTCCCCCCATTAATTTCCACTCTGTCATTGATATTCAGCATTTACCATCAGGAACACTGGATGGAGAACTCACTTTGTAGCTCATCGGTGCCCCTCCATAATCAGCTGAAAATTTTTAATAGCAGAAGGGATGGGCAATGTAAATACCCATCCAAATCTATGTCCGTTCCCAAACCAAACCTAACCCTCTGTTCAGTTCTCAGGTTGACCGACTGTCTCTTAAGCTTTCATCCTCCATGCAGGTCTTCCTTTGTCCAATACCTGATGCATCCTCAGTTCTTTGGCTTCCCATTAAAAGTATTCTGGGGCACAAATAGCCAGAAAGCTCCAGACTGCAAAGTGCATTTCACACAAGTCCAGGTGAGGCTGTCAGAACTACAGAACCCTATCTCACAAAAGCAGAAGTTACAGGTGCTGGAGACTTTCCCCTAGCTTCTTAATTACTTCGTCCAGAAATGAGTTCTAGGTGTGCTACATTCTGTTTACTAGAGCAGCTTAAAGACTAAGAATCACAAAGAGCTGAGTCATTGCAGTCTATTGTATCAGCCCTTGTACTCCGGAGCCTGGACTGGTACATGGGTCAGTGTTGAAGTCAAGAGGTTACATTTGCCTCTCTTTGCTTGAGAATGCACTTGTTACCACCCTCCCCAACCAAAATGCAGGATGAATGTACCTGTAGGCTGGTAGATTCTGCTTGTCAGATGCTGTTTCAACTGCTCCCTTGTGGTTTAGAAGATGAGTAAAAAGCTCTTGAAAGAATTGCAACAATCATGCACTCTACCAGGGATCATGAATTATTCTGTATATACTATAAAGAAAATGTAACTTAAAAAGTAAAGAACTTTCATGACATTTCATAATATCCTGACTCTCTTTACCAAACTCCATTTTTTGACGAGAAACAAGATGGCCTTCTGAACAAATAGATTATGTTGAGCTTCGTAATGCCTGAAAACTCAATTTGAAAGCTTCACTCTTTTTTCTGTGCTTTTAAAGAAGTTTGCTGTACTTTCTCTGTTCCATTGGGTTTCCTCTAATTTTGTGTGATATTTTTATTATTACCCATGCATCGCGACTCCGCAGTGTATTGACAGTTGCAAAAACACTTAAGAGGGAGAAATGGTTGAATGAAGTTTTTTATCAGTTCACTTCTGCTTAAGAATAAGATGATGGGTCCAAGCAGGATGCAGTGTAGATAAAAGTGGTGGTACACTCAGCATTTGAAGCTTTGCACTATTTATCGGTGCCCAATGCCAATTTACAGCCATTTGGCATCTGGAAGTTTAAAACCATATTGAGCCAATGTACTTAATATGTACTTTATGTACTCAGCTTTACTATACCCCATGATGTCCCATCCCAGCATTTGCATTGCATTGGCTTGAAGTTTGTCAAAAATCATAGAAAATATACACAAAAAACATGGTTCCCAAACCTCACAGACCTACTTAAGGGCTCTATTTCCCTGGCCTTTCTCACACCTGTGTCAAAATTAGTTGGAGATCTTTGCCTAAATCTTTGGCAGCAGCTGACTTAATTTGTGGTTTACTGCTCCTGACAGTTTATTGGGGAAGCAAAGCGCGCCTTCATCTCCAATAATAAACAGCCCACCCGCCGACACTTTGACAGACTTAATGGTTTTTTATACAAAAATGGACAGACTTAATGTTTCGACTGTAGCGATCATCTGTCCTGATCTCCTTAATGAAATTAGATTAAGTGCACCTGGGAAAATGCTGAGACGGCACATTGCTTTCATCACCTCCTTTAATTTAAAACCAATTTGCGGCGAAAATATTCTCTGAAGCCAAGGGATGCAGAGAGAAAAAAGGAGGGAGGGAGGAAGGGAAGGGGATTTTAAAATCTATCTGGATAGCTGCTGGCAGTTTTAATTCCTTTTCCTGCTGGCAGTGTGAAATATTAACAGCCTTAAGAACTGAGAGTTTAAAGACTCACTCGCTATCCCTTCTGTCTTTCATAGGGAGGAAAGAAACAAAATAAAATCTTTACAATCAAGATCACATCCAAGGACAAAGTCATTTGCATATTAAGGCTTTTAGATTGGGGTAACGGGGGAAGGAAGGCCTGATGGATTTACAAAGGTTTGCTCACCTTTCCTGCTCTTCAAACAGCTGGGATGAATTTCCCTAAAATGTATCATTTCCTCTGATTTTTTTAACTATATGGAAATATTCTTTATTGATTGCTATATACCTTGGTAATGATTCAGTTGTCCAGGGGGGAGGGATAGCTCAGTGGTTTGAGCATTAGCGGGCTAAACCCAAGGTTGTGAGTTCAATCCTTGAGGGGGCCATTTAGGGATCTGGGGCAAAAATTGGGGATTTGTCCCGCTTTGAGCAGGGGGTTGGACTAGATGACCTCTTGAGGTCCCTTCCAACCCTGATATTCTATGATTGATTGTATGTAAACAAAAAGAAAAGGAGTACTTGTGGCACCTTAGAGACTAACCAATTTATTTGAGCATGAGCTTTCGTGAGCTACAGCTCACTTCATCAGATGTTTACCGTGGAAACTGCAGCAGACTTTATATACACACAGAAATCATGAAACAATACCTCCTCCCACCCCACTGTCCTGCTGATTTCTGTGTGTATATAAAGTCTGCTGCAGTTTCCACGGTAAACATCTGATGAAGTGAGCTGTAGCTCACGAAAGCTCATGCTCAAATAAATTGGTTAGTCTCTAAGGTGCCACAAGTACTCCTTTTCTTTTTGCGAATACAGACTAACACGGCTGTTCCTCTGAAACCTGTATGTAAACAGTATTTTGCTAATGTAGCTGTAAAACCAGATGCAATATGTACAATATAACATGGCAAAAGAGCTGAAAACTATTAGAAACATTCCTTGGGTTCATGCTGATGAGAGACAGAAACATGTATTTTTAATTAAAAAAAAGTTCCAAAGACTAAGCAGAATCCCTTTTCCATGAAGGATTTTTCTTGTTTTCCCACTCTGTCTTCACTGATTGGAAATGCCCTAAAAATTTGCTGAAGGGCTTTCACAATTGAGCTACAGTTCGGCTTTAAAAATGCCTGGAATAGGTTGGACTCTTCCTGTATGAGGAAAAAGATCTATATGTGTTAAATGCTTATAGCTTTTGGCATTTCAATTACTCTGTAGTATTGTAGGGTCAACAGCACAGAGCTGCTTTATCCACTACCTGCCTCAGGTTTCCATCTTGTTGTATCAGTAGCATTCAGACTACGGGCAAGTAGTTTGCACAGATTTGGAATCTTTTCCAATTCACTTTTATTCAGCTTCGTTCTTCCAACAAGATTTTCATCAGCCTCGGTGTTCTGTCAGGATACCCACCACATTCTGTGCCTGTCCCGTATCTGACACAGCCAGTCCCCAAATCAAAGAGCAAAATCCCCTCCCCAAATATCTCAGTAGTTAAGGACACGAATGCAAAAAATGTGCATCTAGCACAGTCACCAAATCTTATATTTTCATTTGCCTGTCAGTAGTCAACACTGAGGCCTCAGTGTAAGGAACACTGGAAGGGAATTCCAAGAATATTAAATTTAACATTCAAAATAACAACATGACTGGGACTTGTTCATGCAAATCTTTATCTGTGCAAGTAGAGCCTGGTTTTCAAAAGTTCTGAACGTCCACAACTCTAGTCAAATTCCGCTGGAGCTGTGGATCCTCAGCATTTCTAAAAATCAGGCCAGTTGTCATTAGTCACTTGACTGGTCCTATAGACCTCAGTGGAACTACGTATGTGAGTAAGAGTTCTTGTCAGCAGGCCGCTTATTGTCAATGCATCATTCAGGTGATGTAAGTCTTAGTCTTAGACATGCGGCTCAACAAGAAAGATCAGCCCCAAATGTCCTTGTCCGTAAATACTCGTTCATGGGAAAAGTCTACATTCGCTTTAAGCATATTCATTTATTATTTAATGGAATCAACCTGATAAGTGTTTTTAAAGAGAATCAAGCAGGTGTATGTAGCTGGAATATTATAAATAGAAAAGCAATAGGCTGAAATTGAAAGGGTTCCCATTCATATATAAACTAAGTTGGTAATATCACTAGATCTGAGTTTAATTTATAGTGTCTGCAGCTCTCAAAACCTAAGCAGTCTCTTAGTTCTGGATATAAATATGCTTTCTGAACTATTTATTTATACTAATTGCTGAAACCTGCCCTGTGATATATGATATGCACCACTGTGTATCCTGAACAATCAGACTATGGTTAATAAGGGACCATGAGTCTCTTATTCCCCTAGCCTGAACTTTTTGTCTGTCCCTCATCCTCTCTCCAATCCCCACGGAGCCCAGGACAGGGAAAGGAAACAGAATTGCCTGTTCTTAGGATTGTAGTCGCTATTAATGAGGAAGGCTTATTAGAATGATCACTGAGCTTTCCCCCCTGCAAGGGCAGCTTATAGTCACGCAGTAGAGGACCCTCCTGCAGCCTTCTTTCAGTGCCTCCACTGGCACTGTCTTTTCCATAAAATGCTGGTTTCTTGTCCTCCTTTCCAGGGCCCCTCCCAGCTCTGCCTCTGTCCACCGATCCCTTTTTGTTCTAATGCATCACCCACACCTCTTCCACTCTGCCAGTGCTGCCAGCCTTTCTTCCTTTTGATCCACCTCTCCCACCACTGTCTTCTGGTGTTATTGCTAAGGCCAAAATTTTGCCGTGATTATTTTTAGTAAAAGTTATGGACAGGACACAGGCAATAAACAAAAATTCACAGAAGCCGTGACCTGTCTGTGACTTTTGCTGCTGCGGCTGCATGGTTTCCCCTGCCACCATGGTGGCTGGGAGCTGAGGGGTTCCTCCTCCACCCACGGCGGTTGGGAGCTGCAAGGTGACCCTATTTCCCAAAGAGAAAACGGGACACTACCAGCTGCTTGCACAGGCCACCTCCCCTTCCCCTCTCCCCCCCGAGACTGTTACCCATCGCTGGAACCCTGCAGGAGGCCTCCTGAGGAGGCTTTTGCCCGTCTCTGGAAATCCAACTCCAGTCCCTCGGCCCCTGAAGCTGAAGCAGAAAATGTCATGAAGGTCTCTGGAAGTCACGGATTCTGTGACCTCCATGACATAAGCGTAGCCTTAGTTACTACACACCACATAGCATGCCTTCCATGAAGGTATCTCCTCCTTCAAATCCCTTCTCAACACCCACTTCTGCCATGAGGTCTACAAGAGATCATAGCTAGGCTGATGTGCATTTGGGGATAGTTGATATTTATTTTAATTTACTCTGTTTTATGGGGCTCCTTTTCTTCCGGTGAGCTCTTCAGAGCAGGGATGATGTCCTGCTGTGTGTGTGGAGGTGACCTAGCATGTTTTAGGCACTACTGGAATACAAATAACGCACAATAATAATAATGTGTGCTTATATAACATTTTTCATCCAGAGCTCTCAAAGTGTGCTAAAAGATGAGTAAGCATTATTGTCCTCATTTTACAGGTGAAAAAGCTGAGGCTCAGAGAAAATAAGTGATTTGCCTATGGTCACACAGTGAGCTAGTGACAGAGTTGGGACTAGAAGCCCAAATCGCCTGACTCAGTCCAAGGATGTGACCACTTCCTCTACCAGTATTATTATTACGCTCTTATTACAAACAGTCTTCCCCAAAACTAATCATTGGACGTTTGCCTTGTGTATATTTATTTTCTTTAATAATGACAGGCATTCCTTGAAAATTAATTAACTTTTAGCTAAAGTGGGATACGTTTTGGATTTGTTTTGTTTAAAATTCATGTTTTTCATGTTACATTGAAAGTCTTGTTCTTGTTGGGACCTTGAAGCTTGTTCTCTTAAGTGCTTTAATGTGGCGAGAAGTATCAAGATATTGTTCTGATCGCTGTCTCCTTTGAACTCTAACAAACAGTGCATACGAGATCATTTGTGCAACTGCAAGAAATTAAAAGGTTGCTCCAGAAGGCGAGCTCTTTTGGTAGAAGTGGAAGCTTCTTGCCGCAAGTGTCTGTATTTAGTCAAATTAATATTACTAGTTCTTCTCAGCCTTCTGAAGTCTCCACAATTCTTTGAAACTCTGGCTCTGTTTGTGCTTCATACATCATTTCCAACAGCCATCAACAGTTTAAGTCCTCAAAAATAATCTCCAGCTAGGACAGTAGGTGATGATGTACAGTGTAAAGCATCTGGAAGGGCAGTGTGCTTTAAATGGATGAGTAAAAACTTGTTTTCACCTATCCCCTTTGCCCCTCACCCCATCTAATATATATATATATATGAGAATGAGGAAGGAAGGGGGAAATACTCTGTAAGTATAGTAATACTAACAGCAATACTCGGTAGGTAAAGTAAGATATTTATTCTTCATAATGCATATCTTAAAATCACTGCACAAGCATTGATTCATCCTTTCAATATCCATGTAATTATAGGTATGTTTCCCATCTTACAGATGGGGAAATTAAGGTAAAAGTGTCTTGCTCCAGATGGCAAAAGCAATTAGAAGCAGAGAGAGGAGCTCCTGACACTCAATCTCCTGCTCCAATCCTTACACTATTGCTGCCTCTTGTACACTCTACATAACAAGTACATTTATTGCTATGTAAATGAGGAGGGGCTGAGATTTTATTTGTACTGTCAGTTCATTTTGGATGGATGGGCTTTGCTGTAATGCTACCCAAAATTAAATAATTCAGTGTAAATCTAAGGGATGATTATCTGGAACTCTAGTGTCCTGTGCTGGGAGATAGCCTTTCATTTTGGTCGTGCAATCAATCATTATGGGTTCTTTTAATATTTACTTGAATACCATACAGCATGAACCCTCCATTCTTGTTTAACATTAGCTTATACGCAGCTGAAATGCAATAAAGCATTACCCTGAGTTTCATGTACTCAAATCCAATTTCCCTTAAATAGCAACTTAGTACAGATATTTCTTTCCTATATGTCCTAGGATAATTGTACATAATTAGCACTACTCCAAGTGGAAAGAGTGAGCATCCTATAACAATAAGACAGGGGAAGTGTGCACAAGGCAGTTAATGACAGATTTCAGAGTAGCAGCCATGTTAGTCTGTATACACAAAAAGAAAAGGAGTACTTGTGGCACCTTAGAAACTAACAGATTTATTTGAGCATAAGCTTTCGTGAGCTACAGCTCACTTCATCGGATGCATTCAGTGGAAAATACAGTGGGGAGATTTATATACATAGAGAACATGAAACAATGGGTGTTACCATACACACTGTAACGAGAGTGATCACTTAAGGTGAGCTATTACCAGCGGGGGGGGAGGGAGGGGGAGGGACTTTTTGTAGTGATAATCAAGGTGGGCCATTTCCAGCAGTTGACAAGAACCTCTGAGGAACAGTGGGGGGTGGGGATGGGGGTGGGGGGAATAAACATGGGGAAATATTTTTACTTTATGTAATGACCCATCGACTCCCAGTCTCTATTCAAGCCTAAGTTAATTGTATCCAGTTTGCAAATTAATTCCAGTTCAGCAGTCTCTCACTGGAGTCTGTTTTTGAAGTTTTTTTGTTGAAGAATTGCAACTTTTAGGTCTGTAATCGAGTGACCAAAGAGATTGAAGTGTTCTCCAACTGGTTTTTGAATGTTATAATTCTTGACGTCTGATTTGTGTCCATTTATTCTTTTACGTAGCGACTGTCCAGTTTGACCAACGTACATGACAGAGGAGCATTGCTGGCACATGATGGCATATATCACATTGGTAGATGTGCAGGTGAACGAGCCTCTGATAATGTGGCTGATGTGATTAGGCCCTATGATGGTGTCCCCTGAATAGATATGTGGACACAGTTGGCAACAGGCTTTGTTGCAAGGATAGGTTCCGATGAAGTGAGCTGTAGCTCACGAAAGCTTATGCTCAAATAAATTTGTTAGTCTCTAAGGTGCCACAAGTACTCCTTTTCTTGTTCCTGGGTTAGTGGTTCTGTTGTGTAGTGTGTGGTTGCTGGTGAGTATTTGCTTCAGGTTGGGGGGCTGTCTGTAAGCAAGGACTGGCCTATCTCCCAAGATCTGTGAGAGTGATGGGTCGTCCTTCAGGATAGGTTCTAGATCCTTGATGATGCGTTGGAGAGGTTTTAGTTGGGGGCTGAAGGTGATGGCTAGTGGCGTTCTGTTATTTTCTTTGTTGGGCCTGTCCTGTAGTAGGTGACTTCTGGGTACTCTTCTGGCTCTGTCAGTCTGTTTCTTCACTTCAGCAGGTGGGTATTGTAGTTGTAAGAATGCTTGATAGAGATCTTGTAGGTGTTTGTCTCTGTCTGAGGGGTTGGAGCAAATGCGGTTGTATCGTAGAGCTTGGCCATAGACAATGGATCATGTGGTATGGTCTGAATGAAAGCTGGAGGCATGTAGGTAGGAATAGCGGTCAGTAGGTTTCCGGAATAGAGACTGGGAGTGGATGGGTCATTACACAAAGTAAAACTATTTCCCCATGTTTATTCCCCCCACCCCCAGCCCCCACTGTTCCTCAGACGTTCTTGTCAACTGCTGGAAATGGACCACCTTGATTATCACTACAAAAGGTTCCCCCCCCCCCCCCCGCCCTCCTGCTGGTAATAGCTCACCTTAAGTGATCACTCTGGTTACAGTGTGTATGGTAACACCCATTGTTTCATGTTCTCTATGTATATAAATCTCCCCACTGTATTTTCTACGGAATGCATCTGATGAAGTGAGCTGTAGCTCACGAAAGTTTATGCTCAAATAAATTTGTTAGTCTCCAAGGTGCTACAAGTCCTCCTTTTCTTAAGGCAATTAATGATTGTATCCTAACCCCCAGCTTAAAAACTTTGGGTTTGTCGCTCGCTTTCCTGGATGATCTCTCTGAACTGGGTCTTCCCACTTCTCTCCTCAGCTGGTCACACCAAAAGTCCATCCTGAAAAACAGCTTTATACAATTCACCTTAGTTTTCACACTTAGCAACATTTTATTGAAGCAAAGAGCACTTTCCTTTCCTTGAGTTAGTGACAGTTTTCTCTGCTAAGCAATTACTAATGACTAAAGAGATATTTATGTAAACTGGAAAACTCTGGGTTTTTTTTCCCTCTGTTCCTCCTTTCTGGCCTTCCTGCACCCCTCCCTCCTAAAAGTTGAGTTTCAGGAGGCAAACCGGTGGCACTGCAAGCTTTCTCTCTGTAACAACATTGTCACCAATAATAGAGAATCTCAACCTGTCAACATTGTATGAAATGGCGGGTGGAAGAGGAAACTGGGGGATGTGGGGGAGAGAAAAGGATGATGCCTATAGTGCTGTCTTTCCACACTGAGACATGTTCAAGGAGAGTAGACTGCCTGCTGGCTAGATGAATAGATAGTTCTTTATAGAGACTCTGTGAAGTCAATCAGACTTAAAACTGATCTGTATTAAAAGTTGGTTCATATTAAGAGCAGTGCTGCTGTAGCTACAACTGTATCTGCAAATAGTTGTCAAGGACCTGTGGATAGCGTGGTTTTAGCATAGTGTCACTGTCCAGTGTGGAAAGGGATATTTTTAAACCAGCTTGCTTGCCCAAAACCTTACCCTATTCATCCTCTTTGCAAATCTTTAGCATTATTATTAGTATTGTTGATTGTTTTTTCATTGCTGTCAACGTGCTTTGTGCTAGATGGGTGCACAAAGACAGAGAGAGTTTTTGCCTAGGTGATCTTACAATTTCTAAACACAGTTCTCACCTGTTTGGTTTCTGTACATAATCTGTGTTCCAACCATGATTAAAAATGGTTCCAAACACAGTTATAAACCCTAGTGTGGCAGTGGCTAGGCCTTAATTTCAAGTTTTTCCCCAAACACTGGTTTACGTTCAAAACAGTATTGTGTAGTGCAGATAATGACACAGTCTGGATTGGATTGGACAGGGTAGGACACAGGGCCAAACCCGGATGTCCTTACTTAGACTCTGATTTAGCAATCTGGATTTCCCTATTCAGCAAAGTACTTAAGCACATGCTTAAGTCCAACACATCTAAATTTAAGCATGTGCTTAAGTGCTATGCTGAATGAAAATGGATTTAAAAATACAGTTACATGCTTTGCTAAACTGGGGCCTTAGTTCTTACTAAGCTGAAACTTCACTGCATGCACAAATTTGTTTAGAGTAAAGTGCATAGCATGTCCAACGCTTCGGTGTGGTTAGCTTTCTTAAATTCCTCTATTCTGCAATCCTCTGTTATGGCTAGGGTGACCACCTTTTCAGAAAGCAAAAGTGGGACACATGCAGGAACCCCTCTTCCCCCGAGCCCCTGCTCCTCCTCTTCCCCCCCAAGGCCCTGCCCCCTGGCCAGGCCAGAAGCCTGGGCCAGGCCGGAAGCCAGAGCCAGGCCACGGTAAGAATCGCCCAGGTAGCCTGGGCCACTGTGGTGAGCCCTGGACCCTCCACCTGCTTTGGGCAGGTGACCGTGGGACCCAAGAGCAGCCCCCGTCCACCGGCCCAGGGCAGGATGGAGGTTCCAGGGCTAGGCAGCTCTTACCCCGGCTCGGGCCTGGCCAAGGGGCAGGGCCTAGGGGGAAGAGGAGAAGCAGGGGCAGGGCCTCATGATGGTGGGGGCTAAGGCCACACACACACACACACACACACTGGGAAGAGGCTGGTGCTGACCCTGAGCCTTGGGCAGGCGTGGACTGGCACCACAGGGAATCTGGGACAAATCATTCAGCCCAGGATCGGGACTTGAACTTTGCATTTCGGGACTGTCCCACCCAGTTCAGGACCAGGGGTGACCTTCATTATGGGCCTGCTCAGCACTTGTAACTCAAGCAAAACTCCTATTAGTTTTGCCTACCCAAAGAGTAGGCATTTTTGTGGAAAACTACCTTGCCTGAAGATCCCAGAAGAACCAAGTGATAAAGGAGGTCAAGTTTGCTGCCTAATTCAATAGACAAAGTCCCTGTAAACATTATGCTCATGTTATCCTTTGTGAACTGAACTCCACAGTTCCTCTAAGAATAACAGCATTGATTGAATCTGGTGGGTTTATAAAGCATTTCTGGTCCTCTCTGAGCCATATTCCACAGCACAAACTTGGAGAAGCCAAGAAAAATGCTGGCCTAAGTTTGGAGAGAGTTTTGTTTGGAGGTTTAAAAGCCTTTATGTTCTACAGACACCCCCACCCCACCCCACCCCCAGATCACAGTTAGCCTAAGTTTTATGGAAAAGCAAGTCAGCCAGAATACAGGGATCAGAAACAGTTGCTGACCAGATCTTGATTTATTTGACAGTTTCAGTAATAAAATAATTATTTGTCTAACTCTTCCTGATTAGTCTGAAGAGTCCTGCCAACCTTAAGAGGATTGACTAGTCAGGAAACCACTGGCATTTTGGCTGCTCTTTTTGTAGGGCTGCAATATTATTTGCAATAATTTTTTCATTTATTAAGTTTGGCATTTCAAAATAACTCTCTGACGTGATGTGAACATTTTCCACACCAGCTATAAATCTGTTACGGAGAAAATTACAAAAACAAAATGACTCCATATTGCTTGCAGATGTATTCTGTAAAAATAATTGTTTTTCACTGGATTTTAATGTTTCTGAGCCTTTGTAAACATAATGCCTAAGTGCTTTTATTCAATAAATGTGACCCATTCAGTAATTGCTTGCACATTGCAGTCCGGTAAATAAGGAGCAGATTTTGACCAAAATCTGTGTAGCATTTAAGTTGCTTAGGTCACAGCCTTAGGGGAGAGACGGTGAGAAACTTGTTTTTTCAGACATAGAGGACTGTGGCTTCAGGAACCAAGACAAATAAGCCATTTCTCTTTCATTAGTGGATTCCTGCTTTTAGGCAAGGTTTTCTTTTTTTTTCTTAGTTCAGTAAGGCTGGGAATTTCAAAGGAGGCAAAGGATGTTAGGCATGCAGTCCTGTTGACATTTTGTGGAATTTGGTGTACGTAACTCCCTCAGGTTCCTTTTAAAATCCAAGCAATAAAAGGTTGTCTTCAAGTCTTTTTGTGGAGAGTTCTTCAGATAGGAAACACCATAAAAGAGAGAGTAAAATAAATGCGTGTGTCTGCGTGTGCACACGTGCATAGGTCAAAAAGGTGTCTGTCCCGGGTACGTATACCTTTCATTTTTATATTTTTTTGTTTTAAAATGTTAGCAGCACTAGAGCCTGCAACAAAGCAAGAAGGATGGTTTGAATAAGCATCCTGTAGTCTTAAGCTTGGGAAAAATGTCAGTTAAAAAAAAAAGTCCACAAATAATTAGATATTGCATGCTATGCAAGAAAATGACCATACAAAGCAAAAATATTCCAAAAATAAAATTCAAGGAAAAACAAAACCAAATAAAAACCACATGGACTGTAATTCCTGCATGAGATTTGTTTGGTACAGTCCTAAATGGAAGGCTTCAATCAATCAGTTTGCAGATAGCACTGATGAGCTCTAATCACGGTTTATGGAAATTGGTATTATGGGAGATATTCCCCCCACCCCTGTTGTGTGTGTGTGTGTTGGGGGTGGTACCCCAGAGCCTTCTTGCAAGGTGCTGAGTCCCCTCACTTCCAGTGGAAGCTCAGCCAACGGGACTTGAGAGCACCCAGTATCTCAGGCCCTCTGAGAGTGAAGGTGCTGAGTTTCATTGGAAGGTGATATCTGCCATTCTCCAGACACACCTAACAAAAGACAATGGGTGAAATCCTGGACCTTTTGAAGTCAATTGCCACATTCTCACTAACTTCTGTGGGGACAAGAGTTCACCCAATGTCACCAAGAACGTGCCACATCTCCCATCCCCACCCCAACACCCTCCACTGCCACAGGCATCACTTAACATAGAAGAATGTGAAGTCTTCCTTTATATGCCAGTGAACACAGATCTGGAGAAAGTATATTGCTGTCTCGTATTGCCAGCCAAACACGGTGATGCTGTCCTAGTTGGCAGGCTCTCAGGAGTAAGCTGGTACAAGAAATGTTAACTTTGTGTGTATCAATCCTTGATCCTGTGCTGCTATTAAAAAGTGAGTGACAACAGCCCTCTTAGTCATCAAAGACCATCCCAAACTAACCCAGCCTGTCTGTGTCTAATTCCTTCCCTCCCTTCACCCCCAGAACTAAAACCCTCATGATACCCCACAAAGATTTGCAGCTGTTTTTGCACATAATTAAATCATCATAGGTAATCCTTGTCTGGTGGCCTTCAGTACATAAATGGGGAAATTGGAGTGAACCCACTGGCCTGATTTAATTCATGGGATTCCTGTGCAGATTAGCTGTTTCAGAAATGTAGCTGTAATGATTCCAACTCTGTCTTCTGGGGTATGGCTTCTGATGGCAAAAACAATGAAATAGATGCTGGGATTCCAAATCTCAGCAAACCACAGGAAAGGGTCATTCTGCACAGCAGCTGCCCTCTCATTCGAAAGGTTGGAGATGATGCATAGAGGGAGCTTCCTGGAGTAACTTTGTGATCTGAACTTGCACTGCAAGTGCTTGAATAAGGGCTGGGACTTGCGCTATGCAGTGGTGTATAGACAGTGATGAAGTCCTGGAGATCAAGCCGACCCCAGGCCTGGTGAGGAGATGGTGATGAAATCAAGCATGGATGCAGTGGGGATAGATTTTGGTCATCTACCATCCAGCAGTCAGAGCTCTTTCCTGGGCAGAACTCTCTGTTGATATCTACTTTGTGTTTGGAGGGTGGGGATAAGACATTAGAAAGAAGCAGAGAGGTGAAAGAGATATAGGGTGTTAAAGCTAGAAGTAAAGCAAGGAACAGCCCTATAATCTTATTTGTTATAGAATGTGGGAAAATGAGTGTAAAACAGGACTGACTTGCATCAGAAGCATGACCAGAACTCAGTGTAAGTAGCAGAAGCACTATGGGATTTCCTTTAACTTTTCTTTAGTCAAAAAAAATTAGCTAATGAAGCTATCGTATCTTTTTCACCAGTTAAAGAGTTGGTCCTATGTCCATTTGCAATAGGGTCTGATCTTGCTGTGGATATGCATTTCTCACTAGTACTGTGGAATCTGCATATAATCTGGCTTCAAGGAAGTAGAATAATTTGCGTGCATTATCTGAGACATTTCTATAGTGCTATAAATGCACAGAGTGCTTTGCAAAGCATAGACAAACATAGTCTCCATCCCAGAAAGCTTACAGTCTAACACACATCTTACAAACTAACATAATAGGGCTGGAAAGTCGAGATGCCAATTTGCTTAATATGGGAAATCTTGGCTGTTGGTTCAAGACTGTGATTTTGAGTTTGGAGTATTTGGCTGTCGTTTCCCGTTGCATCTAGAAATTCCCTTCTGTTACTGGTTCATATTTTAAATGTGGTACCAACTTCTGCTTTTAAATCTAAACACAAATCTGTTTCGTATGATCTGGCTTTCTCTTAAACACTGAAGATGCTGGGCTTGCTCATTTTTGTAAAAGAGTTTGGGTTATAATGCATGGCATGAAAAGCACCTTAGAAGAGAAAATGAGGGTTGTTTAGTACTGATCCTTGAATATTGGGAACTGTACATTCCTTCAAGAGTCTATGGAGGCTATAGCATTTCTCTATGCTGTGAAATAGAAAGTTTTGTGTAGCCCTGCAGTGGGGGTGGGATTTGTTTTGTGGGTGGGTAGGTTGCCGTACGTTGTCCAACCGCTAAATCAGTGAGACCAGTGTGAAAAACAGGGACATACCAAAGACATTTTCTCTCACAGGATAATCCCTCTAGGGAATTTTATATGTTGTGGATTGCCATGATGTATGCTTTTTATTATGTTTCTCAGCGCACAAAAGCACTGTTGAAAGCACTTCCATTCATGCATTATCTAATCTCTGACATCAGAGGTCAATGAATACAGGCCAAGGTCCTGGCTTGACATATTTCCAGGCAAAAGTTTTGCACCCTAGAAGGAGAGTCTGTTTCAAATTGAGCATGAGCAGAGGATTTGCCTCACTCTCTGGCCAGGAATTCAAGCACTGAAAAGTTTCTTTGGTGAATCTGTTCGCGAGTGGGGCAGCTGGAGCTGAAAGTATACCAAAGGTTACAGAAGAAATCCCTGTAGGGTTATGCTGGAAATCCTGTACTGTCTATTCTCCTGAGGCAAACATCTTATGGATAATTGTCTCCCAGACAGTTGAAGAATGATGAGCATAGGGGTTGACATGAAGGAGGGTGTAGTGTACAGTCAATTTATACAGTAGCTATGTTTTGTAATAACCTCTGTACATAGGGACAGAGGTTTACAGCAATGAATTATCATTAGAAAAAATACCCTGGTTGATAGGCTATCCCTGTAGTCTGAATAGATGTCAGTGTTCAAAATAAGTTCACATGGGAGTAAATGGGTTATCCAATAAATCACTGGATTGGCCAGTGACAGTGAGTGAAGGCTTGCAAAGCGCTGCTGCTTTCTTAATTGCCGCTTTCACCTGCTGGTAGGAATGGAGAGGTGCTGTGAAATGACAGTCACGCCAACAGGGTCAGTGGTGTTGCTCATGAATCCGTATTTCACTGCATCCTTTGGCCATTCAGTAGGCTTTTTATTATTATTATTATTATTTTGTTTGTTCCTATGATTTACTCCAGCACTGTTCCAAAGCTGTCACTGCTCCGTAAAAGATGCTTGTATTTCTGTGTATTTGTACAAGTGTAAAGTTCAGGGCTGTTTTCAAAAGCGGCCATTGGTGCAGAAAATCCTGTCCAATCTCAGCAAAATTTTTCCTTGAAACAACATTTATCTCTGTCACATGCAGCTGCCTTCATTCCTTTTGAGAAACTACTAATGGATGAGTTTACCGTGTATCCTAAAAACACATTACCCTTGTTAATTTGGGGGAGTTGGGAGTGAGGCACCTGTTGTTCTTCTTTTTATCACTTTACACACTGAAGTCTTTTCCCCCTTACCAGTTGTTGTTAGATAGTGACATCTAAAATTCAGCATGCCTGACATTTTCCATTATAAGGCCCTGTTTTCAATTGCTTATAACTTTGCCAAAACTTTATCATTTGGGATTAGATTTCTCTTGCTGGTTGTCTGCCTCAGGTGGCATTACTTTGGATAATTTCAGTTTAAATGGTTCAACCATTTCTTAGAACTAGGTTAGGAAAAAATACATAGTTTTGCCAATGTTGAAAAATGTTTACAGACATTTCATTAAAAAAGCCCTAGTGCGCCTGTGGTTTGGGACATGGACTTGAAATTTGTCAGGAGTGTCCCCCTGGTGGCAGGGATGTGCCTGTTGCCATCCCCATGTCTGCCAGAATTTGGCCTAGTTATGAGCCCCTGAAACTCTGTTAGCACATGCTCAGTGGAGCTGAGCCTTGTTAGAGTTTGGCAGCTGAATTCTTTTCAGACTCCATCTTTACTGAGCATGCCGCAGAGACTGAGTAGGACTTTCCTGGCAATTGCTCCTCCTGACTTCTGGGGACAGTGACCCAGGCACTGAACACAGGGACTGAGAGCAGGGAAATGATCTCTCTTGTGCTCCCAAAGATCCTCTTACTGGAATCCAGGCAGCATGGAAAAGGAGCATGCAGCCTGGCTGGGTGCAGCAGGATGAAGTGCTGGGTCTAATAAGATGACAAGGGCGTGGTGGGAGGGACTTAGAGAAGGGGCTGGGGAGAGTGAGGGACCAGGATGCAGCGCGTAGGTGGGTGTGAGTGGGATTGAGGGACTAGCATTGGGATAAAACATGAAGTTGAATTTTGTTAAAAATATATTATGTAAATTGGGGCGGATGACAGGGGAGGCAGAAGCTTGCTGTGAATGGGGGGATGGAGGGATTGCAGGGTGAGCAAGGAGAGCTTCTCAGGTGGAGGGAGTGCAACTGACTACAGGTTGGGAAGTGGGGGAGGGTTCCAGCATTTCCTATCTGCTCCCTAGCCTGATCATAGGTACTGCAGCAGCTGCACCAGCCCCTGCAGGTCCTGCTCTCACCTCTCTGTGTCCCCCGTGCACAAGTTTACATGGGGTTGGAGCCACCACAATATTTACTTTGTGAGGGTGCTATTCCCCACTGCTCCCCCATCAGTTCTGCCACCCCCGATGTAATTAAAGACCTTACCATAAATGCTTACACAGAAGGAGGCCAAATTGAGGTTGCATGGGCAACTTTAATTCTGTGATTTCCTCACTTTTGAGTGCTTGACTTTGCAACCTTAATAAAGTTCTTTTAATACTGTTTTCTCAGTATAATTATTTGTGTTATAGTGACACACAAAATGGGCTGTGCTGCAAAAAAGAGAGGAGTTGAATATGTGTGAGCTAAGGGGCCATAGTAGGAAAAGAGACCTTATTAGATGGATGTGACCTACTACGGACCCTTAGTTCACAGCACTGAAGTTTTCTATTTGTAATTTGTATGAAACCACAATTTACCAAAACTGCCCTCCCTTTGTATGGTAATAATGGGAAGATTTATTATTGTTATAGGGGATGGAGCAATCTCCTGGATATCAAGGTGTTCTCCAAATCTCACAAACTGGTTTTTATTTGAGGGATTTGCCAAACTAGTTCACAGTTGTAAACCTTTGTTAACTGTCATTTAAACATATGATGATGAATTTCAGGGTGATTCAGTTTCTTTAAAATAAAAATGTATTTCCAGTTAACTAGAAGGAAGCCTGCCCCATGTACTAGGAATAGAAGAATTTCCACCTTTCCCAAAAGCTAGTGAATGGCCTGAATACAGTTGATTTATTTAGTCTTTTGACTTTTTGCTCTGAGTTCCCCTCTTCTTCCGTTTTTCACAGTCTCTCCTCAGCAGAACTTGAACCCCAAAACGTTTTAAATTGAGCTTTCAGCCCCCCATATTTTTTGCCTTATGTCAAACCCACCCAATCTTGCCCATCCCTGATGTTACTCTTGCCTAGAGCCAATATTAATTTTAGATAAACTGCTGATCACGTTGACTGAGCATCTGTGAAGTGGTTAGTACATTTTAGGGGAACTTGTTCTAGTATGAAGTGCAAAAGGCCTTGAGTTCAAATGTGACACCAGGTGGTGTTGGCTTTGAAGTTATGGCAGGTGCGCAGACACCTCTGGGGACAGTATGAGAACTTGAACAGAACAGATACACTATACATTACAGTTACCAAGATTACAGTTGAAATTAGCCTATATTTAATTCTCTAGCCTAACCTCACTAATTTGCTCTAATGACCCATTGCGAACAATTAAATTTTTTTAATTAGTAAGCAAACAACCAGCGCAGCGTAGCACAGCTATGCATAGCAGGGATAAAAATGCACTTCGTTCATTTCAAGTATAGTTTAAATTATTTATGATACTACTTGTAAATTAGTAAATGTTCTAGAGTATGTCGATTACAAATAGTGAAGTGTTGGTATTAGAAACATTGCAAAGCTACTATTAAATCACTGGTAAGCACTGGGAGAGAGGGTGTTTCTTTTGTTAGTTTGCAAATCCTGGGTAGTGCAGATGAGTGGAATGAGAATTAGCAATTCTGCTTTTTAATATAAATGCATCATCAGGTATTTGTAGTCAGCCAGGGTACATTTACACAAGTCCCAGACACCTGTATAAGAAGAGTCACAAAATCTGTTCTTGGAATGAATGACAAGCTGAGACTTCCCCAAAGCCCTCCTTAGATTTCAGCATAAGTGAATACAAATGTTCTGCTGTAAATAACCCCCAGGTGAATACAGTTATTCTCTTCACAGCTCTAAAACATGCTTCAGGCTAGAAAGGCTCCCTGGAGACTGAATTTAGCATTCTGAGCCAAAGGTCAGGGTCAGGTCAC
The DNA here is from genome assembly GCF_965140285.1 of Lepidochelys kempii. NCBI lineage: Eukaryota > Metazoa > Chordata > Testudines > Cheloniidae > Lepidochelys > Lepidochelys kempii. The sequence continues at coordinate 18,073,910 of NC_136394.1, read as the reverse complement.
TCTACTCCATTTGAAATTTGGCACCTAGTACATATGGCAACTGCATCATACCAGGGGCTAATTTGCCAAATCAGACTGCATCCTTTTTTATCACTCCATGCCAAGCCCTGGTGTCAGGCCTCTCACAATTAAGTGAAATATAGAACATCCAAGGCCCGCTTCTGATGCCATCTATCTTCAACTGCTGAGCTGTACTTGACGGGAAGTAGAGCACCATCCTCTCCACAATGATAACACAGAGAGCTTTTCATTTCAAAGCTTTCTTCAGCATCAGAGGCAAGACTCACATGGGTGAGTGTGCAAGGAACACAATGCTAGCCTCTGTAGAACCGAGCACACCCCGATAACCGTAAATGAGACCAAAGGCTGCATCCTCTTCCGTAACAGCATGGTGACTGTCCAGGAGTTCAAAAGAATTTACAATCTAACCAGAGATATGATGAGTTGAGGAATATGGGGCATGAAACATGGTTTCCAAGTGGAGGAGCATGATTTAGCTGAGTGATCCTGTACACTGCTCACTTTTATCACAATTTACCTCTGTTACATTATCGCAAAACCCTGGGGAGTAGGGAAGGCTATGTCTACATTACAGACTTCAGCCAGCATAGCTGTGTCGGTCAGGGGGGTGAAGAGGAGTGGTTTATGACTGCATAGGTGTGCCAGGAAAAGCCCCTCATGTAGATGCAATTATACTAGCAAAACAGCACTTTCATCAGAATAGCTTGTTTCAGTCAGTAGAGGATAAGATGGTGGAATAAGCTATACCAGTAAAAGTGCAGCTTTGCCAATATAAGCTGCAGCCACACAAGGCGTGCTTTCATGGTCTAGTATACTGGTATACATATACTGGTAAACTGCTCATTCTGTTTCTCATTATACCCATTCTTAAGGATGGAAAAAATGAGGCACAGGGAAGTTAAGTTGAGGGGTGTCACTGTCAAAGAAAAGATTAGAATTCAGGAGGCCTTGGCTCCCAGTCCTATGCTCAGGCCACTAGAAAAGGTCTCTCCTTTATGTAGTCATCTGGATGTTTTCAGCTTTTTGGGGAGTAAGGGTGGAGGGATGTGAGTGAGAGAGGGGAAGACTTCGGAGTGTTCAGTGAATGCTTGGGGCCTCAGCTTACTTGCTGTAATTAGTTGGAGTCCCTATTTAAACCCTCTTCGTGCAAGGCATACCACTTTGATCTTCTTAAAGGAGCAATGCTGGTCAGCGAAGTAATACAACACAAAATACCTGGGAAAGACAGTCCATAGCTTTTGTGCCTCTTTTCGGAAGAGAACATTGGAGATTTTTAGCTTCTCTTTTCTTCAGGCCTTCGAGATAATACACATACAGAGAATGCTGTTGTTTTATCATACATATTGGTAACATGTTTGCTGCCAAGATCTGGCATTTCCTGATACAAAACCGATGCCTGAAAGTTGCTAGCTCCAAGGGGTTGTGATTAAAACGATTGTTTTCTCTACAGAATCCTTGTGTGAACAGAGTTTCTGTGTACTGGGTTCCAAACAGGATAATGCTGTGTACCCCTTTGCCCTCTGCTTCTGCTGAGAGGTCATTTCACTTGATTTGTAGTGCTCTTGTCTGCCTTTAAAAAAAAACAAAACATGACAGAAGGTTTAGTTGTTTAACCTTTAAAACCATTCTTGCTAGTCGCAATTCCCTGTGTCAGCAAGATAAGGATGATCTTCTGAGCAATGAAATCTGGGGGCAGGATAGGACTTTTCAACAAAAGGTCATGTTTACTTCTACTCCGTCCATATCCAGGTATGATCATGGAGGGGAATCTACCTTGCATTTGAATGACTGATGCCTCCTACACCAGCTGGCATAAATTTCTCTCAGGTTAACTGAGCATCAACAGCCCACTGATATTATTAATATTGCGTTCTACTAGCACTGAAGAATTTTGCGCTAACCAGGCTACTTGGAGCAAAGATGGGCTAAGTTTTCCCTAATTCAGTACAAATAAAAACTGAACCAACTGTTTCTTGTAAAAAGCTGAGCCTTTGATCTTTCCTAACGCGCAGTCTGCATGAGTAATCCCAGCTGTTACTTCTCTTAGCCTGATTCTTTTCTCCCTTATCATAACATTTTAAAATTGTTTAATTTCATTCATGTCAGTGGAGCTGCTCCAGATTGACACCAGCAGTATAGCTAACCCCTAAAAAGTCCTGAGTCAGGCTCCAAAAATCAGGAGATGGGGTTCAAAAACCACGACATTTTAGAAAATGTTGAACCAGGGATGTTTTTATTTGTCTTCTGGTGATTGAGCCTTTAGGGGATCATATTTTCAAGCTTTTCTACACAGCCAGAAGGTCTAGAAAATGTATTATTATTATTATTATTTTCTTTAATGAAAGCTGAGATTCCAACTTAATCACATGACTCTAGGAGCTGGGAGAAACCATGAGAAACAACAGCTGTGGTGAGACTTGCAATAAAACCATGAGGATTGGAAGCACTGTACCAATATGAGAACGAACAAACAGCCTTCCTGCCATTGGTTTCTCTGTCCTCATGATCTTATTTCGTTAAGGCACAGGCCTACTATGAAACCTCACACCATGAGGGGGTTTTGGGTTTTTTTTTGTTTGTTTTAAACCTCAGCATCAAAAAGGTAGCTGAGACTTCAAGCTCCTGGTGGGCTAATATTTATACTGATGGTTGAGTTAGTTAAACTGCATGACAGGAAATCTGTGTATGCGTGCACACAGATCTAAATGATGCTTCCTCATCTGCATATCGGAAGTCAGCCAGATAATCCGGTGATTATGGTTTTGTCTTCCCATTGCCTGTGTCCCGTGCCTTGTATTGTTTATTTAGGAAGTTAATGAAAACAAGCTTAGCACAGGGAGAAACATCCAGTGGAGCCGCCGTCACCGGCACAGAAGTTTCTTCTTGCCTGCTCATAATGAATGCCTCTTCCAGCAGAGAGCCACTTCATGTAGCAGAGCAGGCCAGCATATGCATCCGACAGTTGGAACAGTGATATTGACCGTGGCTGGGAAGGCTGCCTTATGTCAAAGAAATAACATCTTTTTTAAAAAAAGCCCTCCTTCTTTTACTGCCCCACGCCTTATGTTCCCCTAGCCTATGTATGTGTGTTGCCGGTTAAAGTGCCTGGCTATTCTGAAAACCTGTTGAGTGGGATACAGTGTTTTACTGGAGTACTTGTGGCACCTTAGAGACTAACCAATTTATTTGAGCATAAGCTTTCGTGAGCTACAGCTCACTTCATCGGATGCAGCTCACAAAAGCTTATGCTCAAATAAATTGGTTAGTCTCTAAGGTACCACAAGTCCTCCTTTTCTTTTTGTGAATACAGACTAACACGGCTGTTACTCTGAAACCAGTGTTTTACTGATATACTTGTACAGTCAGGAGAACTGCTGTGTGTTGTATTAAAAGCAGTGAGCGGGTGTTTTGTACGAAAATTAAAGGGCTGGAAATGAACATTATAAATGAACAGAGTTATATGAAAACTGGCCTGGATGATTTGTTTCCCTATTCATGTAAAAATGTTCAGTATAGACAGACAAAATGTATAGAATAAGCCATTATATACATAGTGAAAAACACACATATACAAAATAGAGAAAAAATGAATAGGTATCAACCTCTGCGGAGACATACGGAGGTAATTGTTGCACACTTTATATTTACTATGATGTAAATATTGACCAAGATTTTTAAAAATGATCATTGATTAGTGCACTTTGCGGTGCCCAGCTTGAGACACATCAAAGGGACCTGAGTCACAAAAAGTGCTGAGCACTTGCTCTCTGAAATACAGGCTCCTTTAAGGTGTGTCAGGTTGGAGACTCGAAAATGGAGGCACCCAACATCACTAGGGCCCTGGGTTTTTAAAGGTATTTAGCGCCTAACTCCGATTGATTTCAATGAGAGAGGAACCTAAATACCTTTACAATTCTAGGCCTAAAGAAAAGGAGTACTTGTGGCACCTTAGAGACTAACCAATTTATTTGAGCATGAGCTTTCGTGAGCTACAGCTCACTTCATCGGCCTAGTTGCTTTTGAAAGACTTGGCCTTGGGCTTTGGAAATGTAATGACCTGCCACATGAGTGTTCTCAGCCAGTCACGAACCAAGATTTTTCTCATAGATGTGTAACAATTAGAATGTTAATGTAAATATTAAAAGTTACAGACCCAACAGGAAATTTACCTCAGGGGACAATATTAGTAGTGTTAATTTTATTTTCTCCATTATGTATTATGTAAAAAATACACACACATGCACGTGCACACACACAGCAAAGCTAACACATGTGAAATCAGAAATATGACAATAGCAGGACAGTTTCTCACTTTGGAAGTTAGTCTTATGAGAGAAATAATAGGTTTTATTGGTAGGTTATTATTCTCACTGGCATGCTGGGGATATAAATTTATACCAACAGGGACTGGAGTTGCTGAAAAGTTATTGCTCCATGAATTGCAACACTGAGACATAATAATGAAGCCGGAGACTAATGGTGTTATTGCTAAATTAGAGTTCACATTTCTAGCTCAAAGGGTAATAATAGTTTCCCATATTATGGTAAATATCTGTCCAGGGTCTGCATCAGATAACATTCAAAGTTCTGGTTTCAGAGTAGCAGCCGTGTTAGTCTGTATTCGCAAAAAGAAAAGGAGGACTTGTAGCACCTTAGAGACTAACAAATTTATTTGAGCATATGCTTTCGTGAGCTACAGCTCACTTCATCGGATGCATTCAGTGGAAAATACAGTGGGGAGATTTATATACATATATACATAGAGAACACGTCCACCTGCACATCTACCAATGTGATAGATGCCATCATGTGCCAGCAATGCCCCTCTGCCATGTACATTGGTCAAACTGGACAGTCTCTATGTAAAAGAATAAATGGACACAAATCAGACGTCAAGAATTATAACATTCAAGAACCAGTTGGAGAACACTTCAGTCTCTTTGGTTACTTGATTACAGACCTAAAAGTTGCAATTCTTCAACAAAAAAAACTTCAAAAACAGACTCTAACGAGAGACTGCTGAATTGGAATAAATTTGCAAACTGGATACAATTAACTTAGGCTTGAATAGAGACTGGGAGTGGATGGGTCATTACACAAAGTAAAACTATTTCCCCATGTTTATTCCCCACCGCTCCTCAGACGTTCTTGTCAACTGCTGGAAATGGTCCACCTTGATTATCACTACAAAAGGTTCCCCCCACCCCCACCACTGCTCTCCTGCTGGTAATAGCTCACCTTAAGTGATCACTCTCGTTACAGTGTGTATGGTAACACCCATTGTTCCATGTTCTCTACGTATATAAATCTCCCCACTGTATTTTCCACTGAATGCATCCGATGAAGTGAGCTGTAGCTCACGAAAGCTTATGCTCAAATAAATTTGTTAGTCTCTAAGGTGCCACAAGTATTCAAAGTTCTGACTTCAATCTCAGAGAACATACTTGCATCATTGGCTTTGTCTATACCTTTTCTTTAAGAGTTCTCATTGTTGGCAGCTCTAGTTTAGATGAGATACTGGCAGCTACCAACCTTTTTTACCACCATGTCACCCAGGTTTGCTCTGATCAGAATTAAACAACATGATGGTACCATGGCTGCACCAGATTTCTTGTTATTGTTACCCCTGGGGGACCTGTACCAATTATATTGTACTAACAGGAAATTTTAAGAGAAAACCCAATGGAGATACCAGTGGAACAGATCCCCGGGTGATATAAATTTGGCCTATCTGGTAATTTACACCTGCTGAGGATCTTTCCCTGAATGGCAAAAAAGACAGCATCCATTGTTTTCTGATAAAGAGAGTAAAAATATTCACTGCCTTATATGATGGTTTTGTGGAGTATCTAGAAACTAATGCCTTTGATCCTGCATCACTGAAGTCAACAGAGCAGGAGCAGACTCTGAGAACAATGTGAAATTAATGTTAACATCTAAGCAAACAGTAGTTCTCTGTAGGAAAGAGGTGTGACTTTAGTCTGTGACTAGATTTAGGGTCTGACTAGTGACAAGTGTGTGAGTTAGTACCACAGACTGGGTGAGTTTATGTGATTCTGTCTAACGAACTGGATTGTAAATTTCAACCAAAGCATTTTAATTAATACATATAAATAATACATAACACATAACATTGTCAATATTCAGAATTAATGTATCCTTACAGTCCTCTGTGAGGTCTGTAAGTACGATCCTAGTTTTATGAAAGGAAAGTAGATAGGGTTAAATCCTGGTCCCCTGGAAATCAATAATGAAACTCCCACTGCCTTCAACGGGGCTGGAATGTCTCTCAGAGAAATCAAGATGGCCTACTCCCATAGATTCATAAAGTCTGACTTCTGTATAACACAGGCCATAGATATTCATAGAACGAGAGTCACACTATACTATGCTAGTAGCCCCATTGAAATCACTTAACATTACAGTTGTTGGGTACCACTCATGAGTTAGGATAGCAGAGTTGGGTCTTGTGTGATCTATCAAGGTCCCAGGAGTCCTTGTCCAAGCCAGGATTAGAATGCTGGAATCCCGTTTTGCAGTCCCATGCTCAATCTAGTAGGCCATACTGCCTTTAATATGTTTCAAAAGTTTATATCAATATGATCAGTAATACATTATGCTGACTACGTCCTTGCGGGGTTCTAGAAGATTAAGTGTAACTGATTCTCTTGGTTATAATTTCTTAACTTTTGGCCTGTTCCCTGGAGAAAATTGTACATAACACACAGTTAGTAAGGAGCAGGATTGAGGGAGGAAATGTTGTGGATTTCCAAACACAGTTCTTTTTTCTGTCTTTCTAACTTACCTGCATTGTTTGATTTTTTTTTTAATATTATTTTATTGTTATTTTGGACTTGCAGATCCTTGAGTTATGTTTAAATTTAAATAAGGAAATATCTATCATATGTGAAAATCCCTACAAAGATTAACGGTGGTGAGGATAACAATATATTGGCCTTATTTAGTGCTTTGTATCCGTATATCCGATGGGTGGGAATTTTGCATATCCTTTTAATTGGACATATCCTTTAATAGTCTAGGTAAAGATTGTATTACAGTCACCCAAAATGTCTGGAAAGTTATTCCAGATCTCTCTGAATAATGGGCAAGTCTTTAAATTCTCTAGAGTACTCATGATTTAATCTGTGTTCCCCTACCATAAAGCTCTTCAGTTGTAAAGTTATGCCTTCTTGCATTTCTGCTTCACAGTCCTTCACAATACACATCATATCTCCCGATAACATATATGATTCTTAACTCCTTAAAAACAGATGCGTAACAATGGCGTATAGACCTGACATGTGGGAGTGCATTACTGTACTTATAGATGGAGTTGGTAGTGCTTCATAGCGTTAAGTTAGCCTTACACTTCCCATTGTATAAGACCCTGATGGCAGCTGCTTATAACTTCGCCAACCTTAAACTGCTCAGGCTGAAATTTTCCGTGCTAAATGTCTGCCTCTGGGTGAATTTTTTTGCGGAAAGTTCTAGCTAGAAGTGTTCAGCCATTTCCAAGAATGAGATTAAAAGAAAGTACAGTGTTTTGCCCATAGTGTTAAAAAAATATAACTGTTTTGTTCCTAATCCTGCATGGGTGTAACATTTTCCTGCATCATAACTGAAGCAATTTGTACTAGAATAATTCACTGTTATAATGAAAAAAAAAAAACCCAGTTCAGGGAAATATTGACGTGCCTCTCTTTGAACCCACAGAAGTAAAGAGGTAGAAAACTAAGACTGAAGTGTTTTGGTTTTTTTAAATCTTTGGGAACACTTGTATAGCTTGTAATGCCAGTAAAGATTTCTCAGTTGCATTGGACTCATGTTGTGCCCTAGGTTTTAGAGACTGTATAGAGACTAAATCCCAGCCCTGTTCATTTTTGTGGCAGAGACAGGCATGCAGAAAGTGTGTGTTAATGTGCACTATATTCTGAACCATCTGCTGGCCCCATGCAAGTTACTCCTTGCTGTGGGGCTCTGCTCCTGGGAGAGCCTGCAAATGTCACATGGGGACAAAAGCCTTGCTGCAAGCTGGAGTGGAAGGACCACCTGTGAACCTTCCCTCCTCAGCTACACTTCCAACGCCCCTTTTTCAGGGGAAGGGTGAGGTGTGGTGATATGTTTGGTTAATCCCTGTAAAAATGAATCCATTGGCTGAGCCTCTTTCAGAGCAGTATAGGGGTGCAGACCCTCTGCAGAGGTTTCTAGTAACTGGTGCACACATTCCAGTTCTGCTGTGGTTAGGGCCGTACAGGCCAGTGGGGAAGGGTGGTCAGCCAGGATTTGCTGCAATGAGAGGGGCAATGCGTGGAAGATATGGGGAGACCAGACATGGTAAAACATGCTGGTGACACCCTCTGGGCTTGTGTCTGGAGGGACGCATGGAGATTTGTAGTGAGGTACAACAGTTGCACGTCTCTTCCCCCACATGTGCAGATAAGAAGCAGCCTCAAACTTATCTCACGGTACGCACAATTACCCACTCTCTGAAGTCGTCCATTCTACCCATTGAGGGCAAAAGACAGTGAATTCAGAGTTGACTTCTGACCTCGTCTCTGATTTGTCCTGACTTGTTTCTGTGGGTTGAAGTCAAATCTTTACACGTAGATTTTGCTTTTTGTTTCCTTTTCCTTTCACAACACTAGTTAAGTGAATAAATTAGTATGATTCTGGTGTGGCACATGGAGCCCAATGTGACAAATTGTAATAGATGTGTGAGGGTGGTTGTAGTGTGCTTTTGACAGCTCATTGTGTAAATGCAAAAATATGTGTCATTATATATTTAGGCTTTTAATACAGTACCGTAGTGGCCTTATACCTAAGTCTTGCATCAGAACAAGAATGTGGAGTCTGTACAACGTGAATACAATAACATGTATTTGGTAACATTAGGAAGTTATTGTCTGTACGTAGTAGTTAATTTGCAAATGTTAATAACTGAGAACAAACAGCAAATACCCAATGAAACCTGATCAACATTATAGATTAAACCCAGCTGTTTCAAACTTGGGCCCCATAAGTTAGGCACCTGAATAAAAATGGCCTGATGTTCAGTGGTGCAGAAAACACACAGCACGAGCACTTGGCAACTTGGAATTCATAGATACTTAGGCCAGAAGCTAAGAAACTAGTCTGACGCCTGTATAACACAAGCCACAGAATTTCACCCAGTTACCTCTCTATTGAGCCCAATAACTGTAACATCAGGCCACTTTTATGTAGGTGCCTAAATATGGATTTAGGATCCTAACTTTGGAGACCCCAGTTTAAAATGCCGGTCTAAATTCAAAGGGCATTCAGCAAAACAAAATGCTTGAGGGCAAGACAAAATTCTTTCTGTGGCAATTGTTCTCAAGTGCATCACAGTGTACGACCTCCCCTGTTCACATGCCAAAATCATCCCCCACCCCAAAGTAAACAGATTAGATCTGTGGGAAGGCCATTTCCCAAGAGAAACTGGGCTTTGGATGTAAATTCTAAAACAGTAAAGACCATCAGAAAGGGGATGAACACAGTTTATGGGAGTGAGCCACAGAGCTGCATATGTACCCTCTTCGAGTAACCCAAGAAATCTCTTGTTATCCAGAATGGTCCCGCTACGTTGGCACTATTTAGGACAACAGAATCAAAAAGAAAATATCTATCCTGCTTTAACCAGCTTGTCAGCACTTGAAATTGCTGTCCACTGCAAAATACTACACATTTCTGCCTCCCATCCGGATACAGGTTGAAATCCTGGCCTCGCTGAAGTCAGTGGCAAAACTCTCATGGACTTAAATGGGGGCAGGATTTCTAGAGTACCACAGCTTCCAAATAAAATCGTGTCCTATGCCCAGCTCCCTCTGGGTCCAGATCTCCTATTTGCATCCCCAGAGCTCCTGATCCTGTTTATCTTTCTTTCCTATGGACATCACCTGGACTCAAGTGGTTTTTCTCACAGTTACAAGAACAAAGCCTTTTTTCTTTGTAAGAAAGTATATTTCTTTGGGGGGGGGTTTTCTAAAAATTATGGACTTCCCAAATAATGGTGAACCATGTTTGTTTTCTTGAATTCTTTTTTGTGGTGTTTTATCTTTCATAGAATATCAGGGTTGGAAGGGACCTCAGGAGGTCATCTAAGTTTTTATATATATATATATATATATATATAGTTTAGAGGAAAAAATCTTTTTAGGAGCGAGATCTGGTATGCCAAATTTTAGCCTAGAGCAAAATTTTTACAGCCTAGTTATAACCTTTATAAATAGTAGGGAACAAGAGACCACTGAGAGACCTATAAGTATAGCAGCACTAGTATTGGGTACCACTCTAATAGTGTTATCCATAAAGGTAACACAGTAACCATAAAGAAGTAGCAGTACTGAGCAGAAAAAGAAAACAAGCTGCAGTGCTGGAACAGCCCTGGAACCCAGTAATATGAATTTTAGGATGTTCTTTAGCCAGATGTGGATTTCCCCAGCTCACAAGTCAACTGTACATGTTTGGGTGCTGAATGAGGAGGCTCCTGTTATTAAATTCTGTAACCTAGTAGAGTCACTTGAAAATTCTTCCTTCTGTTTTTCCATCAGCCCTGCCATACGGAAAGTACAATTAAACTTGCTTGAGAGCACCTGCCCCTCTGGCTGATCCTGCAGCTGCAGAGTTCCACGTTGCAGTGCTGGGACCTTAGTTATAAAAGAGTCTGTAAAACATAAAGCTGTTTACAATACACAGGTAATCTACCAGGCTTTAGATGGAATTAATTCCTAAATAAAATGATGATAAAATTAAAATTGGATTCAGAGCAAGTTTCCAGCTACCCTACTATCTCCTCTGAGGGCTGAGAACTCTCGACAGGGATAGAATGTGAGAGAGCACAAGTAAGTTCTATAAATCCTATTGTGTTAGACTTGTGTGAAGGAAAGCCTTTGGGCTAAATCATTTGGATGGAAACCATTAAGATGAAACTAGTTTTTTCCCCCTTGCAATAGTTTATTCCCTGACCACATTTGAGCAGCCAGAATGTTTTGCTTGCTAGAGTGTGTGATTGTGGGGAGGTGAAGAGCAAGGGATAGGGAATTGGGACTCATTTTTGTGGCTATCCCAAAATAACCCAAATAAAGACAAACCGACGTGAAACATAAGAATTCCCAGAGGCTGGTTGGCCAGTGGATATATTTCCACATCATATTATAGCTGGTCCTGAACTGGAGAAGACAGAGGCAGTATTGGATAACTTGTAGTTTTACTGCTCAGTTGTTTATTAGCCATCCTGCTGTGCAAAAGCATTGAAGAAATAGAAGTTATTCAGAGGCAACTCTTGAGCCAGATTTGATTGTTAGCAGCTTTAGGGATTTGGCTATTAGCTGGTCTGTTCTGCTGTAACGAAATACTGTAAAAATGTTTATATAAAAAAAAGTGCAAATATCACTATAAAAAAAACTCCCTCACATTTCTTAGGAACAAAATTTACTAAATATGGAACAAGACACCAAGTTATTCTGTCATGTTTGTTTGTTTTTTAATTTGTTTTGCTATAAGCATGGCTCTTTATCCTCCACTACACATTAGACCCAAATGATACCATTTCGAACTCCAGTATGATGTGACATGATCTTCCCCTCGGTCCAAGACCTCAGGACCCTAAACATATGAAATTATTGTTTTATTTTAAATGAATTTTGATATTAAAGTCAGTTCCTTTTATGTTGCCCCCAGACTTCCAGTGTATTACAGAATTGTGTATGGAAAGTGCATCACTACTGTTTGGATGAAGATGGTGATTTAGGCAGCTGGGAAGGGGACATTTGGGGCCTTTGGCTCTCGGGAAGGGCTGGAGGTCATTTTTGGTTGGCATCTTGCTGGCAGTTGACGTTTTTGCACAGTGGGGAAAGGATGCATGCCTACTTTTTCTACAGCTTTCTGGTCAGGGGTGGAGGTGACTTTAAAATTGGAGCACAAGGGTTGAACTTGCCATCTCGCCAATCCTTGACAGCAGCTAACTGCTCTACCACCCAATATCTGCCACTATATCAAATAAAAATGGAGATGTACATTAGTTGGGTGTTTCTGCTAAAATGATCCATAGTGACTTAGCCAACTATATTAATATATAAGGTATCATCAGTAGATATCAGAGTTAACACGCATTGAGAAGAATTGGAACATGCTCTTCTCAGACCTATTGTTTTAAGCTGTCTCCATACTCGGGCAGACATCACAGCATAAGTTTACATTATGAAGGTTATCTTCACAACCTTGAGGGCTAGAATAAGCTCAATATTTTGAATGAAAACTTAATTTCTGGAGTACAATTATGGGGCCATTTCCATGACTACATGCATAAGGTCCTTGCCAAGAGCAAGTAGATTTTATAAAAATTCCTCCAAGTCTTTCTTTCTTTCTTTCTTTTTTTTTTTTAAAGTCAAGTGGTTTTAAGCCAAGCTTTCCCTCTTGTCTAAAATACCTGCCCAGGCATTCGGAGATCCAATTCGAGTCACTGGTTCCACTGTTCCAAAGGGTCAGTGGAATAACCACTAATTTGTTGTCCTGTTACTTCTTGTCTTGAAACACTGCTGCATGGAGATAGCAGTACAAACACAGAACAAAAAACAACCACAATAACAACAAAACATGGCCGGAAGCTGCTTATGCTCATTCGGATGGAATAGATCAGTTTCAGCCATAATTCTTCTCTTTCCTCTGTAGATACTTTTGAACACTGTCCTTATATTTTCTCAAAAAGAAAAGGAGTACTTGTGGCACCTTAGAGACTAACAAATTTATTTGCATTCACTGAATGCATCTGATGAAGTGAGCTGTAGCTCACGAAAGCTTATGCTCAAATAAATTGGTTAGTCTCTAAGGTGCCACAAGTCCTCCCTTTTCTTTTTGCGAATACGGACTAACACGGCTGCTACTCTGAAACCTTATATTTTCTGAATCTCTCATGAGCTCACAGCATGGGCCAGTCTTTCCCAAGCATGGTGGTAGTACTGGTTACACAGCTCCTTTCAATGCTCATTTAAAATCTCAGTGTGACTTGCCCAATGTTGCCGGTGGGGCTCAGATACTTACAATTAGCTCACTTAAAATGTGGCCGCTGGTGTGCTAAGACACTTAAAATTAGGACCAGAAGTTAGGCAGTTAATCTGTAAAGCTCAATAAAGTCCCCTGTTTCATCCAAGGGTTGTCAGAAAATTCGTTCCACATCTGTACAAAAAAAAGCGAGGTGTAAACTGCCAAGAACCATTTTAATGATGGCTGGAGAAAAAAGCAGCCAGATGGCAGGCTCTGCTGTGGCTGCGGTTGGTATTTAACTGCTTTTTTATTGGAAAAATATGGGGTGAAAAATTGTGTGGGACTCATTAGGCAGCCTGCTGCGATTCTGATCAGCTTGCCAATCTGTTCTGTGTGGCAAAGATCCAAACATCCATAAATTTTTAGCAGCGGCTTAAAATCTATGACTTGGTGCTTGTTAAACCTTCTCTACTCCCCCTATTTTTGTACACTGCTGGGGGGGACGGACTTTTTTTTTATTTTTATTTTTTTTTATAAAAGCTTCAGGGCTCAAGCTGTGCTGCAAAAAAGAAAAAAACCTCACAAAAGCCTAGTGAATAGCACTTCTCTTTGCTTCTTCGCAAAGACTATTACACAAGTTTGATTTTTCTGATCCTGCATGTTAACTAAAAATAGGGTGTGTGGTAACATCTAAAACAAGACTGAATGGTGTTATCTTTTCCCTAGCACATAGGAGCCACGGAAATCCTATTTTTCCTTTGTCGTTTTCAGAGAGAGCAAGGTTGTAAGACAAGATGATTATTTTAATGGGCAGCCAGTTCCACTATTGTTTACCTTTTTGCTGAAACAATCCTGAAGAGACAAATATGCAAATTTTAGAATTTCATTGCTTGGAGCAAAGTGTTACGATCACAGAATGACTGGCGCGCAGGGAAGACGGTAAACTGCTGGCAGAGTTTTAATTTTCCATCCTAATGGTGTCTGGATTCTGAAGGATTCACAAAGGATCCTAAGAGGAAACTTAAAGCTTCCTTTCTCTTAATATTTGCATATTATAGAAATCGATTTCAGACAAAGGGAAAAGAGGTTTTAGAAGCTGTTGTGACATGATTCCAAGTAACATATACAGAACTATTGATCTGACCACTTTTACAAAGATGGAAAATACGTAGCCCAGGATTCCTTCATGGGAGCAAAAATACTGGCTTTAAAAAGGTTTATGGAAACCAGAGGCCAGCTTCAGTCTATAAAGTCTCTCATATATGCACAGTTCAAAAATACTACAGTGTTTCTCAGCAACTGCCCCAAACTCTGGAGTAAAATTGTAGGCTGTGGAGTTTTCAGTCCTAACAATCCAATACTGAAGTGTTTTTTTAAATGTAGTGTACGTATGTGAATATTTTTATACGCATACATACTGTGTATATGTTTTAGTACACTTTAGAACACTTGTTCAATGTTATTTTGAGGGAACATTTTAAATGAACAGAGAGCAGAGATCCGTTTGCAAAAATGTGCATGCAAATACATGACCACATTTGCATGTACACGTACCATGGACACACATGCATATTAGGTAGCTCAGTGCAAATGGCTGGAATGTAATTACTCTTGTTGGGCCAAGACACAGGCATTAGCAACCCAACTCTTGCTGAAGGTGAAAGATTTAAAATGGTTAGGAGGATCTTGAGTTTGCATGTAATTCAGAAGACAGCAGGTACAATTTTCACACTTAAGATTTACATTGGCATAACTCTGTTGGTTAGCGCGTGTGATTTTACGCTAATCTAACCTCTAGTGTAGACAACTATTCTGACAGAAGAATGCATCTCTCAGCATATCTAATGTGGTTCGGGGAAGTGGTGTTTGCGGCATCTATATAAGGGGGCTATTCTGGCATAGCCGTGCTGACATGGCTATGCCCGCATAGGCCCTGTTGTGTAGGCATAGTCTGAGTGGCCTAGAAGCTTAAATTCCATTGATTTAGGCTTTTGATAATTTCCCGTAGCATCTCCAATAGCACATGCCCTTCTCTCTCAGTGTTGGGGCATCAGTACAGCCACATCACAGAGAGAAGAGTTACCAGTAACCCTTCCTGAAACCTATCTGGTTTCCTTGGAGGTCTTTCATACCCGTACTGACCAAATCTTTTCTTCTTTAGCTTGTGAACTCCACCAGTCTCACAGCCCACAGTGGGATGGCTGGTCTTCTGATAGCACATCTCCAAACCTTGTCCCCCTCCCACATACACCCTTTTCTTTTCCTCCACTAAGAAATGTGTTACTTCTGGCACAACTAGTCAATTTCTTCTAGACATTATCTCTGTCTAGGGTGAGAGAAGGCATTGAAGATAAAAGTTCCTCCTTTCCTTTCACTGCATTTACTGGAAAGAACAATATGGAAAATTTCAGGGAGGGTTTTTTGTATTTTTTTAACATTTCCTTTAAATATGTCGTAAGTGGTGCAATCAAAATATCTTTATGCTTTGGGGGAAAGATAAATAAGCAAACAGTGGTGGCAAAATCCAAGACTGCAGTGGTCAACAGTTCTGAACCTTCCCCCCCTCCATCCCCCTCCTCTTAGTAGGAATAGACGCCATCTACCTTTCCAAGGAAATTGCCTATTTTCTTGTCAGTGTAATAAATTATTTCATGAAAGACTTTTTATTTTATGCACACTACCTCCTCTGTGTTTACAGAGAGGTTTGCGTTTTTTGGACATGTCTGACACTTGGAGTGGGTTTTCTTTAAACAAAAATTTCAATCACGCCTCTGTCTCTCCAGCTTGGCCACAGAGTTTGCAGAGACAGCCAATTTTTCTTCACTTCCAGGCTGTTGGGTATTTTTGTCTTCCCCGTATACGTATATATCTGTGTGTGTGTGTATTGTGACAAAGTTTCTCCTCTACCTTGGTGGGTCTTGCGCTTATTGACGGATTTGCTCACCATGGAGCTTCACGGCAGCCCTTAATTTGGCTGTTTTCGTGAACCTACAGTCCAGGTCAACTCCTCCTGTGTCTGACCAGGGTTTGGGGGGAACCCGGGCCCGCCCTCTACTCCGGGTTCCAGCCCAGGGCCCTGTGGAATGCAGCTGTCTAGAGTGCCTCCTGGAACAGCTGTGCGACAGCTACAACTCCCTTGGCTACTTCCCCATGGCCTCCTCCCAACACCTTCTTTATCCTCACCATAGGACCTTCCTCCTGGTGTCTGATAATGCTTGTACTCCTCAGTCCTCCAACAGTCCGTGTTCTCACTCTCAGCTCCTAGTGCCTCTTGCTTCCAGCTCCTCACACGCACACCACAAACTGAAGTGAGCTCCTTTATAAACCCAGGTGCCCTGATTAGCCTGCCTTAATTGATTCTAGCAGCTTCTTGATTGGCTGCAGGTGTTC
The DNA here is from genome assembly GCF_965140285.1 of Lepidochelys kempii. NCBI lineage: Eukaryota > Metazoa > Chordata > Testudines > Cheloniidae > Lepidochelys > Lepidochelys kempii. The sequence goes on along the minus strand of NC_136394.1, from coordinate 18,057,500 downwards.
TAATCAGCCTGTCTGTCTTAATTGTCTCTAGAAGGTTCCTGATTGTTCTGGAACCTTCCCTGTTACCTTACCCAGGGAAAAGGGACCTGCTTAACCTGGGGCTAATATATCTGCCTTCCTCTACTCTCCTGTAGCCATCTGGCCCAACCCTGTCACAATATATAATATAAAAACACAGCTCCGCACAGTGAAAACCTACTCCGCTGCCCTTCAGCACACAGTCCATCCTTAAAATGGTGGGGTGGGGCTGTAAGCTCCCCTGCCTCCCCTCTCCTTCTGTTTCTCTTCAGAACTGCATGATAGTGTGGGTGGCCATGACAATGGCTTTATCACTGCATGTCTAAGAATAAATTCCATGGCTTTTCACCAAGAAGGTATTAGCACAGAGTACACCTGTCACTCACAGCAAGATTGTGGTGAGATCTGCAAGATGGCATCTAGTCACTAATTTTTGAGGGGAAAGGATGTAAACAGAGAGAGGACTTCAGGAGGTGTTGGGAAGGGAGGTGTGGAGAGAGACGGGGGAAGAAAGGGTATAAGATATTAATCCGCAGGTTTATTTTATACTAAGCAGATTTTGCCAACTCTTGCAATTTTATCACAAGTCTTGTGATATTTGGTGGCGGGTTTTTAAAGCTCCAGCTCCTGGAATCCTCTGTTTAGCTGAGAATTTCCGCTTCCTTAAAAACAACAACAACAACGCTTTTAGCCCTTATGGTTGCACAGAAAAACATGGAAATGCGACCTGAGTGCACTGTAAGGACTGAAAAATCAGAATGCAAATTAGGGAGGGGGAGATTGACTGATTGATGTGCAAAATCTCATGATTTGCTAAGCCAATCCCCCGATTAGGAGGTTCACTTATGGTATTTGAACATTTGAGGCTGGCAATACCATTGATAATATCTTCCATTCCAACAGCTTCACACACATAGACCTTTCCTCCTTTGGTTTTGAATAGTAAAGCACAGTGTGGGATAATTGCTCTTCAGCATTCAGCTTTATGTTGATTTGACACCATCTCTGCTGTTTCAAAACTCAAATGAAAGCAGCCTATAGTCCTTCACTCCCACTGCTGATTTGCTCTGCATAGAAAAACATGCCCACTTAGGGCCTTGGTTAAAGCAGAACCACTAATTCTGAAATAATTTGATGATGTTATTTAAAGAGATAGGTACCTCATAGAGATTCTTCCAGCAGCAAAATTACAAAATATTTGACTTCTTCCTCCCTCAGCTTCTTTGTATGTTTTAAGCTTCCACATGAATTTATTGCTCTTGAAAGAGAGCTGATTGCTTGGAAGCTCAAGTCCTGTTTTCAAGAAAGAACAAGTGCAACAGTGGCAATGCACGCGTTCCTTCACTGCCCCAGCTGTTTGCCCAGATCCTGAACCGGAAGGACCACCACTTAGGGATGCCACTAGTATTGAAGGGCCGCTGCCATGCACCTGGTAAAGATGCTGTATGCTGACGGGAGGGAGCTCTCCCGTCAGCATAATAAAACCACTTCTGCGAGTGGCAGTAGCTGTGTTGGTGGAGGAAGCTCTCCCACCGACATAGCGCTGTCCATACCGGCATTTACATTGATGCAACTTATGTCACTCGGGTGTAAATAAACCACCCCTGAGTGACATAAATTGTGCCGGCATAAGGTGTAATGTAGACATAGCCTAAGTCTCTATGCCCGCTCAGATCTGACTTTTTCTGCTGAGACTGCCAAAAAACGAGGACAGTGAGGGCCAGTTCTGGTGATGGGCTTTGTGATGTGGCCACCTGCTCACAGGGCACTGGGGTTGAGACCTACCAAACTGATTTTATGTAGCAAGGCTTCCAACTAACAATAAGATGGTAACAGCCTGGACTGGATTTGAACAAGTAACCAGAAGAAAGAGACTCTGTAGTCCATAATGAATCCTTTGAATGAGCAAGCCCCTTATCTCACAGTACTTTATAGCCAGGGATTCTTCACTTCCATACTGGGGTGCTAAATTTAAAACAAATAATTAAATGACTTGAGGGTGCTACCACACAGGGCTGTGTCCCGTGGTTTCCTGGGCAGGAGATTCAGAATCCCAACAGTTCCTACCTTATTTGGCTATGCCATTCTGCCACCTTGCAAAGTCCTATGACTTCCCCTTCTCTAGCTTTGCCTCTGGCCAGTGCAGACACTAGAGAAGAGTACCCCTTTTACTACAGTATGGATCCTGACTTTGTGCACAAGGGCCTGATCCAAAGGCCATAGAGGTCAATGGGAGGAAGTGCTTCCACTGAGTTCAATGGGCTTTGGACCAGACACTAAGAACTACAGCTCTCTTTGGCATCTCTAGGACTTAGCATTTGCAGTGTCAGGTGGGACAGAAAAGAATTTTCCTGTAGGGCTGAGGAATTGCCCTAATTGCTCCCTTACCTGCGGCAAGGCTTTTTAATTGAAAGCACTAATGAGAATGCAGTTTGCTACACTTGATCAGTATCATTTTCTCTGTGCATCCTCAATGTGCGTAAATGCTGATATTAATCAAAATGCCCTGCATCCTGGCACAGCAGTGTTCTACGGTAAGATCGTCTATTAAGTGATATCCATTGTGTATATGGAGAAGGTGGGAGGGTTTAGTGCCCTAACCAATGCTACAGTCAGCTTCCTCTCTCCCATGCCACGTAAATGGGCACACTTGGTGTCTCACTCTAAGGCAATCTTCGTAAATAAATAAATAAAAAATAGAAGCTGATCCAAGTCCTTTACTTGCTAATAACATTCACGTCCTTTTGGCTCTCCAGAACATCCCTTTAGAGAGGGGATTCTGCATTAAGCAACTTGTTCTGTCACGAACGATTCTTTCAGACAGTCTGGAGAGAGAAAGTTCTCTTTTGTGTACTGTTGGGGTGTGGAGGATGAGATTCTAAGTGAAGCAGATCCATCAGCTACAAAAGGACTCGATCGTCTCTATCTTTCCAGATTTCTAAGCTTTCAGTGGAAGGTCTAATTTTCTAATACAGCTAATTCAATTAAGATGTTTTAATTAGGGTGCTGAAACACTGATTTTTTTTTCATCCCTCTAGCCTGCAGCCTTTGCACAGTAGCACAGTCTCTTATTCTGTCGCTTCTCTTCCTCTTCTCTGCTTTTTTAAAATTCTAAATCATCCGGGCAGAATAAAGAGGGGGAGACAGAGCGGGGGGAGGGGAGGGAACGGGGACAAAAAATAAATAAAAAACACAGCATGTTGTGTCGTTAAAAAGTGCCATGTATTACCCAGGAGCTTCTCCATCTGCTTTCCATGGGCATCCCAGGAGAACTTGGCGATTATGAAGGAATTCTCAGAGGCCATTACTGGGAAGAGGAAAAAAGGCTTGCTGAAGACAGCTTAATGGACTAATTTGTAACTGTGAGAGCAGGAGAAATGAGTTGTTGGCCGCGTTTTAATTTGACAGCGAGTGGCAGAACGAATGCTAAATGTGATGAGTGAGCAGGCGTGTTCATTTTCGCGGTGCACTTTGCTAGGGCCTATCGGCTTTCCCGAGGGGGCTGTCACTGTTATTTTCCCCTTCCACACCAGTGTGAGGATGGGGGATGTGGAAAGGCTGGGGGAGGAGAAGCACGATCAAACAAACAAGGCTCAGGACTGAATTTTAATATGCGTGTTCAAGAGAGAGACAGAAGAGCACAGGCAGAAGAAAATAGCAATGTGCCTTAATTCTGTGCAATGGATGGAAGGAAGATGCCTGATGGTGGGCATTTTCCCCTTCACAGTCGCTGCTGGCTTTGCTACACTCACACACATGTACATCATCTCCCTTTGTTGTCTGCTGGTTGATGCTCATCCAAGGAATATGGGTAGGGCTTTGCTTAACCCAGTGATTTATGTATCAGTCCGTTGCAAGGAGGAGTTGGAGGTGGGTTCAGAAACCCTAAGCATCAAATTGTCCTTTGTTCAACATCTGCTTCCCACCCCATGTTCTGTTCAGTGGCAGTTAGACATGTACAAAGGCGCACGCACATTTGATTCAGACTTTTGAAAGTATTATGTATCATATTCTTATCCAGGACTTCTGACCAACAGCGCTTCTGGCAGAGTGGCAGAGTCTTGGAGCAAGACAGGGTCCAAAGAAAAAGGCCCATGCAGCAGACATTTGTAATCTAATGAGAGGGAACACCACATTGTTGTTACTTTTAAAGTAGATGTTGACTGCATGAATATTGACTTAGGCTCACGTTTAGCTTTTGAAGCTTTCAGAAAAAATTCCTCATTTTCGAAGGGTTTTCTAGATAAAGTCCCACATCAGAGTGACCTTCCAGATGGACAGAACTCCCTTCGGAGCCCATCGCTCCCCAGGCTCAATTGGAAGTGTTCTTCATGCCTCTCTGTTAATGTTTGGGGGTTCAATTCCAGGTGATCTATAAATTGGTATATGATTTGGGTCCTGGGAAATGTAGAGACTGGCATTCTCTGCAGGCTCCATCTCAGCAGCTCAGATCAGCTGGGACACTTTTGCTTATAGTTCCCAGACTTGACCTCTGGCAAAGCGTTTGGGGGAAGGGGGAGGCAGCGGCTCAAGTCTGGAATTTGCTACACACACACACACACATTCTCAGAGCTTGGTTTTGTGGACCTCAAGGGCACATTGCAAGATCTATCTGTCTACTGAGACTTTTTGCCTGAGGGGGAAGGGAGGGGATGTGTTGAGTGCAGTAAGCTTCCGCTGCATGTAGAGTTGTCTTCAAGTTGACTCCTGGTCAGACTGGTTATTCTTTAACTTGTGATACTTTAAAATTGATGTGTCTGCACCCAGAGGCTGCAATGGAAGCATCCTGTATGAACTGAACGATAAATAAATAGCTATAAGACACTACCTTCTCAACAGCCAGTCAGTACCCAGGGTCTGCCAAAGTTCCCAGGCACTCTTTTTTTCATTACATTCATGAAGTGCTCACATAGTGAAGAAATTCTCATTGGCCGGTGTATTTTCCACTCAGTGGAACATTTTATTCTAGATGGGTAGTTTTTGAGTCGACTTTTTTGTTGTTGTTGAAAGAATATGTTTAGAAAGACAGAGAGAAAATACTAACTCTGACCAAACAACTGAGTGGAGGGATTTATAATAAATTGTTATATGTGATCTGAGATAGTTGTTTGTGGTTTTATCACCCTGCCTCAGAGTAGTAAGATAACACTTATGCCGTAAATGGTACCTCCTCAAAGAATACAGGGCCAGATATTGCCTACCACTCACGTTGGTGTATAATGGATACAGGGATGGGTGTGAGGAGCCTTGTGTTTTTTGCAAAAGCATGCAGGGAAAAAATGTGTTTATCATGGAGATCAGAAGTACAGGGTGAGGGAGTAATGGGCAGGGGAAGCACAAACGCTTTCAATTCTCTGACATTTGCGCTACCCAGTGAAGTGAACATTCAAGGTTCAAAGACCTGTATGCAGAGAATGCAATCGTGCTTTCCTTATGTCTGCAAAAGAGATAGGTCACCTCCTTGGGCATTGTAGGGCTGACACAAGCTGCTGTTAACAGTATTTTCTCTAAAATTGAGTGCAAGGACATCAGATTATCTTGGAAACTAATTCTGAGCATTTCAGGATCAGGCTGAAAACAGTTGTCCCTTATAATAATTTCAATTTTGTAACTCCTCCTCCCCGCTTGCCCCAGCAAAAAAAAAAAAAAAAAAAAAGGGTGTTGACACTGGTCCAAACCCATTGAAGTCAGCAGAAATAGTCCCACTGACTTCGATGGGCTTTGATTCAGAACTGTTATCCTATTTCCAGCATTCCGATGATGATGATAGAGATGCAGAGTGTTTTAGGGAGGAGTTGCTATGATCCAGTGGATAAGAGCACCGGAGTGGGACTTAGGAGACTTGGATTCTCTTCTGCCACTCACCTACTGTGTGATCTTGGACAAGTCACTTCACCTCTCGATGTCACTCTTTCCCTTCCTGCCTTCGTCTGTCTTGTCTCTTTAGATTAAAAGAAAAGGAGTACTTGTGGCACCTTAGAGACTAACCAATTTATTTGAGCATCAGCTTTCATGAGCTACAGCTCACTTCATCGGATGCATACTGTGGAAAGACACACATACTGTGGAAAGACAGCTTATGCTCAAATAAATTGGTTAGTCTCTAAGGTGCCACAAGTACTCCTTTTCTTTTTGCAAATACAGACTAACACGGCTGTTACTCTGAACCCTCTCTTTAGACTGTAAGTTCTTCTATGTACGGCCTATCCTTTCCCATGTGCTTGTACATTACCTAGCACAGTGATGACCTGATGTTGGTTAGAGCTTTCAGAAATTACCATAATATCAATAACAGTGGATTGAACACAAGAAAGGAAACAAGGAATACATTTCTGCCATTCATGTACTGAGTGGCCTTAGACAAGACAGTCACCTCTCTGCCTTAACTTCCCCATCTGTAAAATGGGGATAGGACTTACCATGTATTGATGTTCTGTATTAAAAGACACATAAAATGTTTTGAAAACATAACTTTTTTTCATAAACATTTTTGAAAAGCTAAATGTATCTTTTATAAAACTTCCAATGTTATAAGATTCACTTTAAATATATGCAGTTCTGGTCATTGAAAATGAAAAATCCCTGCTTTCTTGGAGGAAGGAAGTTAGTTCTCTGCTTTTTAAACAGGAACTTAGTGTTATTTAATGGAATTCACCCAGATCTGTGTAAGCAGGTGCAAGCGTCCTCTGCAAATATTCCTTTGTGTTCCAGTCCTGGGCCTCTCTGGACCAAATGTAGTGGCTTTAGACAAGTGTCCTCCAGAGGCAAGGCTGAGGCCAGCAACTGATTCCCACCTGTGCCTTCATCTACACTGGTGATAAGAAAACCTCTGGAAATGTGGCATTTCTGTTCTGTTTGAGGAAGCATCCTTAATGCTTGGGTGCCTATCCAGACAACTGAGGCTTCCAGAGTGCTAACTCTTATCCCCTCTCCGTGATCCTCCAGTAATAACAACAATGCTGCTTAGCTCTTGTGTTTTTAAATACCTGTGAAGGACACCAAGATCTGGGATAGATGCCTTTTTTGTTTGTTCTTCTAGATAAATGATACAGCACTGTTCCTCTGTACTGTACATCTCCATGTGCTTTACAAGGGAAGGCAAATATTATTATCACCACTTTATACGTGGGGTAAGTGATGCACAGAGAGGTGCAATGATTTGCTCCACGTTGCGCAATGAGTCAAAAATAGTATTTCGTAGGTCTCCTGACTCCCAGTCCAGTTCCCTCTCTTCGGGACCACACCGCTTCCATATTCTTCTCCCCCAATACGCTACCTCCTGACTCCTGCAACCTTCCAATAAACCACAACTATTTTGCTCCATCTGGTGCTTCCTTCCCTTCAAAAACCTATACTAACTCTGAAGTGTCTATCAGGGCCAGGCTGTTCTGGCAGGCTCCCTAGTGGGCATTATCTGGTGCTGAATTACTCTTTTGCACATACCAGTGCCTCACACACCAGTTTATATGTGAAGTGGTGGCTGGAGATCAGTAGAGGAACTGCTGTGACTTATGATGGGGTCTTCAAAGGTCAGAGGGAGGTTGCCAGTGGATGGATATGGGGAACCTACTGCAGGATTCCAAGGACGGAGAGAGGAAGGTGGCAAAAGGGCAGGAAGGTATGTGTGGCATGGCATGGAGAGGGCATGACACAAAGAGGAAGATAGATCGTTTTCCCAATCAGATACAGGATTGAGTTTAGTATCTGTCTCTGATCATCAAAGAGCCCATCTCTGATCTATGTCTGAACCCAGATCTTCAGAGGAGAGAGGGTTATATGTGTGCAAACCGTAGTCCTGTCCTGGGATGAGATCTGATCAAGACTCAAGGAAACTAAGTAAAATGACGGCTGAGTTATGAGGCCTGTATTTATTGGAAACACCAAGTGAATGAAATGCATGCTGCCTTTGGGATTTTTTTGTTCATACCTTGACCTTATTGAATTTAAAAGCACAATCCTTAGGTTTCTCAGCTGGATGCACAGACAAATGAATTGAAAGCAGAATTCCCAGGTACCAATATACAAGGCCATTAATTTTTACCAAAGCATGGTGTCGTCTCAGCTGGTGCCGTTAGCTCCAGGTTGAGACCACTGTTTGTAAGCAGGCTTGCACGGCTCTGAGCAAGCTTGAATTAGATAGGCTTCAGACTGTTTTGTTCACAAGAGAAAATTTTGTTTAAAAGCTTATGCATGGTAGCAGAGATCTACTCTACAGGTTTGCGGTACCTTTAAAACCAGAGCACAAGGTACTGTAGTTCTCTAAATTTCTGCCTTAATGTAGCTTCACTTGTCAAGACAGCGAGGCTCCTGCTGTTGGTTTTTTTCCCCTCTCCCTCTCTCTTTACCTTCCAGCTCACTGCGTCTGTTCCTGGGGCCCCCGAGAGGCTTTAACAGGCACTAGATTGTTAGTGACAGTCAGACACTTTAACACTTAAAGTAGAAGGTTTGATTTAATCGCAAGGCTGTCATTTATTATTTGTCTGCTGTGTTCCGCTGGGGCGCCTGCTGATCAACTGCCTGCTCCCAGGAGTGCTTTTTTTTTTTTTAAATGTCTAAATCCTCAATACAAATTGCAGAGCTCCTAGATCTCCCAGCGGGACCCATTACCGCCTGTGGGGCATTAAGGATCATTAATAGTGCTGTCAGCAAGCTAGCCAGTTGGTTAGCTTCTCATAAATAGGAAATTAATCCATCTACTTCATTAATAATGCCGAGTGTAGCTATTTTGTTGCACTTGATATAAGGGGCCCTGTGTTTGTCTGTAATGCGATAAGACAGAACTCCAAATTAGCATTGAATGTCTGATACAAGAGAGCAGACTCAATTACTTGGAGAAGGATTCCCCCTCCCCCCCCCCCCCAACTGTCTTACATGTTCTTGAGCAGTAAGGGAAAAAAAGACACTTATTTACTTCACTGTTAGTATTTTATTGTTTTGCAGTGTCTGGGCCGCTCTCTCTCTTTTTGGATAGTAAATTGCAGGATAAGGAAGCTGGTGGGTTCACGAATGGGTTACTATACCTGGTAAGAACAGCAAGGTGCTGCAATTAGAGCTAGGGCTCACTAAAAAGAAAAGGAGGACTTGTGGCACCTTAGAGACTAACCAATTTATTTGGGCATAAGCTTATCCTGGCTTCTGCACTCTGTTTTTCTAACTGCTGTGGACTGGTTAAAGAATCATTAAGACACTGAAGGGTGTTATATTTCACTTGGAAGGAGGAGCTGCAGCAATAGTCAAGGTTCAAGGAGAAAATGAGCCATGCTAAGAGCTATACAAATTTTACAAGAAAATCGTTTGCCTGCCTAGCAAACGCAGATTCCCCCATGTGTGATACTGGAGCTGCTGTGAGAGTTTGAGGAGAGCTGAGGACATCTATCTATTTCATTTCTAATTAGCCCCTCAAAAGCTAGGCTCCAGACACAAAATTGAGGGTTAGATTAAAACTGTCCACAGAGGACTCTCCTCTACTTCATTCTTTGATTTTGTGCTGTTTACTTACAGCTTCCTGTCTTTACTTTCTATACCTTCCTCGGCAGTCCCTGAGAAAATACCAGTCATTTTCCAACCTTAATTATTAAAGAGAGGCTTTTCAGTAAAGGTGGGCATGTTGCTCTTAAAACTGTGCTTTTTATTGACATCATCTGTTGTGGTTTCACTTCATCCCCCTGAGTTTGGGGTTTCAAACAAACACAGAATGAAATTCCTTTAAGCTAGCCAACTTTTGCCGTGCCAAAATGCAAATGTGAGCAGGTATCTTTCCCTACCTGTGTTCTAGTATGATGCACATGCTATATAGAATCCAAACTCAGCCTCTTCCTTGGCTTTCTTAATATAGAAATTAACAATAAAATAATAAAGTTCAGCTTAACCCTTCCCTAGGCTTGAATGCTCCTAGAGTTCCTCTCTCCAGACTCCTCAGCCCAAACCCTGGATCCTCCCTCCCTCTAGAGAGCTACTCCTACTTTCCTTACATCTGGGTGAGGAAATAAGCAGATAGCTTCTGTGAGTCCGCAGAACTCTTTCCCAGAAGGATCAACACCTGCTAACAAGGTTCATTACAAAAGTTTCACAGAGATCTAGTTTTGGCATAGAAAAGTCTGAAAATGATGTTCATGATGGATGTGATTGTGTAAATAATTGTTAACTAATTTACATTTTTTCCCCAAAAGTGAGACTGGTATCTCATAACCTTTGCTGGCAATCTGCCTGACAATATTAGGAAAACTCACTTTGACTTGGCTTTGTGCATTATATCAAATAGAGTGGTACAAGGAAAAGAGATTGTAAGCATTTTAGGGCAGGGACTATCTGTCTGTTCTGTGTTTGTACAGTGTTTAACACAATGGGGTCCTGGCCCAAAACCTGTGCTTGCAGGTACTACTAAATAATAATAATAATTAATAATTAATAACAATTAAAGAAGATGGTTCATTATTTATTTTCATCCTGGGAAGCAAATGCACCTATGAAAAGGCAAGATGAAAATTTGAGGACAAAGGAAATAAGGTGATGAGATAAATAGGTTTGGAAACATTCCAGTTCTCAAAAGCCAGTAGCCTAGGATGGGTATTTTGCTGTTCCTGAGCTTCCTGAAGAACATGAGCTCTGTCATAATTTTTACCTCATTCTTATAATAGACACACATCCTCCATAAGGGATGTGTCTCAGGAATTACTTAGCAGCTTGGAAATGATGTACCATGTCTGGGGATGGCATTTCTGGCATTTCTGGTAACAGCATCCATTCAGTAAGTCTACACTACAGAGTTAGGTCAATGTAAGGCAGCTTTGTAATCTACATGATAATGTTGCTCCTGCCGATGTAAGTCGCACACTACACCGACCTAATAACTCCACCACCATGAAAGGCATAGCGCTTAGGTTGATGTAGTTAGGGCAATGCAGTGTCCATGTAGACACTATGTTACTTACATCGCCCGTTGGCGTTCAGCCTCACATTGGGCTCACAGCTGGAGACTGGGGGGCTCCAGCTGTGAGCCTGGTGAGGGTGCACATCACTCGCAGAAGGAGGGTAGTGTGGACATGAAAAAAAGCCGTCATTACTGCAGTGCTGTACGTCGACCTAACTTAGGTTGACTTAATTTTATAGTGTAGACAAGCCTTGAGATGTAGCCTGTTGATGAGAGGTACTGCATGACAGGAGTTTGGGAATTGCAGTTCCAGCCAATCTAGACTTCTGTATTTTTATGCTATATACAGTAATAGTTGACCTTGTTTCTGAATAGCCTTCAGGAACAAAAGATACCACAAATATGGTAAGGATTGACACAAACCAGAACTCTGGTTCTGAGCACCCTCAGACTTTGGGGGCATTTGGAATTAAAAGTATGGGTATGGGTCTAAATTTCACGATTGGCTCTCAACTCTCAAATAGATAGGAACAAAATTCCAGATCCAAACAACTTTGCACCTTGTATTAGCAAGGGAGGTTTGAGATCCACATCTAAATTTTGCGCCTTTGCTCCATCTCTAGAATTATTGAAATCCTCTGTTGTCTTTTCATGTTCAGAAAATTGTAGGCAATCTAAAAGGACTGAACTGGTTCATCTCCCCTTGCATTAAACCAGCGGTTCTCAACGTTTTGCTTTCTGAAGCCCTCCAATATGCTATAAAAACTCCACAGCCCACTTCTGCCACAACAACTGTTTTCTTGCCTGTAAAAGCCAGGGCTAGCGTTGGGAGATAGCAAGCAGAGCAAATTCCTGGGACCCCATGAATCTAAGTTGCTCAGGCTTCAGCTTCAGCCCCGGGTGGCGGTGCTCCGAGTCCTGGCCTTCAGCCCCAAGCACTGGGGCTTTGGCTTTCTGCCTTGGTCCTCAGCAAGTCTAATGCTAGTCCTGCTTGGTGGACCCCCTGAAACCTGTTCGCAGCCCAGGGGGCCCCAGACCCCTGGTTGAGAACCACTGCATTAAACTTTGAAGGAGCTGCCATGTATTATCCAAGTCTCTGCCCAGTTTCTCTTGAGGTTTCCACATACGAAATTCTTTGGAAACATTTTTTTTCAAACACTTAAATGTTTTATAACTGATCCGCACTCTCTACACCCCAGTCCATTTGAGCGGGGGAGAAGTGAGGGAATGGGAGGCATCTTTTTCCCCTTGAAAATAAAATGTCCAGCCGACATAAGTTAGAAGCATTGTTGTTTGTCTGTCTGTCTGTTTAATTGTGAACTACAGGAAAGGACTTTGGCAACGTGTTGAAAGTGTCAGATTAAAGCATTCCCCTTCTCTCCCTCATCCCCCGGCCCCTTCTGCCATTAAAGACCAATGCTGCTGTAAACAATTTATAGCTTTCTTAAAGGAAGTCAGATAATCCTGGCTGATTTGTAGCTGTTCCTTTATTGCCTTGCCAAACTCTGCTTTGTCATTTCTGGTGGGAGGAGAAAGCGCACAAATCCACATATGTTGGAGTTACTGACCTCAATTTGACTGCTATGAGAAGGTGAGCATGTGTCTTATAAAAAAAAAATCTAAAATAAGAGAATAATTTTTCTGGTAATTATGTTTTTAAAAAATATGAGGTATAAAATACACCATTAATTATTTTACAGTCTCTCGACAAGTCAGGCAGCTGACCAAAGCTTGAGGAGAACACCACCCCACATTAGTGTCAAAATTGATGTTTAGTCTTGTGCAGCCATGGTGAAATTGGAAGTGGAAGAGAGCCAATGCTTTCTTTGGGAAAGACGGTGGAGAAAAAAAATCTCTTTCTCTTGTTTTACAAAGGTTGCACTCTCTCTAGGGATGATGAAAAGGGTAATTTCAGTATCCATCTCCAGTCCAGTTCTAAACCAGTGCATGTGGCAGGGAAATATAACCCTCTTCTGTGTGGATGCTTGATGTCTTCAGATACGTTTGTGAGAATAAAAGGAACATTTATATATATATATATTCCTTCTTCCCTGCCCTCCACCCAAGTTAGTATTTTGGGTAATGGTGTTACCTATGCTGGCTAGTGTATATTGGTTGTTATAGGTAGAGCTGACAGCTGGAGAAAGTCCCAGTGTAGACGTAGTTATATCAGCAACAAAAGTCATTTTGTTTAGGGAACTGGTATAAGCTATTCTGGCAAAATCACTCCTTTGCTGCCATACCAGCAATCCCTTGCTAGTGTAGACAAAGCCTAAGTTACATGTATTCACAGAAATTAAAGTTGGAGACCATCTTTTAGGTCATCTAGTCCAGGGATAGTATTGTTCCCTACAGTATATTTTCTAGTGCATGTCAAGTTCAATTTTATATGTTCCAAGTGATGGGGATTTCCTGACCCCCCATTAGGAGACTGTTCCACGATCTAATAGTTCTTATAGTCAAGAATGTTTTCTTCCTTACATTAGGGCCTGATCTCTTTTAAAAAAAGAAAAGGAGTACTTGTGGCACCTTAGAGACTAACCAATTTATTTGTGCATAAGCTTTAGTGAGCTACAGCTCACTTCATCGGATGCATTCAGTGGAAAATACAGTGGGGAGATTTATATACACAGAGAACATGAAACAATGGGTGTTATCATACACACTGTAAGGAGAGTGATCACTTAAGATGAGCTAATACCAGCAGGAGAGCGGGGGGAGGGGTCTGTAATCGAGTGACCAGAGAGATTGAAGTGTTCTCCGACTGGTTTATGAATGTTATAATTCTTGACATCTGATTTGTGTTCATTTATTCTTTTACGTAGAGACTGTCCAGTTTGACCAATGTACATGGCAGAGAGCCATTGCTGGCACACGATGGCATATATCACATCGGTTGATGTGCAGGTGAACCAGCCCTCTGGTAGGGTGGCTGAGGTTATTAGGCCCTGTGATGGTGTCCCCTGAATAGATATGTGGACACAGTTGACAACGGGCTTTGTTGCAAGGATAGGTTCCTGGGTTAGTGGTTCTGTTGTGTGGTGTGTGGTTGCTGGTGAGTATTTGCTTCAGGTTGCGGGGCTGTCTGTAAGCAAGGACTGGCCTGTCTCCCAAGATCTGTGAGAGTGATGGGTCATCCTTCAGGATAGGTTGTAGATCCTTGATGATGCATTGGAGAGGTTTTAGTTGGGGGCTGAAGGTGATGGCTAGTGGCGTTCTGTTATTTTCTTTGTTAGGCCTGTCCTGTAGTAGGTGACTTCTGGGTACTCTTCTGGCTCTGTCAATCTGTTCCTTCACTTCCGCAGGTGGGTATTGTAGTTGTAAGAATGCTTGATAGAGATCTTGTAGGTGTTTGTCTCTGTCTGAGGGGCCACTTGATACCACTGTGGCAGTATTAAAGAGTATACACATGTAGATTATATTTGCACCCACATTAAGGTCTTTTTACATGATTAAAATGGTATCAAGTGGCCTTTGTGTAAATGTGAATCAGGCCCATGAAGTCTGAATTGTCCAGTTCCCAATTCAATTCCTCATTACACCCCTATAGTACCAGTCTAAATGATTCATCTCCAGCTTTGGCAATCATTCCCTTCAAATAGATGTCCCATATTAGTAGTTTTGGCTTCATTAAGCTATGCTTAAGGCTGTAGAGATTTGTGTCTCAATGGGGTACATCTTCAGCTGGTGTAAATTGTCATAGCTCTGTTGACACCCAGACATTCTGGGTGCCTTTCTTTAGATCACCGTGAGTCTGCTTTTCAGAGTTGTGGAGCCCTTACCTCTGCCATTGATTTAAGTAGGAGTTGTAAGTGCTCAGTTCCTTTGAAAATCAGGCCCTATATGTCTCAGGATGGGCACCCAAAATTAGTGGACAACTTTAAAAAAAAATTGTACTAAGTTTCTTATCAAGTATCACATAGTACATCTGTGGCACAGCCAGTCTTCCTAATCCCACTGTGCTTTCACTGTTTCTATAAGAATAAGGAATACCAGAATGGAGCATACCATTCCTTCTGGAAAAAAGAAACTCATTTCCACTCACTAATCAGCCAGGCCGGGTTTCCCATCTTTCTCAGAGAAGCATGAGGTGGTAACTAGAAAATGTTGAGGGATTCTGAATGCCGATAGGCTGGTAATGAGAGGGTAATGATTTATATTGCTCAAAAATGGGTTCTGCGGAGAAGGAGTGAATGGTTTTACTGATGCTGTCCTGTACCTATCAGCTTGTTTTCTCTCTCACTTTTCAACCTAATGATGTGTACCACAGTGGGCTATATTACAGATAATTTGATTGTAATACAACACTTGACTAACTCTATTAAAAAATCGACAAGAATGGCAAGGTTTGCTGTGGGGCTGATGTGATCATGGTATGAAATCACATTCCTTAGAGAACGTAATAATCCCCAACATCCAGCTACAGAGACAAATTGTCTCCAACACCCATCCACATGGACCCAGATTCTTTGTTTACAGTTACACTGAGGGAAGCTAATGTTCAATAAGCCAAGGTGTGAATTTAAAGTGATATTCCACCCTGACTCCCTGTGTGGACACTGGGAGTGCCCTCAGCCTGCTTAGATTACTACACATTGAAAGTGCATTAAGCTAATGCATACAGAGGTACCCCAAGTGCACACGGGAATTTAGTGAAGAGTAGCTGGCTTTTTTCCTGTGTAGACAAGCCCTGAGAATTGATGGTCTTCAACCCCAATGGACTAAAACAGGAGTTACGGAATCTCAGAGGCTCTGAGTCACACCTTGGTTATGTTACCGTAGCCACTTTCTAAGAGTGAGTGAATGGGACTCTTTGGAACCTGTTTCCCATCCTGGTAAATCAGCCAGAGGACTATGTGCCAGCCAAGAAAGCAAGGGACTGTGGGTTGGAACTGAGCTTATCTTTCCTACATGGCATTTCGAAGAACTAACCACTGGACACTTGCAACAAAAGGTTACTAAATAATAATAATACTCTTCTCAGGACTGATATCCTCTCTGCATTACTTCAGTTTTGTGTTTGAATTAAATTGGAGTTACGCTGGCATAAAACTGGAGTAATACAGTTGTGAAAGTGGCCCCGCCTCTTTACAGTTCAGTACATTCACTAATTCCCTCAATGTACCTGCAAGGTCAGTACATAGGTATTGGTTTCCCCATCAGTAAAATGGTGATAATAAGGAAGACATGGTATGATGTCCAAACCACAGAAATTATCTGCGTCAAAGCCAGGTTTAGATCTTAGGACTTCCTAGCTCCTGGTCCTACAGTCAGTCCACAGGAGAACAACTGCATCCAAATTCAACTTCTTTCTCTCGTCTGCTCAAAAAAACTTTTTTTATAGAATAATATAATAAAGCACTTGTGTGATTACTCATTATTAGTAATAAATGTGTCACTCCTTAAAGTATATTTTTGTTAGCTTCTTCCTAGCACTAGGTTGCTTCTTCCTGATTTTCAGTTAGAGTTGTAATTTGTTTCTTCCCCATTTTATTCTTTGCCTTCATAAATTTTGGAGTGCTTTATTTTAACATATGCAGGCCTGATTATGGTAAGTGAGAATAGCCTCTGAAGATGTTTGTATACTGAACTGTTGTTTTCAACCCATTTTTGTAAAATTAGTTATTTGTAAAATGTTGTGTTTTTCGAGCTTGTGCAATGTTTGTTGACAGTGCTTGTGGGTTTGTTTGTTTTTGTATTTTTATTGTGCGGAGAAAGGTTAAAGTTCTAATAAATTGAGCAGGCTGGAGTAGAGTATGTGGATTTGTACTGATAGGGAAAGCTTAGATAAATTTTTGAAATATGTCATCCATACTGATGATGATCTAACTTAACTGATAAAGGTATTTTCCCAATCACTCTGTTTTGATTATAACGTTCCATTCCCCACTACAGTGGCATGAATTTGTGTCCCACCATTTTCTACTCCTTGCCTCCCAAAAAGTTCTCCTCTTCAGAAATTTCCACCAGCAGCTAACGTTCTGCATTGGTCATAAGTGCCACTGTATTATATGGCCAAATGGGAATGCATATAGATTCATGCAGTGGTATCTTTTTTACTTAGCCCCTTACCTGTACTGTACACCACTATTTTGCCTGTCTGTGTGTGGCTATCCCAAGATAGATCCTGAGCCTGTTTCCCCTCATTTTCGTCCAGTCATGAGTCAGTGCTACTTTTTATTGACACTTTGTCTTTATCAGACTCTCAAAGTTCAACAGGGCCTAAAATACTCCAACTAGGCTTTAATAATTTGTATATTTTTAATATAAATGTGTCTTTTCTTTTAATTCTGTCCCTTCTTAGTTTCTTATAATATAGTGAATCCTAACCTAAGGACACTGAAAATCCACGCATTGCAATTGTCTGGGGATTATTTCTCTCTACTGCCATGTGGAAAACCTGAGTTCAATTCCAGCTTGCTTTCTTCAATTCCGTTGCTTTCTTGGTCAGCATGAACCCATCTGGCTGATTTCTGAGTGGCACTAACAGGTTCCAAAGGGAATCCCATTCAGTCTTTCTCCTCCAGAAGGTAGTGGCATGACTCAAGGTCTCAAGGGTTTAGGGGGAAGGGATTAGGAAAGGAGGGAAAATATGGGAGGAAGGCCCCATCAGTAGCCCACAAAGTTTCCCCAGAAGAAAGAAAATCCTCAAAGACACACTTCTCAGCACTCTTAAGAACTCAACACAAAATGTCCCTGCAGTGTCAGGTTAAAAACCTATAGGAATAAGTTTTTGTGGCGTATTTTTATTCTTTGATGTTTAATGTCTACCCAGTCAATAAATAATTATTAAGCAATGATATAAGAGCTGCAGTCTGAGAAAATTCACACTTCAGTTTCTAGGAAATTAATTCATCCAGGAAAAATACCTTTGTGCAATAAAGACTTGAGAAAGTAAAATGAGATTCTCTCTCCCTTCCCCCCCGCCCCCTTACAACCCCTGGTTGGATATTGCTTTATCGATACAGTTCTGTCAATAAGCTGTGAACAAACGCAGATCTTGTCCGATTTACTAACTAATCACAGAAAAGCGTTGGCAGGGCTGAAAGGATTGAGTGACCAGCCATAGTAACTCATTTTGAGTGTGTCTGTGTGCTTTTTTCTTTTCTTTTTTTTTCCTCTCTCTATTTTTGCCTCTGAGCAGATGAAGTAGCAAATATCTTCATCTGGCATCTTCTGCCACGGGGAAAGAAAAGGCACATGCTAATATCATGGGGCTTAGAGTCCTTATTCCACTTTGTGCTTAGGGTTGGGCCAAATTTTCAGCTTGTGTAAATGATGTAGCTCTGTTGACTTCAGGTGGAGCTACACTCATTTGCAGTATCGGCCCATTCTGTTTGTGAAAGATAAAATGACTGCATTAGAAATCCTCTCTCTCTCTCTCTCTCTCTCTCTCTCAGTAATTTCTGTCATAAATTCCTCTATTTTTGCTCTTTGTTCCCCTGCTAGCAGTTGCCATCTGTAGCAGTTTTTTTCCTTCCAGAAGGATTGGCAAGCATCTCCCTCCAGTGGCAGCATGGGTGCTGAGGAACTGGGCTGCCTTCACCTTTTCCCCATTTCCTCTCCAACCTCCCCTGCTACCCCCGCACTCCACCCCCGTTCACATGCAAACAGACTCAATATGTTGCTTTTTGTACAAAGCTCAGCTGCCAGTAACCCGGCAAATGCACCAACCTGTCTTGGGATTCCTCACATCTGCCAGTGGAATTTTCCTCAGGCCTGGCCTAGTGTGAGCATAAAGATTTCCACTGCATCTCAAAGAGATGGAGATGCCACTGGTGTAATTTAAGTGAATGTTGTTGTTGTTCTTCGTTTATATGTGGGGAGGGTTTATATTGAAGTTAATGCTCATGAAAGCTACTGGATTGACTGTGAAGTCCATATCCACAACCAGGTGCTGTGTAAGTAGCAGCCATGCAAACTTGCACTCTGCTCTGGGATTCAGAGCTGAGGTTCTATCCCATTAACTCAATAGCTCTTTTAGAAATGGCCCAAAGTTGCCCTTTCTGAACAGTTGAAAGTCAAATAAAGCAATTACATTGCAAGAGAGAGCCTCTCCTTAAAAGACAAATATTCAGTTTCACGACATTAAACTGCAGGCGATGGGTAAAGGAGTGAGGGAAAGTAGATCAATATGTAAATGAAAATAATTTGTCAACTAGCAAATGGAGGGTAATGTCCCATAGGGAAGGGGGTGATCCACCACCCATTTATGCACATTAGACATATTAGCCAGTGGACTTGGAAACTACAAGAAGAACAGTTGTTACTTTGTGCCTAATATTTTTATTTATGGGGTCATGAATGAAGACCACAAAGGGAAAAAATCTTTAGAATCTGAATCTTGCAAAGAAAAAATGGTTCAGTAAAAATAGTAAAATGTAAAAACATGTAAAAATAGTAAAGTTCCAAACAGATCCATTCTTCAGCACTTAAGCAATGAACTGCATGCTAGACACTCTCTCTCAAATTATGCATTTGGCTATGAACACACAACTTGCAATGAGTTCAAGGACATGTTTTGGACCATTAACTTCAGATTGTATTTGTGTTACCCGCAAAAACATGCAGTCTGTACAAACACTTCCACCTCGCTATAAGGAACATATTAGTCTTCCACTCAGAAATATAGTACATGTGATTCTGTAAATGTATATGTCTGTAAATACAGTTCATGTGGTACTTGCATGGTAAGTTTTCAGCACAGCATGTAGGGAATTAGGCATACGACTGTCAATAGGAATCTGGCAATTGAAAATGTGCTCTTGCAAGTGGGAGACTTGTACCCAGAGTTTTGAACGTTATCTTTGCTGGTTTTACCAAAACAGCGATTGTCTATGAATGGGAATAGAGAAAGCTCATTGAACTGAAAGGGGAAAATCTCTACAGAGTGAAAATACAGGCTGATCCTGGTCCCACGAAGATAATGGGAGATTTGCTTTGATTTGGGGCCCTAATTCTTCAGGCTTTTGCTTATCTGGAATGGTATTATGATTCACTCATGGCTCCACTTCATTTTCTCACTTGAGTGATACTGTAATATCAGAGGCATGATTTTATTATTATTCTCTTCATTAGGGTATCCTCAAGCCAGAGCTTCTGGCCAGTTTTAGCCTTTTGGGACGGGTCCATCTGTGTGGACCTCTCCAGTCCTAAGTAAAGATAGGGGTGCAGTATCAGGTGCCTCCTCAGCAGCACTGCTTTTTTCCTACCTCATACCTTACTGGATTACCATGCTGGGTTGGGGATCCACACATGGGGCGGGGTTGTCATGTGGAAGGGAAGGCCAAAGTACCCACCAAACTCCGTGTAGAAGCTAGAGTAGAACTAATATAGTTTGAGACTCCTTTGTAAGGTTTTCTATACCTTCCCCACACCCTCTTCTGTGAGCACTGACAGGGGGGTAGGTTAATCAAGTGTGTGTGTAATGTAGGGCCAGATCCCTAACTTGTTTAAACTGGTCATAGCTCCATAGATCAATGGAGGAACACCTTTGTACATCAGTTGATAAAACTCACCCATATCGTATGAGAGAAAATATAAAATGGACTAGCAAAAATACCTCTGAATCAATTCTATAGGTTAGCGATGAACTCCAGGGTTTCACAGGTGATACTTAAGGTTGAGTTCATTAAATGAGTTAAAAAGCTGGAACTGAATCCAGGGCTTTCACTTATAACGTCATATTACTTTCATACAATGTGTAATTGCCATTCTGTCCAGTCAGGTACATAATCAGGTATTTTTAATATTTCTGAGCCCTGACATGTACTTGGGATTTGTAAATCTCTTATTTTATTAAGATATCCAAAAATATATAAATAGCCCTGTTCATTGTGGGTTTTTTCCCATCAGTTTCCGAGCAGATAGGTGATGTAATGACTTATAAACCTGCTGTTTTGACTGATGTATCATTCAGAACATGTGTATATGTTTTTGATTTAAAATTGGATGAGGCAAACTTGAAAGTAGCATCAGTGATTAGGGGTGTCTTTGTAAAATTAACATTTGTCATTATTTAAAGCAGCCACAATTTTTTGACACTGGCAGAGACTTTGTTTCATATCTTGAAGGAAGCTCAGGCAAAAGCAATGAACTTGTAACTCTGTAACAGTGAACACCACCACTCAGGTAGTGGTGGTGATGTGGCTTCTTAAGGATGTTTAGGGGTAACCAACTATATCATAATTTTAATATCTTAAAGAACTTGGGAGAGCTGGTGTGTGGCATCCCCAGGAGGCCCAGCACACACAGGTGGGGGCAAGGCAAAACTGACTGTATGCCATGTTTGCTCACATGGGATTCTGGGTTTGTTGGGAGTCAAAACAACCCTCAGCATAACTTAGCCTAGGAAGCTACTCTAAATTATAGCAACCCTGCCTGGGCTGCCCTGCCATCTGAAGCTGCCCAGAATCTCTGCAGTAGCGTGCACAACAGTGATCGCCTCAACCCTGCCTTGAAGTCCCCTCATTTTGTGTCAATAGACAAGATTTGCTCTTGGTGCTAAGTATATATGAATATGTGTGTAAATATCTACGTATAGTGAAAGCGTGTGTATCCACACACACACACACACACGTACACGTTGCTATAGATAATTGGTAAATAGATAATTACAATGAAAATAAAGCAATCCTTTATTTCTGAATTTGAAAGACTGACAGATGCAGAAGAAATAAGTGATGGTCTCCAATAGGACAGTGCTCGTTACTGTGATTCTGAGGCAAATTCAGCTTCAGCAAGATCAGTTGCCTCTCCTATTGAATTCAAAGCCCGCTTATGTCAGGGCCAGTGTTTGGGCCTCTCTGCACAGTCAGGGTTCAGTGTTTGCACATGGCCTCTGAAGTGAAGAGTCAGAGTCAGAAACTTGTCTTTCCCGCAACATTTTTTTATTTCCTGAAATCCCTGAGCTTTGGCTCCAGCATTGCTTCATAGGCAGGTTCCGCTCCAGTTTTCTTGATGGGAGCCTAAAAAAATCTGAACTTGGCTACCTAAAAGCACCTAATAGAAATAGAGTGGCTCGTATTTCACCCCGTACTTAAAGCTTCCTTCTAAGAAGCAGCTGAATGGCTTTCCCACAAAGTCTGTGTTTTTAAGAGCAGCTTCAGTGGCGAGGGCTCTAGTGAAAGCCTAAGAGCCTCTCTCTCACTCCCAGCTGTCAAGGAAACTTGAGGAGGCATTCAAATGAGAGACACATGGATGTTTATAATTCACAGTTTTGCCATTGTTGTCACCAGAGATTTGTTCTTCCTGCTTGGTGAGAGGAAAAAAGGAAGGATAAAATTGGTACCATAACATGGCCAGACATAACTTGTTTGAAAGATGGGCCTCCAATTATTTACTTAAGGAAATAGTGGGAGATTTATTAATAACCTCTGGCGACTTAAATAGCTCTAGTGATTTCCATGTGTGACCTGAGGCCTCAGCCTTCCCGGCTGATTAGACACAAAACTAAACTAAAGAGCTGACCTGGTTGGTTTCAAGTGCCCTGCTGGTTAACTCCCAGATGTGAGGCCTAGGAAAAACAATGTCTGTCAGAGCCATTATAAAGTACTCTGCTACAACAGGTTTAATCTTACCTCTGATTTCAAGGAAACAGTTCAGTAGGAGGCTGAAACTATAATGAACTCTTAACACAGAAAACTATTCTGTCCATGCATCTGGGAGTGAACAAAAATATAAATATATATCACTACTTGAGAATGGAAGTTTCCATTATTGTTCGCCAAAGCATCACTCTGTTTCTTTTGTCTTGATGAAAAGACACTATTTTTGGATGGAATCTGGAATACTGTAGTTTTCATCTGGTTTTTGCAGACAGTTTTAACATGTGTACCAGCGATTCCCTCTTTGATGCAGGATTATTTTGCCAGATGTTGCCTATATAAGGTAGCTGGTGACCCTGAAACATCTTTTAGGGGCTGCGTCATCACAACAGAATCCATAATTTCTTTTCTTTTCTTTTTTCTTTTCTTTTCTTTAAAAGATGTTCAGTACTTCGGTGGAAGCTACCTTAGGTTCAACCTAATATATTTGTCAAAAAAAAATTGGCATATGGTAAGGGCAGTGTGCAAATTACTAATCCAGAGTTACAACTTTAGAAATAGGCAGTACAGTCCCTGATCTGACTTCTGGGTTCAGCCCCTTTGAGCGTGGTGTGGGTAATTTATTAGTATGTTACTAGCTGACTGAGATTCAGGAAGAAATGTTAATACTGTCCTGCTTTAAAAGGCCTCTGTTGCTGCCTAGAAAGCCTTGAGATCCCTTACCAAATTTCAGGGAGCTGAAAGATGAAAACAAATTGGGGAAAAATAACAGAAAATAAAAGGGCTTTTATCGCTATGCATTACCATTGCATACTTCTGATTGGAATTAAGTAGGTGTTCTGTTACCCAAATGGCTGCTGGTATCTGACCTGAAAGCAACCAGGTCTGATGCAACAAATTGAATAAAACAGCACTGAAAAGGAATTTAGAACTACTTAAAGCATATGCTGATTATAAGGAATTGAATGCTTTGCTGGCATTAATCTTGATATCTGTATTTGGCATGGATTCAGTATCCAGGACTCTCTCAAACTTTGTGAATTACAATACTTGTGACCAGTAGAAACTGCATGAAATAAACTTTCATGTTGCCTGTCTGTGACAGCTTTAAAGGTGATCTGCAAAGGAAAAAACATTGGGCTTTTATACTTTTTTTTTTTTTAATGTATAAAGTAAGTCTGAAAGTTTGCATGATGGGGAGGGATGGTTGGTTTTAAAAAAACAGCTTTTTTAAAATTAGAAATTCAGATCTTGTCTTGTTTGAAAGGCTTTTTAGTTACTGGAAACTCACAAAATTATGACTTCAAGAGATGGAGTGTTGAGCAGTTGAGAAGAGAAAGTAATTTTAGCCCTGCTCTTTAAAGTTATTTGATTTTTGTTAATACCATCTTCACTGACTAACGAACATATTGGAGAAAGGAAGTCTCCAATAAAGCATCACGTATCATAAGACTTCTGATAAAATTTTGAGAATTAACACTGTAAGGAATTCTGGACCTTGCAATATCTCCATATGGATCTGTAGCAGACTCTTCCAGTATCAACAACTCCAGTAATGTTGTTATTGCAAGACATTTTGACACAGTGCCCTTACACGAATTTGGGTCGAATAACTCCATTGAATACATGTAGCTGTTTCTCCACCTTGTGTGGCAGGTTCAAAACATTGCTAATATAGCTGCATTATACTAATGGGAATACGTGTAATTTATTCTGTTATGCTTTGCATTCTTGTTTTTAATTTTTTAGTTTGATCCTAAAATAACCAAAAGTCTTGATTTTTTTTGAAAATAACAGGTACAGTAGCTGCTAGGAAGGCAGTTTAAGAAGTAATGAATGTTTAAACAAATAGCGTTGTTTATTATGCTACCAAGATTTCTCCCTTGCAAACCAATCCCTTGATCTTGGAAATCCTAAAAAATATTCTTGGATCAGTTTTTAGATCTCTGTCGAGAGCCCCATCCACTTGGTTTTATGGCTGCTATTCAGCAAAGCACTTAAGCAAGTGCTTAATTTTAAGCACATGTTTAAGTCCCATTGACTTCTTTTAAAGTTAAGCTGCTGAACTGGGGCCATATTCAGTGCTAACTGAGGTTAATGGGAGTCTTTGGATCAGGCCTCATCAGAATTAAAAGTACTTCTAGTGCCAAAACCAGTTTTTCTTGAGGGACAGAGATGCACACTGCTGCTAAAGTAGGCGATGCAAAGAAATTTGCTGATATGGATCACAGGATGAATCTCTGACTCATGCAGTCTCTTCAGTCTGATAATATCAACAGTGCTAGTTCTGACCGCACATTAATACTCAGCATAGGATTAGGGTGGCAGCTCAACATATGACAGTTTATGGTGTGGCCTTAGGCCCCAGGAAACTTCACTGGTAGTAAAAAATATTAGCATGAATAGTATTTAGATTATTTAGTGTTGGTGGTGGCGGCGGCAGCAAAGTATTCTCCAGAATGGACTGCTGTACTCTCTATTTGTCCTGCTTTGCTTTTTAGCATTGGCCTATTGGGTTCTTAACTAGGTAAGCTCCACTGGCTCCTGGTGACACGTTCTTCATATGGCTGAATACACGTTCCAAGATTCCAGTCTCGGAAGAAAGAGTCCAAAATGTACTTTTCCCTGATGAAAAGAGGGAACTTTTTGGAGTCCTGATTGTCATCTGTTTTTAAACAAAATGGGAACAAAGTTGCACTCTCAAAAAAAAAAAAAAATACACAGAACAATTGATGGAGTCTTCAATGAGTTACCAATTCAGTGGTAGTGGATTCTGTAGCTGGTAAGCCCTGTCCTTATTTAGAAATTAATAGGAATTGCTGATTTGTGTAAGGGACTCTGTGAGAGGCAGCATTCTTAAAAGCAATATAAAAAAGTAGAGTTAATAAAATAGTAAAGTGATATAAAATGGGAAATAAAATAATCTCAGTTATAGATGAAAAATGTAGCTGAGTCTTTCTTCTGCATCATTAATATGGTAGTCCATAATTGTTATTTGGATAACCAGAATTATGGATTTTTTAAATGAATATGTACATCTCCCCTACTGTTGACAATTAGGTAATGGCTGATCAAAATAGGACATTTTTTTCTGGTGTCTTTTAAGTGAAAATGGAGAGGGAATGTGACTTTTTGTTTTTGTTTTTTATCATTTCATCTCTTAATTTCTCATTTTCTCTTAAGCATGAAAGATTGTTCTGCAGCTTCAGGGGCTGCTTTAAGATGACAGGAATTGCAAAGGGCAAACTTCCTTGTCACTATTCATTCTACCTTGTACGACCCAGGAATGAACCTCTGTATGACACAGGGAATCTGAGTAGCAGTGAGAAGAGACATGAGTATTGTGTCAATCACCAAAGCAAGGATCCCTAAGTAGGTATTAATATACACAAGTCAAGCTAAGAATATTTGCCCTTCCTATATATTTTTTGAACCTGGCTGCCTAAAGTCAGGTTTCTAAATCCTTATTGAGGAAGTTTAGCTTGATTTTCAAAGATGTTCAGACCATGTGTACTTAGGCATCTGAGGCCCCACTTCAGCAAGGTACTTAAGAGTGTAGCTAATTTTAAGCACATGAGTAGTCCCGTAGAAATCACAGGAACCACTCATGTGCTTTCTGAAACATATGCTTAAACATCTTGCCAAATCAGAGCCTAAATATGGATTTAGAAGTCTAACTTAAGGCAAGTCCATGTGGTAAATGGTGACCTTAGTTCTTGTAGAGCAAAAGCCCCCAACAAAACCACACATCTTGGAGGAAAGGATTTTGTTGTTGTTGTTGTTTTAAGGGGATTCCCCCCTACCCCACAGTGACTTTTTTTCACTCTGGACCCAAAAGTCAGGAGTCTGGTTCCACCCCTCAGAGCATAATTCTGTAACATATGGTGGCTGTGTCTCTTCTGTTCAGAATGAGCTCTTCCCTCTCTGCTGACCCTCGCCTCCCTGACATCCATTCCCCTAGCCTAACAATGACAAATGGAGTTATAATATTGGTTGTTGAACCATAAGCTGTAGATAAATGTGCTTCTGAGAATCACCATTAAGTCCCTAAATGGATTATATATATTTGGTTTAGAAACCTAATATTTAATATTAGTGTACTCTCCAGCGGCTGCCTTTATTTCTCTTGATAATCTATTCCCACTCCATTTCCTTTTAGATTTCTAACCTCATTAAATCTTTCATATCACAGTTATTTTCTGTTCTAAACAAAATTAAAGACATACCATCCCCAGGTTTTAAGAGTATAATTTTACTCCCGAACTGGAGAAAACACAGAGATAAACATTCTTTTCAATGATGAATTTTAAAACCGCTTTACGAGTCAGCTGGAATTGCTAACCATATTGAGGCTTGTAAAAGTCTGTGAAAGGCAGCATAATAAACGATGCTTGAAATAGCATTTGTTGTATGGTTGTTCAGATGCTTACATGGTATCTTTTCTGTTCCCGTTTTTGGTGTGTATAAAATAGGATGTAAATCTCACTGAGTACAGTACCTTAAGAATTTATAATGTTTTGCTTCTGGCCTGATTGTCTGCAAAGAATCTGAGTAACCAGCAGGAGGGTTCCTTAAATTCACATGGCCAATGAAGAAGTGTCTGTGTAAAATACTGTGTTCCCAGTAAGTGCATTAAACTGGTTTTCCTTGATCGAAAACACATTTCTTCCTTATCATACTCTTTGGCACATTGCTTGTTCTGTTATGTAAGTATTGTACTCTGCCTTCCCAGCTGCATTAAAACTGCTTATGACCATTCTTCCTATTAGCCAATACACTGGAATTCCACAGAGGCTGCTTTAAGAAAAATGCAATATATGTGGTATTGAAAAGGGACTTTCAGGCTGGAAGAAGGTTTAAAATATATCCTACATTAGACCAAATCCATGTACCTTTCACATCGTTTCCTGTAATGGTGGTATCACTTCTGCTAATTATCAAATATATTTGGTATTAAATCAGGGTTATGTACTTCACAGCCCATCTGCTCCTCCTATTTGCTCTTGTGCCGGAGTCATATCGCTGAATTATGACATCACATCAGTGCATGACATTTCCATGGCACCTGACGGTAATCTCGTAAATACAGGATCATGACTTCACTGTTGGGTCAAGCAGAGGTCGACGCCGGGCTGCAGGGAAATAAAGTTTTCATTCAAAGAGATAGCTCATCAGTAATTGCAGGGCTTTACCTTTGCAGGCAACGTAAATGGCTACTCTTTTCAAAATGGCCCCAGTGTGAAAATCCCTTTTTAAGATGTAAGTCTGTATTATAAATACATTGTATTCTCTGGCTTTGGCAATGGGAAAAGTTCACGTAGTCTTTACTGCCTTTAATGTTAGCTTCAAGAAATACTTGTTGAAGTATTGTCAAAGAACTTTGTAAATATTAACTAATCAATCTGAATACCCTCTTGCCCCATGCTAAAGTAGGTATTATTATCATCCCCCCTTTTGCAGATGAAGTTATGGCAGCCCAAAGGGGTAGGTGACTTGCCTAAAGGCACTTGCATATCAAATCAGTAGCAAAGACAGCATTAGAATTCAAAGGTTTCTGGCTCCCTGTTCTTTGCTCCATCCATTAGACTGGGACTTATTGGTTCTTTACAACTAAGGCGAACATTTTAGGGATTAGAACTAATTGCCACTGAACTTCTGTGGAAGCTGGGTGCCTAACTCTTACAGGCTCTGGAAAATCCCAGCCCAAATAAATATTGACTGATTGGAGTCCTCCAACGTTAAAGATTTTGGGGCCCAGTTTTGCAGTGTGCTGACAACCCTTAATTCCTACTAGGCCAAAAGGAGTTGAGGATTCTCAGCATATCTCAGTGTTTAGGCCCTTTATCAGTAAACATTTGTTTGACACACAGGAAAAATAGTGAGAATTGGCTGTGCAGCTTCTGACCACTGCAGCCCTTGCTGACAACTTTGTGTTAGTCCTGTTCAAATTTACAATTAAGAACAGCATGGTGTTAATAGACCAGGAGCTCTGGGAGAAGGCTGGTCCAGGAGGGTGCTCATATGAGGAATGATGTCATGAAATGATAGAAAAATAGGTCTTTATCCTGACCCTCTTCACCTCCCAGTCCAGTTGTATGGAAACAAATAACTCTGACCAGAAGTTTTCCATGCAAACTCTGAATAGCAGCCATGCTAATTTACATTTGTTATTAAGGGTTCAGCATCATTGTTTTTAATAGGACAGTTTGCCCTGTTGCATTTGTTTTTGAGGGCCCTCTATTTATGTTCTCCCTCTTGTTTTCTTCAACCATACGTAATGTCATTCTGATGAGAGCAGAGTCCTTGAGTGCACTGTTCTGCAAGAGGATTCATTATTGCCACAAGACTATGTTAAGCCCATTTCCTACAGGTTTATTACACCCTGTGAATTCATTATATTTCTGATCACCTGTGTTAAATGCATGTGACGGTGTTATGGTCTTCCTTTTAGAGGGCAGAAATGGTTGACTGAGCTGCTTGGTTTTAAGATCTAATGGCTGCTTATTTAATACAGTTTTATCTTCACCCTCCCATAGCAATCATCACTTTAAAAAATCATCTCCGTTATATCCATTCTGTTCTCAGCTACAGAACAAATCAATGCACTTTTGACAGTTTGAGATTGTTTAAGTGTGTTGGAATTCTGAAGAATCAATTGCACCCAGGTGCATTGAGGAGGATTAGTGGTTTTCCCCAGAGAGAAATGGCTGGTGAGATTGCCCCCTGTTCTCATGACTCAGCAGCTTCATTCCAATTTCCCATTTCAAAAATATAGCAGCAAGCTCTAAATCTTCCATGCCTGACTGCAGAGTGGAGAGTCCAATACAAAGTTACATTTCACTTTGAACTGACAGATGGAAAGCCATAATAATGTCCCTTTCTTCATGATGAGTGATGGATTCCCAGGATGTGATAGACTCAGAGTGCTGTTGTAAAGGAATCAGCCTTGCTGGTTCATTTGGATGTCTGTCCAGCTCTGTTGCCTTGTGTGAGAACTGCTCTTCTTTTGTAGAAACTGCACTTATAGTATTTCCAAGGAGACTGATGAAAGGGGATTTCCATCACCATAATTTGGGAGAAAAGTATAATTTTACATACACCGGAAAGAACTGTGTGTCTGGTTGGGAACTGAATGGCACATGTGATTAGTAAGGGAGATACTAAACTTTTCAATTCCAGGTTACTGGTTTAAATCTGGATTAGAAACTCATGGGGGTTTGGCATCATGTACAAAATGGGTTAGTTACAGTCCACTTCCTGGTACATATCATTCACAAAAACCTAACCGCACACCTGTACCCTGCTGGCATCCCAGAAGGAGAGGCCAAGGATTTGAAGATTAGGCATGGCAACTGCATGCGCACACACATACGCACAATTCTTCTTCTCTGTGCTCTTCCATGGTGACACTAGAGGATTGCTAGGAGAATTTTTCCAACTCGCTCTCCAGCGTCATACTCCCGCAAACTGGTCATGAGATTTAGAAAATTTCCTTAAACAAATATAAATTACATTTCTTTTGCCTTTTCCAACAGTGTAGGAGCTCTTTACTGGGTCCCGTAGCAATGGAAGAACAATTTAAGAAGGATATATCCCCCTCAATTCCTGGGTCCACAATTCTAATCCCAGTTGGGTCACTGAAGCACTATAAGACTTTGGGCTTGTTGCTTGACCTCTTTGTTAAATCAACCCGTCTGTAAAACTGAGTGGAAAAGCAAGA
Organism: Lepidochelys kempii; assembly: GCF_965140285.1. Taxonomy (NCBI): domain Eukaryota; kingdom Metazoa; phylum Chordata; order Testudines; family Cheloniidae; genus Lepidochelys; species Lepidochelys kempii. The sequence continues at coordinate 18,027,346 of NC_136394.1, read as the reverse complement.
CCTTACCCAACCCCAGATGATACAGGTCCCCTGTACTTTCCTGCATAAATAAATTACCAATAAACTACAACATCCACAACTTTACTGCTAAATATTTGCTATGAATAATGTGAATGAAGTTGTTAGTTCACCTACTTTCTCCTTGGATCTGTATTTTCTGCTGTAAAAGTTACAGTTTCTACAGGTAAAGTAGGTTTTGGAGGCAGTGTTGTAATGAGAAACCTCTGGCTCTCTCTTAACCAGGACTTCAACCCTGCAAAACAATCAGCTCTTCCCTTTTCATTGAGAGGCACACAGCGTCTAATCAGGTTTCACTCCATTGTTGTAGCTATTGATCCTTGGCGCTGTAAGATGCAAATTGCCATGCCTGACAGGATTCAGGGTGTTTTATCATCAGTGGAGAGTAATTATCCTTGGCTGCACCAATATTGGATTGTTAAGCCCCAGGATAATGCACAAGGTAAAGACATTTAGAGGCAGTCCACCTTGGGGATTTGTGTAAATGTGATGGATAGAGTAAGAGAAGGATAGCTGAATTACAGCCCTGAGGGACTGACAGCTGTGTGGGGGTGTAGCCTTAGTAATCCTTGTGGAAGAGAGAGTGCTGTAGTTGGTACTGAGACAGAGTATGTCTAAAGCTATAACTTTCCATTGCTATTTAATCCTTGTAATGTCTATATGCTGAAGAAAAAAAGACATGCAGAAGTTGGAAATGGATTCCATGGGCTTGTTGACCTGGTGGTTTGTCATGTTATTTGTTTAGCTAACGATAACGTATCCATTTGATGCAGAAATATTTTAGAGGCATACCAGCTTAAGGTGCTTGTTCCTTTGTCTACGGATTCCAGGTTGATATTGAAAGCAGAACTATAAATGAATAAATAGGAGAAGCTGTTGTTGACATGAGAATCTGGTTAACCTTTGCAGATTCTGATGCATGAAGTAGCTAAGTTGTTTTAGCTGGGGGTGAGGAAGGAAATGTATCTTACAGAGATGCCACATTAGCTGACTAATCCGTGACTCTGATAGCAGCAAACCTGTAAGTAGATTCATGGAAGAAAATCTCCTTTCCCAGAGTTATTCATGCCAACTGAATCTCATACCTGTCAAATATTTGTATTAAACCATCCCTATTTTGTATCTGTGAAATTTTTTAAAAAAGATTGTTACTGAAAGAGAATTCCTGGTGAGATGAATGTTGTAGGGTGTTCCCAAGAAATGTCAGGCTTTAAATACAATACTGAATTTGAAAACAGAGAATTTGTTAGCATTTTAAAATTAATTAATTAATTTCTTTTTTAGCTGCTGTGCTTTTTTTTTTGTCAAACAACTGCTTGTATTTGACCAAAGCCATGACTAAGACCAGCCTACTTGCTTGGCATGCAAAGCATGTTTTATTGTTGTTAAAGCTGCTAAGGACACTGAGGAGTAAATGCCAGAAGCTTAAGCAAATAATCCATGCTCTGCCAGAATTTGCCAGATATTGCAGCTATGTACAAGTTTGCCTGTGTTGAGCAATGAGTGCCCTGTGCTACTGTTTATGTTTTAAGATTACTGTGCTCCAGTGTGATTTCTTCTGACATCTTTCAAAAGTGCCCCTGGCTGGTCAATTTCACACTTTATTATCAAAGTGTGTATGGAGCTTCTGATATTATTTCGTACCTTGAAATAAGCAGGAATGGATCTTGCTCTACAGTCCTTTTTTGTGTGTGTTTTAGTTTTGAAATGGAAGATATGAGAAGTAAGTTGTCCTTAAAGATACCTAAACAGTGTCAAATTTAGAAAGAGAAATCTCTCAGCTATTTTGGTTGTCAAATACTCATAAATACAACATTGTAAAATCATTAATGGTCACCCAAAAGGTAAATGCTCATTAAGAAAATAGAATGAATGGTGCTGTTCTCCCCTCCTTTTTCCTCCACCTGCCAAAACAACACTAACAAACAAAGAAACATAATGTGCTTTAGATGGCATAGTGCCTGATTCTAGTTTAGGCTCTGCCCCTTTTGTGTCACTTGGGCAGCACAAAGGAGATAGATTCTAGCCTTAAGTGGCCCTAGGTTCCCTGAATTCTCTGCTGGTGTAAAGCTGAAGAAATTGGCTCCTGCACTTTTATACACTCCTTTTGCCTGCCCTATTGTAGAGGTCATAGCTGAACTCCACTATTATATGCCTTTCGTCCTCTGGCCTTAGGTCGCTTATACCCATCCCTTAAGTTAAAGCAGCCCCTAGGCTGCTCTAATAGATGCAGAGATTGAATGTTGTAGACTCAGGAATCAGTAATTTGCTCCCTCCTGGGTCCCCCTCTCCTTTCCCCTGCACTAACAAGAGGTTGGCTACAGTGGAGAATTTAGCCCATAGTGTTTATACTACATTAGTCCTGTGAGACTGCATAGTGTCTCCTTTAGAAATACTGTAACAAGTCCACAAGCAGTCCTGCGATGTGCAGACATGTATTATGATGCCTGAGCATGTTAGACAAGATAAGTCCAAAGTAATAGTGTTCACGGCTTAAACTATATTTCTGCAACATTTCTGCCCTTGCCTTATTCATGCTTACAGGCAGTAATGGTATGGAATATACAGCAAAAGAACAAAGTACCCCAAGCTGTACAATTTATGGGTCTGATCCTGTAAATGCTACTCAGAATAGGGTTTATTTTCTGAATAGCTCTGTCATTTTTTTTTCTGGGTACAATTACAGTCAAAATCATGAGGTTCTGCAAAGTGAATCATGGCATAAATTTTAAAATACCTTAAGACAGACATAGGGCCAAATTCACTACTAGGCCATAGGATTCTCCCAAGATGCTAACCACTCCATTTGGTACTGACTGCAAGATTGGGCCCATAGTTGTATAATGTATTAATGTATCTTGAGATGGACCCATACCAAAACCCCCAGGTTCAACGCACCTGAATTTTGGAGAAGTTCAGATGTAGATCCAGACTTTGTGGCTCACACCCTGACCCTATAATAGACCAAACCAAAATGCCAGATCTGACATTCACTTCCCACAAACATTGAAGAAATTCACATTCAAAATCAAACTTTACAACTCAGACCTAATTCTAATTATAGCATAATACTACATGGCTTTATACTATAAAACGTGTAAGTCTGTCATTAATAGAACTTGTGGCACCTTAGAGACTAACCAATTTATTTGAGCATAAGCTTTCGTGAGCTACAGCTCACTTCATCGGATGCATACTGTGGAAAGTGTAGAAGATCTTTTTATATACATTTATATATATATAAAGATCTTCTACACTTTCCACAGTATGCATCCGATGAAGTGAGCTGTAGCTCACGAAAGCTCATGCTCAAATAAATTGGTTAGTCTCTAAGGTGCCACAAGAACTCCTTTTCTTTTTGCGAATACAGACTAACACGGCTGTTACTCTGAAACCTGTCATTAATAGAACTGTTTCAGGTACCATGTATTATAAACATCAACACGATATATATATTTAAAAATAAAACACATACACATGTATTTGGTGTATTCCACATTAAAGTAATTTTTTTGTTGTTGCTGCTGTTGGGAAAACTGTTAGATTTGATGGTGGTATGTAATTAGTAGTTTGCCAGCAATAATTACAGGGTTGTGCTCCAGAATAAATTATGTAGCATTCCTGTGCATATAGTATGGTATACCACAAAACATGAGTTGGAAAAATACAACATTGCTGGATCATCTTATATCTGACATGATGAAGTTTTTTTGCTGCGATAGTTTATGAAAAATAGTAAGTATGGTGCACTGGGAACCAAAAGACTTTCTTTGTTAAATTAACCACAATTGCAACCACAAATTATGGCTTCACAAACTGTAGATCTCAGTTCAGACTTTTTGTAAATAGTCTGTATTTTGTATTTTAACAAAAACATCCTTAAAAGGAATGCAGATATATTATGATGCCAAAATAGCACTTTCAAAATCACCAGCCCATTCAGACCCACTCACAATATTTGTTTAAAGTGGAAATTTGTAGAAATCACAGGATCTTTGCCCCCACACTTTCTATACAGTTAGATAAAATACTTTTTTGAGGTATACATTTTAAAAAGAAATAAAGTTTCCATTTGTTGTATACATTTTTAGTTTTGTTTAGAGAAAATATTAGTTACAACCAGCAGGTTCTGCAAAATGAAACATGCATAAAGTAATTCCTTAACAAATTCACCACCAACATTATTGGGTGCAAGTAGGTCAAGGCTTTCCTCGAAATTAAAAGATTGCCTTTGATTTTTCAGTGTTAAAATACCTTACAGATCGTTAGCATGCTCAGCTTGATTTTGAAATGCATCATTTTGGCAGCAGCGAACTAAGGAGGGGCTTCTGTTAATATCTTGGCTTTTGCAGAATGCATTTCCTTATGCTAAACCCTAATGCAAAATGCAATTTCTGATGTTTAAAGTTGTATATGTTACTTATGCAATGCATAACCATACACATGCTCTATAGTTTAAGATGAAGAGGCTGTAGAACCAATTATGCAATCCAGTGTAAACACTCCTACAGAAACTATACATAATCCTTTTTCTTTGTTGTGCTATGCCATACTGTGTTTTAATATCTTGTCATATCTGATATTTTTGTACCCAAGCTCCCCATACACACTGTTGTTGAGTTGAATAGAATAGCATGGGATATTTTACACCACCTCACTTCTTACGTATAATAACACCAGTAACTAATCTGTTGCTTAGTCACTTCCAGGAGCACAACCAGAATGTTGTGATTCAGTCTAACAGAATCTCTTAGAATTCTACATTTTCTCTTTGTTATAACAGCGATGAGGAGGAGGACAATAATCTGGTCAGGGGATGTCTCTTCCAGAATGTGTTGTACTAATTGCAAAAAGTGCAGTTTAGGGTTTGATATTTTAGAATGACTGATCATTATTAAACATTCACATATATTTTTGTCGATTATCTTGGGAGGGAAATGTGATTATGTTCTTGGAAGCCCAATGAGCCATTAATTCCATTAACACCTCTGCACCAACATTCCACATAAAGATGGACTACAAGCCATCAAGAACACTATCCCCGATAATGTCACGGCTAACCTGGTGGCTGAACTTCGTGACTTTGTCCTTACCCATAACTATTTTACATTTGGGGACAATGTATACCTTCAAATCAGCGACACTGCTATGGGTACCCGCATGGCCCCACAGTATGCCAACATTTTTATGGCTGACTTAGAACAACGCTTCCTCAGCTCTCGTCCCCTAACGCCCCTACTCTACTTGCGCTATATTGATGACATCTTCATCATCTGGACCCATGGAAAAGAAGCCCTTGAGGAATTCGACCATGATTTCAACAATTTCCATCCCACCATCAACCTCAACCTGGTCCAGTCCACACAAGAGAGCCACTTCCTGGACACTAGAGTGCTAATAAACGATGGTCACATAAACACCAGCCTATACCGGAAACCTACTGACCGCTATTCCTACCTACATGCCTCCAGCTTTCACCCTGATCACACCACACCATCCATTGTCTACAGCCAAGCTCTGCGATACAACCGCATTTGCTCCAACCCCTCAGACAGAGACAAACACCTACAAGATCTCTATCAAGCATTCTTACAGCTACAATACCCACCTGCGGAAGTGAAGAAACAGATTGATAGAGCCAGAAGAGTTCGCAGAAGTCACCTACTACAGGACAGGCCTAACAAAGAAAATAACAGAACGCCACTAGCCGTCACCTTCAGCCCCCAACTAAAACCCCTCCAACACATTATTAAGGATCTACAACCTATCCTGAAGGATGACCCAACACTCTCACAAATCTTGGGAGACAGGCCAGTCCTTACTTACAGACAGCCCCCCAACCTGAAGCAAATACTCACCAGCAACCACATACCACACAATAGACCCACTAACCCAGGAACCTATCCATGCAACAAAGCCCGTTGCCAGCTGTGCCCACATATCTATTCAGGGGACACCATCACAGGGCCTAATAACATCAGCCACACTATCAGAGGCTCGTTCACCTGCACATCCACCAATGTGATATATGCCATCATGTGCCAGCAATGCCGCTCTGCCATGTACATTGGTCAAACTGGACAGTCTCTACGTAAAAGAATAAATGAACACAAATCAGATGTCAAGAATTATAACATTCATAAACCAGTCAGAGAACACTTCAATCTCTTTGGTCACACCATTACAGACATGAAAGTTGCGATATTACAACAGAAAAACATCAAAACCAGACTCCAGCGAGAAACTGTTGAACTGGAATTCATTTGCAAATTGGATACTTTTAACTTAGGCTTGAATAGAGACTGGGAGTGGCTAAGTCATTATGCAAAGTAACTTATTTTCCCTTGTTTTTTCCTACTCCCCCTCCCCCCCAGACGTTCTTGTTAAACCCTGGATTTGTGCTGGAGATGGCCCAACTTGATTATCATACACATTGTAAGGAGAGTGATCACTTTAGATAAGCTATTACCAGCAGGAGAGTGGGGTGGGGGGAGAGAAAACCTTTTGTAGTGGTAAACACCCATTTTTTTCATGCTTTGTATGTATAAAAAGATCTTCTGTACTTTCTACAGTATGCATCTGATGAAGTGAGCTGTAGCTCACGAAAGCTTATGCTCAAATAAATTGGTTAGTCTCTAAGGTGCCACAAGTACTCCTTTTCTTTTTGCGAATACAGACTAACACGGCTGTTACTCTGAAATGTGTCATTAATTCCATCATCATTGTTAGAGGGATGTTGGGGGTTTCTTTTGTTTTTGCATATGTACTTATTTTTCTAAAATTTTAACAAAATAATAACAAGTTGGGGCATTTTTCCTTCAATCATGATTAATGTGTTAATAATGGCCTTTCTAGGAATTCCAGATTTGTTTTGCCTGGTGCTTTGTAGAGTGTGACCAAGAAAAAATAAAAAGGGACCATCCAGCGCACTTTCACTTAGGCTCATCCAATAAACATAAAAATTAAAATGGCCTATTAAACTCTAATTGTCCATTCCCAATTTGGATGTTAAACGATCATAGCTAGTTTTTTTTCATGTCTAAAGACAAATCCCTGACATCCTGAAGACTGTTCCCTTTTTGGCCACCGTGAGGAGGTTGGTTGCAATGCAGTTTTCACAGTTGGACAGGTCCGTGGGTATCTGGAAACACATTAGGCATGTGACTGCTTGTGAGAGTGTGAACTAGTATGGAAACGATAGATATTACAGGGGCTGACTTATTCAGGTGACCATGAATAGCAGGTGGTCATAACTACAGGTTTCATTGCACTGCATATGACATGCTGAAATGTCAGATACAACATCTAGTTCTGCCTCCATTATTCCAAGATAACAGAAATTACCCTTGGGACTTTCACTTTAGTATCTGGCAGTATGTACAGATGAGGTATTTTTCTATCATAATTAACTGCAAATAATCTAAATATATTTCAAAGATACATTTCTTCATATCATTTGGAATCTTTTCATCTGCAGAGATATAAGTTCATGAGGAATTACTGAGATATTTACAGGTTTCAGAGTAGCAGCTGTGTTAGTCTGTATTCACAAAAAGAAAAGGAAGACTTGTGGCATCTTAGAGACTAACCAATTTATTTGAGAATAAGCTTTCGTGAGCTACAGCTCACTTCATCGGATGAATGACGAGGATAGTTATTCCTATCCTGGCTAGTTTATAATAACAAAAATTGTGAGGGGAAAGGCTAAAGAAATGTAGTCTTAAAAACAAATGTGTAATTGTTTTGTTGGGAGTTAGAGGGAACACTTTAATCTTGAGACTTAGCTACCCCAGGCAAGAGCAATCAAACTGGAGGTACCACCTCCTGTATTCTTGTTCTCTTTAATTGGAGCCATAGCTTTGGATGCCCTGAGGCTGAGTGCCTTCTCTATAACTGTATGCTATGCTGCTTATGAAGGTTTTAAAGCGCAGTGGGGAAAAAATCTTTTGTTTAGACAGTTTCAGGTCCCGTCTCCTCCCTCCCCCCCCCCCCATTTCCCATTTGGCAGCTGAGAGTTCTATGTTGAAATTAAGCTGCCTGGCTGCTATAGATTTTGAATGTAATATGATACTCTAATGCTAAAATAGTTTTGCTACATGTATATTTTTAGGCCTGAAAAAGCAACTACACAAAACCAAAAAACACCAGGCCTGGTTGCTGAGGTTGCACGCTCAGGAACTCAGGGCCATGGTTTGCCTTGTAGGTGCAGCACTGATAACTTCAGGTATTTATATAGCATTCTGGAACTCAGATGACTTTTTTGGCTCTACCAGAGTACAACTTTTTTTAAATAAAAATATTTAGTGCATATTTTAACAATTTTACTGCACACCCGTGTGTCACTTCATTTATATTTTTAGGCTCTGATGAGAATGCACAGTTACAAGATTCAGTAAAACAACTAATAAAACTTCGCTCTGGCTTCAGCCAGCAGAAGCTCATGTGAGGGGCTCACATGGTGCAGAAGGTAGACAGAAGTTGGTTTCTTGTTGTTGTTTTAAATTGAACCTCGCCTTTAGTTTGTCCAAGCCCTTCCCGAGTGTTTTCCTACCCCTCCCCTGCCAGTGACTGTAAAACAGAAAGATGTAAAGTCCTGATTTCCTCGTGATATGACATCTTTATGTAACACTGTGGTTAAATGCTTTCTTTTTCTATAGTCAGTACTCTGTGTGTTAGATTCATTTCTATAGAAAATGTTTTCTATTTAGGACGAGTGTCATTTTTAGAACTGACAGCTCGGATCCTGCAATCTTGATGCAGGCAGTGCTGTTGTAGGCTGAAGCCGATGTCAGATAAATGTGAGTAAAAATGATAGTTATAGCCATTTAATACTGTATCTAGCTGATCACGTATACCTGCTCCTCAAAATCATATCTGAGCACCTTGGAAATTATCACAGGCATGGTATAAAGTCCCTCATATGGTCTAGTTAGTCTGATACTGTGCTATAAGTAAAAGGTATTCCTGAAAGGGCAATGTTATATGAAGAAAACAAACAACAGTACATGTCTTCATCTCAGCTCAGTTTTCACACTGCACCTCCAACCTGATACCTGACCACCCTGCTTTGAGGTGGAAGGTTAAGCAAATACCACCGAATTTTATCATCTGGATTTGTACATTAGGGGCTGAACTAAGAATGCTAAATAAATCTCTGGGGTTGCAATCTCTATGAACCACTTATCCTTCGATCCCCCTTCCTTTGTGGAAAAGTGATATGTGGATTCTACTGCCTTCTGTTTTTACTTCACATTCCTACCTTCTCATTTCAAACCAGTTTTCTCTCTCATTTTTTCTCTCTGCAGTCAGGAGGCTACACAGGGAAAGTGTGCAGATCCTTCACCGTGGATCTTTCCCTATTTTGCCCTTTTTACTATGCACCTCCTCCTGTCCCCTCTCCAGTTTTTAAGAGGGGCCTTAAAACTTGCCAGCTTTTCTGAAGATGAGGTTGCCGTGTGGTCTGCAGAATTTGCACTTGTACTGTGCTTGTATAGTTGATATAAGGAAATACCTTTAACGCTGCAAATACCAAGGCTGTCTAACTGCATATCGTTATTTAGCTGTTTTAAGGCAACTGATGAGTTTTAGAGGCACTACTGTTTGTGTATTGATTTCACTCAGAAATTTGTAATAGCTGTAGAGATTTTATTTAAAACTACATTTTATATACATCCTTTTTGGTAGTGCAATTTCCAGTGCTCTTGACCTGAGTTAATAGAATTAAACTTTTGTGTTTCATACTTAAGTACTTCCCTACCATACATATTTTTCACATACCATTTTTCACCATTCACATACCCCATTTTATTACAAGTTGGGTGTATGGGAGGATAGTGTGATACGTACTTGGGACCAGATCCGTGTGTCTTTATGTATATGTAATTCCCATTAAAGTCAGTAGGCATTGGTGTGCATAGGGACAGCAGGATCATCAGATTCCTTACTGATGATTTATATTTAAAAATTCAGAAATTAGTATTTCCCTCTGTATTTTCCCTTGAGAAATGAGAGTAAGGAGGAAGAGCTTTTTGATATTTATTTACAATGTTCTCACATCTGGGTGTCATTTGTGACATCAAGTTTCTTCCTTTTTTTATCCCTGTGTCTTCCTTTAAATTCACTTGGAATTTATAAGTTTGTGCAGGTTTAATGGGTAGTAGTAGGCCAATCTATTTAGCGGGCCTGTAGCAGGGCAATAAAGAGGTACCTCAGGTCATGCTGTGCACTCTTGTAAATGTATCCCAAATTAACCCTGATTGGCATCCAGTTCTCTTGCTGAAAAGATACAGATGTATACTCTCTCCAACATCTGCTCTTTCATGAGAAGGTGTACCATAAATTCAGGAACCCTAGTGACCTAGGGTCGAGGTATGGGTTTGAGACGCTTTTACTGCCCTGCAGCGCAAGCAGCATTTGAGAACCTGTCTGTGATTATTACCTGCATTGGAGCCAGGTTGCACAAGAAAGCCACAGTTTCAATATCAGGATGCTGGTCCAGGGTCATATCCTACCATCTATTTTTATGCAAATCTCCCTTTGACTTCAATGAGTGTTCTGCATGTGGGTGTTCTGTGTGTGGAACAGTAGCAAGATATGGCCTGAAGTGTATATTCTTTCTTGTGGTTCCATCTTATCAGGCAGGTCTGAAAATCCTTGTCCAACTGGTTTCTTTGCAGCTTATGTTAGCTAGTTCTTCTGCATCTAATGCTTTTAAAATTTAACCCAAGGCATAGCAGAGTGTCTTTACTTAAGAAGGGGGAAGGAAACCAGCCAGCCTAGCTAAGAATCACAAGAAATAATGAAACTTCATACATCTAGGGTCCCACAATCTGTATGTGGAGTCCTTTGTTCCATGTGGTTTAATAATAAAAATCAATGAATTTCTAAATGTCAATAGAAATCCCTTGAAATGTACTTATTGCATCTACTATCATACATAATGATTTAATAATATGTCACAATAACTATACACAGAAATATAATATACTAATAATTATAAAATGCTCACACCTAATGATATAATAATATACCAGTAATTTACATATATTTATTGCATTTGAACCGGAAGGATCTCAGAGCACTTTACTGACTGATATTCACATTATATGTAAAGAACACTTCCTCCAACACTGAAATGCAGCCAGTTCTGGGGCTGCCTCAAAGCACTCTCAGTGTAATCCACAGAGTGAAACTGCAGGCTGAATTTAGGTGTGAGTACATAATTACACAAGACAGGATTTGGCAGATACTGGAGATAACATCTCTCTTAGTTATTAATCATGTTTATTATGGTAGGGATCAACCAAGATCTGGCCCTATTGTGCTAGGCATTATACAAACAGGGAGGAGTAAATGGTCCCTCCCTGAAGATCTTATAATTGAAGTAGGATAGGTGAAAGGTAGGGGAAAGGGCTATAACACACCCCTTAATAATATATAATAATAACTGTCATCTTTTTTTGAGTACAATATCTATCTAGGAGTACATGTGGCACCTTAGAGACTAACAAATTTATTTCTCTAAGGTGCCACAAGTATTCCTTGTTCTGTTTGCTGATACAGACTAACACAGCTACCACTCTGAAAAATATCTATCTAGTTAGTTATAAATTTCATTGTCTGAACCTCAGTGATCTGCCCCCCCCCATATGCACGCTCTTCCAAAATGGGGTTACATCCCCCAATGTCTGTTAATGATGTCACGCTTTCCACTGAGAAATGGGTAATAAAGGGTTAATAAATGATCAATAGATGTTGCAGACATGAATAGTATGTGTGTTATAAGCAACCCGCCTATCAGACTCGAACAACTGAGTAACCATTTATTAAAATATATCAGTCATGCAGTGATTATATATTGAATGGACCGATTACCATTCATTTATCAACGGAGCCTTCATTTCAAGGTGACCATAAGTCATTAGACAGCCCCTTGGTGGTGTCCCCCCCCCTCCTCCCCGATCCGAATTTATCCAGTGTCTCCCCCGGTGCCATTTGGACAAGCGAGGTTGCAAAACGCTTTCCCCTTCCAGCTCTGCTGAGGACAAGTCCCCAGGATCTCGTGGGGGAGGAAGACGCTGCTGGGAGTGGGGGAAGGTTTCTCTGCGCAGCCAGCCTAGCTCTGGGGAGGAGAGATCCGCCTCTCGTGCCTGGATTAGTCTAGCCTGGCTCCGCGCTGCCGCCACCGCGAGTGCTGCCGCCGAGCCGCTCGCAGTTGCCGCCGGAGCAGCCTGGCCGGAGGAGCAGAGCCCAGCGCGGGTTCTCGCCGCCCGGCCGCCGCCGCCGGTTCGGGGTCCCGTGGATGTCCACGCGTGGGAATAATGGCTCGCGAGGCTTGACGGCGGGAAAGAAGGAGCGGAAGAAATCTCCAGCCGGGGGGAGTCCGTAGATGCTGGGGGCGGCACGGTTCTTTGCTCTGCCGCCGCCGCCTGCCTGATGCCGGTCGGAACCGGGCTGGCTTCGGCTTGGCCGTGACCGCCGCTGCCTGGATCAGCACCATGGGCCCGCTCCTGCTCCTGAGCTGAGTTTCTGGATACAAGCGAGGGGTGTAGGGGGGAGGGAAATCAAACCACCCCCCCCCCCAGCACACCACACCAACAGACGGGGAGGGAGGGAGACACAAACTTTGAGTTGAAAAAAAAAAATCTCCGAATTTTTTTTTTTGGGGGGAGGGGGAGGTCGGGGCGGGGGACGACGACGGCGGGACAGGAAATAAAAACCAGCACCAGAAAGCGGCTTTGCCCCCTTCCCTTGCGCCCCCGCGCCCGGCATCCCGGCGTGGAGCCCGGAGCGCCCCGCTCCCGGGGCCAGGAGTGCAGCGCGCCCGGGCAAGACGCGGCGGCTGCCGCCGCTGCGAGCGGAGGGGCTGGAAGGGGGAGCCGGGATCCCAGGGCATCTCCCTGGGTGGTTGTGTTTTATGCTGCTTTGTGCAAACAGAGCCAGGCTCGCCTCCCCCCCCGCTTCCACCCCCCCGGTAGCACCCGCCGGAGCTGATCGGCGCATTTTGTCTATGGATTAAGACTGATCTGGATTCCCGCCCGAACACCCCCGGGGTGTGTGTGTGTGTATACACATATATCTATTCTTTTTTCGCATTGTGGATTATCCCTTCTTCCTGAAGTTGCCCGACTGTGCTGTTGATTGTATTGTAGCGGCTCTCCGGCGGCGTTGCAGCTGGGGTAAGTAAAAGCACATTTGGGGGCGGGGGGGGGGAGATTGGGGAAGACGCATTGTGTCGTCGTCCCCCCGCATTACTACCCCTACCCCTGCCTTTGCTCCACGGCCAGTTCAGAGCATGTAGGCGTCATGTATTGTTTCGGTTTTGCACCTCTGTCTGGGGGGGGGGGTGAGTAGGGTTAGAAATATTTTTCCCCTTGCCTCAGGAGATGATGAGTTAAGTGGCTTTGCGGTCAGACAGGAGAAGGAAATCGCCCTATTTTCTGCCTGGTGCATGGTGGTTGGTTGTGTGTGTGTGTGTCTGTGTTGTTTTGTCTCTGTCAGTGAAACTGACGAGGTTGTTTAATTTTCCTAATCTTACCACAGGTTTTGTCCTTCTCATTATTTCTTCCTGCTTTCCATGGGGTTTCTTTTTCTTTTCTTTGAGTGAGTTTTCCAGATGCATCCGTTGTAAAAGCACCAATAATCAGAAACTGTGTCCGGCTGCTTTGAAACAAACAGGCAAAAATAAAAAATACTCAATGCAGATTTATGGAAGTTTTTAAAAAAAAAAAAAAAACGTTTAAACCAGACTTAGCAGGGAAGAACCTTCTGAGATGTGCTGGGAAGTGTCGCTTTTTCATAGACAGCCTGTTTTTCAATCTGTTTTGCACATTCCTTCTGTGCAAACCACATATTCCCCCTCAGCTTAAGAAGGGGGAAAATAATAAATAGTGAATTGTTGCCTTCATCAGCAAACACAGGGCTGTATTTCCAGACCAGGGCTGCCGGAATCAGGGATCTGGGAATGATACAACATTTGAAACTTTGCCTTCACAGAAGGGACATGGGAGGAGATTTCTCTTGCAGATGTAGTGATTGTGTACAAGAAGGAAAGGGGTGCATGTGTTTCATTACCTAGTTTCCCTGTCTGCGGAAGGATGTACAACGGGGAAAGGGAGATAAATGTTGAGGGTTTCACACACAGTCCACGTAAAACAGGAATAGTTAAAACAACACATAAGTAGAGAAACATTTATTAAATCCAAGCAATAAAGTAATATTAGCAGACCCCCCAAGGGACACACCTTCTTGTAATTTACAAGGGATCTTCAACATCTCAAAGGAAGGCATGCATAATGACTGAGAAACTTATTAGAATCAACAATTCCAAGCATAATTAACCAGGGAAACTGAACCTATTAAAGTGCCATATAAATGCCCTCAAACACAAGGAAGGAAGGAATGAAAGTAGTAACATGATCTCAGAATGACCTATTTATTCCACCCACCCAAACCAAATCTGTACATTCATATGTAGAATGCTCCAGTACAATATCCACAACTTGTCTCTTTTGGGTATTTTCTTGGCAGTTTTGTCCTTGTTCCAGAATACTGTGTAGCAGATATATTTGTCCAAGAATATTGTTAATTAATTATAACAAATATAAAGTTAAACCTCTGTTAGAAATTTTAACTGTATAAAGTAGCTGATAGTTAACTCATTCAGCACAGTTAAAATTCCTTAGTCACAAAGGATAAGAAGTTAAAAGTGGTCCTTAAAAATCTGTCCATTTTAACGTGGTGTCATTTGGCTGAACAAACACCTCAACAGCATTCCAAAGTCTAATGAATTGTGTAGGCAAAATTGAAATACAGGGTTTGAGTTGACTGTTTGGATGATGTGATTGTCAGTGTGTCTACTTTTCCCCACCATCTACTTAATAGGAAAGAAATATTTAATCCCATTAAAAATTCAGGATTGAATCTTTAAAAGTTATCAATTTTTCAGGGATGAAGTCACTGGGTAATCAAAGATGTCTTGAAAAGGGAGTTTGGAAAAAGGGGGTATTTGAATTCATTTTTAAACAGTGAACTAATGTTTTAGGGGATGGCAAAATCTTACAGAAGAGTTCTGTGTTTATGTCATCAGGCTGATAAATAACTAATCTCTGTACATATCCTTATTTCCTGAAAGATTATAGTATCAGAGATCCTTTTGACTTCATCATATAGAACAAATATTTCTAGATATCTAAGTTACTTACTGTTCTCAATGATTGCTTTGGGTCCTGGAGATTGTCTAACACAAGACTCCTCAGCTGGTCTACCCTCCACAATACCTGCTGGATTTATTTGCTTCATTATCCACCCCTGAAAGTAAGTCTGTCTCAACTGGAAAAGACTGTTAAGGTATTACATGGAAACAGAAGCTTCCTGTTCTTATTCCTAAGGAGTTAAATCTCTGGTCATCCCTGGTCAGAGTTTACTTCAGTGGTTTGTGTATATGTATAAATCCGATTTTCCCCACATGCAGACTTGCAAGGAAGGGAAGCTTGATTTCAACACACAGCATTAACTTCTTATAAATGATACACTTTTTAAGGTTCTTTTGAAGAATTTCCTTCATTAACATCAGTTCTCTAAAACAGCTGCCCCATTATATCTAAAAAATGTTATTTTAAAGGTGGATTACATTGAGTGAAACTGTAAGACTTATTTTTGCAAGGGATGCTGAGTCTATTTTTGTAAATGAACAGCAGAGTATGAAATGAGCAAAATATATTCCCATGTTATTTTATCAGCTGGCTTTGCATAAAGAGAGGCAATCCATTAGAACTGGTGGTACATATTTGCCTAACATAATAGCAGCAAGACAAATAAGTCCAGTACCCTAATGTAGGAAAGGCGTCAGTGTATACTTTAGAAGTCTGTTGCTAACCTAGAGGTATTTAATATTAATTGGTATTTGCTGACCTTGAAATTGTACATAGGCTGAATATGAGGTCAAATACTGAACTTTGGTAAAGAGTGGAAATATTAGATTATTTCCTAACCAAAAGAACTACAAGAGATTTAGTGGAGTATGTGTTGACAAAAATTACACATGAAGGAATTAATTCCTTAGTGAACTAACCTTTGCTATGTAATACATTGTTAAAGCATAGGCATATACTTCATTTTATACCTTAAATAGGCTTGCTTTTCAGCATCCTCGCATTGAATGACCCATAATAACCAAACACTCCAATCTGGATATGAGGCAGAAATTGGTCACACTCTCTCACACAGATTTTAAGTAATCACAGAAGATTCTTTCAAAGTTAAATTATTTGTATAATCAGAATAGAATACACATCCTGGTTAACTTCAATGACTGTGTAAAATTACAAAATGACTTGAAGTCAGTCTGACATGCTATTTACCAGAATGTGTTCTCTCTCACCAAATAGCACTGGTCAACAAATATTACTGGTGAATTAGGGAAAACACTTTGGTATCACAAATGGAAATATATTTTGTTGTTTCTTGCGGTCTTTTGTGATGCTGAGTGTGGGGTGGAAACAGTGACCCAGGTAGGGAAACATATGGATTTATCAGAAATTGTTTCCTAAACTGATCAATTACCAGGAGATGTAATGAGAAATATAATCCTTAGGGAGAGGAAGGAGAAATTGCCATTACATAATATCTCTTGGGAGAATTTGTACATCACATAATGAAGTTGCTGTGGAGCATATTTCTGAAATGCCTTTGCATAATAATTTATACTTCAGACTTCTGTGAACAAGACAATACTGTAAAAAATTGGCAGTGATAGTAAAATTGGCATATTACTTTGAGATTTTTGGGGGTGTATCTCTCTTTTTAGTAATTACATTTACAGATGTTTGGTAACTTACTAAGAAATTAAAACTTCCAAAAAATATGAAACGGCAGTCATTAATTTTGTGTGACATATTTAATGCCAAAGATTAAACATTAAAAGGTTATACTTCTATCACAGCCCTCATTAAGTTATTTCTGTTTATCTGTGGTAGATCGATCTGAATGAAAAGATAATCTCTAACCTTAGTGAGGTAAACTCATATGGTTTTATCCATGTAGGGACAAAATTTTAATACTTCTCTAAATAAAAAATATGTATGCATAATCTTGTTTGATTTAATATGCCTAGTTAGCTGGATGTGTGTTTTCAGAGTCCTAGTAGTTAGGACCTCCAAAGACCTGAATTTCACCTATGGAATAAAATAGTTGTTAAAATAATTAAATATTTTTAAAGTTTCAGTGCCAATTGTTTTAATTGGGAAATTATTCATTTCCATCCTCCCCGGTTCTCACCAGTTCAAGATGTTTATATTTGTATTCTAAATAGAGCTTTTAACCCTTGGGAGCTGAAAATCTAGACTATCACAATGTTATATATACTATTACATGTGGATTCAAAGTTTTTTAAATCTGCGGATGAACAGAATGAAGACTCATAAGAACTCTATAGCTAATGGGGAATTCCTTTCACTTGAGTGCTAATTTAACATCTCTACTCATACTGGCAATTCCAATAGGTTTTTAAATGGCTTGTTAAAAAAAAAAAGTATCAGGTATTTTTCCTGCAGATAAAAACACATTAAAGTGTTATTTTTATTTAAAAAACAATCATCAATGTTACCGTGCTAATTCTAAGCAGTGAAGGCAGTATAGTGCCCCCTAGTGGTGATTTTGGTAATTGTCATTTGTGTAGTTAAACAATTTTTACTAGAAATAAAATTGCAGTTGCCTTGTTTGAAGTCCAGACCCTCCTTACAACACTTTATTGATAATGTTTTTTCATATTTTGTATGCCATCTTGTGATTATTAAAGTACAGTACAATAATTCATTCAGGCCTATCTCCCAGTTTCAAGGAACTGATAACTTTACAATACTATGAGAGTTTTATTTTTGTTTCTTTAAAGTGCCAACAGTCTGTTCAAATCTACCTATCATGTCCTAAGTGAGGTGGTTCAAACTTAAATCAGTGTTGTTATGCTTGTTGTATCAATACATTATTTTCAAAGCTGGAACAGGATTTAGTTTTTCTGAAAAGATGCAAATTAGTGTTAGGCTTCAACATTGAGAGGTTAGACGAAGGACTTACTGCAGTTTCTGAAGCCTGTAGCAAAGGTCAAGAAGTACACCACTACCATCAGAGAGGCTCAAAATCTTAATATTATCAGCTGGAGAAGGAACTTGACAAGACAGCAGTGCTTAGGGATGGTAATCAGAACCACAGTCATGTGTCACGAAACTGCCCATGTCTTTGCAGCTAGTCATTCCTGCCTTTACGCTTTCACGTGGAGAAGTCGAAAGATTACCTTCTAGTGTTTCTTGATGGTTGTAGAAATGTGCTATTCTGTTTGTTTCCTTATTTAAATATGAGTTCGGATAGTATTTTTATTAGGGCATAAATTGCAAAAGAACGTAAGCTAAAAAAGCACCCTGTTCTCCTGTTTAAGGTTGTTTCGAAAAGGCTAAAGCATAATACAACGTTTGGTCTTTTAAAAATAAAACCTGCTTTTGTGCACATGCAAAGTGAGTTGGAGTGACAGAGTTTACTGTAATTCCATCATTTCAAGACAACTGAGATTTTTACATTGAAGTCAAAGATTTTCCTGTCTAGCTTGTAAAGTGTAGATTTAAAAAAGATGTTTACTCTTAAAAGCATACAGTTTAGTTTGTGTTTTTGTGGAAAGTGTGTTACAAAGGATCGTTTATGTGTTATTGAAAATGTGGCTGGCTAACCTTTACCAGCCTCATCTCATCATTGACTTAGATTGCAGTCCCAAGTAGCTACAAGAATTTTATCTTGTATTAAGTGGGGTGGGAGAAAAGGATGGTTATTTGAAGCCAAAGGCTGGTAATTTCATAGTGCTTCTGTGGGGAAAATTAAATCTCTACTTGGACTACACTCCTGCAGTGTCTAGTTATAGTTTTCTAGCACTTGATACACAATGCCCTCCTGCCCAGAAGACATGTTCTGTACAAATCATTATTCTTCCATAAGTAATCAACAACAGAATAAAGAGTTTGCCATTAAGTCACCTACAAGTGGATCCTCACTCCAAAGCTCTAGGTTATAAAGCTGTAATGTAGTTTGTCTGCAGAATAGTTGGAAATCCTTCACAAATACCTCTTTAACACCTGCCTCCTATCCCACTGTATGATTGGCTCCCTAGAAAAGCCTTCCATAGATGGTGCACTGTAATCCTTTTATGTTACTTCTTCAGTGCAGATTATGCAGCAAGAAATAATTAGGAGATTAATTTTCACCTGTCACTGCCAATAATAGATAACCTTGATGCAGTGACAGGGAATTTGGAGAACGGGAACGCATTTAACCCTGTAGCGATTGCCGGATGAAAAGTGGTTACCAGAATATGACCTCCCTGCTTGCTGGCATGAAAACTGAGAGAGATATTGGTCTTTCAGTGTTCTGGTCTCTTCATTGCCCTAGTTTTTGCTGCGTTAAACTCTCCCTGTACTATTAATGTGCCACGTGTGCACAGTCTAATCAGACACAAGAAGGCTTTGGAGACCTCTGTCGTCCAGTCTTTTTATTCAGATACAGTTCTGTTGCTTTTCATTATTTCAATTCCCAGCCTGACTGATACACGTAGCAGCTAGAGAAAGGAAGATCGTAATGAAGATGGCTTCATTAGGCAGTGTGCAGTGTTGTCCTTGCCACTATCCACCAAATGCAGCTGAAGAAACGTCCCAGAAGTAATTGTGCATTTGGGGATTTTCAGAGAAGGAGAATTGAGGCTTTTCTAGTCCCTTTCAAAATTAATTGCCTGCTCTTTTCATGTGAGTTTAAAAATACATGCTAGACACTAAGGCAACAAAGGTAAATTTTAAAATAAATCCTCTCCCTCTCCTTTTTGTGTGTGCTCAAGTTTAAATCTACTATCTGTTGAAAATGTAATGGGAAACCAGCCTACAGAAAATGCCATTATTCATATCATCCCAAGCTCATTTATTTTATGTGCAGTAGTAATGATAAGACAGTCTGCTTGGCAATGTTGATAAGCTGGGAAATATCTCAGAGCTATTTGTATAAGTTAAAGCAGATCTTGGTACTGAGCGATAAGGAAACTGTGATGGGCCTTTTGGCAATCTGCTGAGCTAGAAGCTAATAAAGATTTTAATGGGAAGACCTCATTAGGATTAGGGAGAAGATCTATTATCTCAGATTTACACAACATAAACATTGGGGCAACTTTAAATTTTTCCTTTTTATTCATTAAATACTATTGCTGAATGTGAATCCTTATAAATCCAGTCTGAATCTTTGTGTGTGTGTGCCAGGAGCCATTGCCAGCTGTTTGCTGAGCAAAGATACAAGGCCAGCTTTTGTGGCATTGCATTTGCAGTACCTGCAAGGAATAACAGAGCGTCATATTTTTAGGGAGCTGTTCAAATTTTGTAGGGACAGAAATGTAATCGATGTTTGGTGTTCGGGAATCGTTGTCTAGGAGAGCAGCCTTCCTATCCCTTCTGCACGGTGAAGGTTGTCTTCGTAAACAGATTTGCCCACTGCTGTCTTGTGTATCTACTGACAACTAGACTGAAATAGTAGGGATGAATGGTGTGTTAACCTCAAATCCTATGGGGGGTCGTATCACCAGTGCAGCTAGAGCCACCTTCAGTGTAACCAGGTTGAGACAATTGACATGCTTCGATGGCCCCATTTGCACAGCAGAGCTGAGTTAAATCCCAGCTACAGCCTGATAATCATGTTATAGTTCTGCCCATGAGCAAGGTTTAAACATGGACCATTCACACTGTGAGGAATCATGCTGTGCACCATGTCTGGACTCAGCCTGGTTACTGCCTGTATTTAGTAACTTCTGTATGTGCACAGTGCATATGGGCCTCAAAAAAGCCTTGATTTACACAGGCTTTTGGGGTGTGTTTTACAACCTTGCTTTAAGGACTCTTCAAACTATATTGTGACTGAATTGGATTATAATATGGTTTAGATTGCCAGCATGAATGCCAAACAATTTTATGTCCAGGTAGAAAAACATATAGGAACATTGTTTAGTTTGGGGTTTTTAACTCTGCTTGAATCTGTTCACACTATGTCCAAGCCATGTTGGAACCTGGTTCTGCCATAAAGGAGTTTAAACCATGTTATTAAACAAAGTAAAAATCCCCATGTATACAGGGGTTCTATCACTTTGCACGCTGATACGGGAGCGCCTTTAGAACCTTGTTAATAATTATTATTTTAAAGATTGGTTGTTACTACAGTTAATAACAGAGATTCCACCTTTTTTTTCCCGTTATTTGAGGCAGCTCTTAATAGAGTTATGTCTTAATAGAGAATGTCTGATGGACCGTCTTCCCTCCCACCAATGATCAAATAACCTCTTTGGCAACTACAGCAATTGATTATGGGGAAAAGTAATGTTAGGAAAATATGGTAAAGCATTTTTAGTTTCCTTAATGTGACACAGTGGCTAGAAACCAAAAGGAGAGCCGGCACCCTGCGACCAGCCAGCTTTCCACAAACTATAAGCAAGTGTTCTCCAGACCACTGTTTGAGAACCACTGATTTATTATGTTTGTGGGCCTTAAAGGGACACTCTGTACAAATTTTGTATGCCAGCATTTCTTTGGTTGGGGAACCTACCCACTATGGCATTTCCCTACCCCTCTTCTCTCCTTGAGTATTTCCATCCCCTAGCCCCTCACCAGCATGGAACCAGATGGGCAGAGTTGGAGGAACAGTGCCATGCCCTTACTTCTAAGGACAAAGAAATTCACTACCCTGGGTTGGTGCGAAACAGCACTGTCTATTTAAACCACTAGGGCCATGCATAGATAATATACTGCTCCAGGAAGGTTGCCATTTAAACAAGGTTTCCACGATTTGTGTTTGATGTGAATGAAACTTTTTGTTTTGTCTGTAGACCTCAGCGGAGCTGGAGCTGCCTCGTATCAGGAGTGGCTTGATAACAAGCAAGGTATGAGATCAAGTCTCTCCAACATGGGCACTGGAGACTGATTTAGCTTGGTTTCTCTCAGTTGAATTGGTCTTTTTCTCTGTCTTTTTTGCTCTTTCTTTCTCTCTGTCTCCAAGCCAGTGCTTTGCTGACAGTTCCATGGCAGCTAAAGGCTAACTTGTTAGCTCAGGGCCTTGTTACAGGCTTGTCACGTGCCCCAAGTCAGCCTTCCAAAACCCCAAATTCTCCATCATTAACAAACGAAAATGGAATGCTGTAAAATGAAGTGGCATCTGCACCCAATAATAGTTTTTACCAATTTAATTGTATGGTTAAGGGGAAAAATTTATGAAAGTAAACAGAAACGTTGAGTTAATGCAAGACACATGCTAGTGTACTTTAACACTGGACTTTCTGTGATTTTTTTGTCAGTTTCACTGACAGACTGGTTCGAACTTGTCCAACCCACAGTCTTTTCCTGTGGCAATGTCATTATGAGCTGGATAAGTCTCGTGTGACTTAAGGGGGAAAAAATCTCTTGTTCCTTCACTGTAGGCTTTGAAGAGATAATCTTGTCAGTAAAATTTGAAGATGGGAAAGTATATGGGGACAGGATTCAAAGCCAGGTTATTTCTTCTAATTCTGTAGCTCAACAGAGTATTGGGGGTCTTATGTCCCCCAGGAGGTCTTCTCTAAAAACTGCAATTGCAAAAACTTGTCTGTTACTGTAGAGAGAGCTGTGTATTTAGTGCTGAACCTGTATTAATAATCAATGAGGGAAAAATATGCTGCCTTCAGTCCAGAATTTCATTTATTATGAGCTATAGCAAGAAGATAAGGGGAAATAGTTATCTTAACCTCGTCATAGTAACAGTGGCAGGGTTTCACGCTGCTGTTGACCAGGATCATGTGATAGCAACAAAGAAGCAAGACTATCCTTTGCTGAAATTCTGATCCTTCTACATTATTGTCCAAAACAGAACATCTGGGAACAAAAGAACCTCATGGGTTTCATTGTTTGGTTGGTTTAATTTTCTGACTGTGCCTCAACTATTGCTACATTCCCATCTTCTGATGATAAATGGACTTTGCAAATCAAAGATGGAATGAAGTGCCTCTCCTGGCTGTGGTTTTTTAAAGAAATTTTTAAGCCATTCTCCTCTCCAGTTACCTTTACACTAATCTTTCGCTGTTTTCTTTATCGATTGTAGTAAATACCTAATCATCGCTAAGCTTTCCTTTCAGCCGTGAGAGCCAGCAGGCTGGGCTGGAAGAATTATAATCCATGATGGTTTCTTGATTAAATTAAGACTGCCAAAAGGTTGGAGTCCTCTAAACCATTCTAGTTCAGGGTGTTCTTTGTGGTAGGCAAATAGCTCAGTCTCTGGAAGAAGATTTTGTCCTATTATGTTTGCTTGCTCACTCGTTTTTTTCTTTTTGATGTTTTATGGGAAATAATAGAATTTTCCTATTTTTTTTTAAAAAAAGAACTACTTCCACATTCAGTAAACATTTTTAGAGCCATCCTAATATGCCAGAAACTCATTTTTGAAAGGTCGTAGACTTTTTTTCTGTCTTTTCACCATTCTTGTTGATTATCAAGATGGAGGGGTGTGTATATAATCAGCAAAGCTGTCTAACATTAAAGTGCCTAGATATGTATTATTATGTATTTGTCTGTGGTAGCACTCACAATATGTCCAGCCTTGCTCACACTGGAGCTCCCTCCTCCATCTCCTTCCACTTAGCAATCTGAAAAGAGCAGGATCGTCATATCCATTAACACCTGTTTATGAACCTCACATTGAGAATCCATGTGGTAGGCTCTGTCGAGACATTCTAGAAGAGACTGTCTCTGGCTGGAGAAGCTCACAGTCTAATGCCTAAAACTTTCAAAATGTTACTAGTATAACTGTTGTCAACAAAGTGTGTGATTTGCAGGGGTTTGTTTTAGCCAATATAGTTATGCCCGTAAAAGCTCTAGCGTAGACACAGTTATACAGGTATGAGGGCACTTTATACCTGGTAACGTTTATTTTACTTCACTGACCTTTTATACTGATATAATTGTGTATATACTGGGGGGCGTTGCCACTTTAACTGTACCAGCATAGTAAAAGCTGCATGTGGACAAGGCATAAGGGTATGTGTGTCTATAATAACTTGGAATCCGCCTCCTAACTTCCAGTGGACAGGTCATTTTGTTAAGTTGCAGTAGGGTTTGACATCACAATTTGTGACAGTATACAAAACATACAATATGTAGCTGGCAGTAGAGCCAAAATTCTGGATGTGGCCCAATACATTTGTTTTTTTTTAAACTCATCCTCAGCGTGGCCAGGGCTCTTTAAGAGAGCTAAACCTTCAAGCTGTATAAAATGTGATTGCTGTAGATTCATTTTATAACAGCTTGCTTATCTCCTAGAAATTAGGCTGTAATGAGGTTTGGTTTATATATTTTACTTCTCTCCTCATTAAAGGGCTATCTTTCAGAAGAAACGCTTTGTGTGTTGAAATATTGCACGGTTAAAATGAAGGCAGGTTTATAAGGTTTTAATGTACTTGGGAGCCAAGGTTTTGCAGCTTTATAGCAAAGATGTTGTAACAAAGGGCTTTATGGTAAGGGTGTGCTGTATTTTAGTCATGCAGTTGCACAAGCGAAATCTTTAGTAAAATGCCTAGCAGTCAGTCAGGAGAAACTCTGAGGGAAACAGCTGCCTCTGGATTCCAAGCTTGGTCTTGGCCAATATTAAATCCATTATTCTTAACAATCCCTGAATCCTAAACTATTTCCTTTTTTTGTCTCAAAGATTACATAGATATTGCTGCATTTTGTAATTGTGCCACACCGTTTGGGAGGTGTATTTCCTAGGTAGCATAGGACTTTCGTTTAGTGCTGAAATAAACCATGTACGCATGCTGGCTGTCCGTATCCTAAGAAAGATGTAGGTCTGTATACACTGCTTACAGAGCACTGGCAGAACGGTATCCTTGGGTTGTCCAAAGGCTGGATCTACATTGTCTTCACAGTGGAGATAGCACTTGCTCTGGCAGCATTTCATCCTTTCCACCATTGTTCCACCTGTGACAGCAAGCCCTAAAAAATAGAGAAAATAAACAATTTGGTTCTCGAACCTGGGGAAAGGGAGGAATATGGCTTAGTGCCTCGGTAATTGGAGCAATGTATAATGAGGTGATATTGGCAAGTGTGTGGAGTGGGGTCTGAATCCTTTATACAGCCGCTGCAACATCTCCTTTCAGTCATAGATGTTACTAATTTAAAAGACCTCAAAGGCCATTTGGTTTATCCCCCTACTAATGCAGAGTTTTCTGCTATAGCATATCATCTAGTGCCTTCTCCAGTCCAGTTCTAATCATACCAAGCAAATACTCCCTGCTTCACACAGGAGACTATTCCACAACCTAATCCATCTCACTTTTCCGGGTTTCGTCTTCACATTGAATATCACGGCTTTGGATTATTTTCTCCCAGCTATTTAAGATTTGCATTTTACCCAAGGTGAATATGACTTTACTTTTCTGCTGCTCTTTGACTTGCTGGCTCTCTTGGTATTACTTCTCCATCCCCACTGGTACGTGTGACTCCTCCTAAATTAGTATTATTGTGGATTTTGTCACCTCGCCTCCGTTTGTCACCAGTACAAATAATTCTGGAGCAAATGTTGAAAGCGAGGATGGAGGGCAGCTAATCTGGTCATTGTCTCGAATGCCAGTGCAACTACAGCATTGCCAGCACATCTATACTGTGGGTATGGATAACTATCTGCTGGGAGCTAGATCTATGCTGTGCCAGTTCGGCCATTAAACAGCCAGTATAGAACCAGGCCAGATTTGAAACCTTGACCTTAAACTGTAGGCTTTTTCTCCAATTATCAATCCCCTGAGCTATCTAGTGCCCACGTATGCCATCTTTTATTAGAGTCTTCATACAACCAGTCACCTTGTTTGTGGGACAACAATAAACACAGCATAAATGTATAATTGGGCCACTTTTAATACAGCCCAGCTCTATCTCCTGAACTCTCTTTAGAGCAAGTGTATATTGAATGGCTAAGGAGACTATACAGGGGTTTCTGTGCAATGACTAGAGGGATTTGGAAGACTATTTGTGAGCTGTCCAGTCCATAGTAAACAGAGAAGAAGTGTTATTTGTGTAGATGTTAATTTAAATAGATCCCATGTGGGAAGGAAAGAAATATAAATGAGCCATTTTGTTAGCTCTGGAGTTGTGTGGAGCTGTCATGAGTTTTCTTCTTCCATCTTCCAGACACTTGTGTAGTGATGTCTCCTATTACATCTTGAAGCTGTTAATGAGACCACCAGAGATACAGAGTCACCTCTGTAGTAGAAAAACATTTGGAAAGAAGTTTAAGTGGCTTTTATTTTTTCTCTCTTTTACTGGTGATATGCTTAAATTAAAAAATGGCTAAGATTGATTTTATATTGGTTTTAATGTCTGGTATATCCTTTATCAAGGGAATACGGTTCTGCATTTGCAGTTGAATGGACTTGGTCACCGTTTCTGTGATAATTATGAGATCAAAGATAAACCTTTGGCAGGCTACCTGATTGTTAGGGGCATAGAGCGTGTCTATAGCACAGTTAGGGTAACATGTTTTTCATGGTGGTGGAATAGAATCAAAATCCCTCATGCTGTTTTGAAATTTTAGAGAGCTGTCAGAAACAGCCATGCTAGCACAGTTCCATCTTCAGCCTGGAAAAGGTCTTTATTATTATTAATATTGGTTATTTGAATTGTGGTTGCACCAAGGAGACCCAGTCATGAATCTGGACCTTACTGTGCAAGGCACTGTTCAAACACAGAACGAAAAGTCAGTCCCTGCCCCAAAGAGCTTTGGCTTCTTAAATCTAACTGTGATTACATTTATTGCTAGAGCCCATTTAAAAAAAAAAAAACTGTTCTTTTAAAATAAGTCGGCTGTCTTTTCTTTAGATCATTGTAAACATATCAAGAGATATACTGATAGGATGGTGCACTGAGAATCCAAGCCAGGAGCCACCTTCCCCACTCTTATGTAGAGGACAGTACCATGTAGTGAGATGGAAAGCAAACTTTTATTCTATTTTGTGTAAAAAAAACCCTCCATTATAAAAGATGTTGGTGGGGGTGAGGGAGGGTTGTGGTTTCAGTGCCTTGTTAGCGAAGAATTGCCATGCTCCAACTCATTTTTGCAGCTAGCATGGGGGAGAAAGGGAGAGAGGAAAAGAGATGGGCTTTGTGTGTGTATGTTGGCTCTGGCTGTCTAAATTGGTAATGGTGTCTGGAAGGAATCCAGGCTGTTGTAAATATGAACTTTTGTCAATATTCTTCACGCTTCTTTGGACTCTAGGGTGGGCTTTATTAGCTGAAGGTCACACCATTGTGTTGTCTCCCCTCCTGAGACCTCTGATACCTTCCTGAAAGGATGCCCATTATCCAGGGCTTAGAAGCCAGCGGCACTGAAGCTGATAAGCTTAAGAGGCATATTTCATCCCCCCCATTGCTGCTTCTAGAAGACAAACAGTGTTTATCATTCCTGATTAATTCCAGCTGAACAAAAATATAAAATAAACTAGGAGGCATGAACGTACGCACACACAATTACCATTTTTAGGCCAGCCTTTTGGCAAGGTGTCGACTCATCATAGTGGTTGCAACAAGCAGTGCGTGTTGCCACCTCCTTGTAATCTTGGCCGAAGATGAATCCGAAGATGAATTTAGCAACATGAAAGGATCCCAGGCTATGATCAGTTAAAAAAAGAAGGGGGGGGGGAGGAATAGCAGCGTGAGGATCGAGGCTGGAATTTATTTGTGACAATTAAACATTAAGATCCTGGGAGAGTAGGGCCACCCGGTGCGTGAACGGCTTTACATTACCTGGAAAAGATGAATGGCCCAAGGAGAGAGAGAAGGGCAAGGATTTTACTCTCTGCTTCATGAAAAGAATCATGAAAACATAGCATATCGTGCTTCTGTATCTCACAACTCCCTTCATCACAGTTCAAACCCTTTCCTAGGAATAGCATGTAAGAGAACTGAGAGATTTAAATGGAAGTTTAAGAAGCTCTTTTGCTTCTTTGTATTCAATTCTTTTTTTTTTTTTTTGGAAATGTCCTGCCGATTTTCAAGATTCTGGTGTTTCAGTATAAATCTCTCTCCTCTGTGGCTACAAGCTCCGTTTGCTATTATTTTTACTTTTAGCAAGATTCAGAATGTGATGTATTTCAAAAATCTCAGAATTAGCACATTGTCTGGTTTAACAATAACTAGAGATCTACTACGCAGCTTTGTGCATCTGTAAAAATACACAAGCAGCATTATCCAGTGGACCTGAGAGTCAAGAGCCCTGGGTTCTGTTAGCTGTGCCACTGGCCTGCCATGTGATGCAGGGCAAGTCACTTCAGCTCTCTGTGCCTCAGTCTTCCCATCCGTAAAATGGGGATAACACAACTTATCTTTGTATTCAAAATTGTTTGAGATCTATAGGTGACGAGTCCTATAATATAGCCAGTGCCAGGTATTTGTGTTAAAAACATAACTTAGTCCCTGTCCCCAAGAGCTTAGAAATGCAAAGATACAAACAAATATGATAGAGCTGCATGTGCAGTTCAAGTGGCTGTTTTGGAATGTGGGAGGGAGCACTTAGTGAGCCTCGACTGAATGTCTTTTCCAAGCATAGGAAATAACACAAAAGGCACCCTTCGGAATCGTGTCCTGTTATAACAGGATCCTCAGCCAGGTCCTTCAAAAGTGACTTGCTTTTGGGTGCCCAGCTTGAGATGCCTTAAAAAGGCATGATTTTCAGAGATTGCTATTAAGAAACAGCATTGTCAGGAGGACTATACTTTTTCTGCTTTAAAAGATTTAGCATTTGCAACTGGAAACTTTGCATTTCCTTGCATTGAATTGAGAATTCAGAAACAGGTGAATGTATCTTCCACTGCACAGTGTAGGCCTGAGAGCCTCATAAGACTTTTCTCAGCTCTCCTCATGGCCTCCACAGCAGAGCTGAATGGTTTTGTGAGGATCTGCTTAATGCAATGTCATGTTTTGCAGCATGGATGCTATACACAAGGATTCTACACAAAAAGCAGATCTACCACTCAATGCATGTTGCAGTAAATCCCTGCCGATGCTTGAATTTGATCCATGTTTAAACATGACGTGTGGTCTTAGGTTGCAACTAACTCAGTTTCCCTGGCCAGAACGCACAGGGATGGAGTGGGGTTACAAACCATTTTACAAAACCGTGTTCACTCCATGCCAGGAAGAACCATGTGTAAGCATGGATCTTGTTAATTTGGCTCCAGCAGGAGTGTAGACAGGGCCTAATAGCAAAAGCGGTCAAGTAGTAGAGCTGTTGGTCAGCTTAGACAAGAAATGCAATTTCAGTAATGCTGTTTAAACTGCCCTATATCAGAAGTTCCAGCCAGCAAAACTAATTAGAATTCCCATTTTGAAGTGAATACAGTCACTTCACTGTAACCGTGAACAGTTGTGGCAATGCAGGCCTTTAATAATAATTTTTTCAAAGGTAAACTACACAGCACTCTCTGAATCTTTTGTTTATTTAGTTTTGATTCAGGGATTGGATTTAACTTGTCCCCCTCAACATCAGATATGATACAGTTAATTTTATATGGCAATCTTTTTAGACATACCACAAAACCCTTTAAAGAGAGAAGTAGACCAGAGAACAAAAATGCTTAACCAAGCCAAGTGTACAGTAAAAGGCACTAAAGTTGCCAGTATGGATGTTGCTGCAGAACTGATTATGGTGATGCAGTAAGGAGGGGAAGAGAATAGAGTTAGTCATATGCTAAGGTAAACGAGATAGAGTGACTCAGAGAGAGTTCGAGGTAGATGCTGTATTTTTGTCAGTAGATACAGAGGGTCAAATTCAGAGCTGATGCCTATAGTGGTGTAAATTACAGGGTCCAAGGAAGTCTTAAATCAGTATAACTTTTACAGTAAGGGGTCAGAAAAGAGGAAGGTAGCAGAAAAAGCTGCTTGTAGCTGGATGTGAAAAAGGGTAGGTACGCACACATGCACACTTCTTACGCTGTGTTCAGGCTCTTCAGCATGTAATTTAAAAACCTGCTCCTGTTGAAGTCAATGGCAAGAGTCTTATTGATCTCAGTGGTGCAAGATCAGGGGCCTAAGGCAGCTTAGGGTATGTCTACACTACGAAATTAGGTCGATTTTATAGAAATTGATTTTTAGAAGTCGATTTTATGCAGTCCATTGCGTATGTCCACACTAAGCGCATTAAGTCGGCAGAGTATGTCCTCACTACTGTGGCCAGCATCGACTTACGGAGCGGTGCACAGTCTCCGCCGCCCATTGGAATTCTGGGTTAAGCTCCCAATGCCTGATGGGGCAAAAACATTGTTGCAGGTGATTTTGGGTACATGTTGTCAGTCGCCCCTCCCTCTGTGAAAGCAATGGCAGACAATCGTTTTGTGCCTTTTTTCCTGGGTTACCCATGCAGACACCATACCACGGCAATCGTGGAGCCCGCTCAGCTCACCGTCACTGCTGCTGTTGTGGGCAAGTCTGCTGTGGGGGCTGCTATGATCCAAATAGCCAATGAAATCATTGACGTTCTGTTGTCAAGGGTAGTGACTCTGGGAAATGTGCGGGCCTTTTTAGATTTTAGGTGCATCATATTCCTGCCCTTTGTTGCTGGTGAAGAAGTCTTGCAGTCATACATTCCAGTCCGGTCGGCACTGTAACACCCCATAGATCTTCTGTGGTTGACATATATAACAGCTCCAGGGCTCCTGCTCTTTTGCCTTGGCCGAGGTACCTTGCCCTACCAGGACCTCCAAGCATTCGACACAAGCACCTGCAGCAGCTGGCATTGCTACACAGCAGCAGCTCCTGGGTGCCTTCGCAGCAGATGGTGCAGTAGGACTACTAGCCATCCTTGTCCATGGTGTACGGCTCCACCGCTTCCGCTGCAGCTCTGCTCTCCTGCAACTCTGCAGCAGACGGTGCAGTAGGACTGGTAGCCGTCCTCATCAGACATGTAGCTTGGCCGGGGGTTCTGAAAACGTCTTCCCTACCCGGCTCCAAGCAACTTCCAGGGCCTGGTGTATGGCTCCACCTCTTCCACTGCAATTCTGCTCTCCTGCGAGCTGAAGGCTTCTGCCTCAGGCTGCTCTCCCAGTAGGCAGCACTGCACGGTTGCACCTACCGCAGCCTACCCCTTGCTCCCATGACTCATAAAGCCTGGACAGTAGTAAGGAGCAGTTCAACTATAGGTTGAGCAAGTGCAGAATGGTGGTAGAATGTGCCTTTGGATGTTTAAAAGCTCGCTGGCGCTGTTGGTCAGACCTGAGCACAACCAACATTCCCATTGTTAAGAGAAAAGGAGTACTTGTGGCACCTTAGAGACTAACCAATTTATTTGAGCATAAGCTTTCATGAGCTACAGCTCACTTCATCGGATGCATTCCGATGAAGTGAGCTGTAGCTCACGAAAGCTTATGCTCAAATAAATTGGTTCGTTTCTAAGGTGCCACAAGTACTCCTTTTCTTTTTGCAAATACAGACTAACACGGCTGTTACTCTGATTCCCATTGTTATTGCTGCTTGCTGTGTGCTCCATAATATCTGTGAGAGTAAGGGGGAGACATTTATGGCGGGGTGGGAGGTTGAGGCAAATCGCCTGGCATCCGATTTTGAGCAGCCAGACACCAGGGCGATTAGAAGAGCACAGAAAGGCGTGCTGCGCATCAGAGAGGCTTTGAAAACTAGTTTTATGACTGGCCAGGCTTCGGTGTGACAGTTGTGTGTGTTTCTCCTTGATGCAAACCCACCCCCTTTGTTGATTTTAATTCCCTGTAAGCCAACCACCCTACCCCTTTCGGAATAATGTAACTTGTTTTGAAACCATGCATTCTTTCTTTATTAATTTAAAAAAAAAAAGAGATAACGGACAAGGTAGCCCGGGTGGGGTTGGGGAGGAGGGAAGGACAAGGCCACATTGCTTATTGTAGCCAGACTAAAAATCAAACCGTTTGAATGACAGCCTTCTGTTGCTTGGGCCATCCTCTGGAGTGGAGTGGCTGGATGCCTGGAGTCTCTCCCCCTCTCTTCTCCCCTTTCCCCCATGTTCTTGGGCGTCTGGGTGAGGAGGCTATGAAACATGGGTAGGCGGTTATACAGTGGATGCAGCGGGGGTCTGTGCTCTTGTTGGCTTTCCTGCAGCTCCAACAGATGCTTCATCATGTCCATTTGCTCCCCCATTAGCCTCAGCATCACGTCCTGCCTCTGCTCTTCACGCTCATTTAATTCTTTCCTGGCCTCCGCCACTGAATGCCTCCATGCATTAAGCTGTGCCCTATCAGTGCAGGAGGACTGCATGAGCTCAGAAAACATGTCATCCTGAGTGCGGGTTTTTTGCCTTCTAACCTGCGATAACCTCAGGGACGGAGATGATATGGAGAGCGTAGAAACATTCTATGCTCTACAATTCTGGGGGGACTGTATGGTCACCTGTGCTGCTGAGTTCGCCACACTGACCAAACAGGAAATGAAATTCAAAAGTTTCCAGGGCTTTTCCTGTGTACCTGGCTAGTGCATCGGAGTTCAAAGTGCTGTCCAGAGCACTCTGGGACAGCTCCCGGAAGCCAATACCGTCGATTTGTGTCCGCACTACCCCAAACTCAACCCAGAAGGTCGATTTTTAGTGCTACTCCCCTCGCTAGGGAGGAGTACAGAAGTCAATTTTAAGAGCCCTGTAGGTCGACGGAACGGGGTTGGTTGTGTGGATGCAGTCATTTTTAAATCAACCTAACGCTGCTAAATTCGACCTAACACCGTAGTGTAGACCAGGACTTAGACTCAGACTGACTTACACACCCTTACTTGGTGTCTGTGTTAAGTGTTGCTCTGAATTTGGCATAGGAGTTTCGTGACTTTGGTGGGGAGTGAAACATAATATGGCTTTGATGAGGCGTTCTCTTGGGTTCTCTTAAGGAGCTATATAGTCCTTCCATGTTCTCGCTAGATGTGATTAGGTGAACTTGTGCTACCCAGCCTAGCATCAAATGGCTCAACCCCAAAAATGAACAGGGTTTCTTAGTGTGGAAATTATTTTTTTCCCCCTGCCTTTGAACTTGGGGCTGCAAGAGGATCTAACAAAACAGCCTTTCCCTGTTTTGGTTTGGTTTGATTGGGTTTTTTTGCCTCCTGTATTACTGGAAGTATTTTAGCACTTGATGAAATATGAAGCTCCATTTCCTTTATTAAAATGAAGAGCCACTTTCTTAAATGGCAAAGTAATAATAAAGACTGAAATTGGATCTATAACTTCGTGAAAAGAGAGAGGATTGTTTTAAAGGCAAATCATGCATGGTAATACCATCCATTGTTCTCTTGCTGTGTGC
Source organism: Lepidochelys kempii (assembly GCF_965140285.1). Classification (NCBI taxonomy): domain Eukaryota; kingdom Metazoa; phylum Chordata; order Testudines; family Cheloniidae; genus Lepidochelys; species Lepidochelys kempii. The sequence goes on along the minus strand of NC_136394.1, from coordinate 17,993,988 downwards.
TTTGTGTTGCTTAACTCACTCCGAACAAAGAACCCATAACTGGAATTGTAAAAATAATCCAAGCATTTAAGTCAAAATTCAAAAGGCCTTTGGGAATTCCACGAAAAGGTGTGTCTTTGAAATAGTGGTTAATGAATTATCTAAACAGGCTCAAACATCCTGGCCCTATTGAAATTAATGGGAGTTTTGCTGCTGACTGCAGTGGGGACAGGATTTCACCCTTGATGCTCTTGTGTTTAAAACTGAACCAAAGTTTCTTTGAGTGCCAATGTCCACTGAGCCGAGCTGGTTTTCAGTCTTTGAATATGTTTTCTAGCAAGCAGGGGGGTTATTTTCTAGTTGTACTTGTAAATTATAAATAAAGAAGTTGCCCATGATCCGTCCATCTCTCATTTTATAAACAAAACAAGTTTGTAAGTGTTAGCTTATTTGAACTTCAGCAGTAGGACCTCTCAAAGGCATCTCTACGCTAGCACAGAGCTCATACTGATTGGGGAAATGGTTGCACATATGGCTTAAGCATATTAAATTAAATCAATTTGAAAACCATATTGGAGCACCCACATTTCTGCTCTGCAAGCGAAGTCAGATGGCTCAGCCACTCTAATGGGAATCACGCACCCCCTAGCAAGGACTGAACACAGTTCTGAAACAAGGTTGTAGTATAAATTAAAAACTGTGTAATGCTCACTCAAACCAACCTGGTGGATATCCACTGGGTTTTAAAAGTCCCATTTCTTCCCTCGGATAAAACACATGCAGCTCCCATCAAAGTCACTGGGAGTTGCAGGCACTTCCATGAACAATAGGATTTGGCCCATAATTTGCACAACTCCCATCAGAACTAGCTATGGGGACAGCACTAATTTACACAAAGAGCCAGGTGTCTGCCAGCATTTTAACCATTATCTCATCTAACCCTGCTCAGAAGAGTTCTAGATGACACAGTGGCTAAAACCCTGGTGGCCAGCAATTGTCTTACACAAGAGATCTTACTGTTGCTGCAACAGTGGGAAATTTTAAGGAAGAAAGCCAAATGTAGACAAAGCCTGAGAAAGAGTGGGAGTGTAAAGTCATGCAGTCACAAACTCTCCATTTGGAGAAGAGCCTACAAATGGACCAGACTGTGATATATCCATTGTAATGGTGTAAATCCAGAGGAACTCCACAGAAGTCAACAGATTAATGTCAGTGGAGTTGACTGCACTCGAATTACTGTCAGTTTATACCAGCGTAAGTGAGATTAAAAAAAACTGGACCAGATGTCTCTAGTTATCTGCAGTTGTTAGATGGGTCTTTTGGAAAAACTACATCGGGGTAAATAAAAGTTTGTTTGGGCTTTTGTTGTTGTTGTTCAGAGGCTTGCAGGAATGTCACAATGGCTTGGCAAGTTGGTTTTCATAGTTAACCTTTCAGAACACTTCTGTGCTAAACTCTAAGGCTATGTTTCATAGCACTTTCCTCGGCAAAACTTTTGTTGGTCAGAGGTGTGGGAAAAAAAAACCCCTGTCGGACAAAAGTTTCGCTGACCAAAGCACTGGTGTGGACTGCGCTATGTCAGTGGGAGATGCTCTCCTGCCAACATAGCTACCGCCGCTCATTAGGAATGGTTTAATTATTCTGGTAGGAGAGCTCTCTCCTGCCGGCATGGGGCAACTACACAGGAGACCGTACAGCGGCGCAGCTGTAGCGGTATAGCTGTGCCACTGTAAGGTCAGTAGTGTAGACATAACCTAATGGAAACTGCAGAGTCTTAATGTTCCTGAAGCGGGAGTAGAAACCTAACCATTGTGTCACAGGGTTAATAGAGCAGCAGGAGAACTTGGCTTAAAAGCTAATGAAAATAAAAGCATTTCACAAAAATACTTCCCTCTTAATAAAGGCCACCCGCACTAGGGATTATTGGAAAATTTCAGAGAGGTAAATGGTTAATTTTATCCAAAGTTCTCTCTCTTCTTTAAACCCCAAAGAGACGGGCAAAAGAACCCCCCAAGAACCCTCTCTCCCCCAACACGCACGCACACGCACACTTGGGAGTTCCTTACAAGAGGCATATCCTGAGGGCTTTCTTTAATGAGCTGTCTCCTTCTGTCCAGTGCAGAAAGGAAAATAATAGAGGTAGAGACTTTCCTTTGTCCCTGTGCAATTTTAATCTGACTCACTCTTTTTCTTAATAATCTCTGAGGATTATAAAAACAAAACCTCTTAAAAATTTGGTCCTTAATTCTTTTTTCTCTCCCAAACATCATTTGTTCTTTTATCATGTTGCATTTCTTCACCAGTGAATCAGCTGCCTTTTTCTATTTAACAAAAGTGGGAAAGAGGGGGGGAAGGAATGGAGCTTTCTTTGATTTGTTCAGCAGCACAAGTGTTCCTTGGCCTTTTATGCTAAGGAGTGGATGTGGCTCTTGAACAAATTGGCCCTCCTTGTTTGCTGGCCTAGGCCATCTTGTTATCCAGCCAGCTGTGTTTTGATCTTGGAGGGCCGTTTGAAGATTAAATTGAGACATCTTTTGTTACTATTAAGTGCAGTAATTAAATCAGCTCAGTGTTATTTAAGTGTGGAAAATGTCGCTTCGCTGGCCCATGGGTGCCTGAAGTTGCCATTAGACAGCTGTGTTGCTTCCAGTGCTAATGATGAAGAGGTAGGCAGAAAAGAGCCCAAGTGCTCTCTAAATAATTTTCAACTCTTTTCTGAGTTATGCCAGCTCCCCCCTTTTCCCCACCTTTTCATGTGGTGCTTCTTTCTCCCCCTCTCTGCACACTTCATGACAAACGTCGTTTTTGAAAGTAAATTCGAGCTTCTGCAAGCGGAGAATTGAAAGTACACTTACCCAAAACGAGGAGCACTGTTGTTGAACGTGAGCATGTGGAGTACGTGGCAAGGTAGCTGAGTTATCCAAAGGAGCAGCTGCATCTCCAAAGGGAAATGCTTGTTGACTGTGAGTTTACAAATTCTTGGCTCTGTGAATAATGTAAGAAGCTTTCCTAGCATGAAGAGTACAAGGTAGTCACTAAGGGCTGGTCTACACTGGGAACTGACATTGGCATAGTTACGTCTCGCAGGGGTGTGAAAAATCCATACAGCTGAGAGACATAGTTATGTTGACCTAACCCTGGGTGTAGACAGCGCTAGGTTGATGGAAGAATTCTTCTGCTGACCAAGCTACTGCCTTTCAGAGAGGTGGATTACCTGCTGGCATGGCCAAGTCCAGCAAGGTAAGTCAGTCTCTTCACACCTGGGTAATAGTAATGCAATTTAACATGAAACCTGGTTTAATGGTCAAGTGACAGCACCTGTGAGATGATCTAAGCTCTACCTCAGCCTAGAGGTGACCTGGTGCTTTCGGGGGGAAGCAAGTTCCCCTTAAACAGCCTCCTGTGCCTTCTGCTTGCTGAGCTGATTGTTTTAGAAGAAATCGTAGAAGGTGATGATTGCAATTGGGAGCTGGGGAAAAGAAGCAGGAAGAGAAAGTGAGATCCTCAGTGGGAGAAACAGTCCTTTAGAGGTCGAGTGCATTTTAATGCTGGGTTAAGTGGGGATGCAGCATTGTTTCATTGCTACTAGTAAAGCTGATTACTTGTGTGGGTGGGAGGGTGGGTGTAGCTTAACTCATTCTTTAGAAGCCCCATCTTCTCCTCCCATGCCCATGTGCACACGCTACTGCTCTTGTGATTCCTAACCATTATGAAATTCAGTGACTCTAGCCTCTTAATATGGGAGCAGCAGGCTTAGCAGATGAGATCTCCCAAGGCATATTATAGCTACAGCTGACTGCTAGCACAGAATTGCACACACCCACAAGAATATACTCCACCCGCACTACAAAGCTGGCTTGTTAGTCTATCCTCCCAGATATAAGTGGATGTCAAGCTTCCATCTTCAATAATACCACCCAGCAATATTGATTTTCATCACTTGATATGCTTGTGTTTTACAGTGTGGGAAGGATATTTGCATCCAACTGGTGCTTTTTCAGCAGTGATGAGGGGAGAAGTATGGCAGATGGGTGGGGATGGGAGACTCAGGAACCTGATAAATCTGTTTTCCTTACCTTGTTTAAAATAGCCTGTTAAAATTCAGCAGCCGCACCTCCGATCAGCCTAATGGTGTCTGCCATGTTGCGAGAATGCAGTCATTAGTTGGTCCAATTCATGCACACTGAGGTAGGCGGGCAATGTGAATGCAAAGGAGCTGGAGAGAATAGAGGGGGTGGAGTGAAGGGGGGGGATGCTTGGTAATACAGTGACAATGAAACATACGGTAGTCACACTGGAAAACTTTCTCCTTCATTAGCAGGGATCTGTTGAGTTTCTGCTCACATTAGGGTAATTAACACAAGTACAGATTGTTGAACATCTGTGCAGTTTAACTATATGGCCGGTTCCCAGGCTTTAAACAGGGTTGTGAGGAGCCAAATGCAAAGCAGTATGAAAAGCCCACACATTATTCATTTTACTGAAATTAGCATTTCTGGATGAAAGCTGATGTTGCAACACGTCGGCTATAAATTTTCTCTGGTCTATTGCCAAGTTGGCTAATGATCTGAGATTAGTGTTTGTTAATAAATTTAAAAAAAACTTTGTTACTTTTAATATTCTGGAGGGGAAGTTCCTATTGCCTTTTTTAAACATGTGTAGGTGTATTATATCTAATATGCTCCTAATGATCTGCGATGAGAACCCAGGAAGTAATTCCTGTTGCAGCCTCAGTTAGGGGATGATTTTGGCTTGATGGCTGCATCCTTTTTTTAATATATTTTTGACAAAACTGCAGTTCTCATTTCCCAGTCTTGTAAATTTGCCCATGAGCACCACTGAGCTTGTGGTGTGCTGTGAATATGATATGTTTAAATATTTTTAAAAAATCTCTGTGCAAGAGTGTGTTGTTTGTGTTCTATACTGCCATAGGATACTCCCTGCTTCACTCTGGATATGTCCATACACAATGTATGTGTGTGGCTACATCTCTTGATGCAGAGGACTTGTCTATATGGTGGGGCAATGCGCACTTCAGGCGTGTGATTTCTGAAGTGCATAAACTTTGTGCGTTTTAATGACACTGCGTTAAAGCGTACTAGGGAACCTTTAGTGCCTACCAGCAGGGTCTACACAGACCAATTAATGTGCAACACATTAGTGTGCTCTAGAGATTGCATCCACGTCGTTCACATTGTCCCACAGTGTAAAAAAGCCCAGAGATATAAATAAGTGTATCTATGGAATTTCTTCCATATTGTTTATCAAACAGGGCAGGTGTTTTGCCCTGGCATTTTGGAGCAACCTGTTTCCTCATGCTTTACCTTACCAGTTGAGAACATCTGGGACATTGTTGCTGACCACCTCTAGATTTTTATGACTAACAGAAGTGTATTCTCAGCAGAGGTCCTTGACTCTAAAATTATCTTCTCCAACTTCGTCCAGCGGAATCAAGCATTGCTGGCCTTCAGGCCATATAACTTGACAGACTTACTCCTTTTTTTTCCATGAGGGGATGGGGACAGGTCAGCTTTTCTTTTATGGGATGATTAGGGTGCTTATGTGCCTTATCTGACATTGTCTTAATTTGCAGTAATATTTTTGCTTGTGATTTTAGATGTTTTTTTTTTCTTTCTGCGTCTAGAGAGATTGTCATTTGGGAGAACAACACACACACACACACACACACACACACGTTCTTCATCACAGGGATATTTAAACAAGTCCAGTCTACTAAATCCATACATATTCTCTCTCTCTCTCCGTCCGCCTGCCCGCATAACTCTACAGCCTTTTCCCCAGACTAGAAAGTTAGAATTGCCATGAAACTGGCTCATCCCCCAACCTAAAACTCTAAGGCAAGCCAGAACAACTATTTGGACTGTATAAACTGGAAAATAAATTTGAAAAAATTTAAAAGTCATGAGATCAAAATGGTGAAAAGGTCAAAAGTTGTGGAAATATATTTATTAAAAAAACAAAACAAAAAACTTTCATCGTCTTTGTCCCCCTCCCCACAATACACAAAATTCAGCTAGTCACTGAAGTGGGAATAAAATTTAAACCAGGCTTTGTGCAGTCATAACAGTGAGCTGATCAGGACACAGCTGACCTTTGCTAAACCCCCTGTTTAACTCTCCAGATGTCATTAAAAGATTTTAACTTGTGGAAAGAAGGGTACTGACCACCCCAGAGGAATTAAAACACTTGTTGAGAGTTCACTGGTCTGTTTCTTTTGTGTAGCTGCAGTGGTGTTGCTGTGAGCTCCTGCTGTCTAATAGCTTCTCATGCAGCCCAGAGTTTAGCTTCGCAGCATTTAGGGTTCTCAATGAAATTGTGTCAGTTCGTCCACCAGCTCTCCCACACAAAGTTGTCAAAGGTCATGGATATATAGATATATATATTAATAAAAAGGACTGCTATGTCAAAAATGCAGGCATAGAACCCAGTCCTGCAAAAACATTAACTTCATAAGTAAAATTACTCATGTGCCTATGATGCTACTAATGCTCAGTAGTTTAAGTATTTTCAGGATCGGGCCCTAGGAAAAGATGTGCTCTTTGCTCTAATAACGCCTTGTCTGCGTAAGAAAGTTGTGATTTAAACTGCTTTAGTTAAACCAGCACAAAAGGCTGTGTGGACATTCTTATTTTGGTTTGACTTAGCGTAAGTCAGTTACGAATTGTGTTAAGCCAATATGCTCAACTTTTTCAGGTTGGGCAACCCCTTATTCTAAGTCAAAAAAAATTATGCCCCCTCCTCCCCCTTATGTATACTATATAAGTATTGTTGATAAGGATAAGACCATATAATTTATTGTTGTGAGTAGTTGACCGAGAATACTTGACTTTGAAGAACAGTGAGTTGGGGAGCAAGATTTTCTTTGCTTCAGATTCTAAATACAATTTTCAGTGCCTCTTAGTCTCCCTGAAGGAGTAGTTGTGGCACCTTAGAGACTAACCAATTTATCTGAGCATAAGCTTTCGTGAGCTACAGCTCACTTTGAAAGCTTATGCTCAAATAAATTGGTTAGTCTCTAAGTACTCCTTTTCTTTTTGAGAATACAGACTAACACGGCTGTTACTCTGAAACTTAGTCTCCCTGGTTGCTTTCCGTGACCCCTCCCTTGAGGAATCACGGCCCACCAGCTCAGAAACACTGGTTTAAACTCAACCAAAATAAGTCCCCCTTAAATCAAAATAAAAGGTTTGCCCCAATGTAACTAATCTGGCTTAAAGACCAATGCTTCTTTCTCATGTAGTCAAGGCCTAAGGTCCTTTGAGACCAGCTCCTAGGTCATCATGCCAAAAGAATGGAGGGTCATGGCTCCAGGGTTTGAGAGAGAGAGAGCCAAATCAGCTCCATGTAGATACAAGAAAGTACTACATGAGGAATTTTGAAAATCAAATATGACATGACTATACTAAGAACGACAAATCTATCTTGACTTGATAGAATTGAGTATTCCCTTGAGTCTTGTCGCACTACATCACTTGTGTCTGATGGGGACATTCTGTCTCATGAACGTAACTTCAATACCTGCTTTATTGATACCTCATATTCCTATGTCAGGATTTCTCCACCAGTGAGGCTGGCCTTTCTAGGGAATCCCAGCTTCTCCCAGGAAAGATGCAGCCAGTTCAGAAAAATGTGTATTATTCAAAATAATAATAGTTCCTGGGTTATTTTCATTAAAGATTCAGTAAAAACCAAAACCACCTATTTGAACATGTGGGGAAAATCGTCCTGCAGAAAATTAAAGGGCTGCTCTTTCTGCATATCTATTGCCAAAAATGTAACAAAATAAGCCTTTATTTTCTCCCTCAAAATCTTTCCAGAAAGAAGACAAATTTCAGCACAACATACTTTTTAGAAATGTCTGCCGCAGAGTGGGCCAAAATGTTTATTCCATTCCTGAAGAGAGAAATATGGCAACTAAACGGGTAAATTGTCTTTAGAATTTTGCATCTTGGAGTTAGTGAAACTCTGTGGCTCATGAAGTAGAATGAAAAACATTTCATTGTTGTCCTGCATCATAAAATGCAAATGGCAGGCTCAGGTACAACGAATCTCCACTTCAATTACTTTATGCAAGAGATTTCCAGTGGATATGTCGTGCGCTTATGACCCAAGTACACAGGATAGACTGAAGCTGCATTAAAAACCTTTGCTCTCAAGATGTCATTTGAAAGTATCCTCAAAGTTTCCAGTGCCATTTTGTTTCACCTGTTGTTAGATCAACTTCTGCTAGGCAATATGTTTTTCCTGTCCCCTGATTCTTTCATTTATTTCTTTAGATTGAAATAGCTAAGATGCACATATCCAGTACTTTTAGGCACCCTAATATACACTAACAATACCATTAAATCTCACCAGCATTAAGATAATCATTTTAACATGAACCCAGCAAGCCACCTACAAAAACTCCTTTCTGCCCTATCGTCATCATCTAGGAATTGTACCTTCAGTCTCCTCCATAATTGTTGACAAACCTATAGCACAAATGCCATTTGAATGCATTCTGCAAGCATAAACTAATCCCACAAACATGGGGTTGTAATTCTCTCTCCGTTTTACGGATAGGGGAATTGAAACAAAGGTTAAGTGACTTGCCCATGGGCTAATGTCAGAGTTGAGAATAGAACACAGAAGACCCTGGCCCCCAGTTGTATGTTGAGACTGTACCTCTTTCTATCTGGATGTGAAAAATAAAACAGAGAAGGGCAGGCACTGCTCTGTGTTTGTTGTGATAAGTGTATGTACAATCCCAAAAGATATTTGGACAGTGATGGATATATCGCTGTGAAAGTATAATAGCAAGGAGAAGCTAAAATGGTGGTGGTTGTGCTTGCTGATGGACACAGGAACAAGCAAAGATGTAAAATGAAACCAGCAGTGTTATCAGCGTTCATCAACCTCTGTGCCAGCCAGCCTATTTGCATTCTCCTGTCTGGGAGTTGGAAGCTGCCATGGAGCAGTTTATATTCCAGCCTGCTCTGGCCTTGAATTATGCATGACCAATTTATCATGCCCCCAGCTGAAAAACTAATTGTGTCCCTGGGATATATTTACTAGAAATTGTAGTTTGCTGTGCTGGGGTCCCCAGAGTGTCCGGCAGAGCAGATGACTGGAAGTTGCAGCTTTTTCAGAACAGGGCTCTTGGCTCGGCATAAGCCTGGAGAACACCGATAGATTTTCACTCCTATTTCCTTTCTGAGGGTTTTTCCCCTTCCTTTTTTAAAATGTACTGCACTACCTCCAGTTGGCTGGCATGAGCTTCTCCAGCAGTGTCAAATATTGAAAATCGCAGGAAATTGGTTCGGGAAGAGGGAGGTATGCTGGTAAATTAATCACCAAGTTCAGTCTGTCCTTCCTCAGTTGTCATGGGAAGAGGATGTCAAGGAGTTACTCACAATGAAGGAGGCATTGGTAACATGATTTCTGTAGCAGAAGAGCCTTCTGGAATCTTTTGCTTCCTCTTTATTATACATCTTGTCCAGTATCATCGAATTCCGTGTAACAGTTTACAACAGACGGTGTCTCTGAGGATGACAGGCATTGTGACAGCTTTTATCTGTTTTGTTTTATTTATAACTGCAAGAGCAGATAAATTCTGTGGGCCTGACTTTCAGAGATGCTGCGCAAACTTTGAAAATCGGGTCCTTTCTTGGGGTGTTCAGAAATTACAGTGCCTGGGTGGAATAGCAGTGAATCCACACCAGTAAAATAGAATTCAATGTGTGTGTCCTCCCCAGATGAAAGCTGAAGAAAACTATTTGTGAGGGTTCTAAACTGGGCTGAAAGAGAAGTGCTGTCAGAGATGTTTTCTTAAGTAATTTCAGGCATGTATGAAGTGGTTTGAGGCAACTCTCTCTGCAACAAGAATGTGCATGATGACCGAAAAGAAATAGAGACGTGTCCATTTTCTGGTACGTTTCCAAATGCAAAGGATGTGCATAACATCTTAAAAACGTCCCTTTTTCCATTCTCCTTCTTTTTATTTATATTTCTGTTTTCCAGTAAGGTCTTAGGAGAAGATTCCATGAAAGTAAATACACACCTTGCTACAGCGTAGGGCAAGCAGATTTGCATTATGGTAAAGTTATGCCATTTCATTCTGGTATGTGTAAACACATCCCAGCTAGACTTATGGCTTGGCTTTTATGTTTCTGTACAGTGACCACTGCATTGTAATAATTAATTATTTGTTCATGATAGTGAGCGCTCTCCTGCCGACAAACACGTGTCTTTTAGCAACATGGCTGTAGCAGCACAGCCGTATAGCTAAAAGCTGCGTAGTGTAGACATAGCCTTTGTCTTCACTCTAAAAAGAAAAAAAAAAGTGTGTTTCCATCAAGGCAGCTAACTCGAGATTGCTTTCTTAATATAAAATCCTCTGGAAGACAAGGTACCAATAGTTTTTACCTTCAATTTAGCTAATCAAGGTCATTCCCAGGCTGGGAGGGTGGGGCGGTGCGGGGTTTAGGGTTGAGCTGGACTAGTTACGTTGAGGTAATACCTACCTGTGCCTTCTCTCCACTAGGATTTTACAACAAGTGAGTTGTCTCAGGTTAGCTCTGTTGATGTAAACACACACTTCTTTTCTTTTTTTTCTTTTCTTTTCTTTTCTTTTCTTTTTAATTTACAGTGAAAGCATAGCCTGGGTTTTGGGGGGGGGGTGCGGGGGGAGAGAATATTAGCACCACAGTGTTATTACCTAATAAAAATAAATAAGTAATTAATCAGGTGTCAAAAGTGACAAATGCCAACAAAAGGAAAGGAGAGGGAATAGGATATCATTAAACCTTCAGGGATGCTCTGTGGCTCCAATTGTTTCAAAAAAAGTTCCATGTTGCAGTTTTAATGTGTCATTTTTCTTTGTGAACAAACAAAGGGCCTGGTGAGTTGGGGAAGGATAGGAGAATTATAGGAACTTGGTGGTGAGGTGAATGGAACCAGGGAAATGTGTCCCCGGAGAGCTGTAATTTTGAATGCGTGTAGGATGTGTTATTTTCTGTACTGCATCCCCTCTCTGTTGGAGGCTGTTTTGTTCTTTGTGGATGGAGTGTTAATATTGTTAAGTTTTCAGATTTCGCAAGGGCCATGGAGCATTTTGGATTCAATGTAGAAAATATTCATGTCCCAAGTGGTTCTGCGGCTTCTTGTTCAAAGAGGCTACATTGTTTTTTTTTAAATAGGAAACCTTGTAGAGTGTGTCAGTAATTTGCTTTCCTGTTGGACAGTGTGGCATTTATGAAATTACTGTGCTTCCAAGCAGAGGGGAGAGTGCAGAGAAGGCGAAATGGGAAATAGAATTGAGAATGACTCTCTTGTACTGTACAGTATTAGTGGTGGTGGTGTGGAAGGAGGGGTAGGTAGGAGAGACGACTCAAATTGCAGTTTCTCCTGTGATAGCATTTTCAGTTATAGCCAGATAGGCGTCTGTGGATACTTTTGCCCTTTCATTATTCAGGAATGAGACCCATTAGTGAGTCCAAGTTAGGGCTCCTTTGCTGGCGGTTCTAATACTCTGTTAATGATCTTCCAAGGCTTTAAATATCTACAAATGTGTATTCACAAGAGCTTGAGGCGGCCGGCTGGACAGACAAATTGCAGCCCTTGCAGCAGAGCCACCCAAAATTCTGCTGGAGACACCTTCCATGTTATGTTGCCTTCCCAGTTCCTGTAAATGTCTTTTACGTGGTGAGAAAAAGAGCTACTTTATTCCACTAAGAAGGTTCAGAAGGGATGATACCCCTCCCCGCATAGTTTTTCCAAGGAGCTAATCCCTATGGAAACTGACAACCTCTGAGCAGCTCTAACGACTTTGCTCCTTGTATTTATTATTATTATTATTATTTTATTTATTTATTACCACCACCCTTTTGGCTTTGCTCTTTTCTGCAGTCTGCTGCTCTGCTCTTCTCGAGCTGCCTGAGCTGCAGCGTGCTGCTTGGATTTCTCCCCAGATGCTTCTGGCTGTGAGCATCAGGAGCCCTAGAAGGATTGGGGAGAGCCGGAGCTGCTTTGAGAGGCAGATCCAAGGACTGTAGAAAGTAGCAAACCAGGTGTGGCTGAGGGGAGGACTTTACCAGATCATGAAAATAGTTTTGTGGAAGGCTCAAGAGAATAGAATAAAATAGAGGGCCTAATGCTGCTAGTCGAAGAGGGCTTTCTAAGGCTATGTGTACACTGCACACTTTACAACGGCACGGCTTTGCCACTGCAGCCATGCCGTTGTCAGGTGCGCTGTGTGGCTGCTCTTTATCGCCAGGAGAGCTCTCTCCTGGTGACAAAATAAAACCACCTCCAAGGAGGGGCTCCTACTGACGAAGAGCTGTCCACACCAGTGCTTTTCATCGCTAAAACTTTTGTTGTTCAGGGGTGTGTTTTTGCAGACCCCTGAGTGACAAATATTTTAGCTACGAACGTACTAGTGTAGACAAAGCCTAAGAGAATACATCTCGTAGTTCACTACCACCATTGCCCCCTCCTCCAGCTCTGCTCTTTCAGTTTCTTCACCCCTGGATTTCCCCTCTCAATCCTTTCTCTGTTTTCTCCTCCTGTTTTCTTCCCTCCCCCTGTAGCCTATGTATTTTGAAGTCATCATATCCATGTATGTTTGCACACATGTAAGTACATATAAAAATGGGTTCTGATCAGTATAGGAGATTTTGCTTGTGTTTTTTAAAAGGGGAATTTATTTACTTTTTGTGCATTATTCTAATTTGAGGTCCAGAGTGGTTAGGGAAACTGCTAACAGCAGCCATGTTTATTTATGGTTGCTGCTGCCACTGTTTCAAACCAGTATGAGCAAAGTCTGCTAACGACACCATACTGGCTTGGGTTTGTGCCACTCGGGAATTTTTCCTGAGGGGTTGATTCCTACATCCTTAGGATTACAATATGTCTCTATGCCAAGATGTCTCTGTTATCTCTAATTACATAGCCATCTTCCTTCTAGTCAGGAATGAGAGGTAATGAAAATTGAAGGTGGGGGGAAAATATGTTTTCCTGGTTAAAATATTGAAATATCAGAGGTTTTGTGCATACAATGGTTACAGCTGTGACCCTCACTTACAGGGCTGTGAAGGAATTTTAAGAGGAGTGCAAGAGAATAAACCTCACGGCTCAAAGAAAGCCTTAAACGTCCATCAGAAATGCTGCAAGTATTCTGAGGCTGTTGAAAGCTTTCCAGTGTTGGAGTCTTTGTCTCTATCCATCACAGGCACTGCAATCTTTGTGCCCCCAGCTTCAAACAAGGACTTCATGCTGTCCTTGCAATCTGCCTTTATGCAGCGGAGTGTGGAGGCTTCTAATTACGAGGCCGAGATGCACGGCGGGTGGGGAGGCGTGCTGTGCCCCATAGCCGTGCACCTGATTATCCATTGCTGAGGTCGTTAGAAGGGTTACTCCTGAGTTTAAGCCTGCTCCACAAGCCCCCTAATTATAGGCTGCTCTGCAAGTTGCATTAAAAAGAAATTGTTGAAAAGACAAAAGACAGAATAACATGTCCTCCCTCATCTTCCCCCTCTCCCCCTAAAACACACACATACACACACTCCCCCACCTCTCCCTGCTGGGCCCAGAGCTACTTTTCACGCTTGAGTTGGTGCAAGCTCTGATAAAGCCATTGAAAGATGCAGCAGGGAGACAGAGCGCTCCCAGGGATAGAGGGAAGCAAAAGAGGAAGCCGAAGGAAAATGACCCCCTCCCAGGTAGATACAGCCAGGCGCTGCTTGCTGAAGGAGTTGTCCCACAGAGCAGAATTAGAGAAGAGATTAACCGTCCTTTATTGTTTTGTTTCATGTCCTAGGGAGCAATGTAATGTAGTTTCTTCCGTGGCGAAAAGCATGCTCCTTCCAGCTTCAGCTGAAGCTTTGGGAAGCCTGGATCACTATAGATAACACATTCAACGTGCAGTATCCCTTGCACATACTGCTAGTTCTCATTTTAATCTCTTCAGACATTAAAAAAAAAAAATCCTAAGCTGTGCAATTCAGTGACATGATTGTTGTGCCAGTTGCAGTGCAATTTCCGAATCCAGGACACGCGCACATCTACTCTCACCTCACAAATGATGGTATTGTGTGTATCCTCCATGAGTGTGTGAAACACACCACTACAGACACATTGATGTTAGATTGTGGCGTTACTCAACATGCCAGGACAATAGCATCTCTAGAATATTAATAAAACTAAAGATGTATCTATACTCCAGTTAAATATTTCCTGTACCTCTTGTTGTGATTTTAAAGTTTAGGTGAAATTTTAGCCTCATATTCAGATTTTCATGGAGACATCTGCTAGGAGGAATGGTCTGGGGTAGAATGCTCCATCAACTTGAAGAATTTGAATAATTACTGTTATTTAGTCCTGAGGAGCCCAAGTCATGGAGCAGGACTTCACTGTGCTAGGTGCTGTACAAACACAGAGAAAAAAGACGGTCCCTGCCCCAGTAGCGGACAGTCAAAGTAGAAATATTTTAGGAGTGTTGTTATCCTTAATTTGATGCTTCTTGCTATGGGAGGAAAAGGGATTAGATAATGGCTACGTTTTACCGAGTAGGAATTGGTCATCCAGGTACCTTAAAGTGGCTTTTGCAGTCTCAGCCAGGATTTCTATTTTTTCATTCTGAAGGTATATTTTAAGCAGCTCTTTCCCCGGTCCTTAAGAGTTGTGTTGGTTGGAGGGCTGGAAGACCAACCAGAGATCTCTATATCAGAATAAGCATAGAAATTTCTGGATGCTTATCTGAACCAAACTTTACAAAACTTTTGAGGTTCCCATGCTCCTAGTTTTTAGTACTCTTAAAATGTTATGGCAGGTTTGTTGGATGGTTTTCTATGTAGTTACAATATAGGGGATGCTGGTTTTTACTGCATGTTCTTGTATGCGATTTTACTACATTAATGTTGGGGTTTGGATGTATTTTTGTCGTTGCCTGGGTAGCCAGAGAAGTAGGCCAAGCAATATTTGCAGAGGAAAATGCGAGAATTATTAAAGTTTGGGAATCACATTTGAGCAGTTGAAACTTGGAATGTGTAGCATACTCCATTTTCCTGTAGGTTTTGATAAACCTTGACACATCTTCTACTTTATGGAAGTGACACCTTATTTCCTCTTGACTATCATTGATTTAATTTGATATATTGCACACATAGACTTTAAGGTCAGAAGGGACCATTTTGATCATCTAGTCCGACCTCCTGCACAACGCAGGTCACAGAATCCCACCTACCCACTCCTGCAATAAACCTCTCGCCTATGTCTGAGCTATTGAAGTCCACAAATCGTGGTTTAAAGACGTCAAGGTGCAGAGAATCCTCCAGCCAGTGACCCGTGCCCCACGCTGCAGAGGAAGGCGAAAAACCCCCAGGGCCTCTGCCAATCTGCCCTGGAGGAAAATTCCTTCCCGACCCCAAATATGGCGATCAGCTGAACCCTGAGCATGTGGGCAAGACTTACCAGCCCGATATCCAGGAAGGAATTATCTGTAGTAACTCAGATCCCATCCCATCTAACATCCCATCACAGGACATTGGGCCTATTTACCACGAATAGTCAAAGATAATTAATTGCCAAAATCATGTTATCCCATCATACCATCCCCTCCATAAACTCATACGCTGGAATTTGCTGTGATCTGTGGCACCCTGCAGTGAGTGGAAAAGGCTGACTCAGTTACTGCTGCTCCCCGATGATATTGTTACTACACTTCCATTTGGCAAACTTCAGTCTTTGTGCAGGGCAGAGCCACCTCTTCGTCACGTTCGTTAAGGCTTTGGCTAATGCATTTGAAGACAAGGGACACATCACACTGGCAAGTAGGTCCCTACAGCATAGCTGCATGCTATTTCTGTATTCATTGACATATCCCCGTGAAGGGATAGCTCAGTGGTTTGAGCACTTGCCTGCTAAACCCAGCGTTGTGAGTTCAATCCTTGAGGGGGCCATTTAGGGATCTGGGGCAAAAATTGGGGATTGTGCCTGCTTTGAGCAGGGGGTTGGACTAGATGACCTCCTGAGGTCCCTTCCAACCCTGATATTCTATGATTCTATGAAGCACAGGGACAGGCATCAGGTACAGGGTTAAATACACTCCTCTGTGAGTTACCTTGTGGTTCATCCACATGGTTGTATCCGTAGGTGTGGCCTACCCACATTCCATCCATTTAACACAAGACTCTTTCTCTATCCAAGGTAAAGTATTCACAAACCTTTGCCACTTCTTTCTTCCATCATCTGCTGCATCTCTCCTCTTCCTTTTTTCCTTCTGTTTGCACCTCTTTCCTATCCTTTCTCATCCCCATCACAAAAAGAAATATATACGTGTGTAAATACGAAGATATTTTCTCACTCTGTCTCTACCACCTCCACCCAACAAGAGGAACAGTTCAGAGCTGGCTGCCATCCCACTCAGCTTCTGCTCAGAATGCTGAGTGAAAGTGGCCTTTGTGCTTTGGCATGATTAAATGTGAAAGGTATCAGTTGCCTTGAAATTTCAAAGTGAAATGTTCATGTCAAATGGTATTTTATTGTCTCACATTTACTCCTCGTGTTCTCATTGCATTTATGTTTTAAGAGAGCTTGAACCAGGGCAGTAATCTTGTCTTAAGTCAGGTTCAATAACAGTAGCTGGTGTTTCAGTCAGTAAGTCCCATCAACTTCTGGAGCCTCCTTTGTTGTGCACATTGTAGGTAGTCACAAGTTTCTTTCTGGCTTTTTGATTTTGGTTCCATAGTGTGTCTGTGCCTAAACTGGTGTAGGGTGTGTTCAGTTTTCCATATTCAGTTTCTTGGTTTCTTCATTCCCATAAGGCCATTGCACTAGTCTGCCTGTTGTCAGTTTCTAGCTGGAGTGTACCTATGCGTGAGGCATTCCGTAGTGACTGGAGATAGCCTCCAGCTGTGTGTTGCTGAACAGTCTCAGGGTGACTGACTTCCTCATTTTATTAGTTTGAAAATAAAATAATGTAAATCCAAAACCACTGAAGATAGAACTGGATTTTATTGTGGCAGTTTTCAAACCCCAAATGCGTGCAGGAAAACTGAGCAGCCATTTGCACTGAGCAATAGTTTTGTCACTGGAACCCATTTTAGTGAGTGCAGTGTTACCTATTTTTGAAAAATACTGCTGTATTTCCACCTGGACACCTGCCAAAGAGAGGTGGAAGGGACCTGAGGTTAACATCCCAGCTGAACAGTGACACCTCTAACTGTGGTAATTCGTTTCCCTCTTCTGTATCAGAACTTGGATATAGACCCAAGTCTGACAGAAGAACTCTGCATCAGAGGCCAAATAGATGCAGTTAATATCAATGAGCCTGGGATTGGGGAAGGAGGACGGGGCTACTTCGTTGTTCTTTCTCTGATTAAGGTGTTAAGTTTATAAGAAGGCTTGCACTAATGGGGATGGGATATAATATCACTACTCTAGGAGATGAACAAGTAATGTTTTGGCAGGTTAGTATTTCTTCCTCATTAGTTGCGGGTACATTTTGGAATTATAAACACAAGATCTTAAAGGTGTGTGCACAAGTGAGGCCAAAATATCCATCTAAAGACCTTTCAAGGAAAAAATATCTGTCACTGTGACAAAATGTGAAAAACAAAATATCCATAATGGATGGACCAGTCCACAATTGGCACTGGCATGATGTGGCCTAGCACCCCTGAAAGGATGTGCTGCCATATATCATGTCATTAATTCCCTCCTGGACTGCTTCTGATCACTGCAAATTGATTTAATATATCAGAATGGCTCTAGCACATTTACGTTATGAGGAGTTTGTGGTAATGATCCCCATCCATTTCAGTTCAGGGCCTGGTGCTTCAAAAGCATGCTGAAGTGCTCTGAAACAGCATGGTGTATACAGAGCTGATGGTATTGGACAGCAAAGGAAAAGGTGCAGGAAAGAGACAACTGTACACATTAACTCCTCTGAATTTCAGTTGAGACTCCACACTGCTGCCACTTGTTGTGTTGCGAATTTCCCCATTTTGTGGGTTTAAGGCAAACCGTAACCTTTATTTTAATGTTGAGGTAGATCTCTGCATTTTGAATGCAGTTTGCTCATTCATATTTAAAAAAGGAGAGCCAGGGTGGAAGACTGTGACTCTTCTTTCCTTCATTCTCTCTTTTTGCTTTATAAAATGATCATTGTTGAGGTAAATAGTATTGCTAACCCCAACCATTCAAAAATTATGAGCCAGGCCCCAAAAATCTGAGATTGTAAAATATAATAAATGTGGGGTTCTTTTTATTTGCGGTCTGGCTTTTGAGTCTTTAGGTTTATGTTTTCTGACTTTCCCCGGCAGCCATGAAGGCTAGAACCTTTTTGAAATATAAGCTGGAATTCTCATGGAATCACAGAAATCCAGGAGGTGGGGCTTTAAAGAAAATACTGCTTACCTCAAAAGTGAATGAAGCACATGTGTTTTAATAAGTAAACTAGTCCTTACCTGTGTTGCTAATAACATCTTAGCTTCTATAGACTTAAAGCATTTTATGATTCTAATTTACCGCTTGTGCTGTTTATTTCCTCTTTGCGCTTCACTCAGCTTGATGATCTGAGTTTCATTGTCTAGTTCTCGTACACGGGTGCAGAGTTTCCTAGCTTTTGGGTCCTGACCCCCACAGAGGTCACAGATAGACTCCAGCAGGGTTGCAGGAGATTACACAAAAAAGTACCCTGGTGATTGTGTGACCCCTTAAGGCCACCATATCGTTGTAACCTGAGAAACCCAACAAGTCCCACTGTCCTTAGATTTCTCTTCTGACATTTCACACCATTGCTTCAGCCCCACCAGTATTAATGGCAATATCTAAGCTGCTGGTGGCCAAGTATGTTTTAATCACTGTGATGTTTGCAGCTGCTCTGAGCCTTGTCTTCACCTTCACGTCTGCTGCTGGGGGAACTCAATCAGATCAAAGCTATTGTGGACACAACCCTAGTGGTCCACATAGACTAGTGCAGGATATTGTTCATAGAATCATAGAATATCAGGGTTGGAAGGGACCTCAGGAGGTCATCTAGTCCAACCCCCTGCTCAAAGCAGGACCAATCCCCAATTTTTGTCCCAGATCCCTAAATGGCCCCCTCAAGGATTGAAGTCACAACGCTGGGTTTAGCAAGCCAATGCTCAAAGCACTGAGCTATTCCTCCACCCCCTGCTAACAGAATAGTATTAAACCTATATCTTGCAAAGATGCCTAAAAACTCAGCGTGGTGGATCACTAGACGATTAAGAGCTCCTTGAATAGCACGGAGCCATCATAGCAACTGTTAGGCCACATCCTCCTAGCTACCAGTACAAGGAACATGCTGGAATGGCCTTTTGACCCAGTGATGATCCCCCGTTGTCCTAGCATACTCAATGAAGCCCTCAGACTGCTCTGTTTTACACAGGGAAACGCCCAAGCCCCTGGATGGTTCCATACTGTGCAAAGAGAGTATTTCCCCTCTTATCCCCCACCTGCACCAACCCTTTTTCAGCTGGAGTCAAGGATTGGGCCCATTTTCTGCTCTGATTGATTTGTGTTTACCTTGGGTATTTAGTATACAAGATGTCAGTTTCCCAGTCTCTGTGGGCAATGCTCTCCTGTGCCCCCAAAGCCTCCAGTATTGATGGATGTGACAAGATAGATTTTTTTTTTCTTTTTTACACAAAGGAGAAACTTAATTGGGCTAATTATCTGGTTTAATTGCCTGCTTAACTATGGTTCTAGGAGCTGTGTAAGCTGATAGTACAGACCAACAGTGCTTTTAAATCTTAACCCCTTTCCTTTCTCTTAAAAGCTAACGTTGGTGTTAATTTACATTCACTAATAATGTAGCTAATCATACAGAGTTATTACAAATTTCAAATCTGGTTGGCTCTGCTGGTTTCAGTGCATAGTTTATCTTGTTTTTCTCTGGCCATCAGATCATCATCTCGCTGAAATGTGACTGAGGCCCAAGGTGGAGACTTCCCTGCCTTTTATATTTTTTAGAAAGGAGGGTGGGGAGGAGGACTTACGAAAACAGATTTTTCATGCCTTCCTCTCTGCTTTCTTTATGTGCATATGTAAATGTATGTAAATATATACAAGGGATGTGGATCTAACCCCCCCACACATACAATGTATGTGTTAAACTCACAATCATTAATCAATTTTGGGGGGAGAGACGACTCTAGAAAGGGT
Source organism: Lepidochelys kempii (assembly GCF_965140285.1). Classification (NCBI taxonomy): domain Eukaryota; kingdom Metazoa; phylum Chordata; order Testudines; family Cheloniidae; genus Lepidochelys; species Lepidochelys kempii. Next base: position 17,973,822 of record NC_136394.1, on the reverse strand, counting down.
CTTTGATGATAGATGTATACAAGTGACTATGCTTGTATTTGTGTTTATTAGCCAGCACGGTGCTATAAAAAAATAATAAAATAAAATAAAAGCACCCTCCAGGTCCCTGAGGATAAGAATCACTATAGGGAATAAATGAAAAAAAATCCCACCTCTCTTATAGCAAACTCCACTATCTTTTACCATCTGTCTCATTTTTTGTACTGAAAATGAAAAATGTGTCCAAATGAGATGTTTGTTACATAGAAAAAAAATTTAGAAATAATACAACTTATGGTAGAGCGGTAGTGAAAGTTGTAACTAATGTTTTATTTGTTACAGACGGAGCTGGTAACACCACATATTGTTAAAGTTGCCGAATACTTCCCATTATAAGACCTATTTTCAGTTGCTTTGCCAAACTTTAACTGTTTGGGTTGAAACTTTGCATACCAGATCTCTTCCTCAGGGAGAATATTTTTGTAAAGTTTCAACTGAAACTCTTCAGCTTTTTCCAAGAACGAGGCTAGGAGAAAATGTTGTTTTGCAAGGTAAAGAACATTGGTGGCTTGCTCTTTGAGAAACCTTAGTGCCTTATAGAATAGAATGGAATGACATTGTTATTCTTTGGTGTGTATGCTTGTTACCAACAATTTAAACCATAATTGATTTATAGAGTTACTTAAAAAGAAAAATCTTAAGGACATGAGCAAAAGTGTCACTATTATTCGTTAAGCTCCGATAATCTGCTTTTCATTGTTCAAGACACAAATTAAAGGCAATTCCTGCCCTGAAGAGTTTATAATCAAGTGGGGGGGAGTTACAGATGATAAGAAGAAGAAGAAGGTTCATTGCATGTCTCTTTCACAGTCAGCCTTAATATGTGTCCAGAGCTGCTGAGCAATGAATTGTTTTGCTGTCTGGTCCCACTGGTGAAAGGGTGTATTAGATAGACAGACCTCCTTTTTCCATTTCTACTCCAGCCAGCAAGAGCAGGATGCACTGAATCCCAGAAAACACGAAACCCCAAACATTTATTGTACTGAAGGCCAGCCCAGCCAGTCTTGTAGAGTTGCATGTGATCTTGTACAAAACCATGTTTTCCAGAAGAGCCAGACTGCAAAATTGGATTGTGCATCTGTTTAAAGAAACCAAACCTAACACCACCACCAGTGGGTTTCCTCTGTAGAGTCCTAGTGCTTTGTAGGGATAATCAGCAGAAATCAGGTTCATTTAATCAGTTTGGTCTGAAACCAACCAAATAAGGGGCTTAGATTGTTTTCTCTTCTTCTTCCCCTTTGCTCTTGCATGTGTCTATATCCGGGGTCGGCAACCTTTCAGAAGTGGTGTGCCGAGTCTTCATTTATTCACCCTAATTTAAGGTTTCACATGCTGGTAATACATTTTAACATTTTTAGAAGGTCTCTTTCTACAAGTCTATAATATATAACTAAACTATTGTTGTATGTAAAGTAAATAATGTTTTTAAAATGTTTAAGAAGCTTCATTTAAAATGCAGAGGGGTGGCCAGGACCCGGGTAGTGTGAGTGCCACCGAAAATCAGCTTGCTTGCCACCTTTGGCACGCGTGCCATAGGTTGCCTACCCCTGGTCTATAGTGTGAAATATCCAATAAAAATATATTTTAAGTGAGTGTAAAAAGTGGCTTTTGCTCATTAGGTACAAAATTGCTGTACCTTCTACTTAGCATTCTTGCAAAGCTAATCAGGAGATGCTGGGGTATGACTGAAACCCTTGGAATTCACAAGAAACAGCAGACCTGATTCCATCTGCTCTAAGACCAACAATCAGTCACCAGCCAGGGAGTGGGGAGCGGGAATGGGAAGGGGAGGTAAATGGGAAAAGAAGAATCCTATTTTCTGTACTGTGCCCAACACTGAGAAACAGATGGGTTTGCTGCACTGTGCCAACTTTGTCAAGGTGTGTCTGGCATTATTTTAGGAAAGCAGAAATGGGTTTTGACTTTTCCTTGATGCTATCTAGAATTCCAGAGGGAACACTGAGTTATGGAGGTCAGTAGTTTGGAAGCAAGCTTGGCTTTGCTTTACAGTAGTTATTGGTAGTTTGTATCATCCTTTTTGTATTTGCGATCCTTGAGTCTGCCAAGCTACTGTGTGGGGTCTCCTGTACTGTGCTTCTTTGGGTCCAATGTAAGTTCAAAAAACCCTACAAATGGGTCCCTTCCCTATTACTGGAGGTAGCTACAACTTTATACAAGTTATTTTAAAATGTGTAGTATAGTGATTTTTTTCCTCCCCCTCACCAGAAAAATACACAAAACTGAAACCTTCAATGTAATGAGCAAGACGTTTGGTTTAATATAACAGTCATGATTACCAACATCAGGAATTCACACACATGTCTACTGCTTTATGCTTTTAATTTCCTCCTCCTAGCATTGTATCTTTAACACAGCAAAAGCCCAGCATAGAATCATGGCTTCCATATATATAGGTTGCATCCTTTGAATGGTACCCTTGTCTTTAATGGTTTCATGGCCAACTATGAAATTTATTATTTTTTTTAAATGTGAAGCATACACATTTGTGTTGGATAAATTTGGACTATGATTTTGATAAAACATAGCAGATTAGTCCACTGTGGTGGTTTCTCCAGATTTCTTTCCTCTTCCCTTCTGTTGCCAAAGTCAGCACTTCTAGTTTGTATTACAGTTGAGCTGAAGCCACGGAAATTCAGACCCAGATCAGAATTTTCCTAAACTCTTGGGTTTTAGTTTGGAGACTTCTCCTCCATACTTTTGTTTTTAATAGAAGTAGAAAACAAAAATCCAATTCTGGAAAACACTTAAGCATCTTGGTTTCAGTATGATTTAAGCACATCTTTAAAGCTAAGCATCGGCTTAAGTGGTCTCCTGAATGGGGGTGCTCTCTGAAAGCCTTTTGTGCATTTTAAAATGTTTGTGGAGATTCATTTCCCAAATCCCTCTGCATCCCGTACCTGGAGATCATTTTGGGGAAGGTGTTAGTTGGTGTGTTTTAACATGAAGGATTGTTAAGCCCTTTAGTTTCATCACAGCCTTTTCATCTCTTTACTGAGCAGATTGGGAGGGTCATGTCTGTGCTGAGGTCACAAAGCCTTCTAACCACACACCACACGCACTTGCACCTTCTTCAGCTCAGGAAACTGCAGCTAAATGTGGCTTTAGGTATTGTGGGGCTTCTGTAGATACATATGGAAAAGGGCATAAACTTCAACCCTTTACCATTAACAGAGGCCACAGGAAAATCAACCGGGATAAAACTATCAGAGCTGAACAGTTTTCACACTTCCCAAGGACTATCCAACTTCTGAAGATGTTATTGTTTAAATAGAAGTTAACCCGTTAATTGCTTGTCAACACTATTGATATGTTAGCAAACGAGTGCATCCAGTCTGCTGAATGGAGACCATGTACATCTTGCAGTCCTGTCCCCTGACATGGGCATCCCCTGTTCAAAAATGCAGCGTGGACACATGCACCAAGTATGCTGGTGCTGGTGGGTCAAGTTTCTTCTGCTCCACAGCTACTCGGTGCTTTGGAAAGCCACGCTTGTGAGTACTCTGGCCATTTTCCAAGAGGCGGCTGAGCATGGAAAGCATTAGCTGCTGACTCATTCGAGCCTGTCTGCTTCTGACATCAGCACAAAAGTAGAAGAGCAAAGCCAGGTCGCTGACACTATTAACAGGCCAAGTGCAAACATTGCAGAGCATTTTAGAATACTTTTACTTTTAAAGAAAACAAACCAATGAGCAGGCATCCTACATTTTTCAAGCTGTGTCAAAGTACATGGAGTTAGAAACACACCTGGAAATTGAGCCTTATCATAAATTTACAAGGTGTATTTGGCTCAGCCAGGTAAAGCTGTGTGAAGAGCAAAATGCCTTACACAGACATAAGAGAACTTTCTCTCCCCTGTCATGGTAATTGTCATTAGGTGGGGAGTCCTTGTCTGAAATCGTGGGAGTGGCAGCAGAGCATTCTCAGTGGAGGACCCTCTCTCTAGAATTCACTTTCTGGAGGCTCACCAGACCCCAAGGATGGCAAGCTTTAAAACAGAGTATGAGGTGCATCTGTTTAAACTGGTTGGTTAGGGATTTGGGTTGATGGCTAGGGGAGTTGCTTCTGGCCACTGCATGGAGGAATAGTCTTTTTTTTGTGGCCGGTGCTTGGCATTGGATATATAGACTGTTTTGTTTTTTAATTTTTGTATCCACACACAGACAGTCACAGTGGGTGTGGTACAAAGGAAATAAATCATTGTTTGGGAAGAGCAGTCTGCGTGCAGTAGGTCAAATATCCACCCCATGAACCTTGCTTTGTCTTCTATAATTCATATATCCAGAACATCCACCACACACTATGCCTTTTAAAGCATAGTGTGATATTCCCCATATCATGTCTGTGTGTCAGAATATAGAAGGCTTTCCTACTTGAACTTGCTGGTCACATAATCCTTAAAGGTTTTGGGCCTTCTTTCTTTGGTCAGTTTGCTTTTGAGTTGGATTGCCATAGGAAATGCAGCAGGCATCATATGAAAAGGAAGAGTTTATTACAGAGATGAGTAGCCTATTGGAAGCAAAAGACCATTCAACCTATGGACAGTTTTCTAAAGTCAGGAGTCTGGGGAGTGGATCTGAGTGTATACTAACAGCAGAGAGACTAGAAGAAAGGAGAGTCGTAGAGTCTTTTCCCGCTAGAGTAAGGGGGCCCTGGAAATTAAACTGTCCTCTCGGTTTAGAGGAGTTTCCTCCTGCACTGGATTGTGGCGTGTTGGGGAATTGACAGTTATTGTGAAGAAACTTGGTTTTCCACTGCCTGTATTGTTCCTGTTCTGTACGTTAAAAAGATAACTTCACTTTCCAGTTGAGTCAGTCTGGAGTATTCATGGGCATTAAAATGTTCTTGAAGGCAGCAGTAAGATTGAGGGGACAGCCTGTAATGTGAGGCAAGATGAGAAAATTCAAGGTTAGACATCAAAAAACTAAAACACTGGACTCCAGAGATGCGCAGAGTGGTATTTCAATCTATTACGGATGGAAAAGAGACTGAGCTCCACATCCTCCAGCATTACACTCGCATACACCCATTCAGGAGGCTATGTCAATCAGCACACCCCATCTGTGTGGCAGTCTGGGGGCAGATTAGGATATGGTCAGCTTCGTCTGCTTTAACTCCCGGAGGGAAGGCAGCATTTGATTTCCCAGGAAGATTAATGAGACACTTCAGAGCCTCCAAATCTGGCTTCTTCCAAATGAGGGCATTTGTGCTTATGTCTGTTCTAGATACATGAGCGGAGCGGCATTTAGAGAGAAGTAAGCGACTCTCCCTCCCTTGATTCCCTTTGGGCCAGGAGTTCTGAAGTGCTCTGTCAGAAGTTCTCTCTTACTTCCCACCCTTGGTGTCCCAGTTCCTGGTGGTGTAGTCTCCTCCCTCAACTCTTGCTGGGAAGAAGCAGTGATGGCGACAGCAATGTACCTGCCAAAAGATGGACCGAGATAGATACCCCATTGCTGAAAAAAGGCGCAAAGGAGCAGATGTAAAACCACAAGCAGCAATCAAAATATACACCATGTTTAAAAATAAATCAGTGGTTCTTGAAGAAGGAGACAAGGCCCTGCCAGGCTGTCACATGTTAAACAGTAGCAGTGGAAGGTGCAGGTGATACTTTCAGGTGAGCAAAACCCTTAGAAGCTGGAATTATGCTTCGTTCAGCATCATGACAAAGGAGGAATTGTCATCGGTGTCATGTGATGCTTAATATAAGAGAGGAGAGAGCTCAAATGCAGGAAAGGTCTGAGAGGGCTTCTTGCCTCTCCCATCTCCACCCTCCCCCGAAAAATAGGCACCAAATAAATCTTTGTGTCCATCTCCTTGGAAATGTATTAGAAGTAAAACTGGCAGGAACATATTGCCTCCCCAGCTACCACTTGCAGTATAACACCAATTTGCAATGTGTTCCTTTCTAATCTCTCTCATTTTTACTCTTCTGTAGTGCCTCTCATCTTAGTATCTCCAAATACTAAATCATTTGACCCTCACAACACCCCTGTGAAGCAGATATTATTTTTATCCATTTTACAGATGGATAAACTGAGGCATGGGGAAGTGGGGGACTGGGGTTTTCAAAGGAGTTGAAAAGAACTCAGTGCCCAAGGAAATTTAGAAGGATTTCAGTGCCTCACTCCCTTTGGGCTCTTTTGAAAATCCCAGTTGTTGTGATTTGCCCCAACTGTCACACAGTAAGTCAACAGCAAAGTCAGAAAGAGTATTAATTCTTTTGCACTCTGAGTGTGTATGTAGCTTTACAAAGAGCTAGCACATGACCACTGCAATAAAGAATTTGCAAGCAAGGTTGAAACAATATGCACGAGGGATGTAGACAAACACTGGAGGCGGAGTACTGGTAGGATGACAAGACAGTTGCTAAGGTCATCAGTGCAGGCACTATAAGGCGTCATCTGAATTTTTCTTCACTTTCCTTCTGCCTTTCTTTGTGTAGTCTGGCATATGCACATACAGACATTTTCAGCTGCTAAGAGGAGGGTTAGAGTCTTTAGGCCTCATGAAAGAAGTTTGATTTAAGGAGACACTTGAAGGAAGAGAGGATGAAGGCCTGGTGGATAGAGGCCAGTAAGGGGTTTCATGCTTTGGATGCTGTGCAGGAGGAGGCCAAGCTAATTTATCTACTTAGGGTTTTATGCCTCAGTTCATTACCATGGCAACTGAGCAAATGGAGATGAGAAGGCAGTAAAAGGGATTGGCTGTTAGACTTGCTGGATGGGGGGGGGGAATAGGGGATGTGGAGAGTGAAAAGGTATATACTAAGTATAGTTGAGGTCAGGGGTTCTCAAACTTCATTGCACCACGACCCCCTTCTGACAACAAAAATTACTACACGACCCCAGAAGGGGGGACCGAAGCCTGAGCCTGCCCGAGCCCCGTCACACCGGGCAGGGGGCCAAAGCCCAAGGGCTTCATCCCTGGGCAGGGGGCCTATAGCCTGAGCCCCACCACCCAGAGCCCTGGGCAGTGGAGCTTGGGTTTGGGCCTCGGGCGGTGGGGCTTGGGCTTTGGCTTTGGCCCTGGGCCCCAGCCAGTCCTGGAGACTCCTTTAAAACAGGGTTCCAACCCACAGTTTTAAGAACCGCTGGTTTAGGTCCTTGAAGGCAAGGATGAGACCCTTAAATTTGATGAGGAAGGAATTGGAAGAGGGCAAGAATAAAATTCAGGAGGCCTGCTTCTGCCACAGGGAGAAAATCCCTTCCACGTCTGGTTTGGAAATAAGCCACCAACGTAGCAGTAACAGTAGCTTCCAGACTTGTGTGTCTGCTCCTTTGGCTGGTTCTTACCAGAAACTGTCAAATGGAGCAAAATGGAGCTGTCTGGTTTGGAACCATCTTAGCTAGAGTCAGCTCCCTGAAGACAGTTAATAACTCACCTCACACCAACCCTCCTCTTTCTCCTTTCACACCCCAAGAACTGGGCAGCAAGGCTGTACAAGAATTTGGGGCCTTCTAGGATAAGCTAGCAGCCATAGAACTGGCCTGTACCATGTGGTGGCTGAGGTGATCTGCTAAAGCTATTGCCATTTTGCTAGGCATCCACAGTTCAAAGCATAATCCTGTTTAGACACTGGGTTGACTTTCCCTTTTTTAATGCTTTAAACAGGGTTATGTGTTTAGCAGTTATTTGTTTAAGTGTTCTCCATGGTATTTGAAAAGCCTCTTTAAAGAGAACTCCCGGTGTTGGGTTTTTTTTTTTGTTTTGTTTTTTAAAGAAAGAGGAGAGAAAGTGATGCAAAGAGTGGCAGACTAGCACATTCCCTCTGAGCTGGCACGCAGATAAGCGTGGGTATCATTTCAGAGACACTGCGCTATACACAGACCTGCCAGGGCTCCCTCACACCTGGTATTAAATCAGCAGAAAGCCTTCCACCTTCTGTTGCTGGGAGTTATGCTCTTTAGAGCTGAGTTCGACAGTTGTTATTGCAATTTTGTGGTGCTCTTTTGATTTACAGCTGTTTTTACGACCATGGAGACAGCCACAAATCGAGGAAATCTCATAAAACAGAGAGTAAACGTCTCCTTCACAGCCCAGGCAGCGTTTTGGCATCCGCGCTTATTCCATAGAGCAGGATGTGTAAACAATATTGTGTCCCCTGAGTGGCTGATATCAGTACAGTTAAGTGGTAACAGCTTGAAAAATGCATTTCTCGTATATTAGCGGTAAAACTCAAAACGGGCCCCTAGGCTAAAGTAAATTGGTGACATTTTGCAGCAGAAGGGGAAAAAAAAAATAAGGGCAGGAGTTGGAAATGCGGAGCCCCAGCTTTGAAAGCAATGGGATTGGAGCCAACATTGGATTTATCTGCATTATTACAGTACAAAAATAAATCGATCCACCAAACTTGTTGCAAAGCATGCCTAATTGGAGAAGACAGATTATATATGTCCGCTTTAAAGAGGAGAAAGTCATCCGCTCCCCCCCCCATCCTACCCAAAACATGAAGTCAGGAAATTCCACATTTAATCGAATTGTCATGGGCAGTAGCTTCCCAGTTCCTGTTGTTTAGCACATTGAGAAGTGCACAGTGCCTGTGTCCTCCTTCCTTGCACCCCTACACACATTGTACCTCACTCAGTTGTGCATTGTGACTGTAACTCCAAAGAGACAGCCTTCCAAGCTGCTACACTGTGAAACCCAGTATGACACTGATAACACGCTTCCAATTATAAAAATGTTTACCACTAATGCAGTGCTTTTTGTCTCCAGAAAGGCTCACAAACATTAATGAATCCTCCTGATGATCCAGAGAAGTAGCTAAATATTTAATTCAAATTGCAGATAGAAAGACTGTGGCAGAGATCGTACATGATTTGCTCAAGGACATGGAGTAGTCAAAGTCAAATCCTGAACTAGAACTCAGGAGTTTCAGACTCCCTGTCTATTCAGATCACTGTGTCATGTCTCTGTCCTGACCTTGTTGAGGAGGGTGATTTCTCTAATTCAGGCACATAGTCTGTGCACCTTCCCATTTCCCTACACAGTTTTGATATGTAGGGAGATACTGTACATTCTCTGGCCTTTTCTCTTTTTCAGGAGTTTCTAATCTTTTCGGTCTTTTCTAGTAGGATTTTAATCCCAGTTCTGTCCCTGTTATATCCAAGTGCCTCTCGTGGCCAGGATATATGTGTGTTTGAATTGCAGTGTTGTAGCCATGTTGGTCCCAGGATATTCGCGAGACAAGGTGAGTAAGGTAATATCTTTTATTGGACCAACTTCTGTTGGTGAAAGAGACTGCAGCATTTAGAACAAAAGCTTTCTAAAGGGTAGAGACCGAGTAATATACAAGCAAGTGAAATGTCTGTTGCTCATTGACCTGCATGGTAGATAATAAGATTATATAGGTATCATATAAATACCTGAGAGAGAGAGACTGGTTCTGCTATTTCACCATGTTTCAAGATTAAAACATACGTATTGTTTACATATTGAATAGTTTCTGCTGTATTCACGTGTAGAGCCAATGTTATCTGATTGGTGTGACTGGAGGTAGCAGTTGTTGTGTGACTTGTTAGTTTAATTACCCAAGGGTCTACTGAATACCAAGCACGGTGATCCAGCATCGCTGAAATCCATTGTCTTTTCAGCTTGTGGAGCAGTACTATCAGAGATCCTTACACACCTGGCTTCTTATGGCAGAGAGAGCTCTAGAGCAGAAAAGCTGGCTTCTTTTTCCTGTGCTGCTAATCACAACCCACTCTTCTCTTCCCACTCCCAGTTAGCTTAGTGCATTACATATAAGCCTTGATTCCTACAGTAATCAGTAGCAAGATAAGCAGGCTGGTTCAGCAAAGGGTCTGCGTATGGGCTCAAGAGGATGAGAAGATAGCTGCTCATGCTCTTTATTTTGTTATATATATTTTACTGCAATATACAGTCCTCGTTTCCTTTTTGTTTTGCTTCATCCTGTATTGTTTGGAAATAACTAGCTTTGAGGTTCAAAATGGCTGTGGGACTTAATGCATCCTGACCTTACAGATCCTCAGAACAAGAAGAAGGGGGTTGCTCATCAAAATTATCCTATTGGTGTTAAATCTGCAGGAGTCTGCTGTGCTGAAAGAAATTTCTCATCCAGAAATTATTTGGGTTTTGGTTTTTGTTGGTTGGTTTGTTTAATAAAAAGGACCCAGGAAAATCAGCGTTTCCACTTCTCACGATTTTATCATGACTCATGATATTGTTTTTTTGTTTTTCTTAAAGTTACAACTTCTGGAGTCATGTTATTGCATGAGAATCTCAACTCACTTTTTTTTTTTTTAAATGCAAGTTCCTAGCCCTCATGGCTATGGAGAAAAGCTTGAAAATGTACTCCCTAAAGGCTCAAAACTCTGAGGAAAATAAAGGGAAATTGAGTGCAACATTTTATTTTTAAAATCTCATGGTTTTTAAACCAATCTCATGATTTGTGGGATCCTGATTGGGGATTTTAGAGTGTTGGCATTGTTCTCAGACAGGCATGGAGATGGGGGCTACTGAAGGCGCTACCAGTAACTTTGATGTAAAGAAAGAAAAGACATGTAGCCACTGGCCACTTAGAATATCAGATCTGCCACTGCTCCCAGCCCTCTGCCAGGACACAATAGATGAAATGCTCAGAATGGGTAGGGCTGGCACTACTCTAGTATGATTTATGGTGTCATAGTATGCCCGTTGTAATAAGAACCTCTCCTACACACTCTGTTGACGGGATAGGGAACTTTCCAATAAACCTCTTAACTAGGAATGTTTAGAAGTTGCTGAAATGAAAAGAAGGAAAAATTACATATGCAGCGAAAGCTACAGTGACTCTCTCACTGCAGGTCCAGGTTGCAGCTGCTGTCAGCAATTCCAAGAGTGAGAAAGGAACATGGCGGGTGTTCATCCCAGCCCTCCGGTTACCCCTTTATAAAGATGTACCCTTTGCGCTTGGCAAGGGGGCTTAGCGTATGCCCGAACATAGCTTCCAGCATGGATCCAAGAATGCATTGCGTATATGTTAAGTACTGATGAAGTGCTGTATTCCCTTCGCCCTGAACAAAATGGGCAGGTATGGAAATGGGCAAACTCCAAGGGGAAAGGAGTTTTATCTCGTTAGCCACGAATCTTGCAGTGTGGGATTTCAGCATCCTGTTGAGTCATCCATGTTTGAAAAGTGAGCCACTGGATTTTAATTATAGGGAATATTGTCACTGGTCTTTTATCTCTTGAGTGGGCCAAACCAAAAACTGAATCTGAACACCACACATTTGAGGGAAAGTTCAGCTATGGGCCTGAGCTTGGCAACTCAGGATCTCTGCTCAGTGATGAAACACCTTGTGTATCAAAGGGAAAATGCGACGTCACATCACCCTCTTAAGGGTTAGTGTTCTTCACCCCGGAGGATTGTCTGAGACATGCTCACAGTTGTCTAGAAACCCACCCAGCCTGCCTCAACATCGGGTGAACTTTTTGTGACCAAACTGAATGATTTTCTATACACAAGTGGAGCCTCTCTCCCCCACCCACCTTTCAATGCCCCTTCCTTCCTTTGGTTTGAACAGCTGTGAAAGGAGTGGACCCCAGAAAGAACGGTGCTTTTGTGCAGCACAGTTATGTGTTTAACATAATAAATGTTTATTGTCCTCTGGAGCAAAGGAGCAATAGGCTAAATTATAGCCTGGGGAGAGAAAGCTAGAATCATGAGGTAGAGGCTGTTAATTATCTTTTTTTAGCTGTCATAATGTACTGGTGTTCCCCTCTAGCCCACCCCCTCCCCCTAATCCATTGCCTCCATCATCACTATCTCTAAAATATCTGCTTCCCTTACTATTGCATCTTCCTTCTCTTCCTCCTCCTGCTCTTTCATTTGTAAGACATCTCTGGCCTCCAGAGAGATTTGTGACTTCTCTCCCAGCAGCCGCTTAAGGTGATAAAGGCCCTCAGGCTGCCTCTCTCTGATTAATCAGCCCTTGTGCAGCCTCGATAGGGTGTTAATTTGTAAACTCGGTGGACAGGCAGCCGTGATAAGCCTCAACAGCTGCTGTACGTCTGCCATGGGGGATGGGCAGATAAGGCTACAGCCCTGGGATACAGCCAAGAAATATTTTGGCGCAATGAATTAGAAACAATGAAAAGAGCCTTCTGCAAAGAAGCTCCTTTTGGGATGGTGCAGATAATATAGCAGATTTCAATAGTAGTGAACAAGAGCCTTTCCCCTTATAAATTCCATGACCTCCTAACCCAGAATAAGCCAGACAACGATCCGATTTCACAAATGTAAAAGACAATGGAACTTTTGCCAGAAGTATTTGCGTCCAAGTTATGAACATGTCATACACCATGATACTGGCTAGTAGAACTACACAACCCCTTACATGCATCGCACAAATTCCGTTCAACCAATTTTTACTGCAGTTAGCCTGGTTCTTTAAATGGGGATTTGACACTAACTCCGTATGAGACTGTTTAGCAGGAAATGTAGCTTGCACAAAATGGCTGGATGCAAAGGGAATGCAAAATATCTCAGGGGGCCCCAATAGGTAAAGGTGTATTCCTAAAATATAGATAATGCATGTGTGAGTGCACATATATAAAATGCCAGACTATATATGTCTCCAGCCTCCACACAAACCATGTGAAGATAACTTTTCCTCTGACTTCAAAAGCCAGAAAATTCAGAATCATGAGGTATTGCAGCGATCTCTGAAGGAGCTAGGCATGATCTTCAATTCCATGTAGGATAACTAGGAAAGTAGAAGTGAGTCAAGGACAAAATGAGAAGCATTTACTTTGCTTATGCGGCAAGGGTGATTACAGTCAAACATTCCCATTGATTTAACATACATTAATTTTATTTTTTATTTAATCAAGGATATATCCCTAAAAATTGAGGGGAGGAATATTTTTTTGAATTTGTATCAGCTCCTTAGTTCAGCTGAATCCCAAAAACTCTTCCATTGTTGACTTCATTGATAATACTCCTGTTATCTGAGAACAGATGACAATATGCGACAGATCACAGAAGCTGTTCCTTCCTTGCCTGCCAATGCAGATTGTTACTTGGAGCCTTTTTGTATTGCAGCCGTTCTCAGACCGTAACCTTTATATGAAATCAGATGTCTTGCAAAATCCTCTTGGCCTCCAGAATGTGATTTGCAGCCGTTTGTGTTGCTGCAGGTTCCAGGCGGGATTTGGGTGACCCATAATTGGTTAAAAGAGAAAATAAAATTAAGGTTGCCCTTGCAATGATGGCAGGTGGTACAGAAATGAATTGCTTGGCAGTGTAGATCTGGCTCTTCCTCTCCCTCCTCCTCCCACCCGTTTTTCCCTAGGTTGCCAAGTCCTGTCTGGCAGGCCATTACAATGATAAATGCAGGTAGCTGGCAAGGACCACAGTTAGGAGTTTATTCTAGTGAGCCAAGCCTTGCTTGGCATTCCCCATCGGTGCCAGCATTTGCATTCTTACTCAGTTTAATGGAAACCAGGACATGAGGTGTGAATTTATGTCTGCATCCGTCCAGAAGAGCTGGGATAATGAAATGCCAATTCAGCCCTGGGAGCAGCAGAGTAATTTGGTGGGTACCTAACAACAGTCTGCCACCTGTCATTTGCAAGACATTCCCTGCCCTCCCCACATCACTCCTCTCTGTGATGCAGCCTTTGAATTATAAGACGTTTTAGGTAATTCTACAGAGAGCACTTTCCATTCCTTTGATTTAACACAAATAAAATCTGTGTCCTGGCCAAATGATAGCTTGGCTGGATAGTTGCAAGCTGTAATGACAATAATACAAACTAGTGTAGTGGTGTGTTATTACAGTGTTCCCAACCTTTCCTAGTCATAGACAAGTTTCATCCTACATTTTGTAACGAAAGCTGAAACAGTAGCCAACTCTATGGCTATGTATCAGCATCGAGGGGGTCATGCGATAAAATTTAGACTGCAAATACAGGCTGAATATCAGAAAAACCTTCCTGACAGTGAGCTCTTGTCATGGAGTATAGTAGCCCTTCAGGAGAAGGTGTGAAAGCTCCATAATTTGAGATGTTTCAAAGTCGGTTGGGCAAAACCCTGGAACAATGCACCATAAGGAATAGTTCTGTACTAGCTGTGGGGCGGATTAGCTGACCTTAAGATAGTGAGTCTTTCCCATCACTAATCTACAGGGAGAGAACACAACCTGGTCAAATGAGATGTCCAGAAGACTCTCCACTCTTTATAATTCATAGACAAATATTGTCCAGAGACAAAGCTGGTGCTCTTAGCCACTGGGAGGGAATTAAGAAGATAGCCTAAGGAAGAGTCGAGTGTAATCTTGCCATTTATCACAATTTAAAATAATTTCCTACTAGAAAGAGTTGGAAGAGAAAAGAAAGCAGTTTCTGTTTCACCTCCGGAACTTCTGGCTTTTCTGCTGATTATCTGGCATGTCTTTGGTGTGGAAGATCTGAAAGACACAGTGGCTGGGCACTTGATAAAGAAAATACCAGTGCCAATTAGGAAAGGAAAAGAGGAGCGTAAAACTGTGATGAGCCCCAGCAGCACTTTTAGAGGTAGTCTTGGTGAGAAGGGCACTGAGATGAGAGAGAATATTACCCCATAGTGCAATTTCATTTAAAGTAACTAAGGACATGCAGGCTAAAATGTAAAGTGAAGCTTCTTGGCTGTGTTTAACAAGGACAGCTGGAAATGCTTCTCTCTGCCCAGTGTCTCTGAGAACAGCTTAGGGGGCCTTCCACAGCTGTAGGACCAGTCTTGTCGAGGCCCCATGAACTTTCTGACCTTTTTAAAAAATGCATTTATTTATTTACTTATATTGTCCAGAGACAAAGCTAGCGCTGTGGCGCGAGGGTGGGGAGGAGGAGGAGTTTGGCCTTTTCCTCTGGGAGGCAGCAATTGCTGAGAGGAAGCTGAATCACAAAGCATGGCTAATAGAGGGAATAGGAAAGGGAAACAGTGGGCTGTAGATGCTCTCTAGGGGTGGGTTTGTGGGGGAGATGACAGAAGGGGGCAGGGAGGAAAGAGGAGTTAGCAGGCCTCTGCCCTGAGGCTCTGATAACAGACATGCTTGTAGGTCAGGCATCATGCTGCTTCCAGAGCATCATGTCAGCAAAGACTTCTCTTCCAGCGCGGAAAGGAGGGCACTTCTGTGCAACAAACCCAGAGATCTGAGTGGCATGTGTTACAGAATTACAGTTACTTTTTAATCCAAAATAATTCAACCTCCTTCAAAATGATTGTAAAGTGGTGGGGAAAGTGCTCTGGATTCAAAATGTTGTTTTGTTTTTCTATACAACACACCATTCTGTTGCCAAGAGAGTAGGGTGAAAAAATAGCCATAAATATAGGGCCTACATTAAAAATTATGGGCTTGATTCACCATTGTCCTGCAGCTTGTGCACTTGTGTATGTAAGTGCAACCTGGGTGTAAAATGTTACCATGCAATTCTGATCAGGTTGTGTTTCGCGTCCACTTGGCACTGGTGTGCATGACTACACACACTGCAGTGCAGCCGTGAACTGCCCCCGTGTCCTGTGCTTTCAGGCTCCCCACAGCCTCGTGCAGCTGACTCGAGTCCCAAAACCGTGCCAACCTTGAGGATGCTGGGCCAAGGACCAAGAAGTTAAACACAAGAAAATCTATGTTCACTGAAGTTCTGGGGCTACTGAGAAATAAAAATTTTCAAGTGGAAAAGGGGCAGAGGTGATGCCTTTTTGAATAGAAAAAAGGTGTGCTATGAAGTGCCCTTTTCCATGACAGCAATATAACTGGATGCACACACTACTTATGTCAATTAACTTGACTTTGGGGCTTTGCCTGACATTTGGCAAGAACAGAATATAGTCCAAGAAGCTTCCTGTTACTAGTGAAGCCTCTGTTAAAGTGAACCTTCACCCCTAATGCCCAACACCTATCAGTTGCTCATAGAAAGGCCTTTAATGAAAGGTCACAATTGTACCGGAAACCTTTAGGCTATTTTAAGGCAGTCACTTTATCAAGGAGTTGCCTGTTGAGTGTAGTTCATAGTGTGGATTTCTCCACCATGTGTTATCAGATGACTGCAGCACAGCAAAAGTTTTTGTATTGTAAATTTAGATAGATCTGCACAATGCATTCTTTTGCCTGTATTGCCCAAATCTGGAGTTTTTTCTTGCTTAGGGGTTATCACTTATTATTAGTGAGCTTGGCATTTAAATAGATACAACCTTGGCTTGAAGGTGAGTGGCCAGATTTTCAAAAGTTCTCCTCCATTTCAGCAACTGGAGTTACACTTCTGAAAGAGCTTATTTACCATTTAGGCACCTAAAAAAGATTTTCAGAAGTGCCCCTTGCACTGTTGTTTCCCATTATTTAGGTGCCCAAGTAGACTATAAATCTATGTAAAGATAATCTAGACCATAAATTCTATGTAAAGTTCACATGGGGACAGTGTCTTCACAGTCCAAGGATGATCAAAAAGCAAAATGTAGCTGGAGTGTGTGTAGTGTATCCTGTTTCTTCTTGCTTAATCCCTCAGCACAGCTGTCTAATATTCCCTGTTGGTCAGTTAATTAGCCCTGTCCCCATCAACAATAATGCTTCCTAGACGATTTCAAGAAAAGGTCAGTCACATGCTTTGCACCTCAGATTGATTTCTCTTGTGATGTTGTGCGAAATGATCAACTTGCAGTTCTCATAGTCTTTCTAGCTGACTTTATTCTGTTTATTTTATTTGTCTTTGTAATGCATCAGAAGTTTCTGTCAGATGCTGATGCTGTTTTTGAAAGATTCAAAGTTCTAACAGCTTCTTCAAATGTTAAGGTGCCACAAGAACTCCTTTTCTTTTTGCGAATACAGACTAACACAGCTGCTACTCTGAAACCTGTTCCAATGTTACATGACTCCTCAAAATATATGCAGTGATGTCCTAGAGCATTACATTTCTTCTGTACCCTTTCCTGTGTTTGGTGCTTTCTTGTTTACTGGGTCGTTTGGGGGAACTCCAGGCTACTTTTGTATCTTCCCATGTGTATCAATTTCGATTTACTTTAGAAAACTTAGTCTGCTCCTAGCAGTGAAGGAAGGAATTTGGTATAAAGTGGGAAAAAGGGACTTCCAGAAACAACTTGCATTGAGCAAAAGCCTTAGCCACCCACATATGGTGAAATTCTCCACTGAGCAAGCCATATAGCAGCTGCAGCGGCTCAGAAGAGGTGGGTAAAATCAGAGGAAAGAGAGCAAGGGAAGAATGAAAAGCAGTCAGAGACATCCTAGTAATTGGTGAAACTCCCAAGTCTTGCAGGTCTGCCCTGAAGGCTTCTTGGAACATATCCATCCCTTTTAGTTTGGAAGCTTCCCAAGAAGAGGCTTTTTTGGTGAGATTTCCAGCACTGGTTGGTTTCAACTGGGTGAGTTTTGTTGTGAGAAGAGCCTTTCTTGCGATTGGATCCTAGCTGCAACAGAATGTGTCCACACAAGAGATCCACTTCCTGGACACTATGGTGCTAATAAGCGATGGTCACATAAACACCACCCTATACCGGAAACCTACTGACTGCTATTCCTACCTACATGCCTCCAGCTTTCATCCAGACCACACCACACGATCCATTGTCTACAGCCAACCTCTACGATACAACCGCATTTGCTCCAACCCCTCAGACAGAGACAAACACCTACAAGATCTCTATCAAGCATTCTTATAACTACAGTACCCACCTGCTGAAGTGAAAAAATAGATTGACAGAGCCAGAAGAGTACCCTGAAGTCACCAACTACAGGACAGGCCCAACAAAGAAAATAACAGAACGCCACTAGCCATCACCTTCAGCCCCCAACTAAAACCTCTCCAATGCATCATCAAGGATCTACAACCTATCCTGAAGGTCGACCCATCACTCTCACAAATCTTGGGAGACAGGCCAGTCCTTGCCTACAGACAGCCCCCCAACCTGAAGCAAATACTCACCAGCAACCACAAACCACACAACAGAACCACTAACCCAGGAACCTATCCTTGCAACAAAGCCCGTTGCCAACTGTGTCCACATATCTATTCAGGGGACACCATCACAGGGCCTAATCACATCAGCCACACTATCAGAGGCTCATTCGCCTGCACATCTACCAACGTGATATATGCCATCATGTGCCAGCAATGCCCCTCTGCCATGTACATTGGTCAAACTGGACAGTCTCTATGTAAAAGAATAAATGGACACAAATCAGATGTCAAGAATTATAACATTCAAAAACCAGTTGAACACTTCAGTCTCTGGTCACTCGATTACAGACCTAAAAGTTGCAATTCTTCAACAAAAAACCTTCAAAAACAGACTCCAACGAGAGACTGCTGAATTGGAATAAATTTGCAAACTGGATACAATTAACTTAGGCTTGAATAGAGACTGGGAGTGGATGGGTCATTACACAAAGTAAAACTATTTCCCCATGTTTATTCCCCACCGCTCCTCAGACGTTCTTGTCAACTGCTGGAAATGGTCCACCTTGATTATCACTACAAAAGGTTCCCCCTCCCCCCCTCCCCCCCGCTCTCCTGCTGGTAATAGCTCACCTTAAGTGATCACTCTTGTTACAGTGTGTATGGTAACACCCATTGTTTCATGTTCTCTATGTATAAATCTCTATAAATCTCCCCACTGTATTTGCCACTGAGTGCATCCGATGATCTGATGAAGTGAGCTGTAGCTCACGAAAGCTTATGCTCAAATAAATTGGTTAGTCTCTACGGTGCCACAAGTACTCCTTTTCTTTTGCGAATACAGACTAACACAGCTGCTACTCTGAAAGAAGGTGTGCAGCCTTTCCAAAAATGAAAATTAAGCTACATTTTACAACCTCCTTTCTTCTCTCCCCCAAAGGGAAATGGGTCTGAGTGTGGGTCAAAGGTTTGGTTCTTACATATACAGAACCAGTCCACGTGGCCCTTGTCACCATACAGTTTTGCTCTTTGTGAAACCAAAATTTGGAGCTAGCTAGCAGAAAAGTGCCTTGTGGTCGGATGCTTGAAGCACCAGGACTGGAGCCAGTGTACAGCAGAGCTATGTTGTCTGATGAATCAATTCTGGATTGGGAAACTGGTGTTTTCTGCTCCAGGAAGATCTATATGGCCTTTATTTTCAATGCCAAGCAAGCATTGATTCCCTGTTAACAATTTTTTAGGCTGGGGGAAAAAAATCAGTAACTACTGGGAGGCCTGACGTAGTTTTATTGTGCTGTCTTTTGTGTGATGCCGTTGTTCTTTCTTGTATATAATCCTTAAATTATTAATCTGTAAAAGGGCTACACATTTCAGATGTCCTGTGTTAGCAGGAATCAGGACAAATGAGGCACGGATTTTATTATACCTCAGTATTTGTCTTCAGGGAGAAAGGATGTGCTGCATCATTTGTGGTTTTCACCTTCCATTATTAAAGCAAAAACTGCCTTTGCTGGGGCTTCTGTTAGCAGGAGCTGAAAATGTGAGCCCCAGTGTGTTCTGTTTGCTATTAGTTTGTGTGCAGAAGGAGCAAGACAATGAGGAAACAGCATGGGTTTTCTTTTTTTTATTTCCAAGCCGGGAGGGGAGGGGGGAAAGAGTAGTTATATGTGTAGTAGTTTCAACACCATTTAAAGTTAAGCCACAGAGCTGGGTGGATACTTTTCCTCTTTAGAACTGGGGAACGTAGGACACTGGAGTGGAAGAAGGAAATAAGATCAAAACAGCAGCAGTGAATTGGCAATTGTCAGCAACCCTGATAAATAAGTCCCGCAACACCCCCCCCCCCAAAAAAGTCATGGTACAAATCTGCAGGCTCCCTTAAATGGAGGCTGGAAGGATCTTAAAAAGTTTTGTGTGATTCAGCTGTGTGAACCACCTTGAAGACTCTTTACTATCCTGTGAAATTGTGTGTTTGCGCACACGCATGCTCATTTTGGGGTAAGAGAATCAGGGAAGAAGTCTGCAACACATGAAAAATGTAGAGCACTCTATCTCATCAAGAAAGAGGTCTTGCCAAAGCGACAGCTTTAATAAAACATATCTTCCTCTGGCTGTACTGTGAAAATGAAAGAGAAGAGTAGTTAAGAGAAGGACAGGCACCAAATGCACAAGAAAGACTAGAAGTGTCTTCAGTCTGTAGGCTTCAGGCTGAGAATGTCTGCCTGCATCATCCAGTGATGAAAATAAAATCTGGTAAGCAGCAAAAGACCCCAGCAGTACACAAATCATTCTGCTCTGTAACTCTGTAACTGTCCTCCCCCATTTCTGAGACTTTGCTTCAGGTGGGCAGGGAGAGGAGGAAAGGAAATCCCTTAGCTTCGTGCTCCTAAACCAAACACACACACACACATGAGTTCCTGAATGGCTTGAGCCATCCATGTAAAGGGCTCTTAACTGGCTGAATTGCTCTCAGGGGAGGAATTCCACTTTTTTTTAAAAAATCCCTTCTGAAACATATGCAAATGAATTGCTTGAAACAGCAGAAAATGTGGGAGGGCAATTGCTTTAGCATATGCTTTGGTTTGCTAGATTTTTGCACTCATTAGTGGGCTTGCTCAGATCCATAGGTTTTTGTGACTGTTTTCTTTAAAGGGAGAGTAATGGAATTGAATGATATATTCGGATTCTGTCTCATTTCTACCTTCCCCAACTTCCTCACTGACTTTAGAGTAATTCTGTGAATAAACTGTAGTGCAGGCATTTTCTGTTTCAGAAATGGCCCTTCAGCCAAAAGCAGTACCGATCAGGAGGCAAAGATCACTATAAATGTATGCAAAACTTAATGTAAACACTAGGTATGAAGGTTTATGTCTATAAACTGTGGCTGTGATTCTGAAAACCCTGTTCTGTAAATGCTGACTCTTGAATGTTAAAGCTTGTTTTTCTGTGTCATTCCCTTTGTCTTAATCCCAGATCTTTAATTTGCTCTTTAACCCTAAAATTTCTTGCTTGTTTCTCTTAACTTCTGTCATTTTAAACTATATTGATGAGTTCTTTAGCTGATGATTTGATGTTTTCTGGCAACAGTGTGAGTCTGTGTCATCCCTCTTTGCTGAATTATGTGGAAAGGTGCCATCCTTATGGTTGGAGCAGGGACTTGAGCTTCAAGATTCCTGGCTCTGGTGCTGACTTGCTGTCTGTGACTTTGTGCAAGTCAGTGGCTTCTTTTTGCCAGTTTCCCTATCTGTAAAGTGGGGTAATATTATTTACCCACCTCCAGCGAGCATTATGTTGCCTAAAGTTTATGAAGCGCTTTTAGGCCAAATCTTGTATGTATGTAAGTTGTTGGTTTTAGGAGCCGTGTCCGAGCTGCAATATTCAGCCCAAATTTCAAACATCCTCGTGTGTAGACCCAGGGTTTTGATTCAGATGCATTCCTGTTTTCTGTCAGATGGTGGTGGACATTGTTTGACAATATCTGGAAGAAAGTCTTCCGCATGGATAATAAATTCAGAGCTGGCTCTAAACTATTTTATACACTGCTGCCATTGCAGCATTACTGTGTAGCAGGAAATAACTAGCCAAAGTCAAGGAGTAAATTCTGCCCTCCGCTTCACCCGTGCAGCAAAGATGATACAAGTGTAATTCAAGGCAGAATTTGAACCATTATCTTGGATCAATTTGATAGAAGGTATGCAATGACCATACACACCAAGACTGAAGAGGTAGGCTCAACTCAGAATATCCATGCTTATTTTGTGAGTTGATGTCTCAACCTCAGCATTGTTTCATGTTGTGTTCCCTCTCTGTTTTTTATAGCTTTCAATATGATCGCTGCAGATTGTGACTTTGTGCTCCTTAGAAATAATACTGGTAGAGATGACTCTCTTCTTTCTTATTATATCTGCTGCAGATCTTGCTGTATTTTTACTGTCTCTTTCTAAATCACTGTCTAAAATATGTAGCAGTGCAATACAAATCATCGCTCGCTTATCATGCAAACCTCCCAGGGCACCTTAGAATAAAATCAGTAAAAGAAAAAAGAAAATCAACTTAATTCAGCCCTGAGTTGAATTAATTATTTTTTAAAGCAGTGTTGGAGTTGGGTTTTGGTTTTTTGGGGTTTTTTTTATATTTAGCTTCTCCAGTTTTGTTCTCTCTGTATCACATTTTTATTCAGTTTGATGCAAACTTGGAGAAGATATTGATAATTATCACTCTGACATTAGCAACATGTTGATAATGCCCACCTGCCCAAAAATTAGCTTGTCAGTCTCTATGGACCCTTTATTGACCAGGAAATGATCAGCTAGTGATAAACGATAAATTTGTTTATGCTGAAGTAGATGTACTTTGTTTGATAGCTGGAAAAAAAGTCATCAAATAACTAATAAAAGCTTTATTTACCATGAAGGGTTTTTTAAATGTCTGTCATTATCATCCCGGTTGCAACACAGTGACCCCGATTATCATGAAGCTGTTTACAAGGTTTAGGTTAATTGGATTTCTTAACTACTTCCCAGAGCTGTAAGGAGCACAAGTACAGTATGATGGAGTTGAAATAGTATAACACAGCCCATAACCAGCTCAGTGCATAGCAGCTGTGTCTGTCATTTGGTGTGATATATGTAACACCTCTATTTGTGCAGATGCATATAGCTGTAGCTTGCACTGTCACTGCACAACTACGATTTGTGTATTCAGTAAGAGAGGTGGTTTATTTTCAACAAGAGAGACTTTGAAATGTTGTTACTTCAGCTTGATAGCCAATTCATTTGTATTTTCATATGAAGAATCATGAATAAAATAGCTTGTGTGTTGCATGGGTGCCTGAATAAAAGAGACAGGAGGATGTACTTGAGTGAGAACAGGACAGTGCTTTTATATGCTTTTCTTTCCTCTGCTCAAGATTCCTGCTTATTCTTAAATGGCACAACATTGCACCCTCCAGGTGCAGTGTGTAACTGCAGTTATGAAGATTGATTCGTTCTGTAAGGACTATGTATTTTTGGTAGAGACTCCTATATTCTCTTTTAGAGTCAGTAACCCTCTTTCTGTTTTGTTTTCAGGCTTCTTTAGGCTCCGAGAAACTGTTTTCCCCTGCAGCAAATAAAGGTAGGTGCTTTGGAGAAACACTTCCCTTTCCTTATCTTACCATAAGAACAAGCAACTCCTTCAGTGTATGAAACTACCAAAAATCTTGTGTGTGTAACAGGAATTGAATTTAATAGGAAGCCAGTGACTTGAATCTTGCCACGTAGTGTTGTCAAAAAGAACAACCTCACATTGTCACAGGCTTGCAATGGTTATGTTAATTTTCCCAGCCACCTTGTATTAAGATGAGGCTGGTTTTTTTCCCCGACCAGATGGTAGACTTGTAGCAAATGTCTTAACGAGAGGGCTTATTGACAAAGCAGGAATCAACTTTAACTATAGCAGAGCTGCCACTCTGCTATAATAGAAGCAAATCCTCATTTAAAAAAAAAAACTAAGGAATATTTGTGTATCTATATTATTGTCTCAAGGATTCAAATATCTTTTCACCCACCAGCATGCAGAACTTTTATATCTATAGGGCTCAATCCTCCAAAGTGAAGTTTAAGGTGCTCGGTATATTGCAGGATTCTAGCCCGTAGCTCCCATTAGTATTAATGAGAGTTACCTGTGATATACACTGGGTGTTGCTAAGAGACGTGGCCTGTTCAGATTTCCTTTGGGAATTGTAGTAATACATTTTTAAATATACCAAGCCCTCCCTTTAGGACTCAGTCTGTCGGTAATATAAGGCTACTCTGGCTTCCTGTGGATAATCTCACTCTTGGTTGAATGCTGTGGACAAAAGATATTTAAGGAACAGTCTTGTAGAGAAGAGTGTTGTGTACAATTGAAAGCCTTATGCTATGAATGGTTCTGCTCTGTCGTGCAAGAAGGCTGACATTATGGCTTTGTATACACTGCCAGTAAGTAACGCTGTTCTGCAGTGTTTCTTATATTGAACTACAGAATAAAAACCATTTCAGAGCAATGATGACTACTAGGGAGAGACAAATGCCTTGAAGGGGAAAAATGAGGCTCATTAATAAGAAATTATAGCGTGGAAAGGTTATTTCAAGAGGACCAAGAGGGGACTCGTTTACCTCTCACTGTATAGGAATAGAAGCTAGCCAAGAAAAGGCTTTTTGGTTATTACTTGTTGTGTGTGTCTCAGGCTGGTTCCAGACACCATTGGGCTGGCCTTTTTAGAGGCTGTAAGTGCTAGAAATTCTTTCTTTCCAAGTCTTGCAAACTATAAATGGTAAATGTGAAAAGTGATGGTGAGTGACATTAGTACATTTACAGATGTTTTCACAAAATGATGCAGTCTCATAAAAAAAAAAAAAAAGCAAAGGACTGTGGGGGGATGGACACCATTTGTCCTCTCTCCACCCTATTGTGTACCTTAGGTGCCAAACCTTGGTAAGCCCAAATCCCATACAGCTCGCTCTCAAAAACAAAACTCCAGGAGTCTGAGTGAAAATGTGGCCCAGTGATCTAGTTTAGAGGATTACATTCAAGTTTCAGCAGCTTTGTTGGTTCCTGCAGGTATTGAAGTCTGATTGGTTTTTTTCCCCTTGATATCTCAGAGCCACTCAGCAACATGAGTTTTCAGGTTGCTGTCCATCATGTGCCGGTGGCAGTGAACTTGACAACTTGGAGTCATCTACTCACTGGTGTTTCCATCACTGGAGCTGAAAATTATTACCCGTTTATTTTGCCATGGGTCCAGATACTACCAGGCTTTGGGAAAGTTTCAATCCAGATATGAATTTTGTGGCTCATCTTTAGCTTCTACATAGATCTTGGTATAGACACATGTCTACCAGGCTGTTTGCCAAAGGTTGAGACTGTGTGGGCAGTCTACCTTAGGATTGGCATGGCATAGCATAGCAGTTGTATTGCAAGGTCAGGTTGACTAGCATTGATAGATCTATATGGAGAAGCTTGAACGGCACTAAATTCTGACTCTAGTTAATGTTACGAGTCCTGCTATACGATTACACCAGAGTTTTATCTCTCTCATATGCAAATTAAAGGCAGTGTTAAATGATGAAGCCTTTGTGATACCATATGGGCAGCAAGAAGGTGACCTTCAAGGACTGACATTTCAAACTCCATTAATAAGATACCAAAATTGACTTAAGTCCTAAGTGCGAGCAATCATGCAGGCAAAGGATTAGTTAAACATACAGTTTCCTGATTTGCACGCATAAATGGTGCAACAGGTACACACTTCTCTTGCAGGCGTTCACATTGTGCCCTTCCTTGAAAATCTGTGCTTCGGGAGAAGGGCGGGGGGATTGCAAGGGGTTACAGGCCCAGCAAAAAGCAATAATTAAAACTCAAGCCAGGTCACTGAGGGGGTGCACTTCAAGCATTGTTTTACCAAAGCTTGTGCTGCTCAGATTATGGGAGACCACCCCCTTTTTTCAGACCACTTTACGCACTCACTGCTTGTAAATTCTCAATAAGGTTTTTATTTTAATATAATATAATTCCATTTTTTCTTGTTGAAGAGCATCCAGAATTCTGTAGAGAGTAATCTCTTAGTTAGCAAGTTCTAGGTTATCTGCATTGTTGGCCGTTTTATACATGACTTTTTGTGGGGGGGGGGGAGTGTTGTTAAACACAGTAGGTCAGATTCATTCTTGATGTAACACCATTGACTTCTATACAGTTACATGAAGGATGCATTTGGTGCAGTAAATATATTAGTGTCATTCTAGTTTACCAACCGATTAACAACGCAATGAAGTATTAAGATGGGCAACTTTTACTTTTCCATGTCTGGAATCATTGTAAAATGTAACTTTTTACCACCCTGCTCAGATTCTCAAAAGGTCTTAGGTGCTGAATCTTTTGTTTAATGTTCCCAGTGGTACATTTGTCTTCCCCTCCTTACAACAGAAGGCCATTGCTGCTGTGCCCCTCTTTTGACACAAGCTGATGTGTGACAACAGATGTACTATGTAGCAGTCAGCTTCCCTGGAACATTTGCCATTATGCAGGGGAGAGGAGGTGTCTTGACCCAAAGTGACCTCAGTGGTCACAGCTGTGAAATAGACTGAATTAGAGGACTTGGAGCTTCCTGGAGAGAGAGAGAGTGATTAAATACCCCACACAAGAAAATAGTAATGAAAAGTAAAAAGCGTAGAGGCCCATTTGTTCTGATACGTTATTCTTTTCATGTAGGGTTCTCCCAGCCAGTCAATGGTGGGAGGGCGGGAGGAGAGCTTGGCGGGACCTGAAAAAATAAAGTGCACAAGCAAGCTAGATCAAAGCTCCATGCTAGCCAGATGGATAGGAGAGACTGAGAAGAGGAAAAAGAGAAAGAGCTTCTGAAACAAATTCAGATTTGTCTGGTTTCAGAATAGCAGCCGTGTTAGTCTGTATTTGCAAAAAGAAAAGGAGTACTTGTGGCACCTTAGAGACTAACCAATTTATTTGAGCATAAGCTTTCGTGAGCTACAGCTTACTTCATCTGTCAGCTTGCACCAGGCCAGAGGAGCATTTGCCCATTAAACACCCATAGTGACCACAATCTGGCTGGTGTTTTGACATTTGGGTGTTGAGTTTTTTAAGGCTATACTGGTGCACTGCAGCTACTGATTCACTTTTAGGCAAGTCCCTTGTTCATTGGAGGGAAATGATTATGTCCTGTGGTACATGCAGATATCCTTAGGGCCTTTCTTCTTGGTGATCCCCGGTGGTGCCCGTCCATGCAGTGCCAGCCCGGTGCCATTTCTTTCAGTGAGATAACCAGTAGGGTGCCAGAGGAACAAGGAGAGCTTTTATTGCCAATAAGCCTTGAAACCGAGATCCTAATGCTGAGAAAATTTGGGGAGATCTGAGTTCTCTCTTGAACCCAGCTCCTTCCTCAGCCAGCGGGAGTACGGCAGTCTGAATGGGCTTCTTAAAATAGATGTTTCTTTAGTGGATTTAATGCTGGTGAAAGGTTCCTGGAGAGTGAAACCCTCTGTCCCCAGAGCAAGCAGAGCATGGGAAGCTGCACTGAAAGCTTCTCCGTACTGATCCCTGCCAATGTGTTTCAGTCCTGACCTGGAGCAATAACTCATGGAAGCGAAATGGGAATTCAGTGTCATTGTCCACTGAATCGTTGGCACCGCTTCCAAAGCTTCCAGCAAGGTTGCCAGATGTGGATTTGTAAGATGACCACCTATCCACTAGGAACCAGACTGAGCGCAGCACCACAACTTTGCACAGGGCCTGGAACAGCCATCAGGGATGGTTAGGAAGTCAATATGAGCTGTGGGCGCTCAACATCTGCTGAGATCAGGCCCGAACTTTGAATTAGGCAGGCAATGTTGTCTGACGCATAGAGTACCTGACTGGGAATCCATGTTCCTAAGGTCTTTGTCCAGCTGTGCCACATACTTGCTGGGTGATCACTTAACCTCTGTGCCTCAGTTTCCCCATCCACAGAATGAGGGATAATACTTGCCACTCCAGCATGCTGGTAGGCTTAATTAATTAATGTTTATAAAGTGCTTTGAGATCCTTTGTTGAGAGGTTTTGTGAAGAGTATAGAATATAAAGCATTGTTCTTACTGTAATAATAAGTGAAAATAGGTTTGGTGGTTTATTTTTTTTTCTTTTCTCCATTTTTTTTCTCCAGGAAAAAAAATGCTTACCATACACTGTCACTTTTCATTGAACATATAGGCATAGAGCTCTGAAGTGCTCTCTTTCATCGTGAACTGTACGTGTCCCCAAAGCTCTAAAGCATACAGTCCGTGTCTTAACCCTTTGACAAGAGGGAGCCAGGCTTGTTCGGCACGCAGGCCATAATTGTTAGCCATGGGATGCACCATGACCACCCACTCTCATGGATTAATGCAACTTATAATTCTTTGAAGTTTCCTTCTTTTATATTTTGTCCTCTTGACCACAGAAGTGTGCCGTGGGCCAGCAAGAGAGATTTCTTGTTGACAACTCAGAGTCCTGACGAGCGCATCTGAACCAGAAAAAAGAACCCCTGTTCCTCTGAGATCAGTGCTGCATAATATTGTTGCCTTAAGGGGACTGTCTCTCCTTTTTCTCTTCTCTTTTCTTTTCTTCTTTTTTTTTTTTTTTCCTTCTGCACTAAACTGTCACACTAAATCATTTTAAAAGCTAGAAATACAAAATCTCCAGAGTAGGACAGAGACTGTCTCTCATTATGTGATTATATAAAGCCTTTTCCACTGGGGTCCCAATGTCACTTGGCATCTCTAGGTGCTACTAGGTAATAGAAATAATACACTGTAGAGCTTTTCACCAGAAGATCTTGATGTGATCCGTAGCATTAAGCAAGTCTCCCAATACCCTTTTCAGGGAGGTAAGTAGCAGAATCATGTGTGTAAAGTGAGGCCAGAGACGTGTAGTAAACATGTTCATGGTCCTACACCAACTCAATGGAAGGGCCAGGAATACAGATACTAAGGGCTCTGCCATTGATTCCTCCAACTTCCTATTTCCCATTTTGTAAAGTACCCAGGCTTTGATGAAATTCCAGCGTTTTTTTCTATGATGCCTGTTAAACCTCGTCCAGTAACGTTTGCAGCCTGAATGTAAAGGCGGTGATTTAGAGCCACATCTGCGAATGAGAAGCCGCGTTAGTCACCGGCAAGGAGGGAAATCTTTTAACAGAAGCCTTACTAGTAGTATAACGCCTAATATACACTCGATGGCCAGACTGCTCAGAAAGCCCCTCCCCCCCCGGTATTCTCAATGTCGCAAATCTCACGTTATTTGGTGTTTTTAAAGCCCCAGCTCCTGGAGTTGTCATTACATGAGACTCTGTTTTGAGTTTTAAAAATAGTAAGTTTCTAGCCTGCTTGGTTACAAAGAAAAGTTTGATAATGTGACACTCCCCAAACACTCAAAAACCAGGTGGCTGTGAAAAAGAACTTCAAATGTATTCTGTCTGAAAACCTCATTTTTAAGCCTGTCTCATGATTTTTGAATGCTTTGGGTGGCAATACTGGACACGCACCAGGATCTGGGATATAATTGGATCCAGCACCTGAACCATCCAAGGCCTCCTGCCTCTTTCCCTCTCTAAAATTTGTAATCCGATCTAACCACTCCTTGGATTAATTAATACATTAGCTTCCTTGAATGTGCATGCATACATCCGTATATAATATATACAGTGATCCAGAAAGGAGGAGGACTCTTGGGTTTTCAGAAACCATCTGGGTAACCATGACAATCACACAGGTCAGAGCTACTGAGTCACGGTTTTTGAAAACAGAGGAAGAACAACAGCCGTTACGAGTGGGGTTCTGCAGGAATCCTTGCATTGCTCAGGCGCTGGAAGGCACTCTGCAGTCTCTTTATAACTGATAATGCATCTGCGTGGGGGGGGGGGTTGCTTGCCCATGTAAGGCTTATTTAATAGCTGTCTACACCGTGATCTCTCTCTCTATAGTGGGTCCAAGGAAAATGTCACAGTAACATGGAAGAAACCATTTTCCAACCGCCACTGTTCAATTCACTGAGTAAAGCTCAACTTACATCAGCCAGAAATGTCATCAGGCGAGTGGGCTACGGAGAAAGGCAATTTATGATTTTAATATTGATACAAATTTACTGTTGTCTAACGCAATTAGGCAGATTCTGTTAGTACCATTTCTCTCCAGCCCCCCGCCATCCCCCCACCCGGTCAGTTAAGACAGCCACCTCCACTGTAATCTGCCAGGATAAAGCTTCCTTTGTCCTGTCGGGCTACAGCCAAGAGGTGAAAAGTTGAATTACAAACATTTCTAGGCCTTCTGGTTGGTGTCATGTGTGTTGTTTTGTTGTTTTAAGGTTATGGGGGTCTGTAGCTGTGTTCCTGTCAGTGGGATTGGAATGAATAGAAGCAATACTGTGAGAGATAAAACCGTGTTTAATTATTTATTTGAGTATTACAGACTGAAATTGCTTTTTGATTTAAAGCATACAAGCCATGGATATATTTTTGGAGTAGAGAGAGAGAGAGAGACACATACACACGTACACATGCGCACACACACACAATTGCCTAGGGTAATGCAAAAGTCTATTTGCTCGACTGCCCTTCCTCCACAGGATTTGTTCATTTCCTTAAATATTTTAAATTTTAAATGCAGCTTTGTTAAATATTGTGGAGAGCTAACTGAATGCAGTGCCGTACCAAGAAAAATAAAATAAACAAAGTCATGGTTGTATAAATGTTATGAAAAGGATGGTTTATTTTCTTTAATTATAGTTTTTATTTAAAATAAAAAAAACTTTTAGCAGCAAAGAAAATATAACTGGCATATTCATGCATAAACTGTAGTGATTCACTAGGCACATTTAAACTTTCCAAGTTCATGTAAAAGTAGCTAAAGAGACCATCAGATTATAAATCATACATTTAAAAAAATAATTCCTACTGGCTACTAGTAACATTACTGAAGTTAAAAGATTTTTTTTAAAATCAGGTATGCTTTGCATCCTTTCTTCTGTTTGTTTACTTCTTGCATTTCTTTCTGGTGGAGCAATGAAAAAACAAACAGGTCAGTTTCCACTTTTGTTTCCAGTTGATTTCCCATTCTGATCTATTAATAGGGTGCTAATGTTTAAATCCAAGCCACCCAAACACAATGTCCATTTTAACCCCCCCCCCCTTTTTTTTTTAACTTTGAAAACACTGTCTATTTGTATTAAATTTTGTAAAGCTTTTGTTAACCAGAAAACTAAATGTTTAGTCTAAATCCATTAACTAGTGCCTCATCAGTGTGAGACTGTCTGGAACCAGTGTGTCGGGTATGAATGCCCTTGGCCTTCTGAGGAAAGTCCTGATCCAATTCAGGTCTGTTCCTAGTAAAATAGTGTCATCCTTCTCTACTGCCTAGATACGATGCATATGCATTCTCTCAGGTTTCAGAGTAGCAGCTGTGTTAGTCTGTATCCGCAAAAAAGAAAAGGAGAAGTGAGCTGTAGCTCACGAAAGCTGATGCTCAAATAAATTTATTAATCTCTAAGGTGCCACAAGTCCTCCTGTTCTTTTTATGCATTCTCTGTGTGTGCTACACCATGTGTTTGTGATCTTTTTATAGC
Organism: Lepidochelys kempii; assembly: GCF_965140285.1. Classification (NCBI taxonomy): domain Eukaryota; kingdom Metazoa; phylum Chordata; order Testudines; family Cheloniidae; genus Lepidochelys; species Lepidochelys kempii. The sequence goes on along the minus strand of NC_136394.1, from coordinate 17,942,772 downwards.
TCTCTGATGTTCCTTTCTCTGTTCCCCTCCACCCCCATGCTTCATACTTCTATTTGGGAGAAGCAGTTTGATAGGTGACCAATATTAAGCTGTCCTGAGTTGTATAATAGCTCATTAGGGACTCCTGCAGACACAGTAACTGTGTGCTTCATGCAGGTCACTAGCATAGCAGAGGCCAGACCGACAATCGGCAAGTAATTTGACAAGACAGCAGGAGGGTAAGGAGGTAGGTTCATGGGGGAAGCTGGAACTGACCCTGAGGTCATCCTGCTTTTCCCTCTGAGCAATCAATGAAAGTGATCAGTGAGACCACCATGTGTTCTTTAATTGCAAATGGATCTGGTTACTCTTTTGTGCACACAGCTGGTGTGGTCTGTAATTCCCAGTGAGTCACCAACCTCCAGCAACAGGGTCTTTATCATAAGCAGAGAATACCATTAGCAAGCTGCTGCTTCGCCCCTTCCCCCTGGAGACTTGAGGGCCCCCTCCTAATCTGGGGAGGCACAGGGTATGAGGTTGGTGAGCAGGATGTTTGCTATCCTGATCAATCTGTGTGACAAGCAGTAATAGTTCATTCTCCACAGCAGTTCTGTAGTTGACATGCTGTATGTTTCGGTAATTGATTTTCATATTAGCTTCATTTGAAATGTGTAAATCTCTGAATCACTAGCAGCAGCCTGGCCTGGCCTCTCCTGAGGGAATGAGGCAATATTGAGGGGGCATCCTTCAAGCCTTGAATGTTCCTGCCTCTTCATTTCTCCTTTAAGTCATCCTAGAGACACACACACTCTCCCTCTCTCTCCCCTCCCTTGCTGGTTGACAAGGGCTGGACACTGTTCCCTGCAGAGTATTTTAATGCTGTTCTGAGCTGGTCAGATGAATTGCAGCATGAGGACTTCCCTTCCCTTCCCTCCCCACTCTGAACTCGGACATTTCCTGTATACTGTGGGCTAGAATCTGTTCTCAGTTACTCCAGTGTAAATCTATAGTAACTCCATTGACCTTACTTGGCTTTTTAGCAGTATAGCTGAGACTGGAATTTGACCTGGTATTTTTTATTGTGTTTGTTTTTCGCCCTGTTTTTCACAATGATTGTTTTTAAACTTGGCCAGTGTTTGTGCTGTTTAGAATTGAACTCTCTATCTTCATTTCATTTTAATGAACTTTATGGAAAAGTCCTACAGAAGTTAATAGGAATATAAGCTTTGTATAGGGGTTTTAAAAACTGTCCTGTAGAGCTTTTTAGAGAATCGTATTCCTGCTATGAGATTCTGTAGGACGGTTCCAAAGCTTGTGGAAAGTTTCTCATTCTTCATTCAATTTTAAGGGTTTTTAGACTAATTTTTATAGACCTCTTATTATGTTTCTGAAGAAACCTACTGGTTTCATCACTAATAAATTCTATAGGGCTTATCCATAAGGAAATAGTCAGACTTGTGGATCTCTTTCTCCTGTGAAATGGGTGTTACATTTCAACAGAGCAAAAAGTTAACAGCAGGGTGAGGTGCAAATCCAAGAAAGCTCAGATAGAAAAAGTACATTTACTAGTAATGTTAAATGGCAGGCCTCTTGCCATCACAGTCCCTACATCTTGGTTGGGTTAAAGAAATGCTATTTTAAAAACATCATATCATTACTCCCATTGTTGGTTTTATGACCCCGCTTCCCACTCCTCCCCAGCCGTGGGTGCTGAAAGTAACCTTGTTTGTAATAGTTGCACTATTGGCATGGTGAAAAACTGTATTTTTAAGATATTGTGTAGTGATAGTTCACATGTTCCAGCAACCCTGGAAAAAGCCAGCTCTGCTTGTCCAATCCATCCAGGCGTTAACACTGGAATTTTTATCTAATTAAATGAAAACGTCATTGTGTATGCAAGCATCTTGCTGCTTGTATCTTTCATGTGCAAGCCCAGAGCCGCCCAGTGACAGGTGAGTAGGCTGGAAAAGAAGTAAAATTATGTAATTGCCAGTTTCCTTCAGTTTCGTTCTCTCTTTCATTTTGCACGAGGAAGGCTGTTTAGATCTCAACTCACATGGTTTTGGGGGTAGCCAGACATCCATGAAACTGCATCCGCTGCTGTAGTCTCTGCTCGCTCCGTATGCTTCTGTTTGCATTCACTGATGATCCAGTACTGAGGGACTCTGCTTTCTGCACGTGGCAGCCTGACAGTGTCTCCTAAAGAGGGCGGCTTGTCCATTCTTCTGGCACTTGAGTCCTTTCTCCTGTGACTTGGTTTGGGACAGACGAGGAAGAAATTTAGAAGCAGGCAGCACCAATCAAATCAGGTTGAGATTAAAGGTCAACAGGCTTTGCAATGGGTTGATGTTTGCACACAAAACTGCTAAAATTAACCTGCACCCTGGGAACCTGTCCACAAAGCACGGGTGATAGGAGAGGGCCAACCTCATGCAGACAAATAGGCAGCATTTTAGTTCTCTGTTCTATGGGGCTTGGCTTCCAAATTGAAGGGCTGTCTTTGTTCAGTTGACCTTTTATGTGGGCTGGCCTTCTCCAGACACTAGTGATGGGCTCCAGGGGTGGGGGTTCTACAAAGCATCCTGACTGAATGAGTCTAACAATTGTGTGAACATTGAATGTTGTTATTTTTATTATTGAACCAGCGATTAAAGCCAGATAGAAACCGGAAACAGACAGCTAGAGTGTGACAGTTAAAATCTGTACAGATTGGTTGAATGGACAGGGTAAAGTAGATTATTTGATACTTTTTATACCAATTCTTTGAGCACCCTGGACATTTTGGTTGGAAGGCTTCTGTGTTAGAGGCCAGACCCTGTCGCAGACTCTGGCCCCTTTATGCCATTCCAGCAGCATAAAGGCACAGTAAAGCTTCCCTAAGCAGACAGCTGTCTCAGGATTCCCCCCCAGCATAGGGGGACACCCCAGTTGGCATAAAGCCTGCACAGTCAGTCCTATATCAGCTGTATGGCATAGAGAGGGTGTCTCAGGAAAGAGAAAGAGCATGGCTCTAGCAATACATAGCAGCAGAGCGCCTCATTGCAGGTCACTGCAGCCAGGCGTAATTTAGAGCTGCTTTAAATTACACTGTGGTCTGGAGGTGAGCTCTGGTGCAGCTAAAAGTACTGGATTGTTTGCGCTGCTCACTTTTTCTTCAGGGACCTGTATTGCTTTCAGATCCACCCGTACTGCAAAATCTGAATTTGGAAATACCCCAGCAGCCCCAGTAGTTCAGGAGCATTGGATCCAGGTTTTTGGTTCAAACCCCTGCCTGCTGCAAACGTTTCCTTCACTGAATGGAGGCAGCTACGATAACCTTTTTCTGCATCATTTCCTGTAGGCCTTTACTAAACATGCCACCCAGGTGTCCCTGTGTAAAGCTGCTTCTCGCTGAGTCTGCTTCTGTTGCTGCTGGCAGGCTTACCCTGCCGTGCTCATGACCCGACTCTCCCACCACAGTGTGTTAATTTTAAATAAACAGAGTTGGTGGGTTGTGATTTGGGAGGGTTTTCCCATCAGGCAGTATTAGAAGTTCTGCAAAGGGAAAAGGCTCAGATTTTATTTGAATTCTCTGCCTCCCCCCCCATTTTAATATGATCGCTCTGACATTGTTGTCGCTGAAGTATTGACTGGCAGCGCTATGATTCTCCTACACACAGGCAGGAGCTGCCAGCTCTTTCTTACTCAGCTAGCAATCAAGGCTATGGATTCTACGGTGCCAGAAGAGCTGTTGATCCAAAAGATTCTTAACATCTGCGAGTCATCTGTGTCCAAATTAGACTGAATTACCTCCCTTCTCCACACACTCGCAAAAATGTTACATTACCCTGCTGGAAAACATGTTAAATAACTTTTTGATGCAGCTGACCACTGTTGCAAACCATAAACCTATTTCAGTTAGCCATGGGGTTGCATCTCCACTTCCAAGTACATTGAAACCCAGGATAAACACACCAGTCCCCCTCCACTTATAATGCATAAAAACATGGGCTTCCTTAGGGAGCACACACAGGGCAGTTGTTTTTTCCCTGCTCCGTAACTCGTTTGCTCCAAATGCTGTCGCATGCTGTCAAAAGCTGCTGTTGTCACAAGCCAACAAGGGGGTCCTTGTCAGAAAGCTCTAAGCAGTCTTCTATCCTGTCTGATAGTGAGACAGACAGACACACACACACACACAGACATTGTGCTAGGTGGGAAGAAGGTGAGAGAGCTTTGTGTTCCTGCCTCCCCCCTCCAATTCGCAAGTCAACTGTTAAATAATTAATGTGCCCAATGGGATGGAGGAAAGCAAAAGCTGTTGTGTGCCAAAGTTTTCTCTGGCTCCAAAAAGCACAGCTCATAGTGTATTCTGGCACCTAAGAGCGAGGTTTCTTCCCTCCTCCCTCCCGCCTCTATTCTTCCGTATGTATGCTGGACAGGGAAGTGGTGTTCCCAGCCCAGCGGGGGATGACTGTTATTTCAGACCAGCAACAGGGGGAAAGGAACAGCCTGTTGCCTGATTGATGTTTGTTTTTTGTGGACAGACACCAAACCTTCATTAGAGACAGGAGAGGTGGGAGAGCGAGGGAGTGCTCTTAAGGAACGATTGTGCTTGGACACAAAAACTACTCTGCACTTTCTTTGACTTCAGCTGGACTGTTTTGGCCCTGGTGACTTTAAGAAAATATACATACCACACAGAAAGTTCAGTGAAGGCTTTTTGAGAGGGGGAGATGGGGAGGGTGGACAATCCAGTTGGATTTTACAGTAATTAGTTTCAAATATGCTGCTCATCTATTCTCTTTGGATTTCAGAGAGGAACATGGGATTGCAGGGCTTGGTTTTCTGCATAATGCAGTCCTCTCCTTCCCCCCTCCAGTAAAGCTCCATTTTCTTCTATCTATAGATTCTAACATTCAGGTTGCATTTAAGTGCTATTTCTTTGTATGCATCACATTTTAAAGCAGGAAATTATCTCTGGGTCAAAGAAAAATGCAGGAGGAGAGGAAGGGAAGCTATTAAAGAGGCTTTCCTCTTGCCATGCACCTGGGATACAAGAAGCCATAAGAGACCGAACAAGCCAGTAATGGGTATAGCCGATTACTTTCCAATGTACTAATGGGGCGTAGTCAATCAAACAACAAATGCCTGTCATCCCTGCCTCTGCTTATAAAAAGCTCCGACAGTACACTGGTGAAGATGACAGTGAAGTGAATAGAGTTACCTTGCTTGTTTGTAGAACAGGGCTAAGCCTATCTCTTAAACTTCATGTGGGAGATTTTCCAAAGCCCAAATAAAAATTAGGTACCCAGTTCCCACTGACTTTTCAGTAGCAGTTGGGCAAGTAACTGTCCTTTGTGCCTTTGAAAATCTCACTGATTAATAATACTTGGCACTGACAGCACCTGAGCATCTCAAAACACTTTAGAAAGGTCAGTAAGGCTTAGGATCCACATTTTTCAGGTGGGGAAACAGGCTGCAACTGTTTGTGATCTTAGGGGAGTGGGGAATCCAGATCTTCTGATTCCCATTTCACTGTTCCATCCCTCAACAATTCTGCGTTCAGCCTTGTGTTCCGTAAAAGTTTTGGCTTTGCAGATGTTGCAGAATATGTTGTATTTGTTTCCACTGCCTTCATCTGTTAATATTTCTGTTGTCATAGGACCATAAAAGAAATGGAAAGTAAAGTAAAAGAAATGAAAAAAGGTCCATTAGATATTTTAAGCTTTATCTCCCTCAAGAGAAGACCGATCAGATGTTAAATTGGTACTTCACTAGATCACAGCCACGAGGATGAGTTACATGGTAGAGTAAAGGATTAATAAAACAGAGCCCTGAATTGCACTAAATGGTATTATTAATGTTTATTGAAACAATGGGAGCTGCTGGGGGCTATGAGCATGTTTAGAAGTAGGACCACTTAATTTGGGTTCCTGAATGAGCCCTGAGTCCTTTTGAAAGTCTAGCCCCAGTTTTGGGTGCTAAGCACCTCTGAAATTCTGCCACAGAGACCAATTCTATTCAGCCCCAAGATGATAAATACACCAAACACACATGAGATTGAGGCTTATTTACTCAGTAGTCTTAAACCTATGTTAATAAGGTGGGTTTGTGTCACTAAGACTGTATATAGTTCTGGGCTTGTCTTGGGGAAATTATTGACGTGAAATATCAGACCACTGGGTAAGAATAAGAACATGCCACAGGTTTTCAACCCTTCCTCAGTAAACTGACTTTCTTTTGTTTCTGGATTATAGTGATGCTAATTTAGGCCTGGATCCTGAAAAGTGCTTATCAGCAGCATGTCAGAGTAATGGAGCAGTTGGCATTTGTGAGTGTGTTGAACCACTTCATGGCAGATTGTAAACAGGCTGCAGTGGGGCAAAAAAATAAACACTATTTCTAAAAGGCCTGTGAGTTGGAAGCTATGTGTGACAGTTTCCTTAAAACTCTTTTCTTTATGAATTACCTCTGCAGGAAAAGGAAGTTGCATTTGGAGGAAATTCAAGTCCCTCCCCTGGGGAGAGAAACCCATCATGAAAAAGGGGAGAGACTGGAGTCCTTTCCAGGTTTCATTTCACAGGAGGAAATATTGCTTCCTTTTAACTCTTGAACAAACAACTGCAATGGCCACATCATAGGAGAATATCCCTTAGATCACATTCAGATAAGTCTGCATTCTAACGTTTGTTCTTGGCCCAGGAGCTGAACAACAACCTGGATTCTCTCAAGTATTCCTAGTAGAGACTTGGGCTCCCTCACCCTTGGCTAGGATAGGGAACGTATTCTTGCTGCTTGCATACAAGGATCATAAAACATTGTTTTGGGTTTGACAGGAGTCCTTTTAGTTCTTGATCTTTGATCTTGGCCATTATTTTCCCTCTTGTCTTCTTTCTCTTCTTTGAAGTGCTGAACTGGCAGTAAAGAAGAGAGATACCTCTGTACCATAGCTATAGCTTGGGGAAGGAGTTGGGACTAGCCTATTAAAATGCAACAGTTCTCTTCCCACCTTTAGGAAATGTTCAGTCTTGAACTTTGTCATAGCAAACACAGCTTGCTGCAGCTGTGCCCCAGAGGTCATTTCCTAATTAAACGTCTTCACATGTTAATCATAATGCTATAGATTATACTAAGTTGTTTGCTTCATTATATTGGGTTGCTTCCCTCCTGAAAGGAGGACAGGAAAAGCAGAGAGAGATGTTTTAAAAAGCAATAAAATAAAACCCCGAGAAATGTTTCTTAGGCCTGGCCTGCTCACAGTTCTTAAGCCTCATCAATGCAGAAAATTTATGTCGGCATAGCAACATCGATCGGGATGAGAAAAAACTATACCTCTGACTGACATAACTTCGCCAACCTAACCCCCAGCAAAGACAAAGCTACGTCGACAAAAGTATACTAGTATAATTAAAGTGATACTGCTTTTGCCTGTGGACAAGCCCCTAGAAATTTCTGGAGCTTCCATAAAATTGAATCTCAGGCCTTCTGGATGGAGGACCTATTGGAGAAGATGGGGACCATCCATAGCCCATCAAGATTTGGGGCTGATATTGAGTTCATAAAACACCCCATCAGTGTGCAAGCTGAGATGTCTCTGGGAAGCAGAGAGTGCAGCTGCAAGAAGGGAGTTTATTCTCTCAGCCCTGCAGCTTCACAGCTCTGCGCTGAGGGGTCTGCTAAAGCACATAGAAGCGGCAGATGTGCCTAGCGTCCGGAACTACTCCCCCTGGTTCTTAATAGAGCTGCAGGAATAAGAATTTTTTCCCCCTTTTTTATTAAAGATGATTTTTCTGTCCTTTTAAAGGACTCAGCCACCTGTTCCAATTGCTCAGTGAGGTTTGTTTGAAAAGCCTGTCTTGGTCTTACAAAGAAAGAAAGAAAAAAAGGAGATGCAGCTCATTATACCAATAAGGATTGGTGTTTTGGATTCATGAGGGAAGAGCAAGAACAAAGAATACTATAGAGAGGTATTAAATGAGGCCCTTTTGTTTCTTGGCTTGTAGAGCGTAAAAATGCCCAAGGCATGAATGCTGCATTCAGATTACCCTTGAACATTTCAACGTCTGTTCTGGTATTTTATAAAATGAAGGTGAGGGGCTGAGTGGATGCCTAATACTGTACGAAGAGGGAAAGGGACCTTAAACTGACACACACTGAACATCCAACACTGGTAAACAGGGAGTGTCTTGTTCTGCATTAATACAGAAGGAGAGGGAGAACTGTCTAGCGATTAAGGCAGTGTTTTAGACCCAGTAGATCTGGGTTGAGTTCTACTGCATGACCTTGTGACAAGTCATTTAATCTCTCTCTGCCTCAATGCCCCCACCTGCAAAATGGCAACAATGATGCTTACTTTCTGCCACCCTCTGTCTTGTCTCTTTTTAGATTGTAAAAGCCAGACTGGGACCATTTTATCCTTTGTATAAACGTCACCTGCCACAATGGAGGACCAGTCTTGATTTGAATACAAATAAATAGTAATAATAAATGCGTCCAGTACATGACAGCTGCTGCAGAATGGTCCTTTCCTCCCAACTATCTCTGAGAGCACTTGGGAGTCTAGGCTGATTCTGGGGATATTCTGTTACAAAAACCTGAGGACGCAAATATTCAAGAAAAGAAGGGAATAAATACCAGATCTCACAAATTAATTATTTTATAGTTTTACTTGCTGCTTTTCAATTGGCTAATTAATATAATAAGTAGGGCCCTACCAAATTCATGGCCATGAAAAACCTGCCACAGACCGTGAAATCTGGTCTTTTGTGCTTTTACCCTATATTATACAGTTTTCACAGAGGAGACCAGCATTTCTCAAATAGGGGGTCCTGACCCAAAAGGGAGTTGCAGGAGGGTCACATGGTTATTTTAGGGGGGGTTGCGGCATTCCCTTACTTCTGCGCTGCCTTCAGAGCTGGGTGGCTGGAGAGCAGCAGCTGGTGGCCGGGTGCCCAGCTCTGAGGGCAGCGCCCTGCCAGCAGCAGTGCAGAAGTAATGATGGCAACACCATACCATGCCACTCTTCCTTCTGTGCTGCTCCCTTTAGAGCTGGGCGGCCAGTGCCAGCAGCAGCAGCATAGGGTAGCAATACCTCAACGCCCCCCTACAATAAACTTGCAAAAAAAACCAAAACAATCCCACTCCTTTCTGGGTCAGGACCCCTACGGTTATAACATCGTGAAATTTCAGATTTAAATAGCTGACATAATGAAATTTCAGATTTTTTAAATCCTATGACCATGAGATTGATCAAAACGGACCGTGAATTTGGTAGGGCCCTAATAACGAACTAATTCTATGCCCCTTATTAGGAGTCAGAAGAATGGCTTAGATTTTGTTTACTTCAGCTATCTAGCCTAGCAACTCTGCTGTCAAGACTAGATCAGACTCTTGCTGGTGTTCACACAAGATATGTGACACATTTTGAAAACAAGCATATTAATGTGGTGCCATGCTGGAGCGAACCACAGGCAACTTTCAGTGTCATCTGCAAAACAAAACCATGTGCACAATGGCACCACAAATCTGGACCGGGTGAGAAAGCATTTTGTTTATAGTCACTGGCGTTATTAACCCTTTTGGGTCCATTAGTGCATATGTATTTCACACACAGAAATCCTGATGTCTAGTATTTAGGGTTTAATCTCCCATTTAAATTAGTGCAGGCAGTCGCTGTTAAATCTTTTTAATGTGATCAAGTGAACTTAAACTTTAAGAATATGTGAAACGGACAGTACTGGCCAGAGGCAGTCACAGTACAAGCAAGACACTGTTAGATTTCCATAGAAAAGTTCTACCAATATAGCTCAGTGGTTTGAGCATTGGCCTGCTAAACCCAGGGTTGTGAGTTCAATCCTTGAGGGGGCCATTTAGGGATCTGGGGCAAAAATTGGGGATTGGTCCTGCTTTGAGCAGGGGGTTGGACTAGATGACCTCCTGAGGTCCCTTCCAACCCTGATATTCTGTGATTCTGTGAAGTCATGCCTGACTGTAACGTCGCTGTTGTTCTATTCTTGAGCCTGTCCTGGGTGGAGACTATAAATTTCTAATTGTGGGGTGGTTTTTTAATGATCACAAATGTTTATTACCTAAGAACCCTTACTAATTTAGAGGCAGTACTTTTGCAGTATATTGCCAAATGAATCCTAAAATCGGAGAGCAAGGATGGGCCATAATAGATGAGATGGCTTGGTAATTCTGGCGCTCGCTTCCATGTTTATGATTTGGATTTGATTCCTGCCTGGAATATTTCTGAAGAATTAGTTCTGCCCAGTCTCAGCATAGGTTGGAGTACGTGAATGTCAGTTCCACCTTCACTTCAGAAAAAATCACCTTCCAAAAAAAAAATGGAGACTCAGTGAGTGAAAACTGTTGTCTTGGGTGCTGCCATAAAATGTCAGCCAACATGGCTGGCAATCCGTGATTGTACAGTGACTCCATGCGTTTTCTCACAGTGTGCAAGGATGCAGCATTCTTGTTGAAATCAGAGCAGCTGCCTACCATGAAACCATCTTAGTTTTTGTAGGGTTAGGAAAAAATGTCTGTGACAATGGGAGGGTTTATACCAATAAATAAATAAATAGTCTCTTTGTTCACATGACAAACCGCTGAGAGGAAACGTTCAAATTACTCTGAAATTATTATCTTGGAAAAAGCTCTAGGGGCCAAAACAACTGTTTTCCTGTTCCTTCCTTTCACCCAAAATTAAAAAAATAACTATGCATCAATTTAAGTTGAAGTGCTTGCTATGATTATACTTTAGCTAGAAACCTCTGTTTACAGTGTTCACTAATATATTGTAGCTTTACTTGGTTTACCAGTTGGGAGCACAGTTAGTATCATCGGAGCTCCTGCCTAATTACAGCTCAGCATGCGTAGTTGGAAATAGGAGAGAGATTAGTGACTTTTTAAGACTGCTGCTTGCTAATTTCAGGGACTAGTTGGGGGAAGCCCTACAGCTCTGTGTGTTCCGGCGTTCTCCATTGAAAAGAAAAGCCAAATAAATCAGCAGTTCAGTACCGTGGGTTAGCCAGTGAATATTCCGTTTAATAAATGCTCTTCATCCACACAAACAGCACAGATATCTTCCAAATGCCTTTGAGTACCCCCCAGAATAGGAATCAATCCCAAACCAGCAATTCCTGTAGAATTTGCAGTCCAGAGGTCCCTGTAAGAGCTGCTACTATGGAATCTGGCCTCAAGGCAAAACAGCAGAGATTAGCATGGAGAAGAGAGTATTTGAGATAAATGACAGGTTTCAGAGTAGCAGCTGTGTTAGTCTGTATCCGCAAAAAGAAAAGGAGGACTTGTGGCACCTTAGAGACTAACCAATTTATTTGAGCATAAGCTTTCGTGAGCTACTTCATCGGATGCATAAATGAGGCCAGTTCGCTGCTCTTAGAGTGATTGTTTCAGGCTCTCTGTAGATTCAGGCCAGCTTCAGGGCATCAGTTACGTTGACATTTGTGAGGTTTTCCTCCATAACCATAAAGGCTGGAGACTTTTTTTTAATGGAAACAGGGATTAAGGAGTGTGACTCTGCATCAAGGGATAACTCCATGGCTGTGGAATATATAAGGTCTCTTGTACTGTGCTGCTTTCTGGTGGCAGTATTTCCACATTAGCATAGCCCCTCGAGGACACTACCCTTCATAAAAGGGGCCATATGTAAGGAGCTTTCCAAACTGCCTATAATGTGTCTCCTGTGTATGCGCTAGGCTTTGATCATGATGAGAGACTTTGGGTGCTACCACAATACTCGATATAAACCAAGAATAGGTGCCTCTTTCTGTCAGTACACTATACTCCTCTTCCTCTTATGAGGATGCTTTGGAACTATTCCAAAGGTTGGTCTTCTGTCGGGCCAGCAAAGATGGGAACAAGTTAACGGAAAAGGGAAGATTTTCATGAAGAAGCTCTACAACCAGCATGTGCCAAAAGGGAGAAGTCCAGCATGTGATCACAATCCATCAGGGTTTAGCTGTTAGAAACTGAAAGCAAGCTCAAGCACCACAGATCACATATTATCTGCAGCCGGTACATGTGGCATAGCACCTTGCACACAACACAATAGCATCTTGTTGATCTTCATAGTAGATGCATTTAAAGGGAAAATGTACCCATTGCAGGCTTAAATAGCAAAAGGCCATCTGTGGCTTCCTAATGCTGTTTACAGACCTTTTCTGCTTCTGCTCTGCTTGTCAATAGCTGTGTTTATTCATTGCTTACTTGGTGAACTAAAATGTTGAGGCAGCTCTTGACAGGTTCCTTCCAGCACATCCTTTTGGAGCAAATATTTGGTTGCCATAGGGACCAAATCTAAAGGGCACACACCATTCAAATAAATGCTCCGTGATTCACAATGTGCAGCTTATCCCTTAAATATTTTAATTATCCGTGATGCAACTTGAAATATTGTTTTATGTATTCAGTCTGTTTCTCTCAATATCCCAGTTTTTTTAGGCCACGAGTCCGGTAGGGTCGAAAGCTGGATGATCACAGTGCAGTTACGCTGTGCAGGGATTTTATGGCTTCGGTTCACACAGAACAATCTACATCCCCAAATGTGATGTGAGGTGGAGGAGCAGTGCTCCTGCACAGCTACCGCCGCATCGGAGGAGGCAGAGGTGATGGCCACGGATCCAGGAACAGCCAAACAAGTGGTATTTGGCTGCTAATGAATATAGGGAGGAGAATTGTGTGGCTCTTACTGAGTGAGAGGCGTGACTACAGCTTGGCTGCAACTGAGTCTGTGCAGGGATGGGGGTAGGGTAGGCGTGCTTGGCAGCTCTGGCAGGGAAATGTCATTCTCAGCTACTGCTGAATCTCACGCAGTGTTTTCCCAAATTATAACTGTATTATCACTAACCTGACAGCAATTATTGAACCACAAGGGCCGGCTTAGCACGCAAATAAGACGGGATTTTGCTAATTTCTACATGGTAAATCACTCCTTTTGGTTCCTGTTTGGCAAAGACAAAGTCGCCGTCCAGCACAGTTTCCCATTTTCACAATACCACCTATAATCAAAGCCATAAAGTCCCTGCATATCATTGATTAAGAAAGTCAGGCAAGTTACTGAACTTATTCCTTTCCAAATCAAGATGATAACTAAACTTAAACCCTTGAAACCTTTCCTTTCCCTTGCTGATGGCTCCCCTTTTGCTTTCTTGTTCTGAGTTCCCTGGCAATGATAGCATGCAAACACAATACAGGTCTTTTTCTGCAATCCCCTGACATCCAACAAAGACCACTGCAGATTTAAACCCATTAGAAACAATTGTCACACGCTTGTTTTCTTTGAGAATAGAAACCACAGAGTTCAGCACAGAGTCCCCTTGACAAAAGTGCAATGTGCTGAAACAGGGATTCTGTCAGACACAAGGCACATGGGAAGTCGCCAATTAATGTGGCCTGTTAGCTGTATCACAGCTCCAGAGGTAAGCTTTCCTCACTAGTGCATGCAGCCTCCCACACCAGAAGCTTAAAGTTCACTCAGAAGTTTACTCTGTGTACGTCCCTCTGAACTGTTCCTCGTTATTCACTTTTTGGATACCATGTTCCCAGGCAGACTTTATGCAGTGTCACTTTGAATGCCATTGTTTAGTTAGCTTTAGTTGTATCATAACATAATACAGGATCCTCCCTAGTAGAAATTCCCATTAGAACCTTCCTACTAGTTTCTCGGTTTCTGTTGGTCTTTGTTGGGTTTTAGTGGGCTCTTGTTTTAAGCTTGGAGGGCGAGCAGCCCAATGCTGTAGATCCACTGAGTTGTACCAGAACCTTGTTGGCCAACTAGGGATCAGTAGGAAACAACTGAGCATTTTAATTGGAATTTCCACTGGGCTAACGACAAACTTGACAGAGAGACGTACCAGCGATAGAACTAGTAACTGAAATCACTTGCATTCCCTAATCAAAATTTTCCCTGCCAGTCCATCTCCTCCTCTCTCTGTACAGTGACGTATCACAAGAAGTCTCTACTAATGACCCTCTTGAAATATCAGTCTTCCATGTGTGACATGCATGCTGCCCTCATTGGCTAAAGGAAGCACATCATGATTAAGCAGAAGGGATTACTGAGGTGAGCTGAAAGGTCGGCATCTCAGCAGTATTGCTGCTCTCATTTTTTAATCAAGAGGATTTTTTAAAAACAAATGAATTTCAAGACAGACTAAATTTTGGACTTTTCAACTTTGACACTGGCTCTTTAAGAAATAATTGCCAAACATTTTACAGTGTCTTTTTGGTACATAGAGTTGCCATACTAGATCAGACCCAAAATCTATCTAGTCAGTATCTTGTCTCTGACAGGGCACAGTATCAGATGCTTCAGAGGAAGGAGTAAAAGCCCCGTATTAGACAGACATTGGATAGCCTGCCCCCCAGAATTGGTCTGTTCCTGATCTCTAATAGCTAGAGGTTGTCCTGAAGTGGGGTTTAATATCCTTTCCAAAACATTTTTGTGATCATCAATTGTAATAATTCTGGGTATTCATGATATCCATATAATGGCCTATTTCTTTTCTCCGGTGTGAATTGCTTTAGCCTTCGTAATTTACTGTGTATTTTAGTTGAAAAAAACTCTATCACATGGTGCATAAACTCAAGAAATATCTAGGCATGGTCCAGTGCAATTTATAGAATCAGGCACAATCATTTTGAATTAATCAAATCTAATTAAGGCAGTGCATTGTGGGCTGTGAGGTTAGAAATAAATACTTGCCTAAAGCCATTGCAATGATAAATGACTGCAACATATTCAGGGCAAAATCTCGGCCTTGTTTTAGGGTTATCCATGTGTGGGGAGAACAGAGTGAAGCAGTGGTGTCACTCAGCTTACACTAGAGGTACCCTGCATAAATTGCATTGCCTTGCCTTTAAAAGCAAACATGTGCCTCCAGCTAGTGCAGGTAGCTGCATACACACTAGCCAATTGAGGCAGATGGGGATGGGGATGGACAAGCCCCCAGGCTGGCAGACCACATCTCCTTATAAAACCAATACTAGATAAGTATTACTGTTATTACATTAGCAAGACAATGTTGCCAACTCATGTAATTTCACCATGAATCTGGCAATATTTGGTGGTGGTCTTAAAGCAGCCGTGTGAATACATGAGAATCTCTGCTTTCATGTTAAAGGGAAAGTAAGTTTGTAGCCTTCATGGTTGTGTAGAGCTTTGTAAATGTGAACGGGGTGAACCCAAAAGGCTCAGAAACCATAAGGTAACAAAAAAGAGCTCCAAATACAATATTCTTAGAAGATCTCATGATTTTTAAGCCAACCTCATGCTTGGGGTTGGCAGTGCTGACTAGGTGTCTCTCCAGACACGTCCTGCGCATCAAAGAGAGAACCTGCCCTGTCACTTACAGTGGAGAAAGAAGCTGGTTTTGCTCACTTTGCATACCCACCCAGAGTGGAACCTTGTCCTTACCCTACAGAACAAACTGTTAAAACTTTGCTCTCTGCTGAACAATTGATAAGATGTAAAACAGTTCATATTTAACTATCGTACATTTGCATTTACAGGAAAAAAGCAGCTCACGAACGGTAAACTGGGGAGCATTGCACAGAGGCTGCTTTCAGCTTCAGGTGCTGTTATACAGCTGAGCAAACATGCCTTGCTCCTTGTATATTTTTTTTTCCTGGAGAAATGTTGGGGTCCAGGATTAGACAGTGGTGGTTATTTAATTTTAAAATAAATGTCCAGCATAAATATAGGCACAACTTACCCAAATCTGTGAGGAATTGTAAGGGGGTGGTAGTGATCCTGTATTGTTTATTTGAAGAACCCCCACTATATTAATGAAAACTTTAATAAATATAATATTTTACCCAAAGTCCTTTAAACTGCCTTGTCCCTCCCCTGTATTTCCTTTCCCATGGTTGCTTGCCAGCAGGGCGAGCCACCACCTCCTGCCCAGTTCATTCAGTGATGTCGCGATCCAGCATTTGCAGTGTCACAATTCATTGCTGTAGAGCTGATGCTGCAGCCTCAGATGGTGGATTTTGAAATCGCTGCATGAACAGCTAGGAGAAGCAGGCAGCTTTTAAAGGAGAGTTTGTGGACTCAAGTCCTGTACTGAATATCCATATACTCAGACTGAAGGTAAATCAGTAGGGAAGTAATGCTGCATTATTGTGGTGAAAGCTGGGATTTTCCACTGGTCATGTTCTTCCTGTTAGATCTTAAAGTGAGATCTAACTTCTGCCCATCTCTGGTGAGTAACCAGGTAGAAATTAATGATTCCGTGGCATTCAATATAATTTTCTTTTAAAAAAAAAAATAGGAAATAATCTTCTTGACCTGGTCAAGGATCTGGCCTAATTAGAGCAGTGAAAATCATCTTAGTAATAAAGACCCTATAACCAGGTCAAACTCACCCTGGGTAAAATTTTCGAAAGCACTTACGTGACTTAGGGGCTTAAGTTTCACTGAAGATCAGGCTCCTGCATGAATAAATCCCTTTTGAAAATTGAATTTAGGTGCCTTTGTCATTTAGGTGCTTTGGAACATTTACCCCTGGTTTCAGATTTTGATAAACTCAAAATTTAAGCCAGGTCCGCTGCATCCAGTTTCAAGCAAACCTGGGTCCAGTTACATTTCATGTGGAAATTGCATGCAAGTCAGTGATTTCACATGTATCAATTCAAAACCCAGCAGTAAGTACCGCTTTAACTGAGTTTCTTTTTGAGCACTGGGTATGTCTCAAGTGAAACTCATAGTGTGCTGAGCCCTCCCTCCACTCCCCACCAGAATAAAAGATTCCTACAGTCTTCTACAAACTGAAAACATTGGTTTCCTACACATAGCTAGTTCTTACCCTTAGCTTGAGTGTGATCTGGGATGCATAATGGGTACTCAATTTGCCTACTTAGTCACTGTATTACAGCTAACTCATTCATTATTTAAGATCTAAATGGAACGGTATAAAACAATATCCCATTTGGTGAACTCATGATCACCAGGGCATGGAGAGGAGCGAGGGTGCTCTTGGTTTGGCATTTTGGTTAGTTATATAGGGCAAAACTCTTCCTTTGGATTTAAGCCCATTTAGAGCCATGTACATGCATCAGAAGGCAGAATTCGGCCTTACGTATTAAAGTCCTCCGTTTTGCTATATGTTTCTAATGGGTTTAAGAAATGATAGACTAGCCATCTCAGAACACAAAATTTGGTTCTTAGGAATGACCTTTGTTCTTGATGCAGCCCAGCTACAAGGGGATGGGCACTTCCATAAGCATTGTGGTGATGTGTACAATACACACAGTGATGATGTGTATAATAAGCAGAAGCCTGAACTGACATTTCATATGCATAGTGCATGCCACATTCTAGAAAAGAGATAATAGCCTTATTTGATCTTTCCAGCTCCATTCTCCACCTCCGACCTTAAGGGGGGGAAAAGATACCTGCTTTGTTCTTTGGGTTCTCTGTGTGGCAGTGAGATGGATAAACTCTCTCCCTTGTAAAAGTGTGTTTAACCTGAATAGCATGAAAAGAGGAACCATCCATGCTAAGGCACATATTGCTGTGCCTCGCTACTTAGTTGCCATGTCCATTTTCAGGTGAGAGCCATATTGCTCTGCATATTGCGTGCATTATTCTTATTGGCGCATCCCTTCCAGCAGGTCCCTGAGCTGCTCAATCTATCATCCTTCATTAGGAAAGCTATTGGCAGTTAATTAAGTGGTGATGGACCCAAGCCATGAAACTAATCAAAACGAGTTCGTATATAGTAACCTTCAGGCTGTGAACGGCTGGCTGTCGCCAATGAGGAATGTCACATTACTTTTTCTTCCCCCTTGTGGGCTCTCTCTTGGATCTGTCAAACCAGATTTGGACAGGAACCAGAGTGGCATGGAGAAATTATAACAAATCAGGAGCAATACAAGATGATGAGCAGGTAGAGGGAGTAAGAGAGTAGGTTTGTATGTTTCAGCACTGTTTCCTCTTTTGGACAGAGGGGCCAGAGAGGAAAGAGAAGCATCAGTGATCTTCCTAGTCAGAGAAAGAGGAATGGCCTTGACCCTGTGCCTGTTTGGCTGGATACTGGGAGGGTTCTTGAAATCTTGCCCCATTCCCAGCAAAAAAGAGACCATTTGACAGAGTTATTTTCCTTGGTCTGAGTGCTCTTTCTCAGACCTTGTCTACACTTGCGGTGATGTGAAGGATACATGTAACTACAGGCTGCAGTGAAAGCAGGCTGCGTCCACATTCACTGTGGTGTGTAGCGGGGAAAGGCTCCAGCAGTAGGGAGGCAGTTGGGACACTGTGGGGCTAAAGATAGACCTGGGAGGCACTGCTAGGCATACAGAAAACCTTGTAGGGTATATACCTTCGAGTTCAGGGCATGCTATGCCTATGCAGGGCCGCACTGTCCACACCGCTGTTTATACAATGTGCGAGCTGCGCATGCAGGATTTGTACTCTATAAGTGATCCGAAGTGTAGGCCTACTCTCAGCTAACCATTGATTTAATTTCTCTACTCCAGATTGTCTGAAAGATCATTCAGACTACTTTGGAGGAGATCTAGCTTTCAGATTTACTTTTAACAATTTTGTGTGCATTCAGGGTTCTCTGATGTCATTTTTTTTTTTTTAAATCAAAACCTTGGTGAGATTGTTAAGATGAAATAAACTTGTTGTGTTATCCCAAACAGGATATTCAACAACCTGGCAGATCCTTTTCTTGTAGCAATAAGAAAAGGATTTGGCGTTTAACCTCTTGAAATTAAACCAGTGTGAACTTCAATAGCTCAGTCTTATCAGGGCTTCGCTATAATAACAAATTGTGAAAAAGTGTAATCATGTTTCCAATGTGACCTTGGCAAATCTTCTTTCTTCTGTGATGTAAGAGAGATTAGGTGATCCTAAACAGATGTCTGTTTTGAAAATTATATATATATATATATATATATGAACTGTATATGAAAGATACAATTTAAAGGAGCTCTATAGAACAAGCTGTTCTATTATGCTGAACAGTAATTGCTTTTGGAGGTTTTGAGCTATTGATTTATTGGTGGGGGTTCAATTTCAGTGTAAAGACCTGTGTTTGTGATTTAATTGGAGTGATTAATAACTCACTCACAGGGCCAGATGGGAATCAATATGGATTTCAAACAGCAAAAGTAGTACGTTTTCCCATATAGTGTAGCAGCTGATAGTTTGTTATTTACACTTGCTAGACTAATTAAAATCACAAGATTTCTTGATATACAGCAGGGTTTTTGTCTTTTTAAAAGCTTCAACTTATTGAGTTGAATACTTGGGTTTGCGGTAAATATTTGTGTTTGTTTGGGATTTCTGGTCAGCTCCTTAATAACCTATATATCCTGCTTCATATCTACCACTTCAAAGTAAGATTGTGCCTACAATACAGTACACGCTGCAAAAGAGCCTTTACCTAGTAAACACAAGATGCTTGTATTGTTTTGTGGTCAGGGCAGTAGAATGCCTCTTACGTCATTGCTTTTCAGCTAGCTGGCATCCGCTTAGGAGCAGGACTGAAGGGATTTAACATTGCAGTGTTTGATCCAGTGTTATAGTCCTGGATTAAAAGACAGCATGAAGCTTCCAATCTCATTACAACCCCAGCATTCGCAGTAGGTACCTGGGCTGCAAATCCAGCTTCAGTTTTGCATTGAATCTGTGCCAAAAGCAACTTTACTGTGAAAATGCAGCGTGACTCATTTTTCTGAGGATTTGAATGGTTTCCCTTGTTCTTTATGCCCTGGCCCCAATCCTTACGTTTGGTGCCCATTTCCAGTCGGCTTTTCCAGCTTCAGAGTGTCGTCATGCATGCTTGCAATGAACATGCCTGGATATAGCACTGCAAGCTTGAAATCTCCAGGAATAAAACACCCCATTAAAGAGCCATAAAGCAGCAAATCAGCATCAAGTCCATAGATCTGAATGCTGTTAGGAAGCATTTCTGAAAAGAAAAAGAAAAATCTCCTTTGTTCTGGAAGTTTTTCCCAAAATCCACACAGCTGGTTAGGAAGCAAAAATGTTTATATAACATGGTTTGATTTTATATAAATGTTTCTCAAGGAAATCTTTCACATAGCAATCTGATAATGCTAATGGGATAAATGCAGCATGCACAGGCATTTAATTGTTCACTGTTAAAAAGGTAAACCCTATTAGGAAATTAGGCTAGATTGCAGTGTATATAGGGCATATGATATTCACTGTTTCCTAAACCACTTTTCTGAGTTAGTACTTCTGTGCTGGTAATGCAGTGACTATGTCAGCAAGGAAAACTGTCATTATGCTCCTGAGGGAGGTGGTCTATCCAGTTTTGAGTTAAAATGTTGGAGAATCGCTACTCTCACACTTGTGGGTCATCAGCTCTGTGTTAAGACTTTGAGATGCTTTCCTTACCATACCACACTGCAAATGACTTTAAATGATCTTGCTTTTCAACTTGGGTGCTTCAGGAAAAACTGTACGCTTGAAAGTTAATTCTGAGGACTGAGCTGACTGCTTTTTGCCACTGTTGCTTTCTTCCAGTTTGAGAAGCTGAAGGCTTGTTACAGCCCCAACATACAGCAATCCAGCAGGTTAAATGACTTGGGCAACACAGTTTATTAAAACTGGCAAGTGCTCGCTCCAGTTCTTTTCCTGATAGTCAAGGCTGTCTGCAAGAGTAATTGATAGTGGCAGCTGTTCTAAGGGTGTTTTAGATTGTGGCAAGACGATTTGACTTGACAGACAGCTCTGTACAAATGAACTGAGTGATAGGGGCTGAATCCAACTTGATTGCAAAAGGAACTTCCTGTTGAAAGACAGCAACAAAACTCATTCACCAGAGACGAACTTTGGGAATCAGTGGCAACAACAAAAAAACTTCCCTCTCTCCTTTGTTCCAGTGATGCAAGCTCAAAGCAAGGCATGGGGATTTGTGCTTATATTTGGCCCATTTTCCCCTATGAGAAGAGACTTTCATATTATTATCTGTTGAAAGTTCACTAGGTGCCTTGTGTGTTCTGAAGAGCATGCACCTTGGAAGAACACTCTTAGCATAATGGCATTGGCATGGGATAACACCAACTAGCCTGTGGAGCAGATCATTAGAGTCACCAAGGAGATTTAGTCTTTGCATCATGATAGTAACAATTCACATTCTATGGCGCCTCCCATCCAAGGATCAACATTAATGAATTAATCTGCATGGCCCCATTGAGGTAAAACAAGATCACCCCATTTTTACAGCTGGAGAGCCTGAGGCATAGAGAGGCTGCTCACAGTAACACGAGTTAGTCACAAAGTTAATCATAGTGCACCCAGATCTCTTGACTCATAGCTTCGTGCTGTAACCATGAGGACACCTTTCCTCAGTTAAACTCAGTGATGATATGAAAAAGATGAGATGTTATCTCAAGGTGCGAGGGCATATAGGTTATGTTACTGCATAGACTTAGTCCCTGGGTAGTTGTGTGCAGTTTTACCCTCCTACAGGTCACTTCTCTGTTATTGGCTCATAATCCTTGCCTATATTTCTATATTAAATACATTTTACATATGTGATACCATTAAGAAAAAAACCTGTATTTTTAGCTATAAGTGGCCAATCTTTATTTTCTTAACAGTGAGTTGCAGTTATTAGATATATATGAAGGGCCATTTATGTTGGGCAACTTCTACACTTTTGCTCTGATAGCCTGAAATATACAGACCAAGCAAGATAATCCATGGTATGTCTGATGTTTTAATTAGTGCTATCTTCAGACAGTAGCCTTGGGGCAAAAATGTAGAAACAAGAGCAAAAGTCACTTCATTATCCAGAGCTGTCACTTACATAGCTCTTCTTACCTTCTACCCACTTTACAAACATCAGCTACTGTATTGTGTCCCAATGCCAAAGCAAAATGTGTTGCACCACCACACACTTACAACTCTATATTTGTGCTGATGATGTTACATATCCCCCATACGTAAAGCTGTACACATACAAAGCGCCATTTAAAAATTGTGGTGTAGCTTGATTGGTTCGGCTCTCCCTTTGGATATTTTCTTTGTTCATTCCAGTTGCTGAAAATCTTGTTTTTACTTGACTGATTCCTCATGCAATGAGTTCAAAAGCTCACCTCTGTGGCTCATGAACTCATTTCAATATATATGTCCCATTAACTCTTGTTACTATGGTTCCACACATTGCTTGCTTCAGTTACAGTCACCATGGTGTTTGTATGGTTGAGGAGTAGTAATAGCTATCATGGGTTAGGTCTGTGCTCTACAGGAATGATGGAAATGAAGTGATGGGCGTGCGGTTCGATTAAAATAGGGTGCTGTTGGAGTTTTTTTTATAAGATGCCCTGGAATGGAGAGAGTTGGAGACTTCTCTCTCACGTTATCCCACCATCCTTAAGTTTTGATCTCACAGAAAGAAGGCTAGAGAGCGCGTCCAAATGACACCACTTTCTTATTTCAAGAAACAAAGGAAAGATGCGCAAACAAGATGAGATAATTTCCAATCATATCCTATAGGAGCTGACAAATTCCTTTCCATAACAACCTGCAGCCACAAAGAGCAAGAGGCAGGGCAGCCGGTCTGGAAATGCTGTTGCCCTAAGTACTGTTTGTATAACAGCAGCCACCTGTTGGAGTCCTCAAAGCAGACTTTGCAGATTTAATCCCCTGCACTTGAGCAACACTTAATCAGCTTGAAAGCAAATTCTTGTAATAGAACAGGTTTAATT
This sequence comes from Lepidochelys kempii, assembly GCF_965140285.1. Classification (NCBI taxonomy): domain Eukaryota; kingdom Metazoa; phylum Chordata; order Testudines; family Cheloniidae; genus Lepidochelys; species Lepidochelys kempii. Next base: position 17,920,104 of record NC_136394.1, on the reverse strand, counting down.
TGTGTTTGGGAGTTTTTGAATTGTATTTTGTTTGTGATGGTGTATACCTACATCTTGGATGCCAGTGGGGTTGGGTGGAGAGGCAATTTTTTTTAAATTTATTCTCATAACGGATTTTAAATCCAATCAGATTTTACATCAAGTATGTGCAGCAGGTTCATTTGGGCTCAGATAAACCCTTCAGGAATTTACTTTCCACTGCACAATCAGTTGTGTGTGTTGGTCGACTGTCCCTCTAGGACTTTAGAATCTTCAATCGATAATACTATATATGCTCACAGATTTCCTGAAAGCAATAGCATAAGCCCTCACTACTGTTTAAAAATACAGACATTTTCTTCTTAGCAAAGTCAAATCTGAAGAGTGCAGCAGCACACTGCTGATATTTTGCAACATTGCAAGTACCAGTTGCAGGTGATCAGGCAAACAAGAGTTACCGAAATGAGATGATTTTTATTTCCTTTGTTAAGCCAGTTTCAATCATGTCCTCCTCTCTTTTTCTCCACTCCCCCCACAAGAAGCAAGGTGTGTTTAACTGTCTTATTAACAGAAGAAAACTCTCTTGGTGGAAGAAGTCCCATGAGCGTGGTTAGAAAATAAACAAAGTTGGCATACTGAAAAGGGGTAACATTGTGCATGGTGGGGAATGGCAGATGCGTTCCAGCCTTTACATACCATGGCTGAAACATGAATCATTGTAAATGTCAGATTTCCTGTGAAAGGAAGAGCTGAACTGACATGCGTTCAGCTTTAATTAAGCTTGAGTTATTGGAGCTGACTGTCAAGTCTTAGGCAAATTGGCTCAGCCTGTTATCATTAAGCATGAAAATTAACTACTCTAGGACTTGGTAAAAATAAACACATTTTTGATGCTAGAATGTTCCAGTGTGCTATGGTGAATCCAGGGCTTGTTATGGGAGGCCGGGCTTGGTCAGGTAGGTCTGTATGATCAGAGGGGACTGAGGTATGTGACCCCAGTGCAGAAAGTCTGAAAGAAAATATAAGCGGCCCAAGGAACAATTCCACATGTGAATAGCAGTCATCTCTGATCAAGTGAAGGCAACTTGCGCAGAAGAGGTAAAAAATTCTCTTAGAGAGTGTGAGGTGGAAGGTCTTTTAGGTGTTTTGCAGAGGAAAGCTCTGAAGTTCTGGATATTGTTCTGGATGGACAATGAAATCACTTGAAAGAATAAAAACCCAGTTTTCTAGTGGAGCTCAATGAAGTTGGAACAAAGCTGATTTAGTTCTCCTGTGCCGCCTGAATGTACATGAACACACATGTAGATCAAGAGCAGAAGGGGAGTTTTGGCCAGGAATTTTCTTAATAATCAATAAGTCTAAAAAACAAAGTAAAGCATTTTGGAGGGTTCGTATGATTTTAGTAAGATGTCCCAGGTAGTGACTGGGACCTCTTACTATAAATGTGGGGAGAGTTATGTGTACGTAGCTGGGGGTGATGCAGGAAGGTTTTAGCGGGTGATAAGTGGGTATTGATTTTGGGCATGAAGCAGAGAGAAAAAAACACTGTTTTGGTTAGTATTGGCCTGGATGCCCCAGGAAAACAAAGACATTGCTAGAAAAGTGGGACATCTGTTCACTCTAAGCATATTGTGTATCCTGTAGAAGCAGTGTTCGGGGCATACCCAAGGGAAATTATTCTGCAGAGCTAATGGTTGCTAGTAGCCCTATATACATCTCTGGTGAGAAGGGTTCTCCAAGTACACCTTTCTAGTGGAAATACATGTGTTGTACGTCTAACAAAGACACATGACTAAAACTGAGATGTGTCTCCATTTGGGTAAAAGTGTCCTATGTTCGCCTGACTCTGTCCTCCCTGCCAGAGACTAAATCCCTGGATCTGAACAACCCTGGTCTTTCAGCAGGTATGGAATCCAACTTCCAAGCTAGGGTCTGGATCCAAATTTCACACTTTGCCTGCATCTCAGTAACAAACTGAAACAAAAGCATGGACCCAAACACACCCCATATCTGAATATTTGGGCTTGGACACATAGGCGGCGGGTGAACATGCCATTGGGGAAGGCCAGCTCCCGGCCCTTCCCTCTCTGCCCAAGGCCTCTCATAAGAAGAATGTAAGAACAGCCATACTGGGTCAGACCAAAGGTCCATCTAGCCCAGTATCGTGTCTTCCGACAGTGGCCAATGCCAGGTGCCCCAGAGGGAATGAACAGAACAAGTAATCATCAAGTGATCCATCCCATCGCCCATTCCCAGCTTCTGGCAAACACAGGCTAGGGACACCCTCCCTGCCCATCCTGGCTAATTACCATTGATGCACCTATCCTCCACGAATTTATCTAGTTCTTTTTTGAACCCTTCTACCTTCTCCCAGCCCCAGAGCACTGGGCAGGCGGTTTGGCCAAAGCACCCCCAACCCCAGGCCTTTTGTACACCAGCCCCAGCTTGCCTTTCCCAGCCTCTGTGCCACAGGAGAGAAGGAAGGAAACTGGAAGCAGGCAGGAGGGGGCTTTGGGGCAAAACATGGGTGGGGCTACGCAAAGCTGTTTGGGAAGGCACAGCCTTCCCCTGCCTACACTACTTGCTACCCATGCTTGGACCAGTCTCTGCTCTCTTCTGCTCTCTCTATGCTTTCAGTTTTACTTATGTGCACCTACCTGCCCGCCCCCTAGTAAATCAAATACATGAAGAGGTTTTATTTCAGCATGCTGTACTACAGTTATTAAAAAATGGGAACGGTGATAACCAATGATAGTTAGACCCATCCATCCATATATGATCCTCATTACCATGGAATCTGGTGTATATGGATTTTTCCCTGTAACTCGCACCAGATCTTTCCTTTCTAAATACTTACATGTTTGTACTTTACATGGAGTGAGGGGAAGGAGAGTCTCCTCTCTCATGCCTGGTGCTTTCCTGCTGCAAACAAATATGTATCCTAGTGTTTCATTAGTTCTTGAATTGTTCTCAGACAAAAACTGAACACAGAGAAGCATTTCAGTGTTGCAATTTGAGAGATGTGAGTTGCCAGTAAGAATTAGACATGTGACCACAATATTCTACAGCTGATTGGTCATTTCAGTCAGCAGGGAACTATAGGCTTTTGCTTTGAGAAACTTGCAAACGAGATCTAATGCTGGAACCACAGGGAATCAATAGTTGTGTATAAAACTGGTCGGACAGCTGCTTTTAATGGAACAACTCATTGATGTGTTTTGGATCCAGCTGATTTATTTTTTAACTCAGCTTCTTTAACTTTTATGGTGCCGATGTGTTCATTAGTCTATATTGCCTGTAATTACACTGTCTAAAGTTTAACTCTGAATGGGCCTATTGGATGGAATGAGCTAATAGGATTTCATAGAACCTATGGTCAGGAATGGAACCTGAGTGTTTTTTATGGGATGCCTCTAGATAACCATGGGATCTATAATTGTGAATATGCGTCCTTTGAAAAGCATATTGGGTGGCATTCTGGCCCTGTTGAAATCAGAGGTAAAACTCCCATTGACTTAAATTTAGCCAGGATGTCACCCATTGGATTTAGATGCATTAATAAAAATCAATGAACTGTTAGATTAATGAAAATTTAATTCTTAGAAATAAGTACAGTCACTTTAAGCATTAACTACAATAAAATCTATTTACCATTATCTTTAAGTCCATAAACCAAATCACATCTGAAAAATACAGTGAAACTGACTATGTGTAATACTTTATATAGTAATTGATTTGGGACATCAGTAGATTGTCTCAAAATGGGGATCAGCTGACAGGGGTTTGAACTACCATTTGATCCACCTAAAGCACTGGAATTTCTTTGGAATTCCCACTCATTTCTGCCACTCGTGAGTTATGCAGTCACAACGCTTCCCGAGCTCATGAGAATAGCTTGTTTATTTCAGTGCCTTTGTCCCACTGTATTCTGGAGATCAGTGAGTCTGTGTGTGTGTGTGTGTGAGTGAAATTGGCTTTTGCCAAAAGGAGGAGGAAAATAATCTGACATCACCTTGTCATTGGATGTATATTTTATAAATACAAAATGATTTGGCATATTACAGGGAAGCAGAGAGCTTGATTCAATACTGCCTCCCTCTGGTTTCATGCCAGTATAACTCCAGTGAAGTCACTGAAGGCAGACAGTGATGAATCAGACACAAAGTAGAATAAGTAATGCAGAAATCGCTGCATGTTGTGTGCAGCTGTTCCCACACTTCATACATCATGAATATATTTCAGTGCTACCCGGCCCTTTTAAAAGTTAAGAGTTAAGGTAATTTCATAAGTGGAATTTGTCCATGTTAGCGTTGGGAGCATGTGTGGGTGGGTGTCCGTGTCCCTTTCTCACGTGTTTCTCTGTCCTATTCTCTCCGTCATCTTGGGTGGGCTGAAGATTATAATAAATAAAACCCTAAAATTATTTTGATATAATAAAAACATGTACTGTAAACTTAACACTTATAGATCTAGTGGGGTGCATGTGTTGGAGAAGCAAATGAATGGCAGACTTAGTCAATGGAAGGCTCCTCTTGAGATGAATTATGGAGCATCCCTGCACTTCAGGGATATGTACATAATGTTAAAAGGGAGTTGTCTTTGGAAATTGAGTATTCAGCATGTTGCATGTGGTTTCTTTTCTTATTTTAGGTCTTTTTTTGTATTCCTTGGTCTGATTTTTTGTTGTTGTTGCTGCTGTTTAATCCCGTCTACTGGCTTGAGCTTCAAACTTCATTGGAAAAATGAAGACACAGCATTTTACTTGGAAAAAATCTGTGAGGAATTTAACCCATTAAAGAAACTCATTTTGATTGGTACCTATCAGCTATTCATTACCGTATTACTTATGATTTTGGCATATGTTACAGCAGTTAGTATGTTCTTTGATATCCACAGAACATTTAGGGTAAACTGGACTGCCCTACTGTGCTCATTGTAGGTTTTCATAGACTTCTTATGTTCCATCTTCATATGTGAATGTGCATCCAATGAACAATCATTGTGCCATCCTTTCTCTCATAAAGGGCCTTGGTATTCATCTCAGAAAGCATGCTGAGGGGTGTTAAAGCATGCTCTTGTCAGTGATTAGTTACCATCCCCATAGCTATGAATGGCAAGATATACCAGGCAGGTTACCTTGAAAAACCATTGAGAAAATAAAAAAACCGCAACTCTTGTGATCAGATTTACGGTTGTGGGATTTATCATCTATTCCAGGAAATTAAATTTGGTGGGAGATGCATTAGCAGTAACTTGAGAAGCATTCCTGCTGTATTTAGTGTTCTACAGTCGTAAGTAAGGTTATATGTGCTTTGCGTCAAGCACCCCCTAGACAATACTTTGATCTTTTACACACACTTGAACAAGTGCCATGTACTGGACAGACTGACAGACGAACATACCATCGTGTTGTAATGATATTACCACAAGCTAAATATGACTTTGTTCTTACCAGGCAAATATTCTGCAAAATTGGAAAATAAACAGGGATGCTTCAATATGTCACTTTTCTTCTTCTTTTTCTGTAAGGTCCAACCTTGACTGACAGACCTGAAGCGAAAGCAGCGACCATCCCCAAGGTGTCAGGGCTAGAGCGCAGCCGGGAACTGAGCACTGACGTGCCCTTCGTGCTGCCTATTCCCAGCCCCCAGCCAGTTGCTGCTGTTGTGACTTCCACTTCTTCTGCGCCCACGTCAAGCGCCAGGGCAAGCCCGCTGTTGAAGAAGGAACCAGTGATCTCAGCACCAGCGCCGCCAAGGCTCACACCCCAGCCGCAGCCTCGACCCCAGTCACAACCTCAGCCACGACCACAATCTCAGCCTCAGCTCATACCTGAGCTTCGGACCCAGCCTCAGAATCACATCCTTCCCCCTCTCAACTACCAAGTGCATCACCAGGTGGCCCACAACGGACTCAATATCAGGTAGGGGAAAGGGTGCTTGCATTGCTCCTTTGTGAAGCACTCAAACCCTGCTTCCAGGTTACAGTTAATTGAAAAGGTATTAAAATCTCTGTAGAATAGGCCATAGGCTTTCTCATTTCCTGGGAAAGGTGCTCTACTTGTGAGAGGCATTGTGTTCCTCTAGGCCAACACCACATAGCCATGTATTTCCAGCTGTATTGGGTAGCTGCATAAAAGAGATTGTGACTAGAGCTTCCCTAATGAACAGGGGTTGTACAGCTGTGGGGCAAAACTTTCTAGGTCCAGCTTCCAGTGCATTTGCAAATTTTTCCATCAGAACCACTCAGCAGAGGACTTTGTACACCTCTACCCTGATATAACGCGGTCCTCGGGAGCCAAAAAATCTTACTGCGTTAGAGGTGAAACCATGTTATATCGAACTTGCTTTGGCCTTCAGCATTTCCGTTGTTAATAGTCACTTCCCGCCCCCTGACTGACCCCTCAGAATCCCCGACCCATCCAACCCTCCCCCCCACTCCTTGTCCCCTGACTACTCCCGCCCCTAACCACCCCTCCCAAGACCCCACCCCCATCTAAGCCCCCCTGCTCCTTGTCCCCTGGCCGCCTCCTCCAGAAACCCCACCATCCCTAATCACCCCCAGGACCCCAACCCCCCTGCTCCCTGTCCCCTGACTGCCCCAACTCTTATCCACACCTCCGACCCCTGACAGGCCCCCCGGGACTCCAACGCCCCCATCCCCTGACCACCCGGCCCCCAGAACCTCCGAACCATCCAACCCCCCATCCCCTGACTGCCCCCTGAGACCCTCTGCCCCTTATCCAACCCCTCGGTCCCAGCCTGGCACCCTTAACACAGAGCAGCATGTCGGAGACAAACACACTGACGTGCTGATCTGCCGGAGCACGCTGATCCGCCCCCCAGAGCGCTGCTGCATCGCGTTCTATCCAAATTCGTGTTCTATCGGGGTAGCGGTGTAATTGGGAAACAGTTTGGGTTTTCACAAAACCATTTTTTTCCCCCGGTAGACTGCAATTGCAAACCATAGGCAGTCTTTGGATTTGGCATGGTCACGTGTATTCATAGGACATCGGTGTAGTTTAACTGGTTCACCAGAACTATTGGGGAAAAAAACAAATTCCACACCCCATTTGGACGTTTTTGCAGGGAGCACAGTTCAAACTGAGGGTGCATCAGCTGACAGCAGCCTCAGAGTACAACTCTCCATATAGAGCAAAAAAGATACTGCAAAGTAACATGTTCACCGTAGCTCTAGGGCTAGCACGAGGCTCAGTTTCTCTTTCAGATAATTTTCATCCAGTAGGTAAAATGCAAAGATTCATATTTCTTGAGTAGAAATAAAATGGTGGTGAGCTTGGCGAGAGAGGAGTCAATGTACAGGAATAAACAGGGACCTGGACAGTCCCTTTGTTGGTGCAGAAAACACACCATTCTCCCCAAATCAGCCTATTGAGTTAGATTAATTCAGTGAACAATGTGTGCATCATTCCATAACTTTTTAGTTGCATAAAGTACAAGATATGGGACTGTCATTTACGACCAGTTTGTCTAGCAACTCACACAGTGGGGCCCCTCCCTGGTTGTGGCCTTTAAGTGCTACCGCAATATAAATATTAATAACAACATCACATCGGCACTATTCAAACAAACACTCAAGTATCTCAGAGTGCTTAGATAATCTCAAGACATTGGTATTGTGGAAGATTATGGTAAACAATAATAATTGCATTGATATTGCCCTTCCACCACCCCCAACAAAGCTTTTAAGGTGCTGTGCAACAGAATAATAATCTTTTAAAAACAATATAATTACAATAATACAATATATACTGCTATATCATATTGAGTATGTATAATACCACTGTACAGAATGCAGGGCAGGCATAATATGATTGCCACAACTCATACCCTATGGCACTCTGAACATACAGAGTAACAGTCACCGAGCCTTGTGATTGCAAGGGAACGCGTTGCCATTGGAAGGTCATCAGAGGCTAAATAAAGGTGCAGATACAGCTGCCATTACAGTACCTCAGTCAGCTCACACACAGCTCTGAGAGCGACCCCCTGTTCAGTCATGAAAGGGAGTGTCACCCAAAAGAACCCGAGCCATACCCTGCCCTGTTGGGAAAGGTCATAGAGATCTTTAACTCCCACCTGGACAGCTCCCCGAAATGGGCAGAAAGGGCCGTGGTTTCATGCCTGGGTGAGGTCATTGTTATAGAGCCTGGCTGTCTCTGACCCTCTGCCATTGTGACTTTCTTGTATTGTAACACACTTCTTTTCTCTCTCCTCCACCTTTCTCTCCCTACAGCAGGAGCAGCAGTGCCAGCAGCACAACAAGCATCAGCCTCCCCAAACACCTTCCGCTCTCCCCCCAGATCCCTCCTCACCACTCCTCTGGCCCAGCCCTGCCCCTCTCCATCTCTAATCTTGCTACCTCGCACTTCCCTCTCCGATCGCAGACCCAACACCAGCACCATCCGGCCATGTTCGCCACCCCACCCACGCTTCCACCACCACCAGCGTTACCCACCAACAGCCTTGTGATACCAGGACACCCCGCAGGTAGGTCCTCCTCTTTTCACCAGGGCTGGTCTCCTGTGCATGCACAGTATTTACAGAGGGGTTAGGGGGTACGCAAGCAAAAAAACCAATGCAAACCTCCCCTTTGGCAGAGACTCCTGAAATAGCCAAGTAGTATTGTAACAGGTGAGAGACATGGAATTAGCCCTACGTGCTGAGGCGTAGTTTAACCTCCAGGACAATTGCTGTATATTCGTCATTCTCTGACTAAAGGAAGAGGGGGAGAGGAAGTGAATCTGAGTATAAACTATTATTAAAGCTGGGATTTTCCATAGAGTTTAAGGGAGTTGGGCTCCCAACTGGATTTGGGCACCACAATCCCTTAGGCACTCTTGAAACTCCCAGCCTAAATTCATGTTCTCGTTTAAACACGTTGCAGTCTGTGTGTTTGCTGTTGCCTTTGTTACCCAGCATGGGGATGGGGGAGCATGTGCTCTTTGTAATAAGCTTTAGTATGGTTTGCTAAAAATTAGTTACTTTCTAGAGGGGGCAGATTGTCCAATGGTACATTTCCACCATCACTCAGGTTTTGCCAGATATGCTGAGCTGTGCCTGCCTTTCTTTCTGTCTTTCTTTCTGTCATGCATTTAATAAATAAAATTGGTACTCAACTCCTGCATTGGGAGAAGCTGCAGTTTAGACCTTATTTGAAGAAATTGTTCCTGGTGAGCGGGCAGAATAATAAAATAGATTGGAAAGTGAGATACCCCTTCCCCTCCCTCCCTCCACCCGTTAAAGTCACCGAGCTCTGCCGTTAGACTTTTTATTGTTATTTTTGTAGCCTTTTTGAGAAGTTTCCTTTGTTCCGTCCCTATTGTCACTTCCGCCCTAAGTGCCCCGTTGATAGTTCCTCCATTAGCCTGTAGCTGTTCCTGTGGGAGAGCCTGGCAGCTGGAGACTTCCTTGAAACTCTGACTTGCTGGGCCTCCTTTTGATCTGGCATTTGACTCTATAACTAACTCAGCAGGGATTAATGAGGACAAGGACTGACAAAAATGTACCCTTCTGTTTCCTATAAAGGCAGTTAGAGAGAGTAGGGAGAGGGAAGATCTGCTGCCAAAAACTCTGATGACTTGGCATCCTGCTTTCATTTTCAGGGGCTCAATATCCCATTATTTAGAATTACTCTTTTAAAGGGGTGGGAACAAGAATTGCCCACAAACAAACTCTCAAAACAACACTAGACTAAAATATTCTGGATCCCAACCAGGGCTGCCCTAGTAAGATGTCTGCTTTCAAAGACCTGGCCCTGTCTAGAATTTCAGCCACATGGCTGGGGACACATTGGGCATCACAGTGGGGATTTATTCTTCTTCCCCTGCTTAAGGCAAAGAGACTTAGAATCCCAATTATAGACATCTTGGCCGTAGTGCAGAGAGATCATGAGAGGAGGAAATGAGAACGTTGTCACTGACAGGCCAGTCCTGCATCCACCCCTGAACTCAAGTGGCGTTTTCACTATTGACTTCAGTAAGAGCAAGATGAAGTAGCCTGCTCGCATGTCAGTAAAAGACAAGAGCTCTGCTCCTAACAAATAACTGATGCAGTGGGTTTGCCAATCACCTCTGGAGTGCTAGGTTCAAACTCCTACCACCACCTTAGTATGGTGTCAAGTTGCTTGGTAGTACGTGTTCACTCAATAAAAGCACCAGGTTAGAAGAGACACTCAGAGGGAAAATGGGCCCTTTGGGTTTTTCTTTCTTTTCCCCTTCTAGAAAAAAACCCTGCTTGCTTCTGTCCCTTTAAATTTAAAGTAACCGCTCCCCTTCGGCACTTCTGCTCAGGTTCCTAGGCAGAGAGGCAGAGTTCACATTGGCTTCCAGTATTTGCATGTCAGTGATGCTAATAAGTTAGGTCTGTGCATATCAGTGTAACAAGGAAATGATATGCTTCTACTAGCATCTTTTTCTCTGGAAACCCAAAGCTTGAGTAGGTAATTTAATAGTGACACCCACATGGGTTGCTTGTCAGGAGCTCCCTGGCTGACCCTGATGTATGCTAGCCAAAGCTTTCTGTCCTCCCTTTTGAGTTTTAGGGGGTACTAACAACCTTAGCAAAACAAAATGGCAGCCATTAGTGTTCTTCTCTCCCGATCCTGGCCGTAAGTGTACTCTCACACAGGAAACACAAATTATTGGGTGCTAGGGACTTAGTAGTAATACAAGTGACTGCATAGCTAGCTGTGTTATTGTGTGGCCAAACCCATTGTAACAGGCATCACTGATAGGCACAAATAGCTAGTCCTGATCCCACTCGCTAAAGCCCAATTTGCAACTGGGACACGACTCCTTTCCCCACTGCGTCATAGTCTCTTTTACAAAGCTTCTTAATGCGTGCCAACCTGCTCCTCCTCCAGACTCTTCAGTGTCTATTTTTTTTACTTACAAAGGCAAAGTTGTGGTGTGGGGCTAAAGTCTGGAGCCAGCCACAGATCCACCAGACTGGCTTCAAGTCTCTTGAAGAAATTGGATATTGAGGCACTTACAGCTGCCAACTCTCTTTTATCCCTCCTTCCAAAAAAAAAAACATGAAGTGGATTATCTTGATGCTAACAGAGAGATCCAGTTTCTTTGAGTCATGCCCAGATTAAAAAAATAAATATATTTATTTTATTTTCAACAAACTACACTGTCTTTAAAGAGGCTAGATTTTAATTATAGCTATTTGCAGTATATTTTAGCGCTCATCCAAAGAAAATCTCACTGTAAGCTCTTTACGTTCGAGTACCAAAAACTTGAATATTACAAGTAGTTTTGTTTCTCTCCATTTCTGCCCATGTGTTAATCTATTATTATCATTTAATAATCTTGTAGCATGTAAATGATGCTTTACAAAGATATTGCACTGGCTCCTAGACTCTTAGGATACATTTTTTTAAAGTATCCTACAATGACGTAGGCTTCTAAGTCCTATTTTCAAAAGTTATTTAAGCACTTAACAGCCTAATTCCCATTGACTTTCAATGAGGCTTAGTTCTGAAGTCCCATTTTCAAAAGTGATGTCGGAACCTAAGTCACTTATGGGTACTTTTGAATGTTTTACCCTTACAGGTGAACTAGAATGTCAAAAGATTCATTTTCCCCTCTCTATGATTCTGCTGCAACTTAAATGGGATGTTTTCTTGAAATCAGTGAAACATTAGGACACAAGTCTCTTCAGCAGCATGTGTGTGTGTGTGTGTGTGTGTGTGTGTTATCAGCATACTTGATACAAGGACAGCAGCTGTTCCATGTGTGTGTACAGCACTTAGCACAATGGATCCAGAACTGGGGCTCTCAGGTGCTACTGCAATGTAAATAATGAATAATTATAATATGCCTGTCAGACATACTTACCGTAGCACATAGCAGATGAAGAGGATACTTGCTCTCATTATTCTATTTACTGCAGATGATTTATAACATTTCAGTATCTTCCATAATTCTAACAGACCCGAAGAAGAGCTCTGTGTCAGCTCAAAAGTTTGTCTCTTTCACCAAAAAGATGTTGGTCCAGTAAAAGGTATTATTTCCCACCTGCTCTCTACCGTTCTAGACAACATTTAAATAAAAAATAATCAGGAATCTCCTGGATTAATGGTGAATCTGATTTAAAATTTGAGATGAATCCTGTTCATTCCCCCTTCCAAAAAAAAAAAGCTGAAGGTTTAACTGAGTTACTCATTACAAATTGAGTATTGTTGAACCTGGTTCATCTAAAGACATTTGCTCCATGGAAACCACTTCATAGACATTTCAGATGCAGAAGTTAAACATTTGGGATAATGCTAATATCACACACATATCATGGAAAAGGAAGTGTGTCCAATGCATAAAATAATTTCATAGGAAATGAAGAGACAAGTCTGCTAAAACTGATTCCACTCTGTATCACCTCCCACCCATATCCAGACCACCTCAAATATATCAGGGTAAACTACTGAAATTTTCATAGTGGATGAAATTAATTCCTTTGCAGAGGGCCATGTTAATCCGGCGTTGAAGATTTTAGGGGACATAAGCACTCGATAGACCTTGTGAGTTTCACCCATAGTGCCTCAAAAAAAATCTAGCTCATGACCTCTGCATGGCCCAACGTAATTACAACTAAGAAACATCAGACACCTAGCTATGGGGTCACTTACAAGTGCCCTATCAAGAAACTAGCTTTTCAATGCAATTTAAAAGCTAGAAACATTTATTCCATTCCAGGAGAGGGCCTTGTTGAAAGTAATGTTGTTTTCCTTATTATGGGCCTGATCCTGCAAAATGCAGATTGCCCTGGGCTCCTTGTGTTGGAATGAATTGGAGTGGAAGGTACCCTGAGCCTCACAGGATCAATCACTATGTCAGGGTCTCTTTGCAAAAGTGGTGTTAGCTAAGAAAGGGGGAGACACCTATTACACTGAACAAAAAAAACTGTCATGCTGGGCTAAGGGCCTGATTTTCAGAAGAGCTCAGCACATAGAGTGCTTAGTGCTGTTGGAAAATCTGTCCCCATCTGGGGACCAAGGGCTAGTTACCCTCACATATTGATACTGAAGGGAGACCCTGTATCATATGATGCATTTTTCTTTTTGTAGCAGCTGCAACCTTCTTCAGATCTTGACCTAGTGAAATGAAATGTGTCTCCTCCTCCTTCTCCCCCTCTGCTCCCCCCCAGTTTTTGCATGGGAGAATAAATTGGAGGCAGAGGAGAGAGAAATGTCAAATACTATCTGACAAAAGAGATGGAATGTTTAGAAATGTAGTATTAAAGAAGTTGAACTCTCCCAGAATTGGTACATTATTTGGAACAGGTACCTGAAGCTTCAGAGTCCTCAGCACAAGTGTTCTCGGGTGCACAATGCATGCTCCCGGCACTGGTTATATCAAAAGGAGGAGAGCATGTCCAAGCCTGTGGGCGATACTGTGGAACATCAGCCTGAACTCACAGGCCCATGTGCTTAAATACAAATCCGCCAATGAAGTGTGTTAATTTCATGGTATTTTCAGCCCATCCTGGTTGGTTAATGGTTACCATTCGTCACCTGGTATACCCCAGCTTCATTCCTGAGCTTTGTTTTTCACCTTCCAGACCAGGGAGTAAAATGAAGGCAGGAAGCTCAGCCACAGCCCAGAGTTTGAGGCTCACTGTACTGTGGATCAGATCCAGCCAGCTGAAGTGAGGCCTGTGGAGTTGCCTCCTGGCAAAAAGAGCCACTTAAAAATGCTATCCTGTGATCAGGCACTAACCTGACTGCTTCACACACACACAGAGAACCCAGTGAAGCCAGTCATGTCAGACTGTTTGTATATCTCTGTGGATTGACCCTTGTTTTCGTTGGAGGGATGGTGAAGTTTATATGCTCTCATTTCTCCATCCCATCACCTTTGCTGTGGTTTTTAAAGTACTTTTTTCAAAGGGACACCGACAGGTTAAATGTGGCCAAAAAAGAGAATTTAACCGACTTAAGACCAATGCAAATGTTCCCCAAGGTTTTTTTTTTATTTCAGTGGGAACAGGTTTGTCTTGCTTATTTTAAAACCAACCAATACTCCTCTGCAGTGCTCCCAACACAAACCTCGCAGCCTTTTCCTAGTGCGGGAAAAAGCTGGATTTGAGTCTGACTAGTTTCTTTTCACTGTCACAGCTGAGGCTAATGCACCAAAAACAGAAAAAGGGGAGATGTTTAGAATTCTTCCAGTGTTGATAATGTAAAGTGGGGTTGTAGCCTAGGGAAGGGGAATCTGTTGTGGGTTGGGAGGAAAGGGAGTCATTCCAGTTGTGTTTTTTAACTTGATAGTGTCCCTTTTAAAGTGTCCTAACCTCAGTATTTGTGACTGGGTTGGGGGAGCGGGGAGGGGCAAGCTTGTTTATGCTTTATGAAGCCCCACTGTGTTTTCTGCTGTGATGACTCATGGTGTTCTCTCTTGTCTTTAGATACCAGCCTGTTGATATCATTCAACCAACCAATCATGTATTGCCAGCCTCATTCGGGGATTCTGATTGGTACTTTGTCACAGGCATCTCTCTTACCTCCACCAATGAGTCCTCACGTAGAAAACCACCACAGCATGACCTGCAGAAACAGGGAATGCCAGGTGAATATCTGACTCTCTTTCTTCTATGTCTTTGTGGAACTCACAGGCCGATGGGCCTTTGTGTCTTTTTTTTTTTCTCTCTCTCCTCTAGATCATGAGCTGCTCAGGCAAGAGCTGAACAACCGGTTTCTGGTTCAGAGTTCGGACCGGGCCGGTGCCTCTCTTGGCCCGGTGCCATTGCTGAGAGCGGAGTTTCACCAGCACCAACACACCCACCAGCACCAACACACCCACCAACACACATTCACTCCTTTTCCATCCAGCTTACCCCAGACGCCGCTCATGCCACCCTCTGCACCTCCCATGGTGCATACCCCAGCCCAAAATGTGAGGATAAGTAAAGAATCTTGGGGCAAAAGCCTAACCCACCGTACCAAAATCAGTCCTCTTTATTTCAGACCGGCTTCCCCTGTCCCCCAAGAAGCCCTGCTCCTGACTTGAGCCCCTCCATTCTTGAAGGATGTTCTTCTTCCCATTCAGAACCAAGAACATTTATCATCACAGTTCCCTTGTGCTTCTACCAATAAACAGATACACTGTTGTGTGCGGTTCTCAGCCCCCTTTATCTCTCCTTCATGGTAAACTGTCAGCTCTGTACTTTTGTTTAGATTAACAACCCATCCTTGGAGCTGCATCAGCTGGCTCAGCTCCTTCACATGCACACACATGCACAGAGATATCACAAGAATAGAGGTTTCTAATATAAAATAAAATGTCAAGAAAGGTTTTGTGGAACAATATATTTGACTCTATCCTGGAGCTATAATGCAGGTCTGCTTGCCATTCTTACTGTAACTCAGAACTTGCACTGTTTGAGTTCAGTGTTGTCATGTTCATTTTATTTTCTACTTCCCCACACTGTGTCCAGTAGACAATTTGGGTATTTATTATTTGATTTGGTCAGCAAACACTAATTTATATGTGGCTGACTCTTCTTCTGGAACAAAACCTTCTGGCCATTGAATAAGCTTTGTCATTTCTTCACTGACAGTGCTTGTAACACAATGGGGATTTTCTGATGCTGTTAACAAAATCTTAGAGTATCTGGCATAAACCAGCTTTGTCAGTTCTTGTAACCACACTCTCCATATGTCCCTGGCAATTATTATTTTGTTAGGTTGAAAAAGCAGAATTCAACTTGTTCTTCCTCCATTGCATGCCACATCTAAAACATACAGAGTCCTCTTCTACTAGGACTGGCAAAATTGAGCAATAACCATTAAAGGCAACATTTGGAGAAAACTACCAAGGATTCATGGGAAATAATATTTCTCACTTCTCTTTCCTGGTGTGAGTTGCATGACGATGTTGTTCAGTGATAATCCGCTTAGCGACAGAACAATGAAAGTAATATCTCCCGCCCCAAATTGAGCCCCAGGTGCTTGCACAGCGTAGCCATGTGCAAATACCTTCTTCTCTTTTCTTCTGCTGTGTAAAACAACCCTCTAAACATTCCTTGAAACCTGGTGTGTTATTTGAGAACCCTAATATCTAATCCCGCTGACAGCTCCCTCCCCATCCACCCGCGCCCTGTTGATGTCAGACTTTCTAGTGAAAACAGCTTGCAAGGCTCTTTTGTTGTATTTTACTCACATCATCTTATATTTCACTAAATCAGGTTTATTAACCCTAATGCCAGAGAGGAGTGTTGAAACCTCCAGCTGCATGTGTTTAGTAATTTATGGTATTTACACTGGCGGGTACATGGCTCCAGTAATAACTGTAATTAATGAAATTACATATCTGCTCTCCTGCACGTAGGATAGCGTGTAACAGCAGCTGACTTGCCGAATGAACAGCATGGGGGGGGGGAGGGTTGTCCTTGCTCACTATCGCTCGCCCTCTCTGGTCCCCAACATAATACTTATTGTTCAAAGATTAACATATGCATTATTTTCTTCAAAAGATGTTCAGAACCAATGCTGGTGAAAATAAATATGGGACCCAGGTCACGTGTGTGGAGGTGTTAAAGCCCCATGCTGAGAGGCTGGGGGCATTCAGAGTCAGGCTTTCTCCAGTGAGCACTGAACCTCTACTTTTTTAGGAGTGGGGGGAGATTAATATAATGATCTCTATGCCTGGGGCCCTTTCCAAAAAGCTATTTTAACCATATTGGCATTGCCCATACAACAGGGAGGGGGAAATTGCTGGCTGCTCTAGATATTTTGTATTTTGTTTTTATATTAATTTGACAATTAGAGCTGGGCCAAAGTTGCAGAATTAAGATGTGGATTAGAATCCAAACTTCCCCAGCATTCTAACTTAGTGCTGCACTTCAGCTCATTCGAGAGAGATGCCAGATTTGGATCTGGGAACAACTTCCCTACATTTTTTGATGGAGTGAGTGTTCCAATTCAGAGGTCTCTCTTGATAATAAGGAGGGGACCAATTTGTGCAAAGTTTGTTACTCAGAGAGGCACTTCGGGGGCTGGTACACAACCAGGTGCTATAACTTTACCGCTGCTACTCAACAGCTTTGGGAGAACTGGTCACTCCCTCCTGAATGAGTGTGGAATAGTCAGTCTCTCATGTTCTGTTAAATGCTGTACAAAGGGGCCATGATTCACTTATGCATGTAGAAATCTGGTTTCATTGTGTGTTGTGGAACGCAAACTCAACTTTTCTTTTCTCTTTTACTTCCAGTTTGACAAGTACGCTCCCAAATTAGACAACCCTTACTTTCGACATTCCAACGTGAGTGCTGATGTTCCACTGTTTATGCTTCCGCTTACTACTGCGTTGCTCGAATGTCTTTAATCGATACAGATGGCGGTTTCGATTCATTCGTCCATCCACCTAGTTTTTCTATTCGTGTTTGAATTTTTTGTAAATGTAACATCTTGTCCTTTTCAACTTTGTCTTCTGCATTTTCTTTGCTTTAGTTTTAAATTGCCGTGCCTGGGAAGGTGGGGAGTGCACAGAGATTTCTCATAGTGTGGATTACTGCAGCCCCGGTGCAATCAGAGCTTCACACAATGCAGTGCCACAGAGCACACGTGTTCTCACAAGACAAAGGGTACATCTACATGGCAATGAAAGACCCGTGGCACAGCAGTGGCTGGCCCAAGTCAGCTGACTCAGGCTCATGGGGCTCAGGCTGCAGGGCTAAAAATTGCAGCGTAGATGTTCAGTCTCAACTTGGAGCCTGGGCTCTAGGATCCTGCAGGGAGGATGGATGTCAGTCCAGCTTTGACCCAAATGTCTACACTGCAAATTTTTAGTCCAGGAGCCCGAGCCCCATGAACCCAAGTCAGTTGACCCAGTTCTGAGACTTGGTACTGTGAGTTTTTTATTGCAATGTAGACATATCCAAAGTGGGACTAGTGGCCTCATCCTGCTCCCCATTTCTCCACATTTTTGGTACTTATTACAGTCTGCGTTCAGGAGAGGCCCAAGCAAATCTTAATACAGTACTTTCACCAGGCTATGTACATGTTGTACAGTTACTCTGTAATAGCAGACTATATATCCAGGGCTGATATTTGCTTTGTAAAATGAAGCGATTTCATTTCTAAAAAAGGATTGATTAGTTATAGATTTACTATTTCTATTCCAAAATAGTCAAGCAAAACAATATTTTTCCATTTCTAGAGAATGAGGTGGAGGTTGATCCTTTATCTGTTTCAAAAATACAGCAAATTCTATATAGTCCACCGTGTTCGAAATTAACAATAAAATGCATCATATCTGCAAATTTTCACGTTTTATTTTGGCTTTTAAAAATTTTGTAACAGTGTTTGACAGGCTTAGCTCCTGCCTCAGCTGTTGTTCATTTTGTCTTCTTGTTTTGTAGTTCTTTCCAACCTATCCTCCGGCAATGCCTGGAATGCCACCGATGCTTCCACATTCAGGACCTTTTGGGTCACTTCAGGGAGCATTTCAACCGAAGGTACAAATTTATTATTGTTGCATTAGCACAGACGTTGTTCTTCGAGGGGAGACTGTGATCAGAATTGTACTTACGGTGATTATCTGAATGACCTTTTCGACTAGCTCAGCTGCTTTTGGAGCCCAGGGGTTGTTCTTTAGAGAGGAGTGCAGTTGTTCACATGGAAGTCTAAGGCCTGGTCTACAGTACAGAGTTAGATCGATGCACGGTAGCTTACGTCGACCTAATTATATAAGTGTCTACACTAAAATGTAGCTCCTGCTGACATAACTGCCCCACTACGCTAGTTTAGTAACTCCACCTCTGTGAGCGACATAGTCAGTGTCAATGTAGTGATGCGTTGCTTACATCGACTGTTACTCGCTTTCAGAAGCCATCCCCCAGTGCCCACTGCTGACAGTACAATCTGTACGAGCGCTGCTGGTGAGGACGCACACTGCTGACACAAGGAGCATAGTGTGGACACACAAAAGCGATTTAATTACTGTATGCCAGCGGCTGTATGCCAGCGTAATTTAGGTCAACGTAATTTTGTAGTGTAGACATGCCCTAAGTCAAAGCTAGCTAAGCAGAAACTCAGGGTCAAATAAATTAATTAGTTCTAATACAGACCAATGAATCCCAAAGCACTTTGCAAATTAAACAGACTCATGCACAGGGGTCATTCCCCCAGCTAGATAGCAGCCAGCTGTGGGGATGAAACTGACTATCAAAGTACAGGAACAATAGAGTGGAATGCTTTTTAGTGGTTAGAGCAGGAGTGAGGCATTCAGTTCCCAGTTCTGCCACTGATTCGCTTTCTGACCTCCAGCAAGTCACTTACCCCTCTGCACTTCAGCTTCTTCATCTATAAAATGAGGATAATTACATACTTACCATGCAGTGGTTTTGTGAGGTTTATTTAATGTCTGTAAAGTGCTTTCAGATGCTTGGATGAAAGACAGAGTACAGCTGCAAAGCATTATTATAACTAGGGCAGACTGGCAAAATTTGCAAATTTCACCATTTTAACTTTTAAAAAAAAAACACTCTGTGGCACATACTTTTTTCAAACTTAATGTTCTTTTTTTTAATTTAGAAAATGTACTGAAAATGTTTACATCCATTCCAAGAGAAAAAATCCATAGTACACAGAGATTATTGATGACATTCTTATAAAAGTGACACTCAGTCTTGTGATAAAGCGTGTTTATACACGCTAAGTGACATGGGTTTTATAGATCTCCTGTCATTTCTAAACACATCTCTGCAGAGAGATAAGAAATGATCTGCGGAATCGCTGTTTATTAAAGGGCTTCAGGAACCAGCACTGTGTGTGTTATGCACTGTTTGCATTTGGAAGATCAGTTTTGCAACAGACCAGCAAGAAACTTAGGGTCATGGTGTGCATTTACTTGCACTGGTAAGCAGTCACTCACATGAAGTTGTTGGGAATGAATAACTACTTACCACTATGATTAAGGACTTCACAAGATATTTTAATGGAAGCTGAAGGAACTTTTCAGAGGTTTATCAAGCCTCTGTGAGCCTTTTTTTGTAAATAGTGTAGAATCCATAATAAATGACCTATCTCAACTAGAACATTACACAAATTAAGTACAGGAATGGAAGAATAAGTTCTCCAATTAAATCCAGGTGGAAGGGTGGGCAGGGGGTGGAATTTAGGAATGAAGTATGTAATTACCTAGCTTGGAATTTGGCCAGAACACCACGATTAATGTTCCTATTCTTGTGAAGTACTCCAAAGGATCTCTAATGACCACAAGTGGTAAGGGCCTCAGTTTTACATCTCATCTGAAAGAGATGCACAAACCCTATGGAACTAACACTGTTGTAAAATACCTCTGACATCAAAAGACAGTACAGTTTTGCTACAAGACTGCCTATAATGAGACAACCTCTGATACACTGATAGTGTGCTCTTCTGGTTTTCATCTTCTTTACCAAACTTTATAATACCATCTTGCTGTAAAATACTGTGAGACTCACAGAGAAACTGTTCTGCAGTAAAAAGGAAGTAGTGAGCACAGGTCTTTCACGTTTCTAAGCAGTTCGAAGTACTATGTAACTAGGTTTTAATTTATTTTAGAGATAAATACATAGAACACTCACTAGTTCAAGGTTAAACTGCACAAGATCACAGTCTGCTGCAGTGGTTAATCAGGAACATGGTATGGGTACTGGGCAGTGCTGTATTTACATGGAAGCTAACATCTGGAGGGACATGAACGAGATGAAAAATTGATCTGCAACTTGTCACATTCTTTTCCAGTTCCATAGAGGAGATGGAGCTGAGCCTCTGGGTGAAGCCACACAAGTTACTGTCACCTCTTTTTTTTTTTCCCCCCCTCTATCTTCCTCCCAAGCTATTGGATTAAATTCTAGATAATTAGGACAGACCAGTGGCTTGATTCTGGCAAAATGAATTCAGCACTCCCTGTCCTACAAAGCAAAGGGTTTGCTTTTGTCTCCCCATGCCTACCATGTCACTTGCCTTAGGCCTGGTGTATAAAGCCACTCACATAAATGCAGACTGACTATAAACTTCTCAGCGAGTTTCCCAAAAGCCATTCTCACAAGCTAAGAACTTGAAAAGGTCAAAAGTATTCAATTTCCTTTGCTGGAGGAAGCATTCACATCTGTCCTCAGGGGAAAGGAAGACAGAATGACACACCATCATTAATGCATTGTGATCTCAAGACTCTTGACTGTATCATAGCTGTGACTTTTGTTTCCTCCCTAAACCTCAGCTCACCGAGACCCTAGGAGCCCTTTGAATGCAGGTCTGTCAGGGGAGTGTGCTTCTTCACTTAGACAATTCAGAATCGTCTTTAAAATAAATGACAGTTTTAACAACTTGACCTGAGAAAATTAAACTAAACAAAAAAACCCTACATTCATTGATTGCTCCTAAAACCTGGCTGTTTGGAATCTACAGTCACATGACGTAAATTCTGAGTAAAGCAGCCAACCAGGGTATTAGACCTAAGCTCTCTCTGCACTCAGCTTTTTGGGAGCAACAGGTGAAGTTGTTTGGGGAATCAAAGACTGATTGTTTACGTATAATTCCAGTTCTTGGGGTTCTCTTCCAAGGGAGGGCTCTGTGAGCTAGTTTAGAACCGAGAAAATCCAAATGGCAACACGGAGGAGTAGTAACTGGGATTCTACAGTCTAAGGGCAGTGATGGATCTATTGGGGATCGATTTATCGTGTCTCGTCTAGACGCGATAAATTGATCCCCAAACGCGCTCCCCATCGACTCCGGAACTCCAGCTCACGAGAGGCGGAAGCGGAGTCGATGGGGGAGTGGCAGCGGTCGACTCGCCGCTGTCCTCAGGGCCAGGTAAGTCGACCTAAGATACGCCGACTTCAGCTACGCTATTTGCGTAGCTGAAATTGCGTATTTGAGGTCGGAAACCCCACCCCCCGCACCCCAGTGTAGACCAGGGCCAAGTGTTTAATCCTCCTTGAGGAAACAATAGAATAAATCAATTGAAAAGAAGTTGGGAAAGTATTGTTATAAAGTACCTACTAAGCTCACTCTAGGGTTTACCATACCTACCTCTAAAGCTATGACTGCCCTAGGCTCTTTTTCATAAAATTGCGCAGTTCTACCCATGGTAATGCTACTATAGTGGGCTGTCTGCATTTTAGCCATTGTGTCTTCTAGCGGCTCAGAGAGGCAGGCTGACCCAGTGGACAGAACACTAGACAAGGACTCAGGAAACATGGGTTTCGTTCCTGGCTATGACATTGACAAGCGGTGTGTGACCTTGGGCGTGTCACTTCATCTCTCCATGCCTCTGTTTCCTCTTCCACCACTCGTCTAGTTAGACTGTACACTCTTTGGGGCAGGGCTCTGTTACCGTGTTGTACAGCACCCAGCACAATAGAGCTGTGATCTCAGCGGGGTCTGCAGGTGCGACCACTGCTAAATACTAATAGATGACATTAAACATAGTTGGGAGCCAATGTGAGAGAACATTTAGCACTAATATAGCAATATGCATGTCAAAGCACAGTACAAACACTGACTAATTAATGCCATTTACTACAGCTACAGATATTAAGTGTGCTGCAGTACAGTGTCACTCATGCTATTTTCTTTTCTTTTAGACTTCAAATCCAATTGATGTAGCAGGTAGACCTGGCACAGTCCACCACACTCTTCTGCAGAAGACTCCGGGGGTAAAGCAACAATTTGAAACTTCTCTTTTACACTTCCTTTAATTCCAGTAAACAGTTTGATTGTTTATAATAAAGAGAATACCATTCAAGAAAGAACTAGCCTTGGGAGATTGAATGTGCTGTTATGGCAATAACCTCCAACAGTTCATGAATGCAGGGGGATTTACGGACTCATTTAAACAAAGTCCACCGGAAGTGGAGTGGGAAACCCTTTAAGCTCTTTCCTCTTAGCCTTGTTTAGAGAGCAGCAGTTTTTAATGCACTCCATTGTAGGAGGATTACTTGGTTCTGAAAAACCTTGGCACTGTTTGGTTGCTGGCATGCAACTGCTTTATCTGTCATAAAATCCTGTTGTGTTTGGTGCAAGAAATGAAAGAGACAAGTTTTAATAAAACTCCTCTCTTAAGCCTTTTGGGGTTTCCTGTGCCACAAAGGACTTCTCTAGAACAATGCCTTCCTGTATGTTTTCATTTGTTCAGAGGAAGGAAGTTCCCTACCCTTCCATATATTGGCCAGTTTCAGAAAAATCTCTAATTTTTACTTTTGCTTTCTTCATAGGTGTCTGACCCCTATAGACCGCCAGTACGAGTAAGTAAGGGTTATGGGGAGGTTGTACATTTTTATTAAGTACAGTCCACATGCTTTTGAAACTTAAGTCTTATGTTCATCCTTTACTTGAAGAAACATGTAATAGTTCGCTCTCAGCTGCAGCTGAGGAATATCATTCAGGGTAAAACTCAGTCTTGTTTTGCATGGAACGGTAATCAAATGAAACTTATAGTTAACAGATGTAATAATATTCTTCATGCCATTTATTGTGGCTTTTTCGGGTGGTGATACATAAGTCAGAAAGAACAAAGAATGGCTCTTGGAGCCCAAGGTGTCAACTCTGAATGCTGACGTCCGCCACTCCCAATCGGCGCTGGTAATGAAACTAGAAAAATATCACACCTTGCTTCTCAAGCCCCCTTTATTTAAAAAAAAAAATTACATTTAAACAATTTCAAGACACCAAAAAATGTTGATCACCTCCCTCTGCCAACTTAGCAATTAGTCTCTCTCGCTTTTAACAGTTTTAAAGAAAGGGAAGTAAGTGGTTATATCAGATGTTTGTAGACCATAAGCGCTAAAGTAAGCTACATTCTTATCCTTTTGATTGCAGAAGCCTGGGAAGTGGTGTGCAGTTCACGTACAGATTGCCTGGCAGATCTACCATCACCAGCAGAAGATAAAGGTAACAGAGCCAGTTTAGTCAATGAAGCCAAGTCTTCTGGCTTATTAAAGGCTAAATTTTAGTGACTAATGAGCAGGAAGCAGAATACTAGTGATGACGCTTCAGCTTGTGATGAATAGATTAACTAAGGCTTTCAAACTTTTAACATCTCTGGCAGAAACTGTTACGTTTGTCTGAGGGCAAGGAAATTGGGTTGAATGGTAGCAAAAACACACAGCAGATATTAAGTATGAAGCCAGAGGAAGTTGAGAAGAGGGGGAGGGGGAGGGTAATTTTGCCCAAGATCCAGCTTTTTACGAAGCATACATGTTTAATATCATTTCCCTTCTGCACTAGTACCTCCTGTGGAATATGGAGTATTATCCTATTCAGAATGAAATGACCGATACGGTGAAGGACATTTTACAAAACATAGAGCAGGCGAGTAGAATGATAGTTACTGTGTCAGAGGTGGATGGGTTTTCTTCTTTGATTCTGTGGGGGGATGGGAGGGAATTTAAAAACTGAAGAGGTAATAAGATTAGGTACATTGGGTGCCATTACAAACTCAATATTCCCCATGTCAGGTGCCTACACTTAGAATAGCAGATACCACCACAGTAAAACAATCTCTATCGTGATTTTTTTTCATGGCTCCCACTGTAGTTTTTGTCCCGTTAATAATGAATATTTACTGCTTTCCCTTGGAGCTTTTTAATTAATGCCATTAAAATGGCCAATGTAAATTTTAGTAAGTGAAAATATCATTTCAGCTGTACATTTAGAAAGACTTATTTTCTCAGCATAGGTGAAGTCTGTCAATGTATCAGTCTGGCTCTTTGCTAGTAGCCTGGCATACTCTAGGAGAAGGTTAAAAATCTCATCCAGAGTCTCAGAGGCAGTTTTCTTCATTCCTCCACATCTCTTCTCTCCCCCTACTCCTTTCATTTGGTGTTTACTAGCTGTAGAAAAGGAATAGTCTGCAAAAGTCTCTCTCGCTCTCTCTGAACTGGAGCAACAAAGCACAGAACTCTGTCGTCGACTCTTAAGGCTTCTGGTTCTGTCTGTAGCTTTCAGCCTGTGGAATGTTTTTTGTCAGGTCAAGACTGCAGACTGATCCTAGGGTGCAGTGCACTTAGTGTATCATGTTGCATGCTCCGCTGTGTATGCTGTGGGGCTAAGAGCTCACTTCAGACCTTATTCATGTGAATGAGGCAGGCAGCTGAGAAGCTGTGGAGTGAAATGGCCTTATAGATGTTGTCAGACCATGACTACGGTATGTGACCAGAGACACTGCTGTCATACTCACTAACTCTCCCTGGCAGTACTAAGCAGCAGTGAGCCTGAACTCTCTCTTTTCTCCCCATAAAGAAAGGAAATGTATAATGAGATTGTTCTTGTATCATTTGACAGCAAATGCAGCTGGATCCCCACAAGCTAGACATAGGCGGTAAACTTGACCTGTTCAGCAGACCTCCTGCCCCTGGAATTTTTCCAGGATTCCATTACCCACAAGATCTTGCCAGGCCTCTGTTTTCCACGACAGGTAAGAGAGAATAGTCATTTTTGCAGAAATGTCACGCACTCAATGGATTTCATGTGTTTTCTCCTTTTACTATTATGAATCAACAATTATAGCAGTACAATATGTTAGTCTGCATAATGGTTTGAAAATATTAGAGAATATTGGTAAACTATTCTTTTAGAGCAGATCCGTCTATTCTGCTGGGTCTTCCTGTTTCAGTCCAAATGGAACTACATGTTACCCCATAAGGCAAGAGATGATGACAAATTACAGTAAACTCTGATAGGAATTGCTTCTTGAATTTGGGTCTCTCCAGCTGGCGCTTAATTTAGTTTTCCACATGCCGGATTAAAATGCTATATGAAGCTGGTCAAAAAATGATTTTCCAAAAAAATTCAAAGTTGTTTCCATTGCAGAGGGTTTGAAATTGATCCATTTTCTGTTGTTTTTTTAAAATTGTCCATGCTGTGTACTCCCCCAAATTTTTGTTTTTTGTCTGCCGAAAACGTGGTTTTCTGAGAACAAAAAGTTTCAGTAACAATTGATTTAAAAAAATCACAGAAAACATAAAAATTCAATGCTGACAATTTTTCATTAAAATCTTTTTTTTTCCCCTATACCAAAATACCATATAATCCACATTGAATTCTTCCCAGTAGCTGTCACTGAAACAGTCTGCAACTCTGATGTTCTACTGTGTATGGTTATTGTTTTATATTCAGGAAGATTTCCAGCTGCAGAATATGCTCTCTCTTCTCCCCCTACGGTCCTTCTTTCCCCCAGCCCACTTCTGACTATTTCCTTATGTTAGATACCTAAGTCTGCCCCCAGAGCGAGGCGTGCAGTTTCTAGCTGCAGTCAGTGAAAGCTGTGCACTTGGATAGGATGACAGAATACAATTTTAGTTTATATAATTAACTAGTGGGTAATTTACATGGTGTTTTTATTTCCTCACCTTACTCTGTTTTTAGGATTACTCCTGAGGAATTCTGTGCCACTGCACAATGCAGAATTTGTGCAGAATTAATGTTCTATGCAGAATTTCATTTTTCTCTGAAGAATTGGTGCTGCAGAGCTGCTGGCTGCCACTAGGGGCTGCTGGACCCAGCAGAGCCTGCCTCTCTAGCTCGCAAATACAGGACACTGATGGGGGCGGTGGGAAGAGGGACCGGGAGCTGGAGGTTCCCAGCATGTACTGAAGGAAGGAGGTGGTGTGCAGGAAACTCCATACAAGCCGAGGACCCAGAATCTCTCTCTGGATCTCTGGGCTCTCGGGGGTACAAGTATCTGGGCTGCCTAGTGCTGGGGGGTAGTTTTCTCCCAAGATATGCCCAGCTGGCACGTGTGACACACTCAGACTGAGGCACCCAACAAAAGCATAACAGAAACAGGAACTGGGTTGTCGTAGGGGTGTCTTTAATTCTACTTCTGGAGGAATCTTTTTTGTTGTCTGTATTGTTGCAGACATACTTGTTGACAGGTATTTTGAAATAAATTACCAAAATAATTGAAACTGGTGTGATTATATTGTTTTATTTTGACAAATAAAATATGTAGAATTTTGCAGAATTTTAAAATATTGTGTGCAGAATTTTTATTTTTTTTTGGAACAGAATTCCCCCCAAGAGCATAGGGTTGCAGTATCACTTGTGTATATTTGTGACCAGTTTAATCAAATTCATCCCCACTGTAACCCCATTAAAATTCATATGATTAAAAGTAGCATGAATTTTTTCCCAAATCCTAAAAAGAAAACTAACCCAGCATCAGGTTGAGATTCAAATACCAGCTTTGTTGAAGGCTGCATAACTGGGACCTGTTTGTCTGTGTGCAATGATTTGTGGAAGTGAATTACAAAGGGCGAGTGACTGGTGGCTTCACCACACATAAGCAATGTGCCCGTTATACAATTTTTATGCTGTACGATGCCACCTTGCATATGTAGGTCTCTAAACAGGTGCCCAGATGCTATGGTGATGTCTTTATGTGTGTATGTGTATACATACTGAATACTTTAACTATGGGAGCTGCTTTTCCTTCCACTATCTTCAAATCAAACCCTTGTTGTTTTTAAAGATGTCCGCATGATCTCTGGTTTTGCCACGGAGGTCTGTATTATAGTACAGTTTGCAGTCATAAACAGAAATGCAGCAACAGTGCTGTCCAGTTAGTATCTTTAACATTTCTTTAAAGAAGCAAGCATGCCTGAGAAATATCTATATCGCTAATGATTTAATAACGACAAGCTTATCTCTTAACAAAAGCAAGAAGAGAAGTAGCATGGAATAGATTTGTTTAGAGAAGGCAAATTAATAGAATCCTTTACTTCAACTGGAGATAAATAACCTTAGAGCAACTAGTCTGTGAGTATATTAATCACAACAGCCATCACACCGTAAATCTAGGTAAAGTGTGCTATCAGAGAACAGCAGAGTGAACAAACATTGCAGCAGTAATATATGGATAAATAAATCTTTTACTCTACAATATCTGAGGCATTCTTTTCACCTGATTGAACAAGTGCGTAGTTGGTGTGAATCATTGGTTCTGCTGCATTGCCTTGTTACTGTGGGAGACATAAGTTATCTTAGGGCCACCTGTCTTCAGGACGGATGTTCAGCTGCCTGGCAGACGTTATATTTAATAACTACCTGACAGCCCACAGTGCTTCTCCTGGCTTTCTCCAGAGGATTTTTTATTATCAGCCCGTGTAGTTGAGTTTGTAAGCCATCTCCTTTGAAGAAATCTACCATCCGTTATACATCTTCTGAAATCTTAAAGGATTAGATAGATGACAGTCTCCATCCATCTTGAAGCAGTGGAGCGGTTGGAATGTTTATAGATAACCTCAGGTTTCGTTGCTGTGGTCTCTCTTAAGTTTCCTTAATTCATTTTCTGGCTGCTTAGGTTTGTCGTGCCCAAGTTGGTGTGGGACTCGCGTGTCTCTGGGGCTTTAAAGTCTGCTCATGTTCAGGACACAGCACTCTGTTTAACATTGATCTTTTATGCATCAGTTCCTGCCACAGATAATGGATAGGTACATCCGTGTCCTGGTTTGGGAGGTGGAGATTGGCCATGTTTGGGTAGCAGTTTCTGCTCTGAAGTTTAGTTACTACCCATGTGACTCTTCGTAGTGCCACATCCCTGTGGGGCCATGTTGGTACCAGGTGCTGCAGACAGACTCTACTTCTTATTCCAATCTTAATGGAGGGGGGAAAGTTAACTTTTTATTGACTACATTTACAATGCAACTTGAGAAAAGCTAGCAATAAAGCACTGCATCTGAAGGCTGTACTTAGTTCTTGGTCAATTCTGGGTACAGCTAAGGCTGGTCTCAAGAAAGTGCCGGTTCTGTCATTGCCTGATGGAGTCCTATTAGTTCATAATGAAATGTGGAGATGGGGGAGCTTGTTTTTAGAGGTAGACATGTTTTTGTTTCCTTTGAGCAAGGCAGGAGGGTATATTTACATTAAACCATTGTCTAAAGAATTTCCCAGCATTTCAGCACAATAATGGGAATATTAGCACAGGCAGGGCTTCAGCTGGTCACCAGCATTTTAAACAGCATGTCATCTAACCCTGCATGGAGCTGGTCTACCCAACCTAGTGTTTAAAATGCTGGCAGCCACCCGGGCCTTTATATAAGCTAGGTCTCCCACCACTGAGACCACCAGTTGAGCTGAATTAACGTTAGCCATGATGGGAAATTTTAGGAAATATTTTCTACCATAGACAAGGCCCCAGAAGCCTTGAATCCCAGCAACTCAGCAAAGTCTGGCGTGAAGCTCCCCAGCTGGCAGTGGACAGTGTCACCAAACTTGACAACAAATGGGCAGGGGGACCTCATGTGATTTTAACGCTAGTCTCAAAATGCAACACACAATGCATTCAGGGAACCTCAAGGCCGATATCCAGTTGCTGTCCAGTTAGTATCTTTAACATTTTCAATGCATTCAGGGAACCTCAAGACAGATACCCGGGATAGGGATGATGGGTGTTGTGCTCCCAATGTGCCCATCACAAAGTGCTGCTTCACATGCATCCACGCCAGCAGCTGTCCCAGTTCAGAATGGTCTCGGTCTTGCTCTGTGACCTTGGGTGACCCAGCCCAGTTTACATGCCGTGAAATAAATGACCATGCTACATGAATCTTTTATAAAAAGGCATCAAGATCAGAGTTTTTCAGAGAATTAGTAAATTTTATGCAAGATTTCTCGATCACCCTTTGTCTTGCCCTGATTTAGGGAACAGGGAAAGAAATTCTTCGTGTTGCTAGATTTCAGATGCCACCTCTGTGGTGTATGTCCCATGCCTTTGTATCTACCTAGTGGACTCGATGGACAGGAGCTTCGACTTTTCATATTAAACACTTACCCATCACTGGACTAAAAACATATCACTCCCTTGTTGCCACAGGTGCTGCACATCCAGCCACCACCCCTTTTGGACCCTCACCTCATCACAGCAGCTTCCTGCCTACCAGCCATTTGGCAGGTAAGTGTAAGTACACCCTGCTTTCACATTTATTGTTCTATGTAATTCATTCCATGGATCAGCCGTGTCTGAGATACCATAGCACTGAGGGGTGGGGTTTAATCCCCCACAGGAAACAGAAGCTATGTAGGAATCTGTTCCTCCATCACACCCTTTGTTTTTCCACCTTCAAATTACTTCCTAAGGTCAGCAGCCATAGTAGATCCCTCCACTGCCAATGGATGGAGAGTCTCAGAAAGATGGAACTCCATGAATGATAAGCTATTGTGGGTGCTCACTTACATCTTGATGTAAAGGTTTATTCCATTCTGTACAATTAAATGTGTGTGTAGTGGGCTCAAAGAAACAATAAGGATTTGTGCCATTAGATGGATAAATAATTAGAAATTAGAAAGCTTATCAAAAGGTGATCAAAAGAAAAAGGATAATTTAGCACTTCCAACCATTGGCAAAGTATGTCTCAAACAAAGCATAAGTTAGAATGTGTTTCTCCCACATCCCTTCCCACCTATTAAGTTCTTGGCTGGGTTTTTTATTAGAGCTGGATGAACAATTACCCAATATATTTTGCTTGCTTTTCTGTTCCCCTAATTGGCTGGAAGCAGACCCTGATTTTCTAAAATTTCTTCATTCTAAATTATGCACAAAATCAGTTTCCCTTTTTCGATATAGTGCTCATGAGCAGTTCATAATATCACTCAAAGTTCAAGCTGTGTTGGGTAGTTTTGAGAATACGGGTTTTTCTACTCATGGAGTTATTCAGGAATAAGTATGTCTTTCTGTTTTTTTGCATAATCCACTTCCAAAGTGGATTAAGATCATTTGGAAAAAAAAAAAGACATTTGTATTCCAGAATCAGTGTTATTCAGGAATGGCCATTCCACTTTAAATTCACACCCTACCTTATTCTGTACTAACTTTCATGTGTTGTCAAGCCCTTACTCTCATCCAGTCAGTGAACAGAATATGCCCTATGATGACCTGTTCGAATTCAATTTCCAGGGCAAAAACCCCATGGTAACTTGTTTTCTTTGAATTTTTTCCAACACTCAATTAAAATTTACTGTTTCTGCAAATGAGTCACCCTAATATTCAGTACAAGAGTAGGGTGCAAACACAGAGTCAATTAGTGTAAAAATTCTAATGGATGTATTTGTGGAAAACTTTGTAGTGTTCACCCAGCTCTTGTCTGTTGTTTAAGATGTTTTAGGTCTGGTCAGAATTCAATGGTAGCAGTGTAGTGAGGGAACTTAGTGCCCTGGCTTAGCAAGGCCTTACGACTGGGGTCTACTTCCTCACTAGTGAGCGAGGATAAACAGTCCTCTGAGGCTGACTCTACACCAGCCTTTTTTCCCTAGTTGGAGCGCTAGTGCAGACCCTTCTCCGGCATTTTAGCCAACTGCTCATCTAACCGGACTCAGAGCAGGTCTAAAAAACCAGGTGGCTGACAGACAATAGCCCCAGTCTACACTCGCGCTCCCAGTGTCACTGCGGCTAGTGGCTCTGTACGAGGACTTGTAGTGCTAGAGGCCCAGGTGTATAGTGCTATAGGGATGGATGTCTGTAGTGACTCACTGAGGATTATGTCTGTGAAAAGGTTACACAGTAGACAATACAGCGGTGCATGCAAAAGCGATAGTGAGACAAGATGACCTCTCAGGCCACTTACCAAAGTGCCTGTAGTTCCCGTTGCAAGGTAACTGAAATGTAATGAGTAGTGAGCAAAGAAAGTTCATCTGTATCAAAAAGCTTTGTCCTCATAAGCTGTCAGCCCCCTGCTTACTAGAATGGTTTTGCGTTTAGTTCCTCCACTAACTGTCCAATGCTGCCCAAATATCAGCTAGCAGCAGTGTGGTGTTTGTGTCTGGCCTCGCCCTTTCTCAGGTGTAGGGTTACTAATGCAGGAGCCTTTTGTTATCCTATACCAAGGCTTCTGGATTTTGTCAGAGCTTTATTTTAAATTGATGTCTACACTGTAACATGGTGCAGAACCCAGAGTAGGCTCGGAAAGGGGCTGGAGAGCGAATCAGTATATCCCAGTCATCTTATGTCCTGAAAAGGTTATTGCAAGGCCCACTCATGCCAGTTTACAGCTCTTCGTTGCTACATGTAGCTTAGTAGCTGCCACCCCAATTTCAACTATTAGAACTTAACTTCTAGCTCCCCTCTGACTGGCATACAAAAGTTGACTGCATCTGTTTGTCTAGTAAGCACTGAATCCCTTCTCCATTTTTAACATGCTGGGAA
Organism: Lepidochelys kempii; assembly: GCF_965140285.1. Taxonomy (NCBI): domain Eukaryota; kingdom Metazoa; phylum Chordata; order Testudines; family Cheloniidae; genus Lepidochelys; species Lepidochelys kempii. The sequence goes on along the minus strand of NC_136394.1, from coordinate 17,887,979 downwards.
TTTTCTGTGCAAAGAACCTTGCAATAAGGAGGATCAGCTTAAAGTCTGACCTAATCCTATGTGGATTCAGAGCATTCAAAAGGGGAGGGGTGCGTTTCATTCTCCAACATTCTTGGCTAAATGCCTGCTAAATCCCTGTTTGCCTTTCCAGATCCATTTAGCAGGTCAAGCACCTTCAGCGGCCTTGGGAACTTAGGCAGCAATGCCTTTGGAGGATTAGGCAGTCATGCTCTGAGTAAGTACTGGCTGGGTTACTGCAGACAAACATCCCTTCCAAAAAAGCCACATGCTAATATTTACAGCAGCTGGTGGTAGTTTTTAAAAAAGTTATTTCCTAACCTCCATTATCCTATCTGAAAACACTGCACCTAAGATTTCCAGGTCTCTGCGGTGGGAGCTTTTCTGCATGTCGCGTGTATCAGTAGCCGTGCTTCTGCATCTCTTCACCGCTCAAGATTGTTGCCTTGTGTGCTCTTAGAGGTGCCAGAGCCGTGAAACTCTGCCAAGCTCTGCTACCCTACTGGCGTGTAAAGTGACACCCTTCAACAGCGAAGACTTGCAGTAGAACAGCCATTGATATCTCTCCTAAATCACTGTGCAGACATACCCCCTCCCGCCAACTCCCATGGAGTTCCACATATAGAATGATTTTCCTTTAAAAGCACATTACTGGCAGGCGAGGCATGCTTGGCAGACGCACGTAGGGGAGCATGCTTGTGCATCTCAGGCAGAGCAGGGGATGAATTCTGGATTGGTGGACAAAAATCAAGTGACTGATCATGCTAAAAGGAGAGTGTGAACCACGGCCAAGCTCTGTTTAAAAAACAAAAAATACAACTACCCATCACCTGTGCTTTCCTTAACTAACAGGGCCCCGAGTCCCCAGTGCAGGTAGCTGATTTTCTGTAATTACCTGCAGCCTTTTAGTTTACATCCGTGATGGGAGCTAGTGAGCACTGGTTGTGATGGATCCCATGGTGGCGGGGAGAGAAGGAGAAGCTGGGCGATTCTGAATCATCTCTCATGGCATTAATGGTCTCATTACCTTGCAGGAGTTACTCAGATCTGTAGTTAAAGCTACCCCCACAAACAGCCTTAAGAGCGGCTGTGTCTTTCACCAGTTATCAGAAGTGGTCAGAACTTCCTGCTAAGAGCTTTCCCTGAGCCCAGAATGAGAAGCCTTGAAAGGATAGTTATGGTTATAATTGGCACTTTACAGAATTTATTTGGGATAATTTGGTGTGAATTATTTCTCAACTCTTGTTCAAAAGAGAGAAAAAAATCTGTTCCCTTTTGCCCCCCACTATTCTAGCTCACAACAGCATTTTTGCTCACAAAGACGGTCCAAACCTACAGAGCTTTAATAATCCCCACGAGCCATGGAATAGACTCCATCGAACCCCACCTTCCTTCCCGACACCTCCACAGTGGCCTAAGCCAGGGGATTCCGAACGAAGCTCCTCAGTAACCAACCACGACAGAGACCGGGAGCGGGAGTCAGAGAAGAGGGATCTTTCACTGAATAAAGATGACAGAGAGAAAGAGAGGTACGTGGCTTTGGGCACTTTCTTGTACCCCTTAATCTTCAACTCCCCCTCCAGTGGCCTTGATTTCGGTATAATTGTAAATCTGCTGCTGAGTGATGTGAGGCTCTGAAGCCATCAACAGGCCTTCTCCACCACTCAGCACTTCCATAGGCATGTTTTTGGCAAGACCGAAACACACAGACCGTCCTCGAATGTCACTCTCTGTGGCAACGTGGTGAACAAGTCCATCCTCTCCTGCCACTAGGCCATTTGTCAGGTAGACTCTATCCCCGAAGTGCCTCTCATTAGACAGCTGTAATACACAGGCATGTAGAATGAGAGCTGCTGTGGGCTGCAGCGTTTTCTGTCTTTCAAAACATCTCAGGTAAGCAAAGGTTTGCAAACTGCATTGTGATACTGTGATATGATCTCTCTCATTCCCATACACTGAGCTAAGGGCAATGCCTTAGCCAGGTATCTCAAATAAAACCCAAACAGTTCTGTTGAGAAACCAAAGTAGACTGGTTTGGCAGGATCCAGAAAAGAAAAAGCCTACATGGGATTCCTCTTTAGCTGTTGCCGGTCTAGTGCTAACATGATGCTAATGCATAAACCAAGAGGTGAACAATAAGTCATTAATTTTAGTTCTATTAGGAACATGTCCAGAGATGAAAATAATCCGTGAAGCAGGCAGATTTCAAGCTCCTGTGAAAAAATGGCCCCATGAAAAAGAAACTTAAAAAAACTAAACCAGACCAATATCTCTCGCGTGAGGCTTGCAGGGGAAATTATCAATTGTAGAATCAAGAGAACCTACTATCTTTCACTTCATTGTGAATGTAATGCTTATGAAAGATGCTAGAGTGACCAATCTGCAGACCAATACACTCCATTTACCCACAGAACAGGTACTTTATAGCCTGGAAGGTTCTCCACACCCTCCTCTGTGCTTCCTTCCCTGACTTGAAGCGACCAGGGTGTGGAGCTCAGACTCCATGGCCCATTCGGATCCTGTTAGCAGTCTCACCAGAGAGCCCAAGCATACCAACTGCTCAAAAAATGAGCTGGTAGTTTTGTGAGATGGATGGTTGTAAAGAATGTCAGCTAGCACTGCCCACTAACAGTTGCACATGCTAGTCTGGATACTTCACAAACATTTGTTCCATAGTACTAACAGGGTAAATGCAAATGTCTGTGGAGCATGTGCAAAAATATTAGGGAACTCATGTTGATGGGCAATCCATCAGTTTGAGTTTAAAAGCAGCTCTAGTGTAGGTTTTAAGTGGTGATTGGAATATTTCACCTGTGCTCCACGTAGTGCTTTGTCTTCTAGGTGTATGATTTTGATTTAACACGCCCTTCGTGACTTAGGCCCGGTTAGCTGAGCAGCTAACTCTGTGTGTTTTACCTTGGCAGTTGATACGAACCAACTATTCCTAGATTTGTATGCCTGATACCAGCACATTCTACAAAATGCCCTCCACTCTGAAAATGGCTTTTCCAGCTTCACTTGTTCCACACACAGTCAGACCTTCAGGGCAAACTGCAAGGCCTTTCTGTTTACTTGAAACATTTTTGAGCTGGGAGCGTATTGCTGGTACTTCAGGGTGGTAATGACAAAGAGTTGTCATCTGGACGGGATTTGACCTGGTGAGTTTGGAGATGAAAATCTGGCCCAGGGCATTAGTAATGAAGTATTTATGCAGTCCATCTCTCCAGTATTATGTACAGAGGCGAGGTTAAATTCTGACCTCTTACTCTCATGCACTAAAGTCAGGAAGATTGTATAGGAGTAATTGTCCCAGAATCCTAAATAGCATAGAGCTATAGTCTCTGGTACAATTTACAGACGCACATTTTTGAAAGGGGAAGAAGAACTCCTTTGCATATAAATTTAGAGCTTGTCTGCATGGGAAAAAGAATAGGAGTACCTGTGGCACCTTAGAGACTAACATTTATTTGAGCATAAGCTTTCATGAGCTACAGCTCACTTCATCGGATGCATACAGTGGGGATATTTATATACACAGAGAACATGAAACAATGGGTGTTACCATACACACTGTAACAAGAGTGATCAGGTAAGGAGAGCGGGCGGGAAAAACCTTCTGTAGTGATAATCAAGGTGGGCCATTTCCAGCAGTTGACAAGAACGTCTGAGGAACAATGTGGGGGGGGGAATAAACATGGGGAAATAGTTTTACTTTGTGTAATGACCCATCCACTCCCAGTCTTTATTCAAGCCTAAGTTAATTGTATCCAGTTTGCAAATTAATTCCAATTCAGCAGTCTCTTGTTGGAGTCTGTTTTTCAAGTTTTTTTTGTGGAAGAATTGCCACTTTTAGGTCTGTAATCGAGTGACCAAAGAGATTGAAGTGTTCTCCAACTGGTTTTTGAATGTTATAATTCTTGACATCTGATTTGTGTCCATTTATTCTTTTACGTAGAGACTGTCCAGTTTGGCCAATGTACATGGCAGAGGGGCATTGCTGGCACACGATGGCATATATCACATTGGTAGATGTGCAGGTGAACGAGCCTCTGATAGTGTGGCTGATGTGATTAGGCCCTATGATGGTGTCCCCTGAATAGATATGTGGACACAGTTGGCAACGGGCTTTGTTGCAAGGATAGGTTCCTGGGTTAGTGGTTTTGGTGTGTGGTTGCTGGTGAGTATTTGCTTCAGATTGGGGGGCTGTCTGTAAGCAAGGACTGGCCTGTCTCCCAAGATCTGTGAGAGTGATGGGTCGTCGTCCTTCAGGATAGCTTGTAGATCCTTGATGATGCGTTGGAGAGGTTTTAGTTGGGGGCTGAAGGTGATGGCTAGTGACGTTCTGTAATTTTCTTAGGCTTGAATAAAGACTGGGAGTGGATGTGTCATTACACAAAGTAAAACTATTTCCCCATGTTTATCACTCACACACACACACACACACACAGTTCCTCACACGTTCTTGTCAACTGCTGGAAATGGCCCACCTTGATTATCACTACAAAAGTTCCCCCACCCCCGCTCTCCTGCTGGTAGTAGCTCACCTTATCTGATCACTCTCGGTACAGTGTGTATGGTAACACCCATTGTTTCATGTTCTCTGTGTATATAAATCTCCCCACTGTATTTTCTACTGCATGCATCCGATGAAGTGAGCTGTAGCTCACGAAAGCTTTTGCGCAAATAAATTGGTTAGTCTCTAAGGTGCCACAAGTACTCCTTTTCTTTTTGCCAATACAGACTAACACGGCTGCTACTCTGAAATCTGCATGGGAAGAAATTAAGAAAATTAACTAAAGGTTTGAATTTCAAAGTGCATTAGTTAAAGGGCATTAAACCCCTGTCTGGACATTCATTTCAAAGTAAAGTGGCATTAGGTCACGTTAGCTTAATTCACTTCACTAAAGCGAACAAAGATCACTTTACTTCAGCGTGAGACCATCCAGAAAGGGGTTTAAATTGCTTAAACTTTAAAATTAGGCCAACAGCTATGTTGGTCAGAGGTATGAAAGAAACACATGATTGACACAGCTAAACCAACCTAATCTCCGGTGCAGAGGCGGCTATGTTGCGCAACAGTGTTTGTGTCAATGTAGTTACCATCATTTGGGGAGGCGGTGTTCCTACTCTAATAGAAAAGCCCTTTCTGTCAGCGTAGGCTATGTCTACACTATGGGAGTACGCCATAGGGTCCGTAATGTAGGCAGGCTATTAGTAAATCAGCTTAACTGACCTAAAAACATCACCAGGTGTGTCTACCACAGCATCGAATACCTTTTGCTGAACCAATACCAAAGGTTTGCCAAAATTCAGTGCCCTGAAAAATAAGCAAATGGAGAGAAATACTCACAGAACTCCAACAGCACCTGCTAGTTTTCATCATGAGAGTCATTCAGCTCATGACAGTAACCCAACAAAAAGCTTGAGCATCATTAAGTTTCTCACTTGTCTCGTACTTTGCGTTTAGCGCACCTTTTATCCAAAGATCACACTTGGATAAAGGGTGAGCACTTTGAAAAGGGTGAGCATTACTTACTCGTCTCCCCTTTTAGGGATAGGAGCAACTGAGGCACAGTGAAGTTAATTGATTTGCCCAAGGTCAAACAACACATCAGTGGCACAACTGGGAATACAACCCCACTCTCATGCTTCCCATTCCCACTCAAAACACTGGATATCATCCCTGCTTGTGTGCGAGGGTGCTCATTTAGTCAGCACCAGTGCATTAAACTGTCTGTGCCTCAGAGCAGCCCTTTTTGAAAGGCAGTCTGATCTATCCATTTCATGGGCATATATCTCCAGTGCTTGGGATTTTTTTCTTAGACATCTTAAATAACTGCTGAAATTGCAGCACTGAGCTCAGTTGAACTGAACTAAAGAGGAGATCTCCCTAGGAAAACAAATGTTACCTCATGTTCAGGCTGCTCAAGCCCCAATATAGGAGAGTTTAAGATGGATTTGTTTTAGGAAGAATTTAGTGTAAATGTGCGTAGAACTTGAGACTAAGTTGCCAAAAGATTCAGTGTCTTTGTCTTAGAGGCATGTCACATGGCATCAGTGCAGCCATCGAGGTAACTCAAGCAGATCTTAGAAAATTAATGGCTAGGTAATAAATTATATTTATTGATTGATAGCATCATGATTAATTCCTTGGTTGGCACAGTCTAGAAAAATATTTTTTAAATAATCTGCTGACTCTTTTGGCCCTCCACTAGCCTGTCTCTTAAGGAGACTAAAGTTTAAATGGAGATAAGGTCACCTGTTAAAGGTGACTTTGGTGTTCTCACATTCATGTCCCATTTTGCAAGTCACCAAACAAGTGCACATTTAACATTCTTTGCTCAGGAGTAGCCCATAGCTGGAATAGCCGGCTGCAAGATAGTGCTCAGCATTTAATACTGCTATACCTGCTGCTAGCCAAAGCTGGTAGTCCCTCATTTTCAGAAGGTCTGTGTTGGCCCACAATTTTAATAGTAACATATACTTCTGTTCATCGTTGGCATAGGTGTTTGGTGTAAACGAGCACACACCAACAATAAGGTATTTTCTCTTTAAACAGGGATCTCATGGATAAAAACAGACATTCAAATAGATCCTCACCGGCATCAGCTCCTGTGACCCATCAGATCAGCAACCTCATCCGCAGCAACAGTCAGACCTCCAGCGATCCCATCAGGCAAGTTAGCATTGGTGAAAGGGAAAGGGCCAAAGAACCAGAGAGAGAGCACCCTGACCGACTGAGAGAGCTGCCCATAACAGAACACAAGATAAAAGAGAGCCGTTCCCCCGTGAAGGAAACTCCAAGCCATGATAAGAGACCCTCCGAGGACAACACAAAGCCAGTAATTCAGTCTGTATCTCCCTACAGCAAACCCGCACTAAGCGAGAGCTTGAAACTTAGCAATTTAATGAACAAAGATATAGAGAGAAAGCCAGAGCTTCCAAGTGACCTCCAGAAGATTAAGAATGACATCAAGGTCAAAGAGGAGCGCAAGGAGGACAGTGATGTGCTGGTGGTGGGATCTGAACCTTCACAGCATTCCAGAACAGTGGAACATCCGCCACCACCTTCTTTGCATGGATTACCATTGCCCCATTCTATGGCCGCCACGATGCCTCTCTCCATGAGTAGCGTTCACCAGATGAACAACATGAATGTTCTAGACCGCAGCAGAATGATGACCCCTCTCATGGGCATGAATCCTTTGTCAGGAAGGGAGAGACTGCCACATCCTGGATTTTCTTGGGACCCAGTGAGGGACCCATTGCGAGATGCCTACCGGAGCTTAGATTTGCATCGTCGAATGGACTTCCAGCTCCGGACAGATCCCATCCACAGGTTTCCTACCACCTCTGGATTTTATGACCATGAACGTTCTTACAGAGACAGAGAACCGCACGACTATAACCATGAAAACCTTCTTGAAGCCCGCCGAGAGCAGGAGAGGTTGCGGCAAGTGGAGGAGAGGGAGCGCTTGCACTTACGGGAAGAACTTGAGCGCGCCAGAATGCACCACCTGCACTCGTCCCCTATCGAAAGTCATCTGGCACACATGCCATCGTTCATGCCTCACTTAAGCGGGATGCATTATCCCAGACTCAGTCCATCCACTGCCATGCACAATGGCATCTTAAATAGGAACCCACCAACCGCAGCGTTGAGCGCCCCGCCCCCTTTGGTACCAGCAAGCAGTACTAGACCTGCCTCCCCACGCAGGACTACCCCACTCACAAACTCAGAGTCCAGGGACTATTCCCCCTCTAGGAACCCCAAAGAAGTAGAGGCACGATAGTCCCCAACAGGGCGAATTTTAAACTTGGCTGTATATAGAACAACAAAAATCTTTTACAAAATGCACTGCTGTAACCCTTTTTTTTTTTTTTTAAATGTAAAATTTATAGAAGTTAAGCACAGTTCCATAAATAATGGGGGTCCGGGGTTTCAAACTTTCCAACAAGAAGGTTGCTAAGAATGGGAATTTAATATATATAGGTATTGATTTTTTTTATTTTATTTTTGTTTCTGTGCTAAAATTAGTTATTAAAAATATCAAGTTTGTACATTTTTTCCCAAATGTGAGAAACATTTTTAATGGATTTGTATTTTTTTTAATTTTGTGCTCGTTATTCACTTAAAAAAAGAGAAATTTTGCTTTTAGTTAAATTTGCATTTAAAATGCCTCAGATCCTTAAGAAAATTACCCAGGGTTTCTTAAAGTATTATTTATGGAAATACTGTAGTTTCTTACAGTCCACTGTGAGGTTCCCTAACTGAGGCCAATCGATCACTTATCTTGGTACTTTGGAACCGAAGTTACAGATATATATTAAAATATTATTATTAATAATAATAATGTACAAAACTGTTTGTTTTTTGCCTTATAATATTATGCAGAAATTTAAGAGGAATTTTTTTTGACTTCTTGTTTTAAACAAAACAAAACAAAGAAAACAAACTGTAAATATTCTGTTAATATAAATGTACACCAATATTAAATTCTTAACATAGGTAGACTTTATAAAAAAAAAAAAGGTTTCTAGAACCACTCTGGTTATTTGTTAACATGGTTACAACTCATTCTTGTCACAGTCAGAAATACACACTCAGAAAGCTAAGTGCAGCATATATACTTCAACTATGCAAGAACTTGGAGGCAGGTCTTAGTGGATGTTGGGGGGGAGGAAGATTTTAAAAAAAAAAACCCAAAAAAACAAAACAACTTGCAACTCTGGAGACAGAATGGAAATGGCATGTGAACAGAAAGAAGGATGCTTGTGTTTAACAAAAAAAAAAAAAGAGAGCGAGAGAGACTGCATTTTTTTTGTACAAACACAAGGGACAGTTCACCAAGGAGAGAGACGCTCCTGGGAGGAAATTATGGTTTCCTACTTTTCAAGATGGCAAAGACAGATGGAACTGGCACAGTACCCATGCGGCAGACCCTTTCTTTAATTTTTTTTTCTTTTTTCCTTTTTTTTTCTTTTTTCCTTTTTTTTGTGTGTGTGTGCGTGTGTGTGTGCGTGCGTGTGTGTTGTGGGCAGGCTCGCTGGCAAGCAAGGACAATTTTCCGTGGACCCCTTGTGCTAATTGTGCAGTGTTCTTATTGGAATCTGTATACAAGACAAAGTAGAATTTTAGGAGTGCAAAAAAAAAAAAAGTCTAATGGTTGATTTAAAAAAAAGAAATTCTGATGTATTATCTATAGTACATGAAGACCATAAGCAAATGTTTGTTGCAGTGTGGTTCTGCCTTGAACTGGCTTTTTGGAATGATTTTTATTTTTTATTTCAAATTTTACTTTTCATTCATATGTAAATTTTGCCATGTTTTACTTGCTGTACCATTTCCCCCTCCTTTATTTTATTTTTCAGTATCCATGTTTTATATATCCTGGGCTTTTACTCTCTAGTTAATTCAGCCATCTGCTACTATTTTCTTTCCTTGACTCTGTATCTCGTTTCCCTCCCTCCCCCTCCCAACCTCCCCCCTGCACCCCTGTAATTTTAAACATTCAGTTTCCTTGTAGATCAATGAAGATAAATACAACATTGATTTTGGATGAAAAAAGGTAGTTGAGTGTTTGTGTGTCATAGCCAGTCCTCTTGACTTTGAGGCTAATGGTTTATCGACAGATTTGCTGAGCCCTTTAATACCAGTCGTGCTTCAGGTGCTTTGATGGCCCAGCCACCCTGTGATGAAGAGGTTGAGGGGTTTGTTTAAAATCCTTCCCTGATTAGCATCCCCTTACCCTAAGAACCTTGCCCATTGGCCAAGGATTTAGCTCTTAGCACTTCAGACACAATATCAAAGGTATCAGAATGAAGATCTTGGACAGCTGCTAGAATAGCTGCGGTGTGTGAAACAGCTCAAATTGTACTCTGTTGCAGAGAGTGGCACTTCCTCATACGCAAGCCGTAATTACAAGTTCTCGATGTCTCTGTAGCACATACAGGTTTATGCCACCTTTTGGGGTTGGGGGGGGGGAATAGAAATGCAGTTGTTTCATGGGCAACAGCTTGCTTAAAGAACAATGCTGCTGGCATAGCTCTGGGGAGAATGGGAAGGTTACAGCCCCGAAGCTCAGTTTGCCACATGCATTTTCATGTATTTCCCCCTTAGGCTGATAGAAGACATCTGCAGGAAGTGGGGGTACTCTGAATTCCCCTGTCCTCCTTCCTATCAATAACTAGCTGATTTAACAGTGGGCAATGTTGTTTTAACAGCATGTTACAGCTTCTGTTTTTAAGTTTGTGTGTGACTAAATTACCCAGTGTTTAAAAAAAAAAAAAAAAAGTGATCTTTAGGCTGATGTGAAAGGAGACAAAATAAAATAGGCATTAAAAATCAGCACCTGCTACCCCACCAGAAATTGGAGAAACGTATAACACGTGGTGGAAGTGAAAAGTGTCTTGGCCTCAGCACAAAGAACTATTAGTAATCTTGGCTCATGGATAATGTTGGCATTGATATTCTCTTCCACCCCCATTGTGCAATGGGCCATCTTGTTTGACAACACTTTTACAGTAGAGCCCGAGGCAAACTCAGCATGTTACAACCTTAGTGTCCATTAAAAAGATCGTATAGCTATATCTTTTGAATGCTCAGAACTGTCAACAAGAATGGAGTGTGTATGCAATCCAGTTAAAAGCCTACTGTACAGTAATAGTCCATGTAATACCTAATAAGTGGGCATTAATTTAGTGGCCAGCTACAATAGAATTCCTGAAGAATTCATCATGAATGGTATTCAATCTGTCACAACAGCAAAGGAAGTCCGTGATTTGCCGTTTACTGTATTGTGAAGCATTATGTGAAAGTGTAACAGCAATGGTTCATTAACGCTGCACCACCGTGGAATTCCTATGGAATTATACAGTACTGTTCAACTTTCGTAGCAAAACGGTTCATCATGATTAATCATCTTATTACACTAAACAGAGAAATAAACTAACTCAGCTTTACTCCTTTAGCTACCCCAGTTGAACCTGCTCTTACTAAGAGGGGAGTACTACACAGATCTTTCTGCTTGTTCGCAATTTCTGCTTCATTTATGCTCTTTCAGTTTCCCACCCCCATTTTTGATTCTTCCATTTTCAGCCATCATCTGGGAGATCTTTCCCCACTCGCTGGTAGAGGTGGGACTTAGTGGAAAAACAGCAGTGGTATTGACAGCTGCTGAAGGAAGTGCGTGGAATTCAGCAATCTCATTGCTTTCACTTGAAGGTCTATTTTCACGAAGAAGCTACAGAAAGAATAAGGAGAGGGAAATAGGCTCTTGTCTACATTAACTCTACTTTTATCTGAGACATCAGGAGCATTTAGGTACCAACTGGAATACAGTTGGTTTCCTGACATGAGGTTTATAATTATGAATGTACTAGCTTCTGTTCATAAACAGTTACTGCAACTGGTACCTGTTTTTTTAATTGAACAGTCAAATAATGAAAAACTGTACTGATTATCCATCTGATGGGCTGGGTGGAGACAGTGGATTATAGGCTAAAGCTAATTCCTAAAACAACAGGTGATTGTAGGAATCCCCAAAGTTACGTGGCAAAAAAATAAGCATTAAAGAATTTGACAATAAGGTAGATCTGCTGCTCCCTTACCTAAAGAACAAACATCTAGGGAGCATCCACATTAACTTAAAAGAGTAAAACAAAAAGTTTGTTCCCTCTAGGAATCCTCAGTTGTCCAGGCTGTCACAGCAGGAATTCTCAGATTTTGAATATGCATCTCATTATTATTATTTAGTTTACAGAAGGAGCAAAGGAACGAAATTAGAGAAGCCAAAATAAGCAGAAATGGAATGTCCCAACAGTTTAGGAAGGAAAGGCAGACCCCAGCACTCAAGAATCATGTCAGGCTTTTGATCAGAGAGTCTTACATCCATCTCCTAGGTCAACCTCATGTCTGAACCAGCCGGGGGAAAATGAACAAATTATGAGTCAGACTCCTTGAGTTAGACAAAAGCGGACGCCTGTTCTAGGGAAAAAAGGGACAAAGGGAAATCAAGAGCACATTTTCATCAACTTACACTGAACAAAAAAAACAGAGGAACTCTGATAGCTCCTTTAGAAAAGTTCATTTTGCCAAAGCCACAAGAATATAGATATGACAATACTGTATGAACCCACCCCTATTCCGCGACTAGCCAGCATGTGAATTCAGACCTCCCAATCTAGGTCATGTGCCTCAATCAGACCACATTATTTCCCCTGAGAACTTAGACGCTAATCTCCATAGCAGACTGACTGGGCCTGTAGAATTCTACTGAGTGAAGGGTAGGGAAGCTTAAAACTCTCCGATAAAGTCAGTTAGTTGTGATAGCTTTCCTGAGAAGTAGCTGGCACTCGGGGGGAGCCTTTAGCTAAACCCAAAATAGACTAATTATATAGTCTGTTGTGCTGGCCTTGAGGTTTCTAATGCATTTAGGTGTAGCCAGCAAATACACAGTCTCTCACATACACTATTTCCTATAGCAATTAATGCATTTGTGAAAGGGATGTGTTCTTTCTTCCTTCACCCTTTATTCCTAAGGAACTACCTCCATTCACATGGATCCAACTATCGACTTTCTGCTGATGGCTCAGATGTCTTAACTCTGTCTCTATGCAATAGCACATATCCAACTTTCTCTCTGCGAGGTCATCCTGGATGGCCGACTGAATACAAACATGCCCTAACACAAGCACCTTAATTCTTCCTCTCTACATAGCGGCACGCACCACCATTTTATTCCCATAATCATAACTTAGGCTCCTACACTTGGGATCATGCTTTGTATTTCTCTCTTCGCCCCACGCAGCCAGATTCTCTCCAAAGCTTGTCACCACTTCTTTCATATTTTAAAAATCTGGCTCTTCCTTTGTGCCAACTGCCGAAATAATAAAATAAAATTTTTAAAAAGCACTGGTCCATGCTCTAGTTATCCCCTGCCTTGATTCCCGCAGCCTCCTTCATACACACTTGCCTTCCAGCCAGAACACTAAAGCTATCTCCCTGGCTCATCTGGCAGTTGGTACTTAAGAACGGCCATCCTGGGTCAGACGAATGGTCCATCTAGCCCAGTATCCTGTCTTCCAACAGTAGCCAATGCCAGGTGCTTTAGAGGGAACGAACACAACAGGTAATCAAGTGATTCATCCCCTGTCACCAATTCCCAGCTTCTGACAAACAGAGGTGAGGGACACCATCCCTGCCCATCCTGACTAATAGTCATTGAGGGACCTATCATCCAGCCCCTGCCCACAACTTTAGTCCCTCAATGACTCCTCACCCCGTGCCCCCATCTCAAATCCACACTGCCCATCGGTGCCATCAAAGAACCTGTTTATTTCCAGCCTTGCATCTTATTTCTTAAGCTCCCTCTTCACTCTGCCACCATCACAATGTTTGCTGCCACCCTTGTTTCCTTCTCCCATCCCTTCTAGGTGCCTTCTTCCTTGTTGTCCCCTGTGCATGCTGCCACCTCCCACTCCTAAGGGGCCAGGCCCAGACCCTGTCCTCATTTAAATCCCTCCGAACCTCTCATCTTTCACAAGGCACACACACATGAGCCCATATCAATCCGATGCCTCTGTGCCAATAGAACAAGATTAAAGAAGACCTAAGTTAACAAACACCGCCTTCTGGGTCTCCAAGGGCAGCTTCTCTTATCTATCTTGCTGTATGTGCCATTTAGATTGGCAGCTCCTTAAATTTTATCTCATACAGGACTGAGCACATTGTCACTTAATTTTTTTAATACTGTTATTTATGCATGGGCTGATTCAGTATAAAACTTATAAAATACATGTAACTTTGAGGGAGGAGAGGCAACCATGTAGAATCTACCTTTTGTATTAATTTTGAGAGGCTTTGCAGCCACTCATTGAAGGAAGCAATCCCTTTTTACTCTCGATTGCCTTCAAAGAGAGGGACAAATTGTATATTCTCTTGAGTCAGAAATAGCTACGTGAGCCTCCCCCCAAGCCTTACCTGCTGGAAGTAGAGTGATCCTTTCCCTTGCAAGAGTGAAGCTTAATACAAAAGGAAATGCTTGACATTCCCATGATCTTCAATAAATTCACGCCGCTAATTCCAGCCCCTGATTTGGAAAGCAACCTCTTGCTATGTGACAGATGTAATATCCTTTTCAATGCTTCACAGAAGAGCTGCTGATAGGACACTTGCTTTGAATTCTCAGCAGAATGCATGGAGCACAGGGAATAAGGATTTTTGATTGCTGTATTGTTATTCCTTATTATTGTCCATGGGATCTCTATAGTGCTTGATGCAGGCCCACCCATGAATCAAGGTCAAGTATCCAAATTTCTTAGGTGAAATTGATTATCTCCTTACACTATCACCTCACTTGTTTGGGTTTTTAAAGGCAGGTTTCTTTTTGTGGGTCGGGAGGCGTTTAACCTGGGAAATAAAGGTAAGTCAGATTTTAGCAAGTGGATTTACGAGATATGCACACATTTTCTGAAGGTATTAGCCCTGACATTAGCTCTCAGATAGCATCAACATCTATCTACCTCCTAAGGAACAATATGGTAGGTGATGGATTCCGCTTTTAACAGAGTTATTGAAGGCCAACGTAACACTCCATATCAAGTTAGCTCCTTCCTGCCCCTATCCCTCCTGAAAGATATCCGAGCACTGAAGTGTCATCCCCCTACTGAGTTCACAATCCTTTCAAACCACAGAAATCAATATTTCATCTGGAAGATGCCATCTCTGCTAACACTGTGTGACATGAAATAGAAGAAATAAAAGCCTGGGGACCGGGGGACTCTATAAATTACAGATTTACAAGCCTAATTTACATACTTCCATTGCTGAACATAATGAAAAAGCAAACAGTGGTCTGAGCATAATCCACAAAATTCTCCCCCTTTCAAGGTAACCTGCAGCAGAAGAAAAGGGGTTATCCTTCATTGCCTTTGATCCCTGCCGTTGAAAGAGCAATCTGCGCAGAAGTGGCTAAGACACCTCTTTGTAGGTGTTGGCAAGGCAATTTATTTGTCTTCTTGCAAGGCCCTTCTACTCCATTAATCATCCCTAATTGCAGTATTTATCATCAACCACCCTCTGTTTTCTTCGTTATTTAACTAGGACATATCAAAATAGTGATATGCAGGATTGTCCCACTAAATGGCCACTAAGAAACAAGTCCCGAGATGCAGCTTCTTTCAGCAGGGGAAGTGTACTCATTTTTACTCTTGAAGCTAGCTTGCATGATTTACAGAGCTTAACCATTCAGACAGCAGGTAACCAGTCGCCTGGCACAGATGGATATCGTCTGGCTTTGGTAGACATCATGAAAGGGTGCACAGGTAGGTAAGATGAGAAAATGGATGCCCCACTCTTCTCCATCAATGTCGTTCCCCACACCGGCTATCCACCTGTGGATCCATATGTACATGCGGGGAACAGCTGGTTCAAGGGCTGGGGTGAAAGTAAGGGGTGCTTACTAAGAGTTTTGAAGAGGGTTGGGTGTCAACATGTGACTGGTCCAGAGATAAGAGGTCCTCTATTCACACATGCACTTTGCCACCCATCATTGTTTTCATGAGTTCCTTCAAGTGGCTACTCTGCAAGAGAACTTTACAAAAGCCAGGCCAAGGCCATGAAACTTTGAAAGAAAGCAGCCTTCCTCCAGCAGAGATCATGGAACTGCATTGAGGCTAGGGAGGTCCACAGCTGATGAGGTGGCAAAGAGCACCTGCAGGGTTTCAGGATGGGAGAAGGTGGCCTCCCCTCTACTCTCTTCACCTGCCCCAACAGAATAATTTCAAGAAAAGCACACTTTTCCTTCCTCTCAACCCCTATCCCTTCATTAGGTTTTTCCATCTGGAAGCGGGAGCCTGGTTATCTCCTCTGCCTTTTACAAATACCAGAACAGTGGTACACACTGAGATCAAGAACATTTTCAAACTGGGGCCTCTAACGATAAGCAAATAAAGTAAAGTTACCCCTATGTCAATAGCTAGCTCTTATCCAGCATTTTTATTTCCTGGATCTCTAAGCACTTTATGAAGTAAATATCATCATCCCCATTTTGCAGCTGGGAAAAACAAATATAGGCACCTCGTAGGTTGCCAGATTTTCAGGTGTTGAATGCCCACTGAAATCAGTTCAGAAACAAGGCCACTTCTATTTGTTCACTATCAGGTACCCTAGTTGGAAAATTTGGAGCTAGGTGACTTGCCCAAGGTCATACAGGAAGGCAGTGGCAGTGCGGGAAACTGACCCCAGATTTCTTCAGGCATAGGTGTATATTTTATCCACAAAACCCTCATTCTTTTCCTAAAATGAGAAAGGTACTTTGTCTATTTACACATCCCCTGCCACACACAACAGGTCAGGAAAAGACTTAGTCCTCTCTTCTCAATTGTGAGCTACCTGAGGTGTTCATGTGAGAATAGCCCAGGCTGTATTTCAGTGTTTACATAACCAATGAAAGAGAGGATCTTCACCCATACCTGTCATGTCTGTTTACTTTGCTTCTTAATGAGAATGGCGGGACACGTTTTTGATTGTATTCGTTGTGCTCAAAACTGAGGGGGCTTGCTCTCTGCAAACGAGGCTTTTTGGTTTTTGTTTTGCTACTTGAAACTTTTGCTTTGTCAGCAGTTTCAAGTAGATGACACAGAAGGGCTTGGATCTCCCTCCTCTGCCCCGTGGGATCCATGTTACTGTGGTGGTGAGCAGCCTGCTGACAAATGTCACAAGGATTACAAGCTAGGGCAGAGACAGCTGGAGCGCCAACTCCTGAGGGACATTTCCCAGCTTTGCTCTTGACAGCAGGTTCACTTAAAGTAAAAATTAAAGGAAAATATTTTGTATGCTAAGCCAGTACAACCTCAAGACGTCAATCAGAAAAATAGAGTTTGAGATGTTGTTTGGTTTCATTGCTCAAAACATTTCGTTCATAGTGTTTATATTGGGTGCAATTTTATTTTGCCTCAGAAACTCTTTTCTTAAGAGCTATCCTCAGAGAAGGCTTTGCACAAACACAAAAATCTTGCTTTGGGAGGGAAATGGGCTTAAATGGTCTCAGCAAAGGAGCCATAAGTTCTGGGAGCTGGGTGAATTGTGACCAGGTCTCAGGGCGGCATGACCCCCTCTCTTTATGACTAGATGGGAGTTGAGATCCTGTAACTTTTTTTCCGTTGTAGCATGGGGTCAACTGCTCCTTTCTCACGCCTAACACACATCAAGTAAGATACTTTCTTCTAGAGTGGATCTCAGCCTGGGGTCTGTGGACCACAAAACCTTTCTTGGTGGTTTGTTGGGTTAGAGAACCAGGCAGGGGGGCATTATGCTTCTTGGAGGGGGAGGAAGATGATGTTTAAGAGCATCTGGTTTGTAGAAGGAAAATTGATGGAAAACTGACCTAAAGCATTTCAGGCCCCTTCCTGAAAGTAAGATTATTTCCCTCCTCCCCCAGTATTTACCATCTGCTAATAATGCCATGCCTGCATCTAAGAATGTACCCAACATCTTGTGTAAAGGCTACCACAGCGAGCACTTGACCAGTGCGTAATTTCTAATGAAAGAAGTGCCAGGGCTCAAACAATCAGGTGCTGGGACTCAAGCAACATTTTTTACTTTCATAACTGAGGCAGCAAGCCCAGAGGTGCCAGGGCTATGAACTGCCAAGCCCCTAGAGGTGCCAGGGCTCACCCCTGGCAAGCCCTGGGACAAATTAAGCATGCACTTGACCCAAATGTATTAATCCAGTCAGATAAAGGAAACCGTGCGGTCATCTCTCTGTGTCAGCAAAGAAATATGAGAGACACACAATCAAAGAGGTTTCTCACCTCATAAATGTTCATACTTACACCAGAGACCACTAAAGAGATCATCTGCCTTCTTAAACTAATGAGAATGCTGATGGACATCATTGCTCTGAGAAAAGTAATATGCAGGTACAGTCAGGAGGGAGAAGAATAAAACCATGGGGAGTTTGTAGGGGTTACAAAACTAGGAGCTATTTAAAAAAGTTTCTGAGAAATTCAAAATGTCCAGAAAAAAGAAAAGGAGGACTTGTGGCACCTTAGAGACTAACAAATTTATTTGAGCATAAGCTTTCGTGAGCTACAGCTCACTTCATCGGAGCTGTAGCTTACAAAAGCTTATGCTCAAATAAATTTGTTAGTCTCTAAGGTGCCACAAGTACTCCTTTTCTTTTTGCAGATACAGACTAACATGGCTGCTATTCTGAAAAAAATATCCAGAGCACATCCCCAACAGATTGCAGTTTTAAGAGTAGTCATATCCGGGCCCTATTGCCTTAATACGAATAATATTAAGTCTTTTGTTTTAAAAGCAACCTCTATCCTCATTATATATTAAACTGATAGCAACAAAAGTTTAAAATCAGAGAGACAATCTTGCTGGATTGACAGTCTAGCCTTGATTCTCCAGCTGGAATTGGGGTTTCTGAAACTGTTTGGACATCCAAGGAATTGTCCATGAATTATTTACATCTTGTGGGGAGAGCTCTAAAGCTCATATACAAATCAGAATTCCCCAAAACTCAGGTGTGAACTATTCTGGGACAGTTTATTGACCCACTTTCTAAATTTAAACCTTAAGCCCTATCTATCACAAGTGATATTCAGCCTACTGATCAACATAGGCTTTGTCCTACACATCAGGACAGTGGGCTACCCAGCCTTCAACCGTGACGCATCTCCTTGATGTTGCAAACCAATGTGAAGGGCAAAAAAAAAACCCCACCCAGAACTCACCTAGGCAATTATACAGTATTGAGGCATCATGTGACAAAGGCAATTATACAGTATTGAGACATCATGTGACAAAGATACTGGACATTTTTTGCTCCCTGCAGTGGATGAGCTCATTGGATTACCTCACAGAGCCCTTCAAGCAAGGCATGGCCAAAAATGTGCCTCTGAACTCACTAATGAATTGGTTTAATTGTCTGCCAAACCTGAGAGCAGCCAAAAGCAACAAATTAAAGTTTATGATCCTGTGGTCTCATTTACAAGGGGATAATACAGAAACTGTTTATTCAGTGAGGTGTTTGAGTGAGCTGGGAGAAAATTACAGCCACTCTATAGTATATAATAAAAAATTACTTTTAATGGGAAACACTGATGGTTATTTTGCTCCATTAACTTGCTCTGTTGTTTCAGTCTGGCTGACTGTCAACTCAGCAGGCCTGGTGGTGGTGATCACCAGAGTGGGAGACTGGCTTGACCGCCACAATGGCTCAGAACAACTTCACACTGTAAAAGGAGAGCTTCAAAATCTGAATGGCAGGAACACGGATACTGTTCTGTGGAGGAGGACTGGTGGGAAGAGATGGCAGTCCACCTGATAAAGAAGGGGAAGATCATCTTAGGACACTGACTCTCCAACCTAGAGAGGAGGACTTTAAATTAGGTCAGGTGACAAAACCCCACATGTAAGTATAAAAAAAGGTGACCTACACGGAAGTCAGGAAGTTGCGGTGGCGGGGGGGTGGGCAGGAAATGGCAAATTACAATAACGGCATAGGAGGAACAAGGGAAAACAGTGTGGGAATCTATTCAACATATTAGATGTTGATAAAGAAATGCAAGGAGTGTGGGGAATAAGCGGGAAGAACTGGATATCTTAGTACACATACAAAATGAGGTTGTTATTGGCATCACAGAGACTTGGTGGTTGATGCAACACCTCCTCCCTTTTGAACCTCTCCTTCCTGAACAAGCTCTACCCTTCAATATCAATATTCCAGACATGGGATTTATCCCACCAAGTATTTATATATTTGAGGTCCAGAAGGAGGTGAGAAGCAGACCAGTTGAAAGTCACTGGGTAAAAATAAAAGGGGGTGGTGAAAACAGGGGCAATGTCCTCATAGGGGTCTACTATGGACCACCAAATCAGGAAGAGGAGTTGGATGAGGCATTTACAGAACAAACAACAAATATCCCAAACACAAGACCTGATAGTAATGGGGGATTTAACTACCCAGACCTGTGCTGGAAAAGTAATACAGCAAAACACAAAATGTTCAATAAGTTCTTGGAATGCATTGGGGACAAATTCTTGTTGTGGGAAGGAGAAGGAAGTAATTTGGGGGGAGGCAACCATTTTAGATTTGATTCAGACTAACAAGGAGGAATTAGTTGTGAATGAGAAGATAGAATGCCACTTGGGAAAGTGATCATGAAATGATACACTTCATTATTCTAAGGAACAAAAAGAGTGAGAGCAGTGGAATAAGGACTATGGACTTCATAAAAGCAGAGTTTAACCAACTCAGAGAACAGGTAGGTAAGGTCCCATGGGAAGAAAACCCAAGGGAAAAAGGAGTTCAGAAGATCTAGAACTTTCTCAAAGAGACAATATTAAAAGGTACAACTTTAAACGATCCCAATGCCAAGAAAAGATAGGAAGAACAGTAAGAGGAGCTCTTTAATTACCTGAAAATCAAAAAGGAATACAATAAAAAGTGGAAACATGGACAAATTGCTAAGCAGAAGTACAAGACAATAGGAAATAAGAAGAGGTTCTATAAATACATGCCTAATAAGAGAAAGATGAAGGAATGTGTATGTTTACTACTTAGCAGGAAAGAACCAGTGACATCAAGAAGGCTGGGGTGTTTAATGACTATTTTGCTTCAGTCTTTCTCAAAACAGACCCAATTTACTGAGACTGATCAGGAATAACACAGATGGCAATGAAGATTTAACATTTTGTTGCCCTGCGGAGGGAGAAATCATCATTTCTAAACAATGATTATCACTTTCTTAATGGCGATGGGAGTGCTCTTGCACAAACAGGCTATTGAACAAAATGCCTAGATCTGACAAGTCCTCATTCACAGTGGGATACGGGTCCCTTAATGTGACTCTCAGGACTGGGAGTCCCCCGTTTTAATAGTGGTGGTGGTGATCAATTGGCTCCATGGCTTATTTCCTAAAATGGGCTCTCAGTGGAGAGGTGAGAGAAAGCTACAGTGGTGCAGGAAAGCTACAGTAATAGGCCAATCTTTCTGCAAAGAGATGGGGCCTGTGTGAATGGGCTCAGCAGCTGTCTGAACTTGTTTCTCTATGAAGGCAGCTGAAAGGGAAAGAGAAGGGGGAGGAGAAAATAAACAAAGAAAAAAATGGATCCCTCCCTAGTCAGATGTTTCCCTTTATTTCACTGTTTTTAATGTAAGGTTATCAGGTCTAACATCACACTTCTAACAAATCAAAACATTTCAGAGCTAGCATTATGTGGGATGCTCTGAGGTCGAGCCCACAGCTGTAAACTCATTAGTCTTGTCTTTTGTGAGAGAAGAAAGACTCCACATGCCCCTCTCACCCCCTTTCCCCTAATTAAAATTAAAGTATTTCCTGGCCAAAAGTCATTCCTACATTCATTCATCTCCATTCTTTTCTGTTTGGATAAACCACGCTCCAGTACTCAGAGGGTGTTATGTACACAAACTATAAACTCTTAACAGTCATGCAGTGTATTATGACTGGCTGAGCAGGCTCTAAAAAGTGGTTCTTGGCAACACTGTCATGTAGTTCGGGCTCATCAGTCATATGCAATTAGATATTAGAAACACTTGACAGAATATACTGGAGGAGAACAGCACTAGGGGAGATTAGGAATTTACGAGAGAAGAGGCAAACAAAGACTATTGCTCTGCGCAGAAACTGCCATTACAAAAACAAGTGGTCCAGCATGAGGCTTGTTTGCATGCGGAGTTCTACAAGATACTCACACGTTTAGAATTTAGGTGTGGCTCTCTGAGACTACAGGTCTCATCAGACAATGCTCTGTCTCAAGTCAGGTGGTCACTTTTGACCCTCATCTTTAATAAAGACACATGTTACTATGGACATAACAAGCCTCTATCTTGAACTGAGCAACTTTTGTGTAGAGCAAAGTGGAGAAATGCATGCTGGGATCTTCATATTAAAGGTGACAAAGGCAGCTGCAATCTGCTGTGTTTTACGCATCTTAGTCTTGAGAAGCCCTGCCAAATAACTAGCGTTTCCCTCACATTGCTACTGTGACAAGCCAGTCTCTACAAGTGAGACCTCTAACATTACTGGACTTGGACAGACTTTTCCATACTAAAAGAAAAAAAAACGGCAGCCACCCACCTTAGTGAATGCTGTGTATTTGCAGAAGGGGGAAGCCATTGTACTGTCTGAGAAACCAGTTACTCACTCCACGGAACACATTTCCCTCTGGCAAAAGTTTTATGCACAGCCATTTTATCCATGTTGCAGGTCTCTAACAAGCGTTTGGCCTCCTTTAGACCATGTGAGTATGGGGAAGTGTTCCCGCAGGGGGGATTTTCCATTTAAAAGAAAAGGAGGAGTATTTTAAAAAATCCAAACCTATTTTCTAGAAGGCCTCCAATTCTTATATCCACAAATAATTGCAGGAATTTTAGAGCCCAGAGAATGTTTAAATACCCTGATTCTGTCTGTAGATCAGATAGATGTCCAAGGGCTATAAAATGCACCAACAATTACTGAAAGGCACAAGCATGAGGGCACAAAAATATGGAGCTGTCCTGAAGCTCTAGAGAATCAGGGCTTTAGGATTCTAGGCACAAACATTATTAAGTGGTGCAGAAATGGACAAAGGAAATGCAGTAGATGTAATCTGTCTGGATGTCAGCAAGGCATTTGATACAGTTCCACATGGGAAATTATTAGTGAAACTGGGGATTAATATGAGACCTGAAAGGTGGATAAGGAACTGGTTAAAGGGAAGACTACAACAGTTCATGCTGAAAGGTGAACTGTCAGGCCTGAGGGAGGTTACTAGTGGAGTTCCTCAGGGATCGGTCTTAGGAGCAATCTTATTTAACAGTTTTATTATTGACCTTGGCACAAGGATTGGGCTAATAAAATGTGCTGGTGACAAAAAGTTAGGAGGTACTGCCAATACAGAGGAGGACCAGAATATCATCGAGAAGATCTGGATGAGCTTGAAACTGGAGGAATAGAAATGGGGTGAAATTTAATAGTGCAAAGTGCAAGGTCATGCATTTAGGAACTAACAACAAGAATTTTCGCTATCATCTAGGGACTTATTGATTGGAAGTGGCAGAGGAGGAGAAAGACCTGGGTCTATTGGTTGCAGGATGACTGAGCCGTCAATGTGATGTGGCCATGAAAAAGACTAATGGAGTCCTAGGATGCATCAGGAGAGGTATTTCCAGTAGAGACAGGGAAGTATTAGTACCATTATCCAAGGCACTGATGAGACCTCATCTGGAATACTATGTGCAACTCTGGTGTCCAGTGTTTAAGAAAGATGAATTCAAACTGGAAGGTGCAGAGAAGGGCTACTAGAATGATCCGAGGAATGGAAAACCTACCTTATGACAGCCAAAGAGCAAAAGGCGGCTGATTGCTCTCTAGAAATATATCAGAGGGATAAATACCAGGGAGGGAGAGGAGTTATTTATGCTAAGCGCCAATGCAGACACAAGAAAAAATTCATATAAACTAGCCATCAACAAGTTTCGGCTCAAAATTAGATGAAGATTTCTAACCATCAGAGGAGTGACGTTCTGGAACAGTCTTCCAAGGGGAGCAGTGGGGGCAAAAAATCTAACTGGCTTCAAGACTGCGCTTGATGAGTTTATAGAGGGGATGGTATGATGGGACTGCCTACAATGGCATGTGGCCCATCAGCAACTACCAGTAGCAAAAATCCCCAAAGGCTGGAGACGGGACAAAGGTTGGGGAGGGCTCTGAGTTACTACAGAGAATTCTTTCCCAGGTATCCGCCAGGTGGGTCTTGCCCACATGCTCAGGGTCTAACTGATTGTCATATTTTGGGGTTGGGAAGGAATTTCCCCCCGGGTCAGATTGGCAGAGACTCTGTTTTTTTTGTTTTTTTTTTAACCTTCCTCTGCAGCATGGGGCACAGGTCACTTGCAGGTTTAAACTAGTGTAAATGGTGAATTCTCTGTAACTTGAAATCTTTAAACCATGATTTGAGGATTTCAGTAACTCAGCCAAAGGGTATGGGCCTGTTACAAGAGTGGGTAGGTGAGGGTCTGTGGTCTGCAATGTGCAGGAGGTCAGACTAGATGAGCATGATGGTCTCTTCTGACCTTAAAGTCTATGAGTCTATAAATGGCATTCTCCTAATGCAACCTGAAAATGACTTGGCTGCACCACACATTTAGGGTCGGAGGACTAGACTAGTTAGTGGTGTGACTGGTCCAATCTTACAAAAAGATGAACAGCATAATTTTTTCCCCTCCCTCCTCTTTATACACATTGTCCAATTCCAGACAGCCAAAGGATGAGCACTGTAGTAGCCAGTCATAATTTTTTTTAAAAGAGGTTAATCCAGCACCAGTTTAACCACCAATCTGCTTCTGAGGATTCTCCCGCATGTATAAATATTGACTTCTTCTCTGAATATGCTCAGTTGCATTCTCTTACATCACGTGTAAGAGAGAGAGAGACTGACTTTGACTTCTTACTCTGCCCCAGTCAAGAAGTTTTGCTAAAGACCTTGTCTCTGTCGGAACAGTACCCTGCAAGCTTTGGCTCCTGAACAGGAAGTGCCAGAGAATACTATAAAAGAAAAGGAGTACTTGTGGCACCTTAGAGACTAACCAATTTATTTGAGCATAAGCTTTCGTGAGCTACAGCTCACTTCATTGGATGTATTCAGTGGAAAATACAGTGACCAAAAACTCATTTTGATTTGAATGGAGCCCTTAGTCTGCTTCTGCATCTACTTTAGCAGTAGACTAGCCAAAGTGCAGCACACATTAAATTAGGCCCTCTGCCTCCTGATAACGCAGAACTGCATGACACTTGTTGCCTACTTCATAGACATTTATTAATACTTCCCACTTCTATAAGGCTTTCCATCCATAATTTAATTTGAAGAGTCTCACAACACCCTGTGAGATAGAGAAGGGATACGGAGAGCGCATTTCAACACACCCTGAGATGCAGCAGTTGTTAAATTGATCTTTACTCTACACAACAGTTTTGAAACAGGAAGTGAAGGGTGGGGGGGAACCCATTGTATCCAGTTGAAACGTCTGGGTGTATTTTAGCTAAGCAGAAGGACATTATCCCAAGAAGTAATTTGGCCAGGTCCCCAGGGACAAGCTCCGCCACCACCTGATAAAGAGCGCTACACACTAATGCCAGGACTTCAGAGAGAGAGAGTGTGCATCCAGCAGCACAGAGCCCTCAAACTCCATGCTGGATCACTGGTTCAACAGCAAATCAGAGGGAAGACTGCAATCTGCTGAGTCACCACCGCCACTTTCTACAGCACAGCAGTAATGGTTCTTGCAGATCTCCTGTGCAAATACTGAAACAGACCCACATGACTTAGCTTATGAAATTACATGGGATTGTAGCACAAGAAGGGACAACAGGGCAAGGCCAGATAGCTGTAGATGGAGATAGATATATTAGCTCCAGGCTAAACAAATCCCTGGTACCAGGATAAGTGAAATGGCAGCTGCTCCAGGTCAATTAAGACACCTGGGGCCAATTAAGAACTTTCCAGAAGGCTAGGTTGATTGGGACACCTGAAGCCAATCAGGGGCTGGCTGAAACTAGTTAATAGCCTCCCAGTTAGTCAGGTGGGGGTGCATGTCAGGAGCTGTGGGAAGAAGTTGCGCTGTTGGTGAGATTGAGTAGTACACACCATATCAGGTACAAGGAAGGAAGCCCTGAGGTAAGGGTGAAGTGGACCTTGAGGAAGTGAGGGCTGCTGTGGAGGAAGTGGCCCAGGGAATTGTACGTGTCATGTTTCTAAAAGGTCAGCTACCATAGCTGATACTATTAGGGTCCCTGGGCTGGAGCCCGGAGTAGAGGGTGGGCCTAGGCTCCCTCTGCCCTCCCCCCCCCACCTTTGGCCCCTGATTAATCACTGAGACAACAGAGACTGTGCAAGGAAGGATAACTTCTCCTCACCTCCCTCGCTGGCTTATGATGAAAATGGCTCAGTAGACTGTGACCCTTGTCCCTAGAGAGAGAAGGGTTACGTGGAGGGTCACAGTGAGCCTCTGAGGCTAGCGAAATCTGCCAGGAAACGTGGGTCCCACGTTGGCAAGGACAGAGCTTTGCCACACTTTCCAAACTGTTGTGGTCACACTGTCCCCTCTACCTGGCTGCTATTAAAGAGAATAGGCTAGGTCTCATGTGCAATGTTTTGAGTAATTATTGCCTTTCTGTAAATTTCAGGTGCTAGACAGAATAAATAAAAACAAGGTGCGCTCACCGTCTGGTGACCATCTTCCCAAGGCCAGTTCAGACTGTGCAGTTACTTTTTTTTTTTTTTTTTTTTTTGGGGGGGGGGGGGTTGAGAGACAATGCATGGTGATCGTTGCATCAGCTCCAGAACTTCAAGTTGGAAGCACAAATTACTGAACCCTTGGCAGAAAATGTCAAATTGTGGGGAATGTGGCTGTCTTATCTTTGAGCTTTGCTGCATCTGGGGCACAGCCAAGGGTTCCTTCTTCCTCCTTTTCACTTGAGGAAACCACAATCTGCTAGTGCCCTAGCTCTCTTCCACCTTCCTGTCCCTGGATATGTTCCCCATCCCTACCCACAGTTACTAAGAGAGTAATTTAGGGCAAGTTGAGGATGGAGTACAGGTTATACACTTAGCCTGAGCAACTCTGCTTGAATGAGAGCCCTGACTTTTTTCTTCAATGGTATTTCATTATATAAATCTTGTACATTCAGCCATCAGGGATTCATTTCAATGGGTTTTCTAGAGCGCTAATAGGGTGCGGTAATACATTCATCTCTTCTAACTTGCCTCTGCTCTCTCAAATAGAGGCATAAGTGGGCTTCTCCAAGCACATGTGATTGCAAATAGATACTGAAGTTGTCTTGAATCACTTGTTAACCGGCCCACCAATTTAGTGCATTATTAAATTGGGGAGAGGAAGAGAGCAGCATTCTCCTAGAGAAGAAAACACAATCTCTCATCAGAGAAGAGCAATTCCCCCTCATCATTGCACTCCAAAGAAAGGCTTTAATGAGCCATTTACACCTGAGAGTGACAGTTTTAAGTCTGTCTTTTATACTTCTGAACAATCCTCATGCTCAGAGATTCCAATTTTTACTCTATGTAACAGGACACAACAGATTTTACTTAGCGCCATATAGGAATGGTTAATTCTCATTTGCACCTTCAAGAGTGCAGTTGAGAGCCTACTTCGTATACCCTATACATCAGAATTGGATCTATGGTTAATAGCAGGCTTTGGGATGTGTCTGGTTAAACACTGAGCTGGTGCAATTAATGCCGAAGAACCCAGTCCTATCCTCACTGAAGTCTATGGGAGTTTTGGCATTCTATCTAGAGTCTTTTAGAGACAAATGTACACAGGATTGGGCTGCAGGTATGAATTCAGCTATCACATAGTAAGGACCCATCAGTGGATGCCACTTGCTGCAAGAAGAAACAAATCTGGTGATGTTTTCTCTGTCATTTTAAATAGAAAAATATCCTTACTTGCTTCCTGAACAAGAGATGCAGAAGTTAGAATGTATTTGCTTAAGGAGTTAAACAGCTGGAAAAAACTTCTTCAGTTGCCTACCTTACCCAAGTCCTGTGACAATCATTTCAGTATGTCTTGGAACCTAAGAGCTGTGACATGGTGAGAAAATGCCGCCCTAACAGGTTGGGAGGCTGTGTGTACCCCACCCACCTGACCTGTCAGTCAGGCATGCTAGGAAGGCAGGTTTTACAAGGAGGAAGCTGCGGTACTCAAGACAGGAAACACTGAGAAGGGAGCAACTAGCATAGGTCCTGGAACAGCAGGAGGATCCTTCCTGCTAGAAGCCTGCCAGCTCTAGGAGTTCCGCAATCCCAGGGTAAGGTACGGAGGGGCTGATGCAGCAACCCAAAAACTCCAGCAAGGCACACCCGAAACAAGGTGGTGCCTCAGGCATTTTTTTGTTTGGCCAGGTTATCTACCCCAGGAAGGACTTGGTTTGTGTTGCCCTGAACTTTTGTTTTCCCTCCCTCCCTTCCCCCAAAGTAAAGTAAGCAGGCCCACAAGGGTGGGGCCACGACCACAACTAAGTCTGTGGCTTGTACTAGACCAACCACCAACCCTGAGGTGGAAACTCCAGCCCAGCTAGTAAGATGTCCTCTTTTTACAAGAGTGATTTTAGGTGTTAGAGGAGACTAGAAGTCAGGAACCTGGATTCTGGTTCCCGGCTGCAATGGTGACTGTGAGAAAACTAATTACTTTGTGCCTCAATTTCCTCATCTGCAAAACGAGGATAATACCACCTACTTCATGGGGATATTGTGGAGCTTCATTAGTGTTTGCAAGCATTATATAAATGCAAAGCTAACATAGGATTTGCCATCCTGGCTACCACTGTTCTATTAAGTTTGGTATCCTGCCTACTGGAACATTTAGGCATCCATAAATATCAGTAGTAGCCACAGTATGTCATCTCTTGCATGTAAGAGTTGTGTTTAGGGCTGGCTGCCTAGCGTGTGGCCATGCAGGGCATCTGAGTTTGGGCAGCATGCTGAGTCCTGGCTGGGGAGCGAATGCTGCACATTTCTCTCTTAGTCCTATTGCCTGGCTGAAACAACAGTGCTAATGAGCTCCAAAGGGAGCTGAATCAAACCCTCCTTGCTGGAGGCAACAATCTTTGAGGGAGGGAGGCTAAGAGGAAGGGAGAATAAGAAGGTTAGGTTCCAGGAAGCTTCCTTGGGATGTAAACGTTGTGCCTTAACGGAACAGCAATATTCACTATACTTGGAACGTTACATACAATATATTAGCAGGGTGCAAGGGCCTAACAGAGGAGGCTGAAGATGGGCAGGCAAGCCCAATAGGGTCAGTGTGTGTGCACATACCTTAAGGAGGTGTGGATGGATTTTTTTTTAAATAAATCCTCACTTCCTTATTTTCAGTCGTACCCATTCCCTTTGCAGGTAGGTTCCCCTTGCTCTTAAGTTCGTGTGTTTTGTTTTCCCTTCTTCCCTTGGGGATGCCAAAGCATTGTAGGCTCTGAACCAGACTTTGCTGCAGGAAAGAAAAAACATGTTTTCTTTGCTGCAATGGTCCATATACACATCACAATTCTACATGCTACTTTGCAAGAGCTTCTAACTATTGTTCTTAGGACTGCAGAAAACACTATCAAGGCTGATACACCCCAAAATTAACCAGCCTTAAAAGGGAATCTGATCTTTGTTTGTGAGATATTTTAAAAGAACAATCTTCTTTTAAAGTCAGACTAAAATCCCAGCTCTCAGCAGGGAGCCAACTCATCACCAATCAACCCAAACACATGGTTTATTGCAGCCACATGCCTGTGTGAGATGTGCATGTCACAGTGTCCCTCCATTCCATTCCTATCAAATACTACATCAATGGGACTACAAACAAGAATTTAGTTGATGTAACCTGCTTACCTGATGCCAATATATGGGATCTTAAGAAATGCCTCAGGCCCTGCCTAAATTATGGAATTTAACTACATTGATTGCTGTTAGGTAACAATTCCTTAATGCAGACAAGGCCTTTGATTAGATGATTCATAAGAACAGAGGCACACCTTCCTGGCCACGCGCTCATGCATGCACCCACCCCTGTGATCACAAAAATCCAGAACCCTTATATTGAATTCTCAAGGTAAGCTCCCAAATGAATCTATCAGTTTGGCTACACCATCATGTAGGAGTGAAATAGACCTTTTCAGAAGGTGATGTAGCACAGGGCCATTTCCAAGCAGTTTGTGCTGGATGTTGTAGAGAGATGCTTGAGTCTTTAGTCCTTCCCAGAACACTAGTAAAACTTTCTCTTCCCCCTCAGCAGAAGTAAACTAGCTGCTGTGCATAGAATAAATGTGATTGTCTACAAAATCAAATGCTGTTTTCTTGCTCCATTATTTGCACATTCTGTGTTTGTGCAGAACTATATTCCAAAGCTGAGAGAGCGAGAGCCTGGTTTGTGTTTGAAAAAGAAAAGGAGGAAAAATGTTGTGTGTGTTTTTTTTTTTTTTTTTTTCTTGAGTGCCGAAATATACAAGTTTTATTTGGTGTGATGGAAAGTTAAGGTGAAAAGGGCTGGATTTACACAAACTTTTTCTTTAAAAAATAAAATTTAAGAACTAATCAGGATTTGGTGTTGCGTCGAAAGCGTCCTGCCATTTTACAGGCCATAAGACAAAGGCGACTAAGAGCCCTTATTTCCCCGAACGTGCGTATTTCCAGGGCTCTGTTAAATTGAACATGCCCTAACAAAGGGAGGAGCAGCTGTGAGGTTAGAGCTCCCTTGTGAACATGTTGGTACCTTTATCCAGTCCTGTGGACCAATATCAACCTGAAGCTTGTCTGTCTTTAAGTCCCGATCGTGCATACTGCTCTGCGTGGGCAAAACCCTGTGCCCAAGCGGGGTGAGGCTCCAGGTACACACAGGCCCCCTGTAGAACAGTTTGTAGGATAACGGGCCCCTCTCTGTATTTATGCTACTTGAATCCTAAGGTGATAGGCACCATATAAAAATAGCTAGACAGATGAGGAGGGCCCCAGCCATTCTTATTCTACCATGATGGCTGGTATTGGCTACAAAGGCCTGCAAATAATGGCCATAACATTCTTACAGGCAGGCAGCTGCTCCCTTTCAGGTATGTCCTTTAAAGTTGGTAAATAACAAGTCAGGATCAAGTAGACTACCTTCCCCTTCATAGGTTAATAGGCATTACGTGAACACATCTTACAGGGAACAGACTCCCTTCGATCCAGTTCATGGGATGGTTAGGGTTTTCCTCTAACAGCAGAATTTGTGTTCAACAGTAAGAAAAAATGAAAATAAGCAGAGGTCCTGCTCTCTAGCACTGTTTTGCAGAGATCTGATCAAAAGCAAATGTAGGTCAGACTGCTAGTCCTAAAATTGTTTATAAGATACAATATAGATGCTGGATAAGCTGTCTCTGTATAAATGGAATCCTGTAAGTTGTAGGACATGAGTGAAATTTTAAGGCTATTTTCTCATTTTAATGTCTTCCACGTCTATTACTCCATGGACCTAAAGTTTTAAAGTGATGTGCAACCACCTCAATGGGGTTGTTTTGGTGTGTTCTTCCCACCATCCTCTTCCCCTTGCAAATTATAAAACAATATCTGGATTCAGTCATTTGCTCTAAAGGTCAGGCATTTGGCTAATGGTATCATAATTTTCTGGCAGGAGCAGTGGCTGTGGTTTCTAAGTTATTCTCTTGGGTTAGGGAGTGTTTGGTTGAGGAGTGTGGAACATTATAGGGAGCCCAAATATTAAAAGGCAGAAGTTCTTAAAGTACATTTTAAATGTTTACAAAAAAATCCACCTGAAAATAATTAGCACAGTCATTAGAGTGCTTGATAAAATGGATGCTTTTAAAATGTAGCTAGTTATCAACCATTAAAATGGGTATAAAAATCTGAATAACTGGCAGGGATACTTAAAGGATCCAGACTTGAAAGGAGCTCTTTTAAATGTCTTATGCTGTTGATTTAAGTTTGTGCTTTCTAGACACAATCAAGCTTCTTAACTTGGTTACAGTAAAGTGAATTCCAAAAATGTTTCCTCCAACTCGCATCAAAGTATTTGCAGTTAAAGTTAATTAAAAATGTTCTAACTACTTTTGTAATTAGGAACAAGTGGAAGGTAACCTCCTTCCTCGATGCATCTGAATCCCAAAGATTTCTCTTTAAATGTCCTGCAGAGCCCCAGAAATACCTTCTGCCTCTTTCCTCCCCCTCCTAACCTCCACCATTCCTTTCATATTTGCTCTTGCAGCTGCAGGGCGGCTGATCCCCGTCAGTAAAGGTGCTTGGCTAAGTTGGGTTCTTCTAAAACTGGTTCAATTTGTTCGCTGCTGTTGCAGTCTGTGAATTTACCTCATGCAATCCCCTTCTGGCATCATATGTGAATAAGCAGGACTCACTCGCAGATTAAACACCGGCACACTTCTCACGCCCAATTTATCATGGTGTAGGCCAACAGGCAATGAAGCTACAAGGTTGTTGGGGGTTGTGTGTTTTTGTTTTGTTTTGGGGGGAGAGGGGTTAGTGTGAAAAACTGATCTTTATTTTCCAGAAATATATAAACTTATTCTCTCATTTCTCCATCTTCTTCTTGTACTCCTCTGATGTACAGGACATTGTTACATCTTATCAAAACTTCATCAAGGTGTCTGACAATACACCATCTATGTATTCTTCTGTGCTTGCAAGCTTCATGTTCATGTAGCAGTCAGACACCAGGTAGCCCTTGTAGTCCATCGCCCACTTCAACATCACCGGCTTCCCCGTCAGCCCATTCAGGAAGGGCTTGGGGTTCAGGGGCAAGTGCATCGTAACACGGCATGGCACAAGGCAGCGGGAAAAACAAAAATTACTCGCAGGGCTGCATGTGCACCCGCTGGAGTCTGTTGCCAGTCTCCTCCCACCCTCCCCACTTAATCTTTCTGTAGGGGTGTGTTAAACTCAGTGCCCTGGCTCAACTTCAATTTTTAATTACCCTTGGCCATACTGAATCCCATCCCTGCAAACTCAGTGTTTTTTCTTTACTTCCCATTCTAAAATGGCTGTGAGCTGTTGAACAGCCAGTAGTGTATATACCCCTCCTAGCTAATCCGTGACCCATCACTGGTGGTTTTAGACATATGTAACAGCATAAAGCATTGTTCTGCAGGGGTCCACCCCACATGCTGCAGCAGCAGCCAGAGAACTGATAGAGCCCCTCTGATTGTTCAGCCTATCTTCCTTTCCATCTCGTCCTCAGGAAGTTCTACTTCATCTTCCCAATCCTTGCAGAGACAGTGTGCCCCACCATACAAGGGAGGGAGGGCATTTCTCCTGTTCGAGGGAGAGGGCAGGGAGATTTGTGTTGCTTTGTGTGGGTGGCTTTGAAGAACTGGGGCAGTTGAGCCAAGTAATCCACCCTCTGTGCAGTCTCTCTTTTATACTTTGTTGCATTCAAAGTATACTTACAAGTATAATTGATTATACTTGTTGCATGCGAATTCTCTGTAGAGTAATAGTGATGATTGTGAAATCAGAGGTAGTACCACCACTAGTCTAAAACTATTGGCATGGCACAGATACATGACTCACTGTATGCCTCAGAGGTGTAATTTGTGAAGTCAAAATGGCTGAGAACTTAAATTGGATGGCAACAGATTGTGAAACCCAGTGATTATTCAGCCTGGTAATATTCTGAATCAAAAAAGCTCTGTCTCAACCATGCTTGTGGCTGTTTCCATCACTTCACACTGAGGGCAGGTCTACATCATGGGGTTAAGTCGACATAAGTTAAGCAACTGCAGCTACGTGAATAACGTATCTGGAGTCAACGTAGCTTAGGTCAACTTATTGCAGTGTCTACATCGTGCTGAGTCGATGGGAGAAACTCTCCCGTTGACTTACCTTATGCTTCTCATTCCAGTGGAGTACCGGAGTTGGTTGGTTGGTAGATCGGCGGTCAAATTAGCGGGTCTTCACTAGACTTGTTAAAATCAACTCCCGGTGGATCGGTCGCCACAGCATGAATCCTCGTTAAGTGTAGACACACCCTGACTCTCTAGACATTCTAGGCTTTAGAGTGACTATCCTGGAATCTTCTTATCTAGATTATTGTGCTGCTCAAACTGGCTGCTGTAGCCACTTCTACTGTATTGGTAAGACCCTCCCAGTTCAGCAATCATTAAAACATGCATGATCCCATGCTTTCTCTACACTATAGAAATGACTCCATTTAAACCATGGAGCTGGAGCATGTTTCTGGCACAATTGTGACTAAACCAGGTTGTAGCACAGATTGATTGGCCAGGGTTAGTTGTGCTTAAGTGCTGTAGTCTGGATCGCTACCTGAACTGAAGCTGATTTTAAAATCAAAATCTAGTAATGAGTCGGCCCCAGCCTGCTGACCAGCAAAGCCCTATGAAAAGTAGGGTCAGCCACAATTGTTTTAACCAAGTTCAGGCATAAATGTTAAACTTGAAATTTCTGAACGCTGTCACTGATGGCTTCTAAAGGCCTGACCCTGC
Source organism: Lepidochelys kempii (assembly GCF_965140285.1). Classification (NCBI taxonomy): domain Eukaryota; kingdom Metazoa; phylum Chordata; order Testudines; family Cheloniidae; genus Lepidochelys; species Lepidochelys kempii. Next base: position 17,853,932 of record NC_136394.1, on the reverse strand, counting down.
CTTCAGTGGCATAGGGTTGGAGCCCGATTGCCATTTTCCTCCTAAACAAAACACACATTTGGAGAAGTTCAGCAAAACTCTTCCAATCATTCTTCAACATTTTACTTCTTAGTTTGCATGACTGGAGTTCTTTAAACAAAACAATGATGGATGAAAACTGGAGAACACTAATTGTGCAAGCCAAAGAAGGTTACTGATGGGGTCTTATGTATATGTGCTGGCCTGAACTCCACCAAGTGGGAATACATGGCACATCCCTCAAGTTTCCAGTGGATGAGATGATCTTGCTCTGTCCTATTGAACTCCCCTCAGATTCTCTCTCTCTCTCAGACACACATTTTTAACCGCTCACTAAATAGGTCTGGAATCAGGGCATTGTTTTCCACGTTTGAACCTGCTCTCTCTGATCATCCTCCATTTAAGATATTTTTCCATTGGCCGCTCAGCGGATTACTCTTTGTAGCCAAATAGACTCCCTTTAATTACACTGAAACGTAACTTACCTTTTGGCCAAATTCCCTTCAAATACAACAACAAAAAGGAGTGCTTCTTATGACCATTAGCTTTAGGGGCATAAAGAACTTTTATCAAAAGTTTACGATGGGAATTTCCAATAATATTTCTGCCCCTCACCCCAGGATATCATAGCCTCGAAGGATTTTAAGGCAGTCTGAGCCTCCTGCACTATTGTAACATTGCAGTTCCACAAGTGCTAGCCCACCGTGATGGCCTGCATTTTTACCATGGGGTTGTCTAGTCATAGAATATCAGGGTTGGAAGGGACCTCAGGAGGTCATCTAGTCCAACCCCCTGTTCAAAGCAGGGCCAATCCCCAATTTTTGCCCCAGTTCCCTAAATGGCCCCCTCAAGGATTGAACTCGCAACCCTGGGTTTAGCAGGCCAATGCTCAAACCACTGAGCTATCTGGTGGGAGATTTCCCTTAAAGTCCTCAATTGTCAATATAGTCTGAGTGGTTGGAACAACATGGAAGATGGCTAGCCAGACTTCCACAACTGTGGGAAAGAGGGTCACTGATAAACGGGGATATAAATCCTTTAATGGGATTCAGAGATTATAAACACTATGTAATATCTTGCAGTAATATTAGTACTTTGACTGTACACTGCATTTTAATTTTAGGATAACATGACCTCCCAACATTAGACCATTTAGCATCCCTGCAAGGAAGATATCTTTATTTTATAAGGACGTTAACTGAGCCACAGAGAAGCTAAAGCCAATCTGTTGCAATCTGGATGCATCCAGGCTAAGGCCACATTTAGCTCCTAAATAAGAGTGGCCTGATTTTCAGAGTTAACAAGAGCTGGGGGTGCTATCTCATCAGATAGGTGAGCATATAGCTGCCTAACATGAGGCACTGGAATGGCATGTATAAACCCTGCATAGTGATTAACCAGGGATTAACAGGAGCCTGAGCCCAATTAGGTCATTGGGTGCAGGGCCAGCTCCAGGCACCAGTGTTCCAAGCAGGTGCTTGGGGCGGCCATTAGGAAGGGGCGGCAGTGTTTCCACAGCAGGGGCAATTAGGCAGCATCCCCTCAGTCCCACCGGCCCCGGCGGCAGCTTCTCCCATTTGCCATCTTGGGGTGGCAAAAACTGTAGAGCTGGCCCAGATTGAGTGGCACCTGGACAGGTATCAGGCATAACTGGTAATCTAACCCAGCTGGGTCTTCATAGAGGCAGGAGTACAAAGCAGTGGAAGTGACCCAGAAAGGAGATCCCAATGAGAGGTAGCTGGGAGTTCTCCCTCTTGGGCTAAAGGCTGAGAGAAGGCTGAAGACAGAGCTAGAGGAGCCAGGAAGAAGCCATGCTATGAAATGAGTAAGAACTTTTGCAGACATTAAGCTGAGCCCCAGTGGGAAGCTCTGATGAAGAGGAGGAAAGGGATCTGGAGAGGAAGCTTAGGAAGCTGAGGGTGTCAGTGAAGGCTGCTAGAGGCAGGAAAATCCTGGGTACAGACAGTTAAAAGGCAAAGGTTACAGGAGATGGTGATTCTCGCTGCAACAGGCCTTCTAGGGGGCTCAGTACAGAACTGAGACCTGCCAAGAGGTTGGGAGAGGAGGGGTTCTCACGGTGAGGAACCCAAGACCGGGTACAGTAAAATACTGGGCAACAGGTACTTGAGTAAGGATTTCTTTGAGTGGTATACATTGAGGTCTGGGGTGAGGACCCATGGGTCTTAGTAACACCCAGAAAAGGGGGTAGAAGAGACTGGAACTTTGGATATTGTTTTATGTGGACTTGGAGTTCCCTGGAAGGGGAGAGACTTTGACATGACTGGGCTGGAGGGTCAAGCTGTGGGAAAAGGCAGACCACCCAGCACCAGAGCTAAGGTCAGCAGGGGATGCTAGAGAGGAAAGCTGCTAAGCCACACTCAGCAATGAGAGGGCACACCTGTGCTGAGTCCTCTTCTACAGGTACTTAAGTTTGAAAAGTTTTAACTAAATAACATGCCAGGTCTCATCTATATTATGGGAATCCATCACACTGGAGGATCCGGTTACAAAAGAATTATGTTGTATGGGACTAAGCATCCTCTGCTCAGGTGGGATTCAGCACTAACAATATTCCTGAGTTGTGTGGCAAACTTGGACTCTGCAGGGCCAGATAGCATCATGCTATTTAGTAAGGCCATTAAGATCCATTTTGGTCCCATCTATACTGGAGAGACCAGACATTGTTTGAACTGCACCTGGCACTATTTTACTGTAATTCAGTAGCTCTCAACCTTTTCTATCTAGCAATATGAGAAGGGTAGGATGGTCACGACTTCCTGACACCCATATGTGATCCCCAGATCGGTAGTCTATGATGCAACTCCAGTGGACTGGTCACAGTGGAGCCAGGACCTAAATCAGTGACAGATTTGGAAAAAATACAACCTAGAAGTTACTTGCTCTATCCACAATACTCCTTATAAGTAACAGGAAAAGCGAAAGGTTACATTTTGCTACAAAACATAAAATGCATCACTTAAAGTGATCAACAAGATCATTTCTAACTCTATTCAGTGCATTTCAAACATATTTGTGGCAGTTAAGAACTGTAACGTACTATGACTATGGTATTTTAAACTTTAGCTGCCTACTTGTGTGCCATGTACCACACTGTCCCCAGCATAGCTGTTACTGCCAGCCTCTGCTCACTTGTGAGATGTGCACCAAAATGTTTTCAGTTGGCAAGAAGACCACTTGCTCATGAGTGCAATGAAAGGTCTGAGCTCCATGCTAGAGTGCGCAGTTGCCAAACATACTGCAGGACACTACGCAGTGCCACATTCCCTGTTGATTCTCTCTCTCACACAGGAATCAGTTGCAGACCAAGACAAAGGATTCACCCACGCTCAATTACAGTAATATCAATACCATAGTCCTAGTCCCAGACCAAATAACTCCACACAAACAAGAACCCTACATTCAGAGGGGGTTAAGCTTGAGAGTACATATCAGTAACTAAAGAGTGAAAGTAGGTACAGGGATGCTGTAGTTATCCTAAAACCAAGCATTAAAGACCAAAACCCAGACATATTCAGATAAGAAATGAACAGCTAAGGCACCCTGAACCATCATAATGCTACCCTGTGATGGCATCATGCAGTAACCATAGAATTGTGACTAAAGCATTTAACATTTGTGATCCTAGATTTTAGATTAAACTGATTTTTAAAGACACCCCTGCGCCCCAATCCCCTGTTTGTGGCATTACTGTACAGCAGCTTCCGTAGTACACCATTGCAGCCCAAAGCAGCCAGAGCACACTAGCCACTTAAATTGGATTTATAGCTACTTTGCCTCACTGGAACACCAAGTGTGACAGCTATCAGCTTGGTCAATGGAAAAGGGACCTTCAGAACTAAAACCATGATCCTCTTCAGCTCAAGCTAAAGAGCCAAGGCGCTCTATTTGGGGCAGTTACAGATGCCCATCCTCTACAGATTGGTCACAGAGAGGATTGGTAACAAACACTCACTAGTGAGTTACAGGTGCAAAGCAGGCAGAAAGTGTACTGGTGGATCTGGAATTTATTTTGCAGTTAACTTCCTGGTTTAGAAGGCTGTGTCAATACCAGTCTGCCTATGTAAAGAGGAGGCAGGGAGAACCTAGTCCCAGAGTCCAAATGTCTCTGTGCTTTAAGGGTTTCCTTTGAATTAGTGTCTCATTTCCTCCAACAGTGCCATGGGGAGCCTTTCATACACTGATGCTCAAGCTAGTATGCAGGCCTGGAATATTTCTTCAAGAGCAGGGACAGCTGGACCAAGTAATCTATCACTGAGATATCTCGCAGTTGTACCACTGACTTTTTACAGCTAACACAACCGTGCATGTAAATTAGCTATAGAAGGAGGGTAATTGGTTGAGTTCTCTGATGTCAGAATGGCCAAATGTAAGTTACTTGAGCCTGTCTAGCTGTATTTAATCACAGCAGTTAGATACAACCACCATTAATAAACTTACTTAATTTCTTCAAATATAGCCTAGGCACAAGATTAATTTATTTGAACTATATGGAAAATTTGAAGTCTGCGTTATTCTGTTTAAGATAACTTGGGACAAATTAACATGCTAAATTTTGTAAAGGACCCAGTTAAAATGAACTCTGATGGACTTTCAATACGTTCTCAGAAAATGCGTTCTGTACTCAAAGGGTAAATGTTTACATTTGGTGAGGATACACTGTATTTTTCATACAGAACAAAGAGGGTGAATCCTTCCTTTAAGTGCAAAATGAAACTCAGCCTTAATTATGGAGTCTCAACCAGTGTCTCCATAATGGTATTTCATTTTAGCTATCCTAGAACTGGCCTCTAATCACTGAAATACTACAGTGTGGACATAGTTTTAGCAAACTAACAGTAGGCAAACCCATGCACTGCAATAATTTTGCCTCTTACTAGCCCAACAGCTCTTTGAGATTGAAATGTACCATCCACCAGATTAATTCTGTTTGGTCTGAGAACAAGAGGCTTTGTCTGTTTTGGGTAGGTTTTGAAAGCCATGTTTATAATCCCTGTTGCTCCCACACGACCACTCCTCTTGTAAACAGAACCATTTCTGGAGGTTTCCCCTGCCTGCCCCCCCCCCCAAAAAGGCAGAAACTTTTTGAGTCTTTTTTTACATAAAAGGCTTTATCTTATCTGGAGTAACCGGTATAGGATAACCAGGCTTATCTTATCACTACATATTTATGTCAAGGTTTAAAAGGACTTGAGGCTGTTATGCCACATGGAGCAGAATACCTACACTGATAAAGCTGCAGTTCTATGATCTAAACTACAGTTTCCTTCTCCCCCAGATACATGTGAGAGAGGAGTCAGAAGCATTTTCCTTAACACAGTGGAATCCTGTTCTGGGGTGTCCAGACAAGAGCAGATGGGCAAGGTGCCTATGTTTTGGGGGATCACCACTGGTTATCTGACAGTCTGAACAAAACTGCAGCAGTCAGAGGCAGACCTGCCCTCAGAGGAAAAAAAAAGTCAGAGGGTGACAGGGCTGACAGAGGCCCATCCTGCCTATAATTTATGAGCAGGGGCATGCTAAGTATATCAGGCTCATAGAGATGCTAAGGGATGAATTATGGCTCAGTCACTGAGCTGTAAGCAGCTGTGGCAAACAAGCAATGGTAGAGGAAAGGCATTCAGCCTGCCTAAGGCATAACTCCTCCAGGAGCACCTCGGGCAGGAGGGTGGTGTGCACTCAGGAAAAGGCATTTACTACAAAATATATGGCATGAACTCCTCTAGCACTGCCTGACTGTCTTTAGCTGGTGGGTAGGGCAGGGCCTCAAACATAACTCCAGCCAACACTAACATATCATCTTTGGCCTATTAGCCCTGGCCGCATCACCAACAGGCAACCCTCCCATTCTGCTTTGTGCCCAAAGAAAACACACAGCCACACTACAGACACATCCTGCACAAGGACATTGGTCAGGAGAGACTCCCTGCACTCTTCTGCACCCTCAGCCACCAAAATTTGGCCTTTAGTTAATAGGTCTAATCTTGCTGGGGCCTTTTCCTATTTATTTCATTTGGAGCAGCCCCGATGTAGAGGGTCCTGCAGAAGTCAGGACTGTGGGGAACTGTGGATGCTGCAGAGGCAGCTTGTATGAGTGTTTTTATGTAGAGGGATTATCCATCTCCCTCCACACACTCTTGTTGTTCCATGCTTGTGAGATTCTAGGGCTTGATCTTGAGCAATGCAGGCACAGAATGTTGCACGTGTATATACAAGGCAGAAAGTGATAATCAAGATAAGGATTAGCAGGGATCCCAGACCTGCATTAACTAGTAGGCAATGCTTAAATGGGAAACATACTTAAGTGGCTTGTTTTGCATGCTGAGGATTGCACTTAAATCCATTCTCCGCCTATGCCCCCAACTCTCTTGCTTTCAAGAATGCAAAGTAAGGATGTATGAGATTTACTGCTGCTCAGCACTTAACTTTGCTTGCACCCGTCAGGTAGACTCTAGTCACACTTGTGTAACCTGCACTAAATATAGTCTTTGTCCCCCTTTAAACCCAGTAACACTTGCTGAGAACATAGCTGGCAGTCTGAAGTCAGCTAAAAATTCATGGTTGCTCCAGTGGCTAGCTCACATAGGAGATTAATGAATCTCCTACAGATGCTAGCTACAGTTCTTAATTCTTTAATACAGGGGTAGAGTCTCATGCTGAAGGTACCAAGTTCAAATCCTACTGACACCCCAACAGGGGTCACTTACACTTTCACCAAGGAGGGATGTACAGGACCAAGAGGCCTTAAACTCACGCAAAAGAAACTGACTTGGTTTATTCGTTCACGGAGAGAATATCAGCACTGGGAAGAAGAATGACTTTTTCCTGTTGCCTGTGTAATATGGTTACGTGGGGAAAGGTTGTTAATGTGGAGATCCAGAATGCATTGTGAACACCTTCTGTGCATTATTGTGAATTAATAAACAGTTTGAATCAAGTCTCCAGTAGGAGCATATGGATCCAAATGAAAGGCATGCCAACAGGTATAAAATTATATGAGTGTGTGTGTGTCAGGGGCACACTAGATATTTCAAGGGTTTGGATTCAACTAGAACCAATGAGGGGAATTCATTTTTTAAGCAACCATAAACTCTTAGCTGCCTCAGGCTGCCAGCTAATGATCTCGGCAAGTGTTACTGGGTTTAGATTTTAAAAGAAACTCAGACTTAAACAGAGCTTTTGCAGAAATATCATGAGTGACAGCATGTGCTACATCTCCCTTCTGTTCTGAGGCAGTTCATATGCCCAACAGCTACAATCCAGCACAACTCCTCAGTGCAAAATCACAGGGATTTGTACATTTCCCATAGTCAGTTGGAGTGTGCTTCCACACTTTACCAGTCGTGAGGTGGGTTTGTTATTGCCCAACAGTGGTCAGGAAACCAACAGCCCAGCCTAACACATTAGTATTAATTATGCTGAAGTTGTCAGGAAACTTACTCCAGTGCAGTGGGCCGATACAATGGTCTCTGCAAGACCTATGTCTCCATTCACACTCCATGTTAAGGGTTTAAGTTATGTAGAGGCCCGTGAGCTGGCCCTCTGCCCTAGAATAAATTGCACCCTTAACCCCCAGCATAATATGAATCACAGCACAACAGCCCCTTTTATTTTGCATTCTGGCCTTTTAAAGGGGGATCTTTCATGCTGGAGAAAGATTTCAGACACACTAGCCTTATACGTAACACTGTGTGTGTTCATCCGCTGACTTGTCTCCCTCACAGCCCAGAGTGGCTAAGTGTGTTTTACATCATTAGCTATCTTAATGTACTGAGACAAGGTGCAGATACTTTTTATCTCCACATAGCTACTTGAGGTAAACCCCAGGTGGGGCATATAGGGATGCAAGAGGCACTATCATCATACACACTATTGAGCAATAAGTGAGTTTGATAATGTAACATTTTGTATTTGAATATCATGCAAAAGGGGATCGATTGGGGTAGCTTCTCTGATAACTCAAGCAGAACTGCCCTGACTAGTCAAAGGGCACAAGTATCAATTATCACAACTTAAGACAGGGAGCATACTTAGTATAGGACACCCTTGCATGTTTTGCGTGTGACCCTCAAACCTTGGCACTTCATCTGCTCTGCAATTCCAATTAAAATTTGATTGAATTAATCTATTAATAAAAATGCACTTGTTCTCACTCTCCCCTCCAGTCTCTGTCAACAGTTACTGCAGATACAGCATCCAGCTACCCCTCCTCTTATTGCCCACTTCCTAAAATGAAGTGATCCAACAAGTTTGCAACCTAATGGATAGATCGCACAGAATGAGAAAGTGGGCTGTCAGGCAGATTATTGAAATAGCTTCCATTGGCGTGAAAGCAGCGTGGCCATATTATGGCTTGGCAAATTTATTTTATGTAAGCCTTAACTTTCCCCTTCTCACCTTCCATTTTCCTCTGTTGTGAAAGCCTCCTCCCCTCCACCCCTTGCCGCTCTCTGGGCACCAAGAAAAAAAGAAAAGTACACTCTGGGGTAGAATGTAGAGGTGTGGAAAGGACTTGTAAAATACAGTGCTTCCTCTCTCACTAGCTGCATGTTCTCCTTAAATTTCAATGTGGAATACTCCATCCAGATGTAGATGTCATGATGCATATGTTTCAACATGCATCTCTGCCATGCTGCCTTGTGTTGGCAGAGCATGATTCCCAACCACACCGCAGGGGAGAGAGAGAGAGAGACTGAGACTGCTGCTACAGTCTCAGAGACCAGAATTGTTTGTTCTATGTTTTTTATAAACAATAGGTGGCAATTTCACCAATTAAGTGTGCAGGGAAGCAGCATGTTCAGATCAGATGCACACAGCAGATGCCACAGCATGACTATGCAACATAGAGATGCTGTGTGCTCTTAACCAAGGCAGAATTTTTTCCTAAGGTAAGATTAGCTCAGATAGCATAAAGCACCATTCCATTTCCAACATCACCCACACTAGGGAAAGCCTATCCATCCCTGCATTTAAACTATGTCTCCATCCTGCAACATTAATTCTGATGGCCTGCTGCTTTGCAGTATTTTATAGGATAAGCTTACTATTTTAGCAAGTTTGTGTGGTCAGACATGGACTCTAGGGGCATTCAGATGCCATGATGGATGTTCCAAACACGAATAAATGAGCAATGAGGTTCTGCTGAACCCATGGTTTAAAGATTCTAATTGCCAATGCTCATATTTTAGCTGCATAAATAATAAATGTGGCATATTCCCTATTTTCTTTCACCACTGTATTATTAAGACAATAAAGCCGTTTCAAAGGTTTGGTTATCATGAGCTAATGGCACCTCTAGGGGATCAGTAACACTCCAGGAGACTTCTTATTCTAAAACAAAAACCCCTCACCACCCGCTGTCATTCTCTATTAGTTAATTTCTGCGAGCGTGTGTGCTCAGAGCTTCCTGCTTCCACATGCCACTTGTAGTGCGGGACAAGTTAAGTGATACAACTGCAGGCATAATTAGGTCATGAGGAGCTTCCTGAAGGACAATTTAAAAGAGAGAACGTGGTCAACAAATACAGCTTGGCTAATGCATGCACCCTAGGTAGTAATACCATCTGAACAACGTCTGCAGCTCCTTTCCCTCTGTGGCTTCAAGGCTATCTTTGAAGAGAGCTCCCCTAGAACAGGAGGGACTGGGGAGTGGGCTCTGCCATGCGGAGAGCTGCAAACCCTGCACCTGAAAGGCCTCCATCTCCATACAAACAGCCCAGAGAAACATCATTTACAATAAGGGGAAGGTGACTTTGAAAGAACCGTCAGCCTGCCTGGAAGCATCACTAGATGAGATTTTAAATGCATGTTGACAGAGGAACAGGCTGTGAAGATAGGCTTGCTGCCTGCCACAACAGATGACTTGAGAACATTCTCCATGCGCAACTTTTTTGTGAGGCATCCTCCCCCCTTTGCCAGCTGCCAATCTCGATAATCTTGGCATGACATTATTGGGATGTATGTTTGATTTATTATCCGCTGGGGCATTAAGACAGACCTATTTAACACATCAAAACAGCAGCATTATCAAACAGACCTTCATTTAAGGTGAGTATGCACCGAGGAGAGACTGCCTTATCTTTCATCTCCTGTTTATTTTGGTACTGCAGCAGTGGGTTCTTTAACTAATACTGTCTCTATCAGTTATCAATGCAATAATGAATGGGGAGGATGCCAAAACACACGAAGCTGTAGCACAGTTTAATCCACGCAGTTGGGGTAGCATGGAAGGGGAGCTGTGAGAGTGGGGACCTTTGATGGAAACGCTCTCCTCTCTGACTGTCTGTCTACCAGGAATGCTAAACTGTGACTCTGAATGAAGGAGATTTTCAAGCCCATATCTTACAAATTCTTGTGCAGCATGCAATAGAGTGCACAAGGGGGTTATGCTCCAGCGCAGTATTCGTGGGTGGATGCCAAAAAAAAAAAAAAGGTACTAATTAGACATGGTCATCTGCAATGACTATTAATGAATTCCAAGTGTCTTACATTCCTGCTGGGTAAAAATAAAGGGGGAATTTGTGAGGGCCAGAGAATAGAAATATTCCAAGGCAACTTGGGCTCAAACAAGAACATCATGCCAATACGATGCTTAGTTATGCATTCCCATCTTTGGTGTATCTCTCACTTCTAGACTGATCTAAACTCATTGAATCAATGGGTGGCTTTAATGGGCAGTGGATCAAGCCACTACAGATCACCTAGCAGCAGTCTTATTACTATGAGATCTTGTCCCGTTGACCTTCCAGTCCTCTCCCTCCTCCCCTAGCACTGTGTGTGAAAAAAATACACCCCCACCCCCCGAATGACAAAAAATTTAACGACAAAAAGCACTGGTGTGGACAGCGCTTCATTGGCGGGAGATGCTTTCCCAGCAATGAAGCTACTATCCCCTCATTCGGGTTGGTTTTATTTTGTTTCTGGGACAAAGAGCAGCCACATAGCACACCTTAAGGTGCACAGTGTAGACGTAGCCCTAGACTTCAGCCCCACCACTTTCTCAAGAGGTGTTGTGCAGTACTAACCACTTGGAAGCTAGGTTTGAAGGGATTTTGTGTAAAATGCAAGAGGATGTCATGGGAACCCCTTTTTGTGCATCTTCAAACACCCGTTCCTATCCCCACAGGTTTCATGTACAGATAAGCTCCAGGATACAAAGCTAAATTCACTTAAAGCTCATTTAATCCAATTTTCAATGTGTAATTGTAAGTCACAGAAGTTTTTGCAAAGTTATGCTTCAAAATCAAATCTACTTGCCCTTTCACGGGCATATTCACAGTGCTAGGGGCATGGATTTAAAAGCACAAAATTTAACAAATATTCTCCTTACCATGCAGTTGAATCCTGGAGAACTAGGGAGGAGAAAGGAAACAAAAAAAAAAAAAAATGGAAGAAAAGTAAATATGGTACAGCTCTTCAAACAGGAAAGTGTGACTGTGGGAGTTACCATAAGCTTAACTCCTCTCTCTTGTAAAATGAGAGAGAAAAATCTTTTATCACATAACCACAATTGATAAAAACCATATGGGTTTTTATAGCACTTAAGAACAACATTAATTCAATTTGCTTGGATATGCGCTCATAATCCACATAGAAGAATGTCAGAAGGACTATAAACAAAGGACGTGTTAAAAGGCGAGTAGGTGTCCAACAATGTATCCTGAGGATCAGCATTTGGCTTACTCCTAGTTTTCATGTATGTTCTACCACAAGGGGTAAACCAGGATAGTGATGAAATTTGCTGATAATACTGAATTGGGACCCTTTGAATACATCAGAGGAATACTACAAAGCAACCGTGAGAGCTGAGAATTATGGGCACAAAACAACAATGAGCTTCAGCATGGAAAAACTGCAAGCTAGTGCATCTCGAGGAAAAATTATCCAAAACACAGATGTTCAACTAGAGGGAGAAATCTGGAAGGCAGTAACTAAAGGAGATTGGGGCATGAGTGGACAGCAAATGATACATGAGTCCCCAGTGTAATAGGGCCGCTGGAAGGACAAGTACACAGTGTTGGGCTGCATGTTCCTTTTCTATACAGCTTTGGTATGAGCTCTCACTAGTAAATTATAGCTAGTTCTGGGCACTTTCTTACCAGGATGATATAGATAAACTGGAGGGAGTTCTAAGAAGTGAAACAAAATTATTATGGGGCTGCAAAGATTAGCTCACTGGGGAAAGAGGAAGACAGCAAAGCATAGTGTGTACAATTTGGCTAAGTGAAAACTAAAGGAAGGGGAAGATAGGCCTGTAAATATCTAAAAAAGTTTAACACAGCTCCAAGTGAGAGGCATTATTCTGGGTGCTATAGATTACTTTAATTAGCATAAACTAGATGCAATTAAAAAAAGGAAACTTCAATTTGAATGGCAGGTAGATTGCCTCGCTATAAGCTCTAGAACATTTTTTCAACAGCAGTAGTGAGTCCCAGTGTTTAGGAGTTTTAAAACTGAACTAAAATTAGAACTATGTAATGACATTAACAATCCTGCATTGGAAAGGGCCAATGGACTAGATGGCATAGGTCTAGTTTTATCATTAATCCTAGAAGGCTTTTCAAAATCTGGTCACACTATCTACCCAGGTCACACTATCTACCTAAGACTTACCTGTCTGCCAATTTTTGGGACAGACAGACAAATGCCTGCACCAAGATAAAAGATGTAAGAAATGTAGCACCCTAAAGGGCCCATTTTTAAAATTAATTTTAACGAAAACTAATTAACAGATTGACTTATAAATTCTCAACGTTTTTTCCACACTCCAAGAGTCAGTGAATCATATAATCTCAGGGTTGGAAGAGACCTCAGGAGGTCATAGAGTCCAACCCCGGTTCAAAGCAGGACCAACCCCAACTAAATCATCCCAGTGCTGTAATTCTGGAGAACAGATGACCTGTTCTTCACACAAAGTAATTGAATTCCTGACTGTTGCCTCCATAACTATGCTATGAGCAAAACTCACCTGCCTGCACCACACCTAACACAGTTTGGACACTAGCACAATGTAAACAAGTTTCATTGTATACAAATGAGTTTTCCTGGCCTGCACCATCTCCACTGCCTGCTGCAGCTCTCCAGCAGTTGGAGGTTGCCACTGCAAGCAGATGTGCCACTCTTCTTACGTTCTTCATTTACTGGAATGTGTGGTATAACTCATTGTTAAGACACATCAGTCCAGTTGTCAGGCTGGAGGCTGCCGCTTTATTTTCCAAAGATCAGTGAAATCCAATTTGAAAAGAAAGGCGAGTTCTGCAGTTGTTAGAGAGGTGTGATAATGAAAGCCACTGGAGAGATCGCTGTGGTTTTTCTTTTCACATTTTATCTATAAAACAGCCAGAGGGCTTACAAAGAGTTTACAAGAGTGCGGGTGGAGGGAGTTGGATTGGGAGGGGGGGGGCTAAGCTTAAAAGATAACAGCAGCAATGCACAAACCACTAACTGAAATCTCCAAGCTATCTGCTTGTGCCAACCTTTCTGAGAGAGAATTGTCATTTTCAAGTGCTGCTAAAGAGCAACAGTGCCATCTAGTGCCAAAGGAGCAAACCGAAGCCTTGATCAATCATGCCATGCAACCAGCTCTTCCAGCCTAAGAACAGCTCCATGGTCTTTACTTCACAACTATGTCAACATCTGGCCTCTGAACTAAGCTCTGTTCAAACATCCAAATGAAAATGAGACAGAAGAAACAGCTCAAATCCCATAGAGTAGAGAGGAACCTAATCTCTGGGCTAAAGCCAAGGTTTTAACGCAGTTATGAGGAACATGGTTAGGTAACCATTTACACTACAGTAGCTTACCTGGGTCAGTCAACAACCATGCAGTAGCTTGGTCCCCCTAATTTAGGTATAAATTGTATCTTAGGCACATGCAATATAAGCAACTTTTTGGGATCTCACAACTTAAGAATCTCCTCTGACTTCGAAATTCACAAGTTCCTTCAACCACAACAGTACCAGAGGAAGAAGCAAATCTTGCCCTGATTTGTACAAACCACAGCAACACTGACTGAAACATGACATACCCCAGAGTCCCTTCTGGAAGAATCTATCACAAACTCCAGGGACACTAGGCCCTCAGGTAATTTGCTTTGTATGAGCTTTTAAAATAATTACTAATGACCAGCTCCAAAAAAGGTCTAACCTGCTGTTACTGTTCCCCAATTAATTATTAAAAAGGACCTAATATTTATATAGTGCCTTAGAGCTTTATGAACTACCATCTGTACCTACAAGGCTGGCAGCCTATGTGCTGTTACGTCCGATATACTAAGCAAGGTGAATAATTGGGTAAGAGACTTAAGGAATATCTAGGTGCAGCAAGAGTTTTTGATAATCCCCTAAAAAGAAAAGGAGTACTTGTGGCACCTTAGAGATTAACAAATTTATTTGAGCATAAGCTTTCGTGAGCTACAGCTCACTTCATTGGATGCATACAGCAGAAAATACAGTGGGAAGATTTATATACACAGAGAACATGAAACAATGGGTGTTACCATACACACTGTAACCAAAGTGATCACATAAGGTGAGCTATTACCAGCAGGAGTGCAGGGGCAGAAGGGGGAGGGGGGAACCTTTTGTACTGATAATCAAGGTGGGCCATTTCCAGCAGTTGACAAGAACCTCTGAGGAACAGTGTGTGTGTGTGTGGGGTGGGGGGGAATAAACATGGGGAAATAGTTTTACTTTGTGTAATGACCCATCCACTCCCAGTCTTTATTCAAGCCTAAGTTAATTGTATCCATTTTGCAAATTAATTCCAATTCAGCAGTCTCTCGCTGGAGTCTGTTTTTGAAGTTTTTTTGTTGAAGAATTGCCACTTTTAGGTCTGTAATTGAGTGACCAAAGAGATTGAAGTGTTCTCCGACTGGTTTATGAATGTTATAATTCTTGACTTCTGATTTGTGTCCATTTATTCTTTTACGTAGAGACTGTCCAGTTTGGCCAATGTACATGGCAGAGGGGCATTGCTGGCACATGATGGCATATATCACATTGGTAGATGTGCAGGCGAACGAGCCTCTGATAGTGTGGCTGATGTGATTAGGCCCTATGATGGTGTCCCCTGAATAGATATGTGGACACAGTTGGCAACGGGCTTTGTTGCAAGGATAGGTTCCTGGGTTAGTGGTTCTGTTGTGTGGTGTGTGGTTGCTGGTGAGTATTTGCTTCAGGTTGCGGGGCTGTCTGTAAGCAAGGACTGGCCTGTCTCCCAAGATCTGCGAGAGTGATGGGTCATCCTTCAGGATAGCTTGTAGATCCTTGATGATGCGTTGGAGAGGTTTTAGTTGGGGGCTGAAGGTGATGGCTAGTGGCGTTCTGTTATTTTCTTTGTTGGGCCTGTCCTATAGTAGGTAACTTCTGGGTAACATTCTCAGTAAGAATCAGGGTGTTAACCTTACTATGCTGGTCAGATTCCAGATCAGTTAATTCAGCCTGGCTAAATATAATTTGCCTGAGGGAAGAGGGCAAATGGAATTTTGCAAAGCTGAGTTAATTGCTTTCTGCCTACCTGACTAAGTTTCCTTTGTAATTCGCAACTAAATATAGATTTCTGATATTCTGTTCCTGATAATATTGTATTATATTTAGACTTGGAAAGATTAGATTTTTAGTTATCAGTAATTGTGGTGAAAATCAACATTCATCAATTCACATCAACCAATAAAAAATAGTTCCATTGATAACAGAAATTTACTAATTGGCAAAGTAAGAAAAATGCTGCTTGAGAACTTAGAGTTTGATTTAAAGCTAAAATTGACATATGACAGTCTGTGTTTGTTATAAAACTAACTTTTTGAATCTCAGTATCTACTCATTAAATAATTCTGACCCCTCCATAATTTCCTCAACTGTAAAAATTTAAACTGATAATCTAAAAAATGCTTAAAACCCATAATTTTGCACAACTGTGAAAATTTAATCTTAACTAATATTGATTTATCTATCACAATGATATAAAAAACTGGATTCTGCCAAGTCTAGTTATATTGCTCGGCAGTCTTGAACAGTTGTTACCTTCCTCCCCAGATGTGACAACATTACACTAGTGATGACATGATCCAGATGTATAGATGGTATATGTAAAGGCTTTTGACATAATAGATACTGTAGCCATATAGAAAGACCGATACTAACAAATGCTTTTCAAGTCCTTTCAAAGGACTTCCTACCAGTACAAAGTGTACTGAGTACTATTATTTGTATTAAAGTAGCACCTAGAAGCGTCAGGTGAGATCAGGAACCCCATTGTGCTTGGCACTGTACATATACTTATCAAGAGACAATCCTTGTTTCAAAGAGTTTACAGTCTAATTAGTGAAAGACCAAGTATGGGAGGGGAAACGGAGGCATAGGCAGGTGAAGTGATTTGCCCAAGGTCTCTCAGCAGTTCAGCTCTCCTGACTCTCACCCTATCTACTACCAGAAAGTCAAGGCTACTCCATTTACAATACTTCTTGTCAGTACTCATTGGATTAACTATATGCTGCTAACATTTTAACAAAAGGGCTCCCAGAAAAGTGTTCCCTTCATAGCTACACAAGCCCATTGATAAACCCCTTGTATCACTGGAGTGTCTGCTTGCAAAAGAAAGATGAGAGATAGGAGAATCTATTAATTTGTTTTCCATTTGAACAAAACCACTTTCTCACAGCTGTAACTGAGGAAGGATGCAACACCACTTGGTACAGAAACTGATAATAGATGCACTTGCCTGGAAGTGTTAATACTTTATAAAACTATACTGAGCAGAATGAAAATGCAGCATGGTATTTAGCTTGTACCATATGAAGTGTAGATCTTCGCCATCTTTCACAGTGGTCCTTTACAAAAACACCATAGTAATCAGTTTATTCATATTTATAAAGAAAAAACACCCATTTCCCAAGTCTCTAGGTATATT
The DNA here is from genome assembly GCF_965140285.1 of Lepidochelys kempii. NCBI lineage: Eukaryota > Metazoa > Chordata > Testudines > Cheloniidae > Lepidochelys > Lepidochelys kempii. Next base: position 17,836,988 of record NC_136394.1, on the reverse strand, counting down.
TACATTTAAAATAAAATAAATTGCTGGCAGCAAATCCCAATCTGCAATCTATAGATATCAGACAAACTCAAACAAGAAATATCCACCAATCATAATCAGAAGGCTCTCCCCTGAACCCTCAGTCATCCAAAAACCTGAAATAAACAGATTCTAAAGGTCAGATTCTGACTCTAATGTACTAAACAAGGGGAGTTTACATGTACATCAAGAAAATGATTCAGACATCTATAATTGGAGCTAAAAGAATATCTCAGCTGCCGTTCAGCCCTTAAATCCTGCTGCCTGGCAGGATGGAGTCTATTGAATTAGATTCCCTGTAATAAGCAACATCCTTTTACTAAGACAGGGGCCAGGACATTATCTTAGTCATTAGAGCAACTGTATTCACATATATCCATATCTCTGTGAAATCTATTTGGTGTAGACCTGCTGTGACATAACAGGAGCTGCACCTAATTTTTGGAAAGAGACAGGTTTTAGTTTTAGCATTACTTTCACATCTTGTATAAAAGATTTCAACTTACCAACAAGAGTTTAAGCCCAGACACTATGCTCCACATCATGGGTCAAATTCTTCCCCATGTAACCCCATAGATTTACACTGGGGATGAATTTGGCCCATTAAATTCATGATTCTTGTGGTGAATGCAGAAGGCTTATTGACTAGTGCTGTGCAGAACACAGTAACATTCAGCCAAGCACACAAGCCAGTGAACATCTGTTCTCTAGTTACCAGTCTCTTCAGCATTTGCCCCATAGAAAATCTCAGCACCTAAACTACTACGGGATATTTCTGCAACTACACAGAAAGCAGAGCCTAAGGCAATGAGAATTTTCTACAGTAAGAGCATCTCTAAACTGATCATTCATATTTCACAGAAAGCCTATCAGAGGCATTTTATCCACCTGAATGTATCTGACCCCCTGTCCTCCCCTCCCCTTCCATCTTTTTTAACCCATTCCATGGTGTACTGTACTTTCTACAGGGTTAATTTAATACATCATCAGTAAACTTTCTATTAACAGTTTAAAAAACTTACTATGTCTCCATAGCATGTGGTTCCTTTGTTCTTTCTGGTGACGGCACATGCAGGAGTATCTCTTCTGCCTTCTTTTTCTACCACTTGGTTATTTTCTTGTATCACTCTTCCATCTTTCCGGCCCTTTCCTTTTCTTTTTCCTCACTGGGATATTTTTAAAATCAAATCTTTCCCTCCTCCCCTTTCTTTTCTTTCTCTCTATTTTTCTCACACCATTCACGCTCTCTACCCCTACACACTTATGCAATTGTTCAGACTTTCTTTCCAATGTTTCAACTAGGGCATGTACCTCCATTCCCTTGACCCATCCCCCATACATGCCCACTCAACCTCATTTGTTCCCTCCAGATATGCACTCAAAGGTGACCACTATGGAAAAGGAAGATTTCTTTTTTCCCTTTCTGGATTTTCAAAGGTTCTCAATACCTGATTCAGAGAAAGTACTTGAATCCATATCTCCTTTCCCATTTCCTTTTCTGAAGAAGAATTGATTTGTCTCCACTCTGGGTACACTGAAATTGCATTCAGCTGGCTCTACTTGATCTAGCTGCAGCCTCGGCAGAACCAGCTTAGTCCAATCAGCTATTTACCAGGGACTCGGTGGTAGGAAGCTGCTGCAGGGAGGGATGTGATATTGGGCAGTGTCTGCTCAGAAAATAGAGAGAAAATGAAAACATGAATGTATATATATGCTAGGCTGGACCTTGATGTAAGCAGAGGAGAAAACTGTCTCAGGGAAAGGGTTTTTTATGCTTTTGCCACCCTAGGTTGTAGCATAGCTTGCCTGTAAGGGAGGATTCTCTTTACGGTTTCAGGGAGATGAAGGATTGCTGCATGAAAAGTACAGGAGAATGGCTTACACCATCTATAGTGTTTTGTTCCTGGCACAAAATTCTGTGTTTGTAGGGCCCTTGGCATGATTATTACTGAGATATGGGACAAAATGTGCTTTATGCTGCTGATATACAGGTCATGATATTAGGTACTAAATGAATGAGGGATGCGCAGTTCCCTAAAGTTTTGTTGGTGTTTCCTGAACTACTGTGTAAGTTGCTGTGAAACTGAGTTAGAATCTGTGCCTACCCAGCCCCTCTCTGAGAGCAATGTGGACTGGGAAATGCAGTCCAGTTTAGCAGCCATTTTGATCGGTTCTGTGATGATGCATGAAGAGGAGGCATCTTGGGCTGTAGAACTAGTCTAGTCTAGCTGCTAGTACTCATGTTTGAAGCAGGAAGAAGTGCTAAATAACTGTGTGGATTGGAAAGCCTGCATCCCCCACTTAAAACCATGGTCTATATTATTAATCTACTCCATATACTTTAAAGAAATAAAGTCTGAACTTTTCCAACCAAGCGCACTTGCTGTCACCAGCTTTGCCAAGTAATGCTTGAGTAAGGTTATACAAAAGCCATTTTGCTTAAATGGGGAGAGAAGCCACTTATGTTTGTCCTGGTAGGAAGTATAAGTAACCTCAGCTGTACTAAAATAACAGAATATACATATACTTCATTTAAAAAAAACTGTTAAAAGGACATTAATGTTGCAAAGTCAGGGGTTCAGGTGAGGAACATCCGGAATTAAGGTTGCCCAGGCAACTTTGATTCAACCCCCTTGTGTGCATACATTATGATAGTCTATCACATACTGTTTTTTTTCCATGCCAGGGGCCTGTTATATGCTAATGCCCTAGCTCCCCCCTGAGCCTTGCATTTGAGTTGATGAGCACATATGTTCCAAATGAGCACCGAATGTGAGGGGTCAGAAAGAGAGAAACAGACACATACATTAGGTCCTGGATGGTTTTGTAGGTAGTAATGGGCAGCCAGCACAGAGCACAGGTGTAATAAATTTTCCTGGCCTACTCAGGAAACAGGGAGATGCATTCTGTATTTGCTGAACAGGTTTCTAAATGCTAGTAGTTGGTCGCTTATAGCAAAGTGAGAGGTTTCAGAGTAGCAGCCGTGTTAGTCTGTCTTCACAAAAAGAAAAGGAGGACTTGTGGCACCTTAGAGACTAACCAATTTATTTGAGCATACGCTTTCGTGAGCTAAAGCTCACTTCATCGGATGCATACCGTGGAAAATATTTAGCTCACAAAAGCTTATGCTCAAATAAATTGGTTAGTCTCCAACGTGCCACAAGTACTCCTTTTCTTATAGCAAAGTGAATCTCAATGGATCTCTCTGTGTATCCTACTTTTACCATTTCTCTAGGTGTGAAAGCATATTCCTGTCATAAGTCCCTGCTAAATTGGAACACTGGCATATTCTACACTGACCGTCAGAGTTCCTGCTCTTCACATGCAGACCTAAAATTTACCTAGAATCCTTGATCATTTTAAGAGCAGTTACTGTCAAGTATGAGGTTGTCTTTCCCCCCCACCCCAGCTGTGTCACTGACCATAACTGTAAACAAAGAAGGGTCGCTTAACATGATCTTGCCCTGTCTCATGTGACTTAAGAAAAGTAGATACAGTGATCTAAAGTACAAAAGGGAATGAGAATGTGAAAATCCAGATTAAGTTCTGGAGAAAAGATACTCTGCCTTTAAGTGAAAGTGACTTTTTATGTCTGTCTTTCTGCAGATACTATATTAGAGAGGCTGACATAAGATATTCCCCAGAGGCCCAAATCCAATTTTAAATCAAACATAAAAGACTATCTTGTGAAGGCCAAGAATGAATTGGTTCTGCCAAAAGAAAAATTAGCACAGACACACAAGTTTATTTCCAGCCAGTCTCTTAAAATAACTGCCTTTTTGTTTAATCATCCTGATCTGATTTTTAAGCGTAGTAAGGATTCAGAGCCTGAAATGACCAGTCTGTTCCAGGACCACATCCATCTGTAAACCTGTTGCACACAGTGACTCCTAGCCAGGATTACTTTAGTTAGCATTGAGATGGGTCATTCCTTGACCCCCTTAATTTGTATTCACTGAGAATACTTTAACCATAGGCGCCGACTTCTGCTCCTGCCGGTGGGTGCTCGACCCCTCTCTTCCCCTGGCCCCGCCCCGACTCCACCCCTGCCCCACCCCCATTCCAACCCCTTCCCCAAAGTCCCCGCCCCAAATCTGCCCCCTCCCTGCCCCTATTCTAACTCCTTCCCCAAATCCCCACCCCGGCTCCGCCTCTTTCCCACCTCCTCCCCTGAGTGCACCACGTCCCCACTCCTCCCCCCCCCTCGCTCCCAGCACACCGTGAAACAGCTGTTTGGTGGCATGAAGTGCTGGGAGGTAGGCAGAGGAGCAGGGATGCGGCACGCTGAGGGGAGGAGGCAGAGGAGGAGGTGAGGCGGGACAGGGCAGGGAGGGAGGGGAGCTTGGCTGCCGGTAAGTCCAGAGCATCTGCTAATTTTTCCCCATGGGTCTCCAGTCCTGGAGCACCCATGGAGTCAGCACCTATGGCTTTAACCCTAATCCAAATACAAAAATGTATAGGCTAAACAATGATGTGTCTCCTGCGTTTCCTTCCATTTTCATCTTTCAGAAACTGCAGCAGTTTTGCTTCTTGGGTATCATGTTACTTCAACACACAAGGAGTTCTCATGCTATAGCTATTGACCACTGGAGAAAGGTCAAGGTTAAGTCTATTATTACACCTCAGCACCTACTGCCATAATGGATGATAATGCCATGAGATGACCAACAAAGCTGTCTGTTAAATATATTTATATAATATCATAATCTTCAATGCTTCATACTTCTGGCCTCATCACATTTCAGATTACCTACATTCAACAGACATGTACAAGTAACACATGAAGATGTTGAGTTAGCCTCAGGCGCTTTACTATTACCTAAGCTGCTTTGGTAGCTATTAGTACCAAATTTGGAATTTGGTAGAATTCCAGCAAATGCATTGGCAGGATAAATCTCTGTAAGCTATTTAAAGTGATATAGTGATACATTTTCTGTGGCTTTATAATAATTTTACTCCAAGTCAGTGTCACCAATATCACCAATATATTTCCCACAGACAAAGGCCAGTTTAAAAACCTCATTCCCTGATTCCTCCTACCTAAATCCTTTTTATTTTCTTAAAGATCCTCTGCTTCCTTTTTAGAGCCATGTAGATGCCCCATCTACTCCCTCCCTGTGTCACTTTACACTCCCACAATCCTGTGCTGTCACCATAATTCTTCTGGGCAAGGAAGAGTGATTGGGACTCCTTTAAAGCTCATCAACAGCTCTCTTTAATGTCAGAGGAAGTGTTGGTGAGAAATGTAGAGCAATCCTACCGTCCACTATCAGCTGAGTTCCGTGGCACTTCTAGCCCTAGTTGTTATTTATGCGAGTAACATTGGTAAGATTATGCTTCACAGATGCAGGACAACATACTGAGAGTCACATACTCACCATAACTTTGTAGCGTTTCTGACAGATTTCCTTGGGGTAAACACCATACAGAACCCAAATAAATAGAGCACTCAAGCTGTATCACTGCTTCTCCTCCTTCCACTGTCTCAGGAGCTCCCACTAACCTAATATTTTTAAACCATGAGACTGTCCTCAAAGTCAGTGCTTTGATTCCCCACCTCACCCTGTGATGCACTGTACCTCAAAATAGCATTCCAAATCCCCCATATTCACTACTGTTATATGATTCACATGTTTTGTACAAAGTATGCCTTGGAAAATTATAATCTGTTGAGCATCATTGTTCTGTCAAAATGTATGTATCATAATTGTAAATGAAGCTGAGATTTTCTTTTATGTTTGTTACTGAAACATGTGTGTCGTGAGTCTGGGAAACGCCCACAGACGAGCTCTTCAATAGCAACAAAGGAGTGGCCAACATCCAGCCAGTGAAAAAAGCAAAGAGAATGTTAGGAATCATTAAGAAAGAGAGAGGTTATAAGACAGAAAATATCATATTGCCTCTATATAAATCCATGGTATGCCCACATCTTGAATGCTGCCTGCAGATGTGGTTGCCCCATCTCAAAAAAGATATATTGGAATTGGAAAAGGTTCAGAAAAGAGAAACAAAAATTATGAGGGGTATGGAATGGCTGCCATATGAGGAGAGATTAATAAGACTGGGACTTTTCAGCTTGGAAAAGAGATGACTAAGGGGAGATATGATTGAGGTCTATAAAATCATGACTGGTGTGGAGAAAGTAAATAAGGAAGTGTTTACTCCTTCTCGTAACACAAGAACTAGGGGTCACCAAATGAAATTAATAGGCAGCAGGTTTAAAACAAACAAATGTAAGTATTTTTTCACACAATGCACAGTCAACCTGTGGAACTCCTTGCCAGAGGAGGTTGTGAAGGCCAAGACTATAACAAGGTTCAAAAAAGAACTAGATAAGTTCATGGAGGATAGGTCCATCAATGACTATTAGCTGGGATGGTGTCCCTCGCCTCTGTTTGCCAGAAGCTGGGAATGGGCAATAGGGGATGGATCACTTGATGATTACCTGTTCTGTTCATTCCCTCTGGGGCACCTGGCATTGGCCACTCTCAGAAGACAGGATACTGGGCTAGATGGACTGTGGTCTGACCCAGTATGGCCGTTCTTATGGTGGTATTCCACTCCATTATCCACTCAGGCCCCTAGATCGGTGTCCATGACAATAATTTGTTAGATCACTATAGATTAACTCAAACACTAATGGAAGACGAACATCTTCATTCCAGTAGGCCAGCTGCTCCAGCCCATGGGTGCTCATGGATCTATACCTGCAACTTGGAAAAAGGCACTGCTTTTATTTAGTAGCACTAAATCAGTCCATCTTGCCCTGTTTCTCTAGCAGTCTCTTCTTCTTCTTCAATGCTTAGCCGAACAGTTGGCTGTAACAATCATTCACCATTTGGTCCGTTCCTGTGCAGCCACACGGGCTTGACAGCCCGGGAGTCCAACATCGGAAAGATTTGATGAATCCGTGTGATAGAGGGTCTGCCTCTGGGCTGCCTTCACCCCTCAGTTGGTAGAATTTTATCTCAGATGTTACAAGCCACCTGGAAAATGGCATTTGCTGGAACATCTTGTGGCATTCTCGCGATATGTCCAAAAAGCATAAGATGACATCTGTGGACAATGGCCCCAGTAGTATGTAGACTGGAGTGACCATAAACATCTGCATTACAAATGAAGTAATTCCACTTTATGCCCAGTATACGGCGTTGGCATTTTGTGTGGAAAGCCTCCAGCTTTGCCCAGTCTGAGCAGCGTGGTTCCATGTTTCACACAGTACGGACAGGATACAGTTAAAATAGATCCTGATCCTGAATAGGTCTCTTCTTCCAGCCTTCTTACTCTGCCTCCAGTAAAAGGGAAACTCCCTCCTCTTTATGAAAGGCACACTACATTTTAATCACTCTATTAATAGCACAACACATTACAAAGTCTTGTAACAGTTGCCACTGGCATCTGTGCTGGGATTGGTTCCTGAATGAAAAGACAGCTTCCCTTCTCACTCCTATGTGGGGAAACAAAATACTGGGAAGAAAAATTTAAGATCACTATCAGCTACGTTTGCCACCTCTGAGGTATAAAAAACTAGGACATCCAGAATGATCCTGAGACCACAAAACTGGACACCTGGCATCATGTATTGAGCACACTTCCAGATTTCCTGACTGCTACCTCAAAAAAGGGACAATACTGGGAAACCCTGGACAGGTGGAAACCCTATTCTCATCATTTGTACCACTGGAAGAGCTATATAGGACCCCCATGGAGTGCATTGGCACAGCTCCTAAATTGGCCAGAGGGGTCACGGTTAGTGTTGCAAGGCTTCAATTGTTAAGATCATATGCTTCTGCCTTTACAGTACTTCCAATTCTTGCCAGTCCAGACAGCAAGAGACAAGAGGCAATATTCTCAGCTGGCGAAAATTGGCGTGACTTCACTGACTTCAATGGAATTCTACCAATTCACATAAAATGAGCATCCAGTAGTGCAATTGTTAGATTGTGGCCATATTTCCTAAGTTACGGTGCAGGGTACTCTGACTCCACCTGGTCCAAGATTTTCTTAATTAAACATCTGCAGGTCTCTCTTAATTCTGACAGTCTCTTCAGTTACCTTCACAGTTCACATTATGTTATGGTGAAGGTTAAGATTTTGTCACCAGTATTTTTAGTAAAATCACGGACAAGTTGTGGGCAGAAAATGAAAAATTAACAGAAGCCCGTGACCTGTCTGACTTTTACTAAAAATATCCTGAGTGGGGGGGCTAACAGTTAGAGTACCCTGATGCTCTTGCCCCGGGGGGCTGCTCCGGCCCCAGCCACTGCTCCTGCAGTGGGGACTAACCAGCTGCCGCTCTGGGGGCTGACTGCTGGCCACTGCTCTAGTCCCTCTGCTGCTCCTGAGGATAGGGGTGACAGCTGCTCCAGCTCTGCTGCTGCAAGAGGCTGAAGCTGAAGAAGTCATGGAGGTCCATTAAAGTCATGGAATCCATGATTTCTGTGACCTCAATGACAGAATCAGATCCTTTGTTATGGTCTAATTATGTTGGTTTTCAGTGCTAATCTCTCTGAGTGAGATGAGCACTGTCGTTTGAACGTGAGAAAGATGAGATAAGTATATGTTGTTTTTTTACTATAGGAGTCTGCTAGACGTTTTCCACTTAAATAATTTTCCAGCAGAGAGATATTACCTTCAAGTACAAGAAGATAACTAACTACTCTTTCAGGAGTACTTTTAAATGGTGATGGATAAAGAATCCAGGCTGTTTGGACTGAGAAATTATGTTAATTTGTGTGCAGATAAAAGTAAGATATGAGCAATGTAATATATTATATATTTTCCCCAACAATCTTCTTAAATCTTTCTCCTGCTCCTTAATCTGCAAGCAGCTATAAACTGCATTTTATCATTTTTTAAATGGCTTGCCTTACTGAGCAGAAAGAGTTGAGAGATTTGGAGAAAAACATCATTCATTCATTGTTTGAAGCAGTATCTTATTCTAGTCAATAGGGCTCTTTTCCCTGGGGTAGATGAATCCCTTCACTGCACTGAAGTGACTTGTATAACCAGCATGCTTACTTTGGGCTGCATGTACTGTCAGTCCACACACACCTCTTAGACCTATGGGAAAATGTGGTATTATTGGCCGCCCTGAGTTTCTTTAGAAGAGCTATGGATCCAATGTATTTTTTTGTTTGTTTGTTTTTGCATTTAAACTGTTACCATTATTCATAAGCGAGAGTGAATTTAGGAGCCTATTTAGCCAATTTCACTACAAGTTCAGCCTCTTCCCACAAACAAAGTCCTTTTCTCCGAAAATCCAGGATGAACTCTTGTCTTCTACACTGCCATCCTTAAGCTACTTTCCAAGTGGGGCAACACAATCTAACTTAACCCAGCAGGGGAAGTATCTAAAATTAGCAGTGGTACAAATTGGCACTCCTTTTGCAGCCTCAAAAGAGGAAAAGGACTGAATGGGCTGTAAATTATCCTCTGAATTCTAGTATCAATCCCTTTAACTCAGATTTGAGGGACGCGTTGGTGGGGAAGTAGGTTGACAGTATAGTATAGTCAGTGGCCATGCCTGTTATGTGGATAAATACGGAATTTTACATTCCAGTGCTATCAGTACTTAAACCAAATGATAAATCTCCCAATTCTCAATGGAGGTGAAGGTTTGTAGAAATATTAATGTAATCTTCCTATGTGTCTTCAAATAATAAATGCTAGTTTTCCCCCTCCAGACAAAAGATATAAATCTAAGAATGTGACTAGAGAAGTTCTGGGGAATTTATGTAATGTCATTTCATATAAGGAAAATATGGTAAATCACATGTAAATCAAAAGAAGTATCTTTAAAGAGAGCTGGTGAAACTCAAATTTGTCCCAAGATATAAGGATCAATCTACAACCCTTGTTCACATGATTAAAATTTACTTTGTGAGGAAGACAGCTAATGTGAGTTAGGAATGGCCTCTGGGGAGAAAACAAACAAACAAACGTAAGACCAATAGAAGTGTTTTCATTATTACTTTGTAATCCCAATGGAAACTTTTTTTTTTTTTAGACAAGCATTCTCACACAGTGTTTGCAACCCCAAGACTGCAGCATTGAGATCTTGAAAGTGACTCGAAAGAAAAGCAAAACTGACTTCACTTACTTTCATTTCCAAGTAGAAAGAAACATAAATAAAGGGCATAAACAATGAAAAAATTATAAACATTTTTTAAAAATCCGGTTTGAATATAACACAATAAAGTTGGTGATAGTAACTTCAGGAAGGAACTAATGTTTTTTTAAAAATGTTTTTAAAATTGATAGCATCCCTCTAAGAAATTTTATTTATTTAGCGTGTGCATAGTCGTCTAGCCAAGCGATGGCATCTTCAGTGGCATGATGCAGTTCTTCTGGGCCACCGCTGAACCTAGTCAGCAGGCATTCATCGACAATGTGTGTCACCGTCTGTGTTGCACCACAGCTGCACAAAGGGCTGTCACGAAAGTCCCAGTGATACTGGTTTGCTGCACAGAGACCTTGCCTGATCCAGAACCTGTTCAACACGGACCATTGACGACAGGGTAGGTCAAAACCAGGCAGGCAAATTGTGGGGTCGGCGACGGGGGACTGGTTGGGGATTATAACAGATACCCATTCCTCTCGCCAGAGGGTTTCCTCCCTAACATCCTGGCATGGCGGATGAGACCATAATGGGCGACATGACGGCCAACGTGCAGCTGGTGGTTTTAAAAGGTCATTATGCAGCGGCAGGCTTGAAATGCCTGATTACACTTATAAAGGTTTGTCAAGTGGGTACTGCACACTTCAGTGATGTGTACAATCACTCTGACCTGTGAAGTGTGAGCAGTAATTGAATTATCTTTGGCTTATGTATGATTGATAGTTGGGCATAGACCTGTGTCTTGTCAGTTTTTAAAAATATATACATAAACTCTTATTTCTGTATTGTGGTTACGAAATTGACTTTTAAGATTACATCATCCCCCAAACCCATAGAAAAGAATTATGGGAGGGGAAAATGTGCTGAAACATGGCAAGGCAGAAGTAGTTTGCCGCAACACAGAGAAGATAGGGGGATGGAAGAGTTTGGAGGTCGCACAGAGGGACTATGGGCAAATTCTGTGTGCGGCATGGCAGTTGCTCCACATTGTTGCCTCCCCTTTTTGCCCCAACAGCACAGTTCCTTCCCCAGACATGCCAACTCTTATGAATTTATCGCGAGAGATGCAATTTCTAAGTAAAATTAAGCCTCACTCATGATCTCAGGATAGAACTCTCAAAAGCCTCCAGGTGCTACTGCAATATAAATAATAAATATCTGATATGTGCATTGGGGTGTGAGCTACTGCCTTCAAAGTCCTTTCCAGTTTGTCTGAGCTGTGTATTAGCAAATAGCAATAGCAAAAAGAGAAGGGGAAGAGAAAAGCAAAGAACTAATCTTCAGCTTCCTTGACTTCAGAATTTTATATGCACATGTAACCAACAAAAGATTTAGAGATTGAAATTCAATAATATCTTCACTTCCTGTCACAGGAAAGAGCAAGAGAGTGACACAAATTCCTCAAGAGTGACGAGTTCGGTGGATGCGCTCTAGAAGGAGTTCTATCTATTCCACCATGACCAGAAGATGATGGCTAGATATGGGGAGTGTTATAGATATGGGGAGGGATAAGCAAGATATTTGGGGTTCCATAAGGAACTCCTCATGGTGTGTGTGAGGATGTGGAAGTAGAGTCAACATACATGAAAAGCAATAATGGTAGTGTACTGTTCAAATGCACGTAGTGCTGAATCAGTACATCTCTAATTATTATTTATCTGTCTGGCTAGGCAGCATAGCATTTAAAACCTAATTTGTTGTATAATTTAATTTGAATTGAATCTCCCATAAACACATGACTCACTAAGCTAGCTGTACATTTCACTTGCCATCTTTCTGCATAGGTGCTGTAGGAGCTGAACCAACCACTTGCTCTGTGCTATCACCAAGGTGCAGTAATTCCTTGGTGTGATAGTAGGGGATCTCTCTGCAGGAACATTTGGAAAATGTGTTTTCTCAAAGCCACAATACAAAGAAACAAGTTTCTCCCTCTACTAATGCTATTGTTTACAAAAAGATTTGGGTATAGTGCTTGCAGCTGTATCCCCTCAGGTAGTTAACATGTACCGCATATGCTGGCATTTTCTTCTGTTACTCCAAGATAACAAGTGTTAAAGGCATCAGCCCACAGTAAGGACTAAGTCCAGAGTAAGCCTAAAGTTTATAAACAAATTCTGTCTGAGTGATGCAAGCTGACTTTCATGACTCAAGGCTCAGAAATACTAAGGCTACATGGTAAATGTGTGTCAATAAAGACATTGTACTCTAAATGCTGATTATGGTCTTGGTCCTGAAAACCCTTATTTATGAACCTGAATAACTTTGCCCATGTGTGTAGTCCCTCTGAAATTCTCTTTCATCCTTATAGCCAGCGGGAGGGGGAAGGTGCCAGTGAGAATTTTGCATGTGTGTGGTGTATTAGGGCTCAATCCTTCAATGCTTTGTGCCAGGAGTGATGCTGCTGTGGGTACTATGTACACTTTGATAGAGGCTGAGCACCTCACAGGTTCAGGCCCTCAAACATGATAGACTGAAAGCCCTCCTTTCACACCCAAAAGTCCCAGGAGCCTTCTAAGAACCCAAGTCTGTAAACACGTGAGCAAGGGTGCTCAGATGGGAGGGAGGTTTCCAAAAAGTGAGTCCTGTACAACGACTTCAGAAGAGCCCAGTATGTGCCTGACCAAGAACACAGTCTGGTTTGTAAATCTGGGGCCCAGTTCTGCAATGTTTATTCACCTGAGGATCCCTGTTGAAATCAAAGTATGACTCTTGTGGGTACAGCTATCTAGCTGTCTTAGCGTCGCCAACTTTCATGAGTCTCACAATAATTGCTCTTAAAGTTCCAACTTGTGTGAATTGTGTGAATACTAGATCCAGTTGGAAGAATTCTGACTAAACATGTTTGCCAGTTTATCAAAACAGAAACCTTCTGTGAGGATTGTTCTATTTTGATGAAGTTCTGACAGAACCCAGGCAGGATTCAAAACCTGTGTGGGCACCAGGGCTGGATTAAGGTTATGAGGGGCCCAAGGCTAATGGGAGGGAAGGGACTAAGTATGAATTACATATTGCAAAAAAATTATGAAGTCATCAAACATTTATCTACATACATACTTACATATTTATTTACGTAAAATTAACAAGTTTATTCTGTTCTCACTTCACTCAATTCTTTAAACAGATACTTCTGAGTAAGAGGTAGCAGGAGGGATGCGATGCTGTCCTTCTCTTAGGCCTCCTTCCTCCGAGGTATGTGCTCATCTGTATGAGGATGAACACTGCAACATTCCCCATCTTGCTCACCTCTTTCCACCTGGTGCTTCTACCATCAGCTCTCCATATGGCACAGTGCAAAGCCAAGCCCTGTAGGTGTTTCCCCCAAGCTATGGACGCTACACCACATACCCTATCTCACTCTGACTGCAGTCTAGGAGGCAGCCAACTTTTATTATAAAAAGAAAAGGAGGACTTGTGGCACCTTAGAGACTAACAAATTTATTTGAGCATAAGCTTTCGTGAGCTACAGCTCCGATGAAGTGAGCTGTAGCTCACGAAAGCTTATGTTCAAATAAATTTGTTAGTTTCTAAGGTGCCACAAGTCCTCCTTTTCTTTTTGCGGATACAGACTAACACGGCTGCTACTCTGAAACCAGCTATTATTATGTAAAAGAAAACCACTCAGGTGTAAAATCCACTGAAGTAGAGGAAGTCGTAGTGGGAAAATTACATTGAGGGGCCTTGTATTTTAGGCTGTCTTGCTCTGAAAGCTGCCTCCCAGCGTTGCACTGTCTGAGGACAATGAATTACTGTTTTCACATTGAACCAACATATTATTTGTAGGATGATACCCAGTTTGTGTAGTTAATCTCCAGTGATTCACCACATGAGGCCATTCTGTCACCAAGTTCTTCCACAATTAGAATAATAAAATAGAATCATAGGACTGGAAGGGACTTTGAGAGGTCATCTAGTCTGGTCCCCTGCACTCATGGCAGGACCAAGTATTATCTATTCTAGAATGTGTGATAAGCAGCTCTGACATGAAGTTTTTAAAGCATGAGTTCTGTGTGCACCGGCTGCCTATGGTTTACATTTGTTTGTTTTAAGCTTTCTGTAAGAAAGAGGTAACAGCTAGAAGTGACACAGATCTTTAGATGTTTCCCCAGACATAATATTTAGCACTTCTGTACTATGTTAGCTCTTCAAAATCACTGTACAAATATTAAACAAACTTAATCTAAAGGCTTTCAGCTTTGGAATGGCTAGCAGTTGACAAAACAGAGCTATTCCCTGTTGTGTTCTCTGCCCCCTGAACAAAAAGACTTCATTGAAAATCAGCATCTTAAAAGAACCATTAAGGATTCAAAAGAACAGTCCAACCAAGGCTGCTGTAGTGACACCCTTGTTACATTAGGTCTAGTATTTGTTTAAGGCTGGTGTAGAATGAAGGGAGAGCTTTCTGTTTTGTTTGCATGTGTAAATCAAGCAGACCTTGCTTTTTTTTTCTTCTTCTTCTTAAAGTGCTCAGAGTTTAGGGAAGGAAAGTGAATGAGCTTCTGCTATGGCAGGTGTGAAAAAGCAGAAGGGACCAAAATCTATTCTTGTGCAAAAATCTGTTCTCCCTGAAGTCAATAAGACTACACAGGTGTAACTCTCAACAGGAATTGGCCTGTGTTCTCATTCCCTTCTCAAATCACACACATTCCATGTTTACCCAACATTTTCCACTTGGGAAAGAAGTTAGTTTGAGTTGCGGCAGAAAAATGAGGACTAACTGCAGGTTTATTTAGCTTTACGTTTTTGGAATGAAACTCAAAAGAAATTAAATGTGAGGTGCTTTTATGATGGATTGAACTGCTAGAGAACCAGCAAACAGACAGAACCTCCATTTAGCTTATTCAGCCAGTCTTTCTATCATAGCCTGCTAAGAAGTGGATTTAAAATCCTTGAGGGAGAGGGGAGGGAGAAATATACACTGTGTGCTGAGCTTCCTCCACTGCTTTTGCAACCCCTTAAAAGTACAAAGATGTGTTGGCCTGTGGAACTAGGCTGAGCATAAGGAAAGAACTTGGTTGCCTGTGCATCCCAGTACAGAAAAATTCATCAAAGAAAAAAATTGGATTTCTTTGACTTTTAGAACAGTTCAATATAGTGCATCATAAATCTGAAGCCCCTCTATGGAAGGTACTGTAAAAGATAAAATACTGGTATCCAGAATGGGATGTTTTGTTTTGTTTTCCCTACAAATGTGTGAGAATTCATTACTTATACATGAAAGGGGCAGGAGTTCTGACTGGAGCTGGATAGAATGTGTGCAGGTTCTGTGCAAGCTTCCCCCCCTACTGCTCTGGTACTGCCTCTCCCCCCCCCCCCCCATCCCGTTGCCCTGCCCCGGCACTCACCAGAAACAGGACCTAGCACACATAGAAGATGATGGTGATGGGCACTAGGACCCAGGAGGCAGCATCCTGGAGCTGCCTGCCAGCCTCAGCCCAGGAGAGGGATAGAGGGAGCTTCTTCCCTCCCTGACAGCTAAGCAGAGCTCCAGAGAAATCAGGGGTGGAGGGTACTGGGGGCGGGGACACAATGCCCACTCAAACTACAGCCGCAGCTGGCACAGGTTCCCATGGTAACCAGATTTTTAGTGTCCGGTCACCAGTGTTAACCGGATACCTGGCAGTGTGTTCCTGCAGCGCGGGGAGACACAGACAGGAGGGAGCGGAAGCAGCTGGCTGCCAGCTGGGCTCCTTCCAAGCCACAGGGGCCTGCTTGCCTTTCCTGCTGGCAGGAGCGCTCCAGCAGGGATGCATAAACAAACTCGCTTCCCCTCACCCGGCCCCTGCCTGACCAGCAGGGCCTAAAAATAGGAGGGCCTAAGGCTAAAGCCTTATTAGCCTATAGGTTAATCCGGCCCTGGTGGTCACCCATCTCACTTGTCAGGGAGGCTGCCCCCAACCAGGAACCACAGGGTTTCCGGGGTCCTCTATAGCAGCCTGCCAGGTGGACTGCCCCGGAGTCATGGCTCCATTCCCTTTCACGAGGAATGTTGAAATTCTTTGTTTTTCATCCAAATCTGAATGAAACCAAACTTCAAAATATCAAAATCCTCCCTGAAATACAACTACCCAGCTCTAGTAGTACATGATATACTCAACTTTCGTTTCTTTTTTAAAAAGCAAGTTCCCACTCTCATTAGGGTTGCCAGTTTTGGTTGGATGTATTCTGAAGGTTTCATCACATAACATAATCTTTAATTAAAGATTAATCTTTAATTTCTGGAGACTGCAGGACAATCCTGGAGGGTTGGAAATCCTCTCCCTCCCCCTCTCTCTTATGTTTGCAGGTAAAACCATGAAAAGATGACCCAAATGCACCCTAAAGGCTCATACCAAAAGGCACACAAAGAACCCCAAATGTATTATTATATTTAAAAAATATTTTAAAGCCGGGGGGAATTTGGGTTACTTCCAGCCCTCCAGAATTTTCCTTAAGTCTCCAGGAATTAAAGATCAATCTTTAATTATAGATTATGTCATGTGGTGAAACCTCCAGGAATACGTCCAACCAAAATTGGCAACTGTAGCAGGGAAGAAGGAGAAATACATGCTTTTCTAATATTTGGAGCTTTCTAAGTCCCACCCCATGCTTGTATTTAAGAGTCTCTAATTAAGTGTCTCTCAAGTATTTAAAACTGGAAAGACTGGGCCCGAAATCAATATTTAGTTTTTCCCTTTCAGTGCAGAATCATATCTGGAGCAATTCACTGGGAAGACCATGGTACTGGTTCATTCTGTGTCAGCTAAACTCTGTTGATTTTGCTATAGTCAAATTAACTGTAGCTTAATTACTCAATATTTAACAGAAATGAAGGTATCACAGATAACAGAGGTCAATGTCTGTTATTATAAACATTATTACTCTTTGAGGGTAATTGTTATAGGACATTCATTTTGCCCATGACAAAGATGGCCGCCAGCGGGCTCTGTGATGAATATATTATCACAAAAGGGAACAGTGCCCACATCCAAAATGCCCGACGCACCCTCGCCACTGGTGCCCACCTCCAAGATGGCCGCCGCTGTCCTTCCTCCGCCTCAATAGTCGGTTGGCTTCCCCAATCCAAGATGGCTGCCTAGCACAGAGGAAAGCGGCGCTCTAGCGTGGCCAGGTCTGTGATGGGACCGGAAGCCTTTTCTATCCGTGCCTCCCCGCCCTCTGGGTTCTCTATGGTGACCCTGCTCTGGTCTCCAATAGGAGGCGTGGGGGAGCTCGGGGCCCCGCCCAGAGTTTGATCAGCTGATGGCTGGCAATGTCTGTTGACAGCAGCAGCCTCCGCGGCAGGACTGGGTGTAAGAGGCTGGCGGTGGGGGAGGGGATCGCTGCGAACGCCCTCAAGTCCCCTGGGGCTGGGGGCAGGGCGGTGAGAGGGAGGGACGTTGCGGGAGGGAGGACGGGGCCCTGCCGGCAGCCCCAGCCCGGCTCCTGTGTGTCTCACCCTCAGGGCTGTGAGAGGCCTTGGAGGGCCAGGCTCCGAGGGGGGCCCCGCTTGCCCTAGAGAGGAAAGGAGCAGGGAGTAGAGTGGAGGGACTTCAGCCCACACACCAGAGCAATGCAGGAGAGCTGGGGCTGGTGTGTGGGCAGGTGTCTGAGGGGCTGCTGCTGCGGGGGAGCGGGGTCTGGAAATAAAGAGATGAGAGGGGAAGTGATGGCTTGGGACAGAACAGACAAGAAGGGGAAGAAGGATAGGCGGGGAGAGAAGGCTGGGGAAAGAGAGAGAGAATCATAGCTGTGAAAGCTGCGAGAGGAAGAACAGATGGGAGGGGAAGTAGGAGGGGTATGTTTGTGAGAACTGGGGAGGGAAACCCTACTGTTTCCAAATGAAACTTTTCCCCTGTGTGTCTTGTGATTTATTTATTTGTTTTATTTGATCAGATGTGAATCCAAATGGAGCACTCTGAAGGAGGAGACCAAAACCAGCAGCAGCAGCCTTGGGGGAAGCTGATCCGGTTAGGTGCTGATGAAGCAGAGCCCCATGTCTTACTGCTGAAAAGAGAATGGACAATTGGGCGGAAGAAAGGTAAGATGGCGTGTGATTTGCTAGAGGTCGGACTAGGTGATCATAGTGGTCCCTGCTGGCCTTAAAAATATATGAAGATGGACTCTGAGACATGACAGGTATGTTGGTATCTGGTGTTAGGATAAGGTGGAGATAGGTTAGAAGAGGCTCACCTCAATGCTTGCCACAAAATCCCTTGTTCCCTACTCTGTCATTTCCATGAGAGAAAAGTTGTGCTCTCTCCCTGTCTTTGGCTTTCTTTTTTAATGGGGTTCTTGGTGATATCACAAAAACAATGATATCGCAATCCCGTGAATTTGTCTTGTTGATTTCCCTGATTGTTTCTGTGCAATAAAAAAGCACTACATTTCAAACCAAGTTTTGTCATGTCATACCCATTTTGTCACTACTCTCTCCTTTAGCTCTTGTGATTTAAAAAAAAAAAAGTGGTGTGGGGCTTGGTGGGGCTGTACTGCTACATTTTCACACTTCAACACACACCTACAATCCAAAAAGCCTTAATTCTTCTGGCTGCATGATGGTTGCTAACATTAAAATAATTTCTGTGAGAGTTGATTTGAAATGCAAGTGTTTCTGGGTTTAAAAGTGTTGACTATTTGACTTAATTTTAAGGCAATTCCATGTTTAAGGCAAATTATCCACTTAACCTTGCACTGTGCCAACTGGCACTAACTTTAGTTGCCTGTCCATCAACTTAGTGCATATCATGTTGTAGCACCCAGCATCAATGAAAGTATATTATAGTTTATAGACTCTATATGGTCAGTCAAAATGGAATTCATGGAACATATTATAGGGAAAATCTAAATATCTTTTGTCTGTTAAATTCAGTACCATACGTTTGTTGCCCTTTTTGATGACTGTATTGCTAAATGTGGCTAATAACCAACAAGATGTCCACACTAGGAAATCTTCTAGTTGAATTTCAGTCGGCTTACATGGCAGATAAAGATTGACTTTTGCCTGCTGAATTGCTCTCATAATCATTTAACAGTTAGATTACTAAAGTGTTCAGTTAGAAAAATACATAACCAAAATTTGCTATCTACTCCTCAGCAAAACATTGTTGGCACCATTATCCCATTAGAAAAATATGTGGGATTCTGGAAAAATTCATTTAGTCCATGCTGTTCCTCTCTTCTTCCTGGCCCTTACACTATATTCCAAGAGCCACAAAGAGTAGATGGGGTACACCGGTGTGAAAGTACTATACTACTTCTGAGTGAAACTACGGCATTCTAATCACTTTCAGCAAGAATCACAAGGTCATGAAGTTGTGCGACACAAGTTGTACTCAGAAGCTGTTAATTGTCCCATGGACATCAGTTGTGGAAAAATAGTGGTAAACTATTATCGGGGGGGTTTGGTAGGTGACTTATTTATTTCTAGATCTGCTGCACCCAGATGTCTCTCTGCCTTGTCTAGGGAGGATTGAATGTGCTGGGAAGTAATTCAGGGCCAGACTATGAATGGGAGGATATGAATCATGTTCCTTAGTTATGGCCTCTCTTACAAGGGAAGTATTGTTGCAAGATGGAATGGTGTCTTATCTGTGGAGCCTTGAATATGGCTGGGAAGGAGGGATTAAGGTGGTGTCAAAATGGTGAAGGTTCCCATCACCCCTCAAATCATTACTAACCTTCCCCTTAATACTCCTGGCTAATGGCAGTGAACTGCGCTGGATTTTAAATTTTCTTTGTCTTTAATAATCTAAAGATGGTGCTAACACATACAAGAAAATCTTATTTTTAAAAGAAGAGTTTTAAGTGGACTGATCAGTCTCTGTGATGGGATCTGCCTATGTAGATACTCATGGGATATTTATAAACATATTGATCATAAACATTTTCTTTTTAAGGTTGTGACTTGTCCTTTCCTGGCAACAAACTGGTGTCTGGAGATCACTGTAAGATTACAGTGGATGAAGAATCTGGACAAGTATCATTGGAGGATACCAGGTTAGCCCTGCTTTAAACTTTTATTACTGGTTGCTAGAGTAAAATTCTGTTTAGTGCTCATGAAAGGAGCTAGCTGTACATATCAGAGAGTAGTTGGTAAGTCTCTTATTTTTTAGGTGTTAGTTTTTTCCAACAATGCCTAAAACTCATCCCCTCTTCACCCCTCCCCCCCCATGGAATGCCTAGCTTACTGGATGAAAAACAAACTGATGGTGGGGAGGGCCTGGTACTTTTGTATACTGTGTGTCTTATTATGTGATTGCAATTATAGCATTGTGAAAAAAATTATCAGTGATTTTAGGAGTTTTTAAAAACTGTTCATGGTGAATTAGTATATGGCATACTCATTCCTTATATTATCTCTCTTCCCTACCTCCATCCCCAGCTTCTGGGGGGAGGAAAATGCATTTGTACTGACAACCTCAAAAACGTGCAATGGATATGAATAGAGATTCCTTTTGGTGTTTAAAATATCTCTGAAGGTAGCTAGTATTTCATAGGAACTTTGGGGCTTGAAGGGTTGTCTGGATTTTGGCTTTATTTATAGTTTGAGCTCCCTTTTGGATCTATGGTAACGAGCACCGTATAAATACTTATGCCTATTGTATTATATTTTGAAATTATTTTGTCACCTCAAGCACTTCAGGTGGAGAGGAGAGAGAGAGGGGCCTAATAGGTAACATTATAAATCATTAAACTTAATTAAATAATTGAAATTGCTCAATACAACATTGTAGCTGTTGATGTTGCCATTAGTCATTTGTTATCAGAAGTTTTTTTTTTTTTTTTTTAGTTCTTTCCTCTAATCAGTATTTCAGGGAGTTATTATGTAGTGATATAATGCTTACATGAATCTTTCCACAATTAGGGCCTTTATGTGCTTAATTTAGGGCTTGTCTACACTTACATTTTATAGAGGTCTAACTTGCTGGCTCTGGGGTGTGAAAAATCATCCCCCTGAGCGCAGCAAATCTGAGCGCTTTAAAGCACTAGAGTAGGCTGGCTCCGAGCGCTGGGAGCCGCTCGTCCCCTCGTGGAGGTGGATTACCAGGAGCTTCCCAGCGCTTGCTTGTGACCACACTTGCACTTCAAAGTGCTGACGCGGGAGTGTTCCCGCGACAGTGCTTTGAAGTTTCCAGTGTAGCCATGCCCTTAGCTCACCATGAGTAGTCAATAGAACTACACCATAGTGCATAAAGTTCAGCACATAAGTTTTTGCGGGATCAGGTCCAACAAACTTGCTCTTCTGGGAGAGATTATTTCCTGCTGGGTTATAAGAATGCTGGTGAGAGCTTATGCAGTGTTGTTCTAGCCATGTCAGTCCCAGGATATTAGAGACACAAAATGGATGGGGCAATATCTTTAATTGGACCAACTTCTGTTGGTGAGAAAGACAAGTTTTGAGATACACAGAGCTCTTCAGGTTTGGGAAAGGTATTCTCAGCATCACAGTTAAATGCAAGGTGGAACAGATTGTTTAGCATAAATAATTAGCACATACTGTAAGGGACTGTTCAAGGTAGAATGGCCCATTGACACCTCTATAGTCATAGAACAAAAAGAGGGGGTTAGTGCTTTACAGCTTGTTGTAATGAGCCATAAATCCAGTCTCTCTGTTCAGTCCATGATTTTTAGTGTCGAGCGGAGTAATACATTTAAGCTCCCAGGCTTGTCTTTTGAAAGTGTTGTTGTGCAGGTTTCCTTTGAGGAAGAGGACTGATAGGTCAGATATAGAGTGATTGCTTTGTGAAAAGTGTTCACCCACAGGTGATAGGATGTTTTTGACTTGTTTCATTTTCTAATCACTACTGTAGAATGAAGCGATTTACTGGTTTCACCCACATAGTTATTGGGACATTGTTTAAGTTAGCTGGGATGTATAATCTTTCTTGCCTGTTGCAGGATGTATGGGGTCTAGTCAACAGTTTCCTTTGGCAAAATTTAACTAAGGCCTTGTCTACACTGCCACTTTACAGCGCTGAAACTTTCTCGCTCAGGGGTGTGCCCCTGAGCGCTGCAAGTTTCAGCACTGTGAAGTGGCAGTGTAGACAGTGCACCAGCACTGGGAGCCACATTCCCACCTCTGGTAGCTACTCCCCTCGTGGGGGTATGTTTTTTTTTTTTTTTTTTACAGCTACAGTTTTTTGCCGCTACTACACAGCCATGTTAAAGCGCTGCCATGCTAGTGAAGACATGCCCTTACTTATCCACTCCCTCCTCGTTCTCTTGATCAGAGTTGGTAGATATGATGTTGCAAGTGGGATTCTTTCCGGGGCCAGAAACTTACTTCTGACACTGATTTAGGCCACGTATTTTTTCTTTTTATAAGGTAGGAAATACTTTTTATCTTTGTGTGTAGGGAAAAGTCTTGAACAAGCAGAAGTTGCAGAGTAGAAAGCACGAAGTATCATGAGCAACTGTAATCTGTCTGCCTAATAAAGGGCTTAGGGACTTCATCTAGCAGTTCAGCTGTCCCACACTTGACAAGGTTGAAAACGCAAAAAATAGACCCTGACAGTTCCAAGGGAGTTCCATTCAGAGGAGTGCTGCCTGCTGTGCTGGCAGAATTAACCTAGATCAGTGCAAAGTGCGGAGTGGAATGATCAAACCCTGAATGAACAGACCTGACCGTGTGGGAGCTACAGTCAAATTTAACAACGTGTGAATGGAATTCTCAAGCAGGAATTTGAAGTGGGTCACCGCATCCTAACCACAACATTTATCTTTGCCTTCTAAGGCTATGTCTACACTATGGACCTTATAGCTGCACCACTGGAAGGTCTCCTGTGTAGCTGCTCTATGCGGACAGGCGAGAGCTCTCCCACTGGCATAATTAAGTCACCCCCAAGAAGTGGTGGTAGCTATGTCAGCAGGGGAGTGTCTCCCACTGACATAGCGCTGCCCACAGAGGTGCTTTGTAGGTGAAACTTATGTTGTTCAAGGGGTCGTTTTTTTCACACCCCTGACTGACAAAAGTTTTGCTGACAAAAGTGCTAGTGTAGACAAAGCCTAAGTCTTCTCTTTCTACCCTTCTTCTGCCATAATATATATTCCCTCTGACCCTCAACTCACGTGTCAGATCCCACACACACACAGCTTGCTCTCCAGACACTGTAGGAGAGCTCAGGTGGCTAGCTAACAAAAAGGGGCAGCCAGTAGAAGAGAGTAGCTAACTACTGAGCTAACTAAGACTTTGCTGTCAACGTTGCAAGAGTGTAGTTTGTGGAAGGGTGGAGCTAGATGCACTGTTAGCCCCACTGAAAGGCTGCAACCCGAAGTAATGCCTCTCTTCCACAACTGAGAACATGGCATGTTATATTTTCACATACCTGACAAAAAGGAAGAGGGCCTTTTATATATTCTGTCTGTGCATGGGTGAGAGTTGACTTAAAGCACTGTAACCACACATGGAATAGGAAGACAGTCCTGACTGCCTTACTACTTGCAGAAGATTAAGCTTCTCCTCTCTCAGAATTTGTCTGAGACCTCTGATATTCAAGGCCTGTTGTCAATATCAGCTGAGCTATACAGAGTCAAACTGGCCATAAGAAGTTGTATATCTAAGCTTTTTCCACCCCGAAAGTGCCTTGGCTAGTCTACACTGGCAATACTAAAGTGCTGCCACGGCAGCGCTTCAACATGGCTTGTGTGGTCATGGCACAGCGCTGGAAGAGAGCTCTCTCAGCGCTCTAAAAAACCCACCTCCACAAGGGGCGTGGCTCCCAGCGCTGGTGCACTGTCTACACTAGGGCTTTACAGCACTGAAACCTGCAACGTTCGGCGGGGGGGAAGGGTTCACACCCCTGAGTGAGAAAGTTGCAGCACTGTAAATTGCTGGTGTAGACAAGCCCTTAGCATTTACTAGAAGAAACAATACTGTATTAGATTACTTAATCAGTTTCATTCACGGAACAGTTGGCTTGTCCCAGGGAAAAGCAATTAATTCTTTCTTAAAAACAAAAATTCAAATGCAACTCATGAGATTGAGGTAGACTTTGGAAGGGCCTTTCCCTGTCCTCCATTGGGCAGTTTTTGTGTGTGTGCCTGCATTAAATAAGCAAACTACACTCTTAACTTTTGGATTGGCCCTTCCAGAGCCAAGAGGCACATTGATGGAATCATATGGGATCACTTGCACCGCTATACCCTACCCAAATGGGAATTGGGTCAGGATACAGAGATTTATATTTCTAGTCTTAAGAAAAGTGTTGTGGGATCTTTTATGACCTGGATTTACGTTTCATCTGATAGCTGAGTTTCCTTCTCCTCTCACTCCAAAACAATACAGCTGGTTGGCATTGGTTTAGTACTGAATCACAAGGAATGTCTGTTGGACTTGGGACATATTAGACTTTCTTCTTCACTTGCAGTGCAATGATTTGTAGTGCCTGATAAATACATAAATTTAGCCATTTTTGATGTTTGTATGTAAAAAATCCATTTTGTGATAGCCAGACACTCCACAAAGTGTTAGACTTCTCTGGTTAGAGCCCTGAAACTGGATATGACACACAAAATAATGTGACAATTTCCTGTATTATTGGCTAAGATCTAATTTTAAACATTCAGTTTTCTTTAGTGTTTAGCAAAAACTTGGGTGCTTTTCTTTGAGTGATGTGATTTCACCCCCGCCCCCCTTTCTATTAAACAAGTGAATCTCTGGGCAGCTGGAGGGGGAGAAACTTTGACCAAAGATTGCTCATCTGCTGCCCTACTGATTTCCTCATTTGGCTTTAAGGATGATGATTTGGGCCCTGGTTCACCAAATGACTAGTGTCGTCAGAGATTTGTTCAAGTCAGTGGGAGTCTGCAGGAGCACAGAGATTCACCTGCATGGAAATGTGTGTGGGATTCAAGCTTTGGTGTTGATTTGGCAGCAGTTTTGGCATGTTTTTTCCTCCCAGTAGCAAACTTCACTGTTTGATATCCAAGAGTGCACATCTTTCTAATAAGTATTTAGCTAAAACACCTTAAAGTCCCTTATGCCCATTTTGGGATTTGGCAGAACTGCTTAATAATTATGTTAAAGGTACTTATAAAACCCTTTGTATTGAAATTTTTTAAAGTTCATATATTTGCCCTCATTATGGCAATAAATCTTGGGGCCAGAAACCTTCTGAAGATCGCTAAGAGATATTCTTTATTTTGTCAGACTGAGCTGTTTTTTTTCCCTCCACCTGATATTTATGTACACTTCAAAACAAGACTTGAGACTTTGTGTCTGTGGGTTTTGCGTCATCACGTACATAGACCACTGCTTAAACACTCAGATATGACTCTTATTTCATTAGAGTAGTGGTTGTGTCCTTCTGCTGAAACCTGTCCAGATGGGTAATGTTGCAAGCAGAGTTGTTCCCTTTGATACTTTGCATGAGTAGCCAGCCTATGATATAACTGTAATCCAAATTAGTGCAATTGTTTCATTGTATAAAATAATCCCTGAAAATTCTTCTGCATTACTTAAAGGAGACTTGTAACGGTTTCTTTAAAAATTGGGCATTCCCCCCCCCCTTTTTTGTTGTTGCTGTTTTACTATTATGAAGAAGGCCCAAATGGTTTGGGTTTTTTTGTATTTGTTTGTTTGTTCTGGAGTTTTGCTGGCAGATCTCCAGCAGGTCTCAGTGGTCATTTTGAGCAATAATACTTGATTGAATGAGATTGAAGAAGTTTTAGTCAGTTTTTTTTAATCTTTAACAATGGTTTCCTTGGTTCAAAATATTTCTTTGTCATTTAACATAGGTAAATAATAACAAATCAAAAATGTTCTTTTTCACAGTTTGACTAAAATTCCTTTCCCCTCCTAATTGCTCAACTTTCATTCTCTTGACTTTGGTGATGCACTTTGCTGTTTCTCCGGTCATCATAGAGTCTTCCAGCCTCAGCAGGAGCTGTATTTCTAATGTAAAAAGACAAGGAGAAAATATTTATTTAAGTTTTCTACTCTTTTAAAAAAAATTTTTAATAAAGGAGCAAAAAAGGAAACAAGTCCAATGTTTTCCCTCCCCTCTGCAGGGGACCTTCAAAACAGCATTTCTTGCAGTTTGCGCTGTGTTGGTTGACTTATCCATGTACAATATAAAAGTGTGTCTGATGAGGGGGAAGCAATATATTTCTTGACTGAGAAATCACTTAGTGCCACCTCAAAAGTGATTTCTCCTAGCAGTGCTTCTGACTTCCTATCGTCAATCTTTCTGGATATTTAACAATCTCTTTACTTTCTCTTCTTGTGTAAATAGCTGACTGAAGGCCTTTCTTCTGAGCCGTTTTTGTTTAAAAGGGTAAATAATGAGAAGAGAAGGATGGGATTTGTTTCTAGATAATTTTCCACCATGAAATAGAAACTAACTATGGTACGTTTGGGAAAATCTGGGCTGTGGTCTGGGTGAGTAACTAAGTTCATCCACAAGATGGCAGTAAAAATTTGTAGTACCGAAGGTTGGCATAGACAACAACAAAAAAGCCCCAATGTTCTGTAGGCATCTTTATACATATAGTATTAGTTGCTGAGGTTCTTGGATGGCAGAAATCTGAACTCCTTTAGTTCTATGAGGCTTTTAAAAAATGCTAATATTGCAACAGAGCTGAAATTACTAATTTCAGTGTAATTTGACTTGATTTTAAAACACTTATAGCAACTATATGAAGTGGTACATCCCAAAAAGAATGAGTCAAGATAGATATAATTAGATATTTAGTCAGTAGCTGGTGGTACCGTGCACTGATGTGTTTCCAAATTTAAGTCTTCAGATAATTTTTTTGAAGGTTGTTTCCACTTCAAAATGATTCCATCTAGCTTGGCTTTTAACTCCATTTAAGTGCATGTACATGTTCTTTCCCCCTATTAACTTTCTTAGGGTTGCCAGGTGTCCAGTTTCCACCAGAACACCAGGTCAAAAAAGGACCTTCCCCTGCCTGGTGAAAATGAGTGAGTGAGGGTGGGGGAGAGTGAGTGACGGAGGGAGGGGGGATGGAGTGAGCGGAGTAGGGCCTCAGAGAAGGGGCAGGGCAAGGGTGTTTGTTTTTGTGCGACTGGAAAGTTGGCAACCCGAAATAATTGAGGTAAACATCATTGGAAAAATAGATACTTCCTTCTTTTCTTCCTTCTGTCAGTAATCCACAGGTGGTAGCTCAAGAGTGTGATGTTGAAAACTTATAGACCTTAAAAAATAAAATAAAAAAATAATTCCAGCAATTCATTTTCTAACTCAAATAAGAATAAAATAACTGACTAGAGTCACTAATAACCAGAATCATTTCCAATCTTCAACCTTTGGCATTTTAAACTTTCAACATCTGAGAGGAGGAGGAGGAGGAAGGAAAGAAAGGCCAGCATGCGGTCCCTGGTTGTACAGAAAATGGGTTCTTCCACCCCATAAACAGTTTAAAAGAGAGTCCTTCCTATCAATGTTAATCCCAACACTACAATTTAGCACTTTCAGATAGGTGGCTGACATGTTCTTCTACTTCTGTCCCTTTCTGTCTTCCAGAGTAACAGCCGTGTTAGTCTGTATTCGCAAAAAGAAAAGGAGTACTTGTGGCACCTTAGAGACTAACCAATTTATTTGAGCATGAGCTTTCACTTCATCGGATGAAGTGAGCTGTAGCTCACGAAAGCTCATGCTCAAATAAATTGGTTAGTCTCTAAGGTGCCACAAGTACTCCTTTTCTTTCTGTCTTCCGTTTATCTTAGCTGTAACTCATTCCGTAGGGAGCAATTCTCTAATTATTTTGAGCCATTCTCCAAATGTAAGGGATCGTTGTCTATCTGTCTATTAGCCACATGTTTCCTTCCCAGGAGCCGCAAACTAGCAATGAAGTCCTCAGCAACTCTGCAGAACAGCCCCACAGGGCAGATTTTTCCTGTTCAGTTATCTGGCTTCTCTTAATCTTGGCTACATTTTTTTTTTTTTGAGTACCAGCAATTTTCTCTGCTAATATCTCTCCCCCCACCTTCTTCCTCTCCCAATCAACCCCCACGATAATTATGAAAGCATTTGGGCTAAATAACTGTCTTTCTCTTTGCAGCACTAATGGAACAGTAATTAATAAACTGAAAGTGGTTAAGAAGCAGACATGCCCTTTGCAGACTGGGGATGTGATCTATGTTGTTTACAGGAAGAATGAGCCAGAAAACAGTAAGAGGATATCTTTTTTTTTTTTTTTATGGCATTGGCTAGTCATAAGGGATACAAGGGAATATCAGATGGTGAGAATAGAGCTACTCAGTGAATGATAGAGCAAGTAACTTTTTAATATTAAAACCACATTTTTCATGATGTTGGGGGCCTTCTCTAGTTATCAGCATCATCATCTTCTATTATTTGTATTATGGTAGAACCTATAGCCCGCGTTTGAAATTGGACCCTCATTTTGCTAGATACTCTATAAACACATAGTAGAAAATAGCCTGTGCCCTACAAAACTTAGTCTAATTAGACAAGAAAGATGAAGGCTTGGAGGAGAAATTGAGGCATAGAAAGGTGGAGAGACAAGCCAAAGGTCATGCAGTATGGCATTGGCAAAGCCAGAAATAGAATCCGGGTCTCCTGGGTCCAACCCAGTGCCATGAAATTGGTTATAAAGTATTTAGCATTTGTTACTTTAGTAGAAAACATTCAGTTTTTAGAGGTTTCCTTTATAATAGATGAAAGGTATAGGTATTTTAAATACTAAATTCTAGCTACTGTGTCCAAAACAGGAATGTAAATCCCTGAAATGAAATTTTATAGTGGGCAGATTGGGAGTGTAACAAGTTATTACACTGTCATATGCTCAGGAATTATTATGAAGTGATAGCTGCTACTGTAACGGGTGTGGTATTAAAACCCCAAATAAAACTTAAGCCCCAGATGAATTTGGTGCCTTAGACTTGTCTAAAGTGTAAGAAAGTATAGATGTCTTAGAATTTATGTTTGCAACTATGCCACGACAGGAAAATTTATAAGCTGTTTGTCCACAGTTTATTTTAGATGCATATAACTGTTGGAAGCTGAATTCCCTTTTGTAACCTCACCATCAGTTTTTAGACTCTGGATTTATCAATTTGTGACGTCGGTTTTACAGGAAAGCAGTGACACATGTGCACACACTCTAAATCTATATCTCTATATCCACTGTCTCTTTTGTTGATCCTTTTGGGGATTTTACTGTAGTAGTCAATACTAGTTGAGGAATTCATTTACCCCGTTGTTCCAAGATAGATTCAAATGTTCTGAGGTATTAATTTTCTTTTAGTTAAAATGTATTTGAACAGGGCTGCTTAGTGCCTAAGTACCTATCATTCAGTTAAAGTTCTGAGTCCTGATTTTTTTTCATCCCCTGTGCCTTGAAGGACTGAGAGTGAGCTTAGCTTTGGCATGTATAGTTGTCTTATTTAAGCAATTCTGAAGCAGACTAAAAAGAGTCCTGCATAGTTCCTTTGCTAGTAAGATTGATCACAGTGCAGATTTAGAGGGTGTTGGAAGGACCTAAATGGTTGAGGATAAAAAGCAAGGGGACACAATGGGATCTCTGGGGTTCTGTTAGGAAGCTGGAGGGTTCCCACAGGCTGGAGAAGAAAAGAATTTGCTCTGATTTGCTTTGTAAGTAGGTTTTGGGTTAGTCGGTGAATGGCATTTGGGTAGTGGCTTAAAATGTTATATGGAATTTGATTGTTAACTTTAAACTTTTTACAATAAAATCTAAGGAAAATTATATAAAAAATTGAATTTACGAATAGTTAGAGCTCACCTCTCAGCCTTCTGGAGAGAACATCCAGTACAGTTGTATTAGTAAGAGTAGTCACAGCTTATCTTGACACACAGCAGAATTTATAGTTAGGAAGTGTTTAAGCCTCAATTTCTATGGTTGGCACAAGCTAAATTTCAGACAAAGCCATTCAGCTTGGTCTGAGAAGAATAGATCTAACTGTTCTGTTCCTAATTACCTCCTAAGTAGCAGCATTAACATTGGCTATAACAGCAATCTCTTGTTGGCCCTCTCCATTTTAGGAAAAGTATGAGAAGCAGCCAACTGTGGGTAGGAGTTGGTGAGAGTAAGAGGGAGAGAAATAAAAACACTTTTAAAATTATAATAAAATTTCTACCATTTTCTCTCCTTTCAGATGTTGCTTATCTCTATGAATCCTTCAATGCAAAACAAGATGTAACTCAAGAACCAGTAGGTAAGTAAAACTATTAGTTCAAGACTAAAAGGGAGATGAGTGGTTGTGACTAATTGTAGCCGTTTTAAGAGAGCTTGATTCCTTCAAATCTTGTTAATTGACTCTGTTGAAGCCATGACCTTTTGAGGTTGCCTATCAGAGAGATGTTCTTTCCACTCCCTTTTCTGTTACAGAAGCTAATGTAGAAAATACGTGCCATCTGACCAAAGATACCTCACATATAGGAAGAAGTGATGATGGAACCCAAATTACCTCATCACTGCCAGCCACTCAGTCTTGCTATGAGGAACCACAGCCATCTACTTCTACATCTAACCTCTTTAATGCTGCTTCTACCTCTCTCATCGAGCGGGTATCTGCTGAGCAGGATAATCCTTCAACATCTGGTAAGGTGTTGTGTGCAGTGTTTGTAAGGTTGGTGCCTCAGAAATTATGACTCTTCTGTTGAATCCTAAGAAACTAATCTCTTACTGTAGAGGATAGAATGATAATGATCAAAATCCCTGCAAAAGTTCAAGTCAAAGCACCTGATCGGTAGTTAATTTAATAACTTGTTCCATAAGAAAATCATAGGCTTAGTCCTAGTGGCTCGGAGAGGCAATTGAGAATTGTGTGAATTCAAGGACACAGAAGATGCATTTCAATCATTAAATGTTTTAATTTTGCAGCACTCACCATCTTGGAACTTAGGTGCAGCTGTTGGGGATTTTTCCCCTCATCAAGCTGGAGTGTAAACTTACTGAAACTATACAGATCACATCACAAAGCTAACTACAACTGAATATTTGCACGCATGCAGTCGCTCACTGAGGAACCATTCTAATCCTCACTGTTGCTGCTGCCATTCACCAGTCTACTTTTTCCCATTCAGAGATTTTTAAGATCAGAAGGGACCACATTGATCATTTAATCTGACAAATAGAACAAAAGACAATTATTTAGAAGATGTAAATGATGTTCCCAGAAGTGATCCCCAGTTCGTCTACCCACCTGCCACCCATTTTAACCAAGTGAAAATCCACTCTCATGCTGTCTTTCCAATTTACCAAATAACATGATCACTGCAGGCTGCGTCCTGACCTTCAGTTTATCCTCAATCTTCTGTGCACCTATACTGCAGTCTGTCTCATGACCTCACTCCATCCCCAAATTGCTAAACGCTTCAAATACTGCAGCATCCGATCGCAAGTCTGGCTCTGCCTGCTCATACTGGCTCCTTCCAAAGTATTGCTCAAAATGTGCCTTAGCCTTGATGTACTCTGCATATTATTTGTGCTCCCCACAGACTCTTCAACCACTTCTGTGGTAGGCTGCATATGTGGAAAGAGGTGTGGGGGCTGGGTGTGTGTGTGCATGTGAGAGAGAGAGAGAATAAAATCACTCCAAGACTGAATCTTTATTACTAAG
This sequence comes from Lepidochelys kempii, assembly GCF_965140285.1. Lineage (NCBI taxonomy): Eukaryota > Metazoa > Chordata > Testudines > Cheloniidae > Lepidochelys > Lepidochelys kempii. The sequence goes on along the minus strand of NC_136394.1, from coordinate 17,805,306 downwards.
TACGGGCCTGGAGCATATTTTTATGAATGAATTATAAGCACTTCTATTTAGATGTGGAGCATTTACAGATTCTGTACCAGTTTCTTTACAGATCCTCCAAATAATCCGGTATATTGCGAAAACTAGGACAGATGATATACCATATAATCATGCAAATGATGCCAGCACATTTTTTGTTTGACATAGCCTTTTCTCATTCAGATGATGATTGAATTGGGATGGGCATGTGTCATGGAAAATATCATAGTTTTTCTCCAATGTTCCCTCTTTGTACATATCCGTTAATAATCTGTGCTTTCCTTTTACAGGATCACAGTCCTCTATTTTCATTCCTGTGCCTGCTTTCCCCACTCTAGAACCTAGGTGTCCTGGAGTATCACATGAAGAACAAGGACAGCTGTATGCAAATAGTGAAACTTCCACCATCACTTCAAGTATCATTGATAAAGAGAGAAATGAAAGTTCTACATCAGAGCCTCAAAGGGAAGAGGAGGAGGACTTGGAGCCTGCAAAGAAGAAAATAAAAGGAGGCTAGTATATTACCGTATTATGTGACCTACGATGTAGCCTTCTATTTTAATCTTTTGTTAAAATGATTTGAAAGAAGACTGACACTCTGCAATGTAATCAGAAGCTTCCAATTACGTACATGGCTGATTTGTTAATTTTTCACAGAATTCCATTTGGGTTAAGTGAAGCACAGGGATCTGAAATGACTTACCAGGGCTCTGTAGGCAGTTCAGTCTAGATTAGAATCCAAGACTCTAACTATATCTTATGAAAGTTTAAGACTATTATTACTTTTTTTCCTCTGCTGAAGTGAAATGAGTCCAAAATGCACTCCTATAACCTAGAAGATCTTTAAAGGATATGTTTAAATGGTGTGTATATAAAACCTTATTCAGAACACTATGGTTTTTAAAAACACATGCCCTCAGGCTTCTATTACATCAGGGCAAATATGTTTACTTTTAACAAAGTATGATTTAAAGGGATCAAATATTGTTGATTTTAGACCTGCTCCAGGCTTCCTGCTATTCTGTTGCTGGCTCAGTGAAAGTAATGGCTGTGACTGTAATACTGTGCAGAGATCGGTCTGCAAAGCAAGGACATCAGCTTTGTGACAACACTAGTGATGGAAGCAGATATGAATCATAATGCTTAGCTTTTTGGCTTAATTGAGTAACATTAAATAGGAAGGCTCTGACACCCATGGTCCAATTTCATGTATGTTATAACACTGAGACATGTCTTCTCTGCAGATGAGAATGCTAGTCCATCTCTTCAGATGACCGCTCCAAGTCAATGTATAATTAAAGCTGGATTTGAAGGCGCAAAAACAACAAATGTAAAACCAGACAAAATGGAAGAAACACTCACTTGCATTATCTGCCAGGAATTGCTGCATGACTGTGTCAGGTACCTATAGTTTAAAAAGAACCTTCTGTAATTAAATGGGACTTAATACAGAGAACACAATAACTACTGTTTGGGGTAATGGGGGTTTGTTTGTCTTTTGTAAAATACTAGTTTCTCTTGAGAGTTGGTAAGATTTTCTATTTTTATGCAGTGTATATACCAGGGTTTCAACATGTACGCTTCCCCCACCGTACAGTATTGAACAACTAGCTAGCTGCTTTAGACTGGGACTTCCAAAGAAGCTTAAATGGTAGAGTGTTCACCATCCTAAAAAGCTTTGGGCAGAGACCACAGTCAGAGGCATGATACAGGATTTAATGGACCGTTGAGTCAATCTGGTATAGCAAATCTCATGATGAATTCTAGTTCACTTGGCCAGTGGCTGGTTAAACAAGGCTTTGACTCTTCTTTAATCAACATTACCATTTTCTGATGGGAAAACTCTACTATCCAGCTTTCTCCCACTAGACTGAAGTGGAGTTTATCAGGTATCTTAGCCAGAAAAGCAGATCAGACTGAACATGAGATGCCAGTTGAAGTGTATGATTTTAATGGATTTTTTCCCATCTCGATATGGGAAAGGTGAGCATCTTTGCATCAAGCATATATTTGGAAAAGGCTCAAAATTATAGGGGACTTGTTTTAAAAGTAATTGAACAATTATTAAAGTTAATTTAAAAAATGAAGAAGTGTCCTTCAGTAATCAAAAGTGCTAGATTAATAGCACAGCAGTCTGGGAAGTGTGGATGAAGAGAGTAGAGTGATTCCAGCTCCAGTCTATATTAAATCTTTGGTCTTCGACAAGACTTACAATAATACGACGCTAATTGTGAATGTGGGTTATTTTATATTGTAGACAAGCTTTCTACAATCCACTAAATCCTGAGATTATCCACTAATTTCCAATAGACTGCTAAACATCTGTCAGCTGATTGGTAACAGAAATGTGGTCACCAATTCAAATCTGTGTAGTACTAGCCCCTTGTGAAACAGATCTTCACTGTAGAAAAACTATTGGAAAAACAGACTTCCATACAAATCGTTACGTAAAGTTCTTTATGGTATTTCTTGATTATCTAAACAGATATCAAAGGACCATGCTTTTAAAATACTTTTGTATTTAAAGCTTATGTAAAAGTCCTGTTTTGAATCTTGGGATTTCTCATTGTCCCTGTGATGTAAACTTGTTTGTGTTTCCAGCTTACAGCCCTGCATGCACACCTTCTGTGCTGCCTGTTACTCGGGGTGGATGGAACGGTCTTCTCTCTGTCCAACTTGCCGTTGTCCAGTTGAACGTATCTGTAAGAACCATATACTGAATAACTTGGTTGAAGCCTATTTAATCCAGCATCCAGGCAAGTTGGAAGTGTATTTAATATACTTACATATACAGCATGTTTCAGATATTAAGTGTGAAATAGGTGTATAAACAGAGAAAAAAGATCTTTATCCATAAAACCTTCTTTGCCTATCTTTCTATTTTGCCTGTTGCTCTCATGTTGCCATAAGAGAAAAAGAAAGCAGTTTATTACAGGAACCTTTTTATAATACTAGACCTAAAGGCACTTAACAAATGTTAAGGATGCTGTGAACTTTAAGCACCCACTCCTGCAAATTTCATCCTAACTGACTTACCCAAGGTCATACACTGCCACTGGCAGAGCTGGAACGAGAATTATGAATTACGGGCTTCAGTCTTACGCTTGTGAGTTTATAAAATGTCAGATACACGAACGTTCTAGGTTGTTTTACATAGCTACAACTACTGTAGTCACATGTTCATAAATACTGTGTACATTGTTTAAAAACTTGCAAGGCGATGGAGATGATTTTGCTCTGGAGTAGTCGATTTGGTGATTTACAGCTATTTTTTTCTTCACGTTCATATTTGTGTTTCTTTTGCAGATAAGTGTCGTAATGAAGAGGATGTACGTAGTATGGATGCTAGAAACAAAATCACTCAAGACATGCTTCAGCCTAAGGTGCGAAGGTCATTTTCTGATGAAGAAGGAAGTTCTGAGGATCTGCTGGAACTGTCGGATGTAGATAGTGAATCCTCAGATATCAGGTATGTGCATTGGCTTAGCTTTGTTTGGGTCTGAGCGCTGGCAGTCTCAAACCACGCTAGAGCACTGTGTTAGCTGTAGCCGTTTGCAAAACTGGGGTTTAATCTTTATTGCATCCCACATTTTGAAGCCCTGGCAGTATGTTTTCATGAACATTGTCAGGGTTCAGTTTTGATTTATTTTTGTTTTCAAGTTTGTTTTGGAACCTCTATAATAATCTCAAAACTGATAAAGTGCTTATTTATAGAGGCAGCAGGGAGCTGATCCAGGTCTTGGCACAAGCTAAAGCAGCCCAAGATCACCAGAGTATAACTCCAGCCATGCTACCTTCTGCCCTGGCATTCCCTCTCCACCAGAGGTCCAGTAGTGGGTGGTGATGAGCAGCGAGTGCTTTACTGAAGGATTCCCAGATACAAGGAGGATTCCCAGCTGGTTGGCTAAGCCAAGTTTCTGGTGCCAAAGGGGATGGAGTGGAACAGAATGGTGGATCTGGCCCTAAATCACCACATACTGTTGTAACTTTTTGTCCTCCTTTTCCTCCATCCTACGCCTTCTTGGATTGGAAGCCAAGGCAAGCATTGTGTCATTTGTAGGTCTTGGAAAGCATCCAGCACACTTGTGGGCTCAGTGTAAATTACAACAATCTAGGGCTACTTGTACTCACTTCTGGAACTAAAAAACTTTAAATGCTTCTGAAATAATTGTGGCCTTTTTATTTTACCCTTTCTAATTTGAAAGGAACTAGGAGTGCAATACTTAGCTTCACTGCTCTATGTTGCTGAATGTGTAAGCATCCCTATCCAGATTTTATCTACTGGGTTTAGGCTAACATTTTATAAAAACAGAAACAAATAGCTAGTTGAATCCACTCTGGAAACAATATATGTATAAAATCCAGTAACCTGATTGTGTCTGTCCTTTCAGTCAGCCTTATATAGTGTGCAGACAGTGCCCAGGATATCGGCGACACTCCATTCAGCCACTTCCTTGCCCAGGCCAAGAGGGGGAAGCAGGAGGATTGCAAGCACTGGGAGATGCACCATCGACGTCTGCCGACTTTCCTGCAAGTCAGTGTGATGAAAAGCTTGTTGTTAACGTGGTACTGGGACACTAAGAAATACATGTCACTTATGAGGAAAGGACACTTTCTTGGGGAGTTGTGAAAGTTGGCATCTTTCTTAGAGTCTTGAGATATGAAGATGATTTTCCTAGGTTACTGGGGGATAAGTCAAGCTTTTCCTGTTTATTTAACAAATACTGTGTGCTCTGTCTTTTAAATAGCTATCCGTTATAGCTGAGTGGAACATTTTCTGCCACCCTTGTGGGAGTATAGAATAATCTGTGTCTTTGTGAATTTCAGCAAAGGGCAAACCACTGCTACAAAAGCAGATATACAACACTCCATATTGGAGGTATCAGTGCTGTGGGTTCAAAAGCTTACAGGATTTGTAGTGCATACAGGGTGAGTGTAGATGACTCTAGTCAGAGTAATAAGTAATCCACTAACTACTAGGGTTTATCTGGATTTCCCAGGGAGGGGAATAAATTGTAGAACATCAACTGATTAGGGTCATCTGAAATTGTTCTCCATTCTTCATGGGTTGACCGTCTTGATTTTGCTGCTGGTGGATAATCTGAATAATTGAAGGTTTCATCAAAAGCAAAGTGGTATCAAAAGGTCATCAAGCTTTTTCTCCTGTTTCAAAAAAATCATTCATTGGTTTTGATTTGTCAACTGTAGAGTCTGCATGTATATGTGTAATGAGAGAGGTATGTACTCAAATGTACAAGCAGAAAACTAAAGAGAACTTACAGCTGTGTTGCCCAAAATATACTGTTTAGGAGCAATTGGTTCTTTTACTTCTTAAGCTATTTCCCTGTATTGAATAAAAGTTTTTTGTCGTTTAATAGTGTAAAAGGGTGTATTGTTTAGAAGCCTTAATGTCAATTTCCCTATTTTTCCGTATAGCCTTCTAAAAACTTTAGTGATATTGCTTAAGTGTCAAGTTCCTCAGCTCTTTGGATGCTGATGTATGTGTCTAACACTCATTGGTACTGTGGTCCCATATTATATAATTCTTCGGGGTTTTATTTATTTCAATCTAGCTGTCCAGGAGTATGTCTGTCCTTCTCAAGGAAGTCATGTAATATGCACATGCTGTTTTCAGCCAATGCCAGACCGAAGAGCAGAGCATGAACAGAATCCCAATATTGCCCCTCAGCAATGTGAGTAAACTTTATTGTCCTAAAAACAAATTTAATTCTTATTGTTAATCCTAGGTCTTGAAAGACATTCTGACTATATCAGATCATGTGCTGTTACAGTAAGAAAGGGTCTTCCTGCTTCTGTGGGGTTTAATTAAGCAGGGGGAAGGGGAGGTTGTTTTCTCCTATATCTGTACTATACGCACAATTAATGCAAATTGTTTTGAAATATATTAGCATTTTTCAACTATAGCGTGGATGGAAAGACTTATATCTTCGTTGTCATAGTGATGCAGCAAAATGCATTAGCTGACTGATTTTTTTTTCTTTTTTTTTTTTTGTATTGTAACATTTCTCATATAGCCACCATTTATGTCATGTTAGTTGTACAGCGGAGCAGTGTTTTGTGTAAAATCCTATGAGCTTTGGGTTATTGTGCTGCTTTGTAAGACCAATATACCTGGACAGTGGTGATTGCCTTGGGTTGATCGTAGCTTTTCTTTGTGTTCACAGGCACAGTTTGTCTACAGCCGTTCTGTCATTTGTATTGGGGCTGCACTCGGATGGCATGTTTTGGCTGCTTGGCACCATTCTGTGGTATGGCAGGAGAATCACTGTATCAGCTATAGCCACTTTGCATACAATAGTGTCTCGGTTACCTGGATTTTACCAAGCTTAATTTTTTAATGTCAATGTAACATTGTAGTTCAGATTAGCATAAGAACAGTGAGAGCCAGATCTTAAAATGTTAGAGAAGACCCTTACCCACTTCAAAAACATTTAGACTATACCGTTAAAATGTGTCACAATTAATGGGTTATTGTATTGTTAATAGATACTGAGAAACAGTGGCCCCTGTGGACTGTAATGAGTAGTGGGGTGCTTAGTACCTAATCTTGGATCAGTTCCTAAAGTTGGGATGTTATATGATATGCTTCAATATGTGTTTGCATAAACTCATATACTGTGTTCATAAACATCCATCTTTGTTACAGAAGAAAAACTTATTTAGAAATTGCAAAACAAAGATAATTTCTCCTCTTCTTAACAGAAATAAATCTTGGTGACAAGTGTTTAGATGGAATCCTAAACAACAACCATTATGAGTCGGATATTCTAAAGGTATGTTTAAAAATCACTATGTGTTGGATATGAGCAAGAGAACATGTAACATTGAGATTGTGACATACAAGGTGTTTAAAGCAAGAAATCCAGAAGGAGATACTCTTCTCCTTTATCCATCCCATTGTGTGTAGGTCCGGCAGCAACTGAGTGATGTTTGTTCATTCACTGTCTGGAGATGCCAGTAGGCACAACTAACATTGTGATGCTAGGCACAACTAACATTCTTTAACTGAAATTCCATGAGTTATATTTTGTTTTACATTTAATCACTCCATCCTCACCCCCACACTCAACATCACTTTAACACCATTCACTTAATCCATTAACTCTTACTCAGACAAATATTATTTTCAAAGACAAAGTGAGTTTAGAAGACTGAATAAAGACATCAGGAATGTGTTCAGCCTTTCATGTTGGTACATCTCTTTGAGAAGAGTGCAGGAGAAGACACAATGGACAGTAACTGCTCTGAGCTGTTAATGAGTCAGGTTTCTGCTGTATATAATAATACCTTACTCTGATGTAGTGTGATAGTATTCCCATTTTACAGATGGGGAAACTAAGATGAAGTGGCTTTCCCAAAGTCACCCAGCAGGCCAGTGGCATGAAATAACATATATGCTTAGATTGTGTATAAATACACAGTGTTCACGCAGTGGAGTGTAATTAATATCTAGTGTGTGTTTATGTATACATACCTGTACACACACAGACACACATAGGGATTTTATATTGTAGTCAGTCAAGCCTAAAGTGCACTCCATTCCTGGATGATGAATTGTAATGGATTTTGGCTCAAGGTGTCACTGTGTTATCTGCTCTGCACCAGCACTAAACTAATGTTACTAAACATCCTTTCTGCAAGAGGGGTGGGGGGAAGGGTGTTCACTAGCAATGTTGCATGTGGTGATCTTTACAATAGGGCTGTGTCCTGGCTGGCAGTTTTAGGTGTGCCACCAGTGGGTCTCTGAAAGGCAAACTGAATAGTCCTTCAGCTTTCAGCAGAGGTGACCAAGTATAAAACTTACCTCACTGAGCAAATGGCCAGCCGGAAGTATTGTATTTATTTCTGGGTCATCTTTTCGCCGTTTCAGTGCCAGAGGAAGTGTAGAGATTTGAACTAGAATTCCCTTCAAGCTATCCTGAGCCCTCCAAGAAATCACGTTAAAATTAAATGACTGAAAGACACATTCTGGAATTCAGATGCATCTAGCAAACAGGTGTTACGCTTTATACATATAAATGATGACTTGCTAAGAAAACCAGTTCCTAAGGTCTATTAAGAGGTGTAATGTCCAAAAGATTAATAATGGGAAAAAATCTACAAAGAAAAGTAGGCGTATTACAATTTTTTCCTCCACTTGAGTTAATTTTAACTTAAAGTATATGCCAAATATTATGTACCTGACCATAATCCATGTTGTCTTTAGCTAAGGACACTGGGTAAAATCCTGGCCCTGTTGAAATCAATGAAAGTTTTGCTGTTGACTCTAATGAACCAGGACCTCACCTTGCTCAATTAGGCTTCAATCCTGTGAAGTCTTACACACACACTTACCTGCAGTGGGACTACTTGAATGCTTAAAGCTAAATACCTATGTTAGTCTTTGTGGGAGAAGGGTCACGGTGAACATAGAGTATTGACTTTAAGTATCGGTGATCTGACAATGGTAATATTGGTAGTCAGGTTAAAGAAATATCAATAATTTGGATTAAAAATATAGAATGAAATGCATTTTGAAAACCTGTTTAGACTTACATTTTTGTTACATTGATATCTCTTAGCCTGTTCTAAATATACATTTTTAAATTCCTTATTGCAGGATTACCTGGCATCCAGGGGTTTTACATGGAAAAACATGTTAAATGAAAGTCTCTTAGCTCTTCAAAGAGAAGTTTTTATGCTGTCAGGTATGTCTCTTCATTCTTATCTTTATTTTGAGTGGGATGCATTTCAGTAAGTAATAGTGGATTGCGCTAAACACATCCTGCTTTCCTAAGATGTCTATGTACATGCTCAGAGTGGTCATTGCATTTTTTTGAGACATTAGATTAAATGAGATTTAAATTAATGCTGTGTACAAATTGGCTTGTTCTCCAGATTACAGAATTACTGGGAACACAGTGCTTTGTTATTGTTGTGGCCTCCGCAGCTTCCGAGAGCTTGCCTACCAGTATAGGCAGAATATTCCTGCTGCTGAATTGCCAGGTGAGGAATGGGGAAAAATTAATTTGGTCCCATGACTGTGAAGGCCTGTGAACGCCGAGTCAAACCTCTTTCAGTTAAATGGATCCTCCCATGCAGGTCCTTACACCTAGGTGTAGTCCCGTTGTGGGTAGTTGGTGGTTCCCTTTGCAGGAGTGAGGTCTTAGGTTGGTTACCTTACTCATGAGTTGTTGTAAAGTTTGTGTGTTACCAGTTCAAAGAGTGGCTAGTGCCAAAATCTTCATAGGGGATTCTTTGCCTCCAATATGGCTTGTTGTTTTTTTAAATTTTAAATATTTGAGGACAAAAGTGCATACTAAAACACTTCAGAAGTAAAGCATAATATATAAGAACAACTAGCTGTTGACTATAATTTAGCTATCATAAATTCTTTGCACATTTAAATGCAAATCAGGTGCTGATATTTTCTGAACGATATCAATTATATTGGCTGATGTCGTTTATTGGTTACAATAATTCATTCCAACATGCATTGTAAACCTGTTGAGCAGTATAGAGCTTCGTTATAAGATAGTAGGGGCAATTGTATCTCCTTCAATTCCAATGTGTCCACAGCCCATTGGGGGCAGATGAGCCCTTCTGTTAATCTACTTTTAACTCAGTTATGTGCTGCAACTCTTTTTTTTCCGAACAGTCCTTGTTGTTAGCAACAGCTTCGCCACTCAATTACCTGCTAAGCATGCTGCTGCGAGTTTCAGCACAGCATGGGGCAGACGGGCCAGCCTAGTGTGTTTAATTTTTATAAGTAACATTTTATCTGCTTAGGGAGGCACGTTTGACTGCTCAGCTTTACATTCATTCTGTGGCAAAACTACAGAAGCAAAAATAATCACTACATATTTTTCTCATGTTCTGTTTTGAAGTATATCTAAACCGTAACTGGTGCATGATGTCTTATGTATTTAAGGCCCGATCCTGTTTCCACTGAAGTCAGTGGCAAAACTCCAAGTGGCTTCAATGGTGCAGGATCAAGTCATTATGCAGAGGGCTGGTCCATGTTTGCCCCCAATACGTGATGGGTTTTTCTGTGCTTCAATATGTATTTTGTAAAAATGACAGGAAACTGGTATAACTTAAAGCAGCTTCTTGTAAAAGGAGGTCTTTTCTGTCCCCAGCAACACCTAAGCAAAGCCATTTACAGCAGTGGATCCTAATGTATTTCAGCTACATTGATTTTTGTCATCTGCTACATCTTTATTCATTACTTTATGCAATAAATGTGATATTATGGTGGTTTATTTTACAGTGACTGTCACATCACGTCCTGATTGTTACTGGGGGCGCAATTGCCGGACTCAGGTTAAAGCACACCATGCTATGTGAGTTGGTTTTTTGGGGTTTTTTTAAGCTTGAACTTAAAACTATCAAAAATTCAGACTTAATGGAGTAGTTCTCAAGTAGTGGGTCCTGTCTAGAACTCTGAGAAACTATTTTTTGCAGCACAAACCAAAACTGCATGATTTTGCCTGGTTTCTGTTCTAGAATTGAAATTTATGCCAGGTTCAAGGACTGTGGAACATCTGTTGGTCCAGTTTCAAGTGAGCCTGCTCTGATTTATGGTTCCGGGTAGAAACCACATGATATGTAAAGATTTTGTACAAACCTGAAACTTGAAGTTAGAGCCCCATCCATGTGGAAACAAAGGAAACGGGTCACACAAGCACCTGTGAACTGAAATAGCCAAATTTGGCACAGTTTTGATCCTGACTTCCCAAGCCCAGACATCACTTCCCACGGAATCAGACTTTCTAAGTTCTTTGTGCCTGGGTTCTCCTCAGATGCACTGCGTAAACCCTGTTCTGGTCCCTATTTTGAAGTGCCATGGGATTCCAAGGATACTGGGATGCATCTGAGGACAAGATTACTCTCGTTGAAAGTGGTTATCTGACATCTCCCTGTTGGAAACAGGTTGAGAACCTGTAGCCTTAGGAGTCTGACGTGGCCTGCCATTCCTTGTCGCCAGAGAGGCTCCAAGAGTTTCATTCCCTGGACTAGTTCAACTTGGGCTCCTGGTGAAAATGAAGAATTAAGCTTGAAGAGAGGAGGGGAATCCTTCACTTTTCAAGTGTCTAACAATTCTAGGGAATATAGACTCCAAATCCAGGTGTGAAAGACAGACCTTATGCAAGTCACCCACTGGCAGCTGCATAAGACTGCATGTCTGATATCTTTAAAAAGAGTTTGATTCCTTTAAACACTAGTCAGCTGGGTGAGAATTTCTTGATCATATCTTCTTTTGTTAGAAAAAGAGACTCCAGTCAGTCAGTTAGCGGAGGACAGTCTCAGGCCTCTTAAGGTACATGGTCATGCAAAAGAACTAACTAGAAGTTAGAAATGCCTATCTGTAGAATCAAAAAGATCTTTTTTCCCCACAAAGGGCCGGATTCAGACTTAGCATAAACCTGTGTAGCTCCACTATATTCAGAGGAGTTGCTCTCATGCCCAAGCCTAAATTTGGCCAAAAGTTAAAGGACTTAACAGCGTGCTTAGCTCAGAATTGATTGACTCCATTAAGCAGGGTAAGGGGAGGCAGAAATACCGTTCCTCACTTGACCAATAATGATCCATGTTCTCAGCTCCTAAAAAGGAGCTGTCACTTTCCCTCTACTGAGAGATCGCTTTAATGAGCGGAAGGTCCTGCTCTATCTATCTAATTCTCTGAGAAGACTATGCAGTTATCATAATTTTACTTTAATTCAGACTATTGTGGTCTGAAAATCATCCATCTGTGCAGCTTATACAGCCAGATCATTAGACATTAAAAATGTTCATCCACCAGTCTCTTCCAAGGGTGAAGTTTGTGGAGTATATTCTGCAAAATCTAATTTTCTTTCTCTTTCTCATACATTTAGTTTGGGTGCTTTGATATATTTCTGCAAGAGTTATCTGTAGTACTGGGCTGCATTATTGTTGCTAGGGGGCATTTTGTTGTTTGATGCACTTGGTAGCTGATTCACTGTCCAAACAACTGCCAAACTTTCCTATTCAGATTGCAGCTGGGTTTTTTGTATCCCTCTGGAATAGGAATTGAAGGAAGCTTTAGTAATGATTCAGTGCTCTTTCTTCAAGCATTAGCTGTACAACTTTGGACAAGCTTCTTCTAGTTCCAGAAACCCATGAAACAAAACAGTCCTGACACACCACTGTTGCATCATCCATCGCCTTCTGCATGAGGACCCATCGCCTTCTGCTAACTGGTGTGGGTTTGAGACCAGATTCTTATTAAATAAGAGGGCTGAGAGCCTCAGGCCTACTACTCCATCTCCTGCAAACCTCTACATGCTCAACTCTCAACTTGTGCCTTAAATACATTTTGGGGCACTGAACCCATCAGGGAGAACCCAAGAACAGACAAGTGCTTGACAGTAAGAAAGTAGTACATTTATAGAATTCTGTATTACCTGTCTAATCCAGGATGATCAGTATGCCACTTCCATGGAACCCAAGTCACTTGGGAGGATGCATCCTTCTTCCCTAAAGTGAGAGAGTTTTCCACTCTCCTTTATTTCCAGAAATAGATTCCAAACTCATCTTGGATCTCAGAAATCGAAGAATGTTTGTTGAAATTTATTTATTAGCCAGATTAACATGTCCTGAAGGTTGTCTAACAACTTCAGTTCCCAGTGACTCTCATACTCTCACTCTCCCCAATGACTTTCAGCTGACTGCTGAAAATTACCAGCGTCTGTCAGGTCAAGATTAATTCTGCTTATGTGTCCTGTTTTAATTGACTCCTGGATTTAAAGTATGCAGTGGTAGAGAGGAATGCAGTTAACAGGTTTTCAGTGTACATAATGTAATTAACAGTTGTTGGGTAGAAAAAATACTGAGAATTCTATTATGAAAAACTTTATGGAGGGTAGGCTTCAGCCTAAAATAACAGGCCGCAATGTCTTCAGGTTCTGATAGCATTAATATGTATATGTGCTGCTTTAAACTTTTGTTTGACTTTAAAATATCCTAAAGCAGGTTTGACTCTTTCATGGTGTTGTACTTCTCAGAGCAATTTTAAACTTTTTTTGTTTTTATTTCAGGAAATTCAATCACATTTGTGAACAAACACGTTTCAAGAACTGAACTTTCTGAAATTGAAGCTGTCTGAATATTTGTAGTCTGTAGAAAGGGGATGAAAGCCTGAAATACTGATCATATAGGAAATATTATCAGGGGATTTTCATTATTCCCTCACAGCAGGGAGTCAATAACTTTTTCATCAGGTACTCTGGTGTGACCTTTTTAATTTGTAGAGTTTAACAGTTATATATGAGTAAGTGAGAACCTCTTGAAAGAAAATCTGACAAGCATTGCATTCCATCCTCATTATTACAGTGTTACTATTTCACTATACTCAAATCAAGTAATAGCAGCCATACATTGGAGGACCTAAGAATAATCAGTGAGGAGTGTATTTGCACTAAATGTGTCTGAAAATAAGAGAAACATTTATTAAAATGGAAATGCTCTGTACCAGTAACTTAATATCAAAGGAGGAAACTCAACACATGTTCAGACTTGTCCACTTCTATCTTGTCATTAGCATTGCAGTTGGGATGGAAATCTATTAAAGTTCACTTTCACAAAACAAGAAGGTGATCTGGTATATGTTCATCAGAATTGTTTTTTTTGTTAATTTTTCCCCCTATTCATTAAACAAACAACAGCTTCAGCTTACAGCCTCAGATCAGAACAGGAATGCTATACAGGAAAGCATTTTTTCTTTTAGTTTAGTAGTATTGATGTGTTTTTACCATTAGAATTAGATATCACAAACATTTGCACAAATATTTACAAATCAGACTCAAATTTGGGATAGTAATTGCTTATGAACAAGCGTCTGCTTTTAATAACTGTTTAGCAATTTTCTATCAAACTAAACCATTATTGACATAGAGCAGACAGTAAGACAAGTTGGTGCAATTTTTTTAATGTATTTTTTGGTGTGATATCGTATGTTAGCTAGGCATGTGTAGTTTTATCTTGCAGCTGTGCTCTAGCATGTGCACATTGGTAAAAGCGTAGAAAGGCTGCCACTTCAACAGAATATAACAGATTTACAAGAAAGAACAAATGTTACCTATGAAAAGGTCCACTGCAGATGAACTTTAGCAATATGGAGAAATTCTTTTGATGTGGGGGAGATTTTAAGGGGGACACTGGTATCTCTAACATGTTGAGTATGTAGACTTAATTTTTCACTCCTCTATTTTTTCCTTAATTATGTTCAGAACATTTCCTGAGATCATAAAAATGTGATGTAGTCATAAATATTTCCTAGTCGTCTGGCAACTAATGTTCACGTGCTTGATTTGGACCAGCTTTTCATAAGTATCATACCCAGGAGAGCAAAATAGAATGGGAGGAAAGCGTACAAAGTTACCTCTGTATATATCGTGTTTTAGGTATGCCTTATTTTGCAAGCAAGGTTTATACTCTATGCTATGTGTTATCGTGCAGCACGGGGTGGTGTAGCACATTGTATCTGTTAGTTAATTAAAAAAATACAATACTGCACATGTTAATATAAATGCTAATTAAAAATAATGGATTTCTGTTCATATTTTTATTTTAAAAGTAGCTGCAGCAATGATGGATCTGTTGGTAATATCCATAATGCTGTTAAAAGTACACTTGGGTGTGGACTTCTCTTCCTAATCTCTGGGCATTTCCTCCTGTGAGTAGGGTTGAAATCAGATCTGGAATAATACTTGAAAATTGTTAACAAAACGTTGTTTCTACCTTTTACTATTACTAACAATGTTCTATTACATCTGTATTCATATTTTATGTTTAGAAAGTTGATTTTTTTAATGGTTATTATATCTTCTCAGGACAGCCATTCCCAGCTGTTTGGTCTCAATTTCAACTCTGGCTGTGCATGTAAGCAAATTGCATGTATTTGTGGAAAGAGACCCTTTGCACATTACATGTAGAAATGTGCTTTGCATTCTCACTCACTACTTTCCATGCCCCACATTGGCTTTTAGCATAGACTTGTCACTATGCTAATGTTCAAGTCCCTAATGTGCTGAATTTTTTGTGGATTAAGAATAACATCTACAACCCTATGTACAACTTCTCTTGCACCTGCACAAGCTGTTGGGACGTATTATGTGACATCTTAAAAATCTGCAACAATCTCAAATACTTGACATCCAAACTACCTGTATAGTAGAGGTTCCTTATATACCTTTTATGTACCCCTCTCTTCCCCCCCCCACCCATAGAGAATAAATATGGCTTTCTATGCATAGGGGGTTGAAGTAGTGCAATGGAATGAGAAGTTTTTTGTGATTATATTGTACTTGGAAGAGCTGAGAGATTAACTTGCAAATGGGGAGGGTGAATAAATCCTGATCTTTATATGCTCTTAAGTAACTAAGAGCATCTGTCATGGGTATTACATACTCTTATACATTAGTCCTTTTAAAATGTATGGTTGCCAGGTGATATTTAGATAATGTGATAACTGTATAAACTATACTTGGTGTAATTGTTTAAATACTGTAAAGGTGCACCATATTTTTAACCTATCTAAAGCACACCCCCACCCTCTTCATAAGAGACATTTGGGAGCAGAGCATGGAACCTTGTAGAATAGATGTTGTGAAAACAAGGGTGATTATGATAGGGTTTAATGTAGTGGTGAATAAGATACAGTCTCCCTCTATGAGAAAGTTCTTTTATAAAGAAGGTGGAGTGCAGTTCTTCCAATTCTTTTTGTGATTTCCTGGACTAAAAAGTTATTAAAAAAATTACCCATTTAAGCTGTCTGTTTCCATTTCATCTGTGCTGTTTAATCTCTCCTCACCACAAACTGTGCATAGATGATGTTGTACACATCACCTTTTAATGCTCAGTCATATTGCTCATCACTTGAAAGTTACTGAGTTTTTACAACAAGATACCAGACTGGAACTCATGATAACTGAGTATAAGGTATTACCTGGAGGGAGTCCTTGTCTGTGGCATGTGAGAGATCTGGCTTAGCCTCCCTTATATACCTGTCAAGATAAATTTGCAAAGGATCTCCAGTCTCTCTGCAGGATTTATAACAAATGAGCTGTACTTCAAGCCAGCTCCATTGTACTTGGAAGTAACCACACAGACATAACTTTTGTTTTAAATAAGAAAAATTCAATACAAGGGACAGGAGCAAAGAGTTTTTCTACCTTTTGTAGAACTGGATTTTCTTCTAACTTCATGCAAGAGTATCTAGATACTGTGATCACTGTCATTCTAAAACTGCTGACAGTACTAGAATAACATTTAACAGCAGGCTATAGAAAATGAATATTGCAGTGTTAAAAGACAATCTAGATAGTCTAGTTTATATGTACACATGCAAAGATTCTGAATGGCTACTACAGATGGAGAACTTAAGTCTGCTGTAGGAAGTTGCATACTTACCAACTTGGAAAAATTTTATTCACACCAGACTTCATTTGACTATTTGGTGAAAATAGTAAAGCCAGCCAAACTTGTTATAGTTTCAAGTTTTTATGAGTTAGGATCTTAGCATGTCTGAATTCTTAACAGTTCTCACACTAAGATGGAAATTGAAATCCTTTAATATTGTAGCTAATCCTTACTGCTGTTTTTTAAGCCAGCTGTCATTTGTTCTTCAAACTAAATTGAAAAAACATTAAAACCCACACTTTAAGCAATATAAAGTGAAAGTATAATCCTGCTCTGTGACCTGTAAGAACAAGAGACCTGTAGTCATTCAGACCTGTAACTGCTTTAGATGTTCTACCAGCATTGGCGGGTTGAAGTACTCTGTACTCTATTTTAGCATAGACTGTCTTGTCTCTAACTCAATTCAAAAGGAAGCAGTCAATTTTTGGTCTTGCCAGGGTGAAGTCCTGTCACTTGAACAGCTGTAGGATCATGCAAGCAGCTGTGCTTTACCCTGCTTATCCATTGTGGAGGGAGTACCTTATGAAGTGGTGTGAAAGAAAAGAGCAACATTTAATGTAGGTTTTACAGTGTTCACATCTGTCTACGAAGCACTTAGTCATTGTTACTCTTGATCATCCTCACTGTGGGTTGGACTTCAGTCAGTGAGTGGGTAGTTTCCATTTCAGTTCTTGAGCCATCTAGGCCTCAGTAATTTACACCTAAGGTGAGATCCTGCTCCCCTTAAAGTCAATGAGGTTGGTCTTTGGCTATGAATAATAGTGAGTTGGCTATACTAGTAAAAAAACACACTCTGTAATTGTTAGGGCAGTAGTTTTCAACTTTTAAATGGGGGCTTTAGTTTAGATGGCTTAAACTAGTGCTTTTGGATTTCTTTTTTCTTTTTGAAGTGGGAATTGGGGGAGTTTGCTCTGTGAAAAGAGGATCACCACCAAACTGCAATCAAGCCTTTTATTTATGCTTCCTGACCAAACTTTTCTGGAAAGATGTCTTATTTCATGCTGTCTGTCCTCTTGGGGGAAAAAAATGCAGCACAGGGACTGTTTGCTTATTCCCCTGCTTTCAGTATCATTGCATTTTAGCAGTTCAAAGAGAATGTGCCTGGGTGATTTTCCCGCCTTTTCCCCCTGAGTTATTTTCCCACCTTTTTTGCCTGACAGCCTTTCTGTATCAAGTTTGGGAACAGAGACCCCAATTACAATGTCTGGGACCAGCTTCTGAAGAAAACTAATTACGTTATTTCCTTTGGCAATGCCTAATGTGCAAAGATTGTTTCTAAATCTATATTTCAGATCATTTTGCTTTTTTTTATTGTTGGCTGTTCTTTCAATGAGGTAATTTCATCCTTAAACTCATTAGTTGCTATAGCATTTTTTGTAATTCATTTTCTAAGAGTGCCATATGAGATTTAACATCATACATTTCCAGAAAGGCCATGAATTTTTTGAAATTGCCAGTCAGCTATTCCTTTCAATGCTGATGTTACAACTGCTTGGATGCGTTAAGTGACTCCATTAGCTTGCGTCTTGTCACCTTTCTTTCCCCTTTAATTGTTTACATTTTATCCAGAGGATACATTCTATCTTTTTGACAAACTATGTGTTTGTTAGAATTTATTAGAATATTTCAAATGTTTTGATAAGTGAGATCAGGCCAGACAACTATCTTGCTGCAAACTGTTTTTCTACCTCAGGGCGGGGAAAAGCAAATATAAGCAACAAAATTAACATTGATTGACTGGATTTTATAAAATGACTGAAAGGAAAGTAGATTTCTGCTCACAAACTGACTGCATCTTCCTGCCGAAGCAGCTCCCCGTATTAAAAATTTGACGTACTAACTGTAGTAGATATAAATATTAAATGCTTGTTTAAAACACAAATCTAAATCTTCAAGTTTAGTACAACAGTAACTGCATATTTGACTCTGCTAGGTGTTTAATTCCCTTAAACTTCTCCTTGCCATTTTAGCTACCTAGGAGTAGTTGATTGCTTCTGAAGAAAACTAGTGCCCCGCAACCTGGTTCTGCTATATGGTGGTAGGGTCACTTCAAAGAACTGCTGCTACCTTGCTCTTACTACCAATGAGCAAAACCGGGCCCATGCCTTCTTCTGAAATCCTGTTACTATCAATTAGCTAACGTTGTGGGTGAGGGGGAAAGGTGGAAGGAATAGCTCAATCTCAGTATGAGCTACCATCTTATTGTGTTTCTGGTATGGACGCTATAGCTATAACACAGCCCAAAGATATTTCTAATCAAATATAAAGTGGAATATAGAGAGGCTTTCATTTCAAGTTTTACACACTACACCAGAATCGCCAAGTTACGAACATCAGTGTTATGAACTGACCAGTCAACCACAAACTGCATTAGGAACTGGAAGTACACAATCAGACAGCAGCAGAGACCTCCCTCCCCCCAAAAAAGGAAATACAGTACTGTGTTAAATGAAGAAAAAAAAAGGGGGGGGGTGTGAACTGACAAGGTAAGGAAAGTTTCGGTGCTTGTTTCATTAAAATTAAGGTGGTTAAAAGCAGCATTTTTCTTCTGCATAGTAAAGTTTCAGAGCTGTATTAAGTCAATGTTCGGCTGTAAACTTTTGAAAGCACAACCGTAATGTTTTGTTCAGAGTTACGAACATTTCAGAGTTATGAACAACCTCCATTCCTGCGGTGTTCGCAACGGAGGTTCTACTATACTTTTCTAGGTTTTAGATTCATAATCTGATGCTTTTTTCCACGTAATTGTTAAATTACTTCCCTCTTCCTAAAAAGAAAAGGAGTACTTGTGGCACCTTAGAGACTAACCAATTTATTTGAGCATGAGCTTTCGTGAGCTACAGCTCACTTCATCGGATGCATACCGTGGAAACTGCAGCAGACTTTATATATACACGGAGAATATGAAACAATACCCCCTCCCACCCCACTGTCCTGCTGGTAATAGCTTATCTAAAGTGATCATCAGGTGGGCCATTTCCAGCACAAATCCAGGTTTTCTCACCCTCCACCCCCCCACACAAATTCACTCTCCTGCTGGTGATAGCCCATCCAAAGTGACAACTCTTTACACAATGTGCATGATAATCAAGTTGGGCTATTTCCTGCACAAATCCAGGTTTTCTCACATCCCCCCACCCCCATACACACACAAACTTCCTGTTAGCAGTTTTTAATCTACTGTACCTAAGAAGAGTTCTATATAAATAAGAACACTAATTAGCACTGCAAACTGATGAACTTGTTCTAAAAGTAAAATGGGTGACGGGACAGGTTTAAATACCCACGATACTTGAGTGCATTTTTGAACCCTGGCCTTTTTTTTTTAAATATAGGACTTTAATGCACTTTTACAAAAATTTCTTACAAAAGCATTACTAATTTTCTCTTTTTTCTGTCTTGCCTAGCTGCGCTGTATGCTGTTAGTTTTCCCAGCTGAGTGAGAGTTTGGATGCTTCTGGTGGTTTGTGTCTGGTCTGATATGCTTTCAGATACCGTGTTGATGGGTGTAGCATAAGAATATGAATAGAGCAGGCAGCTTTGCAAAGCAGACATATATGCTTTTGGAATAGGCTAGCTGGAGCTATGTCAGAGGTAATCTACCATAATGGGCTGGAAGCCAGTTTTTGGGGCAGGCACACTTGTTTTAGCCCGCCTCTGCCACTTCCTTGTCCTTACTGTGCCTCAGTTTCCTCATTTACAAAGTGGAGTAACATCTATCTAAGTGAGGTGTCGAGGATTAATTTTTTTAGAGTTGGTAAGAGGAAGCGCCAAGTTATGTATATCATACTGAAACTCTTCAGTGTGTGTACCATGGAGACTTTTTTTCTTTTACTAATCCTAGTTCATGAGTACAGTGGAGGGAACACTATACAACTTTCCTCCACCAGCAGCCTTCATACTTTTCTAGTTAAGCACTACCTACCCCTGTGATATTCAAACAGGTTTTTCAACAGAAACGTGGGATTATTGCCTGGGGGAAATCCTACTGTCCAATAACAGTGGGTTGGTTTTTAGTAGGAAAGCAAAGATGCAGCCATTCTTTTGAAACCAAGTTTAATATAAGAATCTGCTTATTGTGGCATTTTCCTATTCTAGCTTTTTTTCTATATCCCACTTTTAATAGGGTGTCTGGCACTTCCAAAGTTTGCAGCAGCAGCTACAGCTTGTCTGAAAATAAGTACATATTCAAACTTGTATTACAATCTTCAAGAAAGGGAAAGTCCTAGTGTGTATATATACTATCCGTGCTGGAGACCTGCCCTGCATCCCACCCAAGTCTGTTTCCCAGGTGGTTAGTGGCTGTGTAGGTATTATGAAGGTAGCACATGCTGTGAATGAACATGAGGGGTATATTTTATACAGCAAGATGCAAGTGTGACACCTTCCCTCCATCGCTAGCTGTGGTGAAAGGCTTCAGAGAAGACAGACTGTCTACTCTTTGGCTACGAGGATAACTAGGACAGGAAGTCAGTGTGGAGAATATGAGCAATAACCTCATCTTAAGTAATGTAACTGGATAAACAAGATGTAAGAATATAAATCCTCTTGCTTCAGGGCATTAACTCAGGGGGTGTGGGGAAAAGCTTCTGTGATGAGCACATTATGCAAGAATGATTCATCATATTTCTTGCTGATTTCTCTACAGGCTCTGGTCCTGTTGGAGACAAGGTACTAGCATAGATGTTCATGGATTCCAAGGCCAGAAGGGACCATTGTGATTATGTAGTCTGACTTCCTGTATCACATAGGCCATAGAACTTCCCCAAAATAATTCCTAGATCATTATTTTTAGTAAAAACATCCAGTCTTCCTTTAAAAATTGCCAGAGATGGAAAATCCACCATGACTCTTGATAAATTGTTCCAATGGTTAATCACCCTCACTGTACAAATTATGCTGTATTTCCGGTCTGAATTTATTTAGGTCCCACTTCTAGCCATATTCCCTCTGCCTGAGGCAGTAAAGTAGTTACTAATTACTTGGTGGAGCACAAGTCATTCAATTCATTCTTACAACACAAAAAGCAAGTAATAGTGCCAAGGCAATTTATTCAACTAAAGAAATTCATACATTAATAAACGCTCATTGGAAAAAAAAACACCCTTCATTCTCTCTCTCCCCACCCAAGCAATTACCGAAGGTAACTGGTCACTTGAGCGTTTTCCAAAAGTAATTTTTTTAATATTTATTTTGCAAGTTGAAGTCTAAAAACAACAAAGCATAATGACTCTGCATTACAATGCAAGTGTTACATGTGAAACTCAATAGGTAGGGACAGAGTTCATTAAAATATATAGAGCACTGCAGATTTCTCTAAATATATTGGCTCTTCCCTTTAGTTCTTGTAACATTAATAAAAAAACAAAGCTGAAGCCAGAATTTTGTACTTTAAAATTCAGCTCGATGCAGGCTGGCAGTAATAAGAATTAACAGAAATCTGTGTGTGTAGGTCTGTTTTTCAAAAAATAAGTTACTATGGGATACTCTCTCTCCCTTCTCAACCACTACCAGATGCAATGCTTCTATTTCTACACATAAAACATGCTAGGCAAAACTAAGACCATGTGTTGTGCATCTCAGACATTAATAGGTGGTGGATGGAAGCTGGGATAGCAGATGAAATCTTAAATAAATCAGGGCCAAACTGGGGTTAAATATTTCAAGAGGCAGGCTTAGATGTCTGGGCATAGAAATATTAAGATCGCTCATTTGACTCCTGGTATAGTGGACACAGGGTAGATTGCATGAAGATTTTTCCCACCTTGGGCATCTGTTCATCACATATTTGGAGCCCTTTATCCATTTTTAGAACAGCTTAAACCAGCTACAGTCACATAGCTCCATGTGACACAATCCTTTCACTTAGGAAAGTGAAATGCTTTTAGTTGCGGGTTAAGTATGCATACATTTCTTGCTAAGACAGGAAAATATCAGTGGGAGGCAATTAAAATACAGATTGGCTTATTAAAGGCAATTGAATTACCAGACTTCCCTTTGGTTCAGTTTTCCATTTCATGCGCTGGATTTGTAATCGGGGTAGCATAGCTACTAAGGAGTTCATTTCAAAAGCGGGCTATGAAGTCTGCCCCACTTAGTTTGCTTGTTGTTTTGTTTTAAGGCTTGCCTGCTAAAGGAAATAATTCTGCAGTCAGTAGCTGGTTGATACAGTATTAAAACAATAGCAGCTGCAAGCATCAGGATGCTGAAGACTTTATTGCTAGTGAATAGTATTTTTTGTATATGCCCTCCTATTGCCATGAAGGGTGCTCCCTTAATTGTTCAGACCTAGACAGTGCTAACCAAGAGTGTAGAAAGTTTGACAGGGTTAATATTGGAAATTAGTATTAATTATTTTGATAGCATCAGACTGAGTGCGCTCTCATGGAGTGTGCCTTTAACACTCTAAAGTGTTAGACTAAGGTCTACTCGTGCCCTTTAATGCTAAGGAAACAGAAGATACTGATATGAACAAGACTTTGTACTAAAGTGGAGAGGTTACCAACTATTTAAAAAATTTTACAGGGTTTTTTTTTTAATACATAAACATGCAAGTCCAAATTCTACTCTTGGATAGCTGGAGGCAACTTCAGTTGACATCAGTAGGGATTATGCAAGCGTACCTGAGAGCAGAATTTGGTTCATAACATGTAGCAAAGAACAAAGTGACCCTGAGGACTGGTCTACATTCCACACCATGTGCCGTAAAGTAATCAATCATTTGTTTTCCTGTAGTGTACCAGAACACAGTTACTCAGTATTAGACACCTTTGTAGGGGAGTCACTGTATCAGTCTCTTCCCTAAGCCACAATTAAAATTCTCTGTGGAAGAATGGAACCGAAAACGAGACCATGCCGTGCACATTATTAGGCCCAACTGAGCATGAGAAAAGATAACTTTGTTTTGCGCTTTGCTAGGTTACCTTTTCCCATAACTCCAATCTGCTGCTGAGAAGGAAAAAAAGGTGCGTCTGTCCGCGCTTGCTACCCTCCATAGGCACAGCAGCTTCTTCTCCAGCAGAAGAGTGAACAGCTCGGGTCCTTATTGCATCTGTTCTCACAGACAGATTCCTTCAGTCACTCTGGAAGCCTCATTGAACCGATGTTTGACAGAGGGTATGAGCAGTTAAGGAATCAAAATTCTGTGGTGACTCAAGTGTATTGGTGTCTGCACTAGGCAAGCTGCACTGGCCCCTGGAAGAGCTATAGGTCTTCATGTGATTGCTATATAAATTGGGAGACTTTTCCCAAATGGGGAGATCCAGTGTGAAATTGGCAGGCCTGGCAGAGCTGCCTCCCCGAACAGTCAAGACCACTGGTTGTTTATCGGGCACAGCCTTCACTGAAGCATACACAACATTTTGCTCAGACAGCGTCTCTCTACACTGACTAAAGTGCTCTGCAAGGACCAGAGGCTGCTGGTCATCCCCTTCTTCAGAAATAACAAAAGCTGGTTTGGATTTGTCCATTTCTATTGAGAGCTCCTTGGTTTTTGAACAGTTGATTAAGTTGCTTTTGAGGCCAGTGGGACCATGGCTTTGGTTATCAAGTGGAGGTGTCACCCCCATGTGTTTTGAGGGATCCAAGAGCCTCACCTCTTTGCAATCAGGGGAGCTGGTTAAAAACCCAAAATAAGGGTTCCCAAACCTGGATTTCTTCAAGCTAGAGGAGCTCAGTTTCCCCTGCCTTTGCGCAGATTGGGTTAGCGGGTATGATGTGGTGCTGGTGGACGAGTCAGAATAAACAATATCTGAGATTCCCTCTATCTCAGTGGCTGAAATTACTTTTCTGGTTGTTACACTCTGGTTTCTTGTGGATGAAGAAAGACCCTACCAAAATAATAATACAGTTAATAAACATACTTTGAAATGCAGCAGTCTAGAAAACCTTTAACCTTAGGGAATTAAGAGTTGAAATTCCATGGTGCACTTGTCATGACCAAGAGGCTACATGCTTCCTTCCCTTTCCGAAAAGCAGTACTTTGTGCATGGGAGGATACGGAAGCATCATGTTAACTTTATAACAAGCACTCTTGGTTTGACATCTGCAGAGTCAATCAGAGAGACAGCTAGTCATCATGGGTCTATGGATTCTTTGCAGTACAATACTAATATATCAATTAAAAGAAACTTAAGATATATCCATAAAAATTATGCAGAATGACTCAAGATGATCCATTCTGAAGAAATAATTTGTAAGTTTAAAGGAAAATAATCCTTTATCCAGAGGCTTAGCCCCAGGAGTTGCAGCTTCTCAGTGCTGCAGGATCAAGCCCCAGATGACGTATATTTTATGGTAATGTGAACTAACAGTCTCCATCTCTGTTGCATGCATGCACACATGCATTAAAGGCCTTGGACCTTTTCAGCTGACATGCTCAACACATGCACAAGGGAAAGGCAGAAGAGCGGGAAGAGGAGTTCACATCAAAAAGTAGGTGAGTCTTTATATTGCACAAAGTGCCCCTTTGGAAGTTGTCTTTAATGTTGTTAGGAGCACACAGTCTGAATCCCACACCTTCCCTCCTTGTGGATACTTACACTGCTGTCTACCAGTTTAGTGAAGGGACTGTTAGTGGTCCAGCTATACCATTTTTTCTGTAACTGAGGTAACGGAGTGAGTAAGTCATGAAATGTGCGGGCACTCCATGTCCGTTGCCTTGGATGATGGTTCTCTGCCTGCGTGTTCCCTTTATCCACAGTACCTGCTCCTGGAGCCACATGATCAGAAGTCAGCCAGTCTGATACACAAGCTGGACTTGTGACACTTCTCTTTAGGTTTTTGTCCTGAAAAACAGAGAAATCTTTCAACATCTCCAGCCAAAGGTCTCAAAAGTACTTTACATGCAAAGGCCCTAATGGCACTTAGAAACACTGAGCTATCTGTGAAAGTGACTCTGGCTCTTTAAACACATCTTTTCTTGGGACAAGATGGGGCAGCTTGGACAGCACCTGCCTAAAGCATGCCAGAACAGAAAGCATTAAACCCACCAGGTTCACCATTGCCTTGCCCTGCCCACACAAGAACATTTTTACCTTGATTAGCCAGTTTCAAAATATCTCCCACTCAGCTAGAAAACCCTTTGATGCCAGAGAGACTGTTCTCTCAAGCAAATGCATTAGGGCATGTTTACATTTCTCCATGGGGATATTTACCAAACAGCCACCTTCTCAGAATTCTCCTTAGAACTTTCAAGGACTGATTATTTCTAGAACAATTAAATTTGATTATTTAAACCCAATCCAGGGTGCAGACTAATTTGTTGATTTTTTTAAGCTTGATTTGGTAGTTGCATTGCTTTATTTTCATTTTAATATAAGTAATATCAGCTTAGCTTTGGCACTGTGTTTTACTGATGTCATTATTAAGAGTTTTAATAAGATTTATTTAAAAAAAATATGGAGTTGGATTTCTTTCAATAAGCACTGTGAGTCCAGAACCTTTGAGAACCTGGTGGATATCAACCAGTCAACCTAAAGGCCTGACCAGCTCCCCTCAGTCAGTCTTTGGTTCTCACAGGTCTCTTGATCTAAAACCATGAACCTTAATGACCTGAGCTAACAGTCTTAAATTTTTTAGCCAAAGGCTTCTGTAGTCTTCCCCAGTGTTTGACGCTGGTCTCTGAGATATCCCCACCCTGACACATTTTAGGAAGGTAGCAAGCCAGTCCCTGGTACCAAAAAGGTTGAGAAACACTGGTCTAGCCAATAGAGGGGGACAGATCCACATTGTAAGATCTACTCAGTTTATACGCAGAATTAAACATCTAAGATCAATAGAGAATACAATGCATGAGAAGGGGAAAGATGGTGGAGTGAAGGCAATAAACACAGAGCTAAAAGTGATTATATAAATAAAGCAGTCACATGGTTTCCATTCTCTATAGCAGTTGTCTACATGTCCTATATTTTCCCTTGGAACACATGTACAGGATTCATTTCTTCCACTCTTGCCAGTTCTCTCCCTCAGGGCCTGCAGCGTAGTTCCTCTACCCTCCAAAGGTACTGAGACGCTGCAGAGAAGTTTGTTTACTTACCCAGCACATTGCCTGGATGTACCCTTGACTCCCAACAGCAGATTAGCTTCGGGGGGGGGGGGCAGGGGGATGTTTAAACCCAGCCTGTCATTCTCTCACCCACCCCCCTGCCCCCCAGCAAAACTCAGGCTCACACTCGGTGGGAGGCTTGGGAGCCGCTGGCCAACTACTATTTCTCAGTAAAAGGATTTAGATAATCTTTGTGTAAAGCTTCTTATGATTCACTTTGTCTAGACAAGCATTTCAGTTGAGGTGAGTGAGTTTGGAATCCTTGTCTACTGTAAAGGCTCAAGCCTTCACACCTCCATAAACATTGGGATAATATCAGAGTAAGAGCCAAAAAAGCAGCTGCATGCCGGTGGATAACAACATGCACCGTTTGCCTAGGCTGTCCTACAGAAGCTAGCACATACAAACCATATTATAGAGGGGAAGATAGAGTAGGAGCCCACCTATTCAGAGCAATATAAATGAGGATTAGAGGACATTTTTCAGGACCGCCTTCTTTCTGCAGATGCAATTTGTGCCCCCAACAATGTGCATCGGGTACATTCCAATCGTGAGTGCAAACCTGAGTAGCTGCACTTCTGCCTTGTAGAATGAGGGTGCGAATCAGCTTGTCTGAAGTGCCGCTGTTTAGATGTGGGCCTGCTGCAAGCCATTTTGTAGGTACATTTTGCTTCCAAAACAGGGAGGATGGGTCTCAACCATGCTGAAAATCTAGCATTTAGAAGGATTTCTTAGCCTCTTCCTATCCAGGCCTACCACTGTTATCAGGCAACAAGTATGGATTCATAAACCCCTAATCCAGATTCTTTAGCTACCTAGCTAAGAACATGCTGTGGGAAGCACTCCTGAGCAGTAACATAAGATCGCTCCTTCTAAGCCTTTTGTCCAAGATCAAGTGTACTCTGGTTTCTCTTCAGATCAAAAAAATCTTTTGTCTTTTACTTTCACATTTTAAGTATCTTCTAGCAGCTGGGGGCTGGAGAGGAGAGGAAATAATAGCCTGATTTTGAAAGGCGAGCATCCACCGCTCAATGATTTTTATGGCATTTGTGGATGCTCATTGTTTTTTTTTAAATGGGAGGAAAGAGAATATGGATTTTCCATCTATCCACAACAAACTGAGGTTTCATCTCATCAGCACCGGATAGAGTTCTCACCAATAGAGTCATACTTGGCGAGAAAGCACAAATCTTGCCAATTTCCACTCTATCGTCCTATCCACCTCTGTGAAATTGTGCCACGGATGATGATGTAGGTGGAAAGGAGATATTAGAGAATGTAAGAATTTTAAAGCTATGCACAACTTTTAAAAAATTTGACTTCTATCTATGCAAACTATTTCTTCTCTTTTACACCTTAAATATTTTAAGATTTAATGCAGCTACAGAATGGTAGATTAGAGCAGTGTTTCTCAACGACTGCTCTGTGGACCCTGAGATCTTCCCTGAGATCTTCCTGACCCAGTTTAGGGAAGCAGGAAGCTGGTCCCTGATATTAAAAAAGTTAAGAAACACTGGATTAGAGCATTAAAACATTTTTAATGGGTCTTAGTGAATAAATCCCTGCCGATGATACAGAAGGCTAATTTAAGAAAAATAGCAGTGGCCCATAGTCATGTAAGTTTTCACTGTTCTACAGGCTGGCTGTTTTTCATTAATGGATGTAATTCTGTAGAGATCCATGTACATTATTAATACTTTAGGAAAATCCTAATCAATACTGTATCCTAGCGGACTACGCTGGCCTCCAGCCAAGGCCAGGGATGCAGGCACCCCATACTTTGTACCCAGGGATAAAGTCACATGAGCTACATGACGGACTGGTGTGCTTCTGCACTATGTCATGCTTCTACACTTACATAGCAAGTGTTGATCCCAGAACGATTTCAGAAACATATGTTCATCACCACCCTGGGTGCTCAAGGGAAATGCAAGCAAAAGGATTTTTGAACCCTATGTGTTTGCAAAGAAACATCAGTAAGAGCTGCAAGGGAGTATGCTAAAATAACACTCACACACCCCAAAAAAAGTAGGGAAGCCACGTTACAGTATTTAAATTTTAAAAATAAATTAAAAAAAAAACGTTTGTAAAGAGCCCTGACACATAAAGCACCCAATTTATTGGCAAACATTTATTAAGCTTCCCAACCTAGGAGCTACAGTAACACAAATCAGCCACAACAACAACAGTGCTGCAAGTTAGGTAAATAATATTACTGACGGATTGAGGAACTGTGTGGTTATATGACTTGCCCACAGCAAGTTAGTGACAGAGCCAGGACTGGAACCTGGGAGTTTTGACGCTCAGTTCCTTCCTCCAACCACTAGAAATCTTTTCCTATGGTACTTCCACGTGTGTCTACCTGTATTCTGTATGTGGTAAAACTCAACCCGCTGGCACCAGGGCCGGTTGAAATAATAAATACTTCATCGCTCCCCGTTTCAGTGGTCACGGCTGACACAGGAGAGGGCATGTCTGGGTCAGTAGGCTGAGAAGAGTGTTCTGCGCTGCCTCCAGAGGAAGTGACTAAGGCAAGGAAAGACATAGAAAGATTTTTTAAGTGACCGTCTCCTTTTGTTTAGGCTGGGCAAATAGCCCACCTTCCTCTTCCCATTCTAACCCAGCCTAAAAAATCAGCCCTTGGCTGCCACCCAGATCTGAAAAAAATTCAATCATTCAACCACTTGCCTTGTCCTAATCTGCTGAAATTTGGCTAGGAAATCAGAAGGATTTAAAACCAAAGCCCTTTAGAGATCCTCTCAGTGACCTTTCCCAACAAAGGGAGATTGGAAACTGTTAGCAAGATTGTCAGCACAGAGTTGGGATTTTGAACTGGGATCTCACAAGAACGTCTGTGACACACAGGTGGCTTGGTGCCAGCTGGCAAAGGGTTTACTGGTCTGTAACAGGTTTCAGAGTAACAGCCGTGTTAGTCTGTATTCGCAAAAAGAAAAGGAGTACTTGTGGCACCTTAGAGACTAACCAATTTATTTGAGCATGAGCTTTCGTGAGCTACAGCTCACTTCATCGGATGCATACCGTGGAAACTGCAGCAGACTTTATATACACACAGAGAATATGAAACAATACCTCCTCCCACCCCACTGTCCTGCTGGTAATAGCTGTAACAGCAGCTCCTAACAGGCCTGACAAACTCAGCTCAGCATAAGTAGTTAACACATATTTCAAGGTCCCATTTCAAGGGACCATTAGTGGGCTATTTCACGTTGAATGGTCCCTTGAAATATGTGTTAACTACTTCTGCTAAACAATCTATCCCACTTTGTATTTACCTGTGACGCTTGGAGTAGGTTTCCCAGACCTGAAGAAGAGCTCTGTGTAAGCTTGAAAGCTTGTCTCTCTCATCAACAGAAGTTGGTCCCATAAACAACATTATCTCAGCCACTTTGTCTCTCTGGAGGGAAACATTGATGGACAATCTCCACCAACATTAGACCCAGTACTTCTGTATTGGCTTTTACCAGCCATGAAGGACCTATGAGTTATAGTCAAAGTATCCCAGCACCCACTACTGTCACTCACTGGGGTTCTGTAGATGGCTCGCTCTGGATCAGAGCAATTTTATCCACAACGTTAACATGAAAAAACTTTGGAACTGTGACTGCTCCAGGGAATCTGAGTGTTCCAAACCCAGTACTTAGACAGCCATGCTCTCCAGATGACACAAAGGGGAGGGTGGTGGGGGAAAAAACCACAACTCTTGAAGATTTCACAGGTGTTTTTAAGCCAGCAATATGACAGAATGAACCAAGGCCACATTTGCCCTGCTAACCAAGTGTATGCATTGTGCCATGGATATGACAGTTTCTGTTGACAGAGTTCAGAAATAACACTTCTGAGTATTCCTTGCCAGGGAATTACTCTACCAGCAAGAGGGAGGGCAAAAGGGGGTAATTCCACACCAAACACTTTCTAATATGTGACAGCTCACACTGCATCTCCACACACACAGCTGAAGAGGAAGATTCAGAGAGAGAGACTGACTTGACTTAATGGGCAAGGAGCTATGGGTTGAAACAACATACTCTCCAGCTTACCTGCTTGGTCCTGGCTGACAGTGTGATTGTTGTTTTCATTCTCTCGAGTTGGCACCACAAGTTGGAGCTCATTGATATCTATGGCGGAGTTCTGGATCCCATTCTACAACTCAGAACACGCCCCAGTAAACATCTACAGACAGACAGCGTAACAGCTAATGTGCAAGAGAAACAAAATCACCAAAAGAATTAGCACTAACCTCCTGGTCACTGTGTGCATTGGAAGGGTTCCTTTTGAGGCACATTTTCTGCCTGAGGAAAAGACAGCAACAATCCCATGAATTAGCTAAGGGTCCATAGGAGAAAAGTTCTCATCCATGTTCATTTTAATAGGAGAAAACACAACAGAACAACTATGCACTAGCATGTCTATCCATGGCACTTTACAGCTTTCTCTGCATCAATGATTGTGTGCTAAGGAGCAATTGTTATCCCCATCTTATCAGGGAGTCCGCTAAGGCAGAAGAATTACTTTTTTAAGAATCTGCAAGGTATCTGCAGCAGAAACAGGAGTTTATTTCAGATATCCCAAGTCTCAACACCTGTCCTCCCTAGAAGGGTGGAACTTTGACTTCTCTAAGTAGAGCATACTGCAAAATATGTAGTCCCCCCTGGGTCTCAAGCTCTGATACAGTTCATTGGCTTCACCATACCAGACATTTTATTATATAGAACAAAGCATTCTGAGATATTCTCAGCCAAGAAGAGGCAAATGTTATTTATTTTTATGAAAATTGTATTAAGGAAAACAACAGCAGCTCATTCCCAAGTAAGAGAACTTGTCAAAGACTGAAGGAAACCAAAAGAAGATTCCTTAACAAGCTCTTATCCAAGATTTCTTCTTCTAAAACTGACATTATAGAACAGCCAGCATCACTACAGTTGTGGTGAACTAGAACTTCAAGATGCCTCTGAAAGAATCAAAACACTCCCCACTGCTCAGAACTCCCCAGGTACTAACAGAGATCAAAGTGCTCTGACCTAAGATAATTATTTAGGTGTATAACAGCATGGCACTAGGCACTTTACAGACATGTAAGAACACTAAGGTCCTCCCCTGAAGGCTACAATCTAAAAGCAGACATACAGCATTTCCCCCCACATATAATTTATTACATTTAATAAAGATTTTCAGTCATTCATTAGCTAATGTTTCCCTTTGGGGATGCTGCAGTGGGACCAGGGTTTACCGGCAATTTGGAAGAGATAAGGGTCTTGGAGCAAGAAAGGTCGGAGACATTGGCATTGCTGACCTGGTCAGTAAAATAGTTCCAGGTACATGTAACTACATGCAAGGAGGACCTGAAGGAGTAGTTAGAAGCATGGCTTAAGTAGTGCTCAAAGGACAAGTGAAAAATACAAGAACAAGATTGTGCCGTACCTCCAAGTCAGGGTCATGGAGTTTAATTTACAGAAGACATCTTGAAACAAGGGTGCAAACAACTGAAATTAAACATCCTTATAAAAGGAGAAGAACATTTAACTCTTTTCTACAGTTTCTAAGTTTGATGCCAGAGAAGACAGTCTGATTCTCATCAGAATCATCTCAGGCCTACAGGGCTACTAGAGGCCTCCTTCCATGCTATCTGCTCTGTTCAAGTCTCTGCTTGTCTATCCACTGTCCCAGAACCCCTGGAGTACCACTAGTACCGTTCCCACCGAGACTAAAGGGGAAGCAGTGTGTGTCCAGAAAGTTGGCAGCCAAAGATGCAATCCAGAAGAGCCCCCCACCACCACCACCAAGATACCCACTTCATACCATTATATCACATGTCACATGCTACGTATCTTACTTCGGTTTCTCAGATGAACTCATGGAAGGCGGGGGACATTCTTCCCCAATACCTCACCTTTAAAACGTCCTACAAGGGGGAAAAAAGTGCTCGGACTGGTATGGGTGTCCGTTGTCACAACAGCATCACATGTTCCCATGTGGCTGTATAATCCAATCTGTGAGGACCAGATCAAAGTGCTATCATAGGAATATGCAGGTTTCCACTGAAGATTTCACATGAAGCTTGGCTCTTTTTTCAATCAATCAATCAAACAATTTTTCATGGCTGTCTTCTTCAGAGTGTTTATTGACACTTGCTTTCTATTAGATCTGTCCCTGGCTATGTCTTCAAAGTTATCAGTATTTATGCTGCATGAGGTGAAATTCTGCTTAAGGATATCTGAAGTGTTTTCATTGACATCCTCCCGCCTCCTCCATTCTTTCAGAGTTTCAATTCATCACAGAAAACTTTTCTGGAAATCTATCATACCCCATTCTGATAATATGATCTGTTCATCTAAGCTGAGCTTTCATGATCATTGCCTCAATGCTGGGTTTTTTTGCTCTTTTCAAGTACGTTAATTATTGAGACTTTGTCTCACCAGTGGACCTTCAGGATCGAGCCGAGATAGCACATGTGAAAATTTTTCAAGTTTTTTAATATGTCTGTGGTAAACAGTCCATGTTTCACACCCATTTTAAATAGGCGGCTGTCACCGCTGCATTATATATCATCAGTTTTGTTGACTGTTTGATGGTGCATTGGTTGAGTAGCCTATTGAAAAAGGTCTTTCAAAGGCCTGTTTGCCTTTCATATTTATTGATCCAGAGAACTGTCACTTTGTATTGCCAAGGTTTATAAATTGGTTGACAATCTTTAGTTCTATACCATCGATGGTGATGTTTGGCTCGGTAGTAATTGTTGATGGAGCTGGGTGGAAGAGGACTTTAGTTTTTTCAAGGCTCATGGTAAGTCTAAACTATTTAGTTGCTGCTGAGACCCTGCCAAAGATAAGCTATAGGTCACTTTCACTATGACTAAGTACAGCACAGTCATCCTCAGAAAGGACTTCACATAGGAGTTCTTCAGGAACTTCTGTCTTTGCAGTAAGCCTTTCCCATCAGTTCTGTACATTATGTAGATGCCCTTTTGAAGCTTGTCCATTGTATAATTCAGAACAGCTACACAGAAGAGAACAAAAGGGAACAGTGCCAGCACACAGTCTTGTTTCACCCCATTAGATATGGGAAATGGTTTAGAATGGCACCATCTGAGATTACTTGACCAGTTGTTTCTTCATGGAATTGATGTATGATATTAATAAATTTGATGGGGCAGCCAAACTTTTCTAAAATTTTCCAGAGGCCACTTCTGCTCACAGTGCCAAATCCTTTTTTTAGATCAATGAAGATAGCATGCAGATCCGTGTTTTGTTCAATAATTTTTTTCTGAATCTGTGTCACAATGAAAATCACATCTGTGTTGCTCTGACCTGATCTAAATCCACATTGGGTCTCTGATAGAAACTTCTCCAACACTGTTTTGACTACCCAATTGAGCAAAATATGAGCCAGGACTCATAGCTAGGAGATACTCTGGTAGTTACCACTGTCACAGTTGTTGCATTTATTTTGATTTTTTATTTATGACTGCATCTTTACAATCCTGTGGAATTTCCTTGGCTTCCCAGTTATCCTTATTGATTTCACATAGATAGTTGACAGTTTGGGGGCCTGCAAGTTTAAAGATTTCAGCTGGTATATTCTCTTTGCCAGGTGATTTACCTGACTTAATTTGTCTGATAGCTTATTGCACTTCCTCAGTGGTAGGTAGTTGTGCAATTTCTTCACCTATGGAGTGATGGCTCAGTTCCTTTAGCACTTGTAGCTTGATAATAGAGGGATGGTTGAGTAGCTCAGTAAAGTGCTACACCCATCTTTCAGAGATACCTCTTTTGTCCTTGATTACGGTAAGATCCATTTGAACTTGTTAGTGGAGCTGTTCCCGGTTTTGATTATTCAAATTTGATTCCTTCAGGGAATCATAAAACATTTTTGTGTTGTTAGTATCAGCATAACACAGTACTTCTTAAAAAGAAAAGGAGTACTTGTGGCACCTTAGAGACTAACCAATTTTTTTGAGCATAAGCTTTCGTGAGCTACAGCTCCGATGCATCCGATGAAGTGAGCTGTAGCTCACGAAAGCTTATGCTCAAATAAATTGGTTAGTCTCTAAGGTGCCACAAGTACTCCTTTTCTTTTTGCGAATACAGACTAACACGGATGTTACTCTGAAACAGTACTTCTTCTGCCTTCTTTTCCAATCATTTATCCTGTAGGACACAAAACCATCCTTAAGCCATCTCTTTCAAATACTTGAATTTATCTTCCTTTGATGTTGATTCTTTGTCATTTTGCCAAGACAGAAACCCAGCATTCTTTTCCTTGAGGATCTTTTTGATTTCATTGTCATTTTCATCAAACCAATCCTGGGGCCAACTTTCATTTGTACCTAGAGTTTCTTCTGGGGCTTGAAGAATGGCTAATTTGAATATATTCCATATGTCAAGTGCAATGTTGCGTGATGATGTAATGCTATCCATTTTTTCCTCTAAGTTTTCCCTCAGCTTTTCTTGGAGAAATGCCTTTGCTGTGTTCTCAGCTTTGCTATGTTTAATTTTGGTGTAATCTGTTCAGCATTATTTCACTGAGGGGTAACAGCATGTAAATTAAAAATGGCTCTGATCATCCTGTGGTCAGTCCAACTCTTTGCCCCTTGGCATGGCTCTGGTGATCTTAATGTCCTTTTGCTGTATAGTAACACAGTCAATCAGGTGCCAGTGCTTTCATCTTGCATGCATCAAAGAAGTTTTGTATTTGTTAGCATAGCTGAAGGTTGGGTTGGTGACAACGAGCTCATGAGTAGCACACTTGCAGAGTAGGAGGAGACCATTGTTCATTTTTCTGACTCCATTGGTCTTTATTACATCACTCCAAGCCTCACTATCTTTTCCAACTCTGGCATTAAAGCCTCCCAGAAGAATGAACTTGTCTTCACTAGGTATAGATTGGAATATCTCTCTCTGGACATGCTGGAGACTGGGGTGAAGGAAGAGTGTGAAGAAACATTCACCTTCA
Source organism: Lepidochelys kempii (assembly GCF_965140285.1). Classification (NCBI taxonomy): domain Eukaryota; kingdom Metazoa; phylum Chordata; order Testudines; family Cheloniidae; genus Lepidochelys; species Lepidochelys kempii. The sequence goes on along the minus strand of NC_136394.1, from coordinate 17,769,833 downwards.
AAATTCAAAACTTGGGACACCCTTCTATAACCATGAACTTGGGCCAGTGTGATGGGGTGTTTACTCCACACCATGTGATGAAAGGGTTAATGTGCGACAGAGAGGCCAATCAACCCACGGGTCATTCCTGGAGGGTGGGGTGGATGAGGCCCAATTAAAGATCAGTACCAGCTGGATAAGGAGATGGGTGATTTGTATAAAGAAAGGAAGCCTGGAGCACACAGGGACTTTAGGGAGACAGAGAGTGAGAGCTCTGCAGTCCCTTTCTAGCTGCTGGCGAGCAAAGGAAGCACTTAGAGAGAAGCAGATGTACTGTAAACCTAGGGAAGAGATGAGAGAAAGGGTCTGAAGGAAGGCCAAGGTAGGAAGAAGTCCAGGGAGACAGTGAGAAGTCTAAGAAACAGATTTTACCTGCTGATCACAGGGTCCCTGGACTAGAACTTAGAGTAGGGGGAAAGCCTGGGTTTCCCTACTGACCACTGAGAAAGGTGATGTGGAAACCCCCTGACAAAAGGGGAGACAGACTGTAGAATTTGGAGCCAGGCCACCAGGGGAAAAAGCCCTGAGCGGTGTTGGTCTGCACTAGAGTGGCAGACAACCTTACAGAACCTGGGGAAGGGGTGATGAACCTGCTGAGGCATGAGCTCAGATAAGGGTGGAGAATTTAGTTTATTGGACTCTTTATTTACCCTGGTCAGGGTAGGACTAAATGTTACCTGGGTGGAGGGCCAAGTCAAGAGGAAAGGCAGATGACTGTCGGACCGCTGCCACTATTGGCAAGAGTCACGCAACAGGAGAGAGATGCTGCGCCAAACCCAGCCCCAAGGAGATGCTCTAGCAGTGAGTCCACCCCTTTACAACCATGAACAACCCAGTCTGGTTAGGGTAATCAGGATTACATTACTTGGAGTGTTTTTGACTAAACTAAACCCACAGATCCTTATACCTGCCCTTGGGCCTGGGTATCCAGTGAGATTACGACTCCCATGATGCGTTGCAGCAGCTCAGTATACAGGGAGACCATGGTGTATCATGGGAGATTTAGTCTGGCCAGGCAGTCCCATCCACAGAGGAGAACGGGCGCCTCATGCCCCCACACTTCAGCTCATGTGAGGCACCACAATGACCTTTCTGAATCAAAGCTTTTAGCTGAAAAATTGGGGGTGGGTTGTTGTTTTTTCTGAAAAATTGAAATTTTCTGTAGAAACTTTTGACAAAGGCAAATTTTTTCCAGCAAGACTTTGCTGAAGTAGCAACAGCTCCATTTAAGTGGAAAGAACCAATGTGTAGAGCTATGGGCTAAACAAAGATGGAGGGCATTGAGGCATGCAGGCAAGGAGAGAGGGGCTTCTTGGATTCTGTATAGTACGCAGTGTAGAGCTGCAGCAATTAGCAGATAACCATTCTGGTTTTAGCACACTTTCAGAGGTCAGTCAGATTCCCCAGAAATGTATTACAGCAGTAAGAATTGCCACCTGGCAACCAGTTGGTCAGTCCTGCTCTATATCCTGCCCAGTCACTATTATTTGGGTCTTGTGTTGGATGAAACATTGCTTCATCATTTCTGCCCACCACGTGGAAATACAGGGAGGATATTAACTTTTAAATTAATGTATATGGGGTGTGTGTGTTTGGAAATAAGAGGCTTCCCTTCACGTGAAATGGTTGTAAACTGAAGGGTTATCATAAGAATCCGTTCCTTGGCAGGGTGCACAGATGTGAAATGTCTCTTCCCCCATGAGTTGCAACCATCGAGCAAAAGTCTGATGGCACTGGGCATGATTAAAATTAAATAAGGTGAACATGTCTCTTATTCTTGGGGCTTGGGAAAGAAAATAAAACCCCCTGCTACTCAAGCCAGGCCTCATGGCCAAAAGTAATTAGAATTATTGGCCATCTAACAACTGATGCTTTCATTCCCTCCCCAAACACTAAACAAAAGCAACAGTGTAGCAGAAACTTGGAGTCTCCCCAGAAAGCTTCACTCTGGCTCAACGGAATAAACCTGGGCAGGCATTGCTGATGACTCCATTTATTAGATGGTGCTGGGTGCCAAGCCTGTCCTGTGCCATTTCTATCACTGGTGAGGCAGAGCCTGCTACTTCTAGCAGAGCAACAGTGGCAACTTAAAAAAAAAAGGGTGGGGTGGGGGAAGCATAACACAGCTAAGCTTCAACTTGCTCAGATACCAGAGGAGCAGGTGGAGTGGAGAGAAATGGAGGTGGCAGACAAGTTTAGTAAACTGTCTGAAGGTTATTATTAGTATCTTCTGTTGAGGTTTCCTCTGCAACAGCACATTCCAGTCAGAGCAAGTGTTATTCCTCAGAGAACTGGACCTGTTGCTGAATGTACTGCCTCATTAGAGAATCTTCCTTCCTCTTAGAGTACTCTCTGACTAACGGGATGTTCTCAGGGGACAGGATATGCCATCATGGGCTCCACTGGACAATCCTGCTGTTTCAGCAAGTACCCCCTTTGTCCTTAATTTTGAACTTCTTATGCTCTATGTAGTGTATAGGTGCTGGAACAAGGGGTTTTGGCTTGTAGTGGTCTTCATCATATGCAGGGTTTACAGTTGAGTTCAGTGACTCTCAGCACCCCCACTATACAAATTGTTCCAGAACCCTTGATGTGATGCTGTGGCCAGCTTCATTATAGAAGATAGGCCTGAACTGAAATCTCAGATCAAAGCCCTATAATCTGTACTTCAAAGCAGGCACTTCTCCCTGTAATGGGCCCAAGTAGGACTCTGAATTTCAAACCTGCCTTTGTAATGGATCCAGATCTGACCTTTCCCCAAACTTTACAGTGTGGGCATTCTCCTTCCTTATTCTACCATCCTCGATCTGAAGCCAGTTCCTCTCTCATAGATTTGACTAATTAACGTTACCTGCAAGGAGGACAAGAGGGGGCTAATGCATCTCTGAATTCAAATCCTTATTTAGGCCACACAAAATTAGAAGTGAGTTTGGTGGTCTTATTCTGAGGCAAATTTTTGATGTGCTTAATGGATATCATACAATTTTACTCCTAGTCTGCATAAACCAACACAGTTGAGTAGCATTGGCAAGCTCTTATCAAAAGAGGTCCCAGACTAATAGCCTGGAGGTGCATAAACAGAACAGCAAGAAAAAAACCTAACATAGCATCTGCCAATACTATATAAACTGGCTTACTCAGCACAGTGGGGCCCTCACTTTCGCTAGCATCATGTTTCACTCATGCATACAAGTTTGGCACGAAATCAACATATGCCCAAAATAACCTATCCCTGGAAAGACAGGGAGGCTTGCACATGAAAGCGGGATAGGAAATGGCCTTTTAAAAAAAAACAAACCCACAATACAAACATGCAGCCTAACTGAAAGCAGGTAATTTTTCCTGAAACCACACCAATGCTAAGATCCAGGAGTCAAGCTACCAGGGATAATCATTTCCTGCAACCCTAGTTCATGTGTTAACACCCAACTAGTTCCCCATTTTAAAAACATCCCGGTTGTAAAAGCCAATTAAAACAAATCCTGCCTCTTATCAGCAAAACAATATCTGTAGCAACTGAACCTTTTAAAAGTAAGGTTGCATTTCAAAATGGGCTTGGTGTTTTTAAGTGGGCTAAAGCCAAATTCATGGTTTGCAACACCCCCATTTGTGTTGGGTATCACTTTGTGCCATGAGAAGTTCCACGAAATTCCTGGGAGTATTTGAGAAGTAACATCCTACTCAACATGAGAGAGTATTAGAATCTGGACCAATATGAGCAGGATTAGCCCATAACTGCTACTATAGTACAGGAAGCATTTACAAAAAAAAATTGGCAAGACCTTAAAAATAAAAAATATTTAGAATCTAGCACATAACTGGTTTTTACATAGATTGCCACATCAGTCAGTGCTCAGACTGGACTTGGGCTTCGGCTTCAGCTCTGGATGCTAGGGCTCAGGCTTCAGCTTCCACCCAAGCAAGTCTAATGCCACCCCATTAAAACGCAGTCGCGACCCACTTTGGGGTCCCAACCCACAGTTTGAGAACTGCTGATATAGAGTTATACAAGAGAATCCCTATTTTACTCATTAATTGGAGATTGAGGAGTTTATAAAAATCATAGTTCATAAAACAACATCTCAAAATTATAGTAGGTTCAGAGCCTAAGTTGCAGTATGCTGCCCTGTTTTGCATTTTTTCTTACCCTTCAAACCACTGCAAAGCAATTATCAATGCACTGGAAGCATCAGAATGTGAAGGCAAATCGACTTGCTCGTCATCAATATTACCTTTGTTGTGGCTTTTCCCACCCCCCAATCAGGGAAAAATGATTTGTATAAGGTCATTTATAAAATTGGTGTTCGTAAAGGTTGAGGTTCTATCGTAGTTTCTTATACTTGTTACAGTCCTTGCTGTCCCATCCAGAGAGCAGTCACGCAAGTAGAACTCTGAAATTTACTGAGGTTCATTCTGACTTTGGTGCCCCTTAAGATAGTCACCATTCCTAAACACTCAGCTGCTCAGGGTGCAACATTAATCTAAGCATAAAAAAGAGATAATGGAACAGGGAAATTAAAAACATCCACTGATAAAGATGTCCTAGGTATGCTTTAGTTCTCAGCCAGCTCTAGAATTTTTGAACTGTTGGTTAAAGCAGGGAACTGGAAGCTGGAAATCCTGAATTTATCCCCAGTGTGGCTACTGACTCACCTAGGCAAGTTGTTTAGGGACAGATTGTGAGTACTCATCTTTAGTAGTTCCTTATGTTACAAATAGTTTCGGTGCCAATGGACTTACTCTTGGTGTAAAGTCTTAATCAAGATGACTAAGTGACACAATCTGGCTCTTAATGTCTGTTCCCCAATTTCGCTACCTGTAAAATGTGTATATTGAGACCTACTTGCCTCATAGGAAGTGTTAGAATTAAATGTTTGAAGAGCATTTTCAGACTCTTGGATGCAAAGTGACAGAGAAGGGGAAAATGATTTAATATAAGTAACGGCATCTTAATTCCAAGAAGTAACTTTATCATGATTAGTGCCTCTGTAAAGCATTAGTGATGGTTATCACTAAAATATAGAAACACTAAGCAAGAAACAGATAAACTATAGGCATGCTGAGGGTACTTGGATTGGACATTCTTGGGGGAAGGGACTGGCATTTTGTTGTGTGTCTGTACAGGTGCCTAGCACAATGGAGTCCTGGTCCCTGACTGGGGCTCAAAAGGCATTACCGCTGTACAGATGAATACTCAAGAAAGCCTCCATCCCCCTGGCTTTTCTTTGAGAAAAAGATAATGGAAAGCATGTGAAGAGGGAACAAATGGACAAAACTGCAGGTTAAAATGGCAGTTGGTTTTGGGCTCATATGAGCAAGTATCAGCAAGACCAAGTGGGAAGTTTAGGTTAAATTTCTGATTCTGGTCTTCTCCTGCCCAGTATTGATGAACTCACATGCTAACTGCTCAGGTATCAAAACAGACACTGCAAGACAGCTGCCAAAAGAATCGAAAGCCAAGACCATCAGTTTTTTGAGATATACCATACTACCAAGTAGTAATAGTAAATTATATGTAGTATTAACAAATACATCCAAGTGGAATTTAGACAGATTTTATTCTGGTAGACAATTTATCTAATCAGGTTTGGTTCTGAATTAAATAAAGTAACAAAAAAACCCCACCCCTCACTGTCCTTTTCACCATTCCTTTTCAGTTATACCCCAGATTTCATGGCAGGCTCAGTTTCAGGAGCTTAGATCATTAAAAATATCTTACCTGCAAGTTATGCAGAGGGTAGACAGAAGAACAAGTGCAAAGAAGACAATTCCAGTTATTATTGCCAGCATCATTGTGTTTTCCTTTCCATCCTGCTTCACCACATCCATGACCTTAGGTTCTGTGATGTTCCTGTATTCAAAGAGCATCGCAAAGCCCCGCCCACGATCTGTGGTAGTGATCAGCTCCATAATAACCTCCACCATCTCCAGAAATGAACTGAAAACCATGGTCTTGTTTAAAGGCAAGTTTCTCCCACAGAAGCGAGAGGAAAATGTGATGAGGTCGGAAACATACAAGACATCATGGGGACACACATCCACTGAAGACTGCTGGGTGGTGGAGCTTTCTCTTGGTAAGGCTGCTGTGGAGAGAGTCTGACTCTCTCCAATGACCTCATCTGTCCTTCTAGCAGTGAGGTGGGCAAGCAGGACTTTCCCTTTCAAATCTCTGTTCATCTCTAGGCCACTGATGTTTTGCCGCAGCGTAGTGGTATTGCCAGCCACGGTGAATGGCAGTCCATCTGACCGAGCCTTAGCTATTTCTTTGGGTTCTTCCATCAGTCTGAACTGTTTTTCTTCAGATGTTTGTTTGTATTCTTCTTTTTTGGAGGTAGTTACTGGGAATCCATCGTAGCGGTTAGCAAGACCCTTTAACTGAGCTCCTGGGCTGCTATGTTTCTGGGTTGCCTTTGACATCCCAGCCAGAACAGAGGATTTTGTTGTAGCGAGAGTGATGGGAAGATCAGAGTTTGCTTCAGTAGGAAACATCTTCTTATTTTTTCCTTTAGAAGAAGAAAAAAAGCCATCCCAAGGGTCTGGAGTTTCATTTGAGCTCCCAAATACATCAAAGTCAAGAATTTCCAGGATAAGATGGGTTCTAACAGGAATGAAAAACTGCCAAACACAGTGTGTCCCTGGGTAGTAGTTATTTGGAAAACCTGGTGATAAAATAAGACCTCTTTCCATGGATTCCAATACTGCACCACAGGAATAATATACCTGGGGGGAAAACAGACAGACAAATAAAAAGCAAATTAAAATTAAAAATCACCTTTTTAAAAATGGATGTATGTTAGTGCTGTAAACTAAGGAGATAGTACTCAGAGGTCTAGGCCTGTTACATCTGCTATTTTAAAAGTATCCATCTTCAGTTGATTGGCATAGAACATCCCTTAGGAAATGAAAATTCATAAAGCTTTTAAAAAGTCAATCTTTTACATTCACCATTTGGAGCATTAATATTTAACACATATGATCACTTTTTGGAAGTGTATGTTGCATGCACAGTCTCCCTTTCTTTAAGAGACACAAGTCTCAGATGGCAAAAGCTTTCATAGCATCAGAGTTTGTGACTGAGAGAAGGTGAAGAGACTTCTCTCTCACAGAACTTTCCTGCAAGATTCCTCCATAGACACGGGGAAAGTAAATCTCACCTCTTCCTTGGGCAATATTCTTTAAAGGAAGAAAGTCCATAAATAATTAGGTCACCAGCCCCTGTCTAGGAGCCATGTGTTCACCAGTGTTAGTTGGATTTTTTTAAATTTAAAATGATTAGTCATCTTGGTCTGTTATCTGTTAAAACACAAAAGGAGCTTGGCAGAACAACAGACAAGTCTGTATATAGCCATGAGGTCAAAACAGTCCAGATTTTTATTCTCTTTCTCCCTCCCTTGGTTCATTGAAATTTAAAAAGAATTGCTTTGAAACTCAAAAATTATTAAATGTCCTCAAACAGTGGCCAGATTTGCTCTCATTTGCAGATTTCTAGGACATGAATAAGTGATTTTCTGCAGATGCTTTCCATTTTTTTGGCAGAGGGGAGTAGGGGTGGCAGGTGGGGGATGAGATAGATAGAGACTGTTTTATGCTGGAATTAAAATACTGCATGGCCAGATTTAAATATCAGTCAAAATCTGTTGCTATCCTAGGTCTAATGAAATAAGCAACAGGCCATTTTTGTGTTTTAGGGGCATGAGTTAGGTTAAAGCATCAAGTCCCAAGTAATTAGTTTATCTATGGAAATTAAATTATTCACAATTCCATGTTATCAGGAGACTATAATTCACTGTTAAACACTGTGTTTCATACTCAAATAGTAAAGAAACTACAATTCCTGAATACACATGCAGGCCTTGTCTTCACTTGGGGGGGTGCATTCTTAACTTAAGTTAGCTAATTTGAGGTAAAATCCTACTGAAGACAGGGCAGTTCACATGCAGGTTAACAGGTAGAGTTAGAAACTATGGGAGAGCCTAGTAGAGTTAAAGCCTATGCTCTGATAGTCTCTTAATAAGTGGTGTGCAACCTGTGGCCCGCGGGCCGCATGCGGCCCACCAGGGTAATCTGACTGTGGGCCACGAGACATTTTGCTGATGTTGACCATCCACGGGCACGCCCCCCCACAGCTCACAGTGGATGTGGTTCACCATTCCCGGCCAATGGGAGCTGTGGGAAGCGGCGGCCAGCATGTCAAAATGTCTTGCGGCCCGTAATCAGAGTACCCTGATGGGCTGCAGGTTGCCCACCACTGCTCTAATTTGACCTGATAACCTGTTTGAGAGCTACAAACTGCCTTGTCTTCATTATGAGTTTAACTCAAATTAGCTAATTCAAATTAAGAACACACCTTTTTCCCTAGTGATGACAAGGCAACAGAGTGTATAGTATGGTTTCCTTGGTTGGGGAATGGAAGAGGGCTTCTATGTTCTATATTAGAAGGCCTGGTCTTCTGTTTGATCTTTTATTACTGTAAAGTTATTTACATGGGAAAGATCATGTGTTGATTTGGGAAAAAAATTAATTCTTCTTACATCCCAACCACTGGATTGTTCTACAATTGTCACCTGAGTTGGACATTCTTTAGTAGAGCCCCGATATGAATTTATCTTTTATTTAAATTTATATGAAACTTGTATGAAAATTGCTAGAGGCAAATAGAGTTTATCTTGGGGCTTAAGTCTACTCGAGCTCACGGTGACTGGAAGTTGCTGTGTGTCTATGTGAAGTGAGCTAATGGTCTCCGTCCAGGTTCTGCTGAACAACTTGGTCATCACTAGAACCGCCACTACCAGATGGCCTGGTTCACAGGTGTCTTCTGACCCCAAAAACGTGGCAGCGGGAGCCTTACACACTGTTACTTATGCTATAACAGTTCAACAGATCCAGGACTTTCAGTCCAATACAGTCCATCCAACACTTTTGACAAGTTCATCTCTTTTTCTGTCCTTAGTTTTGGCTTCCAGGTGCCATTCTAGGTGGATTATGTATCTCCTTAGTAAAAAAACCCATCAGTGAAATCTCAGATTCAAAAGCAGATGTCCAAATAGATTTCTTTTGATTCCCAGAACCACCAGATGATTGCCAGTTGGCTCCAATATCTAACTGGAAGACTGCTGAATGCCAGCAGGTAAAATGCTTCTCTCAGAGAGAGCAAGGGTGGGTGAATTGTATACTGAAAATTGCAAAATTAGGCTAGAACAGTCACCTCAATGGTGCAATCATTTATTTATTACAGCTTGAGAGTTTGGATTCAAAACTTTATCCCAGAAGAAGGACAACCAGAGAAAGGATATACAAGACAGAGCTGAGAAAAAAAGATTCCTGAAGAAGAAACAGGACTGATGAATTTATAATCCACAACTGAATGATTGACAAACCATTCAGTGAATTTGAGTCATCTGTTACAGAGGCTGAATATCATCTTTTAAGATGTTCACCACATTTACCAATTTATAGTGTCATAGACTTGCAGAAACATGCATTTAGGCAGATAATTTGTTTGACACATTTTATTTTTAATCTTTCCAAATTATAGGAATTTTTTAAAAGTGGTAAAATATGCAGCATCACCCAGATAAATCATGGGGAAGGCTAATCTTTTGCATCTCATAATATTTTAACAGCTGGTCAGAGATTGGACAGGCGGCTCTCACATCAGTCTTCTGAGTTCTCATGAAGAATCTTATACAGAAGGAGTGCTATTGCAACGAAGAGCCATCAAAAGACACCTTAACACAATGAGAATGGAAAGGTCGCAATTGGGAGTGCTTATCCCCACCAGTACATGGAACTGAATGACCTACTCAGACAGATGAAGGTTCCAAGGGATGAGGTGAGGAGAAGAGGAAGGGCATCAGGGGTCAGTGAATGGTTTTATGGTTTCTAGGCTCCAGTTACTGGAGATCCTGTAAATAGAGAGAGAATTGAAAGGAGGACAGGGAAAAGGAGAATGGGAAGATACCCCATACCTTAATAGAGATGTAGAGCACCACTGATCACAATCACAAAGGAGGCTACCAAAATGTCATGAGTTGTTCACTGCTTGTAAGTGCTCCCAGTCTGGCTAGGACTCTCATGGTTTTTAAAACTTCATTGAATGGCCAATTCCCAGTTCACAGTGGTCAGGTATTACCCTGCTTACCTCCCAAACTCAGACAGCTATCCCACACAGGTGATGAAAGTATAAATGTGGGCTGGAGAGGCCAATTAACCCACCTGGGTGCACCTGGAAGGTCTGCCAGGCCTAATTAATGATGAAACCCAGCTGGGCAGGAGCTTTGTGGTGCTATAAGCAGAGGAAGTTTAGTGAAGAAGGGGCCTGCAGGGAGAAACTCTGTAGCCACTTTCCTGGTAGTAGCAAGTGAAGAGCCATGTAGGGAACAAAGAAGTCCCCTGAAGGGTGAAGAAAAAGCCCAAGAAAAGGCTTGGTAGGAAGGTAGCAGCAAGGAGTCTGGTGGAGTGAACCCCAATGCTCTTTCCTGGAGTCCCTGGACTAGAACTCAATGTAGAGGGGAGGCCTCCGTTCCCCTACCTGCCACCCAGAGAAGGCAGTGTGAAACCCCTGACGTAAGGGGGTAAAGACTTTTGACAGCCCTGAAGGAGTGTACGGAACACTGGGCCCATAACTGAGGGCAGCAGACCAGATGGAGGGATCTGATGTTTCTGTTGGGCTTTCTGTTCCTAGAATCATAGAATATCAGGGTTGGAAGGGACCTCAGGAGGTCATCTAGTCCAACCCCCTGCTCAAAGCAGGACCGATCCCCAATTAAATCATCCCAGACAGGGCTTTGTCAAGCCTGACCTTAAAAACTTCTAAGGAAGGAGATTCCACCACCTCCCTAGGTAACGCATTCCAGTGCTTCACCACCCTCCTAGTGAAAAAGTTTTCCTAATATCCAACCTAAATCTCCCCCACTGCAACTTGAGACCATTACTCCTTGTTCTGTCATCCGCTACCACTGAGAACAGTCTAGATCCATCCTCTTTGGAACCCCCTTTCAGGTAGTTGAAAGCAGCTATCAAATCCCCCCTCATTCTTCTCTTCCGCAGACTAAACATCCCCAGTTCCCTCAGCCTCTCCTCATAAGTCATGTGTTCCACAGTCCCCTAATCATTCTTGTTGCCCTCCGCTGGACTCTCTCCAATTTTTCCACATCCTTCTTGTAGTGTGGGGCCCAAAACTGGACACAGTACTCCATATGAGGCCTCACCAGGGTCGAATAGAGGGGAACGATCAGGTCCCTCGATCTGCTGGCAATGCCCCTACTTATACAGCCCAAAATGCCATTGGCCTTCTTGGCAACAAGGGCACACTGTTGACTCATATCCAGCTTCTCGTCTGCTGTAACCCCTAGGTCCTTTTCTGCAGAACTGCTGCAAAGCCATTCGGTCCCTAGTCTGTAGCGGTGCATTGGATTCTTCCGTCCTAAGTGCAGGACTCTGCACTTGTCTTTGTTGAATCTCATCAGATTTCTTTTGGCCCAATCCTCCAATTTGTCTAGGTCCCTCTGTATCCTATCCCTACCCTCCAGTGTATCTACCTCTCCTCCCAGTTTAGTGTCATCTGCAAACTTGCTGAGGGTGCAATCCACACCATCCTCCAGATCATTTATGAAGATATTGAACAAAACCGGCCCCAGGACTGACCCTTGGGGCATTCCACTTGACACCAGCTGCCAACTAGACACGGAGCCATTGATCACTACCAGTTGAGCCTGACAATCTAGCCAGCTTTCTATCCACCTTATAGTCCATTCATCCAGCCCATACTTCTTTAACTTGCTGGCAAGAATACTGTGGGAGACCGTGTCAAAAGCTTTGCTAAAGTCAAGGAACAACACGTCCACTGCTTTCCCTTCATCCACAGAGCCAGTTATCTCATCACAGAAGGCAATTAGATTAGTCAAGCATGACTTGCCCTTGGTGAATCCATGCTGACTGTTCCTGATCACTTTTCTCTCCTCTAAGTGCTTCAGAATTGATTCCTTGAGGACCTGCTCCATGATTTTTCCAGGGACTGAGGTGAGGCTGACTGGCCTGTAGTTCCCAGGATCCTCCTTCTTCCCTTTTTTAAAGATGGGCACTACATTAGCCTTTTTCCAGTCGTCTGGGACTTCCCCCCGATCGCCAGGAGTTTTCAAAGATAAGTTTTCAAAGAATGGCTCTGCAATCACATCTGCCAACTCCTTTAGCACTCTCGGATGCAACAGATCCGGCCTCATGGACTTGTGCATGTCCAGCTTTTCTAAATCATCCCGAACCACTTCTTTCTCCACAGAGGGCTGGTCACCTCCTCCCCATGCTGTGCTGCCCAGTGCAGTAGTCTGGGAGCTGACCTTGTTCGTGAAGACAGAGGCAAAAAAAGCATTGAATACATTAGCTTTTTCCACATCCTCTGTCACTAGGTTGCCTCCCTCATTCAGTAAGGGGCCCACACTTTCCTTGACTTTCTTCTTGTTGCTAACATACCTGAAGAAACCCTTCTTGTTACTCTTAACATCTCTTGCTAGCTGCAACTCCAGGTGTGATTTGGCCTTCCTGATTTCCCTCCTGCATGCCCGAGCAATATTTTTATACTCATCCCTGGTCATTTGTCCAATCTTCCACTTCTTGTAAGCTTCTTTTTTGTATTTAAGATCAGCAAGGATTCACTGTTAAGCCAAGCTGGTCACCTGCCATATTTACTATTCTTTCTACACATCGGGATGGTTTGTCCCTGTAACCTCAATAAGGATTCTTTAAAATACAGCCAGCTCTCCTGGGCTCCTTTCCCCCTCATGTTATTCTCCCAGGGGATCTTGCCCATCAGTTCCCTGAGGGAGTCAAAGTCTGCTTTTCTGAAGTCCAGGGTCCATATTCTACTGCTTTCCTTTCTTCCTTCTGTCAGGATCCTGAACTTGACCATCTCATGGTCACTGCCTCCCAGGTTCCCATCCACTTTTGCTTCCCCTACTAATTTTTCCCAGTCTGTGAGCAGCAGGTCAAGAAGAGGTCTGCCCATAGTTGGTTCCTCCAGTACTTGAACCAGGAAATTGTCCCCTACATTTTCCAAAAACTTCCTGGATTGTCTGTGCACCGCTGTATTGCTCTCCCAGCAGATATCAGGGTGATTGAAGTCTCCCATGAGAACCAGGGCGTGCAATCTAGTAACTTCTGCGAGTTGCTGGAAGAAAGCCTCGTCCACCTCATCCCCCTGATCCGATGGTCTATAGTAGACTCCCACCACAACATCACCCTTGTTGCTCACACTTTTAAACTTAATCCAGAGACTCTCAGGTTTTTCTGCAGTTTCATACTTGAGCTCTGAGCAGTCATACCGCTCTCTTACATACAGTGCAACTCCCCCACCTTTTCTGCCCTGCCTGTCCTTCCTGAACAGCTTATATCCATCCATGACAGTACTCCAGTCATGTGAGTTATCCCACCAAGTCTCTGTTATTCCAATCACATCATAATTCCTTGACTTTGCCAGAACTTCCAGTTCTCCCTGCTTGTTTCCCAGGATTCGTGCATTTGTGTATAGGCACTTGAGATAACCCACTAATCGCCCCTCTTTCTCAGTATGAGGCAGGAGCCCTCCCCTCTCATGCACTCCTGCTTGTGCTTTCTCCCGGTATCCCACTTCCCCACTTACCTCAGGGCTTTGGTCTCCTTTCCCCCCGTGAACCTAGTTTAAAGCCCTCCTCACTAGGTTAGTCAGCCTGCTTGCAAAGATGCTCTTCCCTCTCTTCATTAGGTGGAGCCCGTCTCTGCCTAGCACTCCTCCTTCTTGGAACACCATCCCATGGTCAAAGAATCCAAAGTCTTCTCTCCTACACCACCTGCGTAGCGATTCGTTGACTTCACGATTCGACGATCTCTACCCAGGCCTTTTCCTTCGACAGGGAGGATGGATGAGAAGACCACTTGCGCCTCAAACTCCTTTATCCTTCTTCCCAGAGCCACGTAGTCTGCAGTGATCTGCTCAAGGTCATTCTTGGCAGTATCATTGGTGCCCACGTGGAGAAGCAGGAAGGGATAGCAATCCGAGGGCTTGATGAGTCTCGGCAGTCTCTCCGTCACATCGCGAATCTTAGCTCCTGGCAAGCAGCAGACTTCTCGGTTTTCCTGGTCGGGGCGGCAGATAGATGACTTAGTCCCCCTGAGGAGAGAGTCCCCGACCACCGCCACCCGGCTCCTTCTCTTGGGAGCAGTGGTCGTGGAACCCCCAACCCTAGGACAGTGCATCTCATGCCTTCCAGTTGGCGGAGTCTCCTTCTGCTCCCTTCCCTCAGACGTATCATCTGGTCCACTCTCCGCATTAGTACCTGTGGAGAGAACATGAAAATGGTTACTTACCTGTATCTGCGTTGCTGGTACATGGACGTTCCCCTTTTTTCTTCTGGAGGTCACATGATGCCAAATTTCTTCACCATCCTCCTGTCCCCGATGTGCAGCCTGCTCTGAATCTTCAGAACCTTGTGCCCGTAGAAGCATATCCTGACGTCTGTCCAGGAAATCTTCAGTTTCTCTTATGCAACACAGGGTCGATACCTGTTGCTCCAGACCTTGAACCTTCTCTTCCAATATGGAGACCTCTGGAAGGGGTGGCATTGAACATGTCCCGGGCAAAGGGCTGAGTCATGAGAAAAGAGACATAGCGTTGCAGGACCGGAACGGCTGTTGGTAGAGAGTGCTAGAAAAGGAGAACCTACTAGGCCATACCCAGCTGTGAGGAGGCAATCCAGGGGTGAGTGCGGTCTTCTACAAATGGTAGTATCAGGACTCAAAAAGGAGTTTTGTTCCATGTTTCTTGGGTAGAAGTATGGTGGTTGCGATGGCAGTGTCCTAAGACTCCATGACGATGTATTTCCCTATTTCACTTTATAGAGACGCCTTGGAAGCAGAAATCTCTTCCCTTACTTAAAAAAACAAAGCAAAAAAAAATCCACCTTTCTCTATCATACATGTACAAGGTCTTATTCTGGGTTGCTCAAGAGTGGCTGACTGACTTTTGGCCCAAGAGGAATGAGGAGGTTGAGGCCTTTGTTTTGAGTTGTAGACACAGGTGTAAGGATTCATATGGACTCCACAACTGGATACAGTTTTGTGTAATATGAGACAGATCAAATCTAACGCCCTGCTGTCTTGAATAAGCCACTCTAATAACACTGTCTGGACTAGAGGGATCCTCCCAATTGGCTGTCATGCATTCTGAAGATGTAGGATTGCTCCATGCTGTTAATGCTACCACAGAACAAGAGCCTAATACAAGGTATACTGGTCATACCTCAGTGCTTAAGTGGCATTGGAAAAGGAGATAAAATGTTAAAGAAACAGAGAACTAAATTAATGTACAATAGCTGCCCGTCTGCCAAACTGCCACAAATTTCAGAGACATGAGGGGGTGGGTTTCCCATTGCAGGAGAAAAATGAGAGATACAGAGTGTGGGTGTCTTCTCCATGTAATTTGATTTAGTTACACCAGTCCTGGAACAGAGGTGGTCAACAATGACAAGCAATCTTTTTCAGAAATCTGAGTCTGAATATCAGTGTCAGATTCCCAGGGTGCAACTCTGCCACAAGAATGGCCTCTACTTAAAGGGACCTAGGTAGAGAGCAAACTCAGCTATTTTTCCACAACTCCCACAAACAGTCAACGTTTCTTCAAAGACTGAAAGCTGTGTTCATGCTAACAAATAACTTGTAAAACTATGTGCAGCAGTGCCACCTAGTGACTCCCACCAGAACAGTGTTTTCAGGGGTGCCACAAGTAACTGAATGGGCTAATTAGATATCACCACTGCTCGCCACTTGAATGACAGCTGCAGATGTCATCTACCTACACTTGCATCACACCAGCAAGAAAACTACTGTCAATCAGTGAAGCATATTATAGTAGAATTTCTGCCCCTTAAGATCAATTTGTATAACACTCAGGCTTTGATAGTTCTAGTAAAATAAGTTACTAGAGAGAGAGATGCATGCTTCAGAAATGTACACAAGCCAAATCTCCATTTTGCCAAGACAGAATGAATTCCTCTAGGCATTTTTCATGCGGAAGCCAGGTCACTCTAATTATTAATATTGTCTCTAACTGACACACCCACAAGCCGTAACTTTTTTACCTGCACTCAAATGGCTCTTCAACGCTGCTGTGAAATTTTTTCCTAACTTTGGAATTTATTTTTTTTACCCCAAAACCAAGTCACTTCCAATCCAGTTCCTAAAATCAAAATTGCCCCAGTGATCAGTGAGAATAAGAAACAAAAATATCATGCAGCAGTGGGAAATGGCTTTTGGAAAGTAAGATTTGACTAAGCTGAATGATCTCTAGAAGAATGAAATTACTATAAACAAAACTCTACTGCGATTTCTATAACTACACCACTCATTGGCCAAATCCTGCAGTTCTCATTCAGGCAGAGGCCCAGAATGAGCAGTTGACATCAATATAGTTGTGTATAGTAACTATGGTTCTGACAGAACTGTCCAGAAGCCCTTTCTGAGCCAGTATACTGCAGCAGACAGTATGAACACTTTCCATTTTCACAAGTTCTGAATGATCACGAAGCAGACAAGTGTCAGAGTGAAGCAAAGGACCAAGTGGTTTGTGCCTGGTCACTCATCCCTAACTCATGAAGACAAAGTGTAGTTCATATTCTCTGTAGCAGATAGTTCAATCTGAGGTTATTAAAGCCTACATTTCCAGGCGCCTGGGACTCTAGCTGAACCACTCCCGTTGATATTAATGGGAATCACATAACTAAAACCCTTTGAAGGGGCCTGGGATTAGTGCCATCACCAACCTCACATTCTCTCCGTCCATGAGATGTCCACGGGACCATGCAAACCTGCAAGAAATACTTGCAAAAATCTGCAAATGGGCCAGCAGCCTCCACTTAGCTAAAGAGAATGGACCCTTTAAGATGTCCTCAGCAGGCACTGGGTGACAACCTTTGGCTGACAAGCAAGGTCAACCAAAAGGAGGCAGGGTGAAGGAGTTTGGGAACATGAGAGCTCTGCCCACCCACAAGAGAGAGAGCTTCTGGCATGAGGTAGTGCAGTGGACACAGGGAATAGCAAGAGGCCGCAGTAGCATGTAGCTAGTAAGAGAGAGGGATGTGCAAAGAAGCGCAGTTGTTGAAGGTGTAAGTTCCAAAAGGAAATCCAGCTGACGAGGGGGAGACATAAAAGAAGGTAAGCTATTAGCTCATTTCTAGCAAGAACCATGTTTGAGCACAGTTCAAAAGAAAGGTGCCAACATGTTTTCCTTACCTACATTAGACACAGGGAACTGCAGTCTGCAGCAGTCTAGCTGCACAGTCGTCCCAGCATTGCAGGCAGTATCAAAAAAAAATTATTTTAAAGGGGGGGCAGGGAGGAAGAGACAAGAGAGTCCCCTCATCCTATCATCTTGAGGTTTGTGTAACTCCTCACATTCAGAATCTCAGATTCACCAGCTTGGGATCAATCCAATGTAGTTTGTTTTCTTTTATATTTACTCACCCAGGAAATATCAGCTCCCTTGGAAAAGCACCAAGAATCAGAATGAAATTCCCCATAGAGAAAACAGGACACACAATCTACTACAGTTTTAAACAAACACACATGGGGGAATCCAAGCTGTTGATAATGATAATCTAGTCTTTGCCCTGCAACCAAAAACTTGGAAGTCCCAAAAAACTACTTTTTCCTCTCGGCCATACAAGTGCTACCATGTACATTCTAGCTTTATAGCAAAGGTCTCACCTTTCTGTTTGTTCCCAGTTCCAGACTGAGCAAACAGACTGAAATATCACGCTCGGTTCTGGCCCTGAACAGGCTAACTAAATGAAACCCTTTCTCAAACCTCCACCCATCTAAATTTCATATTGGGGGGTGGAGGGGAGGATATAACGTTAACACTGAACACTCCCTCTAACTTTTCATAATGGTGTGTTATTACCTCCCCTTCAAGGCAATGATTTTCATTGCTTTGTTTTGAACAGCGTACAAAGAAGACTTAACATGAAGGGCAGGAAGGGGCAAAGGTAAGATACACATGCACAGACTGAGGGTACACAATATTCTTAAGGCCCAACTCAGAAATTCACCTATTACCTTGTGCTGTCCTATCCTTTTCTGGAGGAGGCATCACTTTGAAATTTTGGTAATTTTTCCAGAGTGAGGGCAGGGAATATTGCATGGGGGTAGGGTTGTTTGTTTGTTTTTAAAAGTGCCTCTTCCAGGAACAGCAGCCTGATCCTATCTCAATACGCTACCATTTGAGAGATCTGTAGAAGCCTTTCTCATACTGCAGCTAGCTCAAGAAGTGCCATAGGAGGGTGCAATTAGGATCTACTGCTGTCAAAAAAACCTATCTTGGGGGCCAAGGTTTTCATGCTTGGATGCCCAACTTTAGGGACCTGACTTGAGGTATGGGCACCTCCAGCTCCCATAGAAGTCACTAGAAGCTTCAGATGCTCAGCAAACTGTCTTAAACAACCCGTCCCCCCCCCAATTTTCTTCAAATGTCCAATTTTAAAATCACAAGTTTGAAAGTGTTGGCAGGACTTACGACTACCTCACCAGCTCTCTCTCCTTTCATTCTCCCTCAGGGACCTCTTTACAAACCTCAGTTCTACCAGTAAATTCTGGGATGACTCAAACTGCAGAACAAGGTGCAGTGTCTTGATTAGAGATCTCTGGAACTCACTGAGCTGTTAGAGCAAAACCAACCAACTGGAATGAAATGAGGTGTGGCCTGAACCTTCAGACAACACCGGAAACACACACAGAACTTGGACATTTACCCAAAAAAATGTTTTTCTTCATTGTTTGTAGAGGTCTTTCTTGCTGACCTGGCATTAGCAGCAACACTCCCAAAAGTATAGTGTGATTTCCAGCTGAAACCCAATGTCCTTTTCTCATAGGGATTTCTAGGCTGAAGAAGTCTGAGCTTTAGGATGCTTCTCAGAATAGAATCTTCCCATTGAGCAAGAGCTCTATACGACATTCATTTCACTAACTGACTGCTCCAGAGACCATGGAGATCAGTGGGAGTCTTTCGAACTAGAGCATGAAGTCAATGGAAGGATTCATATCTAGTGCTTTTCCAAAAAAAAAAAAAAAAATTTAAAAAGCGTGTGTATTTGTTGTTAGCAATTTCAGCTCATCATTCACATGTCTATTTTTCACATATCTTCATTCTAATATCTGAAGCTGTTTTGATGTTGGTGACTCAGTTCTTTGAGACGTTGCATCACGGGCTGAAGACTGCAGTGGAACTTTCATCGTCGGCCCTTGACGCTGTCTCCCCCAAATCCCAGACTGTCAGCATTAGCAGAAGATCCTACCATATTACATAATAGGATGAGAACTTTTGCACTCCCCTGCCAGGGCAGGGTTAGACATTAAGTGAAAGAGTACAGTGCTAAAACTATTTAGTGGGAGGAAAGCATCTTACAGTTTTACAGATGGAAAATACAGGGCACATAAGGCCCCAGATTGTGCCACACCGAGACCAAAACACAAAGTCTCTAGCATGTCTTGCCTTATCCTCCCACCAGCTTGGTCTTCTATGTCTGTCTTTAAACCCCAATCTAGTGGCCTGTACCTACACCAAGAAGTTAGTGTAGAAAGACAGCTGGAGAGTTTCAGAACATGTCTATACTAGAAAATTAGGTTGGCATAACTATGTTGCTTAGAGGTGTGAAAAATCCACACTCTTGCATGACATAGTTAAGCCAACCTAAGTACCTGCGTATACCATGCTAGGTTGATGGAGGGATTCTTCCTCAGTGTTGTGAGGAGAATTGAGGGTAGCTGGACTATGCAAGTGAAGATCTATTCAGCAGCACTTTTCATAGAGGAAGTAGAGAGCTTTTTCCCCTCTGGAGCATCGAGCTATAGGCCTTACATTTATTATTTTTAAAAAGGTGACTGCTCACAGGTCTAGGACATTTGATGTTAGATGTATGACAGGCAAAGGTAATACAGACTTGGATCCTAAAAAAGTAGTGAACCATGTTGTTATCGCTGTGTATGACACTACAGTGCCATCAGTGCTTTACAGATAGGCAAGAAGATAGCAAGGGCCCTGTCCCTAACAGCTTATAATATCACATTGCATTCAAACTCTGTGTCACATGTGGGAGGTGTCAGATAGTCCACTTCTGAGACAGGGAAGTGTTAAATGTAGAAACCTTTATAGGTTGCATAAGACAGTGGTTCTCAACCAAGGGTTCGGGGCCTCCTGGGGGGGGCCACAAGCAGGTTTCAGGGGAGTCCACTAAGCAGGGCCAGTGTTACACTTGCTGAAGCCCGGGGCAGAAAGCCAAAGTGCCACTGTTCAGGGCTCAAGCCTGGGGCCCTGAGCCCTGCCACCTGGGTCTGAAGCCAAAGCCTGAGCAACTTAGTTTTGTGGGGCACCCTGTGGTGTGGGGCCCAGGCAGTTATCCTGCTTGCTACCCTCTAAGGCTGGCCCTGGCTTTTGTATGCAGAAAGACGGTTGGTGTGGCACTGGTGGGCTGTGGAGTTTTTATAGCATGGGAGGGAGGCTCAGAAAGAAAAAGGTTGCGACTCCCTGGGATAAGAGACAGATTAATAGACATGTACCTGCCTATCATGCAAATATCTGGCTATAAATAAAGAATGAATTGCTACTCTGGTAGAGGCAGGGAAAGAGGTCTCATTTCTGTTCAGATTCTCAACTAGGATTCAGCTGCAGTGGCCTTCGAAAAATTCTTGTCAGTTACAAACCACAGCACTCCACACTTTATTTGATCAGGGACATACACACTATTCGTCTTCCTGCTACACGAGTAAATTCACCCACACTGGTTCTTACAGGATTCTATCTTGGGTTTCTGAAGCAGGGCAGTACAGACTTTAGTCCTGTCTACAGATTGCAGTTAAAGCCATTTCCAGCTCCCAGTCAGCTGCGTCTCTTGTGGACATGTGTTCTCAGCAATTGGTAACATTTTCTAGAGTATATGCAACCCTTTGGGATTTGAGGAAAAATCAAGATTGCATTTTTGAACAGATGCTTTTGTTATTTTGGTAGGGAACAGCCGGTCCACTACATGAAAGTGATTATGGGATGTGACATTTCCACTCTGCAAATCCCATTTCTAGGAAAGAGTCCAAGCCTCTTCATAATCCTTTCTGGCACACACCTGACAGCTTTACAGGACCCTGTTTTTTTGTGTAGCATCAAACTTTCTACTATATTTTCTCCAGTTTACAGGAGAATGAAAAATGCAGGTAGGACTCCTAAGTAAGGGAAGACTATAAAAGCCTGTTGCTGCCAAAGTCAAGGAGGGCAATAAGATTATTAGAGTAAAGGGAGGGAGGGACTAAAGTCCAGTGGGTAGAGCAAAGAACTAGATGTCTGTACTCCTGGGGTCTAGTCTAAAACCTGCTACTAATTTGCTGTGTAAGTTTACGCAGGCACTTAACCTATCTGTGCCTCAATCTTTCCATCTGTAAAATAGGGATACTATTTACTCACCTCACAGGGAGACTGTGAAGCTGAATTCATAATTCTGGAGGGCTTTGGAGACACTTACATTTCACCGCATAAGCCTTCATGTACTGTCTCTCAGTCAGGGGAGACATCCACAAACAAAGGCCCTTCTGATACCAGGCTGCATTTTGGACTCTTTGTTTCACAACATACAATAATAAACCTTCCTGCTGGAAGGTTGTAACATGACACTACTTTATTGCCTAGAATGCAGAATACACAAAAACCCCAAAACAGGAGTTCAGTTCTCTGCTGGGAGCCCAGGGAGGAAGGACTGTGTCTCTGGAGGGCTGAGAGAACGGCCAGCATGGTGGACAGAGCAGTGCTGCTAGCAGGGACTGGGGGAGTGAGAGACAGCTCCTGGATGGCTGCTGGGGTTTGCAGGTGGTGGCTCTGAGGCAAGGGCAAAGAGGATGCTGGGGCCACGAGGAAGTGGCCAGACAATTCGCTGCAGTAGCCACTAAGGGAAATGGCTGAACAGCAGCCTTCAGGTTCCCCAGAATGGGGGAGCACAGTGTGTGGCATGGCCGGAGGGCTGTGTAACTGAAGAGGAGGTTGCAGTCCTTGGAGAGACATGGGTCCTAGAGCAGGAGTGAATGCGGCAAGGCATGACCTGAAGAGGGTGCACTAACACACAGAGTGAATTCCCAAGACAGCCAGCAGGAGGCACCAGAGTGGTGAGTGAGCCCGGTTACAACAGGTCTGCACAACTGGCTGTAGATGTGGAAGCAGTCACATAGAATATCAGAGTTGGAAGGGACCTCAGGAGATCATCTAGTCCAACCCCCTGCTCAAAGCAGGCACAATCCCCAATTTTTATTTTTTTTTTTGCCCCAGATCCCTAAATGGCCCCCTCAAGGATTGAACTCACAACCGTGGGTTTAGCAGGCCAATGCTCAAACCACTGAGCTATCCCCTCTCCTCATGTTCTACATCAGCCAGCTGGACTGTTAGGCAGGCCACCCCCCAAGTGTGCATCAATCAAAGCAGCCGCAGAAGAGGCAGGATAAGGTCAGCAGTCTCAGTACAGAGGCCCTTGGCGTCCCCCCCACCACCTGGCCAGCTTCACAGATGCAGACTAACATATTGTGATACCTGGTCTCAAGCAGATTGCATAATTGTACCATGAAGTCACTGTCCCTCCTCTCCCCCACATTCTATTTTCTCAGACGGGGGGCCTGCAGTGGGAGGAAGAAATTACAGAATAAACACGGGCACTCTGACTACCATCAAGCAGAACAACAAGGCTCTCCAGCTTCTACAGAGAACAACAGAACTGGTTCTCATTTATCTGTAAGCATTTTCCAGATTACAAACAAATGCTTGTTCCCAAACGCACAAACAGAGGCTATTGGCGAACAGTTACCCACTGAACACTACAGCTGTCCATGATATAATCAGCAGCTCTTTAACAGCAACATAATCAGCATCTGTACAACATTTCAAGTCACAATATGTATTTGTGTACAGTGCAAGTACAGATACACCAAACCAAAATCCCAGAACTGAACATCTATGTTATTTGGAGAAGCTCAGGTGAGGAACCAAAACTTCAGAATCTCTAGCATAATTTAGAGAAGGGCCTTGACTGTAAATTACTATATAAACATGATCTTTGGGCAAAATTTTCAGGAATAGTCACAGATTTTGGCTGCCAAATTTGAGATACCTTGGGCCTGACTTTTAGAGAGGATGAGCGCCTGTAGGTATTATTTACTTTAGTAGGACATGTAGATTCTCATTGCTTTGAATATAAGACCCAAGGTATCACAATGGTGTCCCAAAAATGGAGGCACCCTGAATCTTTCATAAAAGCAACCCGAGCAATAATAGCAAAAAATGCAACAATATTTTACTTCTTCGCGGTTGTCACATATAGAGAGACCTTTTCATATGCATCTAACAAAACTTCTGTTCTTCACCAAGACAGCTCAACAATATAGTAGCTTTCACTTTACTATACAGCCTTTACCCTTTAGCTAAGAGAAAGAGCAGAAAGGAGAAGACCCAGCAGATAAAGGGAGATTAACTGACCTAATTTTACTGCTATAACTCCACATGAACACTCCTGTTCCAGTATAAGAATGCCTTTTCCAGGTTTAGCTTAAACCTCTTCCAAAAATGACATAAGCTAAACCAGGAAAAGGCATTCTTATTCCAGAATAAGAGGGTCCTCACAGGGAGCTATAGCAGTATAATTATAGCAATATAGTTATGCTGGCAGATTTCCCTGTGTAGACAAATCTGAAGCACCCTGGAGGGGGGAACAGTAGACCTATTGGTGAGACTATGCCTGGAATACTGGTCAGTTCTGGAACCCTTTGTTATAGGGGAGAAACTGACAAATTGGAAATAGTTCTGAGAAGAGCAACAAAAATCGAGATGGATGGGAGATTAAAAAAGAGCTAAATATGTATAGTTTCACTAAGCAAAAGGACTAGAGGATGGGGAAACATTCTACCTTTTTCCCCCCTTTGTTTCATAGAATATCAGGGTTGGAAAGGACCTAAGGGGTATGTCTACACTACGGAATAAGGTCGAATTTATAGAAGTCGGTTTTTTAGAAATCGGTTTTATATATTCGAGTGTGTGTGTCCCCACAGAAAATGCTCTAAGTGCATTAAGTGCATTAACTCGGCGGAGCACTTCCACAGTACCGAGGCTAGAGTCGACTTCCGGAGCGTTGCACTGTGGATAGCTATCCCACAGTTCCCGCAGTCTCCGCTGCCCATTGGAATTCTGGGTTGAGATCCCAATGCCTGATGGGGCTAAAACATTGTCGTGGGTGGTTCTGGGTACATATCGTCAGGCCCCCGTTCCCTCCCTCCCTCCGTGAAAGCAAGGGCAGACAATCATTTTGCGCCTTTTTTCCTGAGTTACCTGTGCAGATGCCATACCACGGCAAGCATGGAGCCCGCTCAGGTAACCGTCACCCTATGTCTCCTGGGTGCTGGCAGACGCAGTACGGCATTGCTACACAGTAGCAGCAACCCCTTGCCTTGTGGCAGCAGACGGTACAGTACGACTGGTAGCCGTCATCGTCATGTCCGAGGTGCTCCTGGCCACGTCGGCTGGGAGCGCCTGGGCAGACATGGGCGCAGGGACTAAATTTGGAGTGACTTGACCAGGTCATTCTCTTTAGTCCTGCAGTCAGTCCTATTGAACCGTCTTATGGTGAGCGGGCAGGCGATACGGACTGCTAGCAGTCGTACTGTACCATTTTCTGCCAGGCAGGCAAGAGATGAGGATTGCTAGTAGTCGTATTGTACCATCTTCTGCCAGGCAGGCAAGAGATGAGGATGGCTAGCAGTCGTACTGTACCATCTTCTGCCGAGCAGCCATGAGATGTGGATGGCATGCAGTCCTTCTGCACCGTCTGCTGCCAGCCAAAGATGTAAAAGATAGATGGAGTGGGTCAAAACAAGAAATAGACCAGATTTGTTTTGTACTCATTTGCCTCCTCCCCTGTCTAGGGGACTCATTCCTCTAGGTCACACTGCAGTCACTCACAGAGAAGGTGCAGCGAGGTAAATCTAGCCATGTATCAATCAGAGGCCAGGCTAACCTCCTTGTTCCAATAAGAACGATAACTTAGGTGCACCATTTCTTATTGGAACCCTCCGTGAAGTCCTGCCTGAAATACTCCTTGATGTACAGCCACCCCCTTTGTTGATTTTAGCTCCCTGAAGCCAACCCTGTAAGCCGTGTCGTCAGTCGCCCCTCCCTCTGTCAGAGCAACGGCAGACAATCGTTCCGTGCCTTTTTTCTGTGCGGACGCCATACCAAGGCAAGCATGGAGGCCGCTCAGCTCACTTTGGCAATTAGGAGCACATTAAACACCACACGCATTATCCAGCAGTATCTGCAGCACCAGAACCTGGCAAAGCGATACCGGGCGAGGAGGCGACGTCAGCGCGGTCACGTGAGTGATCAGGACATGGACACAGATTTCTCTGAAAGCATGGGCCCTGCCAATGCATGCATCATGGTGCTAATGGGGCAGGTTCATGCTGTGGAACGCCGATTCTGGGCTCGGGAAACAAGCACAGACTGGTGGGACCGCATAGTGTTGCAGGTCTGGGACGATTCCCAGTGGCTGCGAAACTTTCGCATGCGTAAGGGCACTTTCATGGAACTTTGTGACTTGCTTTCCCCTGCCCTGAGGCGCATGAATACCAAGATGAGAGCAGCCCTCACAGTTGAGAAGCGAGTGGCGATAGCCCTGTGGAAGCTTGCAACGCCAGACAGCTACCGGTCAGTTGGGAATCAATTTGGAGTGAGCAAATCTACTGTGGGGGCTGCTGTGATGCAAGTAGCCCACGCAATCAAAGATCTGCTGATATCAAGGGTAGTGACCCTGGGAAATGTGCAGGTCATAGTGGATGGCTTTGCTGCAATGGGATTCCCTAACTGTGGTGGGGCTATAGACGGAACCCATATCCCTATCTTGGCACCGGAGCACCAAGCCGCTGAGTACATAAACCGCAAGGGGTACTTTTCGATAGTGCTGCAAGCTCTGGTGGATCACAAGGGATGTTTCACCAACGTCAACGTGGGATGGCCGGGAAAGGTCCATGATGCTCGCATCTTCAGGAACTCTAGTCTGTTTCAAAAGCTGCAGGAAGGGGCTTTATTCCCAGACCAGAAAATAACTGTTGGGGATGTTGAAATGCCTATATGTATCCTTGGGGACCCAGCCTACCCCTTAATGCCATGGCTCATGAAGCCGTACACAGGCAGCCTGGACAGTAGTCAGGAGCTGTTCAACTACAGGCTGAGCAAGTGCAGAATGGTGGTAGAATGTGCATTTGGACGTTTAAAGGCGCGCTGGCGCAGTTTACTGACTCGCTTAGACCTCAGCGAAACCAATATTCCCACTGTTATTACTGCTTGCTGTGTGCTCCACAATATCTGTGAGAGTAAGGGGAAGACGTTTATGGCGGGGTGGGAGGTTGAGGCAAATCGCCTGGCTGCTGGTTACGCGCAGCCAGACACCAGGGCGGTTAGAAGAGCACAGGAGGGCGCGGTACGCATCAGAGAAGCTTTGAAAACCAGTTTCATGACTGGCCAGGCTACGGTGTGAAAGTTCTGTTTGTTTCTCCTTGATGAAACCCCCCTCCCCTTGGTTCACTCTACTTCCCTGTAAGCTAACCACCCTCCCCTCCTCCCTTTAATCACCGCTTGCAGAGGCAATAAAGGCATTGTTGCTTCACATTCATGCATTCTTTATTCATTCATCACACAAATAGGGGGATGACTACCAAGGTAGCCCAGGAGGGGTGGTGGAGGAGGGAAGGAAAATGCCACACAGCACTTTAAGCACAGCACTTTAAAAGTTTACAACTTTAAAATTTATTGAATGACAGCCTTCTTTTTTTGGGGCAATCCTCTGTGGTGGAGTGGCTGGTTGGCCGGAGGCCCCCACACCGCGTTCTTGGGCGTCTGGGTGTGGAGGCTATGGAACTTGGGGAGGAGGGCGGTTGGTTACAGAGGGGCAGCAGTGGCAGTCTGTGCTCCAGCTGCCTTTGCTGCAGCTCAACCATACACTGGAGCATACTGGTTTGGTCCTGCAGCAGCCTCAGCATTGAATCCTGCCTCCTCTCATCACGCTGCCGCCACATTTGAGCTTCAGCCCTGTCTTCAGCCCGCCACTTACTCTCTTCAGCCCGCCACTTACTCTCTTCAGCCCGCCACCTCTCCTCCCGGTCATTTTGTGCTTTCCTGCACTCTGACATTATTTGCCTCCACGCATTCGTCTGTGCTCTGTCAGTGTGGGAGGACAGCATGAGCTCGGAGAACATTTCATCGCGAGTGCGTTTTTTTTTCTTTCTAAGCTTCACTAGCCTCTGGGAAGGAGAAGATCCTGTGATCATTGAAACACATACAGCTGGTGGAGAAAAAAAAAGGGACAGCGGTATTTAAAAAGACACATTTTATAAAACAGTGGCTACACTCTTTCAGGGTAAACCTTGCTGTTAACATTACATACATAGCACATGTGCTTTCGTTACAAGGTCGCATTTTGCCTCCCCCCACTGCGTGGCTACCCCCTCAACCTTCCCCCCTCCCTGTGGCTAACAGCGGGGAACATTTCTGTTTAGCCACAGGCAAACAGCCCAGCAGGAACGGGCACCTCTGAGTGTCCCTGAAGAAAAGCACTCTATTTCAACCAGGTGACCATGAATTATATCTCACTCTCCTGAGGATAACACAGAGAGATAAAGAACGGATGTTGTTTGAATGCCAGCAAACATACACTGCAATGCTTTGTTCTACAATGATTCCCGAGTACGTGTTACTGGCCTGGAGTGGTAAAGTGTCCTACCATGAAGGACGCAATAAGGCTGCCCTCCCCAGAAACCTTTTGCAAAGGCTTTAGGACTACATCTAGGAGAACCGCAAATGCCAGGGCAAAGTAATCCTTTCACATGCTTGCTTTTAAACCATGTATAGTATTTTAAAAGGTACACTCACCAGAGGTCCCTTCTCCGCCTGCTGGGTCCAGGAGGCAGCCTTGGGTGGGTTCGGGGGGTACTGGCTCCAGGTCTAGGGTGAGAAACAGTTCCTGGCTGTCGGGAAAACCGGTTTCTCCACTTGCTTGCTGTGAGCTATCTACAACCTCCTCCTCCTCATCATCTTCTTCGTCCCCAAAACCTGCTTCCGTATTGCCTCCATCTCCACTGAAGGAGTCAAACAACACGGCTGGGGTAGTGGTGGCTGAACCCCCTAAAATGGCATGCAGCTCATCATAGAAGCGGCATGTTTGGGGCTCTGACCCAGAGTGGCTGTTCGCCTCTCTGGTTTTCTGGTAGGCTTGCCTCAGCTCCTTCAGTTTCACGCGGCACTGCTTTGGGTCCCTGTTATGGCCTCTGTCCTTCATGCCCTGGGAGATTTTCACAAAGGTTTTGGCATTTCGAAAACTGGAACGGAGTTCTGATAGCACGGATTCCTCTCCCCAAACAGCGATCAGATCCCATACCTCCCGTTTGGTCCATGCTGGAGCTCTTTTGCGATTCTGGGACTCCATCATGGTCACCTGTGCTGATGAGCTCTGCATGGTCACCTGCAGCTTGCCACGCTGGCCAAACAGGAAATGAGATTCAAAAGTTCGCGGTTCTTTTCCTGTCTACCTGGCCAGTGCATCTGAGTTGAGAGTGCTGTCCAGAGCGGTCATAATGGAGCACTCTGGGATAGCTCCCGGAGGCCAATACCATCGATTTGAGTCCACAGTACCCCAAATTCGAGCCGGCAACGTCGATTTAAGCGCTAATCCACTTGTCGGGGTGGAGTAAGGAAATCGATTTTAAGAGCCCTTTAAGTCGAAATAAAGGGCTTCATTGTGTGGACGGGTGCAGGTTTACATCGACTTAATGCTGCTAAATTTGACCTAAAGTCCTAGTGTAGACCAGGGCAAGGAGATCATCTAGTCCAACCCCCTCCCTCAAAGCAGGACCAATCCCCAATTTTTGCCCCAGAGCCCTAAATGGCCCCCTCAAGGATTGAGCTCACAACCCTGGGTTTAGCAGGCCAATGCTTAAACCACTGAGCCATCCCTCCCCCCTGACAGGGCCTAAAGTTTTCCCTCTCTGTTTGGAAAGAGCCTAGCTCATTATGGGCACTACTGCAATCTACATAAATACCTGGTGGTACAACAGGTAGTAATTGGATGAAGTTAAGAGACAAAGTTTAGCCTGGCTATTTGCAGAATATTCCTGCAGTGAGAACTGTTAGGTTGTTGAATAGTCTCCCAAGGGAAGTGTGGAAGCCCCAGTACTGGAAACATTTATAAACTAGAGAAAATGCTAGTACAAGTGTACAATATAGATAAGAGTTCTGCACTGGCAGAGAAGTGGACTAGATCTGTGGTTCTCAACTTTTCCCACCATACTGCAACCCCATGTTACAATTTGAAGTTTCAGAATCCACTCCTCTCCCTAAATCTATCCAGGAAGAAAAAGGATGTTGAAAACCCTTGGTTCAGTGGGTCTTTACCACCTCTGGATTAACGTATTACATTAGAAGCAGAATTTCCAAATCCATTCTTAGAGGGTGGGGGAGGACAGGAGTTTTAACTAGCAAACAAGATCTAAAAGCAGAAATCTGTCTCTCATTAATAGCTCACGCAAACTAGTGTTACCCTATGGTATAAACTTCCAGGGTCATACAATAAGTTCAATGCAGATGCAAGTAGTCTTTGCTCATTGTTTTTTCCTCTCATCTTTACACAAACATTTGACAGCTATAAAGAAGCATACAATATACGTAAGATAACAGACACCATGGAGCGGTGGAGTTCATGTCGTTCACAAAAACAACTGGTGCCTTCTCATAGACCTTTTCTAAGTCCCAAAATTCATGGCTGATCCTTGGGAAAACAAGTTCTTGTGTGACTGTAAATGCAATAGATTCAAACCCTATTAAGTCTGGGAATTGCTGAAATGTGTATTGCTTTCTTTAGAGAGGTTCTGTGGTTTGCCATATCAAATAAGATCCTACCTCCATACAAAGCTGCCATCCTGTTTTTCCCCGCTTATTGAAGCAAATGCAATGCCAAGTGCCCTCATTCAAAAAAAAAAAAATTAATGCCTTAGAAAGAGAAACTTGTGTAATGAAGAGTTCAAGAAACCACGATCATTTGCTTCAGGGATTTAATAGGTCAATATAGGTCCTTTTTCTACTAGACTGAGCTCCAATTAACAAAACTTACACAACACACCATAGAGAAATGTAATAGTAAACGATATGACTGGTGGAAATTGGTGGGGGTGGAGAAGGAACTCTCAGAAGGTCAGTCTGGTTTTCATTTTCTAGAAATTGAACAGGCCAAAGCAGCTCAAATTAAAAAGTAAGAGAACATGGTCAGAATGTGTTTGAACCTCTCAGCAACAAAGAAAAATGTACACTAACCAAAACCTATAGAGTTTCAGTAAAATAATATTGTTTGTAGTCCAGTATAGGTCAATAGGACAAGCTTTGTATGTCCATGAAGATACATTTCGATAGGGTGTTTTTGTTTGTTTGATTGATTGATTTTAAAAAGTAGTCTTTTGTTATGGAAGTCTTTTGTTGAAAGAAAATTCAAATGACTAATCCACATACAGCTTCACTGTTCAAAATTTAAAATAAAAAAAAATTATCAAAGCAGAAACGGACTACCTGGGTAAGTCTCTTTCAAGCCTTTACTACATAGAGTTAGCGGGTGTTTTGATGACTATTTCATGGCCAAAAAAGGTTTTGAGCTTTAAAAAAAAATCCACAACTATACACACACATAAAAGTGCCTTGCAAATTAACAAAGGCTGGTTTGAGCTTGGATTTCTTTTTCAACCACATGAAGCAATTGTTCCTCATCACGGCACTTTGGATGCTTCACATGTTGGGTGTTTATGTTGTAAAACCATATGGAGAAGAAAACATTCCACATGTGAAAGCTCATCTGCAAACATTCCCTCTCGCCACTTGCACCACAGAATCATTACTGTGCCTCCTCAGATACTCTTCTTGTCACTCAAGGAAACAAGTTCAAGGTAAGGAATTAGGGATGAGGGGGCCCTTACATGAGAGGACATTTATGATGATCCTTTATTACTTAAAAACACAATTTTGGAAAATAATGTTTTGTTTACAACTACATTTTAAAATTCACTAGGTATCCAAAAATCTGTTATAGTTCAGATGTTGGTGTATAAATGGCAGCTCTTTCACCCACTTCACTGTGCCCAGGCTAATCTCTTCTTGTGTGTGCTGTAAAGGGAAATTTACAAGACTCCTGCTCTGCCAGGACTTCAGAGAGCAGGATGCTTGTAAATTTCACTTTACAGCCTACACAAAAGGACAGACTATTTGGGGGGGGAGGGGTTTGTGAAAGAGGTGGAAAATGGGGAAGCCTTAAGGGCACTGCAGCCAGAGAAAAAACTGAGCATTGAATTTGTTATTATAGGGTCCCAACCAGAGAGCAGTTTATTTTTCCTAATAAATCTGCTCCGCAGACGCCCTTTCTTCTCTCCCTTTCAAGTTATCAGGAAACTTGGAATAAGTTACTGTTACTTTTAGAAACAAGTCAAAATGTTCAGCCTACCAGGCTTGACATGGTCAAGGCCAGCCTTAAAAACAAACAGCTACATGGGGCCCTGAAACTCAAACAGGCAGGTCTTAACTCCATTTGAAAACACAACTCCCAGTCAGTCAGACACCCCGCTCCCCACCACACATACACACAGACCTATGCTGTTGGTAGCAGACCAGAGGACAAGCAACTCATGGCTTGATCCTCAGTTCCAGCAGCTTGAGGTCCCACATATTATGCAAACCCTGAAAATTATCCCTTTAAAAGGACCTGAACTATCACTCTGGGCTGAAGAATGTTCAGTAACTGAGGCAGCTCAGAGCCCTGCTAAGTAGAACATGTACAGTCAATTAACCCAGGAGGGCTCCTGCCCATCAGGTAAACTGAAGATAAGTAAGGGACTGGTGATCAGTCCACTTTAGAAAGACTCCCCTAACTCTGCAATTGCTCTGAATGGAGACCTGTGTTCCCTTTTGGTCTGATGTTGCAATCTGGCAGCTAATAAAAAAGAATGAGAAGAAAATTGGATGAAAATGCAGATAGAGTAACAGGTTATAGCTGATTCATCAATTGCTTGCATCTAATTAACTTGCCTTTGTTTGGAGCTTTGATTCCCACCCACGCCTTATACTTAAGAAGTACTGGTGATCCACATGCTCCCCAGAACTATGGGTTTCTCTTAGTTTAATTAGAGATTTGTAAAGCTCTTTGAAATCCTAAAATAAAGATGCTGTAAAAACAAAGTATTAATGACCATTCTGCCATTAAAGGTCTCCATCTAATACTGAGTACAGATGCAGGCCTGAGTGCCCCACTTCTCCAGTGTCCAACTACTACCTACAGCCAGCAGCACCTACAGCCTGATCCCAACTCACCAAAATCCAGGAGAAGACTGTAATTGACTTCAGTGGGCTTTGGATCAGGCTTCTAGAAAGAAAAGAAGCACACAAAGGGAACGTGGCTTTTTCTTCTCACACTACTTCTTCTTCTTAACATATGTACAATGTGCCTCAGGTGGCACATGACCAGGATTCATCACCAAATTTGGACCGCTGGTTAGATCATTAGCTTCCCCGGCTTGGGCCAGGTACTGACAGGGAGTTCACCGTGAATGTTGACCCATGCCCCCCCCGCACACACACACCACTTGGATCACTTCTCACTTATGTTTCATCGGGAATGGAATGAGTAGGGATGCACCTTATTGCAGAATGGAATACTGGACAATTCACTACTACAAACTGTAACAGGGATTAAGGTGTTCTCAAATGGAGTCTAAGTGATTTCAAGCAATGAAGGTACTAGTAAATAATTTGCCAGGATAACTTTTGTATAACTAGTCTACACATAACTCAAGATGCTATAGACCCACCAGTAATATTCAAGGACTTGTCCAAGCAGAAAATAATTTTGTTCTGTTAGCACCTTTCATACTCAAGGCACATCCTAACCCCTTCCTCCCATCTAATTAAGACTCAAGTGCTAATTATAGGTAGCAATATCATTAAATTTGACATTTAATGTTTAGTGTGCATAGTCCTAAGGGGCCAATGCAGAGCCATGTACTACTGCAGTATTTTAGCTTTGAAAAAAAAATCCTACAGGGCTTTAAAAATTCACAAATTAAACCATAGTAGCAGAGCAATCATGTAGGCAAATGAAGTATGCTCAACACGGAAAAGGACATAGGAGGGGGGATCTGATAACAGTCTTCAAATATGTTGGATATTATAAAAAGGATGGTGATCAACTAGTCTTCATGGCCACTGAAAGTAGAACAAGAAGAAATTGACTTAATCTGTAGCAAGGGAGATTTAGATTAGATATTAAAAAGTTTTTCCTAACTATAAGGATAATTAAGTACCGGAATAGGTCACCAACGGAGGTTGTGGAATCCTGGTCACTGGAGACTTTTCAGAACAGGTTTGCTAAACACCTTTCAGGGATGGTCAAGGTACTTCATCCTGCCTCAGCATGGGAGGGGTGGGATGGACTCGAGGATTTCTCGAGGTCCCCACTGGCCTTACATTCTGTGATTCTAGGAGGTGCTATGCTTGTTCCATTTAGGCCAGTGTTTGGTATCCACCTTCTGGTAGTATTTAGCACAAATATTTTAAAGGCAAAACAAAAACCTTAATGCCCTCATGTCTGACATATGAAAGAAGAAAAAACCCTCACACACTACTATTATTTCTTGGTTACCACAGGAAAGGTGAAAGTGTCCCCTTCTCTTTTTGAATAGTGCTATGGGATCATTTGCTTCACGCTGGACAACTACCAGAGAGTCAGAAGGGACTTTCGGTACAGTTTTCATCCCAAGGACAGTTTGTATCTCCAGTGGTGCAGGACCCCATTCACTTCTATAATGTAAGTGATTCCATATAATTTCATGATTCCTACACCGCTCCCTTGGCCTCTTGATCTACGTCAGGGTCTTGGTGGGGAAAAAAAAATCATGGTCCAACTCTAAAGAGAGTCCCATGTGATATGCAAGACTTGAAGCCAACCGTGTAAATCTTTCCAACTTTCAGCCTCCTCAATGCTTAAGTAATTAGAGTCATCAGGACTAAAACTTCTTTGGATCACATTGCTGATCAGTGTGATGTTAAAGAGAAGGAACTAGACTCAAAATATTCTCTCACACATAGAATTGCCTGGAACTAAGCATACAAACTCCAGGATCTTATTTCTCCAGAACCTCCACATGAACTTTATCCTCTAAGAGAAAATCTCTCTACATTATTCTAATTGAAATACCAGTCAGACCAGTGGCAAGATGCAGACTAACATGCATGAAAAATAAGAGTTCAATGACCTAAATCAATTATGGTTTAAGGGCACTGATTTGGACTCAGTAGGAAATATTTTCGACAGGAAAAAAGAACTAAATGGGATCATTCATTGAACTGACCTGGAAATGAAGCAGAAATGTTGTAAATAAGAAGTTCATTGCAAACCAGTTTTACATATCAGTTGGAGTGGGTTAAAAAAAGCAGAGATTTATTATATAACAAATGAAATAATGCTCCAGATTTGCGGTGTACTGAAGTGAGCAGTAAAGTAAAAGTTCCACTGCCACTACAAAACAAGTGTTACAAATTCCATTGCTGAAGATGGACCGTTTAGAAAAATTGACTTCCAAATATAAAAAAGTCATTTATAGGGACTCTGGAACCATGCATTTTGATTAATCAAGACAACCCCTGTTCTTTGTGTATATGCAAAAATAAGTGATTTAATTTACAAGGATCTGAGAGGAAAATTTAAAAAGCAACTGCAGGAGATCAGAATTAAATACTGTAGCTAGAATATTTTATTAAACTAATTATATGTACACACTAAGATTGGGGTAATCAGGTTTTGGGCTTCAGGATGTTAGGGAATTCCCCCTGTGGATTTGGGAAGCATTCACCACTCACCCCACATATAGCAGGACAATACTCTAGACTTGTATGTTAGCTACCAAGATAGGCTGGGTATCCCAACACTCCATGCAGCAAATACGAGCCAGTGCAATGGTAGCAGATATGAGTGTATTGTAAACAAAGAGGAAAGCTACTGCAGTAAAAATATTACCTGTTTTATTTAAACTTTATAATATTCTATTCCTACTGCATAGTTGCACAGATAATGGAGAGATTAATGTTCCTTAAGCTCATTGCTAGTGAAATCTTTAGCTTCTTTGAAGATGTCTTGTCTCAGCTGGCAACCAGTCTTTTATGTATTTGTAAAGTTCTGTGTACTCACGCAGTTACCAATAAAGTAATAATTATATGAAACTGAAAAGCCAGTTAAAGTGTCACTAAAATAACTCAGCATACACCTAGAGAGACAAGGTGGGTGAGGTAATATCTTTTATTGGACCAACTTCTGTCAGTGAGAGAGCTTACAGACCTCTTCACAGGTCTGGGAAATGTACTCAGTGTCACAGCTAAATACAAGGTGGAACAGCATACACCTGGCTGTCTGGCTGAAAACCAGATTAGTAATAGTAGCCCTATTCTTTATCACTTCCACTATCCAATTGTTAGCTGTTATTTTAGCAAGAGGCATTCTTCTGAGTACAGGACACATCTGGAGATACCTGAATGAGCTACCTATTTTACCTACTGCAGTGGTTGAATTGCAATAGACTTTAACTATTGTGCATTCTTTTAAGTGTCTAAGGTTTTATATACTCTACTGTCTAAGGTGAATATTTTGCTGCTCCAGTTGCATAATTTACTAATTCAGATGCATGCTTGGTTGATCTGGCAGGATGCTGTCGTTCAGTAGTTGAGATTCCGGATACATTGCCAATTGTCCAGCACGCTTTGTTGATCAGCTGCAGACTTTAATAGCTGAAATTTCATACACTTTACTAATCAGGACACATTCTTTTCTAATTGAGGTGCATATTTTTGTAGTTTAACTTTTTAATACTTGACTGGTCTTGGGAAGCATTCTGCTCCCACTGAAGACTATGGCAAAATTCCCACTGGTTTCAATGGGGCGGGATCAAGTCCCTAACTAGAGAATCTGGGATAGCAGAAGACCCCTTTCACTTTTTTTTTTTAAATTAAACACCCTTTTTGAATGCAGCAAGTGGATAGCAGTATATCATAGGAGGGCTTATGTTTGGATAAATATAGATCTTGTCTTTTAGGATTTTATTAATGGAACTGTACTTCACACAGATTAGGAATTTTGACTGCCTGGCTATTTGTTTGGCTTCAAAGTTATATTTTCTCCAGGATAAACAATCCATTGATCTTCAGATCTTGTTCCACTTGCTGTAGACAAACAGGAACAACAATCTCCATCACGTCTTCAGTATCTCCTTCATTTGATTTTTAGCTTTTTTTTTTTTCTTGTTAATGTAGTGCTTGGTTCACATTCCTGGAGACAGAATTCTATTTATCCACAAACCAGATACAGGCTTCAAACAGTCCAAGTTTCTCCACGTGGACTTGCCAGTGTGCCTCAACTCTGACCTGGACAGACCACCTCCAAGGGTGAAAGGGCAGTTCAGTCTCTCTGGCCCACACGATCTTTGACCTCTGTATCGAAACCAACATGGGGACCAGTCAGTGTCAATTTTGGTCATAATTTTTAATGACGTGAACTAGATGCCACCTAAAAACAATTCATTTATTGCAGGACATAATACAGTTTCCAGACAGCAAGAGCTTTTGTCTCTGCTAACTTGAATTGGATTTGAGCCATCAGCCTAGAGGAAAACTACAAATCCAACTCTTTAAGAATCCGAATCCAACCAAAAAGGATAAAAAACAATAACACTTCCAGTCTGAGGACCATAACACAATCCTTGATAATACCAAGCAAGTTCCGCTGTCTCACATACACACACGCTGCAAGGCAGTTTTCAAAGACCTGTGCTGAGATTCCATTACAGGATGCCGACTGAGGTTAGTGAGACTTGAATAGATGCATAGATATCATTCTGAAGAAAGAAAAGGCACCTTAGAGACTAACCAATTTATTTGAGCATAAGAAGATTGTCCTGTACTGTCATGCAAATTTACAGACCATATGCAATCAAAAAGGGTAAGTTGACGTCACAAGATGTAAAGTCTGTGCGGGAAGCTGCAACTGGATTCAGTGTGCTACCATTAAAAAGGCATCTTCTTTAAAAATCAGTACATAGCTAGATTAAACACCTTAAAGGAAATCAAACTGCGAGATTTCAAAGTGTGTGAACAATGGAAGTTGATCAGCAAAGCTGTTTTGCATCTACCAAAATATACAGCTTGTGCAAACATTCTTCCATGCCCCACCCACATGCAGAAGCCTGTAACTCAGCTAATACTAATTCCATCTAACTATATGGAAGAAATTATAATGCCAAACTAGTTCAGAAGTATGTAAAAAAATCAGGCAACTAGTGAATTATGCAGCTCAATAAGAGAAGCATGCAGTTGGACCAGAGAGGTGTGCATCCACATTAACAAAACAGATAATAAGCTATGTACCTTGTTTAGTAAATGATGCAATTCTATATAAAGAGTATTCAATTATTTTTTACAGAAAGATAACTGCCATACTTTAGTTATCTCGGTATAAAATCCTATTAGAGAGTGTAGAGACAAAGCATCTGTGCTTTTTACAACAAGGTAGTTAGGTGAGTCAGTGCTGTACCCTCCCACCCATGGTAAACCAGGCAAGGTCAATCCTGTGGTCAAATTCAAATCAAGGTCAAATCCTGTGGTCAAATCTCTATTGGGATTTTACAGCAGGATAGCTAACATGTGTGAGTTATCCTAAATTTAAAAAGCAGAACTTTTTTAAGTAGTGAAGACAGAGCTTTACATGCAACTTTTCTTATAACAAGGTGGTTGGGACAGAAAACAAAGATTCCATACCTCCTAGTTATCTCAGAGCCATTAACACTTGTTCTAAAAGGATCTAATCTAGCTTCTACTGAAGTCAATGGCAAAAGTCTTGTTGACTTCAGTGAGACCAGGATTACCTATTATTTCATCAAAATGGTTAGTGACCATTTCTTGTTCAAGTGACTGTGCATTGCACAAGGATATGTACATATTCAAGCTCCCTCAAGGAACCATAAAGCTGATGCTTTTCTGTCCCGACCTATTTAATATGTCCCATCTTATACCTGTGTCCCTTTAGGGGAGGCACCACACATGGCCATTTACATTGTTTAAACCCTGTTTGTATTCTGGATTACATGCACACAATTAGGGAAGTAATAATAGATAGCAAGGCAAGTGATTACACCAGGCTACCCACATGTCTCAAGTGCTTTATAAATCACTTTATAAATCAAAGGGTAGGTTAATTCTACTGATTAGGTTCTGTTATTTCTATTGTAAACTTCATTTCATGTTATTGCTTTTATGTTTGGGGCAAATTTTTTTGTGTGCAATCCAGAGTCTGAATTAGCCAAATTATTTTTTCTGGCCCATTTTATACACAATATATTATCATAAACAGATAAGCTATTACCAGCAGGAGAGTGGGGTGGGAGGAGGTATTTTTTCATGCTTTGTGTGTATATAAAAAGATCTTCTACACTTTCCACACTATGCATCCCATGAAGTGAGCTGTAGCTCATGAAAGCTTATGCTCAAATAAATTGGTTAGTCTCTAAGGTGCCACAAGTCCTCCTTTTCTTTTTGTGAATACAGACTAACACGGCTGTTACTCTGAACCTATCATAAACTAGTAATCCTTCTCTTCAAGTCATCTCCAAAGTATAGATAAGGGGAAACTGTATGCAATATCTGAATCCTCAGCCTTAAGGCTTGTGTACCTGGGAGATTTTTCTAGTTATACTATTATTCTAGTTATAATGAAACCACTGTAATTTCTGCATGTGGACACACTTATTCCAAAATACAAGTGGCTTTTTGCAGTTCACCTTAACCCTTTCCAAAATGACAGACTAAACTGGAAAGAGGCACTCTTATTTTAGAATAACTCCTCTTGTGGAATTATACAGGTGTAACTACAGCAGTTTAAATTCATACCCTACCTTATGCAAACAAACCCTTACTGTTTCCTGCACACTGCTCAGCCTGCTAAGGCACAAATATGGGTTAGAAATACAAAAATGAGTACAAGATACATTACAATAAGGGATTACATTTCCTTCGTATACATTGTGCTCTCTACAATCTCAAATTTCATCACTTGGCATTTCTGAGGTCAATAATTCAGACATGAAAGCAAGATATTACAAGCTAGAAGTGGGCCAAATTTGGATATAAAACAATGAACTGCTGAGAAAGATAGTATTCACAGTAGAGAATATGCAGTTTGAAAAGCAAGCCACATGATATGTAAAATCTTTGGGACAAAGGCTTTTGCTTTTTATTTTTCTGTACAGCACCACACATGTTTTGGGCACTAGTAACACAAGCAAGCAGAGACATCGAAATATGTTAAAAATTAACCAGAAAAAGAGGTCCAGTAGTGTAGTACAGTGGTTGAAACAAGTCTTTGGGCTCAATGCTGAGCCCTGCTATGACCCCTTTGTACTGCACTGGCAATCCCTGCTTGGCAGATTGGCTCCTACCCTAGTTTCGAAGTGATCTAGCCCCCTGCTGCTCTCAGCTTCAGAAAGCCACATCTGACTCTCCCGTGGGGTACCCCCACCTCAGCAGCATGAGCTCTTGGAGTCAGAACACAAGCGTTCTAGGTCTGGCTCTGTCACACTGGTGTGACCAGGGATAATGTACAGCCTCTCTACCTCAGGTCCCCCATCTGTACAATGGGGATAACAACACCTGATGCCATTCCAAAGGATTAGGGTGAGTAGTGCAGCTCTTGGGAAAATATGCAGCAATATTTTATATATAGTCTGATCATTAGCTTGAGAGCTTGTAGGCGGCATGGCTTTTGTCTCCCAGGCCCTCTCAAGACACAGCCAAGAGCCAGGAGCTCTCGGTCAGTTTCACAACTAATTAATTGGCTCCAGCAGTTCACTGTCATCTTACCAGTCCCTCCCACTGAGCACTAATCGGGCTTTCCAACGACTGCACTGGCTGCAAGGCGTGAAAAGCCTGTTAGATCTGAGACTTGGTCAAGCACTTGCAACTTAATTAAAAAAAAAAAAAGTCAACGTGTCCCGGCGGAACTTTTCGCACATCTCCGCGCAGTTTAGTACAGAGGCGAGGCAGGGAGATGCGGGGGAGGGTAGGGGGAAGAGGCTGGTGTTATTAGATGAGAAAGGGAATAGGTTAAATATCGCCCGGGGGTGACAAAGCCTTGACAAAGCGGCAGCAGCTCTCTCTCTCCCTCTCACACATGGGCACCATTTGCACATCAAAGCATTTCCCTCCCCGCCAGAGCCGTCACCGAGCCCTTCGCAAACAACCCCAGCCAGACGTGCCCGGGCACCTTCCCCTTCCAGCGAAACCAACCCCTGCTCCAACCCCAGTCCCGCTCCCGCCCCAGCCACGGCAGAGCCGCGGGTCTACCCCCCAACGCCTGGGGGAGTGGGGAGCAGGGCAGAGAGGGGAGGACCAGCCCCGTTTACCTTGCCGTTGGCAGCCCGTAAGCAGAACGCCACTGCTGTCAGGAAGAGCCACCCCGAGCTGGACTGGGCGAAAGTTTTGTCCATGGTGGCTGGATCCTGATGCTCTGT
This sequence comes from Lepidochelys kempii, assembly GCF_965140285.1. Taxonomy (NCBI): domain Eukaryota; kingdom Metazoa; phylum Chordata; order Testudines; family Cheloniidae; genus Lepidochelys; species Lepidochelys kempii. Next base: position 17,729,132 of record NC_136394.1, on the reverse strand, counting down.
TCGCTGTTGCTGCGTGCTGTGCGCTGGCTGCAGGGAGCGGAGGCTGGAGCAGCTGTTCCTAATACCTACCCCCCCCTCCTCCCCAGCCTGGACCTCCCCCCTTTTCCTCTCTGCCTCTGTCCCACTCCTAAACGCCCTCCCTCCTCCTGCGCTGTATTTCTCCCCCTCCTCCAGGGAGTCACCTGTATGGGGCAAGAGAGAGAGAGGTCTTGCATTTTCCTCCCCACACATTGCCCTGTGCCCCCCAAAGGAGCAGGATGGAAACGAAGCGGGATTTCAGCCTGGGAGAAACCGAGCGTGATTTTCTTCAGCTCTGGGAGAGACTCACAGGGGGCTACTAGGGTTGAAAGCAGGGAGGAGGGTGTCGTGTGAGAGAGAGAGAAAGAAAGGGAAAGAGCTGCACAGATGTTCCCCTGTCCCCCCACTTCTTGGTACACACGCGGTTCTTTGAGGGTAATTTAACTGATTGACAGTTCGGGGATGGGGGAGCTAGGGTAATCAGATAGCAAGTGTGAAAATGTGAAAAGGGGTAGGGGGTAATAGGCACCTATATAAGACAAAGCCCCTACAATCAGGACTGTCCCTATAAAATCAGGATATCTGGTCACCCTAGGGAGAGCTCTAACAAATTCTGGCTTTCTCAACAGAACACACTTAAGAGTAGGTACAGCCACCCCAGCCAAACCAAATCCTGGTGCAGTGAGTCCCCGTTAGGGGTTGGGGTGCCTATGGATCCTGGGGCTTGGCAGGGAAAGGTATTTTTCTGGTAGATCATTGTTGCTGTTGGGCAGAGACTCCCCTGGCCCAACAAGTGCTGCCCAATTTCTTTATATGGGAATAATCTACTAACAAGGTGGTTGTGTAGATCTGAGATTGCTGATGCTCTGCTCTTTCCCCACTCTCTGAAGTGGAATAGGATAGCAAGCTCTTTGAGGAATAGGAGAATCAAGCAAGCACTGACTTTTCCATCACACACCACCACACCCCTATGTTTTCTGAAAAAAAAAAAGAGAATGTAAAATAGTCTTCCACCAAACACATAGCAGCAGTAGTAACATTGCAGTAGGATCTAGGGATCCTGATGATAGACCAGAATCCCATTTTGCTAGGTGCTACACAAAATAAAAAGTCAGTCCCTGCCTCTAGGAACTTACAATCTAGTATAAAACAAGAGGCAACAGGCGGATACAACAGAACAGATATGTGGAGCGCAAGGAAACAATAAGACAAAACTGCATGAAAAGCAGTGTTACCACACACCAGCTGCATAACCATTGTCAAATTTGTCGTAGGCATCACAGCAGAGGAGAGTTTTAAAACACATAGTGGTTTTATGTATGTTTTCCACTATATATTCTCCCTGCTCCCATAATGCAGCCAGGGTACAGAAGAGCCACTAATCTAGCTAGCACAAGTAGCAGTAGCAGTGTAGACGTGGTGGCGTAGACATGGACTTCAGCACTGGCTAGCAACCAGAGTACATACCTAAGGTTCCTGGCAGGCTTGTACTCTGGTTGCTTGGCCATGCTGAAGCCCATGCCCTCTACATTGCTATTATTACCTGTGATATCTAGATTAAAGTTAGCATATGTAAACCTAACCATGCTATAATCACATCTTCATTTACAGTGTAGACATCCCCATAGAGCCAAAGATTCTCCACCCCCATAGGGGAGAGTTCTAAAGGATTCTGACAGCTAGAGTTAATGGTAATTATCTCTAGAAAGAGTTAAAACAAATTTCCTTAGAAATTAAACTTTTTGGTGAAGGAGTAAGGTTCCTTAAGAGAATTTGTGGGTTGTTGTTGTTGGTGGGGTTTTTTTGTTTTTGTTTTTGTTTTTTGGTATTGTTGAATTACCTTCTTATAAGAAACATCATGTGGAGGCTTCAGAGACCCAGGCACTAAATAGCTGGTTTCAGGGGAAAAGTTTCCACCCCTAGGAACATTATTCCATAATTGTCCAGTAGGAGGTTTCTTGAACTTTCACCTGAAAGCTTGAGTATTGGTCAATATTGGAGACAGGACATTGGATTAAATGGATCATTGGTCTCATCTGGTATGGCAATTCCTATGTTGCTGGAAGAACAAGAATAAATATGTTCCTCAGACTACAGTGGACTCAATGGAGCAATGAATAGACAATAAAGTTAATAGGGCTCTGCATGAGTGCAAGGGTCTATGCACATGGTAGGACTGGAGCCAAAGAAAATTAATTTATCTTTACCATGAAAGTAAAATGTATTAATATAAAATGTACCCCCATGACATTATATTTCTTTCTCTGCATAGACACCCAAATCCTTGACTGTGTAAATAAAAAAGGTAATTTCTTAAAAATATTTTTTATAGTGAGAACATCCTTTTAGCGGGACTTGAATTAGGCACAGGACTGGTGTTAGTAGATATGGGTTCTAATGTTAGCTCTGACTCTGACTTGCTGTGTTACCTGGGACAAGTTACTTAACATCTCTGTGCTTCCGATGTGCCATCTGTAAAAAATAAATAATAGTACTTAGCACTGACATGTTCCTGAGAGCTGTACAGACACCACCTAATTAACCTTCATAGAATCATAGAATATCAGAGTTGGAAGGGACCTCAGGAGGTCATCTAGTCCAACCCCCTGCTCAAAGCAGGACCAATCCCCAACTAAATAATCCCAGACAGGGCTTTGTCAAGCCTGACCTTAAAAACCTCAAAGGAAGGAGATTCCACCACCACCCTAGGTAATGCATTCCAGGGCTTCACCACCCTCCTAGTGAAAAAGTTTTTCCTAATATCCAACCTAAACCTCCCCCACTGCAACTTGAGACCATTACTCCTCGTTCTGTCATCTGCTACCACTGAGAACAGTCTAAATACATCCTCTTTGGAACCCCCTTTCAGGTAGTTGAAAGCAGCTATCAAATCCCCCCTCATTCTTCTCTTCCAACTAAACAATCCCAGTTCCCTCAGCCTCTCCTCATAAGTCATGTGTTCCAGTCCCCTAATCATTTTTGTTGCCCTCTGCTGGAAGCTTTCCAATTTTTCCACATCCTTCTTGTAGTGTGGGGCCCAAAACTGGACACAGTACTCCACTACTCCACTACTCCTCTCTGAGACGTAGATATATTATTCCCCACCCTGTTTTGCAGATGAGGGGAATTTGGGAAGAATAATAATATGAGCTGCCCAAGGCCATGGAGAATGTCAGTGGCAGAGCCATAATTATGAATCAGAACTCTGACTGTTTAATCTGTGCTCATTCTTCTACTAGATTGTGTTGCCTCCCTGAGGAGGAGTGGGGATTTGCATTTGTTGGTACCCAGATATCCTGGTGACGGGCACATTAAAAACATCTTGATAGATAAATTGGTTTGCCTGCCTGCCTTAAGATTGGCAATTGCAAGACTTCTATGTACAGAGAATTATTATTTCACTATTATATTTTTAGAAAGATTCTGTGAAACTGATATTTTGGTTCCTGAGCTAAGATGTTGTCAGTCATTTGTTCCAGATCCATGTTGGTTTATGTTTGAATTTTAGATCTTCCTCCTTCTGTGTAATGTTCCCATGAGTTACCTGTCAGTTACAATGTATGGTATTACTATATAGGATCTATTCTTGATAAATACACTTCCTGTCAATTGGCAGTCTTGCAGCATATTTTTACAACAGAGCTCTCCTGCTCAAAGCATAGTCTGTTGTTTATAATATAGGATTGAGATGCATTGCTTTTCTAACACTCACAGTTAAGTCTCAGATATCAACATAAATAATGTTAAGCTTTCAAAAATCCCTCAAACAAGGAATATATTATTTTCCACATGAGGCTTAGTGTGACAGAAGTAAATAAAGAGATTCTATCTGGTGCTTGCTTATGCTTAGGTGCAGTTGCTGAGTATGTAAGTCAAGGGCTAGCAAAAAGGGGTATAAAGGGAGAACATGCCCAAGTCTAGCTCTTTTTTAAGGATCTTACTTCCTTGTTAGTTGGATTCCTTTCCCAGGGTTATCTGAGTGCAGGCACCCATAATCCTTTCAAGGCAAATAGGCTGCCATGTGGACTGTGCTGTAGTTTCAGACAGTAGACCTCAAACATATACCACACACACAAACATGTGTTGCTTTCTCATTTCTTGCTTAAGCTGTATTCAGACCCAGCTACCCCATCCATTCCCTTCAGTATTTTTTTGCTCTTCCCACCATCCCTCTGCAGCACTTTGTATTGTAACTTCCTAATTACTAAATACTCAGAATTACAAATCTGAAGTTACACAAATCTGTTTTTAAGTAGTTTCACCTCTGACTGGTGAATCTCTGAAGATTTTCTTTTTATGTTTAAGTTTATAAACTCCCCCTCCACAACTGAGTCAATTTTTTTTTCTAGCCAAAGAGAATCCTTGGCATGCCCAATGTCCACACTTCAACACCTTCCTTAGCACTCTTACTGCAAGTTATCCCATGTGAGTAAAGTCAGTCGGCCTCCAGATGTGCAGTGGGACCCCAGAGTGCCTTCCATGCAGAATAGTTTATAAGATTAAGTCCTACCATTCTTCTCCTATCTACTGTAGCCCACTGAACCTAGTAATAAAAGAACTCTGCTGTCTGCACTGGCTCCCCATTAACTACTGAGTCTTAATGGAGGCTTCCATGTTCATTGTGAAACCCCTTCACAGGACTGGCCTGAATTACTTAAGGAACCACCTTTCCTAGGAGGATCATGAGCTCCCATGGCAGCGATGTTTGCCTGGAACAATGGCACTGTCAGCCGCATGACACACACACGTGGCCAAACATTCTCAACAAGTGGCCCACAACTGTGAAATTCACTTTTAAAAGAGATTCGAATGATCCTGAAAAGTAGACTAGTACTCACAGAACTAAATGTAAAAACTCTTTATTGTGAGAAGGCTAGGCCAAATAATGGTTTTAAAAAATGATTCCTATGGCCTGGGGAATGGAGAAAGAACTTTGCGAGTATACGTCTTTAGATATGTGAGCACTCATAAAAACAGCCATAATGACTGATGATTGATCATTGATGATGATTGATTGATGATGAAGTTAATGAATTGGTTTTTATTTTCCACATTTAGTACAAAATAAATGTTTCCCCCTTACTGAGATGTGATGGGGAACTGGATGCCCGAGGCTGAATACAATGTGCCAGGCTGGTTAGTTACTTAACCATTTGTGCTTTGTGTGTGGTCAAGGCAGGGTTTTTTTTTAAATAAATAATGAGGGGAAAGGTTCTTGGAGACTGAATAGAACCAAATAAGAGGAATGTGTAAGGGGAAAATAAATCTAATAAGCTCAGGGGACTGAAGCATGCACATAGTGTTGTTGGTGGTTAGAGAACAAGATCTCTGTTAAGGAAATAATTAGGAAAACAAATCCACTTCTGTAACTGGACAATACACACAATGTCTATTGGCCTGTACACAGAGAGAGCCACCTACTGGCTCTGAGATGTATGTAGTTTTTCCATTGCATTTGATTTAGCTTTTTTGGCGAGGAGATGGGCAGAAAATGAAATATTTATGATTTTCTGCCATGTGAGAATCATGACTCCTGCCGAATACAAACTGTTTATCATCCAGGGCCTATCACTTGCAAGATCTCACATTCCCTTCTTTACTACTGCAATTTTGAGTATACATACAAAACAAAGTTTTGGTGCAAATATCTTCAAACAGATTGTATCTTAAAATGCTTTACATGGTTTAAAAAATATATTTACAGATCTAGACTGCAATCCTGCAAAGACTAACATGTGTGAATAGTTCTACTGAACTGAATGGGACTGCTCACCTCCCTAGTTCTTTGCAGGGTCAGTCCCTTAAATAATGGGGGAGGAGGGAGCAAATAGTAGTAAGTAAAGAAGAAAGGTTTTCAACTGAGATTACTGCAGTGAGTTACAACCCACCCCACCCCTCAACATTTAAGTCAATAAACGTCACATAAAAGTTATCAGTTTACTCTGCACACAGAAGAGATATTTATTCACTAGTTTTTGCTGATACAGACTAACACGGCTACCACTCTGAAACTTATTCACTTTGGATGCACTTTACTAGTTCTATTCAGTTAAACATGAGGGTTTTTTTAAGGCTAGAAGGTTTCTTTCCAAAATAAATTAATATAAGGTGCCACAATTACTCCTCGTGGTTTAAGCTTTACAAAGTAAACCATATTAGCACTTGGAATGGGTTCTGGGAAGAGACTGCCCTCCCCTGGCATTCTGGTGATAGTTCTATGGTTCAGAAGACTATTGTAAAGCTATAGTGCATGACCTACAAAGGGCCATACATCATCCCTGTATGTTATGGATTCAGAGTTTCCTCCATATGTTGTTCCAAATTTTGGTACTGCAATTTATTTTGCTGCAGCGGGTAAGACCACTGAATGGCAGCTAGAGAAACAATTTCCTAGGAAGCAATTTCCTACCCTTATATCTTACAATAGGAATACTTCCAAGTTCTGTGAATAGGTCAATACTTTTTACTCAGGATAGATATTATTTGGAGTGTCCTGTTCCGCTAGCTTTATATGTACATTCCTCATTTTTGTAATCTGTAGCCTCTCTAAATGGGTTACTGTCCCACATCCCTATTAAGTTCAAAGGATTAACCTAGGAATAATTTCATATATTATTATTGTAAATTTACAGGAATTTGACCTGTGCACCATGTTTTGTCCAATAACTGGGTTTAAATTTTATTTGCCCCATATTAATGATTGAGACACATCATTAATGAAATAAGTAGTTAGACTGTACTAACATTTTAACTTGCTAAGGTATTTCAAGAATTTTCTTCCTCTCCTGTTCCTGGTGAGTTGCATTTGTATTTATATTATATTGTTACCTCATGTCTCATAAAGTATTTTTCTATAAAAGGCAGCCCCAAACACTTACATACAAATTTATGCGGGATTGGGAAACTATAGCTTCCCTCCCCACTACAAAGTTGACCAGAAATTCCCTTTAAAGTGATTTATTGTGATTCTATAGACCAAGGATCACTACCATATCAGAGGGCAGAAAAACAGAACTAGAGTGCCTGAATTTGTTTTAGAAAATATGAAGAGGAAACCTTCAGACCAATACCTGCTCAAAGAACAAAAATGATCCACAAATATGCTGCAAATCAAATGGTCATGTAAAAGGATAATCTGACTTTTAACAAATGCATCTAATCTGCAACAATCTCTGGCACCACATAGATACATGTACTCTGAAGGTAGGTGTGACGCTTCCCAAGGGTACCCAGGGCTCTGAGGCATCGCGCTACCACTGCCCTTTGCGTGAGGAAGCCTTGGTTGTGCCTGTTGGGGGTCAGCTCCCCAACTCCACCACCACGGGCAACATAAGCTCTTCCCTGTTGGTCTCACAGGCCCACTACACACGTTAGCTAAAGGCACACTTAAACCCTCAAGCCCATCAAGTGTCTCACTGGAGTGTCCCACTGGACACTTGCAGTATTCACAGATTTGCTGCTGTTAAAGAAACATTACACCCCTGCTTACCAGTTCCCCCTCAGATCACTGCTCCACTTAACACACAGCACTTAGATATGTTTATAGTGAAATCAAGTATAAGTTTATTGAACAAAGCACAGAGTTTCAAGTAATAGCAAGTAGAAGAATTGGAAACAAATTATTACATATAAAACAAAATTATAACATGCATCCTACAGCCTAGACTTTATTAGCATGATACGTTCATGTCTTGCAGAATATCCAAAATCCTTGCAGTGTGTAACAGCCAGGCTGTCTGAGTGCCTCCTTTCATAAGACAAACACCCTTTTAGCTTGCCTCCTTAGTGAAGGACCTAGTGTGTTCCTTTGCTCCCCACAATATACAACTTCCATTATTTGTCTTCTTCATAAACAGAACACCACCCTACTGTTTTGTTTCTTCCTGGAGATTTTCTTTCTGGCAGATTTTGCAATCTCTTGAATGGCACCTGGCGCTGTCTGCAGATAGGTCTCCATTATGAGGCAGAAAGGCACAATACACACTTGACCAGACAGAGATATAAGTCTCTGTTACCTCCTCCCTGAAAAGAACATATCCGAGGTATGTCACCTCCTAGTGATCTGCATTAATTCCAAGACCGTAGGAACGTAATTTTTAGTAGAGACACATCACTCCTTAAATATTGTTTTTACATACATTTCACAATAATTATGATGACCATTGGGCTACGGTCTCTCAGTAGAGCCCTCACATGCCACCCTTTGGTGACCTATTATGCATATATCTGACCCAGGGGATCCCTGTAAAACCCTATGAACCCCCTGTGCTCTCTGCAGTTGGCACTAACAGCTTCCTGAGTCACAGTAGGAATCTAGGCCTTTGACTCCCATTGTTCATTCACTTGGACACAGATATATATACAAAGGGTCCCACTGACTTTCCAAAGTCTTGTCTAACACATTGAGCATTGAGGGTGCCCAGCATCCTCCAAGCCACTCTTGGCACCTTGCAGTATGAGGCTCAGACTCTGAGTTGTCAGATTAAAGAATATATTTGCAATTCTGAACAGACAGAATGAACCACTGGGATAGTTAACTACCCAATAAGAATGCTCTGAAGATTAATCCATTTGTGATTAAAATACTGTGAATGGTACATATACAAAACAATTGGATCCTGGGGAGTGCTGGAGGAAGATGCAGCTGTGTACCATTGGTATTTTAATGAGGGAGCAGGTGTTTCTCCAATTATTGGGGCTCCTAAGGGGAGCTATTTCAAGTACCCAAAAACCACTGCATTACTTGTATGGTAGCATCATACCAATTACCTGGTAACTGCCTAAATATTATAAGAGTGAGCTATTGCACGCAGTCTATGTTCTTTAGTTGTGCAACTCCTGCAGAATCTCAGTTTTCCACCTGTCATCCTCATAGGCTCTGCAGCATCACTGTCTGTCTGAGGACAGCTGAATACAATCCTTAGAGTAGCCTGTCAATATCACATTAAACTTTGCCCATTCAGGTTTATTTGAAAATTATTTGAAATGCTCCCTCTTTCAGGAACTAAATAGCTCGTCTCTAGAAGATGCCAGCCCCTGTCAGCACTGGGAGTTCAGGCCTTGAATTTGATGTCACAGAGAGCCACTCTGCAGTAGCACGGAGAGATGAACAAATTGGCCCAACAGGTCTTTTCCACTTCTGATTTTGAGGAATCGCTGCACTTTGACTCCTGTTTTGTACTAGCCCTGGACTTCCCCTAGCTTTTTAAACAGCTAACTTGTCAAAGTGTGTTGGTACAACCTATATTGCTAATCTTTTTCCATATGAAAAATTCTCTTCTTGTTTTAATAGACTGTTAAGTTCATTGCAGCAACATGCTACTGTGTTCTGTTTAATTGTGACAATATGTATTGTCTCCAAGCAAATGGCTATTTTTGTGGCCGGGGTTCTCAGTGCCACATGACAGACCAAAACGTAAAATCTGAACTAGTCAGAGCATTACTCAAGCAATTAACTGTCTCAGAGAAGATGGCTCAAAGCCAATAGGCAGACACTGGCAAATACTGAAACTGGAATGCTACCTTAGTGATTACCTCAAGGTCTTAATTTTTGTTACTTTGAGTTCTCTGGAGGAAGGCAACAATTCTTTTTACATTCTTACAAAAATAGATAAATCAAAGAACTAGATGTTTGAGTTTTCCTCACCTTAGGTTCCTTGACATCTTTTGTGGACAGACATCCATCAGAGATCACTCCCAAAGAATTTGAAACAAATTTCCACACATTCAGGTTCTCAAAGACTCTTCTCAAATTCATCGAGAATTTATTTGTTAATCCAGGGTCAAGTTTGCTGAGCATTTCCTTATTCAAGCATGTAAACACTACTTTAATGGTTTACGAATTGTTTGTTAAATGTTTGCACACAGACAGGCTGCAGTTCCTACATGTTTGCATACAGACAGGCTGCAGTTCCTACTTGGTGGACACACCTAACAAAAGGAATTAGATTACAGGGTTTATAAGCATCTGGGCCAGAGCATTGAGAATTGTAGTTCTGCATATTTTATATAAAATTGGCCCATCATGTGTTTGCTAGAAATCTACAGAATAAAGTCATCTACTGGTAAGAAAGCAGAAGACCAATTAATCTGAAATGGAACAATTTCTATATACAGTATATTAGGTCTTTTCCATTTTACCATACATCTACTCTAGAAAAAGTTACAAGAATTGGAAGAAGCTGCTATTCCTTGGACTAAGTTTATTTAGGTACTTTTATGGTCCCCCATCAATACAGTATTGTATTTGTGACCTTGTTCACAATAGAGGATATCCCTGAATCCCTTTCCTGAACTAGTCTGAAGACAACTACTCTTCCCTCCTTCACATCCTTCCTCAGGACCCAGTTTACTGTGTTGCTTAGAAGAGACCATCCAGCCACTGTAGCTAGGTGTGTGTCAGTCAACAATACCTCATTTAGGATTTTTTTTTAATGATTTGGAACCCAGAAGTGTGCAATTTCCTAACTATCCAACCATATGATCGTCTTTTTCTACTCTCATTCTCTCTTCCCTTCTTTCCTTTGTTAAACTCACTTTTTGTATCTTGTTCAAATCAGACAGTAAGTTCTTCAGGACGGGGATTGTCCATTATTATGCATGTACATAGCTCCCAGCCTAATGTGGACCCATGTGGAAAATGTAGGCACTGCTGCAATACAAAAATAGGAAGGATGAATGCAATTTTATATGTAATTTGAAGTCAACAGATCTCTTTTTACTAGAAGTAATGGGATGAAATTAAGAAAGAAAATGTAGGCCAACTACCCAGGAAGGCTTTGTGACAGAGATTGACATTAGGCTGAGGAACAACTTCTTAGAAATGAAATGGAAGCCCCAGTGCCTGACATCAGAGGGGTAGCCGTGTTAGTCTGGATCTGTAAAAGTGGCAAAGAGTCCTGTGTCACTTTATAGACTAACGGACAAGACTCTGGAAAGTGTACTATGGAGAACAATCCTGCATTAACAGGGAGACGTGCTTGATAAGAGGGTAGATTTTTTCACCATCAGTCTTCCATGATAATCAGTGTCATCAGTTGATAACCCTGATAACAGGGTTCAAAAAAGAACCAGATAAATTCATGGAGGATAGGTCCATCAATGGCTATTAGCCAGGATAGGCACGGATGGTGTCCCTAGCCTGTTTGTCAGAAGCTGGGTATGGGTGACAGGGGATGGATCACTTGATGATCACCTGTTCTATTCCTTTCCTCTGAAGCACCTGGCATTGGCCACAGTCAGAAGACAGGATACTGAGATAGATGGACCTTTGTTTGGTCTGACCCAGGATGGCCGTTCTTATTCTCTTATGTAATCCAGCATTCAAAAGAAATCCTACATAAACAAAGAAAATGACTGCAATGACGGCTAGAGCCCAAATCTACCTTGTCGAGGGGCGACTGATTGGCAGGCAGAGTGAAAGCTGATGTGTGCCCTAGGAGGTTGCCCAAATTCATGTAAATTAGTTGCCACCCTTAGGCATTTGCAGAGGAGGCTGTGCTATTACACACACACTTACAAAGGCAGGGATAAGGAGGACTTGTGGCACCTTAGAGACTAACAAATTTACTTGAGCATGAGCTTTCCTGAGCTCCAGCTCACTTCATGGGATGCAGGGATCTGACTGCTCGGCGTGTATGAATTCTAATCCAGAGGATTTCCACTACTGTGACCACTGATGGAGGGAGCAAGTCCACCCCCCTCGTTTTACATGTCCTGTGCAAGGGGGTTTCCACTCACATGACTCGGGGGAAGCCCTGATTCCTGGCATGAGAGAATACACTCGTGTCACCATTAACCACAGAGAGCCTACGGCCCCATGATAACGCTGCACGGGAGGAGCAGGCGGGAAAAGACGGAGCTGTCACAGCGCGAGGCCCTCCACCGGGATATGCCGTGACACAGGCAGGGAGGGCGGGGGTAACACTAAACCAGCCCGCCGCCAGCGGCACCAAGGCAAACAACAAGGCGAGGGCCGCCCTCCCACTTCCGATCCCGGAAGGTCGCCGGCAAAGCCCGTCCCCGCAGCTGGGAAACAGCGGCCCCCTCAGCCGTTCCGCCCGGCCCCGCTGCCCCCCGCTGCCCGAGCCGCGGACGCCCCCAGTCGGGGGAAGCAGGGTCGGGGTGTGCGAGGGAGACAGACCCGGCGGGGATCGGCGCCACTCCGGGCCCCCGCGGCCTGCCCTCCCGGCGGGGGAGGAGAAACGCGCTGCACCGCTCCCCCTCCCCCGGCTGAGGCGGCGGCGGCGCCACGTCTCGGGCTGGCAGCTGGAGGACGGAGCCCGTCGGGAGCTGTCAGGTCTGTGGGGAGGGGACGGGGCCTGCTGGGGGTCCCGTGGGCGGGGGCGGAGCGCTGGGCCCCGAGTCCCCACAGGGAAGGGCCGGGGGTCCTGGGTGGGCCGGCGCCGGGGAGTCTGGCTTGGGCTGGGGCTCTGGGCTGGACGGGCCGGGTCTGGGCTGTGGCCTGGACGGGGCGGGGGGTGGTGGTCTGAGCTCTGGCTTGGGCTGGGCTGGGTGGGGGGTTTGTGGGCTGGGCAGGCCGGGATCTCGCTCAGCGTCCTTGGGGGCTTCAGGCCAGCGCGTTGTGTGTCCCAGGTAGGCGAATTAAACCCCGTGCCGTTGGTGCGGGGCGTGTCAGTCCTCGTGGACACCTTCCTGCCTGCCCTGTGTGGAGGTTAAACCTTCTTCCCCGCACCGGCGCCAAGGCCAAGCGGTGGGTGGCTCGGTGGTGCTGAGCGTCTCTAGTTTCTTTGGGGTTGTGGTGGATGCAAGGTGCGATGTCAGTGCGGAATAGTATTGTGCCATCTCTTTTTTCCTAACCTCCAGCCTCCTGTCTCGGAGTCAGATAGAAGACTTCTGTCATCCTTGGTGTCCCTAGCTTATGCTTCTTGACGCTTGTTTTTCTCTGCCTCCGATAACCATAGGCATAAGTTTTAAGTTTCTCAGGGTGTCCGGCTGTGTTGTGCTTTTACTAAAATGGGTTCTTTTGGGGTTTTGGGTTTAGTGAACGCCTGCGCTCTTAGTGCTGGCTATACACTCCCCTCCAACACTGCTCCTTTCTGTGTAAGGTGTCTGATGGGAGCCTGTGATGGGTATGTTATAAAGAGATAATTTATAATGGACTTTAATAGCAATTAGAAGTCAAAATGTGATGACTTTATATGATTAGGAACAAGGAAGAGCCTTAGGACTGTATAGACACAGCCCTTTGTACAAACTTTGTTGTTATATTTTGCTACGTTTTAAAAGTCTCTCTGTGCAACGTGAATGTTTAGGTAGAGGGCAGACACGGGTATTTGTTATTGCTAGGAATGTGTGACAAATCATCTAAAGTAGTCAGACTGGATTGTGTAAGGTGTAACTATGGTGATCGTAAACTCTCTTTACCCTATTGCTACAGTCAGGATCCCCTTATGACTTGTTCTATGTACAGTATCTGTTGTGATGTCAGCACTGGTAGCAGCTATTACTCAAGTTTAAGTTAGAGTTATATGTAACTTTAAAAAGTCAGCGGTTATTTGTAATGTATGCATATTTCTCTTTTGTGGAGGGAAATTCCATCCTAAAATGCCTACCCCAGTCCAGACACCTGTTGTGAAAATAGGCGTGGATTAGCTGCTGGCTCTCTAGGGTCATTGCCTCTTTGTTATCCATGTGATATAGACAAGGCTCTTTGGTATTGGGATAACACTAAGTCCAGTCCTGTGCATGTTAAATTTCTATTGATTTCAGTGAGAGTTTTACCTTCTTGACTGCAGGATCTGGTCTTAAATGTGGTTATATTTTTCCCTTTACACCATTGCTCTTATCACCAAGAGATCAAGTGGTGTGGCACCTCAGATGTACTCTCTGGAGATGGAGAGGGAATAGAAGGCTAAATTGCTCAAATTATTTGATTGTGTGTGGAAGTGTAATTTACACTTTTAACAGTTTTTACACTGTTAGCTAAAATTTTGCTCTTTAGTCAAATGCTTTTTAGTGTCTTGTTTTTTGTAATCTTCTACACTTTATATTTAATTAGCCTATTGGTAATTTAAATGAATGCAATATTATCTTTATAATTTAACAAATTATCAGTTTATGTCTTGACCCATATTTAAACATTTGGCTGTTTGACATATCATTGGCAGAATGCAGTGTTTTTTGTTAGGAAATCCTCTGTAGCCTTGCCCTAAGAGAAGGCCAGCCTTGACTGGCAGCTAACTTTCATTTTGACTGTCAACACAAGCTGTAATTAGTAGGTCATGTTCCTGCAAAGTTATATGTGTTGTTTGCTGTGCAGGAACCTGAGCTACAACTGAATAAACAATAGTGTCATGATTTAAATAAAAAGTTAAATTCAAGCCACTATTTGCATTCATACAGGTAAAATAACAGACTTCAACTGGAATAACTCCCCAAAATGAAAAATACAGCACAGGAGTCCAGATTATTAATGAGTAGGGTGACCATATGTCCCATTTTGGCTGGGATGGTTCCCTTTTTAAGCCTTGTCCTGGACATCCTGACTTTTTTGGCAAAACTGGGCAGGTTTGCTCTTGCCAACTGATCATCATGCCCAGTTTTGCCAAAAAATGGTGCACGACCACCAAAGGGTGTGTGCAGAGGAAAGTTCATGGGGCTTGAGCAAGCAGTCAGCCCTGGGTGGGGGGGCCTGGGCCAGCCCTGCATTGGATGGGGGCGGGGTGCAGGTTTGAGAGAGCCCCAATGCGATGACCCGTTTTCCTTTAGGGAAATATGGTCAGGAATGAGTGACCACTGATTACATACTTCTAGTTTATTGGAGCTGATACCAGGTTTAAAATATATATTTACATTAAAAAGGACTTTTGTATAATGATCTTAAATCAATTGTCTGGGTGCAGAACCAATTTCTGTAGGCTTGCACAGGTCTTTGTACTGTAAAAGTTGAGAAATATGTTAGTAAATAATGTATTCATTGTCCAGGACAGTGGATTATTGTCTGCACTATCATTTCATACCTGATCTGTACATTGAAGTAAATGGATTGAGTAGGTGAAGAGCAATTTGTAAGTGCTACTTACTGTCTATCTGGTATCTTCAAAGTTGTGAATATGTTTTTTAAATAAATGTATTTGTTTCCAGTGAATGTAGCATCTTGGTAACTGCTTTTTTTTACTCCAGGATATTTTATGACCTCCTGGAATTTCTGAGCTGCCTACTGTAAACCAACGAAAGAAAAGCCCACTATTGTGCTCCTGTATGACATCTCGAATAGCACTGCTGCTGATGGAGACAATCCGGACTTGGTAGTTCACTTGGAGGCAAATTATTCAGAAGAATTAATTTCCCTGGATCTGGGTCATTCTTACCATGGACTCGTCATCTGTTCAGCAAGATGCCCTGTTGGAGAACAGAGCTAGCAATGGGGCTTCTCACAGTTCAGAAGAACGGCTGAATTATAAGGCCAAATCAGATATGCCAACCGAAGGAGCTGAAATTAACAGTAAGTTGTTTCATAAGAATTGAATCTCTTTCTGATTATAAGGTCTCTCTTTCACTCATGATTTTGTCATACAAGACATTGACCATTATTTTGTTGGAATCAGTAGTGTATTTTGCTGTATAATACTACAGAATGTCTTGTGACTACTACAACCCATCTGTCTTAGAAATTCAGAAGAATTCCAACTTTTTAATTTAAAAACTGCTTCTAAATTTTGTTTTTAAAGCCATTAATTAAAACCAATTAATTATGATAGGGACTGCTCAATCTGTGTTATATTTCTCTTCTGCTGACATTAAAAGTGGTAGGATCCTTAAGGGCTTGTCTACACCTGGAGTTATTATGGAATAGCTATTCTGGCATAACTCCATGTGTGAATACTCTCTTATTCTAGAAAAAGAGTGCTTTTTTCCAGTTTTAGCATAATCCACAAACTGTTCCATTTTACGAAATAATGAAGTAGAAAATTTTGCACTTGTTCACAAGAAGTTTAATAATGTGCTTACCTAAATAGGCCTCCTTAGCATAAAGATTTATTGTTGAACATAAGAACGGCCATACTGGGTCAGACCAATGGTCCATATAGCCTAGTATCCCGTCTTCTGACAATGGCCAGTGCCTGGGCCTTCAGAGGGAATGAACAGAACAGGCAATCATCGAGTGATCCATCTCCTGTTGTCCACTGCCAGCTTCTGGCAATCAATGGCCAGGAACACCCAGAGCATGGGGTTGCATTCCTGATCATCTTTGCTAACAGCCATTAGTGAACCTAATATGCATATGTGGAACTGATTTAGTGTTGGTTGGAAATGGTTGAGTAATTAATGTATGTTACAGTTTCCACCTATACAGTTCTGGTTGTTTTTGTTTTTTGTTTTTGTTTTTTTGGTCATACAGCTACAACAAGGGGAGCCCAGAGCCTTTATTTGCATTTGTCAGACAGCCTTGTATCTGATTGCCAGGGTATAATCATAAGATGAATCATTCATCTTGCATGAAGTTAAAATTTAACTGTTTCCTGTCCTTATCTCTGTCAAGCATCTTCCTAACAATCATAGCTTGTAAGTAGCATGCTTTTTCTCTTGTTTTTAATCTATTTAATTATACTTTCCGGTGCTTTCAGCAAATTGCAGACATATATCAAAATTACTGTCACTAAAGAACATTGGCAATAGCATATAGTGTCCTGTGTATTCTGTGGCTATAGAATTTGTCATAAAATCATTCCCATGCTGAGAATTATGCTCCAGAATCTTTTTTTTTTTAATGTATTTTTAACACTTTTTTTTTTTATGGTTGAGGATAACCTTTAAATCATGAAACAGATGTAAATTGATGCAGCGTTGTCTGCAGATTGAGAAAGACAGGCTGAAACAGTCGCTCAAAGATTTGAACTGCCCAGTCATTTCTGAGGCGTTGTGGCTGAAGCCTATAAGTGACATAGCTATTTCACTACTCACCATCACAGGAGAAATAGTCAGCTAACATGCCAAATTGCCTCCCATGTCCCAACATAGCTTTCAAAATGGATCTTTCCTCTTCACAACTTCTGATGCAGTTATGCATTCCCAATACAAAAATCTGAGACATATCAAAAACTGAAACAGCACCAGTATAATTTTTTTAATATAAAAACCAATAACATGGGCTGTTGTAGTGTTTTTGTGGTGTTTATTTTAATATTTAGTTCAATGCAAACCTCCATTGATTATATTTAAATGAAAATGTCTGAAGAATTTCAAGTATGATGTTGTGAAGACCAAGACTATAAAAGGGTTCAAAAAAGAACTAGATAAATTTCTGGAGGATAGGTCCATCAATGGCTGTTAGCCATGATAGGCAGGGATGGTGTCCCTAGCCTGTTTGCCAGAAGCTGGGAATGGGTGACAGTGGATGGATCACTTGATGATTACCTGTTCTGTTCATTCCCTCTGGGGCACCTGGCATTGGTCACTATCAGAAGACAGGATACTGAGCTAGATGGACCTTTGGTCTGACCCAGTATGGCTGTTCTTATGTAAGTATGTTGCATCAGAATGTTGGCAGATCAGCACTAGACGTTTTTGTTCAGGTGTGGTGGGGTTTTTTTGGGGGGGGGTGTGTTATAACGTTTCTATACTGGGGGAAAATAATATGTAGATAATTATATCAGCAAAAAATGCTTTTGCAAGTACAATTTGATTTGTTTGAGGAACTGCTATCAGCTATTTTGGCAAAAAGCACTCTTTTATAGGTATGTATCTTGCTAGTATAACTATACTGGGAAACCTTTTCTAGGACAGACTAGGCCCTAAAGATTCCAGGGATGTTGTCATGGAATTTGGTTCCATCTTACCACAAACTGCATGGCCCATGACCTTAGTTAACACGAAACGCAGTGAAGCCCTTTACAACAAGACATTTTCTTGGTAAGCAGTGGTTCGTTATAATTGGAAATACAAGTATCACCCTGCAGTAAATCTCAAACAAATGGGCAATACTCTATAAACGGAGTTTCACTATATCCTAATTTACTCCAAGTGGATTATAGTGTGTGCTTCATTTTTTTTAGTTAATCTTTGTATCTTGAATCAGTATATTCATTTGTTTACTGTCTTTTCATTTTAAAACTCTTCTAAAGTGTAATTTGACCATACTAAATGAGAAGACCAGTTTTTATGTAACAAAACAAAAGCACTGCCCTACTTGAATCCCCCCTGCCCCCCCAATGTATCTTATTTAACTTCAGAGAGGTGCTTTAAAGGTTACCACATCTGAGTATTATTATTGTTCCTTGATTTTTGTATAACTTCCCTTCTTCCTTATCTGGTGCTTGAAATGATCCCGTTTTATGCCAAAAGTATTTCATAGCTAAGCAGTAACTTTCATATCCAAGTGGAAAAAGAACCACTTTCTTTAATCATTGTGATCTATTTGCTTATATTTAGTTTCTGTACGTTATCAATAACAGCCCTCCTTTCTGAAAAGATGAGTGTGTGTCAGAAGTAAGCAGCAGAAACAATTCTATTTTAGCACAAGTTTTTTTCAGCTCTGTTTGTTCACATAAACGTTTTTGAATAAACTGTACCAGCCGGGTGGCTATTTCAACTTCCTTTTGGATAGATTTTTTTTTCTCGAGCGATCTAGAAACATGTGTCTTAAAATTAATCATGAAGTTCTGCCACAACCGTGTCTTAAATGTACATCTTTGCTCCATCAAGCAGAGAAGCAAGATGGAGGTCTTTAAAATATAAATTTGTATATTTTATATATAAGTGTTATGCTTGAATTGAGGATGTATTTTTTTCCTCATGTAAAATGCATATAGACACCGCCAAACAGGGATGAGGTCCAGATTTAGGTTAGTTCTTTTTGCGTTATATATGAAATCTAATAAAAATTAATTGGGTGACTTCTGTTTTGTATTTTCTTGCTTCATTATTTTGGTTCATGTTGTCTATTGTGCTGTATACATATGATGCATCTGAGAACTGGGATGATACTTGACTAACAAGGTTGTTGGGAAGGGGCTTAGTTAATGCTTTTGATGCCCTTTGAGATCCTCTGATGTAGGGCATAATAGGAGTGCAAAGTATATCTGCTTGTTCTGAATGGAGAAATAAACTTCCTCCATCTAATTTCTCTTTGAAGTAGAAATCATAGCAATTTGTAGACATTCTTACAGTCCAAAAACCAATCCTATTAATTTGTTGGATTTGGTTTTGGAAGTGTGTGCAGGGTTGAATGGGAGGACTTATAGCTGCCAGTGTGAATTAATGCAATGTAACTTTCTTTTCAGCAACTAGTATTAATGCCAACAAAGTGCCAAATGAAGGAGAAAGTCTGGAGATAAACAGCAAACGGGACACTTACCAGAATGGACCAGAGGCACTCTATCCTGACCTCCCTTTGTCTTTTGAATCAACCAGCAGTCCACATGGTCAAGACTCTCCAGGTGTGGCTGGTTTCCATGACAACCTAAGGAAGTCTCAGGGAACTAGTGCTGAGGGAATAGTTCTTAGAAAAGAAGCTTTGCAGTCACTCAAACTAAGTCTTCCCATGCAAGAAACTGAATTGTGTAAGCATCTGTTTACTGTAGAGCCCCTGCTTCTTTTGCTGCCTAAAGCTTTTTTTCTCTGAGCGTGTCTGCAGAATCACTTAAGCTTGGACTAAAATTCATTTTTGCAATAAACCACTCTCTGCTCCCAGTAAAGCATGTGCCTTAACATTTAACAAGTTTGGTTGTTCTATTGACCTGCACATTATAGTGGATAGGAAGCTAAATTGCCCTAGTCTGTCCCACTTCGGGAGTAATGGAATGACACTGAGAAAATGACAATTTTAGGTTAAATAATAGCAGAAGTTTCTTACAGTGGGATGTCTTAGGCCTTGTCTACACTACAAGGGAAATTCGATCTAAGCTACACAATTTGAGTTACGTGAATAGTGTAACTCAAATCGACGTAGCTTAGCTCTACTTACCGCAGGATCCACGCTACATGATATGGACAGGAGATGCTCTCCTGTCGACTTCCCCTACTGTTCTTGATCTGGTGGAGTACAGGAGTCGATGGGAGAGTGATCTACAGTTGATTTAAGAAAAGGAGTACTTGTGGCACCTTAGAGACTAACCAATTTATTTGAGCATGAGCTTTCATTAGATTTCGTTAAATTGGTTAGTCTCTAAGGTGCCACAAGTACTCCTTTTCTTTTTGCGAATACAGACTAACACGGCTGTTACTCTGAAACAGTTGATTTAGTGGGTTTTCACTAGAGCTGCTAAATCGACCACCGATGCATCGACCGCCACTCAATGATCCCCCCGGTAAGTGTAGACAAGCCCTTAGACTAGAATAGTCTCTCAAGGGAAGTAAGAGGAGCTGCATCACATATTTAATACTAAACTGGACAAAATTCAAGAAGATGTACTGTAGGGAACAACCTTACGCTAGCCTCTGAGGGATGGGACTAGAAACTGAATAGATTTTTGCCTATTTCCTTCATTCTGTCAGAATTCGAGTTCTAAAGCAGGTGGGATTTAGATGGTAAAAGTGTTCTTGCTCTTACTGTGGAAGGTTTTGTCTCAGATCACTTGAAAGAATTGTGGCATTTGTAAATATAAAATGATTTAATTGAGCACTGTAATCTCAATGCTTACACAAGGACATTTTGGAAGATGGGGGAGTATTCCTGAGCTGCATGCTAAAGGGCTGTCCTTGAGAATGATGCATGCTCTGCTTAAGCATGAATGTTGTGTACATGTTGCTGATGGGAGAAGGGGTTGATGTAGGGATATTTTCCACCCTTTTTGTGTTGTTTGCCTTTTGAAGTTTTCTGAGTGACTTTAGAGGTAACTTTTGTACATAGGTTCATCTGCGTCTTCGCTCCCATTGGAGAAAGAGGAACAAATCAGACTTCAGGCAAGAAGGCGTCTGGAAGAGCAGCTCAAACAGTACAGAGTAAAAAGGCACCAAGAAAGAGTAAGCACCTTGTAGCAGATCCTCTGTTTCTAGGTGATCTCTGTGTAGGTGGAAAGCTAGGAAAATGAAGCCATACCTGCCCTAAACTGTCTGTTTCTTGGCTGTACGCATTCAATAACGTCTAGCCAGGAAAATGTATTTTTCTAATTCTCTTCTGTATGTGCCAAATTTTGCCTTCAGTTGCATCATGATAATCCATGAAGGCTGCAGGGTACCACTAGAGTAATTGGAGGAAGAATTTGGTCCTATATATTTTTCCTGAGGTTGGAATGATTATTTGTTTTATATATTATGGTATCCTATTTACCGTAGTCCACAACTTTGAGTGTCTTCCCTCACTTGCTAGGAATTTCACAAAGAAATTGCTGCTTCTAGGTTTTTTGATGATAAATTGGAAAATCTAGTGTGAAGAACAATAATATATGGTTGGACTAGTAGAAATGTTTAAAAAAAACAACAAATTTTACAATCCCTTGTTAAGAAAAGCATAGATCTGAGTAAACTGCCACTGCTCTCTTCAAAAGTGTACAATGCGAGATTTCCATTTAGGCACCATCTGCAAAAACTGTACACGTTTCATCATACCACTATATATACATACTTTATTATTTGTTTATAGTGCAGTAGAGTCCATAGCCCACACTGAGGACTAGGGCTCCGTTCTGCTAGATACTGTTAGTAAATTTTACTCTGTACTAACAGACAGGAAGACATGGCTCCTACTCAAAGAGCTTACAATCTCAAATACAAAAATAGATGAAGCCTGGGGGAAAGGTACACAATATCCAAGCAAAGGCCATGATTCCATGATGACAGGTGCAGTCTAAACCTGAACATAATTTACCATGTAAGTAGTCCCATTAAACTCAAATGAGACTCCTAACATGCATAAAGTTACAAATAGTTGTGTTTGCAGGACTGGGGGCAGCAAGATCAAGAGAATGATTGGCATGTTTTATTTCCTTGATTTACAAAAAAGAGTGTAGGGGTATAGTGTGGGGGGAATGGGAGGAGCAGGTGGGAGAAGGAGGTAATCCAGGAGACAGAGAATTGGAGAAGGAAGAAGATGGATGGAGAGGAGTACGCAGGGAAGATTAAACCCTTTGGAGATAAGTCCTGAGTAAAGGATTCTACAGTTCATATTTGGGTAATACTAAATTGACCTTGTGCTCATAATACTTTTGGTTATTTCTAAACTGAGTCTCTTTGCTTTTATACATTTATCTCATAATGTGACATTTTAATCTAGTATTTTTGAGCATTTAATTGTATATTTATGTAATCAATATAATTGCATTTGATTTATCTAGTGTCAACATAGAATTGCATGCTGTAAGTAGAATGTGCAAATCTGATATATTAGTGTGTATATATATTATTGTAAAGAGAGAGTATTTTAAAGTTTAAAGCTTTGCAGTTTCACTTTTTTAGGAGATACTAAATATAATTAATCCCCATTAACTGACTTTCCATAATATTGTTTTTAAATGCCCGCCCACATCTAAATCATAGATGTTCTGAAAAGTATCTGAAAAATCCATATTCTTTTCTTTGTCTTCTCATAATACAAAAAAAAAAACCTTGAAAAATTTTGGAAAGTTTTAAATATAATTATTTAGAGGCTGAAGCCTTTATACAGTTGTTAAAGTACTCTTTTGCAATATCTTCTGATTAGTTTTCACAGTTTACCTAGATTACCTTCACTGTGTCTGGATTGAGACTCAATCAGTTAGCTCTCCTCCATATCCAAATGTCAGCCAGGACTGGGTTAACTAGCTATTAAGAGAAGCTTGTTCGTGAAATGCTACATAAGTCCAAGTGCTGTTATAAAAGAAAAATGAACCTTTTACAGCTTTCTAAATACAATGATAAGAAAAAATTGATGCGAGTTTAAGTGTAGTCTTCTAGAATTTATTGTTCGCTTCTGATTTCTTTTAGTCCAGCTACTCTACAACCAAAAACCGGCCCTCTAGTACACTAGATCCGGAGCTGATGTTAAATCCAGAAATCTTGCCAAGGGCCAGCACTGTAGCTATGACAAAAGAGTACTCCTTCTTGCGGACCAGTGTCCCAAGGGGGCCAAAACTGGGCAGCCTGGGACTTCCAGCCCCTTCAAAAGAGAGAAGAAGCTCCAAATCTTCCAAGTCAAGTAAGATCCGGTCCTTGGCTGATTACAGAACTGAAAATTCAGATCCTGGAAATGCTACTAGGAATTTTGTGACTGCCGATGCATCTGGTGGGTCTCTAAAGGAGAATAGAAGTGGTCTGACTTCTGTAGTATCTGAGATCTGTCTCCGCTCTGAAACAGACGACCGACTGGAAAATTCCTCCATAGCAGGAGACAGTGTTTCAGAGATTGACGGAAGTGATTTAGGAATAAGGCTGGATGGAAATGAGAGTGACAGCTCTACCTACAGCAGTGTGTCAGGAAGGGGGACGTATAGCATTTTATTGAATGCAGAAGGCAAACAGGGCATTTCATGTACAGTAAATGGCCAGGAGATCCCTCCAGATGGAGTGGGGCAATTTCCTTCCATCAGGGAAGTATTGCAGGCTGCAGCAGCAGAGCATCATGCCCAGGAGCAGGAAGTGAATGGGGAAGTGCGGAGTCGGAGAGACAGTATTTCTAGCAGGTAAGACATTACGTTGCACAATACACACATTGCACTTCTTTGGCATATGTAACCTGATGCTTTAATTCCCAGCTACAACATTTGGGATATAACTAAAGTTCTGTTCAATATGATCAGATGTGTGATAACTAATGAGTCCTAATAGAAACCACTGCGCTGAATACATTTTTATTATAGATATTTTTAGTTTATAGGAACTGTCCCTGATCAAGTGATTAAAACAAGGGCACTGTAGACATGTGTATGCTTTGTCATCACGATTCTTAAAATATAGTAGAATTTGATTGTGGTGTCCACTGCTTGTATTATCCACTCAGCCCTATACATCAAAAATGGCTTTCCAAAACTCATATCCAGTTTGTGCTGGTGTGTTTACCTATCCTGTGCACTAATCACTGGCCGTTTGGTTTTCAGTATCTGATTGATTGAAGGGATTTCTTTGTTTTCATAGAGAGGTAATAATTTTGCACCTTTCTGAGGACCACTTGGCTGAGACTAATAGTGTTACAGTTTGTGGGAGTGCCAATTAGAGCCAAATATAACCAGATTGGGAAATTTGGTTTTTCACAATAGTGATCATTCAGATAGAGTTGTCAGAACGGGTGTAGGTGCATGGCGAGGAGAGGGATTATTCAGGCATTACACGCTGAACAGTGAATGAGCAGAATTTTTAAGGTATGCATTTTTAATGGCCTAGGGAACAAATTTACCTAAACTGTAATATTTCAAATATTTGTAACTTCCTGTCATGATTCCAGTCAGGTTTTTAAAAGTTTCTTACTTTCTTTTAAACTTGTAGAAAGGGACCCTTTTGGTACACCCATACGTAACTTAAAAATACAGTAATACTGTATAAGTTTACCCACCACCAGTGACTACGGCTATGTCTACACTAGCACTTTTGTGGGTTAAACTTTTGTCAGTCAGGGGTGTGAAAAAACACCCCTGACTGACAAAAGTTACACTGACAGAAATGCCGGTGTGGACAGCTCCATCAGCAGCATAGAGTGGGTACACGGGGAACCTTGCAGCAGTTCAGCTGTGCTGCTGTAAGTTCTCTAGTGTAGACGTAGCCTTTAGGCAACTTAAACTCAAATTGTCTTCCCCCTAACAATTCCTTCCTCTACTCTTTTCGAGTGCCTAGAGCTTTGCTCTATGCCCTGAAGGTAGTTAGATTTGGGCTTATTTTGGCCAGGAGGTGGGGGTTGGTGGGAGCAAATTTTAAAACAATAGTGCCTTCATAGAGAATGCCCTGTTAGCAGCCCCCCTCTTTCCATCTAAAGCTCTCTTTGGTCTCAGACTAGTTATGTATTACGTGCCACAGAATTTCATTGTACTGCACTGATTTTTTTTAAAAATGAAATGATATATGATACTGTCTTAAGAAACACTAATGTGTTCTCTTTGGTCTGTTTATAGACTAGTGATCTGTGCAGAGAAGTGTGTGGTTCTTTTATTTGTTTGCTTTCAGTCCTCTGTACTTGCAAGATGCCAGGATACTTGCCCTAGATACTCATATCCTCTTCAGACCTTTAGAAGGGGTTTAACTGTTAGATCCTCAGAAGTTTGTGTCTCTGACATCCTAACTATGGCTTAATATCTGTCCCTTACAGGAGATCAAGGTTAGACTAGCAAGCAGAAAACTAGTCAAACTCACAATACTATTGTTGTCTAAAGATGCAGTTACCAAAACAACTTGTACAAATTTAGAAAATACAATTATTTGTCTTATCTTTGGAAGAATTACAAACCTCAAAATTCTTAGAGCAAAATCAGTTGTCATTAGATAATCACAATCTATGCCTAATCCTGACAGGAGAGAAAGCAGAAGTTCTTGTCCATTTTCTCTGAATTTCATGGATTTGCTGAGTAAACTATACTGGGGAAGGGGAATAGGGTATACTCCATGCTGAATAGCGTTTTTTTTTTTGTTTTTTTTTTTTGCTTTAGCTATCCATTTATTTTCATGTTAAAATAGTTTTGTGTGGTTAGTGCATGTGAAAGGTGCTTGATCACAAGTCACTTTTCCCTTGAGATCTCTGTAAATCTCTTGGTAAAGGGATGTTTAGTTTCTGAGGATAATAAAGTCAGCCCATTAACTTTCTTTCCTGGAGAACAAACATCCGTTCCATGATATGCCCAGTTTTGGGGAATTCAGATAGCTCCCAATCCAGCGTTTTTTCTGTCAGATGGCAAGTGAAATTTGTTTCGTTCTTTGTGGTGAGTCTTTCACAAAGCTAAAAAGACTGCCCAAAACTGTAGCTCATTTAGAACTGAGTTATTTAGTGGAGTTTGAACATCTTGTAATTTCAGCTTCACCTCTTTATAAATGGGTGATTTATAAAAAATCCTAACTCTTTAAATGCCTGTGGTTTCTGTCTCCAGTGTGTCTGTGGAAAGCTCTGTCACAGGAACTCATGATGAAATGTTGCAGGTCCTAAAAGAGAAGATGAGACTTGAAGGACAGCTCGAAGCACTGTCATTAGAAGCTAATCAGGTAGAAAATTAATCTGAATTTCTGTATTTAATCAACTACAGTCATACACTAATTCAAATTTTAAAGTAGATCCCACATTGTGTTTGCAGAGAGGTGGTTTTCATAAATGTTACATAAGATAGCTAAAAAGGCTGTTTATTTAAAATAAAGCTTTTAAAATCTGAAATAATAATAATAATAAAAAAAACCCCTATACTGAAGTGGTCCACAAAAGAGAGAATAGAGAAAAAGGAGTGTAAAGAAGTAGAAGTAAACGTTGAGCCAGTGGGGGCTCAACATATATTAAATATTTACCCTTAAAGTGGGTGGCAGTTTCAGACTTCTTTCTCATTCCATTTCTGTTTAAAAAAAAAAAAAAAAAAGTTAAGGACAAGTGAGTGTCAAACAGTAGGGGACATCAGAGCAGAGGAATGATCACTTGCAAGCATAAGATGGGTATTTAAAACAAGACTGAGACTGTCAGTGTCTAGCAAGCTATCTTAAGTACCAAATACCTGTGTCCGTCTTTTTTTTAAGGATGCTGTCTATATTGTATGCACTTTTGTCTACATTTTTCCTGCATATTTGAGACATTTATTAAATACAGCGTGATTTTTTTTTCTTATTTTACATAGAAATGTTATCCAGCAGAGCAAAATATATATTTGGAGCGGCTGACTCTTTTAGACAGAATATTGATATCTCTACCTCTCTTGCTAATGCACTATATTTATTTATTAGTTTCTCCTAAAATTATTTTTTATTGTTTGGACTTGTTCAGGCACTTAAAGAGAAGACTGAGCTGCAAGCCCAAATTGCAGCTTTGAACATGAGGCTTCAGGATCAGATGGAGCACAGTCAGAGCAGCCAACAGAAGCAGGATTCGTTGAGCTCAGAAGTGGCTACCTTAAAGCAATCTTGCTGGGATCTGGAACGAGCTATGGCTGACCTGCAGAACACCTTGGAAGCCAAGAATGCTAGCTTGGCTTCCTCAAACAATGACCTGCAACTGGCAGAGGAACAGTACCAAAGACTCATGGGAAAAGTTGAAGATATGCAAAAAAATGTTCTCAGCAGGGATAACACAGGTGAGCTAATGTAAACTTGAATCTTGAAAATGTATCTTTTTTTTCTGTTCCACAAGCAATTTAATTAAATCTTACTTCTTGTGTGCACTATCAATTACTGATGTAACTACCTTGCAAACAAGAAAGTGATTAATTTGTGGTGTATCATGATGCTGCCTACAGGGTCTTACTAGATAGCATTTCCATTTTAAGACCAGGAAGAAACTGGTTTCCAGTTAGGCACGTTCGGCATTAAAAATGAGGGAATAGGGAGAAGTTATTAACTTGTATCTCATTGATATCAGATCCTTAGAGATTTGCATGATTATTTATTTTATTATTACTATTTCTTGTTTTGCGTTACAGGAGTTCCCAGAATGTGCTAGGCACTGACCAGATGCACTGACCAGAGTCTGCAGTCTAAAAACTGTTTGACAATTCATTAACAAGTTTTTTTTCAAAAAGAGAAATATATTTTGGTTAGCATCAAGTATCCTTTCCATTTCCCAGACATGTGCATACTCCCAAATGTTTTACTTATTTCCGCCCTTCTTTATGCTTCTAAGGAACTTCGAACATGCAAAGAAGTGACCTCAAAAGCTGTTTTCTCCTAATGACCCTAATTCTGTGGGTCCTGAAATTTCTTCTGGTTTGTGGGAATGGATGTTCTTTGTTATTTAGGCACACTTCCAATAAAAAGATGACTGTGGACATATGTTTAAGGTTCATTGCTACACTTAAAACCATCAAAAATTGGACATTGGAATAGCATAGTTTAATTTTTTTTTGCCTTTTTTAGTACACGGTCTGCGACAGCAAATGGCTTCCTTACAGAACCAGCTTCAGCAGGTGCAGTTAGAACGGACCACGTTGACCAATAGGCTAAAAGCGTCTCAAGCAGAGATCGCATCGCTGCAAAATGTGCGGCAGTGGTACCAGCAGCAATTGGCAGTGGCTCAGGAGGCACGTGTTAGACTACAGAGTGAGATGGCCAATATACAGGTAAGTGTGTGAACTTTCCACACCCGCACTGCTTTCTTTCTTACATTAGCTTTAGCCAGTGGATGAATTCTTTTCAGACTTTTAAGGAGGGCCCAGTCTCGTTTCTGTATTTATGTAAGGTGCATGATTAGCTCTGTCCCTTTTACCTGTCATCCTTAGGTGTTACTTCCTGTCTAACACTGAGGCATAAACTTAACCAATGCACTTTCTGAAAAGCTTATTAAACTTTCTCATGGATGTAGCTCTGTAAAGCCATTAGGTGACAGCTAAGGCTCAGGTAGACTGAGTCCTCTTCTCTGGAGCATTTTCATTGTCCACCCACGTTTTGAGTATTTGTATTGACTTTTCCTTCCTGCAGGCTGGGCAAATGACCCAAGCAGGTATGTTGGAGCACCTCAAATTAGAGAACGTGTCATTGTCCCATCAGCTAACAGAGACCCAGCACAGATCCATCAAAGAAAAGGAACGTATTGCAACACAGCTGCAAAATATTGAGGTAAGGTTGTAGGTGGCCTGTCTGAATTGTGTTCTGTTGTTCAAGTTTTATATTCCAGTTTAGTGATCACCATATTTTCAGATTCAGGAAGAAGGTATTTACACTGGTAGAAATGACTTCACTATGAGTACATTCAATTGGTGTATATCTTACATGATCAAAGAGCCTTTTCAAATTTACATCCCCAGAAGGCAAGTGTTGCTTCTCCAAATTTTAAAACCACATGAAGAATCTTGCTAGTTAAAAAGGAAACTGTCAGCCTCTGTAGGTCACAAACTTACCTACCATAAAGAGACCCTGTTGACAGGCTTAAATGTAGCCCCCTTTGATTAAAGTAAAATGGAGCATTACAGACTGGGACCTGGAGTCTGAGGCCCTAATTTTACAGTTGAGATTAGCCCAGCCATAAGATATGTTGGAAAACTTAATGAGCCACACTTTGGCCACCCTGTTGTAAACAATATACATGCGAGGGATGTGGCTCTGGATTATTTGCAGCAGATAAATTCTACTGAGACTTGAATCCTCATTCTTGCACTCTGATATTACTAAATATTGGGAAACCCAGTTAATATTGTGGCTGATCTAAAACACCTTACTCATTTTAGTGTTGGTTAATAGGTCAAGAATTTCATCCAAAAACAAAGGCTGGTGGCAAAGATTTGTATTTGTTATTGCAGATTAATAATTATTGTTATTTTAAATAGAGGGGTGGGGAACTTAACCGAAATTGGTCATATCCTTAAAGGGCTCTCTGTGAAAATCTCTCATGCCCCAGGCTTATCTTTCCTGTCCTCTAGCAGAAAAGATTAATAAAATTTTCAAAAATTCCTAGGTAATTTACACTCCTAAATCCTGTTTTCAGAAATGACTTCGGAACCTAACTCCGAATCTCACTGAGATTCAATGGGACTTAAATCACTGAAGTTCTTTTGAAAATTTTATGCTGGGACTGCAGAAATGTTTGGTCTTCCCTTCTGTAGTAGCTTATCAATTTTTAAAAAATGAAAAGCACTTAGCCAGAATTCAGTCTCTTATGAATGTGCAAGATGCACACTAGTCATTTCAATGGGTGTGTCCTAGAAGCCCAGTAATCTTCAAATATTGAGTGGATAACTTCACTGAGGGCCAGGAGTGTAATACAAAGAACTGAATAATGTTTTACTATTTTGTTCTCCAATATTTTTTCTGACTTTTTTTTTTAATCCATTTCATCTGATATTTTTACCATTTTCCTAATTCCTTTGTAAATACTTCCTGTTTTTTCTGTGCAGGCTGACATGTTAGATCAAGAAGCTGCATTTGTACAGATCCAGGAGGCTAAAACCTTGGTGGAAGAGGATCTGCAGAGAAGGCTGGAGGAGTTTGAGGATGAGCGAGAAGAACTGCAGAAAATGGCTGATTCTGCAGCAGCACTGGAACAAGAACTGGAACAGGTAGACTTGATTACTGGATAGTGTCCCAAGGACTTCCTGGAGAACACTTAAGCTGAAAGACTAATACATGGATTTTCAGTTAGCGATGTTTAAAGTGCTGAAAGATTACTCTAAAAATGGCATGGAAAGATAAGCATGTTGTGTGTGTCATTGAATTGCAGCTCAAACTTGCTCAGTTACTTGTAAAAAGAGTCCACTTCTACCCACCAGTCCTTCAAATTCTACCTGGGATCAGAAAGTTAAACCATTATATTTCTTTCTTGTGCATCCTTAACAATAATAAAGATTTGGCAATTCGGAGCAGAGTTAGCTATTCTTTTGATGTGTGAACTAGAATAGAATTGAGCTTCGTCTCTCGGTGATTGTAGTTCTGCAGTGCCAAAAGAATTAAATAATAGTAAAAGTTAGATGTTCTAGTGAATTCTGCAGATAATGGTTCTGCATACACACAGGGAGTGCATCTCTGTTGTTAGAAGTTGTCCTTTTAGATAGTCATTTTCCTGAGTGCAGCATCACTTTACACCAGTGTTTCGTAAAGGATTTCATTTGATGATGATGTGCAGGGGAATGGAATGAGGGTCTGGTGCGTGATAGAGCTCAATGTTATGACCAAAAAGGATGTCTAAGGGTAATGGTATTTTAAGCAGAAGCTAACGTGTTTATATGCACACTGAACACTTAATTTAAAATAAAAATTAAAAAGGTCATAAAGTAAAACATGTAGTCTTCTAGGATTGTCAGCCTGATCAATGTATGCTCTGTAGTTGCACAGAATGGCCTCAATATAATCAACACTGTGAATAGAGAGAATCAATGAAACATAAGATTGCCTTCTGCTTTCTTTACAGTTATTTTCTATTAGTCCCTCAGAGATACTAGGTTATTTTAATTTTTTTTTAAAAGTACATTCCTAAATAAAAGTGGATTTTGTAGTTTAAAATTCATCTGAGATGGATTAAATCTTTTAAAAACTATTTTTTTCTTCAGGTGAAATTGACTCTGCATCAGCGAGATCTGCATCTTGAATCTTTACAGCAGGAGCATCTAGCGCTCATGAAGCAGCTCACCATAACCCAAGAAACATTGCACACCAAAGAACAGTCCCTAAATGACCTACAGACTCAATATGATGAGCTGGTGGCCAGGTTAGAGGAATTCCAAGGTGATATTATTTCCAAGGATGACACGATCCAATATTTGCAGAATGAAAAGATTGTCCTAGAGGTAGCTCTGCAGGCAGCAAAAGCGAGCAAAGAAGAACTCGACGAAGGAGCAAAATGCTTAGGTGAAAGTACTGAGGCGGCATCAGAAATCTTGGCGCAATTGAGACAAGAAATAGCTATAAAGTCAAGCCAGGTAACGAATTTCTAAAATTATTCTTTTGCAAGTAACAGATGTAAGTGTTGACACAGGCTTGTGATAGAGCCAAATATATGACTGGAGCATTGCAGACCAATGGTGTTTAGTATCACGTGCACATAAACTTTAAGATCTAGAGAATGAAAATAAATCTAGCTGTTTTATGACTGTTCCCCAATAGTGAATATTGCTCATTTATTCTGTTTATATCAGTGGAATGTTCCTATTATTATTTTATATCTGTGTCTGTGCTTCTGGATTCATAAAGTTTGTGATGTGCAACTGAGTTATTCTTGCATCTTCAGGATTTAATAAACAATATTTGTTCTTTGCCAAGAAACACAGATTCATGTCTGATATCAATTTTCAAAATGAATAGATTTATATTATAACTTTTTGTATAAAGTACACTTTTTGGAAATAGTATTTTTAGTGCACTGTGTTCATGAGGCAATCTCAGCAAAGAAAATGTTCTTATGCATACAGTAAGGTTAGATTCTCTGTGGGCACTCCTTTTGGAAGAATTAATAGCTGTTTCCTAACTTAAAGCATACCAGATCTCATATTTGTCCATTAGTATATGCTGAAAGTGGTTCCCAGACTTGTTTTTTTCATGTACCAGTTTACCAGATAGGTTTGCTGTCTACTAAGGTTCTGTTGTGTGTGTTCTAACCCACAATGGAACTTCAACTAAACAAAACTCGATTCTCATAAGTAAGTTTGGACCTACAGTTTGTGTAGAGCATCCCAAACTTGAGAGCAAGGTAGAGCATCTACTTTTCTAGTGGAGGCTTGCACTGGGACATGTTCAGCAAAGAACTAGATAAGTTCATGGAGGATAGGTCCATCAATGGCTATTAGCCAGCATGGACAGGGATGGTGTCCCTAGCATCTGTTTGCCAGAAGCTGGGAATGGGCAGCAGGGGATGGATCACTTGATGATTACCTGTTCAGTTCATTCCCTCTGAAGCACCTGGCACTGGGCACTTTCAGAAGACAGGATACTGGGCTAGATGGACCTTTAGTCTGACCCAGTATGGCCGTTCTTATGTTCTTATGGGACCCAGCAAAGATTTCACATTGAAGGTAGGGAGGAGGATTCTAGAGTATTGGTCACAGAAGTCCAAAGTACCTCTGCTGGTACATGCAGTATGAAAACATTTTTGTAGCTCTATAAATTATGAAGCACCTGCTATTTATTTTGATTTAACTTGAGCATGTAAACTTGAATCGGTGTCATCTAGATACACTATATAGAGCCTGATGTATCCTAAAACATGCATGCCCAGATAATGGGAGATGCTGCATCCTTGATGGTGGCTTTGGGAAGATTAACATTCTGAATCTGTCTCAACTATTTAGGTATAAAACAATTTATTATTTGCATTACGGTAGTTTCTGATGCTACAGTCAGGATCAGGGCCCTGGTTTGTCTAAGCACTATGCATATACATAACAAAAAGACAGTTCCTGCCCAGAGAATTTATAATCCAAGTAAGGCAACATGTCTGCATTTTTCTCTAATAGGTGGAAAATCTGCAACAAGAAAGTGCCAGCCTGAAGAAACAGACCCAAAAAGTAAAGGAGCAGTACCTACAACAAAAGGTGGGTATACATAGCCATTTCAATATTGTATTAAAAACGAGCAAAGATTGTGTGTTGCAGGGAAGGCATGTACTAATAGGTTAATGGCATCTTACTTCCTAATGACAATGGTATTATTTAACTTGCAGGTCATTATAGCAAATAGAAGGAATGTTGTGACACAATTTATTATAAATGTTTGTGTGTGAGGTATATTTCTGTAGGTTATACATTGATTTTTTTTTTTAAACTGTAATTGACATAAAAGCAGACACTTAGGCCAAATCATGTTCCCATTAAAGTCTGGGAAGTTTTCCACATGGACTTCATTTGGCCTACAATATGTTAAGATTTCTCTAGTTAATTTGTACTAGGTGACCACTTTTTCAACAATATTCATTTTTATTCAAAAAAATTGGGTAACTTTTCAAGTATCTTAAATTTAATGCAACTGTATGAAATTCTGTTGGCATGGGGAATTTTAATTTAAAAGAAATAATTTTTCCTCCAAATCTTGTTTGGAATGATATAGAATATGATTCTAATTTTAAACTAAAGATGTACCAGGACTTCAGATGTCCCCTATAGTGGCACCGTTGAGTGGTACCATTTGCTTGCCTATTAGTCCAACAACTGTTTTAGAAATTGTGCCCTGGTGGATATCTCTCTGATTCTGATATGTGCACTAGGTAATGGTGGAAGCTTATCGAAGAGATGCAAGTTCAAAGGACCAGCTGATTAGTGAACTGAAATCTACAAAGAAGAGGCTGGACTCAGAAGTGAAAGAATTAAAACGGGAGCTACTGAAAATTCATGGCGAAAAGCAATCCATTGATGTTGAACGTTCAAGACTTCAGAAGGAAGTATCCCAGGTTCACCAGCAGATGGTGGAGTTAGAAAGCCATCTCCAATCAGTGCAAAAAGAACGGGATGACATGGAGATACAGCTACAGGTGAGGAGGAAATCTAGTGCAGCTATCTCAAGGATAACACACATTTGAGCTGCAGCTAATCCTATTAATTATTGAGGTGTTGCAGGTAGCAGTAACCTTTTAAACTAAGGTTATCAAATATGTATTGAAGGCAGTTGTATGTTACTTACTTTTGATGGTTAAACTGAATGATGATGTATTGCTATGTATTGGTACTGTATAAACACATATTGAAGTCAGTGGAGTTGTACTGATTTTATACCAGTAATAGAGTGAAGAATTAGCTGCAGGTATGGTATAGGAGTGCTGTGGAGGCAACATTCTTGGCTCCCAAAGTTGTCAAGAAGTGCAAGTGTCTTATTTTGCTCAACAACAATCTTTCACCTTAAGGACTTGTATTAGCATATGCCAAGGGGACTACTGCCCAGTCTGTAGATGTCAGGATGGTGACTCGAATTAAAATAGAATTAAAAAGGGATGGGAACGGAGACTGTTTTGTACATGGAAGGAAACATCCTTCCCCTCTCACCCCCAATCCTCGTATACAGAAAAGGAAATAGTTTTGAAAATTACCACATTACTTTGTTGTTGATTCATTAAACTAAACCTTACCATAAACTGGTTGCCAAATATATACAAAATATATACAAAATATACAAAAATATACAAAAGTAGTCCTGTTTTTACCATTCTGATACACTCTGTGTGTGTGTGTATATAGCAAACTGGCATGAGGATTTCTTTTGTGCTTACCGTATTTTCTCCTTCCTCCCTCATCTTTTTTCCCCCTCAAGTCTTTGCAGATTGATAAAGAACAAATGACATCTCTTGCTGAGACGAATGAGGTACTAAAACTACAGGTAGAACAAATGCAAGAGGAAGCCAAAAAGTAAGTCAGCTTTTTACACAGCCAGAATAACAGTAGCACTCGCTATTCTTATTGTGCTTCTTGTCTTCAGTGTGCTGTACAAAAATTACTGTTTAGTTTTTTCCTCTACCCTTGTAGGACAGTGTGTTTCCATTTTACAGCTGGATAAACTACTTAACTTCTGTGCCTCAGTGTAGCCTGGGCACACAAGTTGTTGGTAGGACAGGAACTCGTGAGTTTCAGGTTCACAGACCACTCCTCTGACCATTCCTCTTTATTACCAAGCTTTGTGGAGTGTGGCATGAGGCCAAAGGCACCTGAAATTGTACCAATAGCAAACTGTTGCTCACCAAAAGTGGCTTTTTGCAATTGGTATATATCAAAACAGTTACTACACAGATGTTAACATTAATAAATCTTATTTTTTAACAATGCCACCTTTCATAAACACTAAATTGAACACCACAAATATTGTTACTGTGGCTGTAGATGTGATGGGAATGGGATGGAAGAAGACATGTAAATGGATGTTGGGAAGGAGAAGGGGAGCAGTAATATAGGCTCCACCACTGTAAAAGTACAGTGCAGACCTACACAAAAGTGAGTTTGACATACAAAGAGAGGCTGTCATGTTAGAAGGTAAACTCAGGAGTAGTTTTCCATTTCATTTATAGGCATCTCCAGCAATGCTGCCCAAGTCATGCACTCTCTTGTTGCTGATGCACAAGAACTGTGACGTCACCAAGGACTAACTATCGAATCAGAAAATGGCTTTCTGCAATTAATATACTAATTTTGTAGAGTAAACAACTTGGTATTGTCCCCTTAATATTTGAAAAACATGGTTTATGTGCTAAGCAAAAGCTTTAGTGGTTCTTTTATCAGTATATTTGATTTTGTGTAACTTTGGGAATCAATAGCTTCTTTGGGAATCAGCGTCCTGTTATGGTTGTTTGCTATGACCTCTCAATAGAGTTTTGTAAATCTAAAAGTTTAATTGTTCATTACAGTTTTCAGGCAGTTCTCTTTGTGCTTTCTCATTCTAGGGCCATCACCGAACAGAAACAAAAAATGAAGCGTCTGGGGTCAGATCTGACCAGTGCACAGAAAGAGATGAAGGCAAAACACAAAGCCTATGAGAATGCAGTTGGCATCCTTAGCCGCCGGCTGCAGGAAGCCCTCACCGCAAAGGAATCTTCTGAAGTGGAGCTGAGCAAACTAAAAGCACAAATTGCTGATGGAGGAAATAACCAGGCTTCCCATGTAGGATGATGTCCTGTAACTTTGTTAGTAGAGAGATAGGATTATCTTGCATTACTACTAAATACTTAAAGACATGGCCTTACCTATAGGTTCATTTATCATATAGAGAAAAATTTTGGTAATGAGATGATCATCTTTGGGCAGGATTGTATTTTACAGGGTTTTACCTTCTACTGAAATCACTGCAAGTTTTTCTGTGTATCTGTATACTTTATACCAACAACAAAGCTTCATTCCTGTAGCCAGCTGTGAAATCTCCTTTCAGGACTTAAAAAGTTAATAACTATGGTGCCTTTCAAACTAAAATAAACTAGAAGCTTGCCCTTTAACATGCATTTAAATCTGCAGTAAAGATTCTATATGCTACGTATCAGTCACTGGGGAATTCACTTCATGTGTGCCTTGATTTATTATTTTAAAGAAAACCACTTCTGCAGTAAAGTATTACTTAAATATTGTGAAGATACTGCCAGTTTCCAGACCTATAGACCATGTGCCAGTGTCTCAAACTGTGAATTTCCTTATCAAAAATAAGGAAAATGTTTTGGCAATCTCCAAATATATGAGTAAAATAAACAGCCAACCCCCAGTTATAGCTTCACTTCAGAAGGAATGTCAGCCGTAGCCCTGAATTCCTGTTAATGTTCCTGTTTAAGCACAGGTTTTCAGTATTTTCTTTTTATACTGAAATATAATGAAGCCTTTTTTACTTATTAACTAATAGTTTCTCCTTTGCCTGCACCAAACACTCTGTCCTCCTTCAAATCCCTCCTTAAATCCAACTATTTCCACATAGATTTCAGATGCTAAAGCTCTTTTTTTGAAGTTGTGTGAAGAATTCTGTTCTCTTATTGTATATATTATGTCTGTCAGTGAAAGAAGGCAAGCTTCTCAGGGCAGAGATGTGACTTTTTTATATGATTTCATACACCGAATATTTTTGGTAAAAAAGTGACGCATCAAAGAGTGAGGGTCGGCTTATAAACAGGTCTACACCAAAATTTGATGATTTTTAAACTCTGTGAAGTCATTGAATTGAGTATCTAATACATGGTCGTTTTGTTTACCTGGAGCATCTGCAGGCATGGAGCCCCTCAACTCCCTGTGGCTGCTGTTCGCCGTTCCCAGCCAGCGGCTTATCCTAAGGGGCCGGGAGCCAAAGTTTGCCGACCCCTGAAATATAGGGTTGGCTTATGAAAGGGTCATGCAGTTTTTACTATTTTTCCTATCCATCTTGGGGGATCGGCTTATAAACGAACGGGCTAATGAACGAGTATATACGGTATATTGCACCTATGATGCAATATAAATATATTCATTAAAAGAGTAATTTCCTTTTTAGCAAAATAATCTGTTAAATGTAGTAAGTTGTTTTTTCTGACCCAAAATATTGTCCAGTAAACATAATAAGCACTTTAAATCTATACCTATTGGAGGAATAGACTTGTTTAAAAAAAGAACAATTGCTTCTGCAAAACAAGTGTTTTACTAACTAGGCTTCTGATGTCTTTGTCTTTAGGAAAGGATTCACGCTCTGGAGACAGAGCTGCAGGCTGTTAGCCACAGTAAGATGATGTTGGAGAAAGAGCTGCATGAAGTAATTTCACTCACCAGCCAGGAGCTTGAGGAGTACCGGGAAAAAGTGATAGAACTTGAGGATGAGGTAATTGCCTGCGCTTTCCTTGCAGACAGGGAGGTTCAGTGTACAACCCAGGGGGCAAAAGAAGATTTGGGACTGAACTGTTCAAATCAAATGAAAGTATGTTATAATCTTACAAAGGGAAGATTGCGTCTGCCACAGCTAATTTTGCTGCAAGCTGCCAACTCCTCATGACTTTATTGGGCCCTTATCATTAATGCTATTATTTAGTCACGGGTATTTTTAGTAAAAGTCATGGACAGGTCACAGACAATAAACAAAAATTCACGGCCCATGACCTGTCCTTGACTTATATTATAAATACTCCTAACTAAATCTTGGGTGGGGAGAGGGGTGCTGCTGGGGGGGCACCCCAGAGGCCATTGCTCGGGGACCACCCCGGAGTGGGGGGGCACTGCTAATTGGTGTTGGGGCCAGCGGCAGCAGCTGCTCCGGCCGCCCCATAGACCACTGCTCAGGCAGGCCACAGGGCCAGCCGCACTGGCTGCTGCTCAGGCATTCCTGGGGCCAGCTGCCCGACCAGCAGCCAGTGCAGCTGGCCCCAGGGCCGCTCCAGCTGCAATCGGTGCGGCTGATTGCAGGGCCACCCCCCAGCGACTGGCTGCAGAGCCACTCCAGCAGCGGCTGGTGTGGCTGTCCCTGGGGCCACTGAGCAGCTAGCCCCGAAGCCAGCTGCTTGGGCAGCCCTAGGGTCAGCCACGCTGGCTGCTACGGAGGTCGCGGAGCCACCACCTCCATGACAAACATGGACCCCCTACTTATAATACAGGGAAAAAAGCGTTGGGGTGAAAGAAAAGAAGCTCCTACATAAAAGAGACCAACTAAGCCTGGTCAAGAGATGCTGAGTACCCAGGACTCCCATTAATTCACTTTTGAAACTCTAAGGTGGCACTAGAAATATGCAGTACTGACTTCTCTACCATCAGTAGCACATCCCTTCTTTTCATCTCCTGTGGACAGTACTTGTGCCCTCTACTTCTAGCCAGCATTTTAATCTTGCAAAGAAAATCAGAATAAGAATCTGGTTGAACTAAATTTTAGAAGCATCCATTGTGAAAGTTGGAGAATTTTTCTAACATCTTATGCACAAAGCAATCATCATGTTTGATGAGTCTACCTCACAACTTCTTACGACAATAATATTGTGATTTTATTTATTTATTTTTTGGTTGCAGCTTCAGGAATCTAGAGGTTTCAGGAGGAAGATAAAACGTTTAGAAGAAATAAACAAGAAGTTGGCCCTCGAACTGGAACATGAACGAGGGAAGCTCACTGGTCTTGGTCAGTCTAACACTGCTTTGCGGGAGCACAACAACATCCTAGAAACAGCACTAGCAAAGAGAGAGGCAGACCTGGTACAGCTGAATCTCCAGGTATTCAAAGCATTTGACATTTTGATGTGACATTTTTAGAAGAGAAGGCTAACATTCTTCTGATTGCAGAAGGTACAGGGACTTGATTATGTCTGTAGATTTTCATTCAAAACACGTGTTTAAAGAAATGATGTGCTTTCTCCAGGTCCAGGTCTCATGTAGCTTACATTAGAATAATAATATAGGTATGAGAGACGTGTCATAAAAAAAATTTCCACTGGGTTAAATTATGAACTTTCTCAATGAAAACATTAACAAAAATTTCCAAGAGTGAAAGCAACAAATTTAATACAGCTCTTGTTAACATATATCTTGTATCACATAAAGATCTGATATCACTGTTGATGCTCTTACTTATTTTAATATTTATGTCAATATAGCACCTTCCCCCCCATCTCCAATCTACATTCACCATTACTGAAATATAGCCATTTCAGGGGTGAGATGGCAGTGTGCAGTGAGAGTGAATAGCAGTAATGGGAGGGGAAGTTTTTGCCAAGGATTCTCAGGCAAACTCTTGCTCTTTCATAGGTGCCATGGGATCTTTAAAATGTGCAGAAAAGCAGAAAAGACCCACGAGCCTAATAAATTTCATGTTACTTCCTTTGGAAGGTTTTGTGGCATTTTTTGTTTCTGAAAAGCAGGTCCTGTTTGCACCCTACTGTATTGAATTCTGAAAGTTAAATAACTCTGCATTTGTAATTCACCACCACCTCCAACGGGGGAGTTGGGGCAGAGGTAGAGAGGAAGATACTCTTCCTCCATCTCTGTTGGAACTTAGAGAATTCTCATGTTTTCCTCATTCCCCAGTGCCCTTGAGACTCTATCATGACAACAGTTCTTCCACCCGAGGGAGTCCACTTAAAAGCATCATTAGACTCTCAAGGCCATGCAAGTTGTGCAAGGAGTGGCTCTGATCACCTCACTAGATAAGGCATGTTTCTACAGTGCACCCAGCTCAAGGTGCAGGTAGGGGGAGGAAGTTGACCCAAGGTGTGTGAATGAATGATTAAAATTATACCTAAAACCAGGGATGATATTTTATTCAAAGCCAGCCTTTTATAAACCCTAAACCTTCATTTTTTAAAAAACAGTTGACACTTCATGTCTTACACAAAACTACATGCAAATGAACAATAGCTCTCTGGTCAGACTAGGCACTACTGCCTTTTTTTCCCCTTCTTCCCCCACCCCTGTGCCCCAAAATTTCTGCACGTTGTGCACAGACCCTGTGTTCTGCCACTGAACCTCTGGTTTTGTGATACCATAGGTTCAAGCAGTCCTAAAGCATAAAGAGGAGGAGGATCAGCAAATGAAACAACTTATTCAAGCCTTACAGACTGCCTTAGAAAGAGAAAAGTCAAAAGTTAATAACCTGAAAGAGCAGGTAAGGGCTCAGATTCTGCTTTATTACTTCATAAGTGATTTAAATACAAAATATTGAATAAGTAGTAAATTCTGCTTTATGTGTGCGTGTCTCACCCGTGTATCATCTCTACCTTTTAATAATCCTATAATACTGGTCAGATGAAGAAAAGCTGTCTATTTTGCATCTGTAGGTTGCGGCAGCCAAAGTAGATGCGGCACATAACCGTCGTCATTATAGAGCTGCTGTTCTTGAGCTGAGTGAAATTAAGAAAGAGCTCCAAGCCAAAGAACTGCTTGTCCAAGCCCTTCAGGCTGAAGCGGACAAACTACAGTAAGTATACAATAACATATACTAAACACTAAGTTTCTTAGAACAAGGTGAATAAAATGGTTGCAATCTATTAAGAAATCTAAGAACAACTTACGTATTTGAATTTTTGGTTTTGGTCCTCTGGTCCGTGTGGAATTAGTCCTGTCTGAGTCTTATCACTTGCCACAAGTGTGCACTGCTTGCAAAAACACTTCTATTTTCTGTCTCATGATTCTTGTACTGTATCTGGGATACACTTTCTTCAGACCATCTCACCTGCACTTCTTACAGTTTTGATACAGATGAACCCTGCCTCATATACTAGATGAGGTTAACACTCTTCTCAATATCTTGACTCTGTTGCACTTCCCTTTTCCATATCCCTGAGACCTTAATTGCAGGATGACCTTGATAAGCAAATGAAGCTTCAGCTGACTATCTACTTTTATGGTATATACCAATTTGTTTTGTTATGTGGAAATTTGAACTGGCTGCTTGCTGCTGAACATACTGGTTATTCCATCATGTTCCAGTGTCTTCAGAATGCAGG
Source organism: Lepidochelys kempii (assembly GCF_965140285.1). NCBI lineage: Eukaryota > Metazoa > Chordata > Testudines > Cheloniidae > Lepidochelys > Lepidochelys kempii. The sequence goes on along the minus strand of NC_136394.1, from coordinate 17,687,812 downwards.
ATGTGAAAATTTGAAGTACAAGACCTCAATGAAGCTGCTTACAGGATTTTGAGCTTTTTGGAATGATGCTTTTTTTTTTTTTTTTTTTTTTTAATGTCAAATAATTTAAGGCTTTGTCTAAACACACGTTGTACTTCTTTAACTATACCAGTATAGTTCCATCCACTGTGGATGGAATAGTTTATTCCAGTATGAGAAGGGTAATAAGCTATGCCAGTATAAGCACTTTTATACAGGTATAACTGTGACCACATTAAGAATTGTACCCGTATAACTATTTTGGTAAGAAATCACACCCCAGCTGAAATAGATATACCAGTACAAAAACTGTGGGTAGACCAGGCCTTATTCCTCCCTCCACCATAGAATTAACTTGTCATCTCACAGCCTCAGTCCTGCAGATAACACTGACATCAATGCCAGAATGGATCAATATGGGAACTGCTTCTTTTAAAATATCCTACTAACAGCTTTCCCTTCGTATGAAATATTATCAGCCATCAAGACATATGTCAAGAAGTATGTAGCTATATATCAATATATCTATCTTACTGAAATTCTGTCTTTTGGCTAAAATCCAGGGGTGAGCATATAGACAAAGCTTGTCAAAGAAATAGTTCACCAGACTTTGCTGCTAATTTTATAAATCCTAGACTATTTTGTGCCTCAAGCTGATGATCTATATCACGTACTGTTAAATATTTCATTTTATTAGCCATATCTGTTATATTATAAAGAGATAAAAATACAGATAATGGCAATTTGAGGTTTTCTGCCACTTCCGTTCTAGGGTTGAGGATGGGAAACATTCTCAAGAAGTATCACAGTTCCAGCAAGAGTTGGCAGAAGCCCGGTCTCAACTCCAGCTTCTACAGAAACAGCTGGATGAACAACTTAGCAAACAGCCTGTGGAAAACCAAGAGGTAAAAGCTTCTAGTTAATTCCTTACTCCCATACTGAATATGTCTTATTCAGGAGCATGAAACAGAAGGTTTAATTCACATCTCACCTGAACAATTTTTGCATGATTTTCTTTTAATCAGCAGTCTAAAAAGTGGGAGATGTTTACGGCAAATAAGTAACAATTAAAATACTCATCAAATTTATGATTGATTGCTCCTGTAATGAATTTTAAGGTGGTTTTTTTTTTTCCTCTCTCTGTAGGTTGAAGACCTCAAATGGGAGGTGGCACAGAAGGAGAGAGAAATCCAAACGCTGAAGCAGCAGTTGGACATGACTGAGCAACGCAGTCAAAAGGAGTTAGAAGGAATACAGCTAGTATTACAGGTACTTGAACTGGCCTGTATGACTCTGATAGACAGGTGTTTTCATTGAAGAGTAAATCTACAATTGGGGAGGAGATACTTAGAGGGATACTGTAAGGTTAAAAAGCAAAGTACTGTACCAGCGTTACATATAAAACTGTAGATGATTAAAACTGAGAGACTTTTTGAGATTTATCAGTTTCCATTTCATTATTGTGTTTGCTTTTTGTACTGAAACAAGCTTGGACAAGCAGCATAGGCTAGTCATGTGTTTCTAATTAGCTTCACTTTCTGGTTCTTCTGCATGAACACAATGCTGCTGTGCCCAGTTGGCAAATAATAGCAATGGAGTGAGATGGAGGGGTGGTAGTTACTATTGAAATTAAAGAAATGATGGAAACATTTCTTTTGGGTCTTGTCAAAACTTACTTTTTACAAAATCTAAATCTAAACTTCACTTCAAGAAACTTCAAGAAACCTTGCACTGGTGAATTATCAAACAAATGACTTGATAGGAATAGGTACTGTAGGACTTGTACATAATGGTTTAAATGATGCCAGTATCTGTCACTGCAAGAAGGAGCAAGAATATGTCGTTTAAATAGGTTGTCCTACAATACTCTTTCAGAAGGTAATACACTGAATTAAATGTTTCTGGCTTATATTAGTGGCATATCCCACACTGGCATCTGACTTCAGAATTTAGCAAGTAGTTGAAATATTTAAACTAGTAGAATATATAAAACTGCGAGAGTCATTCAGCTTGCAATTTAATGGTTTTTAGCAGTTAAAATATGAACACTGTACTAATAAGCTGGAATTTTCCACTTTAGACAGTTTCCCTCACACTGTTTTTAAGCTTCTTTAATGGTTAATTTTTCATTCTTTAGAATATCAAGACCGAGTTGGAAATGGTGCGGGAAGATCTGTCAATGACTCAGAAGGACAAGTTCATGCTTCAGGCTAAAGTGACTGAATTGAAGAACAGCATGAAGACACTGCTGCAGCAGAATCAGCAGCTGAAGACTGACCTGAAGCATGGCAAGATGAAGAAGGTATTTAAGTAGGAAAAATACTTTGATTATATCAGGGTTCTCATGAAGTTATGCTACAGAAAACTTTGTTCCCAATTAATTTTAAAATAATGTCAGAATTACACGTGGGGATCTGTGGTTTTCTTATTTTATAAACAGTATTCCTGGGGGATTTGCTGGTTTGTAAACAGGGAGTTCACTTATCTTTCAACAGAATATCTTTCTTTCTGTGTATTGAAGCATCATATTGCATTCACATGTTGATTCAGTGCAACAAACCAAAAAAGGAGAGAGAGAAATAATAAACGGTGGGCAAATCTTCACTCCTTTAGATAAGCCCTTAAAAGGGCACCTGCTTATGCAGTCTGTCCAAGTCCTTTCTGGTCTCTTTCACTCATATTTTCAACAGTTAATGGCTTCTTCACTAGTTCTCATATTTAGTACTTATAAAGAAAGGTACTCTAGCAGTGAGTCTCTCTCTTTTTTTCTTCTGCTGACTACTTAGTAAGAGAATCTTTCATGGACCAACTCCCCTTTCCATCTCCCAGTACTTGATTATCAAAATATTTCACCTTGAGAACAGCAGGAAGGGTTCTGCAGGTCACTGGTGATCCACTGATTACAGTTTGAGAATCAGTGCCCTTCAGTGTAACCCAAAATGTCCAAAAGGATTTCCTTGACCTATGCCAGTATTTTGTCTGAACTGGCCTCTTGAGTAACATTCTTCCCCCCCCCAACCCCCCCGTATAGTTAAACTTACCACAGAGGACCAGGGCAATTAATTGAATGTCATACTGTCTCAGTTGCCTATTCATCGGTCCCTTAATAGTATGAGATCTTGACTAGAGACTATCCCTCTTATCTAGTATATAGAACTGAAGAACCTTTGACTCCACCTCACCTACCTGTCTAGAATATATTTGTTTACTCACAAGTATGACTGACAAACTAGACTGATTCAGTCTGTTATGTAGCTGAGTCTACTCTGTGAGTAATCTTCTATTATCCTCTGAACTCTGACCATTATGCAAGTATGTGGATATGGAGCAGGATTTAACACTGTTCCTATGTGGTAAGAGTGATGTCAGGGAACATGTTTTATTCCGTTTCTGTTTGGGTTTTTTTGTTTTTCCTTTAAACAGAAGAAGGAACTGAAGGGAGAGACTAATTCTTCAAATCCTGTGACTCCAGTGAAGATTCCTGACTGTCCAGTACCTGCCGCACTGCTAGAAGAGCTCTTGAAACCACCAACAGCTGTGAGCAAGGAGCCTTTGAAAAACCTGAACAGCTGTCTCCGCCAACTAAAGTATGACACTTTTTTTTTAAACCACATGTTATTTAATATTAAAAATATTCTTAAAAGTCTGCCACTAGTCTGTATCTGGAAGGTGACCCTTGCGTTAGTTTTCTCTTTGATGTGCTGCCTGGATTCCTGTCTGCTATAGAATGTTTGTTAAACATTTTCATTTTTGTAGCAGTTTTCATATCTCACCCTACAAAACTCCCAAGTGAGCTGTATTGCTAAGAGAGCTACACTCCCTCCCTATCCAAAGTAGATTCTGGGACGGCAGGTTGATTGTGTGTGCTAAGGTTTTTGTCTGTTCCTTATTCTGTATTGCTTTCTTCCCCTTCTTCTTCCACTTTATAGCATTATTTGCTCTCTAGCATATCAGTATGTTAGTAAAATCTACATCCAAGTTGCTGTCATTTAGCTGCTTGGGAGGGTTAAATGCTTCCACTGAGGCTACAGTTCTGCTTCATGCCTGACCAGGGGGATGTATGGAAAAGAGCACACTGCAATGTTGCCCTCTCCCTTTGGACTAAGTGTATCCTCTCCATGTTGCTCCCAGCCCAGGGATTAAGAATCCTCAGTTTCTTGGAGACTTAGGCTATGTCTACACTTCAGCTGCACTGCTGTAGTGCTTCAGTGTCACTACAGCAACAGGAGGGATGTTCTCCCATCACTGAAGTTAATCTACCTCCCTGAGAGGGTAGTAGCTAGGTTGATGGGAAAATTCTTCTGTTGACCTAGCGTTGTCTACACCAGGGGTTAGGCTGGCTTAACTTCATGTCTCACGGGGCTGTGAAAAATCCACATCCCTGATACATTAGCTATGCCATTGTAAGTTTTCAATGTAGACCGGCTCTCAGTTCTCCCATACATAAGTGCATTGTGTTTCCATTATGCTTCAGGTAATTTTGGGTAGATATCAAACCTCAGAAATGATTTAGTCAGTGTTTAATCATGCCTTTTTTTTCCCTGTGAGACTAACTTTCAACTGATGATACTTCCGCTTTCTCTCGCACCATTTTCAAAAGGCAAGAAATGGACAGTCTTCAGCGTCAGATGGAGGAACACACCATAACAGTACATGAATCGATGTCTTCATGGACTCTGATTGAAGGGCAATTAATGGACCTTACTTCTACCTGTCCTGCAACAGCATCAGGCGAGCAGGAAATTCCTGCTGTGGACATAAAAGAACAGAATCACAATGCTGGTGACAAAGAAGCATTGAAACAATGACCGTTGTTTTTCATCACAACTGCTTTAAGCGTGTACAAGAATCTACCATTATTTATTTGTTTCAGTGGATTTCTTTGTTAAAGGCAAAAGCAGAGCAAATGAATGGTTTCAAGGAATCAGCAAAACATTCACTGCGGACCATGCTGTATTAAGGTTTCATATGAAACCATCCCTCACCTCACTGAATTAGGTAAATCCATGTTGGGGACAGATGATAAATTTGGCCCATTTATGCGCATAGGCAGAAATTCAGAGGAAGGATTAAAAAAAATCTGAATTATTATTAGAGATAGGCCAAGAAGATAGTGTTAGATTCTGGATCTGGATTTGTTTAATTTAGTTAAGGGATCACTGTAATCTTGCAACATCAGATTATCTCAAATTTTCCACCATTTTGGGCTGCATCCACATCATATCTAGAAAAGTAAGACTTTTTCCAGTTCCAGCCATAGGCACTGGGTCAGGCTTGGGAATCTGAATCCAAAACCTCCACCCTCTTGAGTTCAGGCTGTAGGTGTCTGGATTTCAGATTTTGGTTCAAGCCTGTCTCTAGTTATGGCAAGCACGATTGCCCTGTAGTAAAAGAAATCGACTATAAAAGTTGGTCAGTGCAGACCAGTAACTTTCTTTGGCAATGTTTGCCCAGGACATTTTCTGGAGTGCCTGATTTCCCTCTTGCATTCTCAGGCCAGTAGGGAGCTTTGTTTCACTGCACAAATGCTTTTTTTGCACCTTTTTAGTTAATTTCTGAAGTAGACATCCCTGGTTCAGGGTATGTATATAAATAATAATCATCTGACCTGGAGTGTCTGTTTTAATATGCTTATACAGTAAATTAAGATTGACATGGGTGTTTTTGTTACTGCCATTGTTTTAATGTTTGACATTTAAGTTTGCTGTTGGAAAACATTGTACATAGTCCTTAGGGAAACTAACCCAAAAAACCAGAGATTTTACAAATGTAACTATTTTATTTGTATCTTTTTAAAGACAAAATGATATGCCTATATTTTTATTTGCATCAGCTTTAATTTTGTTTCCCTTTTCTCATCCTGCCTCCCAAATAGGTGCACATTGTTCATGCATGGGAGCTTTGGCACTACTGCAGCCTTCCTTGCAGAGGCACCCTGCTCAGTCTAATGCAAGATGGCTGAAGCAGTGGCCTTAGATTCATTTCTCCTTTGATCACATCCCTGTCCTGTTGACAGTGCGGGGACAGGTCATCCCTTCCTCATTCCTCTAGAGGTAACACGGATGCTTTGTTTTGCCTACTCTACAGTCTGAATCGCACTTTGCCACATGACAAACTTGCATCTAGAGGAATCAGTGGATGCTCACATACAGACATGTACTTTTTTGTTTTTGTTGAAAGATATAGAAAATAGGGACAGTTGCATGCGCTGTAGTTTGGATTTTTTGACCAATCAATACCAGTAGATTAATTTACTGAAAAAAACTGATGAGGTTCTCGTGAGATAAGGATTGTTTGTTACTTAGGTTTTGCATTTACTGAGACACGTTATCATTGTTATCTCTGTTCTGCAGATGGTCAAAATCCATCTTTTTCTAGAAAGGCAGTTATCTCTTTTCTTTGAGAGGGCTGCTCTTTTGCAATATCTTTATTTTAAAACAAACAAATTTACCTTCTATGTAAAATTGTAGTTCTCTAAATCTCTTTTACTCAAGCTCTAATCCTGCTGAATAGTTTGTACTGTCTAAACTGACTGTGAAACTCCAGTATTGGATTATACCTTTCTTTTTTTTTTTTTTTTTTTTGGCTAAAATTAAAATATGAAGGACTGATATTAAAGTTAAAAGTCAAGGATTTCAGGTTTGAGAGGGAAGGAATGGTTTAATGTGGCCTTAGTTGCCAATCATGTAGGGTTACTGAACTGTTTTAAAAAAAAAGCTTTACTGACTCGCCCAGATGTGCTAATATTTATATACTACTTAAGTCTTATTTTACAGAGTAAATGGTACGGAGTAATTTTGCTGCTGTTCATGTCCTTTAAGCTACCTGTATATTGTGCTCTAAGAGGAAAAAATAAAAATACTGTCTTGTTAATTGATCAAGTTAAAACTACATAACTAATATATTCAGTGCAAAAAAATGTATCAAATGTTCAGGTTTTTAAGTAAAATACCATTTGTGCAGGTTTAATATTACTGTTCTGTGTGACAAAATGCATTATCTACAGGTTAAGAATCCATTATGTTTTAATTTGTAAGTTTGGCATCATTTGTACAGCCAAAGCATTTATCTGAGATTTGTATTGTACTAGTTATCATAATGCACCCTTTTTCAGGGCAGTGCTGCATCTTTCTTATGACTGCTAAAAGACAATAGAGCAACGTACCTTAAGTGTATAGTTTTCCTCTTAAGAAAAGAGATAATTATGTTAAGTTGTGAGATACACAAGTAGGGCCATCCTTATGGAGGTGTGGGGCCTGGGGCAGAAGTGACAAATCTGTCTCTTCCGGGACTGACTGTGCCGGCCAATCGCGCCAGCCTGTGGGGCCCTCAAAGCGCAGGGCCTGGAGCAGTCGCCCCATTCACCAGGGATGGCTCTGTACATTTGTTATGTGAAAATTGAATTCTCCTTTACTCCACCCACCTGTCTCTGAGGGTACCCAGTTTCCTTTTTTAGACTCTTAAGATATCACACTTCTTGTTCCTTTAATTTATATTCACCACCCTTTACAAAACAAAAACAAAACCCATCCTCTGGACCTAAAAGGGGTGGATGACACTTGAGGGTGCTAAATCCTATGAAGTGCTGAGGACATCCTTCTCCTAATGAAGTCAGCAGGAGTTGAGGGAAGTCAGCATGTCCTAGGAGATGCTCAGCACATTACAGATTCAAGCCTTCACTTTAGAGCCCTTCAATCTTATTCCTTAATTCAGAGAGGTGGTGATTGTGTTTTTTAAAAGGTTCTTCCTTCCACCCTGGGGTTCAGCATAATGTCTCCACAGCATTCCCAGATCTCTTGTTTCTCAGGCCAACTAGGAGTGGGAATAAAAACCCTGGTCCCCCCTGCATGTATAAGAGCACTGACAAATAATTAAGAAGAAAATTGGTGCCTCATTAACATTGGTGTGCTTTTAGAAATTAAAGGAATAATCTCAAAGGGATCTATTTTTGCTGTGGTTTTGCACTGCAATAGAATGTAATTTCTGTGTATGTTTCCTCACTCCTAGTAGTTGCTACTTCCCCAGCCAAGTTTTAATGATGAAAGAGAAATAAATGTTGCTGTATTGTGAAAAATTTATGAAGTGATAAGGTGGTAAAGTCTGCTGCATTATTTTTCAAAACCATGTATTTTTTTTTGAAGAACCTTTCCCAGTTGTATGTTTAAAACTATGTTGGAAGGATGCTTCTAGAGTTAGTCTCTGGTGTTGCATTTTGCATGAAGTTTAATTCCATTGTCTTCCAGGTTACTTGGAAGTTTTTGTGTACCACATTAGGTGGTCAACTCAGTCCTTCCTCTTCTTTTGAAAAGAGTCTGATCCCATACTCTTCACTCAGGCAGTACCCCTATTGAAATCTGTGGGTGTTTCATGTGTGTAAGGAGTACAGTATAGTGCCCAGAATGGAAATTCTATCTAGGGCATATACATTCATGTATTGCAAATTTCTCCTCATAGAATTGAGATTCAGTGTTGTGAGTGTTTAACTGCAATTAAGCTATCCCACAGAGTGCATTGATGGTGATTAATCTGGTCAATATAAATTTGATTAAAAGATGGCAAATTCACTATTGGTTTAATAGATGCACAAATTGGTGATGTATGTTTATCTTAATTTTGGAAGTGAGGTGTGAATTCTTGCATGTCATACCCCCAGTGACCAGACGCCTTTTTTATGGGTGCAGTGTTTTCATTATGAAAGCAGACACAGCCCAGAGTAACCATTAACGCTAGCCAGGTAGGATATGATGACGTTTAATTCCCAATAAAACATGTATCAATCCAGTCATGTGGGACCTTCTCACTTAGGAGCAGCCTTGTCCCTGTTACAGATGCAGAGATTTCTTGGGGAGGGAAACATTCTAAATATTGTAAAAGAAATGCTGTCATGTTTTATACGTGATTTTCAGTCATCTGTCTAATTCAATTGTATTTATAAAAACATTGTCATTTCACAAAGTTTCTGAGTGGATAACCCAGGGGAGGGAGGAGTTATACTATGTACAACTAATGATTATGACCTTACAAAGCATGTAATTAAAAAAATTAAGATGTGCATAGGAAATCTTTAAAACTTTTTTGTGCAATAAACTATTTTTGGTAAAGGGTTTCATGTTTTTACTTTGATCGTGAAATAAGTACACATTTTTCAGTAAACTTTTTTATATATAAAATTCTAAAGATGCTGTACAGAAACTTTTTAAAAAGATCTTTTTTTTTTAAAGAAATATTGTATATTACTTTACAATCAATAGTTTAAATGTTTTAAGATTCATTGTAATTATGTTTCCATTATATTTAATTTATTGAGCGTGTGCTGAACATGTCAGGAATGATGAAAGATAAGTGGGGTGCATCTACATTTGAAGTCAAATGTACAAAACTAAACAGTGGGGAAATGTCATCATGATTTTAATTTAAATTCAGAAATTTGAAAGCAAAAGAAACTAATAAATGACTGTACCTTGCTTTCAGCATTAAACAGTATATGTTAAAGGGACATTGTCAACCTCTGAAGGCTTCTCATTTGAAGTTGCACACGCTGGCTGGTTTATTGTACAGTCATACCTGTACAATCCCTATAAACTCTCAAGGTAGATATGCTGTACGTGCCTTGTCCATACAGGTCCTATCATTAACTGACTGGACTGAAATTGTCCTACAATAATGTTTTTAATATGATTACAGGTCTTACAGCTGTGCTGGCCAGCGTGAATGAAGCTTAACATCACTTTTTTTTAAATGGTGTACTATTCACAGTGGACAACAGTTACGTTTACTAAAATAATTTTGAATGGCTCTCAAAGAATACTTTGATTCATGATCTGTCCACATTGCAGACAGAACCATACATTTAATTAAAAACTTTGTTACAAGATTTTTTCCTAGCACATCACTTCTGTAACACAGACAGGACCAAACAGTGGGTGTAGTTTAGAGTAGACAATTTATAGTACAAAAATAATTGATAGTAAAAAAATCAGCTTTCATGATGAAACATTGCCCTAGAAAACGAAAACTTATTTTCTACATTTCTCTGCCAGGTGCTTAAAATTTTTAATTAGATGTATGTTAAAATTAGCTGGTAGGAAAGGGAATCTAAATTTAATTAATCTGTCTTCACCCCTCTCACCCCTTTTCTGTTTTTTCCCCTTTGGCTCACTTTCCCATGACTCTACTAATGATGCACACTCCAAGGCACTCTGACACCTCAGAGAGGCATCTGGTCCAAGCTATCTGTATTTCAGATTTATATATGGGAGACCAAGCTAGAGAGCAATGTCATGAAGTGGGTTAAAATTCAGCCTTGCCTCCAGCAGAAAAACCTTGGTTCGGTGATTGGCTCTTAGAGGGTTACTGCCCTCTGAAGTGGGTGGAGACTTTTAAAATGGTAGTTTTATTTTAGCGAAAGGATAGCTGAAAAAACACAAATTTACTTTCTATCTAAGAAGAGCAAACTAAAAACAACTGTAGAACTATAAACTCAATCAGAGCCAGACACCACTGAGTGGTCAGGAGACAACCAGACTCCAGGGAAGTTTATCAATTCATCTGGTAGCCCATTACCTGCAAAGTGAACTCCACCAACTAGCAGGTCAAGTAAACTCTGAGACATAAGCCAAAAGTAACCCCATGTCCCTAGGAGTCCACCATTACCAATACATTGTCCACAGCCAGCTCCAACCTTTTTTTTTTTTCAAGTTCCTCCTACTGCCTTGCTGCTTTTATGATACTTAATAAAACAACAAGCTGTATGTTAGACCCTTTTCTGAGTTTCATGCAGTATCCAGTCTTGTGCCTGTCTTAGAGAGTAAGCTCTTTTGGGCACAATTTGTTTACATTTTCTGTTTTATCTAGCTCAAGTACGTTGTTGGCATGGAAACAATCACTGAAGCAGAGTAGGGCTTCTAAAACTAGTGGAAGAGCAGTGGGCAGCTGAGAAAGCTACCTATGCCCCAGGGGACACCCACCGCAGTATTTTCTGAAACAAGACCTGGTCTGGTTCCAAATATAACATGCATCTTGAGAACTACAGAAGGGCGGGTGGTCAGATTCTGAATATACTATAAATGTAGTAACTGGATAAAGGAATACTTTTTCATAAAAGTAATAATTTTGCTGAAATACAGGGCTTCTTCACCCATCTGCTCATTTTTAAATGGCTGAGTCACGATTAGTGCTGTTTCTTTTGACTATTTTTAAAAATAAAGTTAAATTGTTTATCTGCATAACTTTTTTGTGGTGTTACTCAGGGATGCTGGAACAAATGTTATAGTGGGGGTGGTGAAAGCCATTGAACCAAACTGTAAACTATGTCTATAATGGAAACCACTTCAAGCCAGGGGGTGCCGCATCACCCCTAGTCCAACACCTATGGTGTTATGGATTCCCAAGTTCTTTGGGATCTAGCTGCTAATCTGGCAGAGACTCATGGCAGCCTTAGCTGAACATTATCAAGGGCTGGACTACACCACTTCCACAAGGACCAAATTTTGTTAACTGAGTGACAAATCTTCAGAATGACAGTACAAAATAAAACTGGAAAAAATCTTTCTAAAGATTTTAACAGAAAGTTCTTAAAATAATGAAAGTATCAGTGTTAGAACAAAGTGTGATACAGCCATGCTAGTTCCAGAGTGGTAGCCATGTTAGTCTGTATCAGCAAAAAACAAAAACAAAAACGAGGAGTACTTGTGGCACCTTAGAGACTAACAAATGTATTTGGACATAAGCTTTTGTGGGCTAAAATCCACTTCACTGGATGCATGCAGTGGAAATATATATACAGAGACCATGAAAAAATGGGTGTTGCCATACCAACAGTAACGAGACTAATCGATTAAGGTGGGCTATTATCAGCAGGGAAAAAAAAAACTTGTAGTGATAATCAGGATGGCCCATTTCAAACAGTTGATAAGAAGGTATGAGTAACAGTAGGGGAAAAATTAGCATGGGGATCCGATGAAGTGGGCTGTAGCTCACGAAAGCTTATGCTCAGATAAATTGGTTAGTCTCTAAAGTGCCACAAGTACTCCTTTTCTTCATGGGGAAATAGTTTTTACTTTGTGTAATGACCCATCCACTCCCAGTCTTTATTCACGCCTAATTTAATGGTGTCCAGTTACAAAACAGATTCCAGGAGGGCAGCTCCAGGCATCACTGTATCCTACACAATCCATGAAACACTTGTCCAAATCAACTCACATTTGGCAGGAAAACCCCCTATTTTGTCCCCTACAACTCAACCTGCTATGTTTTGAGGCTGACAGGGCTGGGGGGAAGCCAGGGGGCAGAATTTAGGCAAGGGAAAGGGTGAGTCTAATACATACATAGTATGTCCACATCTTGAATATTGTGTGCAGTTCTGGACACCCCATCTCAAAAAAGATATAATTGGAAAAGGGCAACAAAATATTAGGGATATGGAACAGCTTCCACAGAGATTAAAAAGACTAGGACTGCTCATCTTAGAAAAGCGATGACTAAGGCAGAATATGATAGAGAGCTATAAAATCATGAATTATGTAGAGACAGTGAATAAGGAGGTGTTATTTACCCCCTTCACATAACACAAGAACCAGGGGTTTCACTCCATGCATCTGAAAAAGTGGGGTTTCTTTTTTACCCACGAAAGCTTACGCCCAAATAAATCTGTTCATCTTCAAGGTGCCACCGGACTCCTTGTTGTTTTAGGCAGCCTGTATAAAACAAACAGAAGGAAGTACTTCGCACAACCCGCCGTCAGCCTGTGGGACTTGTTCCTGTGAAGGCCAAGAGGATTCCGGGGTTCAGAAAGGAACTAGGTCCACCCATGGCTGTTAGCCAAGCCGGGCAGGGCTACAGCTCCAAGCTCTGGGTGTCGCCAAGCCTCTGAACTGCCAGACGCTGGGCCTGGACGACAGGTGATGGACGGCTTGAGAAACTGCCCGGTCCCGTCCCTTCTCTCTGAAGCACCTGGCGGACAGGCGCAGCCCACGCGAGCCCCGTCATGTTTTTTTCCCACGCGGCGGCGGGGCCGTGCGTTGTTAAATTCCCGTCAGGCAGTAGCCTGGACAGCTTATTATTGTGCGCTCTGCTTTCCCGTCAAGCACTTGGGCAGGACTCAGGAGGTGCAGGCGGGAGGGGGAGATGATTTCCTGTCAGGCAGCTCCGTGAAGGGGGGGGAAAGATCTGGTTTTTTCCCTCAGGCACTGGAGAACACAGACCTAATCTGGCGGGTGGGGTCCTTGTAAGGCCCCCTGGGGTGCGGCGGGCGCGATAGCGGTGCCCGCGCGGGGCGGGGGGGGGGAGGGGTAGGAGGAGGAGACGGAAGCCGGGAGGCTGCCTGAGGTACCGTCCCTAAAGGGCGTTTGTTAAGGGAGTGCCCGGGATCTGGCGTGAGGCGGGTGGGCCGAGCTTGGCCTGGGCCTGGGCTTGAGACGGAACGGGGATGGAGCGGTGGGCCGGGTCGGTCTGGGGTTCCCTGTGGGGGGCCGGCGGGGGCCGCTGGCCGGGCTGGGAGCTGTTGGCCGCCTGCGCGGTGATCGGCGTGGTAGGCTGGCTGCTCCGCTTGCTGGACAGGAGGCCGGGCGGCCGGAGGGCGCCGGGGCCGCTCCCCTCGCCACCTGCGCTGCCCGGGGGGAGCCGGCGCTGCAGTGGGAGCCGCCCAGGTGAGAGACTCTGGGGAAGCCGGGAGGGGGAGCGTTGCCTCCAGGCCTGCTGGATGAACGGCCGGGCTCTGGCGGGGCAGCAGCCTGGGGTAACCGCCCCCAGGGCCCCCGCAGATCTCGGGGCCTCCAGGCGCTTCTCCCCGGTTCTTCACGGGCCCTTTCTTACTCGGGCAGCCGGTCCCTGCGGCTTGCCCACCGAGCGCCTCCCTCACCCCTTGTCGGACCTGGCTCCCCTGAGAGCGTCGCGGCGTCTGCGTGTGCAGCTGCTGCTCTGCTTCTCTTCTCGCCGAGCCTGCCACACCCTTGCTCTTTGTTGTGGGGCTGGCCTGCCCCAAACCTGCCTCCAGACGCCTTTGGCTAGACTTGCCTGCAGGCAGCATTGCTGCTTGTGCCGCCAACTCCCCACCACGTGTTATCTGCGCCACCCCCAGGGATCATTCTCTTTCCAACGTGTCCCTTCCCTGTTTTTCCTTTCCCATCTCTAGATCGTCTCCCTCTCGCGCGTTGTGTTTGCCCAGTGTTTTCTCAACATCTTGTCACTAACCTCACCCTAGTAATCATCTGTCCTTTTTCCGTCTAGGCTCCCTCTTCCCCACATCTTATCGCAGACACATTTTCCAGTATATTTTTTACCACACACGTGAGTGTGAGACTCTTAGGTGCCATAGTAATAGGCACTTTAGAAATACCCAAAACACAGAGTCCCCAGTCATACACACTATTCTTCTGTTGCACACACATCTTGGCTACTTCTTCACCTGATTTGTAGCTAAAGACAGGGCTGAGTTTTAGGATTGTGCAGGTTTTAAGGAGGGAGGAATTAAATGATCTCATTGAAATACTTGTCTCACAATGTTTCTTAACATAATGGAGAGTCTTTCCGAAATTAATTCATATGTATAGCTGTTGCAGAAAACTGAAAGTTTTGGCAAACTGGGTGGGTGAAAAATGGATTTGAAGACTAAGGGCAGGTCTACATATACAGTGGTGCAGCTGTGCCTAAGCAGCTGCAGCACGTCTGGTGAAGATGCTCTATGACAATATGAGCTGCTGTCCTGTTGGCATAATAAAACCATCTCCATGAATTGCAGAAGCTATGTTGGCAGGAAAAGCTCTCCCGCCAACATAGCGCTGTCCACACTGGCACTTATGTTGGTGTAAATTTATTCACACCCCTGAGTGACAGAAGTTCTGACTTGTAGAGATAACTGCAGTGTAGACATAACTTTAATCATTGCTTGAAAACACAGTGCTTAAAACAATTTTAAAGAGTAGTAAAAGCTGCAAAAATGAAAACCTTTTTTGATTTAAAAAAAAACAGAGGTGGGGATTGTGTCTTGATGCAATGGTATGCAAATACAACCTTTTAGATCTCCAGTTTTATTCCTACCTTCTGTCAAATAGGGACTTCGCTTTTGATAGTAAATATGACATAAATGTGACCCATACCAGTTGGATCTATTTATAATAATGTCTCAGCTTCCTCCCCAAAATAATTATTTAAATGTGTTTAATGATATGGTCACCTGAGGTGAAGTATATATCAGTTTAGTTGTTCATAAGCTGAATATTTTTGGTAAAAAAGTGATGCATCAGAGAGCGGGGGTCGGCTTATAAACCAAAATTTGATGACTTTAAACTATGAAATCATTGAATTGAATATCTAATACATTGTCGTTTTGTTTACTTGGAGCGTCTGCAGGCATGGAGCCCCTCAGTCCCCTGTGGCCACGCGCCACTTCCCGCAGCTCCCATTGGCTGGGAATGGCAAACCACAGCCACTGGGAGCTGAGCGGGCTCCGTGCCTGTAAACGCTCCAGGTAAACAAAACGTCCCGACCCGCCAGCGGCTTACCCCAGCAGGCTGGGAGCCAGAGTTTGCCAACCCCTGAAATATAGGGTTGGCTTATGAAAGGGTCATACAGTTTTTACTATTTTTACCTATCCATCTTGGGGTGTTGACTTATAAACAAAGGGGCTAATGATTGAGTATATACGGTATTGTTTTATGATTTGTGCTCTCCTTGCTTTCTCACCCCAAGGTGCTAATAAGATAGATATGTGGCAAAGTAAAGGGATAGTTTAGTAGGGTAGTTGCTGTTTAAGGAAAAAATTCAGAGACCAAACAGCATGACAATACAACTGAATCTTAGTTTTCCCTCAGAAACACTCTTCCAGACTCTAGAGTAGGAAAAAGCTGAAGTCTTTATGGTATCTTGTAGTATGCTGTGTGCTTATTTTTAAAGCATGTGTACCATTTAGCTCCTACAAACTAATCACACATTTTAAGTTTAGTTATGGTCTTCAGAGTCAAGTCCCATGTATGGGTTTTTATGGTAAGAAATGTAATAGTTTACACTGAGATCATATTTGCTTGCAGCCTCTGCTTCTTGACTGAATGTGGAAGTGTGTAACAGTGGAGGCTATTCCTGTGGTAAGAGAATTCCTGTGCTACCCCCATAACTTTGAGATAGACGGGTTGGAGGCAAAATGAAGTGTCATTGGTGGAGAGGGAAATCTGGCAAAGTGACCAGTCACACTTCCAGTTGTTTGCCCTGAGAACAGGGAGAGGAGAAGAGCCATTTTAGTTTCTAAAAATTGTTTTTTCCATGTGTTGACTGGAAAAATACTATACTGTCTTTTTGCAACCTACATAGTTCTCTCCTTCATGAGCAGATAACTAAAATAACTTATGTCACGCTTTCCCTTGCATTTAATAGAAAATATTTCAATAGTCAGAAAAAAGCAGAGTGTTTGTAGCTACAGTTGATGTCACTTTGCATTTTTTTCCAGGTGAAATAACAATGGATACTATATTGTCTCGACTGAAGCAGCTAACGCCAGATGATCTTAGAGAAGAAATTGTGAAAGCTGGACTGAAGTGTGGACCCATTACCTCAACCACCAGGTTTATTTTTGAAAAAAAATTGGCTCAGTTTTTGTTGGAACAACAAGGAGGGTTGGAGATTAATGCATCCACTCTTTCAAAGAAATCTTCTGAAAACATTGCATTTCATAGTAGCCAGTCAGAAGTACAAAGAGCTTGGAAATCTACTGCAGTGAACGACAAGAGTCATGTAAATGTCTCTGAAGAGGGAGACTTTGGGTACAATATGGGCCTGAATCCCCCAGAAGAGGAAGTTGTAATGCACAAGACCTGTTCTGCATCAGTCTGTGGAGGAGTAGATGTTGATTCGCAAATAAATGCTCAGACACCATCTAGAGATCCTCCTCTATACTATGGCGTATGTCCAGTTTATGATGACATACTGGCAAGAAATGGTAATTACATTTATAATTTCATATGTTTGACTATTTTTGAAGGTCAGAGATCGCATGTGCCTTTTACATAACATATTACAAAAGAAAATAATGTTTTCCAGCTGGTGTATTCCTTTTTTAGGTATATGGTGTTATTACTCCTGAGGGGAATTCAGCATCAAAAATTAAAAATTCTGCGCACAATATTTTAGAATTCTGCATATTTTATTTGTCAAATAATGCAATATAATAACACCAGTTTCAATTATTTTGGTAATTTATTTAGACTACAATACGTTGGATGGGAATGGGGAGCACTGGAGGAAATCTCTAAATCCCCTTTGTCTAATAGTAATGTAGCTAGTTTTGACCCTTTATTTCTAGTTATTAGTCAACAAATGTATGGAGACATGCTCAGTATTACATCATAGGCAACTAAAGCACAAGTCAGGGCTGGGGAATCAAATTCAGAATTTATATTGGCTACTGATCATCTTTAGAAAGGTTAGGTAGTAAACAGTTCATGGAGCGCGTTTTGATGTCTAAATTTTTGCACTGAAAAATTTTCCTCAGTTCGAATCGCTAAAGCACCAAAGCATTTATAAGACCATACTGTCGTTTACAATAAGGATCTAAAAGAAAAGGAGTACTTGTGGCACCTTAGAGACTAACCGATTTATTTGAGCATAAGCTTTCATGAGCTACAGCTCACTTCATGAAAGCTTATGCTCAAATAAATTGGTTAGTCTCTAAGGTGCCACAAGTACTCCTTTTCTTTTTGCGAATACAGACTAACACGGCTGTTACTCTGAAATAAGGATCCATTACACCACTCTGGCAATGCAAAGGAGCCTTAAAACTTTTTACTCCTGGGAGTAAAATTCCCCCAGGAGTAAACTTTTACACCTGTTTTATGCTTCTGGGGGAATTCACCAAGAATGGGAACAATTCACTAACAACAATGGGAACAACTAAGCAGGCAGGATGCTACATTATGCTGTGCCTGAGGGGACAGAGCCTGCCTCATGCCTACCTCCAAACACCCTGAAGTCCTGTCCCTCCATGCTGGGCATCCAGCAATAGTGAGCCAGAGGGACAGTCTCTCTTGTTTGCTCACATGCCTGCAGGGGATGGGGTGGGGTGGTGAATGACATCTCTCCATGCATGCCCAGCTGTTCTCCCCCCACCCCACTGATTTATGTCTCTGCTGGCTGTTGGGGAGGGGTGGAGTGACTGTTCTTGCAAATTCCCTTTGCTTCCCCTCAGAAGTCATATTTCTGTAGGGAAACAAAGAAATCTGTGGAGGACATGAGTTTTGCACCCATGAGTATCTCAGAACTCCCCCAGGAGTAAACTGTTGTATCATCATGAACTGAGATAGCTAAGAGGACACTTGGGCCAGTGGAGCCATAATGTGACCTATATTGCCTTTTTGTTTTATCTGTTGTCAACATTCATGGCATTCTTTGTTTAATTTGGATATTTGTACTTGTTTAAAACAATCACAGCAAATCAGTAACCTGGCAGTTTGGTGCGGGCTCAGCATGAATTTAGATAAACAAGAAGCTTACAGTTGTAAATGATTATTAGAACATTGTTTTTAAATTATGAAAATTTTCTTAGTAGCACTTTACAAAAAACTAGAATAATGTGGTTAATTTGAGATTAGAGCAAATCTTGTTTCCCTGTAATGACCAACCATTGTTGCTATAGGAGTGATCTGGTGAAAGTTTTCATTCTCTTTTTGTTTTCTTCCCTCCCCAGCCAAAATGCATCCGAGAGATTAAGCATTTTGTTTCAATGCAAGTGGTAATACCCATTTGAGGGAATGGGTATAAAAATTTGTTATGAAAGGTTTAATGTACATTCTGAGACTTTCTGAAGATATATAGTTTATCTTCAGCTCCTAGTAGTGTAGGAGTTTAAGTAATTGAGAATGTACTAAATAATTTATATAACATTGTACATTTATATTGTACTTTACAATACAAATACAAATACTTTACATTGATTAACACATTATTTTGCCCCAATGAACATAATGTAAGTTATTTTGTAGCTTCTTCTGGTCTGTGAAACAAGAATTGTCCCAAGGTCTTCATATATTGTTTCAAATTTTCAGTGTTAAGAATTTATAAACAGGACCCTGTGTAAATCATGATTGATTGATTTTTTTGTTTTGTTTGCCATTTACAGTTGTGAATTTTCTAAAGTATTGAATTTCACGGAATTAGTATGGAATTAATTTTACAAGTAAATTTACTCAATTTCAAGGATGGAATTAATTTTACAGATAATGTTAATAAATTTTGATGTTGTCCTTTTTTAAACAATCATGGATTGGAGACATTTTAATTATTTACACTGGACCCTACTTATAAATTCTTGTCTATTTTTAATTCGATTGGGATCTGTGTATGAGTTCGTAATATTTTTTTAATGGCAGTTTGCCATTATTTTGGAGGTTTTACACTGTTTGCTTGTTTGAAGGTTTTGTCTAGAAGTGTTGGGGGAAAAAAACAGTAAGCATCATTTCCAGTGTATAGAATCATGGTTATAAGTCATTCCACTTGTTCTACCATAACAGCTGGCATTCATGAGCACCCCTACTAGATGTCACTCAGGTGAGAGAAAAATGAGAGAAATGATCTTCTCTCACTTTTTACACCACCTATTTAACAGGAACAAAAAAAGCAATCAGAAAAAGAAGCAGTCAACACTTCATTCAAAAAATGTAGGTTTTGAACTGATGGCATCAGTAGTTTTTATTACCAAGTTCTATGTATTCCTTCACATCTCATAGCCATGTGATATCCTAAGGCCTAGATCATATAATTCTTTCTTTTTACTCATTTGATGCAACCTAAAATAAGATATTACCAAATTTCTCAGTTCTAAGATGTCAAGAAAACATTTCAGAATATCTTCTGATAGAAGATAGGGGCTCTTACACTTTGAAGCAGTGGTAATTTATTCCTCCTCAAGAATGTCCTACTCTTTATGATAAATCCAGTGTCCAACAGAACAGAATACTACTTAATAAAAAGCTTTGGACACGGTGGAAGGTTCTGTGTTGGGAAGTCTTCAAATTATGACAGAGTCACTTTTATAGTAGATCTTCCTATACAAAAGAATATTGAAAAGAATTTATGACTATTAATATGTTAGCTTTCAGTCTTGTTTTGAGATATTTATATCTCACTTGGTGAAGATGGTAAGTCATCTTTTTAAAGAGAGAGTGATGCTCTTGTGCTATTAATACCATTGCGTCTCTCCCTCTAGCAAAAGTTCCTGAAAATATTGCAGTGACACCACACATTATGTTCCATTCAATCTGGCACTGGTTGGAAGTGATGAAATTCTACCTATCTAGTTTTAGAGGTTAAAATTTATAAAGGTCACTTGCAACACTAGCAGGTATGTTCTTTATTACAGATTGCATCTAGTATACCATGTTTGGTAGGTAAACACAATGTGGGAACAAAGCTTGAAGGGCAGATTGAGAACTTTGTAATCTGATTTCCATGATTAAATTTGACCTTGAAGTGTGGTGTTATGGAGAGAGCTTAATTTTGGTTGTACTGTTTCTATTCCAGAGAAAGTGCATGTTTATGATGATAAAAAGGAAGCTCTGCAGGCTGTTAAGATGATTAAGGGCTCCCGATTTAAAGCTTTCTCCAACAGAGAAGATGCTGAGAAATTTGCAAAAGGAATATGTGATTACTTCCCATCTCCAAGCAAGTCATCCTTATCTTTATCTCCAGTGAAAATAGGACCACTATTCAACAGAGGTGAGTAAAAGCATATGTCTGTGTAGACTAAACGTATGCATCATTGTATCATAACTTTTTAGGAGGTGGGGGGAGAGTTTTGAAATCATAGAACTTGTGAATCAATCTGATAGCAGATGAGCCCTTCACAAATGTAGAGTGCAGTGTAAAGGTTTCGAATTTCTTGGAATCTTACATTAAAATTTGTTTCCAAGCTTTTCTTTAAAGTAAAGGAGATCTTAACCCAGAATTGTGGATCTTAATTTAGTCTAAATGGGACTGCTATCATTGTGTATAGAGAAATGACAGCCCATGTTTAATCTGTCCATTAACATGAGAAAAAGCTAGAAATATGCAACAGAAATCCTATCTCTATTCCTTCTATTTGAGTCTGAGCTTTACCTCAGTTAAAACACTACTCTGTCAGCCTGAGAGAGGAGAATTCTGAAGTCTCCTGCATAGTGAAGGTAACTGTTTCCTAGAAACTCAAAAGACCAAGAATTATGTTCAGAAACAAAATAAAATATATTTTTGGTACATTGGCAACTGTACTCCTTTTCTTTTTAGTAATGGTACTTGTGGCACCTTAGAGACTAACCAATTTATTAGAGCTTAAGCTTTCGTGAACTACAGCTCACTTCATCGGATGCATTACTGTATCCTAAAGAATGAGCATGGAATCGGGTTGGAGTTGTGGAATCTATTGAAAGTTGGCTGTTTCTTGATTTAAGACGAAGAGAAAAAGATATTTTTATTATTTGTATTGAGTAGTGTCTCCGAGCCCTAGTCACTGTCCAGGACTCCTTGTACTACTAGGTGCTGTACAAATGCAAAAGATCTTGGCTAGATTTCCTTCCATTGTCTTCCGTTGTTTTCAGTCCAATTACCATAAAATAAATTGGTCTTATTCAGAGTTGAGTTCAGTCATGCAAAGAACCACATGGATTATGAAGCAAACTTATTGTGCATTGTTTTACTAAAGCTAACATAAAATATATTTTACACAGCCCATATACATGTTGCCTGTTGCTGTACAGACAGATGTGGTAGGATTTTATTTTTTATTTATTTATTTTTCAACCAATATTCGTTTTAATCATTTACATTTTTTAATTGGGAAGATATTTTAAAAATCACAGTAATTGTACTGAGTTGACAAAGATTCCTAACAGCTTCTGAAATAAAATAATTAAATTTGATCATATTTCACAGTATTCTTAATTGATAGAATTGACAGCAAACGAGCAAATCGCTTACAAGTTCAACATATATTTTTAACTTTCTTTGTACATTTTGATTTTTGCAAAATATTTTTTTCTTTTTGGATGGAAACAGAGCGGCAGTGATCAGTTTCACCAATTAAAATCAAAGCCTTGAAAATCTAAGTGTATATTGTGTTATAGCAAAAAGAAATTATAGTTGTTTCCCCATTACAAATTGCTAGTATTTAATGAACAAACATTTGTGATCTTACTCTAAAAATTTGAAATTAAAAGCATATTTCAGTGGCAGAGGATATGAAAATAACATATTTTGGAGAAAATGCATCAAGAATAATATAAATCTTTTTTGTTTTGTTAGATGGCTTGTGCTCCCCTGAGACAGAAACAGTTAATAAAGAAAGAGCCAACAGTTATAAAAGTCCCCGTACTCAGGACCTTACTGCCAAACTTCGGAAAGCTGTAGAGAAAGGAGATGAAGCAACGTTTTCAGAACTTATCTGGAGTAACCCACGCTATCTGATTGGATCTGGAGACAACCCAACAATTGTACAAGTAAGAATGTTTTCCAAAGTAGAATTGGAAAAATTCCTCCTTTTCCCTCCTCCCAGCCTCAAAACCAAATATTTTTCATAGAAACAGTTAACAAAGAGCCAGACTCTTGTGTCCCTGCCCTTGTGTCCAACTGAGACCAGGACTCAACCATCCAGTTCTGTGGTCAGTGAAGCTGGGTAGCTGCAACTGGCTGTTTCTGCTGCGCTGCATCTAGTTTAATTTGATGCTTCATTTAGCTCATTCTAATTTGAAATTTATCTGTTTTTGTTAACAATATGGAGTTTTTCAATCTTATTGGTTTTTGTAGTTTGATGCTTTTCTTTTTCTGTTTTTCTTTGTCAAACTAGTCAGTGGCCATCACCTCATAGTTTCAAGAATTTTTAGCTCCCATTGTCTTGGCATCTTTGCTCCAGTTCCAGTACTGGTCAGTTTCATTGTTGTATGCTCTCAATTTAAAACTCTGTGCTCTTTCTCCTTTTGGAGCTTGTATCAGCTCTTGATTTTAGTCTGCCAAATGATGCAGTGGGCTTTGCATCAACAGCTTTTCTTCCTCAATTTTTAGAATGTGGAAGCATCCAGGGTTTCAAGAAATCTTGAATGCTGTCAGATACACTCTCTCTGATCTCTGCCTTGTAAAAAAAAAAAAAAAAAAAAAAAAACACTAAGGGCAGGAAGGAGGCAACCTTAACAGAGAGCTAGATGTGGGAGGACATGGAAAATCACAGTAGGGTCATCACAGCAACGAGTGAAATCAGTGAACGAACCTGCTCAACATCTTATATGTCTAAACATAAATGCAAGGAGTATAGGGAATAAACAGGAAGAACTGGAAGTATTCCTACATAAGCTAAATTATCACTTAGTTGGCATTGCAGGTACTTGGGATAAGTCTCATGACTGGAATATTGATATGGAGGGATATAGTTTTTTTTCAGGAAGGACAGGCGGGTTGGGGAAGGAGGAACTGTTGTGCTATACATCAAGAATATATACATTTGTTCTGAGGTTCAGGAGGAGGTGAGAGGCAGATCAGTTGAAAGTCACTAGGTCAGGGCTCTCACAGGAGGCTGAACTTGATGGCCTCTCAAGTTCCCTTTCAGCCCTATATTTCTATTATTCTGTAACTGGAGTGGCTGTTAGATTTTTTTCAAGTACGTCACCATGAGCAGTCTTTTCCTATAGAAAGCTCTTGAAGATCCTGCTGGCTGAATCCTGATACTTCCGTAAGTCAGGATGAATTTGTAGGCTATTGCTAAGGTTAGGTTAAGATTTTGTCATGGTTATTTTCAGTAAAGTCACAGACAGGTTGCGGGCAATAAACAATAATTCACAGGAGCTGTGACCAGTCTGTGACTTACTAAAAATAACAGGGGAGCGAGGGCTGGGAGAGGTGGAAGGAGGAATGATAGCTGGAACCCCATGTGGGGGAAAACGACAAGCCCCAGCTATACCACCACGGGTGGGTTCACAGCCCCGTCTCCAACCTCTGCTGCTGCCATGGGAGGAGGTGGGTGGCGCCCAACTCTGGCTGTAGCTGTGGAGGATGAAGGGGGATGCACAGCCATGGCTCCAGCCCCTGCTGAAGCCATGGTGAGAGGTGGGGCATACAGCCCTGGCTCCTGCCACAGCTGCAAGGGGGGCATACAGCCCCAGCTTTCGCTGAAGACGTGGGTTGGGGATGCACAGCCCCGGCTCCGCCCCCTCCGCTGACAGCTGAGTCACGGAGGTCTGTTAAAGTTATGGAATCCATGACCTCTGTGACTAAATCGTATCCTTAGCTGTTGCCTTGAATGACCTAGAGAAGAGTCATAGCTGGGCTTCAAGGTTTGGGGGAGTTTTTGGCATCATTCCAATGGAATAGGGCTTAAGTTGTCCCTGAACAAACTATAGGCACCCAGCTAGACATGATGAATCACCATCACCAAAACAGGTTAAGGTGGTGTCACTTTTGGTGTTTTAATGTGCTACTGACTTCCGTGCTACTCTGGACTTGCCAGTCTGGTTGACGTTGACTCAAGTGAGTCATTGCCTCTGCTGAAGAAATAAGTTTGATCGACATCAAGAGGAACCTATTTGATACCTACTGTGCAGCATTTTCTGCCCTAGATGCTGAAAGCAATCAGAGAAGGCATCCCGTTAGCCCAGTTCTGTTGTGGCTGGTGTATTCATTTCCCAGAGCAGAAGGAAATATCGATAGGCCTGCTGTCTTTGTTTAACCAGATTGCTTCTCTCACGAGTTTTTCCATCCACTTTAGTACAATGAAGTAGTGTTGCAGTGTTGACCATGGGAGTTCAAAGCAAATGAATGTCAGGGTCTCTGCCCAGGATGACAGAGGGCAAATGAGTTAAAGCAGTGAACACCAGTACTATTGACAGTCTGTGCCTTAGGCCTTTGTGCAGCTGATATCCGTGTAGGCTTTGGCAGCCTTGTGCGTCTGTCCCTGGTATTGATGCAAAAGTTGATGATGCCTGCTGTAGGGGACTGAATGACGTGCTATTTGGACACAAGATACAGGGAAGTTGTCTGAAGCTATGTACATCTACGCTAGAGAGAGAGAGAGAGAACGCTAATGGAACACAATGACACTATGAAATGAACCCCAAGGTAGGGAGAGACAAAGTAAAGTAAACTGAATCTGAAAACAATTAGCTGTTAATATAAAGAACCAGTGTAGTGAAGGTGTGCACAGATCCAAAGTTCTACACCAACACTAAAAATACCTTTGGAAGCTCTTTCAATGTAAGGATTAAACTAAGGGGTTAGGTATTGCAGTACTTAATACATTTTTACTTTTTGTTTTCAGATCAGAACTGTGTGTTTAAAATCCCTGCTTGGTATCTTAATAAGTAACCAAACTCTTAAGCCATTATCTGTAAGAGCATTTGTAGGTATGGCTTTCCTTAAAGAATGTTTGATTCAATTACCAGAATACATAAAATGAGACCTATACTTTTCCTAATATAAAAAGTGGACTTAGGATTTTAAAATATTCTTTATTTTTGCTAAGAAGTCCTCTCAGTTCATAGTACTAGTTAAATTTTAATGTACATGGACAGAAAGCTAGGAGCAGAGTTGAATTCAAGCCTGTAGTAGTATGAACACTTAAAGATATTGCCGAGAGAGTAGTTCTGTTAGAACGGGATCTAATGTAAGTTGAAAGCAAACAGAAACCTGAGAATTCTCTAACTTTCCCTAAGTATTCTGTTCCCTACTTTTTCCCTTCATGCATTATTAACCTGCAGGATTTTTTAAAATGTTGGACGGTTGCTTAACTATTTCCTGAAATAAGAAGTTTGCAGTTTCTTGCCCATTTTGTTTTACAACTACTCCAAAGAGGCTGGAGTGCAGAGGTTGAGTACAGTGTCTGAGACTTGGGTTAGCTTTATATCATTCAATTATGATGAACTCTTATCAACCATGTACAGTAGTATTAAGGAAGGCTGGAATTACTTGAAACCCATTAAGTGGAATAACTGTTTGTAACATAGGGCAAATGCTGGATCATTAAGAAGTCCTTGTGGCGTCTTGATGAAGCACTACTTATATGGTTTCCTCTCTGAAAAAAATTGCCAAAATGCAACTCTGGACCCACAATCTTTAGAACTGAGGAGATTTATCAGTAGGCTGACACTTTATCAGAGTGAATTTTATATGCAGTATACAGTAAAATCTGTAGTATGTATAGCAAACTGAACTTTAAATTTATGGCTTTATTTTTCTCTTGTTGAAGTGATTATGAAGCTCAGTATGTCAGGTGATACTTTGGTGCTCCTTTTGAAGGTATACTGGCCCCTTTCTCTACTTAAATCTGTCCTAAGCATTTAGTGGGTTTAAGGCCAGAGTACCGTCAGCTGTAAGGATAACTTGGATAACTTTAAAATCTTACCAAAATTGTGCAATGTGCCATCTTAAAAATGTTTTCATACTAATTTTTAAACTACAGTAAAAGCTTTTAGAACAATCATGCTGGAAGAACGGGGGCTGCCGGTAAATTAAAAATGCCGGTTAACTCAGAGGGAGGGGTTTGGAGTGTGGGGTAGGGGCGTGGGAGAGGCTGTGGGGCATAGACTCTGGGAGGGAGTTTGGGTCCAGGAGGGGGCTTGGGTTGGGGTGTGGGAGGGGGCTCGGGGTGCCAGGTGGGGGGGGCACTCTCTCTTCTAGCCATTCCCCATCCGTGCTGCTCCTGGTGGAGGCATGGCCAGGCAGCTCTGTCTGCAAGTGCCACCCCCCACAGCTCCCATTGGCCATGGTTTCCCGGCCAATGGGCTGGGAGCCACAGAGTCAGCACTCAGGGAGCGGGAATGGAGACAGCATGCCTGCAGAGCCGCCTGGCCATTCCTCTACCAGCAACAGCAGAGACAGGGAGTTGCCTGAGCTTAGTACCCCGCATCTGGCACCCCTCAGCCTCTCCCACACCCCAGCCCCCTGCCAACCCTGCATCAACAGCACTATAAACCAGACTTTCAGTGCAGATCAGAAATGCTGGTTTATAGAGTTTGCCGGTTGGTGAAGTGCCGGATAAAAGAGCTTTTACTGTTTGTTTTTTTGCTTTAAGGAAAAATTTTCCAGTAACAAAAAACAAATCTAAAAATAAGACTGAATGATACCCCCATAGTTAGTTTTTGCTGTCAAATGAGTTAAGTTTAGCAAGGGAAGCAAGCTGTTTAGATTTCAAATGGTTCTTAATGTTTGTGTTTTATTTGCAGGAAGGGTGTAGGTACAATGTCATGCATGTTGCTGCCAAGGAGAATCAAGCTGGCATCAGCCAGTTGCTATTAGACACTTTGGAAAATCCTGAATTTATGCGGCTCATGTATCCAGATGATGACGAAGTAATGTTGCAGGAGCGCATTAGATATATAGTTGACCTTTACCTTAATACACCGGATAAAATGGTGAGAATTAAATGTCTTCTAGGGCACTCATTTGTTATGAAAGGAAGAGCATGAGTGGCATGGAGCATTGTCACTTCTAAAAATGATTAGGGGTTTGGAACACATGACTTATGAGGAGAGGCTGAGGGAACTGGGATTGTTTAGTCTGCAGAAGAGAAGAATGAGGGGGGATTTGATAGCTGCTTTCAACTACCTGAGAGGTGGTTCCAGAGAGGATGGTTCTAGACTATTCTCAGTGGTAGAAGAGGACAGGACAAGGAGTAATGGTCTCAAGTTGCAGTGGGGGAGGTTTAGGTTGGATATTAGGAAAAACTTTTTCACTAGGAGGGTGGTGAAACACTGGAATGCGTTACCTAGGGAGGTGGTAGAATCTCCTTCCTTAGAAGTTTTTAAGGTCAGGCTTGACAAAGCCCTGGCTGGGATGATTTAATTGGGGATTGGTCCTGCTTTGAGCAGGGGGTTGGACTAGATGACCTCCTGAGGTCCCTTCCAACCCTGATATTCTATGATTCTAGTAGCAGAAATTATCAGGTTGTGTCCTGATTTGTTTTTTAAAAATCTTTTTTTTTTTTTTAAAAAAAAGCGCCCCGTAGATTAATCATGGTGATGGCTCTATTTTTAAGATGGGAAAAAATAAAATAAAATAAATATATGGGTTTGGTCACATCATGCTTCCAAATACATACTAAGTCTGGGTAATGAATGAGAAGCTGGGAATGTTCAATGAAGGTATATGTATAATTTTTTTTTCCTGTGTTGTAGGTATTTGATACTCCATTGCATTTTGCTTGCAAGTTTGGGAATCTGGATGTGGTTAATGTGCTTACCTCACACCCAGACATTGTAAAGAATCCAAAAAACAAGTATGGTCAAACTCCAGCAGAAGTAAGTTTTTCCGCATCGGGTGCAGAACTGTGATGATTGCAGTTGGACATCAATACAATTTTTGATTTTTAGGGTTCAAGCACAGATCCCCTGACTAACGTCAATAGATTCTTGCTTGAGAATGTCAGGTTATTAGGGTTAGAATATACCATCTCTAGTGCTGGAATAAATTTGTAGTATTGATTGCATCTGGGGGAAGGTTCTAGTTTGTGGCTCCCTAGAATTTCCTACCTCCAAGTTGTATTACATTTAATGGCCTGACCCAACCTGTGGACTTTAGATTTGAATGTGAAAGCTGCAAGTTTTGATTTGGTGCACAGTGTTCCACATTGGTGGAGGCGAGTCATACGGTTCTTACTGGAATGTTGACAGAAAACTTATTTATGGGAAAGTCTGAAATGTGTTTCTGGTTTAAAAAAAAAAAAAAGCAGTTTGCGGGTGGGTTGGTGGGTGGGTGGTATGTCTGAAGGACCAGGGGACCCTTTTGTTTCCAAAAAAGACATGGGCGTGGGAATTACAAGATCATGTTGTGGGCTTTGCTAACTAAGAGTAACATTTCTTCTAACAGGTAATCTGTGAAAGAAATAAAAATAAATCGGTGGAACTGAAAGAGAAAATAAGAGAATATTTGAAAGGTTTGTATTCAGAGATTTAATATGTAATCTTCGTTGTGTATACAACGTCCAAAAATGTTAATTTGGTTGTCATTCTGTCTTATACTTTCATATTTATGTTTAGTAGTGTTCCTGTTGACCAGTTGCCTTGGTTTTGATATAAAGGGCTCTTACAATGAGAGAAACTGGATGACCTGTTGATCAGTATTTAGAGATTATAGAATAGACAGTAATCCTCACACCCTTGTGAGGTAGGTACTATCCTCATTTTACTGATCAAGAATTTGAGACAGAGATTTTAGGCTACTCAATTACAAAAGGCTGCACAGGGAATCATCATAAAGTGAGGGATTCATCTTGTTTCCTTGTGGTTGTCCTTAAATGCCAGATCTGTGGGTGTAAGTTTTTGCAGCATGCAGGTTTTGAAAGTGCTAAAGATCCTCGGGAAGCAGATATGTCAGTACAGCAATTCCTTCTTTTGTGAGAAAGGGACCTAAAATAAAATCTTCAGCATTGAATTGGTATTAGAAGCAGTGAGTTTTATTAAAAGATGAAGACTTTTTTGCTAGTGAAATTTCTAGTCATGCAGATATACTGACGTTTTAAATAATTCCAGAAAGAGGCAGCAAATTAGTGTAACATTGGGTTCTTAAAAAAAATCATATCATTTTATTTTTAGGTCGATATTATGTGCCACTATTGCGAGCGGAAGGCAATTCCTCATCTCCAGTGATTGGTGCACCTTGGTCACCTGATCAGTCAGATGATAACCCCCTTACATCTTTACCTAAACACAGTGGAAGCCCCAAAGATCCAGTCTTGTCAGTGAGAGCTTTTGCAGGCCCAATGACTCCCTCCAAGGTAAGGATATAATCAGTGATGAGCTGCCAAAATCTTAACAACCGGTTCCCTATAAAAAGTTCTGATTTAAGGGATGTGCCCCAGTATGTATTTTTTTGTACCAACAGAGTTACCATATGTCTGTATTTTCCATATGTCTAAATTTACCATATGTCTAAATTTTAAAAATTCCTCCCAGACAGCAATTTAAGAACCAAAAAGCCTGACCTGTCCGGGAAAATACGGGTGTATGTTAACCCTGCCTAAAGTTCTTTTTTAAAAAGATGGGCCTGAAGTAGAAATGAGCTCCATTTCACACGTGTGGGTCCCCACCACTCCCTGGGGGTGTGCTAGAGTGACCAGATGTCCTGATTTTATAGGGACAGTCCCAATTTTGGGGTCTTTTTCTTATATAGGCTCCTGTTACCCCTCACCCCCTGTCCTGATTTTTCACACTTGCTGTCTGGTCACCCTAGGGTGTGCACATATGTGTGGGTCCCAGCTGCTCCCTGCCCACCTCATTGAAGCAGGTGTGCAGGGTTACTGCCCTGGGAACTGCAGGGCACCAGTGGACATGGGGCCAGCTGCAGACGGGCGTGTGGCAGGGCTAGCTGGAGGCAAGGGGGTGTGGGACTGGCTGGAGATAGGGCAGGGGCTGACTGGAGGTCTAGGCTGGCTGCGGGCAGGGCAGGGGCTGCGGGCAGGGGCTGACTGGAGGTCTAGGCTGGCTGCGGGCAGGGCAGGGGCTGCGGGCAGGGGCTGACTGGAGGTCTAGGCTGGCTGCGGGCAGGGCAGGGGCTGGGTGCGGCAGGAGATGGGCTGGCTGCGGGCAGGGCAGGGGCTGGGTGCGGCAGAGGTTGGCTGGATACAGGGCAGGGGGTGCGACAGGCCTGGCTGCGGGCAGGGGGTGCAGGGGTGGCTGTAGATGGGCTGGTGCGGGCAGGGCAGGGGGTGCAGCAGAGGCTGGCTGCAGGCAGGGTGTGTGGGGGTGGCTGCAGGCAAGGCGGGGGGTGGCTGGAGACGGGGCTGGAGGCAGGGCACGGGGTGCGGGGGTGGCTGGAGGCAGGGGCTGGCTGCGGGCAGGGTGGTGAGTACTTACGGGGAGAGCAGCAGGATGCAGCCCAGCCTCAGCAGAGCAGCCGGGGACCCACCAGGCAGCATCGAGAGCCCCGGGGCAGGGGAGCAGCAGCAACAGGGCTCGTGCCCAGGGCCAGGCAGCAGCCCACATAGCTCAGCACAGTGCCCTCGGCGGCCGGAGGAGGAATTACATCACTTCCTGGCCAGAGCCCAAAGCCTCAGTGCCCCCTGCAGGGAAGGCTCTAAAACCACTTCAAAATTTAACAACTGGTTCGCGCAAACCAGCTCACCACTGGATATAACGAAGATGTCATAAAACCAGATGCTTTCCTAATTCTCTTGTGGCTTTCAAAATATAGTAATTTGAGCCCAAGCTGATGGCTCTTTCATTGGCATAGCTTGTTAGTTTTGGAGACCCCACTGAGGGTTCAGCATCATTGCTTTCCATGTTTTTTGTGGGGGGCGGAGGGAATTTTTACCATGCAGAGAAGGGGTGGTGGTATGTTTGTATGTTTTTTGGAACCCTCTTAACAGATTATTGTGGAGCTTTGGTATCTGAGGAGGCTGAGTGTATCAGGAAGTGGGGAAAGGTGGTAAAAATAAAGGAATAGTTGAAAACTCTTGTTTTCCTACTGGGACCCTAGTTAAATATTCTAAGACGAAGATGACTCTTGATGTATCTTCTGGATCTGTACAGTCCTTGCACATAAGTGCCCTGGTTTCCCCTGCCTGAAACTAAAACTGATTTTAGAGGTAACTGTTAAGCACTTATGAAAACATATAGCTAGAAATGGCAAAAGATCTAGCATATTCTAACTAAAAACTGATATTAAATGTTTGAATCAGTTTATCACCACTTAATCTTGCTAGAGTAGACTAGTAAAATGTTTATCCAATTGAAAAAATAATAAATCCTAATGGAATTATAGGAAAACATAATCGTTATGATGGCAGGTAAATATTAAGGTATCTTTAATACAAAAATTGTTGTCTACAATTCAGACATTTCATCAGTTTATTATCTGAACGTATTAGTCTGACACCTTTAGAAATACTAATTAACATGTGTAACCCTTCTGGCAGGTGGTGTCACCAGCAAGATGTACCACTGGTATGCGTGAGCTGTCTGCTTTCCATCTGTTGATGAGCTAGAGGAAGTGTCTTAACTCAAACTAGTGTCTTACACATGGTTGAGAGCTTTTTCCTTTGACACTTTATGACCACTTGATGTGTCAGGCTTATTGAGAATGTGTTGTTTTCCCTCTAAATAGCCTTTCTTGATTACATTTTTACTTATTCATTTAAATTCAAAATTTATACTCTTTGAAAACTTGTGGAGTTGTGACATAAAGACAAATAATGCATTATTTTAGGCACAGGCATATACCCTTAACCGTCTAAATGTAGCACTCAGCTATTAATGTTGGCTGGCTCACATGTAATGAGATAAAAATGTAGGTGAGTTTAGAGAATTAACATTTTAGAAACTAAAATTGTATGTCTTCTGTTCTCTGGTGTGCACCAATCAATAGATTTCCTTCTGTGCTATTTCCTGGAAAATAAATTCAATAATTAATGTAAATAGCTTAGGTATACAAGGCCTTAGAGAAAACACACTATCTTTTTAAAAAAAAAATCCTCCAAGGAAGATATATACACCACCTTATAGCTACAAAAGAGATTTCCATTTGACAATTACGGATAATCTAGAAAAGTCCGTCAAACCCAATATGTGACTTGCTGTAGTACAGAAGTTGGTAATGGAAGCTTTAAATTGTGGTAACTCTTCTCATAGTTATGCCTAATATCACTTTCCAGATTGGTGCTTATGAGACCAATTGTGTACAGCAATAAACAAGTCTGTTGGGGTGAAATTTTGTGTCTAAAATGAAAGACATAAGTTATAAGTGGTTATAGTTGAGCAATGTATATAGCTAAACTTGAATTGTATATATGCAACTGAAGAACAGCTAAATTCGTCATTGAACAACCTAATGTGTGTCTGAAGCAAAAAAGCTTCTAGGTAGAGAGGCTTTAGCTGCAGTGTACTTAAAGGTGCATGTACTTTTATTGTCTACATTCTGAATTTGTTTTGAAGGCAGAAGAATTTCGCAAGCTTTGGAAAACTCCACCTAGAGAGAGAGCAGGCTTCTTTCACAATGTCAGGAAATCCGATCCAGAAAGAGGAGTTGAAAGAGTTGGAAGGTACTAAGAAAATCTCAGCATGAAAGAAATGTGTTAGCAATTAGCCAGAAAATCATTTAAAAAAACTCCATCACTAAAGGCACATTAATGGTTAACATAAGAACAAGCTACATAAAGCAAAAATTCTTCTACAAACATTTTACAATGTATATTTTGTTTGGGTCCTTATTGTATTTTTGTGTAAATAAAAAATGCTTTCACTCAAAAAATGACACCCATAGACCTTAAATTCAGAAGGGACCATCATGATTATGTAGTTCTGCACATTGTAGGCCACCTATTTAACTACAGTACTTTGGAAGGGGAGAAGAAATACATTTTTTAACTGTTACCCGCATTATGTCCAGACCTCTTTTCTCAAACCCCACCCACTCTTCTGCCTAATTTCTCAGAATATTTCAGATTATGAAGAAAGCCAATTAATTTAAATTGGTTAGTCTCTAAGGTGCCACAAGTACTCCTTTTCTTTTCACCTTTGTAAAAGGTGAATGTGGGTATGCATGGATCCTCACCACAAAAGATAGATTTTCTGTGTTGTGGTAGCACGCAAATGTAAAAACTTTTAAAGCATCTAAGCTTGTTTAAAACAAGGAGTGGCGTCTATCTTTTCTTTAAAATTACCCTTTTTCTGAAAAATGAAAAATGTTGATTGACTTCAACTAAGAAGTGCCTATGCCAGTAATTGATTCATTTCTCCACCTGATGCCTAGATGCAGTCATCTTAAATCACAATCTGAGGCATTTTTACGATTAATAAGTAAAGCTTTAGGATTACTAAAAAGGAAAGAAATTAGAGATAACACCTGATGTGTTATGGAGAGGGATACATATTATTGCTGATGCAGAACTTGGTTGTTACAGAATTCTTACATGTGTTTCACAATTTCAGAGGCTTAGAAATAGGTGATAAAACATGTTCTTTAAATTTATTGTCATACTAATATATTATGTCTTCACAAATTATTCGTTTTATCTTATTTATTGCAGGGAGTTAGCTCATGAGCTGGGGTTCCCGTGGGTTGAATACTGGGAATTTCTGGGATGTTTTGTTGATCTGTCTTCCCAGGAGGGGTTGCGAAAATTAGAAGAATACCTGAGTCAACGGGAAATGAGCGAAAAGGCTCAGCAAGAAACAGGAGAAAATGAAACCTGCAACAGATATAAAACTCCACATTCTTCTGGTAAGAAAAGAGCAAACATTATTGTAAACGATTTACTTTAAGAAAAAACTGTGAGCAGGGCTTGGAGTTCACATTTAATTAATTTTTTTTTTTGAATTGCAGATATTAATCTGTTACTCAAATATTCTACTTTCAGTGTAAAAACATTAATTTAGAGAAGTGTGGGAGGTTACCAGATCATATATCATTAAACACTCTCCATCTTGCATGCTGTTGTTCACTAGATTACAGATTCTGGATTGAAATCTTGGCCTCTTTAAAGTCAATGGCAAAACTCTCACTGACTTCAGTGGACCAGGCTCTCACTTAGAATGTTTGGGAATTCCTTTGTGAAGTACAGTCAACATTCTAAAACAGAAATAATTCTATCCAGTTGTAGGCAGAGGAGACACACTAACAAAGGCCTAAATCCAAACTTTTTGTATCAATTTAATGGGTTGCAGGTCATAACTCAGAATTTCCGTTTCACAGGAAATGCCGATGCTTCAGGATTTGTTTTTGTCCCTTACTGGAACAAAACTAAACATTTTTTTTTTTTTTAAATTTCCCCAAAAATGGAAATTCGCAGGTGGGGGAGGAAATCATTCTAAAAATTTGGTTTTGGAAAATTTTGGGTTTTTTCCTTTTTACATTTTCATTATGTCATTATTAAAGTGTAGTATGACATCATGTCATTATGACAGTCATAATATTCTATTTTTAAATATTAAGGGCAGCTGTTTCAATCTATATGAAGTAACATCTTTTCTTATTGCCTAGATCAGTGTCTCCTGTTTGTTGCAGTGTAACTGACATTTTGTCAGTGTTTAATTAAAACACATTATGCTATGACTTTGACCTATCATGAAGTAATGTAAATAATATAAATATAATATAAAAGTGAAAATAATTCTGAAACAAAATGAAATGTGTTTTATATTTTTCCAGAAAATTTATTCTTGCAGTAATTTTCTTTGTATTGTGAAATTGTATCAATTTCATTTTGGTTTTGTCGAAATGACATTTTCTGATGGATATCTGTTCTGACACAGATTTTTTTGACCAGCTGTAAGCACAGATCCCTTTTCAAAGTGGTTCCCCATTAGGGAAGTATTTTTCCTGTAACCCAGGTTATACAAGTCTCACTGCACAAATTGTTCCCAGTTTCTCTTTTAATTAGTTTGAGTGGATGCACACACAAACCAGCCCTACAGAATTTCTCCTCTTACTAGTTGGCTGGTGGTGTGTTTAATTATTTCTATCCAAATAAACGTGTATGTGAAGCGATCCTATGCTAAATCTTCAGAGGAGCATGAATATGGCAACTGGTTCCCCAATGTACTTAGAGAGGTGGACCTGGAAACAAAGAGCTGCTTTTGCCATTTTTTTTTCCCTTTAACATCTAAAGTCCTGTATTCTCAAACCAACAGACTTGATGCTAAAGCAGATACTTTGGTAAAATTCCTAGCTTAACCATCGACCAAGTCAGTTGCAGTAAAGTAAAGGGTTTGTCCAATGTTAAATTTCTTTCTCAGACACGCTCCTAATGTTCTTAACATAGAAAAAGTGAATGCTTTTTTGTCTCCAACAGTAAAAGGTGAGTGTACTCTATCAAACTCCTGTGTACTTTTCAGTAATCTCTAATTGCAATATTGTAGTAGAAATAGGATCTGCAATAGTTTATGTGCTCACCTAGGTCCATGTTGCAGAAATAAATACATTCTGTAAAGTGTATATCATTGCCTGTTGTTGAAAGAGGACTGTATATATTTAGGTACCTATTGTAACTTCAGTGGAACCTCTGGTATGTAGGAGGACATGGCAAACTTAATAGTTAGCTTACATCTATATCTTTTTGCCATCATATTCTGCCTTCTGATTTTATCTTGGAACTTGGTCTGTTTCTGTGAATCGGGCACTTTAAGTGAGAAGCACAGGAAACATCTCTCTGATGAATACGATAAAAAAGGATCATTGCAAACAAGATGTGTATATTTTTTGATGATAGGATTACTTAGGTTAACTAATACCATTACTTACATCAGATTATAAAAGGGTCTCCATAAATGGATACATACATGCGATAATGGAATTACCTTAAACCATAAAGACCATAGATCTGTTTCTAGTTTTATCTGATAGGACTTCAGTTGTCAAGCCTCTTATTTATATCTTTTTATTAAAATTGTTTGCAGGCAAAAGTAAAAAGTGCTGCAATTCCATTTCTGTTGGAGCATTTTTAGATGAAGATGATGACGACATGAGCTTGGAAGAAATTAAAAACAGACAGAATGCAGCACGGAATAACAGCCCACCTGTTGTGTCTAAGGAATCTAGTATAGATGCTATTGGAGTTTCGGAGTGTGACATACTGTCAATGGAGCACAAAGTAAACATTATAGAAACATCGGACCTCTCCATGCAGTATGAGAAGGGGGTTTCTTCCAGCAAAAATGGATTTTGCAGCCCTGTAACTAATGAGAAGATAACTAGTGACAGAAAACATTCACGTGGTGGAGAGGAGTGCCTTATATCCCCAGTCTCCAATTTAATGGCAGAATTTGAAAGACTGTCTTTCCAAGATGAAGCAGTGGCAGGGGAATCTTTGGTGGTGAAATCAAACAAAATCATTGCAAAAACTGAGAATGAGAGAATTTTGGCTGAAGGAATGAGCCATGTCAGAATATCCAAGGACCAGCTGGGTAAAACCTGCTCAGCACTTTCTATGGCAAGCTGTTCTGAGCCAGCTACTACTGAAAAGCCTGGAGATACAAAATTAAGGACAGAAAACAAAATACCATCAGAAGCTGAGAGACTGTCATTGGACCATGGTATTTGGGACAAAGAGACGCAGCAGCTTGGCAGTCTTGCAGTGCAATCTGAGTGTGCTGCTTATTTGTGTCAAGAGCCCTCTTCTCAGAGATTTCTTTTGAAGACTCCACCAACAAATGAAAATACAGACAAGTTATTCCTCTTTGGGTATGAATTGGATTGATGTTTAATATGATTTTGTTTTACTTTTTTGTCCTTTGATCCATACATGCAAAACTAGTTCCACACGCTTTTAACCTTGCTGTAAGAAATTCTTCAAAAAAAGTTTCAAACACCAGTTATAATCACTTGAAAAAAGACCTCCTTAAAATGCTTTGCAGTTCCTACAGTAAAGATGCAGTCCTTTCACGCTCTCTAAAGATTGTGTGTAAAAGAATTTGAGTATGAAGAAAAGAGCTCTGCGGTTTTGTTTCAGTACTAGGGTTTCAAACAGACTCCTCAGCCTGGAGGTAGCTCCTGTTCGTCAGGCAGGCTTGTTCTTGGTTATGAACCTTTCAATTAGGGATGTAAAATGTTAACCAGTCAGTCTTACTGGTAATGTATTCAGTTAAAGATTAAATGCCTAATGTGCACATTAAAAACGTTGCAGCAATTCCATTTCATAGTGTATGTGGAACTAGGTTCCGCATTGTTTCGGGACCACTGCCATGGAACTAATGTCATAGGCGCGGAACTAAAGAGTGTGGGGGGTGCTGCAGCACCCTGTGTTTTACATGGGGTCCCAGGTGCTGGCCCTGCACCTGGGGCCCTGGCTGCCAGCAGCGGAGCCATGAATATGGGGTAGTAGCGGAGCTCCGCTTAAAATATAGGGGTGCTGCAGCACCCCCAATTCCCGCACCTATGTTGTGAACTCATTAACGGTTACGCATTTAACAGATACAATTTTAATAGTTTAAACGCTCTTTACATCCCTAATTTCAATTAGATTAAATTCTAAATAGCTTTCACATTCTCAACATATATGAAACTGAATTTAAGGATACTTTCCAAGCTTTCCTCTGATCTGACTACTAATACTGTTTTGCAGTGAAGCACATTGAATGTCCCTACGGATGGGCATTATTTCTTATATCAAAGCATGCTTGAAAACGATCCATTTGAATGTGAAGAGCAACTAATCCAGTTGACATGCATGTACCTATTAAAAACATTTCAAAATATCTACACTGGGGTGTGGGGACATTGTCTTGTCTAAAAAGTTTAACAGCTCTGTTTTCATCTAGTACCATTTATATTCTAGGGAACAACCGTCAAAGCTGGATAGTGATGTCTTAGCAGCTGTAGAAGGAGTAGAGATTGACCCACAGAAATACCCCATTACTTACAAATGGAAGAATGCTGTAAAGTCCTACTCTTCTTCTGACAGGCAAAGGTATTTATGTAAATTCAACAGAATAAGTTGAAGAGGAACAGTTTTTTAGTGTGTCTGTGGCAGGACATCTTTCGTAGCTAGAATTTAAAGCCCTAGCCTATACAAAGTATAAATAAAATGTATTCAATTCTATAGCATCTAATGTCTTTTAAATTAAGACTTATACCCATTGCTGAACTAGCCAGTCTCACGATGCTGAATGTTCTGTTATTACTCAACACATAGTGACTGCCATATTTGCCTGTACGGTCACTGCAATACCAATTTCTAACTCATAATCATTGGTGCAATATAATACAATAATAGAACTGCTTTGGAATATCTAGATTATGCAAGATGCCATATCAAATGAATTTTTAATTTTAGATTATACAATCTAGATGTCTTCAGACATTTTGTTACCCTGTCATAGTAGATGCAGGTTTTGATACCTGCAGGGGTGTGTGTTTAGATTATGTGTATGGAAATATTCTCAATGGTCTTCTTGAAAAATATTAATAGTATGTTCTGCTAGCCCAGCAATATGAACAGTCAGCACTTCTTAGCATGACTACATATGTGGCATGAAGTTACAAATTTTATTATGAAACGTAGTTGATGTTTCTAAGTCATATGAGGATTTTTCACAAGGGACCAAAATGGTGGTGGTGGTGGTTTGTTATATTACAGTAGTTCTTAGAGGCCCCAGCCAAGATTTGGCCCTGCTGTGATAGGTGGTGTGGAAACAGAGAGTGGAGCAGAGTCCCATGTCCCAAAGATCCTACAGCTTAAGTAGACAAGACAAACTAAGTGTGGGAGGTAAAATGACTTGACCAAAGCCATGCAACAGGTCAGTGGCAGAGCCACAGAAAGTCCAATACCCTTTCTGCCATACTGACTCCTGTTTTTTTTCTCTCTTCTTTCCTTTTCTATTGGTATAGCCATCCTTATATTCATTTGAATGTGGCTGCTTAAAATGTTCCTGTGTAACATGGAAGTTTTTTCACTGAAATACTCTTTACATTTTAAAATTCTCTCTCAAAATGCATTATGTAAAAAAAAATCCACTTGTTCTTGCTAACAGTCTTAGTAATAATTTGACTTACTACATTGGAACCCAATGTAAAAGCATGAATACTTCCTGGAAGACTCAAGGGTAGGAGTGGGAACATGCAACAGCCAGGCAGCTTATGATGGCGCAACTTGGAGTTAATGGGTAGTGTTGTCTGGTGGGAAACTTTGGGAGAAGAGCTGAAGCAGCAGATTTAGCGAGGAGTGCAAAAGGATAAGATAAGGAGAGGGAGAGAAGTTGCCTGCTGGCTGCAGGTGTTTGGGAGGAAGAAAGATGAGAGGGTGGCAGAAGCTGAGAGGGGCTGTTCCCCAGCCCATTTTTCTAAGATCAAAAGGTCTTACAAGTCCAAGTGGTGCATTGAAATAAAGGAGTGGCTTTTTTTCCTTAAATCATGAAGATCTGTCTTTGATTAAAGTAGTGTGGAAACAGGTTTTTGTTCTTTCCTGCTGGGTTGCCATACTGCCTGTGAGCAGTGGACACTTTTTTCAAACACAGCCACCCTCTTGCAGCAAAAGGCTCAGAAATGGCAATTGTAAAAATAAACTGTGTTTACAAATAAACTTCACACTTCAGTCAAGCTGAAGAAGTCCTCCCTGCTTTTTAGTAAACTTTCAGGTGTCTGGGTTGAAGAATCCTTTCTTCAAAGAAGCTGATGTATTATCTAGGAGCTTTTATTCTTATTGTACGCACTCAGTTTTACAGGAGCGTTGAGAAATTGTTTTAAAATCCTAAATCAATAATAAAATAAGTGTTTAGACTTACTACAATATATTTACATTTTAAAGCATCTTATTAAGGCAAGGAGCTATCTGCTCTTGTGTACATTGCTAACACATGGTTGGTGCTTAATGTAAGTAATAAAATATTTGGAAATTAGTGTCTTTTCATTTACTTGGCAAGAGGGAACTTTGGTCTTGCCGTTTCCATTTCAAGTGTTTCTAGTGCCAACAACACCTCAATCAGAGACAGGGAGTACAGAATAATGCCCTGCTTAAGTATTCTTAGTGTCAGGAAAAATGGAACCTGGCAGTACAGGTCTGGATAGGTACGAAGAAATGGATATTCATACATTCTGAAATAAATATCTCTGCGTGCAACTGAATCTAAATATGTATTATTGACTTGGAGTCTTTAAAAGCTTTACAGTATGTTTAACTCTTTCATTACTCTTTTTAAGGCTGACAGTGTTATCTTCAAAATCTATTTCTGCTTCGGTAGAAAAATATACTGTCGTGAGATTATTGTTCTGTATGATAGAATAGTAATTAATTGGTAAAACCAAAGTGAGTAATCCTGGCTCATTCAAAAATAAATATTAGAGATAATTTTATGGTTTTTAACCAAGTAAACATTTAGTCCATAAAAAATGTATTTATTATTTCTATTGCATATGGACACATTGCATTAAAAAAAAAAAAAATACTGAGTCTCTCCTATGGCCAAACCTTCAAAATCACTGGTACAAAGCCTTCTTTAACCAAATACCTTGTCCATAGTCTTTTAAGTGTTGATGTGCTGAAGTGTCATTTTGAGCTTTACAAAACAAAGATAACCTGCCATTTCTTTGATGTTTCATGGTAGGCTGGCCATCTATGCTTATGAGTTCTTAAATCTTATCACATGATCAGCCATAGAAACAAGATAATAAGCAGGTCCTGGTAATCTGGTTGGTCTGCTCAGTACCTTTCCTAATATATATTGGTGTTTAATTGCAGTTGGCCAAATGTGCACAATGTGTTTTTTATAATTAGCCATTTTGGAGAAAGAGACATTTGCTGGTTTCAATGACATATCCATGTGTGACCTAATATGCTGCACCCTTGTTTTTCTTTCCCCCCTGTCTGTCTCTCTTGATCTGTTCAGTGTTTTCTGATGCATCTCCAGCAAGCTCACAAGGTGCTAGTGAGAGCCTATTTCTCACCCCATTAAGATTGTCTGTCTGAAATATTAACCATATGGTGATTCTTTATTTTCCTGTAGTTGGCCAAGTCCAGCACTGAAAGGAAGGTTCAAGTCCCAGTCTCTTGCAGCAGGCCCACCAAATGGTTCAACGTACTTAAGAAGAAACAGTCCAGTGATGGGCAGCCCAGGGAAATATGGCAATGTTGCTTCATTTTTTCCGGATCTTGGGAGTCCTGGGCGGTACAGTCCAGTTTATGCCAACAATATCCTGTTGTTAAAACTGCATCACTTGTCAGAACCTTCTGCCCATTAGAACATAACTCATCTTCCTGGGACTTTAATTATATTTTCATTTTAAGAGTGAAGGGAAAAACTGTAGCATTGCTAAAGTGACATGAGGAAGTGTCCTTGGCTATTTATTTATCCTCATTTGAGGACAAATATACATTTTAAAAATTGAGTATGTCTTGACTTCATGTACTGGATAGATTACTGGTGATTTGCAAGAAGTTAGTGAAGTTAACTCTTATCCAGTAGTTATAAAACTAACAGTAGGGCAGCGACCTGAACCTTTCATGTAGTCATTTCTGCTAGAAATGGTGGTGTTTGCTGTAGGCCAAATGTGATAGTCAAAATGAACCCACTGATGCATTTTTTTTCACTTGGGTAATTTTGAAGCATCTTCTCTCTAACCTAGAATTCTGTTTATTGATAAGTCATGCAAGGAGTCAAATGCATTCATATTCCATTTACAACAGGAGAAAAAAAATGTTTAACCTGGGCGATTACCTCTTCCCTGTTCCAGTAAGAATTTGACTCCCCACTGCTCAATACAGAAAAGTTTGCTTATGGCCAACTATTCAGTCTAAACCGTAAGAAATCTCTAAAATAAAGAGCAGCCAGAGAAACTTTTATGAGTCACTTCTCATTCTGAGGATGATAATAAAAACACATCACAGGTTGAGAGTTTTAGGAAAAAGGCACTATAGAAATTAGTGACCTATGTTTGTGTTAATTTGAAAATAAAAGCTC
Source organism: Lepidochelys kempii (assembly GCF_965140285.1). Lineage (NCBI taxonomy): Eukaryota > Metazoa > Chordata > Testudines > Cheloniidae > Lepidochelys > Lepidochelys kempii. The sequence goes on along the minus strand of NC_136394.1, from coordinate 17,645,477 downwards.
AGCTTTTGCTGTTTGCAGACTTCACTAGTAATTACACAAAAGCTTATCAGCAATAATTAAAGTAAGTTTACCAGTGATGTATGTTAATGGTCTAGTTTAATGTGATATATTATGGAGATAAACAGAAACCCATGAAGTGGTTCCTTATTTCCTAACTGTTAGAAGGGATGAATAAGGACTGAGACATTGTTTTTATTGAAATTTATTGTTTTATTGAAATGTCTGTAGTCTAGATATAGTAACTACTTTTTTTTTTAAGCTACAATTAAAAATAATTTAATTCCTCAGTATTCTTTAAGGATGAACCCTTTGGATAGTGCTATATGGAAACTGGAAATGTTTCTCAACTTGAAACAGAACACTCAGAATGTAGATTTTGATAGTTGTGGTTTTGCTTAAAGAAAAGTCTTTCAAGTAGTGTAGTTCCCTATTACATATAGTTTCTACCACACAATTAAAAATAATCTTTATGCTAGACACCTGATCAGAAAATTCAAAGGTGCCATGGGCATATGAGTAAAAAGGATAGATTATATTGGTTGATAACAATACCCCCCCCCTTGCAAAGAAAAAATAGCCCCTCAAGGAGCTTTTGTAACATGCATATGTATCTAAAGGAACCCTAATAGTAGATGGGATGGCATAGTATATTGTTATCCAACTGTGGGACCTTTATTACATCACAGAGGTTGGATTAAATTATACAAGACATGGCTGTTTTGGTAGCTATTGCACACTAGAGTAAAATGACTGTTTCATACACAAACTGTACACTGTTCTGAATATACTCGTTTGGTACGAACTTCAAAACTGCACTTAATGCTTTTGCAAGCTTAATAGTGCCTTTTTATAGCATTTTTGTTCGTGGTTTTAAAAGTGGCATCCACTTACATGGGAATTTAAAATGTAGTTTCCCCTCTAAGACTCTGAATGGAAAAGTATTCTAAAGGTTCTTTCTGTAGCTTACTGTTTTGGTGAAATAGCTCTGGAGTTACAGATGTATGTTTTGGAACTGTGTTTATAGGTGGCTTAAATGGAAATTGTTGTTTGATTCCCATGAGCTGAATGTTAGAAATGAGCCACTACCTTCTAACTGTAGTTAGAAGGTAATTGACCCATCATTCAAATATTATCCACCCAAGTTGCTTTATTATGGGACTCTCCTCCAAAAAACCTACTATATTAGTAGTAACTTTTCCTGTGGCTATTCATTTTTGTTGCTGTAGAGGTCTGTATCAAGCATACATTTCAGTTGCTTTAACTTCTAAATTATTAAATCAGTTTCCCTAAACTTTCTGGACTGTGTGTAGTAATTATCCAGTCTACCCAGGTAATTGCTTAAATATTATATACACAGACAAGTGATGTGTGTGTATATAAAAGCTGACAACACTTCACAAGTTAGTTGTACTCATCTTGATATACAAACCTTAACACTGATTACTGCATATATTTTTTTTCCAGTACTTCCAACATTTGTGCCTGTCTGAGGCAGCTATGGGCCTCCAGATGATGGAAATTCCCACTTAAATCTATGATATAAGTTCTACATTCCTGTTTAGAAATAGCTTAAGAAAAACTTTGGTAAAACACAATCAGGGGATTGAGAAACTGATGCTTTATAACTAGTTCCTGTCCTTTTCTTTTATATGCTTTTTTGTATTAAAATGCAAATTTTTGGCACCAAAACTTCTAACTTTTGTTTGGGGAGGGAGAGAGCATTTTTTAGTGACAAATGCTTTATAGAATTTGCATTTTAGTCCATGTGTTTGTACTGTTTTAAGTAAATTTATAATACATTAACTTCATTTATTTAAAAATATAGCAATTTGTTCATTCAGAATCTTGGAAGATCTTCTAGAAGAGTCTGAAGACACTATAAATCTAGATTGGGACTGTTTTAGTTTTTAATAGTTGATCTCTGATTACGCAAAGGGTCTTTTATATGTCAAGTAAGACTTTAAAATGCTGAGGTTCTATTCTAAGTAAACAGGTAGTTAAGGTGTCATAGGTGGATGGGAATATAGATCCATGTTGTGAAACTAAATGCAGTGATATACAAACAAAGCATCTTTCTGTTAGATACTATGGTTTTGTTTCTATAATGAAATTTAATTGGTGCCTCAATTTGGGACATGAAACCAAAGGTTTGGAAAATATTTCACAACTTGAATGACTTTTTTGTCTCTTGCTCATGGCATTTTGGCATTCCAAAGAAATGCTCATGTTTGGGGGGAGAGAAATTTATGCTCCACATTGCTCAGATCAGAGAGGGGTATTTTAATGGTACAAAATCTGTACTCTCTAAATAGGGCTATTGCCAGCTTAATTTTGTTTTATGCCTTAGTGCCAATACAAATGCTGATTTCTGTACATGTGCAAAAGATGTGTTGTATGTGTTCTTGCCTTCCACCCTGCACGTATTTATGGTTCTTTCAATACTGTATGTAATGTGCTGGAATAAAGTGCACAAAATATTCAGCATTAGACACTGCTACTGATTATACGGTGGGGGATTTTCAAGATGCCCATCTATCCTGTATGTATTGGTTTCAGGCATAGAGTTGCTTTTGAACAATTATAAGGGTATGAGATCATGAGCCAATGATGTTGGTGTAGTCTTTTTAAAATGCAGAAATGTCATGCTTCAGTTCATCACCACATTCCCTTCTTAGGGCTTGCAGTGGGTGTTCCAAAATGTGATTGCTATACTGAAAAGTACACAAAGAGACCACTTAAATTTTTATTCAAATATTTTAAAAAGTTGATAGACAAAATTATTCCAATTTCTTGTAGTGATTGCTGAAGACAATCTCCCCCCCACCCCCTTTTCCATATACAAAGTTTTATATTCTTTAGTAGCCTGTTTCACTAAACTAAGCTATCTGTGTCTAGCAGTTGGATCAAACAGCCTGGAAAGAGTTCAGGGTTTTAACTGCTCATGTTGCTAGGCACTATTTCTCATGATTAAAACTTCATATTTGTTCGGGAAAGGTGAGTACCTAACATGACAAACTTTTCCTGAAGAAAATATTATTAACATGATTAGCAGTAACTTCCTACCCACTTATTTGCTCTTTCACCTCTTAACTCATATAGCACCAGAGTTTTTGCCCAAACTTACTACTCATGGTTGGAGTGTCAAAAGGTACATGGGCATTAACAGCATCAAGTAGGGAGTTTGTTTGTTAGTTCTTAAAGCTTACCTGCATAAGCCAAGCACTTGCGCAGCCCTCTACTACCTGACCAATTTGATACTGCCACCAGCCCCATTCAGACATCAGGACAAGGTAGTGTGGCTTATGGGGAAAGTCTGTCTTAACATTTACTTTCCTTCTGGAGTAAGAGGGGTAGGAAATTTCTGGCTTCTAGCTGCTTCTGTAGATACAAAAAGACTTCTGCCATTGTGCAAGGCAAGAAGTATTTTTCAGAATAGGGGAATGAACATCCAAGACAGGAAGCATTAAAGTCACACTCCACCGTAACACCACAGCTCTATACTTCTCTCCTCATTTCAGTATGCCTTGTGTCTGCTAAACACCTACATGTACATAACTTCAACAGGGGAAAGCATGAATAGTCATACCCCTCTATAGTAGAGGAATCAGTTCACCAAAAGCTCAACAAGGAAGAGTAATTTTCACTTTACAGGCAAGTGATGCTCTCAAATGGCTGAGCACAAATATCCTTTCACCAGTCTTTTCCCACTCCACATCTCAGAGCAGGGAGGTGTCACTCTTCATTTTATGAAGTGATACAAGTCCATAGAACTCTGAAGAAATGTAAAGTCTTCTTTTTGGGACTGAAAAGCAGACATGAGTATGCAAAGGAGGCAGAGGGGATTAAAGTACAATTTTAAAATACCATCATACCCTGATATTACAAATAGAAATTTAGTGGTACAGTAGTTGGATGTACTAGTGCAGAGAGACTAGAAGCAGCTCCCACATGGCCATCACCTGCAGACTCAGGTGCGTGTGATTTTATCTGGAGGCATGAATCCTGTGTCTCCAAGTGTTCTAAGTGCCACTCTTCCACTAGGACGGATCACCAAGTGGGTTATACTGCCATTATTAAGGGACATCCGAAGCCAGCCTTCTGGGGGGAACTGTAATGCTCTATTAAAAGAGAAAGCAATTAGTGTATGGTTTACTCCACAAGCATATGTGAAGAATAGCATGCATCTGACAGAACTATTGTCTATCATTTCTTCTATCTAGAACAGAACCACCCCAGTGAAGCTGTCAGCCTCCAGCATTTATAGTAGTGCTAAATATTAAAAGTAATTTATAAGGGAGGTCTCACTCAGAGGCTTGCTAGGTGAAAGGGGTCTACCATACAAAAAAGTTTGAGAACCACTGCTGTATACCAAGCAGCTCACATGCAGAATCTCTGCCTATTGCTGTCTTTGAAAAGTTGATATTGTGTGTTCAAAGTTAACATGAAAGCATATATGGCTTTGTTAATCAGTGGCCACTCCAGCAGGCTTTTATAAAAGAGTGCAACAGATTAATGTAGATTGGACATGGAAAGCTTAAAAAAACCTGTTGCCAGGAGAGCTTTGAGTAACCTAATAAAACAAGATGACAGCTGCCCTAGATTCAAGACCAAGGAGCCAGTGTAGAAGTTTTCAACTTTGGTATTGTGGTTACACTCCTTGAAAAGAAAGGTTCTCAGAGGAAAAGCAGCTGATAGGAAGGAAACGACAAACTATATCATGCACTTGATGTAGAGGCTCTTGTTTAGCAGTCCTTTCCCAGCTCTAATAGGATAGTTTACTCCCACAATTACTAACTGAACTTGGCACATTAAATTATAGCACAACACCTGGAGACAGTATTAGAATACTATGCCAGAGTAAGACTATAGCTTTGACTGCTGCAGCTCAAACCATTAGTGGCCACAAACATCAACACCAATTAAAAAGTATTATTTTATACTGTGGCTTCCCACAGAGTGCAAAAATGTTCTGCTGCGGTAGTCAAACTAATTTTAAACTAGACGTAGAGAGGTGGGGAAAGCAGGGAGGGAATGGAGTGAAGGGGAGCCACAGCATAATTTAAGCGGAGTCCTCAGCTGCAGAGAATTGGTGGTTAGGGAAGGTTATGACCTGGAGGTTCACAGTGAGAAGGACATGAGATGGGGTGAGCAAGTCCACTGAGAACTTTAGGAAACCAGGCAGGAGAGTGAACTGGAGTCATAGGTGCATAGGAAGTCAATGAAGATGACAGGATATAATCCCCTTTGTGCAGAAAAGTAGTCTGGCTCTAACCTCAGCTTTCTTCAACAAGGAGAAATAGCACTGTTTACCTTGCCAATAAGTACTAGAGTTTTTAAAGCACCAAAGAGGGCACACTAATATAGCTCACAGCAGAGAAACACAGATCTATGGTTTTAACAGAGTATCTGCTTACTAGAATAGAATAGCATGAATGCTTTGTTGCTAGTGAATGGCAACTGTCCTGCTCACAAGGCAAATAATTCGTTAGGCCAGAGCCTGTAGAGAAGAATGGTAGCTGGGTAAAGACCTAACACTATCCCTCCCCAGTTCCTGAGCCACCTTGCTGCCCTAGCGGTAAGGGGTTTTTTCCCCCCATTGACATTAAATGCTTTTGGGAAATAAATTTATTTAGCTGCAGGAATCCTGAACTGCTGACACAAAGGTGCTAGTTCTGTTTTAAGGCAAGATGAACCACTGGGTATGCATGTAATCAAGTTTGAGTCCAACTAAAAGCCACCTCAAAATACCTGCATACCACCGAGGCCTGCATAAAGTTAAACTTTCTATTACTCTACAAACATTTTGTATTTGTCCAAGTTTCTCTTGACAGCAGTCCACACCTGAGTTGTGCCAAAAACTAGGACAGCGTTAATGATCTGATGTTAATATAAAACCTAGAAAATCAGTCCCAATTCTCAGTACTCTGTACTAGTCTCTCATTATTAATTCAGTGTGGATGTTCAAAATTATTTTAAAATCCCTTTTTCATATCTGTAGATTAATCTTCTGATCATGTGTTGTAAGCACAGCTGCTCAGAGAACCAGGCACTCATCCCCTCCAGTCACTTCAAACCTGTTAACTGATTTCCTAGCTGTAATGGACTAGAGACAGTGCAGTGCACTAACCCAATTTAAAAAGGTTAAAGGTTTGACATTTAAATGTGCAGGTGGGTATTTGGTCCCTCATAAATTACCTGCAAACTATGTAGCGGATCACATTGGCATGGCAAACAAAAATCTCATAGCTGTCCTCTTCCTGTTTTGCATCAGCCCTATGAATATAGTTTCGGAAAGCAGCCTCAATACGAGCCCCATCTTCATAATACTGCTGATGACAAGAGAGTTTGTAAGTAGACACTGAAACAGATCAAACCAGCCATGAAGCTACGTGCACCTTCAAAAGGGGTGCTGATTTTGGCTATGGCTACACTACAGCTCAAGCTGACATAAATTATGTCGCTCCTGGGTGTGAATTAGCCACCCTCCTGACTGACATAATTTATGGCAACATAAGCACTGGTGTGGACAGCGCTATGTCAGCAGTAGAGCTTCTCCCACCAACATAACTACCGTCACTCTCAGGAGCTGGAGTAATTAAGCCAACAGGAAAGCGCTCCCCCCCCCCCATCAGCTCAGAGCAGCGACAATAGAGACCTTTCCAGTGCCGCTGTAAGCTCTCTAGTGTAGCCGTAGCCTTAGACAGTTATAATTCCTTTAGGGAAAAATAGCTTAGCCTCAAACCTGGCCAAGCGGCGAACAGAACACTGCCAGGTTACTATGGGGAATTTAAAGTTATGACCAAATATTTTAAAATATAGGACAGGTAAAAGGTATGGAGTGATCCAAGGCCTAGGACATACAGCCTACAAACAAACAAACCAGTTAATTAAAGACTGGACTATGCAGATTATTTATATATAAAAAATATAAACTTACCACAGCTTCTGGTTTCCAGTGAGATACTGGAGGGACTGGTTCTATAGGAGCTCCTTCTCTTAGCAGGTCAGTACTAACTTTTTTGACCCCTGGAAATGAAGTACACATTCAGAAAGTGAAGTAAAAGCCACTTTATAGGCCAGTTCACACACAGACCAACCACATAATTTCAGTCAGTAAGAAAGTCCTTTTACATTTACTGCAAGTTGCACATTTTTTCATAGTCTTTATATGCAAAGAAACTTTCAAGTTACAGCCAAAAAATTAACTCCAAACATTACAGTCTTCTTGACTTCCCATCAGGGATTGCAAGTGAGGCTCTCCAAACTTAACATGCTTAGTTACCTATGGAGCCAAGTTCATCCCTGAAGCCAAAGAATTTGATCCAGGAACACCCTGAACACTAATGTAGCCTTGAACACTAATGCATTTTGAAGAGCTGCATTTATTATGTTGTGAATCTGAAACCTCATATATGTGGTGGTTTAGTCTGCTAGAAAATTATTATTTTAGTATAATCTTTAATCATTTGTCTACCAACTGAGACATGAATTCTTGCAGCCCTCAGACAATTAAGGTTCAGGTCAACAAAGATTTGCCTACATGTGGAAAACCACGCATCTTAATGCATATAGTTAAAAAGTGTACCTCCCTGTAATATAACCTCCCTTAGACTGAAGGGAAGTCTTTGTTCTGCTTAGACTGTTCTACATCCATAGACTGCTAATAAGATTAGTTCAAATTCCATTCCTCTTCCCTTCTCTCTCTTTTGAATGAGCCATGCCTACCAGTCAGTATTCCAAGATGGACTTACTTTTAAAACCAATAAGGTATGTCAGGTTGTCTGTGATCACTGTGGGGTTTTTTTGTTCACACATTTCAACATGAGGCATTAGAATTCATCTGGGCTCTCTTGCCATCAACCTAACCCAAGAATCCTTACCACCATCTACAGGCAGGAGTGAAACCACACCTCAGAACAGCTGCTATCTTTATCCATCACCCTTTCAGTATGCTACCACCTCCTCCTCCTCCTTTAATTTAAAGTGACAAGCACTGCACACAGCAGCAACCAGTACACACTTTCCATACAAGAGTGGCTAACCCAGTCACAACACTGTCCTGTATTAATTCCAACAGCTCTTGGAGAAATGATCATTAGCATTCTCTCCCTTTCAGCAGAGTTGCACTTCCAGACGCAGGTCTGTGGCAGTCAGTAAGCATTCTTGGTTACAAGCTAACTATTCCAGCCTCTCCTCCTAAACATTCTGAAAGTACAAAGAGCAAACTGCCAATGTCTCCTACACAGTAATACATTCAGGTATCGACCACTCAGAGGGGTCAGCTCACTCTTTAAATTGCAGCTTCATTTCTACTTCATCTTTATGACTATTTCATTTTTAAATTAAAAAGTTAATTTACAAAGTGTACAGTGGTCTAGGATATGGCTACACTTCAACTGAACACTACATGTCAAAAGGTGCAAAAGAAGCAATCATAAGACAGCATTATGCTATCAAACCCCACTTACCTGGAAGATGCTTGCTGATGATGTCGGTTGTTTCCATTGCTCTGGTCATAGAGGAGTGGATAATTGTATCAAATTTCAACCCCAAACTTGCCAGCCTGCGCCCAGTCAGCTCTGCCTGCTCACGACCTTAAGAGTGAGATTAGCTATATAATAAATTGCTGATATTTTGCTCTTTATATTTAACAAATCATCCTTCTATGCCAGCCCTGATGGTAAGTAATGCATCCTTCCTTCCAGCAGTCAATGCTTTTAGCAGCATCACCACCAAGAGACCAGGCTTGCTAGTTGCCAAGCTCCAATTCACATTACACAGGCTGGAAGGGATTTCTGTTGGTTAGGCCAGATCCAGTTCTTTTAGTTTCTGATTCTCTACTTCAATGGGAAGCACTGAAGAGAGGACCTCACCCATTAGCCACGGTCCTTGCTTTTTAAATCCCACAAGGTGAACCACTTCCTCACTGGGCCCATGCAAATAGCTGTTACTGTAGCTAGGTCTTCAATTTGCCAGTCACTTTCTACCACCCCTACATTCTAGGAATGCAGAAGAAGGAGAATTGTGTGCATGTCTGGTAGTCCTGCTTGAAACAAAGGCTGCAGATATGTTAGCTTGGAAGGAAACATGCATTATCCACTAATTGAGCTTCCTCAGATGTTACTTGTAAGATGAGAATAAGTTTTTACCTACTATCCCAGGGTATTTAAAATCTTAAATAAGCATAGATGGATAGAAGGGTAGATGGTTGAAGGAGACATATGACCAGACAATTGCAGAGCCAAGAATATAAGCCAGGAATCTGCTATTCTAACCACTGTTATTGTCTCATCAGATGTGTATTTAATATATTCACACCTTTAATCAAATTTGCTCTTGAGCATGCAAATTAAAACTCAGAAAGCATCCAGATTAACATCTGGTACCATGTTTTCAGCAACTGAAGCAGCATCACATACAGAAAATTCTTGCCCTTTCAGGGAAAAAGGGTATAAAAACACCAAAGATGTTTACCACTCTTTTTTAAATTAAACAGCTACAGAATTCTAGTCAGTGCTACTTACAGTTTTTGATATCCAGACATATGCATTAGCCAAGTACAGATTAATTTAGGTATCAGTATACAAACAGATTGTCTCATCTCATCTCAACAAATGGGGGTTTATTAATGTAATTCCCTGAAGCCTCATTAGAGATAAGGATGAAGCAAGGAGCATATATAATGATTCTCTAACTACGAGCACTCCAACTGAAAAGACACACAAGAAAGCCAGAGAAAAAAAATCTAGTTAACAGCTACATGAAACGCCATTTAGTTATTTTCATCACCAGAGTCAAAAGGTGTGGCCTGCATAATAAAATCCCATATAGAAACCCATTTCCAAGACTTTAGAATCCAGAATAGTCATCCTGGGTCTTGAATTTAACTCAAAATTTCAGCCAAGGGAAATTTAAAAAAAATCTGCTGTGAAAGTTTAGCTCAAAGTCTCAAAGGAAACCAGTACGAAGCGCTGAAGCATGATTACTGCACAGGTGGCGGCATGTTTGATATATGCCTAAACATGCATTTTATTTATAGGATGGGGGGGGGGGGGACGACACGACAAACTTATTTTGGCCTATATATGTTCAAAGGATCCAACATCCTAAGTAGGAAGTTGGCAATAGGATCCAGAGCAGAACTGGTTGCGTTAACGTATGAGATTAGTGACAGACAAAGAACCTCTTTCTCTATGAAGCTGCACAATCAAGTAGGGTCCTAGTCGCACATACCCAGTTGTGTCAGAGTTCTGTCTTTATCAATCCGGCCATCCAAGTTGTACTGAGAATGGCGGATAAGGAATATGTGTCTGGTAGCTTTTGCTTTGCAGTGATCTAGGCGGGAAGCAAGCTCTTCTTCCCCAGTCTCTTCATTTTTCTTTTTCCGGTTGATAAGAGCCAGTGGCTCACGTCTAAAAATATTAAAACAAGTCATTTTTATATGTGGCAGACGAAAATGTTACAAACAGGGACTCCCGCCTCAATTGATTTCAGTATTTGGAGGATCTAAAGATTTTTTCCCCCAATTATGTTAGCAAAAGTTTTTATCAAACATTTAACTCTTCTCTGAAATACCCCAAAAACCCATATACAACACATTCGAGTTTTACACCCTATCTAGCTGAAGCCAAGCTAGCACCACCCACCTACCTGAGACTCATGCTACCTATTAGTCAGAATATAGTATAGTTGTAATTTAGTTCTCAGCGGGAAAAAATCCCTATAAACACTAGTAAGGGATTCAGGCATGCTTTGACAGACTATTACTCCTGAGGGCATTCTGCACCAAAAAATTAAAAATTCTGCACACAATATTTTAAAATTCTGCAAGTTTTATTTGTCAATAAATAAATGCAGAGGCTCCAGCACGGGTGTGGGGAGCACAGGCCACTGGCTGTACGAAGGTGGGAGATCACCCTGCAGTTCCCCCACCCCAGGGACATGGATTCAGTAGTAAGGCTGCACCCGACCCTGACACAGCACAAGGCCTGGGCCTGCCCCAGAAACTCCTTGGGGCCCTGCCCCTCTGCGCCAGGCGCACCAGGTGTGGGGCAGACAGGCTCAACCAGGCAGGATCCAAGTGGGGAGGAGCTCAGTGTGCAGGGATCCAGGTGGGGGTGAGAGGATTCTGTGTGGGACAATCTAGGTGTGGGGGACCTGGATGCACAGAAGCTTGTTGGGGGAGGTTCCAGGTGCAGAGGCAGGGGGCTTCCAGATGAAGGTAGTTGGGGCTCAAGGGAAGGGTGTGGGGGTCTGGGTGTTGGAAAAGTGGGGCTTAGTAGGGGGGATCTGGGTGCAGCTAGTTGGTGGTCACTGGCATGGGGGCCTGGATGTGGGGGCTCACAGTGCAAGGGGTGGGGTGTGGTTTGGGTGCAGGGATGGGAGTCTGGAGGTAGGGGTTGAGATTCAGTGTGGTGGGGTTTAGGTATGGAGGGCTAGGGGGGTTCTGGATGTACCAGGTGAGGCTTGGCAGGGGTGTCTGGGTGTGGGAGGTCCAAATGCACAGGGGTTGGGAGGCTGGGGGAGCAGCTCCCTGTATAGTGACCCCTCCCCCACAGCTGAGGAGTGATGGAGGTAGGAAGCAGTGGAGGATGCTGAGCTTCCTGCAGCTGGGGGAGGTTTCTGGGGGTGGGTATGACACAGCCCCAGCCACTTCTTGCAAAGGAATAGGAAGTCCTGTCCTTTCCTGCCTCCAGCCTGGCTGAGACTAGCAGCTGATCCCGGCTCAGGGTAGGAGCCACTGGCTGCAGCATCCCCAACCCCGCAGTGATTTACCTCTCCGCCCAGGTGCCTGAAATGATGTACCTGCACAGCTAGGGAGTGGTGTGTGACTGCTCTTTCAGTTTCCCTTTGTTTCCCTGTCATAAAGTCATTTTTCTGTGGGGAAGCAAAGAAATCTGTGGGGGATATGAATTCTGCGCAGTGGTACTTTATGGCATATATTAAAGTACATCCAAGTTACATTCTGTTAGTTTGGAGGAGAGGAGCATAAGCGAGAGCATCTTTGAAATATCTGATTATTAATTTTACTCTTGCCTATTGAGTAGTTACCCTTGGGTTTCCACTGGAGTGTGAATGTCAAGTTAGATGGTATTTTATGCGTAGAGAAAAAGAAATCTGAATGGAATATTCAGCAAAATCTTAATTTTACCTGTCCAATCTTGCAACACCCTATTCCCTACTTGATTCTGAAATTCATTAGAGTGGGAGATCTGATTCAAACTGTTGTATTATCCATCTATTTAGTGAACTAAAATTATGAACAGTAGGTATGGCGGAGCAACACATTCAGAAACAGGACTCACAGATTGAATCAATTAACTAGGAAAACTCAGACAATGCTAGTTCCAGACAGCATAACGTCAATTTTTGCCTTATATTTGATTAACACAGAACAGATCTACATTTCTAGAAGGAAAGAAAAAACCCTTCTTGTTCATTTAGCTTCTAGCCAGTGAAACAGGATTGCCAAGAATATGCTGGTACATATCAGGTACCTGTATCAGGAAAACAAAATCATAACCTGTGTTTGTATAGACATTTAATTCTTTGTTCTTGTTTGCTAGAAGCACTGGTTAAGCACGTGTCAACAACTGATTCTCTACACCAGCTAAAAATATTTCTTGCATCCTACTCTATGTTTACCTTTTCTTTGATATGCTACTGTACTAAATTAAGACATAATTAGACATATGGCTCAATTAGTGTTCAGAGTACTATTCAGGTATACAGGAAATTCACAGTTGAGCATACACTAACCCACTTCTTAGTAGTGCAACACATTGGATGTCACTGCAGTACTTACATATGGAAGAACCACCACTGACTGAATCCCCCTGCATAAACCAGGTACAAAGGTGCAGGTAGAGCCTACAGTGGGACTGGGATCTTGCAGGACCTATTGCCATAATAGCGAGAGCAAGTAAAATGTACTTTGATGCATGCAGGATTGGATGGTCAAAAAAACCCAAACCAAACAGAAAGAAAAGGAGTACTTGTGGCACCTTAGAGACTAACCAATTTATTTGAGCATGAGCTTTCGTGAGCTACAGCTCACTTCATCGGATGCATACCGTGGAAACTGCAGCAGACTTTATATACACACAGAGATCATGAAACAATACCTCCTCCCACCCCATTGTAGGGAGAGTGGTCACTTTGGATGAGCTATTACCAGCAGGAGAGTGAGTTTGTGTGTGTATGGGAGTGGGGGGGTGAGAAAACCTGGATGTGTGCTGGAAATGGCCCACCTTGATTATCATGCACATTGTAGGGAGAGTGGTCACTTTGGATGAGCTATTACCAGCAGGATAGTGAGTCTGTGTGTGTGTGTTTTTTGGAGGGGGGTGAGGGGATGAGAGAACCTGGATTTGTGCAGGAAATGGCCCACCTTGATTATCATGCACATTGTGTAGAGAGTTGTCACTTTGGATGGGCTATTACCAGCAGGAGAGTGAGTTTGTGTGTGGGGGGGTGGAGGGTGAGAAAACCTGGATTTGTGCTGGAAATGGCCCAACTTGATGATCACTTTAGATAAGCTATTACCAGCAGGACAGTGGGGTGGGAGGAGGTATTGTTTCATGATCTCTGTGTGTATATAAAGTCTGCTGCAGTTTCCACGGTATGCATCCGATGAAGTGAGCTGTAGCTCATGAAAGCTCATGCTCAAATAAATTGGTTAGTCTCTAAGGTGCCACAAGTACTCCTTTTCTTTTTGCGAATACAGACTAACACGGCTGTTACTCTGAAACCAAACAGAGTGCAGTAATTTGCAGAAAAACAATCTTTTTTTTAAAAAATAAAGGTTTTAAAACAAATTTGAGCAAGGGATAGAAATATCTGAGGTCTATTGTAACAGGAGTTAAAGTATTTTTTACATGATTTAAGCAAGTTTTTTTAATTCTTTTAGTGGTAAAAATTGTGTCTGAATTCTATTTATATATAGACTATATTAACGGACCTTTTTGGGGGGTGGGAGGGGGATTAGTAGCATGGGGAAATCTCTCTCTCTTGTGGGATTTACAGGTGGGAGCATGATAAAAATACAAGAAACAATGCGGGAGCAAAACTGGGTATTGCGGGATGGGACAGGAGAGGGATTTAAAAAGTAGTCCCGCATGGGGTTCTAGGGGCAGGCAAAGAATAGTTCTCATGAACCCTTGTATACAGCATTATATGAAAATCTTTAGAGAACAGATATAGTCTCAACCCTGAATTTTCTTACTCTCCTAGTTTTAGGTCCTCTGTATCTTGACTGCATTCTGGAAAGAATATTTACAGAAATATGCTAACATAGTTTCACATTTCAGCATTGGCAGAATCATTAAGCTACTGCTTGAAGTCCAATATTCCCGTGGATCTGTAAAGATGTAAAAGTGGCAAATAAACTTGGGCATTTGTATCACCTGTATGCTATAACTGCATTAGCATTAAGAAAAGGAGGACTTGTGGCACCTTAGCATTGTGTGTGCTAAGCTATGCACTATAATAGTATCTGTTTAGCCAATCTATGTTCATTAGTTTAATATTATTCACATCATGAGCAGCATGTCTACCTGTTCTAGATATCAGCTACACAGGAAAGCCATTCCTGCACAAGTACTAGAAGAGTTATCACCTCTGAATCTTGTTAATTTATAGGAGGGAGGGGCTGTTTGTGCAAATTTAACACTCACTGAAGATGACAGAAAGATGTGCTGAGATCTAGACAGCCAGCTTCCCTCAAAACCTTACCAAAGTGCCTCAGTCTTGAACCTGGAAACCACCTTTAAGGGTGAAAGGGAAGTTCAGTAATCCTGGTCCATTCAGCTCTTTGCTTCTCTGCAGAGACTGTCAACAAACCTATTGTCCAAACAGCCTCAACACTGCAGTGGTGGCTTTTACTGATGTGAACTAGATCAAAACAAAATTCAGATATAGGGAAGCAGGAGGAACAGGCTGAAAGATACTCCATTTTAGAATTACTTCATAGAATATCAGAGTTGGAAGGGACCTCAGGAGGTCATCTAGTCCAACCCCCTGCTCAAAGCAGGACCAATCCCCAACTAAATCATCCCAGACAGGGCTTTGTCAAGCCTGACCTTAAAAACCTCAAAGGAAGGAGATTCCACCACCTCCCAAGGTAACCCATTCCAGTGCTTTAACACCCTCCCAGTGAAAAAGTTTTTCCTAACATCCAACCTAAACCTCCCCCACTGCAACTTGAGACCATTACTCCTTGTTCTGTCATCTGCTACCACTGAGAACAGTCTAGATCCATCTTCTTTGGAACACCCTTTCAGGTAGTTGAAAGCAGCTATCAAATCCCCCCTCATTCTTCTCTTCTGCAGATTAAACAATCCCAGTTCCCTCAGCCTCTCCTCATAAGTCATGTGTTCCAGTCCCCTAATCATTTTTGTTGCCCTCCGCTGGACGCTTTCCAATTTTTCCACATCCTTCTTGTAGTGTGGGGCCCAAAACTGGACACAGTATTCCAGATGAGGCCTCACCAATGTCGAATAGAGGGGAACGATCACATCCCTCGATCTGCTGGCAATGCCCCTACTTATACAGCTCAAAATGCCATTGGCCTTCTTGGCAACAAGGGCACACTGTTGACTCATATCCAGCTTCTCATCCAATGTAAGCCCTAGATCCTTTTTGCAGAACTGCTGCCTAGCCATTTGGTCCCTAGTCTGTAGCGGTGCATGGGATTCTTCCGTCCTAAGTGCAGGACTCTGCACTTGTCCTTGTTGAACCTCATCAGATTTCTTTTGGCCCAATCCTCTAATTTGTCTAGGGCCCTCTGTATCCTATCCCTACCCTCCAGCATATCTACCTCTCCTCCCAGTTTAGTGACATCTGCAAACTTGCTGAGGGTGCAATCCACGCCATCCTCCAGATCATTAATGAAGATACTGAATAAAATCGGCCCCAGGACCGACCGTTGGGACACTCTGCTTGATACTGCCTGCCAACTAGACATGGAGCCATTGATCACTACCCATTGAGCCTGACGATCTAGCCAGCTTTCTATCCACCTTACAGTCCATTCATCCAGCCCATACTTCTTTAACTTGCTGGCAAGAATACTGTGGGAGACTGTGTCAAAAACTTTGCTAAAGTCAAGGAATAACAGTCCACTGCTTTCCCCTCATCCACAGAGCCAGTTATCTCGTCACAAAAGGCAATTAGATTAGTCAGGCATGACTTGCCCTTGGTGAATCCATGCTGACTGTTCCTGATCACTTTCCTCTCCTCTAAGTGCTTCAGCTATCGTCAATTTGCTTGTTTCCAGCAGAAAACAATATGAGCTTAGAAGACAGCTTTCTGCTTTCAGTTTACTAAGTCAGCCCCAGGCCCTTCCAACAGCACTTATTTTTAACTTAGTTTTAGTGCATCTATTTATCCTCTATTTAGATCCCGCTCCCCTACCACACAGCTGCTTTAAGCCTCCCTCTTTCATTCTCTCACACTGCACAAAGTAACCCTCCTGCAGCTCACACAGATTAGCCCCATTGCTATCCTGCTGCCAATACCAACATTGCACTCTACCACCATAAACCTTGCCCAAATCTTCCACAAATTAGCCCTCATGGTTCTGTTTCTCCACCAGACACACAGTAATCATCTCCATCTCATATAAATCATTTTACTACTACTCCCTGTCTCAACACACACAAAGTAATCCTCCTCCTCCTGATCCCACAGCACAAAGAACAATCAATTTCTTCAGTGCATTACATATTTTGCTTCTCCAGTTAACACACATCTGTGTATTTGTTTTATGCATTTTTATAAGGAATAGTACTTGGACTCTGGCTGAATAAAATTAGTCTGGTCACAGAGAGTTGCTGCTTAACTGAACTGTGATTTTTGCGGTCAACAGCCCCCATGAGTAGCTTTAATAACATTTGATCAATATTTTGATTTGATAAACACACTACTCTACTAAATAAAGAATGAGCCTCATATGCTTTTAAAAGATGAGAGATTTCTGAAATTGTTTCCTTTTCTCCAACGGTAAGACATTAGAAAAAACATGCCCCATAAGGAAGATTCATGTCTATAATATATTTTACAGGACTACTTTTGTTCTACTAGTGAACTGTCTTATAAAAGATGCATGGGTAAGACAAGTCTGCAAGGATGGCTGTCAAAATTCATACTTGGAAAGCTGATCCTACCAAGTGTGGTGAAAAATACACAAATGAAAAACCCAGGGCAATTTTGATATATTACTACAAAGCAATTTATACCTCAGGGAACAACAGAAATATCAGTAATTTTAAGAACAAATCCTAACTAGATAGTCTAGCTCAACACTACTTCCGTATTAAACCAATCTTTAGGTTTTGATGCATAGGAAATTTTTAAAACTACTCCTAGAAGTTTGCAGCTTGAGTGGGTTCCTTTATGAACTTACTTTTTTTTTTTTTTTCCTTCAGAGACCTAAAGACCAACAAATTTAAATCTGCAACAGGGCCATTCTCTTCTAAAAGTCTTCTAAATTTGACTGGACAGGGGTTTTCTAGCAGGTGTAAGTAACAGTGCTCAGACTTTCAATTCCAGCCTGATTAAGTGACACATGCTCCTGTTTCAAAGACAGTTGTCCTTTCACCCCTTCACCTCCCCAGATCTAGAGATCATTGAGACCAATTATCTATTCTGACTGCTCTTGCATGTTGCATCTTTAAAGGGGAGAATTCCTGATGATTCACTTATTAATACGTTATTCTTAAGAGACTCAAAGAAAAATTTCCAGTACTCACTAAGACGACTTCAAGTCACACACTGCCTTTAAGAAGTTGAATCAAAGCTACTGGAAACAACTTGAAGTACGACAATTCTGAAATAAGATTTTTCCTTAGATTTTTTCCATACAGATTTCTAATTCTCATTTTCCATTAAATAGAAGCTCTCTAGGGTGACATAACAAAAGTAACATTCTATATGGAGTAGAGATAAGGCCAGTCTTATTTTAATTAGACACTTTAGTTCTTAGAGAACCAGATTTAAACCAAAGTAATAGTCCATGCTTAGTGTGATGAAGTGTTTTCAACTTTCATGTAAAAGCTTATTGGAGTTAATCTGCATTAGTTCTTACATAGTCTGCAGTTTCTAGCTTCAAAAACTAAACTCCAAAAAAGTGGCAATTATGTTTCTCTATTCCCCACAGTAGACATCCTAATTTATGCATGTGATAATGAGCAATCAAATTTGCAGAAGTAAACTTTTCCAAGAAGCACTGACCAATTGTGTGCTATGTGCGTGTATATTTAGCAACCTTAACTATAGGTTACGGCCAGCTCTAGCTGTAATTAATTTCAGAAATACACTTTTTGGACAGCCACAGTAAAAGGCTGCACTACCAGTTAGAGTCACAGAGATTGACATCTGGTCTGACCTGTATATCACAGGCCACCACCACCCAGCACTAAACTCAACGATTGAAGCTAGACCAAAGTACTCCAGCCAACAGGAAACTAGACTATTATGTGCCACAAGCATAGATAGGCAGCACCAAGGTGCACCAGTGCCAAAAGCCCACTCAATGATAGGGAAATGATTGAGATACTTCCAGATAATCCTGGCAAGTAACCTGCACCCACACACTGCAGAGGAAGCCAAAAAAAACCCCAACAACTAAGATCACTGCCAACCTGACCTGGGGGAAATTCCTTTCTGACCTCACATAGTTAAACTCTGAGCACATGAGAAAAAAAAACAGTCAGCCAAGCACCTGAGAGAATGCTCATTGACACCTGAGAGCTCTGGCCTTCTCCATCCAGTGTCCCATCTCTGGCCATGGCTATCCCTGATCCTTCAGAGGAAGGATATTAAAAAAAAAAACAGAATAGACTGGAGATGGAAAAAAATCCCTTCATGACTCCTGCACGTGGCCATTTGAACCCTTGAAGCATGAGCTTTTAGGAACATAAAACAAACCACAAATGAGAAGCAGGGTTGCTGAGCCCAGCCTCCTACCATCACAAGCTAATGAAAACGTCCTATCACATGGCTATGTTAGAGAACTTTGAGTAGTATATCAAACAATGAAAAGGTAGTATAAAGAGCAGCTCAAGTGAATTTGTGACATATAACTTGGCTAGTCACCCATCACTACACTAAATGGTGTCTGCCCTGATAGATGTATCATCTACACTGCAAAAAATAATCCAGATCTCTCATATATTGAAAACGACATGTTTTTGTGGCAATCTACAAGTCATTCCCCCACTCTAGCAGTAGAGAGATCAACTGAAAACCCAACTATTTTCGTATCACTTAGAGGGCTCAAGTGAGATCAGAAACCCGCTTGTGCTAAGTACAGTACATAAAAATTGTGAGCTCTTTGAAGCAGGAAGTGACTCACCTTTTTCGTTATTAAAAGTG
Organism: Lepidochelys kempii; assembly: GCF_965140285.1. NCBI lineage: Eukaryota > Metazoa > Chordata > Testudines > Cheloniidae > Lepidochelys > Lepidochelys kempii. Next base: position 17,626,103 of record NC_136394.1, on the reverse strand, counting down.
GCAAAGGGTGGGAGTAAAGAAGCATTACACTCACTTTACAGATGGGCAACTAAAACAGACAATAAGTCACTTGCTCAAGGTCACCCAGGATGTCTGTGATAGATCTAGGAACTGAACCTGAATCTCCTGAGCTCAGCATCTTAACTTACAGAGAGGAAGGATAGACTTGTGGTTATTACAACCTCTGCAAGTGCTTGTCCATTTAGAAATAGATTTTAAGTCCCACAATTGCCCAATCTTCTAGTTGTTGTCTAAAATGGTTTGCTTTCAGAGCATAGTTTACTATAGTACTCTAATTTTGGCTACTATTCACAAGGGCTAGAGTCAAGTTAGCAATCCGAGTAACCATCTGTAGCTGCTCTGTAGTCTGTGTCAAGTGATTTGGTATGGTGTCAACTAAAGTCATCACAGTAAACAAATGGCCTCATCACAAAAAGTTCATAACTGGCCCTTGTGATGCAGGTCTGAATACAGCAGCCAAGAATGGATTGGGAATAAATTGATCTACCCTCCCCACTGCAAGTAGGCCTCCATGTCAGAGAGAGGGCATACTAGTGGGCATATTAAGTTTGATTTCAGTCTGCTACAGTTGTTATATAGTTAAGTACATTGCTAGTGAAAGGAGCAAGGTTGACTGAAGTACTAGAAATAAACTTCAGTTGCACACAGAAGTAAATATGGGTAATTAATCATGTGGATTCATCAGCACATGAATTCTACAAATAGTCAGATACGCTATTTGGCCACATACCTACACACACACACACCCCAAAGATAACTAAAAATAACTATTTAAAAATGCATCATTGCTTTGAGATTTTTAAATTACATCTATCTAGCACAATCTTTAGGCATATTAGATTGGATAATGCCTCATGTTTTGATTCGAACACATTATACAATCAAAACAGCCTGCTAGGATTTTACTTTGGATTTTGTTTTATTAAACTGGAGTCTGGCATACAAATCTCTCTGGGGAGATAATTACACCAGACAGGAGCTCAATGAGCTCAAGCTTGATACTTATACTTGCCCATTTTAACTGCAAAGTATTTATTATAATGAACAATACAGATGATTAGTCATTAGCTGAATATAGTCAGTCCCCTAGAGAGGCAGGCAAATTAAGTTCATTAGAATTAAAGAAAAAAAAATCTAAATCTGATTTGCAGTTGCAGAGATTAACCAAACAGTATGTTTGATATCTGCATAATCAAAAGTTTACTATCCACAAAAGCACTCTGATAGATTCAGTCCTATATATATTAAGCCTTTTTATGATACAAGATATTAAGATAATTTTTTACACAAAATGGTTAATTTAATAAAAACCGAATAATGCAAACAGACTAATTACTGCAATTTCTGATACTGCATACACTTGGACTTCACAGTCTCCCTATTCCAAAGAATTAGTAGGATACATTTACTGAGCCAAAAAGGAGAAATGACTTGTGTACGTCTATACCATAGAGAGGACTATGAATTCCATAAATTAAAAATGAAGAAGGTATTCCTACAGAATATTTAGGCTCTATAAAGACACAAATTACTTAACATTATTAACCTCAGTATTTTAGCTTTATTTAAGTTTCGGATAATTCTACCTTCCTACAGTTCCTCCTGAAATTTCAATTACCTGAATTCACTTCCTGTTTTAAATTGTTGCATAGTTCAGTGCTGCTAAGAGCTATTAGTTGCCACAGAGAAAGTTCCACCACAGAGAAAGTTATACCTCAATGGCAGCTGAGCAGACCCCTCTATATAGTCTGTGGAGTACTTTGAGATCAAAGAGTCTAGGTATTAGTTATTAATTTCTCCTCCCACTCTGTTATGAAGTTGGTTATATATCATGTTCTCTTAAAACGCCCCCCAGTAGACCTATATTTATGTCCATCCCGCAGGGGCCTGCAATAATTTCACTTTCGTTATTGTAATGAACTTATATCAGGAAGGGGAATCGTCAAATGCATCCAGTGAAGTGAGCTGTAGCTCACCAAAGCTTATGCTCAAATAAATTTGTTAGTCTCTAAGGTGCCATGAGTCCTCCTTTTCTTTTTGAGGATACAGACTAACAGGGCTGCTACTCTGAAACCTATCAAATAGAGAGCGTAGACAGCAGTAGTTGAAAGATTTATCATACGTAATTATGCCTTTTGTGTGCTATTTTTCTACGTGTAAGTCGTTTAGGTGTGGCGGTGGTAGTGGAGAGGCAATGTGCTGTTTATTTGCACCCCAATACACCAGGGGTGGCTGCATTTCCAGGGTACTTACGTAATTTAAGGATGAAGCAATTTAGAAAGGCAGGCCCGCTCCCACAGCAACTTTTATCCAGCATCCCAGAACACTTTACAAACAGGGGCAAATCCTCCTCTTTTCAGACTGGGAAACTGAAGGACCGAGACATTAAGTGACTTGCCCGCAGCCAATCAGCAGCTGGACCAGGACTGGAACTCAGGAGAGTCCTGACTCCCTAATCATCTTCTCTCCTCATTAACAAAACCACAAGCGGCAGGGCGTGCGCGCCTCCCCCACGAGAGCCCATTTGGGGCCAGGCAGCCCCCTCCTGCAGGAAAGGCCTTTCCCCCCGACAGGGAGCGGGAGGGACCCTGGGTTCCCCCATGTGCATCCCCCCCACAAGGAAGAATCAAAGCGCCCCCAGTGGGGAGGACTGAGGGACCCCTCCGCCCGCCGGCAGCCCGTGTCGCCCCGGTGACGGGGAACCCGGGGCGCAGCCTGGAGGCCGCTCGCTGGGTCCCAGCGGGGGGACCCGCTGCCCAGCCCCCTAGGCCCCGGCCCCACCTGCGGGCAGACGCGGCTCGCTCCTACCTGTCCCAGTTGCTGTCCCAGGAGCCGCCCGCGCCGGCGGCTCGCTCCACCCAGCCCGGCGCTGCGGGGCAGGAGGCGGCGGCGGGGGGCAGGAGCAGCAGCCCGGGGGCGGGGGCGGGGGCGGGAGCTCCCGCCGACCGGGTCTCCGCGTCCCCCCCGGCGCCCCGGGCCGGCTGCTTGCCCACGCCCACGGCCGAGAAGAGCACGGAGCCGCCGGCCAGCCCGCAGGCGGCCAGCGCCAGCGCCCGGCGGAATGACATGGCCACGGCAGAGCCGGGGAGCGGGAGCGGAGGCGAGCCGGCACTTCCCGCCCCCCTCACAGCTCCGCCCTGGACGGGACGGGGCGCGGCGCGGGACAAGCTTCCTCCGCGCAGCGCACTGCCCGCTGGCCAGGAGGATGAATGGCAGGGGAGGGAAAGGAGGGAGCGGAAGGGCGGATGGTAAAGGGGGGAGAAGAATGAGGGAGAGGAGGAGGGGAAAAGGGGAGGGTAAGGTGAGAGGATGCGAGGCAGAAGCAGAAAGAAGAAGAGGGGGGAGAAGGAGGGAGAGAAGGGGGGAGGAGGAGGGTAAGGGAGGAGAAGAGGGAGGGGAAAGATTGAAGAAAGTATGGAAAGAGAGATGGGGAGGGTGTCCCCCAGACCATGTTATTAATTATGAGTTTGTACTGGAATATCACCCAAGAGCCCAGTCATAGTTCAGGACCACCCTGTGCTGGGCGCTGTACAAACACAGAAGGAGAAGACCGCCTTTGTCCTATATAGCTCTGTGCTTCCCTTCCCACGTGGCTGGCCGCAAGTTCGGAGCTGGTCCCTGGCCCCAGCCCTCTCCTGTGCTGACCCCCTGCCTGACATGAAGGACAGTTGTGGCTTCTCTCAGACCCTTAAGCGTTATGAACTGTATTTACATGCACAGCAGCAGCATATCCCACCCCCAGCATGCTGCACAAGCCAGTGGGAACAGTGACCAGAATATCATGAAACAGTGGCAATTAAGGAAAATAAACCAAATAGATTCTAATGGGTACTTGACTTGCATTGAGTCAGTAGGCTTGCTGACGGGATTAGGCCCTCAGTTGTGTTTCATTGTTATTTGTCCCCAGACATTAAAAACATAAGCCTTCATAGATGGTTAGAAGGGACCTCAGGAGGTCATCTAGTCCAACCCCCTGCTTGAAGCAGGACCAATCCCCAATTTTTGCTCCAGATCCTTAAACGGCCCCCTCAAGGATTGAACTCACAACCCTGGGCTTAGCAGGCCAATGCTCAAACCACTGAGCCATCCTGCACAGGTAGTTCCCTGTGCCCATATTGAGCGCCAATGAGACTCCACCTTGGTGCAGGGGGTTACCCACACAGAGATCATTGCAGAAAAAAAGCCCCAATGTGAGTATCTCTGGGCTAAATTCAGTCCCAGTGTAAAAGCAGGCACCAATCAGTTGATCCCAATAGATTTGAGCTAGCTTACACTGCAGTGGAGTGGATTTGTTGCTTAAGAGCTACAAAGGAAGTGGGTTTAAATAAACCATGCGACTCAGATACATTTTAAAAAAAAAATTGTAGAGTTGGAGATAAATTGTCTTGCACATATAACTGGCCAGTACCTACCTCCCTTAGTTTCCTGACAAACTGTTCAGCTATCACGCCCACATTTCTCTGTTGCTTATTAACAGTGCACTCCTTTCCAAAACAAATTGTGCTCCACAATTATCTAATAAATATTAACTGAGCCCTAGTACAAGTTCTTTTCCTTGAATCAGGATCCTTGTTTAGTTCTGTCAGTATTACAGTGTGCTCAGGCATAGGACAACCAAACACGGAAATTAACCACGCACATATTGATATCGATGCAATCCTTTGTCCTATATCACAATACTGCATACCCAGAATTCAGGTAAATTCTTTTCCTATCACTGTACCTCAGAACACACATCTTGGGAATGGCAGAAACACCCAAGTAGGACTGTTGCACTGGAAGTTATGCAATAACAATATAAGGGTGTTTGCATAAGGTTACATCTAAATACTTTGTTAAAGTGCTCAGCTGTTTAAACCTAGGTGCATTGTAAACTTTGAAACCATAGAATGCGGAGGCTGATAGTGCATTTAATAACCCACACAGAAGATGCCCTAGATATGGGATGTGCATAACTTTAACATATGTAAACAGGTCTCTACATTGATTTCTTAGAAGAATTAAATTCTGTGTTGGTTTATTTTCTGCAATGAGAAATCTTAATACCATGTTATATTTTCAAGCAAACTGTTGAGCAGATCAGCTATAAACTATAAAGATCAAATACGAGTTTTGTTAACATTGTTAACTATATAATGTATTTTTATATAGGGGGCCTATTGGTGGTTTCTTGGAGCAGGGAAGCAGAAGGCCTTAAGTGTCCTCCATAAGAATGACACTTATAATACTCACTCCCTTTGATCACTAAACTTCTACTAATACCTCTGCTACAAACCAAACCAAACCACAACAAAACCTAACCCAACCAGTGTTTTTACCTGCAAAACTGGGAAGTTCCAAAAACTCCATGAAGTCCATTAGAGGCTTCACTATTGCTATTAATTTTACATAGAAAGCACTTAGATACACCGGTGATAGGAGGCAGGATGAAACCCTGACTTAGGGGCTAGCTTCCTCATGTACAGGATCTCAGACAGACATACACTCAGGGAGCTAGCTGCTCCTGCTGTCTTGCTGCTGTGGCTATATTCCATTTTTAGTGCAATAGCTTGATGAGAGCTAGCTTGAGCCTGTCTCCTTATGTTGGGAATCACACCCCCAGCTGGAAGTGTAGGCAGACAGTAAACTCTTCACAACAGCAGACCTCCTAAATAGCAGCTCTCAGTGAGTACTTCTCTAGAACTGCTTTCCTCCTGCCCCTGTCATATCATCTCTAGCCCTCCCACACACACACACATCTTGCTACTATATCAGGAAGCCTGGCTTCATTAAAACTAAAACACAACATAAAAATTAACTGCTATATTTATGCATATTATTTCATTCTCTTAAGAGGAGCAAACCAAGTTGAGGTTTAACTTTTCAAAGTCCTTTATGGCTGGTAATTTCTGTGGGACAAGAACACACAAGTGACAAGCATTCAAAAAGGTTCTGAGTCTTAAAATTTGCCATTCAGGCTTTTGCTTCTTCTCAGAAAATTGAAGCCATACAATCTCCCGCTATGAAGCATTGAGGACTGCTGTGTAAATGAGAGCAATATAGTCTCCCCATCTACCCCATTGCCATAACCCAGTTGCATGACCACAAGTTACTAAAAACATATCACTACCATATCCAAACAATTGCTTGAGTAATGGTTTAATGTTTGTGTGTGAATTTATTTGCAAACTATAAAACACAAGTCTAGAGATAAGATAAGCAGAACAGAACATTTAGTGCTAAGCTGGCTCCCAAGTCCCATATTTATCCAATGAGATGACCTAGGAACCGGCTTCAGCACTGATTTACACCCAGTGAACTCAGTGGTTTGCAAAAGGCTGAAAGGAATTCTGTCAAATTTGAGCCTCAGGTTCCTGTATTATTTTGAAGATAAAATGTGTTATTAAGCTGGAGAGACTTTGTACATTTGATTGTGCATTCTGATCATTCCTAGTTTCTCTGTTTAAGATGCACTCTGCCCCTCTTAAATTCCTCATGCTAAAGCAATGCTATTCATAGTGTTCTACCAACATTTCAGCAGGGAGACCAGTGTCTGATTTCAGTCTTAGTGCACCTCCATGGGGTTACTCTGGATTTACATCAGTGTAACTAGAAAAGGAGGACTTGTGGCACCTTAGAGACTAACAAATTTATTTGAACATAAGCTTTCGTGAGCTACAGCAAAGCTTTTGCTCAAATAAATTTGTTAGTCTCTAAGGTGCCACAAGTACTCCTGTTCTTTTTGCAGATACAGACTAACATGGCTGCTACTCTAAGATCAGTGTAACTGAAAGCAGAGTCTGCCACACTCACATTTATCCCAAACAAACTTGGTATCATCATATTTTTATCACTGTGAGTGATTTACATCAGAAACACTGAATGATTAAGCCAAGACTATAGAAAAGATTACTTCTGCTAAAGAAGTTAAACCTTTTCCACCTAAGTGTTTTTCCCCTGAAAACCACTTTATGATTCTCTGTCCTGCACTTACACTGTGGCAGCTGAGACGTATGTTTGAATGCCTTATACTGCCTCCTCCTTGGACATTTTACAGATCAACAGTGGCTCCCAGGGGTGAGACAAATGTATCACACACACATACAAACGTTTGCTACTGACTAGGACTTTTTTTGTATTTCTCTCTCTTTCCTGAATGATAATCTTTCAGAATCATTTTAGTTCTTAGTTTCTTCTTAAACAGCTTTAAAACTAAACTTAGATTTTGTTTCAGTTTATCATGGAACTATGAACCCGAATCATACTGAGGAACTGTGTTTGTATTCCTTCTTATAAGTTACCTTCAAGCAATGAAGGCAAATGTATTTATCCTCAAATCGTCATCCTATGCCCTACAAGTATACCCTTCCCCTTCATCAGATATCAGTCCATCCCTCTCCCCTAAAAGATCGACTCCCTCCCAGCTTCCCAAAAGTACCCTGAAGCATTCTGCCCTCCCATGCACCCTGTCTTCCCTCCATGCTAGTTTCCTCTCTCCCTGAGACAGCTATTTTCACCTCCCAGTTGTCTTCCAGCCTGTGTCCAGCTAGTTCCCTCCCAGCTCCCAGTCATCCTGAGTCCCAGCTGCCACCTCTCCAGTTAATCACTCAGGAAGATGGGGAGCCTCTGGGCAAGGCACCCATCAGTACTCCACAATCCCAGGAAGACATGATCAGGGCCAGGCCTGCAGTCAGCAGCAGCAGCAGGAGTTGCGGACTAGGCCTTCGGGACAGGGGCAGTGTGCAGAGCCTCCCTACCCACCCGTGCGTATAGGGGCTGCAGGACCTGGCGACCGCTTCTGGGAGCTGTGCAGAGCTAGCCTGCCTTAGCCCCAGGTCTGCGCTGTGGACTTTTAACTGCCCAGCCAGCAGTGCCAACCAGAGCTGCCAGGATCCCTTTTTGACCAGACATTCCGGTCGAAAGCCGGATGCTTGGCAACCATATCCGGTTGCCATAAGATCCATAGAGGCAACAGCACAAGTTACAGCAGCCCTAGGGGTCAGACTCAGGATCAGGAAGCATGATCCACTTCTCCTGGTACTTGTGTGGAATCTGCTGGACCACTATAGGACTGAGTAAGTGTCTGGGTCTTCTACCATTCACTTAAATGGGAGCAGAAGCAGGAGCAGGTCCCTGGTCCGTAGTTTGTAAGTGGAATGTGTGAACCTTCAGAGAAAAAAAAAGCAATTATAGTAATAAAAAACACATCTGAAAGGATAAAAATGTGTTTATGAAAGCACTTCCAGCTTCGGCAGGCAGATTTAATCACCATCCATCATCCCTGCGTATAACAATACCGCTGACTATTTAGCACATTAAAAAAAAAAAGAGGAAACAGCGTCTGTGTCATTTGATCCAAATGTGTTCAAACATATACTGTGGGCTTGTTCCTGGCCTTCTTAAAGGAAATATCAATGTCATTCTGAGCTGCTTCAGATCCAGCACAAGCTAAACATTACATTAGTTTTAACTGTTGGGTTATGAAATAGAGCTTGTAGAAAGTCATTAAATTTAAAAAAAAAGCCAAGAAAAACACTGCATTTAAGCAACACTCCACTTGTGACTCAGCCTGTCCAAAGAAAGGAATTTTGGAGCTGAGCCTCGCTCTCTCTCTGACCTTATATGACATCATCATTTAAAGAGAAGCATAAGATATTTGAGCTCAGTGAATATTGTACACAATTTTCCATGAATATTTATTTGCTTGCTTCAGCCATGCTTGTACCTCATTTGTTTTCGCTTGCCATGACCACCAGAGAGAGAATGTTTTACTTGGGGAAAGCAAATTGCAAAGTTTCATGGGGGAACTGTCTGTGGAAAGTGAATTTCAAATATGCATGTGGGAGTACTTGTGCCATCCTATCAAAGGTGGAAATGATACAGTGTGATTTATCTGACCAGTAACTACTAATTGGAAAGAGCAATTATGGAATACTCAAGGCAAGCTGTTAAAACTCAATCTGTAGAATGAAAATGTTTTGAAAAGAAACTGGCATATAAAATACATATATCTGGAAATTATGATCCGCTTGCAGGTGTACACTGAGCAGAAAGATGGTAAATGTAATGGCTGCATTAATGCACTATTGTTGCAAGAAAAGGTGCAAAAACTGCTAGAAAGAGTAGTGGGGGAAGCAGAGAAGTGAGGTCTAAAGATCTCACTTGAAAAGACTAAGACAATGGTGACATCTAAGTCTGTTGAAAAGGTGAAGCTATTCCTATCCAAATCTGAGAAGGCATTGGGGTGTGCTGAGCACTTCAAAGACCTGGGTAGCAAGACTACAAGGGGCGCACAACAACACTTAAGAGATCTGACATAGAATTGGACTCGTTACTGCTGCTCTAGTGACACTAATTTTGAGAAACAAAAGTATTACCACTGTAAACCCCACTTGGAGTTTGCCACCTCCTGGAATTGGTCTGAGCCTCTAGAGGGGTCCTACCCTTTGGACTACAACAATGACAGCTACCAGCACTCTCTGACACCATTTCCCAGCATGCGTGGGAAGAGAATGGACTCAAAACTCCTGCTGATGCTGTCAGGGGGCTTCTGCATGGGGTGATATGGACAAGTAGTTTTCTGGGCCAATGATGAGTCAGGGCTCCTCAGTTCTCTCAGTGAGAGAGGACAACCTGACTCTGACTGAGGGGTTTTAGCTTTAGTTTTGAGCTTTGATTTTGGGAGCTGAGAAAGAAGCAGAACAGCTCAGGGAATCTCTGATTAACTCCCACTCCCCACAAAAGGAGTCTTTGAACTGCTGCATGATCAGTGCCTGGGTCAGGCAGTTCCAGCCCTGCCAAGACCAGTGTCCAGAGTGGCAGAGATATGACCCAATACTGTCTACTGAGAGCCAGCCAAGACCTCTGCATGACTTCAAACCAGAAAGCCAGGAACCTGCCCCACCTGGGGCAAAGACACAGGAAGGGGACCCTTTTTGTTTAAGTTGGCCACTGTTCACAACATTACAGTCCTCCTCTCTGAACTCATCCTCAGTGTGCCTGGGCAATGCCAAGGTGATCCAGGCGCTTGAGATAAATTGTGAATGGTGGGAGGTGGGTAATTTGTTGATTTATTAGTGCTTAGTACTTGTGAGTTAACCTTCTCCTTTTCTTTCCCCAGAACCTAATTTCCTATCCCCAATAAAGCCCTCCTTTATTATACTGTTATGTCTGGAGTTGTAATTTCTTTGCTGGGGTTTGTGCTGCATATTGTTTCTTGTGTATTGGGTTCTATACTCCTTGTCAGTAGTGGTAGCATTATTCATTTTCCTCTAGGGACACATCCCTTATGCCTCAGGCACAATGAGGAGTCACCTTGGGTGGAGGCACCAGGCGTCTAGAACCTAGGACCCAAACCATGAAAGAAGAGGGAAGAAGCCACAGCAAGTAGCCAGCAGCAGGGAAGAAGCTTGAGCCACACTCATGAGAGAGGCTCTAATTATAAAGTGTAAAATTAGGTTGCTGCAGTCTTTTGTCTTCAGCATCTTGCTATGTGACTATGAGACAGGAAACAGGACATTAAGAGGCTTTCTGCATTTGAATTGAAATGCTACGCCTGAATTTACAGTATAACTGGAGTGAGACTTGATATCATCAAGAAGATCAGATGAAGAAAACTTGAGTTTGCAGGAGATATGGGTTAAATGAGTAGAGGAAAACTGACAAAGCAAGTTCTGTAGGGACTGGTGCCTGGGGGCACTTGTAGCAAGTGTGGCTTAGTGATGAGGCTGACTGGATGGGATGCGGTAAGACTTGCTTCTAGTGGCTGTGTGAAGACCATGAAATGTAGAGGAAGATTGCTGGCCAATGACTCTTGTGTGTTGTGTTTACCCTTCATTATGATGTGACTCTATTGTGCTTTGCACTATGAGAGAATGTGTATGTATGTTCTATTCCATGAGATCCATTCTCGCAGCTCTTTAAGCTGTGATGAGAAAGGTAATGTAGCAACTTTGAGTCAAGATTCCTACTGACCATCATTAGGCAACATCTTAATTTGAAGCAGAGGGCTGAGCTGCAAAGTGTCCTTTTGTGCCTCCCTTGCGCATATGAACTGCCCTGTGCCTCAGCCAGCCAACCCAAGAGCCTACTGCATTGACCAGGACTACCCAATAAGAACACTCCTCTTAGAGGTACTGCCCTATTGGATGATTGTTGCAGGCTCCACCCTGCAATTCCACACTGGCTGTGTGCCCTTTCAATACTCACATACCTTACTGGAGTTTGAGATGCATGAATGCAAAGGTGCCATATAAGTATAAAGTTGTATTCTTACTTATAACAAAGGAGCATCACCATCACACAGTGGACAGGGAGATTCCATTTCTTTGCTTTAAGGATTCAACCATTTCCTTGCTTTAAAATCCCAGGCTCCATGTCACAGCCACTGTCCTTCCAGTTGAGGAGGACTGGAAGGAACTCTCTTTAGCAACAGCCTTAATCAACTAAAGCAATTGCTAACAATTGATGTGAGGCACTCCAAGGTCTGAGCCTGTCACCTCTACCGCATACCCAGACCCCATTAGCCCAGAGAATAAGAGATCTCCCCAGACTGTCCTGTATTTATTGACACCAAGATTGCAGAGATAAGTGATATCACTGTAGACTGGGCATGACCAAGAGAATTGTGTGTCTTTTGCATATGGTAGCCATGAAGCTATTTCTTCTAGCAGCTGCGTGTAAATACAGTCTACTGAATAGGATAGGAATGGAACCCTACAAAACTCCTCGAGGGAGGACTCTGGTTGCAGAAGTCCAGATGACCCCAGCATCCTGTGATTGACCCTCTTGCTGCAGAGAGGTTCAAGAGTATGAGGCTGAATGTTTGCCCTTCATGCATGGAATGCAAGAGACTCCTCCCATCAGGAAAGTTATTCACGTGCATAAATGTTTGCAGGACTGGAACCATAAAACTTTTAGTGAAATCATCATGGAACGTTGCTCCTGCCATAAGCTATTTTTCAACATATTGGATTTCTGTCATTTCAAATTAAAATGTTTCTGTCATAAACATACAGCTAAGGGTAGCATAAAGTCCTTCCACTGGGAGGGAATAGGCAAGGACATTTCTACCTATGTCTGGTCTTGTGAGGTGTGCCAAAGAGTGGGGAAAACCCCAAGACCAGGTCAAAGCCCCTCTCCAGCCACTCCCTATCAGTGCGGTTCCCTTTCAGAGAGTAGCTGTGGATATTCTGGGTCCTTTTCCGAAAAAGACACCCAGAGGAAAGCAGTACATACTGACCTTCATGGATTTTGCCACCCGATGGCCAGAAGCAGTAGCTCTGAGCAACACCAGGGCTACAAGTGTGTGCCAGGCATTAACAGACATTTTTGCCAGGGTAGGTTGGCCCTCCGACATCTTTACAGATTCAGGAACTAATTTCCTGGCAGGGACCATGAAAAGCCTGCGGGACGCTCATGGGGTGAACCACTTGGTTGCCACCTCTTACCACCATCAAACAAATGGCCTGGCGGAGAAGTTTAATGGAACTTTGGGGGCCATGATATGTATATTCGTAAAATGAGCACTCCAATGATTGGGACCGAGTGTTTCAGCAGTTGCTCTTTGCCTACAGAGCTGTACCACATCTCAGTTTAGGGTTTTCACCATTTGAACTTGTGTATGGTCTCAAGGTTAAGGGGCCATTACAGTTGGTGAAGCAGCAATGGGAGGGGTTTACACCTTCTCCAGGAACTAACATTCTGGACTTTATAAACAACCTCCGAGACTCTTTAGCCCGTGCTAAAGAAAACCTAAGAGATGCCCAGGAAGAGCAAAACGCTTGGTATGATAAACATGCCAGAGAACATTCCTTCAAAGTAGGGGACCAGGTCATGGTCTTGAAGGCGCTCCAGGCCCATAAGATGGAAGCGTTGTGGGAAGGGCCATTCACGGTCCAAGAACTCCTGGGAGCAGTTAACTATCTCATAGCATCCCCCACCTCAAACCTAAAGTGTACCATCTTAATTCTCTAAAGCCCTTTTATTCCAGAGAATTAAAGGTTTGTCAGTTTACAGCCCAGGGGGGAAATGACGCTGAGGGGCTGAAGGTGTCTACTACGAAGGAAAAAGTGACGGTGACGTGAAGGAGGTGAACATTTCCATGACCCTTGGGCGTATGCAGCGACAGCAGATCCAGGAGCTGTGCACTAGCTTTGCGCCAATGTTCTCAGCCACCCCAGGACGGACCAAATGGGCATACCACTCCATTAACACAGGTAATGCTCGCCCAATTAGAGCCCAACCTTACCGGGTGTCTCCTCAAGCCAAAACTGCTATAGAACGGGAGATCCAGGACATGCTACAGATGGGTGTAATCCACCCCTCTAACAGTGCCTGGGCATCTCCAGGGGTTCTAGTCCCCAAGCCGGATGGAGAGAGACGCTTTTGCGTGGACTACCGTAAGCTAAATGCTGTAACTCGCCCAGACAACTATCCAATGCCACGCACTGATGAACTATTGGAGAAACTGGGATGGGCCCAGTTCATCTCTACCTTGGACTTAACCAAGGGGTACTGGCAGGTACCGCTCAATGAATCCGCCAAGGAAAGGTCAGCCTTCATCACCCATGTAGGACTGTATGAATTTAATGAGCTCCCTTTTGGGCTGCGAAATGCATCCACTACTTTCCAAAAACTGGTAGATAGTCTCCTAGCGGGATCGGGAGAATCCGCAGTCGCCTACCTTGATGAGGTGGCCATCTTTTCTGATTCATGGGCAGAACACCTGGAGCATCTGGAAAAAGTCTTTGAGCGCATAAGGGAGGCAGGACTAACTGTTAAGGCTAAAAAGTGTCAAATAGGCCTAAACAGAGTGACTTACCTGGGACACTAGCTGGGTCAAGGAACTATCAACACCCTACAGGCCAAAGTGAATGCTATCCAAAAGTGGCCTGTCCCAAAGTCAAAGAAACAGGCCCAATCCTTCTTAGGCTTGGTCGGGTATTACAGGCGATTTGTACCGCACTACAGCCAAATCACCGCCCCACTGACAGACCTAACCAAAAAGAAACAGCCAAATGCAGTGCAGTGGACTGAAGAGTATCAGAAGGCCTTTAACCAGCTTAAAGCGACACTCATGTCTGACCCTGTGCTAAGGGCCCCCGACTTTGACAAACCATTCCTAGTAACCACAGATGCGTCCGAGCGTGGTGTGCGAGCAGTTTTAATGCAGAAAGGACCAGATCAAGAATTCCATCCTGTCGTGTTTCTCAGCAAAAAACTGCCTGAGAGGGAAAGCCACTGGTCAATCAGCAAAAAGGAATGTTACACCATTGTGTACGTGCTGGAAAAGCTATGCCCATATGTTTGGGGACAGCATTTGCACCTGCAAACCAACTGTGCTGCGCTGAAGTGGCTTCATACCGTCAAGGACACTAACAAAAAACTTCTTCAGTGGAGTTTAGCTCTCCAAGATTTTGATTTTGAAATAAAACACATTTCAGGAGCTTCTAACAAAGTGGCTGATGCTCTCTCCCGTGAAAGTTTCCCAGAATCAACTGGTTAAAATCGTCCTTGAAATGTGGAAAATATTGATAGTTTTTATATAATCAGTAGTATATCTAGAGGTGCATGTGTCTTATTAATTCTGTTTTCTCCTAGAGCTCCAGGAAGAAATCACAGCCAGTGTGGAGCAGGCTGTCCAACACCATCTATGATTTGGGAGGCGTGTCATAAAAATACAGCTAAGGGTAGCATAAAATCCCTCCTTTACCTGTAAAGGGTTAAGAAGCTCAGATAACTTGGTTGGCACCTGACCAAAAGGACCAATAAGGGGAGAGGATACTTTCAAATCTGTGGGGGAAGGTTTTTGTTTTGTGTTTCTTTGTGTTCTCTCGGGAGGCAGAGAGGTACCAGGTCAGAGAAATCCATCTCCTCCAAACAATCCTGAAATGAGTCTCTGATATTACAAAAAGTGTAAGTAAACAAGGCAAGGCGCGTTAGGTTATCTTTTGTTTTAGCTTGTGAATTTTCCCTGTTTTTTGTAACTTTGAAGTTTTGCCTAGGGGGGAATCCTCTGTGTTTTAAGTCTTATTACTCTGTAAAATTACCTTCCATCCTGATTTTACAGAGGTGCTTCTTTTACTTTTTTTTCTTTATAATAAAGTTCTGCTTTTTAGGAATCTGATTGGTTTTTAGCGTCCTAAAAACCCAAGGGTCTGGTCTGTGCTCACCTTGCTTACCTATGTGGTTGGTAGACTATTCTCAAGCCTCTCCAGGAAAGGGGGTGAAGGGGCTTGTGGATTATTTTGGGGAATCAGGAACTCCAAGTGGTCCTTTTCCTGAATCTTTGTCTAACTCACTTGGTGGTGGCAGCAGTACTCATCCAAGGACAAGGAAGGATGTGTGCCTTGGGGAAGTTTTTAACCTAAGCTGGTAGAAATAAGCTTAGGGGGTCTTTCATGCCAGTCCCCACATCTGTACCCCAGAGTTCAGAGTGGGGAGGGAACCCTGACAGTTTCTATCTACCAGTTATGAACCAAAGGGCTTGCCAAGTTACACTTGTGAAATGAAAGCCTTTTTAAAAGTTATACAGGTGCAAAAACAAAACAATTCCCATTTGTTAATCTTTTTATTTCGATTAGACCTTTCATTAGGTCTACACACAGCCAATTCTGCTTCTGAAACCTTGCTTCTGAAATTAAAGATTTATTAGAAAGATGCTGAAAATATCTTACCCAGTTTAATGCTCTAATAAATAATGGTGTGTCACACAAGGAGGGATTAATTAGTAGCAGATGGCCTAATGAATGGAAACATAAGGAAAGCATTTTAGAGTGGTCACTATCCAGGAGGAGAAAACGTTATTTGATTATATGGCCTCAATCAACAGCAAACATTTATTTTGTTAAACTAAGCACAGGTGCTGCTGATGGCTAATAATGATGCAGCATTGAGCTGTATGAAACATGGTTAGGCATTTTATAAATCCTGATTAGTAAGCAAGATCTAGGTTTTGCAACAAGGTTTGTTAACTTTTCAGAAATCATAACTGTTGGGCTGACCACTCTTTGTTAATTGCATATTTATTTTGTCCCTTTTAGAAAGAAGATAAAGTTCATAGAATCATAGAAGATCAGGGTTGGAAGGGACCTCAGGAGGTCATCTAGTCCAACCCCCTGCTCAAAGCAGGACCAATCCCCAACTAAATCATCCCAGACAGGGCTTTGTCAAGCCTGACCTTAAAAACCTCAAAGGAAGGAGATTCCACCACCTCCCTAGGTAACGCATTCCAGTGCTTCACCACCCTCCTAGTGAAAAAGTTTTCCTAATATCCAACCTAAACCTCCCCCACTGCAACTTGAGACCATTACTCCTTGTTCTGTCATCTGCTATCACTGAGAACAGTCTAGATCCATCCTCTTTGGAACTCCCTTTCAGGCAGTTGAAAGCAGCTATCAAATTCCCCCTCATTCTTCTCTTCCGCAAACTAAACAATCCCAGTTCCCTCAGCCTCTCCTCATAAGTCATGTGTTCCAGTCCCCTAATCATTGTTGTTGCCCTTCGCTGGACTCTTTCCAATTTTTCCACATCCTTCTTGTAGTGTGGGGCCCAAAACTGGACACAGTACTCCAGATGAGGCCTCCCCAATGCCGAACAGAGGGGAATGATCACGTCCCTCGATCTGCTAGCAATGCTCCTACTTATGCAGCCCAAAATGCCATTAGCCTTCTTGGCAACAAGGGCACACGGTTGACTCATATCCAGCTTCTCATCCAATGTAAGCCCTAGATCCTTTTTGCAGAACTGCTGCCTAGCCACTCGGTCCCTAGTCTGTAGCGGTGCATGGGATTCTTCCGTCCTAAATTCAGGACTCTGCACTTGTCCTTGTTAAACCTCATCAGATTTCTTTTGGCCCAATCCTCTAATTTGTCGAGGTCCCTCTGTACCCTATCCCTACCTTCCAGCGTATCTACCACTCCTCCCAGTTTAGTGTCATCTGCAAACTTGCTGAGGGTGCAAGTTGGGACAAGTAAGATATGTAAACTTTACTGAATTTTTTCTTTCAGGAACAAATAACTTTTTGATGGCTGTGTGTATTGGTAGGTATGGCTGAAAATGATTAGATTCCGGTGTACTGCATGAGAAGGTGGTATTCTGCCTAAGAGGAGGAACTGTGGTTAGACTACGTGCCCCGGGGATCAGAAATTCTAGGTTCTGTTTCTGGGCAAGTGACTTAAAATCTGTCTCAGCCACCCAGTTCATGAAATGGGGCTAATAATATCTATTTCACAGTGCTATGAGTCTTAATGTTTGTAAACATTTTGAGATTCTCAGATGAAAAGCACTACATAAGTCTATGTAGGACCAACTGTATGCTACATGCTTTACAGACAAATAGGAAGGCAAGGTTCCAGCCCCAAAGAAGTTATACTTTCCATTCTTCCTAGCCCTGTCTCTAATGCTAGTTCAGAAGATATCCTTCACTTCTTTACTTCATTTAAATGACTCCAGGGATGAGCTTGACTCAGGATCTCTAAATCCTGCTGTGTCTCTTTTGGAAACAAACATTTAAGTCTTTTCTTTTCACGTTCAAGCTGCAATGAGATTCTATATGTGAAACCCTGCAATGAACTGCTATGTGAGTGAAGTGATGCTAATTATGAGCCTGGAGAAATGGCAAAATATGCAGCCACATGTATGACATTCTCGGCTGGCGACACCAGAAAAAACAGCATCTGCAGATAGGATTTAGCCAGACGAGCTTTTCAAACGCTGCTCTTAATTTTCAAGAGCCTAAGATCCAGATTCAGCAAGGTGCTTAAGAATGTGCCCAATTTTAAACATATGAGTAGTCCCATTAAAGTCAATGGGGCCACCAATACTACCAAGCACAAGTTTCACATCCTCAAAGGTATTGATAATCAACGGGAGTTAGGCACCGAAAGCCCTTTGAGGACCTATGCCTCTGTACCTGAACGGGGATAACTACAGAGAGATGTATTTGGCCCAGTGTTTGTAAAGGTGGATCTGGGTTTCTCAGCAGAAAATTTCATGCATGACTGTTGGTAAGAGAATTAGTGAAAACAGATTTGTTTGTATAAATCTTTTAGGAACAGAAAATAGCCTCTAGTTACTTACAGAACAGGACACTGCATCCGACTCAGCACTGCAAGCTTCCTCATGCTACTCCTGCCAGCTTACTTTAGGGGGACCTCTTTCAGTTGTGAAGAGTTAGTGCAATTTCTGTGTCCATTCAGTTTTTGGCCTCTGCACACAAAATCCAGAGTTAAGGACAGATTCTGATCTCAGGTACACCAGTGATAACCTAAAGTAGTTCCATTAAAACCAGTGGAGTTATTCCAAATGTTCTCCAGTTTAACAGAGATCCATCTTACCTCTGAAATCTGATTTGCCTAGCTTTGGTCTGCTTGCGTCCCACTAATGTTATTTCAACTGAGGATTGTTGGTTTTTTGTTTTTTTGTCAGCAACTAGAAAATTGTGACAAGCTTCTTTTGTTCCAAATACTCATTATTACACATAGATTCATGTCGTCTTTCTGTCGCTCACTCCCAAGTTTAATAAGTGTAAGGCATAATTATGCCCATTTATAAATAACTTTTTTCATCCCATCTCTGTTCCAAAAAATTTGGCAGATATCCCAGGTAGAAGATTTGAAATTATGTCCTGCCAAAGACAATTGCTGTTGATGAATCACAGCACACACGTGAAGGTTACTTGTTGCTGAATATATATAGCTGTATTTTGAAGGCAACTTGGAAACTCTATACGATAGTTGCCAAATGTATCATAAAGTCACAAGAAAAGGCCATTTGGACTCCAACTGAGTCTGATTTGGGTATCTTTGCTGGCCAAGGTTAACACGTTATACAGCTCTGATAGAATTCTCAACACAGCCAAATTCACTCGCATAGAGTTTTGCCCCCCTGGAAGGGAAACATATGTTGGAAATTATGCTGCTGCCCTTACTGGGCCAAAGTTCTCCCCTCAGATCTATTCACACAGCTCCATATGGCATCCGTGGGAATTCTGGATGAAAAACCAGCCCTATACAGAGGGCTAGCACATCATTACAGCCCTACACCGTGGTGCACATCCATAGCCTATGTGAACTACAGGGTTTATATATCAACTTCAGCCCTCAGAGGATAGGCTTAAGTGAATTTTTTAGGGCATGTCTACATGTATAGTGCTGCAGTGGAGAGAGCTCTCCTGCCGGCATAATAAAACTGCCTCCATGAACAGCAGAAGCAATGTCGGTGGGAGAAGCTCTCCCATCGACATAGCACTGTGCACACGAGTGCTTATGTCGGTGTAACTTATGTCACTCAGGGGGGTGGTTTATTCAGACGCCTGAGTGACATAAGATTTATTGACATAAGCTGTCGTGTAGACATAGCCTTAAGTAGTAAGACTCAAGAGGTAGCCCTCGGCACAGGGGTGAATTTAACGCTGTGTGTGTCTATCTGAGCACATAATTTGGCTGTTAGGGTGCACATTAAGGTGAAAATTAAGTGTGAAATGTAATGGGATTGCAGGGCTCAAAATGAATTAATGTGGCCCCTGGCTCAAGAGAGCATTGTGCAGGCCTATTTCAGACCAGAATGTGGCTAAGAAGGACAGTAGCATTTACACTGTTTTCTTCAGTTGTTGCTCTCCCCGCAACATCTTTGTGCAGAGAACTAGCAATCCGGGAGGTGCCCGTGTTTACACTCAGTATGCGGTCAGTGTTTACTCCCTATCGATAACCGTTTACTGCTTACATCACTTTGCCTACTGTGGTGACACTAGCTGCAATGGTATTAGTACCAGTGGAAGCTTACTGTGGTGAAGGTCTCAGTGACTTATAGCATTTACCACCATAACAATTAAACCCACTGAGGAGCATGCAGGTAAAAAGGCCGGAGCTAAAAAAACCACCTTGCTGAGACCAGGCCTCTGCCCATTGCTAACATCACTGCAGTTGAACTACTGGTAGCTCTGGTGCTCTGGGAATTTTTCCTTACATTCCCTAGTATAAACAAGACGTGTGAATTTGTTATGGGGTGGGGGGGGGGAAGGATGATTTTCACTGTGCTAAAATGACTGCCACATGCTATGAATTTTTACCTTCTTTGGCCCTGAAACATCAAAGCAGTTAAGCACATGCTTAAATTTGAGCATACCAATACTTCCATTGACATTTAAGAATATGCTTTCGTGCTTTGCTGAGCTGAGAACTGTATGAGCAGATTCTGTTCTGTAACATTTTCTCACGGAGAATGTCAGCGAAACAGTAAAATAAAATGTTTGCCATTTACATAGATATTTGTCATGTGCATGAGCAATGGGCATGGCATTATCCTTAGCCTGTTTATTCACTGGAACATGGTAGTTGTTTTATGGCACCGGTTTAAAAACTGCAGCTGTTGGAGCAAAGGAAAACTGCTCTACACACCAAGCAGGGTCTCTTTTTTAGGTGAGGTCTATGCCTGCAAGACTGGGTAATACAAAAGCAAGGCTGAGATTTCTAAAGCTGTCTAATTGACACCTAATTCCCATTAAATGAATAGGAATTGGGTGTACAGACCTCCTAGATGGCTCTCAAAAACAAACCCGTCCATACGTACAAATATAATCCCTTGAATCATCAAAACTGTTTAGCTTAAAGAATGGGAGAAAAATCCAATAATCTTTACTAGCTCTAGCAAGGACAGAGTCTAAATCTCCACCTTCCTGCCCCAAATTTCTCAGTGTGGTAATCTTGAATGCAAGCAGATGTATTATAAATAAAAAAACAACAACTGTTAGTCTGACAAAACCGTTCAGACTTGAGGTCTTGTTTTTTAAAACCCATTGTGCTGGAGGTATTCAGAGAGGAGGAAAGATGGGTGCTGCTGAGATAGAGTTTCCGGAGAGAAATTATTTGAAAGCCTTCTATAGACTTTTTCCCACTGTAAGCAATTTACCACCAGCATATTGTGCAAATGGTTATAATCCAATATGAATTGTCAGTGAGTCTGTTTCATAGAGACAGGGAGTATAATTGGAGGTTAGTTAAAAATAGGTTGATTAGACACGTGTGATACTCATTGACATTGATAGGAATTTATGAATGGTCTTGTCCAACTATTTGTCAAACCTAAAGTAATCAGCACTTGCTGTAACTATCACCGGAATATACTGAACATTTTGTGCAAGTCTTTTGATCGTTAATTGCAGATTGTCCTATGATTCTTTTATAGTTGAAAAAAAAAATGAAAGAGCGTCTCCAAGGTCTGAGCTCAGTTACATCAGTGGTAACTTTGCATGTTTCAAACTTGAATGCTGCCATTTCATGCTTATCTCACAAAAACACAATTTTGGGGCTGCGAAATGCCTGGAACACAAATTGTGGGTATTCTGAATTGTGTGTGTTGTATTTTTTTCCCCATAAACACAGCTTTAGACAGAAGCCTCTAATTAAAAGGAACCTGACAGACAGTGACACAAGACTACTGGCTGCTGCTTGAATGCATAAAAAATATTAGCATCAGTTCTCTTTATCCAGTTTACCCATAAGAAATGAACCCCTTTTGCCCTTGGTTTTATTTTGACATTATATATTCCCTTCCCTGTCAATTTAAGATATTTCTTTTCTTCCTTCACTTTACCTTCGTTTCTCTCTCCCCTGGGTTTCTGATCATGAACTGAATGGTTGGTTCCACTCCCTAATACAGTGTACCTACACCAATGTTTGCACTGTCTATATTACATGCTGCCCAACTGTTAGCCACTTTGGGATCCTGCTCGCATGAAAAGCCATGGATGACATAACACTGTATTTTACTTAATAAATTACTATTCAGATGATCTCAAAGCACTATTCAAAGGTTGTTCAATATCATGCTTCAGAAGTAGCTGCAGTGAGATGTGACTTTCCTAAAGTCACAAAGTGTATCAGTGGCAGAGCTGCAAGTAGGACCCAGATCTCTTGGTCCCCAGGCCTGTGTTCAGTCCATTGAACTGCACAGTGCAGCATGTAATATACTGTTGCCCCCTTTGGATCCAAGAGGCTAGTCAAAGTTCGGAACCCTAGGGATATTTCAATTGGAAGTAGAAATGTATACTTTGGAATGTTCTTTGATGCCAGCTTCTTTATTTACGAGGAACATACAAAGTCCTGTGTCTCTGAACACTGAAGGAGCTAAGAAAAAAAGCACCAGTTTCTTAGCTCACTGCCCCCAAGCTTCTTAAGTCAACACCTGGCCAAAAAGCTCTCTCTCTGTTTTTCCAGGGTCACACTGTTCTTACTGGCTCCCGCTTGGCTTTCTGGCCTCTCTGTCTCTCTCTCTTTGTTTTTGTCTGTTCTCCGTTTCTGTGCTCTCTCTCACACACATGATCCCCTACCCAACTCAATATTCAGAAAAACACTCCTGGGTGGGTTCACACACACTTTTTGTCCTAGGTGGGGGGCTTATGCATACAGCTGTGTTAACTGAAGGCTGAGTTCACGCCTATCAATTTCAGTGGGGTCTGAACCCATAACAAGGTTTCACCCAGCTCATAACAACACTCCCCACCTCAGCTTCACCCATTGTCTTGATGAGGCCTAAAATGGTGAGCCCCCAACCATCCAACCCAAACAGAAAGAAAAGAAATAATTTAAATTAAAAATGATAGAAGATTAATTATTTACCTAGGTACAGTGTGTTTCTGACAGGACAGTTTCATATCACCAACATACAAGAATTTTATTCACACCCAAATCTGGGGATTTTCTCTCCAGAGATTTGCTTTCAACAATCAGGGAGAGGTCCTTTTCAATCAGCCCCTGAGGAACACCTATTGTTTCTGTTGAATTTGCTGGCCTGCCATTCTGTTTGAATGGGAGATTTGCCTCTAACAACTTTTCCAGCCTTAACTTCCACAGCTATATTCTCAGATTCCCAGGGGCAGCCAGGATCAGTCACAAGAGTCTGAAAATGCTAAATCACACTCTGCTGACTGTTGAAATGGTTTCCCCTCTTTTATTATGTCTTGTCTGTCAGAAACATTCAGCAAATGAACGGGGATCTGTTCCTGATTCAGATCCACAAGAGCTTCAACAGCTAAGGGTACGTGTGTACTGTGATAAAAGACCCGCAGCATGGCCACGGCTGGCCTAGATCAGCTGACTCAAGCTCACAGGGTTCAGGCCGCCGGGCTATAAAATTGCAGGGTAGCAGTTCCAGCTCAGGCTGGAGCCCACGTTCTGAGACCTTGTGAGAAGGGACGCTCTCAGATCCTGAACATCTATGCAGACCCCGGCAAGCCCAAGTCAGCTGACCTGGGTTCTGAGACTCAGTCCCGCAGGTTTTTAAATCACAGGGTAGATGTACCTTAAGATCCCGCTTGCATATCAAAGACCCTGCATATCGAAGACCCTGCATATCAAAACAGGTTTCACCCACTTCCCATCTTTCCCTTGCTGGACAGCTACCACAGCATGTAGTTGTTATAATAGTTGTGTCTCCAGGGTAGGGCAATTCATTCACTGCAGACCAGCTGACTACACACCATTTGTCTCACCCGGGTAATTTCTCCAAAGGGAATTTCCACAGACGGAATGTGTAAGACACCTTTCCTGACACTGATTACACAGTTATTAGCCAGACTGAAATATAAGCCAATTATTAGCTCATCCACTATTGCAGCCACACAGACTTCTTGCTCAAATTGCAGAGGTCCAATGGTCAAAACCCTATTTTCACATGGGTGCCCTTGCCCCAGTCACAGTCTCTATTTGAGACCAATTAGGTGATTCAGTTCTGGATCCCCTATTCCCTAGCCTTTTTAGTGTGACTGGTCTAATAACTGTTATGTCTGAGCCCGTGTCAACTATCCCTATACATATCATAGATCCTATTACATACCCAATAGCCAAACTCCCATTATTGTTGTTTAATTGATCGGATCTAAACAAAAACAGTGGGGCTGATCCTTGTACCTTTGCCCCTTCAGCTTGGCATTCCCCCATTTCTCAAAGTGTCTCTCTAGGCACCTGCAGCAGTCTGTCTTGGCCTGCCTTAGATTTATAACAATCCTTTTTTGTCCAGTTTTGTCACAGTAGCAGCATTTAACGGAACTGTTTCCTTTACATTTTTGCATT
The DNA here is from genome assembly GCF_965140285.1 of Lepidochelys kempii. Taxonomy (NCBI): domain Eukaryota; kingdom Metazoa; phylum Chordata; order Testudines; family Cheloniidae; genus Lepidochelys; species Lepidochelys kempii. Next base: position 17,602,032 of record NC_136394.1, on the reverse strand, counting down.
CTTGCCAATTTCCCTTGTTTTACAAATCAAAGTTATACTCTGTTATAATTCAATATGAATCAAATTAGAATCCTCTTTTTTATTATGCATATTAGACACAGAGCTGTACTTACAGGGCTCCTGGTGATCAGCTTCCATCTTCCTCACTAGCAGCTGTTTCCTCTTCCAGCACACTTCTGCAAGAAAAGATTCAATTTCTGTGGCAAAATCCCCCAGCTTCTTGAAGTGCCTTTGGCCTTCTTTCACTGATCTTGATCTGTAAGTCCACATGAACATCTATAAATTGGTCCATTGCCACCCTATCCTGGAAGGCTTCTGGGGTATCTGGGTATGCCAGGAACACAAGTCTCTTCAGGTTCTTCTCCAGTTCAGAGGGGGTTTCTTCTTTCCCTCTTCTAGCTCCTAGCTGTGCACTGGCCTGCTGAGGTTGATGGCTAGCTCCAGATTGCAAGTCAAGGGCTTGCATCAGGTCTGTATAACTCTCTCTCTTTCCTAGGGGTAAGTTCTGCAGCACTATTAGAGCTGGGCCACCAAGCTGGAAACCCCCTTTCTTTCCTTCTTCCCAGCCAGTCATTTGTGGCTCTCCTGTTGAATTGATCCAACTGAGCCTCCCAGGCAGGGGTACTGGAACATTTTTTATAGTGCTGAGAGCCATTGCTGAGGGCGTGCTGAGAGCCATTGAACCAAACTGTAAACCCTGTATATAAGGGAAACCACTTCAAGCCTGGGGGTGCAGCAGCACCTCCAGCACCCCTTGTTCCAGTACCTATGCTCCCAGGGTGTTTTCCCTTCAAAGAGAGTGGAGCTTTTGTATTATTTAGGATGAAACAGCCTGACCTCTCCCCTCTGGGCCTCTGTGGGTTACAACTGGGGCAGAAAACTGTTGTAAATATCCAGTCTTATTCAAGTCCCCTGGCTCAATTCCTCAGCTAAGCAGCTGCTTTCCACTGTGACCTGTGATCCTTGGATTTCCTTCTGGAGCTGAATTTTCAGCTCGCTAAGTCCTTGCTGCAGTTCATCTATGTTAGCAAGTTCCATGCTGGCTAAAGCTTAGACAGTCTCCACTATTTCAGGAGAAAACTTCTGGTCTATGGCAGTCAGTTTGCTAGTCACCTCTTTGATCTGTCTTGCCATTCCAGCCTGAGGGCTTTGCAGCTGGGCTTCCCGACCTGCCTAGAAACTGTGCAGATGTCTCTCCAACAAAGATTTAGCCATCAGCCCTTCCTGAGAATGCTCCAGATGCTGCTTTAAGTTCCCTTTGTGAAGTCTCCAGATATTGTTTTGAATCCCGTTGGCCATTTCTGATTTCTGCAAGCACCTCCATTATTTGTTTCATCTTGGTTCAACAGGAATACCAGTTGACAATCTCGCTCCTTGGAAACTGGATCCTGCTTCTTACACCTGTTGTGCTCCTATTAAGTCAAAGTTCAGAGCCCTGGGGATCTTCCAGCTGGAAGTAGAAATTGATGGAGTCTGCTATTTTCTTAGGTGGCATTTTGGTTATTTACAAGGAACATACAAAGTCCTGTGCGTCTGAACACATAAGAAACCAAGACCACAAGGAGCAGTTTCTTACCTTTCAGCTCTGTAATAGGACTGCTGCATAGTGAGCACCCCCTCCTGGCCAGAGGTGTCTCTGCAGGCTCTCCACCTCTGTTTTTCCGCATTTTGGGACCCTTTAAGAACTCACAGGAGGCTCTTTCTGGTTAAAAATACCAGGTTTGGGGCTAGTTTAATATCAGAACCAGTTTACAATGACCCAGAGTCCCAAACTAAAGTCCTTTTTTTTACAACACAAATAAAAGTCCTTTCTTAGCTCTGGCATTTTCTCTCATCTCCAGGGCTCATCTTCTATCCTGGTGTGATCTCCCAGCTTTACCTCACTGGGGTTCTGATGTCTGGTTCCAAACACAATCAGGGTTTCCCACCCCACGCAGGAGCCTCCTGCTCATCCAAATTCACCTTCCAAGCTCCCTGGTGTCATGGTCCTGCAGAAGTCTTTTTTTCCTCCCTGCAGTATCCAACATCATAGCTGCAACTCCCAGGCCTTCTCCCCTTTTATTGGATCCACCTTCTTTTCTTTATAGGGAGTTGCCTGGTTCCCCTCAAGTAGGGCCCATTCTATAATTAGTGTCCGCTAAGCCCCAGGGTCTCCAGCCCATAGGACAAGCCACCCTATTACATGCCCCCTTTAGAACTTTGCCCACACCAGAGCAAGATCTCCTAGAGAGAATACCCACACCCTTTTTTTCCCTGGCTATTTCATCGGTGTGGCTGGCTGCACCCCTGAATGGTCTGGGCTCTCAGAGACTCCAGCTCCCCTTCCACTTGCTCACCATAATTAGCAGCAGCCTCCTGTGTGCTAAGGTTGCTGGACGTTCCTCAGCCAGTTGTTCCCAGGCACCCTGAAAAGGGGCTTGAGCTACTCACACTTCCCTTGTTACCTCACAGTTCCCCCCTCCTCATGTCATCTCGGACGCTACAGCAACCCCCTGTAGCACCATTTGGGTGCCAGCTTCCTCCCTTTGGGCCCTAGTTTGCATTCTGATGGTTCCCTGGACCCACACCTGCTTCCCAGGATTCATTTCTGTTGGAGGTAGCTCAAACTCTAATTTTGGCTCACCTTCTACCTCATCTATCTTATGCTCATCCTCCTCGGGTAGTCTGGTACTCTGATCTAAATTATCTGTGATATCCACAGAGTGGTGCAGAACTCCATCCTCTTCCTGACCCTTTTCACATACAGGGGGCTTACAAATTCCAGCTAACAAATTATACATGACACTGGCATTTGATGGATTGTTCCAAAGATCAAGTCCCATTTCTGTCAAGATTTGTCTTTTCTTGCCATCCTCAGACCATTGTATTCCCTTCCCACAGTACCAACCTTCAAAAGGGCAAGTATTCCACTTATGACCTTCCAACCCGTACCGGAAACATACCTCAGAGAGGCTAGACTTTGTCCTTGTTGGGGTCAGCTTCTTCAGAGGGACCCCAACCTCCTTCGATGCCTGAAATAACTGCTGAGTTTTGAGACCCCTACCACTGCTGCTGCATGGCAAATTGTACCGCCTGCTGCTTTTGTTGGCTCTGCAAAAGTTGCAGGAGAAGTGTGCAAGTCTTTTACTGCTGCTCAGCTAATAGGCAGACAATTTCCTCCATCTGTTTTTATGATCACCTCTTCTATATCCCCTTCCCTCCTTGGTGGGAGAGGGGTGTCAGATTCTGCCAATGATGCCAGTTTGTAACAGGACTGCTGCTTACTGAGCACCTCCTCCTGACCAGGGCCTCCTCTCTCTCTCTCACACCTCCGACCCCAAATAATATTCAGTCAAAAGCGCTTGGCTAGTTGCACACACACTTTTTGTCTTAGGTGGGGGCTTAGGCTTACAGTTAAACTAATTGAAGGATGAGTGCACAACTATCCAGCTTAATGGGTTTTAATTCATAGAATCTCAGGGTTGGAAGGGACCTCAGGAGGTCATCTAGTCCAACCCCCTGCTCAAAGCAGGACCAATCCCCAATTTTTGCCCCAGATCCCTAAATGGCCCCCTCAAGAATTGAACTCACAACCCTAGATTTAGCAGGCTAATGCTCAAACCACTGAGCTCTCCCTCCCCACAATTCAGCACATCAGGTTTCATCCAGCTCATAACAACACCCTAACTGTCAAAAGGACAAATCATAAAGGGCTTGATGGTGCACATTACACATAGTAAGGGGTTATGCAGAGCTCCCCTGCCCAAGAGGGAACAATGGGAGGTGGTCTGCTTCAGGAATGAATAAATAAATAAATAAATAAAGAATGTTGATAAACTGGAGAGGGTTCAGAGAAGAGCCAGGAGAATAATTAAAGGATTAGCAAACATGTCTTTATAGTGATAAACTAAACAGATTGAGCTCTTTGAGTCTAACAAAGAGAAGGTTAAGGGGGCGGCGGGCCTTAATTCATCAGTCTAGCAGAGAAAGGTATAACACTATCCAGTGGCTGGAAGTTGAAGCTAGACAAATTCAGACTGGAAATAAGATGTACATTTTTAAGTTGGAACAACTTACCAAGAGTCGCGGCGACAGTTTTAAAATCAAGATTGGATGTTTTTCTAAACGATCTGCTGTAGGAATTATTTTGGAGAAGTTCTCTGGCCTGTGTTACCCAGGAAATCAGACTAGATGATCGCAATGTCCCTTCTGGCTTTCTATGAAGCTATGAAAGAAGGCAGAATATTCCATGGGGAACAAGGATTGTGGGCGCACCCTCAAAGCCCCAGGGAGGATAGGGCAGGAGGAGGGGCCATTGCTCTGGTCCCTCTTCCTTTTTTTTTTTTGGAAACTGATTTATGTGTGATTTTTCCACATTATCTTTACAAGTACATAAACGAAACCTCTCACAACCTGAATAAAGATCCTTCGCCAGCACATGACATGATGCTAAAATGGGGCTCTGCAATCTCCAGCACTTTAGATATATATAAAAAGAGTCTGTATAGATATCTAAAGAATTCATGTAGATAAAACACAAGAAAAAATTTATTTTGGAAATTAAATGAAAAGCAAAATACCCAGAGAGAACAGTATTATAAATTCGGTAAAAAAAATGAGGGAGAAATACAGTAAATTACCATGGTATATTTTCTTACTTAGGGTTACAGGTTTTGAAAAATGCAGCCATTCTGTGCTTTAATACAAGTGAAAATAAATATATTTATTTTGCCTTTACATTTAAATAAACTCATGCAAATTGTATTTACACACACTCTCTCTCACACACACACACCTAACCAACTAGCCCTTAAAAGCAGGGTGTGTTTTCATATCTTAAACATCCCAAACAGTTATTATTTCTAACTCTCCCAACCTCTTTCAAATTATGATTAAAATCAGGGTCCTGCAGAAAGGACCATCTTAGCAATGGAAATGTTTTGTACACCAATATATGATTTTATTCCTTCTTTGATATCCTTCATGTGCTATGAATACTGGGCATCAGATATATATTTATATGTATTTCTGTACAACATTAAAATGGACACGAAAAGACAGGAAGTAATAACGTTTTTGTCATGGCAACATAGTAGTTTTTTAGCTCTCAAGAAAAAATAAAAAAAGTTGTATTTCCTCAGCAACGCGGGCCTTGGCAGCAGCTCCAAAAGCCCACTACCATTCTGTATTCTGTGCTGCAAACCCACAGTTCAGTCAGATGTAGTATCTTCTTTCTCAGGCCACTCAATCTACTGCAGTTTATTCTATTGTATTTCTGCTCATTGTTTAAAAAAATAAATTATATGCACAACCATCCCAATAAGCAGGGAAAGGAGAGCTAAATTGCTTAAGGCAGTCATGCATATGCCCTTTTGGAATAAATAGGACACTGTAAAGCAGGTATTATTGGCAGTGGGATAAACATTATAAGGAAATATTCAAAAAGTCAAAGAAAGAATCAAGCAGAAAGTTGTTATGGATCTGTACTAAACTGGTCTTTCAAAGTCAGTGTTTGAGACCTAGATTCCCATAAACAACATCCATCAGACAACCAGCCTCAAAACTCCATCACCAAAGCAGTGATTTAAAAAGATGCTCAACTCTTTAGCATGGAGCTGAAAATGCACACAGCTACCGAATTGCTCCTGGATACCTATGGGGTGTCTCTATCTAATCCTCATCACTATAGGGTCTGAGCCCTGGCAGAGATTTACAACACCCTTGTGAGGTCAAGAGGCAGTATCCCCCATTTGACACAGGGGGACCCATTTGACACAGAGGGATCCGAGGCATAGAGAGATTAACTGATGTGCCCAAAGTCAAATAAAAAATCTGTGGTTGAGCCAGGAACTGAACCCAGTTCCCCTAAAGCCCATCCCAGTGCCTTACCCACCAGATCACCCTTCACACTGACCACACAACTACTATATCTGGTTTCTGCATCATAAAGCATAATGCTGGGAAAATGCCAGTAAAATACCTGTGCAAAATTTGCACATTTTGTTATCTAATGTACATTAGATTGTGACCAACTCCATGGAAGTAATCTGTATGTTTGCATTTTGTTATAAAACTTTTCTGAAAAATCACTCAGTTCATACCCTAACCCATCTACTTACAAGCATTTGCTTCCCTATTTTAAAATCTATACTTGCAGACATCTTTCACTGAGACAGTTAGGGGCTGATCCTGAGACCAACTGGACTAGCAGTGTAAGGGTTGCAGGACTGAGCCCACAAGGAAATTCATTGAATTTACTCAGGTGTTGCATTGACAGCAATGGGAGTTTTTCCTGACTAAAGCAGCAGGATCAGACCATTAACTTGTATCAAAAATCTTGTATCAAATGCCTTCTCCAGAGCTTTAAAACAAAACAAACTAATAAAAGCAAAAGGATAGAGATATTTGGAAAGATTTTTTGTTGGTAGCATGAACTCATTTAATGTGTGATCTCACAAGACGAACAATCAGGACAACATTTATTCCCTCCAACACCTGTGTTTTTGATTATTATTGTGGGCATTGTCTGCCATAATAGAAGTTATAATATTAAATTGTGATCCCCTAGTGCCTCTCATCCAAGGATCCTGAAGCATTTTGAAGACATTCAGTAACTTAGGACCATATGCTGTCACTCTTCTAAAATGGGTGAAGGAGTCTTTCAACACAGTGAAACTGCTCTGGTTCCAGTGTATGTGAACCACACGGAATCTATTCACCTCCATAGGCACAGTGCTTCTCTGCTACAGTGCAGGTGGTCTGGGGACATGGTACGGGAACCGACCTATCAGCCATGGCCATATACCATGGCCCATGATCCACAGGTATAAATTTCCCATGGAGGTGGATGCAGGAAGACAGCTGAGTACTGCTTAGCTGCTCCATTACCAAAACCTTAGCTTGTGGATGAAGGATTTCTTCCTCATCCCAGGCCCTTTTAGATCCCCCGTATAGAGCACTTTTACACAGGCTTTGTGGGAGTGCTGCAGCAGGACCATTAGAAGTACAGCTCGTCAAAAAATGGGAAAATATTGGTGAAAGTTTTCACAAAAAAATGCCCTTCGTTGAAAATTATTGAACATTTTTGACCAGTTCTCATTAGGATCCCTAAATGTTGTTCTAATGTTAGATAACTTATGTCCTAAAGGTGCCACTTAAGAATTACACATTGGGTGAAATCCAAGATCCACTGAAGTCAATGGCAAAACTCATGCACTTTAATGGGGTCAGGATTTCACCACTTCATTGGAAGTTGTGCACATGTAATTCACTGGGCTTAATATGTGGTATCATGTCCCTCTGGAAACAGGTACTCTCTCATGCCATATCTAAGAGAGTTACTTGTTTATCTCAGGTGGCCAAAGCTGGGGTTTTGGTGTGAAAAGCCCTAGAGTCAGGCTCCGTTGAGGACCATGTGTGCAGCTGTGGCTCAATACACACTCACTTAAGGATACTTTGGTTCCAAAACATGGACAGTAATTACAAAGCGATACGTTCCTCAGATGACAGCCTAACTTTTCTTTAATCTCTTACTCAGGCACCAACTTTTCCAAGGCAAACCCGGTATATTCTTTTAATCTTTTCCCTAAACTATCTCACTGAAAGTTTTCCCAGCAGGCATCAAGTCCAGGCAATAGCTTAAGTGCATCCTCAGAATGGTACTCTTGACCCCATGGAGCAAAAAACATGCCAGTAAGTGAGCATTGATACGGAGTGGTGGGATTTTTAAGAGATTAAATAAACTCTGGAAATTTCAATAGGGTCCTGAGGATTTTACATGGCTGGTAACCTACATACCCTTCTTACAAGAAAGGCTTTTAAACCATTTACGTTTGTAAGGTGGATGGTTTTTGGTTTTGGTTTTTTGCAAAGGGGAAATTTTTAAAATACAAAATGTCTTACTTAAGTAATTAACAATGATACTTTAGATCATTTAAAACTGAAATAATTTAAGAAATCTAGTCAATTTTTTACTCTTTGCTTGCTTTCTGCACTCCGAACAGATCTCAGAGTGAAAACAGATGGGACAATTTCATTTTTGTTTCCAGTCAGTTTCTTCATCTAGTTCTCATGCGCTGGCACAAGGATTGCAAGGCGATGTTTAAATCCAAGCAAGAAGTTGTTTTGGCTGGAATTCTAAAGACAGCACGAATATTACCGTTGTTTGTCTCAACGAAGCTTAAATTTAAGCTGGGACTTTCAAAGCTGTCAAAGGGATTGGACGTCCAATTCACATAATCAGGCGTTGAAAGTCCCAAATTTGGGGCATACACTAGCCAACAAAATCCATATCATACCATCAGATGGTTTCTTGGTCAGGGTAGGCAGGAAAGTAACTATATTATTTTTTCAAACAAACAAGTGCAGGAGAATTGCCAAAGGATTAATGTTGAGACAAGAGTTTTGCTAGTCAGAACACAGAGATGGCTATGGGGCTCTAGTTCACTGTGTTACCCCAGTTTTACACCAGTGTCACTCTATAAAGTCACACGACCATAATGCTGTGGTGAGTCAGCCTCTGTGAACAGCCACTTTGCAAATAGGGTTCCCCTTAGATGTTTGTTAGGAAATTACATTACAGTGTTGCCAACTCTCAGGATTTTATGGCAAGTCTCAGAATTTTTGATATTTGGCTTAAAACCCCAGCTCCCGGAGTCATGATTATGTGAGAATCACTGCTTTCACTTTAAAACAATAAAGTCCTTATGGTTGTGAAGAAAAGTTTGACAATATGAACCAGATGTGCCTTGAAGGCGCAAGAGAAGAACGCAGAGAAAAAGAAAGAACAAAACAGCAATTTTTGAACTTTTGTGTTGGCTGTACTTCTCTTCTCCCATAAGGAGCTTTCAGATTCTGTTTGACTGTTGGAAGGCCCAGGAACGGAGCAGAATCTGGCCCATAAATCATAACATACTCTTCTGCGATAGCACTGGACCACAAACTGGGTGCCTCCACTTGAAGGTTTGTGCACAAGAAGTCCTGAGCAACTTTGATTAATGAGAAATGGATAGGTGGAATATCTGCAGATGCTGATTATGTTCATGTTGACCAGAAAGCCAGTGTTTCCACATCTGCTATTGTTGCTGAGGCCAGATATTCCGGGAGTGGATCTACACACTAGATCTAATACATGGAGGACAGCTAGTGTTAATCCTCTTTAATTCCCACAAACAGTTACTGTTGAAGATGAGCAATAGAGAACCCCAGTTCTATGGTACAAGTGTCTGAAGGATCCACCAAAAGGAATGAATGTGAACGAAATCTAACAGGATAGCTACATGGCATGAGATAGTGTGAGGGAAAGAAAGTGTAGGGGAAAGATAATATGGATAATGTAAGTTCTTCTTTACAATCACCAGAGAGGGTGAATCATTTATACCTAGACTCACTTATTTCACGCTGAAACAAGATTTAATGTCCAAAAATGTGCAAAAGCCATAGCTGAGTACATGGGTATGGCTGTGTGTCTACTGAGGAAGAAATTGTTTGAGGTCAGTTTGCTCACATGAAAGGACTAATGAAATGCTGCCAAGGTCAATGAAACACAAGGTGTCTTACTGCTGTACATGAGCCAGCTTTTCCAAGTCTGCTTTGTTTGAAGAATTTTCTATCCTCTCACCCTCTTTTAGGAAATGCAACCCACCCTTCCACACTCACCCTGCTTTATTCCTTTGAGCACCAGGCATGTTTCCCCTCTTTGTAGATCCAGGTCCAGGAAGTATGCTAATAGACATCATATACTAAGACAGCCATATTGCACACACTTGGGGATATGGAGACATGCATAGAACAGAACTGGAACAAAGGATTTACCACAGCAAGATCATCACGTCCTGTATCCTGCTTTCTACAATGGCTTTGAAAGAAGGTGAATACATAAGATATGGGTCAATAGGAGGGTGTACCAGTGAAAATAAATATATGGAACTAACCTGAAAGACAAGGTCTAAGATAATAACACTGGTTTTCCCCAAGTCTTCATAACCACCCCTCTTTTTAAATGTTCCTCAAAAGAGTCTTAACTTGCTCTGCCACCTACTTGATTTTACTTTTTCAGAGCCTTCAAGAGAACCCTTTGGCAGAGATGCTGTCTCTGATCTAATCTTCTATTGTATTTTCAGCTTGTATTTCAACAAATATTTTTGGTATATATGTTGCAGCTGACACAGCCCCTAATTTTGTTTCTGTAAACAAACATCAGTTGCACTTTTAAAATATACCAGATGAGCAGATCTGTAACCAGTTTTCTTTGAATATATGTACACACTTATGTATATATTATATAGATATATATACACATATCATATATCTTTATAAGACACAGTCAAATGTACCATCGGTTCTTTAAAATTCTTTTTAACTATGGAAGTAGATCATATTTCACCATATAGTTTGAAATGTCTAACTGAGACATTTTTTAAATGTTTCAATGATACAAGTTCACGAGCTGTGAGATGTCTTCTTTAAAAACTCCAGTTATTGTGATAAGACGAACAAAAATTATTTTGACAGTAATTCAAATCCACTTGGTATATAATTGTTCTTCCCCTAAAAGCTATTTTCACCTGCAAGTAGTTCCCATCTGTGTCTCTCCTTGTTTCAAATATTACGTTCTCGTCTCTAGTTTTAAAAGTGAGCCGAAACTTGAACCCACAGGACTCTAAAAAGAAATCAGAGAAATTAATGCTAACTTAGTAAATTTAGCTGTGTCTTATAGAAAACATCTGAATAAGCTGGAATGATTTTATATAAAATATAGTGGGCCAGACCCTCAGCCATTTGACTCAACTGAAGTCAATGGAGCGATGCTGATTTACACCAGCTGAGGATCTGATCATTATATATATATAGCCTAATCTTTATCATTCAAAGAGACTCCAGAACACAAGCATGACAAGCATTTACAATGAACACCCTTCATGAATGAATCCTCTCTCAGTGTCACCATACAGTGTCACCAAACCCTCTTAAGAGCAGCTGCTGTGGGATCTGCTCTTAAGAGGGTCTGGCAACTGTATCAACTATAAACTAGTAGCACAGACCTAACTGGCATATTGTCACAGACTAGAAACAAACAGGTTGATAGAGATGGTTAGACAGACTGGAATTTGGCTATCTGTCAGATGTACACATCCTGTTGTCCTGGATAGCACAGTTAATCATTGGCAATACTAGTGCCTTCAGAGATTACGATAAGGAGTCATCTCATCTTGTTTTCCACCCTCGTTTAGGCATCTGGAAGAAGGTGTTTAAGATACAATTAGTTTCCTTTGTGTTTTACCACCGGAGGTTTTTGCATCCAGATTGACCTTTGTTCCATGCAAGACTACCACATTTCACACACTTCTACGTTTTACATATACATGGAGGCCAGCCCACGGACGGTGCTGAGTATCTGCAACTCTCTGTGTAGTCAGGGGGAGCTGAAGGCCACTTAGGATTTCACCCATGGAATGTGATGTAATCAATGGAATATTAACAAGGCCTCAGAAAAGGGGCAGAAAGAACATATGAGCCTTCTAGACAATACTGAAGCTATACAGTCTGATGCAGAAACACCAGGAAAACTTGACACCTTAAAATACCAAAGTAACTCAAGCATTTAAATCTATCTATCTATCTATCCATATATGTATAACCAGAGCCAAAAAATGTTTTATAGACAGAGCTCCACAAAGCCTGCACAGATACATTCCAACAATTCAAGGTGGCAGAACAGGTGCAATATAGACTGTAAGAACATGTCAACATAAACATCCCAAACTGTCTACGTGACAGCAACATTGACCCTCCCGACCCTTCCCTCTTCAAATATATATCTCTAGGCTGGACCAGAGGTAGAGTACAAAGAAAACTGCATTGCAATTTCCACATCATTTAAGCTTTATAGGAGTGCAGCCATCATCTGAAGAGGCTTCCTTATAGTATTCATGATGCAATTATCCTAGGCAAAGTTCAGATAATGCTTGGGTTCCACTTTCAAAACAACAAGACAAACAGTTCATTTGCCACATATCAGATTTTTGACATTAAAGCACAGGTCTGGGTAGCTCTTACAGCTGAGGTTAACCAAAAGAAATGATTGAATTTGAGTTTTATTTAATTTAAAAAGTAAATACAAACATGTGCTGACTGTGTGCTTCCTGTGATAGCCTCCCACAATAATGCAAGGTAGAGATTTCTTTAATATACTTACTCACAAGCTGCACTTCTCTGAAACTTTATTACCCAGCTGCATGAAAATATAGAACCCTGAGGTTTTTTTCCCCTTCAGACAACACAACATTTTTGCTCACTCAGGTACTTCTGCATCCAGTTTTCAACATACAGAGCCAAATGACAGTTGTAAGTCAGAGCAGAATTTAGCCCACCGTTTCAAATTCATTGCTATGCAGGTTTTCCTATTAAGTCAACACACAAAGAAGTAAAAAAAAAAAAAAAGAAAAATTGTAAGGCTTCAAGTAAAAACATCTCCTCTCTCACCCATTCAGGGAGTACGGTTCATTTAATATCATGTTACTCTATTTATTATACAGTTAATTAAAGCTACAGCTCTCAGGATACACTGTACTAAAATGAAACTGGGGTGTTAAACTGGAATGAATGAACAGTGAAATGATGCTAATAAAATGGGATTTGCAATGAAAACTTGATGTTTCTTAAATAAGAAATAGACATAATATACAATCTACTGCTAAAAATAAAAACATATTAAAAAGATTTAAGACTTTTGAAGCACAAATTAAGAAAGACAAAACAAGAGGCTACTTTAAAAATATATTAACCTGCAGTGGATCTTCTGTTATGATCCAGGGGATCAGATCCTCAATTAATGTAAATTGGCGTAGCTCTATCCAACATAAAGAGCACTACTCCAAATCACACCATCTGAAGTTCTGGGCCTTACTGTCTATAAACACTGAAGGACTATGTGAGTAAAAATAGCACATCACTGATAATTTGTAAATGCTTAAAGAACTGTAATTTTGGAAAGCTTGAAAAAATAACATGGGCCAGATCTTGCTCCCAAAGTCAACAGCAGTTTTGCTAATGAGTAGATCCCCACTCATCCAACAGGAACTATGCAAGCAGATGCTTGTGCTCATATGGCTCCAACTGCAGGACTGGGGCTTTAGATGGGAATGGGGCTGAATTTACTGAGTGCAATCTCAGATTATTTCTTAGATTATTACTTCCAGGAAGAGTTGAAAAATTTACTTCCATCTCCAGGTCATTCACATTACTCTATTATGCAAACTTCAAAAAAGAATTTTAGTACCATCATAAGCCTATTAATGTGCCAGATGAGTCTTAACTCTAGTTAAACCACCTTCAGAAAAAGTATATAGAACTGCACCTTAACCTAATTATTTGTATCCCCAATGCAATCATTTTTCTTCCTCTCTCCACATGAGTTATAGCTAAATAACCCTGGCTATAAGTGTTTGAAAGGTTTACACATATAGTACTGTGTTTAGTCTTATTGAGCCATTCTTGCTCAGGAGCTTATGTAGTAATTTCAAAGACCTATTTGCCCTTAAAATATGTGGATTTTTCTTTTCTAACATCGTAAGGTATGTTCAAAGTGTAGTGCCATGGGATGCATATTTTAAAAGCTACATTGGTGCAATATAAAAGCCTCACTTGGATGGCTTGGTTTTATAATCACTCAGGGTGATATAATCTGCCCCTGTACAGACTGCCAACACAAGGCCTATGTTCCATTTAACCCCTGTTTTGATAGCTTAAGTGGTACTTAAGTAGTTTGATAGCTTAAGTGGTACTTAAGTGATGCACAGACCTTGTGCAACTCTCTCCACAGAGATGAATTTCACCCCTCAAGAGTTAAATTTGTGCTGGAATTGCAGATGAGTAGAAATTAAAGATGAAAGAGAACTATAAGGCCATCTAGACCAAGTACCTTGCCAGTACACAATTGCTCCCTGTAGAAGGTTTTCTAATACTTTATCCAATTTAATTTAAATGTTCTAAGTGGTCAGGCTTCCTAAAAAAAGACTATTCCACAACCCCTACCCCTACTATTAGCTTAATGTTTTTCCTTTTAAATATATGCCATTTGCTACCAGTGATAACCCCTTGTATCACCTTTGGAACTACATTCTTCAAATTCCATATCTGTAAGCTTATCATACCTCCTTCCCTTAATCATTGCTCAGTCAATTAATTACATATTTTTACCTCTTAATCTTTTTATAAATCAGCCTCTCCAGCTTTCTGTTTATATCTGTTGTTCCCCTCTGAACTTGATCCAATTTGTCAGTATCATTTCTGCCCAGTATCGTTCTGGCAATAAAATGCCTGTAACTAATGACAATACTCTAGATAAAATTATACCAAACCTATATAGAGGGACTATTACTTCTCTGCTCTCTGATACCTCTGTGTATGCAGTTCAAAATGTCACTGGGCCTTTTTGCTGCCATACTGCACTGCAAGCTTATATCTAGTTTGCTGTCCACTATTACTTTAGGTCTATTTCTGCTACGTTAATTTCCAAATTTCTCTCTTCAGATGATCTGGTTCAAGCCAAGACCGTTACTCAGAAGCATGATTAACCCCATACATTTCTATCCAACCTCTCAAAAAGAGATGTGATATACAAGGGACATAATAAGCAGATATTGAGGTGGCTGTCAAAATTTACTGAATCATGAGGCAAATGTTAACTAAGGCAAAGCTGAGGTCAGTATTTTCCTCAATGTACAATAAATCTTAGTGTTTATGTATTGTTACATAAATTCTAACTATCAAATATCTGGAGATCTCTCCATTTTCAGCATGGCATGCAGAGAAAACATTACTCCCTTTGAAGCCAACATCCTGAAGGGGAGATGAATTTAGTTGTCCAGCAAAACCTATTTACCTCTGAAGGGCCAGTCAGAAGGCAGAGATTCCATATGCTATCTGCCTGGCTCTTTTTTTGGTTCTTAAAATAATGCTGCCTCAAAATCCAACAAGATAAACATAGCTTTGTGAGGGCAGGAGAAGGAGGAAAGCCCAGAGAACTAAATAGACATAACTGATATTGAAAAAAGTTATTGACTGGAAAAAACTTTCTGCCCAACAATACTGAGGGCTGGTGCTCATTAGGCAGGCAGCAAATTTATATCCTCTATGTATGTGCTTGGCTCAGTCACACACACACTGCAAAACTCAACTCATGATCATGATAACTTTCCTCTAAGATTATACACACTGCACCACTGCAAGACAATAAACCATGTTACTGCATACATCCCATAAACAAAAAGGAGGAGATAGTTTCCCATCTGAATTTTTTTATGTCTTAGAGGCTTGTTTTTCAGAGTCAGAAGCCTTTAAAAACAGAGGGAGGGGGAGTAACAGGGAGGAATGAAAAATCCTTACTTATGTGGCAGTCCGATTCCATAAGACACAAATGGACACACACAGAATTTCACACATAGGGAGGCGAATCGTGGACAGTGAGAAGCTGCTGCTATTCTTTCTCCCCTCCCACCCAGAGCAAGTGGTGGGGGTGGGGGGAGAGGGAGAGAGAGAGAGAGAAAGAGAGAGACTTTAAAACACTACATGATGCTTGAGGGCCACTGCGCCCTGCCTGGTTCCTTTAAAGCAGGAGGAATAACACCGACAATGGTTTGGGGACAAATGGTAGTTCTCATACACACAGACTGCAAACAGGGAGTCTGGTCTCCATGTCTGTAAGAAAACAGCAGTCAGGCCAGTGGCCCGTCCCAAGATTTTGCTGACCAGAAAACTCGTGGTGAGGAAAAACATGACCCCAGATTAATTCTTCATCACAGCACAACTTCTACACGACAGTTTTGTTTGACAGACAAATACACAATGGCTTTTTCGCTTTCTTTCATGAAAGAAATAATCTCTGTGGTTGAGGTGCTAGGTGGTAGCCAGTTTTCGCAGTCAGTTCGAGACAGTTTCTGATGGACTGTACAATTTTATTCCCACAAGAATAAGGCTGCAGCTCTTTTTTGGCCAAAAGAGAAAGATGAAAACAAACAGAAAAAAAAAACAAAAAAGGACACTGGCAGCTGCTGCTCCTTTTGTGGTTGATGTTGTTTGAGTCTTCACAGTGCACCTAGCTTCATGGCTGGCTTAATGGATGGCTCTTTATTTTAAATTTCTTTTTATTTTACACTGAAATTTCATAGGTTGTTCCACCAACGCCAGACACCTTCTTAACGTTTGAGTGTCTAGCAGGACTGACCGGGGCCCCCTGGGAACTTGACGTTGAACCCAGTCGACAATCTGCCCTGGAAATTCCTTTTGGCTGTCCATTTATTTTACTATGAGGTGTCTTCAACTGCATGTCCTCCCTGCAACAAAATAAATATAAAGCGATCCAGGGTTAGTGATCAAAGTAATGGAAGCCAGATAGCCAGACAAGCAATTGCCCTTGTTACTTTATGTCCTGATACAGCAAAACAGTTAAGCACGTGAGTATCCCCACTGAAGTCAATGGGCCCGACGCAATGCACACTGAAATTAGAGACTGCAGCTTAATTTTGTCTTTGGATCAGGCCCACTGGGATTAATCACATGCTTAAATGCTTTGCTGGATTGGATCTTATTGCGTAAGAATTTGCTTTTTTGAAAGGTCTCTTCTGCATTGCTGGCCTTTGCTCAAACTTCATTTTACTTATGTTCAGAAGAAAAAAAAAGCACTCCGAAAAATCTCCTAAGAAAAGGCAGTAGCAAAACACTTCTAGTGAAAGAACAGAATGCTGTTACTAATCACTAAATGTCACAATAAAAGTAAAGAATAAGCCTCTAGGGCCAGATTCCCAACTACAGAGGAAACACAGAGTGCAAGTCAGAAAGGGTAGCTTAAAGCTCACGTTTCTATTCCCCTAATCCTGGTGCCATGTTAGACAATGCTCGCATTTGCATTTCCTGGACTCCATCTATCATGTTAGAGCAGCCTAAGGAATGCTCTAGTTTATGATGGTCTGCAAAGGCCTCAAGGGAGCTGAAACACAACCAAGGATAACCATAGCTCAGGGTGCATGAGCCAGGCCCCTTTTTTCCTGCTATGCCAGCAGCGGTACAAGAGTTCCTATGTCACTCGACAACAGAAAATCACCCTTCCATCGGACCCCTCCTGCAATGGGTAAGATGGCTTTAAGGCTGCACTGTAGAATCCGGCCCTTACAGAGCAATTATGACAGATGTGATTAAAGATCTTTATGAAAGAAATGACCATATTGAAAAGGTTAACATATGTCAAAGTAGGGTGTAAATCCTTTGTCCATCACAATCCAATAGCCCTCAGGTAAGGCATATATGGAGCATGAATGGAATCTGCTGAAACAAACAAGGTTAGTTTGTGCTCTAGGGCAGATTCTCTTACTTGGCTGCTCCTAATGTCAGTCCCATCAATCTATCAATTTCTCAACACTACCTTTCAGGGATAAGGAAGCAGATGAAACTGCTTTATAGGCAAGGACATGGCTTACTCTTGTACAGGGCCAGATTGTGTCATTGAATTTTAAAGAGAACGCCCAGCTAATTTCAATGACACTGAACATGCTTACAAAGTATTTTTTCCTGTCCCTGTCTGATGGCTAGTCTATGTAGAGGATAATAGCCAATTAGCAGCCCACTGAGTTACTACTTTAACTCAAGTGGGAGAGATATCTGTACCTGGTGTTGAAGGTCCCAGGTTCAAACTCTGCTGATGACCTGTGGCTAAGGTTGTCTCAAGAACATTTTTAAAAAGGAATGCGCTGTCCGCACTGGGGGACAATCTGCAAGCCAAGACCATTTTAATTGGTTTAGAACATGGCCCACTCCGCATGGGAGCAAAGCATTTAGAGGCAGCACAAGGTAGGATTTATTGCATCCAACTGATGAGCCTTTACTTCACACTGCCACCATACACTCCCAAAATAATATGTCTCTCTCTACTGGCCCAAAGTTTCCCATGATGTAAAGATGTAAAGACAGGGATTCATCTGACACCTGGTATGAATGTTCTGCCCTGGAGCTAAGGAAGCAGCTCCAGTATTTCATGCCAACCAAAGTTCTGCTACACACTTAGGCTATGCCTGCACTAGAGAACCAAACTATAGGTAACTGAACTGGCAAGACATCACAAGTGTAAGTACCAGCATGTCCATGCGGGTTTGACTGAAGTTCTGCCCTGCATCCACATTAGTGTTGCCATGGTCCACTGCAGTCTCATTGCCCTCCAGGTACCTATCCCACAGTTCCCAGAACAGCTCCCTGAAGCACTGGCTCCTCACAGATTTTAAAAGGCTCTGGGAGCCTAGGAAATTGTGGAAGATTTCCTATAAGTCCTTGGGTACCAAAGCTATTTCTTGCTACTTTTTTTAAAATGGAAGCCAGGCTGAACATTTGCTCCTGATTCTTTCTTGTCAAAAAGAATATCAGGAGCTCCTGCAGAAACACAGATGTGAGAGAGCTGCAGCAAGAGTGTTGTCTGTTCTGCTATGGCCTAGACCACTATAGTATTGGAGTGCCGGTATCTTTGGGGAGAGTTAGAGACCTAAGAGTTGGAGTTTTTGTTGCAATGGTCATGCACACTTCCACCCCTGGAGCAGTCAGACCAGTGTAGTACTTGAGGATGAAGTTCAGTGGGTGGAGCACTGCTTTTGGAGCAGGGCCAGGAGCATAAGTGTAGTTTCTATATTTCTATATTTGCGGGAGTGGGGCAGCTCCAGTCAGGCCAATGGGACCACGCATAGAGGAACAAATTCTGTGCCTGCTTGAGGCTTGTCGTTGCGGGGGAGGGGCACTGCCCTCTGAAAACTACACCCAGGGCCAGGAATGCAAACTGGTAGGACAGAGTTTGTTGGAGAAATAGAATGAGCAGCCAAATTTCTCCAGTGTAGACAAGATCTATGTGTAGATGTTGATCTTGAAAACTATAGTTGATACAGCTAAGGCAAGGGATATTAGGTGACTGAAGCCAGACTTTAGCCTATAATTCTTTATAGCATGTCACTTGGGATTTGTTTGTCTTAATCAAGAAAACTAGCTCCAGAAACCAGTTTTTGAGTGGTGATTTAATGGCCAATGTCCCTGATCTTCTGTAAAAAGTAAACACAAAAGTCTTCACCTGCTCAGTAGAGCTCAGCAATGGAGCACAGCCCCTTATGATGCAATTAATGCCCAATGGTGGCTCTAAAGTGGACTGGCTTGTATTGATCCTTTGCGGGCCATTTCACTGGCAGAGAATAGCAGGAGTGCAGTGCATTCCAGACATGTTCCTTGCCTATCACAATGGGGCCCTTGGGCCTCTAAGAGCTACTGCAATAATAAAAATGGAGGAGGGGACCAGCATAGAACTGTTACTCCAGTCCTATACTGGCCAGAGAACTGCCTCCCAATATGTGGGTTCTCTGTGGCACATAAAGCAGCTGCTTCCTAAGGGAAAATCAGGGATGTTCCCAGCGTGTATTTTCCTTAAAGGTGCTTGTCAGCATCTGAATCTCTTGCTCCCCAAAATCTGTATTCCCAACTTTAGTGCAAACTATTTAAAAACCAAATTCTGCATTGATTTATACCATGCTCAATCTTACTGAAATGCAAGGGATTACACAGGGCCTAAATCAGCACTGAATTTGGTCTCAATAGTCCAGTTTCTTCTTATCATGTAGCATAAGAGGTCTGAGGATCTCCTCCACGAAACATGAGAGACAGGAGTTAGGAGAAAGTGGAGGAGGGGCATTAGCATCTGCAGTGTTGCTGTCATGGGAGGTAGAGCATGAGATGTATGCAGAGTTACCAGCACAGAACTCCTGCTGCAGGTTAACTCTTGTAGGCTAAAAGTTTCAAATGTATTGATTTTTATGCTTGACTTTGGGCACCATCTAGGCACGTAAATGGAAATGACTCATATTCAGATGTGCTGAGTGTAACTCCCTTTAACCTCAAATGGAAGTTATGGGTGCTCAACCTATTTGGAAAAATAAATTAGTCAGGCCACTTGTACTGCACTTAGCATTTCTGAAAACTCCAGAGATCTGACCTGGAGTGAATTTACAGACACTATACCACTCGCCCATAAGGTGACAGCTGTATGATCAACAAGAGACAGAGACCAATGTGATGCAAACAGCTGTTGTATCAGCATCCTCCCTCCCCGCTCCTTATACTAATTACCATAGCAACAACTGGCACCTTTGGGGCTCAAACTGAGGGCAGACTTGGAAGGGAAAACAGACAGTTCTTAGTAAAATAAACTCATTAGTTTAATATATATGAAAAGGAGAGAAAAGGACAGAAGTGTCTTCTTGCTGAATGTTCACTATTCTTCCACTGAGAAAATCATTTTAACAAGTACAATTCACTAAGAGGCTTTGCAGCAACTTTCTAACACTGGATTTTAGGGCAATGGCAGAGGGCATGACAGAGTGCACAAAGCATCAGGTGTGGAAAAAAGCTGGACTTCCCTGATGCACAGAATTAGATCCTTCCATCATGCACTCAGCTGAAGTAATTACAGCATGGGCTGTGTATTGTGAGGTCTTTTCAGACCTTCAAACTCAAGGTGCATATTTTCCCCAAGGAAGAGAGAGAACCACATGTGACCGATGCTAGCATTTCAGGAAACTGCTCAGATACCAGTTATCCATGTTCTTATTCATATTAAGCTGCAAACTGAAACCCTCCATTTTTCTGTAGAACCATTATAGCATGGGAAGTGGTGGTACAAGCTTCCCAGATGCAGCCTGCCAGCTAGCCTCAATTCTGTTTTACAGGGACCACCTCCATGATTAAATTAACTCAGGCTACAGCGCTGTTCAGTTCTTGGTCTTTCTGCTGAAACTCATCATGAGGTGACCGCTGTGATGGGCAAAAAAGAGGGAATTTATTTATTTATTAAAACAGCATTTACTTGGTATTTTTAAAGAAACTCACTCTTTGCCATGCTCCCTGCCTCTTATTCTTTCCTTTTGGGGGAGCATTTGTACAATAGATTTATTGGCAAGGATGTTTGCAGAAAGCAGATTTCAAAGTGGTAACTGCAAGTATTCAAGGAAGCTAAATTATAAATTCTCACATGCAAGTGCTCCCATACTCAACCAATCAGAAAACAGAAACAATAGTATCTGAGTTATCTGACTAATCACAACAATAAAAAGAGGTTATCAAACACTCAGCTGTTTACAGTCAAGCCATATTTTTAAAAGACTTCTCCAAAAAGTTCAAATATATTCAAATAAATACATGTGAGGAAATTCAGTCAATAATCTATTCAGTGATATGCCACAATTCAGAACAATCTAAATTAATTTATTCCGTGATTTGTTAAATCATCTCTACTAAGAAAGTGAAGGAAGGCCAGTTTCACCTAGTCCGTTTTCCAATGAAAACATACTTTTACATAGAAACAGACCAGTATCTCCACTTTAGTTTAGAAGAGTAACAAGAGCAACATCTGTAACCAATACCTCATACAAGCAACATAAAACAATCTAATTTTAAATTACTACACATGCAAACCAGATTTTACAAAACAGTTTGGGCAAATTATCTGACTTGAATGAAGAGTCACACTGATATAGGAGTTTAATATCACTGCTTGGACCTCACTGGCCCAATTAATCACTGCACCCACCTTCATGAATAAGGCTACGTTTTAGTCACGGGTATTTTTAATAAAAGTCACGGAGGTCCCAGAAAGTCACAGAATACGTGACTTCCATGACCTCTGTGACAGACTCGCAGCCTTAATCATGAACAATCCAATTATGGGCAAGAGGAATGAACTGAGAATTAACAGGTCAGTAAACCAAGAGGAAAATATTTTTTGAATTAAAAGTGGAATGGCTTTGGGAAGGAAACACTTTCTCTATTTATGGACAATCCAAATAATTTATGGGATATAGCTAGAAGTATAATCATAACATAAATAAATAATAAAATAAATAAGTTTTCACACAGAATTTTTCCTTCCTTATGCCAGGAAGAATACAGCAAGGTGTAGGTAGATTCTAATTGACCAGTGCTCTTTAATCACCAATTCTGCATTACTGGGCACCCAGAATAATCATTAAGAACCAGATTTTACAATCCTTACTCACAACAAGTAACATTTTTTGCTGCCAGCAGTCCTAAAGTAGAAGGCAATACTCAGCGTGGGTACGAGTGGCAGAATCAACCCCATAACTTTAAAATAATTACCTAATTTATTCAATTAATTACCTAATTTATTCAATTAAACGCTTGTTTATTCCTAACTTTGTAAAAACTTTACAACTTCATTTAATCATCAAAACATTTCACATTATAAAATTTAAACTCTTCTTTCACCAAAAGGCATTATACAAGCTCAATGATTTGTATAAAATGTTAGCGTCACTACTCCACCATTACTGGAACATGTTATCAAGAAAAAGAGGAAGTCCTTTAACGAAGCACTTCAGCCTACTGAAACTCCTTATTACAACCTACAGCCTGAGTAACAAGAAATAAATGTTCAGTGACGATAAGGTTGTTATGAGACCCAGAACTAAAGAGCTACCCACGCACATCACAATGCCTGCTATTGTTTAGGCAAACAAGTAAGCTGGGTCCCGACAATTAATAACTGCTATTGTACTCGCCTGCAAGGACAACCTTGTTACTTACAAGCTATTTAAGCAATCCATACCTTTGTGCTCCCACAGATTGCACCTCCGTTATTTCCACAGTGTTAACAAATGAGACAGCCTTCGTACCGTAAGAGGGTGACCTAGGCATCCCTGTAGGGGATGATGGGACCTGATGGCCTGGTGACTTGTAGGAGCCATTGCTCACCCTGCCCTGTAGTGCCTGATGGGACTGGACATTGTTATTGGCTAAATCAGCTTGAAGGGAAGTTGTGGAAGTCCTTGGTGCCCTGGCCATTGCACTTGAGAGGGAAGACACTGAGGACTGGAGTATAGGGTTCCTTGTGCTAAAACTGGTCGCAGTCATCAAATTGTCTCTGGAGCCATATCTCATCACCATGCTGCGAGGGTCTTCAGACAGCGCACTGACTTGCTGAAGGCTGTAAGAGCTAGGGGTGTCATACACACCCGAGTCTGCAAACACTGAATCCGGGTGTGAGAGGAGGAGCTTCTCCCTTTCTTCCATTTCTTTCCTCTCCTGGATGGATGCCATGATGGTTTTTGAAAGGTTGTCGTAACGGACGGGAGAGGGGTCCCGTTGGTGCGGCGCTGGGCCACCCAGTACTGGGCTGAAACTCTGTGGAGCCTGGCGTTGCAGCTCGCTCCCCCGGAGGTGACACATTTTGGCTGACAAATATGGCGAATGGTACCCGACGGAGCCAACAGCAGAATGGGCTATGCATTTCCTCCCGGAGGGGGACATGGAGTTGAGCAAACTGTCATAAGACAGACTTCCATTTCTGTTTGACAGGGAGTTGGGGGAAAAGATGCTTTTGTAGGGGGTGGAAGCAGCCCCTTCTGATCTTATTGGATGAAGTGGTACTTTGTCTGTCCCTCTCCTGCTAGCAGACTTCAAGCTCAGGGATCGCGAATTGACGGCAAAGGAGTCTGTCTGGAGTGGGGAGGACTGATAAGTCTTGTGAAGCGAGCTCTTCCTGTAGTTTGGGATGTCCAGGTTGGGCTCCGATTGATAATCAAGGCTCTGGTTGTTCTCTTCAATCAGAACTTCTTGCTTGTGTCCCTCCTGCATGGTGATCTAAAACAGAGATGAGTATGAGAAAGGGCAAGCACAGGACACAGCACACCGCACTGATTTGCTTCTCCTGGTGAGTGAGAAGTGCATAGGGAGAACAGAGCTGGGAATCAAGTTGTCTCAAATTCTAAGCCCAGATTTGACACAGATTCATTCTATGGGTTTGGAAGTGTCACTTAACCTCTGTGCCTCAGATTCCTCAGCTGCGACACAGTGATAATAATTTACCTCAGAGGTGAGAAGGGTTAATTCATATTTGTTACATGGTAAGTATGACTGATTGTAATAAACATGCTGAGGAGTGAGCACTGACAGTTGCAACAAAGCCCTTTGCAAACAGAGGTGACCAACCCTTTCAGACTGAACCCCTGTCAAAGTTGGTCAGATTTTGACTGGACAACATTGACCTTGGAAAATGTTGTCCTTACAGATTAGAAATAAAAGTTTCCAAGAGTACCTTCCATTTCCTGGAACCTTCATTTTGGAGAGCCCAGCTACTCACAATTTGGGCTTTTTAATGGTGCTGAGCACCCCCAGATTCCTATTGACGTTGGATGGTGTGACAAATGCTCAATGATTTTGAAATATAGGCCAAAGCTCTTCGAAGTTGAGAGGCCACAAACTGAGCCACCGTCGGTCAAAGGTCACTTTTGAAAGTTGTGGCTTTGATGCAGAAGTGAAGGAGTTTTTCCCATTGCATGTGCTGTGTGGGAGAGAGTGCTATACCAGACAAGGAAACGTAAACCCCATGTTTTATTTATATACATTGAAAGCATGAAGAAAACCCCTCTGTTGTAAGCATCCACTTTATAGTATATGTAAGATTGCCTCTAATTTTGTTCAAACTTAAAGGCCATTCTCTGCTAAGCAACTGATTTTGGCTGGTCCCTTATGACAGGTTTCACCATAACTGACAATGAACTGGTTATAGGAACTTTGCAAAAAAAAAAAAAAAAGAATGATTAGTGAATGCTTACTTAATCAGAAAGGCAATCAATACAGCTCGTATTGACTCCTTTCAGTTTTTTTTTTAAAGGAAAAGGAAAAAATACAAAAAAGCATAACTGACAGAAGGGTGCTTTTATACTCATTTTTACTTCAAGGTTGTGTCTTTGAGTGGGAAGATAGAGAAATGTGCACGATAGTTCACTACCTTCCTCCACCATGCAGATAGATTGGATTCTTCTCTGGAAAAGGGATGATGGACTCTGCTTAATGGGGAAGATATGATGCAAGTGGTTGGCCTATTTCCTCCCACTGGGTGTTCCGCTCTCCCTCCCACAATTTGTTTTTATTGCTCATGAATGGTGCTAGATTGACAGGCTGAAGACCCGGTACAACTCAGGAGTAGCAGCACAATCTTCTTCACACCAGTCCGCCACTGTACTTCAAGCCTGAAGCGAGAGGACAGTTACGCCCAACCCCCTAAATGTGGTTTGGTCACCGTATCTATTCAGTCCTCTAAAATTGCCAGCAAGGTTGCCTGTTGGTACCAGTTTCTGTGATGTGGCCACTTGTCTACTACAAAGACCACTAAACTCATTTGACACAGGTCAGTCAGCCTAAGGTGACTCTGTCATCTTAGGCTAGATTTGAACCAGAAACCTAGCAGTTAAAGACGCTATACCCAATTACCAGAACCCATCACTCCCCTTGTCTGATTGGAATCTGTATTGCAGAACATCCCAAATGGAGAAAAAGATTCATCCGTTGTAGGTTATGTCAGGCACTGCATCTGGACCTGGAATACTGTCGGTACTGTACTATCCTGCTTGCACACATCAACATTTCAGCTTAAGCGCTAGCTGATGCCTGTAAATACATTTGGAACTCGCTGGCAAGCCATTTGTCCAGTAATAAAGTGAAGATGAGATACAGATTTTGATTTTGATACAGCCAGCTTGGCGCAGTACTCACATTCTGAAATGCTCCCTTTCACAAGGCAATTTCTGCCTCATTCTGGGGACAGATCTGGAAAGCATGATTTATAAGTAGATCATGCAGTAAGACTAAAACCTCATGTTTTTAAAGCTGATGAAGAAGCAGTGACATCTAGAATGAGCAGGCACGTCCTTCATTTTCAAAGTTAAAAGGACATTGCCAAAGCCCCCCTTTACCCCTACCCCCATCACTGCTGTTTAGAACAACCCCTTGGAAGCTTGAATCTGACTTCTATTTCATACCTCTACTACATTCATTCCCTTGATTGCAGGTATACCCTGGATATTACTGTAGGGCGGAAGATGGAATTGCTGCTGAAATTAATTTTAGGAAAATAGCATTGGGCTATTTGTTTAAGGGGAAATATCCATCCATATATAAACATTTGCATGGATTTTGGCAACATACGTGATAGAACAAACCAGTAACTTCTGAGCCTATTTTCCAGGACAGAGTGTGTCCCTTTAACTGTTATGACTTTAATTTCTTTTCTGTTAACAGATAATATAAAGGGTCATTTAAAAAAAACCTGTAACTCAAGCATTAAAAGTGTGTTAAGGCAGTTCAAATGCACATAAGCTTATATTAATTTTAACAACAATATATACCCACAAGGAATTCTTTTAAAGCTCTTTTTGTGAGCTTACATGCTCAGGCATCTCCACAGCATGTCATCTGTTGGCCTAAAGGGCCCAATCCTGAGAAGTATTAAGCAGACACAAACTACTGTTGACGTGAATGGGAACTGGCTTTCATGTCAGTTGAAGCTGATAGGAGCTGAGAGTTCTCAGGATCAGGTCCAAAATTTGGTAAAGCAACTGGGCACATTTTTCAGTAGGGAATAATGACAATTACAATAGTACTGAAAAAAAAAGATGATTTCACACAGAAAGTACTGTACATTCAGTGTGTACATCAGATTGAAGTAGCCTACTACTCATTTGGAACAGGTTCTTCTAGACAATTGTGGCGTGCTCACCTGCTCAGCCGCAGCATGGTAGTGGACTTTGGGATTGTTGCTGAAAGCTGGTCGATACTTATACATGGCAGGAGTGGGGGGACTGATCAATTTAGGTGAAAGACCACTCTCTGGAAAAACAAATGTCAACAGACCGTGTCCATTAACAGTATGTCTAAAATGGCACATTAATAAATAAGATTACAGAATTGTATATAAACCCAATAAATACACATGGCAATTTACAAATTGAGCTCCAGTCCTGCAAAGGGTTAAAACTCTGTGTATACGTACTCATGCGCAGAGTCCCACTGAAGTCAATGGGACGCCACATGAAAGTAGCTACACGCATGGCTGTAACTCTTTGCAGGATTGGACACGTATACGTGTCACATCCTGTGGCCCATAGAGCTTACAATCTAAATAAAACAAGAAAAACATACGACATAATAGGTTCTTGGTAGCTAAAGCCAGAGTTGCAAACTTACCTCTTCCCCCAACTGCAAAATACAGCTGGGTCCAAACTAAATACCCCCACATTCAGTAGTGTTTGGATCCAGAAAGTTAGGACTTCTCAGCTGTCTCCTTTGGCCTAACCATAGACCTGGACTAGAACACTTTGGGTTCTGGGAGAGTTCAGATCCAGATCCAAGTTCTGAGTCTAGGGGTTTATCTCTACTGTAAAGCCAAACAACCCTCTTTCTGGAATTCCAAATGACCTCTGCCAGGTCCTTTGCTGGATCTCATCCCAGCTGAAATGCAAACACACATACTTGCCTACCCAGTATCAAAGTGATATATTCTGAAGTAAGTGCAGTGTTTTCTTCTTACAGTATGCACTGAATTCTATACTTATATCAAATCCTCTATCAAATTAAGAATTAAGAGCTTCCCCAAAAGCACAAAAAAATCTGTATTCCATGAAGGTTCTAGAAGAACGATGAAAGCCCATTGACACCAAAATATTTTCATAGCATCAAAAATAAAGTATTGATCAGGCTACTATACCTTCACTGGTTCCCAGCTGCCCCTTTAGTTCAGAGTACTTGCTTGGATCTCCTTTGGGAGGCAGAGGTGGCTGGATGTCCATGGTTTTATCCTCCAGACCTTCCAGGCTAACTTTAGACTGAAAATAACCATGGAATCAATCATTTTCCTCAAGTGGTTTAGACAACAACATGTGCTAAAGTATTATAGATTCTGAAGACTTGTCTACACTGGGATATGCCATAGCGGTATACTGTGTGTTAACGAACATGGGGATAAACACAATCTAGCACTCTACGTACATAGGCCTGTTATGTCTAAAACTGAGTTTAACCGCACTCAACTGACCTGATTTTAAACCAAACAGTCCTTATCTACACAGAGTGACAGATCATGTTTAATCTCATGTACGTTAACACACAGCATACCATCGTCGGCATTTCCCCATGCAGAGAAACCCTCAGTAACTAGTGTTCCTTTATTACCAAGGAGGCCATTCCAGGAGTTCACTACACAAAGCTTGAGAGATGATTTCTAATGTCTATAACACTTAGCACCATAAATCTTGCAGCACTTTACTAAGGTAAAAGCATCATTATTCCCATTATATACAAACAAACAGAGAGTGAGACACCAAGATGTAGAATGATCTGCAAAGGTCACACTGCCAGAGCTAGGAATAGAATCCAGTTCTCCTGGGTACCAGTCCTATGCACTGGATCACAGTGCTTGCTGGAGTTTGAGGCTCGTTGCTTGCCTCAAGTAAGCCAGGTCACCTAATGGTGCCAGGACTCCTGCCATCAGCACAATGTAGTGGATTCATTAAAAAAAAACAAACAAACAAAAAAAAACAGAACAAGGGCCAGGAAGTGAAAAGACCTTTGCCAACTCTTAACTAACTGTCAAAAAGAACCAACGCTCACCCTTCTCTTGCTCTCCCATTGGAGTACTATAGGAGGACCTTCAAAGAGTCAATAGCTCTTGGCACTATTATTCCTAATTTACTTTCAGAATGCAGGGAAGAGGACTTGACTTCCGTCATGTTCCTCCAGAGGTGTATTATCTCTAAGAGCCTCCCAATAACAAAAGTTATTTTCAGCCTAGTACTGGTTTTCAAGTCGTACTCGTAGACAGAGGGTATTGAAGGCGGCTTTACCTTGCTTCGGTGAAGATTGGCTTGGATCCCATTGTCACTTATCTTCACTGTGATCTGTCGCTCGGAAAGATCTGGTCTGAAGAAAGGAGGCTTCACACTTGCAGCCTGCTTTTTCTTTGGCTCAACAATGTACCTGATTGATCATTCAATAGTAATGGTTAAAAAACCCTCGGCATGCAGACAAGAAAACCCCCATATTTGCACTGTATAATTGAAGAGATCTGGCAAAATCTACACGAGTGAAGGACATTTATCTCAATGGATGCTTGCCCAGGAGGTACAAAAATTAAAGTGAATAAGGAGCTGAACAGGAGATGCCACCAATAAAAACCCCCCTGCAGTTTTGATACACTGGTCTCCAATGCAGTTCAGGTGAGGAGGGGCAAGAGGGTAGCACACAGCCACACAACCAAGTAAAAGCATTTCCCTAGGACTTTGACAGCTCTATAGGAGATGTGAGTAGTAATGTGCCATGCCAATTGTGTTTTGGGAGAGGGCTTGGTTTACCAGCACCTAGAAGAGTTTAGTTATATCAGGAGACGTGGGAAAGGTAGACCCTTTCTAAGGATGATAAAATTGGAACACAGGAACGATTTTGAGCTGGTGGATCTCTCCACATCACTCTTCTCCCCAAAACCCCCCAATTTTATGGTGAAAGGAGCATTCCTGGGAGCTGGTTGAAAAGTGATAGAATTTTTCACTGCTTAGGGACCAATAAATGGAGGTAAAACAATTTGATAAACTTAAAGGAGACAGCACCACCATTTGACACCCAGTGACATAAGATCAAAATATCTGCACTAGCTTCTTCTAATTTGGACAGTGGACAGGACACCTCAGCAATGATGGTTTGCTTGGTGATTCCCACAAGTTCATGAGGGAGAAGATATGTGACAGTTTGAATGGGCCTTGATAAAACACTAGGACAATATTTCCTAAAATTCTGAGTACAGCAATGGCATTTTAAAAGTGAAGATACTACTCAATACTCTATCCTACCAAAGAGACTACAAAGGAAAAATGACTGTCCAGTTTAGGTGCATATAGGTTTTAACCTCCTGCTCTCTTAAAGTCACTGAGCCTAATTCAAGGGCTCATGATTTTGGTCAGTTCAGGAAATTTATTTAACACTAGGAACAACCTGCTAAGCTTTGCTTGCTGTCTAATCAAGAAAAACCTCATACTAGAGATAATAGTGCGTGTGGGTTGGGACAGCCCAGCACCTTGAAAAGTATATTCAGCTCACTCCCACTACAATTAAAATATGTCTCTGTGTGTGTGTGTGTGTGTGCTGGACAGCTCAGCACCTTGGACATCTATGTTCAATCTTTTCTGTTCTATAGCAACATTAAAGTTCGTGACCATCGTTTCAAAGGGCACAGGCACAAATAAATCTGCTGAAAAGTAGGGAACCATAAATAAAATCCAAAATCGCAAACCGTAGTACCAGGTGGGAAATCATCTCTGTTTTATGATGATGAAAGGTGTCTGTGAGATTGAAAGCAACAGCTGCCTTGAATTAATTATAAAGCTAAGGGGCAAAAGGCTGGGTTTAGATACTTCATTTCTTTCCAGCAGTGACTAGAATCTTTAATGTGTACTTTGGAGGGCAGTGTACCATGCAGAAAATATGTTGCATTAGGAAGATTACAGCTGACATGGATCCTTCCAGTTATTGAATTTCACTGGATAAACAACTTAATGAAGCCATGTTCGAGAAAAGCGGGGAGCGGGAACAGGCTATCAACCCCAATTATTAGTTTTTTGAAAAAAAACTAGTCTTATTATAAAATGGCTCAGTAAATAGAAAAAGCTGTCGATATGACATAGCCTGCTAGCCATAATACTTGGTTTGGGAGTGAAGACTGTGAATTATATTAAATGAGAATGGCAAGACTAAGAGCTGTGCAAAGTGCAGGCATTGTACAAGCTTCCCCTCAGCTCTGCCAATTTCTTGCCATACCGTACCTCTCCTCAGCAGATATTACTACCGGGGATGAACGGGGCCAGACTCTGGGGTGGCTCAGAACATTGTTTTGTTTACCTTGTGACCCAAGTTTAAGAATAACATTCTTCCTTACCTGGGAGCCAGAGGGCTGCAGAGCACATGTTCCACGTTACCACAGCATCCTCGAGTGAAAGGATTCACCCCCCCACGGAACTTACCCGTCACCTGGAAAAATATTCAGTGCTCAATGCTCTAAATATGGAAGAGGCACCCGTTAACACTTAGAACCCCAAGAATGAGTATTCCAGCCCTCGCTGTTCTGCATATCCACCACGCTTCACTTTCCCCAACTGGTTATTCTTTCTTGTAAATGCTGCTCCCTCGCTCTGTCAGCCCCAACAACACAAGAAACCTTAACGCAACTTCCTAAGCTCTCACCTCCCCATTATGCTACCATCTGCATGTAGGCTAAAGGCCCCTGCCCAAAAGTCCAGAGAACTCAAGGCTCCCTCTCTGCAATCCACAGGCACCACCTCCATCTCCCCGGATCCTTCATGTTCCAGAGTCCTGTCTGCCCTCAGCCTGGCTGCCTGATCTGTCCTGCTTCCCTTTCCTCTGCCCTGGCAAGACATACTCTAGTAGCTCCTAAATCCCAGACATGTCCCTTCCTACGTTCCTAATATTAGATGAGACCAAATGGTTCATATAGATCAGCATTCCATTTCCAGCAGTGGCCAATCCTAATGCTTATCTGGAAGGTGCCAGGAAGCCCATAATGGGCAGTTATGGAATGATAACATCTGCCTGGGAATTAGCTATTTTCCTAGTTGTTAAACCCCTCTAGACTGGTGGGATTCACTTAAAACTTCGTGTGCCTGGGACAGAGTTTCATGATAAGGGTCATTCTAGCCATATAGATAAGAGCCCTGAGTGGATACAAAATTGACATCTGCATTCGATCCGCAATCCGCAAAAATGGTCTGTGGATATCTGCGTATTTGCAGGGCTCTGCTTCTAGAGGGTATGGAATCATATCATCGTTGCACACCGTGGGAAGCCAAAAAGGTAAAAATGGTCATATTTGGGTAAATCTCAGTAAAGCCAGATCCTTCATTACAGGGGTTGCCATTAAAATAATTAGAGTTGCCATTTGCAAGTAACACTTCTTAGTCATGGGATAGTCCTTACTTAGTGCTAAGTACAGGGAGCACCATATAACTGCTGTAAATATAATGACTTGCACAACACCAAGTATAAAGATTAAATGGCAATCACTGTCTTGGTGTTCCTATTTTGTTGCTGGCCTTTTTAATGCAACAGGAACCTATTTACAAGGCCAATATAGGAGATCTTTTCTTCTGAAGATTGGAAGAATGGCTTGATGGCTAAAGCACAGTACTGGGAGTCAGCAGCTCTGGCCTGTATTCCTGGCTTAGTCATTGACCTAATGCCTGACCTTGAGAAAGGCACCTCATGTATCTGTGCCCATTTTTTCATTTATAATATGAGGATAATAGTTCCTTAGCTCACAGACTACACTGTCAATTACATGAATTATGCATAAAGCACTTTGAGATCCTCAGGTGGAAGGTGCTGTGGAACTGAAGGGTATTGTTGATTCTATTCAGGAACTAAAAATACAGTGATAAGATGACATCTTGTGTTATTTGGATCCCATAAATGAGTTCCTGAGTCATTCCAAAAGCTCACGAAAAATGTAAACTCAACTGTTATACACCCCGAAATCATACCCTCTTTAATAAGAATAATCAGAGATAGTGACACCTGGCATGGACACACTAACCAAGAATTTCTAGCAAAACACCAGAAACCTGCACTATCTGGCTATTAAAAAAACAGGAGAAAAGGGGGACAAATGCAGCTGAGCAAATTTTGCTTGTTCATTATTTCAGATAGTGAGGAAAGCGATTCAATACTGAGGCTGCCGGAGAAAAATGAATGCTTTAATACAGTGAGTCAGTGCCAAAGCTAGGAACAGAATCCACATTACCTCACTCCTGGGCCTGTGCTTTAATTACTAGAATGAGCTTCCTCTGGAAAAGACCAGATGGATCATGGAGCCCATCCTCCAATCAGGGCTGCATAGTCCACATGATAGAGAAGATGAGATATTCAATGAAAGGTACATTTAGTCTTGGGCAAATAGCACAGAGAGATAGGAACTCCATTACAGATAGGTGAACCTCAAGAGATTTGGCAGCTCAGGTAAGCAGATCAAGTTTGGATGCGTTATCCAAAGCTTATTTGAACATCATTTTTCCTGGAACTGCTGTGAGTCTTAACTACAACAATTTCTGACACTTCAGTTTCAGACTAGTTGGAAATACAAGGAGACTAGAGTTTTCTAGTATTTCTTCTTTCTAGCCCAGATGAAATCCAGAAGGACTATTTCACCTGGATGCAGAGGGATAGCATGAGGCCTATGCACAGTGCCACCAAGTCTTGTAACACGATTTGAGCCTCTGATGCAGACAGGCTTGCCATGAGGCACAAAGCTCTGGGCCTCATGCAATTTTCAGGCTGCCATGGAGAAAGCCCCCTCTGAGTGGCTGCCATTTCCCAGCCCCCTGGGGAAGGACAGCCAATCCCAACAGGCATTAAGCAAAGCATTTCCCCCTCCCCTCAGAAGTAATATGAGTTTTCAGGTAAGGGGTGTGAGGGTGTGTGAAAAAAACAGCCATACCATTTTCACAAGAAGGGAGGAGAAAGCAGAAAAAGCCAAGCAGTGTCACCCAGAAGAGTGGTGATGGGTTATTGCACCTCAGCCACTAGACCTGTCAGATGTGGAGTCTCATAAGGATCAAGTCTCTCTCTAGTCCTATTCAACCTCTACATGAAGCTCGGGTGAGTTGGTCTGACAACATGGATTCAATTCCCAGCAGCATGAAGCTGACACCCAGCTCTACCTATTCGTCACCACAGGTGACCACACCACTACCACCAAGAGGGCCCAGAGCTTGGACAAAATCAGCTCATGGATGAAGAACAGCTGGTTGGAGCTTAACCCCAACAAGGCAGAGGTGATGCTGGTGGGCAAAGGAAAGCATT
Source organism: Lepidochelys kempii (assembly GCF_965140285.1). Taxonomy (NCBI): domain Eukaryota; kingdom Metazoa; phylum Chordata; order Testudines; family Cheloniidae; genus Lepidochelys; species Lepidochelys kempii. The sequence goes on along the minus strand of NC_136394.1, from coordinate 17,568,324 downwards.
TTTAAGAGTTTACTGACACTATGAAGTCTCCTTCGGTTGAAAGAAAACACCCACAACTGGTTTAGATTCCTTGCTGATGCTAAGCTCTCATATAGCAGCTTTGCAAGTAATGCTTCCTAACATGCCTAACTGCCCACAGGATGTGATGGAGTCTCTTAGCCAGTGACTTGGTCTCAGTTATTTACACCTTTGTCAATTCAGCATTTTGTCTGGACAACAGCGATGCAATGTACCTGGACATTAAGCCATCAGCCCTTAGGAAACTCCAACTAGTACAGAATGGTGCAGCACATCTTCTCAGTAACACGGGCTGCAGCAAGCACATCAAACCTGTCCTCTGCTCTCTGCATTGGCTTACCATAGAATAGGATCAAGTTCAAGATCTTGATCCTTACCTTGCAGGTGCTCAATGGCCAGGGCCCAGGATATCTAAAACAATTGTCTAAAGTTCTGGGATGAGAATTATGGTCAACCACTCCGCTCCTCAGGCGCAATGGCACTTTCTATCACATAGAAGGAGACAAAGTGCAGGAGACAAAGCTTTCTCCAGGGCTGATCTGAGACTGTGGTACAAATTTGCCCAGGAACTAAGGACCATTACAAACCTTCTGCTCCAAGTGAAAGGTGCACTCTATCGATCTGCCTTCCCTGATACACACAGAGCAGTACGTATGTATAAAGAGAATCCCCCCCCCCAAACAAAATCCTACCAAAACAAAACACTCCACTGCACATGCAATTCTCCATGCGGGAAGAGGATGAGAGAGAGAGGACGAACCACATGTGACTGACGTTAGTCACATCACTTAATACATTCTTGGAAGATAGTAAGACACTACAGTGAGGAGGGCAGGATTAGCATCTATTTAAAATAGAGGACCCTACTGCAGCTGCCCCCTTGTCTCCACCCTGAAAGGGTGTGAGTGAAGAATCTTCATATCTGCCGGAGGAGATGAGATGTGTTGGGGGAAAAAGGGCAGATGTGGAGGCACATAAATGATGTGGGCCCAGAGGGTTGGAGCAAATGTTAGTGGGGCAAAAAGCTAACGGTTAGGGGTGCCAGTGTGTGGCTGGGGAGACACCATATTAATTAACTGGCATTTTGGGAAGATGCTGATAGATTCCCTGCATCATCAGGCAGCACATTCTATATATTTGAATAATTTTGTGGAAATTCAAGTTCCACTGGGTATTTTGTCACAAGATGTTGGCCGGCACAGGTTTTGGAGCAGCAGAATGAGCTCAGATCAGTGTGTATGTGGCAATGAGCTAGCTCAAAGCTGCTCATTGTTACACACATTGTGGGCCGGCAGGGGCAGCTGACAGAATCAACAAAATCAGAAGACAGAACAAAGCATGATTTAATCTTTTTTTTAAAAAAAAATGTGATGATTCTTTTGAGTCTAACTCATGAGTTCGGAACTTTTGAGGTTGGCAAGACTCCATGTACCACTTAAACCGTGTTTTGAGGATTTACGTAGGACTTAAGTGGTACATAGGCCTGTGCTGTTCCACTGTGCCTGGGAGCTTGCCCAAAATTTAGTCAAACAGAAATTTGAGAATAAAAGTTACCCAACCTTTTTAGACCCTCGGTAAAGCATCAGTTTGAGTGTTAGTGTTAAGGTTTGGTCAGCTGCTGCTTTGCCCAACCTGATTTGCCCATCTGTAAATACTGTATCTTCTCTTTATCCTCCCCTAAGAAAGGGATCCTTCTCAACTCCCACATCTCTAACAGGAACATGGAGGTAGAATTGTTTTCTTACCTGCTCATTGGTTGTACGCCCTCGTGCCACTAGAACAATATGGAAACCTGTGAGACCAATGACTGGGATAAAGAACAATCCAGCCACACACATGACAGCCATGCTACATCCCAGAGTTAAGGAAACTGTGTCCAATGACAGGGAAAAGGGAGATGGGGGGGGGGGAGAATGGAAGGGGAGAGAGAATTCCCTGAACTAGAAATCTAGTAAGTAATCCCCATCTTTCTTTAGGGTTTTTTAAAATTACACATTGAAGTATGTCTTGGAATTAAGCACTAGAAATTACTTCAGTCTATCAGTGCTGTTAGTTTCTTGTTTAACATGAGTCCTAAAGTTATCTACTCCTCAGAGTCCAACACAATATTGAGTATTTGGAAGCCATACGGTCCCCATGCCTCCCTTCCTACTTTACTTTACTTCATTCTTTCTACAGTATCTAGTAGCTTCAAGGAGCTAGTCAGCTGGTCCATTCCTTTACAAGCCAGAGGAATACAATCATCTGGGACTGACCATGTCCCAGAATGTCAAGGTAGCAGAGTAGTGATCTCTCTCCTGCATCTCTCCAAGCTGTCCTCTCATTTTAAAATGCACACTGGAATTTATAGCACATATAGCACTGTGAAAACCCATGATCTATGAAGATGCAGGATCCTCAACAAAAATGTGCATGGAGACCAGCAATGATTATCACTGCCAGTGGCTTTGGCCAAATTTATATGTGGTGTAAGATGGTGTAACTACAAGCATTTCAATGGAGTTACTTGTGTTTACGATAGGTACTAATCTGGCCCATGTGATGTAGATTCAGGTAAATGCAGATGTTCTGCTTCCTCTTCATTGAAAAAGCAGTCCCTTCACCAAGCATTTTGAGAGACAGAAGCTAAACAATAATTTAATGAAAAAAGAAAAGGAGTACTTGTGGCACCTTAGAGACTAACAAATTTATCTGAGCACAAGCTTTTGTGAGCTACAGCTCACTTCATCTTATGCTCAAATAAATTGGTTAGTCTCTAAGGTGCCACAAGTACCCCTCTTCTTTTTTGCAAATACAGACTAACATGGCTGCTACTCTGAAACCAATAATTTAATGGTCTCTTTTTTTTTTGGCAATGCTAAATTTTACAGCCCAGCCTCCTAGTATGTTGAGAAGCTATTGGTTGGCATTTTTAGTATCATAAAACTATTTTCTAGCATGAGACTAAAACTCTCTATATTGCACAGGATGCTGTGAACTGACTCAAACGCTACAGTATATTCTTCTGGGAACCTTGGTACAATGTGTAGTGCAAGCTGCTGAGTCAAGAGGTGTAAATAGTCATTTGACAAGAATGTCTGGATCCCTGCAGAGCTAGAATGCCAGGCTGCAGCATGTCATACATATCTTCCACAACAGCCAGGTCAATCAGCCCCCCTTGAAGTGACCATGGCAGAAGATCCACCGAATGCTGTAGAAAAACCACCTTTGGAGTATCAGGAAGGAGCCCTGGATCTTGAGTGGTTCTGAAGATCTGTAGCTCCCACTGACTAAATGCAGTGGGAAGACCAGATTTGATTATTTCACCCCCTTAAATGGGTCCTTGAAGCATTAAAAGAAGCTGAAAAACAAACAGAATGTTGATTCACTGATTTTAGTTGTAACTATTCTGTAAAGGCTCTTATACACTTTGAGTCAATGAGAGTTACTGGGGATCAGCACTTCTGAGGATCAGACTCCAGCTATGGTCCCCAGTTCATATAGAATTGTGAAGATTCCTTTTGTTCTTCTTCAATCCCCTTAATTAATGATAATGTTATAACTGATATAGTGCTTTATGGTAAATCCTCACCACACAGGCTAGTAGATCCTTACCTGGTATCCCCTCTCCTTCTAACTCTGCTTCTTCCATCTCTTTATCTCATTCAGATAAATAAAAAAAGAGTAAATGTTTTTCTATAAGCCAAGACAACCATATAGAAATCTTTAATCCTGAAGGATCCCGAAGCACTTTACAAAACATGTAAAGGGATATACAGCTACCACTCAAATGCAACAACCTCTGGGGCAAAGCAATTGTTTTAAACACAGTAATATTACCCAACAGTCTTAGACAAGACAAGTAGGAGAACCATATCCAACTGAAATTAAAGGGAGGATTTTAATGAAGCAGGATGTTGCTTTCTGTTATGGCAGCTGGATGACAGATATACACAGAAGCTAAGCAGCAACTTCTGAGGCAATCAAGGCTTCCGTAGGTCAGGCAAATGTTGGGGAGAAATTGGGTTGGGTTTTACAATAAAAGAACATGGGTATCAGAGAAAGGGAGCCAATCCCATCATTTCCTGAAAGGCAAATCTTATGCAAACAGTTTCCTTACAGCACCTCGACTTCTTAAAGATTAAAAGGAAGGATACGTAATGGTGGTATGAGCTGCCCCCAGCTTTTCCATATGGTTTAAAATATAGATCAGCCCAAAGCTGAACACTCCAACCATGTGTGTGCTCAAGGACAGCAAGAAGAGGAAAAAATATCGGTAGTTCCTCCGTCCTATGCAATTGTTGACCCATGGGCAGTGATGGTCAAAGTCCTTGTAAAGAGATGGAGAGACACGGAATAATATCCAAGCAGTGAAAGAAAAACATTGCCTTAGAAATAAATGTGAACCATTGTGCTACATCTATCCAAAAAAACCCCGAACTTCAGGTAAAATCAGATTAGGTTTGGAGCTTTGCAGATTGGCTCCATCCTGACATTGCCTGGCTGCCCAGGTAACAAAACAACATGCTACACCCTCTTTATAAGATTCTCCTGGGACTGAGGGACTCTTATGACTGTGGATGAAGACACACCAATAGGTTTAAAAACGAAACAGAGGTGTACACCACATTGTGGGGCGAAGACAGTTTCTCTTCTTCTCTGGCTCCTGTAGCATTGTATAGTTATCAGAGTAAGATTATCATAAATCGTAGTGTCTTGTACCTTTAACTTCCCTGCCAACTGTAGATTTCCACCCCCCTCCCTCCCCCACATTTTATATATGTAAAGGTTCAATAAGGATCCAGAGGTTTTTTATTTCGAGGTTTTGGCCTCTTGAAAAAGTTTTTTTTTTTTTTTTTTGGCAAAGCTCAGGCAGGAAGCAATATCTGGCTAATAAGTGGGGGAAAATTCTGGATGAAGTTAAAAAAATAATCACTTGAAACACCCAGTTTTTCCTGATCAAGAGTTCCCATGTGCCAGAAGGCTGGATTAAGGAGATACTTATAATGAGGTCATAGACCCTTTAAAGCTCCTTTAACACCAGTTTTATATGGCTGTAACTCTGCTGGCTTCACTCGGGTTATTCCTGGTGTACACCAGCATAAATCTGAGCATACTCAAGCCTGGAGTGAGCAAATTTATTCTATTCTGTTCTCTTCACACCCAGTACAGTACATCCTTTATTCTTGTCAATAGTGACTTATCCTTTTCTTTGTAACAATGTTATATTTAGATAGATACCTCCCACTAATGGCAAAGTGGTTTTTTTAAAAAGTAACTTGTAAATTAACTATAAATATGTTGTGCGAGAGACATGTGCAGCTCAAAATATTTGGAAATAAAGCTATATTGAAACCTCAGCTTTGGGCACTTCCATGAAAATTTGTCCTAAAATTTTATTCTACCACAAATTCGTTTTCAGGTCCAGTTGGTCACACCAAGTGTTATATTTCACTTGGTTTTGTTTTTTTAAGGGATGTGATAGAAAAGAGCACCTGTCTCTGAAAGCTTGGAAGCTGTACATTGCTTTGCACATCTCCGAAACAGAATCAGTCTGATTGTTTGAAATCAGATGTGCTCAAAAAATCTGTCTCTAGGCTAAGAGCTTTTATCATGAGTTGCAGCCCAAAGGTGAAATAAAAGATACAAAGTACAACCTCTTCCTAAAGGAGTATCCTAACAGAAATGCCAATAGACTTTTTCACTATAACTGTGTCCAGGCACTACTAGAATGTACAGGTATACTAGGGAATAAGTGTCACAAGAATCAATAAGCAACTTGGCCTGAGACTGAAATTTATTGATTAATGAATTAATGCCCTTGCTTGTATCCCTCAGTAAGCAATCACATTTTAATTATGCAGCAAGAGATTCCCTGTTAGCCAATCAGAACAGCAAGTAATGCTCAGCTGATCTAGGCATAAGTAACACTCCTCAGAACTGGAACTCACTGCACTGGAGTCTTGCATTCTGACTTGCTCTGAGGTCCAAGCCATTTTATTTTTAACGAGAAGTTACTCTGGGATTCCCTCCCACTTTCCTCTCTGACTTCCCTGGAATATTGTGCCTCGATGCCACTGGTGACATTAGGGGTGCATGGAATTGCCAGCGTTTACACCAGCTAGTTTCAGGAAATCTTGTGCTGGCAACACTTCCTTTATTGAAAATGGGGTTTTCACACAGACACTGAGGGGTAGGGGGGAAGGATTTCAAATTTCAATTCAAAATTTAGCTTCACCTAAACAATATTTTGACGTTAGAATTAGTGACAATGTTGATGTTTTAACTCAAAACTCTGAATTTTTGGTCCAGTTTTCTAGTGAAAAAGCCAGCTCCATCCAACAGCCTACATCAGCCCAACAAAATGGCTGTTATGGCTGCCCCGTCCTTTCTGGGAGCCCTGCTTTTCCCAGCAATGCATTTCTCCCCATGTCCCCTCAGCTCTCGCACCTTGCTGACTCTCCCCATGACAGGGAACTGGAATGTTGTCCTATCTATTAATGGGTATTAGGCAGAGCATAGCTTCCAGCTGGCTATAATTTAGGAATCTGCTCTTAGGGATAAAGCAAATGACATAAACTAACCGCAGATTGCCTCTGTCACATGACTAGCTCCACTGTGATTATTCATATGATTAAGGCAAAGAGGCTTTGGCCCAATATGGTATACATTATATTCTGGCTGACTTTGAAATTCACTTGGTGAGTTTTAGCCTATTGCCAATTAGGGATTCCCATTATTTTAATCATACAATTGAATACATTTTAAAATGTATTAAAGATTTAAATCAGTCTAATGAAAAAATACACCTTACAGTAGAAATGATCATTAAGAAGTGGAATTTGTAGCTCAGCAATAAAAATTTCCCGTGGCAATAAAACACCATAGTTACAGTCCACTGTATTTATGAGTTTGGGAGATGTTTATGGCCCAATAACATACTCCACTACTTTGGGGTTATTGTTTAAATATACTGTGTGCTTCACTATGACCTCAAATTTATCAATGTGTGTCCAAGCCGCATAATGTAGAGGAATTAGAAGCATGCATGAGGTCATGGCCATAGGACTAACTGCAGTTTATAAATGGGTATGTAGTATTTTAATTTTAGACTCAGGAATTCTTATTCTATTCTTCCTAAAATTCACATGCCACTGAGTGTTATGATTTACAATTCAAAAAATCATACTCCTACTGCTATTCATATTTACATATTTAATAGGGGACAAAGCAGAGGGATCAGGAATTTTGCAAGCAGACTTTCCCCCCGTCTCCTCCTAAATTCTGCCAATGCCCCATAACCTTCCCTTGTAATGCTTCCAGTTTCATAAGCCCTAGGCTACTCCTGAGCAGAGATGGCTAGGAATACCAAATCATGCACTGCGTTTGGGGTGGAGAAAGAGTCATTAGTGACAAGGATGACACCAAACTCTGTTTCACTTGTGACTTCAATCAGATTGAGGGCAGGATTCTTAGGCAATCTGTCAACATCGGTGGAGCGGCCGCAATTTACACCAGCTGAGAATTTGGCCCTTTACCGCTAATTTTTTTTGGGAGGGAAAGACAGGGAGTCTTCACTCAGCTGGGTCATCTACCTGTTCACAGGTCCACAACCTAAATCCAACCCAAAAGATCATCTAATCAAGGAGATTTACCTCAACGCAGTTGTCACAGACGCTGCAATGGGAGCAGCGGGGCGGGCGATAGAAATGGCATGTGGCACACCATTTCATCCGTACTTGGATTCCTTTAATCTCCACATTCTTGTAGAGTGGAGCTCGGAAGTCATCATCTTTATCCTCATCTTCATCTGCTGCTCGATGCAAAAATATAAATAAATAAATAAAAATAATACAGATTACAGTTTAAAGGTGGAAGATTTAACACTATCAGGAGTCGGATACATGGACACTACATGTGTGCTGGTGCTTTTCGGAGAAATAAAGAGTGCTAGAAGTGATGTATTGTCAGAAAGGGGTGTCCTGATTGCAGAAGGATTGAATACTCCGGACCTCATTTTAATAGCAAAGAGAATAATCCCAGTGCATTTATTGCCTTGCTAGCCAGCCCACTGATCTTATTTGATTCTTGTTTTAGACAGCATTTGCTCCTAGAAGGATATAACTAGTGCTCAAATGGTTTCAAAGCGGGGTGGAAATCTACCATGCTTCCCAAGCACCTTGTTGTGAGATGTTTGCTGCATACATTAGTAGATTGAATCAACTCTGACCACCACTTGGTCAGGCAACAGGAATTGTAATAAAGAATATCAAGGGAAGACTGAATTAGATTGAAAAAAAAAATCCATACAAGATATCCCTGAGAAATTAATTATCTGATTCATCAGTACTGACCCAGAAATCTGCTTCTCCAGCGTAGCCTGACATACTATTCAGATCAATAAAACATTTCATTCAGAAGCTATATACATACTCTAGGGGAGGGAGAGGAGGAGGGTGGCAAACTTTTTGTCCGGAGGGCCACATTTGCATATGGAAATTGTATGGCGGGCCATGAATGTTCACAAAATCGGGGTTGGGGTGCAGGAGAGGGCAAGGGCGCTGGCTGGGGGTGTGGGCTCTAGGGTGGGGCCATAAATGAGGAGTTCAGGGTGCGGGAGGGGGGCTCCGGACTGGGGTGAGGGGGAGGTGTGGGGGAGTGAGGGTTCCAGCTGGGGGTGCGGGCTCTGGGGTGGGGCTGGGGATGAGGGGTTTGTGGTGTAGGAAGGTGCTCCAGTCTGAGACCAAGGGGTTTGGAGGGCAGGAGGGGGATCAGGGCTGGGGCAGGGGGTTGGGGCACAGGGGCAGGGTGTGGCTCAGGGGTGCAGGCTCTGGTGGCACTTACCTCAAGTGGCTCCCAGAAGCAGCGGCATCTCCCCCACTCCAGCTCCTACACAGAGGCACAGCCAGGCGGCTCTGCTGCTGCACGCTGCCCCATCTGCAGGCACCGCCCCTGCAGCTCCCATTGGCTGTGATTCCCGGCCAATGGGAGCTGTGGGGGCGGTGCTTGGGGTGGGGACAGCATGTGGAGCAGAGCCCCCTGGCTGCCCCTACATGTAGGAGCCAGAGAAGGGACATGCTGCTTCTTCCAGGAACCTCGTGGAGCAGCCCCTGACCCTGCTCCCCAGCTGGAGCGGGGCAAGACCCAGACCCCGATCCCCAGCGGGAGTTGGAGGGCCAGATTAAAACGGCTAGCAGGCCAGATGTGGCCTGCGGGCCGTAGTTTGCTCACCCCTGTTATAAAAGTTCCAGTGTGAAATAAAACAAGCCCCTAGCTTAATGGCTCCTGGATAAATGCTTATAAAGATGCTAACCTATCCAAATAAAAATCTGCATACAGTATATATACACACAGCTGCCCTTTAGAAAAACTCATGATGAAAGCTGGCACTTTACACACACACAGAACTGTCAAGAGTATTTATCACTGTCCACAAAGAAAAACTGCATGTTTCTGAATAATGGTTCACATTTGGAATTGAATAGTCAGCAAACGGGCCCAAACTAATGCCTTAAGTCTGGGTCCAGGGCTGTCCTTACCCATATGCAAAGTACGCAGCTGCAAAGGGCATCAGGAAATTTGGGGCACTAAATTTCCTGGTGCCCTGCACAGCTGCGTGCTGCTCCAACTTTTCCACAGGGCCCCACCGCTGCTCAGGCCCCTCCTCGCCCCTTCCCCGCCCCAACCCTGCCTCTTCCCCGCCCCCACTCCCCTGAGCTCTGCAGCAGGGTCAGGCCTGCACTCACTGGCGGGGAGAAGTGCAGTGACCCGGCCCCAGCCACGCCGCTGGTGAGTGCTGGGGGGTGAGACCCCTCTACCCCCCAAGGCAGCCCACCCTCCCACCCCACAGAGGCCTGAGGCCTGCCCCCCCCGCTTCCCCTCCCCCACAGAGGCGTGCTCCCCCCCGCAGGGGGGCTGCATAGGGCCCCAGAATAGCTAGGGATGGCCCTGTCTGGGTCCCAGGCTCCCAGCTGCTGTCAGTGTTCCCTCTAATTTTTTACGTCCATGTGCGGAATGAATTTTGTTATGTGCACCAATATGGAGGTGATGTGTGATGAGGGTGAGGTTGAGGGGTTCAGCGTGTGGGAGGGGGCTCAGAGCTGGAGCAGAGGGTTGGGGTGTGTGGGGGGGTGAAGGCTGTGGCTGGGGGTGCAGGCTCTGGGGTGGGGCTGTGGATAAGGGGATTGGGGTGTGGGAGGGGGCTCAGGGCTAGAGCAGAGGGTTGGGGTGTTGGGGGGGTGAAGGCTGTGGCTGGGGGCGCAGGCTCTGGGGTAGGGCTGTGGATGAGGGGATCGGGTGCAGGCTGCCCCAGTGCTGCGGCAGGGAGAGAGTACTCGCCCCAGCCCTCTCTCACTGCAATAGCTCGGGGCCAGGTGAGAGGTGCCTCTCCCTGACTATGGCAGCTCCAGTGGGGCCGGGCTGGGCTGGTCCTGGGGAGGGGCACCTCTCCCTGCCTGCGCGGCCCTTGGTGGGCTGCAGCTTACAGGGAACTTAGGTTGGTGTCTGTATTTGGCCACTGATGAATACCCCAAAATCGGGTTCAGATTTCAAACTAAGTTTCTGAGTGTTCAAAGCTGGGCTTTAATTCCTCCCACCACTGAGATACAAGGCCTGATGCTCTTCTCACGTATACAGATATAATGGTATCCATCTCCACAGAGCTACTCTTGGTTTACTCCAGTGTCATTACAGTAACTCCTCACTTAATGTCGTCCTGGTTAACGTTATTTCATTATTAGGTCGATGACCTATTAGAGAACATACTTGTTTAAAGCCCTACAATGTTCCCTTATAACATTGTTCGGCTCCCCCTGTCCCGTGTTACCCATATGAAAATATGCAGCTGCGAAGGGCACCAGGAAATTTGGGGCACTAGGGACCAGGTCAGGGTGCGGGGGCTTGCCCTGTTCCACCTACCCAGCATTCCAGCCAAGGAGCGGGTCCCCACCCTGTTCCCCAGCAGGAGCGGATGGAACGGGGCAAGTCCCCACGCCCCGACCTCCCCGGCTGGAATGCCCAGTAGGCAGAGCGGGGCAATGGTTCCCAGCCAATGGGAACTGCTAAGTCGGCACTTGTAGCGGGAGCAACACGCAGAGCCCCCCTGGCCACCCCTCCCCCTAGGAGCTTTAGGGACATGCCAGTCGGAGCTGGGTAGGGAGGCTGCCAGCCCCACCAACCCTCCCCCTACACCAGAGGGGTCCTGGGCCACCCCCCCCCAGCACCCCTGGACCACACACCCCCAGCACCTGCAGCTCCCAGCCCAAGTTTTAGTCCGGGGTATATAGTACAAGTCATGGACAGGTCACGGGCCGTGAATTTTTGTTTACTGCCCATGACCTGTGCATGATTTTTACTAAAAATACCCATGACTAAAACATAGCCTTAGTAATTTGGAATCCAATCTTGGACCAGTAAAGTCAATAGGAGCCTTGCCATGCATTTAAAATGGGAGTAGGACTGGACTCCTAGGGTAGGATGTTCAGAATTACTTAACACTGGAGTATCTCTGCTCCCACTGACGTCAGTGAGTGCTGAGTACTTTTGAAAATCCCACATCTAAAAACATAATCCCTGATCATGGGGTTGCATCCCTGACCATCTTGGCTAATAGCCATAGGTGGACCTATCTTCCATTAACTTATCTTGTTCTTTTTTGACCCCAGTTATGCTGTTGGCCATTGCAATATCCCATGGCAATGAGTTCCACAGATTAATTGTGCACTGTATGGAAAAAGTACTTCCTCTTGTTTGTATTAAACCTGCTGCCTATTAATTTCATTGGGTGATCCCTGGTATCTGTATTGTGGGAAAAGATAAATAACTCTTCTGTATTAAACTTTTCTACGCCATTCATGATTGTATAGACTTCTGTGGTATCTCCCCTTAGCCGTTTCTTTTCTAAGATGAACAGCCCTAATCTTCTTAGTCTCTCCTAATACGGAAGGTGTTCCGTACTCTTCATCATTTTTGTTGCCCTTCTCTGAACCTTTTACAGTTGCATTCAAGGTATGGGTGGACCATGGATTTATATAGTGGTATTATGATATTTTATGTCTTATTTTTTATCCCTTTTCCAATAGTTCCTAACATTCTGTTAGCCCTGGTCTACACTAGGAGTGGGGGAGGGGGAGTCGATGTCAGGTACGCAACTTCAGCTACGACAATAGCTGAAGTCAACGTATCTAGATCGACTTACCACGGTGTCTTCATGGCGGTGAGTCGACTGCTGCCACTCCCCCGTCAACTCCGCTTGCGCCTCTCGCGGCACTGGAGTTCCGGAGTCGACGGGAGAGCGCTTGAGGATCAACTTATAGCGTCTAGACTAGACGCGATAAATCGACCCCCGATATATCAATCGCTACCTGCCGATCTGGCGGGTAGTGTAGACCTACCCTCAGTCTTTTTGATTTCTGCTGTGAGCGAAAGTTTTCAGAGAACTATATACAGTGATTCCTAGGTCTCGATCTTGAGTGGTAACCACTAATTTAGAACCCATCATTATATATGTGTAGTTGGGATTATTTTTTCCAACGTCCATCAGTTTGTACTTATCACCACTGAATTTCATCTGCCCTTTTGTTGCCGAATCACTCACTTTTTTTAGATCCTGCTGTAAGTCTTAGTTAAGTCCAAACTGGCTGGTATCTTGAATAATTTTGTACCATCTGCAAACTTTGCTACTTCACATTTTCCAGATCATTAATGAATATGTTGACAGCACAGGCCCCAGTACAGATCCTTGGGGAACCCTTCTGTTTACCTCTCTCCATTGTGAAAACTGACCAATCTGCATAGCTGGCTCAACCCTGGTCTTCTCCTCTGAGATGAATCACAAGTAGTGGGAGTTAGGAGTCTTGGATTTTATTCCTGGTGAGTCACCATGGGTCAAATTTTCAAAGATATGCATGCACCTGAAGATGAAGATAGGTACCTAGGGTGGGATCCACAAAGGGATGTAGGCAACTAACTCTTGTTTTTAGGCACCCAGGTCCTGTTTTTTAGGTATCACTACAATCCACAAAACTCACACTCAGCTGCCACCTAACCTTTTAGGCACCTATGTTTTTGCCTCTGGGCATATGCATGGCCGTCTCACTCTAGGCGTCCGGGCAACTATCTCCCACCTGAGCCTGCACGCACATGCCTCGTGATAGGCGTCTGGACACGTTATCTCCCACCTAAGCTCCAGAGTGATTCACAGACTCAAAGAGATAGGCACTCGGCCACCTAAATCACACGCAGGGACGTGATCCAGTGGGCATTCTTAGAGGCAGGGCTTAGCAATCACCCCTCTGGTCAACATCTCCCATTAGCTACTTTAGGCGGCTCCCCACCCCGCCCACTGAATTTGTGGATTGCAGTCTAAGGCACCTATGTCCCCTCATTCATTATCTAGGTGCCTAGGCACCTAACTCAGGCTGCCTGAATGGCAGTTTTGCTCCTAGATTTTCTAGATGCCTGAAAGTTAGGTGCCATAACGCTAAGCATTGCAACGTCTAAGTCCCTTCATGGATCCCACTCCTGTGGGTTTTCAAAAGAGCTTAGGCATCTAACTCTAACTGATTAAGTGGGAGTTAGACCCCAGGTGCTTTTGGAAATAGCAGTTGCCTATCTGCATCTTAAGGAACCTAAATATGGTTGAAAATTTGGCCCCATATGACCTGGGGGGCAAATTATTAACCTCACTGTGAGTTAACCCTTAAACTCGGTAATCATATTTACCTTAATCAGTGTTTGTAAAGGGCTCTGAGATCCTCATCTGAAAGAAGCTATATAAATAGAATATGTTTATCACTGGCTCCTGTCTGGAAAGAAATAGCATCACTTGCATGAGCAGTTACGGCTCATTCAAGGGAACAGTGAAGAGAAGATACTGAATGCCGGAGAGAAAATGCACTTTGCAAGGGGCAGGGATCCATTTGTTTTGCGACCTCCCCCAAAGCAGGCTCTGTTGCAAGCTGTGTGTGAATGACTAGTGGAACAGGGACAAAGTGAGACAGTAATTCTCTCATTTTGATAGTTTAAAAGAAATAGTCACGTCATCGTTCCCATAACGATAGACAAACAGTTTTTATCCTGTTCAATCAGCTATGCCCCAGCACTAAATTAAACAGCCATTTATTTTACAACATATATTTAAAAATCTCCACTCTAACTCTAGCCTTAATCATTATCTTTTTTAGTGTTCAGTGCTACTGTGTTTGTTCTAAGCCTGCTGGAGTGAATCGCTGTTTTAATGCAGCCGCTTTCAGAAGCTCAGCCCTCCACTGCACCATGCTCAGCTGCCTATTGTGAAGGCAATGACTTAAATCCAATGTGCCAGCATGACACAGGGGATACTAATCGCAATCACATCAGTCAGGCTATCTTCTCAATGAGAGCTACGTTATCCAATGCCAGGCCCCAGATTACCAATTCAAGCAAGTACAAGGAGGAAAAAAACCTTTCCATTTCAGAAACCGACAGAGCGTATCCACAATTTAGCTTCATCCGTGCATTTACAGCCAGCTGAAGATAAAAAAGGGAGGGGAAACGAAACCAATAGCAAATGGGCTGCTTCGGAAACCCTACTATTTGCCTTGGCTTTTTTTTTACCCCTATCCCCCATTACCTCGTGGAAAAACTCCAGGGTCCATGAAAGTTGCCATGCTGAAGTTTGCAAGTACGAACAAGAACACGAGCCCATTGTACACAGGGATGGCTGGGGAGACGGCTCTTGTTAACCAGGGGCACCTGCAGAGAGAAAGAATTAAAGATGAGGACTTTTTATGATGTAACAAGCAGAAGCTTCCTGTTCACAGCGTTCAAGCCTTACTCGCCCCCACAGATCATACAGTGGTTGAATTTGTTACCTCAGAGTTGAAACAACTATGACAGCTGGTTTCAATGATCTACAGTACATATTATCTGCCCTCTGTAAAGCAGCATAGTTCTACAGGGCAGAAAGGACTGAATTGTTTATTTGTAGGGTTCTTGTGTTATGGAGCAATCTTTTTTTTTTTTTTAATGACTTGACATTTTACTTGTTTGTGTCATTGCTGCACCCTGACATAGCATTTCTGTAATCAGTGGCAAAGATTCTGCTTTCAGTCACTAAAACAGAATAACTTTATGCTTTCAATTGGGATTACTCCTGATTCCCACTGGTGTTAATTAGAACTGAATCTTTCAATCATCAATCTCCAGAGGATGTACAAATAGGAAAACAAATAATTTCCATCAAGCTCTTATTTCCTATACAGTTCTCCCCAGTGAGAGCCCTTAAATCTGTAAATATCACTCCTGGACATCATTGCAAAACCTCTTTCTATGGGGGAAGTACAGGGTAAAAAGCGTTAGTTAAACCTCGTGTTAGGGGGCCAACAGAATGCAAGCATAGTAGTTAAAATACTGTGCATAGCATCTGCCATGTAAACTGTTTTCCAGAAGAAAGGAGATTTGTAACGAGTGTATAATTGATGAGTCAAGACACAGGAAGGCTATTCTAGCTGCAAATGAGAAGGCTCTTGCACCAAGGGGGATGGGAGTACCAGAGCAGAGCACAGATAATTTCCCTGATACACAGACTATACTTAAGATGATTTTCCTTGATAAAGGAATTTATTTATTCATTCTGCCATTTATACTGCTTATAAACGTAACTCTGAAACCTAAACGAAGTTTATTTTTCTCCATTGTGTACAGGGCTGGCTCTAAGACTTTTGCCACCCCAAGCAAAAACTTTTTGGCCGTCCCCGCTTTTTTTTCGTGCCCCCCTCCCCCCTGGCTCCGCCCTAAATCCGCCCCTTCCCAACCCCTTCCCCAAATCCCCGCCCCCACCTCCTCCCCCGGGCGTGCCGCATTTCCCCCCCCCACAATTGCTTCCTGCGGCTTCCCCCCCAGCCCTGCAACCCCCTGCCCTAGCTCACCTCCACTCCGCCGGCTCCCCTGAACACGCCGCCGCTCCACGTCTCCCCCTCCCTCTCAGGCGAAGGAGAGGCAGTGTGTTCAGGGGAGCCGGCGGAGCAGAGGTGAGCGAGGTGGCAGGGGGGAGCACAGCCTGGGCGGGAGAAGGGGGGAGAAGCGGAGTGGCGGCGGCGCGCTCCGGGGAGCAGACGGAAGCGAGCTGGGGCAGCGGGGACACATTTCTCGGGGCGGCATGGCCCGCGCCGGAACGCCGCCCCGAGAAATGTGTCGCCCCAAGCACCTGCTTGTTTTGCTAGAGCCGGCCCTGATTGTGTATATAGAGGTTTGTTATTGTAGGGTTCCTAGGAAGCTTACCTCCTAAAGAAAACTCCTGAAGAAATACCTACTTTAAAAATGGGAACAAAGAGGACCCAGGGAATTATAGACCAGTCCGCCTAACTTCAATGACTGGAAAGATACTGGAACAAATTATTAAACAATCAGTTTGAAAGCACCTTAAAGATATGAGGAATAGCCAGCATGGATTTGTCAAGGACAAATCATGCCAAACCAAACTAATTTCCTCTGACAGGGGTACTGGCCTAGTGGATGGTGAAAAGCCATAGACTTTGTATATCTTGATTTTAGTAAGGCTTCAGTCTCACATAACAGTCCCATAAGCAAACTAGGGAAATGTGTTCTAGATTAAATTACTATAAAATGGGTGCATAACTAGCTGAAAGACCATACTCAAAAGAGTAGTTTTCAATGATTCACTGACAAACCGTGAGGACATATCTAGTGGAGTCCAGTCTTGAGTCCGGTACTATTCAATATTTTCATTAATGACTTGGATAATGGAGTGGAGAGTATGCTTATAAAATCTACAGATGACATCAAGCTGGGAGGTGTTGCAAACACTTTGGAAAACAGGATCAGAATTCATAACAACCTTGATAATCAGAGAATTGGTCAGAAATCAACAAGACGAAATTCAATAAAGACGAGTGCAAAGTACTACACTTAGGAAGGAAAGATCAAATGCATAACGATAATATGGGGAATAACTGGATAGGCATTAGTACTGGCTGAAAAGGATCTGGACGTTATAGTGGATCATAAATTAAATATGAGTCAACAATGTGATGCAGTTGCAAAAAAGGCTAACATCATTCTGGGATGTATTAAGAGGAGTGTTGTATGGAAGAGATGTGAAGTAACTGTCCCACTCGACTCAGCACCAGTGAGGCTTCAGTTGGAGTATTCTAGTAATCATACTTCAAGAAAGATGTGGACAAATTTGAATGAGTCCAGAGGAAAGCAACAAAAATGATAAAAGGTTTAGAAAACCAGACCTATGAGGAAAGGTTAATAAAAATGGGCATGTTTAATCTTGAGAAAAGAAGATAATAGTCTTCTAACATGTTAAGAAAAACAAGGAGTCCAGTGGCACCTTAAAGACTAGCAGATTTATTTGGCATAAGCTTTCATGGGTAAAAAACCCCACTTCTTCAGATGCATGGACCATGCAGCTGAAGAAGTCCATGCATCTGAAGAAGTGGGGTTTTTTACCCACGAAAGCTTGTGCCCAAATAAATCTGTTAGTCTTTAAGGTGCCACTGGACTCCTTGTAGTTTTTGTAGATACAGACTAACACAGCTACCCCTCTAATATGTTAAGGGCTGTTATAAAGAGGATGGCGATCAACTGTTTTCCACATCTGCTGTGGTAGGACAAGAAATAATTGGCTTAATCTGCAGTAAGGAAGATTTAGGTTAGATATTAGAAAAAACTTTCTAACTGTAAGGTTAGTTAAGCTCTGGAATAGGCTTCCAAGTGAGGCTGTGGAATCCCCATCATTGAAGGGTTTTAAGAACTGGTTGGACAAACACCAGCCAGGGATGGTCTAGGTCTAGCCCAGCACAGGAGGCTGGACTAGATGACTGTTCAAGATTCCTTCTAGCCCAACATTCCTCTGATTCTATGGAAAAAAAGCATATTAAAAAGTCACATGGATTTTGCAAACAGAAGTAAGAAAAATATAGAACCAAAAAGTTTGAGTCCTCACAACTGAGAGGACACCTTTAATCTGTACCAGTCCTGACAGTCAGGCACTACCCCATGCCCATATCAGCATAATGCACTGCCCCCATTAGTGTATCTCATTCATCATCACCCTAGGTTGTGTAATCTTTGGCTGTTACTTAAACCTATATTTGAGCCAGACTGTTTGCAGTGCTGAACCCTGTCAAAAAAAGTAATACTCATAAAGCAACCAAACTTTCCCCAAATCTAATTCAAACTGATCTGTTCCAGACATATCACTTTAAACCGCTGTGAATGGTGCTGTTGACCTTGGAGAAAGACCATTAAAGAGGCCCCTGTGGCTAGTATTAGAATGACAGAGCCATTTGCATGTTCCGTCTGCTAGTGAATGAGCAATACACAGAGATTCTCTTACACTCCCCTCCCCTCCCCAACCACTATAACAGGACGAGGCGTCCGACATTTTACTTCACAGAGTGCCTGTAACGTTCTTTACTAACAACTAAGCTAAAGAGGCCTAGGTGCCTTTATTCGCTTCAGTCAGCATATATTTGCTGGATTTGTTTGGGAGTGGACCGCAGAACTGTCATGCTCGAAGAGACCAATATCCTGTCACCGACAATGGCCAGATGCTTCAGAGGAAAGTGTAAGAAACCCGGGAGTAAGCACTTATGGGATAAACTCTGCTCATGGAACTTCCTTCTCTAAGTCTGTTATAATTCCATTCCATCCAGCTACTGATGAATCCATTTTCCCAGTGAATGAGACAGGACATCTCAGCAATCAAGGATTATAAAGTTGCTCCTCACTTGTCAAGCAGGGAAGGGACAAGTCAGCAAACCAAAGGACAGGAAAGTCATTCTTACAGATAATTTGCCACACAGAGCAGGTCTTTAATGAGTGAAACTGCCTTGGATGATTAATGTGATAACTGTTAAAGTTCTTGTGTGTCATTTATGTTGTCATATTCCCAACAACCACAGCATAACATTAGGAAAACTATAACCACAAACTAAGCTGTTCATTTACTGGATGAGTAGCGCAACTGAAAGACTTCACGGAAGTTGAAATAAAGGGTATAGTCAGTCATCATAAATATTAGCCAGAAGCTCTGGTCTCTTCCTTTCTACTTTTTCCTTCCAGAATGTTTATGTAGCATGAAATATTGTGTAAAATGAGATCTTATGAAAGGCGCTTCTGAGCTTTTCCTCTGTAAATTAGAATGACAAGTAAAAGCAGAAACTGGGATCAAGCCAAAACCAATCTCAGCAAAGATATGTTTTTAAGAAGCCAAAGCTATCCTGAAACTTTAATACAATAATCTCAGCCTCTTTGAAGGAGAACTTCTGGGGAAAAAAAACAAATGAAAAGTACAGTTTGATGGGCAAAGGATTCTCTAGAAACAGCACATTCTAACTGTTCTTCCTTCACCCCCATTTTTAGGCAAAAAATAACAGAAGCCTTAACCGAAGTTTGGAAGTTTCTTTTGCTACTAATACTTTGTGCAACAAGTATGACGTTTCGCATCTTGCTATTTTTATGCCAGGAGGGGAAGTTCACAGTCATATTTATGCAGATTCCATAAGAGAGATGCCCTTCTCTTCTGGAGACTTCGATTCAAGTCTAGGCCAAGGCACAAATAAAAATGCATTTGGTGGCCTTAACTGCCTTCCTCCACCTCCATCTGCTTACTTTCCAAAATATTTCAGTGTCTTGACAAACTCCTCCTTAGCTTGGAGATGAAAAGCTTGCAGTTAACTATATACTTTGTCATCTTGGTACGTGACCAAGGACTTTTTGGACCTATGGCAACTCTAGAGTAAGTGGTTTTGTATTTTAAACCACAGTCCTGAACTGAATTAGTATGGTCTAACTTTCAAGTATGGACCAAATCCAACACCGCTAAATTGGAGATTTCCGCAAAATTTGCAGCCCAGTGCAGCAGAACTGCAAAAGTAATTTACTACAACTGCAATCCTACAAAATATGTCCCTGGACAGATTAACTATATTAGAATGATGCCAACTGCCTGGCAACAAGTGTGTACTTTTTGGAACTACAGAACTATTCCCAGTTAGGCTACCCAAGAATAGAGTAATTTTATTAATTTGCCATGGACAGTCACAGGAGGGGTAACCAAGGGTGATGCCAAAGGCAGCAATTGTACAACTTTACCTTGTGAGTTACCATATCTGTTGCTTCTGGGGTGTTGTTTTGCCTTTGATTTCAATGGGGCCATTATTTCACCCTTAGACTGGAGTCCCACCCGAACAGAACTAGCCCACTGCATATGTTATTGCCTTGTATTTCTCATCCCCCACTTTCAGAAGAAGCCAGCCCAATTTGCTATCTAGTTCAGTTGTCCAAATTCACTATATTACAGTTAATGTGTTTTCTTTTAATTTCCCACTCTTTTTACTTTGGAGATACCCCATCTCCAGTACCCAGATTTTCAGCAGTAATCCTAGTAAGGTATAAGCCAGAACTAGATGCATTTATTCAAACACTCCCCACTAAAAAACTTTAGGGATTCACATAAATTGGATCTGTATTCAAACCATCCCAGGCTTTGGATTGTAAGCCTAACTCCAACAGATACAGTTTTGCAGAACCAAAGCCACTCCAGTGTTGCCCAGCTCGAGGTTAGCACCATACATTTGCCAACATTAGCTATTCTTCACAGCATCCCTGTGATGTGAGCAAGTTAACCCACATCTAAAAATTTACCTGTGGTTTGAATTATTATTTGCTAAATGTGTTATCATGCCCTGTTTACCTCAGGTTGCTGTTTCAATGCCGTTGTGGCTTCTTCATCTCCCAGGGTGTCACAAATGACTACCTTGCAAGACATGATTTCACCCAAGCAGTGTGCAAAACCAACTTCTAGGGAAGCTGCCTTTCTAGGTCACTTGGTGGAAGGATGCCTCATTCCAACACAAAATGCTCCTAAGCCGTGATGATATTCTGACATTTATACTGGTACATTACTATTGTGCACCAAGGCCAATGATAAGTACAAAATGCAATTGTGTAAAATTTGGGTACCATTACTGTCATAGGATCAAAAGCAGTTAGAAAGACCCATCAGCACACTGCCTGCAAGACCAGCATACAGTTCCCTGATGGAGATTGCATTACAGAGTTTTTTCTGTGGTAGAAATAAAAGCCAGGCATCTTTGATGTGGATTTACATCCAGAAGTGGAACGATGAGGTTCAGCATGGCATCTTTGTTCCCTAAACCCCAGTCAATTTCCTATTAGATGAAGCTCTACCTCCTTGTCTTCACAGAAACACCTAATAACACTATGACTGGAGAAACCAAAGTGAGTGACCGTAGACAAGGTAAAAGATAAGGGAGGGGAGACAATGCCAGATGTTTTATGACTTCACGTGGTTTTGGTACAAAGCAACCAGATTTGTCCCACCTGGCATAACTGTAATCTCAAAGACTCCCTATCTCCTACAGAAGCTATTCCTAACATAACAATAAACATTTAAATTCAAGTTAACTGGAAATAAAGAGCACAATAAGCCCCCTGTTCCAAGTTTAATTTAGATCTCTAACCCAATGCAGGAAATCTGCAGACAACCGCTATTATTTTTCCCCAGCTGTGCTACAAGGAGAAATTCACCAAGAGAACAGCCCTTTAATTGTTTTGTTTACTACAAAAATTAGAGCCAGCACACACCAGAAGCACATATTGTAGACAGTTATGAATCTCTGAACTAAGCATACAATTACACAGGCAGCATTTTCCGCATAATTATACATCTTTGGCATAGAGCAATACTGCACATAACCCCTTGCAGAGTAATTCAGGATGACAGATTTAATCTCATTTATCTTATTTGCTCTCAGAACCCTGTCACAATAAAATGAAAAGTTAAAAAGATTAACAAATAAAACTTACTAGGTGTCAGATACACCTAAGCATTATCAACTGACTTCCTTTACTAAATTAAACAACAGACAATCTTTCTCAGTTGGTGCTAAGAAGTAGGTGTGTCGTACAATTACAGTTCATCTGTTTTTAGATAATTGATCAAGGTTATTTGTTCCAATACCAAATTAAAGTTTTATTTAATCCTATGGAAATCAAGACAAAAAAATACAAATGAAAGGAGCATAGTGAACATCAAAGAAACGTATTTTTAAACAATGAAATCTAATATGAATCCACTGTATTTGCAGGTGGGAGACCTGGGTTTAATTCCATGGTCATCATGTGGAAGACAGAATAAGCTTTGATACAGTGAAGGCCAGAAACTCTGAAAGCAAGTAGGCAGAGACTACTGCCTACCATACTTACCAATATTATATCACTGTTTCTTTGTACTCCTCCATCTGACTATAACCATTTGTTGTGTCTTGTCTTATACTTAGATTGCAAGTTCCCTGGGTCAGGGACTGTCTTTTTGGTCTGCGTTTGTACAGCTCCTAACATAATGGGGTCCTAGTCTATGACTAGGGTTCCCAGGGAGTATGGTTTTACACATAATAATAAATAAATAATAATAATAATAAAATTATAATAATTAATTAGACACAGGTACTGGAAAAGGGCCTGAGCCACAAAGCTTGAATCCAAACCCAATCTTCCCACCAAAATTAAGGAGGCTTGTATTAGGGTTTTGGGTTAGAATCATAGAATATCAGGGTTGGAAGGGACCACAGGAGGTCATCTAGTCCAACCCCCTGCTCAAAGCAGGACCAATCCCCAACTAAATCATCCCAGATAGGGCTTTGTCAAGCCTGACCTTAAAAACTTCTAAGGAAGGAAATTCCACCACCTCCCTAGGTAACACATTCCAGTGTTTCATCATTCTCCTAGTGAAAAAGTTTTTCCTAATATCCAACCTAAACCTTTTCCACTGCAACTTGAGACCATTACTCCTTGTTCTGTCATCTGATACCACTGAGAACAGTCTCGATCCAGCCTCTATGGAACCCCCTTTCAGGTAGCTGAAAGCAGCTATCAAATCCCCCCTCATTCTTCTCTTCCGCAGACTAAACAATCTCAGTTCCCTCAGCCTCTCCTCATAAGTCATGTGTTCCAGTCCCCTAATCATTTTTGTTGCCCTCTGCTGGACTCTCTCCAATTTTTCCACATCCTTCTTGTAGTGTGGGGCCCAAAACTGGACACAGTACTCCAGATGAGGCCTCACCAATGTCGAATAGAGGGGAACGATCATGTCCCTCGATCTGCTGGCAATGCCCCTACTTATGCAGCCCAAAATGCCATTGGCCTTCTTGACTGTTGACTCATATCCATCTTTTCATCCACTGTAACCCCAAGGTCCTTTTCTGCAGAACTGCTTCCTAGCCATTCGGTCCCTAGTCTGTAGCAGTGCATGGGATTCTTCCGTCCTAAGTGCAGGACTCTGCACTTGTCCTTGTTGAACCGCATCAGATTTCTTTTGGCCCAATCCTCTAATTTGTCTAGGTTCCTCTGTATCCTATTCCTATCCTCCAGCATATCTACCTCTCCTCCAAGTTTAGTGTCATCTGCAAACTTGCCGAGGGTGCAATCCACACCATCCTCCAGATCATTTATGAAGATATTGAACAAAACCAGCACGAGGACCGACCCTTGGGGCACTCCACTTGGTACCACCTGCCAACTAGACATGGAGCCATTGATCACTACCCGTTGAGCCCGATAATCTAGCCAGCTTTCTATCCACCTTATAGTCCATTCATCCAGCCCATACTTCTTTAACTTGCTGGCAAGAATACTGTGGGAGACCGTGTCAAAAGCTTTGCTAAAGTCAAGGAACAAGACGTCCACTGCTTTCCCCTCATCCACAGGGCCAGTTATCTTGTCATAGAAGGGTTGGCCTGTTTTGTGGCAGACTTCTTGTCTTGATAGTTTTGACTCAAACAAACAAACAAAAAGAGGCCCAAATCATTTCAGACCTAGTTATCTGACAGACTACCTCTCTGATAATGAGATATCTTAGCAGGTGATCAGCAGAGATACCTGAGATGACAATGCCCTGGTTTTGACGAGAGACAACTACTTGCAGGGTATTTCTCAGTGTGGGGCCCAGGATTCCGGAACTTGCTTCCCAACTGGACCTTACACAGAATGAATCAGGACACACTGAAAGGCCAATGTATTATTCCAAGCTTTCAAGTAGGGGGTGGGGTTTGCAAGACGGAAGGGACAGAAGTGGTGTGTGGGATTGCTGTTCTTTCTTAATGGCTGACTGGGTGAGGAAGAACATGTGATTTATTTGGTAAGTTAGGGAAGGGTTTTGTTTTATGGTGCACTTAGAGCAGGACAAGCAGGTAAGATCTGTATCCAAACTCCTTCAGAGTTCAGGGGTGCTTGGACGTCGTAGGTTCAGAACTGTTTTACGGTAACCTGCAACAATAACCTTGCTGCTGGTAACAGAAACCAGAGCAGGTAAATACTGTCTTAAGAAGCCTCCACTGCTTTGTTGGGAGCAGAAAGATAAGCAGAACCCTGTGTTTTTTAACAAATATGAAATAAAATGCAAAACAATGTATACAATTAAATAAAATGACAAACTCACTCGGCAGAGTCGGCTCCTGTCCCATGGTCCTTGGCCTGGCTCCTCACTCCAGGTGCTGCAGCTTGGTGCATAGGGTCACAGTGCCACTCTGGTTTGGCCCGGCTGCCCCTCCATCATCATGACAGCTGGGCCAAACCTGAGTGGCACTGCGACCCTGCATACCAGGTTGCAATGCCCAGAGCAGGGAGCTGGGCCCAGCCCTGCAGGACAGGAGCCATGGCTGTGGGGTGAGGGTGGGGTTAGTACAGTTCATGCTGTGGGGTGAGGTGCACTCTGTAACACCCCCTAGCACCGCCCACTCCCCAGAGGCAGGACCCAAACCCGCATAGATAAAATGAAATAATTCAAAATTCCCAAAAAATAATATGAGGGGGGGAGCATTTCACAGGACTCTAAAGATAAGGGAGCTCCCAAAAGTTCAGACAAACATCCAAGCTTTGAGCTGCTTATCCAAATCAAATCAGAATCTTCTAAGGTTTGCTTATATGACTACTGAACTGTATCTAATGTTTGATCGGAGTTTAGCACACCTCCTTCCTCAGGTGGAATGAAAAAATTTCTTTCTGTACAAAACACAAGGTGCTGGTTTACAGCTCGGAGAAAGAATATCTTTTAACTCAAATCAACAGTATTAGGGTGATGCAACAATTATGTGAAGTAATTGGCTCAGTGCTGTTCAGCCATGCAGACATAAGCAGCTCAGCAAGGTAGAGCCTAATTAGATAATAAGATGGGCCAACAAGAAGGCATAATTTGATAATCACCGGTATAAACTTCATTAGAGACCTTCCAATTAGCTGTTTTCTTAAGTTGTACCAGCCTGTTCTTGTTTGATAAATTCAGAGTTTATTTTCCTACACCCTCTTCATTAAAAACAAATATTTACTTGGGGTCAGCATTTGACCAAAAAATTGTACAGTAAGGGATAGTAAAATATCACTGGAATCTGGGCAATGGTTTGACATTAGTCATATTTCACTAGCATCTTGTAGCCCCAACCAAGATTGGGACCTTATTATCCTATGCATTGTATAAACAATCCCTGCTCTGAAGACCTTACAGTCTAAACTAGGGGTGGCCAACCTGTGGCTCCGGAGCCACGTGCGGCTCTTCAGAAGTTAACACGCGGCTCCTTGTACAGGCGCCCACTTTGTAGCGTGCCAGGGGATGCTCACTGCTCAACCCCTGGGTCTGCCACAGGCCCTGTCCCACACTCCATCCCTTCCCGCCCTCTCCCCTGAGCCTGCCCTGCCCTCGCTCCTCTCCCCCAGAGCCTCCTGAATGCCAAGAAACAGGTGATCGGGAGGTGCAGGGAGGGAGGGGGAAGCACTGATTGGCGGGGCTGCCAGTGGGTGGGAGGTGCTGGGAGCGGGGGATGGGGAGCTGATGGGGGGCTGCTGACATATTACTGTGGCTCTTTTGCAATGTACATTGGTATATTCTGGCTCCTTCTCAGGCTCAGGTTGGCCACCCCGGTCTAAACAGATGAGAGAAAGGTTAGGAGACGAAATACCTAGAGAGGAGAAGGAATTTGCCTCTGGCCACCTAGCAGGCCAGCAGCATAGCTGGGACTAGAACCTAAGCCTCTTGACACCCAGGCCAGTGGCCAAGCCACTAATCCATGCTGCTTTCCTTCTTTTAGTAGCACCTGTATTAGAGAGGGACCAAACCAAACAAACTTTGGACAAGTTCAGACTTGGATTTGCACGCCTGGCCCATCCTTGCTATTAAACAGAGCAAAGCATTTGGAAGACAGAGCCTTCAAGAGTTGTTTGGGAAAAGTTTGATGTGTACGGCACAGTCTGCACCTCATGGTGGGGAAACACAGCAGAGCCGTCTTAGACTTAAGTGCTGAAGAGCTGACGCACCTCTTACATATCTGAGGCCAGGAGGGATTTTTCAATTTATACACTGTTTTCCTGCCCAAAGTCACAGGTGAAGCAGTTTTCTGATGATGTACAGTCAATACAGTGACAAGAAAATATCTTCCATTTTTGGTCCTTGCTGAAGATGTTGGGGGATTATTGTACATCTCAATACATAGCCCAAGCACCTGCAACTGTAAATAAAGTCCTTTATAAACAAAAAAAGGTGTCACTGCAATTTTTTTGAGGTAAAGGCGCATGTCTGACATCATACACAATACATGGTCTTGCGTCAAAAGCACAAACCTAGGACTCCGGAGACCTAGGCTTTATTCCCAGCTCTCCCAGGCTTACTTTGATAAATTACCAAATCTCTGTACCTCATTTGTAAGAGTAAGGATAATATAGTAGCTACCCTGGCAACATACCACTGCTAAGAGGTAAATTAGTGATGGAAGGTGATACAAATGCAGAGTATAAAACAGTTGGGGTGTTTCATAAAAAAGGGAGTTGGGGGCAGAAAAAATAGAAGTTAGAGAATTTATCAGTTTTCATTATTGAAACTGATAAAGAATGGACTCTGACAATGTGAGAGGTGTTGCAAAAATATCTACCTTGAACTGTCAGGTGCAGTTATCCATCACAAAAGGGGTTTTTTATCCTCTCTTTCCTAGTGAAATATAGTTGTGAGACAGAGCCAGAGGTTCAAATCCATCTCCAGCTTAACTACATTTAATTATTCAAAGGAAATGTGCTGGGTTGAAATTCACTGAGGTTTAACAAGAGCTGATGGGGTTTCAGTGAACTTTCCATTACACCTTGGACTCATTCCAAAGGCTAGTTGTGCATGTCTGGTATAGTACAGATGAGAGGAGCCAAATCAATTAAAAAGTCAACTTGAGATATAATGCCCCTTGGTGGAAATTCTTATCTGGGCTATATATCAGCAGCACCAAGTAAAATCTGTTCAAAGGCTTCTCACACCGCTGCTTGAAAGCTCTATAGCCTGCTTCCTTCCTCTTTTTAAATAGTCGGCTCCCAGTTTATCTGAGAAAAGCAACTACTGCCATATGAGCTGATGTGGTTGAAAGATGGAAATAACTAAATCCATTTAGACTATAAACAAGCAATCACAGGCAAGGAGCGCACTCTATTCTTTTCACTTTGAAATTTGTATTGCCTCTTATGCAAGAAAGGATAAAACAGACTGTACTTTGTCCTCAGCACTGGAGAACCAAACTTACTCCAAATGAAGGCTTAAAACCATCATAAAGCACCTGACTGAGCAATACTAAGGCAGGAGGAGAAAATCTTGCTTGACTCCATTTGGTAGTCACCTTAGTTTGTAAGCTCTTTGGGGCAGTGACCTTCCTTTGCTATGTTTGTAAAGCACTAAGACACAGTTGTACATTTCCTTTTATCCATTTAAAAAGTGAAGCTTTTCAATTTCACCAAGCACTTAAGGCTTATAGTGTACTCGGGTTCTATGACATGTATAAGTCAGATCTGAGAACACACAGTATCATTTCATAGTCAAACACAGGAGCGTGATACAATTCATATCTGTAAGTGAAGCAGTAGAGATTCACACCATTTACAGCCTCAAGTGGGGGATGCCTGGTGAGCCACAGATGGAACAGCAGTGAACTGGAGTCTCCAGCTCCTCCCACGCAACCTGGAATAGAGCTTAGTGCTGCCCACAGTCAAATAGGAATGGACCTGGAGGACTGGGAAATGGACTAAGTCCACAGATCCAGTGATCTAAATCCTCCGTGTGAGGTGAGGTACAGAGCAGCATCGGCTGCTTTACCAGCCCACGGAGTAACAAAACACTTGCAGAGAGACCAGGCAGCCTGCCTTTAGGCTGAGGTGGAAAAGGAGGGTGATTTTTCGGATTGCACATACTTTTTGCAGGCTGGATGAATCACACACCTTAATTGGCACTTAAAATAATGTCATGTTTAAAGCTCTTGCAAGAGGAGACAGTCTTAGTGCTTTTCAGACTTAGTACTTCTCCCCCCCTCCCCCCCAGGGACACACACACACACAAACTCACTCTCCTGCTGGCAATAGCTCATCCAAACTGACCACTCTCCAAGTTTAAATCCAAGTTTAACCAGAACGTCCGGGGGGGGGGGGGGGGTAGAAGGGGGGGGGTGAGAGAGCCTGGATTTGTGCTGGACATGGCCCACCTTGATTACCATGCACATTGTAGGGAGAGTGGTCACTTTGGATGAGCTATTACCAGCAGGAGAGTGAGTTTGTGTGTGTATGGGGGTGGGGGGGTGAGAAAACCTGGATTTGTGCTGGAAATGGCCTACCTTGATTATCATGCACATTGTAGGGAGAGTGGTCACTTTGGATGAGCTTTTACCAGCAGGAGAGTGAGTTTGTGTGTGTGGTTTTTGGAGGGGGGTGAGGGAGTGAGAGAACCTGGATTTGTGCAGGAAATGGCCCACCTTGATTATCATGCACATTGTGAAGAGAGTTGTCACTTTGGATGGGCTATTACCAGCAGGAGAGTGAGTTTGTGTGTAGGGGGCTGGAGGGTGAGAAAACCTGGATTTGTGCTGGAAATGGCCCAACTTGATGATCACTTTAGATAAGCTATTACCAGCAGGACAGTGGGGTCGGAGGAGGTATTGTTTCATGATCTCTGTGTGTATATAATATCTGCTGCAGTTTCCACGGTATGCATCTGATGAAGTGAGCTGTAGCTCACGAAAGCTCATGCTCAAATAAATTGGTTAGTCTCTAAGGTGCCACAAGTACTCCTTTTCTTCTGACATTCAAATGTTTTCCTTATAAGGTCAGATCATGCCCACCTAACTGATATGAGTAATCCCAATGAACGCAGTGGGAAAATTCACTTCCATTGCAGTCTATGAGTGGACATTAGGGATGAGTGTAGCTGATCATGTATATAGAGAAAGATTTTGCCCACTGTGAACCATTTCTTAAGATCCTGTCATCGACACCTCCCCTTCCAGTTCCAATCTCGTTCTTTCCCTGGAGCCATTAGAGTGTTTAGTAGCATGAAAATAATCAGAATGTACCAAGGAGAGAAAATGAAAATAAACTGACTTTAACTGATGGATGCTTCTACTTGACTATATTTGTTCCTATCTCCAAGTGTAAGGCTTTACATTTTGTAGCACTGACTCTGCTGATTTCAGGCCCCAGTGCTTTGGTATCTCCAGGTCACTCTACAGTTTGGTTCAGTGTTCTCCCTAACTGTTACCTGTTCTATTCCAGATCACAACTAAGTTTACCCCCAAAGAAACTCTGAACATGAAGCAGCTATGTGTATCCCTCTCTGCTTTTGACTTTAATCGGTCATATATCCCTTAAAAAATCCCATAATGAAGTCCTAAATCAAAGTTTTGATTAGCAGGAAGCATCACTGCATGAAAACTATGTTTATCTACCTATTTATATGGCTCTCACCAACACAGTATCACAATTATTAAGGGATTTTAACCCCACCATACCCTTGTGAGGCAGGGAAGGATTACAGAAGGGGAACTGAGGCAAAGAATAGATTAAGTATCTTGAGACAGACATGGAATTGCTATGCAATAATTTAAAATACTGAGTGTTAATAACATTATGAACACTGTATGTGACCTGGTTAATAAGGTAAAGTTATTGTACATGGGGTATAAGACTTTTCTCTAGGACTGTATTGTTCTAGCTAAATAGGGGGTTGAGGAAAAAACTAGCAAGGAAGCTAGGGTTGCCAGGTAGTACTGACTGGACACCAAAAGTCCAGTTACCTGGGTAACAGTCTGCAATCGGTTTCCGTTCTGCTGCCAGGAGGGAGGGAAGAGCAGTTGCTGGAGCAGTGCTCAGGAACTGCCTGGCTCCTGCGGAGAGAGGTACCGGCGTCCAGGGGGAAGGATCCTGAAGAACATGGCATTTGAGTGGGGCCGGTGGCTGGGCTCACCGCTGGGCCCCCTTCTTAGCTTCCTTTGTGCCCCATCCCCAGGGTGATGCCCCCCATCCTGCCCCAGTCACCCCTCCACCTCCAGAGCACGGCTCTCCCTCAAACATCCTGCCCCAGTCACGCCTCCACCCCGGGAGCACGGCTCTCCCTCAGACATCCTGCCCCAGTCACCCCTCCACCTCCAGAGCGCAGCTCTCCCTCAGACATCCTGCTCCAGTCATCCCACCACCCCTAGAGCCCTGCTCAGCTGGTCGGGGGAGGGAGGTGGAGAGAGCAGCGAGTGATGGGTGGGGGTGGGGGGGATAGGGCCTCAAGGGAAGAGGCAGAGCAGTGGGGAGGGAGGTTCCAGCACTGAGTGTCTGGTTTTCACAAATTAGAAAGTTGGCCACCCTAAAGGAAGCACCACAGGGGGTCCACATAAGCAACCCAGGCTCTGAGACTCAGGGCTGCAGGTTTTTCTTTGCAGCATAGACATGCCCACAGAAAGAGGTGCTGTGGAGGCATCTGAAAGAGCTGTGTCTTTCCCCAGATCCAGGGAATGGTAAGCCTTGGGGAAAAGCAGGCCTGAGTATAGACGAGTTTATTGTTTTTAAGAGCTGTTTTCTCTGAAATGCTTTTGTTCCAACTACATAATACTTTGCTTTAAGAAGGCTGTTTGGTCACTGGATACCATTGTCATAGCTCCCAGAGGGAGATACCGAACCCAAGTCCAACCAGCCAAGGTATCATGGGTAGTACCTGGGGGCTACGGCCTACTCAAAGAGTGGAAGAATCACATGATTCCACGCAGAGACAGGTGACAGCTTGAGGCCTGACACTGGAGAGGGGGTGAGCTCAAAGGAACCAGGAAAGGTCCAAGATGCCGTTAGCCCACAAACATGACATGACTTGCCCAAGGTCATGCAGCAGATCTGTGGTTCACCTGGGACTTGAGCCCAGTTTCCTGCACCCCAATCCATTGTCCCCTCCACTAGAACAATTCAGCATTGTGACAAACAGCAACTTGAACATGGAATTGCTCTGCAAACTAGAGATTTCGGACGACAGGTGCTGTACGTAGGGGAGAATTGTTATTCTTAAAATAAAATAAATCCCTTTAAATGTGACTAACAGCTCTTTTCCTACAACAGAGAAGCCAGGAAGAGCAGGAAAGGCAATATGCAGGAAAAGGAAAGCGAGCAAGATTTGCCAACCAACAAAACAAACAAGACCCGAATGAAACAATGGTCAGAGGTTTTTAGAATCTCCTAAACTTTAATGTATTATTTGTATTACAATAGCACCTAAAATCCCCAACAGACCAGTGCCCAACTGTGGTAGGCACTGTTCATACACAGCATGTAGACTAAATAGACACAGGAAGTATTATCAGAGCCCTGTGTAGTCCAAATTCTTCACCAATGTTAGTTTATTCAATTCTCATCCTTCCACACCTTTTAGAATTACACACACACACAGGTATATTGACTAATTTTGTATTCAAAGATTATTTTGGGGGTATTTTTTGCACTATGCTCTCCCGGTCTTCACAGTCCCCAGTTGTCGTCATACTGTCCAGAAACTCAGAACCTCCTTTCCCACAAAGAGACCAGAGAAGAGGGAGCTTGTAGCAAGCTTTAGTGCTTCTCATCCCCAATTGCTGAGCCTTGGTGCTGCACTGTTCTCCAGGCAGCTCAGTTCCCCAGTCTACACTTGGGGCTCTGCTCCTTGAATGCAAACTGTACTCAGGCGCTGGGTACACAGAACCATGCAGGGAGTATTCACTTATAAACCAATTAAACTGCCCTTGTGAGGAAATCTTGTAAACAAGTTCTAGCAGCCTAGGGAGACAAAACAAAACATTGGATGTCTGGCTGCTGCTAAGTGACCAATTCCACAGCAAGAGAGCTGAATTCTGTGGAAAAATGCCAAATTTTACAGCCACAGAACTGTAGTTCCTGGCATCCTGACTAAGATTAATGGGACAGTTCACACCTCTCAGAGCCATTGTTTCAGGCTGTCTGCAGACTTGGGCAAGCATCGGTTTTCACTGTTCACTTTTAAAAAGATTACGTTAAAAACTATGAGGGCTAGAAACAATTCTTTACAAATAAAAGTAAAGATTCTGGAGCCTAATTTTCTATTGAAAGAGCTGAATTTTGCCACAAGCTCCATGGGCACAGAGTACATGGATTCCTGATTATCTCCATTTTACAGATATGGGACTGAAGCACAGAGTAAGGGACTCAGGCAAGGTCACACAGGAAGACTGTAATAGAATCAGGAACCCAACCCAGCTCTCCTAAATTCTAGGCCAGTGCCTTAACCCCAAGCCCCTCCTTTCTTTTTCACTTTATCAGACCACTGTTTTCGATTTCCTATGTTACCCCTTAGACACTCAGAAGAACAATCTGGCTCCCTATTATGGAGTTAAATACCTGGCCTACTTTAGTTTGTCCTGAGGTGTTTAAAAACAGTGGAGTGGAGGAGACTCCTCCAACCACTATATCCCACGTTAGTGGAGTATAGTTTGAGAGGACATTGGTCACGCAAGCAAATGTAATAAGGATTCTTCACAAAAAGCAGAGGAGGAAAAACAAGATGTGCAGCTGAACACTGCAATAAAAAGCTCAGAGCTACTGGATGACGTTGAAGTGAATGAGGCAACAGAGCTGGCAAATGCTCATGTCCAGATACAGACAGACAGTCCCGGATTTCTATTTATTGTGGGGACTGTCGCAGGTTTAATTCTCTTGGGAATGTCCTTGATTTCCTTTCTAATTCAGCTCTTCTTTGTCCCAGTTCCACACTTCTCTGCGCATTCTACCTGACCACACAGCAGGGAATTTTGTTGTTGTTGTGAGTTATAAAAGCTAGTACCTGCTAGTCCACCTATATCACAGTTCCTCTGCCGTTCTCCCCAACACTTTACCAAGGGTAAGAGAGAGGCCAAACTCAGTCCTACCATAAATCCATTCATTTCAGTGAGGTTAAGGGTTGCCAACTTTCTAATAGCACAAAACAGAACACCCTTGCCCCGACCCCTTCCCGAGGCCCCACCCCTGCTCACTCCATCCGCCCACCCTCACTCACTCTCACTGGGCTAGGGCAGGGGTGCAGGAGGGGTGAGGGCTCTGGCTGGGGGTAGGGGCTCTGGGGTGGGGCCAGAAATGAGGTTTCAGGGTGCCAGAGGGGGCTGCAGGCTTGGGAGGGGGTTGGAGTGCAGGAGGGGGTGAGGGCTCCGGCTGGAGGTGTGGGCTCTGGGATGATGGGTTTGGGGTGCAGGAGGGGGCTGACAGCTGGGGCAGAGGTGTGGGAGGGGATGCGGGCTCCTGGAAGGAGTTAGGATGAAGGAGGAGGCGGCTCAGGGCATTGGAAGGGGGTTGGGGTGTGGGCTCCGGCCAGGCAGCGCTTACCATAGGCAGATCCCAGAAGTGGCCAGCATGTCCGACGACTTCTAGGTGCGGGAGCCGGGGGTTCTGTGCACTGCCCATGCCCACAGGTGCTGCCCCCACAGCTCCCATTGGCCACGGTTCCCTCATGGTCACCCTTGAGCCTAAGGGCCGGACATGCCAGCCGCTTCCGGGAGCCATGCAGAACTAGGGCAGGCAGGGAGCCTGCTTTAGCCCCCCGTGCCGCCGGGCGGACTTTTAGCAGCCCGGTCAGCAGTGCTGATTTCAGCTGCCAAGGTCCCTTTTCAAACTGGTGTTCCAGTTAAAAACCGGATGGTTGGAATTGGCAACTCTCACCGAGATTAGACTAGGGGAGTATTCGGCTGACGTACGTTAGGGAGGGAGGGGGACTGTTTCAAAATTAATTATGAGCAAAATGTTTGTCTTTTTAGACCTTTTTATTCCACCTGCTGATTCTCTGCACTTTTGGCAAGGAAGAATGGTCGCACACTCACATAGCAATGCCCAAAAATACTGTGCAGTCTTCCTCATTACCTTTTATAACATTTAATAGTACATTTACCACTCACGAAGGTGAGAGACTCCTTGCACTGACTTGAACTAGATAAAATGCAGGAAGTACTTTGAGTGCTTCCCAGCACAGCTCTCCCCCTGCACCTCAGTGTTGATCTGCAACACCCCCTCACACTCTTCAAACAGATATTACTCATCTGCGTCACAGCGTGTAGTGTTTTTAGGAAAGTAACCAACATGAAAGAGGAAAAACAACACTTACTCAATGTCAAATCTGGGTGTTAAGACCCAGATCCTCAAAGATATTGAGGCACCTACATACTTTTGAGTATCTAAGCCTAAGTCCGTAACTCCCCAGCTCTGTTGTAAACCTGGGCAGAATCAAATGCTAAAGGAGATGTGAACAGGAAGTGGTTATGAAATCAAAGGAAGTTAGGAACCTAAATACCTTTGTCGAACTGGGCCAAAGACTCTAAAACAACAGGCTTCCCGAGCAAACACACCACTTTTTATCAGTGTTGTGCTCTGACAAGAGATCAAAAGTCAGCACCAAAGTCCAATTTTTCAGCACCTAGGACATCTAACGAGGAGTTGTGCACTAGGAGGCATTCATGTCAATATGGAGAGAAATGGGCAGCAGGAGATAAGTGAGGATCTCATCTCATGCCATAATAGATCTAAATTCCCAGGGATACAAGAAGAAGAAACTGCTTCCTTACCATGTTTTTTTACAAGTAAGTCTGGATATGGCTAGGCACCAGCACTTCTGCATTTCAACAGCTGAAGGGACTCTCAGAACAACTTTAAGCCAGTTTCAGCTGAAATATTCACACAGGGAATTATTGCACAATAGGAATCTAGCCAAGTGAGAAACCAGCAAATGACATCCATAAGACACAGTGTGCACTGACAAGTCATAATGCAGCTGAGTCCTCAGTACAGGTGGCTGCATTATCCTTCTTCCATCCTTCTAACTGCATTGTCTGCAGCCAGCATGTCATACTTATCATAACCCAGCCTGCTAGAATGGTGCCTCTAAAAGATCAGAACATTCTTTACAGCATCTCAGTGGGCACTTCTATCACATGCTTGAGCTTTTTCCAAGCATTGCATAGAACCTATGTGGAAAAGACTTAAACACACCTGCTTCTAACTTACAAAATATCAGAATCATTAAATTAATGCCAGATCCACTACAGAAGTGATAAAAGCAAGGAAGCAAGACAGTCACTCCATCCTTCACTGTCCCCTCTTGATTAGAGGTTGCTGGGGTTACAGTTCAATGGGGTGATCTTGTGTTCTGAAGTACCTGCTGCAGCAGGAAACTACTGGCTTTCTATGCATCAGTGGGTGAGTAATATTGCCCTTGAATGGCTGGCTCACAGAGCAGATAAATGACCTATTAGTACTACTAGCAACAGGAGTGCATGTTTAGCTTGAGCATTGGAGTATTTTTTGGAGCTGAAAAAAGAAAAGGGTTCTAGTCCCACCTCTCCATGTATCTGGGTCACATTTCTGAGATAATTGCGTGGTACGTCACAACTAGATTCATTACACAGATGTGAGCTTGCACATGTAGAATTGATATAATCTGAACCATAAGTCTGGGTTTGGGAGTTTAAGACACCTTTAAGATCAGCAGCTCATTAGCAATGAGCAAGCCTACCACAACACAATCACTGGGAAAAACCACAAATTCAGTAAGGATAGATTTTGGTTCTAGCTTCCAAGACAATTAGTATAAGACCAAAAAAGAAAAAGTAGTACTCCTTTTCTTTTTGCAAATACAGACCAACACGGCTGCTACTCTGAAACCTATAAGACCCAAGTTTATTATTTTAATATATATATTAAAAATAATAAACCTCTGTGTGTGTATACATATATATATATAAAATAAAATAAACATAAAAACAAACAGAGACACTGTCAGGCCTTATAGAAAAAGTAATTTGTTTGAGGAGATGACCTGGCAGCATTTTACCAGTAAAGTGAATTAAGTCCCCCACATCAAAATGGTCAGCCAGCCATGAAAAGCTGCTTTGTATGTTGGATAACGTGCAACAGGCTATGATATAACTACCACCTGTGAAACAAAGCTTAACTCTCTGCATCTCTACAGGGATGCCAGACCCATGATGAATATCTGTTTTGCATGCTGGGATTTCTAATAGATCAAACAAAACAGGATTCTATTCTTGACATAGCTGGTGCATACAAGTGAGACAACATTTTATATATCCATATTTATAGAATTAAACAAAGAATAGTTTTTAAAAAAGTAATACCCTCTTAGAAGTTCATGGTGATTCAGAGAAATTCTGCAATCCCATATGACCATTTGGCTTTGAAGTATCAATAGAGGAACAGCAGCCAGTATTGTTTCTTTTATATTTTCAAAGAAAAAATCCAAATACCATCACCAGGCCACAGGTGTTCATCAGAATATCCTACCCTTTCAGACTGATAAGATAATAAAAAACAAAGCTGGAGCATTCTTTAAATATGGGGGTGTTTATTGCACCAGCAGATGCATACAGATTTACATACAATCTAATCCCCCAAAGGTGCTGAGTGATCACACTACTACTACCGCCCTCAAGTTTTCCCTTAAAACGAATCCTAGGTTTTTACAAACAGGAAAACCCTTATCTATATACCAGCTCTAGTTATATTTTGTAGGTCAAGGGGAAAAAAAAAAACCTCCCTCCTTTCCCTGAATTTTGAAAATCAAACATTTCAGCCATTTTTTTACCCAATCAGAAAGTTACTCTTGTTTATAAAAATAATTCAAAGTTTTTCTATTAAAATCAAGATTTGATAAACAGTCAAAAAATTTCAACCCACTCCAGTTAGTTGACTGAAAACCCAGAGATTATCACCCACATACACCACTTTCTCTAACACTAACTGAGAAGCTGGAGAGCCTGTATTATATATGGCCCTGGACTCCTCCCATTCCCAACATGCTCTGTAAAAAGGAAATTAGTCAGCAGACTTCCCTACCCCCCTTCTTTCAGTAGGTAGAACTTTCTCTGTACTAGGGCTTGAATCTCTCGCTGAAGTAAGGAAAATGGGTATGATTTATGAAAGTACTTAGGTGCCTAAGTCCTGTTTTTAGGCACCACTGTAATCTACCAAACTCTAGCTTGGCTGCTACTTAAGCCTACAGGTACCTAAACTCACTTGGCACCTAAATTTATGCCATGTGCACTGAGCTTCACTCTAGGTGCCTGTGTACCGATCTCCTGCCTGAGCATGGGTGCTGCTGCCTCATGATAGGCATCCAGATATCTATCTCCTAAGCCTCAGAGTGATTCCCAGACCAGAAAAGGTAGGGGTCTGGCTGCCTAAGTCACATGGGAGGAGGGGGCTGATCTGGTAGGTGTGCTCAGAGGCTGCCTACCAGATAGGGTCCCTCAAGCAAGTTCACACAAAACTGCCAGGTGAAAGCTCCCTTTAGCCTAGCGGATAGGGAATGCGCCCAGGATGGGGGAGGTTCCCCAGGTCAACTTTCCCCTCCTCCTGGAGGGAAGAAGAGATTTGAACAGGGATGGGCCACCTGTCAGGTGCATGCCCTAACCATTAGACTATGGAATATTCTGATGTGCGGCTCCCTCACTCCCTCCTGTTGATGTTGTTTCACTTGAATTGAATAATTAAATATTAATTGGGCAAGTGAAAGGTCTCGAATGACCCTATAACCTAGTGGTTAGGGCACTCTGAGAAGTAGCAGGTATCTGTTCAAATCCACCCTCCCCCTCAGGAGAAGGAGGGATTTGAGCTAGGGGGTCTCTTAACTCCTAGGTGAGTGCCCTACTCACTAGGCTAAAGGGTATGAGGGAGAGCAGCCTCCTTTTGCTTTAGGCCTTGCATGTGACCTAGACAGCCCAATGCCCATCTTCCCCACTTCTGGATGGCAAGCAGAGATAGGTGCCTGCCTGCAGCCTACTTTTAGGCTTAGGCACCTGTGCCCATGAGAGGGGTGGGGCTTAGGATACACCCCTCTAATTGGTATCTCTCATTGTCTAGCTTAGGTGGCTCCCAGCCTTCCATATGAAAGGTGCTTTCAACGGTGAGCATGGGCAGGGAGATGAGACTGGTACGCTCAGCCACAAGTTTTTGTTCTGTTTTGGTTTTGTAACATGCAGTGGCTTCACATACAGGGGGAAAAAAGCCTTGCAAGACTGTAGGAGCATTTTAAGTTTTTCCTTGACTAGAATGCAGTGATGCCTGCAGCCACATGTACAGTGTGTACCATTGGCAGGGACTGATTATGGCATAGGCAACGTAGGGCTCAATTTGGGGGTGGGGGGATGGCACAACCTGAGCTTCAGGGGATGGGGCTCAGGTTTGCTTCAATTTTGGCTCTGCTGCCACTTCCAACTCCCCCCTTGTGAGAAGGCAGGGGGTGGCTCCTGCACTGGTGCTCCCCCTAGTGGCCCATCTGGCCTCACCCCTCTTCCCACAGCCTGTCTCTCCTTGGCTCTGCCCACAAGACTCTCCCAGCAACAGCCTCGAGACCTGCTAAAAATACAGGAAGCTGCAATGGGGGAGCCAGCCAGGAGTGGGGGAGCAGGGAGCCCTGGAGGGGTGGACATGAGTGAGGGTTTGTAAGATAAAGTGTCTGGTGACGTCCTGGTAAATTAAAGTTAGCGTGGTAAAGTTGTGCATACCGTGTGCTGGAGCGAGCTCTTCATGAAATATGTAACTAACTGAGAATATGGATTCTTGCTGATTCCTCAGAAATTGTTTTTCCGGTCTGGAAGGTAATACCCGATCTCAGCATGATTAAGCTGCATAAACACTGCTCTCTGAGATCGCTTATGGGCATAGTAATAGGCTTGTGTGGGAAAGA
Organism: Lepidochelys kempii; assembly: GCF_965140285.1. Lineage (NCBI taxonomy): Eukaryota > Metazoa > Chordata > Testudines > Cheloniidae > Lepidochelys > Lepidochelys kempii. Next base: position 17,529,281 of record NC_136394.1, on the reverse strand, counting down.
GAAGCTGCTCCTAGTGTGTGCTTTAGTGCTTAAAGACTCCTTGCAGGTTTATGAGGCCACGTCTACACTACAGACACAATAGAAGCATTGTTCTGATACCACAGCTATGCTGCTATAACCCTGTAGTGTAGATGCAGACTGCAGCGACAGAAGGGTTTTTTCCCATCACTGTAGGTAGGAACTCCACATCCCCAAGCAATGGTAACTAGGTCAACGGAAGTGTTGGTTATTCCATAATTATCCATTCTGTGGCTTCTTGTACCTTCCTACAAGACATCCAGTACTGGCCATTGTCTGAGACAGGATATCAGACTAGAAGAACCACTGATCCAATCCAGATTGGAAATTCCTGAATTCCTAAATCAGGGCAGTTGTGGCTCGCGTAGTTATAACTAATATGTGGCCAATGAGGATGTCATGGCTGTTACTATGCTGTACACCAGGTCCAACCTAGAACTTCACAGTGACAGCAGGGATAGAACCCAGGTCCTCCTACTTCAAAAGCCCCCGCAGCTGAGCTAAAGGAAAATTAGTGTGTGTTAGCACGTTAGGTGTTATGGAGACACTAAAGCAATTCCTATTCCATCCACTAGAGGGCAGTGAGACATACACAAGCCAGAAAATTACAATCTATTATGGCATCTTCGTAACTCAAAATGAGAGATTTAAACAAAACCAAAGTTTCAACATTAAAGACAAAACAGTAAGCAAAGCTATTTAGGGCAGTGAAAAATGTTACAAAATTCAATACATTCACATTATAAAATGCAAGAAAATCATAGCTGAAACTAGCTTTTTTTTTTTTTTTGGTCCTTTTATTATCCTAATTTCCTTCCTAACTTGATCTTCAGCCAGCTACTTTCCCTGCCTCCTTCTGAAGAATTTTGGGAAAGGGAGGTGCCTGGGCAGCAGCGATATTGGAACTGCCTATGTTTGGTAGGCAAAGTGCACGTCTCCCCTGGGAGCCTGTCTCCCTTATTCCCCTCCCAAAACTCTTAACTTTCCCCTTCCCTTTGGCCTCTCAGGGACTCTCCAAACTACTTTCAGTCTTTGCTTGTGCTTCGTCACCATCTCTGGTCACCTGGCTGCCACGCTAACTAGTTCAGTTGCTGTGTAAATCTTTTCCTGCTGCAAAAGAGTCCCAGGCTACTGTTGCAACAGGCTCAGCTATTGGACGAAATGGTGTGCTTGATTGCCTCCATGCACGCACGCAGCTTCCAGCAGATTTACTGTGAGAAGTCTCTGAGGCTCAGAGACTGACATGAGATGTGCAGCGGATTTATAGCTGCTACCGACAGGACCTGTGTTTAAGGACGCTTATTAAGCAAATGCTCACATGGGGCACTGAGGTGGAAGTTGGTACACACAGTAGGGTCTCAAATTATTAAAGAAATGCGGCCCCCCCGCCTAGTTTGTGTTTCTATTTTTTAACCCCAGCAACAGAGCTGTGGGCCCCAAGCTTTCCAGCCTGCACATTGGTAACTCTAGTCTCTCTGTCTGCCCATGCAACAGAGACAGGGCAGGCTCCTAGTAGCATCTTCTCTTGAAATCATATCACTTTCTTTCCTCAAATAAAAATCCTTGGTTAAAAGAAAAACTGCCTGCATCGGGAGTGGGGAGTGACAAAACCTTTGATCCTTCCCTCTGGTGAAACAGAAATGGATATTTTAACAGTAAAAATTGTTTATGATGAACCATGTTATCTGAGGTTCAAATACTTGTCACTGTAATCAAACATAAAAAGGGAGTTCTTGTGTTTCCGTTTTGTTACACTTGGAGAGGTATAATTTCTGGCAGTCTGAAAATGAAACTACTTGTCCCAGATAATGCCCTAAGAGATGATACAATCCTAATTAAAATGAACAGGAATGGGATTCCATATGGCACATGTGATTTTGCACCTTGCCAATGATACTTTGTAGTGTGGCAATGTGAGGATCTCCATGATGGAGCTAGGTGGCGGGAAAGAAGTGTAACTTTTATTTGTATGTAGTATCTCCTACCCCCGCTCTATTATCCTGCAAAATATAAATAATGCAAAATCCTGCAAAATATATCCTGCAATATATTTGCAAGATAATGCAAAATCCTGCAAAATATATCCTGCAATATATTTGCAATATCCTGCAAAATATAAATAAGCTGTTAATGATGTGGGATGGGCAAACAAATTCGGGAAGGGGGGAAACAACCAAAAAAACACTTCCTGCTGAAACTCACACCCATTTCCTAGCACCAAACTGGGATGATTAAAGGAATGTTCAACTCAGCATTATAACTTCCAAATTCACATCCAGGACTATAATTAGAAATGCCAGGTATCTCATGATTAACTCTGTTAGGAAACTTCTAGGTCAATGTTGTGGGCAGCGGATGGGGGCGGGGGGAGATGCCCAAATTTTAGAGTGTTTCATTCTGGTACTCATCACCAGAGCATGTGGAGTTTTACCACTGACTTCAATGGGAGCAGTTAGGTCACTGCTTAAATCCTTTAGAAAACTGCCAATCCCTGAATTTGGTTGATTCACTTGTTGCTTCTTGACTTAATTTAGTTCTTTACAAATTACAGAGTTGGATCAAGAGGTTTTCCCTTTAGGACTGAAAGGCAAATCTATTTTTTTAAAACTGCAACTTTACAAGAGATGTCACAGTGGGATATGATTAATAGCGATCACTGGATTTTCTGAATGAAAAATCCACCCATATTTTCTGAAAAATCTTATGCCACAGACAAATGTGCTTTGGACGACACTAGAATTTTTCTACAACTGTGGGATATCTTGTTTTCCCTATATCCACCTTCACTGGAAGTCTGGTATCTAGTGAAATGCTTAGGGGATAGATACGTAGCTGTGATTTGCATGAGATTTTAGCCACGTGACTTGATTAATGTTAACTGCTGAAAATGTATCCTCCAGACATACACACATGATGCAAGAGAAAAGCAGCACATTTCTTTCCTGTTTTGAAATACATAACATCACTTCATTTGTTCACATAGGTTCCTTTAGCTACTTATAATCATAATATGTAGCATGAACAGCTCCAAGTCTTTTCACTCTCATCATTGCTTTAAATGGCTATTAGAAAGTGGAGATACAAATCTATAACCTGTATTCATAAGGTGTAAGGTAGGAGTAGGAAGAACACACTAAATTCTCCTTAGATGGCTAGCTTAGAGATTCCTTTTCAGGAGAAAGGAATTGAGGGAGAATGATAGCACATTGCTCTCTGGAGTTGGGCATAGTAATGTGGGAAAATTGAAACCATCTCTTGGGAAAGGAAACCATAAAAAAGAGCACTTGGAGGGCAGGTGGGGAGAGAAATGAAAGTCTAATTAAGCTAAGTTTTCAAAGATTAAAAAAGTATGAAATTAATAGTCAGCTCAAATGCATACACCGGAATTCCAGAAGAGCAACTGCTTCCACATGCACACTTTAAATAAAAGAGCAACTTGTTATGGTCAGCTGAGAATGGAAATGTAGTCGATCAGAGGATCCTTCACTACCTATTCTACGTGAGTTTAAGTGACACCTTTTCTGCACCTCATCTTATTCACATGTATAATTAAATTAGCTGTTCAGGGTTGTGAAACTTTCTTTTAAAAGTACTTGGAGATCCTCTGATTAAATGAATTGTAAATTCAATGTAATACTTTCACTGATCAGTAGAACTTCATGAATTGTTAGTATATTTGGACAACAGGACCCAGTTCTTGCAGAGGTTAAACAGGATTTCAATTAGTCTCTTTAGCCAGATGCAAAAGGAAAAGCAGAGACTCTTTGATGTGTTAATTGTACAAATCAGCTCATCAGTAGTGAGAAAAAAATAAACTTTCTACCACATTTTAAAGTAATCCATCAGCAATAACATTTAAATTACATTTTTACTGAATCCATTTAATCTGAGTTTTAGTTTCTCTAGGGCTTTTGTGAACGGCTTGGAAAACAATTATAGAAAAGACACTCTTTGACTTCCTTGAAATAATGGTATTGAGTTAAGTTAAACATATTGCGGACATATACAAGCTGGAGGATTTAGTCTCCTTGAGTGTCTTCTTTCTGAATAATAACAGATGCCAGGAAAGCATTACATAGCCTCAAACCAGAAAAATAATTAAATTCTTCACTTTTTATTCTTGCAAAACTAGACAAACTTTCAAGTTTATTTACTGAAGTATTTGCAATTTCTAACAAAGCTCTCATTTCAAAGCAGAGAGAGCATTTTAATACATTTAAAAAACAAACAGTGGAGAAAATCTTGGTCTTGTTTAACACCTGTTTTCTGAAATTCGCTTCTTTCTGGCAGCCAACAAAGACAGGCACAAAGCCTCATCACACTGGACAGCATGGCACTTGTATAGTGAAACAGTGTTAATAAAGGTGCTGCCTTGTTACAGCCAAGTTGGGTGTGCACTTTTGGCAGAAAGACTATCTTAGCAGGGGTGAGAGGTCAGAGAGAAACAAGCCCCCATTCTACCAAGGTTTTTTAGATCATTTGTAAGACACAATTCATAGTGCGTGCCTAAGAATGAAATAAACCTGTTATATATAAAAAAGCTTTTACTGTTCATTTAGAACTGCACAGCCGCTGTTAAGAATAAGGGCTAACCACATTCATCTCACTTCAAACAGCAAGAAAGAGTGTGGTGACTAACTGCTGTTATCAGTCATTCATTTTTCCTCCATCAGTACAACATCCCACTGTTTGTAGGAGAGCTTTCTAGGAACACTGTGTACAGCATCTGGTCAATTATCTGTATTAAGGTGTAGCAGCTGATTAAATCTTAAGATGTTACAAGTAACCTTCAGGCAAACAGACTGCTCTAAGACATCAATTCTGCAAACCTTTGTATATATGTGTACATTACGTCCCTGAATAGTTCCACTGACTTAAATGGGCCTAAACTATGAATGGTGGATTTGCAGATTGATGTACAGACCTGGTAATAAGAAAGAAAGCTGTAGTTTATAATCTCTAATTTAATGGCATATGTTTTGTCCAGCCAGCAAACTCACTACTATAAAAAAAAATGCTACAATGCATGATTTGCCTGTGTAATAGTTACATCTTGCTTTACATGCAATCAATACTGTACATGAAAAATTTCTTGCCCTGGCATCTGGTCTTACACTAGTGTAAATCAGGAGTAATTCCATTTAAATCAATGGACTTACAGGGATGGAACATCTGTGCAAGATTAGAATCAGGCTCCTTGTCAAGACTTGAATCAAAAGAACAGTAAAAGATTTGCAGAGGAGAGGGAGAAATAGCACCTATCTGGGCCAATCTTTTTCAGTGGCAGCTTTGTTGCATTTTTTGGTCACTTCTGCATTTTCAGAGGATGTCCAATCGGTGAAGGACCCTTTTCTTTCTTATCATTTGGACATTTTAATGAGGATGAAAAAGGCCAGCTCTCGCTCTTTCCATGAGAGGCTTTTTCTAAATCTTCAGTGAAAGGCAGCCACACTGTATAGTAAGTATGTTGCGTTATCTTCCAGTTCCAAAGTATCACATTTTAGGCAGTCATTTATCATTGGTCCCATTAACTTCAGTGGAACTACTTAAACAGTAGTGCACGTGAGTAAGGGTATATCAGTCTAGCACTCAATAATTAGATTTAGTCCATATTAGAAAAATTGCACTAGTGTAACTAAATCTAACATTGATCTATGCAGAGCAGTACAAACCCATAATGCAGGCACACAAATTGATTTAAGCAGAGTTGTTAGCAGTTTAGCTTTATTTGGTTATTTTTCTAATGTTTAGCGTAGCACCTTCTGTTGTGTGAAGGGCGGACTAGGGATTAGGATAGGGGACCAAGCATTCTTCTTCATATTTTACCGCTGTTGCAGGTAAGTCACATCCTCCGACTCTTGTTTCCTCATTCAGGGCAGTGGAAATAGTGCTTGTCTACGTCAGAGTATTGTGATAGCGTTTGTAAAGTGCTTTGAACCCCGATGAAAGGTGCTATCTAACTGGAGAATATTGCATTCTTTTTAATAGAATATTAAATGCACTAGACACCTCATCTGCCCACAGCACTGCTGTAATCAGGGATGATAATAAAATGGTGCAACTGCAGATATTAAAATAAGCTCCCTAGGCTCTCAAATATTCTTGATTATTTCTTACCTTAATATCTGTCTGTACCATAGCCAGCCAAACTATGGCCTTTCAGAGTTCTTGCATTAGCGGCTGCAGTTTCATGCTGCAGGGACTATTCACATTTAAGACTCAACCCTGAGTTAGTTTTTAAAATGGATAGTTGTACAGTTTGGAATTCAATTTTAATTTAAAAGAGGTGAAGAGGTGCACCAAATTGAGCTCATTGGGACCAACAGTTTGGAGTTGATTATCCTACCTCCAGGAAAGGCAAAAAGTGGGAAGACTTGTGGTGGGCAAGAGGGGCCCTGAATATTCCCTCTTTCTAAACTATGATATTACTTGAAGGAGTCCATGCAGGTAGTGGCAGCAGCAGGCAGGTAGACAGCTATAAGTGCAGTTTGTCTTTTTCACAAAAAACACCCTTCCATGTGTGACTTAGGTCAGCAGTCCTGTTGGAGATGACAGAACAACTTGCTTCCTAGGAAATGCATGTTGCTTGCTGTATTTTATTTGTCTATTACACAACTTAGTAGGTTATTTAAAAATCAGATTAAACATTTATCGGAATAAGACTAACATCTGCCCTGAAGCTAGCAACAATAAAAATAAGGGGCCAAATTCTCCACCACCCTGTGCAAAACAACCATAAACTGCTGCCACATTGGATTTCTCCACTTACTGCTGTTGGTGGCTTTTTATACCCATTTCACCCAGGTGTAAAGGACTGCATAAATTGCAAGGCAGTGGAGAACTGGGCCCAATGGCTACCATTCCTCATGGTTCATGGCATAAATTGAACCCCAGCTGGATACAGGAAGAAATTTCCCCCATATTACAGTATAGCATAATAAGAGCCATTAGGGGTTTTTTATATCTTCTCCTACTGCATCCAGTAGAGTCAAGAAACTGAATTAGCTGAATCAATGATCTTTTGCAGTATGTCAGGTTCTATTAGGAAGCAAAGTAAATATTTCAAGCAGAAGTTGGTTAGAGCTGCCTGGTTTACAGAGCCTCAGTGAGAGGGCGTTGGCTTCACCCAAATGTTTTCAGGACGACAGATCGGAAGTCTGCTAGATGTACTCCTGGGGGTATTCTGTGCCACTGTGTAGGCAGAATTCATGTCCCCTGCAGAGTTCTTTGCCTCCCCTGCAGAAAAATCACCCCCTTGCCGAGCCCCAACCCCCTCCATCTGGACTCCTACTCCGGCACCCAGACCACCCACGCTGAGCCGCCCACACTTGAACCCCTACCCCGACAAGCCCCACACCCCCATACCTGGACCACCCAGACAAGCCCCCCGCACCAGGACATCCACCCCACTGAGCCCCAACCAGCTGCACTCACATTCCCACTCCCCCAGCACCCGGACCCCCTGCTGAGCCACACATACCCAGATTGTCCCACACAGAATCCTCTCACTCCACAACTGAATCCCCCCACACTAAGCCCCTCCATACTTGGATCCTGCTGAGCTGAGCCTGCCTGAGCACACCTGGTGTGCCTGGCATTGAGGGGCAGGGTTCCAGGGTGTTTCTTAGGCCCAGCCCTTTCACTGTGTCAGGGTCAGGTGCAGCCTCACCGCTAAGTCCTGGGGGAGGGGGGCTGCAGGGTGATCTCCCACTTCTGTGCAGCCAGTGGCCTGGGCTCCCCAATGCCATGCTGGAGCCTCCACATTTATTTATTGAAAAATAAAATTTGCAGAATTTTAAAATATTGTGCAAAGAATTTTTAATATTTTGGCACAGAATTTCCTCAGGAGTAATCTTAAATGTAAAAGTTTGCTTGTTGGTAGAGGGCATAAAACAGCAAATTATATTTTGGGTAAAATTTCTCCAACTAATAGCGTTCTACAATTCACCTCACCACAGTTGGTCACTTATTTGTGCTCTCATGAGTCAGGAATGCTGCTGCTCCCTCAATGGCCACTTCCTCTAACTTTTGACTGAAGACTCCCCCTCTCTCCCCCATTAAACTTCCTTGTTACTCTGACCAACATTTTATGGCATTGTGCACCACAGGCCCTTCCCCTACCTACAGTGCATTTGCAAATACCCTGGTCTGTGTGGGAAGTGTGTTTTTGGAATTTCTCACTATTTACCAGAAGTTTCAGAGAAGCTCCCAGTTGGGCATAAGCAGCTGTGAAGGCCAACAAAGGCAGAACATGATCTAGCATCTACCAGTAGTGCAAGTCCATGAAATCCAGTGCAAATGGAGGACAAAGCTAGTTAGGATTCTGTTTGTGCACAATGGAAGTGAAACACAATCAGAGTGGGGAATGAAATGAGAAGTAAGTCCAGCAGCAAGTTGAAAACCTGCATCTTGGGAGCTGGGTTCTAGCTAGAGCATGGAGCAGATGCTTGAAACATGTACCAATGCCAGATTGAAATAAAGGGAACTCTTATTTATCCACTTAATCTTTTTTGTCCCTCCCCACCCCCATCCTCTTGCCCTGTGGAAAGGGAGTCAATACATTATTTTCGGCCAACACTCCAGTCTAAACAGGCAAAAATCCTTCAAACAATAAAGGTATTTAATGTTGCTGATCTTTCACAAATCACAACATTTACAAAACACCTCATGGCAGATAGTCTCCAGCTGCAAAGTTGCAATCCTACTTCATATTTACAACACCTAAGGCCATAATTTGCCTGACTTTACTTTTAGGATTCAGATAAGGGATAGCACTGGGAAAAATGAGAAACTTGGCACCATGTAAGTTTGACCTGAAAATCAGGCCACTTATTTAGATGCTATCATGTGGAGCAGAGAGTCCTGGTTTAGGCAACCAGCCAGGAAAGCTTTACCCTTAGTGACCAGCAGCCCCACAGTGCATAGGACCCATCTGGGTTCTTGTTGCTTGGAGTTATGGGAGTCTCCCGCAAATACAGAGAGAATATCAGTCCTAAAATAGGTTTTAATTGGGCCACTATAATGTTAAACATGGATATCTAATTAAAGAAATAATTGATGGATACAACTCCAGGGAAATGATGGGCATAGACAGTAACTGCAAATCAAGACTAATCGGAAACCCTTGCTTTCTAAGGAAGCCAGCCTGGTACGCTGGTGTTAACATCTCAGTTTACTATACAGTATCATTCACTGTGGATTTTGGTCCTTTCACTTTTAATAACTGTTCTATCTGTACTGTATGTTAACTGGAATAACCCTGCTTTCTAATAATGCTGGAAAGCTATTAAAACAGAACCAGGGCTTAACATGCTATTTATTGATCTATGCCTTTAAGCTGAAGACATCATTGATGTCAGGTCAGCAAGCTAAATCTGTAAGCAGATATTTGAATGAAAGAAATGTTAAACTGAAAGTACATTATCGTTCCACTCTAAATGATAAGGCTCCATTGTCTGTCTTTAAGACAGTGGTTCTCAAACTTTTGTACTGGTGACCCCTTTCACATAGCAAGTCACTGAGTGCAACCCCCCTTATAAATTAAAAACACTTTTTTTATATACTTATTATTATAAATGTTGGAGGCAAAGCGGGGTTTGGGGTGGAGGCTGACAGCTTGCAACCCCCCACGTAATAACCTCGCGACCCCCAGTTTGAGAACCCCTGCTTTAACAGCAGACACTCATGAATATTACATCTTGGACTAACTTAAGGAATGTGGGGGGACTATGCCCATTTAAGATTTAAAATACATGACAGTCCATCAAAACAGAGGGTTCTGGGACATCACAAGACTAGTTTTGCTACCCAGTCGCAAACTCTTTCAATACACTGGTTGGTGAAGTCATCAGAATGCCTTCACGGAAGAGCAGGCTCACTGAGCAGAGCTTAGCCATTTGTGCACATGTATGAACTCTACTAATCTTTCCTTTCTCCTCCCCAAAGAGGTTCCCTGGAGTGAAGGTTAATTGGCACTGTTGTTGGCAGACTTCAGAGGGGACAGGGAGAGAACTAGCCTCCTGCCCCGCATTTATGCGCATTAGCAGGGTAAGCTGAGGAAGCAGGCAGTGCCTGTGCCGCAGTGTCTGTAGGTAGCACTGCAGTCTCTAGCTCTTATTGTTTATGTTACTGTCTCACCTCAGAGCCCCCGTCATGGACCAGGAAGGATGCCATTGTGCTGGGCACTGTACAAACACAGAACAAAGACAGTCCATGCTCCAAAGAGCTTACAATCGAAGGACAAGACAAAAAACAGACTGACTGATGGGGAGCACAAGGAACAATGAGACAGTATCGGTTAGCACAATAGGCTGTGCTGATGTCATTGCATGACAGCCTAACTGTTGTCAAATTGTCTCTACGGGTGTAACCTTGCAAAAACACTAAAATAATTAAATCTTTACAAGTGATAGTGTAAAAATACCCCTCCCCTGGTCATCCTGATGCCTTAAAATAAGTACAAGCTTTAAATCTACCTGACTGTACTACATTCTGTTCTTAGAAACCTGACTGAAAGGTCACTTCAGCATGAAGGCAAATAAAACTTCACCTGAGCCATAAAGATGGAGAGCCTTCCATATGCATCAATGACTGCACGAAACAGGGTTTAGTTTAACAAAAGAGCATGAATATAGTTGATTGAAAATGTTGCATTATTTGCAAGTAGCTGAATACACAAAGAAATGGAGAAAACAGTCAAATAATTTAATCTCAAACTCTGAGCCCAGTCTTGATTACACTTACTACCAGCCATGGTGCGTACCACCACCAAAAGCAATCCGATTTATCTTCATAATATTGCTCCTGCTTGTAAGCACTATGACACCCTGATTCAGGAAAGCATCCCTATATAAGACAGCACTTCAGCCGTGTTTAAGTCTCAAATTGGGGCCTATGCCTGCTACTAACAGATTGCCTGATCAAGACCAATTTGTACAATGCATTTGTGCAGTTCTAGAGACAGGCCTCTATCCTACAAGCAGCTCTGTGGAGCCCTACTGAAGTCAGTGGAGGTCCCTTATCCAGATAGATGAAGGATTGGGTCCACAGCTTTTAACCCCTTAACATGCTATTGAAATTGCTACAGACTTGTTTTGTAAGTAACTACCATAAGAAATGAAGCCACTGCGGGGGGCTCTCTTAGCCAGTACATCTTGCCCCTTTTCCCTTTAGTTCTTCACAATGCACATGGCAAATCCTTTGCTCATTCATTGACAAGTCTGCTTTCTCTGCTTGCTTTCCTGGGAATCTCTATTGGCTGCTTGTCAGCCAACTGCTCACTTTGCCATCTACATAGCCAGGGGGCTCAGTGGTGCCAGCCAACACTTGTTTAACTAATGCTACTGTTTTATAACACGTCATGCTCTGTGGTATTGAAACGAAAAGCCAGTAAAAGGAATATTTAATCTAGTGATTAAACACAACACCCTTTGCTCACTGCTGAAACTGGCAACATGCCACCCCTGTCTGCTGTCTTCACCACCAAAAGGACTATTTTAGAAACTCAGGGTCCTGTGGTATTGGGAACTGTACCTTTAAGTGGCTTAGCTTCCCAGACAAAGTCTGGGGCATGGGCACTGCAGAAGCCCCTGTTCTGTTATGCACAGGCATTACTGAATAAAGGGGCCCTCTTTCAAGCACCTGGAACCCAGAGTGATTACTAAACACCATAGCTCCCTGGCTACGAATTATTAAATTGAGTAGCCTGGCAAGAAAAGCTGGCCAGCCATCAATAAAAGCTTTGGTCCATCAGGGGGTGAAGCTGACGTCGTCCATTTCCAGACCCAGGTAATCAGAATACAGTTCTTTTGCAAGATTTCTGCAAAGCATAAAGACTAGACCTGTATGTGTACACACTACAATTTATAGTGAAGAATTTATTCCATAAATGTCTCCTTTCTTCCTCCGGTCTGAGAATTATCCAAACAGAGCAAAGCAATCTCAAGCTTATCTCATCATAATTATTTGCAAGATAGTCCAGCAGCCAATTCTTGGACTGCAGATCATTTGTTAACATGAATACAGAGGGCCTGCATGGCACATAAAGCATTAACACAGGCATATGAATCACTTAAAACTTTGTGCCGGCCATGGCAAAGAGTGGAGTTTCTTCTCTGTTGTGAATATTTGCAATGGATGTGCTGGGATGGTTAGTGAAGCAAAGGAGTATTGTTTCAGTCCCCTGAACTTAAACATAGCTAAACATCAGTGTGAATTGTGACTTTTATAACCAATTATACAATTCACAGTTTCCTCCGGGTGAACATTGGAGCTTAAAATTAAACTTTTGATGAGTTTTTCTTCCAGGGAAGTTTGACTGATTAAATGTTTGCAGAAAACCAGAACAAGGATCATCAACACTGTCAAAGTAAAGAGTTCACTTTCAAATGAACACTTGAAGGATTTTTTTCTCTGATCACCATTCATCCAGAGGTAATACAGATGTAACACGAACCCCAGTGACCTGAAATGGTACTATGAGGATCCTAAACCATTTACTAGTAGCCCCTGCCCTCTTTCTACCCACATCCTCTATTTGCCACAAAGGTTCCTGTTGGTTGGCCATAAAATCTGATTACTTTACACTCAAAATGCGGTTCTAAATTCCAAGTGAGTTGTGCCTAGAAAACACCCTCCCTCCTCCTAAGAGCCATCATCCAAATCAAAGCACAGAGGACTGATGTGAATAGTACCACCAATATGAATTGCAGCAAGAAAAATTAAACATGTTTAACTGCTCAAATAAGTGACTAAAATTCTCTTTATTTCTGACTTTAACGGTTTGCAGAATCAGGTCTGTATATTTTTATACCTGCTCAGTATAATAAATTATACTTCCAAAATGGCCTCCTAAAAGGCAGCTTTTCCTGGTAGCATTACAGGGCTGTCTCCACACAAATGTGGTGGTGCAGTTATTTCTTACTAATAAATCCTAACAATATCACAGTTTCCCAGAACAAATGCTGTCTTTGTAAGAACATCTCTGTTTGCACAGTGTATTAAAATACTCAATTAAATTATGCTAGTGGACAGTGGGAAAACCTGATGAACGGATCACGAAGTTCTTAATCTTGTTCTATGTTGGCCATAAGGAAGATTTTCATTAACGACAAACACTAAATAGTGGTTTTTAAGAGAAACATCTTGAATTAAAAATGCTGTTGTATATTATATTGGTTTTATGGCCCACATGAATATGAAGGTGGCTTGTGTATATAAGTCACAGCATTTTAAGTAGAATATCACTTGCTCATCTGTATTAGATTTCTCTAAGGGATAAATTCTAGCTGTTCCTTAGGTCACCAGGTAGGCACCTGTACCTGTTGATGCAAAGGTCATGAGTATTATTGGCTGCTGCATATATATGGTTGACTGATAATCCTGCTGTATATGTAGCCCCAGTGAAATACAGCCAAAGATTACTAAGCATGGCTGCGTGATTTAGCAGCCTACATCTCACATTCAAAGGTGCTGAATTTTCAACCTAGCCCTCCCTGCCCTGCCCCACCCCAGAGTCATCTTCCACCATCGTCTAAAGCCACACTGCTCACATTCCATGTATTCTGTTCACCTGTCCCCTTCTCCAGTCATTCTTTTCAACTCAGCTCTCTACCAGCCCCAACACCATGTTTATGGACACACTAGTTTTAGTAATTAATTAACACCAATGACATGAAAAGGTGATTCACATTCTGGGGAAATTCTTTGCCACACTCTTGGATGAGTGCATGCAAGCTATTTCTGTTACAGGAGACAATTACTGCATATATGTGCCTATAATGGACAGCAGATTGGTTTCAGATTAATTCCATCAAAGCCTGCTTTATATCAGATTAGCCCAATGAACTAAACTCAAAATCAACTCTACAAGAGTGGCTTTAACTCCCTTTGGCCATATCTACGCTATGAAAGTACTCCGATTTCACAGAAGTCGATTTTTGGGAACAGATTGTATAAATTCGAGTGCATGTGTCCACACGAAGCATATTAATTCGGCGGTGTGCGTCCACAGTACCGTGGCAAGCATCCCAGTTTCCGCAGTCCCCGCTGCCCATTGGAATTCTGGGCTGAGCTCCCAATTCCTGATGGGGCCAAAAATTTGTCACGGGTGGTTATGGGTAAATGTCGTCAGTCAACCCTCCCTCCCTCCATAAAAGCAATAGCAGACAATCATTTCACGCCCTTTTCCCTGGATTGCCCGAGCAGACGCCATAGCATGGCAAGCATGGAGCCCGTTCAGCTCACCGCAGCAGTTATGACCATTGTAAGCACCTCGCACATTATTGTGCAGTTTATGCAGAACCAGCACCTGAAAAACCAGACGAGGAGGCGACGGCAGTGCGGTGATGAGGACATGAACACAGATTTCTCTAAAACCGGGTCCCCAACAATTTGGAGATCATGGTGTTACTGGGGCAGGCTCATGACACGGAATGCCAATTCTGGGCCCGGGAAACAAGCACAGAGTGGTGGGACCACATAGTGTTGCAGGTTTGTGATGATTCCCAGTGGCTCCGAAACTTTCGCATGCGTAAGGGCACTTTCATGGAACTTTGTGACTTGCTTTCCCCTGCCCTGAAGTGCAAGAATACCAAGATGAGAGCAGCCCTCACAGTTCACAAGCGAGTGGCAATAGCCCCGTGGAAGCCTGCAACACCAGACAGCTACTGGTCAGTCGGTAATCAATTTGGAGTGGGCAAATCTACTGTGGGGGTTGCTGTGATGCAAGTAGCCAACGCAATCATTGAGCTGCTGCTGCTATCAAAGGTAGTGACTCTGGGAAATGTGCAGGTCATACTAGATGGATTTGCTGCAATGGGATTCCCTAACTGTGGTGGGGCTATAGACGGAAAGTATATCCCTATCTTGGGACCGGACCACCAGGGCAGCCAATACATAAACTGCAACGGGTACTTTTCAATGGTGCTGCAAGCACTGGTGGATCACAAGGGACGTTTCACCAACATCAACGTGGGATGGCTGGGAAAGGTTCATGATGCTTGCGTCTTCAGAAACACTGGTCTGTTTAAACGGCTGCAGAAAGGGATTTACTTCCCAGACCAGAAAATAACTGTTGGAGATGTTGAAATGCCTATAATTATCCTTGGGGATCTAGCCTACCCCTTAATGCCCTGGCTCATGAAGGCGTACGCAGGCATCCTGGACACTAGTAAGGAGCTGTTCAACTATAGGCTGAGCAAGTGCAGAATGGTGGCAGAGTGTGCATTTGGACATTTAAAGGGTCGCTGGCATAGTTTACTGACTCGCTCAGACCTCAGGGAAACCAATATTCCCATTGTTATTGCTGCTTGCTGTGTGCTCCACTATCTCTATAAGAGTAAGGGGGAGACATTTATGGCGGGGTGGGAGGTTGAGGCAAATTGCCTGGCTGCTGAATACGCACAGCCAGACACCAGGGCAGTTAGAAGAGCACAGCAGGAAGCGCTGCGCATCAGAGAAGCTTTGAGGGAGGTTACCAGTGGAGTTCCTCAAGGATCTTATTTAATCTTTTTATTACTGACCTTGGCACAAAAAGTGGGAGTGTGCTAATAAAGTTTGCGGATGATACAAAGCTGGGAGGTATTGCCAATTTAGAGAAGGACAGGGATATCCTACAGGAGGATCTGGATGACCTTGTAAACTGGAGTAATAGTAATAGGATGAAATTTAATAGTGAGAAGTGTAAGGTTATGCATTTAGAGATTAATAACAAGAATAAGTTATTAGCTATTAGCTAAATAGTTATAAGCTAGGGACGCATCAATTAGAAGTAATGGAGGAGGAAAAGGACCTTGGAGTATTGGTTGATCATAGGATGACTATGAGCCGCCAATGTGATATGGCAGTGAAAAAAGCTAATGCGGTCTTGGGATGCATCAAGAGAGGTATTTCCAGTAGGGATAAGGAGGTTTTAGTACCGTTATACAAGGCACTGGTGAGACCTCACCTGGAATACTGTGTGCAGTTCTGGTCTCCCATGTTTAAGAAGGATGAATTCAAACTGGAACAGGTACAGAGAAGTGCTACTAGGATGATCCGAGGAATGGAAAACTTGTCTTATGAAAGGAGACTCAAGGAGCTTGGCTTGTTTAGCCTAACTAAAAGAAGTTTGAGGGGAGATATGATTGCTCTCTATAAATATATCAGAGGGATAAATACCGGAGAGGGAGAGGAATTATTTAAACTCAGTACCAGTGTGGACACAAGAACAATTGGATATAAACTGGCCACCAGGAAATTTAGACTAGAAATTAGACGAAGATTTCTAACCATCAGAGGAGTGAAGTTTTGGAATAGCCTTCCAAGGGAAGCAGTGGGGGCAAAAGATCTATCTGGCTTTAAGATTAAACTCGATAAGTTAATGGAGGAGATGGTATGATGGGATAACATGGTTTTGGTAATTAAATATTCATGGTAAATAGGCCCAATGGCCTGTGATGGGATATTAGATGGGGTGGGATCCGAGTTACCCAGGAAAGAATTTTCTGTAGTATCTGGCTGATGAATCTTGCCCATATGCTCAGGGGTTAGCTGATAGCCATATTTGGGGTCAGGAAGGAATTTTCCTCCAGGGCAGATTGGAAGAGGCCCTGGAAGTTTTTCACCTTCCTCTGTAGCATGGAGCACGGGTCACTTGCTGGAGGATTCTCTGTTCCTTGAAGTCTTTAAACAACGATTTGAGGACTTCAATAGCACAGACATAGGTGTGAGGTTTTTTGCAGGAGTGGTGGGTGAAATTCTGTGGCCTGCGTTGTGCGGGAGGTCAGACTAGATGATCATAATGGTCCCTTCTGACCTAAATATCTAATATCTATGAAAACCAGTTTCATGACTGGCCAGGGTACTGTGTGACACTTCTGTTTGTTTCTCCTTGATGAAAACCCACCCCCTTGGTTGCCTCTAAATTCCCTGTAAGCCACCTGCCCTCCCACCTTCGATCACAGCTTGCTTGCAAAGGAAATAAAGTCACTATCATTTAAAAAACATGTATTCTTTATTAATTGATTATAAAAATAGGGAAATAACTCACAAGGTAGCCCCGGTTGGGTGTGGAAGGAGGGTAGGAGGGAAGGAAAAGGCCACTTTAAAACTTCTTGAATGACAGCCTTCTGTTGCTTGGGCTGTCCACTGGGGTGGAGTGGTTGGGTGCCCAGAGCCTCCCCCCTCATGTTCTTGGGTGTCTGGGTGAGGAGGCTATGGAACTTGGGGAGGAGGGAGGGTGGTTAAACAGGGGCTGCAGTGGCAGTCTGTGATCCTGCTGCCTTCATGAACCTCCACCAGATGCCGGAGCACGTCCGTTTGATCCCTCAGTAGCCCCAGTGTTGCCTCATGCCTCCTCTGATCTTCCTGCCGCCACCTCTCCTCACGTTCATCGGCCACTTTCCTGTACTCTGATATTGTGTCCCTCCACATATTCTGCTGAGCTCTGTCAGTGCCGGACGACTGCATGAACTCAGAGAACATTTCATCGTATGTGCGGTTTTTTTTCGCCGCCTTATCTGAGATAGCCTTTGGGACGGAGGAGGGAGGCTTGAAACATTTGCAGCTGCTGGAGGGAAAAAAGGGAGTGAAATATTTAAAAAGATACATTTTACAGAACAATGGTTATACTCTTTCACGGTGAACACTATTCACATTACATAGCACGTGATTTTGGTACAAGGTCACATTTTGCATCTTATATTGAGTGCCTGTGGCTTTGGTGTTAGAGATCACACACACAGTGCCGGGCAACAGAATTCAGCTTGCAGGCGGCCATGATAAGCCATAGTCTTTCGGCTCCTGCAACCTTCACAACAGCAGCACCCTCCTCTCCCATACCAAACAAAGCACGTTGAGTTGGCCATCTAGTGCTGCGGTTTTCCTGCAGCAGCAGGAACCAAACTAAGCCCTCCCCATCCAATGCTCTGGGATGATTGCTTTACCCCTCACCCCACCATGTGGCTGGTATCAGGGAAGATCCCTGCTAGCCAAACGCAAACAGCTCAGCGCCAATGGCCCCCACCCCTCCCACCGCGTGGCTAACTGCAGGGAGGATTTCTTTTCAGCCACAGGCAAACAGCCCAGTAGGAACGGCCACCTCTGAATGTCCCCTTAATTAAATTCCCCTATTTCAACCAGGTTACCATGAACGATATCACTCTCCTGAGGATAACAGAGAGAGATAAAGAACGGATGTTGCTTGAATGCCAGCAAACACCAGGACCATACACTGCCAGGCTTTGTCATGCAATGATACCAGATTACTTGCTACTAGCATGGCTTGGTAAAAGTGTCCTACCATGGAGGACAGAATAAGGCTGCTCTGCCCAGAAACCTGGAGGTATTCTAAAAGCCTTTGCAGAAGGACAGCTTCATGGAGATGTCCCTGGAGGATTTCCGCTCCAACCCCAGACACGTTAACAGACTTTTCCAGTAGCTATACTGGCCATGAATGCACCCTAAGTCCTCAGGGCTACTTAATCATTAAAAAACGCTTGCTTTTATAACATGTATTATATTTTAAAAGGTACACTCACCAGAGGTCCCTTCTCCGGCTTCGTTGGGTTGGGAGGGTATTTCAGTCAGGGTGATAAAAAGATCCTGGCTGTTGGGGAGAATAGTGAGCTGTGTGCTCTCCTCAAGCTCATCCTCCTCATCTTCCCCGTCCACAAAATCCTCAGGCGTGGCAGGGAGTACCCCATCATTGGAGTCCACGTACAGTGGTGGGGTAGTGGTGGCGGCCCCCCCTAGAATTGCATGCAGCTCAGCGTAGAAGCGGCATGTCTGGGGCTCTGTCCGGGAGCATCCGTTTGATTCTTTGGTTTTCTGGTATGTTTGTCTGAGCTCCTTAAGTTTCACGCGGCACTGTGTTGCATCCCTGCTGTAGCCTCTGTCCCTCATGGCCTCAGAGATTTTGTGAAATATTCTGGCATTTCGTCTTTTGGAACGTAGTTCTGATAGCACGGATTCCTCTCCCCATACAGCGATCAGATCCAGTACCTCCCGTTCAGTCCATGCTGGAGCTCTTTTTCGATTCTGGGACTGCATGGTCACCTGTGCTGATGAGCTCGCCTGGCCAAACAGGAAATGAGATTCAAAAGTTCCTGGAGCTTTTCCTGTACACCTGGCCAGCGTATCCGAGTTCAGAGTGGTCACAATGGTGCACTGTGGGATAGCTCCCGGAGGCCAATACCTTCGAATTGCGTCCGCACGAACCCTAATTCGAAACGGCGATGTCAATTTCAGCGCTAATCCCCTCGTTGGGGAGGAGTACAGAAATCGGTTTTACGAGCCCTTTATGTCAAAAAAAATGGCTCCGTTGCGTGGAGGGGTGCAGGGTTAATTCGATTTAACGCTGCTAAATCCGACAAACTCGTAGTGTAGACCAGGCCTTTCACAGTTTGATTTCTAGAAAAAGCAGTTAATTCTCAAAGACAGATCTTGGGGAAGAAGAACGGGAGATCCTTTAAAAAAAATCTTATCTGCAAATAAGAGCATTACGGCTGTGACAAAGGAAGGGAAGCAGAAACACAAAGAGACTTCACACACAAACCCCACACACAGGGGCAATAGGAGAGCTCTGCAGGTAGCACCCTATCAGCTATAGCTATTGTGCTGATGCCACTGGGTGCGATCTTGTACATGTTACCGACCAGAGTATTTACTACCGTGTGTTGTTCCGTTGGTGTCTGTTCATAACAGTAAGCACCACACCCAGTAACACGTGTTTGCAGGCACAAGACTCAGTTTAATCTAGCCCATAAATACAGGTAAAACAGTGGACTGGAGGACCCTTCAAGTCGCCTCTACTGCTCCTGCTTCTCTGACTGAACCATGTTGCTACAGTGACTTAGTTTCTATAAAATGCTGTTGTCTGTGGTCTCTTGCAGAAAATTAGAGAGGAACAGTTGCAAAGGTTATAGGTTGGAGAAAGGGGGGAAAAACATTAAAGAAAGAAAAAAGCTTTTCACGCTGCTACAGTTAAGAGTGTTTCTATTGGAAAAACCTATTCCTGGGAGTTCATAAGCCTGGGCATAAAAACTTGCTCCAGGCTAACTTTGCCTACAGAAAAATACGTTCCTTTCATTCATGTGAAACTCCCAGTTACTGGCAGGGACAAAAAGTGGATCCCCTGAAGCTTCAAGCAAGGAAAGTTTTTTTAAATTCACACTGCAAAAGAATGCAAGCTTCTTTGTGTGTCAAATGCTTGTTTTCCTGTAATTCAATAGCAGCTCAAGGTTCTGTAAATACTAATTTGCAAATGCTCAATAGCATAGACTGGCTGAGTTTTTTTTAATATTTATAAAACAAACCCAGCGGTGGACTGCTTGCACATGCTCAGTACCTTGTTTTCAGGCCATCTGCCACACACATCTATTAACAATAGAACAGTAGCTCCACAGTGGAACAGAAATGCCTTATAACTATGGATTTACATAACCGACTGTAGTAACTCCAGGTTAGTGAGGGCAGCTGATGAACAGGCCCAGAGTAGGATGGTATTTAAGGCCTCAAAAATGTGACCAACCCTACAGCACATGACTCAGCTTCCTAACCCCATTACAAATCTA
The DNA here is from genome assembly GCF_965140285.1 of Lepidochelys kempii. Lineage (NCBI taxonomy): Eukaryota > Metazoa > Chordata > Testudines > Cheloniidae > Lepidochelys > Lepidochelys kempii. The sequence continues at coordinate 17,508,711 of NC_136394.1, read as the reverse complement.
AAATATCAAGCTATCTATTTAAACCATTCAGCAGAGGGTAAAAGTGGTGTAAGAAGAGTCAAGCCTCAGATAAATAAATGCAATATTTTATTGTTGCATTACATTTTTCAAGCTACGTAAATAAGTGCAAGGACATTTTGTGGTTGTACTAAGCCATTATGACAATTATGACCATATTGTGGCAGCAAAATGCCAAGAAATCCCCTAGGATTTAGCAGTATTCTGACATTACAATCCTGCAGTCACCTCCATAAGCAATAAAACTAAATTGCTGCACTGATCCCTGCTGTATTCAAGAGGACTGTGTCAAAGCAATGCAGCCTGTCAGAGAAGAAAGTCAAAATGTATAACTAGTGGCTGATAAATGCTGAGCAGTTCTAACAAGTGGTGTGGTAGGAATGACTGCAATGCAAAAAGTAATATATATTCCAGAGACTGTAAAAATTTTTTCTTCTAGCTGTGTCAGATCTACCTGAATAGGAAACCCATATTCTTAAAGAGAAAGTTAGTGACCATGGCAGACTTGCCTGATCCTATGCGGTGGTTAAGGCAGAAAAGAAGTCAATGGAGTTGCATAAAAATATAAAACGAAGTGGTGTTCTTCCCGAGTTGCGGCCACCACATGTGCTGAATGCAACATACCCAGCTCCCTTCCTCTGCGTGTGAAGGTGGAAGGTTGGCACACTGTGTCTTGAGCAGTTAGTGACTGGGCCAGAAAACCAGCTAGGCTGGTGACAGAAAAGAATAATGTCTTCAATATCCTAAAGGCGAACGTAAGGGATATGGATTTTTGGGGGGCAGAGGGAGTGTGATGGATGGACACTAGGTAATAGAGAGGACTGATGAGGATGAGACACTGATTAGAAAGAGGAAGAAAGCAGGAACGAGAATATGAATGAAAACATGTGGAGAAACAGAATGAATGCAGGAAGTAGATGCCGGAGAAGAGAGAGACACTAACAGCATGTAGCATATAACAGGAGACAGTGTACAGGATGGGAAGAAGAAAAGAAGAAAACAAAAGCAAAGGAGATGGTATAAAGTGTTGGAACAGTATAGTGTATTAGTGAGTTCTGTGGAGTAATAAGTTACTCCATATTTAAGGGTGCAGTGAGTTACTGTTTATGTCTATAAGGGGCATCCATTCCAGGACGATGCATCACTGCCTCATAAAGATACTACTGAAGAACAAGGAAGTTTGTCATTAGAATGCAGCAGATTATTGTATATGGCAGGGCTTGGCATCACCCCGCTACACCGATTGTTAGCACGCTCTCGGGAGGAGTCCCAAGACTGCTTTTAGCCCAAATTCCAAGCAAGTGCCAGGGATCAGCAGGATAGGGAACTTCCCCACACTCACTCACCACCAACTTCCAACAACCAGCTCTAGGGGCCACAGGAATTGCTTAGTCTCTCAACAGTCCGTGCAGTCTGTGGCCCTTACTGGTCTTTCTCAATGGAGGGCCAACGATCAGTGATAAAATTTGCTGCGGGTTAGTTTTTAAACTATGTATGTCTTTGTCCACTAAGAGCTGAGCTGAGTCCAAACAGCTGATAGCTATAAGGCTTGGTCATTCCTGACCTCTTGTTACATCAGTGGCTGCTTTACACATATAGACACCTTGGTCAGCGGCCAACTGCCTACATGCAGCATCAAGAATAGAACTTGTGACCGTCTGCTCCAAAAACTAACTCTCTCCTTGGCAAGTTGAAGAAGTGACCGTACTCACTCAGTATTTACGGGACCGGGCTCAAACAGACGCAGGAGGCTGTAAAATAGGAGACTATTTTGTCCGAAGTTAAAGCAACAGGCTCTAACTTTTTGCCTGGTTTCGCCAGTGCAATTTCATGACTTTCCACCATAAGCAAAAGTCACTCTCTCAAAATATTAAAGGCTTGGTGAGTTGGCATTGAACAAAGACCACAGTCCCACCCTGAGCGGTTTATAACACTCTTGAAAAACTGAAGATAGTTTGCTAATCAATAGCCAGGCTATATATTTTATTGGCTTGGACTAGACAAGAAGCATCTGGCCCAAGCAATGGTACTGCAACAAATAATGCAACAACTATTTATTTTGCCTCCTTAAGACAATCACATAAAGCACACTCAATACGTAACCTGTATTTGAGATCTATTGTCCAAATCCTGCTTTCAATGGCTGGATCAAAAACTTGCTTCATAAATTGTTGGGGCTAATTTTTGGCATAGTTCTTTCTTAAGGCCAACAGCTGGGGACAACATGCCCTTGTTGCACTCAATGGCTGTTTTAGGACCAAAGCCCGCAATAACCTTAATGCAGCCTGCACTCACGTGATGCTAATTGCAGGATCAGGGCCTTATTGTAGACAGCAGGTTAAGTACTGATATGCATGAACCATGCTTAGAGATCTAAAATGTGTCAGCTAGTAGTTTTGGCTGAAAAAGGAGGGGCAGGACTTGTGTAGTTTCCACAATAGGGAAGATTTGACTCTAGTCATATCCAAAATACAGACCAAGTAGTGAGTTCTAGCCTCCATACATATGGTAGTTCTACAGATTAAAGGAGTCTGGTGTTTACAGCCATTTCCCCTTAAAACTGGGACAATGTGTCTCATTGGGTTTTATTGTTGGGAGTGAAAAAAAAATTTGATTTTAGATTAACCTGAAGTTGATTTGTTTCCTCACTTGGGTGTGTGAAAATAAATGAATGTTTGTGAAACACTCAGATTCTATGTGACATGCGCCACAGACAAGACAATGAGGAATTAATAAATTCTGTCTTCAGATCACTGTTTGGACAATGTGCAGTTAATACAGCATGGGGCCACACACACAGTGAACAATGAGGAAACACTACTGAAGGGCATGTTTACATCAACAGCACAGGAAACAGGGGAGTACGTTTACAGCACTCCAGCATGCTGCTCACTGTCTGTGTGGACCCTGCTGCTGTGCACTAAAATTCTCTAATGTCAATGCACATTTAGGAACTTTTAGTGCACAGCAGCAGGGTCTACACGGACAGCATGCAGGAGCACCGTACATTCAAACTCCAGCATGCTGCATGGTAAGTGTTTGTGCAGATATGGCCACAGCGAGCATCTTCCATCCTATGCACTGAATGAGGCAAGGGGGATACTGGGAAAAACAGGTTTCAGAGTAGCAGTCATGTTAGTCTGTATCCGCAAAAAGAAAAGGAGGACAGTATGTGATCATGTAATTAAAGAGTATCATAATGCGCAACAAGGTGGTCACATTAAAGTTGCACAGGTAACCTTAATTCCGGCACTTCCTATCTTTTGAGTTCTACACTTTGGAACCATATAGATGCTCTTTTAATGTACTGTTTGTGTATTTGTACTCCAGTAGCCCCAGAAGAGATCAGGGCCCCATTGTGCTAGGTACTGTACGAACATGCCGCTGCTGGAGAGAGCCTGAGTGCAGAACTGGTGCAGATTGTGCCACCGCAGTGTGGAATTCTATCTGGAAAAGAATGATGGCTTAAGAAACTTCAAAATGCATGAAACTGTTTATTTACTGGTGACCCCAAAAGGGCCAGCATCAGTGTTGCCTGATGAAAAAAAACCTGCAGATAAAACAGTCAAATAAGGATAAGATGTGGTTTGTCAAACAAGCTGTGCTAAAACTTAAAATTAAGTGCCAAACAGCATCGCTGTTACCCTAAGTAAGGCAGATGGGGCAATAGCTGTGGAGGAAAGGCAGATAGTGCTACAACTGAAGATGCGCACAGGTAGATGAAATGAAGAGCCAGCTGAGGACCTAATGAAAGCCAGAACCAGAAGCCAATAGGACAGGAAGACCTGCCATCCAAGAGAGAAGTTTCTTACTCGGGAGTCAAAATGGGAGCAATTGAGGGGTCACGTATGCTGGAGAAGCACGGGAGTTTACAGGATCCAAGAACTCAGAAGCACAAGGACACCAGCTGGTAGTCTGACCCATTCTCGTCACATTCCCTTTCAGACAGATGTTAAGGACCGGGAGAAGTCTAGTGTAGAGCTACAGGTAGGAGGGGAAATTGTTTAAGCCATGAGGAAAGTGAACCAGGACCAGCAACAAACCAAGGGCCATGTCAATGGAGCCAGGTTTCAGAGGTCAGCCACATGAAATTGGAGGCTGGACGTGCTGAGCAGCGTAAGTCAGGTGGTGATTCCAAATGACCGTCTGGTTAGCTGCAAAGAAAGAAATTGCAGATAAAGGTCTTATAATTGTTCTAGTTTTTTTGCTCACAAAAGATAATGATGTGTTTAAATTACAGGTAGCTATAATCCTAGTACTCCATGTTAGTAAAAGTCAAACATTCATTGCAGAGAAAGTCAAGGCCAACCTATGTTGGATGATGGAGGCCAAGAATTATCAAAAAGACAGAAATCGCTGCTTGATGGATACACAAGTTACCATTTCTGATAGCAAAATGTACCACTACAAAACATTGGGGTAGAAAAACAAACAAAAAATCTGTGCATGCTCTGAATCCTACTTGGGTAAACAAAACAATGCCTTGTTTCATTCTAATAAATACATTACTATGTTACAATAAAGAAGTTTGTATCTGTGAGACTGAAAAAGGTTTACAAGAGAAGTTACTTTAAGGGCTATTTGAAGTATAGACTGAAAGGAGTTTGAGGAAGATATTTTTGGTTTAGAGGAAAAACTACTTAATGTAGAACTTTATATACCTAAACAGGAGCACTTACCTCTGCTGGAGCTAGAATTCCTACACCTAGAAGAGAACAGAGGAACACTTCAGTGTTTAGTTGCAAGGCTGAAGTTGGCATGTCAAAAGTTAAGTTTATTTTCAAAAATAAATACTTACCTAATTGCTGTGCTTCTAGGGTGTTGATGCCCCTATAAATCCACTGATGGATCTTAAAATCAGGGGGGAAGGCAGGTAGAAGATAAATCTGCAGCTCAAACACTAAATGTTGATATAAAGAAACTAATGTTGAGCAACAGGTGCTGGTTGCTGCTGGTGTTAAAGTAACCATGGCAGAGAGAACAATCTTGCTTCCTAGATGACTAGATTTAGGGTTAGTCCTGACTACCTGGTACACAAGAGAGAGAGTCTAATGATGATGTCTGGGGTTAGGTGGTTTTTCTTAGCTCTATAGATTGGAGGATTTCATGCAGAACAAATTGCTCATTAGTCCCTTCCACACAAACCACACAGTCTATACAAAGCAAGTTCATCCAGCACAGTTGTGTTTCCACTGGAGTGATGCCTAAGGTCTGGAGTCCACACCTGAGGTTCTCCCCATTGGCAATATAACATGCCATTGTCTGTTTGTTGTACCAAGTTTTTACAATATGCAGTCTGCTCTTCCTAAGGCATTTGAATCTATTAAAGAGAGCTTCCACTGAACAGGAATTGCACTTCTGAGAAAATATCCTTTGACCCCCACTCCCTGGGATGTGGACTTTTGTTTGTACTTGACTAAAGAAATTTTTCCAAACTGGGCCCTTTCAAGTCTTTACAATGGACCTAATTGCCTGGGATTGATCTCAGAGTTACCTTATTAATGAATTCCCATTATGAGATGTTACTCAAAAGAGTTATAGAGAATGCCATGGTGGGATTACTGGCCACAGAGGACCAGCTAGTTTTAAGTATTACGACAGACCCAATGTTTTGCTGCAGTGTGGGGCTCCTCTTTCACACCGAATGTCAAATTCTGTAACAATGCACATAAGCCGCAAACAATGTTATCCTACCACACAGAATAAATTCTGGTGAACTAAAAGGGCTACATCCACCAAACCCACTGCAAGTAAGCCAGTGCACTGCATGATTGACTCATGTTTATTTTTACATATGCTTCTCTTTATAATAGTATCTATTCGCTGTGTTGTATTTGTATGTTTCATTTTAAAAATCCTATCTTTTTCAGCTGCAAATTATTATAACAGAAGATGTCTTATTTCTACGGATACTGTTACCTAGTTTCTGTCACTAAGACATTGGGCCAAGTTCATCCTAGGCATAAAAATAGACTTCAATGAAATTAAACCAAAAGGGTTTTTTTAAAAGCTTTGCCAAGAAACTATTGATGGATTGCTGAAGACTTATCCTGACTCTTGCTGGTAAGCTGCTGCCACTATTTTCGATCTTTAAGGAAAGAATCATGCTTCACCTATAGCAAAATAAAGAGATTGCTTTCAGTAGTAAAAAAAAAAAAAAAAATTAACCAAGAAAATCTTTAGGGTGGTTCTACAGATGGTCACACTCCAGCTAATTATCTACAATTATATCTAAATAAAATTCCTATCAGAACTGAATTGTTAATTAAGATTCCAAGTGATTATTTAAAGCCTTAGAGATTTCATAACTTTGCAATACATTAATTTATTATATCTAGCAATAACAAGATGGCTTTCCTGAGGTTATTTTACAGAACACCTGTCCTCGTAGAAGTAATTGTTTAACTTTGTGCTTGCGAAAGGTATTGGATTCACAGCTTTGGAAACTGAAGCTTTCTGCATTCTTAAAACAGGTAGAATACAGAGGCAACAGTGAGATTTCCTGACCTCATTGCTCTGCCAATGTGCCACTGCCCTGCTTGGGGGCAGCGAGAGAAGTGGTGCTTCTCAGAATGAGGCCTCTAGGCCCATTCTATTGGTCTCCGCTGAGATTAAGAACAAGCAACCCAAATGGTTTTAAATAAGTAAAAACTTGACGGTGGACATGAGGGAAATTCAAACTGGTAACTTGGAGGTGATGGAGATGGTTTGGTAGCAGTAGTTTTCAAGGGACTAAGCCCCAAATTCCTGAAAGAGTATTTTGGCGGAGAGGCATATTCTCTCCCCCGCCAACGCGGCACTGGTGCTGTGGGTTTAAAGCAGGGGTGGGCAAACGTTTTGGCCTGAGGGCCACATCGGGATTGCGAAACGGTATGGAGGGCCGGGTAGGGAAGGCTGTGCCTCCGCACACCGCCTGTCCCCTCCCCGCCCCCTGACCACCCCCCTCAAAATCCCAAACCCATCCAACCCCCCCGCTCCTTGTCCCCTGACCACCCCCTCCTGAGACCCCCTGCCCCAACCGGAGACCCCACCCCCTATCCACATACACACACACACACACCCCAACAGGCCCCCCAGAACCCCCGACCCATCCACCCCCCCCCACTTCTTGTCCCCTGACCGTCCCCTCCTGGGACCCCTGTCCCTAACTGCCCCCCCAGGACCCCACCCCCTATCCAACTCCCCCTCCCGGGACTCCCCCCAACCCCCCAGGACTCCCCCCCCAATCCAACCCCCCTTGCTACCTGTCTCCTGACTGCCCCCCTCCCCGAACCTCCGCCCCATCCAACTGCCCCCTTTCCCCTGACTGCCCCCCGGGACCTCCTGCTCCTTATCGAACCCCCCCTCCCCCCTTACCATGCCACTCAGAGCGGCAGGACAGGCTTATTGGAAAGCCTGGGAGGTGGATGGGTGCAAGTCACGCTGCCTACGCAGCAGGCTAGCTACAGGGGAGGGGCCGGGGGCCAGCCTCCCCGGCCAGGAGCTCAAGGGCCGGACAGGAGGGGCCTGCGGGCTGTAGTTTGCCCACCTCTGGTTTAAAGTGTAGTTTGCCCAGAGGATTCCCTGGAGCTTAGCCTAGCAAGTACAGAATGCGTGGGAACCCTTGAGATTTGGGGTGCTGCAAGCATGACCTGAATTATAGGATGCTGCTACTGGAGAAGATAAAAGCCATTCCATCAACAGGTACAAACCTTACCAATTAGAGAGATGGATCAATTTCCTTAAAAGAATTTTTGATTTGGTTCTAGGGATGAGTAAAGTGTTGATTTTTTAAAAATACTTATTTTCGTCTGTCCAATTAATCTATTACTAACTCTCATACAGAAATGGAAGGATGGGGTTATGGTTAGAACGGGAACCATAACCAGCTTCCTGATTCTCCCCCCATGTTTAAACTCTCGTCAATTTGCATCGAAGATTTTTGCTGCACAAATACTAGTTTTATTCCTGCAGCTATCAGATATAAGTATAGACCAGTACATATACTTTATCTTTAATGATCCTATATTTAAGGTTGAAAACAGGCTTTCACACAACTTCGAGAGCCTCTGATTGCTAACTAGACATCAGTCCAAAGTTATTTCTTTGGAGAAAGTTGAGTCAGTCCCAAGAGAAAGCTTTATGGGGAAAAAGTTTAAAACTAAAAAAAGCTGTTTGAGACAATGATAATTTTGCCCAATTGCCATATTTTAGTTGTACTGGCACAAAGCTCCTCTTAGAGATCCTGCCAGGACTCCAGCACTAGACCCTTCCTTGTAATGACCAAAAGGATAAATAGAACATGGTCTCAGCATTGGAATCGGCATGACTCAGATCTGCTAATCCTATTCAAGGTAGAGTGAATGGTCCCTTAGAATACAGGCTAACTATTTATGCTAAACAGTCTGCTCAATCTTGCATTTAGCTGTGACATTCAGAGTACTTTTCCCAGACCTGAAGAAGAGCTCTGTGTGGCTCGAAAGCTTGTCTCTCTCACCAGCAGAAGTTGGTCCAATAAAAAGAAAATACCTCAACCACCTTGTCTCGGGAAATTCTCCGTTAAGAATTCAACACCAAACCTACCTGTTCACTCTGACCTACCCTGGAAAGGTAGGTGGGGGTACAGACACATCCAAGTCATTCCCTTTGTGGGCTGGAGACTACCCCTTGACCCCATCGACCCCACTGCCCTTTCATAATCATGAACCAGCACACTGTAATACATAACCTGATCAATCTCACAAGGTCCCAGAGCATTGCTCCACAGAGATCTGCACATGCAGAGGTCCCTCCACTCATTAGTCTCCCTCCCCTCTGCACAGAAGGGTGTTTTCTTAACACTGCAGAGTGGGTTGATTGGAACATGTACTGTCCCCACCGAATTTCTTTGAAGGAGTGAGTTCAGCCTCAAGTTGCCTTTTTTGCTTAACCTTCCCGTCCCCCACCCCAATCAGTTGAATCCACAGCCAAAGGTGCATAGCGCAAGGCTGCTAGGGCACTGCCAGGGACAAGAGATGGCAGGGGGTATGGGGAATTCTACACAGATATCCCTGGACTCCCAAGGGTCCCCAAAATATAGGGACAAACCTTGCTCCCTCACATGGGACGATGCAAGAACAACTCATTGAGGGAATCCTCAGTAAAGAGTGACAAACAGTGCCTATCAGCAGCTGTTTTGTTATACGGTGCCTATCAGCAGCTGTTTTGTTATACGGTGCCTATCAGCAGCTGTTTTGTTAAAACTAGCTCCAACCCTACTGTGGATGTGAGTTTGTTTTTACTAAGAGCAAGTCGACACTCCTGCTTAAGTCGATGCAACTTACGTGGTTCAGGGGTGTGAAATAGACATACACCTCTCCCGAGCGACGTAAGTTACATCGACTTAAGTGCTGTCCACCCTGGTGCTATGTTGGCAGGAGACGCTCTCCCACGTCTATACCAGACGTGCTACAGCGGCGCAGCTGCATCAGTGCAGGCTCTAGTGTAGACTTGCCCTAAGAATCAGCCAAGAGACTGGAGTTCTCTTAATCATAGGGAAAAAAACCCCATCTTTAATTGTCACATGGGCAGCCAGAGTCTACCAGAAGCAAACTCCTGATGTAAGGATAACACCCACTATCCCTTTACTCTATGTTTTAGGGCTTGTCTACACTTACATTTTATAGCGCTCTAACTTGCTGGCTCAGGGGGGTGAAAAACCACCCCCCTGAGCGCAGCAAGTCTGAACGCTTTAAAGCGCGAGTGTAGACAACTAGACGTCTTTATACAAAAGCAGTTGGCAAGAGAACTATTAGTAACTCATCTTTACATCCCATTTAACAGTTAATAGATTGCTTTTGTAATTCATGACTCATCTGAAAGCAACACAGTAACAGTACCAAAACCCCCAGGCAGTCTCTCAGGATTTAGAAAAGAAGCCAGTAAATTATGAAACAGCAATCCAACAAGAACACAAAAGCAGGTTCCAGCAGCTTTGCTTACTGACCATGTTCACACTGGTTAACCTTAGACAATATAGACTGACACCATTTGCCTGACCAAATTCAAGTGATATCCCTAACTGACTGCCTGATGTGTTTTGCTATGGCATAAAATATTAAGTGTTAGGCCTAGTCTACACTTAAAAGTTTGGTCAGCATAGCTATAGGGCTCACAGGTGTGAAAAATTCCACCCCTGAGCCACGTGGCGATGTGGATCTAGCCCCTGTTGACCTTGCTACTGTTGTTTGGAAAGATGAAGTTCCTATAGTGATGGGAGAAAAAAACCCTCTGTTGCTGTAGGAAATATCTACACTACAGCTATGGGTCTGTAGTTATGCTGCTGTAGTATACATCGTGTAGACATGGCTTCAATAATCTGTCTGGGGCAGATGAGTGACCTTTTACATGGGCTTGTGAGTTTATGCAATTCAATTTTCAGATAAGATCCAACCTTAGGCCTGGAGTGGGCCGGGGGGAGGGAGAGAGAGAGGTGTCTCCAAACCCTCCCATCTCTGGGTAGCCAGAGCTTTGGAGGCTAAGGTTCCCTTTAAGAGTGCAGAGCACGCCACTGAAATGGCAGTTCCCACCTGAGCTGGGATAAAATGGAACACTACTGCTGATCAACAGGAACTCTGTTTTTCCTGCAGATATTGGGTGTATAACATCCTGGACTTTATCCAGATACAATGTAAGAAAAACATCCAGAAATAAAGCTAGAAAGAAAATGTGGAGCAGCCCTGTCCATAGATGAACAGCACTGCCCCATTAACCTTATTTTTAAAAGGTATTTTTTAGCTGAGTCCCCAAATTAACAAAGACCCTGCTCCCACCCAACATCTAGCTGTCACATTGCTGAATCCAGGTTCCCTTTTAGGGCCAGTGACTCAACACCTTAACAGGAAAAATATAGTCCTGGCTGAAATGTTTCACATCCAATGGGAAGGGAGAATGTTAAGCTTATTGCAACACGGAAGGAAGGAAAAAACCATTAGTAGCTAGAAAGGAAGCACATTTCAATAAGGTTGCTTCTGTCCTTAGAAAAAGGGAAAGCAAATACAGGAATATGTTCTCTCCTATACACAGTTGTGTTTATATGGTTGGAAAATCTTTACTTTCAGTAAAACTAGGCAGAGGAACAAAAATTAATCTTCTTAAGCACAAAAACCTGCCAGATATCAAAGGCAACTCAGATCTAGCCTGGAAGAGGCTTAACTTAATACTGTTTCCTTTTATGTAACTAGGAAGAGTCAAAGACCTGCAAATGTACAAGTGAACAGGAGGGACAAACTATTTTTTAAAAGTTTACACCTTACTACATATGCTTAAATATGAGCATCAGATCTGAAAGACTCATTGGGCCCAAAAACCTGGATGCTTCTTTGGTGCCAACAATCCCCTACCCCCTCTTATTTGAGTGCTACCAGATTTGTTCTGCCTTCTAACGACTTAGGAACCACAGGAGCAAAAATATGTTTCCATCCATGATCAGACTTAATATTCTGGTATTATTTTTACATAAACTTTTGGAACTATTTCAAAGAACTAATTCCCTCCACACAGGACTTTGCTGAACAGTAGATGAATGCAATGTAGCCCCATGATGGAAAGGTGTGTCACTGGTTTGATGAGAATTAGAAGAATCACTTTCTCACATCAGTAGGATCATTAGGTCATCCAAGAACTCTTTTTTGGAGACTTTTTATTTTACCTCTGCAAGGGTCACCCAGCACACCGACACAATTGTCATTCATGGGAGGATTTAAAGGAGTGGAAAGCATGTTTGAGATCTGCTCTAAACAGTCCATGCAATAATTAGACTAAATCAGTTTAGAAATTAATTGTTAAATTGGAGCAACCTTCTGTGTGTGTGCCCATATTCTGGATTAAGAGTACCTTATATCAACTGAGGTTAAGTCAGTAAAAAAGAGACTTAAGCCAATATAAGAAGTGCCTTAAACTAAAACAGATTTAGAGTTTCCACACAAGGAAGTTGTTCCAATTTAACTAAGTTCAGATCTACACACAATCTTTCATTTATTTCGGAAAGCTCAAAATGGATTTAACATTACAACTTTAATTTAAACAACTGTGGAGACAAGGCCTGGGTGTGTGTGTATGTGGCGGGGTGTCCATCCCACAAAGGTTTGGAAGGAGTTAAGATGGCCAAACTGGCCAATTAACTCCTCAGGCTGCACCTGGAGGGAGAGCCAGGAAGCAGGGAACTAACTGACTGCATGCAGGCTCGCCTCTACAGGAACAGGTGGGGCCTACAAAGCCAGGAAGCTGGCTACAGATGGGTGTGTGGGGTTCCAGGCAAGGAAGTAGGTTGCAGTCAACAGAAGGTTGCTCCAATTTAACAATTAATTTCTAAACTGATTTAGTCTAATTATTGCACGGAGGGAGATGGGAAGCCAGATAAATAAGTAGGAAGAAACCAAGGGAAACAGCAGCAAGGGGTAGGACCATGAAGAGACCGTGGCTGCTTGTTATGGGGTCACTGAACTGGAACTCAGTGCAGAGGGAGGGCCTGGGTTCCCCTACCACACACAGAAAAGCGGTAAGGACATTGGAGATGCCAGGCGGCGGGTCTGGAAGAACTCTGAATTCCCCAGAAGGGGAGCACTTTAGTGACCTGGCCAGAGGGCCAAGCCACCGAGAGGAAACTGCAGTCCCTGGAGTGAGGAGGGCCACAGGGCATGGGGGAAGACACCACTGGAAGGGGAGCGCAATGCCTGACAGAGCTAATTCCCAGCACGAGGCACCGCTAGCGTTGAGTGAAACTCGTGACAGTGTATGAGAAGGATACTTTAAATAATCAAAGCTCCTCCAAAGCATTATAAACACCCAAACATCCTGCATCTAGCTAGGTGTCTTGTAAACATGGTACAACACCACAGTGTTGGCTGAGTCTTGCTAATTAAAAATTCACAATATTCAAATAGAGAAGTATCCTCCATGGACCATTTTATTCATTCTGTATTAGAAATAGGCCCAAGCTGTGAGGTTCAGATATCAATTTGAACTACCCCAAAGTTGAGGGACTGGTGCTTGGTTCCAGACCATCTCTTTTACAAATTATATACTTAAGCATCCAAATGTACCTCCTCCTCCAAACTATCCATACACCCCTCCATTTTCCCCATCGCTATTGCAGTTTACAGAACTGCCAGACCCCTTACCACGTTCCCTTCCATGAATACCATGTTTATTCAGTTTTCTAGACTAATAGGTTCAGCACCATGAATCTATGAATTAACAGCAAATACAGCCTACACCTAGCTTAGCACTGATTCTTCCTTTGTGCGTTCTTCCTTGGCCTCCTGGATTTGAGAACCTCAAACACAGGCAAAGGTCTCACTGAGTAGTTTTAATGTTACAACTCTAACAAGATGTGGTCATTACTACGACTACAGAAAAACAAGAAGAGAAGAGACACCATCTGCCTTATTAGATTTATTATCTGTATTTGATTAGCTCAGACTTTGTTAGTTTTAAGCTCCAATGAGAAAGCTGTTTTCTCAAAATTATTCTGGATCTGTTTTCTGTGGGAACAAATCTTTTTACTGTAAAAATTTCCCATTTATAGTAGTATGGGATGATTCAGGGCCAATCTACATGGCATTTTGAATGTAGGTCCCTCCATCTTCCCAATGGTCCATAGTCCATAAGCTAAAGCAGTTGCCACAGCCTGGGAAATGATGCTAAAACAGAGACTCAGAGTGAGGAGGGTGGATTTTGCTCTAAACACAATGAACCACCTGAAACGCATAAGTGTCTTATTAGCAATGTACATTGCTCACTTACAAGCCAAGGAGAAGAGCTGAACCTTGAGATTTCTCACTGCTATATACAAGTTGGGACAAAGATGTTAGATGCACTGTCTTGATATTAAGCAAGTTGCAATTTTAAAATCCAATTAATGCATACACAAAAATATGTAAGTTTTAATGTACTGCATGATCCAGTTTGGAACCCACTTATCTATGTGAGCGAGCGCCATCTCTCCACTTGCGCTGAATGTGTTGCTAATACAATACATCACTGGTAACAGTACATTACATACAGCACGCCTGGCTATTTTTGCTAAGGAATGTTTAAAATAATAATAAAAAACAAAACAGCTCTGCCTGTAAATCTGCTTCCCGTTTCTGACTAGAAATTAGCAGCTTTGTTAGTAAGGCAGCAAATTCAGTCCATCAGAGTTTTCTCCAGAGGAAGCTTTATACTCAAGAGCATCTCTCTGCCAATTGTACAAGAGAAATAGCCACTTCTCATTATCTCTTAGGGTACATCAACACTGCAGCTGTGAGCTTGCTTCCCAGGGTGGGTAGACAGACATGTTAGCTCTGCTCAAGCTAACACACTAAAAATAGCAGTGTAGCCAGGGAAGCAGGGGAGGCAGCTTGCTTGGGTTAGCTGCTTGAGTACTGTCATAAATATAAAGGGAAGGGTAAACCCCTTTGAAATCCCTCCTGGCCAGGGGAAAGCTCCTCTCACCTGTAAAGGGTTAAGAAGCTAAAGGTAACCTCGCTGGCACCTGACCAAAATGACCAATGAGGAGACAAGATACTTTCAAAAGCTGGGAGGAGGGAGAGAAACAAAGGGTCTGTGTCTGTCTGTAGTCGTCTTGGCCAGGGACAGAACAGGAATGGAGTCTTAGAACTTTTAGTAAGTAATCTAGCTAGGTATGTGTTAGATTATAATTTCTTTAAATGGCTGAGAAAAGAATTGTGCTGAATAGAATAACTATTTCTGTCTGTGTATCTTTTTTGTAACTTAAGGTTTTGCCTAGAGGGTTTCTCTATGTTTTTGAATCTAATTACCCTGTAAGATATCTACCATCCTGATTTTACAGCGGGGATTTCTTTATTTCTATTTACTTCTATTTTTTATTAAAAGTCTTCTTGTAAAACACTGAATGCTTTTTCATTGTTCTCAGATCCAAGGGTTTGGGTCTGTGGTCACCTATGCAAATTGGTGAGGCTTTTTAATCCAACATTTCCCAGGAAAGGGGGGGTGCAAGTGTTGGGAGGATTGTTCATTGTTCTTAAGATCCAAGGGTCTGGGTCTGTAGTCACCTAGGCGAATTGGTGAGGCTTTTTACCAAACCTTGTCCAGGAAGTGGGGTGCAAGGTTTTGGGAAGTATTTTGGGGGGAAGGACGCGTCCAAACAGCTCTTCCCCAGTAACCAGTATTAG
Organism: Lepidochelys kempii; assembly: GCF_965140285.1. NCBI lineage: Eukaryota > Metazoa > Chordata > Testudines > Cheloniidae > Lepidochelys > Lepidochelys kempii. The sequence continues at coordinate 17,493,535 of NC_136394.1, read as the reverse complement.
TTTGGTGGTGGTAGCGGCCAGTCCAAGGTGTAATATTTTGTACCTTGGGGAAGTTTTGACCTAAGCTGGTAAAGATAAGCTTAGGAGGTTTTTCATGCAGGTCCCCACATCTGTACCCTAGAGTTCAGAGTGGGGGAGGAACCGTGACAAGTACAAACCCTCCTGCACCTCCAGACAGCTAGCCCAAGCTGTCACCCATGCTACCACAGCTACACTGCTATTTCTAGCATGCTGGCTAGTGTGTGTCCATCCACCCGTGCTGGGAACCACACCCCCAGCTGCAGTGCAGACATCATTAGTTCTGCTCTGTACACAAATTACAGTACTAGCTTCTTCTCCCTAAGATTGGCAGTCATCGCACCAAGGCATTGGAATCTACTGCCTGTTACCTGGTTTACACAGTGTAGAACATGTTTCAAGATTTATTTATTTTTTTACCTTCTTTCCACACATTGTGTATATTACCATATATACACAATGGCTGCTGAACTCATCAACTTTGGATGCCACAGGACCATTAATGCTATGTTAACCTTGCATTTTCACTGTGCCTGGATTTTAAAAAATCAGAACCCTACCTGGCAGCACATTTACAAATTATTTCTCGGCCCCTTCCCAAATTTCCAGCTATAGGGGGCTCTACAGACATGATACATTTAGAAACTAAAATATATTCACATGAGAGCACTGACCTCTGTTTTTTAGATCCTTGATTCAAGCATATTAGTACAGTTAGAATTAGTAAGGTACTGGTTGATGCTACAGGTTCATTGCCTGCACTCATCCAAGGCTCACCAACGCACATGCTAGGATGGCTTATTGCTGTTAGGATATCGTGCACTACACCTCCTCCCATTAAAAAAAAAAAAAGAGCAATAGCATTTAACATGAAAAATAGTTACTAGTCCAAGAGTAAGAAATAGTAGGGAAAGTTTATTAATGCCTTCTCTATTATTGTAATTACTTTCTCCTATCCATTTTCATTTTTAAAAAGCCACTTCAAGTCATCTCAGAGAAGGCCAGCTGCCCTTTCAGTAGTGTCTCTCAGTCACTTTCACTCTGGTGGAAACCATCTCACCAGAAAGTCCCAAACTGCCCTTCAGAATATAGCACTGGACAATCAGTGACACCTGAAATCCTGATTTAAAGCCAGCTGGCATTGCACAGGGAGAAGTGGAGTTGCCAGATCTCCAGAACCTGGTTGGGGATTACAGCCACAAGCATCCCTTCCCAGATAGCCATGCACGGTATACTGATACCTTGACAGCAAAGGCTGACTAGAGTGGAGGTAAATGAGTTTGGGAACCAATGTGCCATGACACTCCTTACTATTAAGGCAATATACATATTGTTTCACTGTGCTCTCCGTCCACCTGTACAGCTTCTCACTGGTGTAAATGTACCAACCACAAGGAACTCTTTCGGAAGATTTTCTATTTAACTATAGGTTTCAGAGTAACAGCCGTGTTAGTCTGTATTCGCAAAAAGAAAAGGAGTACTTGTGGCACCTTAGAGACCAACCAATTTATTTAGTCTTTAAGGTGCCACAAGTACTCCTTTTCTTTTTATTTAACTATACATCATCTGTGTATGGAGATGCAGCTATGCAGCATGCTGCTGTGACAAGGAAGAGTCTCATTGGGCTTGGTTGTGTGATTAAGCCAATATTGCTTGCCAGACACACTCACTAGGTTACTAGTCACAAAAACAAATAGACAGCGAAAAGTCCCGAGTGCTGACACTTCTTTCCATTATGTTTTTCCTGACACAAGGCAGCAGGAAGCCATCCTGCTCGCCACCCTTTTTACAGAGTCAACAGTGTGCCTACATCCTCTGCCTTTGTGTAGGACTTTTTATATTTAAAAGTAATCAGTATAAATAAAAGGTGTTTCCTAATAGTAATAATTCTCTTAGCAACCTGGTATGTAATGGGACAAGATTTTCCAACTTATGTCTCAGTTCCACTCCCTCGAAAAAGTTTCCTCTGCACTTCAAACATCTTGTTTGCAGGATTAGGTCCAGATGGTTGGGTAAGCATGAGATCATATTGCCCTCTGTCTTTGGCAATCCTGGACTACATCTATGTACACAGAAGGGAAACCAGCTTAATAGTGGAGCGCTTAAGCGGAATGAACTGAAGATACAGTTTGCCTGCAATTTGCACTACAATGCATAATGACTGCTTCTGAAGAGGACCGAACAAAAAGATATTTGTGAGATATTGAAATGATGCGGAGTTGAATACTTGACATTTTTTAAACATGCAAGGGCTGTGACATGCTGAGCAGAGGCACATTCTGAACAAAACCTTTTTAGAGAAGATTGAAGCAAGCCCACTCATCACCCATCTAAAGGCCTTCATGACAAGTTTTGAACTGAGGCTTGATTGTACAACACAGAGCAAGATATTGTGCCAAAACGTCTGGGACAGTGAAAGGCTCTTTAAAGTTTGTAGCTATGGTGCTGTGTGCAGGAAGTGCAGTTCATCTAATCCCTCCACCCCCTAAGGATGGAGGAGCCTTAAGAGAAAGAGCAACAATCTAAAATGCTGTCCAATGCCAAGATCCACCTCTGCTCACTTGAGAGCAGCAAGTCTTAGCACAGCAGCTACAGTCCCTTTTGGATTATTCTTTTCTGGAAAGAGCTGATCTTTGGCTTATGTGGTCTCCATACTTTTGCTCAAGAGTTTAGCTCAAATGGAGTTGTTGGCTCAACCCTAATAGCTATTTTTAACTTAAGTCCACTCTCTTCTCTTCCCCTGCCCCCAACTTATTCCTTGTGCCTAACGGGGCAAATCCTCTCCACCCAGCACTGGTCTGAGCAGCCAGTTCAGGTGTGGGGCACAGCACCAGGGTTGGATGATGAGCAGGGAGGAGCTACAAACTTCTCCAGGGAGGCTATTCTAACCTAGCGACTGAAATAACTTTCACAGGCCCCTGGACACACTTCTCTCTGCAGGGAAGGGTTCTGCAGCAGTGGCTCCTCTGGCTTCACCCTCTGCACAGGGAACATGCACAGAGCAGAGGTCTCATGGAAGGGTCTGGACCACCTGCCTGGTCCCTTCTGGCAAAATTCTGCCACCCTTTGCCCAGCAGAATCACACCAGCTCTACTGCCAGGCCACCTTATACAGTCATTATGGAAGGGGCTGGATTTCCCCATCAGATGCCTGACACGATAAAACAAGTTAAACAGGTGCACCTTATGGCCCAGATCTCTGTGCCATTAACGTTGACGGGAGGAGGCTCTGGTGCACAGATACCATGTGTCAATTAGTTTATTATGAACTTCAAGCTAGGGAGTGGTTTGAGCACCGAGTTTGGGGCTCTCAGCTCAGTGGAAACAGGTCCAAATCCCAACAGGTCAACTCATCGTAGAGACCCACACCTGAAATGATGGAGGGCTGAGACTTTAGAGGCTTATTCATAGATTCCAAGGCCAGAAAAGACCATTGTGATGATCTATCTGACCTTCTTTATAACAAAAGCCATAGAACTTCCCCAAAATAATTCCTACAGCAGATCTTTTAGAAATACATCCAATCTTGATTTAATAATGGCCAGTGAGGGAGAATCTACCACGACCCTTAGTAAATTGTTCCAATGGTTAATTACTATCTATCTCAAAGATTTACACTTTATTTCCAGTCTCAATTTGTCTAGCATCTGTTACAGCCATTGGATCAGGTTGTACCTTTCTCTGCTAGACTGAAGAGCCCAATATTAAATATTTGTTCCCCACATAAATACCCATAGATTGTAATCAAGTCACTCCTTAACATTCTCTTTGGTAAGCTAAATAGATTGAGCTCTTTGAGTCTAACATTATAAAGGCATGTTTTCTAATCCTTTAATCATTTTGTAGCTCTTCTCTGAACCCTCTTCAATTTATCAACATCTTTCTTGAGTTGTGGGCACCAGAAATGGACACAGTATTCCAGTAACAGTCGAATCAGAGCCAAATAAGAGGTAAAATAACCTCTCTGCTCCTACTTGAGATTCCCATTTACGTAGCCCAGGATCACATTAGCAGCCACAGCATCACACTGGGAGCCCATGTTCAGCAGAATATCCATCACGACCCCCAAATCTTTTTCAGAGTCACTGCTTCCCAGAATAGAGTCCCCCCCCCCCCCGTCCTACAAGTATGGCCTGCAGTCTTTGTCCCTAGATGGATACATTTAGCCATGTTAAAACACATGCTTTTTCTTATCTGTTCTGGATGGATAAGAAACCTCCTTCCCCACTTTGCACATGTCATTTACCAAAATTACCTATGCATGTCCACAACCTTTGTGCATCAGTCTGTGTAACCATTAAGGATACTTAACATGTGGAAATGAATTAATACGCAAACTAGATACCATTAACTAGGGTTTGAATAGAGACTGGGAGTGGCTGAGTCATTACACATATTGAATCTATTTCCACACGTTAAGTATCCTTACACCTTCTTGTCAACTGTCTAAATGGGCCATCTTGATCATCACTACAAAAGTTTTTTTTTCTCCTGCTGATAATAGCTCATCTTAATTAATTAGCCTCTTACAGTTTGTATGGCAAATTCCACCTTCTCTCTCTCTCTTCTTACTAATGTTCCATTCAATGCATCCGATGAAGTGGGCTGTAGCCCACGAAAGCTTACGCTCTAATACATTTGTTAGTCTCTAAGGTGCCACAAGTACTCCTGTTTTTTTTTTTAAATTTTAAAGGAACGGGCAGGGAGAAGTCCGCTCTTAAATTATCAAGACTCCACAGCACGTCCTATTTTATCTTTATGAGACAGTTCATCTTCCTTTCCCCCCATTACACAACCATCCACCACCATAAAGATTCTCTTTTCACTTACATTCTTACCAAAGGAAAACACAAGGTGGACTAATTTCCCCAAACACTTGCAACAAATACAACTGAAACTAGAGACACTCACTTGAACATGACTTCATTTCATTACTACTTGATTTCTAATCCCCCATATTCTAGGACCAGCTCGATTTGGATGACAGCAAATGGTGAGGAATAAATTAAATGGAAACTTCAGGAAAATATTACTAATCCTGCCTGAGAAGAGTGGGCCAAGAGTGGGTTTGGTCAGTCTGATTCTGGACAGATTTAAAGCTTAACTAGTGACTACAACTACGCAAGAGTGGACACCGAATACACACATAGTCCACATCAAGTCATTTACAATCCTGGGGCAAATTCTGCATCTCTCGAATACATTGTAAATAGGTCATTATATTACAAAATCCACATTGAAAATGTTCCTGAAGAGGCCAATGTCACTTTGTGCCAAATAGAAAAGGAGGACTTGTGGCACCTCAGAGACGAACAAAGTCCTCCTTTTCTTTTTGCGAATACAGACTAACACAGCTGCTACTCTGAAACCTGTCTTTGTGCCAAACAGTCACTTTTTTTAATCTTTAAGAGTACTGTGCAGAAAAGTTAGTTGCAAGTAGACGAGTGAGTCTGAGATTTAATTTTTAATAGAATAATTGAGGATTAGCTGGATTCATAAGCCTCAGATGCTCCAGTATGGAACTTGAACAATACTTTGAAAGTTTTCTATTCAGAAGTTATTAATAAGAGCAGCCTATTAAAGTCTCTTCACCCCCTAAAATTATATCACAGAATACCATTATTGAATCCAGAAATATTCACACTTTGAGATACTGCTGCTTCAGTAAGTCTGCTGAACCACTGAAATGCATGGGCCTAACAAACCTTTGGGGGGAGGGGGATTTATACCCTAGAGAAAGGAGATAAAGGACCCCAAATATAGAGGAGTAACTGAGAGCAGAACCTGGTCCCACAAATGACGACTTAGGACAACTGTTCAAAAAAAAAAACAACTGGTATTGTCCCAATATTTGGGATAAAAGGCAATGCTTGCTCAGCCCCCTAAATAGGTAATGTCCACGAGAAGTAAGGGGTGGTCAGTAGCATGAATATTCAAAGCACTGTTAACACCACACTTTTCCCCGAGTGAAGCATATTAATAAATGAGTTTCCATATACTATATAGGGTTCCTTACTAATAAAGACATTGGAAAATCCTGAAACAATGTGTACATCTACACAGCAGACAGTGATGAGGAAAGATGAGGGAGATTTGTAGGACAAATCCTTAACACAATTAAACAATTGAAAGAGGATCTCTTGATCACATAGCATCCATGTGTCCTTTGAGTAATAAGACTTTAAAGTGCAACGTTTACTCAAAATTGTGTATAAGTCACTTTGAGACCTCTCTATAATAAGTTACTCGATTTTAATACCAGATGTAAGAACTTCTAAACTGTAGTTTGGTAAAATAAGTGTTCTGTATGTATACTTTTTAGGAATGGACTGAATGGTGCCAACTTTGTGATTGCAGAAAACTGAACACGCTTATTCCACCCGCTGCCCCGCCCCAAGGCCCCGCCCCTTCTCTGAGGTGCCACCCCTGCTCACTCCATTCCCCCTCCCTCCCTTGATTTCCCCAACCCTCACCCATTTTCACCAAGCTGGTGCAGGGGATTGGGGTGGGGCCAGGTATGAGAGGTTTGGGTTTTGGGAGGGGCTCACGGCTGGGGCAGGGGATTGGAGTGCAGGGGTGGGTGAGGGCTCTGGCTGGGGGTATGGGATCTGGTGTGGGGCCAGTGATGAGGAGTGTGGGGTGCAGGAGGGGACTCCGGGCTGAGGGGTTTGGAGTGCGGCAGGAATTGGGGAGCTCTGGGAGGGAGTTTGGGTGAAGAAGAAGGGGGCTCTAGGCTGCGGCAGGAGGTTGGGGCACGGGAGGGGCTGTGGGGTGCAGGCTCTGGGTAGCGCTTACCTCAGGCAGCTCCTGAAAGTGGCTAGCATGTCCCTGAAGCCTCTAGGGGGAGGCATGGCCAGAAGGCTATGCGCACTGCCCCACACCCCTGGCCGCAGGCGCCGCCTGCACAGCTCCCATTGGTCACAGTTCCCAGCCAATAGGAGCTGCGGAGCTGGCACTCAGGAAGAGGGCAGCACACAGAGCCTCCCAGGCCACAGGGCCATACTGGCTGCTTCCGGGAGCCGCGTGGAGCCAGGGCAGACAACTGGACTTTTAACGGCCCAGTTAGTGGTGCTGACCAGAGCTGCCAGGGTCCCTTTTCGACTGGGCGTTCCAGACATCTGTTAAACCTAAGTGGACCAGAGAAAGCAAAACAGAGAAACAATGTGTTTGACCAATAGGAAACAGTTAAAAATCAAATGACTAAAACCTCAGTGTTAGGTACCTGGAAGCTAGGCTGTCCACTGAGGGAATACTAGAAGGTTCATGCAACCTTTCCCATGCTTTCCCATCCTCCCCCTCTACATATAAAACAAAGTCTAGAGTTTTGGCTTCCTATACCTATAGGAAGACTGGTTTCCCCAGGGAGCAGTGCATCATCAATAGGGCCTTTAAAGAGTTTGTGCTGTCTCTTCAAGGAGTTCAGCCTTTTTAAGTAATTGCTCCTTTTTTCTCCATAGCTAAGTTTTATTCAGCATCCAGTGCAGGGGTCTGAAGTCTCTCCCTCACCAGCAATGTAGAGCTGGATGGCAAATCCCTGATCTGTGTGGTCCAGGGATTGGTTGACTGTATATTTAAATCAAGTTTTACAGCTGCATAGCCATTCATCAACACATACTGGTAATATTTACAGGCTCTTGATATTTGGGAGAGGTTTTTTTATTTAAATAGACAGTTGAGGCATAACAGAACTGCAGAATTTATTATCACTTTGCATTCTCAGTTCTGCTCTATGTATCTTGTGCACAGCCAAACTGTTGTCAACTAGCATTTGACTAGATATTATCATGTACTTAATCACTCTCTGATGGCTGAACTCACTACAGGTCGACAGATCACAGCTCAGAACTAGCCAGGAACCTTGGTCTACAGCCAGCAGCTTTAACAGATAAGCCTAAAAGGAAGCTTTCCCCTGGCTGAGCCAAAAGCACTGAGCTAGGTTGTCTGAGCTGAAGTCACTCTTTGTGTATCTTAGGCAAGATGATAAACACTGGGTCAGGTTAGATTTATATTTGCAATCTCCTGAATGAAGTGGCTGGGCACTGTCCATGAGCAATACCTCTCAGTGGACTGATGCTATCAACTACCAAGCTGTTTTGGGATACCATATTAATAAGCATATTTGCTTTCGCTAGTTTCATGTTTCTAAAATGAAAAGACTGTCAGGATAAGAACAGCAGGATGTCAGTTCTATATTCAAGTTTCTCTCAGAACCCTATTCTTTCTGTAAGATAAACAATCATCACTTCAAGAGTTAAGTTTCCTTTTCAATGCTACAAGCTTCTGAATGATTTTCTGGCAAGGTAAAGAGCACATGATCTTCCAAAGTAAAGGAGGAGATCGCCATACAATGTTTCATTCTTGTTTGTGATCATGCATTAAATCTTGTATACAACTGGCCATGGTTTTCAATAGGACTCAAGCTAGCCTTTGAAGCAGCCCTGGCAACTATCTGCACCTGCAAGTAATGGAATACTTTTGATTTTTGGAAGCAAACAGATAGTTAGATATTGCACCTGGAAATGATTTCATTTGCACAGTTACAGATGCAAACAATTAAGGGTGGAATTTTAGAGTTTTTTTTAAAATGGCATAAAGAGCTTAATATTTAAATTATTCCAGTTGCTTATGCAGCATGGATGTTTAGTTTTATTATGTCTTTGGGGATTACAGTTGCATATACTTTGCTATACATTATCAGTCACCCAAACATTCAAGTTTACATTGACTTTTCCTCTGCACAGAAGGTAAACTAAGTAGTACAAGTGTTTCAGAGATATTAAGAAAAAAAATGTTTTTTCAAACAGGATGTGAACTACATTGAATCTCCTCTTATCCCCTCTCCCACCTCATACTATGTGATTTCAATGTCAATGCTACTGTATTTCAGCCATTCTCTGCAAAAGCTAACTTAAAAACTGAGCAGCAGAAATTAAAGATGGAGTGGCTCAAAACTGTAGTTAAGCAAAATCTCTGCAATGTATTTATCATAAGAAAAGGATAGGCTTCATAGTCCATCAGGATATATTACTTGGAAAACAATCAGCTACTGTGATGAATATTCTTAAGCCATTGCAGACACAGATCTGTACAAGAAGGGATTATCTCAAAACCTCCTTATCAGCAGAAATTCAGATGGCCCATTTTACTGATTCTACTTTACAGGGTTAAATTTAAGCTATCTGGCACAATACTAGAGAAACATGTTAGTTTAAAAAGACTTTTTTTTTAACTGCACTGATGATTCTCAGAGCTCAGTTTTACCCTGGAGCAAATTTGCTATTTCATTGTTACTAATGAAGTCAGAAAAGTCAGAAGAACAAAAATAGCAAAACAGGAGCTATTGTATACACAGCATTTCTTGCTGACATCAAGGATGCTAACAAAATTATAAAAAGATTTAGCAATCTCTCAAAATAATCTTTAAACTATGCAAAGAAAGAGGCTTTACACCTTGAAAAGAAGATTTGATCCATGTTACACTTTTAAGATACTTATTCCCTGTTAACACTTTACAGTTTTATTTAGCTCCATCCTTCTCATACCAAAATGCAAACTGCATGTGAAGTATATATATATTTCTGTAAAGGCCAGCACTGTGCCCTGTTCCCACTGAACACATGTGCCTCTTCTCCACCATTCTTGGAGAATACCCTTATGGACAGATACTAACCATCACAATGCCACTTTGATAGAAAACTGCACCAAGCACGATCTTCAGTGTATCAAATGTTGCTTCAAATCTCAGGGCCTTGTCTACATACAAACAAATCAGTTTAGTTAAGCCAGTGCAAACTCCTGTGTTGAAACTGCTTTTGTTGAAATTTAGCATAAGTCACTTCTTAGACTTTAGCTAAACGGAAGAAAGCCTGGTTTAAACCAAAATGAGAGAGTCCACACATCCTTTTGCACCAGTTTAACAACAGTTAACAAACAAACAATAAAAAACTCACCCTAACCACAAGTTAAACTGGTGCAACTCTGCAAGCAGACGAGCCCTAGGATATTCCAGAACCTCAACAGCATTCTTCATCAAAGAGCAAAACAAAGCAACTGAGTCTAATCAATTCTGCTTCCCCTCCCAAACCCCTGAGAGCAATAGCTGTTAACCATGACATCCCCTCTCTGAGGCATTGGCACCCAGACAGCTGTTACAACAGCTGTTACACGTGAAGATCCGCACCAACAATGCCATAGATCAAACTGAAATCCTTAGGAGTAGAACACTATTTACACTAGCCTCCTAATTGAAAGTTTGTATGACAGCCAAGGAGTTCCAAGATTTGTTACCCATAGGTTAAGTATAAGCTGATTTGCAATTAAGAGATCTAGCTGGAAACATTTATAAATACCTTTCTCTACCAAGGAAAAAATCCTAGCAGAAGGCTGATTTGTAAAGCAAACTATAAGCAATGACATCAAACACAAACCCTGGCTTTAATGGAGACAAGAGGCTGACCTCTGCCTAACACTTGGAAGACGGACAAGCATTTTACAGGACCTGCTGATGCCTCATAGGCAGTCAACTTTTTTGTTGATTTATTTAGATATTGTTCTCTTTGCACAGCACGTATGTTGTATCATTTCCATATTTCCCTTCCCCCATTTATTAGCTATTACTAAGGGCAAACACATCACATTGAATCATAGAAGATTAGGGTTGGAAGAGACCTCAGGAGGTCATCTAGTCCAACCCCCTGCTCAAAGCAGTACCAACACCAACTAATTCCACCACTGCCCTAGGAAACCCATTCCTTGCTTCACCACCTGCCTAGTGAAATAGTGTTTCCTAATATCCAGTCTAGACCTCCCCCACTGGAACTTGAGACCATTGCTTCTTGTTCTGTCATATGCCACCACTGAGAACAGCCGAGCTCCATCCTCTTTAGAGCCCCCTTTCAAGTAGTTGAAGGCTGCTATCAAATCCCCCCTCACTCTTCTCTTCTGCAAACTAAAAAACCCCATTTCCCTCAGCCTCTCCTCATAAGTCATGTGCCCCAGCTCCCTGATCATTTTTGTTGTCCTCTGCTGGACTCTCTTCAATTTGTCCACATCCTTTCTGTAGTGGGGGACCCAAAACTGGATGCAATTTTCCAGATGTGGCCTCACCAGTGCCGAATAGAGGGCAATAATCACTTCCCTCAATCTGCTGGCAACGCTCCTATTAGTGCAGCCCAATATACCATTAGCTTTCTTGGCAACAAGGGCACACTTAACTCATATCCAGCTTCTCATCCACTGTAATCACCAGGTCCTTTTCTGCAGAACTGCCGCTTAGTCAGTCGGCCCCCAGCCTGTAGCAGTGCATGGGATTCTTCTGTCCTAAGGGCAGGACTCTGCACTTGTCCTTGCTGAACCTTAACAGATTTCTTTTGGCCCAATCCTCCAATTTGTCTAGGTCACTCTGGACCCTATCCCTACCCTCCAGCATATCTACCTCTCCCCCGTCATCCGCGAATTTGCTGAGGGTGCAATCCATCCCATCATCCAGATCATGAATGAAGATGTTGAACAGGACTGACCCCTAGGGCACGCCGCTTGATACCAGCTGCCAACTAGACATCAAGCTGTTGATCACTACCCGTTGAGCCTGATGATCTAGCCAGCTTTCTATCCATTTTATTGTCCATTAATCCAAGCCATACTTTTTCAATTTGCTGGCAAGAATACTGTGGGAGACCATATCAAAAGCTTCGCTAAAGTCAAGATATATTATGTCCACGTCTTTCCCCTTATCTACAGAGCCAGTTATCTCATCATAGAAGGTAATCAGGTTAGTCAGGCATGACTTGCCCTTGGTGAATCCATGTTGACTGTTCCTGATCACCACCTTCTCCTTCATGTGCTTCAAAATGGATTCCTTGAGGACCTACTCCATGATTTTTCCAGGGACTGAGGTGAGGCTGACTGGTCTGTAGTTCCCAGGATTCTCCTTCTTCCCTTTTTAAAAGATGGGCACTATATTTGCCTTTTTCCAATTGTCTGGGACCTCCCCCGATCACCCCAAGTTTTCAAGGATAATGGCCAATGGCTCTGCAATGACATTAGCCAACTCCCTCAGCACCCTCGGATGCATTAGATCCGAACCCATGGACGTGCATGTCCAGCTTCTCTAAATAGTCCTTAACCTCTTCTTTCACCACTGAGGGCTGCTCACCTCCTCCCCATACTGTGCTGCCCAGTTCAGCAGTCTGGGAGCTGGCCTTGTCTGTGAAGACGGACGCAAAAAAAGCTTTGAGTACTTCAGATTTATCCACATCATCTGTCACTAGGTTGCCTCCCCATTCAGTAAGGGCCCACACTCTCCCTGACCACCACCTTGTTGCTAACATACCTGTAGAAACCCTTCTTGTTACCCTTCACATCCCTTGCTAGCTGCAACTCCAATTGTGCTTTGGCCTTCCTGATTACACCCCTGCGTGCTCAAGCAATACTTTTACATTCTTCCCTCGGCATCTGTCCAAGTTTCCACTTCTTGTAAGCTTCCTTTTTGTGTTTTTTTGTGTTTAAAGATTTCTCTGTTAAGCCAAGCTGGTCGCCTGCCATATTTGCTATTCTTTCTGCACATCAGGATGGTTTGTTCCTATGCCCGCAATAAGGCTTTTTTAAAATACAGCCGGCTCTCCTGGACTCCTTTCCCCTCATATTAGCCTCCCCGGGGATCCTGCCCTTCCGTTCCCTGAGGGAGTCAAAGTCTGCTTTTCTGAAGTCCAGGGTCCGTATCCTGCTGCTCTCCTTTCTTCCTTTTGTCAGGATCCTGAACTCGACCATCGCATGGTCACTGCTGCCCAGGTTGCCACTCACTTCTACTTCCCCTACCAACTTTTCCCTGTTTGTGAGCAGCAGGTCAACAGGCGCACGGCCCCTAGTTCATTCCTCCAGAGCTTGTTCCAGGAAGTTGTCCTCAACACTCTCCAAAAACTTCCTGGATTGTCTGTGCACTGTTGTGTTGCTCTCCCAGCAGATGTCCCCCAGGAAAACCAGGGCCTGTGATCTGGAAACTTCTGTTAGTTGTCCAAAGAAAGCCTCATCTACCTCATCCTCCTGGTCTAGAGGTCTATAGCAGACGCCCACCCCGACATCACCCTGGTTGCTCTCGCCTCTAAACTTAACCCAAAGACTCAACAGGTTTTTCTCCAGTTTCATACCAGAGCTCTGAGCAATTATACTGCTCCCTTACATACAGTGCAACTCTTCCACCTTTTCTCCCCTGCCTGTCCTTCCTGAACAGCTTATACCCATCCGTGAGAGTGCACCAGTTATTTTAGTTACCACACCAAATCTGTTATTCCAGTCACATCATAGTTCCTTGACTGTGCCAGGGCTTCCAATTCATCCTGCTCGTTTCCTAGGCTTCTTGCATTCGTGTATAGGCACCTAAGATAACTTTCTTAGTATGAATCAGAAGGCCTCCCCTGTTGCACCCTCCTCCTTGTGTTTCCTTCTAGTATCCCACTTCCCCCCTTATCTCTTGGCTTAGGTCACCATCCCCCAGCGAACCTAGTTTAAAGCCCTCCTCACTAAGTTAGCAAGCCTGCGAAGATGCTCTTCCATCTCTTTGTTAGGTGGATCCCATCTTTCCCAGCAATCCTCCTTCCTGGAACAACATCTCTTGGTCAAAGAATCCAAAGCCCTCTCTCCGACATCATCTGCGTAACCACTCATTTATCTCCACAATTCGATGGTCCCTACCTGGGCCTTTTCCTTCAACAGGGAGGATGGATGAGAACACAACTTGCACCTCAAACTCCTTTATCCTTCTTCCCAGAGCCATGTAGTGTGCAGTGACTTGCTCAAGGCCATTCTTGGCAGTATCATTGGTGCCCATGTGGAGAAGTAGGAAGGAGTAGCGGTCTGAGGGCTTGATCAGTCTCGGCAGACACTCCGTCACATCCACATGGGTTTTGGTTTCATCAGCTCCGCCTATCTATTCACCATTTTGATTATAGTTTTTTGAAGCAAAGGCATAGGGGCAAGAGCCAGAGGACCCTGGTTAGATTTCTGGCTGTCAGACTGATCCTGTCTTTTTCCTGCCCAGCCCCAATCTATGAAATAGGGATAATACTTATATGCTTAATGGAAATGGGTTGAGAGTTAAATGCTTCAACACCCTTGGGTTAAAGACACTACAGTATATGGGACAGTCAGCTTACCTCCACTCAAGTCATTTACACTAGCTGAGGTTCTGGCCCAGCATGCCATGTATTTATTCTATGTGTTGACACCCCATCATCATCAGTAGTGGAGAGGGTAATTCAGTTTACATTAGATCATAAGCTCTTTGGAGTAAAGGACATTTTATCTACTCATCCTGAAAACACTTCCATGTGTACCCTCATGTGAATGCAGGTCCACTAAAATCAATGAAACTATATACCAGTGTGGTCAGGACCCATGTTTGTTAAGTGCTCAGATGCTATGGTGACAGGGACCATGTCAGTACTTAGATAATGCAGTCAGATTTGACAACGCTAAATTAGGCAAATCTAAGATGTTGTCTCTCCTGTTTGCCTCATCAAATATTAAATTAATTTTGACATCATCTAGCAAGTAAATTCTTCAAATAATTTTTGCATCATTCAACCAGCTCTATAAATGGTCCACACTCTCTACCAATGCTGCAAAAAATAGAATCAAAGTTGGAGTAGTATTTTGTACAAATACATATTATTTATTTAATCCTAATATTTTTTCCCATTCATTTAATATTTAAGCGCTCTGGAGGTTCAAATACAGAACTAAATAACTTTTCATTTTGCAAAAAGCAGCCATATTTAACAAATTAAGAAGGCTTCATAAATTGTGTCCTCAATAGACATTTTGGGTTTGTCCTTTGTATGCTTAAAATTAAGTAGCAAAAGGGCTAAAAAAAAAAATCCCTTTGCTTTGCATATCCAGAAAATCTACTATATCATATTTTGCATAAGTGGTGTAAAGTCATCGTATTTTCCTTCAGCAGAATTACCTGCAGTCATTCCTAAATGTGACAAGCTGTTTATATTTAAACCAATTCCTCAGTATTTGCACTATCAAGCTCTAATTCATTATTTAGGAACCAACACAAACCAAGCGAAGTATATTAAGGGTTACCTAATCTAAACCTCATCATTGTATTATCTGAGCACGTGTAAGAGGCAAAAGGTGGGCATGTCATGCACAAGCTTTCAAAATGTGTATTGAGGACAGAACACTGTATCTCTTAGTATGAGGTTCTACACGCCCCAAAGAGGATGTCATGGAAGAATTTAAAGCCTAAACTGATGAAAATGGAAAATATGCCTAGAAAAAAATTGAGGTTTCACAAAAAGATTATCCTACCCATCTCCGATGACTCAATGCGGACATGATTACAAGTTTCTGTTTCCCCCCGCTTCCTCCTCAAATCTGCATCAAAGTTCATTCCATCATCCTCTTAAAAAGAGAGTAATAACATTTCCATTCGTTTTCTGTATCGTTGCATACAAAGCTTTAGCGCCGAAAAGCTTCTTTAAATTATAATTTAATGCTTCAAAAAAGTTAAAAAATATCAAAGGGAGGCCAGCTAGCAAAACTGCTGAAAAGCTGAACAGGTTTGTATGGATAACTTCCTCAGAATGCAAAGCATTGCGGCTGCTTACGGTACACCGTACAGTCAGTGCACAGTTGACCACCCTTGCAAAAACCAGAGCAGACACAAAGAGAAATAGGCAGCAAGTTTAGTTTGTTACTGCAGGAACTGAAAGACCTAAAAATCTTTATTTGCTATTGCACTGCCATCAAAGATTTTTTTTTTTTAAACATAGCAAGATGAGTGAAGTTCAGCAATTTGAGATCCCTCAAGTAAGATTTGGATATTATGGATGATAGGTTTAATTGTCTAGAGTTTCCAAATACCTGAAGCGTACGTGGTACATGTCAGTCCTGATCAAACCCTCCGCATTTCTGATCAACCCCTTCTGTTAAGAGGCAGAGACTGCTGAAACACTGCAGAAATCATTTTAGGGTATGGATTATTCTGCAAAGCTTGAGAACAGAGCAAGGGTCATGTGTCAAGATTTCTTACCTTGTGTCCATTTGTCAGTAGAAGTTTACAGTTCTCTCCAAAAAATACAACTGTGATGGATTAGTGTCTCATTTCCATAGTTTCTCTTTGATATGTGAGCATAATGAAGGAAGAGAACATTTGCCAAACTTGGCTGCCTAAATAAGCAAAATGGCTAGTGTGTGCAAACACAAGAACAATGTGCAACCAACCATCAAGCATTTACTTGGGAGGGAAAGATGGACGTCTTCTTAGAAATTACAGTGTCCTTCCCTGGCACATCCATAATGCAGTACAATGGTCTGTCTGTGCTGGCACAGTACTACGCCTCTGTGTCCTATTCAGACAGTGGGGGAGAAACAAACCGCATTTTGAAAAATCATGAGAGCAGAAAGTTGAGCCCATTACATACCACCTGCAATAAAATCCTTCTGATCCGCTAGTCTGCTTTGAATGCTGAACTACAGGAAGCTTTGACAGCTTTCAAAGACTGGATGAACAGGCAGGCCTCTTAATCAGCTATGTCTAGGTTTGATAGTTTTCTGCCTGGGGATGGATTTGATCACCCATGAAGTCCCTCCCCCCCAATAAGATCTACAAACCAAAGCTCAGCACTGCATTTCCCCCCACACACACCCAGAAGATTTAGACCAACAAATACTCCAGTAAAGGATCTGCATTTTAAACAGAACAAAAAATGAATTCCCTTTTTATTGTTAACAGCTAGACTCCACATTGCACGTTATTGGAAAAATGTGACCCCCTCCTCTTATGGGATTTGTGGTATAATAAAATATGGACTACTGTTGTAATGGAAAAGCTTTCACACCACATACATACACAAGAGAAGGGCTAAAAAGAAGACAGGTATTTAGAAATTTGGTCACCTAGCATACTCTGAGAAGGAGGGTTCCCCAGCTGGCAAGCCAGATCATTAACCTGATCCTGAACAAGTAATGTATAATATTAATCTTTTATTGTAACTTCGCCTTAAAAAAAATTAAAAAAAAAAGATTTAGACCAACACAAAAGGGAAACAATCCAGGTATCATAACTACATTTTGGATATGGAATATGACACAGCTAAGAGGTAGCCACTTCCCCTCCTCACTTAAATCCATCAGAAACAATCCAGAATTTCATCTGGTTTATCAAATACATAATATATTGGAGGAAGAAGGTACACCAGCTATTCTGTAATGATAAAATTATGGAAATTAATATAATGGGTAATATTAATACATCAGCTTGGTCTTATTTGCACTAAAACTTTCTAGCAAGTCCCATCTAGGAATCCTAAGTTTTAAGAGCCCATGAACAAAAACAGTAACACTAATTATGGGAAAGGCCACTTCAGCAGGCCTCAGTGCTACGTAGTTTAACGAATCATTATTGATGGACCCAGAAGATAAAACTAACTTTATGAAAAAACGGGAAAAGGATCTAAAAGCACATTACTTTGGAACAATGGCAAAATACATGGAGGAAGGCCAAAACTTCATCTATTTGTGTAACTAAGGAAAACTGCAAGACACTATCAATGATATTTCACTCTAAGTTAAGGAAACTATATTTTTTGGTGTGTGTATGTATGTATGTGTGTGTGTGTAAAGGGAGATAAATGCTGGACAGGATGTGGATAAATAGGTACCTTTTTGCATACCTGGTGGGAATGCTTTAAGATAATACTATTTCCTGGAGCAAAACAAATAGAATGTAAAGTTAGGCTTCCCACAGAACCCACAGTGATTCTATTAGGTTAGCATTCGAAAGGAGGCTGACTCAGGGAAGGACCCATTGATAAACACAATGGCTACTAGCAGCCAGATGTGAGATTGCTTGTTTCTGGAAAAGGACAGATCCCCCAACATTAGTGGTATGCAGAAATGAAGGCTAGGGAATTCTGTCACTCGAAAAAAGGACACCCAGCCTTATGAAGATCAAATAGATTTTATAATGTATGGTTACCATTTTTGGTATTTGAACAAAATACAGATCTGAGGGTGATGAAACACAAATATGTCTTTAAAAGGTACCAAGTAGAGCTTATTAATAAGATTTATTAATACCTGTATGGAAAGTTAGTGTATGAGAATAGTGACAAAATAAAGTTTGAAGAAAACATAACACGTGAAAGTTTGACCAGTTCTAGCCCCGACCTTTCGTTTGCCCTCATTAGAGAGAGCTCTGCTATAGCACCCTTTGCCTATCAGCTACCATTGGTCATACACTAACTTCCACTGGGTTTGGGGCTGTGCCAAACCCCAACTCACAAGTAAAGTTTTTTAAATGCAGGTCATCCAGTGCAACTCCTTTTGCCCAGCCAAAAGGTCTGAACTTGACCTGAAGCATTTTAAAGAGTTCCTTCCTATGCTAATGGATAAAGTTTCTTGTGGTGGTAATTTTGACATAACTGATGGCACAGAAAAATATAACTCTGAACCAGGGTGCTTAGCTAGCATAACACTAATTTAGGGTATGCCTGTGTATTTACTCTTGGCCTTTCCATTTTCTGGTATAAGAGCATAGCCTAGTTTGTATACTATAAATTACACAACTTTTCAAAAATAGATGCTGTTCTGTTGATTTGCATATAAGAGTTACTTATGTAAAATAGCCTCCAATGTTATCACATTAAATGCCAGAGCTGAAAGCCCATTATTTTCCCCAACAGGAAAGCAACACAGGATTGTAGCAGTTAGAGATGAAACCCACTACCTAGCCCTCTTCCAGAGCAGAATACAGTCCTCCTGAAAGACACATCAATTTATGTAATTTGTGACCTTTCCAAGCATTAACTGTTCCACAAGAGTTGCTAGCTATGATAAATAGCTACATTAGCAGGTCAGTTATTCTAAATTAAAGATCGCTTTTTCTCCATTTATTTTGGCTTAGTGAGGAGACGCGAATATACAAAGCAAGCTACCATGGGACAGTTGTACTGGTGTTAGATCCAGCTATTGTGAGATCTGTATAGCCTACAAACCTGGATTGCCAAATGCTGTGTAGAGGAAATTACTGTTAACCTGATCCCATCCCATTCTGCGGCAAAATCTATGCACCATATGCAAAATATGCAAGAGCTGTAACGCAAGAGGCCTACAGGCCTGTATCCTGTAAGACTTGGCTTAAGCTAAAGCATTTACGTATGCTATGCTGTGGCACTTGACCCAGATAATGGACTAGGCTAATCTAACCAAAGGGCATCCGAAAAAGTCCTTAGTTGTCCAATACATGCACCCTCCACCCTGCAAAAGTCCCTAGTCAAAATGCTGCCACAGCAAACCGCAGATCTTGATAATGACAAGGTATGTCAGCACTGTGCTAATTATGAAACTGTCCTTCCAATATTCCTTATAAGACTTTATTAATAATGCTTGAGTGGTGGAAAATAACTAATAAGGAAATGTATCATTTGACTCCGGTTCTGGACCTATACAAGTCTGGCATTATAGGGACAGGGGCAGAGTGAGAAACCAGGGTGGCACCTGCGCGTGACCATCTCAGTCTCCCTCTCCCTGCATGCTTGTGTTCAATAAAAGGTCTCAGGCTGTTTAAACCAAACAAATGGTGTGACTCGTTTTCCACAACAGCTGTTAACATGCCACCACCACCACTTTTCACATCCACTAAACAACAAAATAAGGTAGCTCATGATTTCACATTTTGTAGATAGTTTCAGAAACTGCTCACTTCATTATTATTATTTATTTGTATTATTTTAGGATCTCAGAGCCCCACTCATGGACCAAGACCCCTTTGTGCTAGGTGCTGTTCACTTGGAGTCCATCAGGAAGTAATGCATACTATATACTTGCTAGGGGCCCCAATTTAGAAGTCCAGTTGCACAGAGTTGGTGCAGGACATGGTCCCCTACTTGAAAGAAAGTGTGC
Organism: Lepidochelys kempii; assembly: GCF_965140285.1. Taxonomy (NCBI): domain Eukaryota; kingdom Metazoa; phylum Chordata; order Testudines; family Cheloniidae; genus Lepidochelys; species Lepidochelys kempii. Next base: position 17,473,607 of record NC_136394.1, on the reverse strand, counting down.
AAGTGTAACCCACACACCTCCTGGGTGTGGTGTTCTGTCCCATGTAGTGGCACTGAGACCACTTAGAGAGAGAGATTAATGAGTCTGCTCTAGAGCCTTAGCTTTTAGCTCATGCAATAGAGGCTCATGCATTTAGTTCCAGAGGTCCTAGGTTTGATCCTGCCCGCCGACAACCGAGGTCTGTCAGTGTTACACAAGGATGAGAAAAAAAAAATCAAAGGTTCTACTAATCTCCGTTCTCCTAAAACTTCACTAATCTCTAGTGGTTTATCATTTTGGCAGATACTATATCCATCCCTTTCATTGAGCTGGAAGATACTGATGGAGTCATTGATTAAGCCTGAACAGACAAATAGAAAATGTACCCAGGACAAAGCACAGAGCCACATTTCATCATCCTCCCACATGGGACTGATATGGAATTCTGTTTTCTCTATGAAGGGGAGACAAGAAAAGCCAGTACTTTAATACTGGCCAGAGAGGGGGCACTGTATTCACCCCCCATAGCACTTGGTTAAGATACACATCCCACTTTAGCTACATTTGAGTTTTAGATGATCTTTTAAGCCAACCATTCCAAAGAACACCAGTACACCCCTCCTCCATCTAGGCGAGGTATAGAACTTCTGTAACAAGCATCACCACTGGCAAAGCATTAGGCAGCAGCTCTTTAGGGAACAGAAATGTTTTGTAGGGTAGACGTGGAAATAGAGGAACTAGTAAGTGAAGAGACTCCATCATTAAGAATCTGTTTGTTCAGCTTCTCTCCCGCCCCCAAATCTATATCCCAAGCATCAACACCAACTGTATTTTAAAACTCACACCAGCTGCTATGCAAGGAATTCAGGCTCTGCAGTCTCTTAGCCGCATTCCTATTAATAGGATCCATTTAAACATAATCTTCCACATTTCAACCCCACCAGACTCGTCAAAGGTTGAAATTCAAATGCCAATATTACAAAGCACATCCATGAGAGAGATCCTCAATTAGTATTCAGTGACTGGCAGATGTGATATCATAGTTAGATTTCAAAGCAACAGCTTCATAAGTAAGGGGTTTGGAGAAAGATAGTTTTAGTCTGACTGACTGCAAGTTTAGTGGTCAGATGAGGGTATATACTACCGCAGAGAGGTGCTCAGAGTATGTAGCTCTGTACAGCCAGTCAGCTCACAGCATTAAAGCAATTTGTGAGTGTGTGTTTGAGTATGATTTTCAAAGTTGTAGCACTCACTCATCTCCATTTTTAAAAGAATCCTGTTCACAGCTTCACAAATGGAATAGAAAGTATTACCATGCAAAGTTCTGGGACGGACTGGAAGACAAGATACATTACAGAAGGATGCCAAAAGTGGTGACTGCATCTGCACACAGTTCAGATAAGGCTTTATAATCAAGACCGAATCAGGACTAGGGTTTGGGATGGTGCCAAAAATCCTCTGGTGTTTCACCCACAACTGCAGAAGTCCCATGAGATTTCAGCCTCATGAGGCCACATGAAACAGATGTAACATACACAAATACTAGATAAAATATTCTGCTTATATACCAACTTCAGCCCAATTCTCTTCCCATAATGGTGTAATTCAGAAATAACACTGTTGACGTTACTAAGTTACAATGGTGCTGGGGCTCAGATTAGAGTTTCTGGTTTTGCGAGTGTCTAGTTTATCTAACAAAGCTAGAAAAATCCCATGATGAGTCACTAGATGCCAATGTAATGTTTTTGTGCTTATAAGAATTTAGTGGTATTGACTCAAGATTATTCATCTCCCAGCCCCTATAATAAAAAGCAATCTACCTTTCTTGTAGAGTAAGAAATGCTGGTGATAATAGATAAGATGCACTATGCCCTACCCCACAAAATCAAGACCCTTCCCCTTATTGTTTCTGAGATATCTTGTTTCTTATTTATTTTGCTCCCTAAAAGGAGATTTGCTGGTGACTTTGTGTCTAATCCATGTTTGCACAGCATGTTCTATTACACAATACCCCACAATAAGGGGAGTTATTCCGTATAAACAAAGATTTAAAAAAATATATAGTTTAGCAAGTTAGAAAGCCAGGATTTGGGGGGTGGGGGGAGAATGTCCATATTGGCCAATATTCAGCACATTTTGCTATTTTCCCCTGTTCCTGTCATCATGCTCTGGCATGGGTCTCCCCAGCCATCCAGATGTGAGCAGCTGGAATGAGGTAATGAAGCACCATCCAAGAACAGCATCAGGGCCCACAGGAACTGCGTGAGAGAGGTGCCAGACCTCGATGCAGCAGCGAGCCCAGCTCTAGCAAGGGGGCAGCTTCAGATATGGCCGCATCAATGAGGCCCACTAAAAACAATATTCAGAGGATTTTACTTTGGGGAGGGGAGTCTCCAATAGCTAGGCCTTCCTTACGGAACTGGATCACAAACATCCATCTATTTGCCTAGCCCCAATAAAATAAGCCAAACTGTATTAATATCCTGTGGTCATCACCAAAGCATTTAAGTAGCTAAGGCTTTGCTCTTCAGAAGCCGTGGGCCAATTTCATGCTCAGAACAGTATTTAGTATCCTGAGAAGCCACGAATGAGCAGGGCCAAGAAAGCCCATTGACGTGATCGTGGTTTTGGCTAACCCCATAGGTACCTCCTGTAGGAAGATGTCTCTCATAAGAACCAAAACGAAAGTTTAATTTAATTTTATATGCCTGGCAGATGGCGCAAACAGTAGTGTACGTAGGATATCAGTAAGTCAACCTGGCCCCACAGCTGTGGCAGAAAGTCAAAGGAAGGTGAATGATGAGCAGGAATGGCCTTTCTCCTCCTTCAAGCGACAAGCATTTAGTGGATAGTAACTTCTAACACAGTTTTAAAAAGTTGGGTTTGGAACCAGGAAGCAGGGCCTGAAGGAGTGATCTGATGCCACAGATGGGACCCACTTGTCCCCCTGCTGAGTCTCACTGTCATGATGCCACTCCAGCTGCATGTGCACTCTGGAGCATAAGCACTAAGGATTTTATAAGCATAGCATACCCTGAGGTAACAGTCAATCCGAAGAGCACAGTTGGAACAGAGCTGAACATGGCCACCATGTTCTCCTACATGTTCCAAAGGTTCCTAGTAATTAAAAAGTCTAATTCCTTATAGTGCCTCTTTAAGCATCTTTCCTATTGTCTGAAGCAACTCACCCTTTCAAGATCATCATATTGTTGGAAATCTGTAATTTCCCTGCATTTGTGTTCCCCTCCTTTAAAAGAAACTCTATCATGCTCTGGAATCGCTAACCAGTGGCAGTGAAAAATATACAGGATTGTCAGCCCGAAGGATTGTCCTGGGGTCTCCAGGAATTAAATTAATCTTTAATTAAAGAGTATGTCATGTGGTGAAATCTCCAGGAATACGTCCAACCAAAATTGGCAACCCTAAAAATATGCAAAGAGGAGAAGAAAGCACTCAGACAGTCTCAGAGCAGTCCGCTGCTACATGCAGTCAAGTAACGCTGAAGATGGTTCTGAACCAAGAGTCGTGATCACGTGCTGCTTCGTTTTATTTTTAAAATGCTGCATGCCAGCGAAGTGTACTTACTGTTCTGTACATTTAACTGTTTCTATTTCTTGCTGCAAAGGAAGGACTTTTGTTTTGCACATGCCTTGCGTTCTGAACCTGGCTGAGCAACAGTCAGTCGCAGCATTACTTTAAGGGAAGCTGATCATTCCGAGAGAGAGAAACCCTCTGTCCACCTCCTTCTATGGCCCAAGCCCCTTTCCATGTGCTCTGTCTCCTCCCACTGCCCCTTCATGCTACTTGCTATGCTTGGAACAGCCACCCAGTGAGCATAACCAAGCCCTCCCTCTCTTTTCTCAACCCCCCTTCTAAAAACCCACCTGTTCCACGCGGTGTACCAGCAATAATGTCCTCATGCCTCTGTTCACTGTACTGTACCCGCTTGTGCCTTTAGACTGTAAGTTCTTCAGGGCAGGGATCTTGGTTTTTGTTTAGCATATTTTACCTGTTGTAAAGCGCAATATAAATAATAACGTTAAAAAGGGGCATTGTCAAGTTTAGGCCCCAAAAAATTTAATCCAGCTTTAAATTTGTGTAGTCATTTCAAATTTGTTGGGGCCACCTGTGGTGTTTTACCCTCTCTGTATCAAATTGCACCAGAAGAGAGCTTAACACAACCTCAAGTGCATAGGTCCACCAGAGTGTCAGGGTGATACCTCTGGCTCGTACTATCCACGTACTCAAGCTAGATGACCATAGTGGTCCTTCTAGCCTTAAAAATCCATGAATTCTTGCATGTGCCCTCTAGGACTACAGGATGTGGGCCCTGGATCATCATAACTACAGAGTTATTTAGGTTTATTTGCTATTTATTATTATTTCCTACAATAATGTAAAAGAGACTGGTATTTTTTAAAAGTCAAGATTTTCCATACTGTAAGTTATTATATGTGTGCCCTAAAAGCCAAACAGGCCCTGTTAGCTTTTTCACTTACATGGGATGTCTGACATCTAAATTTTAGAAAAAAGGCTTTACTGTTCTACAAAACAGACAAATTGTAGCTTACCTCTAAAATTAAGGTGTTTAAAATCATCTTTAAGATGAGGGATAAGAGGGTTGAGAGCATGCAAAACAGCATATCAGGTAAATGGGAAACAAATCATTACCAGGTGTAAATGTTTTTTTGATAGAATCTTTGTAAGTGGCTCTGAATGCCTAATGGAATCCAGTGATGATAATGGACAATATCGCATTGTTTACATGATTTGTGTTCACTGGACAGGCAAGAGGGAAAAATTATGTAGGCAAAAAGTTCACCAATGGAATCTATTCACCATGCACTTCCGATGCTTCATTCAAAATCTTCAGTCCTCCATTAAGAAGATAAATATATTGCTAACCACCCATCTAGAATTCCTCTGCTTTTTACCTTACTTCTGAACCCAGGAAAGCTAGAGGGGGAGGAGTAACAGCATTTAAATTGAAGAGGAAATCTCACTCTAGATATCTTTAATTCATCCCTTACAGGCTTGGCTTTTATCCCAAGTTCAAAAAGATGCTTTGAAGAGCAAATGTGCCTCATGTCCTGTAAAATGAGGATACAAAGTAGGATGCTCCTGAACTGCTCTACAAGGGGGTTTCTTTCCTCTATACCCTCTGCAAATCAAATTAAGGAACTGGATTGGGACTCTGAGTTAAATTCACTGTTCTGGCAGATTTTCTTTAGCCCTGATCAAGTCACCTACTATCCCTTAGTTCCCTAACTGTAAAATAGGGATAAAATTTCCTCTTTCCAATAATGCTTTGACTAAATTTTTTGAGGCAGAGATTGTCTTACTAGGTGTTTGGACAGAGCCTTGCCTGATGGATCTTCAGTAGGCTACTGTAACAAATATATGGTGATATCATATACCAGGCAGAAAGGAACATATTTGTTCTGGCTGCAAAGATTTTCAGAGACCTGTTTCAAGCACATACATTCATTAATACTGAGGACAGCTTCAGCCTTTTCAGTGGGGACCTGTATCCTCGAGAGGTCTGGGAAAGGAAATCTGTTTATTCTGGTTTGTCCATAGCTTTGCAAGGCTGGCCGTTGTGGCCAACTTAATTTTTATAGGATGCGACTATTACAGAGTTCCAAACATAACATATGTACGTAATAGAGTGATTATATGCCATAAAGAGAAAGTACGCTTTGTGCCTGCTATTTTCAAATCAAATCAAATCTCTACTCTTTTAACATGTTTTCCTTCTGAAATGGGGACTCACTGGGGAATTTTGTTTCATTTGGTCAAATGACTGTCCCAAGAGCAGAATTTCTGAACCATAAATAGAGGTGTCATATTTACAGACTCAAAAGACCAGACTACAGCTCCTTTAAAATGAGTCCTTCTACTAAAGTTTCTTTGTAGATATCCACTTTCCCATCTATTCTTTCACCAGCATCCTTAAAGACAAAATTATACTAAATTTGCATTACCCAAGCATAGGAATTTGAGCCATTTCAATCCCACCAGATAATCTAGTTCTCCTAAAACAAAGCTCTTATTCCCATGAAAAGACCAAAATCTGCTCATTGACTTGTGCCATCCTGTATTACAGTAGGATTGCAGACTGGGTGAGCTCATATTCCTTGTGTTAAGGTTCTGCTTCTGATTATCATTTGTATTATGACCTAATGACCAATCAACATCAAGGTTTCATTTAAATTATATTTTTACTTCTCCAAGGTTACATTAGGTCAGTGACACAGAGTCATGAAAATAAAACAGGTCTCAAGTCCCAGTTTAGTACTCTGTTCACATTTAGGGGCTTCTGGCAAAGTTCTCTGGCATTCCTCCTCCTTTGCTGGCCCCACTCCTCCCAATTGCAAGTCTCTTCACTCTCTACCTTCTACTCCCACACAGGTGTCTCAGTTCCATGAGTTATTTGGAGCTATCCTGCAGGTTTTCCCTGCCATAAAACTCCAGTGAACATGCAAGCTAGATTTGCACCTTTCCTCCCTCCACCCCTGGAGGATCATGGGCCTGCTCAACTGAGAGACACTTCCCTGGCACGTGGGAGGGCTGTTAGTTAGGACTAGTTCAGTGAGCACGGTATCTGGGCAGGAGTAGGATATTTGAAGTCAATGGAATTTTGAGCTGGAACAGCTGCCCCGAATTTGGGCACCAAGTCAAGCAGAGTTGGAGAACAGAGGGTAAACTGTACAGAACTGCTGCATCAGCATGGAAGAGCCACCCCAACAAGATGTACTGCTGGGGGCCAGATACTTAAATACCTTTAGCGAAGGGAAGGACTAAGAAGGAGCAGCCCAGGTATTAAAGATCTTTTGAACTGCCCCCTAGGGTCAAGCAAGAAACTGTATTCTTAGTTATCGGATTAAGCCATGGACCCTAGGATATTTGCAACATTTTCTGCCCATCCTACTAAATCATCCTGGTTGAGTCACACATCAGTGTATATTGGGAAAGACGTGTAAGCACCCTTAACACTTGCCTTCAATTTATGGTACAAAGAACATGCTATTAAGTACAGTATCTGTCCTGCAAGTTCTACCCTCCTGATTTGTCACTAGATCCCATTCCAGACTTTTTGAGTCACAAAGGCTGGCTCTGCCTTTCATTTTTGTGCTTTCAGAGGTGTAAAAATAGAACATTTCAGGACATCAGTAGTAAATTACTAGACGCTTTTTACTTTGAAGCGATATTAGCTTGGTAACAGCTAATTTTATGTTGAGCATAACCAACTTTATTAATAGCAAGATTCCATCATGATTTAAGAAGTCTGGCTTTCAGCAAGAAGCAGAATGACTATTTTAAGAATCTCAGTTTCCAAACCCCTGAAAATGGTAGTTTTCCCTTCTTTCCAGTATAACAAAATAAACCAAATAAGATATTACAGCTTATATTAGAGGATCAGAGGATCCAAGAACAACAAGTCTGCTAGCCACTAGTGGATATATTAAAACAGTCTGGCATAAGGTTCAAATATCCAGTAGAAACCAGTCTGTAGCTATTGACAGTTCTCATGTTATAATTTGACCTTCATAACTAGATTGCATGCCAGTATGGGTACACTTTTCTTTTGGAAACTATGCTAGGAAAGGGGCCAGTGAGTTCATGAACAGTTGGGAAAGCATTTTATTCTTGGTTTTAAGTGACTAAGGTTCCAAAATTTGTTCTCTGAACTTTAGTCCTTGGGAGGAGATATGGGGATGAAGACCCCATTCCCACCCCACCCAATGCACCTCTGTAAGGAAACATCTGGAGTAGGCAGAGACAGTAGAACCCCAGAGTTACAAACACCTTGGGAATGGAGGTTCTTTGTAACTTGTAACAAGTCAAAAGTTTACAATAGAACATTGATTTAATACAGTTTTGAAACTTTACTATGCAGAATACAAATGCTGCTTTTAACCATCTTCATTTAAATGAAGCAAGCACAGAAAGTTTCCTTACCTTGTCAAATCTTTTTCCCCCCCCCCCCTTTATATTTTCAGTAGTTTAACACAGTACTGCACTGGCTTATATATTTATGTATGTATTTATGGTCTCTGCGGCTGCCTGATTGTGTACTTCCGGTTCCAAGAGAGGTGTGTGGTTGACTAGTCAGTTTGTAATTCTGGTGTTCGTAACTCTGAGGTTCTACTGTAGTTTTAGGCCTTAGACAGGCAACTGCAGTTGAGCAGATCTTATCCATAAAATAATGCAAGATGGTTTTTAGAATGGCAGATTAAAAAGCAGAAGTCTACACTTACAAATGGTAGCCAAATTTTCAAAACTTCACAGTCTTCAACACTAAGGTAGGGAGCCTGATTCCACATTTGTGTGGGCCTAACTTCTAAACTAAGGCATTCAATTATGCCTTTCATAAGTGTGTTTAGTGTCATGAAAATGGAGGGGAAGTGAGAACTCACATCTCAGAGCTCCAAAAGCACTAAGTAAATATTTCATGTTTTTTAAAGACAGAAGAGAGATAGCCCTTTGGAAATGAAGGAATCAGATTCAGATACTCACTGGAGAAACAGCTGGATGTTCCACTTCTCTTTTCCCCCCTAACCCCTCTAAGTTTTAGCACGAATGAAGCCCGGCATTTGGAAGGACATTTAAAGAGGTTCTTTTCCTTAGAGTTGGATGGAGCTGCTGCTGGAGATACTGAACAGTTAAGAAGATCTATTTAGATGTAGTCTGGTTATTGAGTCCCGGGGGCAGGGAGTGGGGAAGCTGGGTTAACTACCTTAAAGATTTGTTTTCTGTAACTGCTAGTTAAAAAAAGAGGTTAATCAAGTTCTTTGGACACATAGTCCCAGGTTAAAATTAAGACTGAAGCGATTACGAGTAGGGCCTAGATTAGTCCTGCCACCATTTGTTTTAAGCTTTCTCCATAGCTATCATATCTCCTTTCTCCCCCAAAGCAACCCCTTTTCCCTGCCTCATTCCCCTGCCAAAGAAACGATCCACACAACATACAAGATCTCTGTCAGGTTGTAAATATAGTCTCCATAAATTCCAAAACCATGGTCATTTATGACTTAAAAGCCCACATGACCCCACTGAATTATTGTAACTATTTCTGGGCCATTTAGGAGACATTCATTCAGTTCCCAGTTTCCTCGTACCCCAAAGCTCAAAGCATGTAAGAGTACACTTAACTTTCATCACATGCTCAAATCCAATGGAAGTTAATGGGATTGAAACATGTGCTGAAGAGCTTTACTAATGTGACATATACATGGGAAAACTTCCTGTTTTATTTGAGAGCATGTTAGCTCTTTTAGCACTTTTCACCCAAGTACTTTTGGGGAGAGTGGATTTCTCAGACTGACTCTATAAAACATTACTTCTTAAAAACACTTTAACCCCCACCCCAAAAACAGAAAATATTTTCACCCACCAGCAAATTACAGTCACTCTGGGATGGCACACAGCTGCTGTTTGACAACTCATCTTACACAGCTATCTAATTGAAATTCATTGATTCCAAGCCCAGAAGGGACCATTGTGATCATCTAGTCTGACTTCCTGCATCACACAGGCCATAGAACTTCTGCCAATGGCTAGGTATTCTCATCCTTAAAAATGTATACCTTATTTACAGTTTGAATTTGTCTAGCTTCCACTTCCAGCCACTGGATCCAATTATACCTTTCTCTGCTAGATTGAAGAGCCCATTATTAAATATTTGTTCCCCATGGAGGCACTTCTAGACTGTAATCAAGTTACTCCTTAACCTGCTGTCTGGTAAACTGAATAGATTGAGCTATTTGAGTCTATCACTATAAAGGCATGGTTTCTAATCCTGTAATCAGTCTTGTGGCTCTTCTCTGAACCCTCTCCAACTTATCAACATCCTTCTTGAGTTGTGGGCACCAGGATTCCTGCAGCAGTCGCATCAGTGCCAAATACAGAGGTAAAATAACCTCTCTATTTCTATAGAGATTCCCCTGTTTATGCACCCCAAGATCAAATTAGCTCTTTGGCCTCAGCATCACACTGGGAGCTGATATTGGGCTGATTATCCATGACACCAAATCTTTTGAAAAAGTCACTGCTTCCCAGTATAGAGTTCCCCATCCTGGAAGTATGACCTACATTCTTTATTCCTAGATACACTTACATTTAGCTGAATTAAAAACGCATATTGTTTGGTTACACCCAGTTTACCAAGCAATTCAGATTGCTCTGAATCAGTAACCAGTCCTCTTCAGTATTTACTACTTCCCAATTTTTGAGTCATCTGCAAACTATCAGTGATGATTTTATGTCTTCTTCCCAGTAATGGATAAAAATGTTAAATAGCACATGGCCAAGAACTGATCCCTGTGGGACCCCACTTGAAACACATCCACTTAATGACAACTCCACATATACAATTACATTTGGAAATCAATCCATTAGCCAATTTTTAATCCATTTTGCATGTGCCATGTTAATTTTATATCATTCTCGTTTTTTAATCAAAATGGCAAGGTAGGTATTTAGACAGGCAGAATTTGACCATCCAAACTGAAATTCACTCAGAACATCTTTACCTTTGTGAAAAGCGTGATGGGATCTTTAATGACCTAGCCAAGATTCTCACCCCTTCTGAAGAAAATAGGGGATCGATCCTCAGTGATCCAAGAGGATCAGGTCAGATTAGTTAATCTAAGTATAGCACATAAACTACCCATCTCATAATATGTTATCATCTCTCCAACAATTAATAGCCCTGTGTAAGCAACTTTCGTATTAGCAATACTTCTTGCAACTTCTAGTAATCACAGTAGTCCATTTGAATCTTAGTCAAGAACATTTCCTTGAGGGACATCACTACTTACTCGTAAGGAGAATCCAAAGAGTTCAAGATACTGCTTTCCAGGTGTCAGGAGGATTTTAACACCAATTAAATATTGCATGTAAATCTTAAAAGCTAAAACTACATCCCCAACTGTAGTGAAAACAATAATAATAAAGATAAATCCATGCTATGGAAAAATTTACAGCTAGCCAGTCAGAGGAGAGGTGGAAGAGTTAATCAGTTTTTAATGCAGTTCATCTGGGTTTGCTTTGCTGCCAAGATTTTATCGTGTCTGAGTTTGGATTTTGTTTTTAATTTTAAAGCTAAGTGTCCATGCATATGGGTACATGGTATGTGTTTTGCTGTCAGAGAACATTTATTTGCACTCTTATGGTGCCTGTCATCTGATATTACAAACTGCTTCAAAGGTGGATCGATATTCTTCAGTAAAAGTGAACATGATTCTCAAGGCACAGACAGGTTAAATGACTGCCAAGCATAACAAAGAACGTAACAGAGTCTGGAACAGAACTTACATCTCCCAGCCCCATGCTTTAAATACTAGATAATGCCTCTTCCCTACAGGATATAAAATGACAAATCCTTTAAGTTGTTATTTATTTGTGTAGTTTGAGATCCATTCAAATTCTCCCCCCATATGTTTTCCTTAACCCGCATACCTAAGAACAGCTTTCCCAAATGGAAATAGCAAGGTGAAGTGGCCCTTATATTTGCCAGATTCACAGCTTTTCTATGCTCCCCTGCATCCGATGCCCAGGGTTGTTTTCATGCCAAGTCTTTTCAGTCTTATCTTGCAGCACAAGATGCTGAAATCAGTACAGGAATACATGCTCTGATTTAGATCACCCCACTTAAATATTTATAGGTAATGCTGAGTACTTGCTGAAGTCTGAATAGCCCTTCCTGCAAGTATTCACAGGAGGTGCAAGAATTGCCTAGGAGAGCGTATCTCTTGTCCCCAGTCAGCCCCACACTCCCAACAGGAGTACCCCATCCACACCTGTAGCTATGACAGAAAAGATTGTAATTACGTCCTGCCCGTGGAAGGATGAAGCAGGATGGCCATAGGGATATAAGAAAGTCTGACAAATGCCTCAGGAAGCAGTGTGTATTTTAAAAAATAAAATAATAAATCACACACAGGGTAGCCAGCAGGAGTCAGCCATGGGGGGCACACGGTCACCTGTGCCGCACGCACACTCATTTCACCCTGAGCGAACATCCCACCTCCCAGGACCAGCGCCTCTTCTTATCCAACCAGTCCTCCTATCGTGCTGCTTCCCTACTGCTGGGAAAAGAGCTTTGATTCTTCTGCTGTAGAAAAAGATTCCAGTGTCCGGTCTGCCAGGAGCAGAGAAGATACAGTTCCTTTGTTCTGTGGGCAAGATGAGGCAGCCCTCCCTGTCATACAGGTTGTTGAAAATATTAGCATAGTATGAGTCAGCCCAGACTACGCTAGTGTTTTCTGCCTTTGCTACATGCCCAGGGCTTACAGCAGGGGTTCTCAACGTTTTTCCTGCTGAGGCCCCCCGACAACAGCTATTAAAAACACCAGGGCCCAGTGGGGGCAGGGCCGGGGGGACCTTGGGCATTAGCATAGTTTTACGTCTATTTGGGGGGGGTGGAGGAAAGAGCTGGCGGGGCTCGAGCCAGCTCCGTACAGTGGGGTCCAGGGAGAGAGCACCACCTCCACCCCAACTCACTCAGGAGGTCACCCAGCCTCTCTGGGCTGTGGTGGGATGCAACCAAAAAATATAACTCAAAGGGGGGACTCATTTCAAAAAGTCTGAAAATAGCCCAGGGTGCAGGGAGAAGGTAGCTAGGGGCTATGTGCATGCAGGTGGATAGCTCAGGGTGCATGGCGGGGTAGCTGGGGCTGGGTGCAAGCAAGAGGGTAGCTCAGGGTGCAGGCAAGGTGGGTAGCTGGGGCTGTGTGAAGTAGGGGAGTAGCTCAGGGTGCAGGAAGGGGGTAGCTAGGGGCTGTGTACGGGTGAGGGTACTTCCAGTGCGGCTCCCAGCTTCGGGGTGGGGGCACAGGGAGTCCTGACTCCTGGCGAGGGGAGGTTTGCCGGCTTCAGAAGGGGAAGACATTCCAAGTCTTTACGAAGGACACCAGCCAGTGCTCTGCTCACATGCCCCACTGAAGCTAGAAGGTTGCTGAAGGAACAGAAGCTCAGTTTGGAGAGGAAAGGTCATGGGTTTCTCCACAGAACATTAATGCTGTGCATGGATACAACGTACCGTATGCGCCCACAACAGGATGGTTAGTATGGCCTCACTGCACCGTTGCAGCTCTGCCCACCCAGTTCCTAACGGTGCAAGTTGCATTGGTGCAATCCTGGAACATCGCCGAGCTTGATGTGTCAAGGCAGAAAAATCAAGTCTCAAACCTCCGGAATCATCACAGCACTTTCATTATTAAGAGGAGAAACCAGAGTATCTAATCTAGGATAAATGTATAGTTTTCTTATTAAAGCCATGTGGTTTTAGGCATGTTTCTAAAGCAGCTTCAGATAGTGCTAGTCAGACATCAGAAAGGTTCAAAACCCAATCTGTTATTCAGATACGACTTTTCTCTTGCTCATTCCTGATTTGTAAGTTATTAGAAATATCTATCTACAGTACAAGTAGGAGAGAGTGAAGTATGATGGGTTCACTGTAAACAATGAGGAGGTGGAAGAAATGAATGGTTGGTACATGCTTGAAACAGACTGACAGTGGTTCCTGCATTGGAGTTAGGGTTGCCAACCCCCCAGGATTGCCAACCCCCCTGGAGTTTTCTGGAATCAGCATCAATCTCCCAGTGACTATTGAAAGGAATCCAGGAGATTTTAGTAGGATATTTTCAGAAAAATAACATTTTGTCATGTTGGAAAAAGAAATCTCCCGAAATAGCTTCAGTCAGAGTTGGCAACCCTAATTGGAGTCAAGAAAAGAAAACTGAATTGTAAGTCTTTTGGGGCTAGGGCTGTATTTTTGTTGTGTGAGTGTATACTGCACCTTGTCCATGGCTGGGGCTCCTCAGCCCCACCACAATGCAAATAATAAAAAATTTAAAAGAAGTTGACTTTAATAAATCTTAGCATAATCCCCTGAAAACCTTTCTTGTGTTTGAATGGCACGTATTCACCTAAAGACATTGCTGTAAATGCTTTGGTTTGAATGGGATTAATACAAAAAAATGTTTGTACTACTGGTGGTCCATTAAAGCTAATAGACCTGGCCGTCGTCTTCAAAGTCAGGAGAGTGTCAACAGTGACAAGGACACACAAAAGCATTTTTTGTTTTAGTGATTTTGAGGGAACCTGAAGTTGAGCTCTGCAGTGAGGAATTTCAGCTGGTGTTGCAATAAGCGCTGGAAAGGTTTTGATAGATGCGGATTTTGTGATAATCTTTCCCTGTTGTACTTTATGGTATTATCCTCAATCTTTTTTCCTTCCCTAATTCCAGTGAAACTATAGCACCTCAACAATGAATGCATCACAAGGCCTAATTTACCGTAAATCTTTCCAACAGATTCTCTGAGAAGTTAGTGAGTTAGTGACTCAGAAGTAATATCTGTGGAGCTGCAATTTAGTATAAGTAATACTTCCGCAACATTTTGCATCTCCAGGGCATTTTACAAACATTAATGATCACAACTCAGAGTTCAAAGTCTATCAGAGCTGTGATTAGACATCCTGACTCCCAGTCCCACACTTAACCCAGATCTAATCCTCAAATGCAGATTAAATGGATCCCATACTTACACTAGTTTACCCAAGGCCCTTCAAATGCAGAGCATGGCTAGCAAGACTACCTTCAACCCTGTATATTCTTGGCCATATCATCAAAAATACGTACTCAAGAACATGTGCACCCATTAACTGCATATTTGCAAAAACTTGTATTTACCAGGGTAGATAGGTAAACTGCATATTTAAATTCCCAGTTGTACAAGCAGATGCAGGACTTTGTGCTTGTAAATGAGGGTATCTGTCAGTTCTGTAGCTACATTTTGGGTGACTTTAAAAATTGCTTCCCCCTCATGCCAAAGCAGCAAACAGAGGCTTGGAAGCCAGATGTTGAGTCTTTAACAGGTTAAGTTTAGGAAAATGCCCCCACCCATAAATTATGATGGCTATATGTAATTTGGACAGACTATGTACTCTTGCTTTATACATTACAGGCTACAATAGTATTATCAAGCTTGCTTGGTGGTGGTTGTTGGAGGAATCAAGCTTGCACCATAAAGGGTGGAACTGCTCTAAAAATAATGACATACTGTAGAACTATAAGAGAAAACCCAGGTGGGAGACTGTCAGAAAGAATTGGCAAACGTTTGAGTGCTCCCTTGAATGTAGCCAGGTATCTGTTGCTAGCCATCACCTGCATTACTTTCACAGGGCCCGATCCAAAGACTATTGAAGTCACTGGAAGGACCTTAATTAACTTCAATGAGCTTTGGCTCAGGTCCTCGGTGAGTAGTGAATAAATGAAGACTCTTCTGATTAAAGCAGCTCAGCAAGAGGTGAGAAGTCTTGTTTGCAAAGGACAAACACCTGGCCTCTTATGCCAGAATTCTTTAGCCCAAAGAGGCTAAAAGGGAGCCAAAACCTGCATACTGCTGACTATTTCCATGCATATCTCTAATTATAAATTGAACATGACAGATTCTCTTCTATTTAACATATTCTTGCTTTAAGCCTCTCTTATTGGTTCAATTTAGTGACAAGTAAAATCTTGTTTAAAAACTCTTCCGGAAAAGAACATGGTATAAAATCAGAAACTGTTTAATTAAAAACATGGTCACATTAAAAAAAAGTAAATTTAGCCTAAAGAAGAACAAAAACGAAATTTACTTTTTAAAAGTAAGAGACGATTGTCAAAGTTTCATCTTTAGCTGGTCATGATGTTTTAGAGAGGTGCTAGAAAGATCTTGAAAAATTGCCTCCCTGTAATGCATCTATTCACTGGATTTATGGTCTTATTAAAGTGTGGCCTTTATCTAAAATTATATTCTTTATGCTAGCATATCAAAATAATAGGGTGGTGCTTTAAATCATGTCTACCCCAAGCTGCAGCAGTAACATTTCCATACACTCGGCAGTGTACAAAAGGATAGACAAAAATCTCTACCCAGCTGCTTACTTGGCTTGCATGAAGATGCAGGACAACAAAGGTTGTAGTGAACGGGTTCACCTTGAGGTATATGATCTTACTGTCCCAGATCTACAGATGTATTTAGGCACCTAAATCCCAGTTTTAGGCATCACCGTCACCCATTAAACCCCCACAGAACCCTTTCCTGCTTTACTGTAGGCAAAGCATAGTAACACTGATTTTTTTTATTGCTCTCCAGGGATGTAGTCTTACTGATTAATAAATAAGGAGTAACAGAACACTTTAAAAAATTCAGGTTGAAAGCTTTAAATTAAACCTAAATGCTCATAGTTGTGGGAATTTCTACCATACACAGTTATGGAACGTTAAAACTTTAAGTGAAGAGACATTTGCCAAGAATTAGCTTCATAATCAATCCGTCTCAGATTACACTATACACATTTCTCTTGGGGGGATCTACCATCACGGGGGGGGGGGGAGGGCGGAATGGCAGTCATCCACATCAATACATAGCACTCTTCAAATATTAGATTTCAGATTTGTTCTAATTAAGGGTAGTCATTCAAATCCCCACAGTCATTCCAGATACTTACTGTCAATGAAGTCCAGTGAATAGAAAACTGGACCATAAAACAACCTGGGTTCTATTTCCTGTGCTGCGATTGACTTTGCTTAGCAGACCTTCACCTCTGTGCCTCAGTTTACCCATCTGTAAAACAGTGCTAATACCTGCCTCTCTCAGCAAAGTACTTTGGAGATCTATGCATGAAATGCACTATGGAAGAGCTAAATTTTGCTAAGATTATTCTTTTCCAAGTTTGGGGGCCTTGTTACTAGATCTTGGCCAAAAATCTAGACTAGACATGCTAGCAATGACGGGACTGCTCTGAGACTAGGTGCTGGCATTTTAATCACATCATTTTAGTGTGTTCAAAGCAAGCCAAGATAACAGCAGCTGGTCTACACTAGCACTCACCACTGCTGGCACTGAGTTGTGAGTATTCTCCTCTTGCAGACAACTGATACCAAGACTGTCAGATTTCACTTTTTCCATGCACATCCCACCTTGAGAAATGATTGCTATTATATCCTATTCACAAGAAAAGCCAAATACTTTTAGAGATAAAGTAAACCAAACTTGCACAGCTAATATGGCTTGGCTTCCATACTCCATTTTATAGCCATGGAAAGAATAAGTGAAAGTGATCACTGATATCAGGAATGTCAAAGTTAGCATGCTCCTCCCAAACAAGTTTTAGGGAGGATAGTAGGAAGCATAAGGTGAATGAAAGAGTTAAAGAAGTTATATTCTGCACTTCATCAACTGAAGCAGAGTTTTGGCTGCAGTGATAGGTTTACTGAAAAACCACAATAGTACTGTAATGAGACTAAGTTATGATTGGTCATACTATCAAGCCCCTCCTGAAATCAGACTAAATTATTGCAATAGGAAGACATCATAGCAGATTTTTTTACATGGTATCCCTCTGCACAGTATCATGTCCCTTCCTTTTTCTACTACACTGATTTAGGAGTGTCCAGATGAAAAGTGATTTTTCCCCCTTGTTTTTAAACATTGTTGTGGAATTGAAGGGGCAGTTTGACCATGTTCTCATTTGAGATGTAGTCACTTCCCACTCCCACAAGCTTCAAATTTATTCAGTCTAGGGGGAAAAAAAGTTTCCAGGCAACAGATTTAGTGAGTTGTGAAATAGTCTCACAAGTAAAGCCTTGAGATCCCCATCATTGAGTCATATAGAACTAGATGGGACAAGGGACTGAAATATATGCTATAGAAAGCCATCCTGTATGGGCAGCAGGATGGTCAAGGTCTTTATCCATCTAACTTTTAGGATTTTTAAAAAACTTGATATGAGCCAATATTAAATTGTTTTTTTAAACCCTTTCCTATTTTGGGGCAAAATACTTGCAGCTGGTTGGCATTAGCCAGTTTCCCCAATGATAATCAAGGGAAATCATTAGTGTAAATAATTTTGCAATAAAGTTTCTTAAATGTCTTAATATGGTCCATTCCTTAGACAGTTTTGAAGAAGTCTTTCCTTCTAAAATAATTATGTGAAACAGTTTCCAATCCAGCTCCCTCGAGCAAGCTTGGCTGCGTTTTCAAATGCCTTAGATGGAGGTTTGATATTCTATCAGCCATATTTCTGGTATTTGCAGGGCATAATAGTTTATTATTGTCTCAGAGAAAGCTGAAGGCTTCATTTTGCAGCATATAGGTCCTGATTCAGCAAAGCACTTAAGTGTGCGCTCAAGTCCCGGAAGTCAATGCTGAGCCCAAATACACTTGCAATTTTTCCATCCTTCCAGCCAAGGCAGGTGGGTGTTGCTACTTCTGGAGTCTAGCAGTCTCTCTTCTGGATTGTTCAGGTAGTAGTCGATACAACAATATGAGGAACCACTCTAAACTCTAGAGGATGAGAGAGGACTTCTACTGGCTACCTCAGTTTCAGACAGTGGTACATTTAGCTACTTAATAGTTATGTCTCTCCTTTCTATGTACTGCAATGTTCAAACTAAGGACACTAACGAAGAGCATGCCCGACAGCATTACACAGGGACAGACAGCCATTTTGTGTTTAATTCTAGGCATACTGTTAGGCTACACGCACACTCTGCCGTCTCATGGAGGCTAAACTTTGGTTGCCCCAAATTTTGTGGGTCTCGAAGGCTGAAAAAAGGATAATTCTGACAACTTCTGTTGTGTGTAGGTAAAGAAGCTTCCTCCAGTTCTCACACAGTCCAACCTTTTGATAGAATACCACGCTCGGAGGCAGCTACTAGGAGATGGGAGACCGTGCAGTGATTGATGAGAGATATGAATCAACTGAAGAAGTGGCACCACAACACAAAATAGCCAAGGGACAGATTCTGATACCCCTCATGGTCCCCGCCTGAAATGTTCCTCTGAAATAGGAAGTTTCTGCCACACTGGTGATGAGGAGCGGCATGCAGTTTTCATCCTCCAAATTCAGTTGTCAGGGAGTAGAGCATGAGGTACCTTTGCCCTCAAAGTCCCACTACCGGAGAACAGGGAGAAATGAGGGGGGATGTCAGGATCTAGCCATCTTTTCCCACCACCTCCACCCCACAGCAGAGCAGTTCAGCATAAGGTATCTCAAGGGGTAGCATTAGGTATTACATGTGCAACAGAGGCAAAACTGAGCAGTTTAAGTCCAAGTGGGAGGTTAAAGTTGAAGCTGTTGGGGTTGCTGTCACTCCCAGTAGCACTGAGCGTGGCTCAAACTTGTATGTACAAAGTCTTGTATGTATTTGGTTCCAACTAGGAGTTCTGCCCATACAGTTTTCAAGACCATGGAAGAGGCTATGATAGGTAGCCAATGGCTCCAGAGCATGTCTCTTTATAGAAAACAAACTAGATGCATCCCTGCTTGTAGGTGTCCTCTCAGTGCAGAAGCCGTACATTGTGACTTCCAGCCCCTGTAACTTCCAACAGAAACTACCTTCATGAATTTTTACATTTTATCTTTATTTTCTAGCCAAGTGACCTATACTATCTTCTGGAACTAAATAAAGGAGACATCAGATATGACCCTAGGGAAACTAATCTTTCCTTATGCCAAGGCTTTGTCAAGCACTAGTGAAAAACAAACAAATAAAAAACCACCACCAAAGTTATATGGGGGGATCAGAGGGAGGATTGGGGACCTTAAACAATTCTACACAAACTTTATAAGCACTAAGCATAAGAGCTGGGATTGTTATATAATTGGGGTGTTATGAAAATATGGCACTAAGTCGAAAAAGCAATATTGGTCTCTCCCTCTCTCTACACACACACAAAATATGCTCAATGAGTATTCCAGACTAAGGAATCTTTAAAATTATATCATCCTGGACTGGTTTATTTTCAGAAGAAAAGTTAGCATTTTTCCCTTAGAAAAAATAGTATTTCCTTTAACCAAGCTACTTTATAATAGCAATAAAATACTCCAGGGTGTGGTGATTAGCTGTCTAATAATCACCACACTGATGGTGAATGAAGTCATGTGTCGCAGCACAGCATAGGTGTGGCAATTCTAGACAGCATCACACATCCTGTTGTGACTTATTACTTAATAAAAAGAGCTGTTACCAACTTTTTATGGTGCTGAACTCTGAAATAACTTTACATATATAGTACCATGTAGTCAAGGAGCAGGGCAGGGAGGGAGAAAAAGCTGTGCATGTGTAATTAGGTCCAAATATGTAAGAAATAAGCCTGGGAGAGGATTTATAAGACGTGATAGCAGATTTCCCCCAGACACATCAAAGAAAGTTTTTCTTTTGATAGGATTCCCACAATATGCACTGTTTTTTCTCCCCTGCACCAGACAAGCATAAATCTGTGTAGGGTTTTTTAAATTTGTAGACCATTACATACTGTATTTTAAAAAGCAAAGTCACTGCTTAATTTAGCTCAGTACAGTTAAAGCTTGTCAGAGCATTTTTGTCAAAATATGCTGTTAGATTGAAGCCAAGATGTTTCGTGGAGACATCATCAACTACAACAGGAAGATTCCTGAGATCTAGGGTGAATTCTGGTTACTTCTGAGAGGGGAGAGAGTAATCAAAAGCCTGATCTTTTCTTTCCAAAATGGACATTTAGACCATTCCATTTAGTGAAAACTTTTGAAATGTTTGCGTTCTGATGCGGAACAAAAACAAAATTTGCAACTTTGAAAGTGGTCACAGCTTAGCGTTGTTGTACTCCCCCCCTTCTCTAGAATTACCGTTTTCCTTATTCTACTAAAGTTCCTTACTCAGTGTTAGAAGATAGTGACCCTGACTCTTTACCATTGTCACAGGACAATAAATTGTCTGAAAAGGGGCACCTGCCTTTAAAGGGCTACTTACTTTAACAAAATAAGTCGCTGCCTTTTATTAAAAAAAAAAGAAAAGAAAGGTTTTGAGGGTGGGTTTTTTGTTTAAAAAAAAAACCAGCTCAGCATGCTAGCTCAAGAGGGATGATTTGTGCATGTTCTGGATCTTCTATCCAGAAGAGGAACTAGAAGCTGCAAGTTAAGCAGACTGTACAATTAACCAGGTCCTTCAAGTAGCTAGGATACCTAGCTTACAAAATATGCAGAATGGTAGAAATGGCTGTGAACCATTTTAAAGTCTTTCCTTTCCCATACTCCCTTCAAAAAAGTTGCGTTACCCTATTCATGTTGTTATCTTCAAGCCAAGCAGCTACAGATTGGGGAAAAAAAGAAAAAAAAATTATGCCCCTGCATTACGGCTGATGATAAAATGGCCTTATTTTATTTAGTTTAAGTACATAAGTATGCCACTCTTACATAACTAATTTCAGTACTGGGGCTAAGGCAATGAGTCACTGAAATGTCTCATCAAAATGTAGCAGCTGAGAGATGGAACTAGGTTATTTTGTTAGGTTTGTTTTGGGTAATGGAGTGGAATTGCCACCAGAATATTAATGTTACACAGATGTGAAACTGCAATAGACGCAAGTTAGTCTTTTCACCACATTTACCTTCATTAACTGCCATCTCTGTTCCAATTTCATGACTACATTAAACACGATAAGCTATGTTTCTTTGAATTTCCTGACTAGTGCCTGTTCGCATCACACTATAATTTTAACATTGAGGTTTTAACTTGCACCATTATGAGGGTGAACAGAAAGGCTAGGCTGTGAATCAGGGCTGAAGCAGTACAATTCACTTCAGATTTCCTTGCTTTGTATCACAATTTGAACATTTCATTTCTTCACTCCCAAACCTCATTCTTCTATTAGAAAGAAAGGAATTTTTTGGTTAAACATCCAATTCACCTGAGTAATGGCAACTTCTTTTGGAGTGTCAGTTTCTCATATAAACTATAGTCCAGGCTGTTTACTTAAAAAACAAACCAAAAAACCACACACACACCCCTCAACCTGGAGGGCAAAGAGGCCAGAACTGTAGGTAATCATAAAATACTCTGCATATGTACAGTGCCTTTTTTAATCCAAAAATCTCAAAAACACTTTACAAAAATGGCAAAGTACAATTAGGTAAGAGGGCTAAATCATTTGGCATGAGGGAACAGGGTGCAAAGCTGCTTCAGTATCATTACAGTTTATTACACATTTATTGGATGTCCTTTGTAAAACAAAAAACAAAAACAAACAAAACCTTAGGAATGTGTGTGTAGGTAGCAACTTGGATTTTAAGATACAGTACCTCATTTGTTTATTGCAAGCACCATGCTCTTATGGGACACCTTTGTGTAGATTTTCTGTAATACAGATTAATTTATTTAATGGATGAATATTGTATACAAAGCTAATCTGAAATCCCGGTTATTTAACTTTGACTAGTAGCTATGCTCATAATTATTTCAAAGGAATAATAAAAATAGCTTTGAGAAAATGTAATTAATCCAGGATATAAAATAAATCAATTGTCAAGCTAAAGAGGATAGAACAACAATTTATGAGTCTTCAGAAGAGTACAAGGACTTAAATTTATTTAAAAAAAATTAAAAACACTTGTATGCATCTCAAAACAGACCAATGAAGATTTTCTTCTTAAGCACAAGAGACAGAGTCTGGTTAGTTAAGCATATTGCTTTTATGGGGGTGGTACATTGTCATCATCAAATGCCTGATATGTCACATGGTGCCCTTCTTTAGAAGTATGTGTTGGAACTGCCCAATCCTAACTGAAAAAGTGAGACTAGGACAAGTGAAGTTTTAGAATCCCATAATTGCCCTTAAAAAAAACCCCATGCACTAAGTTCAATGGACCTTATTACAATTTACAGGGAATTAAAAGAGATGATTGCATGCTTTAATATTTCATGCCTGCAATGCAGACAGTTATTTTCAGTCATTCGTCTGAAATCATCACAAAGTGAAAGTCTGCTCTATGTCATCTCACACTAGCCAAACCATCTTTCAAACCTTGAAGTTCTTCCCATTTTCAGACATAGGATTTCTCACCCTCTACCCCAAACTATTAATTTAGAAAGCTCAAAAAGCGCGGAGTCCTAGCAGGACAAGGACTTGCTTTGGGATACCAACTATGGCAAAATGCAGTATACATTCACTATTGCGTAAGTAAAATTAAGAATATTAATGTTAGAAAGTCAAGCACTCAGACCTTGGGAAGTGCCAGAATTAAGGTTCATGAGCAACGTTAATTTGGCCTCTTTGTACATATACATTACAATAGTTTAATTCCATGATCACACTTCTTTCCTACTGGACCGCTGCCTCATTCAATACCCAGGATGTATGGTGCTCAGTGAATGGGTAGCGATTCAAATTTTCTTTGTATTCTCACCATTCAATGCGTCCCCCTACATCTTATTTATTGCATACCATTTAAACCCTGCACTGAACATAGAATTAGTCTCCTCATGGGCTTTTCTATGATTGTGAAACATTCATACTAAAATGATTAACATATTTATCATTATAACACCCCATGTGCTAAAATGATACTCTCTCTGCCCCCATTCCCGATCTGCAAACTGAGATTAAGGCCAGAATTGTTAAGTGCCCACCTTAAAACCCCTATGGCCTGACTTTTCAGTGTTCTTGGCATTTTTTAGTCATTTATCTGTTCAGAGCACAGGGAGATGCAAATGCTCAGAACTTCTGCAAATCAGATCCCATGAGTCTCAAGTTGGACAGCCCAAAAGTTAGGTACATAGCTATTATCCAGCTGTGAACAATTTGGTTGAAGTGACTAACCCAGCAACACCGAGGAACATTGTGGCAGAAGCAGGGATAAAATGCAGTTCCCCAGCATGGCACTCAATTGCCTTAACCACAAGATCATCCCCTTCCTGTATGGTTTTGTGTCATTCACTGCACACTTTCCATGTTCTGCACGGGGAACACCAACAGGTCCTACAGACAATAGCCTAATTCACTACACAACTTTGATTCATTCCCTCAGTATTGTCCATTTATGCACTGAATAAGGAAGGGGTCCTCTGGAAAAAATACTATATGATTGTGTAATTAATGCATAAAAAGGGGGGTGAATTAAGGTTACATGAGGTAATAGCTTTCTGCTGGTGAAAGAGAACCTTTCAACCTTACATAGAGCTCTTCTTCAGATCTGGGAAAGGTACTCAGTGCACAGGTAAATACAGCATAAGGAGTTAACACATGTTGTAAGAGACCATCCAAGATGGAGTGGGAAATTAACGGATCTGCAGTCATAGGACACAGGAGGGTTAGTTGGTTACTGATTATTGTAATCGGCTATAAATCCAGTGTCTTTATTTAGTCCATGATTTTTAGTGTCTAGCAAAGTTATAAATTTAAGTTTCCAGGCTCATCTTTTAAAGTTGTTATGCATCTTTCCTTTGAGGACAAAGGACTAAGAGGTCAGATATGGAGTGGTCATTTGTGAAAAGTGTTTGCACATGGCTGATATGGTGTTTTTGTCTCTCTAATTCATCTGTATGAGTTCATTTGGGAGTGTAGCAATTGACTGGTTTCACCCACATAGTTGTTATTGGGGTACCTAGTGCAGAGTATGTTGCAATAGGCACGTGTAGAACCCATTGACTTTGAAAGGCATGTTGTGGGAGGTTTTGATAGTCATAACAGTGGAGATGTGACTGCAGGTTTTGCATCTGTTGTTACAGCAGGGTCTGGTGCCACTGAGTTGGTATGCCTTGGTCCATGGGTGTTTCCTTCTGATGATGAGCTTCACGAGTCTGGAAGG
This sequence comes from Lepidochelys kempii, assembly GCF_965140285.1. NCBI lineage: Eukaryota > Metazoa > Chordata > Testudines > Cheloniidae > Lepidochelys > Lepidochelys kempii. The sequence goes on along the minus strand of NC_136394.1, from coordinate 17,449,010 downwards.
TTAACTGCGGCATTTCAAAACTGCTTAGCTTTTGCATCCTTAACGTTCTTTTAATAAAGGCTTTTTGTAATTTTCTAAGTTTTAAAAAAAAAAAAAACCCTCAAAAGCCAGAAATTCAACCATATGGAACCCTATTGCCCCGCCTTCCTCTTCTCCCCCCACCACACACACAAAGGGCATCAGCAGGGTTGGAAACTTTAGATCCACAGCAAACATCTCTATCACTTGAGCTGAGTATCAGCTCTCCACTCGAGGGGTGTTGTAATAATTGGGAATACAAATTTACCCTAAATATAAGCTTAACTGTAAAAAGATAAAACAAGTGTTGATGAAAAATAGGTCAAGTTGCTTTCAATAATTTTATAAACAGGTGCAAATAGGATGACCAGATGTCCCGATTTTATAGGGACATTCCCGATATATGGGGCTTTTTCTTACATAGGCACTTATTACCCCACAACCCTGTTCAGATTTTTCACACTATCTGGTCACCCTAGATGCAAGAGAACCAGACAGAGACTAAATTACTCCAGAAACAAAAAAGAAGGCCTCATTGATATACTTCAAGGACTATGTTGAAATCATGCTTAGTAAAAACAGAAGATGTGGAACCAGAAATTAATGAGCCAAAAATCAATGGGTTAGATATTAGGCCTAATAGGAAGACAAAATAATGAGAGGATGGGCTATTCCACCCAACACTCCTTTTTTTGAGTCCCTATTTAAAAAAAAAAAAAAAAAAAAAGGGCTTTGGAAGGAAAAGAGGGAAGAACAGAGAGAGGCTATTGAAGCAAGCTTCACCATTACAGCGGCCACCCCCACCATATCCTGGAACCTCAGGCCTTTTTCACCCTAATCATAAGAGATGTCCTGACCAGACCAGACCAGGCCAGAGGGACTCAGATAACATCACCACCTCTACCATCTCCAGCTGAATCCCAACCACCACCTGGGATGAAACTTTGGGCTGGACTACCCTATGGGGGTGAAATCGATCTAAGTTACGCAACTTCAGCTACGTGAACAACGTAGCTGAAGTCGATGTACTTACTGTGGTATTTTCACTGTGGTGTGTCGACGGGAGACACTCTCCCGTTGATTCCCCTTGCGCTTCTCGTTGAAGGGGAGTATCAGAGTCGACACTAGAGCGATCAGTGGTCTATTTATCGCATCTATATGAGATACGATAAATCGACCCCTGCTAGATCGATTGCTGCCCATTGAACTGTCCAGTAGTGTAGATAAGCCCTTTAACAGCAGCAGCTCATCTCAACTAATCTTCCTTTCCTTTCCCCGATAGGACAGTTATTCCCATCTTTGATACCATCTAAGTCTGAGACTGTCATACAAAGGGGGTATTCCTTCTTAAAATCCTCTCTCTAGCTAAAGGGGAAAGGAACAAGAAATGTCTTACTTTTACATTGCAAATGCTCTAACTGTTTTTTCCTCTTTTCTATATCTTTAATGAAAGGTTAAAAGGATTGATAACAGCATGCTTGTCATGGTACAAAGCAGGCTGAGGTCTCTGTATACCAAACTTTGTTTAACCCTGTTTAATGTTGAACAGTGACTAGGTTATGTTAATACCTTTGGCTCATTTATTCCATCTAAATGAATGCAACATTTCTGGCACCCAATGTAGGGCTTAAAGGGTTAATACATACTCAGAAGCTGATACCTTGGCAAACAATTTGCCAATTGTTTTCAAAGCTGGTTATGAAATTCTTAAATGTCTTGAACTTGTTTGAGATAAGAATGCAAAGCGAACTGTGTATGTTTTTTGCCTTTTTTAAAGGAGAAGGTTAATTGTTTTAAAGTTCTTTTAAAAAATGTTAAGTGTTTTATTAATTTTTTTCTTTGATTTTGAAGTTTGTAGTTTGTAGTTTTTGTAATTGGTAATAATTTTGAAGGTTTAGTGGGGAAAAAAGTGTTTTTAACAAAATCAAAAGTGGTAAAAATGAAGTGTTCTATATTTTTGAACATTACATTACTAACACAGACTTCTATTAAAACAACATATTGGCTGACTCTCCCTTGTTAACAAAATGACAGCAAATTCAGGGCTGCTAATGCACAGACTGACTCAACCAGAATCAAGGACTCTTGCAACTCTAAACTTTTTGGAGATTATTCTGTTTTGTTTGAGCATTTTTTTTTCTTATTGTCAAAAAGAAAAGATTTTTTTCCTCCTTGTTGTTTTTGCCACTTTTGAGTCACAAGTGGCTCATAAATGCAGACGTGGTTCCAAAAACCACCATTTTGTTTCTTTTTAAAGAAGGCAACACAGTTGGATAAAAATGTCATCAGGGCTAAAGTTTTTCTCCAAGTAAGCAAGCTGAACCACTAATGCATAAAATTTTCATAGTTTATGTAAATGCACAGCTTTAACTGTGTAAACAGCAAAAACAGGGGACGTGTTTTCCACTTTTGCCCATCCTGGGAGGATAGCCAAACTAGTAATAAAAGATGAGTTGTTCTTAAACATCTTACAAAAATATAACAGCAGCAGTTTTAAATTTTGTTTTAACTACAAATAAAGCAAGTTGTAAGTTCTCAAGCTTTGTTAACATCTAAAAAGTTTAATTGTAAATCAAATAATATTCGCAAATACCAATTCTGGAATAAGTAATTTGCAAACTTAAAAATATAGCCAAGTACTCCCCCCTCCTTTCCTTTAGGATGCTTAAATTAAAATAAGGATTTTCTTTGTAATTGTGATTTTATGAACAAATGTCTGATCCTATGTGGAACTGGTTCATAAAAACAAACAAAAAAGGGATTATGTTGCAATAATTGGGACTACAAATTTACCCTAATTGTAATCTTAACTGTAAAAAGCATGTAAAAGTTTATAAAATGATAAAATAACCTATAAGAATAAGGCCTTGTCTATACTGCCACTTACATCACTGAAACTTTTTTCGTGAAAAAACACCCGCCTGAGCGATGCAAGTTTCAGCGCTGTGAAGTGGCAGCTTCAGTAACAGTAGCTGTTACCCTTGCAGAGGTGGTTTTATCACAGCGCTGGAAGAGCTGTCTCCCAGCACTGGAGCCACAACTACACAGCCACGTTAAAGCGCTGCCGTCGGCTGTGTAGACATACCTAAATGTTGATGGAAAGTAAACCGGAGTTGTTTTCAATAAGCAATGTTACAGACAAACGCAAGAGAATCAGACTAAATTATTCCAAACAAACAAAGGCCAGGCTGACATTACTCAAGGACTGTCACTATGTTGAAATCATGCTTAGTAAAAACAGAAGATGAGGAATCAGAAATTAATGAGCCAAAATCGGCATGGTGGATAGGCCTAATGGGTGGACAAAATATTGAGGGGACGGCTATTCCACCCATTGCTTCCCTTACCTTTTTTTTTTTATTATTATTTTTTAAAAGGGGACCCAAAAAGAGATTTTGGAATAAAAATATAGGAAAAACAAGCTGAGACTACTGAAGCAAACTTCACCCTCATGGGTGCCACCCCCAGTGTCTCCTCAGACCCTGGACCACCTTCTTCATCCTAATCCTTTAAAACATCCTGACCAGAATAGCCCCCCCAGCCCTGCAAAAAAAGAGGGTGGAGTGGGGGGAGGCAAAATAACATTGCCACCTCTTCTGGCTCCAGCTAAATCCCAACCACCACCTGGAATAAAATAAAATCAAACTAACTCAAAAAACTTCTTTTCGAATCCCCAAAAAACAGTTATTACCTTCTTTAACACCTTCTAAAAGGCCATCAAACAAAGAGGTTTTCCCTTCTAAAAACTCTCTCTCTAGCTCAAGAGAAAGGAAACGAGGAATGTTATTAAAATTAAAGCCTTACTTAATACTTTACATTTCAAGTGCTTTAATTATTTTCCCCTCTTCTCTATATCTGTAACAAACAGTTCAAAGGAATTTTAATGCTGTTTGCGCCGTAGTACTAAGCAAGCTAAAGTCTCTGTAAACCCAACCCCAAACCTTGTTTAACACTGTTTAATGTTGGACAGTAACTGGATTAGGTTAAGGCCTTTGGCTCATTTATTCCATCTAAACTGACACAACAGGGGAGGAGACACTTTGCCAGTACATTTCATAGTTGCAGCTGGCAACAGAGGAATGGTAGGACTCAGGAACCTTGGGTTATATTTCATGCTCTACCCATCTGCCTGTCGCCTAGCATCCTCCTCTGCTCCAATTACCTACTGCCTGCACCCCAGGCCCTGTCCATCCCGCCTAGCCTACGTCTTCCTTTTGCTTCTCCTCATTCATGCAAGTAAGTTGGTTTCTTTCTCCACCATACTGCATGGGTTCCAGTAGTGGGAGCAGTGAAAGCACAGGAGAGAATCTTCCTCCTCTCAGTTAGGTGCCTGGTCCCACAGATGGAGGAGCAACTGGAGGAAGAGTCCAGCACCCGTAGGATGCAGCCTACTCCGTTGCTGTATAGGGATGGCATGCATGCCAGCTGGTTGGCACACAATAGCTGTGGGGGGATACAGCATGCTCACCGAAGCTGGAATGTTCAGAGAGAGTTTCACTGTCAGCCTTTAAAAAGCCTCCGAGCATAACCAAGTGCTATATTGAGAGGTTTACACCTTGACCAAATTTGAGCTGATTTTCACAGAGACACCAAAAGACCCTGACACTAAACCAGTCCGGTTCCCCTGACAAATTTCAAGTCCCTGCTGCAAAGCATGGAGGTGCTAGCTTTGCTGAAATGAAATTTACCATTGGCAAAACATTTTTTCCATACCTCATTCTGTTTAGCTTAAACTTTCCAAAAAAATTCTGCATAAGGCTGATGCGTGGCAAGGAAATTTTCAGCCTAAATGGTTAGTTTGGCAATGTTATAAACAACTGAAAACAGAGCCTTATAATGGAAAGTGTTAGGCCACCTTAATGATAAGGGATTGCTGCCAGTGCTACAGATAATTAAAACCACAAGAAAGTAAGGTAGTGGACAAGAGAACCTTAATTTTAGTCTACTGATGTTACAATAATTTAGCCACTTCTACAATTTCCTCCATCCTCAAAAGCACTTAAGTTGACATCCTTTCTACTGTTGAAAAATCTTTTTTTCCTACCAGAGTTACAACGTGCAAGACAGACTGACTAAAAGATTAGAGGAAAAAGTCTCTATATTTTCAGTTTTACTTTGCATAACCCAGCGGTTCTGAATCAGGAGTCCAGGGGTCCTCCTAGCAGGATCAGTGTTAGACTCGCTGGGGCCCAGGGTGGAAAGCCGAAGCCCCATCCTGAGGGGCTGAAGCCTGGGGCCCTGAGCCCTGCCACCTGGGGTTCAAGCTGAAGCCTGGGCAATTTAGCTGCATAGGGCCTCCTGTGGTGTGAGGCCCTGGGCAATCGCTCCGCTTACTACCCCCTAATGCTGGCCCTGGTTTTTATATGCATCAAGACAGTTGTTGTGGCACTGGTTGGCTGTGGAGTTTTTATAGCATGCGGGGGAGGGCTGTCTCAGAAAGAAAAAGGTTAAGAACCCATGGCATAACTGACAGCCTTGTGTGTGTATGCACATATATTTATTTTTTCTCTGTTTATGCAAACCTTTCTTAGAGCAACTGGAAAGGACATTTTTTTAAGAAACAGGAAAGATTCTTGACTAAGCATTTAAACAGATGAGCAGTGCAGACAAGGACCGCTCCAATTTGGACTGCTTAAAACAGAAGTAAACTGCTCAGGTGCAAGTGACTTCTCTTTGTCTGCCTTTGAGGTTTAACCAGTTCAGCTACATTGGTGGAAGTTCAGTGGAATCAAGGCACATTCTCTGTTTAGATTAATTCTAGATTTCAAGTGGATGGTGCCCCTTTTGCTAACTTTACCACTTCCCATGTGCGTTAGGTAGTCTTCTCCACTTTCAGACAGTGAGGTGAATGTAGAGGTTATATGACTCATGACAGAAAGGGAAGAGCTAGAATTAAAACTCTGGAATTCCTGTCTCCCTGTTTTCTGGTCAGATCACAAAAGTCACCTAACACAAGAAGAAAGTAATCTGCACCAATTATTTTAAATATAAGTATATATTTAAAGCAATCTGCTAGAAGGAACAGTAACTAATGATACAATCTTAACCGATTGTCCAATCAATTGGAGATCTGAACTAGTGCAAGTTAGTAAATGGATACTCCTAGAACTCAAATTTTACTTCAAGTTACACATGTATGAAGGGGACTATAATCCAGTGCCTGAAAGCAATAAATCCTAGGATTCACAAATTTTATGTCTGCCAAATAAAGTAACAGGAACATCAGAATTTTAAACCAAAGAAGTTCTCCCAGATTTGGTCAGTAAGGAGCCAAGGTAGTATAAAGTGTCCTTTCAGAGTCTTCTTTTTAATTAAAACATGCAGATCAATAAGATTACTCTAATATATATATTAGTATATAATTAGATTAATGAAACCATTTGGCCCTCCATTTTCCACATCAATAGATTAAAAACATTTTTATTGATTAACTAGGAACACGCTGGTGTTTAATAATTCAGCCTAAGATTGAAGCATTGAAAAGGCTAGGCAATGTAGTAGTAAAACTGCAATGACATATGGAAAACCAGAGCTTGATCTGAAGTCCCCTTTTTTGCGCCCTGAGCCAGATGGTTCTGGAATTACTGTGGAGGATAATATTTAAAGAGTACCTTTTTTTTTTTTTTAAGTCCATAGTAGAATACATGGCACTTTAGAGCATCTTAAAGGATCTCTTAGCACTTCTGCTCCTTCACCATGATGCAAGGATGAGAGATGACAATTTAAGAATCAGAATTAGTGTTAAGTTAGACAGTGACATACAGTAACACTCCTGAAGTTACTTTTCTAATGAAAAATTACTCATTTTACAGGTGTGGAAATGGAACCATAGACAGAGTCACTTGGCACCAGTGAACTGCTGGCAGAACCACCCAACCCAACAGTAGTACACAGAGCCAGATCCATAAGTAGTCGTACAGACCTGAAGCTGTCTGTTCAGCCTATTACTTGATAGATTTACTTCATTGTATTATGGGCTATATTAGGAATAAGATAGCCCAAACTTTTAAAACAAGCAAATTTTGTTCTCTATACCAAATGTGTTTTAATAGGATGGATGCATCCTGAAATGCCAAATATACCATAGAAACAGAAAGGAGGACAACTACAATCTTTTCTCTTCTTTATGTTAAGATTGAGTTCCATGACACCTTCAGTTCTTCTGGTGACTCTGTTGTACGTGATGCTGCAGTTCCCTCATGAAATAATCCTGAAGGAACTACAGTATGTTTGTGCATGAACAGTGGTTTCCACTGGAATTTCAAATGCTCTTTTACATTAACTTAAATTAAGTGAAATTGCTTTTCAAGGGAAAGAGCTGATGTCAGCACCAGAAGCTTGAGAGATGGCTTGATTTTTCTAATGCATTTTAAAATAGCTAATAAAAGATGGATTTTTTTTAAAGAGCTTGGCACATGTGTAAAAATGTGTAAGAGTTAGGACTGGAATTTTTCGGAGCAGCGCCTCTTGGCCCAGTGTTTTTTTCTACTTGTCTCTGGACAAAGCAGGTCACATTTCTTGAGAGCAAAGACCCTGAAGTGTAAGGGTGGTGGCTCTATTTTTTCCTTCCTGTCCTTCTCCCCTAGGACCTGCAGATGTTCATAATCCCCACAATTCTACTCATCCAATCTCTGTACCAGCTACAGCAATTGTCACATGGAAACATTTTCTGACATTTTGAATTCAATAGCATGGTCATTTTTGGATAACAAAAGGGATTTAATTTTTTTGTTCATTCCCGCTCTCCTTCCCACCTGTCCCCTGTTCCCTAACCCTCCTCATCCCCTGTACATCCTTCCTCTGCTACTCATTTCTCTTTACCCCTTGGAATAGTTGTGTTGTTCCTTCTCCGCAGGAGGTGGCTGTCGCCTTCAGGAGTTGGCTCCTGCTTCCTTTCCGCTTCTACAGCGGCAGCCTATGCTGGTTAATTCTTGTTTCTAGCTCTTTCTACAGTCTTGCAGAAGAAGCTAGAAACAAGGAACAGCCAGCACTATGCGACCTACCAGTTATTCATGGATCACTGTTTGGGAATCAGTAGGTCAGCCACACCCTGGAAACGCTGCTGTTCATCATCATCTATATCCAGTCTAGGTGTGACTAGTTTAGAGAGAGAGTCAGAAGGGTAGGAGCAGAAATTGAGGTAGCGTGAGCAATTCTGCTGTATAAGAAACCTAGGGCCCTTTGGCGAGGTGCTCCAAGAAGGCAAAAAAACTGAACTGAAGCTTCATGAGCTGCAGTCCTAGATTTAGGTTGTATTCCTGGTCGTTTTGGGAAGCTATAATCTATATTTATAAGCACCTCCAATAAGCTTGTTCTGACTCATCTCTTTGCAGTCCTACCTCCACTTTCAGCTGGTGACTCCAGGAGACCAGTCATCTGGCTGTATGTAAGAGAAGCTGCCGCTCTCCAAGTAACTTCAGTTTGAAAAGAGAAAGCTTAGCAGGGTAATGAGGAAAAATGGTCTTTACAGTTTAATGAAAATAAATCACAGATTGTCTGGCAAGAGACTTATAATAATGACTATTACTTACATACAGGAAGTATGTCCAGTGCTGTACAAAACACATAAAAAGACAGTCCCTGCCCCCAAAAGTTTACAGTCTTAACAAGCTATGAATGCAGCTGGATTAGCAAGGGACATTCCAATTCTGTAACTTCTCAGTATTGGATACAACAAAAAGTTAGAATAGCTTCAGTAAGAGTTTTGTGCAAAAGCACAATTGTTATTATTGCTAAGAAGTTAGTTTATCTTATAGTAGAGCATCAAACAAGCTTCTAGTCTAGCCTACTTGCACAGAGTAGAACTGTACTCAGTTCTAGCTTTAAAATCCAAGATATTGCAGCCAGTAACCCATCACACACATACAACGCATCACCATGTATACACAAGAGCATTGCTGCTTCTCTACATACCTTGGCTCCCCCTACGTGACAAAAATAGTTATGTTTAAATACTATCGTAAAATGATTATGGCCCAAGCATATTACAGGCATGAGGTAAAATTTTCACAAACATTTCAATTATTCTGGAGCCTAAGCGCCACTGAAAAAAAATCAATAGGACTTAGATGTTTTTGCAAATTTTCCCCACAGTGGCCAGTAAAAAAAAGTATCATAACCCTCTTAAGCAGAGTTGATTAGGAAGCGGACAAAAATGTTTTTCTTTAAGTCTTTCCATTTTCCAGTCAGCCCCAACATTAAGGAAGTATGTTTTAGCTAAACATTTCCTAACCATTGTAACATGTTTTTATTGTCCAAACAAGAAGTTATACTGTTGGTTTAAAACAGTGTTATCTTTACAGGTCTTAAGGTTAACCAAAAAAGAGATAAGCACTCTTCAGAGATAAATTGGACAACATCATTATTCAGTTCTTCTAACAGATATAGGTACTTATTGAAATGAATTTCTCCATCCTCGAGTTCACTGCCAGAACATGCAAAGCCATCATCAGCAAGCTGCCACTTACATAAGACCAAATATTTTGGACGACAACTTCAGGCTGATCAATTCAGTGCCTAACACGCTGCCAGGGCTTTAATAAAAGGTACTTCTATTTCACACGTCTATTGAAGAACCAAATTACTATTAGAAACCCATAGATTTTTAATACCTTTCCAAAATACTGATCAGTTTAACTTAATGGAATAATTTACCTTGCAACTTCTGTTCTCTCTCGAGAAAGAGTCTTCCCCTTCCCCACCACTCTGCATTGAGACACACGCCCAGAGACAGGCAGAAGGTAAACACTGCTGCCCTTGGAAGAGCGAACATGTTAAGTAGCAGTTTATTCCCAGCCTCAAGTTCGTCCTGAAGCTAGTTGCGCAGCTGTACCCAAGCCAGCAGGAATATCAGCAGTGTCATGTGCCATGTTTTTTATGTCAACTCAAGGCATGTTAGCTGGAACATAAGCTTGAACGCGGACAAAAACTGGCCTAGAATTACTGCTTCATAGCTACAGGCATGGGATTAAAATGGTTTTAGTTGAAGCCATTAAAAAGTTTAAATACAAATGACTTAATAATATAATTAGTAACATCAATATAGGCCAAGTGTGGCTAATTATAGCATTATGAAGCTGTTGCAGCACTAAATGCATCAGTAACTGGCAGCACTATGTATCATATGCTTAAAAACAGAATGGCTGCTCAAGCACTTAAGTTTTAGTAGTATTAAATAGCTGCCTACTCACGGCATTAGCCATTAGTTCAAAATAGCGTCTGTGACAGCCAGGCAAATACAGTGGAATCTTATGATGGAGTCTTCGCACACTTCACTGTAATAAGTCAAACTATAACTATATTTCTAATCTGCACACTACATTGCGTTGAAATACTGTCTTACTATAAAGGGTTCTACTGTATTTTAATCGGCCCTGGAAAAGGATGATAAAACTGGGGTATGTGCCCTTTTTGTTTTTTTTAAGTGATGCATGCATAAGGCCTGAAAGTTTTGTATTAAGCTTAAAAATTAGCAAATAAAAATATTTTCAAAGGCATCCAGAATGACAAGTCTGTTCTTCCATGGTTTGCTGTCCCCCACCTCCAACAGTTGTTGGCCCTCGTGTTCACCAGGAAAAGAGGAGCAGTTTTTAATATGCATTAGCTAACATTAATATTCTGACATAAACTGAGCAAGCTGTAACTTGAACACATTAGCTGCTTGAGGTAAATCCCCAGTTGGAGCCTAACGTATTAGCTAACACCCCTTTTTTTCCCCTCTAATATAGACATGGCCGCTGAAAAGAAGGGGTTTTAATCCTTGAGATCCATTTTCCCCAAGTATTCATTCGTCATTAGAATCAAACAGGTGTTCAAAACTTGAAGAGGCTGAAAAATTTCTTCCCCTCCCTGTTGCTCAGTCTCCTGTAGTATTATAGTTTCACCAAGGCCATGCCCACTTTACAACTTTTAACCATGCTTTTGTGACAAATTAGGAACACTATCTGGCCATCAGGAAGTTTAGACTTGAAATTAGATGAAGGTTTCTAACCATCAGAGGAGTGAAGTTCTGGAACAGCCTTCCAAGGGAAGCAGTGGGGGCAAAAGGCCTATCTGGCTTCAAGATTAAACTCGATAAGTTTATGGAGGAGATGGTATGATGGGATAATATGATTTTGGCAATTAATTGATCTTTAAATATTCATGGTAAATAGGCCCAATGGCCTGTGATGGGATGTTAGATGGGGTGGGATCTGAGTTACTACAGAAAATTCTTTCCTGGGTATCTGGCTGGTGAATCTTGCCCACATGCTCAGGGTTCAGCTGATCGCCACATTTGGGGTCGGGAAGGAATTTTCCTCCAGGGCAGATTGGAAGAGGCCCTGGGGGTTTTTCGCCTTCCTCTGTAGCATGGGGCACAGGTCACTTGCTGAAGGATTCTCTGCACCTTGAAGTCTTTAAACCATGATTTGATTACTTCAATAGCTCAGACATAGGTGACAGGTTTATCGTAGGGGTGAGTGAGATTCTGTGGCCTGCGTTGTGCAGGAGTTCAGACTAGATGATCTTGATGGTCCCTTCTGACCTGGATATCTATGAATCACTTCAGCCAGTTCTAACATGATTCAGTTCACCTCCAGTCCACACAAACACTTGTGGCATCACAACCAAGTTCACCTGTTCACACCTATCACCCTATCTGTCATGTTTACATCACTCCATTCTAGGATGTCATGCCAGCCCTCAGTGCTTCAGCAGGAGGCAGTGCCAGAAGGACATCCGCACAGAGCAGTGCCAGTAGCATGCAAACCAATGCACTATGGTACGTCCTGAGGAAGGAAGACTAGCCAAAAATCAGTGAACACATTATGATTAGGAGTCACCCCCGTACTGGAAAAAGTATGCCAAGCCAATTACTAGGCAGCAACTATGTGCCAACTCTATCTCTGACAGGGGACACCATTACTAACAGAATTTTAACCACGTGGCATATGGGTATAAGACAGTTAATGCCAAATGTATTAACTGGTTACACTTTGTTGAAAGTTGTAGTGTGGACAGAAGCAGCCACTATGGCATCCTTCAGACTGGACAAGAGACTTTGAATTGGGGGGGCGGGGAAGAGAGACGAAAAAAAACCCAAAGCATAGGAAGGATCCCTGTTCTCCACAAAGAACAAGAAGATTCTAAAAGGGTCACAAGCTCAATTATTTTCTCTTTGCAAGTCATCTTTAAAGTCTGCTTCCCAGGCATGGTGATCCCCCAACCACCACCTCTGTTCTTTCAACCTTGGAGGAGCCATCCTTTCCTCTCACCCCTCTTCCCAGCCAGAGGCACATCTGCAGCTTTATCTCAAGATTACCACCACCGTTCCTTGCAGTGAGCAAGGCAGCTTTTAAGCAGTTGGCAAAGACAACTGAAGCCGGCCACATCTTTCTTGAGAAGCTCCCACTGGGAAGAAGGGTAATACAAGGAAGGGGTTCTTTGCAAGGGAAAATTCGGCACTGCTCCCAAAGCCCTCACACCCTCAGCAGATACAGCTGTCAGTGACTGAGCTTCAGCCCAAAATTGGTCTTCCCGTGTGGCCCATAACCACTTCGGTGTTGCTAGAGAGTTAAGGCTAGGTTGATGACCCCATTACATAAAGCCTAGTTTTCCAGAGAACTCATAATATAGCCACTTGACTGGCTTCAGGATGAAATTTAGGTCTTGTCTACATAGGAAAGTTTCAGTATAACCCAAGGTATGAATTTAAAATAATTTGTTATACCAGTGCAACATCACCCCAGCCCACACAGGGATATTCTCATTCCTGCAGAAGAGTAGCTAGCTTATGTTGTGAGGGAAGAAGCAGAATGAGTGTCCACACAAGGGGTTATACCAGAATAACTATGTCAGTTTAAACAAACAAACAGTTAAAGTAATACCAAAAATCTTTTGCATGTAGACAAGGCCTCGATGCACAAATTCTCTGCCCAGAAATAAGCTTTGGACGCTGAGATTTAAATATTGATGCTCTTGTGTGGCTAAACCTCACCCACACACTAGGTCCCACTCTCTCCCTTTCAGTGTTTCTGAGGCAATTGCTCATTCCAGGCTGGTGCTTTTAAAACAGCTCTAAAATGAAAGCAGAGCCTTGTTTTCTGTTCTCATGACTCCATTCAGTAAATGGTAGCCCTGATGCTATGAAATGAGTCACACGAAACATGACACCAGGCAGCATTCCCTCCTCACAATGCATGATTCAAATAGTCATTTTGCTGCTGACACTGAAGGGGCCTTATGTTTTTATTAATTTTAAAAACCTGAACAATTCTCCCCCTTATCCATGCTAAAGGCAATTCTACTATCCCCACAACAGTCAAAATAACACAACCTCCTCCCACTGTGAGCCCTCCTCCCCCAACTAGTAGCAAATACTGTCAGGGCACCATGCACTGAAGCTCTCAAACCCTTACCTTGCAGTCAATGCAGTATTCAGTAGGGACCCCTGCACCCCCAAAATCAATATTTCCCTGAAGTTAGCAGAAACAACCAGGCTTGTAAAATGTTGAGTGAGGTTCCAGGCTAAACGCAGTTGGAGTTTTGAGGTTAAGAGCTATACATCCAGCCATCACTGGTGGAGGACTCCATTTATATATTATTTAGATTTTCAGGAATGCATTACCACAGGTGAAGGTCTTTACAACAGGCTTGCAGGCATCAGATCCACACTTCAGAATTCCAGGGTATCGCACCACCTTTGATGAGATTGCCTTGAAGTGCTATGTTTAGTCAGATGAGCTTGGCTACAAACAAGATCTAATGCAAGCTTGTGTTCTGTGCTCTAGTGCAATTCCTAATTTAGGCACCCATCGGGCCAAACATAAAAAAATAAATAAATAAAGAGAAATCATTAAAGAACTTCTATAATGAAAGGATGTCCACACTGGAGTCACAACTGAGAATTTTCAGGAATTTCAAAACCAAAAACAAGCCATCACTATTGCAGTCACATTAAAAAATTGTCCTGAAGAGTGCTTAAGTTTCTCGTACCAAAAATAGCCTCCCTTCAAAGCACCAAGTTGTACAACCACCAAAACTTGAGCGAAGAGGTAATTAACTTTATGGGGATTACTATGAGCTTAAAAACCAGACAGACCACAGATACAGAGAAACATTTACACCTTACCCAAGTCACAGTGGATAACAAAAGACATGCCATTTGGAGCAGAATCTTCTGGTTTTATGACTCTTCTTTTAATGAGTGGTTTTTGCCCATTAAATTAGCTACAGAAATTATATCAATCTCGAGTGATATGTAGAGATTCCATATTTTTAGTGTTTCTTCTGAAAAAATGCTACATTACATTGATATTATCCTAACCCAACATCAAGAGAGATTAAGCTATTTACGATAGCATTACCAGAAGGAATCAGTTTCTCATTTAGAAAAAATGAGAAAAAGCAGGCAGAAGAGATGCAACTGATGCTCTAAAGCTGAGAATTTGAATATCTACTTTGAAAGAAAAGAATAGAATAATTAAGTGTCCGAATAAACCTACAACAGTGCAGAAGTACAGCTAAGCATTTAAAGGCACATGTGTCAAACAATTCAAAGTTGTAGGTACCTATAGCAACTATGACTTGCTCCTGCAATCATATCAATGATTCATGATGCCTCATTCACAATATCACCAACCTCCAGCGTTCAAAAATCATGAGCCAAACCTTTAAAAAGTAACATTTTAATGAAGAATAGATTTGGGACTATATTTGCCTTTGAGTTTTTGAGGCTTTAAAACGTTTTTAGGCATTTCTTTCAAACATGAGAACGAGAAATTTTTTTAATGGGAAAACTGAGGTTCTTACATAATCGCAGAACTCAAGAATCTGGAGTTTTAAGTAAAAAAACAAGTATTACTAGACTAACAATAGAGTCATGAGAGTTGGCCTGACAACATTCACTAGTAAAAGGGAGATAAGAGGAGAAATGGAGCAGTTTATTAAGAATTACGGTCCTTTACATACATAGACATAACGGTTAGTCCAGCTCCCTAAAGTTTTCTCCAACATACAATTCATCTTTCAAAAAGGAGAGCACCTCCAATGCCCTATCTGTAAGTACAATGGAAGAAAGCCTGAAGGACAATCTTTCCAAACAATTTCAGCAGAACAAGCCTGTTGTATGCAACACCATGAAACTATTTCCCACGTAAGGACTACCTTCCCAGGACACTTCCTGGATCTTCCCCTCCTCCCAGTCTGATTGCACTGGAGGAGAATATAAAGCCCTGGCTCACTCTTGTCTCAGGGCCTTAACAAGTAAATGAGAAGAATGAGTCTACACTGTAAAAAGAAAAGAAAAGCATGATCTTTTCTTACTGCCACCAGGGACGGCTCGCTTGGTCACAATCCCCATTACCTATCTGCGGTGCTTAATTTTTGCTAGGGCTGAGCTCAGGCACCTCTAGGCTTGGCAGTTCAGAGCCCTGGCACCTCTGGGGTTGCCGCATCAGTTATGAAAGTAGTAAAATTGCTTGAGCCTGGACACCTCTTTCATTACAAATGTAGCGCTGCCTATATCTAAGGGTCTTACTACTATAGAAACACTACCTAACGATATATAATTTACATATGTAGCACCTCTCAGTCTGAATCATCATCAACTTCCAAATCTCCCTCCATCCCCACACACGTACAATCAACACTTCCTCCCTATAAATTCTCCTTTGGGCAGCAATCACACCTTAAATTTTTAGGTAAAAAGAAGCTGTTTGCTTTTTTGTTTTTGAGGGGTGAGGGGAACATATTAGATGGGGGATTAATGAATTCTGATTTACGCGATAAACATTTACAACCTAAGGCCTCAATCCTTCAAGCTGCTCTGCATGGGTTGACCTTGGCACCCAGGTCTACCCACACCTTCCAAGATTGAGGACTTAGCTATAGGGTCACTACTGTAGCTCAGTTTGACAGAACAAGAATACTATGTATTTGCAAAGGTGCAGACTTCCAGCTCCAGGAGTCATTTAAACTTTTAGTTACTGCACTTTGGTACATCTAAATTCCATATCATGACAGTGTATTCATGTAAGAACTGTGCAAGGAATAATAATAAATAAATAAATAAATAAAAATAATTTAAAAAAAAGCAGGTCCAACATGAGAGGCATTAAGGAAGCAGTGGTTTACAAACTTCACACTCATAGACCTCAAAGACAAAGGGGAGAAAAATCCCCCAAAAGCAGCCGATCAGATTTAGATAATCCTGAAAAGTACTCCTAAAATCTATAATGATGATTTACAGACACTTGCACTTCCTTCCATGATCTTTGCCAAAACCCTGTTAAAGTTACACAGAAAGCAGTTTTGCCTTACACATTTTAAAAAATTGAACTAAAGCAGTTTGCTTTAAAATAATATAATTAATTTGGCTTTTATATCATTCATGAAATAGAGGGCAGAGCAAAAATCAAAACCTAGAATGTCTTTTGAAGACTATTTACAACATTTGAAAAGCTTTTTTTGACATGTCACTTACTGTGCGTTGAACTCCTTCGGAAAGAAACAAGGCATGCTGTTGACAATAAATGAACAAAAAAGTAACACCAGAAATTTTGCTGTATTTAAACAGCAGCAGTTCATATGGTAATAAGAAGTGGTATCATATGTTTATTAACATGCTTTAGTTGATCATTTCCTGTCTCTTTGGCAATCTGCTGAGACTTTTCTAAATGCTATTTTATTGAATACATAAATTAAATGAATAAATTTAAATCAACTGTACAAACTGGATACACTTGCATCCTACAAATGATCCCCTCAAGCAAGTATAAGTAGGGTATTTGGACTTTACAGAGAATAAGAACAGTCCCAAGGAGAGATTCCCTCTGACTACAATAGGTATGTTATGAGGTTCTTGATATGAAGGTGAAAGATAAACATGGCAGGGGTAATGAGGCTGAACGGGTGCACTGGTCCTTGAATAATGTTCCCCACTCCCAAATGCATTTGGGCACAAACCCATGGCTAATTCACAGATGATCCCACTTGTCACTTGTGTTTAAAATTTACCCGTCTCTCCTTCCTAGGACTCTGATATGAGCAAAAATTCAAAGGATGCACTAAAGTGTGCTAAAATTCTAAGCTTGTACTGTATATGCACAGTTTATCAGCTGCAATCTATAAAGGACTGGTGCCTGGATTTACCATGGTTTTGGGACACAAATGATGTTGCATTGTTGGAGAGAGGACAAGTAGCCCTAATATTGCTGTTGTAGGTGTGGTACACATCACTACAAAGTTATTACAAAAGCTGAAAGCAGTAAACCGAAAATAAAGTTAAACTTTCCATATGTGCACAGACACCAGCCATTTTGTTCTCAGATTTGCTGCAGCTTGTTAAAGAGGACACACACAGTGCTTTCTTGTGGAGTTTGCTTTATTTCTTGTTGTTTCCCTTAGAATAAAAGTGAGTCTTTTAGATATTAAATACATGCTTGCACTTTGAGTGTGAAAAAACAGCAGCAGGGCATGCGGAAAATCTCTGTGCTGATTCACTGCCTATTCCTTCAAGAAGTTATTTCCAGAAAGCTGGAGAAGACACAGTAAAACTAGATGGCTTTGGACTCCATTTATCAAAAACCTTACAGTTTCCTTCAGGGCAGAGGAAACATAAGTAATGAGGAGAGAAAGCTAAAACTGTATGCAGAGCATTAATAGATAGTTTAAAAATTCACTGCAGACCTATTGACTCATGCCAGCTCCTGCTTTCTAAAGATGTATCCCTTCAAGGCTACTGTGCCATGGAGCAACAACTGCTAGGGCAAATTATTTCGTGCATGTGTCACTTTTGACATAGCCTCCTTCTAACAGCCTTCAGGGTGCCACAGGCACACCTAAGTTCGGAGGAAGCAAAGGTTTTATAAACACAGAACCACAGAAGCTTAGAAAAGACGCCGGGCTCAAAAATCAGGATATCCCCCACTATACAGTCTCTTCCGTACCTTAGGCATATTTTTGGTGTTCTCTTTTTTTTTTTTTTTTTTTTGCTAATTGTTATCTCAGAATGCCTTTTCTCATTTCTTAAGGAGAGTGTTTCTACAGTACATCTGTTCCTCACCTTTTCTTAAGCAGTTGGAATAGCACCAGCCTTGACAACCTCACAGTCACGATCAAAATTTTATTCACCACAAGCATGTAGGACACAGTGCATCACTTCTGTAAGCATGGTGCTGATTAATGTGTTCAGAAAAGGATTTCCAAAATTAGTAACTTCATAGACATCTGATCTCTACATATTTTACATCCAGAAAAAAAAATCACATTCCTGTTTTATAGTTCATCATGAAAGGGTTGCCTTCTAGAGCCTTTCTGGGGTTAGGTCCATAATAGGTTTTCATTAGGAAACTTTGACATGAGAAAATAGCTTAACTATTTGCAAAATATGTTTGAAGAAGTTGTGTATAGTCTGTCCTGCTGAATCTGCATGATTATTTGTAAATAGAAGAGGAAAATTAAGTAAGATGTAGAAAAAGCAAATCCATGAGTGATAGGACGACAAAACAATGAAATTACACACACATACAAGCCACGAACCACTAAGGCCTTGTTTCAGAGTAGCAGCTGTGTTAGTCTGTATCCGCAAAAAGAAAAGAAGTACTTGTGGCACCTTAGAGACTAACAAAAGTACTCCTTTTCTTTAAGGCCTTGTACGCACACAAAAATTGTACTAATTTAACTACATAAATTTAGAACCTGTCGATTAAATCAGTGCTATGTCCTTGTACTGACTCTCTTAAATTGATTTAAGAGCTCCTTATACCAATTTACCTTGAGCTGGTAAGAAACAAAGGCACAGAGAACTCAGCTGCTACTGGCATCCCAAAGCTACCCTAGCCTGCGTGCTGCTAACCTGTTTAATGCAATGGTAACAGCTGAACTCGCTGCAGAGTAGAATGGGGAAGCGTCTGATCACAGTGGAAGAAACAAGGCTGCCACCTTTAGAAATAGCTGACAGAGGATTGCAGAGTATCTCCATGAAAGCTCCACTGAGATAACTCGAGTTTAAAAAAAGGGACATCCCTGTTCAGATAAATAGACTGCTCTGCATGGCCCCTCCCACCTAGCACAACAAGCCCAAGAAATGAAAAGCAGACATCAAATCTACCTCTGTTTATTCTACCTTTACCCAAGCACAGGGCACGGCTATGATGCTGACTGTGTAACCAGACTGCCATACATCCCTTCTCTGAATGTATTCCCTGAACTTTTATTTTCTAATCTTCTAGAAGTAAAGCTGAAAAGTCAATACTTTTGTCTTAGCTTTGTGCCATTTTTTAAGGAAACAGGCAGGAGGGAAGTGGGGGGAGAGGGGGCAGATTAGGTCTGAGGGAAAGGAAAAGCAAAAAAAACCAACAACCTATTGCAAGTAATAATGCATGTACACACTTCCATGAGCTCCCATCCTCTTCACCTGCAGGCTCACCTGCACTTGTCTGGCGGGCGCTGGATGGACTCCTATGGAGTTTCAAACAGGTCCTGGCTCACCGCCTGGTTTGAATCCCCAGCCGTATCTCCCCACCACCCCTGGTCATAGCAAGGATCTTCATCTCAGGCCCCTCTGAGGTATCCACAGTCACTGGCAGGGTGCTGGTGCGGTCCCCACCAAGTGTGGAATGCAGTTCATTGTAAAAGAAGCAGTTCTGCAGAGCAGCACCAGATTTCTTGTCCTCTCCCTCCCGTCATGGTATGCCCGGCATAACTCTTTCACATGGCACTGCTCCTGATCCCTGCCGTGCCCCTTTGCCAGCATCTCCCATGCAACCTACTTGTAGATGTCATTGTTTTTGCAGCTGGTCCATAGCCTGCTTGCATATTCTCTTCTCTCCACAGCCCAAGGAGATCCAATACTTCTCGCCTGCTCCAGGCAAGAGTGCATCTAGTAGTTCTCTGTGCGTGGAGCAGGCATGGTCACTTTGGCAGTCAGATGCACGCAACACACGTGAGGAAAAAGCACTTCAAAAACACGCAGGGATTTTAAAGAAACGCCAGTTTCTATGACCCATGGACAATGGAGTTCAAAACTGTGATCAGAGAAATCACTCTCACAGGACAGGGGCATTATGGGACAGCTGCTGGAGGACTGCTAGAGTACACACAGGTCATGCATGATCTGCACTCACACTGTGTCAACCTAAGTAGGTCAACCCTGGCTCTGCTTCATTCGGAGAGGGGTGTTACTGCACCACTGTAACAGGACGCTTATGTCAGCTGCAGACACATGCATAACTCAGTGGACACCACTGAACTTACATTGACCTGAATTTGTAGCATAGACCAGGCTTCAGGCTAAACTGACATAAGGGACTCAAAACAATTTAAGTGTTCACATAAGAGGTTTTCACTGATTTAACTGCATTAGTTTCTAAACTGAAGTAGTTAAATTGTTGCAATTCTTGTGTGTAGACAAGGCGTAAGAAAGTCCTTTACCGTACCAGGATGTTTTTCTGAAACTTTACATACAATTTAAGAAGATTTTGCCAGTATTGGTGAGTCAGGAAAGAGAAAGGGAACTCGTTTCCCCATACTCGTGAACCAGACTAGGAGCATAGTAGCCTATTTGTAGGTTGGTCCACACAAGGCCAGGTTGTACTACAGAATCACAGTAATGAGGAGTCGTTTTGTCAGTGTTTCTAACAATGCATCATTTTCTCTTGCAGTTTATCCTCTAGGGTTCAACACCTTATAAAAGGCATAGCAATTTTCTCAGCAGTCTCCCACTCAAGAATTGACCAGGCCCAATCCTGCTTCTCTTACTTAAGTCAACAAGATCTCAGCCCAAGATGGTGTGGCCTACAGTGGTGCAAGACACAGGAATGCTAGTCCGAGACGTATGTTGTGGGTCAGAGTTACAAAGCGTTCTCTCTCAGGTGGTAGAGGTTAGTAGCCACTGACTGCAGCAGCTATTGTTACAATGGGAAAAGAAAGCTAGCTCGTTTGACCTATGGTAAAAAGTGTTGGTGCAATACATGGAATTAGACTTTTCACCAGCAGTTACATACCCCTGGATCCCTTGAATAAGTACCTCATTTCTGTTTGAGATCTTAGCTCTTTTCAGAGGACTAACTTACTCAGCCTAGTGGTTTATAGCTAATTACTGTCCTTGCACAATATTTAATTTAATCACCTGATTTGAAATGGGAACTGCAAGGTCTTCGATAAAGAGAGCCAAAAAGAGGCTCCAGCTTTACCACTAAAGCTGCTCCAAAGTTCTTGTTTCTGAATCTTTTGCTGAAATGCTATTTTGTAACTTACCATTAATATTTGGTGAAGAATAAATATCCCTAGACCTCCAAATACAAAAGGACTCTTTCTTATGTTATTCGCATCATATGTATGGACGTAACAAGTAAAGATAGGTCCCTGCCCACAACAGTTTACAGTCTGACATTCTGAACCTGCAGTTGGTTCTAGGCAAGCACAAGATATCGATCCACCTGATTCCAGTTGCAGGATCAGGGCTGAGACCTAACAATAGACGGGGTATGATGGAGAATGCATGGGAAGGATGAAAGTAAGTGAAAGATAAGGTATGTTTGTGTCCGTGAATTTTAATTACTTTTACCTTTTTTTGATAGGGCAGATTTGGAGAAAGGAACAAAAGCAGAGATGGCAGCATGCTTCCAACTTGTGAAGCATAACACCTTCACTCAGGGTAGGATGAGCCAGAATACCAGTCCTTTTCATGAAATTAACACTAGAACTAATTCTTACAGTACAGACTCGTGAAATCTGATGATAGGCTAAATAAGGTTTAAGACTTCACATCCCTGAATCCTGCAGAAAAATGTAAAATTTCTATAGGAACTGGGGTGTACATTATTCTCACTACTTGGATATACATAGCCTATGCTAAGTTACTGATAACACCTGATCTCATTACCTCTCCTCCCACCCTCCAAACACAACCCAGCCTCTACTGGGGATCCCAGTATGTAGTGATATAAAATCTAGCTAAGAGAACTGTTTCTCCCTTTATCAAAAATGAATTGTAAATCAAATACAACAGACTGGGGAAAGGATCATAATTTCGCAGTTCTTGAACCACAGATCTTACAATTAAATCTGTCCCACTAGCCCTGTAATACAATGCAAGAAACATAATTTGGCATGGAAGATTAGCCACTCTAGAATGATATAAATGAATGTTTAATGACTACAGTGTTATAGCATAAAACATTTAACGGTAGTTAGTGAAATTTTGATACAGGCATGTCCATGTAGATTTACACATTAAAATAAAAAATCCCAGTCGCATCATGCCAGAAAGATGTACTAACGGCCCTCTTGTTTGACTTCTGGCACACAATGAATGGGTAAAGGCCAGAGGGCAGGCAGAACCTTTGGAAGAAAGTCTTTCATGGCAGCATCTTGGCCAGGACTCTATGTATCAGCTGTACAAAAAGCCTGGCAGTGGCACACATTTGGGCATCAATAGACTACTAAAGTAGAAGGCAGTTACAGCAGGAATAAAAGTTTAGGTGAGTTATTTTTTATTTTAACTCTAACTCAAAAGTTGGATTAAGTAACTTGCCTGAGGTCATACAAGAATCAAACCCAAATCCTGTGAAGGTCAGTGCTTTAAACAAAAGACTGTCCTCCTCTAAAAAAGATGCCTCATCTAGACTGTCATTCTGCTGACTCAGAATTATTCCCTGTAATTACATCTGCAGTTATGGTGTATAAGTGCTAAGCATTATTACTGAAACTGCTTATTAGTGCCAAGGATGATGCTGGTTTAAACACCTGTCCACTGGGAACTGGACTGCAACCACAACTCATTTCACAGCCAAATGAAAAGAGGTAATAATGACTCATTCATTACTGACCTAGACTAGTTAGATGACCCAACACTTTCAGAGGAATTTAAAAGCCTCCCCTGAAAGACATCTGGATCCACACTAATCATCCTATCTGAATGCATAAGAACCATATATCAGCACACTGAAACGTGGCTCTTTGAAAAAGATCAGTCATAACCAACTGCTTCACCATTTTAAAAGATGACCATTACACACACACACACACACACCCCCAGAGTCCTCTTAATTGAGACATCCCATGGGATATCTTATCTTCCTGTTTAGGTAGTTGTCCTGATTAACACCTCAGTCCTGCATTGAGCTGTGCACAGGCAGATCCCTGCGCTCACACAGACTCCCATTTAAATCAGAGAGGCTCCATGCAGGTACAGGAATCTGCTTGGGTGAAGCGCACGGCAGGACAGAGGCTTAGACATGAAATAAAAAACAAACAAGGAGAGGGGTTCAGTGCAGTCTCTCTTTACTCTTCTTTAGCTTGCGTGTTAGGAATGCGGCACACAGATTTCCCCACTTGTTTAAAATGGCATTTGTACCCAGTGGCAGTAACTAAATGAACCCGCTTGGAAGAAGCGGTAGACAGCGGTCACTGACATTCACGTGTCAAACACCATGCCCTAGCTGGGACACATCCTAGCAAAACGTGAGGAACATTGTATTTAAAAGAAACCAAAACTTCCTCCATACTTATGTGAAGAAGCATTGAGCATCAGCACGTTAAGTGTGAAAACTCCCCCCCCCCCCCCCAGGGCTAGATTCCTAAGGGTCTGTCTACACAGCAAGTAAAAACCCGCAGCTGGCCTGTGCCAGCCAATTTGAGCTTGCGGGCCTCAGGCTGCAGGGTTATTTCACTGTTGTGTAGACTTCCAGGCTCCGGCTGCAACCCAGGCTCTGGGACCCTCCCACCCCACAGGGTCCTAAAGCCTGGGCTCCAGCCTGCACCCAGAAATCTACACAGCAATGAAACAGCACTGCAGCCGGATCCAGAGTGAGCGGGCATGGGTCAGCTGCAGGCATCTTGACTGCTGTGTAGACATACCCCAAGTTTGCTCAGCACCTACAGCAGGGGCCAGATTCTCAACAGGACTCTGACCCAGCAACTCCAATTGTCACTTATTTAGGTGCCTAAATGGGCGTGGCTGGGTGCTGAATGCTTCTAAAAAAAATCTGGCCCTTGAAGTACAGTTGCTGGTACCTTTGTGTGTCAGTAGCTGGAGGGCAGCATTTAGGCCTGGTCTGCGGTAGAATTAGGTTGACATAAGGCAACTGGGTAAAACTATTTACCATGCCTTTCAACATTTTATTGTACAAAGTCATATCGTTGCAAAATATTTAACCCTGGGTGAGGGACATGAATATTATAGAGCAAACCACATATCATAGAGACGGGAATATGAGAAATAATAGATTTTGTAAAACTGGCTATATGAGGTTATCAAGACTGCTTAGAGCAATAAGGCATCTTTGACAAGCATGGGTGGCGGGATAAAAACTGTGGAATAACTGCTCAATAACTCTCTCAGACATTTTGCATTTCACGTTCTCTAAAGGATCACATTATAAAAAGATCCACAAGGACTAAAATAGCAAAATATTTTCTTTAATAAATGATGATTTTTTAATACAGACCCTAACACAAATTTGATTGTTTAAATATATATGTTCGTCTATAAAGCCAGTCAAAAACTTAGTCTCCTGGGGGTTTAAATTAAATTGTTATTTACATTTCCTCTTTCGTATCCTTGTCAAATAATCTATGTAATATCTGTATCAGAACAGGTGAAGTACATTGAGCATAGGGAAAATGTATATAAGCAAGAATCATTTAATTTTTTTTTTTTAAATAAAGGAAGGGAGCTTTGTTTTGAACAATGTGATGCTTAAAATGGACAAGTTTGGCTTCTTACTGCTTCCCCATCAACCCTGTCTGCTGGCTGTCAGAGGCAGGCCTGGTTTTGGAAAACCCCTACCTTTTTACAGCAAATTCAATTTAAGAAAGTTGTATGGGATTATTTTCATTTTATATCTAAAACCTCACTTCAATTTAATTTTGCTCATGAGTGAGATCTCATTTTGCGTGTTTGTTTTTCTCTTAAAAATTAATGTTTTGCACTAGCACGATGACTCCCAGGTACATTGCGATCCAGCAGTGGTGGGTCTCAGTGGTCAATCCTAGTTTGCTGTCAGCAGTGTACTGAGTTGCCTCAACATTTTATCAGAATATAATATTCGGTTTCGTCTTATTACTTAGCTCCTCAGAAGCCAGCAATACTGAAGTGTAGTACAACATTAGCCAATTGAACTGCATATGTAAATTGAGTGCATTCTAACTGGTAGCAGTGGCTTCAAATTGTTCACTTCCTGGGTGGTGCGGAAGAGGTTGCATACGGAACCCCCTACAAGATCTACAATGTCCGAGTGGTCTCAGGCACCAGACTTGAGGCTTTGTCTTCCCCTCTACTAAGTGGGCTGGTGTCCGTACAGAAGCATAGGTTCAAATCCCACTCTTAACACACAAATAAGGCCACTGGTTCCCTGCAGGCTGAATATGTAAAGAGAGTGAACCACATGGGGCCAGAAAAGACGCTGAGATGGCAGATTCTTCTCCTGTTCCCCATGGAAGGCAGGCCTGAGAACATCAGTATTACCAACCCCAGGTGTTTGGTGGGTTTTTTTTAAAAACCACCAAAACACAAGATTCTTAAAAATAAGCTTTAGATTCTTGCCTTCTGGGTTTTAACCCTTTAGGGTACACTCAGGTCACACTTCTGAACTTGTGTCTCCAACCATGAGGGTGTGCAACTCTTCAGTGAAAGCAGAGATTCTCACATAAATGACTATCTCCAGGAGCAGGGGCTTTAAGAAAAAAACATCAAGTCTCATGAGACTTGCAATAAAATGTGAAGAAGCTGGCAACAGTAATCTTTGCAAGAGGTGGCTCTGCTCACTACTGAGTGTGCAGGAAGCATCATTCTGCTCCCATACTGTGGAACAGCAGCATCCTTGCTGTGGTTTTTTCCAGGCTGCCTGAGTGATTTGGGTGGGGCTGGGGGGGGGCGGAAAGAGAGACCCTGACCCTCAATCTTACACCAGTCTGTCCAAAAAGCACTCGTCTCAGGTTATTTTGCAAGGATTTATCAGCAATGAGATAACAGTAAAAAATAAATACGTAGTAGTTTACTCTCATCTACTGCAGCAGGCGCCTCATTGCAGCAGGAGAAGATTTGACGTGTACAATATCTAGAGTCTGTAGCAGCAGACAAGCTCAGCATACTAAACTTACACCCTGCTCTGTAGGAAAACGTTGGAACTGGATGTTCTAGAGTTTGATTGCATATACTACATTAAACGCTATCCCCAAAGTGAAATCAAAGCTTAAAACAACCAAAACACGAATAATCGGACTCTAGTTTTGTTCTCATTCTACATATGGCCAGGGACCGTTTCATGGTATGTAGCCTCTTAATTCACAGTGACTTTACTGTTTGTCACATTCTAGCTTTAACTCGGATTACGTGCTCAGTTTAAGTGTGACATTTACCCCTGTACAGAGGGCCAAAACAGACTTATGAAACCATTTAAATCCAATGTCTTAAAGTGCTAACTCCCTGAGCAAGGGCAAATTTCACACCAACTGCATTGTCGAGTACATGCTGAGATTTCTTGTATAGATTATCTACAGATTTTAACCAGGAGACAGGTTTTGTTTTCTTTTTTTCTCTTCATTTGCACGAACAGCAAACTGCCTCAATAACTTATTTGAAACAATCCTGAATTTAAACAAATGTGTGACCGAGACAGACTGAAGCTGCTCAAAGTATTGTTATTTTACAAGGTATCAGTAACTTTTCCCTAAAATTGTCGTCAAGTCTTGATAATTCTGCAGCAAAATGCATGCTAGTTAACTGCTCCTTTCTATGTATTATGAGTTAATTCAAAACAATTTCCAAATGGAGGAAGATGCTCCTACTTCGAAAATAATCAAGTGCGTACCATCTCGTGAATTGCAATTCAGATTGTTCTGGCATGTGTGGAAGAAGCTTGTCTAGTGAAGTCCACGATAAGGGAATTAATACTTGGCATTGAAATGTTAAGTACTAAAAAAAAGCAAGGTTATTTTTACTTGGTGGACTAGGAAGTGGTTTTTGTTTTTTGTTTTACAAACACTATTAAACTAAGGGCATGTCTACACTGCAACATTAAGTCGACTTAAGAGGACATACAGCCACCAGTGATTAATTCAATTTTTAATGTCCACACTATGTTCCTTCTGTCAATGGTGAACATCCTCACCAAGAGCGCTTACACTGATTTAACGGGCATTGTGGGACACTGACAGATGGAGCCCCGCTGCCAGGGCTCTCCCTCACACCCTCCCCCCCAATCCCTCACCACAGGCCTGGCCAGCAACAAGTGATGTAAGCAATGCAGTGTATACACAGACACTGCTTTGAACTAACTACATTGACTTAAGCGCTACACCTCTCACGGAGGTGAAGTTAAGTCGGTGTAACGGACGACTTACATCAGCCAAAGTGACATGTTAGTGTAGACACTAACAGGCATGGTAAAATAATGAGTAATAAGCTTCTATATAAAGCAGCTGTTCTCACACTAACGTACAAGGATTTAGCCTTAGAACATCTGAGAGACTCTCCCCCTATCTGCAGTATGATCCAGGCCATTGGGAAGCCTCAGAACATAAGAGTAAATCTCAAATAGTTAATGATTTCACATTCAGAATCTAAAAAGTCAGTATTTACTATTTAGCTATGATTGAAAGTAACCAAGATAATTTCTAAATTGAGTGAATAAAGGTTTTATTTGATATCTGCAGCCAGTTCACATGATGAGATAAAGGGTAGCATTCCCAGTAATATCTACACAAGATGTATATGTTAAGATCCAGCTATAAATAAATAGTTTACCTCCCTGTAAACAATAATTGTTAGGCTAGTCTAGCCATATTTTATTTGCAGTAGTAGGAGAGCAATCTGGAGCTAATGAAATATTCCAGCTGGACATATATATTGCAAACTGAAAATTTATGTAACATGCATGATGGTGTTGTCCAGTCATCTGAGTTGATTTTTATTATCACTAAGTCAGATGTTCGCAAAAATGTCTTTCCCATTGCTAAGTGGGTTTCCTTTCAATCGGAAGTAGGCTATCTGTACGGTGTCAGAGAAACTATTAAATGCTTTATTATCATATGGATTGTAATGTTTTTTGGCACAGGTGGAGAAAATTTTTTTTTCTGGCTACTAAATTCACCTAATGGGTTTCTTCTTAGTGTAATTTAAGATACCTATTGAGATTGTAAGAACTCCAATTGTCTAGCCTTAGATCAATTTCATCTGGCATTGCTTGATGGGGGAAAAATATAAAAAACAGACACCGGAGCAGTGACACCAAAGTTTTGCTGCATCACTACTACTTAACCCCTCATGTGCAGCTCCAAAATTCTTGCAGCAATGTAATGCTACCATTCCACTTTTAAGGCCTCTTTTACATGAGAAAGTGTTCAGCATAATCTAATGTGTGAATTCAAACAGATATACAAAATAGGTACAGCATTACATGGACACTTTTTTCATTAGGTCATTTGGGAAAGGGTATAAGCTACACTGAAAAGCCACTCATAATAATGTTCACATGAGGATATAACTGTAAAACTAGCAACTGTCCCTTGTAGACAAACCTTAAGACAGCTGGGGAAAGAGGTGGAGTAGGCGGACCTTGCAATTCTGAATTAGTTACCACTTTTAAGAATTATTTTGTTTTGAATGAGCGACCCTTATAGTTTACATTATCCAGAGACCAACAGAGCTTGTTCCCAGGCTGTTTATAAATAGAAACAATCTCTATGAAAATGTTCAAAGGGAGCATGCCCAGCATAGTTTTCAAACATGGACCATAGTTCAACTAATATTCCATAAAATACCCTAAGCCAAAAATTTGCTTTGGTATAACCAAGTACAGAGACTAGAGGCTTACGCTCATCTAATTCAGACAGCACTTTGTTTTACTCTATTTCTGTATGCCTCAAGATTCCTAAGCTCTCTGTTCATTAGGAAAATTAAAGGAACTTGCTACTAGCATAAATCGCACATGTTGGTCAGCCACAGCTGCAGCCAACATGCAGGGATAACTTTCATAAGATTAGTTATTTCGACTTTTCAAACTAGATTAGCATTCCAATACCAAAGTGAGGACTGCATTAAAAATAGCTACTGAAAGGAGATTAATATATAGTCTCTTCTCAGTCCACATGCATCTCTTAGTGGAAGAGAAGAGAAAAATAGCACTTAAAATAAGAGGGCACACAGGAAATAGTCTTGTTAAGTAACTAGGTTCTACAAATAATGGAAAACCTAATCTACGTAATTAGGAAGACCCGCTTGGCCTCTTAAAGAGTTTGTGTACACCTGGATACTTAGGAAAATTAATGAATTAACTAAAGGTGTATATGTAATATGGACATCTATTCAGAATTAAAGTAGCCTTAATTCAATTTAGCTTAATACAGTTCCAAATGTCATTTTAATTCTGAATAGAAGCATCCAAACAGGGGTTTGATGAGGTTTATATAGTTTAAAAGTAAATTTGGATCAGTGTTCCTGAGCGTTCCCATCTCTTCATGGAAAATTCACAGGCAAGTTGGTGTGAAAAAGCTAGGATGTATATTTAAAGCATAATAGTTATTCCACATCAATTTCTGTGTAGATACTCTCTTATTCCATAC
Organism: Lepidochelys kempii; assembly: GCF_965140285.1. Lineage (NCBI taxonomy): Eukaryota > Metazoa > Chordata > Testudines > Cheloniidae > Lepidochelys > Lepidochelys kempii. The sequence goes on along the minus strand of NC_136394.1, from coordinate 17,419,445 downwards.
TAAGAGTGCCTTTTTGCAGTTTAGGTTAATAACTATTCCATACTATCTATTCTGAATTTTTTTCCCTGTGTAGACAAGCCTCTACTGTGACACACTGGACAAATCACCTTTGTGCCTCAATCTCTCTACCTGTAAAATCGGGATAATATTGTTTACACAGTTTATGGCTAAAAAGCACCATGTTAAGTGTTAGCTATTTGTTACTGTCAATGAGGAATTTAAACGTGTGTGTTGCACACTGACTTCAACTGTGATTAAAACTTTTACCTTTAGAGGCCCTAATGTTTTGTCCATTTCCCTCTTAGTCCACAAGAGTATATAAACTCTGATCAAGACATTGTGCATTATTGCCCATGAATGGATTTCTGCTCCTAAAAAGAGAAAAACAAGCATGCTAGATCCATTGGACTCCACATGAGGAAGAGTCATAGAATCCATGGGAAGTGGCTGTAATAAAACCATGTTATATTCCATTATAAAAGTCACCTTTCACACTCTCGGTGAATGAACTTTACCACTGAGAGAGCCTGGATTTGTGTCTCACCATGACAAGTGCTGACTAGTGTCATCTTATAGAAGCTATAAACCCACAATGAAACTGTCACTATTTTGCCTTTTTAAAAGGGCACTTCTTTGGGTTGATACAAATAAACATATTTCAGAGACACTGGAAAGCCTTAAAATTTACACCTTGATTATTTCCATCTGAAAGACCTTACCTTTTCCAGAGTCATTCCATTTATCTTCCCAACTGGAAATCACGCACTCACACAAAGCAAAAGAAAAACACAAACCTGCCACTAAAGAGGCTTTCAGAATATAAAAGATGGAAAGCTCTTACAATACATTTGCAGATGCACATGACTGTCCTCAGTATCATCTCAGGCTAGAACTTTCAGTAATTATACCAGAGAGTTAATTTCAAGTTCAACTTCATATTAAGCAAGATTTCTTTCTTTCTTTTTTTTTTAAATCTACACAGGAAGTTGTACCATTTTAAACTGAACGGTGTTATTTTACACCCATTTTGTTAACCTTGTGCAACTTTAGCTGTGGATACTCTTAAATTGATTTAAGCCAGGCTTATATTAGTTTAGCTTACATCACTAAATTCACAGTTGCAAGCTGAACTGCTATGGCCAGTTTTAACCCAATAGAAGTGTCCACACAGTGGTTTGCACCAGTTTAACTAAATTTTGTACATCACACCTTTTGTTAAACTGGTGCAACTTGTGGTGCAGATAAATCCATTGTACACGTGTAAGGTTGCTTTCATCTAGTTTTCAACTACGTAGAATACTTTTACAAATGCACTTTGATACCAGCTAAATTTGAAATCTCACTTTCCATGCCTGCGGGGCCAGAGTGTAACTCTGGCGAACGTTACTGGTCCCTCCCTCTGTACCTGATCTGCAGAGGATGAGTGTTATGCCCTTTCCCCCACAGCTGGAGACTGTTTAGCTCAAGTGTAGAGATGCATGTTTTTAGCTCTGGAGTAAAGGCAACTCAGGCCTAACTTTTAGGCCCAGATCAGACCCAAGCCCACACAACATGAGAGGATCTAGTCATTTTCTGATCTGACCCTTCACCGCAAACCAGCGTTAGCATGGCTCTCCTCCAGGCTGTGGGGTCAGCAAGGCAGCTGGTGAGTCCCCTGCTCCTGCTCTCCTCTGCTGTGCACACTGCAAAGTGAGAGGTGCCGAGACATCCTGGTGCACTCACTCCACAGCACAGCAAGATGGCAGAGGCCGGCAGAAGCAGGCCCAGTTTAGCCACTGCCGTGCCAAACCCACAGGAAGGAGATGACGCAACCCAAGAAGGACCTGTTGTTTTCCCACCCAACCTAACCTGGACCCAAACACTTGAAGTCTAACCTCATCAGGTTTGGTTTGGGTTACAGGGCTCCAGTCTGGAGGTCCCTGCTTCACTCCTGGGTGTGCTGGACAAGATGGCATCCAAACAAGCAGTGAGCGTTCAGGGTACTTTTTCCAGAAGAGCTAAGAAATTTCACACTTTCCCTTTTAAAATCCTCAGTTAACGAAGGCAGGTTTTTCTGATATTTGTGTTTCAAAATAAGCAGGAAGAATCCAGAAGGTGAGGCATTGCAAGAGGTACCCCCAACAAGCCAGGTTAAAGGGATACTGTCAGCTTGACTTTTGAAACTAATTTAAAAATAGTGTTCCGATAAAACAGCTTTTAAACAATATCCAAATTTAAAGAAAACAATTAAAAAACGTATAATGGGTTCCTTCTGCTCCCCCGTGATGTTTAAGAGCATGATTCAGGAAGTGCAAGAGCAGCACTCAACATGCTTGAGCCACCCTTTTTCCTCCGCTGTGTACCTGCTCCCTCTTCACCTTCAGCTGTTATTAATAAACAGCACAGGGCCTGGAGACCAGCATAGACTGAGCTAAGAGGTGCAAATGATCAAGGAAACAGCGGATTATAAACCAAAGTCGACTGAAAAGGAAAACAGGTTTCCCTCCTCTCTAAATTCTTCCATTTCTAGTAATTTTGTATTACTTGCAACTGCACTGGCTAAAACATTATCAAACTGAACTGATTTTAAAAAAAGTATAGTGTCCCTTTAAAATTAACCTAGCAAAGCAACCTTAGCTGTGTAGCAACTGATGGCATCCTCCTAAGGGTACATCTGCACCACTCAGACTATAACCAGCATAGTTACATCACTGAAGCTATGCGGGCATAAACCCATAGCCTAGACGCAGCCTACACAAAACACAAGGGGGTTTTCCATCAGTGTAGGAAAACCACAGCCCTGAACGACGGGAGCCATCCTGATGGCAGCATTCTTCTATTGGACATAGCTGCATCTATACTGGGGATTAGTCTGGTACAGCTTCATTGGGCAGGGGTGTGTTTTTTTCAGAAAAAAAATATTTGGGTTCAGAATCAGAATTTTAAGTCAATGTTGTAAATTAAAAAAAACCTGGAGGAAATATTGGAAACTCTTTCCAAAGAGTAGAAAATTCTCTAGCAAGATTTAGGATATTCTGCATAAGACAATGCCATTACACAAATAAAACTAAACAGGGTGTGGCAGGAGATAGCTTCTGGAAATTAACAATATTCAGACAAGAAAGGAATGAGAGGACATCCCTGTTACCAAGCTTCTTGGTTTAAAGTAAACAATGGAGGACAGAGGATAGGAAACTGTCATTAGTTAGCTGTCTGTTTATGGATTCTGAAGTGACAGTGGTGCCAAAAAATTTACTTAGGACGACATCGGAGACTTTGTCTTCATTGCAAAAAAGAGGTGTGTTTTTCATCTAGATAGCAATCACAACTTAAAAATCTCACTGGAAACAAGGAACAGATAGGGTTAACCTAGATTAGCTTCTGTTGAGGTAAAAACTATGCCCCCTATCCAGCATCTGCATCTACTAGATGCATTGAGACATCTTCATATAAAATCTTACTGGAGACAAGGTAACTGTCTCAATGTAAGAACACTTTTTGTAGTGAAAACATGGGCCAAAGATCAGATCTAACAACCAAACCTCCATACAGCTCAGTGAGGTACCTACCACTGATGCCTTACCTTCATTAGGAAAAGGTGTTCTAAGATGCAAGCATCTTAGTGTAAATAAGGCAAGTTGTAGTTAATGTGTGTTAACTGATCAAGGTAAACTTTAAACTCCCCCTTGCGCAGCTAGCATGTTAAAGTTACAACTAGTTTGTCTACACTCAGACTAATACGTTAGCTCACTTGCGTTAAACACTGCTAACCCTGTTCTCCTAGTGTAGATATGGCCTGAATGTGCATGCTAGAATTCAGCTCTAAAGCCAGTAAACTAAGCAGCTTAAACATTTAGCTAACTTTATTCCAGTCAGCATCCTTGATGCTTTCTTAAGAAGGTGCAGAAAACAGTGTGCTCAAGACTAATGATTGATGAGCTCTGTCTGGGGGAGGCGGTTGCAATGTTGAAGTTAAAGCTAATCGCTAACTTGCTCATAGCAACAGCAGTTCTCCTGGGGGCGGGGAGGGGGACCTATTTAGAAGTGGGACTGTTAATTCCACCTGTCTATCCCCATCAAAACAGCATTCCTCCATTTTTTAATCACTGTATTGCAGAAGTGTTTGTATTTGACTATTCATGGAGTGCTAACCAGGTGGGAGGCACCACATGTACATTTAGAGGACACATTCTCTTGGTGTCCCTAGCCTCTGTTTGCCAGAAGCTGGAATGAGTGAGAGGGGATGGATCACTTAATGATTACCTGTTCTGTTCATTCCCTCTGGGGCAACTGGCACTGGCCACTGTCAGAAGACAGGATACTGGGCTAGAAGGACCTTTGCTGTGACTCAGTAGGGCCATTCTTAAGTCTCAAGGAGTTCACAATCCAGTCCAGACAGACAAAACAGTTCCGAGGTTGTTAGTACACTGAGTGCCAGGATCTTGGGATTTTTTTCTGAAAGAAATTGTGCGGGTGAGGAGAGAAAGGAGTTCATCAAGCATCATATAACCGACATCAGCTGTCCTCTTGGGCATACAGAGGTAGCAGGGGACAGCCATTTTTTATTTTTAGATTTGTAAAATGTGCCTTTCGTGTCTCAAACTATGTATTAAATGTAACAGCTATCACCTTTGCTAACGAAGAAGAAAAATGACACACAAAGCTTGGATAAGGAACTTCCACCCGTGCTGCAGTAAATCTGGAACTTTCAGCACCAAAACCACAAGCTGCTACCAAGTGAGCTAAAACCCAAGAACTCCTTTAGCTGCACCTAGCAAGCTGTTGGGCAGAGGCCAATCCACTAGAGGGAGACATAACTACACACTAAGCCAGCATTTACACCTTCCACCATCCTCTAGAAATGGTCAGAGCTGAGTGAAATTTTTCATTTCAAAACATCTTAAACCATTTTTTCAGACAAGTGAACATTTGAGGAAGACTTGTTCAAAACTGTATTTTCCCCTTCTTCCCATTTGCCAGAGGGAGAGGGAGGAAAAACCAAATCAACTTTTCACAGAACATTTTTAGAAAACAATGTAAGTTTTCTGCAAAAAGCAATTACTAGGTTATTAACCAGACAGAGAAGTGAATTCCATAAGAGGACTTTTCACTGAGAACATTAAGCCACTAATTAGTTTAAGCACTTTCACAGCTTTTAGAGGTAGAACTCCACATTTTAACAGTGTTTTCCCTCCATCTCTAACTCAGATGGTCACTATTTTCTTTTCACTCCTACTGTGACTAATCTTCAATTTCTCTCCCCTTGCACACCCATTAGTCTTTAAGTCTATTTTCTCTGGGATGGTCCTGTAAAAAAAGGTCCCGAGTCACAGACTGCAACCCCAGAATGTCTGTTGCATGCACCTATGAGTACATTCCATTTACTTCCTCTCTATAAAAAACAAGCTGAAGTCTTATCTTTAAAATTTATTGAACGAGTTTCCACTTTTTGAATTTTCTCTTTACTAAAAGTTCTCCCGTTTTATTAACCTTGTTTAAACCCCAATATACAAGTTTTATTACAGAAGGGACTTTTTGCTGCCTCCCGTGATCTCCGTGAGACCATTTCTGCAACGTCTCTCTATTAAGGTTCATGTTCCTGCCATGATTTAAAAGGTGTTTGAGTCACAGAATGTTCCTTGAACCAGCATTCCATTTCAGTAAGTGGAACCACCAGAAATTTCTGACATGGGGGGGAGGGATAGCTCAGTGGTTTGAGCATTGGCCTGCTAAACCCAGGATTGAGAGTTCAAGCCTGGGGGGGGCATTTAGGGATCTGGGGCAAAAATTGGGGATTGGTCCTGCTCTGAGCAGGAGGTTGAACTAGATGACCTCCTGAGGTCCCTTCCAACTCTGATATTCTATGATTCAGTGGGAGAACTCAAAGCTTTTCCTAACTTCTCTGCACTTACATGTATTGCCACACTTTTGTTTAAGGCCCTGCATTCCTAGCATATTGTGCTACCTGCAATTCTGATGATCACAGATACCAGACTAAAAATCCACAAGTTCAAATCATTCAGTACTAAAAACTGCAACAAGTGGCAAAAAAAAGATTGGTTATCTTTCTCTTTCCATTCTGTTCACTACAGAATCACATTTCACTGTATGCAGTTGTGCATTTACAGCACACACACTTTTAGTAAAGTACAAAACCCTTAACTGTTTAACTGCAATTATGCAATTGCAAATACATAAAGGGGTGAGAGTTCATGGCAGAAGTCTGGTTCTTTGGTTGAACATCCCCATATTTACACCATGGTAGTCTGTGATCAGAGGCATAAACCCCCATCCTCCATGAAAGATAAGATAAAAATATTGTATTCTGTTGCCAAAAATGACAGCAATTTGAAGAAAGCATGTTGAAGAAAGAGGTAACAGAATTTCTGCTACAAGTGAATGGTCGCTCTAGATTTTTTGAATTCTAAACATAGAAACAAATTTTCCCTTCGTTCTTCCCTGCCGCAATTACTCAATACATCTTTCCCATCCATTTAAAAAAACACACACAAAAAAAACACCAAAAAAAAAACTGTGAATGCTAATCATTTTTGAATAAATGTTAGATTTAATTACATTTTACCAGTCTTTTATGGGACTGAATTAGACCACCTCTTGGAATGCTCATATTTATTATTGAAGCAATATACTTTGAAGAATTAAGGGCACAGAAGTGCAATATTCAGTCAAATTCCTTGATTACTAACAAATTTAACTCTCCCCAAAAGAGCCAAAAGGGGACACACAAGAAGATTCCCACGTCTTGGTGAAAAAAGTAGTGAAAAAAATCCATAATGGCATTTGTGTGAATTAAAATCATAAGAGCACCATCGATTAGCAGCACCATGGAATAACGCTAATGCCAATGTCTATGTAGTGTGTATTTCACATGATCTTTAATTGCTACCAATTTATGATTTAGCAAAATTTTCAGACAAAAGGCTAAAAATAAAAATTCAATTAGTAAAAAGCTTAGACTGGCCTTCATTTTTAAAATGTAAAGAGCTCTTCATGGGGAGGAAAACATTTACTAATGACATAAGGCTTAAACTTGCAAGCACTTACACATGTGAGTGGTCCCATTCACACTCTCAGCACTTTTCATAAGAGTACGTTACTCTCAAGTGTTTTCAGTATTCTCTGTATAGTAGTTCAGTAAGTGGCTTGGAAGTGATAGGTAGCTAGGTAAAGTATTTTCATATTTAACCAAAGTCAGATTATCTTAATTATTAGATTCCCAACATAAGGAAGATTAAGATCCTGATTAGAGTGTCCTACAGATTCATATGCTAACTTGGTGTAATACACACGAATTACAATGAATTAGTCGGTCTTGCTAGGGCACTGAAGTTCATGTCACAGGAATATCTGCCTTAAGAATTGAAAGTTTTAAATAAGGAAATAGTGAGTGTTGATAAATCTTAAAACTAGACCCTTCCAGCTAATAACATATTCATGTTATGATTGTCATGAATACAATTCAATCCTGCTAAGGCTTAACCATTTAGGACCAGTTCCTCAGCTGGTGTAAATCAGGGCTTCACTGAAGTCAATGGAGAAGAAGATCTGGTTCACAATCCCAGCCTTGCAGAGATGCTGCCAAAATCTGTAAAACAAGCTAAGGTGGAGAGAGAAAGTTGTTGGAGAAACCAAACATGGACTCTACCTTGACTTACCCAATGCAAGTCAAACAACTTGTTTGTATTACAAGAAAAATATTTATTGAAAAGCTAGCGGAAGATGGAAAACCAATTCTTGAACAGATCTTGTTTGTGCAAGTGTTGGTCTGGCAAGTGACAAATCTAAGGCCCTGTCCATTCATACCTACTTGCTACTCCTGTTATAAATCAAGACTTCACAACAGCAGGCAAGGGTGTTCTGGGACTAGAACTATTCTCAGAAAAAGCAAGTGCATTGGAAGACATTTAGTCATCGACCATTTGTAGTACTGAGTTCAAAGTCTCTTATTCAACTCAATAGATACTCATACTTCCAAAGGAATAGTCATATTCCTTTGTATACATCTGTTGCTTATGATACAGTGAAACATTATGGTAGTACCGAGAAATCATTTAAGTTGCAAGCATACTTCGTGCAAGAGTCACAGTAATCTTTCTTCCCCCGAACCCTCAATGATTAGAGCTGAACATCACAGAAACTATTAGTATGTAAGGTTCAAGGTCACAGAACAATGAAGACTTCTTAAAAGCCACACACTGTCAGTCTGAAATAACCGAACCAAACCTACCACATAAACCAACCTGTGTCTCATGTCTGTCCCTGTACAGCCAACTATAATTAGATACTCAAATGATGAATGGCAGGCCTGTAAAGCTAGCAGCAATTCTTAGAGTGACAGTCACAAGGAAGTACAGGATTAAAGCCAAAAGAAAAGGAGGACTTGTGGCACCTTAGAGACTAACCAATTTATTTGAGCATAAGCTTTCGTGAGCTACAGCTCACTTCATCGGATTAAAGCTGGCAATTTCTCTAAACTGAAAGCACTAATAAAAATAAAGAATGATTTGGTCAAGGGCATGTGTGCCATCGTCAAAAGCTCCTTCAAAAATACAATATAACCAATATTTGTATCTTATTCTAAAATTCTAAATTAAGATTACTCTAAAAGGCTAATGAACACCCTAAACTGCTGGTACAGTACAGTATTGAAAATCATATCACAGCCAATACAAACCTGATAGCAGACAAGAGTATACTCCCACTGTTAAATGGCAATCTTGCAGTGCTGACAGATTTCCTGGGCTCAATTTAAAATTCAACCATGACAAAACAGGATACATACAAACAAAGTTTCAAAATAAAGCAAGGAAGCATGAATCTTCTAGTTAATATCCACGTAAAAAGCTTTTCATTTCTAGGAGAGAGAGAATATTCATCGAAGCACATTTCAATCAACTACAACAAACCCATGAAGACAGTTTGGAAAACACACTTGAATTAAGTTATTGCGACCTCTGCTTAAAATATATAACAATGCCTTTGCAAGCAAACTCCAGTATTTCAAGCAAAAAAAAAGAAAAAGGGGGGGGGTTTAATACTCTCTAACTCAATTTAACATAAAGAGAATGGAAAGAGAGCTAAAGCAGGACACGACTCACATATTAATATGACTACTGGAGAGCTGCAAGCCAGTGTCTTCGGAGCCAGAGCATAATTTTGCATCTAATAGGGGGAGGGGAGAAGAAATGAGCAAAAGAAAGATTTGCTGGAGGGCGGGAGGGGGCAGAAACACCACAAACCAAAACCTAAGTCTGTATATCAGATTCTGAAGCTTCAGGGACAGTTATATAAAAAAAGATACATCAATGATTATCAGCATCTCAGAAGAATCCCCGTCCCCTTAAAGAAAACCAACAAACAAACAAAAAACAAAACAGAAAACAAAAACCCATGAGATTTTCAATACAAAAGGCCACTTCTCTCTCTCTTCCCCCTTCCCTTCCCCCCCCCCCCAACATCCACAGACTTTAGCCAGATTTCACTGCTAATGGCAGAAAAGCATTTTACCTCTGCAGATCTATTTCTCCCTCTCACACACACACAAATGGACTCTATTTGCATATAAGGGGAAGAGGAGGGTAGTTAATTGGCGCCTTTGGAGTGCACAGACAGCAGCTGCCAGAGTCTGGGAGAGCCACCATTTCATGGCAAATAAACCCCTAACGGGGGGGGGGGGGACCACACACACATTTTTATGCTGGGGAAATAGAACAAACCTCTGCAAACTGAAGCCAGGGAGGGGATGGCAAAAGGCGGGTGGGGGGGAGAGCCGGAGCAGCAGCGTCAGGGCCTTGAGGAGCTGTCAAGCCGCGAACCCACCCCCAGCAGCCCAGACCGTGCAAGCCCAAACCCAGCCCCCGCCCAACTGCCCCCAGCCAGCCCCCCCCCCCGAGCCCCCCACGCCAAACCCTCCAGAGAGAGGAGCTCGGCTTTACTTACGTGAAAACAAAAAATAAAGTAGTCGAACCCACTAATAAGGCAGCTGCTGTGGAGACAGGGATGTATTTAGTAGGTTTAAACCTCTTTCCAGTGCTGCTGGGCATCCTGTAGTTAACACATCACTGTGTGCTGCAACCCAAGAGGCGCCGGGGAGGGAGGGGAGGGAGGGAGAGAGAAAGATGCGAGGACCCTCCAATGCAGAGGCAAGGCAGGGAGCGGGGGGGAAAAGAAGGGACGAGACAGAGAGAAAGGGAGTGAGAAAGAGGGATTGAGAACAGCTGACCTCCAGCACAGGAAATCCCACCCACACAGGCCAGCCCACTCAGCTGATGTCAACGAGCCCCTTAAGGTAGAACTGCTGGGCGAGAACCACCCCACGCAGAGAAGGAAGACAGGCAGGACCACGGCCGCGGAGCGCACAGCCACGCACGTTCAAACCCGCAGCGCAAACAGAGGCCGCTCAAGGCAGAGGCTTGACGATCTGCACACGAGAGGCTACAGGCCACCCACAAACGTGCGGCGGACACAATGCAAACAGGCCTGGATCTACAGCTTAAACCACCACACACGCAAATGCCTACCACGCTCATCCCTGATGTCCTATCGAATTGATAATTGTTCCATCGAATTTTTTTTAACCCACCCTTCAGCATTCTGTAGACACCTGTATTCCCGCTCTTGGGATGGACAGGCTTTTTGAACCAAGGTGGAAAGGGGTCGATGTAACTATTTCTAGAGAACACTATTGGCTTAAATTCCAAGGGACTTTTTCATGACATTCAAAAGTTGAAGTTAGTCAGTTATTGGGCTACACAACACAATCCAGGCTTTCCTGTCAAATACCAGTTGCCTCCGTACTGTGGGCTACGGCTCATGGACAAGCCTCTGCAAGTTTCAGAGTAACAGCCGTGTTAGTCTGTATTCACAAAAAGAAAAGGAGTACTTGTGGCACCTTAGAGACCAACCAATTTATTTGTGCATGAGCTTTGGTGCATGCACAAATAAATTGGTTAGTCTCTAAGGTGCCACAAGTAAGCCTCTGCAAGGGTCCCATTGAACTCAGCAGGGCTCTCCATAGAGGGGGCTTTCTATGCCAAACAGCTCGCAGGATTAGGGCCTGTAATGAAGAATGCCAGCACCACAGACCCAAGTTTGATTTACTATTGAACCAGGAATCATGGTCTTTAGTATTCAAACAACTGCTAGGTTCTGCTAATTGAGTGTCCTGGAAGTTTAATTAGTTGTTGCATGAATGATTTAATTAACCCAGAATTGTGTTGTTTGCTCTTTTATTGTTTAAAGGGGTTTCATCCAGTGCAGTAAGGGGGGCACAAATACTATGTGATTGAAGATGACAGAGCAGAAAGTTTGCCACACGGTTCTATGCAGAGAATGTTGCTGTGAGCAGCTCTCTCTGCTTCATATTAAAGGGGTTCAAGCTCAAGTACCCTCACTGGTCACAGTGGAACAAGTATCACATGGGGAGAAAGGTAATCTGGTGGGTGCAAGGCCATTTAGGATTTTATAAGTTAAAAAAATATCTAAAGTCTTGTTTACACTGGATATTTGCCTCCATTCTAATCCTCAGCCACCAGCTAAAGTTATAGCTGCACCAATGCATACCCTTCGTATAGATCACAACGTAGACTGGTAGAGCTTACCTTGCTTCAGCCAGGAGTACGCTGCACCTCAACAAATAGCAGCTTCCCTTCTCTACATTAGAGCCGAGCGCTAGCACAGCGAGACTGGTAGCTAGAAACTAAACATCCCAATTTTGGCCAGGTGGATATTAATATCGCCCATTGTAAGAGGCCAAATACATACCCGATTTCCCAGTAAGAAATCAAGAGCATTCCCAGAGGCTTTAAAAGAGCAATCCCAAGAGCAGATTCCCAGAGGCTTTAAAAAAAAAAAAAAAAAAAAAAAAAAAAAAGCTTGCTCTTGATTACAAATAAGGTGCAGCAGTTTAAAGTAATTCGGACAATTCACCTGCTCTCCCCGCACACCTGAACTGAAGCTCTTCCCTGAGTATAAGGCAGCTCCAAGAGAAGCATTTGGCTAAACTTGTAACCCTTCCTCTTTTTAGAGAAGCGAGATGAGTGGAGGAAGTGTAATGACCAGGAGGTTCCCTTTGGTGAGACCTATACTATCCATCACTATAGTATTTCGAAATTTACCATCCTCCCCCTTCAGAACTAGATCAATTTGATCAGATAAGATTGAGATGAAGCTGCATATGCAAACTGGACTGCACACCTTTCAGTGTCACATTTCAATTGGATAGAGGGAAGCTTTTAAGCAACATGCTTGCTGTCTATCTATGCAGCACTCAAAACTCATGGGAGCCTGAGGAATAAGAGACAAGGACAAGGAGTTAAACCCAAGACTGCTGCATGGCAGCATACAGCACTACCAACCAGAGCCTCTAATTCTACTTTGGTAGTTATAAATAATTGATTTCTCATGTACAATTATGAAATCTCAGAGTATCAGCTAGCAACTTTCTTTCTGCACCCTCTTAGAACAGAATTTGATTTTACATCTCTAAAGGTATCCAAAGAGTTTTAATTAGGGCTGTTAATTAATTGCAGTTAACTCACATGATTACCTCAAAAAAATTAATCACAATAGCCCTGTTAAATAGAATACCACTTAAAATGTATTAAATATTTTGGACATTTTTCTACATTTTCATATATATTGTATTCTGTTGTAATTGAAATCAAAGTGTATATTTTTTTTGATAATTTTCACAGTGCAAATATTTGTAAACAAAAAATTTTTCAGTTCACCTCATACAAGTACTGTAGTCACAAAAAGAAAAGGAGTACTTGTGGCACCTTAGAGACTAACCAATTTATTTGAGCATAAGCTTTCGTGAGCTACAGCTCACTTCATCAGATGCATACTGTAGAAAGTGTAGAAGATCTTTTTATACACACAAAGCATGAAAAAATACCTCCCCCCACCCCACTCTCCTGCTGGTAATAGCTTATCTAAAGTGATCACTCTCCTTACAATGTGTATGATAATCAAGTTGGGCCATTTCCAGCACAAATCCAGGTTCTCTCCCCCCCCACAAACCCACTCTCCTGTTGGTAATAGTTATCTAAAGTGACCACTGTCCTTACAATGTGTGTGATAATCAAGGTGGGCCATTTCCAGCACAAATCCAGGGTTTAACAAGAAAGTCTGGGGGGGGAGCGGGGTTAGGAAAAAACAAGGGGAAATAGGCTTGAATAGAGACTGGGAGTGGCTAAGTCATTATGCAAGGTAACCTAAGTTAATTGTATCCAATTTGCAAATGAATTCCAATTTAGCAGTCTCTCGCTGGAGTCTGGATTTGAAGTTTTTTTGTTGTAATATCGCAAATTTCATGTCTGTAATCGTGTGACCAGAGAGATTGAAGTATTCTCCGACTGGTTTATGAATGTTATAATTCTTGACATCTGATTTGTGTCCATTTATTCTTTTACGTAGAGACTGTCCAGTTTGACCAATGTACATGGCAGAGGGGCATTGCTGGCACATATCACATTGGTGGATGTGCAGGTGAACAAGCCTCTGGTAGTGTGGCTGATGTTATTAGGCCCTATGATGGTGTCCCCTGAATAGATATGTGGGCACAGTTGGCAACGGGCTTTGTTGCAAGGATAGGTTCCTGGGTTAGTGGTTCTGTTGTGTGGTATGTGGTTGCTGGTGAGTATTTGCTTCAGGCTGGGGGGCTGTCTGTAGGCAAGGACTGGCCTGTCCCCAAGATTTGTGAGTGTGTTGGGTCCTTCAGGATAGGTTGTAGATCATTAATAATGCATTGGAGGGGTTTTAGTTGGGGGCTGAAGGTAACAGTTAGTGGCGTTCTGTTATTTTCTTTGTTAGGCGTGTCCTGTAGTAGGTGACTTCTGGGAACTCTTCTGGCTCTATCAATCTGTTTCTTCACTTCCGCAGGTGGGTATTGTAGTTGTAAGAATGCTTGATAGAGCTCTTGTAGGTGTTTGTCTCTGTCTGAGGGGTTGGAGCAAATGCAGTTGTATCACAGAGCTTGGCTGTAGACGATGGATCGTGTGGTGTGGTCAGAGTGAAAGCTCGTGGCATGTAGGTAGGAATAGCGGTCAGTAGGTTTCCGGTATAGGGTGGTGTTTATGTGACCATCATTTATTAGCACTGTAGTGTCCAGGAAGTGGATCTCTTGTGTGGACTGGACCAGGCTGAGGTTGATGGTGGGATGGAAATTGTTGAAATCATGGTGGAATTCCTCAAGGGCTTCTTTTCCATGGGTCCAGATGATGAAGATGTCATCAATATAGCGCAAGTAGAGTAGGGGCGTTAGGGGACGAGAGCTGAGGAAGCGTTGTTCTAAGTCAGCTATAAAAATGTTGGCATACTGTGGGGCCATGTGGGTACCCACAGCAGTGCTGCTGATTTGAAGGTATACATTGTCCCCAAATGTAAAATAGTTATGGGTAAGGACAGTCACAAAGTTCAGCCACCAGGTTAGCCGTGACATTATCGGGGATAGTGCTCTTGATGTCTTGTAGTCCATCTTTGTGTGGAATGTTGGTGCAGAGGGCTTCTGCATCCATAGTGGCCAGGATGGTGTTATCAGGAAGATCACCGATGGATTGTAGTTTCCTCAGGAAGTCAGTGGTGTCTCGAAGGTAGCTGGGAGTGCTGGTAGCGTAGGGCCTGAGGAGGGAGTCTACATAGCCAGACAATCCTGCTGTCAGGGTGCCAATGCCCGAGATGATAGGGCACCCAGGATTTCCAGGTTTATGGATCTTGGGTAGTAGATAGAATATCCCAGGTCGGGGTTCCAGGGGTGTGTGTGTGCGGATTTGATCTTGTGCTTTTTCAGGAAGTTTCTTGAGCAAATGCTGTAGTTTCTTTTGGTAACTCTCAGTGGGATCAGAGGGTAATGGCTTGTAGAAAGTGGTGTTGGAGAGCTGCCGAGCAGCCTCTTGTTCATATTCTGACCTATTCATGATGACAACAGCATCTCCTTTGTCAGCCTTTTTGATTATGATGTCAGAGTTGTTTCTGAGGCTGTGGATGGCATTGTGTTCCGCACGGCTGAGGTTATGGGGCAAGTGATGCTGCATTTCCACAATTTCAGCCCGTGCATGTCGGCAGAAGCACTCTATGTAGAAGTCCAGTCTGATGTCTCGACCTTCAGGAGGAGTCCACCTAGAATCCTTCTTTTTGTAGTGTTGGTAGGGAGGTCTCTGTGGATTAGTATGTTGTTCAGAGGTATGTTGGAAATATTCCTTGAGTCGGAGACGTCGAAAATAGGATTCTAGGTCACCACAGAACTGTATCATGTTCATGGGGGTGGAGGGGCAGAAGGAGAGGCCCCGAGATAGGACAGCTGCTTCTGTTGGGCTAAGAGTATAGTTGGATAGGTTAACAATATTGCTGGGTGGGTTGAGGGAACCATTTCTGTGGCCCCTTGTGGCATGTAGTAGTTTAGAAAGCAACCTTTGTTGTAAAAGTGCAACTTACAAATGTAGATTTGTTACATAACTGCACTCAAATGCAAAATGTAAAACTTCAGAGCCTATAAGTCCACTCAGTCCTACTTCTCCTTCAGCCAATTGCTAAGACGAACAAAGTTGTTTACATTTACAGGAGATAATGCTGGCCTTTTATTTACAATGTCATCAGAAAGTGAGAACAGGCATTTGCATGACACTTTTGTAGCTGGCATTGCAAGATATTTACGTGCCAGATATGCTAAACATGCATATGCCCCTTCATGTTTTGGCCACCATTCCAGAGGACATGCTTCCATGCTGATGATGCTCATTAAAAAAAAATAATGCGTTAATTAAATTTGTGACTCAACTCCTTGGAAGAGAATTGTATGATTCCTGCTCTGTTTTCATGTTATAGCAGTCTCGCATGATGACCCAGCACATGTTCATTTTAAGAACACTTTTACTGCAGATTTCACAAAACGCGAAGAAAGTACCAATGTGAGATTTCTAAAGATAGCTACAGCACTTGACCCAGGATTTAAGAATATGAAGTGCCTTCCAAAATCTGAGGGGGACGAGGCGTGGAACATGCTTTCAGAAGTCTTAAAAGAGCAACACTCTGATGTGGAAACTATAGAGCCCAAAACACCAAAAAAGAATCTTCTGCTGGTGGCCTCTGACTCAGATAATGAAAATGAACATGTGTCAGTTTGCACTGCTTTGGATTGTTATCAAGCAGAACTCATCAGCAGCATGGACACATGTCCCCTGAAATGGTGGTTGAAAGCATGAAGGGACATATGAATCTTTAGCGCATCTGGCACATAAATATCTTGTGACGCCAGCTACAACCGTGCCATGAGAACACCTGATCTCACTTTCAGGTGACATTGTAGACAAGAAGTGGGCAGCATCATCTCCTACAAATGTAAACAAACTTGTTTGTCTGAATGACTGGCTGAACAAGAGGTAGGACTGAGTGGACTTGCAGGTTCTAAAATTTTAGTTTTATTTTTGAATGCTGTTTTTTGTACATAATTTTACATTTGTAAGTTCAACTTTCATGATAAAGAGATTGCACTACAGTACTTGTATTAGCTGAATTGAAATATACTTTTTTTTTTAACAGTGCAAATGCTTGTAATCAAAAATAAACAATGTGAGCACTGTACATTTTGTATTCTGTGTTGTAATTGGTATCAATATATTTGAAAATATAGAAAACATCCAAAATTTAAATAAATGGTATTATATTATTGTTTAACAGTGCAATTAATTGCAATTATTTTTAATCACGATTAATTGCGATTAATTTTTTTAATTACTTGACAGCCCTATTTTTAAGATAAGCCTTCTCAGTTTCTCTAGGTTTTTTCACAAAGTAATAACTTACTAATAAAATCAGGGGGTGTTACTAAAGGAGGAAGTGGTGAACAGTGTAGGAGTATTCCTTAACCTTCTAAAGTACTCTGAAGTCTCCAAACTTCCACTTAGCCACAACTACTAAAATGCAGTGCCCAATCTTCTAGGCAGCTGCTGAAAAGTTCTAAATTAGGCAAATTTAAACATAAATTAGAGTTGGGGGCAGGGGGAAAACAACATGACCTCTACATTGCTGCTTTGAAAATAGCATTTGTATTTAAACTGTTCGCTTTAAAAAATACAACAAACCGGCATTGTAGTAGTTTCAATCTGCAACTCTCATATCTGATCAGCATTGTGCTTAGACCCTGAAAATTTCCCAGTGACACCCCAAATTCAGAAAATTATATTTATGTTGGAGACAGGATAAATCACCCTTACTATGTAGAAAAAAATTGTCTTTGCAGGAGATGACATTTGGGAAAGTTTCTGCTTTACATAAGACAGCAGCTTTCATCAGTATGGCATAATGACAAGACAACAATTTTTTGTGAGGGGTCTGGGTTGTGTTGTAATGTTTAAGCATCCAGTATTTAATATATTCAAGTAGCTTGTTCTTATGCAACCTTGTGTTGTTTCTTATGAAGCTCAGTATTAACAATTTTCTAATATGTACCTACCTTATCTAAGGTATGCACTGAGAGTTTAGAGAGTAAAATTTACTGAATATGATCCTCTTCTACAGGAATTCACACCCATTAATGCAGATATCAAAATAATTTAAAGGTCAAGTTTAAACAAGTACACTGAAGGCATTTTAAAAAAATTATTAATGATAAGCTTTAGGAGTAAGCAGATCTTAAAAACATACACACAACCCTACCCCCCCCCCCGCCCCATAATCCATATAGAGGGTTCAGCTGTTTCTTAATTGGATACAGGGTTATCACTAGCCCCACACCTTAATTCTCTCCATTCTCCCAAACAGCTGATCACTATATCCCAACAAGAAAAACATTACCATTCTGCTCATATCAACAGCATAATTTCTGCAAATCAGGCAAGCAAGTATTCTGCAAGTCACAATTTAAGCATGTTCTGCCCTTGATGTAGCTTTTGCGTGCATTATTTTTAGAGACTCCTCCACTCCCCCAATATATTACATATTCTCATAAAATAGGATTAAATATTCTGGAGGCAAGATGGGGTTGGAGTGAGTAAATAGCTGGTAACATACAAAAATGGAATCCTGTGAATTTCCTCACTAGGATTGAAAGTGTAAGCATAATAGAAGTAACCACTAAATTATCTCAATCGAACTTTCAAAAATACTTCCTTAGCAAATCTGTGTTACTCCCATTTCCATACCTGCAGTTTCGTAACTGACAATTTGATGTGGTAATTCAACTAGAGACTGCTACAGATACAGGAATGAGTTACTATTCCACTGTATTTGCCCAACATATCACAACTAAGACATCCGTTCTTGTGAAATTCTGAGCTCTAATTCCATACATCGTATTACTATACTAATACGCAAAAAGAAAAGGAGTACTTGTGGCACCTTAGAGACTAACCAATTTATTAGAGCATAAGCTTTCGTGAGCTACGTGTAAATTGGTTAGTCTCTAAGGTGCCACAAGTACTCCTTTTCTTTTTGCGAATACAGACTAACACGGCTGTTACTCTGAAACCTATACTAATACGATATGTAGTTTAAGTCCTCTGATGCAGATTCCTAAACGTATATAGGGAAAACATTTATACAAGCCTTTATCAATACTGTCCCTTTAGAAGCTCATTAAGTGGGTAATATAAACAAATCTAGAACACTAATCTTAAGATTAGAGATCTGCAGTATAATTCATTAAAGAAATGCTGCTTGAAGGGTTTGTTGAAATATAGTTGTCAGGAAGAGAAACATTAAGGAGTGTGAGACAATGGGTCCTCAAACTAATTAACTTAGAGCTCCTACTGAGCTAGGAGATTGGTAAATGTTAGTATGCAAATAAGATATGTATGTATATTTGTCAGTTTCTGCTTCCTTTTGTCTCTTATGTTAAATCGGCTTTCCCTTATCTGTTTAAATAAGTTAGCTTGAGCTTTTGCAAGAGGCTCACATATCTGGGTGCACTGGCAAAGTGCTTTGCTAATAAACAAAGTGGTCTGACAAATTTTGGGAGTCTTGAATCTGACTTTGACAAACCTGAAACTACCAACAGTGAGCAATACTGTTGTAAAAGGGCAGGGGAAATAAATCAAATGGAAAAACATCCTGAGAACACAGTAGCCAACATCTTGAGTTTATGAAAACTATACAAAGTTTTCTATACTAAACTTAAAGATTCTTTTTCAAGTCTAATTTTTATGTTAAGATCCATTTTTAAACCACTTCTTGCTTTTCTATTTATAGAACAGCAGCCAAAAAGATTGCGGTACTTTGTTTTTTAAAGTAGTAATGTTTCAGTTTAATTAAAAAAAACCAAAAAACAACCCACCAACTTTTCTTTGAAATGCTTTTCCACAGAAATTATTTTAAGTGTTCACTTGGAAAACTGAGGAAGCAATGAGAAGACTAACAAGCCATGAGCACTACACAAAGGCCTACGGAAAAATTCATACCAACAGACTTTCACTAAGGATGAATATGGCCCATGAAGTACAAGCCTGAATCAATTCATCTGAACAGTAGAGTAAAACTATCAAGCCAATAAAACTAAGCACACATGTATGAGTGACTGAAAATCATACAATGAAGTAATGACAATTTATTTCAATTGTAACAATACCTGGGATTAATAGGTTAAAAAAAAATGAAGTATACATGAGTATTAATTTTTTGCAGTCAGGCTCAACAGCAGAACTAGAATGGTCCGTTTTCTGCTTCTTATGCAGTAGCATAATCTATTGTGTCTGCATTAACAAAACTGTGTTTTGTTGTTTTTTTTTTAAATAAAAAAAGCAAATCTTTTAAATGAAAAAATTTAATGTATAGTTTATTTTGAAATTAGATTTGTAAACTTCACCTCCCCTTTAACAAATTTAAAAACATTGCTTGTCAGCTTCCATTTAAATCTACAGTGGCTTTCATGAATACATAACATTTTGGCTTTTACATTGAGATGGCAGTAAAATTAAGTATTTGGAAACATACAATACTATCTTAAATCAAAAACACAAATATCAAACACATCATGCTGCTGAGATCCCTTACGGAGGAGACAGCTGAGGTATTTGTTTTATTCCCTAGGATCTTTATAATTCTAAAACATTTGATTTATGTATCTGGTGTTTGGAAGGGGCAAATCTCACACCAGATAGTACTTGTGAAAATCTGCTGTGCTAGTAACAGAGGAAGAGAAATGAACTTTGCTCATGTCAAAAGTTTATTTTTTCCCTTTAATATAAAATGGAATACCTTCTTTATAGTTCCAGATTTGATCAATTTACATAAATTTAAAGCATATTTAATGCTCATTTTCCATGTAGTTTGTCTTGGAGAATTTAAATTTAATAAATGGAAGAATCTATGTAGAGGGAAGTCAGCAGGCTTTTAGACCCTCTTTACCAACATTCGGTTCCCTCTTTTAGATATTATTGGTCATCACACCTTTACAGTTTAGAAAGGCTAGATTGAGTTTACTTTTAAATAATTGTTTTACTGATAGTTGTGTTAATCTTTATACAAGGAAATTTGTCTATCAAAAAAACAAAAACAAGACATTTACTGAATGAAAAGGCTTTTTGTTGGTTTTCTACCCTGGTTTAAGTCTTCCAAAACTCTAGCAGTAGTTAGAAACTAAGTAGATCTATTGCTAATAACCACTGTTAAGGGAGCAGCTTGAACCATAATACTTATTCCCATTTAAAGAGCATATTAACATTATATTCCATCTTGCATATTCAAATTATAGGTTTAATATTTTTGTAGTAGTATTAAGACCTCCTCATACTTTTCTAAAATGCAAGTATTTTATAACTCCACAAATTCTGGTAAAGTGATTGCAAGTTCTGAACACATCAGTGCCAAATTTAGAAAGTGACTGTTGGAGTGTATTGCTTACACCATTGTATTTCAAACTGTGGGAGGAGGTTATCTGGGGTGTGACAGTTGGGGCAAGGGGCTCCAGGTGTCAAGGCTAGGGAGAGCATACAGGGAGGTTTGGGGCAAGAGAGAGTACATGCAACCCCACCCATAGCCTGCTGCTTTCCATGCATCACTGACCACTGCAGTCTTCCTGAGCATTCCCTTGTTTGCTGCCCTGCACTCAGCCAGAAAGCCATAGCCCTGCAGGAATGAAAGGGAGGGTGAGAACCCCTGGTTCACTCTGCTATGGGCTTCTCCAGGGATGTCCAGCTGGGTCCTGCCATCTGCTTGTCTCAGTGAGTCACTTTCTGTCCTGGATGGGCAGGAGTAGGGGACCCTCTTATGCCACTCACATTGTGGTGGTGGAGCACACAGCTCCATGGCATGTTGTCTAACGAGGTTAGATTCATCCCTAACATTAAGTAGATATAAAAAAAAAATGTACTTCCTTAAGAGTCAGTGAATGGCACACAATGAGTGATCTATGGTCCTATCTACAATATATAAGTAGGTTTTATAAGTTGTTTTCTAACACAAACAGCACTCTTGATCCTTTAGCATGGTTAAAAGAGCTTTTGAAAGTCATTAAGACTTTTAAAAAGTAGCTTCCTACTTATCTTTTGTAATGAAAACCTACATGAGACTGTATTAAATTACATCCAATGCTAGTTCAAAGGATATCTTTTTCCACTACTGTCTGCCATAAGTGGCCATCATACCAGTGGAGTTGTGCCAGGAGAATAAAAAATTCTACCATCCAGAATTCTCTGGCACTATAGCCTTCTAGGAAGCAATAGATATAGTGGTCTGCTAAAGAAAACTGTAGGTACCCTGTCAAGCAGGAACAATCCTCAATTAGCAAACAAAAACAACCAAAACTGGTGTAAGAGGCCTGCTTAAGTCTACTAATTTAACTTAACATACAAGAAATGTCTGCATAATTTTACCAACAGGAAGGATTAAAATGCATTTAATCTAATCTGATTACATCACTTATATGAAGATACGCACCCTCAAATATGTAAACACCAAGTGCAAGAATTATAGTCACAAGTGTTTGAAGTGTACAGAAAACTCAGTTCTGTCCTTTGATGCTGTTTTCAAATTTGTTTTATTCACTCTTTTGGATGACTATAAATAAGTGTTTCCACTATGGAAAAGAAAGTTAGCACAGTACATTTTCATGACTGGGGAATGGATTTTCTGAAGACATCTTCAAAAGGGCAAAAGCTTAGAAAAAACAATCTGAATGTTGGAATTCAGTTCTTTATAAAGTCCCTTGTAAAAATTAAAAAAAAAATTAAGGAAAAAACACAAGGCCCAAGATGATTTATTGCTTCTCTTCAATTTTTTCCTTGGTCTCTTCTTTCTTCTCAGATTTTTTACTCTCTTCCTTAACAGAAAGCTCTTCTAATTTCTCAGCAACTTTGTCAGCACTATCATTTTTCTCTTTGCCTGCTAAGAGATTGTTTGAAGAAAAAAAGTTACACACACAGTATGGTAGATTTAATTAACAATTGGAAAGCTGTATTAACTTGTTTTTCTAAAGAAAGAGTGTAAATTGGCTTTTGAAAGAGGATAAAGATGAAGTGTTTTTTGAACGCCTTGAACTCTCTGCCACACTCCAAGATGATTCATACTGTTTCTTTTCCCTTGCTGATACATACCATGCCAAATGAATGTAGACTCACTCCTTCCCCCTCCTTTAAAACAAAAGCAAACAAACCAACCAAACAAAAAAAAACCCCAGTCACTACACTAGGCCATAGCTTACTGACTAAATGGGATGCTACCCTTTGCAGTACCCTCATGAACAGTTTTTTGGATTGCTATAGGGTAACTACTGACAAGGTGTATTTTGTGGAATTGGATGTGCTGGTTCCACACAACTTCCAGCTCCTTAGATAATATCCTTATTCTAATAAGGAGTTATTTGCAATTCAGGTCTCTATCTTCCTCTCTCCCGCCACTCCAACAGCTTTGCTTGAGTGAGAGAAAACTAAGGCTACAGTTTACAAGGGAATTCAGTTCCCTGCATTGCCTAAACCACCCAGGATTTCCTGAAGCATTTGAATTGCTGACCAGCAGGAGTCTATACTTTAGAAATTTAGAATGGAATTTTATCCACTAAAGGAGTAATCTCTATATGAAATTGAAGATATTTGTTCAGAGAGCTTCTCTCCGTTATACGTGTTGTGTGTGTGCCATACAGAACCATCAAATTAAGTTGGTAAAGTTACTTCACAATTTAAACAAAGTGAACCAAGTTTCAAATGTTAGTTTAAAATATAATCCTGCAACTGGGGTATTTACTTGTGAACAAAGGAAAATTAAATAAATAATTAAAAAAAATCAGTATGGTAAAACTGCTACTCAAGTGTAGTATATATTTTCATTATTTATACAGAAAAGTCTTTCTATAATATTTGCCCTAAAAATTATGTCCCAGGAGCAATTGCAAGTCTTCTACAAGGAAAGAAGAGTTCTCAAACCATGGACCATTACTCTAGCAGACTGAAAAAGCCCCTGGACTGAAGATTGCAGTCAGGCACAGAGTGAGTCTGCCAAGAGACACCAAATATTACAATGAGCAATCTAAGGATATTCCCTTGCCCCCACCATGGACATTAAAAACTTGGAAAAGGAGAGGACAAAACAGTGCAATACTCATCTAAATTCCAAGAGGAGATTAACATCTTACCCTTCTTTGCTCCCTTGTCTACCTCATTCCTGCATTCTTCAAATTTTGCTTTGAATTTCTGTGCATCTGTTTGAAATAAAATGTTTCTTCATTACCTTAAATTATGTACAATGCCTCTTCTTTAGATCTATTTGTTCTGAAACAGACATTTATCCTGAAACAAATTCATTTCTACATGTTAATTTGACTGCCTTTTTAGTCTAGAAACATGCACTTAGTGGATTTCATCTTAGTTCAAGTGATCTTAAGTATACAGGCTTCAATTATTTCTCATTATTTAAATACTCTCCAAAGAAAGCAATGCACGTTGCACTTTTGAGTGGGTTTTCTACAAAGTTCTCATCTTAAGCTTCTGCTGCTAAGCACTATTTTAAGCTATCTGAACTTCTATTCACACCTTTGCTACTAGGCATTCACATTAGAAGTCTACCTACCACACATTCTTGTTCAGTCAGGGCCAGGGACTGAGAGGACCATAGACATTTATTTTCTCACACCTAGAGATTGTTCTGCCAGGATACAGCTAAGGAGGAATGGCAAGTTTTCACCATCACTACCTATACTGCACCTGAAGGGAGAATTTCAGTCTCCTGAGTTGAAAATCCAGTCCATTTCATGAGCACAAACTGTACTTTAAAAACAACACACAGAAACCAAACACCACCGCCACCACACAATGCCATCAGTAAAAAGATGCAGGTAACATGGCTCAAGTTACAGCTAACCAGAATTCTTTTGAAGACAACCTACATCAATACATTTCAGTCTAAGTGATTGGTTCTGAATAGTTCCATTTCAAAGATAGAAACTTTCTGATAATGGCTGCTATCAGTCCTATTACAATAAGCATCCCTCCAACCCTTTCTAACTGAAATAATTTGAGAAGCAGATAACCACAGTCAAGTCACTTTCAAATAGAACTAGAAAGAATAATTTGATAAGCCCACATTGAGATAGCATGACTGGCCACTTGAGGTCACTATTGCTCTACAGGAAAATGTGCATTTTTAAAGACTGAACATGAAGCCAGAGGTTTTTTAGAATCTCTTCAGAGTGTGCACCCTCCTCATGGATTTTCAGAGCTTCTTTGAAAGGGAGTTCATCGTGCATAGTGATACCCCTGACAGGACCAGAAACTGAACTTTAATTAAAAAGACCAGAAGTATTTGTGGCACCTTAGAGAGTAACAAGTTTACTAGAGCATAAGCTTTCGTGGGCTACAGTCTACTTCATCAGATGCATAGAATGGAACATATAATAATTATAGATATATAACACAAAGTGGAAGTTGCCATACAAACTGTAAGAGGTTAATTAAGATGAGCTATTATCAGCAGGAGGAAAAAAACCATTTTTGTAGTGATAATCAAGATGGCCCATTTAGACAGTTGACAAGAAGGTGTGAGGATACTTAACAGAGGGAAATAGATTCAATATGTGTAATGACCCAGGCACTCCCATAAAACACAGATCCATGCTTCTGCTCTAATAAATTTGCTAGTCTCTAAGGTGTCACAAGTACTCCTGTTCTTTTGGCGGATACAGACTAACACGGCTGCTACTCTAAACCTGAACTTTAGTTCTTTGTCTATAAACCCAAGAAGGAACTCCACTGATAGTTTGCTTTCTATCCCCTCTTATCTGCTACTGCAAGGCAGTGTATAAAGGAAGCAATGAAAGCCCTCAGTCACCCCACCCCACTCTCAAACTCAGAGAGAACGTTAAAATCCCAATCCTAAGCTTATTCTTCTAAGTAGACTTTTTTTGGTAGGGGATTCAGGGGTTTAAATAGAAGGCTTGGTTTCAGTGAAAGTTTGCCTGAAGAAGAAAGGATGCTTTATTAGAAAGGTGAAACTGAAAAACATTGTTTGCCGATATGTGTTTATATGGATCGGCCACAAAGTGCCAACTGTGCAATGGAACATGTTGGTAGTATTTTTGTTTACTACCATCTTACCTTCCTCCTATGTGCCAAGCTAGACATTTTAATGTGGCTAACCCACTGGCACATGCAACCTGAAAGTTATCTGGGATGCACAATAAGAAGCCAGCAGTTATAATGGTCTTTGACAGTCACACACTGTTTGCTGCATTAACTGCTTAAGGGCTAGTGAGAATAACTGGATCTAGAAGTCCTTCACCCCTTACAAGAGCTACCACTAGACTAGACAGGAGCCAGAAGAGAAAGATTAAGCTGGTTGTGCAGCCACCATGGGATTCTCCTTGGATGCCTGAGTCACAGGCAGAAGGGGTTTTAGCAGCCCCAGAGAGCAGTTCACTAACCCAGTAGCCATCTGGGGGGGTGTGGTGAGAAGGGAAGAAGTGTGGCAGCCATTTTGTTTTCCAAGTCTCATTTTATTTCTCATACAATTAGTTTTGCATGTTCTATTTAGGAATGAATGCAGTCTGGCATTCCATGTAGGGAATTCCAGGCAAACCACTACAATTTATCGTCACTTATTTTGGCGTTTGTAAGGTATTTGTGGCAGAGAGTGGCTTCCATGCTATGTCTGTATAGTCCCTAACCACTCCTGACTGGGGTACTCAAGTGCTACCAAGATACAAATAATTTCACCTCTCATTCCTTAAATCATGGCATCTATTCTCCTAAGTTACCTAGAGGAGATACTGCACAGTCAAATTTGTTTTTATATTTTGAATAGATGAGAGAATTTGCCTGTTCTGACCACAGATATGAGATACTCCCTTCAACAGGAGTGTTATTCCTCCACAGTGCTCAAAGCCTTTCATTAACATAAAATAACAGAACCAGAATCTTGCACCATCTCTCTGAATGGTCTAACTATACTAACCTTTGGGAGCATTGTAGCAAACAATATATAACTTTAAATAAACTTTAGTCTAGAAAGATTTACTATAACCTATCGTCCAAGTTAACCATGGTTGTTAGGATTACCATATTCCACTTAGAGGATATTTCATTTGATATGTTAAAAGGAAGAGACAAATGCATATTAACACCTAGTACTTGTTCAGTGTAGCGGTCAGTAAAGTATGTGATTCTAAGGGAGATACGCCTGAATGAAAGATTTAATACAAGGTAATAATTTCCATACAGTATTTGTAATGTCACAAATCAGAGGTTCTCAAACTGTGGTCTGCGAACTCCATTCAGGTGGTCCGCGGATAGATCCCTCTAAGGTTTGTGCCTGGGTGGCTGCACACAAGAAAATAAAGGGCTACCCACCTAATTAATGGAGCTGCACAGGCATGGCTCCACTAATTAGGTGCCTGGACCCTGGAGAAGAGACACATGTAAGGTGAGGTGGTGGCCTTGGGGGAAATAGAGGGTAAGTGGGAAGGGGCAGTGGGAATTTGGGACATGCAGGGCAGCGGCGGCCAGAGAAAGAGGAGACTTCCCCAGCTCCAGGGCTGTGGCTGCCAGGGAGAGACGGCCCTCCTTCCCAGCCCCAGCTCAGGGGCTGCTGCAGCAGGGGAGAGAGGGCACATCCATCGCATTAGAAAGGTAAGACTACTGATATTAAAATAGGAGTTGTGCGCTTTTATTTGTAGAACAAAAAACGTTAAAGGTTTTTTGTTTTTTTTTAAATATAGCGTTTTTATCCAAAGCGCTTTACAATAGTTAGCTAACGGTACAAATGACATTTGGAAAGATCATTAAGTGGTCCGCTGAGACCCTCAGTAATTTTCAAGTGGTCCGTGGAAAAAAAAACCAAAAAAAAAAACAACAACCAACCACATTTGAGAACCACTGCCACAAATTCAATCTTCATTAAAACATGAAGTTGAGGTAATTAATGAAAGTAAGGTGAATGCACTGGTTGAAGTCCTGGAGTTATATTGTATTAAAATTATTTGGAAACACTAACAAGCTCTCTTGAAAACAAAGTGTCAGCACACTTATCAAGGCAACCCCCCCCAAAAAAACAAAAACAAAACCAAGAAAGTTATAAAGATGGTGTTGGATGGAAGGTGGAGGATAACTGCTCTATTTATCTACATATTCAGAGCATTACTAATTAACTAGTTGCACTCTGAATTATTTCTGCTGCAGTACTATTTAGATAGAAGGGACTGTCCTTCTAGACAAATATTAGGGTGGCTTTCTATGGACAAATGAGGCTTTTTTCTCCCCTCATCCCATTTTGAGTGCTTACAGCCAGTGGGATAGATTATTTAAAAAGACAGGGAATATTTATTCTTTTCTACCATGGGAGCTACAAAAGGTAGTGGTAACTACTTTCATACATTTACTGTAGAATACTGTGCAGTATTAAATGGCCCAAGGTTACTTCCTAAAGCAGATAGTATAGTATCAAAAGAAACTGATCTTGTGCCATCACTCACTTTCTGCATTTAGGAACCGGATTGCCAAAAGTTCAGGTTTAGGGCTTTCATCTGCAAAGTCAGCATGTGTGTTCCAAACCCATGCCCTGTCACTTCCAGCATTAGGCTTCAGCTCCATTAAAGGTGTAACTACAAAGAAAAAGAACTGATTAGTCCTAGCTCCATATAACATTTTGAAATACATTTCCACATAAGCCCCACAAGTACCTTAAGAAAGTCAGCTCTTAGTAAGATGAAGTAAATAAAAGATTTTATACCTCACAAGGGATTGTAATGTAGTTATTTCTAGCTGAAATGGAGGGAAGGGAAAAAAGGATGGTGCCCATATTGTTCTGTCCTGTGTCCCAGAACAATCTGTAATGGGAAGCCAATACTGCCAGAGTGCTAACCACACACTTCTATTCAACTCCCCGCCTCCCCCCGAAAGGTCATAGTTCCAATTTAATACCATTTTAGAATGCAGTGTTCCCCTACTGAAAGGCCAATGGTCTAAAAAGTACTTTTAGATAGTGGCCAATACATATGCTTCAAAGGAAGGTACAAAAGCATCCAAATAAAATAGTAAAGTTTCTTCCTTTCTGCTGCTGGTAATCTTACGTATTATAGACAGCACTTAGCTTTCCTCGGAGATTATTCATGTAAGTGATTTCTCCCTCCTCCCTTTATGCCATCTTAAAATTCTGTTTCAATATCCTGCGACAAACTACAAATATTCAACAGTATCTTTTTAACTGCCTTGTTACGCTTGCTTACCCTTTTCTGGGGCAGGTGCACTAAACTAGAGAAACTGTAGTTTTAGCAGAAGTCACAAGCTTGATGAACCCTTCGTTCCAATTTTTGTTCATCCCCGGGCCTTTTATTTAGTGTATATAGTAAGTACAGGGACCACAGACAAATAGAATGCTAAAATGCTATTTCCAATTATACTTTTCAGTTGCTTCAAACATCTCCCTTCAGCAAAACTTCCCATGTCTGATTTCTGTTCAAACAATTTTTTCCTAAACTTGTGTCAAGACAATCCTTTCAGCCATCTAAATGATTTCAGCAGAAGAGTTATTTTCTGCTTTAAATAAGTTTGAGACTTTGCAGAACTTACATACTCCACATTGCTAGATCTCCTTTAAAATGAATGAGCATCCAAAGAGACTTCATTACAAAACTAAAATATGCAACAAAGTATTCTGATGCCTGTTTAATTTACTAGATTGTAAATATACTTACCTGTAGTATTATAGAACTGTGCACAATTAATAAGTTAAACGGGCATCAAACTGGATGCATACACAGAACTTGTCTATTTACTGACGTTAGACCACTGGCCCATTCTGCCAACCCATTTTTAGGGTTAAAAAATAACCTGCACGAATCCTATAAGACTTGATAACTATATTGCACATAAAAATAGGTGACAGGCAAAGGGAAGTTATGGGAAATAATGGAACAAACATACTATAATGATTTGCACAGATTTTTAGGGTTTTATCTCTCCTCATGAGAAGGCGAATTGTTCCCTTCTCCCTGTGCTTCAGGAGTTTCACATCCCCGGTTCCTCGTTCTTTCCACTCTGGAAGATCATTTTCTGATGCAAATCGAAACAGCTTTGCTCGCCTTGAGAAAGAGAGAGCAAGAGATTAGAGTTTGTACGCAAGAACAAACCACGCTGAATAAAAGGTCCTTCAGCCCACCTGTCTTAGGTGAAAGTTAAGATTCCACAGAGCTTGCAGGAGAGAGGAAATAAATCAAGAGTCCTCACCAAAAAATTAGAGTTCAAGATGACAGATTTTCTAGACAAATTGAGCACCATGCTATCTGTAGTCAATGAACTAGTTCAGGACAGAATACTGTATGAATGGAGTCATTAAAAAAAAACAAAAAACCCTTCACTGCCCCACAAAAATGTTGCTGAAAGAACGTCTGTGTAATTCCAAGACAGCTCCATATTAGCACTGAATTTATTCCATCAAAAAGTAAATTTCATGATTTTTTTAATCGTAGGGTACACGGATTTAAGTTACAGAAGAGATGTGTTACTGTCATATATATTTGGAATGAAATTAGTGCATTGAAATTACAACCAATGATTCAACAAAAACACAAATGAAGCCAGCCATGTTGGCCTATTTTCATGGCAGTTTGTTAATTAACAAACTTGTTAAAGGAGAGACGAACATTTAAAAGTAGCTGCCCAGCCTCTTTTCCAGATCCGTTATTTTCTTCAGCTATCTACTTGTGGGGGAATTCTACACCACTGCACATGCGCAGAAACATGTCCCCCCCACAGATTTTTTTTTGCTTCCCTGCAGAAAAATGGTTTCTGCGGGGAAGCAAAGAGAAACTGCACCAGTGCTCACTCACCCTCTCCGGCAGCACGGATGCATCTGTTCAGGCAGCTGGGGGAGAGGTAAGTCACCACGAGTGTGTGCGTGGGGGGTGTCTGTAGATGCCTTGGCTGCCCAGGGACAATAGTCCCGGCTGGGGCAGAGAGAGTTCCCCCTCCCCTACATGGAGCAGCCAGGGCTGGGTCAGATCAACCCCCAGAAACCTCCCCTGGCT
Source organism: Lepidochelys kempii (assembly GCF_965140285.1). NCBI lineage: Eukaryota > Metazoa > Chordata > Testudines > Cheloniidae > Lepidochelys > Lepidochelys kempii. The sequence continues at coordinate 17,389,003 of NC_136394.1, read as the reverse complement.
GCAGGAAGCGCTGCAGGTAGTGGGAAGTGGGGTCTGGGTGCGGGGGAAGGGTGTGTGTGTTCCAGGTGGGGTGGGGCTAGGGGAGTCCAGATGCACAGGGGATGCGCGGGGAGGGGTGAGCAGCTCCCTGTAGAATGACCCCTCCTCCCACAGCTGAGGAGCGATGGGGCCAATAAGTAAGGGGGAGGAGTCACTGTACAGGGAGCTGCTCCTGTCTGCCCAACCCCCCTGCATCTGGACCCCACCCCACTGCCGAACCTCAACCCCCTGCACCTGGAATCCCTCCCCACTGAGCCCGCCCCTTACATTGGGACAACCCCTGCCAGATCCCTACCCCACCAAGCCCCACTCCACTTACACCCAGACCCCCCGCTGAGTCCACCCCCACCATCTTCACCTTGACTCCTCAGCAAAGTCCCATTCCCCCTGCACCGAGAATCCCCCAACAAGTCCATGTGCATCCAGATCCCCCCCAACCCCCACACCAATCTGTCCGCACACAAATTGTACCACACAGAACCTTGGTACTCGAGGGAATTCTGCACCAAAAGTTAAAAATTCTGTACCAAAACATTAAAATCCTGCATATTTTGTCAAAACAACAGTAACACATTAACAATATGATCACATCATTTTCAGTTATTTGTTGAAAAGTGTTTTGAAATAAATTATGAAAATAATTTAAAATGGTGAGATTATATTGTGTTATTTTGACAAATAAAATGTACAGAATTTTATAATATTGTGTGCAGAATTTAATTTTTTGGCAGTTTTAATCCTGAGGCAATTCTATCTCACACACCACCAACAGTTCCATTTAGGAGGGTGTTTTCCAACCCAATATATTAATGTAAATGCTTTGCATTCAAAGTTAATTCAGTCTTACAATTCTTTCATTTAAACTTTAGAGCTTGCTTCCCTCCCAATTCACAAGGTGGACTTTTGTGCCCTTCTATAAGGGCTACAGGATTGATATCCTAATTGGAAAGAAAAAGCAGACTAATTTACAAATAATTCTTAGAGTGTACTGCTTTTCTGATGTAAACAAAAAGGTACCAAGCTAACAGCATACCTTGTTTTAGATTGGTTAGCTAAAAATGTAGTATTCCTACCTGGAAAACTTTCAGATCAAATCAAGACATCTTCTTCCTAACACTAAGGCTGAGCAAGACAAGATTACCTCATGAATATTTTTAAAGCAAAAGGTCGATTCCCTTTGTGTTTAGGGATCTCAGATCCATGTCAATACTATACCCCCAATAAAGGGATTACTTGCCAAGTTAATTTTGACCTTCAAACAGAGCCATACTATAGGATCAGGTGTCTCACAATGTAACCATAAAACAATTTGGTTAGTGTTTACCAGTTAACAGGAGTGCGCAAGTCCCTGGATCCCAGTGTTCCATACACCCAAGGAATAAATACTTCACTCCCTTAAACTATCCCTCGGTTGCCTTCTACCCTCAGAATCTCAATTTGTAGTTACTGTCCAACACAGAGGAAAGGGAGATTGAGTGTTGCTCTGCAGAGGCAATATAAATAGGACCCCCCCACACACCCCAATGTAAGTAACTCCCTTCTCTCCTTCAAAAACAATGCCTTCACAAAGCCCTTAGTGTAGGAGACTATGTAGCAGTGACCTCTCTGTAAAGGTAGGCCAAGGAACTCTGCTAATGGAACTGATTAATATGTATCTTCTTGATACTACAATGAAGTTGTGACTTGAAAAGATATAAGTAGGACAACGTATTTATGAAATAAAGGTAGGTGGGGCCCGCACACCAGTGTCTGCAATTGAGCTGCAGAGAAAGTTTTAACTTTAAACTAAGAGTCTAAAGGAAGTAGTCAGGAATTAATGTGATAGAATTTGAACAACCTGCACTCTCTACCACAGCCTTGTGGGGAGGTTGAGTCCTATGCTGCAGCCAGGTCAGTCTGACATGCATCCTAATGCAGATCAACTACCTGGATTCAAGGTGGCTTATTTTTTGGAACCCTAGGATTCAGGAAAGCCCAGAGCACTGGCATCCAGCCAGGTCTCAGCAAATTTGTCAAAACACTTCCTTTTGCTGTACAACATATTGAACTGCTGGCACCTTAACAGCTTTCCTAAACTCTATTTAAAGGACCCTCTGATCCTTAGCAGAATATATTACAGTGTTTCTTTAGGGGTTGTTTTTATAAGAGAATGGCTTCTTTCATCTGGGACTGCACAACACTTGGCATACAGAAAAGTTTAGTGGTCATACTCCTCATGCAGGTCAATTTTTGGAGATGTTCTCATAGAACCATGTGTTATCAGAGTCTCTTACAGGAGCACACTCTGGAACGAAGTTTGAAAATGACTACTTTTGGCCATCTGACTTTTCCCAAATGGGCTTCATGCCTATTTGAAGCAGGAGCATCATGGAGCTAAAGGAATGCATCTTAGCTCCTGTGCTACATACACTTCTCTCTACAGAGGTCTCCAGCTTAGGAAAAGTTCAAGGCATTCTACAAAATTTAAACTTAGAGTAAGCCAATTTGTCCAGTTTTCTAACCATATAGCTATTACAATTTGATGTCTGCTAACACAATGGAAAGAGCAAGAGGTGTTTCTATGACGGCAGAAGGGAACCATTGAAGAGTTAGAGAGGGTGGAGCATTAACACCTCAAATCTATAAAATATTGATTCAGTAAGCAAGCAGACAGCTTCTACTGGGGGGGAGGGGCAGGGGGGAAGATGGGCGGAGGAAGTGTCACGATGACCCAAATATTTAAGCACAGAGTAGGACATGTTAATTTTAAAAAAAGAAAAACCTAATTTGTGACACAGTTACACATCTCTAGACCCAACATTTTTGCACAATTCAAGTTAACAGGTTTAAATTTTTTCAAATCCAAACTTTTCCACTATCAATTAGATATCATTAGAGAGTCAGGATTTCGTCATGTTACACTATATCAGCCCCAACACTCCAGGGGCACAGACATTAGTCATATCAAGTGCTATTTTCTTTCTACTAGTACTACATTGTCTTAGGCAAGTACTCCGTGTGGTGTTTTGCAACAAGCTACCTTCCTATCTTTTATTAGTGTTTTTCACAGTTTAAAAGCAACTAGTGTTTAGAGACCTACCCAGTGCCATCCTACTTACATCTTAAAGAGTTCTTCCTCATCCTCCTCAAGGGTCTTGATCTCTTGTTCAGGAAGGGAAACTATGGGCTCAAATTGAGGATCATGGTTAGAATCATCTGCGTTTTCAGTTGAGGTGTCATGTTCCTCATGAGTTTCCTGTGAAAATAATGCAATCATAGAATCATAGAATCATAGAATATCAGGGTTGGAAGGGACCCCAGAAGGTCATCTAGTCCAACCCCCTGCTCAAAGCAGGACCAATTCCCAGTTAAATCATCCCAGCCAGGGCTTTGTCAAGCCTGACCTTAAAAACCTCTAAGGAAGGAGATTCTACCACCTCCCTAGGTAACGCATTCCAGTGTTTCACCACCCTCTTAGTGAAAAAGTTTTTCCTAATATCCAATCTAAACCTCCCCCACTGCAACTTGAGACCATTACTCCTCGTTCTGTCATCTGCTACCATTGAGAACAGTCTAGAGCCATCCTCTTTGGAACCCCCTTTCAGGTAGTTGAAAGCAGCTATCAAATCCCCCCTCATTCTTCTCTTCTGCAGGCTAAACAATCCCAGCTCCCTCAGCCTCTCCTCATAACTCATGTGTTCCAGTCCCCTAATCATTTTTGTTGCCCTTCGCTGGACTCTCTCCAATTTATCCACATCCTTCTTGAAGTGTGGGGCCCAAAACTGGACACAGTACTCCAGATGAGGCCTCACCAATGTCGAATAGAGGGGAACGATCACGTCCCTCGATCTGCTCGCTATGCCCCTACTTATACATCCCAAAATGCCATTGGCCTTCTTGGCAACAAGGGCACACTGCTGACTCATATCCAGCTTCTCGTCCACTGTCACCCCTAGGTCCTTTTCCGCAGAACTGCTGCCTAGCCATTCGGTCCCTAGTCTGTAGCTGTGCATTGGGTTCTTCCGTCCTAAGTGCAGGACCCTGCACTTATCCTTATTGAACCTCATCAGATTCCTTTTGGCCCAATCTTCCAATTGGTCTAGGTCCTTCTGTATCCTATCCCTCCCCTCCAGCGTATCTACCACTCCTCCCAGTTTAGTATCATCCGCAAATTTGCTGAGAGTGCAATCCACACCATCCTCCAGATCATTTATGAAGATATTGAATAAAACCGGCCCCAGGACCGACCCTTGGGGCACTCCACTTGATACCGGCTGCCAACTAGACATGGAGCCATTGATCACTACCCGTTGAGCCCGACAATTTAGCCAGCTTTCTACCCACCTTATAGTGCATTTATCCAGCCCATACTTCCTTAACTTGCTGACAAGAATACTATGGGAGACCGTGTCAAAAGCTTTGCTAAAGTCAAGAAACAATACATCCACTGCTTTCCCTTCATCCACAGAACCAGTAATCTCATCATAAAAGGCGATTAGATTAGTCAGGCATGACCTTCCCTTGGTGAATCCATGCTGGCTGTTCCTGATCACTTTCCTCTCATGCAAGTGCTTCAGGATTGATTCTTTGAGGACCTGCTCCATGATTTTTCCAGGGACTGAGGTGAGGCTGACTGGCCTGTAGTTCCCAGGATCTTCCTTCTTCCCTTTTTTAAAGATTGGCACTACATTAGCCTTTTTCCAGTCATCCGGGACTTCCCCGGTTCGCCACGAGTTTTCAAAGATAATGGCCAGTGGCTCTGCAATCACAGCCGCCAATTCCTTCAGCACTCTCGGATGCAACTCGTCCGGCCCCATGGACTTGTGCACGTCCAGCTTTTCTAAATAGTCCCTAACCGCCTCAATTTTAAGAACAGTTCTGTAGTGGCTACATCTGTATTTAACATGTGTTACCAAAGGTATTTAGAAACTACTCTGAATGTTCCAACTACATATACACTAACTACATTTTATTCAGCCTTTTAAAATATGCAGATTTCCTTCACATTAGTGAAACATAGGAACACTCACCCAGGAGTCTAAGGACTTGTCTACATACTGCACAGATGCGCACCAGCTGTGGTGTAAATTCTAGCGCACACCAGAGTATGGCGCACTGACTGTGGATCTTACTGGTGGACACTAAAAGCTCTCTAACACAAACTGATGTAGTCCCGTTTGAAATGGGACTACATCGACATGCACTAGGGAACTTTTAGCACATTTCACTTTTAGTGCCCCAGCCCTGATCCCCCTCCCACTTTCCGAACCCCTCAATCCCAACCTGGAGCCCCCTCCTGCACCCCATATCCCCAGCCCCACCTAGAGCCTGCAGCCCCAGTCCTCACCTTAATCCCCTGCCCCAGCCCAGAACCCCCTCCTGCACCACAAACTCCTCATTTCTGGCCCCACCCCAGAACCCTCACCCCCTCCTTCACGCCAACCCCAATTTTGTGAGCATTCATGGCGCGCCATACAATTTCCATACCCATATGTGACCCTTGGGCTAAAAACTTTGCCCACACCTGCCCTACCCAAAAGCAGTAAAGAAACTATTCATACAGAATGACTCTAGTCACAGTGGAAATAGTGAGAGCAGAAAATTTCTAAAAGTTTTTTGAAAATAAAAAGGTTTTGGTTTGTGTGTCATAAAGCACTGCACTAGCTCTTTGAAAACAAAAATCAAGATTTCCTTTTTATTGTAGATCCCTGCCATGAAGAAAGAGAAAGGATGCATATTTGGAGAAACAGGGGGAACACAGAGTCCTAGACATAAGAGCGTAGATGGAGGAGTTGCAAAAGTCCTTGAAATAGAGGGGGGATGGGAGAATGGCACCCAGGGACCTTGTGGGGTGGAACAGATGAACACAGAGCCCCCTGGTTTGTGCGATTAGCTTGGCCAACAGAAAGCAAGAGATACCTTCTCCCTAGTATTCTCACAGTAAAACAATTAAGATAACATAGCTACAATGTTCCTTTAAAAAATTAAGCTGACCAATTAACCATCAAAAGATCTAAAGCAACACCACTAAGTCTGGCTTTTAGCTATAACACAACCTTGTAATACGAGAACAGTATCAAAATGTCTCAGGTTAAAAAGAATGTTGGTATTCTTGCAATGTTAGAGATATTTAAATATTACACTGATTTTATTTTTAAATCTTGATTAAAGTATCGACTGGAAACCTAGAATTAGCAAACTAGCCTAAGGCTATGAAAAACTGTTCCCCTATTTTTGGTTTTGGATAATATGTTTTAAGTTATTGAAGTAGTACTCCCTCCTACAGGTTTACAGTTAACTTTAGATGCTGAAGTTCACAAGTTCAGAGTCATCTACATTATAAGGATCCCATACAACCTAAGGAGCATACTTATCACCACATCCATATCTGTTTTTATCATTTAAGTTATTGGTTTTGAGACACTGTGCACTCAAAGCAGGTTATTTTTAAAAGAACAAGATCTGTATATTAAGGAAATATTAAGATACAGAGATTTAAAAAACCCTCAAAATGAAATTGTCATGGCACATGTGAAATTTAAGAAAAGTGATATTTTTCATGAGAATGTTGGGTTCAAATATACAATTAGTGTTTTCAAATTATATGACTTTGTATGTGCAACATAACATAGTATAGCTTAATATCAATAGGGAACAAGTAGACCGACAGCTGCGACAGGAGCTCTTCTATAACATTGGGTCAATTCATGCTTCAAAATATTTGACTGGATAAATGAGAGAAAGGACATTTACTAATACAGCTTAAGTAACTGTGTTGGGAGAAAAAGAAAAAAAAGTGTGAAGTTCTGTAAAAACCATTCATGGCCTTCTTGAAAAATTCCATTAAAATATTAAGATACACAGTGGGATGCTATATCCATTTGAATTTAAAATTTCTGTATGCATTTTAATTATAACACCTAAGATCACAATGGTGCACGTATGATCAGTTTATCTTACTGAAAAGATCTTATAAATGTCATTGAGGAGGAAAACCCAAGATGTCAGCACATACCATTTAAAGAATACTCTATCAGAAATTTTTAAAAGTTAAGTTGAGAATACCCCTTTAATACACACGTAAAATGTAGACAGTTTTAGATATGGCTTTATACACAGAGTTAGTATCACACAACTGAATTTCCAATTTAACACTTTACCCTGCAGCTATGTTGTCTTTGTTCTTGACTTAATTTTAATATATAAGAATCACTAAAAGACTTCTCACTTAAGAAGCCAAGAAATGAAATGTGGTTCTTCTATAGCCAAAGAAGCCACAAGAATATTCCAGAAGTCTAGCAAACAGTTTCTTTGCAACACAGGGAGGGAGAAAGCATGGTCTTACGGTTAAGGCATTAGCAAGGGACTCGAGATCTTAATTTAATTCCAGCTCTGCCACAGACTATGAGATCTTGGTCAAATCACTTAGTAGCTGTGCCTGTTCTTTATCTGGAAAATGGAAGATAATTATTCTGTTCTTCCTCACCACTGGCAGTTTAGCTTATAAACTCTGGGCAGATACTGTCTCTCACTAGGTGTATGTACAACACACAGCACAACAGGACCCCCAGCTTGGTCGGTGCTTTTATTGTTACTGGAATACAAGTAATGATTCGACAGGAAACCAGAGTTAGTTCAAAGATGCTACAACACACCTTTTGGTGACACCTGTTGAATGTCACCAGTGCTCTAGCACACAAGAAAATGGAGAACAGCCACAGCAATAAAACTGTGATAGAAGTACACTGCACCAAGACCTGATGGTTTCCAAGAGAAGGGGGAAAACATCCCAGAGAGAACACAGGCCAGGCTTGTAGAACTGACAGACTCCAGTACTGAGATAAACAAACCTCATTGCAGAGATAACTGATCCCTTTATTCCGCCCCCACTTCGATTCCCTGCAGGCGCCACAAGAAAATCTTAAGTAACAATAAGCACATGTTAGAGGTGGCGAAAGAAAACGAATCACAGTATTGCGATAAAATCCCACCCATCCGCGATATAAAAAGCACGTGGGAGTCTAGGACGACTAGCCCCGGCCCTGCCGATAACATGAAGGGGGTGGGGGGGAGCTAAAGCTCCTGAGTCATAAACCAGATTGTGGCGCCTGCGGAGGCTCAAACGCCCGCTTGGGGCAGAGCCGACCCCGCTGCAGGGCGAGGAGCCGGAGTGAGGCGGAAAGGGATGTCACCGTCTGTCTCGGCCCCGGCCGCCGAGCGATGGGCCCAGCAAGAGACCGGGACGCACGTGTGGGCGGGCAGCCCCCTGCACGGCGAATGCCCGACCCCACGTGCATCTAGGGACGCTGGGTGAAAAGCCACCCAGGCCCCCTTTCCCGCCAAGACAAGGCCGCCCTCCTCAGCCGCCGCTCTCATCTACGCGCTCGGCCTCGGGTCCCTCACCACGAGTCCCCGAAACCCCACTGCTCTCCCGGACAGCCTCGCTACTCTCCAGGGCCCCTCACCCGACGGGACCGCGGGCTTCTCACCCATCTGTTCCCCGCTGCGTCTCCAGGCCCCCCCCCTCCACCGTCTCAGCCCACCCTAGCCCACTTCCTCAGCGCCAGGCCGCCCCACGCCACCTCCGGCTCCCGAGCCGCAGGCCGCCCCAGCGCTGCCCACGGAGCCCCCTCCGCCCCAGATTGACGAGGGAAGCATCGGCATCCTCACCTTGGTCTCCGCCATGGGGCTGGGAGGTGGCGCTGCTCCTCGACTAGACTCGTTCGCGTCGCTCTCTCCCCCCACCGCAGCTTTGGCGCTGAATTTCCTGCTTGCCGCTCCCCGCCCCCTCCCGCTTTTACCTCATTCCCGCAGCCCGCGCCGCCGTTGCCGCAAGGCCTGATGGGAAACGCCTACTTTACCCCGCTCCCTGTCTCTCTTGTAATGCCGCTAGCCGTAGGCAGCAGGGCGACCCCTCCCCCTGGTGTTAGCCTTTTAGTGGTACTAAATCGCAGCCACGCCGAGGTGTCCGGCCGGGCAGTTTCTCCAGGCTCCCACTCGAGGTCTCGGAAAGAGCACGAATTCCCCCACGAAACGCGCACAGCATCCCCCACTCGCCGGCTGAGTCTAAAGAAAATTCATCTCCAAAGATCTAGTGTGTGCCCCCAATTAAACCTTTTCACCCCATTCCCGAGCTGTTTCCCATCAGCCTTTGCGACTTGGCGGCGACCATCCCGCGTCTCTCTACTCTCAAGATGGCGCCTGCGTGTGTGGTGGAAGGGGGGAGGATTATTTTAATCTTGTATTTTTAGGATTGGGGGATTTTATAAGCGCAAGGGGCGGATTCCATGGGAGAATCTGTGGGAAAGGGTGCAAAAAAATTTGCCTTTTTCCCGCGGGCATTTTAGCTTCCCGGTGACGTCACGGAAGACCCCCCCCACCTTGAAGCCCGCCCCCGTTCGGTGTATGTGTGCCGCGTGAGGTGGGGACGGGTCGCGCGGGGAGATGGGCGGGAGGCGAGTGTAGCGGCGGGAGGGCCTGCGACTGAGGAGAGCGCAGGGCTCCCTCAAGCTCCCGGCGGAGCCTGAGCCGGCGCTCGCCGCAGCGGCGCTTATTGGCCGCAGGAGCCGCGCCGAGATGCGGTGGCATCCTGGTGTGGTCCCGCGGGGCGCGGACGGGATGGCCCAGGCTAGTGTCTTGGTGCGCTGGATGCTGCATGGGTGGGTGAGGGTGCTGCCCTGGGGCCGGGGCGGGGCGGGATAGCGCTGCAGCCTGGTGGCGGCGGCGGCGTTGCACCACGGGGTGAGGTGGCGGGGCGCGGTGATGGGCCCTTGCTGTGGCTCACGGGGGGTGGCGGTGCACTGTGGCACCCGGCCTCAAGGGGGGTGGGGCGGGGCGTGGTGATGGCCCTTAGCTGTGGCACGTCGGGGAGTGCGTGGTGATGGTGCAAGGCTAGTGTGGAGCGGAATGCTGCAGTGGCCTCACACCCTGTTGTGCGGGCACGGTGCTGTGCTTTGTGGCATCGTGGTGGTGTGGCAACGGTATGGGGGTGTGGTTGGAGTGGAGGGGCATGGCCATGATTACACTTGTCCAGAGCCCAGGGCTGGGCGCTGTGATGATGGAACCATGTTGTGGCATATTGGTGGCAGGGGCTGGGGGACGGGGGGGTGCACTGTGGCTCAAACTCCCAGTATTTTCTAACTTCAGCAAGTCCTCGTTCAAAGAGTATTAAATCTGTAAAACTGAAATCTTTACAGGACTGAAGAAATGATGGAAGGAAAGAGTAGTCTCTGTGTCCCTGAAGAAGAAAATAGAGCCCCTTCAGTAGAAGCAGAAAATATAACTGAGGTGGAAATTAAGCAAGACAAGGGAGATAGTAGCCATGCAGAGAATACAGAAAATTGCCCTGATATGTACAGATATATCAAAGGAGATTTGTTTACATCGGAGATTTATAAAGTAGAAATTCAGAACCTTCCAAAATATATTGGCTTTAATGATGTAAAGAAATTTCTTGCCAAATATGGACTTAACCCTCATAAGATAAAACTTTTTGGGAAACAAACTTTTGCATTTGTGACATTTAAAAGTGAGGAGGAAAGGGACAAAGCTATGAAAGTCCTTCATGGAGTCATGTGGAAGAGCCGATATTTGAGTGTTAGGCTTGCAAAGCCTAAAGCTGATCCCATTGTAAAAAAGAGAAAGAAAGAAGGGGAGGACACTGAACAGAAAGAAGCAAAGCGTCCAGCTTTAGCAAAAGACAGTGAAGAGGAGCCTCTCAGTAAACAGATAGCAGATGTGGTGACCCCTTTGTGGAATATACCATATGAAGAACAGCTGACAAAGAAGAAGCAAGAGTGTGAACAAGTGCTGCAGAAACTGACAAAGTAATTCCTTTTTGTAATGGTACTTTAATAATGTTTATGAGCTTTAATGCAAATTTGTATTACTATAGCTAAAATCCAGTAAACCTTCTCTCTATTCCCTACACAAATATAACAGTATAAGTAAGTCTCTTTTGATATGTAAGAATGCTTTTCCTTAAATTACCACCTCAACCCCAGAGCTTGAAAATTACATTGGACTAATGTATAGGACTTCATATTTTTAGTACTTGATCTGCTTGAAAAGACCCTGCGAAATTAAGGAATGTGGTTTTAAGGAAAATTATTCCATAAGCCACCAAGGTTAAAAATGAAAATTTTATACCACTGAAAAGCTAGAATTAGCAGGTCCTCAGTGATACAAGGAATGAACTCTGATAGGTGTTGAGATGTAACTTTTCAGTCACATCATTCTGATGGTCTTCTATAAACCCCTCTAACTCTAATTCTCACATTATTTAGTCTTTAAAGTATTACTCCTGTCTAAGAAAATAACTTAAATATAAAATTACAGTTTTATCTATGCCTTATTCTGTTACAAAATTATCCATATAAAGAAAACATTTAACCTTGATAGTCATTAGACACTTAAAAAAAATAAAAGCAGACAAGGTTATTTTTTCCCACCTCCATGCTTAAATACCCACCCAGGTCCCATCATTGTAAGATTATACTTTGCAGCAGCCATTATTTCACTTTAGCAGGACTGGATGAGACTCTCTTTACTTGTCAACTTTTATTCCTTAATTAGTCAGGGGGTCATTATAGAAAAATGCAGGGCTCTCCTGTTTCCCTTTTTACAATGATTCCAGCTGAGGGGTGACAGATCAGCCGTTGCTTTATTCTGGAACTCTGTAGCTGTTTTATGTATTTATGTAGATTTTGAAATCTGCATTTAGTAGCAGTATGATGTAAATACTGTTTAGATTTCCCATTGACAAGACTCTTATGGAAGAATATCCTTCAGGTATTTAATAATTGATTTTCAGATAAGAAAAATAAAATTGGATGCCTGTAAATGGTCCTGTATTGTTTTGTATAACAGCCAGTTAACCTGATTCAGCTGTTTAAATGCATGTATTTATTGAAAGGCTTGTCTTCCGTAAATCTGTTAAATTTTTGCAGGGAAATAGGAAACAACAACAAGGCCCTGTTACCTTGGTTGTTTGTACAGAAGCAGAAGTATAATAAAATCTGTTGCCCAGTAGAGGGAGTGAAAGCATCACCATTACAGGTACCTCAAAATCTAACTTGTGGGTATGGAGTGATAATGTGTAATACACTCTAAAAGTAAACAAACTCTGTTGGCTTGAGGGATGGGGGACTATCTGATGGGCAATACTGTGGTAGCAAAAATATCTGTAGGTTCGTAAGTAAGTAGAAGCTTGTGTTTTACTACCTTTAACATAAATACTGTAATGGAACTACTAATCTAGCAGTAAAAAAAAAAGCTCTAAACGAATTGAAACCTTACAAAAATTAAAAATATTGGATTGTGCCTTTTCTCCATAGGCTTGCTTACTATTCTGTAATGCAAATTCAGATCTTTTTCAAAGGAGTTTTGCATTTGTTACCCAGATATAGCAAAACCTCCTAACTATAACTCAGGTTCTTTCAACAATATCATTACTAGACCCTTCTTCAGAAATTAAAATTTCCATATGGGCTGAATTTGGTATTCTGGGTCTCAGGCCATCAATAAAGAAATAAATTCACTAACTAAACTTTAGTATTACAAAATTAAAATTTAAGACTAGTGCTACAACAGATGTTTCAGGACAGAAGCAGTTGATATGCAAGGTTCTATGTATATATCTTAGGTAGTTTTATTTCTTCTTTTAAAATTTTAGACTGAATACCGCAACAAATGTGAATTTTTGATTGGAATGAGTTTAAATCAAGAAGACAAAACTGTGGGTTGTCGCCTTGGCAAATACAAGGGTGGAAGCTGTGCTGTAGTGGAACCATTTGACACTATTCACATTCCTGCTGTTGCCAAAAAGGTAGTGAAGGCTTTTCAAGACTACATAAGGTGAGAACTAAATTAGGCTGAATGGCTTACCCTGAAAGATTCATAGATACTAAGGTCAGAAGGGACCATTATGATCATCTAGTCCGACCTCCTGCACAACGCAGGCCACAGAATCTCACCCATCAACTCCTGTGAAAAGGTTTTTGCCATCTTAAATATTTTGAAATATATACAAAATGAAAAATTTTGAAGAGCTGGATGGTTATTTTGAGAACTGAAACTTAAGTAAATTGGTTCCATTCTGTAGCAACTCCTTTATACTTCGTTTTTACACATGGCTCATCATGTGTTATTTGTTTTATTTTATTTACTTTTATTGAGCTTTTTAAGTGTGTTCAGCACTACGCAATACATAGAGGAAGACCGTTACTGCCTTAAGGTATTTAGATCTAAGATGGACAGGCAGTTCTAAATCAAAATATTAAATGGCCCAATCTCAAAATAGAGCAAATATTTTGTTTTAAAGTTTTCTTATGTTCTCATTGTAATTGGTCGATTAATGTTAAAAGGATTTACAGAGAAAAGAGTTTTAACGAGGAATTTGAATGACAGAGGGCAATAGTTTGGCATACAAGAAAATGGGGGACTCTTCCACATGTAAGATCAGCCTGAAGGAAGGCACAAAGATGAAAATATGAGACTCCTGAGTAAGGAACAGTTAGGAAAAGGGCAAAAAAAGTTTTTGAAGAAATGAAAATAGAGATGTGGGCAGAACCCTGAAGGTAAAAATGAGACGTTTGAAAGGGCAATGATGTGATCTGAACGTTGAGAAAGGAAGATACTTGTATCTGTATTTTTGATTAAGTAAAGAGTGTTAAGTGAGAATCATGAAAACCAGAGAGGAGGAAGAGGTTGAATTCATTAGGGGAGAGATGATCAAGGCCTGGATCTGAGTTTTAGCCTTAGGGTATTGCGATTGGGTGTATAGATGCTTCAAGGGACCTCCCTTGCAGTCTATGGGCAGGCTAACAACAACAGAGATAAAAGGCTGCAGCCCAGTCAGAACAGACAAAGCCACAGTGAAGGGGCTCCACAGGGTGAGACCTGAAGAAGTCATCCAGAGGAACCCTGTTCGTACAGAAGGGATCAGAGAAGATTACCAAGCAGGAGGTATGTTCAAGGCCTTGAATTAGGAAGCATCAAGAGATTTAAACGAACAAGCCACTGAACCACCCAGAGTCCCTGGGCTATGATACAGAGGAGAGAGCGGGTCTGGGTCCCCTACCACCTTTATACAGGTGGGTGTAGGACTGCTGAGAATCCCGAACTGAGTGGTAACAATAACAGAAATATTGGACTTTGGCTTTGTGTTCCTGTTTTAACTTAGTTTATTTCTGTCCTGTTGAAGAAAGAAGGGAAGAAACCCATAAAGGGGGTAGCACTGGAAAAGGGGTTAGGAGAAGCCCTGAGGCAAAGGGCCAAACTTCTGGGACTATCGAGCAATGGTCTGCTAAAGGGGTTGGAAGAACTTCGGGTAGAGTCAGACTCCTTTCAGTCCCAAAAGCGGAGAGACATAAGCAACCCAGCTAAAGGATTGGAGTTATAGATGAAGATTGATAGATATAGGTTCCGTCCCTGAACGAACTAAGCCAAACTGAGGCAGGGATAACCATAGTTCTGTGGAAGACCACCATAGGGTACTACAGGCCAGAGCTCCCTCAGTTACAGGTATATTTTGCAGATGTCAACAAGGGTCAAAACTAATCTTTTGATTTTAATAACAGCTTATTTTCTTCTACCTTATTGTATGGTGGAGTTTTTTACTTATGTGAATTATTAAATATTATGCAGAATTTGCTCTTCTATTCAGTAACTGAACTTTTGAAAATTGCAGGTCAACCCCTTACTCTGTGTACAGCCTAGAAACCTACGAAGGTCACTGGAAACAACTCACAGTCCGCACCAACAAAAATGGTCATATCATGGCAATTGTTTATTTTAATCCTCAGGTACTGAAGCTTTATATAATATAAGAAAACCCTCTGAATGCAATGGACACTTGTTTAATGAATTAGCTGATTCTCAAGCAAAGTTCTCTGATAACAGTACTATATTACTTGTATTTAATCTGATAATTATTGGTGGGCCATGGTATATATGTTGTTCATAACTATTCTACCTCTTAATTACAAAGCCTATGGATTTTTTTAAAAGAAAGTTCAGTCAGTTTGTCTGAAAATTATAAATTATCTGAAGACTTTCTTCTTCATAGTCATGTCTCTGGGAAATGTTATTTTGTGCATGGAATCCCTGTGTGGGGCAGGGCTCTAAGATCTGACATATAAAAATTAGGTAAAGCATGACCATGTATTATGTATAAGAGTGTTACAGGTAGCAACATCTACAGTTAAGGTTGTGCTGTGCTGCTCATTAAAAGTCCCCCCCCCCCTTTTTTTTTTTTTTAGTTGCTTATAACTTTACCATGCTTAAATGGTTTGGGCTGAAATTTTCTATGCCATATGTCTGCCTCAGACTGATTTGATTTTAAGTTTTAGCTAAAATGATTCAGCTACTTCCAAGAACTAGTCTAGGGAAAAATGAGTTTTGCCCATGTTTAAAAAAAATAAATCTTAAAACCATTTCATTGAGATGCTCTAGAGTTGACGTGCTTTGGAGCAAAGGTTTGAGATTTGGCAGGAGTTCACCCTGGTATCGGGAATGTGCCTTTTGTCATCTTTGATGATTTGCTCAAATTTGTCCAGTTTGCAAGCTTCTGAAAAATCTCAGTTCACATATGCTCTCACAGCTCCTGCACGTCACCTGGACTTAACATGTGCATCCCCACAGACCTATTGAGCATTCTCTATCTTGGGGCAAACAGGACTTCTGTAATTGCTCCTCTTGGCCCATGCCACTGGTGCCCTAACGGCAGCGAGGAGCAGCCTGACTCGAATACACAAGGGTGAGGAAAATGTGGACCGAGGAAAGAAGTTAAGAGCAGGAGGCATGAGGGTGGGAGGAATGGTCAAGAGTAGATGGAGGCAGAAGACTGGAGGGGCTGACGGGAAGGCGCTGACAACAGGAGCAGGCATAGGAGGGGTAGCAGATTGGAGCAGAAGGAGATGAGGTGGAAGAGTCTAATAACTAGAGTCCACTCCCCTACAGAATCTGGGAGAATGTACAGAGGAAGGTCTTGGGCCTTTTACATAGGCCAGGCTGGAATAAGGATGTCCCACTAGTTAATGCCATTTGTAGCCACATGACTCTTATAAAACCCAAGCTGTGTCTGTTTAATGTCCCATACAAAATAATACAGTAATTAGAGTCACTGTTTGATATCTTTTCCGTATATAAAATATTTGCTTCTCAATACACAAACAAATGAATAAAACTGAACAGAACAAATACTAAATTAAAGTGTTGGAAAATAACTAAACACACAATAATCTCATCTTCCTTTCAATGGAACTTCTAGAAATTAAGTAAAGAAGAGCTTGTTGACCTAAGAATCTCACTGGCAAAGTACTTTACAGAAGAAACTGGAAAGGACAGTGGGGTAACCTCTCTTTACTTTGTAGAGGAAGGGCAGAGGTAAGTTTTGTACCTGTAAAGGAAAGCTTAAGTGGCATTTCTCCTGTAACTACCACCCTGCATAGTAATTAATATAGAATGAATAGCAGTGTCATTATTATTTTATTGCTAAATTATTTACATTGTCCATGGAAGAGACTCCTAATATTTTATGGTCTTCTGCATTATAGCTTGTTTCTCTACTTGTGGATTAGGTGCCCTTTGTTTATTGGATAAAGGCAGTTAGAGCTTTGTATCTGGATAAACCTGGCCAGTTAGGGGCTGTCACAGGAGGGAGGATACCTTTTTAATTTTGTTGTGGAGAACCCAGGAAGAAATTTTCTGGGACACTTCTCCTGCTCTCCCCACCTCCTTCCTTTCTTGCCAGTTTCTGTTTGGTTTTGCTCTCTTCACCTCTGTCCTTCACAATCTCTCTTCTTTTGCCTGAGGACCCCATTTAATTTTTCCAGAAACACTAAATGCCTCCTCTTCTGCCTCTATACCGTGGCAGATGTACCCTTTGAGAACAGAAATTGGACAGTAAGACACAACTTTTGGTCTTAAGATATTTTACAGCTTTCCTTAAAAACAGCCTGTGAATTGTTTTCATTTACAATATTGCAGTTTAAGGCTAAAAAGTAACTTTCTGAAGACTCTGAATTAAAGAATTTAAATGCAATTATAATTTAATCATTGCATTGATAGGTCTCATCCTGTTACAGTGAAGCACAGTAATTGTACAATATTGTAAAATCAGCTGTGTGTCCAACTAAATTATTCTTTAATAACTTTGCTAGGCTTCCTATGTGTGGTAATAGTGATGCCCAATACTCACTAGTAAAAGTAGAAAATCAACATATGTAAGGTCAGAAACCAACATACTTTTGTTTTTAAAACTGTTGTGTGTGTCTGCGTGGATTAGTTTTTTTTGTTTTGTTTTTTTAAGGTCCCGTTAATGTGGTTGTAGTGTCCTCCTTCCTTCCCCCCCCCTTGAATGTGTCTGTACTATAAGTGGCCATGGCTAAAACCTGCTGTAATGTGTTTGGTGACTTTTTTCTTTCAGAAAATCACCCAATCGTGAAGACTTGCCCTTACAACATTTGGCTGGTGATAAGTACATATATGAAGAGCTTCTTGGTCTAAAGTTTAGAATTTCCCCCCATGCATTTTTCCAAGTAATGTTGGTATTGAATTTTGCTAAATTAAATTGTATTAGAGCTGAAGTAATAAGATGGATTGCTTAAATTACTGCATTAAGATTTTTAAACATTTTCTAACAGATTTTTTGGCTAAGAACAGTAAGATGGCTAATACTGCAGAAAAAATGCTGCCTGGACAAAGAGGCTGCAGAAATATACTGAGCGATCTAATCTCCATAATTACATAAATCTGACGTAGCTGAAAATATTTTTTAGTGGATGAATACCGGTTTTTGCTATATTAAATATTTAGTTCCAGCATTTTAGCTGAAGTGAATGTTTAATGGGTGTTTTTTTGTTGTTTTCTGGGTTTTTTTTAACTCCTTTGGTATCTGACACATTCTGTGTTAGCAAGCAGTCTGTGAATAGAACAGAAGAGAAGGTTACTCACCATGTGCAGTAACTGAAGTTCTTCAAGATGGTTGTCCCTGGGGTGCTCCACTTTAGGTGAATCTGTATCCTGCACCTACGATCGGAGAATTTGAGTAGCAGTGCCCGTTTGGGGCACACATGCACTGTCCTTGTCCCACGCCATCTCTGGCGGTTACCTAGTGCTGTGTGACCAAACCCTTCTTGGTTCCTTTTCTGCCGCCCTTGGCTTTAGACTGAGCGATTGGCAGTGCCTCCGAGCTTGCCTTTATCTTAAAAATTAGATTTAGCCTTAGTAGTTTATAGAGCTCAGTTACTCAGTTTAGCTACCATTCTCTTCCCCGTTTATTTTTCTTTTTTTTTTTTAAAAAAAAATTCTTAATAGATTAGCTATTTTCTTTATTATTCCCAGTTACCCCTTAGTATAGTATACATATCCTCCCTCACGGGGGGGAAACGTTATTCTTAGGGGCATGCCCAGATCTCCAGGTTTTAAACGCTGCCTAACTTGCCAGGCGTCAATCCCGCTCTCTAACAGACACTTGTAGTGTGTCCTCTGTTTCAGCGAGACATTCGTTCTGCAAAACTGTTCCATTGCCATACTCTTAAGACTCGTGCACCAGAAAAGCGAGGAACCTTAAGCTAAAACTTCTTCTGATGGAGAAGTCTCTGCACCCAGCTTCCGATCTAGGATTATGGACTCCTCCTGGACATCGCTCTCCAGCGACAGCATCTGACAGACATTCCTTATCACCCTCATAGAGGAAAGAACACCATTCTAAAAAGGTGGCAAAAAAACTGGTACTGTGACAGCCAAAGACCCTAAGTGGGCAGTTTCGGAGAGGAGCAGCAGAGGGAAACTTACCCTTCCTTCCAAGGTAGTGCTGGAGCCACTCAAACATGCATCATGAAGCAGCTCAGAAGCACTGCTGTCTATGGCGCTACCTTCTGCCTCTATAACGCATAGCGTGCAATCATCAGTACTGAAAATCTCATTGGTGATGCCAACAACTTCCTCGGTACCACGACAGTTTCTCTAGCACAAAGACCTGCTAGTCTCTTCAGCACTGGAGTCTCCTCAACTCATACTGATGTTACTCCAGCATGATTGGTACCATGTCAAGTTACACCACCATCCAGAACAGCTCCTCCCTTCTCCAGCAATGAGGAGGATGATGCGGAAGGGGAGATCTACTCATCATGCCACTTCTTGCCCATGCAGACAGCCACCAGATTGGGTCCACCAGAACATATTGAATACCACCCCCTGACTGAAACGCATGGGTGGTATAGACATCCAAGGATATCACCACCAATGCCATTCCCGCCACAGTAGTTCAACTGGGATCCATGGGTGGCATACTGACAATGCTTCTCTAAGCCTTCCAGTTCCCACGGGGGGGGTGAGCGAGAGAGACCTTTTCCCATCACCCTCAATACCTGGACCTGCTGATCCTTCGGAAGAGGTGATTGAAGGGCTGGAAGAGACTTCAGATCAGGAGATCACCTCAGCTACTAATTTCTCCTCCTCCTCTCCGGACAAAGCAGTCTTGTCCCCACCATCCACGACGGGTGATGATTTTAAACAATTCCAGGAGGAGTTTAAGGAGATTGTGGACTCATTAGAAATACCATTGGAAGAAGTTGCAGAGTCTCAACACAGGCTGTTGGACATTTTATAAACGTCAACTTCATTCAAGGTTGCTCTCCTTATAAACGAGGCACATAGATCCAGCCAAGACCATCTGGCAGACTCCAGCAACAATTCCACCCACTTGTAAAAGAGCAGACAAAAAAATACTACATTC
Organism: Lepidochelys kempii; assembly: GCF_965140285.1. NCBI lineage: Eukaryota > Metazoa > Chordata > Testudines > Cheloniidae > Lepidochelys > Lepidochelys kempii. The sequence continues at coordinate 17,369,244 of NC_136394.1, read as the reverse complement.
CCTCCTAGGGAATGGGATTTTATTTTTTTCTTCCAGATCCCACACCAAACTCTGGTGGTAAAGAAAAGGAGTACTTGTGGCACCTTAGAGACTAACCAATTTATCTGAGCATAAGCTTTCGTGAGCTACAGCTCACATCGGATGAAGTGAGCTGTAGCTCACGAAAGCTTATGCTCAGATAAATTGGTTAGTCTCCAAGGTGCCACAAGTACTCCTTTTCTTTTTGTGAATACAGACTAACACGGCTGTTACTCTGAAACCTCTCTGGTGGTAGAGGATGTGAATGAATGGGGCAGACAACATCAATCCAGATGTACCCCATATCATAGGAACTGGAAGTGGTTAGACCTCTTTGGGCCTAAGACCTACTCAGCAGTGACCCTACAATTCAGAATTGCCAATTACGAGGTACTGATAGCCAAATGTGTAACCACTCAAATTATTTAAAAATGTCCAAATTTTATTATCTATCTCCTTTAGGACAAAAAAGAGCAATTTAAAGCAGTCATCTTGGAGGGCCACCTTCTTGCTCAAACAGCCTTACAAGCCTCACTGGACTTGGCAGACACAGCGGCACAATCCATCGCTACATCCATAGTCATGCACCAGGCTTCCTGGCTCCACCTTTCTGGGTTCCCCAAAGAGATACAGTCTACAGTGGAGGATCTCCCATTTGAGGGACTGAAGCTGTTCACAGCTAAGACCAAGTCGCTTCACACCCTAAAAGATTCCAGGGTGACTCTTTGGTTTTTAGGCATCTCTACACCTACACAGAGATAGAAGCAAGGGAAATATTACTCATGGCAACGAACAAGATCTGTGCCATACGTAGAACCACCGAGGTAATATGACCCACAGAAACGTAGACAGAGGGCTACAAGGAGTAGACCACTTCCATCTCAGCCATCCCAGCAATCCCGCTCGAAGCAGCAATTTTGAGGGTTTGGTTGAGGACCCGAGATGCCTCCCCCGTTTTCAAGTGCTGGAACCACCTACAACCGTCCATCCTTTTGGAGACCGTCTGACCCCATTCCACCCATCGTGGCAGAGCATCATGTCAGACAAATAGGTATTAGAAATCGAGGCTGGCAATTCAGTCCAATTACTCTCCATCTCACTATGCAGGTTTGTCGATCTAGTCAGTCTGATCACTACAGCACAAAGCAGCCCATAGACATTGGCCAGGACCTGCCTCCAACTATTAGGCATCAGCCCACAATTTCACAGAGCACTGTGCAATAGAGCAGAACTCAACATCAGATGCTCTGCTGAGACTTACCGTTTTATCATCCTTCACAAATTCAACTCTGAAGCCCTTTCCTCCCAATGAGGGGCACTGCTCTACAATCGCCTAAAGTAGAGCTCCCACAGAGACACTCGAAGAAGAAGGGACTGTTACTCATCCAGTGCAGTAATTGAGGTTTTTTGAGGTGGTTGTCCCTGCGAGTGCTCCACTATCCACCCTTCTCCCATCTACTTCGGAATTTCCTGCAGGGACTCTGCGGTAGAGAAGGAACTGGGGTGTGGGGGGGGGAGGTTGGTCTCAAAGTGCTATGTAAATATCAGAGATGACGTGAGATAGGGACAGCACATGTGCGACCCAAACGGGCACTGCTACTGAAAATTCTCCACTTGCAGGTGCAGGGATACAGATTCACCACAGGGACGCTCCTTGAAGTAGTAGAGTTGCCAGTTGGGAAATACACTACAAATGTTGTATTTCAAATAATTTTCTTCCAGCAAACACTTAAGCCTCAACAAATGCTTGTCTGAAAACACAAAAGAGGTAATGTTCGTTTAACAAAACATTTGGAGGAGAGGGGAAATAAAGTGAGTGCTAGCATTAGGGGAAGGAGAATATTCTTCACCTTAGTTTGCATGTAACTTCCTTGAGAAATTGGAAATGACACATGTGCTTTAAGGAGATCTTATAGTTGTGTTTTTATTCCTCACTTGAGATCTTAAGCTATTAAGTTCTTACCTTCTTCTTAATGTAGACCATTTTTCTAGGTTAGAGGTACTGACATGGACAACTTCTTTCATGACCCTCCAGTCCTGATTCCATACCTACACTTGGTTACAGGAAAAGTAATATTAAGGCAGGCAGCATTAATGAGACAAGGTGAAAATAAATTCACTTTGTGATGGATGTAGTTGCATGGGTATGTCCTCCTATTTCTGTATGTGGAGTATTTTTTTTGTTTTGTTTGTTTCCTCTCCCTGGGTAGGAATTGCCATTTTAACACAGATTTGTCCCTTCATTGCCTGCAGTTTGGCCCTGTTCTCCTGTGTTTGCTGTCCCCTCTGATTTTGGTGTACAACAAACACGACTTATTTATTTAGTGCCTTAAGCGTATGCTGTATTACATGTTTGAATTTACACCAAAGCAACATCCAAATACGTGAAGGGGTTATATAGGGTTTTTTTTAAACTTTGTCAAAAACACCTCTTGAAGCCTTGAATAAGTCCTGGTCTGTTGGGCCAGTTGTGTATCTTGCTGTTGCTAGAGATAAACTTTGATTTGCTATCTCATGCTGTCAGTACAATTCTGCTTTGAACTTTACATGTAAAGTTGGCTTATTTTAATAAGTGTTAGAGATGAGGAAGGGGAAAGCACGTTTTCATATAAGGGACTTAATATTGTTTAAATACAGTATCGGTTATATTACCTTCGCTGTTGTAACAAAGGGGAACATTTGTGTTGGAATTCCATAGGTAAATACACAGGCTGCAGAGGTTCTATATAAAGCCATTAGAGACTGGGCCCAACTGAACCAAGATAGCACTGTACTTGATATCTGCTGTGGAACAGGAACAATTGGAATTTCACTGGCAAAGGTGAGCCATATGCCTTAAATGTATTATTCAGCAAGTCATAAAATGAACTTGAAAAGTTAAGTTGCAGATCTCTCATATTGCATTTAACTGAGGAAAATGCTTAAATCAAGTTATTGCACTTTGCTATTGCCAGTGCTTTAGGAAGTTGACTTAATTCTGGACATAAATAAATACTTCCCTGCTAGATATTCTGGCTACATTTCCTTTATTAGATTTGAAAAGTCCCACATAACTTAATTTCAATTAACTTCGTAGCAACTGACACAACTTTCATTATGACAGGTTTCAGAGTAACAGCTGTGTTAGTCTGTATTCACAAAAAGATGAATCCGATGAATTTGCATCCGATGAAGTGAGCTGTAGCTCACGAAAGCTCATGCTCAAATAAATTGGTTAGTCTCTAAGGTGCCACAAGTACTCCTTTTCTTTTTACAACTTTCATTGTCAAAAGTACATGAAGGTGTAGTTCATATTTTTGAAAAGTCACTGGGAAAAGGACACTTTATTAATTTTGCCGGTCTCTGCATATATTCAAAGACAGATCTACTTTAGTGACTGTTTATCTCTAGAAACAATACTGCTAAAACTGACTGAGCTGGACTCTCTTCCATTTTGTGCACCAACATAATTATTTACTAAGTCCTAATCAGTTACATCTGTGGAAAAGCATTGACAGCTATAGAGATGTGCACACATAATTGAGAACCTAATTAAGTCGTCATAATTTCTTATTACTGGTAATTATGCATACAGTGGAAAGAATTCAGTTTCACTCTAAGGCAGAATTTACAGGGCTGGCAGTGAGGGAGATATATATTTAAGAATAAATTGAGCACGACTAAAATGTCTGCCTATATGTGGAGGTGGGGAAGTCAAAGGAAGTCTTTCCATCTATCCTGATCTATTGGACAGTCTGAGGGCTTGTGTAGAGGAACAATTGGTGCACAGCAAGTTGATGTAAATCTACACCGCACTAGCATGCTGGGCCCTGTCTGAGTAGACCGGGGTAGCCAACCTGAGCCTGAGAAGGAGCCAGGCTTTACCAATGGACGTTGCCAAAGAGCCACAGTAATACATCAGCAGTCCCCCATCAGTTCCCCCCAGGCTCAGGGGAAGGGGTGGAGTGGGGGATGGGCCTGTGGCAGGCCAGGGGTTGAGCAGTAAGCACCCCCCCGGCACATGGAAAGTTGGCGCCTGTAGCTCCAGCCCCAGGGTCGATGCCTATACAAGGAGTCGCATATTAACTTTTGAAGAGCCACAGGTTGGCCACCCCAGTGTAGACCCTGCTACTGCGGGTCCCTAGTTTCCTCGTGTGCATTGATCTGTTCTGCTTTGAAATGAGTAGATTACACAATATTGAACTTTTAGAGCACAGGAGCAGTGTCCACAGACAGCGCACTAGCATGCTGTGCGCTGTAGATTATACCCCAGCTTGCTGTGTACTGTCTGGTCATCAAGACAAGCTCTAAAGATACCCTACTAGTTTACTCACCACTTGCTTTATTTATTTATTAACTGCTGTAAAGGTAGTGCTTTTTTCTTCATCAGGTAAACCGAAGAAATGAAATTCTAAAGCCTGTGCTATGGCAGGAATCGCTGATGCATGACAATCACCCTCAGTTTTCCTCCAGTCTGGCACTTGTGTCGTCAAGCATGTGTCACACCCTGTTGGACCCATTGATGTTTTTTCTTTGATTTCACAGAAAGTGAAGAAAGTTATTGGTATCGAACTCTGTCAAGAAGCTGTGGAGGATGCCAAAGTGAATGCCCAAATTAATGGTTGGTAAAGTTGTGTGTGTAAATGCTAGGATCTTTGTTTATGTAGGAATATAAGAGTTAAGCACCTGACTTCCATTGAATTTGCCTAACTTCCTTATTTTCATCTGAAAATTCCAGCCTCAATTAATTACTTGAAAGCTGTAATTATTTCTATCAAATATTTCCATTGATAAAAATCCACTGACGTTAATAGTCTTTTGAATACAAATTTAGTATCTCTTTAAATCAAGGAAATTTACTTAGTTTATTTTTAAAAATCCGACCTCAGAGACTCCCAGGAGGTGCCAGGTGTATTGTTATTCTGTATGTGTGAGAGACATGGACCCTTACAGCAGAACTTGAACAGAAAATACAGGTGGTAGAGATGATACTTTTGTAAAATTCTGGGCATCTCCTACTTCAATCATGTCACTAATAAAGAGTTCTGCAACATCATCACCCAACACGCTGGGTCAAATGAAGACCTGACGACCGTGAAGACGCTCAAGCTGAAGTGGTGCGGCTATGTAACAAGATCATCTGGCCTATCCAAGATCATCCTCAAAGGGACAGTAACAGGGGAAGAGAAGAAGAGATGGATTGACCACATAAAAGAGTGGACAGGAATGAACTTCGGAGCCTCAAGCACTGACACAATCGTCAGGGGTGGAGACAATTGGTTGATTGCTTATCAGTGATGGTGCCCCAATGACCAATGAGGTTATAGGAGTGATGATGATGATGAATTTTTAAAATAACAAGCAATATAATCAGCAAATTGCTCATTTAACAACATTGCCTAACACTATGTACCATAACGTTTAATGATGGCATATTAAAGACTGAGAACTTCCTTGACAGAATTTTAATGCAGGATTACAAAAATAATTCATATTTATGTTGATTTTCAAGTTGTATATTAGCTCTCAGGCACAATAATAGATTATTTAAACACAATAGCTTTAGTATGTCTGCTTGAATATTATACCGATGCCAGTTCCTGCAAAAGCTAATCCACAGTTTGTCCCAAGGCATCAAATATTGGCATTTCTATATGCAAAATACTATAAGAACAATTTAGCTAGTAACTCTACCTACTTATGTGTGCACACTAATTAAGATGTTTTGATTATACTGAAATTTCACATCAGTTCTTTATATTTACCTTTCTCAGATTTGAATAACATTGAATTTCACTGTGGAAAGGCTGAAGACGTTGTTCCTTCTTTAATTAACTTATTAGCATCACACAACCTGATTACAATTGTAGATCCACCTCGGGCAGGACTACGTAAGTTTATTTACTTAGGTCTTATTTAACGGATAATTAGTTGAATGGTTTTAACAGAATGAAATCAGTTAGCTGATCGTTGGGAGAAAACTTGAAACAGCCTTGTACTATAACAGGACAATCTTTATGCTCAAGTTGAAAGTTTGTTTTTCTGCAAATATAGTAACATACACTATTGGCAAACAACTTTAATTTGTCGCCTAGATTCTAAAGTCATTCTTGCAATCCGAAGAGCTGAACACTTGAAGAAGCTCATCTATGTATCCTGCAATCCCAGAGCTGCCATGAACAACTTTGTGGAGTAAGTTTTTGAATTGGCCAGGTAAAGCCAGCAGGCAGAATATGCTTCCTGAAAAAAGGGAGGCTGAATTCTTTTTGCAAACAAATAGATTAAGCATATTAGCTGTAGGATTGTATAGCAGTACTTGACCTTGCCTTGGGAGACCCACTTTTGATTGTGTGATGGCAGGCTCTCCCAGCAGGAGGGAGGAAGACTTACCCTCCAGTAGCTTGTTAAGTAGTAGACCTGAAATGTATGATCATCCTATGAGGCAAGGGCTTTTCCTAGAAAATGCAGAGTGGTGTTCATGGTCCAGGAAAATTAATACTATACTTTGTTTTTCTCTTAAGTCTTTGTCGGGCCCCCTCCAATCGTGTCAAAGGAACCCCTTTCCGTCCAGTTAAAGCAATGGCAGTGGATCTTTTCCCTCAGACTATGCACTGTGAGCTGCTGATATTCTTTGAAAGGGTAGAACATTCAAATGGAAACTCTACTGAAGCAAGCCCTGACACAGCTCAGGTCATGAATACAAATACAACAGATTCTACCCAGGATGGCAGTATTGACCCACTTGAAGAGAAAGTAGGAACTCTGTCTTCCACCTAATGTTGTGGTAGGCTGGGCAGTTTGTTTGCGCACGTATGTGCATATATATTATATACACTCAGGCAACCATCTTAACCTATTGATTTCCTTCTAAGAGGCAGAAGTTACTTTTGCTAGTTAAAGAAAGTTGCAGTTTGAGGCATCAGCAGAAACACCATACAAGTTAACCTCTGTACAACATACTAATTACCTGACTTCCAAGTGATGAAGGCTTTCAGTTAAGTATACTGACAGCAGCATTTTTCAACTCCGTGAAGGAAGATTAGTTTAACTTTAAGATGCTTAAAACAATCCAATTCCTACAAGGAAAATAACCTTATTACAGACAACTTGGATCAAAACCTGCTATTTTCACTCATGCACACTTATATTGAGGGTATTGGGACATCTTTCAGGAGTAAGGCCAGCATGACTTGACCTAAATATTCTGCACGTTCTTCATAAAATACTATCCAGGTATGTTACTAGGATTCAGATATGTGGATTCCCTCCAAAAGTTGACTGACTGTAGGATTTTTTTTATGCCCAAGAAATTTCTTTGTTTGAAGATGAGTGATAAATAGCTGAGAGAGAACATCACTTAATGGCCATCTGGCAGATGGGCAATTCTGTTGAACAGGAGACTTTTGCCTTGCAGACCACTTTAAATAAATTTGATTTTTAAAAGCATTGTTGAAATTTTCCTTAGCCGGGATGTTGGTTTGCATTGAAAAGTGGTTTGAGTTGGCAGTTGCAGGTTTATAATAAATTATTTGCATTAAAGCAAGCCTGATTTTTAGTTACTATTGTAAAAAGACTTTCCTGCTGCCCTGGTATGTAGACTAATTCTTTACTGTGGGGAGAGAGATTCTAAACTCCCTCTTCAACTTGCTTGTAATCTGAAAAATACATGAAGCTTACATACTCCTGGTAGAAAATGGACCTTTGTTTTGTGGTTCTGGTGGAGACAATGGGTTGCCCCCTTCAGTAGAAGGATCAGTCAGTCACCCTCCTTAAGTGTGACTGTTCTGAGTTAAACTGGAGCTATGGGCCAAACTGATGATCTGATGTTTGAGATCCAATACAACTTCTAAGGGAGAGAGTTTTTCTTGTTCTGTAATAAAGTGAAAAGAGGACTGTATTCAGTGCTACCCCCTCCTATTTCAAAAGAGGAAAGATTCAGAACAAGACAAATGCACACAAAAATACTCTATTCCAGAGATGGAGGAGGAAGCTAACAGAGCAGAGTTAACTTCCACAGCAGATTAATTCATATAGGGGTATAAGGTTAGGTTAGGACTGAAACTATGGACCTTACCATGGTTAACTATTCCTCTAGCACCTTCAGCCCGGAGTGCTGTAATGTGAGCTTTCTTAGGCATATGCAATCTACACAGAAGTTTTATCTGACTCAGAGCATAGCTGACAGCTGAGGAAATTCTGTGCAAGGCAGAATTTGTGCAGAATTCCATTTTTTTCCCCCCTGCAGAATTGGCAGTGCAGGGCTGCTGCTAGGAGCTGTGGAACCCAGCAGAGCCCAGCTCGCAGAGTGGCTGCATGGGAAGACTGGTTCCTGGGTTTGCTGGTCCTGCTCAGTCATGTGATGTGGCTGGGCCCTCTCCTTGCATGGCAGCTGCTGGAGCCAGCAAGCTGCATCCTGCAGGGAGAGGCAGGATGGGATTCCTGCTTTCCAGGAGGGGCAGAAACTTTTAAAATTGTGGGGGCCCTCTCCCCAGCAGCAGGTACAGGTCATCTCTGCTTGGCAGGACAGTAATAGCTATACAGAGCCTGTGGCTGGGCTTGCAGGGGGGAGAAGGGTGCAGGTTGCTGGGTACAGGCCCCTCCAGTAACCCTAAATATCCTCTCCCAGTATACATGCACCCCTCCAGTTCCCCCTCACATTATCTTCTATTTGGGAACTTGAAATATGGTAACTCTAGGGGTTCAAGGTGAAAAAACCTCCTAAGAATTGACTACAAGACTGGAGGGGCAGGCTCCTTCCTCCCCTCCTCCCGATGTGCACAGCTGGCACATGTGACACACCCAGACTAAGGGACATGACAAAAGCATAACAGGAAGTGGCTTGTGGTAGGCGTTTCTTTAACTCTCTACTCCCAGGGGAATCATTTTTGTCATCTGTATTGTTAGACGTACTTGGACAAGTATTTTGAAATAAATTACTAAAATAATTGAAACAGGCATGATTTTGTTGTGTTTTGACAAATGTGCAGAATTTTTTAGTGCAGAATTGCTCCAGGAGTAATAGCTGCTTCTCCCAGGTGGAAGAAGTTGACCTGACTGCATTAACACGTGATTCATGCTACTTTTCAAAGTTCATTACAACTGCAACTTGACAGTGTTTCATGTTTATAAAGACATTAGGTAAACTCCCACTCACTAATGGGGCCAGGATTTTACCCCTGCACTGTTGAACACCTCACTGTTGCAGTAGCTGCAGCAGTGAGAATGAATGTGCTGTCTGTCATCTTCCCCCCACACCCCCTTAGAATTAATTCCCTCCAGTGATGCACAAGGGCTCAAGTTAAGTGACTGGGGACTTAAAGCAGTACACTCATTTGTATTTCCATAGCACCTAGGAGCCCTCAGTTGTGGACCATGACTCTGGTGATGCTAGGCATAACACTGTGCCTATGAACTCAAGTAGAGAGTCCACATGTGACCTATTCTTTTTCAGAGCTAGTGTTGGACTAGATCCTCTGCATCAAGCTATTTTCAGTGAGCTGCTCAGTAACATTAAAACTTCAAATACAATAACTTCTCTATCTACTGAACAAGCCAAAAGCACATCAACAGGGTGGTGTTACTTCAAGCCAAGTCCAGAATGTAAGAAACAGAAACATCAGTAAAGTTCAATAACTTAATCAATTATCAACTTCTGAAGTAATTTATCAATTGAAGAAATCTAATACAGGCAATTTATCCTAAAGCTTACACATTTGTAACTGAAGTCTTATACATTTACATACAGAATACAAAAGAGGGAATGTAATGATTTATGCAGGGACAGGGTTTTAGGTTGTGTGGAACTTTTCTCCATTAATAAGCAGGGAAAAACTAAATCTCATCTCTGATTTGGGAGAGGGAAAAACAGTTACTTAACTTTTGTAACTGTTGGTCTTAGAATGGAATGGACATGAGAAACACATCTGTTGCACAGTCAGATTTTTGCATTAATGGTAGCTGTAGGGGTTGTCAGTGGCACGCTCTGGAGTTCCGTGCTCATATGTCGGTATATTTAGGTGTTGCTGGCTCTATGCCCTCTCAGTTCCTTCTTGCTGACAACTCCAACTGAAGGGCAGGAAATGGAATGGACATGAGCAACACATCTTGAAGAACAGTACAAAAGATGAAGAAAAAACGGTTACCTGAGTACTTGCTCATGTTGATTCCATTCTGGGTGACTCTGAAGCAGTATCCCTGGAACTGGGCTTGGAGTTCATGATCCTGTGGTTTACAACAGTGCTCTACCAAAGCCAGCATCATCACAGGCCTGCTGGGTAAGTGCATAATGAGATGTAAACATGTGGATGGATGACCACGTCGCAGCCATGCAGATATCTTGAATTGGTCAAGTGGGCAGTTACAATCGCTGGTGGAGACACTTTTGTCAGATCATAGCAGAAATGGATGTAGGTGGTCATCTATGATGGAATTCTCTGGGTGGACACAGGAAGACCTTTCATCATGTCCACCACCATGACGAAAAACTGTGTCAACTTATGGAATGGCTTGGTCATTTCCATGTAAAAGGCTAGCATTCTCCTGACATCCAGAGTGCAATTTACGCTCTTCTGACTTACGAGGTTTTGGAAAGACAGGTAAGTATACATCCTGGCTTGTTTGAAACTGTGAAACTACCTTGGGCAGGAAAGCCAGGTGTGATTGCTGTTGGACCTTCTCCTGGTAGAAGACTGTATAGGTTGGCTCTGAGGTAAGCACCCTAATCTCAGAGACCCTGTGGGCAGATGTTATTGCCACCAAGAAAGAAACCTTCCAGGAGAGTAGAAGATGGGAGCAGGAAGCCAAAAACTCAAAAGGGGGGAGCCAGGAGCTGCGGCAGTATGAGATTCAGTTCCCAAGGCTAATGATGAGAGAGAAAACGGCTATCCACTTGTGAGGCAAGGGGAAGGTGCTCTGACCAACCATCATGGTAAGAAGGAAGTGAGAGGGCGTAGGGCCAGTATCATCTAAATATACCGATGCATGAGTGTGGCACTCTGGAGGGTGCTATTACCAACCCTATGTATACCACGAAGGCAAAAATCTCCAACTCTGCACATGGGTACGTGCACACACCTAGACATGAGCAAGCACTTGAAGAAGAATATCAGTGTGCCTGGCTAAAGGGTTTTCATTTTTATGAAAAGGGGCTAGTTTTACCATGAAAATGTAAATCAACACGTTACACCTGCTAATAAATGGTAAGATACTGATATTTGCATAACAAAAGCAGACTTCAGTTAACTTCAAAAGACCAGGTGGGAGAGAGCTCAAGGAGAGGATTCCCACTCACAGACAGTGGCAACACAATACTATTAGTCAAATCATTTTTATAATGTAATATCAAACTTTATTGCTTAAAACTAATTGTCTGAAAAAATACACATGTAGTACTCAAAGACCAAACACAAAGGCTTATATGATTGTGCAGGAAAAAAAGCAAAGCAGAGGTTCAGTGAGAATGAGGCTTTATAGTTGTACCAATTTAGCACTGGCATCAAGCAACTGCACTCTACAATTCATACAGCAACCATTGTTATCTACTTGGGCACATAAGAATGCATTATTCACTTTTCCCTTCTCAAATACCCATCAGAATACTGTTCACCTTTTATTTTGTCGAGAATGGCATTAGTTCTTGCACTTTTCTGATACTTAATCTAAAATTCTTCCCCCAGGAAGTTTGACAAGGCAATTACCTTTGTGAACTTTGCCTCAGAACCAAAATATAGTGCTTGTGTAGGATGTAATCAAGCTTTTAAAGAAAGAATACTTAGATGTTACAAGTGTGTATTGTATGTAAAGCCTAACAGTGTCATAGGAAAGTGGGAGTTTACATACAACAGCAAGAGTTTTTAAGCTTAATAAAGCCATTTCAAGCATCTGGGAACCCAACTATATCTCTTGCTTAATAAATATTTAAAGCTGAATGACTTGTGTTTAAATAGGTAGCCTCTGACTATTTCACTGGAAGTCACAGTAATTTTTCATTCAGTACCATAAAGATTTGAATGCACGCTAATTTAACCCTTAAAGTCAATACACCACACTTCTGTCGAGAAGCACGATATGCAAAGCAGAATAGGTCTAATTCCCAAAGGATGGAACAGTTCTTATTAATACATTCCATCCCCATAAATATAACCACCTTTCCTAGGATAAGGGGGAGGATAAAGAACAAAGATCAGTGACAAAAGCAGTAGTTTTGCTTTATGCATTCATACAATCAAGATCTAAACCTTTACAGCTGGTTACCTAAAAAACACGAGTTACAAGACAAATTTAGGGTACATCTTGAATCACACCTTAGTGTTCATGCAGAAGCAGAAATTAATGCAATGACCTATCCTCTATCACAGCAGCTCGTGCTTATGTGCAAATGCAAGACTGTTACACTCCAAACAATAGTAAACATTAAAACACAAGAATACTTCACAATGACAATAAACAGCAGTTAAGTTGTTTGTTCCAGCAGTTATTGCGCTTTATTTTCTGGACAACTCTCCAGTTAAAGGCTGCAGCAAGGTCTAATACCATCCTTTTAAAGAATGCATAATATGTGAGAGGCTTTGGTTCACAATGAAATATCTAGATGCTTTATTTAAGGGCAATGGTCACCTTACGATTCAGATAGTGGCAGACTGAGGTAAGACTAAAGCAAAAATGCTCAATACAGCAATCCTCTTAGAACACAATACAAATAAATTCCTAAATGAGGCATCTATGGATAATCTGCAGGTGGCCTGCAAAATATTGACATTCTGATTTTGGACAAAAGATCCACAGGGGTGATTTGTCTTTTACAGTATTGTCCAAGGACAGATTTTTTTTGCTAGAAAACACACAAACTGAAACACCACCTACTTACACAGTAATATATTTAGGCAAAGATATAAGCCCTGTCTTCATCAAAATCAGAGAGAAGCAGCAACTACTGCTTGTAAGTACTGCACCAATGTTACACATCTTTCAAAAGATGGAGATTAAAGCTATATTAAAAGAAGAGAAGCAGAGGCAGTACTTTTTAGATCGGTCACTTTTAAGAATAACGTCTCATCCTCTACCTATCCTTCTGTACTGAAAACAGGATTACAACTCACAGAACTCAAAAGCTGAATACGATAATGAAGATTGGGTGAGTTCTTATTTGCAGACACCTCTGAGCATATCACTTATAACAATGCAAATACACAAACAGATGAGACTGATCTCAAATATCAGAAGCAATAAATTACAGAACTTTAGCTTGGGATCAAAAATTTAAGTTTTCTAATTTCCAAAATAGCAGGGCTGATAGTAAAGGTGTTAAAATCCAGTTGGCACGATCAGTCAGTATACTGCAGTATGCTGTACTCAGATTTCAGACATGACAACTGTCCGGACAAGTACCAGACCTGCAGCATTTATAAGGATTAAGAACTGTATCTCTGTCCCACCAATGATTCAGGGAGCATACAATATAGCAGGACTAATATCAGCTCTTGGATAAGTCATTGGACCCCTACCACCAAACTGGCTTCTTGCCATTTCCCCCCTTCTCAAGCACTAAATAGTTCCCCCTTCAAATCTGAGCAATTTACTGCATTAGCCAATAAGGTAAAAACCCTAAATAAAGGGGAAAAGCAGTGCTTTCACTACAACCAAAATATTTCTTCTGTGCATAACTTATTAAAGCCTCAGCAGATACAGTAAGTACTGCCCGTTTTCTAAGATTGTATTTCAAAAATGCTTGCATATTCATGTCCTTTTTCATCTTAATCAGTACACTCTATTACGGTCTTATTCTAGTCTTTTTTCTACATTGTATCCCAAATCTACGTTCTAATTTCCATTGCAGAAATTAAGTTTTTTAGTATTTGAAGAAAAATGTAAGTAAAAAGCCAGTAACAACTTTTTTTTTTTTTTAATGTAAGATAGCTGCAATCAGTTAGTTTAGCATTTCCAAAGGCCAGGCCACAAGGAGAAATTGTTTCAAAAATCTTTCATTTAATGAAGCAAGTTATCTAAGACTTAACTAAACAAGTAACATGGCCAGACACCAAACAAATTAAAATTACTCTATTACAGGGGAGTAAGGGTGGAGCTTCTTTAAACAATGCACTGGCAATATATTTCAGAATACCCATCAAGAGTCTTCAGTTATATTTCTCCTTCAAGCTCTGCAGATAGCCTCTCGAGTGGCTAAGTTACTTGCAGTTTATATCAAATTGCTGTGATTCCCAACATTTTCTCTGCCATGGCACATCTCGAGCTCCAGGGACTTTTCCCGCTGCCCCCAGCTAAGCAGCTGCAGGAGGGAAGGAGCAGGAGATTGAGTTCCGATTGGTTGTTCCACCCTTGGAGGAGGTGGGACAATGAGGCATACTGCCAATCAGAAGGCAGTTTCCCCCCTCCCCCGTTCTCACATATAATTTTAAAAAAAAATTCCACGACACACTGGTTGGGAAACACTGAAATAGAGGGCCAAATATTTTCCCTTCCAATTGGTTTGTAAACAATCATAACTTTTCCTTTAAAATAAAGCCCAACAATTTGGGATATCCAGCTTGTTGCTCTTAACACTACCAGGTACACTTGTTCTTTTCAAGTAGAAAAAAAATCAAAACAAAACAAAAAAAAAACCCAAAACAAACAAACCTGCATACTGTGATCTCAAAAAAAATTAAAAGCAAACCAACCTTAGCCTGGCAGTACACAAAATAAAAACGGCATGACTGGCCTAATCCTATGACATTAGGAACATCGCTCATCACTTTTTCCATGTATCTGTCAAAGTGTCTTATCAGTGCATATTATTATGTGCTGAAATGCAACAAAACTTTTCACAAAAATAATTTTAGGCATGTTCATACAAGAGTATGTATATATAAAAATTTATATATAATATATCAGCTTCAACCTGTACATAGATTTTCTGAATTTGATCCTTAAAACACATCCATTCAAGACAACATGGATGACTTTCAAGGAAAAAGTGCTTCCTTAAATGTATCCTGTGTGAACATGCCTATATCTTCTGTGCATTTGCCCAAGTAGAGATCTTTATGATCAATCATTTAAACATACATATCTCAGGAGGTAAAAAAAAAAGTAATATTGCCCTGATGATGCAAAAGAACAATGCATAACTGAAGCAGCCAGGATTGTAAAGTTATCTTGCATTCTGCAGCAAATAGATTCTTAAATAATTGTTGAAAGTAGTTTCTCCATTTGTTATTGCTCCCCGCTTGTAAGTTTTCTGGTCACACATCAACAGTACACAGAGGTTCACTACCAGGCTGAGCTGATTCTACTATTGTCATCTTGGGTTTCTTTCGAGTTTCCTCCTTTAAAGAAACAAAAAGCAAAAAATCAAGGATAAACAAGTTTAAAAAAAAAAACAAAACAAAACTGAGCAACTACTTAGTTCTAATGGCAAAAATCAATTAAGTTTGACTTGATGAATTCAAATTATGTGAATGACTACTTTAGCTCATGATGAAAAAAGTCTGGTAGCTATAACAGAATTTCATTAAAAGGAAAGTTTTGCTCCTGAGGGAATTCTGCACAAAAAGTTTTTAAAATTCCGCGCATTTTATTTGTCAATAAATGAATCTGGAAGCTTCAGCATGTCAGTGAGGAGCACATGCCACTGGATGCACAGAGGAGGAAGATCACCCTGCAGGCCGCCCCCCGACTCGACGGTCAGGCTGCACCCACACCTGACATAGCGCAATGGCCAGGCCTGCCCCAGAAACAAACACCCTGGTTGCCCTGCCCCTCCATGCCAGGCCCACCAAGATAGGTAGCAAATGGGACAGCGAGTCTTGTACGCACGCCCAGCCCTGGCCCCCAATCCAGGTTGGTGCAGGCAGGCTCAGCCCAGCAGTATCCAAGTGTGGAGGGGCTTAATGTGGAAGGGATATAGGCATGGGGTGAGAGGGTTCTGCATAGGGTAATCTGGGTGCAGGGAGGGACTGGATGCACAGGGGCTTATTGGGGGATTCAGGGGGAATGGGACTATGCAGGGGGGGTCCATGTGAAGGAGCCTGGGGCTCGGCAGCAGGGTCCAGGTGCTAATGGAGTAGGGCTCAGCAGGGTGGGGGTCAACGTGCAGCTGACTGGGGATCAGCAGGGTGGAGGACTGGTCAGGTTGGTCCATGTATGGGAGGGGGTGGGGCACATCAGGGTGCGGGTTTGAGGGTGGGGAGGCAGTCTGGGTGCAAGGGTGGGGATCCAGATGCAGGGGGTAAGGCTTGGTGGGGGTGGGATCAGGGTGCTGGGAAGCTCGGCGGGGGGTCTGGGTGTGAAGGGTGTTCAGATGCACAAGGACTGGGTGGACAGGGGAGCAGCTCCCATTACAGTGACCCTCTCCCCCTGCAGCTGACAAGCAATGGAGGCAGAAGGGGGGGGGGTGTCTGGAGCTTCCTGCACTGGGGGAGGGGGTGTCTGACCTGGGAAATCCTATTCTCTTCCCCTGCCCCGCCCAGCTGGGACTAGCAGCTCAGTGCAGGGTAGGAGCCACCGACTGGGGCATCCCAGCCTCCCCGCAATTTACCTTTCTGCTGGCTGCTCTGGGCACCCGAAACAACATGCCAGCAGGGGCACGTGACTGCTTTTGCGGCTTCTCTTTGCTTCCCTGCAGAAAAATGACTCTGACGGGGAAGCAAAGAAACCTGAAGGGCACATGAATTCTGCATGCATGCAGTGGCGCAGAATTCCCCCAGGAATAACATTTAAATTTTGAGTGTCTAGCCTTCACTAAGGTACTGTAGGAAACAGATTCAGAACACTAAAAATAAACGAACTTTGTTCTGTGTTCTGGCCCTGCAACACAATTTTAACACGTATTTTTAAGAAGTCTGCAGTATGCACTCACCCTTTCTTGTGCCAACTTTTTCATTTCTTCCTGTAACTTGTTCAGGATGTGTAGATTTGGCTTGTTCTTTTTGGCATACTGCTGAAGTTCTATCACACTTTTATCAGAGGTTTCCTGCACAATAGGACCATAAGTAGTAGCAGAAAAAACGTTACCCAAAAAATCAGTCTCTCGTGTGTATTTTTTTAATAGTCACACCTCACAGAATTTAAGCAGGGTAGGTTCCCCCCCACCCGTCCCTCTTTAAATGAAAAGGAACGTGCAACAAGTCAACTGTGTATTAGTTGCTAAAAATTGGTTTTACCATTTTAGCCTATAGCAAACACATGAGCTTGAGAAAATGCTGCATCTCTAAAAGAGTGCTGACCTTATGTCATGACAATAGCAAGAATCAATTAATTCAGAAAGCAGAATATCCTTTAGGGTTACTTATCAATATAGATAAGTAACATGCAACGAATAAAAGTATTAAGGCTAGAAAGCTATGCCAAGAGAAGGAAGGGAATGAAGAGTTTTTATCATTTTTAACTGCTCAGTATCACAACAGAAAAAAGCAACTTTTTACAGGGTAGATTACAAAGCAACCACAAAATCATGTTTACCTGTTTGACCATCTTGCTATTCTCTCTACCATACATACGCAATAAAGAGCCCCAGTTTTTCACATGCGGGTGCAGTAGCTGTAGGATTTTCTGAGAAGCTAGTTGTTTCCCAACTCTCTTGTTCTTACCTGGACAAATGATAACCAACACACAAACATCACACTAGAACATTAAAAAAGGGTGTACATAAAAACTACATTAAGGGACTCAATTAATATATTCCTAATTCTCTTCAAGATTTATACACCAAAGGGTAGAATAAGCATGTATCAACAAAATATTCACGCAAGATAAGCATTGAGGAGGACAAGAAAAAAGGAAGAATAATTTGTAAGCAAGCATAGGAAGTAAAAACCAAGAACAGTACTTACACCAGCCTCGCACTGTGTGCTTGCCACAAGTCATGACATATTCACTCTTCTGATTTTTACCAGGAATCACTTCAAACTTGATAGATGTGTCACCCATTCCATGGTTTCTTAAGCACACAAACTTAATATTGTAAGGGTCAACCAAGTAAGTTGCATAGAAAGAAACTGAACTGAACAATGTGAGGTCAACATAATTGAATCTGGACTTAAAGTACAGTAAATTTCAATTAAAAATTAAGCAAGCTAACAGGGAGTCTCATTTTCTGTGCCAGGAATGTGACTGTACCGCTTTGCAAAAAATCAGCATTACCGCCTCTCAAGTGACAGACAAAAATACATATAAAATTCTAAGGACCAGATCCTACGCTTATGAAGGGGGAGCAGCAATACCAGACCTGGGGCAATGCTGCGGTATAGACACTGGTGCAGACCACAGGTAACCGGCAGTTCCTGTCTCCTTCGGGTCATAGCAGACGGAGTAGGCGGGTGGCCACACTGATATTCACAAGTGCTGGAAAGGTACACCGTCCTGCCGGCACCTCAGTAGGAGTAGACGAGGAAGAAAGGAACAGAGGGACTCTTGTACCCTTCCTACTTTAGTACATCTAACAAACAGCAGAATTTGCCCCCAATAACATTTTTAGCATGGTTATGATGTGATCCTACCTTTTAAGGCACTCATGGAGAATCTGATATGGAGACAACAGTCCAGCTTTACTGGTCAGTTCATATACCCGTGAGTCCTCAATACTGATATGGTTAAAATACTACAAAAGAATTGAGACACGTTCTTCAGCTACTGGTCAAACAAGCACAATATTGAAAGTGTCCTACTTCTCAATTTCTTCTATATTTACGTTTGTAAACAAATTAAGTTTTCTATTTTTCATCACAGAGCATTTTAAACTACACATTAGATCTTCATTATCAGAATTACTGTGTTAGCCCTATTTTAGCAAGCAACACTACAGACCATTTCCTTCACACTCCAATATACAATGAGAAAAATTTACTTGTTCCTCTACTGTATATTAGAAAGCTTCTGACCTTATTTTTTTAAGCTCCCCCATTTCCACAAAAGATGTAATTCTCAGTTCTACTTATTGGCATTTCATACATAATAAAAACATTGTTGCCCAATACAACGAACTCTCAACTGTGATTTAATGCTTTTAATATTACATTTAAAAAAAAATCAATCTTTGGGCTGTCTCCTATAGTAAAATAAAAGCTTCCCCAATTCCCATACTTATTACGTCAATCTGCAGAGTGGTCTTGTCTCAGTTTCTCTTTCTAGGTAGCCTGTCCTGTTTAGGTTTTTCGGGGCAAAAACAAAGGGCTCAGTGATGACTGTTCTTTAATTTCTACTCATGATTTACTGTGTATTTATTGAAAGAACTCAATTAGGCAGATATTAGAAATTTAAAATAATATTTTCTCTACTTTAATCAAATAGCACTGTTGTCATTCCTCCAAACCACTTTTCTAGTACTTTCCACGATTTCGGGTTTGTAGCCCAAAGTTTCAGCTTGAGGTTGGAGATTTACTAGCCTCTTACAGTAAAGAGCTACTATCCACTTTCTATTATATGAACAAGTCCAGAGAGTTCAGGCTCAGAAAACTCCAGCAAAGTGTTCCTTCTAGTGTGAATCCCGGTCTTTTTATTTTAAAATCAGTATCTGTCTCCAATTATTTCAAGATTGGACACACATTCTTTAGGGATCGTTTAAGAACAATAAGCTCAATCCCACCAGGAATGATATAGGAGGGCAGACTAGAACAGTGACTCACAAACATGTGGGCCACCAGCACTCTCTGGTGGTCTATGGAGAGCTAGCTGTCCCTGTTTTCAGTCTCTCTACAGATACTTGAGATGCTTTTTGCAATGCACAGCTTGGAGGCTTGCAGAAACTGCTAAAAACAAGAAAGAGTGCAAACAGGAGCCAGCCTCAGGGACTGGAACCACTAGCATATGAGGAATATGCCAGGGACACAAGGCTGGCCAACAATGTCTAGTGAAGCAATGGAGAATCAAGTGGCTGGACAGTATATGCAAGTGACAGGACACCCAGAAAACAGGGAAAAAGGCAGGGGAAGAAAAACAAATGTGAAGGGAAATGAATTTAAGAGCAAAATTAGACAGTGATTAATCTTTGATCAAATTAAAAGATTATTAGAATATTTAATGTGACCAATTTGTTGCAAGAAATTGCTGTAGTTGCCACAATGATGTTATGCAATCATGGCTAAAATGGAGTCACACAACAACCTCTATCAAGCAATGGTCTACAATGAAAGAGTTTAGAAACGCCTGGACTAGTTAACCCACAAGAAGTTGCTTCCAATGCATGTACTGGTTAAAACAGCCAAAGTCTAAATAGTGATCTACCTCTAAGCTACTATTAAAAGGTTTTATGTACATTTTTATTTGTGCTGTTGCTTGTACTTCCATGGGCTAGGCTTGAACCCCATGGATAGGGCTAACAGAGAGAGTTAAGGGACAAAACAGGCTTGACAACTGAAGTCTGGTCTCTTTCTGAAGTTTCTACACATTTGTCCAATGTACTTTTAAACAACTCTGGGCATGTGAAAAAAGTCAAGCATTAATAACTATCATTTTCACAAATCATCAAGAGGACAAGAGAAAAAGACCTCATCCCTACTAAGATCTTCCCACCCAAAATTTGTTTACCATGGTAGTATTAGACTATCTATATGTGACTCTGGATTTTTTCCCCCCCTAATTCCAAGCACCATGTATTTGATAATATAAGAAAAATCACAAGTATTGACTGTTTCTTCCTGAAAACACGAGGGACTTCAGTAATTAGGACAGCACTTTGTAATGTTGAAGGAGAAAAAAAAGCCAAAAACAAACAAATAAAAAAACCCACAAAACATACAACCAAAGAATACACTCACTATCTTGTATTCAGGGCTGGAAAAATCCAATTTCCCATGACAAATCCCAATCAGAGCCAAGTCATCAGTTTCCTCAGAATTTAAGTTTTTATTGACAGCCTTCCAAATGTGAAACAAATTTAAGTGGATTCAGTGTTGTCTTATGAAGTCAGCAAACTAATGGCTTCAATTTGCCATTTTGCTATTGCTTCACTTAAATTAACCACTAAGATCAAATTTCATATCTGCTCTTCAGAAGGTCAGGTTCATGATGCTGGTCAGGAAATTTATGAGCAATACCAAAGGCAGCACTAAAAAGTCACTCACAGGAAATGAAATCCCCACAGAATGGAAACTAGGGAGGGGATTGAGTAACAGAGATCTGCTTCGTCTTGTATCAACCAGGAGACTCTGGTCAGAGGAATAAAGCTGCCAACTTTGTCATTTTTAGCAGCTGAAGCAGATTTGGGGTGAACTGCAAAATGTATCAAGAACTGATATGAAAGAAGACGAGTCTCCTTTCCCCCACCAAGCAAGCTCTAAAGACAATACTGTGGTAGAAATCCCAGCAGCCAAGGCTTGGAGAGATCCGCATTTCCCACAAGGACTGATGCTGGATCTTGCTAGAGAGAACCCTTCACCCTCTTTATCACTTTTTGGCTACTAGGTAGTTACTATAAATTTCAAGCCTTTAAACTAAAATCTTCCACCTGAATGGGAAACTGATAACTACCACTATGTAGTCAGCATCCACATACCCTCTGCCTTTTGGCATCTAATGCTTTTTAAATTAAGTTATTTTATATCAGAAGGTCAAGTTAATTTATACCTCAAGTTCTTCACTGTCTTTGGGCTTTTCCTCAGAGGTCTGTTTAACAAAGTCAGGAATGAGGATTTCCAGTGTAGCTCGGGCTGTGAGAAATGATTTAATGTCTTGATTACATTTACTATATACAAAGATTCTACAAAGGCATGTTTATGACAAGGCAACATCATTTCTTTCTAAAACAGAGGCCCTCAAAGTGTGGGGCACAGCCCCCTAGAAGACGAAGGGGACCATGGAAGGGGGAGTGGCAGGGCCCAGGCCACCCCCACGGGGGTGGGAAGGAAGCGCCACCCATCCCTTCCCCACCCCCTGCTCTGCTCCAGTTCTGCCTCCAGTCACGTACCTGGCTCCCACCCCCGAAGGAAGCGCCACCCATCCCTTCCCCACCCCCAGCTCTGCTCCAGTCCTGCCTCCAGCCACGTACCTGGCTCCCGCCTTCGCACCCTGGGTGTGGCTCCGCCCCAACCCCAGCCTTAGTCCCACTCCCAACCCTGGCCCCTTTACCCTGTCCACATCCCCGCCCCCAAGCCATGGCCCCAGCCCCAAGGGGGGGGGGGGGTCCACAACCCTCAAAAGTTTGGGGACCACTGTTCTAGAATGAAAGATTCTCAGAGCTGCAGTTCACAGATAAGTAAACTTGTTTCTACTTTATAATGAGGCTTGGTGGAACTGGATTTTTTTAAGAATAAATTTCAATATAGATAATATGAATGTTTATTTTTAAGCATTTTTTTCCATTTTTATCAATTTAAATGTCCACAGTTATCAGTAACTATGGGGAGCTCTGTCAGTAAATAATTGTCTGTAGACATACTAATTCAAAGAGTTAAAGCTTTATGACTGTTAAACACCAATTGTCAACATCACATCAAAATATACAAAGTAAATATCCTTAAATAAAACACTAAGAAGTTCTCAAGCAGCATTTTTGTAACTAAATGTAAATTTTTATCATCGATGGAAATGTTCTTAGTTGGTTTGTGCATGTACGGTGAAATTGACATTTACCGATAAAAATCTAATCCTTCCAAGCCTCTATGTAGTATACAATTTATTAATTTATAAGTACAGAGTCTGTCTGAACACTGACTTATTTAAGAAAGTGTATTTAAGCTTACTGAGTCAACACTGAAAGACTCATCACTATTAAGCTGTACACTCACCCATAAACAATTGCTTCTGGCAAAAGTCTGGAGTCACAAGAGAGTTTAAGTCAAACTTTCAAAAGTGCTTAAGTTCCATTTGCAAAAGTGGCATAGAAGACCAAGTTCCACTGACAGTCAACATGACTAAGGCCAGGTCTACACTTAAAGATTTTGCCAGTGTAGCTATGAAGGTTAGAAGTGTGATGCTTTTACAGTAGCCATGCCAGAAAAAAAAACAAGTACAGGTGCAGTTATACCAGCAAAAAAAGTGCTTTTAGCAAGTATAGCTTATTTAATTTGCCAAACCAGTCTAAGCTATATCAGCAAAAGTACATTTTGCTCATATAACTGCATCTGCATTAGGAGGATTTTGTCGGTATAGCTCTAAAGTTGGAAAGGCTTCAAAGTGTAGCCAAGGTCCTAGGTTCCTAAATCACTTAGGCACTCTTTAAAATATGATACCTTGTCTTTATGCTGAGCCCTTAAGCCAGAGTTTGAAAGCAGCTGGCCTCCAAAACATTCACATCTAGGGATGAGTACAAAGTTCTAAGTATCCACGCCCCAAACCATCCAGAGACTTATTACAGAACAGAGTCAACATCTTAAACTGAAAGCAAATAAGGAGCAAATGGTAGTCTTTGGAAACTGGAACAATAAGTTCAATGTGGCTTACACTACCAAGCAAAAAGATCAAAATTACCAGAGAATTTCACAGAAGGACAAGAATTGGGTAATTATATTTTACCTTTCACATTTATATGATCACCCTTTGTACTCCCTTTATGATCTTAAATCTCACGAAATCTTATGGCTTTTCTAGAAATAGAGAATTACTTCATATCTGCTGATTAAAGATCCAAGATTAGTATTTATGTTAGTGTCTGAAGTTTCTCCAAGGTTTCTAAATCCCACAGTTAGTTGCTTGAGACAGGATTCATTGTAAATTTAATAGTGTTCCCCAGTTCAATTGTTAACCATTTTCCTCCAAAAATATACACGAATACACCTCTCAGTTGAGTATCAAAAAAAGCTTAATTTAATCCTACTCATTGCTGTTAACCAATCATCTCCAAAGCAGAGGTACAAGTAGGCAAGCATAGCAATTCAATGGCTGGTACTTAGGAAGTATGTATGTTACCAGCTTTATTCTTGGCGAGTTTTTTGCTGCTTGCAGTTCCTGCCCCATAAGTCACTCCATCAATAATCACTGAGGCTCCAAAAGGCTCACTTGGGTTCTCTTAAAATGTGGGAGAGAAAAGCTTTTCAAAATTCCAATCTTTTAAATATAAACACACATTAAAAACATACAGTAAAAATAAAATCATCAAGAATATGAGAATACCCCATACTTGGAGATTTGTTTTCTCCTTCATTTGAACCTCAAGAGATCTGAAAACTAACTTCTTCCTCGCAGGGGTTCTCAAACTGTGGGTCATGATCCTATTTTAATGAGGTTGCTAAGGCTAGCTTATACTTGCTGGGGCTCAGGGCCGAAGCCCAAGCCCCAGGGGCTGAAGCCGAAACCCTTGGGCAGCGGGGCTCAGGTTACAGGCCCCCTGGCTGGGGCTGAAGCCCTTGGACTTTGGCTTTGCCCCCCTCTCCCTCACCAGGGCAGTGAAGCATGGGCTTTGGTCCCCCTACCTGGGGCAGTGGGGCTTGGGCGGGCCCAGGCTTCGATCCTCCCCTCCTGGGGTCACATAGTAATTTTTGTTGTCAGAAGGGGGTCACGGTGCAGTGAAGTCTGAGAATCCCTGCTCTAGAGAATAGCCATCACCGCTCACCCATTTATATACAAAAACATATGCATCTTTTCTCAGAAGGGACATATCAACCATGAAATCATCACCATCTCATGTACTTGTTCAGAATTAAAGTACTGTGATTGTGTTACATTGTGAGCACATTTTTTTGGAATTTCTGTCAACATTAAGGTTTTAATTCCATATGATGTTTTGGAGTCACTTACATAGTGTTCCAACACAAAACCTAAGCATTTTATAGTGAAGCATAGTATCAAAGGTTTCAGAGTAACAGCCGTGTTAGTCTGTATTCGCAAAAAGAAAAGGAGTACTTGTGGCACCTTATCTCTACGGTGCCACAAGTACTCCTTTTGTTCATCAAAAGTGCTTTTTGAAGAACTAGAGCTGAAATATAAATCCAATAGGATTAACACAACGGGTGAGAGAAGAAAAGGGTCTTATTTCAACAAACATGATCTAGCAGCTGAATGGCTTTTTTATGTGCCCACCACACAGCTGGAAGGGCACAAGTTCTTTCTCCAATACACATGTGATGAAATGGATAAAAGCAGAGGCAAGGAAGTTATGTATGCCTTTGGGTAAGGCTGACTGGAGTGTGTGGCTGGATGAAGCAAGGAAAACCTGGAAGATATCTGCAGACGAGGTAGATGGTTTTGGTACAATAAACTGTGATCTGCTAATTTTGTGTCATTTTTAGGTTGCCTGTGTTAGATAATGTAATCTAACTCATTCAACCCCAATCCTTATCTCGAAGGTTAGATCCCAAGGACAGTTGCTCCCCTGGATCTTTGTCCAACTGGGAGCCTCTCATAGGGCAGATAAACCCAGCAGGAAGTTTAAAGACTCAGCCAGGAACTATCAGGATATGGTCCATCACCTTAGGATAATTTGATTCTTTTTTCATGTATTTATTTAGATTTAAAATTATAAAATAAGATGGCATGCAAAAATGCTCCTGGCAGTCCAATAACTTCATTAATTAAACAATATAATGAAATCCCAGCAGCTTTGAAATAATAATTCCAAGAGGAACTCAGCCAGCCAGCCACCTACAGAATTCATTCCACCCCTTCATCATTTTGGGAAGCAGATAGTTAATCTTTACACTCTTTCTATTCTTATTAACTGGATGGAAACTTTATAATCTATATCTAACCAACTTTATTTTTTCCTCTTCATATAGAAAAAAACAAAATTATAATTCCAGCAACTGCCTGAGGAGTTAACGGCGACTAAGTATAGATCCACTTACCACATGACCGTGGTCATTTTCAGTATCCATTCACATATTTTCAGAGGTCAATTTGTATGCATACAATTCTAATGTTACCAGATTTATGAAGGAACATAATGCCATAATGACAAGACTGATACGGATCAACTTCAACATGAAATACAAGAGCTGTAATGAAGATATTTGAACTTTGACTTGCCAAAGTCAATCCAATTTTTGTGAGCAATAAAATTCAAATTAATGTTAAAAAGTTAGTATGGCTATCCCAGCATAAATGTGTGTTGTGTGTAACATAATAGATAATATATTAAGCGAAACCTTACAATTCTAAAGATCCGTTGACACAGGAATAAAAACCCCACAGTTGGCCTGGGTCAGTTGATTCAGGCTCATAGGGCTCAAGCTGCAGGCTAAAAAATTGTTGTGTAGATGTTCGGGCTTGGGCTGGAGCCCAAACGTCTACACAACAATTTTTCAGCCCGCAGCCTCAGCTCCACGAACCGGAGTCAGGGGATCCAGGCCAGCCACAGTGGTTCCTCAGGTCTTTTATCCCTGTAGAGACACACCTTAAGAAGCATTTCCTAATTAAAAGGTCTACGTTAACTTTAGTATAAGGCCATTTTGGAAATAATTTGGGTTTATTTTTAAAAGAATTCTTTTAACACTAGTCAATTCAATAATAGTGCACAACATGCTATTCAACTGGCTGCAAATCAGATCTTCTGGATACTAAGTGACATGAGTAAAATAATCAGACACTACCCTTATGACTGATAGTGTCATACAATAAAAGTTAGGATTACCACATTTCAATAGTGCTTCCTTTTAGATGAAAGTCAAATATATACATTACCTAAATCAGTTTTCATTTTAAAGTATTTTTTCCAGCTCAGAGGAACATAGTAACACTGTTTTTGTAGTGTACACGTGTATACACACACACACACGTACGTACGTAAGGGAGAGGTAAAAGGAGGCAGAAGATTATGCTACTTTTGTTGTACAAACTAGAATTTGGCCCACAGTATACTCTCAAGATGCTTAGTAGGAAAGTCTCCATTTCTTGCTGCTTTTCAGAATACCCAAGCATTAAAATAAGTATCACTGAACAAAAAGTATTGTGCTGAAGTTAGAATTCATGCAGACTTACCACATTCAAAGAAATTGTAAACAGGGCGGACCTTTAGGACTCGTTGCATATATTCATGCAGTATGCAAACTTCAGACTTCCCATTGGGATTAATAACAAACTCTGGGAAAATAAAGACCTTTCATTTAAGTAATTCCAGGCTTTTGAAAAACGGTCTACAAAAAACAAAAATCCAAAACTGCAAGCTACTGAGATTAAAAATGCCCTGCTTATTAAACATTTATTCAAATGCATGAAATTAAATATTATGATAAATGCAGTTTACTCAAACATGAATTACTAAAACCTCAGAGAGTCCATTTTTAAAGGCTTTTTTAAAACAATTACTAAGAAAATAAATCTTAGATCAAGTTCTGAGAAGATTGAAAAATACACTAATTATTGTAACATGCCTATTAAATAAATACTCACTTTTCTGCAGCCACTGAGGTTTCCTGACATCCAATCATAGAACCACAGAAATGCAGGGCTGGAAGAGACCTTGAGAAGTCACCAAGTCCAGCCCCCTGAGCTGTGGCAGGACCCAGTAAGACTAGACTATCCTTGAAAGCTGTTTGCCCAATTTGTTCTTAAAAACTTTCCATGATAGGGACTCCACAACGTCCTCTAGAAACCTATTCCATAGCTTAACTGGCCTTAGAGTTAGAAAGTTTTTCCCTAAGATCGAACCTAAATCTCCCTTGCTGCAGATAGAGCCCATTACTTCTTGTCCTACCTTCAGTAAACTTGGAGAACAATTGATCACCATCCTGTTTATAAACAGCTCTTAACATATTGGAAGGCTTACGTCGCCCCTCAGGCTTCTCTTCTCAAGACTAAACATGCAGTTTTTTCAACCTTTCCTCATACGTCAGGTTCACTAAATCTTTTATCATTTTTATCCTTTTATCTTCTAGACTTCTTCCAATTTTTCCACATCCTTCCTCAGCTGTGGTGCCCATAACTGGACACAATACTTCAGCTGAGGCCTCACAGTGCAGAGCAGAGTGGGACAATTACCTCCTGTGTCTAACATACAACACTCCTGTTAATACATCCCAGAATCAGATTAGCCTTTTTGGAGCTGCATCACACTGACTACTCATTCCGTTTGTGGTTCACTATAACCCCCAGATCCTTTTCAGCAATACCACCACCTAGACAGTTATATTCCCCATTTTGTAGTCGTGCATTTGATTTCTCCTTCCTATCAGACTCTAGCACCTCAAATCGACCACAGAAAAGTTATTGTCTCATAGCAAGATAAAATGGGTTATGTATGAATCCGTTCCTTTCCCTGGTGGACGTAGGCTTCAAATCCAACTCATGAAAGTGAAAAGAGCTTGTCCTATCCCAGAGAAATGTGCCAGCAAGATCTGCCAGGTCCAACTGGAAGGCTGCACTTATTCCCATGGGAAGAAGCAGCATATTTCTCCACAGTGGAGAGAACTGTTTGCTGGACCCAAAAGACAAAATACACTATCCCTGAACTATCCTAGAAAGGGAGATCACATTTGATTCTAGCCAAAAAAGGACTTTTGTTTGTTAATCATCCCCTGAAACAAAGGAACTGCTTCATTTATACCCACTGAAGCAAACTGCTTTAGCGTCACCACCATGAAGGGACTGTTTGTTTAATCATACTGGAGCTAGAGAAACTGTATTTTACTAGAAAACAATGAAGTATTACATTAAATAAAAAGGCAGAAGGAACTAAGACAACCATTTACCTGAAAGTCTGACCAATAAAGAAATCCTGTTAACCCTACACAAGCATGGTGTCCTGGTATTTTTTGGGGATGTGAAGCCTGCCAAATTAAGATGACAAGATGCCTGATGATGCAGCCCCCCAATGGCCCAGGATTCTGAGACCAATCAAATCAGAATTTAGAAGGACTGGATCCAACTCTTAAAGGGATATGTAAGTTGATTTTTTTAAAACTAACTTCAGAAGTTCAAGTTTCTCATAAAACACACACAGGCTTGTTGTTAAATTTCTTTTTCTTTCTTTCTTTTTCTAAAATGTTTTCTCTGCTCCCCTGCTGTTTATAATTTTTTTTCAGCAAGGCTGAAAGTAGGTGGACCCAAAAGCAATACGTACACACACTCAGGCCAGTCCTCCCCATCTGCTCTACATACATAGGCCTGCTTTATGCCTATTCAGTTTCATCTTTGCTGCCGCAATTACTAGTAAACACCCCTTTCCAGGTTCTTAGAAGACCATGCACAAGCTCTACCCTGTGCAGTACATGTATGATCTCACCACATTAATGCAGGAGATGTTAGAATATAAGTGACTAGTCAAAGTGCGGTCAAATACACAAAGCAAAATAGTTTTCTCTTGATGGGAGAAAAGAATGACAACTGGAATACTGCTCAGGACCAAGAAGTCAAAATAGGCGCTTGGGGGGTCCCAGGCGAGGGCTTGTGGACTGGCAAAACCCCAGCTCTGACTACTTCCTCCTATGGGATCTATGCCCCTTTCTGGGGTAGTCCCACTGTCTCAGGGGAGGGAAAGGCTGCGTAAATATGTACTGTGGATGGTACTGCTGCTGCTGACCACCAACATAATGGCCCCTCTGCACTGCTGGCATGTACACTCCCAAAGATCAAAGGGTAGCCTAGGAGTCCTTGAAGGAGTGCAGAGTCTTATCAGCCTTGTCCGAAAACAGTGCTTGATATCAAAGGGCAAATCCTCTATGGCCTACTGCACTTTGGGAGCAATGCCCAAATTCTGCAGCCAGGAAACCCTTCTCATGATCATTGCCTAGACCATCACTGTGGCTGAAGTATCTTAACTACCAAGCAGCCTTCACTGACAAATGCCTGAAATTCTGCTCTTGAGGCTTCAGGCAGCCTGTCTGCAAACTTAAGACATAGCTGTACTTGAAACAGCAAAACCTGCTGGTTAGCAATTTGCACCTGCAAGGAAAAGGAAGTGTAAATCTTCTTAAGTCAATTTGTTTAGAGTCCTTTTCCTTGAGAGTGGATTTAAACCTGCCTTGTTCACCATGGTTTTGACCAGTGAATCTGAGGCCAGATGGGAGTGAAAATTCAAATCCCTGCACCAGAACAAAGTAGCGCTTCTCCATGTGCTTTATCACAGGTGGTACTGAAGTTAACATGCTCTAGAGGACCTTAACAATGTGTTCTTTGAGCCGGCTAATAGGAAGAACGACTCTCCCAGGCGCAGTTGGCTGTAGGATATCCACTAACTTGTGGGTGTTCTCCTTCATGAACTCTGCTTAGATACCTAGAGAAGCGGCCACTGACTGCAAAAGGTGCTGATACACTTCGAAATACCGAAGTGGAGGAAGAGCCAGGCATCACAGATTCATCCAGGGATGAAGATGAAGCGGTTAACTATTTTGGATCCTGCTCTAGGACTGAGGGGCCTGGACAGAATGATGCTGGAGGCTTACCAGTGCCTGTGGTGGATCGACAGTCAATGCCACAGATCTGGTCAGTGATCTTGCCTTTGAGCAAGATGAGGAGTAGCACCTCCTCTTCTCCTGGAGGCTACTGGTATGGATAGGCCCTTGGTAGCCTGTAGATGCAAGGCCAGGGACCCCCAACCTGATAGAAAGAAGAGCGCTGATCCTGGTACCCAGAGCACTCCATGAACACCCCCTGGATGCCAAAGAGTTCCAGGCTTCAGGAGATAAAGATTGAGCAAGCACTGAGGGTGCGAGCAACCGGTCTGACTAGTGAGTCCATAGCCCAGAATGATGAGGAAGCTGGTGCTGATGGTGGAAATGCTACCAGAGGCACCAAGTATGCCTTCATTGTTTCGGTACTGGAAGCGGTATTGATCCTGAAGACAGTAGCCATGCCAAAGGAACTGATAGTGCTGATGTACAGGGTGGTGACTGCTGCCAGAGTAACATTGGTGACACCAGTTGCAGGAATGCCAAAGACATTCCTGGTGCTGGGGAGGTCCCTTGCACCAAGCCTTGCACCAGCCTCTCTTCCAATGACTGTAAAAGGGAATCCTCAGTGTACAGTGTTGACAGACTCAGAGATTCAGCTGCCTGCCCAGTCAACAGGGCTATCAAAGCCACAGCCCTGTTAAAGTTGTGGACCAAGGGTTAGGTTGGGACAAAGGCAGAGGAGGTCCGTTGCTGCCTGAGACACTGCCGACGCAGAAACAGCTGGTGCTAGTCACCTCATCGGTACCAGACACAACAGATGCCCGGGGACTGGAAACAGAGTCAATGCTATGGGGGTCTCTGATCTCCTTGCATGGTACTGGGGTGTGGTTGATGGGACCTGCTCCAACCCATGCATTGGCATTCACCCTGTGCCAATCTGCCCTCCTTCTGGGGCATGCAGAGGAGTCCCCATGCAATCTGGAGCTGCCTCAGGTCAGTCTTATGCAACCTTTATCTCAGCACACTCAACAGGGTAGGACTCCTCCATCTCTTTGGAGGGTTGCCAGTTCCTGAATACGAGCAGCAGCACTCTCAGAAAGTGATGGCAACCTCTGATCTGACAAGGGCCTCATCACTGAAGCAGGCCAAATGGCCTGTTTGAGCTATTGCTGCTTCAGACAAAGATCCCTCACCACCTGTGTCAGTTTGGTCAATGATCTGCAAATTGAACACCGCTCCTTGATGGGGGCTTTGCCTAGGCACAGCAAGTATCACATGTGGGGATCCTTGTTGAGGATCACCCACCCAGCCCCCCCCCCCCACACACACACACACACAATGGACAATGTTTAAACTCTGGTGAAGGCATCACCAGGGAAATACTTAAATTACAGCTAACGCTAAATCAAACTAAACTATACTAACCAATTTATTTGAGCATAAGCTTTTGTGAGCTACAGCTCACTTCATCAGATGCATACTGTGGAAAGTGTAGAAGATCTTTTTATACACACAAAGCACAAAAAAATACCTCCCCCCACCCCACTCTCCTGCTGGTAATAGCTTATCTAAAGTGACCACTCTCCTTACAATGTGTATGATAATCAAGGTGGACCGTTTCCAGCACAAATCCAGGGTTTAACAAGAACGTCTGGGAGGGGTGGGGGGGTAGGAAATAACCCTATTTCCCCTTGTTTTTTCCTCCCCCCCCAGACGTTCTTGTTAAACCCTGGATTTGTGCTGGAAACAGCCCACCTTGATTATCATACACATTGTAAGGAGAGTGGTCACTTTAGATAAGCTATTACCAGCAGGAGAGTGGGGTGGGGGGAGATTTTTTCATGCTTTGTGTGTATAAAAAGATCTTCTACACTTTCCACAGTATGCATCCGATGAAGTGAGCTGTAGCTCACGAAAGCTTATGCTCAAATAAATTGGTTAGTCTCTAAGGTGCCACAAGTACTCCTTTTCTTTTTGCGAATACAGACTAACATGGCTGTTACTCTGAAACCTAAACTAAACTATATACAACTAGAAAAGTCACTGAAATAGAGGGATTGTGAGGCGAAAGCCATACATAGTTCAAACTGCAGCCATGGGTGGTAAGTTATTTCCCTGATAGCATAAGAAAAGGCTTCACCACCTATGTCCAAAGCAACCAGTATAAATTAAATTAGAGCATATCCTACAATCTTTCCTAAGTCAAGCAGAGTCTTCCATGCAGGACAGCAGGCTCATTAGCCTTTAGTGTGTTGTAAGATTCCCAGCTACTGCAGCCAAAGTGCTCAATGCATTTTTGGATGCTATCAGAAAAGTAGGTACCATCTATTATTAAGTTCAATAAGGCTGAAAGAACCATTCTTTAGAACTTACTGCTCAGTATGACGCAAATTTAAATTGAAAAATAAATATAATTACATCATATAGCATAAGAGCATTATAAACCTAGAGCAGTAGAAAAGGAATGACTGAGCAAAAAAGATAAAGGGCTTAAGGACGAATTACAAACACCCTATTATCTGTAACTGGTGATTTTTAAACAAAAAAATGTTTTAAAAAAAATTCTTGTCATTAACTGATTCAGAACAGAGGCTGTGAAGATGACATTTCATTAATGATTCACAATGTAAGCAAAAATGTGTACCTTCTACACAATGTTTTCTATAGTAAATATGACAGGTTTCAGAGTAGCAGCTGTGTTAGTCTGTATCCACAAAAAGAAAAGGAGGACATGTGGCACCTTAGAGACTAACAAATTTATTTGAGCATAAGCTGTAGCTCACGAAATGTGCCACAAGTCCTCCTTTTCTTTTTATAGTAAATGTGTTTTGACAATAATTTTTCCAATGACCATAGCAGGTACAAAAACAGAACCAAGACTATAAACTTTCAAAAAGAAAAGGAGGACTTGTGGCACCTTAGAGACTAACCAATTTATTTGAGCATAAGCTTTCGTGAGCTACAGCTCACTTCGTCGGATGAAACCTATAAACTTCCAGTACTTCCTAAAATCATGGGACCATATAGAAATCAACACTTTCCATACTTTAAGTCAAATTTAATACTGGAAAATGACAAATTTCAAAATTCTAACTCCAACTAGATGAAACTTACCTTTCTTTGTAGGTGCATCTTGCACAGACAAGGTAATGAGTTTCTGATTGGCTGGCAGAATAGGCCGCTCAGACTCCGCCTGCTTCCGCTTCATTTCACGGTTGAACTGTCGTCTCTCAGCCCAGGTTCTGAATTTTTTTACGGTAACTTGTTCAAAATCAAAACGCTTTTCAAGGTAGTGTCTAAAATCCTCAAGGTCTATGAAAAATAATCAAATCCAGTTATTCCTATACTTCACCATGCAAGAGACCTGCCTGTGGACTCTCAAGAGCAAGATTAATGAAAAACTGCATGTAATTCATTTGTACAGTCACTCATTCCTGTCTTTTATTACATGTGCAACTGTTGTACCTTTGCCAAAAAAAGACTAACCCTCCACTGTGTCCAACACTTAATATTTTATATATTTTCAATGACAGTGCAATTTTGTTGGTTCCCAAAGCTTTACAAAACTTTCTCAAAACATAATTTCTATACTTGTTCCTATTATATTTATTCAAGTCTATTTTTAATGTAAAAACAATTTTCAGCTTAGTCTCTTTTTAAAAACAAGTTTTACAAATTGCCATCCTTGATTAGGCACAACAACTGTCAAGCAGGTCTTAAACAAAGAAATGTGTATTTACCTCAATTTACACATAAGTAGTAAGCAAGGTCCTTGAGACAGCAAGAGAGAGAGAGAGAGAAGGCAAACCTGCACTTTAGCAAACAGCAGCATGAAACCTCTTTCACAACAAGACCCCATATCTCCATCTCCACAGCTGGTAGGAACTTTATCTAGGGATAACCCTCAGGAAAATGCATTTCAAAGGGTGACAACTATAAAAGGGAAGGGCAAGCACACCACTCTTCTCTCTCCCTACCCATCTCTCTCTTTTCCACCTAAGACTACAAAAGAAACAGCATATGGACTTTGGAAGCAGACACTGACTTGAAAATTTGGTCAGCAGTGTCACTGGGAATTTGTGGTAAGACTTTTACCTTGAACCAATCTAGTTTATGTTTAGAAAGTGTTTTATCTTTCTCTCTCTTGTAACCATTTCTGACTTTAATGCCTTATACCTGTACTCATTTAAAATCTTTGTAGTTAAATAAACTTGTTTTATTCTTTAATCAAAACTAATCACGGGTTGTGAACTGTACAGGAATCTCCATTTATGGTGGCAAGCTGTTATATATTGATCCCCTTAGAGAGGAAATGAACCTAATATATCTGGACTGTCCAGTAGAGTAGGAGTATATTGGGTTCGCCCTGCAATTAGTAACCAAGGCTGCTAGATGCCAAAGTGTGGCTGGTGTTTTTGGACAGGCTGCTGGGGTCAGAGTTGCTGGACTAGGATTTTGTCTATACACAGCCACTTGGGCTGCAAACCTGCATGCCGTTTGTGAGGAGCCCAGGTTGAGAGCTACAGCAGCAAGCATTGTGAGACACCCCAAAGTTTCAGGGCTGGGGTGACAGCCCCTCACTGGTCTGGATTGCATCCCAGAATGTCATAATATGTACCTCAGTTTTTAGTTCAAAAGGAGGCTCAGTAGAAAGGGAGAATCAGTAGAAAACAGAACAATGACAAAGCTAAGTTTCCTCCAGAGAGAATACCAATGCTTCTTAAAAGAAGGGGGAGGGACAAAGGGGAGGAGACTATTAATGGGAAATGCTTGCCATTCTGGCTCCTGCCAGATTAACAGGATTGAATTTTCCCCAGGCCACAGCCTAGGGACACTAAATTGTTAAAAACCCCTTGCTACAGAGGAAGGAAGGGAGCACCTGCTGGAAGAGAGACTGACAAAGAAATGCAGAGAATGCAGCAACTCACTATTTCTCCCAGGCCAGAAGTACTAATACCATCACCTAGCTTTTATAGCATTTTTCATCAGTATTTCTTAAAGTACTTTACAAAGGAAGTCAGTATCATTATCCTTATTTTTACAGAGGCACAAAGAGGTGAAGTGACTTGCTTAAGGTTACCAGTGGCAGAGCCAGGAACAAGCCCTGAGCCCCAGTCCAGTGTTTTAACCACTGGGCTGAGTGGAACTTACCAAAAAAAATTCAAGGAAAGGAAAAAGTTTTAGGTAAGACCTTGGTATATAGGCTTTTTGTTTTTTCATTTCTCTTCTTGTTATATTCCTCTGAATGAATAAACAGTACGTTTTGATAGAACTCGAGTCATTTTAATTTGATGGTGGTCACAGGCCCCTGGAGAGACACTTTCTTGCAGGTGCCAAATACAGTTGGGCCAGTCACGTTTACACAGTTGGGAAACAGGGAGACTGTAATCCAGAGATCCAGTCCAAGAGTAGCTGAACCACAGTATTCCACCCCTGAGAGGTGCAGGAAGCCAAGCATGCAACCTGAGGGGGGGCTGTTGAAAGGGTCTGCAAAGGGCTCTAAAATGCAGTTTGCCATGTAACTGTAAAAGCAAGCTTTTTTATTTTATTCTCTGCTGATGCCCTGGACATTTTTAAGATACAATCACCACCTTCATCCACAATCTCTACACTATTGCAGCATAGAGGTTCTCTCTACAGTTCAGTTTTCTTTGTTTGTTGGCTGGGCAGCCACTTCATTTAGCACAAACTACATCAGCACTATGTACTTCTTACCAGGAAGCATCAATAAAATGGCAGCTCGCTGAAAGACCATCGGAACAGTTCACAACATTGAAAATACTAAACAGGTATTTCTTAAAGATACTTTGGGAAAAAAGTTGAGCTTAAGTTCATGTATTCTTAGTTAGTTAGTACACTACTCCATATTAGAAATAATCTGCATTTTTCCCATAGTTCTGTACTAACCTTAAGTTTTCAAACAAGTCTAAAAAGGAACTCATTTTAAACTTGTTGCTTAAGAAATTTACAGAGCCTATCTTAGGCTATGTCTACACTAGCACTTTTGCTGGTCATGGGTGTGGGAAAAAACAAAACAATCCCCCTGACCGACAAGTTTCCCTAACAAAAGTGCTGGTGTGGACAGCGCTATGTTGGCAGGAGACACTCTCCCACCAACATAGCTATCGTCGCTTGTTGGTGGTGATTTAATTATGCCAGTGGAAGATCTCTCCCACTGGCATAGAGAGGCTACATGGGAGACCTTACAGCAGTGCAGTTGCAGCAGTACAGCTGTGCCACTGTAAGATCTCTAGTGTAGACATGGCCTTAGGCTTTGTCTACATTACCTTGCTTTTAGCAACACGGCTGTGCTGCCACAGCTGTGCCGCTAAAAGGCACGCAGTGTATCTGCTGTTTGTCAGCAGGAGAAAGCTGTCCTGCAGACCAAAGACTTCCACTCCCTCCCCCCGAGTGGCAGCTGTGGTGCTGTTCACACCAGCAATTTTGCCAATGAAGATTTGCCGACGAAGTTGCAGTGTAGACAAAGCCTTAGTCCATTCACTGTAACATCTTGACTAATTAAACTACTACCATGAGGCTCTATTTTAACCATTATTCACACTCCTGTCACCTAGAGCAGTGCTACTCAAAGTGGTGGTCCGCGGACCGCTGCCGGTCCGCAAGCCATCGGCTGCCGGTCTGCAAGCACACTGGAAGAAAAAAAATTGCCAGTCCCCCACATCAGATAGCTTGAGAAGCACTGACCTAGAGGACACCTCTAGTGCACTATACACATGACTATACCATGAGACAATCTGGCAGCTGATGCCAGTGCACATTGTGGCCAACATTAAGCACAACAACATAGAGAGAACACTTTACTCTGGTACTCCATAATCTCCACTGGCTGCCTTTTAGCTTCTGGATAGAGTTTAAGGTGTTCATTTTAATCTATAAACATGAAACAATTTAAGACTTGGTTACTTGGGGCACAGCCCCTCCTCCGGTCTGGGATACTGTTGCAGATGCAATTAGTGGAAGCAACAGAGTTCCCGTCCGCTCAAGATGTATTAAAAAAGGATGTAGTAGGAAAGCTCCTAGCAGGGTGTTTGCTAATGATGAATTCCAAATATGCTCTCCTGTTTGCTCTGTCAGAACATGAATTGTTAGCTTTCCAGTAACACCGAACAACCCATATGTTACTTCCTGGATTTTAGAGGCGGGGCAGACTGCTGGAATATGTACAGAGGATAGTAAAGGCTTATTGTGGATATTGCTTTTGTTTGGAAGTATTATTCATAGATATTTAGGTCAGAAGGGACCATTATGATCATCTAGTCTGACCTCCTGCACAACGCAGGCCACAGAATTTCACCCACCACTCCTGCAAAAAACCTCTCACCTATGTCTGTGCTATTGAAGTCCTCAAATTGTGGTTTAAAGACTTCAAGGAGCAGAGAATCCTCCAGCAAGTGACCCGTGCCCCATGCTACACAGGAAGGCGAAAAACCTACAGGCCTCTTCCAATCTGCCCTGGAGGAAAATTCCTTCCCGACCCCAAATATGGCTATCAGCTAACCCCTGAGCATATGGGCAAGATTCATCAGCCAGATACTACAGAAAATTCTTTCCTGGGTAACTCAGATCCCACCCCATCTAATACCCCATCACAGGCCACTGGGCCTATTTACCATGAATATTTAATTACCAAAACCATGTTATCCCATCATACCATCTCCTCCATAAACTTATCGAGTTTAATCTTAAAGCCAGATAGATCTTTTGCCCACACTGCTTCCCTTGGATTCCCTTATCTATGATTCCCCAATTCTATGATGACTTATATGGTCAATCTTTTTAATCTTTACACATAAAGAGTCATAGTCTAAAGCCCAGGGTAAGCTTCAAATTTAAAAGACAACGCAGACCACTGGTAGCCTATGAACCACAGTAATATTTCTAAGAAACAGCAATATACATTAACCAACCAACCAAGGTAAATCACGGACAAAGCTCATAATGAGGCTTGATCAGAAGTTGGCAGGGAAGGGATTCAGACGCGTCTTCATAGTTTTTGTACCAATGTAGTCTATTTCAGTTATGGGTGTAATTTTCTGTTTTGTTAAAAAAATGGTTAAAGCAATAGAACCACTAGTGGGCATGCAATTATATTGGTCTAGCTTACTCCCCTGAAT
The DNA here is from genome assembly GCF_965140285.1 of Lepidochelys kempii. Lineage (NCBI taxonomy): Eukaryota > Metazoa > Chordata > Testudines > Cheloniidae > Lepidochelys > Lepidochelys kempii. The sequence goes on along the minus strand of NC_136394.1, from coordinate 17,330,918 downwards.
ATATATGAATAAGCTATACTAGTTTAACTGCATGCTGTGCCTCAAGAAAACAGGTTGCAACCAGTATAGTTAAATCAGTGCAGAAAATTTGTGTGTGTAGACAATTCCTCAGATGGGTATGGGAATACTACTTTACAAAAGGATGACCCAAATGGTGGTAGTATTTATTTATTCTATAATTTAAGTCTCCTCTAAATAGTCCTTAAATGCATAAAATACAAGTTTACAGTACTATATTCTGATAATTCTCAAATTTCTATTTCTAAAAGATCCTTTCATGTTGACCATAAGCACTCCTCAAAAATACTCCACAGTTACATACCTCCATTCACTGAGGATCAAATTGCTTTACTGAAGTGGGTATGTATCCCGCCCCTTTTGCAGATGAGGAACTGAAGCAGAGAGAAATGTGATGGCTTGCCCAAAGTCAAGCAGTGAATCAGGAATAAAATCTAGGAATCTTGACTGCCAATCCCCTCCTCTAACAAGTAGTAGGCATGGCTTTCAGCACTTACCTACAGATTCATCTTTACACACTTCAACTTTGGCCTTAACTTGTCCTAAGGCTCCTGGTGCTGCATCACCCCCTGAAGGCTCTCTCTCATCTAAAGGCCCAGAATCAGCAGCAGTTGAATCTGGCTCCTCTGTTTGGCAGTCCAGGTCTGAAGACTTGTCTATGTGCTTTATAGGCGATACTTCCCCATTTGGGGTTATGTCATTGTTTTGTTCCCTTTCCTCATTGTCCTTCATTTTCTTGTAATGCAGACAGGGAATGCTACTCAAGGGAGGATCATGTTTCTAGAAGTACAATTATACAAGAATATATAAGTTTAGGAACCATGAAAAGACAAATCTAGTCAGTTTCGAGATGCAGTAGTGGTTATACTAGAAATCTACACTAACCGTCTCTCAATCCGCCCAACATTTTTAAAGTCACATTTTCTGATTTTTAAGTGCTCCTCTGCCCCCTGCTGCCCTATGGAGAATGCAAGCAAGTAAAAAAGAATAACTATGAGAGAGAAGAAACAATGAAACTGACTACAAAGTGCTGTCCAATGAACAAACAGTTGCAGACAGTGTTGTTGTAATCATATTAGTCCCAGAATATTAGTACTTCAATCACCTTGTCTGTCTATCTGAAATTCAGAGTTGATAAATGCACATTAGAAAATATAATCCCAACTATACATATAAAATGATGGGTCTAACTTAGCTGTTGCCACTCAAGAAAGATCTTGGAATCATTGTGGATAGTTCTCTGAAAACGTCCACTCAATGTGCTGTGGCAGTCAAAAAAACTAACAACGTTGGGAATCTTTAGGAAAGGGATAGATAATACCATATTGCCTCAATATAAATCCATGGTACGCTCACACCTTGAATACTGCATGCAGATGTGGTCGCCCCATCTCAAAAAAAAATATATTGGAAGTGGAATAGGGCAACAAAAATGATTAGAAGGAACAGCTTCCATATGAGGAGAGATTAATAAAACGGACTCTAGCTTGGAAAAGCTGACTAAGGAGGGATATGATAATCACAACGGGTGTGGAGAAAGTAAATAAGTGTTATTTACTTCTCATAACACAAGAACTACGGGTCACGAAATAAAATCATTAGGCAGCAGGTTTAAAAAACAAACAAAAGGAAGTATTTCTTTACACAATGCACAGTCAACGGATGTTGTGAAGATCAAGATTATAACGGGGTTCAAAAAAGAACTGGATAAATTCATGGAGGATAGGTCCATCAATGGCTACTAGCCAGGATGGGCAGGGATGCAAAACCATGCTCTGAAGTGTCCCTAGCCTCTGTTGCCAGAAGCTGAGAATGGGTGAAGGGGGATGAATCACTTGACGATTACCTATTCTGTTCATTTCCCTCTGAAGAACCTGGTGTTGGCCACTGTCAGAAAACGGCATACTGGGCTAGATGGACCACTGGCCTGACCCTGTATGGCTGTTCTTATTGGATTAATTTCTGTTAGATCAAGGCTTGTGTCTCTCACCAACAGAAGTTGGTCCAATAAAATATAGTACTTCACTCAAACTAAAACAGATAATATAAGAAAGTTTCTATCTAATAACTTTCAATACAGTTACATAATTCCATTTAGGCTCCCGTACTTCACCTCCCCCTCCCCCCCCAGGACACCCTAGCTGTTATAAGTAATAATAGATAGAGCTACACTCCCCCCCCCACCCTTCTCCAAAACAAGATTCCTTTTGATGAAAGCTCTGATTTTAAAAAGGAAAAAGATAGTTTAGACTGAAAAGTCAAGGTTTTGTTAAAATTACAAATATATTTATATTTACAAAACTTAACAGGAATGCTTTCAGATAATTCAGTGACTGTTTCAATTTAAATTAATGGTGTGAAGAGAAATTCAGGTTCTGCATGCTCCCATTGTAATTTGTGGGAGTTCTGCTGTATTTGGGTAGCACATGTCTAGTTCTGGGAATGAGATTCCCAAGCCATAATTTGACCCTCTAAACAGAATGAATACCCACGATTTAGATATACCTCTGCAGTATTAAAAAAAAACAAAACAATTTTGCAGTGTTGTGGTAGAACAAGTAAACCAGAAAGTAAGATTGACTAGTCCATTTTAATTGCCCAAACTGTAGTGTAGTTAAAATATATTTGAAATAAGGTGTTAAGAACACAGATAAAACTGTTTGAAAAACAAAACGTCCCTATCTGGTCATATCTAAGAGGTTTGAAAAATTCTCCAAAGCATACTTCCAAGACTGTTTTGACCAATTACAAATAAATACATAAACTGATACCTAATATTTTTAAATAACTCAAACATTACAATAATAATTAGCAGCTCAGACCCCTACCCTTATGCTTCCTGTTCCCAAGAAATAAGGTCTGGACCAGGTAACAACTCTGGATTCTCTGTGCAGATATACAGGAATGCCTGAGTTATGGAATGTCATGATCCATCCATCAGGCAATGGTTCCGTAGGAGGACGGCCACGACCTTTATGAGAGGAAAAAGAAACTCATGCAGACCGTTCACCATTTTTTAATATAATCTGATTTTATTAAAAATTAATTTCTGGTTCTATATCCTGAGAACATTCTTCCACCTAAATCCTCATTATAAAACTAAAAAATGCTACATATATTTTTATCCCCCACAGATACTACTTCTTAAGTGTTTGTACAGTACCTAATACTTTATTGGAGTGCTATCACATATCACCCACCACTACACTGTGCCCCTCCCAAGTTCCCACACATAGGTGGATAAAAGCAGAAGGTAATTTTAGCCATGACTGAGCCTAATTTAACTAGGCAAAAAATTCTGAATTTTAATTTCAATAGATTCTATGGCCAACCATTACTTTTCTTAAATGGTTATTTCTGTAGCTATCAAAGAGTAATTAGGAATCACTTTTTCACTCTCAGTCAAGACACAGCCCAAACATGATTTCATCCTACAATCTTTCATACTTAAATCAGCTACCTTTTTATAAAGGTGACAACTCCAAAACAATATTAGGGAAAGATTCTTATGCTCACACAGAAGGCAGGATGGTCTCGTTTTTCCTACCTTGTAAACCACAGAACAGACTATGCCAACTGAAGTTTAGGACAGTGTTTTGTTGGTTTTTCTAAAAAAAAAAAGGGGGTTTTCCTTTTTTTATATATAATAGGATGCATTTTTAAAAATGCATTCCTCAAGATCAGACTGAGTTTAAATCTAATTTAGACTATTTTCAGTTGGATTCTTCTGTATTACTTCTGATTTAAGTTCTTTGCGATGTTTGCATAGGGAAGGTTACATAAATGCAAGCAACTGACTTTTTCGATAGTTCTTCATACATGAAATATTCCCTGTAAAATAAGACAACTTTAACCACAAAATTTAAGTGACTGAAGCAGAACAAACATTTCCGTTTTTTGGCCATGCCATGATGTTAAAGATGGAAGAAAAAGTATATTACATAGTTCATCTGCCTGCTAATGCAGAAGTGTTCCCTATATTTCTCCCATGGTACCCTGTATCTCAGAGTAGCACCCTTGAACCCAGATATTCACCACTGTCATATAATTATGATATGTTTTGTATAAAAGTATGCCTTTTGAGGTATCATATTAAAAGTCTTGATCTGTTGAACATTAATATCCTGTTGGACTGTATGTGAAATTATGAAGTTTTGCTTTGTGTGTGTTACTGAAATACGTCGTGAGGTTGGGAACACCCACAACCAGCCTCTCAGGTACAACAGTGGAGTAACCAGATGCACTGATGGCCCATTAAAGGGAATCCACACTCCAAACGACCATCCCAGAAGACTTCTCAGAGAGCACACAGACAATGGAGGCTACTTGACCAATGGGGGCAGACCTTCATGTCACAAGCATAGATCTTTCCAGCAAGCTGGAAGAAAAACTATAAAAGAAGGGGAAATGACATCATAACTTGACCTCTCTCCCACCACAACTCAACACCTGGAAACACTTTTGGAGGACAGAGACTTTGAAGTCAGGAGGGTGGTCCTGGGCTGGAAGACAGTTGAAAATCTGTGACCTGTTTCTATCATCAGGGTGAGACACTACTTGATTCAAATCCTGTTTAGTTTATATAAATCACATTGTGAATTTACTTTTATTTCTTAGCAAAAAGAACAAGGAGTACTTGTGGCACCTTAGAGACTAAAATATATTTGAGCATAAGCTTTCAGGGGCTACTTTATTTCTTAGGTAACCAACTTTGATCTCTATGCTTACTACTTATAATCACTTAAAAATCTATCTTTCTGTAGTTAAATACATCTGTTTTACATTTTACTTAAAACAGTGTATTTTGGTTGAAGTGCTTGGGAAATCTCAGATCAGTGTACAAGGCTAGGGTGTGTCCTCCCCATATCAAGCGGGGGGGAGGAGGGAGAGGGACTGGGTAATGAACTTACACTGGTCAGGCTTCTGACCAGGGCAAGACAGTACAGTTCTAGGGTGCAAGGCTGGGGGGAATTAGCTAGAGCCTCTTTATTGTTGGTTCATGAGTGGTTGTGAGAAGCACTCGTGTAACTCAATTGGGGGTGTCCCTGCCTGTGGATATCTGTGTAAGTGCAGTACCTGCCAGAGGTTTGTAGCTTGCTAACAGCATCACAGTGAGAGAGGGAGCCCAGGTTGATGGGATAGAGGGCTCAGCAGTCCCACAGTCCAGGTTGCACCCCAGAAAATCGCATCACATCTCCATAAATCCATATAAATAAATTTGCACATTATGGAGAAGGACTGAACACAAAAATTCTCAAACATTAAATTCTGAAATCTAGAAATGTCATGGTCCTATCCTATGAAGCGAGGCCCTTTAACAGTAAGGACCATACTAGTCTGTCTTTACTAAGTTCCAACATTGAATTACCCACAATTCTACATACATGCACCACAGAAAAATCAGAGGTTTAATTAAAAGTAACTTACTTTTAAGTACAGTTTTTATTTTGGTCATCATTGGCTGCACGCTTGTCTCTCCATCAGATGGGTGGTCACTCTCACCTCCATATTTCTCATCTATTCTCCTCTTTTTGGGAGCTCGAAGGCCCTCTTCCAGCAGAGCATCCACATCATTATCAAAATCATCCTGAAAAAGACATGGTCAAATACCATCCTTCTATAGCTACTACTGTCCCTTGCTCTGTCAAGAAAAGGTACACATTATTTATACATAGTTTGCCTATGGAGTTGGATGAAAGATTCCCAATGCCATGGTAAGGAGACTGAAAAACAAGGAAGTAAATTTTCATAAATGGTCACTGGATCAGCAACTGATATTTCATGACAATCTGAAAGGAACTGAATGAAACCTACATATCCAGGCAGCCCTTAAAGAGTCTGTTAAAAGGCAATATATCATAATTCAGAGCTAAATTCAGCACCTTCTAAACTATTTTGCTATATCATTCAAAATTTTAACCACCAAAATTCTTACTATAATTAACTAAATAAATTAAAGGATAATTTAATTTAAGTTGTGCACAATGGATAGAATTTCTTCTGTCAAAGAATTTTGCATTTTTGTCTTCAAGACCGCAAGCTCTTAGATGTGGTCTTTCTTACACATCTTTGCATAAGTTTTTCTAATCACTTGGTAAAAAATATTTACATACCTCATAAGAGTAATTCAAGGTTTCTTCATCCACTTTATCTCTTTGAACGATTGCTTTAGATGTGAACCCTCCTCCTTCATCAATTTCCATCAAATTGTCAGTAAAATCTTCTAACTCATCCAGAACTGCATATTCCACTCTCTTTTCCTGATCAATATCATTTTCATCATCCTTCTTGTCATCATTTTCACCCCCTACACCTACAGTTTTACCCTTACTACCACCAAAAGGACAAACATACAAATCCCCATTGACATTATTAATACTAAAATCTGTATCTGGCTTATAATCTTGCTCAGCTCCAGTGTACAGAACTTTTCTGTCTTTGCTTTTGCAGCTTTCTGTAAAGCTGACACTAATTTTTACATCTTTAAGTAACTTAAGATCAGGGGTGAACTTTCGAACTGAAGGTGCATGACGAGCAGTTCTTGGGCTTTGGTCACTATTGTTAGGGTCTATTATAAGACGAGTTTTGTAGCAAGCAGATCCCTTTGTCAGAAGCTGTGTTCTGCAGACAGTGTGCGCGTCCCCAGCAGGGGTATCTGACTGTCCATCACCACCAGAGCCAACGTCCATTACCTCTGCGTCACTGGACGTTTGCAGGGGAGGTGGTGGAGGCTGTTCATTAGGCGGCAGAGGTGGGGGACAAGTCTGGTTCTCCACATTCATTTCTCTTGCAGGTTCTTTGGGGAGGGGAGGTGCATTTTCAGTTTTCTCCATATTTAAACTGTAAGACTACTGTTTTAAAAAACAAGGCTTTAAATAAACGTATATAATCTATATTCCTAACATGCACAAGTCCATCAAGATAGGTTTATCATGTTCTATTCAATATGCAACACTGATGATTCAGTTAAGCTGACTACATTGTTCTTTTCATTAATGTAGACAGCTTTCAGAATCACTGTCTCAATTATTGGAAATCACAATGCATTCAGCTTAAATAGCTGAAGACTAAGTAGAGTGCATCTTCATTGGGCAAGCAGGTCTCCTTTTCTTCTTTCAACCTACAAAAAGAAAAAGATTTGTCACAGAAGAGCTTGAAAGTCAACTGTCCCATTCATCAGAGGTAAAAATGGAATTCCCTCCCAAACTCTTACTTAAAAAGGATACTTGCACCTCTATTTTAACTTCCAACTGACTGTAATGCTCTTTTTTACCAGAATTAAGAGCTTTCATTGTTTCTTTGTTAGTGCGCCAGAATCACATTACGCCAGCACAGTTCAAGGAAAACCTATTGGTAACTACTGCGGCATGACCAGCAGGTGCAAAGCACTGGTTTTTAAATGGGTCAGATAAAAACAGCTGGTTTTGGTATTGAATAGCATTCTGTTACTAAGATACTTATCTATATATTCAAAAGACAACTAGTTTGCAATGTTAAAGCAGGGTCAAATAGTGAAGGCTTAAAATTTGACCATGTTCTTAAGAGACAGTAGATTATTTTTTTTTCAGTGTTCAATTAACTATTTGCAATATTTTGCAGAACAGTTTATCAAATCAGAAATTACTCTCTGGATACTATAACACAAAAAATTTGATCACCTACTAAAAAGTCTGAATAGATTTTTTCTAAGTAGGGATGCTAACAGTTGTGTGGTCTTATATTCATGACTATTACAGGTCACTAGAATTCCTTACTCATGACATATTTAGAACCTAAATCCTGAGTGCTAAAACTGAAGTCTTGTAACCATTACTATTAATTTTGAGCAGCATCTACTAGCCAAAGTATTTTAGGTACTTTAGACTGGCACACATATTCAATTACTCTGTAATTTTACAGTGTTACATTAAATAGGCTCTTAATACCATTTTACTTGCTTTCTATGGGGGGGGGGGGAGGAAGGAAGAAGGGAGGAGGTTAATTGTCTGTGCAGGGCCCTGAGTACCTGGGGAAGGAAAGAGGCCGCTTTTATAGTTCTTTCTTACCTGCTAATTTGGTTTCGCCAAGTCCCTTTGTGCCACCCCATACAGTGGGTGTAAGTCCTCCTACCAGCAGGAAATAAAGTGATGTTACTCCCCCTACGAGAGTCAGCTGGCTGAGTCTGCTCTATTCAAAAACTTGCCGGGCAGTAGAGAAATTGTACCCAAACATTTCAGAAGTCTTTGTCAGTAGTACCACCACACATGAAGAAGCAAGGGCAAGATGTCTGGATTACCATAGGGGGACTTAGAGAAGCCAATTATAATTCTCTAATGTATCTCTATGTATCCAGCCCAGCTAAGTGAATTTCAACAACAGGATCCAAGCTACAAAACAGACAGGAGAGGTAATTAAAGCATTCAAAAAGTAATGGATTACAACATGCCAAGCCTACCCATGTAGAGATAGATGAAAGATAAAAAAACAAGAAAGAATTGAAGCTTGGCTAGGCCACAAAAAAGGCAGTTTTGAGTTCAAAGCAACTGTGAAATGTGAAGTACCAGGTAGAAGTCCCGATGGACTAAAGAAGAACAAAGCATGATTTGAATGTTAAAATCAACTGTTATAATCTAATTAGGAAGGATCAAATCACGGGTAAAGGAAAAGAGGAGTGACAGTCAAAAATTACATTACAGAAACTCCTCACTTAACATTGTAGTTATGTTCCTGAAAAATGCGACTTTAAGCGAAACCATGTTAAGCGAATCCAATTTCCCCATATGACTTAATGTAAATGAGGGGGTTAGGTTACAAGGAAATTTTTTTCACCAGACAGTATACACACACAGTACAAGTTTTAAACAAACAATGTAATACTGGTACACAGTGATGATGATTGTGAAACTTGGTTGAGGTGGAGGAGTCAGAGGGTGGGATATTTCCCAGGGAATGCCTTACTGCTAAATGATGAAATAGCAATTGGCTGATCCCTCAAGGGTTAACTCTCACACTCTACAAGGCAACAGGAAAGGTGGGAAGGCAGACAGAGACACACACCCTGTGTGTTTGAGAGATAGAGATGCGCATTTCCCCTTTAAGTGTGAAGAGTGGGGTCAGAACTACACTGCCTTGTTAATTAGATCAGCAAGCTGAGACCAGACTGCAGCTGCTGCCTAAGGCAGCGGCTCCCTCCCTCCATGTGTCCCCCCTGCTCTATGGAAGATGGGGTAAGCAGGGTGAAGGAGCAGGGGGACACCCTGACATTAGCCCCCCTCTTCTTCCCCTCCCGCCCACACAGCAAGCAGTAGTCTCAGGGAGCAGCTCCAAGGCAGAGGGCAGGAGCAGCACATGGCAGTGGGGGGAGGGACAGCTGAATTCCGGCAATTGATAGCCTGCTGAGCAGCTGCTGCACAGGGAATTTAGGGGAGCTGCCAGTCCACCCTGGTTCTAACCACCCACCGGCTAGCTGCAATGGGCTGCTCTTCCTGTAAGCAGTGGACAAAACAGGCGGCTGCCAAATGACATTAGAAGGGAGCATTGCACAACTTTAAATGAGCAAAATTGTAACAACTTTGACCAGGATAGCTTTAAGTGAGGAGTTCCTGTACCTGTTTCCAAGTCACTAACAACTCAAAAGAAAACAATGCTGAATGCTTACAGATCAACGTCCTAACACTTAATCACATAACGGGATATTAGATGGGGTCAGCTACTGACTGCCAAATCAAACTAGGCAACAAGATGAGCACCTATATAGAACATTTAAGTGTGTGATCATCAGGGACTTCAATCCGAGTGACATATGCTGAAGGTCTCATACTCCCAGTACTAAAACATCCTCAGAACTTTTCAATATTATAGAAGACAACTTCCCAACTCAAAAAGCATTCAGAGTAACGGCCGTGTTCGTCTGTATTTGCAAAAAAAAAAAAAAAAAAAAGGAGTACTTGTGGCACTTTAGAGACTAACCAATTTATTTGAGCATAAGCTTTCATGAGCTACAGCTCTGAAGTGAGCTGTAGCTCATGAAAGCTTATGCTCAAATAAATTGGTTAGTCTTTAAGGTGCCACAAGTACTCCTTTTCAAAAAGCATTTATCAAATTCTCCTGTGTTGGATACAAAGACCTCAACTTCACTAAAAGGAACTGAGCACAAAGCTAAAAATCAGTGGTAAACTAAGGTACAAATGTGATCACAATTTGATCACATTTAATATATGCAAACAGAAAACAAATACAAATCAGTAACATAGTTAATGCTTTAAAAGGGCCAATTTCACAAAGCTGAAAGTTATGAGCCAAATCAGTTGGAAGAAAGAATTTAAAGAGAAAAAAGTTTAATTGGGAACTGTTTAAGAACATTTTGTTAGAAGCCCAAATAGCCATAATCCCACAAGTGAGAAAAAAGGCCGCATGGTTAAAAATCCAACCTGACTACTAAATATATATACACATACCTATACCTATATAAATATAGGTATGTGTGAATGAACAAATAGAAGAAAGGGGAAGCTGAGAGTAATTAATATAAATCAGAAGCTAGGAACTGCAAAAAATTGTTAACTGAAACCAAAGGACACAAGCAGAAATCTATGGACAGCAGAGTTAAAGGGTAGGCTTTTTTTTGTTTAATTAGATTAGAAACAAAAAGGAATACTTAAGGGGGACTACCATGGGAAGCAGTGACTCTGAAAAAGACTCAGGGGTCATGATGAATAATCACCTGAACATGAGTTCCCACTGAGATGTTTCAGAGGAACAGCCGTGTTAGTCTGTATTCGCAAAAAGAAAAGGAGTACTTACTTGTGGCACCTTAGAGACTAACCAATTTATTTGAGCATGAGCTTTCGTGAGCTACAGCTCTGGTTTAACTTGGATTTAAACCTGGAGAATGGTCAGTTTAGATGAGCTATTACCAGCAGGAGAGTGAGTTTGTGTGTGTATGGGGGTGGGGGGGATGTGAGAAAACCTTGATCTATGCAGCACAGGAGCTAGCAAACAGAGCTGTAAACAGGGGAGTTTGAGTGGGAGTTCTGTTGGAGGAGAAGGTATTTGTGTTTGTTTGGCTTTGTATTGGTAGTATTTGTATGTGTAGAGGCTTGTAGGGGCTTTGTGCTGGGCGAGAAGCTGAGCCCTGATTAGGGGGCGGGGCTTCACTGACTAGGGGTCCTATAAAGGTAGCAGCCAGTCAGGCAGCAGCACAGACAGCTGCAGCAGCACAGGAGCTAGCAAACAGAGCTGTAAACAGGGGAGTTTGAGTGGGAGTTCTGTTGGAGGAGAAGGTATTTGTGTTTGTTTGGCTTTGTATTGGTAGTATTTGTATGTGTAGAGGCTTGTAGGGGCTTTGTGCTGGGCGAGAAGCTGAGCCCTGATTAGGGGGCGGGGCTTCACTGACTAGGGGTCCTATAAAGGTAGCAGCCAGTCAGGCAGCAGCACAGACAGCTGCAGCAGCACAGGAGCTAGCAAACAGAGCTGTAAACAGGGGAGTTTGAGTGGGAGTTCTGTTGGAGGAGAAGGTATTTGTGTTTGTTTGGCTTTGTATTGGTAGTATTTGTATGTGTAGAGGCTTGTAGGGGCTTTGTGCTGGGCGAGAAGCTGAGCCCTGATTAGGGGGCGGGGCTTCACTGACTAGGGGTCCTATAAAGGTAGCAGCCAGTCAGGCAGCAGCACAGACAGCTGCAGCAGCACAGGAGCTAGCAAACAGAGCTGTAAACAGGGGAGTTTGAGTGGGAGTTCTGTTGGAGGAGAAGGTATTTGTGTTTGTTTGGCTTTGTATTGGTAGTATTTGTATGTGTAGAGGCTTGTAGGGGCTTTGTGCTGGGCGAGAAGCTGAGCCCTGATTAGGGGGCGGGGCTTCACTGACTAGGGGTCCTATAAAGGTAGCAGCCAGTCAGGCAGCAGCACAGACAGCTGCAGCAGCACAGGAGCTAGCAAACAGAGCTGTAAACAGGGGAGTTTGAGTGGGAGTTCTGTTGGAGGAGAAGGTATTTGTGTGTGTTTGGCTTTGTATTGGTAGTATTTGTATGTGTAGAGGCTTGTAGGGGCTTTGTGCTGGGCGAGAAGCTGAGCCCTGATTAGGGGGCGGGGCTTCACTGACTAGGGGTCCTATAAAGGTAGCAGCCAGTCAGGCAGCAGCACAGACAGCTGCAGCAGCACAGGAGCTAGCAAACAGAGCTGTAAACAGGGGAGTTTGAGTGGGAGTTCTGTTGGAGGAGAAGGTATTTGTGTTTGTTTGGCTTTGTATTGGTAGTATTTGTATGTGTAGAGGCTTGTAGGGGCTTTGTGCTGGGCGAGAAGCTGAGCCCTGATTAGGGGGCGGGGCTTCACTGACTAGGGGTCCTATAAAGGTAGCAGCCAGTCAGGCAGCAGCACAGACAGCTGCAGCAGCACAGGAGCTAGCAAACAGAGCTGTAAACAGGGGAGTTTGAGTGGGAGTTCTGTTGGAGGAGAAGGTATTTGTGTTTGTTTGGCTTTGTATTGGTAGTATTTGTATGTGTAGAGGCTTGTAGGGGCTTTGTGCTGGGCGAGAAGCTGAGCCCTGATTAGGGGGCGGGGCTTCACTGACTAGGGGTCCTATAAAGGTAGCAGCCAGTCAGGCAGCAGCACAGACAGCTGCAGCAGCACAGGAGCTAGCAAACAGAGCTGTAAACAGGGGAGTTTGAGTGGGAGTTCTGTTGGAGGAGAAGGTATTTGTGTGTGTTTGGCTTTGTATTGGTAGTATTTGTATGTGTAGAGGCTTGTAGGGGCTTTGTGCTGGGCGAGAAGCTGAGCCCTGATTAGGGGGCGGGGCTTCACTGACTAGGGGTCCTATAAAGGTAGCAGCCAGTCAGGCAGCAGCACAGACAGCTGCAGCAGCACAGGAGCTAGCAAACAGAGCTGTAAACAGGGGAGTTTGAGTGGGAGTTCTGTTGGAGGAGAAGGTATTTGTGTTTGTTTGGCTTTGTATTGGTAGTATTTGTATGTGTAGAGGCTTGTAGGGGCTTTGTGCTGGGCGAGAAGCTGAGCCCTGATTAGGGGGCGGGGCTTCACTGACTAGGGGTCCTATAAAGGTAGCAGCCAGTCAGGCAGCAGCACAGACAGCTGCAGCAGCACAGGAGCTAGCAAACAGAGCTGTAAACAGGGGAGTTTGAGTGGGAGTTCTGTTGGAGGAGAAGGTATTTGTGTTTGTTTGGCTTTGTATTGGTAGTATTTGTATGTGTAGAGGCTTGTAGGGGCTTTGTGCTGGGCGAGAAGCTGAGCCCTGATTAGGGGGCGGGGCTTCACTGACTAGGGGTCCTATAAAGGTAGCAGCCAGTCAGGCAGCAGCACAGACAGCTGCAGCAGCACAGGAGCTAGCAAACAGAGCTGTAAACAGGGGAGTTTGAGTGGGAGTTCTGTTGGAGGAGAAGGTATTTGTGTTTGTTTGGCTTTGTATTGGTAGTATTTGTATGTGTAGAGGCTTGTAGGGGCTTTGTGCTGGGCGAGAAGCTGAGCCCTGATTAGGGGGCGGGGCTTCACTGACTAGGGGTCCTATAAAGGTAGCAGCCAGTCAGGCAGCAGCACAGACAGCTGCAGCAGCACAGGAGCTAGCAAACAGAGCTGTAAACAGGGGAGTTTGAGTGGGAGTTCTGTTGGAGGAGAAGGTATTTGTGTTTGTTTGGCTTTGTATTGGTAGTATTTGTATGTGTAGAGGCTTGTAGGGGCTTTGTGCTGGGCGAGAAGCTGAGCCCTGATTAGGGGGCGGGGCTTCACTGACTAGGGGTCCTATAAAGGTAGCAGCCAGTCAGGCAGCAGCACAGACAGCTGCAGCAGCACAGGAGCTAGCAAACAGAGCTGTAAACAGGGGAGTTTGAGTGGGAGTTCTGTTGGAGGAGAAGGTATTTGTGTTTGTTTGGCTTTGTATTGGTAGTATTTGTATGTGTAGAGGCTTGTAGGGGCTTTGTGCTGGGCGAGAAGCTGAGCCCTGATTAGGGGGCGGGGCTTCACTGACTAGGGGTCCTATAAAGGTAGCAGCCAGTCAGGCAGCAGCACAGACAGCTGCAGCAGCACAGGAGCTAGCAAACAGAGCTGTAAACAGGGGAGTTTGAGTGGGAGTTCTGTTGGAGGAGAAGGTATTTGTGTTTGTTTGGCTTTGTATTGGTAGTATTTGTATGTGTAGAGGCTTGTAGGGGCTTTGTGCTGGGCGAGAAGCTGAGCCCTGATTAGGGGGCGGGGCTTCACTGACTAGGGGTCCTATAAAGGTAGCAGCCAGTCAGGCAGCAGCACAGACAGCTGCAGCAGCACAGGAGCTAGCAAACAGAGCTGTAAACAGGGGAGTTTGAGTGGGAGTTCTGTTGGAGGAGAAGGTATTTGTGTTTGTTTGGCTTTGTATTGGTAGTATTTGTATGTGTAGAGGCTTGTAGGGGCTTTGTGCTGGGCGAGAAGCTGAGCCCTGATTAGGGGGCGGGGCTTCACTGACTAGGGGTCCTATAAAGGTAGCAGCCAGTCAGGCAGCAGCACAGACAGCTGCAGCAGCACAGGAGCTAGCAAACAGAGCTGTAAACAGGGGAGTTTGAGTGGGAGTTCTGTTGGAGGAGAAGGTATTTGTGTTTGTTTGGCTTTGTATTGGTAGTATTTGTATGTGTAGAGGCTTGTAGGGGCTTTGTGCTGGGCGAGAAGCTGAGCCCTGATTAGGGGGCGGGGCTTCACTGACTAGGGGTCCTATAAAGGTAGCAGCCAGTCAGGCAGCAGCACAGACAGCTGCAGCAGCACAGGAGCTAGCAAACAGAGCTGTAAACAGGGGAGTTTGAGTGGGAGTTCTGTTGGAGGAGAAGGTATTTGTGTTTGTTTGGCTTTGTATTGGTAGTATTTGTATGTGTAGAGGCTTGTAGGGGCTTTGTGCTGGGCGAGAAGCTGAGCCCTGATTAGGGGGCGGGGCTTCACTGACTAGGGGTCCTATAAAGGTAGCAGCCAGTCAGGCAGCAGCACAGACAGCTGCAGCAGCACAGGAGCTAGCAAACAGAGCTGTAAACAGGGGAGTTTGAGTGGGAGTTCTGTTGGAGGAGAAGGTATTTGTGTTTGTTTGGCTTTGTATTGGTAGTATTTGTATGTGTAGAGGCTTGTAGGGGCTTTGTGCTGGGCGAGAAGCTGAGCCCTGATTAGGGGGCGGGGCTTCACTGACTAGGGGTCCTATAAAGGTAGCAGCCAGTCAGGCAGCAGCACAGACAGCTGCAGCAGCACAGGAGCTAGCAAACAGAGCTGTAAACAGGGGAGTTTGAGTGGGAGTTCTGTTGGAGGAGAAGGTATTTGTGTTTGTTTGGCTTTGTATTGGTAGTATTTGTATGTGTAGAGGCTTGTAGGGGCTTTGTGCTGGGCGAGAAGCTGAGCCCTGATTAGGGGGCGGGGCTTCACTGACTAGGGGTCCTATAAAGGTAGCAGCCAGTCAGGCAGCAGCACAGACAGCTGCAGCAGCACAGGAGCTAGCAAACAGAGCTGTAAACAGGGGAGTTTGAGTGGGAGTTCTGTTGGAGGAGAAGGTATTTGTGTTTGTTTGGCTTTGTATTGGTAGTATTTGTATGTGTAGAGGCTTGTAGGGGCTTTGTGCTGGGCGAGAAGCTGAGCCCTGATTAGGGGGCGGGGCTTCACTGACTAGGGGTCCTATAAAGGTAGCAGCCAGTCAGGCAGCAGCACAGACAGCTGCAGCAGCACAGGAGCTAGCAAACAGAGCTGTAAACAGGGGAGTTTGAGTGGGAGTTCTGTTGGAGGAGAAGGTATTTGTGTTTGTTTGGCTTTGTATTGGTAGTATTTGTATGTGTAGAGGCTTGTAGGGGCTTTGTGCTGGGCGAGAAGCTGAGCCCTGATTAGGGGGCGGGGCTTCACTGACTAGGGGTCCTATAAAGGTAGCAGCCAGTCAGGCAGCAGCACAGACAGCTGCAGCAGCACAGGAGCTAGCAAACAGAGCTGTAAACAGGGGAGTTTGAGTGGGAGTTCTGTTGGAGGAGAAGGTATTTGTGTTTGTTTGGCTTTGTATTGGTAGTATTTGTATGTGTAGAGGCTTGTAGGGGCTTTGTGCTGGGCGAGAAGCTGAGCCCTGATTAGGGGGCGGGGCTTCACTGACTAGGGGTCCTATAAAGGTAGCAGCCAGTCAGGCAGCAGCACAGACAGCTGCAGCAGCACAGGAGCTAGCAAACAGAGCTGTAAACAGGGGAGTTTGAGTGGGAGTTCTGTTGGAGGAGAAGGTATTTGTGTTTGTTTGGCTTTGTATTGGTAGTATTTGTATGTGTAGAGGCTTGTAGGGGCTTTGTGCTGGGCGAGAAGCTGAGCCCTGATTAGGGGGCGGGGCTTCACTGACTAGGGGTCCTATAAAGGTAGCAGCCAGTCAGGCAGCAGCACAGACAGCTGCAGCAGCACAGGAGCTAGCAAACAGAGCTGTAAACAGGGGAGTTTGAGTGGGAGTTCTGTTGGAGGAGAAGGTATTTGTGTTTGTTTGGCTTTGTATTGGTAGTATTTGTATGTGTAGAGGCTTGTAGGGGCTTTGTGCTGGGCGAGAAGCTGAGCCCTGATTAGGGGGCGGGGCTTCACTGACTAGGGGTCCTATAAAGGTAGCAGCCAGTCAGGCAGCAGCACAGACAGCTGCAGCAGCACAGGAGCTAGCAAACAGAGCTGTAAACAGGGGAGTTTGAGTGGGAGTTCTGTTGGAGGAGAAGGTATTTGTGTTTGTTTGGCTTTGTATTGGTAGTATTTGTATGTGTAGAGGCTTGTAGGGGCTTTGTGCTGGGCGAGAAGCTGAGCCCTGATTAGGGGGCGGGGCTTCACTGACTAGGGGTCCTATAAAGGTAGCAGCCAGTCAGGCAGCAGCACAGACAGCTGCAGCAGCACAGGAGCTAGCAAACAGAGCTGTAAACAGGGGAGTTTGAGTGGGAGTTCTGTTGGAGGAGAAGGTATTTGTGTTTGTTTGGCTTTGTATTGGTAGTATTTGTATGTGTAGAGGCTTGTAGGGGCTTTGTGCTGGGCGAGAAGCTGAGCCCTGATTAGGGGGCGGGGCTTCACTGACTAGGGGTCCTATAAAGGTAGCAGCCAGTCAGGCAGCAGCACAGACAGCTGCAGCAGCACAGGAGCTAGCAAACAGAGCTGTAAACAGGGGAGTTTGAGTGGGAGTTCTGTTGGAGGAGAAGGTATTTGTGTTTGTTTGGCTTTGTATTGGTAGTATTTGTATGTGTAGAGGCTTGTAGGGGCTTTGTGCTGGGCGAGAAGCTGAGCCCTGATTAGGGGGCGGGGCTTCACTGACTAGGGGTCCTATAAAGGTAGCAGCCAGTCAGGCAGCAGCACAGACAGCTGCAGCAGCACAGGAGCTAGCAAACAGAGCTGTAAACAGGGGAGTTTGAGTGGGAGTTCTGTTGGAGGAGAAGGTATTTGTGTGTGTTTGGCTTTGTATTGGTAGTATTTGTATGTGTAGAGGCTTGTAGGGGCTTTGTGCTGGGCGAGAAGCTGAGCCCTGATTAGGGGGCGGGGCTTCACTGACTAGGGGTCCTATAAAGGTAGCAGCCAGTCAGGCAGCAGCACAGACAGCTGCAGCAGCACAGGAGCTAGCAAACAGAGCTGTAAACAGGGGAGTTTGAGTGGGAGTTCTGTTGGAGGAGAAGGTATTTGTGTTTGTTTGGCTTTGTATTGGTAGTATTTGTATGTGTAGAGGCTTGTAGGGGCTTTGTGCTGGGCGAGAAGCTGAGCCCTGATTAGGGGGCGGGGCTTCACTGACTAGGGGTCCTATAAAGGTAGCAGCCAGTCAGGCAGCAGCACAGACAGCTGCAGCAGCACAGGAGCTAGCAAACAGAGCTGTAAACAGGGGAGTTTGAGTGGGAGTTCTGTTGGAGGAGAAGGTATTTGTGTTTGTTTGGCTTTGTATTGGTAGTATTTGTATGTGTAGAGGCTTGTAGGGGCTTTGTGCTGGGCGAGAAGCTGAGCCCTGATTAGGGGGCGGGGCTTCACTGACTAGGGGTCCTATAAAGGTAGCAGCCAGTCAGGCAGCAGCACAGACAGCTGCAGCAGCACAGGAGCTAGCAAACAGAGCTGTAAACAGGGGAGTTTGAGTGGGAGTTCTGTTGGAGGAGAAGGTATTTGTGTGTGTTTGGCTTTGTATTGGTAGTATTTGTATGTGTAGAGGCTTGTAGGGGCTTTGTGCTGGGCGAGAAGCTGAGCCCTGATTAGGGGGCGGGGCTTCACTGACTAGGGGTCCTATAAAGGTAGCAGCCAGTCAGGCAGCAGCACAGACAGCTGCAGCAGCACAGGAGCTAGCAAACAGAGCTGTAAACAGGGGAGTTTGAGTGGGAGTTCTGTTGGAGGAGAAGGTATTTGTGTTTGTTTGGCTTTGTATTGGTAGTATTTGTATGTGTAGAGGCTTGTAGGGGCTTTGTGCTGGGCGAGAAGCTGAGCCCTGATTAGGGGGCGGGGCTTCACTGACTAGGGGTCCTATAAAGGTAGCAGCCAGTCAGGCAGCAGCACAGACAGCTGCAGCAGCACAGGAGCTAGCAAACAGAGCTGTAAACAGGGGAGTTTGAGTGGGAGTTCTGTTGGAGGAGAAGGTATTTGTGTTTGTTTGGCTTTGTATTGGTAGTATTTGTATGTGTAGAGGCTTGTAGGGGCTTTGTGCTGGGCGAGAAGCTGAGCCCTGATTAGGGGGCGGGGCTTCACTGACTAGGGGTCCTATAAAGGTAGCAGCCAGTCAGGCAGCAGCACAGACAGCTGCAGCAGCACAGGAGCTAGCAAACAGAGCTGTAAACAGGGGAGTTTGAGTGGGAGTTCTGTTGGAGGAGAAGGTATTTGTGTTTGTTTGGCTTTGTATTGGTAGTATTTGTATGTGTAGAGGCTTGTAGGGGCTTTGTGCTGGGCGAGAAGCTGAGCCCTGATTAGGGGGCGGGGCTTCACTGACTAGGGGTCCTATAAAGGTAGCAGCCAGTCAGGCAGCAGCACAGACAGCTGCAGCAGCACAGGAGCTAGCAAACAGAGCTGTAAACAGGGGAGTTTGAGTGGGAGTTCTGTTGGAGGAGAAGGTATTTGTGTTTGTTTGGCTTTGTATTGGTAGTATTTGTATGTGTAGAGGCTTGTAGGGGCTTTGTGCTGGGCGAGAAGCTGAGCCCTGATTAGGGGGCGGGGCTTCACTGACTAGGGGTCCTATAAAGGTAGCAGCCAGTCAGGCAGCAGCACAGACAGCTGCAGCAGCACAGGAGCTAGCAAACAGAGCTGTAAACAGGGGAGTTTGAGTGGGAGTTCTGTTGGAGGAGAAGGTATTTGTGTTTGTTTGGCTTTGTATTGGTAGTATTTGTATGTGTAGAGGCTTGTAGGGGCTTTGTGCTGGGCGAGAAGCTGAGCCCTGATTAGGGGGCGGGGCTTCACTGACTAGGGGTCCTATAAAGGTAGCAGCCAGTCAGGCAGCAGCACAGACAGCTGCAGCAGCACAGGAGCTAGCAAACAGAGCTGTAAACAGGGGAGTTTGAGTGGGAGTTCTGTTGGAGGAGAAGGTATTTGTGTTTGTTTGGCTTTGTATTGGTAGTATTTGTATGTGTAGAGGCTTGTAGGGGCTTTGTGCTGGGCGAGAAGCTGAGCCCTGATTAGGGGGCGGGGCTTCACTGACTAGGGGTCCTATAAAGGTAGCAGCCAGTCAGGCAGCAGCACAGACAGCTGCAGCAGCACAGGAGCTAGCAAACAGAGCTGTAAACAGGGGAGTTTGAGTGGGAGTTCTGTTGGAGGAGAAGGTATTTGTGTTTGTTTGGCTTTGTATTGGTAGTATTTGTATGTGTAGAGGCTTGTAGGGGCTTTGTGCTGGGCGAGAAGCTGAGCCCTGATTAGGGGGCGGGGCTTCACTGACTAGGGGTCCTATAAAGGTAGCAGCCAGTCAGGCAGCAGCACAGACAGCTGCAGCAGCACAGGAGCTAGCAAACAGAGCTGTAAACAGGGGAGTTTGAGTGGGAGTTTGAAAGCGGAGTTTGTCTTGTGGTGCTTGTGTGGGGTTTGGTTTTGCTGTGGGTGGTGGTGTTTTGGTGTGGTTTGTGTTTCCCAGATTAACAGGATTTAGGTGGGAAGGCTATGACAGATTCAGAGGTGGCAGTGGGAGTGACCCATGTAGCAGATGACACAATGAAGATGACTGGATGTGGAAGCTGTGGTATGTACATGATCCTGGAGGGGGCACCTGGTAAGAGTTTTGTCTGCATGAAATGCCGTCTGATAGAGCTGATGGAGGAAAAGATCAGAGGTTTGGAGATGCAGGTGGAAAGTCTGGTAGAGTTTAGGAAGGGGTTTGAGCAGATTATGGAGCAAAGACATGAGGTATCTGAAGGGAAAAGCTCAGACTTGCAGATGGAAGCAGGACTAGGGAATTTTGAGGGGAGACTGGGTGAGGAAAGTGGTCAGTGGAAGCATGTGACTAAAAGAACTAGGCAGAGGAAAAGACGGGCTAGTGAAGGAGAAATAGAGCTTCAGAATAGGTTTGCAGAGTTGGAAAATGAAGAAGGGGCTCAGCAGGTAGTCACTGAAGGTGACAGGGCAAGGAAGAAGAGAAGAGCGGTTAGTCCTATAGGAAAAGGGGAAGAGTTAATGGAGATTACACCAAATATGAGCCCCAGGAGGATACAGGATGGGTTAAAAAGGATTACAAGGGAGAATGGGAATGGAAAAAACTTGCAGCCAGAGGGAACAGGGGATAGACTGGAGAATAGCACCGTCACTAGGAAAAGGCAGGTCTATGTGATTGGGGACTCTTTATTGAGAAGAATAGATAGGCCTGTAACCAGAGCTGATCCAGAAAATAGGAGGGTGTGCTGTCTTCCAGGTGCTAAGATACGGGATGTAGACCTGAGGTTAAAAAGGATTCTAAAGGGAGCGGGAAAGAATCCCCTAATTATCCTTCATGTGGGAACAAATGATACGGCTAGATTCTCACTGGAAAGTATTAAGGGAGACTATGTTAGGCTGGGGAGGACGCTTAAGGAAATTGAGGCTCAGGTGATCTTTAGTGGGATTTTGCCTGTTCCTAGAGAAGGGCAACAAAGGTGTGACAAGATTATGACTATCAACAGATGGCTTAGGCAGTGGTGCTATAAGGAGGGCTTTGGGATGTATGGCCATTGGGAGGCATTCATGGATAGAGGACAGTTCTCTCGGGATGGACTTCATCTGAGTAGGGAAGGAAATAGACTTCTAGGATGGAGGCTGGCACAACTGATTAAGAGAGCTTTAAACTAGGAATTTGGGGGAGATGGTTGGGAGATGTCCAGGTAATCTCCACGCCAGAATTTAGCATAGAGTGGAAAGAAAATGAAGTAAGAGTGGATACAGCTGTAGGTAGGAGGAAGGGCAGTGTAGATACAAGTCTAATAGGTTATACTGGTAGTAAAATAACCGTGCCTAATAGGGTACAGAATGTGAGTGAGGCCAAACAGCAAAAATTAAGATGTTTGTACACTAATGCAAGGAGCCTAGGTAACAAAATGGAGGAACTAGAGTTACTGGTGCAGGAAGTGAAACCAGATATTATAGGTATAACAGAGACCTGGTGGAATAGTAGTCATGACTGGGCTACAGGTATTGAAGGGTATGTGCTGTTTAGGAAAGACCGAAATAAAGGTAAAGGTGGTGGAGTAGCATTGTATATCAATGATGAGATAGAATGTAAAGAAATAAGAAGCGATGAAATGGATATGACTGAGTCTGTCTGGGCAATAATTAAATTGGGGAAGAAAACTATTAGAGCCTCCCCTAGGATAGTGCTTGGGGTGTGCTATAGACCACCGGGATCTAATTTGGATATGGATAGAGCCCTTTTTAATGTTTTTAATAAAGTAAATACTAATGGAAACTGTGTGATCATGGGAGACTTTAACTTCCCAGATATAGACTGGAGGATGAGTGCTAGTAATAATAATAGGGCTCAGATTTTCCTAGATGCGATAGCTGATGGATTCCTTCAACAAGTAGTTGCTGAACCGACTAGAGGGGATGCCATTTTAGATCTGGTCTTGGCGAGTAATGAGGATCTCATAGAGGAAATGGTTGTAGGGGATAATCTTGGCTCAAGTGATCATGAGCTAATTCAGTTCAAACTGAATGGAAGGATTAACAAAAATAAATCTGCAACTAGGGTTTTTGATTTCAAAAGGGCTGACTTTCAAAAATTAAGGAAATTAGTTAGGGAAGTGGATTGGACTGAAGAATTTATGGGTTTAAAGGTAGAGGAGGCCTGGGATTATTTTAAATTAAAGCTGCAGAAGCTATCAGAAGCCTGCATCCCAAGAAAGGGGAAAAAATTCATAGGCAGGAGTTGTAGACCAAGCTGGATGAGCAAGCATCTTAGAGAGGTAATTAAGAAAAAGCAGAAAGCATATAGGGAGTGGAAGAAGGGAGGGATCAGTAAGGAAACCTACCTTATTGAGGTCAGAATATGTAGGGATAAAGTGAGACAGGCTAAAAGTCAAGTAGAGTTGGACCTTGCAAAGGGAATTAAAACCAATAGTAAAAGGTTCTATAGTCATATAAATAGGAAGAAAACAAAGAAAGAAGAAGTGGGACCGCTAAAAACTGAGGATGGAGTGGAGGTCAAGGATAATCTAGGCATGGCCCAATATCTAAACAAATACTTTGCCTCAGTCTTTAATAAGACTAAAGAGGATCTTAGGGATAATGGTAGCATGATAAATGGGAATGAGGATATGGAGGTAGACATCACCATATCTGAGGTAGAAGCGAAACTCAAACAGCTTAATGGGGCTAAATCGGGGGGCCCAGATAATCTTCATCCAAGAATATTAAAAGAATTGGCACAAGAAATTGCAAGCCCATTAGCAAGAATTTTTAATGAATCTGTAAATTCAGGGGTTGTACCATATGATTGGAGAATTGCTAACATAGTTCCTATTTTTAAGAAAGGGAAAAAAAGTGATCCAAGTAATTATAGGCCTGTTAGTTTGACATCTGTAGTATGCAAGGTCTTGGAAAAAATTTTGAAGGAGAAGGTAGTTAAGGACATTGAAGTCAATGGTAAATGGGACAAAATACAACATGGTTTTACAAAAGGTAGATCGTGCCAAACCAACCTGATTTCCTTCTTTGAGAGAGTAACAGATTTTTTAGATAAAGGAAACGCAGTGGATCTAATTTATTTAGATTTTAGTAAGGCGTTTGATACTGTGCCACATGGGGAATTATTAGTTAAATTGGATAAGATGGGCATCAATAGGAAAATTGAAAGGTGGATAGGGAATTGGTTAAAGGGGAGACTACAACGGGTCCTACTGAAAGGTGAACTGTCAAGTTGGAGGGAGGTTACCAGTGGAGTTCCTCAAGGATCAGTTTTGGGACCAATCTTATTTAATCTTTTTATTACTGACCTGGGCACAAAAAGTGGGAGTGTGCTAATAAAGTTTGCAGATGATACAAAGCTGGGAGGTATTGCTAATTTAGAGAAGGACAGGGATACCCTACAGGAGGATCTGGATGACCTTGTAAACTGGAGTAATAGGAATAGGATGAAATTTAATAGTGAGAAGTGTAAGGTCATGCATTTAGGGATTAATAACAAGAATTTTAGTTATAAGCTAGGGACGCATCAACTAGAAGTAACGGAGGAGGAAAAGGACCTTGGAGTATTGGTTGATCATAGGTTGACTATGAGCTGCCAATGTGATATGGCTGTGAAAAAAGCTAATGTCGTCTTGGGATGCATCAGGAGAGGTATTTCCAGTAGGGATAAGGAGGTTTTAGTACCGTTATATAAGGCACTGGTGAGACCTCACCTGGAATACTGTGTGCAGTTCTGGTCTCCCATGTTTAAGAAGGATGAATTCAAACTGGAACAGGTACAGAGAAGGGCTACTAGGATGATCCGAGGAATGGAAAACTTGTCTTATGAAAGGAGACTCAGGGAGCTTGGCTTGTTTAGCCTAACTAAAAGAAGGTTGAGGGGAGATATGATTGCTCTCTATAAATATATCAGAGGGATAAATACCAGAGAGGGAGAGGAATTATTTAAACTCAGTACCAATGTGGACACAAGAACAAATGGATATAAACTGGCCACTAGGAAATTTAGATTAGAAATTAGACGAAGGTTTCTAACCATCAGAGGAGTGAAGTTTTGGAATAGCCTTCCGAGGGAAGTAGTGGGGGCAAAAGATCTATCTTGCTTTAAGATTAAACTCGATAAGTTTATGGAGGAGATGGTATGATGGGATAACATGGTTTTGGTAATTAAATATTCATGGTAAATAGGCCCAATGGCCTGTGATGGGTTTTTAGATGGGGTAAGATCCAAGTTACCCGGGAAAGAATTTTCTGTAGTATCTGGCTGATGAATCTTGCCCATATGCTCAGGGTTTAGCTGATCGCCATATTTGGGGTCGGGAAGGAATTTTCCTCCAGGGAAGATTGGAAGGCCCTGGAGGTTTTTCGCCTTCCTCTGTAGCATGGGGCATGGGTCACTTGCTGGAGGATTCTCTGCTCCTTGAGGTCTTCAAACTACAATTTGAGGACTTCAATAGCACAGATATAGGTGTGAGGTCTTTTTTAGGAGTGGTGGGTGAAGTTCTGTGGCCTGCATTGTGCAGGAGGTCAGACTAGATGATCATAATGGTCCCTTCTGACCTAAATATCTATGAATCTATGAATCTATGAAATAGCCCGACTTGATTATGTAAAGAGTTGTCACTTTGGATGGGCTAGCACCAGCAGGAGAGTGAATTTGTGGGGGGGGGTGGAGGGTGAGAAAACCTGGATTTGTGCTGGAAATGGCCCACCTGTTGATCACTTTAGATAAGCTATTACCAGCAGGACAGTGGGGTGGGAGGAGGTATTGTTTCATGATTTCTGTGTGTATATAAAGTCTGCTGCAGTTTCCACGGTAAACATCTGATGAAGTGAGCTGTAGCTCACGAAAGCTCATGCTCAAATAAATTGGTTAGTCTCTAAGGTGCCACAAGTACTCCTTTTCTTTTCACTGAGATGTTGTGGCCAAAAACATTAATGCAATCCCTTAGATCAGGGGCGGGCAAACTTTTTGGCCTGAGGGCCCCATTGGGTTTCTGAAATTGAAAATGGAGGGCAGGTTGGGGAGGCTGTGCCTTCCCAGACAGCTATCCGACCCTCCCGCTTCTCACCCCCTGACGGCCCCCCCCGGGACTCCTACCCCATCCAACCACCCCTTCTCCCTGACCACCCCCCAGACCCATCACCCCTAACTGTCCCCTGCCCCCCAGGACCCCTGCCCCATCCCTCCCCCAGCTCCCTGTCCCCTGACTGCCCCCCACCACCCCATCCAACCCCTCCTCTCCTTCCTGACTGCCCCCCTGCCCGCATTCAACCCCTTATTCCCCGCCTTCTGACTGCCCTGACCCCTATCCACACCCCTGCCCACCCCTCAAACTCCCCTGCCCTCTACACAACCACCCCCCCCCCGGTCCCTGCTCCCTTACCACACTGCCTGGAGCACCGGTGGCAGGCAGTGTGGCTGCACCAGGACAGGCAGCTGTGCAGCACAGAGCACCAGGTCAGGCCGGGCTCTGCAGCCCTGCCGCTCAGAGCATTGCACCACATGGCAGTGTGGCTGCTGGGGAGGGGTGACTGCCTCCCAGGCCAGGAGCTCAGGGGCCAGGCAGGACAGTCCCGCAGGCCGGATGTGGCCCACGGGCCGTAGTTTGCCCACCTCTGCCATAGATGTATCAACATAGAAATACTGAGAACGGGGAAGGTATTTGGCACTCATATGACCACTACTGGAATACTGTCTCTGGTTTTAGAGTCCACAATTTAAGAAGAATGTTGATGAACTGGAGAATATTCAGAGAAGGGCCACGAGAACAATTTAAGAATTGGAAGACATGCCTTATAGTTAAGGCTACGATTTAGTCATGGGTATTTTTAGTAAAAGTCATGGACCAGTCACGGGCAATAAACAAAAATTTACAGCCTGTGACCGGTCCATGACTTTTACTAAAAATACCCATGACTAAATCTGGGGGAGTGCTGGGCAGGGGTGCACAGCAGCTGCTCAGGAGCTCCCCAGGGCCAGCTGCCTGGGCCACCTGAGCAGCAGCTGGTACAGCTGGCCCCAGGGCAGCCCCCGGGGACCGCTGCTCGGGCACTTCCCAGGGCCAGCAGCGATTGGCCATGAGACACCTGAGCAGCTGGCCTCAGGGGTGGCTGTTCTGGGGTCAGCCGCACCTGCCACTGCAGCTGCAAAAGTCACAGAAGTTGCAGAAAGTCACAGAATCCATGACTTCCACAACCTCTATGACAGAATCAGCCTATTAATAAGTACCTATATGGGGAACAAAACATTGATAATGGGCTCTTCGGTCTAGCAGAGAAAGGTACAGCAAGAATCCAATGGCCAGAAGTTGAAGCTAGACAAATTCAGACTGGGAACAAGATGCAAATTTTTAACAGTGAGGGTAGTTAATCATTGGAACAATTTATAGACGCTCCCCAGGTTATGCAAGACCCAACTTCCGCAAATTCGCACTTATGGAAAAATTTCCATAATCTAGAAATAGGAGGGTGGTTTGGGAGTTTTTTTGGTGTAACAGTCAGGTATACTTTTCCAACTTACGCAAAATTCGAGTTATGCAAGGCGTTCCAGAACGGAACAATTGCATAGCCCGGGGAGCATCTGTACCAGAGATTGTGATGGATTCTTCATCACTGGCAATTTTTAAATCATGACTGGATGTTTATGCAAGACATGCTCTAATTCAAACAGGAATTAATTCAGGGAAGTCCTCTGGCCTGTGTTAAACAGGAGGCCAGA
Source organism: Lepidochelys kempii (assembly GCF_965140285.1). NCBI lineage: Eukaryota > Metazoa > Chordata > Testudines > Cheloniidae > Lepidochelys > Lepidochelys kempii. Next base: position 17,304,172 of record NC_136394.1, on the reverse strand, counting down.
CTACATGATCACAGAGGCCAGACTACATGATCACAGTGCTCCCCTCTGTTGTCATCCCCTTTTAAAATCTATGAAAGCCTCAATTTAATTGCTCTAAAATAATCCCATTATTCTGGATGGGAAGCCACTGGAAATTAGTTCTATTTTGCTTCTGTAAGACCTGAATAGCTAATACTTGGATCCTCAGGGTGCTGATGCTAAGTGTTTATCCATCCCATCCCGAAAAGGCAGCAAGATTGTTATATTAATGTTCTAAGTGATCTGATTTGCTATTTTTCCATCAGGCTCTGAAACACCCTAGACTGTGTGAAACAGCCCTACACTTTTATACCTCTGTGGAATGCATCCATTACAAAAACTCATTTTCATCACATACACCTACATAATGGCCAGACTGAATGACAAATTCCTAGGTTCTTCATGGTAAAATAAGCTTTTCATCAGAAAGTTTTGGCTGAAGGGAAGATAAAACCAATAATCTCAGTATAAATTCACTAACTTTGGGAACCAATGCCTCCTAAATGGTCCAGGTTCTCCAGAAGGATTCTTGAGAAGAATGCTGACTATAAGGAGTAGAAATTATGTACACAAATTCAAAATCCCAAGGATGAAAGAAGTACCCACTCCAAGACCTAATATGTTCCTGACCTTGAAGAACAGTTTACCTCCCTGTCTGATCAGGAAGCTCCCAGACCCAACTAGAAAGATCATCTTTTGTGGCATATCAATTACTGCAGTTTCTCTTTTCCAGGCTGTGTCGAGCTACAGCTCAAGAAGTTTATTCTTCGGCCAAGTTTTACAGCAATGGGACAGGAACTTCCTTTTTACCTGCCAAGATTTGGCAGCTTTTGTGCCCTGTCTGGATGTTATTGCCTGTAAAATTATTGTTGCTTAGTCCTTCCTTCACATCAAAGTTGAAGTGATGAACTGGGAATCAAGCTGTCTGTTACTTGGTACCTGCACTTCAGCTGGAATGGAGTTAAGAAGGCCAAAGGCGCCTTTAAGCCAACTTTGTGCTTCTTGCATTTTTTGTCCTGTGCCTGGCTGCTGGCATCAGAGCTATCCTAAGTCTGATCTAACTTATCTTCTGCTTCTCATGGCTCCCCATGATAAGCTAAGAATAGGCAGAGCACAGAAGCACTCCCAGCCACATCCTCACCCACACCTCTAACATCAGGAACGGAGAGAGAGGACCTATAAAGAGCCAGTGGGGAGACCCCCTTATGCAGAGGGTATTTTATTGGGACTCTTTCTACCCCCTTTATGCCACCTGTTTTCTAAGGGGATGATTTGGAGGGCCCTCTGCTAAAAACAAAGCCAAATGGAGCCTAGATTAAGACAGCCAGCATGCTAAGCACACTAGATCCAGTAATGCCATTATGGAACTCAGAACCTCAAGGCATGCTCTCAGCTGTTACAAAGGCCAAATGGATCAAGAAACTCACCTGTGATTGCAGCTTCACTATTAAAATATTCCAAAAGGAACAGCTTACCTATCAAGGTATTAAATTACTAACCCCAAGAGACATTAATTCCTATGGTAGAGAATGGATGATAAATGAGAACCTGACATTGGATTCCCTGAAGATTCATGCTGACTGCTAAGCCATATGCCCAACATAACCATACTAAAAAATTGCCTATGTAAATCTGACTAACACCATCCTTTTGGAAAACTGCAGTAAGAACTACAAGTACCTTTGAGAAGATGTGGAATGCTACTGTCAAGTGGAAATTAAGCACCCTGAACATTCAGAACAAAAAACTGAAGGAACTTCTGATAAACTGGAGGGAATATAGACACATAGGTCTGTCTCTTATTGATCTATAGGACACCTAACTCCACCAAATAGAACATCTGAATTATGGAATGCTAGACCTCCATCTGGAAGGAGAGCATGGAAAGGAGTTTACTTTCTCCACATTCTAATGGGACAGTATATAGGATGCTGTCAGGGATTATAAAGAACAACAAAAACAGCACTGAATCACAAGACAACATACTACCCATCCTAATTTTTGCTGCCTTTTTGAGCATATTCTTTGAAGGAGACAGATTCTTGCTACAAGATAAACTTGATGGAGTAGACACAAGACATGAAAATATCTAGCACACAGCAATGTGAACAGGTCCAGTCAAAGGCAAAGCCCTAAAAGGCTTCAGGAAATTAAGTTCCTTGTTAGAAACTGTACATTCCCTGCCCAAGATGTCCAGAAAGGATGAGTGGTTCAGAAGAAACTTGAGCCCTTTCTATGGCTCACCATAACCAGGGTTTCCCCTCCTCTGCTCCGGAAAGCCATGTTTTAGAATAGAAATGCAGGCCACTTGTATAATCAATGCAGCTTAGAAGTCAAACCAAAAAAATCTCAACCCAAACTACAGACTATTCCCCCAAAAGGAATTTCTCACTCAGGATCATCTATCTTAATGTCATCAGAATCTACCACGTCTGCATGACAACACTGCCTTCAGGAGAGAAGTTATTTTCTGCTTACAAAACAAAGAAGATTCAGTTTTGAAAGACAAAAGCTGAATTAACGATTGGAAGTTCAGTTCTGATTTTGTGACAAAGGAGAAGGCCCCATAAATCACCACCACACAGAACAGTTCACGTTCCTTCATGTCACCAGTCTTGGCACAGAGAAACATGTTCTGAAGGTAGGGAATAACCTCTGGAGGCCATCAAGATGACCAAGTAAAAAAGCCAAACAGGGATACAGCCATGATTTTCTCCACATACTGGAAAGAAAACACACCTATGCAAAACAGATGACAATGCCACACACATAAACACAAGGAGCACTGGTGCGGCCAGTTAGCGATCACCATTTTGCCCAATATGGTCACATCCCTGTTGTGACCCTGGCACCCTCTTATTCACCACTGTCATATCATCAGGATATGTTTTGCACAAAGTATGCCTTGTGAAGTATTATTCTAAAAGTCTTATCCGCTAGACATAAATATCTCATTGGATTATATGTGCTATGTATGTGTTACTGAAACATGTTGTGAGGTTGAAAACACCCAAAAGCAGACTTTCAAGTACAGCAGTAAAAAGTACAAACAACGTTAATGGCTTATTGAGGAAATGCACACAAGCACAAGGATTACCCCAGGAACTGTGTACAACAGAAACCTCTCAGAGATAGCATTACGCAATGTGAACTGTTTCACCCAGGTCACAGCAAAAGAGCTTTCCAGCAAGTGGGAAGAAGACATGAAAGGGGAAATGACATCACAATGGTACCTTGCTCTCCCTACAACACACCTGGAAACACCTGAGGAACGAAGACTGAACTGGGAGAAGTGATGGTCCTAGGCAAAAGGGATTTCTAGCCTGTGTATGAAAACCTGGGATACCCAAGCTGCAAAGCAAAGGCAGCTCGTGCATTAAGAATCTGCCAGCCGGTTTATCACTCAGGGCGAGAATTTGCTAATTCATATCCTATCTATCTACAGTAAAAGCTGTGTTATCCGACCCTGTACCAACCGGAAAGCTCGAAACTGTCATTTCTAATCTTCATAGAAAGTCTGGTTTATAGTCCGGTTGGTGCAGGGCCGGCAGACTCCCTACCTGGCTCCACGTGGATCCCAGGAAGTGGCAACATGTCCCTGCTGCTCCTAGGTGGAGGAACAGCCATGAGGGATTTGGAGTGCAGGAGGGGGTGTGGGACTGGGGGTTGGAGCACAGGAGGAGGTGTGGTGCACAAGCTCTGGGAGGGGGCTCAGGGCAGAGGCTCCCTGCAAGCGGCCACCTATCCCTGCTGTTCCTAGGCAAAGGCGTGGCTAGGCGGCTCTGCATGCTGCCTCCACAGCTCCTATTGGCTCCTATAGAGCCAGTGCTTGGGGCACAGGCAATGCACAGAGCCACCTATCCTTGCCTCCACCTAGGAACAGCAAGGACAGGTTACCGCTTGCGGGGAGCAGCCTGAGGTGACCGCCCCCTGGATCCAGCACCCCAAAACCCCTCCCATGCCCCAACACCCTGCCCCGAGCCTCCTCCCACACCCAAACTCCCTCCCAGAGCCTGCACCCCCTCCCTCACTCCAACCCCACACCACCTCCTGCACCCAAACTCCCTCCTGTTTAGTTAACTGGAATTTTTCACTTACTGGCACCCCTCATTCCCCCAGCATGCTGCATAAAAAAGCTTTTACTGTAGTATGTTAAACTCAGTTTGCAGTTTTGTTTATTTACTAGGTAATCTGCTTTCATCTGTTCGCTATCACTTATAATCTATCTTTTTGTAGTTAATAAACTTGTTTTATACGTTTTAATCCAAATCAATGTGCGTTTGACTAAGGTGTCTGGGGAAAATCGCAGCTTGGTTACTACAAGTGTGCATGGTCCTCTTCACACTGAGGGAGAGACGGACCAAGTATTAAACCCATATAAGGGCCAGATTTGAGCAGGGCAGGACAGTACTGCTCTGGGGTCCTAGGCTGGTGGTTAGAGAGCCTGCATGTAACTTCACCTGGGTGAGTCTCTACCTCTGTGAATGCTGGTGAAAGTGCAAGCATGGAGGGCTTTGCAGCTTGTCACAGCAGCATAGTGTGAGAGGGAGCCAGGCTGGTGGGTCAGAGAGCTCAGCAGTACTCCAGTTCCAGGTGGCAACCTGGTGGGAATCAGTCACATCCGTCCATGAGTACCATAGTAGGTTATCTGGAAAAAGCAGCAGTAAACTGCACCTTAAATAAGCCCCCCTCAAATAGTGAAACAGCTGCTCCATTTACAGCATGACCCACTTGCTAACGTGGTTTCAATGGGGGGGAGGAGGCAGTGTGGGACCATTTGTAGTTCTGTAGTGTACAGAAAAGAATAAGGAAGGCTTCCATTCACCCCACACTTAAGTATTGGCTTCCTAATATTAACAAAAAAGAGAGAACAAACAAATTGTAAGGCAGCTTTTTGCAAGGTAATTCTTGCCAAGAAAACACCACATCAGAGCCAAAAGACCACCCCCCATATAGTGTTCATGTGAATATGCAGAAGTGATACTTTTTATGAAAATCCCTAAACTATCTAACCGTAACAGAAAGGGAAAAATTCAAAGAAAAAAAACCTAAAAAATAAGTTCAAAGTTCTTTGGCTGGCTAGACATCTCTCACCTGCTGGAGACAGAAATGGAATTGAAAAGGTTCAGCCAGCCACCCCACCCCGCTTTGGGGGTGGGAAATGATAGCACACAGCATTGCCAGTTTCCTGTCTCCATCTGATGGTAGGAGGACTTGTGCCCACTGCCTGGGTTGGCAAAAGAGGGTTATAGAGGAAATGTTACATAGATGCCATTATACTGGGGCAAGAGAATGGCCGGAGCAGCCATTACTGGGGTGGAAGGTGATCAGGTACAGAATCCTCATTTCCCAGTCAGGAAGGAGTGGCCAGTTGGGGGATCCCCATTAGCTGGGGCCAAGGGAAACCTCATTATTGCTCACATAAACAGATCAGGGCAAGAATCTTCATTGTTTAAAGAAGGAGAGGACTGGGGGAAAGCTTCTCCATTCCTGACCACAGAAGAAACAGTCAGAGAAGAAGAATTAGGAATAAACCTCCACACTGTTCTGGGAATGTATCAAATGGAAATCCACCCCATTAATCCACAATTAGGGATAGAAGAGGTGCAGGGAAGCGCCTTCATCACTCCAGTGAGGCAGAAGAAGAAAGTGTACAAGAAAAATCCTTCCTGTTACCCCAAAGTGAAGGAAGAGAAGTGAAGGTGAGGGGGTGGGAAAGCAGGAGGATGTGCAGGCTTCTCCTCATTACCCCAACGTGAAGGGAATCCGACGGATGGGGAGGGGGGCGCGGAGGAAGTGGGCGGAGTTCTCCTTACATTGTTAAGGCTGAGCCTGTGAATAGGCAAAAGGATATGAAGAGGACTGCCCCGCTCCTCCATCACCTTGCGTGTGAGCGAGCGAGATTCCTCTCATTACACAGAGTAGGGGGACGCGCGCTGAGAGGATGCGCAAGGGCAAATATTTCCCAATCCCCATTTTCCCACTAAGTATGCGCGCGCAGCGAGAGGGGGATCCTCTCCATTCCCGGGGGGGGGGCGGGGGGGCCAAGAGAAGTGCATGGGGAGGACTCTTTCCCATCAACCCCCGCGAGCCGGTCAATAGGATGAGCGGGGAAAAATCCTCCATATTACTGGGGGGGGGGGGGGGGCAGAGAGAATCCCCCCCCAGGGATATTTGTCGCCATTATCCTGGGGGAGGTCGGGCGCCTCCTCACTGCCCGCGCCAAGGGCAGGGGGGAGGGGACTCGAAAGAAGGAGGTGCAGGTAGGACGGGGCCTCCACACACCCAGGGTGGCTCTGGGGAGGAGGCAGAACAGTCCCCGTTACCTCGCTGTGCTGGGGGGAGGAGGCAGAGGATTGTCCCGCGGGGAGGAGAGGGAAACCCTCCCCATCACCCCGGCCGGGGGACGGCACCAAGCCAGCGGCTGGGCCGCAGGCCCCGCTCCTGCCCACCTTCTTCGACGCGGGAGTCTGTGGGCTCAGCACCCACCTGGGCCATTCCGCGTGTCCCCGCCGCTCCTCTTTCCCGGGCCGGGGGAGTGGGGGGGGGGTGCCTCGGCCGCCGCCTCCTCACAGGAGCCGCCTCCCCCGCCCAGGCGCCACCATCTTGAAACGCCTGCTTCAACGGGGCTCCTGCTCCCGCGGGCGGGACTATGCGGGCCCTGAACCAATCATACTGGCCTTTCCATCTGCCGGTCACTTCCAGCCTCGCGCTCTATTGGCCGTTTCTCAACCATGTCAGTTCGCTCAGCGAATAGATACACACCTAGGAGACACCCTGCGGAAAAGTGACCAATGGGAGAAGGGTGGAGGCGGGGGAAGAGAGACAGCGAGAGAGGGAGGAAAGGTCTCGTTTCAGAACCCAAGCATGGGCAGGGTCCGAAGCCGAGAGGCGCTGGGCCCCCTCTTAAGGCTAGGGGAGAGTGAGGGCAGGAGGCCCTGGGCGATGCCTGTCAGTAGATAGGGGTTGTTTGGCTCGTGTGTTGCCAAGGCAACCATCACCATGGTATCCAAGCACCATCAAAGCCCCAGAGTCCCTTTCAGGGAAATCCCAATGATCTCACCCACTAGGGCAACAAGGACTAATGGGGAGCCTGCTGACAGTGAAGGAGCCGAGCAGTTCACCACAAAAGGTGGCTTCTCTGGATTCTTTTGTACTAAGTGCCCAAAGCCAGCTATGCCCAGGGCCCATGAATTACTAGACACAGTGAATTATTAAGTGTTCACATCACAGGCCTGAAACCCAAAGTCATGCAAATTACAATGTACACTATAGGATAACAGTCCCTGGAAGGCTTGATCCTCTTTCCACTGGAGATTGTGTATTTCTTTGTACATACAGGCCTCTACCCCTGAAATAGTCTGTGAGCTTAGCAACCTCATGTCCAAAACCTCTCTCACGTGGCCTATGCTAACTAGCCTCAGTGTTGGGGCTGTGCACCAACACTTCAACACCCAAGCACAATAGGATTATTCTTAAGAGATCCTGGGGCAGGTCTAACTATCACTATCCAAGAGTTCCCCATACACAAAGGGGAAAAAATGCTCCCACAAGAGATTTCTCCTTTCCCTGTTTTATCAGCCCTGCTTGTGTTGGTACAGTATTTACTTATGTTACCTCTTTATACTAGATTGTAAAATTCTCTAGTCTGGGAGATATACTTCTGATATTTTATACATCTGTTCTCTGCATCTTATAATTAAAAATAGGCTTGACTCAATCCACATACAAAGCTGGCTTACACGGACGCATGTTTACCCTCCCCTAGTTCTTCTGTTTGTTTTACCTAAAGCTTCTTGTCTTTAATAAATAAATTAGATTATAAATTCCCTACGGCAGGGACTATGTTTCACGCTGTGTTTGTAAAGTACCCAGTAGAACTGGGCCTGAATTTGATTAGGGCCTCAAGGTACAATTACAAAACCAATAATAAATAGGAAGATGCCATACATACCCATTTTATATAAATACTACAATTAGTCAATGGACACTTACTGTTATAGTTCTTCCTCTATTACTTTGAAATTAGGCTTTAAAATATACACCTCACAGTTGCTCATACACAATTATCAAAGTTCAGTAACTTTACCTTGATGTGCAATGTAGGACTGCCAGTTCTGTGATTTGTTACCAGCTCGCAATAATTTTACATATGCAACCTAATTTGACAATGGTGCATCAGAAAGTCATCGCACCACGTTGCAACCTTATGATGCAATGACATTTCATAAGCCTGACTAGTGTTTTTAAGAGCCAGGAACATCTGTCAGGCAATTGTTGCAGTCATGGGATAGTCCTGAGGTTCCTAGAAATACTGTTATGAGAGATAACACTTACTTAACATTTCCTTTAGTAGGGGTTTCCACAGGAGTTGGTCTGATTTGATTAAATCACGTCTAATAATGTGGCATTTACGTTGGCAATGTCATACTGTTACATTGGTACTTTACAATGTAGTATAGCAACATGTCAAAACATCATCACCGAGCAATACACACAACCACGACTGCATTGTATGGAGTTCAAAAGTTATTTCAGGACACTTTGTAGTATTGTATTTGCCAGGGTATGGTGTCAGGATAAAAACGAAGATAATTATGGAAATAGTAGGAAGAAGGTATTGCTATAATTTGCTTTCTTTCTGATCCCATGATTATTGGCTCTTGCTCTGATGCGACAGCTCTGTACATGCTGACTTGTGATATCATAGCTTCAACAGCATTAGGTTGGAGCATGGAACTGTCCTGAAGGCACTCTCCCTTCCCCCGCATTTTTCAAAGTTTCTTTTTCAAAAACAAATAAACAAAAATAAAATAACCAAACAAAAACATACAACACAAGAAAGAACTTATTTAACTCCTGATGCACTGGCTTCTGTGGAGTTTTAGGGTATCTATGACATCCTATTATTGATGTCCCTTTAAGCAGGAGCAAGACTGATGAAAGAAGAGGAAAAAATGGTTTTAATGTGCCAGATTCCCCTCTTAGCCTGGTTATTGGGATCAAGTAGATATTATAGGGTAGTTACTGAAATTTAGTTCCTTATCTTTGCAGGCCATCTTTAAAACTGAAGTAAATTTACAATCTATTTATTCATCTCATAGGTTTGCACACACAAATTTGTTATTTTAGGGGGGCTCATAAGTGATGGCTTTTATCACTGATTTTAAAAAGCAACCTGAAAGGAGATATTTAACACACGCATTGTAAGAAATACCTATGGCTTTCTAAGACAGTAGGTCATATTTTGACTATTTCAGCCTCAACAGTGTCAAAAAACAGGTAGTTGCATTATTAATTGTAGAATTTATACTGACATGAGAATTTGTAATGAACTATACCCATCATGTTAATAATCTACATAACAGTGCCAATTCACTGACAGAAGAGAAGGAGGCAGTCCTTTGGTGGGTGTATGAGAAAATACAAGTGCTGTGCTTATTGGTATCAGAATGATTGTATGACATCCAGATTATATATATCGTGCAGCCATGTGGAAGAGTTAAAAGTTGCAGAGAAAGTATCACACTTAAATGTTTGCATCTTTTGATACATGGCATTTTCTAGCTCCTTAATAACTATTTTTCTTTTAAAATCCAACAATACGTTACTCAATTTTTATGGGTATAGAGAATTCTGACATCATAAACATTGAATTGTGTAGAATAAGTAGTCTCACCACTGGACTTGGGAGCCTAGAACTTCTTGAATTCTAATCCCAGCTCTGGCTTTCTTTGTTGCCTTAGACAAATAATTTAACTTCTGACTCATAAAAAATTAAAACAGTAATTACTTCACAAAGATGTTGTAAGGATTAATATTTGCAGTGTGCTCTGAAAATGAAAATCATTATTTAAGTGCTAAGTACTATTTAATATATACTACTATTTCTTGATTACACCTCTCTTTTCAGCAGGTTATAATACCATGCTTTTGTGTAGAAATTTGCTATGGGCTGATAGGTAGGGGAGAGAAAGACTGAGGGAAAATATATTTCTAAAATTTTGTAATTTTAGCGTGTTTTTTCTTTTAAAATTATAAACCATAGGGAAGAAAAACAACCAGGAACAGTTTAGCATGCTTGTTTGCATTCCAGTAATAAAAAAATAATAATTTAGAAAAAATAAATATGGCAGGTGGCTGGTTTAATATAGTTTATTTATAAGAACTTTGCACTACATAGCATTTTATAGAAGGATTACAATGTCTTTTATAAACACTAAGCCTCATAAAAGCCTTTGAAGGACATAAGCATCTCCCATTTTACAGGAAATAAAGAAGGAGGTTTACATAAATTAAGTGGCTTGCCCAGGATCACACCACAAATCAGTGTCAGAGCCAGGAAAAGAACTAAGGATTTCTGACTCCAGTCCCCCTCTCTAATCAACAGATTAATTATCTCTGCGCCCTAACATATGGTCCCATCCCATGGGGGGTGGCTGGGAAGGAGAGAGTAAGGAACATGAAGTAGGAATCTCTATTATACTTGGGTTTTAAAAAGTGGCTTGTTCACTCTACAGTAGCTATTTTGTCTCGTGTTTTCTAAGTCTATGTTTACTGAGTTTCTGGAGCATTCAGCCTGACTAGATTAATGAGGGGAAACTAATAGTCTTCTATACCAAATACAAAAGGCACAACATCCATTATGTCACGTAATGGAGCTAAGTGTTGTACAGTAATAAACAAGCTTTTGATTGTAAAAGGAGTCGTCCCCATAAGAGTGGGAAGATGTGTGGCAGGGGCAACGAGTTTTGTACCATGACTCCAAAGCCCTCAAGCAGTGAACACCCACCAACATAGAGAATGAGAAGCCTCCTGAATTCTTAATATGATTTCTCTTTCTGTCTACTTTTATAGATTTTCTTCCCACAGTTGTTCCCTTTGTTACACTAAAATTCTTAAGTCTTCCTCTGGAGAAATAAAAAACTGTTACTGGACCTTAAAACAAGAAAATGCACAAAGTTTTGATTTCAACTCCAGCAAGACAGAAGAAAATGTCCAGTGTTGTGTTTGCATTTCATTAGGAAACAAAGGGGTAAAAAACTTGGTCCACTAACCTGGTTCAGAACAGGACTCATTTTAGCCTGCAGACGTGCAAAGGGACATGTTCATGAGAAAGGTGTGGCCAAAGTTAAAGGGGAGATTAATTCTGCAGAGTTCTGCCTGCCACCTCTGGTGCATCAGGATTATGTTCAATTAATTTGAACGTTGTTACCAAAACAGTGGCTGATGGCATTTTAAAAGTGTAGAGGCTATAATTCTTCTTTGAGTGCTTGCAGATGTGTATTCCATTATGGTGTGCATGTGCCCAGCACACCAAAGCCTGAGAACTTTGCTTAGCAGTATCTTTTAGGGCACCGTTGACACCATCTGGCCTTTAGAACCCTTCCTATGGCTATTTAAGGGCAGTGCTACACCTATCCCCTTCAGTTCATTCTCACTGCCTGTGACTTGAGTTGGAGCATTCTGTTTAGTATTTACCTCATGCTTTTGTTGTTAACTTGGAGTTTTCTCACCCTTTTTTTTTTGCCTAAGGTAGTAGTACCTTAGCGTTTGTACCAAATACAAGGGTTTATGACCTAAAATCTTAAATCTGTCCTCAAAAGCTAAAACAGAATCATAGAAATGTAGGACTGGAAGGAACCTCAGCAGGTCATCTATCCAGTCTCCTGCACTGAGGGAGGACTAAGTATTATGTAGACCATCCCTGACAAGTGTTTAACCTGTTCTTAAAAACCTCCAATGACTGAGATTCTACAACCTCCCTAGGTAATTTGTTCATTGCTTAACTACCCTTACAGTTAAGCAGTTTTTCTCTATCTTAAATCTCCCTTGCTGCAATTTAAGAAAATTATTTCTTGTCCTGTCCTCAGTAGTTAAGGAGAACAATTTATCACCCTCCTCTTTATAACAATCTTTTATGTACTTTAAAATTTATGTCCCCCTCTGTCTTCTTTTCTCCAGATTAAACAAGCCCAGTTTTTTTCAATCTTTCCTTACATCTCTTGTCTTCTAAATGACCTTCAATAATTTTTGCTGCTCTTCTCTGGACTTACTCCAATTTGTCCACATCTTTCCTGAAGTGTGGTGCCCAGCACAGGACAAAATACTCCAGTTGAGGCCTTACAGTGCTGAGTAGAGTGAAAGAATTACTTCTCATGTCTTGCTTACAACATTTCTGCTCAGACATCCCACTGTGATGTTCACTTTCCTTGCAACAGTATTATACTGTTGACCCCTATTTAGTTTGTGATCCACTATAACCCCCAGATCCTTTTCAGCGGTACTCCTATTTAGGAAGTCATTTCCCATTTTGTATTTATGCAATTAATTATTCCTTCCACAGTGTAGTATTTTGCATTTATCCTTACTGAATTTCATCCTATTTAATCCAGACCATTTCTCCAGTTTATCTAGATCATTTTGAATTTTAATCCTGTCCTCCAAAGCACTTGCAACCCTCCCCAGCATGGTATCACCTGCAAACTTTGTACATGTACTCTCTGACACATTAGCCACATCATTTATGAAAATATTGAATAGAACCAGACTCAGGACAGATCCCTGCAGGACCCCATTCAATATGCCCTTCCAGCTCAATTGTGTGATGTTTGTGTATTGTGACAAAGTTCGTCCTCTACCTTGGTGGGTCCTGGGCTCATTGGCGGATTTGCTCGCCTCAGAGATTCATGCCAGCCCTCAGTTTGGCCACTTTTGTGGCTCAGATCTGCTGTTTTACTCAGATAACCTCATCACCAGCCAGCCTGGGGAAAAGAAAGGAGAACAATCCCCGCTGTCTCTGCTGATCCACCATGTGGGTCAGGGAACAGCCCAGAGACCTTCCCCTCTGGTGGGACCCACAGTCCAGGTCAACTCCTCCTGTGTCTGACCAGGAGTTGGGAGGAACCCGGGCCCGCCCTCTACTCCGGGTTCCAGCCCAGGACCCTGTGGAATGCAGCTGTCTAGAGTGCCTCCTGGAACAGCTGTGCGACAGCTACAACTCCCTGGGCTACTTCCCCATGACCTCCTCTCAACACCTTCTTTATCCTCACCACAGGATCTTCCTCCTGATGTCTGATAATGCTTGTACTCCTCAGTCCTCTAGCAGTACACCTTCCCTTCTCACTCTTGGCTCCTCGCGCCTCTTGCTCCCAGCTCCTTGCACACATGCCACAAACTGAAGTGAGGTCCTTTTTAAACTCGGGTGCCCTGATTAGCCAGCCTGTCCTAACTGATTCTAGCAGTTTCTTCTTAATTGGTTCCAGGTGTCCTAGTTAGCCTGCCTGCCTTAATTGGTTCCAGCAAGTTCCTGCTTGCTCTGGAACTGCCCATTACCTTACCCAGGTAAGATCTGCTTAATCTGGGACTAATATATCTGCCTTCTAAACACTCTCCTGTAACCATCTGGCCTGACCCTGTCACAGTATATATAGTAAAACTAATCGATTATGAAATATAGAGGACTAGCTCCAGTAGTGACTTCTGTAAGTATTACTAAACACATCACACTTACCTAACACTTCCAAAAGAGGAAAAATAAATCTAGGCTCGGGATTGTCTGAAACTGGCCACTAACCTGCATGAAGACTAAACTGTTGCATGCCTACAGGCCAGATATTAATATGAATAAGTAACTGAGGAGTTACATAAATGCCTTAGATGGACAAGTGTTTTCAGGATCTAGGACACCAGCTCAACTACAGACCAGGTTAGGAGAAAATGAAAGTTGTTGTCACCTGATGACTTTAAGATGACCTAATTGAAATGCATTAGGTGGGTTCAGGTCAGTTCCCAATGAAAAGGCACCTGTATAAGTATTATTACCCTCACAAAAAATACCACCAGAACTGGAAGCCTCAGAAGAGGGGCCAAGGGGCTGTGCAGAGGGAGATCCCTTTGAGGTTGTTGCTACAGATCAGGAGACCCTGTAGTGAAGCTTGTACCACTGTACCTGTAATGGACAGTAAACAGAGCATTTCATTCTCCAGGACTGCCAATTTGTCACCGTTTATGAGCAGTAAATTCACATGAAAATTACGTTTATGGACTTCTGGAAGCCAGATTCAAAATTTCTCAAACACCCAAGCCCTTTACCACTAAATCCCTGACCCTTCAAACTGCTCAGTGCACACACAGGGATCCACCAACATGGAGCAGCTTGCTTTCAGGATCAGGGTTTAAGGATGTAACATCAGGAAATTTAATTAACAGTTAGCTCTGGCAAAACTCAGTTCCTAATGCCACAGAGCTCATCATATGCAGGGCATGGGAGTGGTGGGTAGAAACAAATCACTTTATAACATCCACTCACAATTCAGCATAACACTGCATTAAAAAAAAAGTCAAGGCAATAATGACTCCAGATTACTCTGTCCTCCAATTCTCCCACCCACAATACATCCCAAGAAAACTAGCCTTAAAAAATCAGGAGTTACAGGCTTGCTAATAAAGTTGGCAAGACTGCATTTTATCAGATTGAGAATTAGGTGGAGCTAGTGCCTTTTTCATATCTACAGTAGTGTACTATCAGTGTGCAACAGCACAATCCCATCTGAATGGCGGTGAAACCATATATTGCAAGACTGATTTTGCTTAATCCAGGCTCTATACTGAACATAGAGTTCTCCCTATTCATGTAGGAATTCTTGTTTTGTTAAACTATAATTACTTCCAACAAATCAATTACTTTGATTTCTTACCTTAACTTTTCAAACATTTAAAATAAACTGATGCTAGCTACATAAAGCCATTAAAATAGGTTTAGTATCTGTGTACATTTTACAAAATAATTTTTCTGTGAAGTTAAAAAGAACATAGGCCAGATCATCAGCTAGTATAAATGATGTAGTACGACTGAAGCCCACTGAGCTACATCAGCTTACACCAGCTGCATATCCGGCCTAATATTTAAAAACAAACTGTCTTGATTGTGTTATTGAATCAGAAAGAATTTTTTAAAGTCTAGTTTAATGTTTACCATTTGTGCAGTTTGTAATGAACAACAATTACACATCAGTTAGCTTGGACAATGAAAGACAAGTCAGTTCTGGAATATTTTCTAGTCAGATTCTCTTTTTTGGTTCTTGTGCCCTGACACAATGCTGCAATAGCAGCAGGGGAATTTTCATCCTAAACTGCATCTGTGGTGTAGGGTCTGTGCTCCTAAATCCCTAGGTGGCCAGGTATGACTGTTGTGATCCAAAATCGATTGACATCAACAAGAGTCTGTCCATTGACTTCAATGGGCATCAGATTAGATTCCAAGTAGAAATCTCAGGAAAACCTTAACTAGCACCACCATAATACACAGATTGCCTAGCTATATTTTGGATCATATCTTAAGATAGTGCATGCCAGTAGTATCTGGCTTCCGAAGAGCAGAGAATAGGAATGAGTATGAAGTTGATCCACTTCTAGAAAGCTTTGTGGGGAAATCCAAATTCTTGTCCTTGTGGTTTTTTTGCTTCCCAGGCCAACAAGAGCTACCAGGCACGTGCAAACAGCATTCACAGGCAGTGAGAGAGTGAGAAAATAGAGTCTGACATAATCTGAAAGGCTCTAGAGGAAGTGAGAGATCTTCATGGAGGGATGTCAAAGAACCCTGGCAAAAACAATTCTAGCCTTCAGCCATCCAATCCTGGCATTGGAGGCAAGCTGCATATACAGACATGAGACACCACATCTGTGGGGTTGCTGTCTGGAACAAGTCACTTTTTTCTTCTTCTTTTTTTTAAGGATGGAAAATGTCAAAATATAATCCATGTCCAGGATGAAATCCTAACCCCACTGAAATCAATTACAAAACTCCCACTGATTTCAATAGGGTGAGGACTTCATCCCCAGCATACTAGGTGCAGAAGGTCACATGTGCCAGCAAAATGTAAATATTCAATAGCTAGAAACTGCTGGTATGTTCAGAGGGAGGGGCACGAGAAGTCAAAGCTGTTTGGAAGGGAGATGGGGAAGGCAAATGTATCTTTGCCCCCATCAGATTGTATTTTACAATTCAAGTCCCAAATACCTTTGAAGGCCAATATCCTTCAGCAAAAACAAATAACGTAAAACACACTACTGCTCTCCTTATCTGGCCTCCACAAGTAACCATCTCTGTCAGCTGTGGAAAGTCCATGCCCCATGGAAAGAGATGTCAGGGAGACTCCACGGCCATGCTTAGGTCAGTCCTCTAATGTCAAACAAAGTTCACTGATTGCTACAGAAGATAATCAGAGTAGACACATCCTTTGTCTCTGTGCTAGAGGAGAATTACTAATGTTGCATGTGGCACCCCCTCTGGTTTCAATTTTAGGGCAACTTGGACTGTGTTGCTGTGGAGCTATGCTGTCCACAGAAGCTCTGAAGGTCTAGCAAAAGTGGACCCTATTTTTTTCACTGGAAAACATCCACCTATAACATGACTGACTTTAATGTTTATGAGATTTCAGTTAACAGAATTAAAAACGGCATACCTCAAATTAATATGCATTCAGAGTTATTTGGAGGAAGAAAGATAGTTCTGTGGCTACAGCACTGGGATGCAACACTGGAGATCTGATTTTCTGGCTCTGCCCTGCACTTCTAGTGTGACCTGGGGCAAGTCATTAACAAAGAAGAAAAAGGGGGTTATAGAAAATAGATCTTGTCTAACTTGACTCAGTTCTTTGAGTGATAGAAATAATAGTCTTGATGCAACAGATCTGTGTAAGGCATTTAACTCTATACTGCACAACTACATCAACATTGCACATATTAAATGGATTAAAAACTGACTGATAGGATCTCAAAATGTAACTGGCAGATCATCATCATATAGGTGTGTTTCTAGTGGGGTCCCACCTAGATCAGTTCTTGGCCCAACACTATGTAATATTTTTATCAACGACCTGGAATAAAACAGAATAATTACTGATAAAGTTTGCAGATGACACAAAGGTTGGAGACGTGGTAAATAATGAGGACAGGTCACTGATTCAGAGCAATCTGGATTACCTGGGAAATGGCACAAACAATATGATTTAAATATAGCAAAATGTAAGGTCAGACGTCTAGCAACAAAGAATGTAGGCCATATGTACAGGATGGGGAATCCTATCCTGTAAAGCAGGGGCTCTGAAAAAGACTTGGAGGTCATGATGGATAGTCAGATGAACATGAGCTCCCAGTGTGATGCTGTGGCCAAAAAGGCTCCCGCAATCCTTAGATGTATAAGCGGGGAATGTCAAGTAGGAGGAGTGGCTATATTACCTCTGCATTTGCAATGGGTGCAACTGGTGCTGGAACACTGACCAGTTCTGGTGTTACCACAATTCAAGAAGGATGTTGAAAAAAGTTGGGGAGGGTTCAGAAAAGAGCCATGAGAACAATTAAAGTATTGGAGAACATGCTGTATAGTGAGAGACTCAAGGCGCTCAATCGGTTTAGTTTATCGAAGAGAAGATTACGGGGTGATTTGATCACAGTTTAGAAGTACCTACATGGGAAACAAATATTTGATAATAAAGGGCTCTGTAGTCCGGCACACAGAGGTATAACAGGAACCAATGGTTAGAAGTTGAAGTCAGACAAATTCAGACTAGAAATAAGGCATAATTTTTTTAAGTGAGAGTAATTAGCCATCAGAACAACTTACTAAGGGTTGTGGTGGATTCTTCTTCACTGGAAATCTTTAAATCAGGATTGGATTTTTTTCACTTGAAGCAGGAATTAATTCAGGGAAGTCCTATGCCTTGCTATTATGTAGGAAGTCAAACTAAATGGTCATCAGTCCCTTTCTGCCCTTAAAAATCTTGGAATCATAAACAGTTATTCAGTGGCTTTTAAATTGGTGGTCTTGATTAATTTCGTAATGATGCCCAAATCACACAAAACTTGTCAATTATTGGAGACTCTGCTCAGATCATTAAAGCAGCCAATTTTGAAGTCAGCAAACACACTGCATTAGAGATGTGGTCAGCCAGAGTGGGGGTCCCGGCAGGTTAGGGCTGAGCCTATGGTGGTGCTGCTGTATAGCAACAGCAGCTCTTCCTTGTACTTGATAAAAATAGGCTAATTTCCAGTGCTTCAAATCCAGCAACCCTTAAATACACTACATTCACCTATGGGAATAAAAGAGAAAGTATTTAAACTATTTCCATGAGGGAAAGAATACCAGTCTTAATAATACTTTGCTTTATATAGGTCCTTTCATCTCAACAGATCAAAGCACTTTTCAAAAGTGGATAAACATTATCTCCATTTTTACAGATGCATAAATTCAAGCACAAAGGACAACAATCCTCCTCACCAGTTAGCGGCTGTTCCATTTCCTCACGTCTCTGACATAAGCAGTTTTTCAAACGTAAAAGAAAGACTTAATAATTTAAAACTAATCGCTTCTCAAGAGCTGGAGCTGTTACATTCCATTAATAACCACATATTGGTATCTTATCTCTGTAAGTCCAAGGCCAAGTTTGCACTACAAACTTTGCCAGCAAAGCTATGTTAGTCAGGGGCGTAAAGATGTGTAATTCCCTGATCCACATAGATGTGCCAGCAAAAGCCCCTAGTGTAGAAAGTTACATGGGACAAATTGCACTGGTACTGATATAGTTTATTTTGCTTTGTGGGGACTGGAATAAGCTGTATCAGCAAAAATGCAATATAACTAGGAAGCGCTTTGGCAGTATAGTATAGTAGCAAAATGCGTCTCGTGTAGACCTGTTTACTGTTGAATGGTCACCAGAAGAAAAACTTTTGCAGTTACTTGGCATATTTAAAACTCCATTCGTTTACTACGGTTGCCTTAAACCTTTGTTTTGCGATGGCATCAGTCAGGCTCCAAGTAGGCTGCACTGTGGAATTTTTTCAGAACAAAAAATCACTCGATTAGCTGTTCAGATGTGTGTGTTCTGTTTTGTTTTTACTGCCTCTCAAGCGCTACATTATTTCAAGACTATGAAAAATCAAAATGATTAACAGCACATGTAGTGAATCAGTATGGTGGGAAATTTACTTGATTTAAATGCATATCAAAAAGGAGACGACACAAACGTGGATCCATGTGTTGTCCCAGTGATGCACACAGCATGGTATCCATCGACTACACATACTCCGTTTGGTTGCCACGTTAAAAATATGCTTGGGAAAGAACCCTGTAAACAGGAGCCAGTAAACACACTTGCTTTACTGGTCCCACTTTCTTGTTCCTCCTCCTCCTCCTCTCCCTGTCCCAATACTGGAAAGGGCAACAAACAACATCGGGCTGGATCACAGACTGTGAGCCTTTCTGGGATCCTAAAAAGTCAGGCTTGTTGTGTGTAGCTAAGGGAATTTTAGTAACCAGGGTTCACATTTGTACGTGTAAAGCGTCTGTTCCATGGGGAGGAAGAGGTAGGTGGAGACATTCATGAGCAAGTGCAAAATCATAACCATCTTAAAGGGATTTAGAGTCGTGAAGAGAATTTCATCTGATGGATGGGGAGGAGTCTATTAAGGCAGAGCTTTCTTTTGAAGAGGTTTTAAAGAAATTAAAGGAAGCGCAAGAGATGGGTAACAACTTGGAGAATTTTAATAGCTTATGCCTGCCCTTGTCTTCAGTGGTGCCTGCCTTTCCTTCCTGCACCTTAAAAAAAAAAAAAAAAAAAAAAAAGCTTATCTTCAGAAGTCAGTGGTCTGAAGTGAGCTCTTCTGTGTCTCAGTCCCATTTCCAACAGTGGTCTGAAGTGAGCTCTTCTGTGTCTCAGTCCCATTTCCAACAGGCAAGTGGTCACATCAAAAACAAACTCACCACAGCTAGCTTCCTTGCTCATAGGCTTAGCAGAGAGGCCAGGAATTCAATGGGTTCATGGGCACTGAATGATCCTCTCCTTGTTAGAGTTGGTGCCCCAAGACTGGGATTTGGGTGCACCAGGGTAGAGAAGCTTCCACTGCTGTGGCGGTCTGTGCTGTACCTGTTTTCATGGACAGAGGACCTTGGTCTCCAGGCCTATGAATCCAGCACCTTTCATAAGCCCCCCCCCTTTTTTTTGCTTTTGTTAACGTAGTGTCATCTTACTGCTTCTGGATGGCTCCAAATCATGCTTCTCTAAGCTTTCCTCTGTATTCCCAGAAGGCCAAGCTCTCTCACCATAGCAACTAGAAAAATCATGCTGTAATGGAACCTGCCCATGAAATTTGTAGCTTATGGAAAAATTTGAAAAAACACAGAATCATAGAATATCAGGGGTGGAAGGGACCTCAGGAGGTCATCTAGTCCAACCCCCTGCTCAAAGCAGGACCAATCCCCAATTTTTGCCCCAGATCCTAAATGGCCCCCTCAAGGATTGAACTCACAACGCTGGCTCAAACCACTGAGCTATCCCTCCCCATACTGCAGAGAAAAAAAATTCAGAGGTATCCGTTGAAACGGAGTATGTGATCATACATGTGGGGCTTGCAAACATCTGGTATGAATAAGTCTAAACTGCTGTTTGCTCTTGCCAGTATAGAACTTTATGTACTTAAGCTCCAAAAAAGGACTATGTAGACAGCAGGCTTTGAAAGCACCTCCCCATGTATTTTTAATCAGTCTTTTGGGGCCAGATCCAAATCCTATTGAAGTTAATGAGAGTCTTTACATTGCCTTCAGTAACAGTCAGATTGGATCAGGGTCCTTTATAACTAATCTCTTTTGCATGGTAACAAAATCATGTTGTCTTAAGAGTTTACCTGCTGCCATTGCCCATTCTATATCTGAAGTTGTCCTCATCAGAATATGACAATTATTTTTAGAGTGATTAAATATAGTATAAATTGCAGGGAACCAAATCATGCCCCCTCCTCCATAAGTACAGAGGGCTTGACCTGCACTGCAATTGGTATGGTTCCACTGAAGAGCAGGAAGGTATTCATTCAAATCAACGTATTCAGTAAAATGGATCAGAAATCTCCCAAGAAAAGCCTCTCTAGCATTACTCCAGCATTTCTGCTGCTGCCGGAAGTTGCCTGTAAATGCTCTCAAAAATGTAGAGAGGCGCAAGGGCAAGTGACTCATATTTTCAAACTGCATACCACTTAGCCATATCGTGTAGATCTGGGTAGCCTGGAAAAGTCTCATTATGTACGTGAAGTTTGGAGATAGAAAGGGGAGTGGGACAACAAGTTGCAGAAGGAAGTAGTAGTAATATTGTGTGATGGGTGAGCCCTTTGTCTCCTTCCTAAATATTTTCATTATGTCTCGTTATAGTACATGTTGGGCTTAAGTTTACAAAACACAAAGCTGGAGGACATGACTTTCAAAAGGATACTGACAAATTCAGTATACCTCTAGAATTCTCATACCCCACAAAAAAGTTAAAAGTGCCAATGAACCACTTTTAGGGGACCCAACAATATTAGTCAACGAAAAACGATACAACTATTTTCGAAGTGATGCTTCCATCTCCCTTAAGTGTCAGCTGATACTAGAAAGTCATCTCAAGATCAAATAAAATTTCCAAAGATTGTTTTCTTCCTAAAAGAAGAGACTAGATTTCTGCAATACTTCTGTAATAAAACTAAAACAATATAAAAACCTCCCAAAGCATTCCTAAAAGCTTGTTTGGTATTCTGAAAGAGTGATGGTCTGCTTCTGGAAAGCATGCACAAGTCATCTAGGGGATAATAATGTTTTTTTCTGAAGAACAGTATGGAAGGAAGAGCTATTAGGATGCTGTAAAAAGTTAGATAGTCATTGAAAGGATGGCAATTTTTCCTGAATGTCAGATGTAGGATGAAGGGGTGAACTTTTCTTGTGCCTTGACTTGAGGATAACCTCCCATCACCACCCCACCAATACACAAAGTGGGAAAATAATCCCAAATTTACAGTGATTTTTAAAAGCACAAATTTCTGAATCTGGGACCTCCTATTGCATAGTGGGTAATGCTCTCAATTATTCTACATTATAGCACTGTATCACCAGAAAAGTCACTATAAGCGTAGATGGTAACACAGATCCAGTCTATTATCTAATTTATCTTAATGAACCCCAGCAGAAGCAATCAATGCATGTTTATAATCTGATCAAGTTACTGGCCAAGAGTTGGCTCACTGCCTATAAAGGCTAGCATGTCAGGTGAGATACCACTTAAAGCATTTCCTCTATCACAAGAGACAAGCTTGTAAGACGCTTTATTATGCTAACAGACATGTTGCCTTTTCAGATGTCACACACAGAGCAAGCGTATAAGCTTTTATGAATAGCCTCAGATTCAGGAAAGCATTCCTATTCAGGAGGCCATTTAAGCATGTGCTAAACTTTAAGCCAAGTTCAATTTATTTTTTTGGACTTAGTAGCTGTACTTCTTGATGACTATTCAGCATCAGACCCATGCTTTACAACATACACATTCTTTGCAGGCATTACATAATTCTTACCGAGCTCTAGGGATCTTTTTGACATAACTGGTGCAGAACTCCAACCTCTACTGAAAATGAAAATGTCATTAGTAATTATGTACCATTCCAGACGTAAACTAGTTATATCTTAAATCATTTAATTGATGACAATATTCTTGTACATATACTGTAAACAAGTAGGCATCACTATTTAAATGACATTGTGATTAGCAGCTGTTTGTATGAAGATATCACTACAGTGCTACCAAGTATCCCTGTTCTAGCCAAGATATTCTAGAGTTACTCTCCATCTGTCTTGTCATATGACCAGTGCATTTCCACTTGAGCTTCTGCAACATCTTTAGAACATCTTTCAACATAATGATTTTTCTTCATCATATTTGTTCTGTCTATGCAGAATCAACTGTATTTCCCCCTGCTTCATTCCTCAGGCTTTTGAGCTATTCTTTTCCATTTATCATGCCACTACAAACATGTCAAAGCCTTTATGTGAACCAGCAAGGGATATTGCTTTTTACTATTTTGTATGGTCTCCCATTCTTCTTAACCGGTTCAAGTTCTTGTCTATCCACTGTAACCTTCACTTTTTCTATGTTTGCTGTAAATTATTTTTTTCCAATATCCATACACCATAACCTCCGTGGTCAGTCTTTTGATCTTGAGCTTTAAAGGCATGAGAAGATTTTAGGACTCTAATCAGATCTTGCTTTTTCATTCAGTTTCTAAAGTTCTTCTCCAGGCAGGATGTACCAGACAGATAGTATCTCTTTCATTTTAGCTTTTTGCTCTCCTTGTTAAGCTTAAATATTGCAGCATGATTCACACAGATGAGTTGTGTAGTTCTCATAATTTGTTCTTCTGCTTCCTCTTCAGTTGATTACAATACAGATTCTGTTCCCACCGAGTCTAGAGCCTTTCATGAGCCCTCAAAATCCATCAACAAGATGTCTCTGTGGAAAATAAAGCAGATGAAGAATTATCCAGTGTTTTGTTACTTGAATCTGATGTGGAAGTAATTTCTAGCAGTTAATATTCTGTATAAATAAGGATATTTGTTAAACCAGAGACGCAATATTTATTGTTTAAATTGTTTAGCTAAATTTCAAGTTTAAGATGCTTAAACTTTCCTATTTACTCCCTAGATATTTCAAGGACTCTCTTGTTTTGAGACCTTGGTAAATATTGTTTTGTGCCATTGTAAATGAGAATTTACGTCTCTTTAGGATATCGTCTCAATATTTGGTTATTGATGTATTTCACTTGCAATAATGAATAATTTAAAAAGCCATACACAATGGATTATACTCAGACATCTACAATACTATCTAATCTTCTGAAGACAAGATTGCATGTGTCTTTGATGGTATAACTATTATCTGTTTAAGATTTAGAGCTATTCCATCTTCAGCTTGGTTTCTTGCTCTTCATTAGTGGAAAGAGGAAAGGGACCTGGCATCCTAGCAACCAACAGCCCCATGGGACATCCAGGAACTACTGTTATTGCTTTTTCCTATTTGTTGCTTTTGCATCTTTGGGAATGATGAGCTACTACCTGCTTGTCCGAAACCTGAAGCACCCATAGCACCTTTCATCTAAGTTTATATTACACCAACACTTTAAGGCCCCAAGTCTTGGCAGCGTCTCTTCATGACCAAAAACATTTTGTATGGGACTCTTCAAAACCCAGCTATGCTACTCCAATGTTAGCCCTGCATTAGCTGAAGCAACCAAGCAACCTGAGGTGCAAAATAAAGGACTGATGCACAAGTGAGACCAGATTCGTGAACCACCCCAAGTTTTCTGCATGGTAGTGCAAAGTACCAGTTGCAGGAAGAGTGGATCTGATCCAACATTCCTCTGTGGGTGGGATTGGGGGAGGAGGAGTTGGTAACAAATATTTTAGATCCGTTAATAAGGTGTTTCTCAAACATCCTTTACAATTTACTCAAGTGCCTTGATAGTTGGTCAAATAATGCTTCTTGATTGCATGTTAGTCATGGGTTTATCTGGGAATTCAGTGTCTCCTTGTAACATGCCACCACATTGACCAAAATTAGGACAATTTTGTCTTAATAGTTAGTCTTCTCAGAGCAACCTCTGCTAGTCTCACAACACTGCTGGATAGCTCCACCCATTTCATCTTACAGGCAAGAATAAGCAAGTTTATTCTCTTTTGTCAGCAGTTCCTACCACTTTATGAGTTTGCTTGGCACATTTTGATTGGGTCCAATTCTCCTCTGTTATTTGACTGAAATCAGTGGAGTTAGACTGATGTAAGATATCATAGAATCAGGTGTCAAATCTGCATCTGTTGCTCAAAGCCATATATTGTGTCTCACTATCAAGAAGTATCAGGTTATCTTGCTTGAGTGGTCACAGACAAGAGACAGGTAGAAGAGCAAGCCTCTAAGACCTTTGCTTTTAGGACTTCATGAAGGCAGAACCAGGAAAGTGAAACCTGAAGGTGATCATGTACACCACATCTTCAATAAAAGCAGAGAAAACCTAGCAAAGGATTGTGCTGTACATATGTTAGTTACATTAAGAGAGGCAGGACCCACAAACAGAATCATTGCCTTTCTGGGGAACCTGTGTGCAGGGCATCTGTTTTAGGGACAGAAGTCAATCTTTTGAGATTACATAATTTGTGACAAGTGCAACTAGTGAATCTCTTATGATCTAGCTAAAACCATTCAGGTCACCAATCTTGTTCCCCAGGGAATCTAGGATTGGGAAAAAAAGAGTACAGAAAACTCATTTCATGTAGGTCTTCACCTTTGTCAACTGAACCTGTTCTCCAATATTATCTAGGTCCTTATGGCCCTAGATATGCCCTTCTTCCGAGTTGGACTGTGAGGACGATGAAGATGAGAGGAGTAAATCCTCAGAGGAAGGCAAGTGCCAGGTTCTCTCAGATTTTTGACCTCCATCTTAAATCTTTTTTCTTGGCCCTTGTTTGGGAGATGACTAAACAGATAGCATAAGAGAAAGGAGGAAGGGAAAAACCATAAGCAGCTTTAACTTTGGGGTGGCCTAGAAAGGTTTCCACACCCTGTTTTTGGGATCCGGAGCGGAGAGGAAAATAAATGCTAACTTCACAGATGTATGATCTTCTTCGGGATGTATTCACCATATATTTTTTCCACTGTTAGTATGCATGCACCCAAGTTTGGATTCTTTTAGCCAGCAGTGTCCATTGGGGCCATGCTTACATCTTGATTGTCCTTGTGCCTCTCACCTGAAGGTATAACGGGCAGCATGACCCCCCCCCCCAAACATTCCTCAGCTCCTTTGTCAATGGAGAATCCAAATGGTACAGGCCTCCATAGTAGCAAGAAAGGAGGGGGGTCATGGAATAATATAAGGGACACACATCAAGAAGAACCACAATTGCTGTAAAGGTAAGTAGCCATTTCTTCTTCACAGCTCAGACCCACAAGCAATAACCTGATCACAGGAGGCAGGTGTTAGGAGCCTATCTGAACAGTGATTGTAAAACTGCTCTGCCAAAATGAGCATCAGATTTTGATGCTTTTACTATGGAGTAATGGTGAGTAAGTATACATCAAACCCCAAATTGCTGTCCTATATATTTCCACAGTGGAAAATTTCTCAGATGTTGAGTAAGTTGCTTGAGCCCCGGTGAAGTGGGCTATAACCCTCAATGATTGGTCTAAGTTAGCTATTTCATAACATAATTTAATACATGTAGAAATCCAATTAGGTACTCTCACTGTTGACATAACCTGACTTTTCACCCCATCTGCATTAGCTACAAATACCTGTGGGGACACTTTAAAAGGAATAGTCTTATTAAGATAGAAGGATAGCATCCATTCTTAACTATATGTTAGATGTGAAGTTTAGCTTACCCTTTCTTGGAATGTGGCTTTGGAAAGAAGACAGGCAGGTGTATTACTTGGTTGAGATGGAAGTCCGACTACCTTTGGGAAAAACTTTGGGTGAGGCCTCAAGGTTACCATGTCTTCATGAAATACAGCATATAGAGATCCCTCCATGACAGCTTATATTTCTCCCACCCACTGCTACTAGAAAGGCTATTTTAATGGATAGGTGGAAAAGGGGACTGGTAGCTAAGGGCTCAAAGGGAAGACCCATCAATACTGTCAGCACTAAGTTGAATTCTCAAGGAGGACAAGCCTCTTTGATTGGGGGATGTACCCGCAGAAGACTCTTCAGGAACTTAGCTACTCTAGGGTGGGAGGACATTGAATGACCTCGCATAGGAAGATGGAAAGCTGAAATGACTGCTAGAGGGACCCTTACAAAGCTCATGGATGGTCCTGAATTCTTTAAGGACGAAGGGCATTCTAGTATATCAAGTATTTGAGTTACAGATGAGGATAAACTGAAGTTGCTGAGCCCAGACAGTGAATCTCTTTCATTCGAAAGAGTAAGCTAGCCTTATAAAATCTTCTCTAATGTGGATAAGAACATTCTGTACCTCCAAAGAGTGGATCCTCTCTACTGTTAACCAGCCAGCATCCATGCTGTGAGGTGCACATGGAGAATCTGTCCCTTCCTTCAGAATATCACATCTGGCTGAAGAGGTAACGGGACTGCATGTCGAATGGAGAGATTTATCAGGTCCGAGAACCAGAACTGCCTTTGCCAAGCCAGTGCCAATATAATGATCTTGGCAGAGTCCCGAGTTTTCTGATTACTCTTGGAATTAGCAGAAACAGAGTATACACACAGGTTAGACCCCTAGCCCAGGGCATCAGCAACACATCTGACAGATTCAAGTGACATTTTTTGTTTTCTCCCATTGAACAGGTCTGTAGAGGGTTGACCTCATATGATGAATATGTCCCGTTTGACGGTGTCCTTCACTGACCATTCGTTGGCATTTGTAAACTACCTGCAGAGGTAGTCTGCCAGAACGTTCTGCAAGCCTGGTAAGTGAAGTGCTTCTCAAGTAAATGCACAGCTTCTTGACAAGGGGGGTGGATCTTCCTCTGCCTTGCCTATTGATCTAAAACATTGCTGAGGTGTTGTCCATCATGATCCGAATCATTAGACCTCTCAGAATTGGGAGGAATGCTGTGACAGTTTTCCTGAGGAATCCATAGGGCTTGCGTGTGAAGACTGTCGAGACTGGAGGCGTCTTTCTCCAAAGTCTTTGATAGGTATGGTGGAGAGAAGAGAACTCCTTTGTATACTTTTAGAGGACACTTTCACCAAGACTTCTGGGGGCCATGCTCCTTCATGTCTAGATTATGTCTGTTGGACTGATATACAAATTTCAACCTCTCTGGCATGCAGTGAAGATGAAATCTGGGATGCTGAGAAATGTATGTGCAGGAGGTCATGTGTCCCAGAAGTCTGAGGCAAGCTCCTACCGACGTCTGAGAATGGCCTTGTATATAACTGATGATCTACTATGGCTTAGAATCTTTCCAGGGGAAACCAACACCTCATATGCCCATCAGTAACAGATATTACTGCCTTACAAGGACAGTTTTCAAATCCTGAAGACTTCAGTTCCAACATAAAGGGTGGACCAATACTGGGTGAAGTCTCAGAGAAAAACAGGGTTTTATTTTAAAAAAAGAAATGAAACACGATGTACAAAGCAATCCTAAACTATCATCTGTGGCACTACAACTATTTACAAAAAACAGGAAGGGATTAGAGAGTGAGCAAGAGGCTTGGATACTGCCAAAGTTCTGACTCAGCCACAGGCAGTGAGAAGGAACTGAAGGATGGGTAGGGTTGTCCCACCATTTATGCTCTCGGGCGGGAGTCACAAAGGCATTCAGAGTGCAGGTGTGGGTCCTAACAGACAGTGCTGGGCAAAAATACCCAAACTCGAGTGCATGGGGTGACTGCACACCAACAGGGAAAGATATATGAGCAAGCACTGAATGACTTCCCTACATATCTACGTAAGGATTAGTAATTATGTTCCCAATGCTTCCTCGAAGGATCCAAGAGGAACCAGAGGCTGTGACATGGAGAGAGACAGCCATGGGTTGTTAGAGGGGCTTCACATTTTCCATCTGGTCCTGCTGTGCATGGAGTGGCATTTGTTAAACCCGCTGAGAAAAGGGGAAGCGGCTTAGAAGAAAGACATTGGCAAAAGGTGTGGCACAGGGCTAGTCTGAATTCTGAGAAGTTGCAAGGAGGGCTGTGCAGCAAGTACTAGCAGATGGCTAAGGCCACAGGAAGTCACTGATAATAGCTAGATGCAAGGTGGATTCTGCTGAGGAAATTTGCCTCCAGTACCTCTCCCACGCCACGCTGTGTGAAGAGGTACAGACTGAAGAATACGGCACTATGTAGAGGGGATTCCACAAGCTGACAGAAGGTGACAAAAATGCTCATGATGAGATGAGAGAGGGAAAAAGAAGTTAGCACAAACTACAGCTCTATTGCAGAGACAGGAGGAGTGAGGGAAAGACATCAAACAGGTTCTTGCAGGGATGTACTGTATTGGTGCCACCAGAAAAGCAATGTGTGTATATGCCTGCCTCTGAGCCGAAGTGGGCAAAGCCACTCAGTTCATTTGTCTTGTATTGTATCCGTTCATCTACTCAAACACAATATGCAATTTCCACCCCATTTCCAAAAGAATTTGTGCATTTAATTTTGAGTATTTATTCCCACAATCCACAGAGAAATTTACTGAAAAAGTGTGTCAAACTTGTGCAGCTGAACACTGGCACGTGACCATAGCTTCCTTCCTGTTCTGTTCTGTATTAACCTTTTGGTCATACTGCTAGGCCAATGCTGAGCGGTTTTGAAAAAGCCACCCTAAAAGAAAAAAAGTGAACGTGTTGGAAACAGATGTCATTCTACATCTCTCTCTTATTTCTACTCCCCGTTAAATCACTGAGTGTCTCCTTACCCCATCCCATGTGCACACAGGTACAAAACACGTACACAATTTATTAGGGCGGCAAAGATTTGGTCACCAAACAATTTATTCGGACTCTGGTTTTCAATACAGATATACAAATGACAAAATTTAAAATAGCTTAAAAAGGCAAAAACTTGGAATCAAGATTTATAAATAGTATTTATAAATTCCTTCTAATTATCATCACAGTGGAAAAAACTGTTTGGTAGGAGAAAAAGCTGCTGTAACCTTATGACTTTAAAAAGATACCCCACACAAATTAATTTCACAGCAAGAAACCGAAAAACATGTCACCCAATAATCTAATTTGTAGTTTTACATTTGATATTCCCTCTTTTTAAAATACCTTATAAAAATAAAATGCCTTCTCTGTCAATTTTGTCATCACTTGGTTATAGTTGATTTTTTCCAGTGATTGAATGCAACTAAAATTAGCACTTAGCAATGAACACCAGCTTATACAAATAATTATACCTCAACATTTCCATGCTCTAGTACCATTGCTGATATCAGTGCAGCTCTGGAATAGAGAGCCTGGTTATGTTTCCACTGAAGTCAAGGGCAAAACTCCCATAAACTTCCACAAGAGTAAGCTAGGGGTCACTGTATTACTGCTATGATACAGCCAGCAGAGGAACTCTACGTATTTTGTAGAGCCCCCCCCCAAAAATGGTCTTTTTCATTTTAAACTCTGAGCAATTAGAAGTTGGATATATTGAACAAATACAAAACCCAGCCATCAAGAGATTGATTTAAATTGTAGGAAAGGGCGTTAAGATCTCCTGTGGTCGAATCCAAGCTCCGACACCGACAATCTGCCTCTGGCTAAGGTGATAAGCCTCTGTCTCAATTTCCCCATCTGTAAGATGGGTTAATACTTCATTTTCATACTTACCTACCTCAAAGGATTGTTCTGAAGACTGATGTTTGTACAACATTTTGAGGATGAAAAGCAATTGCAAATATTTCTACTTTCTATGAAGGTAATATGTTTAAATGTAGGTAACAAGTTTAAATGTAGGTCAAATTTTAGCCATTCATACTTTGGCAGTGTTTCTGACATATATAAATAGACTGTGAATGATGAGTTAAAATACTTTTAGTAACAACAAAAGTTAAATGCACACTTGCCAATCTCAAATTTAAAAACAGTTTTTTAGTACTACATTTACAAAAGCTTAGAGGTTCAAGGCTCAATCAAACACTGACAGAACTAAATCAGAATCCTTTGCTGCTACGGAATACCAACTGGCTGGGTTATAGAATCTGTCTGAATGAGATATTTTTTACCATTAATTGTAAACGATAATGTAATTCCATATATTCCTGATTATGGACTATTTTTTGCTTCTGTGTTTATATTCATTATGTTTGCAAGTACAACAGATTATACACACACACACCAGTGAATTTAATTGATAGAATAAATAGCCATGTAAAGAAACATTAAACTCCTTCCATAGCTCAGGAGAAGGAAATCCAGGAGTCCCCCGCACTTGAAATGAAGTTCAATGCAACCATCCAGGTGCATGAGTCACAAACAGGCGTAACTGTGATTGTGATAGCTGTGATAGCAGTCTGGTACTTAAAATTTGTTAGAAGGTGCACTTGTGCATTTGTTACACAGTATGGCTCTGATCCAGCAAAGCACTTAACCGCATGCTCAATTAAGCATGAGAGAGTAGCCTGGTATCACTAGAAATATTTAAACAGGCAAAACTCTTATCTAAAATGATCATAAGAGGGAAATAACTAATTTGAATACTGCTTTGGTATCACCAGTCATTACTCTGGAAATGGCCTTTTGCAGTCCTATTATAACCCCAATGAGAAATCTGATTTCCACTTTCACCACAGATGACACCCTAAGAGGCCTTAGTTTCCTCTAAGCATTTCAGTACAAAATAATAGGCCCGGAGTAGAGAAAACAACTGAACTTCTCTGTGAGCAATATAGGAAATACTGCTATATTGCAACCCTTTCTACAATTCTCTGATCACAGTAAAGAACACACTCAATGAAGGGGGAGGAGGGAGTCAATGAGTCAAATCAGTATTTAAGGTTTGGCATTTGGAGTAAGTTACAGTACAACTATAACGGCAGCAAAATAATCTTGGATTTTAAAATACTTTGACATTAGCAAGAGATTCTCTCCATCACCCACCATTGGCACTGACTAATGGAAAGAAAAAATACATTTAAATAACCAGCTTTATAATTTACAGCTTAAAGGAACATGGGAAGTGTATTTTAACACCTAACTTTTTCCAGCTCTATAATATTGTAATATGTCACCAGGTAACAAATATTCTATTCTACCATAAAATATCAGCAATCACTCCCAGCTTTTAACACATTATACCAGTACAGAAATAAAGCTAAAACCAAAGCTTACCAAAAAGCATAAGTATAAACTTCATACAGTTCACTTTTTGTCTGAAAACATATCCTACTAGTTATCAATCTAGAAGAAAAAAGAGGCCTACACTGCTGGTTAGACTGCAAGCAACAAGGTGCCACAATACAGAGCTTCAGTGAGGGAGCCCATCACACTCCATGATGCTTTAATCTCTCCTGAACAAGAGATTAAAGAGCACAGACCCAAACTTCAGTTTCATTCCCTCATCAGAAACAAGTATTGGATACAAATGAGAAAGACAATACTACATAAATCACTTTACTCAACACTGTACAACTTAAGGGAAAATAGACTTGTGAAGAACAACAACCCTTTTCCCTGTGCAGAACACTGCACCATTGTATGTCTGAAAAATTGTTATATTGCACTAAAACAACCCAGTCTGCGAACGTAACATACATTCATCGATGCCCACATCCATGATCAAAAAATCCTACAAACATATGTTGAAAAGGCAGACAGATTTTCTAAAACCTTTATGGTCTATGATCAATAGAAATGTTTCTTTGTAAAATTCCAATGGAATTTTTTTTTATAATTCACATAACCACCATTCCCAGGGATCATTTCCAGAAGTCACATTACATAGTTATGCCAGTTCACAAAGTGACTAGAAATCAACCATAAATAAATGTGTACCTGACTAGTTTGTCTTTGGCCAAGCTGAGTGAAGTGTGAAAAGTTATCACGATTGATTCTGAAGGTTTAAGTTACATTCTGAAAATCTTTGAACTTTAATAACGTAGAACTTGATCTTCCAAGGTGCTGCATACCTTCGCTCTGATTGAAATCAAAAGGAACTAGGGGCAGTTAGCACCTCGTAAGAAGCACTCAATACCTTGCAGGATCAATCGCCTAGATATTAACAACATAATTTAAAAATCATGCCTAGAAAATAAACTGTGTCCTTGAAACTTAAAATAAAGACTTGCACAAAAAGCAACATTTTTAATCCAGCCAAAATTTTACTGTAAAAACTTTCTTCCCTTGGTTTTGTGCAAAAGGTTTTAGTAGTTGCTAGGGTATGCTATGGATTTAATAAGCTTTTCCTTTCCATCTCAGGGTGCTGGAGGCTGGTACAAAGCCTTCACTGGAGTTCAATAGCTTGTTCTCTTGTTTCTTTTATCATGATTCATTCAAATGGAAAGTTGTTAAGTCTGCAGTTCGAACTGATAGGTGCTTGTTTTCCATTGGTTGATATCTGCATTGAGCATGGTGCGCTCTGTGAAAGTAACATGTCCTTCTGCATCAATGAGAATGACTGTGTTAGTCCTGAAAGAAAATAAGGGAAGAAAAAAATTTTAAACTTCATTTTTGTCTAACCATTTGCACAATAATACTTTAATCTAAATTTTTCCATTAATTTCACTTGACCACAATAGCACCACATAGAAATAGGTCTGAAAAACGCCAATAAAAACTCAGATTTGAAGAAGGACTAACTTGGGTTCCCCACACCCCATTCCACTGAATCAAATTCTGTACTATCTTTCTTCACTGCTGCACTTAAGGCAACAACCACACAAAGCTTCAGGCTGATGGACAAGGAGAACAATATATAGCAGAGAAGACTAATGATAAGCTTTTTAATTGCTGAATATGTTCAAGTCAGTTCTAGCTTGAAAATAAATTTTACCTGGCAGCATTTAGTTGGCATGAATATCATCAGACACACACATCCTTGCTGATTATTTATATCAACTTACTTCTGCATTCTTCCTTTTTGTATCAAATGCCCATACAAATCTCCTCAGCCTTATTGCTCACCCGTCCAGAATACCACTAATCACCACCTGAGGACACAGACGCAAGGTCATACAAAGAACCTCTCCGTTTCTCTTCTGAGGAGCACAGTCTCTCCAAAGAGCAATTTCTGAACATTGAGATGCAAGTCTGCTCTCACCCAGATGTAAAACTGCTGTGTGTAACTCCACTGACTTCAGTGCAACTTCTGATTTACACAGCAAAAAAATCAGGCTTCGCGTGGGAAGGTATGAGACCTTGCAGTCCACCTTAGCCTTGATTACCAGCTCTAATTAGTACAGCCATAAATCACAGATGTGCAGGGACACCTATGTACTAGTCAGCTGTCCCTTATTTCAAACCCAAGTTGACCTCTGTTTTACATGAATTGCATTTTCACACAGGCAATTTAGTCTACCGATTCACTCAAAGGATTGGCAGTCCACACTTCTGAGTTCCATGCCTAATGCTACCACTAATTTTGTGGTGTTGGTCAAATCACTTCTGCTCACCCAGCTGCAAAATGGGTACAACTGCCTGAATGGGATGTTGTGAGGCCTAATGTTTATGAAGAGCTTGGAGATTGCTAGATGAGACCACCTGTACAGTATTAATCAGAACTGAAGTCCTAAATAAAGAAACAGCAATGGTGAAAAATAGGTTAGACTAGTTCTGCTTACATATCGTTACATGTTTGCCACACTCTTCCTACTCTGTCTTATATTGGGGATTTATTCCACTTTGACTCCCACATTCAGAACCATTAATTGTGAATGGCGTGACTCCATGTGTTCTCTCCTAAGGCTAGTGATGTGTTGAGATACTGCAATGGTCATGCACCTTGTCAGCAGCAACGTCTCAACATATGTGAATAGTAATTCCAACGAAGATGAAAAATGTATCTGATATTTTCACGGAAGACAACTCTGAGTGTCTGGGATAATTAAGTCAGCAAGTTTGAGGATTTAAGTTGCCTTATGCTGAGAGTTGGGAAATACTAGACCTGGCATGGTGAACTAAAGCAACTAATGTATTGGGAATAGGTTAAAACTACGTCTCAATATTTAGTCCATAAATATCCAATGCCATTTCTCCTTTCCCTAAAATTGGCAGAGTACAACCAGTGAAACACAAACACAAGTATTTCCCTTCATGTATTCCTTCAGGACTTTAGTACCCAGTAAATAAATAAACAGGTCATGTTTCTGCATGTGTTTTATTACACATCAAAGCAGTACTCTGCATTTTGCAATGGCTTCTCAGTCAGTTCTCTCCAAATCTGTTTAAAAGTTCTGACGTTATTCTTTAAAACCCCCTAGGAAATTAGGACCAGCCATTTCAGAGACTACCTCTCACTCATTTATCCACCAAGACAGCTACAGCAATGGAAATGACATAGCTGACTGAGTCAGTTATTGCGGGGACGCCAGTTTATTCTCCCTGGCAGACCCATATCTGAGGAATTCTCTGCCTCCAGGTATTGGCAGAGCCATAACCTTCACGTTAGGGTGCAAGATATATATTGTGCAAACCTTCTCATAACAATAACTGATTCTCAATGTTTACTCCTTTCTTCCTGGAGGGAGAAAGTGAGAATACCTCACTTAAGAAAGCGAGCACAAATTAAGAGAAGATGGAGGAGACCAAGATTCAGCTGATCATAATAATTCTTAATCTGAATATGGCACCTAGCTATTATATATAGTGAGTTAACTACAATAAATCCCTAATATAGCTAGGCATACAATATACATTTTTCTTTTAGAATCAAGTCTATTTCTCCACTTAGGTAGAAGAGACATAAAAAGGTTTATATTTTTCCATACAGGGTTATGTTTTCTTCACGTTTGGAATCAGAAGTTGAAGTGGGTCAGTATAATGTACTAATACTTTCTGATGTTCAATATAACTCATCACTTGCTAGCAGATCTGTCACTTTGCTAATATGCTGGCTCCTGGAGATAAGCAGAGCAGCAGTAGGCAAAGCTGAGATAAGTAGAGCAGGGTAAAATCTTTCAGGTCAGTATTTTACTCGCCAAAAAATGGAGTTCTGGGTTGACTGAAATTACTCGCAAATTCAGGCTGAATTCAGCAATTGTTTTCAGCTGAAAGTATATAATTTTTTCCCCCCCAAAAGAGAGTCAAAATGCTTCGTTTTGACATTTTCAAAATGAATATTTTGACTTCGTTTTGAAACTATGTTTCTTTTCCAAATTTAGCTAGATTTAAACAAAAAATGGTAAAAATACCCAAAATTAAATTAAAACCAAAAATGAATTATTTTGTTGGTTAAATGACTCATTTAAGCAAGAAACGTCCCAAAAAATTCTGTTTTGGGTCCATCTGAAACGAGTCCCCCCCAGTTTTTTTTTGGTTAAGCCACCAAACTGAAAAAAGAAAAATCAAATATTCGCTCAGTTCTAATGATAAGCCCAGCTGAATGGCTACGACACAAAACTGAATAACCATTGTCAGTTTCCTTTTGCAGCCAACTCCATGTATATAATATTTGCTGCAGAAGGAAACTGAAAAATCCTACATCAGTTTCCCTTTATAATCTGTCACATATAGCTGGCAAAAAGGCAAACTAAATGTTAAAATAAAGGTACAATGGGGGATGGAGGGAAAACAAAGGAAAAGGGGAGAATGAAAAAAGCAAGGAAAAAATAAAATGGAGCTCAAAAATAGAAAAAAAGGATGTGGGAATGAGCAGTGACTACATACTAGATAGATGGGTGCTCCAAAAATGCAACAGACCCCTCTAGTGGTGGTATAATTCCTTCTTTTCCCTGCTATATTCAACTGTGGCATAGGATACGCAAAATACTCCAGCTCATTCTAGAAGGGGAGCCAAAGCCTGGATTTGGTAACCTTAGGAGATTTCAGGTTTCACCTGGTTTCCTGAGGATTGATGAATAGAGGAAGAAAGAGGCAACTGAGAGGCTGCTGCATGCAGTAATTTTGCTGTGGACTACAATGTCAAGTAAAGCATTTTCATGTACTTAGAAGAAGCTGTTGCAGTAACTTGTTCGTGTGTGTGTGTTGTGAGAGGGACAGTGTGATTTTTTGACTCAATGAACTTTTTAAAAATATAAAAAAACTTTCTGAAGCTGAGGTTCTCAACAGGAAGAGGTGGGATAGCAAAAAAACCACACATTTTTGAAAGGGTAAAGTTACTTAACTTTAAGGAAGTTATAGCTAGCATCATTAGTAACTGTTTGACAAATTGTAAAGCAGGTACTGATGGGCATTTCAAGCAATGTCTAAGACACAAAGCTAGGAATAAAAAAAGATCAGAATAGAAGAAGATAATATATGGATTACAAGTGATTAAACTTATGCATAGATATTAAATTCACTGAACAAACCCATTTTATGGTCTACCATGTTAAATTTTATGGCAGCATTTGACTTTAGATATATGTCTTGATACAATAGTTGTCTATTTTGCCTTGAAGTATTTATTTTACCTTGTTCCATATCCCGGGCAACGAACACACACAGCTGCATATTCGGTCAATACAAGTTGCACGTGTTCCTTTCCTTGATCCTCCATTGCGGGATCTGGTAGCTGACTGAAATATAAATAGCACTATTTCTTGCCCAGTATTAACACAAAACAAACCCTCCTACCCTTACTAACTATAATCAACACACAGCTTGATAATGGTAAAAAAGAAAAGGCAAAATGTCAAAATCAAATGTGATTTTTTGAAAACAAACATGAAAAGAAGGGACCAAAGATAAAAAGGTTTGTCAGCTGTTGCCAAGAGAAAATTTCTCAAGGACTTGACCTTTCATTTCATCAGCTTTCTATTAAATATTTTAATGATTTTTGACAGTCTTTCTCCTTTCATTGCTATTCCTTCCTTTCTGTATTTGTAGTGTCTCTTGAAATAAAAGAATACCACTTTTATGGTCAAGTAACTTAAAATACAAAGTGTAAAAAACAAGTATTATTCAAAATGGACTCATGGGGATTTCTTTTGTTTTGGACAGAAACCAGTCTGCAACTTCCAAGAGACATTTGGAGGAACTGGAAAATTATATTGCACAATGCTTAATAAATTTCCAAAGTAAACAAGTCTGCCATGGTAAAGCCGTATTGCAATGGTAAAATGGTATTGAGATTTGCAAACTGTAATTAATGAAACCTCAACACCCTACAGAGAAAGAATCCAAGATCAGAGAGTCCATAGCAGAGCTAAGAATAATACCCAGATTTCCTGCCTTCCACTCCTAACACTAGATCGTGGTCCCCAAATGTGGAAAAAAAAATATAACTCATGATGTCAATGACTGACAAAGCAAATTGAAATTTGTAAAGACAAATTTAAAACTATTTTCTGCACCCTATGCCTGCTTCTCTGGTTCTCTGCCTCTTCCATCTCCATCACTACTCAAGTTTCTGCCTCCCACCATAGGCCAGCTTGTGTCAGTGTCTACCAAAATAAGACGAAGTTCAGCAGCCAGTTAGGCACTCAGCGTGACAAAGAAGAGAGTGGAAGGAGACTGACTGATTCAGTCCTGTTTTTCTAGAGTTCTTCCTGCTCCACAAAGAGATGATACAGTTTGACATGACTTTAGTTACTGCTATTGAAGCCCAGGGTCCCAGATCATGCTAGTTTTCTTTGGGGGAAATATACCGAGTCAGACTGTTTACACAAGTGACGGGAGAGGGAATCACTAAAAACATATAACGCATAATACCAACAGGGGAAGAGATCCTGAGGTGGGTTTGTTATGGGAATTAAATCTCATTCAATAAACCTATTAGATAGCTCACAGAATTAATGCTTATGAAGTGCCAAATATTTCATATGAAAGATATCTTTAGTTCTTAATTCCCATTGGGTGCTTTGAAAAAAATCTCAGCCATTTATTTTAAAATTTTGAACTTTAAAGTTACCTTTAAGACACTCCCCCCTTTTGGAACCAAAGTGATACTCTTGATGTCTATTAGCACAAATGCAAGATCTTGGGTGCATGTGCATTTGAGTTGTGCAGTACCCTACAGGTTGGCTGTCTTACTGTTAAATGAACAGTACAGCACAGCAAGTTTTTTGAAGCACATCAGTGTTTTTCATTTGTAATATCGAGTGCATAGTAAAAATAGCGGAACAGATGCACAACTTAACACTCAGTTCAGTTTTCAAAAGCCCTCATCTTGTCATGAGAAATGTTTCACTTCTTCTGAAGCTTTGAAAATACCACACAAACATACTTAAGTTTTGTTTTAAACCAGATTAAGTTGACAAAAGACAGGGAACTTCAAGTCTTCATTCAAGGAAATGCACATGCTATTCAAGTGGAGGTAGGTGTTTATGTAAGATAACTGCTATGGTCCTATCGAAGGGCTTGGACTAGTGTTTTATGCAAACTCACATACTGTACCTATGGACCAAAATCAGGCTGTATTTACTACATATATGTGTCAAGAGAGGCAGCTAAACAGTGTCACTACTGACTCCTGTCCTGAGCCATCCCAAATCTGTGGCTCGAGCTAGGGCAACATCTGGGGTTAGGAGTTATGGTAAGCATGTTTTAGTTTATCATGATTTATCCTTCCTATATCTTGCATGCTCTACTCCTGCCCTGGCAGGAGTAATCTTTAAGGAGTAAGGTAT
The DNA here is from genome assembly GCF_965140285.1 of Lepidochelys kempii. Lineage (NCBI taxonomy): Eukaryota > Metazoa > Chordata > Testudines > Cheloniidae > Lepidochelys > Lepidochelys kempii. The sequence goes on along the minus strand of NC_136394.1, from coordinate 17,265,129 downwards.
GATAAGTCAGAACACAGATCCACACTAATGCTGCTTTTGCAGTGATAGTGTCTTGTAGGTCTGTATCTGCCTTCAACACACACAAAATCAGATCAGTAGGGCTGGAATTTGTTCCAAGGGGGAAGGGAAGTATATTATTTTACCTTTACTTGACTTTGGTTAATATAAGATGAAGCTTTAGCATTACTTTAACGCAGTTTTTGTAGGTGAGTTTTAAAATGTTTGTACTTCATGTTAAGTAAAATGTGCGTTTGTACTTACGGGTCTTGATTATTCAGCACTTTAATGAGCTCCTGTACAAGGTCTTCTTTGGCAAGGTCCTGACTTTGCTTGATCACCTCTGTGAAAAGCTGCTTTCCATACTGAAGTTTCTTCCATGGAGTATCCAGCAGAGAATTACTCAATCCATAGATTCCTGAATATTGAAATTAATAAATAATCATAAAAACTTGGGGGCAGGTGAGAAAATGTTTGTATTAAGCATTTCTGTGGGGTGAAAAAGTTAACACATATGCAACACAGCCAAAAATATAACATTGCCTCATCCTTCAGGGTTTGAAGGAGAAAATAAATCAAGCCTTGTCAGCAAAACTCATCATAGGCCTTTTGTCATCTTTTCTCAGGAAAATTTGCTTATCTTTAGCACTTACTCCATTCCCACCTACCCTTCCACCATTTCTGCCTCCAATACCGTAGAAGGTATTAACCCATATGGGAAAGAGAAACGTAGTATTCTAATTTAAAAAAAAAATCAGTTAATATAAAGTCTCATTTCCAGATGCTTAACTCTTCATAAAAAAACTATTTCTCTTTGTTTTGGAACACAACATTTTAGTCTGGCAGTTTGCCTGAAAAAAAGCTATGGATCATCACACTAAAGGTACTAAATATTAACTGAATCACAGGATTTTGCCACAGCTATTAATGAAATGTAGGTTGAGATGTGAAATCAGGTGTAATTTCAAGAAAAGATTTTTCCAGGAGGAAGACATTGTAATGGAAGTATTATTATACTGTATAACCTAAAATTGAAAGAAAAACAAAAACAAAACCACGCCTCATAATTGTGACACTGCAGTTACTTCACAAAAATAAAAACCAACAATACTTCCAGCTTTGAACTCCATCAAATAAATGGTACAAGGAATCATTAACAAGAGGCTATATGTTAACAGTTTTAGATTTTAGAAGTCTCATGCATTCAGAGAACAATCCCTATGGATCACTTCCAGCAGCATTCCATCTATATAGCTGCTAGTATATTTTCAGGAGAACAGAACCTTAGAAAGGATTTTCTGGTGATTTACAGTTGTCTCATACAGATTTCATCATTTTTAATCTCATTCAAATGATTCCCTAGCTAATCTTTATAATTAGATATGCTATAAAACGTATGTCCTGATACTAGGCAAGAGATTAGAGCTCTCCTAGCACACATTAGGGTATGGTTATGTATTCCACAGTGTTAAAATGAAGTGATTTTATTTGTTTCTCAGTTTTATACTAATCCTCATCTGCAGCAATTACTGTAAACCTCTGGTTTGGTAATTTATGGCAAGGTATCTTTCGAATTACTTAGTACATTTTGCAATCTCGTCTATCCAGTTTATTCCTTTTAATCACATAATTCACTTTTCTCTCTGATGTGACTCTTGACTAGTTCTGCACTCATTGATGACAGCAGGGAAATTTCTCCTCAATCGTGCCCTACATTTCCTGGCAACAATCCAAGAGAATAAGCACTGGCTGAACAATGTAAAGATCCTCCAAAACTCAGTTCTCCCTTAGGAGGCCACATCTACCGAGAATGAACTCTCTGTTGATATGTGGAGATCAGGAATAGCTCTGCTACATTCTGCAGATACCTGGTTTTTATAATGCAATTATTTTTTAAACCGCAACATGAAAGAAAGTTGCTAGTCTTTCCGAACAGTATTAACACACACACAAAAGACAGTCTATTAAAATGTCGAGTCCCCACTTTTGTTACTGGCTAGGTTACCCCAGATTCTGAAGCGGTTTAATCAAAGAAATGGAAGAGATTATATATACATTTTACCCATGCTATCATCCTGGCTTGTTTTCTTTCTACACGCTAACGTTTCCCTGTCAACAGCTGCCACTGTGACAGTCATGCTTTCATCTGGACGAGCATGCCAGAGATTGGCACAGAGGGATTACACAGAATACAACAAAGCAGTCACTGGAGACCATGCATATCACTACACATAATATCCATGTGCTCCAGGATTAAGACCCCCAGTTCTCTCCCCAAACAGTGCCACTGTCACCCTGCCTGACTGTTTTTATTATGATTAGCGATTACATTTTGTGCTCCTGAAAGCAGGGGCTTGACGCATAGCGAAGACAGGCACTGCAGAAGCTTTTCCAAATCCTGGCCTGCAACAGTTTTGTTAATCTGGTTCTGGGTTCCTCTAGTGCAAAACAGGCCAAACATTCTGAAATGTGTCAAACTAGATGGTGGTCGTGCAGCGTGAAAGATACATGGGCAAGCAGATTGCCAGCAAATTTGTTTGCACAAATCTTTATTTCAAAGATTTGGGAATTATCAGCCCTTTTGTTGCTGTTCAAGAGGATGTGTTTTAAAGGAGTTATGTTATAAATCCCTTTTTAACTATTTGCTTACAGAGAGTATCTCATTAACCTCGTGAAAGGCAAAATAAAGATGCCATCAGCATTAAACAAAACACAGAGCAAACTGTTCTTAAAAGCTACATTGTTCAGAATGGTTATTTTTGACCATTCAAAAAAAAATTCAGTCTTTTGGTGTTGGAATTTTGGATTCATATTTTGTAATGTTTACTCATACAAGGATGAGTACATGTTCTGTCAGCAAATTTAAGGATTCAAATAAAAAGAAGTGTTATTTATTACGTAATTGTGACAACATACGCCAAATTGCCCCCAAAAAAGCATGGGGGGGATAAATGTGAGAATTAGCAGTCAGAGAATAAATTTTGAAGGTACTATACTAAAGGGGGGATTTTTCAGAAGTGCTCTGCATTTTCCTAACATGCTGTTACTTAGTACTTGTAGTGCCTAGAAGTCCTAGTCATGACCTAGGGCCACATTGTGCTAGGCACTGTACAAACACAGAACAAAAAGACAGTCCCTGCACCAAAGAGTTTACAATCTAATTATAAAACAAACAGATGGAGACAGACAGGCCAAGTGGGGAGTACAAAGAAACAATGAGACAATATTGTTCAGCATGATGTTCAGCAGTGGTCTCAGCACACCAGCAGCCTAATCATTGTCAAGTTTTTTTTGTAGTCATCATGACACAGAAGAGGTTTAGGGGATAATGATTTTGTAGATATTTATGGGGCACTCATTCCTCCCAAATGCAAGTAGCAGCTTGTTCGAAATTTGACAAGTAGGTCAATTGTAGGCATGGGTCAACATCTTGATAGTAAGTGACAGATGATAGCCGATGTCAATAGGAGAAACTCTGCTTCCAGTTATGTTAGTGGGAGTATTACCATTGATTTCTGTGAGAAGTCAAAGCTGAGCGCTTTTGAAAATATCACCTGTAGAGACATAGGCCTCAGTTCTGCAGTGATATTAGCATGGGGATAACCCCATGGACTGCAGTGGGGCTTCACCTGCATGGAAACAATTGTAGGACTGGGCCATACCATGAACTTATTAACTAACACTTCATTTATGAGTTTTCACAAAAAAGGATTTAAAATAAAAATGTTAAAAAACACAGAATGTGCCATAAAATTAAAAAATTCAATTACTTAAATATGTCTTATCCTCTCGGATTTTTCCTCTTTAATAACTAAAAACTTAGAGCAAATAAATACACATTTCACTTTTTTAAACAGGGCAACAATAATATTCACAACTTTATAAAATAAACCCACCAGCATTTAGGAAGATAGGTTCTGATTCTCCTTTGTTTCCATAGTAGCAAATTACATCTCCGTTGATGGTGCTAAAAAAACAAAAAAAAACAAAAAAAAACAAAAACTTTTTCTCCTTGTGAAGTGACAACTCATATCTTTGATTAAGTTCTAATTTCCTGCAACCTTCAACACAGCAAGACATTTTACCTATTACCACTATCTGGCTATACAGCTCAGAGATCAGATGATTAGTTATAATCATGCTCCTTCCCTTTACAATCACAGGTGAAATACTTGTATTAATCTCACTTTTAAATATCATTGTAAAAAAGCTAATAAAAACTACAAAAATACTGCAAAGGATGCTTTGCAACTTGGCTTAGTGAGGGGTGTGTGTGTGTGTGTGTGTGTTTTCTAAATCAGTGGTTCTCATCCAGGGGGTATGCATACCCCTGGGGGTACTCGAAGGTCTTCCACGGGGTACATCAACTCATCTAGATATTTGCCTAGTTTTACAACAGGTTACATAAAAAGCACTAAAGGTCAGTACAAACTAAAATTTCATACAATGACTTGTTTATACTGCTCTGTATACTATACATTTCAGTGTAAGTACAATATTTATATTCCAATTGATTTATTTTTATAAATATATGGTAAAAATTAGAAAGCAAACACTTTTTCAGTAATAGTGTGCCGTGATACTTTTGTATTTTTATCTGATTTTGTAAGCAAGTAGTTTTTAAGAGAGGTGAAACTTGGGGTACGCAAGACAAATCAGACTCCTGAATGGAGAACGGTAGTCTGGAAAGGTTGAGGACCACTGTTCTAAATATGCAAAGATTCCATTACTTGGTAAGTGTTTTGTTTGTTTTCTGGCTGCCTGACTTAAAAAGAACAATCCATTGTGGAAAACAACTGCACTTTTCTATAATTTCATTTAAATCTCCAGTTTATTCTAGAAAGCAGGGGACTGTGGGCCATTTGACAAGTCATTTTTATACCCCCTCATTAGAAACAGGATAGGACATAATATTGGTCTCTTAAAAGAGAAATGCAGCTGCAGGCTCCTTTCAGTGAACTGCAGCTACTGGCTGCGTGAACTCTCTATATTTTTAATATAATTGGATGCACAGTGTAGTAGACACCTTGAAATAATGTCTAGACCAGAACTTTTCAGGGCAGTCCTACAATATAGCTAATGAGAATGCTTTTGCTTGGCAAGGCTGAGATCAGCATATCTATATAGAATTCGGGTCTGCCTGAACAAATCTGCTTTTTTAAATAGCCTAGCAGATGTAGGCAGCATGTCAAATTCAAGCCAAGTGACAAGGAAATCAGGCAAGTAATCAATTTTCAAGATTTTTCTCTCTTATGGAGGAGGGAAGGAAAAAAGATCATAAGCTGCCATTAGATTATTCACTCTCAGTATCCTTCATTCCCTTCTGCTGACATGTAAAGGCAATTCCTCAAACTGCTATCAATTTATTGGTCTGGACACAGCTATGAGATCATATCAAGCTGTATTTCACTCCAGTGATTTACTTATTATTTACCATGAAAACAGGCATTACTCTAGTCACCAATAAATTAATTACAACTGTACTGGAGACTTTAATTTATTATATACAAACCTCAGAAACGTTACCCTCTGAGACAGTTTCTCTTTTTGGATTAAGAGCTTTCAGCAAAATTGAATATTGTACGAGGAGGAAGCAGTATAGTACAGCTGATGACCCATTTCTAGTTCCTTGTTTTTCCATCAGGTAAAAAGACAGGCACCAATAGCTTGATGCAAACATGTATCAACAGAGGAAAATCTCATGAACAAAAAACAGTGTGCTGGAAGTTAGGTTGCCTGTGCATAAATTAGTAGCTGGTACATGAACCTTAGTAACCACTGAAATTGTTCTTTTGTTCAGCTATTAATAAATATTCTTCTCAGGAAGCTATAGTGCAAGAGATAGTCTAAACTTTCCTTCCCAAGACCTGGGGGGTGGGAGGAAAGGGGACGGAGGAAGTGTAAGTTCTAGGACAGAAAAAGAAAAAAGGCAGGAGGGAGACAAAAACAAGCACAAAAAAAATATAGTTTCTGGCCCTATAAATGACTGAGTATTCTGGGTGTCTGGCGGACGGATGATCTGGTAGGTGAGTGTGCTGTAGGAGGTGGTCTTTAAAACTGACCTATTTTATTTTACCTTCTGCTATTAGAAGAACACTACGTAGACCTTTTCCATTGTTTGTTCTAATCTTAAAGTCTTAAGAAATGTGAATATTTTCATCAGCATTTTGAATTAGGGGCTTTATACACATTGGTAAAGTGCAGCTCCCCAATCCTGATGGCAGTGGTGTAGGTGGCTTCTTTTTCTGTTGGGGGGAGGGGACATCAAAATCCAAGATGATGTTCTTCATGTATATGACCAGGCCGTAATTTGGATGGTAGTGGCTAGTCATAAAGTTGTAACCATGGATATGGTAGCGGCTAGCCTGCTGGTCATTGGAGACGTGGGTTTCTTGGAGCGTAAGAACGTTGATGTTATGAATCTTCAACATGTTTGTGAGATATTTGCACTCCACCTGGGAAAGTCCCTCAATGTTAAACTGGAGGATCCTTGTTCCAGAACCTATCTGGCATGTTACTTGGCCCTGAAGAGGGCCATTATGGTGGCTTGAGTTGTTGCTCTGAGATCATTGATCCATGTTTGGTCGCCAGGTTGATGGCATTAATCATGATTTCTCACTTAACAGAGTGGGCTGCACGAAGGCTGCCTTCTTCCACCTCAAGCCAGCATTCCCGAGTGCACCAATCCCAGCCCTATACATTGGCAACTAACAGCCACCACACTACGTGGGGCTATAAAGTAAATGAAGCCAATGGTGAAGACCTCATGGACTGGATGGCCACAGAAGAACTGCAACTGGTCTTTGATCCCAAACAGAGAGCAACTTTCTGTTCTGCTCGCTGGCAACACGATTACAAGCCAGACTTCACTATTGTTTCCAAAGATCAAAGTGGGAGTACGCTTCAGCCATCCTGCAAAATACTTCCCAACTTCCCCAGCTGCCAACACAGGTCCATTATCACCCACGTCAGCATAAAAAATCCTCATGATTCTGTCAAAACAAATCCCATGGTGGAGCCTTGCCAGAGCCAACTGGGATTCCTATAAGGAAACTGTCAAAAAAAATGACCTTTTGCAGCAACACTATGTGACACGACCCAACACTGACCTATCTCGGAGGAAAGCTGGATTGCACATTCACCTTCCACGACTATCTGAAGAAGGTAGTTTCCAAAATGAAGACAAGGGTCAACCTGGTCCAGAAACTGGTAAGCACAAGCTGGGGAGCTTCATCATCAGAGTTACAGACATCAGCAATGGCCCTTGTGTACTCCGTAGCTGAGTACTGTGCACTAGGATGGATCAGAAGTGGCCATACTTTACTTGTTGATGTCCAACTGAACACTGCAATGCAGTGCATCTCTGGAACCCTCAAGTCAACCCCAACATTTTGGCTGCCAGTGTTGTCACACTGTCACACACTGCTCCCCCATGCAATCACCGCAATGCTGCAACCCTTCAGGAATTCCCAAGGATCGTGGAAAATGAACGTCTTCCCATCTACCAGGACCTTAACAACGACCCTCTCCACCACCTGACGTCACATAAGCCCTTTTGGACCCATGCATTTAACCTTCAACAATGCAATTAAAACCCTGATGAAGCTTGGAAAGCCAAATGGAATTCACAAGAAGTCAAAACAAAACACCTCATGGAAGACCCAATATAGACAATCCTTGGCTTCGATCTCCCATGAAGTTCATGGGCAACCCTAAATTGTATCAGCATAAACCATGCCAGATGCAGATACTTGCTGCAAAAATGGAAAATTTAATACTCTCCAGTGTGCAACTGTGGTCACCCTGAAAGGACCATGAAGCATATATGTCCAATTCATATGTCCAATGAATGCCCAATTCACAAAAGGAGGAAGGAGGAGGAAGGAGGAATCACAGCAATACACTTTGCTACTCTAGACAAAATTATCGGTCTTAACCATGTAAAATTATAGTTGTTGCTCTACATTTACAGCAGTCATACGAAGAAGAATCATCAGCGTTTTTCTTTTCAACATTAAGATACCAGTTCAAACCCAGCCCAGGTTAATAGGAAAAGAGTTGATATAATCTCATGGCTGTTTGGGGATCACTCCAGTTCTCTACAGACAGATGTCCACATCAGAAAGACATGACAACAGGCAGCCTCAGCAGCGCATTGTTGATTGATCACTCCCTCACCCCTGTGGAAGTGCTGCTGCCACTTAAGCTGCACCTCTGCTGTGCATGAGGACTTTGCAAGAAAAATGCTAGAAAAGATTAATGAGTGCATTGCTGGTAGAATGTGCCAGAGTGAAGTTCCTGTATTTTTCTATTTAAATTCAAACTTCACACTTTCCCATTCATAAATTAACATAGCTGTTTTCACAACTTATTCCCTGCTTACAGAGCCATTTGTTTAGTGGCAGGATATCTGAAGTCGGACCATCCCACAGCAGTTCTTTTTCCTTATTTTTATGGACAGAAAACATGCTTAAACCATTTTAGGGAACTATGCTTTAGTTTAGGGAATCATGCATTAGGGGCTTGTTTACAATTGGAAATTTACTAAAATAGCTATTGCAAAATAATTATTTCATGTGAACACTCTTATTCTGGATAGCTATTTTGTTAAATTTCTGTGTATAGATAAGTCTTAAGTTTGTGTATCTACCAGGAGTTAAATCATCACTCCAGTGTGGTTTTTTCCTGTCCATACAGGGAAGAGTAAGCATAAATAACTGCCATTCATCTTAATGGGTAAACTCAAATTTTTACTCTGTCCTCCCTACACTCTCCAGCAACACCACTTCAGCAGAGAACTATGGAAAGAAGGGCTCTCTACTACCACTCTTCATGTTTCACTAGGGCCCCTACTACCACTCCAAGTCCTCTGTTAACTTCGGTAAGGGCTGAGTACTTTTCTGTTTGACAGATTCTGGCCCACCTAAATAGAAATGATCTATGGAGTGGGAAGCCCTATCCTGCCCAAAATGAGGTAGAGGGGGCCACCACCAGCCCAGATGGTAGTTTGTGTGTATGACTCTTGACACCCAAGGAGCAACGAGGACACAGTGACTCCCCCACATTTGTGGTGTGCTTAGATTTTCAGATGGACTTAATCTGGTCACAACCATTGATGCAGTTCCATTAATGACAGTAATAACGATCCTTAGAATAGACAGGGCTCCTGTGTTTTTACCACTGTCACCTAACCCTGCTTAGAACAGGTCTAGACAACAGTAGCAAAAATGCCATTGAAATTTAAGAACTCTAATGTAGACACAGCCCATTTTATACAAGGTTAATTTTGCAACGTTGATATGACCAAAAAACCCCAAATCTAAAGTTTTAAGCTGCTGTTATTCTACATGAAGAGTGGCTATAGAATGGTCTCCCTGGCTATTAGGAACAGAGAACTTTCTCAGGTTATAGCAACTTTAAATGTTGTGGCCAACCTTGATATTGTCTCTAACTCTAGAGATTTTCCTTTTAATATATGGATTTAATTAAGTGACAAAATACTAGGCTTTTAAATTACAATTTTCACAGAAGACATTCAAAATTTGCTGACAAAACCAGAGAGTCAGAACTCCCTCTCCACTTACATTATTGACAGATAATACAAATAGCATTTATTTTCCTGACAGCAAACAGTTATGGGCAACTACTTCCAACTTACTAAGACTTCTCTAGAATTGAACTCTAGGAAAGTTAATTAAAATAGAGCTCAATATTGTGTCCAGCTGTATTGGCATGACAGTACTCAGCACACTGAGCTTCTGGGCGCTGCTGTTATATAAATATTAAATACATGTTAATAGTAAATTATTAAGTCTTCAAGTCCTACCATATTATCAGATAAATTACTTTTGTTACCTGTTACAAATGACTTCAATACTGACAGCAACTTAGAAACTTCTGTAATATCAACAGTTTCAATGCATTTATATAAGGTTTGATCAAACTAAACCGAGACATGAAAAATGAGAATTCCTCTACTATGGTGATGGTCCCAATATGAAATAACTAGCTGTATCGCCTGGAGACCATTGTCGGGTCTCATCTGGAACATTTTATACTGCATGACATTGAAGAGTTAAGAGTCCAGACTGACAAGATTAATTTCACATACATAGGGATTGCTTTACAAGGAAAGTCTTTAAGAACTTAACATGTTCAACCTAAAAAACCTGCAAGAAAATAGACTTGTGGTTTAAACACACCTGAATGGAAGTAGATCCCATGAGTAACTGGGTAGGAATCAGTTCCTACTATGAGAGATGAAATAGGCCTCAGGTGCAATACAGAAAGGGATTTTATACTCACAGAAACACATTAAGTATCGTGCAGACACAATAAATTGACCCCTGCTGGATCGATCGCGGCCCGTTGATCCAGTGGATAATGTAGACAAGCCCATTGTGATATGCAACAATGGAGGTCAGCAGTGTCACATTTCAATCTAGACTATATGCTGCATCTAGTTATTAATATTTTGGGGTATTTGCTGAAAACTAGGCATTGTTTTTGTGAGGCAGAAGATGGATTATAGGCTGCTATGATTCTTCAAGTTTCTCTTTCTAGGTTAGATACTATACAAGTAGTAAGCAACTGTACTTAGTATTACCATGCACTAAAGTGTTTGAGGGATTTTGCAGAGGAAAAAAAATCTCGATTACACTATGTGATTCTACTATGAGACTATTTAAAAAAATACAACAGTAATACCCTCAGTTAAGCCCTTCAATTACCCTTCGCCTAACTACTCCTCTGCCCCATTCCTCTTTTACATCTTTTCCCACTCTGACTACTGTCCCTTGTCGTCTTTGCTGACTCCTGACTCTTTGACTCAATGTGCCTTTGCTCATTGCCACTTATACTTGAGCATTCAGCTAATGCTTCTCCAAGCCTTCTTCCCCTTATCTCCTTGAGAAATCTAAAAATCCAATATTCCATGACTTTCCAGCTATAAAGATCATTATGGTGTATTATGTTGTAACTCCGTTAACAGCTTTAACTACTGATCATATTTTTCTAACTATAGTACTACCCAAGTAACAACATGCATCTTGGGTCAAGTGCTTGATTTGCTAGAGCATAAAAGTTGCTCATTGCTACATTGTTTTCTTAAATTACAGTGCTAATTTTAAAATTGAATCTCAGCTAAAAAAAGAAAAGGAGTACTTGTGGCACCTTAGAGACTAACAAATTTATTTGAGCATAAGCTTTCATGAGCTACAGCTCACTTCATTGGATGCATTCAGTGGAAAATACAGTGGGGCGATTTATATACATAAAGAACATGAAACAATGGGCGTTACCATACACACTGTAACGAGAATGACAGGTGAGCTATTACCAGCAGGAGCGCGGGGGGGAAAAAAACCTTTTGTAGTGATACATTGGTCAAACTGGACAGTCTCTACGTAAAAGAATAAATGGACACAAATCAGATGTCAAGAATTAGAACATTCAAAAACCAGTTGGAGAACACTTCAATCTCTCTGGTCACTCAATTACAGACCTAAAAGTCGCAATTCTTCAACAAAAAAACTTCAAAAACAGACTCCAACGAGAGACTGCTGAATTGGAATTAATTTGCAAACTGGATACAATTAACTTAGGCTTGAATAGAGACTGGGAGTGGATGGGTCATTACACAAAGTAAAACTATTTCCCCGTGTTTATTCCCCCCCGCCCCACCAGTCCTCAGACTGCTTAACTGCTGGAAATGGCCCACCTTGATTATCACTACAAAAGGTTTTTTCCCCCCACGCTCTCCTGCTGGTAATAGCTCACCTTAAGTGATCACTCTCATTACAGTGTGTATGGTAATACCCATTGTTTCATGTTCTCTATGTATATAAATCTCCCCACTGTATTTTCCATTGAATGCATCCGATGAAGTGAGCTGTAGCTCATGAAAGCTTATGCTCAAATAAATTGGTTAGTCTAAGGTGCCACAAGTACTCCTTTTCTTTTTGCGAATACAGACTAAGACGGCTGCTACTCTGAAACCAGCTAAAAAAAGGTGCTTTTCACTTTTTGTCTTTTCAATCGCCAATCTCAGTGTTTTACAAAGTCATGCATCATTATTTTTATGTTACAGGCAGGGAAACTGGGGCACAGCTAATTCAAGTTACTTTCCCAAGCCAATGGCAGAGTTGAGACTAGAACTCAGAGCTCCCAAATTCCTAAACCAGATACATCTAATAAAACTTAAAAAAAATCAAATACATGGGCACCTCAGAGATGACCAGGAATACTGGCAGGGGAGATCAACTGAGAAACTCTAACTAACAGCAATTTAGAGCGGGGGCAGAAAGAGGTGGGGGGTGGCTTGGGGAAAGGGGTGGAGTGGGCACAGGGTCTGGGATGGAGCGGTGGTCAAGGACCCCTCGGAAACAGAGCAAGTTGGCGCCTATGGATGGGAGAGTCCTCATTTGCGCTATACTGGAAGGATTTCAGATCAGCATTTTAGAAGAAATCAAAATCATGACTTATTTTGATCTACAGCCCAAGATTATTTGGTTTAATTTCCCCCCAAAAACAGATTTTTTCCCATGCATTAGGAAAGCATACATTGCTTGCACTGTAAGGTATACATGACCTGTCCTATCTTAATTCATCAAAATTATGGCTGCAAATTCAGTAAAGTTGTTAAAAAAATATAGTTTCTTCACTGAGGTTACAATTTCCCTTTTCCTTACTTGGAATGTCTGTATTAGGAATATTCAGTTGATCTTTAACAAAGGGGTTGAAGCAATGAGGGTGGTAAACAAGAGACAGGATGAAAAAAGCTTTCTATTTATAATGGAAACATGCAGGTTTTTTGCCCCCCCTTCAACATATCTCCAGTACATATAAATCCTATTTATGGAATTTGGTGGATGCTGCAAAAGATTGTTCTTCACCTTCTATTAGAGACACAATAATAAGGACAGACTTTAGAAAAAATTGTAAATTATTTTATGACCAACTGGTGTATGTGCTTTGGCAATATCATTACTATTTTAAAAAAAGAAGCAACATGGTATTTTCCACAGGTTAGTGAAAGCTCTGCTGAAAACCAGAGCCAGAAGAATAATTTATAAGGAATAACTTGATGAATTTCCTCTTGTTTCCTAGATGGCAATGACAAATTCTCAAGTTATAAATTAAGCAATTTTCATCTGTAGTTTGTCCACGAACAGTTGAACTAATAGTCAAGATTCAAGCTGTTCTGATTGGACATGTATCTTTTTAAATTTTCTGGTTAGATGAGCTTACTTTGCTGTTTCAGAGAACATTTCTGTCAGCACACTTGTTTGCAAGAATACTTGCAAACCAAACCAAAAAACAACAACAACAACAAAAACCCAAAGACCATGAATAGTCAAAGTTGAGGACGTTTAAAAAACAGACACAGGAACTGCTGAAGCGTTCTTTCAGGAGTGACACAGCGATGAACCTCTATTTTCTTCTCCTGTTACTAGCTCCTCTGATCAATTGCTGGGATATTGTGTAGATAAGCCAGATGGGCTCTGTGACAACCTCTCTGGCGCCAAGCATGAGAGCCATTGACTCTCAGATGATTTTGTACTGGGTGGATTCAGTCTGTTTCCTGAGGATGGCTGTTTTATGGCTTCCCGGAAACCTTGATCCACGTCATATTTGACTGCGTAAAGCAAGTAGCATATCTGAGCTGAGAAGACTTATGGGCATTAACAACAATCAGGCAAGAGGGAGAAAGTGTCAGCCATTTTTTAAAAAATCCAGTGGTCCCCATTTAGAGGGACCCTCAAACCTTATCCTTTGAGGGAAGGTGATTGGGAAGCTGCTGGCCATTCACTTCCAGAAGCCCTTGAACCCTGACAACATCCTATGTCATTTCCACTTTGGGCTTCTTCTGAGGAAGGATCTGTACTTGCTGGGACTGTAAGTCTTTGCTCATTAGTTTTTAGATTAGGGCCAGCTCGCCATTTGGGCCAAAGTAGACCTCAGCAGCTTTTGATGTGACTCACCACATTCACTGAAAGAACAACCTAATGAACATTGTGGTGGGTCTGGAATTGCCCTCAAGTCATACCTAGAAGATTGGCTTCTGTCAGTCAGTGGTGACAGACCAACATTAGCAATCACAGAGGAATTTGATTTATGGTGTTCCAAGGATCTCTCCTAACTCTTTAGAAGGAGATTCAGTACACATACTCAAACCTCGCAAGTGAAATCCTTATAAACATGTGGTAGGGTTATTAGTATTGATATATAACTCTTGCCCTATATCTACTGCATGTTTATCTCCCTCCTGGAAGAATGCTTGGATAGTATTGCCTGTTCTCAAGCCTAGGAAAATAGAATTCTTGCTTAGAAATTATTATGAAATTTCATGTCCCCGGCTACTGAGGAAAATGAATGGATGAGTCAAGTTTTATGGTCTAATTATCAAACACACACTTTCTATAGAAATCTCACCTGAATCGGACATCTACAAAGCATTCTGTACTCAGGTAAGGAATATGCAAAGGCTGAAGCCATATTTCTCTCAACTGTAATACCTATTGTGAGGATCACAGAACCAGATTATTGCAAGTCCCTCCTAAAAAGACTCCCAGCAGTGCTTCTTCTCATTCAGATTACATTAGCACATTTGTGCACAGCTTTGAGAGACTGATTATATTACATCCAACTTGCACGCTTTATATTGGCTGTCTAAGAAATGGATTGGCTAAACTGATACTATTTTAAAGCCCTTAACTATGCACGTCTACATCGTACTTGAGACCTTCCTGTGAGTCTTACACTAAATGGTACTTTACAAGGAACCTACCACCAGACCTTAGTTTGGCAGGCAATTGTAATATGGTCTGACACACAAGTGCTGGTAGGTTCCTAGTCTCCATTTCCTGACCTGAGTCACATGGCATGGCCCAGGATTACAAAACGTTACACCTCTGACCATATCCATTGGCTCTAGTAATTAGATCTTCCCTCTTCAATTGTTTAGAAAAAGGAATACTCTACTATACCATTTAGTTTAGCTCTCATGTCACTAACGTGATGTTTTATGAAAAAGCTGTTATTGCTTAGAGTGTTGGTATTTCATAACTAAATAAAATGTTTGGCAAAAAATCAAATGCAAATAAAACAACCAAAACCAATTGAACTAACACAGCCTATTAATAAGTACAGAAAAAAGTCACCTAGGATACAGGTAAGAGGAGCAAATCCCTACATGACAAAGGAGAAGATTATTCTGAAGACATCTCTCAATTACTAGCTGAGCCTCAATAGTATTCTGACCACAATTCTTTTTTTCTAAAATGTTCTTTCTGCAATGGCTCATTGTATCACCAAGAAGAATCCACCTCTGCAGCCTGTATTTGCTGCTTCTGAGTTTCCGACCATCAGCAAATGGGTGGGCATGTGTCAGCACATGACCAACAATCAGTAGCATTCAGTGCGGTCATAATTTTAGGCAGCAAATGCACATCCTACATTAACCAATAAGATGAACTCAAGCCAGGAATTTTTAACCAAAATTACTATTAAAAGCAGTGCAAACACATTGTACTACCACTCTTTCTATGTAGTTCTATTCCTGAACTTGTTGCCCACATCCCATTAACAGGTTCTGTGCATCAGTGGAAGCACAAATTGCTATAGCAGACTGCTAGATGATATTTTAAAAGATAAGTAATAGGAGTGCCATAGGCTACATTAATACTAGAACTGATGAATTTGCCATCTACAGAATGTAGCTATGTAGTCAAGAAAATATGGGAAACGAACATATTTCCTTTTTATTTATTTCTCTATTTTCTTTGTAAAATAACTCAAATTTGACAGATGCAGCAATGAAACAAATGAATTTCAGTATGCATATCCCATTATTCATTGTGATAGGTTTTCTTCTGGCTATTTAGTATATCTATGTTTTTGTATAAATATGAATTCCTTACAAAGAAATGCTGGACGCAGTAGAAGATCTTATTAATAAAAAAAACTTGAATTCAGCTAGAGGAGCGCAGCGTTCTCCCCTTGAAGGCAACATAAATAAATGTGGTGCTCAATAAAAAGACAGAATCACTTGGACTATTTTACAACTCCTTGGAGATTTTTTGTGTGGGCTACTGGATTATCACACTTTTTTATATTGTAAATATTTCATGGGCTGAGAGAATAAGGCAAAATTCATTAGTACTGATCATGGCATTATGATGTGTAATATCATAGTACATAGATCAAAAGTACAGGAAGGTATAATGTCTTTTTTAAAAGGCACCAACCATTTTAATGGCTGTTTTATTATTGTATAAACAATATATTTTCAGATTACCAAACCTGTAAACTGTAGTAGAGGGGCTTTCAGGAAAAAAGATCAGAATGATTCATCTCCCCAGGAGCCTGAACAGGAAAAGAGAACTAAGTTTTAATGGAAGGGGATGAAAATGGAGAAAACAGCCCTTAAACACAGCTATAAGATAAGCCTTATCATAAATGAGACCTCCTGCTGAATAAGAAGTCATTACTGCCTTCCTTTACTGATGGCTTTTTGTGTGAAAAGAATATTAATATCTACCATCTGCTTTGAGATTCTTGTGACTGAGTAATGCAGTAATAAGATTCCCTGGAGTTTAACAAAAAAAGATGGGGAGTACATAGAAACCACAAGGTCACTAATTCAAGACATCTGTATCTTATTGTTTCTACATTCCACATTTTCCCAGCTATGCATTTTCTATTACACATACCTCAACCATAAAGTTGCTGCTGCCACCTTATAAGGGGAATTGTTTTGTCAAATAAAATAAGATTGAGGTCTTTCAGGAGAGTTTTTAAATGGAGATGCTTCCAAAGTTTAGCTGAATGTGCCAGTCAGCTACTCTTTCTACTCTCATTTGGCTCTGACAGTTTTTTCCCTACTGTTTACAGCTACTCTGTACTGGAGCCCAGTAGCAGAAGTCAAGATGAAACATCATTGCAAGCACGATCATGAAAATAGCACAAATGCTGGACAGGACTTCCATGGGGCAAGAAGCCTCAAACTCCCTCCCCTTTTCCCCACGAGCTCCACAAATATCAGTAACAATTGGGCTACGGAAGCGATAAAGATGCAATTAAAATGATTGCAACCTCAAAATGCAAGGCAGCCACATTTCTTATAAATCTCAGATATGACAGTAGCAAAACAAACAAAAAAGAAAAAACCCAAACCTCCACAAAACATATGCTAGTTTAGATTCCCTCCCTCCTTAAATATAAGCAATAACAAATATTCTAGAAAGCATAAATCTTAAAGTGATATATGGCTGCACAGCAGCTGAAAGCTATTCAGAATTTATCATTCAGAATTACTTCCTGGACCCTGCCTCCACACTCAGGGCAGCTCCATGTTGCAATCAACAGTAATGTAACAAAGTGAAAAGTAATGAGGAAATAAAGTTCAACACAGGGCATGGTTATCATGAGATAACCATACCCTGGGGACATCATGAGCTCTAATCTTCTAACAGGATGAATATTTTACATGTAACAATGCAGCCTGGATTGTTTTACAGCTAACATAACAGTGTGAATGCATATTTTCTGTGCAAGCAAAAAGAGATGAAGTTGGCAGTTTAAAATGCTGAACAGAAATTTCAGCTGAGCTGTGTGGTTCACACAGATTAATCTACTTCTTTAGAATGTTCATGAGGTCATCAGAATGCTCCCTTTCTGTTCGGAATATTTTTTTGAAAAATACTTGGCATTTTTATACACTATTGTACATACACTACCAACAAATAAAATGACTGAGAACGTACGGTCAGATATTCAGAGCACATAAAACATTGCTCAGTGATTTTGCTGGCAGAGTTTCAAACAATACCAGTGTGGTGGTGGTCTGTTTTTTTTTTTTGGGGGGGGGGGGGGGGAGCCTGAGGCCAGGGAGAAAAGAGATCAGTTCTTTCATACTCAATTTCAGATTCTTTTTCTTCCTACCCATGCTGGTGCATGGGATGCTCCAAACTCTCAAATAACTAAGCACTCAAACATCAGAGTGAACAATTCAATAAAGGTGGCACAGCAGGACCACAGACAGCTGGGTCCCTGCGTTCATCATTAAACCACAGGGCAAAGTGGCTTTACTGTGCAGAGGTGGGGATAGGATGAGGAATGTAAGAAAGCTCACAGAAAATCAAACACAACACCTGACTCTCCTTCCACTTGCCCAAAGCCTTCTGTATTATTCCCATACTGATCCCATTCTACACCTGGACTACTTCCTGGGCTGGTAACTAAATCCCACCTGTGTAATCTCTTTGTTGATGACCAGGTTGAGAAAGGCATCCTGGGTTTCTAAACTCACACGGCTACCCCTCTGATACTTGGCAATGAATTTAGCCGTATGAAGAGGAAATCCATCAACTTAATGAAAAAAACTTGCACAGATACAGACAGACATCTTCCTCTCCAAGTGCAAACAGATGGACATCATACCAAATGGACTGAAAAGTAAAAAATCTAATGCAATCGACATACTACACTGACTGTGGTGAAAGATTGTGCCACACACTCTCAAAGAAACTGAGGAACCACCTGATCAGCATCCTGTACAGCAAAGAGGAGAAGATCAAGAATGAGCTCTCAAAACCAACCTTCCACACAAACTTCCATGTGGCTGGACTTTACAAAAATGAGACAAGCCACTTACAATGCACACTTTACTTCTCTATAGAGGAAAAACGACAGTAAACTAAACTCCTACATGCCACAGGGGGCTACAACAGTGGTACCCTGAACTCACCCAACAATATTGTTAATCCATCCAACCACACACTTAGTCTGGCAGAAGAATCTGTCCTATCTCGGGGCCTCTCTTTCTGCCCCACCACCCCCACGCACGTGATACAGTTCTGCGATGAGCTGGAAGCCTACTTTCGCTATCTCTGACTCACGGAATATTTCCAATACACCACTCAACAGTGCACTGACCCACAGGAACCCTCCTACTAACACCACAAGAAGAACTCTGCGTGGGCTCCTCCTGACGGTCGAAATGACAGACTGGACTTCTACACAGAGTGCTTCCGCAGACGTGCATAGGCTGAAATTGTGAACAAACAGCATCACTTGCCCATAACCTCAGCAGTACCGAATGCAATGCCATCCACAGTCTCAGAAACAACTCTAACATGATCATCAAAGGGGCTGACAAAGGAGGTGCTGTAGTCATCAAGAACAGGTCAGATTACAAACAGAAGGCTGCCAGGCAACTCTCCAACACCACATTCTACAGGCCACTATCCTCCAATCCCACTAAAGAGGCATTTGCTCAAGAAACTCCCTGCTATAGCACAGGAACAAATCTACACAGACACACCCCTAGAACCCCAACCAGGAGTATTCTATTTGCTACCCAAGATCCATAAACCTGGAAATCCTGGATGCCCCATCACCCCAGGCATTGGCACTCTTACAGCAGGTTTATCTGGCTATTTGGACTCTCTTCTAAGAGTCCTAGACTACCAGCACTCCTAGCTATCTTCGAGACACCACCGACTTTCTGAGAAAACAACAATGCATTGGTGATCTTCCTGAAAACACCATGGCTGTAGAAGCTCTTTACACCAATATTCCACAGGAGGATGGACTACAAGCTGTCAGGAACAGTATCCCTGATGAGGCCACGGCACACCTGGTGGCTGAGCTTTGTGATTTTGTCCTCACCCACAACCATTTCAGATTTGCAGACAACTTATACCTTCAAGTCAGGGGCACTGTTATGGGTATCCGCATGGCCCCACAGTATATCAATATTTTTATGGCTGGCTTAGAACAACGCTTCCTCAGCTCTCGTCCCCTAACGCCCCTCCTCCACTTGCGCTACATTGATGACATCATCATATGGACCCACAGGAAGGAGGCCCTTGAAGAATTCCACCTGGATTTCAACCATTTCCACCCCACCATCAATCTCAGTCTGGACCAGTTCACACAAGAGATCCACTTCCTGGACACTACAGAGCAAATAAGTGATGGTCACATAAACACCACCCTATACCGGAAACCTACTGACTGCTATTCTTACCTACATGCCTCCAAATTCCGTCCAGGACACAGCACGCAATCCATTGTCTACAGCCAAGGCCTAAGATACAACCGCATTTGCTCCAATCCCTCAGACAGAGACAAACACCTACAAGATCTTTATCATGCATTCTTAAAAATACAGTACTCACCTGGGGAAGCGAGGAAACAGACTGATAGAGAGAGAGGGGTACCCAGAAGTCACTTACTACAGGACAGGCTCCTCAAGGAAAACAACAGAACACGACTGGCCATCACGTACAGCCCCCAGCTAAAACCTCTCCAGCACATCAACGATCTACAACCTATCCTGGGAAGCTATCCCTCACTCTCAGAGACCTTGGGAGACAGGCCAGTCCTTGCTTACAGACAGCCCCACAACCTGAAGCAAATACTCACCAGCAACTACACATCATGCCACAGAAACATTAACCCAGGAACCAATCCCTGTAACAAACCTCGTTGCCTACTCTGTCCCCATATCTACTCTAGCGACACCATCAGAGGACCCAACCACATCAGCTACACCATCAGGGGCTCGTTCACCTGCACATCTACTAATGTGATATATGCCATCATGTGCCAGCAATGCCCCTCTGCCATGTATACTGGCCAAACAGGACAGTCTCTATGTAAAAGAAAAAATGGACACAAATCAGACATCAGGAATGGTAACATACAAAAGCCAGTAGGAGAACACTTCAATCTCCCTGGACATACAACAACAGATTTAAAAGTAGCCATCCTTCAACAAATAAAACTTCAAAAACAGACTTCAAAAGAAAAATGCAGAGCTACAATTCATTTGCAAATGTAACACCATTAATTTGGGCTTTAATAGGGACTGGGAGTGGCTGGCTCACTACAAAAGCAATTTTCCCTCTCTTGGTATTGACACATCCTCATCAGTTATTGGGAGTGGACCACATCCACCCTGACTAAATTGGCCTTGTCAACACTGGTTCTCCACTTGTAAGGTAACTCCTGTCTCTTCATGTGCCAGTATATTTATGCCTGTATCTGTAATTTTCACTCCATGCATCTGAAAAAGTGGGGTTTTTTTTACCCACGAAAGCTTATGCCCAAATAAATCTGTTAGTTTTTAAGGTGCCACCAGACTCCTTGTTGTTTTTGTAAACTCAGGACAGTGTGTCCAAGATATTTTGAGGATTCCATAACTTCTCTTATGGATACCAATTTCTCAGATAAACTCAGTTTGCTTTTTTGTTGTTGCATTTTAGTGCAGTGGTGTCATGTCATGATCATGTCATGATTTCTAGACTTCAGCGCAAAAAGTCTGATTTTTCAGCCATTTGCTGTTTCAGCAGATCTTATGGAATTCAGCCCCACCCATCACCATTTCAATGACAAACCCAATTAATCAACCTACCCCAAATTAACCAAATAAAGGTCTGAATGGAGCACCAAAAGAACATACCCACTTCTCATGACTACTTGCCAACCCTTCCTCCTAGAATACCTTTATCTTCATTACAGAGACCATGGGCAAATTAGTGGGATGTATAATTGTATCTACCCAGCAAAAGATGACCCATGGCAGTGAGTTCCAGAGCCTGGGACAGCTGACTCAGGCTTACAGGGCTTTCACTAGGGGGCTAAAAATAAGTAGTGTAGATGTTTGGACTTGGGCGGGCGCCCAGGCTCTAAGACCCTGCTTCCTCACCAGGGGGACAAAATAATTCCCCCCTTGTAAGGGCCGAGTTTGCTGTATGCCAAACTCCACTGTACTAAAATGTGCCTATCCACACCCAGAGTTTCCTCCAAATCAGCAAGAAGAGTGTTGCTTCCTAAATATACCACTTCAGAACAGGAAAATAGGCTGAGAAGAAGTTAGCAAACTCCATACTGTTTTGAAGTGGTATATTTAGGAAGCAACACTAATGAAGAGATTAGAAAACTAAAAACCACAGGGTTTTTTTTTTCCAGCATGCAGCCCTGTCATTAAAAATCAATAATGTTAAAGGTGACAAACACCTGTGATGACATGGAGAACCGGGTTAAACTAGAAATGTCAAAGAATTTGTTTTTAAAATGAAGATGCAAAGACAAAACTGCGGAAGCAAACAATCCAGGCTTTAAAAGTCCTCATGGTTTCTCATCCAATTCTTTCTGCACATGGTTGTACCTGTTTCAGTCAAACAGGATGTCATTGGGCCAGGGTAGAGAAGACTGAAATATGTATGTGTACAAACCTTCAGCATGTTGTGGATCAGTCTATAAATGTACTTCCCATTGTTTGTAGCATCACATGCTTGGATATTTCCCTCCCTTTCTTAGAGTGTAATGAAATGAATAGTAAAGATAGTAAACAGGAGCTGCAAAAGAACGCTATCTACACAGCAGAAGGCACTGTCAAAATAGTTTTTAATCTGTCTTTTAATGGTTATTTTGCTGGGCCATTTTACATCAACAACTGCAATAATAATGATGTTTGCCGTTTATATGGAAAACTAATTTACATTTATATTTCTTTCATGACTACTTCTAATTTCATGACATGATGAGTTCACATATTTGATAGCAATGGCTTTGGACCATTAACATGCTAAGAATCTTATTTCAGCCGGGTACTCAGTGTTGAAGCAGTATCAACACTGAGAAAAATGAGTCAACATGTACATCTTTCTGGGAGATATGTGTGTCTCTTATTCATGGAAGTCTGACCCAAAACACAAAAACAAATTGTCTTACGGAGCTGAGAGTTACCTACTGATCTAGTGTAATTCTTTGTATTTTACACTCCTATTGCTAACATTAGTTGAAGATTAAGATAGTTTGGAAAGCAATGTGATTATGCTAATAGATAAATGCTTCCATAAGTATAATGTATATACAAAATAGAACTGATAGTTATTTTAAGGCTTTTCTTGGTCAATTTGAATCTCATTTTAGGTGTTTGTTAACAAACAAGAAGTTACCCATGGTATCCTTTCTGATCTCTTTTCAGCTATAGATGTTGTATAACCTTATTTACAGAGGTACTGTACATCCAACATCAGATTGCTGAGTAACCACAAATCTCTTAGAAGAAAAATTAAAATAAAAGGAATAAAAAGAATCAAGGACTGTAGTGTTTAAAACTGCTATTTAGTTAGGGGTTACGTAGTAAGGCAGCCTTGCAAAAATTCTACTACTTCACTTGTCCAGAGCAAGTTATTATATTTGGTGGGTGCAAAGTGTGTTTTCCCCCTCCATTCATCATGGTAAAAGATAGGGAAGTAGTTTTTGAACTGATCCTGGTAAAATTTTCCTGAGAGTCGTGCAAAGGTATAGTAAGCCTATGGCAGCTGGCTCTTAACTCATCTGAAGTTTCTTTTTGACATTTGCAATTTTTGCTAGCAGGGTTCCTCAGGAGTCAAAGGATGTGCAACAGCTTTTGATATGGGGGGGGAGGGAGGGGGCTGCCTTTTCACTCTCTTTACCCTATTGGAAGATTATGGCATTTTGTTGTTATAAATATCACTAGTGGACTGACAAAGAATGAACAATGCAGTCAGAATCCCTGTCTCCAGCATCCACCCTAAATAACTAAGTACACCACCTTTGCAACATGGGTGATCTTTGATCCTGTCAGCAATAGCTGAAGTCTATCCTGAACATTAAACCTTGTCACTCTATTGCCAAGTCGTATACAGACAATGACTTATAGCCTCTGATTCAATATGCATTTTGCATTTAAAAAGTCTCGCTACTCGTAGCTCCCAAGTATAGCCATTTAACAAAGCAGATTTTTCATCAAGCATTTCTTCTATAACCTTTGATGCTGCAGATCCAGCACAAGCCTGCAACTCATTAAATCAACAAAGAAAATCCTGCACATGGAGCTTCCCCTGGGGTTATTTCTTTTACACCAGAGAAGCAGGTTACCAGAGAAGTAGATTGAATCAAGGAATGGGCCACCCAAATACCCCAAGAGAATGTGCTTCAATATGGAAATAAAACCCCATCTGACCACACACCCTTAAGTTGTCACCTACCATCCTACGCTGGAATGGGGTCTCACCAAACAGCTACAATGCATGCTTGATGGGGACCACATCTTGACAGAAATCTTTCCTGAATCCCCTCTTCAAGTCTTCAAACAAGAACCCCCCGAACCTCATCATTAGAAGCAAGCTCCCCACAGAGCAGGACACACCAACTCAAAGTGGCCCAGATCCTGCCAGAACAACAGATGCAAAATCTGTAGACATAACACCATACACAACACTCCTTTCCAAGATCCAAAGGTCCTACACATGCCTATCACAACATGTGGTGTACCTCATCCAGTGCATTAAATGCCACAAGAACTACGTAGGTGAAACAAGACAATCACTATCAGTGTTCCCTTTAATTTTTTATATCCTGTGTGGAATGAATTTTGTTATGTGCACCAATATGGAGGTGATGTATGGTAGGGTGGGGCTGAGGGGTTTGAGTGTGGGAGGGGGCTCGGGGCTGAGGTTTGGGGTGTGGGGGGAGGGCTCTGGCTGGAGGTGCAGGCTCTGGGATGGGGCTAGGGATGAGGGGATTGGGGTGTAAGAGTGGGCTCAGGCCTAGGGGAGGGGATTGGAATGCAGGGGGGTGAGGGCTACAGCTGGGGATGAAGGCTCTGGGGTGGGGCTGGGGATGAGGGGTTCAAGGTGGAGGAGGGGGCTCAGAGTTGGGGTGTGGTGGGGTGAGGCCTCCGGCTGGGGTGTGGACTCTGGGGTGGGGCCAAGGATGAGGGGTTTGGGGTGCAGGCTGCCCCGGGGAGAAAGGACTCCCACTAGCCCTGCCTAGCCCTCTCTGGCTGCAGCAGCTTGGAACGGGGGAGGGGACGCACCTTTCCCAGGCTATGGGAGCTCCAGTGGGGTGGGGCTGGGCTGGGGGAGGGGTGCCTGTCTGTGCCGGGTGGGGAAATAGTACCGCTGCCGCAGCCTGCGGTCACATGAGGCTCCCCTACCACAGCCCCTCCAGCCCAGCAAAGTTATGGGGAAGGGGCCGCCCCCTGGCACCACTGCAGGCACCTCCAGCTTCATGGGCTGCTGGCCAAATGGGCAACTTTGCACAGGGGGGGCTCTGCCTTCCGCTCCCTGAGCCCATGGGGGAGATACTTGCGGGTGGGTTTGAGCTCCCCAGTCCCCATGGGAGGGGTAAAACCACCCTCGGCTGCATCAGCCACTGGAATTGCGTCCCCGGCTGAGCTCCGTGCATGGACACATGTCCCACAGGGGGATCAGCCTTTGCCTCCCCGAGCCCACCGGCTGGCTTCCAAGGCTGGACAAGCTCGGGGGTGGGCCCAGTAGGATGGGGGGCCCAGGGCAGCATGGCACTCCATCCTGTGGGATGCAGCGGAGTGGCGCTCAGGCACCTGCCACTAACTCACCGTCACTTGTTAAATTCACCAGATGACTTTGCTGCAGCACAATGAACGGGGGGCGCCGCGGCTTGGCTCAGGGTTTTAATTCCTCTCCACTGCATGTAACCTGACCACCACCACCGCCCCTGGCAGTTCCAGCTGGGCCGGGGGAGAGACGCCTCTCCCCGCTTCAACAAGGTTGGGCTGGGCAAGGGGCACCTCTCCCCGCCTGCACGGCCCGTGATAACCTGCTGTGCAGCCGTGCAACTTAGAGGGAACTTTGATCACTATGCTCTCATATGAACTCACACCAAGAAAAAAAAATAAAAATCAAAGTGATCACTCTATATCTGACCTCTCAGTCCTCATCCTTAAAAGAAACCTGCACAACATCTTCAAAAAACAAGCCTGGGAGGTTAAATTCATAACTTTGCTAGACACTAAAAATCAAGGACTGAATACAGATACTGGATTAATGGTTTATTACAACAATATATAATCCACTAACCCCACCACCATCTTTCTTCCCCACTTTCCCCTCTATGACTGGAAAGTTGTTAACTGGTCACGTCACGTCACCTTCAATGGCCTCTTGAAATATGAAAAGTCTATTATTCACTCAGCTCTGTCTGGAAGTACAATTCAGAAGGCTGTCACGACAGTCTGTAATTGGAGAGTCTTTCATAACCTATCAGTATTCTTGGGGTAAACTAGCAACAGATTTAATAAAGCCAGCTACTCTAGTTGAAAGCTAGCCAGATGGCAGCGAGCTGGGGATGAGGGAGGGTGGAGGAAGAAAGAGGTCAGCAACTCTAAATACAGTAGAGCTAAACGAAGCAATTCAAACTAAAGGGTGAGGAAGTCCCAGTGTGGAATAATGAACTTTGCAGAGCAGAGCGCACCAATGGTGGAAGGAGCACACGCTATAAGTATCCAACTTGGTTTCTGTATCGGGCTGGTTAGTGTGTGTTCAGAGAACAATATATGCATTATCTCAGCCACAACAAATCACTTCACTAGTTTCAGCTTTAGTAAACAGCAATCTACTTTTGCTGTGGATTTACAATTTCCCTGATTTGCAGGTTTACAAAGTCCTTCTTTATACCAATCAACATGGAGTGGGGGGGCATAAAACTTGTAAAAAACTGACTCCCTGATAAAGATACTGAGTCTCCCAGTTTTTGTTTTTATTAATTAGATCATTCAAATTACTGCTTGACGATGCTTGTTAGAGTTCAGCTGAACATACCAGCAGACTTTCAAAACACCGTCTCCTCTCACTCCAGGTGAGCTTGGGGGCTATTTGGTCCTTCACCTATTCCCTGGAGCAGTGATGTGGGGGACTGGTTTGGTGTTCACGCATATCTCTGAAGTGCTCACTTTATCTTTCTGCTGTTGCAGTTCTTAGAGCCAGGTTATTTATCCCTAAGCAGGAGCAGCAAGCACTGAAAGACTATTGGTATCTTCACAGCTGGAGCGCGTCTGCCTTGATAAAACATGTTTCTCCTTTTAAACTTCAATCAGCTAAAAAGAGTTCCATTTTCCCTCCCCACCTTATCACAGCAGTTTCCAAAATGAAAACAAACAGCCAAAACTGGCAAGAAGCTATGGTTTTGTGTACCTAAAGACCTTTCAAGTGTTTTATCCCTAGTCCTTTATCTAAAAATTTTTTTGGGGAAAAGTGAGTGATGGTGACTGGATTATGACCAATTGAGGTCACTTCAGCAGAGGGAACAATAATTGTAACAGTGTCACATTTGTTGACAGGATTCTAGAAAGGTATAATGAACTTAATTCCAGCACCCTCTTCTCCAAATGAGAGTGATTTTCCGAACTTGTGCAGAAAGGATAGTTGCGGGAGGAGGATTCTGGTCTGCAGGTGGTGGGAAGTTTGGAGAATACAGCGCTGGAGGGCCGGCCATCCCTACTGGGAAAGGATTACAGTTGTGGTGCATTGTCTGTGATGTATAGTGAGTCTAGAAACAAGGACCACACTTGAACCGAGTAGAGGATATGTACTATTAGATGCCTTAAATTTTTATAGCCTCTCTCTTGTGATAAGCATATAAAGTATACGTACACATTATGTATCAGTTAAGGTTGTCTGTACGGAACATATAGCACCACCTATGGTTAAGCTTGATCAATGCTTATAAGACCCTGTTTTCAGTTGCTTAAAACTTGGCCAAACTGACCATTTAGGCTGAAACGTTCCATGCCAGGTACCTGCCTCAGGTTAGTTTGAGAAATTTCAGTGATAATGGTTCATCTCTTTCTGAGAAATGGATCAGGAAAAATATGTTTTGTCAGATTAAAAATAATTCTCACAATCATTTCCATTAAGTTCTAAAGATTCAATGATTTGGAACAGGGACTTGAAATTGGGTAAGGGGTCATCCTCATGTCAGGAATGTGCTTGCTGCAGTTCATAAGAATCCATCCAAATTTGGCCAAGTCATAAGGCTCTGAAAAAAAATCTCAGTTTGCACATATTCAGTAGAGGTTAAGCAGCTTCTGGCAAATAAATTCTCTAAAGATTCTATCTGCACTGGACATGTTCCACCTCTTCACAGCTCAATTGAACTGTGCATGTATCATCCCCTGGAGTAAATGAGCATGCTGCATCCTGGGGCTGACCAGGCTTCTCCTGCAATTACTCCTCCTGCTATTCACTACTGCAGTGCTGGGGAATTGAGAAGCGAGTCTCTCCTGTGCTCTCAGTGTTCCCACAGCTGGCATCTAGGCACTGTGGAGGAAGAGGAAGCAGTCACACTCTAATGCAGAGGAAATTTGAGAAATAAGGGGCAAGAAGCCAGGATGGGGCAGATAGGGCAGGGATGCAGGTCCATAAGGATCTATAACCACTAGAGAACACTATCCTAGAGAACCCAGAATTAAACCCAGGAGTTTTGTCTCTACATTATTCTGCATCCTCAAATAGCTGTGAAACTCACTGGCAAAGATATAACATCCTTTCTCCCACCCCCCAAGTGACAAGTCCACACAGAGGATAAACAGACTACCAATGCCACTCTGTTAGCTCAAGTCTGTTAGCAGAAGTCTGTGCTGTGGATCTGAAGGTCCAAACCCTGATAACCCAAGCTGGGGATCAATGTGGTTCCAACTAGATGTAATGTTTGTTTTCAAATTTTTGTTTAAACACACACAGATAGGAAATTACATCCAAAACCACTATGGTAATAGAACATTAAGGTTGCAAAGACAAGCACTGACCTTAGAAAATTCTTGTTCAATCTTAATCCAGCCCCCTTGTGGGTACACATTACATTCTCACATATGACCCCTGCCTTATTCAGTGGATGGGAAGTTATTTGGTACTTCTTTTTATCTTCTACTTTCAATGTGGTCCAATACGAACACACATACTCTATTACACTCCTAAAGAAAAGTACTAATCACCAGTACAAAATGTTTCCATTTTACTATTATTTATTATCCTCAAAGGGCAGAATTGATCCAACTTTTCTTACTAGATATCTATAAGGAGAAAGGCCGTTTAATTGCATTAAAAAACCAAAAAGCAAAAACACAACCAAATGCCAACACACAGAGAATTTTAACAGTCTCCCAATAAAGTATTAATTCTATTGTTTTCCCATTTTGTCATCATACAGGGATACTACTAATTCTATTAAGAACTGCTGAAATCTCAGTCACACTTGTTCTCTGCCTGGGTATTAATTCCACTTTCTCTCAGCAATATACACTGGTAATAGGTATGAAATAATTCATATTCTTGTAAGTGCTAAACAACAATCTGAGATGACATATGAACTGTGTCTCAGTTCGGATTCTCCTCTGATCGCTGACAGTTCTTGTTTGATTCCTGCGATGCATGTCTTCAGGTAGCTTACTATTCAAACGATATTCAAGTCCTCATTACAATCCTCATTCCCCTCTTATTCAAATTCTCCCTGTTCACCTGACCTGGTGACCAATGTGAACAGCTTTCAACTTCTTCTTTCAGTTGTAAAGTAATTCCCGTTACATCTCCCACCCCCATTTATCTTCATCCTTTCATCTCACTCTTGAACTTCATTCAATATCTCCAGCAGTTCTAAAATCTTATCCCATCATCTAGCCCTTAATTCCCAAATGCACTTCCTTGAAAGGTTGTAGAAGCGTTAGCCATTTAATCAGTCACATCTTCAGATACTCAGGGCTTGTGTATACTGCTCTGCAGTTCAGACTACGGGGGTGACACTAGCATTGTGCACCAAAGTGGTGTGCTGTAACTCCCCTGTGTGGATGCTGCAGATGTGAAATAAAAGGTTCCTAGTTTGCATTAATAGAGTCCTTTTCAAACAGGACTACATTAATGAAAATTAGCAACCATTTAGTTCACACCTGCAGCATCCACATGGGGGAGTTGTAGCACACCATTCTGGTGTGCACTTCTAGTCACACCCTGGTAGTCTGAACTGCAGGGCAATGTAGACAAGATCTTAGCGTCTAATCATTGGCTTTTGCAGTTTGTGTTTTTCCCTACTCATCTCATTTAATTGATACTGCCAGACTCCATCAAATACACTTTGCTGCATTGATCAAGTTTCCAGGTTCTGAACACTATTCCCCATCACTCCATTGCCCCGTCACACTGATTTCCTTCTGGGTTCTTATTTGGTTTCAGTGCTAAAAATCTTACTCCTGATCTCTCAGCTAAATTACTGTAGTTCACTAATCAAATCTTGATGTTACGCTCCAGTAGCTGTCAGTGTATTTTTTACAGTAATGGTGTCTGTACTGTCAGGACAACGTTTTGTATTTGACTGGGTTTTTATTCCTGGGTCTTTATTAGCTTTGTTAAGTCAGGAGACGGACAGTATTTGTTCACATTAAATTGGCAAGCCAAATCCTGAATCAGAATTTTTGTAGTTGTCCAGAAGTCTGGCAGTCAAAAAATGTATCACAAAATAAGGGTGGAAGAACTTCAGAGATATTTCAATGGAAAGATTTCCTATCTTCAAGAAAGAAATGCTGAGAGACACACTACAAGAAACTACTAGATAATAAGACAGCCCTCTGGTTTCTGGAAGAAACAAAAACAAAAAGAGAACTGTAGAAAGTATATGAAATGGAGTAATATTCAGAACTTTGAATACCCATGCCTGTTAGTAAAAGCACAAGAGCTATAGCTTTTGCCTGTGACAAGTCACAATACTGTGATAATTTGTGCTAATAATTCTATGCACTTCATTGCTTTCTTGTTTCTCCCTCTTCACCTTTTGATCTGTAAAGTTTTATAGACTTACCTCAAGTCGGCTGCTATTAAATTAAATCCATTGTAAAGGTGTCCTTCTAATGAAACTTTCTTCAAGTAAGAGAAGCTGTCCAGATCTGTAGTCAAGAAGTTTCTTACAAGTGCACCTAAGAAGAGGAGGAAGGATTTAGAGTTAGTTAGAATCACTTGCATATGAAAAGTGAGGATAGCTAATCTGGCAAATTCAGTCAAACAAGCAGAAAACATAAGGCTTAGGATTCCTGTTATTGGTGAGGGGCAAAATATGGAAATTAGGATTTTCTATAGTGCTCACATTAAACCAATATAGCAATGATGACACTTATTTTTACTCTGAGGAAGAACTCCCAATTCTAGCTCAACTGCATTGGATTTATGTTTGCGGAGCCTTATGTATTAGATGTTCTTTCCCATTACCACTCTCCTCAGTCTTTTATTTCATTTCCCCTACATGTTCCTTGTAGCCCTGGCTTGGTATACATCTAATGAGGCTGGTTTATTTGATCTATTTAATGTCATATTTTTCCACTGCAGGACCTCATGACCCTGAGTTTACAAGCAGACCTACTTTTTTTTTTTTACTATAAAAATATAATGAGAAAAAGTCTCCTAAAAAAGAAAAATGGACATTTTCCCATTTCATATTATGTTCTGCTCACAAAAGTGTCCAAGGAATACATCAATCTAAAACACAGAGCTCAACCACAAGAAGTTTCAAGTAAGAGCTTGTTACATGTTCAAAAAACTCTTCAGAGGAGGGGGACAGGGTGTACAAAAAAAAGGGTTCTACAAGCCTTGTTAATAGCTACTAGTATCACCTCATCGGATGAGAAAGGGGGTTAAAACAGCACTTAGTTAAGGTTGTAACAAACATTCCGTTATATAGTCTTCATGCTTTATTCACTCATACATTTTCATTTCCTCATTCTGACTCCATACCTCTTCCCTTTGCATTTTTATCAATCTTTGGCTGCAAGTAGTTTGTCAAGGCAGCCATCTTGCCTTTCTTACTGATTCCAAGCCATGTCCCGCCTTCTTTTCCTTCCTCCATATCCAAACCTAGAGCAAATAGTGGCAGAAGCAGAAATAAGAGATTCACTACTTTGCTGCTTTATCTCATTTCAAAAGCCTTAAATCACAGTTCCTTACTAAAAACTGAGTTTAGCTAGGGCTGGATAGATGCCTAGAGTCCCAAGGGTTTTTGTTTTTTTGGAAAGTAAAAATGAAATTTTAAAACTAAAATCAGTATTTTACAATTGTGCAATATTCACCATTTAATAAAATCTCAGTGATCATAGAAAAAAAGTCAGTAAATTAACCCAAACCAAGATTTAAAAAATTTAGACTGTGTTAAAAGGAATATAATTGGATTATGTAGAGCTAGAATATTTGTTAATTCAAATGCAAATCTCAGGGAAGGATTAGCTTGTTGGAAGCACAGGGGCTTTTGCGGGGTTCTGGGTGCAACGGTAATGCCTGCAGGGAGAGTCCAGGTGAAGGTGGTTAGGGCTCAGCGGGGGGGAGGAAGGCTGGGTATGGAGGACTCAATGTGGGGGTCCAGATGCTGGAGAAGTGGGGCTCAGTCGGGTGAGGATCCAGGTGAAGCTAGTTGGGGCTCAGTGGGGTGGGGATCTGTTGAGGTGGTCCAGGTGCAAGGGTCTGGGTTTGAGGGGGATCTGTATGCTCGGGGGTTGGGTGGATGGGGGAGCAGCTCCCTTTGCAGAGATCCCTCCCCCTGCAGCTGAGGAGTGATGGGTGCAGAAAGCCAGGGAGGAGGGGGATAAAGTTTGCAGAGCTTCCTACAGCTGGGGGAGAAATCTGGGGGTGGATCTGACTCAGCCCCGGATGCCAAGCAGGGAAAGGGAAGTCCTGTCCTCCCCAGCCCACCTGGGACAAGTGGCTGAGCCTGGTGCAGGGTAGGAGCCACCAGCCGGGTCTTCCCCAAGCCACCCGCGACCCCACAGTGATTTACCTCTCTGCTGGATGCCCTGGGCACCTGAAACATACTGCTGGGGAGGGTCACAAGACCACTCTTGTGGCTTCCCTTTGCTTCCCTATCAGAAAGTAATTTTTCTGCCAAGATGGGCATGCTCACGGGGTGACTCAGAAAATGACAAGGCAGAGCTGCTAGAGCATAGCTTTCTGAAGCACTGTAGCAAAGCTCTGCCCTAAATTTCAGGTGCTGGAGTGACACACTGGACTGCTACACCCCAGCTCAGATTTGGATGGGCCTGGGTGCTAACTGGGTGGGCTGTGGCCCACCCGTGGCTATGCCCTTGGCATGTAATAATTTTCTTAATGTCGAATCTGCACACAAGGCATTACTGCCACTCTACACTACAGTTGCCAGGCATCCGTTTTTTGACCGGAACGCCCAGTCTAAAAGGGACCTGGCGGCTCTGGTCAACACTGGTGACTGGGCCATTAAAAGTCTGGTCAGTGGCACAGCGGGGGCCCGGGGCTAAGGCAGGCTCCCTACCTGCCCTGGCTCCGTGCTGCTCCCAGAAGTGGCTGGCAGCCCTTAGGCACTGGGGTGGCCAGGGACTGGGAGGCTCCGTGCATTGTTCCCGGCCCGAGTACCAACTCCGCAGCTCCCATTGGCCAGGAACTGCGACCAATGGGAGCTGTTGGGAGAGGAGCCTGTGGGCGCAAAGGCACCTAGCCACCCATGTGCCTAGAGGCTGCAAGGACCTGGCGGCCACTTCCTTGGAGCCGCGGTAAATGCCAGCGGGATCCTGCACCCTAACCCCCTGGCCCAACCTGGAACCCCCTCCTGTTCCCCAAGCCCCTCATCCCCAGCCCCACCCCAGAGTCTGCACCCCCCACCCAGAGCCCATACCCCCTCCCGCATTCCAACCCCCTGTCCCAGCCCAGTGAGAGTGAGTGAGGGTGGGGGAGATGGAGCGAGTGGGGGATGGGGCCTCAGAGAAGGGGCAGGGCAGGGGTGTTTGGTTGTGTGTGATTAGAAAGCTGACAACCCTACACTCCACTCCAATTGTAAGAAGAGTAAAGAATGAATATCAGCCATCATAGCTATGATGGACAATGCCTGTAAGTTATGGTACAGCAGTACAGAACAAGCAGCAATGTTTTAAGTGTCAAGAATGATCATCAATAATAAGTGACAACAGGCAAGAATAAATTGGATATATTTACTTTTTTGCCTTGCTACTTTCATTTGAAAGAAGTGAATTATTAATTCAAACAGTGTACTAATCAGATCTGCACAGCTAAAGCCCCTTGCAGTGAATTGCCACAAACACCAGCCAGGGAGGAGGGGGAAGAATATACAATAAGAGTAAAACATCAAAAATGGATTTTTATTATCTATTACACTTTGCTGCAGGCTAGTATTCAGTTAATGTTATGATTTCAACATTTAAGTATTTGTTCCTCCCCTTTGGCGGCTGTGTAACAAAGGAGGCAGCATCCAGAGTGTCTGGCAGGAATTCTGGAATGTCAGCCAGAATTTCAGAAAGCGAGGAAGCTGCAGTGCAGTGGGAGTAATTTATCCTCACAGACCTCTCTGCCAACGACACCACCACGTAACATCAATGAAAATTCTGTGCGGAGTCAGAATGTTCTATTTAAACAACGCTGTCTACTTGAGCCTCACATTTTTATTTCGGAGACTATGGAGATGTCATCCAATTGCAACTGTATTTTAAAGATAGATTCTCTATAAAAAAACGGGTTACTCTACAGCCTAACAACAACAGCCAGGCAGAAAGCTCATAAACCAAAACAACTTTGGTCATTCATCAAAAAATTTCAAACTGATAAGAAATTAGCCATACATTTTTAAAATTTCATTTCCTTTTAACAATTTTTAAGTCACTGACTACTATTCAGTAATTTCATTTTCCAGAGATTTATTCAGGGTACTAAATAACTAATTATGTTAGATGGTATAATGCATTTTCACTATACTGCTTGAACTGTGGCTTTTGGAGAACATATGATGAAGAAGAGTGACGGACATTCAAGGAAGTTTTTTTGTAGTCAACTAAATGCAACAAAACTCAGTGGACTTCATATAAAATGTGACCATGAGTTGTCACAGCTGATTTACAAATTGTTGTCAAAGTATCCATTGCATAGGTTTACTGCAGCTCTGAATCACTTCATTCCAGAGTTCAGGTTTACAAACCACTGAAGTTCTTAAGAAGTTACAGTACAGATTAAAGAAAACATACAAGACAGCAATACAACTAAGGCCCATTCCTTTTTCAAGCCCATAAACTGGTTTTCAAACATCACATGTGAAGACAGGTTCTTATAACCTGTGAATGTTCTTGTATTTCTAACAATGTTTTTGTAGATTTGCGAACAAAAGTGCATGGGGAGAGAGATTCAAGACAAGATTCCATTAAAAAAAGTTACATACC
Source organism: Lepidochelys kempii (assembly GCF_965140285.1). NCBI lineage: Eukaryota > Metazoa > Chordata > Testudines > Cheloniidae > Lepidochelys > Lepidochelys kempii. The sequence continues at coordinate 17,230,109 of NC_136394.1, read as the reverse complement.
ACTAAGGATTTCACTGCTGCTATCCCAAAAGTCTGCTGATTTTGATGGTCTGTTGTAAAATTCATCCCTATTAGCTGCTAGGATAAGCCTGTAGGACAAGAGGAAGACTATGAATTTCAGATAGTGCACGGATCAAGTATGCAAGACTTGTAATTTTTTGTTCCCCCCGCAAAAAACAGTACATTTTTGTAGCTGGAGGAGCTGATCACGAAGGTATCTTTCTTCAAAGACGATGTAAACTACAGATCCTCCAATAATGAATTTAACACTCTACGCAGAATTTCTCAGATAAAATTTAATTAGCATGATCCCCAAAAACAGAACCAAAGTTGCTGAACTTCTGAGGAAAATCACATTTCCATTTAAAGATTTTGTACTTAGTTACAAATAGCTTCTTGTATTACTGAAAGATTAAAGAAAAAGGGAGAAAGTTTGCTTCTATGAAAATATGTTGCAGGCCTTTCACTTCTCACTCAGTTGTTTAGAGTTTTTTTGACCCCAAGGGTACGTCTAAAGTACAAAATTATTTCGAAATTATTCTATTTGAATTTTCGGAAGCTATTTAATACATTCGGTTTTCTGTGTCCCCACTAAAGAGCGTGAATTCGGCGGATTGTGTCCACAGTACCAAGGCTAGTATCGAATGTCGGAGCGGTGCACTGTGGGTAGCTATCCCAGTTTCTGCAGTCCCCGCTGCCCATTGGAATTCTGGGTTAAGCTCCCAGTGAATGATGGGGCAAAAACGTTCTCGCGGGTGTTTCTGGGTGTGTGTCGTCAGAAAGCTACGGCAGACAATCGTTTTGTGCCTTTTTGGCGTGCAGATGCCATACTGCTTTCAGCAGATGGTGCACCGCTGCTCTCCTCCTATGATGAATCCACCTCTCATCTCCCTATGTAATCTCTACTATCTACTCTTTCTCTTCCTCATCGAATGCGTCCGCTGCCAACTCTGCTCGGCCATCGTGAACCGAGCACCACAGCTTCCGCCACCAACTCTGCTCTCCTGCTATTGCCATGCTTCCAAGCTTCTCCATGTTGTCTGTCCTGGGCTCCCACCTCCATGAAAGCCACAGAAGACAAAACATTTTCAGCTTTTGTTCGGCTACCGTGAACCAAACAGCACAGCTTCTGCTGCTACTCTGCTCGCCTACGTTTCGCGCCCTTTTTCCAGGATTACCCGTGCAGGCGCCATAGCCATGGAGCCCGATCAGGTATCCACTGCAGTTTTGACCATTGTAAATACCTCGCGCATTATCCAGCAGTATGTGCAGTACCTGCAAAACCGGGCAAGGAAGCGACGACAGCGCGATTACTATACCGATGAGGACATGGACACAGACAGCATGTTGGGCCAGGTTCATGCTGTGGAACGCCGTTTCTGGGCCCAGGAAACAAGCACAGACTGGTGGGACCGCATACAGTTGGGGATATGGGATGATTCCCAGTGGCCGAGAAACTTTCGTATGTGTAGGGCCACTTTCATGGAACTTTGTGACTTTCTGACCCCTGCCCTGAAGCGCAAAGACACCAAAATGAGAGCAGCCCTCACAGTTGAGAAGCGAGTGGCTGTAGCCCTGTGGAAGCTCGCAACGCCCGACAGCACCTGTCGGGTCGGAAATCAGTTTGGAGTGGGGAAATCTACTGCGGGGGCTGCTGTGCTGCAAGTAGCCAACACAATTATTGACTAGCTGCTATCAAGGGAAGTCTACTTTGGGAAATGTGCAGACCATTGTGGATGGCTTTAATGCACTGGGGTTCTCTAACTGTGGCGGGGTGATTGACGGAACGAATATCCCTACCTTGGCCCTGGAACACCAGGGCAGCCAGTACATAAACCGTAAGGGGTACTTTTCAATGGTGCTGCAAGCACTGGTGGATCATAAGGGACGTTTCACCGACATCAACGTGGGATGGCCGGGAAAGGTGCATGACGCTCGCATCTTCAGGAACTCTGGTCTGTTTGAACAGCTGCAGGAAGGAATTTACTTCCCAGACTAGAAAATTACTGTTGGGGATGTTAAAATGCCTATAGTTATCCTCGGGGACCCAGCCAACCCCTTAATGCCATGGCTCATAAAGCCGTACACAGGTACCCTGGACAGCAGCAAGGAGCATTTCACCTATAGACTGAGCAAGTGCAGAATGGTGGTAGAATGTGCGTTTGGACGTTTGAAAGTGCACTGGCGGTTAGATCTCAGCACAACCAATATTCCAATTGTGATTGCTGCTTATTGTGTACTCCACAATACCTGTGAGAGTAAGGGGGAGACGTTTATGGCGGGGTGGGAGGTTGAGGCAACTCGCCTTGCGGCCAGTTTTGCACAGCCAGACAACAGGGCGATTAGAAGAGTGCAGTAGGGAGCGCTGCACATCAGAGAAGCTTTGAAAGCCAGTTTCATGACTGGCCAGGGTATGGTGTGAGAGTTCTGTTCGTTTCTCTTAAAGTTACCCGCCCCCTATATATATATGAAAAGGAAATAAAGTCACAATTGTTCAAAAATCATTCTTTATTATCAAAACATTGAGAGAAATCAGAAGCTAGACGGGGGAGGGGGAGTATTGGGTTAGGGGGGTGGAGGAGGAGGAGGGAAGGACAAGTCCAGAAACCAAATCAAAACTTAGGATATGCCAGCTTTCTGTTGCTTGTACAATCTTCTGGGGTTGACTGTGTGGGTCCCTGTAGCCTTCCCCCACCCAGTGTTCTTGGGCATCTGGGTGAGGAGGCTATGGAACTTGGGGAGGAGGGACGGCAGTTATTCAGGGACTGCAGCGGCAGTCTGTGGTCTTGCTGCCTTTCTCCCATTAGAGTCACCATACAGCGGAGCATGTCAGTTTGCTCCCCCACGAGCTTGACCATAGCATTATGCCTGCTCTCATCGCACACGTCCCTCCTCTCTTTGTATTCATGTAACGCTTTACATGACTCCACAATTGTTTACCTCCACGCATTCAACTGGGCCCTATCAGTGAGGGAGGACTGCATGAGCTTGGCAAACATGTCGTCCCGAGTTCGTTTTTTCCGCCTTCTAATCTGGACCAGCCTCTGGGACGGAGTAGATAGGGGCCGCATTGAAACGTTTGCGCCTGCTGCAGGAGGAGAAAAAGGGAGGGCAGTATTTTAAAAGATACATTTTAGAGAACAAAGGGGACACTTTCTCAGTGAAACAGGCAATTCATAGTACACAGCACATGTTCTTTCTGTACAAGGTCTCATTTTGCCTCTTATACTTAAGTGCCTGCCACTTTGGTGTGAGTAAGCCATCACATGCGGCCAGGCAACAGAATTCAGCTTGCAGGCAGTCTGCGGGCTGTCTGGGATGATCACTTCACACAACACTCTCCCCTGCCCATACACACCCACCCACCGCAGGGCTCCGATGAGGCTCTCAGCAGCAATGAGCCCTTTAAACTAAACGCGAACAGCCCAGCCGGCTGGGTTTCCCCCCACCCCATGGGTCCGATCAAGCTCTCACTCACCAGAAGTGCCTTCTCCAAGGTCATGGTCCAGGAGCATGCTTTGGGAGTAGGGGAAGGCTACTGACTCCAGCGTTAAGAACAGTTCCTGGCTAGGGGGGAAAACAGATTCCCCACTTGCCGCCTGTGCACTGTCCTCCTCCTCCACTTCCACCTCTTTGTCCTCCAAAAACTCATCCTCCTCGCTCCGTGCTACTCCCCCCTTGCAGGTGTCCACAGACAGTAGTGGGGTAGTGGTGTCGTCACCCCCCATAATTGCATGCAGCTCACGGTAGAAGCGGCATATATGGGGCTTCAGAGTAGCAGCTGTGTTAGTCTGTATCCGCAAAAAGAACAGGAGTACTTGTGGCACCTTAGAGACTAACAAATGTATTAGAGCATAAGCTTTCGTGGGCTACAGCCCATTTCATCGGATGCATAGAATGGAACACATAGTAAGAAGAAATATATATACACATACAGGTAAGTTGGAAGTTGCCATACAAACTGTGAGAGAGGCTAATTAGTTAAGATGTGCTATTATCAGCAGGAAAAAAAAACTTTTGTAGTGATAATCAAGATGGCCCATTTAGATAAGTATCCTCACACCTTCTTGTCAACTAACATGTGGAAATAGATTCAAAGTGTGTAATGACCCAGCCACTCTCAGTCTCTATTCAAACCCAAGTTAATGGTATCTAGTTTGCATATTAATTCAAGCTCAGCAGTTTCTTGTTGGAGTCTGTTTTTGAAGCTTTTCTGTTGCAAAATTGCCACCCTTACATCTTTTACTGAGTGGTCAGAGAGGTTGAAGTGTTCTCCTACCGGTTTTTGAATGTTATGATTCCTGATGTCAGATTTGTGTCCATTTATTCTTTTGCGTAGAGACTGTCCGGTTTGACCAATGTACATCGCAGAGGGGCATTGCTGGCACATAGAATCATAGAATATCAGGGTTGGAAGGGACCCCAGAAGGTCATCTAGTCCAACCCCCTGCTCGAAGCAGGACCAATTCCCAGTTAAATCATCCCAGCCAGGGCTTTGTCAAGCCTGACCTTAAAAACCTCTAAGGAAGGAGATTCTACCACCTCCCTAGGTAACGCATTCCAGTGTTTCACCACCCTCTTAGTGAAAAAGTTTTTCCTAATATCCAATCTAAACCTCCCCCACTGCAACTTGAGACCATTACTCCTCGTTCTGTCATCTGCTACCATTGAGAACAGTCTAGAGCCATCCTCTTTGGAACCCCCTTTCAGGTAGTTGAAAGCAGCTATCAAATCCCCCCTCATTCTTCTCTTCTGCAGGCTAAACAATCCCAGCTCCCTCAGCCTCTCCTCATAAGTCATGTGTTCCAGATTCCTAATCATTTTCGTTGCCCTTCGCTGGACTCTCTCCAATTTATCCACATCCTTCTTGAAGTGTGGGGCCCAAAACTGGACACAGTACTCCATGATGACATACATGATGGCATATATCACATTGGTAGATGTGCAGGTGAATGAGCCCATGATGGCATGGCTAATGTGATTAGGTCCTATGATGGTGTCACTTGAATAAATATGTGGACAGAGTTGGCATCGGGCTTTGTTGCAAGGATAAGTTCCTGGGTTAGTGTTTTTGTTGTGTGGTTGCTGGAGAGTATTTGCTTCAGGTTGGGAGGCTGTCTGTAAGCGAGGACTGGTCTGTCTCCCAAGATCTGTGAGAGTGAGGGATCATTTTTCAGAATAGGTTGTAAATCTTTGATGATGCGCTGGAGAGGTTTTAGTTGGGGGCTGAAGGTGACGGCTAGTGGCGTTCTGTTATTTTCTTTGTTGGGCCTGTCCTGTAGTAGGTGACTTCTGGATACTCTTCTGGCTCTGTCAATCTGTTTTTTCACTTTAGCAGGTGGGTATTGTAGTTTTAAGAATGCTTGATAGAGATCTTGTAGGTGTTTGTCTGTCTGAGGGGTTGGAGCAAATGGTTGTATCTTATAGCTTGGCTGTGGACAATGGATTGTGTGGTGTGTCCTGGATGGAAGCTGGAAGCATGTAGGTAAGTATAGTGGTTAGTAGGTTTCCGGTATAGGGTGGTGTTTATGTGACCATCGCTTATTAGTAAAGTAGCGTCCAGGAAATGGACTGCTTGTGTGGATTTGTCTAGGCTGAGGTTGATGGTGGGATGGAAACTGTTGAAATCATGGTGGAATTCCTCAAGGGCTTCTTTTCCATGGGTCCAGATGATGATGTCATCAATGTAGCACAAGTAGAGTAGGGGTGTTAGAGAATGAGAGCTGAGGAAGCGTTGTTCTAAGTCAGCCATAAAAATGTTAGCATACTGTGGGGCCACGCGGGTTCCCATAGCAGTGCCGCTGACTTGAAGGTATAAGAAATTATTATTTATTTGTCTGAAGTCCCCTGCCTCATTAACTATACACCTTCCAACTTCTGCAACAAATGAGGCAGAGGTCTTACAGACAATGCCTCCATTATGGTGCAACTCTGATTCAACCCCAGTGCAAGTCCACCCTGTGCACTGAATGAGGCAGGTGTCCTGTGGACAAAAGAAATAGTATATGGTCATGTAACTAAAGACTGTACATAATGCACAGGGAGTCAAATTAAGGTTACCCAGGCAACCTTAATTCCGGCATGTCTTAACTTCAGAGAGCTTGACTTTGCAACCTTAATTACGTCCTTATAATGTAGTCTGTAATATATTATTGTATATAAAATTTATTTAAATATAGAATGAAGAAGGAAATAGCCTCTTTGTCTTCCATTCACCTTTAAATATTCAGGGCATAGAAGGGATGGTCATTCCGTCTTAGACCCATCCCGACAGTGAAAACTGAGCATCAAGATCATTTGTCTGAGTCTTACTTCACTGGTATGTGCTAATCTTTCGTAGATAAGGGGAAGTGAAAGGGAAAGAGCATAGCCTTGTTTCATACCAGCCAGGAATAGGGTGACCAGACATCCTGATATGGACTGTCCCGATATTTAGTTGTTTGTCCTGCGTCCCAACCGATGTACGGTCAGGACGCCATTTGTCCCGAAATTTTGCTTCAGCGGCACTCCAGCTTTTTGGGGCGGCAAAAAACCAGGAGTGAGCCTGTGGCTGCCCCCCCACGTGTCCTGATATTTTGTTCTTGTCATCTGGTCAACCTAGCCAGGAAATGTTACAAGAGGGCAGAGTTTGAGCTTCCTTAGAACAGTACAGAGAAACATTTTAATCCTTACTGAGATTTGGCCACTGCAGCAAACAAAATGCAGGAGGCCCATGGAGGCTCCATAATCAAAGGCTAGTAGGAGGTTAAGAAATACAATATGTAATTGAAAAACACTGTCAGATGAAATTCTCTGTTTATATTTGGTAATAAGCTTTTCTCACTCAGAGCTCTCAGACTGCTGTGTTGTGCTTTGCAAAATGTGTTACAGCTCTTGACATACCGCCTAAATCTAAATTATACAAGTTTAGAAAGTCAAACAAATATTGTATTAAACCATGCTGGGTTTTACTCAGGCCTAGTGAAGATATAAAGATAAGATTTTTTTTCTAGCTATGTGCACTGTCTTCTGTTTTAGGATTTATGTAGTTATAATTGGTGCTTGGAGACTTAACAGGCAAGCTCATGTGCATTTAAAATATGGCTGGACATGTAAGAAACATGTGCAGTAAGGGCATTTTAAAAATAATTTTTTTAAGCCTTGTGGGAACACAAACCAGCCAAATTAAGAGACTACATAATTTTATGTCAGGCAGGGTGTGAACACAAAGCAGGTAGGATATGAAAAGTCAATATGGTTAGATAGCCTCAGAGGAATCCAGAACAAGTACTCTGGCTTTTTTAACCTTTAAAACATGACTTCTCTCAATTATTAAACCAATACACTCATGTACAATGCATTCCAATACCCACTGGATCATCCCATACTGCCATTTCATCCCCGTGCTAACGGTGAAGCTCTGGAAACAAAATGAAAGTTTGTGCTTCTGTGTCTGTGCACCCATATCTTTTCTGACAAAAAGCCAACATTTGCTATTGTTTAAAATCTTTGGCAGTCAGCATTGAAAGCTCAACCTATTGTCTTAATGCAACAACTAACTACACAAACTAAACAAGCCTCAAGAATAAAAACTGGAGTTGGCAATAAAGTTACTCCATGTCTATATTGAGAATTAGGCTATTAAGATTATCCAAACTTCCTATAGAAGTGCAAGTACGCAGATTAGCTTCACTTTAGCACTGTCGAGCTCTTCCCGATCCATAGGGCCCCTACCAAATTCATGACCATGAAAAATGCGTCACAGACCTGAAATCTTGTCTCCCGCTCTATGAAATCTGGTCTTTTGTGTGCTTTTACCCTATACTATACAGATTTCATGGGGGACACTAGTGTTTCTCAAATTGGGGGTCTTGACCCAAAAGGGAGTTGCGGGCGGTGGGTCAGAAGCTTATTTTAGGGGAGGTCGCATTATTGCCACCCTTACTTCTGCGCTGCCTTCAGAGCTGGGCAGCCAGAGAGTGACAGCTGTTGGCTGGGTGCCCAGCTCTGAAGGCAATGCCCTGCCAGCAACAGCACAGAACTAAGGGAGGCAATACCTTACCATGCCATCCTTACTTCTGCGCTGCTGCTGGCGATGGTACTGCCTTCAGAGCTGGGCAGCTGGAGAGTGGCGGCTGCTGACCAGGAGCCCAGCTCTGAAGGCAGTACCGCCACCAGCAGCTGTGCAGAAGTAAGGGTAGCAGTACCTTGACCCCCCCCTCTACAATAACTTTGCAAACACCCCCACCCTAAACTTCTTTTTGGGTCAGTATCCTTACAATTACAACACCAGGAAATTTCAGATTCATGTAGGTGAAATAATGAATTTACAATTTTTAAAATCCTCTGACCGTGAAATTGATCAAAATGGACCCTGAATTTGGTAGGACTTTACCTATCCAATAGGATTTTTTTTCTGCTACAGATAAAACAAAGTATCATCTTGGTAGTAGAATTGGTTTTGTTAAGCAGAAAAATCAATGTATAAAAAACTTCCCGTGTACATACATAATGTGGGATAGGAGAGTCTTAAAAATAAAGTGTCATTGCTTACTAAAAATGAATAGTCCCTTCTTCACAGAAAGCCCTAACTGTTTAAGCATTACTTCACAATGTTCTTACCCACCTACCAAAAATGCCCACACAAGCTTCCAACACTAAATGACTGCAAATAACTGCCTTCTTCACGCCAAAGCAAAGAACAGGGGGATACAAAGGCCCAATAAGTTTAGTGTGAAAAGACAGTCAAGGAGCAGCAAATTCTTAAGTATTTTAAGGGTGATCTCAGACAAGTTGCTTTTTAAACCAATTATTTGTAATGTATTTGTTCATTATAAAGTAATTTCAGTGATCCACAAGAGTCCTTTATTCTGAAAGCAATTAATTCACTGGAATACAGTACAATGGATTACTAATGTTTGTAAACCATTTATCTAAGTCAGTTTTATGTTCAGTGTTTTAGCTTTAATATCAATTACCATTTGGTTTGCCAATAACATTAGCTCATTTCTCTCAGACCTAGAAAACTGAAGTTATTCCTGGTTCTCCCTCCCCCCACCAAAACAGAAATATTCTTTTGGCAGCTTATTGGTACTGTGTAGGTTTAGAGTATTTGCTTTTGGTTCAAAATCTTATTTACTGTGCTTATTTTGGCATTTTTTAGTCCCATAAGCAGAACTATAGGAATCTGTGGTATCTTGAAATGGACACACAGAGGGAGAGGGGGGCACATGTCCTGCAGTTACCATCTTGGTTTCCCTTCATTAAAATGAAATTTTAAATTGTCCATTGACTTTTTTTTAGTTTTAAAAATGTATTGAGCACTACCAAAAAGTGGTATTCTGAAAAGAATTTTCCTGAAAATCTAGAACAGATTTAGGAACGCCCTACAAGGCGAAGACATGTGCAACTAGCAGTCTGTAATTCTAAGTAAATGGCACTATAGGGAAGATGGAATGATGAGTTATTTGTTAGAGTCACGTAAGGCTCCCACTGTGGTGGTGTCATAAATATAAAGGGAAGGGTAAACCCCTTTGAAATCCCTCCTGGCCGGGGAAAGCTCCTCTCACCTGTAAAGGGTTAAGAAGCTAAAGGTAACCTCGCTAGCACCTGACCAAAATGACCAATGAGGAGACAAGATACTTTCAAAAGCTGGGAGGAGGGAGAGAAACAAAGGGTCTGTGTGTCTGTCTATATGCTGGTCTTTACCGGGGATAGACCAGGAATGGAGTCTTAGAACTTTTAGTAAGTAATCTAGCTAGGTATGTGTTAGATTATGATTTCTTTAAATGGCTGAGAAAAGAATTGTGCTGAATAGAATAACTATTTCTGTCTGTGTATCTTTTTTGTAACTTAAGGTTTTGCCTAGAGGGGTTCTCTATGTTTTTGAATCTAATTACCCTGTAAGATATCTACCATCCTGATTTTACAGGGGGGATTTCTTTATTTCTATTTACTTCTATTTTTATTAAAAGTCTTCTTGTAAAAAACTGAATGTTTTTTCATTGTTCTCAGATCCAAGGGTTTGGGTCTGTGGTCACCTATGCAAATTGGTGAGGCTTTTTATCCAACATTTCCCAGGAAAGGGGGGTGCAAGTGTTGGGAGGATTGTTCATTGTTCTTAAGATCCAAGGGTCTGGGTCTGTAGTCACCTAGGCAAATTGGTGAGGCTTTTTACCAAACCTTGTCCAGGAAGTGGGGTGCAAGGTTTTGGGAAGTATTTTGGGGGGAAGGACGCGTCCAAACAGCTCTTCCCCAGTAACCAGTATTAGTTTGGTGGTGGTAGCGGCCAGTCCAAGGACAACGGGTGGAATATTTTGTACCTTGGGGAAATTTTGACCTAAGCTGGTAAAGATAAGCTTAGGAGGTTTTTCATGCAGGTCCCCACATCTGTACCCTAGAGTTCAGAGTGGGGGAGGAACCTTGACAGGTGGTACGAACAACATATTCTGCTGAAACTCAAGCCTTTGGTAAGAAGAGTATGGCCCAGGGTGGGCAAACTATGGACCGGGGGCCGCATCTGTCCCTTCAGACATTTTAATCCGGCCCTCAAGGTCCCACCGGGGAGCAGGGTCTGGGACTTGTCCCGCTCTGGCACTCCAGTCAGGAAGCTGGGTCGGGGCTTGCCCGGCTCCTGGAAGCAGTGGCATGTCCCCCCTGCGGCTCCTACACATAGGGGCAGCCAAGGGGCTCTGCATGCTGCACCCACCCCAAATGCTGCATGCACAGCCCCCACTGGCCGGGAACCACAGCCAATGAGAGCTGCAGGGGCAGCACTTGGGGTCAGGGTAGCATGCTGAGTAGCCTGGCTGTGCCTCCGTGTAGGAGCTGGAGTGGGGACATGCTGCTGCTTCTGAGAGCTGCTTGAGGTAAGCACTGCCTAGAACCTGCACCCCGGCCCCCTCCCACACCCCAACCACCTGCCTCCCAAACCCCTTGGTCCCAAACCGGAACACCCTCCTGCACCCCAAACCCTCATCCCCAGCCCCACCCCAGAGCCCATATCCCTGGCCAGAGCCCTCACGTCCCGTCCCCACCCTGGAGCCCCTTCCCACAACTGAACTCCTCACTTCTGGACCCACTAAAGAGCCCACACCCCCAGCCAGAGCTCTCACCTCCTCCCGCACCCAACCCCCAATTTTGTGAGCCTTCATGGCCCACCATACATTTTTCATACCCAGATGTGGCCCTTGGGCCAAAAAGTTTGCCTACCCCTGATCTAGTTCCATTTTCAAAGACACTTCACAATATATGAAACAGAATTGGTTTAAAAATAAACCTCAATAAGATCTCACTTGTTTGTTCTGCGTAAAAATTTACTGACATTATCTGTAACAAGTTTCCTCATAACAAGACCTCATAACATTTTAAATCCCAAACATGAGTTGCTAGTCAAGTTGTGTGTTAAAATGCTACATGAAAAGATTAAAATGGAGACAAGCTAGGAAGCGCAGAGAAATTGTAAGTTAATGCTACAGTGATGTCCTTAATCGGGGCATGACACACAGTTATTTACAGAGAGCTTAGAAATCCCCGATGAAAAGCGCAAAGTATATGTATTTTCCTCTTTGAATGCCACTTAATTGCCATGATAATCCTTTGACTTTAGTGTTGCATAGTTTATTCTCTTCTGGATATTTCTATTCTATAATCTTAGCTTAGAATTTTTGTCATCTTGCTTAGATGTAAATGAACAATCTTATATACATTCATAAAAGAGTGTGTGTGTGTGTGTGTGTGTGTGTGTGTGTGTGTGTGTGTGTGTGTGTGTGTGTGTGTGTGTGTGTGTGTGTGTGTGTGTGTGTAGAGAGAGCGAGAGCGCGCTTTCAAAACTAAAAATTGGAAGCAGTGGTTTCCTGAAGCTCCAGCTAGCTTCAAAAATTCAAGACATAAAACCACGGTTTGTTGAACTGAAATGCAATTTAAAATGAAAACTCTTAAGACTTACCAATAAAATTAAAAAACCCACAATATTTATAATAGAAACTAAAAGTTTAATTCAAACACTACAGAATGCTGCTAAAATTAAAACGTTCATTTTGTCTCCTGTAACACAGTAATCATACAAAAAAGGAGCAATTTGAATGACCCTTATGACCAAATTATATAAATCCTAAAAATAACTCAATATTTCAACTGTGTTAAGATTATGTAACATTTTAATGTTGCAGCAGAGAGATGAAAACATGACAAATCATTTCATTAAAGCAATTTCCTGTGATATAATTCCATAATAAAAAAGATTATGTGATTATAGCTTTGAAGCCTGAAACCTATAATATTTATTCATAAGACATGACTCGTGTAGTTAGGTAAGATGTGATGCCAGCACGCCACTTTGTATTATAGTCCAGGTAGCCATTCCCTAGCATATGATACAGTGCTTCACACTTACACTAAAAGAACATAAAGTAGCTTGGATATAAAAAGACTGTAGACAAAGGGTACAAATAAAGGGCAAATCACCAAGTTCTGAGGTGCAACAGGACAGAGGTCCAATAGAGCGTGACAAAAATCCACATTAGGCTGTGTGCTTAATTTAGTAAAAATGAAAGCTGTCAGATGAACAACTCCATAAATGAAGTTACTAGAATGGTAGTGGTGAATGGTAGTGGTGAATGCGTAGGCGCTTACTTTTATTTTTCCCAGGGGTGCTCCACCCCTCCCCCAAGGCCTTGCCCTGGCTCTGCCTCTTCCCCTTCCCCCTTCCCCGCTCTGCTTCTTCCCAAGGACCCCTGCTCACCAGCCATCACTGTTCTGCACTGTCCACCAACCCCTCCCTGAGCTGCCAAACAGCTGATCGGGGGAAGCCGCCAAACAGCTCTGGCTGGTGGGAACTGACCATCCACTCCTCCCCCCCCCCCCGAGTGCTCCAGCCCTGGAGCACCTAGAGAGTTGGCACCTAAGCGGGAAATGTGTTTATTGCTTGAGAATATGAACTGCACTGGTTATGGGGGAAAATGAACAGGCCAATCCAACAGGTCTCCTCAGCCTATTTTGATTAAACCAGACACAGTACATCTCTTAAACTAGATAAAGAAAGTGTCCAAAAAGATAAAAAAGGAAAAGATTGTTAATGTCAGTTATGACGGTGACTGACAGATTAGTATCTGTTTGCATGCAACTGTATCAATCTGATTTTCGTAAAAGCCATTTTGAGTCTAACCGTTTTGTTTGTGCCTTCACATCGGCTCTGTAGCCTCCTCATCGAATTGAAACAGGTGTCACCTAGTAGACGGCTAGCCATAGACAGTCATTAAACCTTGATGACCTTCCATTGAAATGGAAGCACCCACGGACAAAGACCTGGCTACCATCCAGGGAAACCCTTTCTCCGAGGTGGGCTGGTAGTCAAGCAACAGATCACCTGACAAGGGGTTGAGGTTATAAAAGAACTAGGTCTTCTCTGAGTAACACTCTCACTGACCAAAACAAAAGAGAGGAATGAAGTCCAGGAGAGGAGACCTGGAACCCTGGAAAGACACTGATCAAATTCCCAAGGAATGCTATAGAGTGGTGAGGAAACAAAATGGCATCTGGGTATTTTTTACTTTGCATGTGTATCTGTTGTGCTGTCTAAAATAAAGAGTGATTAATTTAGACCTCTCTGTAAAGTCTGTCTTATTGGTTTCAACTATTGAGTGATCCCACCGGGCTAAACAGAACTCGAGTACCAGCTCTGAGGAGGGTGTGGTTCAGCACTGATCTGGAGGACTAGGGCAGCTGGACCCAAAGGTGGTACTTCCAAGAAGTGCAGCCAGACAAAATCTGTGCCCAGGAAGTGAGCCCAGAGGCCAAAGAAAGAGGCAGTGCTGGAGCTTACTCAGGTCCAGGGAAGCTTAATGTACATGGACACAGCATATGGGTCCAAACAACATGGTGAGCTTAGCTGGGCCTGTGACAGTGACACATTCCCAACGTGTTAGCACATCACAAGAAAATCTTGACAATACGCTTTTTCAGAGAACAGAAAGAATATCCTTTTTAACTAGCATTTTTAAACATGGAAAGCACTAATGTGTATTTGAGATAAGTGAAAGTTTTAGTCATTTGACGTGCAATATAGTGTAATCCACTCTTATGATCCATGGAAGAGATCCATTTCACACAGTTCTTTGACATGCTGAAAACAAAAGTAAAGTGCTAAAATTTCCACTGTAAGTATTTTTGTAAGTGCTCCAAACAGAAAAATACCCACACGTTCTAGAATAGATAAGATTATTACTTACTGTAGCACTCTAGAACCAAATCTAAAATTTGAGACGGTGTTGTATTACAAACCCCAATTTTCATGGGTTCAGATTTGGCATTTGAAGTGATGTTAAGACCAACCAAAACGTTCAGGTATAGTACACTTTTTGAATGTATCTACAATGTGGTTTCCAAAGATGTCAATGAGAAGCATCTAAACAAAAATCATATGGACCTCCTGGAATAATCTTGACAAGTTCTCAGGGATCTTTTTCAGAATTTGGATACCCAAGCAATAAAAAACAGGAGTAGACGGAAGGTGAGGACAGCTGAAGTAGTGATTTTAGACCAAGCATTTACCCAAAGTTACTGCAGGAGGAGAAAAGTATTTTTACATTTAACGTTTGCAGTAGACACAATACAGCAAGTTAAGATCAAAACTCAAGTCTGACCTGGCTTGCTTATGTGGTCTTATTTTGCTATTTGAGTTTAAAAAAAGTTTGCTTTCCTTTAAGTTGCTTTTAGAAAGTATTTAGCGCTCGGAAAAGGTGCCAGATAAGCAGGCCTAGAGAAAGAAGTCCTCTATTAATACACAAAGGCAGGCAGTGCCATTAAAATACGAGTATGATGCCTCATCATGTCTGATCTTTGGACATTGCTTCTACTGCCTGAACAAAAATGGACAAATTCCAGAGTGCCTTTTAGCTAGCTAAGAATTTGATCCTGATAATAAATTGAAGAGAAAGCACATTTTCAGTGTAGTAGCTACTAGAGCTGTCAAGCAATTTAAAAAATTAATCACGCAATTAATCGTGTTGTTAAATAATAATAGAATACCATTTATTTAAATATTTTTGGATGTTTTCTACATTTTCAATTACATTGATTTCAATTATAATACAGACTACAAAGTGTACAATGCTCACTTTATATTTATTTTTATAACAAATATTTGCACTGTAAAAAACAAATGAAATAGTATTTCAGTTCACCCAATACAAATGCTGAAGTGCAATCTCTTTATCATGAACGTTAAACTTACAAATGTAGAATTATATACAAAAAAAATTGTATTCACCAACAATATAAAACTTTAAGGCCTACAAGTCCACTCAGTCCTACTTCTTGTTCAGCTAATCGCTCAGCCAAACAAGTTTGTTTACATTTGCAGGAGATAATGCTGCCCGCTTCTTGTTTACAGTGTCACCTGAAAGCGAGAACAGGAGTTTGCATGGCATTGTTGTAGTTGGCGTCGCAAGACATTTACAAGCCAGATGCACTAAAAATTCATACATCCCTTCATGCTTCTACCACCATTCCAGAGGACATGCGTCCA
This sequence comes from Lepidochelys kempii, assembly GCF_965140285.1. Taxonomy (NCBI): domain Eukaryota; kingdom Metazoa; phylum Chordata; order Testudines; family Cheloniidae; genus Lepidochelys; species Lepidochelys kempii. The sequence goes on along the minus strand of NC_136394.1, from coordinate 17,214,605 downwards.
TGATGAGGACGGATTCTGCTCGATAATGATCCAAAGCAGTGTGGACCGCCACATATTAATTTTCATCACTTGAGTCAGATGCCACCAACAGAAAGTTGATTTTCTTTTTTTGGTGGTTCGGGTTCTGTAGTTTCTGCATGAGAGTGCTGCTCTTTTAAGACTTCCGAAAGCATGCTCCACACTTCGTCCCTCAGATTTTGGGAGGCACTTCAGATTTTTAAACCTTGGGTCGAGTGTTGTAGCTATCTTTAGAAATCTGATATCGGAATCTTCTTTGTGTTTTGTCAAATCTGCAGTGAAAGTGTTCTTAAAATGAACAACATGTGCTGGGTCGTCATCTGAGATCACCGTAACACAAAATATATGGCAGAATGTGGGTAAAACCAGGGACCAGGAGACATACTGTTCTCCTCGAAGGAGTTCAGTCACAAATTTAAAACAAGCATCATCAGCACGGAAGCATGTCCTCTGGAATGGTGGTTGAAGCATGCTAAATATTCATATGCCTCTTCATATCTGGCATGTAAATACCTTGAAATGCCGGCTACAAAAGCGCCATGCAAAAGCCTGTTCTCACTTTCAGGTGACGTAAATAAGAAACGGGCAGCATTATCTCCCGTAAATGTAAACAAACTTGTTTCTCTTAGCGATTGGCTGAACAAGAAGTAGGACTGAGTGGACTTGTAGGCTCTAAAGTTTTACATTGTTTTATTTTTAAGTGCACTTATACAACAACAACAAAAATCTACATTTGTAAACTGCACAAGATTGCACTACAGTACTTGTACAAGGAATTGATATACTATTTCTTTTGTCATTTTTACAGTGTAAATATTTGTAATCAAAAGTAATATAAAGTGAGCAGTGTACACTTTGTATTCTGTGTTGTAACTGAAATCAATATATTTGAAAATGTAGAAGAACGTCCAAAAATATTTAATAAATTTCAATTGGTATTTTATTGTTTAACAGTGCGATTAATCATGATTTTTTAAAATGGTGATTAATTTTTTTTAATCATGTGAGTTAACTGTGATTAATTGACAGACCTAGTAGCTACAAATCCTATCTCTCTGAAACTAAAAAAATTGCGAACCACAAAAAATATTTTGTGATCCCCTTCTGGCTGGCTCCAAAAAGGGTGTTATGGAGGCAACCTGGGCCTAGTGACTGGGAATAACTTCCTGATTCTCTGTATGTTGTCCTAGTTTTGACACTTATAGGGAGTGACCTAGAGCAGTGCTTCTCAAGCTATCTGATGTGGGGGACTGGCAATTTTTTTTCCCCCAATGTGCATGCAGAGCGGCAGCCGATGAATCGTGGACCGGCACAGGTCCGCAGACCACCACTTTGAGTAGCACTGACCTAGAGGAAACCAAGGCATGAGATGAAGTGACTTGTCCCTGTAAAATGGGGATAATGACACTTGCTGTTTTTTGTAAATCTGAGATCTAGGGATAAAAAGTACCATGAGAGCTGAGTATTATTGTTGATCAATATTTAGAAACAAAATTTTGCAGAGTTTTTATTTAAAGGTGCCAATGAACATTAAAGTTTGGTGACAAAAAAAAAGTATTTCATCCTTTTCCTCACTAAACAAAATTAAATGGATTAAAAGTACATTTTGTGTAAAAAAAAAAAAAAAAAAAAAAAAACCACACAACTGAGCCAAGCGTGATGGGTTGGACTCCCCTGTCTGGGATGCCACCTGATGTGCTGGGGTTCTACTGACCCTGCCCGCCTGTTCCACTGGTGGGCTTCCTCACACTGTCCTTGCTGTGCCAGGCCCTCAAGCCTTCTCTAGCACAAACACAGGTAAGGCCACACTCAGCTGCAGACAGACTGAAATCAGCTCTGTGTGGGAGGATTCAGCTCAGGACTTTAACCAGCACTCACGTGAACACCTCCTTTGGGGTGTAAACCCAAAATTATATGGTCTTCCACTGTATAGAGAGATCTGTACAGCATAAGCTCATAAAAATTGCCCCCTCCCTCAACGTGGAGGGAGATATGCACAGCTTTTTGCCCCCACCCCAGATATGAATTGCACAAACTGGGTCTTAAAAATAAAGAAATAAGTTAAAATTTACCTTTTGTAGTTTTTAGAGTGGTTATAAGGGATAGCAAACAGAACAAAGCAGATTACTGAGCAAATAAAAACACACACAACCTATGCTTAATTCACGAAAGAAACAAGTTACAAAATGTAATTTCTCACCCTAAATGTTTTTTCACAGGTAACAGTTTCTGAAGTTTAGAGTGCCAGTTATTTCTCTTTACAAACTAGACCACTGTCTCAGCCTGGACTCAGCCCTGGCCTTTCCCCAGCTTAGTTCCTTTGTCTCTTCAAGTGCTTTCAGCAGTCTTCCTTCTTGGGCAGGGAGGCAATGGAGAAGAACCCTGATTGACTCACTTCCCAGCCTTCAGTAGGCTTTACATAAGGCGGGAATCCTTTTCTCCAGTGGAAAAAATATCAGAAGCATTCAAAGTGGTACTCTGTACCAGGTGACATTATCAGATGACCCTACAGGGTCAAAGCAACATCCCAGGAAGCTTCTCAGGAAGGTGGGAGATTAGTATCTTCAAAGTTCTATTGTCCTTCTTAAATGACTCACCCAGGCTGACTGCCTACTGTCTGGTGGGCGTTCTCCCAAGTACACACACAGTTGTAATGGTTATATAGTCAATATTCTTAATTTCAGATACAGAAATGATACATGAATACAAATTGGATAATCACATTCAGCAAATCATAACCTTTCCAATTATATATTTTATGCAAGATGGGTCATGTAAGGTATGTTAGTTATGCCATATTCATATCATAACAATATTTCTATGAAGAATATGGGGTGTAGCATCACATCAAGATCTTGTATATTTTGAACCTAAAATTATTTACTGCACATTTATATAAAAATTAAACATACTGGAAATCCCTACATTATACTGAGTACTCTGGCTGACTGATGTCACTGAAATGGAAGGATGATCTGTGGCAGTTTAGTCAAAGGTATCAGGCAATGCAAGAGAAAAATATTTCAGTAAAATTAGGTAACTCAGCAGAATTTGGGCCATAATGGACCAAAAGTTTTTCCCTATTTTGACACTGATAGCCAGTTATTTTCCTGCCAGCAATCAATAGTTCCAAACTTGGTGTAACTCTTTCATAGCAAGCAAATAAGAAATATTACTTTAAATATAGATTGTGGCATAAAGTTCACTTGTCATATAACATTCTAAATAAGCATGATTACAACATAGGCCTGGGGAATTGCCCTAGAGGCATTATCAAATGGACACATCTGCCTTTTGCTATCAACATGGATAGAAAAAACAGCCTACATTGATTGGATATATTAATTCAATACAAATCCTGCGATTTCTGACAATCCTTTTTGCTTTTAAAAATTCAGATGTATGCAAGAGCACCGGATGGATAATTAAGTTTTTAGTTCTCAATTGTTTTGTAGCAACAAAGCTATAGTCATTTTCTTTTCAACATAAAAAGGGCAGACACAAATTAATAAAAGCCTAAAATTATTTGTCCAATATTTGACTCTACAGACAGTAAACAGATCCATATACGTTCTTGTGCTTCCAGGAGCAATATGCAACAGGTAGTGTCAAGTGGAACCAACATATTACGCATAAATAAAATAATAGTAATACAATGCTAGTAGGCATGGTGGCTGTGTGGTTTAGATGCTCAGCTAAAACCCTAGAAGTTGTTGGTTGGAGTCTTGCTTCATCACCTCCAGTCCAACCAGCTGTGAATGGGTACCTGGATCCACTGGCATAGCTAATCACTCCCTTGCGTACTATTGGCTATGGAAATTGCACTGAACGCAGCTCAGAGCGGACTGACTTTTTTCACTTAAGAGAAATGTAAACATCATGGAGTGTTGGCATTATACCAGCACAATTTCAAGCACTTGACTCTGATTGGAGACTAGGCATTATTGCCCAGGGTTAAAGCAAAAGTATCAAACTAAGGTTGTAAAGAAAAGCATTTTTGTTTTAATCATAATTATGATTACCTGTATGCATTTTTTGAAACTGGACGAGGATCAAACTTCAAGAAAAGAATGCACATGGGTAACGTGTGGTGAAGTCTTGCTTCTTCCCAAAGGGTTAGTGCAAGGTCATACTGCAACAACCTGTGAACAAAATAAATGCAATAAAGGAAATTACATTGCAATTTCCAGAAGCATAAACTTACATCCATCCTGGAGTTTAAAGTTCCTGCTATTAACAGCATTCCATAATGAAATCAACAGGATTTCAATGGTATGTTTGTCTTAATGGATGGTTTGTCTTCAAAAATCCTCACTATTATCACTTCTAGTGTTGCTTAAATAGGAATTCAATTCAGAACTCTGGCAAAGAAACAAGTGACAGGAGAATACGGATATATTCTAGGAGCAGTACCTAGAGCACTAACTTTCCTGCCAAAGCAGGGAAGAAAAAGGATTTATCTACTCGTTGCCAGTACAGTGCAACAGTGATGCTCTTTGGTCTGCACCAACAAATATGGCAAGACATTCTTGTCAAGGTTTTTTCTTTAAAAAGCAAACTTAGAGAAGCACACTCATGTATACTGCAGCAACAGCTGGAAAAAGTGTAATCAAAAGTGTTTGATGAGAAACTAAAAGCGCTCTCTTTTCTGTAGAGCTACCTATTAAAAACTGAGGGGAAAGAGGTGATGTAGTAGAGGGGAAAAAAATATCAGCGGCAACAGAGTATATATTTAATAGAGTGGGAACAATGTACATTTCAATTAACACTGTTTCCAACATTCCCAGTAACTTTAAAATTCTGACCACGTTTAGAGGCACGACAAATGTTCTTTACAGATCAGATACTCAAAAGGGCTTTCAAATATTTTCTACATTGGCCCAATGGAAACTTGTCTGGTAATAAAATTGCACCATGATCTTATTTTTTGCCACAGCTGAAACAATTAATAGAACCCTATTCACTGAGCATCCTTAAGCCTCTTCCACTGCTATGGACAGCTTCCCCTGTGTGAAAGTTTTCAGAGTACAGATATGGGGATAAAAGAAATCAAAACCTAAACTCTGAAACCATTCTGAATGATTAATTTATTTTGCCTTGGTAAGCAGTGACTGAAGTGAGTTGTACTAAAAATTAAATTTAAAGATTTTATAAATCAAGAATACGGTTGAAGAAATAATTATTCTTTTATTTCCTGATACACATACCGATTTTAATTCAGTCTTTTCTTTTACAGCACGTTGCTAAACTCTCCCATGATATTCCATGTGTTAAAACTTCAACAGAAGCAAGGTTTTTCTACAATCCACACTATTTCATTTTTACCATCAAAAGCAGAGTTATGAGTACACCAATTATATAGATTTAAATTAACAGCCTGACCACAAGCTGCTGGCTTCTCCTAAGTCACAGTTCGGCATTACAACTGACCTGCTGTCACTATCATGGCACAACAAATTCAGCGTTCCAGTCACTAATATTCTACAAAGGACTCCTCTCTGCTGCAGATTATTTAATCTGAAAGGGAACCAACACAGTGGACAAAACTGTGCAGGGAGGGATAGAGTAGTATTTTAATCTCTGCTCCTATACATAAAATAATTACTCTTTCAAACAGTGACTTAATAAAGTGCTGATTTTTAAGGTTCTATTAGGTAAGGACTGAGGTATCTTAGCTATATGGAATATTTTCTCTGTTAAGATGGGATACCATAAACTAGTGACTAAATTTCTGTCCACTTGGCACTGCAGAAGAAAATAGTAAGTCATGCAGTAGATTCTCAATCTCAAAGATAAATGCAGAAATGGGTCACACAGTGACAATGAAAAAATCTTCAGTGTAAGGGAAAATAAGATGTAAAAATAGGACAACTGATCTAGTACTCAGGTGTTAAACAAAACACATGTATAGAAAATCTTCTTTTAAAAGATAGAGATTTGAAATGTCATAGGACTTTAGCACTTCTTGGAACAGCAATTTTATTTTTCAATTTAAGAAAACAAACATGTCAAGAGAAGATGCATAAGACTGCAGACTGATGATATCCCACAGTATCCAGTTCATTACAGTAGAAAGGGATATCAATGTTAACTACTGCCCTCTACTGGGTGGAATAAGAATTGTTCGAACCCTGGATTTTAGTTGTAACTATTAAAACTTACAGAGAATTCTTCATTACCTGTCAGTTCTAGCCATGTATAACAGGGTAGCTGGCCCACTAAATGAAACTGGGCTCAGAGCGCCTGTTCCAGTCCAGGTGCTCCCAGCTGGGCCAATTAAGAGGGCAGGGTGGCACCTGGGGGACTATAAGTGTTCAGTCAGGAAAAGGGAAGGAGTGGAGAGCTGCTGGAGACAGAAAGTGGTTCCTAGGAGAAGGCTGAAGGCAGGAGAGAAGAAAGAGAGGTTTGCTGGCTGGCATCTCTAAGCCAGCGATCCAGGGCTAGAGCATTAGCAGAGGGAGATGCCTGTTGACTCTAAGCCAAAGGCAAGGGCCAGAGAGGGTTGAAGGAAGGGAGAAGAGTAGCGGAGGAGCTTAGCAGATGATGTCTCTTTGCTGGAGAGCTGGACCCTGAGGAACAGTGAGGGGACTGTGGGAATGAGCGATGCTCCTCTAGCAAGAATGCTCCCAGCAGAGAGGCTATGGGAGTTCCCTCTAGGAACAGCAGAGTTGCACCCAAGAAGAAAGGGCTGGGATGACTGTCCTGGAAGAGGGATGGAGGAAGACAGATAAGGAGCCTGTGACAGATGACAATGAGGTATGGTGAGAACAAGAACTGTATGTACGGAGGTGATAGATATGGACTATGTTTCAGGATTTTTCTAAGACTATAAACAATGCCTCTCCTGGTAAGTAAGAGCCTGAAGTGGAGTCCTTCAGGTTACCCAAGAGGGCAACTGAGATTAAGGCTGTCCTGAGGGGGTGCCTGGTAGGAGGCCACTTGTTTACACCATGACATTCTTTTCCTCCCATCCCACCTTAGTGGGTATTGGACTGGGCCTTGAAAGAGAGAGACAAAAACATAACCCCATTGATGGAAGTGGGGATCAGGCCCTCAAGCTTTAGCCAGTAAGGGAAATACTAATTAGATTCGCAAAAAGAAAAGGAGTACTTGTGGCACCTTAGAGACTAACCAATTTATTTGAGCATGAGCTTTCGTGAGCTACAGCTCACTTCATCAGATGTTTACCGTGGAAACTGCAGCAGACTTTATATACACACAGAAATCATGAAACAATACCTCCTCCCACCCCACTGTCCTGCTGGTAATAGCTTATCTAAAGTGATCAACAGGTGGGCCATTTCCAGCACAAATCCAGGTTTTCTCACCCTCCACCCCCCCACACAAATTCACTCTCCTGCTGGTGCTAGCCCATCCAAAGTGACAACTCTTTACATAATCAAGTCGGGCTATTTCCTGCATAGATCAAGGTTTTCTCACATCCCCCCCACCCCCATACACACACAAACTCACTCTCCTGCTGGTAATAGCTCATCTAAACTGACCATTCTCCAGGTTTAAATCCAAGTTAAACCAGAACATCTGGGGGGGGGGGTAGGAAAAAACAAGAGGAAACAGGCTACCTTGCATAATGACTTAGCCACTCCCAGTCTCTATTTAAGCCTAAATTAATAGTATCCAATTTGCAAATGAATTCCAATTCAGCAGTTTCTCGCTGGAGTCTGGATTTGAAGTTTTTTTGTTTTAAGATAGCGACCTTCATGTCTGTGATTGCGTGACCAGAGAGATTGAAGTGTTCTCCGACTGGTTTATGAATGTTATAATTCTTGACATCTGATTTGTGTCCATTTATTCTTTTACGTAGAGACTGTCCAGTTTGACCAATGTACATGGCAGAGGGGCATTGCTGGCACATGATGGCATAGATCACATTGGTGGATGTGCAGGTGAACGAGCCTCTGATAGTGTGGCTGATGTTATTAGGCCCTGTGATGGTGTCCCCTGAATAGATATGTGGGCACAATTGGCAACGGGCTTTGTTGCAAGGATAAGTTCCTGGGTTAGTGGTTCTGTTGTGTGGTATGTGGTTGTTGGTGAGTATTTGCTTCAGGTTGCGGGGCTGTCTGTAGGCAAGGACTGGCCTGTCTCCCAAGACTTGTGAGAGTGTTGGGTCATCCTTTAGGATAGGTTGTAGATCCTTAATAATGCGTTGGAGGGGTTTTAGTTGGGGGCTGAAGGTGACGGCTAGTGGCGTTCTGTTATTTTCTTTGTTAGGCCTGTCCTGTAGCAGGTAACTTCTGGGAACTCTTCTGGCTCTATCAATCTGTTTCTTTACTTCTGCAGGTGGGTATTGTAGTTGTAAGAAAGCTTGACAGAGATCTTGTAGGTGTTTGTCTCTGTCTGAGGGGTTGGAGCAAATGCGGTTGTATCGCAGAGCTTGGCTGTAGACGTCTACGTCTACGTCTACAGCCAAGCTCTGCGATACAACCGCATTTGCTCCAACCCCTCAGACAGAGACAAACACCTACAAGATCTCTGTCAAGCTTTCTTACAACTACAATACCCACCTGCAGAAGTAAAGAAACAGATTGATAGAGCCAGAAGAGTTCCCAGAAGTTACCTGCTACAGGACAGGCCTAACAAAGAAAATAACAGAACGCCACTAGCCGTCACCTTCAGCCCCCAACTAAAACCCCTCCAACGCATTATTAAGGATCTACAACCTATCCTAAAGGATGACCCAACACTCTCACAAGTCTTGGGAGACAGGCCAGTCCTTGCCTACAGACAGCCCCGCAACCTGAAGCAAATACTCACCAACAACCACATACCACACAACAGAACCACTAACCCAGGAACTTATCCTTGCAACAAAGCCCGTTGCCAATTGTGCCCACATATCTATTCAGGGGACACCATCACAGGGCCTAATAACATCAGCCACACTATCAGAGGCTCGTTCACCTGCACATCCACCAATGTGATCTATGCCATCATGTGCCAGCAATGCCCCTCTGCCATGTACATTGGTCAAACTGGACAGTCTCTACGTAAAAGAATAAATGGACACAAATCAGATGTCAAGAATTATAACATTCATAAACCAGTCGGAGAACACTTCAATCTCTCTGGTCACGCAATCACAGACATGAAGGTCGCTATCTTAAAACAAAAAAACTTCAAATCCAGACTCCAGCGAGAAACTGCTGAATTGGAATTCATTTGCAAATTGGATACTATTAATTTAGGCTTAAATAGAGACTGGGAGTGGCTAAGTCATTATGCAAGGTAGCCTGTTTCCTCTTGTTTTTTCCTACCCCCCCCCCCCAGATGTTCTGGTTTAACTTGGATTTAAACCTGGAGAATGGTCAGTTTAGATGAGCTATTACCAGCAGGAGAGTGAGTTTGTGTGTGTATGGGGGTGGGGGGGATGTGAGAAAACCTTGATCTATGCAGGAAATAGCCCGACTTGATTATGTAAAGAGTTGTCACTTTGGATGGGCTAGCACCAGCAGGAGAGTGAATTTGTGTGGGGGGGTGGAGGGTGAGAAAACCTGGATTTGTGCTGGAAATGGCCCACCTGTTGATCACTTTAGATAAGCTATTACCAGCAGGACAGTGGGGTGGGAGGAGGTATTGTTTCATGATTTCTGTGTGTATATAAAGTCTGCTGCAGTTTCCACGGTAAACATCTGATGAAGTGAGCTGTAGCTCACGAAAGCTCATGCTCAAATAAATTGGTTAGTCTCTAAGGTGCCACAAGTACTCCTTTTCTTTTTGCGAATACAGACTAACACGGCTGTTCCTCTGAAACTAATTAGATTGCAAGCTCTTTGAGGGAAGGACTGAGTCTACCTGTCTGTGTGCACAGCATCTAGCATAGTGGGGCCCTGATCCTGATTGGGCAGATATGTTCTTGTAATACAAATTGTTCCTCATTCTTGACCTGCTCCAGCCCCTGGCCTCTCAAGTCATTATGACTCACATAATTAGTACATAAACTGAGACCTAGCATGGAGTTTTCAGCACAAAAGGAATGTTTTAGCTGAAGTTATTACTAACTGAAGATTGAGTTTAGGATAGAAACCACCTTTCAACTCACTAGACATTATTACTGTAACACTATAATGAAAAACAGCCTATGAACAGATTTATCTTAGCTGACAGCTTTCTATCATTTCTTTCAACTGTTGTTCTCACAGACAATGCCATAATTTAATTTAACTGGCAGTCAGTCCCTGACAATACCTTGATTGAATAGGATACTTAAAATAAGAGACAATGAATGGCAACCGTCCAGCCCCATGTTTTTGCTGGGAAAAAAGTCTTCTCTCTCTTTTTTAAATTCCAAAGGGGTGGGGGAGTTGTCTGTGGGCAGAGATATTGATAGGATTGAATTTGGCTGGTTCAATCCTCTGGGGGGTTTTTTGTTTTGTTTTTAAAAATTGATTCCTCAAGGACCCACAGTTAACTGCAAGTTATCCTCATAAGCTCTGTTAAAAAAGTGCCAAAAGTTTTTCTTCCTTTTTATTAAAGGAGTATAAGACATAAGTTTTCTGGTAATGGGAATCATGTATTCATGGACAACAGTGAACAGGAGTGTTATGCACTGCTAGAGTGTTTCAACAACTTCTTTCCATTCCTGTCTCATATTTAAAGGGTCTTTGTTGAGCTTCGGCTGCATACTGCACTAGTACATGAGACACACTGGATCTGAGAGTTTTTAATTATAAAAAAAGAAACCAACAACAACAAGACAAATACTGAATTTTAGGATGTTCACAACTGAGCCTTCCATAATTTAAACAGCAAGCCACCCTCGGTCAATTAAGGAACATTATTTACAGACTCCAAAAGAGAGCCTAGTCCCATCTATCCTTAATAGAAAGACATTTTTCACAACATAGGAAGTCAATGAAGAGGAAATACATGATTGAAAGGAATATGTCTTTGCTCTCCCAACTGTCATGCTAATTGCATACAGTCCAACTACCTCACGACAAGTATTCCTTCCACTATTCTCCCAGATGCCTTATCTGCTTTATTTTCACATAGTTTGGAAAAAAATATTCAGCAAAATGGACAAAAAGGGTGGAGACAATCTTGAGATTTGTATGCAGTATAAAAATATAAAGTTAAGAACATTAACAAAAACACACCCAAAAGTTTTAAAAGTGAGAAGAGCTGGAAAGTTCAGCTTGCCCTGAGGAAGGCTGAGCATTGTCCTCCCTGTTTTTGTTGGGCAACTGTTACACTATAAAGTGAGAGAACTTATTTGCACTTGGTGCACTTATTAAAACTTGTCATGTGAGTTGAGAGATTTTGCAGTCTTTCAAGAGGCAAAGGATTTTAAAGACGTGTCCTTATTACCAAAAGTGACACATAGGTTCTTGTACAACAGAAGACTGTCCATAAAACACCAAGTTAAAAAAAATTATTAACTGGCTGGCTCAGGGACAAACCAATACCCCTGTTTCAGAGTTGAGGCCAGATTCTGATCCCTGCTCCAGGCTAGAAGAATGATGGCAAGGGTCCTTTTCCCCCTTTACCCAGTGTGAGTCTATGAGACTAGCATTATTCTATACCAAAACATGCCAGCTAATTTGAAGAACAGTATTGATAACACAGAAGGAAGTCCCTTCCAGTCCTCAGATGAAGAATAGTCCATATGTGGTAGCAGGTGAGTTAGAACGGGGGGAAACTGGCAGGGATCACTGGGACTTGTTTTGGAAGAATGGGGAAGCCCACTCAGGGAAGTCAAGGGGTATAAAATACTTTAAGACAGCTGTCAGATTTCCATCAGCAGCAAGAGCAAGAACTGTCACAGTTTTCATTCAGTGTACTGCCAGCTCATTATTTGGCTTAGTCAATCAACAAGCCTATTGATGGTGGATTGTTCGTAACTACTCTTCATTTTATAAAGAAGCTTCAGTCTCTCCATTAGCTGATTTGTAGAGTTTATTTTGATCAATAAAACAGTAAATTCTGTTACAATATAAGAACATTTAGCTGTTTGTACCAAGCCACTGCCCAACACAAGACTCAAATAAAAATGAATGGCACGAAACAGATCTTTATCTTTAAATAGCAGCAAGACAGTAGGTTTTTTCCCCTTGTAGTTTTTGTAATGCATTGTATTGTTATTTAAAGGGACATCATTTTTCAACTCTTCACTTAAATACCTTTCTAGAAGATGTAAACTGTTTTCCATATTAAGTTTGCTCGTTTGACAAGAGTCTCTCTCTCTCTCTCTCTCTCACCCTACCCCATTTCTAATGGAGTTTGAAATTAACAGGCCTTTTACTTGCTGCTTTTGTGAACTATTGATACCCAGCTCCTAAAACAGAAAGTCTGTTAACTTGGGCTACATCTTGCTGGCTCTGAAACAGAGCAGCATAAACTTCTGTAGGTCCTACATAGTTATTTTTATTTCATTCCTTAGACAGCTGTGGATTTAAAAATAAAGTTTTAGAATCAAGAACACTTTTGGAACAATTGAAGTCCAGTTCCTCTTCAGTGCAGTGAGGAGACTTATTCCTTTAAAAAATAAATTCAGTGCAAAATGCAACTGAAGAATTTTAGTATTTTCTTTGGTCAGAATTCATAATACACTTGCTGCACATTGTGCTGGGCAATTTAGACCCAAAATTTAAGTAGAAACAATGGGTTTAAAAAATAATTTGTATAAATGTTATTTTAAAAATTTCAGCAGAGACTGCTGGATTAAGATGAAGTTCAATGCTGCAGTAGCATGCTGCAGAAAAAAAAACAGAATAAAAGTAATGACTATAGAAAGTAAAAGTTACTCATTGTTGTAGTGCCCAGGAAAACTACATCTTTAACCTCTTTGTGGCTTTCTTGAGGGCACCCCATTTAAATCTCAGGCTAACAGGAATTCACTATGATCACTTTAGCTACTCTGACTTTAGTTCAGCACCTGTTCTGTTCTCTCAGGGGCAGTGAGAAGGTTAACCAGTGATCAGCCAGCATTCATAAAGCAAAGTATTAGTTATTCACAAAAAAAGCACAAGAGAAAACATATGTTAAGAACAATATGAAAGTCTAGCTTGCATGCAAATGCAACTTGCCCAGTATCACCCAGCCATCTTCCATACGAAGACCTTGTCAAGTTTGCAAGTACTTCAAGTACTCTTGCTGGGCCTGTCCTTCTGGTCAGTCTCACGTCAATCCTTGATTCGGGAGAGAGTGAGCTCCCTCCATATAATATAGCAACCATTATGGCTAATAGCATTAAACTACAAAAAATGATGTTGAAGAAAGCTAATATGGCTGTTATAATACCGACCTCCTTATCTTTTACAGTAACACAATCTAGGGAAGCGTAGGAACTCATGAGGGACCCTTCCACTGCAGTGATGCCATCTGTATTCCAGAGACACCACTAATCCAGGCGACTCACTCTGATCAGAAGTGCCTTTACAATAACTTAAATGGACATAATAGTTCAGGGAGATCAGATTCTGAAGTAGAGAGAAGCAATGCTGAAGATATTTGGAAATCTTTCCATACATACAGGATCTAGACTGGACAGGCTTAATAGGGGAAGTTTGAACTCTGATGCAAATGGTATCCGTTGCAGTGTTATCAGTTTAGTTATTAAAGCATTTTTACTGCTCTTTAATAGCAGTTAATACTCATACTGTTATGACACTCAAGACATTACAACATACAGCTTTTTCTGAACAAATAGTTGGAGGAGGGGCAGTCAATGGATAAGGCAGCTGACAGACTCAAGATTAACCTAGTTCATGAGGGAAAATTTCACAAACAGAGCTATCAAAATATAATATCATCCAAGCCTAATGGTGCCTTACTTACTAACTTGTGACTCAGGTGACAATTCAGATTCAGGTCATTAGATCTGGACAAGAAATGACCTCCTTGACTCCAAGCAGAGTGGAAGTTGCAACTAGCACAGAGACAGACAGGCTAATGCACAGAGGAACTGGGTGTCTTGTGTCAAAGAATCGAATATTTTATTGGCTGAAGAAAGTGAAAGTCTGGTTGTTTACTGAGGAACAAAAGAGGATGTGGGCAAAAGGTCTAAGCAGAAGTTTTAAAGAAGCTAGACATTTACACAGTTGGTCTGATATTGTAAACAAAATATGGGGGGGAAGAATCTAATTATCCAAATTTGTACATTTAAATGAATACATTGGGGTCTCATCTAAATGTGCGACAGTTACAGCTTTCTACAAATGTTTAAGATTAATAGGGACAACCCTGTGAACGCTAACTATGACATCAATAGGACTACTTACATGCCTAAAATATCAAATTTACCAAAACCCACAAATGTACACACTTTTTTGGAAGTGCTTTTTAAAAAATATATAAACATACCACTTACCAAAAGAGATAAGAAATTTAAGTTACATTTGAAAAATGAACTTTTCTACATACCATTCTACTTTACAATCGTCTTCAATGCAGCTGGCTTATTGCACATCTTGCAATATGCATATCCTGAAGTACCACTATAGATCAGTTACTGCCCCAGCTGAACATCTGATATTTCAAAAAACAAGTCTACTACTATGAATAGAACCTAATCATATTTAGATAGAAAGTTATCCATTTAGGCAATTAGATCATAATGTGATCACGGACAGGGGATGCAATTGCATTGCTTCCTGATATCACAACACATATCACTGCTTGTAATCTTTAAGAATTCATGTTGCTTTATGCAAACACATTTTTCATAAATTGGGATTCACATGTATTAAAGAATTGTATTTTCCAGTTCATTTTTGTATGATATCTTGTGAAGGCTAAAAGTCCAGCTGTAACATGGGAATGGGGGGGAAGGAGGAGAATGCTTCTAGAGAGGAAAGATGAAGGGTAATTTCCCTGAGCTCTCTATGTTGTAGCAGCATGTTTTGAGGACTGTTACATTAGGTTGCTTTACTCCTCAAGACACTATTCTTTTAGCAGACTCAAAGTGAAAGAAAATTTTATTCAAATTATTTCAGAGAATATATCGGTATAAATAGAACAGGAAATTCTGGAGACAGAGGAACTAATTTTTCTTAAACGTCCAGAAGAAAATCCAAAGAACTCTGATTAAACAAATATGCTCATTAATCTTAATACTAGAACATTTTTCCTCCAGATGTCTTGAGGAAAGCCCCAAAAGGCTCAACATACTTTCTCAGGCAGCTACAAGGAGATACAATGTCAACTGGCCATCCAATTTCTCAAAACACCTTTTAGGGAATCCCAAGTCCACCCACCTTCTACCATTCAGTGAATTAGAGTACATTTCCTCCCAATCTCAAGAGGCATACCCTTTGTCTAGCCACGAACTGAACTCCAGGGAAGTTATTCCAGTTCTAGGTGTTCAGGTAAAGGCCTTATCCATTTTCTTTTGTCACGTTCAAGTTAACAAATATGTCAGAGGAGTTTCTACAGCAATCAAGGATGAGGGGTGGAGAAGTCGGAAAAGAATCCTCCACTAGTTGCAGCAGAGCCATGTCCAGAATGTTACTGCCATCAATTGCACTGAAACAGGCTCTGGGTCTGCTCAGCTAGACCTCCTCCTAACCCAGCAGCAGTAATAACAGGCTGATCTGCATGGACTTTAATCTACTTGCTACGTCACTATCTGAAAATGCATGCATCCGAAGAAGTGAGCTGTAGCTCACGAAAGCTTATGCTCAAATAAATTTGTTAGTCTAAGGTGCCACAAGTACTCCTTTTCTTTTTCCCCAATACCGATTCCCTCTGAGACACCCAGTCTTTATTTGTTCTGTTCTTGCAGGCAGGGCAATGAAACAAACAGAAATATTCATCACTGTGTTTTCCAGATCTTGGAGGCACAGAACTGGTGTGAACCATTAGTTTAGTACTTATATTACTTGCATTTATTTTTACAAATTTAGATGGGCTTTTTATGTTCCTCTGGGCTCCATTTAGGAGGCCAAATCAAGAGATCTAGCCTACAAAGTGTTTTAGCTCTCTAAAATTACTTCTTCAGGCACAACAGGTATGTCTACACAGTGAAGAAATGGGCTTGGGCTCCAGTCCAAGCTCTAGGACCCTGCAGGGTGAGAGGGTTCCAGAGCTTGGGCTCCAGCCTGGGCCCGGAAGTCTACACAGCAGTGAAACAACCCCACAGCCCGAGCCCCATGAACCTGAGTCAGCTGGCATGGGCTAACCGTGAGTTTTTCTTTCCTGTGTAGACACACGCAAAGAGCCTGTGGGGAAAAAAGCAGGTATACAGATTTATTTGCTCAAAATAATTTCAGATATCAATTAAAACACAATCCAGACCACAAGCTACTTATCAATAAAACGTTTAAGGGCTTTGAACTAAAGTTACAAGACAATTATGGAAGCATAGGGTATGAAAATAAGGAATCAATACTCAAGTTTCAATACAGAACTACAGAGCTGAGACGTGTGGCTGAGAGCCTTGAAAAGCAACTCAGTTAAGGAATGTGACTTTCATCAGGCAAGTGGTGTAAGGGGAGGGAGTTCTAAATAGTAGGAAAGACAGAAGTTGAGGTATTGCTTTCAGGATGGATTATAACAATTTTGGTAAGCAATGAATTCCAGTCTGACACACAGCTATATCAAGATGCATGATTTATTATATTAAGAGGTAGTATGAATGATCTTGATATATTACTGCTCTGCAACCTTCCAACTCAGATTGACCAGGCACCTGCCCCACATATACTTTAATCATGTTTAATGGGAGATTTTATAGTGATGTACAATAGATACTGGAAGTGTGTACTAAGACAGGAGACTGCCTATACCTGTTTGGAGCGGGGGATGAGGCACAGATGATAAAACTGGTTTCAGCAGACGACACAGGTTAGGCCCCCTCACCTGTAAGCATTTTAGGGCTGAGTTCTAGTCTATATTTTTACAGCTACTAGTAAGTTCTGGATGTTATCTGAAATAAAGTAATAAAGACAGGATTTTAATGGAATTAAAAAAATTGTTCCCTGTAAGTGAAGAAGGGCTTGTCTAAGTTATAGCAGCCACATTTTTAGATCAGGAAAACAAACCTTCGTTCTGCCATAAGGTGCCACCGGACTCCTTGTTGATTCTGCCATATGGGAACTGACGATCTCTTAAAAATAGATCCGAGGCTTAGTTCAATGTAACAAAGATTTTGTACTATCTGACTGGGTTAGTGTTTAGTACCTTTCATTGCTATATTTTAAACCAGACTACTGCTGCTTCCTCTCTCAATTTCTTAGTATTTAGTCTCTTGTGGTATCACCATTCCACTAGTTATCCCATCACAGACCTGCCACCTTGACTGGAAGCTAGTTTGTAATTTAAGACTATGAAAAAAATAAATAAATCTTACTTTTGTCACTAAATACAGCAGATGAAACTACACATATGCAGGGAGCAGAAATGCTGAGTAAGATTCCATTGAGAAGTTAGATAGCCCAGAGTGTCTCAAGGTGGATACCCAAACGTCAGCAGACACATGAAAAACTGACTGTGCATGGTCACAAGTCTGATGGAGCTGGCGTCAGAACTCGGCGGTTCTAAGCTCCCTGTCTGGTGTGCTACCACATTATCTTCCATAGACTGGCCCAATTTTTTCCTCCAGCAGTGGGACAAAAACGGGAAGATACTTGCAGCCAGATCCCATAGCAGGCACTACAAGTTGAAGGCCACCCAGAAGCATATTTCCCAGCTTCACTCAAAAAATAAAGGAAAACATGAAACTGATGCCTCACTGTGCAGCACAAAATCATTCTCCAGTTTGTGGGGAGAACTTAATGGGAAAAGGTTAACCAAAATAAAGATACAACGATGAGGCTGACATATTCTCTTCTAACAAAAATCTTAAGTATTTGCGCTGTTTGATATGTTTAATATGACAAGACCCATTATTGCTAGAGAATGAATGAATATTAAAAAGTTGAAGATGGCCCTTCAAGGTCTTCAGTGTAAATAAAGAGAGAATGAGTTTATCTGGCTCTAATCTCACTATCTTTAGTGAGCAAAAGAAAAGATATCAAGGTCGAAGTGAAAGCAAAAGACTTCTGCAGCTGCAATAGAATTTCATTCTACCACTGAACTCAGTTATTACTAAACAGACAAAAACAGCTAGTCTGAAACAAGAGTTGCAAATATTCCGCAATTAAGTATTCTGCTTCAAAATGCACTGCTGATTCTGAAAGTGACACTAGAGTGACAATGCAGGTAACTGGCATTCTCATGCTAATCATTACTCTGTGATGATCACGGAGTCCGACAGCATAGTTTGCTGTTCTGTTATAAGGGGTCTGTTAAAATGCATGCTCTGCAAAGGCAGGGTGTGTGCACGGGAGGAGGGGTGCACTTAAAAAGGTAAATGCACAATATATGTATTCTCTTTTCATTTGGTTGAGCACCATTTGGCTGATTAGGAACAATTAGCTCACAAATTTGACATAAACCCATCTTGCTCTGAAGAACTGTCAATAGAAATGTCTGAAATATGAAGCCATTTTTTATGCATTTTGATTTTGTAAACGAACCATCATAAACAACATCTGTCAGTTACCACTGCAATGTCAACCACTACAAACCGATCTGAAACTGTTCTTTACTCTACATACTAATGCACAGCTAAAGCTCATTAGTCACTAGATTCTGATGTTGTTGTGGCACATAAAACTAACAGAGTCTATTTTACTCATACTTTTGAACTTGCCTCAACTGACCACTATATCACTAGGCCAAGGAAGAATCTATTTGTCTCTATTTTCTTTCAGTGCCATTCTTGGTGGAGTGAGAATGCACACTGAAATGTAATTCAGACACTATAAAAGTATGTTCTATTTGACAAGTCAAAGATTCAAAAACGTTTATTAACTTTCAACCAAGGAAGCCCTTCTCACAGCTGCCTTATGTTTGAGCCATTTCAATAATTCCCCTTTGCATTCTTCTCATGTAGCATGTAATCCTTTTGTGCAGCTATCTGACAGCAGTTTCAATTGCATTTGGCTAGAGCCCAGTGGCTTGCACAGAGATGAACTGGACAAGATAGATCTGAGTTGTTTTTATAAAAAACAACAACGCTATGTTTTAAGCCACAGAAATATGACGACACCATGGTAAAGCAAACGAGCTGCGTTTGAAAATATTTCTCCCATCTCAAGACAGTTTATTGAACAGAATGTGCTGGGGTCAATACAGACTAGCTTAACATGTTCAAATTCAGTATAGAGAAGAGCACCATTTGAGCACCATTTTCAAACACAGATCATTTTTCAAAGGTTTACAGGACCTTTGACTTTACTGCCCCTCAGTAATCCTAATGTCTTCAGTAACTTTTTAAAAAAAGAGTGGAAATATAAAGAAAAAAACTGTCAATCTTGGCAGGTGAGCTCTCTGACCTACTTTGACAGTAGTCTAGTTTTCATCCATACTCTGGGTGTTTGTTTTTTAAACTAATCTTTTCCCAATAAGAGAAAAATTCTGCCTTCTAAGACTTACAAACTGGGGCACACAAACCAATTTGCTTGTACTACCTTTTCTGGCATTTGTCAATCATTTGTCTAGAAATATTGATTAAAAAAATCCACACAAATTCTCCTTTAAGTCAAGAGTTAAAAGAAAAGGATAGCCTACTGCTGAGGTAGAACATTTTAAGTCACTGATAATAGTAAATTAAACTAATTTAAACAATACACATTGATATTAGCACTTAAAAAGATGCAGTTAAAAAGCAACTCTCTTCATAAATATTGTTTTCAAATTAAACCACAACGTTGGTTACATCATATAAGGGTAACAATGAAAATATTTTTATGCTATGTATAAAAGACAAAGCAAGATAAAATATTCACATTTGATATTTTAGGCATTTACCAACAAAAGCTCAGTTCATAGTCACAACCCAGATTTCCCTGAAGTTCCTGTTTTTCACCCTTTTTTCCAGCTGGAATAAAGGATGAACAGATCAAATGACATGCCTTGGGGAGTAGGAGTGAGGCAAAATGAAGGATGTGTGTGTCTATATTGTTTTTATTCATTATGCTTCCCACCAGTGCAACTACATTGGTGATAGCAACAGTGAGTACTCTACTGTAGACAAGTAGGTATCCGAGAGCTGAACTTATTCCTCTATTCTAAACTCTGGAGAATGTGACATCCATCTAGGTATTGTTTAGGTAATGCATCAAAATACTCAAAAGACCAATTACTTGGCAAACCTTGTCATTTCCAACAATATGCAAAAAGCACTGAATCTAACTAGGAATAGAATGAGGTTTCCCATTTAGAAGAGTCAGATTTTCAAAGAAACAGAGTTCATTTGTAACAGATAAGAGAAAGCAAGGTGTTCCAGTCCAGTATTTTGGAAGAAATTGTCCCATTACCAAATCTCTTACTGTTCGGAGTATTTCTGGACAGAATGGTAAGTGGTTGTCAATAATCACCAGTAATTTATGGAGAACTACACATTAGTCCACATGCATTAAACTGGTTTCAGAGTAACAGCCGTGTTAGTCTGTATTCGCAAAAAGAAAAGGAGTACTTGTGGCACCTTAGAGACTAACCAATTTATTTGAGCACAAGCTTTCGTGAGCTACAGCTCACTTCATCGGATGCATACCGTGGAAACTGCAGCAGACTTTATATACACACAGAGAATATGAAACAATACCTCCTCCCACCCCACTGTCCTGCTGGTAATAGCTTATCTAAAGTGATCATCAAGTTGGGCCATTTCCAGCACAAATCCAGGTTTTCTCACCCTCCACCCCCCCCCCCACACACACAAATTCACTCTCCTGCTGGTGATAGCCCATCCAAAGTGACAACTCTCTACACAATGTGCATGATAATCAAGTTGGGCCATTTCCTGCACAAATCCAGGTTCTCTCACCCCCCTCCCAAAAACCATACACACAAACTCACTCTCCTGCTGGTAATAGCTCATCCAAACTGACCACTCTCCAAGTTTAAATCCAAGTTAAACCAGAACATCTGGGGGGGGGGGGGGTAGGAAAAAACAAGAGGAAACAGGCTACCTTGCATAATGACTTAGCCACTCCCAGTCTCTATTTAAGCCTAAATTAATAGTATCCAATTTGCAAATGAATTCCAATTCAGCAGTTTCTCGCTGGAGTCTGGATTTGAAGTTTTTTTTGTTTTAAGATAGCGACCTTCATGTCTGTGATTGCGTGACCAGAGAGATTGAAGTGTTCTCTGACTGGTTTATGAATGTTATAATTCTTGACATCTGATTTGTGTCCATTTATTCTTTTACGTAGAGACTGTCCAGTTTTACCAATGTAAATGGCAGAGGGGCATTGCTGGCACATGATGGCATATATCACATTGGTGGATGTGCAGGTGAACGAGCCTCTGATAGTGTGGCTGATGTTATTAGGCCCTGTGATGGTGTCCCCGAATAGATATGTGGGCACAATTGGCAACGGGCTTTGTTGCAAGGATAAGTTCCTGGGTTAGTGGTTCTGTTGTGTGGTATGTGGTTGTTGGTGAGTATTTGCTTCAGGTTGCGGGGCTGTCTGTAGGCAAGGACTGGCCTGTCTCCCAAGATTTGTGAGAGTGTTGGGTCATCCTTTAGGATAGGTTGTAGATCCTTAATAATGCGTTGGAGGGGTTTTAGTTGGGGGCTGAAGGTGACGGCTAGTGGCGTTCTGTTATTTTCTTTGTTAGGCCTGTCCTGTAGAGGTAACTTCTGGGAACTCTTCTGGCTCTATCAATCTGTTTCTTTACTTCAGCAGGTGGGTATTGTAGTTGTAAGAAAGCTTGACAGAGATCTTGTAGGTGTTTGTCTCTGTCTGAGGGGTTGGAGCAAATGCGGTTGTATCACAGAGCTTGGCTGTAGACGATGGATCGTGTGGTGTGGTCAGGGTGAAAGCTGGAGGCATGTAGGTAGGAATAGCGGTCAGTAGGTTTCCGGTATAGGGTGGTGTTTATGTGACCATCATTTATTAGCACTGTAGTGTCCAGGAAGTGGATCTCTTGTGTGGACTGGACCAGGCTGAGGTTGATGGTGGGATGGAAATTGTTGAAATCATGGTGGAATTCCTCAAGGGCTTCTTTTCCATGGGTCCAGATGATGAAGATGTCATCAATATAGCGCAAGTAGAGTAGGGGCGTTAGGGGACGAGAGCTGAGGAAGCGTTGTTCTAAATCAGCCATAAAAATGTTGGCATACTGTGGGGCCATGCGGGTACCCATAGCAGTGCCGCTGATCTGAAGGTATACATTGTCCCCAAATGTGAAATAGTTATGGGTAAGGACAAAGTCACAAAGTTCAGCCACCAGGTTAGCCGTGACATTATCGGGGATAGTGTTCTTGACGGCTTGTAGTCCATCTTTGTGTGGAATGTTGGTGTAGAGGGCTTCTACATCCATAGTGGCCAGGATGGTGTTATCAGGAAGATCACCGATGGATTGAAGTTTCCTCAGGAAGTCAGTGGTGTCTCGAAGGTAGCTGGGAGTGCTGGTAGCGTAGGGCCTGAGGAGGGAGTCTACATAGCCAGACAATCCTGCTGTCAGGGTGCCAATGCCTGAGATGATGGGGCGCCCAGGATTTCCAGGTTTATGGATCTTGGGTAGTAGATAGAATCTCCCAGGTCGGGGTTCCAGGGGTGTGTGTGTGCGGATTTGATCTTGTGCTTTTTCAGGAAGTTTCTTGAGCAAATGCTGTAGTTGCTTTTGGTAACTCTCAGTGGGATCATAGGGTAATGGCTTGTAGAAACTTGTGTTGGAGAGCTGCCGAGCAGCCTCTTGTTCATATTCCGACCTATTCATGACGACAACAGCACCTCCTTTGTCAGCCTTTTTGATTATGATGTCAGAGTTGTTTCTGAGGCTTTGGATGGCATTGCGTTCCGCATGGCTGAGGTTATGGGGCAAGTGATGCTGCTTTTCCACAATTTCAGCCCGTGCACGT
Source organism: Lepidochelys kempii (assembly GCF_965140285.1). Lineage (NCBI taxonomy): Eukaryota > Metazoa > Chordata > Testudines > Cheloniidae > Lepidochelys > Lepidochelys kempii. Next base: position 17,191,711 of record NC_136394.1, on the reverse strand, counting down.
CGGCGGAAGCACTATGTAGAAGTCCAGTCTGCTGTTTCGACCTTCAGGAGGAGTCCACCTAGAATTCCTCTTTCTGTAGTGTTGGTAGGGAGACCTCTGTGGATTAGTATGTTGTTCAGAGGTATTTTGGAAATATTCCTTGAGTCGGAGACGTCGAAAATAGGATTCTACGTCACCACAGAACTGTATCATGTTCGTGGGGGTGGAGGGGCAGAAGGAGAACTTGGATTTAAACTTGGAGAGTGGTCAGTTTGGATGAGCTATTACCAGCAGGATAGTGAGTGTGTGTGTGTGGTTTTTGGGAGGGGGGTGAGGGAACCTGGATTTGTGCAGGAAATGGCCCACCTTGATTATCATGCACATTGTGTAGAGAGTTGTCACTTTGGATGGGCTATCACCAGCAGGAGAGTGAATTTGTGTGGCGGGGGGGGTGGAGGGTGAGAAAACCTGGATTTGTGCTGGAAATGGCCCAACTTGATGATCACTTTAGATAAGCTATTACCAGCAGGACAGTGGGGTGGGAGGAGGTATTGTTTCATATTCTCTGTGTGTATATAAAGTCTGCTGCAGTTTCCACGGTATGCATCCGATGAAGTGAGCTGTAGCTCACGAAAGCTCATACTCAAATAAATTGGTTAGTCTCTAAGGTGCCACAAGTACTCCTTTTCTTTATGCATTAAACTGTTTGTGAAACCAAGCAGTGAGGGATTTGGGTTTGGTGTGAATGCAGGTGGTTCCCTAAACGGACATCTAAAAAGTGGTCTGAAAAATTAAAGTTGGAAAGCCACTGAATTAGCATCATGGGAAACAATCCAGTTTCTTCTTCTTTCTTGTCATTTCCCTATTCTGGGTCAGCAACATTTATAGCCTTCTTCTAAAACACATGATCATATGCCAGATTGATCTCTCTGAGGTCAGCTGCTATCCAGTCCACATACCGAGTCTTTGGTCTCCTTCCATCCGTGATCATTTCAAGAGCCATCCTACAGATATAGCTTTCAGATCTCTACTGGATATGCCCATAGCACAATAGCCTAGCCTCCCTCAGCTTGTCTTAAACTGGAGCAACCTGCATTAGGCCTCTCACAACTTCATTTTATTTCCTATCACAGAGCATTTGACCATCTCAACATCTTCATTTACATGATGGAAAGATTACTAGAAACAATCCAGTTTATTGTACAGATTTCCATGGAGAAGGCCTAAATTCCCTCAAGTTTGCAAGTGTTCAGATCTCAGAGGGTGTCTTATTTAGGTACCTCTCAAATCATTAAACTAAATATAATTTCTCAACAATTTAAGTAACTAAAGATATTTAATAAGGAGCAACTATAAGAACGGCCATAGTGGATCAGACCACAGGCTCATCTAGCCCAGTATCCTGTCTTCCAACAGTGGCCAATGCCAGGTGTCCCAGGGGAAAGGAATAGAACAGGTAATCATCAAGTGATCCATCCCTGTCACCCATTCCCAGCTTCTGGCAAACAGAGGCTAGGGACACCATCCCTGCCCATCCCAGCTAATAGCCATTGATGAACCTATCCTCCAGGAACTTATCTAGTTCTTTTTTGAACCCTGTTATATTCTTGGCCCTCACAACATGCCCTGGCAAGGAGTTCCACAGACTGACTGTGCGTTGTGTGAAAAAATACTTCCTTTTGTTTGTTTTAAACCTGCTGCCTATTAATTTCATTTGGTGACACCCCCCCCCCCGACCCTCTGTTCTTGTGTTAAGAGGAGTAAACAACACATCCTTATTTACTTTCTCCACACCGGTCATGATTTTATAGATCTCTATCGTATCCTCCCCCTTAGTCGTCTCTTTTCCAAGCTGAAAAGTCCCAGTCTTATTATACTCTCCTCATATCCAACCTGTTCCATACCCCAATCATTTTTGTTGTCCTTTTCTGAACCTCTTCTGATTTCAATACATCTTTTTTGAGATGGGGCAACCACATCTGCACGCAGTATTCAAGATGTGGGCATACCATGGATTCATATAGAGGCAATATGATATTTTATATTTATTATATATCCCTTAATGATTTCCAACATTCTGTTCATTTTTTTGACTGCCGCTGCACGAGTGGATGTTTACAGAGAACTATCCACAATGACTCCAAGATCTCTTTCTTGAGTGGTAACTACTAATTTAGACCCCATCATTTTATATTTATAGCTGGGATGATTTTTCCAATAGTGGGCTTAGTTATTGGATGCCTTGTTATCAAGGAAACAGAATGTCTATTCCATGAGAGAATGTGTTGTTGATCACTGGTTTTATTTCGCAAGTTCCCTGCTTACAAGAGTCAGCAATAAAGTGGAAAAAAACAAAAAATACAAGAACAGAAGCCACATCAGCAGCCTTCCAGATTGCTCAAGAGTTGGAAAAACACAGCAGTTGGCCCCTTCACAATTTTATCAAAACAGGGGAAAAAGTCAGCCTTCCACTGAAGACCAAATTAGCTGCACAAAGCAAGAGACTGCCACTGAAAAGACTGTGGTGCATAAAATGTGTGTAATGCTCCTTTACGTAAACATTAATACTTTCCATCTTCAGCCAACTGATCCCTCCAGGACTACCTATCCTACAGGAGTAAGTCCACATCATACTGCCTCTCCCGCACTCCAAGAAGGCAAAGCGTAACAAACCCAACCTGTAGGCACAGAGCATATAAAAAATTGGCAGCCAAGGATGGGAGAAAGCTCTCTTGCTCCCATTTCTCAAGAATGCTGCCAATCCTCCTCCACTAATTAACCTTATGTTTCTGGAGAGCGGCAGTCTCCTTCACCAGATTTTTTTGCCCCTCCTTTTGGCAGGACTGATTGTTTAAATTTTCAGTTTATCCCACTCCTTTGTTTTCTTCCTCCTTGAAGAACAGAAATCCGAAGGAGCTTGTTTTGGGAGACGGATCCTTGAAGATTTCTCCCTCCAGTCACATATCAGATAAAAGAGAAACAGCCCCATAGTACAGCTTTGGGATTAAAAAAGCAATAGATCACAAAATACTTAATTAATTCACGGACACATCCCAGTCAACCTCAGATCCATAATCCTGATTGCCAGTAAAGTTAATCTAGCAAAGGGAAGGGAATGATCATAGGGGACTGCATGATGCTTAGTTAGTCCATTTATCTAGTGGTTAGAGCAGAGGCCTAGATTATATTTCCAAATTAGGTTAGACAGACATTTTAACTGCTCTGTGTATCAGTTTCTCTCTCTGTAAACTGGAGATGACTTCTAATACAGACCCAATCTTTGTAAAACACAAGAGTCTCAGATGAAGTGTCTAAATTATGCTGTATTCCACAAACAGTGTCAAGGGTATTGTCAAGGTTCCTTCCCCACTCTGAACTCTAGGGTACAGATGTGGGGACCTGCATGAAAGACCTCCTAAACTTATTCTTACCAGCTTAGGTTAAAGACTTCCCCAAGGTACAAACTGTGCCTTGTCCTTGAACCCTATGCTGCCACCACCAAGCGTGTTAAACAAAGAACACGGAAAGAGCCCACTGGGAGACGTCTTCCCCCAAAATATCTCCCCAAGCCCTACACCCCCTTTCCTGGGGAAGGCTTGATAAAAATCCTCACCAATTTGCATAGGTGAACACAGACTCAAACCCTTGGATCTTAAGAACAGTGAAAAAAAAAAATCAATCAGGTTCTTAAAAGAAAAATTTTAATTAAAAAAAAAGGTAAAAAAGAATCACCTCTGTAAAATCAGGATGGTAAATACCTTACAGGGAAATCAGATTCAAAACATAGAGAATCCCTCTAGGCAAAACCTTAAGTTACAAAAAGACACAAAAACAGGAATATACATTCCATCCAACATAGCTTATTTTACCAGCCATTAAACAAAAGGAAATCAACACATTTCTAGCTAGCTTACTTACTAACTAACAGTTGTAAGGCTGCATTCCTGAACTGTTCCTGGCAAAAGCATCACACAGACAGACGAACCCTTTGTTCCCCCACCTCCAGCTTTGAAAGTATCTTGTCTCCTCATTGGTCATCTTAGCTTCTTAACCCTTTACAGGTGAAAGAGTTTTGCCTCTGGCCAGGAGGGATTTTATAGCACTGTATACAGAAAGGTGGTTACCCTTCCCTTTATATATATGACAGGTATGCTCCCCAATCCCTCAGAATCAGTAGTATGCTCTGCTCATGGAGTACAAGAAGGCCTTAGCACATCCATGGACTAGGAACTGTGCAAAGAAGATCCTTTAACCTGGAAAGGCCCCTTAAACAGTTCAGCAGCGTACTTTCTATCTTAATAAATGTGTTGAGTTTAATGCTAACAAGATAAAACCTTGGAATTTTTGTGTGCATGCACACATGATTTTTCTTAGGTGCCATATAGCAGAACAGAGCACACTTATCCAAAACATGAGAGTGTAATGAGAAGTTATCAGGCTACATTACGCTACAGTATTTGACAGCAAAAATAATAAGCGTCTAGTATTTTAGACAATAAAAATGGGACAATTTGCCTTTGTGCCTCATACCACATGCTCCAACGTAACTCTCAGCAGACCCATAACAATAGCATTTATAGTCTATGAAAGCCTAATAAAAGTACTAGGTGGCCACAGTATCCATAGGAAGACTGGGGTTTTGCCACTGTAAGTTTTCTAAAATCCACTAATGCAACTAAAAGTAACTTACAGTTTCGTTACTATAGAAATGCAGAGATCCAGAAAGAGTTTTGTTTAACCTTTATATCACAGCTGCTATAAGAGTTACCAGCTTTCTGATACAGCAGTCTGGCCACACTTGTTTTGTGTCAGTCAATGGTGTAAGGGTCAATCGGTAAGACTTTGACCCTCATCATAAACCTGTATTTATTTATGTTGCCAACATGGTTGAGTTTGCTAACATCTGAGAAGATAATTTCCTCTACTTCCTTTTCTTAAAAAGGAAGAATATCCTGTTTTATATTAAGTCACAATATAATAAAAATTACTATAAAATAATCAACTGTTCCTTTTACAGAAGTAGGTGTTAAATTAGTTTGAGCTCAGCATAACGAAGCGACAGCATAAAATCTGCCCTTGGCTGGAACTCAAACCTCTGATTATCTACCACTAATAGGGCAAGATTACAGATTTTAATAATCACTCCAATAGTTTGATTTTCACAGTGGTTGTGTCTTTTTCAGTAAGAGTCCAAATGTCTTTCACTTATCTCTACGCATACTGCCAGAGTAGTGGCTGGATTTAATATATTTTTGCCATCTGTCCTAAAGATATGAGATGACCAAGACGTTGCCAACTCATGACTTTACCATGTGTCAATATTTGTTGTTTCTTAAAACCCCAGATCCTGGATTCATATAATTAAGTGAGAATTGCCATTTTTAATTTAGAAAAAAATTTCTAGCCCTCATGGTTGCAGAGAAGTTTGGAAATATAATCTATCTGTACACAAATAGCTCAAAAAAATCAAAAGAGCCCAAACATTATTATTGGCTTAAAATCCAGAAATGTAAGAAAACCTCATGGTGATTTTTTGGGGCCTGACTCATGATTTTTGAACACTTGGAATTGGCAATGTTAGATAAACTTGGAAGTGGCTATTCAAAATAATGACCTACCTGAAAGGAGTAATATGCCTGCATCTCACCTTTAGTTAATTTTAAGATTCCCCTCCAACTTCCCAAATACTACTTTTCGCATAAAGTTGTAATGCTGATGAAAGGTTTTGTCTCAAAAAAGCAGTGCTCTGGTTATGGTAGGCTCTCTCCCCTTCCTCTTTCCCTCCCCCACCCCGAAGCTCATCACAGTTTGTGTACTGTAATCATTTTCTCCTCCAGATTTTCCTTTTAATCTGAATATTTTAAAAACACTCTCTTATATATTTCAGGAGTCCAATTCAATCAAAATAGGTCATCAACAAACTAATACAATTCATGCAAAGACAACAGATTTCTGATTACTTGTGTATCAAACAAATCTTGTAATTATGCTAGATTTCCAGGTAGGAGTGATAATATTGCTATTCCATTTCCATAGTTACTCTTATACAATTACATAGCCAAACTTACTTGGAAGCTTGCTGTTATGTCCATTACTACTTTTACTGTGTCCTTACATATGTCAACATTTTATTAGTATTTGTTGACTATTCATGAACATTTAGAATTAATGGTTTTCTGCTCCCTGTTGGCATTTTGTAACATCATTTGTACATGCCATCTCAAGAACAATGCCAGACATACTCAGAACCACCACTCCGATTCTCTGCGCACAATATGCCTATTAATTTCAGTTTTGGCTATGCTGCTGCTGACATTCTCTTGGGTGCCTGAGAAAGGGCATGCACCAAAGTAGAAACTGACTATGAGAAGTGCTTTCAAGGGCACCAAAAACTGAAAAGAAAATATTTATCCCTTATTCTTTCATGCATAATAATCAGAGGTTACTATTACAAAATTTATTTTAATTGGATGCTGTATGATTGGATCCTTTTGCTGAACTGAGGTAATAATTTGATCCAAAAATGTTATTGACTGATGAGGCTCATGGGACACTTCAGAACTATACTTACACGAGCTACTAAGCAAAAAGATATTGGAGTATCCACACTGAAGTAATGTTGATGCCTGTTAAGTAGTTTAAAATGTTATTAAAGGCAAACAACATGATTCAGCAATGGACGATGAACTACTTAGCAAATAATTATGTCTCAGAACATTATTATACCATCATTCACGCAGGTATTATACTGTCATTCACTCTAAGACCATAGAATGGTATGTCAAAACAATAACATCAATGCCGACAGAAATGCTGACCAACAATCCAGTGAACCAATACAAAGATTCCAATAACTGTGGGTGGGGGAAACTAAAATGACTATTCTCTACTGATTGCTATTCTTCTGGTGGGAGGAAGGTGTTTCTTTCTGTAAAGCCTCCTGAACATTAACTATTTGCCATCAACTACTTTATGTGGTATGAAATTGTCAATGTCACTAAATCACCATAGAAGGGTCATGACATGGCATTGAAGAGACCCTGTGACACAAGTCAACTTGCTTGAAAAATAAACATCCCCAAACTCCATGGCACAAAGAGAAAATAAAAGACAATCCCAGCGCAATACCAGCTAGGATTGTGCTCAAACACCATCTAAATAGGTAATTACAGTAACGCCTCACTTAAAGTTGTCCCGGTTAACATTGTTTCCTTATTAGGCTGCTGATCTATTAGATAACATACTCATTTAAAGTTGTGCAATGTTCCGTTATACGGTTGTTTGGTTTGTCTAGCTCCGCCTGCCCAGTGTTCCAGCCGGGGAGCTGGGACACAGCATGGGGGCTTACCCCACTCCGCCCACCCAACATTCCAGCCAGAGAGAGAGCAAGCCCCTAACCCTGCTCCCGGGCAGGAGCGTGGGGCGGGTGGAATGGGGCAAACCCCCCACGCCCCAACCGTTCTACGCCCCTGCATCAGCCAAGCTTCACAATCATCACTGGTGAGTACAGCATTAAATTGTTTAAAACTGATACTATAATGTATATAATGTCTTTTGTCTGGTAAAAATTATTTCCCTGGAACCTAACCTTCCCCTTTTACATTAATTCTTATGGGGAAATTGGATTAGCTTAACACCGTTTTGCTTGAAGTAGCATTTTTCAGGAACATAACTACAATGTTAAGTGAGGAGTTACTGTATATGCCAGAGTATAAGAGTCATTCACTTAATGTTAATTCAATAATCTTAGTACTGCTAACCCTAAGCATTAAAAAATCATGAGTTAAACCCAAAAAAGTCAGATTAAGTAAAATATGATTTTTTTTTAAATTGGGGGGGGGGCTCTTTTTTTGCCTTCTGGTATTTGAGTCATTAAAGTTTACTAGAGTCCAGATTTCTCTGCAACCACAAACTTCCATAAATGATTTTTTTTTTCAAAAGCAAAGGGCCTCAGGTGACCACCTGACTCCCATAGCTGGAGCTTTATGAACACAGAACAAGACTTGTGATAAATCATGAATGTTGCCAGTCTCAACACCCTTGTGAGGTAGGGAAGAGGGTCTCAGCCCCATTTATAGGCCAGGAACTGAGGCATGGGACGGTTTAAGTGACTTGCCCAAGGTGTAGAGTGACCAGATAGCAAGTGTGAAAAATCAGGACGGGGGTGTGGGGGTAACAGGAGCCCATATTAAAAAGAACCCCAAATACCAGGACTCTCCCTATAAAATCGGGACATCTGGTCACCCTACCAAGGTCCCACGAGAAGACGGTGGTGGAACCAAGAATGACTCCAGATCACCCAAGACCTTAACCGCAAGACCATCCTTCCCTTATTGGCAGGACGTCACCCAGGGCCCCTCTGAGCCTGAAACCCTTGTGGGAGGCCACCAGGGACCCCTCCCCTGGGTGAAGCGGCGGTGACTGGGGACCTCGCCTGCAGGGCGCTGCGGACGGGACCAAGGCTCCTACCCCCTCAACTCTGACTCTACAGGCTGCCCCGGACGGCGCGTTTTAGCGGCCCTCCTATTCTTACAGCCCGACAGCTCCAGGGGCTGCCCCACGGAGCAGCGAGCCGCTGACAGTCTCACACTCACCCAGCACGCAGAGCGAAACGCCGCCGCCACCTCAGGCGGTTACACGCTTCCGGGAAAAGGTGACACCCTAACAACAGACACACCCATTGGCCTCTTAGGCCCCTCCTTCTTCGCATGCTATTGGCGCGTAAGCCGCTCTTTTCTCCCGACCTCTCATTGACTCGCTCCCGTGTCGCTCAAGTAGGGTTGCGGCAGCGTTCCAAATCGCGGCTCTTCTCTGCGATCTGCCCCTCCCCGCATCTGGTGCGGCTCTTCCGTTCTGCGCGCTCTCCTCCCCACACGAATCTCCGCTCCGTTTACCTCATCTCTTCCCCAGTAGCTCCTCCCCCAATGGTTCTCCCCTTAGCAGTTCCCGCCTCTCTGGGCCTTGGTGATGGACCCAGGACAAGGGTGACCTGCGGGTGGTGCCCTGCGGGCCCCTAAGCCCAGCAGGCCCAGGAAGCTTTGCAAAGCAGAGGCAGATGGAGCATGGCTGCTGGGAGTCATCTCACACACCCTCTCTGTGCTGACTAACTTTGAGCGCTGGGAAGTTTGTTCAGGTGTAATGAGCTCCAGGCCTGATTGCCATTGCATGACCCCCCTTTTATGTCACCTCAGCATGCAGATATGGCCCTTCCGGAATAGCCCTGGTGTCAGGGCTCTACGCACCTGCCACACTCCCCTCAGTTGTATGTGGCCAGGGTGGCTGTGGTCCAGCTAGTCTCATTTGCCAGAGAGGCTCCTTGCGTCCCCCAGCCACATTTGAGGAGCCCTGAACTTTCTTTGATCTGGGAACTGGGCAGGACCTCGGTTTATCCCAAAATGGGAAAAAAGAGAGGGGGCTTTGTCCTCAGTTACAAACTCAGATCAAAACACAACATTGCCAGAATTCATAATCCCTTGATGATTCTACCTGGAACTGCAGGTTTAAACAAGGATGGGGTAAACTGAGCTGTTCGCCTACCCAACTTGAAATAGTGACTCAAGGAATTTACCATGTGAGGCTTTCAAACAAGATCTTAAACACTTAGGTTCTGCCTGCTTTTCTGGGCAGATAATGGCAGCAGCATGGCTTCAGTTGACCTTCAGCTGTAAATTCAGACTGCCTTCTGGCGGAGCCTCCAGGAGAAGATAGTAGTAAAAGCACTGACTGCTCTCTGAGGGTTAATACCTATCCCATGAGGATAAATCAAGCCCAGTATATAGAAGGTATGAAAACAGTTCTTTAATATGAAGCACTATGAAAGGAAAAGAGCTTCCAAAATAGTAAGAGCTATTTGTGCTATTACATCTAAAGCAGGATGTTAGGCTGATATCCACAGTAAAACTTCAACATGCATAAATGTAGAGAAAAATAGATTTCAGTTTTGAGTTTCCAAGATGTTATTTAAACACAGCTTTTCAAATTTAACATAAGGCAAGTTACACAAGTCTATCAATCTGTGTGGCTCTGCAACTGATTAGTTAATTGTACAATTTTTGAAGTCAAGGAGAGGTGAGAGCACACAGTGCCTGACAGCAGTTACACAGTAACGTGCAGCATTAAGGCCAAAGATTGTTTCAAAAAATCTATTGCATTCCACTGGGTTTTATTTAACATATTTATAGATCTAGCAGATCATTTTGACATTAAGCGGAAGAAATCTCTATTGGGGAGTAATGTCTTAGAAAATGCTTTAGAATGGATTATTAGAGTACAGTAAAACATGTCATAAGCTATCACTTGAGAGACCAACCATATTGGTTGTTTACCAGAGGTGGATCTATAATAAAGGACAAATAAAATATGCTGAGATACTTTAAGGTAGTCTTTTAAGACAGGAGGTTTCTTAATAAGGATGGTACCTTGAATAGGTTTTAATGTAATTTGAACGAATTGTGTTCCATGGAGACTTGATATTTTGTCTTTGTGATAGTTTGGTCATGTTTTTCTATTTTAGCATTTTGATGTGGTATCCCTTCCCATAATAAGACTATGTTTTTGTAAGATGCTAATAAGATCTTTTAGTTAAGGTATCTAGGGCAGCAGTTCTATCTTGTTGAAAGTATTTAACCAAATTATAAATGCTTCTTTGCTTGATACCTATTAAAAATCCTCAGATGTTAAGGCTCTGCATGTCTTCAGTAGAAGTTGCATCCCTGGAGAAGAGGAAAAGGCAAATTCTCTATGGGTTTGAGAACATAGATAACTGTGTTGGCTTTCACTGATAAGCCACATATTTGCCTGTTTTCTACACATTTGAAAAATTTGATTAGTTTTACTGTGCCATTTGAAGATTTTGTTTAAGGAGCTTTCCCAAAAGCAGACCATTAAGGGGTAGCTAGATGTAGTGGGGCTATTGCCTATTTAATTCCCTGCTTCTACTTCCTGTGCCTACAGTAATTTCTTTTCTCCCTCAAAAGCTCTAGTTGCTCTTATGTCCTTTGTTAACCCCCCGTCTTTTCATTTAGCTTCTATTACTGCATTTAGCTTCTATTACTAACCAAATTACAATAGTCCATTCTCAAGTGGATATTGTTCACGTGTTTGTTTTGAGTGCATTCAGTGAAAGAAGTGGTGGAGAGTCCAAGGAAGGGGTCCATAGGCCACTGGTGGTCTGTGGAGCACTTGCTGGTTGTCTACAGAACTGAATGGTCACATGGTTCTTCCTGCTTATTTCTAGATGTTTCATTACATTAAAAGAGCTAAAAGAATATATTATACTTTCCTAATTTTACAATAATTGCCTATATGGAAAATTATAGCCACAAGGGTGTTACATAATTGCAAATGTGAGGGGAAATGTTTCACAAAACTGCGATTGAGAGAAGATGTGGCCTGTAGGCTGTTGTGAGGCTTCTGCTGAATAGGTCACTTGACACTGATAGTTTGGTTAAGTTGATCCTACAAGCACTATGTACATAAGTCCTACTGAAGCCAAGGGAAATTCCAGAGGGCTCTTACAGAATCAGGCCCATTATTTAGTACAGATTTTACCCACCTGCAAAGTTATAATGACACTGTTGTATTTCACAAGGGTTTTGTCAAGAAGACTGAGATTTTCAGAGGTGATTAGTGGTTTTGGGTTCCTCCATTTTGGGTTGCCCAATTTGACAGCAGGAAAAAAGGGCCCAATTTTCATGGGGTGTCAGATTCAGCACCCAAAACCTGAGACCATCAAAAGTCATGTCAGTCTGAAAATGTAGGTCTAAGGGATAAATTTTCAGGAGGTAGGATTCACTTTTTTTGAAGCTATAAATTTTGAAGTGTAGATGCATCTCAGGTGCTTAGAACCACATGTACCGATATTTTCTTATACTGTACAGATGCAAACTTCCAGCAACTGCAAAAAGAAGTTCAGCTTCAGCCCATCTAAAAATTAGCTTGGGATGGAGGTTCTTGGGGAGAACAAGAAGATCTGGTTTTGATTTCTGACTGACAGAGAATTCCTACGGGACTTTGGGAAAGACATTTACCCGAACAGATATTCTGTAACTAAGGCCCCAATCCTGCAAAGTGCTTTTACTAATATGTAGTGCCATTCATCCAGAGATCACATCTTGAAAAAGGCAAAACTCATGGAGGTGAATGGGAATTTAGCTGAATCAGGAGAGCAGTATTGAGCCCAAAATGTATAAAGCAGTTAATACATTCAAATGAAAGGTTCTAAATATATCAATCATAATAAAACTTGGGTCCAGTTTATAATGTTGCCAGCTCCTGTATTTTGTTGCATGATGCAATATCTGGCATTCCTTATAACCCCAACTCTTGAATTTGTGTTGCAAGAGAATCTCTGCTTTTGTTTGAAAAAGCAAGTCTCATGGCTGGCGGGAAAGCTTGAAGATGTGATAAGTGAAATTTAAAGGCTTAAAAAAAGGGCAAACAACCATACATTTGTTTAAAAATCATGAATTTTTAAAAGACTGATTTTTGGCTAAATATTTGAATGTTTGGACTTGGTGATGCTGAGTTTATGTATTATTCTGGTGCCATAAATCCTTGCACAACCAATCCTGTATCTTGGCACTCAAGTCTTTCACTGAAATCAATGCAGATTTGGGATATCTGAATGCAAGATCAAGCTCCTCTTTGTTTGGCTGTTTGGACTTTGGGGCTAAAAGTTCTTGCTGTCCGGATGTCATGTTTCCTTTTCAGTTTGTTACATGTGCTTTAGAATCTGCAAAGTGTAAATCTATAGTGCTTCAGAAGGATTTTTAATTCCATGTTTTGTTTTGATTTTTTGTTAATCACCATGGTATTTCAAGTGATTAAACAAATTAAGAACATTAAATCATCATGTATTCCCAAACGGAATGGGACCAGTGAACTTCTCTCTCACTCCTAGGGGAGGCTAATTCCACTTTGACGGACGCTCATGCTGTCCAATGCCAAACTGCGCTGGCAGCCAGTGACCAGACTAGAAGAACTTCACCAATGAGATAGTCGTTGCTGGGTTTAACAAAACAAAGATGCCCAATGGGAAAAATCATGGCTAGTGAGGACTGCGTCGTTTTGTTTGCTGACTGCAGACGGACAGCTGCGAACTAGGGGGCAAGAAGCAGCCGTAGCAGGACCATTTTCTGGATTTGGAGCACAATTCAGCTGTTTTCTACCCCATCCCCGCTGCTCCCAGCACAGACACACTAATCAGCCTTGCTGTCCTTAAAGGAGGGAGGGAAAACCTGAATTCCTGTTTCCATCACTCAGTATTTTTAACCCCCACCAAAGTTTTACTGATAAGAAAGGATGAACGCCCCCACCCTATAATAGAGTTGGAAGGATGAATAGGAGTGCACGTTAACTTACAAGATCCAACTGCGTCTCTGGTGGGCATCTTATTGGGGGTCTGTTTGAAAGGGCGTGGGAGAAATTAGGCGTTATACAAACTTTACAGTTGACTGTTTAAATGTAAGCCCTGCGGGGCGGGGGGCAGGATTGCACAAAAACCCTTTAAGAACAGACATTATTCTTCAGCCTCTTTTTTGAGGGCGGGGGGAGTAGACTTTTGGGGAGCGATATAAGGAAGGTTGTTTCTCCGTGAGAGATGAAGAGCGCCAGACGCTGGATGTGGGAGTGGAAGACCCTATAGAAAGATAATGGCAGCAAGTTTATTTGTCTTTTAAAAAGAAGGAATCCTAACTGTGTATTTTAAAAAGAAAAGCAGCAAAAAAGGTAAATGCAAAAAAGGGTTAAACACTCCTTCTATTCTCTCCACCCCACCCCCACCCCCCGCGAGCCTTTGGATAAAGATGTTTTCTTGAATACCCTTTGTAAATGAGGAGGGAGGAATTTGGAGGTGGGAGGGAGGAAATTCAGCCCGAGTCGGATGCATCTACTATGTTGGCTTGGTGGGTAAGAAGGGAATTGAATCTGAATCCGACGTACCCATTGTGATCTCTGGAGAGGAATTTATGAGTTGGGGGATGGAAGGAAATGCAATTTAAATCGAATGCACCTACAGCGCTTTTTCTGGGGTCGGGGAATGAGTGAGTAGCAGGCAGTGGGGATCTTAGAGGTATTTTCTGTTTCTGGAAAATGAAAAGGGAGAGAGGAAGAGGTTTGGCTGATCTACTGCCGATCAATTGCTGAGTATTTTATTTGAGAGGGTTTGTTTGTTTTTTGGTACACCCGCTTCCTTGTGATCCTGTGAAGCCAGAAGAGGCGAGAAAAATATGCTGAGGACAGAAATAGAAGAAGAGATGGTGAGCAGATCTTTGGGCTTGGGGGAGTGAATGGACTGTATCACAGTCTTGTATCACAGATCTTGCAGGGTGAGGTGAATTTAGGATGACTTTGCATCAGGCTTGTAGACTAGCTTTGTTTGTTTAAGGTTGCAGTTCAGGCTTGAAATAATACATATTTGTTTTTCCTGTGATATACAGTGAGGAGCTGATTGATGTGAATGGCTAAAATTACAAATAGCCACCACACACGCAAACCGTAAATAAACCAATACTGTGTTAATTCTGCAATATGATGAGCATCTCTTGTCATACAGGGAAGTCATTTCTCAGATTATTTGTGGCGTGCATAGGAGATGAGCCTCTTGCTTTGTAGAAAAGAGCACAAAAAACTAACCTTTTTATTTTAAATAGTGAAATGATTAAATCCTCTTACAGCCTTACCATCCGAAGGAATTATTTTTACTTTGCATTTTTCTCTACAGTATTACTTTGCATAGTTATAAGCTAATGTTTCCAAAACTTGAGCAACTCTTTAAAATGTTCAGATCAAGCATATAAATGGCAGAGATCTCTTTTCCCATATTGTATTGTATTTGATGGATTCTTCTAAAACATTTATTTCTCAGGTTTTATAATGTACTCTTGTGCCTAGTTATGGTGAACTCCAGCTTTTGTTCTTAGCATGTTCAAAAAAATACTAAGCTGAATTTTGCACAAGTAATGTCACTTCATGGTCCAATGTTATTAATCTTTTTAAACATTGACTGTATGACATCTACAAATTGGTGAATAAATATTTTTTCCTTAATGTAGTGAGGATTTTTTGTGGTAAAATTCCTGATCCCAAGTGATAAAATATTGACATTGGCTGATAGTATCTTCCTATGGATGCAATGCTGCAGTCTGCACCTGTTTCAGCTTCTATAGATTTAAAGAGATATCTTACTTACAAAACTGCAGAAATTTTATATTGTGCAGGAATGGAACCTGACATTTTACTGTCTCTGAAAAATGTTAGAAGAAACTGGAATAAGGAAAAAATGAAGTTTCATATGGAGTCTGCTTTGGAGCAAATTAGGATTTGTTACATATGCAGTGCTAGTTTAATATATGATGTCTGAAGAAATTGGAAGGCTGGATAATTCAGTTTCTACAGGAAAGCAACTTGTGATCTACATTATGATCCCAATAATGCAAGATATTTAGATGGATGGTTGTTAAATTTATTTTAAGCGACATCTCTGTAAATGGTTGTCTGAAATATTTAAATTATATGCCCCATTAGGCAAATGGGTTTCTTTCCCCTGCCTGGCTAGAGGAATGTATATGGTGGGCAAGGTTGAGAGGAACAATACAGTTTGACTGTATAGTTATATCCCCATGTTTTGTATAATGATGCTTAGGCTTTGTTTTATTTGACATTGGTTGTTATCCCTACAAAGTTGCCTTTGCTGATTTGATATTATTATTATATGGTTCCTCTCGACATAAATAACTAAAGCAGTGGATTTAACCATAGATTTGACCTGATATTTAGAGGTAATTGATGAAAAATTGTTTCCCATTGCTTGTGGTTTTCATCTGTTCATTCAAAATTCCTGCAGTGGAATTTTGTTTCAGTAATTCTTTATTATTGAAAGGACCAATAAGTTAGCAAAATGCAGAGTTATTTACAGGATATACCGTTTGTCAGTAGTGCACTGGCAGAGAGTAGAAAACTTCATTTTAGTTGTACTTTATATTTTGTACAAGCTATAATGAAGACTGACATTTTATCCTAGAAGTTCATGTATATGCATATTACAGTTATATAAATGGAAGCACCTAAATCTTATTTTATGTAAAGCAATAAACACTATTTCTGCATTGTTTCCGGTAGATTTAAATTTGCATATGAAACTGTATACTATCAGAAAACCTGTCGGAACTGTTGTACTACCAGATTTATAATTTGCTGCTCTTAATATTTTATTATGTGGGTATAAATCGTTGATGCAAATGCTGTAAACAAATGCCTTTATAGCTAAGAGTGAGACTACATTTAGCTTATCCCCTTCCAATTTAAGGGAAGTATGACAGCATGTTATACAGTGGATTGCTTTAGTAATAACTATCAGTGTAATCTCCAAAGCAGAAGTTCCAATCAGATATTGCACTCCTTCCCCTCTCATCTGCATAGGAGATCAAGGGCCAAATTCTGTTATATTAGTATAGATTGGATTCAGTGATCACTCTGGGTTTACACCAGTCTCATTGGAAGTAGATTCGAGCTCTTAGTCTTTATTCTAAATTCATATCTCCTTGTAGTTCAGAAGAGTCAGTAATCAAAGAATATTTATCTTCCTAACACAAAACACTTAGGATGCATGCAATTAGACAAACATTGCATTTTCTCCAAAAAGTAGATAGAAATATGATATTGCTATAACATGAAAAACAAGAAAAAAGATATCTTGAGGTATTCTCCTATTAAGTGACAGAGTAGGTATGATTTACATATGTCATGTAATCGATAAGTAAGGCTAAGATTTCGGCATGGGTAATTTTAGTCAAAGTAAGGGACAGGACATGGATAATAAACAATAAATCATGGAAGCTGGAGCCCTACCGCTTGAGGCTGACAGCTGGAGCCCCATCTCCCAGGACTGAAGTTACAGAGGTCATGTAAAATCACGGACTCTGTGACCTCCATGACCGACTCATAGCCTTATCGATAAGCACAACCATGTATCTCACCTATCTTTGGAAAGCAGTGGAATTTGACCTGCTTATTAAAAATAGGTCTTTCCCCATCAAGTTGCAGTGGGGGAGGTTTAGATTGGATATTAGGAAAAACTTTTTCACTAAGAGGGTGGTGAAACACTGGAATGCGTTACCTAGGGAGGTGGTAGAATCTCCTTCCTTAGAGGTTTTTAAGGTCAGGCTTGACAAAGCCCTGGCTGGGATGATTTAACTGGGAATTGGTCCTGCTTTGAGCAGGGGGTTGGACTAGATGACCTTCTGGGGTCCCTTCCAACCCTGATATTCTATGATTCATCCATTTGAAAGAAGCCAAAATAAGACTGAAAAACAGTGGCACATGCATTTCATTTTCTATTAGCCCTTTCCACTTCCTCAACAACCAAAACCAGACAAGCCACAAAACCCCTTCAGGTTCCATTATACCAGGGTTCTAACATCTGTGATCTAGCTCAGGATGAATCTGTGTGAAGTATCCCATAAGACTGGGATATGTAAAGGAATCATATTCCTTTTGTTATCTATTTCTCTGCAATGTTTTAGGAGCAGGCAGCAAAATGTAGTAAGCTCCAATTTTTTGAAAGGCTGGCAGAGAGACATTTGGCAATCAGATTTTCACAAAATGGCCTTTTAGTGTGCACAAATAGCTTATAATTTAATGTTAAATGAACAGCATCTATTACCCTTCATTGCTTTATAGACATAGTTAGTACACGAGACAAAGTATCTTTTCCATAGTCTTGGTTACATTCATTGACTGCCATTGTTTCATTGAAGTTTTCTAGTTTGACCCACAAATACGCATGTCCCTTCCAGTACTTAAGGGTTAACCCTAAGAAATCGTGGGGAAAATGGTGGAGAGGAGAATGCGGAACCGTGGGGAAAATGAATGAGGGCTCCTAAATTATTTTATTCTATTATAAAGGACACTTTAGTTTTCTTAATCTAGTTACTGAATTCCGACTCCTACTAAGAACCAACTGAATACATCTTCTGGTAAGACTTGTCATTACTGGGAGTGTATCACTGTTGGTACTGTAGTGGTCAGCCTGTGAAAATAAATCTAACTACTGAAGGCACTATCATACCACTAAACATTGTGTATTTTGGCTTATCAACTTATCGATTTTAATTCATTATTGTAGTGTTAAATTATGTTAAAAAGGATTCAGGGAGCTCTCTTTGAACATATTCTCTCAAGTTTAGATTCTTATTTATGTAAGTAATCTGCTTTGATGAATACAGAATTGTATGTCTTATGACCTCATCACCCCCTCCTCTTCGAGTGAACTACAAAAGAGTCAAGTGTCCTCAAATTAATGGAAACTCCAATTTTTCTATCTTGAGTTGTCTAAGGCTTGAGGGGCTGAGTGTCCACAATTCCAGTTCAAGTCAATAGTGCTGCCAGATGACAAGCACCTATGAAAATCAGGACCCCATGTGTGCCAAACTGTGCACTGAAAATTGCTGGACACTTTTGAAGAGGTTTGCCTAAGTGTTTACATTTTTAGAAGTGTGAACTTTTGTATAGGCTAGAAAATACTTAGTTTCTTTCTTTAGCATAACAACACCTGTTGTGATTCTAAATCTTTGCAGTGCAGCATCTCTCTAAATATCCCATTACTAATCCAGCTAGCCCTCATTCATCTAAGCATTACTCACCCAACTAGTGTAGTTCCTGAGTAATCAGTCGCTATAGCCTGCAGTGAGACAACCTAAGGATTTGGAGACTCAGACTGTGTTTGTTTTTGTAATTTTACAAAGCAAAGTTATGGTTCTAGGTCGCAGGATCAATCTGACTAGATTTGCTTATAACTAAAAAGTAATTACCATGCAATACCTTTCTGATGGCCTTGTGAAACGAGAAGTTGGTTTTACTCTATTTTCTGGTGCACACATGCTCACCTTTGTAGCAGTCTCAGAGACCCATAGACTGCATTGGCATTGAGAAATTGGAGATAAATGAGTTTTGGCCTAAGAGATGGTTCCTCCATTTTAGATTTGGGGCAACTAGTGGGAAGCTTTCACTGCTGCTGCACTGGTTTTGAGGTTAGAAGATTTCAGTCTCCAATATTGTAAATATAGCACTATCCATGGGCACTTAGTCCACTTAACAATCGAGGGAAATGATGCAATTATGTTGTAACAAAATAGTCTAGAATCGTTGGATACATGTAAAATGGGACTATTGCTACAGCCCCATGAAGACTGTGGCACAAACCCATGATTTTAAAACACTGAAGAATTTGATTGTTTTGAGGCAATATTTCAGTTGGTTAAAAGAAATGTTCTTGAAAAATTGCCCCCCCCAACAGAAAATGTCTAATAGCTAGCAATGATAATACTTTATCTTGTACAGCATTCACTGTAATCAATAATCCTCAGGTAAGATAAAAATGTAATGGTAAAAAGAGCTCATCACTGAGGTCTGTCTTTTGGTTTGAGTAACTGATTTGTGTGTTTCGTGTCTGCAACAGAAAACTACTTAATCCCTTTGTCTTTTATCTGTGCAGTTTACCTAGTGGCAGTTTTACAAGGCATTAAGATTAATTAAGAAAACCTCGGGAAGATGGTGCCTCTCTTATTTAATTTATCCACTTTATACTGTACTGGAAGACCATTTTGTGATGTTGGAAAATGTGCAGTATGCTATGTCTCACCAAATATGATAGCATCATTAGACATTTTAAGATCTTTATTCAATATCTTTCAAGATCTTTATTCACTTGACTGTACTGTTTTAAATCTTCTACCATTTTTTCTAATTATGGTTTTCCTGCATCTTGTGCACATGCTTTTTTATTTCAGGAGCTTTTACAATGTTTCCATGAGCTACAGTGTGGAAATATGCTTCTGATTTGTAGGTCAGTGAGAAATTGAGATTTTGCAATCTAAGCAGTATCGTTTCTTTGCTGGTTCAGTGCTTACGTGACATTTCAAGTTGGCTAAAGAGTAAAAGGACACTGTTGAGGTATCTTTCACAATTTAATTTTTAATTTTTTATTTGTATACTTAATGCTGTCATATGACCTTGGAAGCTTGAAATCTGAAGCCATACCAACCAATTCATCCTCCAGAACAATGGTTTACTATGTGGCTTCTTATGGTTTATTTAAAAATACTGAAGCATTTAGTGTGTTGGGAAAAACACTGATGAAGAATTACATTGCAAGAGTGAACATTGCAACTTGGTGTAAGAGGGAAAAGCAACTAGATCAATTTTGGCTCATGGAATTCTGACATTATTTAATTATGGTAAAACTCAAGTATTTTATTTCCTCTCTCCCCTCAACCCCTTTAGAATTGTGCATTTATTAGTCTTGAGAGTGTACGGGTAGAAGTTGCTTCCTCATCATGGAATCATAGAACTGGAAGGGACCTCAAGAGATCATATAGTCCAGCCCCCTGCACTCATGGCAGGACTCAGTAGTATCTAGACCATCACCGACAAGTGTTTGTCTAGCCTCCTCTTAAAAATCTCCAGTGATGGAGATTCCACAACCTCATGTATTGACATTCTTATCAATGGACTTCCAAGACCTTCATTCTCAGTTAGATACATTTTAAGTTACTTAGTCAAGTGTTACCACATGGATTCTTACAGCTACACAGTCCCATTGAATTCATTTGGCTTCCACTCAGGTGTGGGGTCCTCCTGGGCAGAACACTTCACAGGATCAAGGCCTCACTCTATATCTTGCACTTTATGTTCCTCAGGAATTGATTTTTTCTAAACTTATTTCTGGTGGCACAGAAAATGCACAAGATGCTTTCCAAACAGAAAAGGGAGTTCAGTCCATGTCCCAAGGTTGCTTACAGTCTAAAGACAAGTGGCATGGAAGGAAGGTTATTACGTTACATTCTTAATGTATGTTAATATATAGTTTAAATATGATTTTTAAACTGTTTGTTTGCAATAAATCTGAGGAATATTTTTCAAGTTCCCCATAGTTACCTCAGCAGAAGAGAGTATTCAGTGAAGGAATTCAATGTGGAGAAAGAAGAGGTCTGAAGGATGAGTTCAGGAAGATTGTTCCATGCATAGGGTTGGAAATTCTCCTGTAGCCCAGGTGACGAGGCCTGTGCTTTTGGAATAAGATGATCTAAATTAATTCCTATAGTTGCTATAAAGTTCTGAGTGGTAGCAGTATGCAGCATAATGACAAGGTCCTAGGTGGCCACAGACTTGGTACAGCATTGTACATTGTTGTCTTGTGTGCTTGTTTACATTACAAAGTGCACTTTTAATAGAAGTCTAATAGAAGTGCACACTTGGTAGTTTTGACAGTGTTCAGATCTCTGAACATTTGTTAAAATAAAATCTAAAAATTCAAAATTAATACCTATAGAGAAATGTATTAGAAATGTTTAAAATCTTGACCAGGGTTTAAAAAATGTATTTAGGGAGATTTCCCAATTGGATCCATTTTGAATTGTCTAATTGGAAATGTGTTATCTTTGGGAATACTGCAAGTTCAGAAAGGTGTATATTAAATCAGTCCAGAGCAGAGTTAGTTGAACTGTTTGTTTTTTTTTTAAATATATAAACTAGATAAAGGATTATCCTTGCAAAAAACAGACCCAGGTTAAGTGTGTGTAACAGATACAGTGTAGATGTTTCTTAGGTTCTAGAAATTCATCTGATTTGATAAACGCATTCATACATAAACAAGTACTCTGCTTTCAGCTCCAATGAAGATATTTCTTTGTAGGGAAAATATATCACTTATCACTGTAATAATGTCTTTGCTTAATTTATCTTTTTTTTTTTTTGCAGTGTTAAACAAGTTAGTGAAACCAAAGCCACTCTAGCCAGGGATTTAATAGTCTGTTAATCAATTGTTATGGCAGCATAATTTCTGCACATGACTTGGAAGCATATCAGTGTAATTCCTCCATGGGCTTTTTCCATTACAATACACAATTCCTGCTTAATGTGGGTTATGCAATGAGAAAGTGTCACCTTTATTTTTTGCAATTAAGTCCTTGAGCATTGAATTATTCTGATTATGGACAACAATGGAAGGGCTCATCTATGTATAGTAGTCCTATGAGTAGGGCTCTACCAAATTCGTGGCCATGAAAAACGTGTCACAGACTGTGAAATCTGTTCTTCCCCCATGAAATTTGGTCATTTGTGTGCTTTTATCCTATACTATACAGATTTCACAAGAAGACCATTGTTTCTCAGATTAGTGGTCCTCACCCAAATGGGTGTTGCTGGGAGGATGCAAGGTTATTTTAGGGAGGTCACCGTTTTGTCACCCGTACTGCTGTGTTGCCTTCAGAGGTGGGCAGCCAGAGAGTGGCAGCTGTTAGCCGGGCGCCCAGTCTGAAGGCAGTGCCGCGCCAGCAGCCCTGCAGAAGTAAGGGTGGCAGTACCATACCATGCCATCCTTACTTCTGTGCTGCTGCTGACGGTGACTCAGCCTTCAGAGCTGGGCTCCTGGCCAGCAGCCACCACTTCGAGATGCCCAGCTCTGAAGGCAGAACCGCCAGCAGTAGCAGCGCAAAAGTAAGAGTAGCAGTACAGCAACCCCCCTTACAATAACCTTGTGACCTCCCCACAATTCCTTTTTGGGTGAGGACCCCTACAGTTACAACACTGTGAAATTTCAGATTTAAATATCTGAAATAATGAAATTTATGATTTTTAAAATCCTATGACCGTGAAATTGACCAAAATGGACTGTGAATTTGATAGAGCCCTACCTATGAGTAACAGATGTTACTACTGTGTGATTTAATTAAGCAACAATGTTCACCATTGCTGGGTCTGCTGCTAGGTAACTAGCTGACTTGTTAGACAGCTGAATGTACATAAGAGGATCACGTTAACTTATTTTTTAATATTTTAAGATTCAAAAAGGAAATCCTTTATAAACCACATTTTAGTAGCAAGAGTTGGAGATGCCAAAATACCCCAAACTCCTGGCAGCCTTGCTCTAAAGATAGTTAATAAAAGGTGGGATATCTTGGGATTTGAGAATCTCAGTCTGAAGATGGCACTTAAGTGGATTTCTGTTTGTACTTGAAAAACATTCACTTGAGTTGTTAGCAACTATAGATAAAGCCCACCTCTAAGATTAATTATTCTAAAAGATTCTAGAAAAAATTCCTTCTGGTTATTTTGTGCAGTTTCATGTTAATTGACAGTTTAACTTCCTGTGATGTGCACTAGCATGACAGTATCACTCATGTACTGACCTGGGAACCCATGTACATGTTTCTGCAAGACAGCATTTACCAGTAACAGCAAAGCTGAACCTGAAAGTTGAGCGGCATTAGGCAGGAGTATGCACAGAGAGGAAAGTAGTCCCAAGCATTGTGGGTATTACTGTTCTGGGGCTTGCAAGAGAACCTTTTGAATATCAGCCAATAAACAGAAAAAACCCTAAAAATGTTTATTGAAGAAATTAAAAAGTTAATGATGGGCTGTTTAAATGGTGCTTTTGTAGAAAATTGAAGTTTTAAAGATGTAACTTGACAGTATCCCTTTAGAACTTATACAGAAGAACCCTTTGCAATTATTAGTGTAATTATTTTTAGTGATGTCCTGCTCTTCACTTTGAGGCATCTAGCAAGTCTTTCTAACGATGTATATGAGACTGAAACTGTTTAAAGGTTAAATTGCTGGAAGTATAAAATCTTTTCCCTATTGTGCCTCAGCCTCCACTTTGGGACCAGAGTGACATTGAACTATGTCACTACTACACAATAGTTCTTATTTGCTACATGTAACGGATTCAGGTCAGCTGTAAAATCCTTGGGTGCAGAATGCATGTGTGTGTTTACTACACTTATGATCTGATCACTGTATCTCTATTAAACTTTTCGGTAGTTCTTACTCTGTCACTTGAATTAGCAAACAGTAATCTGCTACAATATATAGTATGGAAATTTTGATTTAGAAGTAAACTCTGTTAAAAAAGAACCCCTATTAAATACCAGTCTAACATTCTTGACAAAGCTCTAAGGCAAAAGTGTGATTCAAGAAAGCTTTATTCATGCCAATTTGCAAAAAAGCTATAGCCCACGATGAAAATTGCTCTGTGCCAGTTTTGCAACTATGTAAATAATAAACACAAAATGCTCCTAAGGTTTCAAAAGCAAAATTTTACTATAGGCAAGACCCATAGATGTAAGAGTTTTCCAGTAAGTTTAAGATGTAATCTTTTTCTGTCCTTGAATAAGTATCATATAACTTTATTTTATCAATATAATGCCAAGTGTAGTATCAAATATGAATCCTGATTTAAACTGGCAATGTTCAGCTTCCTTGTGCTGCAGGCTGGGTCATAACATGCTGGTATAACTACTCCACAAATTTTTAGTTTAGTTCTTCTTTATTTCAATGTGACAATACAAGTAGTGAGTTATTGATGGCAGCTAAAGTGACACCATTATGACTGTAATCAATAATCCACCTGCTCAGAATAACAACTACCACCAGGAACATATTTTGAATTGATTCAGAAATCTATGCCTCCTTCAGTTACCCCACTTTGTTACTTCCTTGATTTATACAACAAAATCTCTACTTTAGGCAAGCTGTTACAGAGTTAAATACTAAGAAATGATGGCATATCCAGATGTAAATTACACAGTAAATATGTCACTATAAACAGAAATACCACTTGCTAAATTCCTGTGGGTTCTGATTCAGGACCAAATGCTTCCTTACCACAGCCTGCAAGATAATGTAAATGAAAAGCCATATTTAGACAGTGCTTTAAATGGGGTTTATGACAATGGAAGACACTAAATGGCCTTTCGAGATCAAACAGTCCTAAACTTGAGACCTTGGTAAATTTACTTGATCACATTCAAGCTCCTACCTCAAATTAAAATTAAACACATGTGCGTACACTCCCTCCTCCCTAACTTCACTGTTCACCTTTTTCTTCTGTTTCTCACTAATTGAGGAAGTTCTCATAAGAGGACACCATTTAAAAAATTGTTGCTCTCTAGCTACCTCTTCTATGCCTAAAACTGCTGAAATTAACAGGAGGTACAAGCTATAACCAGGATGCAAGAAACTGCAGCGTTCTTGAGAACAAGATGTTTTAGGCCACCTGGTGACACATCCTTACCCTCCAATCCCTGGTTCATTTTACTGTTTAGCTGATTAGACAAGTGAGCCCGTTGGCAAGCTACCATACAGATTTATTAAATGGAATAAAATCAACTTAAGGGCTATAAAAATTTGAAAAGAAAACTTGTTTTAAAGTTTTATTGTGAATAATCTCAGCATGTGAAGTGTTCCCTCAGCTACGGATACAATGGTCCATATAGTTTCAGGTATACTTTGTAGACTTTGCATTTAAAACTGATTGAAAAAACTTCAGACTGAAAATGCAGATCTATATTCCATTCTGCTAGTAATCCACTCATTAGTTTAGCTCCTGTAGATGTAAAACCTTACTACTTATAGAGGGCTTAACCTTTTGTGGTCCCTGCCCCCTGCAATGCCCCACCCCTGCTCTGTCTCTTCCTCCCAAGGCCCTGCCTGACACTTGCATGGGGGGAGGGGGCAGAGAGGAGCGAGTGGAGGGTGAGGCAGGGAGGGGGCAGAGCACAGGAGGAGTGGGGAGCAGGGCCCCTTCTGAGTGTGGGCCTGGTGCCATTGTAAACCTGGTACTTTACTTATAATGTTAATAAGGTCTTTGCACCAGAAGCTTCCACAATTTGCTTCAAGTGATCACCAATTAACTTCCAGATCTTCTTGTTGACTATCTTCTATTCAGAAGTAGCTCCCAAAGCTGTAATTGTAGTGTGCTCAACTGTGGCAATATTTTTCAAGAGGGGGACTGAAACTATAAAAAGGAAAGATGAACACCCCAAGTACCATCTCTCTCTTCCTGCCCGTAGAGTCATTGCACCTGAAGGAACAAAATAAGCAGCTGTTGGACTGAGGGAGGGGTCCTGACCTAAGAAGTTTGGTCAATAAGACTCCTGAAAGAATGTGGTGAGAAAACTTTGTTTTGAATAAAGAAAAGGAGTACTTGTGGCACCTTAGAGACTAACCAATTTATTTGAGCATGAGCTTTCGTGAGCTACAGCTCACTTAAGTTAGGCCACCAGTTGTGTTTTATCTTTATTTTTCTTGTAAACATTTCTGACTTTTATGCCTCATTATTTGTACTCACTTAAAGTCTTTCTCTTTGTAGTTAATAAACTTGTTTTATTGAATCCAGTGTGTTTAAATTGAAGTGTCTGGGAAACTTCATTTGGGGTGGCAAGTTGTATGCATATTATTTCTATTAAAGACAAAGGGTGTGTTGGGGTCACCCTGCAGTATAACCAAGGCTGATGAGAGCCAGAGTGTAACTCACGTGAGGCTGGCAGGCTGCAGTTGCACATAGACACTCAGGGTGTGTTTTACATGCTGGAAGACTGTTTCTGAGCAGCCCAGGTGGGAACTCCTTTAGCAAGGAATCATAAGGCACCTAAGATTGCAAGGAAAGGGTGTCACAGCTGCTCATTAGTCCAGATTGTACCCTGGTATGTCACGTTCCCCCATCAGCATGTGGGAACATATTTTCTGTTCATATCTTGTCCTGTGCAAAAGGAAAATACGTTCTTGGAAAAATCTTTGCCATGTTTGCCTTTCCTGCTAATCCTTCACTCTGACATGCTTAATAGGTGGTAAATGTACTTTTCAACCTTTACAAACGCTCATTGTATTGATGATTATTGCATTCCCTATCCATGCAAGTCTACCTGGTCAAAGAGACAACCAATGCATTTAACTTGACACAGGAAAGTGTTCATCAGGGTTCCAGAGCAGAGAGCCATTATATTGGTACTACTGAATTTCAGAAAGATTGATGTTTACATGGCCATTGATATCTTACCACAGACTTGTAGTTTGTTACATCATTAAGAATGAAGGAATCATAAGCCTTCTCAAGGAGGTTTCAGTACAGGGGATGAAAGTGATATGCCAGACAGTATTATTGTTCCTGTTTTTAAAAAAGTAATGGTTTTGAAAATTAGAAATCAACATAAATACAAAGTATTATTGATCCTTGTGGACTGAAAGGATAACATACTGCTAAACAAATACCTGCATTCAGCTGAACAGTAAGTAGCATGGGATTCTCTTTTCCAGGGGATATTTCCTGATTACACTGAAAAGATTTACAGCCTTCTAAAATGAGAAGTTCTGTTGTCATCTCTGGACATTTACCTCCAATTCTACTGAAATTGACTGAGAAGACAGCAAACTGATAGAGGCATTTCCTTAGCTGCTGTACCTTCCAGCTAATGAAAAGTTCAATTCTGAGAATTGTTACAAGTTTTGCAGCCTATACTTAACTTTGAACAAGCAGGATGTAATTCATTTTGATCAGATAATTCAATGTTATGATGAAGGAAGATCAGTGGTGACTGGGCAACAAAATGGCAGATTAAATTCAGTGTTGATAAATGCAAAATAATGCATATTGGAAAACATAATCCCAACTATACATACAAAATGATGGGATCTAAGTTAGCTGTTACCACTCAAGAAAGAGATCTTGGAGTCATTATAGATAGTTCTCTGAAAATATCCATTCAGTGTGCAGTAGCACTCAAAAAAGCTAAAAGAATGTTAGGAACCATTAGGAAAGGGATCAATAATAAGACAGAAAATATCAAGATGCCATTATTAAATCCATGATACGTCCACATCTCGAATACGGCGTGCAGTGATGGTCGCCCCATCTCAAAAATATATATTAGAATTGGAAAAGGTACAGAGAAGGGCAACAAAAATGTTTAAGGGTATGGAACAGCTTCCATAGGAGAAGAGATTAAAAAGACTGGGAATGTTCAGCTTGGAAAAGAGATGACTAAGGGGGGATGTGATAGAGATCTATAATATTGTGACTGGTGTGGAGAAAGTGAATAAGGAAGTGTTATTTACCCCCTCACAACACAAGAACCAAAGGTCACCCCCAATGAAATTAATAGGCAGCAGGTGTAAAACAAATAAAAGGAAGTACTACTTTATATAATGCACAGTCAACCTGTTGAACTCGTTGCCAGGAGATGTTGTGAATGCCAAAATATAACTGGGTTCAAAAAAGAAATGAGTTCATGGAGGATTGATCCATCAATGGCTATTATCCAAGATGGTCAGGGATGCAATCCCATGCTCCAGGTGTCCCTAAACCTCTGACTGCCAGAAACTGGAGATTAATGACAGGGGATGGATCACTTGACAGTTGTTCTGTTTATTCCCTCTGAAGCATCTGGCACTGGCCACTGTTGGAAGACAGGATATTGGGCTACATGGACTATTGGTCTGACCCAGTATGGCTGTTCTAATGTTCTAATAGCTGAATTCAGAATAAAAGGAATATATAAGAGCCTCTTAGTGATTGATCTAGAGAAGACCATACTTCGGCTGGGACTTTAAAAGGTTCTTAAGGAGTTAGGGACCAACTCCCATCGACTTGATTCATAGGCTTTTCTGGAATTTCCAGTATTAGGATATGACCCTTGAAATGGTGTCGTTTTGGTAAAACTTACTGAGATCAGAGGTATTTTAATAGAATTAAATTCTTAAAGATATTTTTCAGAAAGTCCATTGGCAGATTAACTTTATAAATATGTGCCAAATTCCCCAGACAATATGGCTAAGAGGAGCATTTAGCATACTGGTAGCCTAAATTTACTTTATTTTTTCTTTAGGTCCTCTGACACTCTAACATACACTATCTTGGTGATGTCACATTAGCCATGGAACCTCAAGGAAGGTTGAAGGCAACACAGGTTATAGGGTTTTTTCCCCCTGCATGTTAGTTTTAACTATGTGCACAGTTTTGCAAAGTGAAAAATATGAAGCCACTTTTTAGCTAGCTTATTTTTGGTCGCTGAGAATATTTGTAGGCTTTCTAAAAAATCCATGTGCAGGTTTTTTATAACTGTGGAGAGACTCTAAATACCACTTCCATTTATATTAATGAAAGCTCCAGTTAAGACTGTGCCATTTTAAGAATATTGAAATCTGTACCTTTCTAAGGCTGCCTAGTGGGTTAGTTTGCCCACAGTTAAACAGATAAACTTAGAAACAAGGATAAGCATCCTTCCAAACAGTTCCTTTTCAGATTGAGCAAGCTGTTTTTATTTCCTTCCCTGTAGGAGAGCAGTGTTTCTGGTAAATGTAGCATTATGTGTGTCAAGTCCTGTTCTGCCAGAAGCCTTTCCTTGCCTTAGTACACAGAGCTTGGTGTCTTTTTTTTCCTGGTTTATCTCTATTTTAGTCTATAATTCAGTCAGCTCTTCATGCTTTTGGTGTCACAAGAACAATTAAACGTTATCTGGGCAGAAGTTGAAAGTTTCACAGTTAAAATGTTGTATAGTTTGTGAAGGGCACAACCAAGGTACGGGGCAAAATCAACAAAATCTCATTTTGGGAACCAGGAATATACATTCTGAGGTTTCCAGGTCCAATATTTCATCTCAATTCATGGGTTAATCCATTAAAGCTGGGCCTTACCATACCTTCTGTTAACTTTAGGGGGAAACTTGCTGTATTATCTATAGAAAGTACACAACTTGTCTAGGTATTCCAATTGAGTCATGCATCTGCTCTTTTCAGATTTTGCTATTACTATTGACTGCTGGATCCTCGAAGAAGGTGTTGGAAATTTATCCTCTGGCTGGTAGGGTTGCAAGATCGAGTCCAATTCATACTGCAATCTACAAGATTTTCCTGCACTCTGAGTGATGACTGACCTCAACTGTAAAATTGTATATGTTTTATATCACATCTGCCGTGCTGCGATGAGTGGCTATTCTTATCTGTAGCTAGTGGGAGAGCTCAGAACTATTAGTTCTGGACTGGTGTTGAAATGTGATTTTTAAAAATAGTGGTACTTTTCCCGAGCTCCACCCATGAAGAGCCAAAACAAGACTCTACGTGGAATAGATCTTCATGAGATTAATCTCCTTCCTTGTGTGCTTTGAACAGTAATGAAATAGTCAACACTGATACCTAGGGCTGACTCTTCAGCTGCAGCACTAACCATGTTATTCAGTACACTTCTCTTGCTCCATTCCTAGAAGATGGACATAACCACGCAGACTACATTATGACCTAATGTATTAAATTTGAAAGATGAGGAGTGCTTTTGGAGAAAAAACTAGTAGTTTTTGCAGACTAAGCAAGCAAGAACAAAATTTCTATTCTCAAATTTTCAAAAGAAAATAGAGAAAACCAGATAGCTCTTTCATAGCTTTTGTTACTGCAAAAGTATTTGAGAATAAGTAGGCTACAGTATTATTATGGATTGGATTAAATCTCACTGAAACTGGTGGGCATAACAGCTATTTATTCAGAATAAATATAAAAAGCAACTGAGCTCCTTTGTGGGATAGACAGATAAATCCATAGGTGCCTCTGCCCAAAACAAAGGCACATGGCAAGGCTGGAGTAGCAGTTAGCCATGCAGCCGAAGGGGGCTTTCATTGTAATCTGATAAACTCCGTGACAGGGGGTTGATTAAATTGGATCAGTGTGTCAGTGGGAAACAGCCAGAAACACCAAACAAACAAAAAAGAAGAAGAAAGCCGAGGAGACAGCAGAACAAGTACTGGGAGCACGGTTCTGAGAAAGCACAAAGAAAGCTTTTTGGGTTGCATGTTGGTTGAAAGAAGCTTGGAGGTGTGAGCAAAGAGAATCTCCTGTGTGAGTCTTCCTGTGTTCAAGGAAACTGGATTTTGTTCATTCTTTGTAAATAAACAATTATGCCAAAGAAATGCTTGGCGCCAACACTAATTTCTCTTGACCAAAACAACCCAGAGGATCTTGAATTTTGAGTAACCGCTCAAGTCAAAAAAGGGTACAAGTATGATAATGCTTTGGAACCAGAGTAACTGGAGAAAAGTAATGGAGTACTTGTGGCACCTTAGAAACTAACAAATTTATTTGAGCTTAAGCTTTCGTGAGCTACAGCTCACTTCATCGGATGCATGAAAAGTGAGTCAATGCAAGATAAATCATAGCAGTTACAGATGGAAGTGACCCATTAGATAATCTGGTCCATCTTTTGCAAATACAGAATGTTCCCCATGGTACATGGATTCCCTTCCTCAAGAAAGGAGAGTCCTTGTTGTCTAGTAATTACTCTTGCTGAGAGTGAGGAGACATTGGGTTCCATTCCCAACTCTGCCACTGTCCTGTTCCATGACTTTGAATAATTCACTTCATTTCTGTGTCTGTTTCCCCTCTCACCCTTTCCCCATCTTATTTGTTTGGATGATAAAATCTTGGGGCAGTGAATGTCTAAGTCTATATATAGTGCCTAACACAATGAGGCCAATAGCAGTAAAAAAATCCAGAATAACACAGCTATTCGCAATGCAAAGGAGTTGAGGTCTGGGGAAAAGCAGCTGTACTTTGCAGCCAAATGGGAAAGCTCATAAAGGAGAGAGTGATTTTTTTGGAAGCAGTGAGCCAAGGTTATACCTCAGGATTGAAATGGCTTTAAAAATATTCAGTTACACATATCTCTCAAACAAGTAGAGAGCTATTAGTAATTATTTGTATTATAGCACTTAAGAACCATCTCTCTACACTTTCATTTGCTCTTTATACTGGCATCCCACAGAATATTGAATAAAGTTCAAGGACTTTTTCCTTATCTTTAAGGTGCTCTATTGTTTAGGCCCAGAATATTTAGAAGACCATCTAAAGCTCTGGGATGAGGACCATGGTCGACAACTTTGCTCTCTGGCAAAGCGGAACTCTACAATAAGGGTAAAGCTCATCTGTGTAGAAGACAGGCATTTCTCAGTGGCTAGTCTGAGATTGTAAAATGAACCTGCCTTCCCGGAACTAAGGATCATTACAAACCTCACCACCTTCTGCTCCAAGTGGAAGGTGTCTTCCTTGCCTTTTCTAATAGGATAGGAACATGTATATTTTTAAAAAAAGAAACCCAAACAAGACACTCCACTGCATACACTTCTCCCCCCGCCCGGGTAAGGGACTAGAGAACAAACACCACATGGCCGCTGTTGGCCATACTACTTAATGCACTACTGCAAGGTTCTCAGATACTGTGGCGGTGAGTGTGTTCTAAGAACCTGTATAGAATAGCTATCGCTGGCCTGAGGAACTAAAGTGGAATCAAATATGCACAAGAGCCTGCTGACACAACACAGTTATTGGCTCATCTAGGTGCACAAACTTGTGTGGGTAGAATTTACCTATACAAGAGTCCAGAATGAGAGTAGCTATAATCAGATGAGCAAAAAGGCTGGAATAGGCAGATTCTTTTCTCGAGTTCAGGATTGATTGTTCTTACTGCCTGTAGTAGTTGCACTGAAGATAAAATATTTGCACCAGGTCGGAGGGTGCTAATTGGTGAAAATAAATCAGGCAAGGAATTTTCCTCTACCGATTGTAGAGAAGTTATAATAAAGGAAATTATTCAGGAATAAAACATTTACACAAATATTAATAATTCATAGCCTGATTCTCCTCTAACTTACCCCTGATTTATACCAGTTTAACTTCATTGGATGCAGTGGAGTTATTGGTGTATTTAAGAGAATCATACACCAAGTTTACTTCTCCGGGGGAGGCAT
This sequence comes from Lepidochelys kempii, assembly GCF_965140285.1. Classification (NCBI taxonomy): domain Eukaryota; kingdom Metazoa; phylum Chordata; order Testudines; family Cheloniidae; genus Lepidochelys; species Lepidochelys kempii. The sequence goes on along the minus strand of NC_136394.1, from coordinate 17,159,168 downwards.
TTGACATTTCATTGCCTGCTAGCATTGTCTGTCTTGAAGCAAATGTCACTTGAGACTTTTCTAATAAGGGACAAAAAAAATATTTGAGCACTCTTGTCATTTCAGATAAAATCAAGTGACTGAGGTCCCTTCCAACCCTGATATTCTATGATTCTATGACTGATTTCTGATAAGTCAAAATATCAGGTTTTTGGAGGTTTCTTCCCTTCCCTAATAATTATAATTGTTGACATGTATTGTTTGTGCAAGGAACTTTTGAGAGTCAGTTCTTTATGGAAAGCTATGTAAAATACTTTTGAGGTTATGAAATGGAAAGAAATGAAATGGTATGGGGAATGTCAAGATCAAGGTCAATAAGTACAAGGAATGTTTAATATTCTGGGGTTATTCCTTCAAAGAGACCTGCTCAGTGCATCTTTGAACTGGCCTTTGAGAGTTTAGGGCAGTCATTGAAAGATGAAGGCACCCTATACCATGCAGGATTGGACCCTTAGGAAATGGGCTGTTGTTACTAATGTGATACAGACATGCTCAGTTCATGTTTATGTGCCTCACTCTCATGTCTGAATACTTTGATATAAGAAGTTCCTGATAACTTAAGATACTACAGTAGGCATTTTAGCCAGATATTCTGGCTGGTGGATACAAAGTGGAGAAGTCTTAACCCAAAAGTTGTGTAGGAAGGTGTTTATTCACCCTTGGGTTATGCTGTCTTCTGCTGGGAGAATCCAAGTTGTGAAGTCCACAGGATAGGGGTCTCAGTGGTGCAAGCCACTTCCATCTCCCATGAGTGACATATGACTGACCAATGCAACTCCCAAAATAGCCAGAGCCAGTCAGGGAGGGCTGGCTGGACAGGTTAATGGGCTAGGGCAGGTGTAGGCAGTTATTTGGTGCATCCCATGAGCATCCTTGATGAGTGGGACTCCACTGTTTAAAGCTACCGTCTCATGGCTCAAAAGTTTGGAGTCCATGTCCCCAACTAAGAGTATATTGGAGAGAATTACTTTATCTGGATGAGTGTGGAGAGAAAGCCCTCTAGAGTAGACTTATTTACCATTTAAATGTACGATTTGAAATTATTTAACACAAACTAGAAATTAGCATTTAGCAAAATGCAGGGTTCACAAAGGTTGTTCTAAAGTTGCAGAAGTTCCTGCTGCCATTTTATATAGCTGGTTACAAAGTATAGTGTATATGATCTTTTAATGTGTTGTGGTCCACCAGTAGATATATCTTCCATAATCTTTTTTGTTTCTATCAAATATTTCTCAACATCTTGAATATTATGCATTGCTTTTCTACAGTACTCTTAGTGACTGCTGCAGGAACTCTTAGTTAACTCAGCTGGAACATCTTGGCCTCTTGGAGGTCTTCTGTTACATTCCGAGTAAAAAATAACTGCCTACTTGTGTGGTATTTTGATTCCCTTCCTTCCCCTACCCTTTCTTGTTTAGGGTTGTTTTGCAGGCTAAATTTAAGACGGCTGTTGGGAATGATAAACCCAAGATGATTGTAAAAGATATTGTCTGTTGGCATGTGTACAACTGGGAGGATCAGAACAATGGAAGGTTAATGTTTTGGATAAGCTGGAAAACATTGTTTAAAGTAATTCACAATGTTCCTGTCGTTTAGGGTGGATAAAACAAACTGAAAATGTTTTTCCCCTGTTTATGCACATTTTTCAAGTGCCGCAGAAGCTGATGTAATACTGTGACTGATTCTGTGAAGGGGTTAAGTGTCTTCTGTGAAGTATTAAGTACCATCTTCCACAATCATATTGGAGGGACCATGGTCATGGAACTAAGGATTCAAAGTTTTCTGCATTATGTCTAGAGCTGTTCTATAAGAGACATTCACCCTTTAGTGTGTTGAGAACAGCTAATATGGAGGAGCTTCTGAATATTTATAAGAGACTTATTAAGCTAGTTCTCAGTGCAGTAGTTCACTGACTATACTCATTACTTCCCAATAAGTGCTGTGCTAGAAGATTGTTAGAGCTTATGATACACCGCTAGATTAAGTGTTCTTTTCCATCATTTTTTCTTTCATTAACGGTGTTAAGCAATGTTACTTATTCAGCAAGTTAAAATTACATTTCCACTTTTATTGCTGCTGTACTTCTAGTTTTGGCCTGGTTCCTAAGAAATCCATACCTTTTGGGAGCTGCAGTTTGGCAGACTAAACTTTTCTAACAAGGTTATAAATGATGACTGGAGGGCTTGTTTGCCTCTATTGCTGCTTGACTTGGTTTGTGTGACACAACAGGGCAGGACAAAGGAGGTCCAAAAACACATCTGACATATACCCCATATAATTTTAACACCAGAGACTTTGTGAGACAAAAGGCTAAATGCAAGTTTTATCAGCAGGTGATTGTAGCTGTGTAATTCACATACTGTTTGTTTTGTAAAGCAGAATCACACTAGCCTGTTCTAATAGACTTGTAACAGTGCTTTAACTGGGTGGGCCAGGTCCTGGTTAGACTGCTTAGTCTTTACTCACATGAAAGTTACTAGTGCTTCAGTACGAGCTAAGATTGTGCTATTTGGTTTCCTCACAGGATGGCTGGCCTAGTAGTAAAGTAGGTCCAACTCCTCTGTGCCAGAACAGGTACTCCTATTTGGCCAACTAAGACAAAAGGGCAGTGGGGGGAGTGGTAAAGGTTTAGTGAAAGAGAAACTCAGTGAATCAGATCAGACTGAGTCAGCCAGGAGGCAACAGCTGCCAGAACCCTGAGACTGTGTGGTTCGTGGGAGAAGGTTGAAGGCAAGAGAGCAGCAAGAGGTTGATGGCCCTAAGCCAGGGCTGGAGGAGCAGCAAAGAAAGTTGCCTTCTGGCTCTAAACTGGAGAGGGCTGAAGGCAAGGGAGCAGTGGAGGAGTTTACCACTGATATGTCCAGGGCCGGAGAGCAGAACGCAGAGAAACAGAGAGAGGGCTAGGGGAATGAGGGCTGCTCTACCAGTAAAGATGATCTTCCAGCAGAGAGCCTGTGGGGGCTCTGGCTGTGAAGGACTGGGTTTTAAGAACTGTATACATGGATGGTGATATGGATTACATCTTAGGGCTTGTTAGAAACTATTTGCAGTATGTTTGGTAATAAAGTGGTCCCCAGGAAGGATTAAGCAAGAGAGTCTAGCATAGAGTTTGAGGTAACTGAAAGGGGAAATTGAGGCAGCCATGCTGCAGGAGGGCATCCTAGGTGGAGTCACCCAGTAATGGCCACTTGTCAGCAAAGTAAGGGACAATCAGTCATGCTTTATAAACAGAACCTAATATAAAGGGTTAATAAAAGTTATGAACTTCTTACAGGCATAAGTAGTATGTGTTACAGACAACTATAAGCACATCCTTGTAAGTGTTACAGGTGGTTATCTAACCATTCCTATAAGCAACCTGTTGATCTGCTGGACTTATAACAATCTATAATTGATCTTTATTAAACCATTTCACTCTTTTTAAACTGCTAGTAGGATCTTAATGTAAATTGTGACTAACTATTAATGTGCAAAAATCCACTTTGAATTTTTCTGGTTTTTTAATTCTGATTGGTTGATTATTTCTGGTTATGGCTATACTGAACCCACATGGTTATTTCCTGGGCGGGGAGACGGGGTGGGGGGGAAGTTATGTGCATTTCACACACAATGAGAGAAGAGTCCAACCCATGTTAGGATAAGAACACAAGAATTACCATTCTGGATCAGACCCCTGGTTCATCTAGTCCAATATCTTACCTCTGAAAGTGGCCAAAACCAGATGCTTCTAAGGAAGATGCAAGAAGCGTCACAGCAGATGCGTCACAGCAGTCTTCCCCTTCCCCGCCCCACTTTGCGGGTCTCATCCTAACACCCAATAGTTTGAGACTACCTTAAACCCTGTAGCATGATGTTTAGTATCCCTTCCAAAATGTCTGGATAGTCTTGTTACACATAAGTCTCCAGATCATCTTTGAATCTTGCTGAATTCTTGGCCTCATTGTCACAGGCCATGCCTGAGTTCCATGGTTTATTTACACATTGTGTGAGGTTTTTTCCCCCCCTTTTGTCACTTTTGAACTTGCCATCTTTCACAGACTGTCCCTTTGTTCTTGTGTTAGGAGACGTACCATTTGCTATTTTATTTACACTTATGTTCCTTCATTCTTTTCCTTTCTAAAGTTAGCAATTCCTTCAGATGAAAGTGAATCAGGGCCAGCTGCCTCCTGTGCACCTGCTTGTAGTCAGACATCACTCTGTGGTGCACTGCTACCCATTTCTCCCCTCTTCAGGGCCCTTTAACTTAGCGTCCACAGGTAATTAAAACATTCCCCTCCTGGGGTTCCATTACTGAGTCCTTAAATTCCCGCCCCCCAGGCTTCAACCCAAGTTCATTCATTTTCTCCCTTTAGGTAGCGAGTTCCTAGACCTTCTACCAAGAACTAGGTCCCAGATCAAAACGTTTCAAGGCTTCACCTGGCTGGTGCTCATCCCTCTGGCTTCAAGGCCCCCAAGCCCTCCTCCCAGTCAGGCTCTCTAGTAGATGCTGGTCCCAGTACTCCCAGTAGGTTTGCCATCCCTCCAGGATTGTCCTGGAGTCTCCAGGAATTAAAGATTTTGATGAAACTGTCCAACCAAAACTGGCAACCCTAACTCCCAGACTTTACTTGGCTGAAGCTCAGACTTCTGGTTCTGCTTCCAGGCCTAAACCCTTCTCTCAATCAGTGTCTAGCTGAAGCCTCTTGCCCTCTTGGGGCCTTCCCTGTAGAAGCCTTTCACACAATCTGTAGTCTCTGTATGATTCCCTGGGCATCTCCTTTTCATTGCAGCCTCCTGCTGCTCTCTATGCGGTGGAGTCACCCTGACCTCTCCCAAGTGTGGCTCATTCTGTAATCAGGGTTGACTAGCTCTAGCCCTTTAAGAGTGAGCCACCCTGTTACAGAGAGGTTTTCAATGCACTGTTAGAAGTCATAAGCAGATATGAAATACCCATCGCAGTGAGAGGCCTTGCATTCTTTGCATCTTATGCCAGCCATGTTGCAAGGTTTATGCTACAGATTAAATACCTGGAAGGTATCAGTCTTTCTCGGCTGCCATCTAATACTGTCTGCGAAGTGGAAAGTTTCTAGGCCAAACCAAGCACTTGGATGTCCCGTCCCCCCCCTCCTCAGACTGTTACATTTTCTCCCTTTTTATTTACTTGCACTCTGCAACTCTCCGCTTAATTCTAGACATAATTTCAGGACTCAAGAAACTATAGCCAGCAACTCAGGGTCACTCTATCTCTGCATGAGGGCAAACCTCTTCTTGGTTTGTATTGATTCTCAGACAAATATTATAGTCAGTTATTTGAAATTGAAGATTGAATTTCTTCTGGTTGGAAAAGGTCATTTCTGATTGGTATGAGAACATTCATTTACTCATAATCTTTGAATAGACTAAACACTGCATATACCATATGTGCTGACAAAACAAGTTTAACTGGAGGGAGGCACATTTGGTCATTTGAAGCTACAGTTGGCACTACGAAAAGCTTATCCTTGTTTGCATTAGAGATTCCCCCCCAAACTGCACACTGATTCCAACAGTGATGAGTGGCATCAGCAAAACAAGTAGTGAAGACTTGCCCTACTAACGAAATGAGAGCCCATATATAACTAACATTAAAGCTATCTTGGCATTTTGTGGAATAATTGAATTTCCCTAACACAAGTTTCCTTATGTGTGTGTCTCTCCAATCGGTGAGGAATGGACTAAGGTCTTGGGTATAAAGGGCCCCAGGCTACCCATACATGGGTGGAAGAGTGAGCCCACTAAAAGGGCACAAGTTATTGTCCAAAAGAACCGCAATAACTCTTAAATACAGACTGGTAAGGCCAGAACTGCAAGGCTGGTGAACATATTCCATTCCAAAATGGACATTTCAAAGCTGTCCCAATCCTAAGTAAACAAGGGCTAGAGCAGCAGGAGCCGCCGCTGCCACTGGGGAGTTTGGCCTGCTCCTTCCCTGCTGCACACAGGGAACCTTTAAGGATTCAGATTCTAGGAACCACATGAAAGAAGTGTCTGTGTGGGGAAATTACAAGTGACCCCCCTCCTCCTCCTTTCTCAACCCAAACATTGGGGATGCCTGCACAGTAGGGAGCAAATGGACAGTATTCTGGCCACTTTAGCATGCTATGCTGCAGAGAGTAAGGGATTTCCAGCCATACATTGTTCTAGGAGCTGTATTCTTGTAATAAGAGGATGATGGGGACACCTTGAAAATAGTCTGGAAAAGCCATGATTATGTTTACTATGAATTTCTCACTGAAATAAATTCCTCCCCTCTGTGATGAGATTTATGCAGAATATCAAGGAAGGACCTGCTGTGGTTTTCATGTGAAGAGTAACTGTTTATAGGCAGTGTTGTTGGCTTTTATGGGGTGGGTTTTTTTGTTTTTTTTTAAAGTTCCAGCTCCTGGAGACATGAGAATTTAACCTTTCATTTAAAAAGTTTCTAGCCTCCATGTTTGCAGAGAAAAGTTGGAAAATGGGACTCCAAAAGGCTCCAAACCAGAAAAGAGAGACCAAAAATGTAGTTTTTAAATTCATGGTTTTTAAGCTAGTCATGTTTTTTGGGGTCCTGACTCGTGATTTTTAAACACTTGGGGTTGGCAGTTTTTACATATAGGGTCACATTATGGCAGGTCCACTGCTAGATGGAAGGGTTGGTGCAAGCAGCACACTTCTCCTTCCAGCACTCCCTTGGAGGAGTGCAGGGTGAGAGAAAGCTTGCCAGCACTGCCAGAATCTTTCCACATGCGTTTTTTGAGCTCCATGGAAATCAGAGGGAGTTGAGAGTTTCAAATCCTTGTAAACACACCACACTGGTAGGGTTGCCAGGCATCCATTTTTTGACCGGAACACCCAGTTGAAAAGGGACCCTGGCAGCTCTGGTCGGCACTGCCGTCAGGGCTCTTAAAAGTCTGGGCGGCGGCACAGCAGGGGCCCGGGGCTAAAGCAGGCTCCCTGCCTGCCCTAGCTCTGCATGGTTCCCAGAAGCGGCAGCCAGGTCCTTGCAGCCACTAGGCGCGTGGGTGGCCAGGGATGCTCCGTGTGCTGTCCCTGCCCCTAGTGCCAGCTCCGCAGCTCCCATTGGCCGGAAACTGCGACTAATGGGAACTGCGGGGGCAGCACCTGCAGGCGTGAGGGCAGCATGCGGAGCCTCCCTGGCCGCCCATGTGTCGGGAGCCGCGGTAAGTGCTGCCAGGACCCCGAACCCTCTCCCAAACCCCAACCCACTGCCCCAGCATGGAGTGCCCTCCCGCACCCAAACTCTGGAGCCTTCAGCCCCCAAATCCCCTGCCCCGGCCCCCTCCTGCACTCCAAATCCCTCATCTCCAGCCCCAACCCAGAGCCTGCACCCCCAGCTGGAGTCCTCATCCCCCTACCGCACCCCAACCTCCTGCCCCAGGCTGGTGAGAGTGAGTGATGGAGGGAGGGGGGATGGAGCGAGCAGGGACGGAGCCTTGGAGAAGAGGTGGGGATAAGGCTGGGATGTTTGGTTTTGTGCGATTAGAAAGTTGGCAACCCTATACACAGGTAAGAGTCTCATTGTCTGCAGTAGGAGTTTTTGCTTGTAGTATCAGGGCCCACAATAAGAATATTAGAATTTAAGATTTTGGTCCAGTTTGATTGAGTTCTCTTATCTTACTATTGGAGACATGAATTAAGATGGGTTCAGTCAACATTTATTCTTTTTTGATCAGATTCTTAATGGTGAATGTTGTGTAGGCTACACATGGCATTGTTTTTTTTTAAAATGAGAACTGTGAGAGCATCTTAAAAGTGGACCATGCAATATGGCCCTCGTTTTGTATTTCCTAATATTTTAATTAACATTAATAAACATTTTTAAACTTTAGCAGGTTCCTACCTGTAACATTGCCCCACCGAAGTCTTTGTTTTTAGTCCTATCTCTGATTTTTTTCACTCTTTACTTTTACCTTTGGCTAAAAGAAGTGCAGTGTATGTATGTTTTATTTGTGGAAAGTTTGCTAATGGGGAATAAGATGTTCTAAACTAAGTAATGCCAGAATTCTGCCCCTGACCTCCAGGTTGAATTGCTCAGCAGATGAAGTCTGAATTGCTAATAGAAATGATACTTTGGGAGAACATTGTTGCCCAAGGTTGGGTTTGTACAGATTCAACACATTTCTCTGACTACCAGCTCCCTTCAGTGCTGCTTCTGGAACACAGTGACCCTATTAAACCACTTTCATTTTGTGACAAATATATTTTCTGTGTAGGTGTTTAACTTGCCAGTATGTTTCTTCCATTTGTAATGGGATTTTTCCTTAGTACTCCTTTTGCTAAACATGATGTGGGACTAAATGGCGCTTACTTATCAGAGCTGATGTAGATAAACAAAGCATCCTGTTTACTAATTACATCAAATAAACCTGCATCAAATGACTTCCCGTAGTTATTGGAAGTTTCTATATTAAGACATGATGTTGCCCTGTACTTATAAATTACCAAACCAGGCAGAAAATTTACAAGGGAAGATAGACACATCCTGAGACACTCAAATACTGTATGGTAGCGAAATTCTGACTGGCCTTTGACAATTGGAAAAAAACAGATCATATGTGGCTTGTAACTGATAATTGGATTTTTTTCCAAAATACATGTGTTATGAAATTAAAGTTCTAACCAGTGTTGTATAAGATAGAAGAGAAAGTGGAGGGCTTTTTTTGTTAGCAGTATAGAGATACATTAACGGTGCAAAACTTAGAGCACCAAGACTGAATTTTTCTGCTTATGCTGATCAAGTACAATTAAAACATATATTATTTGGTCTAGGTAATACTTAGCCCTGCCATGAGTACAGGGAACTGGACTAGATCTCTTGAGGTCCCTTCCAGTCCTACGATTCTATGATTTGAATGCATAATGTTGCTTTAAAATTAAGTTAAGAATTTTTCTACCTTTTCTATGTGTGCAATGACAACATATGTAAAGACCACTGGAGATATATTTGGGAGTGTATTCACTCCTTTTCTATTTTTTCATCCTCTGTCAGATTGATTAAAAGTTTTTTAAGACAAATTTCAAAAACTTGTCAGATTTATTAGTGTTGGTCAAGAGTTCTCTGGCACTGACATCCAAGACCCCTGCTTTTTTATATATATAATTATGCTATAGAATTCAGGGATGAAGAGTGATCTTTTTTAGATCAATGTCTTACAAGATCAGAGTAAAATCCATCCCCTTTTCTATCTAGCACAAGCCACAGTCTGCCAAGATGCTTTTTATTTGTTTTCTGGATTGTTTGTATTATTGTTCCACCTGTTTTGGAAGAAGAATTTCAGAAACTTTGATAGGTAGATTAGAGAAGTTGTCTTGTAGCTTCGTAAGTATGTGTAATGCGAGGACATACAATTTTGTTACTTCCTGCAGCTAAAGGCACCACACTAGATTACGTTCACACTGGTGCTAAAAATCACAGAAAGGGGACAAAGCACCTTCCTTAGCATATCTGGAGTTTTATTTATGTATGTGATTCAAGAAAAATTTCTTGATGGCTGTATTCTGGTAGTTTTAATCCATTATGTGGTTAATGTAATCTACCACTGGGCACTGTTGTTTTTGCTCCTGGTATATTTTCCAGTCTCACTTTAGACATCCTCAGTCCTGTGGTAAATTATCCTTAATGGATTGGATTAACTAATACAATTAAACAAGATATTTCTTCTGAATATTAATTCCAGCCAGACTAATAATAGAATCATAGAAATATAAGCATGGAAGGGACCTTGATAGATCATCTAGTGCAGGCCCCTGCACTGAGGCAGGACTAAGTATTCTCTCCATCTCTGACAGATGTACATGGAACCACTGGTTCTTACAGGAGAAATGCCAAAGTTGTGTATTTTTGTAGGCAAGGTTACTTATTTGTTTCTAATACAGGGCTATTTTAGCATGTGTTATATGGCACTGGATTTTGGTTTTTAAGACGACATGATTAGTGTACCTGTAACAATAGTAATAATTAAACAGGCCACCATGTGTTAGGTCACTGATTTCAAGCACAGGCCTACCATTCTCCAAAATATATTTTTAAAAAAGAATAGGAGAGGAGTCTGTTATACTGTATCTTGCATTATATTTTTAATGCATTGTGATTTTTTTGAATTTTGTTGTAAAGAGGTTTCAGCAGAAGCCTACTCAGTTGCCTAGCAGCATCTGAACCAAATGGGAAATGCCTTCTGTGACTTTGCCTTGTCATAAGCAGTGACTCTGAAGATCACTGAAAGTCATATCATTGCAGCTTTACTCCCTGGGTACAACACTGCATTTTTAAAAACCATATTAGGTTGAGAAGCTGTATGTTGGCACTCAGCTCCATACAATAGTACTTCCAGTCTTGGCACAATTTCTGGAACAATGGTCTCTCTGCTTGTGTTTTTCAGGGACATCCACATGCTTATTAAGTTTTGCTTTGCGAACGGCGGAAGAAGGTTGTCAAATTGGCTGAAAGAATGGTAAGAGCTGTCAGTTTTCAAAGATACAAGGATGTTTTTCTGTTATTAACACAAATTTTCACAGCTGTGGAATCTAGATTCAAAAACTGCTGCTTCCCTCTCTCTCCTACTCCTTGCTGTTGCAGACTGTCTGACAATTGTCATTCTTTGCCTCACAAGAAAAGCAATGAAAGACTAAATTCATTTTCTGGAAATAATCTATAGTGGCCTTTCCGTCAAACAACAGGACTATTGAATTGAGTGTATTTGTAAATTTAAGATATGCAAGAATTTGAATCCGTTTATTTGGCACAGCAAAAAAAACAAAACAAAACCTATGGAAAAACAAATGCCAGGCTAATCAAAATGTTGGTTAATTAACAGACTATTGTAACAACAACAATAAAGCCTTCAAAACTTTATAAATGGATCCTTTTAAAGTGTTTCTGCTGGCAACCCACTTCTAGATAAGAGGTAAACTGGTTTCCTGCCTCTTCATCAAGGCTATAATATTATTTGACCTCAAAAAACTGCAGTTCTGTGTCCAGTTGTAATGGTACTGGCTGTGTATGACTATGCCCTCACAAGGCAAAGGTCCTTACCACTACTGCCAGCTAGGGGAAATCTTTAGCTCAAGTGGTAGGGACCTATGTTTTTGAAGTAAAAGGATCAAGCTTTAATAATTTCTCTGTCGGTGTCATTTACCTAGTATTTGTATTTTTCTGCAGTACATGGATGTTACACAGGTATCATGATGGCAGTTACCTACTTGTGAGGTAGCATTTATGGTTTCTTGCAGTACTTGACCCTCAGGCTGCTTATCTAGTGTTCAATGAATAGTTCTCACTAGAACAGTGCAGGCAGAAGAGCTGAAGACCAAACATTTCACTTTGATTACCTTAATTTTAGGGGACCATTCCTGGGGTAGCTAACCCTACCCTGCCACCAGACAGAAGTTTTCTGATGCTAGGTAAAGCAATTAACAACTAGTCCTTTGGAATAAAGTAGGTACATGTCATGCTTTAGGTGTAATTTAAAAGACTAGTCTTAAGTATGACTAAAGACAGAAGGCAGCTATGCTTACAAAATGAGAAAGTTAGTCACACAAATCCAAAGTTTTTAAACCGTTCAGTTTTCCAATGTTTCTGAAGTGTTCTCTTGGTAACATTATCTTCAGAATAATCAGATTATTGGATAAAGAGGAAATACTATTAATATGGGAGGATGGAAGCAAGGCTAAGAGTTATGACTTCTTAACATGATAAGTAATATATAGGAGGCAGGTGATGGTCCTACATGAGTTTGCTAATACATAGAGTTTTTAGAAAGCTACTAGAAAATAGAAGTGTGGCAGGAACTGGATAGAGATCTCCCCTATCAAACCTCTTATTTGTTCAGAATTATGGCAAAACAGCAGACAGTATAGCCATTGGCATAAAAATTAGATACTGTCGGTATGGGCATGAATAAGCAACCAATTATTCCTTTAGTGAGTATTTGTGAAGAAAAGGGGGAATCTCCAACTTTTAAAACATTGCTGCTGCATTGCATTGGAAAGGGCTTACCAGTGTTACAGCCTAGTGATTAGGTTTCTGGCTACAATTCTCCCCCATCTCTAGTGTCCCCTGCTAGTGGTCACTCCAGCGAAGTGGCAATCTCTCTTTTAGCAGATAGTAATTCAGCCCTCCAGTCAGATCATCATTGAAGTCTGCCCCTTTTCGGGGCCACAGAGTCCAACAAAGTATAGAAGTCCAGCATTCCCTCAAAAAGGAGAGTCTGTCCTAACCAGGGCCCCTCAAAGACCTCACACCCTTACTTCAGGGCTTATGATGACTTTATCCTCCTTATCTCCAGAAGGTGTGTGTTTATACTGCCCTCATGGCTGGCTGGTAGGGGAGCCCAGGCCCTTCTTCTCTACCAAGCTCCAACCCAGGGCCCTGCAAAATAGCATTAAGATCAAGTACCCAGGAATGTTTGGAGGCTGCCTCCCTAGACCACTTCCTACTATTTCCCTTCCCAATCCAGGACATGGTCACAGTCTCACCAACGTTCCAAGACAAGATAGTGTGAAGCATTCCTTAATCCTTAAGGACAAGCTTTTTCAGCACCTAGGATAGCTGCTGCTACTTGCACACCCCTCCACCACAGTCTCCCACTATACCAGTGTTTCTCAACGAATTTACCATTGTGGGCCGCGTATGTAGCTCTGTATGTGTTATGTGGGCTGCATCCGCACAGTATATATATAGTATCTGTATGGCCCTGGGAATCTTACATGGGCTGCAGCTGGGTGCTGGTTGGGTCGCAAGTGGCTCGCAGGTTGAGAACCACTGCACTATACCCGACTGAGGAGCTATCTTCACCAGGGCTATCTGGCTCTGTTTTAACTCCTCCTCCAGATAGAGCAAGCTTTGCAGCTGCAGTGGAGCAGGGCTGGTTGAGTCCAGAACAGCTTCTTAACCCCTTCTATCTGAGTGTAATGTTTATATACCTCATCACAGGCAGTAATTGTCATTACAAAAGTTATTTTTTATAGAGTTTGTGACTAAAACTGATTTGCTTGTTTCAGGAATTAGATGTGCTCTTTTCTCATTTTAAAGAAGGCGTCACCTTACATCAGGACAACCATACATTTTCTGAATGATGGCGCTTTCAGTTGATTGCTTATCAGACCTGGGAGTATGTTGGCTAGTTTCTCTACAGAGCATAGCCTGCTTGTTCAGACAGCTTACTTCTAAAATATTTTTAGGATTATTTTAATTGATCATTGATTGGTGGATAGTGATCTTAAAATTTTATTGAATTTTCCACAAGCCGTAGAGAACTTGATGGAAAATCTTAAAAGCCAGAACCATTTTGGACCTGCTCATACTCCCATCAAACTCAGTGGTTTAATTTCCATTGCTTTCCGTAGGAGCAGTACCAGTCCTATAAGTGTAGAAATTGTGCCATTTCTTTCAAGCACAATTATAATCCTGTGCTACAGCTAGACTCCCACAAGAAGCTGTGTAACCATCTATACAGTTGGTATGAAGAAAGGAGTTTGCTTTCATACACTATGTTTGGGTATGGGTAGGGATTTTTAGGTGCTTCTGCCCAGGGCCGGCTCTAGGCACCAGCTAAACAAGCTGGTGCCTTGGGCGGTGCTGCTGAAGGGGCGGCACTCCGGCTGTTCTTGGGGTGGCGCTCCAGTAGCCCCGGCGGCAATTCGGCGGCAGCCCCTCTTCATTGTTTCCCACGGCGGCAATTCAGCGGTGACTCTTTTGACTTGGGTCTCACCATCGGCGGCAATTCGGCAGGTTTTTTTTTTACTGCTTGGGGCGGCAAAAAACGTAGAGCCGGCCCTGTTTCTGCCAGGCCATCCATATTGTCCTCTTGTCCCTTTAACTCCAAAACACATTGTACCATTAGCAGACCAAGGTTAGAGAATTTTTTTTTCAAGTGTTCAGGCTGTTTTCCATTTCCTCTACTGCATATGGGGCCTGATCCTTAGAGGTGCTAAGAACCCTCTTTAGATAGACTTCAGAGAAATTTGCAGGTGCTGAGCACTTGTTGGGATCAGGTATATAGTGAACATTAATGGCTAAATTCTGCAGCCCCAGACATCACTGGTCACATCCTCAGGGATTCAGGAGAGAGCTTCAGAACCACTCTACACATCTCAGTACTGTGCTAAAATTAAAAGGAGGAATTCAATTTTAACTGTAGGTTTTGAGTTTTCTAAAATTGCATATTATTTCAGCTCTGCAATCTTTCAAGCCAATATTATGAAAACAATAATTTCATATGTCCTAACCTCATTCTTGCATAGACAGTTATTTTCCAAAAGTGTGCACTTTTCGGCAGGCAAGAATATATTGACTATATAGTAATAACTTCCATTAAATATTTAAGAAGGAAAGGTGCCATTACAAGTAACAATTGACTAGACATCTCCTGCCAGTGTTCATCCTGGAATGGTCTTTGAAAGAATAAACATGGATGCTTCCTCAAGAGTTCAAAATATATAGGTCTGTCAGATGAAATAAAAATATAAGCTGAACTGGGTAAAGAAGAATTTCTTTTTTCTTTTCTGAATCCTTTGTGTGTTGCTTAGCTGCTTGTAGTCAAAGCTAGTCTTTGCTTTGATGATTAAAACTAGAATCTGAACTATGGTAAAGTGTTTGATATCAAACACTTGATCTCAAATCTGGGAGTTTTAATGGCCAAATTCTGGCCTCTGTCATGTGGATACAGCTCCTGTTGATTTCACTGAATGCAAGTTTGGCCTAATCCTACACCCACTGAAGCCAACTGAAGCAAAATTGGGACCATAGTTGTGTGGTTTCAGAGATCAATTTGTATGACCTGTAAAAGCAACCCCACACTTTTCTGGCAAATACATAATGGGCTGGTTCTGGCACTATGTATTCTAATAGGTTGATAATATATAAAATTTTACCAATATTTGGAGGAAGAAAGTCTTCCACATTGCCTGACTTCAGGTATTCTGATGCATCCTCTGAATATGTGCTTTTCATGGTAAATGTGTTTATAACCATGTTTGTCCACATAAGCCAGTTTATTGGTTCTTCTATCTCATCTTTCATTAACTTATGACCATGCATTTTGGCTTTCATCACTGCCAACTTTTTCTGGAGACCCAGGAACTGAGAGTTAATCTTCCTGAAATGATAGATTCTTCTAGATTATGCAACCTCTAATTAATGTGCTCAATAAATTGAGCTGATTATCTCATTTTCTCAAAATTTTCCTAATTTGTAAGTCTGTTCTTGAAGACTGGGAACAAAGCCTTGATATGTCAAATTGGGTTTCAGAATCTTAATTTCACAGGTGTAATTCCCAAAGATAGCTCCCTAGTCTATAAATGTTTGCACTATTCAGCAAATTGGAGCCAAGTATTTTTAAAGAAACGTCTTTCCTTGAGTCTATGCCATGTGTATAATTAAGTAGCGGCTCTTCTTGTGCAGCTGCCAGAAACTTTTAAACAATTAAGAAGGGCTAGTTCATTTGATATGAAGTTTTAGTTATCCAGAACTTAGTGTTTTCAGGTTGTCTCTGCATGACGTTACCTGAAATCCAGGGGTATGTCTACACTACGAAATTAGGTCGATTTTATAGAAGTCGATCTTTAGAAATCGATTTTATATAGTCGATTATGTATGTCCCCACTAAGTGCATTAAGTCAACGGAGTGCATCCTCAATACCGTGGCTAGCATCGACTCATGGAGTGGTGCACTGTGGGTAGCTATCCCACAGTTCCTGCAGTCTCCGCTGTCCATTGGAATTCTGGGTTAAGCTTCCAATGCCTGATGAGGCAAAAACATTGTTGTGGGTGGTTTCGGGTACATGTCGTCAGTCTCCCATACCTCCCTCCCTCTGTGAAAGCAATGGCAGACAATTGTTTCATGCCCTTTAGGTCGACAGAATAGGGTTGGTTGTGTAGATGCATTTGTTTTAAAATCCACTAATGTGGCTAAATTTGACCAGGTGTAGACTGGGGCCAAGTCTCCTGGATTCCTATGTGGGATTTTGTGCCTGGGGCTTTTACATCTACATGATTATCTTCTTGCTGTGGTTACACAAGTGATCAAAATTTCCTTACAAATCCAGATTCTGCCTCCAGTATCATGTATGCAATTCTAGTGCTTTCAGTGAAGGCTGAATGGGTGTAGATGTGGGCAGAGTTTGGACAATAGTTCTCTTCCTACAAAAAGTGATGGTCTCATTTCGGTCAGTTTATTTCTGCAGAAGCAGTAGAGTGAAGTCTAAAATGGCTGCTTGTTTGAAAGTCCAAGGAACTTGTCTTGGCCTGCTTATGAGCTAAGGCAGTTCATTCAAGTTTATGATAAAGAGATGTTTTAATGTCGTGAGAGAGAACTGAGTCATGTGAAAGCTGTCAGGAGAAAGTTAGCTTTATTTCATACAAAGGAGCTGATCAAGCAGTAAGCTAGTAATACTGACTTTTAAAGTTCTACACTGAATAGGAAAAAATAACTGATGAATGGCTATTGAAATTAGTTGAATGATTCAGCAGACAATACCTGGTTCTTGCAAAATGTATGTATGAGAAATTTAGTAACTGGTGTGATTCTCAACATGTCTTAGCCCCCAGCTTAAGTACCAATGTGGAGAACTTTTTATTGAGCAAGTTCAGAAAAACTCAGACAGCATCAGTATATGCTTTCTCTTAGAAAGCAGAGTTCTAGCAAGTCTCCCTTCTGTCTCCATGGCCTCTTGAAAAAGAAGAGGACAAATAAATCTCAAATTTGGCAGCAGTTGTAATGTGACCCTGAAGTTAGTAGAATTAAAAGATATTATGCATCAGAGGAGCTAAGCAGCCAGTGATACTTGCTTAGCCACTGCTGGCAGGGGATATGATGTAACATTATGAAAACTAGTTTTTATTAAGTCGTACCTGATCAGACTATAAACTAGAGTTATCTTCACTGTGTAGCAGACCCTGCTGAAATATTGTTGATCAATACAAGGAGGTTTTTAATGTGGACTAGCTAATTGACTTATTTAATTCAGCGGTGCATTTGACCTGCTTAGGAGCAAAATGACTTGCAGAAGTACCGATCAGTCACAAATAGGAAGTTGTATTTTCCGGATGAAATTATTTTAAAAGTGTACTCTTAGCAAGATAGTACGGTAATGCATTATTTGTAGAAGGCAGCTCTGGAGGCAATACTTTGTTGCTCAAGGAGAGTTTTGCTCGAATTCAGATTCTTCAACATTCAAAACCATATGTGCTACTCTGGAACCTAAGAATTGTTATCTTAGATGTGCAAATACATTATTAAGATCTATATTTTGTGCCCTCAAGTCCTTTCCCTTTCAAAATGGGAGCATGTTAATGCACACCGATAAAAAAGGATGGAGAGGTTACAAATCTATGGTGGAAAGCTAATCTTCAAAATTTGCATGGAACTTCCATTCTTTACCAAGTCTCAGATGTAAGCTCATACCATTTTGGCTCAAAACTAGTAAAAAGGTTGAAATATGTCTACAAGTAAACTATATTTGGGCTCTATGATTATGATTTCATGACTCAAATGGAAAGGAGTCTTATTTAGGTTAGAAAGTAACTTAATACACACAGTATGCCAGTCAGCCAAAATGACTTTCACCACTGTTTTGAGTGGCTCTAGGCCCTTGTATGCACTGTGCTTTATAGGAGCTAATTGCTTAGGACATAAATTCACACCTATGAAGATCATTTGATAGGGAACTCATTATTCAGTTTTAATGAATTATTTATTCTACCATAAAAATCATTGATAAGTCTGTAGCTAAAGACTTCTCACAACATAAACATGACTGTGAATAATACTTTGAACATCCGTCACCTTCCCTATGAAACTCTTCCATGCACTTCACAAACATTAATGAGTTAAGGCTCACACTGTCTTATGAGAAAGATTAGTATTTTTCCCATTTTCCAGACAGGGAAACTGATGCACCTAATGAAGTGACTTATCCAAATTCATAGAGGAAGTTTGGGATAGAACAGAGAAGGAAAACTAGATCATCTGACCTCTAACCCTTTTCTTTAAGCATAATTCTATTTTTCCATCACATATACAAAATGAATGACTATTTTATTAATTACATCTTCTAAACATTCACTCTTACATTCTAGGCTTTTCAGAAAACACTTCAGTTTCAGATCCCATTTATAAAGAGAACTTATAGGATGAATATTAGAATGAAAATTTTAAAAATACCCTCATGAGTGAACTAACTAAATCAAGCCCCCCAAAAAAGAAGAAAGTGAAACAGCCTTTCTAGTCCTATTCAAGGCTCAATAAAATAAAGTCTTACTAAGCTGAAATGAAGGAATATTCTCTCTGCACCTGCAGAAGATGTTACTGCGGTAAAAAGCTGGTTTAGCACGTGCGTAAACTCTGATTCCAGGTGCTAAGCCGGTGACTTTCACCAGTTTAGGGGTTTGATTTCTTTTAAATCATCAACAGAAAACATGTACTGCTTACGTTTTAAAAATTTAAGTGATTTTTATAGGTTATAATAAGTTTAGACCTTAGTGCAGGTTCTCATAATTTCAAATTTAATTTTAAATAGACTTATTAATTTAATTTTAATTAAAAATCAGATTTTTTAAAAAATAATTCATTTTTATCTACCTTGCTACTAGTTAGTGCATGTATTGCTCTTCAGCCTGAGAAGTATTCTTAAATGTTATCTGTGTTTTTTCTTTTTTCTTTTTGTATTCCTAAGGTCCTAAGGAGATATTATACTTCAATAGTTTTGTAAAAAGATGGCAAGTTTTTTTTGCTATGCTGGTTTCTTGATTTGTTCTGGTTCTGTGGTGTTGCTTTAATTCCAAAATTATTATCCAAATTTTAAATGTGTGTTTAAATTACTTAGGAAAAGGATGCATAGGAATAGACGGGCCAGAGACTGTTATAAGCTCAACAGGTGAAGGGGCCTGTGAGAAAGAAAGAATTGTTAGGAAAAGGATGCATATATATTAAACCTGGTCGTTAAAAGTTATTTTAAAAAATCATACAGGGAGTTGTGTTGTGGAAGGTTCATGTCTCAAGAGATTGAAAATGAGGTACACAAATAGTATTTCACTGTTGAGTTACTAATTTAATGCTGACTGTGGTGATAGTGATTAAAAATTGGTATTACTGGATAACTGTTAAGTGGCTTTTATGGGTTTTACTGGGAGATTGGTAGGTCCAGAAACCAGTAGCCTCAAGAACCAGTGTTCTAAAGCCTGGCTGACAATTGGAAGAAGTAGAAACCCATTGAAAATTTCAAAGGGATGTTTCCACTAGGGTTTTGTCTTGTGTGATTTAATGAATAACTAACATGATGTAATAAAAACTTATGGCTTTGTTTGTTAGGGCTGCCTGTATCTGATGATATTGTAGATTTACTTTAGCATCCTGCTTCAAACTTAAAGAGTGCTGCCTTCCACATCTAAGGCTAAATTGTCTCACTGTGCAGAATGCTGTATGGGGTAGTGGAGATGCATTACCCTAGTTGGAGCGCCAGGAAAATGAGGGGAACATGGTCACAGTATTCCCCAAGAGTTAAATGCAGCATTTGTTCCTTTTTCCTGTACAGTTTAGTGCCATTTGCAGTGGTGTTGTAGCTGTGTTGGTCCCAGGATATTAGAGACTAGGTGGGTGAGGTAATATCTTTTATTGAACCAACTTCTGTTGGTAAAAGAGACAAGCTTTTGAGCCACACAGAGCTCTTCTTCAGGTCTGGGCTTAGTGCCAGGTAGACTTGAACAATCATTGTAATTTTGGCAAACCTTTTGTGTGCAAAGGAAGATTTCTGCTTTCCCCTCCACAAACTGTACACTAGCACAAGGGCTGGTCTCATTCTCACCGTCCTTATTTGGGGAAACCTTAACTGTCATACTCATTAGGTTAAAATGATCTTCATGATGTTCTTTTTTCAATATTAACTGTTGTTAATATTAATTAACAATTAATTAACAATTAATTGTGGTCTGTTTGTTTAGTGGTTGTTTATTAATTATTATTATTATTAACATAAATCTAGTGCTTCCTCTTTTTAAAAGGTGGTTATAAACAAAGGAAATTTCTAGTGACCTTATGGGCTGGGAACCAGACAACAAACTTGTGATGGGGTATACCAGGCCATTTGAGACCCCCTGATGGAGGCCTCAGGGTCCTACCACACCCTGTCCCAGAAAGGAGCAGTGGAAGTGAGTCCTCCAAGCAGCCTAGCGAGGCTGTGTGGGATGCAGCCAATCAGAGAAGGGATGCAGGGAGCAGTCAATCCGGGCCCATATAAAAGGAGCTGCAGTGCAGAGCAAGGGTCAGTTGCTGCCTAGAGCTAGAGGAGTGAAGGTGGTGTTCCTGTGTTGAAGGACTTGTAGGGTCTTGAACAGAGTAGTTGCTGGCTGGAGTCAGAGGAAGAAGGACGCTGTTCCTGGCTAGCTGAAGGGACCAGAAGGAGTGAAAGGCTGGGAGACTCCACCGGTAGAGAGACTAGGGATAAACGCTTCCTAAGCAGGGATAGGACTGTGAAGCTCTCCAGGCACAGAGGTCTGGGAGAGAGAGCCTTGACAAGAAGGGCCAGAGACTGTTATAAGCTCAACAGGTGAAGGGGCCTGTGAGAAAGAACCCTAAGAGAACAGGGCTGAGACTGTTAGGGAGTCCCTAGGTAAGGAGGCCTGGGAGAGAGGCTGCTCGAACAAGCTGAGGACCCAAGAAGCTGATACGACAGAGTGGGAAGCAGCCCAGGGAATACAGCAATAGACACTGGTGAAGGAAGCAGCAAGTGGCTGCTAGTCATAGGGTCCCTGGGTTGGGATCCGGAGTAGTGAGCAGACCCGGAACCCTCCACAGGCAGAGTGGCTAAGGGCCTAGGAGGCAACAAGTTTGGAGCCCAAGAAGTGGGCAAGTGCTTAAACAGGCCCAGAGATGGAACTGAGGACTTATAGAATCATAGAATATCAGGGTTGGAAGGGACCCCAGAAGGTCATCTAGTCCAACCCCCTGCTCGAAGCAGGACCAATTCCCAGTTAAATCATCCCAGCCAGGGCTTTGTCAAGCCTGACCTTAAAAACCTCTAAGGAAGGAGATTCTACCACCTCCCTAGGTAACGCATTCCAGTGTTTCACCACCCTCTTAGTGAAAAAGTTTTTCCTAATATCCAATCTAAACCTCCCCCACTGCAACTTGAGACCATTACTCCTCGTTCTGTCATCTGCTACCATTGAGAACAGTCTAGAGCCATCCTCTTTGGAACCCCCTTTCAGGTAGTTGAAAGCAGCTATCAAATCCCCCCTCATTCTTCTCTTCTGCAGGCTAAACAATCCCAGCTCCCTCAGCCTCTCCTCATAAGTCATGTGTTCCAGATCCCTAATCATTTTTGTTGCCCTTCGCTGGACTCTCTCCAATTTATCCACATCCTTCTTGAAGTGTGGGGCCCAAAACTGGACACAGTACTCCAGATGAGGCCTCACCAATGTCGAATAGAGGGGAACGATCACGTCCCTCGATCTGCTCGCTATGCCCCTACTTATACATCCCAAAATGCCATTGGCCTTCTTGGCAACAAGGGCACACTGCTGACTCATATCCAGCTTCTTGTCCACTGTCACCCCTAGGTCCTTTTCCGCAGAACTGCTGCCTAGCCATTCAGTCCCTAGTCTGTAGCTGTGCATTGGGTTCTTCCGTCCTAAGTGCAGGACCCTGCACTTATCCTTATTGAACCTCATCAGATTTCTTTTGGCCCAATCCTCCAATTTGTCTAGGTCCTTCTGTATCCTATCCCTCCCCTCCAGCGTATCTACCACTCCTCCCAGTTTAGTATCATCTGCAAATTTGCTGAGAGTGCAATCCACACCATCCTCCAGATCATTTATGAAGATATTGAACAAAACCGGCCCCAGGACCGACCCATGGGGCACTCCACTTGATACCGGCTGCCAACTAGACATGGAGCCATTGATCACTACCCGTTGAGCCCGACAATCTAGCCAGCTTTCTACCCACCTTATAGTGCATTCATCCAGCCCATACTTCCTTAACTTGCTGACAAGAATACTGTGGGAGACTGTGTCAAAAGCTTTGCTAAAGTCAAGAAACAATACGTCCACTGCTTTCCCTTAATCCACAGAACCAGTAATCTCATCATAAAAGGCGATTAGATTAGTCAGGCATGACCTTCCCTTGGTGAATCCATGCTGGCTGTTCCTGATCACTTTCCTCTCATGCAAGTGCTTCAGGATTGATTCTTTGAAGACCTGCTCCATGATTTTTCCAGGGACTGAGGTGAGGCTGACTGGCCTGTAGTTCCCAGGATCCTCCTCCTTCCCTTTTTTAAAGATTGGCACTACATTAGCCTTTTTCCAGTCATCCGGGTCTTCCCCGGTTCGCCACGAGTTTTCAAAGATAATGGCCAATGGCTCTGCAATCACAGCCGCCAATTCCTTCAGCACTCTCGGATGCAACTCGTCCGGCCCCATGGACTTGTGCACGTCCAGCTTTTCTAAATAGTCCCTAACCACCTTTATCTCCACAGAGGGCTGGCCATCTCTTCCCCATTTTGTGATGCCCAGCGCAGCAGTCTGGGAGCTGACCTTGTTAGTGAAAACAGAGGCAAAAAAAGCATCGAGTACATTAGCTTTTTCCACATCCTCTGTCACTAGGTTGCCTCCCTCATTCAGTAAGGGGCCCACACTTTCCTTGGCTTTCTTCTTGTTGCCAACATACCTGAAGAAACCCTTCTTGTTACTCTTAACATCTCTGGCTAGCTGCAGCTCCAGGTGCGATTTGGCCCTCCTGATATCATTCCTACATGCCCGAGCAATATTTTTATACTCTTCCCTGGTCATATGTCCAACCTTCCACTTCTTGTAAGCTTCTTTTTTATGTTTAAGATCCGCTAGGATTTCACCATTAAGCCAAGCTGGTCGCCTGCTATATTTACTATTCTTTCGACTTCAGGGAGGGTCAACCTTTTTTTGGACTGTGTTACCCCAGAAGGGGTTTGTTTTACGTTTGTTTCATATACAGATTGCGTGTGACTCAGCCAGAGAGCTTAGTCACTGAAAACCCATCTGAAAAGAAAACTGCCAGCAGAGGGCCCCACAAAAACAGAGAGTGCAGGCGTGCACTTGGCCAGCAGGAGGCGCTTACAAGAGGCGAGGGGCCACACTTTTACAAGCCTTCATAATGTTGTAACAGAAAAGAGATTTTTGCTTTGAGAACTTCAGTATTGAGCCCTAGTTATTAACTTTTAAGAGTATTTCCAATATATATGTGGAATCCTAATGTACCAAACTTCAGGTTTCAACACTTAGAGAAAGGATTTTATTTTGGCTTTTTTGCTTTTCAGTGACTTTATTATTCACGAAAATAAGTGACTACTGTGTCCTTGAAAGCACGGAAATTTGCCTTACAGACTTCCACCCCATAGCTCAGTGCAACTCAGTCAAGTACAATTACTCCAGTCTTGGATTTTTCCTGAGCAGAAATGGCCACTTCTGAGATGTGGTAGAGACTCCCCAAGGACTCGCTTGATACCTAAAGGTGGATTTTGGCTGCATTTCTTGCACCAGTACTAGACTGTGTCTCTCTACCATTAAGGGACTGTTGGTGCCTTTTTCTCAGCCTGAAAGCTTTCATAAAAAATCAAAAGCTGAAAAACAGACACCACCCTCCATGCACTCTGTAGAAACAGCAGTTTCCTCTTGAGTGCATAGAAACTTCATGTATCCATTGTTTTGCCCCACAAGCTGGCCTTTCCACTGAGAATCCCTTTCCTTCTCTTGATATGGAAAATCCTTATATTTACTTACATTTTATAACCTTAGGCACTTTACAACACTATAATTAACTATTTCAAAAAAATAGCTGCCATCTAGCCATACAAACTAATAAATCACTGATAATGTCTACAAACAGACACCTCTGTAACCCATCACCACCACCCCCACTTAGGGTGACCACATGGCAAGTGTGAAAAATCGGGACAGTGGATGGGGGGTAATAGGTGCCTATATAAGAAAAAGCCCCAAATATCAGGGACATCTGGTCACCCTACCCCCACTACATTCTCAAATGCATAGGAAAAAAAGTGGGCTTGTATGTAGTCTGGAAAGCTACAGTCCCTCCTTGTGGTCAGAATAATCGGTCTAATCTATTTTCTGACACATTAGCTCTGTGAAAAGTGTCCCTTTTGTCATTCTCAAGAGCTTTTAGGTCTTTCTAAGAGGAGGAAGGAACCCTGAATGGCCACAATCTTCAGAAAGAGAAGAATTTGTGAACCGATCAAAAAACAAATGTTTGTCTAGTGGGTATGTGAAGGGTGGTTCTTTCCTTCTTTGTTTGGAGGGAACTGAGCTGGATTTTAATGACTGTTAAGGTACAGTTTTCATTCTTTAATGGCAATTTGTGTCTTGAGGAGCTGCAAAAAATCTATAAAGAATAAATTTATTAAAGTATACATTATCTTTTCACGTTTTATATGTTTTTTATAAAATGTTTGTTTACTGACTTCTGGGGGTTTTGTAGGAAAGGGCAATATGTGGGCTAGAATATTTCCCACCCCAGTTAATGCATGCTAATTTTTAAAGCAGTATATTTTGTAGGTATTTCTCATACAGGTCAAATATTTAACAACCTACTTGTACTGTACCTGTCTTCTGAAATATAAAAGTTGCCCAAAGAGGTGGCTAAAATGCTGATGCCTCTTTTTTGATATCCAGGAGAGATCCTCTTATTTAGGTGTCCATAGTGGGGTAGGAAGAAGGAAAAAATAATTTATTTGTATAAATCACCATCTATAAACTCCTGCTCCTAAAACAAAGTGAACGAACAGAAGTTTGAAAACACTTTGGTCACATCTGCTGTCATCATGGAAGATGAGGGAAAAAGCAATGAATTAACACTTAGGTTCTTTTTACCGAGTGCATATTTCATGAAAGTGCTTGCCAGAACTTTTTTAATGTTAATTGAACAGTCTTACATTAGGGATGCGTTGTACAGTTTCTCTTATGGTTATCCATGAAATGATTGTGGCTCATTTTGCTGTTTGAGACTTCAGCGTTAAAAATACATGGAATATATTTGGTGCAAACCCACTGACCATGGTTTATTAATCTGAAGCAGAAAAAACAGGATTAGATGAAAGCGTGGAACACACAGAGCAATGGAAGGAACATAGGAAAATCCCATGGCTGCTCCAGTTCTTGATATGATAGAGAATGTCCATGATCCAGCTGCTCTATTTATAGGAATGTTATTTCTGGGGAAAATTGTGGTGTCTTGAAAAGAGCCTCTTACAGTTGGCAACACTGATTTTCATGTAATAGGTCTTAAATGAATTTGAACAGTCCGTTTCATATTAATGATGATTTAGTGGTATGCACTGTTTGGCAAAAACGGAGGTCCTTAATCAGGTGCAGCATCTACTGAGTTCAGCAGATGCCCACAGAAGAAATACTGACTTGGGTGAGAGTTGTACCTGAATAGGCCTTCAAGATTTGTCTCTGTTCAGGAATTCAAGCTTATTTTACATGGTTTTTGGAAACTGCATTGTACATTGGTAGCACTCAATTATTAATTTTTCACAAATACATTATTCGTTAGTTTGACTAGCACTGGGAATCCAGATCTGGGAGTACACAACCTTTTCAGAAGTAGGCTTTCTGTGGCAATCTCTGTGTGCCAATTAGAGTGTGGGACAAAGTTGTCTTTGTTACACTATTTCAAATCAGGAGTAACTCCACTGATTTATTGGATTTACTCCAGAATTAAACCAGTATAAATAAGAGCATGTTGTTTTCCTGGAAGTTTTCTGTTCACATACAACTGCTTCATTGGTTTGTCTTTGGTGGGTTGATTTCTCTCCCCTCTAATTACTGAATCTGTAGATTTGTGAAATTGCTGCATAACACCTGCAGCATGCTGGCACTTGCTTCACCAGAACTATGAATGTAGCCCTTTTACAGGTGGCTAGCTGCTTTGGGACCTGTTGGATGTACCTTCTCCTCTATCTGACTGAGACTCTTTTCTGGCAACATAAAAGGCTGTGCCATACACCTAAATCTATCTAAGGACGTTTGTTTTTTTAATACAATAAATAAATAGACTTGAGCAACACTATCTTTCAGAAAAGCTGGGGTGGACAAAATCCACAATGGAACAAGGTAGGAAGCGATTAATGATCTGTCAAGGAGAAAGTGGCTGAAATAGCCCTTCCCTACACCACCTGGCCCCAATATCAAGCCTTGAGGGAATGAAAAGAGGAAAGAATGTCTAGGGTATTGGCTGAGCAGTAGAGCTGGGTGGGAAATGGGTTTCCTGTCCCATGAAAATTGTAAAATTGTTTGATTCCCCCTCCCCCTTCTCATTCTGCGTGGGGCGAAACAAAGTCTTATTGAGTTTTGTGAGAGATTGAGACCCATCCATTCCTTGTGTGTACCATAACCACTGGGCTTTTATATATTCTGGGCTGGGTGTGTTTCAATTCCTGACAAGCTCTTCTCTGTGATTCTGTAAGATAAGAACCTCAGGAGGATCTGACAAGCTTGGGGAGAAGGTTTGAACTGCACTTTCTTACCTTATGTTGTTGGTGAGTTTGGCCTCCACAAAGTATGAGGACTCTGTTTTTAGAACAGATTGGAAGTCTGCTCTGAGGAAGTCAATGCCAGATTCATACTGGTATGTTTTATTTCTTGTTCCCTCCCTTCCTGTGACACTGAGCACCACTTGATTCATGCCCTGTCTGTTGTAATAATCTTTGTATAAAATATGCCTTGTGAGGTATCATTTGAAAACTAATAACTCACTGATCATTAATATTCTGTTGTGATGTATATACGCAATGGGCAGTAAAAG
The DNA here is from genome assembly GCF_965140285.1 of Lepidochelys kempii. Classification (NCBI taxonomy): domain Eukaryota; kingdom Metazoa; phylum Chordata; order Testudines; family Cheloniidae; genus Lepidochelys; species Lepidochelys kempii. The sequence continues at coordinate 17,132,319 of NC_136394.1, read as the reverse complement.
TTAAAATATATACTGGAATTACCTCTGAAATGTGTGTAAACCAGCTGTTTGAGAGAGAATGTGGGTAATATCTTTTATCCAATATCTTTTATTGGACCTACTTCTGTTGGTGATAGCCTAAGATTGAAAGCTTGTGTCTATGTCTACACTGGCAACTGAACCACAAAACTTTTGTTTTTCAGAGATGTTAAGCACCCCCCCCACCCCTCCGCCACCCTCAAAAGACAAGAGTTTTGCCCATGACAAGCACCGGTGTGAGCAGCTCTTTGTCAGCAGTAGCTCTCTCCTGCTGTCAATGCTAATGCCGCTCATTGGGGGTGGACTTTTTTTGTTGGCAGGAGAGCCGACAAACAGCGGCTACGCTACTCATCTTTTAGTAACATGGCTGTAGTGACACAGCCGTCGCTAAAAGCTGTGTCGTGTAGACATAGCCTTACACAGAGCTCTTCTTCGGGTATGGGAAATGTACTCAGTGTTACAGCTAAATACAAGGTGGAACAGATTGTTTAGCCTAAGTAGTTAATACATATTTCAAGGGACTATTCAAGGTGAAGTGGTCCGTTAACATCTATGTGGTTGAAACCAGACAATCATTACACACACAATGAACTCACACAGGAAAATGATAAAAGATAAAAACAGCATATCACGTGTGGGTGAACACTTTTCACAGAATAATCACTGTAGATCTGACCTATCAGTTCTCATCCTCAAAGGAAACCTGCACAACACTTTCAAAAGATGAGCCTGGGAGCTTAAATCCATAACTTTGCTAGACACTAAAAATCATGGATTGATTAGAGAGTGGGTTTATGGCTTATTACAACAATCTATAACCCAGTAACAACCCACCACTCCTAGTTGCCTTTCCCCTGGTCCCCTACCTTCCCCCCCCCCCATAGCTTGAGGGGTGTTAATGGGCACTTCACCTTGAATGGTCCCTTGAAATATGTTTTAACTACTTATCCTAAACAATCTGTTCTACCTTGAATTTACCTGTGACACTCTGAGGGCAAGTCTACACGACAAAATTAAGTCGACCTAAGTTACGTCGACATACAGCCAACACAGTAATTGAATTGATTTTACATGTCCACACTATGCAGTTTGTGTTGGCAGTGCATGTCCTCACCAGGAGCGCTTGCACCATTTAACTACCAATGTGGGGCATTGTGGGATAGTTTCTGAAAGGCAGCAACAGTTGATGTAAGTAACACAGTGTCTACACTGACACTGCATCAACCTAACTATATTGACTTAAGTGCTATGCCTCTCACAGAGGTGGAGTTATTAAGTTGGTGTAGCGGGCAAGTTACATTGGTGGGAGCTACATTTTAGTGTAGATTCTTACAGAGTTAGGTTGAAGTAAGCTGCCTTACATTGACCTAACTCTGTAGTGTAGACCAGGCCTGAGTACATTTCCCAGACCTGAAGAAGAGCTCTGTGTAAGCTCAAATTTTTATCTCTCTCATCAACAGAAGTTGGTCCAATAAAAGATATTACCTCACCTACCTTATCTCTCTAATATCCTGGGACCTACACAACTGCAATAACAATGCATAAACCAGGTTTGTCAGGGAGAGTTGGTAAACAGCTCTATCCTAACCAAAGGAATGTGTGTTTACCTCAATTTACATAAAAGCAGAAACTGGACCATCAAAAACATTAGGGGGAGGAGATGGCCAGAAACAGAACAATTTGCATTTCAGCAAACACAAGTCGGGGAAGAGAGAGCATGGAGCTTCCTTCTTCACCAGAGTGCATGTTCCCATAGTCATAGCTTGAATAAACTTTACTTTGAAGGGTAACCCTCGGAAGACTCAATTTAAAAGATTTTTACTGGTCTATAAAGGCAGGGGGGCTGAACCTCAAATTATAAGCAGTTGAATCAACTGGTTGTACACAATATTACTGTATTATAAGAGTATATGGAGTGAGGTCTTTTCTGAAAGCTAATGGCACACTGGTGATTAATATCACTGTGAAATATTTATTAACAATATGAAAAGAATTTTGGATACTCATTGATATTAGGCTGTCTTGTCTGCCCAGGCAGGCGGGAATATCAAAGTTATCTACCTGTCTCCTATGTAAATTAAGCATGGTGCAACCAGAAACAATGGAAGCCACAGTTACATAAAAATCCTACAGGGAAATGGGAAGCCCACAGGAAGGGAGGGACACCATGGGGTAATCCTGCCTCAGGCCTTTTGAAACAAGTTCATTGAACTTTGGAAGATATAAGCAAGGAGAGAAGCGGTCTTTGGCATCCATCATGAGGCAGACACAAGGGAACAGAGCTCTTGCAAGCTGGGAAAGATGCGTCCTGCAACGAAAGTGGGGATTGAAGTCTCTGGGGCTGAATATAGGTGAGAAACCTGGTTTGGCAAAGATTTTTCACATAAGACAACAAGGGTCGCCAACACCTTGTACTTCTATGGAAGGTCTTCCTGTCTGAGGGAAAGTTGCCCATGGCTGGAAGGAAGAATGACTGGTGAGAGAAACTGTCTTGAATAAAGCCTGTATTTTGCTAGATAAAGTTTTAGACTTCTGATGCGTGTTTTCACTCTGATTTCCTGGTAACCCTTTCTAACTTTATTACTTTTACTTGGCATCACTTAACTTACATGCTATTGTTAATAAGTTTGTTTTATTTCACTATAAACCTACTCAGTGCAGTGTTTAAAGGGAACGGTGCATTCATCCCAGTTAAGCTAATATGCTGTGATGTGTTTTTGTGTCTTTAGAGAAGAACAAATGAACCATATTATTTCTCTGAACTGTCCAGGAGAGAGCTGGACATTGTAGAGCACACAGTTTTGGGAAAAATTGGAACTGGAGTGTGTTGGGATCATCCTGCAAGTGGTAACCAATGCTGGTTGAAGACAGAGTAGGGCTGTGGACAGACTGGTAGGGTCAGATCTGCTGAACCAGGGCTGTTTAGTGCATAGACACTCAAGGTGTAATCTGTATTCTAGTATGTTGGTTGTGAGCAGCTCAGGTTGAGAGCTATAACAGCAAAGCATTGTGAGGCATCCAGGATTACAAGGCAGGTGGTGGGTGACACAACCCCTCACTGGTCTGGCATTGGACCCGAGAGTGTGACACATACTGTAGAAGCAGTTATCAATTTAGACACTTTGAACCATCAGCAGAAATTGTCTAGTTGTTCATGGCAGCTTTCCATGTGGATTGGTGGCTTGTCAGATTGGTGAGTGATCAGTTACCAAAATTAATATTAGTACTTACTAGAGATAAACCAATGGAAAGAATATATTGTGTCTCTCCGATTTGAACAGCAGGGCATCTCTCTCACTTTAGGACACACAAAAATTGCAGGGCTCAAAAAGCAGGCAATGATGGTTCTTGAGAGGAAGCATGAATTTAGCAGGGCTGGGAGTCATCAGAATTGGGTTATGTTCTTAGGTTTGTCGTTGACTTCCTGTGTGAACTTTGATTAAGTCTCTTAAAATCTGTGCCTCAGTTTCCCTATCTGTATAATGAAGCGTCATGCTTTAGACCAGGGGCGGCCAACCTGTGGCTCTGGAGCGACATGCAGCTCTTCAGAAGTTAATATGCGGCTCCTTGTACAGGCACCGACTCCGGGGCTGGAGCTACAGGTGCCAACTTTCCAATGTGCTGAGGGAGTGTGGGGGGGGAACAGGGGCTCACTGCTCAACCCCTGACTCTGCCACAGGCCCTGCCCCTACTCCCCCCCTTCCCGCCCCCTCCCCTGAGCCTGCCATGCCCTCGCTCCTCTCCCCCCCCCCCCCCGAGCCTCCTGCACGCCACGAAACAGCTGATCAGGAGGTGCGGGAAGGGAGGGGGGGCGCTGATTGGAGGGGCTCCCTGTGGGCAGGAGGCACTGGGGGCTGCTAACGTATTACTGTGGCTCTTTGGCAATGTACATTGGTAAATTCTGGTTCCTTCTCAGGCTCAGGTTGGCCACCCCTGCTTTAGACTGAGGTAGGTAGTCCTGGATTAATCAATTAAATAAATTTATATGAGGCCATAAATGTACATGATGTATACTGAGGACAGTGCCAGATATTGGGAAGGAAGGATGGGTTAGTGGCTAGCACATGGGGCTAGGATGCAGGCAATCTGGGTTTGCTTCTTAACTAAGCAACAGTTGTGTTGAGTGACTTTAGACAAGTTAATTAATCTATAGGGTTTAGGGTGACCAAATGTCCTGATTTTGGGGGGGGAGGGATAGCTCAGTGGTTTGAGCATTGGCTTGCTAAACCTAGGGTTGTGAGTTCAATCCCTGAGGGGGCCATTTAGGGATCTGGAGCAAAAATTGGGGATTGGCCCTACTTTGAGCAGGGGGTTGGACTAGATGACCTCCTGAGGTCTCTTCCAACCCTGATATTCTATGATTCTATAACAGATTCCTGTCTCAAAGGATTTATAATTTAAAGGCACAAATGAAATACATGATAAAACATAATAGTAAAGTATGGCAATGATATGCTTCATGTATCTTCAGAAGTTTCTTATTGGAGGAATCTTATATAAACAGGGGCACTATTTTAGGCATGTGGAAAAAGGCATGGAGTTGAGCAAGCAATGGAGACAAAATAGTTAAGCAAGAAAGCATGTAAGTGTACATACAAGACTCAAGTAAATGTCTGTCCTGCAATTCTTAATAGTTGCAGCAACATTAATGAAAGCTGTATTTGAACAGATCATTTGATTGTTATAGTCATGGTAAAATCAGTATTCATGATCCCAGGCTTCCTTTTAGGAATATGCATTTAATTTATACATTGTAAATAAAGCAACTGCAGGGAAGAACAGGCCAATAGTTTAATAGTATTAACAAATGACTTCCATAGCACTGCAAATTTACACCACATTTCAAAGAGTGAAAAAAGTTCTCTGCCATCAAAGAACTTGGGGACAGTAGAGACTGTCCAGTTTGACCAATGTACATGGCAGAGGGGCATTGCTGGCACATGATGGCATATATCACATTGGTGGATGTGCAGGTGAACGAGTCTCTACGTAAAAGAATAAATGGACACAAATCAGATGTCAAGAATTATAACATTCATAAACCAGTCGGAGAACACTTCAATCTCTCTGGTCACGCGATCACAGACATGAAGGTCGCTATCTTAAAACAAAAAAACTTCAAATCCAGACTCCAGCGAGAAACTGCTGAATTGGAATTCATTTGCAAATTGGATACTATTAATTTAGGCTTAAATAGAGACTTGGAGTGGCTAAGTCATTATGCAAGGTAGCCTGTTTCCTCTTGTTTTTTCCTACCCCCCCCCCAGATGTTCTGGTTTAACTTGGATTTTAACTTGAAGAGTGGTCAGTTTGGATGAGCTATTACCAGCAGGAGAGTGAGTTTGTGTGTGTATGGGGGTGGGGGGGATGTGAGAACCTGGATTTATGCAGGAAATAGCCCAGCTTAATTGTCATGCACATTGTGTAAAGAGTTATCACTTTGGATGGGCTATCACCAGCAGGAGAGTGAATTTGTGTGGGGGGGTGGAGGGTGAGAAAACCTGGATTTGTGCTGGAAATCACTTTAGATAAGCTATTACCAGCAGGACAGTGGGGTGGGAATAGGTATTGTTTCATATTCTCTGTGTATATATAAAGCCTGCTGCAGTTTCCATGATATGCATCTGAAGAAGTGAGCTGTAGCTCACGAAAGCTTATGCTCTAATAAATTGGTTAGTCTCTAAGGTGCCACAAGTCCTCCTTTTCTTTTTGCGAATACAGACTAACACGGCTGTTACTCTGAAAACTAGTTATGGAAGTTTCTGTTAGTGGTAAGGAGCAGCATTCACAATATGACTGTTGTGCAGTTCCTTATTACCAACCAGTGAAATGTTAAAAACAAACGAAAACATCTATTAATCTTCACTTCATAAATATTGCAGTGACTGAAAATGACTTTGGCCTCCTGTGACTTATTCTCCCTCCCCTCAATTGTGAAGCTTAAAGTATTATCCCACTGCTAGTTGCTCCGTGTATATTGTATAATTTTCTGTTACTTTTTAGGAAAACCTTTGAATGTAAAAATTTGCTTTTGTTCTACTGCAACCGCTTTTTTTTTTTTTGTACCTAAAGTAGAGAATAAAATGCTTAAATCTCTTCTTTCAATGACACCTACGGGAAGTGACTTTCATTATGTGGAGAGGATTCATTACCACCAATATGTCCTCAAAATCTGTGTTAATAGTCCATATTTGCCATAGCTAAAGAAGACCTCAACTCTGTTTCTCTAATTAAAGAAGGCAAAGTGCTCCTTAGTACCACAGTGGGGTGTTGGTTCACCCCTGGAGGAAAGAGCATCACGTACCATCAGAATAGTGAATGCTAGTATAATGTATTTGACGTGCTGGTATTAGAAGCTATTTGTACTAATAACACTGCAACCTAAGCAGTTTAAAAATAAAAGTTTACTGTCTCCTGTTAATCTGTCAAGTCTATATTTTGTGATAGATAAAGGTCTAGTGTAACTTTGCATGCTTTAAATGTGGCTTTAGTTGAACTATTGCTTTTCAAAATATTTCCACTTACCTCTGAAGTTATAATGATGGCATTCATTCCATTTGAATATAATTGCCACACTTTGCATTTTATTCAGGTAATGGGATTTAAGCAAAGAATTCATCTTAACTATAGCTTTCCTGCCTAGTGGAACGTGCTATCTTAGATTCTTCCCCCCTCCCGCCACCCCCGGCTTTAAATGCCACCAAGCAAAGAATCAGCATTGTCAGTCATGATGAAATCAATCCATTGATGCTACACTGTATACTTAGGAAAGGACTGATCTTTACAATATTTGTGAACTACTAAATAGAAATATGACAAGTGTGTGTTTGGAAGACCATCTTTTACTGAAAGCTACCTATGTTTCTGGATAAGGTAACAGGCACAATTTGTAGTTTTTCACATTGTGGTACATTTAATCCTACAGCATATGTGGGACCTTTGCCTAATTATCATCTCTTTGTGCCATTTTCCAATCTGTAAAGTGAGAAAAATACTTATGTCTATGTCACAAGCCTTATTTAATAGATATTTTCAAGTGTATCGAGATCCTCCAGAGGTTGCATTATTAGTGCTAAGTACTAACAAGCATCTATTCCACATAACATAATAGCAGTGAGTGTCTTGGTAGAATATGAATGGCATGAACTACCAATTTGTCTTTCATAAAGTCATACTTAAAACACCTGGGAAGATGTCTCTTAAAAATTAACATAAGCAGCACATATATAATTGCACTGTCAAGAGTTACATGTTACAGATAGGATGATGCATTGTGGGTAACATTTTCAATACCACCATAAGTCCCATTTTCAAAATTGACTTTTGCATTTAGGCTCGTAGGCCACTTATGGTACTTTTGAAAATGTTATCCTATATGTCCCTATTGATGTGAACACAATGTATTTGTATCCCCTTGGCAGGACAACGTATCACACTCAGTCTAGTACCCTTTGCCCAGTTGTGTAGATTTGATTCTTGAAGGTGGTTGTAGAAGGGCGAAGGTCTACATAGCTGAACAGAAACACATCTCAGAGTCCTGAATCAAACAAATAGATCACTTTGTGGGGTTCAGGTTTACATTATAGCTTTACTTCTGGAGGCAAAGTAAAATAGCCTAATAAAGTATCTAGCCACATTCACTTCATTAAGCCGAAGGGTCTTCGAGCTCAAGCTGTAAAATGGGCACCTTCTATATTTCCAGAGCTCCTTGTCTTGACATCTAGGCAAGCTCTGTTTTCTCTCTGAAATGAACTCAGTGCTATCAGTTACCTAAGATGTAGCTTAAGACCATAGGCCTTTCTCCAATTACTTTTAACTTAGGGAGCCATTCCCAGATGGGAGGCAGAAAACTTAGTTGGAAAATATGGCTGCGATTTAACCTTGAATTCTCCATGCTATTGTTTAGTTCCCTTGGGATATGACTGGGGATGGATACTTATCACTGTGGACTATTTTGTTTAAGAAGGAAGACTATTTTAAATGAAACATCACGACTGGATACGGTTCTTAAAATGGATACAGATACGGTTCTTAAAATGAAAGATGCATGACTCCCGTTCAGGGCCATTAGTGAGAATTTTAGGCTTAAGGAACTCTGATAGTGCTTCAGTCCATTCTCCATCCACAGACCTCTAACACCTTTCTCTCATATTCTCTATTCTTCATTAAAGAACAAATTAAAATATATTCAGGTGTAGCTTGCAAACAGTAGCCTTCACTCTTGCTACTGCCTGGTGTTAGCTACAGTGATGAGAATCATCCTTTGATGCCGATGTATTCATGTGCTCTCTGCTCTGCAGTGATTGGTTAGTCTCTAAGGTGCCACAAGTACTCCTTTTCTTTTTACACTGGCTACACTCAGTGAAGAGAGCAATGTGCAAATCAAAGGCAGTACAGCTGAGGATGGGCCCTGAGGCATCTATGGAGCATTATCAGCTCTTTGCACGCTAGTTAGCCATTAAAGGAGGCTGGGGGAGCAGCGCATACTACTGGGCATAAGGGATGTCATGGCTTTTTAATTTTTTTCTGCCTGGATCAGTGTCTTCACTGGGTGTCTTGAAATACTTGGGTCCCTGGGGATTGTCTCCATTTTCAGCCTTGCTCCTGAGCAATTTCAGTGATACTAGCATCTAGTTTAGCATTGTTTCTTCAAGAACTAGGTCCTTGACTGATTGTAGAGGAAAAACAAAGAGAAGATTGAAAATGGCTTTTCATGCTATTAAAGCTCTAAATAACCTTGGCACTTGGATGTATGTCATGGGAATAAGGGGGAAAGCCTTTGAACCATAAAAAGCTTTAAATACTGAAATGCAAGATCAGGTTGTCATATCAGCCGACTTGTAGCGTCTGCTCAGTGCTAACCATTTACTCTAGTATTCTTACGTGTCATTGAGAGAAAATTGTTAATGGGGTGCTAGGCCACCAGCCCTTCCCTACTGTGTATATGTCTGGTTATTTCACTACTGCCACCCATCTCTCGATTATTTTTACGTAGCAGTGCCTGTGATTCTGTACTGCAGGTGAAACCTTCCAAGCATATAAGCAGTGCCTTCCCCAATGAGCTTGCAATGTAAAAGCATAGCAGATACAATACAAAACTCTCACAGAATGGTGAAGGTTGCATTATGGCCAAAATGCCAAATGAGAGCAACTACGACTGCCTATGTGACAGCAAATTGACATTAAGGAGGCCAGACTGTAGAGATTAGGTTAGAACATGGCATCTCAAATGGAGGGGCATGACCCACAGGTGGACAGCAAGGGGGCTGATGGCCAGGTAGCACTGTACTCACTGAGAAAGTAGTAATATCCCACATTTGTGAGGCCCCACTAGGAACCAGGGAAGGAGAGTAGCGCCTTAATACTATTTAAAGCTGCTGTAAAGAGCTTCACAAAGGAAGCCAATTGCCACCATAACAGCTACTTCCCTTCCCCTGCTGTTGCCACCACCTTTGCTCCATCCCATCCCCTATGCAATATTGATGCTGCTCCTTAGCCCACCTCTTCTACTGGTGCTGGCACAGCACTCGGCCATTGAGGAATGAAAACACTGCTTCAAGATCCTGCGGAGCTGCTTTGCAGACTCTTGAACCAGCCCATCCCCTCATCCAGCACCCCTATCACAGGAGAACTTCCCTGGCCAGTCAGAATCATCAATCTGAACATCTTTCAGTACCTACCATTCCCCCCAGTGACAGCCACACTCAGCAGTTAAACCGTCCAGTTTCTATTTTTGACCCCAATCCTCTCAGGACTGCAGAAGATTATAGGTTTGGATGGGCTCCGGCAAGAAAACACAGTGGGCGGGTGGGTAGAAAATGGTTGCAAACTACAGGTCTAGAATAATAGTATTCAGTGTTGAGTTCTGTTCCCCAGTTCACAATTCCAGGCAACTGCACCTATGTTTCCCCTCCGCGGTCCAGCAAGGCAGGACCCACTCTAGGCTCCAGGTTCTTTAGCTATCATCTCTCTTGGGTGGAGATATATGTCTCTCTCCCTTCTGACTGGGGTATTTCCAGGCTGGACAGTTGTGTGACTATACTGTGACATCCCCGGCAAAAGAGTCTGGTTAAGCAGGCCTGTCTCACTTCTCTCCTCATAGATGGTACACAGTGTAATTACTCAGGCAGAGCGGGGAAAGGACCCTGGCTTTCTCACATCCTGTGTGATTCCGATAGTCACTGAGCTAAAAGTTATAAGGGGGGATGTCTTCCTCCTCATTCTTTCTTGGAAAAAAAGGCTAATGGGGCTTAGAAGCCTCACTCCAGGAGGCAAAGAGTCCTGTGGCACCTTATAGACTAACAGACGTATTGGAGCATAAGCTTTCGTGGGTGAATACCCACTTCGTCAGATGCATGTAGTGGAAATTTCCAGAGGCAGGTATAAATATGCAAGCAAGAATCAGGCTAGGGATAACAAGGTTAGTTCAATCAGGGGGGATGAGGTCCTCTTCTAGTAGTTGAGGTGTGAACACCAAGGGAAGAGAAACTGCTTTTGTAGTTGGCTAGCTCCAGGAGAATATTCATGGCTTTGAATCCCATGTGGAGAGGGGTGCCTGATATCCTAAGTCCTTTTGAGGGGTGTAGTTTAGGCCACTCTCTTCTGCATTTCCTAGTGGCTAGCTTATGCAGCTCTCTGTTCAGGATGCTGGCTTTTGTGAATTCCATCCTTAGGGGCCTAAGCCTGTCCAGGCATTGTATAGGGAACTCAGATGCCTAACTCAGAGTTGTGAATTCCACTAGGCATCAGGGCAGCTAGCATTGCAACACCTAAGCCTCCCTTGTGAATCCCACACTATGATTTATAATTTGTCATCTGAGGACTACTCGTAAGATGCTGAGAGAGGTCACAGTATGGAAAAGGTTAAGAACTGTCAGTTTTTTTGACCTCCCATTTAAGCAGCAAGACTGTCTTGTGTAATAAGGGCTATTTATAAATTGCTCTATTAAAACATTCATATCACACCAGACATGTACACGCATGTTGCAACACAAAATACAAAAAAAAGCCAATGAAGGGATTCAATGGGACAAGATTTTAACAACTATTCTTGTACAGACTAGAAGGTTTAGAGGACGATATGCTGGCGAAGTGGTCACAATAGAAAGGCAAAGTAATAGGACCCTAGAGAAGAAGACTCCAATGTTTAGTGAAGTATCAAGCCATATTGTTGCAGCTTTTCTTTCTCAGTTACAACTAGAGCTAGTAGAATTTTTTCTTTTACATTTTCTTGAATATTTTTACTTTTTCTACCAGCTCTAATTGTAACACTGATACCTGCCATATCAAGTTTAGCCAGCACAAACCTCTTAAACTGCAGTATCTATCCCAAAAGATCTTGATGTACCAGTTTCTGGCAGAAAGGTTGTAATGGGGAGAGAGATCTAACAACCCAAAGTCGAAATATCATAAGCTCGTGTTGGGAGTAAGTAGAGCACAGTAATGATATTTGGAGTTTATGAAACTCTTCACTTGATATCTAGTCCATTAAAGGAAAAGGCTACAAGTCTGTACAAATTATGATTTTTATTTTACTGGTTATGTAAATACTTCTCAGTTGAATACAATGAATACAATTTAATTCCAAACAGATAAATAAAGTAAAGGTCAACTGAACCTAATTATTCTTTGTAATACTGTCACAAGATACACTGCGCATGCAGGTGCATTCTAAAACTATGAAGTACTGCAGTAAAACAAATCAAAATGGGACTAGAATAGATGTTTTCTGGGCCAATGGCTGGAATGTGCTTCCCAATCACTTTTTATTCCCTTTTTAATTTTGCAGTAAGTTTTTCGGCATTGAGTTTAAAACTGGCAGATGGAATGTTTAAAACTGTGTGGCTGGGCTTTGAAGTGTCTGCTTTCTCCTGTGTCTTTGATGTATTCTATAAGTCTTACATCTGTAAGGCTTACTGCCAAAAGCAATGAAAAGGAAATTAAGGGGACACTCAAGTTAATCATTGAAAAAAGTCCCTTACCTGGCAGAGGTTTTGAAAATGTATCCTGTCAGTGGTGATTTTCTGCAAGGATGGGCTCTAGGCTTCATGTGGTATCTTCATGACGTATTTCTTGAATACTTGGCATGTAGGACTTTTCTTCTGCTGTTGAAAAACTGCAGTGCTTCTTCTTTTCTCACATGGACGATAACAGGAAAACAGATGTACCCATGCAAACCCTTCTGCTGTATCATGCCCTTGGCTGTTTGTAATATTGTTAATTGATTTATATCTTTGCTGAAGTCCTGCAATATCATTTATTTTTTGAGGTAGGTTGCCCTGTTCTAGCTATCTTTTGGTTTCTTTAGTAGGAGCTCCTTAGCTATAAACCTTATAAATATGCCTTTTAAATGTTTTTGGTTGTTTCCTGGGCATAAGTTTTGGTCTAGCATTCTATGTACTCTCTCTGTTTCCAAATCAGTGCCTGGGAGTAGTTGAAGGAACTGTGAAGTAGGACTTGCTGCATAGAGCCCCTTGGCCCTCCTTTATTGGGTTATTTCACAATTGGCATGGATTTCCCTAGCTTTTTATTCAGAAATATCCTCAGATATGCTTCTTAAAAGCCTCAAACTTGATCATGTTCTGCATTGCTAAGCTACAGATTCCTGATGGTTTTCCATTCATCTGGGTTTGGGTGATGAGGCTGGAGTTTGTTCTACATTCCTGGACTTTCTAGACTTTGGAGCCAAATTCCTATTTTAGTTATTTAGTTAAGAGGACATTTCTAAATTGTGGAATAAGGGGGTTCAGTACAGGATCACTTCCAGTCTCTGCCATGACACGCTTCACAAGTCATGACAAGGCTTAAAAAATGGAAAAAACTTCCAAAGAGCTCACATCTCTGCCAGCTGTTGCTCCTGTCTCTGGGAGGAAGTGGAGGAGTGAGTTGGAGGCTCTGCTCCTGCATCTCCACTAGCCACCACTTCCTTTCTCTAAAAGGATGGGGAGTGAAAAATTGGAAGCCTTTCCCTCTGCTGACTGTTGCTTCCTTTCTCTGAGAGAAAGGAGGGAGCATGTTAAGAAGTTCTAACCCTTTGTCTTTGTTTCCTTTCCTTTAGGCAAAGTAAATTTAAAAAAGAAAACTTGGTGGCAGTAGAAGACTTGATACCCTTCTTGTGTTGCATGCGTCTTCCAAGCCATTATTTTCTAGTCTCTTTATTTTCCAAAGCAAGGGATGGAAGTCTGATTATTTCACCAGGCACAAACAAGGATAGATGGGCAGTGTCATGAAATAATTGTTTGTCTTTTCAAAGAGCATAAAAGCCAAATTGTAGAGGCTGGAGTTGCACCTGCTTACAGTAGCTCTGAATTTTGCCCTTAATGTGTCTAAACTTTCCAAGGGATAGGGTAAGTCTACTTGGTAACTCAAATTACTGTGTCTTTAGGGCTTCATTTAATCTGTGTGCCTGGTATCTCCTATTTACTTTAGGTACAAGATAGTTACAAAATAAGGGTTAAATTCTGTTATCAGAGATGCATGTTCAACTCCCAAGGTTTTTGGTGTATCTGCGAATATTTGTTTTAAGGTTTATTTATAAATGTTATAAGGCTTTTGAAAACAAGAGAAATGGAAATGAAGGAAGGGGCATTTCACAAATAAAATGGCTTATCTTACAGATGGATGAACAGAAGCACCCAAATATTAATTTTTTGTTGCAAGTTCAGTAGCAGAACTAGGCACAGAACCATGGAAGGGTTGGAGCAGACTCTGCACACCCTTCTCTTATGCGAAATAATACACATATTAGGGCCCAACCCTGAAAACATGCACATGAATAATTTACATATTTGAGTAGTCCTACTGAAACCATGAAACTGCTCACATGAGTAAAGTTATGGGCATCTTTGCATGATCAGGCTTCCCAGGTATAATCTGTCCACTCAGGACAGATTGCTCACAAAAATTATTAAATGAAATAGTCATCTTTGAAAGAGCCTATTCTCTGGCGTAGCTGAAGCAGCGCACCTCACAGGTGATGGAAGATTCCCTTTCTAGGGTTATATATTTGTCTCTTGTGACTAGAAGGTGAGTCACTAGCAGCATCCAAATACACTAATTCTGGTATTTATATGGAATGATCCATAATACAGGTCAGATAGTATGGGTTCTAGTTCTGCCCTGGGATGCAGTTCTCATTGAAATCAAGAGTCCGCCTCAGAAAACTGAACTTTGTCTTTATCACTTTGGAAGCTCATGTTTGCATCATTATAGGAGGGAATTAAGTATTTTCACCCCAAATTTACAGAAGGGGACACTGAGGCACAGAATGATGAATAACTTGCTACATAAAATGGAACCACAGTTGGGATTAGAATCCAAAAGTTCCTATTTTAGTCCTATGCATAAACCTTAACTCTTTCTTATAAAGAGTTGAAACATTTTAATATTAAAGAACAATGTGAAAGAACTAATTCCAGGAATCTCCTACATCTATTCACTGAGGCCCAGATCCACAAAGATATTTAGGCTGCTTACTTCAGTGAATATCAGTGGAAGTTATGAGCCTAAATACCTTTGTGGATCTGGGCCTCAGTCCATCCCTCCCAAAAATCAGACTTACCAAAAAAAAAAAATAAACCCCAAAACCCACAACCTTTCTCTTAGCAGGGCTGGTTAAAATAAGAGGCCACCTTACCTGCCTAGCTCACTAGTGAACTGAAGCTGTTGTCATGTAAACTCAGGCAAATTGGAGAGGGAGGAATGCCCCTTTCATGGGTTCTTTAGGAATTCTCCTCCCAAGGACCCATAAAAATTGGCAAGGACAAGAAGGATTCATTACACATCTTCCTACATCTCCAAGAGCAGTATAATAAATTCTCTTCATTCTGACCTGTTTCAAAAGAATGATGGAGAGGTTTGATATGCAAAGGTACAGAAAGCAGGGACAGGTGTTTCTGGCCCAAGATTGTTCCCTAGTTAAGACTGAAGGGCTTCTACACACTATTCTCCCATCACCAATTTAAAACGGAAATGAGGAATTTGTTATCACTTTAGTCCGAAAGGAGCTTCCTTCTCTCACCATGCTCTGATGTCGATGGGTGTAACACTAACGCTGACCTGGGTCAGGTGACTGGGACAGGAAGGTAAAAAAATCATACCAATACTCCTGTGTGACAGAGTAACCTTTATTGTAATGGGAGATGAAGGCTCTTGGCCCTTTTAGTTTGATAATATTTATTTTATTCTTCTTCGAGAGTTATCCCTGTGGGTGATCCACTCTAGGTCCTGTGCCTTTGCTCAGAGAATTTTACAGCAGTGCCCATATGGATTGTGCACGCACAATGCCTGCCTCGTTGTCTGTTGAAGTGTCTCGTGCGCGACCGGGACCCCCACAGTTCCTTCTCAGCCACCCCATGCCTGAGACAGAACTCCGCAGTCCCATTCATACTTAGTTTTTCAAACAGATTGATTAATAGTTATTTAGTGTAATCCAGTTTAGAGAGTTAGTTCTTTTTTGTACTAAGTTTTCTTTCTTTCTTTCATTAAAAAAAATATATATATTTGACCTTTCAACCCATAGTTAGATACTAGCCCTGATATGCCAGGTTTACCGGGTTTCAAACGGTGCACCTCATGTAGAGAAGTGATGCCAGTGTCAGATGGACTCTCACTATGTGTCTGCTGTCTGGGTGAATCTCATGTTCTCCAGAAGTGTGTCCATTGCAGCAAACTTAAAGCAAGGGCATGAAGAGACAGGACCTGAGGCTCAAACTTGTTTTCATGGAGAAGTCTCTGAGACCAGCCTCTGACCTGGGACAATAGTCCCTTCAGTCACAGACTCCTTCACCACCTAGGTCCCCAAAATCGACAGGGCCAGCAAAAAGCAACCTTCTACGTTGCCTCAGAGAGCACAGACCAGTAATAAATGGTCACCAACGAGATCACTCTCATAGGTGCTGACGGCATTGCACCTCAGCACGTACGATACCAGAAGACGGCACGTACAATACCACAAGATACCACAAGACAGCCGCCATCGGCACCCACCGCCCCAGTACGGAGGTGAACGGCTCCAAGTTGCTGGCCTCCACCATGGTACTGCTGGTGCCTCTGACAGAGATGGCACTGGTGACTGCTCCTGCCTCGGTGCCACTTCCAAAGACCTCTGGAACCACGGTGCCAACACCCGTGGCATTGGCACCCACACAGCCCTCTGCATGACGGTGCAGATGACACTGCTTCCCACAACACCCACACCATCGGTGCCGTGTCCTTTCCTGCACCAGAGGGATTTGCTTGTCTCATCCACTCCACAGTCTCCTCTCTTGGGTACTGATGTTTCCCCGAGACATCGGCTCCACATCAGCATCTATCTCCAATTCCATCGCGATTCTCCAATGATGAGGATGATGAGGCTCAAGGGTTATTCTCCCCTCACCACTCTTCCCCCCGTTAGAACACCCATGGCCACTGCACCACCCAGGTCTCGATCATCCTATGACCGTGACATCACTCCCTGGTATGGACAGCCATGGCTGGGACCTCCCGTGCCCTATCAGGGATGTTGGCCTTATTGGAGCCCTTGGGGGTCATATAGAAGATGCCACGGCAGATACTACCTAGTCCTCATAGGGAAGTGTCAAAATCCCCACCTCCACCTTCACACAGGGCGAAGGACATACAGGAACAGAGTAGGCAGTAGATACTGCCCCAAGGGGGAGAGCAGGGTGGCCCGGGAGGCTAGCGGGGGGCCTGGTGCTGGCAGCAGGAGTTGGGCTTGCACCCCGCACTCACTGGCCCAAGCATGTATTTCTTTTTCTTGCCTGCAGCCCACCGGGCTTGGGCTCAGTCTCTGCAGCAGTAGCTGCGAGCAACCCAGCCCCAGCCTGCTCCACTCTGCTGGCTCCCGGTGTCGCCTGCCATTGCAGGGTCCTAGCACCCCCCCTCCACTAGTGCCAGGGCAGGCTGACCCTGCCCTTCCACCTCAGACAATCCTTTCCCTTTTCCGGCAGTACCCTCCACCAGCACAGGGGGCCCCCTCACCCCTAGCACAGGTGAGTGCCAGTCAGTAGTCTCCATCATCCCTCGCCTGTTGCCCAGCACTGATGTCCCCGCAGTGCCCCACACCTCCCCCTTGCACTGCCCTTTCTCTCCTCTCCCAGCACTCAGTGGGGTTCTCCAATGCCAGGGCCAGCCCTTATCACCCCCCTGCCTCAGGGTCCTCCTTGCCTTTCAGCCTTGGGGTCCCACTCCCTGCAGTACCAGGACCTGGGGTCCCACAACTCTGCTCTCTCCACCACCCACCAGTACTTGGGTCCTCCATCCATCTGCTTTTCTGCCTCCCATCCCCCAGAGAAAACAGCTCTTAGAGCCCCTCCTCCATGCTGGAGGGTCCTGGGGTCCCCCAGCACCAGGGCACATATAGGCCCTCCAAGAGCCACCCAGTTCCCAAGACATGGGCTCTCAGTGTTGCGAATGTGTAATTACATTAAAAAAAATCCATTGAGGGTAGCGAGACCACATGTACACCTGGGAAGTGAGTTTGCTGCAAGGAAGTCTCCAGGAAGGTGGATTTCGGAATGTAAGCGGTGCAACACTGATCGTCATCGGTGAGTTTTTTAAAAAAATTATATGAACTTCATTATCATTATAAAAAAGAACTACAATATAATATAATAACATTATAATTATACAGCTGGGCACTATCAATATTTAACCTGCGGCCAGCAGCTGGCCTTGAAGTTCACTGTAACCAGATTTCACCTGTATAAAAAAGTGTTAAGGGGGGCCCCATACAGGCTGACTTACCCCGGGCCCCACACCCCCTGGCGACGGCCCTGAATACAGGTATCAACCAGATACCCTTCCTACCCTCAGCAGAGACCATACGAGCAGCAACAACAACAGAGGTGCAAAGACAAAGGCGACAATGCCATCGCCCACCATCAGCAACAGCGTCTAAGCCCTTCTTCCAATAAAAAAATTTGAAGCTTTGGTTGAGGGCCTAGAAGACCTCTCACTGGTTCCAACTCACAGTTCTATCATCCATCTCTTTGCAGACCGTTTAAGAAGAGAAGGTTACTCACCTTGTGCAGTAACTGAGGTTCTTCATGACAAGTGTCCCTATGGGTGCTCCACTACCCACCCGCCTCCCCTCTACTTTGGAGCTGGATACAGGTTCTGGGGTAGAGA
Source organism: Lepidochelys kempii (assembly GCF_965140285.1). NCBI lineage: Eukaryota > Metazoa > Chordata > Testudines > Cheloniidae > Lepidochelys > Lepidochelys kempii. The sequence continues at coordinate 17,114,169 of NC_136394.1, read as the reverse complement.
AGGAACTGGGGACAAGGTGATGCACACAACACTTCAGCGTACACAACACTTCAGCGTACAACAGCGCGCGAGGCAGGCACCTTGCGTGCACATGACCTGTATGGGCGCTCCTGTAAAACTCTCTGAGTGAAGGCACAGGTGTGCACCAACGCCTGGAGTGGAGCACCCCCAGGGACACTCATCTCGAAGAACCTCAGTTACTGCACAAGGGGAGTAACCTCCTCTTCTGAATCTTCAGAATTCCTTGCAAATGAATATGAGGAGAGGTAATTCTAATCCTTCCTAGGTTTAATGTGGTCATCTAACTCAAATGGCCAAGGAGGTGTATATTCAGACTTCTCCACTCACCTAAAAAATGTGAATCGTTGGGCTGAGGATCAGACAGATGCAATCTCAACCCCCAAAACATTTGTTGAGAAAGCCTGAAAATAGAGGTGTGGGGCTAAATACTGAGGCGAACAGAGTAGATCAGTGGAGTTAATTTGCGTGTATATTGGTGTAAATGATGTGATTTTGACTCTTAGTGTGGAATGCCCTTCTCAGCCTTAATATAGTATTCTATATAATATGCCTTACTTTGATAGTTCTGGCTGTTTGCTGAGCCAGAGGGCTACAGACACATTTGGAATGTCTGTGCTTGCTGATTACAAATCTCTGAGGTCCTTGGAAGTACACTATTTTTGAGGAAAAAAATCTGGTCTGTATATTTTGGTTTTACCCCAAAGGTTATTCTTTTAAGTTTATTTATCTTGGCAATAATACCTAAAGTACAGAAACCCACAAAAATGTGCTAATTCCTTATAAATTAATTCAAGCAAGCACATATGTATTTGTACACTCCTAAGGTGCAATGGCCTTAGGTGCTTTTGTTTGGAAGAACAATGAAACAAATGTTCTGATTTCACTGAGTAGTAAAAGGCAGGTATATTCTCTCAGGATCAGTGACTTATGCTAAGTTCATTATGATCTTCCAGTAACCTATGCAACATAAACCTTTGCTCTTGCCAGTCACATAATTAGAAATAAAATCTGAACATATTAGGCACATTTTTTTGAGTGGCCTGTCCCAACACCAAAAGTACAATATGGTCATAATCCCTTCGCCAGCATAAAAAAAACAAAACAACACTATAGCAGGTATCACCGGGTAGTGCAGTTACGTATACTCTTCAAAGTCCTTTTCTTAGTGATCTTGGGAAGAAATACCATGTGGGATGGGAGCTTTGGTTTTCAAGGTCTGAGTAGCAGGAACTGTGCACAAAGCAAAAGCGTTGGCTTTTTGCCTTGGTCTCTAATTGGGGTTGATACTTGAGGCAGAGTTTCTTCCTGGGACCCTGGAATTGGCAAGGGGCAGAGATTCCTGAAAAGAGGGATTTTCTGCCAGTTTTTGACCACCACTGTTTCAGAACTGGCATAAATAAAACCAGAACTTGGAATATATCTGTACTCAACGTCATTGATTCCTCCTTCACTAGGAAGCCCTCACATCTGCTATCACTCATCAGAAGAGCAACCATACTTAGTTCTTAAAGAGACTGAGTAATTAGGGCTGATGTGGATGAAGTGATTATAGCTGGAGGAGTGGAGAGAGATTAAAATCTACTTTCACATCCCAGCCAAAGTGGGAAGCTGCAGCCCAATACCTTTAAGGCCATACAACTCCACTGAAATCAGTTATTTCAGATTCACAGTGGTATATCTAAGAGCAGGACCTGGTACAAAGTCTTTACTCACTTTTGCAAGCTGTGCTTGAGTCTCCACTGCCTCTCACCTTGCACAGTCAGGTTTAGGAGTACAAAGTGGATATCAAATGCCACCAACCTGATTTGGTAGAGTTTTACAGCCACTTTACACATGTAAATTTTTATGCAAAGTGTACAGATTCATTAGTGATACTTGTAGTGTAGTGGTTCCCAAACTTGTTCCGCCACTTGTGCAGGGAAGGCCCCCTGGCGGACTGCACTGGTTTGTTTACCTGCCGCGTCCGCAGATCTGGCTGATCGCGTCTCCCAGTGGCTATGGTTCACTGCTCCAGGCCAATGGGAGCTGCTGGAAGCGGTGCAGGCCGAGGGATGTACTGGCCGCTGCTTCCAGAAGCTTCCATTGGCCTAGAGCAGCGAACCGCGGCCACTGGGAGCCGCGATCGGCCAAACCTGCAGATGCAGCAGGTAAACAAACCCAGCGTGACCCCCAGGGGCTTTCCCTGCACAAGCGGCAGAACAAGTTTGGGAACTACTGGTGTAGTGAGTTGCTGAGCAGCATTTGGCCCTTACTGTTGAAATTAGCCTATTTAGCCTTATGGAATCTGGAGTTTGACAAGAAAGAATGAATGAACATATTTAAATTCACTTCTGAGTCTCAGATTTTCTCTCGAAGTCAGTAATTTGGGCAAGGGGTTATTTCTGTCACTGACATCAATCTGGGAAACAGGACTGGCTCTAGGCACCAGCAAAGCAAGCACGGACGGTATTCCGACCATCCTTTTTTTCTTTTTTTTTTTTGCTTGGACAGTTGCACTCTTGGAGCTTGGGGTGGCAAATTTTTTGCTTGGGGGGCAAAAAACCTAGAGCCGGCCCTGCTGGGAAATACTGCTAATGAGCTCCCAAGGCTTGTGCCTATGATTGCTCCTCTTCTCCCGCCTCTGTAGAGCTTCCAGCTATATGTTTTCCTTTCGCTGCAGCAATAGCAGTTTGCATGTGTTTTTTAACTAATGGGGTAGAGAGACTATTGGTTTTTAACAGGCATAAGTGTTAGAATAGCTCCTTTTAGCTATTCTGTTTGATTGTTGGCAAACCTCATAATGTTAAAATGGGGCATGTGGGGAAGAGGACTATAAAGGGTTCTAAGTACTTATCACCTCTTTACCCAGGACTCTGTTCTGCATTTTCTTCAAGTTCTTTGTGTTTTGGAAGTATGTAGCAGAGATGTTAGACTTGCTAGATGTTAGACAAGTTCCCTTTTCTACATAATGGATGAAATTAACTTTGTCAGAAAGGCAGAGTAAAGACTTTGGATGGAATGCAGGAAACAGGGGAAACAAAATCTCCTCCTGCTTGAAAAAGTGGGACCTTCATAGTCAAATACTTTTCAATCTATTATCTGCCTACTTAAGTATTGTAAATTCATCACTTACCTGTATTCTGTATGTAGAGTTCCTGACATCAGAGCTCCAAGGAGGGAGTTGGGCTACACGAACAGGCGGACTCAAGGCCAGTGCATAGACATAGATCCTTCAGGTGTGTGGTCTGTGTGTCCAGTGTGTTCTCCTCTGAATGTGGGATCTGGAGTCTGAACTTGGTATTACTTCTGCTCTAAATGTAGTCAGACTGTGCAGTGAATAAATTGCAAAGGGATTGTCCTGCAGTTTTCCTTCTCCATTTTTCCCTCACGTAGCCTTAATTACTTGGATTTGCAGCAAATGAATTTATTATTCATCCTGTTGTAAAATTAACAGCTTAAAAGGAGAAGAGACTTCACTTTTGTTGGGGAAAATGTTTACAATAGAAACAAGGACTAGCTGAAATTTTCCATTGAAATAACTTTTCTATAGAATTGGTCTTTTGACTAAACCAAGATTTTCATTAAGCATCTGCTTTACTTGGAGAATTTAGACTTTTAATGAAAAAATTGAACACCAGAAAACTGGAAAGTTTTGGGTTGAAAACTCAAAATATTCAGTTATGCAATGCTGCCATTGGACCTTCTGGAAGTTGTAGTATGGGTACCTCCGACCCCATTCTCCTCTATAGGCCAGGTTCCTCAGACAAATTATATCTCCCCATGACATTACCCAGGGTACAATCTGGACTGTTGACCCCTCAGTTTTCAGCTTTTACACTGCTTCACTGTGAGAACTACCACTCATGGTCTGTTCACACATAACCTCTAGCATGCAACATCACCCTCAGCTGAATTATATGAGTGCTTCTAACTGGCAACTCCTGAATTATATTGCAGAGCAACACCAGCAAACTCCCAGTCCCAGACTTGTCCCCAGAAATGAGCGTCTTGTGCTACCCAGTCCCAGGTTTTGGGGCAGGGAAAGGAAGGGATCATTAGGGAGTTGGGGAGCCTCCCCCATGCGGACCCCAGCTGACCCCAAGCCTCTTCCATTCAGTCAGACACATCTGCCCTGTCCCTGTGTGTCCCTGCACTCCCATCCCCACGTGTCTTTGCAGCCTCCCTCCCATTCAGCCTCTGGCTCAATGCTGTCACCCTTCTAGATCCTGAGCCTGCGCCCCAGTCTGCTGTCACCCCACTAGCCCTTCTGAACCCCAGTCTGTGACCCCCCCTGCAGCACCATGTGCCCTAGTCTGTCTGTCCTAACCTGGCTTTGTGGGCAGGGTGCTGTGATGAATGCAGCTGCCTGCTGGCTGTTTTGTCATCACAGCGGCCTCTGATGGGTGAAAGGTGGAATTGCAGCACTTCTCGGGCAGAATGTATTTTCAAGGGCAAGGAATTCTGCGCTGGACATGAATTCTGCACACGCACAGTGGTGCAGAACTCCCGCAGGAGTAATTTTACCAGGACAATAATGATCAGTAAATTATGAATTTTCAAATGATACCTCACAAGGCATACTCTGAATAAGATTTACCACAGTCTTGTGAAAAGGATGAATATAAAGGTATAGACCAGCGGTTCTCAAACAGTGGGTTGGGACCCCAAAGTGGGTCGGGATCCCATTTTAATGGGATCACCAGGGCTGGCATTAGACTTGCTGGAGCCTGGGGCTGAAGCTGGAGTCTAAGCCCTGCTACCCAGGGCTGAAGCCAGGGCTCAGGCTCAGGCTCAGGCTTTGGTCTCCCCTCCCGGGGTCATGTAGTAATTTTTTGTTGTCAGAAGGGGGTCACGGTGCAATGAAGTTTGAGATCCCCTGGTATAGACTGTCCCACAGTGCACTGTGGTGGATCAGCAGGAGGGATGCCCATGGTGCATCACTGGAAGTGTTATCCAGCCAGTGAGCGTGGCTTGTAGAGGAGAATGTATGAAGCTCCTGAACTATGACTACCATGAGGTATCCTGGTGACGTTTTCAAATAGAATCTTTTCATTAATTTTCCATGGGGGAAAACCTATTTTCTGATTAACAACCCTTGAATTCACTGGGGACTTACATCTGTCTTTTTGATACACCAGTTGAATCATACACTGAGATGGTAACATTTTTTTCTTTTACCTTCTGCATTATAATCTGAAAAAATTATGTGTAAATTTTAAAAAAAGCTAAATCATCTGTTGTTTTAAAAATTACAGTAAGAAGACTTGAGCATGAATTTTATGTGGTACTTTGGTTTGTCTGCCTGTACACTCGATCTAAATAATTATAGCTGTAATGATAGAACAGTTAAACAAGGCTGGGTATACTTTTTGTGACGGAAGCTCTGTTGCTGAGGCTTTGATAGCTGTAGCATTTCAAATAGCATCATACTTGGTATATAGCTTGTTAGACTTAATGCACTTTTTAAAAGATAATTTTAAAAGTGCATTCACATTACGAAGCTTGTTTTAATGGAATTATTTTGTACTTAATGGCAGCTCTATTCAGAAAAGTGAATAAGCAAAAATGGCACCCTCTTAGGCTTGGTCAAAACACAAGTGGCACTGGTTTAATTAAAAGTGTAATATTGCATTATGTGTTTTAAACCAGTGCAACTTTGTAAGGGGATACTACCCCAGTTTAAACGTGGCTCACACAGGTTTAGTTTGTTTAAATAATAATGTAATTAACAGGGGCATGCTAAACCAATATAAGCCACGTTTGATCTGGTGTAGCGTTCACACACACAGTTGCACTGGTTTAACAAAATTAGTGCAATATTACACTTTTAGTTAAACCAGTGCAACTTGTTTGTAGAAGAGACCTTACCGATTTGGTCTCGGAGGGTCTGGCTACCCTGCTGCTAGGAGTGGTTAGGCAGACTGGAGCTAACACACTAAAAATAGTAGTGTGGCCATTGCACTTCAACAGGATGTCAAGCCTAGGGGATCAGGTGGGCTTGAGGTCTTGAGCATCCATACTGCTGTTCAGGTCTGTCTACAGAGGCTAAGGGCATGGCTACACTTGCAGGTGTAGAGCGCTTTGAGTTAAACCAGCCTTCGTAGAGCACAGTAGGGAAAGTGGTGCAATCTGTCCACACTGACACCTACAAGCGCACTGGCATGGCCACATTAGCAGCTCTTGCAACGGCCACAGAGAGCTGTGCATTGTGGTAGCTATCCCAGCATGCAAGTGGCTGCAATGTGCTTTTCAAATGGGTGGTGGTGGAGTGTGACAGGGAGTGTGTTGTGTGTATGTGGGGGAAGAGAGAGTGGGTTTTTTGGGGGGGGTGAGAGCATGTCAGCATGCTGTCTTGTAAGTTCAGACAGCAGCAGACCCCCTCTCCTCCCAGTCTCTCTCTCTCACACACAGCATTCAATAGGAATGGTTGCTTTGTCTCGGAGCAGATAAGCAGCCGGCTGTCAGAAACAGAGCTTTCAAAGGGCATATCCTCATTCCTGCAGCAATTCCAAAACAATGAGAAGAGTGGCCACTTGACTTAAGGGGATTATGGGATGTTTCCGGAGGCTGATCAGAGCACAGTAATGCAACACCTTGTTCACATTGACGCCTGGGTGTTTCAGCCAAGGTGCAACAAGCATTAATCTTCTCGCTGAGGTGGAATACCAGGAGCACTGTAGCCGTGGAGTCAGAGCACTCTAGGTGCCTTGCCAGTGTGGATGGGTAGTGAGCTAGGGTGCCCGAGGCTGCTTTAATGCGCTCTAACTCTCAAGTGTAGCCAAGCCCTAAGACGATCGCTCCCAGCTGCAGTGCAGATGTACCTGGAGCTGCTCTCCACAGCTTTGCATCTTGTGTAGTTGCTTGCCCCTGTTCTAAGTGGGTGTTAAATGCTACCATTCTGATTTAATAATATGTTTTAAACTCACGTAGGTCAGGTGTAAGCCTACACATATTGCAAGGCCATGGAGAATTGGACCCCGTTATGTGTATTCCCAGCAACATCAGTGCTTTAATCGTTAAAGTAAGTTGGGTGGCCGTACTTTTTGTGCTGAATTGTTTCACCTGCGAACAGACCCACTCATCTAAAGTGCTGAGGGCTGCTGGGGAGGGACTGAGCACTCTCAGTTTCCACTGAAAACAGAAGTGCTTGGCATATTGCAGCCTCAGCCCTTACCTTCCAACTGTAGGGCCAAATTTGGCCTTCATTTGCACTTGTGCAACCCCTTTGAAGATAATTAATCTGCACATGTGTAAGAAGGGGCAGAATTTAACCAGCAGAATCTTTATTATTGTTGATGATTTGTGAGCTAGAAAGAACTCAGTGTAACTAAATCTAGGTGGAGTTTGTAGGGCTGGCTGTTAGAAAACTCATCTTTTAACGTGTACTACAAATTTGCTTTGGAAATTTGAGGTAATAAATGTGAAATCTCATGCCATTTTTAGTCACCTTTCAGGGTAGAAACACATTTTAATACAGATTAAGGTTCCAATTAAAACAATAAGTACAATGGTCTCTTGTTGGAACTGTGTTATAAAGAACTGCATTATAAAGTTGCCATAGCTAGGTGCTGATGTTTTGTAATTGGCTTACTAACTGTATTACCAATGTGTCCTTAATGCTATGCCCTCCTTTGCCTGTAAAAGGGAAAACAGACTCCTACAAATAGAGTACTTGTTTCCCAAATACAGAATTATTAAAAAGTTGAGTGCATACTCAGTTAAGACCTGATCCTCCCTACTCAGGAGCCTAGCCCCCATAAGGACTGGAGGATCAATCTATAAAGTAGCTGAAATGAAATGCCTATGCTGCAGTACAGGCAAGCAAAACAATGCACTGGCATAGAGATTCATTGTGCTCATATAGGGCTTCCTTCTGCATGCCTTTCTTAATGGGAATTCTACGCAAAGGGCATACAGGATTGAGTGTATAGCTTGGAACATAAAATAGGAAGTACACCGCACAATGCCTTGTTCAGGAGCATGGGAAGTGGATGAATTACGACGGTGCTCTCTGAAAATGTAAGACTCACTAGAATGTTATATAAGGTGTTTTTAAATAAAAGCAAGTAAGTATTTTAATCTTAAAATCCTTGAAATGAGCACATTACACATGTCTTTTTTGTACACATAAATTTGTTTTGCTCTTGAACTGGCAAATGAGACTTGTTTTGGTCCAAAGCCAGATAATATATAAGGCAATTTCATGCCTAGTGAATTATGGAAGAGAATGTTTGGTACGTAAAGCTTGTGTCTACAGCCTGCTGGCTCCCCTCCCATTTCTCTTAATCCCTTTGGGAATCTTAGTTTGAACCATCTTCCAGAGCCTGAACAATTTCTAAAAGCTGGGAGATTGCTCCAGCGGAATGAAAGGAATTTCAAATATGATCCCTTTCCTCCCGGATGGAATTTCTTTTTGCTAATTCCAGATGGTGGCAAAATATGCTTTGATCTTAGCATAATGGTCATCCTTGTCAAAAAAACACTTTCTGAACTTGGGCTCAAAGGACACTAAAGAAAATTACTTTAAAAATATTTTTCTGGGCCTTTGTATAAACTTTTAGAAAGAAGAAATTATGGTCTGTTTCCTTACTAAAATGCATCTTCCTTCTTCACTTTTACATGCTGACAAATTAGGGTAATGCACAGGGGTGAGGCTACTGGCCTTACATTTTTTTAACAGAAAAAAAAAAAGTCAGTTTGTGAAGGGAGAAGGAGGAACAAGGAATTAAACTTTCTTACGAGTTGTGCTTAAGATGTGTGTATTGTAGGCTAGTTTTGGTTAAATTGGGGGCTACTGTACCAGTTTTGGGCCTGATCCTACAACCTCGACTTACACAAGTAAACCCAGTGACTTCAGGAGAACTAATTAGATAAGGGCTACTTGCACAAGTAAGGATTGACACATGGGGTCTTTTCATAGATGTCCCTTAAGACATCAAAGGACTTTTAAAAAATGCACTAACATTTCTTCTGTGATACATTTAAAATAATCATGCAGATAAGGATGTATGAATGTATGCCAGGAGCATCATATGCAGTGGGGAGAGTTGTCTCCCCACACCAGAGTTTGGTTTGCCCCTCCCAACTTTTTGTAAGTCTGTATGGTCCATTATGTCTTTCACTTTTGTCCCCTCCCCAACTTTGCAGGATATAATATAATCGCCTATAATGTTCTGTTTGCTGACGCAATTTTGCTCCTTCCCCTGAATTTTTTTTTGAAATGATACCCCAGTGTATGCAAAGGTGATTCCAGACATACATTTGTAAAATGCTTTGGAACCCTTCGATGAATATACACCATATAAATGTACATCATAGACATAATTTTTCAGATACTTTCGTGTACAATTTTATACAGAGAGCAATTCCTAAATTTATCCTCAATGTCACTATAGTATTTAAAAAGAGCAAACTTTGGTGTACATAATGTAGTTACATGCCATAATGCTTGATCACTTTGCTTAATTTGTTAAGGAACAGAGATCCAAATTTTGCTTTCTATATTGGTATGAATAGTCCCATTGAAATCAATAGGGCTACTAGCCTACTTGTATGAGTAAAGGGAGCAGAATTGGCTCCATATTTTTCAAAGGAGCCATGAATTGTATGAAAATACTTAATATATAAACATGTTAAAATATTTATGTAGTTTTTTCTCTTTTCCTTCCCCCATGTAGGATGGTAGAGTGTGAAAATTTTGCCTTAGTTACTGATGTGCTGTACAAAGCTTAAAGTTCAATTTTATTACAGCTTGAGCCTTTTACCATGGCAACGCAAATCCCATGTTGCAAAAATGTGGCCCAGTCCTGCTTGCTTTGTAATCCATGAAAGTTCTGCTATTTATTTCAATGGGATCAAAATCAGGTCCGTGGTTTCTGACAAAATGGGACAAAATTAAATATAAAAGCAAGTAGAGCAATGTTGCTCATATATAAAATCCATGCAAACTAAAACCAGAGGGAAATCATTCCAGATGTACAAATCAATCAGGATAAAATTGCCAACACCTACCATACAAGAAGGAGAATCAGTGTTTTAACATAAAGTGGGCTACTAAAATGCAGTAACAACCTTAGGGCATGTCTACACTGCATCCGGGAGTGAGTCTTTTTTTCCTAAAATGGCATGAAACCAGCATTGTTGTAACAAAAACTCTTTGTTTAGACTAGTGATAGGATTTTTGGGCACTGTTTGGGGTACTGATAGAATTATTCTGCAGTGTTTAAATTGGTCATCTTTGCTTCTTGGATTCTTGGTTTTTTTTAAGCTGCTGAAGTTAGAACCAGACAAAATGTATAATACATTTTTTTCCTTTTATGAGTCACTTGAGCAATAGTGACTAAGCAATAGCACGAAGAGGGGCTTCATGCTAATGAACTACAGTATGCCTGGGTTTAAAATGTGGTGAAATATATTTGAATTTTTTTGTTAACAGTTTCCCAGTCTGGCTCAGTAGATACTGATTATGTTTTGACCTATCATTACAGAGTTCTCAATCACGTGTCACATGGAACTAACATCAAGTTAGAAACCTGATAAGGTAAGACATTATTTACCAGGGTTTTAGCCCACGAAAGCTTATGCCCAAATAAATTTGTTAGTCTCTAAAGTGCCACAAGCACTCCTGGTTCTTTTTACCAGAGTAAATAACCTCATTCTTTGGTATTAGTAAAGTGTAATATAACAGGGAATCCTGACAAGATGACCTGAAAGAAAAAAAGTAATATTTATTGTGGTAGCATAAGAAGACCTCATCTTGGATCTGTTCATTTATGTATAGCAAGATGTTGGTTCAGTATTTATGTTCAGTACAGACTACAAGCTAGATGGGATACCATCACACTCTCCTTGTGATGCAAATGGCAGGCATTGATACAAAGCTTTGCATCTGTTGATTCATTTCTGACTGGTGATAGTTTTCCCATGCTGCTCTGTAATGAGCTTATCTTCCAGTGTGATTGCATGTAGGCAAGGGAAGGGTAGAGAAGGGAACAGGCAGGATTATAAAGAAAGCAAAATAGGTGATTAAAAATGCATCATAAGGGATGCCTGTTTTCACACTATTCGCATGGGTACTTTTATACTCTTCGCATGGGTACTTTTAGCAAATGCCCTAACTTAGCTTCACATGCCAGTGTCCCTGGATGTGCAAGCAGAAATGAGCAGCACTCCACAAATCTGAGAACCGTTACCATGTAGATTAAAATGTGTATTTGCTTCTGTTCAATCTGACGGTTTTGTTTTTATCATAATGAGGTAGATGTTATGTATAGAACATACTGCTAGGGAGACAGGATAATTAATACAGGGCCCTGCATATACTGAGTACTCAAAGAAGAGCATTAGTAATAGTGGCAACTGTTCACAAGCCATATAATGCCTTGTTCGTCTTTTGTTTAAAATGTAGAGCAGTGGCACTTTAAAAACAAAAAATGCAGGTGTTTCTTGTCCTTTTCTATTACTTCGGAGACGTGAATAATCATCTTGGTAAATACAACGAGGACTCCTTGTGGCACCTTAGAGAGTAACAGATTTATTTGGGTTATACCTCTCTACTGTATTCTCCACTCCGTGCATCTGATGAAGTGGGTTTTAGCCCACGAAAGCTTATGCCCAAATAAATTTGTTAGTCTCTAAAGGGCCGCAAGGACTCCTTGTTGTTTTTGCTGATACAGACTAACGCGGCTACCACTCTGAAACCCATCTTGGTAAGTGTCTCCCATTAAAAGAAAATTAATATGAGTGTAGAACAGTTTATAGTTTTCTCATTGCTTATCACTGAAGGATTGTTTTGGGACATAATTTGTCATATCAGAATGTGCTAAATATCAGTCAAATTCTTCAAAACCCCTTTGTATTATATATGGAAGAACATCTACCAGTTAAAACACATAATTGGTAGTTGAGACATGGCCTGTATTTCTGACTCTGCAACAGACTACCTATGTGATCTTGGGTGATTCGCTTATCTCTGTCCTTCATCTCCCCCATTAATAAAATGGGGATAATACCTACCTCAGAAGTGTTAGAAGACTAAATTTTTAATGTCTGTAAAAGTGCCTTGAGATCCTAGATTAGAAGCTCTCTGGGTTTGGGACCACGTCTTTATATATGGTGGGTAGAAAGCTGGCTAGATTGTCGGGCTCAACGGGTAGTGATCAATGGCTCCATATCTAGTTGGCAGCCGGTATCAAGTGGAGTACCCCAAGGGTTGGTCCTGGGGCCGGTTTTGTTCAATATCTTCATAAATGATCTGGAGGATGGTGTGGATTGCACTCTCAGCAAATTTGCGGATGATACTAAACTGGGAGGAGTGGTAGATACGCTGGAGGGGAGGGATAGGATACAGAAAGACCTAGACAAATTGGAGGATTGGGCCAAAAGAAATCTGATGAGGTTCAATAAGGATAAGTGCAGGGTCCTGCACTTAGGACGGAAGAACCCAATGCACAGCTACAGACTAGGGACCGAATGGCTAGGCAGCAGTTCTGCGGAAAAGGACCTAGGGGTGACAGTGGACGAGAAGCTGGATATGAGTCAGCAGTGTGCCCTTGTTGCCAAGAAGGCCAATGGCATTTTGGGATGTATAAGTAGGGGCATAGCGAGCAGATCGAGGGACGTGATCGTTCCCCTCTATTCGACATTGGTGAGGCCTCATCTGGAGTACTGTGTCCAGTTTTGGGCCCCACACTTCAAGAAGGATGTGGATAAATTGGAGAGAGTCCAGCGAAGGGCAACAAAAATGATTAGGGGACTGGAACACATGAGTTATGAGGAGAGGCTGAGGGAGCTGGGATTGTTTAGCCTGCAGAAGAGAAGAATGAGGGGGGATTTGATAGCTGCTTTCAACTACCTGAAAGGGGGTTCCAAAGAGGATGGCTCTAGGCTGTTCTCAATGGTAGCAGATGACAGAACGAGGAGTAATGGTCTCAAGTTGCAGTGGGGGAGGTTTAGATTGGATATTAGGAAAAACTTTTTCACTAAGAGGGTGGTGAAACACTGGAATGCGTTACCTAGGGAGGTGGTAGAATCTCCTTCCTTAGATGTTTTTAAGGTCAGGCTTGACAAAGCCCTGGCTGGGATGATTTAACTGGGAATTGGTCCTGCTTTGAGCAGGGGGTTGGACTAGATGACCTCCTGAGGTCCCTTCCAACCCTGATATTCTATGATTCTATGATTCTATGTTTTCATAGTGTTTAGAACGAGGAGTCCCCAGTCCTGCATTGGGTTCTCCGGATATTACTCCAATGTATTAAATAATCCTTGTGTGAAACGGGTATAGCAATATCGGTATTTATAAAAGGACATAGATGGGTTTAAAAAATTGTGGGGGAAGCTCCAGAGGAAGTACACAGCAGGAAACTTTCAAAAATGTAAAAATAGGAACTTTCAGATAGAGTTGGTATTTGTCAGCTGTGCTAACAGCTCTGAGCCTTGTATCATCTTGATGAGCCTTTCTTGGGCAGAAGCAGGCTCTTGAATGCTATTCTGGTATTGATGGTTTAGCAAGCTTCCCCCTGCCCCTCTCTTTAAAAGCTGAGTCTTTTGTCAGATTAGCAGTTACAGTCTGAGCTATTTTTCTTCCTTTCAGCTCTTCCTGGAAACTACAGTGGGACCTGAAAAAGCAATATCCCAATGTGTAGTGTTCTTATTACACTAGCTGTTTACACACTTCATCCACTGGTGGAATGCAGCCATCTCTGGGGTTGAATGCTGCTTAAAGCACAACAATTTACTACAGGACAATTTAGGACATGAAGTAGTAAAACAACAGAGACAAGTTAGGCAGGACACTTATTCTTCCAAGGAGTGCAGTGAGATCTCTAACCATGAGTGCTGTATGACACCTCTGAAAGAGTACTGCCCCATGTTGGGATGTATTGACTGAAATGGAAGAGTGACATCTATTGAATACCCTCCATACCATTTCCTACAGGCTTTTCCTTCTAAGCACTGAGGGAGGCTGACACCTGAAGAAGAGCTCTGTGTAAGCTTGAAAGCTTGTCTATTTCACCAACAGAAGTTGGTCTAATTAAAAGATATTTCCTCACTCACTTTGTCTCTCTAATATCCTGGGACCAACATGGCTATACAACTGCATACAACTATTTAGATTGGTTTCAGAGTAACAGCCGTTTTAGTCTGTATTCGCAAAAAGAAAAGGAGTACTTGTGGCACCTTAGAGACTAACCAATTTATTTGAGCATGAGCTTTCGTGAGCTACAGCTCACTTCATCGGATGCTCATGCTCAAATAAATTGGTTAGTCTCTAAGGTGCCACAAGTACTCCTTTTCTTTTAATTATTTAGATTGTGCAATCTGATGAGATCGTGGTCCAAGATGCAGTGGCTTCAGGGCGTACGTGCATTAGCAGAACATCAGGACAAATGTGCTTTTAGTTTATTGATTTTCTGTTTCCCAATTAGAAAATAGCTTATTTAATAGCAAGAAATTTTAAAATGTTTTACTGTATATATTCTAACAAACAAGGCTCTTACCAAGTCAAATCTGGGGTTGACTTTGATGTAATTCTGTGGGTTTTTAAATTTTTAGCTCCTATCCTTTATTGCTTTCTGAAAATACTCATTATGAATGGATGGCTGATCTTAAGACAGTCTCTGTATGTTTTCCAGTTGCATCAAGCAATCCATACCCTAAAGGAATATTTAAGCTAAGTAGGGAGTAGTATAACAGCTATTCAGTAATAATACACAACTCTAAGTCCTCTGCAGCATTAGTGGCTGCAAGGATTCCGTTAGCAAGTTTTTGTGAACAGTTCAATAGATGCAATAGTTCAGCAAGAGATTAAAAAGGGGTTGTCTTCGTGTCTCCTCATGATGACCCACCTGTCTGGAGCATTGAATTATCTTTATTGCTTTTATTGAGTTATCTAGTTCTAGTGTGTGCCCCTAAAAGCTTTTGCTGCCCTTAAGTACTGTGGCTTCAAGGTATTTAGATTAGGATGGTGTCTGCCATTCATAGCTAGAAACAGTTGGAGAGCTTCTATAATGGAAGGCAGAAATGGTATTTGAATTATGATTCACTGAGTAGGCTGCAACTTTGTAGCTGGTAGCTCCAAGCAATCCTGTTTGGCATGGGCATGTTCAGAGGCCTTCATTTCCCTGGTGTCATTGCTGTATCTCACCTATGTTTTTTCCATGTCTTCAATCTGCCGCCCTCCCCCCCATGTATCATTCTGATTTTGGATTTTTGTTTTGTTTTGTTTTTCTTTTTTCTTTTTGATTCTTTCTCCCACTCCTCTCCGCTCTTTTCTCACCTCCAGTTTCCTCCTCTGTTTTTCTCCCTCTCCATTTCCTCCCATTTTTCTTGTTCCCTTTTCTAGTTCACTCCCATGGCTTCAGTCTTTTTCTGTTCTCCTCTGTTCCCAGTGTTTAATTCTCTAGTAATGTTTTCCACATAGTGTCATTTCTCCTATAAACATGAGGTCTGAGGTTTGTCCAGCCTGAGCTGATGGATAGCTCAGTGGAAGCGTTCTGGTGAATTTTAGATTATTTTCTTCGAGGCCACTATACCACGTCTTACCTGGTTTTAAGGCTCCTTATAGCCTATTAGTTGCAGAATTGCTCTCAGTCAGCTGTAAAGAGCCTGCTCCTCTCCTGCTTTCAGTGATAATGAACTTGATCTGCATGCTGCTGCTATCTGATATCAGTCTTGTGGGCCACTTCTTAAATATTATCATGTGGAAAGGGGAGGCACCAGATTTCTCCAAGGATTGCTTCCAGATTGCTGAATGAGGCAGAGAGAAGCAACTTTTTGGCATCTTTGCCAGTCGCTACTCTAAGTGCTGAGGCAAGTCTTACAGTGTCTCTGGTTAATGTTCCATAACCATGTGGTCTTTCATGCACAGCTCTGACCTATAAGTGTTGGTGTATATGAAAATGCAAATACAACTGGAAAGAGTAGCCAAAACCTTGAATAAGGTTTATTTCCTCTCAGCTTCATTTCTAAGATTCTTCTGAAATTACTTCAGAAAATCTATATGGTTTAATAAAGAATTAGATCCTGTCTGTAGAATTTTTAAATCAACTCGTAGATTTTAATAGAGATTTTATCCCTGTTATAGAATTTCATAGTTTTGTTTAAACATTCTATAGAAAGGCTCTTATTCTCTATTTTTAGAATCACAGAAATGTAGGGCTGGAAGGGACCTTGAGAGGTCATCTAGTTCAGCCCTCTGCTCTGAGGCAGGACCAACCATACCTAGACCATCCCAGAGAGGTGTTTGCTTAACCTGTTCTTAAAAACCTCCAATGACAAACCTGTTCTTAAAAACCTCCAATGACAGGAATTCCCCAGCCTCCATTGGAGGCCTACTCCAGAGCTTAATTGTCCTTACCGTTAGAAAGTTTTTCCTAATATCTAACCTAAATCTCCCCTGTTGCAGATTTAGTTCTAAAGGATTTTTCCAAAAGCGTTTTTTCTCTCTTCCCCTTTTTTTTAAAGTTATTCTAGTGGGAAATGGGGATGTGATAGCATTCCCAGCATGGAAGAAATGTAAAAACTGAAGCTAAAGCCTGGGTAGGGGTCTTCTCTGTCTTTCTTATTCTTTATCTATTTACATGTAAAAGGCTGGGTTATTGACACTTTATCATATTTATTGTAGGTTCCTGGATCTTGTTGTCATAGTTACAGCCTGGTAGTCAGAAAGAGTTGAGCTGGTTTCAAAGTTATGCTAATTGACAGTTTCTCAGGGAAAATAATCCCCAAATTTCAGGCGCTAAACAATCATTCTTGCCCTAGAACTTGGGCAACTGTTTTGTGTAGCTATTCCTTATTGACCAGACTGCATATACAAACTGACTTTTTTGGTGAGATCAAGTTATGTTTACATGACTTGATTGCCAAAAACTTTCCATCAGTTCTGTCCTCCCTCCCCAGAACTCTGAGAAAGCTATATTCATTCGGTGCTGGCATAAATTTTCAAGAGAAGTCACTGTGATAAAATATTTCCATAGATCTGAATTTTGCGAAGTGAGCCCACTCTGAAATCACCTTGCAGCAGCAGCTACTGTCCTGTGCAGCTGGGGCCAGCTCCTTGTTTCAGGTGTTGCGATCTGGCAAATGTAATCACAGCGCCACTCAGGTTTGGCCTGACCGCCCTTCCATAATGATGACCACACTGTCATGTTAACGAAGGGGCAGCCAGGCCAAATTTGAATGAGTGCCACTGTGACCCATTGTGCCATGTCACAATGCCTAGTTTCAAACAGGTATAAACTGCACTTGAGCAAGCCATGCTGCCTAGGTGTAAACCATGTCTACACTACAGACTTGAACTGATGCAACTACTTCAGTAGCAAAATCCCAGTGCAGACAAGGACTTATTGACCTAGCTGGGGTGGACATATAAAATTAATAGTGCTAGTGTGCAGTAATGCTGACAGAAGTCCTACTTCCATCACTTAATAGGCAGGGGACAGGGAGGAACAGCTCTTAAATCTACTCCCTGGTAATGTCCACTTAGTGCTATATATTCAGAATGTCTTAAATTGAGTGCTCTGAATAACAGGTCTATTTTAATATCTAGTGGTTATCCAATTAAAAGATAAAACCCCAGGCACGTCCAAGTCATCAAAGTTAGCAAAAGAACTTTCAGCACTATCTAAAATTTGATTTGTCTCTATTTTTTAATGAAGAGGTGGTAAAAGCAAAATTATTAATGAGATCACTCTAAATTGCTCTGATGTAGAAACTCTGATTTGGGAGCACTTATGCACATTCTTTGAGCTAGTGATGACTGTGAACACTGAATAGCAGTGAAGAGACTGTCTTTCAAGGCTTTATGGGCAAAAAGGCTGTGTATCAGTTGTGTCAGCTGTATGGAATTAGTAAACTCAATTGAAAAGCCCCACTAAGACTTATGAAGTGGTTTTGGTTGGTCATGTTTTAGCCTAGGCTCTGCAATAGGCTAAAACGTTGCCAACTAACATGGCTTCATATATGTTAGTTTGTATCTTAGCAAAGCTTTTCAACTGTGTTAAGATAACTTAATTGAGCTGACAGGATTGAAACACACCATTTTGGCCATTAGGACAGGTCCAAGAGAGCACCTTTGCTTGGCCTTACACTCCCATACCTTTCTGCAGCGTTCTTGGCTGGCAAGCTGTGAACTAGCTTTGGAATCCACTTGAGAGGAAGCACATTGCCTATGCTTTGAGAATGTTAAATTTTATACTGCTAGCTGTCACAGCTTTGATTTAAAACTACTTCTACTTATGAAATGTTTAGGCAATGTCTGGTGGCTGAAATACAGGATGAAGTGCCAAGAGGTCAGATTCTATTCCTGGTTCTGCCACTGACTTGCTGTATGACCTTGCACAATTCATTTAATCTCTCTGTGGCTCTGGTTTTCCTCATAAATTAAAAAAAAAGGGGGGGGGGTTGGTGGTGGTGAATTTTTTCTGTAACTATCTCATAAAAAGAAATGTGTATTAATGTTTGTAGAGTTCTTAAGATTCTCAGATGTAGGCGTCTATAGAAATTATAAATATATAATTTTATTATTTCTTATTGTAACTTGTTTCATTAGTATAAAGTATTAAGCTTCTTGAAGTTACCGAATTCAGTCTGAAGCTAGTGTATTCTGCCAGCCTACCAGCAAAATATATTCTCCTATCCTAATCTGTGGCTTTACTTTTTCCTGTTGCTTGGCTGCTATTGTGCACACCCTGAGAAAAGACTGTATTTCAAAGGGGGTGGTAGTGACCTTGTATATTCAGGTTTCAGAGGAACAGCCGTGTTAGTCTGTATTCGCAAAAAGAAAAGGAGTACTTGTGGCACCTTAGAGACTAACCAATTTATTTGAGCATGAGCTTTCGTGAGCTAGCTGTAGCTCACGAAAGCTCATGCTCAAATAAATTGGTTAGTCTCTAAGGTGCCACAAGTACTCCTTTTCTTCTTGTATATTCAGTAGCTTGTGCATCAGTTTAAATTTGTAAATTGCTTTAAAACTTAATGATAAAAATATATAAATGTAAGATTATCGCTATCAAGATTCTTACCATAAATGTGGTTTAAACTGTAATCTCATTTGGTTTTGTTTGTGACACAGTTTTCCCTACTTTCTCCAGTGTAGTCTTCAAGTGATAGGTGGGGATAGTGCAGTATGGTTGGGGAAATGTCTGGACGCATCCCTGCTGCAAAGAGATTGCGTAGAGTGAAATAGAAAGTTAAATTGACTGTGAGGCAGTATTAAAAGTTGCTTCACAAAGTGTAAAAACTTTCCCTTAACTAGCCTGACTAATAATGTTAACTTTATAGATAATAGGACAATTAGTTGGCTTTCTCTCTCATAAAATCTGTACATTTGAAAAGACATTGCTTATATTCAGCCACTGAAATATCTGGAAAAAATGTAATGTTTATGACCAAAGTGTAAACTTAAAATTAACATCTCAGGATTGCTTTATATTATTATGCTTATTTTATTTCCAGCCAACTAAAATTCCCACTCCATTCCCAATGGATACATTCTTTCCAGATTTCCCAGTTTTAGCTCAGGCTTTGCCTACATTTTCCTGTGTACATTGGTAGTTGTTCTCTTTCAATATTTGCATAAAAACAAACTGCAGAGGCCTTGAGGGGACCATGCTAGAAGTCTCATGTTCCCAGGTGAGGGGTTCTGTAGCCTTATATTGCTGGGATATTAAAATTGCAGTTAAACTGTAATTTTCTGAGAACCCTACCTATAAATATCAATAATATTCTGTCTTAATTAATTTCGCTAGCAAGCCCTTCCTCTTTCCTGCTTCTTTCTGAATGACTCATTATCTCAGTTAGTGACATAGGAATGTGATGTCAGTGAAAGTTTATATCTTTTTTTAATTTGCTAAGGTTGAATGACTGGATTTTATACTAGTCTGAAATTTCGTTAGTCTGTAGTTCAGCAGGGAATAGAATCAAACCCACATTTAAACTGTAAGGCTGTTAGAGATGAGTTTGGATCTGGAATTTTGGTTCAGACCTCTCTCTAGTTATGCACTGTATAAGAACTTAATGGGTTCACTCCTGTTAATACATTGAACTGCTGGCATTTTCACTCCTCATTTAGCCAGTCTGATTCCTGCATGGCTTCAGTGAGAATTACTTGTATCTGGGGCGGGAAGGGCAAGAATAAGATCCAGAGCGACATTAGACAGTACTGCCCAGGCGAGATCCTACAAGCAGCTGAACACTCCTGCAAGGTGGTGATTGCTCTCAGTACCCAGGGACTGCATGGTGCTAAGTAGCTTGCAGATTTGAGTCCCTGTGACCCGATGGCTACTCTGGCATGAGTGATATTTGCCAATGTAAAAGATTTAAAATAAAACCTGTAGCTTTAAAAAAAATACAGTCTCCTGTCACAAAGATTATAGTTCAGTAAAATAAAGTTGAGTAAAATACATGTTAGCTGTTTTTAGTTTGAGCATTAAATCAGTCTTGTTAACATGGCAACATTTAATTTAAGGAACCTATCATTTTGTACCAGTGGTGGAATCTATCAAGTAATTTTTTCCCCCTTGAATACCCCTAATTTTCTTCAACACATGATGGATTATTTTTCAATGCAAAGAGAATGCTTTTTCTTTAAATAAAAACTTGTGGAAATGAAGTTGTTTTTAAAGAATGAGGGAATGTACTTCTAACTGCTTTTTAAACGGTGCATAAGAGCTCTGGCCATATTATCTAGATTGACAGAATTCTGCCTATAGTGACCTGCTTTAAAAATTGGCTTGTGTGCTTGGCTGATGATTTCCAAACCTTGTTATGAGGTCACACTGTCAGTTGGCACAGAAGGTCTATTGTGGTACTTAAGTTATGGCCTAAGTATTTATTATATTGTGTGACTTGGATGCATGAATGTACGATCATCCAGTAAGATACAGGGTTATTCATGAGACCCAGTTGCATAGTGCCTGTGCTGTTACCAAAGCCAGTGTTATGGGCCTTGCGTTATGTGCTATGATTTTACCTCCAAAACAGTTTATTCAAATCTTAAAATATTGTCAGTACATCTAGATGGAGAGTCTTTGTTTAGCCTTAAATTGACACCAAAGTTCAATTTTTCATGCGCATGGTAAATCTGAAATCTGAGATGAGACTGAGGGATTGAGACTGTCCTATACCCAGAATGAAACTGCTGGTGGGCATTTAAAAGAAAATCTGAATATCTGACACAAATTACCCCACATCTTGATAACAGAGCCGAACCTTGATAATTCACACTAATAAGTAGGGCTCATTGAGGGTTAGTAAGTGAACTGACACTGTGAAATAATCAAGGAATTTGCATCACAAAATGTACTTCAATCTCTTTATTTTGACTAACATGGTTTAGTTTTAATTATTTATGATTCTTCTGGTATATTAGGATATTCCATAAATGTAATGAAGTCTTAGTAACACGAGACTTCTCTACAGCTGTGCTATTACATTTTTGCTGGGAAGTGGGGTGAGGCTGCCAGATTATTTGTGAGAATTATTGGGTTTTATATATTAAATGAGAACTACTGAGGTGCTACTGTAGTGTGGTCTATCTTTATTTTGTGTTAGTTCTATAGCCTAATCAATTCTTCTCTTGATTTGAATGAAATCACCATTAACATTAATGGGAGTTAAAGTATGTGTACACGTCAAAGGAAAAGTGAGAACTGAAGGGACAGGAAGACTGGATTCCTCGAGAACAGCAATAGTCAGAGATAAAGGATTAATTCTGCCTTTTGTTGCATGAGGTTCTGCCCTTCTGGGAATTGCATATGCACATCCAGAGGTAGATTGTTTCCTAAATGTGACTTTCACTCCATATTCTTTATGAAAATATGCTTATGATGTGAATATGACATAACTGAGATATACTTTATGCAAGATAGCACATGTGAGGTATCATTGGAAAGGTTATGATTTACTGAATGTGATTATCCAATTTGTACGCCTATATCATTGCTGTACCTGAAGTTAGGAATATTAATTATGTATCTGTATTTCAAATGTGTTACTTTGGGTGTCACCCCCAACCAGCAGGGCTAATGGGCCATTAGCCAGGAAGGGCTAATGGGCCATTAGCACAGACAATGGACTGTGAAAGAGCTTAGTCTTTTTGCGGACTCTGGAGACAGCCTATGAACAGTGGCTGCCACCGCCCTGCAGAGACATGCGTCCAAGTCACCTGGTACTGGATACCCCCCCTCCCCTTTTGGAATGCCAGTGGTTTTCCACTAGAAGACAAAGGGTTCCCGCCTTACACAAGAGCTATATAAGGCAGGGGAGTGACATCATCATGGTTCTCCTCTGCCTCCCCACCCTAAGAATGAGGAGTACTTGTGGCACCTTAGAGATTAACAAACAAGAAGTGGAAGATTGGACAAATGACCAGGGAAGAGTATAAAAATATTGCTTGGGCATGCAGGAGTGAAATCAGGAAGGCCAAATGACACCTGGAGTTGCAGCTAGCAAGAGATGTTAAGAGTAACAAGAAGGGTTTCTTCAGGTATGTTAGCAACAAGAAGAAAGTCAAGGAAAGTGTGGGCCCCTTACTGAATGAGGGAGGCAACCTAGTGACAGAGGATGTGGAAAATGCTAATGTACTCAATGCTTTTTTTGCCTCTGTTTTCACGAACAAGGTCAGCTCCCAGACTGCTGCACTGGGCAGCACAGCATGGGGAGGAGGTGACCAGCTCTTCTTGAAGAAAGAAGTGGTTCGGGACTATTTAGAAAAGCTGGATGAGCACAAGTCCATAGGGCCGGATGCTGTGCATCCAAGAGTGCTAAAGGAGTTGGTGGATGTGATTGCAGAGCCATTGGCCATTATCTTTGAAAACTCATGGTGATTGGGGGAGGTCCCGGACAACTGGAAAAAGGCTAATGTAGTGCCCATCTTTAAAAAAGGGAAGAAGGAGGATCCTGGGAACTACAGGCCAGTCAGCCTCACCTCAGTCCCTGGAAAAATCATGGAGCAGGTCCTCAAGGAATCAATTCTGAAGCACTTAGACGAGAGGAAAGTGATCAGGAACAGTCAGCATGGATTCACCAAGGGCAAATCATGCCTGACTAATCTAATTGCCTTCTATGACAAGATAACTGGCTCTGTGGATGAGGGGAAAGCAGTGGACGTGTTGTTCCTTGACTTTAGCAAAGCTTTTGACATGGTCTCCCACAGTATTCTTGCCGGCAAGTTAAAGAAGTATGGGCTGGATGAATGGACTATAAGGTGGATAGAAAGCTGGCTAGATCATCAGGCTCAATGGGTAGTCATCAGTGGCTCCATGTCTAGCTGGCAGGCGGAATCAAGCGGAGTGCTCCAATGGTCAGTCCTGGGGCCGGTTTTGTTCAATATCTTCATAAATGATCTGGAGGATGGTGTGGATTGCACCCTCAGCAAGTTTGCAGATGACACTACACTGGGAGGAGAGGTAGATACGCTGGAGGGTAGGGATAGGATACAGAGGGACGTAGACAAATTGGAGGATTGGGCCAAAAGAAATCTGATGAGGTTCAACAAGGACAAGTGCAGAGTCCTGCACTTAGGACGGAAGAATCCCATGCACCACTACAGACTAATGACCGAATGGCTCGGCAGCAGTTCTGCGGAAAAGGACCTAGGGGTTACAGTAGGCGAGAAGCTGGATATGAGTCAACAGTGTGCCCTTGTTGCCAAGAAGGCCAATGGCATTTTGGGCTATATAAGTAGGGGCATTGCCAGCAGATCGAGGGACGTGATCGTTCCCCTCTGTTTGACATTGGTGAGGCCTCATCTGGAGTACTGTGTCCAGTTTTGGGCCCCACACTACAAGAAGGATGTGGATAAATTGGAAAGAGTCCAGCGAAGGGCAACAAAAATGATTAGGGGTCTGGAACACATGACTTATGAGGAGAGGCTGAGGGAACTGGGATTGTTTAGTCTGTGGAAGAGAAGAATGAGGGGGGATTTGATAGCTGCTTTCAACTACCTGAAAGGGGGTTCCAAAGAGGATGGATCTAGACTGTTCTCAGTGGTAGCAGATGACTGAACGAGGAGTAATGGTCTCAAGTTGCAGTGGGGGCGGTTTAGGTTGGATATTAGGAAAAACTTTTTCACTAGGAGGGTGGTGAAACACTGGAATGTGTTACCTAGGGAGGTGGTGGAATCTCCTTCCTTAGAAGTTTTTAAGGTCAGGCTTGACAAAGCCCTGTCTGGGATGATTTAGTTGGGGATTGGTCGTACTTTGAGCAGGGGGTTGGACTAGATGACCTCCTGAGGTCCCTTCAAACCCTGATATTCTATGATTCTATGAAATTTATTTGAGCACAAGCTTTCATGGGCTAAAGCCCACTTCATCAGATGCATGCAGTGGAAAACATGGTAGGAAGATATAGATAGATAGATAGATATACAAAGAACATGAAAAAATGGAGGTTGCCATACCAACTTGAACGAGAGTAATCGATTAAGGTGGGCTATTATCAGCAGGAGAAAAAAAACTTTTGCAGTGGTAATCAGGATGGCCCATTTCAAACAGTTGACAAGAAGGTGTGAGTAACAATAGGGGGAAAATTAGCATGGGGAAATAGTTTTTAGTTTGTGTAATGACTCATCCACTCCCAGTCTTTATTCGAGCCTAATTTAATGTTGTCCAGTTAGCAAATTAATTCCAGTTCTGCAGTTTCTCGTTGGAGTCTGTTTTTGAAGTTTTTTTTGTTGAGTAATTGCTACTTTTAGGTTGGTAATTGAGTGCCCAGGGAGGTTGAAGTGTTCTCTGACTGGTTTTTGAATGTTATAATTCTTGATGTCTGATTTGTGCCCATTTATTCTTTTGCGTAGAGACTGTCCGGTTTGGCCAATGCACATGGCAGAGGGGCATTGCTGGCACATGATGGCATATATCACATTGGTAGATGTACAGGTGAACCAGCCTCTGATAGGACCTAATCACATCAGCCACACTATATGGTGTCCCTTGAATAGATATGTGGACACAGTTGGCAACGGGCTTTGTTGCAAGGATAGGTTCCTGGGTTAGTGTTTTTGTTGAGTGGTTGCTGGTGAGTATTTGCTTCAGGTTGGGGGGCTGTCTGTAAGCGAGAACTGGCCTGTCTCCCAAGATCTGTGAGATTGAGGGATCATCCTTCAGGATAGCTTGTAGATCCTTGATGATGCGCTGGAGAAGTTTTAGTTGGGGGCTGAAGGTGACGGCTAATGGCATTCTGTTACTTTCTTTGTTGGGCCTGTCCTGTAGTAGGTGACTTCTGGGTACTCTTCTGGCTCTGTCAATCTGTTTCTTCACTTCATAAGCTGGGTATTGTAGTTGTAAGAACGCTTGATAGAGATCTTGTAGGTGTTTGTCTCTGTCTGAGGGGTTGGAGCAAATGCGGATGTAT
This sequence comes from Lepidochelys kempii, assembly GCF_965140285.1. NCBI lineage: Eukaryota > Metazoa > Chordata > Testudines > Cheloniidae > Lepidochelys > Lepidochelys kempii. The sequence goes on along the minus strand of NC_136394.1, from coordinate 17,088,816 downwards.
CATAGAGCTTGGCTGTAGACAATGGATCATGTGGTGTGGTCTGGATGAAAGCTGGAGGCATGTAGGTAAGTATAGTGGTCAATAGGTTTCCAGTATAGGATGGTGTTTATGTGACCATCGCTTAATAGCACTGTTGTGTCCAGGAAGTGGCTCTCTTGTGTGGACTGGTCCAGGCTGAGGTTGATGGTGGGATGGAAATTGTTGAAATCATGGTGGAATTCCTCAAGGGCTTCTTTTTCATGGGTCCAGATGATGAAGATGTCATCAGTGTAGCACAAGTAGAGTAGAGGTGTTAGGGGATGAGAGCTGAGGAAGCTTTGTTCTAAGTGAGCCATAAAAATGTTGGCATACTGTGGGGCCATGCGGGTACCCATAGTAGTGCCGCTGACTTGAAGGTATGCATTGTCCCCAAATGTGAAATAGTTGTAGGTGAGGACAAAGTCACAAAGTTCAGCACCAGGTTTGCCGGGACATTACCGGGGATACTGTTCCTGACAGCTTGTAGTCCATCTTTGTGTGGAATGTTGACCTGGAAGCAAGAACTGAACTGAGGGGAGAAGGGTTGAACCCAAGCTGGAAGGGCTTTTAGCTTGTGAGTAATAATACCTAAGGTCTCAAGAGGGAGACCAGTGCAGCTGCCTTTCAAGACTTTCTGTAATCTGCCTGCAACTATATCTAGGGTGAGAAATACTATTTGTAACAAATTTCTTTAGTGAAACTAGCTTAGTTTGCATGTTTGGTTTCATTTGCTTAGTAATCTGCTTTGTTCTGTCTGTTATCTCTTATATTCACTTAAAATCCACCTTTGGTAGTTAATAAACTTATTTCTTGTTTATAATAAAACCCAGTTTATACAATCTTTAACTGGGGCGCAGGCAAGAAATGTACACATCTCTCTTCACATTGAGGAAGAGGGTGGATTCTTATGAGCTTGCGCTGTGCAGATTTTTCTATACAGCACAAGATGGTATTATTTTGGGTTTATCTCCCAAAAAGGGGTGTACACGTGAGTGCTGGGGGAGTCCTTTCACACAGAGCTGACTTCAGTCTGTGTTTGAAGTGGGGTGTGGCCCTACCTTTGTGTGTGTGTGTGTGTGTGCGTGTGCGCTGCAAGAGGCCGGATAGCTTAATTCAGCAAAGCAGAGAGAGGGAACCCAGGCTGAAATCCCAGTACATCATGTGGCATCCAAGAAGGGGGGTCCAACCCATCACACTAAAAGTTCCTTTTTATTGATTGCATCAAGATGAGAGTAACTTAGCTTTAAGCACATGACTCCCCCAAACTTCGTAATGATTCTTGGCCCAATTCTGCCCTCAGTTATACCGGAACAGTTCCTTTTGAGAACTGTGCCTGTGTAATGGAGGACTGAGGTGGGCAGTAGCTCTAGTGAGTGCTGCCTTTAAGGTAATTTTAGGCAGGGGACTGCAAATAGCTTTCTAATTGAGTAACTAGAATTCAGTAAAATAAGGAGTGAAGGCTACAGAAGAACTATGAGGGTGCACACCATGTTGAAAATTGGATGTGGTGCCTTCTATTGGAATAAAGTCAACACTTTAGTCATTAAAAAACAAAACAACAACTTCCCCTTACACCTATATGCATCACCTGTATCTTGGGCTGAGCTCATGGAGTCAAGGCAGTGTCATACACACACAGTGATGTAGAGGCAATGACAAGGAGACTTACAAATGTAGATGTGGAAGGTAACGACAGATCAGTTAAGTGGGCCAAATTCATCACTGACGTAAGCAGGAGGTAGAATTCATCACAGGTGTAAGACATGAATTTAATACGTTTAAATCAAGGACAAATTTGCCTCAGTGGTGGTAAATAAGAGGCCTCAGTTAAGGACAGATACAATAGGCAATGGTTGAAGGATGGGGGTTTGGTAGCTGGAGGCATACTAATATGAAGAAAATTAGATTGAAGCCAAAAGCTTACTTGATTAAGGCAGGCAGAGAGGGTGAAGTAGAGGTAGTCATTAAAGGTTTTAAGAGATGTGCAGTTAAATATCAAAAGTGAACTTAATGTTTTGAATTTCATTTGCTACTAATTTAGCACATAATGTTCCACATGTGACTGAACAGCTACTCATTTTTAAAGTCATTGTAAGGGGAGCTGGTAGCAACCCCCATATTTAAGGTTGCCTGATGTTTTCCATTAAAATTTTTGTGGCATTTTAAAAAGAAATGCTAATACCTCTGTTGTTTTCAGCAGGTTTTTGAAATGCAGCAGGAAGCATGCTCTGGGGCTAGAGATATACCTTGAAATTCTGCTCAGGTTTTGCTAGTTATAAACTACAGTTATGAACTGGGTAAAACCTTATTATGGGATCAAGATAGGTGTGGACTCACCCTTTAGTTAACATAACTGTAAGCATAACCCCCATCTAAGACAAAAGGAATGTGAACAGTGGTGTGCAGGGTGTGAATACAGGGGTGCATTCAGTCATAGTGTAGAAGGCAGAACAAAGAGAAACTGACAACAGATGAGAGAGGGATAGGCAAGGAATAGCTGAAAGCATGGTGGCTGAGCCTGGAAGAAACCTGGGGAGAGATTTTTTGGGTCAGGGATACAGGCCGAAAAGAATGCTTTCAGGGTTGTGAACAAAAGATGATGTTTCCTGCTGATGATTCTTTCTATGTTCAGACACTGGACTTTGTACATTCTTTGTAAATAAACAACATTGCATCAAAGAAAATACCAGTGTCCATCAATTTCTGCTTCCAACTGGAACATTCCCAGGGCTCTGAACTTTGACTAATCACTCATGTCGAAAGAGGAACGTTAATCACAATTTCCTCCATCTCTGTAGGGTTGCCAAGCCTCCCGGTTTCTCTGAGAGTCTCCCAGAATCAGGCCCTATCTCCCGGAGGCTGCTGAAGCCAAACTGGGAGATTTTAGGTGCTAAAAGTCTGGTGGCACAGAGGGGCTAAGGCAGGCTCCCTGCCTGCCATGGTCCCACGCCACTCCCGGAAGTGGCCGGCAAAACCCTGCAGCCCCAGGGGTGGGGTGCAGGGGGTCTCCATGCACTGACCTCGTGCCGACTCCGCAGTTCCCGTTGGCCGGGAACTGTGGCCAATGGGAGCTGTGGGGCTGGCGCTTGCAGGAGTTGACAGTGTGTGGAGCCTCCTGACTGCTCCCCTAGGGACCGCAGGAACGTGCTGACCCGCTTCTGGGAGTGGTGCGGAGCCAGGGCAGGCAGGGAGCCTGCCTTAGCCCTGCTGCGCCGCTGCCCAGGAGCCGCCCAAGGTAAGCACCTCCTGGCCGGAGCCTGCACCCCAACCCCCTGCCCCAGCCCTGAGCTCCCTCCCGCACCCAAACTCCCTCCCAGAGCCTGCACCCCCTCCTGCACCCCTCCCACACCCCAATCCCCTGCCCCAGCCCTGAGCCCCCTCCAGAGCTTGCACGCCAGACCCCCTCCTGCACTCCAAACCCCTCGGCCCCAGCCCAGAGCTCACACCCTCTCCCACACTCCAACCCCCTGCTCCAGCCTGGCGAAAGTGAGTGAGAAAGGGGACTAGTGAGTGACGGGGGGGGGGGGGGGGCGGATGGAGTGCACAGGGCGGGGCCTTGGAGAAGGGGCAGGGTCTCGGGGCAGGGGCGGGGAAGGGAACAGGGCAAGGGTGTTTGGGTTTGTGTGATTAGGCAGTTGGCAACCCTATCTCTCAATTGCAATTTAGCAGTACTCCACAATAACTGAAGACAAACATTCTTAAGAGCCAGGTCACCACAGTAGCACACACCGCACTGGGAATGTCTGGGAACTGTTGGGATAGCTGGCCTTGACCATACCCATGGACCCACAGCAGCCTATCTGAAAGCATGATCTGGGGCAGGAGGAGGGGGAGGAAAGAGAACTGGGAAGGACTGTGCTTCCCTCAGCCAGCCTTAGGACCCACCATATGGTGCCAGCAGCCCATCCACACCTCCAGAATAACTGTTTCTCCTGCTGTCTGCTACAGTAGTTAGTCTTGTAACTCAAGCTGTGTTGTGATATTGAAGGCACAGGGTTCAGACTGCACTGATGATTCACGATAGGGGTGTGGTTGCATTGTTTTAACCATTTTTTTTCACCTTTTTTTCCTTTAAAAATTAAAACCCCTAGGAAATTACACATCAATGACTTTTCTTTTTATATAGATTTAGGTTGCAAAGTCATTAACTTGAAAGTTAGGAAATGCACAGGCAGCTGTAAATGTCTGGCAACCTTAATTCTGTCTCCTTGTGCATATGATAATATTTAATTACATTACAGTATTTAATAGATTCTAAGGCCAGAAGGGACTAATGTCGTCACATGCTATTTTCACCTTTGACTGCTGCTTCATTCATTGTAGACACACAATGAGTAAATTAGAATTAGGAGTAAATGAGTCACAGTAGTTTTGGCATTTCCTAACTTTATAGTGCTTGACTTTGCAATGCAAATAACTTTATCTTAACTATTTTTGTATGTAATCAAATATATAATTTTAGAAAACGCTTGTATTAATTTAAGATTTTTATGAACACATGCTTGGTAACTGTACAGATTGCAATCAGATACAGAAAAATTAAGTTCACTAATGTTTAATACTCCAATAATTATTTTCATTACCAAGAGAGCAATATGTTTTAATTTTTTTAATTTGGAATTTTACACTATCATCATTTATGCCAACTTCTTTCCTAAAGTAATCCTTCCTGGATTAGAGAGTTTACAGCCATTCAAAAGTAATTTTATATTATGAATTTACTTTGAATAATGAGTCTTCTATTAGATATATTGTTACCCTACAGTGTATGTTTTGCAGACAAACGATTCAGATTAGTTTAAATGAGACATCAGAGGGTGAAGATGACAAAGGGAAAGGTAAGGAGAGATACTGTTCTTAAAAGTTAATACGAGTGTTTAAAAGAAAGGTATGTTTTTTAAAAGGGTATAATCTAGCAGAATAAAAGCGGAATCGTGAACAATAAAGTAGGATTTTCAAATGTGAGGCATGCAATTGTGCATTCAAAAATATTGTATAAGTGTATATAGCTACAGTACTACAATTGCATTTGCAACTCAGATAAAGTGTTTATGCAAATACATACATAACGGGCCATTTATTTATTAATTTACCTGATGTGCTCATGAGCATAATAATGATTATTTCAAATAAGGCACACACAGTATTCCTGGGGGAATTCTGCACCACTGAGCATGCGCAGAATTCATGTCCCCTACAGATTTCTTTGCTTCCCCGCAGAAAAATGACTTTATGACAGGGAAGCAAAGGGAAGCTGCAAGATCAGTCACAGACCACTCCCTAGCAGCACAGGTACATTGTTTCAGGCACCCAGAACAGCTGGCGGAGAGGTAAATCACCGTGGGGTTGGGACATCCCAGCCAGTGGCTCCTACCCTGAGCCAGATTAGCTGCTAGTCCTGGCTCAGCTGGAGGCAGAAGAGGACAGGACTTCCTCTTCCCCTGCAAGGAGTAGCTGGGACTGTGTCAGACCCTCCCCCAGAAACCTCCCCCAGCTGCAGGAAGCTCAGCATCCTCCCCTGCTTCCTGCCCCTATCACTCTTCAGCTGCAGGGGGAAGGGATCACTGTATGAGGAGGTTTCCCCATCCATCCAACCCCCATGCATCCAGACCTTCCATACCCAGACACCCCTGTCAAGATTCACCCTGTACACCCAGAACCCCACAGCCCTCCATACCTGAACCCCACCCCACTGAACCTCAACTCCTGCATCTGGAGACCCCCTGCACCCAGACCCTCTGCCTTTGGACCCCCACCCCTGCACCCTAGACCGCACCCTAGACCACACCCACTGAGCTCTCTGCACTCAAACCCCCACCCTGATGAGCCCCACCCCCCTGCATCACTCTGAGCCCCCACATCCAGACACCCATGCCACTGACCCTCAACTAGCTGCACCCAGACCCCCACCAAGCCCCACTCCCTCAGCACCCAGAGTCCCTCACTAAGACCCCCAGACCCAGATCTCTCCTCTGAGCTCCAACCACCTTCACCTGGAAGCACCTGCAGAGTTCCATTGCCCCTACACCTGGAAACCCACCCCCCAACAAGCCTCTGTGCATCCAGATCCCCCACACCTAGACCCCCCTACTGAGCTGCCTGCACCCAGATTGTCCCACACAGAACCCTCTCACCCCACACCTGGATCCCCCCACACTGAGCCCCTTCACACTTGGATCCTGTCTGGTTGAGCCTGCCTGCCCCACGCCTGGTGCACCTTGTGCAGAGGGGCAGGGCCCCAGGGTGTTTTTGGGGCAGGCCCAGGCCTTGTGCTGTGTCAGCGTCAGGCGCCTCACCGCTGAGTCTGCATCCTGGAGGTGGGGAGGCTGCTGGGTGATCTCCCACCTTTGTGTAGCCAGTGCCATGGTGGAGCCTCCACATTTATTTATTGACAAATAAAACTTGCAGAATTTTAAAATATTGCAAGCAGAATTTTTAATTTTTTGGTGCAGAATGCCCTCAGGAGTAACACAGTTGCATATACTATGCAGGCACAATTAAAAAAAAAAAGTCAGGTCCATAAATTGCAAGGACTGAGTTGACTGGTTAGTGGATTATATTGGAATAACTAATTTTGTACATACTTATCTTTTGACTATATAGTCAAAAAGCTACTTCTGGTCACAAACAACCAAATACAGAAAGTATTTTTTAAACTTTTATATCTGAGGTTATGGAACAGTGGTGGGCAACCTGCGGCCCATCAGGGTAAACTGATTGCGGGCCACGAGACATTTTGCTGACATTGATCATCCGTAGGCACGGTTCACTGTTCCCGACGAATGGGAGCTGTGGGAAGCGGCGGCCACCACGTCCTTGCCTCCCGCCGCTTCCCACAGCTCCCATTGTCTGGGAATGGTGAACCGCAGCCAATGGGAGCTGCAGGGGGCTGTGCCTGCTGATGGTCCATGTCAGCAATATGTCTCATGGCCCGCAATCAGATTACCCTGATGGGTCACATGTGGTCCACGGGTCGCAGGTTGCCCACCACTGTTATAGATTAAATTTAATTAGCAATTTAGTCCGGATTATTTTAAGACACCTAAAGTGCGGAAAGAAATAAAAAGTGGAGGTTCTTCAGAAGTCCGTTGCAGATACAAATAAAAATCTGGTGTCCATGTAAAATGTAATCCTTGGTCTACTATTACTGGACCATGTCCAGACTGAGAATGCCTGTGTAATCCCATATGCTGCACTGCCACGTGTCGTATGTGTTTAGATTGTCTAATTAAATGATTCTGCGTGTTATCTCAGGGTGCAAATTTAAATTCTTAGTCTAATCATAATTTATGTATCATATTTAAATGTGAGGCTACAAAAAAAGAACTTAGTGTTCTTTTGTCTTATTAGAGTTTTAGGTTTCTCAAAGTTTCACAAACCAGGGAATAGGAAAAAGTGTGATTTTTCTTTGCCCCGTTCAGGAGAGGGATGTGTTAAATAGCATTACTAAGGCTAATACGGTTGCGCTCACTTGAAGGAAACTGCTCCCATTTGCTAAGCAGTAGTATTTTGATAAAGTATGAAGGGAGAGACAGTATTTGCTATTTTTTTGTGGAATTTAATTCAAAATTATTAAATTCCATTTGGCATTTTTGAGGCCCTTTGGGGCAGAATGCCAGTGTGCTTGAGGCTGAAAGCATCTTGGTTTGGCTAAGTGACCCGTATTTTTCTTAGCTGGGCAGAATTATTAATTATGTGCAGCCCGGCATAAGTATGCTACTGGAAATTCCAACTGAAATCTTTCAGCTGATTTCAGTGGACAACTAGGTTTTGGGGCCATGCAATGGATTTACTGGGCTACTGATTGTCTGATTGGAAACCAGCAGAGATTAGTGGCAATGAGCAGAAGCCAGATGAAGAGTCCTAAAGAATTTCCAGGAGGGTTCTAGTCATGCGTTAGACAAGTCTCTTCTGTTCCCTTACAGAGGAAGCAACTAACTGCTAGGACTGGAGCCACCATAAGCGCACCCAGTGTTGGGGCAGTTGTGTGCCATTATTCCACCAGTAGTACTGCTGCCATAGGATTATTACCCACTGGAACCAGCATTTAAACCATGTTAAAAAAATGATAGTTGCTTGCACTGGATAAGTGGGGAGGAAGATAGCTCGGTAGTACGCATTATGTATGATTAGTTAAGAGGCCTAGATATGCACTAGGGAGTAAGGTGATTGGGGTGGGAGTGGTTTTGTTGGAGAGGAGGGACTGGTTTATGACTATATACCATCCTGAGAATTTTATTGAAATTTGACTTGTTTTGTAGATCTCATCAAGGCTTGAAAGCTAAGCTAAAACTGAAAATTGCATGTATTTTCACCTACAGTATATAAAGTAGTATAAGAAATTCTAGTTTGTTAGTCAATACAAAGTGTAATAAAAGGCAATTTATACAGATACTAGGGGGGACTGTATCGTAAGTAATAGCATCAAGACAGCATAGTTAGGGTTGAAGTTTGTCTTACCATTGAGGGAGAAGTTGGTCCAATGAAAGATATTACCTCTCCCACCTTGTCTCTTATTGTATTACCTGACTTTTGAGGCCTTGATTCAGCAAAGCATGTGTCTAACTTTAAGCACAAGCATTAGTCCCTGCAACTTGAATGGGATTTAAGCACACACTTAAGTGCTTTGCTGGATCTGGGCCAGAGTACTTCATTTCTCAATCTAAAAGTGAATTTAGCACTTTGACATTACTCACACATATATAATTAGAGCAAAAGATACTCTGAAGGTACATGGAAAAAGAAACAAGTTGTTTTTGTTTCCAAAGCAAGAATACTGGCGGCTGCTGTTCAGTTTAGCTAGGATAGATGCTGGGGGCTGAAACATCATTAATTTCTTTATAAATTAAACTTGAGAGTAGATAATATGGAAACAAAACAGCGTTGGGGTTGTTCAAAGGACATAAGTCAATGGGGACTCTTTGTGCCCTTGATTTCAGGGATGTGCTATAATGCAGCTGCTGAGCCATGAAAAGACACTTGCACAAGTGGGGTGGGTGAAGAGAATGATGAGTCACTGTGGGAATGGTAATAAAGGCCTTAAACAACATAGGTCTGGATTCACTGCTTTTGGCCTTGGGGCATTACCTTACAAGGGTTTGTGTTCAGTGGAGGTATGATGTGATGAAACCTTGAAGGAAATCGCAGATCAGAAATCGTTCTACCCTTCAACCCAAACCAGTAAGTTGTTTGTCCTTTTGTGCGACAGTAATATGTGTAGTTCCCACCACTGGAGCACTACTGGGTTGAAGCACTGGTTCTTATACCTTGATTATTCCAAGTAAAGAGAAAATATCCTCATCCAACCCCTCTGAATAGCACCAAAGGAGATCCTTTGACACCTCTCTCCTGTCTTACACGAAAGTAGTGCCTGAGAGGCGGTACTTGGCTAAGGCTTTGGCTACAATTTAAGGCTTTTAGCAACCCGCACTGCTTCCCACAGCTCCCGTGGTGGGGAGCAGTGATTCGCAGCCACTGGGAGCTGCGGGGGCCCATGACCGTGGACAGTGAATGTCAGCAAAATGTCTTGTGGTCCGCAGTCAGATTACCCTGATGGGCTGCAGGTTGCCGACCACTGGTGTAAGCCTTCCTTCCTTCTGTCTGCTCATTTCACTTAATCATATCATGTATCTAAAGTAGTCCCCAATTCCAATGGGGATCATTCACAGTAGTAAGTACAGTGCCTAGAATTAAGTGTTTGTGCCCATTGAATGTAAAATCCTCAGCGTAGGGACCAAGTCTCTTGGTGGGGTATGGCAGACAACTATAGTACCCAACATTAAGTTATAGTAATTAATCCTGCCTCCAGGGAAGGTTTTATTCAAGATACCTATGTCTTTTACTCCGTCAGTCTTCAAGGCACTATCATTGGAACATAAAAGTGAGGAATCCCATGAATATTAATATCAGATTATCATACAACTGATATCATAGTTTCTGTATGTATGTATAGTACCATGGGAATATGAAAGAGACATTTTTAGATAAAAAAGAATTTTGACAATGTTTACCTCTGACAGATTAAGGTTATTTAAAATGGATTAATTTTTAGTTTCATGGTTTCTCAAAGCTTCCTAAACTCATAATTTACCCTAAAACGTTGAAATAGAGGAGAAAGTTCTGATAATTCTATGTAAACCTGTATATGAGCCTCTGATATACCCAGTTGTAGCTGAAATCTTTAACAATATAGTCTGTTAACAGCATGGTTAAGGAAAAGTGTAGTTTTACAAGGTTATCAAAATAAGTTATCTATTGAGCCAAAGATAAGATGCCTTGTTTTTTGTCGATAAATAGTAAACATTGCTGTAGATGATACACTTCAGGTGTGCAATAAATGATTAGAAAAATGGTATTTCACTTAAATAGACTTTTTATTGCAGAAATCATAGACTGCATACCAACACTTACAATACAGTAGGTAAGTATAACATATTTAATCAGAAAATAGCCAGCAGAGATGTGCAGTTTAATACACCCACTTGATCATATGGTTTTAAGCAATATATTGTAAATTTTTATTAACAGGCAGCAATCACTCTATCCTGTATATTCAGTTACCAGAGAGGCAGCAAGGTCCAACTGATAAAACAAAGAATTGGGAGCCAGGAAACCTGCGGGGTTCTATTTAAGGCTTTGCCGTTGATTTATTATGTGCTATTTAACTCTGTGTGTCATTTTCCCAGGCTGTAAAATTAAGTGTAACAAGGCGGCCCCCACTGGGGCGCCCTCTTATGGAAGGCCATGGCGCAACTGGTGAGCCTGCCTCGGTATCCCTTTGGAATTCACCATTATACAGGAATATTGTCTCTTAGCAGCATATTCAAACCTATTAATTAATCTAAAGTGCCATAGTCCACAGATCCCTCATAGTAAAAACAGTTCATTTCAAATCCCCAAAGTAAAACAGGATTACAGCACAGCAGCTCTTCAATCCCTTTCAAAGGTCACCATTCCCAGGTCCCACACCTGAATATAATTAACCACTCAGTCACATTTCCTTTAGCTCTGGTCTCCAGGCCTGAAAGTTCGAGGACATGCTTCTCTCCCACAAGTCTTCTCTTGTATCCCCAAGTCAGGTCTTTGAGCAACAGAACTTGCTCCCGTGTTCCTTTCAGCCAGGCTACCTGCCTCCAAGTCCTAAGCCTGCTCAGGGAACATCGCTCCAAGACCAACCCCTTGTTCTGGGCTTGGCTTTCTGCAGCCTTTCACTCAGGTCTTCTGCAAAGGGAGCGTCCCACAGTATTCCACTCACCCAGGCCTTCTTTCCTGTGAACCCTACCTTTGCTCCTGGGATTCACCCTCCTGTTTTGAGCTCAGTTTCTCCTAACCAGGCTGATTCTTCCCCTTCTTTTTAAGGGCCTCTGCATGAGCTTTCCTGTAACTTGGCAGGGGTTCCACAGCTCTGGCAAGTCCTCACCAACAACCTTTTGCTGTTACCAATGGCTCTCTGTACCAGCTCTCCTCTGCATCTGCTGCCTAGGTCTCTCCTTTCTTCCTGAGGCAGCTCTCACCTGCCCCTGTCTGTCCGCCTCTTTCTCAGGCAGTTCTAACTCCCCAGGTCTTTCACCACTCAAGGGCCCGGGTGCCCTCTTTTAAGCCCAGTTGGGATCAACTGACGATTCACAGGTGCACTGGCCTCTTCCCTCTTAAAGGATCGGTGTCACCTTGCGACTCTCAAATATAACCACCATTTGAAGCGCTTTGAGAATGCGTGCAGTGAGCCACAACAGCACTATGAGCCATCATCATTGTTCTACCTATGTCTGACTGTAGACGGGTAATAAGCATTAATGACGTTTCCCAGTTATCTTAGTTATTGGGTGATCAAAATCATTCTCCCAAGGCTTGCTGAACAAATATGCTTTAAAAAAAATCTTACTTTAAAAGAGAATTGGCCTGTCATAAAATGATTTAAGAACATACTCTTCAGCATGTCTTGATTAAGGTAATTTAGTTCAAATTCTAGCCAGTCTTTGTCTGAGAACACTAAAACCTCTCTACTGTTGCAAATACATGGAAAATTTTTTACTTGAAATAGAATCTGGTAAATGTAGCTCCTCAAAGTTTCTCATGGTTTCCCTGTAAACAGTTGTTATTACCCAAGTCTCCCCACTCCATTCAATGCAGCACTGATTGTACAGCCTTGGTATCAGTTCTAGCAAACTAACAAAGTTTAATAACTCTGGATATCTACCTCCCACACACACATTTCCCAAGTATTTAGTTGGCAGCAAATGCTGCAGGATATGTTAAACTTAAACTTGCAAGAGAGGTTAGAATTGGAAAATACCCCTCTATATCTGCCTGGAGGTGAGATTCTTCAATGGAACATCACTGCAAAGCTAAGCACAGTTTCCAGTTGAGGAAATTTTACTTCTGAGAGTATAACTTTTGTACCTTCCAATCTAGATTCTTCTTACCCTTTCCTTCTCTTCTCCTCAACAAATTCTCCCTCAGTATGCTTTCTCAAGTTTCGTACGTGCTTTACAATGCTTTACAGAGGTTAAGACCAGGAAAACCTAAACAATCAATAAGGTGTTATGTCTGCCATTTAGAGTTTTGGGGTTTTTTTCCAGGAATTGGCTGGAATGTAGATTTCATAGATATTACTATGGAATATGAAAACACTTTGGAGTTTCAAGTTAGTTTAGAAGGGCTATACTATGTCATATGGTTTCTGACCTCACTATATTTAAAATATAATGGAACCCCATAGATGTGTTACCTATTTGGGAACCTGGATTAAGCTAGGTCATTAGGCACTCATACTTCCTAGGACTGAATCAATTAAGGAAGTGCCAAGGGGCAGACAGGGAAGTAGTTCCTATTTGGTAATAAATAGTGAGTTCTATGAAGCAGACTCTTTGGAGATTTGATTAGGTTTTCCTGGTCTTAACCTCTGTAAAGCATTGTAAAGCACGCACAAAACTTAAGAAAGCATACTGAGGGGGAATTTGTTGAGGAGAAGAGAAGGTAAGGGTAAGAAGAATCTAGATTGGAAGGTACAAAAGTTATACTCTCAGAAGTATTGATTGTACATTGCTGTGTGATAAACAGAGGAGTGGATTAAGCTAAATCAGAAAAAGGCACTCTTATTCTGGAATAAGAGTGTTCACTCAGCCCTGGTCTACATTACAGGGTTAGGTCAAATTTAGCCGCGTTAGGTGGATTTTAAAATGAATGCATCTACACAACCAACTCTGTTCCATTGACCTAAAGGGATCTTAAAATAGACTTCTGTGATTCTCCCCGGCGACGGGAGTAGTGCTAAAATTGACCTTGCTGGGTCAAATTTGGGGTCGTGCAGATGCAGTTTGATGGTATTGGCCTAAAAGGAGCTATCCCAGAGTGCTCCAATGTGACTGCTCTGGACAACGCTTTGAACTCTGATGCACTAGCCAGGATCACAGTAAAAGCCCCAGGAAATTTTGAATTTCATTTCCTGTTTGGTCAGCGTGGCGACCTCAGCAGCACAGGTGACCATGCAGTCCCCTCAGAATCGCAAATGAGCTCCAGCATGCACCGAAAGGGAGATACTGGATCTGACTGCTGTATGGGGAGAAGAATCTGTGCAGGTCGAACTCCAATCGAAAAGAAGAAATGCTAATATATATGCCAAAATCGCACAGGGCATGGTGGAGAGAGGCTACAACATGGACACACAGCAGTGCCGCGTGAAAGTTAAGATGCTCAGGCAAGCCTACCAAAAGACAAAGGAGGCAAATGGTTGCTCCAGGTCAGAGTCCCATACATGCCGCTTCTATGATCAGCTGCATGGCATTCTAGGAGGGGACCCTACCACCACGCCACCACTGTCCGTGGACACCTGCAAGGGGGGAGTCTCACACAACAGGGAGGAGGATTTTGTGGATGAGGAAGAGGAGGAGGAGAATGAGCAGCAGCCAAATGCAGAATCCATTCTCCCCAGCAGCCAGGACCTTTTCATCACCCTGGAGCCAATAACCTCCCAAGGTGGGATCCCTGACCCTGAAGCTGCAGAAGGCACCTCTGGTGAGTGCACATTTGTAACTATAGTACAGGATTTAAAAGCAATAGTGTTTAATATTTGATTTGCCCTGAAGAATTGGGATGCATTCGCTGCCAGTACAGCTACTGGAAAAGTCTGTTATCGTGTCTGGGGATGCAGCGGGAATCCTCCAGGGACATCTCTATGAAGCTCTCCTGGAGGTACTCTGAAAGCCTTCGCAGAAGGTTTCTGGGGAGGGCTGCCTTATTTCGTCCTCCATGGTAGGACACTTTACCACACCAAGCCAGTAGCAAGTAGTCTGGAATCATTGCAGCACAAAGCATTGTATCGAACACTCCTGGGTTTTGGTCTCATTCAAGCAACATTCGATCTATATCTTTCTGTGTTAGCCTCAGGAAAGTGATATCATTAATAGTCACCTGGTTGAAATAGGGGAATTTTTATAAGGATTTTTGAAAAGGACCCTGTTCATGCTGGGTTGTTTGCGCTTGGCTAAAAGGGATCATCCTGTAGAATAGCCACATGGCGGTGGGAGGGGTAAAGGGATCATCCCAGAGAACAGCCACATGGCAGGGGAAGGGGTGAAGGGATCATCCCAGAGAATAGCCACGCGGTTGGGTGGGGGGAGGTGTGTGCTGCACATCCACCCGAAAACCGCAGCCCCTCCTTTTAAATGTGAAACCCAACCGACATTGCTTGCTCTGGGAAAGGAGGGCACTGCAGTTTGAAACCATTCCCACATGTTATGAAGGCGGAAGAAGCCAACCCCATGTACCAAAAGGCTTACCATGGCTGCCTGGAAATAGAATTCTGTTGTCCAGCTGTGTATGATATGTGTATGATATGTGTATGATATATATGATAATATAAAAGGCAAAATATGACCTTGTACCTAAAGCACATGTGCTGTTCTCTGTGAATTGCTTGATTCACTGTGAAAGAGTCTCCTTTTTGTTATCAGGAATGTATCATCTTAAATTTTACTCTCCCTTTTTATCTCCCCCAAGGTGCAAATGTTTCTATGCTCCCCCATCATCTCTGTCTCTGAGGTTATCACAGATTAGAAGGTGAAAAAAACGCACTCACGATGACATGTTTTCCGAGCTCATGCAATCCTCCGGCACTAATAGGGCACAGCTTAATGCATGGAGGCATTCAGTGGCAGAGGCCAGGAAAGCATTAAGTGAGCACGAAGAGCAGAGGCAGGAGGCAATGCTGAGGCTAATGGGGGAGAAAACGGACATGATGAAGCGTCTGTTGGAGCTTTAGGAAAGCCAACAAGAGCACAGACCCCTGTTGCATCCATTGTATAACGGCCTGCCCTCCCCCCCAAGTTCCATATCCTCCTCACCCAGAAGCCCAAGAACGCAGGTGGGGGAGGCTTTGGGCACCCAGCCACTCCACTCCAGAAGCCACTCTGTGGCCCAAGCAACAGAAGGCTGTCATTCAAACAGTTTTGATCTGTAGTGTGGCTACAATATGCAATATGGCCTTGTCCTTCCCTCCTACCGCACCCAGGCTACCTTGTCAGTTATCTCACTTTTTTTTAATTAATAAAGAAAGAATGCATGGTTTCAAAACAATAGTTACTTTATTTCCTTTGCCATCTGTGATCAAAGAGGGGAGGGTGGTTGGCTTACAGGGAATTAAAATCAACAAAGGGGGCGGGTTTGCAGCAAGGAGAAACACACACAGCTTTCACTCGTAGCCTAGCCAGTCATGAAACTGGTTTTCAAAGCCTCTCTGATGCGCAGCACGCCTAGCTGTGTTCTTCTAATCGCCCTGGTGCGTGGCTGCTCAAAATCGGCCGCCAGGCAATTTGCCTCAACCTCCCATCCCGCCATAAACGTCTCCCCCTTACTCTCACAGATATTATGTAGCACACAGCAAGCAGCAATGACAATGGGAATGTTGGTTGCACTGAGATCTAACCTAGTCAGCAAACAGCGCCAGTGAGCTTTTAAATGTCCAAAGGCACATTCTACCACCATTCTCCACTTGCTTAGCCTAAAGTTCAACTGCTCCTTACTACTGTCCGGGCTGCCTGTGTATGGTTTCATGAGCCATGGGAGCAAGGGGTAGGCTGGGTCCCCAAGGATAACTATTGGCATTTCAACATCCCCAATGGTAATTTTCTGGTCTGGGAAGTAAGTCCCTTCTTGCAGCTGCTCGAACAGGGCTGAGTTCCTAAAGATGCGAGGGTCATGCACCTTTCCCGGCCATCCCACACTGATGTCGGTGAAACGTCCCTTGTGATCCACCAGTGCTTGCAGCACCATTGAGAAGTACCCCTTGTGGTTTATGTACTGGTTGGCAAGGTGGTCCAGTGCCAAAATAGGGATATGTGTTCCGTCTATCACCCCACCACAGTTAGGGAACCCCATTGCAGCAAAGCTATCCAGTATGACCTGCACATTTCCCAGAGTCACTACTCTTGATAGCAGAACATCAGTGATTCAACTGGCTACTTGGATCACAGCAGTCCCCACAGTAGACTTGCTGTCAAGGTTCTTTCCCCACTCTGAACTCTAGGGTACAGATGTGGGGACCTGCACGAAAAACCCCCTAAGATTATTTTTACCAGTTTAGGTTAAAACTTCCGCAAGGTACAAACTATTTTACCTTTTGCCCTTGGACTTTATTGCTGCCACCACCAAGCGTCTAATAAACATATAACTGGGAAAGAGCCCACCTGGAAACGTCTTCCTTCCACCCCCAAAATCCTCCCAAACCCTGCACCACCTTTCCTGGGGAAGACTTGATAAAAATCGTCACCAATTTGCATAGGTGAACACAGACTCAAACCCTTGGATCTTGAGAACAATGAAAAAGCAATCAGGTTCTTAAAAGAAGAATTTTAATTGAAGAGAAAAGTAAAAGAATCACCTCTGTAAAATCAGGATGGTAAATACCTTTCAGGGTAATCGGATTCAAAACATAGAGAATCCCTCTAGGCAAAACCTTAAGTTACAAAAAGACACAAAAACAGGAATATACATTCCATTCAGCACAGCTTATTTTATCAGCCATTTAAACAAAACAGAATCTAACGCATATCTAGCTAGATTACTTACTAAATTCTAAGACTCAGTTCCTTTTCTGTTCCTGGCAAAAGCATCACACAGACAGAGAAAACCTTTGTTTCTCCCCCACTCCAGCTTTGAAAGTATCTTGTCTCCTCATTGGTCATTTTGGTCAGGTGCCAGCTTGGTTATCCTAGCTTCTTAACCCTTTACAGGTGAAAGGGTTTTTCCTCTGGCCAGGAGGAATTTTAAAGGTATTTACCCTTCGCTTTATATTTATGACACTTGCCCACTCCAAATTGATTCCCGACTGACTGGTAGCAGTCAGGTGTTGCAAGCTTCCACAGGGCTATCGCCACTCGCTTCTCAACTGTCAGGGCAGCTCTCATCTTGGTATTCCTGCGCTTCAGGGCAGGGGAAAGCAACTCACAAAGTTCAAGGAAAGTGGCCTTACACATGTGAAAGTTCTGCAGACACTGTGAATCATCCCATATCTGCAACACTATGCGGTTCCACCAGTCTGTGCTTGTTTGCTGGGTCCAGAATTGGCGTTCCACTGTATCAACCAGCCCCACTGCCACCATGATGTCCGAATTGCCACAGCCCGTGCTTTCAGGAACGTGTGTGTCCATGTCCTCATCACAATTGTCCTTGTGCCGGTGTCTCTTAGACTGGTTCTGCACATACTCCAGGATAATGCACGAGGTGTTTACGATGCTCACCACAGCAGCGGTGAGCTGAGTGGGCTCCATGCTTGCCATAGTATGGCATCTGCATGGGTAACCCAGGAAAAAAGGCGCAAAATGGTTGCCTGCTGTTGCTTTCACAGAGGGATGGAGGGGCGACTGACAACACGTACCCAAAACCACCTTCAATAATGTTTTTGCCCCATTAAGCATTGGGAACTTAACCCAGAATTCCAATGGGCAGCGGAGACTGTGGGAACTGTGGGATAGCTACCCACAGTGCACTGCTCCGTAAGTCGATGCTAGCCACAGTATTGAGGACACACTCCGCCAACTTAATGTGCTTAGCGGGGACATACACAGTCAACTGTATAAAATCGATTTCTAAAAATCTACTTTTATAAAATCAACCTAATTTCATAGTGTAGACATACCCTCAGGCTCTTAAACAGAAAACAAGAGTTCTGGAATAATTATTCTGAAATAGGTACTTCAGTAAATTTCCAAATGTAGACAAGCCTAGAGTACATTCAGGTCACAGGAAAAAGACATAGAAGAGTGTCTTTGAGATCTGAAAGTAATTACTTTGAGACGAGATGTGTGAGGTAATATCTTTTATTGGACCAACTTCTGTTGGTGAGAGAGTAATTACTTTGTAAGTTCGAGTCATACTTAGAAGTAGTAAGTGTTCACATATTTAGTATTGAATAGCTTTGTAATTAACATGCAACTGCTCTGCCAGTGCGTAATACAGTACTTACCCGGGAAGCAAAACATGGTGTAAGTTCTCAGCTACTATAGAGAGGAGAGCTATATAAGACCTGGTGAAGGCAGGAGCAACTTCTAATTTCATTAATTCAGTGTGTAATTGCATAAATTATATGCACTGTAAAAATATTGTCCTGGACATTCTAGTAGTTATTCTGTGGCATTCTAGCTGATAGAAATACTGGAAGAAGAGCTCTGTGTATGCTCAGAAGCTTGTCCCTTTCTCCAACAGAAGTTGGTCCAATAAAATATATTACCTCGCTCACCTTGTCTCTCTAATATCTTGGGATCAACACGGCTACAACAACACTTCAAACAAATACCTCGTGATGTTTTTCTTTCAGCAACATATTTTGGACAAAATGTTTTACACCCCTAAGCAAGACTATTAAGACTATCTGTTAACAGGGATAAAGTCGAAGGACTGACATGTTACTGACTTTGCCATTGTGACCGTAGTAATATTTAGAGTGCAGCGTACTAAAAAGAAGTTTCCCTTGCAGTGATTAACATCATATGGAACTATTTTTAAAATCAGAGCAAATTATAATTTGTCTTTAACTGGCTATGAAATATATTTGTAAAGATTGCAAAATTATAGTCCATGGTTGTCTGTCAAATCTCTTGGAGGGGGTCGGGGGGCAGATCTTACTAATAATGTTAAGTCTTCCAGAAAATAGTCTCCTTGTTTAATTATGAAGATTTGAACTACACTAGATGCTATGTATAAAAAATACAGAAGAAATTAAATTGACGATGTATTGAGCTCAGCACCATTTATTTAGAGAAAACTGTCTTAATATTTTCCCCAAATTTGTAAAATGTGCCATGTCAAACATACCTAAATATAGACAGCCTATCATTCTTGGATAGCTGTGCATTAGTTTCCATGCTATTTGGTCAAATACTATGACAAGAATGTGAGACTTGCAAAGGAGACTAGTTTTTGGCTCATGTAATTGAGATTTTTATCAGAAAAACAAGAAAACTGGGAGGGAAACAACTTATTCATAATATTGTTCATATTATCCAACTATTGAAGCAGTATCTGTATGTCACCCCTCTACTCCCATCACACACATTAAAACTAAGCCATGAGTTAGAACAGTGCAGTTCTCAAATAGAGACCCATTGGTCTCATTTTACAGGTCCATATTTCTTCTTTAACTCCTATTCATTTGTAATTAGTTTTGGCCAGATTCTTTAGTATACTAATTAGTTTTTCAAGAATTCTAAGGTAGTCTCTTCTTTTTCACAGATGAAAGTTAATCACTGCCTTGGGCTCTGTTTAAACTGTGTTAGAGAAACCTGGATACATTGAATCATAGAATATCAGGGTTGGAAGGGACCTCAGGAGGTCATCTAGTCCAACCCCCTGCTCAAAGCAGGACCAATCCCAATTGGTGTTGCTATGCCATATAAATTGGCAGACTCAGAGAATTGGTAAGTGAGATCCCATGGGAAGCTAGTCTAATGGAAAAAAGAATTTACAAGTTTTGGGGAATTTATAAAGAGACATTATTAGGGGCACAGAAACAAATTATCCCAAAGCGTAGGAAAGATAGGAAGGTAAGAGACCACCCTGGCTTAACTGGGAGATCTTCAACAACCTGAAACTCAAAAAAGAGTCATACAAAAAGGGGACACCAGGTCAAATTATGAAGGAAGAATGTAATTTCCTCTCCCCTGCCCCCTGGCAAAGCATATAAGGACAATATTAGAAAGGACAAGATACAAAAGGAGATTTAATGAGCTAGGTACATAAAGAGTAACAAGAAAATGTTTTACAAATACATTAGAAGCAAGATGAAGGCCAAGGAAGAGTGAGAACAGGGTAGGCCCATTTACTCAACGAGGAGAGAAAGACAACAACAGAAAACACAGCAAAGGCCGAAGTGTTAAATGCCTTTTTTGTTTCAGTTTTTACCAAAAAGTTTAGCAGTGGTCGGACAACAAACATAGTGAATGTCAATTTAAGTGGGTAGGAGCTGAGGCTAAAATAGGAAAAGAACAGGTAAAGAATTACTTAGACAAATTAGATATTCAAGTTGGCAGGCCCTGATGAAGTGCATCCTAGAATACTTAAGGAAGTAGCTGAAGAGATGTCTGAGCCATTAGTGATTATCTCTGAGAACTGATGAAGGACGGGAAAGATCCCAGAGGACTAGAAAAGGACAAATATGGTACCTATCTATAAAAAGGGGAATAAGGACAAACCAGGGAATTATAGATCAGTCAACTTAAATTCAGTACATAGAAAGATAATGAAGCAAATACTCAAACAATCAATTTGTAAGCACCTAGAAGATAATAAGGTGACAAGTAATAGTCAACATGGATTTTTTCAGAAAAGATCATATCAAACCAACCTAATATCCTTCTCTCACAGGATAACAAAACTTATGGATAGAACGGAAGCAGTAAATGTGATCTATCTTGACTTTAGTAAGGCTTTTGTTACTGTCTCACATCACCTTCTCATAAATAAACTGAGAAATGTAGCCTAGATGAACCTACTATAAGGTGGGTGCACAAATGGTTGGCAAGCCGTACAAAGAGAGTAGTTATCAATAGTTCACACTCAAGATGGAGGGGGATACTGAGTGGGGACCTGCAGGGATCTGTCCTCAGTCTGGTTCTATTCAATATCTTCATAAATCATAGAATCATAGAATATCAGGGTTGGAAGGGACCTCAGGAGGTCATCTAGTCCAACCCCCTGCTCAAAAGCAGGACCAATCCCCAATTAAATCATCCCAGCCAGGGCTTTGTCAAGCCTGACCTTAAAAACTTCTAAGGAAGGAGATTCCACCACCTCCCTAGGCAATGTATTCCAGTGTTTCACCACCCTCCTAGTGAAAAATTTTTCCTAATATCCAACCTAAACCTCCCCCACTGCAACTTAAGACCATTACTCCTTGTCCTGTCCTCTTCCACCACTGAGAATAGTCTAGAACCATCCTCTCTGGAACCACCTCTCAGGTAGTTGAAAGCAGCTATCAAATCCCCCCCCATTCTTCTCTTCTGCAGACTAAACAATCCCAGTTCCCTCAGCCTCTCCTCATAAGTCATGTGTTCCAGACCCCTAATCATTTTTGTTGCCCTTCGCTGGACTCTTTCCAATTTATCCACATCCTTCTTGTAGTGTGGGGCCCAAAACTGGACACAGTACTCCAGATGAGGCCTCACCAATGTTGAATAGAGGGGGACGATCACGTCCCTCAATCTGCTCGCTATGCCCCTACTTATACATCCCAAAATGCCATTAGCCTTCTTGGCAACAAGGGCACACTGCTGACTCATATCCAGCTTCTCGTCCACTGTCACCCCTAGGTCCTTTTCCGCAGAACTGCTGCCTAGCCATTCGGTCCCTAGTCTGTAGCTGTGCATTGGGTTCTTCCGTCCTAAGTGCAGGACCCTACACTTATCCTTATTGAACCTCATCAGATTTCTTTTGGCCCAATCCTCCAATTTGTCTAGGTCCCTCTGTATCCTATCCCTGCCCTCCAGCGTATCTACCACTCCTCCCAGTTTAGTATCATCCACAGATTTGCTGAGAGTGCAATCCACACCATCCTCCAGATCATTTATGAAGATATTGAACAAAACCGGCCAAATGAACCAGAACCAAAACCAAAAAAATGATTTGAATAATAGCATAGAGAGTACACTTACGAAGTTTGTGTGCAATACCAAGATGGGAGGGGTAGCAAGTGCTTAGGAGGACAAGATTAAAATTCAAAATGATCTTGACAATCTGGAGAAATGGTCTGAAACAAATAGGATGAAATTCAATAAGGACAAATGCAAAGTACTACACTTAGGAAGGAATAATCAATTGCGCAAAATACGAAGTGGGAAATGACTACCTAGGAAGGAGTACTGCATAAAAGTATCTGGGGGGTTCTAGTGAATCACACACTCAATATGAGTCAACAATGTAATACTGTTACAAAAAAAGCAAACATGAGACACAAGCAGTAATTCTTCCACTCTACTCAGCACTGATAAGGCCTCAACTGGAATACTGTGTCCAGTTCTGGGCACAACACTTTGGGAAAGCTTTGGACAAACTGGGGAAAGTCCAGCAGAGAGCAACAAAAATGATGAAAAATCTAGAAGACATAACATATGAAGAAAGACTGAAAAAAGGGGGTTTGTTTAGTCTGGAGAAGAGAAGACCAAGGTGGGGGGGAGGGAGGACATAAAAGGTTGTTATAAAGAGAAGGGTGATAAATTGTTCTCTTTAACCACTGAGGACAGTAAGGGGCTTAAATTGCAGCAAGGGAGATTTAGGTGAGACATTAGGAAAAAATTCCTAACTGTCAGGGTAGTTAAGCACTGGAACAAATTACCTAGGGAGGTTATGGAATCTCTGTTGTTGGATGTTTTTATGAATAGGTTAGACAAACACCGGTCAGGGATGGTCTAGGTAATATTGAGTTTTGCCTCAGAGTAGGAGACTAGACTAGATGACCTATCAAGGTCCCTTCCAGTCCTACATTTCTATGATTCTATGTATGTGTAAATTGTCTTAGGAGTTGGCTTTATGAAAGAGAAACACTTGGTGGGGGACGGTTTCTTAATTTTTGGACTTCACTCTGCTTTGGAGGATAGTCGGCAAAGCTGAATTCAGAGAAATTATTCCATATTATACCTGACTCTAGCTGCTGCTGTCAGCTTCTATGAGGGCTGGAACGTGGAACCCAACACACATGGTGTTGGTGCTAAAATTATAGGGAAAACATTGGGAGTGGGTGTTTACTGCAGTTTCAGCTGTAGCTGTGATATCAGTGGTAACTACAGTGATTCTAGAGTCCTCTTTCACTGACACAGTGCAATGAAGACTATGCAGGATGGGCCACTTGCTTCTGAGCTGTTGACCTCTTCTTGCTTGTTCTCTTTTGAATACGTTTTGTTTTGGTTGTTTTCAGTAAAAGAACCATTTCCTCCAGTTGGCAAGTTCAAGCTGCTCTTTGAAAAGGAATGTTATAAAATCATCTGCTGTGCTAGGAACACAGCTTAGAGGTTTATGAAAAACTAGGATTTAATAGCCATTACTGTTCTTTGGATTCTAGTAGTTGGATTTGTTCCCTCTCAAACAGGAGATGGAAGTCATGTAGGCCCAACACCCCTCGAAGTAAGAATAAATATTTGGTAAAAAATTCAGGAATAATGAATCCTGTAGTGTTTCTTTCATATTTATTTTTACAGCACCCGCATGTGTGCTAGGCATATTGTGGAACTTAAATTATGAGCACTAGTTCCTTTAAAAAACAAAACAAACACAAAAACTTCCAGTACAGAGAAACCCTTTTATTCCTTGCCAATTTATCTTAGTTGAGGGGGGAAAAATCTAGGAATAATACTTGTGTTGGATGATGCCAAACTAGATCTCTTAGAATATCAATAAATGTTCATTGTTTTTTGGGATGGGGTGGGGTGTGGAGGGAAGTGTATTGCTTCAAGATTAATACTTTTCATCAGTGCCCTTGATTAAGGGCCAAAACATGGGCTATTGAAGCCAATGGGTATTTTGCCATTGACTTTAAAGAGATTAGGCTATAGCATTAGAGGCGTAAATTTCTAATTCAATTAAAACAACTCTTTTTCAGTACAGTACAAGGCATTGAAATAATTTATAATGTAAAAGTGCTGCGTTTTAAAAATCTCTTTTACTATATTTGGATGAAGAGATTCCAAGACTATTTAGTACTCTATTTGTAAAGCTCTGCACGCACCTCTAATTTAGTGAGCATGATGGCAATAATGTGTCCATTTTTAGTGCCTTCCTTCAATTGGTTTGTTGCCCAGAACCAGGGAAACTACAGTATGGAAAATTGGCATCAAGTGTAAATGTGACTAACAAAACTGTAGCCACAGTCCTTATTTTTGCTCTTACTGTGTGCTAAGACAAAATAGGATTTAGTATTAGGAAATTCAAACTGGAATTTATGACAGACACAACAAACACCACCACCAGATTAGTAAACTCCTGGGTCACTTAGTGTAACTAGCCATGTTCCTTAGATTTAACAGAACAACTGGGATTGTGTGCGTGTAACTGAGAGGAGCACTTGTCCCACTCTGGACAGTACTCTATAGAGGTCAACGCTATTTGTTTTTTACAGCCTAAACAAGCCATCCAGAAGTGTGGCCAGTTGCACAAGATAATTGGAAAAAGGCCAGGTCTCAGAGTTTGTCAGGCTTTAAATATTTTTGAAAATTTTGGAGAACGTCCCTTTTAGAATAAAAACTGCATGAACTCCACTTTAATGCATTTTTGGTAAAATCTAACTTTATCCAGAATTATCTGCCTTTCTGAACTATGGCAGTTTGAAACTACTCCTAACAGATATTCTGATTCAATGTACAGAACTCGAGTTGTCTTTGAGTCAGAGTTTACTTTAGGAATGGAAGCTGCCAATCAACCTGTGATAAAAGTCTTAAATACAAAGTAGGGCCAGGAGGTTGCCTGTCTTATACTCTCTCTCACTGCCTAGACCATTCATATCTTTGTGATTTTTAAAAAATTGGTAAAGTGTGGCTCCAGTCAAAATCATCTACTTAGGTGCAGAGAAATGTAACCATTCTCAAATATATTGTTGAAATAGAAACATTTTCAAAGATCTAAGCTCTTCGCAGAAGACACCCCCTCCTATCAATGGTAAAAGTCGGGTTTGTTTGTTTTTTAAATTATTTGACCAGTTAGCTAAAATGATCTGAGGCTGGAAGGGAACCACAAATCACACTGTCATTTACAGTAAATGCAATAGCAAGGTTAGCTAGTTTCTCCCACTTCAGGCATTCCCTCTCTTCCCCACCCCCAACTGGACTTGTATGGTGCCAACCCACTTGTGGTAGAACTGTAGAAATTCTGGTGCAACTTGTTGTCCTGTTCCTCCCCTCCCACAAAAGTAAAATCTAAACTGCAAAGCAAACTTGTAAATGTCTTGCTAGGATTCCCATTTTTAACTTGAGGTAAAATTGCAATTTTCCCCAACAGCAGGTCAAGGAATTCTCATGTATTTCTGAAGAGGAAATAACCTCAAAAATTACCCAAGATGTAGTTTAGATTCCGACTGGGAAATAAAGTTGCTTCATGCATTTGCTCTGCTGCTGATGCTGTTAAATCTCGTGTAAATGATTTGCAGCTAAGAAATTTTAAATATAGGCATTCAGCACTGAAAAAGCCCATGTCTCTGCGGGGGGGGAGGGGGGGCTGCTTTTTTAAAGTCTTTGATTAAACTGAAAGTAACGTCTGAAAACATTTATTTCCTTCACATCATTGTGGCAATTTTGTTGTGTCATTCCTCCTTTTACCTTTTTAATTTGTAATTACTGTTGTATAAACCAGGAAACAAACTTTGAATTTAACAGGGCTCGCCTCTGTCCTAGTGTAGTCTATGATGTTAGCACATTTCTGAAAATAGATTTTTGTTGTTGCTTTTTAAATCTTCAAAACTACAGCTGCCAGCATTATGTGAATTCCAAATATAGTAGCTAATTTAAAAAAATCTAAGTAGATTTCTTTCTTAAATACAGGAGACTCTGCATGTCTTCATTTAGATGATGCAACATTTCATAATTAGCTTTTTCCTTCCTTCCTTTCTCCAGCTTTAAAGAGTAGTGACTTACTTTCAATTACTGCTTCCGATTGTTTGAATGGCAAAGGTGTGGCTGCTAAATAAGTGTCTTCCCTTTAAAAAAATCATGATTATTAATGCAAATTTGTGGTTATTTATGAGGAATAGCTTCTAACTGTACAGATGTGGTGGTGTTTTTAAAGGCACAGAAACCTTGTATACTGAACTAATTTCATTTAAATATACTTAACATGGCAATGAGAGCCTGCTGTAAACTTCAGCCTGCCACAATCTGTTCTGAATCTGCACACGGCAGTCCAGAGTTCTGCTGTTTTAAGATGGAGCCTGACTTTTAAACTCTGCTGCCATACACACATCCTTATACGACAATGAGAGCCACTCCACACAATAGGATATGATATCTGGAGGATATTATAAATGGGTAAAGGGAAAATATGGGATGCTGTATCCTTGTCTCTTGAGGGGTTGGTAGAACAGGGCCAGATTGAACCTATTTTCAGATGACTGAATTTCTGTCACTGGCGAGAGTGAGCAAACATGATTAGCATTGGAAGGCAAATTAAAGAGAGAATCTCCAAAAATGCATCGTCCCAGGCATGAGCAATGAGGTTTCTCTACCTTTGCCAAGTAAGAAGTGGCCCAAACCTGTTGAATTTAATGGGAATTCTGCAAGGATCAGGCCCTCTCTGTGTCAAGATCAGGCATTTAGCAAGTTTCTGCTGATTTCATAACTTTGATAGACACAGTGTGAACCTTACTGATGTCCTCACTCCAGATTTATTATCTTTACAAAGACCTTTGTCTAATTTATAATTATCATTAACCATCGTTATTTCTTAGTGCAGATTTGTAACTTTGCATATGAAGATTACTTTTAATAGCTGACAAATCTAACTCGAACAGGTTGTTAAACTACTTTTGGCAGGGGAGCAGGAAGTTATAGCATCTATAATTGAAGGTGGAACACTTTCCTTTGGTAAAGAATAGCTGCATCTCAGAGTGGGTTTCATGTCTGCGGTGGCTGTGATCCCTCTATATACAGGGCTTGATTCTAGGCTGTGGTCCCTGGTGATGGGACGTAAACTCAAAGCCTGGTTCAGTGACTCAAGTCAATCAGATATCACTCTGCCAGCAGGCCAGCTGGTACAGCTCAAAGTGGGTAGGGCACGAGGCCAGGGAATCCAGTGAATTCCCAGGCAGCCTGCTGGTGGTCCTCCTATGGTGCTCCTGCCATCTCTGTGGTGGAGGACGGAGATGGTACTTCCTGCACTCCCCCTGTGGGAGAGAGAATCCTTCCTTGGGTTCAACTGCCCCAGTGCTCATGAGTCTGTAAGGCTTTTGGAAATCATTCATTTTGTATAATATGTGCATATCCTATATTTCATATAATATATGATATATTGCAGAGTAATATAGTATTTTTAGTACTGACATGGTATAATCATTAAATGGGCAATTTTTGCAACGTGATTATAGAAAATACCTTCAAGCCAAATTTAATATGAACATTTGTCAGAATGAGCCTGTAAGACTGGATATAAAGGAATGAACACATACCAAATTGTTCTGATGAACAGAAATTACCTTCTGAAGTAATGTGAACTTGGGATGACTTTTTACTCTTTGTGTAATGAAGGGGAAATGGTTCATTTCTGCTCTTTTAACAGATGCTGCCTTTGAATTGTAAAAAGAAAGGGGGAAAAACACAGATAATGATTTCCAGTGAAGCCCAATTTGTTAAAAGGCACAATTAAGCTTTGAGATAAATGATTTAGCTTTTAAAACAGTGAGAGTAAAAGAATTAAACTCTATTCATAACCTCTGCCTGTAGGGCAGCTTTTTGGCTTCCTTAAAATAAAGCATTGTGCAATCCAAAATTCTATTTCATGTTTGTATTCTGTATCTCTTAAACTGTATATCTGCAGTGACAGCTATTTTGCATCCATTTTAGGGCAGGTTATCTTATTTGAGTCAATGGGAGAAATTTCTTCTTCTGAGAAGTTAAGCATGTTGCTATAGCTACTGAGCTTGTGGCTCTAGTAGGATTTTTTTTCACCAATTTTCTAACATAATTGTTAAAGAAGGCTATTATTTCCTGTAATGTTCTGGTGCTGAGGCTCCTTGGAAGATGTATTTTTTCTTCCTGCTAACATAGGAGAATATGCATATATGCCACTTGCATGTGAATATATACAGGCATCAAATGCAAAGAGTAGATGCACAGCAAACATTGCTTCTTAACCTGTGTTTATTTGAGAGAGCTCTCTTGATTTTCTACCTGTTTTAGTTTGGGGACAAAACTCTATTCTAGGCTTCAGGACAATAAATTATAATAAATGATACTATAAAAGGTGGCTTATGTATCCACCGTATGTTGAAAGTGTGCTGTTGAAAATAGCCTCTCATGTATAAATGTCTGTACTACAATTAAAATAGATGCACTAGTAAAAGGCTTACTACCAAATATGAATTGCATATTTTTATGTACATGTTTAAAATGGTCCTGTGCACTTTGAAAACAAGTCTCCTAGTCTGCTGAGCATTTCCTAATTTAGAAAGATGACTTCTCATCCTTAGTCTTACCTACAGCAATTTCCACACTTTTTCTTGAGTCTCCATCTGCAGTAGCATCCCAGCTCTGTTAGCAAATCCCTACTTCTTAAAAGACTTTGCTGATGTGGGTTGTGGTTATGAAACCCTTGTTCATTATGGAAAGAGGCTGATTGATGCAAATAGTCCCACTGATTTAGGAAATACTCACTGGACTACAAAGCTGTCATCCAAATGTGTGTTCATGGCCACTTCAAATGTGTACATAAAAATGTGGTATTTGTATTTAGCAGTAGTTACTTTATTAATGCATAGAACTTGAGTTGCTGTACAGAATTTTGTTCACAGATTTCACTGGTAGCATTCTCATAGGTGCTCAAGGTGAGTGTGATTGTCATGGTTTATATACTATGTCCTGTAAGGCAATATGGCATCTGTGTGTTTAACAGGTCATAGTGGACCTCCTAGTTGGAAATGGAAATGGAACCTTGGAGCTAACTTCTGTGATAAGAACAGAATGGCAGATGTCAACTGTTAATAGCTTTCTCTCAGGCAGCTGTAATCTGAGGTGAAGGGAGATGCTATAACTGGAAAGACAAGATTTGTGGTTGTAAACCTATATTGAAAGATATTTAGGTGACTAAAGACATAGACAGGCACCTGGAGGGATTTTTAAAAGTGCCTAAGTGAGTTAGGTGCCCAACCTGCTTAGGTGGTTTTGAAAAATCTTACAAGGTACCTGTCTGCCTCTTTAAGCACCTAATCCTTTGTAAACCTGGCCCCTTCTCAAATGCTGCTGAAATCTCTAACAATAATCCTGCAGTGGCTCTCACAGCAGTGGGATTGTCTGTTATTTGCTGGACCTAAGTGGCTGGGATAACAGAATATGTTACTGTTGTGCCACTTGGGAAGATGTACATTTATTCTTTACACAAGTTTTATTCAAGTCAGATTAACATGCAATTTAGACAGCAAGAGCTGTGTTACCGATTGATTTTATATGGGAGTTCATAACTTTGTGATACAAATTATATGTAGGCTATCAATATTGTGATGCTATTGGATAATATTTGGGAGATGTTTGAGGAGCAATGTTTTAAGTGGTTACAATCAAATAAAAATACTGAGAGAAAATGTGGGATGGCATCAGACACTCCCTTAAGGGTTGTGACTAAGAACAAGTGAGGAATGCAAGTTGATCATTAAATATTTAGCACCATCACTGTGCCCAGTGCTGTGCCAAATGTTGAAGACCAATCCCTACACTAGGGAAATGCCAGTATAAGGGCCCAGTCATGCAAACCCCTCTTAGATGGTGCTCACTTATGTGAGCCAGGGGTGTTGAGATTTTATAAGTGCCCTCTACAGTGGTATGGGAGAGGCCTCCTAGCATGGCTTCCACTTAGCCTGCAAAGTGTTGAGCTAGTGTATCCATCACTGAATTACACTGAGACTTCAATGCCCTCTGTGCTTCAACTTGCTACTGAATTCAGAACTTTGATTTTAGTAAACTCCCACCAATCTTGCATGCAGATACACAGAATGGTATATAGGAATGGTAATCTGTTAGGACATTATTTTCAGAGGACAGTTAGGGTAAATAAAGATCTTTCTTCCTTCACATTTTTGCCAAGGAGTACAGTTCTTCTTCGAGTAGTGTCCCTATGGGTTCTCCGCTTTGGGTCACATGCACACCTCGAGCCCTTGAGATTTGCTGTTAACACTGTTCATTTGACCCATGCATGCACTCTATACAATCTTGTGATACACACCGAGGGATATAAGGCCATGTGGGCCAACCACCTTCAGTGCCTTCTCTTCTGCCTCAGCCTGAGATGGAGCTATAGTATGTCAACCTTGGGCATGCCTCAGTGTGTTTTGCAATAGTTCCGTATTAGTTTAGTGTTAGTTCTTGTTAGTATAGAATTAGTTAGATAGTAGTGAGAGGTTTGGATTTTTTGCTCTGCTTTCCCCCCCTTTTTTTCTGGGAAGCTTATTTGGCCTGGTCGGGTATGCCTGGTTCGCCAGGTTTCAAATGCTGCCTCTCTTGTCAGGAGGCTGTCCCGCTCAGCAGTGGGCATGCTGCGTGTATCCATTGCTTGAGAGAGTCCCTTATCTCTCAAAAGTGTAAGTTTTGCCTGGCTCTCAAATCTAGAGCACGGAAGACTTGGGAGACCAAATTGAAGCTTCTGATGATGGTGTGCTCTCTTTGACCTGCTTCCAAGTCAAGTCAGAATGCCCCCCTCGTCCTGTACATCTGTCTCTGGGCAGATCCAGTGCCTCTTCCACCTTTGCTAAGGTCCCACCTAAGGAGTGGAAGACTTAGGAGGGCTCAGGGAAAATTCCAAAGAAGAGATTAGTCTTCTACCACAAGGAGCTAGGTCCCCAAAGGCCCCAATCTCCTGTAAAGTCTATGGTATTGGAGGCCTTGACTTCTCAGCTTGGTACTATGGAGGCAAAGGACTCTTCCTCTGGTACCGGTGGAGCCAGCAGATCCCAGAGCTTTTGCAAGAAATACAGCTCCAACAGGCCCCCAGTACCATCTGTGAAGGGCAGGGAGGCCTAGACATAGACTCCTCTACATCTACATCAGACTTACCAATGATGCCTTTTCACTCGACTGCATCAATACTGGCAAAATCCAAGTGCCAGACACTTTTGCCTTGGTGCCTACGTGCTCCAGATCAATGTTACCATCCACCTCAACTGCTGCATTGGTCCACTCGGAACAGCAGGAATTCCGCTACTCCAGGGACCTGTAAGTGCTAGATGAGCCGGGCTCCAGCTGTTAGTCCCAGCCAGACTGCGGAGGGGCAGGACTTCCTCTTCTCCTGCATGGCTGCTTTCAGGGGGAGATCAGACCCACCTCCGGGTACTTCCCCCTGCTGCAGGAAGCTCTGAGGCTGCTGCCTTCAGAGCCCAGCTCTGAAAGCTGTGCAGAAGTGAGGGTGGTAATCCTGCAACCCCCCTACAACAGCTTTGCAACCCCCCCGACCCTCTTTTGGGTTGGGACCTCCACATTTACAATGCTGTGAAATTTCAGATGTAAACATCTAAAAACATGAAATGGACTAATTTAAAAACCCTCTGGCCATGAATTGACCAAAATGGACTGTGAATTTGGTAGGGCCCTACTTATGAAGAAGGTGGCTGACACTTGCAGATACTTCCTGAAGAGTCTCACAACACAAGCTTCTGGACATTCTGCATTCGGCAGCACCCACCCAGATTGCATTACCCGTTAATAAAGTGCTCCTGGTTCCAGCAAAGACTGTATGGCAAACTCTTGCAACCATCCCACAAACTTTGGAACATAAGGATGAGAAATATTATGCCCCTCACCCGGACTCAGAATTTTTGTTTTCCCACCTGCCAATTAATTCCCTGGTGGTGAATGCCATAAATGAGCATGTTAAGCAGCATTACTGAAGGTCTACACCTTATTATAAGGATTAGAAGAGGTTAGACCTATTTGGGAGAAAGGTGTATTCATCTGCAACTCTCCAATTTTGGATTGCAAACTATCAGGCAATCAGGGCCAACTATAACTTCACAAATTAAAACAAGCTTGTAATCTTTATTGAACATCTTCCACAGGAGCATAGAGAACACTTCCAGGCCATCATTAAGAGGATCAGTTATTAGACTGAGCCTCTCTCCAAACATCCTTCGATGCCACGGACACTGCCACTAGATCCATCTCCACAGTGGTGGCTCCAACTGTCGGGGTTCCTGAGAGAGGGACAGAACATTGCTGAGGACCTCCCGTTTGATTGCCAGAAGCTCTTCATGGGGACTGTGGACAGGTAGTCCTGAACACACAAAAAGACTCGAGGGCCACGTTGAGATCTCTGGATATATACACTTCTATGAACAAGAGGAGATTTAGCAGGTCTCAAACTGTGCAGAAATTGCACCCAGCCTGGTTACCTGGATTTTATAGAACCACTGAACCCTCTAGAGAGAGAGAAATTCCAGAGGAAAAGAGCTTCTCACCCTCCTTCAATAAGTACCCAGTCATAATTGAAAACAGCAATTTTGACACGTTGGTCGAGGGCTCAACTCCTCTCTCACCTCTACTTTGCAAGCTGAAAACTTTCACCCACCTTTCCACTTTTGGAGATTGTCTTTCCCATTTCGAGGAGGCCTGGTGTGGTGTGTACAACTGACAAGTGAGTTGTGGAGGTTATAACTTTGGGCTACACCATCCACTTTATGTCCTTCCCTCCCTCCCACCGCCCTTCCCCATCCCTCTTCAGGCCCATGTAGCAGCTCTGCATACCTCAGATACTGGAATGTTTCTTAGTATAGCTGTGGAAATTGCCTGTGATCTGGTAGAGTGTGCTATTATCCTTTGGGGAGGTAAAGCACCAGCTGTATCATAGAAGCAGTAATTCTATCCAGGGATCCACCTTGAAAGCCTCTGCGAAGAAATCATGGACCTCTTGTATCTTTCAGTGATGGAGATAAACAGTCTAGGTGATTTCCAAATTTGCTTGGTCCTATCCAGGTAAGAGGTCAATGCCCATCTTGCATCTAATATATAATAGGAAGTCTCATGCTGAGATTTATTTGGTTTAGGGAAAAATACCAGTAGATGAATAGACTGGTTAAGATGGAAATCTGACAGCACTTTGGGTAAGAATTTTGGGTGCAGCCATAAGGAGACTTTGTTCTTGAACAGTGCGGGGTGGGGGAGTGTCTGTCATCAAGGCCCTAACCTCCTCAACCTTGTGGGCTGACATAATAGCTACTAGAAAAACTAGAAATGTAAGTGAAGCAAAGAGCAGATTACCATAGGTTTAAACACTACACTTTGGTCCACACTGTCTGATCTGAGGCAGCACTTGGTTCTGTTATACTGTTGTCAATCTTGGACTTGATTCCAAAGCTTCCTGCTCCATGTGGGGATGCTGCTCGTTATTGGATTGAGGTTCACATACTCAACAGCTGAGTCTAACAAATATTTATTAAGGCAAAACACTCAGCAAGTAGTGATCAATTATTTACAAGGAGGAAGCTCATTAAGATGATCTCACCAAAGTTGCCTCCCACACCGGACAATACAGCTTCAACTTCCCTTTGTCACACACACTTGTTTTTATAACTTTTTGTTCACTTTTTTTATATATGGATTAGCCCCTCATTTCCATGTTAA
Source organism: Lepidochelys kempii (assembly GCF_965140285.1). Lineage (NCBI taxonomy): Eukaryota > Metazoa > Chordata > Testudines > Cheloniidae > Lepidochelys > Lepidochelys kempii. Next base: position 17,055,016 of record NC_136394.1, on the reverse strand, counting down.
CACTCCTCCACCATTATTACAGATTTAGTGTTAATTCAAAGTATTCTTTTCTAGTTACTGTATCTTTTCTTGTTCTCATAAACATGATTGCTCTGCTATTCTTACACATGCGCAACACTAAACATGATTATTCTGAAGTTTCTTACATGTACACAGTTCTACTTATGCTGTTAAACATCAGAACAGAATCTTTTTAAAATCCACAGCAGGCTTCTTTCAGGCCTAAATATGCCTTCACTCCCAACACTTGGGAGTCACCTGAAATGGAGCATCCATAGGAACACTACTTGAGGGTTACAAAGAGGTGACTTACCTTGTGCGGTAACTTTTGTTCTTTGAGATGTGTGTCCCTATGGGTGCTCCTCTTTCACCTCTCCTTCGAACTATTCTTTGTTGTACATTCCGATAGAGAAGGAACTGCATGCAGTTTGCCTTTGCAGCCTTATATACCCTCAGTGTGCAGCATAAGGTTGCATAGAGCGCATGTGTCATAAATATAAAGGGAAGGGTAAACCCCTTTGAAATCCCTCCTGGCCAGGGGAAAGCTCCTCTCACCTGTAAAGGGTTAAGAAGCTAAAGGTAACCTCGCTGGCACCTGACCAAAATGACCAATGAGGAGACAAGATACTTTCAAAAGCTGGGAGGAGGGAGAGAAACAAAGGGTCTGTGTGTCTGTCTATATGCTGGTCTTTACCAGGGATAGACCAGGAATGGAGTCTTAGAACTTTTAGTAAGTAATCTAGCTAGGTATGTGTTAGATTATGATTTCTTTAAATGGCTGAGAAAAGAATTGTGCTGAATAGAATAACTATTTCTGTCTGTGTATCTTTTTTGTAACTTAAGGTTTTGCCTAGAGGGGTTCTCTATGTTTTTGAATCTAATTACCCTGTAAGATATCTACCATCCTGATTTTACAGGGGGGATTTCTTTATTTCTATTTACTTCTATTTTTATTAAAAGTCTTCTTGTAAGAAAACTGAATGCTTTTTCATTGTTCTCAGATCCAAGGGTTTGGGCCTGTGGTCACCTATGCAAATTGGTGAGGCTTTTTATCCAACATTTCCCAGGAAAGGGGGGGGTGCAAGTGTTGGGAGGATTGTTCATTGTTCTTAAGATCCAAGGGTCTGGGTCTGTAGTCACCTAGGCAAATTGGTGAGGCTTTTTACCAAACCTTGTCCAGGAAGTGGGGTGCAGGGTTTTGGGAAGTATTTTGGGGGGAAGGATGCGTCCAAACAGCTCTTCCCCAGTAACCAGTATTAGTTTGGTGGTGGTAGCGGCCAGTCCAAGGACAACGGGTGGAATATTTTGTACCTTGGGGAAGTTTTGACCTAAGCTGGTAAAGAGAAGCTTAGGAGGTTTTTCATGCAGGTCCCCACATCTGTACCCTAGAGTTCAGAGTGGGAGAGGAACCTTGACAGCATGCATGGGCCAAAACGGATGCTGCTAATGGAAAATCTCCAATCGAGAGCTTGAGAGGCACATATACAGCTGAAGTGGAGCACCCTTAGGAACACACATCTCGAAGAACCACGTGTTCAATTCCTTGCATTTTCTGTTGCAGCCTTAATAGTTTTTTACGATTAATATGATTTAACGCTATTGTGTTAAAACAAAACTGAGAAATAATGATGATATAATGATGTATACAAGGGGACCGTCTGTGACTTTGTATCCTAGGGGCCCAATAGACAGCTGTTAACTTGCAGTACCCAAAATACTTTTCTGGTAAACCAATTTTCTGGTAGAACAATAGCATTTCTGACTTCTGTCTGTAGCATTTGATTTTAAATCAATAATCCTGCAAATTATAAAACGGTTTGCAACCTAATCTTGGTGTGTCACAAAATACTAGATTACCAGTTTGTTAACTGATGAATATTGTAATTTATGCAACCTATGCAGGTGGGAAATAAGTCAATTTATCTGGGGGTTACGCTTACATTGTACATAAGTGTTTACACCCATGTTAACTTCAGTTATACAAGCAACTTCCTATCTCAATTAAAATCTGAAACATTTCAGTGTAGATTAGTATTGAGGGATTCAGTTATGATAATTTTGATAAATTAATTTCCCAATACCTTTAAAAATAATTTGGACATTGTCATTTATGAGTAATCACTTAAAATGATTATCTAGTAATTTTCAGAGTGACTGTGACCCTTGACCTGGAAATTATTGGCTTTAAAAAATTCCAAGCTTTGAACATTGCTGTAGGAATAGTTTTAACTAGAGGGTTTAAAACAAAAATATATTAAAACAAAAATATATTAAATATATTAAAATCATACTTTGTTAGCTCCTGTCACGCTGTCTGGAATGGCTCACAACTGAGAGTGCCTACCTCAGGGCAGACTGTCAGAATCAGGGCAGACACCCAAGCTGGTGATGTGTTCTATAATTAGATTTCACCAATCCCGTAACAAATGTGAACTCCTGGATCATTTTACCATGGAGTCACAGACAGTCCCCTTAGACTCTCTAGTCTTATCTTGCATCCCAGACAAACAGAACTTAAACCAAAAATCACACCACATCAGGTTGCTCCCAGTCCCAAGAGACCGGTCACTTACCCCAGATCAATTGATACTCCAGATCTTACACCAAAGACAACACTGGCAGCCAATTCTATAGCACACTAACTATAGGTTTATTAGCTAAGAAAAGGAAATGAGAGTTATTGAGAGTCTAAAGCAGGTAAAATATATTAACAGGTGAGTCACAGCTTGTAATTACAAATGGTGGCAGTGATGTAATAAACTGCCAATTCCCCAAAAGTCTTTTCAGGGTACGCAAATTATCTTTGGGGATCTCTGTTTTGCATATGGTACACTTCCTGTAAGAATCCAAACAGTCCAGAGATGCAGGATCTTTCCTAGAATCCATATTTATATCTTCTTCACACAGAAAGCAAGCTGAAAGTTTGTCTACCCATGTGGTCTTTTCCTTTGACAGTGAGCAAGAAATGCACTTTGACCCTTGACCCCCTTTCCTCATACACAATGGACACTTGCTTTGAAATTAGCATTTCACAAGGCTTCTTTGATGGGTTATTTAGTTACAAGGGTATACACACTGTAAATGTTTGCTATTGGATTATAACAGGATGCAGATAAGTGAAAACAATGCAACTTAAGTCCCATGTTTTCATGAAGCTTAAACATCAAATACACACTTATAGTTTCAACAAACACTTTGATCTATACCAGTGGTTCTCAAACTATGGGGCGGAATGTGTTAAGGGAGGCTCAAGCTGTGTGCTTAAAAAAAAAAAAAAAAAAGCTTTGGCTGTCAGCCCTAGGTGGTTGGGGCTCATGCAGAAGGGCCAGGCACACCCAGGAGGCAGGGATAAAGGGGACAGCTGGAGCCCCACCACCCGGGCTCAGGCTCTCCTTCCCTTCCCCACAATCCCTCGCCTGGAGGCAGCGGGGCTTTGGCTGTCAGTCACAAGGTGGTATCAGCAGCACAGAATTAAGGGTGGCAATGGGCCCCTGAGTCTGCTGTGAAAAGTGATATTGACAAATATCACTTTTTCACATTGCCACCCTTCTGGACTGCTGCTGGCGCTGCCTTCAGAGCTGGGCTCCTGGCCAGTAGCCGCTGCTCTCCGCTCTGCTGTCAGACTTGGGTGGCAGTATATGTACTTGGGCAGGGAGCGTAAATGACTACAGATACAAAGAAGGGGGCCAGATCAAATAAGTTTGAGAACCACTGATCTATACTAATACAGAAGTGGATTGACCTGAGTACACTCTAGCATGGCCTGGTCTGTCAGCATCACACAACTACCTTACCTACTTTAATTTCCTTTCAGTAATAAAGAATCTGTATAAGACTGTGGTTATTGGGTAGTGCTAGGTGGTTAGTAATACTGTAGAAAACTAATCATCTCATGGTGAACTTAAATGAAGTGCATAGGCACCACTTTTTTGTAGGCAAATGTGTCTAAAAAGGTTGAGTTAACCACTGTGTTTCTTGATCATTTTAATGTGCAACCAATACATTGTGATCAATCGTCTACAGTTGAAATGCAGCCACCATGGGGTGAAATATGGAAGAAGTTGAACAGCACCGCTGCACAATAGGTTAGGGCAGAAAGTGAAGATACCTTCTCCACTTGAAACTACAAGAGGAATTTAGCTGGTCTAACATGCTGGCTAAGTTTATGTACTTTCTCTGGTGGCTGGTCTGCATGGTGGATAAGAAGCTACTACTGGTTCCAGCTAAAAGAATTACTCCTTTAGCTCATGTGATGTGGAGCCTGTAGTAAGATGCTGAAGATCAAAAGTGTAGTGCCCACTGACAGCTAATGTGGGATGGTAATTACACTTGCAAGAATATGAGGCTACTATTCAGAAAGAGAAGTTAATTTTTCTTTATTATTAAGCAAATTTCTGGCACTCAATAGTAAACATTTTTATTCTTATAAGAGCTATTTCATTCTGATGTTGTTTATATTAAATATTTGTATTTATTTTGATTTATAAAATGGTGCCTATCTTAAACTCTAGCTGTTCACAAAATAAAAATAATTCAGAAAAACCATTAAAGTAACAAATCAACAGCAAATAGCCTTCCCACAAAATCCAAACAACCAGCCAATGAAATTCAACAAGAATACCTCACTCACTCCAAAAACAAATCACCCTGTAACCACCCAGTCTAGGACATACAGGAAAATAGGTGATTCTTAAAGCATGAGATGTAGGGGAGATGTGTGAGTTGTATATTCAAGATTCCTATCTGTAGCCCTGTCCCTTTTGCAGTGAGGGGGCTCCAGTTCAATTTTTTTCCTAATCACTTCTGTAGCAGTACTGCATGGGGAGAGATGTGGTTCCAGGGACAGGAAAGTTCCAGGCTTAAACTTCATCCCACAATCAATAAGCAGATAATGCAGATCCTAACCAATGACCAGTGAGTTGTGATGCTTTTGAGACACCCTATTTAACAAGACAGAGCCTAACCGTTCTTTCACATACTAGCATATGTTATCTGTTTACATTTGGATTCTTTGGAATGAAAGTAGCTGTGTAAACATAAGATTGGCATCATTAGATTTATTTATTTTACTTTTCAGTGTTAGCAATTCTTGAACTTTTCCTCCTTACTGTCTTTGGCCTTGATCCTGCAAAAAGGGTCTCCATATGCAGAGCCTTACTCTTATGTGGAGTCCCCTAAAATTAGCATGCACCCAGATCACTCTGCAGAGTAGGCAGCTCTGTCTTGTTTTGTTTATCAGTAGGTTTGTGTTTTCCTATATTTACAACAGAGCTTGAAATTAGTAGTGTATGTTCCATCCAAACAAGCATGGAGCTTGACATTAATATGGCTTTTATTTGTTGCCTCTTTTGTGAATAATTATAATAAATGATAGCATCACAGCTGTAGATATATAGGCTTTTGTTTCCTGTTATAGGGCCAGCAGAGAGAGTACAAAAGCATAGTATTTTGTTTTTTTTCTGTGTCCTTGAGACTTTTTTAAAATTAATTTATCGGCAAGAAAGGTGGATTTAGGATGTTATTAAATGGAAATACTTTATAAAGTAGATCAGATTTTGGCTTTTAATTAGTATTTCATACTAATGTACTTTTATAATAACAAAATTTTTACAATTGTGATCCACTCATGGCCATACACAGCAATCAGTGAGGATCAAACTTACAACTATCAGCACCAAAAGCACCAGTCCTTATCTCTTAAGATGGAGGAATAATACGTACACTAGTTCTTTAAGCAGTATGCTTTTAGCCTTACTAGAGCCAGCCCCTTGAGGGAGACATACAGTAGACCAGTGTTACACAGTCTAATAGTAATCTTGCATATTGTCTTATCATTGCAACATTACAATTTAAGGGTTAAAACAATTCTTCACCTGCATGGCGGCTGGTGGAATAGGTGCTGTGGATATAGGACTGTTGCACCTGATTTCTTCAGTGATTGAAGGGACTATAAATTGGAAGTATGTACTGTTACATATGGTAAGTTTCTGGGGTGGAGATAAAGACGTACAGAGGAATACAGGTGGATCCTTCTGTGTTTTGAAGAGTGCAGAAAACCCACAAGAAGAAAATGATCTTTACAAATATGTCAGCAATTTTGGCCGTAATAGTCTCACTTTCTCTCCAAGCTGTCAATAATTCACCACTATTGATTGCAGAATCCTTATCAGTGTATATGACCACTGTTAATATTGTTCTAGTGTTTTAGATACAAACGTGTATTCTTAAGGTCACCCATGTAAATGGTGACAGTTTCAGAGTGGTAGCCGTGTTAATGGGGGATCAGTTAGGAATGAATGTAAGGGGAAAATGCCATCATGTTGATTGTACTGGGTATTGTTAAAATTAATTGGTATGAAACCTGCTGCTGCTGAAGTCTAGTGCTTTATCTGGACATGTTAGAGTTGAAATGACCCTTACTAATTTTTTTTCCCTTCAGTTCGAAGCCTTGTTATAGTAAAAGCTGATCTGTGGCAAAGAAAACTGTAACAAGACCAGGTTCTAGGATTCATACAGCAAACATGTAATTGTTTTTATGCCTCTCCGAAACAACTGCCTGTCTTCAGCAGTAACTCTCATAGCCAGAGAAGCAAATCAAAACTATTCTGCACAATACAGGAATTTTTCACTTAATCAGAAGATTCTTGCTGCAGAGCCAGTTGTTTGTCCCAGGGGAGGCTGGGGAGTGACATCAATCCCGCAAAAGCAGTTCCCTGCAGGAGTGGGTAGCTGGATACACAAGGGAATACAATTTGGTTGAGGGATGTGGAATTAGGGAAGGCATGTGGCACAAGACTCCCAAAGCCGCAAGAAACAGCCTCAGTATATGTCAGTTGTGTGAAGAAGGAAAACAGGAGAGGTGAAAGTGAGTCTTTCCCATGTTAAAGAAAAATAAATTGTTGGAGTGAGATTTTGGATGCCGTTATACTGTATATCTCCTTTCATCTCAATATACCCTGGCTCTTGCCTGTGAGGATTTCACCAGGCTTATCTTCTCCCTTTCCACCCCCCACCATCCCTAAATAATTAATGACTTATGATAGAGCATCTGTTATAGGCTCTGGAGGTTTAGTTATAATTTAGATCACAATAACAATATGCATAACTGGCAGCATCTTCCATTGTCATTTAGACTCTGTATGTCTGTCTTAAATTAGCAGCTGTGTTAGTCTGTATTCACAAAATGAAAAGGAGTACTTGTGACAAACTAACCAATTTATTTGAGCATAAGCTTTCATGAGCTACAGCTCACTTCATCGGATGCATTCAGGGGATGAATCCTTGATTCTATAGCCTTGAAGCCACATAGTTGTAAATGCTCTTTTATGAATGGCTCAGTTTATAAATACAGCACATTTTTTGATGAACTGCTCTCTCACGGAGGCTTTGGAATTGGTGGTTCCAACTGCACTTTCAGATCATTCAGCTCTCCCTGCCTCTCTGCTGGCCTTCACCAATCTCCTTGTGGCATGTTTTGGGGAGGGAGTCTTAACTCTCTTTGTGAAGCTACTATCCACTGTTTATTGTGCCTGTGATGGGGGGCAGTTGAGGAGCTTAGGTGCCTTTCAGTTATTGTCCTGGACTAGCAGGAACTGTAACCTGGGTCAGGTCTAAAATAAAATCTGATTTTTATTAGGAAATCGCAGGAATAGAAAAAAATTAATCACATAAATATATTGTGGATATAAAGCTCCATTCACATGCACAAATGCTATGGAAACACAGCTAGATAGTATTGTTATCAGCCATATTTATTTTATATTATGGTAACAATTAAGGATCAAGTCTGCATTATGCCAGGTGCTGTGTGGGCACAGTGTTTACAGTGTAGATGTCAGACAGAATGTGTGGGTGGGAGGGTGACAAGATGAACAGAGTTTAGAGGATAAGAGGTAAGCTGGGTATGGTAACTAAAATATTGAGGGGGGGTGGGGCTATATCTCTACATGAGGAGTTGAGGGAGGCATTCTGTTCTGAGGCTCTGGGATGAGGCACCTCCCTCTATCCTTTACTAAGGACTGTGCCCACAGATTTGGCCTGGAGAAACAATGTAAATTGGCTGTGAAGTTTAATAAACTATAAATTATGCCTGAAGGCTGAGCTATCAATTGTATCTATACTTATTGCCAAATAAAAACACTGCAGAGGGATATATATTTAGCCTGCAGGTACCATTCAGCACCAGCTGAAATCATCATAAAGAACAAATGTTTTTATTTTATACAGGACTGAGTTAATGGTGATGTTTAATTCATGTTCAAATCCTTCAGCCTCTAAATTTCCTTGTTTCATTACAGTACTTCTTAAACAGACTTAATAAGAGCCTCAATTCCCATGATTACCTCTTCGGAGATGTCACAGTATATCCCAGCTGCAGAGGAAGTTCTGCACAGCATTAATTATGCACTAAAAACATAATGAAAGCACTTGACATTTTCCCCAGATCCATATCATATTGTTTTACTGTGTTTTGTTTGCATTATCTCTATTGATTGAAAAACTGTGACATGATAACTTGTCCCAGGGTAAGCTTTAGGTACCACACGGTAGTTTCTTCCTACCATCCATAGAGGCTAAAATGCCTTTACCATTTAGTAGTCCCTAAAATAAGATTGTTAACATCTGCATCTATATGACCTTAACCCAATGTGGCTAATTAGATCATTGCCAATTATTACTTTGCCTTCCTATTTTGTGCTTCCTTATCTGGTAACATGGAAACAATGTATTCTGTATCATTTGTTAAATTAATTAGTCACTGATTGCATCTTATTATCTAAGGCCCTGTGTACACTACAAATGCAGCAATGCAACACTGTCATAAATATAAAGGGAAGGGTAAACCCCTTTGAAATCCCTCCTGGCCAGGGGAAAGCTCCTCTCACCTGTAAAGGGTTAAGAAGCTAAAGGTAACCTCGCTGGCACCTGACCAAAATGACCAATGAGGAGACAAGATACTTTCAAAAGCTGGGAGGAGGGAGAGAAACAAAGGGTCTGTGTCTGTCTGTAGTCGTTTTGGCCAGGGACAGAACAGGAATGGAGTCTTAGAACTTTTAGTAAGTAATCTAGCTAGGTATGTGTTAGATTATGATTTCTTTAAATGGCTGAGAAAAGAATTGTGCTGAATAGAATAACTATTTCTGTCTGTGTATCTTTTTTGTAACTTAAGGTTTTGCCTAGAGGGGTTCTCTATGTTTTTGAATCTAATTACCCTGTAAGATATCTACCATCCTGATTTTACAGGGGGGATTTCTTTATTTCTATTTACTTCTATTTTTTATTAAAAGTCTTCTTGTAAAACACTGAATGCTTTTTCATTGTTCTCAGATCCAAGGGTTTGGGTCTGTGGTCACCTATGCAAATTGGTGAGGCTTTTTATCCAACATTTCCCAGGAAAGGGGGAGTGCAAGTGTTGGGAGGATTGTTCATTGTTCTTAAGATCCAAGGGTCTGGGTCTGTAGTCACCTAGGCAAATTGGTGAGGCTTTTTACCAAACCTTGTCCAGGAAGTGGGGTGCAAGGTTTTGGGAAGTATTTTGGGGGGAAGGACGTGTCCAAACAGCTCTTCCCCAGTAACCAGTATTAGTTTGGTGGTGGTAGCGGCCAGTCCAAGGATAACGGGGGTAATATTTTGTACCTTGGGGAAGTTTTGACCTAAGCTGGTAAAGATAAGCTTAGGAGGTTTTTCATGCAGGTCCCCACATCTGTACCCTAGAGTTCAGAGTGGGGGAGGAACCTTGACAAACACTATCCCCCAACATGGTTAAGTGACAGTTCCATTTTATAGTCTACATAGGAGCTAACCATCCCGGGATAGTTAATTACCTCAAACTTCACACCATGCTCTTTTGTGATTCAAAGGAGTTTAGCTGGAGGTAGGTACAAAACATCATTTCTCCAGAGGATAAAGTACATGAAGGAAAACAGTCGTAATGAAACCTTCCAATCTATTTATAAAAGCAGTTGCTGTTCTCATGCCAAGACAGATGGAACCATACATAATGAGCAGTGGAAGTTAGCCTCTACCAAGGGCATTTTAACAAATATTTCTAAGAAAGAAGCATGGAACTGCTGACAATTCCCAACTCGTTTTAAGGGACAAGACCACCGGTAGCATGTTGTTAGTTCTGCTGTAAGCGTTAAATAAACAAGTCATGGGAGGGAGCCAGAAAAATCCACTAGGTTCGCCCTGTACAGTTCCCAGCGGAGCACCCTCCTTCCATGGGAGCAGTTTGGCAAGGAGCATGTTGCCGCTACAGTGCTGCAGAAATACTTTGCAAGCACATACTGGTTTGTAAACAGACTTCATGTCAAGTTAAAAAATTTTAAAAATCAATATATCAGTAAAAAGCCTGTTGGAGAAGATGTCTTTCTCCTGATGTCTGCGTTATTTAAGTATCGTAAACTGCTGCTGTAATGAGATAAGTTGCTTTGGAATGAAAAGCTATCACTTTATGAAAACCTGGGCTTGGGATTAATAACGCTGAGAGGTTTTATCTCATTTTTCCTCTTATGATTTTTTTTTTTTTTAAATAAAGCTTCAAAATAACAAATGCCACCTAAAATGAAAGGTCTCCTGAGTTCACTTGCTCACCTCCTCTGCCTGGATGAACACAGAAGGAGTGGAGAGATTACCATGTTAGTGCCAGCTCTGAGCAAAAGAGCACGTAGGGCTTTGGTAGCTGTATAGCCAAGGGTGTGTGCAGGCTCTCTCACATGGGGCATACAGTTTTGCACATGGCTTTGAAACTCCCTGTAAAAATAAATTCTTGCTCAGGTGGGCAGGAGCTCAGAGTGATACAGAGGCGCATGGTCAGCCCTGGAGAAATTTCCTTGCTCTGATTCTCCTCCCTGATTAAGAGGAGATGTCATTTGCAAGGGATCACTAGGGCGTAACCTGACTGGCTGGTTAGGTGCAGGGGATGAGGGAATGTAAAAAGAAGAGTTGTGGGGGATAAAGTAAAACAAACTAAGTCTCAGTGTTTCAGTCTTTACTCGCATGAGCAGTCTCATTGAAGACAGTGTGAAATCCTCTGACTTGCTGATCACTGAAATCTATTGATTTTAGTAGGAATTGTAGCTGCTCAGTATCTGTCAGGATTTCAGACTTCCTCTGAGCCAATGGCTGATCAGGCTGATGCATCAGGATTTGTCCTCAAAACTTCATATAAGGATAAGGACTGCAAGACTGGGTCCCTACTACGAATGATCTGCAGGTTTTGTCCCTGGAGCATGTTCATCTCTGGTCACATAATAGATGTACCTTTGTGTTGTATTCTGGAAATATCTAGGTCATTCTGGTAAGTTTGTGCATATGTGGATGGTTTGATGTTGTGTGTGGACAGTACTGGACTAAATAGCATAACATACGACAGATGTGGACTAGTGTTCTGTTCACACACACAGGAGAACCAACCAGAGTTCCTTGGAACTGGAAGAGAGGTGAAGAACAGAACCCAGTATCAATGTCCTTGCTGGATAGTGTACAGATTTAATTAAGTGTGTTCGGCCTCAAACAGGGCCGTGATGTACCGTGCCATAGACACTGCAGGCCTGATTCTGTTGGTGTACACCATGTAGCCGCTTTCACCAAAGCAAAGTGGCTATAATGGTACAATTTTGACAATATTTTTTTGTACCCACTATGTAAGTGACTGTGCAGGGCAACAGAGAATCAGGCTGTGCACAAAGTCTAAGATTCTGTTAAGAGTTTTAACTCTACACAAAAGCTGGTTAAAAGCAATAAGTTAACTCACTGCAAACAGATACTCTGAAAGAATGACCATTATATACTATTCAAAAAAACACTAGTTAATAAAATAGTGTAACTTTTGAATAGATTTTTGTCTTTAACTTAAAATCCTAGGTCTCAGGACAGTTTGAAATAATGGTACCTAAAAGAATAAATGGACACAAATCAGACGTCAAGAACTATAACATTCAAAAACAAGTCGGAGAACACTTCAATCTCTTTGGTCACTCAGTTACAGATCTAAAAGTGGCAATTCTTCAACAAAAAACTTCAAAAACAGACTCCAACGAGCGACTGCTGAATTGGAATTAATTTGCAAACTGGATACAATTAACTTAGGCTTGAATAAAGACTGGGAGTGGATGTGTCATTACACAAAGTAAAACTATTTCCCCATGTTTATTCCCCCCGCCCTCCTCCCCACTGTTCCTCACACATTCTTGTCAACTGCTAGAAATGGCCCACCTTGATTATCACTACAAAAGGTCCCTGTCCCCCTGTTCCCACCCCCACTCCTGGGTTGTCCTGCTGTTAATAGCTCACCTTACCTGATCATTCTTGTTACAGTGTGTATGGTAACACCCATTGTTTCATGTTCTCTGTGTATATAAAATCTCCCCATTGTATTTTCCACTGCATGCATCCGATGAAGTGAGCTGTAGCTCAGGAAAGCTTATGCTCAGATAAATTTGTTAGTCTCTAAGGTGCCACAAGTACTCCTTTTCAATCTGCAATACTGTAATCTCCTTCTTTGGATGTCTTTTGCCTCCAAGGATTTAACCAATATAATGGCTATGGTAATAGCATTTCTGATAGAAGGAATAATAATCAGACTGTATCTCCTGGGCCCACCTTCTCTCCCTAGTTAGCCTAACAAGGGTGTAGCAGAAGTTCCTTTTCAATAGAAGCATGTCAAAAGTATAGCAAGGTATCTGATCAGATTCCATTTTCTGGTTGTCTGACTTCTTAGAGCAGTGATTCTGGATCAGACCTGGAGCCCAAATCAGCATCACTTGCTTCGTGTCAGTCTTTCATTGCATCAGTCTTGCTTAACATGTCTAAATTGAATAAAGAACTTGTATAAGTTAAAAATCCTACCATCTAAACTGTAAAAGCATAAATCTAAGTGTATAAATCTCTCTCAGCTCTGTGTGACTGCATTTCCTATAAAAGGAAATCTTTCTCCTCTCAAAAATTGTCCTATTAAATAAAAAAGTGGTGAATAATTTACATTTTATATACGGTAGTCACTCTTTTTAACTTTGATTGTGATATCTAATTACCACAAATACTGCTGTGTAGTAATAAATTCAAGTAAAATACCTTTGTGTCTTTCACCCCAAAGGATCCCAAAGCACTCTACAACCATTTATATCGCACCACTGCAATGCAGCTAATTCAGGAGTAGAGGGAGGCAGCTAGGAGGAGAACAAGTAGCCAAGGCTCAAAGTCGGTGGAAGAAACTCATAATTTGCAGTAAAAAGAATGGTCTCTGCTGCACAGCAAGGGGCAGGGATGGGAAAAACAGAAGATACTTAGTAGAACTGAACATCACATTATCCCCTTGGAATATGTTACCGACAATGCTCTTGGTCTTACTGAACCACAAACCAGTACAGCCTCCTGAAAACTGTACATAGCAGTATGCCTGCCTCAGATAGTGGTCTGAACTAGATGATCTCTCAAGGTCCCTTCCAGCCCTACAGTTCTATGATTTTATGTAGTTACAGGGAGAAAATATCACATACTCATCATATACTTTCTATTTTTATTTCATTTACATCATTGTAGACCGTGAACGATGCTCAGAAAGCAAATACAGCAAGACCATTTGTTTCTCCAGGGGACAGCTGTCTTGGGTATTGTTTCCCCTAGGCTTTAAGTTTTGCTGGAGGATTCAGGCCCTTTTCCAGCGTCGTAAAATAAATTATAAAATGAAATTGTTTTTGGAGGTGGGCACAGGTATAATGTTCTGCAAACTGTGACTTCATTTTTTTTTTGTTCCTGCCATCATCCCCAGCAGTCCTGATAGCCCAAACATGGCACACACATTTATTTTTGGGAAGACACTGTGTAACACAGAAAAAAGGCAGCTAATAGAACTCTCAGTTCGTTGGCTGTGTGAAGGAATTACCTGGTCACTTACAGGTGCAGCTTATGTGGGTGTTCCTGTACCTGATCATTTAGATTCTCTGTCTGATAGAAAATGCATCCACTTCTTCTCAATCAGCAGGAGAATATGAAGGTCTATATAGCTGGAGTCAGGAGTTTGCATATAGCTCTTGCTAGGGAATCAATCTCCTAGACTCAGCAGGAGGCATACCACAGAAATAGTAGGAAAGGAAACTTGAAAAGATGTGGGATGATTTTTCTTTAACATAAGTCTAGATTCATGTAATTTCAGTTCTATGATTCACCATTTCTAATGTAAACAATAAAAGGCAGAATAGAACCAGTTTTGTGAGGGTGGAAGTAAATGTGAATAAACCTAAATAGGGAGGCAAACCGTGGAGAGCTTTTATGGAGTGCCTTTGGGTTAAGTCTCAAGACTAACATTGGTACTGTTACTTGTGTTATACTCCTGGCAGAAAAATGTTTCAGCCATTTCTTTCAGTGGTGATGTCCAAGGAAAGGTCATTTGATCCAGCCATTTCACTGTGTGTAGCTGTTGTTTTGCTGTACCTGAAAGTGTGCAAGGGACCTTAGAGAACAGATAAAAATACATAATTCAAGCCCCAAAGAGCTCACAATCTATCAGGCATGACTCAATTAAGGGTAGTAACAGAAGAGTTGGAGAGGGTACAGACAGTGAAAATGAAACTTAATTCATTTTAAAAATAAAGACTGAACCCGAGCCAACACGGATTTGTTAAGAACAAATCATGCCAAACCAAACTAACTTCCTTTTTTGACAGGCCTAGTGTGGTGGTTCTCAACCTTTCCAGGAGTCTGATTTGTCTTGTGTACACCAAGTTTCACTTTACTTAAAAACTACTTGCTTACAAAATCAGACATAAAAAATATAAAAGTGCCACAGCATACTATTGCTGAAAAATTGCTCACATTCATGTATAATTATAAAATAAATTGACTGGAATATAAATATTGTATTTACATTTCAGTGTAGAGCATAGAGAGCAGTATAAAAAAGTCATTGTCTAAATGAAATTTAGTTTGTGCTGACTTCGTTCGTGCTTTTTAAGTAGCATGTTGTAAAACTAGGCAAATATCTAGAGGAGTTGATGTACCCCCTGGAAGACCTCTGCACACTCTAGGGGTACACATACCCCTGGTTGAGAACGACAGGCCTACTGGATAGGGGGAAGCAGTAGATGTGACGTATCTTGATTTTAATAGGGCTTTCAACACAGTCCCAAATGACATTCTCAGAACCAAACTAGGGAAATGTGGTCTAGATGATACACCTATGCAGTGGGTGCATGACTGGTTGAAAGACCATACTCAGAGAGTAGTTATCAATGGTTTACTGTCAGACCTGGAGGATGTATCTAATGGTGTCCCACAGGGGTCCTTTCTAGGTCTGAACTAGACAACATTTTCATTACTGACTTGGATAATGGATTGGAGAGTATGCTTGTAAAATTTGTGGACCTCTCAAGGTCCCCTTCAGCCTTATATTTCTATTACTCTGTTTCCAAATATTTCAGTGCTTTAATTTCATGTCAGCATGTTGATCAATGACAGACTGTCACCAGTTTCTTTAAGATTGAAGAATTTTGCAGTGAGCACATTGCCTGACTTGTTTGATAATTTATTATTTATGTTACAATCAGGACCACTATACTAAATACCTTACAGATGACTAAAATGAAGAGCATTCTCTCCCCACAGAACTCAGTCTAATAAAGATTAGATGTGATGACAGTTGCTGTTTGTCCTGTGTGTATGCACACCTAAAATGATAAATCAACACCTGTCATATGGAATACACAATATTTCTGTTCTGCTGTCTTTGATGTAAGTATCAATGTACAACAGGAGACAGCAGAAGAACTTAGTCCAAAATATTCAGATAGAGGGCATGTTCATTTTACTTGACTTCCGCTTTGAAAATGACTGTTTTTTTAAAAATCTAGAACAGACTACAGTCAAAACTGTGTTCCCTAACCAATTCTTAGTGCACACATTGTGTAGACTATCTGACTGGGAATGGGTGGCAGGTCTAGATGTTTCTCTCCTCCTTTGTTTCTCATATCTTCAGTATTGTGCGAGGGATGGAGGAGGAGCTCGGGGATGGCAGCGATTGCTGACTGCAGGACTTCATCATCATTGCAGGTTTTTTCTGTGAGTAATTCCTCTCTACAGTCTGCTCTGAAATCCCACTGAATGCCAGCTCAGCAGTGCTTTGACTCCTGAATATAAAAACCATCAGGTATGCTCGGAATTGAATACTTTAAACCAAGTCGGAAAGAAGCAGAAGAGAAGCTTGGTGCAGTTTATAATATCCAGTACTGTCTATGGTGCAATGGGGAAAAAATTTTCAGAAGGTCACTTACTATGGTATATTTGTTTATGGCGAGGTAACTAGGACCCATAGAGCATGCAATGTGTAGTGTACTGTATCTGACTGTGATAGAGGTGAATGGTAACTTGCATAGCTCCGAAAAGGAGAGAAAAAAGATACTTTTCTGGACTGGTAGTTCAGCTGTTGAGACTGATAGGTCCAATCCTAAAAAAAAAAAAATGTTTTGCACAGAAGTGAGATGAGTGATTTCTTTTATTAGTTATGGACACTTGTGGTTGAGGAGACTGCTGTACAAATGTATAGATTACTATGAGAAGTGTTCATCCTTTATATTAAGATGTTGCTTGCCGTGTGATTAGATGGTACACTGTGTTCAAGGCTTTTTAGAGCAAATTGTGAGTCAAATGAAATTATGCAGTAGGAATCTTGTGGACAGCTACTGGATTGGGTGGATGGGGAAGTGGGAAAGAAGAGGAAATCAAGGCTAAGATACAGCTGCAGTAAGGCTAGCTTTTTGTTGAGAATCCTTGTGCTATTATTTTTCTGGGAAGTAGGTCCGAATGCATGAAAGCAGAGAGAATACTGCTTCAGTGTCCCATTTCTGTATGCAAAGTGTTGCAAGAGCTGTAGTGCCAGTTATTTAATGTTGAGGAAAGGGGCTGGAGGGAAGTGTCTCATATCACTGAACCATAGATCATAGAATATCAGGGTTGGAAGGGACCTCAGGAGGTCATCTAGTCCAACCCCCTGCTCAAAGCAGGACCAATCCCCAACTAAATCATCCCAACCAAGGCTTTGTCAAGCCTGACCTTGAAAACCTCAAACGAAGGAGATTCCACCACCTCCCAAGGTAACCCATTCCAGTGCTTCACCACCCTCCTAGTGAAAAAGGTTTTCCTAACATCCAACCTAAACCTCCCCCACTGCAACTTGAGACCATTACTCCTTGTTCTGTCATCTGCTACCACTGGGAACACTCTAGAGCCATCCTCTTTGGAACCCCCTTCAGGTAGTTGAAAGCAGCTATCAAATCCCCCCTCATTCTTCTCTTCTGCAGACTAAACAATCCCAGTTCCCTCAGCCTCTCCTCATAAATCATGTGCTCCAGCCCTCTAATAATTTTTGTTGCCCTCCACTGGACTCTTTCCAGTTTTTCCACATCTTTCTTGTAGTGTGGGCCCCAAAACTGGACACAGTACTCCAGATGAGGCCTCACCAATGTCGAATAGAGGGGAATGATCACGAGCTCCCTTCCTGCTGAATCAAAGAGCAGCATTGCCAAGTTCTGTAGGTAACCCAGCCCATTTCTCAGACAAGAGGTGCCCTGTGACTTGAGGCCTCTATAGCAAATGCGTTAGGATTAGGGCTGTCAAGAGATTAAAAAAATTAATCGTGATATTAAAAAAATGAATCACGATTAATCATGTGATTAAAAAAATTAACTGTGGTTAATCGCGCAATTAATCGTGCTGTTAAACAATAATAGAATACCATTTATATAAATATTTTCGGATGTTTTCCACTGCTGCCTAGCCATTCGGTCCCTAGTCTGTAGCTGTGCATTGGGTTCTTCCGTCCTAAGTGCAGGACCCTGCACTTATCCTTATTGAACCTCATCAGATTTCTTTTGGCCCAATCCTCCAATTTGTCTAGGTCCCTCTGTATCCTATCCCTGCCCTCCAGCGTATCTACCACTCCTCCCAGTTTAGTATCATCCGCAAATTTGCTGAGAGTGCAAACCACACCATCCTCCAGATCATTTATGAAGATATTGAACAAAACCGGCCCCAGGACCGACCCCTGGGGCACTCCAGTTGACACCGGCTGCCAACTAGACATGGAGCCATTGATCACTACCCGTTGAGCCCGACAATCTAGCCAACTTTCTACCCACCTTATAGTGCATTCATCCAGCCCATACTTCTTTAACTTGCTGACAAGAATACTGTGGGAGACCGTGTCAAAAGCTTTGCTAAAGTCAAGAAACAATACATCCACTGCTTTCCCTTCATCCACAGAACCAGTAATCTCATCATAGAAGACGATTAGATTAGTCAGGCATGACCTTCCCTTGGTGAATCCATGCTGACTGTTCCTGATCACTTTCCTCTCATGTAAGTGCTTCAGGATTGATTCTTTGAGGACCTGCTCCATGATTTTTCCGGGGACTGACGTGAGGCTGACTGGCCTGTAGTTCCCAGGATCCTCCTTCTTCCCTTTTTTAAAGATTGGCACGACATTAGCCTTTTTTCAGTCATCTGGGACTTCCCCCGTTCACCACAAGTTTTCAAAGATAATGGCCAATGGCTCTGCAATCACATCCGCCAACTCCTTTAGCACTCTCGGATGCAACAGATCCGGCCTCATGGATTTGTGCACGTCCAGCTTTTCTAAATCATCCCGAACCACTTCTTTCTCCACAGAGGGCTGGCCATCTATTCCCCATGTTGTGATGCCCAGCGCAGCAGTCTGGGAGCTGACCTTGTTCATGAAGACAGAGGCAAAAAAAGCATTGAGTACATTAGCTTTTTCCACATCCTCTGTCACTAGGTTGCCTCCCTCATTCATTAAGGGGCCCACACTTTCCTTGGCTTTCTTCTTGTTGCCAACATACCTGAAGAAACCCTTCTTGTTACTCTTGACATCTCTCGCTAGCTGCAGCTCCAGGTGCGATTTGGCCCTCCTGATTTCATTCCTACATGCCCGAGCAATATTTTTATACTCTTCCCTGGTCATATGTCCAACCTTCCACTTCTTGTAAGCTTCTTCTTTATGTTTAAGATCCGCTAGGATTTCACCATTAAGCCAAGCTGGTCGCCTGCCATATTTACTATTCTTTCGACACATCGGGATGGTTTGTCCCTGTAACCTCAACAGGGATTCCTTGAAATACAGCTAGCTCTCCTGGACTCCTTTCCCCTTCATGTTAGTCCCCCAGGGGATCCTACCCATCCATTCCCTGAGGATTGCTCCGACAATTGCTCCGACAAACAAGTTTGTTTACATTTGCAGGAGATAATGCTGCCCACTGCTTATTTACAATGTCACCTGAAAGTGAGAACAGGCGTTCACATGGCACTGTTGTAGCCAGCGTTGCAAGATATTTACAGGCCAGATGCGCTAAATATTCATATGTCCCTTCATGCTTCAGCCACCATTCCAGAGGACATGCGTCCATGCTGATGATGGATTCTGCTCAATAATGATCCAAAGCAGTGCAGACCAATGCATGTTCATTTTCATCAGCTGAGGTAGATGCCACCAACAGAAGGTTGATTTTATTTTTTGGTGGTTCAGGTTCTGTAGTTTCCCCATTGGAGTGTTGTCTTTTAAGACTTCTGAAAGCATGCTCCACACCTCATCCCTCTCAGACTTCGGAAGGCACTTCAGATTCTTAAACCTCGGGTCAAGTGCTTTAGCTATCTTTAGAAATCTCACATTGGTACCTTCTTTTTCATTTTGTCAGATCTGCCATGAAAGTGTTCTTAAAATGAACAACATGTGTTGGGTCATCATCCGAGACTGCTATAACATGAAATATATGGCAGAATGTCGGTAAAACACAGAGCAGGAGACGTACAATTCTCCCCCAAGGGGATCAATCACAAATTTAATTAACGCATTATTTTTTTAACAAGTGTCATCAGCATGGAAGCATGTCCTCTGGAAGGATGGTCAAAGCATGAAGAGGGATATGAATTTTTAGTGCATCTGGCACATAAATATCTTGCGATGCCAGCTACAACAGTGCCATGTGAACGTCTGTTCTCACTTTCAGGTGACATTGTAAATAAGAAGCGGGCAGCATTATCTCCTGTAAATGTAAACAAACTTGTTTGTCTTAGTGTTTGGCTGCACAAGAAGTAAGACTGAGTGGACTTGTAGGCTCTAAAGTTTTGTTTTTGAGTGCAGTTATGTAACAAAAAAAATCTACATTTGTAAGTTGCATTTTCATAATAAAGAGATTGCACTACAGTACTTGTATGAGGTGAATTGAAAAATACTATTTCTTTTATCATTTTTACAGTGCAAATATTTGTAATAAAATAGTATTAAGTGAGCACTGTGCACTTTGTATTCTGTGTTGTAATTGAAATAAATATATTTGAAAATGTAGTAAAACATCCAAAATATTTAATAAATTTCAATTGGTATTCTGTAGTTTAACAGTGATTAAAACTGCAATTAATTGCGATTAATTTTTTTTAGTTGAGTTGACTGTGATTAATCGACAGCCCTAGTTAGGATGTAACATCTAAAGGAACAGGGAACAAATTCTTCAATGGTCAAGTAAACCTCCCTGCACAATTTTATATTGGGAATTCAAAACTAGTTATTAGTGATATGTCTGCTACTCCAAAACACTGTTCTCAACTCTCCAGTGATCATTATGGAAATTACTGAGTTTTTGGTAATAAAAATTTGTACCTCCTTGTTACACTTAATTTCTTTGCATACTTCATTCACTCTTCACCTTAAAATATTCTTTCACTGCTTGTCCGGGTGGTTTCTTGTTGCTTTATTTGTCTTTGGATTGGTTTTTCAGGCTTCCACTCACTTCCTCTCTAAAGAGAGTCTGTGGCTTTGTAATAAAGCCAGTTGTTCCATGCAAAGCTGAGCTCATCAGCAGGGTTTTAATACTCTAAATGGAGGAGACCTGTAATGAGAGTGGAGAAGCAATACTGTAATACAGTTGGCCTGTATGACTAATCAGTTAGGTTAAGAATTCAGACTGCAGAATACCAGAGCCTTCATGCCTGATTGATGATAACAGCAGCCAAATGACTTATTGCCCTTACTGTTAGCATCCTCCACACTGTTAAAGAGGAGATTTCCTGCATTGTACAATAGATTTGTCCTGTTGTTCACAATGCTGGCTCTTGTAGCACATTATATCGAAATCAAAAACAAAGGAGGTCAAACTGGATGGTTCCCTGAATTTATTCACAAATGCAGTGACCTAGGAATGTGAACTAATGCTTGTTATGTCCCCCTCCTCCCACACACATAAGAAGCGAGCCTATGTGTCTGAATTTATCAGAGTATGAAGAATTTAATGTCTTATCCCTAATGACCTGGATCATGGGGTTTGTTTTATTTTCTTTCAATAAATCTCTCAGAGCATAGTTGGGGCTAACTTCTGTGAATTGTGGCTGTTATTATAATGTTGGTGACATGCATAAGCATAGAATTGAATGAATGAGATTAAATCTCTTATAATGGAACAGTGGGAAAATAAATAATTTGCTTTGTTTAAATTTAATTTAATTTGTTTTGCCTTATGGTTTAAGCTGTAAATGGTTCTTAGAGAATCATATTAATTTTTGTACCTAATAATTTGAATCTACTGTAGGATGCAGAAAAGTATGAAGCATATAGTTATGTTGGGGAGAGAGGAGGAGAAAGATTGTGACCTCAGGGCATTTTCTGCTGTGAATGAAAAGATGGAGATTCTTTCCTTGTAGAATCCGAGATCCAACTGTAAACTTGAGACTGCCACTCCACTCACTGTTCTGCAAAAAGTAACAAGACAGAGGATATGCAGAAATTTCTAACACATCGGTGTGGTAATGTTTCATGTGAACTGTGAATTCATCATATGTCTAAGTCCTAGGGCTATTGTTTTGAAGTATGTGGCAGAATAATGTGATTTTCTCAACATTCTAGCACCAATGTATATCTTCTCCATTTATGAGATTCGGCCATTTGCTACAGTATATCACCAAAACAGAGGAAAAAGATGGCTTCTGCCTGTTGAATGCTTGGTCTCCTAAACATGAAGCATTCTTGGAACAGAATTCTATTGATTGCTTGAACTGTCACCCCAGGTATTCTCATAGTTTATTAGAGACACTGAGCTTCCTTAGTTCTACTGTATACTTTGACAGATTTCCTATAGAAGGTGCCCAAATTATAACTACCTAATGGTCATTCCCAGCCAGAAATTGAACTTGTTACTTGGAAAAGCCACCTAGAACCTAATGGCCCAGGAGATAAGAACTAACACAGGATGCTGACTTTGAATCCCTCCATCATGAATGGCCCATCTCACCACATTTTATCACTCTTCTAACTAAAGAGTGGCTCAAATCAGAACAGCGGGCCTGAAGCCCCTTTAACTTTGGAGAAGCTTGGATCTGGATCGAAATTTCTTAGCTCAGCCCTGACTCTTTAATGCACACGTTGCCTGGAAAGACTGTCTAGGACTCTCTCCAGAACCTATCAGGCAACAGGCGTGACTGTTATTGATGGGAAGCTGGCCTTCCTTGACTCTTCCCTACAACTACTGGATGACAACATTGGGATGTTATTGCAGTTACTCTGGGCATGCACTTGTAACTCTGGAGGCACTACTGGTCCACAGTTTCTACAACAATGCTGTTGCTACTCAAGGTTAGCCCTGATTCTTTAGTACAAATACTGCTGAGTTGTTCATACTGGGAAGCGCTGTTCTTGCAAGAGGTATTACTGCTAAGGAAGGATTTTCAGAATTGCCCAACTCTAAGAGAGTAAAATGTCTCAAGCATGTGATTTAGTTTTTGAGTTATCACTTGTTTCCCAATCATTTTTCTTTATATCTGGTTCTAAAAATTTCTGTGTGACAGAGAACTTTCCTCCTGTCCACTCCATTCAGTGCTGAGACAGTCCAGGCTACTGAAATAGAACAGCAATATCGAGTAACTGGAATTTACTGCCAGACACTTTGGTTTGGGGAAGTGAATTTGGCACTCATGAAGGTGAGGAACTGTCAGCAGTGGCTTCGGAAAGGTGGCCTCACACCTTCTCCCATCAGCTTTGTCATGGGGACAGACTGTCAGTTGTGCTGCGTTTTACAGTGTCTGGTGCAGATAAATGACCATCAGATTCAGTTTTTCTTCTGATCTAAATAGCACAGTGAATTTGCTCTCCATCTTTATGTAAGTGTAAGCCAGGTAGAGGAGTCCTATCTAATAACCACCATTTGGGTGGTGTCAGATACAACTCAAACTGGTCTGAGTAATTTAAAATACACCAGACTTTTAGATTGTAATATAAATGTTCTGGATTCATGTATCTGCATTACTTAAAGTTCCTGAGATCTCAGACAGTTTAGACTCTTTATTTGCTATATTCATATGAAATATTTCTACTGATTCGGTTAAAAAGCAAGACCTGAATTGGTGAACCTGCCTGATGCTCTACCTCCTGAACAGATGCCAGATAAAGATGTCATAAATCTGGCACAACCCAGGATGCTATAATGTTCCCTAGACTAATAGCACTCACTCCTCCATCTGACACCTATGTGAAAGGATCCTAGATTCAAAGTCTGGATGGGATACACTGAATGCGTGATCATTATGAAGATGGAGTTTTGTGCCATTTTGCCCAATGGAAGCAATTATACAATCTGCTTCAGACTTAATTCTTACATTTTTTGCAGGTTAGGCATGTCTTACAGACAGATCTGGATGGTAAATTAGTTTAACCTGAGGCCTCAGTGATTGAGTTGCCCTGCTGGGGCTATGGATCAAAACAGTTGATATTTAGCCTGTTTGAAGTTCAGCTGTGTCTGACCTGCTGGGCCTAGTGACAGTTTTGGCTGCAGAGCTCTGCACAAACTGCAAAGAAATGAGAGAAGAAATGGGGATACATGAAAATGGCAAATCATGAGAGTCTTGCCAGGATGTGTGCTATTCCCTGCTCCTTTCACCTCATAGCAATATGTTACACAGTCTGCACAGATGTACACATTAGTGCTGTTTGTTTGGTGGGTGGAATGAAGTGGCATGTATAATCCTATTTAGAGAAAACATACTAATATGTCCCCAGGGAATTCCTGAAATAATTTTGTAAAAACAGAGACAAAACTAGACTATACTGAAGTTATGAGGAGAGAAAACAACCTGTGCGGGTGCTATGATGGGTAGAACTCATACAGATTTGCAGTTGCTGCAACAGATGCAGGATCATAACTTTCAAATGCTGGAGCAGTGTTCAACCAACAGAAAAAGAGCTGTGTTCCTATTATGCCTGAATTAGTATTTGCTTGGTACTTTGTGTTTCTATGATGCTTTCACATCTGGAAATCTTTAAAAAAATTCTTAGTTCCAGGGGAAAAAATCTTACATGTCTCAGAGTCGGATCCCCCTGACCAATCCACACATCCCTTCCCACTGCTGTGTCCAGAAGTCCCTCTCTCTCGCAGATCTGTTCATCAAGTCCAGGTGTTAGAGTTCACTATCAGGTGAGCTTACATTAACATTTTCACAAAGGAGTGTTTGATCCAGGAATACCATCTGGAAGAAACAGTCTTTCCCCCCTCATATGAGGACTATTGTGCCCTCTTTACCTTTAGGAGATTCCTCCACCTTCCTATCTCTAAGTTCACAGGCCATTTTGATTGCCGCTCCTTTGATACTCCTCACCAGTCAAGGTGATTGACATTTTAATTTGTATGTCAGTTTTTTTTTGGCTATAGGTTTTGAATCATGTCCTCATGGTGGATGTGTCTTGGATGATCAGTGGTAGCATGGATTTGACTCTTTAAATTTGCTTTTACTATGAATGTAAACTGACAGATTACAGATCCTGTGTCACAACGTGTTTGATATTCAAAATTCAAACATTAGTTTTGATTGGGCACATAGGACACATAATTAAAATTGTGCTTCTGCTGCAAATATGTTGACAGATTCAAAATTTGCTATCCATAAGTATCTGTAATATTTATTTAAAGTTAGCTGTTCACTGACAGGAATGTTCATAAAACTTGTTCGTGTAAATATTTGAGAAATATAGAAAGAGGGTATATGAACACCATTCAGATATACTCAACTGTTTAAGTAAACATTCATAGAAAATATTTGGAGGTATTCACCCTTCTGTAACGGTAATGTTAAAAAGCAGAGTACAGGTTCTTCTTGCCCTCTGTATTAATCTCATTGCACGTAAACTTGAAGCAGTTCCACTCAGGTTTATTGGGCTGCTCAGTGGAACTACTTCAAGCCACTATTCAATAAATCTATAAAATGGTTTATATTACAGTGACTCTTCTGTCCTAACCTGCTTTTACTGTTCTGCCTTCTCCCACAGCAGTGTGAAAATTATAGAGCAAGCCAGCCCTTCAGATTGGCAGGAGCCCTGTGGCTGAGTACAGAATTAGCTAATAGAAGAGATTGCTTGGCTTGTCTAGCAGGATGAGATATATGAACCCTATGGAACAATTCCAATGTTTAATTAAAAATATTAGAAACACAGACTGTCCTCTAGTTCCTTCCATCTCTTCGTCTTTCATGCTCATCTAGTGACTATCTTGATAGACCTGTAAGCTAGAAAAAAATCATTGGTGGCTCTTTCTGTTGTCATAGCTCTTGGTCTAGGGATACATGTCCCCTGATACTTTCCTGTGCTCTCACATGTTGCTTGGTAATTACTATTGCATATTCTCTTGTGAGAGATTAATTTACCCTCCACCTTTCCCCAGTGTGCTCCTTAAGGTCACACCTTTGTGGGAGTTTCATTGAAATGCCAGAAATACTTAGGATATTTCTATACAGTTGTGTTAGGACTTTAGCCACAACTCACTTTCTGTTAATTCTCCAAAGAAAAGTGTTTAGTGATATACATTAGTGCTTTTTTATTAATGTACAAGTTATTACTACAAAAGGGGGCTGTAATTTTTCTTTCTCCTTTATTTAGACATCTGTCCCCCATCCTCAAAGCTCTTTTATGGATTGATCCATCCTTCAGGGAGGCATCCTAAAATGTTGCAGGGATCTGCCAGCAGAGGGCACCTTCAATCCAGAGTGTGGGACACATCCCACACCGCCCTTCCTCATGTCATATATTACTGTGGCTCTATAGCCAATGAAACCTCAGTCATCAGCCCACAGCAAGGCCTGGAATTTCCCAGTAAGTTTCTGAGATCAGGGCTCTAAGACAGCTTAATGGGCTATTGCCAAGTGCTGACATACCCAAAGGCTTCCCGATCAGTCATCTTAAATGATTAGTGGTGGCCACCACAAAATGAAATTTAAGATTAACTGAAAGAGCTTTTACTTGTCTTATACCAGTGTTTCCTTGGCTCTTTGCAGGTCTAGTTTCATTTGTGTTGTATGAGGTTAATAGCTTCACAGGTACACTGATATTAATAAGTAATTCTTCATTGAAGGTTATATTGAACTGCTGAAGTTGGAGATAGCTCTCTGCTATGACAATGTTGTGCATAAAACAGTTATCCTATCAAATTATAAGGGATAAAATAATAATCTGCACAGTCAGATGTTTTGAAGCCACATAGGAAGGCAACAGGATTTGAATGTAGTTGATTCACCTAGTAGAGGAACCTGAATACAAGCCGCAAATTCAGCATAATGACCCACTGGTATGTCAATTAAATCTTTCTAGTAAATGAATCATACAAGTGAAATTTAGCTTTAGGCTTTTGATGCTGCTTCTACAGCAGTAGTTTATTCATCTGTAGACAATTCTAATAAATAATAGTTGGTACTTTAATCTTCAAAACACTGAAACATTAATGCAACAGCCCTTGCAAAATAAGTATATACTCCAATTATCCCCGTTTTAGAGACAGAGGGGAAAAGATTTGCTCAAGGCCACCCAGCAAGCCTGTGTTAGAGCTAGAAGGACTGACTCCCAGCCCTGTGCACAGACCACTAGATAACACTGCCTCTCGTGAACCTCTTTTATGAAATGTGACGTTTTACCATAGAAGTGGTGCTTTATTTTATTTTGGCCAGTTTTATTTAAAGAAATGGGTAGGGGGGCTTGAAATTTTGATTGCATTCAGTAGACAACACTGGAAAACATTTTATTTATTATTTGCACTGCAGTAGAGGCTTGGAATCCCAGTCATAGGTTAGACCATATTTATGTTCTTGGAGAGAGATACTGAGAGCACCTCCCCAAAATGTAGGTTCAGACACTGAAGTTACACTGTGAGGGACAGATTACAGGATATATAGTGGGGAATATTCCATGCCTCAGCAGACATACCTTGCTTCTCTATTTTTATACTTGAGTTGGATTTTAAATTATTGAGAAGTTAATTGTTGACCATTTTTGCTGTCTATGGAAGACTTGTAAATCTTAATATAAAACTGGGTATATTAATGGAGTTCACAACTCAAGTAAGGGTCACTTTATGGCTGGTCTTATGTGGGTTCATTCTGCCCTGCACCTATGAAAGAGGCAACCATAATCGGACTGCAAAGTGTTGGTGAACACAGGGAGATTTGTCACCTAGTGTTACCCCATTGGTGGGAGGACTACGGGAGAGGAATGCAGTAGAGAGGAAACCTGCATGAGAACACTGACTACATAAGCAGTCTGCCATAGTCAGGCCATCACCGCAGGTCTTCTGCGGGGGCAGGGGGATGGCCCGGGACTGCTGCTGCTAGTGGGAGCCATCATGGACCACCGCAGCTGGCGGGAGGCGGCCGGGACTGCTGCCGGTAGCGGGAGGTGGCCCAGGACCACCGGAGCTGGTTGGGAGCGGCCCAGGACTGCCACCTCCACTGCTGGCAGGGGGCGGCTGGGACTGCCTCCGCTGGCCACCGCCAGGTCTGGGACCACTTCCCCGGGACCGCTGCTGCTGGCCGCCGCCAGCCCTGGGACCATTGGTGCTGGTCGGGGCTGGCCCGGGACCTCTGGTGCTGGCAGGGCCAGCCCGGGATTGCCGCTGTTGCTGGGGGAGGCACGGGAGGTGGCACAGAACCGCCGCTGTTGCTGGGAGGGGCTGGTGCAGCTGGCCCCAGGGCTGCCTGAGCTGCTCGGGCAACCCTGGGGTCAGGCACACCTGCAGGCTGCACAAGTCACGGATGTCCCGGAAAGTCACGGAATCTGTGACTTCCGTGGCCTCCATGACAGACTCGCAGCCTTACACATGAGAAAGCCCTCTAGATTATGTTAGTCCCTTTCAAGGTTTGTAGGAATGAAGATGTGTTCAGAACTCTGAACATGTGTGCTTCCATTGCCTCATTATACGCCGAGTGTCCCAACTTGTTTCCTGTCCTAGAGAACTTCCTAAGCAAATTAATATAAGTTTGTTGCAGGCAAGACAGCCCTCTTCAGAAACCTGTCCCTAGCATAAGGACGAGAACCACTCTAGCGTTCAACAAAATCATAGTTTCAAGTGACATCCACTTAAAACTACAAATATATGGCCATATGCTCCTACATCTAGCTTGCTGAAAATGTAACTGCTCCAAAATCTGCTTCAGAAGTTTCCTATTGGTGTGCCATCATAGGAATTTACAGCACAGTGCCACAAAGAAGGTAAAAACAAGCTCCACAAATTCAAAGTTACTGTGGTGGGATGAAGACAGGGTAAAGCCAAAATATTACATATGCTCTCATAGGAAATCTGGTGTACATCACTACAGGAAATATACAGCAAAGTGCATTCAGTAATCCTACAAACTTTACAAGGTAATGCTGCAAAGATGTCTAACTTACAATGCACTGAGCAGCATTCATTTGCTGTTTACAGATTTCCTCATCTTAGAATGGCAAAATGTAAACATCTGACTGAATGTCTAAGCATTAAAGGGTCAATCTGCTAAGAGTAAGGTCATCTCTCCATTCTGTGAGATGCTCAGAAAAATTTCACTGCAAATTTCAGTACTCCTTGGCCCCCAGCTACAAATGCTGCCATGTACAGTGGTAGCACATATGCTTCATACTCTGCAGTTCACTGGGCTAGATTGTCCTGGTGTAACATGAGTGCAAAGTGCTACACTTAGGAAGGAAAAATCAAATGCACAACTACAAAATGGGGAATAACAGACTAGGCAGCTGTACCGCTGAAAAGGATCTGGTTATATTGGATCACAAGTTGAATATGAGCCCACAATGTGATGCAGTTACGAAAAGGCTAATATCATTCCGAGCTATAGTAACAATATTGTCATGTGTAGGTAATTGTAGGAGGCAATTGTCTTGCTCTATTCAGCACTGGTGAAGCCTCAGCTGGAATATTGTGTCCAATTCTGGGTGCCATACTTTAGGAAAGATTTAGACAAATTAGAGAGAGTCCAGAGGAGAGCAACAAAATTAATAAAAAGTTTAGAAAACCTGACCTGTGAGGAAAGGTTAAAAAACCTGGACATGTTTAGCCTTGAGAAAAAAAAGATGGAGGAGGAACCGATACAGTCTTCAAATATGTTTAGGGCTGTTATAAAACAGATGGTTATCAGCTGGTCTCCATGTACACTGATGGTAGAACAGGAAGTAATGGGCTTAAGCTGCAGCAAGGGAGATTTAAGTTAAATATTAGGAAAACATTTCTGGCTATAAGGGCATTTAAGCTCTGGCACAGTTTTCCAAGAGAGATTGTGGAATCCCCATCACTAGAGGTTTTTAAGAACAGATTGGATAAATGCATGTCAGGGATGGTCTAGGTTAACTTGGTCTTGCCTCAGTGCAGGAAGCTGGACTGGATGACTTACTGAGGTCCTTTCCAGCCCTACATTTATATGATTCTCTACGATTCCATGATTTACTTCAGTGGAGTTACATCAGGATTGGATTTGTTCCAGGACATACAGTTTTAAAATATATTCAATGGGTATTTAGCCACATCCACAAACATTCGGTTTAGCTAGCAGCCCTTACTCACATGAACAGTTCTGCTGATTCTAATGGAACTAGCTGGATGAGTAAGGGTTGCAGGATTATATCCATCATTTTCTCATGATTTGATGACATATTTATTCAGTCATGTGGCTCATTTTTGTAGTCAATATTGACAGAATTTCTTTTTTTTTAACACCTTTCCATTATAAAGGGTGGTGCATCAATCTAGAGAATGAGAATCTCAGCTAGAACCTATTGTCCTGGGCAACATATTCACTATTAGGCTTTTCTTGCAGAAGCTTATAGAAAGAAGAATGGAGAAATATAAAAGTTTAAAGGCCAAATATAGTGCAAGCGATTGTATAAATTCATGTAATAAATAGAGAGGGGAAAATGATTAACATTTAAAATTGGTATATTAGTTTTGTTGTTCACATGGCTTTTGAACAAGAAGAAAAGTTTAGCAGAATGACCTCTCTCTCCATCTGACTTTAAAATGTGATTATGCTCAGAAGAGACTATAAATCTGGCACATTTATTACTCATCAGATGAGCCTTTACACTTATTAAAGAACCAACACAGCTATGGTGGGAGCTGGAGCTGGAATCTAAAGTTATGCCTGGTTAACTTTTATTACGGGTAGTGATTACAAACCAGAGACCACAGTTTAAAATCCCAGGATGAGTTTGTAGGGCTGAAATTAGAACATCCTTTTATTTGTAAAATGAACACATTTCACCGGGAATCACTGCGGTCTTGTTTAGATAATTGGGGATAAGCATCTATTTCACTAGCTTAGTTCAATTGATCTATCTTAAAGGTGTTGAAAACTGCACTTAACACCATTGTAGACACAGTTTGACATTTTTAGCTTGATTTTTGGCAGGACAAGTTATGTCCTACACATTGATGTTAAGTGAGATTTCCATTGAGTTAAGCTAGTTAAATTAAGCTAACTGTATTTAAAAAAACGCATGCCATTTTTTCCTAATCTAGACAAAGCCTGACAGAAGGAACCTCTTGATGCCATCTTCTATCTTGGGATGAAAATCAGAAAACCATTGTATGGATTAGAGCATGTTTCATGTGTGCACTCCTCTGTTCCCCTTTTCCTTATGGTGCTATAATTGAAAGGGGGAAGTAGTGTTTTTTTTCTGCTGCCATTCACTTTTAGGTACATGCAGTATATGAAACAAAAATACTGTGTTATTGTTTACTGCTACCATTGTGTCAATCAGATCTTTTACCTGTATGGTAGACACCATTAACAAATGCAGTTTTACCCAGAGTTACCACATCATGGTTTCAAATACCACAATTATTTCCTGTTCTAAGTAGGTAGAAATACTGTAGTATCTGTGTGACAACTGTTGATTTCTTAATTGCAGCCACTATCCGTTACATACAATATCTGACTTCCTTGTATAATTCAAAATAGCATGCTATTTTTCACTAACCATGCATTCACTACGTGGTAATTCCTTGGTAACTTGCATTACTGATTCAGTGTTCTCTCCAGAGATCACTGAAATCATGTGGTCTAACTGTTACACTTTTACATACAGTAGTCACATTTTAGAGCTAAACACTATCTGCTACTGTACTGGATAGAGTGTTTTATCGAGTTATGCTGTTCCAATAAACAAGACGTTCCTGGCATTCTTCCCGCAGCTCTCCAGATTTAGTATGTATGGTTTCTGCAGCCTGATTTATTTGTTTACAGACAAGGAAAAGAATCTAATTTCAGAACAGAATCAGGTTTCAGAGTAGCAGCCGTGTTAGTCTGTATTTGCAAAAAGAAAAGGAGGACTTGTGGCACCTTAGAGACTAACAAATTTATTTGAGCATAAGCTTTGGTGAGCTACAGCTCACTTCATTGGATGCATTCAGTGGAAAATACAGTGGGGTGATTTATATACATAGAGAACATGAAACAATGGGTGTTACCATACACACTGTAACACGAGAGTGATCACTTAAGGTGAGCTATTACCAGCAGGAGAGCGGGGGGTGGGGTGGGGTGGGGTGAGAAACCTTTTGTAGAGATAATCAGAGTGGGCCATTTCCAGCAGTTGACTAGAACGTCTGAGGAACAGTGCGGGGTGGAGGGGGGGAATAAACATGGGGAAATAGTTTTATAGAATCAGATTATTATTTTCTTCATTTCTATGGGATGAGAATTGTACAAGATAACATATAAATTAGAGATTAAATAACTGAATTTCAAGATATTCAGGGTATGGGGCATCTTGATTTTTATCCAGTCCTAAAATTGCACATGATAGCAATATCATCGTAAATTGAAATATACCAGTTAGTGTAAATATATGTAAATGTAAATATATGTTTATCTGATATGGTTACTCCAAAATTATACTATTTATAATCATTTTATTCAGATTCACTTTCTGATTGTTTAGGCAATGCATACTTCAAAATTGGCTACCATTTAAATCTCTCTACCTTCATGCGCATAGTAAATTGTGTATGTAAGAAACCATAATTGCATGGGCCCATGTGTTCCATTATTCAGGAGTTTGAATTTTAATGCAAATTTTGCAGGCATCTTTTTTTATCTGTTCCTTTGATATTTCCTCCATGTTTAATAATACTTAGTGCTAAAATAGTGCTTTTTATTAAAGTGCCTAAAGGAAGTGTGTCAGGGTCAGGCCAGATGGCTATAGGAGAGTAATAGAAAGCAGATATATTAGCCCCAGGCTAAGTAGGTCCCTTTTCCCTGGGTAAGGTAACAGGGAAGGTTCCAGAACAATCAGGAACCTTCTGGAGACAATTAAGACAGGCTGATTAGAACACCTGCAGCCAATCAAGAAGCTGCTAGAATCAATTAAGGCAGGCTAATCAGGGCACCTGGGTTTTAAAAAGGAGCTCACTTCAGTTTGTGGTGTGCATGTGAGGAGCTGGGAGCAAGAGGCACTAGGAGCTGAGAGTGAGAATGTGGACTGTTGGAGGACTGAGGTGTACAAGCATTAGCAGACACCAGGAGGAAGGTCCTATGGTGAGGATAAAGAATGTGTTGGGAGGAGGCCATGGGGAAGTAGCCCAGGGAGTTGTAGCTGTCACACAGCTGTTCCAGGAGACACCCTAGACAGCTGCATTCCACAGGGCCCTGGGCTGGAACCCAGAGTAGAGGGCAGGCCCGGTTTCTCCCCAAATCCTCCCAACTCCTGGTCAGACACAGGAGGAGTCGACCTGGGCTGTGGGTTCAGAAAAACGGCCAAGCTGAGGGCTGCCATGAAGCTCCAAGGCGAGCAAATCCGCCAATAAGTGCAAGACCCACCAAGGTAGAGGAGGAACTTTGTCACAGAAGGTAAGTAACTCCCATTTTACAGGTGCAGTAATTTGCCCAATGTCACATAGCAGGTCAGAACCAGGAAAAGATCCCAGATCCTTTGACCTACAGTCCAGTACGCTATCCACTGAACTACATGCTTAGGTTCATAATCCCTGCCTTAGGAATCCTTTGGATATAAATATGCTTTTTCATTACAAAAGTTAGGGATTATACTATTCATTGAGAGACAGTGTGATGCAGGGTTGCAGCCTGGAAGTGAGGATCACAAAATGATTTTAGTTCCAGCTTTTCTATAGATGTGACCTTGAGGCTAGTCACTTAACCTTTCTGTGCGTCCGTTTCCTGTCGTAAAATGGGGATGATAACTTTCTCACCTTTGTAAAGTGTGTTGAGATATTTGGATGGAAAAAGCTCTGAATGCAAAACGTTTTACTATATATATATATATATATATATATATATATATATAGTAAAACATTTTGTATATATAAAATTTTAATATTCACTTGTTAGGTTCTCCTTCATGGATGGAATCATAAATGTCCTTCCACTCTCCAAGTGTGGAGTGTGCCTCATGTGCCATGATATTTTTGAGTTAAGTATTTTAAACTTGCCTTTTAGCACCTGCCTTTCTGATAGCAACCTATGTGGGGGAGAGGGGAGCTTTGACAAAGAATTCAGCAAGTTGATTGTCCTCTTGAGTTGTCAGTTTGGAATGCTAACAAAATGCCAGTTGTCTTTACAAGATATGTTTGCTTTTTGGCCCAGGTGTGAAATGATTGATGACAGACTTCAGAAGTGGTGAAGTACATTATTTTTATCCTACTTCACACTTTTATCCTATTTCACATTTTCAGTTAAATAAAGGTAGAATTGTAAGTGCTATTTACCATTGTGCTACAATCTGCCCTACAGAAACATATTATCTGCTCTTGCAATCATTTTCACTTTGTTGCGGGGAGGATATCACAGTGGGACGTTTATGAACTAATACTACTTCTAATTCTATTGTGTTCTTCATCTCAGAATGATTCACAAGCATGGACTCAAGTACAGTTATCTCTGAAAAGTGATGGTTTAAGAAGACATTTTGGAGTTTTATGTTTATGGTGCCTCAGTCATATCCAGATTACACATAAAAATGTTCACCTGTGAGACCCTGGAAACCGAGCCTACGCTCTGAAAGTCAGGCTGGGTTCTTTACATTTTGCACATCACCAGTAATATGGATTTTGTAGGCTGAATTTTGCCCTCGCTGACATTTGTGCAACTCTGTTGCCTTTAATGACTTTCAGAGGTATAACTAACTTGCCCGCCCGCAGTGGCGTGCTTATAGCAGCAGGTTAGAAGGAGAAAGTGCAGCAGTATTGATGTTTCCTCCCCTTGGGCAGCATGTTGGGATGAGGGCTTTTGAAGAGTGCCCTGGGGGATGAGTGAGGTGGTTTGATGGCCAGTACCGCAGAGTGTTGGATGGAGGAGGGACCCAGAAGGAGATTCAGAGCTGCCTGGGGACTGAATTGCTCTCCCAGCATTCTAAGTGCTCCAGCTCTTTGCATAGAAGCTGGAGAACCCAGATGCCAAATGACTATTCTGCCATACTGTAGTTCTACGGCTATAATTTGGCTTAAGGAAAACTCTGCAGCCACTTTACCTGTGGAGCAGTTTAAAAAAACATAACAAATCTCTAAAACATTTCTCCTGTAGTAGGTCCCACGTAATCCCTTCATGGAGTTATTGCAAAAAGTCTAGTGACCTACTCAGGTCATGGCTAGTAGACCAAGAGACAGTTTTGTGCTCACAGATTTATGTGAACATATTTTTTTCAGCAAGTGGTGATGTGGAGGGGAGCCAATCATGATCCAGCAAATTTGATTGTTAGGCAAAAAAACCCTCCTATTTTGGATAGCAAATTCCTGATTGGCTCACCTAGCAAATGTTGAGGGATAATCCATTTCTTACTTTTTAAACAATCTCCATGCAGATGCGTAATTATAAAATGCGTGAAGTCTGAATGAGCTTTGTAAGCTACATTTAAGCTACAGCACTATTTTTGTCTAAGGGAAGGCCTGGTACTTTGAACAGAAATTGACAAAAGCATGAGTTTATTATGGAATTGAAGCATATCCTGCGACCTAACAGGTTAAGAATATCAAAATAATGCTTATTCTCTTTAGAGACATTCATGTATTAAATCCTTTTAAAATCTTGGCAGAGCACTGCTTCAAGCAACAGGACCATTACTGTGATTCCATTCAGCTTAATTTATGCAAACTTGACAGTTTCAGTAAATTGCACCAATAAAACCTTTGTTCCCAGGAAGTCAAGTTGTAGTTTAATGCTTGACTCTTTGGAATGACTCTGGATTTCCATGACAGTTGGATGGGTTTCATTTGCTGAACATTGGATCCCCCATGATTGGCAGATGAACCAGTAAAAGCCTTCCTACTGAACCTTTTATCTCAAAGGCTCACTGTGAAATATTAATTCACATTTTAAAAAAATACCTGCATTAAAGGGATGTTAAATTTCTGACTCCGACCAACACAAGGATTGAAATTCACAGTTAAGGATCAAATCTCTAATACTTTAACACAGTGGAGCACAGCAGAGTAATATTAAGATAGGGTCCATTGTAGCCTTTGTATTAGAATTTTGATCCCTATCTGGGATTTTCCATCCTCTTATTGGTTTAAGTCATAACGCTTTGGGTGAATTTTCTTTGAATTCACATTCAGAGCCAAATCATGCCATCCTGGACAGTCAAATTTTCCATTGGCTTCAGTGGGACTTCTGTCTAGGTAAGAATTGGGGGAAGACAACACTGTTTGGCTCCAAATGTCAAAGATATTGTAATAACTATGGTTAAGGTTGAGATTTTGTCACATTTATTTTTATTAAAAGTCTCAGACAGGTTGTGGACAATTAAAAAAAATTCACTTGAGCCTGTGACTTTTCTGAGACTTTTACTAAAAATAACAGAGGTGGGGCGGGGGGGAGGAATGACAGCTGGAGCCCCATGGTGGGCGTGTGAGGGGGGACTGCAAGCCTGAGTCCCACTGCCACAGGTGGGGAGGAGCACACAGCTCCGTCACTGTCCAAAGCCGCGGGTGATAGGAAGAGGGAGCACAGCCCCAGCCAAAGCCATGGGGTGGGGGTGCACAGCCCCGACTCTGGCCCCAGCTGAAGCCATTGAAGGCGAAAAAGTCACAAAGGTCTGGTAAAGTCCCAGAATCCGTGACTTCTGTGACCTCCGTGATTAAATCGTATCCTTAACTATGTTGCATGTACCTGCTATAAGGGAATTTGTGCCACAGCTCTCAATGACAGAAAATAGATATTTAGAGTGGAAACCCTAATGCATGCTAAAGGACAGTGCCAAAATTTATACAGAATTATCAAAACTCTATTGAATGGTCGCATACTTTTACTTAGGTTTCAGAGTAGCAGCCGTGTTAGTCTGTATCGGCAAAAAGAACAGGAGTACTAGTGGCACCTTAGAGACTAACAAATTTATTAGAGCAGAAGCTTTTATTATACTTTTACTTACACAGCCAGCTAGTATAAACATATTTTCAGTGACTTGTTTTCCTCATTTCTTCCAGGCACAGTGCAAAGCCCATCTATTTTTTCCCCCACTGATCCTTTGGAGAAGGGAGAGAGTTGAGGATTAGAGATTATGGCAGCTTGCTTTATTCTTATGATGGGTAAATATTAGCACTGTGGCATTGTGTGGGCAGTCCGATATATTGCAGCCTTGCAAAATTCTGTGCTCCCACTCACTTAAGGTGATTTAAATTTTTTTGACAGGCAAGTAAAATATCATTAGTTTTTGCATTACCATCAGTCATCATGGTAAAGTGCAGGTGGGTAGATTTTGTGCCTCGGATGGTAAAGTTTCATGTCACTTTTGTAGGGGGGAGACATAGCTCAGGGATTTGAGCATCGGCCTGCTAAACCTAGGGTTGTGAGTTCAATCCTTGAAGGGCCCATTTAGGGATCTGTGGCCAAAAATGGGGATTGGTCCTGCTTTGAGCAGCAGGTTGGACTAAGATGACCTCCTGAGGTCCCTTCTAACTGTGAGATTCTATGACTGTTATATTATCATTATCTTGTATATTATACTCATAGTATCCATTTTATTTTCTATATTTAAAACTTGTAAAGCACCTAGAGCCTGTGACATCACCTTGGCTGTAAATAAAAATTAATATTCATTATCTCACTTCCAAACTATTTGCATGAAGATATTTACCCCATTTTAATCAGCATCTTGCTGTCAGGTTGAGGTTCCAGTCCAATGTCTCTGGACTCGTAATTCCTTCACTACAGGTCACCTGTGATGCCGCAGAAAATGGACAGTAACAGGTAGGAGGAGTAAGAGAGAACTTGCATCTGCACATTAATAGCTTGATGGGGTCTTCTAATGGTGAAGTTGCTAGAGATATTCTAAACCTGCTTGCAAAGTTCCACCACAGTCATGAAACTATACACTATTACTTGCAATTGCTTAGCTGTTTATAATAATTGGTGTTCATTCAGATTAGAAGAACAGATGTGCAGCCACATACTGTATCTCAAATCTGAAGGTTAGAAATATTTAAGATGCAAATCAGATCTGTGCAGTAGAATTATTGCTTCCATACTTTTGACAGTTAGACCTATTCATCAGTTTTATCACACTTGATGCTTGTTAAAAGGACACTGTCAGGGCGGGCAAAACTAAAATAAGATCTGCCACTTCTGTTTCTGTTTTGTGCGCACTCATGTCGCACTGCCCTCCATTCTACCTGCTACATTCTTGTGAGCAAGAAGTGGGTTTGAAATGTAATGAGCAGTGTTCTTGGACAGCAAGGCTCTTGTAACTCTCAATATTCTGCCTGCCTCTGAGATCAGAGCAGACAGATCAGCGGTGCAGCATGATGTCCCCACAGTTTCAAACAAATCCCATGCCTTTATTTGTTATTTCGACCTGTGTTGTAACTTTTTATTTTATTGGGGGAACAAAAGGAAAGAGCTAGCATGTATTCATGGTACTAAATACTGAGCCAGCAGGTAAGATAAATGACCTCAAAACTGATGAACACATTCAATCTTCAAGCCTTGCTAATGTGCATCTGTTCAGACCATCTTTAGCTCCACACATATTAATCCTGCCAGGATCACAACCAGTCTCAGGAACTATGGTGATGAATGTGGTCTAAAAGCTTAGATGAAATAGTCTTGATAGATAGCTGGCAGGGGTCATTGCCAGCTCAGTGTGTGTGCATTAAAATGTGAACTATGTTTCCTGACCCCAGGTCCTACCCTAGAATGCCCTTCCATGGCTCTTGTCATGGGGGGAATGTGGACAGATCATGATTTTTGGCAGGAACCAGGGTTAGGTATGGAAAAATCCTCCTCAAACTCATCCTGCTTTGCATTAATTTCATTGGAGTCTCACATTTATACCAATAGTAAATTTAACCCAGTTAGTCTGTTTTGATATTTGATACATGTACTTTTGCAAGTGATGTAATATGGTTTATTCATTTAAAATTTAGTTTAAAAAAGTGTGCTCCAAAACGGATCTGGATCTGTTGCCTTTACAAGGAAACTTAGACCTTGCTTACTTTCTGGGCCCAAACCATGGTATGTTAAATCTCAGAACGAAACTACTAGCACATACATAGGCAAGTTAGTGAAAAAAATTTACTGATCAGAAGCTTGTTTCCATATAGGTTCTGAATTTGGTAGTGCTAAACTACTTGGGTTTTTCCCCCTTTCAGCATTTAATATCTCTCTGCCAAGAGATGTCTTTCCAGTTGCAAGAAACCCACATGTAATGTGTTGACACCCGTTTTCAAAAGTGGCCTCTGATTTTGAGTGTCCAACTGGAGACACCCACGTGACCTGATTTTTCAGAAGTGCTGAATATCCACAACGTTGACTGAAATCAGTGGTAACTGCAAGGGCTCAATTTCTCCGAAAATTGGGCCCAATTTTCTTTAAATTTGTGCACCCGAAATAAGAGGTTACTTTGAAAAAGTGGTTCTAAATATCTAGCCATCTCCATTAATATTTAAGTACCCAGGGATATCACAGATTAGGGAAGACTGGAAATGACTAATCTATAGCCTTCCTAGACAATAGACTGAATCCTGCCTACCTCACTTGAGCAAGTACTCCTTTTTCAGTCTCTGGTACCGCTTGTGTAAGGGACTGCGGAAGACTTTGTTATGGCCTACCTAGGGAAATTCTGCTTTCTCGAGGCCGCCCGGTCACTGTAGGACATGGGGAACCAATTTTAACCGGTTTTAGGCCGGTTTTGTCTGCCTTGCATGGCCCGTTGCCAGGTAGCAGAAAGCCCCTTTAGGGAAGTACCTAATTATATATTCATGAGCTGTTTTTGTGTATTGCTTATTATGGCTCGCTGGTTGCCCCTTCGTCAGACTCCGTCCCAGGCAAAGCTCCGGTGTGCTGGGTTCTCCACCTCTGTGACAGCAATGCTTGGAGTCCCCGTTGCGGGTGTGTCACTAACCTTCAATAAAGCCAATAATTCGCTGCTTAGCTGCGTGTGGGTCTCGTTTTCTCAGAGTACCCCTGCAGGCCTGCGGTGCTTCAAACACCTTGGCCCAGAACAGCTTGTATAATTAAGACAAACAGGATTTTTGTCGTTATATGAGCACTTAGCAGGAATCATACAGAATTCTATGTGATAATTATCATGTGGCTTAAAACCCAGGTAGCTTCTTGAAAACAAACCTCTTCTATGCCTATATGTTATTTTAAACTAGGAAGTTTAAAAAATATCAAGCATTGCCGAAACTGGCTCATCATTAGAAATATGGTCATTATACCATGGGAGCATGTGCAATATTAACACTGTCTCTATTTATTCCTCCTCCCCAAGTGCCAGACACTATTCTTCATCCACATGCCCAGCTCTTGTTGGTAGGAAAGAAGTGTTCCTAGTAATTGTAGGCTGAGATTTTTTCAAAACTGTGTGATTTGAATGCCTAGTTTGTATTGAAATTAATAGTTTTTTATAACCCTAGGCATCTTTGAAGAACTCATCTGCTATGTTATAGCGACAAAGGGTGTGGATTTTTCTAAGAATTATTTTCCAATTCATCTTATGCAATCACCTCTTTTCTTTCCTGTCAGAGTTGTGGAGTAGGATGGCATCAACTGCATCTTGCCATAGGCATTCACTTGGCTATTTTTCCTGCTTGGGTATTCTTTTCTAGCTGTGGTCTCCATAGTAGCTGAATCAGGTACCAAAGTGATATCCTCAGAAGATCTCTAGTTTCAATTACTTATTACAAACCTTGTTATACTCTTTCTAGGCAAGTTCTTGTAACAGCCACATGACAGAAATGCACTCAAAGGGATAAATACAACGATTCAGGCTCTTATTGACACTGTCTTTACCTTTAGTTCCAAATGCACATTGGCATAAGCATACATTGCCAATTCTCACTTGGCATTGCTGCTTCTGTTGACAGAGTGAAAGCATGGATCCCTTAGGCTCATTCCTTGCCAGTTTTGCTGTGTTCTTCCCACTCAGAAGATGAATTTGTATCAGCAAGTTTCATATGCTTGGTTTTCTGGCATGTGCTGCACTTTTCAGTATTAGCATCTGGATATTTACTTGAATGCTAGGTTGGTCTCTCAAAGGTCTTTGATGTCTTGTTCATGTCTCCAGTGTTAATAAAATACAGTGTTAGGGACAGAGTGAGATCAGGCTGTCATTGAAGGTAGCTACTGTCAGTTTGCTATAATTGCTAATTTTCCTGTGATCTGTGATTGGATAATTAAAGGAGAACTGGCAAGTATTCTAATAACTCTATTTTTTTACTCTTGTTTTTTGTATCCTCTCAGAACCTGGAACACATTCTTTCCTGATCAGTTCTGTGAATTTAGCAGAAAGATTTTCCTCCTAATTTTTTGTAAAGAAATCAACAAACCCTTGACATTAACAAGGTTAATCATGGTTAGCACAGCTCTAAGAATATGGTTTGTTAATTTATTCTCCTATAGCTGGCCCAGCAGATGAACACAAAACCTTGTAGATCCTATGAAAATAGTTTAAAAATATCTGCAACAAGAATGTAATAAATTTTCTACATCTGTAAAGGTAAACTAGATAATGAATATCAGATAACATCCACCATCAAGGGAAAGGAAGCAGTATGGTCCAATAGATAGGGCACTGTACTGGGAATCAGGAGGAATGGGTTTTATTCTGTCTTTGCCATTGACTTACAATACTAACATAGGCCAAACTTCAGGCTGTGTCCATTAAAAAAAATAAATCTTATACATTTGACAAGGTACTACAGGGAGGATAGGGATGACCTGTTTTTCACCCATTGAATATAGTGTATGCAGATGTGTGCTTTGCTTATCTACGGGCACTGACCAAGTGGAGTAGTGGTGTTTCTTTAATTTGATTTTAGTGTAAATTTCCTTCGAATTTTATTACAGAATGAATAATACAATGCGTAGATGAGATAATTTACCAAATGCCGCTGCTTATGTTTGTTTCAAGGTATTCAGATTCCTGCTTCCATACACATATGGTACAGACAGTAATATTGCTTTGACCTTTTAAATGAATGGTTAGAACTCCTTTTGTTGTTTAACCCAACAGGTGTGCATAATTCTATAGCTACTGAACTCCCTAACCTGAGAATCTGTTAGAACAGTGGTTTTCAACCAGCGTTCCAGGGCCACGAGCAGGTTTCAGGGTGTCCACCAAGCCTGGTAATAGACTCGCTAGGGCCCAGGGCAGAAAGTCAAAGCTCCGCCATGTGGGACTGCAGCCTGGGGCCCCAAACTCCACCACCTGGGGTTGAAGCTGAAGCCTGAGCAACTTAGCTTTGTGTTCCCCCTATGGTGCGGGGGCCCGGGCAGTTGCCTTCCTTGCTACCCCCTAACACCAGCCCTGGCTTTTATATGCAGAAAAACAGCTGTTGTGGGACAACTGGGCTATGGAGTCTTTAGGGCATGGGGTAGGTGGGGGGTCTCAGAAGGAAAAAGGTTGAGAACCCCTGTGTTAGAAAACCAGAAATGTTTATGTATTTTTTTCAGTAGATAATATAATTTAACTGTCCAATCAACATCATGTTTTCAGTGATCCCGTATTTTATTTCTTTAAGATCTGGATATTTGCATACCTGGGAATAAATATATCCTGATCCATTTTAGTAACTCCTTCTGTTATAAAAAGTAGTTGAACAAAGCTAGGCCAAATGTCTTAATGTGATAGCTTCCCATTAAGTAGCCTACAATAATCAATATGACTGCCGAGCAGTTTGAACATATTAGAAATGAAACATATTGCTTACACACGTTCTGGACTTGGAACACAAACAAATATGTTGAGTATATTCTCTTTTAGCAAGCTTTCTTTTGTTGTGTATGTGTTTCGGTTTGTCAATAAGGGTTAGTAAACTTCGATCTACAGCAACTATAAATGATTCATTTCTTCTTTCCTTATGTATCTATCTAGCCATTTCTTTTACATTCATGGGGCTTAGTGGGTTGGATGCTATTTGTAATTCCTTTTTCTGGCCATTGTTTTTCAGTGTAGAGTGCTACCGCACTTCATCTTTAATTTTCACGTTTCTCCATGGGACTGTTTATATTAGTGATCTTAATCTGTGCTAGTGGAATGCTGTTCTGTGGATATGACTGAAGAAGTCCAAGGTAGAATTTGCCTGCTTTGCTCCCTTTTATGTGAATGTCACATCACCTTTGCGGTCAATGTTGATAAATATGCCCTTCTAGATTATTTTTGAACAAAAAACAAAGGAAAAACTCTTCCTGAAATTAATATATATATTAATTAGTATATATACACACACACATCTTTTTTGTGTTAAATAAATGAAACTACTATAATCTCTCTATTCCTTGGATGACATTTCACATGCTTGTAATGTTTATCTGCCCAGAATTCAGTGGCAGAATATCCTCCCCTGATAGTAATATGATTGACCAGGCGACACTTTATGGGAAGTTTGGAAAGGGCACTTGAAATGATCCAGCTCACAGTTATCGACACCGTCTTTTGATTTTATAATTGTGCGTTACTTCTGACATGTTTGCAATTGGTCCAACCGGGACTCATTTCTATAAAGGTCCTTGTGACAAGCACCGGAGTCCTTGTGTTCCTTCATGGAGATGCTCATGTTGATTTGACCATTCTCCCACCACATACACACAGTCACTCACTCTTGGCACTAAAGATAGGCCAGTTGGCCTTTGAAAAAGTGAGGTGCATTCCACTGCCTTGATAACAGCTTTGCAACTGTTCATTTCCTGTTTTCTTCAATTTTGTGCTCAAAAATGCTGCTTGACAAAGATAACTATAAGAGGTGGCAATTAGGCTGAGGCCTTGTTCTATCACTTTTTATTAGAGAGAAAGGGATGGTTTTGTGGTTAAGGCAGGGTTGTGAATTGGGAAATCTGGGTTCAATTTATGCCTGTCTTTGACCTTCAGCAACCTTCTTAATCTCTGTGCATCATTTTCCATACTTCTGATTCTATGTTGTATTCTTTTCTCCCACCCTTTGTCTCTTGTCTGTTTAGAAAATAATGGGAAGGCAGGGACCACCTCTTTATTATGTTTTTGTATGATGTATAGTATGGGTGGGGGGCTAAGTTAATTGGAGCTGTTAGGTACTATTGTAATAGTAATTAATGCTATTGTTGTATAGCTCATATTGTAGACTATAATTATTAATAATATTACTTAGTCCTAATGTAACTTTGAAACAGAATACAGTTCTTAAGGTAAGGCAGGCTTTTTAAATTTAACTCATAAAATGCTGTTAACTGTCAAATGTTCTCCCCCCCCCCAGATAATTTGTGGAGTCCTTTCTTCCTTTTGTCTATGGAAAAAAAAAAGCTTGATATTTTTAGTACATATTTTAAGCAAGAAGTAATCCATCAAAATAAAATATCTCGTAGCTGCCTTTTCTTCAGAGTTGAGACCTTGCCAGCTTAATTGCTAAGCCGGTAGACGTTAGCCACTGGCAGCCAGTACAGCATAATTAAAATTCTAGAAGGATGTCAAATAAACACAGAAACATCTGATAATGTTGACTGTAGAGTGCTTCTGGTTATTGTAATTATAATGAAATTGTTACAGCATTGTATGGTTTTATAGCAGCTAATCTGTGTTGTAAGACTACAATAAGGAATGGATTGGAAATCACAGTTTTCTTTGTAAATTAAAATTGTTGCAAAGATTTCCTTTTTAGACTTTACTACTGAAAAATCCAGATTGCTTTGAGAAGTCTGT
This sequence comes from Lepidochelys kempii, assembly GCF_965140285.1. Lineage (NCBI taxonomy): Eukaryota > Metazoa > Chordata > Testudines > Cheloniidae > Lepidochelys > Lepidochelys kempii. The sequence goes on along the minus strand of NC_136394.1, from coordinate 17,010,597 downwards.
TTTCTGAAGGAGATATCTGAAGCCTCTTCCTACCTTTTGTCTTTACTTATACAGTAAATCTTTCAAAGAAATTACGTGAATAGTTGGTGACACAAATATGTTACATTTCCGTTTTCTTTAGGAGAAATCTTACTATTCCTTATCAAAACCTTTTGAAATGGCCACAATGATTCCATTTGGCTACCAATTTAATTACATTAGAGTGAATTGGCTTGTTAATTGCAAGAAACTCAAATACACTGGTGGACAGAATTCACTGCTGGAATCGGTGGAGCTTTGCCTCCTGCAGTCAATGGTGAACTTGGTCATCCACCCTAAAACTAAACAACTTGTTTCTTTCCTTTTCACTCCCTCCTATGTCCACTTCTGACATTTTTATTTGGTTCCTTCCGCTCTAGTTTTCTCTCCTTCTCATTCGCTATCTGTCCTGAGCTTGGTACTGCCAGAGTGCATAGGCAGTAATCCTGATTTAGGGAGCCAGGCTCTGAAGCCACTTCCCTGCCCTAAACCTCAATTGGGCTTCTGGATTGGCTGAAGAGCTGAGTAGGGTTGGAGTTAAAAGCCCTTTGCTCACCAGGAAATCAACTGGCCATGCAAAAGAGAAGGGTTTTCCTGCTGGGGGGATGAGTGGATACTACTGGGGTAATTTAGAAGCTGTGCAGTTTCCACAGTGAATTTAAAACAGTGTTTTTAAAGTGGTATTTGATCCTCAACAGAAACTTTTCAAATTGAATTTGATTGTGTAAAACAACTCTGTTTCTCTCACATATTGAGACTGTGTCTTTGTATATCTTGAATATTAAAAGTTACTAGAATTATTATTCTTTTTGTGAATGATTGGCTTTGTTGCAGAGCACCATGAATCATATATCTACTTCATGACTTGTTATTTATATTCTACAAAGTTACAGTAATTCTTATATTGAAATTGAAATTTATGGCCCTAGTGTTATATTTGTGTTGAGATCTGAGCAAGCTGTTTTAAATGATGAAGTTTTGTTGAAAAGAGCAAAGAAATATGTAAGCTGTTAAGATAAAATTAAACATTTATACTCAGGTCTCTTGCAAGTGATAAATTTATCTTATTGACTGACTAACTGTTCATGACAAAACCTGATTGAATGTGACATTCTGTGGAGAGTATGTTCAAGAAGAATAATTTTCAGTGCTGCATGTTCTTGGCAAGTATATTTTTTAATTTGTTTGGAAGTTGTTACTTATTAAAACTTCCACATGGTGATGTTTCTATAATGGCATATGAGTAATTCATTTCAGATCAAAAACACTGTGATTAGGAACGGGCGTGCTTATATAAGCACAGACTTAATAGTTTCCTGAATGAACCTACATTGTTTCCCGATTACAACCTCTCAAGATGGCGTTGGTGCCCTCCTCCTATCTGTCCTTTACACATTGGTTCTGCTTCACGGCTCAATGTATGCTGAGCAGAAAGTCAGTTAGAACTACTAAGTTCTGCAGTGGGATCTTCAAAGGTGTGAAGGGCTGGGGTATAGGTGTATCACCATTTGGAGGGGAAGCCTGTGGTTACTGGAGTATAATAGCTGGCTAAAGAGGGGGTCTTGGCTTGCTGGAGGAAGGGGAAGCTTGGGGCAGGGGTTCACTGTTGAAAAGAGTGGGAGTGGGAGTCTGATAGATCTTAATGTTCTTCCAAGACAAGATACAAACTTTTTGAATTTAGCTCAGAGTACTGTGCATGCCCTGCTTGCCTTGGAGCAGTCTCCATGGGAATTTCTATGCTGTGGTGGGAGCTAGGTTTGGGATGGAACAGAGGCAGAAGCCCACATGAGACAAGGGGGAGAATTGTGGTGGGGGTGAGGGTAAAAAGCCAATTCACACTTTCCTGTTTAAATGGGGACTTTTCCGTAACACTTTTGAGAACATAAACCCAAAAGGGGCACAATGAGGTGGTGGGGGAGGGGGGAGGGGCAGCCTGGGCTCCCCTCTGGGCACCTGAATAAAACTGGGTGGCATAACAATGGAGCCCCTTACCTGCTGGCATGAGGGAGGGGCGAGTGGGCCAAATTTGAGCAGTACTGTGAACCAAAGGCACCAGGTTGCAATGCCACTCACTCAAACTTGGCTTGGCCACACCTCTGTTACTATAGAGGGGTGGGTGTCATGATGGAAGGGTGGCCAGTCCAGATGTGGGTGAATCATGTTGCCTCCTGGTGCACAGGGTTGCACTCAGTTTTGGCCTGTTTTGATTGGTTGGCCCCATGACTTTTGAAGTCCCTCTGGTACCTTTGGGTCCTTAACTACACAGGTCCAGTAGCCAAAATCCCCTCAAGGAGTGTATGTTCCCTTTATGGGCTACACACTCCAGGCTGACATCCATGCTGCGCAAGGCCGGCATACTTGTGAGATGGGCAGGAATTCAGAATGTCGCTCATACAGACTGAGAAACTCTTATTTACACATCTTTGGTAAAGAGAAAAAGAATTCCATATATGAAAGCTGCTGATGTTCAGTGTTGTTGGCCTGAACTTGCTACATAGTCATTAGAAGTCTGATCCTGCAGTTCTTACTTAGGCAAAACTCCCATTGAAATAATAAAAGGTCTACAAAGAAGAATTTCTCCTTTGGAGAATACAACCAACTATTTGCAGCCAGAGCCTCCTTCACTCCTTAAGAACTTTATTGGCACTAAATTAGAGCACCACCAAAGCTGGGTCTTCACATTTTTTTTTAAGTTTTCAGGGTTAAAATTTAATTATAATTTAAATGGCAGTGAAAAGTGATCCTTCCAGATAATGTAATACATTTGTGGTGCTCCACTATAGAAGGGGCTGGTTATACCATGAAGAATTATATTTCTGGATTGGGGTATATTTACTGGGCATCAAAATTGAGTACTTCATCAACTAAATTAAATGAAACTTAATATTAGCATATAGTATAATAAAACTTCTTTTAAAAATTTGCATAAAAGGTGATCAGATGTTACATTTTAATTTAATTGGGCCTGATGAACCCTTGTGCATATTAGGTTGTAAAATTTAAATTACATTTTCTTAGAAAAGATATTAAAGTATAGTTTAATTGCCTCTCTCAAGATTTATTTAGCAATCTTATTTACACAGTTTTGTTTTTATATCTAATTATTTGAACTTGGTTATTAAAACATTACTATGTCCCATGTACATTATGCAAGAAACATCTACTTGCTTTTCAATTTCAAGATGTCTTCTGTTTGTAATCAGTAACCTTACAAAAATGATAATCTCAGCCTTCAGCAGTTTCTTCACAGAAAGATTACTGTATATTAGCATTAAATAGTTAAAATTTATAAATTATGGCTACTCAGAGGATTTTGCAAATCTCCAAATTGTGTACAGTTGCTAATCTGTATGGCATGTTGGAAAACAAAATTTGGAAATGTTGCCTTTTAGATATAAAAATATTCAGAAATTGTCTGTTGTAGAGTAGCTTTCCATTCCATGTTGGGAAGAAGTTGTCCTCATCTAGTATTAAAAAGCACAAAAATGTTTTGGCTTCTTAAATTACAAATGCACAAAAATCTTTGACAATTTCTTTAGTGCCTAGGATTAGTTTAAATTTACTTGCTGGTGTCATATTAAATTAAAATGAAACGTTGCTTTGTGCTGGCTTTTGTAGTTATAGACGGCTTTTTAATTTTCCTTGAAGGTAGAAATATGGTAAACTCAAAATTACTGTTTCAGCAAATTACTGTATGAATCTACAATAGAAAATAGGTGCATTTAGTTTTCCAACCTTAATTTAGATGGCATTTCCTTAATACATGATTTACATCACTGCCATCTAGTAATGACTTTGGTGACATTTTATAGGCCGCTGTGCATTTTAAGTCCTGACATTTTAAAAAGCCATGGTTCTTGTTTATGGCATATATGTGTGCTGATGTGCTTTTGTTCCCTTCTTATGTAATATTTATATACAATTTACTGGTAATAACAGCTCTCACCCTTAACATCTGCATTATGGGCCTTCTTCCTTGTTTTATTGCTATTTTAATATAAAAGCAACCATATACTGGAGTTAGGGAACAAGCATGGACAGAGTAAGGAGTTGTAGGAGGAGATGAAGGCAGAGGTCTAGGCTGGGACAGAGCATTGAAGGTGACAACATGTTCTTAAGGCATACATGTTTATTTGCCCGTCCTTTTTGCAATTCAGGGCATTTTGATGTTCTGGTAGTTTCTTCTGCCTGAAAATATTTATTGGCATTAGTTGTCACAAGGATGGTTTAATTGTCTTTCATTTCTTTTTAATACTGTAGATGTTTGTGGTTGAGAGAATGTAAAAAGCCTAAGAATCTTGTAACAGTGTGACTGTGGTAATTAGTTACAAGTGAGAGAGAACAAGCAATTAGAAAAGCCATTAAAGGTTTTTCTCCACCTTTCTCATCTGAGTGCTGTAAGATATTTGATGTTATCGCGGATTTTAAGTATAGCATTTTAATAATGAAGTACAGATTATTTTATTAAGTGTCATGTGCTCTGAGCTGGTGTGTGTGTGTGTCTTTCTTTTGTGTGTGTGCGCGCAGGCATTAAAATGGACAGCAGCCAAGAACTGAAAAAGGACTCCAAGCTATAATAATGAGCATCAACAAGCTCCAGGCTGGCAGTGACTCTGGGCTTGATTTCTCCCCTCACACTACAGCAGTGTAAATGACAAGGAACTCCTCTGAAGTCTCTGGTGTTACAGGTCTTCTGTAGACACAACTAATTACATTTTCAGTCTAGTGGATGGCAAGTGAGGAAATGCCTTTCCCAAAAGAGGCCATGTGCTGTTGCAGCCAGCATAAAAGAATGAGGGACCCCCACAATAGGCCTGAGTATGGTTTGATTTTTAAAATGCCAGATTGGGAGTCCTGGCAACTGATGTCCTCTGTTTATCCACAGGATGGATGCAGTGGCAATTTGGCCTTTCCTACACTTGCTCTATCCACATGTCTAATTCTGATCCATGGTAGAGTATACTCCCTATATCGGGGTGGGCAAAGTATGACCTGGGGGCTGCATCCAACCCTCCAGACATTTTAATCTGGCCCTCGAGCTTCTGCCGGGCAGCGGGATCTAGGGCTTGCCCTGCTCCATCTGGGGAACGGGGTCGGGGGCTTGCCTCACTCTGCACAGCTCCGAGAAGCCGCGGCATGTCCCCCTCTGGCTCCTACACATAGGGGCAGTCAGGAGGCTCTGCACACTGCTCCCACCCCAAGCGCTGCCCCCGCAGTTCCCATTGGCCAGGAACCACAGCCAATGGGAGCTGCAGGGGTGATGCCTGCGGATGGGGCAACGCGCAGAGCCGCCTGGCTGCACTTCTGTGTAGGAGCCGGAGAGGGGGACATGCCGCTGCTTCTGGGAGCTGCTTGAGGTAAGCGCCCCCTAGAGCCTGAACCCCTGATCCCCTCCTGGACCCCAATCCCCTGCCCCAGTCCTGATCCCCCTCCCGCCCTCTGAACCCATCAGTCCCAGCCCGGTGCACCTCCTGCATACCAAACCCCTTATCCCCAGCCCCACTCCAGAGCCCGCACCCACAGCCAGAGCCCTCACCCCCCCACACACACACCTGAACCCCCGCCTGGAGCCCCCTCCCGCATCCTGGACTCCTCTTTCCTAGATCCACCCCAGAGCCTGTACCCCCAGCTGGAGCCCGCACTCCCTTCCACACCCCAACCCCCAATTTTGTGAGCATTCATGGCCCGCCATACAATTTCCATACCCAATGTGGCCACCCCTGCCCTATATGAATGTTATTCTGGGACACAGATGAGCCCAAATAAAAATCCCTCGACTCTTTGGGGGGTTATGCAGGGCAACCGTGACTCTTCTCATCTTGAATCATGCTTTTCTCTTACTTTAGACATGTCTTGCTTTTTCCCCTTCCTCCTTTAGGACCTGATCCAGTTCCCACTAAAGTGAATGCCATGTTAGGTTGGAGTGAATATTTTATCAGCTAAGTTGTTATTCAGCAGAGGCTATGGACTGTAGAGTAAGGGGAGGAGAAGTAGCCAAATGATGGAGAACGGAACAGAAAGTAGTGTAAGTGATATTGAAAGCCAATCAGACTTCTCTCAAAACTGATTCGAGCATCAGAGAGCTCAATCTCTCTGGAAGTGGAAATAACACAGGGACTTTTGAAAGAGGATTCTTGCAAAGGAGACAATTGGATTGCTGGACATCTTACACAGCCAGGAAACTGAGATTATTTATTTAGTTGCCAGTATATGTTGTTAGATTTTACCTTTCAATTCTCAGAAACCGCCTCTTTTCTACTTATGTCTGGTAAATCTCCCAAAGATGGGATGGGAAGCAGGGAGCCAGCCAGCAGCACAGCAATATCTACTTTGGATATCATTACTGTTGTTCTACACACATTAGTTTTTACTGCACTAATAAAATAATGATTGTTACTCTGGATCTAACACTATTAGGAGATGTAATGTGTAAGTAGTTCAGCAATAAAGGACATTTGGATACTTGCTCTCCCTGTAAAATCTGTCTTTACCATACCTAAATATCAGATTTATAGGCCTATATTTATGCTTAAAGAAACCTCAACAATTAGCTAGACTTGTATTTAAAACAACAGAAATTGTCGTCTTTTTAAAAATGCAAAACATTGCAGATTGTGTAAATTTGATGATCACTAGAAGTTTTTCTCTTTTAGGCCTGGTCTACACTCCGTTGGGGTGTGTGTGTGTGATCTATCTAAGTTATGCAACTTCAGCTAAGTGAATAACATAGCTGAAGTCGATGTACTTAGACCTACTCACCACGGTGTCTTCACTGTGGTGAATCGACTGCTGCCGCTCCCCTGTCAACTCTGCCTACGCCTCTTGTGGTGGTGGAGTACAGGAATCAATGGGAGAGCACTCAGGGGTTGATTTATCACGTCTAGACTAGACGCGATAAATCGACCCCCGCTGGATTGATCGCTGCCCGCTGATCCGGCGGGTAGTATAGACATACCCTTAGATACTGATATGCTCCCCCCTTGCCATAGTATCTGAATACCTCACAATCTTTAATGTATGTAGTGACTGAACACACCTACGAAATAGGGAAGTGCTATTATCTCTGCGTCTGTTTACACCACAATAAAACACCTGTGGTTGGCCTGTGTCAGCTGACTCAGGCTCATAGGGCTACAAAATTGCAGTGTAGGCAGTTGGGCTCAGGCTCTTGAGCCCGAGTCAGCTGACATGAGCCAATTCTGGGTGTCTTATTGCAGTGTAGACATAGCCTCTCTGTGCCTCAATTCCCTAAGTGGCCCAAGGCCTCACAGGAAATCTGTAGTGGAGCAAGGATGTGAATCCTGGTCGCCCAAGACCTAGGCTTGTGCCCTAACCACCGTACCATTCTTCCTGTTGACTCATCTAGCAACCAAAAAAAAAAAAAAGGAAAAAGTTGAGGGAAGAGAAATAACCGATCTGTTAACTCAGTTATTTTTGCTGCTATAGGTTACACTGAAGACAAATCATGACTTGGCTTCTTATTTAAAAAATTAACAGTAGACAATAATAAACCAGCTAATTCAGTGGAGGGCATCATTTTATTGCTAACAAGCAGGAAGTAAGAGAAATTAGGATACAAACTCATTTTTCATTAAAATCAACAGGAACATTTAAAAAAATTCAAACATAAAAGTAGTTCTCTTTAATCTTTACTTGGTTACAGCCAGCCTTATAGGATTCAGGATTTTTCAGATGAAGATAACTTAGGCCATGTCTACACTACAAAATCATGTCTACCTAAGTTACTTTAGCATACAATAGCCACATGCTTGGCTGCTTGTGTTGGCGGTGTATGTAGTCACCAGGAGCACTTGTATCGATGCAGAGTGCAGTGCACTGAGGGTAGGTATTCCACTGGGCAACTCTCCACCATCCAGCATAGGGTCTTTGGAAAGTTTTAGCAATGCCTGATGGGAGCAAAACAAGTCATGCAGGAGTGACTGGGAGCATGGGGGAAATTTCCCATAATGCAGTGTTCTCTATCCCATAATTTCATCTGCATCTCATAACTTTTGCACCTTTTTTTCAAAATCCCAGAAACCTGTGTGTCCTCCTCAGTATCCGCCATCTCTAAGAGAAGCATAGAGCTGTACAGAGCGCGATTGGCATGAGCATTGCAAGCACAGGGGGGGCACGTGATCCTGCAGGATTTGCAGAGCCACAAGAGGCGCCACAGGCAACATGACAATACCTTGGAGGCTAGATTGCCGTGGGAAACAATTCAAGGTTGTTGGTGACATTCACAGAGCAGCTGGAGGTGGTGGCGTGCCGGGTCTGGACCTAAGAAAACATTGACTGGTGGGATCACATCGTAATGCAGGTTTGGGATGATGAGCAGGAGCTGCAGAACTTTTTGGATGCACAAGATCACATTCCTGAATGTGTGTGCTGAACTCACTCCAGCGCAGGGCCACCAAAATGAGAGCTGCACTGACAGTTGAAAGCGAGTGGCAATTGCACTGTGGAAACTTGCAACTCCAGATTGCTGCCGGTTAGTCGGGAATCAATTTGAAGTTGGAAAATCCACTAGAGAGGCTGTTACCATTTAAGTCGGCAGGGCCATTAGTCACCTCCTGCTATGCAGGACTGTGATTCTCAGTCATGTGCAGGAGATACTGGATGATTTTGCAGCAATGAGGTTCCCAAACTGCAGTTGGGTCATAGATGGCACACATAGCCCTATTTTGGCACCAGATCACCTTGCCACAAGTACGTCAACAGAAAGGGTTACTTGTCTATGATAATGCAAGCGCTGGTGGAACACCAGAGATGCTTTACCGACATCACTGTGGGCTGGTCAGAGACGTGCATGATGCATGCATCGGTAAGAACTCAGGCTTATTCAGAAAGCTGCAAGTAAGGACTTTCTTTTCCGACCAGTGGATTATCACTGGGAATGCTGAAATGCCAATCGTAATCCTGGGCAACCCAGTCTACCCACTTGCTCCCATGGCTTAGGAAGCCATACACCAGCCACCCTTGACAGCACCAAGGAGCACTTCAACTCCAGGCTCAGCAGGTGCAGAATGACAATTGAATATGCCTTTGATTGTTTGAAGGGTCACTGGCATTGTTTACTTATAGGGTTGGACCTCAGTGAGAAGAATATCCAATGGTTATAGCTGTGTGCTGTGTCATGCATAATATCTGTGAAGCAAAGGGGGAAAAGTTTCTGCAGAGATGAAGTAGCTGTCTGATGAATTTGAACAGCAAGATATAAGGGCTATTAGAAGAGCTCAATGAGGAGCTATGCAGTTCAGCGAGGCTTTGAAACACCATTTTAATAGTGAGCCAGGGTAGTGTGTGTTGCAGTAGTGTGCTGTACCTGGCCTTGCTCTTTTGTGACCTGGTATGAATCATCTTCTGATTGCTGTGTACATAGGAATATAATATTGTCAATGTACCTATAAATATTGTTTGTGAATGATGATATGAGTTGTGTGACACAATGCAGGAACAGATAATCAGGTGCTGTCAGACCTGCTCAGCACCAGCAAGCATATGCTGTGAACTAATAAAGATTAATTTTGTTACCAAAAAAAGAATTTTATTCTGTAACATGAACCAGGCAATAAAAATAATAATTTAAAATGTATAGATTAAGGGAACAGAACTTATGAAGGGGAGAGAACATTGATTTCACGTACACCCACACCAACCATGGCTTTCACAGTTCAGTGAATGTGAAGTTGTAATTGTCTTTAATGTCCCCCCAGGTGCAGTGGTAGGGGTAGTGCACCGACCCCTAATGTCACGTGGAATGTTGAGGGGGGTATAGGAAGGTCCCAATATTGAGTCCTCTATGGGCTGCAGATGGAGACGAGCATGGGATTGTTCAACCTGCAAGTCTACCAGAGTCTGCAACATCTCTGCTCTCTGTCCTGCTGCATGCCCCTCCTCTTTTCCTGCCTCTTTCTCCTCTCTACTCTATCCTTCTCCAGGCTGTCTGCATGGGTGATCCTCCAGGCCCTATGCTCGTTCTCTGATGCAGCACTGGCTTGCAGGATCTCCTGAAATATGCCAGCCCGAGTCCTCTTTCCCGCCCCCCCCCATCTAGCTCAGGCATTCCGGTTGTGTGTGGAGGGGACCGTGAAGGCTGTAATGTCTGCAGCTGCAGACACAACACACAGAGGTACCATTGTCAGTGTATTGATGACAGAAATAAAAACTTAAGATGCCGAACTCACTCCTCCGGCTCCCCAAAAGTTGTAACATTACATGCTCACTTCTTCTTGGGATTGATTGAGCATGGCGCCAGTCATGTCACCAGCCATGGTGAGTGTGGCCCTCCGGGGGTTGGGGAAATCAGGAGAGAATAGTTCAGTTGCATGATTCTAGTTGTATAGGGCAATGGAACTGAATACTGGCACTGTTCTCCCCAGATGGTGATGATTTTAGCTGATACCTCAATCCTGAGGGTAAGAGGCAGGGCACAGCTGCTGCTGGCGTCCCAATGCCACCCGGAACCGTATGCTGCTAGCCTGTATAGTGCAGTGGTGCCGGCTGACATAATCGCTGAGTAGCTTGGAAAAGCATCCTACTGCGGCAGAAGGAAGAAGGCAGCCCTCCCTGGAAACCTTTGGCAGAGGATTGCAGAGTATCTCCATGAATGTTTCACTGAGATCTCTACGGAGGATTCTTGGGACCTCCTGGTGCACAGAAACAAACTGCTCTGTATGGCCCCCACTGCCTAACTGCAGAGGGGAATGAAAAGCAGATAGCAACTCTACCTCTCTTGGTTGTTCCACTACCTCTTCTACCACAAGTAAAAATGAGTAAATCAAAAGATGTGTCCTGCTGCTTTGTGGGTGCCATCCCTGTAATTTCCAAGTAAACTGCATACTTACCAGAGGTTCCTTCCCCTGCATCTGGCTCACCAGTGCTAGACAGGTAGGACTAGCTGGACTATGGTGGAGTCAAAAACAGGTCCTAGCTTGCTGCACAGCTGGATTTCATGTTCACCTGTCGTCCCCCATGCTCCTCCTCCTCTTCTTTGTCGTCCTCCTCCTCCTTGCTGTTCACAGTAGGGCCTGTGACTTGGGCTCCTTGAAAGTATCCAGGGTGCTGTTGGGGGTGGTACTGTGGTCTCCGCTGAGGGTGGTATGCAGTTCTTTGTAAAAGCAGCAGGTCTGTGGCTCAGCACCGGATCAGTCGTTGGCTTCCTTGGCCTGCTGGTCTATCTGCTGCAGCTCCTTTGCTTTCACACAGCTCTGCTGCTTCTCCCTCATCTTTCTCCCTCTTCCCTCCCCCCCCCCCCGCCCAACCCAAGCAATCTGCTCATAGATGTCCACATTTCTGCGGCTGGTTCAGAGCTGTGCCTACACGGCCTTTTCTCTCCACAGGCCCAGGAGATCCAATATCTCCTGCCTGCTCTAGGCAGGAGCACACCTGGAGCATGTAGCCAGCATGGTCAGCTGGGTGGCTATAAAGAGCAGCTGGATGGCTATGGAGAGCTGCTAGGTGTGCTCGCTAAGCTGGGCAATCAGGAAAAGGATTTTCAAAAGTTCACAGGGCCTTAAGTAGCCTGGGCAGCAGAGTTCCCTGGGCAGCAGAGTTCACAATGGTGACCAGAGCAGGCAGTGTATGGCATTGTGGGTCAGCTGCTGGAGGCCAGTAATGGTCAACGTAAGTAACCAGTGTCAACTCTCGCACTGTTGACTAAACTACATTAACTCTGACTCTGTGCTGTTTGGGGAGATGGTTTTATTAAATTGGCGTAGCTGCTTTGCCTTGACCTAACTCTGTAGTGTAAACCAGGCCTTAATTTACTTACCTTCCCTCCCTTCAGATTGCAGCCAGGGTGTAAAGCTAAGAAGGCGGCTATAGAGTGGAACTGTAAGGAGCATCTGTGTGTATCTGGTATTGAGGATAGGCTGTAGAATGTGAGGAATCAAGGAAGGGTGGTCTGGGGAGTTGTCTGGTCTGAGTGCACTTGGCCGAAGAAGCAGGGAAGGAGAATGGAGCTGGAGAGGCACCAGCTCTCAAGGAGGATTGGTTTACATCTGAAATTCCTGGGCATTGTCTAGTTGTAAAATAAATACCACTTAACCTCTCTCCTTTTGTTTGAACTTAAAACTTGTGTAAAATTAACATTCAAAGCCCAGCCCTTTCCCCATTGAGGAGAATGAACTTTTTTCTGTTGGGGGCCACGTAGTGTTACTGCCCTACAAATAAATAATTACTGTACAATGTTTAATTGGAAAGCACTGACCCCCCCCACTTCCCTTTTTGGGGTTCTTTCTTCTACCCGTGTGTCAGTTGAGTAGCTGAAGAACTGATGCACTCTTGGAGTAGCTGTTTGCCTCCATATTGATTCTCGATTAGCTTTCTCTGAATTGGGATACTGAACCAAGGTAAATGTTTTCCTCAAATTAAAATTATATGTGGCCCTTTTGATCTGTGGAAGATGTCTGAGTTTTGCACAAACTAGAATTTCCAAACAATTTAGCCGGATATTAATAAGGTATTTTCAGTTCAGTTAGGAAGAAAAGCACCTTTTATTACAGTGCAATGGAGTCAGTCACATCCTTTACAAGACAGCAGGAATGTTTAACCACAAGCATGAAAAAAAGCTGTTAGACTTGTACTGTCTAGAAAAGATATTTTCAAAGCTGCTGATATTGATACATGGTTTTTAAATGGGCTGTTTTCTCCTAGGTGGGAACAACTCCTCTAGCGGAGTCGAAAAACCGAGTTAGAACTTTCACATTTTGGGGATGTTGGTGTTTATTTCCCACCATTGTGGATGAAACCCACATTTTCAGGTTCCCAAGCCAATGGATCTCAGGGATCCTCCAGAAGAAAGGGATATCTATCTTCATGGAGACTCCTAGCCAATATCCTGCCACCTGGCTCCATTAGGCCCTTGACAGTATGGTTCCTTCAGGAATCATTGTGCCAGGTGCTCCAGAAATCTTCAAATGTTTCCACCCCAGGGTAGGGGACAGCAGCCTGTGTCACAGCAGACTTATTCTATGTATCCTGTGTTGTAAGAGAATTGAAGGGAGCTTGACTACCTACTTCCCCAAATATATCCCTTCTACAGAGTTTAGACTCCATGGTGTCTGGGGTTGGGGGAAACAGACTTTTGAGGCTGCATTCACTCCTTTGCCTCCCCTGTGCTTCCAGCCCTCCCCTGTAATTCAGAAACACTGATTCACATCTGTGCATGAAAGCAGGGTGGAATCAAGGAAGCTGAAAATTGAAAGGTTTTTACTACATAAATTTCATTCATTATGTAAACATAGTTGTTACCTCTCCTGGCACAGAATAATAAATCTTTCTTTTCTCTGACAGATACATTATCATCAGATATTCCCTGGGCTTAATACCAAGGGAGAACTTTTCTTTTAAAGCAACTACAAGAAGGGGACAACACAAAAGGTATTATATTTCTACACTTGATTACAGTCTGTTCCTCTTCTGTAATTTTCTGCTTTGATACCATTTAAGGGTTTTAATTCATTAAGCCCTTTTTTAGTTTTAACTTTAATTCTCTTTTTGTTCCTTTTTAAAATTCATTACTTCTTACTCTACTAAAGACCCTAAATCTGCTACTAGGGCAGCCCTGTAAAAGTGGATGAGAGAGGAGGAAGGGGAGGTTGTAGTCAAGGTGAGAATCCAAGTTCTGTGAAACAAACAAAATAGACTGTCATTTCAATTTTTGGTTCAGAAACTCTATAGTGACTGAGCCAGGGGTGATGATGAAATTCAAGCCCTAGGTAAGAACATTCCTTACCAGCTTGTTCTTCCTTGATTCCACCCTAGCTGGTTTCCTAAAGTGTCCATCTCTTCTCATTCCCAGTTTCCTAACTCTCTCTCCTCTGAAACTCCCGTTTATCTTCCATTCACCCTTGCTAGGGTGGTAATATGTCCTCTGCCTGGGTGACCTCCTCTTACAGCCATGCTTACAGGGGGTGAAGTACAGCGTCTCTTAGGCAAAATGGTATTTTCTTGTGCCCTTCACAGAGATGTCTACCCTGTGCCTAAACCTGGCCCTGGTGAAGTCACCTAAAACTGGGGTAACAGAGCTCCAAACTGTTGCTGAGTCAATCCCAAAATGATTGTTTTGAAATCTACTCTGATTAGAGTTGAAACACGTAGAAATGAAATCAAAAGCCACATCCTTTGTCCAACAGACTAATAGGAGTAGTAGCACTAACATTCTCAGCTACTATGATTTCAGCTTCCTGTATCTTTTTAATCTGGGTGCTTGTGCTTCAAAAATTCCATTATTCAGCAACAACAGTGCATCAAATATTAAAGTACCGTAGTTTCTGTTTGTTTTCCTGAAATATTATTCCATTCTATGCACTGTTTTCCTTGTCTCTGTCTAGGTGAATTAGAGCCTTAGCCAAGGATTCTTCTAAAAATAACTTGACTCTGAAATAGCTCCTCCAGTTCTTTAAATTACCAAGTTTCATATCACATTTCTGATTTTACTTCTTCCCCCTCACATTTGATTGTTATTTTTGTTAAACATTGTCTCTGGTTTATGTGAAAAGCTGGAGGTGTATGTAATTCATATTAAAGTTCTCAAATTCTTTGTAGGAAGGATTCTGAAGAGTTTATTTTGTACTTAGTGCTTGGATTTTCTTTGCCACTTATCTCTATTACGTATGTAAACTTAATAAAAATGAGTTAAAAGATGTTTATTATAGCTAAAAACCTGTTTAAACAGCCCAGGTTTTTGGTGTAGTAGTGGAGAGAATTTATTATTAAACATTTGAAGTGGCTAGACAGTAAAAGCAAAATTTAAAACTTTTCCCACTCCTCAGCATAAGCATCAACAGAGTAGTTATTAAAAAGGGATGGTTAAATCCAAAGCTAGTTTCTTCAAGCAGATCTTAGGTAGTCACCCTGAAGCTAAATATCTCTATTTCTAAACAGCTGCAGTTAGGCCCTAGTGAAATATTCAGCTGGAAGGAAGACAACCCACTGACGGGGAGCTTCAGTTGTGAAAAGCATTGGGAGATCAAAGGACCTCGAGATTAAGATACACAAATAATGCAAAAAGAAAAGGAGTACTTGTGGCACCTTAGAGACTAACAAATTTATTTGAGCATAAGCTTTCGTGAGCTACCGATGAAGTGAGCTGAAGCTCACAAAAGCTTATGTTCAAATACATTTGTTAGTCTCTAAGGTGCCACAAGTCCTCCTTTTCTTTTTGAGAAACACAGACTAACACGGCTGCTACTCTGAAACAAATAATGCAGCTATAGAAGGAAAGAGGGCACTGTATGACTACATTAGCCTGGAAGGAAGTAACTGGACTTTCCAAAAGGTTAAGTGGAGCTAGGCTCTAATCCAGCTCGCCTCTGAAAATTTGGAGTGGTTTGGACTGGAATCTGAACTCTGTGGCTCAGGGCAATGTTTAATTATAATTGATCCCCTCTTTGGTCTATGCTCCCAGTGTATTAGTGGCAGGAGCTTCTATATACATAGCAGGTTTCAGAGTTTCTATATACATAGCACTTACAATCATTAAACTACCTGAGGTGAGTATTGAACCCCCTACTGCTATCAGTTCTTTTTTCACCAGAGATATTAGTCGAGCTCCTGGACACAGCTACTGGATTCCTTGGCTTTCAGCTGAAGCTTTGATAAAAAAGGAATCTTCTCTATGCTCAATCTCTCTTCTGCTTGCCCCTACTAGGGAAACCAGGCAGCCCCTAGATCACTTCTGCACTCTGGCTTTTGCAGGGCTGTTGGTGATTGCTCCTTTGCAATAGAAGCCAAGAATCCATCAAGGACAGCACTTTGTACTCCGTGAGAGAGGGGAAGCTCTTGTAACTGAAACATGTTAGTAACCAATCTATAAATCAAAGGTATAAATAGTTGGGGTCCAGTATGTGTCTGAACATTGCACTTGCAAGGAGTCAGCAGTCTTCTAGACTGGCCAAATGGCAAAGCTTCCAGCTCCAACCTTAACTTTCTGCTGCCAGGGATTGCAGTCCCAGAAAAAGTACATGTCTTCAGGATGGCTGGCTAAAGTGAACCTTAAACCCATGCTCCTGCAGCCTGTGGTCCCCTGAAATGCCAGATTCCCTGTCCAGTCAGATACATGGCACAAAACTAGGACTAGCCTTATTTTTGGCTACTTTGTAACTCACATATTGCTGTTTACGTTTGTAACAATTTACTATTTGGTTTGTAGAGAGACATCCCTGAAGCATTTTAAAACTGGGGCTTTATTATTCTGATTGAGTGGAGGAATGAAAACATCTCACCTGTAATTATTGTTCACTGAAGTTTCGAGTTATACCCCTGCCATCTTTCTCATACAGTTGGGGACACATTTTGCATTCTGCATGCTTTTCCAAAGTCGGCATGAAAATGGATCTGATTGTTACTGGCTGCAGGTTTTGCTGTATCACATCAGAGCCTAGCCTGCATATTCAACTGATAAGACAGAGCCATGATTTTATAACACCCACATTTTCAGAGGGCTCTCTAATTTTGAACACCACAGATGCTGAATGTCGTACTTGAGATACCTATGGCGTGGTTGTCAGAGCTGCTGAGCACACACTGCTCCATTTGAAGTTGTCACAGGCCCGATGCTCTGGAACTGCTCTGTATGAAGCCAGATAGTTGTCGCCAGGGCAAGAAGCCTTTTCAGCTATGGCCTTCCTGGGTCTGACCTCAGAGCATTCAGCACCCGTGTTCTCACTGTGCACTTCCTGCAGTGACTTTCCAAATTGTATGAACAAGGCATAACGTTATTCTCCAAAGACTAAATTCTGCTGTTGGTGCAACACTCATGTCAGTGCGTCAGTATGCAGAGCAGACCACGGCCCTGTGCTTGGAAGATCAAGTGCTAAGTCTCTGCTTCCAGGAGCCACCAATGTCTTGATCCCCAGAGTGGAGAAGTTAATTGGCAGGGTTCAAGACACTGTTTCTGCTCCTCAAACAGGCAGCTAGACTCTGGACCAGGATGTTGTCATTGTCTGTAACAAAGACTACTCTGTTGGCAGTGTTAAGAAGACATTTATGTGCCAGAATCCATCATATGAAATGATGGGTCTTTGAGACCGTGATTAAAATGTATCTGTTTTTCCTGCTTTTGAATGCTTGTGCATGAACAGGCTGATTATTTGAGTTGTCTAGTGAGCTGAGTACATTTGCTTCTTGCACATATTATTCATTATTTCTTAAATATATATTTGCCTTGTGAAACGAAAAAGTTGCAGTGTTATTCAGGGAGAACTGGATTGTAAACAGATGTATCTGTATTGACTGAAGGGGAGCTGCCTCCTGCTTTCCCCAGCTCTGAATTTGGTCCATAAGATTACAGAAGACAAGTAAAGCACTGATCTGTATGTGTTTACCCAAGCTGGAAATTACACCTCCAACTCCAGTGTAGATGTATCCTTAGAATGGGACAGACAGTTCCTGGAGAGAATTAGAGCAATTGGGTCTCATTCTGTTTTCACCCTAACTTTATGCTGGTGTAACTGATTTCAGTGGCATTTGCCTGGTTTAAAATAACATGAGATCTCAATTTGTTCCTATTTCTCAATGAGAGAGAAGCTGCCATAAGGGAGAGTAAAGCTGCATGCGTGGTTGGCAAGCAGTTAAAGTCTGTTTGATTTTGTAGCTTCAGGAATTCTAAGCCTGAATATTGACTTTTTATCTGTCAGAGCTATTATTTGTCCCTGTTTTTTCAGACCCCCTGAAGAGGTGGCGAAGAAGCCACACATTCCAGAGGAAGGTGGGGGAGAGATTTATAAAACAAGATACATGTTCAGAGAAACAGAAAAAGGGATATATTTTTTCCTCTGTGCAAAAAGAGCCATTAGAAAAACATGTTCTGAACTCTGCAGGACAACAATTTTTCTGGCAATACAAATTGGTTCATGAGGGAGAAACACCATGGCAGATATTTATTTGATTCAGACTTGTAAAAAAATATTTTCTGCTTTGATACATTTATTTCCCTTATTCTCATAAGCATTAGTGGAGTTGCCCTCATAAATCCACTGAGAAGAGAGCACTAGAACTAAACATTTGTTGTTAGTCAACAATGTATGTACATAGTTTTATTGGAACTAGCCTTTCTTCCACTGTAATCTACAGATCTCGTTTAGCCCTGCACTTCTACAATATATATATATAAAAAAAAGCAAATATCTCAATAGCCTGAAATCAAATTAGGTCCGTGTTTATCTACATGTAAAACACCTGACCCACTCTGCCTCCCTTGAATGCAAATAATTTTACTGATAAACAAAGCTAGACTGTGTGCTTTGGATCTGAGATTAAGTAGCTTTGTGTTTTTATCTACATGATACTATTTATAGAATCAATTAACTCCTCATCTTTGGGATAAGTGGTGTGACACATCTGTTGCTGAGCTCAGACACACTCCTCTGTAGGGTCACAGTTTGATTTCTTCCTCTCCCCTCAAAATAACCACTTTTTAACTAGTATCTATTAGCTTAAACACCTGCCTTTGGACATCATTATTGCACTATTTGTATTCTGTGAAGCTGGCCTAGGTAACTGAATGGCTTCCCTTATCCCTGCTACTTGACATTTTTTTCCTTTGCCATTACAATCACATTTTCTATGAACGGGTGAGGCTGCAGGCTTTCCATATCCTGCTGCAATGTTTTTGTTGCTGTACTTTGCTGCAGAAAGGGTCTTCTTGCCTGTGACTGTTGAGATCACTCCCTGCTTGCCTACTCTCTTGATCTTGAATTTTTCAAAATGGTGATTAACTATAAATGTTTGGACTCTAGCAATTCACCACTTATAATCAACCCCAGAGCATGATGACAGAAATGTTAGTTTTCAGAGTAGCAGCCGTGTTAGTCTGTATTCACAAAAAGAAAAGGAGTACTTGTGGCACCTTAGAGACTAACAAATTTATTTGAGCATAAGCTTTCGTGAGCTACAGCTCACTTCATCGGCTGCAACTTCATCCGATGAAGTGAGCTGTAGCTCACGAAAGCTTATGCTCAAATAAATTTGTTAGTCTCTAAGGTGCCACAAGTCCTCCTTTTTTTTAGAAATGTTAGTATAGCAGTTCTCCTTGGAATTGTGGTTCCTCTAATACAACCAAGTCTTGAAGCCAAGACAAATTGGTGACACTAGTTTAAGTTTTTAATTGTTTATACAGTCTTGTGATTTTTATCAGAATATTTATCTCTAAATATAACCACACCTTATTCAAGTTATAAAAAGCAGTTTGACCACAAGCACACAATATTAATGAACCCATGGTGTCAATAGTCCTTAAAGTGCATGAGTCTTGACGGATACAAGTGATAGAAATGCAATGTGTTACTTAAGAGCCTGATCCTGTTATCTTTTCTTAAGTGAGTAGCACTTGCTCCAGGAGTAAACCCATTGATTTTGATGGAACTGCTTGCATGAGTAAAGGTTGCAGAACCAGGCCCCATTCTTATCAGAGAGGACCATCTGTGCAGATGGAATATTTTAATTTAATATAACATTTTCCAGAATTAATATTCCCTGCATTGCTTTTGTTTTATATAATTATTTTAAGGAGAATGTTCTGGTGAAACAGTAGAACAGTAGCTTGTTCAATTTGTCTCTGTTTGGTGCATATCCCGTTTTGAGGCATGACAGAAGGTAACGCATGTGGAGCCTTGCACGTCCATCCAAAAGACCAAAGCACCATCTGGATCATTGGACCGCAGAAGACTACAGATACTGCTGACTCCCTTGACACTGATGGGCCCCTCTAGACAGACTCTATTGGTACGGATTACCACTATGGTATCACAGGAATTCCATTTTTCTTAGAGACACTGGAATCCCCACTACTCGATACCAGCATCTTGGTACTGATCACATCTCGGTTTCCTGAATTCCCCGTGGTACCGAGACACTCACCATCGGCTCCCTTATTTGCTCCACCTCTATCAAATGAAGAAGAAAAAGGCAATGATGATAACATATCTTCTCTCTATGCAGAACTCCCCAGGAGAATGTCAAGAGACCAATCACCTAGAAACATTTACAGAGCCACAAGACTGACATGACAGACAAGACCCACCCAATTGTGTTTACACCCTTGAGTACCCTCCCAGTGACCATATTGGGACCGCTGGGCAGCCTATAGGCACTAGTTCTCACTGTAACTGTGCCTTAGTGGGTCACAACTGAGGATGCCCAAATTGAGGATGAACTGCTGAGAAATAGGGCAGATACACCCCAAGACTGGTGGCTAATCCCCCATAGGATATACCAAACCAGCAACAAAAGTAAACTTCTTTTTCACCACACTGGCTAACAAGGAGTCATAAAAGCAGTTTTCTTGAGCATTCCAGTTCTTATATCACCACCAAAAACACTGGATTCAGAGATGAATGAACCAGTCTCATCAAATGAAAGATTCTTCGGATCCCAAAAGACCATCCACGCACCCAGGTCAATATATATCTTAGATCTCCCCCAAAAATCACACTGATGCCAGTCCTTTAGTATATAAAATCTAAAGGTTTATTCATAAAAAGAAAGAAAAAAAAGTGAGTTAAAATTTGTTAAAGGAATCAATTACATACAAAAATGGCAAAGTTCTTGGTTCAGGCTCGTAGCAGTGATGGAATAAACTGTTGGCTTAAGTCAAGTGTCACGGAGTTCCCGGGCAATGCTCTGGAACAGCTCCCTACGAAGACAGTCAGGACTCTGGTGAAGTCTCCTCTCTATGAGCAGACTGTCTTCAGGGCAAGAAGCTCACATTGCTTCCACCTTCCTGGGTCTGACCTTGGAGCATTCAGCATCATCTGCCCCTCTGTGCGCTTCCCACAGCAAGTCCACCCAGGCAGGGTCCTGGGGAAGCCAGAGGGTCCTGTACCCCAACTTCGCAGTCAGACATGACTCTTAGCCAGCCAGTAAAACAGAGGTTTATTAGATGACAGGAACACGGTCTAAAACAGAGCTTGTAAGTACAGAGAACTGACCCCTCAGCCGGGTCCATTTTGGGGGGCAGTGAGCCAGACAACCACGTTTGAACTTCACTCCACGTCCCCAGCCAGCCCCAAACTGACTCACTCTCCACCCCCTCCTCCTCTGGGCTTTGTCCCTTTTCTGGGCCAGGAGGTCACCTGATTCCTTTGTTCTCCAACACCTTTAGCTATCACCTTGCGGGGGGAAGGGCCCAGGCCATCAGTTGCCAGGAGACAGAGTGTTGGCCATTTATGTACACTGGCCCTTTGCTCTGCAACAATTACACCCTCTTATCCCACCACCTAGAGACCTAAGAAATGCATAGGGGAAACTGAGGCACCCCTACAGAATTCAGAGGAAACATTAAGAACAGTCCCACTTTGTCACATCGTGATGAAATAAACTTCTGGCTTAAGTCAAGTCTCTGGAAAACATCCACAGCTTGGATGGGTCATTCAGTCAGAGCTTCAGTTTGTAGCAAAGTTCCTCCAGAGGTAAGAAGCAGGATTGAAGACAAAATGGAGGTGTTTCAAGGACCTTTTATAGCTTTTGCCCATGTGGAGGGCATCCCATTGTTCTTACTGTGGAAAATTACAGCAACAAGATGGAGTTTGGAGTCACATGGGCAAGTCACATATTCATGCCCAATTTTGCTCAGTCACTGCAGGAAGCCATTACCTACACTCCAAACAGCACATTTACATGACAGTCCACTCAGTGTAGGTGGGCATCTCCCATGGTCCATTGTCAACCAAGTGTTTTTTTGATGAGACACTTAATTTGAATGGTCCCTCCAAGATGTGCTGGCTAGCTACCTTGTGGGTGGTACCGTAGGAGCCAACATTTGAAATCCAGGTACAGAGCCAATACTTATAACTTCAAATACAAAAATGATACATGCATACATATAGCATAATCATAACCAGCAAATCATAACCTTTTCATAGACACCTCACTTGACAACCTTTGTACAAGATTTGGTGCAAATATATAACAGTGGTTGAAACAATGCTTTATATGGTCATATTGTAATCAGATAATGCACACCCTTGAGTACCACCCAGTGACCGTATTGGGACCCGTGGGCAGCCTATAGACACTAGTTCTCTAGGCTCTCGAATGTCTCACATAGGGATAGAGGAAAATGATCTCCCTCAGCTTCCCTTTCTAGATCCTGATCCCCAAGAGGAGACTTTTGAGGAACAGGAAGCAAGACTGGATAAATAAATTATTCCAGCAACAAACATTTCATCATCCTCTCCAGACTGAAGCCATTATGCTTACTCCACCAAGTAAGGCAAAGGACTTCAAACAATTTCAAGACCTCACCAAGAGAGTGGCAAACTATCTTTAGATATCCCTTGAAGTAAAGAAGTTGCAACACAAGCTGCTAGACATTCTCCATATGTCCTCATCAGCTCATATGCTACTCTTCCTGATCAACGAGGCCCGACTGGACCCATCCAAAATCATCTGGCAAACACCTGCCATGATACCACAGAGGGAAGGGTTTCTACTCCAAATACTTCCTGATACCAAAACAAAAAAACAGAAGATGGAGACCCATTTTGGATTTGAGATCACTAAACAAATATGTAAAGGCACAAAGATTCAAGATGTTCACATTAGCAGCAGTAATTCCGTTGCTGGACCAGGGAGACTGGTTCTCGGCCCTCAACCTACAAGATGCCTATTTTCATATCTCAGTTCAACCAACCCACAGGAGGTTCCTGAGATTCACCCTGGGTCAAGACCATTTTCAATACAGAGTGCTTCCATTTGGCCTATTGTGCACACCCAGTATGTTCTCAAAAGGTCCTATCTGTGGTAAATTAGGTCCTGTCTTTGCAAATTAGGAATCATGATATATCTGTTTCTAGATGATTGCCTACTCAAAGCATACTCCTTAGATGACACCCCATCAGCCATGCAGAAGACTACAACTGAACACTCAAAAATTGACTCTGACTCCAGTACAATATGTGGAATTCATAGGAGCCTGTCTAGATGCAGTGGAGGCCAAAGCCTTTTCCCCACTACATAGGTTCAATACTCTAACCAAGCGGCGACATGACCCTGCTGTTCCTAGGCAGAGGAACGGCCATGGGAGCTCCATGTGCTGCCCCCACCCTGCCCCGAGCACTGGCTCCGCAGCTCCCATTGGCCAGGGACCGCAGCCTCTGCCTAGGAGCAGCAGGGACATGTTGCTGCTTGTGGGGAGCCACCTAAGGTGAGCGCCACCTGGATCTGGCACACCAAAACCCCTCCCATGCCCCAACACCCTACCCCAAACCCTCTCCCACACCCAAACTCCCTCCCAGAGCTGGTGCCCCGCACCCTCTCCCACGCCCCAGCCCGAGCCCCCTTCTGCACCCAAATTCCCTCCCTCTTAGTTAACTGGAATTTTTTACTTACCGGCACCCCGCATTCCCTCAACATGCTGAATAACAAAGCTTTTATTTTATGTTGTTTTTGTATGTTTTCATGAACGTTGAGATTCTGGAGAACAAGATCTCAACTTCAGAGAGGTGCTGGTATGATGTACCAGCTCAGTCAGAGTCCTGCATAAAATGTGTAAATATTAAGAAAAGATATAAATTGTTATGGTATTCCTGAGAGTATAAATAAGGTGTGATCTACACTTTAAAATTGTATCAATCCAACTATTTTGGTTAGGGCTGTATATTTTTTTTTAACTGAAATAGTTATGCTGGTACAGTTCTTAGTGTGCATGCAGTTACAATGGTAGAAAGGTGCCTTATGTTAGTATAGTTTAGTTAGTATATTGTTGTACAAGAATAAGCTATACCAGCATAAGCACTTCTGTACTGGTAGAACTAGGGAGGTTGTACTGCTTTAACTATACCAGTATGATTAAATATATACATCTTTTATGTGTAGACAAGCCTTAAGATGTGCTGGAATTAAATGGCATGAAAGAAAATTTAGTCTGAAAAACGGGAGGGAGGGGTGAGCGCTATTGGATTGTGGAATAATTTCCCAAGGGAAATAGTTGAATGTCTGTGGTTAGTGTCTTTTAAAACTGCACTGGGTAATATATTATATACAGCAGCGGTTCTCAACCAGGGGTCCGCGAGCTCTTTCAAGAGCCCGAGCTGCAGCACCCCCACAGGGCTGAAGTCAGGAGCAAAGTTTGAAGCCCCAATCTGTGGCGCCCCCGTGGGGCTGAAGCTGGGAGGCGTGGGGCTCAACAAGCCCCAATCTCCAGCGCCCCCTGGGGGCTGGAGCTGGGAGGCATGGAGCTGAATCCCAGAGCCCCAAGCCCTGGTGCTCTCCAGGGAGCAGAAACCCTGAGCACATGGACAGAGTTGGGGACATGAAGGTAAGATCTGTCTGGGCCGGGGACCTGGCTTCATGGCTGGCAGAGCCATTGGGGAACAGGGACCGCAGGAGAGCCCTCTCGGCACACAGCCCCTGCACCCTGAGCTTCCGCTCTCCCTGTGCCCTGAGCTACCCCCATGCCCACACACAACCCCAGCTACCCCTCCCTGCACCTTGAGCTACCCCCATGCCTGCACACAGCCCCTAGCTACCCCTTCCCTATACCCTGAGCTATGTTGTCCCTGTGCCCTGAGCTATCCCCATGCCTGCACACAGTCCCTAGCTACATAGGTGCGGGAAGAAGAGGTGTGGGGAGCTGCTACTGGCCACAAACCTGCCCCAGCCTCGGCCCCCTTATCCCTGTCCATGTCCCCCTGCTCCTGGAGACATGGCCCTGCTCCTGGCCTCAGCTGATGGGGGAAGGGGAGGCACAAGGTAAAAAGTTTGGGGATAGTTTTGCTGGCTTTCAGCACCCCCACTATAAAAGGCATTCCAGCACCACTGCCTAGCTAACCCCCGCCCTGCACCATAAGCTACATTCTCCCTGCACACTGAGCTACCCCCTCCCTGCATTCTGAATTATCACCCTGCCCGCACAGCCACAGCTACCCTCTCCCTGCACCCTGAGCTACCCCCCTGCCCGCACACAGCCCCAGCTATCCCCTCCCTGCATCTTGAGCTACCCCATCTGCATACAGCCCCTAGCTACCCCCCTGCCTGCACCCTGAGCTGTTTTCAAAGATTTTAAGCTAAGCCCCCCACCTTTGAGTTATAATTTTTGGTTGTGCCCCCCACCCCCCAACCCAGACAGGTGGGTGGCCTGCTGAGGTGAATCGGGGGTGGAGGTGGCATTCCCTCTCTGGACCCCACTGTGCAGAGCTGGCTCGAGCCCCGCTGGCTCCTGCCCAGCCCTCCCACCCCCACAATAGACATCAAACTATGTCTATGCCCAAGGACCCTGCCCCGAGGGACCCCCTTGCCCCCGCTGGGCCCTGGAGTTTTTAATAGCATATTGGGGGGGCCTCAGAAAGAAGGAGGTTGAGAACCCTTGATATACAGGACAATCTTGTTTTGGCAGGGGATGGACTAAGTGATGTACAGTAATTGTTCTTAATTTCTATATTACAATTCATCAAAAGGCTAAGATTACACAGTGCCTTTTTCATCCAGCGACCTCAAAGTGCTTTTGTAAATGTGAATTCTGTCTTCTGAAGAAGGTGTCAGTAAGCTAGTTACTATTATACTCAGACAAACTGATGCACAGATAAGTAGGCTGAGTAATTTACCCAAGTTTTCACAGCCTGTGTGTGGGTGAAGTGCGAATAAAACCCAAGAATCCTGGTTCCCAGCCCCCTGCTTTATCCACTAGACAGGCTCCCTTTGTGTAAGAACGTGTAAGCATGTTTATATGTTACACTAATTCTGTTTATCTAGCCATTGCAGCTTTTCATGAGTTAATATGTGATTTCTCTGCCTTTAATTTGTGAGGTTTATAAGGGAAAAATTAATTTTAAAACTCACTGGGAAACCAGTGGTATCTCATACCTAACTATTAAATTGCCACTGACTGAATTAATGAAACTTTGAACCTTCTGATTGTAGAAATCTTGAACGTCTTGTATTGAAACTTTATTTTTCCTGCTGGCAATAATGAAACTGGTGAGCTGCAAGCTTTGTTGACTTATCCATGCAATACAAACTGTAAAAAAAATCCAAAGTTCCTTCCCAAGGAAGTGTCTGCTTAGTCTTCCTGTTAGCACTTCCACTGCCCTTGTTCCTTCCCCTGTTGAAGGCTTGTTTCACAGACTGCTTCTATCCCCAGTAACAAAAAAACCCTAACCAGCCTTTTTGTTTCTTTTGACACCAACACAATATGTCAGCCTGTGCCTATGAGAGAGCTATATTGAAATAGCTTTCTTTGTGAATTTCTCATTGCTATTCATGGGTGGGGATTGTCGCTTAAGGGTCAAATTAGAACGCAGTCAACCAGAGCGACGACAGTGAGTGGAGCCAGCCTCCAGCTAGATTCCCCCTCCAAGTTCTGAAAAGCTGTTAACTTGGAGTTCATCACATACATTATATATTGGTTTTGTAAAATGCTCTTTTCATACGCACAGGCTGAATTCTGCTGAGTTTGTTCCTCATAGTCTATACTTTGTGGGCTCACCTTTTGCCCCATCTCATTACTTTCATCTTTGTCTGCATCTTAGGTCATTTGTGCCCTTTCTGATGAGCTGTTGATCACTAGTGTTGAACTTCCATCATTTTAAGGAAAACTACTTATTTGAGTGAGATGGATTTTCTGTTATCTTCACTGGGATTATACTGTAGCAAACTTGTAACCCTTGACCCAAAGGAGTTTCAGCACTGAATCCTCCTACAGGGAGAATTTTATAAAGGGCAGATTAGAGATTCTTTGAGCTACATGTAGCTTGTTAGCTCCAAAGATCTGCCTTCATTCAGGTTCCCTGTAGGACTGAAGTTCAGGTGGTTACTTTAAACAGATCAAGGTAGTTTGTGGTTGCAGGCTGTAGCATAGTGTGTATCATAAAACTTGACCAACATCAGTGGATGTTATGTTGGGTTAAATTTCCAACATGGGTGCCTAAAGGTAAGCACCTAAATAAATGGCCTGGTGTTTTTTGTTTTCCATTGTTGCTGAGCATCCCCATCCTCGTAGAACTCAACTTGGAGGTGGGATATTCACACTTCTGAAAATTGGGTAACTCAAGTGCCTAAATATGACTCTGAGTGCCTGACATTAGACCCCCATGTTTTGAACACTTTGGACATAATGTCAAGTTGTACAAGTTTCTGAATCCTGAGTTCCAGAATTTTCAGCCCATGTAAGACACTAGCAATAAATTTCTCCAGTAACAAGTAAGTATTTCCATTGACAACATGTTGGCCAATCTGGCTGTCAGGATTAGCTTCTATAAATGTGGTTTCTCTTTTTCTTCTGAGTTATGCAGAAAATGCTATATATATATATATATATATATATATATATATATATATATATATATATATATATTAAATGCTAAATATGTAAATATATATATATATATTTAAACTGTGACATTCATTCCATATGGAAAGGAGGACATTTGGAATGACCATGTTTAGAAAGAGGCTCTTGGAGCACTAATGCCTCAATAACTAACTTTTCTTCTCCTTCCTTCTATTGTAGCTGATTCTGCTTGAGGCTGCTGTCCTGCTTTCTCTACACTTTTCTAGTCTTAGTGGGTGATGTTACAGCATCTTTAACATTCAGACCCTAATACTCTACTAGGTGTGTATTGCTTGGTTTTCATTGCATGATTTCTAATGTTGCATGGGAGATAGCATTCACTCTAATGCTGCTTGTGTACTCTGGCAACTTTTAGCAAATAAACTGTGAATCAACAGACTTTTTCAATCCCAGTTTTCTGTTATGTTGTTCTTTCTCCCCTTCAGATGCACGTAGCTACTATGCCCATACATACACATACATATCACGTTCTGTTTTGCTTTCTCTTATTTGCTTATATTCAGGATACTTCTTGTTACTTCCCACAGCAGTATTCCCTGTTAGTAGGACTCGTTCCTGCTTGGATGCAAACTGGGTTGTGAGAGCAGCAGCAAACCATCAGAGGGGCTGAGTATGTTGTTATTCATGAGGTGAACAGGCTATGCAGGCTACTGGGCACACAAGAAAATGGTCACATGCCATGGGATACTGAGGAGCTCTCTGAGAAGCACCTTTTCCTGAGAAGGTTCTGACACATCTCTGCCACCAACTGGCAGACCCTACTCTGTTTCTAACTGCAGCTCGCTCAAGTACCCACTATTCTTCATTCGCAGGAGGAATAACTGTGAATCCTATACCTGCATTGACTGGAGTGTTTAGGCTAGGATTTTCAAAGCAGTGTAAGGGAGTTAGGTGCCCCCACTGAATTTCAGTTAGGGTATGTCTCCATTGTAGCTGGAAGTGAGTCTCTTATATGGGTAGACAGACTCATGTTGGCAGGGCTCAAGCTAGTGTACTGAAAACAGCAGTGTGGACGTTGCAGCTTGGGCAGCAGCTCAGGATCCCAAGCCCGCCCGACCCCCTGGGTCTGAGTTTGGGTGCTTAGCCCAAGTCTCTGCTGGAGTTTTAAGTGACCACACCGCTATTTCTTAGCATGCTAGCTCATGATCTGCTAGCACAGGAGTCTACCTAGGGCTGGGAGGCTGGCTCCCAGCTGCAGTGTAGACATATTCCTAGAGATCAGTGCCTCGCTCCCTCAGGGCTCTTTTGAAAACCCCAGGCAATACCCTTCCTCCACCCCCACCAGACCCACTCTCCCATTAGTCCAGAATGCACAATTCAGTAAACAATTAGGGCTTTATTCACATTGCTGAGCACAGTGCAGAGATATGTACACAAAAGAGAGAGAATCTGGAAGTCTCTGCACAAATCCTGAACAAACACAGAGGACTGCTCACTAGCACGTTGACTCTTCGTAGGACAAAATTCTTAGGGACAAATCTCCCCTTCGCAGAAGACTAGCAAAAGGCCTGTGCAGTCCATAAATCTCAAAAGATACATACCGTAAAACAGGGCATGAGTTGGATGTAAGTGGTGCATAGCTCTTTTGCCGGTTCTTTGCATCAGGGGGAATTTCACCCTAAGTGATCACTTAAACCAGGGGTTCTCAACCTTTTTCTTTCTGAGGCTCCCCACAACACGCTCCAAAATCTCCAGGGCCCAGCTGGGGAGTGGCAGGGGGAGGGTGGCTCAGGGCTCTGGGCTGGGAGGTGGAGAGGAGGTCTCAGGCATAGGTGTAGTTTGATGTCTATTTTGGGTGGGCAGGGGACAGCAGGGGTCGAGCCAGCTCTGCACGGGATCTGGGGAGGGAGCGCCACCTCCACCCCGTGACTCACCTCAGCAGGCCACCCCCTGTCTGGGTTGTGGGGGAGGGGTCGCAACCAAAAATTGTAACTCAAAGGTGGGGGCCTCAGCTCAAAAAGTTTGAAAACAGCTCAGGGTGCAGGGTAGCTAGGGGTTGCATGAGGGAAGGGGGGTAGCTAGGGGCTGTGTGCGGGCAGGGGGCAGCTCAGGGTGCAGAGAAGGGGGTACCTAAGGGCTGTGTGCAGACAGAGGGGTAGCTCAGGGTACAGAGATTGGGTAGCTAGGGGTGTGTGCCAGGAGGGCTCCCCCTGTGGTAGATGCTCCCTGAGGGCTCTGCCAGCCACAGAGCCGGGTCCCCCCACCCAGATGGTTTTTATCGGCTGCATGAGCAAAGGGGGCTGGGAGCTGGGGAGCAGCTTCAACCCCCTGCAGCAGCGGGAGATGAGGGAACACCGTGGCTGTCTGCTCTGTGGCACCAGCCAGAGCAGCAGCTGTCTCGCACTGCCCAGCTCTGGCTTCCGGCCTCCGACCTGGCCAGGGGACGGGGAGAGAAAGAGGTGGAGAGTGAGGGTGGAGTGCCCCGGGTCTTCCCTGCTCTTGCACTGTAGTTTGGGGTGGGTGAACACCTCTGTGTCCCCCAACTCTGCCTATGGGCTCAGGGCTTCTGCCCCGGGGGGAGCACCGGGGCTCAGGGCTCCGGAATTCAGCCCTCCTGTTCCCAGCTTTGACCCCACAGGGATCGCCGGGAATCAGGGCTTCAATCCCGTGGCTCCTGGCTTCATCCCTGCAAGAAGTGCTGGGGCTGTGGGTTTTAGCGTGGGGCCCCGCGACCCCTGAAATGGTTTGTGGACCCCCCTGGGGGCCAGGGACCCCCTGTTGAGAACCGCTGACTTAAACAACTAGTTTTTGCTTATGTTGACCCATATGAGGCAGCTTGGTGCATTGATTCTAAATATGAGCAATCAGAAAAGACAGATCAATTTACTGCTAGTCTGTATTCTAGCTGTAATACAACATAATAGGACATTTAGAATCACATAGGTAGGACAAAATAGATTTGCTTTTGTCAGCATAGCCTTTGACACTCTTTGTGCAGTTGTTTGCTGTGTTTAAAATAAGTCTCTAGAATTGCAGCACAAGGAATAATCTTTACCTGGCTGCTATAGTTTAAATATTTTTCATTTATTTATAGGGTTTTCCAGCACACTTTAATTTATTTACAAATGGTAGCAAATTGCAAGTGGCAGGCTGCCTAACTAACTTCATGAGTCAGTACTTTTTTTTTCTAGAAAAGACTGCTGATAGTGTAAATTGTTCAAACACTAGGTAAATAATTGGAAATGCAATCAACAGAAAGCAAGTATTTATCTACTAATAAATCATTTGAAATGCATATGTCAGTCTTTGTCCAACCATTCTTAAAAGGCATTTAGTAATTCTGCTGCTGTTTCTGCCTAGCAGTCAGAATTTTTATGGTCACTAATTGTGCATTTATTTTCTGCCTGTGTTTCTCTTTGCACAAAGAAAAGAAACACAATATCGATGGTTGCAAAGAGGCTCACATGTTATTTCCTTCATGGAGAGCTATAGGATACTCTAGAGATTGATATTATTTATATCATCTCATTTTTGCAGATGGGGAGAGGTTCTCAGTTGCGTGGCATTAGCAGCCATTTACATTTATTCAAGGATTTTCTGAAGGGGAATCTTTGTCCCGTGTTCTCAGAGCATGGCTTGAAAAGTATACAGCAGCTCAGTGATCAGCCATGTCTTTTTCCTTTGTATTAATGACACCGCTGCTTCAAGTCATCAGTTGGGGGGAGGAGGAGCAGGCAGGACTCTTCATTTTTCAGACTTTTGTTGTTAGATGTTCCTAAGGAGAAAGACAGTGTGAACTCTCTAGCATTTTATTTTTATACTGCTAGGGGAAAGTAGATTTGTAATTTGTTTAAAGTAATTTATACCCCATTTTGGTGTCCTCTCCTTCACCTCACTCCCAACTAATTCCCTTTTTGTAGTTAGACTATGGAAGCATCTTATAGGAATATTTCCAGAGTACCACAGAGATAATAGAAACAGGTCATGAGTGATGCATTGTGTGTTCTGGAGAAAGCTTTGTTAGCTCAGGCCAAGAGAGATGCTTGTTAATCACTCAAAACCATTACTTTTCTGAATCTCTAAATTTTGAATGAGCTTTAATTCATGGTAGGTTCATCTGCTAGAGGCTCTGCTTCAGAAAGATCTTGAGTTTACTGTGCTTCCTCTTAGAGGCTATTAGAGGAAGCAGGGTAAGCTTTGTAGTACCGAGTTTTCCACAAAAACAATGAGGAGTTTTCCACAGGAACTCAGCTTCAACCTGCTCTTGAGTTGAGGAATGTAGGGGAACATTTGGAGAGGTGACACCAGGACTTCAACTCATCACATCTATTTTCCTCCTGTTAAAATCACATATGGCAGATCTCTATTTATAGTCTGCGGACCACTGTACAGTCCACGAACCACTCCCAGGGGGTCTGAAGAGCTGCTAACAGTGGGGAGGTATCTGTCAGTTTTCAAACAGTGATTTTTTTCTCCATAGGGATGCAAGTTCAGGACTCTTAAGATTTCCAGAGGATTTTTGGATCAATAAATTAATAAGACGCTTGTCTGCACCCTGGTTTGTCTCTGCCAGGTGTTCCTTTGATATAAATTCAGCCATGATCAAACTTGTGGATGACTCCAAAATTAGAGGGGTACCAAATAAAGGATAGAACCAAACTGCTCTGCAATGATGGGAGATTAGAAAAGTGAGGGCTGCAGACAACAACCAGGGGAAATTCAGTCCTAACAGATGAGAAGCCCTACAAGTAGGAAGAGGAAATAAACAGTACAGCTTCAGAATAGAGTTACACAAACCTTGTTCTCCATGCAGCAAGTGCACTGCATATCAACCTAACCTCTGCTACTGTATCGCAATTTGACAGCATTTAATAGAACTAGGAGAAAGGAATGATTTGCTGCTTTCTGCATATGGTATTTCTCGGTGTTCTTCAGTTCATACACTTCAGTATTAATGCAGACTTTGAATGTTTACATATCCCTTAGTTCTACATGGGTGCAGAAGGGATGTGGGAGAGGGAACAAAGAACTTTCTCTTCCCATGGCACCCTTACAGAGCAGCTCGTTACAGACTAGCACAGTCAATCTGTAAGACTAGCATGGCTGGTGGTGGCAGTCTTCCATCTGCCAGTGAAGAAGGTTGGTTGCAGGGGAGAGTGCATGTCTACAACCTGTTAAAGGTTGGTGGATCTGAGTTAGCCAGAATTCCTTCCATGGTTCCAGCTGCAACTTGAGCCCCTCCACACCGCACTACTGCAGGGTTGTGCCTTGAAGACACAATCCAGCCCAAAGTCTACAAAATACCATGAAGATTCTATTGTGAAATGCCAAAAAAGAAGAAACAAGCCATTGAAGGAAATTAGACTTGTTATGGTGACAGTAGAGGTCTTCTGTTTTTCAGGCGAGACTGAAGAAGAGTGCATAATTCCTTCGCTTTTCCATACAGAAAAGGATCTTGGGCTACTCCTTAGGAGTTAACAATAAGTTGCAGGGCTGCAAGAGTACTTGGTGGGTTTTTTGTAGATAGATAACAAAAGGAACTAGTGGCTTATAGGTTGAGCAGGTAACTATACCCTCTGAATCACATAGAAATGGGATAAAGCCCTTTGAAAGGACTTATTAAGAATTGTTTTAAGTACTGTAGCTTCTGACAAGACAGGAAACTTGCTTGAATTGTGGGGAAAGCAGATAATATTGCCTTGTGAGTGCCTGAGTTCCAGATATTGTAAATAGTGTACTCATTATAGTTTAGTTTCAGTAAAGAGATTGAATTGAAACCACCATGCATCTTTACATAATGTCCATAATTCTTATATCAAAATATTTTGACTCTTCATTAACTTTATACATTTGCAACGTCAGTGGGAAGTTGAGCTTCATGCATCACACACATGCTGAGAGGGCTTATTATGGAGAACATCTCAAAAATGACATAGTCAATGCAGAGACATCTCAAAAGAAACTTGATTGATTTGCTGTGTTTTTCCAACATGTGGAGACAAGCAAACCTGTACATTTTCCATGGAAAGTGTCCTTTTGTTTTTCCTCATTTACATTAGTAGCAAGCAGCTGCATGACTGACTGCTATGTGTGAAAATTCTCATTGGTTATCATGCATGTAAATACCCTGGTAATACAATCTGAGAGAAGGTGGTGAAATCATGGCTTAAAGAAACTTTATCTGTAATTGTGGAGTCTGCATTTAAAAAGCATGTTCTGTGTTATAATTTGCCACCCCTTTCTCTCATTATAGCATGAACATATTTTTGTCCAACTTGCTAAATTTACAAGGATCCTTCAAAATGTGTACCCAATTAGTGACGTTGCTAGGACAAATGAAGTATAAAACCAATAAGGGCGTGGCATTTGTTGTCCAGAAGCATGAAGCTTCACTGTTAGAAAGCTTTAACTATTATCATCCATTCTGTGAAAGACAAAGATGCCAGATGAATAGTTACAAAGAATATGTTCTTCCAGCAAAAAAGAGAAAAGTAATATTATCTT
The DNA here is from genome assembly GCF_965140285.1 of Lepidochelys kempii. Taxonomy (NCBI): domain Eukaryota; kingdom Metazoa; phylum Chordata; order Testudines; family Cheloniidae; genus Lepidochelys; species Lepidochelys kempii. Next base: position 16,976,843 of record NC_136394.1, on the reverse strand, counting down.
TATATCCTTTTAAAAGTACATTATTATTTGCACAGTGAAATTAGTTTTGCAAGAGGCATGAAAATCTCTTGAGACAGAAGTTTTAAAAGAAAGATCAAAGGAATTAAATAATAATTCTATATAAGGTGAGCATTTTTTTTAAACAGGGAAGCCTTGGGGTAATTACTTTTAATTTAAAATCAAATCAATGGATGGAAATGAAGTCTTTTCAAAGAGCAATTAGAGTTTGCATCTTAGAGTGAATGCTATTTAATAGAGTAATTAACATGTGCTTTTTGTTCTTAACCTCTGACCTGTGCCCTCCTGCCCCTTTACCTAACCCTTTCCATTTGCCCTGGTCAGTTAACAGGCAGGAACATTTGAGAACAATCATGGATGATTATGATATCAGGTCTGCTGCCAGCATTTTGGCATCTGTTAAAGAGCAAGAGGCTCGTTTCGAGCGGCTCACCCGTGCACTTGAAGAAGAGCGACGCAATGTCTCCTTGCAGCTTGAACGTGCTAATCAGCCCTCAGAACGAATGAACATGTGCAACATTGGCAATGGTCAGCCACTGGCAACTGCGTGGCAGCAACTTGTCCTGCAGGTAACGGCCTGCTTCTCTTACCTGTCACTAGAATTCACACCTCCCAGAATATCCCATTCCAGAAAGTAAAGAGCCTCTCCCAATTTATTTGTCATCAGCATTTCATTCCATAGTGTGTATTACGAAACAGAAAAACACTGAACTCAGCATATTTGTTTGACTAATTGAGGTAGCATGGATTACAGCACCTAGGATAAAATGTTACTCTAATCTCTTTTTACCCCTAAGGATGCTTCCTAAAAATGATAGCTCTCTGATAATTAAACCCCAATAAAGACCTTCACACCGGCTCTTATAGCTATGTGCTTGCTACATGTGATGCTATCACTATGCTTTTAAAAGCAGGGCCAAACCGTGATGTCATTATCAAGTAAAGTTTTCTTTTGAAGTCAACTGGAGTTTGATAGAACAGGGACTGGGTGAAAATGGTGGATTTCCTCTGTTAAGGACTGCAAGCCTACTCCTTGAGTAAGGACTTCAGGATTTGGCACATCGTGTTTATTCAAATGAAGGACTTTGTTCTAAAGTTACAAGCTCTGATCTGTATGTTTGTCTGTTCATAAATCCCAGCCATAGTTTTGCCTCCCGCTTGCTCCTTAACTCTTTTAATGTGAAGTGACAAACTGGTTGTATTTCCAACTGATTCTTTAAACTAGCAAATGATTTGGAAGCCTGTGGCAAATAATGCAGCAGAAACAGTAGTATTGGGAAGGCTGTGGTCCATAATGAAACCCTGATCTGCTAGGGACTTTAGAGCTTGCTTCAATCATACTAGACTCTTGCATTGATCGGTACATGGGTAGGGTTCATGTGATGTCAAAACAGCTTTATGCTAATAAATTTTTGGTGGGCAGTATTTCATAGAAGCTGTCCAAGTCAGAGAGTTCTTTCTGGGTGTTCAGTAGCTTACAAATTCAGTGGGTAGATATAGAGGAATTTATTTTGTGAAAGACGGCTGTACAAAACATGGCTGCCATGTTACTCCCTCTAGTCACTGTTTGTTTATCCTTAGCATCTGTTTTCAATTAGGACATTCAGTCACAAAGAATTGGCCTTTACTGCTTGGGCTAAAGGAGTAACTCCATTAGCTGTTAGCAGTTGTAAGTTGTTATCCTGATGATTAGCCACTAGAGGGGGATGCTGCATACATTTTAGAAGAATGGTACACCTGCACCTTTGCTTTTTCTGAGTGACTTTGTGAAAGGTGCCAGATCAGGTACAGTATGAGCTTTCCTGCATGGCTATGCTTTAAAGCCCAATCAACTCCTATTAAAATCAATAGAAGGATTGATGTAACCAGGCCCTAAGTTATCCTTCTTCCGAAAGGGACCACCTGTATAAGTAAAAACCAGAGTTCAGTCTACATGTGTGTTCAATCCTTGGCCTCTCTGGGGGCTAGACATGAAATGCTTCATTTGTAAATCATTAGTGTTCAGCTTTACATTCACTGTGCGTTTCATCATGAAGGGTACACCCAGCACTTTACAGGCTATATGCTACAGTATATAGGGATCTGTCACTAACCACTGAAAGGCAGCCATTTTTGAATGGCTGTAGATCATTGGTGGGTGACAGATCTCTGTGTAGTAAACAATCTCAAAAAAGATCTATTAGAACTGGAAAAGGTACAGAGAAGGGCAACAAAAATTATTAAGAATATGGAACAGCTTCCATATGAGAAGAGATTAAAAAGACTGGGATTATTCACTATGAAAAAGAGACAACTAAGGGGGGATGTGATAGTCTATAAAATCATGAATGGTGTGGAGAAAGTGAATAAGGAAGTATTACTTATCCCTTCTCATAACATAAGAACCAGGGGTCACCCAAAGAAACTAATAGGCAGGAGGTTTAAAATAATCATAAGGAAGTACTTCTTCTCACAATGCAGAGTTAACCTGTGGAACTCAATGCCAGGGGACGTAGTGAAAACCAAAAGTATAACTGGGTTCAAAACAGAATTAGATAAATTCATGGAGAATAGGTCCATCAATGACTATTAGCCAAAATGATCAGGGACACCACCCCATGCTTTGGGTGTCCCTAAACCTCTGCCAGAAGCTGGGACTGGACGACAGAGGACTGATCAATTACTCTGTTCAGTTCATTCCCTCTGAAGCATCTGGCACTGGCTGCTGTTGGAAGACAGGATACTGGGCTGGCTGGACCATTGGACTGACCCAGTATGGCCATTCTGGCTTTCAAAAACGTAACCTTGTAGCTAATATTAGAGTTTTTCCATTTGAATCTACAAAGGGAATTATATACCAAATCTAATTATCCCATCTGGAATTTGGGCAAGAAATGAGGATTAACAACCCATTCTTTTGGAAAGTGCCATATAATCTGTAATGACCCCTGTGACCAGGGCTTCTGTTTTACATCTTGTCTGACAGTTGGGGTGGACACTGGCCAAGAGACTTACTCAGTGAAGTATTTGTAGAGAAAGCTTTGCTGTATGCCTGCAGCAGCATCACTGCTTGCCCTTGTAATAATGCACTCCCGAGCTTCTCCCAGACGTCATTCTTAGCTTCATTTTCGTTCTTTTGTTTTATTTTAAACAAAAAATGCTTTAGAAAAGGGAAGAGGACAGAAGCAAAGTGTGAGAATTGTAATAGTTTCCTGAAGTCCTTTAAAAACAAAATCAAGGACTTATGCAAATGTTGTTTCTAATTCATTCTAGATACCTTGTCAGCTGTACTCCTTTTTTTATTTTTACACCAACCTTAAGCTGTTCGTTATCTCAACAGCATATTCTTGTTCTAGGCTGCAAGCAGCTCAGCTAGCCATTTCACTAAATGGAAAGAAAAATAATCTTATGTCATTCTGTCTGTTCAGCGTGAGCTTGGAGTGCACAAACAGCACAAGCAAATTGTACTCCATTTGTCTACGTTTGCTGCATATGCTTCAGGCATTATTTAGCAGTGTACATCATCTCTTAACCGCCACCAGGAAATGTCAGATGGGCAAATAATGTCAGAGATGCACTCTAATTGCAAAAAGATTTTTACTTAAGTGTAGCTATTTAAATGGGGGAAAACATGGAGGGGGGGGTTGCTGAAGGCTTTTCAAAATATTTGTTTTGATGTCCAGGAAAGTCATTTCACCACCTCTCCCACTATAAATACTGAAGAAAAGGTTTGTTCACATGTTAATTGGAAAGGTCTGGAATGATGCTTGAAGTCTTTTTGTCCACAGAACCAAATGCTATGATGAAGGGGAAGATCTGCTTAAATATTGTTACCACGCTATGACCCCCCTGAGAGCTGATAAACAGTTGTAACTCCCATTGACTTCAGTGAATTTTGCCTGAGGAAAAACTGGGGGAGCTCAGTTGTACTTGGCTTGCACAGTCCTTTGTTGGAGGCAGCACGCCTGCCAAAGTTCCTGGGTGTGCAGGGGCTGGGTGCTTGCCTCTTGTACTTTCCTTGGTCGGGAGATGATTAACTAACTCCATGTGGGCAGCCAGCTCTGCTGGCAAGTGTGATTCCTGGAGAGAGGAGTAACAAGTTCTATGTGGTTAATGCGGCTAAACAAACCTGGGTAAATGCATTTTATACCATGTGTCTCTTCCAAGTTGTCTCCAAAGGAAGCTTCATGTAGAGGGCATTGCAGTAATCCATTCTAGAAATCCAGAAAGCCATGGATCACAGTGGCAGGGGCTACAATCATAAGAGGAAGCTGTAACTGCCTCCCTAGATGCTGTTGGAAAAAGGGCCCTCTAGAACACCTAGACCACCTTAGATGCAAAGAGAGTCAAAACAAGAGCACACTGGCAGATCATGAGTACTCTGGTCTATCTTGCCACTCTGACAAGCTTGCCCTTGTGATAGATGGTCCCTTACACCACAAATCACAACAATATTCAGGTTGCTCCCATTCCCAAAGGACCGGTCACTTACCCAGGTCAGTTGCATCTCAGATCTCAAGCCAAAAACAAGGCTTGAGCCAATCCTATAATAAACTAACTAAAGGTTTATTAACTATGGAAAAGAAATAAAGAGTTATTTACATGTTTAAAGCAGGTTAACATACTCACACAAATGACAGGTTTCAGAGTAACAGCCGTGTTAGTCTGTATTCGCAAAAAGAAAAGGAGGACTTGTGGCACCTGAGAGACTAACAAATTTATTTGAGCGTAAGCTTTCATGAGCTGCAGCTCACTTCAGCGGATGCATTAGCTCACGAAAGCTTACGCTCAAATAAATTTGTTAGTCTCTAAGCTGCCACAAGTCCTCCTTTTCACACAAATGAGTTGTAGTGTTAGGTTTCAAAAGATGATAGAAGCTGCTATGATATGCAAGCTCTATATGTTCTTTAGGGCTAACCAAAGCTAAATGGTTGGGGATCCCTTGCTTTTACTTAGAAATCTTTGCCCCTCAGAGTTCAAGCATCATAGAGATAACAGTTTCTTATGGACTTTTATTCCATTCCCCCAGAGCTCAAGATAATGGGACAAGGGTTTGTGCACACAAAGTCTTTTGTCCACTGATGTTATACATGGCTTGTCTGGTGTCTGTGGGCATTCTTTTGTTGGGAAGGAGACGACACTTCTTGTGGTAAACTAATCATAGGACTGGAAGGGACCTCAAGAGGTCATCTAGACCAGTCCCCTGCACTCAGGGCAGGACTAAGTATTATCTAGATCAGAGGTGGGCAAACTATGGGCTTGTGGGCTGCGTCTGGCCCGTAAGGCCTTTCAATCCAGCCCTCGAGCTCCCACCAGGGAGCAGGGTCAGGGGCTTGCCCCATTCTGGGACTCTAGAGCCTGCACCCCCAGAGCCCGCACCCCCACCCCAGAGCCCACACCCCCAGCCAAAGCCTTCACCCCCTCCTGTACCCCAATTTTGTGAGCATTCATGGCCCACCATACAATTTTTATACCCAGATGTGGCCTGCAGGCCAAAAAGTTTGCCCACCCCTGATCTAGACCATCCCTATAATATTTAAGACTTGTTAATGCTTCACCCCCCGACTGGGGAGTTTATAGTATCAGAGCAAAAACTTTCACAGTCTCAGAGAAAACACTTAAATATTACCTTTTAATCTGGGATACAGATTTTGTAAGTGAAATTAATTCATGCAGCAACTTACAAGCATTTCATAGAGTAACACATTTTTATAAATCAAATGCCTATTTTAACAATACTAACACACAGTAACCCAGACTGGTTTCCAGCTATGCATTTGTCAGTGTTCAGTCAGGCTTAGGGGCCTTGCATGAGCTGTCACCTGGCCTGCCAGTATCACAGCCACCCTTAAAAATGGCATAGGAAGCCTTTCCTGCCCTACAACACGGTAATAGTGTAAAGTTTAAGTGCATATTCATCTTACAGTGTTCATTCTGTTAACAGAAATTCTTGCTAAAACCTATACCACCTCTAGCTCCATTCAGGTCAGTGTATTCTTCTGTAGCTTTGGGCACTAGAAGCTATGTGACTGGCCCTGGCTATATGTTACCAAAACTGAAATCCAGTTGCCCTCAAATGAGCAGAGCCAGCTGCCCAGGCATTCTTGTTTGCTTCCCCTACATGTTGCTGTAGAAGACAAGACTGGAAAAAGATGACTCTGTAGTTTGATGTCCCAAGGTGTCAGGGTACTGGCAGCACAGATGAATTTGGACATTTTATCCTTTTACCGGTGCAGACATAGCACAATAACCTTTTAAGTACGGTATTTATGAATAGAGCGTATCTTGTTTCTTTCACAAATGTTTAAAGACTCCAGTGATGATGTGATTTTTTTCTAAGCTTGATAAACCTTAAAACCCTTCATGTGTGAGGGATTTTATTTAATCTGCCTGCTTCTATTTCACTTTGTTTCAAATCAAACTTCAACTTAGTTCCTACTGTGAGCAGTGGAACGATAGAGAAAAGATATGAAAGTGAACATGTGTAGGGTCTTTACTATAGCACCCTGAACTGCAAAGAGGAGCAATATTGTCATTGGATCGCGGCTAACCATTCCGAGCACATAATATTTTAATATTAAAGAACATTCTTTTTAATAAAAACAGCTCACAGACATGAAACTTATAACAATAAAAGGCCAGATCCTTAGCTGGTATACATTGGCATTAACTTCAATCAAGCTAGGGCAATTCACATCAACTGGAGATCTGACCAAAAATATTCACATTCAAAGGCTCCTGCCCCTATCAATACACTGACAACTTCCATTCATGTTAATGCTTCATAAAAAAAAAAAAAATACAGCACCGTTTTCTCAGTCAGGCTAGCTTATCCCAATGACTACAACACAACAATACTTTGATCTCTCCAGTCTTCTTTCCAGTGATCTTGCAGTGCTTTACAAGGATTTGAAAGTGTTTTCCCGGTCATGCAAGATAGGCAAGTATCCGTGTTTTACGGAGTGGAAAACTGAGACACAAAAACTAATTGACTTGCCCAAGGTTTTACAGAGACTCTGTGGAATAATGTGCAGTAGATCCCAGATCTTTTTAACTCTGTGTCCTGTGCCTTGCCCACAGCACTGTCCCTCCTGCACGTTGAATTGAGACCATTAAAATGGAGTCTGAAAAGACTTAAAATTGACAAAATAACCTACTGAATTAAACTGTTCATTGCATTTCATGGCTTTGACCTTGATTTCTCATTCTTTTAACCTTTATTTCGTGAATGCTCTACAAATAGAGCTTAGAATTTTCTTTTAACAGTTGGCTAGGGCACTGGCAGGTAGCTTATACCCAAAATGGAATGTGCAAATACAATACATAGAATTACAAAACCCGGTATTAAAAGAAATGTGGACATGAATTTACTGTGAGGCACATTGTGTCTTAGAATGTTAATACTCTGTCACCCATTTGCATTCTTGCTGTTTAAACTGATGGTGTTATTACTGTGAGTTCTGTAGATCTCTACTGTGCTTTATGGAATACTGTTTCATGGGAAATAATAGTTCCCACTGGGGAAGGAAAACTGGATTTAGTGTTGTGTAGAGAACACGGAATTGGCATACATTGCTAAGCAGTGAATATTGACTGAACAGTGGGTGTAGGGGAACCTGTGTGGTGATTCTATACCTATTCCTCCCAGCATGTGTTTTGTTCATGATGAGCTGTCTTAGGAGACCTAGGATTGGAAACTATAAATACAATTAGTATGTTGATTTTGTTTTCAATGGCTGTTTTCCCCGAGTGGAGTGGCAAAGTAACACAATATACAAACATGGGTTTTTCACATTTTGATCAAATAACCTTAAACTATTGTCTGGCTCAGTGTTAGTCCAGCAGCTCCACAGCTTCAAAGATTTATTTCATCTTGTAAACTTTTTGGGTTGTGATCACACCATGTAAAAACCCAACACGGAGGGAAAAGGTGCAAAGATGGGCAATAAGTTACATCTTCAAAGCAGTGCTCTAGGATTTGCTGTGTGGCTCTTGCTATTGATGGGAGTTAGGAAACTAATCCTTGTGTACCATTTTGAAAGTGTCCCTCTAATTTAATTAGTGTATCAGAGCAAATTGCATCCCTATCAGGATGCTATCACATTACACTTAAGTTACTACTTAATGCTCTCATCTGATTTTATTCATGTTTTTGTTCATCTAAGTGCCTGATCCTGTACTTAGGCCAATGATGAGCGTCTGTATGCCTGTCCTGTCAAATCAGCACCGCTGAGCAGTTGTGCAAATGCATTAGTACCATTGCATGCCCATACATCTGAGGGTAGGACTGAGTCTCTTGTTTGTACCTTTTGTTATACAACACAGAGTAATTTGCTCTCTTAAACGTCGCTAACTGAATGAAGCATTTCTCTGGAGCATGGTTTGTGATTATCCTATTTGTGAAGGGTTATTACAGATTCACGAAGGCCAGGTGCCATACAGATTTTACTATTTCACGTAGGGTTCTATGAATGGGTTGACTCATTGCCAGGCATGACATAGCAGCTCTGTCTCTGCTGAGGGTCTCCAACCCATGGCCTCTCCACCTCTGCAGTGGCCTGCAGAGGCACTGACTTTCCAATTTCCGGGGGGTGCTTAACCCCTGCTGTGCCCCACACCCCACCTTCATTCCACCTCTTCCCTCAAGCCCCCACCCCAACACTGCTTCTTCCCACCCCTGCCCCAACTCTTCTGCCCCCTCCCTCCACCTCTTCCTTCCCCCACAGTGCCTCCTGCACTCCTGAACAGGTGATCACCCGGCGGACAGGAGGTGCTGGGGGGGAAGGAGCTGATCGATGGGGCCCGCTGGCAGGTGGGAGCCATAGGCGGCGGGTGAACCCCCACTTTGAGGAGGCTAGCCAGCCAGCCCCGCCCCTTCTGCCCAAGGCCCTGCCTCCCCGCATGCCAAAGCCCCGCAACCCACCCCCCCATAACAGGAGGAGCCCTGAGGCCCCCCGTGACCAGAGGAGCCCTGGCTCGCCCACCCTGGGCCAGCCCCCACAGTGCCGGGCTGCGTGCCACTCCAGGCGGCTCCCCACCTGAGGCCGAGCTGGCCCCCACCTGAATGCCGGACACTAGAGCCAGCACCCCTCCCGCCCCACAGCCAGTGGCCCCAATGCCCAGTGAAGCCACCTCACTCCCCTGCCAGACCCCTGTGCCTGCTGCTTGCTTGCAACATCCCTCCTCACTCCCCCGCCCCAAGGAGAAGCGATGTGCTGATCAGCATCAAGACCTGCGGGGGGGGAAGGGGGGATGTAGTGCAGGTAGGCAGGTGATGGCAGCTGGAGCCGGTGGTGGGTGGGAGGGCCTCAGGGAAGGGGGCAGAGCCACCGTGGCCCTCTGGTGGCTGCGCCAGGGAAAGCTCCTATTATAGCTGTCCGTGGTGGGAGCTGATTGCCAGGGCTGCGCGGGGGGGAAGGGGCGGCGAGCACCCACTATTTTTTTCCATGAGTCCTCCAGCCCCAGAGCACCCACAGAGTTGGCGCCTGTGATGGCCTGCCTCTTCCTGTACTTGGTCCTCCAGCCAAGATCACTTCAAAAGTCTCTTCACTTCTGGGGTAGTCCATAAACAAAAAAGGAAGGGGAATTAATGCAAAGAAACTGAATTAATAAGAGAGAGGGGAATGACTCCCTCTCATATTTCAGAGTAACAGCCGTGTTAGTCTGTATTCGCAAAAAGAAAAGGAGTACTTGTGGCACCTTAGAGACTAACCAATTTATTTGAGCATGAGCTTTCGTGAGCTACAGCTCACTTCATCGGATGCATGCCGTGGAAACTGCAGCAGACTTTATTTATACACAGAGAATATGAAAAAATACCTCCTCCCACCCCACTGTCCTGCTGGTAATAGCTTATCTAAAGTGATCATCAGGTGGGCAAAGGGTTGAAGGTCTGTTCTCTTCCCTCACTTGCCCACAAGCGAGCTGTTCTGCTCCCCTTTTAAACAACTCCTCCAGTCTGTGCTTGTGCCTTGCAGATGTGGTGGGGTGGAGCTAGCTAAGCCTAGAGCGGCACCTTAACCCCTTGTTCTCCAGTGTGGGGTTTGTATACCTCACAGATTCTGATTTTTTTTTTGACTGAAATATTTAAATTAACCTGAGTGTGGATTGGAAGCAGTTATACCAGTATAAAAGAGCCTTAGACTGGTATAACTGCATCCCCATTCTGGGAATTTTACTGCTTTAACAATTCCAAACTGGGATAGTAAAAGCAGTAGAAAAGCTATTTGTAGATCAGGCTATTTCTAAAAAAAAAGATTCCCACCATTTCAATTGTCAGTGCTCTAGCCCGACGAGCTTTTGTTACTGCCGTTTTGATTAGACTTGCCTTTTCGCAGGTTTAACTAACATGGTACTACATAGCAGTAATACAGGTCCAGACTCTTGCCACACTAGGGCTTTTGCCTTAGAACTAGTGAGAACACTTGAAATAAATTTCTCCAACACAGGGCATGTCCACATCCTATATCATCCTTGAATCCGTAAATAGTTTTAGTTCTTGCTTTGCCTTTGTTTTAACTTAACCAAGGCATTAGGGAGACGTAGGGGTTTAAGGGAACATGAGGGAGGAAAGACTTGAGAGATTCCAAACTGGCTGTCTTTGTCAGGACAACTTGAAAACCCTGCTCAAAATGCCATTAATCAACCAAGTTAAGAGTAACCCCACTTCAATCTTTTTCCACTGTGCAAACGTGCATCTGGCTGCTCAAGCAAAACCAACCTGCAAAAACAAAGCTACTGAATGTTTCATGTTTAAAATTCTCATCACTTATTTTTCTGGAGCCAGCTGAAACAGAGAAATTAAAAATAAGCAAGTGTTGATTTTTTAATTTATTTTTTGATAAGGAAGTTTGCTGTCTGCTGTATTTTGTGTCGGTAATTGAGTGTCAGCATTTTTCTGTTCCATATTAATACTGCAGTGCCTTTATGGTGGAGTGGTGGAACACAAGCTCTTGCCGAAAGTGACGTTCCTTTTGAGGAAGTGAGGCCGGGGTTCAAGCAAAAGATAAGCTGAAAAGGACAGCAGAGCACACCGCAGGAATGCAAAGCTACAAGAAGAAGTTAGTGCAGATGTTTTCTGAGAAAAAAGCCACCGCTTCGATCAGTAGTGTTACACCTGTGTAACATCAAGCCCGTTGATTTTGCTGACCCAAATAGCATGTAGGGTTCTTGACAGATTCAGTAAGCTACTGGATCACGGTTTTTGCTTTTTGTTTCCAAATTACGGAGATTAATCAGTTCCTTTGATAAAGGCAACACAGCATATCTACTAAGATTCTCTGCCCTAAAGTAGAGCAGTATAGGTTTGTAGAATTTGACTGTTGAAATTTCGGGGCCAATTCTGCCATCTTGTTATTACAGGTGATAGATGTATTAGAACTGCACATATAGTTACAGGTAGCACAGCAGTGGGAAAAAAGTATAGCCTGATCTAAACTGAGGCTTTGCTTGAGTACCTGAGGAGTCTTCTGCTCCTTCCATCCCCTCCCCATGCAGACTGCAAGCAGTCCCCTTTTCGCCTGGTGTGTCAAGTTTCGTTCTATTTAGCTACTGTCCACAGGGCCCCTTGGCTGTAGGGAAGTTTATGCTTTTCTTTCCCTGGGACTAAAATATTTGTGCTCATATTAAGGGACTGACAGTAGTGGAAAGTGACATGCATTCTTTCCTCACAGATAAGGTGAGGTGCAAACAAGATCACTGTTGGTTTCCAACTGCTCTACAGAGGTCTGCAATGCTATTTCGCTCTTTCAGTGCCAAAACTCCCACTTTAGGAGGGATCCAGGGATATTTATTCCATGCTGCTGCATTATCGCTGGTATTGAGCAGACTGTCAAATGTGATAGAATTTTCCAGTGTGGGTTTAGTCCTCGTCTAAACTCAGCTGACACTCTAAAAATGTAGGGGCTGATCCTTCAGTTGTTACTCATGAGAGGCATCTTGTTGACTTTCCAGGAAATTATCTGGATCAGATTTTGATCAGTTCTTGCATGGATGCACAGGAAAGTCACCCTCTCTGCCCCTCTACTGGGACTAGCCAGAATCCCAACAGGGTTTATAATACCTGCTTCCTCCTAGGGCACCACTGCTGGTAATATCTGAAATGGGGAGAGGTCATCACAAGGCCAAAGGTGGTGCGGCAGGTGTGCTGGTGTGCTGGCCCTTTGCCCCAGGGAGTACACACCAGCACACCTGAATTCCTGCTGGGGACCCCTAAGATTGCATGGGTCTTTTATAATCCTTTTTGCACTCCTGACAGTGCACGGGGCAGAATCTAGCCCCACAGGAGTGGGCTCTAAATTAATGCAAGAAGTCAGATGGTGAAAATGCGTGTCCAAAAAATCAATGGGAGCATTATCATTGATTTCAGTGGGACCAGAATTGGACCCATAGGACCAGAGTGCATGACATATAAAAAGCCTGCTGTACGGAGGTTACCAGTATGAAAATTTTAAGTTCTACTGAAGTCAGCTGGAGTTGAGAGCACTTAGCACCTTGCAGGAGCAACTCATTAGGATCAAGTGCATTACCGACTGAGAATCACAGACATCAGAGTGCGAGCATGGCCTGTATTGAGTCAACTCACTGTATGAATTTTTAATAGTAGATTACTCCTGGAGAAAGTATTTTAAACTAAAAAAGTTAGTAACTAAATTGCTGAGAGCTTGGTCCTTGTTCTTTGGGGGAAGGCGAATGATGATTTTCATTTTCGTATGACAATTTAAGTTTGCAAGCATAGTTCCTATGTGGTTAGTATTTCAAGGACATATTCTCATCACAGTAGCCAACTTTCATGTAGTAAATAAAAACCCCGACTTTCACAATAAGCCAAAAATCAAGCTAATCCCATTTCAAAACAAGGCCAAAATAAGCCAGTCCCTAAGAACCCCAACCAACACTCTATGTGACTAGACCCCTCCGGCGTGCAGTCAGGGTCTGTGGTGGGCCCGCTGTGCACCCTGACTCTCTCCCCCCCGTGCCCCTGCTTGCCCCCCTTTGTCCTGGCTTGACGGGAGCTGATTAAAAAAAAAAAGCAAAAAGCAACAAGCTGCAAGCCAAAAACTAGCCAAGAAGCAACTCTCAAGCCAAGGAAGCCAAAAACAAGCCCAATTTCTGCATTTTTTTTAAGCGGGTTTGGCATGACTGATTCTCATCTTAATTCATTGCATTTTAATCATACAAGTTCTATTAATAGTTGAAAATAGGCATCTTTTGTTAGACTCCCTTGCTATTGTGAAATACCTTGCTGTTCTCCATAGTCACCAGAACCTATCTCACTAATCTATTGTCATTCAATTGTTTCCGCCTACATAGGCAGCCATTAAATTCTAACAACTCACTGTTGTCCCACATCTGGCAGAGACACAATACAACCCTGTTAATCAATGGTGGATTCCACATTTATAAAGAGGCATTCAGCGATACAACAATCTGTATAGTAACAACTTCATAATATAAGCCAGAATACATAAATTGTATAGCCAGTTTTCTCAAATCTTCACGTCTCCCATTGGGTTCACTTTTGCTGTCTTGAAAGCGCAAAAAATACCTATATTGTGAAAGGAGTTTGTAAATGAAATTGAGGGTTACAATCGACATAGCTGAATTACTGAATCTGTTGCTAGCCTGGGTCATCTTACTAAAAGTGATGTCATGCTTATGGTTAGATTCTGCTCTTAGGCCAGGTCTACACTACAGACCTGTATCAGTATAACTATGTCACTTGGGATGTGAAAAATCGACACACCTAAGTGACATCGTTATACTGACCTAACCCCCCCCCGGGTCGGCAGAGTTATGTTGACAGGTGAGCTACCGTGTCTCAGAGAGGTGGATTAACTATGCAGATGGGAGAAGCTCTCCTGTCAGTATAATAGTATCTTCTCTATGTGAAGACAAGCCCTTAGTTTCACTGTTGCAAGTCTGGAATAATTCACTGAAGTCAGGGGACATACACTGGTGTAAATCAGAACAGAATGCCCAAAGATGGCCAGGCCCGCTGACAGCAATTCCGGGCCTCCAGGGCAGAACAGTCAGTGGGCCTCCTAGAAAGATCCTCCTGACATTTGGGCGGTGCTTTGCCTGCACTGGCTGGTGCCCAGCGAGCTGCTGCTGGCTGTGTCGCTGGTGCCCAGTGAGCTGCCGGCTGTGCTGCTGGGTGTGCTCTTCTGGCACGACCAGGGCTTCCACACACCCGCCGAGCTGCCTTCGCCACCGCAGGCACCACCCCGCTCGCGCCTAAGAGCCCTGCGGCCCGCCCAGGCCCTTGGGCAATTGCCCTCTTTGCCTGAAGATGGCCATCAGCAGCCTGAGGCTGAATACCAAGTGTAATTACAGCCTTTATTTTAAAATAAATAGCATAGTTTATTCATGGTAAAAAGCTTCTGTCCTTTTTAAACTGCCAAATTATTGGGCTGAACAAAATATTCTTTTAACTATAGCTGTGGTGACGGAAAGTGATACGTAATGCTGCCTAAGTGCTTTTTAGGAACAGGACTTAAAATGAAGATGTATCTTTAGCCAAAGACATAGTTGTGTTTTTAGGCCAATACAGTTAAAGGTGGCACTTGAATTTCCATTAACTGTTCCCTTCCTTTGCCAGTCTGTTTTCATGTGTGAGTATCTCAAGTGCAGGAAATTTGCCCAGGACTAAAACTTAGCACACAAGGCCTTTACCCAGGAAACCTTAACCCTCTTTTCAAAAGATTCTTTTAAAAAGAAAATGTAGAATTGTTTCAGATGGTTCTTTTTATTCTTTGCCATTACGATTCAAAAACAGGTTTTGTTTTTTAATAAAAAGAAATTTAGACTAGATCAGAAGCGAGTAACATGCCTAACGGCTTTTAGCATTTTAAAAATGAATAAACCAAACCAATCACCTTCTCCCAATGAAACTTTGAATTTTGACAAATTAAAGATATCCCACAAAAGACCCATCACCTGAGCAATGTCCCACACAAATGTACCCCAATACTTAGTATTCTGACTCTTTTTGCTGCTTTTTTGTATATATTAAATGGAACAAAGGAAACCGATTTATCCATGACACTAAAGTAATGAAAAAAGGCTGACTTGTATTCAGTGTTATGAAGGCAACCCTGATGTTTCTGTCTCTATGGGAAACCAGGGTTCTTGAGCTGCTTTGGGAGCTCCTGCTCTGCTGGCTTTATGGAATCTACATGTCACTGAAGTCATATGCTGTGACTCCAGGCAGAGTTGTAAACCATTTCACTTTTACTCCAGAGCAGATGAATCCATACACCAGCAGTGGTGATAGGGAAGATTTTCACATGGGTATATCTAGGGATAGTGGGATGAAATTAAAAAAAGGAAATTTTGGGCTAAACACCAGGAAAACCATTATGGTAAGATCTTATTGTGATATAGTCTCTGATCAAGTGATTGAAACCTCTTTCTCTGTGACATTTAAGACAAGCCTGGGAAAAAACCTGGACAGACTTTTCAGTACTAAAGAAAATCCTGCACTGGGATAGAGCTTAAATCTCCCATTTTCCCCTCTAATTGCTAGAAGAGAAAAAAGATTGCAGATGGAAGAAAGGTGGTGCGTTAAAAAGAAAAAATAACGAAGTGCTGAGGAGTGTAGAAAGAAAGAATAGGCACAAAAAGCAACCCTTAGAATGAGAGAGGTGAGCTATCATCAACACTGAGATGGCAAAGGACAGGCAGCCTGTTGCCAAAATGTAAAGTTCATAATGAGTCCTTTAAGGCCCCAATTTTGCAAACACTTCTTCAAGTGAGTAGTTCCACTGTTCTCAGCATCAGATTCAGTATTGGCCAACCCAGGTGTTCAAAAATTCATGACCTGAGCCTTCTAAACATCCTGAGATTGGCTTAGAAATTTTGAGACCTGAAATACATTTTGGGTTTTTGATTTGCCTTCTGGTTTTTGAGCCTTTGGGGGTTCATATTTTCAAGCTTTTCTCCAGAACCATAAGGGAGGCAAACTTTTTTTAAATAAACACTGAGATTCTTATATACTACCATGACTCCAGGAGCTGGGGCTTTAAGAAAAATACCAAATATCACAAGACCTGCAAAAATATCTCAGATCTGACAACATGGGAGACTGCTTACTGAGTCAGAGCTGCCAGGGTCATGCCTGAAATTTTCGGTTGTGTTGGCTTTCATTCAAGAGTAGCTGTTTCAATGCTCTATGGATATAGACTTTACACTCAATAAAAGAAAACATTATAAAGGCCCAGGCCCTGACACATATCCCTGTATGTTTCTGACATGAATGGCACTTTTCTACACCAGGGTGGCCTCAGTAGAAGTCGAACTCTTTTATTTAGTTAACTAAAGGAAGAGTCTCCTCCTGTCCCTCCTGAGCTAGTAAGATGAATTCCTTCTTGTGCCTTGCCATGACCTTTAAGGATGTTTTCAAAGCCCATTGCCAACCTGCCTCTAATCTAAACTGCTCCATGTTTGATGAACTCTGAACATTTCTCACCTGTTGGAGCAAACTGAGGTGACACAGATAACAAAAGTTTTAGATTGGGATGAAATTTTGCACAGCATCTACCATTGCTGTCAACCAGAGGAGCCTTTGTGATGTTAATTGTGATATTAGTAATTGTAAAATAAAGCTACATAGTTCTGCTCAGTTCTCTGGCCCCTAAAATGCAAAGCCAAAAACAGTTGTCCCATAGCTCTAGTGTCCAGCTCTAACCCTGACATCTCTCGATAGTAAGAGAAAAGCTGAAGTTACAACTCTGGTTCCTTCCTGTTTCTAAACGTCATTATGGGAGACATCTCTTTCTTATTTTTAGCTTACAATTGATGTTAGTTAACAGGTTGGTCACAAAGGTTACCACTTGGCCAATATTTGACCAGCTTGGCCGGTTTTTTTATGGATGTGCCAGTTGCCAGAAAAATAATTTAACTTGCCAGGGTTTGTTTTTTTTCCATGTGGGTTTAAGGATTTGCATTATTATCACAATACACTGGGATATCTAATGTTAGAAGTTTCTATGTCCAGTTAAAGATGCTGCAGTGTTCCCACTTCCGCAGTTTAAGCGGTAACAGATCAAAACTGTTGAAAATACAGCAGCTGTCTGCCCACCGACATGTATGAGAAAGGGTTTGAGTCATAGGAGAGTGAGGTGATGTTCAATGTTATCAATCTTACCTATATATGTTATCTCTCTAAGTACTCTAAGTGGCCGTTGAAGGGGGGGAGTTACGGAGTTGACTTGTGGTTGGGGTTGAGGTTGCGGGGGGTTTGCTTGTGTGTGCGGGGGGGGGGGTTGCATTTCAAAAGTGGTAACCCTATTGGTAACACTGGAAGCATTTTCTAGAATTGAGGCTGAGATGTATGAGAAATTGTGGGGGTAAGCAAGCTTGCTGTGTGAAAACGCATGCTCTGAAAATGCAAAATATTTAAGTGTGACCCTAATTTCTCATTCTCTGTTTGGTAGCTGGCTCCAGAGGCTGTTGGTAGTTGTCCCTGTTTTCCATGATCACTCCCTAATTTGGGGGCTGGTGCCCAGCAGTGCAGTTAGCAATTCATCCCTAATTACCATTGTTTAGGCCACTGGCTGTTAGAGTGGTGGATTTATTTATTGCAGGGGTAGTTTGCTGCAGGAAGCTAATATGAAAGAGGAGAAATATCCTCAACCCATTGGCTAATCACAGAAAGCAATGCCAGTTATTTAGCACTGGAGGCAGGGCTTAGCTGGTTGACTCAAACCTCATTGATTGCTTACCTCTGAAGGGCAGGGTTGCAGTGTCAAAATGCCAGTTAAGTGTTGTCCCTTTCCCCTGTTGTGGATCAGCAGGTGATAAAGTGGTCACACTAGCTAAGGTAGGTTTCCAAGGAAAGAGCCTTTCCCAGGAGACTCAATGTGCTTTTGAGTTCCTTGCAAGGTGCAGGAAGAGGGACCAGAGCCTAGTCCTGAGAGGTATGGGAGGATACTTTTCCTTTTCAGTAACTGTGCTTTCAGCAAAGCAACTGAGATATTTTGTTAAACGGCAGGTGTATAAGTTAGGGCAGCTTGTTTACATTAAGAATATCAAAAACATGCGATATCTGGATGGAAAGTCTGTGTTTTTTCTACTGAGCAGGAAAAATATGAACTATAGCACAGCTAATGCTCTTTGCTGAAATAATGTACCACCAAAAGTGCAAAATTATTGTGTTTTACATGCATATGTGTGTATTATGGCAGTACCTGGTAGTAACTCCCATGTGTGTATAAAATGGTTAAAAAAAATAATTTGAGGATTTTAGTTAATTGCAAATCCCAGTTTTCCTGTGCTGGGAATCTAAGAGGGGAGGAGCGACTGATTAAAAATGGATGATCTTCCTTTTGTGCTACTGCATAAGTGCTGGCTAGTCTATTTATTTTCATGGTCCAAAGTGAGCGAACTGCAAACAAGGATTTCCCTGCTCAAGTTGATAAAATGTTGAGACCCCTCCTAGTTCGTAAAGAAACCTGCTCAGCTCCTTTTTAGGTTCAGGGGTGTTCTTTGGAGAAGTTACTTTGAGGCTGAGACCCCATTAGCTGTAACAATCTCTCTCCTGTCTGGAAACAACCTGTATTTATTCTTCTTGCAAGTAACCTCCTAAAATAACCGGAAAAAATAGAAGGAAAAATACGGAATGGGTGGGATTTTTGAATGGGTAACTTGGTGCTGACTCTAGTTAGTGTATAACCATTTCACAGGTTCCAGGGTTTGTGTGGGTCCTTCGCACAGCAGCAAAAGCAAAGGGGGGGGGGGAGATTTTAAATTGGGAAAATGTGACTGTTAAATAAAACCATTGGCGAGGGCTGCTTGACGGCAGGCGCAGCCCCTGAAACTACTTATAACTGTTTTATAAAAAACTGACTAGAGTAAAGATTTCAAACTGCCACGATCCCTTTATAGTAAGAGAAGGAAGCCTGCTTTCCTCCCCCCGAAAGGCTGTGGCGCTCGGATGAACAGCATGCAGGATCCCAGCAGTACAAACGCCCTCCCCCCGCTGTTTTACACTGGCTCCAGCCTGTGTGTCTCACTCTCTCAGGCTGCTGCTTGCTGGGTGTGGCTAGTGCTGCTTTATTGGAGATTCCAGCTGTGGCTGTCTGTCAGTTTCCGCCCCCAAAGAGGACTGAGTTTGCAGGGACTGGGAGCTGCGGTAGGAAGAGTAGGAGCAGCAGCACGCGGAGATCAGGTTTGCTTTCTCCAGGGGATTAGGAGAGAAATCAACCATCTGAAGAAGCCCCCCCCCCCTGCTCTACTGCTATCACGAGTTTTTCTTCAGAGCAACTTTGATTGTGGGTTCTCTTCCCTGGAACGGCTGTACGTGCAGATAGGCTGCCGAGAAGCTCTCAAACTGCAATCGATCAGATTACAAAGGGTGTGTGTAGGGGGGCTCATTCAGAAAAGAGGCTCGAAAGGCAAATGAACCGGGCTGTCAAGCCAAAGAGCTGGATCCACAAAGAGCCTGCCATAATCCGGATCTTTGCCTGGTAGGGACTGTAAAACTGCCACCTTTCATGAATGCCGGCAGAACTCAAACAGGTTAGTGCGAAACTTACATTGCTTCCCTCCTCCTCCCACAGGTCCGCTATACATCATTTGTATTTATTTATGCATGTTTGTTTGATGGTTGGTTAGAGTGTCTGTCTGGAAGAGAGGGAGGTGTGGGGTTTATTTTTTTAAATCAGAGGGTTAGAGGAGAAATCGAAGCTGCTTTTCTAACAGACTATTGGAGAGAGATTTTGCTTTTGTCTTCTGTGTTAACTATTGAACCTCCCCCCAAAAGCAAGCTATTGTTTACTTTGACCTTCAACAAGGTTCAGTAAATCCAGGGCACTCTTTGGCACTGAATAGCTAGAAATAATGTTCTTTATTTACCAAAAAAAACCCCAACCCTCTGCCATTGTTAAAGATTTGTTCTCCACTCAGCGTTCCTTTGCTTTCTCTTTTGTTTTTAACATAACCTTCTGGTACATTCAATATCAAAAATAAAGTGAAGTTGGTTTAAACAAACCCCTCTGGCCCATAATGTTAGAAAATGTTGTGGAACTATTGTGGAAAAACTCAAACATTCTACCTTACCTTGGAGTGTTTTTGGGCATTGCAGGGCAAAGCATTTGCAAGTGAAATATAAATAAAGATCATGTAGACTTCTGCTTTCCTGGAATAAGAGGAGCAAAACCTGCAGATGATACTCATGTGCATTAATATGGGCTAGCATGTTCAAAGTGGTGGTGGTTCAGCTTCCTTTGATTATCTCAGCTAGAAGCTGTCCATGCATCTTAGTAACACAGTTGAATTGGATTTCTCAAAGCAACCAGGGTATCAAAAAGTCACACTCTTTCCTGGGCTTTGTGGGAATCCTTGCATGATTAGTGATATACAGATGGTTCTTGCGGCCATTGACCTTTCTCCTAGAGATGGGAGGATTCCTATCATGTTTAGGTGCTTGTTTGTCTGTATTTCTTGTGTTGTACACCACCTGTGGACTTTTCAGAGAGGAAAGAATGGTGTTTTACCTTTTTATATTGCTTGACCTGAAACTATTCTGGCTGTCAAATTACATGTGATTGGTTGTTGATGTACACAAAGTTAGCAACAGAAACCTGTCTCCTTGGATATTTTTCCACTGGGAGGAAAAAGCTGGAGGTCGGGAGCAGAATGCTAACTACCAAAAAGGCACATCTGAGATGAACAGACTTGTGTGTTTCTGGATGGGCAGGGAGGGAAACAGAACTTGGAAAGGAATGGAATATTACCCTTAACTGCATCAGTTGTACATGTCAGTTAGTTTCTCCATGTAAATCTGTTTTCATTGTCCGAATAAGATAGTGTTATGGCCTCAATTTTAGGTGACCCTCTCCATGTTTAGGATGGATGGATAGATAGATTTTATTTCCTCTGCCCTTCTTTTGGATGGAACATGGATGCTGGGTTGATTGAGGTCACTTTGCAGTGTAACTTGCAGGTGGTACTGTAGGTGGGAATTAGAGGGCTCTTTATTTTAAGAATTGTGGTGGTTCTTGAACTGCTTGTTGTCAAAGTAACTTATTGTGCAGTTGTATAGAATATGGAAATTGAGATTATTAAAGGAAAACTAATCTTAAATTAAAACTAGACTCGGAGAAGAGTGAAGAGTTTTGGTTTGGCTGTTAGTGATTTGACATTCAGGCTCAGATTTGAAATCTAGCTATGGGATGTGGCTTCAGGCCTATCACTGGCTCCAAACACTGTATCAGGCACTAACTTCAGGCCAAATATCAAAATCCACAATTCCCTGTGGCTGCAACTGCTTTATTGTCTGCTGTATTCATCCTCCGTAGAGGAGGAGGTGGCAGCAGAGGGGGAGGGCAAGTCTGCATTGCTGCACTAAAACAGCACAGCTACACCGCCGTAGCGCATCTGGTGAGGATGCGCTGTGCTGACGGGAGAGTGTCTCCCGCTGACATACTGCCGGTGTGGACGGTGTTTAGGTTGCTGTAACTTACTTCATTCAGGAGTGTGTCTCCTCCCTCCCCCCTGAGCTCCATAAATGATATCGACTTAAGCAGTAGCGTCGACCAGCCCGTGGTTTCTTCTGCCACAATACCGTTCAGGCCTGTACCTTGCCTCTTCTTTCTGCCTCAGCAAATAGATAGTCTGCTGACGCTCTTATCACAGGCATCAGTCACCTCAAACTGTCCAATTTCAGGAGCCAATGACTCTCATGAACTCTATCAGAGGGCAGAAGGTTATTTTCTTCTGATGATTAAACCTAATTCCCCCTTGTTGGGTAAAGGCCTGAAGTAGATTGAATCCCTTTACACCTTGCTTTCACTAGCCTTTTCCCTTCAGACTTACCCACGCTGCCCTTACGCTGCTGGAGCTGCACAGGTGGTGGTGTAGTTGGGCCACTGGCATTCACCAGCACTTCAATCGCCACGTAACCTTAGACTTGCTCTGAGCAGGGTTGGATTATGCAGTGGTTACAATGCTGGTGGCCTGTTGGCATAGTGCTGTGGCTCTGTAGCAGTAGTGGGAAGTCTGAAAGAAAAAGTTACCGGAAATACAGCCTGAGTTAGGTGCTTTTGTTTTTAAACTCATTGTAAGCATCTTTCTGACTAAACTGGTTTCTGGCATGATTTGTCCAGTGTGGACAGAGCTAGAAAGGGGGTTGAATTTCTAGCCTAGATTCTTATCTAGGCTAGCATGCACATTTAAACATGGTTTGCTCTTGTCTACATTGAACACTCCTACTTAAATGGTTTCAACATCCCAGAGTAGATGGTACTGAAACTTGTTTTTTAGGCATCTATTAAATCCAAATCCTGAGGTCCTTAATTACACAGGACTCACTGAGGTTAGTTTTTATTCAGGAGAACCTTAGGATTTGGACAGTAGTGAATGCTGGATCTGCTGTTAGCAGTGAATATTGTCATTAAATTGTGTTAACATAGCTGGAGAAAAGGATAGAAATATGCCAACAAGGTCCTGTAAAAAGCTCCTAGGCACTATGGTAATACAAATACGTGTGCATGGGCTCTTAAGAAGGAGGTGCTTAATAAGTAAAATTTGTTGGTTTTTAAAAAAAGTTTTCTATGAAGTATTCAATCCTGGACAGTTGATAACTTTTGGGACAGCGAACTCCATAATGCCTAACACATACCTATATATATGTTAATCCCGCTTTGTAACAGCAATAAATTGGTGGTAGCAACTTTGCAGTAAAGTTAAAGGGTAACTCCCAGTTGTAGCCTGATATTTTAATACCCCATCTCTTCTTTTTTTTCCCACTAAAAGGAAACCACCCTGAAATTTTGCAGAGCCCATTTATTTCATAGTAAAGTTTTTCTCAGAATTTTGATTAGAAATAAGAAAATAAGTTTCAGGACATTGCCATTTTTAAGATTTCCCCCTCCTTTCCTTTCTCTGGAGTGTTCCTAAGTCTTTTTGGTGCATCAGGCCTTCAAAAGGGTGTGGCCTAGAAACTCCAAGTTTGTATTTGGTTCGGTTAGCTCTTCCGAGGAGCTGCACACCGAAGAAGGGGTTAAAAAAGATTGTTTAAATGTTGCTGTTTATATGCTTGAAAATGGCTATTCTTTCCTTTCTCCTATCTGACTTACTCAGTCCAAGAAATCTTAACGTTGCCCCATAATAACTTGTTTTGACCTTTGCAGTTTTTTGCAAGTATTATGGAGAAAAGTTAAAGTTGCACAAGTAGGATGACTGTGATTAAAAATACGTAGCTGTGGGAACTGGTTGTGTCCTTTAACTGTTCATGCCCAGACTTTTTAACTTGTAAAATTTTTGAAAACTTTCTGCGGGGACAAGAAGAGTTAATTGAAAAACACTTTCAGCCTTAACTCTTTAACAAAGATTTTTTGTGTGTATAGGAAAGCTATATTCGGGAATTGCTTTACCCACCAATGAAATGCTGCTACCTCTGATATGGAATGTGGCAGCTATTTAACCAAGTACAAGGGGTTGAGAATGTTTAATGGGACTAGTAGCAATGAAGCCAAATTCCTAATAAGGCTTGGGGAAAGGGAGAACTCACGAGCCCAGAAATGCTGGGTCCTTTCTGTTTACCTCTGAAACAGGTAGAAATATACTGAGGGGAAGGGGTTTTCTTCCCCTTCCACTAGCTGCCTGGCAGGGAATAGCGGTGCTGATTGGCTTTCATGCTTCCTCCTTCCCAATTTAAAGTTTTCCCGGGGGTCCTTTTGACTTGCTCTACAACTGTCCCTCCCTCCTCCCACACTGGTAGTATCTTGAGCTCTGGGTTTGACTGTTCACCTGTTTTGGGATCAGGAAGGAATTTTTTTTTCCATTGCACTAAACTGGCAGAGGTCTGGTGGGTTTTTCTCCTTCCTTGCAGTGTTGTGGGGGCACAGTTAGACAAAGGAATAGGAAGTCTAACATCAGGAGATAATATAGGAATATTTAGTTAGCTGTAACTTTAGGCTGGTGTCGGGGGAAGATAAATGCTGAAAGGGCTAGGTTCCAAGGGTAAAGGAGACCTGGGGTTTCACTGGTGGACCATGTCCCTTTACTGACAAGGGGAGTCTTGAAGCTTATACAGACCTAGATCCTCCTTGGTATCCACTACACCCGCTGTGGGAGGGAGGGCGAGGGGGTTCAGAAGTAAGCTGAGCTTAGTCCCATGGGCAGACTGAAGGGGGTCTATCCTGAGGTATTGGTTATGTGGTGGGAGTTCTGTTATCTCATCCTGGACCCAGTTAAATGCCTGATGTGGGAAGGGGTGAGCATATGTGTCCCTTCCCATTGTTAAGTTAATAAAGTTGGGACCTGCCACTCAGATCCATCCCTGTGTCAGTCTGTCATTTGTCTGTGTCCTGACCAGTGCCACCAATGGAACTTGAAACTGTTACCACAATGTAAGTTTATACTCAAATAAATTGGTTAGTCTTTAAGGTGCCACAAGTACTCCTTTTCTTTTTGCTAATACAGACTAACACGGCTGTTACTCTGAAACCTGTCACAATGTAATTGTACCTGTTAAGGGTTTGGTGAGCGCTTGAAGGCTGAACCCTCTACTCTTAAGAATCTCCTGGAATCTTTCACATCTACAGGTGGTCAAGACATGACCATTATAATCCTTGGTGGAACTCAACTGCAGTTACTGGAATTATACGACTGTCCATATTTTCACTATCATCAGCACATAGAATACAAGAGAGCCTGCTGCATTATATTCCATAACTTCAAAAAACCCCAACAAAACAAACAAACAAGCACCAATCTAATTCACAAAACTTTACTGCTGTTTACAAGGCACTGCATGAATCAGAAAACAACATGATTTTCATTACCAGAGCATGAAGTACAAAGCTATGAAGAGGGGAAAAAAATACCATGTTTCTATTTGGTATTCTAAGAAAACAAGCTTGGGAAGCCATTGAGGAACCAGAAACACTGCGTACGATGTTTTTAATGTCACTTTTATGTCCTAACTCTACTTGAAAACAATTTAAACTTCTGAGATTACTATCTATAGTTTATGCCCATAAGAAACTGAGTTCAAGTCTATTTTTCTTTTAAATAAATAACCCTTAGATTTCCAATATCTCAGGGAGGAATAAAATTCCCTCAAACATTCTATTTTAAAAACAGGAAGGGGTGGGGAAGGAGGTGGAAGAACCCGAGTCTTTTGTAAACAGTTTTGTGGTTCCAGCTGCCAAAACAGTATCCACAAAATGCTCTTAAGCCAAGTGTCTTTGGACGCAAGAAAGCTTAAAGAGCAGTAATTTTAGAAACACCCACACATTTAAGTGTATAATATTATTTTATCAATGTTTCTTTTTCTGGAAAGTCTTTGGACTGGAGTCAGACTCTAGGAGTTTTATACCATATTTGTTATGCCTCTGGTATAGACAGCAAAGCAGAGATTATATTTTATGTTGGTTTTAAATTTTGTGTTGGCATTATTTAGCTGGAGTGTTTTTTTTTTTTTTTTTTTTATTAAAAGTCCCATTTGCTACAGAAGAAAAATAAAAAGCGGAATCTTGTCCCATGCAATATCATTCCAGTCCACCCCCAAGAAAAAAAACTGGCGGCTGAGCATCAGTTAAAAAGGGGGGAACAGTACTAGAAATGAAAAGCAAGTTGCACCAGATTTAAAGCAACCTGAAAAATCTGGGTCCAGAAGAGCTCACTTCCTATTTTGGCATCAAAATAAGTAGCAGGATTTCCAAGAGTGCTCAGCACTCTTGAAAAATCTGATTAAGTATCACATAGGGAGCAGACAGAGCTCTTCTGAAAATCTAACCCTTAGTTAGTGGCTTATATGGCAGAAGAGCTCTTCTTTAAAAACAAACTAATAAATGCCACTTCAGTACCTGCAGATTAAAACCTTCATAATGTCTTCAGGCGGGAACTTATGTAAATATAGAATTCCCTCTCCCATGCTAATGTTTTTACCAAGATGATGAAGAAACATTAAGTAAAAAACAAAAATACATACATGAAAATAAAGGCACTAAACCTTGGATGCTGTACAATATGAAGGTCAGTCCTGATGGTTAATAAACACAATTAGAATTCCCTTGCTTCTCCTTCTGTAAAAAAGAGAAGGTAATCTCTTATTTTCTTCAAATTTCCTGTCTGTCATTCAAGGAAGGCCTTTTTGCTATTTCCTGTTGCAAAAAGTGATGGATGGCAAGAAGTGTTTCTGATGTAACTACAAATGTTTCTCCCCTCCAGAAATAACCTGCTAAAAAGCATATTGTACCTCAGAAGCAGGGTAGCACCCTTAAAAGCTGCCAGCTGCATGCAGGAATACACAGTGCTGGTACTGCTATGCCACTGGCTGGTGTCAGAACTGTCACTAACTGATGAGAAGTTGAACAGGAAAGGGCAGAGAAATGAGATGCGATAGGATCACATAATAAAATAGAAGATAAATGTGTAGCCTTGACCAAGATGCAGTTTAGCCCCTGGAACTACAACAGAATTTGGGGAGGGAAAGGGGACAAACAATCCAGATAAAATGAAACTGCTAAGGAGAAATATAAAATGCAGTTGTCTTCCTCTTAATGTATACATTTACCAATATTAATGTGAACATTTATTATTTACAATAATCTTGTAACCTCTTCAGTCCATTCTCTTACCAACTTGTTCACAGAAAATATTTTATTGTACTTTTGTGGATATTTGAATAGCCACCACCAAGTAGTAGTTCTATTCAGGTTCTTACAGTTCCATCATCGTGATCCCCAAATGTCTTCAGACGTGCTTTAAATAACAAAATTGGCATCTATAAGAAAGACCCAATCTACTTTATTAAATATACACCAAGTTATCTAGTCAGTGCTAGATGGCAGGGAAAGGCTTCTAACCTAAGACAGCTTTATATGTGTGATCTCTTCTGAAATGCATCCTGGAAGCTCTTAATGTGCTTAGCTTCATCGTCAATGCACTGTTATTAATAGATGATGACAGCACATAAACTAGTTTAATAAAAAAACCTGCCAACTTGCTCACACAATTTTGGGGGGTCCAAGGGAAGAGAGATGATCTTTCTCTTTCCCCATCTCCAAACTTTCACTAGAATTTCTGATCATTGGCTCTGCTGTCCTGCAAAGACCTGTACAGCACGTGAACCGTGCAAAAATCTTTTGAAGCTATCATGGAGGGAATTTAGGCTTAAGACCACAGTGTCTTGAGTTAGTCTATTGACTGCATTTACAAGTTTTGGAGGGAACATTTTAACTACTGCCATTATGACCCCTATTAATGTAGGGAAGATACATTTTTCTGCTGATCAGGTACAGTATATTGTCTCATAACTATCATTTCTGAAGGTGCTTACATCTGCAGTTCATATTATTTTCCCAAATACACAAACATGAAGAGCAGTGAATGAGAAAACTGAAGCACCCAATAGAGCGGAATATCTCACCCATGAAGTCCAATCATCTCTCTTTCAGGAGTGTTCAGGGCTCATGCAGAGCTCATGAGATATGAAGGCCCTTTCTTCTCAAATACTGATTTATGACTGCATTTTATAAGAACTGGCAGCAATAAAAGAAAACGGTGATAAGGAAGTACCGGTAAAGAATTTCTTTGGCTGTATTCCAGCAATTTCAAATATTATCAACTCAACAGAAACAGCTACGCTATGATAACACACAAACCAATCAACACTAAAGTGAACTCATAAAGCTGAAATTTTTGAAATTATAATGTACAAAATACAATTCCATTTTATTACAGAGAAGCAGTGAAATACAATTCACTAATGTTGTTAGTTATCAAAAATCAACTACATAAAATACTGGAGTTAGAGGGAAAGTTTTAGGTGCCAACCGATGCCAGCTGAGGATCCTGGATTCATTTATGGACATTAGAGTAAAATTCTATAATTAGTAGCAATATTGCAATATTTTATTTACAAACAAAAAACCCAGAAATACTACTTCTACAGCATTTAGTATTGTGCTGCAATATTTAAAATCCTAGAAAAGGAGGAAGAAATAATATGATTACTGTTGCCCTTATTAAAAATATAATTTACGTAAACTGCATATTAATATATGATCTGTAAAAGAAGCTGTGCTCGGAAGAAAGGCTGATGAAAACCACATCTCTGGTTCATGAGAGATTTAGAAATAGAGGAAAGATCACCAAAATGGGCATCTCTGGTGTCCCAAAGAATATGGGAAGTTTTTCACACGTGCTGAGCACATCTGGAATTGAAGCCAACAATACAGAGCATATTCTAAACCAAGTTATAAAGATCGTGTTCCTTCCCTAATTTAAAGTTTATAGAGCAATGGGAGAATGGCTCTGTTAGCAAGAAGGGTTAAGACAGACAGCACACTTATGAGAAGTCAGTAAAATACTTTTAAACACACAGTTAACTCTAATTTTGTAAGTAGCTCCATTGACTTCAATGGGACTATTCACGTGCCCTAAACTAAACATGCAGTTAAGTACCTTGTTGAATCAGGGCCTAAGCTAGGCCCTAACAGAAGTCTCTGCTGCCATCAATGTTAGTAATATTCATCATCTTAAATGTAATGAAGCATTTTCTGGTGGGCAAGAAAGTAATGCACAAGTAGAAGTGGAACTGCATTCCTTGGGGACCCTAAACTCCCTGTTTATTAAGGAAAATAGAACCGGGTATAATGGTTGTTATGAAGGCAACTTCCCAAGAGGATTTTGCAAAATCCTAATAATTTTTCCCTACCCAAGGATGGAGGGGGAGAGGACTATACAGCACTAAATTTACACAGATGAAGTTCTAACCCCTTAAAGAATACAATTTATGGATTAGGACATGCTCTGCTAATGCAGAACATAGGTTCATAAAGGGAATAAAAAAATGCGGCAACCTGTATAACCAATTTATAAACAAGTTTATGTGCTTCCTTCTGTCTAGATCAAAGATAGAATGTGTTTCACTCTCAGCCATCTATTGTTTAATACATAGAGTAGATGTAATTCAATACAGTGGGAACTACAGTATATAGCTTTATACCAACTTCGCTTTCAAATTCTTCTCCATAGCTACTTTAAAACATTTAACATACTGTCAATAGCCTTTACTAAGCTCTTTAACTGCATAACTCCATTTCATTCAAGTCTGTAAAGCTCTAATCTTTGTAAGTACTTATGGTTTACTTCTTTAAGTGCATCAGAAAACAAGCCTGCTAAGGCCCACATATTGATGTGCCTGAAAGTGACAACTGTAAATTCCCTTGTCAATGACATCATCAAGAAAAAATTTAAATAGCTAAAGATGCACAATTCGCTAATTTCTTTAAAGGTTTACATTTTGAATACCAGAATAATCCTGAGCATGCATAAGAACTTCATTTGCATCTCAGGACTCTGCCATGCATAAACAAACTGAGCTGTCCTGTCTCACACTAGACCCCCAATGAATTACAAACTTATTTCCCATTTGGAGGATCATTTATATGATAGGCCCAATTCTGATCTCTGTTATATTACTATGTATCCAGAATAACCCCATGCAGTGACCTTGATTCTGGGTTTTCACCTAAATATGTTTAAATTCCTCAAATATATGCATACAGCACACTCTTTACAATTTAAAAAACAAACAAACAAAAAAGGCTGTGACATTCCTGTTTAACTTCAGGCTTTTGCTTGATTTCTGAGATCTTCTGGAATGCCTCCAGCATCTCCGGACTGTCAGAAGCCACAGCTGCGATAACTATGAAAATTATACTGAATAATTTTAGAGGGAAAAATTGAGTGATTTTAGCCAAAGGAGGCAGGCTGCAAAGAGGACCATTCTGGAGCCCAAATATTCTCCAGGTTCACTTATAATTCTATTTATTTTCCCAGTGCTCAAGAGAAGGAAGGGAAGGATAAATCTGTAGGGTTTAGCAAAAGGAAAATCTCAGACTTTTCAATTTCCCATTGTAGGCAAGTGTGGAGTAGCCATTATCAAATGGGCAGAAAGTATCAGCATAGGTAATGAACAATCGCTTTATTTTGATGTTAGGAGTGCATTGTGCTGCTGGAGGTACCTGTTTTTGAATTGCACTAAGGTGATATTGCTGAGAGGGATATATATACACACACACACAGGTAAGAAGCTGTACAACGTGTGCAGTACAGTGCAAGCTGGTGAAGTCTGACTGTTGCTGGGCAAAGTATGTTAAACAAACATTGACGTATTTCTAGTCCCAGTCAAACCAACTCTCTCTGTGTGGCTTAAATTCTAGCAGCAACTGTACAAAATGTTGGGTTAGTGTGAGAAATTCACTTTTAAGTTGTCTAAGAGGAGCCTCCTACAAGGCTCCTTTCTTTATTCTGACCATATCAATGTGTCTGTCTTTTAAGAGCATTTGTTCTCAGGTTTATTTATATTGGCAGCTACTAATGTTTCAGTGAGTTAACCTACAGATACTGCGTACTGTTCTGGGGCCACATTCAGCTGTGAGAGAGACATGTGCAACTCTATTGAAATAAAAAAGCTTCAGACCAAGCACATGCTGTTGATGATAACAATTGTTACATTTTGATCAGCATGGTTCTCTAAGTTTTTTTTCTTAATGGGTAAATGACTATTCTAAAATGTTCCATACTGTGTGTTTCTGGGACACAGGAGTCCATATTGGGAAATTTTCATCTACTGAGGAAGGATGATCTTGTGGTTCAGAGATTCTTAGATTAAGACCAGAAGGGACATTATGATCCTCTAATCTGACCTCCTGAATAACACAGGCCATAGGATTTCACCAGGTGGTTTCTGCATCAAGCTCAGAATGTCTGGTTGAGCTAGAATGTCTTTTAAAAAAGATGTGCAATCAAACTGGTGAAGGTACTAGCCTAGGACTTAGGTAATGTAGATTCAATTCCTGGCTCAGCCATAGACTTTTTACAACTTTGGACATCACTTAACCTACCCTGGGCATAATTTCCCATATGTAAAACAGAGATGATAGTTTTGTGCCCAACATGCTTGTTGTGACAATTAAAAATTCATTAATGACAGTGTATTCATGTTTTCTTGGGTTTCTGTATGTGTATTCAAGGGGGCTTTCAATCCTGGCACTTCAGATTGCAGTTTCTCATGCATAGGAATGCAGTTCAATATATGTGCCCTGGCACTTCTCCTGTTTCTTGGTTTCGAAGATCATAGTCAGCAGGTCATAGTATGGAATTGCTCTTTTAGAGGAGCCCTAATACCAAGCTACTGTTCATAAATGTCATCAGAACATGTCTTCTACTCAAGTGGTGTTTAAACTTTAGGAAGAAAGACCACATCTTCATGTTGCTGTGCTCTTTTCCCCCCTTTCCCTCCTACAACTCTCTCCTCTTTCTCCCATCACAGACAGACATTTCTCATCTGCTCCCCTTCTCTTTAATACCTTTGCTTACCCCAGTGACCCTCATCTCATCCCCTCCCTTACTCTTCTCCTTAACCTCTCACTCTCCTCTAGCTCTTCCTCTCATATACATACATGCTCTAGTCTCTCCCATCTTAAAACCCCATCCTTGACCCTAGTTGCCTTTCCACCTACTGCTTCATCTTCCTTTTCCTTTCCATCTCTAAGCTCATTGAACACAGTGTCAACAATCACCGTATGGAGTTGGAGTTCCTAGATGCTTTCCAGTCTGGCTTCTGCCCCTTGCAGTCCATTGAAACTGCTCTCCCCAAAGTGTCTCGTGACCTCCTTCAAGCTAAAGCTCAGAATTAGTACTCCATCCTCATCCTCCTTGACCTGTCAGCTGCCTGTGACATAGCTGACCATGTCCTCCTCCTTAAAATCTTGTCCTCCTTTGGCTTCCATCACTCTGTCCCCCCCCAGGTTTCCTCCTATCTCTCTAATTGCTCCTTCAGTGTGTTCTTTGGGATCCTCTTCCTCTTCCTTGCCCACCAATTTTTCGTGCAGATTTCATAGGGCTCTGTCCTTGGGCCCCTTTTTTTTCTCTCTGCACCTTATCTCTGGACAATCTCAACTGCAAACACAAAACAAGTACCATGTTATGTTGATGACCTACAGATTTACCTCTCTACTTCAGATCTGTCTCCCGTCCAAGCTAAAATTTCAGCCTGTCTCTCTGACATCTTCTTGTGGATGTCTAGCTGCCAGCTTAAGCTCAACAGAGCTCCTAATCTTCCCACAACCTCACTTCTTGATTCGCTGCGGACAAAACCACTATCCTATCCGTCACTCGGGCCTGTAACCTTTGACTCCAGCTGGATGGTAGACCTCTCCTTAGGTCCTATGTTCAAATCTTCTTTCTGTATAAGGTCTCTAAGGGAATGTCTACACAGCATCTGGGAGGTGTGATTCTGAGCTTGGGTAGATATAAACACTCTAGCTCTGCTTGAACTAGCATGTAAAAATAGCATCGTGTCCGAGGTGGCATGGACAGCAGCTTGGGCTATCTGGCTGAGTGAAATACCACTTGACCCCCCACCTCCCCAGGTATGTAATCTGGCAGCTAGTCTGAGCCACCTTGCATGCTGCCTTGGACACATCGCTATTTTTAGTTGCTAGATTAAGCAGAACTAGCACATGTATGTCTACCCAGGCTCATAATCCCACCCCCCAGCTACGATATGGCCTTATCCATCCACGCAGGTAAAGCGCTCATGATCTCCTGTCTCAGATACTGCAACATGCTTCTCTCTGGCCTTGACAAATGCAATCTTGCTTGTCAATACCACTTGTATGCATTCTGAATGCTACTGCAAAGATCATTTTCTTAGCTTGTCCTTTTGACAGTCACCATTCTCTCTGAATCCCTCCTCTTCATAGCATCAAACATAAGCTGCTTGTTTTCACTTTTAAAGCTCTTCATTTAATCCCCACTCTACCTATCATCTTCGTTGATGCTCACCTCCAATTGGTTCATGAGGCCAGCCTCCACCACCCACCTGTTTAATATTCAAACAGGCACCTTTGTGCGTTCTCCCATGCTGTCCCATATGTTTGGGAGGTTTGCTCCCCATAAACATTCACATAACTAACTCATTATCCTCCTTAAAACTCTCCTTTGCTGTGATGCTTGCAAAAAAACTCGACAATGTTGTTTATGTGCAGAGACCACTACCTGACATACTGACTAATATTGTCTCACTGTTCACTTGTTCTCTTACATCTGTCTGTATCCATCTTTTTGCCTCTTGTATTATACTTAGTCCCTGCCCCCAGGAGTTTCCAAACTATTTTTTTATTCTGTGTCTGTACATTACCTAGCAAAATGGGGTATTGGTCTCCTAATAATAACAAATATTCCTAGAATACTAGTTCAAAAACCTAGCAGCACACTCCTCTTATTTATGTAACTTTAGTTATAGCAAAGGACTGAACTGAACTATTGTGAATTGGAAAATGTATTCAATTCCTAGCTGGAAAGATTTTTGGGTCCAATTCTGCTGTCGTTTGTGGTGATTTTGTGCTAGTGTACCTCTGACTTCAGAAGGAGATACTCCTGATTTATGCTTGTGGAAGTGAAATTAGAAACTGGCTGGCAGATACGAATATCATTATAACCTGTTTTGGAATGTAGTGGAGGGTTTGAAGTGGCAGAGGGAATTATGACTTGTGCTGATCAATTTGTTGGAAAATGAAGAGTTAAGAATATAAAAGTAAGATTACAGATCTAAAAATGCTGGTTTTAGGTTTGTGGTCTCGAGGGAGACATTCAGCACCATTGCACAGAGTTATTTCCTTCTTAATTTTAATTGACATATCCCAGAATGCAACTTTCCCTTATGAAACCTCAGCGATCCCTCGTACTTACAGTTGGTTAGTCTCTAAGGTGCCACAAGTACTCCTTTTCTACTTACAGTACAAGTTGACAAGTGGGTTTTTTGTTTAGTTTTGAAGTTTTGGAACTCCTGCTCTGAAACGTGGGTGCTTGTGTGATTCAGGAATATATATTTACCTGCCAACTTTTAACTGAGATTTCAGTCATCATTAATTTCTTTTTGACTTCAAAGTCTTTTCTAACAACCTTACAAGTGTGTAGACTTGTTTAAGGAAAGATTCATTTGAATTTCATTGTAAGCTGGTTATCTCTTGGGATTTCAGCTTGCTTCAGCCTAAAGTAATGAAAGCTTTTTTCTGCTGCGGCTGGTGGCAGGGACTCTGTCTCATGGAATTGTTAACCTTGAGCTCTAGTGACAAGCGTATCATATGGGAGGTTTAAACAATAGAATATTTAAATTAATATATTTATATATTTTTGGCTGTAAAAGTGACATCAGGGTTGCACCTTTTCAACAGCTTGTTCTGGCCATAACACATGTTTCATTCCTCTTCTGCACTTGATTCAAGTTTATAAACTAGAACTAAACCAGAATGATAGTAGCAGCTCCTTTTCATAAAATTTGGGGTGATGTATGCACTTGCAGTTCCATGTAGAGTTTAACAAAGTGTGTCAGAGTAACAGCCGTGTTAGTCTGTATTCGCAAAAAGAAAAGGAGGACTTGTGGCACCTTAGAGACTAACCAATTTATTTGAGCATGAACTTTCGTGAGCTACAGCATCCGATGAAGTGAGCTGTAGCTCACGAAAGCTCATGCTCAAATAAATTGGTTAGTCTCTAAGGTGCCACAAGTACTCCTTTTCTTTTAACAAAGTGTGTACTACCCCAGTCCAAAGAAACTAAATTATTGCTGTTCTTTAACAGGATTATCCCAGTCACTTTCCTTAAGCCTTGTCATACGGTCTTTTGTCCACACTATGGCCTGTGAGTGATTAAATTATGGTACAGTATTCTTTGTAGATGCTGTGGGGACACACAAAATGGGAGCTTTTTGCTTAAACAACTTCTTTGCATTTGTTGGCTCTTTTTTTTTTTAACTGTTTAAAGATGGATGAACACACACTCACTCTCTGAATATTAAAATTTGATCAAATAAATTTTGTTAGTCTCTAAGGTGCCACAAGTACTCCTTTTCTTTTTGCGAATACAGACTAACACAGCTGCTACTCTAAAATCTGAGCTCTAGTTATCCATCTTGGGGTTAAACCAAAATTTCAGGTCTGAACACACTGGAAATTTGAGAAAGTCCAGAACTGAATTTTATTGACCCAGGCCACTATCCAGTCCTAGTTTGATAACATAGGAAGACTCCAGCATTTTAGTTGTTTAAAATTATTCCCAAGGTTGCTCAAACTAGCAGTCCCATATTACAATATTTTACTAATATCAAAGTGCTGGTATGCAGAGCTTTGGAGAATAGATTCTTAAAGGGCTCTCAAAGCGTTGCACAACATAACACAAATCCATTATACAAAGTGCAATAACATCTTCAGTGTGTTTGTTTAGACAATTATACTACTGTGCAAGTGGTTTGCCAAGGGAGACATGTAGCATTAGGGACAGTAATTGGAGTCTTCCCAACGCTGTAACTTCTTCAGTTAAGTTCCTTGCCACCCACTGCTTCCGGAAAGATGGATCAATGGTGATGTGGGTAGACTAAATAGGAAATGACAGCTAGAGGTCATGACATAGTGAACTCCAGTTAGAATTAAGTGGCTTTTTTCTTTTTTTCTCCCAGGCATAAATAGGATTTGTATCTGTTTTTTAAAACTGGAATAGGTGATTTTTAAATGGCTCACCTTGATATGGTAGAGGAAGATGGATCAAGAAAACAGAACCCAAGGCAGCATGCTTCTCTGCTGGCTACCCAGCTCCTGGAGCATGTGCCCCTGACAGTTAGTTAGTCTTAATGTAGATTCCCTCATAAAGAATTCTCATGGCAGAAATTGAAGCTGTTTTTCAGACAGGTAGCACAGCGTGGAGTAGTGGCCCCACTGTTAAGAGTTTAAGGGGAGCAAAAAGAGGAAAGGAAACTTGGAGGCATGGGGGAGGTTCCCTATCAAATTATAGGATGTATGAGTAAGAGAGGCATAAGACAACTCTGACTGACTTCTGTTATCCTACCTGATGGAGCAGCCATAACGTTAAAAAACCGATGCCATTAAATGCAGTGTTCCAAGTGATTGATTGGCAGTGCAATGGTAAGTGTGGTCCACTGGCTATTTTTTTATAATAGCTGCCTATAAAATGGTTGGCTGTCCCATCAGCAGGCAGTACTTGTTTTAAATTCCTAGCCAGAGTCTAGGACCTCCATGAGTCTCATCCTGTCAGGTACCTTCGCTCAGAATACCACCCACTATATCCGGCTCCATGAAGGAGGCAAGTGACTCTCATGTCTTTGTGGTAGATACTATGTAACTTCCTGTTCCCTGAATTCAGTCTATAACAGTGAAGCACCTGAACACTCTTTCACCTTCTTGGGGGGATGATTAAAAACCATGATCTGTGTTGGCCCCATATCTAACCTGCTGTTTTGGGGTTTGGAAGATGGAGGAAGTCACGCTGCCTGTCTAAAGCTTTGTCCTTGGCTGTGTTTTCTGTATCGGTTATGTAACGTGCCTACAGTTTATGACCGCCACAAGGGATAAATCTAAATAAGTCTATTACCTCACTCCTTGTTTCCAGTTTTCAACCTGCTTTTGTATCCGATAGTTGGCTTTATCTTTTTGAGTTTTAAGGTGGTATGTTTAAAAACTGTTTTTATTGTAGTTTGTTTATCATGGCACAGAATGTCTAGGGAGGGCAGTGCTTTATAAACATTTTAAGTTCAGACATGCTTGTTTTGCCCAGCTTCAAAGCAGGACCCCTGCTGATTAGGTTCTAGATTGAGGCAGATGTCACAGTTCTGTTTTAAGTTTCTATTCTTCATGTGTCTCCATCTTACTCATACTGGTATAGTTCTTCCAGAAGCCTTACGACTTCAGAACCTGCATATATTGCCTAAATAGTAACACATTTTAAGTTGGTCTGTTTTTTAAATTAAATACAGTAAATGTTACACACCCACCCACGCACCCTAGTCATGTACAGTAAAGTCAGGGGATGTGTCCTTATGCATGTTTTTTGAGGGGAAAGGGTGTTGTTCCCTCTCCCTCCCCCTCCCCCCCGGGTTCTTATAAGCGAATAACCTGGAAGAACATTGTTATTACATTCAGCTTATTGTACAGTCAAACAGTATCTATTGTTCACAGTCAACATGATTTTAGATCTGTGGCGGCTTGCAAGTCAACTGTGCTGCATTCTTTGTTTTGTGTGATACTGCGTTGCCACAGGCTCCGATTAATTTAAATAGGCTTACCATTTATTTTTAGTACAGTTTTTAGACGATATTAGGTTTCGGACATATTCTGTTTGGGAAAGCTACTTTTTGTGCTGCTCGAACGACAAAAAGCCTGGAATAATAGGCGTGACTGTTCAGCCTCCTATGCTGCATGATGCAGATATAACACTTCATTTGTAAAGGGATGTCCTGCTGTATGCACTTATAAATCTAGGAGGAAATCTATCTGAAGTGTCTTAATGTCCTTTAAGGTGAAATTCACCACTTCAACTCCAGTGAGGGCGTAAAGGTAGTAGTCTTTAAACCCCGTGCCTTCTGAGGTGAAAATTCACCCTCAGTGCACTGTTCAGTGAATAAGTAAGAATGTATATTTCTGTAACCAGGTGCCCAAAAGCCTCTGGGGCCCTTTAAAAATATCTGAAACCATAGCTAGAAATCAGACATAGGTATTAAGTTGTGATCACACCAGCACTCCCCTCCTACACTTCATCCTCAAGTCACAACAGCCTCGTGTCTGAGCTGTCTCTGTTTCCTATACAGACTGGGGAGAGATAGGTAGAAGACAGTGCAGAGCTCCTCTTCCTTTAAACTGCCATGCATGAAAAGAGAAGGAATTGCATTGGGATCCGTCTACATCTGCTTTTCAGAGAGAGAGAGCGTCTTTCAATTGCACACATCTTGAGGACGCTACTTCAGTCTAGAGACCTGATTCTGAGAGGTGTTGAGCACCGGGCAGCTACAGAAAGTTTTGACAGGTTTCAGAGTAGCAGCCGTGTTAGTCTGTATTCGCAAAAAGAAAAGGAGGACTTGTGGCACCTTAGAGACTAACCAATTTATTTGAGCATAAGCTTTCGTGAGCTACAGCTCACTTCATCGGATGCATGCAGTTTATTACGAAAGCTTATGCTCAAAGGAAGTTTTGAGTGCAGCACTTCCTGGGATCAGGCCCCTAAATAAAGTCTCCTTTTTTTTAGGGAAGGATAAAGTAGTTCCAAGAAAAATAAGGAACCACTTGAAGCAGCCCTCTCCTGAGGCTGGGTGGGGAAAGGTTAGTTTACTTCTGTCACCAAGTTACCTTTTTGTGGTGTGTGGTTTTGGTTTTTGAATGTGTCTGCACTTTCTGCTTCTGGGAGGGACCCCTGAAGTGAAGTACAGGAGACACTGCTCTTTTGGTATTTCTGGTCTGACTTGAAGCAGGAAGTACCAGGTATCTCAGCAGAGAGCCTACTCTCAAGGCTTTCCTGCGTAAGGGACCAATCCTGTACCGCTAGCGTGGATGGGAGTTTTACCATTGAGTGCGGCTGGAGTAGGATTGGGCCTTTTTGTTTTGAAGATTCATGAAATCTGCATGAGTAAACAAACTTTTGGGTGTTGGCCTGTGGCCACTGAAGTTCACCATCACTGAACATGATTTATTTGCAGTGCTGAGTTTCGCTTTTATTTGGACTGATAAAGAAATATTGGCCATAATGATCTTAGAGCCATTACACTGATACTGCTCTCTTCTCCTCTTCCCTCCCCACCCCCTCTCAAATGCCAGACTTTTAAAGGTGCAAATCATTGCTTTCACAAGACTGGTTTCTGTTCCTTCCTCCCGTCCCTCTCCTTCAGGCATGCACAGTCAAATCAATCTCAGTGCTTTGCTGAGCAAAAGCATCTCTAAAAAGGCAGTTAAATTTACAGTAAATGTAGACAGTTTTTTGTATAATATACATGAGGAAGATCTGAATGAATAATTTAACCTGAAGAAAAGAGAATCAATTGTGGATGGGCGAGGAAGGGGAATTGTTGCTTAAAAGATGTGATAAATGATCGCTGGTAATATTTTATTGTATTCATCTATGACAATCATTCAGGTACTACAGAGAGGGCAAATTCATGTTGTCCATATGTTGGATAATGTTTTCTTTTAACATATGTATATTTAAAATATATGTATACTTTTCTGCTCTATCTCAGTAAAACTCATCCAGTCCACTGCGTGGGTGGGATTTTCAGAAGTGCTTAAAGGGACTGAAAATTAATGGGTGCCTAACCCCCTTAAGTACTCTTGAAAACATCAGCTTGTCTTTATGTATAGCTCTCAAATAGTGGCAAGGATCTTCTCTAGCACTTGAGACAGAAGAATGCAGCCCCCTCCTTCCTTGGAGGCTCATCCTCTCTTGAGCTCTGTGCTGCAGCAGGCAGAGATGCTAGATGAACGGCAAGCATGGGTTGCTGCAGGAGCATGCAAAGGGAAGGTGGCTAGGGCGTTCAAGGCAGAGAGTGCTGAAGCATTTGGAGAGCTGATCCCTTGTTTATGTTCTGGCCGCTGATGCAGAGAGCCATCTGGTACCAGTAGCTAGAATTTAGCAGATTTTGAACTTTCACTGCCACTCTGTAGAGAACCTCGGAAACAAGTATGGAAATTGGGTATTACTGGGCAGTACGGGTGTGGTAAACCACCTCTGTGCTTTGGTGTTTCATCTCCCTGTAGCTACTTTTAAGATGTACTGTGTACCCCATAGAATGCTGCTTCTTAAATAGCTGGCCTAGGGATAGTGCAATGCACTGACATGGTAGATGGAGGGTTTATATTTTCTTTTGGCTACCTTGCTTTTGCAGCTGGCAGACAGCACACAGGTTGGCACAGCTGACTGTCTCCAGCGAGAAGAGACTGGAATAACAGGCTGTGGCAGATCAGGATTCAGGTCCTTCGGAAGAGCTATATTGAAAACCTTCTACAGTACGTACATGTGCTATGTTGTATCTGCTTCTAGCTAGTGATATTAGGCTCCCTCTTTCATTAAATCATAAAATCAGTTCATTTAAAAAAAAAACACACCCCAACAACCTACAATAGTTGTAACATGTGGGACACTGATGCCCAAACTTTTGAGGGTTGCCCCCCCGGCCTTCTCCCTGGCCACGCCCTCCTGGAGTGAGGGCCAGGAGTGGTACCTTGGTTCCAGGGAGGGGGGATGCCTACAGGGAGCACAGGCTAGGGATGCAGCTGGGGATGGGCCTGGGGGCGGGAGCAAAGCTGCAGCCTGGCCTGTAGTGGAGGCTGGCAGCTGGGCCCGGGGCCAGGTGTGGCTCTGCTCCCACCCCTAGCCTGGGCCGGGAATGGCACTGTGGCAAGTGGCTAAGGCTGGGGCGGGGCCAGGAGCAAAGCCACAGCCAGGCCACTGTGGGGGCTGGCAGCCAGGCCTACAGTGGGGTGCGGAGCCGCCCTGTAGCTGGGGAAGGGGTCAGGTGTGGGGCCGGGAGACAGGGCTGTGGTTGGAGGCAGTGCTGGAGCAGAGCTGGAGGCAGGGCGAGTCTGGCAGGCACTCCCTCCCCGCTACCCTTGGGGGCTGGCCTGGCTTGCTGCACCCTTCCCCCCAGGGGGGCGCACTCCACAGTTTGGAGCCCTCTGGTGTAGAATGAAGATTGCAGCCAGGGCCAGATTAAGTTTATGAGGGGCCAAAGGCCAATGGGAGGGAAGGGCCCAAGTATGAATTACATATTGCAAAAGAAGTAATGAAGTCATCAAACATTTATCTACATACATATTTACATATTATTTATGTAAAATTAACAAATTTATTCTACTATCACTGCACTCAGTTCTTCAAACAATTCCTTCCCCCCCCCTGCCCCCAGCTTTAACTGTGGCAAAGTCATGAATGATATCATCGTGATGCTCAAGAGGGGCAAAGCACTGAGATGCTCTTGGTGGATTGGAGGACATTTTTGACCCTTTATTAGAAGAGAGAAGGAACATTCTTCACTACAGTTCGTGATCATTAGTGATAAATACAGTTTCAACATTTGGGAAACATTCCGTTACATTGGATTCAGTGATAACTCAGTACATTCAAATAGATTTGCTTTTGTCATCTTTTCTCTCAATATCGGAGAGTGATGTGAATTCAACAAATTGAAGAAATTCTTTAGTAAAATCTATTGGGAGATCGTTTGGGTACTTCTGACACTGATGTTTGATACCTTCACTGACTTGAGAACTTGAAGTGTTAAGCGAAAAATTTATCTGTACACGAAAGGCTTTGTCAATATTTCCATAAGCCTCTATTCAATGTTCTAATGAACTCTTCAGTTTGTCAATGATTGTGATGAAGGCCTCCTTGTCACTGAATGAGTGGGCAGTTGCATCACTCACGATCTTTGCATCTTTTCTTGATTCTTGAGATTCATCATCCTTGGTGCTCTCTAGTGCTTCAAGGTTGTTGGGGTATCCCAATACAGCTGCATTCACAGCTTCAGCGTTGGCACTCCACGGTGTCCCTGAGAGTGATTTGGGCACTGGGCATTCCTTTGGTAGTGAATCTCTAAGAATCATCCAATGACTAGTTGAGGCAGAGGAAAAAATGGTACAATTCTTGGACAAATCCAAAAGAAGAAACTGCTTCAACACAATCCACGGTAGACTGGCCAACAACGTTGAGTGAGTGTGCAGCACGTGGTATGTAATCAACCAAAGCATTGCGCTCTTCTTTTATCTTTGCCTGCATCCCTGAATAT
The DNA here is from genome assembly GCF_965140285.1 of Lepidochelys kempii. Lineage (NCBI taxonomy): Eukaryota > Metazoa > Chordata > Testudines > Cheloniidae > Lepidochelys > Lepidochelys kempii. The sequence goes on along the minus strand of NC_136394.1, from coordinate 16,935,262 downwards.
TTGCCACTCGTATTACTTGCATTGTCATAGCTTTGGCCATGACAAAAGCTGATGTCAATCCCATTTTTGGTGAGGAAATCAAGTAGGTACGAGGCAAGTTTCTACCTTGTGTGGCTGGTGTTTACCTTGATGTTTATGAAGGCCATGAAATGCTCAACGGGTCCGCTGGCTAGCACATAACGCAAGAGGACAGTCAGCTGATCTACATGTTAAACATCCGGTGTTGAGTTGACGGACACTGAAAAACATCCCACATCTTTGATCTCATCTACAATGGCTGATAGCATCGTCTTTGCCAGCAGTGCAATGAATTCATCACATCTATCACAGACTTATTTGTATGGCCTTTTTCATGATTTGCACGTTCAGGGATGTGCTGAGCTAAGAAACGGTTGAACTTAGCAATTAGCTCTAGAATGCCAAGGTAATTGCTATTGTGTTTCGATCCACCACTCAGTCTCATCTGAGCACGGAATGGCAGCCCACGCTCAGCAATAAAAACTATGGTTTCAACTACGCATCTGAGAACATTCTTCCACTCTGCACAAGCTTCCAAAACTGGTTTTACATTTGGGTATCAATTCTGCCATTAACCTTTTCAGGCATGGTAGCTGCTAACTGGCAATATATGCCGCTCACTTACTGCATGATTGGTAATGTATGCAGGATTCTTCCAATAACTGAAGCCTTCACAGAACATTCCCCGCTTTTTGGTATCCGAAAACAGGCAGTAATAAGAAGGTGTACTGTTTTTCTTAGGAGGTGAATAGATGAGCCATTCTTGCTTGCCAATCTGTTAGGCTTCACGTATAAAACATTGATTTGGTCAGATAACGATTCTGACCGGTGTACTCTTGCTTTTTCAATGAAAAGTCAGCATCTAGATTCTATAATGAGGAGTCGTGGCACCTTAGAGACTAACCAATTTATTTAGGCATAAGCTTTTGTGGGTTAGAACCCATGCATCTGATGAAGTGGGTTCTAACTCTCAAAATCTTCTATGCCCAAATAAATTGGTTAGCCTCTAAGGTGCCACAAGGACTCCTTGTTGTTTTTGCTGATACAGATTAACACAGCTACCACTCTGAAACCCATCTAGATTCTGGCATTTCTGTGGGACCTTCTCAGTCCAATATGCAATGAGATCTTGAGAAGTCATGTCCCGCTTGTCTGGATCATTGGAAAAGGATATTTTTGTTTTACTATCACTGGTAAAGTCTTCAGAGGAGTGGAATGAGACTGCACCTAGAGAAGTCACAGGAGGCTGCTCCTTTTCATCAGGCCGAGCAGCAGTTCACTTGGGCTGGTATTGGCCTGGACTTCCTCACCACCAGACTTTAGTAGGAGGAAAACACCTTAGAGAAGGAGTACCTCTTGTCTTTGCTGTCTTTCTTTTGGCCTTCTTCAATTTCTGCCATCCTCCTTTTTTCGACATGGTTTCTGTTCTCCAGTGTAGGCCTACTGTGTAAAAAGTTCAATGTTGCTTGGGCCCACAAGCACTTAGCCCACAAAGACAAAATCACAACCACCATAAATTGAATTAACAATCTTGATGGATTAATTTGTACAAAGCAATAGCTAATGAGACACACAATTTCTGATGGCCCTGCTATCATTGCTCAGCTGTTACTTCAATATGGAATGGAGGGCCTACAGTAGGGCCTAAAAATAGGAGGGCCTAAGGCTGTAGCCTTATTAGCCTATGGGTTAATCCGGCCCTTATTGCAGCATGCATCATATTGGATACATTTCCATGGTTGACGATGACAAGGCTGGGGGGTGGATTAGTGTGAGGCATATTAGAACATAATGTAACTCTAAAACTTCAATCTAAATGAGGAAACAGTTTTTCATGAGTTGGTTATGGATGTCAACCTGTTGTAATCTGAGAAGTCCTGTTTATGTGGTAGGGTAATGTGTTAGAAATGGGGTGGAATTAATTGTAGAAAAACAATGTGGACAAAGTTAGCAAAACACAGAGGTGTGACGCAGCTGCCAGCTTTCTGGCATAGAAATATTTTGCATGTTATAGAATATTTCTTTAGTGCCATAAATTTACACAGCATTCTACAGAGAGAGGTCCTGATCAGAGGTAGTGCTAGCCCATTGGGGGCCCTAAACAACAATATTTGCCCACGCCCAACACATAATAAAAAGCAAATGGGGGCCCGCTTGAGCAGCTTGGGGCCCTAAGCAATTGCTTAGTCTACTTATGCCTAGCGCCAGGTCTGTTCCTGATCCTGCAATTGGAACGACATGCGCACCAGGGTCTTCGTGCGTGGAGCTGATTTTACAGGACTAGGGCCATCAATGATGCATATTTCCTGCCCTCAGGAGCATGTAATCTTAATTAGACAAATCGCACATTTGCAAAGTGAAGGGGAGGTATGTAATGATTATTGATGAAGAGAAAGGAGAAGGGCCTGTGTGAATAGTTAATTTTTTTGAGAGGCTATTTGAAAGAGAAGATGTAGTTTATATGTACTGTGGATCACACATGTACGTACACTAGCTTTTAAAAGACATTGTTAAAAGATATTTTTTGTTTATTTGATAGACAGTGAAAATGTACTTCAGAGCTGTGATCTATTGGCAACTCTGACAAATTTAGCATTCTGCTACTTACCTTGAGCAGAATAGATATAATAGATGCTGTGTTGTGCAAAAAGGAACCGGGTGAATATGACCTTGAGATTATATAGGGGACAACCTCTGTATGTAACAGGCATTAGAAGAACGTAACTGTAGAACAACAGTTTTAATTCTGGTTGGTTTTTTTTTAATTCTTGCCGAAAAGCACAGAGAGAATTTGTTGGAAAGAGGGGAGACGTGTTTTAACCATCAAACTTCACATCTTTAAACTCTGAGCCATCAGGTGTTCTTGGACCAGGCAAATATCAAGTTTATTAATAATTGGACAATGTTATCGTTTTCTGTGTTTTGAGTGAAGCTAAGAATCTCCTAGTTCAGAAAATTCGCTTCTAAGCACTGATCTATTTATCTGAAATGTATTTTGTGTGGGTGTAAAATCTTTTCAAGTCTTTCCTTCTTGTTTTAAATCATGCTTTCTTGTGAGGTTTTTGGTTTTTTTGGACAGCTATATTGTGAAATCAGTAGGTGTCTAGTAGACTGACTGTACTAAAATTTTCTTTTTATCTGCATCTGCTGGCATCTTGAAAGCAAACGGAAAACTCCCGTTTTTGTTTTTGTTGATTGTCTTGTGTCACAATGAGAGTGTCATACTGGGTGAAGTCCCTTTATTTAGTCCTGAGGAAAGATCACTGGTATTACCCTTGCATTTATAGTCACTGCAGGTCTGAATGCAGTTGGAGGCTATTCTAAGAGTTGTTGCTTGTGTGTCCTTTCTTGGGGTCTGTCAAGTGGGAAGGCTCCAGAGAGGAAGGGGATTCAGGTCTATACTTCTAAAAAACAAAGCTTGTGCTTAACAATTTCAGTGGCTAAAACATCTTTCAGCATATTTTTGATGCTATTTTTAGGTGATGGTCCAGGCCTATTTTGAACATGCCAACAAAAATCAGCAAGTCCTTATAAGTAGCCTAGAAAATCCTATATTACTTTGTTCTGAAAAACTACCCAGGTTATGTTTAGGAGCTGCTATGGAATGACACTTGTTTATTTGACATGATTTGGAGCAAAAAATGATAGTTATGCTTTGACATAGTTTTGTCTTCCAAAACCTCTCTTCTCTTCCGTATGAGATGAAAGCTCCCCCTGGTTCAGTTCTGTGTCACAGACCTAACCTGCAGCCGACAGAATCACATCTTGCTCCATCACTGGCTCTACTTATCCCCTGCTGTACATTGGTCATTCTTACATTTAGGTAACACACATGGCTTTATCTGAAGACTGACTCAAGAATGTCAAAAGTGGATACAAAAGAGATCATTGGGATCCCAGTTCAGTAAAGCACTTAAGCATTTGCTTAAGCCTCACTGATTGATTGGAGTGTGAATTAATTTTCAGTACACTTAAGGGACTTCTTCTCGGGGATGATGATGCATTCATTATTTACATAACGATGATGTTAAATTCAACAGGCTGCCTTATTAATGCGGCAGAAAAAATATGAGGTGGAAAAGTTGTCCAAGGCAGTCTTACTTTCCTTACTTTCCTCATGTGCTTACCACCCAGCTTCTACCAGATTTACAGGGGTGAAATCTAATTGTCTCTTTTGACATCTTTCTTTGAGTCCTCTTCATAATTGACTTAAATTATTATTATTATAATTAATTATTTATTTCTAATACCATAGCGCCCATCAGCTGTCCAGGACCAGGACGCTATTGTGCTAGGCGCTGTAGAGACTGTGTCATGGCAAACATCCAATTTTACCCATCAATATTTTGAAACAATTGAACTGACTTTCCCTTCCTAGATACACACATTTTAACTTTTGAAAGCCGACAGCAAGCAATTTTAAATTACAGGTCAAAATGTTCAAACTTAAGTGTCTAAAGTCAAGCAGCTAAATCCATTTTCAGTGTCCTGAATAAAAGGCCTTATGTTTCAGAGAAGCTGCGCATCCCACAGTGACTCTCTGTTTTGTTTCACAATAGATTTATAAAGGCAAACCTTTTTATATACCCTTACTGGGTATACTATACCAAACATTGCTGGGGCATTATAAAATCTCTTGGGACACTGAACCACAGATACCTTTTGAAATGGTAAACTTGCCTTTCTCTTGTGGTTATGGGAGGAGAAAGCTCAGCTGAGCAGCTTGGAGGAGAAACATTATTAGGCATGTCCACTTTCAGGTATTGGTAGCTGTCATAGTTCACTGTTTGTGGTCTTTTCAACTATTTACAATTTCCACTTGAATGTTTTTTTGTTTTTGCTCAGGGAAATCTAATTTGACTTAATTGTGAAATGGTGGTTAGGTCATTGTTCTATGGCTCTCTTGATCCACTTATAAATTAACTTTGCAGTTTCTCTAGCGGAGATACAATATTTTACTTTAGCTCCTCTCTCTTGAGAATCCTAAAAAGGGGGGTTCCACTTTGTTTAATTTCTTACACAGTTAGAGATGAGGATCAAATCTACAAACAAAACAAAAATCTACCTGAATTACGTAAAAGGAAAGTGTGTGTGTGTCTCTATAAAGTGTGTGGGGGAGAGGAGGGATAGGGAAATCCATTGCTGAATTGGGAAAATGCAGGTAGTATATTTTCTGGTTATGATTTTATGGACATGTAAAATTACTTTCTAGTGACGTCTCACAGAGGGAAGAAAGAGACACTCTGGAAAAACAGCATTTTGGACTTTCTGGAAACAGGTGCAAAAGTGAAAATGAAATATGTGGATATCTTTCCCACACCCTATCACTTTTATCTGAATTGGCAAATAAAATAAGACCACAGGCTTGATAAGGTTTCTGCTTTGTTCCTTATCAGCTAGTTTAATCATTGAGAGTGACTTTTTCTCCTTTCCTGAATGTGGAAAACTCAGGTGCCATCAGTGCCTCGCAGGCTTATGGGTAATAGGGTTTTTTTTTGTTGACTTAGAAGAGAACATGCTTTTCCCACAATGGAGGTAACCTGTTTATTTCAGAGTTGTTTAAGGTTTTTCTGTTTTGAAATTGAATATTTTATCTATACCTATGGGGAGTGATGGAAAGACCTTTACCCCTGTTAAAGAAAACTAGGGTACATCATGGCAGAAGTATGTTCAGAGCTAAGGCAGAAGATTCAGACTAAGAAGTCCTAATTTTATTTTTAGTGACAGTGAAATAAGGAGAGATTAATCTTTTGGGTTTTATTAGCCTGAAAGTAGAAGTTTTGGCATTCGGAGTCTGATTTTAAACCCACAAAAATGATGGTAGTACAGGGGTGTGTGTGTGTGTGTGTGTATATATATATATGTGTGTGTGTGTGTGTGTGTGTGTGTGTGTGTGTATATATATATATATATATATATTTATTTATTTATTTATTTTTTGGCTGAATTCTGTTTCATGTTCTTACAACTATCAGTTTCAAAACCAGCTACACACAATGAAAATGTGCTTCTGTCCTACTGTAAGCCATTTCAGATCTACCAGATAGCAGAAGGTGCCACAATTTTTTGAAGGGGATAATAATGGTGGATCTCTTCAGCAAAAAGTAGTTAAATGCAGATATTTTACCTAAGCCCTTAATGGGTCTAGACATCTGTCATGCTGAGTCCATTTTGCCCCTTAAGAGACTCTATTTCATGGACCATCAACCCAATAGACTTTAATGCCCCCCCTTTGAGCAATTAGGTTCTGTCAGGTCAGTGGGTGTGCTTCTGATATGAGGGTCAATAGGAGTTCAGGTTAAAAACCTTTACAGACCCTTAATTTGTGAGAAATTATATGGCTCAATTTTCATTCAATTTGAAAATGTCTGAATTATATTCTCCAAGGCTGAAATTGGGTCAGAATTATCATGGGCTCACAGACCCAAGATTTTGGTTTGCTTGTTGTGCTTCTAATATTCATAGTTTTTATTCATGTAAGTGTTCCTGTTTTTAGGTTAGTTCAGGAGTCGGTAATGTGTCTGTGGTAAAAGTTTTTTGAGGTCAGTGGGGGTGCTCATGTCAGGCAGCTCCCCGCCAGGGCCAGCTCTCCCGTTTTTGCTGCCCCAAGCAGGACGACTGAAGACAGAAGCTGCCGCCGAATTGCTGCTGCAGTGCAGAGTGGGGCTGCTGCTGAATTGCCACTGCGGCAGCCTGAAGAAAGAGGCTGCTGCCGAATTGCCGTGGAAAGACAAATGCTACCCTGATGGCAGATGGACTGGTGCCCCTTTCACAGTGCCGCCCCAAGCACCTGCTTGGAACGCTGGTGCCTGGAGCTGGCCCTGCTCTCCACAAGTGGCTCCCCGTCCCTGTTGTTGCTGGCATAGGTGTGGCCACATGGCTCTGCAGGCACGCTGCCTCAGTCCCGACTCCCCGAGCGCTGACTCCACGGCTCCCAGCCCATTGGCTAGGAACTGCGGCCAATGGGAGCTGGGGCAGCACAGAGAGCCGCCTGGCAGCGCCTCCACGTAGGAGCCAGAGGGGGGACATTCTGGAAGCCCCGGGAGCCGCCTCAAGTAAGCACCACCTGAAGTGTGCACCTCTGACCCCTTCCTGTCCCCTTGCCCCACCCCGGAGCACCCTCCTGCACCCCCACCTGGAGCCCTCCCATCGCCCCAACCGCTGCTCCAGCCCTGAGCCCCCTCCTTCACCCTGAATTCCTACCCTGGAACTGCACCCCCCCAGGCCAAAGCCCATACCCCTCACACACTCCAATCTCCTGCCTCAGCCCAGAGCCCCCTCTGTCAATGTCCGTCACTAAGTCTGGTAATTTTGTCAAGTGTCCGTTGCTCAACATGGTGGTGCTGACCCCTGGATTAGTGTGCTAGAGCTCTGTTTCCTTTCTGACACAATGGAAGGGACATGATAGTGATGGCTTGTGTGGTAATGCAGACAGAGTTCCAATAATGGCAAAATATGGAGGCCTACGTGTCAGGGAAAAAAATGCAAGGGAATGTCTTTTTGCCATGATGGGAGCTACGTGTCAAGTCCACTAGATTAGCTGAGTGTAATTTATGGCTCGTAATAAGTTGGTCACTATTTTCCTTAGCCCCCCTCAAAGTTTTGTTCCACCATTTTTATTCTTTCATTCCCAGAGTTAGCATTGAATATGAAACTTTTGCCAGATGCAGGCGCTTGTTGCAAGTTGGGCTGGAATGATTACTCTTGTACAGCTTAGAATGGAGAAGGAAAGCTCAGTATACTTGCAAGTCATTATATTTTACCCATTTACCGTATCCTCACTTTTGTGTGTAACTTGGTTTCTCTCCTCCTACTCCAACCACTTAAAACACAGTATGAAATGCTGAATTGTATTATGCCTGACCTGCTCTAAAGTTAATGCTAGCCGAGCACTGGCTATGAGAGCAGGACCGGAAGGCACAAGGCAATTCTCCCATAACTGGCGGCGTGAACGGTCTAAGGCCATGTCTACACTAGCACTTATGTCAGCAAAAATGTTGTTACTCAGGAGTGTGTGTGTGTGGGGGGAACCACACCCCTGAGCAACATAAGTTTTGCCAGCATAAGCGCTTGTGTACACAGCGCTATATTGGTGGGTTTTATTATGTCAACAGGAGAGCTCTCCTGTCGGTATAACACAGCTACATGTGTGATCTAACAGCAGCACAGCTGGACCGATACAGTTTTCTAGTGTAGACATGGTCTTAGAAAATATGACTAAGTCAAACACATTCTCATTCATCTTTCTATGAGTGTTAGAGTTGGGGACACAGCAACATATGTTGCCTTTGTGGTTTGAGCAGGGAGGAAGGGGCTTGGAGATCCAAACCAGGCCTTACTCTCTCCAAGAGCAGAAGAGCTAAATGGATTTACAGTGTGCATAAGCAACTTTTACAGTCTTTCTGGAACAAAATTACATTGCAAATGTATGACAGTGCAACTGTCCCAAAGTTCCAACTCTGCCAATTGGTGAATGGAGTGCTGGAGGGGCATTTTTGGAGAGGGAGTAGTTGTTCCTGTATGGTAATTGTAGAACAAACATTGTTTGGTAGTTCAGCAGCGGGCTTGAGCACTCACCAGCTTTTCATTGTGGTGTGTGGATCCTGCCGATGTTTCCAGAGGCATTTGGAATGGCAACAAATTATTTAGCCAAGTGTAGGAGAATCATTGTTGGGAAATGCTCCCCGTGAAATAGTTAGCATTTAAAGGGACAGAAAGAACTGTTTGTTCTTATGTGGCAGATGCTGTTCAAGTGCAAAAATGTTCTTGCTTGTTCCTGGAACTGATATGAGCTGCTTGTTCATGTGGGTTTGAGTACTTCCAATTTCACTTTTCTTCTCTGACATGTAGGCACAGGTAGTGCGCCAGCTGATATCATAACAAGGTACCTTACCTGCATTGCAGTTCTTGGAATATGGTTACTGGCATCATTGCCACCGATATTATTGTCTTCATTTTTCTTCTTTCTCCTATACTTTGAAATAGCTCCAAAGTGCACTGAGATCCTTCTGAAACATGGAGCTTTTAGTTTGTTTTTTCTGAAGGAGGAATCTGACAGTGAGGATCTTGGATCATGGATTTTGTTTTTCTGTTAAGCTGCCTCCCCCTGTTCTTTTATTCAGTTTAAAACCCTCTTTTAAAAATACACAATTCACCAGTGGTAAAGATCCTCTGTGTGTAAAGGATCAGCACAAGTTTTGTGTACCATTTAAGGGTTGACGTGGGACTTAACCAGCACCAGGTTTATGTGCTGCTTATCTGCACAGGTCGAAATTTCACTCGAGTTGATGTCTATTGCAGTTATTTATTGATCTGCCCATCAGTTTTGTTTCTCAGTGCCAACTCTGCATGGTGCATATCTGCTGGCCAATTTTATGAGCAATAAAAATGAGGCATTGTAATGTAGCAGAAGAGGTGTCACCCTAAAGTCTGGAAAACAGTCTCAACTTTTACCATCTCTGTTCAGAGCTTTATGTGCAAAATCTCCACACCCATAAGTACAAAATCTGCAGGTTTGTTTTTTTTCTATTGAACCAAATGGCAAGAGTGTAGAAATGTAAAACTGAAATCTATACCCAACACTTGACTTTGTAAACACTCTCCCTCACCACTCCGTGAACAGGGTTGATGGACTTGTTCTCCCCAAGTCATCTGGGAGTTGTGCACTGTCTCTTCAGAAGACCAGCCATCACCAGTAGACTCTGTTCCCTGACCCTGAGAAGGGGCTGCGTGGGTTCTTCCTTCCCTCCCTATTTAACAAAACAAAAGCTAAGGGCTGGTTCTCTCCTCCCTATGGAGAGAAGCAAGTGAATGAGGTTTCAGCCTTGTGGACAGATCAAATGCCCATGGATGTTTGGCAAAGCAATCTTAGATTAGAGCAGGCTGTCTGTGGCAGTGGTGGTCAATTTTATCATTGTGGTCCATAAAGAATTTCAAATGGAGATGCAGACCCCTTTGGAAATATTAGACATAGTCTGCGGACCCTCAGGGGTCTGCGGACCGCAGGTTGAAAACTACTGGTCTTTGGGCCTGAAGGCTGGCCTTTCAGCTGTTTCCATGTCACCATCAATGATAACAATGCTTCACCAAGTGGACACATGAGGGAGATGTGTCAGATGAAATGCTGCTTGTGAGTATCATCCACAGAAGGCAGATGTTGAAGATTTTCTGGAAGTATCCGACGTATTAAAGTCAGACCCGCCTACTTTGGTAAGTCAAAATGCCTGGGGAAAAACTGCAGACAATCTACATTAAATGTGCATGCAATAGGCACAAAATATGCATAAAACTTGCAGAGTGGGTACCCCAATTCCATAAAAAGTTAAAGCTTTCCAACTGTTCAAACACAAATTGTCAGTGTCGCATGTCAAAGTACACAAAGGAAATATCTGTTAAATCAAACTTGTTCTCAAGCAGCATTTTTCTTACTTTGCCTATCTGTAAATTTTTGTTATCAATGGAAATATTTTTGGCCTGTTCGTGCAGGGTGAAATCCCCATTTACTGATTAAAACTCTGATTCTTCCAAGCCTGTTTGTTGCCTAAAAGAAGGGGGGTATATCTTGGTCACTGACCCCACTGTGGCAACCATCCTAAAGCCCGGGGTCTCTATAGGAAGTTTGGGAGACATGGACCAGACTTGAAAGCTGAAGCTCAGGCAGGTCTGAAAACAAGATTGTACAGACGCTGCTGAGGGTGTGCTCTGAGATTATATATATAAAATCTGTGTGGGAGCCTCTTGATACAAGCACTATGCCTCGTGTATGCTGCTATTTTGTTGTTTTTCAAATACAAATTGAATTTAGATTACAATTACTTGTGTTTTGCAACATTATTGTAAAATAGCTTATTGAAGATACCATCAAAATGCTGATGAGGTTTTGGTTTGAAATCTCTCATCTGCATTAGAATAGGATATTATAGAGCTTTTTATGCATTTCTTTTTGGGTTGTTGACTTTATCAACAAGATCAGAATCACAGATATATGTATTTCTCTCTCTGACACACACACACACACACACCCCCCCTTAAGAACACATTGGCAATTCAATATACCATGGTAGATAAGAATCTTTCTTCTTCAAAGCACAAATGGTATTGTAGTTACAGCATCTCAATGCTTTGGTACACCAAACCTCTAAGGCCTGGCCTACACTGGAGGGGGGATCAATGTAAGTTATGCAACTTCAGCTACATGAATAACGTAGCTGAAGTCGATGTACTTAGACCTACTCACTATGGTGTCTTCACTGCAGTGAGTTGACGGCTGCTGCTCCCCCATCGACTCTGCCTGTGCGTCTTGCAGCGGTGGACTATAGGAGTCGGCAGGAGAGCTCTCGGGGGGTAGATGCAATAATCTACCCCCGCTGGATCGATTGCTGCCTGCCAATCCGGCGGGTAATATAGACATATCCTAAGTTACTGGTAACGTGCCAGGTGTACCACAACTCAGAAGCAAACACTGAAGGTGCTCCAAATGCTAGGTCCTATAGGTGCCAGCCAGCCATGGTGGATCCTAAAAACAACTTGGATATGAAGATAAATGAAAGGGTATTTTACTAGGACTGGCAGAAGGGGGAAGGTTACAAATAATCTTGGTGCAGAGGATTAAATGTTGCAAATTAAGGTAAAACAAGAGTGGTTCCTATTTGCTCACCTATGGAGATTCTTCATGCCGTTCCCCAGCAGTTTTCCCTGTGTTCAGATTCCCTGCTGCTCCAAATTTTTCTTGAGGCTGCTGCTCCCCCTGAGCAAGGTTACTTTCATAGCCAGGGAAAAGGGATGTGCTTGTGTGTCCATCCTGCAGAGTCATGGACCAGTGTGGCGGAAGTTACATGTTAGTTTCCTGCTTAGCCAATTAATCATAGTAGCACTGATTTCAGACCTCTGCTCATTCACTCTTCATTAAAATGAACAGATGCTAAATATCTGAATATCACCTTTTATACAGTAATATCAGTAATTAGTTGCTTGTACATTGTGTGACTTCAATATGATTCAACTTCTTTTGGGGGCTGCCTCCAAGGCATGTGATGAGTTGTGTCTCTAAAACAGACTTACTTTAGATGCATAGAATTATTTGAATGCAAATGTCTTTAACCTGTAAATCTGTTAACTCTGTAGTAAATTTACTAATATATTTCATACTCACTGCCTCTTTCCTACATGGACTGTAAAAAAGGTGCAAACAAGTTTAGGCAGTCTTCAATGTCTCTGCCTCTCCTTTCCAGTTTGTACCACTTCCTGTCAATTTCATGCCCAGCACTGGCATGAAACATACCCGATTTGAGAAGGAGATTAAATTCTTGCCTGAAAGTTATTTTGTTATCCAGTAAAGATACTGAAAAATGTCTGTCAAATGCGCTCTGCTTGTTGCAAATGGAGAGCCTTATTTACGCTATATGAACTCCTTTTACTGTCCATAGAACCATCTCTTATATCTTACAAAGAATGATTTTTTTTTTAAAAAAAAACTTCTAATATGGAAGGAGCTACATTTTTTCCACGTAGTTTCCATGAATACTTTTATCCCAGTGATGTTTGTCTTGATTTTGTTTCAAGATGTGGTCTCAATATTGGGGTGTTTTTGAGCCCACATAATTGTTAGTTTGTTAAAGTTGATTAGGTAGGGTGCTACTCATGGATAATGGAACGTTAGCTTAATACATATTCTAATGCTCTTGGCTAGGGTTGAATGGAAGTTACTCAACTGAGAATTTCCCAATGACACAAGAGCCTTAAAGTTGGCATTATGAAGTGTGTGGATTAGAATGAAGAGGCTTTGCTAGAATATAACAAAAGACAAAATTCTAGGCACAAAAAATAAAAAAGCTTTGATTGTTTGTTTTAGACATATGTGATTCAGAGGTTTGGAGTACTTTACCTAATGGCTATTAGGGCATCCTTTTGGGATCACTGTAGTGGATAATTTTATTCTTATCCTGTACTAATATTCACACATTCAGCACACAGAAACTAAAATGCATTTGTATGCTTGCAAAGAGATTCCACAACCAGCACTGAAGCAATAGATTTGCTGGAACCGACAAGCCACATCCATGCAGAAGTTTCAGTGCCACTCTGGCGAATCACCACCCTCCCTTACCAATTTTTTTTTTAATGGTAAACTTCTAATGGGCAAAAGATCAAGAGGCAGGCAGCGGTAGAAATAAAAATATGCTGGGGAAAAAAACCCTTGTGTTGTTGCATTGCTAGTAACATATGGGAAACCAGCAGCCAACAAATCAATTTGGCAAGCCAACGTAATAGCTGTTGTGGAATGTTTCTGTTGCAGGATGTAAGTCAAGAGCCAGAGAATGGGGCTGTTCATAAGGAGAGGGAATGGGAGTTAAACAGTGAGCATGCATTAGTATTTCCCTGTCTGACCTGAGAGGGAGGGCTGTAAATCAAGACTTGGAACTTTTAATCAATCTGAGTCCACAAAATCTCTTGCTACGTCAGTCATCTTCAGCATGGACAACTGATGACTACTTGAATAAATACGGATGTAATCATCTTGGTGGAAGGTCATTTTAGTCATATGTAGTGAATTATTGATTTTGAAGCAGTTTTCTATTATGTGCCACAGAACCTGTATTTCAGTACATAGCTAGTGATGCTCAGACTATTTCTGCTTATTCACAGCTTCTGTTTAAAGGTAGTCGTACTTGTATGCCTTGAGATATCCACAGAGGAAAGTACAGTTAGCACCTAGTAGACCACTGGATATCGCTGTGCTCCACAATTAATGCAGCTGCCAGTACATCTGTTAGGCTGTAAATAAGCTAGTTAGGAAAGATCGGCATTGTGTAAATTAAGCCAATGCATGTTCAAGCACTGTACAAATACATGGTGATATGCCCGAGTAGCAGGTGTCAGGATGTAGCTCTGATGTCTGACATGTCTTCCTAAGGTGCCAGTGAAACGATTTTAGTAGGTAGGGCTGTCACTTTCAACAGGAAGCGAGAGGATCTGTGAATTGTCTCTTCCTTTCTTTATAATTTTGCCACATCACTTAAAATTTTGTTTTCCTTCTGTAGCCAAAATGTTAGCTCCCTTCATTAGGCCCTTTCCCATTCCATTATTTTTGCTATGGATTATAGATATTTGAAGGACTTGGCTTCAGGCTCAAGCTAAATACCCTGAGTAAATGAAGATCTAGCATCATGATTCCCAGAGAGATTGAATGGCTTTTAAAGGGAAACTGTAAGAATGACAAAAGACTTCATCCTGATAAAACCTGATCAGCTGCACCAAAAATGCTCCATTTTCTGTGGCTTGTACATTTCCACGTGCTTCCATGTGGCTATAAAGAATATCTGATGGAAAGAGAGTTCTGTACATTGTTCAGTCCCCAGTTGGTTGGTTTCTCGGTTGCTGTGAGCTAGCCTGAAAACGCTTTTCCTGGTGTGGGCATTACTACTTTACTGGGCCAAAGGGAGCTTTTGTGGACCTGTTTACTTGCCTTTTCGTGACCAAGTACCTCCACAGCTGAAGTCTGGAAACTAGCTACCAATCACAGCAGCATCATGCAGGTTTTAGTGTGAATTTAAATACCATGCTGAACTTGCTGTAAAGCTAAAATGCAGCTGAATGCAGGAACCAGTAGTAGTGCTGGGACGGTACCTCCTGAGTCCTTTAAGGGAGCATTGTTTTAACTAGCCTGATTAATTTATGTAAACTCTGCACACAAGTGTACCAAAGACGCCGGTTCAAAACCTGGGATCAGTCTCTCTGCCCGTACATTACGGTCACTGTGGAGGAGGAATAGGTAAACTCTGAAGGTTTAGGTTGGCAAAGGAGGGTGGTGACCTCTAAATTACACACTTATTGCCCGGTGGTCCTGTGCAATAATGATGAACGGTTGGAAGGAGCATCCAATACAGTCTGAGTGGCTGGGGTTGGAACTTAAGAGGGGGGGGAAACTGTTCCTGAAACTGTGCATGTATTCCCAAGGGTGAAACCATGCAAGACAGAGTTCAACTTGATTATTGTGAAAGAGGAGGGATTGCTACCATTGTACTGATGTATAAAAGAAGCAGTTAGTTTCCATTTTACCAGTTTTCTGAGTTCAAATGCATGGGTGTTTTTGTTTTTTTTTTTTTTGCTTGTGGCCTTGCCTATGTCCTGATTTTACGCAGCTGCATCTGTCAAAGGTTTATGAAAAGGGGAAATTTGAATTGGTGCTTGTACTTTTGAAACGTAAATGAACAGGTTCTAGTTCTGTTAGTTTTGTTAACTTAAACATATTTCTGCTTTTTGTTCCCCCCAGAGGTGGTCCAAGTGTGTTAGAAACAACAGAGCCAACTAAAACTCAGTGAATAATTCAGCCGTTGCCTGAAGTAATAGCAGAAAGAGGAAAACCCATTTATTAAATCAACGAGAGCAAAAAGCTCTGTGGTTTGTAAAAAATCTTCTGCCTTCTCTCTGAACCAGCTGAATTTCATTTTTGCAATTTATTGTTCCTTCTCTAATTTGGGTTTTACTTATTCTCCTGGCATCTTCCCACAACCACCTGCTGGCTTCCTATCCTCTGTCTTCTAGACAGAAGGTTCTTTGCCCACAAAGCAATTATGTTCCTTTAGGGGAAAAAACAGGCTATTTGGCTAAAGCAGGGTGGGAAGAGGGGCCCACGGTTCCTTCCTTTCATGCAGTTGTTCTTGCTTAGCAGTGCTTTAGTCATCATTTTCAGGATGAATTTCCTCTGGGCCCACTTCACAAAGTTCATGCTGTATGCCAAAGGTGTAGACCGAATCCTAATTTCTGAACACTTGGCCAGGGACACGGGTGCAGTAAGAGATGCCCTCTCTTCTCTCGGAGCTGCCATTGTCACTTCCTTAACGTTTCCAAGCCTTCTCAACTTGAGAAACGACGAAATTAAAACCCCTGAAGTATTAACGGCACCTCCTACTGCTGCTGGAAGCAGACCTGACCTGTTCTCCACACCTTTCTCCTTCCCAATTTGTCAGAAATAATGTATTGCTTCCTTTGCAGCCAAAGCTCCTGCTTCATCTTGAGACGGAACAGTGATTTGTGACTTTTGGATTTTTCAGTTTTTGGCTGCCTAATTTATGAGATGTTAAGGCCTGATTTTGAGGAAGTGCTGAGCATTTGCCCTCTGAAAATCTGACACCTTGTTGGTATTGCAAGGTGGGCACCCAAAATCATTAGTCACTTTTGAAATTTTTAGGACTTTGCCTTTAGTCGGAGTGTGTGGGTAAGAACCTGTGGGATTAGAACCTGGAACAATGGGCGTTCTGAGCTGCTGACACTGCCATTGTAAATTTAGGCTGGGTTTCACCTGGAGGACCCTGTGAAGTTAGACTCTGCAGGAAGTACCACCCAGCAGGCTCTGAGTGGTGACCGCTCAGAGCCAACTGATTGTTTGGCTCAGGCCAGTATATAAACCAGGAAGCCCACGTGGGGAGTTGTCTGAGCAATGACATAGACTCCTGCTTGCTTCTGCCCCAGACCTTGCTTTGCTCTGGCACCTAGACTCCAGCCTCTGATCCTGGTTTGTCTCTGACTTTTTTTGCTATTTGCCTGCTGTCTGTGACCTAGTGCCTAACCCTGACTCAGCACAGCCCTGACTTTGCTACTGGTCTCCTGACTGCAACTTGGCAACTGACCATTGTACACAGACTCTCAATGGCCTGGCCCTGACAATGTGACGTGGTGCTGAGATTAGGATTGCCAGGTTTGGTTGGCCATATTCTTGGAGGTTTTACCACATGATACAATCTTTAATTTAGGGTTAATCTTTAATTCCTAGACACTCCAGGATAATCCTGGAGAATTGGCAACCCTAACTGAGGTGCTGTCTTGTTGCTGGCAGATGGGGGGCCTGTCTCCAGCTCTGCTTCCTCCTTCCCTCAAATGCGTGGGGAGGATAATGAGGCAAGGTTTGGAGACTGTTGGCCAGTTGTGTTTTTGGAATACAGGGCAACGTTAGAGCAAGGAGGACTCTACACCCCGTTCTATGGGGCTGAAGAATTAACCCAGACTGGGATTTGTTGGTTTTTGTTTCTACCACTATAGTAGTATTTGTTGTTGTTGCACTCTGAGACCCTTGAGGAGTCTGTTCTATATTTGAACATCTCTATCGCTGAAACATCCCACCTGCTTAGAGTGCTGCAATCCTCAAACTGCCTTTGTTGGCCAAGCAGTTAGGGGCCAGTCCTTGAACTTTTAGGGCATGATTCTTAGCCAGACATTCATAACACCAAAAAGTGGAATAACCAGAGTGTGAAGGGCTCATAGCAATGTCCGCACAAAACTTCTCTTCCCTGGAGATGCGGAAGTCTTACAAAAATGTACATTGGGTCCGTGTGTGTCTAATGCACCCATGCTCAGAGATAAGGAAAGCACAGTGAGGTTTAACCACAAGTGTGAGGCTTTAGGCAACATGCAAGCTATTTGCATATTAGGTCTGAATTTAGAGTATTGGTAGCATGCTTCAGACTCATAATATATGTAATATGCTTGCTGGAACACAAGCCACTTCAGATGCATAGCCAAGAGGGAGATGCCTGTCTGCATGGAATTTCACACATCTCTCAGCTCAAAGATCTGAATGCAAAATATTGTACTTCAGGACATCATACAGATATGTGACTCTTGCGGGATGGGGAGCTGGGCTTTAAGTCCATAAAGTCTTGACAAAGATTGTACCCATCCATATTTAGTGTTTTCATCTGTAACCATAATAGTCTTTTTATTTAATTTGTAACATCGGGACAGGGATCTTCTAGCACATTGGTAAATTTCCATGCACTGTGATAAAGCTGTATTAAAAAGCTGTTTTCCCATAATATCTTACTTATGAGTGTTGCAATCCATAAAATAGTCCTGCTGCTACCATATACTTGGTCAGTGACCTTTGCATCATTTTGCAGCCGAGATGCAACATTTCATGGCTTGTGATGTCCTGGCATTTTGGCCATGGCTCAGTCGAAAAACCAGTGTGGTGCTCAGTTTGAGAGTCATGCGACATATCTCAAAATATTTCAGTCCCTTCTCATGTGTCATATGCAGTTCTCCTTTTATTACCTGCATTTCAGAAAAAACCCAGAATATATGCTGGGCATAGTGCTGAAACTGAAGAAAGAATAAATTGTATCTGTAACTAATACTGAATTTTATTTGGCTTTCTTATACAGGGCCTCATGCTTCAGTGGAACTATAATTTGATCCTAAATAGAGTATTATCCATATAATCAGTTATAAATGAAACTACTGCATTATGGATAAGTGTTTTTTAGACACACAGTCCCAAGCCTGGGTATAACATTAATTGCTCCTGCCTATGTTTGCTAAGAAATTTGAAGCCAAAACAACATTTATTTTTTTCTTTCTTTGTTTCTCACATAATACTAATCTCAGGTACTCTGATGATCTGTTTTTAACCTGCAAAATTATAATTAGGTATTTTGTATCAGATTATGCATTCTTCTGTTTTGGTCCTGCTGGCTAGACACGCCTTTGTGGCCATATGTGTGAGCTAAAGAATGACCATGATATGGAATTCCCTGCTGCGTCCTTCTGCAAAAGCGCAGAAGAAATGTCTCCTCTCTTGCGAGGTGCTGAGCACTCTCCACGTCCATTGACAGCAAGTACTTGGCACCTTTTCAGGGTGAAGCATAGGAAGTGCATAGTGTGTGGTGTTGTGCTGTTCTCGCAGTGCACAGTGAGGCTTCTTTTTTCAGTGTCTTTGCATTTTTAAATAGAGTCCTGACTGAGTCGAACCCTTAGTCGGGTTAGAGTTCAATAAAACTTTGCATCATACTTTTAGGGACTTTCAGTAATTCTTGTAATCCATCTTGTTTATTTCTTGTAAATGACTTGATTGCTTTCTCCAATATGAAGACACCTCCCTGAACATAAACTCTAGCAGAAACTTATATGCTATACAAATTCGATTTAAACATCGTGAGCGTTCAAAACTTTTGGAATCTTCTGATTTTTTCCTTCAGGTTGTTGAAAACAAACTCTAAAGGCTCAAACTTTTTCCTCCTCATCAAAAGGACTACAAACCATTTTTTAAAAATGAAAGTTGAGTTTCATGTAATCACTTATCTCCAGAGGTTGGCGCTTTAAGAAAACACCAAATATTGCATGACTTGTGATACAATTGCAAGCAGTGGTAATGCTAAATGGGACTTACCTGGCAGACTGCCTAGGCTGGAAGGATGATGAGATCTTCTTTGCCTAGTCGTACTGGGAATTTTTGCTTTTTAGTTCCCGATTTTCCTCCGGCACTGTATCAGTTGAAGATAGAAATGCAGATCTTGTGAAGAGACCCATTTAAACTGTTGCACATAATTGCCTAGCAAGGAGTTTGGTGCAGTTACAGAGTCTACACCACTACTCATGGAGACAAGGCCAGGTCTGTACATCTGCCTAAGCTTTGAGACTGTTCCTTATCTTAGGAGCCACTAATGTGAAAATGTAGTTAATGGGCAGATGCTTTAAAGTGCATTTCCCAAAGAGAGAAGTTGGAGTTTTTAAAAGATGCCATTAAAAATTAAAAGTACCTGTTTTTGCTGATCTGCTTAATCTACTTTCCCATTTACCATACCACTAGCAAATGTATTGTCAAATCTACGACCAGGCCAAGTGAATAAATTTTAAATAAAAGTTTGGGATTTTTTATCTGCTCTACACATTTTATGAGGTTATGGAGGGCTTACTTAACACAAGCTTGGATGAGCTGGTGAAATGAAATTGTTTGGTTTTCCCATAATACCAGTATGCTTTGGTCTGAATTTACAGAATATTTTTAAAAAGATCTCTCCAAAATATCCAACCAGGTAAGCCTTCCCTAAATCCATCCCCTTCTGTAAGGAAAAACTCTCCAGATGCGGAAAAACTGTTCTGAGAAACTCAGATAAATCTCATAGAAATCCTGAAAAGTCATCTTCCTCAGGAAGTAGTTTGTGTTACACCAAGGGGAATGTGGCATGGGAACATTGACCCCCTACCAGAATAGATGGGCCCCAAATCCATTAGACAACCTCCTAGAACTCAGGACATCCCTATTCAGGCTCATGACCTCCATGTGTTATTATCATGTGCTGACATGACATGAGCCTAATTTATGCCTGTTTACACCATCACCTGAGGAAGGGAAGGGGACATTCATCTTTATCTCAGGGATACTCCCACTGAATGTGGGAGGCTAGTTTGCTGTGGGATGATGTGATGTAGAGTAGCTGCTCCATGACTCTGTTTGCACCCCATCCATCCTTGTTCCTAGGACTCTTAAAGCTCCAGCTATTTACTGATCATGCAGATGGGCTCCTATGGTGTGAGGGGAGTGGGAAATGTTTCCCAAGTGGCTCTCTCTCTTTTCCCTCTTTCAATTACTTACTGGCCACAAATGGCCAGTTCCTGTTCCTTGCTTTTTATTTCTGCATCACCCAGCACAGGTGATGAAATATCCCATTGTCATAAGTGATTGTCAGTAAATGAACCTGACCAAGAATATCCCATTTGCACTGGGAAGAATGACATTCTTTCTGGATGTACCTGGCTAGATAAACAAGTTATTTTAAGTGGTAAAGACAATGGGTATAAAATTTTCCAAAGCACCCGATTGACTTAGGAGATCATGGATGTCAACGTGACTCAAGCTTCTAAGCTTTCTAGGCACTTTTTTGAGTGTGTTAATCCAATAAAACTCTGGATGAAATTTTAAACTAAAAAATTGTCAGTAAAACATGTAGTCCAAAGAACAATTTATGTGTACCCAATTAGTACGTACATTAGCATAATTAATACCTTTAAATATTTGTAATGCTTCCCTTACTGAGCAGCCAAATGGCTCTTTACCATAGACAACTGGTACTAGGGAATTAAACTGCCATAGTGACTGGTGTTAGGCTATTTTGTTTCTGACGTTGACACAGCATCATCAGTTAGAACCGAGCACCATACTATAGGATTATTTTCAGGTAGCTGGGTGTCTTTGTGGAACCCCTCATTTCCCCTCCAAAGTCATTCAAATTTCTATACTTCTGAAAGAGCGTTCATGCTAATGTAGCTGAGAGAGTGGTCTGAATGCCTTAATTAGACAGAGTTTGCTGCATCATGGGGAAAGATACTCCATCAGCCCATGGTGCTTGTGATGGAGAATGGTGACAAAACTGTACAGCCAAAATCCATTTGGCTGTGTGTCTCACGGACTGCCAGCAGATCCTGTTACACAAGCTTGCCTTCAGTAGTGTGCCAGATGGCAAGACCACTGCTCTGGTGGCTGTATAGCAGCAAGAAATGAATACTTGGAGTGAACCAAATGAGAGTCCACTGATTTCAGATTACAGATTTCAGCAGCTAGGATTCAAAAAGTATTCATTTGACCAAAAAGGCTAGCTAGCTTTAGGTTTGTCAAATTAGGCAGACAGCAAGAATGAAAAATTGGGACAGAGGATGGAGAGTAGTAGAAGCCTATATAAGAGAGAGACCCAGAAATCGGGACTGTCCCTATAAAATGGGGACATGTGGTCACCCTATGTCAAATAGACAAATATTGGGCTAGAGATGCTAAAAATGGTGGCAGATACTTAGTCATAGATGTGCATGTAAAGTTGATGATCAGAACTTGCAATGAGGCAAGAAAGTCAGCAGAAGTATTTGTGGAAGTGTGCTGTATTTTGCAGCTGTACTTCTAAGCAGGATGTATGCTCACTTGACTGAGAGCGTTCTTTAACTTGCTGTACTCGTTATGTCAGCCACATTTCTCTTTAATTCCAGTTACAAGAAATAGCCAGGAGTTGAGGTTTGACCTGTGGGAGTGGACATACAGCTGGTTTCAATTGGAGACCTGAAGAGGAATTTTTGTTTCTGTGGGAAAAAAGGATTCTCAAAACATATATGAATGTACTATTAGAAAAATATTTTAAAAAGCACACTTTAATTCATAGTGTGGTGATTATATGAACTGCAGGTTTTTAATCTCATGGAACTGAATCTTCTCACTAAATAGAAATAAGAAATTTTGGGGATCGGAATGTTTCTTCAATATTAAGATGTACCCTTGTGAAGAACTAATGGTGTTTTTTGGATCATCAGAAGCATTGCTCTTCCCCAGTCAAGCAGATGAGCAGAATTTTGCAAAATTGGATTAAACTAGCCTTCATGCTCTCGTCTCCCATTATTGTGATGTGTAAAAATAAGGCCAGTATTAGATAATTGGAAAGAGATTTGGCTCTAGTGAATTTCAATACACAGATGATATTTTCCGAGCAGGAGTTAAACTGTATATGTGATGTAGCTTTTGCAGAAACTGTGGGAAACCAGATGTCATTTATGTAGGAAAGTAAGATTCTAACAGAGTGATTTTTTTTTTTTGTCCATAGAGCTCAAAACACTTTATGAAGGGTATAGGTATCATTATCCCCATTTTACAGATAGTGAGATGGAAGAACAGGAAGGTTAAATGCTTTAGCCACAGTCATCCAGCAAAGTAGTGGCTGAGCTAGGAATAAACCCTCTGTCTTATGAGTTCCTATCTAGTACTCTGTGCAGTATGCAGAATGAGCAACAAATATGGTAAGGTGAAAAGAAGGCAGATACATCTATGCTAGCTCTGATGGATAGTTTCTACTCCCTCCAGCCTACGAAGTGAGTGTATCTTGGCCCTGTGTTTAGATTGAAAGGGGATGGCAATAAAAACTTCAGCAGAACTCCTGTGAATTGTATTTGATGGTTCTAAAAGATTGCTGTAAAAGGGGAAGAAGGAACTGTTTATGCTGTCCTACTGGTCAAAAGAAAAGGAGTACTTGTGGCACCTTAGAGACTAACCAATTTATTTGAGCATAAGCTTTCGTGAGCTACAGGTCAAAGAGCTGGCTTTTCAGAGTTGCTAAATAGGAGGTTGAACTCTTCAGACATGCACTGAAGAGATGAATGCTGTGCATCAAATGCCAATATAGGATGGGCAATAAAGAAATAGAGAATGCTTTGAAAATGTCTAAAGAGATGATAACCATTGTACTGCTGAAATGGGAGCTTATGTGTTCAGAATTTAAGAAAATCAACAAACTGTTGAGGATAGTGGGTGCCTGTAGGGAAAAGAATGCTTATGAAACCTACAAATGGCAAAAGCCTGGGCTGTAGAAAAGCAATAGGAGTACGAAGAGAAAAAGACAAGATAGTGCAGCGCCCCCCCGCCTGGCCATGTTGAATCAACTTGTGGCCATTTAAAGACCATGGGATTTCATATTCTCATCAGTGTGCAGAGGGAATTATGATCAGCATTAATGGGAGTTTTGCATTTAACTCCCCACAAATCTAATCCTTCAGATGTGAGACAGCAAAATGTTGTGTTAACGAGCACATAAACTGATGATCAACATCTGAGTAGAGCATTTCTGAAATTCCTAACAAATGAATTTCAGAGGTGACTAGATCTACATTTTAACCTCCTTTTTCTGTGTCATTTTGCAAAACTTGCTTCCTGAAAAGAATTAATTAATTTTTGCAGAAAGCCTGAAAAATTTGTGTGTGACTAAGGTGCAAGACTGTGAGTGAGGAGAAAATCTAGGTTCTATTCCTGGCTCTGACAGAGACAGACTGACACTGGTGTTTTGTGTAAGTAGTAAGAGTTAGACTGTGATTAGTTAACATTTTAGCTACCCCCGTACTGTCAGTTGCACAATATGAATGGAAACAGGGCTCTTGTTTGGTCTGGGACATCTCCCGCAGCATATCAGAGCTGGTCTTCTCCCTGCTTCTTACCAGGGTCATTCTGTCAATATCCTCCAGATGTGAATCCTTATGGGCTGTCTAAATGTGGTTTTTTCCTGTGTGGTGTTAATAGCTTTTGCACTGGCTTCCAGCAAGGTCCCACCCTAATGTTTTCTCCTCCTTGTTTCAAGTTTTCTATCTTCCTGCTGCTTTTAAAATTTATTTGTTCCCCAGCTCTCCTGTAACATGACAGTTAATTGGGGAAGAAATCTCACCCATGTTCCATTTCCAGGAGAGAAGAATTAAGAGAAAGGGAACACAAAGCAAATTATAATAGGTGGAGATTAGGAGATACTCGGAAGGTTCACAGCAGTAGCAGTACCTGAGAAATGTGAATCCTGTAGCACATAAACTACCAGGTTAATGTCAATGCCTTGGTTAAGTTTTAAGGAAAAGAAAACAAGCCAGAAGACTTTATGTACATCCCAAATCTACCACCTGATTTGGCAAAGCAGGGAATTACTCAATGTGGTTCTGGGAGCATGGAGTGGACACCATATCTGCCCATACTTTTGAATGGCATTAATCACCATGGCTTTTTCCTCACATTGATGAGCATCATTTGATGCTCACTGTAAGTTCATAGCATCTTTTTTTTTTTTTCCTCATAAAATGTGTGCGCACTTAGGGGTGAAACCAATCACTTCTCTGAAATGTGTATGAGAGTGTTATTGCTCAGGGCATTTTAGTGCTACAGTCCATGTGCAGTAGATAGCAGCATGGAGCCAGCATGGGTGTCATCCAATCAAAACTTCATTTTTCCCCTGATTGTGTTGGCTCAAGCAAGTAGAATGTTACCCAATTTTGTTTTATGCCTCCAGGATAAACTGTGTTATATGCTTTAGGTCTTTTCAAATATTTGGATTTGAATGTGTTTGAGAGTTCATACATCAAGTATGTGTCTTGTGGACATCCTGAAATTATTATTATTATTTTTATTTTTTTTTTTTGGAGAGGTATAAAAGTTCAGGAAAGAACTCTAAAAGCTTCCACTTAGATTTGTTGATGTTTTAAAGATGTCTTTGTTTTTCCATTTTTCCTGGCAGGCACAAGAGATTGAGTCTTCTTTCACTTGCACTGGTGTAATGTCATTGCTTTCAGTGGCATTAATGACCCACATAACGATCCGATGTTCCGGATTTACACCAGCCAAGCAAGGTCTCATCCTGAAACTTATTCTCCATTAGTGTACCTGCTGCTTAGGCAGTTAAAATGTTGAGCTTTTTTTCGTTTTGGGTAACTGATGTAAAGATAGGCCTGAGTTGGGTAATTAAGAACTAGATCACAATTTTCTTATAGTTGAGAGATATTTAAAACAAGAATATAGTAACATATGTCATTGTTGAACGTAGATCAGTTCAGGTTCCACACATGAATTTTTTGGGGGGATGGAAGCATGGTTCAGTATTTGGAACAAAGGAATGATGACTTGGAGGACCTGGGTTCTGCTCCATCTCTGCCACTGGCTCTGTGTGACTCTGCGCAAGCTGATTTTACCTTCCTCTCTCTCCATATCCCACTATAAAATGGGAGACCGTTATATTTATCCACACTTGTGAAATGCTTTTAAGATGTATAGCTGTAAAGCTCTATATAGAAGAAGATCTTGTCAGCTTGGGTTTGATCCAAGATTTAATATTACAATCTAGGGCCTTCTGCTAAATCTGAGCTATTTGATCAAATAAGTGTAGTGTCCTAAAATCAAGATAATTCCTTCACTGAAATTTCAAGCAGACTGTGGGATTTTGATTTAAAATACTGGAACGATATAAAATTAACATGGCACACAATAAAGGGATTAAAAACTGGCTGATAGGTCTCAACCATTCTCCATTTACAATTACATTTTATCAAGTGAGTGTGTTTCCAGTGGGGTCCCGCAGGGATTGGTTCTTGGCCCTACAGTATTTAACACTTTTATGAATGACCTGGGAGAAAACAGAAACCGATCACTGGTAAATTTGTGGATGACCCCAAAATTGGGGGAGTCGTAAATAATGAAGAGGACAGGTCACTGATAGAGTGATCTGGATTGTGTAGTAAACTGTATGCAAACAAATGCTGTGCATTTTAATAAGGATAAATATAAATGTATTCATCTTGGAACAAAGAATGCAGGCCAGACTTGCAGGATGGACTCTCTCCTGGGAAGCAGTGTCTCTGAAAAAGATTCAAGGGTCATGGTGGATAATCAGCTGAACATGAACTCCCAGTGTGATTATATGGCCAAAAGCGCTAACGTGCTCCTGAAAAGCATAAACCGGGGAATCTCAAGTATGAGTAGAGGTTGTTTTACCTCTGTATTTGACACTGGTGTGACTACTTCTGGAATATTGTGTCCGCCTCGGTGAGTGGAATAACATTTAGCATCCCTAATCCTTGCAGCCCCACGCTGGGCCTCTCTAATAGCCCTGCTCTCTGGCCGTTCAAATTCAGCCTCCAGGTGTTGAACCTCAGAGTTCCATGCCTAAGTGAATCGTTCACCCTTCCCTTCACAAATGTTATGGAAGGTACAGTATGTGGATATAACTGCGGGGATGCTGTCATTGGCCAGGTCCAGCTTCCCATACAGAGAGCGCCAGCGGCCCTCTAAACAGCCAAAAGCACACTACACAGTCATTCTGCACTGGTTCAGTCTGTTGTTGAACTTCTCCTTACAGCTGCCAAGGCTCCCTGTGTAGGGTTTCATGAGCCACCGCATTAAAGGGTAAGCGAAGTCTCAAAGGAATAATTCGTCTGCCAAATGTGACATGGCTGGCGAGACTCGTCAGCATACTCCTCAGCAGTTCGGGCTCCATTCTCGCCGACCAAAAGGGAAGACAAAGTGCGCAGTACAAAAACGTTGAAAGATGGCGCCAAATGTGGACGGAAACACAAGGATTGCTGGGATGCGAACTGATGCATCGGGTCAGGACCCAGAATGCCCCCTTCCCACAAGCCACAGTGCCAGAATGGGAAGAGGTGCTCTGTGGGATAGCTGCCCATAATGCACTGCTCCCAATGCTGCTGCAAGTGCTGCAAATGTAGCCATGCCAGTGCACTTGCAGCTGTTAGTGTAGACACACTGCAGCGCTTTCCCTACTGCGCTCTCTGAAGGTGGGTTTAACTCGGAGCGCTCTACATCTGCAAGTGTAGCCTTGCCCAAAGAGAAGGCTAAGGGGTGATTCGATTACAATCTTTAAGTATCTACACAGGGAACAAATATTTAATAATGGGCTCTTCAGTCTAGCAGAGAAAGGTATAATATGATTCAAGGCTGGAAATAAGGTATAGATTTGTAAAGTGAAAGTAATTAACCATTGGAACAATTTACCAAGGGTCGTGGTGGATTCTCTATCCCAGACAATTTTTAAATCAAGCTTGGATGTTTTTCTAAAGGGTTATGCTCCCCAAATTATTTGGGGGAGGTTCTCTGGTCTCTGCAATACAGGAGGTCAGACTAGATTATCACAGTGGTCCCTTCTGGCCTTGGAATCATCTATGGATTCTGTGTGAGGTCTTTTTATGACACAGCTGCCTGAAACAGTACGCCAAATCAGCAATTGGAGTACAAAATTTACAGGCCAAGAGGATTGGCAGTATTTTTTCATTGACGTGTTGCATTGTGTAAATTCTCCTTAGAGTCCTAACAATATTTTGCTCTGTTTTATCTCTCTCTCTCCTTCCTTCTGTCCCGCACCTGTCATGTCTTCCCAAAAGTGTATTGCTGCATATAAAATCCAGGGACACTACTCAGCTGTGCTTCTGCAGCTCCTGTATCATAACTTTCTTCCACCTTGTCTATAAATCCTCCTGCTAATGTCCCTGGTGCTCTTTGGAGGTAACGATCCGCATCATCTCAGGTGTTCGATAAAGTGTTGAGTAAATTGTTTGGCAGTTCCATGTAGTAAACATGGAGGATTAAATGAACTTCATTGCTTTTTAATGTTTTAGTTCATTGATAGCTTAGGGAACATTTATTTCTTAAGTGTAAAGTAGAGAAAGTTAAACATCTTTCAGTGGAGTTATTGTTGGTAGTCTCTGTATGTGTTAATTGAGTATTGTACAGGTAGATGGTTGTTCCTTTTTTCAGGGCGCTCATCAGATTTTGGATGATCCCATGCCTAAGAAGTGTTGAGCAGGGAAGAATGGTATACAGTTGCTTTACAAACAGCTAGTACTGAAGGTGTTGAATTTTTTTCCTTGGAAATACAGACCAGATTTGGAGTGAGCAAGGCTCGCTTAATGGGAACTTGCACATAAACTGTTTTTTGTTTAGATTTTTTTTAAAACTTGTTTTACCAGCTCGAAATCCAGCTTCCACCATCACCAGAGTTGCCATTGGGATTGTCAATGTGGTAGCAGACTGTTAGAGTGCTCTGCTTTTATTCTTATCCAGGCTCCGTTGTACTGAGCCTGGAGATTAGGTTGCTGTGCAATAGTTGAAGGCAGCAACGGTTCGTGAGCTGCCAGTACAGCACCTCAGTCCAATACATGTGCTAACTCCAGAAGAAAGGTGAAGCGTTAAATAATATGTTAAAGTTGCCAGCAAATCTGCAGCCATCTTCCCAGTTCATATAAATGCAAAAGAGAAATGAAGCACAGAAAGGTGAAATGAGTTTCATCTTAGTGCTAAGAAATCAAGAGTGCTGTAGTCTTTGTGGAGGAGGGGAAGCCTAATTGCAGTTCCCAGTGCGCTCTCAGCAGTTATTTTGTGCTCATTCCCCAGTGGAGCTTCTTCAATATTTCGTAGTTACCATAGAAGCCCTAATTCTCAGGGCAGCAGCTGTCAGTGAAACTCTTTTCTTTGGATCTAAAGCAGTCAGAGGTCAAAGTGGAATCAAAAAGTGGTGGAACTCTTCTCATGCACACTTGGTTGATCACTGCTGCTCCCTTTCCTCCTGCTGTAGCCCTGGGATATAAATTGGATACCCCAGTGAGGGCTGCAGTGTAAACAGCTACACAGACAACTAGGATTAATGGGCCAAAATCAAAGAGAGGAAAAATTAGACTGAAAAGAGAATGAGGAAAATCCTTTCTAATGGTGAGCTCTGTTAAACACTGGGATGGTTGCTTGAAGGAGGTGGTGGAAACCCAATTGTTTGGGACATTTGTAGACAGAATAAAGCACTGAACAACCCTGCAATGGCAGGACGATACATTAGGTAATCTAAGCGGGTCTCTTCAGTCTGTAACTTCTCTCATCTAAACCCATGCTGGATGTGCTTATTAGCTGGTTGTTTCTATTTGTCCCAGGGTGCTCTGCTCACCGCTGGAGCACTTCCTCCTGGCCACTTCTGGGGATTAGCTCTGCCAGTCTGACACCCCTTCCTGTGGGTTACTCACTCAGTCTCTCTCTCATTCTCTCGGGACTCAACTGCTGCTGCTTCATGGCATGGTCCTCCAGCCAAGTCGCTGTAGTTCTCCCCTTCCGGAAGGTTTGTGTGCATCTCCTGGGACCCAGTGTACCAGGCAGTCTTCCCTTTCACTGCCCCTTAACGGTGCCACTTCCCCAGTGGCAGGTAGGGGCAACCCAGACCTGCCCTCTACATTGGGTTCCAGCCCAGGGACCTTACAATAAACAGCCATGGTCTGCACAGTCCTAAACCTTACTGATTATATCCCTAGGCTACTTCCTGCCTGGCCTTCTCTCACCCAGAGAGGGACTGCAATCTCTTTTTCTCTCTCTGCAGCTCCCTTCTGTTCTCAGCTACTGGGCTTTATACAGGCCCCTCCTGCTCCTATCCAGCTGAGCTTCATCTCTGATTAGTCTTCCTTGATCCCTGGCTTTCCTTCAGATGCAGCCTAGGTGGTTAACTAGCCCACCTAACCGCTTTAACCCCTTCAGGTGTGGGATGGGCACTTCTTCACACTACTGAATCTGATAAGCAGAAAATAATTAACTAAGCTGACACTTAAAATTGTGGTCACTAGGCTTTAGAGTTAAGAGACATTGAGATGAAGGGGGCATCTCACTCCTACTTTAGTTAATGATGCATCACACTATCAAAAATCTGACCTTTTTTTTTTTATTTTTTTAAAGAGACCGCTATATGGCAAATACAGAAGATGCACCATGGTCACCATTAAACAGCTGCCTCCTTATTTTGGAGGAAGATTTTCAAAGACTTAGGTGCCCAACTCATGGGTGCGCTTTTGAAAATATTCTTCCTTTTTGTACTTCAAGCGTGGGAAATCTTGCAGCATCTCTGATACCACAATGTGGAAAATAGTAAAATGTGGATGTTTCACTGAAATAGTTTTCCACATACAGCAGTCATCAGTGCCATACAATGATTAGGCAAATAGTGGTAGGAGCATCTGTGCAGCTTAGATCTGTATTCTGCCACCCTCTGACCTGCTGTTATTGCTGCAGCTGATTCATCCTGTATGGTGCTGACTATCTTGAACGCTCATGGCTGTCGCCCTGAACTGCAGTAGGTTTTTATAGAAGTTCAAACTGCTCAATAACTTTTAGTATTAGTTCCTAAACTACCTAGGAGTTAAAGGTTAAATCCCAATCCTTAAGATCTTTCAGGCTGTAGATCTATCAGCTACTTTAGAACATTCAGTCTAATGTGCATAGATTTAGCTGAACCTAATTGACAGACCTTCCTTTGTCTGCCATTTGTTTCTTTATATATATATATATATATATATATATATATATATATATATATATATATATATATATATATAAAATTTTTTTTGCATGTCTTTTTCAGTTTGTGTGTGTGTGTATATTATAATGTATCACCTTAGCTTCACCCCATACCTACCTCTGCGCCTCCCTTCCCTTCTTTTTCTTTCCATTTAGCTGATCTCCTTAGTAAGCCCACCCAACTAACAAGACATTTACTGCCATCACATTGCCAGCTCTGCTTGTGTGTTCTATCGCTTCCCCCACCCTGTGTTTGTCTCATTGTTTTCCTCGTGCTTCCCTGTCTGTCTGTATCCATCTATTGTCTCATGTCTTATATTTAGATTGTAAGTTCTTTGGGGGCAGGGATGAATTTTTTGTTCTGTTTGAACAGTGCCTAGTGCAGTTGGGGTCCAGATCCATGGCTAAGGCTCCTAGGAATCATGGTACAGGTTGAACATCTCTAGTCCAGCACCCTCGGGACCTGATCTGTGCCGAACCAGAGAATTTGCTGAACCACGGGAGGTCAATGCAGAGTGCCAGTGGGTCTCCATAGGCATGGGAAGTAGGGCTGCTGCAGCACCCCCAGCCTTTGCGCCCAGTGTGGCCACTTGCCTGGGGCTCTGATGCTGGCCCTTCGCCCCAGCCACTGGCCCCTCACCCAATGTCCCAGCTTCTGGCCCCAGGTCCTCCCCCTCCCTCCCAGAGCTTGAATGCTCAGATAACTGTTCGCGGCACTCTGGAAGTGCCCGGGGGGAGGAGGAGGTGTTGGTGAGTGTGGGGCTGCCGGCGAAGGCGGCTGGAAGGCTGCATCCACTAAGTTTTTTCCTTATGAGTGCTCCAGCCCCGGAGCACCCACAGAGTCTGCGCCTATACTGGACCAGGGAGTGCCGGATTAGAGAACTTCAACCTGTAATACAAATAATAAATTTTGGCCTAAAAAAGCCCCTTTAAGAACAATAGCTTCCGGCGATGAAAATCACTGATGTCGATTCTGCAGGCTTTTGTCTTTTGAAATATTGTAGAAGAGATTATCTAATGGAGGGACGGCACGCTTTCTAATGATGCAAAGGGATTCCGGCAACAACAGAAGCTAGCTGCATTTGGAAGGTTTTCTTTGAATACATGTAGCAGAGGTGAAATCTCTTAGTGACATGGAATGCAGTGTATAACCCAGTCATGTGGGCAGTTGCTAGTAGATGCGCTCTTTTGGAGTTGAAAATGAAGTGTTACTAGAGATGTTAAATGAAGCTGCCACATGAAGTCCAGCCTAAGGAAGAGTTAAGTGTCTACGGTCGTAAATTGGTGTCTGTGTTAAGTCAGAGGGAAAGAAATTTGCCTTGAAAAATCTGTGTATTGTATGCTGTGTGTACTCTGTCACCTGGCTTTCATAATTAAAAGAATCATTATCTGTGCTCCAGCCATTTTGTATCCTGGATTCCCCAGTCTTCTGATTATTTTTGCTAAAATGGTTATATCTTGCTGCTGCCAGAACCTGTAGGAAATCCAGAATGCTAATTCGATGATGAGGCATGGTTGTTACTTGTCTTTACTGAACATTCCACCAGGAGGCAAATCTCAAACAGGAGAGAGAACCTTTGCTCACACTTGAGATGCAGCTACTTAATCCTCATACCATCCCTCTTCCCTTAATTCTTGTGTTTGGAAATACTTTAAAAATACAAATCAAACCCTTGTTTACATAGGGTGAAACGCACTCCTTTGCATCACTCAGCTCCCACTTACACCCTTAAAATTTAAAGTTACACTTCATTGGTGCATAAACTTTGTATTTGTACTCTGCTCAGGAGTGCCTTGTCTGCATAGGGGAAATGGACCACCATCGGTATTCCAGAATACACTGAAGGGTAAAGCAAACTAGTTAATCTGGTTTAAAGTTGCTTTTATTTCAGAACAGTATGTCCATGTGTGGGAGGAGGGCAGTTATTCTGGCATAGTTATTCTTGTGTAATTTAGCTATAGCTATTTTCTCATGTAGGCAACTAGAAATAAAGGGCCTGTAAAGGAAATAGGGGGCGCATCTGACAATCCCATACTATAAAAGCAAAAGATCAATTGGGGAGATTTTCTGAGGGATTTGTTTGATATGTTTGTATCCTGTAGGAAGCAGCTGTGGTAATACAGTGACTGTTTGGTTTTAGGTCTAGGGAGACCTTTTATTTCTATATACTTTTATAAGCGCCTGGAAATTGGTAGGTGCAGTAAATCTAAATCAAGCAGCTTGGTTCTGCTGGCTACACAATCTGTGGCTATATAGATGATTGTAAATGTAATTGTCATTTTCCCTTGTTCCCCTGTTCCTAATTTCTTTTTCCCTCCTCTCTTCCTCATATACAGTACTCTAATTTTGGCAATTTGAAATGCTTTGGCTTCTGGTGGACCACTTGAGTCACTCCATCTGAAATAGCTTTCGAGTGAGAGGTG
Organism: Lepidochelys kempii; assembly: GCF_965140285.1. Lineage (NCBI taxonomy): Eukaryota > Metazoa > Chordata > Testudines > Cheloniidae > Lepidochelys > Lepidochelys kempii. The sequence goes on along the minus strand of NC_136394.1, from coordinate 16,902,435 downwards.
TTGAATTGGCTTTCATTGAAGTAAGCGTGCAGTGGATTCTGTCATTAAAGTTGTCTTTGATTGGGAGATTTTAGTAACTCACCAGGGCTGCATCCAAGAAAATAACTGGTGGGTTCTGATAATTCAAAGTGTGACATCGCTCCAGGGGATATTTCTTCTGATTGCAATATATGTAACATGGATTATACTATAGTACGTGGAAGTTCTGTCAGATGAATCACTTGTGAATATGGGGTGTCGTCTCCTTCTGTGTGTAGACTTCAGAACTGCTCACAGGATATTTTATGCTCTAAGGGTAAATAATCCCTTGCACCATCAATTTAACACTTTTTTGCCCAGTCTATTATGAATAAATCCAGTTAGGTATAGGGAAGGCAAGTTGCGCTTGCTGCATAATGGTTATATTGTGTGGCACACATGCCAAGAAAGAATCTCCTTTGTGATCTGATCTGGCGTGTGTTGTGTCCACTTAAAAATATTCCTCCAAAACAATATTTTATCATTATAACCTTTTGAGTTCCTAGATATTGTGCTGAAAATGAAAAATACCACAAGACTCGTCCCTGTCACTCAGTGTCTCCAGCTGGATTTTACACCATGTTCTTTCTGTTTTTTAAAAGAAAAAGGTGGGGAGGAGGGAGAAGAGAGAGAAGACCTAACAGCTGTTTATATTGGATTTTCTTGGAGATTAACCACTCATGACTTCAACACCAAATATATGCCCAAGCATGGCTCTGTCAACATATAGGGTAATCCAGAGCCCACTGAAGTCAGAAGAACGATCTGCTTTGACTACAGGTCCCTATGCAGAAAATAGCAGGTACCTGTATGAATAGCTGACCCTTAGGTACACAAGTGGTTACTAAGCCATATATTGATGTGGCATTGTGGGCTCCATGGTTACTGCACAGCACTTCATCAAACACTTTGCAGAGTCTTTGCCTATGATCAACATACCTAAAAGCCAGACATTCAGCAGTCTGTTCCTGAATCTCTCTTTTTAGCTAGTGTCTGAAAGAAGTATTCCCTACTAAACGGTATGTCAGGGGATTTAATCATTGGAAGGGGCAGAAAGTCTGACTTGAAGAGCAGCAGTTCACGGATTTGGAAGAGATTTGCCAACTCTCAGAAAGATAAAGTGCCCTACCCAGTTGCATGTGGCATGCTGCAAACCTTTCAAAAACTTTCATCCCAGTGAAGAGAAATCTTCTCATCTTGTTGTTGGCTGCATTACTAGCCACTGCATCATACACTAATGCTCCATGTTGATAAATTCAAAAGTAGTTTTTTGTATGTGCCAAGCATCAAAAGAAAATGTTTGCCAGGCAGCCTACTCTGTCCCCAGTTTGCAGCCCACATGAGGAGCAAATACTACTTTCGCCACAACTAGCTTGAATATTTTATTTTATTTTTTTTAAATTAATGATGTGCAAGAGGGAACAGCGCAATGATTAGCGAAGAACTTTTGATTAAAAATGTGAAATAAGTATCTCCCCACCCCCATTCCTTTCTTGTGAGCCCAACCTACTGCAGTTTCCTCAGCAGGAGGGCTAATTTCAGGCACATTACATAGCTTCCCAGATTAATACATAGATCTATTTTTGGAGCACTTTCACCTCATTGACTACAGCAAAAAGCCTTGTTGGAAGATCACAGATCTGCTGTGCTACCCATATGATCCTTTTGTTGACATTTCTTTCTGCTCAGGTCTTAAATGAGGATGTTCTTAGAACTACTTCCTTGGTGGTGTGTGGTTTTGGGTTGTTTTTTCCCCTCCTTCTTCCCCTGGAATCCTATGCGGATGTTGGTTAGCAGATAGTCACCATTATAATTTACATGATATACCGTAGCTTGGTGAGAGCTCAGAGCAGAGGGGAGTGATTTGCAGTGTAAAGATTTTGAACCTATGTGCAGTGGTTTCAGTCAGGACAGGTCCTAGACTTTGCAAGGGCCATATACAGGAGCTCTATCCAGCTCCCCTGTAGACGCGTGTAATCAGAAGGTGACTTGAGTAAGCCCTTACGGGACTCTTAGATGGCCAAGGGCTCATGAGGTTCCATAAGCACCTCAGTGTGCAAGCTCTAGAACAAATGAGGTCTTAGCTACGTGTAATTTTACGTAGTCGCAAATTGTGTGTGTGTGTGGGGGGAGAGAAGAGTATTGGTGGACACCCAGACTAAGTACACCACTCAGAACATGGAATACCTCATTTTATCACAACTTCCTGAGTTTGGTTTGCAGTCAGTGTGTGGGACCACTCAACTTGTGTTTCATGTGGTACTTGCCTTCATCAGTGTGTCCATGTTCGTGCTGTTCGTTACCAAGCAGTGAACAGAGGCGAATACTGAGTGAACCCATGCTGTTGACAGGTTATATAGGTTTTTTGTTTTTTAAAAGATCTGTGTCGTTCTGACCTAGGCCAATCCACCTGATTAAAGAAAAGTCTCTAACCATTACCTACTCATGTGTCTTGAGATTAACTGGCTATATGGTATTGTATAGCTATACTTATGAGACTCCTGGACATGCCGATACAATTATTTGTCTAAGCAGTGGTCTAACATCTGGTCTCTGCCTGGACAGCTTGCTTTCAACAGTATATTATTATAGTGACAATGTGGTAGTCAAACCTTGAAATGTGATATGCTTATTTAGCTACGATGAAATTTCTATCCCAGAAATATTGACTTTAAAAATACATCTGAAAAGAAGACAGGGAGGCCAGCTTTGTCTGGTGTGTGGCTACTACTGAGCTCTAGACACTGCAACTTGAGTCCACCACTGGGTGTGGTAATTATAGTTGTTGTTTGTCATGTTTCTGAATTGGGCTAAGTGGATGCTGCCCAGGTGAAGGAAAGCTGAAATTAGAGGGTTAGACTAAATTAACATCTACGGTCTTGCACTAGAGATCTTGTGACAGTATGGTGTTCACTATCAAAGTGATGTTAGCTGCTCTGTCTAATACATAGTCACATACAGGAGGCTGAGATGGTTTAAGACAGAAGCCTGTGATCTGAACTTTATTCTAGAGAAGAACTTGTGCATATGGGTGCGAATATACACTTCTTGAGCTAGTGCAGTGTTTACACAAGGGCCGTTATAAGACAATTTCTGTGCCCTGTGCTCCCACAGCCTGTGCTGATATAAACAGATCGATGAAGGAAAACTCCTACATCAGTAAATGAAAAGTCACAGAACCTGCCAGCTGACATTATTAAAATATGTGATGAAAAAAGACTCTCTCTGAATGAAACCAATAGCGTTGGAAAATGATGTCACCATATATGCTAGTGCCAGGTGCACTGTAAGAATCCAAAAATATTCCTCCTACACTGCATGCTGATGAAAGGGAGTGGGAGTGAGAGGATACATTGGTTTAAAGCTTAATTGGATAGCGGTAGGAACAGCTGCTACAAATAGATTTTTATAAGGAGTCTAAAGGTAAGTATTTGGAAAGGAGCTCTCTATTTTGACTCATAGAAGAGGATGGATCCAGATCAGTCTCTTCTGTCTTACATCCTAAAAATGCCCTCCCTTCCCAACAGAGGCTGTACTTGTATCTGAAGGAAGAGCATAGGTCATTTTAATCTGGTTTGTCTTGATTTCTTTTAATTTTCTGTTAAATATAGAAGGAATGCTTTGTACTTAGCAAAAATGGAAAACCGAGCTGATAGGTTTTTGGATTGAATTTAGTGCCTTCATGAGCCTCTTAAATAGGGGCCAGACCCTGGCACATCTGGCAGCATGGCAATTAATTCAGTAGATCAATTAACAAATACATTTGCTCTGAGGGAAAACCTTTTAGGCCTCACCTCATACTTGGCTCACAGGTAGTGTATATTTTTCTGTATACTAAATACATCATTTGTTAACTTTTGCTACCTGCTTTCTTCTTGAAAGAAAGAAGCTTCCTCTTTCTTGATAGTTTTAGGAGTTTCTCTAGGACTCAGATTTTTATTTACTGTATACAGTAAATTGTGATTGGCAAGTTTTTGAATATATGCATTTTGTGTACTTAAAGAAAAGGAACCTAGTTTCAGGATAGGATAGCAACATCCGCCTCCTTATGAGTATCGAGCATCTGTGTTTGCAATATATTTGATAGTGCATTGATGATGCAAGTGTTGCAGGCTGGATAAAAAGTAGACCCCATGGAGTTGTAAGGAGTTATAAGGATGGATTAAAAAATTTAATTTAATTTCTATCATCTCACAGCATGGAAACAATGATGGCAAATCAATGTATATGCTGCTGATAAAGAGAGAATATTAAAGTAACACTTGAGCTCTAGTTCGGTGGTTGACAGTAAAGATCTTAATCTGCTGCACCTGTTTCTGACAGCTAATTGGTTTTTCTGCAGATCTTCTCAGTAATAACCAGATGCAAATGGCTATAAAAGCTGTTTTGTGCCTGACCATCTTAATTTGCTGAATATCCGAAACTGCAGGTTAATGCTTTAAGAAAGAAAAGAAATAATCACAGTCTGTTACAGTTCGGCTGCTGAGATACAGCAAATGTTCTCAGAGTAATTCATCAGTGCTTTGTTCTGGATATTTATTTACCTATAAAATCCAACTAAACTAAAGTATATGAACTTGAACTGATGTTTGATTATATTTCCTGATTAGTTTAAAGATATGAATCAAATATTATAATGCAGATAGCCTGTGTTACAGGATCACCTGTAATATTAATAATAATTGTGATACAGCATGGCCAGAGGGCAGCAGGAGAGTGTTAGAAGGGAGCCTTATTCCCTGTAGAGGGAAGAAAGTTTGCAATAAATTAATTAGAGCACCTGAAGCTAGTCACCTGATAAAACCCCCCTGCTTCAATCAGACAAGGGCAGGAGTTGAAGCAGAGTGGATTGGTGTTGGAGCAGAGAGCAGTTTGGAGGGAAGCAGAGGAGAGTTTGGAGAAGTGCTGCGGTGGGCTAAGAAGACCAAGACCCTAGGTAAAGGGACACCTGGTTTGTGCAGAGGGAGGGCAGGAAGCCCCACAAGTTGAAAAGCAGGAGAGGGTAGTAGTCTAGAGGAAGGAACCATTAGTTCAAGCGGTTTACCGCTGTCCCTAGGGCCCCTGGGCTGGGACCCGGAGTAGAGGGCGGGCCCGGGTCCCTCCCTCTCCACTCCCCTCCTCTAGGACACTAGTGGGGCAGTTAATACCCCAGTTCAGGGGCGAGAAACAGTGCCCTGAACCCTCCCCAAGAAGAGAGAGTGCGAGACCCATCAAAGTAGTGCCGGAAATTTGCCACATAATAAAATATTCCTGCTTATGTCCAAAAAGGACACTTCAGAATAAGTAATATACGGAAGGGCTGACCCTGCAATCCTAATGCTAGCAAAGTTCACACTGAATTAAATAAAACCAGGGAACTTACAAAATCAGCAAAAGACAGCTAGTGACTTTTGGTTGTCTTTAATAATTCAAGATGGATTCTGTCCTTGCCTCACCTGAAGAACATTGGAAGTTTCCCTGACTTACAGGGTAAGGTCAGGAATGTTTAATTTATCCCTCCAGGGTTTCTTAAATTCTGCTTGTGATTTTAAAATATTCTTTAACTATGTGTCAGCTTTTAATGATTAGAGCTTGGCTGTGTGCGTGGAGAACAGGAGAGAGGTCTTCATGAACTTAGTATATGTCCCCTGCAATACCCATCTGGAAGTACATCTGATGTGCAGCTCCCTCTTTTTTATTGCTTTTTTTTTAAAAAAAAAAACAAAACAAAAAACTTAGAAGAATGTGCAGCATTGTATTTGAGACTAAACCTCTTGTTCTTCAATTACATGCTTAGAATGGAATCTTTAAATTTAAGAAATGAAAACAAGGCAAATCTTCCAAAAGATGAAAGTTGAAATGTATGTAATTGGACTTCATTATATGCATGTTGGAAATAATGAAATGTGTCTTCAGTGTGTCCATTGCATATGCTCATATGCTCTAGGAATTCTGAAAATTCCTAGAGAGAAGCTGACATCATAAAGATCCTTTATTAATACAGATGTGCTAATTTACTTCTTCCTTAAGAAACAATCTTATTATGAACGCAGCCCTTTTTCTGTTTGCAAATAGTTTGCAAACTGAAATGGATTTCTGCAAGTGTTAGTACTAACTATTTGTGTAATAGTTTGGACAAACAATTTGTAGCTTATTGATTATTAACCGACTGTTTGTTTAGATTATTTATTTTCTAAAGCGTGATTGGTCGTCTGGGTCACATGATATTGTTTCTGCTCCTTGATTGTTTGACTGAGACTTTTCAAACTAGAATAATGAGTAATGAATATTTTTATTCACGCACAAATATATGTTTGTGTGAATGAGTATTTGTTTGAGAGAACAGCTCTCCCAAATAGTTGTGAAAACAAAATAGATGTTTGTGAATAGTAAATAATGAGGTGGCATGAACATGGCTGAATCAGTGATTTCAGACTCACAAACTGTCATGCAGTATTTTATCTTTTTTTTTTTTTTAGTGCTGTATATGTATATACCTCTATTTCTGTTCTTTAAAGTTCCCCAGTTTTCATTAGTAGAATATATACCTTTACAAGTATCTTCAATAGTCAATGTAATATATTCATGCTATCAAAATGTCTCCTATTTCTTTCAGATGCATACATACTTTTTCTACTTTGTATTTTCAGCTGAACTCCTTAGCAGTGAAAATTATTAGTCCCTGATCATTGCAACTGAAATGATACATGAAGTCAGCAAAAATCTTTTCACCCAGTGAATAGGCAGGGCAGGCTTATAAACCAGCAAACTGCAGAGCTTTGCAAGATATTATGGATCCAAAAGCACAATGAATTATGTCGACAAGATTTAAAAAGCCAGGATTAAGAACGGCTGTAACATCTTCTACCAGTAGGGTCATAGAACAGGTTATCTGGTATTCCTCAGTTCCAAAACACTGCTATAAGAGTATACCAACTATCTGTTACAATATTGTGGTTTACAATCAGAATTGAATGATCTGATTACCCGGAGGATTTCCTTTAATTTACCAAATGGAGCTCTATGCTTTGTAATGCTCCTTGCTCTTGGCAAATAAATACTTTGCCAGTTTTCTGCAAACTAATTTATTGATGGGCAACTTTTAGACTTTTTCTGAATAAAGTAATTTGATTTCTGCTCTTGGGCAATTGATAAACACGGGGAAACTATAAATACTGAAGTATGTGAAAAGAAAAGGAGGACTTGTGGCACCTTTGAGACTAACCAATTTATTTGAGCATAAGCTTTCGTGAGCTACAGCTCAGCGTCCGACGAAGTGAGCTGTAGCTCACGAAAGCTTATGCTCAAATAAATTGGTTAGTCTCTAAGGTGCCACAAGTACTCCCTTTCTTTTTGCAAATACAGACTAACACAGCTGCTACTCTGAAACCTGAAGTATGTGAATCATTGTTCACAGAGAAAGTTGAATTAAATGAGGGAGGCTGGGTTTTCCATGTGTGTGGATGCAAACTCCATCTATTTTGCATAAAAGGGCATTAGCTGGAGTGGAGTGACTTGTTCGTCACTTGATCAGATAGGTGTAGTTATACATAATACAGACTGGTGCTGTAACTTTGTGCAACCCATTTCTTTTAACAGGCTTTTATGTTTGAAATGGTTTCATTGAAGAAGGCTCCATTATTTGTCTCTGCTTTAATACAAAAATGTATTAATAGAATGTTTTCCTTCAGCATGTTGACTTTTGATTATATCTTGACTTTGGAAATTTATTCTTCACTAGTTGATCTCTCTCTCATCCAAGCTGACTGAGCTGTCTCTGTGGAATTCTGTTTCATGTTTAGATCAGGAGACTCTCAAATCTGGTGAAATTGCTGTAGCTTTCCAAAGTATAGGTTGTGGCTGAATGCCTTGTATTTGCATTGGCAATTCCTTCAGTGAGCTGCTTATAGGAGCAGCTCTGCAATGAGAGAAAACATTCTTATTGCATGTGTTCCCACTCTGTGTGCTGAAAGTTGGATCATCTGGTGATTTAAAAAAAAAAAAAAAAAAAACATACTGTACTTTTTTTAAAAAGGAACCAAGTATTTTGAAGGGAGGATTTTGGCTAGGGATAGTGAGGTCTAACTTTCAACTCGATGGCAGACCACTGCATTGTATCAGTTTCAAAATTTCCAGGGATGTTCTAGGCATTGATGGGCATAAGCCTATTGATTTTTGGTGTAAATCGGAATAATAGAAAAGTCTGACTCACCAAATAAATAAATAAATAAATCAGTGCTCCCAGAATGCCTGGTGCATCAGGCAGGGGAATCTTTTTTGCTTCTCCTGCCTAGACATCAGAGGCAGGAGCTCAACTTTTTTCATGGGGATATTGTCCGTAAGAGAAATAATAGACCCTTACAGGGAGGGCTTGTGGGGAGCAGGAACAACAGAGTGGTGGAAGAAATGGGGACCCAGAAATGGAGTGGGGGGGCAGTAGGGGCCATAGGGATGGAGGAATAAAGGATCTGGAAGGGGCAGGGGGAGTGGGGTGGTTGGAAGTGGGGGAGCAAACCTGGTACCCACAAAGGAATGGAGGGTGGGGAGTGGAGGTGAGGAAAACAGGAACCCGGAAGGTGGGGTATTGAGTGGGTTAATGTAGAAGCGGAGATGCATAATGGGGGAAGCAGTGGTATGGAGGAAACACAGAGGACTCTGGCGTTGGGGGTGAGGGGGAGAGAATGGGAGGCATACAGAGACCCAATTATGCTGGGAGACCATGTGGAAGGGGGTAGTGTGGGAGGGGAGCACACAGAGTCCCTGGCATAACAGGGCAAAGGTATGAGGGGGAGGGGAGAACGGACAACAGGTGAAACACAGAGCTCCTGGCTTGTCAGAGGTAACATGGTGGAAGTATGACCCCTGGCATGGGGAATGGGTTGGGAGGAGTTGCAGGGAATCCCTGAAATAGAGGGGCATGGGAGGCTAGCTCACAGGAAGCTGTGGCAGGGGGAATGGAGGGGTGCAAGTAGCCACTTGTGGATGTAATGTCCCCAGCCTACAGAAGCTGCAACATGCATGCCTCCCTGGTATTTTTTTATTTCTGCTTTTCTTACCCTTTTCTCCTCTCCTTAGGAACAACATTTCAGCTAAGAGTGAGTGTTGGTTAAAGCAGATAGCTCTCAAACATAGGTAGGCCAGCCTCTCCCTCTGTTGTTGATGATGATGACTATCTTGTGTGCAGATTTGAGTGTCATTGCTATCTTTCCTAATTAAGCTTTGTGTTTTTGTGCTGTAGGCTACCATGGAGCTTGAGGTGCTACAAGCCTAGTGGGGTGGTACAGCAGAGGTCTTATTCTGAAAAAGGTTGGAAATCTCTGGATTAAAGGACAGTTTCCTTCCTTTCCTTAGAGAGTTACTTGCACAGTTGTATGGGGCATTACAGCTGCATTCAGTCACCTCCCCTTCTAGAAGAATCATGTTAATTGTTTTTATGAATCTGGATCAAGAGAACAGAGTGGATTTTGAGAGGGAAAACCAGCAGTCATGAAAAGATGTGATGTGGTTTGGAGAGATCGTGGTAGCACGAGGCTAGGTACTGACTTCCTGAGCCTAGTGGGAAGATGCCCACAACCCCTTCTGAGACATCATTGGCTACCAGTGCAGGAGCAGAATGTTTTTTCTTTTTCCCGTTTTCAGATCTGCATGGGCACACACTCTTCAGTGCAATTCAGTAATACTTTTGTGGCATGACAAGATAGACAAGTTTCACCGTTCATGTATACATGCTTTGTGCCTGTACACAAACTTAAAATAAAAGTATAAACAGGGCATTGTGCCATTTTAATGCATTTTCAAACAAAAAGACTGGAAATCATACAAACCTCAATCTCTGTCAAAAACACCTCTCTCTCTTACAATGAGTAAGACAATTTTGTTTTATACTACCTTTTAATTTCCTAGTTTGCCACTCGACTTAACTATTTGAAATCTTGAATTCATCATTTACGTATCTGGTTACGTCTTACTGAAATGGCTGTTTGCCTTTTCTTGGGTGCTAACTGACAAAAAGGCAGATATTGATTTGTTGATAGATGCCCATTTATTCTTTGTTTTTCTGCTTGTTCTCAGTGGTTGCGTGAAGTTGAAAGCAGGGCTTGTGTCCAAGGTTCTTGTGATTAATCTCTTCCTTCTCTGGGGACACCAGTACATGATTCACTCCTAGTGAATGATTGGAAACACAAAAATAACATAGGCAAAGCATATGGAAAGCAAAGAATAACACCTGAATTGTTTGGAGACCTTGGGGGAGAAAAGCTATTGGTAGTGCAGTTTGGCCAAGATTGTATGAAGTAAAATAACAAAAGGAACACTAACAAATAAGGAAAAAATTGAAGTTTTAAGGATGTATTCATTTCCCCCCTTTTTACCTCCCACTCTTTTTTTTCTACCACTTTTTTTTTCCATTCAGTTTTCTTCTTGTATTCGATCTCCACATCTTCGTTCTCTCATGCGCCGTCCCCATCTTCCCCGCCCCCAGTGTTGACTCCTCCACATTCTTTCATGTTTCTCATCTGACCCCTATTCTCTTCTGGCCTCTCCCTCGTATTCCCATAATTGCTGCTGTTGATGGTTTTCCCACTGTCTGTCTGATTTAGCAAGCTGGACTGCAGAACTGTATTGCTGTTCTGCTTTGATTACTTGTCCCATATTAAAAACAAAATAAAAAGCAGTGGCTTTAGTAGATGGTATAAATCAGTAACGTTATTACGGATGCCAGCCATGGGCTCAGTGTAAGAATGTTAGTGAATTAGTGAAAACAAAAACACATGGCAGACGCTCAAGCTTGTTTTGTTTTCTTCTGTTCTGACAAACCTAAGGCCAGCTGCCTTATTTAACAGGACTAGAGTGAGGTTTTGTTGGGAGCACTGATCTGCTAGTTCTTTCTAATGACTCCATGGCCACTTGGCCTTGTCTCATTGAATGCCATTGATGTGTGGGTCAAACAGAATGTGTCTAGATCCCTTCTGTGAATAAGAATTGGGAAGCCTTTTGTAGCTGCTGCCAAAAATAACAAGGAACTGACAGAAGATAATAGCATGATTGCTATATTTGTGCAACTCCTGTTGTTGTTTGGGTTCCTGATCAGCATGATGGATGGAATGACTCCCCTTTTATAAAGGAAGGGAGCTTCCTACAAAAAATAAACATGAGAGAAATATTTTGTTCTAATGCCTTGTTGGTGAAGTCTGTAACCTCATGTTCCATTTGCATGTCTTCCACTATAGCGAGGAAATAGTAATTTAGATTTGAATGTCTGTCCTCATTTCACCCCACTGGTGCTCCACCATACAGTTTTAAAGATGTCTCCAGTTGTGAGGAATCTCATTAAGAATGAAAGCTTGGCTTGAGATCAGTGGAGTTGAATCTTGGTTCAGTAGCATTTTAGCAGAAGTTATGTGCTAGATATGTCAATTTCCTACAGTATCTTTGGGAGATGTTACTGTATTATTAAGTTTATGTATCATTGTGGGCAAGATACTGTGTGTAATTGCATGGGGCAGGGTAACCGTAGCTTCTCCAGGAACTAAAACGTGTGGGGGGGGGGCAAGATCAGGTAAATTCATTCAGGTTGTAACACCGCTAGAGGAGAACCACCACCTGGAGAGGCTTCCATGCATGTATGCTTCAAACTTGATTCTCTAGCGGTCAACCGACAAAAAACGGATAAATAGCCTGAGTTTAAAATGACTCATGGCTTCCTTTCTGATCCAGCAAATGGACAGGCCCTCCAGTACAAGGGAGGCCCCAAACCTGGCAGAAGGATTGGAAAGACTTTCACCTACTGGGGCCCCATAGGACTGATGGGTGACCTCTAGTTAGCTTTCAGAGGAACAGCCGTGTTAGTCTGTATTCGCAAAAAGAAAAGGAGTACTTGTGGCACCTTAGAGACTAACCAATTTATTTGAGCATGAGCTTTCGTGAGCTACAGCTCACTTCATCAGATGTTTACCGTGGAAACTGCAGCAGACTTTATATACACACAGAAATCATGAAACAATACCTCCTCCCACCCCACTGTCCTGCTGGTAATAGCTTATCTAAAGTGATCAACAGGTGGGCCATTTCCAGCACAAATCCAGGTTTTCTCACCCTCCACCCCCCCACACAAATTCACTCTCCTGCTGGTGCTAGCCCATCCAAAGTGACAACTCTTAACATAATCAAGTCGGGCTATTTCCTGCATAGATCAAGGTTTTCTCACATCCCCCCCGCCCCCATACACACACAAACTCACTCTCCTGCTGGTAATAGCTCATCTAAACTGACCATTCTCCAGGTTTAAATCCAAGTTAAACCAGAGCATCGGGGGGGGGGGTAGGAAAAAACAAGAGGAAACAGGCTACCTTGCATAATGACTTAGCCACTCCCAGTCTCTATTTAAGCCTAAATTAATAGTATCCAATTTGCAAATGAATTCCAATTCAGCAGTTTCTCGCTGGAGTCTGGATTTGAAGTTTTTTTGTTTTAAGATAGCGACCTTCATGTCTGTGATTGCGTGACCAGAGAGATTGAAGTGTTCTCCGACTGGTTTATGAATGTTATAATTCTTGACATCTGATTTGTGTCCATTTATTCTTTTACGTAGAGACTGTCCAGTTTGACCAATGTACATGGCAGAGGGGCATTGCTGGCACATGATGGCATAGATCACATTGGTGGATGTGCAGGTGAACGAGCCTCTGATAGTGTGGCTGATGTTATTAGGCCCTGTGATGGTGTCCCCTGAATAGATATGTGGGCACAATTGGCAACGGGCTTTGTTGCAAGGATAAGTTCCTGGGTTAGTGGTTCTGTTGTGTATGTGGTTGTTGGTGAGTATTTGCTTCAGGTTGCGGGGCTGTCTGTAGGCAAGGACTGGCCTGTCTCCCAAGACTTGTGAGAGTGTTGGGTCATCCTTTAGGATAGGTTGTAGATCCTTAATAATGCGTTGGAGGGGTTTTAGTTGGGGGCTGAAGGTGACGGCTAGTGGCGTTCTGTTATTTTCTTTGTTAGGCCTGTCCTGTAGTAGGTAACTTCTGGGAACTCTTCTGGCTCTATCAATCTGTTTCTTTACTTCTGCAGGTGGGTATTGTAGTTGTAAGAAAGCTTGACAGAGATCTTGTAGGTGTTTGTCTCTGTCTGAGGGGTTGGAGCAAATGCGGTTGTATCGCAGAGCTTGGCTGTAGACGATGGATCGTGTGGTGTGGTCAGGGTGAAAGCTGGAGGCATGAAGGTCCTACTGACCGCTATTCCTACCTTCATGCCTCCAGCTTTCACCCTGACCACACCACACGATCCATCGTCTACAGCCAAGCTCTGCGATACAACCGCATTTGCTCCAACCCCTCAGACAGAGACAAACACCTACAAGATCTCTGTCAAGCTTTCTTACAACTACAATACCCACCTGCAGAAGTAAAGAAACAGATTGATAGAGCCAGAAGAGTTCCCAGAAGTTACCTACTACAGGACAGGCCTAACAAAGAAAATAACAGAACGCCACTAGCCGTCACCTTCAGCCCCCAACTAAAACCCCTCCAACGCATTATTAAGGATCTACAACCTATCCTAAAGGATGACCCAACACTCTCACAAGTCTTGGGAGACAGGCCAGTCCTTGCCTACAGACAGCCCCGCAACCTGAAGCAAATACTCACCAACAACCACATACACAACAGAACCACTAACCCAGGAACTTATCCTTGCAACAAAGCCCGTTGCCAATTGTGCCCACATATCTATTCAGGGGACACCATCACAGGGCCTAATAACATCAGCCACACTATCAGAGGCTCGTTCACCTGCACATCCACCAATGTGATCTATGCCATCATGTGCCAGCAATGCCCCTCTGCCATGTACATTGGTCAAACTGGACAGTCTCTACGTAAAAGAATAAATGGACACAAATCAGATGTCAAGAATTATAACATTCATAAACCAGTCGGAGAACACTTCAATCTCTCTGGTCACGCAATCACAGACATGAAGGTCGCTATCTTAAAACAAAAAAACTTCAAATCCAGACTCCAGCGAGAAACTGCTGAATTGGAATTCATTTGCAAATTGGATACTATTAATTTAGGCTTAAATAGAGACTGGGAGTGGCTAAGTCATTATGCAAGGTAGCCTGTTTCCTCTTGTTTTTTCCTACCCCCCCCCCCGATGCTCTGGTTTAACTTGGATTTAAACCTGGAGAATGGTCAGTTTAGATGAGCTATTACCAGCAGGAGAGTGAGTTTGTGTGTGTATGGGGGCGGGGGGGATGTGAGAAAACCTTGATCTATGCAGGAAATAGCCCGACTTGATTATGTTAAGAGTTGTCACTTTGGATGGGCTAGCACCAGCAGGAGAGTGAATTTGTGTGGGGGGGTGGAGGGTGAGAAAACCTGGATTTGTGCTGGAAATGGCCCACCTGTTGATCACTTTAGATAAGCTATTACCAGCAGGACAGTGGGGTGGGAGGAGGTATTGTTTCATGATTTCTGTGTGTATATAAAGTCTGCTGCAGTTTCCACGGTAAACATCTGATGAAGTGAGCTGTAGCTCACGAAAGCTCATGCTCAAATAAATTGGTTAGTCTCTAAGGTGCCACAAGTACTCCTTTTCTCTAGTTAGCTGTTAGTTTAGGTATAGGAATGTTTGTTCTCAGTGTTTTTACCCGAGGAATAAATGTGCTTGTTTAGAAAGAGCTGTGTGCTAACTTGTAACTGCTGGCAATACGCTGTCCATAGCACTTGGGGAGAAAGCAAAGCACAGGTGCTGACCTTTTTAGGCTGGCTGTCTTGCTAGAGATACCGCAGTGTAATCCAGGGAGTTGTGAAGCTTTAAAATCTCTCACTGGAAATCTTTGGTGGACCACGGAGGGGGAAAATGGGTGCAGTTGCCCTGAACTGTGATAATTTATATACATTCAGTAGGGACTCCAGAATGAATCAAAAAGTGCCATTCTATTTTAAGAACAGAGCAGCAGTCTAACAGCTCAAAATCAAATAAAGTGAACTCTGCTTGATGTATGGTCTTGGGTACGTTATCTGTGCAGTACCCATGGAATTAGCCATGGATTAATGGTAATGGCAGCCAAGCAGTTTACTCCATAACTTACTCCAGTGCTACTGTGTGCCCGCAGAATTCATGTCAGCTGCAGTTTTCTTTGCTTCCCTGCAGAAATATGACTTTCTGACGGGGAAGCCAAGGGAAGCTACAAGAGCAGTCTTGTGCCCTTCCCCAGCAGCACATGGGCACATTTGTTTTGGGCTCCTGGAGCAGCCGGAGGAGAGGTAAATCAGTGGGGAAGGGTGGGGCTTGGGACGCCCTGGCTGGTGCTGGGTCAAATCCATCTAGGGCTGGGTCTGACCAGCCCTAATCTGCCCAAGCCCCATGCATTAAGACCCCCCATACCTAGATGCCCCCACTGAGCCTCATGCCTCCACAGCCAGAAGCTGCCACTAAGCCCTCTGCACCTGAACCCCCACCCCACTAAGCCTCACCCCCCCCACACACCTGGCCCTCCCCAGCACCACCCAGGACTGGACACGCCCTGACTGGCAGCTCCTACCCGGTGCTGGGCTCAGCTGCTAGTTCTGGCTAGGCTGCGGGGAGCTTACTTCCCCGGGTGGACGAGGAGCTTACTTCCCCAGGTCAAACTTATGTTCATAAATGGGCAATTACAATTCCTCTTGTTTGTTACTCGGGCTCTTAGCATAGGTGTATACGTAATTAAATAATTTATTCTCTTTGCATCTGTTGGTGCCTCAGTTACCGTTTTCCCCCCTCCACATTGTGATTTGGCTCTAAATGAGTGTTCATTTTTTTCCCCCTTCTCAGCCTCCTCTTTTGTTGTCAGTCCATGTTACTAGTTTGGGGTCCAGTGTTGCAACCTTTTCCTTATATGAACCACCTGTACTTTCTCAAGCAGTCTCTCCTGTGTGTCTAAAGACTGTCTGCTGGCATAAGTAAGGGTTGCAAGATAACCCCTTTACTATATATTTCAAGGTGGATGAAAGTAAGCAGGATAAAATGGCCTCAAAGGAAGAAAATGAAAAATTGTCAGTCAAGTCTGTTGGGTTGTTACAATAATGCAGTAACTCCCATTTCACTTGTAAAATGGACTTTCTGCTGGAATCTTTTTTTCTTTTTCTTTTTTTTTTTCTTTCTTTTAGAAAGTTTACAGTAAAAGAAGCAGCCCCTGGCTTTGCTGGCTTGCTTGTGTCTCTTGGCTTTCAACTGGACTTGTAGTCATCCAAAGATCTCCCATGAAGTTACTTTCCTGCTGTCACATTTTTACTCTCTGGGGATATATAATACTGTGTTAAGAAGCTGATCACACATTCTCTGCTATGTTCAGTTCAGAAAATAGCTGCTTTTCTTTTTTTAACATGGATCATCTTCTGAGGAGTTATTTGGACTGATGCTGACTTGGTTTCTTAATTCCAAGCAAACCTGCTTTGGTGCTTAATAGTGGGAAATGTTGGCCAGTTCCTTCTTTATGGGATGGGTGATGATGAGATTCATCATCAATCACTTTGTACTCCCCAGAATAAGAAATGATTTATTTAAGAAATGCCACTCTTCGAATTTAGGCTGTAGAACAGCCTTTCATCAGTGATCCACTTATTTTTACTGTTCCGTTTGGAAGGGTTTGGGGTTTTTGCTTGACCTAGTTCATTATGTAGTTCAAACGTCATCCATGGGCAAGAGTGCGGGTAGGGGGAGACTGCACTGAATTTTGTTCTGATTTTGATATAAGTCACCAGGACATGTAGAATCATAAACTTTAAGGTCAGAAGGGACCATTACGATCGTCTAGTCTGACCTCCTGCACAAACAAACCTGTGTGCCACCATTAAATAAGCAGCAGGTAGAGAAGAAGAAAATTCTGCTGGAAGATAGTGATCCGTGACGTAACCTTGTCCCAGGAAAACTCTCCATCGGTTTAGCTTCTGCTAGCTCATCTGAAGACCCTAGGAAGACTGCAAGTACGAGCCTGGGTCACGTTGAGCTCAGTACACAACTGCTGTTTGTTTAGTCAAATATTCGTAGTGTGTTTAGCTACTGATTTTTTTTTATTTTTTTTTTTTTAGTAAATCTCGCTGTAGTATTCATTTAGCCCGTGGCTTGCTCATAGCACTTGGCTAGCAAATTACAGGTCTACAGTAGTGGAAAGGAAAAAGATCATTATCTGTGCAATCACAGTAAGATACAGAGTTTTCCCATTCATTTAATATGATCTCGTGGACGACAGATTTTCCTGATTTAAATACTAAGCTATAGCAACATAAGCTGCATTTCAAGAGAAGTATGATATACCCAGAATGCAATCTGCCTTATGTTGTGGGGTTTTTTTGTTTTTGGTTTTGGTTTTGTTTTAATAAAAAAATGGTGTTTGGAAAAAAACGCTCTTATTGAGTCTAGTTCCTGAAGCTGAGCTGATGGACCATTTAGGAGAAAAGATGGTCTTGTGACTAAGGCACTGGAGTGTGAGTCAGGATACCCAGGTTCAATTCTGAGGTCTGTCACAAACTTCTGACCTTGGGCAAGTTACTAAAGCATGATATGCCTTTGTTTCCCCATCAGTACAGTAAGGATCACATCTGCCTCATTTCTTCCCTTTCAGGAATGTTGAACTAAATTCATTGTCTGAAAATCCCTTTGAGCTCTGTGGGTGGAAGGTGCAATAGAGTGCCAAGTTTTGTTTTGAACAGTAATTACTTATTCTTGTAAAGGTTTTGTCTAAGCAAAAAAATAAACCCAGCCCCCGCTGCAACAAGTCTCACAGCCTGAGTCAACTGACTTGGAGCTCAAAATAGAAGTGTTGTCTTGGTCTGGAGCTCAGGCTTCAAAAAACCTGGTGAGTGGGGAGAGTCTGAGCTTGGGCTCCAGCCCAACCCTAAATGAGTCTACACTGCTAATTTGAGCCCCCCAGCATGAGCCCAAGTCACTTGACCCAGGCTCTGAAACTTGCTGCTGCAGGTTGATCTGTGTGTTGTGTAGACGTACCCAAAGACACACCTTGTTCTTTGCACTACTCGGAACATGTGTTTTAATGCCTCTCCCAGTACTGCTTCCTGTAGAGGTCAGAAGATTCATGTTCTTTTGGCAGAGTAAGTTGACTCTCTGTATCAACGTTGCAAAGGGAAAGGCTCCTCTGTTCATTTCTTTTCTTTCAATTCAGTGTCTGATCTTCCTGTGTAAATACACCAGCTTCAGTTTCTCTTTGAGCCTTAGTGGGATTTGAACTACAATCATACCTACTTTATAGCGGTTTCATTTTGTTCCCAATGCAACATTCAAAGTCTAAACTGAGTGCTCATCAAAACAGATTTGGGATGGTTTAGGTCATTTGCTCCAGTACATGCTCTATGCGTCTCTTTCCCGGTTTTAAAGGCTATCTGAAATTACAGTGTTCTGAAGGTCACCGGGCACCTATCATTCATCATAGTTATTGAGCATTACTTTTAATGTAGTGGGGTGATTAACATTACCTACTTTGAAGATGGCTGGGATTTAAAGCCTCAGCATATTCAGTTAGCACCAAAATGATCTGAAAAAATCCTTGCTGTGGCAAGACAAGATGATAAAGAACCGAGACCTCTTTCTTGTGAAAGTGACAAATTGCCCTTTCTGATCCAGAGGGCCAGCTTGCGTGGTGGAGCTGTGCAGCACACTAGCCTTCAGCTAATGGAGAAAAGGGGGGAGAGTGGGAGAGAAAAATACTGAGGTGGAGCGCAATGAATAGGGTATTTTTGTTATTGCCTTGGGTTCAGGTTTTTTTGTTCTCTCCTCCAAAAACAACTTTGCAGCAGGCCTATAATTACGTGGGTCATCCAGCAGGTTAAGAAGGAGGCACTGCCTCTGGAATCCCTCTTTTCCCCCACTTCCATTCTTAAAACACTGTTTACAATCTTCTGCCGTTTTCTAGCTTTGTGGAAAAGTTCAGTGGGTCAGCTTCCCCTTTAGCTTCATCCATCATTCCAGTCAATTAGATGTAGTTGAGGGCCAATTGACCAGTCTTCCATTAACTGAGACACTTCAGATTGTTAAAATAGCATAAAAGCTCTCTTTGTAGACTGCTGGGCAGAGATTGTAGATTTGCCTGTTGATGGGCAGTTACCCATGGCTGAACAGAGCCCTAGTGTATTTTGCTGGACTTCAGGGATGAATATTACGACTACTTTTCTTGTTCCGTTTGATTTTTTTTCTTTCTTTCTTTCTTTCCCTGAAAGGTGTGGTGTCTTGAGGAGAGCTCAGATCATGAATTGCACTGGTCCATTCCAAAATTCTTCTTTCGCTATTTCTGGTGGTTGAAAAGTCCAGTTTTTAATACTGGCTTTTAAAGGCCTTTGGCATCGTTCTGTATTCACCTGTTTATCATATTTGTATCTGAAGGGAAAGGAGAATGTGAAACTGCTCCGAGACCAGCTACTGCATTGTGGCGTACAGCTTGGTTCATTATGGTATCTTGTGCTAACTGAGCTTGTTTTTTGATTTGGGGAACATTTTTCTTTTGTGAAGACTTGACTGACTTCAGGATGTGGCTTCTGTGAGTGCCCATGTCATACAGTTGAACAGCACAAGTGACCACTAGATCGTCAGATGACCTCCTGTATCACACAATAGAGTGCCTTAACTAAGACCCAATTTCGCTTGGGCTCCGCATCAAGTGACAGTTGCTTTAACTGCAGAACACACTGAACATGAGCACTTAAAAGATAAAGTTTCCGTTTATTATTAGCAGTAATTCAGTATGACCTGCAGGCCCCAACCAAGTGTAGATTCCTGTTGTGCTAGAAACTGTAAAGATATAATAGTCCCTGCTCCAAAGAGCTTACAGTGTAAGGGCGTGTCTACATATGGAGTTATTCTGCAATAGCTATTGCTCTTTAAATTCACTCCCTACCTTAATCTGAAGTATCTATTCAAGATTAGATTGATCTTGAACATCTGATCCTGCAAAGACTGACTTGTGCGCTTAACTTTACACATGTAAGTAGTCTATTATATAAAGCCATTGCAAAGATTAGGGTTTCATTAGAAAAGTCAGACAAAGGGTAGGAAACAGGAATTATTCCCTTTTTTATTGAGTTAGAAAATGATAATCTGATTTAAGTATGCCCAGATTTCTAATATGTTTCTAGTAATCAACACATTTTGGCTTTGACTACACTAAGCTTTTTTGGACAAGTGTCCCACTGGTGTAAACAGCCTTGCTGTCTTGCTGAAACCTACAGACCTGCTATCTAATAGTAACTTGTAGTAGTAAGCAGTACCCTGAATGTAGCCTTCACTGCAATCCACTAAACAGAAGGACACTGCAGGAAGTACGGTTATTAGATGGACATGCTTTGAATGTTTTCGAAGAGTGACTGTTTTGGTGGGAAGAGGTAATCTGTAATTTAAACGGTTTCATAAACAAAGAAGAAAATAAAACAACTTTTCTGTCTCAATGCAGGATGTGTGATCCTTCTGGGGGAGCTTATTCTTTTATTAAGTAGATATAAAATAGTCACTTCGATAGAAGGATAACTCTAGGACTCAAAATGATGATGGTTCTAGGGACTGCAATAATCTAATGCAAAGTAGGCCCTCAGATATTTCTGTATGGCAGATCACTCTGCTTTTAACAAAACAAGAATTACTATTTTACAGTTCTTGCCTGAAATGTCTGAAGATATTTCAACTGCACTAAACTCTTACCTTTGTTTTTTAACAATAGCTTGTTTTTAGAGACTGCTGGAGATTTAAGCACAGCTAAATGGAGGTGATTCATCCACTGACAAAAAGCAAGGAGAAAAGTCTTCAGGATTGATACACTTTCTCACTAATTGGATTGGGACCTACTTTTTTTAATAAAGTAGTGTTGACTTCTGATTTTCTTGTGGCCGAACCAAAGATATGATGGCTTGTATCGTGCCTCATACATTACACTCGGTGACTTCTCTTGGTGACACCTTGCAAATATGCTCATTTATCACAAGAGAACTCCTGCCATGATTTTATGTAAACGCTCGCACATTTCTGAAGTCTGACCATCACTCTTGAAAGGTTAAGTGAGATGTTGTGATCTCTGGAAGGCAAGGCAGAGAGTAACATCTCTGTCCTGCTGGAACTGTCAGAATCCTGAACATCTTTCCGACTGAGGAGGATTGGATAGGAGCCCTCTTCAGAGACAGTCTTCGCTGTTGCTTAATCACTGTAAAGCAATGGCTCAATCTCAACTTTTCCATATTGGGATCTGTCCCCCATTTAACAATATGGAAAGGGTAAGGTTGTCACAGCCCCCTGACAACTATTCATGATCCCCAGAATGAGAAGTCCTATGCTGACTGACGCCAAGCACGACCTCTTCTTGCAGGCTGCCTTGTTAGTACCTTTGCAAAGTGAGCAAAGGAGTGAATGGGATGTGGGTCCAAACTGGAATCTCCTGCTGCATGACAGGATAGGAACTGCCACTAAGACTAGCCGTTGAGGGAACCATATTTGAACCCTTACAAATCTGCACAGACTAGCAAATATCAAAATGTCCGTCAAGTCAGGTTTGTACTAAGTCCTTAAATAATTGAGCTGAACTGGTTAAATGTTTGAAACATCGACTTCATGCAGAAACCTGTAAAGCAAAGGAGTGTGCGGGATATTTTCGGAGCTATGTAGAGTGAGATTCATTTCTGATGCCTTTTAAAGAATTTGAAAGTAGCAATGAGTCCTGATTTCTGTGACTGAGACGCACAAACCATGATAATGGAAACTAAACATTTTTTTGTTTTTGCATTGTTTACCAAAAACTTGAGTCAAGAACATTAAAAGCTTTTGGAGATCAAAGAGCAACCTCCTGGAAGTCAAACTTGGGGAACAGGAGGTTGGATGACATTCCAACCTTTTCACTCGCATGTCCCTGGATAATCTATGCATATGCAACCTGGGTAGCTGTCTGCACTGGGAAATCTACCTTGAACTAGGCAAACTTTTAATCTTTCGATGCTCAGGACAGTCTTTTCCAGCTGATAGCACACTACATTAGGAATGCAAATGCATATCAAATCTCTCAGGATCATCATTTTAGAAGCAGCCACAGGATAAAAACAAGCACGAGTGTTCATTTAAAGTTCATTTAAAGTCGGTGTGCTCTAGTCTGCCATTCACGCATGTTGAAGTGCTAGGCTTTAAAGATTTTCTTTGCCCACAGGCAGCCTGGATACAAAGGGAGTTTTTTAATTATTATTTTTAAGTAAAAATATAACAAAGAACCTACTTTTTGCCTCCTTCAATTTTCCTAAGTTTGTTGTCACAAAGCAGGGTTTGCCTCATAAAAATGTAGGGAAGGAGGAGAGAAACTAGGTAATCCAGTAGCCTCAAAATGCAGCTGTGGGTGAGTGTGTGTGAGAGAGAATGAGAACAAAAGCCACAACTTTAAAAGGTATGGGGATTTGATACCATCTGAAAGTTGGCAGGGAAGATTACAGGGAAGGGAATACAATGGATTATGTCGAATGGACTTGGATATTGTGTAATTCTGTTTTACAGTGAAGAAGAATAATGGATGGTTCTGAATTTTCAGTGCATTACAATGTGTAAACTGCCTTCTGGTTGTAGAGAACCTCCACTTAAGGTGAACCTCCACTTAAGGTTGGTTGGAGAAAATGGCTTCACTATAAGGAGCTGGAATTAAAGCATATGGTTTTTGTTGTTGTTGTTTTCCCTGGAAAATATGCAACTCTGAATAGATTTTTTTCACAGGACTTAGTTTCCCCTTTAGCCTATGGTGATAAAACATAAAATGACTCTTAAACTGCAGAATGCTTGCATGTTTCACCAGTCATTGGCAGTAGTGATTAGAGAAATGAAAGCTTGCAAACTGCTGAAATGAGTGATTTCCTGTGGGGTTTAACCATATTCAGGCTGACAAATTTTGCAGTCTTAATTGTGCTGTGATTTCAATGGGAAATGGAGTTGGGCCTGCCTACACCACCAGTGAATTGGGTCCAGTGTGCATATTCCTTTTATGATTTGTCCCCTTTCCTGTTTGGTTGAGATGTCCACCTCCAGTTTAACACCTGTACTGAAGTCTGTGACCGGGTTAATATTAATGTGTACTTAGACATGAAAACTATTCACTAGTTAAAATATAAGCCCGAATTGCAATAACAGATATTTTCTGGAATGTCAGAATATAGCAGTAAATAAAGTAAACTGAACAAGGGTACCTTAACCAGCTTGTTTCAAAGACGGTTACAGATCATGTGAGGATTAAATGAAATATTTTTTCCCCTGTGGAGTCTAACAAGAGAATTTAAAGCTCTGCTCTTGTTCATCTGCACAATGTCCATTTGAAAGTAGTCTCTCCTTCAGGACTCAACAGAAGGCATGTCACCACCTAGGATGCTATCCAGCATACCATGGGGTTGAAATGTAATTTCCTAAATAAAATGCTACAAAACAATACACTGTAGTTTCCTAGTGATGACACTGCTCACAGGTGCAGGATATTGAAGTCTTAACATAATTTATACTCAACACCTGCATGGGAACAGTTTCATCCCCATCATTTTATTTTCATATGAAGTGAAAAGAGATCTTGAATGCCCCACAATCATTTCTTAACAGAATCGGTTGGCGTTGCAATTGATTCTACACAGGGCATAATACTTCACTGCTATTTTTTAAACATTTCATTATTGAAATAAGTATAGAAGGAATATCACAGATTCCTCTTACATCTAGTAAGACTTACCTTTGTAAGCATAGGCCCCGATTCTGCTGTAGGCTCTGTACTCTTACACCTGTGCACAGCCCACTGGCTTTAGGGAGTACAATGAAAGGAACGGTTATATCATTGTACCTAGCCAAGGATTGCAAGTATTTTGGAAAAGTCTTATTTCTCAAGCTGTAAACCAGTGTTTCATTGTCCATGTATTGTGACACTTCTGAAATTCATTCATCCATTAGGAATATCTCTTCTGATTTCTGTTGCTATGTGAGGCACACAAATTGCACAAGGAAAAACGTAACAGAAATTTCTGCTTGGGAGGCAGAAGAATCATCTTCAGGTAGCCTTCCTCAAGAGAACCATCCTTTCTAGAGAATTTTCATTCTGTTCAACAGTGGACTATATAAGGTTGCCAACTTTGATTTGCAGAAAACCGAACACCCTTGTTCCGCCTTGTCCGTTCTGAGGCCCTGCCCCTGCTCACTTCATCTCCCATCCCTCTGTTGCTTGCTCTCCCCCACCTTCGCTTACTCGCTCATTTTCACTGGGCTGGGGCAAGGGGTTGGAGTGCGGAAGGGGATGAGGGCTCCGGCTCAGGGTGCGGGCTCTGGGGTTGGGCCTGGGATGAGGGGTTTGGAGTGCAGGAGGGATTTGGGGGAAGGGGTTGGGGTCCAGGCTCTGGCATGGGGCTGTGGATGAGGGGTTTGGGGTGCATAAGGGAGCTCTGGGCTGGGACATGGGGTTGGGGTGTTGGGAGGGGGTGTGGGCCCTGGGAGGGAGTTTTGGTACAGGAGGGGGCTCAGGGCTGGGGTAGGGGGTTGGGGTGTGGGAGGGTGCGGGGTGTGGGCTCTGGGTGCCACTTGCCTCAGGCAGCTCTCAGAAGCTGCCAGTATGTCCCTGTGGCTCCTAGGTGGGTCCATATGCCGCACCTGCCCGCAGATGCTGCCCCTGCGGTTCCTAATTGCCTGCGGTTCCCAGCCAATGGGAGCTGGGGATCTAGTGCTCGGCCGTGTCGACGCATAGGAGCTGGAGAGAAATGACGGCCGCTTCTGGGAGCTGCGCGGAGCCAGGGCAGACGGAGAGTCTGCCTTAACCCCGCTGCACTGCTGACCAGGCTTTGAATGGCCTTATCAGTGGTGCTGACCAGAGCGGCCAGGGTCCTTTTTTGACCGGGCGTTCCGATTGCAAACCAGACACCTGGCAACCCTAGTTGACTGTTGTGTATATACTACAACCTTTAACTGAGATTGTAACCAGTTAGGCCTTGTCTATACTGTAGGATATTCAGCAGGGAAAAATTCCCACTACTGCTACCACCAGTTCAGTTGAGTGATTCTTTAGCTAACCATATTTCCTTAATTATCATCACTTTTGACCAAGGAAGATATGTGTTAGCATACTGAGTAACTAGAAGGCCTTGATAAATTATTTATAGCTTTGCTATGCACGGCTACTGAGGTCTGAAGAGTGTGTTTTATCAGCTGGAAATAAGTTTTTAATACTAAATAAGGTTAAATGTTTTGAAAGAAATAGTCCTGTTTACTGTGGAGCATGGTGGGGTTTTTTTGTGTTTGGTGTTTTTTATGCACAGATACTCCACTCATCCTAGATTGAACATAGCAGGGAAAGTGAAAATCAAGTGTAAATATGAAGAAATGGTCTCCTGTAAATGGGCAATAAATGCTGAGTCCTTGATGTCAATTTCAAATGAACTCCACTTATTGAGGTTATTCAGTCAGGCCAGCCTACCCTCAGCTAGTTATTCTTGGGTCAGTAAAACCCTCCTTTCTGAATCTATATTTCCAGGCGTCTGACATCTTGTATGTTTGTTGTTTTTTAAACAACAAACAAACCCTTCTAAGTAGTGACCATATAAATGACAAACATGTTCCATTTTTATTTCTTAGGAGCAAAGCCCCAGCAACCAGACATCAATAACAATGATGCAAGAGCCTCAGGAGATGGTAGAGGAGACTGTTACTGTTGAGGAAGACCCGGGTACCCCTACTTCCCATGTGTCTATTGTGACTTCAGAAGATGGAACCACAAGGAGAACTGAGACTAAGGTACGAATTTTTGGACCGTGCTCAGTATGATTTAGGGGCATTAGAAGGGTTATTTCAAAGGTAAGGCTTGCTCTCCTTTTTCATAAGAGGTCTATTGGGGAGAAATGGTAAAACTTCAGCCTCACACAGGAATTTAAAAAAAAATATTAATGGCATATAGAATAGAGCAGTACAATAATCACGTCTCTGTGTGTGTGTCAAACTATTTACAGTCCTTAGTAACAGTGTGGGTCTGCCTATTGCTTTGTTCCTCAGAAAATAGTTTTCCAGTTTCCAGTTGTTTTAAATATCACAATTGCACATGAGTAAGGCCACGTTTTAATCACTGGTATTTTTAGTAAAAGTCATGGACAGGTCATGATCAGGAAACAAAAATTCACAGCCCATGACCTGTCCATGACTTTTACTAAAAATACCAGTGATTAAAACTTGGGGGGTGGCGCGGCCCTGGGGGCACTGCAGATGCTGGGGGGGCATGGCCCGGGGGGCACAGTGGGTGATGGAGAGGGGGTGCAGCCCGGGGGGATGGGGGAGAAGCAGTGGTGTGGGGATGGGACAGGCTTCATACCCAGCTCCTGGGAAGTGGCGACCCAAGCTCCACGTGCTGCTGCTGCTCCACCCCAAGCCCGGGTTCTGCAGCTCCCCATGGTTGGGAACCGCGGCCACTGGGAGCTGTGGGGGCAATGGCTATGGGCGGAGGCAGCACGTGGAGCTAGGAGCTGAGGGAGGGGAGTTACTGTCTCCCTTCCAGGGAGGTCCCCACCAGGTAAGCATCGCCCCACACACCCCACCCCACGCTCACCCAAACTCCTGCTGCTGGCGGATGGGGGGAGCCTGAGACTGTCCCAGCAGCAGCCCGTGCGACTGGCCCAGGGGCTGCCTGAATGCTCAGGCAGCTCCCAGGTCAGCCGCACCGGGCTGCTGCAGAAATGGAAAGTCACGGAATCCATGACTTCCATGACAAACACGGGGCCTTACACAGGTTTGATTCAGTATGGTCTCTGTCAATACCATGTAGGTTATTATGAATATAGATGTTACTACTGGCCTGCCTTCCCCTTCATTCACTCTGCTCTTGTTTACTCCCCTCACTTTGTCTTGTCTCAGGTTAGTTTCTGTTTTCTGTGGGACAAGTTTTGTGTGTTTGGAGCTCTCTGGGATGCTTTGCAGAACTCTTAGAATAGCATTGTATCTAAAGTTCTGGACCTCCACAGTTACGCTGACATCTTTACTAGGGTTTGGTCCAGTGAAGGGTCAAAGGTGTTTCTATTTTTAAAACTATTAAACAGCATTCATTAAAACGAGATTGTCCAGCTGTTTTCCCCCTTAGTTTGGACATAAATGGACAGCCAAAAAAAGTTGTACAGAAGTCACCTTGTTGGACACTTGCATGTGTTTACTGGCATTCCAAAATTGCAATCCCTTAAGATATCAGTTCAGAGAGTCAGATCTCAAACTAAAGGGGCACAATTCTGCTAAAGTCAACAGAGCTGCACAAGTTTACACTGTTTGAGGATTTTGAGGAGTGTGTTCTTTTGGCTGTTCTAAATGCACCTTTAGATGGTCCAAAAAACCCCTGGCCTTTCCCAGTAAGTTCATATATAGGATTTAAAAACCACCTCCACCTCCTCCCATTTTATTTGAGGGATTTATAGTTCCGTATTTTAAGATTTAAAAACAGTGCCTTACATCTTTAAATGATCTGAACTCAGTATATTGTCTTTTTTTTTCTAGCAAAAAAAAGTATACAGGGAGGAAGTAATAAATTTAGATGCTGATGAAATGGAGTAACTTTTTTAATAAACTAATTATAATGCATAATTTTGAGACTCCACCCTTTAGGTCACATCTACCATTGTATCTCTTTGCACGGCTTAGGTTAATGTAGTTTGTAAAAAATCGCAGAGGCCTCCTTTCCATACAATGGCTGTTAGATAAGGGTGCCACATGGATGATATAGTTTGTCCAAAATAGTCATACTGCTGATAAGCAACGTGTTTGTTCTCATAGCGTGAAGAGTGTAATCTTCTCTTACATGTGTGACAAAGTTCCTTCTCTACCTTGGTGGGTCCTGCGCTTATTGGTGGATTGTGCTTGCCTCAGAGATTCACAGTAGCTCTCAGTTTGGCCACTTTCGTGGCTCAAATCTGATGGTCACTCAGATAACCTCATTGTTGGCCAGCATGGGGAAAAGGAAGGAGAACAATCCCCACAGTCTCTGCTGGTCCACCTAGTGGGTCAGGGGACAGGCCAGGGACCTTCCCCGCTGGTGGGACCCACAGTCCAAGTCAACTCCTCCTGTATCCAATACGGAGTTGGGGGGATGGTGGGGGACCTGGGCCTGCCCTCTACTCCGGGTTCCAGCTCAGGGCCCTGTGGATCACAGCTGTCTACAGAGTTTTGTGTAACACCTGTGTGACAGCTACAACTCCCTGGGCTACTTCCCCATGGTCTCTTCCCAACACCTTCTGTATCTTCACCACATGGCCTTCCTCCTGATGCCAGATAGCATTTGTATTCCTCAGTCCTCCAGCAGCACGCCCTCTCACTCTCAGCTCCTTGTGCGCACCTCAGTAACTGGAGAGAGACCCTTTTTAAAACCAGGTGCCCGGATTAGCCTTAATTAATTCTAACAGCTTCCAAATTGACTGCAGGTGTCCTAATTAGCCTGCCTGCCTTAATTAGTTCTAGAAAGTTCCTGAGTGTTCTGGAATAGTCCCTGTTTTACCCAGGGAAAAGGGACCTGCTTAACCTGGAACTAATGTATCTACCTTCGACCACTCTTTTGTAGCCATCTGGCCTGACCCTGTCACACATGGTATACCTGCTATTTCACCATCTTCCTCACATACCTTAAACAAATACTGTACCTGTTCTCTCTCACGCTCTCACATACATACCTTTTTCCCCATGCTCTGAAGAAAATCCTATACAGAAAAAGATGTTTAAATTAACATGTGATATCAAGGAATAAACCTATTTCAGGTACATCCCAAGCATTATAAAATTGAGTAGAAAATTGACATGGTTTAAGCCTTGCTGAGGCCCCACAAAACCCTAATCTGCCTCCGTATGGTCTTTTAATTTATGTCACTGTTAAATCCGCTTCAGTCTATGTACTAAAGCCAGGGAAATTTTGGAACGTAGAAGAGCCATTTTACTAAAGGAATAGTTCTGTTAAAGTCCAATTTTGATTCAAGAAGTGATGTTGAAATGTCCAAAATGCAGGTTGGCCAAACCACGTGTAATTCGGTCAGAAAAGGCAATGTGGTTTTAAAGGGATCACAGTTATCTTTGAAAGTGTATACTTTTTAATTCTATATTTTAATATGGTTTAGATTTTTAACAGCCACTTAGAAATCCAAGTGGTCTTCAGCTTATAGTTGGCTTGGTAGCAAATGCAAAAATGGAGACAGAGTTGCAGTTCATTTGCAGTGCTTTGCTCTGGAAGTCGATTGGCATTATTTTAGTTAGGTGTTTTTATAGCTCCCGTCATTGCGGTATCTGAGCATCTCTCAAAGAAATCGGTTTCGTGGTTACCCCTGTGAGGTGTGGAAATACTGTCCCCACTGCACAGATGAGATGGAGGCACAGTCCCACCGGAAGTGTGTGGGCAGATTTTCCAGATCTTCTGACTCCCAGTCTTGTACCATAGACTGTCCTTCCTCCCAGAGGTTGAGATACTAGCCTGGGACTCCAGAGACCGAGGTTCGATTCCCTGCTCTACCGCAGGCCTCCTGTGTGACTTGTGACAAGTCAGTCCGTCTCTCCGTGCCTCAGTCGGAAATAATGGGACTTCCCCTTCTCACACGGTGAGGATGAATACACTGAAGACTGTGAAGGGCTTAGATACTAGAGCAACGGGCA
This sequence comes from Lepidochelys kempii, assembly GCF_965140285.1. Taxonomy (NCBI): domain Eukaryota; kingdom Metazoa; phylum Chordata; order Testudines; family Cheloniidae; genus Lepidochelys; species Lepidochelys kempii. The sequence goes on along the minus strand of NC_136394.1, from coordinate 16,872,819 downwards.
CAACGATAGTACCACCCACCAGCTCACCTGTCTTCGCGATGCCCTTTATGGGCATTTGCGACAGTGGAATCTGTTTGGCGCAACAATTGGTCAGTGATGACCGTTGTTAATCGCTCTCTTGTCACTGACCCAACCATGTGTCCACCAGGGTTTAATCTGCCAAGGTACCTGTGGTCATCTCGGAACCGGTTTTGAATGGGACAGGGCAACTGTGTGGCCAGTCTCTTTGAATGAGGGTTTTCTAATGACCCGTGATGCAGCTGCGGTCAATTCAGACTGTCACATCCTTGATGAGTGCCCACTTGTTTTGACAACAGACTGCCTGCTCTCCACCTGGCTGATGATGACACCATCAAATGGCTGGGCACATTGCATATACGCTGAGTACTACAATAATAAAATAATAATGAAAAGCTGACATAGATTCACTTAGAGCGGCTTTCACACATCCTGGCCCAGGACTCCTAGCAGCGGAAAATCAGGCTGGAGGGAGTGCTTGCAGCAGTGCAGGGAATTGTTAACCTTCCCCTGTGTTAGGGAGCTCCCCGAGGGCCAATGCAACTCCCCAGGTGAGCGTGGTGTTGGATGGGGAGAGGATATGGCAGTGTATGGATATGCTAATTCAGTACACCCCCCTAGAAAACTACCACTAGCAAGAGTCCTAAGGAGTTGCTATCACCCCAGCGGCTTAAAACATTGACTCTAGCCCTGCTTAAAGTGTACACTCACTTTTTTGCATCCCTTTTAAAAGAACAGTATTTCATACACTAGAATTAGGACTGTCTTCAGACACACAAACGTTAAATCTATTTTATGTAATGTTTAATGCATTACTTTAATAAAAGTGGTATTAAAAATAGACATGGTTCCTGTTTTATGTCTATATATACATGCTCTACATCCCGCTCCCCACACCTGTCAGCCAGGAGCTCATTACCTTCCCTTGCAATTCCCCCCCACCCCACCCCCACAATGCTATGCAAAATGGGCTCAAGCCCAATTTTAACCCTTCCCTCATCTGCGACTTTCTCCGACCATGCACTGGCACAGATCATGTTCCGCTTTACATACCTATTTTCCCTCCCATGATCCAATCAATTTCCCTCTAGATTTCCAGACAAACCATCAGTCGCCAGTTCAGTTCTGCCCCATTTCCCTCCTCCACTCCCACCCCCCCATGTAGGTCTCCAACTGCAGGCTCTGATGCCTTCCTCCATCAGACAGGAGCTTCAGGGTATGTCTACACTAGGCTTTTTACCTGGAGTTAATTGATTGCCAGTGAGCTTGTTGTAGTGTTTTTTCCAAACTACAACCCTTTGTTCTTTGCCTTAGGCTGAGCCTTCATACCTAGGGCAAGGCTTCCTTTCACCCTCACAGCAGGGAATGTTCTTCTGGGAAGTGCCTTGCCAGCCACTTCCCCCAATCAGATTTTCTTTCAAGGGAGCAGCAGTGCCAGGTTGACTATTATGCTGAATGCAGTGTCTTAAAGACCAGAGAACCCAATGATCTGCTCCTCCACCAGCCAAATGCATTCGAGGAGCTTTCCAGGGTCCCACTTCCTACCTTTGGATACCTCTTCAGAGACCATTTTGGCTGTGTTTCTGTGACTGGCATGACTAACTCACGCTGGTATTACTTAATTTGATGTGCTATTTAGAACATGCTTTTGGGTTCCACAGATTGAGAGTGCATTTTAACTTTTAGGTTTTCGATTCCTTTTCATAGAATCATAGAAGATTAGGGGTGGAAGAGACCTCAGGAGGTCATCTAATCCAACCCCCTGCTCAAAGCAGGAACAACCCCAACTAAATCATCCCAGCCAGGGCTTTGTCAAGCCTGACCTTTAAAAACTTCTAGGGAAGGAGATTCCACCACCTCCCTAGGTAACGCATTCCAGTGTTTCACCACCCTCCTAGTGAAAAAGTTTTTCCCCACTGCAACTTGAGACCATTGCTTCTTGGTCTATCAGCTGCCACCACTGAGAACAGCCTAGCTCCATCCTCTTTGGAACCCCACTTCTGGTAGTTGAAGGCTTTATTCACTTTAATTTTGCATTTGAGACTTAGGGCTAGAATTAAAATGTAGTGGCTGATGTAAATGTGAATGCTCCTGCACAATACTGTTCCCTTGTGCTCTCTTTTATACCTGTTGTTTCAGGTCCATAATATGCTACTGTTTTTTTCAAAGTATAATTAAAGTAAATAGCCTCAACTCAGAGGCACTGAAATTTGACATTGTGCTTTTCCTTTCTTCTGCTTCTTCTCTTTAAAACTTCCTATTGCGGTGAGTTGTGTTAAGAAGAAGGGTTAATAGAACTCAATAATTGCCATCTTTTAAATGGAGAACACCTTCTTTCATTCCGCATTTTGAAATGTACTTTCTGTGATTGCTCTCCAAACTATTTCTCTTTGTTTAGTGTACGTACCTTGCTGGCTTGGTCTTTGCATATCATTCACGGCACAAAGGATGTATCTGATATACTCCATCTCAACTTTACAATCTATCCTGGAAGGCAAATATCTAGAACATTAAAACAGTGAAGGTCACCTTGGGGAGGAAGCTACCACATTTAGTTTCTAGCATAGGAATACTGCGGCAGATTAAATGAAGCCTGTTCTTAAGTGGTTGAAGAGCACTGAATAAAGTAAGCCAAATTATTTCTGTGGGGTTTTAGATATATATAAAATGTTCTTTTCTCCATTTCTGGATATTTATTCTCCTATGCATTGGAATGCTAAATGCTTTCCAAGAGAGATTTTGATCCTCTTTTTGTATAAAACAATGTACCTATGTTTTTAGATAGGCTTCTTTATTTGGTTTTTGTGTTTAAAAATAAAAGCCATCCATTGAGAACATACACACTCTGCCTCATGCTTTTCAGTGCTCACCAGGGGCCTGATCTTGCCAAGGGATGGAATACCTGCTCCTCCCATTGTGGGGATTGAAAGGGCTTGTGATTTAAGCCCTAGATTCCTGAGGTGGCACTTAGCTCCACAGTACAGCCATACACTTAAGCAGAGTTTTTTGAAAGGGCTTTAAGGGGAGGTAGGCACTGCAGCAGGAATGAGTTTCAGTGGGAGTTGAGTACTTCACTCGCTTAGGCCTCTTTGAAAATGTCAAATTTAAGTGGAAGAGGGGGAAAGTTTGAACTGCCTTTTTGAAACTGTGCAGGGTCGGTTCTTACCCAGCATTTAACAGAAAGGTAAAGCCTTGAACCCATTTGGCCTGATAATTTTACAGTCTATAGTTCAAAAATAAGCACTTGGAAATGTCAGTGTTTTTATCCTTGAATTCTTCCTTCTTTCCTGTTTCTATTGTATGACACAAACTCTCTCTTGTCCGGTCAGTTTCTATAAAATATTTAATTAATCTGAGCTGTCTTTTTTGTTTTTGTTTTTTTTAAAACCCCACAACATGGAATGTAGGAATTATAGGCACTACTTAATCAAGTGGCTTCATTTGTACACAGGCAAGCCGTTTAAACAAAATCGTGATAGGATCTTTCTCTGTATTAATGTTTGCACTTCACATGCTTTGAGGCACTAATATGCACTCTGAGCTTATCTATCCAGTCACCTCTAATTTGGGGTCATTTACAATAATTGCTGTCGTTTGGTTTGTTTTTTTTCCAGTTTGTTTTCTCATTTGCTGTTCCTGTGACTTCAAGGCAGGAAAGAAAAGCATGCAGGTTTTTGAAGTATAAATGTTTCCGTTGGGTTCTGTTGGCAAATGCATTTCCAGAAAGAGAACTGGAGGAAATATTGCTATACTACATAGGCCTCAAATTAAATATAAAAAATTGTTACCTTGTAAATAGTGTCAAGGCTGACAAATACACAATTTAATTGACATTTTCATTTTTAAAAAAATATTATCTAGCTGGATTTGAAATACAATTTCAAAAGTGCCCACAGGGAGGTTTGCGTGAATGCTTATTGTATGGTAAGCTCAGATGTAAATCTACAGCACTCCAGCATGCTGTGCACTAGCTGTCCATGTGGACAGCACACTAAGGGACTTTAAATACACAACAGCAGAGTTCACATGGTCAGTTGAGTGTGGGGCACACGGGAGTGTTGTAGATTTCCATCCCAGTTTGCTTCACACTAACTCATCTTTTAGGCATGCCCTAATTTAGGAAGCCTAAAGCTCATATTTGAAAGTAATTTAGGAATTCCTTTTTGGCAATGATTGTTAGACTTCCTAAGTCAACGCTGAGCAGAGCAATACCCAAATACCTTTTGAAAATGGGGTTTAGGCACTTTTGAAAATTCTACCCTCACTTTAATTTAAATCTAACCTAGATTAGATCAGCAATTCTCAGCCTGGGGATTGTGAACAAGCTCTAGGGAGCTGAAACCACCCTCTCTTTATGGAGAATTGTCCCAAAGAAAAGTCTTTTTTCTGATGTACTATGGAGTCACCGTATGGAAAAGGCTGAGAACTTCTAGACTAGGTAATCCATCCAAAAACTACATTTGAGTGTATCAGAGAGTGTCTTCCTGGGTGGAGCCTTTAGGCATTCCCATAATACAAATTGTAGACCTTCCAGGATAAGAGTTGAACAGTTGGCTGACCAGTAACAAGCCCAATGCTGTGGCAGTTGTGCTCATCATGCACAGTGTGCTCACCTGTTTTTCCCCATTCTTTTGCTTCTCGCAAATGTGTGGAATATCTCTATTTTTCTTTTAAGAGGACTGAGGATATACTTTCAGTTGATTAAGTGTACTGATTCTTCACTTCCTGCTCCGAAATGTTACATAATGCTACTATGGCTTGTTAAACCATCTCTACCACAGAGGGAACTGTGTTGCAGTGGTTGGTAAAGTGTATATGTATGTATATAGGGCCTGATCTTGCAGAAACTTAGAAATAGAGTTAGGCAAAGTTCTTCAGTTTATTAGTAAATCTGCTGAAAAATGCAAGTTTTGGGTCAAATTCAGCAAATAGTTTCAGACGAAAAAACCCAAAAGTTGAAATGGGTTTTTTATCATTTTAACATTTTAGAAATGTCATTTTGAAATGAATCTTGAAACGTTTCATGGGACCCAAACAAAACTACTTCGGTATAAAGAAAAACGAAACAAAATTCAGTTTGTTTGAAACAAGCCAAATCTATTCTGTTCATCCATCAAACTGAAAAATCAGTGGTTCAGATGAGGAGTCCCGTTGAATTTAATGGGACTGTTTGGGCCAGTAAGTATTGTGCTAGGTTGGGCCCGTGGTCTGTGAAGAGCTTTGGCATGCTTTAGAATAAAAGGTGCAGCATGTGGTAGATCTCAATTGGGATGGCTTTTAGTCTTTATTATTAGTGTATTCGTATCAGGGGAACAAAAATATATAAGGAGAGGATCTTGCTACATTATCAGCCTGTCAACTCTGGCTGTGTCCCTGAAGGGAATATGGATGAAACATTCCATTGAGTTAAATTTCCTGCAGTGAGGGTTGGTTTTTTTGTTTGTTTGTTTTTTGGTTTTTTCTTGATTAGAAGCCTAATAAATGGAACTTGCTTTGTGTTCTGACTAGTTGTTTCTAAAAGCTTCCTTTCATTGTGCTGCAGGTGAGAAAAGGAGTTAAAACAATCACTAGATGCACTTCCTCCCTGTGACAGAGATACTAGTAGAAACTCCTGTTATCCCTTCTCTGGAAATAGACCCTGTACAGAGAAAACCACCTTGATTTTTCATTATTTTACCACTGGTTATGCTAAGATAAAGATTGACATTAATACACAAATGGAAGAATGTTCCTTTTGGTTGATCTGTACAGGGTCTTTCTGGATGTCCCAATTCTTTCAGGTGTTGGTTGGGAATCACATGGCTTTTGGCAAACACTGGGGTTGAAATTGTGCTAGCACCATTATGTTTAATCTGCTTCCACATGGTTGTTGCCTTCTGGGTTCTAGGATGGTTTGCATGACTAGCAGACACATTATAATTATTTATATAACTATTCTAAAAGAGTGCTATGGGCATTATGGCTATAACAGACGAAAGACACAGAGTATGTAACATTGTACATGTGCTTATTTCAAAGATCAAAATATCCCTGGGGACACTAATGTATGTCGGGTACCAGCAGGATACCTACCAATCTTGGCTGAGACCTCTAAATGCTACCTTAACACACATACTAAATAATGCATAATAAGTTGCTGAAGAACTGATTTTAAAATGTTTTGGTTGTAACCTTAAATATATAAAATAATTTGGATCTTAATTTTTTACAGAAGCTTTGTAAGCAGCTTTGCTAGAGAAAAACAAATGCTATTTTCTTTTATCTTCCAAATAAGAATTATTTCATTCTGCAGCAAAAAAATGAACGTGAAGGGGGAAATTAGACAAGCTCCAAGAGAATTGACAATGGAATTTTTTTGGCAGATGTGGATGTTCATTGTGTCCTCTTCCCTCTGCATAACCTTCCCCTCCCCCCCTTCTTTTTTCTTTTGGTACCAAGGATCTTCTGTTCTGTGGATCAAAACCTGTTTCCCACTTTTTGTGCTATAGTCATAGCCCACCCATGCGTGTATTGGCTGTCTCACATTGTGTCTGATGTTGATAATTTTAGGAATAAATTAAACATTACAAACAGAAATTGCACACATGTGGCAACAGGATTCTTAAAAACACAAATCAGCGTTCTAGGATGCTACCTGACTTGTGTTTAATAGTGCAGAGAGTAAAAGTTTTGTGAGCGTATAGTTGCTATTTATGTTCTTAGGAGAGCTAAAAAGAGGGGACCCCACTTTTTGCACCCAGTAGGATTGCCCTTGCTGTCTTTCAGTATGCAGAAATCTTTTTAAAACTACTTTAACCCTCTCTCACTGTATCTTGTTCCTGGATTCTGCTCTGAAAATTCAAGGCTACCAAAAACTGTAACGTTGTGTCTTGCTGCTATAGAAAAGTCCCCGCATGCACCAACCCTGAGAGATTGTTTTCTAGCACTTTAATATAGTTTTGTGTTTGGAGTTGGAGAGGATGGTACTTAAATATACTGCTTACTTTCATATCCAGATACTAACAGCTCCCTAAGTTATTTGCAGTACTTATTTTAACCTATGCTCTCTTTTTCTGTAGAAGCTCCTTTTATTGGATGACGCTGATGTTAATACATAAAACTTCTGATTGTGTCGTGCAAATACCATGAAACAAAAATGAACGGCCAGATCCTATTAATTCAGTGATACTATTATTTCTCTTTTAGGTGTGGTTCTCTTTCTTTTAGCTTACCAGAACACAAAAATAGATTAAACTGCAGGGAGGACACTAATTACTAAGGCAAACCCTCAGGACGCTGAAGGAATTTCCTTCAGCTCTTGTCCTAATGACAGAAAAGATCCTGTTGATATTTGGTTCATGATGCTGTTTAATTATGCTGTTGGTGGGGAGCCATTCTTGCCATTTTACAGACGTACAGGACTTCATTATTTCATTAGGCTGAAGTATCATTTGGCTGCAGATGTCTCTGGGGAAAATGCTGTTTGGGTGAAATTTTCCTGTTCACGCTTTGTGTCAAAACATCTGGCTGGAGGATATGTCTGGAGCTGCTTCAAAAGATGTGCTCTAGTATTGTTTTAACAGTGGCTTGGCTAATCTGGTCAGTGATCAATATTTTTTTAATCAAAGGCTGTAAATCAAAATCTCTCAATGTGGGCTTCTGAGCCATTGAACATACCAGAAACAGATTTAATATCTGCTATTTTACTCCATGTATATACAGCATTATGCAGTTTAGATTAAGAAAAGTATAACATACTTACACTTATCCTTTTAACTCTCTCTCCATAGTTTCTAATATTTGGTTTAAAAAATCTCTCATTTATTTTTGTTCTTTTCCAACGGGTAATATAAGCTAGTGTATTCTCCCTCTCACCCCAGTGTTTCTAATGACAGAAATTACATTACTCTATAACCTCCTTATATGAGCAACAATATCTTCCTTGTACTAGTATAGCTTTAAAATAGTGTATATTAGCCACTTGCTACTGCAGGTAGCAAGACTATATTTTGCAATGCAGCAGTAAGCTTGTGACCAGAAAGAGGCAGCTGATGCAATGCCCTAAACAGCTGGAAGCTGGTATAAGTTTGTCAGGTCTCAGGGTGGCTAAGACAAGACCATGTGATGTGCCTGCTGTTTTCAGCAATGAGGTTGTAAATTAGTCAACTCCAGAGACAGAAACTGTGTTTTCTATCTTTGCTGTTCTATTCCTGACCCCTTTATGCATGTTGGTCTTGTTTTGTCTTTATAGGAAATAAGATTGGACTTCAACAAAAGCAGCAATGACAGCTCTAGCCTATCTCAATTAACTTTTTCTCTTTCTCCCAAAAGGACCATTATTACCATCTTTAATACCATTAAAGAGACTGTCTGACAAAGTAATTTTTCCTTCTAAATCAGGGGTGGGCACACTACCGCCTGCGGGCTGGATGCAGGCCACGAACCATTTTAAACCGGCCTGCGAACTCCCACTGGGGAGTGGGGTCTGGGCCTTGCCCTGCTCCGGCACTCCAGCCAGGGCACTGGGTCGGGGCCGCACCACGCGGCTCCTGGAAGCCACGGCAAGGCCCCACTCTGGCTCCTACATGCACCAATGGCCCCCTCCTGTGCTCCAATAGGAGCTGCAGGGGTGGTGCCTGTAGATGGAGCACCATGCAGAGCCACCTGGCAGCGCCTCTGCCTAGGAGCTGGAGAAAGAAACATGCCCCTGCTCTGGGAGTTGCTTGAAGTAAGCGCCGCTTGGAGCCTGCATCCCTGAGCCTCTCCACGTGCCCCAACCTCCCGTCCCCCTCCTGCTCTTCATACCCCTTGATCCCAGTCCGGAGCACCCTGCACCCCAAACGGCTCATCCCAGCCTCACCCCAGAGCTCACACCCCCAGCCAGAACCTGCACCCCTTCCCGCACTCCTACCCCTCCTGCCTTCCTAACCCCTTGATCCCAGCCCAGAGCACCCTTCTCTATCCCAAACTCCTTATCCCCAGCTCCACCCCAGAGCTCACACCACCAAGCAGAGCCCTAACCCCCCGTCACACCCTAACCCCAATTTTCTGTGCTTTCTTGGCCCGCCATACAATTTCTATTCCCAGATGTGGCCCTCAGGCCAAAAAGTTTGCCCACCCCTGTTCTAAATACTCTCTCCAGCTAAAGAGACGAAGAGATGTTGTTAAAATGAAAGCTTTATTTAATAGTTAAGGCATTTGAAACATAAAGTGTTTTCTGTATCTTTAATGAAGGTTCCTAGTGTGTTGGCCATAGTACTACATTGGGTGAAATTTCTGTATGCCAAACCCTGAACCTCGCTTAACATTGTTTAATGTTGGGCTGTGACTGGGTCATGTTTACACCTTTGACTCTTTTTGGTCTCCTTGTATTTATTTTTTCATGTCTTTGGATGATCAGAGTGAAATACCCAAACAGTCTAAACCCACTTGAGGTTGGAATAAACAGGATTTATAAGGAGGAAAAAATCATATGAAAACAAAAGTAATACTGTGCATAAACATAACTTCAATAGAAGTGTCTGAAACTCTGCAAAAGGTGATCTAGATGGGTACAGTTTGGGATGGCTGCAATAATGACCGTCTTACACTGGTGGCAATCTAAAATAACGCCATGTAACGGAGAGCAGTCAATGGTTTTTTGTAGGGGTTCGGTATGAGGGGTAGAGGAGTGGAGCTTAAGGGAGAAAAGGTTGTATTATTTGTAACTAGAATATTAACAACCTTAAATTCTGTCCCCTTTGACGCTCCACCTTCATATAAGCTCAATTTTCTAATTGCTAAAACAGCATCCTAAGGCTGGTATGGAATTTTATAAGTCATTAGGTAACCTACTGCCTGCCAGGATTTCACTTGCAGTATGTTTTCTAGTGTTTTCTAGTCTAGTTTTAGATCTCCTCACGAGGAATTTCCCTTGTACTCATCCTAAAACTTGGAGCCAGACAGAAGGAAAACGTTAACATCTGTATTGGTTTCTGCTTCACAGGTCACAAAAATGGTCAAAACAGTCACCACTAGAACAGTACGCCAGGTCCCCCTGGGGCCTGATGGCCTGCCTGTAATGGACAGCTCCTCTCCCATGGGCAGCTACACAGATTCAATAGACAGAAGATACATGAAGAATGGTGAGCGTTACATCACACCACAAGCTTCGTCCACGTTGACCAGATCTTACAATAGCTACGATTCTTATCCCGACGGCCACGATAGCCAGTATCGCCCCTTTATCAGCCACGATGGCTACGGAGACCTAGCTGACAATTATGGCAGCTTGTCCCGTGGCATCAACTACCGTCCTCGCTATGCTTACATGCCAGGAAACAGTTACCGGCCAGAGGATGGTAGTTTCACCTTGCCAAGCAGAAGGGATAACTATGGTCCCATCGCCCAGCCCCAAGTGCCAACAGGCAGCAACATTGACTTGAATCGCTCCCAGCCAGAACGTTTCCAGCCAGAGCCTTATGGGCTGGAGGACGATAACCGCAGCCTTGGGGTAGATGATGAAGGGTATGAACTGGACCCAGATTACTCCACAGTGAACCGAAGGACATCTGCAGGGGTGCCTGAGAGGGGGAGACCTCACAAAGGAAGGTAAAATCCTGCCGAATGTTTGCTATCCTCTCTACAGTTATTTTAATGATTTATTTTAAGCATAAAGAAAAGGAGTACTTGTGGCACGTTAGAGACTAACCAATTTATTTGAGCATAAGCTTTCGTGAGCTACAGCTCACTTCATCGGATGCATACTGTGGAAACTGCAGAAGACATTATATACACAGAGACCATGAAACAATACCTCCTCCCACCCCACTTTCCTGCTGGGTGGGAGGAGGTATTGTTTCATGGTCTCTGTGTATATAATGTCTTCTGCAGTTTCCACAGTATGCATCCGATGAAGTGAGCTGTAGCTCACGAAAGCTTATGCTCAAATAAATTGGTTAGTCTCTAAGGTGCCACAAGTACTCCTTTTCTTTTTGTGAATACAGACTAACACAGCTGTTACTCTGAAACCTGATTTTAAGCATAAAATATTAACCTCTAATAGTCTGCATAAACTTCTGGAATGACTGAGCAGCAAAAACAGGCACAGTTGCAATCAGTGTGGTCTTTCCATGAACAACTAACCTTTTATAATCAGAAGAAATCAAAATTACTTAACATAAGCAAAAAAAAAAAAAAAAAAGGAATGAGTGTAAAACTCTAGCTTGGGTTTTCAATTTTTAATTCTGATTCTGGGTGTGGAGATGACTTTCCCAAAGGAATTTGGTGTCTCCCAGTCAATGCTCTTACAGCCCTTCCCTGGAATCCTGAGGGACAGGGAGTTTGAGTGGGCCCCTTCGGAGAAAAGTTGGCTCTCATGAGGCAGTGGGCTTTCCTAGGGAAGACCAGCTTGTTTACCACAAACCAGATAACCCTGCAATATATGTCACCAAACACTATGTGAAAAATGATATATGCTCTGTGTGCAAGGATCCTTTCCCCAAATTGCAGGGCAGCTTCATTTTAGATTATATTTAGAAAGAGAAAGTGATGACTCTTACAAAGGGCTATGTTGCATTTTTATTTGTAAAGAGACAGTTTTTGTGACTATATTGTGTTGTCTTCCCGTCCAGTACCAAGGGGAAAATGGGCTAGTACATTTGTGAGAATTTTGCAGGGCCCGAATGTATCTATCTGCCAAACAGGAATGTTAAAATTATCAACTCTCTGGTTACAGTTCTAAGAGGCTTAGGGCCTGTCGTTCCATGTTGCTGAAGGAATACCGCTTCTAATAAGTATAATCTGGTGAGATATGCAGCACGCTCTGCTCCCAGTTGAACCCAGCTGGGAGATAAGGGTGCTCAGCACTTCATAGGAAGTGCATGAAAATTGGGCCATTATTTAGTAGTGTCAAACCACAAGAAGGGAAGAAGACAACATATGTATTACCCTTAACACAACTAGAGAGGCAAGTCACAGATTACTTCTGCTCTAACCACTTTCGTGGGAGATGTTCTGCTTTCTGTCACAGCTCACGTTTTGCTAAGCATTCTGGAACTTCTGTCATCCACATCAGGCTTGCAGGAACTGGTTCTTGTGAGAAAAACCGTGCTTGAGAGCAAGGGATTTCTTTCCAGTTGAAATCACTCATTGGCTTTCTAAACCTTGAAAGCGTGTGTCATTTCTAGCTATGACATATAATGACTTGTCATTTGTTGTGTCTCCCTCCTTCCCCCTCCCCCCCTCTTCTGGGTTGATCTAGTTAGAATACAAGCCTGGTCCGTCTATGAAGATGTCTGCTTAATTTCCATTATTTATCATTTAAAATAAGTTAAAATCTTGAGTACAGTAACCTGGATCTAGTTCCATTGACCCCTCCATTGGAGATTCCTTCTGAAGAGACACAAAAGCAAATGCCACCAAACTGGCACCAACAAACGAAAAAGAGAAAAAAGAAAAGAAGCCAGAGCTGTACAGGAGCTTCTGGAAATTCTACATGATGCAAGCCTGCAGTCTCGCAGGCTAACTCTTTCTCTCTCACACTTGCATACATTGGGGGTTGAAATGAACACTAATCTGGCAGTTGATGGGTACTGAAATATTGATTGATCTACCAAACTCGAATAACCTCTCTGTTACCTTGAGGCAAAATTTTATTTTATAGCCCTTGTTAAAAGCAGTCAGGCAACAGGGGACTTCAATTTTTGTTGCCATTTTGCAAACTGCATGCAGGATGAACAACTAAATACTCTCTTAGAACCTATCAATTTTGCATTTTCAAAAGTTTTGAAACATCCCTTTGATTTATTGTTCCACTGCAGTCTTGTTAGGACCAATTTACAGGTTTTGTTTTGCATTTCTTTTGTTGTTTTTCCATATTTCATATGATCAAGGGGCTTTGACAAGCAATTAATCTGAATGTGGCAGTAAAGTTTAGCTTGTGAAAACGTAAAAGGAGTGAATGAGAGCTACTTCATAAAATAGTTGCTCTTAGACATTTACAACTATTCAAAGAAATATTTAAACAATTAAACCTACATCTCAGGTATGCCCTTGATCTATAAGAAGCTAATGACAATAAATAGTGCTTCATGTTTAATGATGAAGCCCCAAAGTAATTAGTGCGTGATTACAGCTTTTTAATTCTCTTTAGTCTTTTCATCTTAAAAGTAAAGTTACTGCCTATCAGACTGTCTGGAGTGGCTCACGACCAAGAGTGCCAACCTCAGGGCAGACACCCCAAACTGGCAGTATGTTCTATTAGATTTCATCAACCCAGTAACAAATGTGAACTCCTAGATCACTGAAACAGTCTTACCATGGAGTCACAATCAGTCCCCTTGAGATTTCCAGTCTATCTTGACATCCAGGCAAGCTGGACTTAGTGATAAATGGTCACTTATATCAAAAATTGCAAAATATTCAGGCTACTTCCAGACCCAAAAGACCAGTCACGTGCCCCAGATCAATTTGTACCTTAGATTTCATTATCAAAGACAACACTGGTAGCCTGTAATAAATTTAACTAAAAAGTAGGAAAAAGAAATGAAAGGTTTTTTACAGGTTAAAGCAAGCAATCATATATACATGAAGAAGTTTGTCTGCGATTCAAAAAGTGTCAGATATAGTAATCTATCAGCATTGAATGTCTTTTTAGGGCTTAACCCAGGTCAAAAAACCTATATTTTATCTTGGAATACAGACATTTCAAGTAAGATTAATGCATACAGCAACTTACAAGTATTTTATAGAATCTAAATGCATTTTTACAAGTCTAACACCTATCTTGAACAATATTAACATATAGGTGAGCTGGTCTGGCTTCCAGCTATGAATTTGTCAGTGCTCTGCTGGTGCCTGCAGACTTGGCAAGAGCTGGCACCTGGTTTACCAGCATCACTGTGCCCATAAAAGGTAATAAATAGATGGCACTGGAAGCTGAAGTCCTCTATGCATAGAATAGGATGATGATGGTAATAGAAGCTTCAACCATTGTGCCTCAAAGAAAACTGGGAGGGATCTTTTTAAATTTGAGACAAGATGGCAGGTTAGTTTTCATGCCATTCAATCTTCGACTGTCCGTTAAAACTATCGCCCAAGGTCGCAGACTGTGGTGGCAGTTTGTGTTGTGGATATTTGTTCTCTAGAAATAGGAGCAAGATCAAGCTTCGTTTTATACAGGCCACTGTATGGCCCTGAGATGTTAAATAGTCCTTGTATGGCCCTGAGATGTTAAATAGTCCTCTTTCCATTTAGGCCTAAATAAGTAGTGATGGAAGTGTCTGATAACACTTTTAATATCCAGTCTTTGGCAATAACCCATACCTGATCCTTCAGAGGAAGGCAAGTCCCAGGGCAATGTATGCTGCTAGTGGCGCAAATAGCAGAAAAATTAAAGGATAAAAGCACATTGTGAGCAATTCGTCTTCACAGGCAGGTAGAATAAAGGAGGTTGAGGTTGGTGGTGCCTATTCTTAACACACACCATATGAGACTTCTCTCAGCACAGTGTTGTATGAGGACAAGACATACAGTGATTCTCATCAATACCTGCAGGGAAGGTACTGCTCACGGAGGAATGCCAGGGAAGGGGTGTTAAATAGGGGAATGGTTGATCCCAAACCAAAGTAGACCTGGAATTAATCACTTCCACAAGAGAAACTATAAAACCTTGCATACAGAGGAGGAAATTGGAACAAATCTAACCCTTCTGAATTGTCTTCTTTAAGACTGGGGCCTTTGGGCCTGAACCAGGCACAGGACTTTTTGCATTTGTCAGTGACCTTGGTATTATCTGTGAGTTAAATTGAAACATGCCTGTGATAGATGCTCTAGAAATACCTCAGATCTGCACTGGTTTTGCCAACCCGCATGCTGCTCCAGTTCCAACATCCAATTCCTGAGCAGGGATTAATTGTGTGTGGAGATTTTTCGGTGTCCACAAATATTCCCTGGAGTTTGGAAAAGACCAGCGAATTTATTTTGTCCCATGTCATTTTCAGTAAAGGTAGATAATTCTAGGAATAAATTACACACAACAAACATAATGCCAAATAGAATGCTTGGGAACAGATCACTATGTACTTCATTAAACCACAGCATCTTCTGCTCCTTCATTGTGTGGAGATGGGAATGAGCTGGACTCTTGTTTAGATGCTTACCCAGATCATGGCAGAAATCCAAGTGTAAGACTTTTTTTTATTTTTTTTTTTTATTTTATTTTTAAATGAAGGTTCTTCTCCGCTATTGCTGCATTAAGATGTTACTAGAGTTTAAAATAATAAACTTCTTGATCTATACCTGGTGGCAGAGTTACTGGACTTACTCCCATTCCATCCCAGAAAACTTGGATAAAAGCTAGTCATCTAGGTCTACTGCATTGTGTTGAAGTGATCTAACTCTCTCTAAGTAGAGGATCCTAGTCAGGTGGGTTATATCTGCACATTGCCTTTCCCAGTTGGTGGAAGTTTTATCCACTCTCCGATCAGCCAGCTATTGACAGTGTTCTCACACTCTTCTCATCACTGGCCTAATTTAAATCAGTTGTATTTGAATATAAATTGGGGCGATGGGGGGGGGGATTCAGATCTTCAAATACAGATGCGTGTACAAAGGCAATTTTTCCATTTGTTTGCACTCCTGTGCATGTGGCTGTGTGTGTTTTGTAAAGTCAGTCTGCCATTCTGGCTCTCTATATTGAGAGTGTTTGTTGGGATCATACACATTTTTAGAATGGGCCCCTCGGTCTGTAAAATTCAGAATTCAGGCAACTTTTATTGATATTAACGCCATGTCCCCAACACTGGAGTGTAACTGACAAGACGCTGAGTTTGCGTTCTCTTGAAGGAGGTAAAACACAAACATAAACAGCATCAGGTGCAAAAATTTCAAAACCTGACCTGCGGTAATGAGTGCAATTCTCCATGCACTATCACTTGGACTAGTGAACAACTAGGGCTGCCAGGTGTCGAAAAGTGACCCTGGTAGCTCCAGTCAGCACTGCTGGCCGGTTGGCGGTGCAGCAGGGCTAAGGCAGGCTCCCTGTTTGTATTGGGTCCACACGGCTCCTGGAAGCAGCAGCATGTCCCCCCTCTGGCTCCTATACATAGGGGCAGCCAGGGGGCTCCGCACCCTACCCCTGCCCCAAACGCCAGCTTCGCAGCTCCCATTGGCCAGGAATTGCAGTCACACAGAGCTGCTTGGTCACACTTCCGCATAGAAGCCAGCAGGGGGACATGCCGCTGCTTCCGGGAGCTGCCTGAGGTAAGCGTGGCCCGGAGTCTGCACCCCAACCCCTTCCCACTCCCTGTCCCACCCTAATCCCCCTCCTGCCCTCTGAACCCCTTGATCGCAGCTTGGAGAACCCTCCTGCACCCCAACCTCTCATCCTCAGTCCCAGCCCAGAGCCCGCAACCTTCAGCCAGAGCTCTCACCCCCCCACGCCCTAACTCCCTGCCCCAGCCCTGATCCC
Organism: Lepidochelys kempii; assembly: GCF_965140285.1. NCBI lineage: Eukaryota > Metazoa > Chordata > Testudines > Cheloniidae > Lepidochelys > Lepidochelys kempii. Next base: position 16,856,372 of record NC_136394.1, on the reverse strand, counting down.
CCTCTGAATCCCTCGGTCCCAGCCTGAAGCCCCCTCCTACACCCCAAACCCCTCATCCCCAGCCCCACACCTCAACCCCTCTGCCGCAGCCTAGAAACCCTTCCTGCACCCCACACCTCCATCTGGAGCCGTCACACACACACCCTGCACCCCAGCCCTGATCCCCCTCCTGCCCTCTGAACAGTTCAGTCCCAGCCTGGAGCACTCTCCTACACCTCAAACCCCTCATCCCCAGCCCCACCTGAGAGTCTGCACCCACAGCCGGAGCCCACACCCCAACGCCCTGCCCCAGCCCAGAGCCCTATCCTGAACTCCAAGCTCCTCATCCCCAGCCCCACCCCAGAGCCCACACCCCAGCCGGAGCTCTCGCCCCTTCTTACACCCCAAGCCCCTCAGCCAGCCTGGTGAAAATGAGCGAGTAAGTGAGGGTTGGGAGAGGGAGGGGGGATGGAGTGAGTGGGGGAGGGAGCTGAGTAAGAGTGTTCTGTTTTGTGCGAGTATAAAGTTGGCAACCCTATGAACGATTGACACTAAATCATTTTTCCTGGCAAATGAGACCTGGCAGAATTTTAGACCGATGCTGAAGCTCTTTTGGATGTGTCTCTGTATGTCTAAAATGCATATTTAAAAAAAGAATTAAACCACCAAAGTATGTCAAATACAAGACTAATTAACGTCTGCCTGCATTCCACAAACTAGTGCATTGAGTGAAGGCTTCATTCATAAAGGGACACTAAAAGTTTCTATACCTAAAAATGAATTTTTAACATTTGTCCCCTATTATAACTAGGGAAGATAAAAACAACGATGGAATTTCTTTTTAACTGGTCCTTGCTGCAAGTTGAATTGCTATTAAAAGGAGCAAATTGACATATTGTGCTCTGTTCATGAGGAATGTGCACAGGTTTATTTACAATGGGTTCCACAGTAAGTTGGGGTGAGAGAAATGCATTTTGATTCTATGGTAAAATAGGTCCCCTGCTTACTTTTAAAGGTGACTTGTAAAAGTATTTTTTTTAAATTGGATTCATGCCTTGTTTGCGTCCTTCATAACTTTTTTTATATACACAAGTGGTTTCTGTATTTTTTTTTAAATGCTGGAAGTATCAGGACTACCAACTATGGGGTTTTTAATTTTACTGGAGCATTTGTTGGGGTCTATCAAGACATATAGTGTGACCTTACACAATTTGATTGAGGGGCAGGAAATGCTAAATCATTTTAACAAAGGCCCCTGTTCCCATGCTGTTGTTTGATTATATAGGTTAACTGGATATTAACAAAAACTAGTAAAAACCAGAATTTTAAACAGTCTAATTCTAAATCCCTTCTCCCCCTCAATTGCCCAACTTTCACTCTCTTGTCGTCTTCAGTGTCAGCATTTCACCGGTGGAGTATCAATAGTGTGGGTTGGGTTGGTTTGGTTTGCTAAAATCCCCTGTTGTGTTCATGGCTGTAGAGTATTCTAAGCTAAGTAGAACCTGAATTTCTAAAGTTTATAAAACAAAGTTTTTTCAGGCCTCTTTTTAATATTTTGAAAGAGTAAATAAAAAAGGGGCACAAGCCCAATTAAAACAAAAGAAAACCTTACAACTCACTTGTAAAGTAAAAGATAGTCTGGAACATCCCAAATACCCGAGCAAGCCAATTTTTAAGTTCTAATAACCATAACCGTATCCCTTCTACTTCTACTGTTTAAACCTATGGATTGTGAGAGTTTGAAATTGGGAGATAAGTAATCTGGATCTTTGTTTTGATGCTTTTTAAACTCTGAATAAAAGGAAAATTTAATTTAAATTTAAATTTTCTAGATACTTAGTCTTTCGCTTTGAACAGGACTACATCCTTATCAGATTTTGATTTCATAGCAATGCACAGGCAAATACTTTCAATGCAGGTCAGCTTATTTTTTTAAAAAAAGGGAGGGAGCAGGTAAGCATAAAAATTACAGCAGAATGCAGTTAACCTGGAGACACCATCTTGCCGGGGATGGAAGTGTACTGAGATACCTGGCCAGAGTCAGGCTGAATGAAGAACTGTCTTTTTTTAATTATTATTTTAATTTTAAGGTTCCGCCTCAGCAAAGCAAGCTTGTTTTTATTAGCCACTAGGGGGCTTTGTGGTTGTTCCATGTTTGTGGATGTCCATGAGCACTTCTGCACTCTTTGCAGATGGAAAATGACCTGTTCTAGTTGGCTGTGTCTTCCTGCCTTTTGACATTATTGAGGAAAGGCAGAATTGTCATTTTCAAGTTTCCCACTTAAAATCCCACAAACACTTCTTTCCATTTTTTTAAAATTCTTGGTCCGTGTCTCTCACCCCCCCCCCCCCCCGGCGTAATGACTTTATCACCGTTTTGAATGTGGGCTCAAACAGAAACATGTGAACCCTCTTCTATTGCCTTTCGTTCCATTGCAGCAGCTCTGGATTCCCAGATATTAACTCATTCCCCTGCATGGCAATCTTCCAGATGTTACTTGTGCTGGATGGGGAGGCTGTTTCTGTTTCTGATAGGTTAACCAAGCACTGGATGAGGAAAAACTCCCTTCTTCATTCAGCTGAGGTGCATTGGACCAAAATTTGTGTGCGCTTATTAACGCTTTGTACAGCGTATTAATAGTTCCCCAGAAAATGCTTTAAAGTAATTGTTTATCTTGTTTGAAGGCAAATGTCTTTATGTTCTATAGGGATGGCAACAGATTTGTAATCCTGTTTGTTTCACTCCAATAACTGTCCCATTGAAGAAGGCTTTGGGTGGTAGGAACAGAGTTTGAGGAAAGCCTGAAAAGCCTGCGCAGGAATCAGACTTTATAAAAGGGTCAAGAATTAATAGCAATGGGCACCTGCCAACGTTTTGTGCAGTTTGGGCTTTTGTGTTTTCATTGTCAGTTTGTGCTTCTAGTTTGATTATGAGCTAGCAGCTTATGCGGTGCTGCTTGACTGGTCAAGAGCTGTTGCTGATGGCTACAAAGGAGTGTTTCCTTTTTCTTCATCTGCTTTCCTTGACTTTGATCTACACGCAGTCTTTTGCTGGCTTAGGAGCTCAGGAGCACATCCCCTCTCAAGGAATTTGAGGCATCTGATACCTTCTCATATTGAACACAAGGTTGTGCTGAAATGAATGGATTTCATCAGGGAGTGATATTTTTACAGCAAGCCTCAGCAAAATCAATAGGTCGTTGTGTTGAATCCTTCTTATTGGAGTAATTCAAGGCACAAAATCTCTTCTCCCCATTTTGGTTCTACAAAGTATATTAAAACTGGATTTGATCCTTTCTTAGAGTTGTAAATACTTTTTATGAGAATTTTAATTTATTTTAAATATTTTACATTTAATAATAATCAGTGGTAATATAATAATTTAGCATTGTGTCATACAAGAGACATGGTGCTTTCGCTTGACTCCACACCATTAGGGTCTTCAATCTGATTCCTGTGGGCAGATGATGAAATCAAGGAGACTATGTTTGGGCATACGGCGGACCGCCCATGCAATTTGAATAACAAGACCAATTCTGAGCTGAAGAGAGGTTTCATTGTGGTGAGGTAACCGGCCTCATCCCTAGACAATAATTATCTTCATCTTTGTGCATGGAAACCCCATGGTTAGTGGGACGAGAATAATGCTTATTTAATTTTACAGTTCAATTGAAGTTATAGGTAGTTACCTTGTAGACAGTTGATCTGACTGACCCTTGGTGATTGACAAGTCACCTCATCACAACAGCAGCCATGTAGAGGGTGACTGTTTGTGCTCATCTCTGTCTCCCTCTACTGCTTTGCCGGGCACAGTAAAGATACGGCATTAGGAGCAAGATTGAGGCAAGGAGCTAGCGTGTTTTCATTGTATCCTAGGTGCATGTAAAAACACAATCTTGCTCATTGCATTAGAGTTCTGGTGTTTTCTTTATCCTTTTTGTCTTGTAAATGGGAATAAATCATTTTAATGTTATTACTTCCCCTTATAATGAAGACTGAAAACAGCTTTGTTACATAATGGGAAATGTAATGGCTGTTCAGACACTGTAAATTACAGCCTAAAGAAAGTAATGAATTATGCATGCACAAATAACTGCATCAATAAAAGGATTTTCTTCAGTTTCTTTCTGAGTGTTTTGAACACCTGCCCATTTATATCCTCTCCCCCACCCCTTTCCCCCTCCATTTCTGGTTAAGATCAGCAATTAAAGTAACTTAAAGTTGGAAGAGATGCTTTTAACATATAGACGTTAATTGTATTATTCTGAGTTCAGACCCTGTCCCCAGTTGCTCTTCTCCTTGGGGTTCTAGTTTAATTAGCAGTCCCTTAGAATATTACTGTGTTCCTTCTTGCAAAATAGTAGTAGTCTATATAGCCTTCTGCATGACATCAGGAATATTTCAGCTATGCACAATGTGTGCCTAAAATCCAAGTTTAAGGACCTCTTTCCTGCAATTTAAAATTGCTTGACTGAGAGAGCCACAGTTCCAATCTGCCCAGAACAATGGCAGCTGGCAAAGGCTTCCACTGTTTAAAAAAAGCAAATAAGCTGTACTTACAATTTCATGACTGTTTTTAAAATTAAAATTGCAGTACACACACACACTGCGTGGGAAGGGCTGTGTTGTCTTGGATTCTGTGGGGCTTTGCAAAATAGTAACCTTAATTTCTATTGATGGTCATCCCATCTGTCAGGTTTACTGAGCAATGAAAGAAGTAATATAATTAACTTCTAAGAAGTTCCTTTATTTTAGCAGATACAAAACCCACTATTAATTGGAAGAGGGGCAGAAAACCCCCATTGTACACCATAGCTGTATGGATCGCTTAGTGATCTTAAGCATCTGGTTTAAAACAGTTAGACTCCTTGGAACACAGGTTCAGAGCCTTGTAGGATTAACTTGGCCCTTCATCCTTCAGAGGCAGATAAACGGAGTTTACTATGTGTGGGTCTTTTGGTTGAAACTTTAATAAACAAGGCCCTGATTCTGAAAATGTTTGTGCACATTTTTAACTTTATACATGAGTCATTCTGTAAGCCAGTGGGTTCACTTGTGTACATAAAGTTAAGAATATTCTTGTGTTTTCAGGATTGATGGCCCCTGCACCGATGGCTGATATTTTTTTTCCCCTTCACCCCACTGCTGTGCAGTATGTTACGCACTGGTGGGATTTTACCCATTGCTGTGTCCCATTTTACCCATTTACTCATTGCTGTAGATAGTTTGTGAAATGCTGAGCCTACAGGATGTGAGGTAAGGCCCCCCCTCCCAAATGTCACTTTGTTCAAAATGTCAAACTATATCTATCTGTCTCTTTCAATAACAAGTTCTTAAGCTGAAAATGTATCTCCTTACAAATATACTGAAGAAACTTCACAACTGGTTGCTCAAGATATGATCTTTTTCAAAGTAGGAGGATAGAATTACAGTGACTGCCATTAAAAAGTCAATTTCAACTACTATTATATACTGTTCCTAGAATCAGGGCTTTTCTACGGAGGGCAAAAATATTTTGGGTGATTGTGGCTGCCCTTATTGCACAAACTATATACAATAAATTACACCACTGTTAGTTAGAAAGAGATCAGTACAGTTGTTCCTAATGCACAGAATGACTGCAGCTGGCGGCTTGCATCTAGGCTTAGCCGCTGTCCGGGAGGGAAGTGACAGGGTGGTGGAGTGACTTACCCTAGGTCACATTGCAGTTCAGTGGCAGAGCTGGGAAACCTTGGCCTCCTCACTATCAGTTGAGTGCCCCAATCCTGGACCACTCTGCAGAAGATCTGTTTGGTATGAGCTCTGATTCCAAAACTTGGGTGTTCCTCCACCTTTTGCAAATGATCATTGATGAACTGAGGGAGCTTGTCTGGGCCCCAGTAACACGTGCTCTGAATTGGAAATGTAATGGACCTTGTTATCCTTGCTAAAAAGTGTGTGTGTTGGTGCAGTGTTTGGGGAGGAACTACAAGTAGTTGAGAGGTGCTTTCTGTCCATACCTTGGATGCCTTTAGATTTCTAGCTCATCATAAGAGGATCATCATTAATGAGGTTTAGTGTTTCCCACTAAATGTAACCCAGTTCTATCATAACTACTTTGGTAAAATACCTAAATGAAAGCAACGTTGCTGACTTACAATTCCTGTCATCGTTTTACTGCTCACCAAACAAATATTATGCTATGGTCTCCTCATTGCTGAGTGGTGATTAATGCTGCTTAATTTTGGTATGGCCAGAAAAACACTATTTGAAAAATGCAAATATCCTACCGCTAATGCATGTGTGAGGTTAAAAAGATTGATCATCACCCAGATGTTAATCCTGGCTCAACAGCACTGAATATTAAATACACTTTTTTTTTTTTTAATTTTGAAATGTTCTTCTCTGTTCAGGGGCTACGATGACCCTGTTGAGACAGAAATGGTTGACGAGAGGATCCCTTACCTTCACGGTGGCTACGCAGCACCATTAGCACAGCCTGAGAGGGGGAGCATGGCTAGCATCGAACGCCTGGGCAAGCGCTCCCCCTCCATTGACAGCATCCGCAAAGACCCCAGGTGGCGGGACCCTGACCTCCCTGAAGTGATTGCCATGCTCAGTCACCCCATCGATCCAGTCAAGTCCAACGCGGCAGCATACTTGCAGCACCTGTGCTATGAGAACGACAAAATAAAAAAGGATGTGAGGCATCTAAAAGGGATTCCCATCTTGGTGGGGCTGCTAGATCACCCAAAGCCAGAGGTCCATCGCAAAGCTTGTGGGGCTCTCAGAAACATCTCTTATGGGAAGGATAACGAGAACAAGGTGGCTATAAAGAACTGCGATGGGATCCCGGCATTGATCAGGTTATTGCGGAAGACAAACGACATGGAAGTCAGAGAGCTCATTACAGGTCAGTGTCTGTATTTTTTCAGGGGAAGGCTTTATTGGTTTTGGGAACAAGAATTTTTGAAGGTGGCAAGATTGTCTAAGAGTTATGAACCACTGGCTGCAGTCATTTGTCTCAGGGCATGTCTGTATGCCGAGTTAGCATGAGGCATGTGGGGGTGTAAATCTACAACACTGCAGCAGGTCTGTGTGGACCCTGCTGCTGTGCACTAAAAGTTCAAAGTACGCTCGGGAACTCTACACCATAGAAGTCTAGCTTTGTGGGTGCCTTGGGCTCTCATACCCTCCAGGATGTTACAGTGAATACAAGCCCTAAGAGGGCTACATACACTATATGTAACAGATCAAGTTAGTTCACTCCAGCAAGCCTAGCTGGATTGAGAGCAACAACACTCGAGTTACACAGAGTGATTGGATTAGCAGCACAGAGTGAATTGCATCCCCGCTACATTACTAGTTACAAATCAAGAGCCCTACGAGCACCACATAACTCAAATGCGAGATTTGTGTGTGTAGCTGGGAGTTGGGTTATGGGCAAAACTCGAGTTGCTTGCTGTGAAGACATGTGTTATGTCCTTAAGCGCCTGATGTTATGAGACCCACTGGATGCTGCCGCATTAAGTGCGTCACAGTGTAGCTGCATGCACCTATCTATTCAGGGGAAAAACCAAGGTGCTGTGCAATGTGTGGTGAGGTTGTGTGGCTAATGCTATAAAGGCTAGAAAATTTTCAGATTGACAGGCACAGGGGCTGCTGCTGAGACAGTTTTGGGAGAGGGAATGTTCATTATAATTTCAGGAAAGGAGGCACTGCCGTTTTTTTAAATAAACTGCCGGTATATACTTAGCAGTGATTTTTTTTCCCAATTATTTGTGGCTCTATTATTCAACCAGCTTTTGTCTGAACTTAGCCTTGGACATACTCCAAAATGAGTAGTGAATTACATGCCAGGTTTCAAAGTTCAGCCATTGAGTTACATATGTGGAGGGGGGTGAGAAAGCGTGTCAACAACTCTTCACATTGTGGAGACTTATTCTTCTTCAGCCTCCCATAATTCGAAAGCAGGAACATAGATTTTCCCCCCTTTGAAGAGTCAGGGGTGGGGGAGGAGGAGGAATGACAGTTAGATGGAGACCAGATGGAAGATTTTACTCCAAAAATAGAGTTTTTCAGAAAGCACTAAGCATGTGAAAATAGGCCTGTATGATTGAAATGTTTAGCTACCTCATCTGTATTGGGATCTGCCAAGCAAATTCAATCATAAAATGTGGCATAATACATTTGAGGTAAACATTATAATGCTATAATCACTGCAGGACTTGTGGCAACTCTCTAGGCTTTTACCAGACATCGTCCTTTGAGATGGATATTGGTACTGAGATGCTTGTCCTTCCTCAAGCATTTTTATTTATTCAGCAAACTGGGCCTAACCATGCAATCCACAAACTAACTTCCCTCCTTCCAGTCCTTCTCCATAGAGCTAGGAAAGAGGAGCCTTTTGCTAAAGTATTTGATTCAGCAGGATGGCTGACTTTGTATTTTGTCCTTTTAAAAAAAAAATTGGATAAATAAAATGCATTTCTCTGCAGTTCTGGTTTGTTCAAAACTCATTTCCAGAGCTCTGCCAAGGAACACATTTATTTTGTCAGATTCAAAAAAGAAAAAGCTAGTCTATAATTTACTCTGGAGGAACATCATTATAATGTTAAGTGGTAATCAGTCATCTCAGAGATGGCAAAAACAAACTGGAGTTTGCCCCCTTTCCCTCTGAATGGTGTTTGCTTTGAATCCCGACTGATGAATTAATTTCACAGTGTAAGTATGTGCCATTTGATCCTACCTCAGAAGTAAAATTAGTAATTTTGTTCTGCGTCCTTATGTAGGTATAGTTCCTACTTGCTATTTTAAGCTGTTTTTTCTCTACTGAGAAACCCTAGGAATGTTTAAAAGTATTAACCTAAACAGATGTCCAGCAACAGATGATGATTCTTTAATCTCCATCTATGCAGGATGAATTTAATTCTACTCTTAAAGCAATAGCGTCAGAACTGGGTGTTAAACATTCTAGCAGTAATGCCGAAGGGAACAGAGTTTCAACAACAATTGTGTGGGCTGAGGCTGGTGGAATCACAGCTGATATTCAGACTCAGCTGAGACTGAACTGCCCATCAAAAAAAGGTTTCAGAGTGGCAGCCATGTTAGTCTGTATGCGAAAAAAGAAAAGGACGACGTGTGGCACCTTAGAGACTAACAAATTTATTTGAGCATAAGCTTTCGTGAGCTACAGCTCACTTAGAATCATAGAATATCAGGGTTGGAAGGGACCTCAGGAGGTCATCTAGTCCAACCCCCTGCTCAAAGCAGGGCCAATCCCCAATTTGTGCCCCGATCCCTAAATGGCCCCCTCAAGGATTGAACTCACAACCCTGGGTTTAGCAGGCCAATGCTCAAACCACTGAGCTATCCCTTCCCACACCACTGAGATGAAGTGAGCTGTAGCTCACAAAAGCTTATGCTCAAATAAATTTGTTAGTCTCTAAGGTGCCACAAGTCCTCCATCAAAAAAAGAATTCTGAAGGACAAGACCAGGGAGAAATAAGATTCAAGTCTTTAAAACAATACAAGAGGAGCATTCAGCCAATGCTACTGCAAAAGGACTGCATGCTCTGCAGTGTTACGTGCACTGGTTACAGTTCTGGAGCTCTCATCATGATGATGATAAGTTGACTTTGTATCAGGATTACTTCCCACTGCAGTCGATCAGAGTATGCGTTTGCCATGAATGCATTTTATTCTGTCTGGAATTAAACCTTTGAGAACTTTTGCCACCATACAGAAGTTTGTTCAGATTCAGATGGAGGTAAAGAAGAATAAGTTTAATTGCTTCTTTTAAAACGCTGCAACTTCAGACCAGTTGTTACACGTTATCTACACTAATTGTGATAGTGATTGCTATTCAGATCTGAATTGTGGCCAGCCATTAATTGACTATTCTAGGTGTGGTTGCATTATAAAATAGGGCTGAGATTTCCAAAGGGTCTAAGTGAGTTATGCCCCCAAATCCCATTGCAATTTGGGCACTGGACTCCCTTAAGCTCCTCTAAAACAAAAACCCGGCCTAGATGTATACATCAATATATATCCTAGGATACTAACTCTGAAAGGACACAGGTTAAACAATCACTGGATGCATCTACACGGCAAAAAAATAAAAATAAATAAACCAACCTGCCGTGGTGAGTCTCATTGCTCAGGTCAACTGAGTTGGGCTTGTGTTGTGGGGTTAAAAATAGCAGTGTAGCTGTTCAGATTCAGGCTGAAGCCTGTGCTCTGAAACTTGGCAAGTGGGGAGGGTCTGAGAGCCCAGGCTCCAGCCTGAATCCGAACATCTACACGGCTATTTTTAGCCCCGCAGCGCGAGCTCCACGGGCCCAAGTCAGTTGACCCTGGCAGTGAGACTCACTGCTGGAGCGAGAGGAGGTTGCTGGGTAGACATACTCATCGTATCACTCAGCAGTCTACAGTCAGGTTTCAGTATTCTGATATCACATGACTGCTAGACTAGGTAAGTCTGTGTAGCTTTTCCCATCTCGTGGTATCACCTGCCTTGGATTTGAAAGCCTGTTGTTGCTTGACATCATAGCTCTTTTACTAGAAGTTCTGTGTATAGCCTAGAATGGCATTCGAGCATGATGGCCCTCAGTGCACGCCAGGCATGTTAGGCATTTAAAAATACCTACCAATCCCCAAAGATATAGTCATGATGTATCCTCTAGTTCTCTTTTTTTAAAAAAATCTAGGGTTGCACAAACAGCCTGCACTTCTTGTACTGCAGAAATCTCAGTTTATTAAGGCTTTCACAGCTACACTATGACTTGAGCTGCAATCAGAAATGCTACTCTGTGGAGCTCCTCCTTGAATCAGTCCGCAGTTATCCTCTTGGGACTGTGCAAAACTACCCATTCAATGGATCATTTTCTGACTTCAGAAATGAGAGCTGAGCTGATAAAGAAAGAAATCTGTTCTGACTGGGAAAGCTGCAAAGGTTTTTATCTTGAATGATAAGGTTTGGTGTGGAACAAATGTTCCCATCAGATATGCAAGACAGAAATTCTATTACACTCTTTTGACAAGCAATCAGAAGTTAGTAGCTTTAATGAATTTTTCATTCTTTGTGTGCTCATTGAAATGTAATTTTGTTGTTTAATGACACTGCATGATATTTTAAGTGGTGCAGAACATTATTCTTCTGACACTCTGTATTGGCAAATTGGGTTTAATTGAAAAATGATTGACCTTAAATGTTCTAAGGAGAAAATCTTTTGATCTAATAATGTTCTATGTAGAAAGTTGCTGTTTGATGCAGCCAATCAGAATCCATTTCTTGTGGGCATTAATTAATGTATGTGAGAAGCCTAGCAGCTAACCAGAATTCATTTTAGCGGGCACTAACTCCTCTTGGAAGTCCACTACTATGAGCAGCATATTTTCTAATTACAGGTGAATTTACTCCTTTTTTCTGTTGGGAAACCTGTCAAAAGAATATATATTTCATGATGCACTCTGTAACCCAGTAATTTATCTTCAGGACCTGTGCTTGGCCTCTTTCAGCTTGGGATGCCCAACTCCCATCACCAGAGCTCAATTTTATTTTATTTTTTAAAAGACTGCATATATAATAGAATACATGTCAGACAGATGACTACAAGATCAACTTACATCAAGAGCACCCAGCGAATATATGCAATTTATTTTAGATGATAAATGATTCAGTGTGCTGCATAGATGAAAGAGTAAACAGGTTCTTGGTTTTTTTAAATTTAATAGTAACACTGGATTCTGCAACTAAGCAAAGTAAGAAAGAAGATTCTGTTTGGATTTCAAAAGATGTTAGCATGTCTGTGTTTGACACACTTTCTTTAAACCTGCCCATCATAGACAGCTACTGGAAGGTGGGGCCCACAGCATTTGGAACTGTGGGCTTAAATTGTTTTTATATGCTGTGAAGTGAGGATTTATAAAAACAGTTTTATCTTCTGTTTTCTTTGTTACAATTTGTATCAACCAAACTACTTTAAAAAGACAACCGTGTTGCTTCTGCCTATGCTTGATGCCTTGGGTAGCTCGAAACCTACATGTATATTCAAGCTAGCTCTTATGAATGAGAGAGAAAATTGATTATCTTCTGCAAGGCAATAGTATATCTTCTTATTTAAATCCTAAAATGTGTGCCAACCACTGATCAATGCTCAAAAAGGCAAATTCTTTTAGTAAAGGCACATGGAAAAAGTTGATGGATGAATTTGTCTTGCAGTTACTGTTTTAATGACTTCTCTTTAGGGTCATTTTAAGGAACTGATAGATTGACAGGAGTTTTAAAACGGACTTTTTATAAGATAACATGTTAATTATGACAGGTTTCAGAGTAGCAGCAGGTTTCAGAGTAGCAGAGTAGCAGCAGAGTAGTTAGTCTGTATTCGCAAAAAGAAAAGGAGGACTTGTGGCACCTTAGAGACTAACCAATTTATTTGAGCATAAGCTTTTGTGAGCTACAGCTCACTTCATGCTAATAAATGTAGTGAATCATTTTTAAGGGCAGAGGTCAAATTACAGTGATATTAATCTTTGTCACTCTTTGTTCTCGCTCAGGTTTAACGTACAGTTTAAGAAAAATTTTAGAGTGAACTTAGTTGTTAGGGATTAAAATCATGTTGCTATGGGTGCCACCATGAGAACCTCTTCCTGAGCTTGGTCCCCCAAGACACTGGAGAGATGCTGGGATGTAAAGTTCTGATGTAATCCCCTTCTTGAGTGATACCTTTTGAAAAGAAAAAAGTTTTGTTTTGTTTATTATCTGTCTCCCTTCTGAAGAAGTATTTTCCCTACATAGCCAGCCATGAATCTAAATCCTTCCCACATCATCAAATGTTGCATAGGGAATGACCAAGGCTCTGCCTATCCTGGACCACTCTTTGTATATCTTCTAAGTTTTTTTTCCCTCCCTGAGTACTGTTTGACAGAGAGATTATTTTGATCTGTATCCCCCATATAGCCAGCTACTGGACTCTTGTCATTTATTTCCTTTGAACATCTTAAAGGTCCTACTTACATATTTTTGGTATATATGGGGTATCTTTTGTGCCTCTCTCTAGTTTAGCAATGCCTCCTTTGGAGCATAAAAAGAGGCTGTGCAGTGGGGGAGAAATGGAAAACCTCGCAACCCTAATTGCATCCTTGAGTCCAGAAGGGACAGAGGAGATGCGGGGTGGGGGAAGGTTCTCTTGGGTGTCAAGTTGTTGTCTTGCAGCCCCTACAAGGAGCAGCTGTTTGGCTGCCCAAGAGAGCATTTGTTTTTAAGGACTTGTTAGAGTTTACAGGCTACATTTCTTTAGAAACTATGGATGAAGGTGCCCATGAGTGCCTTAACTCATGCAAGTAGTCCCGTTGTTGGTTTAGATGGGACAACATGTTTGCTGGACTGGACTTTCTTTTTCTGGCCATTCAAGCTCTGCAATCCAGATGTGATTCTCTTGAATTCACGTAGGATTTAGTCTGTTCAGAAATAGCTACCAGTAATTGACAACATAGAAGAAATATGGAGATAAGATCCTTGTTTTACAGACCTAGGGCACATTAAAATCTATACACAGTTGTCTTCAAGGTGGTACCCAAGCACTGGAGAATTTTGCAAAATCTTCTAATATTAGGACTGCTGGTTTGTCTGATGTCTTAGAAGGGTGTTAAACTTTTTGATAAGCTTTGTTCTATGTTGAATTATATCGTTAAATTGGGACCATCCTGTCCTAATTCCAATATTAAGAAGATTTCAGATTTCTTTTAGACTTTTAAAACATTTCCCTAGTTGATTCTTCTCTAATCTCAAAAAATGAAATTATTTACTCCAGTAGCATTGTAATGTAATGAATAGTCAGTTGTCTGGGGCAGGTGAAGAGAGGAAACTGATGATTTGATGATTTAACTGGGAATTGGTCCTGCTTTGAGCAGGGGGTTGGACTAGATGACCTTCTGGAGTCCCTTCCAACCCTGATATTCTATGATTCTATGAAACATCCTGTTTCAGATGAAGAAAGTTTTGTGAATCTCTGACAATGAAACCACTCAAACATGAAGGGTATAAACTTTTAATACTTTATTCAGAGTGTGTCTGTGGCCTACCAAACTTTTGTATTGGCCTCTTCCAAACTCAGAATGATTGATTAAAGATTTATTTTGTTAAATCTCAACATGCTTTTTAATTATGATGTTTTACTAGCTCAGGTAAGAATTACTGTAGGCCAGTAGAAATATAGAAACCATAGGAATGATCCTGCTGCATCACACCAGTGATCCGTCTCTTCTGGTATCCTGGTTCTGCCAGTTGCAAGTACCGGGTGCTTCAGAGGAAAGTATAAGAAACAGTTCTGCAATAGACGTGCCCACAGAAATAGTTTTGTAAGGACCCGAGGATTAGAACCCAGGTCTGCAGAGCTAGGTGTGGCTGATATTCCCATAGTCCCACCAGGAGGCCACATAGAGGCACTGCCAGGGAGCACTGTGGAGAGTGGGCGCCGCAGGAAGTACTGCCCACGAGACCCAGAGTGACAGTACCCTGCAGCCTTCTGATTAGCCAAATGCTCCTACTTAACCCAGGAAGTTGTTTGGGCAACCACACAGACCTTGGCTTGCTGCAACGCCGGACTTTACCTTGTCTCCTGATTTCTGGTCTCTGGCTCCAACCTGACTTAGACCCCAACTCCTGCCTCCCAATTCTAGGCTGGTACTGCCTCTGATCTCTGGTCTTCAACCCTGGCCTGACTCTTGTTTACAGGACCTGGCCTTGTGATTCCTCCAACTCCTGCCCAGTGACTCCCATCCCTGGTGGGCAGACCTAAGCCCAGCTGTGACCTCTTGGCAAGACAACCCATTCTCCAGTCCTTTACATCGTTGTTTTTCCTCAACCCCCATTCATATTATAAGCACATTGGTAGCCCCATTGAAGTCAGTGGGACAATTCACATGCTTTGCTGCATTGTGAGTAAAGAATGGATAATTTGTTAAATCAAAGGGTTTGATATGATTCTGATGACAACTTATTGAACAGTTCTGTTTTGCCTGATTATAAGTATTTTATATTGATTAGGTAGTTGCCTTTGCTTTCTTTACAAAGTATCTGTGTAAGTTGAAGTAGAAGAAAATTAGTATTGGCTTTTTTTTTCCTTCCCAGAATTGAGTGGAGATATTGAGCTTTTTTTTCTTTCTCTGTTTCCTTTTTTTCTTAACTCCCAGAGTGTTTAGTAAATTCTGCAAAAATGAGGATATGTTTGTTTAATATATAAATTGGTAACAATGGAAAGCTAATTTACACTTGTCATTTATATTATCTTTTTTAAATGCTAAGTAAAATAATTTCCAAAAAGCACACATAACTTATATTGTGTTGTGTATCTACAGTAAGTGAGGTGTGCCAAGTAAATAATAATAATGTATGTACCCAGAAAGAGATTAAAGAAAGATGGGTTTTAACATCTGAGGTACATTCTTTTGTTTGCTGCTGGATTTGTTTAATATTTAATGTGTTCAGTTAAATCTAAACAGATGTCTGGGTTTTGTAAATGCCACTTGGAATTCGAGGCATCATAAAGTGTCAGTCTTAAAGCTCTGTTAGTTGTCAGTCTCCTGGGTTATAATTGCCACTCACGACTGGTAGCAGAGATAAAATTCCCTTTCCAGTCTAGTATGTAACATGACCCTATATGGATCTCACACTATTAAAATAGGACAAAAGACATTTGCCATCTCTCATTTTTTGCAGTGAAAGCTTGAGCATTAAGCATTCATTCCAACCCACATCAGGGAGGATTCAGTATTGCAACTTTATTTTTCTGTTTGTTTATAGACAGGTGTAGCAGGCTTGGTCCTTCTTTCACGTACACCAGTTCTTCTTCGAGAGCTGTCCCTGTGGGTGCGGCACTCCAGGTGTGGGTGCGTCCCTGCACCTTCGCACGGAGATTTTTACAACAGTACTCGTACCGGTCGCGCGTGCGCAGAGCTTGCCCCCCAGCTCTGAGCGTACCTTAATAGTATGCGTGTGCAACCGGTCTCCTCACTTGCTTCTCTACTGTCCCTGGCCTGAGACGGAGCTCGGCAGACTTGTTAGAAAACTTTTCTCCCTTGTTACTCTTACCCTTTTAGCTAGTTAGTTTGTTACCAATAGTGTTAGTTATTAGTGTTACCAGTAGTGTGTGTTAGTTTTCTCTCAATTTTTTTTTCTTTCTCTTAGTTCCTGTCAGCGCAGCCACTTCCAACATGCCTGGCTTCCCAGGCTTTAAGTGCTGCTCTAATTGTAAGCATGCCATCCCTCTGTCAGATGGCTATTCAAAATGCATAAAATGTTTGGGGGAGTCCCTCATCCCCCCAAAAATGTGCCCACTGCAGCAAACTTGAGTCTAGGGCACAAAAGGACAGGGAGTTGAGGCTAAAGCTGCTCCTGCTGCAAAAATCCTTAGGGTCAGCTTCAGACCCAGGTGCGGATTCCGGCTTTGCTCCATGCCACAGCCCCCCCGCCTCTAACAAGATGAAGAAAACTTCAAAGAACATCACCTTCTGTCACCCGCAAAGCGAACTTCACGGGAGAAGGCTTCTCCCGGCAGGTCTGCCGCCTCCCTCCCAGCGCTTCCCTGGCTGAGCAGTTTTGACACGCCGGGCGAAACCCGCTTCAGGCTTCCTGTTGCCTGCCTCTCAGATGGCACCTTTCGGCACCGTGGTGGAAGTGGTGCCGACACATGCGGACGTGCGTGACCCCCCGCAGGCTGTCACTGCTCTCCCAGCACCGACACCTGCTGAGCTGGCCGGCGGACAAACGACTTTAAAGACACTGGTGCAGAGGAACTTTTCGTAGCAGCAGATTCCTCTCGCACAGCCCTCACCACACAGAGGACCTCCAGCACTCCAATTTTCGCAGTCAAGTGACCTGCTGGTGTCACCCGTTCTGCAGTCACCCTTACTGAATGCCTGCTTCTCCCCAAATGCTCAGCCATGGTCTGAACAGCCTTCCTCCAGTGAGGAGGAAGCTAGTCTCCAGGGGGATTTTTCACCATATGAAGTCTCTCATCTGCAGACCCCAATTAATAGAGGCCATAGAAAACATCACCTCGTCCTACTCTCAGGATCCTGCCCCATGGTGTGTAAACCCGTGGATGGCACCACCTGTGCCCTTCCCATCACAGTGGCAATATTGGGCCCCGTGGGCATCCTGTCCTCGAGACCACTCTCGCTATGCCACCTCAACCAGGCCCGACACCGGCCCAGCTCCACAAGCTCACGAACCTGCCACCGATGCCAGTCACCAGACAGCACCATCACAAGTGCAGAATCAGGCACGACCTGTCTCTAAACCAGTAGACCCAGTTGTTATGCCTGACGAAGCCCTGCTTCCTCCTCCCCAGTCATCTTCAGATGACTTTTTTCAAAATTTCAAGACCTTTTCAAAAGAGTGGCCAGTGAATTAAGAATCAGTCTGGAGGAGTTTCCTGAATAGCAGCATGAGTTAATGGACATCCTGCAGCTGCCGCCTTCTTCCAGGATTGCATTGCCAATCAACCCACCCTTCTGGAACCTGCCAAAGCCATCTGGCAGACTCCTGCTGCAAGCTTACCTACCTGCAAACGAGTGGACTGCAAGTGCTTCATCCCTTCCAAGAGCTCTGAATTTCTTTTCACTCATTCAGTGCCTAATTCGCTGGTAGTTGACGCAGTCAACCAAAAGAACAAGCACCAGTATCCCAGCTCCATCCCAGCCGATAAAAACAGTAAGCATTTAGATCTGCTTGGATGTAAAGTATACGCGTCTTCCACCCTACGATTTCGAATTGCTAATTATACGGTTGTTCTGGCAAAATATGATCACAAAAATTACAACAAATTCATGGACTTCATTGAGGACATTCCAGAAGCAAAGAAACAACAATTCACTGCTTTAGTCTCTGAGGGACAAATCATATCACGTACCGCTCTTCAGGTGGCCCTCAACACGGCCAACACTGCAGCAAGATCTACAGCTACAGCAGTAGTCATGTGCCGAGGTTCATGGCTCTCTTCCTCTTCTTTTCCTCTAGAGGTCCAGACTACTATTGAAGACCTTCCATTTGACCGCGACAAACTCTTTGCCTCCACAACGAACGACGTCCTTCACTCAGTGAAGGATTCAAGAGCAACTCTCTGGTCCTTAAGAATACAAACCCCTACGACCAGAAGGCGACAATATAAATACCGCGCAAAACCCGCCTGCAGCTTACCAACATCCACACTACCCCATGTATAACCAGCACTTCCAGAGATCCCATGACGACCAACAGCAGCAACAACACCAGAGACCCAGATACCAGAGTTGCCGCCCCAATTCCACGGCGCTGTCTCAACCCCCTCCGACTAACAAGCAGATTTGAAGCCTTGGTCGAGGGTTTCGAAAACCATGTTCCCACTTCAGCACTTACACCCCCTGTCCCTACTTTTGGACACTGCCTACGACCATTCTTCCATCAATGGCACAACATTACCACCGACAAGTGGGTTTTAGAGGTCATCACACTTGGCTATTCCATCCCCTTCCTATTCATGCCTTCTACCCACCTTCCCTCCCCGTCCCTCTTCAGGGACCCCTCTCACAAGCAACTGCTCCTGCAAGAAGTGCACCATCTCCTTCTATTGGGAGCAGTGGAGCTTGTGCCGGAAGGGGTTTTACTCCCATTATTGCTTAACAGAAAAGAAAACCGGGGGATGGCGACTGATCCTTGACCTCAGGTGGCTCAACAATTTTATCAAGAAGCAAGAGTTCAAAGTGGTAACCCTTGCCACCATAATCCCAGCGCTGGAGCAGGGCGATTGGTTTTCAGCCCTCGACCTACAGGACGCCTGTTTTCATGTGACAATACATCCAGCCCACAGACGCTTCCTTCGTTTCACCCTTGGCTTGACGCATTTTCAATACAGGGTACTACCCTTCGGCCTATCCACTGCCCCCTGTGTTTTTTCCAAGCTCCTGGCTGTAGTTACTGCCCACCTCAGGAAGCAAAGAGTCATAATATTTCCTTACCTGGACGACTGCCTTCTCAAAGCCTCAATGCTCGACGGAGCGCTTCAATTCACGCAACTCAACGTCGATTGTTTCCTATCCCTCAGCCTACGAATAAACAACAACAAATCCACATTAATTCCAACCCGGCACCTGGAGTACATCGGAACACACCTCGATTCCCGGACGGGAATAGCATCTCTCCCATCGGATCGCTTCACCATAAAGCAGCTGGCAACAAAACTTTGCAACAGTCCTCAAGTCACCGCTCGAGACTGTTTGTTTACAACTGCTAGGTCACATGGACTCATGCACTTTTGTGGTCCAAAATGCACGACTCTACATGAGGTGCTTCCAAGCTCAGCTGGCCATGGCTTACAGACCCAATGTGCATACCCTAAACAAACCCCTATCCATACCTTTCTGAGTCAAAGACTGTCTCCTATGGTGGACAGTTCCCTCCAGTCTCTGCTCTAGAGTCCCCTTTCTCCAGGAGGCTCAATCCATCACTGATGCATCCCTCACAGGGTGGGGTCCTCACCTGTTACATCACCCAGGGGCTATAGTCTCCAACAGAAACCTCCCTGCACATAAACATCCTGGAACTTCGAGCTATAAGCAATGCCTGCCGTCACTTCCTCCCGTTTATCCATACATGTTGGTTCTGGATTATGACAGACAACATTGCCTGCATGTTCTATGTAAACAGGCAGGGAGGAGCTTGCTCTCATTCGCTTTGCACAGAAGCTATGAAACTCGAACTGGTGCCTTGCGAACAATATCCAGACATCAGCCGCCTACCTTCCTGGAGCTATGAATACCACAGTGGATGAATTAAGCAGACACTTTCCCTGGGACCACAAATGGAGATAAACTAAACGATCATCACCAACGTATTCAGCATTTGAGGCTACCCAACCATAGACCTCTTTGCAACTGCAGAAAACACAAAATGCCCCGGATTTTGCTCCAGAGCAGGACTGGGCAAACACTACCTGGGAGATGCATTTATGATTCTGTGGCACCGGAACTTACTCTATGCTTTTCCCCTGATCCCGATTCTCCACAGAGTTCTGACAAAAAATACAAACAGATCGTGCCAAGGTGATTCTGATTGCCCCAGCATGGCCCCGACAGCCATAGTTCCTATTCCTCACCAAGATGTCAACTCGACTACCAATCTTGTTGCCTCTCTTTCCGAACCTCCTTTCGCAGCAACACGGCCAATTTCTCCACCCCAACCTGTCCATGCTCCACCTCAAATCTTGGTTCCTACATGGTTCTCCCAAAATGAACTAGCATGCTCTGATGAAGTTCAAAGAGTTCTCCTACATAGCAGAACACAATCTACTCGCACCACCTATCTCCAAAAGTGGAAGTGATTTACCCAATGGTGCTCAACAATGTCTCCTCTTTCTCCTATATCTGCACCTCTTCCTCTTATACTTGACTACCTGTTAAACCTCAAACAATCTGGACTTTCTTTTAGCTCCATCAAAGTCCACCTAGCTGCTATTACAACTTTCCACAATAAATTGACAGTACCTCTGTGTTTTGCTCATCCGATCACTAAACGTTTTCCCAAAGGACTTCAATCCCTATACCCAGAAGTTAGACCTCCTACCCCTCCATGGGACCTTCACTTAGTATTATCTTGCTTAAGTCAACAACCATTCAAACCCCTAGCCACTTGCTCCCTCTTACACCTTTCTAAAAAACAGCATTCTTAGTGGCAATCACTTCTGCCAGACGGGCAGGAGAAATAGCAGCTCTCATGGCAGACACACCATATACCCTATTTTTTAAGAACAAAGTTAGCCTTCGATTACACCCTAAATTTCTTCCTAAGGTCCATTCATCATTCCACATCAATGAACTGATACACCTGCTGACCTGCTTTCCTAAACCACATGTGAACTCTTTTGAATCCACAATGCATATCCTAGACGTACGCAGAGCTTTGTCCTTCTATTTTCATAGAACCAAGCCCTTTATGAATTCTTCTAGACTCTTTGTCTCTATCGCGGAGCGATCCAGAGACTTTCAAAATGGATTTCTGACTGTATCCGACTCCGTTATCAGATACGGAAAGTTATGCCTCCAGCAGACATCAGAACTCTCTCCACTAGATCGATGGCTACCTCTGTGGCTTTGCTACGCAAAGTTCCCCTGACTGACATCTATAAAGCAGCCACTTGGTCTTCTGAACACACTTTTGTTAAGCACTATTCCCTTACTCAGGGCTCCCTCTCAGACACACGATTAGGGAGAGCTGTTTTATCTACTGCATTTCTACCCAATCTGAAGTCCCTACCTCCTTGAGATACACTGCTTTTAAGGCACCTGGAGTGGATCACCCACAGGGACAGCTCTCGAAGAAGAGGAGGAGGTTACTCACCCTGTGTAGTAACTGACGTTCTTCGAGATGAGTGTCCCTGTGGGTGCTCCGCTGCCCATCCTCCTCCCCCTCTACTTCAGAGTTGGGGTAGCCTCTGTTGTAGAGAAGGAACTGAGGAGACCGGTCGCACATGCGTACTATTAAGGTACACTCAGAGTGGGAATGCAAGCTCTGCGCGTGTGCAACCAGTACGAGTACTGCTGTAAAAATCTCCGAGCGAAGGCGCAGGGACGCACCAACACCTGGAGTGGAGTACCCCCAGGGACACTCATCTTGAAGAACGTCAGTTACTGCACAGGGTGAGTAACCTCCTCTTTTGCACTGGTAGAACTCACTGACTTCAGTGGCATTACTCCTGCTTAACACACATGTAACTGGGCAATTGGGTCTGGTGAGTCAATATCTGGTAGACAGTTTAAAAAGGAGTTTTGGGAGAGAAAAATTGCAGGCATTGTAACTGTGAAACTTTGGGAAATTGATATGTGTGACTGAAACAAAAGTCCAGACATGACCATTTATTGTTCCTTGTGGGTTTTTTAAACATAAAGTGTTTAAAGACAAATATCTGCAACTTAAGTTATTAGTTTGCAAAAATGTGTAGACCTAATGATGCACGTTGGATACATACTAATAGTACATATTATTAGGAAAGAGTCTCTGGATATTTAGGAAAGTCTCTATCATTTTTCCATTCAGTCCTTGCAAAAATCTCCTTCATTCTCATGCATTTCAGTGGAAATGAAAGCGGTGTACCTATTTCTCTCCACATATTTGCTTATTTATAGTTTTGAAATGTTACCAAGTAGGATTAATAAATTCTGTATCTATGAAATGAAGGTTCCATTTTAGTCCCCACTCGATAAGGAATAGCCTTTGTAAAACTGAGATTTGGAAGGATATTTGTACTTCTGCATAAGTTTGCCTGGCAATGTCTGGAATATGGAATGTTTAAGCAAAAACTTTCCTATTAGATTTCAACTTTGTCCTTTGGTTTGGAGATGTTATTCTGCTGAAAGCATGAGGCGAACAGAAGAAGGTTTTTGTTTGCCTTTCTTGAATTAATCAGCTTTGTGAAGGCTATATTACTTCCCTTTATTAGCAGAAACCAGCTGATGGTTACAAAAATGTACTTCACCCTCTGATTTCAAAGGAAAGTCTAAATTATTATCCATTTAAAAAAAAAAAAAGTAAATCTAGAATCCATTTGTTTCTTGGATCACTTGTTTTTCAGTTGAAATCACTGGTGCCTAAATGTTTTGCCTTGTACAGTGCTGAATGTTTCCATGAACCATTTTTAAGGGCTAATCTCCTCTTCACAGTTCTGCCACTTGATCGATGTGGGCACAGTTACCTATTCCCCCGAATATAGATGCTGTTATACCAGTGTCAAAGGGTTTATGCTGTTGCAGCTTATTCTAGTTCAGGAACTAAAATAAACTGTACTGGCATAGGTACCTATATATTAGTTTAACAGCATCCTGTAGGGTTTTTACCAGCATAACTGTTTGCAAAAAATCACACCCCTAATTGACAGAGTTACATTGTTAAAACTTTTAAGTGTAGATTAGCCCGAAGATATTTTGCATTGTTTACCACGTAAAACCTACGTTTGTGACTTCTGCTGCTTTGATTTGGTATTCACCTTCTTTCTACAGCTGTGATTCAAAATCAAGGTGAGGTGATAAGACAAAGAGGGTTGTGGGTGCTCAGTCTCCCCTAGGAATAACGCCCTCACTGCACTGTATGTGCCTGTGACATAGTGAATAATATGAAAGTAAATATGGAATGCAAAAAGTCTGGGGTGAAATTCAGCCCTGTGTAGAGAGTCGACACCGGGGCTATGTGCCCTTTAAATCCAGTTTAAGCCCTATTTTGAGGTTTTATGAGGTTTTTATTGACCTTGCAGTGCCCTCTGCACTGGGGTGGGGTTTTTTTTCTCCTAAGTAGATTTGCAAGTTTAATTATATTAACACTTTGTTCAGAATGAATACTATCATATTGAATCTTTACACTTCTAGTTTATGTAGATGATGAATGAACACCTGTCATATGCCTCCTGTATATTATATGGCTCAGCAGTTTCAACCACTCTACCTGTTTTAAATATAACTGCGTTTAGAAAGGTGGTATCGCTTTCTGTTTTGATAATTGCTGAGTGAGTCCTAACCATGTGGTTATATTGGATTCTCAGAAATGTTGTCAGGTGAGTAATTTCCTCGGTTCATGTTGTTTTATGATTTTAATCTTTTGGAAATGCTAGTCTGCATGAGCAGTACCTGTAAACTACTCTAACTTGGCTAATAATCATTGTTTCTCTCTAAGGCACTCTTTGGAACTTGTCATCCTATGAGCCCCTAAAGATGGTGATCATTAACCATGGCCTTCAGACACTGACAAATGAGGTGATTATCCCCCATTCTGGATGGGAGAGTGAGCCGAATGAGGACTCTAAGCCTCGGGATGCTGAATGGACCACGGTGTTCAAGAACACATCTGGCTGCTTGCGGTAAGATGGGAGCATGGATTGTGCTTCTGTTTATAGCATCTTAGCGTATGTTTAAAAAAGTGGTTTATTTACCCTGACTTTGAAATCAAATATCCTGCATCTCTTTTGCATAGGTGCACTTAAGAGCTCAATGTGGCAATATGGGAGGCTCTCGTTTTGCCACAGATTCTCTTGTACTAGAGCCTTGTAAGTGCTGACATTCTAGTCGCATTTGTGAGAGTGGTTGGTCATTTGTGTAAGATGGAACATTATATATATAAATGTTAACCTTTCCCTTAGTGGGGGCAATGCTTAGTAGAACGGTGACTTCCCAAGCTATATCCCAAGAAGAAAATATGCCATTGCAAGCATAGTCATAAGTGCTAGGAATCCAGCTTTAATCAGCTGTGCTGGGATCAATAGGCTGATTCTGGTCACTTGTCAAGTCCTTTCCTTAGCTGCCCATTTGAGAGGGTTTTTTATGACAAGTTTTCGAAATGATTCAGTTCTTTGAAGCTCTTCCTGCACAAGTGGACTTTTATTGCCAACTGGTGAGGAAATGCATGATATCAGTGTTAACACTTTTTTATTGATTTAAGCTAAATCTAGAAGACTTCTGATTCAGATTTATCTGCAAGCACCCCAGGTGAAGATATTGACTAACTTGATTTCAAATTGCAGCGAGTGAGGAGCTGTAGGATATATATTATGAACCTGTCAGAGATGCACATTCAATGTAATTCATAGGTGTTAGCTTTAGATACAGTTTGCCTGCTGAGCATTTAAGAACCAGTTTCCAGTAAAAAAAAAAAAAAAAAAAAAAAAAAAAGACCTTTTGATTAGGTGGTATTTGCATTTCTGAACTCCTCCACAACTGGACAGTGCGTGTTAGAACACAGGGTCTGAAAGAGCCCTCAGCACAGCCTGTGAAGATCTAAGGTACCGACATTCTGTATAGAGTGACTGACTTTCATTTTATATGTTTTTCCTTGAGGTTTTTGTAAATAGTCTATAAAAGATTAAACAGTGTATATACACTGTTTAATTCTTCAGTGTTATGGTGAGGTCTAATAGTTCAAACAAAACTAATAAAGATTCCATATTGCACCTTCTGGTGCACTGAAGTGTACTTCTGTCAGATTTCTACTGATGAATATATCTTCAGAAAGTTGGTTCATTTCCGTTCCTTGGGCTTGCAGTCTCTAAATTTTACTAACTATTCCCATGAGTAACTTCATGAATGCAGAAAGTAATGAAAAGTGTTCTGAAAGGGCCCATTACTGAACTTATTTGCAGTCCCACTGAAGATGGAGGTCCTTTGAGTAGGATCCAGACATCATAATTTTTCCTTAGCAGTGCCTCACTTTCTAATGGTTTTGCAAGAGGAAATTAGTTATGGTGAGGATAAAAGGATTATCTGAATAGTATGAGATTCTCTAATGATTGCAGACAAAAAACTGATTGTTAATAGATTAACATGATCCATGTCATAAATTATCTATTAGCACCCGCAATGCTCTGATCTGCTTGAATGTCTGCATTCCCGGTCTGTTTTTTTGTTGTTGTTTTTTTAAAATTAAGGTGCAGCTTTTGGAGGAAAAAGAACAAAAATTTTATTTACAGGACCCAGCTTTCTTCAGCATAATGAATGTGGGCATACAGAACTAGTGTCGTGTTAAAATCTGCTAGCTGCAGAATTCCACCTCACTTTTTAGATCACTAAAGTGATCCTGTTTTAAGAAATGACTTGAATTACATTGTGATGGCACTTGCTAATAAACATATGTGGTGCCTACTGCTGGAGCTGTGCATGCAAATCTATTGCAATCCTCATGTCTACAGTCTTTCTTCTGTCACTACTGGGGTAGGGGGGCCAATATCTGTCTGTCCTTTTTTTTTTTTTAATTCAGAGAGAGCTAGTCTTCAGAGAAAGTGGAGTATGTGCTCCAGAGAATTTGTTCAGGTAAATGGGGAAAAATTTGGAACCGTTAAAGAAGGCAATTTATCAATCTTTTTGTTTTATAAAATTGGTATTGGAATGCCTAGCCATTGTGTGAAGAGAGGAGAATTGTTGTGATAATATAACCATTTTTATCCCATTGCTATCTGGAGGCATTAAAGGAGAGGCAGGATGATCCATACATAGAGCAAAGGATTGGGTGTAAGGAGATGTGGGCTCTTTCCAGGTTCTGGGGTTCCCATTCTGTATTATGTGGGTAATGATACCTATCTTCTATAAAGTGCTATGAGATCCATGTGTAAAAAGGGCTAGATAAGAACAAAGTGTTCTAATGGGTGTTTGGAAATCTGTTGGCATCTTTAATAAAACACTCTGCAGCTCGTCATTAAATGTATCACCAACATAAGATGGCTAACGCCATCAATAAATTGTGTTGTTTTAGCTGGCTTATTCTTCAGTCATCTGTTTGACTTCCATGTTAAAGCCCCTTTGCCTGCTCTTGTGTTGAGGCAGCAGTTGGTCATAGAAATTCAATTTTGGTGAATGGAGCTAATTACAAACTGTAACACATCTACCATTTGCAAAAATACATGATCTGATTTGTACCTTGGAGGTTAGTCCTCTTGATCGTTTGCCAAGCCCACCTTGTCTTCTCTGCAGGTGATTCTGAAAGGAACACTGCACTGCTCTCTGAATAAAGAACTGAGAAATGAGCAACTATTTGGACTGAGTTTTTAAAAGTAATTAAGATCACGTGGGCTCAGCTGTGCCAGTGCACAGCATGCGTATTACACATGCACAGCTGCTTTCATTTCAGAATTTTTCAGGAATGTTAATGAAATTTACCAACAAGTGTGGGTGGCTTTGCATCAAACTCCTTGCTTCTCTATGAGAATTGCTGCTATGTTAGTCCATGCTTTTGCTGATGTTGTTTACCTCGCACTGATCCACAGATGGAGAGGCTGGGGGATTGGTGATATTACAAGGGATATTGTGCATGCTATGTGCATTGTGTGAGGGAGGAAGGGTACTATGGTTGAATACCAGTGTTTAGAGCTAGTGTCTCAGCTGAGATAGCTACACTGTCCCTGTGATTCCAGTGCTGGAGCTGCTTTTTATTTAGGCCTCGCAGCACATGGTACCTACTTCTAAGCTTAAAAAAAAAAAATAAGGCACCTTATGATTTAGTGCTAGATCTCCCATTCACCAAGCTGGCAGGAATGCTTAAATTAAGCTTGATGTTGATGTTAGCCAGGATTGCTGTAAGGAATTGTATTCAGCAATCCATTCCGTAACTGCTAAATCTAAGTCGGAGTTTAAGAAAACCCAAATGATGGTGCTAAGAAACCCGGGATATGATAACTGGCAACTTGAGACCAGTGAGAACTATAATGTCCCTTTCTGTCCAGAAGCATAAATAGAGAAGCCACTTGATATTAGTTTCACCAAAGTCCTGTCTCTTCCCTGCCATGAGTCACACAATTTCTGAACAGCCCATAACCAGATGAAACACTACTCTGAGCTACCAGGGAATACTCAAGATCTTGAATGCCAAGTAGGGACCAGAGGAAGACAGGGCTTCCTATCAACATTTGTTGACTTTGGAAACAGGTGTTTGTTGTTTTGGGGGGCTCTTTTACATTCATGGGGCAAGTTCATATTGTTTGTATCCCAATATTAGACTGAAATATGAACAGCATCTTCCATCCATCACCCTAATCCTAGCCACTCCACCTTGACTCTATATGCAACCTGCCAACAGTTACGTTTTCGAATGACGAGAAGGAAAACTTCAGATTTCATTTTGTTAATGCAAAATTTGACAGTTACAACACTGTGGCCAGTAACTGGGGTTGCTGCGTGCTGTCTATTTCACCAGGAAACTAGGTCAAATATTCATGAATTTGTGGAGATGATGCTGATTTTCAATTCTGTTTTGTTAATCTTCCTCTTGGTCCAAGGAATGATAATGGCCCCTTTCCTTGTCAAGCTTCACTTATTTGGTCAGATCCAATATCTGATTCCTGAGATAGGGGTGATCATCTGACAGATCAGAATAGTTGTAAGCCTTTTGATACTAATCGGGAAGTAGCACAAAATTTGGCAGTTCCTTTTCTCTCTCAACATGGCCACCAGGATAAGAGAGTGTTGAAAATCTGGGAATGCATGATGTGCTTAATTTTTTTCCAGGAGTGTTTTTGCTGGACTCTTGACCTTCAGAGGCTGTATCTCAAGTTTAAGGAATTTGAGTGTCACACAGGGTATATCTATATTATTAAAGTGCTGTTTGTGAATGAGTATCTCCAGCTTTCTTAAACAACATGCTTGATGATCTGAGCTGTAGAACACCGAAATAGAATACCAAACCATTGCGAGCCTCCCTCTTTGAGCAACTTCAGCCTGATTTGCCCATAAACCAGCAAACCACTGATTTGTTTCTGTCCTTTTCCTAGCTGCAGTAAACAATGTACAGCTCTCCTCCCCCAAAAAGTTGTTCTGAAACTATTCTGATATGTGGGGCTGGAGAATTGGGACTAGGAAGGAAGAAGGGAACTTGCCAATAGAATCCGTAATAAACACAGGTGGTTCTCTTATTTCACAGGTGGCTCTCTTATTATTTGGTGTGCAAATTTGATGTCCTCAAACTGATTTATTCTTTTAGGTGTGTGGAAAAGGAGATGTCTCTTTTTTAATTACTGTCTGTCTCTTTTTATTATTTAATTCCTGCCTGGATTTTCAATCCAGAAACATTTGCTTTTAAACTATACTATAATCCAGTTTAAATTATGTTCTGACTTGATGGATCTTAAAAAGGCCATTTAGCAATCCTTCCTTCAGCTTTGACTAAGACATTAAGGCTCATTAGAGAAAGGGTACACTTAATGGAATCATTCCAGGAGAGAGACGGAATTTAGGTTACCCTGCACTCGTTAACTCAGTGCCAGAGACTTTCTGTGTTTCTCCATGTTTGTGCTGAATTGTTTCTCTTTGGCTTGTTCAGATAATACACTGTTTGCTCTTGGTCAGGAGTAGAAATGTGAGACCTTTCGGTCAGAGAGGGCTGTCACAATCAGAATTCCTTTTCATTTCCTGTACAGTTATACATCATGACTCTGAGTCTTATAGAAGCAACCAGGCTTTTAACTGCTTTAAAAAATTTAATTAATACTGTGCTTAATTACCATTCCCCTCTATTGAATTACCATTCGTTCGCTCTTGCATCTTGCAGATTTTTTTCAGCTTTGAAGGGGGGAAAGGATAAAATTTAGTTCTTAAATTGCTGATTTTATAGCATGGATCTTGTGCTAAACTGACCTGCTGTCAACAAATATTTAAATTAGTTCCCTTGCATGCTAAATAGATGAAAAGTGCTACTTTTCCAGGTTACCATCTGCAGCTTTTCTTGTCAATCCTTCTACTGCATAGAGACTCCTGCTCACAAACAGCCCCAGGATTCAAATCCTGGCCATGGATTTTCAAGTGCATAAAGAGAGACCCTGCCTACTTGACTTGCACCAAAAAATGAATTCTCTGCAAAACAATCTTGCACAGAATGGCTGTTCACCATGAAGTTATGGAGGAAGGATGGTCCAGTGGTTAAAGCACTAGCCTGGGCTGTAGAAGATCCAGGTTTAGTTCCTACTCCACCACAAACATCCTGTATGGCCCTGGGCAAATCTAGTAGTGTCTTTCTGCCTCAGTTCCACATCTGTAAATGGGGATAAATAGGGAAGTACTCTGTCACATTAAAGATTGAGGCACTAGGATACTATGGTGATGGGGGCTGTGTAAGTACCCAAAGTAGGTAAATGTTAATAGCCCCCTCCTTTGGAATCAAAATACACAAACAAATATGGGAGTGTGTGTAAATAATACTCTAATCCTTGTACACTGTTTCAGATGGTGCTGAGAAAAAAGGGGTTCAGCAGAATGTCATAAGTTACTGTATTGTGGATATATTTTGTTCCAGGTGTATATTTAGTATGTGACAGTTTAACAGTCTTCCTTGAGAAGCCAGAACATGTTGTAGTACATGAAGCTTGCCCAGCAGAATTAATTCATTACCATTTGGACCAACAAGTGCAAGAGTAGTAGTAATATAGAATAAAATCTGTGAACCCTATACCATTGCCTTAACTTTTTCCTATACTCCTTTTCTTGGTGTGGGGAACATATTGAGCTACAAAGCTCTGTGGTGATCTCTAGTCTTCCACAGAGGGGAGTTAGGTCCAGCATGATGCTTTACAATGTGGATCTGTAGAAAAGCTCTGATCAGAGATCACTAGTTACCAAGTCACGGTGGCACTAATGAATAAGAAAGAGTTGGTTCTTTTCTCTCTCTACCTCTGCAAAAGGAAAACCCTGCTCCAATTGTTCTGTTGGAAAAGTAACAAGGATCATCCCCACTAAATGGGGAAGCTTGGCCTATACAGGTAATGTTGTATAATGAGGAGTTGGGATCAATTCAACTTGAGGTTTCCTGTATGGGAAAGCTAATGTGTAGCGATTTTGGAAACTAGGCTGTAGTGAGTATTCTCCTATCCCTTTGAGACCACTGTATAGCTTGGCTTTTGCTGCCTAGTGAAGTATGTTTTCACCAGGGGACAATCTAGAATGTGGTTGTCCTAACTAGTTATTTTATCTTATTTTTTGATTCGGGGAAGGATTCTTCTAAGATCACATCATTTCTCTTACTCACCCCCCACCCCCTGGGAGTTTGGCAACACTGCAGCATTGGCCACCTAAGGGGATAGGTGCTAGAATGTCACAGGAGGTTTGTCTTGCCAGAGGCTGAGCATGCTGTGTTCCCATTCCTGGCAGTGGGGGACCATGCTCAGTCACCCAGATGGCCCCATTCTGTTACTGTTTCCAGAGCCTGATGTCTCTGAATGTTGAATTCCAAGGAAGGAGGGGGAAAAAGCTATGTCACAATGCACCAGTTATACCCTCTGTGCCTATTAATGATTAATTTATATCTTTTCTCCAAAGAAAAGTGACTGGGAATTAGTTATCAAAATGAATTACTTTCAAGCTTTATCTGTCTTCCAATCCTGCAAGCATGATAATAAATACATGGTAACGGTAGCATTATATTTCCCCTGTCTGCCCTCCCACCTACATGAGGCAGAATTGAACTCAGACTGACAGAAGTGGAAAAGCAGCAAAGCATAAATCTTGGATTGGAGAGAGCTGGTTGCGTGAGCTTCTTCTAAATAGTTTTGTCTGGTGAAGGAAAGGGCACGGGAGGTGAGACATTGGGGAGATCACTGCAGTACTGTCAAGGTGCCATTGGCCTGTGTCAGGGGAACATTGAGTAATTTGCCTGTTGAAGCATGACAGGATAGAGAGAGTATTTAGATGAAGGTTTTCAGATGCAGGCTTTCTTAAAATGACAGTAAATTAATAATTAAGCTTAAGTAAGTAGCCTACATTTTATACAGAGAAACAACATTCCATAACTCCCCCCTGAGTGCTAGGAAAATCTCCAAGATGTTCCCCCTCTCTGAAATGGGATTCTCTGACAAAGCCCTTTGGATGATCTTTCTCCATGTATCACCCCATTCCCCTATACCACTATGACAGCATATTTCCGCTGGCATCCTTTTAGCCCAGGACAGGGCCTCTTTCAAAACACATCACTGCATTACAGTCACACAGAAGAGTGGTGTCTGAGTGACACAAAATGCCACTGAATTATTATGTCCCACGCCACTGTTGCCATCTCCTCATCTTCACACATGCTACTGACTGTGAGGCATTGGGTTAGTTGCCTGACCTTGCGTTTCAGTCAGTGTAGTACAAAATGGAGTTCAAAAAATATATATCAGACTTTGCTGAGAAGCAGGTACATTGTGACCTGCACTTTCCTCAGGGAAATAACTTCAAAAAGTGAGGAAAATTGAACTGACGACATTAAAACAACTTTTCCAGGCAACTTTCTCTTTAGGGACAGCAAACACTGAACAAACTTGAAAGAGGGTGAGGTTTATCTGTAGAGTGCATGTTCAAAAAACAACAATTAGACTCTTAAGGAAGTATAATAAAGAGGAGAAAGCTAAGGCAGTTTCTTAATTAGCTTATTGATGCTGTATAGGATCATAGCATATGGCTGTCCTGGGGCTTATATGAGTACAGTGTTTAATTCCTGCTAGTGAAGAGCTGTTAGAGTTCTGCCTGACAGTTCCTGATGTTTAGCTTGTAACAGAAATAAATTATGCATAGATTTTAGTAGCAGAGACATAGCCTAGTTACATGCAACCTTAATGCTTTACAACCGAGTCTAAGGTATAAATTAAAGTTGTACACTTGCTTATTGCCTTCTGTCATTTCCTTAGGAAGGAATTATAGGTCCCTTACCTCTTGGCTCTGAATGAGGGGAACTAGAAAATGTATGTCACCATGGTTTGACGAAAAGTGAGTTCACAACAAAACTCACCGATACCAACACTTTTGGAATGGGGTTGATGTAGAAAGTGGGCATAGTTTTACACTATTCTGTATACCTAATGGATACAGAGGCCTTCCCTTTTTACACAAAGTAATTCAGAGATTCTTTTCACATGGCAACAGACGCACATGGTAGGACAAGCAGAGCCTCTTATCTTTCTCTCAGAGCAAAAAATGGAAAAATAATTTTGAAGCTAAGCAGCCACCAGCCATTCCAGTATTCTCTTGCAGCATGTTTTGGAGCAGCTCAGTGTTATAGAAGAGCAAAACAAGGCTCCCACAACTAGGTCATATTAAAGGTAACCAGCAAATATTTTAAGTAGTACATGTATTTTTATGGGCTGAATGCCCCACATAGCAAAGGGCAAACCTCACAGCTGCAACTGAACTTTGTCCAGCTATGCTGGAAGGACAAGAGGCAGTGGATGTGGTTTAAATTAGGAGGCAACTTTATTATCTTGAATATATGGGAGTACCCAGCAAATAAATTGTACAGTGCAGGTTGTCGTCATTTCCAGAATCCTTTCCAGATACATGGGTGGCTGCTGTGAACCCTCCCTCTTTCCAGTCTGGTCCCAGCCATCCTGCTGCTGTAATCCTGCCCCACTCTCCCCTCGTATGAGGGTTAAGGGGCCTAGAAAGGAGGGTGGTTGACTCCCTGCCATACCAGATATAGGCACCTTGAACCCCCTTGAATTCCTCAGCAATTTTAATGGATGCTTCTTTTACCAATCAGTTTTATCAGATCATCTTATCCGTTCCATAATAAGTACCCGCACTGCACATCTGTCACAAGCTGTGACATTTATAGCCTAAGCCACTTGCCCCATCCCACCAGGTCCCAAAACCTCTTTGCCTTGGCCAATCTGGCAGTGAGGGAAAAATTCCTTCCCAGACCCCAAGAAAAGGGGTGACTATTGTAATGCCCATACATGGTCATGATGAAACCCAGTCCTTTAACTGCTTCTGAGGGTGGGAAGATGGGTGCTGCCAGGCCACTCAAGGTGAAAGAGGGCTTTATGCCCTGTGTAGTTCCTGTAAATACCCCCGCTCTTCTGCTTGGCTAGGGGAGTACCCCCGCCCCCACCCCCAGTCTAGCTGTGCAGCTTCCTGCTCCTCCCCAGTCAGCACTGGTAAAGTCTCTTTCCCCTTTTACTCCCCTGCTGTGAGCTGGAGAGGGTGGCCTTAAAGAGACAATGACCTCTTTCCTTCCAGCCTGCTGGAGGAGGACCCCATCAGTTATGTTAATAGGGCAAATACCCCTCTCTTCCATCCAGCCGGCCATTGGACCATTCATTTAAGGTGTGATGGCAACATTGTTAAACCATACTGCTGGTTATTCCATCCTTGGTTATCACGGGGAGCTCCTTAAATCAAAGAATTACGACTTGAGAGTGAGGAAGGCAACTGTGAGCTTTCTTGATTGTGTCTACACTACGTAGGTTTCTCCAGAGCACAGACTAAACTCCCTGTTACAGCTCTTGGCTGCTGTACAGCCGTTTGCCAGTATTTGACCGATTTAAAAAACAATATAGATTTTGAATAGATAAAAGGGCCTCTGCCACATAGGGCAGCCACTGCCGCTGAAGCTGTATTCTGTTGGGACTACCCCAGTATTTACGTGCTGCAGTGCCTCTGAAGTGGCTCTTCTCTTCCATTCCTGCCCACGCTGGATGGCTGTCCCCTGCCAGCCTTCCCCTTCAGAGACCTCCTGTTCTCACCCTTTGGCCTTAGGTTTCTTACCATCACCTGACTTCAGGCTGCTCAGATCCTGACCTTGCTGCCCTCTGCTACTATTGGGTAACCTTCTTTAATGTCAGTGACCTCTCCACTGCCAGCCAGTTCCCACTGGCTTCCTTGTGTCCTATGCCACCTCCGGCTGACTGACTCTGTCCTGCTCACCCTATCTGGTTCCAGGACCTCTTTTGCATCACAGGTTCCTTTTCACTTTCTTTGGGTTATTAGGATCCATAGTCCCTAAATCTCAGTTAAATTGCTTGGGATTCAATGAGGAGCGAAATGTGGAATTCATCACATCTCTGTCTGAAATGGGAAAAAAAGGGTTGGCTTGAAATGAGTTATGTGCTGAAGGTAGCACTTGCCATTTGGGACATTCTGCAATAAAAGTACACACAGAAATTCAGAACAATTTACTACATGTGTTCTTAATAATTACCGGTCATCTTTGGCAAACATCTGACAGGACTGTGGACTGGGATTGAGTCTCACAGCTGATGGGTGAAACAGGCAATACATTAAACCCAGCCTTGCAAAACAGTCATGGCAACTTATCAGCCCAGGCCTGGAACTTAGCCACCTATGTTGTGCTGGTAGAAGTAATGGAGCTAATGATGCATTCCTTACTAGTCAAGCAAGAAGAATTAAGCAAAACTAATTTAAGCTAAAATTGTTCAGAGAAGCAGAAAGACAGTAGCCTAAACTAGGTGGTGGTTGGCAGAATTCATGCATTGTCCCAGGCACAATGACGCCAAGGCTTCAACCCTTGTTCAGGTCTGGGTAATTCTTCCAAAAAAACAGTGCGACAAATGAGTGCCCCATATGCCATAGCTATGCCAAACCTAAGTATTCCTTGGAGTGCATCAAAAAAGAAAAACAATTTTTAACTTCACAAAAAATATCCTCTCCCCTCAGAGAGGTACGAGGGCACTTTAAACAAAGTATTTTTCATGACAGATGAACCAGCACTGAAGGACGATGGTGACTGTGTTATTCCCTAACATTCTGCTCTCATGCTTCTTGGACAGCTCTACATGATGACAAACGATACTGCTTTTCAGCAAGATGGCTGACACCAGCAGTCATTTTGGAAACAGGAGTTTTACTAAAACAGATTGTGTATTGGAACTCTCTGGTTACGTTCTCCAGACCCAACGAAGAGCTCTGTGAAGCTCAAATGCTTGTCCCTTCCACCAACAGAAGTTGAGCCGATATGTCCCCTACCTTGTGTCTCTGTAACCCTTTCGTCCCTACCTTTTCACGTGTTCCTGTTTAACTATCCTAAAACATGCTGCTTGCCCTGTGAACTTTCAGATTGCCAGGGGAGAATAAAAGAGGGGTTGCTGTTCTTCAAAACAACATTGATTTTTTTGCATTGAAAGAATACAAATTAAGTACCATGCATTTAACCTCTTTACAAATCTTGCTGTTGAGGATGATTTGTGTATGGCTCTGATAGCTGCACACCTATCCCAGAGGTGGTGAAAGTCAACCCTGTTACTGCAGACTTAAATGTTACATTGAGACTTGCATATCATATAGGGGCCTATGTGATTGTCATTACAGTAATATCTAAAGCAAGGATGGATTCCTCACATCCTCCTCATTTCTTTCTATAGTCTTTCATACCAGCAGACCAGATTCCTAATCTGATGAGTTTCCACTCTGATAGGTCTTTACTTTTATTTAACATTTACTCGGTGTTCCTCCATTTTGTTTTCCTAGGGAAAGGAGATATTTAAACAGCTATACAAATCTTCTTCCATTAGTCCTGCCTACAGATCAGTATGCAAGACTTTTGAGATGTGAGAGAGAATCCAGGTCACTTTCTCCTTCAGCGGAAAGGTGGGGGAGGGAGGGATGACAAATCCAGGTGTGAGATTCTGTACAGTACTGTTTCTGTGCTTTGCTGCTTTTAAATGAAATCAGTCATGCACTTATACTAATGCGTAAGGGATTCAATATTTTGCTGCTAGCAGAAGATTAGGATGCGTTCCTGGCTATGTGTGTCCTAAGAGCATCTTTATTTGTTCAGACTAATATTGTCCTTTGTGTATTCCAATATGGCTTGAAGGGATACTATGAATATTTTTGAAGTGTAATGTACATTTAAAGCTCTCTTATTTATACTACGGGAGCCCTCTTTTGAGGAGGACTGAAGAGCAGGAATCAACAAGAAGGCAGAGTTCCTTGTGCAATCAAAGAGATAAGTGAAGTGTTGAGGTTAAAATGACCAGTATCTCTGTGCAAAACTCTGAACATGAGAACTCCTCTCGGATCAAAGAGTTTAAGGAGATTCATAGCTTAGGGCTAGAAAGGACCATCAGATCATGTAGCCTGAGCTTAGGGTTGCCAGTTTTGGTTGGACATATTCCTGGAGGTTTCATCACATGACCTACTTTTTAATTAAAGATCAGTGTTTAATTCCTGGAAACTCCAGAGCAATCCTGGAGGGTTGGCAACCCTGTGTGAGCTCCTGTATAGCACAGACTGTAGAATTTCTGCCAGTTACAACTTGTATTGGGCCCAAGGAGACTCCTCACAAGATTTTAATAATTGGAGTTTCCCCCCCAAATATTTTCTTATTTTTTTAAAACCCGTTCTCATGCTGGTGAAAAGTTGCTGCATGAACAGCACTGGAGACGGAAGTCCCACAGAGATGCTAGAAGCGAGGATGCAGCCAGTCAGATATGTAGCAGCTGGATTCTCTTCACCAGGTAGTCATGCTGGCGTATAGAAGAAGCTGAAGTACCCATCCATTTGGACAGGCAGATTTATTTCATCTATAACAATATTTTCATCTATAACAATATTTTCCCCTTCATGCATTTTTGAAAAGTCACATGGGACTCGGAGCCTGATGCCTCAACCACAGAAAACCATCTCAGACTTCGCTGAGACCTCTGCTGAGCCCAGATACCATGGGCTAGATTCTCAGCTTGTGTATATCATCCTAGCTCTATCAAACTTAACAGACATACGCTGATTTGCCCCAGCCAAAGTTCCGGCCCCATATTTTATCCTGTTTCCTCTCTCATACCCCAGGAACACAAACTTCAATTCTCCTTTGATTAGAGATATAAAGGTATGTTTGTGTCTAAAAATGTGTGGGCAATGATCAATGAAAAGCATAACTCTGTACCTGTTACAAATCTGTTTGCCACATGTTGCGTACATGTCTGTTGCACACAGTTCGGAAATTTCTGGATCTGTAATCACTAAGCCCTGGTGAAGCTTCCTCTTCTTTCTCTGGAATGTTGCACTGTCCAGGCAGCCTACAAATCCTCTTTTATGTCTACTGGATACTGTGGAGTATTCATTAGTTTTTATCACTCTGTTGAAAGGAGGTAGTTTTAGAAGTTCTGTTCAGAGGCTTTCTTTTTGAGCAGAGATTGACTACCCTTTGATTTTATCCACATGGTATAAATCATTCGATGTATCAACATAAAGTATCAGTATAGAAGGTTAGCTGCACAACTTGCTTAGCAAAGAGCTGTGGGACTAAATCTCTGTACGTTTTGCTGAAAATGTACATTTGAGTGATGTGCATGGCGAAGAGGACAAGATATGAAGTAATAATCTCATGTTGGTTTCAAGTGACCCTCTTCCCTTTATAAGATGAGATATACAGTGAAAGGGGGAGAGGTATACATCAATATGATGATATGGGGGGTGGTATAACATAATTCTGTTACAGTTTCTGGCGTCTTAAACTATAACAACCACCAGAGTCCTCGAAGTATAATCCTATCAAAGGCATAACTGAGGTTGCAAGCCCTTTAGAGACTGGACTGGTGCAATGTTAAAGTGTAAGAAGTAGTGCACTCAAGTGCCTGCCCATTAGAGAGGATAGAGAATTGCAATTATGAGCTTAAAGATTGCTCCTTTAGCTTCTACCATGGTCTAGTCCCCTCAGTCATTTTCTTCTCCACGTTCAAATATCTCCTGAAGATATGCTTCTCCAATGACAGCGACAAGAAATTAGCCGACTGAGAATGACATGGTTGAGGGACACTTGGTGGTGAGCTGCCTCTGAAGAAGGGTGCAGAGGTAGGATGGATGTTTGTGAGGAAGTAAGGACAGGAGAGAAAGAGGAGGTAGAACTGGTGAGAGCAGAAGAGAAGCCAAGAGGAACTTTGCCTCTAGGGATTAGTGCTGAAGGCCATGCTACACAGAGGAAACTTTGATCTACACACTTGTGGATAGGGGCCATAAAGGTGGCATTTCCTCAACTTTCAGGCCTCCCTATCTCAATCCTGGAGTTGGCTGAGGAGCGTTTCAGCCCCAGTGCAAATTAACTCCTCAGGGCTGCTCTAACTTGCTCTGGTTTGGAAGGACCCCTATGAGCTGTTATACTGAGATTGCCAGAGCACATCATGTTTCAGCCCAGGCTCTTCCCTCCTCACCAAACCCCCCTGCTGAGGGGTCCAGCTGTGTGTGGTATAGTGCTGTCATCCAATCATTCCCCGATAAAAGGGGAATCCCCAGCTGCTTTTTATGTGCACTGCCTGAGCTGCACTGAGGGCACTTAGTGTAGGGAGGAATCTGGACTCTGTGGATTTAGTCTACTTATGAAGCTGTTGGTGCACTGTCCCCTTGGGAGCCAGGGATGTTTGCTGGGAGCTGGAAAAAACCCTGTTTCATGCCTACAACTGTGTTGTCCCTGGCTGTCTAACCCCCACAATGTGCAGAAACCCGGTGACCCAGCTGGGCACAGTCCCAAACACCAGATATCTACAAAAGCAGGTGTATCTCCATGACTTAGGTATAAATAGAGGACACATCCTGTCAATAGTGTTCCAGAAGGGAAGGTGGAATGTAACCAGTTGTAGTAACCTTGCTGTGTGCTAGTGATGACATTAAAACCCTGACACCTGGTGACGCTCAGTCCATTTTCGTTACAGCATTAATAATCTACTAATCTGATTCTTTTTATTTTATGTTTATCCCAGGATATTAGAGAGACAAGGTGGGGTCAGGTAATATCTTTTATTGGACCAACTTCTGTTGGGATGAGAGACAGACATTCCAGCTATATTCTGAAGAGCTTTGTGTAGCTCAGAAGTTTGTCTCTTTCATCCAACAGAAGTTGGTCCAGTAAAAGACCTTACCCACCTTCTTTCTTTTTATTTTAGTTTGTTACATGCTAATGTACTGTTGTGATATATGAGAATTTATTTTTAATGCAATTGTGTCTTAAATTTCAATACTTTAATTCATTAAGTCAAGGGACACAGAGGACTTCTAATATTGACAAGTTGAGTTTTTCTTTGTTGATGTATTTGCAAAATATATGTCTATGCTTGTCTACATTAATGTTAATCCTAAAATGTATAAATAAAAAGAAAAGGGAAATACAAAATCCCTAATGTTGCTGAGAGCTAAAGCCACAAAATACATGAAATGAACATTATTGTAAGTATGTATCATAAATGAGCC
This sequence comes from Lepidochelys kempii, assembly GCF_965140285.1. NCBI lineage: Eukaryota > Metazoa > Chordata > Testudines > Cheloniidae > Lepidochelys > Lepidochelys kempii. Next base: position 16,816,970 of record NC_136394.1, on the reverse strand, counting down.
ATTTAAAATTCTCTTCTGAATGGGTAATGAGAAGATGGGGGAGGGAAAAAATTCAGTGTGGAGTAATCTGATCATTTCTTCATTACAATTCAGTCAGTTTTCCTTAAGTTTAGAAATAAAAAGAATTAAAATATATAATAGGGGAATAGGAAATAGGACATGTAACTCCAGGTGGTCCATTCTCATTGTATATCTGCCACCCTTCAGCTTAACAAGTAGTTTTAATGTAGTTGAAAGCGGAGCATCTCTCAGCATAATTCTTATAACTGCTATAAGGTACCATAGAGAACTTGAATCCTAATTTCAGTTTCACAAAGTTAGAATTCACAGTTGGGCTCTTGATGCTATTGGATTAATACAAGAGGAGAAAATATACCATACAGAATGCTATTTTCCATGTATCCAATGAAAACTCGTCCGTGGTATTCACTTCTCCCACTCCTTATCGGCAGTTACCAGCTGAGATGTATGTTATTGTTTGAGAATAGGATTTATTTATCACTACATTTTACTTGCGTTCTAATTATAGAGAGTTAATATGCTATAACATGCAACTTACAATTAAATGTGTATTCATATTTTGAAAGGTCTCTGAGCAAATGTTTCCTTCTAGTTGTCTAACTAACATCTCAACGTGCCCATAAAGATGTGGAAAATGATTAATTTGTTAATTACATTGAACAATATTGGCAGTACTTAAACTTGAAGAAGAATTGGCTGAATAGTCCAAATGGAAAAGGGCAGTGATTTCATTATCTGGACTTTTGAGAGAGAACATTTTTTAATATGGGGTTGTGAAATTCAAAGACCCTGAAGCTGACACTTTGGCTTTGTTTCTATTGATATTAGTAATGTCTGTCTTTGGTGACAATGGAATGTACTCAAGCATGGTGCAGAAGCATTTTGCCATTTCATTCCCTTCAATTTCAGTGGAAGTAGGGAAGCTAAATTCCCTTGCAATGCTTGGAAAATTTAATGGTAATATGAAATTGGCAGGCACGAGCAGTTAGTTCTTTCAGTGTGTGAGATCCAGAAAAGATAGAGTCCCTGTCTCAAAGAGCTTTACAGTTCAAGAAATTGTCTTCACTGCACTGTTAGTTCAAAGTAGTATATTTGAGGAGCTGCATTCCAGATAAGAGCGGCCACACTGCAAAAGGTGACTTGAGCTATGCTCAAGTTACTGCCTATACACTTGTCACAATACTGACTTGAGCGGAGACACTTGCTTTCTGGGGGCATATCCCTTGGTTCTTTGCACCATTCCAAGCTGCTCCTTCCCCAACCTGTAGTGTAGTTCAGAAGAATGTTTGTTTGTCCGCTGTGGGCACACAGATTGTAGTATTTGCCCAGCAATTTATTACAGCGCACCATTTCCATTGATGGAAACATTTGCATCCAATGAAGTAGGCTGTAGCTCATGAAAGCTTATGCTCTAATAAATTGGTTAGTCTCTAAGGTGCCACAAGTCCTCCTTTTCTTTTTGCGGATACAGACTAACACGGCTGCTACTCTGAAATCCATTGATGGTGTTTGTCTGCACTCCGGTGGGAAGCCATGAATCCAGTTCTAAACGATGAGTTTTGCAAAATGCTGATCTTCATAGCATGGTCGTTTTGGACACACAAGCACCATATTGGGTACGAGATGCAGTGAAGCAGCCTTTCAGCAGTGGCTTGTCACCCTGAGAAGGTGGTGACGTGCTTTCCTGCGGCGAGCACGCAAGCTGTTTGCAGACATGATGCGGGAGTGGACACGCATAATGCAGACGTTCAGAACATAGAACAGCCATACTGGGTCAGACCAAAGGTCCATCTAGCCCAGTATCCTGTCTTCCGACAGTGGGCAATGCCAGATGCCCCAGAAGGAATGAACAGAACAGGTAATCATCAAGTGAGCCATCTCCTGTCACCCATTTCCAGCTTTTGGCAAACAGAGGCTAGGGACACCATCCCTGCCCATTCTGGCTAATAGCCATTGATGGACCTATTCTCCATGAACTTACCTAGTTCGTTTTTGCAGCCTGTTATAGTCATTGCCTTCACAACATCCTCTGGCAAAGAGTTCCTCAGGTTGACTGTGTGTTGTGTTGTGTTTGAAGAAATACTTCCTTTTGTTTGTTTTAAACCTGCTGCCTATCATTTGGTGATCCCTAGTTCTTGCCTCCTGGGAAGGAGTAAATAACACTTCCTTATTTACTTTCCCCACACCAGTCATGATTTCATGGACATCTATCATATCCCCCCTTAATCATCTCTTTTCCAAGCTGAAAAGTCCCAGTCTTATTAATCTCTGCTCATACGGAACCGTTCCATACCCCTCAGCATTTTTGCTGTCCTTTTCTGAACCTTTTCCAATTTCAGTATATCTTTTTTTTTTTTTTTTAAGATGGGGCAACCACATCTGTGCAATGTCCCTGTTCAGACCTGTGATTCTGACCTATGATCACAAGCACTGAGTGAATGATCGGGTAGCATGATCATGCTGCCAGAAGCTGCAGCTCATGGTAGCATGGCAGGGAGGTGATGGTAGAAGACTGAAGCTGGGCCTGAACCTGGGCTGGCTGTTCACCCACTTGCTGGCCATAATACCCAGCATGTGTTCGAACATATCCATTTGCTGCTGGTGCTCCTCACTTTGCTACTGGTGGACCTGCTGTCTCATGGGCAATGTGTTCAGCCACCATCTCCTCCCTCTCCAGCATCCTCTCAGCTGCAGTCTGGAATTGCCATTCCTGCTCTCGTGCCTTCCTCTGTAGCTCAGAGCAGAGGTCCAATCTTTTGCCAACGTCCCTACGCATCTCCATCAGAAGGTCCTCCCTTGTCCTCTTTCTGCTTCTCAGGTTCTGGCAGATGGGCCTGTAAAGGGAAACAAACAGTATGTCATTTTGCTTTTTTTCTTTTGTTTGTGACAGAAACATTACTTCCCCTAGACTATGCATCACAGCTAGGCAAAAGTTGCAACTTTATTCTCAGTCACATCTGCTCCATTTCATAACCCAACTTTCTCCTCTGAAGCTGCAGGATTCCAGGGTTGCTGGCCATCTTAACAATGGCAAGTGCTTTGCATCTATTCTTAAACCTAAACCTTAAAAATGTTTTGTGGAGGTGGGGGCAGGCCTGAGGCAGCAGAAGAGTACCAGTTAGGTTCTTCAGAGTGGTAGCCGTGTTAGTCTGTATCAGCAAAAACAACGAGGAGTCCTTGTGGCACCTTAGAGACTAACAAATTTATTTGGGCATAAGTTAAGTTCTTAACGCTTTCAGGCTGTGGTGGATTTGGAAGATATTAATTTACTGGAGATTTCTCAGTGGAAGAGAGAGCTCTGAAACAAAATCAATTATATAGGCCACAAAGCTGTTTTGCCATCTTGTGACTAGTCCAAATTAATGACTGATAGTGAAAAGTGAGCTACGAGGGAGGTTGTGCGAAGTTCGCCCTGCCTAGAAACTTGACAGAAAGACCAGTTGGATACCCTACTGTATGAGACATTCTACTGCATAATTCCACAGGAATGGAGTAAAATTTGAGCCAATATAAAGAACTACATGTAGAAGTAGACAAACTACCCCCCCAGCTGCTCCAAGCTCATCGTCAGAAGCAAGCTCCCCACAGACCAGGACACACGAAGTCAAAGTGGCACCAGACCCTACCAGACCAAGAGATGCAAAACCTGCAAACGTATATCTCCTCTGCTACAATGATCAATACACCGCACAATACACGTCTCAAGATTCATGGGTCCTACATATGCCTATCACAACATGTGCTGTACCTTAGCCAGTGCAATAAATGCTCCAATAACAACTATGTGGGTGAAACCAGACAATCGCTATGCTCTTGAATGGACTCTCACAGGAAAATGATAAAAGACGACAACACCGTGTCACCTGTGTGTGAACACTTTTTTTTCCCCACAAAGTGATCACTCTATATATGACCTATCGGTCCTCATCCTACAAGGAAATCTGCACAACACTTTCAAATGACGAGCCTGGGAGTTTAAATTCACATTATTGTTGGACACTAAAAATCATGGTCTTAGTAAAAACACTGGATTTATGGCTTATTACAACAATGTATAACCCACTAACCTCCCACTAATGAGAAGTGGGAGGACTTCAGTGTTTGAGTTCTATTCGAAGGCAGCAGAGAAAGGCCAGTGCACTGCAGACAGTGCAGGCTACTGCTTTGTTTCTGTGTAAACAAAAAAACTGTGTAAGTTTCTGCACACTAGTTTCACCTCTGCATTGACACTGGCATGATTAAGGGTTGAGACAAAAAAAGTCCTGGTATTGGAAGCAACTTCTTGTTTGTATGCACGAGAAACCATCAGCTCCGTAATTGTGCAGTTTTCAGCTTTATCACGTGCTTTTGACTAATCAGAGATCATGTAGTGAAAAATGCCTTTTTTAAAATTTTTACAGGTAGACTCTTGCTTCTGTTGGTGCAACTTAGTGCCAACGAAAGTGAAAATGTATAGAGTCTGATTAAATAAACCTTAGCCCTTTGTATTTCTGTTTAATCTTAATATCTGTTGTCTCATGAAACTAAAAACATGTTGTATGTGAAGAGACTTGTCTGCTTATTTTTTAATTCCTGTGGATTCATTGGAAATATGCTGCTACTCTGGAGTCTTTGGTTTGGGGATGATTGTAACTTTGCAAACTCCTCAGAAAAACCTCTACAAATGATCTGTCTGATTTAAGATGATAAAACTCACAGAAGAAACACTTCCAGCTTGTAGGCCCTGAAAGGTAGTGCTCTTACTTCAAATGAATTTAGCTGAGAAGGGATTAAGGGTTTGGCCTGTTCTGTGTAATAACTGGGATAAGTATTGTGCATGTAGCTGTGACACATGAGGTTTGAGCTGCAATGGAAGCCCAGAAGAATGAGCAGATCAAACTTCCTATAACCATCTAATCCAGTTTTCATTCAGAGTTGTTAATTTGCAGGTTTGTGGTCCATGCTTTTCAGACACTAGGCAAAGAATATCCCATGGTTTGTCAGACTTTCTCCAGCTGATCTGCTTTTCATTACCAGAAAACTCCCAGGGTTGATCCACATGTGCTGGGTTCTTCAAAAATATAACACAAAGCAGCGTAGATTTGACCTTTATTGTAAAGGTTACGGTGCTAAATGTTTCTTTTGCATTTGTTCTTTGTCAGGAATGTAAGTTCAGATGGCGCAGAAGCTCGCAGAAGACTAAGAGAGTGTGATGGCTTAGTGGACGCTCTCCTTCATGCTCTACAGTCTGCAGTAGGCAAGAAGGATACAGATAACAAGGTGATCTTGTGTATTACAATTTGGATGAGTGTTTGCATTTGTTGAGGGGTTGAGCTCTGACTTCACTAGAAGCTGAGTTTTATTTGCTCATGCAAAATAGGTCTGCATTTGTCTAAGGATATTCTGGAAGGATAATCTAGTTTCATAAATTGGGTCATCCGAGTGATACCATTGTTAGCTTGTCTGATATGAGTAAGGAATATTAGAGGTGGGGGAAGCAAGTGGAAAGATAATGCTACAGTAAATGCAATGGCATTTTATTATTATAATTATTCCTCAGTTATTTTATGTTAATGCCCTAAGTCAGAATTGGGGCCCCATTATGATGGGCTCTGTATAAAATATAACTAAGGAGACAGTCCCTACCCAAGGGAACTTGGTCTTGTTGAGACAATATTGTACATATTGTTTCGAGGCTAAATTCTGTTCTCATGCTGCTCCCACTGAAGTCAGCAAGTGTTGATTGCTCTCTAAGGGTACAACTTGGCCCATATGGTTTTACCACATCCCATAACATGTAAGTAACTTATGAGGCAGAAGGCCAAAAGCCTTCATGTACTTGAGAAGTCAGGGAATGTGGTAGAACTTTATTACTCTGAATGCTTTGTTGGTTATATAAAATGTCTTAGCTTTATATTTTTTTCAAACTAATGAGTCTCTGTCTGTATGAGACCTGCAGAAGCAAACTGCATTCGAAAGCTTTGTCACTTAATCACAGACCATTTTGTAAGTTGATTTTGAAACCACCTGATGTTTTCCTTTGCAGCCTACAGAGAACTGTTAAGGGTTAACTATTACTACAAGGTCTGCTTGTACTCCTATTGATTTCAATGCAAGCCCGAAGTTTGGGCCAGAGAAAGTTCAGTTAAATGGGTCTCTTGATGTAGGGGGGAAGGGTGTATCGGAAAAGGAAAATGTTTGATGATATAGTAACTGCCCAGTACATCTTTTATAGTCAATTTGAACTTCTGGTAAATCTATATTCTTTAAACAAGATCTGGTGGTATCTTTGATCAGAGAACCTGCATCTTGCATAGGTGCTATTTATGAAGAGTGTTAAATTTAAAACATTGGCTTAATAGAACCTTAAATTAAGGCTTATTTGATCAAATCCACTTAGAAAACTTCATTCTTCCCTCATGTAACATAAAACTTTGCAAATATGAGGGTGTGTTCGTTTTTTCTTCCAATTTAAATCTCTTCTAACAGTCTGTGGAGAACTGTGTGTGCATTATGCGAAACCTTTCATATCACGTCCACAAAGAGGTCCCAGGAGCCGACAAGTACCAAGAGCTGGATGCAAATCAACCTACCAGCACAGGAGGCTCTCAGAAGAAGAAAAAAGATGACGCTGGCTGCTTTGGAGGAAAGAAAGCTAAAGGTTTGTGTCATAGTGGTCTCATAATCAGGAGTGATTCTTGGAGTCACATCGATGTATTGCTGTGTATACCCGTGCTCCTGCAAGCAAGCTTGTGTAATTTTACTAACATAAGTAACTTCATTGGTGCCAACGGGACTATTCACATGAGTAGAGTTATACAGTTGCATGTTTTCGGACTCTGAGTCTGTTTGCGCAGGATTGGGGCATGTGTTGATCTTCCCTGTTCATTATTACTAAATATTTTAGGAACTATTCTCTCATTGATATGTATGTGTAACATCCATTTAACCATAGTGGTTATGTGCACTGAAGTATGACCAGCCCCCTCATGTCCACTGCTGGCGAAGGCTGATGTGTTTGGCGTCTCATCATGTGCCATTGTTGCCTCATGCATCAAATCCCCTGAAAGTTTCACATTAGTTCCATCCATCTTGCTCCACAGCATTTGCTGATTTATCTGGAAACAAGCCAAGTACACACTAATTTCCATGCATTGTTGTCCCGTCTCTGCCTGTTTCATATTTTTTAATCTATCACATTTTTTTTTAAAAAGCACAACGCCGTCACTCTTACATTCATTTAAATTGCAAATGTGATTCTGGTAGCTTTTAATTGTCAATCACTTTAGACCTGTTCTCTCCCTGTTGGGCACAAGTGTCACAAATATGTTGCATCTCAAGAGGGGATTAATAAAGTCTCAGTAAACCTCCTTTTTATCTTCCTTTCAAATACTGACACTCAACTTATATATTTTCTCATTAGTTTAGGAAATTCAACTTCCAGACTAAATTGCTAAAGTTTCCAAGTTGGGCACCCAGTTCTTTGTTTGTGTGTACTCAGATTACTATAGGTAGCCAAATACTGTTTGGGGTTTTTTTATGTTGATAATTGGCCAGGTATGGAATTGATCTAATTTGAGTCCACATATTTGAGGGCCCAAACCTGTGGTCCTAGGTTTAAAAATTTAGTCCCCCCACATATACTGAACTTAAATAGCTGGTGTCAAGTTGCTCTACTTCAGTGTACTACAGTAGTTATTATAGTATGTACATCAGTAACTACAGTCTGTCTTCAGCTTGACCTAATGTAATTTTAAATAAAAAAAAATAGGTCTTTAGCAATTTGAAAAACTCTTTGAGGAGGCAGAAAACATCACTTGCTTGGCCAGAACTTATACTGTGTATATGAGAAAAGGTAATATGATTTTCTTTACAAACAATTAACTTATGCGCACTTGGGCCATCTGCTCTCTCCATTTGTGGGTCCATATTATCCTGCCACTTGAGAGCAATGCCAATGGGGTGGAAGCATGTGAAAAATAAATCTGATGTGTGAAATATATTCCGTGTGTAGAGAGAGAGAGAGAGCGCATGACTGCTGAGCTCTAATGATTTTCATCTTGATGAGTGAAGAGTCTGAGGACTTCTAAATGACTGCTCTGCTCTTGTATGTCAGATGTCTGTCCACTTCCCATAGGACTGAGCCCTATATATGTTCTCTGTCTGTATATGGTTTCTGAATTTATCAGCCAAAAATTTTGGGGTTGTATTTTGGGGAAAATGGGGGCCAAAAGTGTGAGGGACATTGAGGACAAACTGCCATTGACTTGAGTGAGAGATGCAGATACTTGGTGGCCTCTCAATTTTGGCTCACAATGTTCAGCAGAAAATCCCAATTATTTTTCCCAAGCATGTTTTAGCACTTTTCCCATGCAGCTCTCAGCTGTAAAAATTCGTGCTGTTTTCTAGGATGGAATTGACTAGTAGCAATGCAGAGCTCCCAGCTGCTGATGTGCAGATCAGAAGGGTTGAGAGGGACAGGCAGGCTTAGTATAAAAAAACCCAACCCATTAGTAAGTCTGCTTTTTAAAACATAAATAAAATAATCCTTCTCTTACTTCTAAATTTCTATGAAAATCTAGACTAAAAATTCCTTACTCTTCTCGGTCTAGCACTTGAAAATAGGTCATTTCTTTTGTCTTTTTTTTTAATCTTGTGATGTTTTGTTGTTTTATTTCATGGTCATTGATCATAGCATTTCAAACACCTCTGCCAAGGGCTAGTCTGCCTCCTTTCCCCCCCACTACCTTCAGCGTTTTTGGAAATAACTAAAAAGAAAAAGAACCTTCAGGGGAAAAAACACTCTTTCAGCAGGAACAAGAGGGAGGGGGAAAGTGGGAAGTGTTTTTATTAGTGAGAGTTAGAGCAGCCCTGTAAATTGATTCTGTGCTGTGAAATTCTGCCTCTTTGTGATTGTTCCTTTGTATCTTCTTCCTTCCTATAAACTTTTGTTTTTCCTTTACTGCTTTTCTGGTAATTAGAGGAGTGGTTCAATCAAGGTGAGTCCTTCCAGTACTCTCTTTCCAATATTGCCATAATCTCCTTCCTTCACCTTTTACATGCAAGGATTAGAGGTGGCACAGTGGCCTCACTGACCCAACACGTTCAATACAGGGGTTCTGCTGCTGTCACTTGAAGATCTCTTAGGTGCATGCCAACTGTCCATCTGATGAAGGGGCTATTTCCAGTCTTGTTGGTGCTATTTGGAAGGGGCCACTCTCAGTAAAGAATACAGGGCCATACTCATCTAAAGTTTAAGCCCACTAAATGCATGGAATTGCACTTGGGAATTTGGCCCTATATGCATGTGCTAAGGGATCAGGTAAATGCATATGGCTAAATTTTGCTCACCAAGGATAGTGAGAGACATAGTCTAGTGGTCGAATGTGGGAGTGGGTGCCAGAAATTCCTGTTCTAATCCCAGCTCTTTACTAGCTCCATTTGTCATCCTAGGCAAATCATTTAACCGCATGTTTCCCCCTCTGCAGAATGAGGATAATGCTTACCTCCCTCACCTGTTACTTTTGAGGGTTCATTAGTTCGTACAGTGGCTTGAAGATGAAAAGGGCTGTTGTTTATTGCCATTGATTTGATAGTGGCTGCTGGAATGGGATAGGTTTCAGGTGATGACGAATGATTGCTGCTGGCACAGTGGATTGAAGAAGGCTAGGGTGAAAAGCCAGTGGTGGTCTGCAATGTCATTAGGGAGACCCTGCTTTCTAGCTTCCCACTAATCAGGCCCTGGAACAGGAGTGTTGCTAAGGTGGCACTCCGCCTCTGGGAGGAGCAAATGCCTCATGTCACTTAACTGGGCATTTTTCTAGCTGATGAATTAGCAGCATGTTATTAACTGGCCCTTACAGGGCTCTTTCCCTTTCAGTTCTTCTCACCCAGAAAGATGATGGTTGGGGATTTTGTCCTTGAGGAAAGTATGGTGTAAAATGGAAGGGGGACATGGGATATCCTTTGGGCTTTTTGAGGGAAGCATAGGACTGTTGTGGGAAGAACACTGAAATATTAGTTGTAAATAACACAGGGTCACATCCTGAAGGCCTTACCAACTTTTTAGAAAGCATTTGACCCAGTAAGGATGACAGTACATGAGCCAGAGTAATGTTTTTGATAAGTCCTTATGAGAAGGAAGAAGCTTTAATTTCACATTTTTATATGTAGACCATGTATTACACAAGCAACTTTCTTGCCAGGCTACTTTCCCACACCAGAACACTGTGTGAGCTCTGATAGCCCGGCCCCATAAAACAGGCCTCTCAGCAGCTGCCTGTCTTTTGGCGAGGTTCTGAGCTGGGCTTCAGATCTGGTAATATCATCTTTCTTCTTCTGCGTGTCGGGCAGGAAGGGAAAAAAATCCATAAGCACAAACTTTGCACTTTAAAACTTTTTGTTGTCATCTGCCAGTGGAATCATTAAGCATCGCTGTGCTCCATGACTGTCACCGCAGGAGTGGCTGAATTTGTCAGGGGCTTAGGGCTGAACTTTTGTAGGACAGGGCGATCTTGCATTGTAAATTGTGTGTGACATCGGATAGGGAAGAGATTCATGTCACCCAATTTTGTAATTATGATAAAATTATGATTGGATATTCAAAATTTGTAAATTTAATCCATTTTTACAAGTGCCCGCCCTCTCATGTGGGTGCTGTAGAAACCAATTTAAACCAATACAACTCAATGGTTCAAAAAAGCCATAATTCTGTGAACCTTCCCATCCTCACGCAGACTTCTCTTGGCTCCTCCCCTACATCACAGACTTCTCCTTCCTAATCCGCTCCTCCCCATAGGAAAAACCCTGGACATTTAGGTGTCTTGTAACATGATCTGCAGTTTCCCAACCCAGGCACTTGGTGGACCAACGGGGAAAAGTACTCACTGAGGACTCTCCTCACTGAGAAAATAATGCTTTCCCTTTAAACTGCCAGCTGGTTACAACTGCTGTCCTATCACATGAAAAGAGAAGCTGTTTCTCATGTGACCATGAGGCAAACCACTGAGGGCTTCATAGGTGAAAGCCAGCACCTATACCTTGCCCAGAAATTGAACGGCTGTCAGTGAGGATCACAGAGGACAGGTAGAATGCTTTTTGTATGTGAAATACTGCTTAATAAACAGGCAGCTGCACTCTGCAGCCTAAAATAGGCTTTGTGTCACCTGCGTAAACTGGGTCTTCAGAGATTATGCACAAGACTATCTTGTTTGAATTTAATTAACAATTTAGTTGATGATGCACAAGAAGAGGAATCTAGCTCATTTTCTTACCGCGCTAACTCGGCAGGGCTAACAGCAATAACAAAACCAAACCGTATTTTAAAGTAAATAGATAGGGCTTTGGACAGATCTGTTCAGTAAGGTGCCGCTTTTAACAAGCTTATTTTCAGAGTAGAACTGCCCTGAGTTTGAAACTTGCCAGTGCTAGGGACACAAAACTTAATGGCCTGCAGTAAAATTACCCAAACTAAATTCTATAGATAAAATGGAGGCAAGTTCCTCTGTCTTCATTTAGAGCTTTTCTTTTCCCAACACTAATTTTAAGCCACCCTCCCTTCACTATCCCACTTTTCCTCTGTCTTGGGATTTTTCTTAGCTCTGAGCAGTGACAAGCAGAGCAGGGTTCTCAGCTGAACAGCCAGGTTTGACTGTCACCATAAAAAGTAGCATCCTATCATAATGCCTGACATTTTGTCTTCCTCTGTGTGTCACTAGCTCCCCAAGCAACATATGACTGAGTTTTTTGCATGGCCCAAGAATTGGAGTGAGAGTTTAGGGCTATCACGAATTCCCATCCCTCATTCTGGCAAAGGGATTTTTCAAAAGGAGTGGAACAAACTGTGGTGGTATGAACTTTTGGCAAACAAGAAAACGGGACTTTGTGGTCTGGTACAACTAAGAAAACATGCTTTTCAAACCAACAGAGCTTTAGATGCATGTTTCCAGTGTCTGATAAAGAACAGAAGGGGTAGCCATATTGCACTGGTGTAGGGGCAAACTGTAGTCTTGAGATGAATTTGGTTGGCAGTTGTCACGTTGGTAAAGGTTTTTTAAGAATCTGATCCAGTTACATTGAAGTAAATTGAAGGGCTCCCACTACTCCAGGGGAAGGCGGAACCAGCCGTAAATGGTTTGGGAGCAGTTTGTTTATTTTGGAGCGAAAAATATTGACAAGCTAGTGATGCTTCTTGCATTTCAGACTCGTAGGTCTTTCCCATCTCATGACCAAGTCCTACAACACAGCCAGATTGCTCACTACATTATATTTTCAAGTGCTTTATCCTGTATATTTTTAAATGTCTCAAGTGGTGCAACTTCCAACCCTTCATGTGGGAGATTATTCTGCAGTCAGTAGATGCACTGCTAGCTTGCTTAAATGGGGGTGTTCTGAACTTCATCCCATTGCTCCTAGTTAAACCCCTTTGTACCATCCTAAATAATTCCTTTCCCATCTTGATTATTGTGCAATGTGAAAAGTATGCGATTGCCCCCACACTTAGTTGTTAACCAGAGCTAAACTGTAAATATTGTAGTAATTCTTCATTAAGCCCTCCAGCCTTTTGCTCTTCCTTTAAAGTCTCTCTCTAATCTGTCAATGCTTTTCTGATAGTAAGGAACCCTGAAGTCAACACAATATCAAGGTGTGGTTGCCCCAGAGCAGACTGTTTCCTCCTCCCTCTTAGTAGGGGGAAAATGGTGAAAATTAAATCATCCTTCCCCACCTTATCTCCCCACTTGTTATTTTTGGAACAAATTGATAAATTAAACGAGGGTGGGCAAACTATGGCCTGTGGGATTGCCACGCCGCCAGCCCCCCAGCCACTCCCGGAAGCAGCCGGCACCAAGTCCCTGGGGGAGGGGGAGCGGAGGGCTACACGCGCTGCCATCACCTTCCCCTAAGCTCCCATTGCCTGCGGTTCCCCAGAGGCCGCAGGGACATAGTGCCAGTCACTTCCGGGAGTGGCGCGGGGCCAGGGCAGGCAGGCAAGGAGCCGGCCCTGGCCCCGGTGAATGCCGCTGCCACTCCAGAGCCTCTCCAGGTAAGAGGCGCTGGGCCGGAGCCTGCACCCCAAACCCCTCCTACACCCCACACCCCAACTCCCTGCCCTGAGCCTCCTCCCACACTTCTCCCTGCACCCCTGCCCTGAGCCAAATCCCACACTCCGCATCCCCTCCTGCACCCCAGTCCCCTTCCCTGAGCCCCCTCATACACTCCACACCCCTCCTCTGCCCGAGCCCCTTCCTGTACACTGCACCCCTCCCACACTCCACACTCCCGCCCACACCCCAACCCCTGCCCCAGGCCTACATTCATGGCCCTGCATGCAATTTCCCCACTCAGATGTGTCCCTCAGGCCAGAAAGTTTGCCCACCCCTGAATTAAACAGTACTAAGTCACCAGGATCAGATGGAATTCACCCAAGGGTTCTGAAGGAACTCAGGTATGAAACTGCAGAACTATTAACAGTGGTACATAGCCTATTGTTTAAATCAGCTTCTGTACCAGATGACTAGAGGTTAGCTAATGTGATGCCAATTTTTTAAAAAGGCTCCAGAGGCGACCCTGGCTACTGCAGGCCACTAGTAAGCCCAACATCTGAACCAGGTAAAATGGTTGAAACTATAGTAAAGAACAGAATTATCAGACACACAGAAGAATGCAATGTGTTGGGGAAGAGTCAGCATGGCTTTTGTAAAGGGAAATCCTGCCACTTCAATCTATTAGAATTCTTTTGAGGAGTCTACAAACGTGGACAAGGCTGATCCAGTAGATAGTTTACTAGGACTTTCTGAAAGCCTTTGACAAGGTCCCTCAGCAAAGGCTCTTAAGCAAAGTAAGCAGTCATGGGATAAGAGGGACGGTCTTCTCATGGATCAGTAACTGATTAAAAGACAGGAAACAAAAGGAATAGATGGTCAGTTTTCAGAATGGAAAGAGGCAAATAGCTGTGTCCACCAGGGATCTATACTGGGACCAGTGGTGGTCAACATATTCATAAATTGTCTGGAAAAAGGGGTAAACAGTGAGGTGGCAAGATGTGCAAATGATACAGAAGTACTCAAGATAGTTAAGCCCAAAACAAACTGTGAAGAGTTACAAAGAGATCTAACAAAACTGGATGATTGGGCAACAAAATGGCACATGAAATTCAATGCTGATAAATGCAAAGTAATGCACAGTGGAAAACATAATTGCAACTATACATACAGAATGATGGGGTCTAAATTAGCTGTTACCACTCAAGAAAGAGATCTTGGAGTCATTGTGGATAGTTCTCTGAAAACATCTGCTCAATGTGCAGCAGCAGCCAAAAAAAAACAAAAACTAGCAATGTTAGGAACCATTATGAAAGGGATAGATAATAAGACAAATATTATAATACCCTACAGTGGAACCTAAGATTTACAAACACCTCAGGAATGGAGGTGGTTTGTAACTCTGACCAAAATGTTACGGTTGGTCTTTCAAAAGTTTACAACTGAACGTTGACTTAATACAGCTTGGAAACTTTAGTATGCAGAAGAAACCTTTTAACCATCTTAATTTAAATGAGACAAGCACAGAAACTGTTTCCTTACCTTGTCAAATCTTTTTTTAAACTTTCTCTTGATTTTTTTAAACAGTTTGGTTTTACATAGTACTGCACTGTATTTGCTTGCTTTGTTTGCGTGTGTGTATGTGTGTGTCTCTGCTGCTGTCTGATTGCATAATTCTGGTTCCAAATGAGGGGTGTAGTTGACCAGTCAGTTCGCAACTCTGAGGTTCTACTGTGTATAAATCCTTGGTATATCCACACCTTGACTACTGTGTGCAGTTCTGATCATCCCATCTCAAAAAAGATACATTAGAATTGGAAAAAGTACAGAGACGGGCAACAAAAATGATTAGGGGGATGAAACAGCTTTCATATTAAAAAGACTGGAACTATTCAGCTTGGAAAAGAGACGACTAAGGGGGGAAGCGATAGTGGTCTATAAAATCATGACGGGTGCAGAGAAAGTGAATAAGGAAATGCTATTTTCCCCTTAACATAACACAAGAATGAGGAGTCACCCAATGAAATTCATAGGCAACAGGTTTAAAATAAACACAAGGAAGTACTGCTTCACACAGCATACAGCAAACCTGTGGAACTCGTGGCCAGGGGATGTTGTGAAGGCCAAAACTGCAGCTGGGTTCAAAAAAGAATTTGGTAAATTCATGGAGGGTAGGTCCATCAATGGCTATAGTCTGGGTGTCCTAAGCCTCTGATTGCCAGATGCTGGGACTGGATGCTGGGGGATGGATCACTTGATAATTTTCCTGTTCTGTTTATTTCCTCTGAAGCACTTGTCATTGGCCACAGTTGGAAGACAGGATACTGGGCTATATGGACCATTGGTCTGATCCAGTATGGCCATTCTTAGGTTCTGTTTTCAGAGCCCCTAATTCAAAGCCTGAATTCATGCATGCACCAGCAAGCCCATTTTTACATGGGTTTTGTCAAAATGTCCAGCGTGCTACTTTCTGCTAAATTAAACTTCCTTTAAATTAAAGTTAATGTAATGGTACGAATCTGTCCACATCCCTTAGCCAAGTGTTTAAAGCACAAAATCATTTCCCTTGGTTTCTAATAAGCAGCTAAAATTACACTGTGTTAACTGAAGGGCAGTTTGAGGTTATTTGCTGTCCTCTTTGCGATATATTAAATCCAGGCCTTCCTGCAGAACCATTTAAGCAAATAGCACTAAAAAGGGGGCCCATTCTGTTTCTCTCTGAACCTCATCCTTGTTCCAATGTATAGCTGTTCACAGTGAATCTAGTAGTCAAGATGTATCTTCTACTAAAAAACAGAGAGAGAGCCTCATGCAGCTGGAAGACATGAGGCAAGAATTTTTGTCTACATTGTTTATAAGGGCACAATACACTGGATTTATGAGTGAGGAAAATAACTTGACAATGAAGCTAAGTGGCCTGAATTTCAGAGGAGTTGAGCCACCCACAAGACTCACTGAATTGAAGGGAACTGCAGATAGTCAGAATCTTTGTAAATCAAGCCAGGAGGTGTGCAGTTTTGTACCTAAATTGCTCATACAGACACAATGGCTACGCATGTGGATTGAAGGCTGAATATATACAAATGAAGATTTTATTGTTTGTTCTGGTACTGTTACCACCTCTCATACTGTAGATGCACAGTACAGTAACTGTTCTATCCATACACTGAAACCCTTTGTCATTTATTGTCCTATTTTATGTACAGGAAAGAAAAATGGAGATCTGGACAGGAACTTTGATACACTTGATTTGCCCAAACGGTCTGAAGCAGCAAAAGGTAATGCACTAATCTGGGTATGTGCTCTTGAAAATAAGGAAAATGGGAGGTTGGGACTTTTAAAAGGACTTGCAAAATGAGCAGCATACAGTGCTTATACCTTGATTGCGTACTCAGTTGAAATAATAGTTGCATGTCATGTGCTGCTTCTCTTCCCATGTACAATACTTGACTACTCGTTTTGTGAGTGGATCCCATGTTTTTTCCCTGGATGGAGGTGCTTTCACCCAACCCTAAACCTAATCTGCCCCCATTATCTCCTGTGGCCAGTTTAATCAATAGAAACCTACATAAGAACGGCCATACTGGGTCAGACAAAAGGTCCGTCTAGCCCAGTGTCCTGTTTTCTGACAGTGGCCAATGCCCCAAACGGAACGAACACAACAGGGAATCCATTCCCTGTTGCTCATTCCCAGCCCCTAACCTCTGTTTGCCAGAAGCTGGGAATGGAAGACAGGGGATGGATCACTTGATGATTACCTGTTCTGTTCATTCCCACTGGGGCACCTCGCATTGGGCACTGCTGGAAGACAGAATACTGGGCTAGATGGACCTTTCGTATGACCCAGTATGGCTGTTTTAATGTAGATTTCTATTGATTAAACTGGCCACGGGAGATAATGGGGGCAGATTAAGCCTAGGGTTGGGTGAAAGTGCCTCTATCCAGGGACAAAACATGGGATCGGCTCACAAAACACAATTTTGCACTTTCTCCACAATAGACACGAGCATAGGGTGTTGTGTAGAGAAGAAGACATAAGAGGTTATTTACAAGAGCTCTCCTCTTCTCTTCTCCACTTTCCTCACAATCCGCTTTTCAATGGCAGCTTTATAGTTCCCCACTAGTTCGCATTAGTTTAGGTCTTTTGGGGGTTTTATGTCATCCACGGCTGGTTGACCTTGATATCCCCTGATAATGGTAATGGTAATTTCCCCTGCTACAGTCAGCAGCCCCTGTAGCTTTTCAGAGCATCCAGAGACTGGAGGTCCAGACAGATTTTGATGGATTGTGCTCTGGCTTTTTTTGGTGTTGTGTGTGTTTCAGCTGTTGGGAGAAGTGAAATCTCTTCACAAACATTTGGTGCGTAGTACTGTTTTCAGTGGTAATTTAGGGGATAATTTGGGGATCTCCTGTGATTTTTGCTGCATACTGCAATTTTTTGCAAATCTCAAGCTTTCATTTAAAATAAAAATGTTTTTCCATTGCAAAGATACAGCCTTTGCCATACAAACTGATGCAGTGCTGCCCTGTTAACTCTGCCCTGCAGAAAACTCTCTTCTGTGAACACCATTCACCTAAATGAGATGTGACTATCAAGATCTAAGTGGGTCTAAATGGGAAAAAAATTAATACACACAAGCATTTTTCTCTTTTTCCTTTTCCTTTTTTAAATAAAGAAAATAAGGTGAGGAAAATGAATGAAAGAAAATGTTTGCCTCCCTATCCACAGTATAAACTCTACATGCAATGTGTGGGAGCTATGTGGCCTAGTGGATAGAGCACTGAATTGGGACTCGGGATACCTCAGGCATGGGTCAGTTGCTGGAAGATTCTCTGCACCTTGTAGTCTTTAAACCATGATTTGAGGACTTCAATAGCTCAGACATAAGTTAGGGGTTTGTTACAGGAGTGGGTGGGTGAGATTCTGTGGCCTGCATTGTGCAGGAGGTCAGACTAGACAAACATAATGGTCCCTTCTGACCTTAAAGTTTATGATTCTATTGCCAGCTCCACCACTGACCTGCTGGGTGACCTTGAGCAAGTCACATCTCCTCTCTGTGCCCCAGTTTCCCCGTCTGTAAAACGGGGATACTGCTACTGACCTCCTTTATGAAGCACCTTGAGAGCTATCGAAGCTTCATATAAGATTAGGGTGGTGGTGTTATATATAGTTAAACACTTAAATTTTTAACTAGGAATCAAGTATTTTATGGGGAATGAGACTGAGTTATTTATGAACTGATCTATTGGCCTCAGTCTATATACTGGTTTAATATAGACACAGGTTGGCTCTCTTTGCGAAGGAAACTGTGGCTGTATCTTGTTAGACTTGTGCTTCAGTACCAGTTTTGAGCTGGGTCTAATCATGCAAGATACTCAGCGCTCCTGGAAGATGCAAAGAGCCTTCATACACTTACTGATTACGGGCTGGGCCTAGGGGTTTGGTTGCAGAGCAGAGAGGCCTTTTAAGGATAAAAATTTTAGGCTGGGCCTGAAATATGTTCTAGGTGGCGTTGTTTTTTGTAAGTGCTTAAATGAGCACTTTACTTTTTGGACAAATGGGCTTGATAACTACTTGTTAGAGGATTGAGAAAGCCAAAGTAAAAAACGGAAAGTAGAACAAACTTTACATGCATAAGGCAGGCCTCAGCCCTTTAATTTACTGCTAAATGTGGTTGCAATGTGGGTGCCAGGCGGAGAAAAATGGACACACACAAGATTTCTACAGAGACATGCATCTTGTGCAAACATTCTATTTTTTTTAAAAAAAAAAAAAAGCTGGGCGTGGACTTTGCTGACAGTGTTTTGTGGATGTTCCTGCTGGGAATCACGACTATGTCTCGTTGCCTGTGCAGTGTTGTAGCTGTGTTGGTCCCAGGATATTAGAGAAACAAGATGGGTGAGGTAATATCTTTTATTGGACCAACTTCTGTCCAATAAAAGATATTATCTCACCCACCTTGTCTCCCTAATCTCCTTGCCTATGCAGCTAGGCTGCTAAGATTACATGCTGTTCAAGAGGTTTTCTTTGATAATTTTGAGGAACCCAAATTTAATCTATATGGATAATGCTAGTCTGACTCTATATCACATACTAGATTAGGTCAAAAGATTAATCCCATCAGCATTTTGATGGATGATACCTCTTGGGAAAAGAGGGACAGGAAAAACCATTTACTGAAGTGTACTTGAGGAGGAAAAGCAAATTAACATTTATGACTTTTTTTTCCCCCTACAAGAAGCTTCCTGCAAAACAGCCAGTTTACCCAATAGTTCCTGGGTCCTGACAGTTCTAACAAGATTGCTGCTATTTTGAATTGTTCAGAAAGATCAGCAAAATAAAATTGCAGTTTCAAAACAGTTTAACAGCTCAGGTCAGATCCGGGCCCTGGAGCATAATTGACTCTGATGAAATCACCTTTCAGCTGAGGCAGAATCTCCTTCTGAAGATTGAAAAATCATGCAAGTTTTAATGATCAGATGCGTTTGGTTTGAGTGACACAATGAAGTGCTTTTTCAAAAACCAACAATTATAGATTAGTCTGTTTCATGGATTATTTAAGCCATATTAAAGTGAGTTTTCTGCAGGACTCTTTGAGCAAACGAAACTACAGTTGCTGTAAGAGCTGTTCATGCCGTGCAGCAAATGAACACAGCGGTAGTTAACAGACTGTTGGGAGGCAGTGCTGTTTTCTGAATCTTAAAGTCAACTTCCCTAGGGTTCATTGGGCAAGCTAAAGAACAGCCTTAAAAACCGCTGGTCACGATTCCCTTATAGCAGGGGTTCGCAACTTTTTTCATTTTGAGCCACCCCCACAACATACTATAAAAGCCAGGGCCAGCATTAGGGGGTAGCAAGCAGGGCAATTGCCTGGGGCCCCATGCCACAGCAGGCACCATGAAGCTAAGTTGCTCAGGCTTCTGCTTCAGCCCCATGCAGTGGGGCTTCGGCTTTCTGTCCTGGGCCCCAGCGACTCTAACACTGGTCCTGCTTGGTGGACCCCTGAAACCTGCTCGCGGGCCCCCCAGGAGCCCCAGACTCCTGGTTGAGAACCGCTGCCTTATAGAAATGTGTCATAAATGTGATCATTGGGTTTAGTTGATCCAGTGTTCATGTTGGCTTTAAGAAACTGTCAATTAGAGAAGGAGCTGTCCTATTTGCCAATATCTCTAGAAAGCTAAATTGGCATCCACAGGACCTTAATCACAAATCTCTGCCTAATAAACAGCTGAATGTGTTTAAATGGGAATAGCCATAGCTTTTGGCACCTTTTCTTCAGTGTCCGGTCAAGACAACCTATAAACAAGTTAGTGTATTGAAAAAAGAGAAGCAGGTTTGGGGTGACTGCCTGGCTTTATGTTCATTTATTCTGCCCAGAGATAACTCATTTGGTTGCCATGTGGAATAGAACTGGTGATATAATGCAATTTTTCAAGCAAGGATCTAGTGTCTTAAAAATGTGAGCTGCTTTTCGCCAATGGCTGTTCGTTTTTAAATGCAAGGACAGAGTTTGCCTAGCCTTGGTGCTCATTGAACACCTGTGACCTTTCCCTGCCACGCTCTCTGGCAGGAAAACACTTCCGGCTTAAGGCTGCTTATTTGTGGAGAAATCCGTTAATATGGTGTGGGACAGTGCACAGTGTTTTCAGAAATGGTCCCATCTAATAGAAAAAGTCTTTTGTGGCATTGTCCAGAGTGCTCTTCCCATAACGGGAAAAGAAGTCTAAAGAGTAGCTTTTTCCTGTTTCTTCCTCCTTGAAGGATGTGGCTCATCTTTCTGACAGGTGGGGTGGGGACATAAGCTTTTGATGGCTGGAACTGAGGAGAGCCCATGTGAGTCAGAAGGGAATGGCAGAATGCTAATGGGAAAACATGATTGTTAAACTGGGGCAGGTCCTGAGCAAAATACCCATTTCTAGTCCATTGTTAGAAAAACGATGTTGCTAAAATCCTTCACCATTATAAAGTAGGTTGACAAAAATTCTATCTGCTAATTTTCTCCTCTGCACAGTGTCCTCTTTGGCAGTGAATACCACAAACAATGCAAGTATTGATTTCTCCTGTGCAAAACTTAAAAAAAAAATAGTAAATAGAGCGCAGCATGGTGCCTTTGCTTTGCTTTTAGAGCCCTTATTTCTACTGGTGTTAAAGTGAAAATAAACTGAGCAGACAATAAAGGGGAGAACACAAAGAGGGGGGGAGAAAGCCAGAGTCATTCTGTCAGTGAAGGCTGCAGCTGTAGTCGGGATAACAGATTGGTGAGATAACCAAGTCTTTTCAAGAAATCTATTGATTAGCTTAAGCCCTCTGGAGTTGGTTTAAAGTTTGTGACATTGTTCTGGAGTGGTTAAATCCTTAGTCTGTCCATCTCTTGGGCAAGCGGCAGGGAAATCCTGTCTATTAGATTTGCTTTTCTGTGCAGTCAAACCTGGTTAATACTAATTAAATTATAAATTACAATTTATTTTTATTAAACCATCAGCTTTTAGTATATGTGTGTCTGTGTATAATGGCATAATATAGGTTGCTGTTAGATACTCAGATATTGGAGATGGGCCCAGCTCTGGGGGTTTGGTTCATCCCATTATGGAGACTGGAAGTGTTTGGACAAAAGAGGGTTTGTTCAGGTCACATGAACTGATACATGAACTAATGGATAAAATTGTTATTCACTTATCTCTACCATTCAAGAATAAATCATGCCAAACAAACCTAATTTCCCTCTTTGACTGGGTTACTGGCCTAGTCAGTAGACATGATATATCTTGATTTTGACACATTCCCACATATGTCTCAATCAAACTAGAGAAATGTGATCTAGATGAAATTGCTGTAAGATGGGTGCATAACTGGTTGAAAGACCATATTCAGAGTACAGTAGTTATCAATGGCTTGCTGTCAAACTAAGAGGATGTATATAGTGGGGTCCACAGGGATCTGTCCTGGGTCCAGTACTAGTCAAAATTTTCATTAATCACTTGGATAACGGAGTGAAGAGTGTGCTTATACAATTTCTGGATGACACCAAGATGGGAGGGGTAGCAAGCATTTTGGCAGAAAGGATTAGAATTTTAAATGGCTATGACAAATTGGAGAAGTGGTCTGAAGTCAACAGGATGAAATTCAATAAAGGTAAGTGCAAAGAAAGGAAAAATCAAATTCTCAAATACAAAATGGGAAATAAATGGCTAGGCGGCAGTACTGCTGAAAAGGATTTGGTGGTTATAGTGGATCACAAATTGAATACGAATTAACAACGTGATGCTGTTGCAAAAGAAGTCTAATATTGTGGATGTATTAACAGGAGTGTCGTATGTAAGACACAGCAGGTAATTGTGCTGTTCTATTCAGCAGTGGTCTGAGACCTGAGCTGGAGTACCGTGCTCTGTTCTGGGCACCACGCTTTAAGAAAGATTATAAACAAAGTGGAGAGAGTCCAGAGGAGAGAAATAAAAATAATAAAAGGTTTTGGAAACCTGACTTGTGAGGAAAAGGTAAAAAAACCCACAAAACCCTGGGTATGTTTAGTCTTGAGAAAAGACAACTGAAGTGGAACTGATAAGTCTTCAAATATGTTATGTGCTGCTTATAAAGAGGATGGTGATCTATTGTTTTCCATATCCACGGGAGGTAGGACAAGAAGTAATGGGCTTAATCTGAAGCAAGGGAGATTTAGGTTAGATAGTAGAAACAACTTTCCAGTGATAAGGGTAGTTAAACTCTGGAATAGGCTTCCAGGGTGGTCTCTGTCATTGGAAGTTTTAAAAAACAGGTTAGACAAACACCTGGTGGGAATAATTTTAGGGGTACTTAATCCTGCTCAGCATAGGGGAATAACCTAGCTTGCCTCCTGAGGTCCAGTCCATCCCTGTGATTATTTTGTTCTTAACTGCAATTTAATTGCAAAAGTTGCCTATGGAGTAGGATGAAGGTACGTAACCTAGGTCCTGAAACTAAAGCTATTTAGGAATGGAACAAATCTGTAATGTCCTGTTAACAAGTCTGTGCTGCTGCAAGAAGCTGTTTGTGAAAACGCTGTGTGTATTTGAAAACTAGTTTGAATTTGTGCATGTGCATTTACCCTGAAAGTTTATGGATATTGGTGGATGAGATGTTGGATGAACTTGCTAGCAGATGAATTTCTTCTCCGTATATATCACAATGATCAGTTGCTTTCTATCTAGTCCGATACTAATAAACAGATTTTTTATTTCAGAAGGTGAGTGTTGAAACTGGCTAATAAATCTTTTGTGTTGTCCATAAGCAACTATATTTAGACTTCCTGGTAGTGTCAGGGTAATGATTCTAAGCTAGTGTATTACAAAAATGATAATTTCTCTGACTAAATGGTGACACTGTGTTTGTGTGCGGTGAAAGAGAGAGAAACTTCACTAACGGTTTTATCTTGATTATGGGTTTGTGAATAAGATTAGCTGCTGCTCTAGCACTTACGCCACTTTCATTTTATTTCTTTAAAATCTTACAAGTTGATTCAAGTGTTTTGTGTGCCCTTTTCTGACTCCTTTCAATCATTAGTTTTGACTGCAGTGTTGTGAATAAATGACTGACTGATTATGGTACCATCCCCACTTCTCCTCCTCCTGCCAGTGGAAGTTGTAAGGCGAGTTCTTCTCAATCCCTCACCATGAGAACATGTAACGTGTTATTACATTAAGATCTTCTAAGTTTTAGGCACGTGAAATTGAGAATTCCCATCAGAATTATTAAGTCTCTCTCATTTCTGTTGCTTTACGAAGTACAGTGTTCATTTTAGTCCCCTGTGTTGTTCATAATTTACAAAGCAGTGAAATATGGGCTCCTCTGTCTTCCAGTATCTTGAATCAGAGAAACTTTATTACCTTGGATAGGAGAATCCCCTGTGTGGCCTTCCCTTGGTAAACTTTTTTTTCCAATCTGATACATTTAAATTCTCACCTCTCCTCATGTGCCAGGAATTTAGAATGTGGGAACCAGTTGGTTTATGCTCCATTACTCAAAACTCATTCAGCTAACCCATTGATTGTAATTTAAAAGTTGGCTGATTTATTCTGGATTGTTTTTAGTTTTTCATCCCCTTTTGGAATTCTTCCATTGACCCCTGCTTTCTTCACCACTGGTTTGAAATGTGGCAATGAATTGCTGCTTGGCGCACTGAACTTGGGTTATGGAGTGCCATTCAGATGGAAACTAATTATTTTGCAAACCTTTAAGAGTCTCTAAAAATAATTACACTTCATGAATCATAACATGAGGCCACTTTCCTCAGATCCCACTGAGGAATATACTAAGAAATTGCACCATCTACTCAGGACACTCCCTACACTAACACAGGGACAAATCAACGTACCCTTAGAGCCCCGACTGGGGTTATTCTATCTACTACCCAAGATCCACAAACCCGGAAATCCTGGACACCCCATCATCTCTGGCATTGGCACGCTCACTGAAGGACTGTCCGGATATGTGGACTCTCTACTCGGACTCTGTGCCACCAGCACTCCCAGCTATCTCCGTGACCCTAACCCTGAGAAAACTACGATGCATTGGTGATCTTCCAGAAGACACCATCCTAGCCCCCATGAATATAGAGGCTTTCTACACAAACATCCCACACACAGATGGAATACAAGCTGTCAGGAACAGTATCCCTGATGATGCCATAGCACAACTGGTTGCTGAGCTCAGTGACTTTATCCTCACACGCAATTATTTCAAATTTGGCAACTATATATACCTCCAGACCACTGGCACCGCTATGGGCACCCGCATGGCCCCACAATATGCCAACATTTTTATGGCTGACCTGGAACAACGCTTCCTCAGCTCTCATCCACTCACGCCCCTTCTCTACCTACGCTACATTGATGACCTCTTCATCATCATCTGGACCCCTGGGAAGGAAACCCTGGAAGAATTCCACCACGATTTCAACAGTGTCCACCCCACCATCAACCTCAGCCTGGACCAATCTATACGGGAGGTCCACTTACTAGACACTGCAGTGCAAATAAGTGACAGGCACCCTATACTGAAAACCTACCGGCCGCTATGCCTACCTTCATGCCTCCAGCTTCCATCCCGGACACACCACACGATCCATTGTCTACAGCCAAGCGCTGAGGTACAACCACATTTGCTCCAGCCCCTCAGACAGAGACCAACACCTACAAGATCTTCACCAAGCATTCTCAAAACTACGATACCCACATGAGGAAATAAGGAAACAGATCATCAGAGCCAGACGTGTACCCAGAAGCCTCCTGCTGCGAGACAAGCCCAAGAAAGAAACCAACAGAATTCCACTGGCCATCACATACAGTCCTGAGCTAAAACCTCTCCAACACATCATCGGTGATCTACAACCCATCCTGGACAACGATCCCTCACTTTCACAGGCCTTGGGAGGCAGGCCAGTCCTCGCCCACAGACAACCCGCCAACCTGAAGCATATTCTCACCAGCAACTACACACCGCATCATAGTAACTCTAACTCAAGAACCAATCCATGCAACAAACCTCGATGCCAACTCTGCCCACACATCTACACCAGCGACAACATCACAGAACCTAACCAGATCAGTCACACCATCACCGGTTCATTCACCTGCACGTCTACCAATGTAATATACGCCAGGGCTGGGCATGCGACTCATCTCCCCCTTGCAGTTTAGTGTCTTTGGGAGGCCACTGGACAGAGCTATAGCTCCACCTCAAATGCTGGGACTCTTTCCCCAACACAGCATCAGGAGAGAATATGCAAAATACAGCTGCTCCAACTGAACGAGTTTTAAATAGCTTCTATCCACCCTCAGCCGATCAGGGAGCCAGGACTCATACCATGTGACTTACTGGACTAATTACAAGCAGCCCAGCTCAAAATTCAAAAAAGTACCACAAAAATTTGTGGTAACCCACATTAACACAATGTGGCACCTCCCCCTCTTCCTCCCTTAGTGGCAAATGACTCAGATACCTTTTACCTGAGGTAGGTACCAGCCATGCTGTTAGCATGGGTTATGTTGGTCACAAATTGCTTAGTCATCTTGATCTCACATTCTGTTCACATTATGAAAAAGGTCATAAATAAGTCTGTTACATAGAACTGTTCCACTTGCACAAACTTTTCATGAACTCAGAGGCAGGCAAATGTTGTAGATCAGTTTCTTTTGTAACCAATATTTTGTCCAATATTAGTAGTCCCCAGAGATGTGTCTACTTGCATGCTGAGAAGATGCTTCTCTATTCTCTGCCTTCCCTAATGCTCCTATTTGTCTCCCAAGCCACCTACCTGCAAAAATAATGCTATATTTTTTCTGAATGTTTTGTGACCCTTGCTTGGGTGATGGCAAAGGGACAAAGCGAGAGAAGTCCCAGCAGAAAAAGTTGCCTTAGTAGGAATCTATTGAAACGAGCTTTCTTTTTATAGCCCTGAAATCTAAATTCACCATTGCCATGTAATAGGGTAACTATGTTACAAATGGCTGTCCTCAGCACGATTCTTTTCCATTCCATTCAGGGTGTATTCGGACATAAATGGATTTTAAAATCACTAGTACAACTGTAGCTTTTATTAGGCTAGTTTGTTAGGATTATGTTCCCGACTGCACAGATATCTTCACTTGAGATGGAAAATACCATTATTTTGTCATGACATTCCTGGTCACATTTGTTATTCTAAATGCTTTATTGTCCTACAGTACAGTGTCAATATTAGCTAGTATGTTTTGTGGTAGATTTCTGATTGCATTTTAATCACACAGGGCTGTTGAGCTTCATCATTAAAACAATCTCACTGGGCACTAATTCAGTCTTGTCTTGCAGTGAGCTCCCATTGCTACACAGATGTTGCATAAAATAAATCATTAGCACAGCTCTTAAAAGAAATCCTCCTTGCTTGTTTGCTTTTATGCAGGTAGAAAGCACTGAACAGCATGGCATCCCTGGGATGACCTCCATTTTCCACGTAGATCAGCTTGGTAGCAAGAGGTTTTCAAAAAACCCCAACAACCTGTTTTAAACAGATATTTAACCAGCTGGAAACAGCTGGTTGTCCCCATAGGCGTGGGGATGTTTCACCATAGGAGTAACAATAGGTTTTTCTCATACATTTTCAGCAACAAAAGATATGGGCTGGGAGGGGACTGGGAGAGGCAGCAAGGAGAGGCTTCTGACTGGCAAGAGCACACGTACTTCGGAAAGGTGATTGATGCAGTTTCCATGGCAGCAATGCTGTCAGAATCTTGCTTCCTTTCTGCCCCGATGTGCCCCATGGGTAGCGTTGCTGCCGCCAAATCCCCATGCAAAGGGTTTCCTTGGGGTTTCAGCTCTGCTGAACTCAGCAAGAAAAAGCAGTGCCCTGGCGACTCCGTTTATATAACCTAATGCTCGGTTGTGTCTGTTCCTGAGCTGGGAGACCGCAGGGGGTTGCCAGCCTCTTGCTGGGCGTCGCTGTTCTTGGCCATCCCTGCCCTTGTAAAGTGCTTTTCAAAATAACGTTTTCTATTTTTAACCTCCACAGACTGCAGATAAAGCCCTTTCCTTCCATAACCACGGAGTGGAGTCTGACCCCTGTCTCATTTCAAAATATAGTGCAGTCTTTAACCACTCCAGAAACTGCAAATCTGCAAAGTGTTTTTTTTGGTTTATTTGTTTTTTTTCACAAGGTTGAAGGGTTTTTAAACTATTAACCACTGAACAGAGAGCATGATGACTAGGGTCCGATCCTGCAAGGTGCTGAGGTGACTCCAAATGAAGTCAGTGGGAGCTGAGGGCCTGGTACAGAGCACCTGGAATACATAGATCCAAGGAAATGAGTGCAGGAGACTGGGCCAGATAACCCCTCAAGGTCCCTTCCTTCCAGTCCTATGATTTCTACGAAATGTGTAGCAGCCGTTGGATGCCAGAAGAAAACTAGGAGAAAACTAAAACCCAGCTGACACTTCCTATTAACACTGCTTCAGAGAAACCCAGGGGGAGGTGGGGCAGGTGGCTAGTGTGGCTGCATTTTAGAAATGCAGCTTCAATAAACGTTTAATAACAGACAAATAGCAGATGAGTCTATTCCAGTTTATTCAGGCTTATGTATCTTTGTCCCTTGCAGAATAGCTCACCAAGCTCCAGTAGTCCTTCACAGTGCCTGCCTCCACGTTTTTAACAATGCATCTGTTTCCTTTTCTGATCAGAAGGTGTGAGCGTTCTTTCTTCTTCTTGAAACCTGCGGTGTTTGTGTAAAGTGATGGGCTTAGAGTTCTGACTGAAATCTCCCAGCAGGCCATTGAGAATGGATACTAGGATTGCTTGCTTTTGTCCTCTAACTCCTCCTCTTCTCTCAAAGTCTTGCTACGTATTTAGATTCTGTTCTTCATTTTACCAGATAGATGGTGTTAATCTTTCAAAATTACCTACCTAGGGCACAGATATTCAGGGACAGAGATTCTGGGGACTTCTCTTGGTGTCTACATAAGCACTTATTGCACAGCAAGCTGGGGTGTAGATCTACAGCATGCCATGCACTAAGTGTACGTGAGGACCCTGCTGATGTGCCCTATAAGTTCCTGGCGCACTTTGACGTCCTGCTGTTTTAAATTGCAGTAGGTCATTGCACAGTAGGGAACATTTAGTGCACCTCAGCTGGGTCCACATGGATGCTTAAGTCCGTGGTGCTCTGGAGCCCTGTAGATTTACACTCCTGCTTGCTGTACAGTAAGTGCTTATGTTGACATGCCCTTAGAATTTGGCCCACATTGTAGCCTCTTAAGGAATAAGAGTTTAACCCCTTGTGAAAGAAATACTAAGCAAAGCTACTTCGGATGCACACATGAAATAAGGCGGCTGGATGCAAATTGCAGCACTCTTCCATCCGCAGGAAGGTTTTTCCAAAGTTGGGCCTGTACTGTCCAATTGAGATTCCTCTCCAGAGTCCCAATGAGGACTGTAGAACAACCACTGATAGTGAAGGCATGTCCACGCTCACCACCTTCTTCTCCCTTATTCTTAAACATTAACATTTCCTTAGTGGGGAAAAAACCTGGCAGTCTGAGACTAGATATTCCCCCGGCCTCTTCAGATTCTATGGCTCTGTGGGGACCATATAATAACTTATTTTACTTCACAAGTCAGTTCCCCAATCTCTCATGCCTGAGGCTGACACCCAAGAATATAGCTCTAGTATACTAACTAGCAGTACTTTAGAAAAGCAAGGATCCCCAGGGGTAAATTTCCTTTTTCTAACATTGTTGTGTGTCTAACATTTCCTTTTTCTAACATTTCTAACATTGTTGAATTTGCGGCCAACTTTATACATTCATGGAAAATGAAATTTATAATGCATGTGCTTAGAACATCTTAAACTAGCCTGGGACAGATAAACACATAGAATAAAACAGCCTATGAGTAACAAAACAGCAGGTGCTCCACTGCCGCATGGAGTAATTATGGTAGCCATAAGGGAGGAAGTACGATATAGAGTGTTCAGCAAAGAAACTCTTGAGTTCTGATGCCAGCTCTGCTACTGACTTGCTGAATGGCCTTGGGCATGTCTGTTGACCTCAGAGGCTGTGTCCGTATTAAGCATATTTTAAACATTTTGCGCCATTGCAGTAGACTGGCTGCTGGTGGTGTCCAACCTTGTCAGGTAAGTAGATGACATGATAGTAAAAACAGCAACAGCTGCCAGTGCTTTATCCATAGTAGAACTCTCACCATTGCTAGCACTGCTGGTTCTGTAATGATGGGAAATGTTAATGGAAAGCTCAATATAGACCCAGTTTCGGTCAGTCCTGGATAATGCTTGTTTACCAGGCAGAGGTGTGGCGAGGCTGGATTGAGTAATTTACGGTACATGCAGTGTTTTGAAAACGTAAAATGTTATAAAGTGCTTAGTATTTTTACTGTTCAGGCTTTCAATGGTTTTTCCCCCCCTCTATTTTTTATGGATAGCGTAACGGGGCTCACTCACCACTCTGGCGCCTCCTGCTGGTTGTCCTGGTGATTAGCTCTGTACATTAGTGTGCCCTCTTTGGGTGGTGCCTTGCCACCATCACTCCTGCTCTAGGACCCACGTCTCTCCAAGGATCGTGGTGTCCTCTTTATCCAGACAGCCCTCTAGTCATGCCACACTCTGTGCTTCCCCCTTCCAGGGACCTGCAGGCTGCTGTTCAGCCACTTCCCTTAGTGGCTACTGCAGTGAATTGTCTGACCACTTCCTCGTGGCCCCAGCATCCTTTTTGTCCTTGCCTCAGGGTCTCAGCCTGCAAACCCCAGCAGCCAGCCAGGAGCTGTCACTCGCTCCCCCAGTCCCTGCTAACAGGACTGCTCTGTCCAGGGCGCTGACAGCTCTCTCAACCCTCCAGAGACCGTCCTTCCTCTCTGGGCTCCCAGCAGAGAACTGAACTCCTCTGCCCTGCAGCTCCCTTTTTATATGGGCCTGCTTGACCCTGATTGGCTGCTCCGTTCAGCCCTTCTCTGATTGGCTGCCTCCTGCACAGCCTCCCAAGGGTTCTGTTAACCCCTTAGAGCACCGTGTGGGGCAGGCACCCCATCACAGATACGTAGTGTCATTTATGATGCTCTACTGTGTGTGTAAATCTTTAAATAAAATTAGAACTTTAGCAGATTGACTGCCCAGGTAATGTATTTAATTTAGTTATGGCAACATATGTTGCCTTGCAGTTATGACACAAGTGACAGTATTTTAAAACTTGAACCACTAATGTGTATTTGCATTTCCTTTTCACTTGGGATTGAAATACGTGGCTACAATTTCTGAAGATAAAATAGATACCACTGGAAAGTGACAGCTTCAGGTTGCTACTACTGTTTCTTCTGTCTTCTCCTCTTCTCCCAAACTACCCTGTGTTATGCATCGCTGCCTGCTTTTGGCTGAGAAGGGTTAATATTTTTTTCCTCTTCCTTGGTTTGTGTGTGTGTTTTTGCATGTCTCATTTACCACTTCTATTCTACAAGCAATTATAATAGTTACTCTAAAATACAATGACTGTTATTACAGAGTCCAGCTCATTATGCAGATGCTCTTATAGAATTGTTTATAAAATGAGAATGTGCCAAGCAAGCCTGCCGGGAATGAAAACAGAGGACTTGGAGGGAGAGGTGCATTTTCTGCATCACTGCAGCTGTCTCAGTCTTGGGACTTAGTCACAGTGGTGAAAAACTCTGCCCATCCATCCAAAACTGTTGGATTAAGTAGGATTCCTGCCGTGCCATTTCTTCAGTTTCAATTAAGCAGCAACAACAGAAGATGTAGAGAAGACTATTCCATTTAGCATAAGTGTAATTAAAAAACAATGCAAAACAATGGAGTTGATGCTTCTAAGAAGGGTGAATATCAAGAAGTCGTCTGGTTGCCTAGCCAACATTATCACAGAGCAAGGAATATGCACCAAGCCGCTGCTGCCAATGTGTGGAGATGAAATTGACTTGTTGAAGTCCATTACAAAAACCTTGTTGCACAAAATTAGGAGTGTCTCCTACTGTCCACCAACAATACTGCAGCAACATTCAGCTGACGGAGGCACTTGTCAAACTCGGAGACTGGCAGAAAGCTTCAGAACAGCTGAGGCAGAATGACTGCTGCCTTGGATGTCCTGCCAGATTATCAGAAATGCTATGCATACAAGCAAAAGAAACTGTTAGAACTCTGCATAAGATGGTAAACCGAGTCCCCTGGCTGTCCAGATGGGAATAGAACATCCTGGATAATGTTTTTAAAAGGTCTAAGTTACTCAGGCACTTTTGAAAGTGGGACTGAGGCTCCTAAATCTCTTCAGTCCTTTTAAAAAAATGTTATCCTGGGACATTTCTCTGGAGAGTATAGGACACCCCTACCCTCCTGATCATACTTCATGGGCTATGGAACATGTTGAAGTATGGCTGTACACCGAGCAAAATGCTGCATTGTACAGAAAGGGAGTTTGGTCTAGTCAGTGGATAGGCCATGGATGGGAGGAGTCAGGATACTTCGGTTCTCTTCTCAACACAGCCGCTGAAGGTACTGAGCCACTGCAGCTGGGGCACCGGCAGCTCATGTAGACATTCGCATTAGCTATAATCTAGCTATCTTGCTAAAAATAGAAGTCAGGATGCTATTGTGGCCTTCCTTCTGTTTTTAATGAGCTAGCAAGAGCACTTAGCTAGCTTGGGTATGTCTGCATGCGCTGCCAGTCACAGTGCCCCCCTCCAGCTGCAGTGGAGCCTTAGTTTGGGAGTATGTTTCCAGCTACGTCTGAAACTGGGGCCATGAAACCCACAGTGTGGATTTCCCAAGGAGGAAAGGGATGACAATGGCAAAGTTAGAGTTAGAACTGGCAAATGACTAAGGAGGAGACCAGATCTGCTCTCTGTGGTATGGACAGCTATAACTGCTTATGTCAGCAGCAAAAATATGTTTTTATTGCCTTTCACTTCAATTAGCCCTACAGAGCCAGGGGAAGGAGCTGAATTCTTTAACTAAGTTCCAACTGCATGTCCAAATTGTCAGATTAATTTAGGGCAGAATTCAGGCCACAGAATTTTTATTACTAAGTCATAACGTGCAAAACTCTCTGCTGACTATCAGATCTCAGCTTGACTTTCAAGGGAGTTTATAACTTCTTTTCACTGTGATGTGAGCACATTTCATCTGGAGCCATCATAGTACAGTAAAATCTGGAACCCTCACAGTACCATTTTAAATTGCTTTTCAGGAACATGTTTGAAATCTTGGACAAAACCAAAAACAATGCCAAATAAAATAGCTTCATGGTTCTGAGCTTACTACAAAAGGAGAGAACAGACCACAGGAGGCCAGCAAAGAGGTCTTTGCTATAACCCAACAAAGAGGGAAGCAATATGTACAGCAAGGTCTTAGCAGTTTATCAGTTCAACAAGAACAGTTTTTCAAGTGTTAAAAGTGAATTTTAACCAAAGAAGTAAAAGATAACTTGTAGTCTAAAATAACCTTTGTACCTCAAGAATCAGTGATGCACAAGGAATGAAACTATTGAAACTAAGATGCATTGACTTGTTTGCAGAAGGGTAAGTAACAGGATCAAAATATAAAACTTCTATTTTCTCTGTATTAATAATAGCTAGTGCATTTGCCTACACAGCCACTGCAGTCCTGTTATGTGACTCGTTTCTTTGTAAAGCGCTGTAAGATACTTTAAGTGTGAAATGTGCTCTATAAAACCAAATTCAGTTGTAAAACTTTTGAGTGCTCTAGTCAGGCTTAAAAGCTTCCCTCCCACCTCCTCCCCTGCTCCATCCTCGCAGGGGAATGATATGACTTATTGTACCATATACCGATGTCTAACTGTGCATTAAAGAAAAATGACCTTGAACTTTTGAGAGACAGAAATTTTATGTAATAAAACAGCCATTCAAAACTGCCTGTCAACTTAAAAACCAACCTCACCTCCGCATAGTTTGGAATCTAGTATCAGTCCAGCTATTGTTTGCTTTGGAGCCAGGGAGAAGATGATCACTAACCGACTTAGTTTCAGATGATCAGCATGAACAATGATTGCTGCTCAGAGGGAGACAAACCATTTTTACTTCAGCCTCCTGGGCCATTAGTGTGTCGCTGAATGCCCCGAGTCTTGCTCACAGGAGACACTGGCAATATTTGAAATTCCCATGTTCATTTAGGCTAAACTGTGTCTCATCCTTGCCCAGGATGAGGAAGATGCAATGAGCATCCTCCCCCTGTGCCAGGGTTAGCCACAATTGCCATCTTTGTGGTCTCCAGGGCACCGTGGCTGCATCCTGCTAATATGCCCCCTGTGGGCACAAATTGCACCAAAAGTGGTGGGCAGGAGGTGAGGCCCTAGCTTTGCCCTCCCTCCACATCAAACAGCTGGCCAGCTGCAGAAGGGTGCACATTAGACACGCTCTCCATCCATGCCAAGGAACTCTCCAGGAGGCACAGCGCCTCCTAAGGCCCCTTCATGGGCAGTGCAGCTCTGCAGCAATCCCAGCGTTGTTAATAGCCCAGTCTGGCACTAAGAAAGTGTGTGGGTTTCTAAAATGGCATTTTTGAATTATTGACCCCACTGAACACACAGGTGAAAGAATATACTTTTACTTGCATGAAATATTCTGTAACCATGGCTCTCTGACATCCATCCAATTCCCTCAATCCTCTCCCCCCGCCCCCCCCCCCCGCCGGTTGGTTTGAAAAGAAGCCCTCAGGGCTAGCATGGAGCGTAATGTACTTTCTGATGGGCAAATAGTGGCATGGGAGGGGGGCGGAGCTTGTCACAAAAGCATTGCTGATGTTTTTAATGGGTGTCAGACGTTCTAAAAGAAGTTCGGAGAATTTGCTGTTGCCTTTGCAAGGAAAGGTTTAGGGAAAGTTCAAATTCTCAAACTTTTACTCCTGGGTGACATTGGGTGGAAGAGTCTGACATTTCATGACAGTCCTTGCCCTGAACTGCTTGCAGTCTAAATAGATGAGGTGGACATAGGGTGGCAGGAGAAACAGAGGCATAGAAAGGTGAGATGATTTGCCCAATGTCATACAGCAAGTCAGTAGCACAGCTGAGATTAGACCCTGGGTGTCCTGATTCCCAGACCAGCACTCTAGAGCATGCTGACAAGACATGTAGATGACCTTCCCCATTCCAGACACTGTCATTTTTTTCATGTTGACACTGCATTCAGATGCAATACCAGAAAGAATATTTAATGAGTTCTGCTTTGAGACCTTTGAAATCGCAATCATCAAAGCTGTGATCATGATCAAGCACATAATTACATCATGTCCTGCTGAGAGCTTAAAAAATGATGAGAGAAAAGCTTCTGCTAAGACTCTTGTAACAAACGTGCAAGGTCAGGAACATGAAAAGATCTGGAGAAGGGGTTATGCTTTAGCTAGTTTCCCAAATGACTTTTAAACACTTAGCAATGGAGGCTTTTGACTTCCCCTGAAAATATGGGGTTCCTGTTCCTTCTTGGTGGTACCCTATGTATCCCAAATACGGAGAGTGTAAAATGTGGCTGCACTATCCGTAAGCATGAAAAGGCAGCCAATGGGCTTAGGAGCCGAGATCAGTGACAAAGATGACTATGGTGCTGGATACATCGTGTGTGCTGGGACTTCTCAAGAAAAGAACAACATATGAATGTTAAGAGCATGAGACCTAATCCCACTTATTCCATTAAATGAAGTCTACTCCAAGAGGAGAACATTTTCCTTTGAGTTATGGGTAGGTTATAACATTTAATATGCTCAGGAGGGCACATACGACTCCCAGATTTGTACAACCCTGTAAGGCTTTCCTTAGTAGGGACTGTGTGTTTAGGGTTTAATGCAACAACCAGCTTCCCTTCTGAGTTTTACCCACCCACCCACTGAAAACAAAACTGAAACGGAATCTAGTGGTGAGAAATTTTAAAGCATTTTCACACATGGCCAGACACGACCCTCCCTAGACTGTGCACTGACGAGATGGTGTCCCTGACCTACCTGAAAGTCAATGCTTCCAATTTCTAAATCCAACTGTTAACCAGCTAGCCAGAGAGGCCAGCCCAGTCAGAGCCTCCCAGCTGTGTGTTTGTAAATGTTTAAAAATTGATGTAGATGCTAATGGGATGGAAAATGCATGCATTGAATATACATCTGATGATGCTTATTGCAGAGTTCACGACACTGTTTGTTTTTCAAGCTCCATACAGATATGAATAGCTTTTACGTAGAATTATCTACTTTTACCTAAAATCTATAAAATGTCATTTTAAAAACTAACCTCTTTTCATCCAAAAGTCACTATATAATTGCATAATTTTATCAGATTTTTTTTTAAAAAATGAACTAAATAAAAATCCTGTCCCTAACAATATGGCTTTCCCAAAGAAGGGGTTCTTGCCGTCTTTTTTTAATTGTGGGGAAGTGCAGTGGTTTGAGCAGCTCTCAGAACCCCAAATGCTGCTCTGTGTGGGTATGTTGGCACTGCCAAGAAAAACTCCCAGCAGTGCGTCTCAGAGCCCGAATCGACTGACTCAGGTTCAAGGGGCTCAGGCTGATGGACTAAAAGGAACAGTGTAGATGTTCACGCTGGAGCTCGAACCCTGAAACCTGATGTGAATGGGGCCCCAGCCCAAGTAGGAATGTGTAGTATTAGCCCACAGCCCAAGCCCTACAAGCCTAGTCAATTGACCTGGGCTTTGAGACTCACTGCAGTGTATACATGCCCACGTGCATGCTTTCTTTGCTGTGTTCCTTTCAGATAGCCTCTGTTGCTTCTATGCTCTGGGATCTCTCAGCATGACTTTCTTGAAGGCTTGTGAATCTGAATCATGACGTTATTGAGGACAGATTGTGATTTGGGGTGCTCTGAAACATTTCCATGTTCTGTATCTGGAAGACTGTCTGTGTGCTTCCTCCATATATCTGACCAAAGAATCTCATCCATAGCTACCAATCTGGGCCCCGATCCTGCTTAGCTTCATTACCGTGAATAAACCCATTTGCACACGTGTGTTTGCAGGACTGGGGCCTTAGCTACCTCTCTCTGATTATATTCTCTCTTCCCACAGCTCTATCCAAATTAAATTTAACAGTGATCTAGAACTGTTTCCAAGGGATCTATATGTTCATGGACGAAGTTGTTCGTGTCTATTTTGCTTATGATTATTGAGCATTTAAGCGAGTCAGTCAAACAGCAAGTATGTTGGTTTCTGTTGTCACATTTAGCATTAGCCTTTCCATTTAAAAAAAAAATTGTTGGTAACATTTGTGGCAACACTTGTAGCTTTGGGATCAACCCTCTACTTGGAAGGAACTTGGGCCTGAAGGGAGTGAGAGGAGGTCTCTCTCCTTTATGGGAGAGAAGGGGGAGGAGGGGCGGGAGAAGGAGGAAGGTGAGATAAGTAGGCAAGGGTAATGTGAAGTTGGTTTTGATAAAGCATTTTGAATTTGACACAGCCAGAGACAGAAGCTGGTGAGAAGATTGAATGAGGATATGGTTGGAGCCAGTGTAGGGGCTGATGATAATTTTAGCAGGGTTGGTTGTGTGTAGAGTGGAGTGTGAGCAGAGGTAAAAAGCAGGGATATTGGAGAGGACAAAGTTACAGTAATCAAGGTACTTGGGCAAGGGGTTCAGAGGTGTCCTTCTGAGTTTGTATTTGTATTACAGTAGTGTTTATAGGTTCTACTTGTGTCCTGGGCCCCATTGAGGCAGTCCCTTCCCCCAAAGAGCGTTGTCTAAATAAAGACATACAACGGGTAGCAGGGAGAAACTGAGGCAGAGACATGCAGTGACCTGCCCAAGGTCACACAGCAGGTCATTGGCAGAACCAAAGTCTCCTGAGTCCCAGTCTGGTGCTCTATCCTTTAGACCACTCTGCTTCCCAGTCACCAGGAAAGTGAAAATTGTAATATCAAACTGGTAACTTTATTTTTATAGTCACCTGCACTCATAACTGCTTAAAGCACTTAAACTTCCTTTCTCCTATAAACCTTATGTTTTTCGCAGATGTTGCTCTTTGATCAGGATACTTTGAGGATAGACCTGAAATGCCCACTCTCTACAGAGAACTTAAAGGTGGTTTTGTATTCACTCTGCCTCCACACTGACTTGGAAGCAACTTGATGCTGAAAAGATATTTTGTTCCGGTTATAAGGAGATGTTTCCATTGTCTGACAGCAGTAGAGTGGATGTAAATAGAGAGGGGTTTAGAAGCACAGACCTTCCTTTGGGGATGTGTGACATCTTTCATGAAATGCAGAGAAGTACTGAAACTTACTTTTGACTTCAGAAGTTGAAGTGGGATCTAATTGGCAGTTTCAAACAGTGAACAGGATTGGAGGATGTATTTGGATCTGCATACAGTAGCTTACTAAACATCGAGCAAGTTAGGAGCTTCCCATAAATGCATCTAATTATTAAGTACTTTTGAATACTATTATGTAGATGGGTCTTTTCATAGTACTTGTACCCATTAATACCAAAATGCTTACTGGTGTTTTTTGTCATTATAAAACTTTTCCCAGTGTAAGTCCACAGCACTCTGCCTGTAACAGACCAAATACTAGCCCTAATGAGGAAGCAACAGTGGCCTAGAGTTACTATAGGCTAAGATTCAGGTTGCATGCTTTTTGCCAACACAAAACAGGACTACCTTTTCCACAGAAGTTCTGTATTATCTTTTGAAGGGTCCTCAGCATAGCCATTTCCTCCAGCTTGCATCAGAACACTTCCCTCACTGGTATCCATTGTGAGTCTGAAGTGACTCCACTGTGACTCTGAATTACTCCAGTGTGTGATAATGAAGGGCAGAATGTGATCCCTTCTCCTTCTTTGGTATGGCATCACGGAAGGTCGACATCCAAATCTGTCATCCACTTAGTGGCTTTCAGTGACATGGAAAGAAGTAAGGCTTTCCCTCTAGAGAATGATTTTAGATTAGGATTAGGTGTGCCATGGTTTGTATATCTTCTCCACATTTGCATATCAGGCTGTCCTTCATTTTCCATTTGTGTAATAGGTAATTGCAACACTCGTGTGAGGTAGTGATGTGATTCACTGGAAGCCAAAGGATGCAGAGTTCTGTTCACTCTGGTTGCCTGGTGCAAACTTCCAGAAATCAGGAGCAAGTGAATTAATATTTATGTTTTGAAATGAAAGAGTCAAAGTGAACTCCCTGAAGCATGAGTAACCTAGAAAGAAGTTTTTCAAACCATAAAGTTAGCTGCCAAGCATGGGGTGATGTGTAGATTTTGAAAGATCTGTTTTTGTTTTCTAAGTTGCCTTTCCCCAGGCACTGAAGATAAAACTCAAAGAACCATCCTGTCAGGGTGAGATCCTGAGAGGTGCCAGCCCTAGCTGAAATATTGTCTGCCTAACTGCATCTGTTGAGGCTCTTAGACAGCGCCCATCACTGTGGAATCTAAGTACCATGTCATGGGTGTACGTGCTTTTTAAACAGGAATAGAAAGTCCCTGGTGAACCAGTGAGTGTTTGAAATGTGATCAGCAGAGGTCCCATAGTTCTGTCCCAGTCCGCACACAATTCCTTTTCTCCGAATTCCCAAGTGACGTTTATTTTCTTCACACTGGGGCAAAATATCAAATTGTAAATAGCACCATCTGTGAACAAAGGCAAAGGGCCCAGAACTGCAAGGTGCAGTGCACTCCCAGAGTCCATTGACCTCTCATGGGCCTTTTGAAAGCCAGAATGCCTCTGGAGGCCCAGTGGAGTGCAGGGAGTGGCACCATTTACAGCAACCATTCAACAGGTGTAGCCAGCAGTTTTCCCCCAAAACACAACTGCCCTGGGGCACAGAGAGGCTGTGGCCCCTCTCTGTAATCTCCCCATCTCAGGTCACTTGCGCTGCCAACATTGCTAGCTGCTACTCTTTCCTTTTCCTGGCTGAAAGCCAGTTTATGCTGCCTCACCCCTATGTGGGCGCACTACTGTGAGGAAGGGCTCTCTATGCGCACTTCTCCTCCTAGCTCACTCTTGTGATGATGGCAAAACTCAGACTTTGTGTTGTGGGCTTCTTGAGTGCACATGTGAGTTTGATTGTCTATTTAGTTGAGGCACCAGCATAATGTGTCTTTGCTTTCCCATGCCCTCCATGTGTGTCTCTCTCAATCTCTCCTTTCCTCCTGTCCCATTTTGGGGTGCAATTCAGACCAGTGAGAGGTTGTCATTGCCTGCTCTGTAATCCAGGGTGCCTTCAGTGCTCTGCTGCTCTGGCTCACAGCCCAGACACCAACAACCAGCAGAAAAGCATTCAGTTCCCTAAGTATCTGTGTGCTGTGCAACCCTGGTACAGCGCTCTGACCCCAGCTGCCTACCTACAACACAGCAGCCCCACCTGATCTCCACCTGCCTTTGCTACTACTGGCCACGTGACCCCAGCCCCAAATTTCCCCAAAACTATCTGCCCTGAAATGTCCAGCCCTCATTCACAGGAGTAATAAGGTCCATTGCTGCTTTAAAGAGCTGAAAACACAGCTGTTTGTTGCCTTAACTGGAGTTAACAATCACTGCAGTTCAAACACAGTACTGGGTTGGTTTAGATCAAGAGTAAAACAAGTTTATTAACAAAAGAGAGATTTTAAGTGAGCTCAAGTACGAGAAATAAAGACAAAAATAGTTACAAGCAAATGAATGTAAAATATGCTTTCTAGTGGCTAAGGCTTGACTTAACTCACTATGGCTTTTCGAAGAAATCTATCTTGAACTAATCTTTCTTCTTCCCAACAATGGCTGACTTTCTGTCAGTCAAGACCTTCCACAGAAGTACAAGGTAGCTGGTTCCCCTTTGTCTTCATGGGTGAATGATCTTTGCCTAAGCAGGTTTCTCACCTATGTTCAGTGCCCAGAGACTTCAACCTCTCTGGTTGAAAGAACCATCTTTCTCAGCTTGCAATAGTCCAGTCCCTTGTGTCTGTTCAGTGATGTATCCCAACATGGCTTCTCCTCTCTCTTTATATCTTCCCCAACACACTGTTTTGTCCCCAGACTCAGGATGACCTCATGCTATTCTTCCGTTTCTGTAGACTTCCCATTCCCC
Source organism: Lepidochelys kempii (assembly GCF_965140285.1). NCBI lineage: Eukaryota > Metazoa > Chordata > Testudines > Cheloniidae > Lepidochelys > Lepidochelys kempii. The sequence goes on along the minus strand of NC_136394.1, from coordinate 16,776,410 downwards.
AGCTGATTCACATGTAAAGAGTCTTCCATTGTTTTTGGCCACACCTTGCTTAATGGTGGATCACTTCCTTCCCACCTGTCTGGGAGAAAACCTGTTTCTCCTTTTGTTTGGTCACAGATCATAAAGCATAATATCAATGAGTATTCATAATTCCTCAAAGTGTTTAATATAGATATTTTCCAGTTATATTGGTCACTAGTATGTCATTAGCTTTTATAAAAGACCTTACCTGATAATTTTTATAACACAGAAATATAGTATATAATCATTTGATTCAATTACTTATCATTTGAGGTTCAGACCCCCACAAAAGGCTATCTTCCCCATTTGCGAGGTTGATGGCTTTGTCTGCCTTTTATGTGAATGTGCCTTCTTCGTCTCTGATGATGGCAAGCAAACACACGTTCCTTTGCCTAGGCAGACTGGGTTTATGCATTGCTTGCCAAACGTTTTAAGAACGTAATTCTAGGTCAGCGAATCAAACTTGATTTCTACCAAAAGGCAGTTATGATCGAAAGGGTGATGGCACCTCTCTACTCAATTCTGTGTGAAGTCTGAGTCACCTCTGATGGGTTTTGTGAGGGAAAATAAGTGTTTTCGCATTTGTTTTAGGAAAAAATCCTCTCATGATTTCTAGACACAGATAGAAACAACTTTAAAACCATATCAACTACTAACAATAAAGAATTCCTCAGTCAAGCTCTCCTCCACCACACCCCTTTCTCCCCCCATATCCTATCCACCCCTGGAGAGCCTGAAAAAATAGATAGGACTTGCAGTGTATCCTAAAAGTCATTGAACCTAAGTTCCGTCAAACCACAGGGGAAGAAGTGAATTCTAAGAAGGGGGGAGATAGTTTCCGTGTTCACTTGTATGAAGTGTCGATTTTTTTCAGCATTATCTGATTACTGCATTTTTCTGGGTAGCTGGTATGTTGCTTTCTTTGAAGGCTGCATTAATGACTTCATTTAGCATGGAGTCCCCAGGTGTTCTTGGTTTGTACTCAAGGGTGGTGGGCAGACATCCATCAGAGCTTCCAGGTTTTCTGCTTGTGTAGGTGGCCCAAACTCCAGCAAGGCAGATGGGCCAGGCAATGTTCTTGGTTTGTTTTTTGCAGTCGCTGCAATTGCTGGGTCTGACTGAACAGGAGGGGTGACAAAATAGAGCTGTGTGGCATACCGCACATGAGGCGCGAACCTTCAGGGCAAATGAGCAATCACCAGACACTACCATCTGGGTCCTTTCAGGGAGAAAAGAACAGAGCCATTCAAGTGTGACTCTTCCTATTCCTGCCAGGGGCCACAAATATGTCAAAAACATCCTTGGTCAATAGTAACAAAGATAGCTTATAAATAAAATATGTATTTTATAATCAGCATGGACATCTGATTTTCGTATACCAACAGGAGATCATCAGCTAACAAAACCATTCTAATCTTCATGCCATGCCCCAGACTGAAAAAGGGTCAGGAGATTCTGTGGGTTAGGAAAGGATCATGGGCCTGATTGAAAAGGGTCAGGATTGGGCAGAGGGAAAGGTGTGATAACTGGCAAAATTGTCAGTGTCAAGAAACCTTGAGCATGGGCCAAATTGCCACTCTCTAGGTCATCTTGCCCTTCTGAAAAGAGGCATTGATAATTCACACCACTAATGGATCCAGTTTGATCACTAGATTTTATCAGCTGTCAGGACAAGCATGGGTCCAAATCAAAAGTTGCAGAAAGATGCTCCCAAGAACTTGGGAGTGAGACTGGCTGGAATGCAGAAGATTTTGCATTTGTAACTTTCTTCTCTGCCCCTCGCCCCCACTCCCACACATTGATCTGAAGTCATTGAGGTCACCATCCTGATCAGACTTTATCCTCAAAATAAATAGAAAACTCTTCACAGCAGGGGAATAATTGCCTCTTCATGCATGAATCATAGAATATCAGGGTTGGAAGGGACCTCAGGAGGTCATCTAGTCCAACTCCCTGCTCAAAGCAGGACCAATCCCCAACTAAATCATCCCAGCCAGGGCTTTGTCCAGCCTAACCTTAAAAATATCTAAGGAAGGAGATTCCACCACCTCCCTAGGTAACACATTCCAGTGTTTCACCACCCTCCTAGTGAAAAAGTTTTTCCTAATATCCAACCTAAACCTCCCCTACTGCAACTTGAGACCATTACTTCTTGTTCTGTCATCTGCTACCACGGAGAACAGTCTAGATCCATCCTCTTTGGAACCCCCTTTCAGGTAGTTGAAAGCAGCTATCAAATCCCCCCTCATTCTTCTCTTCTACACACTAAACAATCCCAGTTCCCTCAGCCTCTTCTCATAAGTCATGTGTTCCAGTCCCCTAATCAATTTTGTTGCCCTCCGCTGGACTCTTTCCAATTTTTCCACATCCTTCTTGTAGTGTGGGGCCCAAAACTGGACACAGTACTCCAGATGAGGCCTCACCAATGTCAAATAGAGGGGAACGATCACGTCCCTTGATCTGCTGGCAATGCCCCTACATATACATCCCAAAATGCCATTGGCCTTCTTGGCAACAAGGGCACACTGTTGACTCATATCCAGCTTCTCATCCACTGTAACCCCTAGTCCTTTTCTGCAGAACTGCTGCCGAGCCATTCGGTCCCTAGTCTGTAGCGGTGCATGGGATTCTTCCGTCCTAAGTGCAGGACTCTGCACTTGTCCTTGTTGAACCTCATCAGATTTCTTTTGGCCCAATCCTATAATTTTTCTAGGGCCCTCTGTATCCTATCCCTACCCTCCAGCGTATCTACCTCTCCTCCCAGTTTAGTGTCATCTGCAAACTTGCTGAGGGTGCAATCCACACCATCCTCCAGATCATTTATGAAGATATTGAACAAAACCGGCCTGAGGACCGACCCTTGGGGCACTCCACTTGATACTGGCTGCAAACTAGACATGGAGCCATTGATCAGTACCCGTTGAGCCCGACAATCTAGCCAACTTTCTATCCACCTTACAGTCCAAGTTAAGCTAACTCAGATTCACTAGGCTGCTTACCCATAGGTATATGGACTCTGCAACACTAACAGTTTCACACAGTGACATAATGTGTGGTCAACATAGCTATGGGAGAAGGAGATGGATTCTACTCTGGCTGAAGCATCATCAGTAGAATTTTTAGGTTCGTTCCATTTACAGTATCTTTCTCTCTTTGCTGGTGATGCAGGGATTAGAAAGAACCCAGCTTGACTTTCAACCTCTAGGGTGGGTTTGCAGCCTTGTCAGTTAGAGGAAAAAGTCTTTACTTGCAAACAGATCATATTTGATGTGCAGTTAATGAAGAGAGAAACCCTAGAATGTCTTTTTATTTTAGAGAGTCCATTTTCAAATAATGACACTTTAAAATTGTTTGTTTTGTAGGCAGTACATTCTTTCCCCCTTCCCCTGAAAATGAAACAAATTTTGCTGCCACTGAGAATTAAAAATCCACAACTTTGGCAAGAAAGAAAGCATTAACATTTGATGTACTGTACTTAAAGAATCCAAGGTCAGACGTGAGTCTTCAAGGACTATTCAGGGAAGAAAGTGATTTACATAAACTGTGCATTTTAGTCATCCAGCCAAAAGACTCAGTGCTAACTTTGGAACTGAAGCAGGGTCAGTTGTTTTGTAGTGATGGTGGGACGTTTTTAAAAGATGACTTACAAATGCTGAATGTATGTATTTCAGCAACACTCCCCCTAACCAGAGTAAAGGGAACCTTCAGCATCTCACCCCTCCCCACACCAACCTCACTGGTCGGAATTTCCCTCTCCTCATGCCCCGCTAAGGGGGACGTCACCCTCCCTTACTGAACTACCGTGTTGGGGACCCTCCGTACTTTTCTCAGTTTCAAGTTCCGCTCTCTTCCTGCTGAATATGCTGATGGGACTACGAGCCCCTAAAGCCTCCCTCTCCTGATTAGTGGGCAGAGAGAGGGTTGTTGCTAAAAGCACTTTGAAGCCAGGAGGCCTCACAATATGCACTGAGCACTAGTGGGCACTCAGAATATTGTTGAACTAACCCACTTCTAATGTTACTTTGCAGGTGTCAGGGTTCCCTCCCCACTCTGAACTCTGGAATGTAGATGTGGGGACCCACATGAAAGACCCCCTAAGATTATTTCTACCAGCTTAGGTTAAAACTTCTCCAAGGCACAAATTCTTGTCCTTGTCCAATATTGCTGCCACCACCAAGTGAGTTAGACAAAGTTTCAGGAAAAGGACCAGTTGGAGTTCCTGTTTCCCCAAAATATCCCCCCAAGCCCCTTCACCCCCTTTCCTGGGGAAGCTTGGGAATGACATACCAACCAAATAGGTAAACAAGGTGAGCACAGACCAGACCCTTGGGTTTTCAGGACACTAAAACCCAATCAGGTTCTTAAAAGCAGAACTTTTTATTATAAAGAAAAAAGTAAAAGAAGCACCTCTGTAAAATCAGGATGGAAGGTAATTTTACAGGGTAATAAGATTTAAAACACAGAGGATTCCCCTCTAGGCAAAACTTCAAAGTTACAAAAAACAGGAATAAACCTCCCTCTTAGCATAGGGAAAATTCACACGCTAAAACAAAAGATAAATCTAATGCATTTCCTTGCTATTACTTACAATTTGTAATCTTAGATGCTTATTTCAGGTAGGGTTTTAGGAGATGTTTTTCCTGCCCTGGTCTCTGTCCCAGAGAGAACACAAACAAACAAAACCTCCCCCCACAGATTTGAAAGGATCTTCTTCCCTTATTGGTCCTTTTGGTCAGGTGCCAACCAGGTTATTTGAGCTTCTTAACCCATTACAGCTAAAGGAGGGATTTTATGCTACCCTTAGCTGTATGTTTATGACAGCAGGTTACTTGGAAAGGGAGAGCAGTATTAGCTTAAAGACTTTGCCTCATGGAAAATGTTGAGTTTCATTGCCACATCTCTTATCTAAATAATGTATACACTCTATATTTTATGTGACTAAAACCAAAACTGAGTGCCTTGTCCTGTGCAGTCTTTTTCTGCTACAAGAGTCTTCTCCCCACCCCTCCCCTCCATATCCCCGTCTAGTTCTGGATGCCTCTCAGTCTGCTTTATATTCAGACTGACTCATTCTCTTGTACTTGCGCTTTTCATTTTCTTGGGTATCTCTGATATCTTATTCCATACATTCCAATAGCATCCTTTGTGTGTCTATGGCTTTCATGCCAGTATCTCTTTCCAGTGTGGCTATAGGGGGTAAACTGTACAAGAGCTTGCTTAGTGTTAGAAGTGTTGTATGTAACTTACTAAAATGTTCAGTAAAGTCATACACTCTGGTCTTTGTTTTCTATGTAGAAAAGTCCCTTCTTGATTTTCCCTTACGATTTGAATCTCCTGTATCACATTTTTTGGTAGCTCCTTTCTGCATTCTTCAAAGACTATTCTGTCCTTTTCTTCTGGGATCACAATCTGTACTGGATATAGTGCTGTTGATCAGATCTAACCAGTACCTTCTATTGTAAGAATACCACCTATCCTGATATCTATTGCACCTTGAAGTGAAGGCTGTATGGATTATTCAAGACTTTAGTTTTCTCATCTCTCCTTCATATGCTGCAGCATTTTTCTATCCAAAAGGTATCTCTTCTCCCATCCCTCTCCAGCTTGACATTCTGTATTCTACATTGATCTACAGTGAGCTGCATTTTCCATCTATCATTCTAAGCACTTAGCTGTTAGATCTGACTGCATTTGTGCTACCTTAAACTGCTTCCATTCAAAGAAGCTTGCAAATTTATCTTGATATTCAGGTTGCTTTGTGCACCATGTACTGAAGCACAGAATACAAATTGAATGGCACTGATGTGAATTTTATAAAAACGCTAATCATGTTTTCAGTCCTTTTTAAAAATATATATTCTTCAAGGAGATTTTTCTCAAATGATGTAGTGTAGAACAAAGTATCTTGTTGAACTACTGGAATGTTTGCTGCTTATGTCTTTTGAAAGTGCCCCGGGTTCTATTGAAAATGACCATGAACTCTGGTTTTACAACTGTTTAATTCAAAAACAGTGGATTACATGGTTTGTAATGAAGTTACCAGCCCATTGCTGAAATAGGGCAGAAGTCCAAGATTTGCTGAGTTTCTCTTTTTTTTTTATTCTGCAAGAATGTTGGTTTCCATTACTGACATGATTGTTTCCTTTTGGCTCATTTGCCTAGTTGCTTAGGGAACCATTCGCTTTCTCTACAAAGTGTACTTTTCTGTGACCTTGCAGAGGAACAGCAGTTCCAGTTTGGGATTCCTCTTGCACCATCTGGTGGTAGCTATTGCAAAAACACTGTTCGAATTGGCTGACGTAGACACCTCAGAAATGGATAACCATCAAGCTACAGTTAGGTGTTCTTCAAAGATTGATGGACTCACTATATGGCTTTGCCAGGGTCCCATACACCATCTTTGTATGGAGTGTGCTCCTCTTCTTTGAAACTGTGAGTTGGAGTTTATGCAATGATAGAAAATAAACCAGCAATGCTTCTTTTCTGCTCCAATAACCATTCTTAGGGGTGCAGTCTGTCCTCTCAGCACAGCACATATGTGCATCATTTCCCATGCCTATAGGGACAACTAAACTGCTGAATGGATGAGGGAGAGTATGGCAGTCTTGCTCTGAGAATAATCACCTTGGTTTGGGATTATACGAACATGCCAGGGTAATGTACCTACTACAGTCATTTCCACTATTGCCAGAATGTTGTTTGATATGGGTGCAATATGCACATAGGCATAGATAGGTTTCATGGAGGAACTGATCTGTGACTCAGCAACAGTTCTATGCACAAGACCAGGATGTGATTTTTCCCCCCCACCCCCCTCCGGTTCATCTGTTGTGATGAGATAGAAGTGCTGGAAGTTATACCTTCCACTACCATGTGTGGAAAAAGATGCTTTGAGGTGGTCAACAGTGACCCTATAAAGAGGGGACTGGATTGTTCAGAAGTTGGTAGTTGGATTATAGCACCTTCCCCCTTGGGGTTCGCATTGTGACCAAACATTCATTCCGAACTGATGGCTGTTCGGGGACCATGCATGGTGGTGAAATGCACTTTGTAGTCTCCGTCCACATCACAGGAATTACTACTGTTGTTGGCAGTCTTAGCAAAGAGACTGAGGATTGAGAGGGCCATGGAGACTGAATGCCCTCTTGTCCCTCAAGGTGACCCCTCCAAGACAGGGTTGAGGCACATTGGTGAGATAGTGTTGGGAAGCTTGCATTATTTCTGCCTGGTCTGCTACTCTTCTGTGGATAAGGAGAGAACTGTCAGCCTGGCACCTTGAGCGTGCTAGATCCACATAAAATAGACTCCTCTGCCAACTAAGGAACAATATTAACGGACAGAAGAGAAGCTCATCTGGTCCCCCTCAGTTAGGAAGACGGGACTGCAACAATTGTAAAGAGGGGCTGGCACAAGAGAACCTCAGACTCCCCTGAAAAGGGGGACACAAGCCTGGAGAATAGAAATGTTTTAAGGAGGGAAAGGAATATAATTCCTTAGTAGCTGTTTCCATACAATCCCAGTAACTGCCTGGGGGCCTCTATACTCGGTATGAATGCTTGAGGACCACAATGGCCATGTCACCTGACGTTTCTCCTACCTCCTTAAAACGCCAAAAAAAAAAAAAAAACCAACAGCCAGTTAACTGACTTCTGTACCTTGTTTTTGGCAATGAAAAGGGTATAGATAAATTTAACTCATGCTTTTCCAGGAAAAAGCTATCTAAGTTCTGGTTCAACACAGCTCTTAAGCACATGCATAAATCTGTTTACTTCAGTGGGATTTAAATATATGCTTCAGCGCTTGCTGAATTGGGGCCATAATTCAAATGACCTTTTAAAGAAGCAAAAGAAAAGCAATTGACATTTTTTTCTTGTTGACTCATTACCAGCTTTAATGATCCTCTTCTTTTTTAGCTCCATTTTTAAAATGGATATAGGCAATTATCCATATATTACACAAGTACCTGGAAAAATAATTAAGATAATCTTGAAATTCAGGAAATCGGTTTAGAAGAGAAGCAGGTGCTTAATGGAGGTGAGACCAGCTGTGCTTCTCGGGACTCTGCAAAAATACTTCAGGGGAAAAAATGTGTGAGGCCTCCACACAGCACTGGAAGGAAATTACAATAATTCAGACAAAATCTATCCTCTGAGTAGCAGAACTGGCTTCTGAGGGACAAAAACTGGAGAAAATAGAAAAGTTTTTTTCAAGTGAAAATAATGTTTAAGAAAAGAGTGAGGTTGAGGAAAATCCTTCAGGCAGAGTGGTGGCATTAGCAATACAAGGCTCTCATCTTTGCTAATGTGCATCAACTCACGAAGGGCACTCATACTAGTCCTGTTTCAGCAATCCCCCTCATCCTACAAGGCTAGCCAAGCTGGTATGGGAGGGCCTTAGAATAAGCAGTAACGGGCAGGAGAATAAAAATATGAGGGGAGGGGGTTAATTGGGGGGGGTATCATTCACCAAATTGTCTGTAAGTCATTGCACCCCGAGCAGAAATGTACTGGTAATTAATAAAGGAAGTGCAGAAAACTAGACAGAAAAAAAAGGCGGGGGAGGGATGCTCCTACACTCATGCTGGAAATACAGGGAAACAAGCAGGAAAAACAGGAGGCTCTCATGCATGAGGACCAGTAATGACAGAGGCATGGTGGGACACACGTGAGTGGAATGCAAATATCTAAAGGCAGGTTCTGTCTGCAGTAGGTAGGATGTGGAGGGGGGAAATGGAGGTGATGTGGTTACCGTGTATCAATAATACCATGTATCAATAATATAATAATCACTAATGTGAAGAGATGAGGAAGATGAAAGTGTCTGTGTTCAGATAAAGGATACAAAACCTGGCATTGATGATGAGGATAAATTATAAGCTATGTAACTAGAGAGCAGGGGAAGATGAACCTCTCCTGGAAGTGTTTCCAAAAATGTCAAAGTTATGACTGCATCTAAAGCAGTGTTCTTAAGTGGACACTGACTGAAGAATTGCCAACTATTTAACCACAGACCACTATGAGCTCCTATACAGACCTGATATCCCTCTTACAATAATGTTTTGTGTGTTGTAACACTATCTTTATCCTTCTGGCTTGTCTGATGTATGTTTAAAGTTAAAATTTCCATAAAAAGATTATCGAAGGTGTCAAAATTCCAATAAATGATCAGTAAGAGAGTTTAATTCCGGAGATTAGCTAATGGAAAAAAGGATACAATCCACATATTGTCAAAGAATATTTTTACTTGATGTCAGAGAGTTCCCTATTTCAAACGTGGAAACAGCAATACAAGGTCTGGCACGAGGGCAGTGGGGAATTGGGGGTGGAGTGGTCACAAATTTAGTGAATTTGTGGTGCAAATGAATTCTAGAAAGTCACAATAGCAATGAAGTTCTTTTCCCTGCTATAGCAGATTGTATCCACACACCAGTTAGTTAACCTCACAACACTCCCATGAGCTGAGTGTTTTCCTCTTTTATAATTGGGGAAACAAAGGCACAGAATGGTTGAGTGACTTGCATAAGGTTAGTCATTCAGTGTTAGTGGTTCTATTCTTGACAAATCCTGGCTTTCCCAGCCTCCTGCTCTAGCCATTCAGTGATACTGCATCCTATTAGGACATTACCTCTCTGAAAGGATTGAAGTGACATTTAGTGAGCAGTGTAAAATCAGCTGTGGTACGAAGTATAATGTATAGAGAGAAAAAAGAGGTAAGAATTTATGCAGTATAAGAGATGAAAGACCAACAAGACCAATAGAATTTAAAAATACGAGGAAGATTTTTTTTAAAAAAAAAGTGGTTGAAAAGAAGGTAGTAAAAGACCTGGAATATGAAAAAGGATGATCGTCTTTGGGAAGTGGGTAATTGTAGTGATTGGAGGAAATAGATATAAGGCATGCAAGAATAAAATAAGGGAAGCTAAAAAGAAATATTCCTGTCTAGGGCAGTCAAAGGAGAGAAGAAAGAGTTCTATAAATACACCGAGAGAGATACTAGGGGAAAATACAAAAAGCTATTAGTGACTAGGGGAACAGTTGAAAGAGAACTCCAAAATGCCTAATATTTTAAATAGCTATTTTTTGCTTAGCCTCCAATAAAAAAGGGAATGATATCGCAGAAATGGGAGAACTTGGGACCAGGAAGCAAGGGACTTATTTGAGACAAGAATGATGCTGGAATCAGGGCTTGCCCCCCGGGCAGGTACACACTTGTCCATGGAACAAATAATGGTCACTGGTTGCTTCAAACCTAGTTTCAGACAAAGAACAGGTGAATCCTTCAGTGGTTTAAAACAATGTCAGAGCAGCCTGGGGTGCAAGTGAAATGCTCAAAAATGTAAAATAAAAAATAAAAGCACATCCAAGCTTTTTATTAAAGCATGGAGCCTAATGTCTAGACCTTGCTATCAGTATGGAGCAAAGGCGGCTTCTCGGGCTGCCACTGAAGGAAATAAAAAAACAAAAATGTTGAAATTTAGCTCCTCATTGCTGATTGGGATACACATTCAATCTGATCAGCTGTTAACTTGAGTAGATTCACTAGAAGCAAATGAAAAAACTAAACAACCGGTAAAGAACATAGTGGAGGTACAAAAGGAACACACTTCACCCTTCCCTGTCAACCATTTGGGTCCCACTGGCTTTGGAATCTGCTTGGTCTGCAATAGTCCAAATCTCATTCTTTTTTCCCTGGCACTTTTGTGGAGTAGGGGTGGGGAGAGGAGGTAAAATTTAAGGGTGGGGGATTATTTCCTGGCTTGCTGGTGGAGAATTGTGCTGGTGCTATATTTGTTACATGGAAACAGTGCCCTTTCTAGCATTTGTATGAATCTAAATAGATTCAGCATGTTTATGCCAGGACTTAATTGTCCCTTTGTCTGTTCTGCACCGTTGTGCTACCTCTCATGTTGTTCATAACACCATGAATGTGTCCCAACCTGCCCTTGTGGTGAACTCTTGAAAAGCAACCTAGTCCGTGTAGTTGGAAAGCTTTACACAGAACATCTTCCTTTCCATGTTTACTCCAGTAGACCCCCTCTTTAGTGTATTGTATCATCCCCATGCTTACCAAAGCACTTCGGGGCATGGATTTTTTTCTCTGATGTATATTCCATGTACAGTGTCACTCTCCATTGACATTGCATTGGGTTGGCAAGTCCTTTGTACTGGTTACTTGCATAATCTCCTGTCATTAATGTCATGTATCATCCCCACTTGACGACTAGATCTTGGGAGATGGAGAAGAGAAACAGCCTCAAACTACATGACTGCCTATTCCTGACTCATAAATAAGCAATAATATAATATGAATGTGCGACATAAAAGCCTGTCACTATAGTGAAACATACTCTTAACAATACTACCATAGACAAAAAACACCTGTGATCCTCAGATTTCAATGGGTGCTTATACAAACATCAGTTCATGTAATTAGCATGACAAAACCACTCTAAAGTAAATAAACATCATCCATGTTGTACAGCACCTAGCACCGGGGGGGGGGTGCAGGTTCATGATTAGGGCTCCTAGGCGCTACAGTAGTACACACCGTGTATCATAATAACTGTATAAATGAAGACACTGAAGTTACTATCAATAACTTGCCCAAGATCACTTGGGAAGTCTGTGGCAGAACTGGAAATAGATTCCAAATCTTTTTAACTGATTCCAAATCTTCAAGTCCTGTGCTTTACCTAGCAAACTGATGTACTAACTCTGGGAATATTCTTTTAAAGAGTGTTCCATCTACCACAGCCTCTAGATTTAATACAATGCTTGTATATCTCTTCATATCATAATTGAACCAAAATTATTCAGTTGTATTTCTCTCCCACTTTCCAGTTGATGATTCTCATCAATCCAACTTTCCATGGCCACCTTTCAGCAGGCAGGCATGGGAGAGGGGTATATGGTATGATCATGCTGTACACTCCGACTTTGGGCATTATTAATCATGCCTAGAAAGTGACTGAAATTGAGTGTACAAAGCAGTGCAAATTGAATTCACACCCAGCTTAGCAATGCAGGTCTGAATTTGTGCAAACAGACCCAACCTCGTGTCACCCGGCTGTGAATACACATGCTCAGTGTGATTAAATATATGGAATCAGAATAACACAAAGACTTCTAAATGTTCAGTGGTGAGGTGGGATCTCCTTCCTGAAAATGAGCAGAGTGAATTTGTGTGCAGGGGCTCTCAAAATTGCGGAGTTAATATGTCCTACTGAGTTCCAGCATGCGCCACTTTCAGCAGGTGGGAATAGAATAAACTGGGTTTAACTGAAATCCTTATCCTTACTCTGCCAGTGTAGTGTGTTCTGACATGTTTCTCATACGTGTTGAAATAAAGACGTGTCAAATATTGATCCATATGTTGCCTCTCCTGTTTTTCCCCCTTCAGGCTTTGAACTGCTCTACCAGCCAGAGGTGGTCCGGCTCTACCTCTCGATCCTCACTGAAAGCCAGAACTTCAACACTTTGGAAGCTGCAGCAGGTGCTTTGCAGAATCTCAGTGCTGGAAACTGGACAGTGAGTCTAGCCTTTTCTTTTGCTTAATCCTAGTCAGAAATTGGTACATTGAAATTCCCTTTAAGCCCTCTAGGTCTGATGTCACTTGATAGCTGGCAAATTGCACTCTGTTACTTTTCTTTTGTGAATCTCTTTTGGAAGAGTTTTAGCTTTTGGTTTGAACAAAGTCTAAATTATTAGCTTTTAGAAAAGGTTTCAGTGTTACACAGAAGTATTTTAAAAATAAAATAGACTTCCATGTATACTTCTGCTGAAATATTCATCAGAGACGTGATCCCGAAGGTTAACAAGCAATGCTAGTCTAAAGTTAAAGAACAAACTCTGTCTCCTTCAGACAGACTAGAATCTCCCCTTTGTGGTATCTGGGTAGAGTTGTCAAGTGCCTAATGATTTTTGAATTTCAGTGAGACTTAGGTGGTAAGTCACTTAGACATTTTTGAAAATTTCACCTTCTGTTTTCACCTGTAAACAGGGAGGCATGAACTCCAAAAAGCCAAACTGGCATCTTTCTAATGTCACTCAAGCAATGTTGGAGATAAGACAGACACTGACAAAACAGAAGTAGAATTGCTTAATTCTGTTGATTCTCCAGTTGTTCTGACATTTCTCATCTTTCCTGTTGTCAGATAAGCTAGATGCCTGGAAGTTCTGTTTGGAATTCGCAAACAGTGTTTGTGAATATTGGCAACTTGCAAAATTGTCATGAGAATTTACTAGGCCAGGCACAAAATCTCCTCTCCCTCTTTACCATGCTGATCGATGGTAACAGATAAAAACTGATGCTCTGGGGAATAAACAACTATTCACTTGCCCCAGGCAAATAGAATTTTGTATGGCTGGAGTGTTGTCATTGCGGTTAAAGGGAATGCAAATCTTAAAATGAGCAAGTGTTACTTTTTAGACCACTTATCTGCTGCTGCTTTCATTTGTGGGTTTCTTCAGCAGTGCTTGTTTTTAGAGCTGGGTAACCATATTTACCCCAGGATTGGGTATTGTCCTGATTCATCAGATAACACTGGGAGTCGCATCTCAAAATTGCCACCAAAGCCTTCCTGTAAACCCCCCCGTCCCTCTACAGTGATCAGTCCACTCTTAGCAAAGAATACTGGAATGTCTCTGGACATGACAAAGTGAGGTCATCCACAGCAACTACAAGTCTGCGAAGAGTAAGGTGCTTTTCCCCACTCTAATTTGAACAGGAAGACGCTTTTTAAAATACAAGTATTTACAAACATGCATGAAACAATAGAAACAAGTAATTTTTTTAAAAGATAACAGGAGCTGTACATGTCTTGCTCTTCCCTCTAAGTGACCTCTTTTCTGATGGAGAGGAATAAATTTTCCATTGAGGCATATATAGTAGCCTATACTCTTCCTCTGCTGCTCTTAAATTTTATAGAACAGATGATATTTCTTCCCCAGCCCCCCCGCCAGCTATAAGATGAAATACTATCTACCTCCTTTTCGTGCTTGGTGCACAATAGACTTGGATGGTGGGATAAGTCACAGATATGTTGCCATGCAGAGTATAAGGAAGTACTGTTTGCATAAGGGAAAATTCTTCAATTTCATGCTGGAAAAAATCAGACCCCAACACTGAAAGAAATGCAGGAAAATGTGTCTCTAAATTCACAATGTTGTGTGTTGCTTTTCTTCCTGTGTGCTCACAGTGGTCCACGTACATCCGTGCAACAGTGCGAAAGGAGAGAGGCTTACCAGTCCTCGTTGAGCTTCTCCAGTCTGACTCTGACAAGGTTGTGAGAGCTGTGTCAATTGCCCTGAGGAATCTCTCTATGGATCGTCGCAATAAGGATCTCATAGGTACCTTCTGAGCTTCTCTTACAGGAATGTGACCCCATAAACACATGGGCACTGTAAAATTGTTTAGGCTTTTGTCAAGTATTGAAGCTGAGGTTTATTCTGCATACAAATTCCATTTGCGTTATATAGGAGTCTTGTGCATGCCCCAAGTGAAGAATTGCCATTTGAAAATTAAGTTTCAGCCCATCCAGTTTCCATACATGCACATAGTGTGATTTAATGGAAATGAATCTTTACTTTGCAGTAGATCTCAAAATAATTTGCAAAAATATAAAGGCTTTTTGATTTGATATGATTCCCCCTCTGGCCCCCTTTGCTCTGTCAATGAACGCTGCCTCACCCCTCCCACTTCCAGCCTTTTACCTTCTCCTGTGCTATCCCCTGTGTCGAGAAGCCCGGTACCCAAGTGCTCTCCATTCAGATCATCACCCTTAAAACTCAGCTTCTCTGCAATGCTCCCCAACTCTAATCCACATTAGCAAAAATGCACTCACTACTCATTAAATGGAAGTGGCAGAAGCTGAGCTCCAAATTAAAGCCTTTGTGTGGGTCTCCCAGTATATTTCCTGGGCAATTTTCCCGATCTGTTTAAACTGTAACCTCACCAAGCAAGAAAATGTTTGTGCTGCATACAGAGCACAGATGCTGATGCTTAATCAATACAAATCTCCAATTCTACTTTAATACGCCTACGTTTCATAAAAACCACGTCCAGTGTAGAGCTGTAGCTACCAAATGGTACAAACACACATCTGAGAGTAATGGGCCCAGGACACCGAGGCTTTACTTCAGTGCTGCCGAGCATGAAGGCCAAATGGACGTTCTTACCTTTCAGGGGAAGGTTAATATATGCACTGTTGCATACCTTGCCCCTGCAGACCTCTTACAAGGCTACGCTGAGTAAGTGTTGTGTGCGTGCATTAGCATTAATACGTTAGCCTCAGTTTATGAATGCTTGTTTGCCTCAGGCACAGCAAAGTGTGATGTATTGGCTGTGAAATTCTCAATAAATGTGTCAAACTTTTTTGCCTCTGATACCTGTAGTATTGATTATGCAGAATGAGTTTGCTTTAGATATCAGTTCTCAAACATCTTGAGAAAGTTAATGATAAATGCAGTATGAAATAGCCTTGAGATTCAAGGAAATTACATTAGAAAATCTTTAGACTTTGGGAACTTCCTTATATTTTAGCTTTCAGGACAGGAAGCTGTTTCTTGAAATGATTATTGGGTCTGGCTAATGGTAGCTCTTCCCCTTATCTAGGTAGTTATGCCATGGGTGAACTGGTAAGAAATTTGCCTAGCAGACAGCAGAGATCCGCTAAAAACCTGGAAGAGGATACAGTGGTTGCAGTCTTGAATACCATCCATGAAATCATTACTGACAGTTCAGAAAATGCAAGGTCCCTGATCCAGACACAGGGCATTCAGAAGCTGGTAGCTATCAGCAAGTCAAGGTAGGTTTCTTACTAGAATAGAAAACAAAGTAAAGAGGATACTGTACGAACCCCACTGTGATGCTTTGTGATGGTGCCCAGACATCTTGACCTTTCAGATGTGTAACTGAAGCACTTAAAACATGTAATAAAAACAAATCCTACATCAGTGACTTTAATGGGTTCATAGAATATCAGGGTTGGAAGGGACCTCAGGAGGTCATCTAGTCCAACCCCCTGCTCAAAGCAGGACCAGTCCCCAATTTTTGCCCCAGATCCCTAAATGGCCCCCTCAAGGATTGAACTCGCAATCCTGGGTTTAGCAGGCCAATGCTCAAACCACTGAGCTATCCCTCCCCTCCCACCCGAGTCAGGTCGGGTTGGGTTGGGTTGGGTGATAAAATCAGTAAGATAAAAAGTTCTGTCATTTCAGGGTACAATCTCTCTTTGTTTTATTTATGCCTTAGCATTATGCATGCATTTATCAGACATCATTTGCAGTGAAGCTGAGACCTGTGTTTGCAAAGCAGGAGACCTTTATCCTGTGACATTCCATTCCTGAAATGCCAATGATGCAACTTTATTTCTGTTAAAAGAAATGGTTAATGATCTGCAGTGATCATTCTGTCTGAAGGACAACAGTAATAATTGAAATGACGATTTGTACCATGTAGCCCTGTTGAAAAGCTGTATCCTGATTGGAGAAGGGCTTCCTTCTGTACTTCAGCCAATTAGAAATGAGCTCATTCACAAGTGCCTTTTCAACAAACTGTTGAGAGGCTGGCTGGAGATTTCTTTAGCCTTTGCCTTTTCATCAGTAAGGCCTTGTCTACATAGTGCTTTAGTCCACATCAGAGGGGTATAAATTTGAATTTGTGCTAGTGTGTCACTCACTAACTGGCCCGTGTGGACTGCGCCGGCATGCACTAAAAGTGCCCTACTGTTGGTGGTGTTGTCACAGTCGGGAACTTTGTGTGCAGCAGCACAGTCCCCGCAGCCCAGTTAGTGCACAACCTGCTAATGCAAACTAAAATTTGCACCCCTCGGTGCAGACAAAAGCACCATGTAGACAAGCCCTAAGTAAGAGTCAGCCAGAAAATGAAAGGAAAATGCTTTTCAGGTGAGAATTAGTTTTGTTTGTTGTTTGATCCTCATTGTCCTGTGGGGTGTGTTTCAAACCACTGGTTGATTTCAGCTAAATTCAGTTTTTTATATATACTCGGACCAAAATTTTGAAAAGTGGCCTCTGGATTCCCAACTTTAGACATTAAGTTCTTGTTTTCCAGAAGTGATTGAGTATTGATTTCTTTGGCAGTTTTGGGTGCTCAGCACTTCTGCTTTGATCTATATAAATGCCTGTTGAAATCCACTAGGCAAAAGGACAATGTTATCCAACTGGCCTCTGTACCTGCACACTATGCATATGAAAATCAGACATCTGCATATTTAACTACCTCTTGCTTATGTAGCTGTCTCTTGTCTGAGCAACTGTATGTTTACACATGCAGGTAGATGGACCCACATTAATAGAAGCCACTATAGAATTGGGCCCAAAGAATGTATTTTTACAGTGTCACATATTGCATTGCTTCTTGAGAAATAACAGACCTGCTAGGAAGTTATGGGTTTTAGCGTAAATGAGTTTGCATTCCTAATGTTTGAGGCTCTAATTTTGTCTCACAAATTAGCCAGTCCCCCAGGGAAACAAAGGCAGCATCTCATGTTCTTCAGATGGTCTGGAGCTACAAAGAGCTACGAAGTGTCCTACAGAAGGATGGATGGAACAAATCCCATTTCCAGGTAAAGATGCAGAGTCCTAGTCCAGATCAGTGGTCACAGAAAGCCCCATGAAGGTGTTTTATCCTTCACTCCATGTTGAGGCCCTACTCCCACTAATGACAATGGCAGGTAGACCAAGAACTCTAAGTTGGTGTTTTCCAGTGATACCATAATTTTACTATAATTGTTTTATCATAAATACAGTTACTGGGTGCATATCTAGAAGATCTGTGGCATGTGCCTTCCACATTTTAGGGGTTATTCCACTTTAGATGTACCAAGTCTAATCCCTACAAATATACATTGCATCAAGGAAAGACTTGGCCCATTTTTGTATGTTGCTGCTGCCTTGGGACATAGTCCATGTAGCGTGTTGGGCATCTGACTGTTTTTTATGTGAAGCTGCTGCTACTTCCTTTATCTGAAAAGTAACTGGCTTTCACTGTGGCCTGTAAAGAAGCTACTGGCTTGCCCAACCAGGTGATGACAGAAGGAGGAATCGTCAGCAAAACTTCAGAGAAATGAAAAATATCCAGAATCACAAATTAGATTCCAGGCGAAGATCAGTTTATCAAGAGGGGATGGAGTGTGAACAGGTTTCCATACATTTTGTTCAAGTTATAACTTTTTTAGAAAATTCGTTTTACTTCTTACTCTGTTTGCAGCAGCTTCTCAGAACATAAGAACGGCTACACTGGGTCATATCAATGGTCCATCTAGCCCAGTATCCTGTCTTCCGACAGTGGCCAATGCCAGGTGCTTCAAAGGGAATGAACAGAACAGGGCAATTATCAAGTGATTCATCCCCTGTCGTCCAGTCCCAGCATCTGGAAATCAGATCCCTAGGGACACCCAGAGCTCGGGGTTGCATCCCTGACTGTCTTGGCTAGTAGCCATTGATGTACCTATCCTCCATGAATGTATCTAATTATTTTTTTGAACCCAGTTATGGTTTTGGTCTTCACAACATCTCCTGGCAATGAGTTCCACATGTTGACTATGCGTTATGTGAAGTAGTACCTCCTTTTGTTTGTATTTAAACCTGCTGTCTGTTCATTTCATTGGTTGACCCCTGGTTCTTGTGTTATGTGAAGGGGTAAATAACACTTCTTTAGTCACTTTCTCCACACCAGTCATGATTTTATAGACCTGTATCATATCCCCCCTTAGTCATTTATTTTCAAAGCTGAATAGTCCGTCTTGTTAATTTCTCCTCATATGGAAGCTGTTTCATACCTTTCATCATTTTTGTTGCCCTTCTCTGTACCTTTTCCAGTTCTATTACATCTCTTTTGAGATGGGATGATCAGAACTATGCACAGTGTTCAAGGTGTGGGCATACCATTTATTTATTAGTAGCATTGTATTTTCTGTCATCTTAGCTATCCCTTTCCTAACGGTTCCTAGCATTGTTAACTTTTTTGACTGCCATTGTACATTGAGTGGATGTTTTCAGAGAACTATCTACAATGACTATAAGATCTTTCTTGAGAGGTAACAACTAATGTAGACCCCCTTCCTTTTGTATGTATTGTTGGGATTATGTTTTCCAACGTGCATTACTTCGCATTTGTCAACAATGAATTTCATCTGCCATTTTGTTTCCTAGTCACCCAGTGTTGTGAGATCCCTTTGTAACTCTTCGCAGTCTGCTTTGGACTTAACTACCTTGAGTACCTTTACTCTTCCATTTTGTCTTCTAGTCTGTCTCTGCAGCACCAAAGGGACCCAAAGGTACATCTGGCAAGTCTGGCTATGACGACAGTACTCTGCCGCTGGTGGATAAAAGCCAAGGTCAGTTCTGCTCATTGGTGTGGGCCATAATGATTTTCCTTTTGCTATTTGCCATGTCTGTTAAGTGTATTTCTCAAATTGGATAAATATCAGTTATCACTTTTTTTATGGTGCCTTTCATCCAAAGATCCTGAAGCAATTGACATTACAGACTATATAGACAATGATCACTTCCACTGCATGAAATGTATGATACCCAGTTCAAGATGAAAAGTTCAGTTGGAGCTTATAGGGAGTATTTTAGATAGGCATGAAGTAACTACCCAGCAGGAATTTAGCCAAGGAGCAGGCTAACTATTGTGGTAAGTCGATGGTATTTGTACTAACCACAAGTCATCAGATCTTGGTGTTATATCTCATGCAAAGGGCATCACCTCCAGCAATGCCCTGGGACGTTTGTTCAATGCTGATTTATTTGACGTACCCTCTGTTGAATCACCAGCCCTGTTTCCTGTGTCACTTAGCTTTGCAGTGGAGGTATTCTATCCAAGTTCTGACCCAGACCCAACTGTGCTTAGTTTGTCAGATTTGACAAAAATCACACCAATGGTTCCAGGGCTCCAGGCCATGTTGATTTCCTTAGTCTTTTAATTTTGATCATGATGGAAATAGAAACCAATGTTAAAATTACCCTCTCGAGGCCTTTGATCGCCTACTGATTGCTCTTGTCTCTGGGCAAAGAAGGGAACCTCATCCCATCTTGGATGGGTACAGAGATAAATTCTAGAAAGTATAGGTGGTTCAGAGGGGCACCGAGTTGGTGGCATCCTTTGGATAGAGGAATGTATGTGATTCAGAGCCATGGCATGAGGGAGATCAGTTGAGTGTGCTCTTTGGGGGCCTAACTCAGAATCTTTCTTCGTGAATTATCAGAACCTTAATATCGTTTCATTATAGCCTCTTGTGTCCTCATTATAGCATCTTGAGTGCAATAAATCATTGTCTCCTCTACTGCCTCCAGCCCTGTGATTAATCCCAGTCTGCTCTGTTTTCATGTCAGGAAGCATGGTACGACTAGTTTCAATGCTTCTGTTTTGTAGATAATGAGAAGGCTGGAAGTCGTGATATGATTCCTCTGGATGAACTTGGTCCAGGTAAATGCAGTCCCGGCTCAACCCCCTGTCTATTTCAATAGAGCACACTGTCACTCACGAGAAAGTTCAGCGCTTTTTCTGGGAGGTATTCTTTCATGTGGATAAAGCTGACATTTAAAAACAGAACTTTTCCTTCCAAAAGATCAGTTGTCTGTTTTTTTTAAAATGCGTATACTGCATATATGCTGGGATCCCCACTACTTTTTAACCAGATCATGTAAATATACTGAGAGCTTCCTGCATTTTAATCTCTTTGCTTTGAAGTGGTTGCATCCTGGAGTGAGAGATTCAAAAGCCATCAGATTTCAATTATTGCTTTTTTTAAAAAATGGGACACTACTTTTGTGAGCTTTAAATCTACTTAAATATCATATTCTGTCTGAAAATGTTTTTCCTGCTGTTCTTACAGGTTAGCACAAAAAATGACCCTACTTGAAAGAGGCTAGGGGAAAGAAGTACTTTATTGTTCAGTCTGTAATTATTGTCACTGTTTTCCTGAATTCAGTGAGAGAGTTAGTCAGCCCTGCTGCCTATATGGATCTTTCACACAAGAGAGGAAAGAGAAACATTTTTAAAAAATAGGAATACATGATTGTAAAAATCTGCCATGAGTGATAGGAATGGTGCCGGGGTTTTCTGTATAAAAGTAGAGCTTAACAGAAGGTGAACATGATCGAGCCAACAACTTTAAACTGTTCCTCATTGGCTCAGTGGGAGTTCTGCCTGGGTGAAGATAGAACATAATCTGAGCACAGAATTACAGAACTGGCTCTGCGTGTGCGTGAAAACTGGGACGAAGAAATAACCCTCCATTCTTCCTTCCATATATGAAATGCAGGCTATGAGAAAGTAATGACTTCTCCTCGTCTTATCAGTTCCCCCAGTCCATCAAGGGGATCTCTTGAAAGCCAGGCAGAATGGCTTAATTTTCCCAATACAAGTTATGGGAATGGCTCCCTTTCACCAGACTTCTCTGGAGCCTCTTTTGGGTTTGAGGCTTGCATGGCAGTGAAGAACAAGATGCTGCAGGCCATAGCACAATCCACGCGATCCGTCTCAATAACACTGGCATTACTGTGTGGTGTGCAGTCAATTGACGCAGTGGGCATCAGCTGCCTTGCTCATGGCAACCAGTACTGGACAGAGGGAGGAGATTTTACCAGTACTTGGAAAAACCTCCACCCTGCGGCTGGTGCACCTAATATGGCAAATGCAACTTGCCCACCAGGATCTGCAGTGAGAGAAGATTTCCCGAAAGCCCCATGAAATACATAGCCATTCTGCATAAGTAGATGAAGCAGTAAGGACCAAGGATAGATAAACTCTGAAGAGCTGGGTGGTCTGGAGACTGTTGCTCAGATGTAGAATAGCAGCAGGAGGAGGAACTCCTACTTCTAAAGACAGGTTTCAGAGTAGCAGCTGTGTTAGTCTGTATCCATAAAAAGAAAAGGAGGACTTGTGGCACCTTAGAAACTAACAAATTTATTAGAGCATGCTCGGGGGTCGCATAACTAGTTAGCATTCCAGAGTCTCATTCGTTATCGGAATTAACCAGACAAATCGCTCCACCAACTAAGGACGGCCACGTCCACGAACGAGACTCTGGCATGCTAACTAGTTATGCAACCCCCGAGCATGCTCTAATAAATTTGTTAGTCTCTAAGGTGCCACAAGTACTGCTTCTAAAGAGAAAAGCTAAGCTGTGTCCATGCAAGACGTTCTCTTTCAAAATGCTGCTAAACTCTGTGGCATGGATGTGAGAACAACTTACTGAGGGGCTCAGGCCCTGATGGAGATGAAGGATAATTAAAAGCCTGAGCTGCTGCTTTGTCAGCAACAATTGGGAGAAAAAAAAAAAAAGCAGGGATTAAGCCCTGTTTCTTCTGACCTTCCGCTGGTATGGGAAAAGTCAGGGGTTTCCCTGTTAATAGCCACTTCGGAGGCACGCGGTTCTCAGGATGAAGGCTGCAATGCTGCATGGGAGGCAGTGCTGTATAAGGGGACAGGGCTGCGAGTCAGGAGATAGCGGTTCTGCTACTGACTCTGCCATTGACTTGCTGTGACTGGTTTGTGCCTCAGTTTCCCAATCTATAAAATAGGGATGAGTCCATATTTCTGTGAAGTGCTTTGAGATTTGAAAGGCACCGCAATCTGGGACAGACCAACTGTTTCCTTTTAGTACAACAGCATAAACACACACAGTGTTGCTGTGGATTTGCCTCTGTTTTTCCAGGTGCAAATATTTGTATTTAAATGTCTGCGTATCTGCAAGTTGGATAGTTTGATATCTCACGATTGCCATGTTTGCAGGTGCAAATGTGAATCAGTTTGAGCCACTGCTGAAAATCAAATACAGCATTTCCAAAAAGTCAGGATAACATAAAGATGCTACCTTCCATGACCTCAGCTGACAGCATCCCCCCGGCATGAATAAACTGTCTATATGTAGTTTGCATAAGGGAAGACTGAAATAATTGTCCTCACAATGAAAGACAGTAACTTAAAAGAAGATCTCACAATGGGATTGTTAGGATATAGATATTCAGGCCTGTCTGTAAAGGCCTATACTCTAATTTAGGTGTATTTTTATCACTTAGCTAGTTACAGAGGTATAAAAGAAAGAATCAAAATCACTGTCTGCTGGTGTAAGGGCCTTCTCTTACTGTGACAGTCTGAGGCCCTGTTCTTAGGTGAAGATCTCTGGCTAAGCAGCAGAGGCAGCCGTAAGCTGGGAAGCGAACGGTCAGATCCTCACATTCCAAACTAGTCACATTGAAATAAGGTGCTATGGGGCTGTTAGGAATACAGTCCTGTCCTGATAATGCCTATCGCCTCCAGAGAAAGGGAAGTGCCTAGAAAATGTAAAAGGAAACTTAGTTTGATAGCATCCTGTCTGGCAAGAACTCACTTATCAATAGACACAGCTGGGAAACCCTTATGTCTTTATAGATGTAGTTGTGAAATCCTCATTTCTCTATTGTTCTATCATTGTAGTCCCCATTTCCCTATTGTTTGTCTGTATAATCTCTGTCTGGTTCTGTGATTGTTTCTGTCTGCTGTATAATTAATTTTGCTGGGTGTAAACTAATTAAGGTGGTGGGATATAATTGGTTAAATAATCATGTTACAATATGTTAGGATTGGTTAGTTAAACTTCAGTAAAATGATTGGTTAAGGTATAGCTAAGCAGAACTCAAGTTTTACTATATAGTCTGCAGTCAATCAGGAAGTAAGGGGGGGGATGGGAACAGGGAATGGGGGTGGGGAAATTGGAATCATGTTTTGCTAAGTGGGGGGGGGAATGGGAACAGGGACACAGGTAAGGCTCTGTGGTGTCAGAGCTGGGAAGGGGGACACTAAGGAAGAAAACTGGAATCATGCTTGCTGGAAGTTCACCCCAATAAACATCGAATTGTTTGCACCTTTGGACTTCGGGTATTGTTGCTCTCTGTTCATGCGAGAAGGACCAGGGAAGTAGGAGGGTGAAGGAATAAGCCCCCTAACAGGTTTCAGAGTAACAGCCGTGTTAGTCTGTATTCGCAAAAAGAAAAGGAGGACTTGTGGCACCTTAGAGACTAACCAATTTATTAGAGCATAAGCTTTCGTGAGCTACAGCTCACTTCTTCAGATGCATATCGTGGAAACTGCAGCAGGCTTTATATATACACAGAGAATATGAAACAATACCTATTCCCACCCCACTGTCCTGCTGGTAATAGCTTATCTAAAGTGATTTCCAGCACAAATCCAGGTTTTCTCACCCTCCACCCCCCCACACAAATTCACTCTCCTGCTGGTGATAGCCCATCCAAAGTGATAACTCTTTACACAATGTGCATGACAATTAAGCTGGGCTATTTCCTGCATAAATCCAGGTTCTCACATCCCCCCCACCCCCATACACACACAAACTCACTCTCCTGCTGGTAATAGCTCATCCAAACTGACCACTCTTCAAGTTAAAATCCAAGTTAAACCAGAACATCTGGGGGGGGGGGTAGGAAAAAACAAGAGGAAACAGGCTACCTTGCATAATGACTTAGCCACTCCAAGTCTCTATTTAAGCCTAAATTAATAGTATCCAATTTGCAAATGAATTCCAATTCAGCAGTTTCTCGCTGGAGTCTGGATTTGAAGTTTTTTTGTTTTAAGATAGCGACCTTCATGTCTGTGATCGCGTGACCAGAGAGATTGAAGTGTTCTCCGACTGGTTTATGAATGTTATAATTCTTGACATCTGATTTGTGTCCATTTATTCTTTTACGTAGAGACTGTCCAGTTTGACCAATGTACATGGCAGAGGGGCATTGCTGGCACATGATGGCATATATCACATTGGTGGATGTGCAGGTGAACGAGCCTCTGATAGTGTGGCTGATGTTATTAGGCCCTGTGATGGTGTCCCCTGAATAGATATGTGGGCACAGTTGGCAACGGGCTTTGTTGCAAGGATAAGTTCCTGGGTTAGTGGTTCTGTTGTGTGGTATGTGGTTGTTGGTGAGTATTTGCTTCAGGTTGCGGGGCTGTCTGTAGGCAAGGACTGGCCTGTCTCCCAAGATTTGTGAGAGTGTTGGGTCATCCTTTAGGATAGGTTGTAGATCCTTAATAATGCGTTGGAGGGGTTTTAGTTGGGGGCTGAAGGTGACGGCTAGTGGCGTTCTGTTATTTTCTTTGTTAGGCCTGTCCTGTAGTAGGTAACTTCTGGGAACTCTTCTGGCTCTATCAATCTGTTTCTTTACTTCTGCAGGTGGGTATTGTAGTTGTAAGAAAGCTTGACAGAGATCTTGTAGGTGTTTGTCTCTGTCTGAGGGGTTGGAGCAAATGCGGTTGTATCGCAGAGCTTGGCTGTAGACGATGGATCGTGTGGTGTGGTCAGGGTGAAAGCTGGAGGCATGCAGGTAGGAATAGCGGTCAGTAGGTTTCCGGTATAGGGTGGTGTTTATGTGACCATTGTTTATTAGCACTGTAGTGTCCAGGAAGTGGATCTCTTGTGTGGACTGGACCAGGCTGAGGTTGGTGGTGGGATGGAAATTGTTGAAATCATGGTGGAATTCCTCAAGGGCTTCTTTTCCATGGGTCCAGATGATGAAGATGTCATCAATATAGCGCAAGTAGAGTAGGGGCTTTAGGGGACGAGAGCTGAGGAAGCGTTGTTCTAAATCAGCCATAAAAATGTTGGCATACTGTGGGGCCATGCGGGTACCCATAGCAGTGCCGCTGATCTGAAGGTATACATTGTCCCCAAATGTGAAGTAGTTATGGGTAAGGACAAAGTCACAAAGTTCAGCCACCAGGTTAGCCGTAACATTATCGGGGATAGTGTTCTTGACGGCTTGTAGTCCATCTTTGTGTGGAATGTTGGTGTAGAGGGCTTCTACATCCATAGTGGCCAGGATGGTGTTATCAGGAAGATCACCGATGGATTGTAGTTTCCTCAGGAAGTCAGTGGTGTCTCGAAGGTAGCTGGGAGTGCTGGTAGCGTAGGGCCTGAGGAGGGAGTCTACATAGCCAGACAATCCTGCTGTCAGGGTGCCAATGCCTGAGATGATGGGGCGCCCAGGATTTCCAGGTTTATGGATCTTGGGTAGTAGATAGAATATCCCAGGTCGGGGTTCCAGGGGTGTGTCTGTGCGGATTTGATCTTGTGCTTTTTCAGGAAGTTTCTTGAGCAAATGCTGTAGTTGCTTTTGGTAACTCTCAGTGGGATCAGAGGGTAATGGCTTGTAGAAACTCGTGTTGGAAGTTTGTGGTTAGATTTATTAAAATGAGAACTATCCTGAAGGAGGCTGTACCAGTACAGTAATATCTCGGTGCCCTGAGGGCAATGGCTCTGTGGTGGAATTAACAAACTCAGTTCCTTCCGTGTTTCAAGATTAATTCTAAAATCAAATTTAATTTAGTCTATATGGAATTAACAAGCAATCTGGAGTGTGTTTTAGGAAGGTATAAGCCATTTGGACTTTGGCTGGAGGAGCCTGAGGAATGGAAAGTCAAATATTAACATTATCCATTTTCTTGGAGTTTAGTGGAGCAAATCAATTACCTAGAGTTAGTGCATTTCCTGTGAGTTGGCCTTTAAAGGTATTGGTGATGAGATACAGAGAAATCCCAGTGACCAGCTACAATTGATTTAAAAGTTTCCAAGAAAAGGGATCTTTGACAGAAATCTTGGAACCTTGTTTTCTAGAGGTGGTGAACAGATCTGAGTGGACTCTCCTAGGTGAGAGATTCTGTCAAACTGCCTACCTAAAATCAATTTGTATTTCACCTACTAAAGCCACATCAGTATTAACCTGTGGAACAAATGAAACATTGATTAGATTAATATTTTTCTCTGAATACTGAACTACAGTCTTGTGGGCACAGAACCTAGTTCAGCAGTCAGGCGAATAGGATCAGAAGTTCTGTGCCCACAAGACTGTAGTTCAGTATTCAGAGAAAAATATTAATCTAATCAATGTTTCATTTGTTCCACAGGTTAATACTGATGTGGCTTTAGTAGGTGAAATACAAATTGATTTTAGGTAGGCAGTTTGACAGAATCTCTCACCTAGGAGAGTCCACTCAGATCTGTTCACCACCTCTAGAAAACAAGGTTCCAAGATTTCTGTC
Source organism: Lepidochelys kempii (assembly GCF_965140285.1). Taxonomy (NCBI): domain Eukaryota; kingdom Metazoa; phylum Chordata; order Testudines; family Cheloniidae; genus Lepidochelys; species Lepidochelys kempii. Next base: position 16,749,326 of record NC_136394.1, on the reverse strand, counting down.
AAAGATCCCTTTTCTTGGAAACTTTTAAATCAATTGTAGCTGGTCACTGGGATTTCTCTGTATCTCATCACCAATACCTTTAAAGGCCAACTCACAGGAAATGCACTAACTCTAGGTAATTGATTTGCTCCACTAAACTCCAAGAAAATGGATAATGTTAATATTCGACTTTCCATTCCTCAGGCTCCTCCAGCCAAAGTCCAAATGGCTTATACCTTCCTAAAACACACTCCAGATTGCTTGTTAATTCCATATAGACTAAATTAAATTTGATTTTAGAATTAATCTTGAAACACGGAAGGAACTGAGTTTGTTAATTCCACCACAGAGCCATTGCCCTCAGGGCACCGAGATATTACTGTACTGGTACAGCCTCCTTCAGGATAGTTCTCATTTTAATAAATCTAACCACAAACTTCCAATCTCAGTTGCTATCTTGATGTATTCCCAACTCAGCGTGTGGTTTTTAGCTCCAAACAATCCGTTAGAACTGACGTGTGTGACACCATTAACAAGCAAAAAGAAAAGGAGGACTTGTGGCACCTTAGAGACTAACCAATTTATTTGAGCATACGCTTTCGTGAGCTACAGCTCAGTTCTGTTAGTCTCTGGTTAGTCTCTAAGGTGCCACAAGTACTCCGTTTCTTTTTGTGAATACAGACTAACACGGCTGCTACTCTGAAACCTACCATTAACAAGGGGTCAGCATTCAGCTGAACAACAATACACGCTACAAAATGCCTTTTAGCTCAGATGTAAACCCAAAGACCCTGACCATTTTTTATCACTTTGATTAGGATTCTGAAGGCTGGTGTATTGATTAAACACTAGTTTTTTGCCTATCTAAAATATCCATTTTTTTTCCATTTCATAGAATCATAGAATCATAGAATATCAGGGTTGGAAGGGACCCCAGAAGGTCATCTAGTCCAACCCCCTGCTCGAAGCAGGACCAATTCCCAGTTAAATCATCCCAGCCAGGGCTTTGTCAAGCCTGACCTTAAAAACCTCTAAGGAAGGAGATTCTACCACCTCCCTAGGTAACGCATTCCAGTGTTTCACCACCCTCTTAGTGAAAAAGTTTTTCCTAATATCCAATCTAAACCTCCCCCACTGCAACTTGAGACCATTACTCCTCGTTCTGTCATCTGCTACCATTGAGAACAGTCTAGAGCCATCCTCTTTGGAACCCCCTTTCAGGTAGTTGAAAGCAGCTATCAAATCCCCCCTCATTCTTCTCTTCTGCAGGCTAAACAATCCCAGCTCCCTCAGCCTCTCCTCATAACTCATGTGTTCCACTCCCCTAATCATTTTTGTTGCCCTTCGCTGGACTCTCTCCAATTTATCCACATCCTTCTTGAAGTGTGGGGCCCAAAACTGGACACAGTACTCCAGATGAGGCCTCACCAATGTCGAATAGAGGGGAACGATCACGTCCCTCGATCTGCTCGCTATGCCCCTACTTATACATCCCAAAATGCCATTGGCCTTCTTGGCAACAAGGGCACACTGCTGACTCATATCCAGCTTCTCGTCCACTGTCACCCCTAGGTCCTTTTCCGCAGAACTGCTGCCTAGCCATTCGGTCCCTAGTCTGTAGCTGTGCATTGGGTTCTTCCGTCCTAAGTGCAGGACCCTGCACTTATCCTTATTGAACCTCATCAGATTTCTTTTGGCCCAATCCTCCATTTGTATATGGTGATATTCTTTACCTCCTCTCCTAAACTGTTGTGAAATGTTAAACACTAGACATGCATCATCTCTGTGGCAGTTGCATTTCAGTGGTGGGTGAACGGTTCTCTTTGTAGTTTACCTGTTTATAAAGTGCTTCGGGATCGTTCTTGATGAAAGGTGCTACACAATGTCAGTGATCTGTTACTTGTAAGTAAATATGATTAAATAATTTTCAAATGTAAAGGGCTGCTTCTGAGTTGACCATCGAGTTTGGGAAAGGCGATTTTTGAACGCCATTGTGCTATCATTTAAATGTATAGCATGTACCCATGACTTTTACTATGAGTTGTAACGTTTTTAGATCTGTGTGTGTGTTTGTTTGTGTGTGTAATTTGAAACTGAATGACTTATTGTACACTCCCCGGGAGTGTTGGCTAGGTGGATGGTTGGGATTTTTTGGTCTAACTGGCACAAGCAGGGATGCTAGGTATCTTAACTGTCAGCAGAGAACTGAAAGTAAAGAAGAAAAGCCGTATAGCAGTGGTTCTCAAGGTTTAAGTTATGCACCACATATCTCAAATGTACTTGATACACGGCCTTAGTCATTATAATCAGCATAGTTATGGATTATCTTTTTATATGATATTGATCTTAATTAAACATGTGGACCATCTCAAATGCCTGGGCATTCTGCAAGGCTTGTGCATATGTTGATTTACTGAGCCAAGTATAAAGACAAACATCTTTTTATAAACTAACTGGATTGCAGCTTGCGTAGCCTATTTTGAGAACTGCTGCCCCATAGACTGTTTACCAGGAGTCGCTCCATTTACAAAGCTTTTGTGTTACAGCTTAAAATTGCTTACTTTTTAGTTTCACCGGTAGCCCTCAAAAACGACATCTAGAGTGACTGACTGACTGATTTTAGAAGGCCTATTGAATGCAAGCAATAAACCAAGACATGAGGCCTTCTGACATTTTATGTAAAATCTTTTTGGAGAGTACAGTTTGACAGGAAGTAGAACCTGTAATGATCCTTTAATTACATGGAGAGATACAAAGCTTATTAAGAACCACAAATTTGACTGTCACTTAGCCCAGATTAGAAAGCTGTCAGGGCAGGCAGGAGAATATGTTTGTCCCTGATAATGCGGGAAACTTGATGCACTAGAGGAATAAAGTAGTATTTGTAACCTCTAACAATGAATCCAAGTAGTTTCTGAAATACTTACAGCATTTCTTCATAAAGCCCTTCCACCCCCTTCTTTCCTGTTTACTCATGTATTCACATTGCTTTTCAACTGTCAGGGAGAAAAATCACCCACAGGTGCCATTTCAAAATGAAAGGCAGGTCCAGCAGAGCAGGGTTTGCATCGAGATCTCACAAAACTCGACAGGCTGCTTTTCTTATCATGCCAAAGGGGATGTCTCCAAACTATTGTCGTGTCCTGCTTGTAGTCAAGTTCAGAAGGAGTGGGAATGTGTTGCATGCCACTCCGAGAAGGAACCCAGCCAATTATTCAGGTTGTTAAGTGCAGAACGCAAGATTTCAGCTGGATTTGGAGCTCATTAGCCACAGGGTGTGAAGTAACAGCTTGCTGCTTTCCATGGACAGACTACTACTACACTGCAGCCGGCCAGAATGGAAACTGTGCTGCTTGTTAATGAGATACCAGCATTTGACACGGAGGGGGTGGTATAAAAGGAGTTCTTTTTAAAAAGAAAGGTGGTTAAAAAATAAAATTGCTGAACATCAGCCCACGAGGAAGGCACATGCCTATGTCTTTGGTTTAACGCTTTGTGTCTGTCTCTCTTTCTCTCTCTCTAGTTCTTTGACAATGCAAAACAGCCAAATCTACCATGGTTTTGCTGCCTGATTGTCATGTCATTCCTTCACAGATGGGTACTCCACCATCGATCACCGGGACAAAGAGCGCAAATACAAGACCAATGACACTATAGGGGACGCATCGGAGAAAGAACCTTTAAAAGTAAGCTTCCAGCTATTCCAAAGGCTGCTTAATGCCATTACAGAATGGGACATCCAGTGTCAGGCAGCAAGGAACGTGTGTCGCAAATACACAGCAGGGGCTTGTAAATGGTTATCTATAAAGGCACCATTTCGTAAGTGATCACTAGTTAGCCTTAAATGGAAGCAAATTCTGCTTTCTAATAAGGGAGCAACTGCTGGAGATGGTTTTATAAGCTGATATGTGCTCAAGTTCCTGTAGGTAAATAACGGTTTTACAAAAGAATGTGTTTGCTTTATCACTTTCAGCTCCTCCATCTAGGTACATTCCCCAGCCCTAAAGTGTATAGCTCTGCAGGAGACTTTGTTCTGAGAATAGTCACATCAAGCAGTTACTTCCCACCATGGAAACCATAAAGGAGTGTAGCTGAAAGCCTGTGTGTCTTTGTAAAGCTGTGTGGTGTATATAGCTCCCAGCCCTCGCTCAGACTCTCCCACACATGGACTCTGTATATGGGTTGGTCTCTCTCACTCTCTTACACAGAGCCTTCTTTAAAATGGATTTCCAACTTTCTTCTTCCACGCAGTTTCCTCACTGAAAAGTCAGACTTGAATCTTCCACTTCCATTGTGGGCTGCTGAGTTTAGCAATACAGGCTGCATGCTAGTAATTGACTCTATGCAATTTTTCTTACATTCATGCACAATTTTAGCTAAGTTTTTATAAGCAGTTGCTTTATGCCTCCAGCAGTGCAGTGGCACATGGGACTCCTCCCTACCTTGCAAAAACCCACGCACACACTCTTGTGTGTCAGCAGTGGGAAAAACCAGACAATGAAACAAGAGTTTGTGACAGAAATCACTGCTCCCCGCCTTGGTGCTGGTGTTGGGAACCTCAGTGCTAGGGAGCCCTGAGGATCTGTGGTGAAATCTCCTCAGTGTTTTGTGGGAACTCCAGAAGATCCAGATGCTTCAGGTTAAATGGCCAAGCGGTTGAAAAGGAAAGACTTTTCAATTAGTGCAAAACACTGAGCAAAGGCATGCAGAAATAAGATAGAGAAAAATCTTTCCACAGAATGAGCCAGTTGTACACCTGCCTGGCGATGGTCTGTCTATATTAACATGTGGACACAAACACTCACCATCCAGATTTGAGCATAGCTACCCCTCTTCTCTATTAAAGGTAGAGGCCAGCCGCAGTCCACACTTCAATTGTTCAGACACAAATAGTTTTTTCAAAGGCTATTTAAAACCTCTGCCTTGTCAGAAGCTTCTCATCTAGCAACCTTATTAATATAAGCCATTGTCTTGTGATATCCTTCCAGTGCCAAACCCTGCAAGCTTACTGTTGTTAGCTGGCCTGAATGAGTAGAAGTCTCACGTCATGTGGCTGCAGTGTGACTGAAACACTGACTTCTTTACCCCTTGGGTTAGCCCAGCCTCTGATCTTACTTTAATATGACCTTCCATTATCCAGTACTGTAAGTGGTTGAAGATTATGGCTGTGCATAGATTAGGCGACCTCAGCGACCCTTAAAGCTGTACTGCAAGGGAACAGCCACTGTTGTTTAAAACTAGCTGCCCTATTTAGTCCATGTACAATCCATTTGCTAAGCCTGCACCTATTGTGCTATATATAATGGGATTTGATAGCAATCACCTTTTGGTGTGAACATGTAGAATGCTAATTGCATCTATGCTTTACAGTCACTAGTAAAGATGGAAAGGAAACAAAAATCTTTGGTTCCTCTCACCTTTGCCTTTGGAAGGGATCGGTGCTTCCTTCATTAGTTTGTCATCTCTGTCCTTTCCTGTTTTACTGTGTAGTAGCCCTGATCAAACTGGGAAATTTCTATCTTAAGTGCTTAAGAGCAATTCACTTCGTATTATTCATGGTTATGTTTCAGGGTAAATTTCCAAAGTGCTACACAAAGATTGAGCCACAAGGCTCTGAGATTGCCACTGATGGGAATCAGTGTCTAAATCCTAGTTACCCACTTTGGAAATACCATTTGATTGACACAGATGTTATTCTGATATGGAAACAGATGGCCCAGCCTGAACCAGAGGTTAATGGTATAAGCTTTCCAATCCACCCGTCCACAGTCTTAGTGTACACTACAGGATGCTGAGGAGGAGGGTGAACTAGGGGAGATGGCTGCAAAGATTAGGATGTGGCTCTGCAGAAATGACAGAAAATGCTTCTTCCAGAGGAGAGGGGGATAGGTTGGGAGGAGAGAGGATGAGCAAGTGCTCTTTACTTTTACCGTGTGACACACACAGGTAGCCAAATACAGCCCACAGAGCTGTGCAATGCATCCCAAGGCCACCTTCATTTTTCCTAAAGTTGAGGTGCTCGGTGGTTCCATTGTGCAATGCTTTGGCTTGATCGGAGCAGGAGTTACTTGCATCAAGATGGAGCATTGGGACCTGTCTCTTCCCCAATCTGTGCTTCCTTCCTGTTAAAGATGGAGGACAGCCCAAATGCTGTCTGATTTATGCCACTGAGGTGCTGCCCGCAGGTTCCTGTCATGTTGTTGAAGCAGTCCTTAGTTGGGCAAAGTCTAGATCCCCCTTGCACTACCCCATCCAAGAGAAACGTGTGTGCTGATTTCTAGCTGGTGAACAATCCAGTAACCGCAAAAAGAACAGGAGTACTTGTGGCACCTTAGAGACTAACACATTTATTAGAGCATAAGCTTTCGTGAGCTACAGCTCACTTCATCAGATGCATTCTGAAGTGAGCTGTAGCTCACAAAAGCTTATGCTCAAATAAATTTGTTAGTCTCTAAGGTGCCACAAGTCCTCCTTTTCTTTTTGCAGATACAGACTAACACGGCTGCTACTCTGAATCCAGTAACTGTGGCTCAGAGGCTGTACGAGTGGCTAGGATTTGTGAATAATAATTGCAATGAAGTGAAGTGCTGCCACGAATGCTTGTCAGTGCCTGTGGAATAGCTCATGCCTTTGCCAATTTTGTTTCTTTCTCTCTCTCCACTAATTCCCCCCTTGCAATCCTTTGAGCTGACTGATTTGTTTGTGTTTGATTAATCCGCTCTGTTTTGCCTTTAACTCCTCACCCTGTTTGCTGCAGAATGACACAAATAGGAAAAACATTAACAGGAGTAACAGGGCTTCGGTGAATCTGGTGGATGCCCGTGACATTAAACCCCAGCCTGTTGACTCCTGGGTCTAATTTGCATGCATGGTAGGTCCTTTTAATGGTAATTGGTGCTAGTGATTACCGTGTCTCATTGTGCATGTTCTGTACCACTGCAGAATCTCTCCGAGGCTAACAGCTAACGGGTTCCTTTTAGGCAAATGAAAATGCATTGGAAAAGGGAGGTTTATATTGCGCACTGTATCTTTAATTAAACACAATAAACCACTGCTGTTTGATTAAAAAATAACCTGTCAAATAACCAGACAGTGAATTAATATTCTGACCGATGGGCTGTCAGAGGAAACGTAAAGGATCTCTGCTATTAGGACATGGGAATTAAATTGAATATAGTTTTCCTGACTGACCTCAAATGTTTACAGCCATTCCACCTCCCCCCCGCACCCTGTACTCATTACCAGGTTTAGCCTGAGTCCTCAGGAAAAGTACATCCTGGCTATTCATGGATCTCCCCTGAGGCTCCCAAGAATTCTATGGTCCTGTCCTCCGAGGGAAAGCTGGTGACCACGCACACAATTAAATTTCAAGGGGGGAGAACGTCAGTCATTTAAACATGGAGCCACAAGTCCCACCTTCTGCTCCTTCTTCTCCGCAGTTCAAGGCTTTTTTTTGGACCCCTTCTTGTTCTCTACCTTCCCTATGTGCCAAGCTCCTTAAAACTGTGCCAGCTTTTACCACTCCTGCTGCCACTAATCTGCCTCCTGCTGCCCAGTCTGTTATCCATGTTACACCTCCTGGCAGCCCGTCAGACGCCGCATTGTGTATAGTACAGACTGTGTGGCTGTCTGTGGACTAAAAGAATATCTTTAGTAACCATGAGGATTGCACTACACAAGTTCTCCTTACCCAGTGTCTGATAGTCCCTGAAGGCCCGATTTCCAGAGATGGTGAGCACCCACTACTCCCATTGCTCAGCACTGCAGAAAATCGGTCCTTTTCTCTACATGGAAATCACATTAATCAGTGAGAAGGAAACTCAAGTCATGAGGCGAGTGCAGTACAATAGGAGAGATCAGAATTCATGACTCATTCTTGTTTCCTTGATGGGAAGGGCTGGAACCCTCTGGCCACTGCAGCCTATAACAGACCCGTATAAGGCCTTTCTCAGCTAGGTGGACAATTCTCCCAGACCTGAAGAAGAGCTCCATGTAGCTCAACAGCTTGTCTCTCTCACCAACAGAAGTTGGTGCAATAAAAGATATTCCCTCACCCACGTTGTCTCCCTAGTTTTCCCAGTACATACTCAGTCTTTGGCTACTAACCATCCCCCTTCTGGTCTTAAATTGCTGCCACTGTCTATCCTGTGCCTGTGTTGGAGACAAATGGGTCTGTGGGCTTCAGTCCTTGGGGCTGTCAGTCTGGCACCTTTCGCTGGCTTTTTGTTGACTTCCAGAAGAAGCATTTCTTTAAATAATTAAAATTTCTGATTGGCTGCTTTGCTGATGCCCTTTGGGTGCTGGTTCAAAGAGCAATTCCTCCATCTCCTGAGAAAACCTAGAAGACATGCGCTGTCTTCACACAAATTCCTGACAGTAACAGACGAAGTAAAGCATTGGAGACCCGGGGCGGGGCGAGGGTGTAGGATGTGAATTCGCAGGGCTTTGGAAACCTCTGGGAGAATGTTTTTAAAAATCACACCTGAAGCTGGCAGAGTAACTTTGCAACATAAGCAGCCCCAGTGATGCTGCACTTCTCTGCTCTTTGCATTCTCCTGGCAACTCTTGGCAAGTAAGTTTAAACCTGAAACCGTCCAAGGTCTCAAATTTAGATTCACTTTGTTACTTTTCTAAGACCTTAAAATGATGGGGAAGGAAAAGCTCTTTAAACGTGTGTTGGGGTATTAAATTCATGTGAAGGTGAGCAGTAGTAGCACCAGCGGACACTTTGCCACTGCAGCGCTCGTACTGTTCCAGTCCTGAGTCGTGCTGGATGAGAGAACACCGACTGGGCCAAACTGTGTGGTGATTTAATGATGCAGACCCATAGGGGACTGGGATATACCCAGCAGATTTCTGCTTGCTTGCTTGAAGATTTTGAGTCCTGCTCTCTAAAAGTGAAAAGCCAGAGCACAAAAGCCACTGGACTTCCTGGTGCCCCCTTAGGACAGTGCTTTCAGGTGCATTAGGAATCAGGGGACCGTGAAATCCTTACTTAAGAGAAATTCTCATTGAAAGCAAGGGGAAATCTCTCGAGAGTAAGGGGAGCAAGGTCAGACACAATTCATGGGGTTCTCGCATCTGATTCCCCTGGGCACTGCCCTGAAAATTCAACCCATCCAGCTACTACACATGTGAAACCCTGGGGGCTCTGCTGTTGCCATAGATTATTTATTATTTGTATTATGATAGTACTCCAACCAAGATCAGAGCCCCATGGTGCTAGGTGCAGTAAGAAGTAGTGGTCCCTGCTCCAGAAGATTGAGATTTAAAGTTTTGACAGGACGCAGTAGTCCCACATTTGTGCAGTGATCCTTGAGAGTGGAGAAAGCATCGAGGGTGGGGGAGGGTACCTTTTTAAACTTAGGGTGGCTTTTTGGTTTTGTTGTTGTTTTTGGGTTGTTTTTTTTTTCTAATTTCTGCCCTTAAAGGAACTATGATATTGGGGGTGGGCGAGGGGGGTGGACTAGGGTGACCAGATGGCAAGTGTGAAAAATCAGGACAGGGGGTGGGTGGGGGGTGATAGGTGCCTATTGTAAGAAAAAGCTCCAAATATCGGGAGTGTCCCTATAAAATCGGGACATCTGGTCACCCTCAGGTGGACGCTTGCAGTTGTCCTGCTACCTGAGCTCACACTGTATGTGCTGGAGATAATCAAAGGTGCATTATTTCATATATTAATCAGCTGTGGCTTTATTTTCCAGGGCTAGAGTCCAACTGCTTCTTTTTTTTTTTTTTTTTTTATACTGAGGGGGGAAAAAACAAATTTGAACCAACACAGAGGATCTCATTAATCACCACTGCCATTCAAATTCGGAGGGCGCTGCATCAGTGAACAGTCTGCAGATTCTAGGAGGGTGTGGGGAGAAAACAGACAACTGCCATCAGCCAACCCCGGAGCACCATGCCTTACAGCAAGACAATTTGCTTTTTAAAACTCAATTACATTCCCACCAGACACAGCCACCTCCCTTTGTCCCCCTCCCCCAAAAGAAGAAAGAATCCAAGCTTACATCTAACTAGTGACTCTTAAATGAGGATGGTGCCAAGGATGAGAAGAGACGGTCACGTGGTGGGAAAGAGGACAGCTTTGCAAGTGAAAGAGGAACTGCAGAATATTTGAAATATATCCTTAGGTATAGTCATGAGGAAACTAGCACTTTTCATTTGTTTTTGTTTTTTGGGTTTTGTTTTGAACTGTGAATTTAATTTTTAAAAGATTTTTATATTAGGGAGTTTGGTTTTTTTGGTTTTGAGCTTTTATTATTTTTTTTCACAAGAAATGCAGGAACGTTGAGTGGGTTTGTTGGATTTTAAAGAAAGGAGAAAAAAACTATTTCGGCTGATTGAATGAACTGGAATGTAGACAACGAAGTTGATGCAAGCTGTATAATCTGCTATTAGAGGAAGCGATATCACACTGTGTTATATTATCATTATAATCTGGTGTAAAATACTTCTGCCTTTTGACTTCTGTAATGGTTCTATTTTTACTTCCACATATGTAAACAGTTTGTTGAAGGTTTCACTGTCCCAATTCAGAAATCTGTGCTGAGAAATGGAGTTGGCTGCCTTTTTATTTTTGTTGCTCATGATGATTGCAGTAAAGGAGTTGCTTTTTCCCCCCCAAGTGTTGATGTTGGGTTGATGGTTATTTAATCTTTAACATAATTTTATTTCCCAGAGCTGTTAACACATTGGGGAAGAATGGAAACTTCCTCATTAGGGAGTTCCGATTAGAACACACTGTAATCTGACGCCCCTTATATTTTTAATGATAGACTCGGTTGCTATTAGATCCATGCGTGTTTTCGGCTGTCGAGCCTGATGAAAAGTAACTGATATATTTCTTAAAGAAATCATCATCCTGGTTTTTTTGTGTTACTTAAGTGTGCAACCTAAAAACAAAAAGCAAGGGTAAAATTCAGCCTCTTGCTGAGGGTCTACTCAAAGCCACCTGGTAGGCCACAGGCAGACTCTCTGCACAAGGTTGAATTTTTGCCCCCCACAGTCACATTTTACACAATGCTATCTGGTGATGCTATGTATTAAATGCAAATCATTGATTTCCTTTGGGTTTTTGATCCAATGAGGGAGAAGGATGAAACAAGAATCAAATCTCTCTCCTAGCATTGGATGGATGCCTTTTACTTATTTTGCTTAGTTACCATTGTCATTTGGTTGCCATGTTTACACCTACAAGTTCTTAAATACAGTGTGACTGGAAAGCACATCTTTGAATCAAGCAAACTTAATTTTAGGTTTTCAGTGCCTGCCATTTCCTTTGTAAATTAAAAATGAAGAAGAAAAAACCCACAACAAAAAACAAAATATTACTGTAATAGTAAACGTCTAATTTTTTGTACAAAATTAAAAAACTAAAAAAAAAGCAAGCCTCAAGAGCTTCGTATCTTCTTGAGTATAATAAAATTTGACAAATACATATCTATAAATAAATATATATAGTTGTGCAGAGGATAGGTTGCCAAAACCGTGGAAGTAGTATGCAGGAGGACTGTTGATTCAGGGAAAGACTGATGCTCGAGCTACAGGCACTAACTTGATCCCCCTTCCCATCCCGCTCACGCACAGAGAGGTTACGTCTGGGTCCTAAGAAAGGTGAAGTTGCTGGGAGGTTGGTTATGTTTACCCTGGTGAGAGAGTCCTGTGAGGTCAAAGATGCTCAGCTGGGCAAGGGAGGCAAAGACAGATCCATCTGTGACCATTTGGATTCTGATGGGCGGGGAGTTTTTTCTTCTTGTAGATGTAAAGCATAGAGAGTGAAACCAGATACATAGTTTTACTGTATATTCTAACAACGGTGCTCTTTTCATACTTGTTCTACTGATAAGTGGAGACCCTTTTAACCAGGCTGTTACACAGAAGAGTTTTATACTGCTTTGGGTTCTGTACCTTGTGTGTTTTTGTATATGAAAGGATTTTTTTTTAAAAAAAATTTCTGCAGCAATTAGCAATGGAACCTTCTTTGTAGCCTATTAGAAGTGCATAAGGAAAGGTCCCAGGAGACTCGGGTATCAGAGTATTGTATTTACCAAAGGAGTCTCAGCAAAAGATTACTGCAGATAACTAGCCAAATGTTGCAAGGCTTTTCTGCTAAGTCTTTGCGATGTAGTCATTCTACAAATATTCCAAAGCCAGGGAGAGGTAAGGAGGGACAATGGCAAAAGGGGAAGGCTGTAGGAAATACCCTGGGGAGAGGAGACTGGCAATAAACTTAAATGATCTCCTATGCAGAGAGAGGCCCCTCCAACTAAAACCTAGATCTAAACACCCATGCTATAGGGATGTTAAAAATCTGGATCAGAATCCAGATTGGGCAAATGGCCTCTTTATAATTGGCCAAACAAAAAACACAGGGGTGTTCGAGAAGCAGATTGTGTTTTATATTCTAAGCAGAAACCATCCCACCCGATTAGACGGAATGGAGCTGGATGCTTGGAATCATTGTGGGTGATTGTTCTTTTCCCTTGTTTCCAGGTTTGTCTTTTTGTGACTGCTTTGTTTGCAAGGCTGCTTGCTCCTGAGTAAGACACCTCACCTCCCCCCAGTTAGTAGTATGCAGTGTTTATACCAACAGGCAAAATATCAGGACTATTAACAGGAGCAGTGTGGCTCTGACCACACTCACCACAATGAAGATTTACTCAGAGTATGTAGCAATAACAAGAATTTAATCCTGTACATTTCACTGCTTTTCTTCTGCTCCTCTCCTGCAAGCCTTTCCCTGGACAATGAGCAGAGAGAGGGATCCCAGGGCTGATTTAAGACATGAGAATGGCCTCCAGTGTCAGCAGCATCAGCCATAGACCAAATCAGGAAACTGTTTACTTTAAAATGATGCTGCTGATCAGTCCTAGCATCACATTTAATCAAGTTGCAGTGGAAGCATGCTGCAGGGGGTGGGCTCACCTGTGGGAGGCGCTCTTTTACAGAAATGTATTGGTGCAGGGCCGATGTATGGTAGCTATAGCTAGCTGATAACCTACTGGGACTTTTCAGGATGTCTCCCCTTACCCAGCCCTTCCAATCCCTCCCCCCACAACCCACCGGTTGCTTCCCATCTATGTTTGGGCTTCATTTGAGAAGATAGGGAATGTGAAGGAAGGACGCACTAGGCATTTTAGGAGCGTTTGACTGCAGAGGCGGGAAAGCAATAGTGTGTGTGACAAAATCAGTCTGAAGTCAAGCAGCATCAGGTCTCAGGATTAGGCATGCAACCGCCTCCCTGCCATTTGCTCCAGATGCCTGCACCATGACAGCCGGAGATCAGGCCCACAGAGGAGCAAGAGCTAGAAAAAACACCCCAGAGTTTCTAGTGTGTCCTTGTGGAGGAAGCTAGCAGGACAGTGGGTGCAGGCTTTCTGTTGATCAGGAGGAGGCGCGAACCTCTGTTGCCTCAGCTAGAGGGCTGTGATAAAGTGGGGGATAGTTTGATTCCCTCGGGGACTCAAGTTATCCCACGGAGCTCCGTCCCCAGGAAGCAGCCCTAGCACAGCCCATGGCACTACGCTGTGACCACTGAAGAAAACAAGTGCTAATTTTGGTGGGGCTCCCATGACTCAGGAGCCCCCTGTGGCTGTAGGTTTGGCTGCTGTGTATTGGAGTAATAGCTGTACCGAGTCAATAGGTTCCTACAGCTACCCATGGTGGGCCAGGCTGTGCTCAGTGCGGGATCCTAGGAGGGGTGCGGACATATGGGGCTCCAAGCTAAGCCACCTTTCTGCTCTCCTGATTCTGGAGCTGGCCAAGTACCAGTTCACCCCTCTGCATAACTTGGGGAGGCCCAAAGACTAGTGGCTGGACTGGTGGCCCACAGATCAGTTTGCCAGCTGTAGATTCCTGGAGTTTGGTGTGCTCTGGCCACCCCTCGCTATGGTCTCAGGAATGCTCCCTACATAGGGCAGAGTGAATAGTGCAGAGCAAGCACCACCCTTCTTTACCACCCAGGGATTCCTCCTACAGCTCTCAGAGCAGCACTGTCTCTAAAACATCATGAAAAGGACTGGTTTTGGGGACCAGGAACTGGCCCAGGATAGGGAGACACACAGAGGAAGCAGTGGTTTGCAAGTATGGTTCCACCACTCCAGTAAGCTCTTACCAATACTGATGAGAATTCGTGACACATGGCCTGCTACACACAAGGCTTGTGATATGCAAAGCACTTTTTCACCTGGGTTCAACTCCCAGAGCATTAGGATAGAGGGTCTCCCACTTTCGTTACTTACCTGCAGCTTACTGTGTGGTTTAGGCTTGATTACCAACAGGGATGGGGGCATTATAAGTTCCTAGACAGCGGAGGCAAAGCTTCTGGGGCCAAGGGCCATATTAATGAGGTTGATTTTATTGCTTCCTGCTGTGACACTCCTCATGGCCTCACTCTTTCTTTGAAAACCGTAATGTGCTGCTAGCTTCAGCCCATGCTTTTGTGCTGTTGGGGTTGGGGGTCTCTGTCTCTCTCTCCCCTCCCCCCTCCCCCCCATACTTTCAAAGGTGTTTATAGAGGTATAGTTTCTAGCAAAGTCTCTTCACTGTTCTGCTCCTAAAAAACTGATGTTTCCTTACCTTTCACAGAAAGGTTTTCCTCTGATTATCAGTACAGTAACTAGTCTAGTGCATTAAGGGACAGTATTATAAACTATTTTTTTCCCCTGTCTTAAATTTACATTGGGGTAGAATGTTCAGAAACACGATGGCAGGATGAGTCATGAGGGGGAAAGAGCATATGCTGCAAAACCTGCCAATCCAGTTGAGGATATAATTGTTCAGCAAAACAAAAACATAACTAGACTAAGAAGATTACTGGTAATTAGTAGCTAATGTGTTTGTAACTATCATGTGCCTTAAAATTTTCATGGTAGGAAAATAAAGAAAAAAAAATCACCAATGTGTTTTCTGTAATACTACTCAACATTATCGCTGTAGTTTAGACTGGTGGGTTTTTGCATTGTATTTACACTGTACTATAAACTGGAACACTTAGAATGGTTTTATTTTAAGAGTAAGATGGGGGAGGGCAATAAAAGATAATTATGCTTTCATAGAACAAATGTTACCATAACAGAATGTATTATTATAGGAATTTTCCATAACACCGATAAGTAGAATGCTTGTTAGAAACCAGGTATGTAGGATAACAGTTTGGTGTGTTTTCAATAAACCATGCCTGGAAAGAACATGTGTGTCATTGGTTATTTGTTACATCAGATGTTCTAAATATTCTCTGCCACATAACATCATTCAGCCAGGACACAGGGTAGTGGGACCCTAGCACAGGCCAGCAGTGTGCTGCAAAAAAACCTCTAGTAATGAAAGTGATTGGTGTATGCTTTAATGTACTGCAGCTGGAAACAGTAATTCTATGGCTTATGTTAGCATTATAGCAGAAAGCCATATAATGACTTTGGAGTGTAGATCATGGCTTTACTAAGACACAAGGGTGTTTCTGTGGAGGGAGGGAGACATCTGCATGGGTCTGTTCAAAGGACTCCACATTTGGATTGACAAGCATATCTTACTGATGGCTTTACCATTTGTGAGGTCACTGCCCTTTCCCCACGTCACATGGCTGTAAAGTGTGTGTGTGGGGAGGGGGGAGTAAAAAAAAATCAGAGATGCTAGGAATTGACTGGAGCTAGATGCATGCTTTGGGTGAGGTGTGAGACTTCTCTTGTGCTTTTCTTTTTTACATGCTTTTGGGGTATATTAGATAATTTAGTTTTCCTGCTGTGTGGAAGGGAGATCCACCCAGAAGCTGAGGAGACAACTTTCCAGTACATGACATGGCCCCTTGCTGACAGATCTGTTGTGTTAATTTTGATGGAATAGCTGGGCCCAGGCAATCAACAGTGTTAACGTGATCCTATCACTGTACAACACTAAAGAGTTAAACATGGTTCAAGGTTCTGAGTACAGAGACCTCAACCTGCTTAGTCTCATGACAACCGTCCCCATTAAACATTTTATAACCTTGTGTTGAAGGTGCGGTAAAAGAGAGAAAATCAGTCAAAGCATTTCAAATGTCAAGTATTAAGTAAGGCTTTCATTTTACAATATTGCTCATTCCCTTTTCCTTCAGCAGTAGAAAGTTTTTATAGGGAACCCCCCAGCCTGCCCCATTTGACAGTCTTTTAGAATTGGATAACTGTTCTTTTCTGGGGGAAAGAGAAGTTAGTTCAGCTGGCCTGGAGCTGATGATAAAGACCAGTCCCATTCTCTTGAAGATCAAACAAGGCAAATGGACACACAACATGACAGCAAAGAACCACCAATGTAGAAAATGCAGTTTCTGTCTCTGGTCCCTACTCCTGTAGCAACCTGGGACAGCACACGATCTTATCAGTCAACCCCAAGACCTGACAAACCAGTATGAGCATTGGGAGGTATAGGGCATTGCTTTTAGCTGCCTATCTGCTCATGAGCTTATAGCAGTGTTGTAAAAAATGCCATCTTGTCTGGCTAAGCCAGACCCTTACTAGACAGAAGGCAATTTGAGAAAGATAGAAAAGAGAAGAAATAAAGTGGAGAAAGGTCAAGGACACATGAGGGAGGGGTGACAGCAGGAACCCAAGTCTCCCATTTCAGGTGCTATTCAGAACTTAACCAAAGTGGTAGAAGTGATGATGTTATTGGTTCCCTCTCTCTGGCCTGGATTGGTCAGGACACCTTTCAGGTTCAGGACAATGAAGGCCTAACAGTGTGGTACTGGATCTTGGCATCCTAAGAGATGGTGGGAGTAGCAGCCATAATGATAAAGTTCTCTCCTTCCAGTCTACCAATTTCCACCATTTTGATTTTCCCTAAAGACTTTTTTTTTAAAGGATCCCCTAAAGGAGGTGGTGAGTGGCACAGGCCATCTCCTCTGTATTTGGTCTACCAATTAGATTAGTTAATTTCTGATTCCATTCTTCTTTTGTTTATTAGTCATGACCTTAACACAGTCCTTGGGTGGTATTAGCAGATCTTTTTGTTTGACCTAATCCAGTCTTTCACTTCTGTCAACTTTTATATAACAACTGAATGTAACAGGCTGAGTTGGATATTTGTGACCTTGGACAACGTAGAGAACAAATCTCTGCACAACAGATCTTCTCTGAGCTACACCCTTGAGGACGGATTCTCCCTGGCAGGTTTATCAATGTTGATCAGATCAGAGAGATTGATGTCGCAAACAGTGTCACACTTCCTGACCCCCACTCATCAAGCATGGGAAAGGCCCAGCAAAAATCTGTAGCAGTAATAGTACCCTGCAGTGAGGTGGCGAGCAAGAGGAGGCAAGGTTCTCCCGGAAGTTAAACAGTGAATCATATTACCAGTCAAACGTCATTATACCATTAATAAGTTATCACTTTTGAGGTTCCAAAGATGCTTGTTAGCAGTACTGGGGAGTTTATCTTCAACTTCCCTTCCCTCCTTTAAATCTCAGATGTCTGGAATGCATGTTGTGCAAAATCATCTGCTGCTCTTATACACACAAAGGAAACGTCTCATTTTACAAGCAATGTGGCTATTGCCCTCAGAATCTGGCTCCTAGTAGGTATTGCCAACATGCGGCTGCAGGAAAGAATCTGAATTCTGTTTTCGTTATGGCTGCACTAAAGTGGCAATGAATAATAGATGCTGTAGGTAAGATACTGAGCTAAAACAAATCTGTGGTTTCTACAGTTGACCTTTTACAGCTGTCAGAGTAATTTCATTTTCAGCTCATCATCTTCTGGCCAAACTGGAGAACGGAGTCCCTGAGGTGAAAGGTTAACGTGGGAACAATTGACATGAAATATCACAGCCCTGATCTGTTTCTGATTTCAACAAAATCTCCAGTGAGCTTCCTGTCACCACAGTGGGTGTTCACCAGGATTTTTTTGCTTCCTCCTGTAACAGCTTTATTTGTAACTAATGCACAGCATCAGCAGTGCCAGGCTGTGGTACAAGCTGACAATAAGTAAATGAAAAATTAAAGGGATGTTAGCAAATTTGGTTGATCCCTCCCCTCCCCCAATCTTTCAACTGTCATCTTACCTGTTTAAAAAGCCAGTTTTTGTGTGTGTTGGCCCTCAGCCATAATGGGGAATGGGGTGGGAGGGTGAGGAGATACTGTTGTAGGAACTGAACCCGGTCTGTCTCGTAGCATGGCTCACTACCACTGGGCCTTGCCAATATTTTTCATTTGGCTAATTTATCTCACTTAGGATTGCTTAGAATTGATTATTTGCAAGGTGAGTTGGGAGAACTGGCTGGCAGAATTTATTTAATAGGTAATTTCCATCAGTGGCACTTTACAAGCTGACAGTCTTTGGTCAAACACTCAAGTTCTAATTTGCTGTTCCATGAGAACAGGATTGTGACTATTAGGGTTGTCTTTGACACCCATTGTAATAGGATGATACTGCATTGACACTCACTCGATGCTGGGATCTTTAGGATCCTGAATAGCCTCCTTTTGTACAGGGATAAATGGCTAGCCTACAACCTTCACTGCTTCCAAAGTGTGCTTTTACTCTGAAAAGCAGCGCTGTTTGCCAGTCATTCAAACTCAGCTAGGTTCTTTCCTCTCTGTTTGCCAGTCATTCAAACTCAGCTAGGTTCTTTCCTTTCCATCCTTGGTCACCAGTAACAAATAGTGTTACATGGGTTTGGCTGAGGGCAAAATTTGTCCTTGCATTTGGAACTTGGTTAACAATCTGATGATGCATGAACCGGAATAGAACTCAGCTCTTCCACAGCCATGCTGGCCCTGTAGTTCTAGTAAGAGGAAAACCCTTAATTCTGACCTTAAAAGAAGTGGCTATGGCTCTGACTGCATACAGAGCTCACATTGCCATGCCACAGGAGGGAATCCACTCTGTGTAATATCTACACCAACCTAATGGCTTCTCTGTACTTCGTCCTGCTTTCTTGATGATATTCTCCTTGCATAATAACTTATTTCACATCCACACATTTAAAGGTCTGTAGGCTAAAAAATGAGAACACTCTTCCCTGATTGGTTTGCAAAGTACAGCAGAGGACTGCATCCACACGCAGCACCTAAACCTTCGTTCACATGCAAATGATCTCCCGGCGCTTGGTTTGCTTCAGAATTCTTACATGCAACAATGTCACAATATAGAGCTTCTGAGCAGACCAGGCATCCGGCCTCTGACATGTGTTGGACTTCATCTGTATCAATAAGTCACAGCAACCAGCTGTGGTGAGAGGAAGACTTATGTGCAATCAAAGGCATACAGGCTAAAAATGGAAGAGGCCTGCCAAAGTTATGACCTTTAAAACAGTGGGCACTGGACACTCACCCCCGGCTGTAGATGGGCTTGTAAATCATGTCCTGCAAACTGTTTAAAATCGCCAGAAGGGCTTTGGTACCATGCTAGTGAGTTACACACATGATCACTAATGGTATCTACAGCTAGGCACTTGTATGTCATTTACATTTCTATTTCGGGTTAGAGAAGGCTGCCCCTAGAGGCTCAGAAAGGAACGATGCGCACAGTGCAATATTGCACTATTAGCTATGGTCACTACATGACATTTTCACCTCCTGAGGCATCAGTTATTGGCCACTGCTGGAGAGTCAGTCCTGGAGTGGATGGACCAGGGATCTGATCCAGCAGAGTTTAAGATTGAGAGAGACAGACGATCAGCGATTTTCCTCATTGAGGTAAATTATCGTGGCTTTGCCTCATTGTGCCTATTTGGAAAGTATGCATCCACGAGCTGGCTGGGTGTCAGAAACCATAATGGGGCATGGTCATTCCTAGTGATCAGAACCATGGCAGTAAGACCTAGTGCTGAGTCAAGGTTCAGAGCCGGTTTGGAGTGAGGCCAGACTTAGAGCAAGGCTGGAGCAGGCCAAGGCTCGGGGAGTCTGTTGTCACTGTGAGGCAGGAGAGCGTTCCAATCCATAGAGTGATGTTGAACAGACTGAGCTGCTATTCCTCCTTTGAGGCTTACATACACCTGCCCTGAGAGTCACCAGACCAGTTTCTGGCTTGTGGATTGGCTGGGGCCTAGCACAGGAGTGACTCCTCACTTTACACTGGGTTCCTCTGGTTAACTCTGTCCATTTTCAATCTGATCTTACAACTGTGGTTAACTTGCTCTCCTTTCCGGTTGTATTGTTTGAAGTCTTTGCCAAGCTCGTTTTCACTGACTTAGAGATGTGATTCTCTCCAGCTCCTGAGCCAGAATAAATGACGCTTCAGGGAGGTGAACTGCAAAAGCAGCTGGCTAAATAACATGCCTGTGAGAATCCAAAGTGGAAGGGGAGAGGGAGTACATATCTACTGGTTTTAGAATACAGGGTCTATTTCTGTAGCTGCTCCCTGGCTTGAAACCTACAGCGGAAGTGCTGGGCAGAGTTCCTGTGGAATAAAATGGAGTCACACACTCAGTAACTGCATAAGTCATTTTTTCCCCTTCATTTTTACTTATAAATTTTGAATTTTACACAGTTGTGCAACAGCAATGGGACACGCTGTGAAGTGCCCTGCCAGTGGATTACTGCACCATTTGGGTGAATAAAGTCACTTTGGGTTTGGTCTTGTACCTTAATAATAATCCTTAGTATTTACCGTAATGTGAACACAACCCAGGGTGTACAGTAATCGCCCAGAAAGGCACAGCCTGTTGTGTCCTATTATAAATCATCAGCCAGCATCTTGCATTTATGCAGCTCTTGGCCTGCAGTAAGAAGCGTATCCCGTCCCCAAAGAGCTTGCATTGGTTATGGTCAATGCAAAGGGTTGGAAAACAGCATTTTATCAAGGTCCTGGCAGTTTATGTGTGTTTGGTAGTTCATTATAAAGAAGCTTAATGCTACTTGTCTGGAAATGTATATTTTCACCCATTTATTTTGTGTAGCCTTCCTGGCCCCTTCCCCACAATCACATTAATTATCTTGTCTGCCTTGTCCACTGTCAAACTGTGTTTTGTTTTGTTTTCCCCAGCACAGTGCACCATGAATTTTTACTGGTAGCTACTGAAGAATGCGTGTGACGTAACCACAGGATTCTTCACAGTGGTGCATTACCAGTTATTAAGCGAAATCAGAGCTGCTGAAATATTCCTTCCCTGCAAACTGTGTCTTTCTCGCTCTTAGAAGCAATTAGTCTGTTTTGGCTTAAGGACACAGAAAATCACAGCGACTGCTGAGAATTTGTTTCACTCTTGGCTGGTAGGGTTTGAACTCAAAGTAAAAAGATTGATTTTTGCTGTTTGGCAAGAAGCAGATCACCTTAAGGGAATGTATATCATCTTGGATGCAGATAGCCATCTGAAAAGAGAAAAAACCAGGCCTCTGCATCTAAATCTTTGGCAGGCTACCCTACTTATGCACATGCTCGCTAGACCTTGGTTTCCCTCTTCTCTTAAACCCATCTTGTTCATCATAACTTGCTTTAACTACAGCCCCAAAAGTACAGAAAGCTAAACTTGAAGCATGGTCAAAGTTAACCTGTGCAGTTGCATTTACACCACTTGAAACAAAAGTTGGATACCAGTGACTCCCTTTATCCCAAAAACACGGCCTTTTCCATGGCATCCTTCACTTTCATGTACTCCACGTGTGAGGGATAGTTGGTACATTCAAAACTGTTGTTATTGCGGATGTACTTAATGAAGTCTGGAGCCCCAGGGCAAACGACGTTGTCAGCCAGGATAACAGAGCCCTTCCTCAGCAAGCCATGTTCCTAGAAAGAAGAGAGACTTGCACTTGGTGAATCTATTCACTTTAGAAGGAGTTAACGTTTACTAAGTGCTAGTGCAATGCACTTTCGTATTAGTGACATTTCCTGCTAAAATGAATTCCTGTACTAACATGGGTTTGATCAGGGAAAAATAGCTGTGACACACTCTACAGGTTCTGCAAGCAACAGCTGAAAAGCTGGATCTTTCTGCTAACGTCATCAGCAGCAAAAGAGTTAATGATGCTGATAGGAAATTGATGTCATTGGGATTCAGATTCAAACAAATGGGGACAGGTCATGCCTAAATTATTGTTTCTGGCTGTCTCTGCAGGGTTAAGATGACAACTCTGGGTAATTCACATTTGGAAGGATTTCTTCACACGGGTAGAGACTTGACCATTCCTTTTTATTTCAGGTTAATATTGAAATTTTGCAGAAGCTGGTGAAGCCACCAGAGAGGGGGCTGCATGGCATTCTGGGCAGCAAAGTCTCAACTGGGCCTCTAGCCCACTACTGGAAAAACACAGAGTTCAGGACTGAGATTTCCCGTGCTCAATCTTCCTCAATCCCATCCAACTTTTGGCCACTTTATTTGGCGACAGGGCACGGAGCACGGTTAGTGCCCAAAGAGGGCCAGGCTGGCAAGTTACCAAGAATTCAAGGGGCATAAGTAACTTGCCATATACCCAGGCATCCAATGTTTAACAACAGTAAAGCTGCAACCGTAATATTTGCTGACTTGTATTTTCCTTGACAAAGAGACACTACTTATCTGACGTAATTTTCAAAATAAAAGCCTGCAGCTTATCAGCTTTGTTCCCACCCTGCAGTTATGGGGAGGGTTGCATCTTTAAGGCTCCGTGCATGGCTTTTGCCCCACAAATCAATATTGTGGAGGCCACCGGTGGTTAGCTCACCATGCTCACCTCTTGAGTTTGTGCCAACCCAAAGAGAAGAGGCAGTTTGGGAGGTATGTAGATATCCTCTGGCCTGTACTTTCTAATAATCAGATCAGAAACTCGAGTGAAAAGGGCATTTCCAGCACTAACAGCTGTGTCCTTGTGACTCCGCTGATGTTTGCCAGGTGCTCCTTGTATCAAGGACCTTTTCTAGAACTGTGTGAAGGGGAAACTGCGTGGGACTCAAACCACAACCTAGGTCATCTGAAATGCTTGTCAAAAACTATGTTCAAAATGCCAAGTTGGAGAAATGTTCGAAGTGTTCCCTTCAGCTGGTCCATCTCAGATCCCCAGGTGATGTTACACAGCAATGATTCATGAGAATAAGCAAAACAACACTATGGTTTGTAATCGCATCAAACTGTTGACTAAGAAGCTGGATCTAAATGATCCTCAATCCTTTGCTTTAGCTGGTTTTTTGTTTGTTTGTTTGAGGTTCAGAGCTGGAAATGGTGCTCTAGCCCTCCAAACGGCTCGGAGCTTGGTAACTGTTACAGAGCAAGTTTAAAAAATAACTTTCTCAGGAGGCAAAGCAATTTCAGAACAAAATTTTACTGTCTCCCAGCTACTGGTGTGTAAATTCAATGGTGGGTTTTAACAAGAAGTCCCAAAGAAACTCTCGACTTTTTAAAAAGCTGCTTGTAGGGAGGAGAGAGTGGGAGCCTAAAACACAGTGTTTGTATTCTCCAAACAGGGGTGGTGAAACTGGTGCTATGCGAGAGAGGGAGAATGTGGCTAGTGCGAAGCAGTCAGCAGAGAGACTCCCATGGTCTTAATGCAAGAGAGGCTCATACAAGAGCGAGTGGGTAGATATTTCTGGAGAATGTAACTGAAAAATGGCATTTCCATCCAATTAGTCATTTCAGTCTAGAGATAGTCACAGGTCTAATAGTGCTATTGAGCTGTGATACTAGGTGCATTTGCGCTGTTTTTTATAAACACAGAAGCTGTGATCATCACTGGATTATTTGTTGACGTTTGGAAATAGCCTGGGGTCCTCAACTGCTCTCGTTTGTCATTACCTGGCTGTTTAAAGCCAACCCATAATTTGCTATTGCTATAATAGCCTTCTAATTTTGTAATGAAGTGTCATTATCTGTTACCTTTGTTGCTGACAGAATCTGTCCCCACGTCTAGCTGTGGGTGGGGAGAGTCTGAATGGCATTTCCTGGAATGAGAACCTAGCATGGTGCTAGGAATAGTCTTCCCTCTGCTAAGGGCTGCTTTATATCCCATCAGATGGTAAGGATGCCCCAGATGTTCACAGAAAGAAGGTACAAACGTGTTATCGAGAGAGAATTTCATCAAGGAGCACAAACCCTGACAACAGAGGGAGAAGAGTTTGCCACCAGGAAATTAGTGATGTGAAGGCTGAGTCTGAAATCTGAACTTCTCCAAAATTCAGGGCATTTGGATCAGGTGTCCTGGCTTAATCTGATAGGGAAAGACTTAAGTCATGACATTCAGACCCAAATCGTACTTCTCCAGTGTTTGTGGGTGGTTCTCATTGGGTATTCAGCTTCAGGCCTTTCCAGACAGGAAGATCCTGCAATCCCTGGGAAGTGCTGAGCACTCTCAGTTCCCACTGACAATAATAGGGGAGACGAGGGCACTTAGCACTGTTGTGAATCCAGCCCCTAAGCTCCATCCCTTTTCACCACGTGGCTGGTTGATTGTTAAAAGTTTCTCTGGTGCGTGCCCCGCTATAGAAAACACGCACTTCCCAACTGTTCTGGGAAGATCTTACAGACATCTGGATATTCACTATGGGGGTTTTAGGGCTGAAATCATTCCAACTCACAAGCAGCAGGATGGTGTCTGGCAGGTATCTATCTTTCCAATGATCGAGAAAGACAAAATCCAGTGTGTCCACTTCATGCTTTTTCTTCAGCTGTGGGATAATTGTCTCCGAAGGGCCTTCTAGAATTTTCACCTGAAAAGCAAACACATCTCATGTTGATCCGGGCACCTTGTTTTAAGCACATTGCCCCTCACCCTTTAAGGTGCAGTCAGACTTCCGTGACCATGTTAATAGCCTTGGTGGAGAACTTCAGCGGGCTTTGGATCACATGGGCTTTTTTGATAAATTGACTCAATTATTTTTTTCTCTGTGCAATTATAAGAAGCCTGTGACCTTGTCTCTGCTGGGTAAAGTGACCCTCTGCTAGTGACAAGGGAATCCCCTGCTGAAAACAGCGTGCAGCTTGGCTTGGCACTGCAGTCACATCCCAATCAAACCTTCTTATCTAAAGCAAATAGAATGTACAGAAGAGAGGTTAAAAAGACTGGGGTTATTTCGTTTGGAACAGAGCTTGCGGGGAGAGCATGCAAAACAATGAACCCGTTCTTCTTACGCATAGTCAGGCCATGTCTACACTAGGAGTGCTTTGCTGGTATAGCTATACTGGTCTACTACACCAGCAAAGCGTTCC
This sequence comes from Lepidochelys kempii, assembly GCF_965140285.1. NCBI lineage: Eukaryota > Metazoa > Chordata > Testudines > Cheloniidae > Lepidochelys > Lepidochelys kempii. The sequence goes on along the minus strand of NC_136394.1, from coordinate 16,724,258 downwards.
TAGAGTGGATGCAGTTTATACTGGCATCAGCATAGCTTGTTCCAGCCCCCTGAGTGACATAAGCAATCTCAGTAAACATGCAGTTGTGTCAGTGTAACTGGGGCTGCAGTAGGGCCTTTTGCAGCCAGCTGGGTCAGGTATAATTGCACCTCATCACACCCCTGATGGGCACAGCCATGCTGGCAAAATCTGTAGCGTAGTCCTGGCCTCCGTAGAGGATGCAAGCAGGGGAGCGGCAGGCACTCCCTGATTATCGGTTTATCAGCACAAGCTCTGTTCAATGGAGAGGAACTGCGGCACCTGTATTTGGTAAGTAGGTATCATATGGCTTGAGCAAAAACTAAAGGTGAGGTAGTCTGTTTATTCTGGCTGCTGATTTATGCCTCAGCCTTTGGCTTACAGTCACCTATCTAATGACTTGTCAGCAGAGCACTATTGAGCCTCTCTGTGTTCCTCTGACAAGTCGGTTGATAGGTGATTGTAAGTCAAAGAACCTAGCCATTCCCAGTGCGATAAACCATCGTCTGCCTACATGGGTAACCGGTTACTAGAAAAACAGCCAAACCTAGAGAATGAAATCTGAACACTTTCCAACACTAGAGAGCATTGGATTTAAATCACAGTTCCTGTACCTGCTGCTACGTATTCTTGTTCTGGCTCAGAAAGCTGGAAACTTGTGAGAATAGCTCATGCAATTTGCGGAATTTCAGCTCTAATCCCTGCTCTCACTTGAGCCCCAATCTCTTTCCAAACCCCAATTTGGATCTGAATCACACCACTCTAAGAACATAAGAACGGCCATACTGGATCAGACCAATGGTCCATCTAGCCCAGTATCCTGTCTTACGCCAGTGGACAATGCCAGGTGCTTCGGGGGAATGAACAGAAGAGGTAATCAATCATCAAGTGATCCATCGCATGTCACCCATTCCCAGCTTCTGGCAAACAGAGACTAGGGTCACCATCCATGCCCATCCTGGCTAATAGCCATTGATGGACCTATCCTCCATGAATTTATCTCGTTCTTTTTTGAACCCTGTTTTGTCTTGGCCTTCACAACATCCTCTGGCAAGGAATTCTACAGACTTTGTGTGAAGAAATACTTCCTTTTGTTTGTTTTAAACCTGGAGCCTATTAATTTAATCTGGTGACCCCTACTTCTTGTGTTATGAGAAGGAGTAAATAACACTTCCTTATTTACTTTTTCCACACCAGTCATGATTTTTTATGGATCTTTATCATATCCCCCCTTAGTCGTCTCTTTTCCATGCTGAAAAGTCCCAGTCTTATTTAGCTCTCCTCATATGGCAGCTGTTCCATACCCCTCATCATTTTTGTTGCCCTTTTCTGAACCTTTTCCAATTCCAATAGATCTTTTTTGAGATGTGGTGATCACATCTTCACGCAGTATTGAAGATGTGGGCCTACCATGGATTTATATTAAGGCAGTAAGATAGTTTGTCTTCTTAGCTATCCCTTCCCTAATGATTCCCAACATTGTTAGCTTTGCGACATCTTTGCTAACTACTCAGTTATCTTAAACACAGTGTGTGTGAAAAGGGATTGATGACCCTGCCCCAGTCCCTAATGGGCATTTCCTAACTTGACACATCTACCACACAGATGAGCCCAATGGCTGTGCTCAGTTCACTGCTAAAATAGCTTGGGATATTGCAATTGCTGTGTTAGCTGAAGTATAAGAGGGCGAAATACCAATATTTCTTCTGACATAACATCTACTCAGTCCCTTCATTTACCAGCCACAGAAGAACAAGATGTACCTTATCTTGCACTCCAGCAAACTCAATCATCTGTTTGGCGATAGCAGCAAAGTCAGGGTTGAACTCGATGGTCAGTAAGCAAGCGCTGGGCTTTAACAGCCGAGCAATCCTCACAGCAGAGTAGCCACAATACGTTCCCAGCTCCAGCAAGGCTGATGGCTTTGTCTCCTCCAGTATCTTATCTAGAATCAAACCTGAACGGGAGAGAAATGGGTTAACTCTGGACTAAATCAAACGGCATCAAATAATAAAGTTTGTGGATGGAATCTTACAAGTTCATTAATAAGCTGCTATAAGGAGATTCAAAATGTGATGGTTTATGATCAAATATACAGGGCTTCCTTTGCAGACTGGCTCGCACTTAAAATGAGATTCATTTTGAAATGTCAGGAATCTTGGAAAGAAACCACTTACAAATACCTCAAACGAAATTGCTGCTTATTGTATCAACGGGGCCCCTGTGAAACTGAAAATAGTCTTGTGAATGCTTTTGCAATTTCTTTTTTGCACTAGGGCGACTTCAAGAAATAGGTTGTCTTGTATAATACTGGGAAAATTGATCATCTGACCTAGGCTTCAAATAGTAAATTTTCAAAAAAATAAGTATGTGGGGGTGTTTTAAAAGAAAAATAACTTTTTTAAAATAAAAACCCACATTTTTGAGTGAAGATGGGCCTGTATTAAATAAAATTTACCACAACTTTGAGTGAAAAATGCAACATTTTGCAAAGAAATTTAGTCGTTGCAAAATCTGTCCCCATTCATGAAATGTAGAGCTCTTAAACTTTGAGAGAGTTCACATTTTGTAAATAATATTACACGCAGTCACCTTAATGTAAGACTTTTAAATTAAGAAATACTCATTATAAAAGGAACAGTCTAGCCAGCTGACAAAGGCACTATTTATTTGCGCTATAAAGGCCAGGAACCATTAGCCAATTGTTACAATAAATAAATAAAATTGGAAACGATATCCAATCCTTGCAAAGAAATGGACTCAGTGACAGAAGTCTCTTCCATCTTTAATCTTCTATGGTCCTAAGTAGTGCAAATACATTAGATACCTGAATGAATATTTGAAGGTATTTAGCCTTTGGCATCATGATGCATGAGCCACCTGAGCTGCTTAGTTACCCACTATTAGCATTCACCTTGTCCTGTGCTATTTATTTATGCATCACTTGTGTACAAACTGAACTGGTGTGGTGCTGCAATTTGTAATTGAGCACTCTTATTTAGCCTTCAAATCTTAGGAATTAAAAATAAATAACGTTGGGATTTTGCCTATCTTACTGGAGCAGTGCCCCTTGGCACCCACTGTATTGCCAGGTTTGTCAGCTTTTCCCCTAGGAGTCCCTGTTCTCAGAAAACTTTTATCTTCCCTTTTTTTGGAGGGGTGGGGATGGGGGAGATTCTGTCCTATTATGAGTAGGGCCCTACCAAATTCATGGTCATGAAATATGCATCACGAACTGTGAAATCTGGTCTTTTGTGTACTTTTACCCTATGCTATATAGATTTTACGGGGGAGAAGAGGGTTTCTCAAACTGGGGGTCCTGACCCAAAAGGGAGTTGCAAGGTTATTTTAGGGGGTAGTAGTATTGCCACCCTTACTTCTACGGTGCTGCCTTCAGAGCTGGGCAGCCGGAAAGTGTCGGCTGCTGACTGAGGGCCCAGCTCTTCAGCGCAGACGTCAGGGTGGCAACACCCTACCAGGCCATGCTTGCTTCTGCGCTGCTGCTGGCAGCGGTTCTGCCTTCAGAGCTGGGCTCCCGGCCAGCAGCCGCCGCTCTCCAACTGCCCAGCTCTGAAGGCAGCGCCGCCGCCAGCAGCAGGACAGAAGTAAAGGTAGCAGTACCGCGACCCCCCCCTATAATAACCTTGCAACCCACCCCCCACACAATTTCTTTCTGGGTCAGGACCCTACAATTACAACACTGTGTGAAATTTCAGATTTAAAAAGCTGAAATAATGAAATTTACAATTTTTAAAATGCCATGACCACGAAATTGACCAAAATGGACCGTGAATTTGGAAGGGCCCTAGTTATGAGGACTGCCCCCCTGATTCCCATTCTTTTCACTTGCCTCATCCAAGGTCCTGTAATATGACCACCATTTTTGCAGCTAAGGAAAGGACAAGGCTGGAGGGGTCATTGCTGGGCAATGTGAAGTAATACCCCCTGCAGTTCTTAAAACCCACCTAACCACTGAAGAGTGAAAATGGTTTTCTATGTGGGTTTCAAACTCCCAGCCATGTGCACCTCAATTTAAAAATCACACTGCAGTTTAAGTCCACTGCCAATTGCAGCGAGTGAAACAAACCTTATAGGCATTGGTCAGAGCTGCAAAGACAAACTGTTCAGAACTGTCTGATTCTAGTCAGTTTCTCATTTCAGACTACTGTATGTATAAGCTGACTAGGAATGGTCAGTGTGCTTCTGAACTGAGTCCCTTGCTGATGTAAGAGAAACCAACTAGGTCTGCAGAAATCCCCTCAGGCTCACTGTGCAGTCAACTCCCAATTCAAGAAACTTTCAGACTGTTTCTCTCTCTCTTCATGAAGTGCTGCTTTACATATGGAAAGCCTGCAGAGGAAAACATAGTAGAAAGCTAATTAGTTTCCCTCTGCAGCTTTTCCACATGGAAAGCACTTTAGCAGCTTTGCAGAGACTAAAAATAGAAAGGTGGGTTGAAAAGTGCCAAAGAAAGAGGAAGGAAGGGTGACAGAGCAGATAGAAATGAGAAAATGGGGAGCGAGACTAGGACAGAAAACAGGAAAGAGTATGTAGATTAAAAGGAGGGAGGGGAAAAAAGAAATACAGAGAACACAGGAGGAGATGCACAAAGACAGGAAAGAGGGAAGGAGAGAACTGGGGAGAAAGGGAAAAGGGGCTGATAACTGGTGAAAAATGCATTCAACTGCAAAATAATGCAAATATTAAACTGATTGACTTAAGTAACTAAATGCTATACTCCACCCTCAGCTCTCGTGCAAAACTTTCACTGATGTTGCTGCAAGGCCTCTTGGTTTGGCTCTTCTCTCATTGATCTAGCCCAGGGATCCTAATTAACAATATAACTCAGCCTCCTCCTGCCATCCGGCTTTTATTGGCACATAAGTGTGTAGTGCTGCAACTGTACGTTATTTGTATTAATTCAGGGACTTCAGTGAGAGTGACTGGTGCTCTCCTTTCTCTCTGTATGGTCTAAATACCCTGCTTTTGCACTTACTGTTGCCCCTAATGGTGAAACTCTTGACCCCATATTATTTGTGCGACAGACTCTGTATATTATCTTAAAGCAAGTTTGTCGTCAATGCTTATTTATAGGATTATTTGTTTTAATAAATGCAATTGGTCATTTGTAGCACAGCATATTGTTCCAATTTATTGTAGATTAGGGATGGCTTGTTATAAATTGGTGTAGTGCTATGTACCTTCTTGGGATATGATCTCAGCATGGTCATTTCTGGTCAATACTTGGATAAGAGGCCTCCAAAGAAACCCAGGGCATTTCAGGGATCAGGGCTGGTGATTCAGTTGTTGGCACTGGTCCTTCTCAGCAAGTATTGAACCAATGTCCTAGCAGTGTACCATTGAAACTGTTGTTTCAAATGAGCTATAAGGCACAGTCTAGACCATTTGGGGTCACTAAATGATCCCAAGGTGTTATCCCACCAGATGCCCTCGCAAAATCCCCTAGTTTGGGGAGTTGGTAACTTGGTGTATCTGTGTGTTATTCAAAACCACAGAGGAGACTGCACTTTACTGAGCATTGAAGCCACTCCTGTCAGGTGCTTTGGCACCTTTAAGATGAAAGGTGCCAAATAAATCCAAGATAGTGTCACTACATAATTCAATGCATCGTGGGCTAAATCTTAAGATCCACACTCAGTTTTCACTCAAGCAAATTTCTACTGAAAGCCAAGGGCGTTTTGTCCAAGCAAAAACCTCAGAATATGACAAAATATTACCAGGGCTAGAGCTTTAATAATGTGTGCACAGATACTAGAAGCTACGGCTTTCACCCTAAACGTACTACTCATGGAATCACAGGAACTGTTTTCATAAACTAGGCCTAAAACATCGGGGTCTCTGACTACTGCGTAAAAGTACAAGTTTACTAGGGTTAACCCTAGATTACTATGTTTAACCTCCAAATTCTCTGCACTGCCTCCAACTAAAAGGGTCATGTTCTGAAAGAAGCTCTCAGATCTGTAAGTCACAGGATGTGTATGTTAGAAGTGAGCTACTACAGTTATATGAGACAATAACTGAACTTTTTTGAATGCAAAGTAGTGAGACAATGAATGTGCACCCAAGAGGACAAATTTTATCCACTTAGCTGATTTGGCCTTTAAGAGAAACTAAGACTTGCCAGGGGATAGTAATGTCAGATTTTCCTATTAGTATATGGGACAGCTTCTTGTGTATATTACATCTGTATGATCTCTCTTCCCTCGAAAATACATTGCCTATAACTATTGTTTATATGTGCAAAATTCCTCTTATTTTAAATACTCATGGTTCGCACATTTCAATCAAGGATCTCAAAATGCTTCATAAACACCAGTGAATTAAGGCTCATGGACACCTTTTGCTGGAAATAGGATACGATCCATTGTAACCAAGGTCTAGAAAGCAAGGCAGTGACTTTTCCAAGGCTACGTAGCAAGAAACTGGCAGGAATCCAAGTCAGAGGTTTTTTGTTTAACTCCCCAGATGTCCGTCCACCCTCCCTCCCTCAGGAAGCAATGTGCATGGCACATCAAAAAATCACATCTGGCCCCATGACCCTACAGTGCACCTGCTGGATTCTTCCAGAGAGATTTACACCATCATGCATGATCGTTTGCATAACCACTGTTATGGCATGCAAAATTGCTGTGTTTTTTCAGTGACTAACAGAACAACGTATCCTGTACCATGCCAGTCTCAAACTCAAACATAGCCTTGAAGAGCTTATCTCTGATGTGATTACCTTTTTCATCCCCCACATTCATGGCCCACTCCTTCTGGGAGCAGTACTTATCTATGGTGTCCACTACGCTTTGGGGGTCTCCTTTGATTGCATTCTGCAGCACGAAGTTTAAAATCCTCTCTTCTTTGCTCTGAGCCATGATGAAATTGGTTATTTTCTGCAGGATGATTTCATTCCACAGAATGGCTGCCCAGCCGTTGTTTCTGATGAGCACTGCAAGCAGCAGCAAAATGAAGAGCAGGCTGGTAACTATGGACAAAAGGATTGGACAGCTCTCCAGCATCTGGAATAAAAGAGACAAAACAGGTTTTTAGTTAAGGTGGCACAGGAGAGAACCATCTTTCGCATAACTGTTACAATAGAATAACCCATAAGCAACACCCAGGATAGGAATATATAGAACTTACTATAATTCTACTGTACAGTGTGGTTGGAAACGGCTATGTTGTATCCAGAGAGAGACAGTGATCTGAGAGTTCCCTTTAGAGGCAAATTCCATAGGCGTCATTATTAATTAAAGTGTCATTATTAATTCCCTACTCCCCTCCCCCACGTAGCCACTCAGTTCTGACTCCATCCCAAAACACCATTGCACAGACTGGCTGTGCTCTTTAAAATCCTTAAAGTTGCTTTAACCATTAAACAGGATTTAAAATCCTAAATAGTTGTACTAGGTGTGATTTTCACCCCCTCTTGTCTGGGTGAGGCAGGACTGTGGTTGTGTTGAGATTGGTGAAGAAATTTGGAGCTTTTCACCTTCAATCTGAGCACTGTGATCTGTAGAGATCAGCGGTTGTTATGCAAAGTCCTATGTGAAATGAGCATTAACGAAGAAGTACTGGTCTCCAAGTCTCCAGGAAACACACCACAAAAACCATCACTGTTAGGCCCCTGCCTTGCTGGCACGGTCTGCAGAGAAGTGAAGGACTGAGCATGTCACAGAGACTGAACTACCCTCTCCCACTTCAAGGTCGCAATTGAGGCAGGTGCTTGGCGTGGTCCAAGGAAGCTGGCAGTACAACTGCTGCCTGTAACACAAACTTCACTTCACTTTGTATTTGAAAGCATGGATTCTTCCCCCCTCCCCCACTCCAGTTACAAAATACAAAGTTGAATCCCTGTGCCAGAGCCGAGGAATCCAGGCCCGTGAATTTCAGGAGAATGTACAAAAGGGTGCATTGTTCTTCAACTGACAGGCTGGGTTTTGCAGCCAGCTGCAGTCACCTCATGATACTGAATCATAGAATCATAGAATATCAGGGTTGGAAGGGACCCCAGAAGGTCATCTAGTCCAACCCCCTGCTCGAAGCAGGACCAATTCCCAGTTAAATCATCCCAGCCAGGGCTTTGTCAAGCCTGACCTTAAAAACCTCTAAGGAAGGAGATTCTACCACCTCCCTAGGTAACGCATTCCAGTGTTTCACCACCCTCTTAGTGAAAAAGTTTTTCCTAATATCCAATCTAAACCTCCCCCACTGCAACTTGAGACCATTACTCCTCGTTCTGTCATCTGCTACCATTGAGAACAGTCTAGAGCCATCCTCTTTGGAACCCCCTTTCAGGTAGTTGAAAGCAGCTATCAAATCCCCCCTCATTCTTCTCTTCTGCAGGCTAAACAATCCCAGCTCCCTCAGCCTCTCCTCATAACTCATGTGTTCCAGTCCCCTAATCATTTTTGTTGCCCTTCGCTGGACTCTCTCCAATTTATCCACATCCTTCTTGAAGTGTGGGGCCCAAAACTGGACACAGTACTCCAGATGAGGCCTCACCAATGTCAAATAGAGGGGAACGATCACGTCCCTCGATCTGCTCGCTATGCCCCTACTTATACATCCCAAAATGCCATTGGCCTTCTTGGCAACAAGGGCACACTGCTGACTCATATCCAGCTTCTCGTCCACTGTCACCCCTAGGTCCTTTTCCGCAGAACTGCTGCCTAGCCATTCGGTCCCTAGTCTGTAGCTGTCCATTGGGTTCTTCCGTCCTAAGTGCAGGACCCTGCACTTATCCTTATTGAACCTCATCAGATTCCTTTTGGCCCAATCTTCCAATTTGTCTAGGTCCTTCTGTATCCTATCCCTCCCCTCCAGCGTATCTACCACTCCTCCCAGTTTAGTATCATCCGCAAATTTGCTGAGAGTGCAATCCACACCATCCTCCAGATCATTTATGAAGATATTGAATAAAACCGGCCCCAGGACCGACCCTTGGGGCACTCCACTTGATACCGGCTGCCAACTAGACATGGAGCCATTGATCACTACCCGTTGAGCCCGACAATCTAGCCAGCTTTCTACCCACCTTATAGTGCATTCATCCAGCCCATACTTCCTTAACTTGCTGACAAGAATACTATGGGAGACCGTGTCAAAAGCTTTGCTAAAGTCAAGAAACAATACATCCACTGCTTTCCCTTCATCCACAGAACCAGTAATCTCATCGTAAAAGGCGATTAGATTAGTCAGGCATGACCTTCCCTTGGTGAATCCATGCTGGCTGTTCCTGATCACTTTCCTCTCATGCAAGTGCTTCAGGATTGATTCTTTGAGGACCTGCGCCATGATTTTTCCAGGGACTGAGGTGAGGCTGACTGGCCTGTAGTTCCCAGGATCTTCCTTCTTCCCTTTTTTAAAGATTGGCACTACATTAGCCTTTTTCCAGTCATCCGGGACTTCCCCGGTTCGCCACGAGTTTTCAAAGATAATGGCCAGTGGCTCTGCAATCACAGCCGCCAATTCCTTCAGCACTCTCGGATGCAACTCGTCCGGCCCCATGGACTTGTGCACGTCCAGCTTTTCTAAATAGTCCCTAACCGCCTCTATCTCCACAGAGGGCTGGCCATCTCTTCCGCATTTTGTGATGCCCAGCGCAGCAGTCTGGGAGCTGACCTTGTTAGTGATAACAAGAACAATAGTACTGCGCCTATTGTTTCCAAGAAACTTGGCTTCTTTGCTGAAGGTGCCCTTGTGTACGTTCTCTAGACATGTGTCTCTCCAAGTGTAGGGCATTAGGGCTTGAAACTCACCAGATGGGATGCACATCACCCATAAAGCTCAAGCGATAAATCCCTTCAAAGCCATTTACCTACACAGACAACTCTCTGCAGAAAGGTATATTTATTATGGTAGGGAATGATTCATTGATTTTGAACCGACCGTAGCTCCAAAGAGCTGCTATGGACTGTTTCTTTAAATGAAGAATTAATTTAGTCTTTATGGAAGTGCAGAACTAAGAACACTGACTGCGCCAGGCTCTGTAAAAGCTTCTCCCATGCAACACTGCCAGGGCACCTGTTGATGCAGCCTGTAACACCTCTGTTCCTCCACTCCTGTGTCTCCACTTGAGCTGGGGCTGACAATTGCACGGGGGAGTTGGAACGTGCACAAGTCAGGACAACGGTGAGTGACTGCCAGAATCGTTTCCCCTTACAATTTACAATTTAATTTGGGATTTGCACATACATCTATGGAATTCAGAGGCTCCTTCCCCTGCCTACCACACCCCACAGTTCTGCACTGGAAAGTACATTGTTCTCTAAGCCATTTTTAATACGAACAGTTTACCAGCCTCTGTTATTTAACCCTTTCTACTCCCTCCCCTCAATCCAATAAACTCCATTCAAAGGGCCTGTTGCAGGGCTGCCTGAGCCCCATTCTGACCAACTCTGGTGCTGCAGGTACTCCCTGCCTCAATCACCCTTCCCTCAGGGCCCTTTAAGAACTCCACAGTCTAAAGGGGTGTCAGACAAATTCCCGTGCAGAGCTTCTACTTCATTAAATCCCAAAATAAACTTGAAATAGTGTCTCCCCTTGGCTCAGGGATAACACAACCCTCCTCCTAGGGGCCTGTGGTCTCTGGGAGCTCTTCTCCCTTAGAGTCTCTCTCTGTGACCACCTTTCTGCTACTGAGTCTTGCTGACCTTTTGTCAGGCTCAGCTGTTCATTATCCCATTAGCTGCCTGGACAGACTCTTTCTCCTTAAATTAGCTCATCCTAGGTGGTCTAAAAGGAAACAGCAACCCCCAGAGGGCTCTGTCCTGCAAAGTGCTGAATTTCCTGAATTCCCACTGAACTCACAGGAGCACCTCACAGACTAGAACCCCCGGGGGAAGTTGGGAAGAAGAGAAATGGCTCACAATCTGAGAGAGTGCTGATTCCTTCTGTCAGACCCCTTCATCTCCAATCTTCCCAGCCAGGCCCAACAGCTCTGGCTGCCACTGTATTAAAGTCTTGCATGCTCTGATGCCCCCTTTTAAATAGGGCAGCCACAGCCAGGGGCCCAGCAGAGCAGCTGTTGCACCAACTGGACACTACAAGTGGATCCTCCAACGCTTGGTCTAAGCTCACAGATGTGTGGGGGTGGGGTTAGCCTGAGAACCATAAGTGGGAATGTGTGTGCGGGAGGGGATTGTTTCCCCAAACTTAACCTTTTGAGGTTATTCCTACATTTTAGGGGTCCCTACATATCCTTTCTTTAGTCTGCTCTTCAGAAGTATGGCTCATGTGGAAAAATCCACCTTCAAAAACTTTAAATTACCATGCAGGACACATTTTGAGTTCAGGAGATGATTAGGTTGCCATGGAGATGTGCTCAACTCATGTTACAGTTGATGTTTGTTCACTCATCCACTTATCTCAGTTGCACAGAACATATAATTTGTTTGGAACACTTCCAGTCTGTTTCTTTTGGCTTCCAACAGTTAGCAATGTTAACGCTCACATTTGTAACATTCTAACATGCCCACTGCAAAGAACTGACCCGAGTTACTGTTTTTTAAGGCCTGATGGTATCATTTGGCAGGAGGAAATCATGTTTCTTAGCCATTTAACCCAGATAGCAAGAAGCTTCTCTCATGTTTTCCAGAGGCATGTACACCAATCTGACCCATCCGCCCCCATGCACAAGTAGTTCTGTTGATCATTCTGGCCAGTTTCCTATGTTCTTCATAGAAAAGAATGCGTACCTTTGGGCTGGTCTTTCCAAACCTGAATGAAGAAGCTTCACACTTTCCACGGGTGGAGCTTAGCTTGGCCTCTGAGGATGTCATTGGTTTACAAACACCCCTTTTGATTTGACCTCCTTACTTCTTCTAGTGGCTTCTTGTGAGGGGTGTGGCTGTCATTGGTGGATTATGGCTGTCATTGGTGGATTAGTATTATCAAGTGGTTGTAAAGGTACTAAATGTTCTTCAATGGGTGTGGGCATAGGGCCCCTCCTCAAGAAACCATTTATTGATGCCAGACTGCTCACTAATTACCACAGAATGCCTAACCTTCCCTTTTACTGGAGGTGGTGGTACAGGTGCATCTGGATACCAGTGACATTCTGGGCAGCATCCAGTCTGCATTGAGGCCTCTCTTGGATCAGAGAATGCATTTGTCACTATCACGATCACTGCCAGAGAGTTTCATTTTGTTTACACTGGACCTTTCAGCACCTTCCAATAAGATTAACCATAGGCTGTTCCTTTCACAACGAATGGATTTTGCCAGTATGGTTAGGACTGTCCTTCAAAGGATCCAGTCACACCTGGGACTTAGTCAGGATGGACAGTAACTGAAGAGTATTAGGTTGCATCTTTCAGAAATGCAAGCATTCTCCTGGGCTGCTCAACATATGCGTGAGACCTCTTGGCGAGACCACTTCTGAACACAGGCTGAAACAGCATCTGTATGCTGATGAGACACAGCTGCTATATACCTATTGCCCCATGTACCCTGTTAACTCAGTCTCTGAATCTCTGTCCTGGAGGAATGCTTGCACAGTATCGCCAGCTGGATTCATCTGACCTACAGCATTTAAATATTCAATAAAAAGGAGAGGAGGCTGCTTTTCCCCTCTTCTGCCTTCACAAAGGACTATTTGGAGGTAACGAGCCAAGGTAAGAACCTTCGCATCCCTTTCATACCACATTCAACGCAGGCTTTCAATGGGAAAGGTCATGGTGGCAAGTAGTTTTCAGTGGTGCACTTTTCTTATGCTGTTATCCTTATTTATTGGCAAGGTTGTCATGTGCCGTCCCTTCAAGGAGGTCTTCCAACAGTGCTGCTTCATTGCCTGAAGCTGGGGAAAGCACAATCACTCAATGGGTGAAATCACATTGCACTCACTGCCTAGAAAGTGGTGAACTCATTTTACAGAATCTCTGCTGGGTTTTTTGTATTTAATTATATAGATCTAGTCTCTGTGTATGCAAACACCTCCTCCTTGGGCACCCTGCAGATGTATATTTGCATTCTGACATCAGTTTCTATTTAGGCATTCTGCCATTGTGGCTCAGCTTGGCAGGTGATCATAGCTTTATAGCTGGTGGGCCCTGTGCTGTGAAACTATCTCACTCCCCCCACTTCTAAGAGACACTGAGAACTTTTCCTTTCCAAAGGCAGGTGTTTTGTTTTGACCCCTGTTGGCCCCACTATTGCCACACGTAGTGCCTAACATCAATTTTAAATGTCATGTGTTAAAACATACATAGTTCTGACATTTTGTCAGGCTAAGGAAAACTCTCTGAGCCACAAATAACCCAACCTCAAATCCCCACCAACCTCCCCTTAAGCAGAAGGCTCAATGAACAGACAGGCCTTTCCATTTGCCCTGAAGGCTTGCCCTGGAGTTGGGAAGCAAATTCTTGAGTCAAGGGCTATAAGTAATAACTTATTTCACTGCAGATTTCATCCATGACTCCGGATTTGAAGCTAAATTATAACTGTATTGTCTCACATTGCCATAAGGGACCTAGAGTAGGAAACTGTTCTTCTCTGCTTTTAACACTGGTTTCTTTTTATGTTTTAGCTAACAGAGATTTGGTAGGAAAATCTAATGTAATTCAAAGGGCCTATTATTTTGGGGATGGTGTTAAAAGCCTGACCCCTCAAACTCAATCTGCTGAGTAACTATTAGCCCTGGTCTACACTAGGACTTTAGGTCAAATTTAGCAGTGTTAAATCGATTTAAACCTGCACCCGTCCACGCAATGAAGCCCTTTATTTCGACTTAAAGGGCTCTTAAAATCGATTTCCTTACTCCACCCCTGACAAGTGGATTAGCGCTTAAATCGATGTTGCCGGCTCGAATTTGGGGTACTGTGGACACAAATCGATGGTATTGGCCTCCGGGAGCTATCCCAGAGTGCTCCATTCTGACCGCTCTGGACAGCACTCTCAACTCAGATGCACTGGCCAGGTAGACAGGAAAAGAACCGCGAACTTTTGAATCTCATTTCCTGTTTGGCCAGCGTGGCAAGCTGCAGGTGACCATGCAGAGCTCATCAGCACAGGTGACCATGATGGAGTCCCAGAATCGCAAAAGAGCTCCAGCATGGACCGAACGGGAGGTACGGGATCTGATCGCTGTATGGGGAGAGGAATCCGTGCTATCAGAACTCCGTTCCAGTTTTCGAAATGCCAAAACCTTTGTGAAAATCTCCCAGGGCATGAAGGACAGAGGCCATAACAGGGACCCGAAGCAGTGCCGTGTGAAACTGAAGGAGCTGAGGCAAGCCTACCAGAAAACCAGAGAGGCGAACAGCCGCTCTGGGTCAGAGCCCCAAACATGCCGCTTCTATGATGAGCTGCATGCCATTTTAGGGGGTTCAGCCACCACTACCCCAGCCGTGTTGTTTGACTCCTTCGATGGAGATGGAGGCAATATGGAAGTAGGTTTTGGGGACGAAGAAGACGATGATGATGAGGAGGTTGTAGGTAGCTCACAGCAAGCAAGCGGAGAAACCGGTTTTCCCGACAGCCAGGAACTGTTTCTCACCCTAGACCTGGAGCCAGTACCCCCCGAACCCACCCAAGGCTGCCTCCTGGACCCAGCAGGCGGAGAAGGGACCTCTGGTGAGTGTACCTTTTAAAATGCTATACATGGTTTAAAAGCAAGCATGTGAAAGGATTACTTTGCCCTGGCATTTGCGGTTCTCCTAGATGTAGTCCTAAAGCCTTTGCAAAAGGTTTCTGGGGAGGGCAACCTTATTTCATCCTTCATGGTAGGACACTTTACCACTCCAGGCCAGTAACACGTACTCGGGAATCACTGTAGAACAAAGCATTGCAGTGTATGTTTGCTGGCATTCAACCAAAATCCGTTCTTTATCTCTCTGTGTTATCCTCAGGAGAGTGAGATATAATTCATGGTCACCTGGTTGAAATAGAGTGCTTTTCTTCAGGGGACACTCAGAGGAGCCCATTCCTGCTGGGCTGTTTGCCTGTGGCTAAACAGAAATGTTCCCCGCTGTTAGCCACAGGGAGGGGGGAAGGTTGAGGGGGTAGTCACGCGGTGGGAGGAGGCAAAATGCGACCTTGTAACGAAAGCACATGTGCTATGTATGTAATGTTAACAGCAAGGTTTACCCTGAAAGAGTGTAGCGACTGTTTTATAAAATGTGTCTTTTTAAATACCGCTGTCCCTTTTTTTTTCCTCCACCAGCTGCATGTGTTTCAATGATCACAGGATCTTCTCCTTCCCAGAGGCTAGTGAAGCTTAGAAAGAAAAAAAAAACGCACTCGCGATGAAATGTTCTCCGAGCTCATGCTGTCCTCCCACACTGACAGAGCACAGACGAATGCGTGGAGGCAAATAATGTCAGAGTGCAGGAAAGCACAAAATGACTGGGAGGAGAGGTGGAGAGCTGAAGAGAGTAAGTGGCGGGCTGAAGACAGGGCTGAAGCTCAAATGTGGCGGCAGCGTGATGAGAGGACGCAGGATTCAATGCTGAGGCTGCTGCTGCAGGACCAAACCAGTATGCTCCAGTGTATGGTTGAGCTGCAGCAAAGGCAGCTGGAGTACAGACTGCCACTGCTGCCCCTCTGTAACCAACCGCCCTCCTCCCCAAGTTCCATAGCTTCCACACCCAGACGCCCAAGAACGCGGTGGGGGGGCCTCCGGCCAACGAGCCACTCCACCACAGAGGATTGCCCGAAAAAACGAAGGCTGTCATTCAATAAATTTTAAAGTTGTAAACTTTTAAAGTGCTGTGCTTAAAGTGCTGTGTGGCATTTTCCTTCCCTCCTCCACCACCCCTCCTGGGCTACCTTGGTAGTCATCTCCCTATTTGTGTGATGAATGAATAACGAATGCATGACTGTGAAGCAGCAATGACTTTATTGCCTCTGCAAGCAATGATTAAAGGGAGGAGGAGAGGGTGGTTAGCTTACAGGGAAGTAGAGTGAACCAAGGGGCAGGGGGTTTCATCAAGGAGAAACAAACAGAACTTTCACACCGTAGCCTGGCCAGTCATGAAACTGGTTTTCAAAGCTTCTCTGATGCGTACCGCGCCCTCCTGTGCTCTTCTAACCGCCCTGGTGTCTGGCTGCGCGTAACCAGCAGCTAGGCGATTTGCCTCAACCTCCCACCCCGCCATAAACGTCTCCCCCTTACTCTCACAGATATTGTGGAGCACACAGCAAGCAGTAATAACAGTGGGAATATTGGTTTCGCTGAGGTCTAAGCGAGTCAGTAAACTGCGCCAGCGCGCCTTTAAACGTCCAAATGCACATTCTACCACCATTCTGCACTTGCTCAGTCTGTAGTTGAACAGCTCCTGACTACTGTCCAGGCTGCCTGTGTACGGCTTCATGAGCCATGGCATTAAGGGGTAGGCTGGGTCCCCAAGGATACATATAGGCATTTCAACATCCCCAACAGTTATTTTCTGGTCTGGGACTAAAGTCCCTTCCTGCAGCTTTTGAAACAGACCAGAGTTCCTGAAGATGCGAGCATCATGCACCTTTCCCAGCCATCCCACGTTGATGTTGGTGAAACGTCCCTTGTGATCCACCAGAGCTTGCAGCACTATCGAAAAGTACCCCTTGTGGTTTATGTACTCGGCGGCTTGGTGCTCCGGTGCCAAGATAGGGATATGGGTTCCGTCTATAGCCCCACCACAGTTAGGGAATCCCATTGCAGCAAAGCCATCCACTATGACCTGCACATTTCCCAGGGTCACTACCCTTGATATCAGCAGATCTTTGATTGCGTGAGCTACTTGCATCACAGCAGCCCCCACAGTAGATTTGCCCACTCCAAATTGATTCCCAACTGACCGGTAGCTGTCTGGCGTTGCAAGCTTCCACAGGGCTATCGCCACTCGCTTCTCAACTGTGAGGGCTGCTCTCATCTTGGTATTCATGCGCTTCAGGGCAGGGGAAAGCAAGTCACAAAGTTCCATGAAAGTGCCCCTACGCATGCGAAAGTTTCGCAGCCACTGGGAATCGTCCCAGACCTGCAACACTATGCGGTCCCACCAGTCTGTGCTTGTTTCCCGAGCCCAGAATCGGCATTCCACAGCATGAACCTGCCCCATTAGCACCATGATGCATGCATTGTCAGGGCCCATGCTTTCAGAGAAATCTGTGTCCATGTCCTGATCACTCACGGGACCGCGCTGACGTCGCCTCCTCGCCCGGTATCGCGTTGCCATGTTCTGGTGCTGCATATACTGCTGGATAATGCGTGTGGTGGTTAATGTGCTCCTAATTGCCAAAGTGAGCTGAGTGGCCTCCATGCTTGCCTTGGTATGGCGTCCGCACAGAAAAAAGGCGCGGAACGATTGTCTGCCGTTGCTCTGACGGAGGGAGGGGCGACTGACGACACGGCTTACAGGGTTGGCTTCAGGGAGCTAAAATCAACAAAGGGTGTGCCTGTACATCAAGGAGTATTTCAGGCAGGACTGCACGGAGGGTTCCAATAAGAAATGGTGCACCTAAGTTATCGTTGTTATTGGAACAAGGAGGTTAGCCTGGCCTCTGATTGATACATGGCTAGATTTACCTCGCTGCACCTTCTCTGTGAGTGATTGCAGTGTGATCTAGACAGGGGAGGAGGCAAATGAGTACAAAACAAATCTGGTCTATTTCTTGTTCTGACCCACTCCATCTATCTTTTACATCTTTGGCTGGCAGCAGACGGTGCAGAAGGACTGCATGCCATCCACATCTCATGGCTGCTCGGCAGAAGATGGTACAGTACGACTGCTAGCAGTCCGTATCGCCTGCCCGCTCACCATAAGACGGTTCAATAGGACTGACTGCAGGACTAAAGAGAATGACCTGCTCAAGTCACTCCAAATTTAGTCCCTGCGCCCATGTCTGCCCAGGCGCTCCTGATCGACCTCACAGAGGCGACCAGGAGCACCTCAGACATGACGATGACGGCTACCAGTCGTACTGTACCGTCTGCTGCCACAAGGCAAGGGGTTGCTGCTACTGTGTAGCAATGCCGTACCACGTCTGCCAGCACCCAGGAGACATAGGGTGACGGTTACCTGAGCGGGCTCCATGCTTGCCGTGGTATGGCGTCTGCACAGGTAACTTAGGAAAAAAGGCGCGAAATGATTGTCTGCCCTTGCTTTCACGGGGGGAGGGAGGGAATGGGGGCCTGACGATATGTACCCAGAACCACCCGCGACAATGTTTTAGCCCCATCAGGCATTGGGATCTCAACCCAGAATTCCAATGGGCAGCGGAGACTGCGGGAACTGTGGGATAGCTACCCACAGTGCAACACTCCGGAAGTCGACTCAAGCCTCGGTACTGTGGAAGCGCTCCGCCGAGTTAATGCACTTAATGCACTTAGAGCATTTTCTGTGGGGACACACACACTCGAATATATAAAACCGATTTCTAAAAAACCGACTTCTATAAATTCGACCTAATTTCATAGTGTAGACATAGCCTTATAGTCTTTACTTGCTTCACATGATTAAGGGTTTTGAAGAATTGGTCTCTTATAGTATTTTAGTTTGATGCCTATGCGCATAAATGCCTTACCTTACGGTTACAAGTGGTTAAAGACTAGAACGCCTTTCCTCTAGATCTCTAGAGTTAATATTTGGGGGATTGCTAGCTAGAGCTTATATAGAATATAAACCTCTTAGCCTTAGCCCATCTAGCACACTTGCTGTTTGCCGCTTTGGGATTTATTTGTTTTGTTTAAGAAGGTTTCTAAATTTCAATTGGATTTTTTAATTGTTGTACAGCACCCAAGGGACCTAGGCAAGCTGGCAATATAAAGTTATTAACTGAGTTCCCTTGCAAGACATTATCCTGAAATCTGCATTCCAGAGCAAGTGGGTTTTAAAAGAAGCAAATCAGCTTTGTTTAGCTTGATATTTTCTGTAAAAACCTTAATTTCTTTTTCCCCTTTGGGAAATATCAGAACACCCACCCCATTTTGCTGGGATGTGTGAAAGAAAAATCTTTGCAATATCTATTCAGCAATAAAAGCAACTTATTTTCAAGAGCCAGGTGCTTAAATGTGGAGTATGCCCCCAAACTGAAATGGTACAGTGCCATACCAAAATAATAGGCAGTTTGTTTTTTCTTTCGCTAATAAATATCTGATGTGCAAAGTTAAAAATGTAATTCAACCAACTTAAAACCAGCACTGCCCAAGAGGACAGATTCTTATTCCTGAGTTCGTTATGACATTATTAAAAAATGCAACTATAATTGCAGTTTTAATGTGGATTCACAGAACACACAAAATGTACAGAGAAACAGAAATAAATCACTGATGTGCATCTCACATAACAATATTATTAGAAGATAGCTACTGTTATTATTAAATACTTGTATTACAGGAGGGTCCAATGGCCCCAGTTGACATTAGCGCCTCTGTGTTAGAAACATATTTGGAAGATATGGTCCCTGCCTAAAGACGAACAATAATAGACAACATGTAAAATGTTAGCAAGGGAATTAAACAAACAAACCCCATAACACTGGAGGGATATCATAGTCTAAAAGAGTGGTTCCCGTACTTGTTCCGCCCTTGCTGCTTCCAGCAGCTCCCATTGGCCTGGAACAGCGAACTGCGATTGGCCAAACCTGCTGACATGGCAGGTAAACAAACCGGCCCGGACTGCCACGGGCTTTCCCTGCACAAGCGGCGGAACAAGTTTGGGAACCACTGGTCTAAAATGATGAACCAGTTTTGTCACCAAATCCACATTCAGGAAAACAGATTATTCAAGGATACCAGATATTAAATGTCCCAGCGTGTCAGAGCACTGATAATCTTTCTTCATATGTTATGGTACAGATGCAGAATCTTGCTTGTTTAGATCATACTGTATAAATAACTCACCCTTTTACATCGAGTATATCCTATCCTTTCATTCATGTGACTTATCTCATGTATCCCCAAATTTACAATATATTGGCTGTCTCTTCTGCATGTAGTCTGAGAGTATACATAAAGGACTTTAGTTTCTCATCAGATTTTACCATATAGGTTCCATTGCATTTTTGTGCCCAAACCTTCATAAAGCAAAGGTGTGGCCCCACTGGGTAATGTTTACAGTTTTGGTCTGTGAGAGCAGGTGCTTTTCCCAATCTGCTCAACAAACACAGTTCATATAGTATATAAAGTGCAAATGTGGCCCTTTCTTTTTGAATTTGGTTTTTCAAACGACAATAGGATAAAGATCAGATTAACCTTTCTCCCCAGGTTTAGCTACTCCTAGAGTTCCTCCCTCATGATTGCTCAGTCCACACCCACTTATCCTTGTTACAGAAGGATCAGCATCTGCTAGTCAAGTAGGGTATTGCAGGTAAACGCTTCCAGCCTATTCAGTTATGATATTTGGAAACGCCACAAGAAAGAAAGAAGGTGTTGAGACAATACCAAGTATTGAAACAAAAAAAAAAGTAACGGTGAAAGATCCGACACCATTTGTCTTTATAATGATCTTGCACAGAAGCATTCTCCAGCACTTCCCAAACCCCGCCAATGAATTTATGAAGTATAAAGAATACTTCACCAAACACTGAAGTGCAACCATTGCTAGGGCGAAAGGTGGAAACTGATTAAAAGTACTCTTTGGCACTCCACACTAATTTAGAACAGGCAGTGAACACCTTCCCTGATTTGAGAATGATGGTGCTATGTAGACTAGAGGCAATTTGTTGTTAGGTTTCATATTGGGCAAGGACATCAGGGTAACACACTCTTATGAAAAATACCATGGAACGTTTAATGAGAATTTCATCAATTTCTCTTATCCTAAAAATGGCACCTCCACACATACAGACTAGAACTCCTTTCTTCCACATATGACATTTAGTCAGTGCTGGCTCAGGTACTAAATCATTTACTATACTTTCTGCAGCACCTGGGTTTTCCTTAAGCACCTGACCCTACTCAGTTTGAAAGATCTGATGAGATCACATCCTGATTTGGTAATGCAACTCAGCTTTTCATCTAGACCTTTATTGTGCTCTTTTACAATGAAAAATCCAGTAATACAATTATAGTTTTAAAGAAGAGTAAATGTTGTGTTTGGGATTAACTGAATAACCATATGATCAGTTGTTTTCATAAAAACAAAGCAAAAAAGCCTCTGGGATCGCATACATTTTAACACGAAAATAGCTGCATGTAGAAGGTGCAGTCAGAACAATTCATCCTCACCTGTGATTTTACTCAAGTACGGGTGACTCTTACTACCTTAACCAAGGTGCCTTTTATTAATATTATTTACCAGTTTTCTAGGGGTGTTTCTCCAATCAGACTGAATCAGTTAACATCTGTTGTGCACCTAGAGTTTTTTGAGATGCAAAACTGATTGGTAACTAGAAATGACGAGATTAGTTTTTAAAGTTGTCATATTTCTATGCTTCATAATAAATGTACCATAGAAAGGTGTGGGAGGATTTGATGTAAAGTGGTGAATAGTGGTAATCATTTATTTCCCATTTCACCCCCAAAAAGGATCTCCATTTGCTGCAAACTGAAATTTGCTAAGAAGAAAAGTAAACAACTTGTTTTACAAATTTGAGGGCTCATACAAGTGTGTGCCTTAGTAGCTTTGGCACAAGGAACTCAGGATTTAATTATGCTTAATAATGAAACATTTAAAATGTAATGATTAAATTAGATTAAAATAGAATTATTTAAATCTTGGGAAGGTTGAGTTCTGTAGTGATAACATTTTGAATAATTAAGTCCTCATCGCCTGCTGCTGCAGAAATGAGTTGATAATGAAAAAATACTTGGAAATAAATGTCTGTTCTCTGTTAATGTTTGTTTTAAAAAATTAAAACTGAATCCTAGTATATCATTATCAGTTTATCCAAGATAAAACTACACAACTTTGCTGTAGTCCTGTCTGGAAATACTCACAAAACTCCCTATGCGGCAAAGACATCATGTGCCCTTAGGCTGCTGTTTTCCATGAGAGATGGCCTTATGGTCCTTCAGGAAGATGAAGTTTTATTCTCATTTTAGCAGCAGATTACCTGTCTGACCTTGGACAAGTCACTTAACTGCTGGGGGCCTCCATTACACTATGAGTAAAATGCTACACAGGGTATTGTGAAGCTAAATTAATTCATGTCTGGAAGGTACACTGATATGTTTTGGAGAGATGGCATCTGAGAAAGACTAAGTGTTTATCTATATTTACTAGAGAGATCCATTTTGGGACACCTTGATAACAAACACCAAGGTGACACATTAATATTCTTGACGTTATGAATAACTGGTGAAAATGTGGATACAAACAGTGCTTCAAATGCTTCCCTTCATCGATTTTGTCCCACTGATATTACCTCCAATTTTGCTATCATCTTTCATACATTTAATCTAACTGCCAATTGCTTGGTTGGTTGTTCTGAGTTTATTATGAGTCTGAGTAGCTAGTTGGTACCGTAGTGTTACAATGCAGGGGGGTTTATAATCCAATCTAGATTTTATTAGCTCACATAACCTGGTGTGAATGGAGAATGCTTGGTAAATTTATACCATTCAACCTTCCTTCACAAAAGAATCTGTCCACTGGCCTGATGGTATTGATGAACAGACTACAATAGAAGAGTGCCCTGGGACAATGGGTCCTGAACTCATTGCAGAAAGACTGCTGCTAATAGCCAGCATCCATCAGAGGAGAATGTAATAATGCTAAGCAATTACATAGTGTTTTCCTTCAAAAGGCCCTGCACATTAACTGATTAACCCTCCTCTCACCCCTGTGAGGTAGATAAGTAGTAGTATCCCAGTCTTTAAGGTGGTGAAACAGATTCAGAGAGGTTATGTCTAAAATTTTTAAAAGCTCATGCCCAAATTGTGCATCAAAACACCTGTTGCACTAGTGGAAGTCAAGGATATACACGTGTTTGCGAGCCTGGCTCACATGGCCAGCATTTTACATCTGCATTTTGTTCATGTGCACAAGCGCTTGCATGCTTTTGCACAGACTTTTAAAATCTGGGTTAATTACTTTTCCGAAGGACAGAGGGAATCTGTGTCAAAGCAAGGATTAAAATTCAAATTCCTGCCTCCCTGTCCTACACTAAGATGACTAAAACCACCTCTCTTTCTATGCCATTCAGTGGGTGCTTATTTTTAGTCTTTTCCATGGAGCAAGACCAGCAAAGGAATTTGGCTAGAACATCCAGGTAAGTGTCTGCCAAAGATAAGATTGCCATAGTAATCACAAAATTTAATTTTTTTTTTTAAAGGGAAAAAACCCCAACCAATGAAAAACAACCCTCAATCTGGTATTTTAAATGAGAAAGAATATTTTTACTCTTATCTTCTGACAGATGTAACAATAAGGCTGAAAGTCAAACAAGGTGTTTTTTTACCTTTTACTATCAGAAAGCCAGTGTATTTCTAAATGTGAAGAAATCAGATAGCCAAGAAACCGTAATCTGGACTTGTCTGCTTTTGTCAAGTACAAAAGTACAAACCGTAATTAGTTTTTCCATCAACATCTTGTTATCAAGCTACAAGCACTTTTCACCTTTTTTCCCCATTAAGGATTTCCTCACTTAAAAATCTAAATCTCTGGATCCTCATACTCACCTAGTCCTATAATTCAGTTTTGTTACCGTGACTACATAAATGTCAATATTCACTAAATGCAAAATTCTGCTGATTTAAGAATCTGTTTCTTTTGTCTTTTATTCTGCCTTTTTCCAGGTTCAGTGGAAACAAAGTTAGGTTTCTTCTCATTTTTCTGGATGACAGGAAGAGGGCAGAAAATAATAAATGCCTTTTATGGACTAGAATCCCCATTAATTAGGCTTCAGAGGGGTGTTTATCTCCATTGCACCAGACAGATTTCAATTACGATAATTATATTCTGCTCTCCTAAAACACCCTCTGTAGTTTCTATTGGCTTTACGATATTCTTCTGCACTCACTGTCCTAAAAAAGCCATGTAGAGACCATGCGCTCTATAAAACGGATTCTAGTTGTCTGATTGATCATTCTCCCCCCAGGTCTCACCCATCCAGCAATCCAATCCAAGTAGGTGTAAGGGTCCACACATACGGATCACATTGCAGTATTAAGGCCTTATTTCTTACATTTAAAAAGCATTTTTAAAATAAACTATTATATTACGCCCTGAATAGCAATAGCTTTACTGGGATATCATTTTTCTAATTGTTTTATTTGTTTCTAAAGTGTCCTTATTTCTGTTTCATAATTGTTTACAATTTTGTGCTATTATTTTGAGCTATCAGCAGGTAGGGCTGGACACTGCCGGTCAACACATGACCTGCTGCGCTGTTGAATGTACCATGTGTACCCTAACACAGACATTGATAGAATGTTGACAGACAATAGCAGCTGGGTGTCGGACCAACAAAGAAAAAGTAAAACTAGATCTCTGGCCGTAGGTTGCTGAAATAAGATGAAACAGAAAATACTGAATGAATCTGAATGCCCACACTCATATTGCTGACAGGGTTAGTGCTCAATATGACCAGCATGCTTCTGGGGATGCAGACAAAAGCCATCAAGCAGATGGTTGTTGTGGTACACTATAAATTCTGCAGTATTGCGCTAGTGCTTGAAAACCAGAAATCAAAGTTTAAGCAGTCTATTACCGTAGTCCCTGGCTGAGCAAGTGCAGAAACCTTGAAGTAAATTTGATATTAAACATTATCTAGGTTTAATAAGCAGAGGTGTAGTTAGTAACCCTGGTAAGGAAAAATGGGTTTTGAGTTTTTTTGAATGTCCCATTAAGTGAAGGTAAACACCAAGGGCAACAAGCAGATACCCTGCGAGTAGCAGCAGTACCAGCTGCAGTTCCTTTTCAGAGGGAAGAAAGGCATTTTGTGGTAGAGCTCCCTAATCAAAATGCAAACCAGGGTAAAAATATAGCTACAGAAACACATTCATCAACCCCGAAACATCATTGCAAATATCACTGAACATAAGCTTGCCTTATATTCAGCTTTTTCTTGAAAAGTAATTTTAATGAGTACTAGATGCCGATGTAGTTATCCACCATTTACATTTTCAACCTAATCAGGATTATCTCCTCTTGCTCTTTCAACTGTTGTGGTTGACAATACAATATGAAAGCATTACATATAATATGTCCTACTGTTCTTTAAAGACTTGTTGCTGCCCCCAAATTAGCATCACTAAAGTGCCTGGCAGTCAGAAACCTGGCAAAAACTTCTTCCTCCTACCCAGCGCCATCTGAAATAGTAGCATTCTCTAAGAGAGCATAGCATATCAGATATCACGTCTAAAAAATAGGAAAATATAAACATGTACCTTCATGCATAGAACAGAAGCTGTTCCTTCTGATATTTTCCTGTGTTGTAGTGATATGGATTTTACAGGATACAAGTCCAAGAGCCTGCAGAAGTCGCAGTCTCCTTTGATCACATCACTGGCACAGCTTACATGTTCTGGTATACAGAGATTCTAAAAGGAGATGTGTCCTTTTCCCCCACTCTTCATTGCACAATTTATGTTGGCTCTACCTTCTAGTGACACTGTTCTTGTTACTTAGTTACTGCACAGCAGATGCTGGCAGTCAGGCATGAGCCAAATTCATCCTCAGTGTAGGTTAGTCCACTGTGCTCAGTGGAGTTACACCAGGGATGAATATGGCCCTTTTTTTTTTTTCCAGTTGAGACTTATCACACTATAACTGATGTACAAATGGGAGATACAAGTCCCACGCACATCCATACACTGTAGTGCTGCTGGGGACTTTTGTATAATAAATTGTGTTAACATCATAAACTGGAAAATGAGGGAGAAGTGATCAGTGCATTACAGAAAATCAAATAAGACAACATTTGTAGCTTACGTTTAGAAGTAATTCTGCAAGACAGATCAGAAGAGCCACACTCTAACAAACTACTTCTTTCGGGCTGAATATGAGACAGAGGTCATGCTCGAAAACAAAATCCAAAGCACGTCTGTCCCTTTCACAGCAGGAATACTGAAGATAGTTGAACTGAAACTCACTCAGATAGTGGGAGAAAAGAAACAAAAGCCATTTCAGCATACAGCTATGAATAGACTTCACTGTGGATTGTTTTCTTCCCCTTTATCCTCTCTGGGAAGCTTAGCAAAAGTAGGAGTGAGCAAATTTCTACAATGCTATCATGGAAACTGCTCTAAATGGGCTGCAGAGAAGAACGCTCTCACCCCAACAGTGGCCAAATGGTGTGAAGCGACAAAGAAAGGGTTTATGGTAGATGACAAGGCAGCAAATGAAGGTCTATGAAGTAGACGGGGGCTAATTAACAGAGCTTCAGGAGAAAGAAAAAAATATAAGAGCAAGTGGATGAAATGAATAAGGAACTGTGGGAGGTCAGGGTTAGTGTGTGAGGACTAGGGTGGTTTTGTACCTCTTTAAGCAAAACATAAATGAATACTTTGGCACGTAGCACAATAAACAACAATATGTTATTTTGATACAGAATAACTTTAAAAGCCCCCACCACCACCCATGTGTTAGAGCAGGGGTGGCCAACCTGTGGCTCCCGAGCCACGTGCGGCTCTTCAGAAGTTAATATGCAGCTCCTTGTACAGGCACCGACTCCGGGGCTGGAGCTACAGGGGCCAACTTTCCAATGTGCCGGGGGAGTGCTCACTGCTCAACCCCTGGCTCTGTCCCCACTCCACCCCTTCCTGCCCTCTCTCCTCTCCCCCCCCAGAGCTGATCGGGCGGTGCGGGGAGGGAGGGGGAGGTGCTGATCAGCGAGGCTGCCAGTGGGTGGGAGGCGCTGGGAGCGGGGGATGGGGAGCTGATGGGGGGCTGCTGACATATTACTGTGGCTCTTTGGCAATGTACATTGGTAAATTCTGGCTCCTTCTCAGGCTCAGGTTGGCCACTCCTGTGTTAGAGCTTCAGCTTAATAAATCTTTTCCTATATTCCAGACGCCAAAGAGAACCAGTAGAAAGCAATGATGAACTCATCTGACCTGCAATAATTCCCCATTTGCATCTGAAAAAAAAACCCTGTTTACAAAATTAAACATGATTCCACTGTTAAAGATTTCTTAACGTTGGCACCAACACTAAATCTGGCTCAGTCTCTTCTAAACGCAAGATGGTCCGTGCCTGCAGGAATAACTAGAATTAGCACTGTAGTTAATTTTAATGCGGAATATATTTCCCCTTTTTTATGGTAAGAAGAGTTTCTAACTGTTCAGACTGCACAGCTCAGTCAAACAAGAACACATACTGCACATTGATCTTATCCTCATCCCCTACTGTAAGCATTAAGATAATCTGTGATGTCAGATGAGGTAAGACAATTTGTAACCCCTTCTGTTCTTGACGTGCTCCATTGCATATGTAAAAGCATAGAATCTGCAATGCTGAATCAGAGCAGAGGTTCAACTCGTTTAGCCCCCTAGCTTTGACAGTGGTCTATACCATCTGCTTCAGAGGAAGGTGCAAGAAACACTGTAATGAGCTATTATGGAATAACTTGCCCATAGGAGAAGTCTTCTTCCTGACCCAAAACTGTGAAGTGTTGGCTTATGCCCTGAGGATTTACATCTATTATAAATTGTTTAATCAGTCTAATGTAGCGAGGGATGTTCTTGTTGTCCATATAAATGTCTAATCTTTATATTATTAAAAAAATCCTAATAAGCTCTAAAACATTTCTTTAGCTTTGGGAAAATTTTTATCATGCTTTTTGCTCTGATTCCACCCTGAGACCTGTTCTATCCACAGTTTTTGTGCCATTATAACTGTCACTTGGGACTGTACCAGTACAACTATACTGGTAAAAAAAATACCCTTAAATATGGACACACTTATACCAGTAAAAAGATGACTTTTATTCTGATATAGCTCAGTCCCCTTTTCTGTAATCAGATATGACAATCGAAACACATTTACACCACTACTACCGTGGCCAACCTAGGGGTTGCACATAGCTTTAAATACACCATTATAGTTGGATATACAACTTTGCTGTGTACCCAAGGTACTAGAACAGTGGTTCTCAACCCATGGCCCACGGGCTGCTTGTCGCTCAGTCAGCACACAGCTGCGGCCCATGTGACATCCTCAGGGCCAAATAGGTAAAATATATATATTGTGTGGATGCAGCCCACATACCACAGAGAGCTGCATATGCAGCCCACAATGGTAAATAGGTCGAGAAACATTGCACTAGACGATGAGTTAGTCAATGCATGGCACATACACATATTCCAGCAGCACACATTCTCTTTTCCCAATAACCCTGGCCAAAGCCTGATTTTTAAAGCCTAAACAAAGAGATGGAGGAAAGAGCTGGGACGTTACTACAGATACCTACAGATCAAGTGAAATGTTTTTCCTCCAGTCAGTTCTTTCAAGCCTTCTACTTCCATAGTAGCATGAGGGGATTTTTATTTATTTTGTATGTGTATTTTCCATTTTTCAGAGTCACATTAAGTTCTTCAAGAAAGTAAGAATGGGCCATATTTGTTCCAGAAAAGTACCTGGAAGATGTCTTAATGCATAAAATAGTTAACAATCAAGCAAGGTGGCCGGCAAAACCCCACTCTAAAGTTTAATAGAGAACTAGAGGTGAAGTACACTAGTTAGTGAGAATAAGAAACCATTCACTGTTTGCTTTACAAACCAATTGTCTCCATTTTAAAAGGCTATTATTTAGAGCAGTTTCAACATCTGCTGACTTGTCACAGAAAGTAACAAACATTCAGAGGCAGTTAAGTTTCCATACTTCTATATATTTCTCCCCCCCTCCCTTTTTTTAATATATCTTGACTTATTTGCATAAAATGAAGAACTTTGCTGCTTACAACTCCATCTGCTCCTGCTTCCTCACTTGACATCAATTAGCTGTTGAGGAGATGCCACAAACAAAAAATGACAGCTTCAAGTAAGGAAGAAAAAAAGAGAAAAAACAAATGAACTTCTGAACAACAAAAAGACCCTACTAACACGCCAAAAGTTTCTGGTGTTTAAAAAAAAAAGAAAAGAAAAGAAAAAAGAGAAGTTCTAAAAAACAGAAATTTTGCTGGAAGGATTCTAAATAAAACAATTATTTTTCCACAAGCTGTAAGCAGCTATTTCAAAACAGTAGAAAACATCTTTAGCCAAAGGAAGTGTCTCAGGTTACAAATAGTCTTGTTAGGGTACTTAAACACATTAGAGTGGCTGACTTTCTTTTAAACCTAAAAAACCTGGTGAAATTAAATTATGACCCAGTTTACAACAGAGAGTAATTCTGTGGGTCTCCCAACCCCCTCGGGTAATTTTTCTGGAGTGAAATTCTATCCTTTAGATGCATCTTCAGATTTTACATATTATTAAATCCTAACATTTCAATGCAGGAAAGTTCCCAGATTTTAACAATGTCCTGGGATCTACGGAAGCTTTATGATGAAATCCGAATACTACATCACTCTCCCAAACCAAGATTAAGAATTTGAATTCATTTAGATTTAGACATTTCAGAGATATTCTGCTTTTAAAAAACCTCCACAAGCCAATTTTTGCAAGAGTTCTAACATCCAGGCCATTTTTTTCATTTTAAGATAGCATACAGTTTTCAGTTGCAAATTAACTGAAGTTCTGTTTCTACCAGTGCAAAACAATACAACTGTAAAAAAGGGTCTAATTTTCTATTTCTACAACCCCCAAAGTAAAGAATTGGAGCTTGAAAAGTGTTACATAATTTTCCACTGAAATGTCTGCAAAAGTGCTACAAGCCATTTTGACTAGCTTTCCATAGCTTTTGTCTATCTTAGGCAAGTAGATGTCCCTGTTTGCCAGTCTAGCCCCCACCCTGAGGTATTTCCCACACACTTAGCTGGCTTGACTTCCCCAAGCTTTCTTATTTCAAAAGAACCCAGCCAGGAGGACCACCAGTCACCTCAGCCTGATGTCACTAGTTCTTCCTGCCCCATCGCAGCTCTGGCTCTCTTCTCCTGCCTTACTGTTCAAGTCACTTCCACAGACAATCCCATTCATTTCACTTATATCACAGGCCATGCCTTCCTCTCTTTCTCAAGGTCACCAGCAGATTCTAGTTCTCCCTCACCCCCCTCTTTTATGTCAAGATCAGGCCCCACACTAGCAACTGACCACAGAAAGCAATGTATGTGGAAAGCAACTGTAAGTCCTCCATAGAAGGCTGTTTAGCTCAACCAATTAACCCAGTTCCAGCCACACGCTCATAGGACATTCAATATGACTACAGTAAGATACAATTGCTTTAATTCACCCCCTCCCTTGCAAAACAGAATAATAGTGTAGTAACTTAAAAAAAAAAACCAGTAGCTACCTAATTTGGCTGTTCACTTCCTCTTCTCTTTCTAGCTAGTACAGCTGGAAAGCACTCATTAGGTATAAGGAGAATAAAGTCAAAACGAAAAGAAAAGTTAAGATAACCTTTGTACCAATCAGTTACCCAACATGGGCGTGGTAATATTTTTAATTGGACCAGTTTCAGTGGGTGAGAGAGAGAAGCTTACACAGAGCTCCAAAGATTGTGTGTCCGAAGTTGATCCAATAAAAAATTACTTCACAAACCCCCACTCTTTAATATCCTGGAGCCAACAACATTACAACAACACAGCATCACACCAATCAGAAAGTTACAAAACCCTTTTTCACAGTGTGTATCTCAAACTGGTTCTCTCCATGAAGGAGACTTTAAAAGTTTCACTGAAAAACACAGATATATAATCCATCATGACAAAGAGACACAGACTTTTAAAATTGTCCTGAAAATTAATCCCCAAATGACAGTCTCCTTCTTGGCAGGTTTGTTATCGTTTTACAGATACGAAGGTTACGTATATGGGTTGGTTTCTTGCAGAATTTATTTAAAAGTATTTCTGAAACATCATACATTGTCATTCCTTTTTCCATTTTTATAATGTATTGTTTACAATGTATTGAACAAATCTCCCCCCCAAAATCAACTAAATGCCATCCAGAGTATAAAACTGTAAAACATTTAAATGTCTTGCTACAATTGACAATATTCAGAAAATATGAAGCTGAGTCCAATAACACGTCATTTAAGAAATTTGTTTGCATTCCAGATTTCTAAGAGAGTGTTCTTTCACAGCTCCATATCAAAGCAGCTTGGGTGTAGGAGATATGTGCATTCATCTATCAGCACAAAAGGCATTTCTGAACATGATTTCAGGTTTGCTTTTCTAATACCTGTTCAGCAGCCATAATTATCATACTAGGATCAGTGGGACAAATTCTCCAGTCACATCATGACCCATCTCTGCAGCTGATACTGAAAGAAATGCTATTGATGGTCCTAAGAGCACATTTCTCCGGGGCTGAGTATCAGAGAATTTTTTACTAAGGATTCCTAGCTATGGGACATTTTTAAGCAGCAAGACACTGCTGATAAGCGACTTTTCCTAGTAATGAAATAATGTAATCGTCGAGCAACATTTTCCCATGGAAAACAACCTTTATGATAAATCCACGGCAAGGAGAACTTGCTCCACCTTTTGGACATATTGAACTCTTATCTTTAGTTTTGTGCACATCACCTATCCGGCATTCAACAAGCAATATACCAAGGAGGTGTTTATCATGATACTGAACAGCTTTTCAATCCTTTTATCAAAGCGTTGCCGTTTTCATTTCATGGTGTGTGTAAAACAACAATAAACAAAGAAAGTTACTGTGTATGCAGAGCATTTCTATCCACCCTAGGTGGTGTCTTTAGCCCCTCAAATCTTTCTTTTCCCCATTTTAGTTTCCCTCCATCCTGCCTCTCCCCCCACCCAGTGACCCCTCAGCCCTGCATGGGACTGACCATATTTCAAGCACAAGATGGCTGGATGCAGTTTTCTCATGAGCCAATCAGTGCTGTTCCTCAGCTACCTTAAGGAGGGAGGGAGTAGAGAATGACTAAAGATGGTCCCTTTCTAGGGCTGCTTCTCCACAAGGCCAAGGCCTTAAAGTCCCAAGAATAGATCAGTCTACCTTGGTATTTGTAACAAACAAATCACCAAAGTATTTAGATTCCCATGTCCTAACATGCCCTGGAACTGGACCATAGCCAGAACTTTTGAATGAAAAAAAATGAGCTGGTCCCTCTGGCATAATCTTGATTAATGGCTGGTCTGTATTTCTACAGAACCTTTTATCAGAGGATCACAGAACACTTTACAAACAATAATTAAATCACGTAATACCCCTGTGAAGTAGGTCAATATAATTATTGTTAATTTACAGATGGATAACAGGAGGCACACCAGTGCAGTGCTACCCAAGGCTGTATAGTCAGTCAGTTGTAGGATCAGGATTAGATCCAACTCCAACCACTAGACTAATTCCTTAGAGGCTCTCCTGCCTTCACTTGTGTGGCTGGGGCAGGCCCCCTGGTAACAATGATGTAGTGCTGCTGTGCTAAGGGACATGATATGGAGAAAAGGTGGGGTGCACGTTGCATAGATCCTCCTCATCTTGAAGAGGTGATGTGCTAATGCTACATTAAATATTCCAGTCATTCATCTGCAGTAGTGTTGATGGGCTGATTCTACAACCTCAGGAAAGAAGGAGGAAATCTTCACACCTCCAGTCACCCCCACAATATCAAATGTCAACTTTTGGACAAAATGAGTTTTGCTCTTGTTTAAGAGGTATTCTTTGCTCAAACTGTGTACCATACTCTTATTTTTTTAATCTGACCCCCTTTTGCAGAGACCTTCCCTCCATTTCTTTATCAGAGGGGTTGCTGAGGCATGTGTGCCAGTCCCAGAAAAACCTGCTAATTGAAACAAAGTAAATTCCTATGTCGCCAGAGGGCCTGTTTAAACCCCCCCCCCCCCCAAACAACCATGTCTTAAAACTAAATTGGAATGATATGAGCACAACACAGGGGAGGAGTTTAGCAAGGAAACCCTCTGGTTCATGGGAAAGGCTGCGTAGGCAGAGTTTGTGGGATAATGTTTCGTGCAGGATCGGAGCCCCTCCCCACAGGCTTGAGGGCACGGATTCGCGCAAGGTGCGCAGGGCGGCGCTGCTCCCCAGGGCACACAGAGAGGCTAAGTGACTTGACCAAGGACACCGCGCCTCAGACGGAACGGGGACTCGAACCCCCGTCCCTCGCCTGGCCGAGAGCCTCGGCGGGGTCGCCCAACACCCACGTACCTTCTTGCTCAGCCCGCACCCCAGGCTGTCCTTCCCCACCGGGCGCTGCCCTCCGCCTGACTCACTCAGCCCCACAACTAACCTAGTGCAGCCTCCCTGCGGAGCCGCCGCCGCCTCCGGGAAGTGGCAGAGCCCCGAGCCGACCCTCTCCGCCTCCAGGCGGTCCCTGAGGGGCGCACGAGGGCGGCGGCTCCTCCCTGTCTTTCAGTCAGGCGCTGAGCCGGACAGGCCGGGCATCTGGGGTCCTGCCCGGGCGGCGGCCGCCGCGGTAACTCTTGCCGTACAACATGGCGGCGCTGTGGCGGGGGCGGAAGCGCTTCCCATGGGAGCCTGTGCTGTGCCGTACGGCTCGGGTCCTGTCAGGTACGGCGGCCCCCATCTCCTTGCCGGTTACCCTCTGCCGGAGCGGCGGCGGGGGATGGCTTCCCCCTTCTGTCTCCTGGCGAGCTGCTGCGGGGGGGACAGGAGCGGGTCGCCCTGTCGGGGGAGCTGCTG
This sequence comes from Lepidochelys kempii, assembly GCF_965140285.1. Classification (NCBI taxonomy): domain Eukaryota; kingdom Metazoa; phylum Chordata; order Testudines; family Cheloniidae; genus Lepidochelys; species Lepidochelys kempii. Next base: position 16,690,638 of record NC_136394.1, on the reverse strand, counting down.
TGGTGGGGACGGGGGGCGGCCTCCCCACCCTGCCTCAATCTGGGGGGCAGCCGCTGGGGGAGGTGACTGAGACCCTCCCGGGGTGGGGGGAGGGGCAGTGAGCTCCTGGTTCTTGGACCTAGGGAGCTGCTGGGGGCGGCGGGGGAGGGGCAGGTAGGGGGCCATCTCCCCCTGCCCTGGAAAGGTTGGGTTGGGGGCGGGAGGACTCTGTCCCCCTCCCCCAGCTCTGAGACACCCCGACCTTGCGGTGACACCTTATCTGAAGGCACCTAACAACTTTTTAAGCACAACCATTATATTGTGGGGGGAGGACAGTTGTTCTGGGCTCCACCTGTCTCTCCTGAAACGTACACATCTGCCCAGAAGACTCCCGCCGTTGAAACTGGTGATACAGGGTCCCGTGGCACCTTGCAGACTAACAGACGTAGTGGAGCATGAGCTTTCGTGGGTGAATACCCACTTCTTTGGATGCATGTCATCACCCACAAAAGCTCATGCTCCAATACGTCTGTTAGTCTATAAGGTGCCACGGGACTCTTTGCCGCTTTTACAGATCCAGACTAACACGGCTACCCCTCTGAAGCTTGGTGATACAGGGTTTTCTCATATCCTGCAAGTTGTTGAGTGCTGTCGCTTCTTATTTATTTAACTACAAATTGATGGCTTTTGGTAGCTTGAAAAATCAGCTGTTAGCAAACCAAGTGATCTGGCTGGTTTTGATGGAAATCACTTGGTTTTTACCTTTGTATAAAAGTGAGTTTGTTAAAATACTCTTGGTTGTCGCAGACCACTAGTTTGTAATTTAGATTGCGGCATCTCGTTCCTTGATAACAAAAATTAAATAGTTTGGGTAGAAAAATGTCTACCTCTACAACAACTTTCTTTCAACCAAAGTTTCATAAGTCTCTTTAACATGTTGCTTTGGAGATTGCATGCATGGAAACTTCAGCCACAGTATAGGACCTGTTACACTCTTGTCAATAAAATATGCATTAGAGTTCCAATTATAATGATCTAGTAAGCTAGAGGCATTAGGACTTATGTCAACCCCCCTTTTGGTGGACATTGTCAGTAAAATATCTAATTTACTTGTCACCCTTTTTGCTGTTTGTTTACTTTTTGCTTTTCATTTCAGAAAACAAACTGGTTAGTTTTATGTGCTGGTTTTCATGCACTAGCACATTGTTGTTTTGGAGGGTAGAATGTTTTAGTGGGTACAGTAGAGTGTTATGGGACACGCATATGACAATATTTTAATAAAAAAACCCAAACCTGACAGCTTGTAATGTACCTCTGCCATCTTTCTAATTTCTTCTTCTGTTTTTTATATGTTTTTTTCATAGGCAAAAATGAGTATGATCTTCTGGTGATTGGTGGAGGTTCTGGAGGCCTTGCTTGTGCAAAAGAAGGTTTGGAGCTGTAAAGAAATAATTTCAATTTTTTGTTTAAATTATGTCAATATTAGTTCTCATTACTGTCTCTGCTAGTCTCCTTAAAGCATTCAGTCCCTACAAAGAATGTTTTCTTAAATCATTAATTCACTTATATTTACGGAGTCATTCATAGACAAGAACAGGACAGTCTTGTATGGGTTTTCTTTTTTTCCCCTCTTATCTTTCTTTAAACTCTGGCTTCATTGCCATCTGGATTTTTAACACTCAACAGTAGTGAAATAAGGGCTTAAATTACACTGAATGCTTCAGTAGATGGTATCCTTTTTTCCTTTACTCTTTATTATACCTTCTGCATGTTTACACATAGTAAGAACAATTGCTGAAATTAGAAAAGCCAGACAGCTGTTGGAAATGCCAGGGAAATGCTCTCTTTACTAACTGTGTTTAACATGTTTAATAACCTTATTTTTTTCCCCTCCAAAACTGCAGCACTATAATGAGGTTTTTCTTCATGTGTTTTCCCCTTTGCTAAATATACTCGCTCTCCTTGTTTTTGTTTTGAAGCTGCTCAGTTTGGAAAGAAGGTGGCAGTTCTAGATTATGTGGATCCTTCACCTAAAGGTATGAAAGTAAGCCATGATCACTTTTTATACCAAACAAGTCTTTAAATAGGTCTGTTTCTAAACGCATTAGTGCCAGTGTGGTGGTGGTGTTTGGCATTGTAGATGTACACTGTAAGTCAACCTTTTCCCTCTAGAAGTCAGTAGCATAACTCCCCTTGACTTCAATGGGAGCGGAATTTGATAAAGTTTAAAATCATTATCTCAGTTAAAACATGACTGTTAGCAAATGTAACTTACAATTCAGCTTGTGTTCATTATCTTATCTATAAATCAAGTGGCTCTTGAATTTTTTCTATGATTTATTATGTAAATTAGGAGGTAGGAATGCAGACATTTGAATGTTTATAGTTGGTGTTGCTGTGCTTTAGATCTTTTGTGCATTGAGCAGTGTAAGCTATTAAGCTATTTTCAGTACTAATTTTAAATTTAAAAATAAATAGTTACTTCCATAAATATACCTTAAGCAGAGTTAGAAACTCATCTGCAGCAGATTGTGTAAGGGGCGCCTGTGATTTCCAATCTAACTGCATTAGTTTAAGATTATCTGTTTGGATTTTTCGTATGTTCTCTTTAGGAACCAAATGGGGACTTGGTGGCACTTGTGTGAACGTTGGTTGCATTCCTAAAAAGCTTATGCATCAAGCAGCTCTTTTAGGGAGCGCCCTTAAAGATGCCCAACATTATGGCTGGAATATATCCCACCCTGTTCACCATGACTGGTAAAGAATATTGTACCTATGCATTTTGTGTTTCCTGTAGATATGTAATAAAAGTACCAAAATTTTCCCCACTGCTCTTCATTCTGAGATAGCAACAGAATTTGAATTTCACTTGGACCATTCTTTGGCAACTCTTTTGAAAAAAATCAGGCTTGCTTGTTTTACAAAGAAGATATTGTGTGTGAGTTTTGATTTAGCACTTTGTTCTAATGTCATTTATGTTGCAAAAATATTCTTAACTTCCATCAATTACCTGTGCATCAATCTTTGAGTTGCATTTTCAGAATCTGTAATATGATTTAACACTTCATGTCTTGTTTCTTGATAGGTCTACGATGGCAGAAGCCATTCAAAATTACGTCAAATCCTTGAACTGGGGACACAGAGTGCAGCTACAGGACAAGTAAATGAAACTAAATTTCATCTTCCCTCATATAATCAAGCAGCTTTTCTCTTCTTTGTAGAACTGCTGTTTCAGCTTTGGCATTTCCTGCGTTTTTGCAAGTATTGAAACTCTCCAGCAGAGACTGTTAATCTGTTTGTTAATGTCAGCTAAATGAGTGAAAAATTTTGCCACTTTTTCCTTATGTGTAGGGCCTTACCAAATCCATGGTCCATTTTGGTCAATTTCAGTGTCATAGGATTTTAAAAATTGTAAATTTCATGATTTCAGCTGTTTAAATCTTAAATTTCACAGTGTTGTAATTTTTGGGTCAGGACCCCTACAAGGAGTTGGTGGGGCAGTGTCACAAGGTTATTGTAGGGGGGGTTGCAGTACTGCTACACTTACTTCTGCGCTGCTGGCAGCGGCGTTGCCTTCAGAGCATCAGCTGCTGGCCAGGAGCCCAGCTCCCAAGGCAGTGCCTTGCCAGCAGCAGCACAGAAGTAAGGGTGGCAATACTACTGCCCCCATAAAATACCCTTGTGACCCCTCCCTGCAACTCCCTTTTGCATCAGGACCCCCAATTTGAGAAACAGTGGTCTCCCCCATGAAATCTGTTTAGTATAGGGTTAAAGCACACACAAGACCAGATTTCACAGTTGGAGACCAGATTTCATGGTCCGTGATGCATTTTTCATGGCCATGAATTTGGTAGGGCCCTACTTATGTGCAAAGTGATTAGGAGTGACTGCTAGACAGAAGCTGTCCTGTGAAGTTTTGTCATCTCAGAGATTTAGTTTTGGAGTGCCACAGAGCTTAAGTTAGGAATGCGATAAGAAATCTTTCTGCTGGAATGACTCAAAGTAATATTGATAAGTTTTGGAAGGAACTGTGCCCAGCCTCTTCTGGAAGGAGCACTACAGTAACTTTAAGGATGAGTGCAAGTGAATGGGATGGTTCTTCAGGACCAGAATTCTCTCTGGTTTGCAGGAGAATTTACATTAATATAGACTAGATCTGAGATTCCTTTGAGAGAGTTTGCACACAACACCAGTGAATCTGTAAATAACATTGTTGAACTAGAAAAATGAATGCATAGTTATCATTTAATGAACACACTATCCCCAACTTTTCAGGCCTCAGGCCTTTCTCAAGGTTGTCTAGACCGTTTGGCAATGTTTCCTTTGTGGTGAATATGAAGTTAATGGGTAACTTAGGAGTTGTATAGCTAACTTCAGAGGGAGTCACAAAGCTAATGTTCCTAAGTATGCACTACAGTGAAATAGTAATACTTTGCCCTTATTTGGCACCTCTGATCTAGGAAGTCAGTGGAATTTGGTTTTTTTGACATTAAACCTTGCAACATCTTTTACAATAGGTGTTATTCACATAGTATAGACTACTTAAATGACCTGCCTAAGGTCACATAAGTCAGTGGTGATGCCACAAATAGATCTACGAAATGCTGATGCCCCCCTTCCATTTACTTTCCTGTTTTGCTGCTATCTGTGTGTCACTTTAGGTCTGATGCTCTTGAAAGAGTAGGCTAGCTGATTGTATGTCCCTTGGATTTTTGTTCACTAAGCAGGTGTAATTTTTTTAAACAGAAAAGTGAAGTATTTCAACCTCACAGGCAGTTTGGTGGATCCACACACAGTCCGTGGTTTGACAAATGCAGGTAAAGAGGTGAGCTACATGGCTGATTATTATAGCATAATCTGGTTGAACTTCAGAAACTCTAGCCCCAAGTCTGTTATTAGCTGTCAAATATACTGGGATCTAGGTTGTATTTTGCAAATTTAGTTTGCGGTTATCAAGCCAGAACCTCCTGCACATGAAATTAACAGGGCTTTGCAACTGTAACGTACTCTCCATCCAAGGATCTCAAAGTGCTTAAATAAACATTAATATATTGATAATTGAGCATAATAAACCCCACTCCCAATGTTGAGTTAGCTTGTATTATTATTTCCACTTTACAGATGAGAAAACTGAGGCACAAGAAGGTTAATTGTCTTGGCCAAAGTCCCATAGTATTGGCAGAGCCAAGATCAATGGCAGAGGTTTAAATAGAACTTCGATCTCCTCACTCTGTCATGCTGAAACCACTAGATGAAACTTTCTCCTTATCTTGTCTCCTGGGTCATCTAAGAGATGCTTTTCCTCCATTTGCAAAATTGGGAAAACATTGCGTTCATTTTTTTTAATGCAAGTATCTTGCAGTTTAACTTCAAGAACCTGAGTGGAGTCATGGTTAGTGATCACTTCTGCCCCGTGAGCAAAAGATCTGGAATAAAAATATAAGTGTGCCAACATTTTCAGAAGTGAGGCACTTTAAAGAGGCGTGACTTTCAAATAGCAGATGCTCAGTGCTTTCTGAAAATCAGACTCATTTTAAGGTGTCTTGATTTTGGTACCCAAAATCATTTGTCACTTTTGAAAATTTTGGTCATAGTCTCTATCTTCTTATAGCCAAATTAAAGAAAAAATTAGCTGCCATTGGTACACAACTACTGCCTCCAAAAGGAACCTTTGAGTCCGATCAATATCGTAGGAACAGTTGAAAGCCTTACCAGATTAAAAAGACAGACTGGTGGGGAAAGTGTAGGAGTAGAGTTTTTGTGCGTGTACTTTAGATGAATACAACCTGTGTTAAAATAGTGCTGGTTGGTGCACGAGTTTACACAAACAGCATGTGCTAATGCCAGTTTTTCCTCAGTTCTTATTACTCATATGTATGTAATTAAAAGCTAATGACAGACAATAAGGTTGTCTCCGAATAAAGCTGGCGATTCTTGCGGAGGTTGTGGATCATGATGATAACTTTTTGTATCTTTATTTGCAGACGGTCATTACTGCAGAAAACATTGTTATTGCCACTGGAGGGAGGCCAATATATCCTACGCATGTAAGTCACGTCTGCCATGTCCAATAGCTTCACTTTTTCTGCTGTAGCTCACACTAAAGGTTTGGAGGACTTACCAAAGGACATAAATGCACAGGTGAAGATACAAATGATTAACTTCTTTGAGTGTATGAACTGGAACAGTTGTCTTTAACATAATACGTGAGCTTTCCAGAAAAAATTAAAATAAAAGACCCTGCAAGCTAAATTGAAATTGTGCAACAACTTAAAGGCAAATGTTGCTTGTGCTGTAAACTCAAAGCTTTGACCCATCCAGGATCTTGGCAATCTGACTTTGTGATATGGGATGGTAACTCAAAATTGATTTTTATCCCTTTTTTAATCAGGCCATAACCTGTTGCCCTATTTCACCACCCTGAACGTCCTTGAGTCTAAAAGCCTCCAGCTATGAGTATAGCTTTGCACAGTTTAAACCCTTAACCTTCAAAAACAGCAGAACAGGTAGAAGTAGCACATCACTTGTGTAATCTTCTAAGGGGCTGCACAAGGGATTCCATGCCATGTAATCCAGTTTTATGAGATGTCTCAGGGTCATGCATCTGAAGTTGGAGAGCAATAGGCAGGTCCAGCTTTCTTTTAAAAGAATGTTTTTTTAGTGCTGGTGAAAGGTGCCAGACTAGCAGTCCTTAAAACTGGTCATCTTCTTGTACAAGAGACAGTTAAGTATGGGCACTCGCTGTGCAAGCTTTCCCACACTGTCCTGACAATTGATTGGAAGGGAACACCTCCTGGGATCAGGGTGATTTACATTTTTTGGACTCTCCTGAAAATGTCAGTTAGTTTTAATTGTGATGGTGAGTTTGAGAGGTAAATACCTGTCCACTAGAAACTGAATTGAGATGTCTGAAGTCATTTCATAAAAGCCATTGGTCTGTTCTCAGATGAAGTTGCTATCAACCAGGGATGGGTTCTAACTAGTGACCTGGTGGTAAAGGGTCCATAGCATGTTAGTTATCCTGAGGCCCATCTGTGTTGTTTACCAAAGGCTGATCTCGCTGAACCTTAAGCCTCTCAGAACTAGCTGGCAATACCTATATCACACATTGTAATGGGATGGGACTCACCGCCACAGCACCTCCTGCTGGCCATCCTGGGAATTAGCTCTCATTTTACCAGAGCGCCCTCATCTAGTGGTGTCTTCGCCCGTCGTCACTCACCTCTAGGACCCATGTTGCTCCTTGGACTGCAGCATCCTCTTCTGGACAGAGCCCTTCAGTTGTACCCCACTTGGATCTCTCCCCCATTCCGGGGGGCCCAACAATCCTCAGTCCATCCACTTGCCTCAGTGGCAAACTACAGCTCTAGTTTAGCCGCTCACTTCAGTGGCAAACTGCAGTCAATGCACTAGCCACTCCCCTCGGTAGCAAGTGGGGGTGGGGGCAGGGACCCAGACCCGCCCACTACTCCAGGTCCCAGCCCAGGGACCCTATAGCCAGCAGCCACATAATGCCCCTCCTCCTACTCCGCCATCTGTTTCCCCAGACCACTTCCCCACAGACCTAGCACCTTCTCTGCCCTTCTATCAGGGCCTCAGTCTGGTGGCCATCAGTCTGGAGCTCCCTCTTGCTCCCCTGACCAGCACTGCTCTGTCTGTGGTGCTGTCACTCTCAACTAGTCCTCCCTTCTTGGCCTCTAGGAAGAAACTGTCTCTGTTCAGCTCAGCAGCCCTCCTTATATGGGGCAGCCTGGCCCTGATTGGCTGCTCCACTAAGCCTTCTCCTTATTGGCTGGCTCAATAAGCCCTCTTCTGATTGGCTAGGTTCTGTGCAGCCTCCCCAAGGCTGCTTTAACCCTTTTTCTGCCTGTGTGGGGCAGCTGCCCCATCACACACACAATGTAAATTCCTTTGACACAGTGTAAAAAAACAAAAATAGGCTTTCCGCTTGTTTTTCTGCAGGTGTAATTTCCTCATCCCTTATTGTATAATGCCTGCGTGAAAGAAGGGTGAAAGCATGACCTAGTCAAATCTAAAAATGATTATAGCCCTTGTAAGGAAAAACAAAAAATGGGTTTCTCCATAGGAGTAGTGGAGGTGGTATTGAGCATCCTTTTATGTAGACATTGCTGTTCTTATTATCTATGTTCGTTCAGTAAGCCATGTCAGAAGTGTCTGCCCATTTCCTTCTATTGTCATGGAGGGGTACTGGGACTTTGGTGCTCTGATACGATGAGCATCATTGGCAAAGTTTTAGTGGCAGCTGCTTCAGTGGCACTGATGGATGATCTCCTCCTGTTAATGGATAGAGGACAGTCATCCATTTTCATCATGGTGTACCTCTCTCATGGTCAACAGTGTCGAATGCTGCAGCATCTGTTATCTTGCCTGAGAGAGGTGGCAGGCTCCTAGGATAATACATGCTAAAATGGTTAGAGTTCTTTCTGAAAAGATGCTCCCAATGAGTAGTGATGAGAAACTGCACCTCTACCACTAGAATCAATTCTCTGTCTGTTCCTTTTCAACACCTACTTATAACCTCTAGGTGAAGTGTTCAGATGACGTGGACTCAAGTTCCAGCAATTTGCAGATGATCTACAGATCTACTTATCCATCACCGCATACAAACATATCACATGATGGCCCAGTGTTTGAATGAGATCAGCTCTTGGATGAAGAACAGTTGGCTGAAGCAAGACAGAGGTGATGCTTGTGGTCAGAGAAAAGTATTCTGAAGAGCTTGCAGACAAGGTGCAGTCTCTGTTGGTTGAAGATGCACACCCCCTAATTGGGCAGTTCAGTCTGTAGTCTAGGAATACTCTTGGATTCTTTACTGATGATGACCTATCACATAGCAGCATCTACAAGTAATGCTTTCTACCATCTCCACTTGGCTAGGAAACTCCCATCCCATCCTGGCAGACAAAGACCTGGCCTGAGTTATTCATGCCTTCTTCACCTCTCAGCTGGATAACCACAAGGTGGTATACCGGAGTATGAAACCCTTCAGCACTTTAGAAACTCCAACTAGTGCAGAACACGTCAGTGTGTGTCCTACCATGAACACATCAGATCTATCATTCACTGTCTACACTAGCGTTCCATATAATTTTGAATCAAGTTCAAAGTCTCAGTCCTTATCTTCAAAGTACTCCATGGCTTGGGTCCAGGATATGTAAAAGATCATCTAAAGCTTAAGGACAAAGACTGTGATCAGTAACTATGCTCCTCTGGTACAATGGAACTCTCCACAAAAACAGTAAAGGTTGTCTGTGTGGGAGACAGAACCCTCTCCAGGGGTGGTCCAAGACTGTGATATGAACTGCCCCATGAACTAGGGTCATCAGACCTCACCACCTTCTGCTCCAAGTGCAGGACACATTTCTTCAACCTTGTTTTCTCTAACATAAACACAGAGCAATAGATATATTTATATATACATTTTTTTTTAAAAGCACCACACTACCAAAACCAGAAACTCCAGTGCGCATGCTTCTTCCTCTGGGGAGAGGATGAGAGAACAAACATGTGACAGGTGTATAGTCATGTGGCTTAATGCACTACAGGAAGTTACTCATACTGTGTTGTTGAGCATGGTATAAAAACTTACGTAGACTAGAATAGAAAAATTCAGAGTCCCAGCTTCACAGTCATGGTTTGGATAGAATTTCAGCTTTATCACACCTAAGAACTTGCTGATTGCCTTAGATAACTTATTCTTAATATTACTCTTGAAGCATTCAGGGTTTTTTCTGCACATGTGTTAAAGTAAAGGGGGGGAAAGGCACACCACAGCTCCCACTCCTTTGACAGAAGAAGAAAAGTTCCCCTCTTGTGCTTGGTTTGGGTAAGCAGCACTCACTCTACTTCTTGGCTGCTGTGATGAGAGTTCCCCCTTCTGTTTTAATCTATGTTAACCACTGTTGCAATAGTAAATGTAGGGAAAAAGTACAAGAGATGACTGCAGCTACCTTATCTATAGATAACATTGGCAATTCTGTGGGTGACCAATACTATAGATCAGAGCCTAAACATTCTAAAAAGTCACCGCACGTAATGAAGAACATAGGGTTGATTCCACACAGAAGCAATGGGAATTTCAGGGGTGTTCAACGTATGATGGGTCTGTTGGTGGTGGGGTTTTTTTTTTTTAAACCACTGGGCATGTACAAATGCAGTAAAATTCTAAAATGTGTATTAGCACCTCTGTGTAGTTCTTTAGCTTTGTGGTTTTTATTTTGCAGAAAATCAGAAATCGAGCTAATGGAAACAGTACAGTGTCTTGTAGTGCTCAAGTTCAAATTTTCATTTATTTCTTTAATGTGTTCTATAAGCTCCAAAATTATCTATACATTTTATTCATAGATTCCAGGTGCATTGGAATATGGAATTACAAGTGATGATATATTCTGGTTGAAAAAATCTCCTGGAAAAACGTAAGACTTTAATATATGCTGTTACTTGCATTCTTACCTTGCTACAGTAAGGCAAAATAGTGGTTTAAATTACTGCTTTTGCATTCTAGCTTTCGCTATCATTCTGTTTCACCTCTGAAATTTTTTTCCTGAATACAGCTATGCCTAATTTAGTAAAGCTATTTTGTGGCTTTATTTCTGCGCCTACCACAGGAATGTTTTGCATAAGAAACACCTTTGAAAAGCAAATTGAATTTTCAGCATCCTAGATGAACGTAGCTTTTTTTTTATTTTATTTTTGCAGTTATAAAAAGAAGCCACAAGAGGGCAGCAAGTGGTTAGAATTTAATGCCATATTGTTATTCTTTGCTGTGACTCTTTTGTGTATGTTTGAAATAAGTTTTAGATTGGTAAAACATAGTCCAGTTTATTTTTTGCTAGTGTTTACTCTTAACTGGTACCGCTACTTTGACAGCAAGTCAAAGAACATAGAACATGATGACACTGTGTTTATCATTCTCTTATTCTCCTCTTTTTGGCTACTTCAGACTAGAAATACTAGTTTGATATATGTAACTTAATACAAAATTAAGTCTGATAAAACTTTCATCTATACATTGCAAGCTAATTAGGCAAAATAGTAAAAATGTGTTCATAAAGAAAACCCCAAAATTTCAATGCACAATGTGGCAGTTACAGTAAACACTTTATGGTGAAGTTCTGTGTAAAGGTGAAATAACTGGTAGTAGAGGTTTCTGCTCTACTAAATTGTAAGCTCTTTGGGACAGCCACTGTCTTTTTATTCTCTGTTTGTACAGCACCTGGCACAGTGAGGTCCTGATTTGTGCCTGGGATTCCACAATACAAATGATAGGAAGTGAGTGATTGCCAGTACTGTAGCCAAATAAAGATGTTTATATTTTTAACTTTCTCTAGTGAGCTGATTCCAGGAACTAAATATATCTCTATCACCTGAGGGAGCTGAAATTGCTATTCTGAAACAAAATGTAGGTGCCATTCACAGTTCTGGCTACTTTGAATACAGAAATGCAGTGTGTCTTCAGTTAAACATCAACAGATAAACAGAACCCTTTAGTACAGTTTAAAAAGAAACTAAATCTGCAGTTGTTTGCAGTATATCAGTCACCTCTTGAATTGTGAGAGCATGATTTATGTGAGGAAATTGTTTTTTTTTTTTTTTTTAAAACTAAACACAAGATTTATCCCTGTAAGATGTTTCTATGAAAATGTGGCTTTTGTCCAGTTGCTGTTAATGCAAGTTGTAACAGTGTAATGTGGGAGTCTAGTGTTTATATGTTGCATTCCTAAGCTTTAGTCAAAATAAGCCTTGAGGGGCTACAGTAGCATTTCTGTACTTTATCAGCCTGTGGTGAAGCTGATGAAGGAGAGAGCTGTTCACATTCAGAAGGGTTTTTTCTGTCCAATTTATTTCCCTTATAAATATTCCCAAGGTTCAGTTTAATGCCTTTTCTTTGCATTCTGATCTGGATTCTAATTATTCTGCTGTTTTTACATATCTCTTGTATTTAGCAACATATAAATTACAGGGCTGTCAATCTTCAATTATTTTTCTAAGGGAGACTTAAAAATGACCAGACCAGACTAAACCAACAACCAACCAACCTAAGAGTCTTAAAAATCACCTGATATATATACACACACTAAAATCCTTCACACAAGTAGTGAGAACTGAAAGACTGCCATCAAATCAATCCAAACTGAAGGAGTCTTCCTCCAAATGAGAGAGACTTGGCAAGGTGTGAAGGGGCTGTGTTCTGGCTTTTAATTCTGCCTTTTTGACACTGAAGATGTCAAGGAGCCTATTGGTTTGTAGGAGGGGCTGTAAATCAGATTAACTGTTGGTGTTATATATGGCTACTGACTTGCATCTACTTCTCATCTAATGAAAGAGGGGAGCAAATGTATGCCCAAGTCCTTGTTCTACTCCTGGTGAATATTTCCTTATAGAGGCTGTGTTGTGTTTTTCAGCATTGGTAATTGCTGTAGGTGATGTTGGCCCATTGTGTGCTAGAGGAGGAAGGTGCACCTTCCATTTAGTGATAAATCCGGGTGCCCTAGCATTGGGCAAATGTATCTCCGAGAGTGATAAATTATTTACTTAACTTTGACATGTACCACTTTTGAGTTTCCCTGTTAGCACCACCTGTTCTCCCGGCCACTTACTGCTGTTTAAATTGGGGGATGTGTAGATGTTCTTCAGGACCTTTTGGGAGCTTCCATCTGTCTCACATACCTTGTGATGCTAGCACCACTCACCAGGTGATAGTGTCCTTCAGTTAGCCAGAGATGTGGCTCCTAGGTGTCATCAGACGTACTCTCCCTTGCCAGTGCTGCATCACCATTGCTCCTGCCATAATAAAAACCCTGAAGTGGAGAGAGTTTCATCTGTCAAACCAGAGTTTCCCTCATGGCCTCAGAGAGTGGGGATGTGACTTGCCCATAGCAAGTCAGTAGCAGAGCCCCTGATTCCTTGACCCCCCACTTTAGTGCCCTCTCCACTGTCCTACACTGTCTCACTAAAATTTAATTGTTTTTAATGGCAATGTGTATTCAAATTCTTCATTTTTTAAAGGCTTTCTTGTGTTAGTGTTTTGAAATGTTCAAACCAGTACATTTTCATGAGGGCTAATGGCTCTGCCAGTTTGCAAAGTATTTTAAAACCAGTTATACCTTTTTATGCAAAAATGTATATCTATATCCAGCATTTTCTATTACATATATTTTAATATTAAGGCAAAATATGATAGCTAAGTTCCATGTCAAATATGCTGCATCAAGTACCATCCTGAAAAATTCTGCTTAAACCAACAGTTTAGGCAAAACACACACACACACAAACAATACAAATGTTGATACTGTAGGTTGATCTTAGAAATGTATTGGCCCTCTTATGATCCTGTCTCTTTAAATATTGCGTCTGTACAGTTTGCAGCAAGGGAGCATTGTGTTGGCACGTGAGGATTTAGAGTTAATTGAGGAAAACCATTGGCGGAGGAAGACCTCTATGCAATGGATTATTTTGAGGCAGCTGTTGCCTCCTTCTGCCTTCTCTCTGCTGGCATTGCCCCTTGTGTTCTAAAAGGCTTACCTTTCTAGAAACAGAAAGAAGAAAAGGTGGGTGGGTGTTAAAAAAGCCAAACCAGATGTTAAAAATACCTCTGACCCCTGCTTCAAATACCATTAAAGTCCTTTTAAAAGCCTGGATGTATAGCTAAAGATCAGTGTAAAACTGGAGACTACCTTTATGCCTCCTTATTGAATCCCATAATTCCTATCTAAAAATGTTGATCCTTAATGGGGAATTTCCTTAATTAGTGAACTTTTATTCTTTAAATATAGTTTTTGTTAAAGTATAGGAGTTGGTTGAATTTATTACCAAACAATGGGATTTAAGAGTATAAAAACAACAGAGTGTAGTACCAGATATCACTCCCATGTTCTAAAAGGGATATGGTTTAATAGATGGCAGTGTGCGTGAATCCATGACTGTCCAAGCTCTTTGTAATAAGCTAAAGCAAGAAAACCCTGATACATACAATCTTCAGAGACAGGCAGACTACATATTTGAGTGTTGCCTAAAAATAATGTGGTTAAAGCCCAAATATATAAAAATCCAAAATTTTAACAATATTTAAACAATAAAAAAGAGCTAATAGCTCCTATAGAATCGGTGGTACTCACATGTAAGATTAAGAATTTTTTTAAAAGGCTAACTTTTGATACAATACAGCTGTATTATATTAACTGTTTTCTTAAAAATAAAAATAACTAATTCAGTAAACATGAGCTCCTTAAAGAACTTTTGAATAATATTTATAAGCTCAACCAGTGCTGCTGTTTTGTCCTGTCTGCATTTTGAATGCATATGGGTACTTAGCAATCAACTCAAGGAATCCCCTTTACCCCTGGTATGACTTCTGCTATTCTACATTTTTTGTTTGTGTTAGAATAATGGCCTGAGTTTTAAATTCCAGATTCTGTAACTAATGCAGGTTTTCAAGGGAGATTTCAGAGTGTCAGTCATTTTCTCATCGACAGTTTATTAAGCTTGTTGCTAGGATTCTTGATACAGGGGTGCAGACGTACTTAGTAATGTACTACATGGGAGACCGAAAGAAGCTGAATACTCTGCAAGTTTCCTGGACTGGATAGTCTATCCTTTTCAGATTTTTTTAGTTAACCAAATCTTGGTCTGATCCCCTGAGCCCATCTATTATAGAAGCTAAGTAATACTTTACATTAACTGGACAGTTGCAAGCTTCACCTGTCTTCACAAGATTTATCAGCGTAGCTTCAGATGATAACTCCAGGCACATTCCTGTCACCCAGCTCTCATGATGTTGGTGAACATGAGTTGCTTTCTGCACGGCACCAGAACATTATTCTGAGAGAAGCCATTTTGTAAAAAATGGAATTATATTAGTAGTACTTGTAGGGATTAGCTCTGTCATTAGAATGATCCATTCTAGCATTGCCTTGCCTCTTCCAAAAACCCAAAGAGCTGATTTCAGTAGGCCACCCACAACTAAATTTTCCCTGTCTAGGATTTGTCATTTACTGTACAATATTTGACTGATGTTGAAAACGTTTTTTTAAATTTTGAGAGGATTTATATTATTTTATTTCTTAAATCCAAACACAGTTACACTATTTATCAGTTTTCTACTGTCAAGGTGCTCTTATGGACCACGATGTAGGCAGTCTTGCCTAGTAGTCAGAGCAGGAGTTAGAGCGGAACAGGTTGGGGAATGAAGACACGAGTCAGCACCAGAGTCAACTGCCAGTTACGAGAGCCAAGGGTCAAGCCAGAGTCAGAACCAGGAATTGAAGCTGAGGATCAGAGCTGAGGTCAGATGCCAAATGCCAGAGCTAAGGGTCAAACTGGAGTCAGGATCAGAAGGCAGAGGCTGGGGTCAGAGCCGGGACTGGTCACTGATGAGTGGAGGGGAAAAGAAGGCAAAGATCAAGAATGGAGTAGAAGCAAGGTGGGAAAAGGAGCAAAGGTACAGATAAGGAAAGGGCCGGGAGCAGGGTAGGAATGAGACTGGCTGCAAGGTCCAGTGCAGCCATAACAGGAAACTACCTTATTGCTCGGACAAACTTCCTGCTCCTCCTCCTGGCTTAGATAGCGTAGTTGGACCAATTGGTAGAGCTGGGTGATCCTCTAATCAGAGCTCCCGTGGATGGGGCTATACTCCTAGTCATAGCCCACCCAGTTTCAGTAGCCATTGGGTGGAGGCCAGGATGTGGCAGCTGTCTGGGGACTCCCAGGCTAGGGTTCAAGACAAGGGACATCACAGGTAGCAGTGTGACTTCTTTCAGAGATATATGTGCTCTACAAACAATCCTTAAACAGTACCTTCATCATTAAATGAGGATGAAATACTGTGTTCTAAGTAAAGGGTTTAGCATGCTTGTCAAACAGACAAGGTAGGTTTTTTTTCCAGTCTGTGGTTGCTGTGAGGTATGAAATAGCTGTTCTAGGCTGAGGACTATTAACCTCTAAATTGGTGGTGGGAATCTTCCCTGAAGATGGAACACCCCAGTGCTCCTCCTGCCCCATTTGTGAATTCTGGGTTCAAAGTACAGTACCAAATGTTTCCCATTGAACATTGTCAATGGAGGAAGGAATCTGTGTCCTTGACACCGTCCCCCTGTTGCTAGCATCTCTCTGTCAGGATTAGGGCTGCGCTGAATGAGGTGCTGTTACAGGCATTTGTAAAAACAGGGATACCTAGAATGTGGCTGCATCCCTGGCCATCTTGACTAATAGCCTTTGCTGGATCTATCCTCCATGAAGTTATCTAGTTCTTTTTTGAATCCAGTTATAATTTTGACCTTCACAACATCCCCTGGCAACAAGTTCCAAAGTTTTACTATGCATTGTGTAAAGACATACTTCCTTATGTTTGTATTAAACCTGCTGCCTATTAATTTAATTGGGTGACCCCTGGTTCTTGTGTTATGTGAAGTGGTAAACAATACTTCCTTATTCACTTAATCCACGCCATTCATGATTGTTTAGACCTCTATGTTATAGACCATCCTTGCAGGGGGGGAAATACCAGAGACATGCACCACAGTAGCATTTAACTTCAAAAAGGGGAACTACACAAAAATGAGGAGACTAGTTAAAAGAAATTAAAAGGGATGGTCACAAGACTGAAATGCCTGCAAACTTCATGGTAACTTTAAAAAAAAAACATAATAGAGGCTCAAACTATATTTATACCCCAAATTTAAAAAAAATAAAGTAAGAGGACCAAAAAATGACACCATGGCTAAAGAACAGAGTAAAAGTAAAAGGCAAACAGATTTTTTTTAAAGAAAATGGAAGTCAAATTTTACTGAGGGAAATTAAAAAAAAGAGCAAAAACTCTTGCAAGTGAAGTGTAAAAGTTTAGTAAGTCAGGCCAAGAAAGAAGTCAAAGATCAACTAGCAAAAGACACTCTAACAGCAAAAAAAAAAAAAGTTTTAAGTACATTAGAAGCAGGAAGCCTCCCAAACAATCATCTGCGCCACTGGACGATCAAGGCGCTAACGGAGCACTCAAGGAAGACGAGGTCATTGTGGAGGAGCTAAATACATTCTTTGTATCAGTCTTCACTGTAGATGATGTGTGGAAGAGTCCCACACATGAGTCATTCTTTTACGTGACAAATCTGAGAAACTGTCCTAGATTGAGGTGTCAGTAGAGGAGGTTTTGGAACAAATAGATAAATTGAACAGTAATAGGTCACCAGGGCCAGATAATATTCACCCAAGAATTCTGAAGGAACTCAAATATGAAATTGCAGAACATTAACTGTGGTATGTAACCACCTAAATCAGCCTCTATACCAAATGACTGGAGGATAGCTAATGTAACACTGATTTTTATAAAAGACTTCAGAGGCAATCCTGGCAATAACAGGCCAGTAAGCCTAACATCAGTATCAGGCAAATGCATTGAAACTATAGTAAAGAACAGAAATAGCGAACACATAGATGAACACAATTTGTTGGTGAAAAGTGAACACGGATTTTGTGAAGGAAAATTGTGCCTCACCTGTCTATAATTCTTTGAGGGTGTCCACAAATGTGGACGAGGGTAATACAGCGGCTTTCAGAAAGCCTTTGACAAGATCCCTCACCAAAGGTGCTTAAGCAAAGCAGGTAAGGAAAGGTCCTTGTAACTGGTTAAGAGAGAGGAAACAAAGGATAGGAATAAATGGTCAGTTTTCACAGTGGAAAGAGGTAAATAGCAGGGTCCCCCAAGTAGCTGTACTGGGACCAGTGCTGTTCAACATGTTCATAAATTATCTGGGAAAAGAGGTAAACAACGAGGTGGCAAAGTGTGCAGACAATATACAATTACTCAAGATAGTTATGTTCAAAGTCAACTGCAAAAAGTTACAAAGGGATCTCTCAAAACTGGGGGACGGGGCAACAAAATGGCAGCTGAAATTCAATGTTGATAAGTTCAAAGTAATGCACGTTGAAAAATATACAAAATGCTGGGATCTAAATAAACTGTTAACACTTAAGAAAAAGATCTTGGAGCCGTGGACAGTTCTCTGAAAACATTTGCTCAGTGTGCAGTGGCAGTCAAAAAGCTAACAGAATGGTAGGAACCAATAGGAAAAGGATAGTTAATAATACAGCAAATATTATAATGCCACTATCTAAATCCATGATACAGCCATACTTTGAATACTGCATACAGTTCTCATCACCCCATCTCAAAAAAGATATATTAGAATTGGAAAAAGTACAGAGAAGGGCAACAAAAATAATTAGGGATATGGAACAGCTTCCATCTGAGAAAAGATTAAAAAGATGGGTTGTTCAGCTTAGAAAAGAGACTACTAAAAGGAGATATGATAGAGGTCTATAAAAGTCCGTGCCTAGAAGAGTCACAGATCCTCTACTTTTGTTGCAATCCCATTTTGTGTGTCGTTTTATTAATTGTATTGTGATAGCACCTAGAGACCCCGATATGGATCAGAAACCCATTGCACTATGTGCAAATACATAGTAAGTGATGGTCCCTGTCTGAAAGTTTACAATCAATCTTAACATCAAAATCTATCTTGGAACATAAGCAAAAAATATTTTTGCTCCAAGCAGCCAGTTTTTATCTGTAATTTGCAACCCAATTAATGAGTTTAGTCATGATTCCTTTTAATCCCTCGGTATTCCCACTTTGTGTGTGTGTGTGCTTTTATCTGTTTTGTTTTTCAGAATGTGTTTTAGATGTTTTATTTCACAAGATAAAAACAACTCCATTTTTTATAAACCTATCAATTTTTTTATTAATAAAATAGGTTCAGAATGAAATCTGACAATTTTTAACGTTTGTCTTTATGTTGGAATTTGAAAACCACACTCTTACTGTTTCTATCTAACAATGTCAAATGTGCAGATCAAACTTGTAATCTTATCATCATACTACACACCAGAAAATAATTTTATATCAATTGTGTGAAAATATGCACAAGCTCATTCCACTGCTATATTTTTTTTCCATAACAGGTTGGTGGTTGGAGCCAGCTGTATCCTTTGTAAAAGTTGTAATGATTTATGATTACGATTGACAGATTTTGTCTTTTCTGTGAAGGCTCAATTGTCTGAATTCCCTGCTCTTGAACTGTTTACCTGCATCAGTGGTTAAATTACATTAATAGCATTTTCAGCAGTATAGTCACAAGAATTCAGATCAGATATGGTGCATTCTGAGGGTCTTGCAAACATTTATCTATGAAGTTTTCTGTAATGTGAACACTAGCTCGCCTTTGTTTTTTCTTTGTACAATAGTAACATTATTGCCATGGCTATTTCATTGATTAGAATAATCCAAGTCTCATTGTGGCAATATCCTTGTTTTGGTTGTTTTTCATCTGAAATCATGTAATCTATATTCCTTTAATTGATTATTCAAAAGATGTGTCCCTTGAGTGTGCTGGTTTTCTCACAGGCATTGGACATAATACCACGGTCATGGTGAGAAGTATCCCACTTCGAGGGTTTGATCAGGTAACCATTGGTACAGCTTAAATCTCTTGAGATATGTGGGGTGTTTTTGTCTTCTGTAGAAATAGCAGCACTCTCCTTCACAAAATATTACCTTGTAGGTGTGTTATAAATATTAACCCTGTTTTACAAAAGGGGATGTATGGAGGGGGAGGTCTAGTGACTTGCCCAAGGCTACAAAGGGAATTGGATCAAAAGTGAGATTTGAAATTTCTTGTTCTTGACTCAGTCTTGTATTCAGACCACAAGACCATACTTCTTTTTTTCTTCTGCTTAATTCAGAAAAGAGGGAAGTGGCCAATTTGATTTGCTCTGGTTGTCCCATGGCTCAAAGCGTCAAAGGCTCTCTCTCCAAAATTAGCTTAAGTTTCCACTCTTGTACTGACTGAACCATTCTTGCTTAAAATTTCCAAGTAATTCTCATTCAGATAACAAGCCTAGAAAATTTCAGCTTGAAGGATGAAGCCTTTGGAAAGTTAATCATCTGAAAACAGAGGCTTAGAATTTAAACCAATAGACAACACTAACTATAGTGGTCATTCCCAGTGTAATTAGTTGCATTTTTTTAAACAGTTGTATATAGTAGATGTGCGTAATCAATGCATGTTAAAGATTATTATGGTTTGTTTTAGAAGTATAAACTTTTTTAAAAGAATGTTTTCCATATTTCTGTAGAAATGGGATGGGGCAGATGATTTTAAAATATAGCTACATCTCTAGAATTTGAAAAAAGGCACAATACTATAAAAGGCATATCTACTATATACAACTGTTTAAAAAAAATAGCCTAAACTGGCTAATATTCTGGGATTTATTCTCATCTTGCTATGTAAATCCATAAGATTTTAGAGTATTTATAGAGTGCCATGAATGTGTGGGCCCTTTACAAAACACTTAGAGAATATCCTTTCCCCGTGAAACTTTGTCTTATGTGGATAGAAACAATACATGGGATAACAGTTTAAATACAAGGAGGAGTGGAGGCAAAACAGGTCTGGAGATAGGTGTAGTCAGATTGTAACTAGTTTGAGCCTGACAGAGACTGATGAGGTAATATTGATATACCAGGTTTCAGAAGAGAAATAACATTGGCATTTGCTTTACTGTATTGCCAACCACAACTTTTAGCTTGAAAATAAAATGTTAAGTATAAGCCAAGAATGAGCATTTCTTCTGTGTGGGTGGCTTTGTGATAATATCCTTGTTTATCAGTAATAAACAACTTGTATGATAAAGTACAACCTGACTCACTACAATCAAGAGCAATGACATCTTTGAATAAACCTGTCAGTGGGACAGTTCACTCCTTGACAACGGTGTGGCGTTGGTTCAAACACATTTATCAAAGGTGTCTCCTGAAAAACCACCGTTTTCTTTTTTAGTAAAGTTTTTCAGGATACCTTAATGATTCACGTTGATTGCAGAGACGCATGATAGGTGTAGTGGCTGCAGGAAGCTCTGTGCTAGTTGGGTTATGTAAAGGTATCCCATTTTCAGACTACCAGAAAAACTGAAATTCTGACAATGTTAAGTTGAATTAGCTGATTCTTTATAATATAATATAATATAATATAATAATATATTCTTTTGATATATATCAAATGACTTGGAAAACAACCAATCTAGCACTCCTTGCTTTACATTTTTAAAAGTGATCTACTCACTTGAATCAGCTCAATGTTCTGGGAGGGAGGCAGGTAAGTATAACTTACTCCCTTTTTATAGATGGAGAAGCTGACATACTGAGGCTAAGTGACTATCACAAGGCTATGCAATAGGTCTGCAGAATAAGGATTGCATCTTGGGACTTACTGGCCATGCTCAGTGCAGTAGATTATGATGGCTGTCTACACAACAGTGAACAGTTTTAAAATCCCAGTCTGACTATTTTGAATAGTTGGTTGTAAATAGGACATTGAGGTATCATACACATTGTGTTGCATAAGAACATAAGATTGGCCCTACTGGGTCAGACCAAGGGTCCATCTAGCTCAGTATCCTGTCTTCTGACAGTGGCCAGTGCCAGGTGCCCCAGAGGGAATGAACAGAGCAGGTAATCATCAAGTGATCCATCCCCTGTTGCTCATTCCCAGCTTCTGGCAAACAGAGGCTAGGGACACCGTTCCTGCCCATCCTGGCTAATAGCCATTGATGGACTTTATCTGAAAGTAAGCAGCAACATAATTCTGTCCACTCACACATCTGTGGTTCTCCAGTTTGAGACATTTGGTTTTTGCTCACTGCTTGCCTAGAGGAGAGTGGTGTATGTAGGATAATGTCAGTCACCTTCTGCAGAAGCAGTGCTGTCTAAAAGCAACTTTGTTAAAGAGAAATAGTAGTCATAGGTGTGCTACAAAACAAAATAGAGGGTACAGATAATAAACAAGACTGGAGTTTGGGAATCATACCCTGTGTATAAAGGACACATACTGGTATGTATACACTCAATGTCAGTAAGGATGATGATGTCTACCACCTAATGGGTAATATACTGAGCCAAAGATGCATCAAAAGATCTGTAGAGGGCAATGAAAAAACATATGTATGTAAACACCAAAAGGCAAAATGGAAATTAAAAGGAATTTTCTAGCATTTTTGTCATCTTATTTGACTTGGTCCTCGATTTAATAGCAAAATGATCATGCATTCCAGCCCTTTCAGTCCCCTTGATGACGATTAAAGCCCCTTGTAGCATGCAGCACATTGGACTTAAAGTATGTAGCAAGGCCCCCAAGCTGATTGTATACAAGGGAATTATACCACAGCATGCCACATCGCTAATTGAGTATGGCATCTTTGACGCAATGCTCTGTTAAAAAAATGAGCTCTTGCCATGGATAAATATAAAGACTTACCTTTGTGATCAGCCCACTGTTTGGGCTGTGGTCAGAATGTGTCTATGAAACAAGTGAGATCTGGCAAAACAGGACAATTAAAAATTAAGGCCAAAGTGTGACCTGTGCTGTAAGACATGACTTGCAATGGATGTAAATATACTGATTCTTAAAATTATAATGAATTTCCATCCTGCCACTGTAGTTTGTCAGGACCTCAGTTTGTCTGTCGTGAGAAATCTCCAGGTTCTGTCAGGTTCACTGGATTTCTCTGGCACAGCATGAGAAATCCCACGGAATGAACATTAGGTTTTCTGTTAGTGCAAAAAAAAAAAATCTTAATTGTATTTTTACACACTGATATTTTACACTCTCTATTTCCTATGCAATTTGAATGAGGCTAGAGGTGATATATTCTAAGGCAAGGCCAGCCAAAACAAAGAAAAAGGTCCTCAGGGGACAGCTGTTTAAATCAAAATTATCAGGTTTTTTTAAGGAAACTACAAGGTTGCATAGGTTTGAAATAACAAAGTGTGGTTGATGTACTCACTAAGTTTTAATGAGCATGAATGAGTTGTGGATTTTTGAGAAGACTTAAAAGTTGCTTGTTTTTAAATAAAACAATGTTTAAGTTTTTTTACTTCACAGCAAATGTCCTACTTAGTAACCAATTACATGGAATCCTGTGGTACAAGATTTTTAAAGAAATGCACCCCAAGTAAAGTTGAAAAGCTGGAGAGTGGCAAACTGCAAGTTACCTGGAAATATGTTGACTCAGGCAAAGAAGAAATGGATGACTTTGACACAGTGATGTGGGCAGTAGGTAAATTAGATCATTTTAAAATAACTGCTTCTTAAAAATGCTTTCCACTCTTGAAATGAAATCCCTCACCCCTGGTGTTGTGTCGTGTCAAACAGCCTGCCCCTCTACAGGTCTTAGCACCTGACCATTGATTCTCTCTCTTCTATACTTGACTTGTTCAGTTACAGTCCAAAAGTTCCTTTTATTCTGATATTCGAGGGGGCTGCTATTTCTGCTACTGCCTCTAAACTCCACTTCCTCCACTGCAGTGCTCAGCATTCAGTTAGGAGAGAGAGAAGCAGCCTTCTCTAAGAACTCCAACATCTCACAGGAAATCTGGTAGCTGGAGGTATTTGTATATCTGAGACTCTCCCAGTGAAGAGCTCAACTGTTTGTCCTCCACTCACCTAAACTTGAGGTGTGAGAGCCAACTCCTGAATCAGTAATAGGTACAGAAATGCATGGTAGCCTCCAAGCCGTTAAACTAGTCACCAAAAACTTATAATCAAGAATGAAATGAAACAGGTTTTCCACTTCAGTTACATCAAATGTTATAGACAATACCAAGCATATTCGTGTAGCGTCCAAAGTGTTGAGTAATGTATAATATAAGGCATCCAGACATGGACTGGAAAACACTTTTTCTGCCTCACCTCCCGCAACTCTGCCATCACTACCATTGTCAATTTGTTTTCACTTGCTGTGGTCGCTTATTTAGATTGTACTCTTTTTGGAGTACGGGACCTATTGTCTTAGATTTTTGTAAAGCTCCATGCATATCTATGGCAGGATATATCAGCTGAGGCGGGAAGAAATCTGGCTAACATTGCATTTAACAGACCAGAAAAGATTTAAACTTGTTGCCCAAGAAATCTGTCTGCCACTGGAAAAAAATCAGTTTGACCATGATTTCATTATTATTCTGATTATAATACTTCTATGATACTCTTTCCTCTCTTGATATTGCATTATAATGGTTGGGTAAACATAACCCCCATTTTACACATGGTGAAAAATGAGAACCAAAGAGATTGTGATTTGCCTAAGCTTACCAAGTGGGTCAGTGACAGGAGTCATTGATAGGAACTGGATGTCCTGACTTACAGCACTCAGTGGTCTGTCCAATAAACCACAGATGCCATCCTAGTTGTCTTTTCTTCTGAGTTAAACTAACTTTTTTGTATCCCTATGACACAGAGAGAAGGATGTAGGTTATAAATCCTGATCAATTTTTGCTTTGTTGCGCTACTGTTGTGTGTCTCCATCTGAGAGTAATGGGGTTCTTTAAGGTCCGTTAAAAACTATTTTAATAACTAATTCCCCTCTCCCATAACTGATAAAAGGCACAAGTATTTGTGAAGACCAGAAAGCTCATGCTGTTTTAGAATTGCAACGAGCCTGAAATCTTTAGAAAAATGTTCAAGAACTGACATCATTTCATTTTTCACACCTGCATGTTTCCCAAACATCTTATCTGATTTGCGTCAGACTTTCCAGTAAAATTCTATCCTGGTGTATAGTCACACCTGTGAATTTCTGGTGGATTGAATTACTTTTGGCAAAGTTGGAAGTGGGAGTTGTTTAAAATTGAGCTGATAAAAGAAACCTGGCTTTAACCTTAACCATAATCTATAAAGTTGACTAATACACTGCTGCAGGTCAGTTGAAATGTAAATGCAATTCACTGCTTTGATTCAAAGTAAAACTAAGTATTAGAAAGCAATGTTAGAATAACTAAATTTGTTTTATATTCTGGAAACTAACTGAAGTACTTTTTCCCCCTCAGTGTTCACTTTTGCACTCCACCCTTTCAGAATTAAACACATTAACAGTTAAAGCTGGTTAATGGATGTGCAGTCGGGGTATGATTCATTGTATTTTCTCTGTATCAACACACCCACACCAGGTGTCTCAGATAATAGACTGGGAAACTTAGTAGTGTTGAGGATTTCCTGTCTGCAGATGTGCCAATTACGATGCTGATTGAAAAAAGTCAGCTTGTAGAGTTACTTAGAAATTAGCCTCTACAGTTAACTAGTTGTGGTCTGAATCATAGAAAACATTTCATTGTTGAATGTTTACATACACAGAGTGGCACAACCATCCTAGAATTTTATTCATTACATTAAGTAATAGAAAATATATTCTTTTATAGTGTTAACATTGGGAGAGGAACCTCTCTTGGTAAATAAACTGGCTACCTATTTATTAAGGAAAATTTGATAGCACTGTTCATGAAGTTTATCCTCTTTGCTAAAAATGTATAATTTGCAAATGTATAGAACAGGATTTCCACTGTCCTAGATATTCATTTGCCACTCCTGCTAGAGCTGTTTTTTTGAAATTGTTCAACTTTTCCACTTGTATGGTTCAAGTCACCAAAATGTGGTCTATATTATGCCCCAAACAGTTTTAAATCTGGTTGAGCTGAACCAGGTTTTTAAACCAGTTAGAATATTTGGGAAAATTGTCCTAGTGTAGACAGCAGGTCCTGTAGAACTCCTAGAATTGTATGCAGTGTGGTGTCTGTCCCAGGATATTAGAGAGGCAAGGTGGGTGAGGTAATACCTTTTTATCTTTGTTTTATTGGACAAACTTCTGTTGGGTGACCGAGACAAGCTTTCTTTCAGGTCTCTGTGTGGCTCAAAATCTTCTCTCTCTCACCCAACAGAAGTTGGTCCAATAAAAGATAGTACCTCACCCACCTGGTCTCACTTCCACAATGTCATTTAAAGGCTTCAACGCAAAATCTTTGCCTGCAGGCCTCAAATGGGACTACATTACATTGCTGAATTGATCCATTAAGGACTTTCAATGAAATGGAAGATTAATCTTCTACCTGTGTTGGCAATTATATAGAGCTCATCATCATAGTATCTGAACATCCATCAAAAGACTGTTGTTTCAGAAGAATTCCCATGAGCTCAGAAGACAATGGATCTCTACTGAAAAGACAGTTTTTTGAAATCTGCTATGGTATTATGCAAATAACTTTTTCATGTTGTTATATATCACCTTTTCTTCCTGAAAGACTTCAAAGCACTTGCACCATATGGGCCTGATTCATCACTGCTTTGTGCCTTAGATAGTAATTTACAGTTGTACCACCTGAGTGTAAAATGCTGCCAAATCAAAAGGTAAATGATTTACATCTACTATATACATGCATAAATGAAGATCCAAGGTGAAAAGCTCTGGAGAATTGGATCCTACATGTTGAGATCACTTCACCAGCCACTGAAATGCTGTAACCTGTGGGATGAATTCAGCAGCTCTTTAGCAGCACACAGCAACATTTCATAACCATTTATAACAGGAAGTGAAGAATAATGTATCTATTTGAAATTGCAAGGGGAATTTAAGAAGGCAGAACATATTGCTCAAACTGGAATAACACCCCAACTTCTGTGAAAAATGTTATGAAATCGAGGATAACACCCCAACTTCTGTGAAAAATGTTATGAAATATTTCATTACTGCAAATCTTGGTGGGAGCTAATAATCATGTGGGTCAGCTACACCAGATGTGTTTATAAAAGATAAAAACACTTTCTTCCAAATTTATGGTTCCTGTTTAGGAAGCTGGACTGTAGAGTGGTTGGGCCTCAGTTCAGACTGGTAAAGAGATAATATTTTTGTATGCCTCCCTCTCCCTTTTCAAAAATAAACCACCATATGTTGTTAAAGCTTGATATAAAAAAACTCTCAACGTAGACATCTTTATACTATTCAGAATTGTGAATTAAACATTCAACAGAAGAAAGGAACTCTTGAGTTAAAGAGCTGCTAGTCCAGCTTTAACTCACTGTTGTATTGGCCTTATGACAGTTGATGTATTATCATGCTACAGCACCTAGGTGCAACAGGGTAAGTTAAGGACCCTGGCAATTATTTATTTGCCTCTGTTAGTCAGAGCTTTAACAATATTTGAACATATATTTTTGTGGATTAATAGTTGTATGTCAAATTCTGCCTTCCTAAATTCCCCCTGTAACTTCTGTTGGAGATACTAATATTCACTTCCTGTTCTGAAATATTTTTTGTTCCTGTATGCTGCTGAAGAGCTTCCGTGTTCCACCCCAGAGATGGCTGTAGCATGAGATACCTCCTGCTAATAGGTGAGGTCAACAGAAGAGTCCAGCATGTGTGTATGTAGATCACTGAGTCTCTGGCACTTGGCTAGACCTGTGAGTTTATGTGGAAGGCGCTCAGATAATAGGGTGATATGTGCCAGTATAAAACCCTGCGATGGGCAAGATAGGCTCAGAGTGGAAGAGAGAAGACCAGAGAAAGAAGAACCAAACAGCTTTAGTTTTAAAGATGCAGGGGGAGATTGTATTGAGTCCTCTTGGCCATTCAAATTAATGTTGTGATGCCAACATGTTAAGAAACAGCTCTCTTGAAATGTCTGCATTAATCAATGACACATGTGGCATTCAATGTACATTACTCCCCAACCCTACCAACAATCACCACAAAATATATCCTTCCCCTTTCACAGCATCTTATGGAGATTCCTCCATGAGGCTCCATTGTCTTGGGGCTGCTCCTTGCACCCACAGTGATGGTGGGTGATTTTTCCAGCCTCTAGCTACGAGCTAGTTGGTCAGGTCAAGAGTGGTTCCTTTCTGGTAGAGGGCTGGGTGGTTGGTTGGGGAAATGGATTTCTGAAGTGCATAGTCTGTTTGTGACCTCTCTTAATTGAGGGACTTGGGGAACCTCTAGTGGGAGGGTAGGTTACTCCTGCCTGGTGGTGGTCTAGCGGAGTGGGCTTTCCTTGGCTAGTAGTGTTGCAGGGTAGAGGAAACAGGGCTCCATATTCTTTCCCAGTACTAGCTCTTCAAACTCCGTCATGGAGCCACTGGCAAAGCGAGG
This sequence comes from Lepidochelys kempii, assembly GCF_965140285.1. NCBI lineage: Eukaryota > Metazoa > Chordata > Testudines > Cheloniidae > Lepidochelys > Lepidochelys kempii. The sequence continues at coordinate 16,662,678 of NC_136394.1, read as the reverse complement.
GCCAGTGCCTGCAAGACACTTAACTCACTGTAACAACATCTTTGCCCCATCTCCTCCCTTTTGATCTTTACTGTAGGAGCCATTGAGGGAGGAGGAGCTATGCTGTGCAATCTCTGTGCACCCACTGAAGTGATGGTTGGGTGAGATTCTCTTTCATGCACTCAAAGGCCTGTTTTCTCACCAGGGGGCTTGCATAAATCCACCTAGTTCATTAGCAACTTTGGTGAAATGTTAGGACAAGGTTTTATCTATCTCCTTTGAATCTGTTGGAAAGTGCTATGGAGTGGCTCCTGCCAACACACAAATGAAAGTGTATGCCTTGAGTTCCAATCCATCGATAAAGACAAACTGACTTTATGGAATACCCCAAAATTATTTTCATAGCCAAGCAGGGTGGTGTTCTGGTAAACTGCTGATGCAAAATGAGAAGCATAGACAGAACCAGCACCAAGAGCAGTGGGAGATTTACAGGTTAGCCACACACAAGAGAGCATTGGCTCCCAGATGGATGCAGTGGAGCAAGCATTTTCGAGTCACTGCTTGCTGTTATGTTTGCACTTACCCCGCACTGGGATATGGGCACCATGTCTTTGAAATAAAATCACCTTTACTGTAAAAATAATGTATGCCTTAAGCTCTTTGTAAAACTGAAAAGGTATCCAATTGTCCTTGTTATATATGCTCTTCAAGCATTATGCCTTATGACTCTGGGCACCAGGTAATCTCTTTCCTAGTGTGTATGACTGAAGAAAGATCATTGGCTTTTCTTATTAAGAAAGGACTAAGTGTGCCTGAATTGTTTTTATAGCAGCTTTCTTCAAACCTTACAACCACATCAGTTTGGATTAACCAAGAAAACAAATTTTGCTTTGGAGCTTTCCTTTGATACTTCCCATATGTGGAAGTAATGCCCTGATCTCCTCTGGGTATAACCCTGCCAAGCCCCTGTGCAAAAGGGATGATCTTGAGAATCCTCTTCAGGGACTAGGCTAGCCATTGGATTCTTAACCTTTGAACTATTTAGTGGGAAATAATGGATCTCTGTTAATCTCAGAAAACGGTTACCTCTAATGTGCTGTAGTTTGCTGAGAGCCTGGATATTTTGTTCTGAATTCCCATTACATTTTGTTTGTTTATTTTAATTCCTAAATCTCCCAGCAGGATGTGATTTCAACATTCTCCTGCTGGAAAGTTGTGTCACTTCTATTAAATGTTAGCCAGAGATGAAGTCTTTCTGGGGTTTTCCCAAGGCCCCATTGCAGTGACATGCAACTAGACTTTCTTAGACAGAATTGTTCTTAACATGACATTTATTTATTGTTGTCTGGTGTGAGAAGGAATTGGCTGATGCTAGATGTGCTGCATTTTGTTTTTCCTTTGGTTAATATGAGGGATCTGAATTTTGTTACATGCTACTTACATTTATCATCATGTGGCTGCCGCAATTGCTTCTTAGTGTTTTGTCAAACCTAGGAACCGAGTGTAATTTACACTTTGATCTGTGTGTGTGTGTTGAGTGCATTTTTGAACAGCTAAGATGTGAGTTGATGAGCAGTCCCCCTTTGCAATTTCCAGATTCATAGAATCTCAGAAATAAAGGACTGGAAGGGACCTCAAGAGGTCATCTAGGCCAGTCCCCTATGCTGAGGCAGGCCCAGATAAACCTAGACCATCCCTGATAGGTGTTTATCCAACCTGTTCTTAAAAAAATCTTCAGTGATGGGGATTCCACAACCTCCCTTGGAAGATTATTCCAGAGTTTAACTACCCTTATAGTTAGAAAGGTTTCTCTAACATCTAGCCTAAAACTCCCTTACTGCAGATTAAGCCCATTACATCTTGTCCTACCTTCAGTGGACATGGAGAACAATTATCACTGCCCTCTTTGTAATAGCCCTTAACATATTTGAAAACTGTATCCAGTTCCTTCTCCTCAGTCATCTTTTCTCAAGACTAAACATGCCCAGTTCTTTTAACCTTTCCTAAGAGATCAGGTTTTCTAAATCGTTTTTGTTGTTGTTTGTTGCTTTCCTCTGATCTGGTATCTCTCCAATTTATCTACATCTTTCCTAAAGTGTGGCATCCAGTATTTAAGTTGAAGCCTCCAGTGCCAACTAGAGTGGGACAGTTACCTCAGGTGTCTTTACAAATGACACTCTTATTAATACACCCCAGAATATTAGCCTTTTCTTGATTGCATCATATTGTTGATTCCTATTCATTTTGTGATCCACAATAACTATCTGATACTTTTCAGCAGTCCTACGACCTTTCCAGGTATTCCCCATTTTGTAGCTGTGCATTTGATTTTTTCCTTCTTACGTAAAGTACTTTGCACTTGTCTTTATTGAATTTCACCTTGGTGATTTCAGATCAACTCTCCAATTTGTCAAAGTCGTCTTGAATTCTGATCCTGTCCTCCAGAGTGCTTGTAACCCCTCCCAGAAGGGAGTCATCTGCAGATTTTCTAAGCATACTCTGTACTGCATTATCCAAGTCATTAATGTCATCCATACATTCATGACTTGGATGTCAGTGTGAAGACACTGTTTGGTGGAAAATGCTCCAAAGTAATTCCATGCCATCATTATAACTAATGCTACATTTCCTTCAAAGTTCTTATGAGTAAACAAAGGAGTCTGTTCTCCTTACCATGGTGAAGATAGAAGCTTGTGACTACCATTAATAGTGATCAGTCAGAGCATTGCTTTATATGAATATCAGAGCCAGCCTTTATGGACACACAGTCCTTGGTCATTGCCCCCTTAAATTGGGAGACTTAGGAAAATCTCCATTGTCTTTTTATTTATTTTTTTATTTTAACCCTGCAAGGGCCTTAAATTTCAAACGTATGTAAACAACTCTCTAGGTCTGCTTGTTAGTGATTTTATTGCTAAAGATCACAGGCTATCCACTCAGTTATACAGTTACCCAGCACTCCAGTGTCCAGCAGAACCAAAGCCATAGGTGCTTTGATTTTTGTTGTTGGGTTTGGCCAGACAGTAGATTACTTTTGTTGGCACGAGGAGAGCAGCAAGCTCCTTAACAGCTGCTGAGCTAGTTCCTGTGCTGAACAGCTAATATCAGCTTCCCCAGAAGCAGGGGTCGTTCAATACCACAAGAAACTGTATGGCGTAGCAAACTAAGCATGTGGCTATAATCATAGCTCTGACACAGACTCTGTGGCCTTTGCCAAGTCACACAAGCAGAGCTGACAAGAACTTGCAGGTCTCCATGGGTGAGGTTTTCAAAAGTGCCTTTGAAACATGAGTGCTTTCGTTGGGATGTGCTCCTAAATCATTTAGGTGCTTTGGAAATCTGATGCACGATCAATATTTTTTACTATTTTCTCCCCTTTCAAATGTCAGTTATCGCCAGCTGCCTCTCCTTGGGCATTATTGGCTACTTTGTTGTAGGCATTATAGTAGATGAAGGGGTTTGAAGGAGGAGGGGGTAGTGGCCTTAAAAATCAATTCAGGGAGGGTGGTCCATGCATTAAGGGACCGTGTGGAAGAAAATGCAAGCTGCGGGAGAAGCAGACGAATGAGGGATCAAGACAGGCATCACTGGTTGAGTAGAAGGTTAATGTAATGAGACCATAGCAGGTGAGCAGTGAGGGACGTGGTTGTGAAGGAGCAGTTAAACTTGGTGTATATGCCAGAAAACCATCTTGCTAGCCCTCCTCAAAATCCTCTGGCCGGTCCTATGCATAGTGGTGTGTGATCATGGTAGATGGGATTCCTTTACTGCAGAAATGCTTGGTGCAGTCCCTGGTGTGAAACTCTTAACGAAATGGTAGTGGGCGGATTCATTCCAATTTCCAAGGAAGTGATAAAGGAGCTATTATAAAGTCCTACTGAGGTGATATAAACTACCCCCAGGAAATCTTCAATGAACAGACCACTGCAGGATTACCCACAGACCTGTGTTGTGATTTTTTTTCCTGTTTGTGCCCGTTGCTATGGCTTCTCCTGACTGTAGTTGGAGGTACTGTTGACATATGATGGTGCCATAGGCACCAACTCCATGGATGCTAAAAAAAAATAGTGGTCCCAGAGGGGAATATGTGGTTTACCAGCAGCCCAACAGATCAGCGCCTCCCATCCACCAGCAGCCCCACCTATCAGCTCCTCCCACTCCATCCCAGCATCTCCTGCCACGATCAGCTGTTCAGTGGCATGCAGGAGGTGCGGGGTGGGGAGGGGAAGGAGTGGGGACAGGGAGAGGTGGAGCAGGGGGTAAGGACTTGGGAGAAGGGGTGGGGCGGGGTCTGGGGGGGAGGTTGAGCACCCCCCAGGAACCGAGGAAGTTGGCACCTATGGATGGTACACCTGGGCTGCCTGTAGGCTCATGACCAGTGCTGCATGGATCTGATTGTGTCTGAGGAAAGTTCACTCTAAGAGCTGCTCACTGGGAGACCTCATGTAGGCTCTGGTGGCTACATTTAGTGTATGACTGACCTGGTGTTGGCCCCAGAGGGGAATATGTGGTTTACCTGTTGATTTCATTAGCATAGTTGACTGACAAGTTCCTTCAGGAGCCACTCTGCCAAAGCTTACCTAAAACATTATTTTCTGTACAGACAGCAGGGGAATAGGGACAGGGATAAATCTAGTTTTCAGGGAGACATGATTACCCTATTTGTTTATTAAAAGTGCTGTTGTCATTCACAATTATTGAAGGGTTGGGTGGGATCATGGCGGGCAAAGGTCAATTAACCATTGTTTGAAGGTGGAACAGGCATCTGTATCTTTCTTTTTCTAGGACGGTGGCATAATATGTTGCAGTTCTGATTTAAAAAAACAAAAAAAACAAAAACCAAACCACAGCCAGCCCTGTGCCCTATATGCTTTCAGAGACTCCTTGTTTTTCAGAGTTCAAGGCGGTGGTCATCTTTAGTGTTTGGAACTGTGATTAAAAGCATGTGTGCTGACTTGTCGGAGAGGCCATTTCTCTGCTTTGATTGGTGGGTTTTGGAGTGTGCTTAGGTTTCTCTTTCTGGGAAGAAGCTGTAAACTGATACTTTCCTAAAACTGTACTTTAAAAAAAGTTGAAACAACCTTGAGAACTTAAGAGTAATTTATCAAAAACAATTAGCCTTACTACCTAAAGTTAGGAAGACATGTTAGCAACTGCTTTAATATTGCAGATAGGTGAATGTGGGAAAATGTTAGGGCTCCCTAAATTTGGGATTAGAATTAACCGAGCTACTTGGCTGCATGTGAGAGAATTCATGAGCCAAAGGCTAATACAGTTGATCTGAAGTAAGATTAGTAAATGTAATTCTAGTTTGTGAATGTGAGCCACCGGGGCTGAAAGCCAATACAAATTCATTCTAGTTGAATATTTTATTACTGCTTTCATAACTGCACTTGGGCAATGTAGTTGGGCGTGGGAGTTTCTGAAAGACCAGCAAAGCACACTTTATGTAATTCTTTAGTTGTTAATACAAAATACACATGTTAAAATAGATTGGAATTGAAAAGCTAAGTGCAGATTTGATAAACTCTGTGTTGTGTTTTGTCACAGTGCCTCAAACTAATCTATTGATGAGATTAGGAGTTGGGTGGTTGTATTTTTTTTAAATGTCTGTTGCGTGCTAAGCTTTCTTTTGGCTTTGCCTGGGCAGGAAAAAGGGGAAACTAGAAAACCCCATTAGCTGTCCATTTTCAGAATATCCAGGCTTTACTCTCAGTACACAAAGAAATACAACGGTAGGAAGTTGTTTCACATCCGAGCCAAGATAAGGTCCTGGAGGTTTATTATTTTTGTTGCCTGATAGCATCGGGACTGTGGAGCAAGGGGCAGAGAAGGAACAGCAGATCAACATCCCATGGGGACAACAGAAGGGAAGACAGACAGATAGCCAAGTGCCGACAGCTTCAGTCAGTACTCCCAGAGGAAGTGTTGGTTTCACCAGATGAAATTAATACACAGAAGTCCTTACTGAGGCATTCAGATGTGACATTGTTTTGGGGGGCCTGGTGATATGGCAGATGTGTAAAGCAGTGAATCATATGTTTACATATAATTAGGTCTGCATTGACAAGCCAGGTTTTCCTTTTGTTTAATAATTTCCTACATTAACATCAAAGACCTTGTTTTTTATAATGCAAACACATTTCCCTTTTTGTTTTGCTTTGCGTTAACATCAAACACGAAACCCACACAAAGAGCACATACTCCTGTTCCCTTCCTTTGTAGCCTCCAAAAATGGATACAACTTTAATAGGAGAAGGAAACTTTCCTCATTTTGATTTCTTCTGCTAATTTATCCTATGTGATCACGTTTGCCTTTGCAAGCTCTGCTGATACTGGATAACTTGATTCTGCATGTTACCTTTGCAATAATTTATTATTTGTATTACAGTAGAGCTTAGGAACACCCATCAAGGATCAGGGCCTGTTGTGCTAGGCACTGTACAGACTGCTCAGTGGAATGTTGTCAAGCTTTTGATTGACAAGTAGGGTACTTTCTGCGGTATTTTGCCATTTAGATTCCAGGCCATATGCATATTTTATTGGTTATATAACTTAAAGGAACACCATCAACTTAAATGTGTTCCAAGATGAAAACTTTGTAAAAAAAGAAGCTGTTATAAAACTTAGGGCCAATAGAAACATTGTCACAAATTTAAAAAAAAAATTGCAGGGAAACCAGTTGTCTTAAAATACACAAACATTCCCGTATAATATGTGAGACCCAAACATTATATCACTAGTAACTTGAAAGTGAAGTTAATTTTGCTGATTTTCTTCATTATCTAAGGTGAAAGAGAAATGAAAGGGTAAACAAGGATTGTCAAGGGAGGGTGGTGGAGGAGGAATAGGATTGTTAAGGGTTCTTTCGCTTTGCGTGAATGCTAATTTTCTGAGAAGATGACACTTCAGTTATAAACAATGTGTTGATAACTGCATTTAATATGTAACATTAAACCTTCTGGCTTCTGCATATAATGCAATGGTCTTATCGTTTTGTTATGGGATAACTTTCTTGAAAATGATGTAAACTAAGGTACTTATAATGGTATTTTCCTTTCACAAAGAGAAATTCATGTCAATAATTTCCACTGAGAGCTTTACACAATCACAGTTTTTTGTTTTCCTTCTTGTTAGGTTATTGAATAGCACCAAGTTCTTGGAAATCTTTGATGGAGAATGACAGGGTTTTTTTTTTATTAAAGCTGATGAAGAAATATTTTTAATATAAGTTTCTTCATTTCCTTAAGGCCGAGCACCTGACACTAAAACTCTGAATTTGGAGACAATTGGGGTGAAAATTAACTCTGAAACTGGAAAGATCATTGTTGATGCCAGCGAAGCTACTTCTGTTCCTCACATATATGCAATTGGAGACATTACAGAGGTACAATGTCTACATAAACTATTTTACAATAACAGGAAGCTGAACTTTGTTCCTGACTTATAACTAGTGACCAGATGTCATCATGCTTTAACATATATATAGTGTTTTGGTCTTTTTTCACTTTGTACAATGTTATGCCAGCCACCTGGATCAGTAATTTCCTTAACCAAAATCTTGTGAAGTATCTCTGTATGAGATTATTGCTGATGATTATCAGGAAATGCATTACTAGGCAGAAGTTAATAATCTTTAATATTGTTTTATCCCTTCAAATAAATGTCTTCATGCAGTCCCTGAATGTTGAGTTAAAATATACATAACTACTAGAGCTGAATGAATAAGTCTCAATATGTCTATGGAATGACCGTGAAAATTTCAGTGAATATTTGATTTTTTGGGGTTTTTTTTAGTTTTATTAGTTAATTGTGATTGGTCACGTGACACTTTCTCTTCCCTGATATGGAACGCTTCTGGCACAAGAATCAGCATCTCCGAATTTTAAAATTTGATTGCCCCAAATATTCATGCATGTGGTTCTGCTTCTCTGTGAACATTCATGCCACGTAAAACTCAATTGCTCAGAAGTTCATGGCAAGAGAACATAAAAGGGGGACAAGCATTCTTGAAGCTCATTCAGTAATTAGTCAAACAAAATGAGCAAAACAAATAGTCACAGATTCTTGCAGCATTAACTCAATTCTAATAATAATCTACAAAATGTGCTATGACAACAGTTTCTTGCACCTGTCAGAATGTACTTCGAGGCACAAGGCCAGATGTTTTCAGTCATGTAAAAACTCAGTGTCCAGTATAAACTGAGCATCTAGAAATGAGTTGTCTTCATAAAATGTTTAATTGTGTATGTCTGCATTATAAGCTTCACAGTTATAGCAAGTCCTCTCACCAGTAAATCAGATTGCTTTGATTCCCAAAGCACATCTTATAAATATTTGAGATAGCCAATACGTGTAATATATGGGCCTGGTCTTGCAAGGTACAGCTTTCCATCCACTACCACTGAAGTTAGTAGCAGTTGAGTGCATCAGTGCTTTTCAGAATTGGTCCTTATATACTTGAGACATCTTTTTTTCAAAAAGGTTTAAATACTGTGATGACATCCATGGGGTATATACAGTAAAAACTGAAAGATCTTTAAACGATTTGTGACTCTGCCACATTTAAAGAATACAGTTGTCCCAACGCTTCCAAGAGGTATGGTAGGTTACAGAATGTCCTGAGAATAGTCGTCCACATTCCTAACTAGGACTCTGGAACCAGAGAGACATCTCATAACTCTACCTCTCCACCTTTGACCTCTTCCCCTCCATCTAAGCTCACATCTCTTCCTGTTTGTGTCTTTCTGATGTCTTCTCTGGGATGACCTGTTACTTCCTTCAAACTGTCAAAACTGAACTATTCCTTTCCTCCTACACCCTCTCCCCTCCCCCTTTCTCCATCATTGTTGACAACTTCATTATCATTCCCCACCACTCAGACTCTCACCTTTAGGGGTTATCTTTGATTTCTCAGACCCAGACTCTCACCATATCTTATCAGTTCTCCCTCTGTGACATCTCTAGAAGTTCACCCCTTCCACTCAGTACCTCTTTCAAATCCCTGGTTCATGCCATAGTTGTCTCTCCTGACCTTCTGATTCCTCTCCGCCATACACACACACACATGCTCCAAATGTATTCTGGGTTGGGGGGGTTTTTTTGGGCCTCCTTCCTCTGAACAGTCAGGGATGGCCACAGCTGGAGATGGGACACTGGACGGGATGTGCCTGTGCTCTGAGGTGGTACTGAGAGCTCTCTCTCTCTCTCTCTCAGCTGGCTGGTTTTTGTTCAGATGCTCAGGATAGTGCTGGGAAAGAATTTTCTTCCAGGTCAGCTTGGCATTGGCCAGGGTGTGCGGGGGATCGCCTTTCTTTGCAGAGTGATGCGCAAGTCGCTTGCCAGGATCATCTGGGTATATCTCACTTAATCAGTGCCCTGCCATTGGTCCCTCCTATTCGCTGCCTGTGGCACACAATAGTTTAGTCTCCTGAGGGCTGTGTAATACTTTGGTCAACTTTCGGTTGTTGGGTTTCATGTGTGGCCATACAGGTGGTAGTTTCAGAGTAACAGCCGTGTTAGTCTGTATTCGCAAAAAGAAAAGGAGTACTTGTGGCACCTTAGAGACTAACCATACGCAGGAGGTCAGACTAAATGATTGGATGATCCCTTCTGGCCTTAACCTCTGTGGTTTTAACCTTTCTTTTCTTGAATCTCTCCAATTCAGAAGCTAGAGGCAGTGTAGGTAGAGCACTGGACTGGGACTCAGAAAACTGGGTTCTGTTCACGATGCTGCTGCTGATCTGCAGTATGACCTTGGGCAAACCACTTCAACTATCTCTGCTTCGCTCCCCTTCCACACATTGTTTCTTTCCCATGTGACTTACCCTGCTGGGCTGGGTGCTTCTCCCCTTTTCCTGTATCTTCGTCTCACTGTTCAAAAATGTCAGCACTTAAAAGCTTCATTCATGTTCTACTGTGACTCATGTTCTCTCTTGTCCCTCCTTTTCCTATTCTGATGCTGTGTGTCTCATTTAGGTTGTAAGCTCTTCAGGGACTCTGAACTAACAATGGTACTCTCATTTTTACACTGTGCCATGCCCACTGTGGGATGACCACTCTGGAAATTTAATCAGTGTTCTCTAGATATGCTCAGTTAAGCTCATATTTATGTACCTCTCTATACAGTCTCAGTGCTTTCATTTAAGTAGCTCCCTATAACCCAAGACATAAGAGGGTATGTTGTTCACAGAGTCATAGAATTTAAGGCCAGAAGGGACCGTTATGATCATCTAGTCTGACCTCCAGCGTAACACAAGCCAGAGAATTTCATCCAATATTGAAGTGCGTTTCTATGCTCAAATTAAGTGATATAATCATTTTACGTGAATACCAAATTGTTTGTTAAAGGATTCATTTAGATCATTGAAAACTGGCAATGCTGTCAGTGAAGTGAAACTCCCAACTTAGCTGAATTTCTCTAGCAGATCAAATATCAGGTTTGAAATCACCAGACACTCTAAAACCACTGGTTCGCAACACACCAGGGTCAGCTCAGCCCTTCAGCATATACTAATTGAGAACCATGTATTTTTGTGTGTGTGTGTGTGTATCCTTTGGATAAGACCTTTTAAAAGAAGGAAAAAAGCCCTGCCAAAGTCCTTCTTGCTATATGTGGATATCAGTGATTTCCCCCCATCCTGCCCATAAAGGTAGGGTTTGCCACAGGATCCTTGGCCAGCATTGCCCCTCCCTCTGCTTTTGTACAGGGTCTTGCACACTGGTTTTCCACCAGTCTGCTCCCCCCAAACGTAGTTGGCAGCATTTCAGTGCCACTGTAAGTGCATAACTTGTGACATGCATTAGGGTCCTTTGTGATGCAGGGTGCATTTGACAGCTGTTATCTCTTAAAAGTCACTCTTGGCCCTCATTTCCCAAACTCATGTTGCATAGACACTAACTTGCTATTAAATATTAAGAGTTCAATGGGGAAGTTTATCCACAAATTAAACCCCACTTACCTCTTCAGAATGAGTATTGTCACTTTTAAGAGACGTACCTGGCTGGTGCAAATGTAGAATTGTGTGCATGGTTGTGCTCTTGTTTGGAAAATTAGACCATAAATTCATCTGAACTATTCACTTGTATAAACTTCCCAGGGGTGCATCCAGTGCTTTTGAAAAGGTCTCAGAACCCTTTAAGTGAATAGTGGTTTTGTTTGGGGGGTTTTTTAACTGACAAATGAAATCTCATTAGTTTCTTCATTATCAGTAATCGTGAGGGGTTGAGGCAGTAGATTTTGTCTGAGCTGGCAAATATATGTGACAGTTTTGCAAGTCTGGTATAAATTTTATGCTTGTTAAAATCCTCTCTCCCATAGCATTCTTGCTGAAGAAGCATAGTACATGCACCAGAGAAGTGTTGTTATAATGATATTTAACATACGTAGGAGCCACTGTAAATCCGCTTCTTCAAAGGGTGTTGTAGCAACTGTAATGGTGGAAGGTACTGTATGTTGCTTTGCTAGGGTGTTCTGAACAGAAATAAGACCAAAAAACTGAGTCGTGTTAGAACAAATATACAGCACTTCAAAGCTTCTAAAATTCTCCTAGGAGGCCTTAAATGTTTAATATGTTGAAAGGATTCTTATGAACAATTCAAATCAATGATAATCAACTGAGTAGTTGTACACATGACTGCAAAGTGAGTGTTGACTTCAAATATTTACCAGAGAAGGTCTTAAAGCTGCTGTTTTATGAGAAATTGTTCTTTATCTGCATGGATGTTTTAGTAATTAGTTGGGTTTTGTGGAATGCATGGCAGTGCTTTCACAATTTTATCTCTCGTTCCAATCTTCTATTCATTTCTGGAATGCCAAAACAACATCTGTATTTCCTGCTACAGAAATGATTGGCAGACATTTTTCAGGCAAATGTATGTAAGAAAAAACAAATGGCAAACTTCATCTGGTAAATGACATTTACAGATCTTGGAAGCGAAAATGCTTTGTTTGAAAAGCCATTATTTGATGGATCTTTTTAAACAACAAAAAAAGCATAGGTTTGCAGTTCCATGATTTGTCATGGGTTGTGGAGAAAAATAGGCTAGTTTTCATTGACCTATGAAGCATGTGTATCAGGTACAGTATACATAAGTGCTTACAATACTAAATTGTTTGGATTTGACTTTTGGTATGGAAATCTATGACTCCATCACTACTCAGTGAGTATTAACATAGAGAATCCAAGTATAAAGGAGGTGCAATGGATGGTGGAGGAGACAATAAAATCCAAGGAAAACTACAAGAAAATTTGCAGTTCAGCTGATATTCGCATGTGCGCAGAAGTGATTCACAGTTAATACTATATACATAGAAATCTTATGGATAAGCTGGGAGAAGGGAATTAATCGAAGTGTCATTAGATGCCCCAAGTGTTTTACAATAGTCAATAAAAGTTTGAAAAGCTTGGGTGGGTAGAGTGGGAAATCTTGGTTTTGATATTTGCTGAATCCCATTTCTAAGGTAGTGGTTAGTTGGAATACTAGGAAGGAAACAGTTAGGTTGCAAAAGTATTGGGGCAGCCACCTAATGGCTTTGAGTGAATCTGAGAAGTATGACATCTAGATGGGACCTAAATCCACCAGCCATGGTCCTTTATAAAACATCAGCGCTACCTCTCAAAAAATCTTCCAGCTGCTGCCTCTTCACTTCCTCACATAATTTCTCCACTTAGCTTCTTGATCTCTTTCCCACTCTTTCTTCTCAGGGGCGCCCTGAATTGACGCCTACGGCGATGGCTGCAGGAAAGTTGCTGGCTCAACGTCTGTTTGGCCAGTCTTCAGAACTGATGGATTATGACAATGTGAGTTGTTACTTTTTTTTTTTTTTTTCAGTATTGTTTATAATGGTTAAAAACAAAACCCAACACCCTAGTAAATAGACAAGAATCATTTTTTCTAATTTGGGATCCAGCTTTTCAGACTGGGTGCACTGAAACTAGAATTCTTCTCGCTGTTGCAAAAGTCTCCTTATCAAATCACATATTTTTGTAGTTGCTAAATGCCTAGTGAGTGTCTTTCATCATATGGTTCGACTGTAACATTTGGGGTTGTTTTATGATGTGCCAGGTACCCACTACAGTTTTCACTCCTCTGGAATACGGTTGTGTAGGACTGTCAGAAGAAAAGGCAGTGGAACATTATGGACTGGATAACTTAGAGGTATTAAAATTTTTAATTGTTTAACTAGGACTTAGTTTCAGCATGGAGAGATGGGAACTTTTACCTGTGGAAACTATGGTAACAAGTAAAAGTGATTTTTGTGCAGCCATTGGTCTAGATCCCCAAGCCACTACTCCACATGGTTAGGAAGATTGAACGTAACTGCTCCAGAGACACCAAGGACCTCAATTTCAAAAGCAGGTGGTGTAACACGTAACTTGGGAAACCAAATTACTATTTTAATGAGTGATAAGTTACAGCCATCATTAAATGAAACTGCTACATCCCATTTGAGTCTTCAAAATTAGCTGCCCAGCTGCCTTATTCACCTAAAGGTTTCTGACGTCCCCTAGAACTTTCAGGTAAACAGATTTCTACTATAGTTCCATTTGTTTGATTGAAAATACACTGGTCTGGTATACTTATGCACTGCACGCTGATGAATAAAATTGCTTCAGGAATACATTCACCATCCACACAAGCCATGATGAGTTGCGATGCACCATTGCTGGTGAGGAAGTTCAGAATCATTGTTTCTATTCAACTGCTGCACTGTTATAACAAATCATGATTCCAGTTAGCCACTTTGCAAAAGAAATGTAGGGGTCTCTTTATTCAGTCTTCAAAGAAAGGTCATCTAGGTGTAACGCTTTATATTGTGGAAATGGAAATTGTAATAATTGGCAACTTCCTAGTTCATGTGCAGTCAGTTACTGATACATTCTTGGTTACCTTGATACTCAATTTATGCTTTGAAATCAACATTAGGCTTTAGTGCTTTTATCACTTCTACTGTAATTCATTGCTTTCTGGGTCTTAACACCACCTGAAGGACCATAAATGGCAACAAAGCAATTGTTCTTTCCAAGCAGTTGATTTTTTGCATACAGCATTTGGCTTAGCTATGGCTATAGGTGAACCTCATTATACTGCAAGAAAGAGATTGGTTGATTTAAAAAATTGTTTACTGGACAGTCTGGAAAAATTACCCTTTCAATTTCCCCTGCAGTACATGATTACAGATATGAAGAGCTTACAGTTTTTCATATGCTCAAAAACTTAGGAATTCCCTCACCTTTTGGTCAAAAGAGGTCTGAATCAAATTAAGATCAGATGATTATTTTGAATTCAGGACACTAGAAATGAGTAATCTGACTTTTTTCATATATAGAGAGAGATATATCCTGTATAAATAGCTGAGCTTTCCGTGAAAAAGATTTTTTCTGCTCTTGGTCTTGCTTTCCATGTGTACTTTTTATCACAGTAACTGCATATCTTGTAAGCTTTAAAAAGAAATCTAGCCCACTAATTAATGCTGTTATAAAAACCAATCTTGGTCTATTTTTCTGTTTATACAGCACTAGTGTATAGTACCAATTGTGTACAATAATAATAATCATGAAGTTATCATGTCAAATGTCTGGTAGTTATAGAAATATATATTCTAACAAGGAATCTTAATATTCATTTTTCCCAATCAGGTATACCATGCATATTATACACCTTTGGAATTTACAGTGGCTGAAAGAGAGACAACTCAGTGTTACATAAAAGTAAGCATTCAGAACTTTTAACTTTTATTAAAACAAGTGATATGGTCTATATTTTGCTTTAGGAACAAAAAGCATTTGTCAGATTGCTGAAAAACTTTCTCAAAATTGATGGGTTCTTTTCCCAATCATCAACCATTTTTCTCTAGCCACAGTCTCACACTTTTGATATTCCTCACATAACACTTTACATCGTCAAAGCACTTGACGAGGAGTTAGCAGTTCTCACTGCTGATAGAGTGCTCCACAGACAACACATTCAGTTCTTAGGGAATTTCTGAATATTTATTCAGATCAGGATATTATTGTGCCGCCTTTTTTCTTTAAGACAAGGGAGGCAGTTCTTCATCAGCTAAATGTAATCTTTGAATTGTCGTCCCATTTGTCCTTATAAAACAAGCCACAAAGGCCTCCCTGTTTTACACCAGAGCTTCAGACCTGAAGCAAATCTCATTTTTTGGAACAGTTCATTTACTCTGATTGTAAGGTTTGCAGGCCCACTTGACTGTAGAAAGAAGCTTGGCAAGGATGAAGCATAATATCAGTGGAATATCTGGTACATTTTTATGTCAGGGGGGACTAACTTCTACCTTTGCAGTGGGATGAATGTATTGACCTAATAGGTCCAGCTCAAAGTATTATGCTCTTAACACCCTATGCCTAGGATATGCCAGACACTGATAGTTGAAGGGATTTCCCTCTATACATTTGTCAAACGCAACCTACAAAAACAGTTAGGTTGCTTTTATCAATGTCCTGTCCAGCATAAGAAGTGAAGTGTCATTACTTCTCCTCAGCCATTACGTTTAGATAGAGGTAATGGTAGAGCAGGATTTGAGGACAAGATGGCAGTGATACAATATCTGCTGGGAGTCACTTTGCAGATAATGCTTATTAAACTCTCCCACAAAACAAGTGAATAAACATTAAACTTGCAGTTGACTTTGAACCTCTGTGAGAGGTTTTTTGTTGTTTACAATCTTTTCAATATTAATGAATGTCTTATCAGGAGTACTGCTGTTATACAGCGTTGATGAATGAATCCACAGTCCCTATGCAGCCTTTAACAGTCCAGGCTGACATGCGTAGCAGAGCCTTTTGGACCAGTGGCGATTCAGTGCCTGATACAGATGCTCAGCTACATAGGGAGATTGTCACTATTCTTAGAGTGAAAGTGCTAAGATGCTGTCCTGTATAATCCACTTTCCAGCGTTGTTCTGGAACACAGGTGAGCATTCAGTGAGTCAGGCCTCCACACTCTTAATTGCCCACAGCAGATTCAACACTCTTCGCTCCTTCCTGGGCTTGACTAACTTTAAAAAAAAGTCACTTTGCATATATGGTAAATGTACCTAGCCAGACAGGCTGCCATAAATGTTCTTTGACTGAATTATAATGGCACGGGATGACCTGTGGTCAATGGTGACCATCTTTGGAAGTTCAGCTAATCAGCTGCCAAGAATTCCCATGTGACCAGCCTGTATCTCAATCAGAGAAGTGCTAACTTGGCCAATCTGGGTCAAAATGAGGTTAGGATGGGTATTGGACCACCAAGGACATTTGTAAGATGTCACCTGACAAACCACAAAGCACATCACTTACTTTAAATCATTGTTTACTGATGACTCGCTAAAGTCTGCAGGATGCGCCACAGAGAAGCCTGAAGTGTTGGGAATGTAGATTAAAACCTCAGTTCAGCAAATCATTTAAGCCCATGCGTAAATCCCAGTGAAGTCAGTGGGATTTAAGCAGTGGTTAAATGCTTTGCTCCATAGGGGATAGGCGGCTGAACTAGTACTTTGGGGAAGCCCAGCTTCATGCCCCATGATGTTTTGCATTCAGATGGTATGCCTGCGAAAAAAAGAGCAGCGGATCATTGGCCTTCATTTCATTGGACCAAATGCAGGTGAAGTGATTCAAGGATTTGCTCTTGGAATAAAGTAAGTACAAAGGAATGTCTCTACTTTTAAAGCCTGATTTTTAAGTTATTGTAAGAGTATAAAAGATATCTGCTGAATTTTGGCAACTCTATAAAGAATCGATGTTTTATGTTACTTTTATGTAGTATTACACATATTTTCACTAAAATACTGTCGTTCTTCATTGCGATATACTGGATTTAGTTAAAGAAATAATGGCTATAGTTAAGGAACAACTTAGGCAAAATGTATGATTGGCCAGGCATTGTTACATCAAAAAATCAACTTGAGTGTCCACCTATTAAGTTTGGTTCCTTCAAAGAATGACAGAGAAGCCTTTCCCAGCATTGCGCCCACAAGGCAGGAAATGGTTTTATAAACCTGTACAAGCCTTTTCTTTTTTTTTTTTAAAAAAAAGTTCACTTTGATGTGTTGTCCATGAGAGGCCTCCTTATACCAGTCGGGTCTCCTAAGGATCTCGACCCTTTAAATGTGCCACCTTCCAGATCCTGATTCAAGTCTAGCCACCATCTGACTTAAATGAGACTAGACAACTCCTTCATTGCCTGGAGCCCTATATGAGCTTTTATGCTTCAGGGCATAAGCCAACTGCTAAGTGAGAAGGTGAGGAAGAAGCTTCTCCTATGTGTTGGGAGTTCTTTCATAATTTCCCATTATATGGAGATTTTACACCTTCTGAAATGTTTGGTACCAGCCACTGAGACAGACAGGACACTGGACTAGGTGAACCATTGGTCTGATGTAGAATGAGAGTTTGTTTTCATTGATAGTGAGGCACTTTCTCCTCTTGGGTTGAGTCCCCTGCCTTCTTTTCACTCCTAGCTTGAGGAACAATCCTAAGTCCTCTCTCTAAAGTGCAGAACATCACCGCTAGATCTGAGATGTGCCCGAATGCTTTTTTCATTCCTCCCTTTGTCACTGACTTGCATCTTCAGAAATGTTTATTATAACAATTAAATGTATAGTTCCGAACGCCATACTATTTTATGAAGAAGGCAAACTCTGATCCCTGAGAAACTTTTTCCTAAGGATAATGTCAGCTAGTTGTCCTAAATGTCATCACCATATTATTATGGCGTTGTTGGCTTTTACTTCTGAGTGTAGCATAAATGAAAAGCAGAAAGGACTAAGGCAGCAGGACCACAAGTATCATGTGAGGAATATCTTGGAAATTGTTGACTGCAGTATACCCCAAATATGCATATTTCCAACATATGTGTAGTTCATTAGTTGCCAGTGGTAGAAATTCTAGTATTGCGTTTTTTAGGAGGTTATCGTTTTGAAGTTTTATCCAAAATAACCAATGCAAAGGAAGTATTTGAAACTGGAGCACTTTTCTGCCTTGCCTCTAGCCACAGTAACAGATTTTCAGAAGGTCAAATCTTGGTGTTGGTATACTGCTGTATTTCACAAGTCTTGGGTTTATAATGTACAATACAGGCGTAGTAAGTCTGAACTGCCATTTCACTTGATCAAATATTAGCTCTTATTTTATCCCCCATTTAAAAGGATGTCCCCTGCCAAAATAATCTGTGCTCTGGTAACGTGTGGTCTCTGCTGATTTTTATCCTACAGGGATTCGCCGATGCATATTAGATACTAGTGAAGGTTTCTTCCTTTTTTCTCAGTATCTAATTTTTCCAGCCTGAAACAATACTTAAATTTAGATCTTTGATCATGTTGCAGCATTTTCAGAAAATGACTTGACAGGAATAGTGGCACATTTTAGGTATGACTGCACTGCAGCTGGGAGTGTGCCTCTCAGCATGGAAAGACAGACTGGCCCTAGCTTTGCTCATGCTATCATGCTAAAAAGAACAGTGTGGACATGGCAGCTGAGGCTAACCATCCCAGCCCACCTAACCCCCTCGGTCTGAACTCCTGCTCTGCAGCATCCACACTGCTAATTTAGTGTACTAGCTCGCACAGAACTAGCGTGAGTCTGGGTACCCAGGCTGAGAGGCACACTCCTAGCTGCAGTGTAGACAAACCCTTAAAGGTCATCTAGGTCTACGCCTCTTGTGGTCAGAAGACTGAAGGAATTAACCAAGTAGGATTGGCAGGTGCAGAAGTGGAAATCATGGATGCATGCTATGTACCTTTTGGAGAAGTTTTCTCTTGTTTGCATTATAGGAAATTGCAAGTGTAAGCACCATACCCCGTCTGATATTCTGAGAGGGCAGTCTCATCTCTCTTCCAGCTGATTTTTGCCTGCAAACCAAACTATGATTTTTTCCTACATGGCTACCAGTAGGAAAACCTGATGTCCATCTGCAAATGTTTTAATACCTGAAAGTATGGTCTTGTAGTTAAGAAACTGGACTGTGACTCACGAGATCTGGATTTAGTTCCTTGCTTTACCACACTCACTATGTGACCTTGGGCACATGAATTAATCTCTCTGTACCTCAACTCTTCATCTATAAAAATAGGAATAATAATCCTTCCCTACCTCACAATGTTGTAAAGATAAATCCTTGAATGGTTACCACGTAAGTACCTTCATAGACTATGGTTGTGTTGGTGATTGTCTCTGCTTTGCTTTTTGGACAATAGCTTCAAATGTAATTTCTCCACTCGATATTGCTCTGGAAAAAGAGAATAAGGTAAACCCAGTCTGATGCTTTGTGCCATTACAGATGTGTTATGTGTACAGAGTATGACTTTGTTCATTTTTTTTTGGTAGATGTGGCGCTACGTATGCACAGATGATGAAGACAGTTGGCATTCACCCTACCTGTGCTGAGGAAGTAACCAAGTTATATATCACAAAGCGCTCTGGTTTGGATGCAAAGGTCACAGGTTGCTGAGGTTAAGTACAATCCCTGGTCAGAAGTTAAAAGCACACAGTAGAACTGAGAAGGAAAAAGAACATTCTGAACTGACACAGCTTTGGTAATCGTAGTCCTGCAGTCAAGGTTTCCTAGGTATCACTCCTTCAGTAGACAACAAAAAGCGAATTTTACAATCCCAGCCATACAGTACCTACCTTACGAACTGCCCACACACATCTTTAAAATCAACGCAGTACTTAACCTTCACTTCTGAAGTACCTGTGTCCTTTGTCTTGCTGGGAGCTAGAGAAAGTCATCATTTTCTGTACATCAAAATGTTTCTTGCCCATCACTTGGCAGCTAAAGCCATGTAAAACTTAAATGAATGTCACTTTGTTACAGGAACAGTGGCCATCACACTACTAACCATTCCCACCCACTGGCAAATTAATCCCACTTGGATGTCATCCCTCAGAGAAATGCATTGTGAAACAGAGGTGAAGAGGATGCCAGATATCTGGAGCTCTCTGACAGTGAATGTGTGACTTCCGTAGCCAGGGTTTTCCCAATAGAACACCTTGCTACTGACCTCCCCCAAGAATTCATCCATGAGGAATGATGTCCAAATCTCACTGAACTGAACCAGGGTCTCAGATAGTGAATAGAGAACATGGGCAATAATTCCTTCTCAGCCCGGGCAATACAGCTCCCTATTGGTGGTAATCACGAGAGTTCAAAGTCAGGGCTCATTGACAGGAGACAGATCCCAAAGCATATAGCAGTAGGTAAGCAGCCTTCAGTGTTTCAGGGAAATGTACGATGTACAGGAATTGGTAATAGAGGAGAATATAAAGTGATCATTAGGGTTGTTACACTATTGGGCGGGTTCACTGTTGGCATAGGCAGTGTGTGTCATTGTGGAAGCTCATAGAATTCCTTTAGAAATGAGGAAATTTTGCCATTTAAACACCTACAGAAAGAACTTTGGGGTTGGTGAGAACTTCCCTGCACATTTTTCAAATTACCAATTAATTTCAGCTCAGATTGAAATGGCAGATCACACAAATTACTACTCCAATGCCAAATAGCAAGCAATGCTGAAAATTGGAATTGAACATAGAACGCTGTGTGTGCTGCTCACACAGCTCAAATATTTGACATGAATTGGAGTGGGTGTATATGATCTGTGGTTTTTTAAAATAGATTTTCATTCATAAACTAAAACTGCTGTAACTCTCACAATTAGCTTGTGGTAGTTGGGATCTGACCTGCATTATATTAAAAAAAAACCCAGAAAGGAGATGTACCTGTTCAGAGCTCACCTTAAGATACCTGTCTGCAAACTGTTCTTTCAGCGTATTGCCCAAACTTCCTGTAGGAAGAAAGCATTCACCTAGTGTGAGCTGCTTCTTCTTCATATTGGCCAGAAGGGGGAGATCCTGACTAACGTGACAATATAAAAACAAGACAGAAATCCAATAGCAGAGATGCTTTTGCCAAATACTGTTAAATAGCAGCCTGACAAAGGCAAAACAAAAACACAAACCCTCAGATTTTCATTTCAAGTAGCAATTTATTGCTAATACTGTATTTTGAGAAGTGCAATCACATATTTACTTACAACCCTTTAAAACAATGCATGTGGGAAGGGGAGGGGTTAGTTACCATTCTTTAGAAAGACACAATAAAAATCAGTCTTTCATGCTGTATTTTAAACAGCAATATTTTTGCAAACGAGTTTTGACAGTTTCCTAGCCATCCTCGCCCTGTTAATTGCAAAGTTCTTAAAAACAGTTCGTTGACCGTGTATATCTTTGAAACTTTTTTCTTAGACTGCCCGTTTTAAAACCTTGTTAGTTTACTATTTCACTGAGAGTTATACTATAGACAAGTGGTGGATTTAATTTAAGTTTAAAACGTATCTTGCCTCCAGAATTGTACAACGCATGCCCCAGAAGCTATTGAAAAACTCTGAAGCTTCAGCAGACATTATCAAAACAAGTGTAATAGTACTTATCAACACACCATCAAGGTGGTATTACAATAAATTCCTTTCAGGGATCTGACTTTAAAAACAAAACAGAACCAGCACTGTGGGGTTTTAACTGCCTCATTTCCAAAGTTTGACACTGTAAATCTTAAATGTGTTATAAATGTACTAAGTCTTGATCCTGTAGGTGAAGCAGATAATATACCCTAGCAGTACAGAGAGAGCAAATAGGTTTCCTACTGCTGTTCAAGAAAAATAAAAGTAAAAGCTGTATATGATGCGTTACAATATTTCTAAGTTGGTTTCACAAAGCTAGAATTTCAAGATACAATTCACAGCTATTGCGGCTTTTCCTAAAAACAAACAAACAAAAAAACCGCACCATACACACAAATTAAGGATAAGTTGCTTCCCAGATCTGTGACTCCTAACATTACAGATTTTAGAGTAGCATGTTCAAACTAGGATTTGTACTGCATAGTCCATAAAAGAGAGGAGTGGTTCAATCAAACGCTGTTGCCTAATGAATATAGCATTCTGCATTTCTCATCACATATGTTGATTTGTTTGAGTCACCACTAAGAACAAGTCTATGGACTTGCAGGTGAAAGGAAACATTTTGGGAACGGAAATGTATTTGGTGTACTGCCTTTTTGTTGCTACTCCCTTCATAAAAAATGTTTTGAAAATGTCATGTTCACACACGCGTAGTCAAAACCTCCCTATCTCCTTTGGTAAAAGAGGACATCCTGCGGAAACATAATATTGGAGCCAAAACACCTCTGTACATTTTTGAGCAATTAAAAAAAAAAAGCTTACAGTAAACTTTAAAATTCTTTCAAAATATTTTAGTTGATTTAAATATTGAGCATTTCAGAGCAAAACCTATTTGATCTTTCTCAGCTGCTGTGACATATTATCTGCTTCACCTAGAGCATTTCGGTTTTCAGAGATCTTGCTAGGAGAAACAGCCCTCAATTGGTTATAAGGTGTATGTGTGAGAATTTCTAATGATCTCTGTGTTGAACCATGGCATTGCTCATTCCCTTTGCATGCATTACTCAGGCACCCACTGGTTCAGCCATGGACCATGTTGCTGTTGTACTCAGTCCTACCTGTGGAGTTTTTGTGCATTATGTGCCATTAGAGAGAGGCCCAGGAGGTGAGATGAGTTAATTTCCCTTCTATCATGAGACTGCCAATGGAAAAAACAACTTGCTGTACTGCAACCAGTAAAGAGATCTGGTGGGAAACTGTCCAAGATTTTTTGTGGGGTGTGAAATTAATCCACATCATCAGTGTCTGAAGTAGCCGTCTAAGGGAGACTTTTTTTGTTTTCAACAATTTATTTTCACTTGTTTAGAATCACAATATGGTCTTATATAGACTCCATGAAAATTGATCTTGCATCTTAAATTGCATCCTGGCTCTGGTCCTCATTGACTACAACGTGTTGTCCACTGAAGTAAATCTTGATGTACGTTCATAGCTACAAAACACTGATGTGTCAGAACCAAGAGTGAGGCAGAGTAACTGAAAACTACTTGGATTGGTATTATTTTTTGGTGGATTCCTTGTGTGCTCTCCAGGGATAGCCTTTTGTAATAAAATCAGCCTGTCTAATGTCAAGTGCAAAGTCTGATAGATGCTGCAAATTATTTACTCTGTGTGTAAGTGAAAATGTATGTTTAAATGAATACATGCAGTCAGGCTGTCTTCTCGGGGTGCCAGCTAATGATGGCTTGTGTGTCAAACCACACAGTGGAGTAGACAAGTCTGAGGATTGCTGGACCCCTATTAAATATATATATATATATATATATGATCCTGATATTTATTGTTACATTATGGACAAATAAATGATTTTCTTAAAGACTATGTTGCAATGTCTTTGCTTAACTTAATTTACAAGCATGGTCTGTGCTTACTGAAAACTTCATCCTAGTGGTCATCAATTAAAAGTGGGGCCTTTTTATTCTAATGTTTCTGTTGGTGGGATGCTGATTGGTAAGGAAACTAAAAACAGTCACCAAATGAAATTCAATGCCTAGAACGTGAAGTCACAGACATATCTCTCAGCTACCTAATCTCTCTAGTTACTAGCCCCTGAAAACTTTAATGGATTTCTAGCTTTACAGCACAGCAGGGTGACCTTGTTTTATTTTAAATTTAAAACAAAGGAACTCCTTACGCTCTGTAACTATGCTTTCAAATATTCTCATGGCTTGCCCAGGTAATGAGAGCTACCGGATTGGCTCATAATACATGTGTGTTGATGATGATGTGCCTTCAAGAAGCATGCTAAGGGGAAACTCCCTTGAAACACTGGGAAGTCAAAGGATTAAACAAAGCATTTATTTGCCTTGTTTACAAGGCACAAATAAAATGGATTATAGTGAAACTGCATTACAGTGAAACTAACTAGTTGATTATGGGTAGTGCTAGGAGAAAACATGTTGCAAAAGAAATTAGGAATTAACTTTAGTAGAACGTTGTTGTAGCCCATGCGATGAACTTCTGTCCATCAGAGGAGAAAGAACCACATTGTCTGGTTTCATTCTCAACTTCCTTTTATCTCTCTAGTCTGCTCTCCTTGGTGAGAAGTTCCCACTTAGGTATTACCTGATAATCAGACCTCTAACTGGTTAGTTTAAAATTAATTCTCGTATGGATTCTGCCCTTGGTGTGGTCTTGAAAAGGAATACTGTCACTTAGCTGTATTAAAGGCCTTTTCACTCACACGCAGTTGATCTCTTGAGGTTTCACTGTAGCTTTTAGCTTTCTGGACCCATTTGTCTTAGTTTCAACATAAAATTTTAATTCTGTGGCAAATTAAAATAGAGAAAAGAATAACAGAACAGGCATATCTTGATGCAATTAGGCTAGTCTTTAAACCTGGGGATTCAGTATTCTGCATTATTTAGGCTGCCTCTACACTACAAGCAATTGCTGTGATTCCCCTGCTTGTGTATGCGTACTGCTGGTAGCTACCATGAGTAGAGCAGTGTAGCCAGGACACACAGGTAGCCGCAATGGAAGTATAGCTGTTGAACTAGAGGTGTGTATATCTTGCTTAGGGTAAGAGAGGTCCCAGGTTCAAATCCTAGCTAAATTGGCTTTTTTTTTTTTTTTAAATGAGCCCAGTTGGTTCAATTGACAAAGGGTCAGATTTTTAATCTGAGGGTCCACGGTTCAAGTCCCTGTTCAAAGGGTATCTTTTCTAGGAGTTCTTTTGGTGAAGGTTCATGGCTTGTGTTATACGGGAGGTCTGACTAGATTATCACAATGGTCCCTTCTGGCCTTGGAATGTATTAATCTAGGACTCAGCTAGTTCATCCCTATTCAGCAATGCACATGCTTAAGTCTCAATGCAACCAACAGACCTAAAGTTAACATTAACCACTGACTTCAATGGGATTTAAACACATGCTTAAGTGCGGTGTTAAATAGGAATAGACTTACACTTAAGAGCAGACTTTAATCAGTGTTCAAAAACATAAGAAGCACAATGGACAGCCAGACATCCAGCTGAAGGCTGGCAGCAAAATATGCCCATATTGGCCTAATTCAGGGATTTTTGAAATCAAACTCATCTCTCCAAGCTTACTTCACACTTAGCCACGTTATTTGTATCAAACACATTGCCTGCTCTTTCAGACTCAGTGCGCACTGTGTTAAGAGAACTTTTGTTTTTTAGCATTGCATAGAAGAATTTTCTAATGATGCTCCAGCAAAAAGCCACAACATACACACATGCAGTGGTTCCAGCGCCAAATTTAAATTATATCAGGGGGATTAAAAACCAGCGGTTTTTGCAAGGCAGCACATACAGGTTCTGATGTAATTACTTTAATTGGTGAAAAATTCTGAGCATTTCTGTCCATTAAATGTCAGCTAGCTAATTATATTTCCATCGTAGCACTCAGTCAATATTGTCAGCTCTTCTTAGTTCTAATCCTCTACATTGAAGTTTGAGGGGCCAGGTGAAATATTCCTTTCAGCACCTTATTGTAGCCCTTGTCAGTCATCTTGCCATGAGACACATGAACGTTAAAAAGACCCTGGCAATGTTGTGGTATTATGCATCAGATTTAACAGTGTTTAATCTTGTGTATGCCTTAAGAAAACATTGTTCAATCTACTGGTGCTCTGTAGCCCTGGATGGGACCCTACTTGTTGCGGGAACAAAGGAAAATGATCTAATTGTTAATGGGTATAATGAAACCCTTAAGCCATGTCAGCATGCCGGCAGGTTAGTGAACTTGCCAGTCTAGGGAGGAGTTAGGATAGTAAATTGATGCTAAAACTGAGCACCGTATCCCACACTGTCAAGTAAAATAATATGATTTCCTAGCTGTTTTTGCAGCATGCGGTTGTAAATCTAGGAATTATTTTGGGGAAGTTGTCTGGCCTGTGTTCTACAGAAGGTCAGACTAGATGAGCATAATGATCCCTTCTGGCCTATGAATCTATAACATGCATGCTAAAATTTCCCATTTAAAGAAATCTCTTTGCATAAAACTAGCCAGTTTGAGCTCTTCCTCAGCCATAAAGGTGAATTGATGATTAAGCCCATCTGAGAAGGAACAGGTGGAGTTAGTATAAAACCAGGAAGCTGGCAGTAGAAAAGAGCAGGGCTGCAGTGGAAAAGCCTGCAGTGACTCTCTGGGCATTAAAGAGAGAAAGAAGGAAAGCCTGGGGTGCCAACCCCTGAGGGAGGGGTTTGCCCAGAAGGGTGATGGTGTGAAAGCTTGAGAGAGGCGGAGTAAGAAAAGGCTCAGGGAAACAGTAGCAAGGTAAGATGTTGCAGACCTTAGTTCCTGATGAGAGGGTCCTTGAGCTGGAACCTGGAGTAAAGGGTGGGCCTGGGTTTCCGTGCTGGCCACTGGGGAAGTGATGCAGGCAGGGCAGTGGATTTGAGGACTGCCTGGGACAGTTTGTCCTGTGGGACTTTGATACCCCTGGAAGGGGAAGACACATAGCAACCTGGCTGGAGGTCCAAGCACAAAGAGGGAGCAGCCTGAATTACGCAAAGAGCATGGCTGTGGGGCACACACAAGCGACGGAAGGGGACGTTGGAGCTGGAAGGAGCTAATCTCCAGAGCAGCCAGGAGGAGGTGCTGCTCCTGCAGCAAGTGAATCCTGGGACAATTTGGTGGAGATTGCAGGCTCCCTTGCTCCAGCCCCCCTTTCTACTGCCAGCTTCCTGGCTTTAAACTAGCCCTGCCTGTTCCTCCTCAGCTGGGCTCCAACCTCAATCAGGAGTTAGGCCACACCTGAGGGGAATTAACTTGCGTAGGCTATCTGGTTAACTGGGCCCTTTTCAGCCTCATTCGCCCTCTCCAGTCTAGCATGAGGTGAATGCCTCATTTTAGTGACACTTTGTGTATGTTCAGCACCTACCTGACATGTTCAGTTCCATGCAATAATAAAGCCAAGAGCCATTACACGTCTGTCTTACAGAAGGCTTTTTATTAAAGGACTTTCAGACCCTTCTATACAATACACATGGAATTCAGATAGTAGCCTGGAGGCAGTTTTGTGAAGTGGATCGAGTACAGGACCGTGAGTCAAGATTCCAGGTTTCTAGTTAAAGCTCTAGTTTATGACACTGGCATCTCACTTCATTTTAACCGTCTGTAGAATGGGTATAAAGGCTTAATGTTTGTAAAGTGACATGGAACCATTAACCAAATGGCACTCAAATAAGAATGTGCTATTGTTACTGTATGAGTTGGACAAATATTCTACACATAGTTTGTCACTCCTTACTACCTTAGATTTCTGTAATGATTTAATGGCATTTAAAGGATGCCAAGAGGGCTCCCCTCAATATACTGCTCCTGTACCCACTCTTTATGGGTGCTTAGTATAACCACTATAACAGATTATTGCTCCTGATGAGTTTTGTGTATCTTTAAATTTATACTTTTACAACAATAATCATCCAGGATCAAAGCACTGGTTAAAGCCTCTCTTAAAAATATACCTTTTGAGAATTATCCTATAATCCTATTTTAGAATCATGGGAAGACCACCTTAGATTATCTAATCTACCTCCGTTCCAATCCAGCACTGGTCCCTACCATGCATTTCTAAGCACGGCATCTAAGTACTAAAGGTGCCATCATATTTTAATTCCTATAGGCAAGATCTAGCACATTTAACAACTGCTGGTCCTAAGTGGAAAATTAACATCATCCCTGGAAGGCTGGGATGTAAACTAACAAGGCAGGTTTCCAGAACCTGATTGCGTCAGTCAAAGTTACAGGATGGTGAGAAAACTGGATATTCCCTCAGGCAAGAGTGGAAATGGAGACCAGTCTTGTTGGAACAAGGTTCTCCGTATTAACTAGATGGAGGTATTGGAAGTTTGCAGCCTGTCACAACCAGCAGCTCCAAGGAAAACTTTGTTACAAGCAAACGTCTCTTTGCAATTCCGGGGTGGCAGGGGGGGAGTTCAGATCACCCCATGTATTAATACTCCAATTCAAGGCGACTGTTCAACATTCTACCCACTAACTACAAAACAGATTGAAACATGTCCGTGCTCCTCTTCTTCTTCTTTTTTTTTTTTTAATCATGTCTGAAGGCTTGAGAGATTTTGTTTCACTTTCTGCTTGTTTGCCTACCTTAGAAACAACAGCAGAATCCAGAGCGGCTTTCCCTGTGTGGAGTGTGGGAGCTTGCCCAGTGGTCAGGCATCATGGCAGTGCTCTTAAGTCTTTTACAGGCAGCGTTTTTCTCCCAAATCTTTGTTAACAAAACGCAACGAAAAACAAACCAAACCCCAAGATTTTAAACAATAAGACTGCAGAGCTCTGCCCCACACAACTGCTCATGTCTTTAGCTCATGTGGTGTTAAAACCCCACTAGTTCTCCAGCAAAACCACGGAAATAACCCCCCCCCGCCTCTATTGTAAGAAAAATAAGCGGGGAGACTTTCAGTCTTCTTTAAAATACATAAAAAACAAAGAGGGGGAAAAAAAAAAAACCAAGGGCACAGACATTTGTCCCCTTTGCAGGCCACCTATAAGAGACAAAGTCCAAAGCTATTGGCTACCTTGTCCTAGCACATGCTGTTTAATGGCCACAGGCTGTTTACTGAAAGTAAGCTACTTTATTCTGGTTTCTTATTGAAGTGTAAACGCACTTAAATGAAGTGAGGCAAGCTTCCGTTCAAGCTTATGTAACTAGTGCCCGGTTCCCATAGCTGTTTTGGGTTTATTCAAGAGGTTGAATAGTCTTATGTGGGTTTGGAGTCTTTAAAGAAACTCAAAGCACACAGGAATCTGGAATATTTATTTAAATATTTGTGTTTAAGAGGGGCTAAACAAGTGCGACAGTGCTTTTTATCACCTTTGATCATACTGCGCGGTCCCTTTCTGACAGGACGAAGAGGCAGTACATTAGTTTTCGCCTTCACATGAAGGCGGGTTGTGCAAACACAGCTGAAAACATCAGGAAACCCAGGTTTTTTCCCTTAGAAAAATGTAGTTAACTAATGCTCTGTTGGCAGGAGACTTCAGTAATCCAGAAGACATTGTTCTTAAATGCGGTGGTTTGGAAATCTTACCATTCTTAGTCTTTATATTGCTGTTCACTTTGGCTAGACCAGATGAATGGTTTCAGTAATGTATAAAGCAGCAATTACAAAGCATATAACAGGAAGCAATTTAAAGAGCACAGGACACTTTGGAGACCTGAGAAATGGCGATTTCGATTGCCAACGCCCATCTCTTTCTTTAAGTACTTCTTTTGCACTTGGCTTGGATCTAACTAGAGCTTGAAAGACCATTCTGATTTTTGCCTCTGCAATCTCTCCATCTAGTTTATGCCACACACCTCAATCCTATGGATGAAAAGAAGCAAGATTTTCTTGAGGCTTTGGACTGTGCAGCGGCAGGGTTGATCGGGAGTCTTAGCTTAGTAGTTTGGGTCCTAGTCTAAATAGAGTTTTACATGTACTCTAGGTCTTTAGAATCACCTCCTAGTGTAGCTCAGCCTTTAGAAGTAATGGAGGAACTGCCTTATATTATTCTGTATCTTTGTTCTTTTGTACATTACTTCTCCAGTCCATGGCTAGTGCTATATTTCCATATAGTCACTCAGCCTGATGTCAGTTAGCTTTGTCCCTGTTCAGTAAGTGCCTGGGAGATCCTCTTTATAGCTCCCTGAGCACTGAGGGATTCCCTTATTGTTCCTTCCTCTAAGTCCCTTACCTCTGTGGCTGCATATTTCCAACTACACCCTGAATCGGATGCCCATCACAACCCAGCAATGCTGCAACTGCAGAGGGGGCAGCTTTAAAACCATGCCGAGCATTTCCTCCCCACCGTGAGCTGCATGGACTCCCTAGGCAGTTCACACAGCCTCTTGTCTGTCTGAAGTGTAAGGGACCAGGCAAGCACTGAAACCCAGGCCTTGGGCATGGCACCGCTGGATCCCCTAAAGTCAATACGCATCTGATTCACCAGTTCTAACAAAAGTACCTTGAGATTTTAATGATCTGTGGCAGAGCAGAACATCAGCTAAACCCATCTTGCTCTGTTCCATTGAAGCACATGTCCTTGTCTTCACCTGCCCCCTTGGTTATTTTGACTTCTTAGCTCCCAGGGTATCATGCTAGTGAGCCGTAAACGCTCAGATACAAGCATGCAGCTCCCATGGACTTCAGTGGGATGGCGTGTGAGAGGCATAGACGCTTCTCTCATGCTGGTTTGTCCCCTTGCTTTGTGGTTTTGGAAGCATTGTTAATATCGCTAGGTTTACAAAAGCAGGTGAATGTTTACCCCCGAGCTATTGGCTTGAACTCCAGATAGCAAAGAAGAGATCACTTGAGTTTGCTTTACTGATCCAAGCTCTCTCCTAGCTCTGTACTTCAGCATAGTGTCACCAAGAACAATGTGAGAAGAGCTACTATAAACGACAAGGGAGTTTCTCCCTCTGTGCTGTTCCTGCATTAGCCTGGCTGAAGAGAAAAGAAGCAGATACTTGAGCTGCAAAGTACTTTTGAGCTGCAAAGGGCCTGGCCATTGCTTGAAGGGGGAAGCACATGAATGGCCCACTTGTCATCATGTTTTATTTTTCCTCCAGCTTTGACTAATGATGCATTTCCTCTGACCTCCCACGGGCTGTCCGTGGCTGACTTGCTTTGTCACTCTTCACGTCTGGTCGCTGCCTTCCTTGTCCACCCTGTTCCCATGGCAGGAACGCAGTGTCCTCCCAAAAAACACCCAGACACAAATCGTCTGTCATTCTCCCCACTCCTCTTTCAAATGGCCACTTCCCACTTTGTGTGGCCTTGCCGGCTGAAAGCAGCGAAAACACTGTCTGCCGGCCCCCACATGCCTGGAGTGCATGCCAAGTCTCCTTGTTTGATAAGGGAGCTCCTTCCATTAGTATGCCCTGTGAAAATACTAACGGGCCCTCCCTTTTAGTGTGTTTGGAGGATAAGTTGTCTGGATCAACAAGGAATTGTCCCTTTTAGCCTCTTTGAAGCCGACATTATTAGGGTCAAATTAGGTTTAACTCAAGAAATAAATTATTCCAAGAACAAATAGATTCATCCAACAAGTGTTTAAATTTAACACAGCCAAAGAGGGGAGAGGAGGGTAAGAGAGCACAGGAAGAATAAGCATCAAGGGCCAACCAATGTGTGGGAGAGAGAGGGTGATGGCAACATACGAGCACCCTCCTGAGCGGTAATGACAACCCTGGAGTCAGCTCCAGGCCACAGCCCTGTGTCCTGTGCTGGGTTTGGTCTCCTGCAGCCGCAAACTGTGAGAGTCGTCCTAGAAGTATGCAATGATGGTATTTTGCTTGGGAATCAGACTTGTCCCCGTGAAGGATGCACTAGGGAGAGCAGGCTATTTGGCTTCTTCCTGTAAGACTGTGGATTTCTGAGTGGATGCTTGAGTTTGCAGTTGCTTTACTTTCAAAGCTCTAGCTACCGACCTGGTAGAAACAGGCTGTTAAGGATTCTAATATCTTGGGCCCTTTCTATTAGAAGACTCTAATCGTTCCCCACGAGTATGGCACTATGGTCATCGCTTTGTTGCTCCACATCGCGTCAAGGCCAAGCTGAACAGGGAAGGCAGTTTGCTGGGATTTATTAATGTTACAGATGGTTGGAAATATGTTTGATGTCTGCATTAGTGCCAGGGAACTTTACATGGGCATATCTCTATTATTCTTTCACTTACAATGAAAAAATTATAATTTTTTTTTAAAATACCATGTTTTCAGAAGTCTTTGAGCTAATATAAATTAGCTCTGCAGGGCCACATCTCCAGATGGTGTAAATCTTTTGGGGCTACAACTGATTTATGTGAGCTGAGTATCTGGCCCTTAGAGATATTTTTGTACGCAAACCACGCTGTCTCACCTGAAACAGTGTCCTTCTGAGGCATTAGCTTCACTATCCTACATGCTCTGTAGCATTTGATTATCAGCTACCACCTGCTAGTGTAGCCACAGTAACAGTGGTTACGCTGACAACTATAAGGGCGAGATTATGGGGGAATATGACGTTTCTTTATTTCACTCTGGCAAAATCTGCAATTAATAGAATTAATTGAGAACGGTCATGTCATTCATTTTTTGTTATGGTGCAGGCTATACAAACATTGATTGGCTTTTGCTAAGAGGGGCCTGATTTGGATTATACTACAGCCAGTTTACACCAGTCTAAGTGGATTTATGCCCTGTCTATACCAGTGTCCCTGACAGCAGAATTGGTTCCTAAGGGACATTTCTAAGTCATTGCCCTGGTTATAAACCATTCTTAAGGGCCAGTCTACGCTACAAATTGGAACCCTTCTGTAAAGACTTTAGGGGACCACTGTGTTGTTTCCCCGGGTTTCTTGATAGGACAGAGGTTGTGGAGTAGACCGTATCTAGGAAGCAGTGCTGCCCAGTTATCCTTTCCAATGCTTGGGTTTCTGTTGCTTACTTTTTCCCAGCACTGTTCATCATGGTGGTTCTGCTCAGTGGGTGAATGAGGCTGCTGCCAACAGTCAAATTCGACCCTCAGACACATGAAAGCAAAGTATCCTAAAGTTCTCTGGGAGCTGTGTATCTATTGGGCTCTCGGAGCTCCAAAAGTAAAAGCTCTGAATCCTGAGCCTATAAAAAGCAAAAACTCAAGGTGTGCTGGATTTGCTCGTTATTGCTACAAAGCTCTATTCATTTGCTGGCAACAGTCGGAGATTGGCCTTTTTCCATGGCTAACTTCCACTCCCTTAGCCAGCCAAAACGGACGATGGGAGAAATTCATTCTTGTATTCATCTCATGAGACGTACTGCATCTACCAAGGCAGGACCCAGGACTTGGAACCATGGCCTGCTAAATCTGCAGCATGATCTTCTGCAGCAGGAACTAAGTTTTCAAGGACTTTCCCCTTCTCTTACCAAAACTAATTTTTTTAATCTCCTCTCCTTGACTCCTGATCCAGCCCCAGCTACAATGAACGATTGCCTTCAATGCTGATGAAAGATCTGTTCCTGTGCTATCAGCCATGCGTCTTTTGCCATCTCAATTTCGTACCAATTGCCTCTGCGTAGGAGCCAATGCAGCAGCAATAGTTATGCTTGGCCAAAGTAGTCTCTTGAAAAGGAGGATGATGGATGGCACTGAAATTATTTCCTTCAACACAGCTGGGGCACTGAGGATGTGTGAAACCCTTTTCTTTTCTTTTTTTTTTTTTAAATCTTGCCACATTTTTTTTTTCCTTCTTCCATGCTGGGATTTTTGAAAATGAATCACTGTGCTGATGAATGAATATCTCAATTATGTTACAATAACTTGAAAAAACATGTTTAATGGAACTACCTTGCGTCACTCATCTCTCAAAATCAAATTGTTATGAAGGAGTTTACTGTTGTAGATGGCACAGTGGGTTAATACATTTCGGCTTTCCACTTTGATGACCAAACTAGGACACAGTGCAAATGAATTTGATTACCATAGCCTTGGTCTACACTAGGAGTTGAGGTCGAATTTAGCAGCATTAAATCGA
The DNA here is from genome assembly GCF_965140285.1 of Lepidochelys kempii. NCBI lineage: Eukaryota > Metazoa > Chordata > Testudines > Cheloniidae > Lepidochelys > Lepidochelys kempii. The sequence goes on along the minus strand of NC_136394.1, from coordinate 16,629,264 downwards.
TTTAATCCTGCACCCGTCCACATGACGAAGCCCTTTTTTTCGACTTAAAGGGCTCTTAAAATCGATTTCCTTACTCCACCCCCTGACAAGGGGATTGGGACTGAAATCGGCCTTGTCGGGTCGAATTTGGGGTACTGTGGACACAATTAGACGGTACTGTCCTCCGGGAGCTATCCCAGAGTGCTCCATTGTGACCACTCTGGACTGCCTCAACTCAGATGCACTGGCCAAGTAGACAGGAAAAGGCCCGCGAACTTTTGAATTTCAATTTCCTGTTTGGCCAGCTTGGCAAGCTGCAGGTGACCATGCAGTGTTCATCAGCAGAGGTGACCATGATTGAGTCCCAGAATCGCAAAAGAGCTCCAGCATGGACCGAACAGGAGGTACGGGATCTGATCACTGTATGGGGAAAGGAATCCGTGCTATCAGAACTACGTTCCAGTTTTCGAAATGCCAAAACATTTGTCAAAATCTCCCAGGGCATGAAGGACAGAGGCCATAACAGGGACCTGAAGCAGTGCCGTGTGAAACTTAAGGAGCTGAGGCAAGCCTACCAGAAAGGTAAACGGCTGCTCCGGGGTCGAAGCCCCAAACATGCCGCTTCTATGATGAGCTGCATGCCATTTTAGGGGGTTCAGCCACCACTACCCCAGCCGTGTTGTTTGACTCCTTCAATGGAGATGGATGCAACACGGAAGCAGGTTTTGGGGATGAGGAAGATGATAGCTCACAGCAAGCAAGTGGAGAAACCTGTTTTCCCGACAGCCAGGAACTGTTTCTCACCCTGGACCTGGAGCCAGTACCCCCCGAACCCACCCAAGGCTGCCTCCCGGACCCGCCAGGCAGAGAAGGGACCTCTGGTGAGTGTACCTTTTAAAATACTATACATGGTTTAAAAGCAAGCATGTTTAATGATTAATTTGCCCTGGCATTCATGGCTCTCCTGGATGTACTCCCAAAGCCTTTGCAAAAGGTTTCTGGGGAAGGCAGCCTTATTCCATCCACCACGGTAGGACACTTTACCACTCCAGGCCAGTAGCACATACTCGGAAATCATTGCAGAACAAAGCATTGCAGTGTACGTTTGCTGAAATTCAAACAACATCCCTTCTTTATCTCTCTGTGTTATCCTCAGGAGAATGATATCATTCATGGTCACCTGGTTGAAATAGGGTGCTTTTTTTAAGGGGACATTCAGAGGTGCCCATTCCTGCTGGGCTGTTTGCCTGTGGCTGAACAGAAATGTTCCCCGCTGTTAGCCAAGGGGAGGGGGTAGGGGGAGGGGTTAGCCACGAGCTGGGGGGAGGCAAAATGCGACCTTGGAACGAAAGCACATGTGCTATGTATGTAATGTTAACAGCAAGGTTTACTGTGAAAGAGTGTACCCATTGTTCTATAAAATGTGTCTTTTTAAATACCACTGTCCCTTTTTTTTTTTCTCCACCAGCTGCATATGTTTCAAGGATCACAGGATCTTCTCCTTCCCAGAGGCTAGCGAAGATTAGAAGGTGAAAAAAACGCACTCATGATGAAATATTCTCTGAGCTCATGCTGTCCTCCCATACTGACAGAGCACAGATGAATGCGTGGAGGCAGACAATGTCAGAGTGCATGAAAGCACAAAATGACCGGGAGGAGAGGTGGCGGGCTGAAGAGAGGGCTGAAGCTGAAAGGTGGTGGCAGCGTGATGTGAGGAGGCAGGATTCAATGCTGAGGCTGCTGGAGGATCAAACTAAAGCGCTCCAGCATAGGTTGAGCTGCAGGAAAGGCCACAGGAGCACAGCCCCTGTGTAACCAACCGCCCTCCTCCCCAAGTTCCATAGCCTCCTCACCCAGACGCCCAAGAACAAGGTGGGGAGGGCCTCCGGCCACCCAGCCACTCCACCCCAGAGGATTGCCCAAGCAACAGAAGGCTGGCATTCAATAAGTTTTACAGTTTAAAACTTTTAAAGTGGTGTGTGGCCTTGTCCTTCCCTCCTCCACCACCCCTCCTGGTGCTTCTCTCTTCCACCACCCCTCCTAAGCTATGTTGGTAGTTATCCCCCTATTTGTGTGATGAATGAATAAAGAATGCATGAATGTGAAGCAACAATTACTTTATTGCCTCTGCAAGCAGTAATCAAAGGGAGGAGGGGAGGGTGGTTAGCTTACAGGGAAGTAGAGTGAACCAAGGGGCGGGAGGTTTCATCAAGGAGAAACAAACAGAACTTTCACACCGTAGCCTGGCCAGTCATGAAACTAGTTTTCAAAGCTTCTCTGATGCACACCGTGCCCTCCTGTGCTCTTCTAACCGCCCTTGTGTCTGTCTGTCTGCTTAGCCAGGCGATTTGCCTCAACCTCCCACCCTGCCATAAACGTCTCCCCCTTACTCTCACAGATATTGTGGAGCGCACAGCAAGCAGTAATAACAGTGGGAATATTGGTTTCGCTGAGGTCTAACCGAGTCAGTAAACTGCGCCAGCGCACCTTTAAACGTCCAAATGCACATTCTACCGCCATTCTGCACTTACTCAGCCTGCAGTTGAACAGCTCCCGAGTACTGTCCAGGCTGCCTGTGTATGGCTTCATGAGGCATGGCATTAAGGGGTAGGCTGGGTCCCCAAGGATAACTATTGGCATTTCAACATCCCCAACGGTTATTTTCTGGTCTGGGACTAAAGTCCCTTCCTGCAGCTTTTGAAACAGACCAGAGTTCCTGAAGATACAAGTGTCATGTACCTTTCCCGGCCTTCCCACGTTGATGTTGCTGAAATGTCCCTTGTGATCCACCAGAGCTTGCAGCACTATTGAAAAGTACCCCTTGCGGTTTATGTACTCGCCGGCTTGGTGCTCCAGTGCCAAGATAGGGATATGGGTTCCGTCTATGGCCCCACCACAGTTAGGGCATCCCATTGCAGCAAAGCCATCCACTATGACCTGCACATTTTCCAGGGTCACTGCCCTTGATATCAGCAGATCTTTGATTGCTTTGGCTACTTGCATCACAGCAGCCCCCACAGTAGATTTGCCCACTCCAAATTGATTCCCAACTGACCAGTAGCTGTCTGGCATTGCAAGCTTCCACAGGGCTATAGCCACTCGCTTCTCAACTGTGAGTGCTGCTCTCATCTTGGTATTCTTGCACCTCAAGGCAGGGGAAAGCAAGTCACAAAGTTCCATGAAAGTGCCCTTACGCATGCGAAAGTTTCACAGCCCCTGGGAATCGCCCCAGACCCGCAACACTATGCAGTCCCACCAGTCTGTGCTTGTTTCCCGAGCCCAGAATCGGCGTTCCACCACATGAACCTGCCCCATTAGCACCATGATGCATGCATTGGCAGGGCCCGTGCTTTGAGAGAAGTCTGTGTCCATGTCCTCATCACTCACGTCACCGCGCTGACGTTGCCTCCTCACCCGGTATCGCTTTGCCAGGTTCTGGTGCTGCATATACTGCTGGATAATGCACGTGGTGTTTAAAGTGCTCCTAATTGCCAAAGTGATCTGAGTGGGCTCCATGCTTGCCGTGGTATGGCGTCTGCACAGAAAAAGGGCACAGAACGATTGTTGTCTGTTGCCCTGATGGAGGCAGGGGTGACTGACAACATGGCTGGCTTACACGGAATTAAAATCAACAAAGGGGTTGGCTTTGCGAGAAACAGAACGGCCCCCTCAAGAATAGAACTCAAAACCTCAAGGATAGAACTCAAAACTGGGTTTAGCAGGCCGTTGATTTCACGGAGGGAGAGAGGAGAAAATGAATACAAAACAAATCTGGTCTATTTCTTGTTTTGATCCACTTCATTTATCTTTATACATCTTGCTAGCAGCAGACTGTGCAGTACGACCACTAGCCATCATCATCTCCTGGGTGCTCGGCAGAAGACGGTGCAATATGACTGCTGGCCATTGTCTTCTGCTGGCTGCTGATTAAAAGACAGTGCACTGCCGGTAGGACTGAATCGCCATGAGACGAAACTTAAAAGGGAAATGACCTGGCTGAGTTATTCCCATGTTTGTCCAGGTGCCCCTGACCTCATTGAGGTCGGTTAAAAGAGCGCCCAGGACTAGGTCGATGATGGCTACCAGTCATACTGCACTGTCTGCTGCCAAAAGGCAATAAACTGCTGCTGTGTAGCAATGCAGTACCGCGTCTGCCAGCACCCAGGAGACATACGGTGACGGTGAGCTGAGCGGGCTCCATGCTTGCTATGGTATCGCGTCTGCACAGGTAAATCAAGAAAAAAGGCGCAAAACGATTGTCTGCCCTTGCTTTCACGGAAGGAGGGAGGGAAAGGAGGCCTGACGATATGTACCCAGAACCACCTGCGACAATGTTTTAGCACCATCAGGCACTGGGATTTCTACCCAGAATTCAAATGGGCAGCGGAGATTGCGGGAACTGTGGGATAGCTACCCACAGTGCAACACTCTGGAAGTCGATGGTTGCCTCGGTACTGTGGACACACTCCACCGACTACATGCACTTAGAGCATTTGTGTGGGGACACACACAATCGACTGTATAAAAACGCTTTCTACAAAACCGACTTCTATAATTTCTACCTAATTTCGTAGTGTAGATATACCCTAAGCCTAGTTACTAGTGGGCAATTGTTCACACCATGAATTCTGCTTCCTTTCCTCCCCACCATCCTCTGTACATAGAGATGAACAATTTTACATGTTGCCAGTCTTTGCTTCAAGAGATGCCTAGGGTCAGGGTGTTGTGGATCTGGTTTGGAATACAGAGCCAGATCTGTAAAAGGAAGCAACACCCTGCCAAGGTTATTGTCTGTGTTAGGGATTTTTGCACCAAAGTAGCTACACTAGTGCAAACACCAAGGTAGACATGTTGCACCACTGTAGAACAGGGCTTGTATCAGGGCAACTTACCCTGGTGTGTAGCTATGCTAGTGCAAGAATCGTGAATGTAGACAAGACCCATGATGGTTCCCAGCTTCAAAAACAGTCTCTCTCGTGTTCATGTGCATTGAAATACACCACAGTGCTCTCTGAAATCCATTTTGGATGCTCAAGGAGCTTCATTAGCCAAATTCATATCTCTAAGTTGGGTTTGGCTTAGTACAGTCCTGATCTGATTAACACAGTTCTATGGGTTCTGAAGGTCACAGAGACCAGCGGTATCTTTCTCTGTACCACATGGTACTAGCCCCTGCTGGAGACAGGATACTGGCCTATATGCACCACATACAGTGTCACAATTCCTTTGTTCCAATGGAGGACAAGAGGGGCTGTGCAGAGGAGTCATGGCGGAAGCAGGCAGAGTGAGGAGGAAGAAGCAGTTTGCCTTCCAACAACTGTGTTGTGCCAGAGGAGGACTCAGTACTGCCCAAATCTGACCTCGGGCTGGTGTTTGTGTTTTCTGAGATGACTGTTTCTAACCCTCACATTCTGATCGGGCCTGTGTGCTGCCTCCCAGTCTAACTGTAAAAAGGGGCGTGCGTGCGGGCGTGTGATCCCCATGTGCCTGTCAAAGACTTTTAAGTTCTGGAGAAACTTCTTCTTTACCCGCTGTAGCATTGCACCTGTGATCTGTTGCTCCCTGAAGCTGCTGCGAAGGGAACAGACTCTTCTAAGTGTCTTTCTTGTCACTCTTTTCAATAAATTATATTTTAAAAAGTAAAAAAAAAAACAAACAACAACAACAACAAAAAAACCCAGGCACCTGGAAATCCCCTGCGAGTTGTGCTGCACTGCAATGTGATTGCTTGTGAGAGCTCTGCTGGCACTGAGGTAGCTGGAACTGAACTGTGTGGGTTTTGTCCCATTTTGCGCTTGGCGGATGCCCAGGTCCAACTTGGCCCGCGCTCTAAGCTGGGCATCAGCAGCCCAGATGTGGAAACCACAAACCCAATTCATATGACCCTAAAGATTAAAAAAAAAAACAACCCTCAAATAAGCTTATAAATAAAACCAGACTTTTGGCTGATATGTTTCCATATTTGTCTATAATAGACCCTTCTCAATATGTTTGTTTTATTTGGTTTGGTGACCAACACAGGTATTTATATTTCCAATAAAAACTTAAATCAGAATAAAATGTACCAAATAAGCTTAAATTATTTGTGCAGAAGATGATTGCAACCACCTGACGCATGTAATTCCTTACATGAAATGTTAGTCCACTTTGAATAGAGATTTAACGGACTCACCATTTGGCTAATGCTCAATTTATAAATGAAAAGGAAATTTCAGACACAGTGTAGGCCTCCAGGATCAATCAGACTAGGGTTGATGAGTTTGTGCTTAAGGTACAGGGCTGGACCTCAGGAGACCTGGGTTCGATTCCTGACTTAGCCCCAGACTTTCTGTGTGATCTTGGGCAAGTCACTTAACCCAGTGGTTCTCAACCTGGAGTACATCAACTCATCTAGATATTTGCCTAGTTTTACAACAGGCTACATAAAAAGCACTAGCAAAGTCAGTACAAATTAACATTTCATACAGACAATGACTTGTTTCTACTGCTTTATATACTATACACTGAAATGTAAGCACAATATTTATATGCCAATTGATTTACTTTATAAATATATATGGTAAAAATGAGAAAGTCAGCAATTTTTCAGTAACAGCGTGCTGTGACACTCTTGTATTTTTATGTCTGATTTTGTAAGCAAGTAGTCTTTAAGTGAGGTGAATCTTGGGGGTACACAAGATCAATCAGACTCCTGAAAGGGGCACGGTAGTCTGGAAAGGCTGAGAGCCATGACTTTGCCTAACTTTTGTCGCAGATCCCTGTCTGTGACGTGGGGATAATAATCCTCCCCTTCATTTGGGGTGTTGCCAGGCTAAAATCTATTAATGACTGTGAAGCACTCAGATACTACAGAGATAAGAGCTATATATAAATACTTCTTGTTCATGACATTTATCTATTTCTTGCTTCCCTGGCAGAATCCACCACCCTGTCAGAGGGATACATCTGAGGATCTCCATTCACTTATTTCCTTGCCTTTCTCTGTCAAGTATCTGCACTGAAGACCCCAAATTCCAGCCAAAGAAGAGTGCTCCACAGTGACCACCTGGAATCAGTGGTGCCAAACGATTTGAAGCAAGGTGGAGCATGGCATTCTGGGACCTGCGTCTCCGAGGGCCAGTGCTCTGTATTGAAGGTGAGCTTGGCCACAGTCACCTCTATTTAAACACAGATTTGTGCGGGCTTTGGGCTCCCAGCAGGTTGCCATTGCACCTTGTGATTGGGCAAAGGGAGGGCCTCCTGATCTATTTCATCTCACATTTATGGTACAGTGCAGGCCTGGCCTGTTACAGAGTGAAATTGACCCTGTGTGTAGGGCTTGCACAAAGCCTATATACCACACAATGCCCTGTGAAGGCTTAAGTGAGACTCTGGCTCACAAACCTTAGGCGGGCTCTGTGAACAGGGGTGACTATCACCCACAGTGCGTAAAACTAAGCACCTCATTAGGTAGACAAGGTGACCTTTTGTACTAGACTTGCTCTAAGACAAAATACACCAAGAGCTCTCTTCTTCACGCTCAGAAAAATAACAAAGGAAAAACCTCCCATAGCTTTTGTTAGGATGTCAGCAGCAGAGGAAAGACACCAGAAGTTGTTCCATTCAAATGTCCAGTTTTTCTTTCCAATTGTTTCTCTGGGTTCCTTTTTAATTTTTTTCCCCCTTCAGCTGTTTGAGCAATGAACTGCGCTTATGAGACAAGTTAAACATCTCTTCAGCTTCACAATGGCCCTGACATCTCATTGTTTGAAAGGCAATAGGGTCACTCAAAGTAAACTCTCCCTCGCTAAATAATGTTTTTCCACATGGAAATGTTGGAGGGCCACTATGTGCTGCCAGGTTAGAGAGGCCAGAAGATGCCTTCAGAATCCCCAGGTGCCTTTGTGTTTGTTTTTTTTTAATGTTCTATCACATGTAATTATTATGTCCAAAGCTTCCCTGTTTAAATATGCTCAACGCGTCCAGTGCATTGCACAATCTACCGTAGGAAAGAATTAAGGGATAAAGTCAATGCCATCGTATATTAACCCCTTCTGCCTCTCAGAAAAGACTAAATATGAAATTCCAGAAGATTAGAAAAAAGCTAATGTTACACCAATATTTTAAAAGGTAAAAGAGATCAACTCCAAATTACCTTTGTCAACCAAACTTGTTATCTCACACACAAAAGATATCCAGTTAATTTCACAGGATGTATTTTCCAATTTGATCTCTTTCTAGGGTGAGATTTAGGGTGACCAGATAGCAAGTGTAAAAAATTGGGACAGGGGGTGGGAGGTAATAGGAGCCTATTTAAGAAAAAGCCCCCAAAATCAGGACTGTCCCTATAAAATCGGGACATCTGGTCACCCTAGTGAGATAACAAGTTTGGTTGACGAAGGTAATGGAGTTGATGTAATACACTTTGATGTCTGTACGGCTTTGACTTGGTACCACACAACATTTTGATTAACAAAATGGAATGACATAATATTAACAAAGCAGACATTAAATTGATTAAAAGCTGGCTACTGGATAGGTGTCAAAATGTAACTGTAAACAGGGAATCATTTAATTGGTGTGTTTCTAGTGGGGTCCTTCATGGATTGGTTTTTGGTCCTTTGCTATTTAACATTTTTATCAATGATCGGGAAGAGAACATAGTACTGCTGATAATGATGGTTAAATGAAAATGTATACATCTAAGAACAAAGAAGGTAGGACACACTTACAAGACAGGGGACTCTTTCCTGGGAAGCAGTGACTCTGAAAAAGACTGGGGGGCTGGGGTGGCGAATCAGCTGAATATGAGCTCCAAGTGAAACACTGTGGTCAAAAGGACGAATGCTATCCTTGGATGCATAACCTGGGGAATCTCAAGTAGGAGCAGAGGGGTTATTTTACCTCTTTATTTGGCACTGATGACATCGCTGCTGGAATAATGTGTCTAGTTCTGGTGTCCACAATTCAAGAAGGATGTTGATAAATTTGAGAAGGAAGAGCCATGAGAATGATTAGAAAACTTACCTTAGAGCAGGGGTTCCCAAACTTGGTTTGCAGCTTGTTCAGAGTAAGCCCCTGACAGGCCGTGAGAGGCTTTGTTTACCTGAGTGTCTGCAGGTACGGCTGCTCTCAGCTCCCAGTGGCCGCGGTTCACCATTCCCAGCCAATGGGAGCTCTGGGAAGTGGCATAGGCCGGGTCACCGCTTCCCGCAGCTCCCATTGGCTGGGAACAGCAAACCGCAGCCACTGGGAGCTGCAAGCAGATACCTGAGGACACTCAGGTGAACAAAGCATCTCACGGCCCCCCACAGGCTTACTCTGAACAAGTCTGGGAACCCCTGCTTTAGAGTGATCGACTCAAGGAGCTCAATCTATTTAGTTTAACAAAGAGAAGGTTAAGTGGTGACTTGGTTACAGTCTAAAAGTACCTATATGAGGAATAATTATTCTATAACGGGCTTTTCAATCTTGCAGAGAAAAGTATAACACAATCCAATGCCTGGAAGTCAAAGCTAGACATATTCAGCCTGGAAGTAAGGTGTAACTTGTCAACAGTGAGGGTAATTAACCACTGGAGCAATTTATCAAGGGTCATGCTGGATTCTCCATCAGTGGCAATCTTTAAATTATGATTGGATGTTTTTCTAAAAGATCTGGTCTAGGGATTATTATGGTGAAGTTCTCTGGCTTGTGTTATACAAGAGGTCAGACTGGATGATCACAATGACCTCTTCTGGCCTTGGAATCTATTATATGATTTGGTTAAACTGCAACAGAATTAGCTCGTGTTCCCTGGTGGAACCGGGAACAATAATTCTGTCCACTGCAGGAATTACTGGGTAAAATTATGTGCCCTGTGTTATGCTGGGTGCGGGGGGGGGGAGGCATCAAATTAAATGATTTAGCCTTAAAACCTATGAATCTTAAGATGTTGCTCCCTTCCCTATGGCCCACTCCACCTAAGGGCAGGAAATAAAAAATGTGCCCTATCCCCTGAAGGGCTGCCAAGCATGGAGTTTGGCAAACAGACACAATTTCAAGTATATGCTAGACTGCATTGCACAGAGTGTCCAAGTGCTGAGTGAGCGTCCAATGAGCCGTAACGAAATGCACGACTGAGTCAAAGGAAAACTGAAAATATTTCATAAAATCCATCTTTGCATCCCTTTTCTCTCTTGATATATTGCCCCTTATTCATGGCTGCCCAGGCCTTGGCCCAGGTGTAAATATGTCAGTGCACCAATGAGATGGAACATGGTCACAGGAAAATAGATGACTGTTCCTAGATAAAATGCTGAGCTGGAACTGAGGCATTTACTGTAAATAAAGGTCAAGGCAAGTTTGTCTTCAGGCTCCAGGGTCTGTTAATCCAGCTCCTTTCATGACCACCATGTGTGTGTGTGCAAACGTATTTACTTCCAGAATGCAGCATACTGATCATGTGACAATGCCCCATAATATTGTAACAAGTCTGTAGTCACCTTGGACTTCATGGTGCTCTCTATGCTGCACGCCATGACCATTCAGAAATTCACAGTGGTGGCAGGTGCAGAAGTTGAATTCTTGTGCTCCAAAACGCCAGCTTGATTTAAAGGCGAACCTCCATAAACTGGTAGCAGTAACGGGCCTGTGACACAGTTGAGCAGTCCTTGCTCATTTCAGTAGAGAGCAGTGGTACACAAATACTAGCCAATACATTTTGATATTACCAAGTGACTGTCTTTAGCAGATGTGGTCACTTCTTTGCTTTAGATAATAGTACAGTGGAGCAGTAGTTGTTCCCTGTTCCATGTACTGTGTACGTTTGTCATTTTGGGAGTTTTTAGATTATACTTCATTAAAAATTATATATTTTAAATTAAACTTGTATCTGTGAAAATCAGCCACCCGGCGTCTTGACTGGCTAGTACACTTGCCATTTGGCATTGTTCTAAATAGCCACCTGGAAGTAACTGGGGAGGCGCAATTGCCTACAAACTAGAACTCTTTCAAGCAGGGGGTGTCTGGGTGGAATCTGGTCAGGGTTATAATCCAAATCCCACTACCCATCACATTGCTGTAGTGGTGCCTCTTGAGAAATTTGCTGAGTCATAAAACCAGTAGCTCTTCACAGACCCTGACTTAAAGCCCCTTACAGTTTCACTATAAATGTTAACTTTTTTTAAAGTGGACCTTGCAAGTCCTCAGTAATATCTAGGATTGCTACAAAACATTAACATCTCCTATTCCTCCATCATAGGGAAATGCTACACTGGTGATTTCTGGATTTTTGCAATCTCTTCCCTCCACTGTTTCAATATCCTGTAAGTCAAAGATCCTAATGGAGAATATTAAAAATGTAGGTCATGAAGAAGGTAATTATTTTTTTAGCTTAGTTAGTCTTATTCATATATGTGATCTCATTTCTCTGCAATCAAATTTTAATACTAATAAGGAATACATATTAAAAACATCTTCATAAATCTTCATCTGGTAGTCTGACATGGTCTAACCTTGAATGAAGTAACTCATATGCAGATAATATGGAACAGTGACATCTGATAATATTTATATGCAAGACTCAGAGATCTCCAGCCTATACTCTTGTGATGACTGTAAATGCTTGGACCTCTAGGTTACCTAGTTACAAGAAAACTGGTCTCTGCATAAGAGAACGAGTCAGCTCAATAAGAGAAGGTAAACCAAAATGCGGATCTGCTTTTCCCAAAAGGTAGCTGCTGGATTTGTGTGGTCATTAAATGCTCTAGAGATTTCATCATCGACTAAAGGACTGATTTGCTGCTGAGCACCACAGTTCCTTTGAAAGTCAATGGTTGACAGCTTTAAAAATTAGGCCCCTGGGTCCTAAAAATAGCAAATGTGATTTCTCCAGGTTAGATGAGGTGCTGTTCTGATGAAATATCATTGAGGTGCTGTTCTGATGAAATATCATAGCAGACTAGGCTGTAATACATCTTTGCACTTGCCCATAGTAGGTCCTGCATGTTCCAAATGGAAACCGGTAGAATATTGTTGCTAATATGGAACTCACCTGTCTAATAATCATGGCATCCTGGTTCCCTGTTCTGTGCTCAGACCACAGCTCACATGCCTCGAAGAATCCAGACTGAGAACTGCTGTCATCGTTCCAGTAAAACAGAGAATCTGTGTGGTCTTCAACCTGTTTTGTGGGGGGGAGGTGACCCAGGGATCTCGTTTACCAATAGGCTTGGTCTTGCAGTAGTTCTTTGTGTTTCCTGCTAGGTCAACCAGCCTACCTTTTGGGATCCGACATCCCTCCTCTCCCCCCTGTGGAGGCCTGGCCTAATGGCATTCTGTCTTAATTTCTGTTATAAATCATTATTTCCTAATACCATCAAATTGTGGGAGTGGATAGATGATAGATTTGTCCATAAATTGGTTCAAGAGCAATAATTCCCCTCCCATTTTGAAGGATAATATCTTTGTTAATGGCTCTTTGGCAGCTTAATGGGTGCACATGGACTGGAGGCTTCTGTTTTCTCCTTAGAACCATGCGAGTCTGGGGAAATGCCAGGCTCAGCCCCTCTAGCACTGAGAAAGGAATGACTTGCATCAACCACCCCCAGTGATTTCCTGATGTTTGCTGGTGGAAAATGGCCCCATTTCACCCTGAAGAGCATTCATGAATACTCTTGAGTCTGATTTTATCCATGTAGCACAGAAGCTGGTAGCGTCATCCAGATCGGCTTCTCGTGGTGAGGGTTTTAGGGTTCACTCCGGCTACCACCCAAAGCAAATGCCATAGTTAACCCTCAGAAAGCCTGACATCAAACTCCTTAAATTTTGTTCTGCTAGAAACCGATTCAGTTATTAGCTGACACTGGCTGAAACAAAAGCCAAATGTTGATGAATGTCTTATCCGAAATGTAAACAGTTTGATTTTTCTTTCTTTGCAAGTCTGGGACCCGCAGGGGTTTTATCTGATTTTGGCAATCTCAGGCACATTTTGAGGCCCGAAGCATGTTTTTAATTGTTATATCACAAAACTTGCCAAAATAACGAAGTATACGGCTTAAAAACTCTCTCTTTATGAAACTTCTCCACAGTTTGACTAACACAATAATTGCTGGAACTAGATCGTATTGCCTGGTGGCAAATGGAACTTTTTCATAATGATGCTGTCTGTCATTAACTGCAGCATTTGTTCTTTTCTCTACAAGAGAATGACCAAAAATGTACAGTATCCTTTTTTTTTATTACAGCTAACAGGCCTGGATAGGGTAATCTATTATAGGTGTAGCTATACCGAGCACAATTTATCCTGTCCAAAACAAAAATGTGTTTAATTGGGCTGTTAATCATTTTGTAATTCTAATAAAGTTGGAGCTGTATAGGTTTATATTTTGCTCTGAGACAGCGCTAATATTTCCCATAGTATTTGTTGATATTGTTTTTTTCCAATAATAGTGTTTAATGGAAAAAATCCCCAAAATAAAATAATATGGTAACTCCATTCATTAGTAGAAGCCTTGACAGGCTGCAATTTACATGCCCTTCTCTTCTCTTTTTTTTTTTTTTTTTTTTAACCTCTGGACTAAACCAGGAACAATAACACACTACTCCTCCTAACGAGGTATCTCTGATTCTAGCAAGTACTGATCTTTTTGTTTCACTAAAAGTTTCTTCTTTACTATTTTTATTAGATGACAGTGTTATGGAGACTGATTTTACCAGGGAAGAGACGTCTAGTGATTACAAAACAAGACTGGAAGTCAGGAGTTCTGGCTTTTATGCCCACCTCTCCTACCGACTAGTTGTGAGATCTTGGGCAAATCACTTAATCTCTGTGCTTCTGTTTCCCCTTCTGTAAAGAGGGTATTAAGATATCTGCCTCACAGGAGTGCTGCAAAACTTGTTAAAGAGCTTTGAGATCCTTGGATAAAAGGCGCTATAAAAATGAAAAGCATTATGAGTTGATGGCCCCTATTACAACCTGTCTGAAAGCCTTTATGAGGGAAGAAAGGAGCTTTCACGTTACATGAGCCAAGTCATAAATGTGGAGATTATAATAGCATCGAAACTCCTCCCCACACTACAATTGAAACTGTGCGAGCAATAACGGCATTTTTCCAGCTGCAATGGGGCAGAGCTAAAGGATTTGTAGCTACAGGGGAGTAGCCTAGCAAAAGGGCACTTTGTTTTTCCTCTTTATCATTATTTCTTATTTCTGTCACTGTAACGTTCAGAGTGCTCAGTTGGGATCAGGGCCCCATTTTGTTGAGCATGCTTCTGGAATGTAAGTTCCACATAAATGAATCCTGATAATGTTAATATTTGAGAATTGACACGAATATGTTCAGACTCTCCTTCTGTCTGGAAGGGATAAAATCTCATGAAATCCCTACCTGCCTTCAACTGAAGGCTCCATTCTAGATTCTGTATTTTGGACGAAACTCTACTTTTGTTGTTCAGCATGCCAGGTTCCCCTTCAATTATATGTAATTTTTTTTAACCTTCGTTATACCTCATGACTACGTGTTTAAAACAATAAGCACTGCTCCTGCAATTGGAGCTGGATGTTGGCTTCAGTCGGATTTTGTGCGGCCCTGATTACAGGACTGAGACCATAGTGTGTACTAGCAGAAGAGGATCTGGAGTGGGTTCAGTTGGGTCTGTGAACGTTCCCAGAGTGTCCCTTTGCACAACTTAATGATTCCTGCTCCTCTCACTTGTGCAGACTTTGCGACGGTTAATTATCGCATTAAATAAAAATGAGAGCTTGCTATAATAACACCAACAGCCTGTGGTGGAGAAAATATGCGGCTACTTTGATACAGATCCCCTTTTAATGAGGACATAGTAGACCGGGAGGGCTGTTTTCCCAATATGTTAGTTGAAACCTACAATTCCTGGTTCACAGACATACCCTATTGACCCCACAGATTTGAATGTTGGATCAAATGATTTTATTATTGCTGTTTGTTGTAGCTGTTTTTGTCACCTCATTCCCTTGATTTTACCACTTGTCTCTGTCAAATGAAAAGATGGGAAAAGGAGACATGAATTGGCTGGTGGGGTGTAAATGAAACAGGTGTTATGTGTGAAGTATCTGCTTTCTAATTGCTGCTGTTGGAATTTGGGGTGGCGGGAGGGGAAAAGATGGCTACACTTAATTAATAAGGCAGGACTCACATAAGCTCCAGCTGTGAGCATGGGATCAGTCTTTAAAAGATTAAACTCAGGAGGTGGGGCTGAGGTCTTGATTTCCTCCTAATGTTAAACCCCAAGACATGCTGCTGCTGGGTACAGAGTATGTGTCCACTAAGCCTTTAGACTGTTGCGTTTGAATCAGAAATAGAGTATCCATTGCCACTCACCTACCCCTGTTCCAGGGGTGAGAAATAAATATAACTATGACAAAATCAAAGGTTGTATAGCTATATTTTAAATATGGAACAAAGCCTCCATACTTGGACTCTGATCTTGAACCCCTAAAAAGTCTGAGGATTTTTTGATCGTGTTTTGGCTCCACCTTTTATAAAAAGAGGTACCATTTGCAAAATGTGGATCCAGATAGGGGTTTGGATTCCAATTGTCTTCTTCACCCGGTACAAGGGGTTCGGATCTGGAGTTGTAGCCTGGATCCATCTCTAAGGTTTATGAATAAACATAATCACATCTGTGGTCGCTGCTGTGAGGGAGAACCCAATTTGATTGTGCTTCGGTGATGGAGAATGCTGCAGAGGTACTGTGGGGAGCTCTTGGAGGACCATGACGGTGAAGGTCCTAACATCATCTCTCTCTTTCTGAAAGATGGCAGCCATGACTTCAGGACTTGGCTAAGGCTGTGAGGGGATCATCAGGGAGCTGCCAATAATATGGAGAAGCCCCTAAAAGTACATTAAAACAAAAACATTTTTACCATAACGTAATGTTTATCTTGCCGTCTTCACCCACTGCCACAAAAAGCAAACAGGTGCATGATCACCACCAACGCAAGGTCATTCCGAAACCAAAGGACCGATTAAAATGGTGCGATGCTATTGATTTCAGTGGGGTTTTTAAACTGTTTACACTCATGTCAGAGGGAGCTGATTCAGACCCCGAAGGCGAGGCAATGTCACTGTGTTGGCTTTAATACTTTTGAATTAATCCACAGGGGAGTTACTTATCATTGGGGGTAACATTTCTGAAAAATTCAGGGATGGGAGGGGGTTAGAGTTGTTAGTATATAGAACATTACATGTGATTATATCATGCAAAGTCCGGGGGTGGGAGAGAGGGAAGAGTGGAAGACATGAAGTATATAAATGTATGAAAAGTTGGGGTGGGGGACCAAATGTTCCCCTTACCTCATCGCAAATTACGCCCCTGCTTATCACTTTAATTTGAGCTGAAGGATTCTTCATTTCTGCTTTGGATTTTCTGGGGTTTTTTCCCTTTTCCCCTGCCCTTTATTTTGAATCTCACCAAGCTCCAGGGGCTAATGTAATTTTTATGCTGGGGACACTTCAAATTTTCTGACTAGACTTTTTGTTGTTGTTTTGAATCACGGTTGGGAGAGAGGGAGGAAAGCCCAAGTCCCTACCAACTTCAATCGACTTGGCTAACACTAGACAGGGAGACCTTCCACCACACAGAAAACCCAATTCTAAATGTTACAGCATGTTTCCAACAAAGAAAGGTGGGGCCCCGTTTTCCAAAGCTGTATAAACAGCAGCTCTGAGACCTAACTGTGTTGCTGTTTTCAAAGGTTGCTTTCAAAGTGCTGACTCAGAGTAACGAGCCAGTATTGTTTTATCTGACTGAGATTAGGACTCAGAATGTTGTGGTTTTGTAACATAGACTCCAGTGGAACCAGCTGCATATTTGACACAGGATTGTTATTCAAGCTCAAATAACCATCTAATTTAAGGTTGAGGTGATTTTATATACTATTTTTTTTCTTTTCAGGAGTAGAGCAGTCATGTATGAAACAGGACTCCCACTCAGCCTCCCTTGGTTCCTAATACTTTCATTTTCATTATTCATTTATTTTAAGATTATGGCCTTGACTGGATAGTTGATAATATTTCCCTCTGTCCTTCCTTACACACCCATGAAGGAGGGGGGAAATTCTCTTATTTGAAGAACTTACATCTAAAAGTCAAGCCCGGGGCAGCTCCCATGCCATAAATAATATTTTATATCGTTATGTTAAATCTTTTCAATTTGCCTCCCTCTTATCTTCCTCTGATTTGAGAGGATGTATTATTTGGAAAATAGTCTTACTCTTTTGTTTCTCTTTATTCATTTGTTTGGAGGCCAAACATAAAATATGGGATGCATCTGAGTGAATTATTTGTCAAAAAGTTGCAAATAATAGTTAGGAAATGTGCAAGCATTATTTTGAGGGATAGGTGATTTTTCTGAATAATAGACATTTTTACAATGAAAATTAGATAAATTTGTACATCCCACTCATCATGTTTTCTTTTTTTAACTTGGCAAAAATTATTTAAATGGGTATAACAATTTAAGCCCCCAATTCAACAGCCTGTCTCTATTCAGCACTTAGCAAGTGCTTATCTTTTCACTCTTATTTACTTACCATTGATTCCATGTGCTTAAATGCTTTGCTGAATTGCAGCCCAGTGTAGTCAAAATAAGACGGCACATGTATCCTCTTGGAACTCTTTTTTTACTACCTTAACTCCTTTCCTGAGAACCTGTACAATCATAGAATGACAAAACAAAACTGTCACGTATCACTTGCCTCTCTCTTTCACTACTGATTGCTATGAAATGCAGCACTACTTTAGATCATACTTCTAATTGTGTTGACAGAGAATCACTATTTTTCACCACCAATTTATTTGGGGGAAAAAAATACATTCAAAATGATGGGGGGGGCAGCTGACTGACTCATGGGCTCTGTATCGTTTTACCAATCTATCACCTTTGATTTGAGTTGGTTAGTGATTAAAAGTGGTTACCTTATAAGGACAGATGTCCTTTATGAAATGACACTGTAGTCTCAGTTCACTGCCTATAATGAACCAGTTCTGGTATAGGACATCCACAGAATCATGCTCCTGAATCTCAGCTGAACCTCAGCTCTGAAATCTGAAGAGAGTATAAACTGCTGCAGTACTTTCAGCCTGAGTCTGAAGACAGCCTGCAACTATAGCTAGGAGACGAGTGAGCTGCTCTTATTCAGCTCAGTGAAATCTACTCATCTCAGTCTCTGACTGACTGCCCTGTCTGCACTAACATTGCCAGTGGTGGAGCTGAACTGGTGCTGGCAATGGTGAGAAATATTTCTAGTGCAGACAAGGTTAGTGGTCAGTCACAAATTGCTGATAATCCTCAGTATCGACAAGGCCAGGGAGTCTAGGTTTATTAACCCTCGCGCTTATACTACTAAACTTTTTCCTCCAATGAATCCATTATCATTGATAAATCAAGTGTCTCTGACTGCCGAATCAGATCTGGTGATGTACTCATAAGCATAAATCTGTTGTGTTCCTCTGCTTATGAACTGGCACATGCTGTCAGGGCTGTGCATGCTTCAGAGAAAGAGTACAATTTATGTGATATCAGCTGCTTGACAAATTTTAATATACATTTGCTATAAAACAGGCAGCAATTAACAAAATGTGATACCCAAATAAAAACCCTTGATTCATTTGCACAATAGATCTTCAATTTACTCACATTCATGCTAGAGACACCCATAAAAATGATATCCAGCCTTAAAATCACTTAGAAGCACATTCTGAAAGACCCCACATTTGCAAGTGATACTCCAGTACTTATCTAATGCTCATGTTTCTATGGCTTTGCCTTCATGATTCTTCCAGTGGTTCCTTTATGTTTTCTGGTATTCTGCCAAACACCTGTGACTCAGGGTGCAACAACTATTCTTACTGTTTAATTTAGCTTTGCACAGAAAGGCTGTATTAGGCCTGATGTAGGCCTAATCCCAAACCTCTAAAGAGGTTTAAGGAACTCTAGTTTCACCTAATCCCGAAACCTAAACCTAGAATCCTTGAAAACCTCCATAACACCACAGGCATGGGCAAATAAAGGTTTTCCACTATTAAATTATTAAAAGGACACAGTGTGTCTTTTGGATTTGAAACCTAAAGCTTTACCTAAGAAGCTGGGGACTACCCACAATAGAGTGTTTATTCTGAAGATAATAGATTGGAGGGTTTATTTGACTAAAGTCTTATCACTAAAAAACTAGAGGAGATATTTCTGTGCAAAGTATATCCAGGTTTCTGTTTATGGATAATCTAAATTAAAGCCTGATATCAGGAACACATAGAATGGGACCCAATGCAGGACTGGCACCTCAGACACTGAAGCTTGCTCACAGTAAACATTTAATATTAATATTACAGGTACAATTTTGTCCATGATGTATACATTGTTTTTCAAAATTTTGAATCCAGCTAGTTTTGGGGTGTCTTATTGATGATCAATAACATGTAAACACTTGTAACTTTAACTTACAAATTGCATCCAACGGCAATAAATTCTTGCTTATGTTATTTCATGCTTAATTAATTGAATTCTTCCATTCAAGAGGCCCACTAATCACTTTGTCTTGCCACACAACTCATTAACTTTGTGCTGTGAAAGGGGATGCTTAATTTTCAAGGAGACTGTAAGGAATACTAACTGCATCATATTCTAATGCACTATTTTTTTAACAAATGGAAAACCTCAGGATACAGTGACCATTTGGTTTTATAATACATAAATTTTACAGCAACAAATTGCAGTTTTAAGTCTCTTTTTTCTAAAGTGATATGAATTAAGACAATAATACATGAATCCTATTTGTGCATTGTACAATGCTGAGGATATTGTCTCTATTTAACAAATTGTTCATAATGAGAAATACAGAAGGTCACTAGTGTCCATGAGGTTGCTTAATCATGTAAATATGTTTAGAGGGTGCTGTAGTAGTTGGACTGAGGATTCAAGATTCCTGGACCAGAATACCACAGTGATAGGGTCTTATCACACCCAACTAGAATAGAAAAAATTACCAGCCTACTCCTCTGGCCCAATGACTATTTAAGTATTTATCCACAGTGGAATAGTCATTGGGCTGGAGGGAGAGAATGCCTCTGTAGATCAGTGGTTAGGGCACTCGTGTGGGAGACCTTGGGTCCAGTCCACTTGCTCTAGCCACTTTGTCATTATTTATCCAGAGTGCAACAGTTTCAACAGGAGAGATTGTGGGAGGCCACATCAGAATATCCATAGCTCAGTTGTTAGGACATGTTCCTGAGAGATAGGGTTTGAACAGGGCTCTCCCTTCTTCCCCGCTCTGGCACAGAGGTGGGGCAATCGAACTTGGGCCTCTCAAATCCCAAAGTAGTGCTCTAATCACTGGGATAAAAGTTATAAGGTGGGCACCTTGTTCTCTGGCAGAATGGGACCCTATCCAGTAGGCATACTCAGATACTATCAAATTGGGCTCTGTATGTGACTTGGGTGGCCAAACACCTGTCTTTCCCTGCTTTGTGTAATGCTCTGGGGTTTAGGTGGGAGGCAAGCACCTAGATGGCTAGAGTGAAGCAGCAGTGTGCATAGGCACAGGCAGAAGCTTAGGGGCCAAGTGAATGTAGATGCCTACAGGGTTCAGTGAGAGTTTTGTGGGTTTCAGTGAAGCCATAACTGGGACTTAGATGCCTAAAACCTGAGAGTTAGGTGACTATCTCTGTGGATCCCACCCTGTATGCCTTTGTTTGCCCCTCTATAACCCGGATAGAGTATTGCTTATCTGTCAGGACAGTCATGCTAGCTTTCAAAGGTGAGATCCTTAGATAAACTGCATTGAAATACAAAGCATAATTATAAGAATACAGATTATGGGGCAGATCCTCAGCTGAACCTCAGTAGAACTAGAGCAATTCACACTAGCTGAGAATCTACCCCTGAAATGCTACATAAAACAAGGGTGGTGTTTTCACCTCTGTGATCTGGTGTCATAAACAAATGAAACACGGTTTCTTCACTTTTTATTCCTTGCTGCAGCTCTGAGGATCTGTCCCATTTTGCCCATCACTGAGCCTTGCATCATAGCAACCATCCCTCTGGCTAAGAAGGCTGGAAGTATGTCCATCCTCAAGTTAGCCTAAATGCATTTGGAGAATGATATGAGACACTCCCACTTTCCAGGGTGGGAGTAGTATGCCTTTCTCCACAGTTGTCAACTACAGAGCAATGGACTTAGCTTGGGTTCTGAACTGTCTTCAGACTGCCAGTACAGCTGTTTTGGGAGTATAGCTCAGAATGTCACCAGAAACCCAGAGTTCAATTACAGTCCCACATACAGTATTTCTGCTATAACAGCAGAATTTCAATTTACTAGTCTGGTCATTTAATTATTGCCCAATATGTTGAGCTCTTCTACCGGCTCATTAATTACTGTTTTAACAAAACTGGTGCTAATTGCTCTCTGCTTCACCAGTCAACTTGTCACTTTAAGTAGTTTGTTCTGCAAGACAACAATGGTAAATTAATGTCTAATAGCAGTTGTGCTGGACTGAAATGTTTTGTGACAGTTAGCTTAATGGTCCTGCCATTAAAGGACTACATGAAATTATCTCACAAAAATTAGGATGGGTCGCAGCCTCACATAGGAGGCAAATTACCTCTTTTATTTAGAAGTGACAAAAATGACAAAGAAACCCTGAGTGAATCAATCAGCTGACAGAGTTCCTGGAAAATTACAGGTTTCAGAGTAGCAGCTGTGTTAATCTGTATTCGCAAAAAGAAAAGGAGTACTTGTGGCACCTTAGAGACTAACAAATTTATTTGAGCTTAAGCTTTCGTGAGCTACAGCTCACTTCATCAAGGAATGCTAAACTGTATTACACTGTTTGACCACTAGGTGACACTGTAAAATTCCTTATTTAAAGGAATCTCCACCATACCTGGCAGAGAATTAAAGAATCTTATGTTATGATGAACACAGCTGGAGTGTATAAGCAAGCTCTGTGACCAGTCCATATCTGGTACAGAAGTACATGACATGGTGTCAGGAGTAAACTAAGAACAGAAACAGAAGGAAAAAAGGAACAACAGTTGCAAACAGGTGGTGATACTGGATTTTTGAAAGGAGATCCAGTACAAATAACCTTAAGAGACAATGCTGAATCATTTACTGTAGATACAACTCACAGGATTCCTAGCCCGTTATGTCATAAAGTGGAAACTAAGTTAAAAAGAATGGAGTGGATTGGCATAATCAAGAAAATCTCTGAGCCAACAGTATGATATGTGCCAATGATACCAGTTATAAAGAAAAATGGAAAAATAAAAATCTGTGTGGATCTTAAAAGACTTAATGAAGCAGTTGTGAGAGAAAAATATATCCTCCCAACACTGGATGACTTCCTCCCCAAAGTGAAAGGAGCTATATTATTCTCCAAGTTGGATGCCTTGTGTAAATTCTGCCAAATTCCTTTATCCAAAGAATGTGCTAAACTGACTATATTAATCACATCCTTTGGGACATTTTGCTTTTGAATATTACTTTCTGGGATTACCAAAGCACCTAAAATTTTCCAAAGAAAGATGGCAGAACTGTTGATGAACATAAATGAAGTTGTAGTTTTCATGGACAGTATTCCTAAATCTAGTCAGTCAGTCTGGACTGAAGGTAAACAAGGAAAAATGCATTTTCTGTCTACCCCAAATTGAATTTTTGGGACAGACAACAAATAGGACTGATTCCATCTTTAACTGAAGAAAGTCAAAGCAATTAGAGAACTGAATGCACCAACTAATGTACCAGAACCAAGATATATATTGGGGATGGTAAATGACCTTGGTTGACTTCTATCAGTCCTTTGTACACTGAATGAACTGTTAAAGCCCAGCACATCTTGGCTCTGAAGGCCAAATTAAGAATAAACCCACAATGGTCAGTACAGGGTAAAGCAGCTATGGCCTAGGTTGTGTATTGTTGCAACAACATGGCTCTGAGTGGAAGCCAGTTGCATTTTGCTCTCGCGCACCCATAGAAGCAGAAAAATGATATTCACAGATTAAAAAGGAGTGCCAAGCAAGCTTATGGGCATGTGAGAACTTTTTCAGATCTTTGCGTGAACTGGCTTCATTTACGCTGATAACAGACCAGAAATCGTTTGTAACCCGCATCAACAGAAGAGACCTGGATCAAGCAGCACTGGGATGCCAAAGTCTATTGCTAAGGTTAATGTCATTTAACCCAATTGCTAAATATGAGAGATTACACCAGCAACAAAAAAAACCTTGACAAACATGCAACTTCAGGAAGGCTGCTGGCCAATGTATCTAAAGGACACTAAGGAAGAGACAAGAGACTACTCTGCGGTGTGTAGACAATTGAGTCAAATGGACTCATGATTACCGGCAATTGCATCATAATTCCAAATGAAATGAGAGGAGAAATCCTAAACCTCATCCATGAAGGATATCAAGGATTAACTAAATGCTGTGAACTGGCCAACCAGTCAGTGTTGTGGCCAGGCATCAGCAAGGACTTAAAGAATAAAATATCTGCATGTGGACACTTCAGAACTAACGGAACACACAGAACCTTTAACAATGCTTCTACTAGACAGACCTTTAGAAGAGAATAGTTGCAGATTTATGAAAACATTTACGAAGATGTCTGTCTGGTAGGTTAATTCTTGGTCTAATAACTTTGGCAATGTGCCTTTAATAGAATGTACAGTACTCTGAATTCTATCTCCTTCAGGGCTTTCTGTTGTGCCCATCACTGTGATAGAAGTACTTTCAAAATGACCTCTCAATCAAGCTTTCTGAGACCTTGACCTCCTGTGTGGTCTTATTATCCTGAGTCCATGAAAAGGAGCCAGCTAATCCAGAGTTCTAATTCTCTCTTTGATAGTGATTCCTTCAGTTTAGGGCAAGCCACTTCACTTCTTTTGCGTCAATTCTTCTCTTTGTAAAATTGTGATTCTACTATTTACAGGGATGATGTATTTAAAGGGATGACTGTCAGCAAAACACTATATGAGTGCTAAGTATTATTTTATAATTCTTGGCCATTAGAGATATAGCTCTAGAAAACTACCCTGAGTATAGTGGTTGCTTGTGTATTTTGAGCCATCAGTGACTGATTAAAAGGTAAATACACAGAGTGACAGATTTTGAAAGCTGACTGCCCACAAAATTATGTGCAAACTCCAAATTGGGAAGCTGGCTTGAAAAATCAGACCTGGAAAGACTGTAGCCAAGATTTTTAAAAGTGATTTAGGGTTAGGGGTGAGACACCTTTAAAGAAGCCTAATTTTCAGAAGGCAGGTGCTCAGCTCTTTCTGAAACACTGGATCTGTTTTGGGTCTTTCAAATGGGTCATCCCAAAATCAGTAGACAATTTTGAGAAACCTTGGACAGCCTGCTTTGTGCAGAAGCACCAAGCAGCTGCACACAGCCCTTATTTCCTCACTTTGGCCTCGGATAACCTTATTGTTCTCAAACTGTTAATTTATTTACTTTAGATGTTGGAGTGAATTTGGTTTGTAAAAGGAAACAACACAGAGGATCACAAAACAAAGCTTTTCCCACCCAACTACACCATCCGCGAATGATACTGCCAACTAATAATGGATTCATCCCTGTGACTGTTTGTTTTACTCTGGTATCTTTGGCAGGAGCTCATGTCTTTATTTCTACGGAAAGGGGAAAAAAAAATCAAGCTTTCCTCTTGCAACGTGGTAATGGGTAACTAACTTCCCCACTGGATTTTAAGCAGTTTTATTTACCTTCAGTCCTCACAACCATGTGTTAGAAAGTGGATTTTAAAATAGCATTACCGGGGGTATGAGATGATGGTCCATACATCAGGCTGTAAACTGTAAGAGGTAAAATTAGGGTGTCAGGTTGCTGGAGAAACAAGGAATCTCTTCCTCCCCCCCAGGGCCCCCTTCTGATTGTTGTAAATGACACGGACATAACTTATGTATACCCCAAAGCAGGGGTAGTCAAGAGGGAGACCCCGGGTCCAACCCAGACTGCCAGATCTTCATTTACTTTATTTACTTTTATTATTTTTATTTTATTTTCCATTTTTTTATTATTATTATTTTCTCAGGAGTCCGGACCTTGACCAAGAAATTTGGCCCTTGACAAAAACTAATGGGCCAAGGGCGCCCCAAAGCGCCATAACCCAAGGCGGCTGCTGCTGCTGCAGAAAGTACCACATCCCCCGCCCCATACTGCTGCAGGGGGCGGAGCCGGCCCGGCACCCCCCGGAAGCACCAGGGCCGGGCTCCGTCTGTGCAGCCCTGAGCCGGCAGCGAGCCTAGGAGACGCTCGGGCTGCTCGGCGTAATCATCCGGGCTCCCTCACAGGAGGGCCCCACCTCCCCGCTCGCGCCACCTGGCCCCTCACACAGGCCACACGGCGCATGCCCGCCGCTCTCCCCAAGAGAGAGGCGATCGCAGACTTGGCGAGGCGGAGGAGGGGGGGACCTAGCGCGTCACGTGATTTCTTATCATGGGGCTCGACGCTCTGCTGCCTCTGTCTGGTCCCCCAATGAATCTTTAGGTGTAGGTAGTAGAGCGCCGCGTGACCGATCCATTTCGTTCTCCTCCCTTCCCTTCCCCTAGTCCCCCCAGGCAGCGGAGGGATGCCGCGTCCCCCTCCCGCGGGCAGCCTGGTGAAGACCCTCTGTGTGTCCGTTACCTCCGGGCTCGGGGAGCACCTGGGGAGCCGGTCAGTGCTACCACGGGGCGGGAGGGATCCACGTTACCACCGTGTGGCTCTGGGGGCGAGGGGTCCGTGTCGCTGTGGCTGGGGGGGCTCCGTGGGGGCAAGGGGTCCGTGTCGCTCTGGGGTGGAGGCTCCGTGGGGACGAGGGGTCCGTGTCGCTCTGGGGGGGGGGGGCGGGCGAGGGGTCCATGTCGCTATGGTGGGGGCTCTGTGGGGAGTGAGGGGTCCGTGTTGCTGTGGGGTGGGGGGGCGGGCGAGGGGTCCGTGTCGCTATGGTGGGGGTTCTGTGGGAGTGAGGGGTCCGTGTTGCTGTGGGGTGGGGGTTCTGTGGGAGCGAGGGATTCGTGTCGCTGTGGGGTGGGGGCGAAGGGTCTGTGTTGCTGTGGGGTGGGGGTTCTGTGGGAGCGAGGGGTCCGTGTCGCTGTGGGGGGGGGCGGGCGAGGGGTCCGTGTCGCTATGGTGGGGGCTCTGTGGGGAGTGAGGGGTCCGTGTTGCTGTGGGGTGGGGGGGCGGGCGAGGGGTCCGTGTCGCTATGGTGGGGGTTCTGTGGGAGCGAGGGATCCGTGTCGCTGTGGGGTGGGGGCGAAGGGTCTGTGTTGCTGTGGGGGGTGAGGGGTCCGTGTCGCTGTGGGGTGGGGTTCCGTGGGGGTGAGGGGTCTGTGTTGCTGTGGGGTGAGGGGTCCGTGTCGCTGTGGGGGGGGGCGGGCGAGGGGTCCGTGTCGCTATGGTGGGGGCTCTGTGGGAGCGAGGGATCCGTGTCGCTGTGGGGTGGGGGCGAAGGGTCTGTGTTGCTGTGGGGGGTGAGGGGTCCGTGTCGCTGTGGGGTGGGGTTCCGTGGGGGTGAGGGGTCTGTGTTGCTGTGGGGTGAGGGGTCCGTGTCGCTGTGGGGGGGGGCGGGCGAGGGGTCCGTGTCGCTATGGTGGGGGCTCTGTGGGAGCGAGGGATCCGTGTCGCTGTGGGGTGGGGGCGAAGGGTCTGTGTTGCTGTGGGGGGTGAGGGGTCCGTGTCGCTGTGGGGTGGGGTTCCGTGGGGGTGAGGGGTCTGTGTTGCTGTGGGGTGAGGGGTCCGTGTCGCTGTGGGGTGGGGCTTTGTGGGGGGTGAGGGGTCCGTGTCGCTATGAGGGGGGCTCCGTGGGGGCGAGAAGGCTCCGTTGCTGTCAGGGGTAGTGTTGAGGGGATCCGTGTTGCTGGTGGGGGGACTCCTATGCGATATATGGGGGTGCTGGGTTGCTATCTCTTCTGAGGGGAAGAGGGACTGTGCGATGCCGCCACTTGGGTGACCTCTGTGCTGGGAGAGGGGTTGAAGGGCCCTGTGTCACTATTACTGGTGAATCAATATACGGTGGTTGCTTTTCAGGCATGACCTAATTTAATTGTCAGAACATTTATGTGAAATTGTTATCTCCAGTTTACAAATGGGAAGACTGAGGCACTGAGAGGTGAAGCAACTTGTGGAAAGTCACACAGCTAGTCAATGGAAGAGCCAGGAATGAAACCTATGGGGCTTCCTGTCTAGCAGCCCTGCTTCAAGGCAACACATTGACTGTACATACGTTCAATATATAAGCCCTTTGGAGCAGGGTCAGGGTCTTTGCATGGCACCTAATGCTTTGCACAAAGGGGTCCTGATGCACAGTGGGGCCTTTGGACACTACTGCAATACAAATATTAAATAACATTAACTTGTTGCACAATTATACCGTCAGAGATTAATTCAAAGCTAAATGAAATCAGGACTCATCAATATTTAAGAACCATGCCTCACATCACCTTCTCAGATAATATCATGGATTTTCCCTCCCACTCCTATCTCCCTGTGGATGGATTCTAGGTTTTTTCCTAATCTGGAGCCTCTGAGCTTCCTTCCATAAGAGACAACAAGCTGGCAGCAGTGAGATGGACACTGGGCTGTTGTCTGCTACTCCATCTTTGACTGTGTTCCCTCTAGGATCCCTCTCTCTGACTGTGTGGTTTAGATCCTGCCTTAATGTATCCCTACAGATGGTCACATTTAATTTGTTTCATATTCTCATTTTAGTTAATAATATTGACAGAAATGCATGGAGTTTTGAACTAGAGGAAGAGTAACTGGAGATGGGGAAATACTTCACAGGACAAATGTTTGTGAGGGGCCTAGTATCTTTGTCCTACATAACGATAATACTAGAGTGAAATAATAATATTTTGATTACCATCCAGGTCTTTGTAATTACAGTTAAACTGTTGCTCTGAAATATTCCTGCAAAATGTTGTTGCAGGTATTTGGAGGAAAGAGCATCTTTGGAGAGCCTCTGTGTAATGATTTCTTTCTTCTAGCAGCTGGCATTGGTGATGCTAATGCCTTTTGCCTGAGTTTAGAATATATCACCTCAGCTTTTTAATATCCGTGAGCCACAAATACCAAACAGAAATGTAATCTCTGTGCATTTATTTTATGATGAACAAGAATGAGTATTTTGTCAGGTTTTTTAAAGAGTAAGGTTGATGACCTAGGAGGATTTTCCTAGCCATTAAGGGACATTGCAGCTTGAAGAAGAGTGTGGTCTACTGGCTGTAGCAAGGTGGGACAGGGAATGTAATCTCTTGGGTTTGTACCCAACTCTGCTACTAATTTACTTTGTGACCTTGGGCATGTAATTTAACTTCTATAAGCCTCAATTTTCCCACCTGGAAAATTGTAATAGTAATACAGTACTAATTTATAAAGTATTTAGAGCTCTTCAAATGAAAAGCATTTACAAACATAAAAAGTATTATTATATTTGGTACATTATAGCTTTTTAGTATCAAATTTAGCCCAGGCAGAACTCCACTGAGGTCAGTGGAATTGCCCCTAGTTACACAAGGATTGAATTTAACCCAGAAACTTTTACTACCTGTTACTAATCCCTCTCAGAAGCTGGAAAATACTCTTTTCTTGCTAGATTTGTCATCTTCCATTTGGTAAAGAATGTTTCTCCTCATCTGCTTTTCTGTAATGGCTTTGCTGTACTTTCTCATTAGGAGCCTCATTGATATTGTCACAGTTTTGACAATATGCTTTTATTTACTTTTGCTCCCTCTACTGGCTGCCTGATTTTACAGCAACTGAGCAATATGCTACGAGATCATGCATAAAGTAGGTGAAGCCCAGTCTACAAATGGCTACACGATGCATGAGCATTTAGATTATCACGTAGAAATGTAAATGTCATTTCATGGGCCTGCCTATCTATTTGAGCACACAGATGCAGAATTTAGATTTGATATTTAGTTGCCCATATCTAAAATTTGCATTCTTTTTTTTGTATCTTTACTTGTTACAATGAGAATAGGTGATATTTTTATTTCATTAAAATAGCCTGTATTATCCCCTTGTGTACAAAAGTTTAAACTCTGTAATTCCACAGGGACTGCTGAATCTGCGTATTCTCCTTCCCATGCTCCCAGCCTCTGTTACCCTATATTCTCAGACAGAATTCCCTCTTTGCAAGATTTCTTGAAGAGCGGCCTGCAGTATTGGAGGAACAGGCTTTCTACCCCAGCTTGTTCCTGTCTCACCTCTACTCCTTTCCTCTCCCCCAATCCCAACGCTACTAACTTCTTCCATGAATTCAGTCAGAGGGAGCAGTGTAACTAAGAAGGATTCACAAAGGGACTTAGGTGTTGCAATGGTGAGCATCATGGCATCCTATCTTTTAGGCCCCTAGAAAATTCAGGAACAACACTGTGATCTGCAAGGCCGAGTTAGGCACCTAGGCTCCCAATGCAATGAATGGGGAGAGGAGCAAGAATGGGATCCTCAGAAGCAAGCCCACTAGGTGAGGAGCCACCTAAGATAGCACACCTCCCTCTCCTTAGCACCTCTTATTGGCTAAGCCCCTCCCCTCTCTTGAAGATAGAAGCTTAGCTCTGCTTAGTGATGCACAAACGGCCACCTACTGCCTGGCATCAGGCAGTTTAGGCGCCTAAGGTGTTTATTGCAGAAATGAGTTAGGCACCTATCTCACTCCACACAAGACAGCCGGAGGTGGAGGGGCATATCTTATAATTTCCAGAATCTCTCCTGTTGAAGCTGGTCCGCTGTGGATAAATAATGATAGTTGATGGAGCAGGGGGTCTAGACGAGGGGTTTCCTCCCTTCCAGGTGGATGCGTTATTTAAGTTTGTATCCACAGTTGAATAGTCATTGGTCCAGAGAGAATGACTCTATAGTCCTGTCATTAGGGCACTGACCTGGGAGGTGTCTAGAGGTTTGGTGAGAGTTTTGTGGCTTGCAGCAAAGCTACAACTGGGACTTAGGTGCCTAACACAGGGGCTTGGGTGCCTGAGTCTGGGGTTTAGGTGTCTGAATACTTTCGTGGATCCCACACATCTTACTTAGTTGCTTGCCCTCTCTGAATGGGTCTACCTGGTTTTTTCTCACCTGTACTGCACACCAGGGGAAGTATATGGGCCTAAGTTATTTAGACTGAAAAGGACACTCTCTTTGCAAGAATTTTTAATTGTAATTATTGAAAATGATGTCTCGTAGTACTTGTATTGTCTATTAATGAATCCTAATGAAATTAGCTCAGTTTACAAGGAAATATTTTTTCATAACCAAAATAATTTTGGAAACAAAATCTGGGCTCCTTCTGGCTTGTTTGTCAACGTCAGTGATAAAGATTCTGCAGTCAGAACTGTTAATGGTGTTGATGCATGCAACAGAATAGAAACTAGCTCCCAATCTTTCATGGCTCTGCAGTGCTAATAGGAGTAAAAACTGATTTTTGTCATTAAAATCAGCAGACTGAAGTCTTAATATGCATTGGGAGCTAACACGCTGAAGAAGATGATGTCATTTTTGACTCATTATGACTTCCCTGACCGTAATTGCATTTTAAAGTATTACAGATTACCTTTTGCAGCCCAACCCTTCACCAATGTCCTTTATGGGTTCTTACATTCCTAGCCAACAATTTTCCTGTTTTGTACCATGCAGTATATCTGGCTAGAACATGTCTTGTGTTCGCATGCCTTTTATATTTCAACTTGAATACTAATTCTCCATAAGCCCAGCCATAACAACACACAGTTCCCCTGGAATAGTAAGAACTGTGAACCAGTCAGTTGTAACTAGTTTCTTCACAAAAGCCAATGAAAACAATACTCACAATTCCCTTTTTCCAAGATGTATGTATTTTTCCAGTATTAAAGGAAACTTTAATGCTGACGAATCAAAGCTTGAACTTTTTGCTTTTGAGTTATTAATGCTGTCATGTTGCAATTTGCACAACTTTGAACCTAAGTAAAACATGTGTATGTTAAAAGAGAAAAAGTAGTTTAAGTTAAATGGCAGTAATAGCATTCTGGGTCAAAAAATGTATGTAGGTGGATTTATGGATCATTTTTTAAATATTAAAGTTTGACCCATTAAAATGCATTTGGTACTACAAACGAAGAGTTTAAAATTGCAGTTGCTCAAAAACCACTGTAATTGCTGAGCAATTTCAAAATTGTTGGTCTCTATGGAGCAGTAAAAGTGATCACAAAACAATCAGAATAAAATAAATCCATGAAAAAACTGTTCAATTTTTGCCACAGATGAGAGCTGAAGAAAAATTTCCTTTGAGTGTAGTATTTGCACACTGGAATGTGACAAAAAGTGGACTCTTGATGCTATTGTTGTATACCATGAAACCGCTCTAGATTGCCACTGTGATATAGGTCATTTAATGCTTTGTTCCACTTCTGAAATCAGAATCAATTGTGTTATTACAATGCTAAACAAACCAACCTATTTTCAAATGGTGGTGGTGTGAATGAGTATGTATATTTAATTTTTATATACACACATACTTTGAAGTAGCATGCAAGTGATGGTATCGTAGAAAAGATTTACTAATTTGAGTTTCTCATAGCTGTATTACTTACATGTGTGAAAGCCATGAATGAGGTCATCCCAAATGATCTCAAAATCTAATATTTCTAGTATCAAAAAACTTCCAAATATGTTATATTCATGTAAGTACTTCAGACATAACAGTTCAAAACGTGAATAAAATCCCCCTTTTTTCCTCCTGAAAAAAAACCCACTATTTTCTTCACAAAAAGCCCTGTTGAGAAGTCCTGTTATGATGCATTTTGATTATGTGCTTCTTATGGTAACTTTATTCAGTACTGCTTAACTTAGCTGGGTGGTAGTCATATATGACTTGCTGTAAAGCATTAGTGTATAAAGGAATTCTTCCAAAGAGATGGGTCTTTGACCGTTGTGAAGCTAGTACAGGTCTGCCTTCTGGAGAAAATATAACCCATTAAACTGCAGTTGCTAGATGAACCACGTTGTAAAAATTGGACATTTAGGTTCTATGTACACTGCAAATCCTACTGAGTAAGGGGACCCAGTAACAAAAAGGTAGTTCTTGGCATGATTAAAAACGTGTATTGCAGTGTAGACGGGACATATTAACTGTGTTCCCAAACTGAGCAAAAGTCTAGGCTGTAGCAGGGTTCAGAAACATAGTTAAAACATGATTCAGTCTCATCTACGCTGCAGGAATGAAATCTGTTATCGCTCGGTTGCGAGACAACCTGTGCTGTGAGCATGTCACTTAGTGTGGTAGGGAGGTGAAGCTGAACCGGAATTAGCTGAGGAGGAATGTAGACCAATGCTCTCAGTATGAGAGTTAGTCCACAATTTTTCAATAGGAACCAAAGACCTTTGATATTATGGGCGGGGGCTGAATTCTCCTCTAAAAATGTACCAGATAGGAATCTCAGGAAAGACTTTGCACATTCAGGCAGCTAGAACAGTTGTAGATTTCCCCACTGAGATGTAAAGGCAGTGCTACAAGATTTAAGAAGGTAGAAAGTGTGACTAGTTCAGTGTTTCATAACAACTGGGCCATGGACCAGCGCCGGTCCCTGAGATCTCCTTGATACAGTTTAGGAAGGCAGCAAGCCAGTCCCTGGTATCAAAAAGGTTGAGAAACCTGGACTAAAGTATTAAATAGGAGGGCCTTATGATATGAACAGGGTTCAAAATTTGGCTTTGTGTTCATCATAAAGCAGATCCTGGTATTAAAAATAACAACAACCACAACAAAAACTTGTTCCACCACTTCCCATACTTTTTCCTCAGGAGAAAACACAGAATATAACATAGGTAATAAATCTATTTTATGGCCCGCATGAGAAAGGGTGGAGAAAATCCCTTTACTCTGTTTTCTTCCCATAAATTGAAATGTGCATGAGATAGTATGGGGGATGCTGGGATTTTCATCCAACAAATTCACAGCTGGATTCTGCTTTATTATTTGTTGAAACCTGATCATTTGTCACTTGATTAGCTTCTGGCTGTCAAAACCATCACTTGCTCAGTGTCCTGTCTGGTTAGTAGGTGTGCTGCAGAAAAGATACTGTAGCACATGCACAGAAACATAGCTCAACTGGTCCAGTTAGTCAAAAACCGCCTCTCCTTTATATGCGAGTTTCCATCATCAAAAATGGAATTTGAATAGCAGAAGATTTGATCATGTGAGAGGTGGGGAAAGAGGAATTATGCAAACACATCAGTTCTGTGAACACTATTTTTTATTCTGCATCATAGATCAATGGGATCTGAAATCAATGGGATTATTTGTGGAATAAAGTACTATACAGCGTGAGTAGAGGTGGGAGAATAGACTAGACTAGACTGGACTAGACAACATAGCAAGGATGGATGACAAAGAAAGGAAGGGGGTAAGGGAATGCATGAATTAGATCAGGGAAAGATTGTGAGGTATGCTTGTTGTTATATATGCATTTTAACTTATTAACATGTGGGGTAGTGTCCAGAGTGAAAGCAGAGTGAAGGCCAGTGATCGTAGGTTGACCAAAAGAACTACATTGTGAGGGAGGACTTGAAGTGGGAGAGTGTGGCTGTGTGCTTTACAGAGTGAGTGAGGGTGTGTCGGGTGTAGTGTGCAGCATGAAAAAAGGCATGGACATGGGAGAGCAGGGGAGCAACAAGGTGAGCTGAATTGGCTGAGCATAGGTATAAGTGGGAGAATAGGTGATAGCTAGAAGTGAGACTTTAGCTGGGACAGAACTATGTAGAACCTTCTAGACAGAGATGAGCTTGAATTTAAAATGGAAGACAGGCAGATTTATCATAAAGTTGCCTCTGCACATAGCTCTTAAACATTTTATTTTCTATATTTTAGAGTATATACCAAAGAAACTCCTAACTTTTTCTATCCAATAGTACACGTATAGTGTCAAGGGACATACCTGTGTCTCTGCTCTTAACTGCCACCACAGCCATCTGAGTGCACAAACTGACAAGTTGTGTTACAATGAGTCACTGTTGTCTTTGGGAAAGCAAAGGTAACTTTTTGGCATGACTGAGAAGTAGGATGAAGAGTGATGCAGCTTTGTCCCAAATAGGAAGCCTGTGTGGTGTGAGCACTTAGCACTGTGTGCTTTTAATTATTATTTTAAAAAATTCAAAACCAGTTTGACACATTTTTGTGTCTACCGTTTCTTTATGATGACTGACATCTTCTCCGTTTCAGATTGGTCAGGGATTTAGAAGGTAGATGCAGAAAGCAAATGAAATTAAAACCCTGATAAGAAACCATAAGAGTAACATAACCTTGCTGCTACCAATACATTAGAAATCCTGACTCCTACAGGACTATCTGTCAGTTTTACGATCTGTTACATAAGTGGGTGGATGGGCAGGGAATGATTCTTTAATTATCAGGGGTTGGCAGAATATGCTTATACTGATATATTGCCCTACTGTTTTTTGATTAACAGCTAATAAGTTCCAGACCCATAACTAGAAGATTTGGCTCATTATGTTTTTTAAAAGTCACAAATATGCCTGATGTGGGCTAAATGGTATGGATAGTTTTGTAGCATCACATTAGCTCTGCTTGAGTCCATAAGAATTTAAGAATGGCCATAGAATGGCCATACTCGGTCAGACCAATGATCCATCTAGCCCAGTATCCTGTCTTCCCACTGGTGCCAGATACTTCAGAGGGAATGAACAGAACAGGACAATTATCAAGTGATCCATGTCCTGTCATCCAGTCCCAGCTTCTGGCAGTCAGACGTTTACAGACACCCAGAGCACGAGATTCATCCCTGACCATCTTGGCTAATAGCCATTGATGGCCCTATCTTCCATGAACTTTTCTAATTCTTTTTTGACCACTCCTTTGGATGTAGCTCCATTGAAGATTTTATTTCTGCTAAGAGACCTGTGAGCAGGGACTGTTATTTGGTCTGGGTGGCTGCGTGTGCATGTAACCACTGTAAACCATGACTATTCCCCGTTTAGATAATCCACAATGGAAACTGCAACGGGCCCACATAGCAGTCTCTCCAGTTCAGCCAGCTTCCATAATGTTCTCCCACTGCTTCCTTCTCAATATTCCTGACACTCATTTATGTGCCTAGCCCACTAGAATTTAGTCCATCATGCTCATAAATTTGTTCATTTTTATGATTAGCCCATTTTGACTTCTTGCACTTCGTTTGTCTTTAAATTTTATCGTTTGTGCCTCAAATTCTAACACCTGTTGGCAGTTTCACCTTGTTGAATTAGAACGATGACTGTGGGGATAATTATGAGCAGAAGGAACATTCGGGAATTGTTTCAGTTTTGTTTGTTTTTTCTAGTTGCATTTACAGACACCCCCCCCCCCCACTCCTTACTGAACAATTGAGGGTGTTGGTTACTTCCTTCTGTGTTTATGTAAGAAAGCTGTTTATAGTCAGTTTTTCCAGTTGGCATATGTACTTCCTTGACTGCAGTTTGACACATCATTCCTCCCACTCCCTCCCTACAAGTGAAGCTAATGAAAGTCCTTTTTTAATTATTTGTGATTGTTGGTGTTAACCATAGAAGTGGCCACCATTCCAGCTTGGAAGTGTGCTGCTTGACATACTTGTTTTTGCTTTTTAGTTCCCAGTGGTTGAGAAACCATGTACACTTCACTGGGTGCTCAAACAGTTCCGTAAACTGTCACACACCCTGGCTTGTTTAGATGAAATGAGAGACCAAATGGTTTATCAAAGCAGTGGGGGGTGGATAAAAATGGATTTTTTTTCTTTTTGTTGCGTGAAATTGTAACACCAACGGACCCCAGTCGTTGGCAGGCGGCATCGAACCGGGGACCTCTGGAGCTTAGTGCATGATCCTCTACTGCATGAACTAAAAGCCAACTGCCCCTTAGCTACGGCTGTAGAGCAGACTCATTAATGGCTAAGTGGTCTCGGTGCCACTAGAGGGGACAGGGCAGCACACCCGGGAGGGATGTGGGTTACAAAATATTTTAGTTTATTGTCAAATGTAAGAAATTTTTCAGAATGAGTTATAGTTCAGCCCATCCCTGCTGGGGTGCACAAGTTGGGGTGAGAGGATATAAGGAACTTCCTCACCCACCCTTGTGCACTTACACAGGAGCCTGGTTCAGTGGCAGCATTTGAGCTTTACAGATTGCAAGCTGTGCTCAGAGCTAGTTCCCGCAGCAACACTAGCTGCATCATATAGGGAAGGAGATGACAGGGCCATGCTCCACTTTACTGACTTGCACAACCACCCTGTTCTAGGAGGGTGCACACTGCACCCTGTCCTTGGATGGTGCAATATCTGGTTCCCCCTTACTTTAGGTAGGCCATGGTGTGCTGCTGCCCATTGTGCATCCTTGCTACCTTCTGTCCTGAACTGTGATTTAGCACCACAGTTGAGCCATTAGAATTAAACTGTTTTATCATCTGTCTTTTTTTCTATGACAGATCAGTTATTTAAATTGTTTGCCAAAGGAAGGGTTGTATATAATTTCCTACATTTTGGATGGTTTTCATGAATAAGAGTTAAGTATTGTAACTCATTTTTCCAATATAGAAATGCAAGATTTTTAATATAATCGTCAAGGTGATTTACAACATTAATGAACTGAGCCCTGACCTTCCAATAAGATGCATGCAGGCAGACACCTGTGTCCATGTGGAGCCCATTTGTTAGATGAAATTTCATTTAAAGGTGAACTGAAATGCTTCATAACTATTAAATAAGTTCTTCAGTCTTCAAGATCTTTGATATTTTCATGCCTCACTATACCTCAGTTTCCCTGAGTGACTAGTCATAAGTGAGGGGACACAGTAACTCTGTGGCCAAGTCAGGAAAGAAACTCATCTCCTCCTGACTGCCATTTCCCCCTCTAACCACTAGACAATACTGCCTTCCCACAATTAAAAAAAGAACACATTTCTGTGAGAGACAGGCACAGTATAGTCGTCTAATCACAGGAGTGGGTTTTAGGAACTCCTGAGTTCTAATCCTATTCTAAAATAGCTACTTTTGAGCCCTTAACAAGACATTTCATCTCTCTTGGACTGTTTCTCCATCAATATAATGGGAGTAAAACCTACCTCTATTTTACTGCTCCCTATTTATATAACAAACAAACACACTTAATTGTGTTATCTTTTACACCATAAATGCTGTGTAACCAGATGGCTCCAAAATGTAATTAAATATTTAAAATGTACCCTATATTTAAAAAAGGTAAGGAAAATCTCTATCATACCCATGAATGCATCCGATGAAGTGAGCTGTAGCTCACGAAAGCTTATGCTCAAATAAATTTGTTAGTCTCTAAGGTGCCACAAATACTCCTTTTCTTTTTCCATGAAATGTGAGTTATTGTACTTAGGTACTTGAAGTATATCTTCTTCTTAAATAGCATTCTTCTTCTGTGCCATGCTAATGCCAGCATTGGACAAGTAGAGCCATGTAGGGGAGTAGTGGGAAGTAAATGTGCTCTCCTATGTCCCCTTCCACCATCTCCCCTCTTGACCCCATGCCATGGCTGCTTTTGAATGCTTTGGAGGTATGTGGGAAAGGACAGACCATAAAGCCTGCATGCTTAATATTTCCACCACCACCACCCTGAGAAAGGGGGAGGGGCAGGAAATGGGCTCCCCTCTGTGTGCTGGCCTGAGGTGCTGGCTAGGAGTAAGGAGTGAGTAAGCTTCACCCAAACTTACTCTCCTCCCAAACAAGAAGGGAGCAGGGAAGGAATTGTGTGGCTCTCCAAGTCAGTTTCTTCCTGGTCCTCCTCCTTCAGCGGTGTAGCTACCTGCTGCCTTGACACAGGGCTGAGTCTCAATCTAGCCTGTTGCGAATATTTTAGAGAAGTCCTAATTTCTGGTAATTACTTTAATGCAATGTAATGTTTCTTCTGTCTGATTTCCTTTATGATGATTTTTATGCTTTATCTGCTTTGTTCCCTTCTTAGTTCTTCCAGCAACTGTGGAGGGTGCACCTTTAGCAGGCAGTGAGAAAGCTGCTGTTGAACACAATGGACTGTGAATGGGTCCTTGAAGAAAAAATCTGACATTGGACCTGTTTCTGAGAAATGCTGAAACTTTGAAACTACTGACTTCATCGGGAGTTGTGGGTGCACAGCAGCTCTCAGAATCAGGCTCTTGATGGTGTAAGGCCATTAACATTCCTCTTGATTGCCTGAAATTACAGCTCTTGTGGATGCCTGGGACTTTCTTTCAGAGCCAAGTGCTGAATATAAACTGAATCCAAAATGCCCAGTGCTGAATGGGTATATGAGGAATAGCTACAATTTAGGTTTCAGAGGGTCATCAACACTATTTATTAGAGACTGGTAATAATAGTGAACAGATACTTTCCATACCAAGCTCTCCAGGGATTTAAAAATACCCGAAGTCCAGCCAGTGAAATCCAGCCAAGTTTTATAAAAATTATAGTAGTGGCTTTTATTAAATATAATCAGTGCATTTAAAATGTATAAAATATTCAGTTTACTTAAAGGAGTTATTTTGCCAAACCATAAATGTACCAATAACTAAAGCAAGGAATAACAGTTTAGGAAATCTAAATTTACAGTGCCATAAAAAAAAGCTTTGACTTTCAGATTTAAAAAAAACCTCTCTGCTTAAGCATGTGATTCATATTTAATCCTGGTTATACTGAATTCACATTTGTATATATGTTTATAGTGGGGTATATGCGTCACATGATGTATGACTTGTCCCCATTATCACAATACCAACTAGGGTTTAGCTATTTTGAGCCCTTGTTTAGAATACAACCCTCTATTCTGTTATCTTTTACATGTGGTTTTGAAATCTATCTCCTCTTTTATCCACAAGAAATTAATGAACACACATTTCATAGCATCCAATAAAACTTTAGAATAACATTCTGCAAACATAAACAAAGGTCATTTATGTAGTAAAAAGGTCCTAGCCTTAACCATGAAGAATTTATTGCAATAGTGGATATAATACTCTTGGCACATACATTCTTCCGTGAACCCAGTACTTGCAGTTTTTGCAAGAGCAAGAGACTGAAGATCTTGCAGGGTAAATTATAATACTGTTTTATACAAAATATATGATTTTGAAAACATTTATGTTTTGAGGTCCTTTAAAAATAGTCACCCAATGAACATTTCATGGTTCTGTGATATAAACCTGCACAAACATTATTCACGTGAATAATCTGTCAAGTTACTTTTGTCTTGTCAGCATTTGGAGGATAGGGCCATTTTACCACTGAGGAAACCGCAAAAGGGCGTTGCCTTAGAATATTCTCATATGTAAATAAATACACAGTTTTGCAACTTGTGCAGAGGTGGGTTGCCAGCAATTTAACAAAACTGGGCTTCATTTCTCCTTGTAAAAACTGTGTTGGAAATATGGGGCCTTATCCCGCAGTCTTTATTCAGGTTAAACTCCAGGTTTTTTTCTATTTGTTTGTTTATTTTATTTAGGAAATTTTAACTAGTTTACAAATCCTTGCCATATAAGTATCAGAAACAAATCTACACCAGTTAGTTTTTGTTCAAAGAACCGTTATCCAAGAATATTGTCATTAGATCTTTCTTTTTAACATGGTGTTTATATAACAGAGTCAGCATCATTACAACACCTATAATATGTCACTTCTAGTGATTTTATTAAATTGAGTGAAAAAATTTGGTGGGAATTTAACCTGAATAAAGACTGCAGGATCACTCCCATAATCATTTGAGGGCTGGGATGTTTCTGAGACAGTCCATAGGAGAAAGAGGAATGGCCTTACTGCACCCTGGCTGTTTCCTGTTCCTGCAAGACCCATACATACTATGAAAGTTGGGAATGTGAGTTAGGGCTGCCCTAGCCTGTGCCACAGGCTGAACTGCCCCCACACCCGCAGAGTCACGGAGATATGGACACCCTCTCCTTAGTTCCTGGAGCTGGAGTTTGGATGAATTTTCTCTGTGATACTTCCTGGCTGTGCCTATTTTTCTTTTCAAAGCTACACTGTATGTGCCTGTTCACATCATTATTACTCCTTATTTTTTGATCAGACATTTAGTTGCACGTTTTTATGGAAATTAAGATGATGAGAGGTGCATATAAGAAATACCCATTCCATCCCCAGCTTTACATATGACACCAAAGTAGGGCAGGATATGTCCATATGTAAAATACTCCATTGAAATGCAGCCAACTCTGGAGTGGAGAGTGGTAGCCAACTGGTATGCTGCACTGTACTGTGGAGAACAGAGATTTTGGCCAACGCAAACTCTTACAAAAAGTGCCAAGTGTTCTATAGTGTTGATGCAGAACAGATAGACTCTTTAAAGGTCTCCACTGAAAGATAAACACGTGGTAGATGGAAGCGGGCTGTTTAATGTAGAAGGATGAAGGACTGAGTCATTCTGCTGGGATTTTAACTGGTAGTTCCAGGAAGTCTGTGTATTTAAACTACTATGCCATTTCTCCAGCATTTGAACAGTACAATCACCATCTGCTTGCCCAAGTACTCACCTTTACTATTTACCCTTTTCTCACTTGCTTAGCCCTGCTACAGAAATCTTAAAATTCTTAGAGCTCAGGAGAGACTTATGTTGGGTAGACTAACTGGAATAATATTTATTCAATAGAGAAACACCTTTTTCCTTTAAAAGGCACATCTGATTTTGATTTTTATAACTTTTTTTTAGTGATACAAGTGACATTGTAAGGGGGGAAACTCCACCTTATGCTGGAGCTATTCGTATGACCATTAGAGCTTTATAAAGGGAAATGTAATAAGAATATTTTGTACTGTGTTAATATTGATTTTAATGGATGCCTTATTAATATGCTACTTGAAATATTTATACTCATTTCAAAGTTGGAGCCATTGGTATTTCAGTACCTATCTATTGCTAATTATAGTTATAATGACCTTTGATTGGAAAAATACGAGACTTGGGATGTTAGCTTTAGTAGCTTTTTGTTGTTCCTGGCAGTGAGGTTAAGTTACTTATGAAGGGGAAACTGATCCAGGTGCGGATGTGCCGCGTGATGCCCTGTGCACCATGTAAGTCCTGTAGAGGGACGTACATGGAAAATTGGAGTGGAGTAATTCCACGGAGTACCTCCACACTCCCTGCGTGCTGCAGAGATGTCTTCATGAAAATTCCAAATAGACCAGCTTAGAGGGAACTGCAACAGGTGGATTGGAGAAGAGGCCGGGGTTTAATGCTTCCGTGTCGCCAAACCCTCACATAGGAGTTGCAGCCACGATACCAGTCCATGGGCTTCAATAGCGCCATAGTGGGGCTATGAGGTCCCTGAAGATGTGTGTGTGTGATTCCCACCCATTTCCATTCTCACTTAGTGCCCTGCCACAAATCCTGATCATTCAGGCTATTTGCTAGTTGGGTAGTATTTCACCCTAAATAAATTGAATGGTTGTTTCCTGTAAAATAATTAACTTCTGATCATTATTAAACTTTTTGTTGGCTTTAAAAGTGATCTGCAAAGGGGATGCTGGATGAGGAAATGAGCTTGTGCCTTCGTAAAACGTTTCTAAGGTAAAATATGAGCAGACAAAACATTAGGGACATCATGTCTTGTATTCCCTGTTTTTGTTGGAGGACTCGCTTTGTTTACACTGAAATTTTTTACATAGCTGCACTGCTGTATCTGTATCAGGACAAACCCTTAGTGTTGCATTGGTGCAAGTCATAGCATGCACCAGTGCCTTTATACCAATGCACCATGTCTAAGCTAGGGGTTTGCACTAGTGTCTGAAAATCCCAGTGTAAACAAGACCTCACTAGTGGTCTCAGCTGTGTATTGTGACTACACTCTCTGCCTATAAGAGAAAGGGTGCTGAATCCTTAACACAGACACCTTTTTATTTCAAGAGTTTTGCTTAAATATATGTTAACAAAAACAAATTTTCTCAACTAATGCATCCGATGAAGTGAGCTGTAGCTCACGAAAGCTTATGCTCAAATAAATTTGTTAGTCTCTAAGGTGCCACAAGTCCTCCTTTTCTTTCAATTAATTAAGTTTCACTTCCTTGGTATCTGTGATGTTGCAACCATGTATGTTTTCCAGACATCTAAAACCTTCCAGAGAAGAATTTCAAATATAGGGGAAATATAAATAAATAAAAACCCATCAAGCCTTCTTTATACAGGCATAAGCCCATGTTGGGGGTAAGAGGGGTTGTTTTGTTTTATTTGTGCAAGTCCTCCTTAAAAGAAAAAAAATACCTCTGGTTGTTCCAAATTATAGCAATACCTCATTATTATTCCTTAAAAATGTTAAATTGTTATATTTGCAACCAGGATGCCATTAGCTTCCCTATTAGTATTTAGTTCAAAGGAAGACTTATAAGTACAAAAAAAGTTCTGTTGTATAAAACTGAATGTGTGTTTGATATCACAGTAGTTTTGGGAACAATGCAAAGGTCAATTATGTTGCTTGCTCTCCTGTCACATGATGTGCATGTGTATATGAATGCATCCCTGGAATTCCACTGTGGGATCTGCATCTTTGAAGCTGATGCTAAAATTACTGCCTAGGCTCTTGCAAAGGCGGATACTGATAGAAGATTCAATGAAATCGAAGGTCGCTGGTCTGGTAGGTGTTGAAAGATACCTGGCTATGATACTATTTCTGATTTAATAATGCGAATGGGAGGCTAGTCTTTGTAATAATTAGGACTAATTACTGAAGAGGTGTTGACAGATGGGCTAAGAGGAAACAAACTGCCTTTATCCAGTGGTTTAGAGTCAGATTACTGGTCTTGTGTTATCTGTTTCTCAGAAAGTAGAAGCTTCAATCATTCACTAAGTCTTCAAAGGGGAAAGGGATCCTAACAATATACAGGATTTGGGATGAAGTTATGAAATAAATCTTTGACTCAAAATGGCTAAATTAATCCCTTTTCCGTAAATTATTATAGTTTTTAAATTTGAGTTACAGATGAAGAATCTGATTATACTTCAAAGTGAGTCAAACCATTATTGGTGACCTTTTTTTTTTTTGCTGCTGTTCATTGATTAGTTAATACCTGATTCCTTCCTCTCCTGAATGCTCGGTTTCCTCTTTAAAGAATGATCTCTATGGCTGATATCCAATTGGAATAGGGAGGAAAAGGCAATTGCTTAGGACTTTCTCTTCTTCTTAGTACATGAAACATAAGGGTTTTTAGCACATAGACACAATATCTCTGTATGAAAAGCATGTTTACCAAATTTCAGTTATCTAGCTCTTTATACAAACAGACAAGAAGTTGGAAATTTTAGCAAAAATTGGCAGATTTTGGTTAGTTTTGTTAGTCTGGGAATTTTTTTTTACCATTGAATATTTTTTAAAAAAAGTTCTTCCCTCCCATATTCTTTCTGATCTGACTTCCATCCCCTCAATCTGGAGCCTCTTGCCTAAGCAGCTGACATTGTCCGTCAGATCTTTGTCTGGTGGGAATGGGTTTAGTAAAGACATTAAAGAGTTAATAATCTTTCACTGGAATGAACATTTGGAGTGGCTTACTTCAGACAAATGATTTAAAACTCTAGCTATCCTCCATGTTCTCAAATGACTCCCTTTTATATTCACATCTTCCCACCATCCACCCAATCTTGACCCTGATTTTCTGTGAAGCAGTGGATAAATATGGTGGACTTGGATAGTTTTATAAAGAGAGGTAGCTTTCAATTATTTATTTGCTTTTTAACAATGGAGGCACTTTAATTAGTGTTTAAATATTTATAATCAGTTTTATTGTGCTGTAAAATCTGTTATACTTTGATCTAGATTTTCTGCTTTGAGATAATGATGCTTGTAAAGGTTTTCTTAATGAATTTGGTCAGAATTTGACATAATCTGATTATCTGATGAAAGACTGACACTTCAGTTCCTGCCAACATAAAAGAGCAGTACAAAAGGGGGCTGTTCAGAGCCCATTCAAAGGCTGGAAGTTCAAGTTCAGGTACTGCAGGCTGTTTCAAGGTTCAGAATTAAGATGGTGAAACAGTTTTAGATTTCACTGTTG
The DNA here is from genome assembly GCF_965140285.1 of Lepidochelys kempii. Classification (NCBI taxonomy): domain Eukaryota; kingdom Metazoa; phylum Chordata; order Testudines; family Cheloniidae; genus Lepidochelys; species Lepidochelys kempii. The sequence goes on along the minus strand of NC_136394.1, from coordinate 16,585,290 downwards.
GGTTTTGTTTTTTGTTTTGTTTTTCTGATCGATTGTGGTTCATACTGGACAAGGAGACTGAAGCTTTAAATAAGTAATAACACTTTAAACATGTTAACTGTCTTCAGGAACTTTTGGTTTAGCAAGCAGAGAGAAATAAACAGCTAATGTTAAGACATGACCCCTTAAAAATATGGAAGAGCTAGCTGATCAGAATGTGCCAGGCATCTGTAACATTTAATACTAGAAATTCTAGTATGAAGGTCATTGAAGAATTATTGAACTGGTGTTGTAGTTGTTCACTCTTTATTAATATCCTTCACATTTTGACTATTTACCTGTTTGATATTGTTGTCTCAGGAATGGGGAAAATAAATATTGCAGGGTTGTAGCTATGTCGGTACCAGAATATGAGAGAGACCAGGTGGGTGAGTTAATATCTTTTAATGGATCAACTTTTGTTGGTGGAAGAGACAAGCTTTTGAGCTGCACAGAGCTCTTCTTCAGATTTTACCAAAGATATTAAATATTTAAAGATATCACCTCACCCCACTTGTCTCTCTCAAAATAAGTATATTTAACAACTCCGTCCTACATGGTCATGGAAAATGGATCTAGAATTATGTGATCAAATTCACATGGAAGAACAATTGTGGTTTTGTATCTAAAATCTAAGATTAGACTAAGCAGTTAAAATAAACATTTGTTGTATTTGATGATCAGGTGACATTTACCCTGTAAATGTCATTCTTGTTTGCACCAGAATTACAGTGCATTCTTGTCACATTTCTTGGACTACTTTGCTATCTGATAACGTGGCTTATCCAAATAACATCTACATATATTGTATCTGATGGGAATCACAGTGGACAAAAAGGAGGTGCTGATACCAATTCATGTTGAATTTTAATGAGACACACAGCAGAAGAATGCTTTTTCATCTGCTTCTCTGAATCCTAAATTTGAAATGGTTGATATACATGACATGGGGCCTTTTTAAACAAAAAATAAAAATTGATTCTTGAAATAGTAAAGATTATGGACCAAATTCTACAGTCCTTATTGAGGCAAAACTCCCACTGACACCAGTGGGACTTCTGCCTAATAAAGCCTACAAGTTTTGATCTAATGAATTAATACAGAGTAGAGGAACCTCACACAACCTTATTATACAATTTGAAGAGTTCTCTTTTCTTAGAAAACTTTTAGTGAGTTCACTTTCATTGTGCTTACGGAAGGGTTTGAGCACAGATCTGGGAGACCATAAATCCTATGCTGATCCTGGCTCTTTCAGTGACTCTCTATTACCATGGGCAAATCACTTAGCTTCTCTGCCTCCGTTTCTCTCTGTCTGTAAAATGATTTATAATAATACTTGCCTCGCAGCAGTACTGTGGCTTAGTTAACAAACATAAAGATTCTAAAGAAGGAATGAATTTATAGATATTATTCCTGCACCCATAGAGATGAAATAATTTAATATCTTGATTTAAGGGCCCAATTCTGCAACCCTCACTCACTTCAAAGGGATTGCTCAAGTGAGTAAGGATTTGCAGGACAGGGTCAAAAATGTGGAGTATGAAAACAAGCAGGAACTAAAACAGCTGATTTACTATTTGATTACTTCAACGATTTGTGACTTCGGTGGGTTTTTTTAAAAAAGTTGTCTGAAACCTATCTATAAAATAAATCTTAAAAACCAGAAACGAGGTGAAAAAAATAAATACAGTATTCTGTTGTATGTGTATCCTGAAATGTGCCAATGCCTAAAGAATTTCTTGCTCAGTTTAACCATAAAAATGCTTTCCTTCCTCTCCGCCTTTTCCAATGATTTTGTATTTTGTCAGTGCTGTCTAGGCGTTTTAGAAAATGGGGGAACAAGGATAAAATAAAATATTTTGGGAGCTTTTTCAGATAGCTCGGCCAGGAGATAGTTTGGGTACAGTTTCTTACAGTACACAATGAAATAACCTTGCTCCCTCTAGAACTAGGATCATTTTGGATAAGTGGTATCTGTGGTCAATGTTGTATATTTTGTAGCAGAAAAAATAGCATAAAATCCAGTAACTGATTCAAAAGATTTAAAGAATATGAAGTAGCATGTTGCTTCCACATATGTTTTTAAAACAAATCCCTTCTCAATTCCTCCTCCTGAAAAAAATACACACCGAGATGGGGTGCCAACTTTGAGGTGACGGCCAGTGCTAGGATTTTAGGAAAGGATACACTGAAGAAAGTTTAAGGCCTCCTAACAGTAAAGGGTCAGCAGTGGCTTGTGGGATTTTTTTAATGGATAGTTTTTACCTCTAAAATGGTAAAGATGGGAACAAAAATACCACTGTTACTTCTATTGGTAATATTTAAGTACATTTTTGCTCTAACATTGTTTAGTACAAACAGATACCATTCCTCCAGAAATAATTATTTCTAAAGTGAGGTGTGAGAAGGCTTATTTTGGCTGAAACTTGTGTAAGTCCATTTTTTTTAAATGGAGGCTAAAATTACACAGTAAAAGTTTAATTTGGGTAAAACTGATGGAGACATTAAAATAAATGTCGTATTATGTACGAACTTTGTAAATTAGTATGAAAGATTTTATTTGACCCTTCCTCCCCTATTGTCAGTTATCACGGGACGATCTCCTGTGCTGGAACTGGGGGTCAATAGAGTTAACCCAGTTTACTCTAGCTGAGGGCCCGGCCCTGTACGTCAATAGTCAATTGACTAGCCATTTTGTGATATATGTTAGACCTATAACATCATTTCTTAAGAGTTGTATTTTTATTATATAGTATCATATTGCATATGCATTGATACTGAATTAAAGCAAGTTTTATGTTCTATTTCACATTTAGAAGGAGAAAATCTACAGAACACAAAAAGTTATCCTGTGCGTATTGTGTTTCATGTTCATATGCCCTGTGGGAGGAAAAGAAAAGTAATAGAACAGACAAATAAATAAACGTGGTGTTGAAACTGGCATTACAGAGTCTGCTGTTGCACAATAGAACCGCAATCAATTTACTGTCTTTATTGGTCGACTGCCAGAAAAATAGTATAATATTATACGAGGCTAGATTAATTAAATAGTAATTATAAGGGAATAAATCAAGTAATCATAAAAGTTTATCATGGGAAAAATATGTGTCTAGAATTAATTAGTTTTCTAATAAAGTATGTATTTTAATTGCTCAGAATTACGGAATCCTTAATTGCAGACATGTAAGTTTGGCCCGATTAATTTCAGTTGCTGTAAGAACTTGATATATTTCTTCTCTGTCAGTTTGCTGTTTTTTTTATAGTTTGCTACTAAACAAGAGTACTTCAGGAAATGTCTGCTAAAATGTCTCGAAGGTGTTTAATTAAATCTTTGCAGTCTGAGGACAATATTAACTAGTTATTGCTTTTGGAAGCAAGAGATTCATGCCTGATGCTGAAGTAGGCAGCACCCCTAATTTCGGAGGCTGGGTAGACAGATCTCTGTTGCTGACAGATTGCTATGCATGGCTGAACTGAAAGGCTACTCAAAACAGCCTTTTGATGGTCCTTGGCTTATCAATTTTCTGCTAGATTGCAATGATTTATCAAGTGTGCAAACTTGAATTCAACTTTAAGCCTGAATGTTGTGTTGTACAGAGACAATTGTGTGAAGCCTTTTTTTCATTTATTTTGTGCATTTTCACATTCTTTAATTTTTCAAGGAGATTTGGCATTAGAGGTCCTATATCTTTTTGCATTAGCCATATGGGGAGTCTGTTTTGGAGTTGAACTACTGTGTACTTTGTGTCAGATTTCTTTCTCCTAAAACAAGGCTTTCTATAGTTTTATCATTGCACTTTACTGGGCAATTAATGGCTTCATAAAGCAAAACAGATGGGTTTCTTTTTCTTTAATCTGGACAATGAACCTGTTTATGAAACACTAAAATTTCATCAATTTCAGCTGTGTTTTCATGCTGTGTTTTAGCTTGACATATTAAAAACAAGTGCAATGGCATAACTGTAGCCATGATATTCGGCTTTCTCAAAAATGTTTATTTCAGTGAGATTTGCAATGCCTAAAATGTTTAACTGTGTTAAGAAAGGTCAGCCAGCTGATAGCTAAAGGCGAGTATGTCAAAATGAAAGACTGAAAAAAAATTATCATTCTGACACACCAGGAGTATTAGAATGATTAATGTTTATGTTAATTTATGGCTTTTACATGTTGATTAATAGCTTTTTGTTTCAGTGACTAAAATGTATAGGGGCAATGAGATCCATATGCTAACTCAGTATTCTTAGTTTTGTTCCCATGCTGAATCTGTGTTTTCATATGGAAAATAATTATAGTGAATTTTTTAAATTGCAGATGGAAGTATTTGGACGTTATCCTCAAGATACCAGCTCAAATCCCAAATATTTCTGAAAATCGTATGTTGAAATTTACATGCATTTTCTTTACAAACTTAATTATTTAAAGACATAAGTGTATTGTGTTTTGTTCTCTGTCAGTTAGATGATGACTAGTTAGAGGAGAAAAGGTGTTAAAAATGTAACTAGTCATTCTCTGACTGAAAATGATTGAAAAAAATCACATTGTATTGCTATTAGTAGCCATTCCCCCCCCCGCTTTGACTGGATTTCTTGGCATATATTTTTACCAGTGGCTGATAAACAAATCAGTTTGCTCCCTAACCATTTATTGGTTTATACAGTGAAATGTGGAAACCTCCGTTGTTCCCTAGATGGGGTCAGGAAAGAAGCTAACTTTGGCGCAGATCCTGAAGGAGGTTGAGCTCCTAGCCTCCTGTTTACTTCAATGGCAGAGGGAGCTACTTTGCTTCTCTCAGGATTAGGCTTATAGTTTTGAAGTCTTCTTCTGAGCAGTCAGTCATTAGTGGTCATTAACAACTATTTTGTGACCAGTTAGAATGAAAACTCTGGCAGCACTGACTTCCCAACCTGTAAAAATCCAGGCCTCTAGTCAGTTGTAACATAGGATGTGTGGCAACAGGTTAATGGTATCCACTAATACGGTATTGTGTAGCTTGGTCATATAAATCAGCAAGTCCTGTTTGATGCTGTTATCTCTCTAAATTTAAATTTTCAAAACCAACAATGTTATGTCAGAATGGAAATCTCTTGGTTATGTTATTTTTTGTTCATATTTCCATTCACACTAGTGCATGCTTCCAGTCCATTGCCATGATTTTATTTTTGCTTTGTTTTTAACATGGATCTTTTAAGGTACAGCGTTGTTGCTTAATTCCTACTTTGACACTGATGTTTGAGGATGAACGTAGATAAAGAATAAATGCACAAAGTAATTAGCTAATGCTAATGTAAAGCACTGGATATACACATTGCTAAAAGGAATGACTCTTTCATTTGTACGTTTTATGTGTCAAATCATTCTATTTGAAACCATTCTATTTACTTAATTAGCTTTTTAAACATAAACACTAAAGCATGATATATGGAATTAGTATTATTATAATATTAGCAGTACAGCAAGAAAGATATCAAACAGATCTATAAAGTAAAAAACTTAATGTCACAGTCCTGTTTTCTTGGCATATTTTTCAAAAGTTAACATAGTGTTCACATGTCTAAAAGCAAGTCACGTGTCACATACAGGCAAGCTTCCCTCCTACCCCCAGTTCTACCAGTGTGCCTCAGTTCTGACCTCAGGATACTGTGCAGTTTCTCTTCTGTGTTTTACTTGAGGAAAGATTGACAATTATATCAAATTATGTGGTGAAGTTGTGATGTGTACAAATGAGGTCCAGGATGAGAATGTAAGCTCCTGTTCCTTGTAGCCTAAATCTGGATTTGAATTCCAAGTTGCTTCATTTGGTGGGGGAAAGAAAAAAAAAGTCTTGTTATATTTTTAGCTTATTATAGAGTACAAACTAAACATACTTTTGCTCAGATACTTTTCCCATTTCAATGTTCTTCCCTACTTCTGTGTTTTTATGTAAAGCTTATAGGATTTTTAGTGTCAAACTCAAAGGCAGTGGGCTGAAAAATTACTACAGAAGGCTGGTGGGCATATGTGTTTTACCAAATATTTAACCTGCTTTTAGAGCACATTTTCTTAGTATGTAGTAAACTTCAAATACTCATCTTTGAGTTCAAATACTCTGAAATAAGCAGTTCAGTTGCTTTCTGCAGATGTATCTGGAAGCTGCCAGACCATCTGTATTTTAGTTATGTTTGGATAAAATGGTTACTTGTAATCCTGGACTTTGATCCTTTGCCTGCTAGAAATGCCACATGTCCATACAGCATTTGCCCCAACTACTGTTGTCTGAGGTATGTGCAAGTTCCACTGTGTTTTGGCATTTCAAGTAGAGTAGATTTAAAGGAAGGCCAATCAACCAAGGGTCTCTGTTGATCCAGCCTAGCTGCTCAAATGGATCATGCAGCCAGCCAGCATGGTGGTAGCCAGCTGAGATGGGGGAGGTCCACAATTTTTAAATGCAGCCATGCACTATGGGTACTGCTGAGGGCAGAAGGGGAGATTTCCCCACCATGAGAGCTCAACTCTCTGTTATGGTTTATAGGCAGAAAGCCTGGACAAGACTGGCCTTATGGGCCCTTTAGAAAGCTCATACTGTAAGGGCTACCTACCATATTTTAAAATTGAAAATGGAGTTGGATTATGTGCTTTGTACTATTAACTTAATAAAACTGCCCTTTCCAGCAGTTTTCTTTGAAATTACATACTGTATATTCTTACTGAATGCAGGTGCTATGTAGTCAATCTAGTTAGTTAGCTATAAGATGTGGGAAACGTGTCTTAAAAATCATCACGAAAGGAGCAAAGTTACCCTTTGACCCAAGTGGAAAAGACAGAAGAGAGAGGAGAGCTCTGGAGAGGAGCTTTCATACATGAGAACAGGGAAGAAAAAAGGTTGTTCATATTTTTACTGACTAATTCTTTAATCTTACTCTTCTTTGGGAGGCTGGCACCTGGTAGGCTTGGAATTTCCAGAAATAAAAGGGATTTCATATATTTGATGATGAGCACACCTGGATGTGTTGAATATTTTGCAGTCATAATTATATCTGCACACCTGCTAGTTAGAGTCCCGAGTCAGTTTGCCAGACGTGCTGAGAGAGATTTATCTCTGGCATACCTGAAAAATCTCTCTTTAGCACCAACTTTTTGCTACTTTGTAAACAACTACAGAATCGGAAGCCTTTTTTAGTCTTTGCTGAAGCTGTCTGTATCTCAGATTAAATTGTGGGGTTGTGGGGGAAGGGGTGCTTGGATGATAGTTTACTAGCAATTTGTTTTTGCTTCGATGTGTGATGAAAATACAAATGACAGGAGTGGGAACAGGAGAGTTGTTGAATTCAACTGGAATTTTTCCTGTGGGAATCTATTAATGTTTTTAATTCTCTGTGAGATTTTTCTAAGGTAATCTTTCTGACATTTACATTTTTTAATGACTATTATTAATTGAAAAATCAGCTTTTTCTATTTTTTTTTTTATCAAATGCTAAAGTAGTGCATTTCTCACTGCATAGAAACTCAAATAACTTCAGGAAAGTTCCCTAAATTACACACGAAACAAAGTGGGGTTTTATAGATGGTATTATTGGTAATTTGTTCTCTAAAGTTATATAACTTTACATTTTTTGAAGAAGACTAAACAATTCCCAATTTTAGTAGAAACATGTTCTGCATGGGAAAGCTCTTTACAATACAATGTGTGATGTGCACAGTCATTTCCTAACTGGAATATCGATCTGGACACCTGGATTTTCCAATCAGCATGTAGTTGGTGGTGGATCAAGAGTAATCAACATAATATATCTGGAGTTTGTATTGTACCCTGTCAAAATAACTTCTGGAGCACAGTTTGGTCACTGAAGGAGGAGAGTGTTACCAGCACAGGAAAGGCTAGGGGAAAAAAAGAATAGGATTGATGTCTATTTAAAATAACAAGACCAAAGTACGGCAAGGAGGTGTTGCATCTCTCAAGGCTGGTGTCCTCTTACAAACAAATAATGTCATAAGCAAAATTTAATTCATGTCCTCCAATGTCCTGTCTTGGAAGCCAGTGCTCACAACATCTAGGTGCCTGTGTGTCAAGCACATAGTTTAGGACAGAGAACTTTTTTGAAAGCATTTATTATAAATTTCCTTCTGTGGGTCTCACTTTGCTGCTTAGAGCCCTAGGGCCTGATTCTGGTCTCACACTGGTGTTTTGACAATGGGACTTAGACTCTTAAATCATTTAGGGACTTTTGAAAATTTTGAAGATAGGCACTTAGCCTCCTAGTGAGATTTTTCAAAAGCACCTATCTGCATCTTCAGGCACTTAAATACAGTACCTTTGAAAATCTTCTTAAGTGATGTTGCCGAAGTTCACAGAGGGAATTAGCAACAGAGGTGGGATTAGAATTTAGGAGTTCACTGTTCCCGGACTGTTGCTCAAACTGCTGTGTCACAACTAGTGCCGAGAGCAGTAGAAAACTTAAAACTTAAAATTGTTATGCTGTAACTTCTCATCACCGCTGTCTTTTTTGCTGTGCAGCCTCTGATGATTTAGCAGTAGCAATTAATAATAGAAAATACCTCATTCCCTAGCAAAACACAACGGGGGGCTATTGATAAAAGCCATATACTATTAAATACAGATTTCCAGATTGATGTATATAATCGCAAAATCCCACTTCCAAAGATTGACAATTTACTTTGAATCCATGAGTGAATAAAGTATGTTTACTATTATTTTTTCCCTATATCCCAGTCTGAGGAGTCTTCTACAGTATTGTCCTTGTAAAAACATGCATTAGGAGTGTCTGTTTCATGCCAGCTAATACCTTCCTCACATCCAGGCACACACAGTCTGTCAGCAAAACTTTTGTGTTGCTAATTAGAAAAATGCTATTAAATCCTGCCTCATAATCCCAATAGCCTCTGGGCTGACTCAATTCCATTTTGTCTCCCTCCCTCTCTTAGAACTATACTTTGGAATCATTCCTTCATAAAAAGGGACACCTCCCTATAACATGCTCTGTGTTAGCTACATTAAATGTCCAGAGGGTTACAAAGACAAATTGTCACTTTGAGGGTGATTAGAATGGTTTTGGATACAGTTATGGAGCTCTGATCAAGTGACCTTCAATGACAAAGCGCTTATTGTAACAGACAGCCTCATAATAAGGATGAAGTACGTTACAGATAGGCACTGAAGGGTTGAATCTCACCATGGGGAACAACCTTGTACAAGCGTGTAATCATCTGAAAATTTATTCCTGGCTTGTCATGAGTCTGGATCCTCAGATAGCATCATAAAACAGATGAATCAGTGCATTAAAACATGGAAGTTATGCACTGAGCTCATTATTTTTGTAGCTTACTGTACAGTACTATTGAGGAAGAGAGAGATGTTAGATTGTAAACGCCTGTTTCATGACCAGACCTAAAATATTTGTTTAATTAGGAATTACAGATACGGTAGTGATCACTGTTCTATAAATAACAAAGATAGAATTAAATCTCTCTCATCTCAACTGAGTTGCAGTAGTCAGTGCATCCATTTAATAAAGGAAGAGTCAAAGTCTGACACTGATGCATCATGAGTGTCTACTTAAAAACTGAAACGTTTTACTTGTCCATGTAATGCTTAGTTTTACTTCTGTGTTACCATCCTCTTCTGTGACCCATCTGGGAGAAAGAGTCCTGTTGACATTCACTTATTTAACTTAAAAAATGATTCTTTGGGCTGGTGGAACCCATCCAGTAAACAGCTTTTTGAAAGAGTCATGATTATTGACATCCACCATGACAGCCCCCCCCCCCCTTACTTTTCAATCTACTCATTTCTTAATGTGAACACAGGCAATAAAGTAAGAGATAGAAGTGTAGGATATATAGGGCATGGTCACTAATTTCACACAGGGAAGACTGTCAGTAAAAACCTGCTTATAATGCTCACTACTGTGTCATTTTCCAAATTAATTTAAAGCTCATAAAGGCTGCTAAATTAATAGATATGCCTCAGCATTGTTCTGGAGGATCCTCTCTAGCAAGCTGAAGTATAGTTCAGTCTTCATTGCCATCCAGTCTTTGTTGTCTTTGCAAAAATTGTCTACATAGGTGTTCATTTTGATGGACATTTTTGTGCTGTGAACATGTTTTGGTAAGGCCTGGATCGATCCAAGCATTCAAGAATGTACCTAACTGGGTCATATGAGTAGCTCTTTTGAATTCAGCAGGATTACTCAAGTGCTTAAAGTTTTATGCACATGCTTAAGAGCTCTGTTGAATTGCAGCCTGTGATCAACCACTTGCTTTACATAGTCCCCCAGCCCAGTCATCAAATAATAATTTTTTGATTACTACTGATGCTGGGCCATATTTGAACCAGTGCCTAGAGGTGAAAAGATCTATATCCATTTCCTGATCCTGGGAACAGTGCAAACTCCTCTGAATGCAATATTTAACATAGTGTGGTCATAAAGTTAAAAAGAAATGCTGTTTTGATTTTTTTTTAAATATAACCATACCTGGAACCAAAAGTTGGAACACTGGGGAGTAATGAAACTCTGGGGTAAAAATGAGTATCGCTCTAATCTTACCTGAAACCTTTTCAGTGGATATATATTCCATGGCAAGAGAGCACAGTGAAAGGATTATTTTGGGAGGAAGGGGAAAGAATTTGCCAAGGGCCTAACTGGAATGATAAATGTGCTTGCTCCACTAAATTTGTGTGTCCAATTCCTTGCATTTTGTAGTTGTCACTTGTCAGTCCAGTTTGCAGCATGGAGAATAACTGAACACATTTGTATATTCAAATATATGATGAGTGCATATTCATGTAGCAAGCTCAGCATTTCTCATAGTTTAGCATGGATGGATAGCAATGAGAAACAGATTTGATAGATTGCTTGATCCCGAAGTGTAAGAGGGAACATTTTAGTTTGGATTATATGGCGAATAACCTCAACATAATGCTAGCTATAAGGGGAAAGTACAGATGCTTAAGCAAAGCAACTGTCTGAAGCAGAGCACAGTTGCAGTACTGTTGTTCATAATATATGCTGCTTAACACTATGTGATTAAGAAAATCTTGTGCTTTTCTTTGATTTCTCTTCTTGGAAAGGTGTCTCTAGATTATTGCTGATATGGCTCTTCCACCTCCAGATCCACAGTTTGTTCTACGGGGTACTAGTGCTGAAGTCCATACTCTACATTTTTATTGTGGAGGCCAAGAACCTGATTACCCCATTCTCTTCTCTGGGTGAGTAGAAGCCTTTAAGTAAATTTCCCACCAGAAGCTGTTGCAGAGATGAGCATCCTTCAAACTCCCCCCCCCCTTTTTTTTTTTTAAAGAGAACATATACTTTAAGTAAATTATAGCTGGGAAAAACAACAAAATGTATTCCCAGTAAGTGATTGGTGCATTGAATGAAGCCTGTGTACATACATAACACTTCAGAGTCCTAGAAGGCGGAAGAACAGCAAAATTTCTTATTAAATTTTACATGATTGTCACAGAACATGCCATCCATTCCCTCTATCAGGTCTTCCAATGGGCTGATCCATGTCTGGAACCTGAAGACACGCAGGGTGGATACAATTCTAGATGGCCATGGAGGAAAATCTGTGCACTGGGTGGAAGCAATCTATGGCAGAGACAGGCTCCTCAGGTCAGTGGAGTAGTCAAAAGGGACAAGAAATTGTGGTGCTTGTACTAATCTTGTTGCTGTAACATACTTGATAAGAAGGCGTCACTTATTTCTGAAGTCGCTGTAAGTCTTGTCTCTGAACGTACAAGACAAAGTGTTACATAATTTACAATAAAGGACCAAATTTAAAAGCCACAAAATAAAAATTGAGAATGCCTAAAATAATGGGTTCAATTTATTCAGAGTAAATACTGCTTCCTGTAACTACAGCATCACAATTCAGTATTTCTGGTGTCCTTTAGTACATCAGTGGAAGTGAGGTAACCTGAAGTCTTTATGTGAAGAAGGGAAATTTGGGTATAAACTGACAAATGTTTCACAATAGTTTTCAAAAAAGAAAAATACAGAATAAGATCATGTCTACACTAGTGAGCTGTGCCGCTGTAAGATTGCTCGTGTAGCCACTCTATGCTTCTGGGAGAGAGCTCTCCTGTCAACATAATTAAACCACCTCCAACAAGCAGCAGTAGCTACGTCAGCGGGAGAGCATCTGCTGCCGACATAGCGCTGTCCACCCCAGCGCTTCTGTCCGTGAAACTTATGTCACTCAGAGGGGTGTCTTTTTCCACACTCCCCAGTGACATAAATTATACCAACAAAGTGCTAGTGTAGAGATAGCTAAGTTACAAGGTAGAAAACCATAAAGACAAAGGCGATAAGTGAGTTCAAGAGATAGGAAAAGTAAAGGATTGAAGGATGTGTGGGAAGAGCCGGATTGGCGGATTAGTATCTACCAAAATTGAACAAGAATGCTGGGTTACATATTCATACTCTGTTGCAAAATATATTACGTTCTCCTGCAAGGAGGGATGTTTGCAAGGTTACTGTGTTCCTTGGAATACACAGGTGATCCACCTTCTTTGCAGCAGATGCCAGAGCATCTGTGTGATTTTTGAGGTGTTCTGACATGTTTATCAGGAAAAGACATCTCTTGTAAAGTACTGTAGAGCTCATTAGCATTTATATTTGTTGTCTGCTTAAATTCTGTTAACACCCTGAAGAAATTTGGTATTGAACTAAAATTATTCATCTAATTATCCAGTTTTCCCCCTCATCTATTCCCTGCTGTGTATTTATAACATTATGATGCTTTAAGTATCTAATATAATTCCAGGGCTGCTGTTACCTGTATTTTTCCTTCTTATCTTCATCTAAAATTTAACCAGAACAAACCATTTTTCCCATCTCCTGATAAATTCTTAAAATGTAAAGTCTCATGAGCTACAGAACTATTCAGTACAATTTCTGTTTTATGAACTAACTGGGATTGAGGAGTTCATGAAATCAAAGTTTATAAAATTGAATATTTCAAAATTACAATAGGTGCAGTGCATAACTTAATTTATTAATTGTTCAGTGATAATGTACATTACCAATTGTATATAGTGTGCCTGGTTTTCCTTTTACTGAGAGAATAACCTCTCTTCTTTGCTGCCAAATCTGTCTTTTCAAACCTGTACAGTCACTTAAACATTGGCTGAAGGATTCAAGTCACATTTTACGGCAGGAAGATGACAGCAGCAGCAGAAAAATGGTTCATATGAGTGATGTTCATAAAATCGGGGTGTTATTGTACATGACACTGTTTTGCTTAATGCTTCTGTCAAGTGAGAAAATTGTTAGTAAATTAAAAATACTTGAATTTGTATAATTTAATGTATGGAAGAAAGGCTTGGGGGAGGCTCTTATCCCAGATGATGACTTGATGGCAGATACTGTAACTACTTGGATACTTATAGAATATATTTAATGAATTCATTGTTTCAGGCTTGCATACCCAATATTTGTTGTCAATACCTGCAATTGCTTGTAACTTGACCCTGAAATAAACTAAGTTGTTGCTCTTACTTATTGACTATGTATGTTCCATCTTTAAAAACGATGTGAAGATTTGATTTGTGGGAAACTGAGGTGTTCAGGATATTGATATTGGAATATGGAGCTTCATTTTCAGACTACTCCACATCAGTAGAGACTGATAGTTATTACTATCTGATAGTGGTTCAGTGACCTGTGTTGGATGAGACTGGTCTCAGTCCACTTCCTAGGGTTAAATCCATTATATCTGCGTAAAGTTTTGAATATTCATGGTCTATACCTGTGGAATGCAGAAGGTAGGGGAGGTGGAATGCATCCCCTCTATCCAGGGCCAAGATACTGTGCTGTTTTAGCTTATGAACTGGAATAACAACCACACCTTCTGTGCACCAGAAGCACAATAGGGCAACTGGCTTCACATAACTATGGAACTATTAATTCCCTCCCCTACATTGTGACTTTCTGTGTCTGAGTATGTGAGACCAGCACAAAGCCCCTGTCTGTGGCAACTAGGAGGTGTGACTTCTGTGCATCCTTTCCATCAGCAGATCCACAATTTTGGTTTTGGCCCACCACACCGTGGAAAATTTCAACCTTATGGCTCTAGTTTGTTAACCCTTGTTACTCATCATTTTACTGGTTTGTTTCTCTCCCATTAACTCTCCATGGATATACAATATTCCTAGAATCTTTTGACATAGTTTTTACCTCTTTGCATGTATTATCTTTGTCTAGTTTGCCTTATCTAGTAAATGGTGGGTTTTAGTTTTGTTTTGTTTTGCCCCTGTTTTACATAGTCCGTATAGTCATTACTATTTGCCTAGTGCGTTTGATGACACATGTAAGAAGTTTTTATTTCATTTCTGGGAGAAACTGTGTTATATGGGCTTTTTTTTTATGTTTGTGATTCTGACCTTCATAATTATATTTGAATTATTATAACTTACTTATTGTTATTATTGCAAAAACACTCATTTGTAAATGATCACAAACAGTGTATTTATTTTTTATTGTAAAAGCCAGGGTCGTAACCAAAAGATCTGCCTCTGGGATTTGGCAGAAGGAAGGAACACAGTGACCGATTCTGTTTTGACTGAGAACGTGGGATTCTGCAAATGTTCACTGCTGAGGGTGGCACAGGGACACTGGCTAATGGCCATGCCAGGAAAAGACCTAGATGAGGTAGGAAATCTGTTCCCTTCTGTTGCTTGGAGGGGGGAAACATTTAGCGTGCTTTGTTCCTTAAATTACCTGACATGGATGAAGTTGCCCCTTTTCAGACTAATCTGTAAAAGAAGAGACACAAGGAGCTCTTTGTGGCTACTAATTGGACCTTCCAGGGTTATGGCTGAACCATAAATCATGCTCTAATAACAGAGCTTCTATCCTGGTTTTATCTGACATTTAAATATTTGCAGCTGATGATCCTATATATGCGGAGTTTTGAAAATCTGTTAATACAGCTATCTGAGTAAGGGGGAACTAGTGATCGCTGGCTAACTTTAATGTTCAAATAGTTCATCATATTGAGGTACTGTTCTTTCATCTGAAATGTAAAGTAGCATTATAGTGGGACATTTGGATGGCTGAGGGATTGGTAATGCGATAAATAGTGTTTCACCCCTCAGTTAATGGTTTTACTAAGACCAAGTTGGAAATAGTTGAAAGTTATCACTAGCTGATGGATGTTTAGTGAAGTCTGTGTGCCATGATTTGACGGTCTCAATCCAGTTCCTACTGGACACACATCCGTATATCAAACCAATTACCACAACTGCCATTATTTGACAGGTTCTTAGTAGTGTCAGTAGGGAGGCCAAAGTCGGAATGGATGTGGAAGTTGAATCCCTCCTCTATAGAGGTGATCCCTTCAAAACAGGGTTGAGGAGACATTGTGCAGTAGTTTGCACTGCCACTGCCCCGGTGGACTTGTTCTGGACTTTTGTACTCTGTCTGATCTCTAGTGAAAATTAGCCAAAACCTTTTTTAAAAGTAACATTAAGTTGGGTGATACAACTTGTGTGTTGTATAGTGTCTATTTTATCAATGTTATATTGTAGAAATCTTTTTTATTCATTTTCATTTTGTTTGGCATGCAAAAGTCAGATAACCTTTTTGAGGGTGGTAAACAGATAAATATTAAAATACATCCTCATCCAGACATATGACATTAGAATACAAAAAAAAAAATGAAAAACAGGGGAAATGGCATATAACTTCCTATATAGATAATAACAAAACGTGTTGCTAAACATCACAAATAGGCATCAAGGACAATTGATTTTCTGGGTTTCAAGGCACATATATGTGAGGTAAAAATAATAAATGGTGCCCAGATAGCAAGAAAATATGGATTTTTTTTTTTATTCTTTTAAAGTCATGCACATACTTTAGTGCTTTGCTGGATTAAGGCCAGAATGCTCAGCACCTTGCAGGAGCAAGCCCTAAGCCTGTGAGC
This sequence comes from Lepidochelys kempii, assembly GCF_965140285.1. Taxonomy (NCBI): domain Eukaryota; kingdom Metazoa; phylum Chordata; order Testudines; family Cheloniidae; genus Lepidochelys; species Lepidochelys kempii. Next base: position 16,569,345 of record NC_136394.1, on the reverse strand, counting down.
AAGGCTAATGTAAGGTTGTCCCATATTAGTTCAATAAGAACAAAGTACTACAGAGCAAAAACTTCATCTTAAATCTGAAAGGAACATATTCTGCTGCTGGGAATGGGGATGGGGGCATTGGTCCTTATATACATATATTTTCTCTCTCAATGAAGAATGAAAAAAACACCTAATCCAACAAGAGGAAAGTTTTTTACCCCCTTTCTTACAACTCATCTTTGTCTTTTTTGCATTTGTGTGCATGGGCCCTGAAAACTGATGATGATTTGCTATCTCCCAAGGTAAAAAAGTTCCACTCTGTGTATGAACCTTTACATTAGACCTGTTAAATTCACATAAGTTCCTATAATGTATAGTACCTCCAAATAGGCAGGACTATGTGAGACAGAGTGAGAACTTTTGTGGCTTATGATTAAAATGAGACTTAATAAGTGTTTATGCTTGGCTGGTGCCCAAAAAAGAGTAATTTTGTCTAAAAGCAGGTTCAGTCCATAAATAATAAGATCTGAACAGGCATTTATTTGTTCATGATTACATTTAAATCACAAATTATGAGTTACATGCACTTCTCTTGCCAATTTGCCAGAAACATGTTAAAAGCTTTATTAATGTGAAAAAGAAAAAGGGTGTGTTTCCTTGTGGCCGTCTTTAGCCACCCAGGAACAGTATTAACCTCAGGCAAAGGCAAATCTTTCTTCTATTAGGGAAAACCAATATAAACACAGAACTTCAAGTTTTAAGTTACAGTTGTCAAAATATATGAAACAGTATTTATTTCTGAAGCTTCATAGCCATTAATGCAGTCTCCTTCTCTGGAACAGTCAACCCAGCAAAGGCAGATTGTGCCTGATTGTCTTCTCCAGACAGCTCTTTTAGTCTTCTTGCTACCCTTTGTCCTTGGCAAGAAGTTTAATTCTCTTCTGAAGCATGCTATGGTGGGAGTAAAGGAAATCTTAAAAAGATGCAGCAATGCACTTAGCACGATGACATCTCTTTCTCTGAACACTGCAATTTCAGTCTCCTGCTTCCTTTGCTCTATGAGTTAAAGCACTTTCAGATTCAGGGGCAAAAGATAAGTGCAATTCTTTCTGCTATTTCTTTTCCAGCTATTGTTACATCTAACTCATTGGTTACCAGTGGTGGCAACGGAGTCTCCAGAAAAGAGCATTTTTAGTTATAGTCCGACTCCAGTTAACAAAAGCTCCCAGCTGGCCAAAATTGAGTGTGCTCTCTGCAGTTGTCCTGTTCTTGGAGATGGCTCCTCATCACTACAATCTGGAAATAGTCTCCTCTTCCATTGTTGATTGGGCTTAGAAAGCTTCCCTATGTTCTTTTTAGTACATTCTGGCTTCCCCAATACTGGAGAGCAGCTGGCTTTTGGCAAACCAGCTGACAGCCTGTGGAATTGAGGAAGATGTCCTGGCAGGCTTTGAAGTAAAGATATGGAAATCAAAGGAGACCACAGCTGCCTCTGGCTTGATTGATGGCTCCCCAAGGAGAGAGAAACTCTCATATGGCCAGTATCTCAGATGGATTTGCACAACTCACATTGACTAGAGTTGAAGTTGTATGCTTGTATCTGAAAGCAAAATGTGGCCCCAAAATATACCAGAATGACCCAGGCTGGTAACCCTTGGAGATAGCAAACATTTACATTCCTTTTTCATTCAGAAGTAGAGATTCCAGACAAGTGTTTGTTTAAATAAAATTAAATGTAACCTCAGTAATTAAACGTACATTTGTGCTGGGGGGAAATATGAATAATGTTTCTGACAATAAATATTTGTTATGTAGGAATTCGACTATCTCAGTGCAAATTGACATGGACAGTTTTGCCCATTTATTATGCCATGGGACATGCACAGAAATTAAAATTCTAAGAGCTTGATCCTCAGCCCCTAATCCAGCTGTTTTGCATGTAGCACAAAGGGGCTGGAAAGCTGCACTAAACGGACAGTCAAGGATTCTCCCCGCTGTAGGAGAATCCTCAGACAATATAGAGCTGGCTATGTTGGCTTTACACCATCCATTTCCTCTCCTCGCTTTTTCCGTATAAGGGGTGTGGACAGAGGCAAGCTATGAGGAGGGCCAGAGCACATATCCCTTGGCCAGTACAACAAACCCTATGACAGCCACAGCCAGCATAATTTTGAGCAGTCTAAAGGGTTCTGCAGAGTTACTGGGGTTTATTTCAGAGCCTCCTGGACCCAGGATCAGGGGCACTAGAAAGATTACTTTAAAACCACCATCCTCTCCACTGTGCCAGTTATGAGCATAGATCTGCTGAGGATATACCCCTAAGTGTGAAAGCTCTTGGGTTGACTGGAATTATGCAGTAAGATCTAAATAGTTTGAGAATAGATAGATCTAAATAGAACAGTTCTTATAAAGAGTTAATTAATTCTGTGCCATTAAAATCCAATCACTTGCATAGCCTTATTGAGTTAGCTTTCTGTGGTAAATATTATTACTCCTGAGGGCATTCTGCACCAAAAGATTAAAAATTCAGCACACAATATTTTAAAATTCTGCAAGTTTTCTTTGTCAATAAATAAATGCAGAGGCTTCAGCATGGCAGTGGGGAGCACAGGCCACTGGCTGCACAAAGGTGGAAGATCACCCTACACCCCCCTGGGGCATGGACTCAGCGGTGAGGCTGCACCCAACCCTGACACAGCACAAGGCCTGGGCCTGCCCCAGAAACACCCTGCGGCCCTGCCCCTCTGCACCAGGCGCACCAGGTGTGGGGCAGGCAGGCTCAACAAGACAGGATTCAAGTGTGGAGGGGCTCAGTGTGGAGGGATCCAGCTGTGGGGTGAGAGGATTCTGTGTGGGACAATCCGGGTGCAGGCAGCTCAGTGTGGAGGTCTAGGTGTGGGGGGATCTGGGTGCACAGAGGCTCACTGGGGGGCGGTTTTAGGTGGAAGGGCAATGGGACTCTGCAGGGTCTTCTAGGTGAAGGTGGTGGGGCTCAGTGGAGGGGTCCGGATATGAGGGTCTCAGCAGCTGAGTGTGGGTGCTGCGGGAGTGGGGCTTGGTCAGGTGGGGGTCTGGGTGCAGCTAGTTGGTGGTCAGTGATGTGGGGGCTCAGGGTGGTGCAGAGGGTGGGGCATCAGGGTGGGGGTTTTAGTGCAGGGAGCTCAGTGGGGGGTGGTCTGCGGGCAGGGGTGGGGGTTCGGAGGCAGGGGGCTGGGTGCAGGGGGGCTCCAGATGCAGGGGTGAGGTTCAGTGCATGGGGTTGAGGTATGGAGGGCTTGGGGGCGTTCTGGATGTACCAGGTGAGGCTTGGCAGGGGTGTCTGGGTAAGGGAGGTCCAGGTGCATGGGGGTTGTGCAGATGGGGGAGCAGCTCCCCGTACAGTGACCCCTCCCCCCACAGCTGAGGCACGATGCGGGCAGGAAGCAGGGGAAGATGCTGAGCTTTCTGCAGCTGGGGGAGGTTTCTGGGGTCAGTCTGACACAACCCCAGCCACTTCTTGCAGGGGAAAAGGAAGTCCCATCCTCTCCTGCCTCCAGCACAGCCCAGCCGGGACTAGCAGCTAATCCCAGCTCAGGGTAGGAGCCACTGGCTGGGGTGTCCCCAGTCCTATGGTGATTTACCGTTCTGCTGGCTGCTCTGAGTGCCTGAAACTATGTAGCTGCGCTGCTAGGCAGTGCTGTGTGACTGCTTTTGCAGCTTCCCTTTGCTTTCCTGTCAGAAAGTCATTTTTCTGTGGGGAAGCAAAAAAAATCTGCAAGGGGCATGAATTCTGCGCACGTGCACTGGTGCAGAATTCCCCCAGGAGTATAAATATTATGGCACAAGCATTTAACATAAATGTCCCCAAAGGTAACAAGAAATTGGAGTCTTGCTTTTAATGTTCTATGCGTTTCTTGGGTGATTGTATTTTTATTAATTTAGTTTTATCCAGAAAAGTGATTTGGCTGCTTTCAACTTTTGTGATATCACAGAAGAACAGTACTTCTGTCGATTATCAAATATACTGAAATAGGGTTGTTAATTTTCTTCTGCTTAAATTCACAGCTGTTTAAGGCTTTGCTGTGTGTGTTTATAAACTTAAAAATATTGATTGTAAAACAGATTGAAAAGAGTGCTTGGATAAGGCTTTCTTGAAATAGCCCTTTAAATGCAGATTTAAACCTTTTTTTAATAATTAAAGTTGTATTCAAATTTTAAATCCTCTGTGTTATTTACCCAAACAATACAAATAACAATAGTGTGTTAGAATCAAATAGCCCCAAATCCTGTCTCCAGACTGAGCAGCTGTGTTGAAAGAAGAAATCCTCCTCTTGTCCCAAGACTCAGAGCAGCAGTATCCTCTGCCACTGTTGTCTTCCCTTCCAGCCTCAGGGCTTCAGTCGCCTCCAGAGGATGAAGAAGGAGTGCGATATCTGTCTGAAAGCATGCCTAAGGGAGTTGGCACTCTCTCCAGCACTGGAGCAATGGTCCAACTCCGCACCGAGCACGGCAGCCTCCATGTACGATGCTCCGCCAGCACCATCCACGAGCCAGCACCTGTCCTCCTCCATGGCGCCAGTCAAGAAGCTGAAGAAGACTGAGGGGAAGATCTCCTACCTCCCGTAAGGGAAAGGAGAGGGCTGGGGGCGAGCCACAACCTGTGTCGAACACCTCAATATCCCCCTCAGGAAGTTGGGCCCCAGCTCAAGTCGAGCAGTGCAACCCATCCCTCACTTCACCTGTGACTCCAGGTAGCAGTGCAGGCCCCAGCCAGCTTCAGGTGCCGTCAACGTCCGAAGCCCTTCAAGCAGCTCAGGAGATCCTGATGCTCCCAGTGCCACCCACACCGGCTCCAGCAATACCCCACTCTCGGAGAAAACCTGCGCTTGAACCTCTCCGTGTGCCCCAGCCTCAGTGGCACCGTTCCCCATCAGGAGAGGTGTCCTGCCATCACTCGCCCACCCGAAACCGTCATGCCTCAGGACTAGAGAGGCAAGCTCAGTGGAGCTCTCTTCGGTCACCGCACTGGGGACACCAATCGAGGGACTCGAGGTGTACCTCTCCGGTAGATTGGCGCAGACCCTCTGAGGCATGAGTAACCCAGCAAGAACGTCCAGGCCGGCCCTGACTCTCTCCAAGGGCCTGGTACTGATCACAGGACCAACTGAGGATTAGAGATCACAGATCGCTGGGCCATCATTGCCTGTCTCCTAGCAGTAGGTCGCCCTATTTGGGAAGATCCTCCTGACAACCGGCCCATATTAGCTCCCAGTCCTGTTGGACGTCCCGGTACCGATCGAGTAGCGTGACGTGTGGAATGCCATGTCTCAGACGCAGATCCGCTGAGCGCCACTGGTCCCGAGATCCCGACCAAGACACCCGTATCGCTCGGACAGGTCAGCTTTGGGATGCAGAGACCAGCACCAGTTGGACAAGAGCCACCGCTCCACTCGATCCTGGTCGCCCAGTACTGACTGCTCCGTTTATACCTCTGGCATGGAGCAAGGCTCCCTGACTGCGGGACAAGCCCAGGTACCTGAGGTGCCGCCTACATCATCAGCACCAAAACCTGTCCCATGGTACCTGTGGAACCCTTAGGGGTTCACCCAGGCCTCCCGGTTGGTGTCGGGAGCCTCAGAGAGGCCAGCGGCCTCAGTATCCCATCCCCCTCTGGTGCTCGAGGCTTCAGTGGGTAAGACCCCACAGGTCCAGGAGGACCCAGGGGAGCAATCTGCTGGACCATCAATGGAAGTAGAGGTACCTGCGGCACCGGCATTAGCCTCGTCATCGCGAGACGAGGCTATCACAGGGCCCCCTCACCCAGTTCCTCAAGATAACACCAAAGTGCATGAGGAACTTTTGAAAAGGGTCACGTCCAATCTGGGGCTTCTGGCAGGGGAACTGGAAGAGCCCTCTGACTTCTTGTTTGATCTCTCTGCTCCTGCCAGGGTGGCTCTACCCCTTCATGAAGGGGTTTCCAAAATCACTAATACCCTGTGGCAGACCCCCCTCTTCCCTGGCCCCGTCTCTAAAAGGCCAAACACAAGTACTTTGTGCCAACCAAGGGGCACTTATATTCCCACCCTGCCCCCAATTCCCTCGTGGTAGAAGCTGTTAACCACAAGGAGAGGCAGGGACAACCCGGGACCACCCCTAAAAATAAAGATTCGAGGAGGCTGGATCTCTTTGAGCGTAAGATTTATTCATCTTCCACCCTTCGGCTGAGGGTGGCAAACCACCAAGCCCTCCTTGGCTGATATGACATTAATATTTGGCAAGCCATGGTCAAGTTCAAAGGGTCACTCCCTGAGGCTTCCAAGAAGGAGTTCCGAGCAATCCCCAATGAGGGCACGACTGTGGCCAGGGCGGCCCTCCAGGCAGCATGGCTTCCACTGTCTCCATGCGATGAGCCTCCTGGCTGCTCCTCTCTGGGTTGTTCTCTGAGACTCAGCAGTCAATGGAGGATCTGCCCTTTGACAGCCGGGCCCTTTTTGAGGAGCAAATGGACAGCAAGTTTCCTGGCCTCAAGGACTCCCACACCACTCTAAAGCCCTGGGTCTCTACGTCCCAGCCCCAGCGTGTAAGAGGTTCAAATTGCAATAGCCTCAAGGCCAGGGGAGCCAGCCTCGGCAGGACCAGCCCCACAAATGTGCCAAGTGCTACAAGTGCAATCCGGGCCACCCACCTCCATCCTCTGCCCCATCGGGCTCGACCTGTGCCAACCAAAGGGCTAAACAGTCATTTAGAGGGTGCGTCCAAGAGCGACCTACCAGACTATTCCTCGGATCCATCTGTCCCAGTGTTTGCCAACCACCTTTCCCCTTTCCTCCCTGCTTGGACCGCTATAACCTTGGACCAATGGGTCCTCAGCATGGTGGAGCAGGGTTGTACCCTACTGTTTGTTTCTACCCCCCTTCCCACCCACCTTTCCCATCCCTCTTCAGGGACCCCTCTCATGAGAGTCTCCTCATGCAGGAGGTAAAGGGGTTGCTACAGGTGGGTGTGGTGGAGGAAGTTGCTCTGAGTACAGGAAGAAGGGGTTTTATTCCCAGTACTTTTTAATCCCAAAGGTCAAGGGCAGTCTATGGCCCATCCTGGACCTGCGAGACTTCAACAAGTACCTAAAGTTAAAGTTCTGCACGTTTCCCTGGCTTCTATTATCCCCTCCCTGGATCCGGGAGGCGGGTATTCCACCCTTGACTTGGAGGACACATACTTCCACATAGCGATCTTTCAAGGGCACAGACTCTTCCTCCAGTTTACAACGGGGCCCCACCACTACCAGTTTGCAGTCCTCCCGTTAGGCCTGGCAACAGCACCGAGAGTGTTTACCAAGTACATGTCAGTGGTAGCAGCTTACCTCGTGCACTGACGTATCCAGATCTACCTGTACCTCAACGACTGGCTCATCAAGGGCAGCTCCAAGTCTCAAGTCCGAAGGGATGTTGTGGTGCTTCAAGCCAAGTGCCGCTCTCTGGGCCAACTGGTGAACAACAAAAAGTCGACGTTCGTGCCGGTGCAGAGGATAGAATTCATCGGTGCGGTCCTCGACTCTACCTGCGCCAGAGCGTTCCTGCCACTAGAAAGGTTCCACGCATTGACGAACCTCACCACGGAAGTCTCCGCATTCCCTTTGACCTCAGCCAGGGTCTGTCTGCGCCTGCTGGGTCACATGGCAGCGTGCACTTAGGTGGTCCATCATGCCAGGCTCCGAATGCGGCCCCTGCAACAATGGCTGGGAACGGTCTATTCCCAGTCCTGGGACCCCCTGGAAAAGATCATTATGATTCCCCAGGCTCGCTGCAACGGTGGACCGACCGCAGGACAGTCCTGGAGGGGGTTGTGTTCGACAACGCCCCTCACTCCATCGAGTTGGTGTTGTACACTTCTGACCTCGGCTGTGGGGCACATCTCGGCAACCTACAGACACAGGGGATGTGGTCCCTGGAGGAGGCGCAGTTACAAATAAACGTCAAAGAGCTCCGAGCAGTCTGGCTGGCATGCGGAGTCTTCCTGCCCCACCTATCAGGCATGAGTCCTGACTGACAACACAGCCTCGATGTTCTACATCAACAGGCAAGGGGGAGCGCGCTCGTCGGTCTCTGTCAGGAGGTGCTCTGTCTATGGGACTTCTGTATCAGCCACAAAATCCACCTGGTGTCAGGAATACGCTGACAGACCAGCTCATCAGGGACTTCTCCTCTCACCATGAGTGGTCGCTCTATACAGAGGTAGCCTGCATGATCTTCCAAAGGTGGGGAACTCCCTGTGGACCTGTTCACTACTAGACAACAGGAAATGCCACCGGTTCTGCTCTCGGCAAGGTCTGTGCAAGGGCTCCCTCTCCAATGCCTTCCTCCTGTCGTGGTCAGGGAACCTGATGTATGCATTGCCGCCAATTCCACTCATTGGCAGCGTCCTGGCAAAGATCAAGCAAGACAAAGCGCAGGGTGTCACGGTTGACCCGGCATGGCCTCGGCAATACTGGTTTGGCATGCTCATGATCTTGTCAGCAGCCCACCCTGGCCCCTGCCCAACTGCCAGAACCTGCTGTCACAGGACCACGGTTGGCTCCCACACCTCAACCTCCACCTCTCGGCCTGGATGTTGTATGGCTGAACCTGGAGGAACGGACCTGTTTGGAAGGAGTCCAGCAGGTCTTCCTAGAGAATAGGAAGCCCTCAACCAGACTGACTTATGTGGCCAAGTGGACAAGGCTTTCCTGCTGGGCATCCGAGTGTGGCATCTCTCCCTCGCATTCTTCCATACAGGCTGTCCTGGACTACCTGCTCCATTTGAGGAACAGGGCCTGGCACACTCTTCTATTAGAGTGCATCTCATGGCCATCTCCATTTTTCACATGTCAATCCAAGGACAGATGGTGTTTTCCCATGACATGATGGTCAGATTCTTGAAGGGGCTCAAGAGACTCTTCCTGCAGGTGCGGGCTCCTGTCCCACAGTGGGATCTTAACTTGGTCCTCTCTAGGCTCACTGTCCCGCCCTTTGAGCCACTGGGTTCCTGCTGTTTTTCCCACCTGTCATGGAAGGTTGTGTTCCTGGTGGTGGTGGTGATGTCGGCGAGACGGGTCTCTGAAATTAAAGTCTTGACCTCAGAACTGCTGTATACCATCTTCTACAAAGACAAGATTCAGCTGCAGCCCAACCCAGCCTTCCTACCAAAGATGGTATCCACCTTCCATATGAACCAGGACATCTTCCTCCTGGTGTTCTGTCCCAAACCACACAAGACCAGTGAAGAGAGGCGTCTTCACATGCTGAACATCCAAAGGGCCCTGGATTTTTATTTAGAACGTACCAAGCCTTTCCATAAATCATCTCAGCTCTTCATCGCTACAGCAGATAGGATGAAGGGCCTTCCGGTGTCCTCGCAGAGGATTTCTATTTGGATCACCTCATGCATAAGGACCTGTTGAGACCTGGCAGGGGTTCCGCCGCCACTGATTGTCAGAGTTCACTCAACGAGAACATAGGCGCCTTTGGCTTCTTTCCTGGCGCACACCCCTATCCAGGACATCTGTAGAGCCGCAACATGGTCCTCTGTCCACACGTTCACGGCGCATTATGCCATCACTCAGCAGGCCAGAGATGACATTGGGTTCGGCAGAGTAGTGTTCTAATTGACACGTCCATGAACTCCTACCCACCTCCAGGGGTACTGCTTTGGAGTCACATAATATGAAATGGACATGAGCAAGCACTCGAAGAAAAGACAGTTACCTTTTCTTTAACTGGTGTTCTTTGAGATGTGTTGCTCATGTCCATTCCATGCAGGCGCCACTCCAGAGGGTGCCAGAGCTGGTCCCCTATGAATATGCTAAGGGAAAAACTTCCAGCACAGGTGCGTGTGATGAGCACACACACCTAATATGGAATGGACGTAAGCAACAGATCTCGAAGTACACCACTTACAGAAAAGGTAACTGGCTTTTCCTATTGCCCCAACATGCATCCCAGGCCATATTGCACAGCTAGACTCCCCAAATTTTACAGCACTGCCTTTCCCACAGCACTGCAGCGGAACTGCACTAGTTCCATTGCAGATAGCGTCTTCTGTACCCATGCAGGAAGGGCTAAGATTTGCCCCATAATGACCTTGCCACACTAGGAAAAGTCAGACCCCTAATTCACTACCATCATTGCGAGCAATGGTGGATGCTGTTGTGTAGACAAAGGACAAATATTTAACGCAGTGGTGTTCGACCCTATTCAAAATAGGGTCAAGCTATACGGTCATAAAAGTTCCTGTGTCCTGTCAGTGCTACGGCTTGCACCGGTGGAGAATTATGGATCTGAATTTTGCCAGTGTAGACTCAGCCAGAGGAAAAAACTATGTGAAATCAGTATGATGATGTACCCCGATACATGACCGTCATGTAGCCATAATGTAAGGGATGAGGATGAGATAATACAAGCATCCACTAGTGAATGTAACAGACACGTTTAACAACAGAAATATAGGAAGAGGAAACAAGGGGAGAAAAGGGAAGATTTTTAAAAATAAAATCAGCCTGCATTAACATCCAGTTGTATTGGAGATGATTGCAAAATAGGGAGGAAATAGCAGAAAGTGGAAGAGGAAGTTCTGTTATATCCCAACAACTTTGTTTCATTCTCTTATAAAACAATGTGTCTGTCTAGATAATGATTCTACAGCTATCAGGCTTCCAAAAGCAACTTAGGTCCTGCTTAGATTTAAGACTCCTTCCCAAATTCCCCCTAGAGAGTGTATTTTAAAAAATCAAAGAGCTTACACCCAGCCTTAATCACTTTATAAGGGTCATGTTTGTACAGCAAAATTGTGACCTGGAGCCTGACCAAATAAACTTGCTTCCCTAATGTCAGGTTCAGGTTTTGGAGCTGCCATCCAAGACGTCAGTCTGTACCTTGAAGCCAGAGGCGGATGCCAAACCAGGCATGGCCATGTGTCTGAAGCTATGGCAGGTAAGGTAACCAGGCCTGCCAATTCTGAAATGTTTTCCCTGTGCTTCATTTTATATGGAGCACATAAATCATTCTTCACTCAGGTTTTGATTTATTGTCAAACAATCAAGTAATAAAGGGAGCGGGGAGGGGGAGGCAGATACTTGTGAACATCCCTAGTGAAACTTTCTGAGTTAGCCAAGCCTTAATGGAAGGTACGTGACTTGCAAATGCTTACTGGAGGCTTTGCAACCTTAGAATAGAAGCAAGATTTTTGCCTCAATCAAGAAGAAAATGAGCGTAGTAGATGCCAGGCTTTTGATATGGTCTCTCATTATAAAAAAGGGTGATGAGAAGTGATTTGGGTGTTTAAAAAATAGGTTGCACGTATCCAGTAAGAAAATAGGTTATTGAACATTTTTTATTCTAGACATGGCATATGGACAAAGTGTTTATGCCTTGTATTTACGTTGGATGAAAAATAGAAATAAAACAATTATTTTTAAAAGTCTTTGTAATTATAAGGTAGGTATCGTACCCCAGCTGAGGAAAAGAAAGTTTAAGTGATTTGCCCCAAGTCTCACAATGTAGTGGCGGCTGCAGTGGGAATAGAAATCCGGATTCACAGTTCCCTACTCTAACCACTTAGACCACATTCCCTCCCAGTGTTTGTTAGTGCTACATCACTGGAAATTATTTACAAATTATCAAATGCTTGCAACCAGATCCTACCATTGCTCCACACTCAAAATTCCCATTGACTTGCATGGAAGAAGACGCCTTATGAAGCAGATGTGGGAATGGGGCTTTAGTGAGCTAGGGCCCCATCCTGCTTCCCTTGAAATCAAAAAGGAGTTTTGCTACGGACTTCAGCCAAATGAATATGGGCCCGTAGATCTAACCCTAAGGATTCATGTACAATCAGAAATAAATTAAAATGGTACTACTGCATTTTTATTAAGCCAAGTAACATTTAAAAGGTCTAATAAATGCTCAGCTCAGCGTTTGAGAGAGTGTAGGTTTAATTCATTAATGTTTGTAGAACTATTGGAAGTCCTGGGGTGTAAGGTACTCTAATTCTTATCATTATTATTTTTTATAGTGAAAATACTTCTCCTTCAGTTTCGCGCTTTCATTAGAAGCGTCCTGATGGGTTATCTCATTGTGAACCTCTACAGTAAAACCATAGACTAAATGAACACCATTCCATGTGTCCTATCCTCCTGCATGCTAGTTCAAAAATGTTCTGTGAATCAGTGAAATAATACTCCTACTGGGAACAGCTTTACTTAGACACTGAGCTGTAGAGTGGGAGGAAATTGAGGCTTAGGTTAGACTTGTGGTTTAAGAGACATTGGCTTCTCCCTAAGCAATTAAAGAGCAGGCATCAGCATATTTTGCCATGTCAAGGGCAGAATAAAAATTAAGATATCATTTTACTAAATCTCTATTTATAAATATTGATCCATGATTGAGACCAGTATTTTTTCCCTCACAAAGGAGCATATTCATAAATGCAAATGATACACAGTGATTGTCTGTTGCGCTTCACACCTTCCAGACATTACTAATTGGGTGTGGTAGGATTTGCAAGAGTGAGGATGTCCTCCCTTAAATTTGTTTTTTGCACTCCTTGGGAAAGGCACCATCTTGTATAATGGGACAAACAAAAAAAAACTGAACAAGAATAATACATGTAGAAACTGGAAATGCAGAGTTATTGCTTTATATAAACTATAGCAATTATTCCTGCCGAGTTGACAGCGGATCACCTTTTCTTCCTTCCTTGACAATTATCCAAATGCAAAAACAACAAAATGTTCTGCTTAAGAGGAAAAATATAACTTACTTATTAAAAAAAAAGTTTCCCCTAAAACCAGAAGATGAAAGCTGAAGATTTTTTCTTTAATGAGGCCCATTACTGAAGCAAATAGGTTATTGTGATTTATTGCTTTGTAAGTAAGGGATCAAACCTAGAAATCCAGCTGATTTCAATAACTATATAATAACTTTGCACATATACAAGCATGTGTACTTGTTCAAATATGAAACTTCATGTAATTTGTATTACCCTGTACAAACATTCTCCTCTTCATGCAAAACTTTATTTATTTTTAAATGAGACCAGTTTTGGCTATAGTCAGTTCATAGTGGTTATTTTCACTCAGAAAACCAAAAAGTTGGAGCCAAATTTTCCTCAAATGCTCAGCACCCAGCAGTTCCTAGTATTCTCAGTGGGAACTGCAGGGTGATGAGCACCTGTAAATATTTGCCCATTAAATTATGAAAAAGACAAAAGGACCTGACAAGCTGGCCCATAGATATCTTGCTTTATTGACTAGCGAAAGTTATCTACATCTTGGAGATAATTGCTCTTGAAGAGTCATGTGCTGGTGGTCATTCATTGTATGAGCTGCTCATAGAGGACAGTTCCAACCAGAGAACGAGCCAAGCCTGGCCTTTGCAGAAGAAAGAGGACTCTGTCATTTAAAGGATGTGGCATCCACAGGATCCCAGCCTTCATTTGGAACCAAGGTCAGCTAAGGAGATCACACACACATGCCTGGGCACTGCCCCTTCATAAGATAGGTGCAGGGGATTTTGCTTTGTTTTCTTGTTTTTACAGGCCACTTTCAGTCCAGTTCTGTGGTTTTGCCAGCCCTGATATTTACTTCAGGATTCCTTCCCACACTGAGCGCTTACTTAAATTGAAAGAACATATATCTTGGGGCTATGAAGAAAGGATCAGGGCTCTAACTGCTAGCATTCATGAAAGGCCACTTTCTTTCCCTTCGCTTATCAAGGAGAGCTCTTATTAGCAGGACCACCCATTATTTGTTAGTTTAGCTACTCCTAAAATGAATGGTTTAATAACTAGTGTGAGAGTAGTCTGGAAAATTAAGAGAGACGGTGAAGATTTGGCCAGTACAGATTTGTGTCCTGCTAGTGAGTCTCTGGTGATTCGAGAGAGCGCCCATATAGTGACACAGAACAGTAGGTGATAATTCATTCTCTGGAAACTTCTTAGAATTTTATTTTAAAATCAAACACCAAACACAGTAGGCACATAGGATCAACAGAGAGGTGTTTGAAAATAATAAAATAAGCTAGCATAGGCATTACTGGGACAAGACATCCCTATACATGCTGGTGTTAAACTTGGGCCTATTCTGGTAGCTTTTCTCCTATTAAAGACATAGTTGGCATTTACACACGCTTGTTTTTCAGTTGCTTTTCATTAGGGATTTGCATCCTAGCTCACATGACCAGTTACTGATTACAGGGTCATTAGCCTTTTGGCTAGTGCAATGATGAATATTTTCCTTAAGTGTGACATGTAATCCAGTAACGTTCCCTTCTTTGAGTTATTTCAGAGGCTTAAATAAATTAGGTGTCTGCCCAGGGTGCCATGCCCTTTGGCTTGTGACATCATTAATCAAAATATCTCTCAATTGGTTACAGTGGGATTCAGACCTCTGTTAACTCTTTGGTAACTAACAAAGAGGTTTTCAAATAGAGGTTTAGCTGTTGGGTCTTAACAGTGCAATGCATTTGGAGAAATTATCTGTATGCAGGACTCATGGGTGTTTTCACCTTGGCAAAATGGAAGTGGAATCTAATTAGTGGGGTAAATGGACAAAAGTAATCCAAGAGATTATGTGAGATTGGAAAGTGGTATAAAAACCCACTTCTGTGAGAAAATGGAGCATGCATCTTGGTAAAATATTGAAAATGTAAGTTTGGTATTGTATCTTAAATTCTTAAATAACTTTCTGCGAACAAAATGAATTTGGTTCTCATAGCCTGGTTATAACTTGGTTACTATGTGTAAATATTTACTGAAGAGCCCCACTCAAGCTTATGCCATGAACTATCTCACTATGAGATTCTGACATTTTGAGGGTCATGATGTTTGAATCAAGTGGTAAAGAGGAAAATTATTTAGATTTTCAGGGAGGGAAGTAATTATGTGCTACAATGATGGACACTTCAGACATGATTTAACAGTAATTGTTCTGAATTAACATGTACGGAGCACCAGAGGTTACCTTTAGTGGCAGCCTTCTGGAGCTCTCTGCTCTAATGCTGTTCACTTCAACATGAGATTTTTTTCATTACTTTTCTGAGTGCTTGGGCTAAAGCCTGTCTGGGGATATAAAACTTTTTGTTGTTTCTGAACAGCCTGACTTTGGTTCATGTCCTTTTCTTCTGGCTGGCTACGAAGATGGATCAGTGATTCTGTGGAATTTATCAGGGGGGAAAATATTAAGCCGACTTGCTTGCCACCAGGAGCCAGTGATGAGCCTTGACTTTGACTCTGAAAAGACAAAGGGGGTCTCGGGCTCATCTGAGGAGGTGCTTACCGTCTGGAGCCTCGATGAACAGCAGAACTTAAAGGTCAGAATCATCAGCCCCTCTGTGTCATTTGTCCCGCTTTGCACTAACAGTTTGATAGACTAAAAAAATATTTAGTCATGAAGAGGAGTTGTTGCAGATCTCTAACTAATTAATCACAGACTGGTTAGAATGCAGGAGAAGGCTGTCCATGCTGTTAGGCTATCGTTGAAGAAAGGTAGGGATTTTTTTTTAAACCTTTCATGTTTCTGGTTTTACCAAAGCTGTGTTTAAGCAACCGACACATAGGTCTCCCATTCTGCAAGTCGCTATTTTTATACATTTCTTTATCATTACATTATTGTCCAATACTCAGAGCACTTAATAAATGAAATTATTGTAAATCAAAAATTGTTTTCATAAGGATTTTGCTTGGGTGCCTAGAGTTTTCCCTTTACCTTAGGAAAGAGAAACATTTTAAGACAGTTATAAATAAAAGATTAAGGCTAGAATAAGTGATTTACTTGCCCAACTAATATTGGAAATCAATGGGATTTAAGCACTTTTGAAAATTCCATCCTAAATTGAAAAAAAGTTACTAATGTCAGTTTAGATACTAGAACACTCCGCTTGCGTAGGTTGGCTCCTTTACTAAGATATGGCCTAAGAAACCAGTTGAGCCTAATGATGGTGAATGGCATTGACCATGGCTTAATCTGGACATCATGAGTAAAAGTTGTTTCAGTGCCAAGGGATTGAGTGGTGGAAATTCTACGATCTGGTATTCTAGTACAGAAGTAGCCAGATGATTGTGGATAAAATTTATGAAAGTGTAAATGGGCCCACAAGGCGTTCTACATTGCCTGAGTATCTCTTTACAACATATGAGTGGAAGGGTCATAGAGAGGGGCCTTTGCAACTCCTGTGTGAAGCAGAGGGGTGCTCTGCACTAATTCCAAATAGACCTGTCTGCAGGGATCCTTTGGTGTAGGGGCCACTGGATCTACATTTATACTGCCTCCAGGAGGAGGAGCAGCTGCTGTTCAAGATCCTGCGTTTCCTGCAGCCAGGGCCGGCTCCAAGCACCAGCGTTCCAAGTGGGGGCTTGGGGCGGCAGTGTTTCCGCGGCGGCGGCAATTCGGCAGCAGCCCCTCAGTCCCGCCGGCCGCGCCAGGAGTTTGGTGGCAGTCCCTCTGTTCCACCGGCCGCAGAAACACTACCCGCGTCTTCTCCCTTTTGCTGTCCGCGGCGGCAGGTTTTTTTGACTGCTTGGGGCTGCAAAAACTGTAGAGCTGGCCCTGCCTGCAGCTTTGTGTGCTCACACTGTAGAGGGAGAAGTGAATTTCATCCTCGGAGGAGTAATTTGTTTTTATTCAATATAGCTATCTTACACTGCATTTTCCTATTGACATTAGTCTGTGATAAATCAAGTAGGAAAGAAAGGGATGTTTCCATCACAGTATCCTCTCAGTTATGTGTTATGAATTAACCTTAATGGGAGACTACAGGTGTGATTTGAGGGGTGAATAAACTCTGAAGTTGTTCACCTGATGGTATTTCAGGTTTGGGGTTTTTTTAATGGGTTGTAGCTCCAAACTTATATTCCCAATAGATACACAGTTGGTTATTGCAGCTTTAACTGACAGTAGTTTTCCTTGGATGAAGTGCTATTTAAGTGCAAAGTATTAAGCCATAAATAACATTTTTCACTTCATGCATAGTGTGAATCCACTAATAAAATAAATAAAATGTGTCTCCCACACGACTGCTAGAAATAGTCAAGGACACAGATTAAGTTTTTTTCCACTGTTGCATTAATAACACGAACCAGATGGGGATTTTTCCTGACATTCCAGGTACCTGAGGTAATGGTAGTATTTGGAAAGCCACTCAGTGGCACGCTATTTTTACTCTAAAAAGTTTTAATAACTAAACTTGGTGCATAGCTATCTGCCTTTGGAGAAATGATGATGCAATGATGGCACTGCTCTGCTGTTTTATGTGGCAGTGTTCCAGTGTGTCAGTGAAAAGACGATGAAGCTAACTAACTACGAGGCTTATCCCGAGGAGGGAAGCTGGCATATTGTCTGGTACCAGTAAGTTGCTGAAGTCATCAGTATTAGTGAATGGCTGGGCTGGTTATGAGGCTTCTGATTTGGAGGAGATAGTATAATTAAGGGATAATGTTTGTGGCAGAGGAATACAGAAGGCAATAAACAGCTCTTGCGGGTGATTAATCAGCAAAGCAGAGCTGTGGCATTCAATAATTGCAAAAGCTCTTTACTGCTCATAAAGTCCACCTTGTTCTAGTTATATAATGAAAAGGAAGATTCAACAAACCACAATGTAAATCATCAGAAAATTTGTTTTTCTTGTGTCTTTAGGCTTTAAAAGCTCAATGTTCCTGCTGCCTTCTTGGCTAGATGGCTAGAACAAGGGCACGGCTAGATGGCTAGAACAAGGGCACGGCTTGAGGGAATACGTGTTTACAGGTGGATTATTTAAAAAAAAAAAAAGTCTCTCCTGAGTGAAAAGGGAGTGGCAGGTCAAAGACTCTGGCCATAGTTAGGATATGTGACTAGCCTTGGCCATGATTGGCTGAAAGCATAGAATCCAGATCTCCTTTGGTTCGATTCTTTCCTTTCTGGATCATGAAATGGTTTTCTACTTTGGAAATTTTTCTGATGTGTTTTTTGGTTATATTCATTATCCATGAGCTTTTAAGGCGGCTCACTCAAATCCCCTGACCACAGCGTCAGGTTACTAATTCCCTGAGTGTTTGTCCAGGAGTTTTATCCTGGCTCTCCTCTTGTTCTGGTGGGTCTCTAGCAGATACTGTTACTTCCTTACCATTCCTTAACCAAAGAACATTACCATTACAGTCTTCATTGTCAGCTTGTAACTTGCTGTTGACATGTAATTCCAATTATCTTCTCTGGACAGATCTCGTCCATCTCTATTGACAGTACTACTGCAGTTCTCAGAAGTAGGCTTTGGTTAGGCCCAGGTTCACAACCTCTGTTACTTAAGCCAGGTCTCCAACACAGACTGCTGCTGGTATAGCTGTGTTGGTCAGGCGTGTGAGAAGGTGTGATCCCTGACTGACATAGAAGTGGCAGCGAAAGCCTCTTGTGTAGACACGGTTATACCAGCAAAATGATACTTTTCCTGGCAGTGTTTATTTCTCTCAGGGAGCTGAAATAAGCAATACCAGTGGAAATGCAGCTTTGCAAGTATAAAGTGCAGCCATGCTAGAAGTGCTTTGCTGGTATAGTATAAAAGAGGTTCTAGTGTAGATCTGGCCTTAAGCCTTGTCTGTACTAGAAAGGGTTTGAAGCTATAGCTATAACGGTATAGATATACTGACAAAGGATCACTCTGGAAAGACGCTTATACCAGCAAAAGAGCTTATGTCAATTCCCTGAACTAAAAAACTATGCTAGCAAAAAGAAAAGGAGGACTTGTGGCACCTTAGAGACTAACCAATTTATTTGAGCATAAGCTTTCGTGAGCTACAGCTCACTTCATCGGATGCTGTAGCTCACGAAAGCTTATGCTCAAATAAATTGGTTAGTCTCTAAGGTGCCACAAGTCCTCCTTTTCTTTTTGCAAATACAGACTAACACAGCTGCTACTCTGAAGCCTGTCATTATGCTAGCAAAAGGTCTTTTTGCCAGCACAACTGCATCTACACTAGGGCTTTTGCTGGCAAAACCACGTTAATAAGTGGTGAGGTTTTTTCAAACTGCTACTCAACATAGATATGCTGCCGAAACTTAAGCATAGACCAGGCCTCAGTAACACTTCCAATTTTGCTTTCTTGCCTCCGGTATTCCTTCCATTTGGGTTTACTACCCTTATTCTTGTCTGTTTCAGGACATCTCCATCTCCTGTCTTATTTTGTGTGGTGGATGCAGAAAGTACATGCCAGGTTTTGAATTAACCATTCTCTTTAGGAATTTGCATTAATATATATAATTTAGGTATTGGAGTGCTGCTTAAAAAAATAAACAACAAACTAGTGCTTGGATAATTATGAGAGTTTAAAAATACTGAAACTTGTTTTGGATCTGATCGTGCAAGGTGCTGGGGTGTCATCAGCTTGATTGTGTATATACTTTCATAATTTAAATAAGGGATTGATCTAGATTTTAACTACATTAGTAGACTTGTTAAGGAACTAATATGATTTTTAATTGACCTCATTCTGTATATAATGTACCAATTATGTATCATGGAATGCTTTTTGCAGAGGAAAAGTATACACACTGAAGAGCACTTCAGTACAACTTTCCCCTTAGGAAAATAGCTACCACCCACAAATTTATGTAAACTATAAATTGAATTATGTTCTCTGTGTGTTTTATTTTGTTTTTTACAAGAGAGTTACTTCCCGAAGAGTGTGTTCTCCCTTCAGTTTATGGAGGAATTTATGTGTTATCCCCTAGTATAAATGGGAGTTCTTTGTGTGTATGTGTGTGTATATATATACATAAAAATTAGAGCACACTGTGTGGTCAGAGTATACCCCCGAAGTCTTTTCCTCTTTTCAGTGTACGTGCTGAAATGTACTAGCTTTCTTATATATTGACACTGCCTAAATAATGATAGTATCTGCACTAAGTGATAATAGAATAGTTATTAGTTTGATACTCAGTTTAAGTCTGTTTTCTATGCACTCGCACACCCCCTCCATAACTGAAACACTTCTTTTTTCCCCCAAAGGCTCAATCCTGCAAAGTGCTCAGTAGCTCATTAGGGATGCTAACTGCCCTCAGCTGTTGCAAAAGCCAAGTTGTGCACCTCACAGGTGTGAGCCCAAAGAATCCTCTAACAACAGCAATAAAATGCTTCCAAGTTTGAAATCAGTGCCTAGTTCATAATCCCCTTCTCACTATGGGGTACATCAAAAATCTCCTGAGAATGAGTTCTGGAAATATAGATTTACTGACCTTGTGACCTAATTCTTGGAATCATTCCTTTCTCAGGGCACTATGTAGAGTGCCATCACAGCCTATCGGTGATTCAGGGGACCACATCGGTAGGAAGCAGTAGCAGATAGTTTAATACTAGCCCAAAAACCTTTCATAGGAATACCCCTGAAATCTGGAAACAAGGCTGTGGCTCTAAACTTTGCAGCTCAGGCCCATCTCTAAGAATAACAAAAGTGAGAGCGCAAAGCTGTATAGTCTGACTATTCTCATTTAAACCAATTTTTCAGTGATGGCAAAGTATAAACCATTTAAATTGCAATAAGTGTACAACGGACACCATTTTTTTATTTTTTTTTTTAAGAGACCAGGCTGAAGGTAGACTCTTGTGGTCTTCTGTCTCGATCTACTGTTATCCTAACTATTGCATCACCCCACGTGTGGTTTAAAAGTTGGGATACCCACTAACAGGCAAATTGATACCTGTGTGTTTGTTGCTTCCTCTAAATTCACAAAGATTTTGTTACCTTGCGCTCACTTTAAATAACTTTAACTTTATCGCTCAGGTTCAGAAAACACACAAACTCATCAATGCTGGGATTGCTGATGTTGCCATCCGCCAGGACAAGAAGATCCTGGCAACAGCAGGGTGGGATCATCGTATCAGGATCTTTGGCTGGAAGAAACTGAAGCCCTTGGCAATACTGGACTACCATACAGCTACTGTCCACTGTGTATCCTTCTCAGATCACAGTAGGCCAAGTGAAAGACTGCTGGCAGCTGGCTCCAGAGACCACCGCATTAGTATCTGGTCAATCTATAATCAAACCTCAGGTGCTCTGCACTGTCCTTTGGAAACTAGAAAGCCGGCCTGATAAATCAGAAATTGTTGTGTGATTAAAATCTGGGGATGGGGAAGTATTAAACCATCTGCAGTTTGAGTGCAAGTCCCCAGAAGGACCTGTTCACGACAGAAAATGTTTTGTTGTAGAAGGGAAAGCCAGTGCTAGGAAGGGAAGAACGGATAATCATGCATTTAAGGCAAAGGCCTAGCAGAGTGGGAGTCTGTTGCGTCCTCTCTCACATGCTTCTTTTGGCAAATTGTTTTGATTCTTTGTGCCAGTTTCCTCATCTGTAAAATGGAGATAGGTGCTGTCACTCAGGCGTGGTGTGGTCTAGAGTACACTGGTTTCCAAATCATATTGAGATCCTTAATGTACGTAAGTGCAAAGAATCAGTTTTATGTGAACTTGAACCCATTAAACCATCCATAGAACTTTCTCATGTCAGTTACTTTTTCTTCCCCATAACTGAAAAGCTATCAGACCAACCTTGATTTGTTCACACTTCTGTCAGTTTCTAGCTTAAGCCAACAGCCAAGAATGTGACTAGGGATGGCCTTTGGCATTTATGAATTTCATTATGTCCCCTGTCACCTCAAGCCTTGCAATTAATCATAGAAAGAAAAAGGAATCTTTCCATGCACTGCATTTTAAAGCTATGTAAAGCCTTTTTCAGAGTCAGTGCTAAATCCTTTCCATAGACTGACTAGCAGAAGGATTTAAACTGAGCAATCCAATTAGCGCCCTTCTCCTTGGAGATTTGGGGGGTAAATTTCCAGTATGGTGAGGCAGGGATTTGGCTACACATCTCCCATTAACATTAATGGGAATAGCATGGATAAAACCTTCTGTACTATCCTGAAAATATACCCTTTAGTTTGTCATCTCCATGGTCGTGGAAGCTGAAATCCATTCCAAAAGTTGATTGTTTTTGCTTGAGGCAAGGCACAGTGCTAGCATTCTCCTTTTCAAATATATTTGAGCAGTAACAGTCTGTTCGCAGGCCAGGAGATCTCACCACTTAATTAAGGTTTGCCAGTAAGGTGCACTTATATCTACACCGTAAAAGCAATTAACAGTGTGACTTTAAATACAGAGTAATTTAGAAATGCTAGGGGGTTCTTGGCATCAGAAATATTTAGCATCAGAAAAAAAGTCTGTTCTGCAAAGGGGGATTTTGGGGATACCAGTGCTGTTCTGTGGATGTTTTTTTGAAAATGTTTGTCCCTACCAATTTATGGGGCTGGACATCAAAGGGGAACTGGTCAGAAGCATCAAAAGACGTCAGAACTACATTTCAAAAACCAAACTCGTGTAATGCTGATGCCAAAGCTAAACATCAAACCAGGGCCTGCTGTACACCTGTACCGTACATGCAGGGATGATCTTGTTGAAAAAGTGCTTTCTAACTCTGTACAGGAAATGTTCCTCAAGGGCCAAGCCCCAGTGTTCTTTCATTACAGAACATAAAACATACTGCAACAAGGCTTTTACTAATAAAACTCTGCAATGTTTAAAGTGGTGTCACACACTGAAATGTGTTCCTGTGCTTCTTTGGTTCTTTTTCCCTCAATACTTAGCTCTGTGGAGGTTTAGTCTGCACGTGCGAGTCAGATAAGGCCTGATCCTGAGCATCTTTGAGCCAGTCATTGGGAGTTGCAGATACTCATTACATCTAGACCAGGGGTGGCCAAGCTGCGCCTGAGAAGGAGCCACAGTTTACCTATGTGTATTGCCAAAGAGCCACAGTAATACGTCAGCAGCCCCCCATCAATTCCTCCCACCTGCCAGCAGCCCTGATGATCAGCGCCTCCCCCTCCTCCCCCATGCCTCCTGTGGCATGCAGGGAGGCTGTGGGGGAGGGGGAGGAGCGAGGGCATGGCAGGCTCAGGGAAGGGGGCAGGAAGGAGTGGGGGCCTTGGGGGAAGGGGTGAAGTAGGGGCAGAGGCAGGGGTTGAACAGTAACCCCCAACCTGCCGCCACATTGGAAAGTTGGTGCCTGTGCAAGGAACCACATATTAACTTCTGAAGAGCCTCATGTGGCTCTGGAGCCACAGGTTGGCCACCCCTGATCAAGACGGTATATGTGTATGTGAAATGATCATGCCAGGATTGCTACATATCTTCCACTTCCCATGCAGAAGAGAGGGCCAGGGACTCAGCAATCTCCATCGCACCATCTTCCTTAGATCTACAAGGAACTGCACACAGTTTTCCTCCCCACAAAAGAGATGGAAAGAAAGCCACTGTTTCTTATTCTGTTGTATTAAATTGCAGTGGTACCCCCTCTGATCTCAGAGACTCACCTAATTTGACAACAGGACACCTCCTGCTGAATTCACATGTATTAAGACCCTGCACCTATTGAGATGAATGGCAAAACTCCTACTGACTCCAGTTACACATGATTAAACCCTAAGAGATCACCCTTCTCCAGGAAAGTCCTTGGTTTTGATTGGAGTTTTACCAGATTAAAGATTCAGGGCCAGCCTCATAGTCGCTGCTTGATTTAGTTGTTTACAAACCAGATAAAGAGGGGTTGGGAGTGTTAAGGTGAACACTGAGGCTCTCTCTCCACTGCCACTTTCAGCCCTAAAACACCCCCCCGAGCAACAAAAGTTTTAGCGCTGGAAAGCGCCGGTATAGACAGCGCTATATGGCTGGGAGCCCGGGAGGGCTACCACCCCTCATTCAGGGTGGTTATTTTTTATCACCAGGAGAGCTCTCCCCTCGCGATGAGGTGTGACTATACTGCCCAGGTCACAGTGCTGCCCTGGCCATGCTGTAATGTGGGCAGTGTAGACATACCCCAACTTTTAGGCCCAATTTACTTCTCTCCTCTTTATAATTAATGTTTCCTATATATCTGCTGTCACTTGGTTTTCGAGTTGATGAGCTCAGTGCATGTCAGTATGTACTGCTTCGAATAGAAAGTGAGTCTTTGTTCAGCTGTGCTAAGATACTCCATCTGCAGTGGACTCTTTAAAAAAAAAAATACTTCTAGCTTTTTAAAGAATTCTAGTTGCACTGATGTCACTGAAACATGCTCGAGTATCTCACAAGCTGATCCAGTACCTCCAATTGACAGGTTTAGGATGACATGACACCTTAAGCTTATTGAAGATTCATTATTCATTAACAGCTCTTTCAAGCCTTCTCCAAGCAAGGATTAATATGCAAATCACTTGCTAATTGAGAGGTTTCAGAGTAGCAGCCGTGTTAGTCTGTATTCGCAAAAGGAAAAAGAGGACTTGTGGCACCTTAGAGCCTAACCAATTTATTTGAGCATAAGCTTTCGTGAGCTACAGCTCACTTCATCGGATGCATTCAGTGGAAAATACAGTGAGGAGATTTATATACACACAGAACATGAAAAAATGGGTGTTACCATACAGACTGTAAGGAGAGTGACCATTTTCCCTTCCCCCTCCCCTCCCCCCGCTCTCCTGCTGGTAATAGCTCATCTTAAGTGATCACTCTCCTTACAGTCTGTATGGTAACACCCATTTTTTCATGTTCTGTGTGTATATAAATCTCCTCACTGTATTTTCCACTGAATGCATCCGATGAAGTGAGCTGTAGCTCACGAAAGCTCATGCTCAAATAAATTGATTAGTCTCTAAGGTGCCACAAGTCCTCCTTTTCTTTTTGCTAATAGGCAGTATTGTTTGATCTGGGCTTGTAGTTGAATCTCTGTTCACTGACAAATGGTAGTACCGGCTGTCTATTTTTCTCTGGCCTTGAAGGCAGCCTTTGTAGTCAGAGTTCACTGTCTGTCATAGTGGCGGAGATGCTCAAGGGATTCTTAAAGTAGCCTGATATTTACTATTTACTAGTTCTTTGCAAATATTCTTATATGTTCCTTCATGATCAAATTATTACCCTTTGCTTTAGAAGATGTTTATATTTGTTTGACTAGTAGTTTAAAAAAAAATCCTGCACAAGAACAAATTAAAAATAAGGAGATAAACACACATCTTTAATCCCACAAACAGATACACACATCAGGGCCTGGAGTGTCATTGACTTTAAGAGGAGGGAGGACATGTATGTGCAGGACTTGCATTTTGCCTCTTCAAGCTGCACATAGTAATAAGTACTTCATAGGTGAAAGGGTTAATCAGCACTTTACATTAGCAATGATATTTTACTTTCATCCTAATAAATTGTGGGGGGTGTTAAATGCATTTTTTAGTTTCCATCTAAGTCACTGGTTCTAGAGAGTTGCTTGATACATTATCTGACTTAGATACACACACTGACAGCACAATTTCAATCTGGATCACAACTTTCCTGAAATGTATGAAGTTATTTACTTCAGGATCAAGACATGAATTTCAGTCTCAGACCTGAACTTCCCCAAAGTAAAGAAGTGTTCAAATCAAAGGGTTGGTTTGGGCCCATCTCTGTTAATACAGGACTATAAAATGTAGCTACCTGATCACATCTAAGCAACCAGTGTAAAATATTCCCAGAAGAATTAAAATAGCTTATTAAAATGTAATATGATCATGTTTATCTCACTGAAGATTTCAGCTGACTCATTTGCTATCAGGAAGGTTTTGAGTAAAGAACCACCACAAACTGATGGAGTTAGCCCCTGAATCTCACCTGTCAGAGAGGAAGAGGACTAGCCTGTACTTGGCCTAAAGGAGTCAAGAGCGAAGGTGATGACAGCTAAATTGTTGCAAAAAGGCTTCCTCCCCAGAAGTGGTGTATCTGTCACTCTGGGGGAGGGGGTGGGAAGCAACCAACATTTATAAGCTAATTGAAATAAATCCCAAACACTAGCATTTGTACAGCAATTACATGGAATATTTATCACCAGTGGAATGAATGCTGACCTCTGACCCTCAGATGTTTCCTGTAAATGAATCTGTTAGTTCCAAGCTCTTCCTCTGCTCTGAATGTGGTGAGCAGGGTGTTGAAGTGGAGATGAGCTAGGGAAGAGGAAGATAGCTGGCCATAGTTATAGCAAAGAGCTAGAAAGAAGTCAGTGAGAGGGCCTGTGAAAAGAGCAAATTGTAAAACCTTCCCTCCTGCACTCTGAAATTGAAATTAGTGATTAGTAATAGTGGCATAAATTACACACCGTGGAGCCCTATTGGGACTATTGCAACTTCTTTTAAAAGACGCATAGCTTTAAAGTCAATACTGTGTGATGGTTTCTAGTATGTTTTAAATGCATCTTACAAAACTTAATTTTGTCCAATGCTAGCAGACAAAACTACAACTTCATCAACTTTTTCTTCTCTTCGGTGTCCCCAGTAGAGATAAAGAGGTGAAGTGACTCACTAGCGCAGCAGCCAGGCTAATTATCTCAGGAAAATGCAAGAATTACTGAGCCAAAGATCAATGTATTTCCTTATCGAGCACTGTCACTGTGGTGGGAAAATGTGGATCACTGTGTCCTGCCTGGATTAATAGGACAAGATATGTTAACACGACAATATGTGTTTCAGACGAGGTGATATATACAAAGCCTTTAAGCAGTGTGCTACCGCGTGAATTATGGAGATGAGCTGTTACGAAATGCAGGGAATTTCTGTTATTCACACACAGTTTGGAAATTCTCGTCTATGGCCCAGTGCTGGAGGCATTTTTCCAGCTGAGCATGTGTCTTTCCTTTGCCACATGGCAGCATCAATTTGGCCTTTGAGAGCAATTAAATAGTTGTGTACAGCCACAGAGGAGGACACACTCCCCAAACAGCTCACTCCTTCCATTAGTCACACCTGTTAGGCCAATTGCATTGCTGGTGTACCTTCACTGAAATCACTGCAATGGCATCAGGGACGTAGTTGGCCTATAACTCCAGCACTTTTTTGAAGCATTATAGGTACTGAAAGCATTACAGAAACTGCAGCACAGACATTAAGTGTGACTAAGGCCCCTGAAGGAGCAGTTAAGTGCCTAAGTCAACATTTAGGCACCACTGGCATGCACAAAACTACTGCTCAGCTGCACCAAATCTCTGGGCACCCGTTTCTGCCAGAGGGCATATGCACAGCTGCCTAAGTCCTGACACTGCTGAGCAACTTGGCACCAAGCTCATACCTAAGGCTCAGTGGGATTCACAGACCAGGTGCCTCTTTACCTGTCTGACCTGCGGAGCCCGATTTAAGAGCACACCACACCCACCCAAAAGATGGTAGGGGAGGGATTAAATATTCATTGGAGCAAGGCTATGACTCCCCCAGAGTGCCCTCACCACAAGGCTATAAAGTCATTCTTGATATCACCTTCTGGGCTGATGATGCCTGTTCATGCATTTCATGCAAAGTGGACGAGGTTCAACAGGAGAGATTGTGAGCAACCCATCCCAGAATAGCCCTGGCAGCCTGTGTTTGAGGGTTGTCAACTGCAGCACCGCTATGGTGCTTGTTTTCATTTGGTCCCTAAAAATGTTTACATAATGTTATCGGATACGAGGATTATTTGGGTTGAAGCAGCTGTTTCCTCCTTTTGTTGGTGTGTGTGCTTCTTAGATTCAGTTGCATTTACTCAGCCTACTGAAAGGAAAATCTTAGACTGAGCAGTTTTTACCAGAGAAACGACCCCTCTATATTTAATGCACATGCCTGAGGAGGTTCATTCTAACTTTTAGCTATTAGTGGTTTATTCCCTCTCAATCCCATCCATCATGCGGCCGTTGGCACTTTAATGTATTATTAAACCACATAGCTGGGAGTGTAGCAACATAATCCCTGAATTGTGAAGGTTTTGCCCATGTGATTAATGGTGTGAAATATATCTGTGCATGTTTTACCAGCGTTATGATGTGTGTTGCTTTATTCTGACTTTGCCCCAAGGAATCTGATGCATAGTTCAGTACTGTGGCTACAAATGTGTCCCTTAGGTGATATAAAGATCCTGGGAAACCTTAAAGTTTCCCAAAGCAAACTAATTCTACAGTATCCACAGGTAGCAGATTCTGATCACAAGCCTTACGAGGAGCATTGGGGTGGGGAAGAAGCCTAGCTAGAGATTTGTCCTGGAATTTAGCTGTCCTTTTGTACCAGTAAACTAACTCCATCTTCACACTCATTTGCTCTTTTTATTATAATGTTTGCAACGTATTAGGAAATGATGCAAATTGCAACCTGAAAAGGGTCTTTTAGAAACCATGCACACACATCTGACAAATTGTTGTGCCAAAACTGGACCTGCCTGAAGGACTGCGTGATTGCCACTGTACTGCAAATAGTGGAAAATCCAAATGTTACAATAATGTTGGTAATAGAATTCATACCTCCTGCTCCAGACAGCACAGGCCCAGCCATTTTCACTACCGGAGAATCTCCACTACGTCTTAGGAGTATAGCGCTTAGGGCACACACTTCAGCAGTTCTGCCACCTTCCAGTAGAAGGGAGAGGTACATGTTTGGTAGCCAGTTTGTTACATCATGTTACAAAGCCCAATATGGAATAGAACGAGAAAGGCAAATAATGCTTTCACATTTATGATTAAGAATGTTTTGTTTAGAAGTTGTAATTTAACAACACTTACTGAAAGCTAGAGAATATGGGACACATTCTGCTTCAATTAAGTTTCCCCCTGAATGTATGTACATTAGAACTGCAAAAAAGCAGCATTAATCCCATGCCAGCATTCTGGACAGCCATGGCCCTATCCCTCCCAGCTCCCACCAGGAGCAGAAGTAACCTGTGGACATGTGGGATTGCAGCCAGATCTGGGCACATGCAGTTTGTGCCAAAATGCACAGCCAACAAAAAAAAAATCAGGAAATAAGACTTCTGCCCCGTTACCAGCCCTAGCCATGGCTTTTCTCATGATGCATACAGTCCCCAGTTGTGTGACAATATCTGTGGGAGAGACGTCCAGGCATACATGTCGGCGGCAAGATTAATGGTTGGTTTTACATGATAATTTGAACTTGGTAGAAAATGCAGACTGGCATCCTTCTTGGTTGTAATTAAAAAGCCTATAATTGCTGGTATTAAATCTTAAGTGGATCCACACCTACACTGCTTTTAACTTAATGCCTATTGTAACCATTGTCTTTTACTTTTTGCCTTGGGTTCTTGGTGGCATGCAGACTTGGCACCAAACTCACCAGAGAGTGTGAATCTTTAAAGGGTTAGCATGTGCGCCATTCTGGTTTGAAGTAGCGAACAGCAAGCAGGAAAGGGAATTGATTCAAAGACTCCCTTCATGTTTGCTGAAACGTGCAAAGTGGTGCTGGAAAAACAGAGCTTCCCCACTCCATTTTCCCAGTGCTGCCTCTCCCCTTTAAAGGGGGCGAGGACTAGAGAGGAGTGGGCTTGTTCGGCCTCATTTTGAACCCATCAAAACATGATGGGGTTTGAGCATGTGACCTGACAGCTACTATTATTAAGATTTGCAGTCTACCCAAGAAGAACTTGGGGAGGCACTGAAGAATTGGGGCAGAATAGAGAATGAAAGCCACTGAAAGGAGCGAGTGACTGGGTGGGGAGCAGCAGGGTGAAAAGCATGTACCAAGGTAGAAGTCTTGCCTATACTATACACAGTGCACCAGTTTAACTAAAGTCATCTAAAAATTGATGTTGCAAACTCCTGATGCAGATGCCCTTCAATCGGTTTAACACCTTGCTCATAGGGATTTAGCTTACTTTGGTAACTGACGGGCATACAGTTATAGACCAAGGCACTCAGAGCACTTTACAAAGATGGATAAATATTAATGCCCATTTTACAGAGAGGTAGCATGCTGCACAAGGACTTCATGACTCCACCATTAAAATCACCTGTTCTAACTTTAGGGAAACCACCTTCATTTATTATGGCCACCTTCTGTGTGAAGCATTTGCATATAGTTCTCAGTCTGCCAAGGCCCAAATGTGGGATGCGCTGTGTGACAAAGACCCCAAATGAAAAAGATATGCAGGAAAGGTAAAATGTGGTGGGAGCCATTCAAAGAAAGGACTTTCCCTGAGCTCAGTTTCATTATTCTGTATTTCTCACTCCTGAAAGGGATGAAGTGCTGGTCTTTGAATTGGGACCAGAGAGCTCAAGTCCACACTTTACTTTAAGCCAAGTGGAAGTTCCATCTCGTTTTGTATATTCGAGCATGTGCTGAGCCCTTATTCATTTTCATCGAAAAACCAAAACACCAAAAACATAGGTAGAAGACAGGGAGCAATGGAACTAAAATGAATGGTAGCCCCAAAATGAGGTATGGTCATATGGCATGTTTCTTCAGCCTCACAGGGGTGATGGGAGGCTTAATTCATTATCACCTTGAGATCTTCAGATGGCAGTTGCTATATAAGTTCAAGTGCTACAATAATATAGCATCCAGTCCTGCAAAAGCCTCAGAGGTAGACGTCTCATTGACTTTAATGGAAATTCTGCATACAAAACCCTTGCAGAATTAGTCCTCAAGTGTGAGTTTCCTGGCTTTTGTTCTCTGTCACTTTAGTATGTGAAATGTATAGATTTATCATGAGTACAAGAGTGTGTTTGTTGTAATTATTTTATTAAGACTGCTTTTCATAAGCTTTTCTTTTTTTAAATCTGGAAACATTTGATTTCCCATATGGAAAGAACATTTATCACACTTTACACAGATCATATTTGGCTAATCCTTTTGCATATATATATGCAAAACGTGACATATACAAGGCTATTTGAATTTCATAAAACAGAAAAGCAAGGAAATGAGATATAATAAGTATATTACATAAATATGTGTGCCCAATTTACAAACCTATAGTATCTTTAGTAAATGCATAATAGGCGATTTCTGGGGGGTTTTTTTAAATGTGTTTTTTGGCGCACACACAAGGTTTTTAAGCTCTTAACCACTGAAATCAATGGAAGTTAGAAGTGTAAATTCACACTAGCCCACAGATCCTCAAAGGTCACTTTATTGACTAATGATGGATTTAAATACACACTAAATTCATAGCAATGGTCACTATTGAAAGGTTAAAGACGTTTTTGCTTTTACCAGATCATTTCAGCCCCTGTGGTAAATTATGTATCTAATTTACAGATGAACTGGAGCAGAGTAATTAAAAATGGAAAAAAGCTAGTTACTTCTTTATAGCGCAATTTATCAAGGGCTGGGTTCTGATTTGAATCATTATCAGCCCTCTGATTTTTTAATAACATGAAATAATGTATAAACACAGCTGCATATTGCTGCGTGGCCAGTTATTCTGGAATCCTACACAAATAGAAAGATATTTCCTTACTTAGGCATCTGTGAAACACCACCGATCTTTGTGTGTGTCACATGGTACCTTGTTAAAATGTACGTTTTTTTTCAAATCAGTTTGTACATCTGCAAATTCATGCGATATGCAATGCGCAGCTTCCTCTGTAGTCGGCGTTTGCTCTTCAGCCACAGCTCGGAGAGAATGGTTCACTTGCTGGGATTCATTTCAGAGCCAGCCAACAGCACGACGGTAGGGTGGATGGGTGAGTGTGGATGGGTGTGTAAAAGAAGGAGCTTTCTTTAAGACAGCAGTTTGACTAGGTAGAAAAATAACCTGATGTTCCAAACTGATCTAGCCACAGAAGCACTTACAGATCTACCAGTGATGTCAGCCACAGCAGCCCCTCAACCGCTTCTCAAACAAGCCAAGTTCTAGTTTAATTTCTTCTAAAGCTGAAGCGGGAGGAAGTAAAAGTAGTGAGAATGCGGAGGAACCCACAGGTTGACTTTTCTCAGGCTGAAGAGGGGATAGAAGAAGAATAAAACGAAATAATCCGAGATCCTTGGGTGGAAGAGGCTAGAATCCTGCTTTACACATATTAATTCATTCGCCTTCCTAGCCCCCTCCAGGCTATTAGCGCCTTTCACCAGCGGAGAAGGGGCCACATGGTAGGATGTGACTGATCCTCTTATGGAAGCGGACAGGGACCTTTCCCATTGCCCCTGCGGGTGTTGGGAAAGCCCCCCTCGCTGGTGCTGAGCTGAGCCTTTGTCTTTGCTGCGCTCCCGGACCAGCAGGGACCCGCCCCGTCTGGAGCAGCCTGCCCGGGGGTCGGACCATCCCACAGCGCTCGCTGGCCACCGGCTTCCCCTGCCGCCGGGGCACTGAGCCTGGGCCAAGGCGCTGGTCCGGCCATGGCTCGATGGGCCTCGCCGCAGCCCCGCCCGGCCCAGCCTGGCGTCCCTCACACAGACACACGCGCAGCGGGGCCGCTGGAGGGGCACAAAGCGGCCCCAAGCACCGGGGGATCGGGCAATTGGCATCACCTCGCCCCCCCCCCCGCTGAGCCAGCTGCGTCTGCCCCCCCCACACCCCGTATCTCTCTCTCGCACCCCCACACACTATTTCTCTCTCGCTCGCACACACGCACCCACACCCTGCACCTCTCACACGCACCCACACCCTGCACCACTCACACACACTGTCTCTCTCTCTCTCTCACACACACACCCTGCACCTCTCACACGCACCCACACCCTGCACCTCTCTCACTCTCACACACCCTGCACCACTCTCACACACACTGTCTCTCTCTCTCTCTCACACACACACACACCCTGCACCACTCACACACACTGTCTCTCTCTCTCTCACACACACACACACCCTGCACCTCTCACACGCACCCACACCCTGCACCTCTCTCACACACACTGTCTCTCTCTCTCACACACACACACACCCTGCACCACTCACACGCACCCACACCCTGCACCTCTCTCACTCTCACACACCCTGCACCACTCACACACACTGTCTCTCTCTCTCTCACACACACACACCCTGCACCACTCACACACCCTGTCTCTCTCTCTCTCACACGCACCCACACCCTGCACCTCTCTCACTCTCACACACCCTGCACCACTCTCACACACACTGTCTCTCTCTCTCTCACACACACACACACCCTGCACCTCTCACACGCACCCACACCCTGCACCTCTCTCACACACACTGTCTCTCTCTCTCACACACACACACACCCTGCACCACTCACACGCACCCACACCCTGCACCTCTCTCACTCTCACACACCCTGCACCACTCACACACACTGTCTCTCTCTCTCTCACACACACACACCCTGCACCTCTCACACACCCTGTCTCTCTCTCTCTCTCACACACACACACCCTGCACCACTCACACACCCTGTCTCTCTCTCTCTCACACGCACCCACACCCTGCACCACTCACACACACTGTCTCTCTCTCTCTCTCACACACACACACCCTGCACCACTCACACACCCTGTCTCTCTCTCTCTCACACGCACCCACACCCTGCACCACTCACACACCCTGTCTCTCTCTCTCTCACACGCACCCACACCCTGCACCACTCACACACACTGTCTCTCTCTCTCTCTCACACACACACACCCTGCACCACTCACACACCCTGTCTCTCTCTCTCTCACACGCACCCACACCCTGCACCTCTCTCACTCTCACACACCCTGCACCACTCTCACACACACTGTCTCTCTCTCTCTCGCACCCCCACACACTATTTCTCTCTCTCTCGCTCGCACACACACACGCACCCTGCACCTCTCACACGCACCCACACCCTGCACCTCTCACACACACTGTCTCTCTCTCTCACACACACACACACCCTGCACCTCTCACACACACTGTCTCTCTCTCTCTCTCACACACACACACCCTGCACCTCTCACACACACTGTCTCTCTCTCTCACACACACACACACCCTGCACCTCTCACACACACTGTCTCTCTCTCTCTCTCACACACACACACCCTGCACCTCTCACACACACTGTCTCTCTCTCTCTCTCACACACACACACCCTGCACCTCTCACACACACTGTCTCTCTCTCTCTCACACACACACACACACACACTATTTCTCTCTCACTCACACGCACCCACACCCTGCACCTCTCACACGCACCCACACCCTGCACCACTCACACACACTGTCTCTCTCTCTCACACACACACACACACCCTGCACCTCTCACACGCACCCACACCCTGCACCTCTCTCACTCTCACACACCCTGCACCTCTCTCACACACACTGTCTCTCTCTCTCTCGCACCCCCACACACTATTTCTCTCTCTCTCGCTCGCACACACACACGCACCCTGCACCTCTCACACGCACCCACACCCTGCATCTCTCACACTCTCACACACCCTGCACCACTCTCACACACACTGTCTCTCTCTCTCGCACCCCCACACACTATTTCTCTCTCTCTCGCTCGCACACACACACGCACCCTGCACCTCTCACACGCACCCACACCCTGCACCTCTCACACACACTGTCTCTCTCTCTCTCACACACACACACACCCTGCACCTCTCACACACACTGTCTCTCTCTCTCTCACACACACACACACTATTTCTCTCTCACTCACACGCACCCACACCCTGCACCTCTCACACGCACCCACACCCTGCACCACTCACACACACTGTCTCTCTCTCTCTCACACACACACACCCTGCACCACTCACACGCACCCACACCCTGCACCTCTCACACACACTGTCTCTCTCTCTCTCACACACACACACACACTATTTCTCTCTCGCTCACACACACACACACCCTGCACCTCTCACACACACTGTCTCTCTCTCGCTCACACACACACACACCCTGCACCACTCACACACACTGTCTCTCTCTCTCTCTCACACACACACCCTGCACCTCTCACACGCACCCACACCCTGCACCACTCACACACACTGTCTCTCTCTCTCTCACACACACACACCCTGCACCACTCACACACCCTGTCTCTCTCTCTCTCACACGCACCCACACCCTGCACCTCTCTCACTCTCACACACCCTGCACCACTCTCACACACACTGTCTCTCTCTCTCTCGCACCCCCACACACTGTCTCTCTCTCTCTCTCACACACACACCCTGCACCACTCACACACACTGTCTCTCTCTCTCTCTCTCACACACACACAACCTGCACCTCTCACACGCACCCACACTCTGCACCTCTCTCACTCTCACACACCCTGCACCACTCACACACACTGTCTCTCTCTCTCTCTCACACACCCACACCCTGCACCTCTCACACACACTGTCTCTCTCTCTCTCTCACACACACACACCCTGCACCACTCACACGCACCCACACCCTGCACCACTCACACACACTGTCTCTCTCTCTCTCACACACACACACACCCTGCACCACTCACACACACTGTCTCTCTCTCTCTCACACACACACACACCCTGCATCTCTCTCACACAGACACACCCCCACCCCCGTCTCTCTCTCTCTCACACACCTGTCAGTCGCTCTCTCAGACCCTCACACCTGTCAGGCAGAGTGTCTGTCACACACACACTCCCGTCAGTCTGTCGCTCTCACCC
The DNA here is from genome assembly GCF_965140285.1 of Lepidochelys kempii. Lineage (NCBI taxonomy): Eukaryota > Metazoa > Chordata > Testudines > Cheloniidae > Lepidochelys > Lepidochelys kempii. The sequence continues at coordinate 16,533,989 of NC_136394.1, read as the reverse complement.
CCCCCCCCGTCACGCGGTCTGTCTGTGACGGTCTCTCTCCCCCACACACTCGGTCTGTCTGGTTCTCTCGCAGGCCCACACACCTGTCAAGCCGCGGGTGTGTCCGTCTGGCGCGCTCGCTCTCACACCCACACCCCAGGCAGTGTCTGTCTCTCTCCTACCCCCCGGGTCACCCTGTCTGGCTCACACCCCCCCCGGCCGCCCCTTCTCCCCCGCGCTCAGGTCTCTGGCAGCGCCCTCCCAGCCGGGGGTCTCCCGTCGGGGGGCTGGCAGGGTGGCCAGCAGAGCCCAACCGGGAGCCCCGACGGGCTCCTGCCGGAGGCCCGCCCCGCTCCGCTCAGCAGCGCTGGGGGCAGCCCCCCCCCAGCCAGGCGGGGTGGCGAGGGGGCCAGGCTGCGGCGTGGCGTGCACCCCCCTCGCCGCCCGGCCCTGCGCCCCGCTCCCCGAGGGACGCCCCGGCCGGAGCCGCGAACACCTTGCTCAGGCCCCGCCGGCCAGGGAGGCTTGGCTGGGGGCGGGGGGAGGCGAGCCCCGCCTGGGGTCGGCTCAGGGCCTCAAGCCACCTTTCGCTGCCAGTGATCGCAGGGTGAGGGCAGGCGAGCCGCCCGGGCTCGCCCGCTGGAAAACAGCAGCATCCTCCCCATCCCAGTAAAAACTTTTCAGAAGTGGGTGCCTAAAGCCCTGAACGCCATATTTAGCCAGCGAGCTAGAGATCCTGGCTGTCCGAGCTGCTGAGCAGGCACCAAAAATCAATTCGTACCTCCCCACGGGTCAGCTCTCAGAGGGGGCCACTCCCATGCCCCAGCTGGCAGATTGAGGTGGTTGGGCCGCGTGTGCAGAGGCATGTTTCCCCGTCAGCGTTTAAATGCGGATGTACCTCAGGCATCCCCTTTTGGAACGGTCCCCGAGCTCTCTTAGGACTTTTGAAATCCATGAGAGTTTTGCCCTTGCCTTCGCTGACAGCAACATACAGCTGCATGAGTGACGGCCAGTTTGACAGCAATTGGGTGTGTCTCTGCACTACAGTTTAATAATTGGAAAAAACAGCATGTGCCTTTGTAGTGTACATCCTGGTTAAACCAGATCGCGAACAGCTCGAAAGATCGCATGGCTAGCATGACTTTAAATGATTCCCTGGTGCTCCATACTAAAGCTTTGCTATGACATTTAAAAAGCTTATGAGGGCAATGCATAATATAAAATCATAGGGCTGGAAAGGATCTGGAGCGGTCAGCTAGTCTCGCCTCTCCCCCAGTGCTGAGAGAGGAACAAGTAGACCTAGCCCATCCCTGACAGGCGTTTGCCAAACCTGTTCTTAAAAACCTACAAAGACCTGATTCCACAACCTCCCATGACAGCCTAGTTCAGTACTTAACCGTCTCCCTTGCTGCAGATTAAACTGATTATTTAGTGTCTTACCTTAAGCGGACATGGAGAACAACTGATCTTGGACATCTTTATAACAGCCCTTAGCATGTTTGAAGCCCTTCCTCTGTCTTCTTTTCAGAAGACTAAATATGCCCAGTTTTTTTAACTTTTCCTTCCAGGTCGAGTTTTCTAAACTTTTTTTTATCATTTTTGTTGCTCTCCTCTGGACTCTCTCTAATTTGTCCACATCTTTCCTAAAGTGTGGTGTCTAGAAATGGCCACAGTGCTTCAGTTGAGGCCTCACCAGGGCCCAGTAGAGCAGGACTGTTACATTCGGCATCTTATATAAGACAGGCCTGTTAACAACCCACTAAAATGGTATCAGCTGTTTTCGCAACTGCATCACACTGTTGGCTCCTATTCAGTTTGTGGTCCACCATAACTCCCAGAGCCTTTTTAGCAGTACTATCACCAACCCAGTTGTTCTCACTTTTGTATTCATGTATTTGATTTCTCCTTCCTAACACCAGTACTTTGTACTTATCTTTATTAAACTTGATCTTGACACATTGGAGAATTGGTCAGAAAACAAGATGATCTTGAATTCTAAACCTGTCCTTCAAAGTGCTTGCAACGCCCCTCCCCCAGCTGTGGGGTTAGCTGCAAATTGTATAAGCATGCTCTCTCTCTCTCTCTCTTTCTCTCTCTCTCTCTCATTACCCATATCATTAATGAAAAATATTGAATAGTACCAGACCCAGGAAAAAACCCCTGTGGTGCCATTAGATAGGGCTTCGCATTTTGACAGTGATAACATTGATAACTATCTCTTTGCATATGTTTATTTCAACCAGATGTGCAGCCACATAATCATTTTATGAGACCACATTTCCCATGTAGAAAGGCTTCCATGCTCTCTGTGTGTAGCACAGGGGGTCTCTAATGACCGCTCCAGATAAGCCAATGTGCTCACTATATGTGTGTGTAGAGGGAGGGACAGCAGCTGATATGCTAGCTTTTAAAAGTACCTGTGGAGTTAGGGATGCAGTACCCTAAGACATCTCTTTCCCTCTAATTTATCTGTTGTGAAAGGCATGGCCAGTTCCTTTTATCACATCTGCACAGTTGTGTGACATAGGATGGACAGAGGGATTAGCCATTAATGAGGCACTACAAGTCATAAAGGCCCTAATTCAGCAAGATGTTTAAACATTGCCTACTTTATGGTGGGAAAGATAACTGTGACTTAGTCTAGTCACTTGAAATTTAGGAGTTGGGATCTCTGCTGGGAAATGTCTCGTGGTCGGGTGTAAGACCAGTACAGCACATGGCAAGCTCTATTCCATGGTTATCCATGTACATACTTAGCCTAATTAAATGTTGATTCAAATATTGTTTTGCTCTTTATGTAGAGAAGTCTGGGCCTAAGTTCTCAGCTTCCCTTATCAACAATACATTTAAACATGTGAAGTCAAATTGGATTAAACAAAGCATGGCCTTAAAGATTTTGCTGACGCTGGGCCTAAATCCAGGGGTGGGACAGCTGTAGAAATACCCTTTAAGGTTTATAATTCCAGCCATTCCTAAATCTGCATTGTCTCTGTCACCCTTTCAGATGCAGAATTACCTTAGTGGTCCTTGTTCTAAAAACGCTGAGGGGATAGTAGTTTAATGATCTAAATTTCATGCTCAGATATGCTTCCCAGAGTCAAAAGTTCAAACCCTAACAAGGGCTTCATCCTTCCAGAGGAGATAAATAGAATTCCATGCAGTTAAACGAATGGACTGTTTGTTCTGCATGGACATTATAGAAACAAAACACATTTTGTAGGATCAACCCTAGTGTCCTTACTCAGTTTCCTCTCAATCCCCTCCCCCATGCTATGACGTGCATTAGGGACAAGTTTGTTACCAGTCACTACCCCAGAACTGGCTGGGTTTCCCTGCTACAGTAAGAACATAAGAAGGGCCATATTATGTGACACCAATGGTCCATCTAGCCAAATATCCTGTCTTAAAAACAGTGGCCAGTGCCAGATGCTTCAGAGGGAGTGAACAGAATGGGGCAATTTATCAAATGATCATCAGTCCCAGCTTCTAGCAGTCAGAGATTTAGGGACAGCTGCAGCATAGTGTTGTGCCCCTCACCATCTTGGCTAATAGCCATTGATGGACTGAACCTCCAAGAACTTATCCCAGTTATACTTTTGGCCTTCACAACATCCCCTGACACTGAGATCCACAGGTTGGCTGTACGTTGTGTGAAGCAGTACTTCTTTACATTTGTTATAAACCTGCTGCCTATTAATTTCATTGGGTGACCCCAGTTTGTGTATTATGTGAAGGGGTAAACAACACTTCCCTATTCACTTTCTCCACACCATTCAAGATTTTATAGACCTCTATCATATCCCCCTTTAGTCATCTCTTTTCCAAGCCAAATTATCCCAGTCTTTTTAATCTCTCCTCACAGGAAAGCTACTCCATACCCCATATCATTTTTATTGCCCTTCTCTGTCCTTTTCCCAATTTTAATATTTTTTTTAGATGGGGCAACCAGAACTGCACACAGTAGTCAAAGTATGGGCATACCAGGGATTTATATAGTGCCATTATGATATTTTCTGTCTTATTATCTATCCCTTTCTTAATGGTTCCTGACATTGTTATCTTTTTTGACTGCTGCTGCACTATCCCCAATGACTCCAAGATCTCTCTGCTGAGTGGTAACAGCTTGTTTAGACCATAACATTTTGGATGTATAGTTGGGATTATGTTTTCCAATAGGCATTATGTTACACTTATCAACATTAAATTTAATCTGTCATTTTCTTGTGAGATCCCTCTGTAACTTCGCAATCTGCTTTAGACTTAACTATCATGAGTAGTTTTGTATTATCTGTAAACTTTTACCACCTCCCTGTTTACCCCTTTTTCCAGATCATGTCTGAATATGTTGAACAGCACTGGTCCCCCAGTATGTACGCATCTGGGGAAGAAAGGCGCCATCTGCATGCAAAGGAGTTATTGTTCTAGTGTTACTTGCAAATTAAAGCCTAATCCTGCAAATTGTTCCACACAGGTATTTCTCTGCAACCATGTGAAGCCTCACAAGGCACAAGGATCTGTTTGGTTATACAGAACAACTTATAAAATCAAGGCCTAACACTGCCTTTTTTTTTTTCAAAGTGACCTCACTTTGTATGGGGAGAGATGTTTTGACTTCAGAACACACAAACTGATCAAACACACCCACACACACAAAAAAAGAAGGAAAACCATTTATAAATGTCACTGTCCAATGTCTTTTCAATTGAACTGTAATAAGATTATCTACACATATCTATAAATATCTACAAGTATCTACACTGTTTGCAGATATGACTCTTTGGTTGTCTTGCCTTTTTCCTACACTGCAACTATTATGAAAACAAAATCAAAAACGTTTGTATAATCTCTGAAAGAAAAAATAAATATAACAACTTCATTTTAAACAAAAGCTTTGGCACTAATCAATGTCCAGGTAACAAATCATAGTGAAAACTCTGAAATAACAGCGACAAAGCAACAGGGCATGTCAGAGAGCAGTTTCCAGCTGGCTAATAATATGCACAAGTCTATTTCACATCAGCCTTTTTGAGAACAATTATTGTGTAGTCGGACACTAAAAATTTCACAATTCACTGCAAATGTCAAATAAAAACACATGGTTCTTGCACAGATCTTCACAATTGATCCAGATTTTTGTAATGGAAAAAGTTACAGAAAATATTCACATCTGCCTGTATCTCTTCTTGATAGAGCCTATTGCTGAAGATTGGATAGACATTACTATGTGATCTTAACATTTGCCACCTTCACAAGGTAAGGAATCCCCTTTCAAAAAGATACCAAGAGAACACTGTGGAATTTGCAATGCAGAGGCACAAATATGGATGAATCGGAGGACATAAAATATAACCCATCTCTTTCCACAGAATTCTGTGGAACAGGGGGGAGAAGGACGGAGGCACCCACATGGTCAATTAGCTGTTAAATCCTTCTCTGAAATACAGGACTGGCCTGACAATTGGTGGAACACCAAGCAAAAACATAGTCTGGATATTCATAATGTGTAGCTGGAGACATATGCCAGAAGCTAAATTTTGGGATGTGGACCATCTCCACAGGAAAAGCAACCTGAGGGAAGACATAAAAGGTACTTTCCAGATGTAAGAAGGGGCATACAGCAAGCAGCCATTGCAAAATGGTCACTGTAAAACTGCAGCTCTGCCAGATTTAAAGGGCCAGCCCCTGAAAAGCATGCTGGGGGGAAAAATCCTCTAAAAGGCAAGGCTGCAGTGGAGAGTATTAAGAGACCAGGAAATCACCAGGCAAGGTAGAGTTGTAGGGCTGCCTTGGTGGTGTTCTCATCACCAGCAATCACGACCCCTCTGAGAATACAAAAATACGGCCCAAACTTTGTCTTTTTTTCCTGTATGCTTAATCCCGATTGTTGTGGGAAATAAAAATCTGTAGCACTGTTCTCGGCCTTGGGCTCCATTAGAGAAGCGCAGGGCCCCAAACTGTTGCTTGTGTATAAAGTTGCCCCCTACAACCTCATCAGTCATGAGGAGATGGGCACTGGGAAGGACCTAGCTGGGGAGGGGGGGTCACCTGGCAACATCAAAACATGTCCTAACTTTAAGGCCTACCTCCACCGCTAGTCCCCTGGAAAATACAGGGGAGGAGGTTTAAAGCCAAGGGAGCCCCAGTCCTCCCCCTCAGTCAGTCACAACACTTAGGCGGCTCTCACTAGGAGGAGGAGGGGCAGGGGCTGCAGGGGCCCAGGGCCAGCCGCGCAGCACAGGACACCTCCTCCCCCGGTGTTAACACGATGCCCCCCCGGGCTGGCGCAGGAGGGCCAGGGCCGAGAGTCTACGGCTGGCTTCGCCACAGGCTCGCCGAGGGCGAGTCGCTGCCCCTTCCCCGGGGCGAGGCAGCCCGGCCGGCCCCCTCGCCGGGCTCTGGGCGGGCGCGCGGGCGGCTAGCGCCGGAGCGGGAAGCGCCCCCTATGGCTTGGTGGCTGGAGCCGGCCCTGCCCCTGCCTGGCTCCGGCCTGCGGCCCGGCCGCTCTGCCCGGCGAGCCAGGGGGCGGGTGGGCGGAGCGGCGCGGCGCGGCGCGGCGGCCCTGCCGGGGCGGGGCAGGGCGGGAAGCGGGAGTTCTCCTCTCGGGGCCGGGGCTCTCCGACGGCCAGGCGCGGGCGGGGGGAGGGGCGCACACCGGGCGGGGGCGGCGGGGCGCGGGGGTTACCGCGGCCCGTAGTCGTAGCTGGGCGGCGCGGCCGCCGAGGAGTACACGTTGGCCGCCGGCGGGCCCATGTGGTGGTGATGGTGGTGGTGGTGGTGGTAGCTGTGGCCCCGGAGGCTGGGTAAGGGGTAGGGGGCGGGCCGGCTCTTCGCCCCCAGGTAGTGGTCGTAGGCCGCCGCCGGGTACTTGTAGGGGTGGTGGTGCAGGGGCTCCGAGGCGGGGGGCTCCAGCCGCAGTTCGTGGTGCGGGGGGCTGGGCCGGCTCCCCGGCGTGCTGCTGAGCTGGACCAGGCCCCCCGCGCCGGGGACGGGCAGGGCCGGGCTCAGCACCCGCGACATGAGCTGCTGGTGCGCGGGGTCGGCGTGGAGAGGGGTCCCGCTGGCCGCTTCCCGCTCGTAGTCCCGTCGGCTCTCCGCAGCGTCTGCAACACAGCCCGGGACACGGAACGGGCAGAGCAGCCGGTTACAGCCTGGCCAGGGCCCCGAGCGCCCCCCCAGCACCGAGCCAGGGCCCCGAGCTCCCCTCCCAGCATCGAGCCAGGGCCCCGAGCGCCCCCCCCCCAGCCACTGACCCCCCCAGCACCGAGCCAGGGCCCCCCAAGCGCCCCCCCCAGCACCGAGCCAGGGCCCCCCAAGCGCCCCCCCCAGCACCGAGCCAGGGCCCCGAGCTCCCCTCCCAGCATCGAGCCAGGGCCCCGAGCGCCCCCCCCCAGCCACTGACCCCCCCAGCACCGAGCCAGGGCCCCCCAAGCGCCCCCCCCAGCACCGAGCCAGGGCCCCCCAAGCGCCCCCCCCAGCACCGAGCCAGGGCCCCGAGCTCCCCTCCCAGCATCGAGCCAGGGCCCCGAGCGCCCCCCCCCAGCCACTGACCCCCCCAGCATCGAGCCAGGGCCCCGAGCGCCCCCGCCCAGCACCGAGCCAGGGCCCCGAGCGCCCCCCACCAGCCACTGACCCCCCTAGCACCGAGCCAGGGCCCCGAGCGCCCCCCACCAGCCACTGACCCCCCCAGCACCGAACCAGGGCCCCGAGCGCCCCTCCAGCTACTGACCCCCCCAGCACCGAGCCAGGGTCCCGAGTGCCCTCTCCAGCTCCGAGCCAGGGCCCTTCCCCCAGCGCCCTCCCTGCGATGTGCCCCAGCCACTGACTCGCCACCCTCCTTGAGAGCCACTGAGCCCCCATCACCAAGCCAGCCCCCCCCAGCGCCCTCCCTGAGATGCGCCCCCCCCCAGCCACTGACACACCCACCGCCCTCTCTGAGAGCCACTGACCACTCCCCCCATCACCCAGCCAGTGCCTCCGGAAAGTGGGGGAAAGGGAGTCCCAAAGACGTTGACCCCATTACCTAGCTACAGATCCCAGCACCCTCCCTGCGCCTCCCGCTGGCGTTAGTGTCACGACACCTAGCCACAGACCCCAGCGCCCTCTCAGCTTTAAGGAGAATCCCCTAGACACTGATCCCCCCACCACAACACCTAGCCACAGACCCCAGCGCCCTCCCTGAGCCTTGGGGAGAGTCCCCTAGACAGTCAGCTCCTACTTCTCCTGGAGGTGTTCTCATGCACTGGACCCAACTTTACCCAATACATTTCAAGCACACAGGTAGTTGCGGATTCAGTTACCCTTAAAAAGGGGAGGGTGGAGGGCTGCTCTTAAATTCTCACCCACAAATCCTAGGGAGAATGCACATACCGCATGGAAACACCCATTGCAAAAACTGCTCGTTGTAAGCATGAGAAACTTTTAAAACTGCTTTAAAATTAATCCCAGAATGAAAAGAGTCTCCCTTGGAATGAGTGGGAAGCAGAGCAGATCTGAATCCATGAGTGTCACAGACTTTCAGGGAGTTCAACAGATGCACAGATTATGCTGAAGATGGGGGGCACAGGATGGGAAGTTATTATTTCATGTCCCTGTAAAAATATAGAGCCAAACTATTCTGCAGCAACAGTCCAGACCTCAGCAGTTACAACTGATTGAAGTGCAGCATTGTAAGACTTCCATAGCATTTTCTTCCCAGAGAGGGGTCACATGCTGTCACCCTAACTCATGTTTAAAGTATATTTGTCTGTGAGTAGTTGCATTGAAATCAGTGGGGGGGGGAGCACAATCTGGTCTGATGAGTGTATTTTTTGTCCTGGAACTTTTAGTCTGCACCAGCCCCAACAATCACAAACAGGGGAGCTTAGAAAAACCTCCCTCTACCCGTGTGAACTTTTCCATTTAACGCCACCACTTTAAAAAAGGAAAGCCTTCAATTCGTTTCACTGCAAAGACTTTATGTTAAAAAAAATCCTAAAGGAGGGGGAAGAGGGGAAAATCCAGGGGAATAAAAAGCAATGATTTTTAAATGAAGTGTTTAAACATTGTGTTCAACAGAAATCTGTGCTCCTGGGACAATACATTCTGACTGTGATAAATAGAGCTGAATTGACTGACAAGTTTGTACACGCTTGAAATTTTTGCAATTGTGTAACACTAAACAAATACAGACTTTTCTTTATTTTAATAGGCCTGGAGTGTGCTGGGAGAAAGGCCCCTGGTTGTCTTTGCAGTTGTTTACTCTGTGTAATGGAAAAAAAAAAATCAATGAAAAGTTCCCAGTGTGTATGCTTAAACCATGCACTAGGTTAAATTCAGCTCCTGAATATTATGGGATCTACATTGAAAACATAACCAACTTGCTTTTTCAAAAGGGCAATGCATGCAAAGCATCTTTAGGATATATGTGATTGTGGGTATGTCTCCATCTGTAAACTAAACATTTTGTCAAAATGCCTGACTGAAGGAAACTCAGAATTAGAAGCATATTAGGAAGGAGGGTGAATTTTAAATTGGAGGGAAAGACCAGTGTCAAGTAGTGTAGATAGCACACTCAGAAACTACAGTGGTGGGTGTTTTAGAAATAATTTAAAAGATTAGATTAGGCCCAGAATATATGTTTTATTTAAAAAGAAAAAAGTTAAGATTTTTTTGGGGGAAATATAATCCCTGTTATCAACAGAACTGTTTCAAGTTTTTTATATGTCAAAATAATTTGGATTTAAGCATCCCTTTTCTGCCTTGTGTCAGTGCATGAAAACCGAAATTGAAGCTGACTGTAAATATAAAAAAAATGAAATTAACTTGTGCAGTTTTACAGCCCTTACTGATGGAAGTAAAAACAACAAAAAACAACCAAACAATACCGCCAACCCCTCCCCCCACCATAAATGGCAAAAGGTAAATGAAATTTTTCAGCCTCTTGATTTTGATTATTAATAATACCAATAAGACACTATACAGGATATTTATATGTCCTTTATGTCAACTGACAGTGTGTGTAAGTCTGTGAAGATGCAGGAAGCTCACCTTTCTCAGTCCCATTCTGATGTGCAGGGGAAGACACTGGATTCCTGGACCTGGCAAAAGCACTCATCAGAGGAAGGGCCCCTGGTCTGTGATTCCTGGGCCTAGAACAGGAAGAAAAGAGTAGCATAGCACTGTAATTGTTTCAGTCTAAAGGCCACTGCCGACACATTAGGGAATTCTATTGCTCTGACTAACATGGCCCTATTAATAACTCCAGTATGCAACTAGGACCTGATCCCACCCCACTGAAGTCAATGGGACTACTCAGGTGCTTGTAGCTAAGCAGATGCTTAAATTCTTTGCAGAATGGGGGCCTTAATATGGTTAGTAAAGGACAGCAGACTTACCAGTCTTCTGGATCACAGTCTCTGAATCCTTTAGCGAAGGGGTTGCTGGCAATCTTGAGTTGTGTGATCTGAAAAGGGGGGGAAGGGGGAAAGGACTTTGAGTGGCACTTGCAGATATTTCTGATTAGAGAGTGCCCTACCCCTTTAAACTGGCTTCTGGGACAAATCAACCAAGTTTCACCCAGTCTGATGGAGGGGGCCCAAGTAGTAGCAGTCCTGGTTCCTCTTGGAAAATTATAGGCACCAGCAGGTTTGAGAGCTCTCTTTGCTTTGCAATAGGGACATGTGGTTTCCCTCTGCTCGAAAATGCAGAATTGTATGCTATCTAATACGAGTTCAAGGCGAAGGGAGAGGCAGCCCGAGACTGCTGCTAAAGCTGTGTAAATGCACTTGTAAGAAAATGCCACATTATATGGGTCACCACCAGAGCAGCTAAGACAAATCACTGGATAAATCATACTTATGTATTTATTTAATTCGCCAGGGAGAAGGCAGGACATTTTCTATATTTAAGCAAATCCACGGATAAAGTATGTGATTGTGAGTTTCCGGAATGGGTTGAAAAACAAACTTTAAGCCCCTCAGTGACAGTTCCAGCCTTAGAGGTCAAACTGATAGAAAGCAGGAGAGAAAGAGCAGCTGTCCTGAGCCATCAGGCAAATGCCAACTTGGGAGGGATGGGGGAGCCCCTTAAAGGCGCAGCACCCAGCTCTCAGCCCAGACGTCTTTGAATATGTGGGGTTTGGATGTTGTCCAAATAATAATTGTGGCATGTTTTTTATCCGTGTAAATTTGTTTATTTTAAAAGCTTGAAACAATTACAAAGGGTGGGAGCTACACCTTTTGCTTCCTGGGAATAGGCACAATTAACTGTGCTAATAAAAATATACAAATAATCAAATAATAGATAACAAGGCGTTTTAACCTTCCTACAAGACCCCAAAGCTACAAAGGGAACAAGGAATCTGGCATTCATTCAGCTCTCCGACTTGGATAATAATATTTTACCTTGCACTATTGGAAAAGATCCTTAATTTGAAACTCTAATTATAGGCACGATTTGTTCCTCGGTTTATACTACATTAATGTTATTTTTAAAAGCGACTGGATTTAATGCTACCCAAAATACGTTCTATTATTTGTGTGTTCCTAACGAACAGACCCAGGGTGGCAAAGGCAGATAAGTAAAATAGCATAATTGTCCAAACAAATTTTGAGTGACATTTCGCAGCGTGAAGACTGTAGTTTCCCAACTAGCCCGGGTCTCGGGTTTACATAGGTAATGATGTCCCTCTGGGTTTGAGGAAGTTTTCTATGGAGTTAAAATTGCAAATCTGGAGCTCACGCAGCTTCCTCGGAGTGCAACAATGTAGCTTTGGAGCAGGGCTCCCTGAGCTATCAGATTCCATGAAAAGTCAAGGAATGGCTTTAGCAGATGGATAGGAGGACATCTCCCTAGACACCTTCCACAACTCGAATGGAGACTCAGAGACTGACACTTAAAAACCCCAGTTCAGCTCAGCCGTCCCATGCCCCAGACCTCGAGGAATCTTCAGCTCGACAGAAAAGGACAGCAGATTGTTTCGGGGGGTGGGGGGGAGTCAGTAAACGCTGTTAAGCTGATGGACAGTGGCTCGCTTACCCATAAAAGCTAACCGAGGCCAGTTCCAAAGTCCAGTGAAATTGACTACAGCGGGCTTTGGATCAAGCCCTAAATGGTTTGCAGTTCAGAGATTTGGTTTATGATTTGGTCTCCTTTCTCTCTTAGGTAATTTAGGATCTTCTCTGAAAGGAGGAGGAGATCTCTAGTTCAGGCTTTGGGGCGACTATAAAATAATTTAGTACCATAGCTTGTTGTACACATGAGAAAATTAATGCTTAAGATGGAAAGTGTGTTTCTAATGCAAACAGCAATTTCGCTTCCCTACAATTATAAATCACCCAGATGACTGTTTAAATAATAAAACTGTATATTTAAAAGGTTATATATTATCATTCCAGACTAACTTGTGTTTTAGCCTGACATTTCAAATATTAAATTGGTTTTGGATCCAATGATCAACCTAAAGCAATGGAATGATGTCTGTGTTCTCTTTGTTATAATCACATCTTTGTTATTAATGTTCGATTTGGTTTCCCACTGAATGCTTAGTCATTTCTACTGGATCACACATACCTATTTCCCCCTCTTCCCCTTAACTAAGTCTATAGCATAGTATTGTATTTACTAAGAAGATTTTCCCTCAAACTCTCCTTATGCTTTATTATAGGCGGTAATATGACATCTACAACAATTCTCTGGAGACTATAACAAGGGGTAGCCCTCTAGCAATCCCTGTTTCAGTCAGTGCCTGTGACCCCAAAGGGCTCTTGCTTCACACTTAATGAATATACCTTTTTCTTACAGAGTCCGAAATGCACATTTGAAATGCTGCTTTTGGGGCGGGGGGGGGGGGTAGAGTGTGTGTGTTCCTTTTTAGCAAGCTGTAATTATTCTAATCGAGATAGACAGCAAAACAAACAAGCAAAACAAACAACTCAATATGACTCTTCAAGTGCGTGTTTTAATCAAGGTGATGAAAAAAGTGCTTAAACCGAGAGCGGCTGGCAGCTCTCTGCTTGGAAATTGAATCTGAGTTTTGCAGATCTGGCATAATTCATTTTTGTTTAACAACTTTTTTCTTTTTTTGCATTGAGTTGCTTGAAAACCTTATTTAGAAAGCCACACGGTTTGTGTGTAATTAAAGAGAGTGTTGAAAGGTGATTGCATTTACCCCGTTCCAAGAAGCTAAAAACCCACTGTATTTATTTGTATACCAACAAAGTTCCCATTGGCCGGGTATTACCTTTTAAGCATTGACTGCTCTGAATTAATATCCACCCCCCCCCCAGCACCACCCACCGCCCCTTCCCGGATCTCCATCCGTCAAGGGGAAGGTTTTGATAAATGAAGTATCGGAGGGTTTGTGTCTCAGTAATGAACTCCAGATCCTCACCCTGTGATTCTGATAGGCGGTCACGGCGGTGAAGCGGGTCTCCTCGAAGACAAACGTTTTAAAGTTCTCCTCTGCATACTTCTCGCTGTCTTTCCTGGGGTCCACGTAGACCACATGAAAACGAGGCTGGTATCTGTGCATGGAGTTCAAAATGATCTGAATGATAAAACGAGCAAGGAGATCATAATTGATTCATTCTACACCAGGCAGAGCGTTGAAAGGAGAGCACCGCGCATCCCCCGCCCCGTCCCCCCGCCGCACAGTGTCAGGCTGGCAGCTTGGAAATGGGCTCCTTCGGGGGGAAAGGGCTGGGGGGGGGGGGATTCAGAGAAACAACAGGATTGCAGCTCCTCTGAGGCTACGGCGGTGCATAGTATTAATTAGGGTTAATGAAGGATTGAGTCTTGTAGGAGGCTATGCCGTGAAACGCTCCGCACGTTGCTCTGCGCTGCCGACTGAGGTCCGATTTGAAACGCTGGGCACAAGCACTGCTAAAAAACACTACGGGGTGTGTGTGTGTGTCCCCAATCTGAGCAGGATTCCCCAGCGAGCCTGCGCCCTTTAAAGAGGTGATCTCACTGGGGACCGGACAGTTCCGCAGGGAATAGGGAGGAGAGCGGCTACAAGCCCTTCGGATCCACTATTAAATATTAAAAAAAGGAGGGCGGGTGGGGGCATGTACCGGAGCTACCGGGGAGCACTGAACTGAATGGAAATAGGCGGAAAAATCTTGGGGCATACCCATTATATGGAACAGGAATGGGCGGGTCAAATGGCTATCAAAAGAGAACAGCGTTTAGTTAACTCCGGGCTCCAGCATGTTTTCCTTAAACACTCATTATTCCCAATGCAGTCCGTTCCCATCAAGCCAGTGGAAGGGGTGGGGATGCAAGGAATGGGGGAATCGGGCCTGAGGGAAAAGTTCAAAGTTATAACGTAAAGGGTCCTATGCCTCCTCCCTATGGGCCCGATCCAACCCCTGGAGTCAGCATTGGGCCTGGCCCAACGCTCACAGCAAATATGAAATTTGGGGTGTTTCCAATCACAATGAGCAGCTATTGAAAGGACCCGATCCACCACTGCCAGAGTCTTTCTAGGCATTTTGACCCCAGGCCTTATACTTGGTAAGTGGTGCCCAGGGGTTTCTTTTTGTGTGCGTCAAGAAAAATTCACGTGCTGGAGATTTCACGTGCCATTCTCCTCCCCTTTCAGTGCCCACAGTTGGTTCCCCTCTCTAACACTTACGTGCCCATTGTCATCCAATAAATTATTGGTCAGTTTCAGTTTATCGAAGGATACTATTTGTTTCATCCACTGGGCCCCTTTAGCAGGAGAGTCGGGGTGATAATGAACTCTCCCGGGGGTAGCAGGGTCAGCTTTGCCGGCCACCAGCCAGGAGGAGCTGTGGAAGGCGTATCTGCAAAGGAGAGGCAAAGTGCAGTCAGTGGCTGCTCCTGATCCAGTTGGTTAAACACGTGCCAGGTAATCCAGAGTTTAATCTGAGTTCTGCTCTGGACAAGAGAGGAGGCCATCGCGGGCCAAGTCCCTACGTAGAATTGCAGGGGTCTCTCAAGTCTTTCCCCATCCACACCATGGGGATGAGAACACACGAGGGCTGATCCTGCCCTTATCCAAGTCACTGGTAAAATTCCACCGACTTCAGTGGTGCAGGATCGGGTCTAATTAGCTAAGGCCAGATGCTAACACTCTTACCCAGTGAGCAGTCCCATTCAGCTCAACGGAGCCTGAGTAACCATAGCAGAATTTAGACTCTAGTATTTGAGTTAAGTATTATTTTTGTCGGTGGGTTCCCTATAAAAACCTCTGGGCTGCTCTGGGACCGGAAAGTGCAGTTTTTACACAGTTCAATCGAGCTGTAAAGCTAGCCTGCCGAACAGAAGGAGAGCGCTTCCCCACTAATGAAGGTAGCCTCTCGTTTCTAGAAAGCCAGTGGGAAAACGCCAGACTTGTTGACAAACAAAATGTTTTCCTTGGCTCTCTGGGGGAATTCGCAAAAAGGGAAAATCTGCTCGACTGGGGACATTTATAGCTACCTGCACATATTTGGGATGGAAGCCAGAAATGCTACCGAATAAATACAATTTAAAAAGTGAAAGGAAACCCTTTACACAGTAATGTTCTGGCTTTAAGGTAAAAATGGACATTTATGTGCAGTTTAAGAGCGGATCCAGAGTTTAGCAGTCTTGCTACAGTCTTTCAAAGTCCATATTCAACAATAACATTAAAAACAGTGAGACGAATCTTCTATGCACGCGTTGACTTTAAAAGCCAGTGTATGCACGGGGGCGGGAGGGGGGTGTGTGGAGAATTATACACCATTGGAGTTGAGCAGAAACATTACTTTTTTTTAAAAAAAAGATATTCTCAATTGGATGTTATATATCCCATTTCCCCTGACAAGCAAACGTTTCTGTAACGCCCTCAGAATTTGATATCTGTCTAAATATTTATATATTCGACGCTGAGATTCATATGCACACTGGCTTTTAGGCGTCCTGATCTGAAGAGAAATGGATAATGAGCCTTTCACTGTCTTCAAATTAAAGGTGTTACCAATCAAACCGCATCATCGATTTGTGAGCCGCCGATTTCCTAGGTCGCCTTCCTATGTTCTCAGTGAAAACAGAGAAAGAATTTGGAGAAATATGCAGTTGGCTTTGTTGGTGATTTTCCAACGTGGCCTCAGGCTAGGACAATACAAGCACTTTTCAGTGAAACACAAAGAAAACTAGTCTCGGAGGTTAACGCACACACAGAGCAAGGCCCATTCCCTTGCTGTACACAGTCACCCCCCAAAAGCAAAAGCCTGTTGGGTTCTTTTATATGAGGCGAAAAATGAAATTTGATTCTTAAAAAGAGGTCCCTCCCGCGTGGAATCTACAGGAACATTTATAAATAGCGAATTCTACAAACACTTTTCCTCCTAAAAACTCGGGTCTATAGTTATTGTGCTGAGAAAGCCATTTTACAGTCAGCAATTAGCCTGATTTAGGAGATCGAAATTTCTCCCTGCAGATGCAGTTTATGAACATAATTTTAATGTTTTTTTTAATATGAGAATTTGGGGTGGGTTTTTTTTGCCAGACATAAGTAAAAGTCTCATAATCATGGATTAAAGGGATTTTTTTTAACCCAGTAATGTCTGTGTTTTGACTGTGCGGGTACCTGTGGAATATCCTCTTCGGATAAGGGAATATTTTACTTTAAAACTTCGGGCCAAATTCTGCTCTCAGTTACACCGACGTACATTCGCAATCACTCCTAAACTCACCGGGGTGATATGGGATTTACACCGAATCAGGCTGGCTGCTCCCAAAGCTAACTACAAAAAGGGGTGGCCCCTTTTTTATTACAGCCCAGATACTGTATTTTAAAACAGAACCCCGCACCACGTGTGGCATTTGGAGAAATCCTTCCTTGCACTGAGGAAGCCACGACGGATTCAAAACAACAAATCAAGCGTTTCGATTCCAGAGCTAGTCCACTAGACTTTTAACTTCAGCCCCGATTTAAAGCACATCCAGATTCAAACTAAATAACGGGCCCCCGATAGAGAAGAACGCTTCCATCATTCTCGTCCTGGGGCTTAGTAGGTGATGTCACAGAACCCGGAGATTTGAAAGACAGGTCAAAAGGGGAGTTGGAGGGCAGGGGAATGGCCTGAATCCATTGCTGGACAAGGAGATCTACATTTAATTGCAGACTCCAACCTAGATCCAATCTATTTTTTTAAAATAAATATTAAACCTTGTGTGTGTGAGAGAGAATGACTCCCAGGCTGTTGTGCATGATCTCCAAGCACCCTTGTAGCTGTAACCAAGCCTAATTTATGATCTGTATGAAATATTAGGAGAAATTTTAAACCCCCAGTTCAAATACGTTGCAATTAGAAAAATTCTCTCCCTCAGCATCTTGCGCGGAGTAGACAGTCACTGGGGTGCGTTTCACACCGGAGAGCTGCTGGCTTTAAGAATAAGGCTGGGAGAGGAGGGGGAATCGTGTTAGCGCTTCTGTTCTCCCTCCCTTTGCCATTCAAAGGCAGGGATGAGCCTGATCCAAAGCCCACTGAAGTCAGTGGAAAGCCTCCGACTTGCTGCTTTGGGCACTGAATCAGGGAAATACCATTCCAGTGTGTCTCTTTCCCTCGGCGCCCCATCGCAGTCCCGGCTAAAGGACTCAAGGAAAAGCTTATTCTACTTGCCGATATCTTTTGTCGTCCACGGGTACAAAATCCATTAACAACATGTAATCAGCCATGGGGTCCATTCCAAATATCTTCACCTGGAAGGTGGGGAACATGCGCCTGCGGCAGAAGAGAAAAACCACAAGGCGTGTGTCAGAATAACCACCAGCTCCTCGCCTGCCGGAACCGGGGACTCGCGTCTGGTGACATTGCACCCCCTTCCATCTGCGCGGGGACAGTGTCCCTCTTTCAGATCAAACCCCTTCCTTCTTTCTGGCTGTAGCTCGATGGCCCATAGCACAGAATAGGTGAGGAACGAGGGTGATTTAGAAACAATATATTCACCCCTGGACCTGGGAGAGCTGGAGGACTTTACAGATCAAAGGTTTATAATATTGTGGGCTAGAATCAGATGGTGGGGACGCTGAAAAGGCAACAGGTAATTGGAGGAGGGGGTTCCCATCTCCCAGCCATGGGAGAGACATAGGGCCCGATCCTGATCGCCTCCCCCCAACAGACCCACCAAGACCAGCCCCTAGGGCATGCATGAAGTTACGTTAGCCAAGTATTTTTACACTGATGTCAAATTGCCTTCTAGGAACTGGTAAAACTTTCCTATTTAAAGGCTTATAAGAAGTCACCGAAGGACATGAAAGAGCTGGGAAGTTAGATTAAGTCCAGAATACCTCTATGGGTTAGCGCGGCTAGATGAAGCTAACACAAGGCTCCTGTGTTTTAATAACGAGCTGTTATTCGGGGGGGCTTAGAGATGCGCCAGGCTGGCGGACAATCCGAGCGTCTTTCTAGAAAACCGTAGCTCTTGGTGGCGCTGTCTGTGTCTCTCCTCCTCCCCCCGCCCCATTTCAACAGTGGGTGAGCGAGGGGTTACTTTCCCTGCCATTTGGCAACATCCCCCGACCCCGCAAGCTGTTTGCACAATGCTGAATGCTCGTTAGTTTCAAGAGTCTCTTGCAGGGCTGTGCACAAATGCCCGATAGTTCCCGGCGGCTGAGGTGGGGTGGGGGACTTTATAAAGGAGCCCCCAGAGGAAATCTGTCTGTGAACTCGCACATAAAAACGTTGGCTGAATATTAAAGTTTGATTTCTGAGTATTCTACATACAGCTATAAACCCTGTGAACCATCACTTAGAAATCAGAATGTTACTAGCATGCTAGAGTGGCGATTATTTTAAATTCCCTTTCGGGGTCTTTCTGACCCAGCTCCACATCTCATGCTTGCTCCCCCCCCCCCAAAAAAAAACAAAGCAAAAAACAACACAACGAAAAACAAGCAAACCAAAACCCAACACCGCTCCCCAAATAAAACAGATGAAATCTGTGGGGGTAAATAGCAAGACAGTAGACCCGCAGCCCCCCCACTCTCACACACAGTCCAACGGATCCTAGAGCATCTCTCCTATTAATTCCCAGCCAAATTAGCACCGATCTAAAGAACTGCTGCGTTTGTGGGGTGTGAACACGCGTCCGAGCTGCGCACACACTGTCGGGCTCAGAGAGGCTCCAGTTTCGCTGCTTCTCTCTGAAACCCTCCAGGAATTTCTACCTTTTCACACCCACTTTGCTCGGCTCCCTGAAGCTAAAGCAGGAGTGAAGCGTGTCTGTATCCCTGTCTCCTCTCCGGGACGAGCTTGACTGGCCCTGTAGTCTTAACAATGGCAAAGGAAGACACGTGAAATAAGCCCAGAAGCCCTTTGAACTCGTTTACTTTCTAAACCAGGCTAGCGGGATAGGTGAGTTACCCAGTGTCATTTCTGACATTCCATCCCCGCGGTACCGAAAACACAGGCACCAGGCCAGTGGGGCAGCGTGTGTGTGTCTATGTCTATGTGTCTGTCCGGGGGGGTTTCAGAGCCTTCCCAGCTCCCTACATTTCCTGAGGCGATAGTCACTTGGTTCCCACAACGGTGCTTTCTCCTCGGACTCACCCAGCGCGCACAAACTGGGGGACAGGCGCTCCCTCCCAGCGCCGAAGGGGCTCAAGGCCACCAGCGCTCTGTTCGTTGTGCAGCCGATTGACCAAATTTGGTCTCGGCATCTTTACGCTTCCGCAAACGAATGGTGAAATAGCCCCGGCTAAGCGTGCGCTCCGCGGCACTGTCCCCAAGCCAGGCAAGCGAGCCTGGGACACCTCCCCTCCCAACCAGGCGACCGAGAAAAGTGGAGAGGGGCTTTTGTGGGTCTCTCTTCCGCATTTTCCTCTCTTGACTTATACCAGGAAGGGGCTCGGTCTGCTTTCGCACCTTGACCCGCACACACAAAACCACCCAGCAATGCTTTTGGAGGCCAGAATTTTCCAAAGGCTGCGAGTTAAAGGTGAACTCAGATGAGCTAGTGAAATGAAAGATCAACCCACTCCCCACCCTCGTAGGTAACAAATGTATCAGTTGCCTTTGTTCCATTTAGAGCCAATGCTGGGGGCTGTTTACCCCAAAGCTTTGGTCTGCTTTTCCTTCTGTTTTAGGTTTGCTTGTTTTGCAAGGCGAGCAACCAGCGTGTGGGTATTGCAGAAAGCAAGGGCGTGCAAGCGAATTTTAACCCACCGGCTTTTAAATGTATCCACACTGAAGCTCCAGGGAAAAAGTAAAACAATTTACATTTAGCAAGGAGGCTGACCAAGAAACCTAGCCCACTTCCCTGGGCTTCAATAGAACAAGCATTGAAACGCGTTAGAAAGGCAAGTTAGTTCCATTACAATTTTTTTTTTATCTCCAGTAAATTTTAGCCCGGCTCCAAACCCATAAGTTCTCGGAGTTTTTGGAATAACAATTACTGTTGCTTATTCTAAACAACCTAAAACGACACAAGCCTCCATGAAAACACAGGGCGCTCCAGAAACCACCGGGAGGTAGCAAGCTAGTCTAGAAGCCAATTGCGATGCGTTTTGTTGTTAAAGTTCTCCCAGCGCCTACGGAAAGCATAATCTTTTCACACGTTACTGATTTGTTTTAGCAAATCAACAGGGACATTTAAACCGCATTCTATTTAAACCGCATTCTATTTAAACCGCATTCTATTTAAAATATTTAAACCCTTATTAACCTTAACTCCAGTGTTTCTTTCTTCTTCTTTTTTTTTTTAAACGAAGCTTTAAACAAACAATTTAGCTTGATAAACCCCGGCTTAAAAAAAAACCAAACTCTTAAGGCCAACACAGGCAACCGTGAAAATAAATGAATCCATTAATAGAGCGCAGGAGGGCTACCTGGAATCAGCAATCTGCCTTTCCGGGTTGTTTGCATGTTTTATTTGTTTTACTAGTTTTACACCCTGGCTCGTTCAATTAACCCTTTCGTCATTTAAACCTACTCTTTATTTTAATCTCACCTCTGCACTTGACACAGTTCGTTCACAAAGTCAAAGTCTCTTGTAGAATCGTTGCCGGGTTATTTATAATGCGGATTTCTTCCCCCTTCCCCCCCTCCCCCGTCTGTAAAATGGAAAGGACACTTCAGAGCTAAAAAAACATTGTTTTCCCGAAAGGCTCAGCTGTTAGCTAAAATTCCCTTTTCCGTTAAAAAAAAATTGAGAGAGAGACTCAGATGCGATTTGTATTCAGTGACGGGGGGTACGGGTGTCACTAAAGCATTTAGGGAAATAAGGAACAAGCCTAGGCAACAAGGTAGAGGCTGCAACACGGAGCGAAGAAATCTCCTGTCGGAAGGACTAGTCTAATCCAGAGCCCAGTGGCGAAGACTAGAAGGAGACGATATACTCCGTATGAGGCCTGGCGCTGAAGGTACGGGCCTGGGCTGAGGAATGCCCCGTCTAAATGAGAACAAGCCCCCGGGGGTAGGTCCCCACCAACCCCCCCACTGTAACCCTACCAAAGCCGTGACTCGAGCCTGAGTTCTACAACGCTCCTGCACCGAGCTTTGGAAAACACGGGTTTTTTCTCCTCTCCCCTTCATAACCCTTCAAATCAACAGAGGCATCTGGCCAGTCTCTGGGACTGAAAGCAACCGCGTGGCTTGCGGGGTGGGGTAGAGATTCTGAAATCTTTTCCCCGCTGTGTTGGTCACAGCAGCGGGAAGGACCCTGGGAATGACTTGCCGGATTCCGCAGCCTTTTCAAGATGCAGTTACAAGGGGTGCCCTTTGCTAACCTGCTCCTCAAGGTGTTACTGCGCGATAGGATCTACGACATTATCACCGACCTGGGGGAGGGGGAGGGGGGCGAAGTCAGTCAACATAGGACACGCCACAAGTACAAACTCCGATGGCCACAGTCAAGCCAGCCGGGGGTTTGTTACCGCTTGGACAGCGGAGAGAGCGTCCAAAGGCCGCACAAAAAGAGTGACGTTTGCAGACACAGCCCCAGCGGGCCGAGGTTTTAGGAAAGTTTACACGGGAACACATCGCAGTGAACGTGCCGACCTGTGAACCCTCTTTATTCTCTCGCAAATGCTGTACGCACCCAAGGAGGTCACAACAGCTCCATACCAACGCAACTCAGGGTCAGTTGAGCTATTTCACTTGAGCTCGCAGTTAAATGGTGTCTAATTAACAGACAGGGTCATCATCCTGCCCCCCCCCCCGTAGCCGTTTAATTAGCTGAGTTGAGAACCTTCCCTTTTAAACACGATACAACGTTCGCTTCCTTTGTTAATTTCGACGAAGAAGCTTTATGGGCGTGCTGCCTTCTTGGGTTTACATTGGTGAGTTGGATCCGGCTCTCCTCAAACTGGTAAACTACCCACTGAAACAGCCGGGAGATTTACCGGAGAAAAGGATGCTGGATGGGGCCTCATAATGAGTATTCTGGATGCTGGTCATTTGTGGATTCCAGAGAAGGAAATGTGGCAAGTACTAAGAGGTGTAAAAAGAGCCCCTGAGGTTTCTTATCTGTAATCTCTCCAAGAAGGCCCTAAACCAGCAAAGCGGAGATCCATGTCTGTCCCACCAATGCGTGTGACCAGAGGTGGGTGTTAAAGGGATCCTGCTAATCTTGCTCCTAAAGAACAGTGTCCTCTGCAAATAAAGCTGGTTTTAAATCTCGCGTTTGAGAGTCGGAGGCAGTGTTAATGGTACTGACTTTGCCATAATACAGTAATCAGTCTCCGACAAGTTACATAAACCCCCACGCCCACTTTCCGATTCGAATCCGACGGCTTTGCTGGGGGGTTGTGTACCTTTGAATGCACCGCTTTTAACTCAGGTATCTGTGCGGACTTTCACAGAACTTCCCAACCCTTCGCTCCACAAGACAATTGCCGATTCTGCTCTTAAAGAAGTGCGGGGTTCAAATTACCGTATTGGGGGCTAGCAGACAGATTACCCCGACAGAGTGGATTTTTAAAATCAGTCTATTTTCTTCTGAAGAAAGCAGATAAGTAACCGCCGCCCGGAGAGGGCTTTGCTCGCTAACATTTCACAAGAACCCAGGAGGGGGAGGCTCTAACAAGAGCCCCACATTGCTCTTAAACCCAGCACCAACGTATACGAGGCATGAGTCATATTCCGAAAAACGACAGCGGCTCATTTGTTCCGGATCTAACCCCGCAGCCCTGGCAGAAAGGGCCCGAGCAGGACACCCGCACAGCGAGGAGCAGCACCCGGGGCGCTGTCGATAATTTCCTTGTCCCACCGGGACAGGTCCCGCTGGCGGGGCTATAAACCTTACGATGTTTTAGGCGCGCAGTAAAAATGTATTTTCCTGCGCTCGTAAAAGGGACCATAAGGAAAAAAAAAAAGCCGCGGAAGCCCTAGGGTAGGTGAAAAGGGTGGAAGCAGGGTCCGTTGGGCTGACAACTCTGGGTGCAGGGCTGCGCGGGGCGCAGGGAGACGGACCCTGGCGGGGGCCACCCTCTGGGGTTGCAGGCTGCTGCGTGCGTGCGGGGGGGGGGGAGGGCACTGAAAGGGCTCCCAGCCCCCAGCCCCAACCCGCGTCTTCAAGCCGCTTCGCTCCCGGCGCCCCGCGGGCCGAAAACCCCCTCCCCGGGCCTGCCCCAGCCCCTGCCAGCGGGGAGGCGCCACTGACCTGCCGGCCTTGGTGACGATCATCTCGGTGCCCAGCTGGTTGAACTCGTCCCACAGCGCCTTCATCTCCAGCTGCACGCTGACATTGGCCACCTTGGGGTTCTTCTTGACGGGCGCTTTGGCCGCCGCGCCGCCGCCGCTCTCGGGGGGCCCCGGGCCGGGCGGCGGCGGGTTGGGGCCCGGGGCCGGGGCCGGGCCGGCCGCGAACGGGTAGCCGTGTTGGTGCGGGTGCTGCTGGGCCGAGCAGGGCTCGTAGTGCGGCGGCTCGGGCTGCCCGTAGGGGTCCCCCGGGGAAGGGGAGAGGTGGTAGCCGCCGGAGGCGTTCAGGCTGCTCAGGCTGTTGGCCGTGAAAGCTGCAACATCGCAAAAATGGGACAGCTGGGTGAGCCAGGGGCTGGAGATGGCTGAAATCATTCCAAAAACAGGCGGTCAGGGCTCGGCTCCGGCTCCCCGCTCCCCCACTGCTCTGCGCGCCCGCCGCCGCCGCGCCCGCGTCTTCTACTGCGCTCCCCGGGGTGCCCCCCCCCCGCCCCAGCCCCGCCTCCCCCCCCCCCCGGGCCCCGCGGGAGCTGCTCGGCCCCGGCCGCGCGGCTCCCCCGGGCAGGCTGAGCTCGCGCTGCGCGGCTGCCAGGAGCCCAGGCGCTGCAGAGCCCGGCTTATCTCTGCAGAGGGCCTCCCCTCGCCGCAGAACCGGTTCTTATTTCTATTTAGATAAGGCGCTGCAGGTAATGGGCCTTTCCTCGCCTAGGGACTGGAGCCCTGACGAGTTGATTGACAGGGGAGTGCGCCTTTTTAATAGCCCGCCTGACACCCATTTTTCACTCCCGAGCCAAAAAAAAAAAAAAAAAAAAGTTAAAAGAA
Source organism: Lepidochelys kempii (assembly GCF_965140285.1). Lineage (NCBI taxonomy): Eukaryota > Metazoa > Chordata > Testudines > Cheloniidae > Lepidochelys > Lepidochelys kempii. Next base: position 16,509,579 of record NC_136394.1, on the reverse strand, counting down.
GCAGGCATCGCCCACAGGACCCTCCACGGATAGACGATCTAAACGCGCCCCGGGCAGCGATCTCCATCCCCCGGCAAACCGGCACTGGAGTAAAGCGAACTGCCCGCCCCCATGACGGCGCAACAACCGCCTAGTCCCCGGGAAGCGCTGGAATTTGCGTTCCACAATTAGGAATACGCTCTTCTCCGCCTTGCACAAGCTGCAGGGCTGAAACAGTCCTGGCGACACACTCCTCTCCCTCTGGATGTTTGTTTCTTAGATGATTATCCTCGCCTAGCCGCTCCCCCTCCACCCCCTCCACCCCGCATATCTTTGGGAAGGATTTTTTTTTAAAAACCCCAATCAACTCTGCATCTGCACTCGAAAAAGCGAGACAATGTCCTACAGGATGCGTCAGTAGCCTGCAAATGGGCGATTTTTACCCCCCCTTTTTTCCCTCCATTCGCTGATCCCTACAAAATTTAGAAGGGAGATGCAGACCCCTTTGGACGTCTTAGACCAAGTCTGCGGACCCCCCGGGATACAGCTTGAAAGCCGCTGCTCTCCACGGATATGGGCAAAACGAACAGAATGGTCGCTGATCGGGATAACAGAATGATCAGAGTCGGAGAGTTTTGTGTTTAAAATAAAGCGCGGGAGGAAACAGAGTCAATTAAAAAGAAGAGGGTGACCAGATCTTTCTAAAGAGCTTTGACATAAACACGGTACCGTTTCAATTGCGGGTTTGGGGCGTTAGCAAGCCGCTCTTTCGGTTCCAAGCCTTGCTGGCTGGTAAAATCTCTTCTCAGTCAAAACTTCATTAAAAACAACACCGATCTTTGACAAGCCTTCCTAGGCCTCTGCCATTTCCACCTCTTTTCGTCTCGGAAACACTGTCTTTTCCCGTACCTTGTTGTTATTGCTTACTCGCTACAGCTGAGGGCAGGTCTCTTAAGCAGCCGGGAGTTGCTATAAGCAGTTGTTTTTTCCCCTTTACCGGCTGGAATATTTTTTTTTAAAGTTTTGACGCAGCCATGGCAGGGAAATCGGCTGCAACCCTCCCCCCCCACACACACATACACACATTTCCCCACTTACATTCAAAACAAAACCCCGGCACAGCTGCTCAGAGGAAATTCCCCGAAAATCCTGCATCCCCAGGATTTGCTCCACCCCGCTTTTTTTATTTTTTTTTAATGCATTTCCCCTCGCTCTCCAGTGGGGCTTTGACTTCTTAGCTCTCGGGCTCCGATTTGCAGCTGCCCGCAGGAAGCTCAGGTCCTGCGCCTAGGTCCGGGCTGCACGTACCTTCCATGTCTCTGGTGACGGTGCTGAAATGCATCTTCTCCGGGTGGGAGCCGGGGCTGAAGGGCTTGCTAAGGCCACAGCTGGGCTCCTCCAGCGCTTCCTTCCCTGCGTGCTCGGCGGCGACTGAAATCAGAGAGGCGATACTGAAAGCATTTGCCTTGGGAGACAGAGGGCTGTTCTCGTCCATAGGGGAGACCGATGCAGCAGCCTCCCCCACCCCCTGGCCTCGCCAAACGCTCCCCCCGCTACCACACCATCCAGCCAGGCACCATGCGCCGCCAAGACCGCTGCACCGCCTCGAAGGAGGAAGCCGGAGAGGAAGTTTTCAGGGCGCCCCCCCCCCACCCCCGTCGTCCGTTTCTGCGCTCCTTCGCCGTCTGCAGAGGAGGCGGATCGGGCCCCGCCAGGCGCGGCTCCCGGGCGAAATCGGCTCCTCGGTGATTTATTGATGGGTTTCTCGCCTCTCTTCCTCCCCCTCCCGCTCGCAGCGGGGAAAGTGGCCCCCCGAGAGGCGCGCGGCCCCAGCCCGGGGGTGGGTGATGTCACATTGGAAGCCCGGTGCCTTTGCCTGGAGCGGCTGCGGGGGGGTGGGGGGGAGCCGCCGCCGCCGCTGCGAGTCTGTCAAAGGGCTCGGGCCGTTTCCGCGCCTGCTGGGCACGGGCAGGGAAACACCGCCGCGCGCACGCTGCGGGGGTGGGGTAGGGGCAGGTTGTATTTAAATGGCCCCCTGTCAATCACGGCGCCCAGGCTGCAGGGAGCAGGGGAAGGAGGGGGGGGGGAAAGAAGAAAAGCGGAGCGTCACTGCGGATGTCCGGTGGAGCTAAATACTCAGTGGTTCCCCCCCCCTCCGCCCCCCGGCGCCCGCGCCGCCCTCCTCCTCCTCCTCCAGTCGGGGGGAGCTTTGACACACTGCTGGCTGCTGGACGCCGCTCCCACCAGGCTCCGAAGAAGCAAGACAACAACGATTCTGAATCCTTCCTTCGGCAAAACTCCAGCCAGGGCTTCAAGGATTTCTGCTCCGGATGGAGAATCCTGCACACGGTGTATTGATTACCATTACCCCCAGCGCTTCCTCGGGCGAACTCCTGCCAGGACGTTCGGCATTTTGCTCATGTCACAATGCATTCGTTAATAGTAAAATAATAATAAATAATAATAATTAATAATAAATTAATTAATAGGAAAGCAACCGTTCTTAATGATCAGCAGCATTGTCATGGGCTGGGCTGCAAAACCAAACAAACAAACAACACCCCCCCCCCAAACCCTGTGTGTCCTCTCAAGCTGCATGTGTATGGTACAGATGATTATTATTATAGCAGAGATTCCTCGCCCTTCTTGGCGTGGGTTGTTTTTTTGTTTTTGTTTTGTTTTTTTTAATTAAAAGCCATTTTCCTCCCTGCTGAATCCGGAAAAATAAAGTGTGACTGTGGTTTGTTTCTAACATACAATCTGTTGATTTAAAGATTTGACTGAGACTTCTTCCGAAAGTTTGCAAAAATGGCTGTGTGAACCTGCTTCCTGTCTCATGGTATAATTCAACTTGATTTAAAAAACAACAAAAACCGCCTATCAGGGGAAAAAGTCGTCGTTAAAACAGGACTTTACAAACAGGTGCTCCATAATATACTGTTCTTAGATTATATTCATATTATTCATCTAGATAGCTAGATATATAAATCTGCTTAATTGGCAGTCACGTGCAAAGTTATCCTTGAGCGGGTTTCACCTTTATCAAATGCAACGTTGTAAGGCCAAGCAGGGAAACAGTATCGCCTTTCATTGCTATAACAGACCCAGCATATGTGCAATGGGATACTCACTCCAACTATACCAGCCCATAGGATAACCCAAGGCAAACACAACTTGTTTAGCCGTCCCTCCTCCTCTGCAACAGAGAGGGTGAGGCATTGGACCCGAAAGAGTCAAAACTGCACCTCTGGCTGCAAACTGAGGAAGGCAACCGAAGTCCTGCCAAGTTGCTTCCAGGTGTGTGTCCAACGTGAGACCTATGCGGGCACTCCCGAAAGTCACGAAGCCTCGGGGAATGCGGAGCCCTTTCTCAAAAACAAGCCAGCAGTGTCTCTGGAAGAGGCAGTGAACCAGGAGGGAACGCAGTTCTGATTGCACAACCCCGTCAATGCAAAGGAGGCTCTGGGGGTGCACTGGGTTTATAGAAAATTAATTGCTCTGTACGTAGCCTGAGGGGTCGATTCTCATCTTGGAATATTGTTAACTTTGGACGTGGTAAACCATCTGCAGAGCATGCATCCGATGAAGTGAGCTGTAGCTCATGAAAGCTTATGCTCAAATAAATTGGTTAGTCTCTAAGGTGGCACAAGTCCTCCTTTTCTATCTGCAGAGAGACGTTACAGAATCCGGTTCCATATTTGACCTGTGGTTTTCAGCTAAAGGCATAAGGCATTACATTATATTATGTTCGTTATTATTGTATATGGTTATTTCAGTCAGCAGCTTTTCAGTTCCCCAGTCTAATAACTGAGCCATGGAGGGGGGGCTTTTATATCTGATAATCCTCCTATCTTTTGGAGATGAGCCCCACGGATTTTTTGTACACGGAAAGTAGATTAAAAATGGCACCAGTAAAATCGTCGGTGTGACAACGAAGAAAATCTCAAATCTCTGACTAGACCGTTTATTCTAACAGACTCTCAGTGCCATGGAGCGGATGGGAGACCATTACCTAGAAGACAATTCCGTCTCAGCATTCCAACCTACTTCGGATTTCCCTTAAATGCCCACTTTCGTTTAAACCGAATTTACAAGCATTCAATTTTATCACCCTGTCGAAAAATCGCTCGATGAAAAAATAAATATCTCCCAGGTGCAAAAAACAAAAACAAAACAACACAAGAAAATCCACCCAATCCAAAGCCCCAAACTGTTTTTAAAAAGGAAACATTTCACAGGGCCTTAGTGTTTCCTTTTATCTCTCTCTTTTTCACTTTCATTTGTCTGCCCGAGCAGTCTTATCAACCTCCCTCCCCCGATTCCCCTGTAATTTTCTTTTTTGGCTAACTTCACTGAAGGGCTGCTTATTAGGATTTGGCCTTTTTCCATTATACACGTCTCCCGACACTTTAAAGAAAGGGTCTTGACACCTCCCTGTTCCCTGGCAATCTCCTTTCTGACTTGGTGTGAGTAGAAGTCTCATTTAGGAGCGCTCTGTTTTAGGCGGACTGGGCCCAATCCTGCTTAGTCGAACAGTTTGGCAATGGAAGTTGTGCCCATAAGGGGGGGATAGACCCCCCCCCCCCGCCAGTCCATCACGATCGTTAGATTAAGTCTGCAAAGCCACCTCTTCAAAACCTCGGGCAGCGCTGAACACCGAGGTGAACCAAAGCAGGTTTCAAAGCAGTTCCTTTAGCTTTAAAATAATCAGCCCGTGGCTGGAGGGATGGGGGAGATTTCCGGTAACCACTCACTGTCTAGGATATTCTTGACATGACACCCCAGAGCTACTTCTCTATTTCACGCCGCTGAAAATGTCCCAACACGGATGAGCCGAAAACCTCACCCACGCGTGAAATGAGCAGCTACACAGCCGTGTGCCCTCCTCCAGAGACAGGAGCAAGCTTCCTCCGTTACTTGCCAGTCGTTTGCACTGGATTGCCCTGAAATCCGGGCTGCACTAGGAAGTCATAAAACACCGTCAAGAAATGGAAGAGAAAGCCTCTGTGTTTAGCGATGCCCTGGAGGTTAGAAGTCATAAACCCCCCTACAAGTGGAATACTTTCACTCGGCCGGCTCCTTGCCAACGGCACGGTGCGTGGGGCTGGTGGCAAGGGTTTACCCGAGCTGACTCTCTCCGGGTCCCCAAATCCTAAATAAACCCGAAAAGCCCGGATCCAAGGGCAGAGCTCCCGGGACACTTTCCTCGCTGGTGGGCAGAGATCAGTGACACAAAGGGACAGTGGCACCGTCACGCGCCCCCAAACTTTTCACTCGGCCTTCTCTGAGCAGCTGCCGAAAGCAGCGAGGCTCTGTCCTGCGGAGACATCTGGTGAGACTGGTGACACATAAGGAACCGTAGGCCGAATACTGTGAAAGGGGCGTAAATTCGCAAGAGAGGAGAATCAGGCCTTAACAAAACAAAGGGATTCAGTTCCTCCCAGCCCAGCCTGCAGGGCTAGGGTGTGAGATCTCAGGGGGAAATACTCCTTGCTCCTCGTTTAACTCTGTAGCCCAGCTTTTCCGGGCGGGTGGAGGGAATCCTCTTCCACAAAGACTGGAGAGGCCCCTGGCCTTCTTCAGCCTCAGTAAGGCTTAGGGCGAGCAGGCCCTTGGACGAGCTGGGAGTGAGCTAGCCCTGCATTGAGGTGCAGGCCCAGGGCTTGGAGACCTAACTGAGATAAGAGTGACATGGGGATGCCTTCCTGCTTCATGTGTGTCACCTACCTGCTGCTACAAAGCCCCTAAATCATGAACTATCCAGGTCATAAAAGACAAGAGTCGAGCCTGGGGGATGAGGAGGAGGAAGGCAGGGAAAACACCTTGCCAATAAGAGTCAAACGGAAGGAAAGATGCAATGTGCCAGAGTTGGCTTTTTTTGGTTAGAATTGTCACTCCGGGATAAAACGATCCCCGCCAGATTTATTCCAAAGAACACAATATGAATTCCTCGGCAGAGACTTTGCTTTCGGGCCTTGCCATCTGGGTGAGGCAAAAGCCACTGGTTCTTCCAAAGAGGACCAAGTCAACAGTTTGGCTCGGTGGTTTCCTCCCGGCCCTGTGGGCTCGGCTTCGGCTTAGTCCCCTGGGTTCTTGCTTAGAGGCGCGCAGCTTTCCGCGCTTCACCCTTTGGCAGTTGTTACGCGCAGTTTTCCCCGCGGCGCTATTGATTTGTGCGGATCAGCCTTTTGAGCGCTGCGAAAATGGGACTGAAAATTGAAACGGCCGGGGGATCGGACCCCGCTGCAAACTGCGCCATTAGAAGAGGGCAGAGAGGTTGAGAGCGAAGGACAGAAACATAAGATCACCCTCGCCCCACGCGATTTCCGAGCTCCGCTTTCCCCCCAGAACGCGGAGTTTTCCCTTTCCTCTCGTAATTGCGTTCCAGCTCCGGACCATCGGTAACTACCCGCTGTACAAACCCTGGCTACGGCAGATGGGTAACACTGGGAGAGGGTCTTTCAACAAACGGAGATGCCGTAAACAAGCGAGGGGAAAACTTGGCCCTTCCCGGCTAGAAAGAGTTTTTGAAGCAGGGAGAATCTTCAGGGCCAAGAACTCCGCAAACCAGCGCTCCCAGTATCGGCGTAGAAACCATTCTGAACGCAGCTGTTTCGTATTTAGCATTAGTGGCTCCTAAATGAGGGGCTCAGAGTTACCTGCTCCCCTTTCTCCCTGTTTAACTTTCCTTTGGTTTCTGCTGCGACTGCCGGGCACCGGAGGTAATGTCTGAGGGGTCGGAGTCGGAGCAGTTCCCTGTCCTTATTGCCGTGAGAGGACCGCCGTGCAATCCCCACACCACCAAGTTCGAGTCCGGTACCTGACAAGGTATTTTCATTTATTTAATTTCAAAAGGTGGCCCGCAGAACTGGAAGTGGTGAAGGCTGGCGTGTCCGAACTGGGGATCGCAGGGAGCGCTCGGCGCCTGCCTTACCTAGCTCGAGGTGCTGAGGAAAGGAGCAAACAGCAACCCGAGTCTCTCAAGCAATACATTGGCTAGCTTCCCCCTTTGCAAAGAAGCCACTGGGGACATGGGTTGCCTTAATGCATAAGGCAGACGGCACCTCCGGTTACTTTCTATATCAACCGGTAGCTGGCCCAGGATTGCACTGCATCTAATGAGCAGCAAAGGCGTTTGTATCGACTCAACAGGTTTACATGTGATAACCCCCCTAGTTGTTTGCCTCTCTTGAACCAAGTAATTGCACATGGAACGTCCACTCGCGGTTAACCATTTCCTTCCTCTTTCTGATGACATCAGCTAACAATTGACAGGGTCACAATGAAGCATATTCTCCACTCCGGCCTTTACAGAAAGCGCTAGAAACGTTTATTTCGTACAACCTCAAGACTTCCATGCAGGAAAAACAAATGCATGATTAAAAACACAGCAACAGATATTTCCTCTCCAGGGGTTACCTCTTAAATGCCTGCAAAGGGAGGTGGGAGACCAGATAAAAGCAATACCAGATTTTTTTTATTTGCACCCCCACCCCCTCACTCCTTTGATGTTTCCCCAACTCTCAGCCATTTAAAAAGACGGGCGTCGATCCTTCCCCAGCCTGGAAAGGGGTAATGCCGCCTAGCGAGGGAGACGTCTGTAAAAAGAAAGGGATACTCACGACACCGCTCACAGAGGGTCAGCATTCGCTGCAGCTGCTTCGGGTCTGAGCCCCGGAGGCTGGGGACGGCCTTTTTATTGGGATGGTTCCCCCTGGGCTGGGGAGTCGCGGGACTTTTGTGTCCCCATTGTCCTAAGCCGCAGAGAGCAGCCGGTGCTGAACCCCGCCGGCTGAGGCTGGGGGCTTGCCACACGCCCGGCCCTGCAGACTGTCCCACAAGGGAGTGGGGCTATCTACCCCTGCTCCTGGGGGGGGGGTCTAGGACGTGATGGGCCCCCTGCCTCTCCCGGGCGCAGAAGGGACAGCGAAGCAGTAGTGAGTGGCACGGGGCTGGCTTTCCCTGCCCGGAGTCCTGTCAGTGAAGGTCCCCGGCTGGCTGTCCTGTGCATTGTAACCTTGGAGGGGGCCTTTCCTCCCTCCCCCCCCCCGCCCCTGCACTTCCTGTTGGCTGCGCCTCTGGCGCCTCTCCGCTCCGCAGCCAGGTGCTCGCTGCCTGCCCCGGCAGCTGTGTCACGCCAGCCCGGCCCCCGCGCGCTTCCCCCCCGGCACCCCCGATGGCTCAGCCGCCCGCACCCCTGGAAGGGAGCTGGGAACCAAGCTGGCCGAGAGCCTCCCCCTACACTTCTGCAAAGGGATGGATGGAGGCGGGGAGCGAGGCCTACAGGAATCACCCCGCTCCTGGGGCCAGGCGGACAGAGGAGACGGGGAGCTGGGGCTGAGGAAGGGAAGGAGCAAACTCCCGGGGAGTCAATCCCCAAAGTAGCGCTGAGTGCGGCGGATGTTCCCCAGCCCAGTGGTGCGCCTGGAGAGCGCAGGGGACAGGGTCGAACCGAACCTGTTCTCTGCTGATGGGATCAGGTGGTTGCTGAGCAAAGTGCCTAGTTCTTGCAAATCCCACTGTTGTTTACCACTTCTTTAGCCAGCTCCCGATTGCTGTCATCCAGTTGTGTCTTTTCCCTTCCCTCCTTTGACCCATCTTCTCTTTCCGCCCCCTTCGGCCTCTACCTCCCCCCCCCCCCCACCCACACACACACTTCTTTCCCTCTCCTGCTTCTCACTCATAAATACATAAACCCGCCAGTGTTACTGCGCTTCTACCGATCCCATTTTCAGGCAAACCCCTTTAGTTGAAAGGGCTGCGCACACATTAACCCACCCCAGGTTTCCCTGGGTGCTCGGCCCTTTAAAACTCTTTCTTGTGTCCCGTTCAGGCCGCTCCTAGCTACACATCACCCAGGTTCTTCGGCTGCCGGCGGCATGCAAAGGTTCATCCCCGACGAGAGGAAGAGGAAGATTTATCACTATTTTGGAGCTGACCCAGCTGAGCTGAGGTGCGGGGGGACGGGAGACACCCTGGGCAGACTGCGATCGGACATTGCAGGACAAGTTACTGAGCGACTGGCTTGTAATGTGGACTCAGGCACACAGAACTGCAGCCGCAATTATATTCTGGCCGCTGTGCAGAACCGGCAGAGGAAACCAGCTCGTTCGATCGAGGCAGCTGGATTTTAAAGAAGAATAAATAAATACACGGGGGCAGATGTCTGCAGCAAGCACAGAAACCTGCGGTCTGAGAAACGATTAATAATAACAAGAGGTTTTATGCGTTCTTAAAAAACAAACAAACAAACAAACAAACAAAAAAAACAGAGTAGGAGACTGTAAAAACCGGCGAGACTGTCCCATAACATCCATCCGCCGGCAGAGCAGGGGGTGTCCTCTGTGTCTTTAAACAATTAGTCCCCGGGCCCTCACTTTATTTGCACAACACACAGTTGCTGCGTGAAATCAATCCCCTGCCCGCTGAAATGCCACTTTCCCATTTCAGGAAATCTAGACAGACCCATGTGAGAGGCTTTTGCAAGCTCAGGGTTGTCTTTCAGTTTAGAATTGTACTGGCTGTGTGGGAAGGGAGGGGGAGAGGTGGGGAGAGTCAGACTGGGGAACCCCCCGGCTCTGGGAGAGCAGGAGAAAAAGGGGCTTAGCTAGATTTGAAAACGTCCAGGGGAAATGGATTCGTTTTAGCCGTACTCTCCATACCAGCAGCAAGAGTCAAATCACATTCACTAAATACAATGAGCCTGTTAGTGCTTTAAAATTGGCTTAGAGATCGATAGTTGTTTCTTTGTCTCTATAGGTGCACTGCACACAAGTCTCTTTTTCTTCTTTCCTGCCACTTCCCAATTTAGGGTCCATGACTTTTCTAGCCTTCTTCCAAAACTCATGGCTGGACGGCTGTCTATTGTGCAAACTGGTCTCTCCAAGGTCCGCGGACATCCTGTCCATGTACCTAAGTCTTTGGCCTCCCCCTTAGTCCTCTTCCGTCCAGGACCGTTGCAAGGGCCCGCCCAGCCTCCCTCAGTTTGTCTTCAATTGGGACAATCCATATTAATCTCCTTCTACATATACATGTACAATATATGCATGCGAGTGTGTGTTATATGTATATATTATATTCTAGATACCACATACACATATATACTTATCCATATGTAACATTCTTATACTTAACACAGGTATATAAAATTTAATAATAATTCACACACAGATGAGTGGTGTGCAAAATCCATAGTAATACTGGAAGGCTCTATTAAATGACATAGACAGACGATTAAAACCTATAATTTTGCTCCGCATATCTACAAGTATTTTTGGTTCAGTGAAATGCTAAGCAGTCCTGATCCTGGGTTATTACAAAGAACATCAGCCAGACATGGTGAGCCCAGTTATTCCAGACTTGATTTTCTCTATCAATAAAAGATGTAAGGTGGCGCTGCTAAAAGGGAGGGTTGCCTTGGAATTATTTGTCCATCATTGTAAGAGGGGGCGAGGAGGGGATTTCCTGTCATGTGAAGGCGCAGGGCCCCCCGTCCTCGCACAAGCAGAAGAGGTGCCCTGTGAGTCGATATACTATTAGATGACTGTATGCTCAGCGATCTTTTGTGAGGCGAGTGTGAACTTCAGAAACCACAATTCAAAGCAGTTTGAAATGCATGCATAAATAGAAGACCAATTGCACTGGGGCTTTGGGGTGAATTGCTCTTTGACTAGACGATTTCTGTGGTTTTCTCTGCGGGAGTCATTTAATCAGGGACCTGTTTAATTTTTCTTTGTATCTTTATGCCTAGTGGATCCCCATGACACATGAAAATGAAGAGGTTTTGTCTACTAAATAATCCTCTCCTATAAAGGTAGATAAACATCTAGCTGCCTCTCTGTCAGGGCTTCTGATCATAAAGCCCTTCTGAGTGACAGGTCCTTAGGATATTGACATATTCCCCCTCGCGATAAAACACACTTTCTTTGTCATGTCTATTCAAGAGGGAGCCTCTGCTTCGGTACCGCTGAGTCCCGGGTCCCGCTCACTCAAACATCCACTCGTGTTGTTAGGGGGGACCCTTTAGCCTGATTTCATTAAGTCGGTCGCGTAACTCCCCCACTGATTTTCGTGGGAGCGGAATCGCATCTTCCCGGCTAACTGCTTGTGTAAACCTCAGTGTTGCTGCAGGCAGCCTGCGCTCAAGCATTGTTCGCGTTTAGAAATTCGTGGCAAGCAGAAAGTATTTTTTAGAAGAACATCGTTTGGATCTGAGAGGTTTCAAAACTAGACCGGATTCCAATTGACCCTCAGATAGTGAGTCGCTTTGCTAACGATCTGGGAGGGATTTTCAACAAGTGAATGAAGGGACGGTCTGTGACTTCGGACACTGACCTGTCGCTTTGACACCGACAGACCGCTCGTGGGGCAAAAGATGGTAAAGATTTTCCTCTAACGCCCGAGCTGTATTTGAAATTGCCTGACTCCAGGAAAGCGCAGCGTACGCTCACGAATATCGTTTTAAAATCGAATATAATACATGGATTCCTTTAAAGACTTTCCCCCAAATCACGGGTCCCTACGTGTTGACATTTTTGCCGAGGACTGGGCGTACTCGCTGCACAATCAACAGCGGAAACAATTCGTGGGAAGCCGAATCTTTCTCATGGACACTCACAAGAATGTCAGGGAAAGTAACAGAAGCTGCCGTGTATAATGTGCTCGTTGTCATTTCTCAGTGCACTCGGACTGCCGAACCCAGTCTTGCTGTCCTGAACAGTGTACAGGGAGCAGACACAGGGAAGCCTACTCTCTAATTAGTCGGGTTGTTTTCCAGCGCAGGAGAGGTTGGAAACATACGATTTCAACAAAAAGAGTCCTTTCTAACCATCCCAGTTATTGAAAATCCCGGGCACTTCTTGCTCGTAATGTAAGGGTTTTTTTAAAAAAAATAATCGTTGGCTTCCACTCGTTATCCGGCTCACGATCGTTTTCCCCTGCTCTATCTCTATTTAGGACAGGCCCTGAGAAATCCCCAAGAGCCTGAACTGCGGCAGATCCCTTCGAAAGAACCCAGGGAGTGCAAGGGATTAGCGCGGGGAGATCTTTAATGTCATTTCTCTGGGTGAGGCTTTGCAACTGGAATAATCAGCCTTCGTCTATTTTCTTAAATCGCCCCAAATACGTCCCACGCCTTTCACCGTTCAGATTCCACTTTTGGGGGGGGGGTGTTTCCACTGAGGGGTGTTTTAATCTAAATGACACCCTTCGGGACAGTACGCTGCACATTCTGTCTCGCTATACAGTCAATGTACCTCATTAGTTTGATCCGCTTTGTTAACGGCACCGGGCAAATCAAAAGCCTCATTCAGCTGCGTTTCCTAGCCGGGCAGGTGTGGGGCCACACGCGATTTGCTACAGTTAATGTGCCCTTTTTAGTAAGTGTTTGTTTATCCCTTCTGCTGTTGTAATAGTGTTAATCAACACTACCCAGCCAGCCTTTCACGTGGCTACCTTCAAGAATGATTCATTGATGCTTGGGTTTCCTGCGGCTCCTTGATAGTCTGAGCAGATAACGGGGTACCTGGCACAAAGTGAGCCATTGAGAATAACTTTAGCATGAAAAGAACAAACAAGGAATAGAGGGGGAGGGTCTGGCACCATGAGCAGAAGCGATCGGTGCCGAGCCTGCCAGAGCAGATGGAAGGTGGGACCAGCCGGGCTTCCCAGCAAGTGGTTAAATTCCAAAGGAACCAACGTGAGAAGCAGAAGGTTCAGCTCCGTTGAATAGCTAAGCGAGCCCTTTATGCCCCCTTCTTCCCGAGTTTGGACAGGATCGGAGAGATCGGTGCGCGTGATAGCCTAGCAAAGGAAACCCCCCAGGCCCGCTCACCTGAGAGCTCCCTGAGCACACCTGAGCGCTTGGCCGGCGAGCGCGTCCCGCAACGGAGCGGGCTCGCAGCTCGCTGCCCTGCAATCCCGTCCTTCCTTCGCCCCGGGGCCCAGCCCTGCGTCCACCCTCTCGATGCCAGTCGCACAAACCCTGGAAAGAGCCACGCCCTGATCAGACCCACTGGAGCGCCGCTCCTGGGAAAAGCCACGCACTCCCCCCAGGGTGCAAAGAGTCGCGGGGTGCGCGTGTTATCACGGCCCGGCGCTCATCACCTGCCGCTGCGGGAGCTGGGGAAGCCAGGTCTGGGTGGAGGTGAAAACCCGCGCTCAGCCTGGAGGTGGTGGGGGCGGGGGGGGGGACGACACACACCAATAACCACAACTAATCATTATCCGCTTGGCAGGGCCACAGCGCGCCGTGAGCACAGGAATGAAAGGAGCAGCACACGGCTCCGCGGCAGGGAAAGAGTCCCCCTTATTTACACGTGGGGAGAAACCGAGGCACGCAGTTGAAGGTACTAGCCCAACCTCACACGTCTGATGGCAGACCGAGCCGTCGAAGCCCTGTCCAGTGGCTTCCAGCCCTGTGCTTTAAGCTCATTAGGCACCCTTCCTCGCCGGTTTAGCGACTTAGAATGAACCACGGCGCCTTGTTTCCAGGTGATAACGCCCCAGCTCTCTCTGGACTGGGGTCTTCTGCCACCCAACTGCAAAGATCTGACTGTAATAAAGGCGTTGTCCCAAGGAGCCTGTTCGCTTGGTGGCCGGCACATTCCGGCGGTTCCAATAATCTGCGGCAGCGTCGAACTCTAACGTGTTTATTCCTCGCAGGGACACTTGCTTGGTCAGTTTCGGCTCTGTTTGATTTGCTATGGGGATTTTTTGTTTTATTTTATCGCGCCAAGAGGCTTATTTTCTACAGATACAAACCCAGAGCGGTCACACACCGAGGAATTCTGAGCCGTAAAACTATCAGCCTGGCTTCCCCCTTCTGTCATTTTGCCCAGCACATATGATTACTCCGATTTCTTCTCTCTCTCTCTCGTTACACGAAAGGACAAAAGCAAAAACACGGTGGGGTAAAAGCTCGACTTTTGTGCTCACAGTGTGTTAAGGCGATTGCTCGTCTTTCCACCAGAAGCCGGTCATTTCAACGTTGGGTGTTGAAATATTATCGGGCTCTGTGCTCAGAAATATACAAGACCAGTTTTAGTGCCAGGTTTGCAGAGAGAGCTGCGCTCTTCTCACAGATACAGACCCCCTCTTCCCCCAGCAGATCAGGAGTGTATTGCCCTCATTTAAGTCACCTTCAAACGCACAGACCAACCGAAAAAGAAACAAGTGAGACGGGCTTTGGGACAAGTCCATCTTTCCACACCCCACACCCCTTCAGCGGCCGGATCTCTGCCTCTCCCGTGCAGTCCGGGCTTTTAATCCTTGCTGCTACTTTTAAAAAGCAAACCAAGAATGGGTTCAGTATGGGAACGAGAAACCCACCCTTGAAGGTTCTTTGTGGCAATTCTATGTGTCTTTCATCATCTTCCTTGGAAAATAAATGACCATTGTTCGGCTGTCTTGTGGGGGGAAGGGGTGTTTTTAGGGAAATTGCTTTTTCCCTTCCAAATCCAATTCCCCGGGGAGGTTTTATTTATTGACGTGTTTTTATCAGGAGACCGGAGGTTTGTATTTCTTAGGACACTCCGGCGTTGTGTGCGATCGCTTTGTACAATGGAGGAGGGGGTGTGTGTGTGTGTGTAAATACCCGACTTTATTTTTAACAAATCCCTTCCTCCGCCCTTCAAACACGAAACTTCAAGCGTGGGATACATACACGGCTCAAACCGAACGCGCCGCGAAGAAATGTAACTCTAATGGCTAAATGGCTTTCTGGGGAGTTTTGCCGGAGAGTGAGGACCGCAAGGTTTAACCCTTTAAGCCCTGATGTAAGAAAAAAAAAAACAATCAAAACCAACAACCAAAACCTCAGCACAGCACCCAGCAGCTCGCCGTTAAGTAAGTGGTCCGATTTTCCAAAACGGCCAGTTGCCATTGAGGTACCTAAAGATGGTGGCTAGATTGACCTGCTCGGAGTTAGCTCTTTTTTGGCTCTGAAGTGTTAGAACCCACAGCAGTGTATTATTGCCCCGGGGGAGACAGCCGAAGCTTTTGCAAGGGCTGGGATCTATTTTTCTTTTGGTCACTATAAACCTGCAGTGCGCCGACAACTTAGAATCCGGGGAGGTGATAAAGCAAAGATGCTGGATTTGCACAAGCTGTTTGGAAAACAAACAAAATAAATAAATGTGGAGGTAGGTAGCAAAGTCTGTTCTGCAAAGCCCTGGAAAGTTGGGTTTTGAAATGATTTAGGGGAATAGAAAGAAATCCATACCAAGGGGCTAGGTGCAAAATACGAATTGCACTAGGAAAAAGCCAGGAGCCCAAGGCTGTCCTTTTAAAGCACCTGTGTGGGCATTTTTTAAAGTTAGGTCGCATCACTCTTGTGTTATTCAGTAATATATATATATATATATTTCAGAGTTTAGGTTTCAGAGTAGCCGCCGTGTTAGTCTGTATTCGCACAAAGAAAAGGAGGACTTGTGGCACCTTAGAGACTAACCAATTTATCTGAGCAGAAGCTTTCGTGAGCTACAGCTCACTTAATATAATATATTATATTATATATAATATATAATTATATATATATATATATTAAAGGCTACTGCAGTCATTTGGCCGGTCAGGGTCTTCTGCCCATTCAGGGAATCAGCCTTGTACTCCCAGAATGCTTCTGCATATACGTTTACACCGTGGAGCAGCATCCTTCCTGTACACGCGCGAGACTAGAGCAGCTGGTCTGAGCCAAGGTTGGGTTGTGGAAGCCGGAGTAACATTTGACTGGTTTTTACCAATGGAACACAAGGCAATTCATAGGGAAACACGCAAGGCCTGTCTCAGTGGCCAGACAGAGAAGGAGCCAAGAGAAACGAGAATACATTGCAAACTGATCCTGCTGGGAGTTGGGAGACGGATCCTTTAGCACTGCAGAACCATTCTCCACACACTCCCCTTTACACTGTCCTATATACCTAGGACATTATATAGGACCATATATACACATTCATATTAATTGTGTTTTGGAGCGAAGTCGTTTTTGAGAGGAAAAACTGGTTCTAAATCGTTTGCTTTCCTCGCAGCACACTCCCAGGTACGTTCGCACTAGGATATGGAAAGCAAGAAGAGCTAATAGCTTCAGCTTTCTTATTGCTTTCCCTAGCAAATAGCTCTTATTTTGTTCTGCATTGGACGTACAATTCCGATCAAAACGTTCAACCATCATCAGACCTCTGACAAATAGATAGAAATGAGTGTGTGTGTTTGTGTGTATACCTGGAAATACCTCCATGGAGAGTGAAAATCAGACAGACTTAAATATTGCTATTAATTCGATATAGTCCTTGATTTTCTAGTTTATAGAAGGTTGAACAGCGCAGGGATTGTATCAAACTAACAGGACTTTATCAACGCCTCTGCTTTCTCCTCCGCCTGCAGATATGACCTTTCCGTCCCCAAAAGCAGCGGGATGAGGAAAGAATTCCACCATTTGATACAGCGACAATTCTGCTGCCTTGGGACGGGTGTCAAAACCCGCAGGGGGTGTTAAAAGCCAGCTTGCTCTCTAAATAATCACAACAAAATGGGGTCCTGTCGGGCTTGTGGCGGTAGATGGGAGCGCGGGGAGCCCCGACCCCCGCAAGTGCGAACAAACGTATCCGTTAGTTGCTGTTAAACCAGAGCAGGTCGGATATTAACCGGGAATTGAGATCGGTTCGCACATCATAAATCATCATGTCGGCGGGGCGCACGGCATTCCGAGTTCCCGCCGCCCGGCTCGCATTGTGTTCGGGGACAGGGCATGATCCCAGGATTAAACTCGAGCCTGGGCAAATACTGGCGTTTTAGCCCAGACGAAGAGAGGCAAGAAACCCAGTTTGATAAGTGACAGGTGAGAG
Organism: Lepidochelys kempii; assembly: GCF_965140285.1. NCBI lineage: Eukaryota > Metazoa > Chordata > Testudines > Cheloniidae > Lepidochelys > Lepidochelys kempii. Next base: position 16,492,759 of record NC_136394.1, on the reverse strand, counting down.
CGGGTCCGAGAAAGAGGCTTTAGAGTGGACGAGTCACCGGGGCAGCTAATTGGAGTCCAAACCGTTTTGCATCACTAAACAGGGTCCTACCCTACCGCCCTAGTTATTGCGAGCTAGATCCGACACCCGCATCTCCTTCCACGCCACCCCTCCAAAAAAAAAAAAACATCTGAAACTATCCAGCCAGGCATGAACCTCCGGTTTCTTTCCATCGGCTCGGTTCGGTCCTGGGGTGCTGTTTAACGCTCTCCGTATAAACCCGGTGCCTTTTGATTCCTTTCCGCGGTGTCCCGTTTTATCACGGTCCCGCCTCAGAAACGGCTGGAAAACGGGCTAGGAAGAAACTGGCCAGCAAAAGGATCGCCGCCTTCTTCCGAATTTAAATGAGACACACGGAAGAGTAAAAAGAAGGGCTTGATTTCCAGCGCGACAGATCAAGAGCTCTGTAGAGAGAGAGCCGCAGCAATCCGCGTTGGAAAGGACCTGGGGGTGGGGGTGGGGGTTTGCATTAGAAACTATATTCGAAAATTAGGAACAGGATCAGAAGGAATCTCATAACAAGAAAGAGGATGCAATCGAATTGATTGATTCCCAGCCAGGAAAGCCACGCCAGGAATGGCAGGCCGATTTAATTCGATTTTAGGATTATCTATAGCTCGGAGCGGCGGAACAAAGATAACTGCTCCCAGAACCAGAGCTCTATTTATAGAAACGAAGCAAAGTCCGCTCGTTTCTCACACCGTTTGGTGCGCTCCTACGGCCCGATTGTTTTGATTATGTAACGGAAAATATATTTCCTCTGATGATTGTAGCCATTAAAATATTAACTGAAAAAGAAAAGACAAATCCGCGCAGGCTGCTGTGGTCTCGTGTTAGGAAATGGAAGCGCAAACCTGCTTTGTCAGCCGGCGGACAATGGGCGCCTTTGCGGCGCTTCGCGTGCGCTGTTTGCACACCTGAGCCTTATCTTTAGTGGCTTTTCTATCAGCCAGTGCCCGGGAAATAACAAGATCCGGAAGAAGGAAAAAAACGAGCCGTACAACTTCCCAGGGCTTGAAATCCAGCTGCTGGAGCTGCGGCACTTCTGTAGCAGTCGCTATCGGGACACAGAGAGACCGGTGTATAAAAGATCTTCTACACTTTCCACCGTATGCATCCCATGAAGTGAGCTGTAGGTCACCAAAGCTCAGGCTCAAATAAATTGGTTAGTCTCTAAGGTGCCACAAGTCCTCCTTTTCTTTTTGCAACTTTCACTAAAGACCTTCCCTCATTAGTGCTAATTAGCAACTAAAGTTCCTGAATCAAATCAAACCCGAAAATCCTGCTATCTTGATTTAAACTTTCCTTTTTCCTCTCTCCAATATGGACATACGCCATAACGGCAGGACCCGTCAAGTCTCCTTGTCAAACGGTCTAGTTTATGTGTCTAGTCGATCTATCTTCACATTAAACCGGACACATTAATATGTGTGTACGTCAGACGTGGTCACTAGGGCTTGCTGTAGGCGACACACGTAACATATTTACATTCGTATCGATTTGTCAGTTGTGTGTGTGTGAGAAAGCGATCTTTAACACCATGACAACTTTCATTTCCGAAGAACAGAGCTGCCTCCATATTTTGTGTGCAAATGAAAACTACATTTAATGAATGAAACGGTGCAATGTGGAATTGCCCGATGCGGGCGGTGCTCTGGGGTTGAGCCCACTGTCCCTGGCTTATCAGTTACACTCCGTTTTCTCCCCTCCACTGAACGGCCGCGGGGGAGTTTCCCACAATGCGGCTGCCCCCCTACAGATGTCCAGGAATTCTCCCCCTAAACGCTGGGCAAAATCGTGCCGAAAGGACCATTTCGCCAGGTTTCAGAGTAGCCGCCGTGTTAGTCTGTGTTCGCACAAAGAAAAGGAGGACGTGTGGCACCTTAGAGACTAACCAATTTATTTGAGCAGAAGCTTTCCTGAGCTACAGCTCACTTCGTCGGACGCTCAGGAAAGCTGACGCTCAAATAAATTGGTTAGTCTCTAAGGTGCCACAAGTCCTGCTCTTCATTTTGCCAGAGGGAGACACTTCGCAGTTACCAAATCACCCAGAGCTGCCTGAAAGTGTTTATTCGCTACACGTCCCTACGTGGTCTGCGCCGACAGATCACTGGGGGCTTTGCGTTTCCACAGCGCCAGCGGGCAGGAAAAGAGCAAACCGAGACGCTGGGCGAGGGGACGTGGCCTGGGGCAGCGGCAGAGCGTGGGGGGTGCCACTTCCCTTCCCCTTCGCACTGCTCTTCTAAGAGAAAAGGGGCTTTTCAAAGGGCTGCCCTCTTTCGCTGCCGCCCTTGTTACCTGGGTTTCCAGGTGGAGGTGGGGGCAGATCTGGACTGATGTGTGTTTGCTTTCGCTTCTAGGGGGGGCAGATCTGGACTGATGTGTGTTTGCTTTCGCTTCCAATGCGAAACGAAACCCCCGCAGCCCGGACAACTCCACAGCCTGGGGACCTGCAGAGTGACCCTCCAGCGCTCCTCCAAACTTGCTTCCCCCACTCCCGACTGGGCAATGCGGGCTCTAGTGACAATGCCGTGAGATGTGTGTGTGTGTGTGGGTATGCGGGGGGGTGGGTGGGTTAATTTTCGTCTTCTCTGAATATGTCTTCTGTCCTAGACACCGAGGGCAGAGAGGAATTAGGACACCCCCCCCCAGCAATCCACAGCTGTTCCATGTCCCGAGCTGGCTCCTTTCCAGGCAGGGCGGAGCAGCGGCAGGACAAACGGGACAGGCCGCTGGGGAAATAAGCCCCTCCCGTATCCCCGAGTGGATCTGGGCCCAAACCTGCCGCCACGGAGGTTTGCAATGGGCGCAGGCCGTGGACTGTGGGGCCCTGCTCCTGGTGGACAGAGCTCGGTGCGTCTCTTCACTGCCCCCGCCGGAGAAGGGCAGCGGGGGAGGCTGGCGCCGCTGGTTTGGAGGGGTCCGGCTGGCGTCTGCTATTAACCCGGTTCGGCTCCGGGCTGGAAATCTAAGAGCTGGGGCCGGGCGCCCTTGTGTGACTGGGGACGCTGTGTAGGCGTGTGGGCGTGTGTGTGTGTGTGACCCAGGCTTGCGGCAGCCCGGTGATGGGCGGTGCTGGAATCTCCTGGGAAAACACCTGGTTCCCGCTGGGACCAAAGGGGATCGACCCCAGCCAGCGCCGGAAACGGCCCGCTCCCCCTGGCTGGAGCCTTCCAACCCCCGGCTGCCAGGTGTGAGGCGGCCGGGCTGTCAGCTTCACACTAGCAGCCCGCCGCGGCTCAGCGCCGGGGCTTGAGTTACTGGTGTGAAAGGCTCGGGAGCATCCGATGGTTTCCGATCCGCCTGCGCTCCGCGCTTGTCCTGCCCAGCCCTGGGCTCCATCCAGGGCTTGATGGGGGCGGGGGAGAAAACGGAGCCGGACACGTGAAACGCCTGGACTCCTACGCTCAGCCCCTGTGGACCCGCACTTGCTGTTTTCCGTTTTGCCCACAACGGCCCCTTGTTCGTGTAAACGCTGCTCGGGGGTTCTCCGAGATTATCACCCGCGCAGGCCAAGGTGTGTGACATGGTGAGAACTGCCCGGGGCCGGGACACTTGTCAGGAGATCAGAGGAGGAGGGGGGTGGGAATGGGCTAGTCGGCGGGGGAGGTGGAAAGTGCTTAGAGTCACCCCCCCCGCCCCCATTCCTCGGGGAAGATGAATGGCGTCCGGACAAGGCCTCGACCTGCAAGGGAAACTGGGGTAGGAGCAGATGTTACGCTGGCAAAGTTTGTCTGAAACTTTCCTAGCGCAGGCTGCAGCCATTAACTATAGGGGGGAAGGTCATTTGCTGTGGGGAAGTCGATTGGCTCGGATCTCAGTTTCCTGATCTTTAGCAAAGAAAGCCCCTGGAAACCCCCCTCCCCCCAAAGGTTGCGACGTTTGCTACACGCCCCGCTGCCCCTGCGTCTTTGGGGCCCCTTCACACCCGCCTGCCCCTGGGCATGACCAAGGGGTATTAGTGGTGTGAGGCAACCGGGAGAAGCAGCCCCGGCCTGTCACCCCAATGTCTCCGCCACACGTGCGGCTGGAAGAAGGGCCTGTTCTCTTTCCAGGCTGGCCCGTCGATCCTGTGTCACACTCTTCCCCCATTTTCAGCCCATGTGTTTAAACCAGCCCCAGGTATTTCGACCTCTCCAGCGCCTTGAGGGTTTCACGTCTGTTTAAAGCCCCAGCGACTGGGACGGATCGGGCATCACACACATAAGATCCCGGGCAGAAGGAGCTCGTGGTATCTTGGTTATTGGACATCACCTAAAATGCAGCCAGGAGCCGGGGCAGGAGGGCTCAGGCTCTTAACGAATAGCTTGAAACTGGCGGGCGCTGGACTGAAGATGCGGTCTCTGTGCCCTTGCATTGACACCGACTGATTTAACGCGAAAGAAGCGGAATGTCCTGCAGGTCTCTCTGCCTGTCGGGCACACAGGGCCGAAGCCTGGCAGGGCCTGGCTCCTCTCCCCAACGAGCCTGGTAACAGATCAGCGAGTTCCCAACCCGAAAGGGTGCCGGTGACGGGGACAAGCATTTTACACCAGCCGGCACGGACAAGTCCTGTGGGCCGCTTACATCCACTGGGGGCTTTTCTGTGCGCTGTGAAGGATTCAGCTCAACGCCTCTTGCTCCCAAGTCCCGTTGGCAACTCTGCAGCAGCGCCCACGTGGTCAGGATCGGGCCCGGGGCCGAAGGCCAGCTGGCTGAAATCTTGCGTTAGTTCCCTGCGCACACAGCTGGCGGGGGGGGGGGGTCCGACATAAAGGGGCCAAGCTCACAAGCAGGCGGTCGGGATAGTCTGTCACAAGCTTGCCGCTGAGTAAGGCCCTGATCCCTGTCCCCGTGGACATCGATGATAAAACGCCCTTTGGTTTCAGCGGGAGGAAGATCGGGTACGTGCAGCTCCGGGGAGCGCTGCCCCGAATGGATGGCCCAGGCCGCAACAGGAACCGACTCGCGCCCGCAGGTGCCTCCGGATTTCCCCCTCGGGGCTGCAGCCCCTGTCTGCCCGGCCCAGGCGACTCGCTCGCTTCCGAGCTCTAAGTGGGTGAAGCAAAACCGCAGCCTGTGGGTGGCTGATGCGGGGGGAGGGGGTGTCTGAAGATGCGGGGGGAGCCTGCCCCTGAGATCAGTCGGTCGCAGCGCGCTCAGCTGGCCTGTTTCACTGAGCAGCGTCCCTCGCTGGGGCGAAGGCCGGAGTTTTCGCTGCTGCCCTGCCGGGTGGCTAGTGGCTCGGACTTCATCATCCCCGTGGCCCAGGAGGGGGCTGATCGCGAGCCGTCTCAGTGGTTCGCCTCTGTTTAACCCGCCCCCCCCCTGCCCCAAGCCCAGCAGTGAGATCCTGCTTCTGCAGCCAGAGCCGGGCATTTCCCCTCCCTGCTCCACTAACATAAAAGCTGGGGCGGGGGGGTGGGGGGAGAGCCCCCTGAGCGCAGCTAAGCTGCCATCGGCCTGGGGGATCCAGGCAGCAGGCTACAGTCGATGCCCATGGTGGGGACGGAGCAGGGACAGCGCCTTCCCAGGGCGCCCCCGGTGCTGCCCCAGCTCGCTGGGCACGGGCAGGTTACCAGGCGCTCCAGCATGTGGGGGTTCCTCTCCCGCAGGGGCTGCCCATCGGCTGTTGCACCAGAGCAGTCATCAGGGCCTTCTTAGTAAAGAACCGCAGCCCCTTTGCCACAGTCCAGCCAGTTTGCTGGGATTTGTGGCAGATCTTTTCAACAAATCCACATGCGCCCTGTTCCCCAGCGCAGTGTTCACAGAGAAACCTCTCCCATCCCAAAAGGCGAAAGCAGAAGTTAGAGTCTCCTAGCGAGAAATGCCTGGATCCCCTCTCCCCCCCGCTCTATCTTGTGTCTCTAAAACTCTCGTCCAAGGTGAGCGATTTTGTTTAACATGAGGCGGTGGGACTTCCCTTTGGTGGCTGGACACAGGCTGACGATTGGCGGAAGGAATTACTGGACCCGAGGAGCTAAATCCTCCTCGCAGATGAGAACAAACTGGGCTGATCTAGGAGTCTGCTGGGGAAAAACAAACGAACAAACAAACAAACACCCCGAGTCCGTTCACACTGTTCAGAGCCAGTCACTCATTGAGTGTTAGAAGCCAGGCTCCAGATCTCCTTCTTTCATTTCAGTAGGACCAGGATCGGGCCCTAGATGTTTCCTATTGAATACTAAGAGGTGGCTATTGAGAAAGTCCAGCCCGCCCAGAAGTCTCCCCAGCCTGCTTCTCCTGGCAGGTCTGACTACCTTCTGTCGGTCCTCACACGCAGTGCTCCTCCTCCCCCTTTGTCACCCAGGGAGACCAGGTGCAGTCCCACCCCGGAGTACTGGCTGGCTCACAGAGAACTGGGGCGGGGGGAAGGCAAAGCCAACGTTGTCAGGGGTCAAGAGACTTGGATAACAGACCCTTCCCAAGGGCTGCAGCTGCTTAGGGCCTTTGTTGTCCTCTGTTTCAGCTCTGCTCTCCTGTTTTCAAAGGGGTGCGCAGCAGGGTCTCCAGAGCTTTGGATGAGCTGAGATCAGACTGAAATCTAAATCAGCGAGTGGGCCAGATCCCAGCCAGATATCAGTGGGCATTGGCTTTGGTAGAGTTACTCAAGAGAGACCAGTTGAGGATTTGGAGAAGAAGGGGAGTCAATTGACTAATGTCCAGTCTGATCCAAGGCCCTCTGAAGACTCTCCTTGGACCAGGCTCTCACTCCGGTGACCTCCCAAGCACCTGGCGATGTGTATGTCTGGCACTGACAAAAAAGTGAATGCAAAATATAAGTATTTTGGGCCCCAAAGTGTTGCTCTAGTCTTAAAATGACAATAGTGCCTGGGCTGAGAGGGCCAGCTACACACAACTTGGGTGTGGGCCACCTGGTGCTATATGGTAGCTGTGGCATCCCACAATTTTTGTTTTCTCCAAATACTTGTCTCCCCTCACTACTCCCTTCCCTCCCCACAATATTTATTATGATCAGAGCGTTCTAAAGTCTTTTAAAAAGCTAGTTACACCACTCGCTCCTATATAGCCTAGGTCAGACATTAACTGCTCTGTGTGTAAAGAAATTCCACCCAAATCCCTTTCAGGCCTAACCCCGTCTGTAGCTTTGTGCCCTCTAATTTCTGTATTTGGCTCAAGACCAAACTGTCTTGCACAGCTTCTATCCTTTCCATTCTCTTGAAAATTGCATGGAAAAAATGACTTAAGCAAAATGAAATGAGACACCTTTATTCCGAAATAAGTGCCTACCCACTGAAACAACAAAAGGGGCGAATTCAAACTTAGTTATTTCTGTATCAGAAATGGACCAGCTTCCAGACACCACAAGGTTCAGCCTGGGTGTGGGATGGCGGGTTCCTGATAAATCCTACTGTCAGGTTAGGTTACTGAGAACAACAGTAACATAAAGCTGTTAGTTATAGCTCGAGCATGTCACCAGCGCAGATCATTTTCAGGCCATCAGCGAGACATTGGCAGATTGAAGAATAGGGGAAAAGGGTCTTTTTTACATAAGGAAAAAAAAGTGTTTTAACCTAAGGTGTGAATTTAAACACCTTCAGTTACAGTGCAAATCCCTGTGTAAAAAGAAAAGGAGGACTTGTGGCACCATAGAGACTAACCAATTTAGCTGAGCAGAAGCTTTTGTGAGCTACAGCGGATACAGACCAACACGGCTGCTACTCTGAAATCGAATCCCTGTGTAGACACTCTTAGCTTGGTTTAAACCAGGCTTAGTTCAATTTAGCTTCAGTTGATTAGGCCTGGTTTACACACACTTTATACAGCAGGACCTTGGAGTTACCAACACCGCAGGAATGGAGGTTGTTGGTAGCTCTGAAATGTTCCTAACTCTGAACAAAACGTTCTGGTTGTTCTTTCAAAAGTTGACAGCCGAACATTGACTTTATACAGCTTTCAAACGTTGCTATGCAGAATGAAATTGAAACCATCTTAATCTAAATGGAACAAGCACAGAAACCATTTCCGTACCTTGTCACATCTCCCCCCCTCCCCACTTTTCCTTTATTTTTTAGTAGTTTACCCTTGTCTCTGCTGCTGCTGACTGTGTACTCCCTGTTCCAGCTGAAGAGTGTGGTTGACTGGAGTTCGTAACTCTGGTGTGGGTAACTCTGAGGTTCCACTGTATTAGTTTAACTAGTTCTCTTCAGTCAGGGATGCGATCTTTCAACCAAAACAGTTCGGCTGATACAACTTGTAATTTGGACACAGCTATGTTGGTATAAAGGCACCTTACGGTAGCAGAGCGTCTTCTTCCTCCCTCATGGAATAAACTACCCTGGTGTAGGTACCTATATACCGGTATAACTGTATCCACACTAGGGAGTTTGTACTAGTTTAACTAAACTGGTATAAAGAAAAGGAGGACTTGTGGCTCCTTAGAGATGAACACATTTATTTGAGAGTAAGCTTTCATGAGCTACAGCTCACTGTATCGGAAACCTGTAAACTGGTATAAAGTGATACATCTTGTCAGTGTTGAGAAGACCTTCGGATCAGGTTTAAGCTAAACCGAAAGAAGCCACTCGTACACTGAAGTACGTGTCCACATGGGTTTGCACTGGTTTCACTAAATTAGTTTAACATCTGATTTGAGTTAAAGTGGTGCAACTTCCAGGTAGATAAGTCCTAAGTCAGAAGGAGTTTCAGGTTGGATGTTTGTTCCGGAAGCGCCCCCCCCCCCAGCCAGTTTATGTGGCTTTGCAATTACATATGACTAATTTAAGAATGTTTTTCTTTCCCCTGTTGCTGTGTGAAACATCCACCTTAAGCAGGGAAAACTGAAGATAGAGAAGCAGCACTCAAAGGTCTGTCAAGTGATCAAAGTGAAACCGAGAGAACACAAAGACCAAGAGGATTAAAGACAAACACAGAAAATAGAGACAAATGCAGTAATGCCAGGTGTTAATTCAGACTAAGGGGTAGGAGTGGGGACACAAGAGGGTTTTTAAGTTGCTGGGTGTCCATAGCATTCCAAATCTTCTGGGAAACTTCCATCGGGATCGGAATAGAAAGTGCTGGCTAGTAGTTAGAGCACTGAATTAGGAGCCAGGATTCCCAGCAGTGCCACTGATTCCTGGGTGACTGTGGGCAGAGAGTTTATGTCTCTGCACCTCAGTTGTCCCTCGTTGAGCAAGAAATGATAATATCTAGCATCCAGTGTTATTTGTGAGACTTGCATGAGAAGCTTTGTATAAGAAAAATATCATTCATAAATAATCTGAGGGCTGAACTTTCTCACTAAGCTTGTCATTTACACTCGTGTGACAGACGAAGAACAAACTCCGCATTAGTTTGTGGGTTCCAACATTGTGTCAGAGTAACAGCACATGTACACTACAACCAAAAAACAATCATACAATAAAATAAACGTGAATAATCTCCTTTCTTGTGGCTATTCTTATTGCAAATAACATTGCAAAATCCTACTCCTTCTATGGACTTGGGTGAACTATGCATTTTAAATGGGAGAATTAAATTATCCATAGATCTCCCCCCAACCCCCAATTATCCTCATTTGACATGGTCAATTGATCTGGTAAATTTTCAGGAGAATTTTGCATGGCTGATTGCATCATATATGGAATTAATATAAAACCTGGCTATTAATGATCAGCAGAGCTCAGCTGATCCATGTCAATACAAATGACAGAAGCAGCACGGTTTATATGGATCCCACTGGTATAAAATGTCTGTGAGCGGATTCATGGGTATTTCATTTGAAACCCCACAAACTTGACCCCACTACCAGAAGGAGCTGATTGCAAAGTGAACATCAACTGCTTCTTCTGACCAAAACCCAGCATAAAAACTACCCAACTTTATCCCAGAGAATGTTCTTCTTGCATGAATCATGCAGTTGATTATCTGGAGCTTAATCAGCTGCAAGGCAATCAGACTCTCCACTCTCACCACAGGCAGGGCATGCATGTTAAAAATGCTGGGGAAAGTCGACACGTTAGTTGTTTAGCTCAGAGCTAAACAGCAAGCCTTATGAGCAAATGGCCCTCTGTTGGAATCTATGTGGCTTAATAGCTGCTGCTTTTGGTTAAGCAAATAATGTTATTCTGGAAGACTGCGTTAATACTGGATGCCTGTGCTAATCACCACACTGCACTTAGGCTCATTTCCACTGACACCGACAGAATGCTAGCAGGCATTCGGATCAGATGACACGCAACTCTGAAGGTAGTAAATAGAAATGCTGGCTTTGCACATGTCCTTGCGTGTGTGGATGTGTTTGTGCGGGGAGCAGATTCATGGACACAATACAGTTGGATGTAGATGAGAGCCAAGGCATGGAGAGGCGAGAGTAAAATCCAACACTATAAAAGAGTCTGAGATAAATAATCCAATTTATTCTTCCATGTAAAGCACTTTATGCAGAGTGCCATTAAACACTATACAGAGCGACAAAGACAGTGATGTACATGACCCGGGTATTGTGAGGCTTAATGGTTATAAAGGGCTTTGGTTGGAAGGTGTTAGGTAAATGCTAAATATTATTATTGTTGTATCGGAGGAAAAGGGGAAGCGATGGATGAAGATGGAGTGGAGGAAAAGGAGAACAAAGAAAACTGCAGCTGGTAAGTGGAGAAGCTGAAGCTGGCTTTTACAGTGAAAGGAGATTTCCTTGAAGCACAGAATAATTGAAGAAGCATTAATCTGCACCTACAGCAAACTGGGAGGATTTAAGGTGAGCTTGGGAGAGATGAAACAGCTCACTGGCTCCGAGGGATCCCGCAGCCTGCAAGTCAAGGGGATGGTGTGGAGAGGAGATCAAGCCAGTAAGAGCAGAGTGAGCAGGTGGGGGAGACGGCAGAGGTGAGGGCAAGAGGAATGGTGAGCAAGGCCTCAGAAGAATTTGTAACCCAGGAGGATAGACATGAATTGATATACATTCAGAGTTCTAGTCTATTCTGTTCTTCTATGTCTTCTTCACCGTAGTATCCGAGCACATTCCAGTAAAGCAGGGGTTCTCAAACGTTTTGAAAATATTTCAGGCTGTGATGATCCCCTCACCCCAAAAGTGACAATCCCTCCAGAGCATGCCAGGCTTACTTCTGTGCTGCTGCTGATGGCAGCACTGCCGTCAGAGCTGGGCACCTTGCCAGCAGCTGCTGCTCTCCAGCCACCCAGCTCTGAAGGCAGCGCAGAAGTAAGGGTGGCAAGACCATGGACAACAGCCTTGAGAAGCTCTTCTGGTTTGGGATCCCCAGTTTGAGAAACACTGCCATAGTGCATTAGGCAATGTGATGAACTTCCGTCACATGTGATTCGTTCTTTTTGTTGTCCTCTTCCCACGGAGAGAGGTGTGTGCAGTGGAGTGTTGCATTTTGGTAGGTTTGGGGGGGAGGTTTGGGGGTGGGAAGCCACTGAAGATATTGGAACATGGGGGTTGAGAGCCCAGAAAATATGGTGATGGGCCCTCTACATCTGTATAGAATAAATAATAAACAAATACAAGCCAATCCTTTGAGAGGCACTGATCACCTGTGATGGATGGGCGGGCATTATAGGTGCTAAGAATCTCTCAGGATTTGGCCTAAATAAGAGCATGGTGCCGCTGTCCGCGATGTGGGAGCAGCCTAATCACAGCACTCAGAACCCCATGATGATTAGGGAGCAGGGATCTGGGGAGTCTGGCAAAGAAGAAATTGCAATAGGAAGAATGGGAACTGATGACGGCATGAATGAACGTTTCAGAAGGAGCAGGGTGACGGCAAGAATGTGTCACAGTAATGACCCAGAAGTGGCAAGAAACAGCAGCTATGGCTGGAAAAGATGGTTTGGAAAATTACGATGATGTCCTACTTGCCCCTACGGTATCAAATTCCAAGGGGAATTCCGGCCTTTGGGGCAAAGTAAGTGAGTTAAGGCGAGTGAAACATGGAGTAAAGAGGACTTTCTTACCCAGAGGGAGTTGTTGTCTAATAGCTACAGCAGTGGGCATGGACTTGACATTGAGAATTCTATTTTTGTCTCTGCCAAGGCTGCATGACCTTTACTTCCTCTTCCATCTACCTCTCTCTCTCTGCCTGTCTCTCTCATATGACCCCCCATTCTCACAGTGTCTGAGCATGTTCCACTTATTTAAAAATAGAAGGAACAGTCTCTTTCTTCTATTCTTCCTGCAGGCTGGCAAAGCGTGATTAGTTGATAGTTTTATGGAGTGGGGAAGGGGAGAGGGAGAGCTTTGCAGGTGTGTTGTGTGCTTATGTGTGGGTGAAGACCCTTGCCTCACTTTGCCAATTTGTAAAATGGGTATATTATTAACTCTCTAATGCACACCATTTATTATTTGTGGACCTAAAAGCCCTGGCATGGGTAAGGCCCTTGCTGTTCTATGTTCTGTACAAACAGGGAACAAAAAGCTGATCCCTGCCTCAAATGTCTACACTGCAGCTGGGGAGGTGTCTCCCAGCCCCGGCAGACAGACTCAGATGAGCTTGGCTCGGCCTAGCACTAAAGACAGCAGCGTGGACACTGGGGTACTGGCAGAGCCACCCAAACTTGGCCCTGAGCTTGAGCAGAGCTAGCCCGAGTCTGTCTCCCCAGGCTGGGAGGCACACTCCGAGCTGCAGTGTAGACATACCCCAAAGAGCTTGCAGTGTAAGTCATAACCAGCTCACAGGGTTTAATAAGACCAGGAGAGATGGCAGAGGTGAGGTCAGAGAGATGCTGAGAGGCCTTGGAGCATTTGAAAACTAGAAGGACAGAAATTAATTGATTTACATTCTATTCTATTGTAATTAATGAATATCTGTAAAGTACTTTGAAATCATTGAATGAACAGTGCTACATATGTGCACAGTATTCTGTGACTCTTCAGTAATAAAATGTGGTATAGCCAGGAAAGAATCAATATGCACACACACGTGTGTGTAAAGGTGTATTCCACAACCCGTTGCACATCTAACTGTTGGTGCAACAGGTTATGGAAGGTACCCATATCCACAACAGGCTCTGGAGTACTTTACAATATATTGATTTCTCGCTGTTGGCGGTAAAGGGTTAGTGCAGACAGTGAAGAGCATGTTTAAGTTTATGAAGGAAATTGACTAAGTTGGAAGCCATAGGTGTGTCTGTAACAAAGAGCCTGTGAAGGCCAGGAGCACACCGTGTTCAGCTAAATAGACTTCAACATTCACTTTTTCATTTTAAAAAATGCAAACAGAAAATGCACTAAGGACAATACAAACCCTTGAAACTCCCGGCAAATGACAGCCCAGTGACTGTTTACTTTCTTCAGCCAGCTGGCATCCCCATGGGTTTGAAGGCTCTCACTATTCCGTCTGGGCACTTCCTTTGCGGTGGAACACACACTGAGCTGCACCCCGTGGGGACAAGGAGGGGAAGTGAGACAGAGACAGAGAGAGCGCAAGTAGGAGCATGCTACAATAGCAGCAGAGCAGCAGTTAAAGTGCCAGGGTTTCAAAGTGTGCTCGGAACAATAGACTTGCCCTTCGATTTGTTGGCATTGCATAGATCTTGTTTTGCTCTGTGTAAAGAGGTTCTAGATTTCATACAACACCCAAAGAATTAGTGAACTACAAACCACGACTGCTCAGAATAATTGCATGATTTCCTCTACAGGGAAGCAATGTTTATCTTCCGATTGAAACATCCAGGGCTTAGAAGCACAAGGCTAATTTTCAGGGTTAAAAACAAATTCTTTTTTCCCCTTTTATGAATTTAATGACTGGTCAGGGATTAGATCAAAGCAGGATGTGGATTTATGACTGTTTAGATGAAGCAGGCTGTATAACGGCTATACAATGAGTGGGGATGTTAGTATACACGTGGCCCAAGGACTATTCTTGGCTCTATTTGTATGGCTGGAACTATAGAACTCATACCTGTATCTAGTGGACACAAGTGTTTAATCAAAGTATAATTAAAGACTTTGGCCTTCTTGGGGTTTCTAATAAAGTCACTGCTGTTTGTGGGTAGCTGAGTGGCTAAGCAGTTAAACATTTGGGGTGACATCCTGGCTCCAGTGAAGTCAATGGGAGTTTTGCCATTGATTTCAGTGGGCCCAGGATTTCAGCCTTGGGCTTTCGAATGGTATTTAAAACTTAAGGGTGTATTTGCAGCTGCCAGCGTGAAAGGTGGCAGAGAAAAAAAAGCCACGGGGCTGAGGGCACAGGTCATGTTTGATGACTGAAGTAGCCTCATTTAGCAATGATTGAAGTATATCAGTTTGCTTCCAGACACATTCACTAGACTTTGCTATAGACCATCTAGGGCTCAAATCCTGCCATGCCGGGGATGTAGCTTCCCACACTTTGGCACTTGGCATGGTGTAGTTGCCTGGCTGTTTTGCTACCACTGCTAGAGTCCAGGGGCCTGAGGCCTCTGCCTGCTCCCCATGGAGGTGGTGCAGGCCTATAAATCCATGGAGTGGCAGATTGACTGGCCACACCAGCCAGGCTTCCAAATCATTCCTTTCTGTTCTGAAAGAGTCCCACGCTGGGGACGGCCAGCCTCTCCCCTGGGCAGCAGAAATGCTGTGTTTTGTTGTTAGGGTACATGCCAGGACTTCTTGCATTTGATACCATCGGGGCAAATACAACGGCAGGAGTGATGGCACTGTCATGGCATCTCTAGCCATCAGAGGAGCTACAAGCCAGGGTACTTACCTCCACTACATCCTCTTGAGGTTGAATCAGCTGACGTTTAATGTAAGCACTAGCCCACCCCCTACATTAGAGCTGAGAAGGTGCCATCTAAGCAGTATCAGAATCATACCAGGGCCAAGAACTTATCATGAAAGTTCCACTTACCACCCACCAGAGCCCTACTCCAATTGTAGCCAACTGGGAAATACAAAGCGTGAAATCCTGGTTCCATTGAACATAATGGGAGTTTTGCCGCGCGGGCAGCACGTCCCCAAAAGGTGAGGCCCCTTCCAAAGGGGAGGTGTAGGTATGGGAAATAAGATAGGAGCAGGCACCATGCTCCCAACTTGGATGCCTACGTACTAGTGATGGGCACATTGGAAACATCTCATGAAGACCGAGAGATACATGATAGGGCCCCCAGCTCTCATTGTCCAGCGCTTGTTGCTGGGAGTGGAATCACTGGGGTTTAGCACCTTAGCACTGGAAAGACATTATGGAACAGATGCTTGGTAATGAGTGATATAAAAGCTTAACATTTGCACACTTCCCTCTTGGCTCTGATGGGCTCTGCCCAGGGTGTGCCCCAGTCAGCAAGACAGTGGGCTTCTTGAAATATTTATTTTATGGCCCCCGTATCACAAACCAGACAGAGACTCTTGAAGTTGCTTGCTTGGCACGGGGGCTGCATGTTTCCCCTCCGATGTGTGACAAAGGTGTCAATGTAATTTATTTCCCTCTAGCTGTCAGGGAATTAGCTGGCAGACACATGCAGTGTCCCAGTGACTCAGGAGGTGGAGCGCTAGCCGGAAAGCTGTTTTTGATCATGTGATTTCTTTTCATGAGGATGGGCAAGGATGATCTGAGGTATTTTAAACAAGGGTTTACAACTACAACTAATTGGTCTCTATCACTTTAATATAACGAATATTACAACTTCCAACAAGGCAACATGGGCTGGTGGTTAGAGCACTTTGATGCCCTGCTCTGCTAGTCACTCAACGTGTGATGCTGCGCATGGGGGGCTGGGCTAGATGACCTCTCAAAGTCCCATCCAGCCCCCTAGGTCTCTGATTCTGTCTCAAGCTGGGCACTCGAAAATGGCAGCACCCAAAATTTTCAGGTTTTGAAAAAAACTGATTTTTTGGGGAAAACTGATCAATTTCAGCCCAACCCATTTTTTTCATTGCTGAAAACTGAAAAAAAAAAGGGGGGGGGTGTCAATGAAAACCCTCAACATTTAATGGAAAGTAGACGTTTCCTGTGGAAATGTTGGCTTTGAGGGAAAAAAGTCATTTTTGTCAACAATGTGTTTTTACTGACCAGCTCCAGTTCCCCAATTCTAACATACCTGATTGATGGGCAAGGAACATCTTTCTTCTAGCATCACAATCCCCACAGACAGATATTTCAGAAATAATTTAAACACATTAAAACTCACAGAATTTGCAAACAATCAGAAGAAAAACACTTGCTTGACTCCCATTGACCCTGAAGTCCTACGGCCAAAGCCCGGCCCCAGTGAAGTCAATAGCAAAACTCCCATTGATTCCAGTGGGGCCAGTATGTATTCTTGAGTCCATAAATAATATGATGCAAGTGGCACTGATTCAGATCCCCACCCCCCCTTCAAAAAGGGTATTTTAATTTCAGAACTGCCTGTTTGGTGGCTGTTCTCTTCTTTGCCAGCATAGCTCAGCTCACTTCTTCCTCTACAGAAGTAGCACAAGGACAAGTTAAAAACAAATTTCCTTTCTCATCAAATAAATTCCTTCTGGAGCCAATAAAACCATGAGCTCTGAGCTGATGCCCTATCTCGTGATCTGGTGGTTTGTTCTGGCTGGAGGAGGCAGCTTTGGAAAAGCCCAAACCCATTTCCTGCGGCACACACTGCAGTGTGTATCCTCATTTCAGTCCTGGAAATGCTTTGATGGATATTATTAGGTACGGGAAGCATTTGGAACTCACCTCTTCCGTAGAGGCCGACCAAATGATTCCAGGACGAAAGGGGCACATTGGAAGGGTCTGTGGATAGGGCACTAGGTTTTCCTATCCCCACATTGTGCCTGCTGCATGCATTTAGGGAACAGCTAAAACAGCCTTCAGACCCCCTTTGCTAGTGCCTTTAGCATCCAGTTCCCAATGTCCCTTCCTTTGTTTCTTGGGGCTTGTTACTGTGACTCATTCCGCCCCACATGCCGGATTTCAGCTCCTGGCTGGCCTGTTTCAAAATGGGAAGGCTGGAGGCGTAAAATGAAACTCATTCTGATAATAGTCCTGTTTAGCTGGGTTTCAAATACTCTGATACTAGGAGGAACGTTAAAACATCCTGCAGTGTGGTTTGCATTGGCTGCTCTTGCTGAATATTATTCCTCTCTCTTAACTGCTGAGTGGAGAGCCAAGAAGGAGCCTGGAGAGGTTGCTCCCTGTAGACTTCTATCCCTCTTTCCAAAACATTGTTCCAGTTCCACTTATGTGAATGTTATTCAGCAATTTCATCTCCAAAGCACTGCAAGTCACCAACATTAACTAATGGATCCTTGCAACATCTTTGCTGAGTTCTTGAGGTCTGTATCCTCATGCTTGTTTTCCAGATGGGGAAACTGAGACCGACAGGGCTAGTGACTTGCCGATTTGGTGTGGGGAAAATCCTGAGTCCCAGGCCTATGCTCAGACCACTAGGCAATGCCCTTCTCTTTTAAATCCATATTTACTGACCTTTTCATGAGCCTAGATTGTCCTGAATGCAGTTGCACCATAGTCAAATCTATTCAAGTGAGTGGAGAATCAGGCTTAGCATCTATTAAAACTGCAGCATATGGATTTCCAAATCACAGTGCATGAGTTCTGGCAAGGGAAGACTGCTTGGTCTGGCAGAGAGTGGAAAGATCTAACTGCTGAAGGTGACATGATATTGGAGGGGGGGCAATTCATTTCCGACTGTACATTTTAGTGCTTGGTTGCTTTAAGCTGAATTAGTTGACCAGCATGGGGGACCACCAGGGAAGGAGCTTGTTTTGTCTATTATCTTGTTGTGTCTTGTTCTAGTATTATGCCTGTGTAATAAAAGTCGGGAATCCCTCACATCACGTGTTGCGGTGTTTGAAACGTGTTGCCCCACCACCCAGTGCTCAACTTGCTCTAAATCAGTTCTTCACCGGTCAGTCAGACCACCCACCACCCGTAAACGTGAAAGAAACAAAACTTATAAGAAGAACAAATGTTTCTGTTTTTCGTGTTTTAAAAGAGATTAAAATTCTGGTCACTGCACTGCCCTCAAACTGGCCACTGCCCTCTTTCACCAACAGAAACCAGTCCAATAAAAGACACTACCTCACCCACCTGGTCTCTCTCAGTTTCTAGGCAGAATATGATCTGAGGCAGTAGAAGTGCCGAAGAAGCAGAATCTAGGCTCAGGCAAAGGGAGGCATAAACACAAGCATGGAGAACATTAAATATCACTACATCTTCAGCAATCCTGGAAATGTCTTCCTAACTAGAGGAGTCAAAGATTACCCAGAGTGCAGTATTCCTGCTCCCAAGGCTCCCTGATGTTCAAAGCCTGCGTCACTTTGGCTCCCATCTCCACTGAAGTTAATTGAAAACTCTTTCAGAGCAGGCTTATGAAGAGCAGGGGATGGGGCCACCAGATCTGTGTGCCACAAACAGTCCTCACAGGTGGGAGACACTCTTCATAATAGGGTTCCCTGTGGGTTGTGGTTTTCATTCTGTGTCGTCTTCAGGCTTTTGGGGCACTTGCTTGATTTGGTTCCAATGGGTGTTCTCTTCCTAAAGGGTTATTGTGCGGATTTCAGTTGTGATACTGAACATGGAGGTGGCCCCAGCCGAGAAGGGGAGAAGGTGCTGAATGTTGATGGTGCTTCTTGGTTCCCCCTTATTACGTGACTCTGGCCCATGGGCACAGAGGGCGACAATCATCGGATCCAGAACAGGCTCAACAACTGAGATTAAATAGTGGAAAATTCAAAAGGCAGCTGAGGAAGGAGCTTTGTGTTCCTAGGCCACGTTCTGCATGCTAGCGTTAGAGGCGCAGTAATGAAACCTAGGAATCGGTAAACAGAGATGTTGTGATAGTGATGGAAACAAGGCTGCCGGGGGAATGCAGAGAAAGGAGGGATGAGACTCAGAACAGACCTCATGTGCTTAATGCCTCAAACCCTCTGGGGATTGTGCCCCCTCGCCGTCATTCATTTAATGACTTTTTCAAGCTGGAGATCTTGCTCTGCCACTGTGCTTACAGCGGGTGTATCTGCATTGTTACGATGGGATGAATTTACTCCCTGAAGCTGTGGTTAGCCCATCCTAGAGGACACGGCCCCTCAGCTGGAAGATGACTGAGCTAGAGTTCGATCGTGGGTATACCATGGTTAATCCAGAGTCACACCACAGTGACTCTGGATTGATGCCAGGGTAGCCATCATCAGAATCTGGCATAGGTAATTCTAAAATGAAACTATTTACCAATATATGAAAAGGCTGTTCCCAAAATGAATGCGAAACAGGCCTTACTCATAAGATGTAGATCCAGGGGAAAGTCTGGCTCTGGATTATTATAAGGAAAAGTTCTGATGTCAGTTCTACAGAGTGGAAATCCATTGACTTCAGCTGAGTTATTCTGGATTACCACTGGTGTAGTAAGTGGGCTCAGAATCTGTGCCACAGTCTAGCCCTGACATTTGGATCCAGAGGGATGTGGCTCAGGCTAATCTAAATCAGGGAAAATGCTTCTGAGAGCAAACAGCAGCTTTACAGCAAGCCAAAGCAGAAGGTTTAAAATAGGGATTTTTTTTTGTTATTAATTATATTATTAGGATTTTGATTGTTATCTTTAGCTATAAGATAGAAAGGGAATGTAACAAGGATCTGAGCTCCTGGAAAGTGAGTTGGCATTATTTTGAACTTGGAGAGCTTTAAAAGCATTAATTCATTAAGCTTCACACTATCCTTGTGAGAAAGATAATGTTATTAATTCATTTTACAAATAGGGAAACTGAGGCACAGAGAGGCAAAATGACATGCCCAAGGCCACATCAGTGGCAGAGTCAGAAACAGGACACTGAGATTCCTGATACCCAGTCCCCTGTTCTAACCACTGGAGATCCTTGGTGGTGTGATCCTCAAGGGTCACGACCACCTTCCCTTTCGGTAGGGCTAGAGGAGAATAGGGGCCTCAATTTTTTTCTGCTACAGCACGAGATCGGGGTACGGTAATGTTTGAGAATTGCTGCACTGGATAATAGTCACAGAAGCTTGGTAATGTACCTGGTGAAACTATGGAGTAGCTTCCAATAGAGCTGGCTTGTACTGAGCTAACGCCATGCTTTAATGGTTTTGAAGGACACCTATGTACTCAAAATGCCCCCCCCTCCATGTTTAAACCAAACCATCTTGACCCCTAGATGAGCTTTAACCACTAACCCTTTTGGACCCTCCCTTAGGTTTGATGATGTGCTTCCATATTTAAATGGGCATGACTCACTCCAGGGTTTCTGCTCTTCTGTTGGGGAAAAAAAAAAAGATTAATCCCGGATGTTAAATCCCAGCTCATCACAAAGTGACCAGGACTTTCAAGGCTCTAGCCAGCTAAGGTGCTCTTCAGACACAGATTTTGACTCCACCTGTGATTTCAAAATACCCAAAAGTTGCTCCTTCTCGAGCTGGGTGAATTAACAGCATCCTCTCCTCCAGTCACTCTCCTGATTAACCATTTATCCCTGGAGGACATGACTTTTGAGAGGCTGAGGAAGAAAAAGATGACTGTCATATCAGCCCAGACCTTCTACCATGCACAAGTTTGGGACACATGGGTTTATCTCCTGAGACACTTTTGTAATCATCCCTCAGCATTTTCAGCTACTAGGCAGGGCACAACCCAGGGATGTGGTGGCTTTTACAGACATTTTCAAGAAGTTGTCAGGTTTTTGCACAGTGTGAGGAAGTTACAGGCCTTTTTATTTTTTTTCAGTCTCTGTTTTCCATGGGAAATTTCCCTCTGTATCACCACTGGCTCCAACCAGGCTGCAAAATGGTCTGGAAGGGTGTGAATTCCAGAACCCACCGAATCCAAAGACTGAGCATTATTGCCTTTGGAATCTCTCCTTTTGAATAACGAAACCGCGGTCAGATTATGGCATAAAGGGTAGCCTAGATCCTCCGCTGATGTAAACCAGCATAGCTCCGGTGACTTCAGTGGAGTGATGCTGATTTATGCAAGCTGAGGATCAGGCCTAGTACCTCCATTAAGAAACATACCCTACACTGCCACTGCACGTCTGATGTCCTTATCGGACCTGGAGAATACATGCTCTTGTTGGAAATGGAGGTCTCTGAGACCACGTTGTTACTTGACTCAATGAGATGGGGGTTTTCTTTGTATTAGCTCTGACTCCGAATATATTTCTTGAGGGCGCATATACTTCTTGTACTCCCCTCCCGCCCCCATCCCCTTCCCTATTTGGCCTGTTCAAACACATGGCTCTCTGGCTCTCTCTCTTCACAGCCGGAACGTCAATTTTCTGTCAAGCTTCTTCTCACCAAACCTGGCAGCTGTCAACAAGCCACTGTTTATTTGTTCAACAGGAACTGGGGGGAGCGGTGGGAGGGAGCTCAGTTTTGGGTGACTCATCTCCTCGTCAACAAAAACCCCAGGAGGAAGGCAGAGGAGGACTTCGTGGGATAAAGAGAATGAGCCTCACATCCGATGGAAAAGTCTGGGATAGCCGGGTCTAGCAGCTCCAGTTGCTAGGAAAGCAGAACCTCCTTCCACTGGACGGTCACCCCAGCCTGATCGGAAGGGCCTGATGGTGCCACAGATGGTGATAAATAAGAAATGCAGATTTGCTGGAAAAGCAAAGGAAGGTCATTGTTTTAAGGCCTGATCCAAAGGCCCTGGAGTCTTGCCATTGGCTCCCTTGGGCTTTGGCTCCAGAATGATTTTTAAAGTCTCCTCATTGAAAAGTTGCTACCACAAACACGTCACTCCAAGAAGCTTTTATGTAAACTTACAGAGATTTCTGAATTTGACCAAATGTTTCATGTTCATATTTTTCCATGATGGGAAAAGCTAGTTTTTAATCAGATGAAAAATACCCCTTTGTTTTTGCTAGTGGACATGATTTCATAGGCATCTTTTGTTTACACTGAAATCACCATGCATTCATTGTGCTAACAGGGCCCTGGTGACAAACTCCCCAAATTAGGGCACGTTAGTCTGCTCTGGGACAGCAAGAGTTCTAATGAGCTCGTTCTGACTTTGACATGTAATAGAGGGGCAAGGAAGGGTAAGGGGGCGTGTGTTTTGGACCTTTGCTTAGTCCCTGGGATCGTGCCAGCAACCCCAGCTGAAAGACAACTACCAGCTCCCTGAAAGAAAGGAAAGGAACCCCGGGCAGGAATTGAGATGATTTGTGTTCCATGCACAGAGAGTGTATGGAAATAAGAAAGGCCTTTATTCTAGATCAAGGGAAAACAATGGAAAAAGAAGGACCAAAAGTGAGGCCCAGCTTGACAAATCCCTGGCTGGGATGATTTAGTTGGTGTTGGTCCTGCTTTGAGCAGGGGATTGCACTAGATGACCTCCTGAGGTCTCTTCCAAACCTGATATCCTATGAAGTCTCCATAAAGAGGTGAGCCTTCTTAGTAAAAGGCTGGCCCCAAACTGGTAGCTGTCTCCGGTGACAGTACCTCCTAGAAATGTAAAGGTATAGCACATAGCCAGGATGGGCAGGGATGGTGTCCCTAGCCTCTGATTGCCAGAAGCTGGGAATGGATGACAGGGGATGGATCACTTGATGATTACCTGTTCTGTTCATTCCCTCTGGGGCACCTGGCATTGGCCACTGTCGGAAGACAGGATACTGGGCTAGATGGACCTCTGGTCTGCCCTAATATGGCCGTTCTTATGTTCTTATATGAAACAAAATGTAAAGAGCTACATACACCAAAGAGACCAGCTCCGGCGTAAAGGAATTAGATTATATGTCCTCTGTCCAGCTTCTCCCAGGAAAACGAGTCTCTTTAAACCTCCTCTAGTTTGTTTTGTAAGTGAAAAAGCACGTGCTCTGTTTAAGATTTGCTAACTATCCCCTGCACGTTAAGGCCTTTTTATTTCCTGTCATGGCTGAATCCAGGAGATGTGAAAGGGCTGGCTGCTGACTGCATGCAACGGTGCCCCTTGCATCCCTCACTCCTTCCTTTCCTGTTGCTTTCTAAAAGGATTCTCTCTTCTCACCCACATGGAGCTTGGCCAGACATCATCACCTAAGCCATCGCCTCTTCTGATTGGCTTATCTGCAAATAACTTGCATTCCTCTCTCAAAGAGCCGATGACATGGGCTTGGGGCCTCACCATCTCCCAAATTAATTAAGGCTTTTCCCCCTACTGAAGCCAATCTCCTTTACTTGGTATTTTCCTAAACCATTGGAAAATATTGTTCTTCTAGGAGGCAGAGCCCACAACCTGTTCCGTCCCCCCCCTGCTTGGCTTCACCTCCGGGGGTAAGCAGGCCCTTTGCATGCCTCTATTGAGAACAGCAGGCCACCCAGCTTCAAACATGCAGGCCTGAGAAGAAAAGCCCCCTGGATAATGCCACCATTAGCTCTGATTCTGTTTCAGTGGGGATGGGCCCCAGTCAAGCAGGAGATCCTAGTGACCCCAGCGTCAAAGGTGTGTGATAGCTGGGAATTGCAAGTGACTTCTGTGACTCTAGCCCGTCTGGAATTTCACTGTAACTCTCACTCTTCCCCTTTCTGATGGTGTCAGCACATGGCCCTGTGCAGAGAAATGTGTGGGTGCTCTGTCTGCAGCAAGGCCAGACTCCAGGGTGCGCGTCGCTGCCTGAGTCGGTAATTAAAAGCGTTAACTGGTCCAGGTGTGTGTGCGCGTGTGACCTTTCACCCTCCTTTTCCTTCTGCGCCCTGGTCCCTGTCCTCCTCTCCCCTTTCATTTTAGGCCACTAGGCCAATACCCCTACTAGGGCACTGCCTGATTTGACAGTCATCAGGTTCCCCTGCATGGTACGTTGTTCGGTGGTAGAGAATTTGGATGGTCCAGTGAACGGCTGGCTGCTGCTGCGATTAACGTCATCGTTCCTTCTGCCGATGGCACGAAGCAGGGGATGGAACGATGCTCTGACGTCTCTTTCAGACGTATCCCAAGGGTGGGTGGGTGACTTGAAAGATGGTGACCCTTGGAATCCTGGCAGCCTGTACATCGAGAAGTTATTTGGGGGGAAGCCATGGACAGCTGTGAAGCTTTGTCCTTGCCAAACATTTCCAGAGAAGCAGATGATCTGGAGCTTGAACTCTCTGAGAAGACAAGTGGAGCTGGAGCAAAGTACTTTCATGCGCCTTTGTGTATATGGAGTGATGGCAGAGTCAGAGAGACAGACAGCCGCTCTCACGGTGGCAACTCAGCCTAGGCATGAGGGTCTAATGAAGTAAGAGAAATGACATGATGACAACGTGTACTGTACAAAACAAACAGCAGACCTGGTTCTTGGCATCAACTTTTTAATTCCTAAACATGCTACTGTGGGTTTGCATTTGTATTTAGGGCTCGTGAAGGGTGCCAGCAGGGCTGACAGTCCTGGGGACTGACGGCCACCTCTCGCCCCAGACTAGGGCATTTTATACTTCTGGGGTCTGACTGTCCCCAGAGTTACACCCCAGCATCTCCAGGCGCGGCTGCGGCGAATCAGTCCCCAGAAAGTGTGTTTCATCCCAAGAATCCCAGAGCATTTTGCAAATGTTTAAAGAATTAAGCATCACAACAGCCCACAAGACAGGTTAGGCTTCTTCACTACACGAGATATGGGGAGCTGAGGCAGAGAACTGTTAAGTGACTTGCACAGCATCATATAGCAAGACTGTGGCAGAGCTGGCAATAGACCCTAGATGTCCTGACTCTCAGGCCTATCTGTTCACTGCACAACCCCCTTCTCTTTCCCAACACAACACAGGCCGTGGCATTGCAGTCTCTGACAATGGACTTCAAACCTGACTTGAAGGGACTGTCATTAGGGGGCTAGGAGGTGCTCAGCCTTCCTGGCCCCATTCGTTCAGTGCTGGGCCTCTCTCCCGACACTGACACAGAGCTGACAGTTGTGATGGGGATTTCCAAAGTGATCTACCAACACCCACCAATGAACCCTCAGGAGGCAGGGAGGGAAAAATCGTGAGCCTAATTTCAGTGATGGGGGCCCAGGGCCCAATTGTGACCTCTCCCTGATGTAAATCAGGAGTAACGCCCCTGAAGTCAGGATGACACTGGTGTAAATAGCTAGACGCGAGCTCAGCATCGGGCCTGTGTTAAGTGATTTGCCCAAATCAGTGGTGAAGATGGGATAAAAATATCGGGGTTCCCCACCCTGTGCTCGGTTTTCCCACACTCATTTTGCACATCCAGTCTGCACTAGATGTCACTCAGTTTACACAGCCACTGAATGCCAAATTGGGGCGAGTTGCGCACCTCTATCATCTGCCCCGTTTTTTTGGCCAGCTTCTATCCAGCATGTAACTCGCACGGCCATTGACTTCACTGCTCTCATTGGCCTCGGGATTCTCACGGCAGTTGTGCCTGCTTGATTCAGGGCTGAATTGGGCTTTAAGACCAGTCCCCTTGGTTCTTGGGGCTTCAACTAGTTCACCAGGAAAGCAGAAGGGAAACAGCAGCCCGTAAGTAGCTTTGCTCATCCCTTTCAGAATCCCCATGGCCACGTTCTGAGCCGCTGGCACCCAGGGGCTCTCCTTCCCTGCTCTCCTTTAGCACGGAGCCACGAGGACCCAGCAGAGCCCGAGGGGCTGTGCGCATCTCGGCCTCGCCATGCAAGCTGCCCGTTCTGCAGAAGGAAGGGTCTGGCTGGCTAACTGAAGTCCGCAGGTGATTGCTGTGCTTCTGGTAACACCGGCAGGTGGCAGACTAGCAGGAGAAGCAGGTGGCCGGGGGATAACCAGAAGCGGAGCGGATCACAGTTCAGAAGGGTTAGCGGCAGCCCTTGCTGCAACCTCTGGGTAGTGAGCAGAGCAGAAGGTTTGAGGCAGCTGTTGCTGCCACCCCAGGTCTTGCTCCGGGCGCCTGTCGCTGCTGCTTCTGCCCTTATTGCATCGGTCTCTGCCCATGTCACTGCCCTGGGCGCGTCTGCCATGATTACAGGGTCCTGCCACAGTTCCAGAAGAGGCTGCTGCTGCCCTTTGCTCTGCCCCTGGAGTTCAGTGAAGCCGTGGTGGGCACGTGCACGCAGGGGCCAACCCTCCGCTCCTTCACCTCGCTTTGCCGTGATTTGGTGGGCGCCAGTTATACTTACGCCCAAAGTCGCGGGTTCAACAGCCTTCCTCCAACAATAATACTCGCCAGCGTCTCCGCTGAGCTGTAACACAGCTCTGCGTTCCTCTGGGCCTTTCTCTGGGTCAGCTCCCTTCCCGCCTCAGCCCTGAGGTATCCGTGGCCTGAGTGAGGGGAGTTAGCAGGGAAGGGGCACAGTGTCCAAATTTCCTCTCTTCTCTGCCCTGGTACACGGGCTGGGTGTTCTCCTAAGGCAGCTTCACCGGCCCCACCTGCATTGTGCTCGTCGGGAAAGGGAATGAAAGTGCTCCGGCTAAAAGGGGGGTTCAAAAGCAGGGCAAGGCAAACTTGGCTGATGTTTTGGCTTCCCACGAGAAATTCTTTGCCCTGCTCTGCTACTGGGGGGGAATGTAAAGACTGGAAGAAGATCCAGAGCCCTCCACTTCACCGCTCCTGCCTCTGCTTTTTCCTTCTGGGTGGTCCTGTGAACCCCCCATCCCCCACCTCTTTATTCCAACCATCTCACAGACTCTATTTCTCTCCCTCTAGCTGCGGGGGATGGCGCTGGCTGTAACTCCATCCAGGGGCTGTCAATACCATCCAGAGGGAGTCGACAGAGCAATGCAAGGTGCTCTCTGCCCCCAGGGCTGAACACGCAGCCTCCTCTGCTCACTGTTAAGTCTCTGATTTCCTACATGGCAGGGTAAATGTGCCTTCCCTAGCCCACAGTGCTGGCCCCATCCCCGTGCGTTCTCACCCCTGAACCCAAAAACGCAGGCGACGGGGTTGACCTACGCAAACCAAAATCAGAAAGGAAGTTCACCGACGCCCCTGCAAAGTGACCCTTCCCCCCCATTTCACACAGCTCTGCCCAACGCTGGGAGCCTGGGAAGTCATAGACTGGGGCTGGATTCAAACTCAGATCCCCATTTGGAAGGAGAACAGAGCACACCCAGATGAACCCAGTTCCAGCTTTACAGAATGGCCCTAGTGTTAATGGCCTTCCTGCTGCAAATGGGGGAATTTCATAGGGAGTTAGAAAAGGAGAAAAGGCCACATTTACAGAAAGCTTGTTTGAATCATGTGTCACACACCACTGTAAATAAATACCACAATGAAGCCCACTGAAATACCATGGGTAGTAGAAAAGGCTTGCTAATTAAATGCAGTATAAACGTGCCTGTTTACTGTCATGTAGAGATGTGGGAGGACACTAAAGACAACGAGCCGTGTGTGTGTAATACGATTGACAATAGTAACATCTTAAAGATCTTAAAATACATTGCAGACATAAGTTAAGCTTCTCAAGCTAGCTATTATAAGCCACGTTGTACTGGTAGGGAAACTGAGTTACTGAGCAGTTAAATGATCTGCCCAAGGAGACACACAGAGTCACCCGTCTGCAGTTCAATCACTAGACCACATAGAACACCTGCAAAACAGAAAAGAAAGGCAAGTTTTTCCTCTAGGCTCCTGCTGCCTTTGAAGTCAATGGAAAGACTTCCTGATTTCAATGTACTCTAGATCAGGCCCCTGGGTGAGCTCTGTAGGAGACAAATATTAAATGTTATATTCAGAAAACAGCACTGGGAATGAATCATCACACAGTTGAATATCAGTGCTCATGATATTGGTACGACCTCTGTTGAAAAACATGGAGACATTCTTCATCTATCTGTTCCATTGATTCCTAGGCCAGAAGGGCCCATTGTGATCATCTAGTCTGACCTCCTGTATAACACAGGCCAGAGAATTGTTCAATTAAATCAAAGGACCCACTCCTGCAAACCCTTCCATGCCTATTGGGCTACTGAGCTCCAGGGCACCATCCTCAGGGGTGAGGACTGCTCAGGGGAGGAAGGGTTTGTCAACAGCGCCTAGGCCGACAAGGCCTAGGCCTAGGGCGGCAAATTTGCAGGGGCGGCAAATTTATAACAGCAGCCAGAAGCTGCTTCCCCCAGGGCCGGTTCGCGCCCTCTGCCCCTGGCCCTGCCCCAACTCCACCCCTTCCCCACCCCCATTCCCTGCCCCCTCCCTGCCCCTATTGGTCCCCTTCCCCAAATCCACGCCCCGGCCCTGCCTCCTCTCCTGAGCGTGCCACGTTCCCCCCTCCTTCGCGAAGCTGTTTCGCGCATAAGCACTGCAGGGAGCAGGGAGAAGCAGGACCTGGCAGCGCGCTCAGGGGAGGAGGCGGAGTGGAGGTGAGCTGGGGCGGGGAGCTGCTGGCGGGGGGCGGCAATTATTTCTGGGCCTAGGGGCGGCAAAATCATTAATCCGCCACTGTTTGTCAGATGAGGCTGTGTGTAATTCTATAAAATATATTTAAACTCACACAACTGGCCACATCCTGGTACCAGTTCAACTCAGTGGTAGAACACAATATATAATAATTAGAGCGAAGTATGTCAGCTGTATATTGTGCCGCTCCAGACCTTTTAAAGAGTCATGGCATTTATCAGCTCGATTGCAGCTGAAATATGTTTGAATCAGTGCTGTCTGACGTAAGTGCACGCCACTCTGTCTTCACATGTACGAGTTGGTTTAAGAAGTGTTCTGGGTCGCCTTGAAAGCTTGTCTCTTTTGCCAGCTGAACTTGGTCCCATAAAAGCCATTACCTCACCCACCTTCTCACTCCCTCTCTATACACACATATGGCCCTGATCCTGCCACTTGCTGCACATGGACAGAGCCCTGCACCTGTACAGAGCCCTACTGACTTCTGTGGGACTCCATATGGGAACAGGGGGTCCATCTGCCTGCAGTCAGCAGGATTGAGGTTTATTATTACATGCATTTATAAGATGCCCATCACCGTAGCACAGTGTCTGTATCAGTTTATCCAACACTTACTCGCATGAGTAATACTTACTCACCACCAGACCCATTGACATTACTGAGTTTTACTTAAAGAAGACAACTTGCTTGCATGACAGTTCCAGAGCAGGCTGGCTGTCTCTATGTAGAAGCTGATCTTCTTCAGTAAGTACTCTTGTTTAGTGTCTGTTCCTTTAACATGGAAGCCACAGGAGAGAGTAATTAGTAAAAGCCACGGCCCCGAGCACACGGTGTACACAGCAGACATTGATTTCGATGGCCTTTGCCTTGGTGGGATCCCCCATTATTATTAGCATCATAATTATTTGCGTCATGGTAGTGCATAGACATGGACCACGACCCCATTGTGCTCAAACTGTGCAACCCCAGACCGAAAAGATGGTCTTCTCTGGGATTCTGCATCTGCTGAAATTCCAGGTTCCTGCGGTTACCTCCGCGGTCTAGTTTTCATTCTGGGAAAAACCCAAACCCCGTCTCCAACACGCCAGTCCAGCGAGGCAGAATGGAAGCAGGTGTCGGTGCAAACCCAAAAGGCTGCTTGGCATGAAAAAAGAACCTTCCAACGACCCTCTCTTTTCTGACCCTGGCACAAGTCGAACAGACATTGCCTTAAGAAAAAAAAAAAAAGAGAAAGTTTGAATCTTGAAGATAGCTTCCGTCTGGAAGGAATAATGTTGCAAGCGGCCTTTCTTTTCAACAGCTGGCCAAGGGAGGGACAGATCTAATGGCAGAATCAGTCACGTAAACATGAAAGGGGGGCTGCTGTTCCAAATCGTGCAGCCCTAGACTGTTGCAAACAGATGAGGTTGAAACTTCACCCTAAGCATGTATAAGGACATTAAGCTCTTGGAACTAAAGGATAATTTGAAAAGTATTTTTCTTAATACTGGCATTAGGTTTCCTCAGCTTTACAGTTGGTAAAGAGAAAAAGAATGTCCTTACTAAGGGAAAGAAGGTGAAAACTGAAACTTGGAGGAATTAGCCTGTGGTGGATTCATTTATGTGGATTCCCTTTTTTGCTCGGTGACTGGGATCACGCCTGGGATGATGTGAAATGAGCATTATGGCATTACTGGAGACCTGGGGCCCACTCCCGCTCCCAGTGAAGGCCCTGGTGAAAGACCCATTGAGTGCAATGGGACCTGCTGGGTGCACAGCACGTTTGAAAACCAAGCATCTTTGGACTTGACTTCACACAGAAGTTGCACTAGTTTAACTAGTTTTGAAACTAGATTTAAATTAAAACAGCACAAACCCTGCGTAGACATGCTGACTTCAGTTAAGAGGGATAAGTAATAATTGTGGCTCATTTTAGTTTAGTGAAAAGCTGTTCCTAATTGTTTGAAGCTAAATCAATATAAGCCAGGTTTAAACTGATTGAAGGGTGTTTGCCCAACATAGTACAAGTTACATGGGTGCATCTTAGCATGTGGACAAACCCTTACTGAGGTGCCTATGTATGGACTGAGGAGCTTCACTTTAGACCCCCACTTTTGAAACCCATACAACATCCCGGGATGAGCTAGATGGATAGTATTAATCCTCATTGGGCAAACTGGAGCCCAGGGAGAGGAAGTGTCTTGCCCACAGAGCTAATCACCAGAAGTGGGAGGAGCAGAAACCAGGAAGCCAATGCATTTTTGCTTTTAAAAAAGTGTTTAGTTGGACTTGGGAATGCTATAGGAAAAGCTGTAGCAATGGGAATAAAAATCCATTAGTTTTTAAACCAAAGGCCAAATAGAGTTAGGCTATTAC
Organism: Lepidochelys kempii; assembly: GCF_965140285.1. NCBI lineage: Eukaryota > Metazoa > Chordata > Testudines > Cheloniidae > Lepidochelys > Lepidochelys kempii. The sequence continues at coordinate 16,462,207 of NC_136394.1, read as the reverse complement.
ATTTCAACCTTCCTCGATGGCAACTTTCCTCCATGCCATCTCCAGCCAGTGGTCTCAGTTCTGACCTACAAGGATTGGGTCTCTTTAAAGAAGTGAGATCAGTCACTCTCTATCATCAGCTGGTCCTCGGCCTCCAATATACAGAGACAGGCAATCAAACTGAACCGATGCAAGTAGGGAGTGGTGTTTTCATGATGCGGATTCCTCTTTTCTGGGGGCCAGTTCTGAGATCTCCAAACTCATTTCACTTAGAGCCTCAGGCTGTAAACCACCCAGTCCATATTCCACTGGCTATCAATGAGATACAGATAAAAGAAAGGGTTTCTCACAGAGCGTCAACTAAAGCCAGGAACCACAGGTTGAATTCTTTCACAGCGTACACGAGTGAAGGTGGGTTCCAATTTGCGCTGCTGTTGGGTAGAAACGCTTGGTAACCCTAGAAAGACTAGTCACTGTTACCACAGATATACTAGTCTGAAGCCGCATTAATTAAATAATCAGTCTGTCTGCAAGCTGGCGATGGAGGGCTCGTGCTGAGGTCCTGCGGCATTTGGAGTCTCTTCTTGTGTCTAACGCAACGTAAGCATTTTGTACACAGTATGCAAGGGCATGAAGCCTAGTAATATATGGATGCTTGGAATTCACGCTCATGTCAATGGTACTAAGCTAATTGGAAAAACAATCGGATGTAGTGAGTGATCTTGCTGGCTCAGAATTCTCTATTCAAACCGTAACATTTCTCTGTTCCACCGTTGAGGCTTCTCTGGCCAGTGCTTCTGTGCTACCCACCAGACGGGTTGCGGTGTCACTAGGGTTTGTGAATGACAGTGACTAGGGATCGACAGTGACTGGGTTAGGAATCGAGGGTGGAAACATAAAGGTAATCGGTCACACTCGCTGCTGGTGCAAAGGGAGGCAGCACCACTGCCTTCAATGGAGTTTTACCTATTTACCCCAGCAGAGGATTTGGTCCAACAGATGATGAGTCAAAGCTCTCTGGCAGAAAGTAGAAGGTTGCTTTTCGCCCTGTGAACGGAATTTCAGTCTTTTGGGTTCTGCTCCTTAACCTTGTTCCCTGCAATATTTAGACAAGTTACAAATGGGGTGTTAAAAACCAGCCTTTTCATTTTTGATCAAGTCCTCGCATTCTCATTTCCTTAATTACACACAAAAAGACAAAGATCCCGCAGCGATTGCCATGAACACGACACCAGCTTGCTCTCATGTAACATTAATGAATTGGAAGAAGTTTACAAGGGGTTGGGGCGGGGTGGGGCTGTTTGTCCGATCAGGACTGACCACATCCTATTATTATATGTGGGCCAGAACATCAGCACAAGTAAAGTGGCATAGCACCAATGAAGTCAAGCTGAGGCTCTGGAGTTACGTCGATTTACAGCAGCTGAGGATCTGGCCCATGGTTTATTATTTGGGCTTTCAGTTAATATTTCCTTTCCTGCAATAAGGAGTGTGGTATTTGAACAGCCCACCTGAATCCGAAGCCCAGCTCAAACATGTCCAAGTTCACGGGCAAACAGCTACTGCCTGATGGCGGAGGTGCACCATTGTCTATCTCTCTGTCCATTGTTGCAGGTCTTGCAGACCCCTCAGAAGGGCCCAGTGCTCCGGGATCTGCACTTGCTTCTAATCTAACCTTTCTCTCTCCTCCCCTCTGGGAAGCCAGGCACGCTGCTAACCTGAGAGATCCTGAGTGCAGGAAGTTGATAAGTTGTTAATTTGCTAAGCTCCTGACCAATAGCGGGAAGGATCAGAAGAGCCAATGGCCCTCTGTCCCCTTGCGAAATGTATGTGAGAATGGAGGCAGGAAAATTAGCCACAATATGGCTTTTTGTGATCACAGAGAAATTGCAAAAGGAAGGAAAATGAAAAAAGATTCCATTTTCCTTTCTCTCCCCTTCCACGCGATGCTGGAAAAGCTCAGGAAATGCTCAGCCATCAGGAACAATGTGAAAAAACGCCATATCATTTTCCCTGGTGAACCTGGCTAGATCCCAAGCAGGGTTCGTAATGCTCCAAAGGGAACAGGAATCAGACGTGCCCTGCATGAGGAGTTTCATTCTCTTTTCTTTTCTTTTTTTAAACACACTTATCTCTGGGCTGCCCTAATGGGTCGTTCTGTGTTTCTCCTGGCCAAGAGATCCAGCTTAGAGAGAGCTTCCCAAAAGGAACCTCTGAGAATCGCTCCCATTGGCATCCAAGGCCTTTTCGGCACCAGGGATTTCAGCCCTTGGGGTCAGGGCAGCGGTGCAAAGCCCTTGCGTCACCCTGGCCAGCTGTGATTTGCACAGAGGGGGCTGATCCTCTGCTTGAAATCAGCAGACCCTTCTGCCCTTCCCCAGTGCAGACCAGAGTTAAGTATTGGATTTGTCTAAACAGCCTCCCTTCACCCGCCCCTTCACAAAGAAGCTGTGTTGCAAAGAGACTCCCCCTGCTTCCCAGGAGCCCCACAACTGCAGCTATGCACAGGCATATTCCTCACACCCTCCCTGTCATTCTTCACTGCGGGGGCTGCCCTTTCATAGGAGCTACAGCCTCCAATCCACGCTCAGATAATGGGAAGGCCCTGGCAGCTTCATCTGCATAAGGCCAGAGTGAAACCTCACTCAGGAAGGGCTCCAGGACATGACCCTGCAGATTTGAATCACGGTCGTTTGCAAATGACTGCCAGCTTCTTTTTGGAGCACTGTTATGTCATGGCACTTTGCTCTCTGATATTGCCTGGGTCACCAATGCCCTTTCTCCTAGAAATCCCATTTTCATTGCAAATGAACAGGTCAATTTTAGTGATCTTAGCTGCTGATCTTTGCCAGCAGTTTTCTGCTAAGGAGTGACTGACTAGTGAGGCAGCGTGGTTTTCCTCTAGAAAGGGAAATGAAAGGGGAGGTGAGAGAACACTTTTCAGGTCTCAAGCCAGGACAACGGAAATGCAGACGATCACAGTGGTTCCTTCTGGCCTTAAGACCGCTGACTCTATCAGGAAACCAGCTTTCACATTGCAGCAATTGCATCTTGTCTTTCACGCTTTCCTTTCCAGAGTAGAAAGGGTAGATGGAGCTTTTGCACAGGTGAAGTCCCTCCCTGGGGTGGCCTTTCTGGCCTCCATGAAAATAACCATAAAGGATCTGACCCTAGGTGTCTGTATGAACATTACAAATGTTCACTCCAAGTTCCATGGGATAACGAACCTCACAAGCTGATTGCCTGCGAGGGTCAGGAGGGAATTATTTTTACATCTGTGATAAAGCACTGCATGATTGATTAAGGTGCACTCTGGGCTGTTTTGGGGTCCACTGAAACATGAGGTATAGACCAACTGCCAGTGGCAAGACATAGGATTAGCCAAACTGGGTTGTCCCACGGACCAATATATTCCTATTTAGTTTTTACTTGATAATTAAACAGCAGCAAATGGCAACTCTGTGGAGTGATTTGCTAGTATATTAGGCTGACACCCCACCTTGTCCTTTGAGCCTCTCTGATCGCATCCACTAAACATGCTGCAGTCCAGGTGACAGGGGGCTGGGGAACCCCTCAGGATCACCTACGTGCTGCAGAAACTTGTGGCTAGTTCCGCAGGGGGAACATTTCCCCTTGAATCTGTCCTGAGCCGTGGCTGTGATTCGGAATTGGAAATCTGATGGCGAGGAATATTCTGCAGCATGTGCTTACAACTTATACTCCAGCAAATACTCCTGTAAGCCTGATCACTGGGCTAGTCACAGAAATCAGACAAAACCAGAACATGAACAGGGGCAAAATGTATTCATTTAATCCCCCCAATGACAGCTAGGAAATTGTTATTTGCCCTGCTTGGCTAGCTCTACTTCTGACCACTTGTGCTCATTAAAGATCCCATGACACTTCTGGGATGCAGAGTGGGGTTAACCCCAGTGCTGTGGTCAAATTCCAACTTGAATAATTACATTCTGCCTATGTAAAGTCCTTCTCCTGTTTCAGCTGGATACCGTATTCTTCCCGGGCTCTTCTAAGCTATTGCTTAATGCTGCCATGCACTGGTGACTGACTGCCGCATCTCACCTCACTGGTGCCAGTATTTCAACGGCAGAGGAAATGGTCCCTGGGTATAGTTTGTGTATCAGCTTGGGATCCTTGATGGTGAAAGTCACCAGCCATAGAAACATTGGCCAACATTCTCAAACATGAGTCTCTACCGCCAAGCTCCTACAGAAACACTAGGACAGCTAAGGTGAAGTGGCCTGACCCTCAAAAGCATTGAGCATCTACCGCTCCCCCAACAGTCACTGTCAACAAGTTTATTGACTCTTTCAAGCCTAATCATGATTTTCTGTTTCATCATCTCATCACTGCTTGGAAGAATGGACCGGTAGTGAGGGCACTGCATTGAAACTTAGGGGATCTGTGTTCCTGTGGGGCCGCAGGCAAGTTACTTAAACTCTGTGTGCCTCAGTTCCCCATCTGTATAATGGGATAATAACATTTCCTGTCTCCAGCAGTTTGTCCTGTCTATTTAGAATGTAAGAGCTTTTTGGGGTAGGGGCTGTGGTTACTCTGTGTATGTACAGCGCCTAGCACAGTGGGGCCCTGGTATCAATCAGGGAGATTAATTGACTTGCCCAAGCCCATTGCCAGTCCCAAGCATTCAAAAATCATGAGTTGGGCCCTGAAACATCATGAGACTAGCTTAAAATTATAAAGTGTGAAAGACAGTAATGTGGGAGTTCCTTATATTTGCTTTCTGGCTTTTGAGCTTTTATGCTGTGCTCAGGTCACAGTTTCAACCTTTTCTCCCCAGCACAGAGGGTTAAAAATTACTAAAAAAAAAGCTGTGAGTCTTACAGAGTCACATGACTCCAGGAGCTGGGGCTTTAAGAAAAACACCACAAGTGCAGGAGCTGGCAACTTCCTGGAAGCTTGTGGCAAGAATCGAATCCAGAGCTCCTGAGACCCAGGCCAGTGCCGTAGCCCCTCTTTCCTTCAAGATGTGAAACATCCTCTGATGTCAATGAAAGTAGAAAACTTATGACCTGAGTCCCCACTGCCTGGCATCTTGTGTGGCCATCTGCACCCGTGCACAAAAAATGCCATGTGGGCGTCAAATGTTACCATTGGGATGAGTGAGTGGAGAGTTCTGATGTGGCAGCATTTTACAGCCACTTTTGCACAGACATAGAGGACTACACAAGACAGTGGAGACTCTGGTTCAGAGCCAAAAGGTATCCAAGGGCAGAGTCGGCCTCCCTGTCTTCCTACAGGACGTCATCTCTCTCCACAAGCATATTTGCAAATGTTACGTTTCCCCAAATAGATCTCTTTCTGGGAATCTCTCGCGATCACAGGGAGGATATGCGGGTTGGCATTTGGTGAACAGAGCGGTTTGCATGCTTCCATTGTTTCCCTGAGGTGGCTATTAATAGTAAGAGCCTACAGTAACAATATCTGATATTTATACAGCACCTTCTGCCCCAAGGGAACCCAGAGCACTTTGCAAAAGCCTAAACCTGTGCCCAGTGTGTACATCAGGCCTAGGCAATCATTCAAAGATAGGAAGAGAAGATGAATTCTCTATCCAGCTGAGCTGGCTTTGCTGTAAACGGACTGGAAGTCTCAAGGAGGGATGGGGCTTGGCAAGGCGTAGGGAAGGGAAGCATCCTGTCTAAAGGCTTGATCCTGGCCACACCACAAGGGGACGCAGGGTGCCCTGAGCGCAGCCAGTCACAGTTGCTTCCCTGAGAGCAAGGCCTGCCCTGAGCACAAGGACTGAAGGGAGGCAGGCAGGAAGTGGCACTATCTCATCAGTACAGCAGGGGAGCACACCCCACTGCTGCTCTTTCAAGGGGTGTAGCAGTGGGTACATCTCCTTCTTGCATCTGAAGCACAGCGCCGCCCGGAGCTCGCACTCAGGCACTGCAGATCTGCACCCTGCACAAGAGCCCGTGCCTGAAAGGCCCGACCGAGCCCTTAAAAAAACAAAGCTCCAGTTCTCTCTAGATTCCGGGGCTGAATCATCCATCCCCAGAACCAACCCGCTCCACACGATGAATTCAGCTACTTGTGGCTCAGAAGAGGCAGAGAAGGCAAACACGACGTTCACTGAAAAATAAAGATGAGCCTGAGCCAGGAAGTTTCGATCCGTAGCCAAACTTTGTCCAGGTTCCAGTACAGGCCCCTCGCTACCTAAGATGTAACAATCCGTGTGGTAAGAAAGATAATGCGTTGTACCTCCACATTCTGTTCTACTGCTGTTTTAACGTAAATCCCCATCCTTCAGGGCCTTGATATTCAGCTGTAACATTTGGTCTGGAATGAAATGGACCAGACCTGGTCCCAGCGTACTTTGTTTTCCAGCATTTGAAAATAATAGATAAGAATGCATTGTCCTTCTCGAGAGCACTGACTCTGCAAAGACCTTGCCAGACACTGAGGCCCTGATCCTGAAAAGAATTACACACATGCTTAACTTTACACATTCTGAATAGTCCCAAAGGGAATGCAAAGTTAAAACTGTTTGCAGGATCGAGCACTACATATAGGAACTAGGGCTGTCAAGCGATTAAAAAAATTAATCGAGATTAATTGCGCGGTTAAAAAAATTAATTGTGATTAATCATGTGATTCATCGCTTTGTTAAACAATAATGGAATACCATTTATTTAAATATCTTTGGATGTTTTCTACATTTTCAAATATATTGATTTCAGTTACAACACAGAATACAAAGTATACAGTGCTCACTTTATATTTATTTTTATTACCGATAGTTGCACTGTAAAAAACAAAAGAAAAAGTATTTTTCAAGTCACCTCATACAAGTGGTCTAGTGCAATCTCTTTATCATGAAAGTTGAACTTACAAATGTAGAATTATGTACAAAAAATAACTGCGTTGAAAAATAAAACAATGTAAAACTTTAGAGCCTAGATGTCCACTCAGCCCTACTTCAGCCAGTGGCTCAGACGAACAAACTTGGTTACAGTTTGCAGGAGATAATGCTGCCTGCTTCTTGTTTACAATGTCACCTGAAAGCGAGAACAGGTGTTTGCATGGCACTTTTGTAGCCAGCGTCGCAAGATAGGCTAAAGATTCATATGTCCCTTCATGCTTCAACCACCATTCCAGAGGTTTAAGAATCTGAAGGGTCTTCCAAAATCTGACCAAGGTGTGGAGCATGCTTTCAGAAGCCTTAAAGTCTTAAAAGAGCAACACTCCGATGCGGAAACTACAGAACTGAACCACCCCAAAAAAATAAATAAATAAATAAAATCAACCTTCTGATGGTGGCATCTGACTCAGATGATGAAAATGAACATGCGTCAGTCCGCACTGCTTTGGTTTGTTATTGAACAGAACCTGTCGTCAGCATCAGCATGTCCTCTGGAAGGGTGGCTGAAGCATGAAGGGACATAAGAATCTTTAACGCATTTGGCAAGGAAATAGCGTGCAATGCCTGCTACAACAGTGCCATGCAAAGAACCTATTGTCACTTTCAAGTGACATTGTAAATGAGAAGTGGGCAGCATTATCTCTTGCAAATGTAAACAAACTTGTTTGTCAGAGCAGTTGGCTGAAAAAGAAGTAGGACTGGGTGGACTTGTAGGCTCTACAGTTTTAAATTGTTTTATTTTTTAATGCAGTTATTTCTTTTTGTACATAATTCTACATTTGTAAGTTCAACTTTCATGATAAAGAGATTGCACTACATTGTTTGCGCTAGGTAAATTGAAAAATACTATTTCTTTTGTTTTTTACAGTGCAAATATTTGTAATAAAAATATAATATAAAGTGAGCACTGTACACTTTGTATTCTGTGTGGTAATTTAAATCAATATATTTGAAAATGTAGAAAACGTCCAAAAATATTTATATAAACGGCATTCTATTATTCTTTAACAGTGCAATTAATTGTGATTAATTTTTTAATCGCTTGACAGCCCTAGTAGAAAAACATCCGAAAATATTTGATAAATTTCAATTGGTATTCTAGTGTTTCATTGTGTGGTTAATCACAATTTATTTTTTTAATCACAATTTTTTTTGAGTTAATCACAAGAGTTAACTGCGATTAATCGACAGCCCTAATGTCCTGATTCGGAAGAACACTTAAACACATGCTTACATGCTTTGCTGAACTGGGCCCTAATGGAATTATATCAGATCTCAGAATTGGTACATTCAGACACTACGGTGATGGACACCATACAAAACCACGAAGAGATTGATAGATAGTTGTACAGCTGTTTTTGCACCATAAGAATCTTTTTTCAAAAGTCTGTGCTTCCAGGTGCTAAATTGAAACCACCTATTCATTTCATTCAGGCTACTGACCAGCCATCGATCGCATGGTAATGACCATTGGTCACTACTGAGCTGGGCTGGAGTTGATATTTGAACTGGAGCCCAAGAGGTGAAAGGCACCAGAGCTCACTACAAATCTCCTGGGACAGTCAGATCCCTGGGCAAGTAGTTGTGCTTTGGGTTTTATTTATTGCTACTTGTCTAGGATTTAAAAAAATCTCCATTGTTTGCATTGCTGTCTCAGCAGCTTAAAAATAATATTTTCCTCTGTCCTTATTTTGTCTCCTTTTGCAAATCAGTGAGTTTATTTCCTGTTGGTTTATGCATTATGCCTCTTTTTACATTTATATTTTGTGTCTCTGTTGTCAAGGGTCCATTAGCAGCAACAGGTTCATCTTGGTGAACAGCACTTAGCAATGAGAAGAAAGTAAGGGCCAGGAAGAACGCAAAGTGATGTGAGGATAAAATCTGTTAATGACTTGAGGTGCTCAGATACTCTAGTGATACGGGCCATAGAAGTTCCTAGACAGAGAGACAGACGGTGGAGTACTAACACCGCTGTAGTTAAGGTTAACATGAGCTTATTGCTTGAGACGGATTGCTCCATCTGCAAAATAATGGATCAATTTAAAACGTTTCTTAGTCATGGAATTTTTTTGATCTAGTCTAATATTATACCTAGTGATATTTACAATCTAGCTGACATTTCCTGTTCCATTATTAACCCTTTAAGGCTGGACAAAACCTTTACCTGCCCTATTTGGCCTGATCGAGTCCCTTTAAGGGATTGTGGACAATCTACCTTTATTCAGAAAGCAGCCTTCGTGACTTTTATTACCCTGTTGCTTGCCCCTGTACTGTTAGGGTTCGGCTGTTTTCTGAAAAGCCAAGTTGGAAGTTGTGTGAATTTCTTTTTTTAACTGCAAAAATGAGCTCTTGGTGGTTTGTGCGCTACGGAATGCCAGAGAGTTCAGTCTGTGGGGATGGCGCAGAAAGATGTTTAAGGGAAATTCGTGCAAAAGATGGGAATGACATTGCAGTGAAAGTTCCCACTGGCCCCATGGAGACAGCTCTGACTCGCACTGGATCAGCCCTTGAAATGTGCAAGAATGCGCCGATTGAACAATGGGGTTTGCAGAAAGATGTTTTATACAAGAAGTTTTAGCACCCCTGTGTGGCATTGCTCTGCGGCATGTGAGCCGAGCAGCAACACACACAAAATCTGCCTGATGCTCAGGGACTTCGCAGCAGAATTCATCTGTTGATGGAAATGTGAGTCAGGCTGCAGTGAATCGAAGCCTGACTGATTTCCCCATTAACAGCTCAGCCGCCACAGATGGTTATTCAAAGCCTCATCAAGGCTGGGGCGGTGGGAGGGGGGGGCTGGTTGCAGGCGATTTGAGGAGAATTTGTTTCTAGGGCATGTCTAGGCCTCTGGTAGCATGGCAGGCTCCTGTAGTGGGTTTAGATTGGAAATGTGATAAAGGAACATAGTTCAGCTGAGCTGACCGTGAATCACAGACTGTTTTATCACGCGGACAATAACAAGCCCATTACCGCTCTTCTCGGTATATTTTGTAGGCTGAGCCAGATTCGTAGCTGGTGTAAATCAACGTAGCTCCATTGAAACCATTGATTTACCCCATCTGAGGGCCTGGCCTTCTGCCTATTCCACACTCTGGATAACATTTGCAGAAGTGTCTTTAGGAGACTACGCCCCATTTTCAAAAGGGATTTGCACTTAGAGCCCAAGTCCCAATGACTTTCAGTGACACTCCTATGTGTCTAAGGGTCAGATTTACAAAGGGGTATAGGTGTCTTATAGCTGCAGATGGGACCTACTAGGGTTTAAAACCAGGGCCTAAGCAGATTAGTCGGGAGGCCAAAGGAATAGGCAACTAACCTGCTGAAGCACTTTTGTCCGTTCCTCTAGGCATCCACTGCACCATTAGGACCAGATACCTTTGTTACTCTGACCCAGAGTCACTTCACTGCAAAGCAAACCTGGGATTTTAGCCCAACCCCCTCTTGACATCCACACACCAAAATATTTGACGGGGGAAGAATCCGAGACCATTTCAGCTCGCAAGGTCTTAGAGTAGCCCCCAGACGCACATGGGCAAGTGCAGCAACAGTGAGGACACAAGCGCTTGGCAGGCCTTTGCAGTGGGGATGCTCATACCCAGGCTAGGTTAACTGGGGTGCCCAGTCAGTCACCTCAACTAATTCTGCAGTGAAGACGTACCCTTAGGCTACTAAGTCACTTACGCACTTTTGCTCCAAGTCTCTTGCAAAGTCAATGAGATTTAGGCTCCTAAGTGTCACTTTGAAAATGGGACTCAGGCTCTTTTGAAATTTCTACCTTCTCGCTACGAAAAGGCACCTTTCCCAAAAGGCAACTTGGGTGGAGTTCTATCAGAGGGCTCTTGTAATCCCCCCCGCTTCTGCACAACTCCCCAAATCCTTGTTACAGGAGGGAAGAGCTTCCAAAGGGCATAACCCATCAAGCAGCCTCAAGCATTTGCTATTTAACAGGTCAAGGCTACACTGAAAATAGTTAATAGAGGACAAAAGGTAGAACAAGACGTGTAAGGAGAGTGTATGAAAGGGAAACACAGATTTAATGCAGCATAATCGAAAAGCCAAGCCAGCCAGAACAATGGATGAACAATAGCAGTTCATGCACTAATTTAATGCAATAAACAGTTTTCAGAGTAACAGCCGTGTTAGTCTGTATTCGCAAAAAGAAAAGGAGTACTTGTGGCACCTTAGAGACTAACCAATTTATTTGAGCATCAGCTTTCATGAGCTGCAGCAATAAACAGTGTTACCCAATGGTACCTTTCCAGGGTAACAACTAATATAGTGAATCGGATTAACTTTAGACTTCAGGGAGCAAACATAACCTTTGCAGCCAGGGCTGAAGTATTCTGACTCTTTGTGTTATTGGAGCCTGCATTTTCCATTTTCTGTTTGCTTTCTTTAGCATCGGCATATTGTGGCCAACCTGAAGTTACAAGCTTTGAGAATACACAATGTAAACTTTTCAGTGTCACTGAAATGTATAGTCAAATATAAATAACAATTATGCTGTTTATGAGCCTAAAATTTAGATTGGCTTATAGTTAAAATCCCACATTTTTGTTTTCGTTAATTATGTTGGGAGTGGAATCCAAAATACCCACGACTGCATGAGGGCCTTGGGAATAGCAAGTTTTAAACCAAGTGGCTGGATACTGTGATCAGTTTAGTGTTCTTGAAAACATGCATAAAACATACCCTGGCTAAACAGAGGCAGATTCAAATATAAAGTAACTTTAACTACCGGTATAGTCAACAATTAAGAAGTTTCTTACAAAGAAAATATGCATTTCCTGCATTTTTATTGGGTCCCCTATGCAGTGATCAGACTTTCACGCCAATGTTAGGCGTTATTGATGTCCATGTTGTTCTATGCTTTGAAAAGCCGCAGAGTGGTGGTTCCATGAGGCATGAATATGTGTTTAACTCTAAGCCCAGCAATAGTGAAGCCACATGACAAAGACAACAGGCCCAGAGAGAGTTCTGTAAGAACACACTGGCCACGTTTTCCATTAGATGGCACCGCACTTCAAATACATGTATTTTTTTCTTCGGCGTGAACTTGCTCTCCTACAAGTCAGCGCCAGTTCCTGTCACTGGGAAATCCACTTCCTTGCTGTGTGTCTTGCATGCAGCCCATGCATGGCACAGGTTCAACCCAGGTCACCACTGTACGTGAGCTCAAGTGTCCTTTCTAGGTGCGATTAATGAGGCCATCAAAAGCTAAATTCTGCCCTTAGCGCTCACAGAGGTCACTGAGGGCAAATTTTAGCCCATCATGCTCTGGACTGATCACTAGAACCATCATTTATTTATTACACATGGAATTTTTAGTTTATTGAATTAAAATAGAAAATCAAGAAACCCTGGCCCAACATGTCTGCCTCTCAAGAGAGTGGTGGTAGACGGCAGGAGGAGAGATGCTCAGATACTAGGGTTATTCTGATAGAATATGACAGTTGAGCCATAGAAGGAACAGGGTGTCTGGAGGGTTCTTATAAGAGCTCAGTAGCAGAGAAGCCATTCCCTGTTTCCCTGGCCTTCCCTGCCAAGATGCTCTAAACCCTGCATTGACCTCCTAAGCATGTTAACCACATGGAACAGACCATGAATAAGCTGTTGCTGGCCATCAGTTTTGGTGCTTTGTCATGTGTACATAAGCATAAGAACGGCCACACTGGGTCAGACCAAAGGTCCATCTAGCCCAGGATCCTGTCTTCAGACAGTGGCCAGTGCCAGGTGCTTCAGAAGGAATGAACAGAGTAGGTAGCCTGATTCTCTCTCTGACATGTGATTAAATAATATTGCAGTGTATTCCTAAGAGGGATAGCTCAGTGGTTTGAGCACTGACCTGCTAATCCCAGGGTTGTGAGTTCAATCCTTGAGGGGGCCATTTAAGGATCTATCTGGAGCAAAAGTTTGGGATTGGTCCTGCTTTGAGCAGGGGGTTGGGCTAGATGATATTCTGAGGTCCCTTCTAACCCTGAGATTCTATGATCCCTTGCTTTAAATTGGTATATCCATAATGTACATAGAGATGCGACATATAAGTCTGTATCTCCTATAGATGTATAGCTAGTATGTATCAAACGTTTATGCCGTGAGTGTGAGCTGGGTGAGGACAATGACTGAATGCCGCATTTGATGAACTGGTGTGTCTGGCCCTGTGAAAACTGTGATTTCACGGACTGCATGGAAACTGTGAACTGAGCCCAGTATTGTGATTTTCCCAACAGTGGGGAGGTGGAAGCAGGTCTCCGTACACATCACTCTTGTGCTCGGTACGGCTTGGAGCACAGCAGCATCACGTCAGAGCAGAGGGTTGGAGGGGGGACGACTCAGCAGCAGGGTTTATGTGAGGCCCAGTAGCCGGCGCGGCCATCACTTGGAACACAAGCAGCCGTGGCCTCGGCAGGGAGACCGACGCCGGCATCCACACGTGCTGGTCTTGTGCGCCGTGCAGCTCGGCGTGCATTCCAAGCAACAGCCGCACGTAAAACCAGCCGTGACGTAACACTGCCACGCGCCATGAGCCGCACTGAGCCCGAGACCAGCACGTGGGGATGTCCATTATCATCGCCTGGTGTTGGAAAAATCCCAGCAGTCTGTGGTGCGGGGACTCAGCAGCCATGCGTATTCCATGAAATTGGCTACTTCACCTGCGATGCTGCCGTCAAGTTAAAAAAAATACACAGTTTTCACCGCCCCTTACTTGTGGGTCGTGAAGAGGTAGATATTGCAGAACAGGGTCCTGTATTCACTCGCTCACTCACTCCATCCATCCAGCCATCCATCGGAGGGTTTAGCCTTCAGCCCCTCACTGTTGTTTCTGAGCAGCTTCCACGTAAAATCAATAGCAGCAAAGTTCCCTAGTGGAACCTCATGGAGTCTCTGGCATGTCTCCCTTTTTGGGGTCAAAATACTCTGCTTTGGGTGGGGGTTTTGTTGGTTTATTTGCTTCATTTCCTCTTTTTGTTGGGTGATGAGGTAGCCGGGGGTGTCAGTGATGGGTTTAAGGAGAGAAGGGCAGTGTTGTGAGTGTCATTCTTAGGATGGAAAGGCTTTTTCGAAGAGGAAGGTTTTGCAGTGTTTTCTAGGGTCTAGATTTGCCAGCAGTTGCAGATAGAACAGAGGGGAAACCTGCTTTAGGAGGACGGAGCAATTCCCGGGGACTCCAGATTTCCATTTGTGGGAGTTTTGCAAGTGTCTGTTTTTGCTCTGTTATGGTGAGCACAGGATGGACCCTGCTAAAGAGTTTCAGTTGTAACTGCACTAGCAGGGAATGAGCCAGTTCCTCTCTGCTAGATTGGGTAGCCACTATCCCTGGGGCTCGTCAGTTGGCTGGCATGAGGAAAAGCACGAGCTGGCAGACACAGTGACAAAAGTCAACACCTGGCTTTAAAGAAATTGAAAGTCACAACTTCGATATTTTCGTAATCGCAATTGCAAATGTTAATGAACACAATTCACAGCGTTTCAGACAAAAGTTTTGGGGAAAATTTGATCTCATTTTGGAGCAGCTCCATAACTGGCCAAGTAAGTTCAATAATTTGGGGGCCTAAATTTGGAATTTTCACAATCATTTCTTCAACAATTATGTCTAGTTTTTCAGCCAGCTCTAACGCAGGGATGAATTCTGCCCTCGGTTACCCACTGACTTCACTGGGGGTTACTTGGCGGTAACGGAAGGCAACATTTACCCTGTAGCATACAGACGTATGTGGATTATTATATTATTATTTATTCGTATTGCTATAGCACCTAGGAGCCCCAGTCACGGACCAAAACCTTCTTGTGCTAGGCGCTGAACAAACATAGAACAAAAATGTATTTAAGCATATTTTTCACCTCCTTGCTCTAGCTCAGGGAATGCAGTTGCCGCTTATGGCTATGCCATTTGGATAAGACCATTAAACCTCTTTGAATGGTCAAGTAACTTCATGCCTCCTGCCCAGTTTCGTATGATACATTTTCCTCCTCATTCACAGATGAGGCTGCATCTTTCCTCCAGCATTGTTTTAATTCCCCCTTCCTGCCTCAAAGCCCTGCAGCGGAGTTATAGCCTTTGGTCAGGGAGAGCTGGGGAGGACTAGGTCATCAGTGCTGCTCCTTCCCTTGGCCAGAGTTCTGGGTGCAGAGCAGAGGCTGACCAGCAGAGGCTGACCAACCAGAGGCTGACCAAACTGGCCTCCCAGCCCCTGGGATTCCAGAGAAGAGCCGCCAAACACAGCTTTCCTGCGTGGCAGCACACAGCACTGATATCTGTGCAACGAATTCTACCCCCAAGAACCTTTTCCAGCTCAAGTTGGCCGAAGAAACCTGGAGCTGCTTCTGCTTCTCTGTTCTCTGTTATTCTGGCATGTCATCCAAGGGTTGATCCAGCCTCGACGTGCTACATCATAGTCCTTGTGGTTTTTGGCAGTTCGGCTCTAGCACTGAGTTCAGACAGCGCAGACCAGCCTGGCGAAAGCTCCTAGCACAAGCTGAAAATCGGCAGTGATTTGCCTGCTAAGCTTCCCTTGCACTGTTTGGATTTGGGAGCATGAATAGAAACACCAGGCCTGGTTGTGCACTATTATTTAAAGACCTAGGGTGAAATCCTGGCCTCATTGAAGTCAGTGGGCGTTTTACCATTGACTTCAATGGGCCAAAATTTCCCGCCCGGGGTACACAAAAGCGAACCAAGGCACCACAAGGGGTGGGGGTTTACAAGCTGATGAAAGTACCACAGATAGAATGCAGCCCTTGAAAGCGTTGGGGCTCGAATCATCAGTCTGAAAAAAGCCTATGAAGCAACAGTGACACTAGCAATTTAGGGGGAATCTATCAAAGGCACGGATGGCAGCTAGGGGCCCAACTCCCATTGGCTTTCCCAGTCAATCAAAGTCAATAGGAGTTAAGCAGACATTTTGGTAAATTAGCTCTGCGGAGTTAATTTCCTTTTATTTGCATGACACAGTCTCTTCCTGCAAAGGAAAGTGGGGGCTGTACCAGGAAGAATTTGGCTTCACAGTTGTGACAGGAGTCCCTTTATTTACAGTATCTGTCTATATTTTTCTGAGAATCTATGGGGAAACTAAACTGAAACACCATTACAATGTGTAACAAAAAGGCCCTGTTCTAAATCCTCTTGTTTACATGGCCAGTGGTAAAAGGAGACCCTGCTCTGGTAATTTTACAGGGCCAGATTCTGCTTCCTTTACGTGCATTGATCCTGGGTACTCCCACTGAAATAATGAAATCAATGGGGCAGAATCAAGCCCTAGTGACCATTGCCTGAGTTCATTAAGTAACCTTGAGTCAACACTCATTTCTTCAAGAACAGCATGGGGATTATTTTTTAGTGAACTGAAATTAGGGTGTTAAATCCCAAGCCACCCTGACAATGGAGATAGGCTGCAGAAGACAAAACCCCTGGCCTGAATAGGGCATGCTTCGGTACAGCTCAGTCCCTATCCCCTAGCACCTCCACTCCTCCTTGATTTCCTCTCTAGTCTTGGTAGAAAAGGTGCAAAAGGATGATATGACAGAAGTTTAAATCCATTTCTGAAAGTCCTCATATAAACAAATATTTATCGGGGGTCCCTCCCTTGTATTGAATTATCAGTGAAATCCCCACAGCATATGCATACCACTGATCCTTAATCTCAAGTGCTTTGACTGCCTGAAGAATGCACAGGCCCATTTATATTAAATAGCCTCTTATTTTTCATCCTTTTCTATAACACTCTAATCCTCCCCTCTCCCTCCCCCTGCCCAGAGCTCTGTGTCTTTAACAGACACGCATGCACTTTTATCTAGTGGTGGAACTGCTCATGTCAGATCAATGCTCTGTTTACATCACGCTCTGGAGGACTTTATAAAAACAACCCCCCTACTTTAAAGTCATATCATGTTATGGGCCAGTCGCACGGCGTTTTTCATCCTAGTATGAAAGCGAGGGGATGGAGACAAACGATCTCATTCCAGCCCAGCCCATCATCTACCTGGGTGGTAGCTTGCAAAAAATCGCACACATGCTCAGCTGCCCTGGCAACCACACCTATGACCCAATGGCTTTGTCCTCGACATTGCTCAGGTTAGGGAGGGGCTTTGCTTCAAAGGCCTGCTGCAAAGGAGGGAGGAAAGTGCTGACTCGTGGGGTGTTTCCCTGACCTAAGACCTCAGTGTATCACAAAAGCTGAACGGATTCAGGGTGGAGCACGATCTTGAGAATTCAATTGCAATGAACCAATGGCCAAGGACCGTGTCAGAATTCGATTCCTTTCTCTCCCAGAGACTTCCTGGGCATGTCTGCTTGGTGCCTCAGTTTCCTTGCCTGGGGGAAAAAAAAAGGGTGGGGATAATAGTTATCGAAATCAGGGGTGGTGTGAAACTTCATTCATGAATGTGTGGAAAGGGCTTTGATAGCTTTGGAAGGAATGTGCTATGTCACTGCAAATGATGATGAATATCAGTAATAATACATTATTAGGATTAATACTATTCATTTGCAGTGGTGACATAACAAATTCCTTCCAAAGCACTTTACATTCATGAATGAAGTTTTACAGCAACCCTAAGTAAAGTAACTATTATTATAATACAATTAGATAGAGTTTATTATTGATTATTGTTATTATTCATGAGCCAATGGCATTTGTTTCAAAAGTAGGAGAGCTTGACTCAATCTCTAGGCCAAATTTAAATCTGAGGAATTACATCTCACCTGCTTACATTGTCCTGACAGTTTCAACCGGGAAAGATGCTTTTCTCTTCCTCTCGGAAACTGTGGGCTATCAAACAGCTGCCATGTTCCAGTTCAGAGGCAGCTGCCTTTCAATGGTGAGTGAAAGAATTCCTGTAACTGTTTGGTAAAGTGCTTGGGCTCCTTGGAGATGAAAGGCATTATAACATAAGTATTAATGATTATTTACTTTCGCTGGGGAGTGAATATACTGGGACAATAGGGCAGGTTCATTAGCATTTGTAGGACTCTGACTTTTATCTAGGGTTCAATACTTCAAGGTGCTGAGCATTCTGGCCCCAGTCCAGCAAAGCTCTTACTCTTGAGTCGTATCAATGAGGTTCATGGGACTATGTAAGTGCATCAGGTTAAGCAGATGTTTGAGTTTTTTGCTGCTCCGGGGCCAGTGCTCAGCAACTTAAGGATCAAACCCTTACTGACCACCCAACCAAATTTAATGGGGAAGTTTCATCTGGCTGGATCTCAGGGCCCCCTGCACAGTATAAACTGAACCCTGGTGAGGACCTGGTGATAGTATAGTGTCATCGTCTGGAATAGATGGGACCTCCAGTGCATTCTTGAACCATGCTACAACCTCAGACGGTCCAATTTTGCAAATGAGACAAAATAGGAGTTTATAATGGGTTGAATCAATGCCCTGCACACTCCAAAAGTTTTTGGCAATCTCCTCTCCTAACCCCAAACTTTGGTACATGCAAACATTCTCCACTAATTCTGCCTTTAAATATGATCAAACCATACACATGGCTGCTCAGGGGTTTTAGCTTCCACTGGAAACCCAAGGTCGAGTTTAGTAATGGAGCTTGTTAAATAAACAAGTTGTTACCCGAAGACCCAGCGCTGTGACGATGGAGGAGATCCGGCATTCTCTTCCCTCCCCTGAGCTAAACTGTCAATGTCATGACATCTGTCTGTAAAATATGCTTTTTTTTTTTAAATGCAAGAAATGCCTTTCCCGAGAGACTGCCACCATGTGTTGCTTCCCAACACAGCTCCTTAGCAATCCAAATAGAGATCAAGGGAGGAGGGAGGGCCCATTTCCCCCACAAAATCCTGCTGCTGCCACAAAAAGTGTGTGTGCAGTGAAGGAGGAACTGGGGGTGGGGTGGATGGGGCTGGGGGGTGGGTTTCCGAGAGCTATGGAATATACCACTTGAAAAGACATCAGAAAGGTTGGCTATAGCTTTAGAAGTGCCCTTATTTGATTGATCATGGGCCAAGTCCTGCGTTTTGCACTCGTTCCCTACTAGGCAAGATCTCTTAGTGAAGCGTCTCTCTTAGCGCAGACGTTTGGCCCGTGTAAGGACTTCAGGATTGGGTCCAAATATTTGGCGTCAGCTCTCCATAGCTTTTACAGCTGGAGAGAGATATGAAGAGCCACATTACTGAAAGAGGGGTGGGGACACTCTCTTTTGTGGGTGCAATTTGTGGCCGCGCAATTGAATCACTGGCATAGATGTGAGCCCCGGCCCGCCTTCCTGATTTCCCCTGCAAAAAGAAAGG
Source organism: Lepidochelys kempii (assembly GCF_965140285.1). Taxonomy (NCBI): domain Eukaryota; kingdom Metazoa; phylum Chordata; order Testudines; family Cheloniidae; genus Lepidochelys; species Lepidochelys kempii. Next base: position 16,443,080 of record NC_136394.1, on the reverse strand, counting down.
CCAGGTCACAGTCTGTCTGGAAATTGACCCCTACACACGATACTATTTGGAACTTAGCATCTGCTCGGGCAGAGGGCAGGTGTGACGGTCTGGGCTGATGGTCATTTAGCAATGGCAAGGAGCCCTCCTACTGTAATAGTGTCATATTTCGGTTAGGCTTGATTTTGTTTTGCTAAGAAAAGACAAACAATGCAAATAATCGAAAGGGCAGTCCTATTAACTCAGTCCATGTCCACAGACCCTGGCGGAGACTCCCCTTGTGCTATGCTATCAGCCTACGGAGTGTGCCAGGCACTTACAGTGTAGAGAAACAAGGTTGCACTGAGGGAGGGACTACTGCAATGTTATTGGCATGGATTCATTGGCCACTGAGATCCTAATAGCTCCTTCTGATCCGGTATGGCTAAGCAATTGCCCAGCAGGTGCATTGAGCTCCTGTGGTCTAAACAACCAAATGCTTTTTTTTAAACAATAAAATACAGATTTGGTTTGGCACCACGGAACCCATTTGGAGTAACCTCAGATACAGTGAAAGCCCCTGAAGTGCAAGGGTAGAATCCCCGACTTGTTTTTATTGCTGTACAATGTGTGTCTTGGACGCACATCTGTAGGAGTCCAATAAAGGAGGCTTTATCTCTTTCTGGGGGTTTTGTTACACAAAGTGGCCATAAAAGTTAGGTTTTTGGAACAGAGTTGAACACTTCTATTTTTAGAACAAATTCTGAGTTACTTAAAATATTTCAGAGAAAATTCTACCTTGGGCCGAGATCTAATCTAATTCTGAGGCTACGATTTTTTGGAGGGTGTCCAAAATTGGGCTTATAATGGAAACTCAGTGTCAATCTTAATTTCAGAGCAGCTACTACTTCTTCCTTTGCATGCAGTTTTGACTCTCATAATGATGCAGGCATTCACCCAGGACAACCTATACATGTAACTCTTCTTTTGTGACCCTTCTTTGAGAGGGTTACTGGCCCAGTGGATTGGTTGGGGGAAGCAGCAGATGTGCTGTATCTTGATTTTAGTAAGGCTTCAGACACACTCACACATGACATTCTCATAAACAAACTAGGGAAACATGGTCTAGATGAAATTACTATAAGGTGGGTGCACAAATGGTTGAAAGACTGTACTCAAGAGTAGTTATCAATGGTTCACTGTCCAACTGGGAGGGAGTATCTAATGGGGTTCCACAGGGGTCAGTCCTGGATCCAGTACTATTCAATATTTTTATTACTGACTTGGCTAATGGAGTGGAGAGTATGCTTATAAAATGTGTGGCTGGCCAATCTGGGAGGGGTTGCAAGTACTTTGGAGGATGGGATTGGAATTCAAAAGAACTTGACAAATTAGAGAATTGGTCTGAAATCAGCAAGATGAAGTTCAGTAAAGACAAGGGCAAAATACTTCACTTAGGAAGGAAAAATGAAATGCACAACTGCAAAATGGGGAAGAACTGGCTAGGTGGCCGAACTGCTGAAAAGGATGGGAAGGGAGTTAGAGTGGATCACAAATTGCATATGAGTCAACAACATGATGCAGTTACAAAAACGGCTAATATCATTCTGGGGTGTATTGACAGGAGTGTCATAGGTAAGACGTGGGACGTAACTGTCCACCTCAGCACTCGCAGGGCCTCAGGTGAAGTACTGTGTCCACTTCTGGGCACCACACATTAGGAAAGAAGTGGATAAACTGCAGAGAGTCCAGAGGAGAGCAACCAAAATCATCAAAGGTTTTTGATAACTTGAGCAATGAGAAAATGTTTAAAAAACTGGGTATGTTTAGTCTTGGGAAAAGACAACAGAGGGGTGACCTGAAAACAGCCTTCAAGTATGTTAAGGGCTGTTATAAAGATGTCAGTGATCAATTGTTCTCCATGTCCACTGAAGGTAGGGCAAGAAGTAAGTGGCTTAATCTGCAGCAAGGGAGAGTTAGGTTAGATATTAGGAAAAACTTTCTAACTACGGGTAGTTTATGTTCTGGAAAAGGCTTCCAAGGGAGGCTTCTTTGGAGGTTTTTAAGAACAAGTTGGACAAATACCTGTCAGGGCTGATCTAGGCTAACCTGGTCCTGCCTCTCTGCAGGGGGCTGGACTTGATGACTTCCCAAGCTCTCTGCCAACCAGCCCTACAGTCTGTGATTCTATAATGGCTTTTGGATTGCGTTTTGCTGCAGAAAAAGTTGACTTCAGTATAAGACGTTTCCACAGTATTTAAAATTTAGTATCTCAGAGTTCTTTTAATCTTCAGTTTTCCAAAAACAATTCAATGGCACTAATGATTATTTTAGCCTTTGCATCTTAAAGAGTGAAACTGCAGTCGAGTGACATTCCCGGATTCTGCAGTGACAAGCATTGGAGCAATTCCTGTGAACTATGTCACAGGGTCACCCTGCTGGCATGGAAGGGAAGAATTTCTCCCTGGTTTTCAGTTTTTAAACAGAGGTCTTATTGAACCACTCAATAACAATGGTTAACTCTTTCCCCCCTGATCTCACTTTACAAAGTCAGGTCAGTATCATTATCCCCAATTTACAGATGAAGGATATATAAGTAACGTGACTTCTCCAAGTTCAGCGGCAAAGATGGGTACAGACCCAAGGGCTCCCAGCACAGTTCCTGATCTGCTAGAGGTCTCAACCTGGAAAACATGTATCCCCAGGGGTACACAGAGGTGTTCCAGGGCGTACATCAACTCATCTAGATATTTGCCTAGTTTTACAACAGACTACATAAAAAGCACTAGCGAAGTCAGGACAAACTAAAATTTCATACAGACAATGACTGGCTTATACTATACTGACTGCTCTATCTACTATACACTGAAATGTAAGGACAATATTTATATTCCAATTGATTGATTTTACAATTATATGGTGAAAATGAGACAGTGAGCAATTTGTCAGTAATAATGTGCTGTGACACTTCTGTATTTTGATGTCTGATTTTGTAGGCAAGTAGTTTTTAAGTGAGGTGAAACTTGGGGGTACACAAGACAAATCAGACTCCTGAAAGGGGTCCAGGAGTGTGGAAAGGTTGAGAGACACTGCACTAGGCCACCCTCATCATGTTTTTCAAAGATGAGAAGAACAACTCATTCTTGACACTTAATTTAGCAAGTTTCAGCCTGGAGAAGATTTTTCTTTTCAATAGCTGTGATAAAAATAACCCCTGGGGGAAAAAATTCAAGTACTTAAAAACATGAAGTCCTGATGCAACCTTGAGTGTCTGGAACATTAGAAATGACAATGCCGTAATAAAACTCAGATGTGTTACAGAAAACTGAAGGGGGAAGGAAAAATCAAACCTCTTCACAAGCCAGCTTGACCCGTTCATATAGCTCTTGTTTCTTTATCCTAGACTGCCAACAGGCTAGATTGTGATGCTGCATTTTCTGTGCTGCAGGTATTTATTTTACACTCTGGCTCTGGGGCTGAGCCGCTGCGAGTAAAAACAATCAGAAGGATGAAGTGTAAATTCTCCCTGCTGATTTATTTACTGTTGTGTTTTTATAGGACCACATGGCTCTGAGTTTGCACTAGGCCCATTCAACCAAAACCCATGTCATACACTTCCAGAGAAATGAATGACTTTATAAATTGTCTACAATAATAATCCCACGTACAGGAATGCATGCAGAGAACACCCAGACAGGACTGGAATGTTTTAAGAATATAATATTGTGCTTTTTTGGCCAGGGAAACACATTTCTCTCAGGGATATGTGGAATGGCCTAGGCTCCAGGCCTGTCTGCCTACCACCTGTAATGAGCCCTCTGGGAGATTTTAGTTCAGGCCACCCAAACTGTGAGCTAGGCAAAGAGACATCAGCTCTAGGATGTTAACAGCCTTAATGAAGCCCGGCCCACTGGAGACTCAAAACATCCATGTTTAAAAAAAATAGAAAAGGAAAGGCTTCGATAGGAAAAACATCTGATATGGGCTGGCTAATCTTTGCTTTGTTAGTTAAAGCATCTTTAAAGGGCTTAATATCTTAGGAACAGGGAGCTCATTCTCTTCCCAGAAAACTACCAAATAGAAAAGCAATAAACTGTTTTGAGAAAAGGGCTTCTCTTTAAAGGAAACCTTTGCTTTAAATTGTCGGTTTCAGTTGCTTCTGTTTGCCATGGGTTTTTTCAGCCGACTGGGTAGCTGACCGCAATGGTGAGAAAGCAACCCCGCTTGGCTTCTGAAAGCAAACACAAGGGAGCCAGGGCGTTGAGAAAGGAGCTGGAGACAGGAGAATCAATGCAAGGGCCTCAGAATAAAGAGAAAGGGATTATTTATTATTAATAATATTATTGCAAGAGATAAAGGATTAGTTAACAAAACAAAGGAGGAATTACAATAGTGAAGTGACACAGGCTTGCACAGACGTGGTGGCTAGTAACATATGGTGGCTATAGTAGCATGCATTACTGGGAGTCCTTTAGCAGTGTGGCCTAGTGGTATGAGCCGGGGATGGGGCGTCAGGATTCCTGGGTTTTACTTCTGATTTTATTGCCGACTTGCTGTGTGACTTGCTGTGTGACCAGTCTGTATTCGGGCTTCTAGATAAAAGTGCCCTGATTTTCACAGGTGCTCAGCACCATGGCAGTCAAGCTTATTTGATTTAGGTGCCTAACTTTAAGCACTCAAGTTTGTAAAGTTTGGCCTTAAGGCCTACCAGTAAAATTTCGTAACCACCTATGGGATTTAGGAGCCTAAGGACACGTCTACATGTCTAGCTAGGCTGCTGTCGCATAGCTGCCCCTCTATTGACAGAAGGGGTTTTCCGTTGATGTAGTAAATCCATGTCCCTGAGTAGGGATAGCTAGGTCGACAAATTCTTCCATTGACCTAGCCACGTCTACACTGGGAGCTAGGTCAGCTTAACTCTGGCACACAGGGCTGTGAATTTGTCACATCCCTGAGTGACACGGCTAGGTGGATCTAAATTTTAAGTGTTAATCAGGTCCAAGTCCCACTGACCTGCAGTGAATCTTAAACGCCGAAGTGCCTAAGTCACTGTTGAAAATGGGACCTCTGCTCCTAAGTAACTTGGCTGCTTTTGAAAATGTACCATCTTCAAAGTGACCACTAATTCCGGATCTTTTGATTTTTGAGGGCAGGGTTTGAGACATCTGGGACCTGGTTGCCAGAGGTGCTGAGCACCCACAGCTCCAGCTGAAGTCAATGAGAGCCGTGGATTTCTGAACCTCTGAAACTCAGGCTGCGTATCAAATTGGTCAGCCAGAAATCGTGAGCACTCTTCAAAATTTGGGCCCAAGGTCACAAAATGAATAAGGACTAGAATCTCGGAGCCCTGCTGTTGGTGCACTGGATCACGCTGCCCAGCCAGTGCAAGCTGATTGATCACTATTTGTATTACAGCAGTCTGTAGAGGCCCTGACCAAGATCAGGGCCCCACTGCGCTCGGTGCTGTACAAACACATGGTAAGGACATTCCCTGCCTTAAAGAGGATGAACCTTAAAAGACACGATGGTCAAAGGCACAGAGAGGTGCCAGGCTTACCCAGCAGATCAGTAGCTGCGCTGGAAATAGCTCCCAGCGGAGCACACTGTCTGCTAGTGTCTGTGCTGTCTCCCCTGGTAGTCTTCGTCTTTTCCCACTGATTTTGGCCGATGCGGAGAACGAGAAAATAGCTACCAATACAGAACAGCTCACATCGGGATCAGATTCTATTACAAAACCTCAGTGGGTTCATCCATCTCCAGATTGCTGTCTCCGATGGTGCACGTGTCATCCCCAGCAACGTGTGTTTGATTGAGGGCTGAGATCACACTGGGGCAGCTGAGTGACAACTGGCATGTGTGCGACGGTGGCTGGGGAAGCTGGGTTTCAATGGGATTTCTAAGCCCTTCCCTTCATTCTACAGCCATTACAGTGAACACGCTGATGGGGGCTGTAGGCATGTGGCGAGCATCAAGCCTTTTCTGGCTTTAAGGCTCCTTTCCTTCTTAAGCCATCCTTCGGCTTCGTTGGTCGGTTCATTTTGTTGCGGATGCCACCCTTAGGGTAGGAGCAGTAGAGAGAGCGAGGCAGAAGGCTGGTGCTCATCTAAAATACATCCAACATTTGCTTCATTGCCTGACTTACCTCTCTATAGCATTGTGATCTTCCCTTTGGTAATATCAACAGCTTTCCTCCAACCCTCCAGTAAGCAGCATCAGACCAGGGATTGTGACACCAGGTGAGCAATGAAGCAGCTTTCATCTCTGCCCACTCAGCCAATTTCAGCTTCTTGAACTTTCACCCCAGTAGAATTCACACACGCAGCAAAGAAAGAGAGAATTTAGCAAGTGTCCAGAGAAGCATGGGAGTGCATAGCGTTCACGAGCGGCCATGTCCACAACCACCCCCGCTTTGCAGAACTCAAAATTCCAGGAAGAGAAGAGCAAGCAAACCCCTAGGCAGCAGTAGTGATCGTGAACATTCAAGGACACCTGCTTGGCGCTCGTAGTCATTTCAAGAAGCCAGAAGCTGGATCTGAATCCATTATCAAATAGTGTGCAGTCTAAGCATAGCGCTTTGCCTCAACTGCTGTAGGAAGAGCTGCTGCCCCCATGGCCCTCAGGGTCACGTCAAACTAGTACCCGGCTGGCACAAAAAGGGCTGTTGCTACCATCACAGCCCCGGTGTCTAGGTCTGGAAGCCCACCTGATGCTATTTATAGTAGAGATGTAACAGTTATCCCTTCTGTGATGGTCACAGCTGTTACAACTGACACACACTGTCATCTCCACCGATCCTATAACCCAGTCCCTAGAAGGGAACCATCTGAATAAGGTCTTGGCTCTCTTTGTTAAATTCCTGGACATATTCCAGGTAAGATCTCTCTTTGTCGAGTGGAGAATTTTTCTTTGGACCTGAGGGATGTTATGACAGCTGTTTGTAAACACCACTAAAATTAGCAGGGGAGTGAGCTGAAGAATCAGTTATCAACTTTGACCCTCTTGCACATCTTAAAAATGTTGCAGATACATTGGCACTTTCACTGCGGATTTAAAAATCCAGCTGACCAAGCCAACAGCCATCAGGCAGCCCCCTAGCAGGCAGGCAGACTCCAGTGTTAAAAGACACATGGGCATGCCTAAGAACGGCCTTTAAGCCACATGTCTCAGTGAGGCAAGCATAACAAAGAACAAGCCCTTGTGCTGAGCAATTGTATCTTACAGCCACACTGTGTCTGGAGCTATTCCCTGTCAACCCAGTAGAGGTGACTGTAGGCTGTACACCAAGAGCTTTTCCTAAGGTAAAATGTAGGGGTTAGATTCACCCCAGAGCCTATGCCAGCTTCCATCAATCCAGACACTGGTGGAGGAAAGTTTTGCCCAGGAGAAGAGGCTGTACTAGTGGAAAGAGGCTACATCCTCCTTGCATCAGAGGAGGAGTTGGTTGCTATAGGGAGTCAGCGCTATGCTGAAAGTGGCCGGGAGTGGGGCCTGAGGACTATCAGGGTATCTGCCAATTCACTGCCTCCTGACAGCCACTCTGGTCTGCAGATCTCCTGTGGAACTTGGCCAGGAGTTGAAGCTGATCCCCTAGTGAGAGCTGCGAGGTCAGGCGGCATCAGACATCCCTACATGCTCTGTGGCTGAATCCCCCATGGGAGACAAGGGCCTTTACTAGCACACGGAGATGTAATTGATGCCGTGGGACTGGACCACTTGGTCAAACATCTGGAACCCCTTGACACCCTTCCAGAATTGACCATGCTGCCCATAGAGTTGTCTAATCAGCCCTGAGGGCTAGAATGGAAAAGCGACTGGCCACATTCAATACTGTGTGGCAAAGGAGAGTGTAATAATAATTCCCTTTAACTAGCACCAGTGCAAATCCCATCTAAGAGCACATCACTTGCAGTTGGAAGAAGAAATAGGTGGCAGCTCTGCTTATGGGGTATTGTTGGTTTAGGGAGCATGACTGGGCACTGATATGTGCTTGAGCATTAGCCCAGAAGCCTTAACTCTCCTTACATTCTGCAGAGACTGAAGACCAGAGTGGGCAGAGGACTACATATTGAGTAATGGACAATTCTCAGAAATCTCAAGAACCATTCTGAGGGGAAGTTGGACAACATCCATTGTGGCACATACACTGGATTTCAAACATTAGTAACTCTTTGGATGACAAGTGTCACATTCTGTGACCCAGTAACATCACTGCTGAGTGACAGATCTAACATAAGAACATAAGAACGGCCATACTGGGTCAGACCAAAGGTCCATCTAGCCCAATATCCTGCCTCCAATGCCAGGTGCTTCCTAGGGAATGAACAGAAAGATAATCATCAAGTGATCCATTCCCTGTCGCCCATTCCCAGCTTCTGGAAAACAGAGCTTAGGGACACCATGCCTGGCCATCCTGGCTAATAGCCATTGATAGAACCTATCTTCCATTAATGTATCTAGTTCTTTTTTGAACCCTGTTATAGTTTTCACAGCATCCTCTGGCAAGGAGTTCCACAGATTGGCTGTGCATTGTGTGAAAAAATACTTCCTTTTGTTTGTTCCTTACTTACCTTCTCCACACCAGTCATGATTTTATAGACCTCTATCATATCCCCCCTTAGTGGTCTCTTTTCCAAGCTGAAAAGTCCCAGTCTTATTAATCTCTCCTCATATGGCAGCCGTTCCATACCCCTCATCATTTTTGTTGCCCTTTTCTGTACCTTTTCCAATTCCACTATATCTTTTTTGAGATTGGGCGACCACATCTGCATGCAATATTCAAGATGTGGGTGTACCATGGATTTATATAGAGGCAGTACGAAATTTTCTGTCTTATTATCCATCCCTTTCCTGATGATTCCCAGCATTCTGTTGGCTTTGACTCACAGTCATCATGTCTTCAAAGCCACTGAATGAAATTCTCTCTCACTAGCAATGGGGCATTGTGAAGAGAGGGTGCTGGTAGGCGACATTACCTAGGGTTGTGGTCATTACATTTGTGGAGGCGGGGAGGGGACACACAGAGCAAGATGAAACCATCCTGAGAACCGCTGCATGCTAAGCACTTTTGAATATCTGCCAGTCATCGGCAGAATGCTCATCTGGATGGCACAGACTGAGATTAAAGATGGGTTTGAACCAAAGCCCTGGACTCAAACATCCCTGAACTTGGGGGAAGTCCAGATTCAGATCTGAACCTTGCAGAATACCTGTGGATACTGATTTAGAAAAAGAAAAATTCAGAGAGAGTTCATCCCTCCCAAAAGTGACTGGCTAAGTATGTCCCCTCCCACCCACTGGGGGTTTCCTTGAAAGGCTGGTTTGCTATAAAAAGTGCAGTTGTTAGCTCAAATGGCTCCTGCATTAAAAAGGAAAACAGAGAGGGGAGTTTTGATTTCACTAAGACCCTCCTGCCATTACTGCTCTGGATGCTGGTTAGTTTTCAGGTTGATTTTAAGATGTGAATGGCCTGGAAGCTACCCATCTTAGGGTATGTTTACACAGCAATTTTAAACACCCAGGGCTGGCATGGGCCAGCTGACTTGGGCGGGAGCTGTGGGGCTGTAAAACTGCAGCGTAGACATTTGGGCTCAGGTTGGATTTTCACCCACTGAGGATCTGGGCTCTGGGACCCTCCTCCCATAGCCCGAGCCCCACGAGCCCGAGTCAGCTGACACAGGCCAGCCACGGGTGTTTAATTGCAGCATAGACATCCTCTTAGAGACTGCCTCTCTGCCTGGGTTATACTGTTGCAGCTGTGATCAGCAGAGGCACCTGAGTGGGAGACCCATGGCTAAAAAAGAGAGGGAGCTGCTGGCAGGGTACGGCCCTAAGGATGGGTCCTTAGTCTGGAGTGGCTTGAGGTTCTTAGCCTGGTGGCCATGAGGCCTATCTTTTCTCCACGATCCTTTGGGCATTGGGAGATGGTTGAGGTTGGGGAGTAGTGCGCAAGGAGAGGACTCTGTTGGGGATTTTGCTTCTGGGGATTATTCTATCTATGGTGCTGCTATGGTTGCATTATCTCTGGCTAATTGCTGCAAGCTTGTTTGTTTTATGAGAGATTTTCTAAGGGTTTGCCAAGTGTGCCCAGAGATAGGTCTTCTTCTTTGTAGTCTGGTATAAAGAACATAAGAACAGTCATACTGGGTCAGACCAAAGGTCCATCTAGCCCATCTTCCGACAGTGGCCAATGCCAGGTGCCCCAGAGGGAATGTACAGAACAGGTAATCAAGTGATCCATCCCCTGTCATCCATTCCCAGATTCTGGCAAACTGAGGCTAGCTAGGGACACCATCCCTGCCCATCCTGGCTAATAGCCATTGATGAACCTAACCTCCATGAATTTATCTAGTTCTTTTTTGAACCCTGTTATAGTCTTCCTTACAGTGGAGTCGTATCTTACATGGGGGTTAGGTTCTAAAGTCAGTATGTAAGGCGAAAATTGCATGTAGTCAAAAAGAGAGAGACGGAAGAATGAAAAAATAAAAAAGGGAGAAAGATGACTTCAACGTCGTTATGCGCAAACCGAAGTGCCGCAGGGTGGCCAGGAGCATTGTCTACGATCAGCAACACTTCAAAGTCAAGTCCTTTCTCTTCGAGGTATCACTTGACCTCCAGAATGAAACACTTGGGGAACCAATCCAGAAATAATGCTGCCGTCACCCAAGCCTTTTTATCTGATTGCCAGAACACAGGCAGGAGACCTTTGTTCTTGCCTTTTAGGGCACGGGGATTTGCAGCCCTGTAGAGCAAGCCTGGCTTTATTAAATGCCCAGCCGCATTGCCACAAAACAATACAGTCACACGGTCTTTAGCTGCTTTGAAGCCAGGGGCTTGTCTTTCTGATTTCGAAATGTAAGTGCGGTTGGGCATTTTTTCCCAGAAGAGCCCAGTCTCGTCAGCAATAAAAGCTTGTTCCAGAAGATAGCTCCTTCTCCTTTGATTTTCTTTAATTGTTTGGGGTAGGCTTTTGCTGCCTCTTCATTGGCAGATGCAGCTTCACCAGTAGTCTGCACGTTTTTGAGGTTGAAGCGGTTCCTAAAACTGTTAAGCCAACCTTGGCTGGATTTGAATTCCTTCTCATCAGAAGGCTGTTCCTCTTCGGTGGGAGGTTTGAACAGCACGTAGAGGCTAAGAGCCTTTTCTCACAATGTGTTGCCATCGATAGGCACACTTTTGCAGTTCATGTCTTCCAGCCATAAGTTTAATGCCTTTTCAGTCTTCACTGAAGTCTTATCATGCACCTGGCTTGTCACCTTAGCAGTTACTGGAGCACTTGATGCCACGGCTTGACGAATTTCTCTCTCTTGAATCTTGATGGCACGGATGCTAGATTCAGTGCGGCCATATTTATGCGCCACGCTGGAGACCAACATACCATCTCTCAATAAGTCCAACATAGCCAGTTTTTCCTCCAGCATTGGAACAGATCGCTGTTTCTTCAGTTGAGCACCAGATGAAGTAGTTGGCTTGTGTTCAGGGGCCATGTTGTACGAAAAATACGTATCTTTAAACACTAGAATCACACTCAGCACGGCAAGATGCTCACCGGATCGGCAGGCAGCAATCAACCCCCAAGTGCTCTCCCATCGACTCCTGTAAAGTACTCCACTGCCGCGAGTTATTGTTATTTTTCTTTTTTTTTTGCTGAGTGCGTTGAATTCGCATAAGTTAAATGTGCATATGATGCGACTCCACTGTATTTACTTCTCCACACCAGTCATGATTTTATAGACCTCTATCATATCCCCCCCTTAGCTGTCTTTTTTCCAAGCTAAAAAGTCCCAGTCTAATTATTCCATACCCCTAATTATTTTTGTTGCCCTTTTCTGAACCTTTTCCAATTCCAATATATCTTTTTTGAGATCGGGCAACCACATTTACACACAGTATTCAAGATGTGAGCTTACCATGGATTTATATAAAGGCAATATTGTCTTATTATCTATCCCTTTCTTAAAGATTCCCAACATTCTGTTAGCTTTTTTGACTGCTCCTGCACATTGAGTGGATGTTTTCAGAGAACTATCCACAATGACTCCAAGATCTCTTTCTTGAGTGGTAACAGCTAATTTAGACCTCATCACTTTATATGGATAGTTGGGATTATGTTGTATATCTGCAAATTTTGCCACCTCACTGTTTACCCCCTTTTCCAGATCATTTATGAATAGGTTGAATAGTAATGGTCCCAGTACCGACCCCTGGGGGACACCACTGTTTACTTCTCTCCATTTTGAAAACTGACCATTTATCCCTACCCTTTCTTCCTGTTCTTTAACCAGTTACTGATCCATGAGAAGACCTTCCCTCTTGTCTCATGACAGCTTACTTTGCTTAAGAGCCTTTGGTGAGGGACTTTGTTAAAGGCATTCTGAAAATCTAAATACACTATATCCACTGGATCCCCCTTGTCCACATGCTCGCTGACCCCCTCAAAGAATTCTAGTAGATTGGTGAGGCATGCTTTCCCTTTACAAAAATGATGTTGACTCTTCCCCAACAAATTATGTTCATCTCTGTGTCTGACAATTTTGTTCTTTACTATAGTTTCAACCAGTTTGCCCAGTACTGAAGTCAGGCTTACTGGCCTGTAATTGCCGAGGTTACTTCTGGCTCATGAATAAATGGCAGCTTTTCAGAAGGCATGAACTCACTCAGTGAGTTGATTTTCTCCTCCGGGGACTGACCCAGCCATCTGACATTTTCTTTCGTTGCAGATTGTGGAATGCGTTTGGTGATCCTTCCCGCCCGCTCTGATTGACTGGCACAGCATGTTGGCAGAGCCCTGCCATTGCTGGGTGTCACAGAGTGTTTTTTAGGACTTGATTGATTGGCACAGTGCATCAACAGAGGCCAGCATTTTCCTTTCCATCCTTTGCTGACGGTTGTTTAGTCAATGTCGGGAAGGACCTTATTTTCTTTCTCCCTGGGCTAACACTTTCCCTTGGCATTCAAAATACCAATGATGGTGCTGACACTGGCAACAAACCCAGAATACTTTTTCCATCTCCAATGAGAAGGTGAGTTATGATTCACTGTGCTTAGCCTGCTGCCAAATTCCTCATGGGGTACATGTGTGAAACATGTTAAAGGATTTTATACACCTCTTCTGCCTGGGCAGTTTGTTTTCATTCGTTCCTATGATGTTCACGGCAGCCCAGATCAAATCACAGAAAGATAAATCATATCCCAGTGGACCTCTAGCATACAATTAACAGTGAGAAATAGGAGCTAGTGGTCTTTGAAGGTGAATATTCTTCAAGGCAAGTTAGGGCCAAACCTCTGCAGCGGGGACTCAGCTATTCCTATGAACGTGTCTCTTTTACATTCCTCTCCATGTAAAGGTAGAGGGCCAGATCCTCAGTGGGTGTAAATCAGCATAGGGCCACTGAACTCAAAGGAGGTATGTCCATTAACGCCAGCTGAGGGGCTGGCCCAGAGTTGGTTCTCACGTTCAGGATCATTCTGACATTCGGCATGTGCAGTGACACTTCCCGAGCTCGCCACGCCCTCGCTTAAATAAACAGGCATATCAGTATGAGCCAAACAACATCTGAACTGGCAGGGAGAAAGAAAGACCTTGAGCTTTCCCAGGTGAATGAACTTGCCAAGTGAGCTTCACAGCCTAAGCCAAAATTCTTTATTTTGACGTTATATTACCCACAATGCTAGTAGGTACATAAACCTGTCCATCCAGCTCAGGACTCTTTTTTCATACCAACCCTTCAGCAGCTCTCATTCTGAGCGCACACAGGAGGCTCACTCCAGGCCATCTCTCGCTGCTTCTCAAACACTGCCTCACTGTTGCTGCCTGGACCCTTTTTTAGACTTATCGAAGCAAAATAAAATGTGTTTTACAGGGCCCTTTGGCCGTGTTGGGTAGAATTTTGTGATTTTATAGTGCTTGTAAACTGAACTTGTAAAGTCCCGTAAAGCCCACAGCTTGAGCAGTTCATCCGAATGATGTCCTTAGAAAAGACTGGCCACCTAGCACAGACAGAGTGGGCCAAATTCTTCTGTGGTGTGACTCCATTACTTCAATGCACTTTCACCATGGATCAACTTGCCCCAACTCCTGTTAACCCTCCTATTGTTATCTTGAATCATCTGCCCTGCCCACCTTCAATTTCCCTTAGATATAGTTACACCCCCTCTCTGATGTTTATGTGTGTGTGAGGAAATTAAGTTGGCATAACACTGACTCCAAAGGGGACAAAACAGGGTATAAGTTACGTCATCAATTCCCTCCAGACTTATTTGGACTCATTTCTGAATTTTGGCCCTTTGTGTCCGTGGGAGATTCATTTATTGCTTGGGGGTATCACTGTGGTTTTGCTCCTCTTCCATGCATTTCCACCCTATGGCTTGCAGCACTGCAGGAATTTAACATACCTGTCAAAACAGCCTCAGCGAGGGAGTAAATAAACTACTTCTCACAATGCACCAGGCAGGAAAGTAATTGGAGGCAAATGATAATAACAGTGAGTATGACGGAAGGAGTTCTAATCAGACCTGCTCTGTCTATTGAGTCAAGCACTTTACCTGCTGACTGGTGTTCTTCAAGGTAATTATTACATGGGCAGCCAGGATGATTGATGGCTATATTCATTAAACACAGCCCTTATCCTTTGCTCTCAAAGCCCCTATAATCCAGCCAGGCTGCTTCTGAATAGGGTGCACTCCATTTGGTGCATTTTTAGCAAATGCTTTCAAAATAAAAATGCGGGGGAAGGACTGGAGTTCAGCCTGAACAGGGGATCTCCACGCACTTCTGAGGGACAAGGGCCTTTCGAGAATGCAGGTGCACCAGCCCAAACCAGCTGTGCACACAAGAATTCTGAGCACAGAGTATTAAATCGTGACAGCTGCAGCTGACTCTTAAATAACCACCAAGCATGAAGAGATTATGATGGATTTTCCCTGTATTATGAAACTGATTTTACATCATATACTAGTCGAAAATATCTGTCTCCTGAAGGACTTGAGACCCGTAAGCAGTGCCAGCGTCATGCATTCGCGCACTGATCCAGGCTCAGCAGCCATGGCAAAACCCGTTCTAACAGAGTGTTTTCTCAGTGCAATGGCTTAATGCCAGCATGAGGCATATAAACAAACAAATGGTTGATACTGCGTTTTTCTGGTAGACAATCGAATGGTGACTGATGCAGTAGTAATCCAGGATTCTATTTCCTGTGCCACTGAAAATAATGCTGGTTTCTCATTTCTTTGATTAAATTTTAGTTTTCCAATTAAGAAAAGAGACAGAACAAGAGTGAAAGGATGCTGTCAAAACCCAGTAAAGTGCTTTAAAATGCTTTACACACACACACTGCGCATTTAGTCTGTGGAACTCATTGCCACAAGTTACCATTGAGGCCAAGGCCTTAGCAGGAATCCAAAAGAGGATTGGGCATTTAGATGGTTAACAGAAATATTCACAGATACAATAGTCTAGGTAGATTTATTATAGTAAATATTTTTTTTAAAATACCCAAGAGTTTTGGAAGGGCTACAAACCCTCATGCTTCCTGGCATGAGTCATCCTCTACCAAATGGCGGTTGGGAGAGGATTTTCCATGGAAGCAGCTTGTCCCGTATCTGCCCATTACAGGGCTCCTTGAGACTTCTGCTTAAGCAACTGGTGCTGGCCAGCATCAGTGACAAGATACTGAATTAGGTGGACAATAGGTCTGACCCAGGCTGGCACCATTCTTTCCTGACAACATGCTTTTAAATACTTTAAAAACAGATGCACTTACCCACTGCAAAAGCAGCCTTAACCTGAGCCGGTATTACGTGTAACAGCAGAGTTCTGTGCGACCTCTGATGAATGATCTGTAGGGCGGGGGGGAGGGGGGGTGGCAGGTGTAGGTGACATCGCTGAATCAGTGCACTTAGATCTGCACCCAAGCGCCAGCCCAGATTGCTCCCCACACCTTTGAGACCCAAAGAGTGGGCTCCCTATGGGTTTGGTGGGCGAATAATGTAATGCACAACTACTGATGACACCTGCTAATGATGAAATTCATTCTGGTTCCAAACCAGGTACAGTATTGAGTGCACGCTGCTATGAAACACGCTCTTTGATGAATTGCCTGCATGGATTCAGGTGCGTTCTTAGCTGGATAACATGTGACTTCAAGAATCTGAAGACCGATCTGACTCCAATGATGCTACAAAAGCAAGGAGTGGGGCATAAGAAGGGTCAGGTACTTAAAGTGCGGCCTCTCACCTCTCTTATTTGTCATAGCTAAAGGAGAGCCTGAGCCTGCCTAAACTGGGATGTCAGATGAATGGAACGTGATTGATGACTCTGGAGACACGAGGGAAACCACAAGTCCCCTGACAAGGATTTTGACTGCTTTCTTCGGCACTTGCTTGTCCATGAGATGGACATTTTCAACATATTTAGAGGGAGCTGGCCACAGAAGATGATGTGAGGCCAAATTCAGCAATGATGCATAAAAGAGGGAAGAAGATAGAGATTGGTAAGTGAATCTGAGTGTAAGGGAACCTAAACAGCTGTAATTTACACCTTCTGTTGGCCCCCTTGACTCCTTTAGGGCCTGTCTATACTGGCGATATTTGGTTTCAAATCAAAGTAAGCCACTCTGGTGCAAGCTCCATATTACTCTGGTAAAGCACATCGACACGAGGGGGGCGGGGGACCTTGCATTGGGTCAACTGTACCAGTAGCTACACCAGTAAATTTCTCTCCCATGTAGCCAGGCGCTTAGGCACTTCCCCCACACCTTCCCCATCCCCTGTAAATTTGGCCTGCAGTTATTGTTTTAGTGTGCCTACAACATGTACGTGCTAATTAATAAAGAAAAAAGATCATTCCTGTAACTCTAAGTAATATTAATCGCATAATTATTATACCACATTAGTCATAAAGCATTTGCAGGTCTCTTAGAAAAATGGTGTTTTAAGAAAATAATTCTTACAACTTTAAAAATAATATTTTAGTAACTTTTTTTTTACTAGTACCTTGGTAGCTATTAAAGTGTCAGAGCTGCTGGTAGAGAGCTTGTATCACTGGTAAGGGACTGGGGGATTGGGAATTTTCGAGACGATCTGGAAATATGTGACTTTGAGCTCAAGGGAAATTTCTCCATTTCTGCAAGTGACTGTCAGGTTTTTTTGCCCCAATAGCAACTAAAGTCTACTGTCGTTAAAATCATGACATTGGCCCCACATGGAGATGTGACACAAAATAATGAGATGTCATGCTGAAATACTAATGAGCAATCAAGTCAGGCCCAGCTCCCCGCCCCACGCACAGCACGTATCTTTAAGGCTAACATAACCCTGACTTTTCTTTGTCCCAGAAGTGAAAATTGAAGACAAGTCTGAAATCAAGTCTGTTTCCATGGGTTAGCAAAATTTGGATTTGATAACCAATGTATTGCTTGGATTAAGCTTTTATACTCTTACCTGGCTTCCTGGGTAGTTACAAATGGTATTATTTCTGCCCAATTTTCATTACAGAGAGGTACAATGCACAGCTGCCCCTTTTTCTTTTTCTGTTTGATTTAGTGCTAGAACCTTTAGCCGTTGCCATCGGAGGATGTTCATGGTATCAGGGTGGGCCTAACAGACCACAATGTTACGCTCTGTGTGGCTGATGCACTTGTATTTATATCTATTCCTAACCTTCTCACCATTATTAATAAGTTTGGATTCCTCTCCAGATATAAAATTAATTGGGGTAAATCAGAAATTTTAGGTCTTAACAAATATGCCCACAAAGGCCTTGTCTCACACTGGGACTTTCACTGGCAATTTTCTTATATGAATATTTAGGAAGACTTGTTCCCCAAAGTATTCAGCACATCCCTAAGATAAATACAGAAGCAATCATTGCCCAAGTGGCTAATGATTTGGGGAGATGCAGTTCTTTAACCCTCTGTGGTGTAAAATTAACATACTGAAAATGAATGTCCTGCCCAGAATTTTGTATGTCCTGAGGGGTCTCCCTATTTCTATTCCTCAAACTTATTTTAAGAATTGCAAAAATATTTTCAGAATGTTCTGTTGGGGCCCAGGTAAGAAACCGAGACTGGCTCTGAGTCCCCTATCTATGGGAGGGTTTCATTTTCCCAACTTGGAAAATGATCATATCTCCTTTTTGTTAAGCCAGGCATCTTTGTGGCTGTTAGATATGACCACACAGACCCCACCTTGGGTTTAGAGTGAACCAGAATCGGTTCACCCTCCTTCCCCTTTCAGGCACGGTAGGATCAAATTATTATAGATTTGATGATTCCAGAGCTCCCATAATAACAGCTGTGAGGCAAACTTGGTCAAACATGGCTAGAAAGTTCTGCTTCTATCATTCTTCCCCCAGAGGCAGTCCTATGGAGCAATCCTTTCCTTAAAATCAGCAAAACCTTGATGTGGAGGGGTTGAATGGACAGAGGAATTATGACTCTCTCATAGCTAATTGACAACGATCATTTTAAACCATTTGTATATAGATCTTCAGAAACAGTTTGGCTTGCCCTGCTCTAGAGTATGGAAATATCTCCTCTTAAAGCATTTACTTAGAAATGGATTTGGATCAGATGCACTGAGAGCTCCGGAACGTCTACAACTTCTACTATTTTGGAGGAAACTTCCTGGATTTTCTTGGCCAGCAGTACCCTTTTATGATTTTCTGGCCCAAAAACTTCTGCCAAAGATTGATCATTTCAGAGCTGCTTGGAATAGAGATTAAGATACACAACTATCTCTAGCCCAATGGAACACAGTTGTATCTAATGTTTAAAAATCAACTATAGACCTGAGACTATTCACGAAAAGATACTTTTTCAAATATACTGGTCCCCAACATAGGCTAATGGTAATGGGGCTCATAAATGCTGACCATAGTTGGAAATATAACTTTGGTGCTACATTAGCTCAGATGTTTTGGGAGTGCCCCTATATCAAGAATTTCTGGTATCAGGTGTTTCAAAGGACAATTTGATATTGGATGCTCAGTTGGAACCCTCCATCTTTAGTTTCATTCTTGGATCTATTCCTGATACCTGGAGATTGCCTAGTAACAAAGCAGCATGGTTCCAACGTGTGGCTTTGGTCGCTAAAAAATGAATCCTTCAAAAATGGAAAAGTTGATCCCCACCAAATATGGGTGCCTGGCTCACTGATATGGCTGACCTTGCGGCGAATGGCCGACTGGCATTCCACAGAAGGGGAATGCCTGAAAAATTCAAAGGAATTTGGGCTGTCTTTTTAGAGGTCTATGATTAACGCAGACCCTGAAGATAGCTATGTATTTCCCCTCCCCTCCCTTCATCCTAACCCTCTTTATTGACTTTGTGTATTAGGATGGATCTGGTATTTTGGTTCATTTGTAAAAAATTAATTAAAACATGTAAATAAATAAGTAAAAGGACATAACGAAAACCCCTGTGAAAATGTGATCTGGGTTTGCCATCTTTGCTGGCAGTGACAATTTTCCAAACAGCTCTGCTGGAAATTGACAGCAAAGATTTGTTTGGCAGCTGCCACTTTGCTTTTAACGAAAGCTTTTCTCTAGAACAAGTAAAACCACTGTCAAAGTCATTACTCTTGTGGAGTCCACTACCTGTGACACTGACATCAGCGCAAGTTTGGGCCTTCAACTCAATGGGAATAGCACTGGGTGCAGAGTTTGCACTATTGTAATTTGCACTGTGGACCCGCTGTCCTTGTGTGCGTGCTTTTCACTTCCCATGGACCTCAATGAGAGCCCATCTACATCTCAGGACTGAATCTGGTTCATGGTCCAGGGGACATCAGCAGGCTCCTCTGTGGTGAGAGTTTGTCATCGACTTTAACAGGAGTCGGATCAGGCTTGTTCTCTTGATGGCAGTAGGATCAGGCCTATTACCTTTTCAACAGATACAGGCTACTGACCCTGCTTCCCAGGCTGCTCAATGTATTAAACTGGAGGAAGCAAAGAGGGAAGGAAACATCCACATTGGGAAGAAAATGACACATTTCTGGTCACTTATGTTTTCTTCCCTTAATGCCCACATCCATGTAGTTCTCACCGCAGTGATGGCCGTGCACTTCGTGTGCCATTCTCAAGGTAGATGTGTAATCGGAATCACTTCTCAATATATATTTTTAAGCAGGCTACCCCAATGCAGACAATTAAGACATTCCAGGGCAGAGCCTTTGATGGGCCTGACGCTTTACACCCACTGAGAATCTTCCCCTCAGTGACTTAAAACAGACCCAATATCTGAAAGAGGGCAGAGAAAGCGTAATTTAAACATATGATCAAACCATGCCAGAGAAAACACATAAAGAGCCTGATCCAAAGGCCACTTGTGTTTACCTGTCCTGTTCATTCCCTCTGAAGCACCTGGCACTGTTGGAAGACAGGGTACATTACTGGGCTAGATGTATCGTTGGTTTGACCCAGTATGGCCGTTCTTATGTCAATGGAAAGACTCTCATCGGGCATTGGCTCCAGGGCTGAATTTAGCAGCAGATGATCCAGGCAACCACCAGGGGTGCCAAGCATGTGGGGTGGAGGTTTCGCTGTTTTTATTGTTAGGGAAAATAGAATGTTTGAAGCACCACGTTGCAGGTATTCCATATTTGCTTATACATGGAATGAACAAATACAGATCCTAGCATGCAAATTTATCGTTTTATACGACAGGGATAAATCATGCATGCAAATTGTGAATCAGAGTCTTGAAATGGGCTACAAATGACATAAAAATAAGATATTCAAAAGTTTAACAAATAAGGGGGGGGTGAGAGGTGCCACAGAGGCTCCATGCCTGGGGCACCATTTGTTCAAGGGCGGACCCTGATTGCACCAAGCCCTTAGAAGGCTTGGTTCTTACTCATGCTGGTTTTATGCTGCTGTAACTACACTGACTTTAATGGAGTTCCTCCTAATTCAGACCAGTGCACATGGGGGTCAGACAATATTGCTGTATTGTGAACACACAGTAGCAGCCAGGCTCAATGGCCTTTGTGACTAGTCTCTGGCTCAGTGAGCTGTTCCATGCCCTCTCTCACTGCAAATAAAATTCTTTTTATTATTCTTGATGTCAAAATAAAAGCTGAGAACATGTTACAGACTAATTGATCCACTAGTCACTGTAATCAATGAATCTATCACTGGAAAAATAACTACCCCTGGTTAATACGGAGGGCATACCAGAGATTACAAGTCCCTGTGAAACTAAAGGTAGAGATGAGCTGAAGCCAAAACACAGTCCTGAAAATCTGAGGTGTTCTAGGTCGTGATCTGCATTGGGTAGCGTGATTCCATCTCTAGCTGGAATTGCACATTGTTGCTCAGAACATGTGATTGTTCCCTACCAAAATATATTTTTAGGTTTGGGGCCTTAGTGAGCATCTCTCTGCTGCACACTTTGCTGTCCACCAAGCTAGACGCATAGCGTCATGAGGTGCAGCACCAGCCTGCAAGCCTGACAAAGAGCACAGCTACCTCCCTAGTCCTTGTGCACCTTACAAGGGCCTGATCCCTTTGAAAGTGACAGAAGTCCCTGGGAGTTGATGACACCCAGCGCTTCACCCAATCAGGCCCTGCATACAGGAGTCCTTTGGGCAAATACACTAGGTGGTTTCAGAGGATTTCTTCTGGAGGCCTGAGTTTCCAAAGGCTCGCTGAGCATACATGGTACATCTGCGATGTATGTTCACTTCCTGTATGAATGCCAGGTGTCAGTCACAGCATCTGGGGAAATCCGCACCGGGAAGCAGGATGCATCAGAGGTTTTCAGGATCACATGGCTGTATTATTTAGTCACTGGGGTTATGGGAAATAGACTGAACTATCCAGGAAATGACAATGGGACCCCATCCTGTTATCATGCTATATGATCGCTCGTCAGGAAATGACATAAGTACCCTCATTCCTCTTTATTTTATTTTGCACTATTGTGGCGCATCTTTCTTTGTTTTGCTTGTGGCTGGCGATCAATCAGACAGCGCCCTGCTTCCCCACATCCTGCTGGACAAGGGCTGCCTCTTTCCCTTTGAGACTCATTAGAAGGATGTCCCGGCTCTCCAGTGTTTTTTCTAGTAGCCCCATTGAGGTTGCCTCTGTCAGGAAATCGGCCTATTTGGAAAGGGGCAGGAAGGCAGGTTTTTAATCATGCTGTCCACAGTGAATGGGAACAACAAGGCTGGCACGAATCTGTCTTACCCTGGACAAACAAGAGGAATGTTTGCCAAAGGCAAGGCACGAGCAGAATACCCAGTCACGTGCGTCTTGCAGGTTTGATCCAAAAGCAATCCCAGATGACTGCTACCCATTCTGCTCAGTAGCAGAGCCAGGTTTTGAGCCCTGGCAGAGCTGGGGGGAAGGGATGGGTGGTGCCACCTTCAGTTATACTTATTGGCTTGAAAAGGTGCCATACATACACCTGAAGGCCATGGAGGGGGGAGGGTAGGGGGACAGTCTCCCTCCCCTGCCCTTAGTTCCGCCACTACTGAATCTTGCTGGTTTGCATAGAAATTCCCTTTTGCCGTTTGCCTTCCCTGACCTCTGTCTGTCTGGCCTTCGTCGGTGAGCTCCTCGAAGCTTCTCTTCTTTATGTCTGGAAAATACCTGGCCCATCTTGGGTACTGCCTCAAACCAATCACCTTCCAAAAGAGATACTGCAGACAGTTTAGATCAGCCTCAGGAGGCCTGGGTTCTATTTTCAGCTGTGCCCATGTGACCTCAGGCCAGCCACTCAGTCTCTCTGTGCTTCTTTACTTGCTCTATCGAGATTGTGAACTCTACAGGAAAGGGATGGTCTCTGACTATGTGTATGCATGTACAGCACCTAGCACCGATGGGGCCCAGTTTTGGCTGGTGCCTCTAGGCACTACCACAAAACAGATTGATTGATTGATTGATAGATCAATCCATCTTTAAAGAGCCCCTAGCCTGTGAATTCTCTTACCTATCCACAGCTCTGCGACTTGGTCCAAGGTATGGAGAGCAAAGCAGAACTGTCAAAAGGCTATTTTCTGATTTATGGTACATGGCTGTGGTCGAGTATTTCTAGCTCAGTTAACAGATGTTTTGTTAATTCCAAATTTCTCCCCTAATCTGTACATTTTTGTCCTAGCTTGGGCACGGTGCGCTCTCATTAATCATGTGCAAGTGGAAGAGTAAGCTGGTTTTATTCGTTTTCAGAGTGCCAGATCACATAAATTAACCAGAGCGTGCGTTGAACGTGTCCCGAGCAGTTTCCCTACCTTTCAGTGTAACACTGCAGTCCTCACAGAAGTGATTCCATTTGCTAAATCTGTATAGGAAAAAAATCAGTGATTCCCTTGATCTCAGTGGAGTCACCCAAGGGATGAATTTCTCTCCCCACCCACCCCTGGCCAGGAATTTTCAGTAGTAAATGTCGTGTTTGGTTAGGTATCTCGTGCCCGGGTCCAGAGCACAGAGACTTCTGTGCACTGCTGGACAGGGGTGACGGGAAGGGAAGTGGATTGGCTTCCACATGTCTCGCCAAGGATGGACTACTCACTGGCACAGGCCCGAGGGCTCCAGAGAGAGGCCTGCATTTCCAGGTTGTTCCAGGCTGCTGGCCTTCACATCACTGTGCAGAACGTCACAAGCCAGCTCTATGGCTAAAGCCAGTGTTCCATGCAAGCTCTTCGGAGCTGGCTAGCTCTAGCAAGCCACTGAATGGCCAAGTTATCACTACATAGCCAGGCCAGCAGGAAACAAGTGCTGGATAACTACTTTCTCTGGGATTAGTATGAGAGGTTGCACATGCAGGTCTGCCAATTGGCTGAGAGGCATGGGGGGGTGGGACTGGCCAGACATAATGCACACCATCCGGCAGAGAGGTCTGCTCAGTGGGAGCGAATCTCTACATACCCCAGTCAGAACCGGGTAACGGATAAAAATGTCCCCAGGATGAGGATCAACATGTGTTTCTCCAGCAGCCCTTCCCCTGAGCTCGTGGGCAAGGGGAGAGACAGGGTAACAAATGGGGCCCCTGCTCCCTGTCACAAAGGATCACGGAGTGCAGCCCACAACTTGGGGGGAAGGAGGGAGGGCGAGGAGGGACCCAAAGGGAAAGATCCAGAGAAACCTTGTCTGTAATGGTGCAGATTCCCAGCCACACCTCGGCCTCATGGCCCCGCCCATCCAGTTGGTCCATATTCTCCCCAGCTAGAATTCAGCCCAGAAGCAGCACTTCAAAAGGTACATGGATTTTGAGCTTTACTCTGCTGGAAGGAGAACGAGGTAGCTCATAATAATTACCTGCAGATGGACGCACGCTCACTCGTTAATCTATTTCACATGCACCTACCACCATTGCATCTGGGCACTGGGTGAAAAATTAAATAAAGGCAACATTTTCCATAGATGAGCCCTAGGCTCCTAGCTCTCAGTGCTCTGTATAGGTGCATCGCCCACCGTACAACCAGAGTCGCTATTCAGTGAGTGGGACTCCAGAATCATAATGAGCCTAGGGCAATATAAAATGGAAATACAAGAAAAATTAGAATAAATGACCCTCTTAATTGTCTTCCTGAAACAGCTACTTTCCCATAGCTCTGAAAGGAAAAATGTCCTTCCAGATTATTACTTGTATAATGGTAGCACTTAGAGGCTCCAACAAAGTTTGGGGCCACACTGCGCTCGGTGCTGTACATACATTGTTACAGACAGCCCCGAGAACCAATGATGTAAATAGAGGCAAAGGACACATTAGTAGCCCCAGGCCACAAACGGGAAACTGAGGCACCAAGTAACTGCTCCACTGGATGTTTATGGCAGAACTAGGAATTGAACCCAGGTCTCATGAGTAACAGTCAAGCATCTTAACCCCAACACAGATCAACGCTTCCCAAATTTTTAATGCAACCCAATGCGCAAACTGTAATTCTGTTAGTCTCTAATTCAGCTGCTTAGGGTGAAGCTGCTCTGTGAAAAAGCGACTCCGCGCCCAGAGGGTTCCACTGCATTTTCTTTTCCATGGTACATTCAGTGTAGAGCTAGGAGGAGATTTTGAAGGAATCGGTGTAACCAATTCATTAGCTGACCCCACCGTCCCAGATTTGCATAGACCGCTTTGCACTGTAACTCTAGAATAATGATGGTGATTATAAACACATGACAAAGAGTGGTGAGGGTGGTGAAAACCATTGTAATTACACATGGGGTAATGTGCTGACTGACATGCTGTGGTTACAATGCTACATAGAGCTGTGCAATGAACTGAGCTTCCATATGCTGCCAGAATTCCAGTGAAGCTACAAGGCTACATTTGCAACAGGAATTCTCCTGCCCCAGTGGGACAGACCAATACCAAGTCATTGTTCCTTGGACAATGAAGAAAAAACATTGCTCTTTGAAAATCTTCCACCTGACTTTCAAGACAATGAAAACTTTTGAGCCCTCACGTGCAGTACATTCAGCATGGCTCTCGGACCTCCAGTTCCGCCGAGCTGCACTTGGCTCAGAACCAAAGGGGCAGGAGGGAAAAGGAGGCTACACCATCTTTGCATTTCCCTGATGCTGGAGAAAGCCAGGAGCCAACTGAGCCCCTGACACAATTTAGAGCAGCCTCAGTGCTGCTGTAACCTATTCTAGCTATGAAAGCTCCCTAAGGTCTGTTTCACTGTTTCCAGGACCACTGGAGTATGGTGTACTCTGCATATGCCATCTCTCAATGCAGAATATTCCCTACCTGCCAGGACCAGGAGATGCAGAACAAGGGGAATCACCAGCTGTCTGTCCAAGCCAACTTCCTATCCCCTTTGTGCCATCAGAGTGGCACAAAACAGATGGATTGGGGTCCTGCATCTGAGCCCATATGTACATTGAATCTCTATCTAATCTGTAGGTATATATTTAGACACACACATATAGTGAGTCCACATAGGGGTGTGTGTGTGTGTGTATAATAAACTGATATTTATGTAAATCCCGGAGCTAGAGTGTTATTCTTGGCAGCCCGTTCCACAAGCTGGTGCATGACAGATTCTTTCTTTGAAGTCAGCAAACAATTCTCTGTATCTCCGTGCATTCCATGTGGAATTGCACGGGCCAAGGGCAAGGGGAGCTGCCTACAAATGTGAAATAACCTGTCCCTTATTTTAAGGAACTGGCAGATTTTTTTCAAACCTTGTTCCAGACAAATATGGATTTCTGGGCTCACCCATTTGCCTCTTACACCAACATTCCAGACACCCCTGCTAATAGGTCTGCGGTGACTTCAGTGCCTTCTTCTTTTGAGGAGTTTTTGCCATGATTTTTCTTCCTGTTATCCCCTCCTTTATTTTTACATTTGTCTTATAATTGCACCTGCTTAGCCAGGCAAAGTGAGAGAAGAGATGTAACCTTTGGGGGAAGGTCATTCATGGTTAAGTTCGTTTCTTCTGTGTGTTCTGCTTTCAGTTAATGCCTGTTCCCCTTAACTGAGAGGCTGATAAACCTGGAAAAAATTGTTATTTGGGTAAATGATGCTCAAAGCATTAGCTAAAGTGATTATTTCAAACTCTCTCCATGAAGTCTTCTCTTATTCAGTGAAACATAGGAACTGCTAAACTGGATCAGACCAATGGTCCATTTAATCTAGTCTCCTGTCTCCCACAAAGGACAATATCAGAGACATCAAAGGAAGGTGCAAGAGTCCCCACAGCAGAATTTAAATGAAATTATGGAATAAAAAGGGAAGTTTCTTCCTTAAACTGACATTTAGTGGTTGCCTTACAATCTCTGAACATGAGCCTTTTAACCCATATATATGCTTTCCTCATCTGACAACTGTGGTTCACATTATTGATATAAATGATGGATTCTTTTGGGAATGCTGGCAAGCTCTTGGATTCAACAATATATTGCAGCAGAGAGTTACACCGGTTAACTGTGCAAAAAATATTTCCTTGTATTATGTCCCATTTCCTTTGATCAGTGAAAAGAACTGGATTCTCATACCCTTAAAAGGCTTTGATTGGAGTCTTGGCCTGCAATCTCATGTGTACTGACTCCGAGTTGCCTTATGTTTTCAGTGTGTGGATTAAAAGAGGGTGGGTGTCTCTTCCTTCCAGATAACTCAACTGGAAAGATCTGGAGAAGAGGGGAGGATGGTACTGCTCCTTTAGACACATCCTTTGACTTATTCCCATTCTCTCCTTGCTCCCAACCTGCTCTATAAGCTTTCGTTTTCAGCCAGCTCCCAACGTTTCTCTTCTCTTGCTATAGTGTTTCTGTTTTAAATGTTGCCTAATTTGGAACCCACCTGCAGCTGCTCTGGTTCTTATTGGCTGGGCTTCCCCAGCCTGAGCTGACATCGATGACTCGTAGAGGATTTGTTCCTCCATTGGAATGGGCCTTTTAACGAGCAGGCATGCAGACTACCTTGATTGTGGATTACCGGACAGGTGTGTTGTCACACACAGGAGAGAGGGCACTCCAGTTTGGTCATTGGGTGGGTGACTCTGGTTTCATGTACAATAGGGAGACAGGAGTCATGTCCAGGGAGTCGCAACAGCATAGAATTGATGTGAGTCGGAGGAGAATCAGATCCTTTTTCTACCTGAAGGGATTTTTATTTGGGGGGGTTTGTTTGTTTGGGGGTCAAACAGACATTCATTTAATCCAGCCCACCCCATCCCTGGATCTGACAATGACTCACTGCCCACCTGTACCTCAGTTTCCTCATCTCTAAAATGGGGACAGTAAAGGGCACTGGCTGGTTTAACTTGTGGATGTTTTTCACTAAGTACTGTATCCAGTGAGGCCTCTCTCAAGTGACCACCCAAGAACCCACAAATCAGTCACCTAGTAGAGCTGCTCTTTAACTCAAGATCAGACAAGATCATGCTGGAAACCTAGGCCCAGATCCTCAAAGGCATTTAGGTGCCTAATTCCCATTGGAATCAGCAGGAGATGATGTCTAAATAACTGTGAGGTTCTGGGCCCAAGAAGATAGTTCAAAGTGGTCTCTTAAGACAGGATGTTGCCTGTGTGAAGTGCAGACCTTCAGTGATTTTCACTGGCCTGGGTCAGGATCAGCTGTTCACCTCTCCCCGCCCCCCACGCCCTTCCCCACACCTTGCTGACTGCCATTTTGGCATGTAATTTATGTCCTGGAGGGCAGCATGTCTTCTGGACTGGTGTTATTGCCACTCCTTAAACCAATGAACAGGTCTGCCAGCCAAGGCTGCTGCCGGGTGCCTGCCCTCTCACAACAAGGATCAATTTCAGGGACCGAGTATCAAAGTCAATTCCCAGCCCTAGCAATGTTGTTAAAAACTAGGAGCTCCACGCTAGTGCAAATGAAGAGCCTCATGTTGCTGGAAGGTCAGAGTGGGGTTTGTTAGTTCATTTAGGGTCTGATCCAAGAACCATGGAAGTCAATGGGAGTTTTTTGGGGCTTTGAATCAGAACCATTTATGTTGTACCTTCGGTTACAAAGAACCCAGAACCACCCTTGGCTGAACAGAGTCCCACTTCCTTAACTTGGGTCCGGCACTCAGGTTTCCTGGGCTGTTAAGAAGCACAGATCCCAACACTTTACGTCCAGTAACCTTATGTCAGAACCATTGGACCAACCGCAAACTCAGCACCCAATGAAGACAGCAGCTTCCTATAAGATACACATCCATGCATGGAGATGTAAAAGACAATGGGAAAAGGGGCTGTTGGAGGCAGAGCTTTGTTAACTTAATACATGTTTTGTGGTTATGGATTATGTGCTTAACAGATGTCTACTCTATTGTCATACAATTCCCCTCAATCAAGAGGCTATTCTAGCCAAACGGGCCACATTTTCCCTTGTTTTTTTTTAAGAGTAAACCATATGTGCAACAGGGAAGTTTTTATGGGCAATTAAGGAGCACTTATAGGTGTAACGGATCAACGTTCCTGCAAAGTTAAATTAATTACCCATCGGGATTGCGAACAAGAACTCCAGTTTCCCAGCTTTGGCTGAAATTCCCAGATCTGCCCTCCAATTCCCTCCCGAAGTGGGAACTTAACCTGATTAATCAAGGCTAAAGGTATTTCCGCTCACTATTCAAAACACAGGACTCCCCTTTGTCCTTATCGTGGTGTTACTCAATCACTCACTGCCATGGAGGAATGGACTTGGCTGAGGGACAGAGACACAGTGCATGATTCCTTTGACTCAGAGCCGACCTTCCTTTCCTTTACGGCCAGTGTAGCATCTTTCATTACTCAAAGTCCAAGAGCAAAGCCGCCTCCTCCTCAGGACACAATGAGATGCTCAGAGCTGACAGCTACGTTTGCCAAGAGAAAGACAAAGGGATCCGCATTATAATTTCACAGACTCATCTTTCCTAATGGAGGGATCTGTGCTGAGATACTGCCTAGTTTCCTCTAAGGATGATGTATGGCTTTTCCTACTCTTCCCTCTTCTGGTCAGTAGGG
Source organism: Lepidochelys kempii (assembly GCF_965140285.1). NCBI lineage: Eukaryota > Metazoa > Chordata > Testudines > Cheloniidae > Lepidochelys > Lepidochelys kempii. The sequence goes on along the minus strand of NC_136394.1, from coordinate 16,413,730 downwards.
GTTAGAATATATAGGCTGCTGCCATATTGTTTGCTTCTCTCAGGGCCCAATTTCCAGTCCAACGTGCAAAGCCTAGGGGAAAGGAAAAAACGGTTACTCTCCTTCTTGTAACTGTTGTTCTTCAAGATGTGTTGTTCATGTCTGTTCCAATCAGGTTGTGCGCGCGCATGTGAACAGTGGCCAGAAGATATTTCCCCTCACAGCATCCGTCGGGTCGTTCCGGGTGCCCCCTGGAGTCACGCCTTCATGGCGCTCAATATAGAGTCCTGCCGAGCCGCCACCCCCTCTTCCTACTTGCCAGCTACTCCGACAGATGGGTGGGTATTGGAATGGACATAAACAATACATCTATAAGAACAACAGTTACAAGAAGGTGAGTAACCATTTTTTTCTTCTTCGAGTGCTTGTTCATGCCAATTCCAATCAGGTGACTTACAAGCCCAAGTTCGGGAGGTGGGGTCGGAGCTGTTCGCTGATTGGAGCACTGTTCTACCAAAGGCGGCATCATCTGTGGCCTGCTGGGTAATGGCGTAACGCACGGTGAAAGTATGGATGGGGAGGACCACGTTGCCGCTCTGCATATTTCCTGAGTGGGAACCTGCCCCAGGAATGCGGCTGAAGAAGCCTGCTCCCCGGTGGTGTGCGCTGTGAGAGGATGGGCAGGCACCCTGCCAGGTTGTAGCATTCCCAGATGCAGGACACGATCCACGACAAAATTTGTTGGGAGGAGACTGGAAGATGTTTCATCCTCTCTGCCGTGGCCACAAACAGTTGAATGGACTTCCGGAATGGTTTCGCTCTCTCGATGTGGAAGGCTAGCGCTCTGCGGACATCCAAGGAGTGAAGCCTCTGCTCCCTGCCGCTTGAGTGCGGCTTAGGATAGAACACTGGGAGGAAGACGTCCTGGTTGATGTGAAATTGGGAAACAACCTTTGGGAGGAAAGCTGGATGTGTCCTGAGCTGAACCTTGTCCTTGTAGAACACAGGATAGAGAAGAGCCTTGTCAAGCCTTGTTAGGGCCTTGTCAGACACCCTCCTGGCTGAAGTTACTGCTACCAGAAACGCCACCTTGTACGACAGGTAGAGCAGGGAGCATGTTGCCAGTGGTTCAAAGGGTGGCTCCGTCAGTCTGGAAAGGACCAGGTCGTGGTCCCAGACTGGGACTGGCTGTCGGACGTGCAGGTATAGCCTGTCGAGACCCTTGAGGAAACAGCTGACCATAGGGTTGGCAAAGACCAACCGGCTCTCGGCACCTGGATGGAAGGCCAAGATAATGGCCAAGTGAACCCTTATTGATGACATGGACAGCCCCTGCTGCTTGAGGTGGAGAAGGTGATCCAATATACGCAGTATAGAGGTGAACATGGGTGACGAACCACGTTGCTTCGACCAGACTAAGAATCTCTTCCACTTGGCCAGGTAGGTAGCTCTAGTGGAGGGCTTTCTACTGCCAAGGAGGAATTGTCTGACCGGGGTCCAAACAGGAAAGTTCCAGTGGGTTCAGCCATGGAGCTTCCATGCTGTGAGGTTGTAGCAACTCGAGGTTCGGGTGCTGGAGATGACTGTGATCCTGGGTCAATAAGTCCAGGAAGAGTGGAAAGGTGACTGGGGGCTTCCACGGACCATTTCCAGGAGCAATGTGTATCAGTGCTGGCGAGGCCAAGCTGGAGTTATCAATATCACCAAAGCCTGTTCCCTCAGGTTTAGAGAAACTCCAGAGTGAGGGGAAATGAAATGCTTGATGTTTTTCCGTAGAGGGTCCTCAGTGTGATCCTTTCCCAGAAGTTGTAAGTAATAACTGTTAAAAACAGATAGAAACACCTCAAGATAGAAATTGTATAAGATATTTTAAAATTCCTGTAGATGGCTTTGTAAGCCATAGCGCTGAAGTTGACTCATAGGACCACAAAAGTTAGAGATAGAAAAGACCTATTTGCCCTAACAGGGTGGGATTGCTCTTTATATTCCAGTACGTATTTTGCAGTGCTTTGTTCAATCTGCTTTCAATGTCTCAAGCAGGGGTTTCCCCCCAAACTTTCCTTGGAAGTGAATCTTGCAACCTTAGCAGCTGGACTTGCTTTAGGTTTCGTTTATGATTTACCCTGAGTGAGTATATTTCTTGCACTAGTTTGTAGCCAATTAGTTCATCTTATCATTGAATTGTGTTAGTGTTGTAGTCAATTCACATGTTATTTCATATGTAATCAATGGGTGATGAACAGCTAAGTAGGATAGGATTAGAGGAGTAGAAGACTGACAAGTATTTAGGAGTGACAAGTGTGTATTAAGGATATAAATAAAGTAAGGCAGTAATGCAAGGCCTACAGGCTCCGGCCTGTAAGATTTTATCTTAGTCACACTAGGCCGCAGGCTTAAGGAGTCTTGACATGAGTGGGTGGCCTCAGACTGATCCTGTGCCAATAAGACCATTAGGTTACTGTAAAAGATGTGCCAATAGGTGATGTTAAGGAAAAATAGAGCTCAGTAGACTGCAAGACACCTGATTGTAACATCACAGAAAGTTCTGTCTGCAGGAAACAAGCTATAGAAAGTAGGGCATGGAAGTACAGATAAGGAAAAAGAGGTTGGAACCCTCATGTACATGGATAAGATGTTACACATGGTCGGAACACCAATTTAAAGAGGTTCCCTTGTTGGGTAAAAGTGGGAAGACCCCAGCAGGAACCACCACTCTATCAGTGACCACCTGTTGAGAAAACCACCAGACTCTATAATATCTTTGGGGACCGGAGTATGACTATGCCATTGGCTATTGCTTGGGTTCGCTCAGGCTGCGTATTTCTGTATGTGAGTGTAACACATACGCTATAATATAAACAAGACTGTTTACTTGTAACTGTGTTTGTGGTCACTGTATTCATTCTTTGAGTGCTCCTTTCACCCTATTAATCTAAAAATCTCTGGCCACACAGGAGCCGAACTCACAGCGAGATAACAGAACTATCAATCCATTCAATTTAAAATAAAGGCTACAAGTTTAAGTTTAGGATCAGGTTTATAAATGGAGCTGGGCTAGCCCAACTAGAAAGCCCTGCTGGAAAAGTCACATGAGGGAGTAGACAGTGTGTATTAGCATAAGGCGCTCAAAAATGCAGCTGCTTTAAGAACCTTCTGTGCTTGTATTCAAGCTTTTTTTTTTTTTTTTTTTTTTTTTTTGTGGTCCATGTGACATATTCTGAAGGATCCCTGAAATATTAAAATAAACAGAATGCTTGACTTGCAGAACCTGTCTGCTAAGCCAGGAATGACATTTCTTGTTGCAGTTTCAAACCGTCATCCAGAGACTTTTAAAACATTGATACCCCCCCCCTTCCCCCGAGAGCTTTCAACCAAAACAACAGTCCAGCACTCCCATCACATCCCAGAAAGCACAAGTATTCCAGAACCCGCTCACCTTCGGTCCCCCTTACTTTTACTGCTACACCTGGCAGTAGTTTTGAAAACAATTTCATTTTTTAAAATTACTTCTGATATGGTTGATTTTAAGGACTAGCAAGCCCCTGTGTGCCATATGGGGGGGGGAATGGTAGCATTATCGATAAATTAAAAGAAATATTAATAAAATGAAATCCAAAGTCCATTTCCTTTTAACTCTCCCCACCTCATGCCTTTAGTTCTTTCAACTAAATGGCCATGTCTCCTCTGGTAGATTACTACTGAAACAGAGACTAAAATCTTTGGGGGAGAAGGGGGAGTGCGACATCGCATGACAAAGAGGAACCTCTTTTAAAATAAAACAGTTCCAAAGAGAATTGTTGTTATTAACTGTAGTGCAGTAACAACTGAGATCAGGGCCCTGTTGAGCTCAGCACTCTACATGGAAAGACAGCCCATGCCCCACAGAGCTCAAGCCTGAATGGACAGGACAGAAAGGGTGAGAGAATGGCATGCCACGTACAAGTAGAAGATTGCCTACTGAGGCACAGGGAGATTGAGTGATCTACCCAAGGTGACATGGGAAACTCTGTGGCAGAGACAGGAGCCAAAGCCAGATCTGAATGGAAGCAGGATCTGTCCCTGTGTGAACATTGATACACCTTGTCACAGTTTTCAGGGCAACTGCACCTGTATTCCCCCTTGGTGGTCCAGCCAGGGCATCCACTCTAAACTCCTGTCTCCTTATCAGTCACCTTTCTTGGGTGGAGATTCATCTCTCTCCCCCATCCTGTCTGCATTTTTTCCAGGCTGCACAGTTCTCTACCTACTCTGAGTTTCCCCTCTTTCTCCTCAGAGGCTCTAAACAGCGTCATTGCCCACAGTTGTGAGGACTCACACAGCTTTTCCTAAGTAAGCACATTTATTTTTAAAGTAAAAGCATTATGGATAAAACGTATTAAAACAACAAAATAAACTACACACATGTTTACCAGAGATCACCCCAACTCCAACGAGGGCTCTGGGAAGAGTCAGTCTTTCAAACCCCACACAGTGGTTTTTCTGGGCTTACGAGCTCATAACGCCTTTTGCTCAGAGCAAGAACACCCAGGAATTGGACAGTCCCTCCTTCATACAGTTTGAGCCTCCAATCTTGTCCTCATGTAACAGGTGATCGGCAGACAAAGGCCCCTTCATCAGGGTGAAGCTTCAAAAGGCTGAGTTCTTGCATAACTGGAGGGGTACGTTTGCATGCACTTTCCCCTAGAGATTTCCTGGGAAAACCCCTTAACTTTAAAAGTTCATTCTTGTCTTGGCCCATTGATTCCAATAGTCCTTTAAAGCTCACAACACTTCCCCGAGTTTATATTAGTCATCTCACCCCCTAGAGACATTACACACAATCCCACAGTAATCCATGAACAGTTGCATTTTAAGACAGTGAATGCCTAAGATACTTAAAACTTAATTCAGTAAGGTTTATGCAGGATATTGGCAGAAATTGCTGTATCTGTCACAGACCTAGATGTCTTTACCTGTAATAATCTTATGAGAAGATACCTACTAAGCAAACAGAAATAGAGAACATTCCTTGCGAGGGCGCAAGATTTATAATACAGCTGAGAAATAGAAAGCTTTCTTTACTCCCTTATTCACTGTGTGTGATGCTTGATGCTGAATAAATAGATGGAAACTCACAGGAAAGGATACTGGTAGTAATGTATGGATATTTAAATGGGATCATGTGGTTATTAATGCTATGTAGGGTTTTCAGGGGAGGATATTTTATTTAAACTAAAAAAAAAAAAAGACCCTTACCAGCTCTGATCTGCTTCCAAATTCTTTCTTTCAAATGGAATGGCCCTTTTTTTCGTTTTATTAATATCTCTGGATGCACTATATATATATATATATATATATATAGGTGGAATTTTAACTTGAGGAAAAATAACCCAATCCAGATCTTTACTGTCTAGCTCAGAATTTCCTGATCAGCAATTTTTCTGACAAGACCAGTCCCACTCTCCTTTGACAGTGCTGCCTGGAGGGATGGAGGACAGCCAGGCTCCAGAGTCAACAGTTTCAAAAGTGGCTGCTGATTTTGGGTGCCCAATGTGAGAGGCCACCATTGTGCTACTGGAAACACATTGCCTCTGGGTGGTACATCTGAAACTGGGTACCCAATAACTGAAACAACCCCAAATCAGCCGCCCCTTTTGCAGATGTGGCTGCATGTGTCTAAAGAGAAACTCCTAGCCCAGAACGAGAAGACAGTCCCTTTAATTTAAGGCCTGCTGTCCTCTGCTCTGCCTTTACCTCCCCCCACCACACACACACACACACCTTTTGAGACCTGGGAAATAGCTTGCAATAAAATGTTATCACATAAGGGGTCTGTTGTTTTACATTTTTGCTTTAGTCTTTGGCAGTTCAGCCTCTCAATATTTTTGCTGAAACAACATCTTGTGCAAACCCCAAGCCCCATGGGGATATAAAACCCCATGTAATTCATGGACCTGGCCATTAAAATAAGAGTCATACCCCTGGTCTACACTAGGACTTTAGGTCGAACTTAGCAGCATTAAATCGCTGTAAACCTGCACCCGTCCACACGACGAAGCCCTTTATTTCGACTAAAGGGGCTCTTAAAATCAATTTCCTTACTCCACCCCTGACAAGTGGATTAGCGCTTAAATCAGCCTTGCCGGGTCGAATTTGGGGTACTGTGGACACAATTCAACGGTATTGGCCTCCGGGAGCTATCCCAGAGTGCTCCATTGTGACCGCTCTGGACAGCGCTCTCAACTCAGATGCACTGGCCAGGTAGACAGGAAAAGAACCGCAAACTTTTTAATCTCATTTCCTGTTTGGCCAGCGTGGCAAGCTGCAGGTTGACCATGCAGAGCTCATCAGCAGAGGTGACCATGATGGAGTCCCAGAATCGCAAAAGAGCTCTAGCATGGACTGAACGGGAGGTACGGGATCTGATCGCTGTATGGGGAGAGGAATCCGTGCTATCAGAACTCTGTTCCAGTTTTTGAAATGCCAAAACCTTTGTCAAAATCTCTCCGGGCATGAAGGACAGAGGCCAAAGCAGTGCTGTGTGAAACTTAAGGAGCTGAGGCAAGCCTACCAGAAAACCAGAGAGGCGAACGGCCGCTCCGGGTCAGAGCCCCAAACATGCCGCTTCTATGATGAGCTGCATGCCATTTTAGGGGGTTCAGCCACCAGTACCCCAGCCGTGTTGTCTGACTCCTTCAATGGAGATGGAGGCAACATGGAAGCAGGTTTTGGGGATGAAGAAGAAGATGATGATGATGATGAGGAGGTTGTAGATAGCTCACAGCAAGCAAGCGGAGAAACCGGTTTTCCCGACAGCCAGGAACTTTTTCTCACCCTGGACCTGGAGCCAGTACCCCCCGAACCCACCCAAGGCTGCTTCCTGGACCCAGCAGGCGGAGAAGGGACCTCCGGTGCGTGTACCTTTTAAAATACTATACATGGTTTAAAAGCAAGCATGTGAAAGGATTACTTTGCCCTGGCATTCACGACTCTCCTGGATGTACTCCCAAGGCCTTTGCAAAAGCTTTCTGGGGAGGGCAGCCTTATTGCGTCCTCCATGGTAGGACACTTTACCACTCCAGGCCAGTAACGCGTACTCGGGAATCATTGTACAACAAAGCATTGCAGTGTATGTTTGCTGGCGTTCAAACAACATCCGTTCTTTATCTCTCTGTGTTACCCTCAGGAGAGTGAGATATCATTCATGGTCACCTGGTTGAAATAGGGTGCTTTTCTTCAGGGGACACTCAGAGGAGCCCGTTCCTGCTGGGCTGCTTACCTGTGGCTGAACAGAAATGTTCCCCGCTGTTAGCCATGGGAAGGGGGGAGGGTTGAGGGGGTAGCCACGCGGTGGGGGGAGACAAAATGCGACCTTGTAATGAAAGCACATGTGCTATGTATGTAACGTTAACAGCAAGGTTTACCCTAAAAGAGTGTAGCCACTGTTTTATAAAATGTGTCTTTTTAAATACTGCTGTCCCTTTTTTTTTCTCCACCAGCTGCATGTGTTTCAATGATCACAGGATCTTCTCTTTCCCAGAGGCTAGTGAAGATTAGAAAGAAAAAAAAACGCACTCGTGATGAAATGTTCTCTGAGCTTATGCTGTCCTCCCACACTGACAGAGCACAGACGAATGCGTGGAGGCAAATAATGTCAGAGTGCAGGAAAGCACAAAATGACCGGGAGGAGAGGTGGTGGGCTGAAGAGAGTAAGTGGCGGGCTGAAGACAGGACTGAAGCTCAAATGTGGCGGCAGCGTGATGAGAGGAGGCAGGATTCAATGCTGAGGCTGCTGGAGGACCAAACCAGTATGCTCCAGTGTATGGCTGAGCTGCAGCAAAGGCAGCTGGAGCACAGACTGCCACTACAGCCCCTGTGTAACCAACCGCCCTCCTCCCCAAGTTCCATAGCCTCCACACCCAGACGCCCAAGAACGCGGTGGGGGGGCCACCGGCCAACCAGCCACTCCGCCACAGAGGATTGCCCAAAAAAAAGAAGGCTGGCATTCAATAAATTTTAAAGTTGTAAACTTTTAAAGTGCTGTGTGGCATTTTCCTTCCCTCCTCCACCACCCCTCCTGGGCTACCTTGGTAGTCATCCCTCTATTTGTATGATGAATGGATAAAGAATGCATGAATGTGAAGCAACAATGACTTTATTGCCTCTGCAAGCAATGATTAAAGGGAGGAGGGGAGGGTGGTTAGCTTGCAGGGAAGTAGAGTGAACCAAGGGGCGGGGGGTTTCATCAAAGAGAAACAAAGAGAACTTTCACACCGTAGCCTGGCCAGTCATGAAACTGGTTTTCAAAGCTTCTCTGATGCGTACCGCGCCCTCCTGTGCTCTTCTAACCACCCTGGTGTCTGGCTGCGCGTAACCAGCAGACAGGCGATTTGCCTCAACCTCCCACCCTGCCATAAACATCTCCCCCTTACTCTCACAGATATTGTGGAGCACACAGCAAGCAGTAATAACAGTGGGAATATTGGTTTCGCTGAGGTCTAAGCGAGTCAGTAAACTGCGCCAGCGCGCCTTTAAACGTCCAAATGCACATTCTACCACCATTCTGCACTTGCTCAGCCTGTAGTTGAACAGCTCCTGACTACTGTCCAGGCTGCCTGTGTACGGCTTCATGAGCCATGGCATTAAGGGGTAGTTTGGGTCCCCAAGGATACATATAGGCATTTCAACGTCCCCAACAGTTATTTTCTGGTCTGGGAATAAAGTCCTTTCCTGCAGCTTTTGAAACAGACCAGAGTTCCTGAAGATGCGAGCGTCATGTACCTTTCCCAGCCATCCCACGTTGATGTTGGTGAAACGTCCCTGGTGATCCACCAGAGCTTGCAGCACTATTGAAAAGTACCCCTTGCGGTTTATGTACTCGCCGGCTTGGTGCTCCGGTGCCAAGATAGGGATATGGGTTCCGTCTATGGCCCCACCACAGTTAGGGAATCCCATTGCAGCAAAGCCATCCACTATGACCTGCACATTTCCCAGGGTCACTGCCCCTGATATCAGCAGATCTTTGATTGCTTTGGCTACTTGCATCACAGCAGCCCCCACAGTAGATTTGCCCACTCCAAATTGATTCCCGACTGACCAGTAGCTGTCTGGCATTGCAAGCTTCCACAGGGCTATAGCCACTCGCTTCTCAACTGTGAGGGCTGCTCTCATCTTGGTATTCTTGCACCTCAGGGCAGGGGAAAGCAAGTCACAAAGTTCCATGAAAGTGCCCTTACGCATGCGAAAGTTTCACAGCCCCTGGGAATTGCCCCAGACCCGCAACACTATGCGGTCCCACCAGTCTGTGCTTGTTTCCCGAGCCCAGAATCGGCGTTCCACAGCATGAACCTGCCCCATTAGCACCATGATGCATGCATTGGCAGGGCCCATGCTTTCAGAGAAATCTGTGGCCATGTCCTGCTCACTCACGTGACCGCGCTGACGTCGCCTCCTCGCCTGGTATCGCTTTGCCAGGTTCTGGTGCTGCATATACTGCTGGATAATGGCGTGGTGTTTAATGTGCTCCTAATTGCCAAAGTGAGCTGAGCGGCCTCCATGCTTGCCTTGGTATGGCATCCGCACAGAAAAAAGGCGCGGAACGATTGTCTGCCGTTGCTCTGACGGAGGGAGGGGCGACTGACGACATGGCTTACAGGGTTGGCGGCTTTACATCAAGGAGTATTTCAGGCAGGACTTCACGGAGGGTTCCAATAAGAAATGGTACACCTAAGTTATTGTTCTTATTGGAACAATGAGGTTAGTCTGGCCTCTGATTGATACATGGCTAGATTTACCTTGCTGCACCTTCTCTGCGAGTGACTGCAGTGTGACCTAGAGGAATGAGTCCCCTAGACAGGGGAGGGGGGGAAGCAAATGAGTACAAAACAAATCTGGTCTATTTCTTGTTTTCATCCACTCCATCTCTTTTACATCTTTGGCTGGCAGCAGATGGTGCAGAAGGACTGGAAGCCATCCACATCTCATGGCTGCTCGGCAGAAGATGGTACAGTACGACTGCTAGCAATCCGTATTGCCTGCCTGCTCACCATAAGACGGTTCAATAGGACTGACTGCAGGACTAAAGAGAATGACCTGGTCAAGTCACTCCAAACTTAGTCCCTGCACCCATGTCTGTCCAGGCGCTCCCAGCCGACGCGGCCAGGAGCACCTCGGACATGATGATGATGGCTACCAGTCATATTGAATAGTCTGCTGCCAGAAGGCAATGGGTTGCTGCTACTGTGTAGCAATGCAGTACCGTGTCTGCCCGCACCCAGGAGACATACTGTGACGGTTACCTGAGCAGGCTCCATGCTTGCCGTGGTATGGCGTCTGCACAGGTAACTCAGGAAAAAAGGCGCAAAACAATTGTCTGCCCTTGCTTTCACGGAGGGAGGGAGGGAACGGGGGCCTGACGATATGTACCAAGAACCACCTGTGACAATGTTTTAGCCCCATCAGGCATTGGGATCTCAACCCAGAATTCCAATGGGCAGCGGAGACTGCGGGAACTGTGGGATAGCCACCCACAGTGCAACACTCCGGAAGTCGACGCTTGCCTCGGTACTGTGGAAGCACTCCGCAGAGTTACTGCACTTAATGCACTTAGAGCATTTTCTGTGGGGACATACACACTCGAATATATAAAACCGATTTCTAAAAAACTGACTTCTATAAATTCGACCTGATTTCGTAGTGTAGTGACCACAGTGACCAAGTCCCTTCAAGCTGGTGAACAGGGCTCATTTTCTGCACCCAAGGGTCCATCTCTGTGTATATCCTTATTCTGCAAATTCAACTTGTGAAAGAGCCTTTAATAAAAAGAATGGCAAAGCCCAGACCATGGCCCACTGGCGCTGATCTCTGGGGTGTGTCGATACAGCCATAGGAGATAGAGAAGCTAATATTTAAGGGGAAAGAAAAACAGCAAAAAATGGAAAAGAAAGCTCACTCACTTTATATCCTATCGCTTCAGACTGGGGAATAAAATGGTGGCCAAGCTGTCATTTCCACACAAAGCCATTGTGAATGCTCTTGTATGGGTTTGAGGGAGGACAGAGGAGAGGTGAAATACAGAGCCCTTTCCCTCTTATCCACCTGCTTACGGGGACAGCCAGAATGCTGCTGATTACATTCCCTGTGTGAAAGTGTCTTGAGACACTCGATCCCAAATGGAACAGAGTTGGGCAGGGTGGTACTATGGCCAAGGCCCAGTCTTGGCCTCCTTTCTTACCCCACTGGAGATTGCTTACTACCACTAGAGGGCAGTGTGATTCATGCTGCTTCTCAATTGCAGGCTCCCTACATGCTCCTTCGTCTCAGCATTAGCACACTGTTGCACTTCCCAGCTCCTCCCCCCTTATATATAAACAGTGGGTAGGACAGGAGCCAGGTGGTGCCATGAGCAGGTTGAGAGCCTGCCAGTAGCGCTGCTGGTATGGAAGGAGGCAGCTCCTGGTATTTTGGGACAGTCAACGCTCAGAGGAAGGTTCACAGGGTATTTTTGTGGAAAGTGTGTAGGGAAACAAACACTGGCAAAGACAGCACGGAAATGCAATGTATCTTAAAATGTGGCATGTGGCTGTGAGCTCACTCTCACCTTGACAAAAATTTTGGTTTGGCTGGCATGAATCCATCCAACACAATCAGCATGACAGAAAGGGGGTAAAGGCGGAGTAGAGCCTGCATTTGATCCAAGGGTCCATTACTGCTTGCTATTCCAATACAATGCCTTATAAGACCAGACTTTAAAAGCAGCACTTAAAAACCCTTTGTATTCTCAAAAGGTGCCAGATAAATCTAGCATGACAGATAGAAGGCTAGTGGATTGGAGCCACCAAAATGGCTTATTTGGAGAAAGGAAAGACACCAAGCCCCAGAGAGAAAGTTTGAGTCACTTCCAAATGCTCTGGTCCTTACCATGGTGTCAGAGAAGAGCAGGGCTGATTGGTTGATGGGAATACAGTGTGGTAAACAAACCACACCAGCCATCCCCACCGAGTCGGCCCTTCAGATTCGGACAGATCCCTGCTTGGCAAGTGCTCTGGCACCTGGAAGTGTTTCCGTTTCTTCTTCCCCACTGACACTTCATATTTGTCTTACAAGTCTTAACAGGAGCCCTTATTTTAATTTTTAAAATAAGAGTGTGTCGCCAGCCAGTTTTTCCTACAGCAAGTCTGGCTCTACTTCAAATTGTGTTGAGCTCACTGAACACAGACGCTTGTTGCCTGGAGATGAAACTCAAAGAGGCTGCTGAGACATGGGACCAATTCTGACCTGGTGTAAGGGGCTGGGACTCTGCTGAAATCAATGGAGTTGCACCTTCTTTGGGCCCATTTTCTTCAGGTTTCTCTAACATTTAACTCCCTTGAAATCTAGAAGTCAGGGGTATAATCTTTGATCCAATGAAGTCTATGGCAAAACCACCACTGACATCGGCGTGGCCAAGATTTGACCCTCAGGTCTTCAGGTGAACATGTCATGGCGAGATGTAGAAAAAAAAAGTATTGATGGAGATGGTTCCCAGATTTGTGAACCTCAGAAAAGGTACAGTTAGAATTTGGAGCAAAGTCTTGTGTCTACTCTTATTGTTTCAGAACTAGTTTGTTTGCCCATCCCCGCATGTGGCATATACTAGCCTTACATTAGAAGCACTAGGAGACAAAACGAATGAGGTACTATCTTTTATTGGACCAGCTTCTGTTGGTGAGAGAGATGAGCTTTCGAGTCACACAGATTTCTGAAGATCTGGGAAAGGGACTCCTGGGGACCCACTACAGGCACCAGAAAGCTTTGAGAAAGGTGCACATCTACAATGCTGCATAATCATTCCCTACATTCCCCACTGGAGTGCCAGTAAGAAATTGACCATGTCATTTGTGGAATGAGACCAAGGAACCCGCACACACATACACACACTCTGCCAGGAGTAAAGTGAGAAGAGAATTGGACTGGATCCTAATAGTATAGCTGAATTGGAACCGAAACCCTGGATCTGAAACCTTCTGCACATTGAGGAGATTGGTGTTCAGATCTGAATCGGGTGACTGCCCTGTCCAAATCCCTGAAGACACCTAAATTAGGAAAGCTCAGCTCAGGATCCATGTTTCACAAATGGCTTCACAGTAATTCCATGGGGAGCTGACAGAAACACGGATGCCTGCAGCAAGAGCTATATTGGAGGGGAAAGGTAGCAATCTTCTTTTCAAGAGTTGATTGTAAAAAATGCTTTTGACAGCTGCTGCTTGGTGGGCTTCCAGGAACAACTGCAGCTCTAACAAGTTCCCAGCCTGTAAAGCTCAATATCTTTCCTGAGATTGGAAGCCAACTCCCCCTTTGTTGGACTGGTGATGCCTGAGCCAGCACATCACAGCGAAGGCACTGACTGGCTTCCCATGCCCACCTGCATGGATCCTGTGGCTAACATCCTCTAGGCATGCTCTGATGTTTCGCAGAGGCCTCGCTGCAGAAGTGTAAATGGCACCTGAAAGGCCTATGAAGAGAATCTGTCATTTGGCCTCCCCCAGTCTATCCCATCAGTATGCAGCAACATGCTCGGTGTGAGAAATTTGTTCTTGGCACCAGGCCAACACCCAAACAGACAAAGAAATAATGTTTACCCCTAGGTCCTTTCTGACAAACAATAAAAAAGCAATCGAGTCATGAAAGATTACACATCAGCGAAAATACTGCCCCTCCCTGCCAATTCCTGTAGAAATAGGCAAAGCTGCCCTCTATACTCAACTACAGCTGCTGCTAAAACGCTCAAGGAAAATAATCATTTACATGGAATCTTTCTATTAGCCAATGCCATTAATATTCTTGCTAAGGTTTTATTGTGACAATCTGGTTTGTGGGGAGAAACAAACTGTTTGCTTTGTTTGAACGTACAGTTGCACAGAGGACTTTGAGGCAGAGGTGAATTGCCTAACAATGGTGTTGCGTGGTCACCCCGGCTTGCAAGCAGAGGCATGGCCTACTTTAGGTGTGTGAACAATCCAGTTCAGGTTTTCCTGCTGCTTCTTATTCCATTCACGCCTCCTACTCAAAAAAAGATTGAGGAAACTATGACCCTATTGGACAGTCTGGTAGATCTGAGAGCAAACTTGTTTCACCTGAACTAGTAAGGTCCTAGCTAAGTCACTGACTGGATTCTTGTATCCACCGGAATAGATTCTGATGACAGCAGGTTGAATAATACAAAAGACAATTTGTGAATATTTCCGTTAATAAATGTGACAAGTTTTTTCCATTGCTATTGGGGGGTAGGGGTGGAAGAAGGAAGGTCATGTAGTTTGTTGTTTGCTAGTATTTGGACAGTCATTGGTTTATTATCTGTAAATTTGTATCAGTAATTCATTATTGGTTATACTCATCTTTGAAATATCACCAATCAGGGAACAAAAATAATGTCATGTGACCAATTGGCACACTCTAAATGACACACAGTCCAAGCAAACAGTTTGTAAACAATCCATAGGGTGAAATTTCTCTGGATAAACTACTTGGCCAGACTCATGAATAATGAACACATTAGTTTGCAAACATGCAAAAGGGTTAAACTTCCAACAAAGGCTGGGCCTGATTCTCTAATGTTACACCCTTTGCATAGACTCATGAAAAGTGGGAGTAAAGTAGTACTTAATCAGAATTCTCCATTCACAATGGTGGCGACATTTCACATGCACTGTGTATATGTTTAAATCATGGCACAAGCTGCGATGCAATGGAAAATCAGGCCCACTAGCTGTAATTCTGACTTCAGTTTTTAACCTGTAGTGCTCAGTTTTATCTACCTCTATTGCACTGTGTTCTGGAGATCTGTGACACACACAAAATTATGGTAGTGTTTACAGAAGATATGCACAATTTTTCTTGCTTTATCCACACATAGGAAGGCAGGGACAAGGAAATATGGGGCCTCCACTAACTGGTGGCTACAAGACACACTACTTAGGAATTCACTTATGACAAATTTGAAAAGGGGAATGTCTCTCAAATGCTCAAATCCTGCCATAGTTGCAAGCAATTCTCCTCTTTCTGAAAACTGGTTGCTGCCGAGGAAAGCTTGGGACAGCTCCTATTGGCTTGGCCGATGTGAGATTTCCCTTTGAGATTTTGAAAATTGGATTCTCATGTTGCACTGGCAATTTTAAGAGTGCAAATATTTGTGGTTCCCATGGATGCCATTCACAGGCATCCTTACTTGACTGCACCCATAGACCAGATAGTGAGACATACAGATGACAATTGAGTCTGCAAGTATTGGCACTCCACAACTGTGAGTACAGAGTGGGAGAACATTAGAAAAGATAAAATAGAGAAGACTAAAAACAAAATCCAACGGTTGGAAGCTGAAGTCAGACAAATTCAGAGTCTGAGAATGAAATCCTGGTGTTATTGAAGTCAATGGGAGGGACTTGTTTACTAGGGATGAGGTAGTGCCCCCATCACAGCTCTGTGTAAATGCTAAGTATTATTATAAGATCCTGGAGAAGGAAATGACCTATCCTGGAAGTCAGTACAGTAGAGAGCACCCCATAATGCTCCCTCTTCAGAGTTAAGAGCTCATTTAGATCCAGATTCATCTAAGTCTTAAGAATAAAAGCACTTCAATGGGACCTAAGTATGCCAAGCTCAATGGAGCTTAAGTGCTTAGCTGAACACTTAAGTGTACAGAGTACCTTTGTGTTGTTATAATAACCACTTCCAACTAAACTGGTTAAGAGGGGAAGTGAAAATAGCAACTGAAAATAAATAAAAAATTATATATTTATATATATATATAAACATGGGAAAGTAGATAGCTGTGAATACAAATCAATGGTTAGGAAATGCAGACAACTGATAAAGGAAGCTAAAGTATCAATGAAAAGTCTATGGCCCATGGGATTAAGGACAATAAAAAGGGATTATTTAAATATATCAGGAACAACAAAACCGTTACATTGATATAGGTCTGATACTAGATAAAGATGGTAAAATTGTCAATCATGATGCAGAAAAGGCAGCAATAGTCAATAAATATTTTGATTTTGTACTGGGAAAAAAGCAGAATGATGTATTAATATCTAATATGATGAGGAAACACTTTCTATTCAATCTACAGAAAATATTAAACAACTATTAAAATTAAATATTTTTAAATCAGCAGAATTGGGAGCTCTTGAACCAGTACTGCCGATTTTTGACAGATTTTGAAATACTAGGGAATTGCTGGAGTACTGGATAAAAGCTCATAGTGTGCCAATATTTTAAAGGGGTAAACAGAATGACCTGGGTAATTATAAGCCAGGTAGCCTGATACTGGTCCCAGGAAAAATCATAGAAAAGCTGATATAGGATGCAATAAGTAAAGAATTAAAAAATGGTAGCATAATTAATATGAATCAACATGTTTTTATGAAAAATACCTCAAACAAACTTGATATTGCTGTTTGATGGGATTACAAATTTTGTTGAAAACAATAACTGTGTTGACATAAGTATACTTCTGTAAGACATTTGATTCAGTCCTGCAGGACACTGTAATACAAAAAATAACAACTATGCAAAATCAATGCCACTTATTTTAAATGGGTTAAAAACAGGTTAACTGATAATAATCAAAAAGTAATTGTACATGGGGAATTATCATCCAATCGGGGAGTTTCTAATGTGGTCTTGCAGGAAATCTGTTCTCGGCCCGTGGCTATTCAATATCCTAACAGTGCTCTGGAGGCAAATATAAAATCATTGCCGGTGAAATTCGCAAATGACATGAAACTTGGTGGTGTGATAAACAATGACAAAGACAAGTCAGTTATACAGAGTGATCTGGATTGGAAAAGTGGGTTTATTAGAACAACATACATTTTAGTAAAGCCAAATACAAGGTCACCCATCTAGGAACAAAGAAGGTAGGTCACCCTTACAAGATGGGAGTTATTCTGGAAAGTAGTAAGACTGAAAAGGACGTAAGGGTCACCACGGTAGATAATCAGTTGAACGTGAACTCCCAGCACAATTCTGTAGCTAAGAGGACAAACATGATCCTTGGATGCATATGCAGGGGAATAGCAGATAGGACTTGGGAGGTGAAATTATCTCTGTATATGGCATTACTGAGCTCACTGCTGGAATACTGTGTCCAGTTCTGGTGTCCACACTTGAAAAAAGTTGTTGAAAAATTGGAAAGATTCAGAAAAGAGCTACAAGAATGAGTCAAGGCCTGAAAAATATGCCTTATGGTGAGAGTTAAGAAGCTTAATCTATTTTGTTTATCCAAGAAAAGCTTAAGAGGTGACTTTATCACAAGTTTGTAAAGTACCTACGGGGAAAAAGATTTCTGATAGCAGATAGCCCTTTAACCTGTCAGAAAAAATTGTAATGAAATCCAATGGTTGGAAGTTGAAGCAAGACAAATTCAGAATAGAAACTAGGTGAAGGTAATTAACCATTGGAACTACCTACCTAAGGATGTGATGGATTCTCCATCCCTTGTGTTCTTTAAAGTAAGTCTGGATGTTTTTCTAAAAGCTCTGCTATCACTCCAACAGAAGTTATGGGCTTGATACAGAAATTACTGGTGGAAGTTCAGTTCTTTGTGTTATGTAGGAAGTCAGTCTAAATTGTCATAATTAGAGCTGGTTAGAGACATTTGCCAGAACCACATTCCATTGAAATATGCAACTCTGTCAAAATTGAAATGCTTCACAAAATCAGCTCAGTTTCCCCAGAATTTTGTCTGAGAAAACAAAACAAAACAAAATTCTGGCAATGCCAAAACACCCTATTTTGACATTTTCTGAATGAAACATTTTGATTTTTTTCTTTTTGAACTGACTTTTCACTTCAAAATGTTTTTATTTTCTGTTACATTTTATATTACAATACAGTACAAAATAAAAACCCCACAAATTTTATCAAAACGAAGTTTCAAATGACCTGAAAAATTGTTTTCCCCCTTTGTGGAGAATGTTAAAAATGTCAGTTTTCATCCCTTTCAGAACAAATTTCAATTTCAGATTTTTGGAATCTCAAAACTCCTCCGAGAAATGGAACTTCCAATGGAACTTCCAACGCAGCTCGAATCATATTGCTCTCTTCTGGCCTTGAAATCTATGAATCCTAAACGCAGAGTGGCATGCAGCTGAAATTTAACTGGCGATTGACTCCCTTTCTTTGCAGGCAAATTACTGGTTGTTTTTGGAGAGATGGAACTACTCACTTGGCACTGATGTCATGAATAGTTTCTCCTTGAACCCCTAAGAGGCCATGTGGGCTAGCAGCATGCAAAAAAGCAAGGGACTAAACCAGGAGCATCTTGGGTTCTAATCCCAGTTAAGCCGCTGCCTAACATTTTGAACCTGAGCAAGTCACTTGACCCCCTTGTGCCTCACTCAGCCCAGCTGTAAAACTGTGTAAAAAGAAGGACCTGGCTGAAAAACAGATGTTACATCTGAGCTGAGCTTTGCTGGGTAAATATACATTTCCCAAACCCAACTCGATGAAACACCTGCTGGGGAATCCAGGCTTGCGGTGGATGGAGACATTTGTGTATCCTATAAATTCACACTCTCTCCATGCAGATCCCTAGGGGGAGGGTGTGTGTGTGGGGGGGGTCTCTCTTCCCCCATGTTTGATCTATCCTGAGGGTGACCAGAACAGGATCTCCAGTGGTGAAGCCCCAGTGTTCTCGCCAGCCAGTAATTTTAGTGTGTCTCAGGCTTTTCCGGAGCTTCTGCAAAGGGCCAGACCCTTTGCTGGTTTACAGCCTTTGCAGTCCTGTGGACGTAGAGTGGAAGTCAATGCCATGGCAGGTAGAATCAGGCTAAGTCCATCCATGATTTGGCCCATAGAGTACACGTGAGTACTGTAGTCGGAAAGCCTTGTTTATTCATGTGCTCGTTTTTCTGGTTTGGTGAACACCACATGTCAATATTTAGTCATTACTGTGGGAACAGCAAAAAAAAAGAAAGAGGGAAAGAATAGGAGAAAACACTATTTGAAGGCTGGTACCTCTCATTCATTTATTTGATTTCCATTTTGCTTATGTGTGCCAGGCTCTTTCGCACAGAAGGAAAACAGGAATTCAAAAAGGGAAGTGGCACCTAAATGTTGCCAGGAAATCCTGGAGAAGAATGGGAGCCAGATCTTCTGGGAATCCCATCAGCAGCCCTTGAGAAGAGCTGCTCAGACCCACTGCATCTGCAGGGCTGCTGTTTTTTCAACTCTTCCTTGTCAGGGTTTTTGAGGTGGCCAAACATCTCCATGTTGGAGCTGTGAGACTCTCCCATTCTCTGCTGTCCTATACCATCGTGCCCCAAAGTTCATGGATCAGAGAGTCCTCTTCTTAGCTGAAAAGAACTGCATGAGCCTTTGAAGCTCCTCAGTGTTACATGTTAATCGACTGAAAGTGTCGTTATTGGGGTGATAAAGGACTCCTTTCCTCCTACCAGTGCTCTTGCCAGTCTGGAGAAGGGTAGCTTAAGCAACTAGGACCAGAGTCTCCCATGTAATATAATACCATGCACTAGGCCAGGCTTGAAACACATAGGACTTGGATTCTCCTCTCACTACAAAGAAGCCAAGAAGACTTAACTCATTCTTAATAAGTGAGCTCCTCCACCCCCATCATCCAATGCAGGGAGCAAGGATGGAGAGGAGCTAGAGTGCAATGTGCTCCAGTGATCCTGGGCTGTCAGCATGGATCCTAGGGGACCATTTCAGACAGGATAAGTTAGAGCAAGCCTGTGGCTGCTCTAACTTGAAGTAGGGTCTGATTTGCCCCTGGGTCAGAGAAAAAGCAAAGTTGACCTAGAGGATCCAACCCTTCACATTCACCAAAAACATGCTATGGAAATACAGTAAATAATATTTTAAGGTTTATGCATCATAATACGTTTTCTAACATGTCTTGTGAAACATTGTTAGAGAACGAACTATGAACTATGTTGCATTGACAGCTATCAAATACATATTAAAAGAATGTCTAAAATTTATGAGCAGGGCCTTCATTAAAAGTGTTGCCAACCATTTGCTGTACATTGGAAGCAAAGTAATGTGGGGGAAAACACCTTAAAAAAAAAAAAAGGACATGAGAAAATCCCCTCAGGTTTTTCATTTAATGAGTTATACGCAGTTCAAAAATCAAAATTCACTGCGTATTCCCTCCAAGGTCTATTACTACCCATACACCAGTGAGCTAGGGAAAGCCCACTTTCTCTTTGTTCAGATTTTTGAACAGATGAGGTGTGTATCTGGTTCTGATTTAGAGAAAGTCCATTAATAACCACCATGAAGGTTAATTATTAGCAGTTGCATTAAACAAGCAGAAGGAGCCAATGTATACTGAATAATGATGTGCCTGCCTAGGTCTTGTAGAGTCCAATCCTGAATAGTCCCACTGAGACACACGGGAGTATTTACATTGTGAATAAGGATTGCAGGGTTAGCCCCATAGTACGTAGCGCTCTAGTTTATTAGTAGGAGATTAGCCCTCTGCCAGAAGGTCAGATTCCTGATGAAAGTCTGAAGGAAGATGGGCCTGTGGCCCTACCCCAGGCTTTGGCAGTGGTGTTTTTGCACCACTTGGCTTCCTGATTGCAAAATGAAAATGATGCCATGTTGGCAGCAGGGAAGCCTTGGGGTTTTGTACCTTCTGATCTCTTCACAGGACTGCAAAGGGCTGAAAGTTTGAATTTATGCCAGAGAGACACCAGGGCTACCAGAGACTAAGCCAGCCCAATGGTACGTTTAGACTAAAAATACGACTCTGGTTTCAGACTAAGATTTTGGGGTAGTCACTCCTGATGTAAGATCTGAATCAGCCCACACAGAAGCAATACAAAGTAAAATGAAATATAATGAAATTCATTGTCCGTATATAGAGCCAAATCCTGATTCTGAGGGCTCAAATGGACACTCAGCTACATAAAATGCCAATATGAGCAGAGGATCTCCTATTCAGGAGGCCATGTTTGAAAACTGTACTCCCCTGGGAGTACTACCCTTTGGAAAAACACTTTTCTTCGCTCTCAAAGAGAAGTGGATTGAAGCCAAAAAATTCAGATAGGAATCCAAACTTCTCCAAAGTATACGGATGTCTAGAGCTGGGGTGTGGTTCTGTCTTTCTATCTAGGTACTTATCTAGTCCCAATCATCAAAGGATTTGACTCTTTATAGTGAATGGGGCAGATCACAAAGTTTGGACTCAGCTCTGGATGCAAGCTGCACCATCACTAAGGGTAGCATGCTTAGTTGAGGCCCATAGGAACATGGGAATAGCCAGATTGGATCAGACCTAAGGTCCATCTACTTCAGTATCCTGCCTCTGACAGTCGCTAGTACCAAATGCTTAAGAGGAAGGTGTAAGAGCCCTGCAGGTGGCAGATGTGGTCCCCCATATAGGTCTCATCCTGATCTCTAATAGACACTAGCTTAGGACCTGAAGCACCTCTACTCTCGGGGTAGGTCTACACAGCAAAGGAAAACCTATGGCTGGCCCATGACTTGGGCTGCGGGGCTGTTTTATTGCGCTGTAGTCTTCTGGGACTGGGCTGGAGCCTGAGCTCTGGGCCCCTCCCACCCCACGGGGTCATAGAATCATAGAATAACAGAGTTGGAAGGGACCTCTGGAGGCCATCTAGTCCAACCCCCTGCCCAGATTAGGACCAATCCCAACTAAATCATCCCAGCCAGGGCTTTGTCAAGCCTGACCTTAAAACTTTTGAGGAAGGGGATTCCATCATCTCCCTAGGTAACGCATTCCAGTGTTTCACCACCCTCCTAGTGAAAAAGTTTTTCCTAATATCCAACCTAAATCTCCCCCACTGCAACTTGAGACCATTACTCCTTGTCCTGTCATCTGCTATCACTGAGAATAGTCTAGATCCATCCTCTTTGGATCCACCTTTCAGGTAGTTAAAAGCAGCTATCAAATCCCCCCTCATTCTTCTCTTCCATAGACTAAACAATCCCAGTTCCCTCAGCCTCTCCTCATAAATCATGTGTTCCAGACCCCTAATCATTTTTGTTGCCTTTCGCTGGACTCTCTCCAATTTCTCCACATCCTTCTTGTAGTGTGGGGCCCAAAACTGGACACAGTACTCCAGATGAGGCTCACCAATGTCGAATAGAGGGGAACGATCACGTCCCTCTATCTGCTGGTAATGCCCCTACTTATACACCCCAAAATGCCATTGGCCTTCTTGGCAACAAGGGCACACTGTTGACTCATATCCAGCTTCTCGTCCACTGTCACCCCTAGGTCCTTCTCTGCAGAACTGCTGCCTAGCCATTCGGTCCCTAGTCTGTAGGGTGCATTGGATTCTTCCGTCGTAAGTGCAGGACTCTGCACTTGTCCTTGTTGAAGCTCATCAGATTTCTTTTGGCCCAATCCTCCAATTTGTCAAGGTCCCTCTGTATCCTATCCCTACCCTCCAGCGTATCTACCACTCCTCCCAGTTTAGTGTCATCCGCAAACTTGCTGAGGGTGCAATCCACACCATCCTCCAGATCATTAATGAAGATATTGAACAAAACCGGCCCCAGGACTGACCCTTGGGGCACTCCGCTAGATACCAGCTGCCAACTAGACATGGAGCCATTGATCACTACCCGTTGAGCCCGACAATCTAGCCAACTTTCTACCCACCTTGTAGTGCATCCATCCAGCCCATACTTCTTTAACTTGCTGACAAGAATACTGTGGGAGACCATGTCAAAAGCTTTGCTAAAGTCAAGGAATAACACGTCCACTGCTTTCCCTTCATCCACAGAACCAGTTATCTCATCATAGAAGGCAATTAGATTAGTCAGGCATGACTTTCCCTTGGTGAATCCATGCTGACTGTTCCTGATCACTTTCCTCTCGTCTAAGTGCTTCAGAATTGATTCCTTGAGGACATGCTCCATGATTTTTCCGGGGACTGAGGTGAGGCTGACCGGCCTGTAGTTCCCAGGATCCTCCTTCTTCCCTTTTTTAAAGATTGGCACTACATTAGCCTTTTTCCAGTCTTCCGGGACTTCCCCCGATCGCCATGAGTTTTCAAAGATAATGGCCAATGGCTCTGCAATCACATCCGCCAATTCCTTTAGCACTCTTGGATGCAGCGCATCCGGCCCCATGGACTTGTGCACGTCCAGTTTTTCTAAATAATGGGTTCCAAATGGGTCCTAGAACCCAGTCTCCAGCCTAAGCCTGTAAATGTACACAGCAATGAAACCACCCCTCAGCCCAAGCCCATGAACCCGAGTCAGCTGGCATGGGCCAGCCGTGGGGGTCTAGCTGTCATGTAGACATACCTTCAGAGGCCAAAGCACTTATCTGCCTGGCTAGGTTTTTAGCTGTTTATGGCTAAGTAGTCCAAAGCCCATGAAGTTCAATGTGTCAGGCTCATAATGCACACACAGAGTTGACCATCACCATATCTGAGAAAGTTATCAAGGTCCTGGACCAAATTCTGTTACTCCATTTGGCTCTTTTTTATGAATTAGAAGACTATGGACAGTGACTTTCATCTCCTTTGCAGCGTCTTCATATAGACCACTGGTATCTCGACTTTGGAAGGGTGAGTAACTTGTACCACCGTTGTGCTGTGAATGTTCAGTACACGCAGTCCTTTTTGAATTACAGGAAGTATGTAGGCTTATGAGATTATCAACCCATTATTAAGGTTTCAGAAAAATATAGAGTGGTTTCCGCTTTATCTGTTTACTCTGTGGCTGATAAAATATTAACATTTTTCAACCTCCAGTTAATAATCCCCATCCTCTTACTCCCAGACAATATGGGGTGTGTGCTAAGCTGATCACCCAAAATGGAGCTGTTTCTTTTGGCTACTGTCATGCAGGAAGCGGGGGAAAGTAAAGTTGTTTGCACAGGATTTAAACATTTGGGGAAAACAGAAATTAAAATGTGATGCTGAGGAAAACACTGGGCAAGTAGTAAAAGTGCTTTGCATGTGCGCAGCTGTTTCCTGGCCATTTCTTTTTTATGGCAAGGGCACTTGGTTTACAGGAAATTCCAGTTCCCGTACAATGCCAGTCGCTCCAGGAGCTGGGCTCCAGAGTGAACTGCATTGATCTCCTTTGCGCAAGCTGCGGTGATAGCGATTTCATCACTCACGCTCTCTTCGGCTGCGGGGAGTCTGTTCTCATTCCCTCCAAAACGGGCTGCAGGAAATGGTAGAAACTCACCTCCCTCTGTTTTCTCGTTGGGATTCGATTTCTCACCGTCAGGTTTCAGGTGGCCCGTCCGAATTAAAGATGGGCCCAAATCGCACTTAGATTGTAAACTCTTGGGGGCAGGGCCTGTGTTTGTATAGTACCTAGCAAAATGGGGCCATGACTGAGGCTCCTAGCCACTAGGTAACAGTAATGAACCAAACCTCCAGATCCACAACTTGTCTTGTCATCGGGTTAACTGGGCAGTGAGGACGGAGAGCTGGAAACGGACACAGATGAGGGTCTATATCTACCTGGTTTCAGAGTAGCAGCCGTGTTAGTCTGTATTCGCAAAAAGAAAAGGAGGACTTGTGGCACCTTAGAGAATAACCAATTTATTTGAGCATAAGCTTTTGTGAGCTACAGCTCACTTCATCAGATGCATAAAGTGGAAAATACAGTGAGGAGATTTATATAGACACAGACCATGCAAAAATGGATGTTTACATACACATTGTAAGGAGAGTGATCACTTAAGATGAGCTATTACCAGCAGGAGAGTGGGGTGGGGGGAGAGAAATCCTTTTGAAGTGATAATCAAGGTGGGCCATTTCCAGCACATTTCCAGGAGTTAACAAGAACATCTGAGGAACAGTGGGGAGGAATAAACAAGGGGAAATAGTTTTACTTTGTATAATGACTCAACCACTCCCAGTCTCTATTCAAGCCTAAGTTAATTGTATCCAATTTGCAAATTAATTCCAATTCAGCAGTCTCTCGTTGGAGTCTGTTTTCAAAGTTTTTTTGTTGAAGAATAGTCACTTTTAGATCAGAAATCGAGTGACGAGAGAAATTGAAGTGTTCTCCTACTGGTTTATGAATGTTATAATTCTTGACATCTGATTTGTGTCCATTTATTCTTTTACGTAGAGACTGTCCAGTTTGACCAATGTACATGGCAGAGGGGCATTGCTGGCACATGATGGCATATATCACATTGGTAGATGTGCAGGTGAACGAGCCTCTGATAGTGTGGCTGATGTTATTAGGCCCTATGATGGTATCCCCTGAATAGATACGTGGGCACAGTTGGCAATGGGCTTTGTTGCAAGGATAGGTTCCTGGGTTAGTGGTTCTGTTGTGTGGTGTGTGGTTGCTGGTGAGTACCTGAGCTGAGACGCAATGAAGCAGCGGTGGCCAGCATCACTGTACTGGGTCAAGCTCTAGGTGTAGACGAGGAAGCCATGATGTCCCCCGGTTTCAAGCAGGAGTAAACTGCACTGGTGCAAAGCATTGCTTTCCTTGTCCACATTTGGAGTTTGCGCCAATGCAGCTAAACTGGGTGCTGATTGTCGATGGCTGAATCCCAAGTGGAGACAAGGCCTAGGGCAGTTTACATTTCTAGGAGTTTTCTTGAGTGTTTTTCCACGTTGTATAAATAGCTACAACCAGAGATGGGTGGGAACATAAGACACCAGTACTTATTACTTTCAATGTTTAGCATTTGGTATCGTACTGAAACCCCAACACATCCCAAGCCTTGGCACATCTCGCTGAAGGAGAAACCACAAGGCAGTCTCTGCCATCATGGCTTCCCATCCAGAGGCGCTGCAAACGAGACAAGTGTGAACAGGATTAGCGGCGGGAGCTCCCGTTCTGCTGAGTTGGCAGAACGCCTTCAAGAAGCAGATGCAGGGGAAGCAAGATGATAAATGGGCTTTGGAAGGCAACCCAAACATGTACCTACAAATTAGTATTTAACATACAGTTGCTATTTGCAAATTGCGACTTTGCTTCAGAGCGAGAGCAACGTTGTTAGCTGAACAAACAGCAGCCGTGGGCGCGGCAGCAATGCACTTACATGCGCACACCCGCCCCAAGCGCAAAGCTAGTGCGGATGCCCACACGCACATGTGCCCAGGCACCCTACCAAACAGCACACATAAATCCTCAGGGTCTGCGTCTCTTCTCCTCTCACCCCAGTGCAATTCACGCCACATCCTGCTGAAGCCAATGGAGTTCCACTCGTAGTGCCAGTGAAAACGGAGTCCGGCCTTCCAGTGGCCCCCAGCAGGCAGCTGTGCGAGGGTGGTGCAGCAGAGATCGGTGGCGGTGTAAAGTCTGCGCAGAGAACCTGAGTCAGAGGTTAGGTAGGTAAGTTTTTGGCGGAAGGGAGAAAGCCAGCTGGGTGCTTGGCCAATTGCTTTTGCCAAGGACAAGCTAGGCTGCGATTGCAGCTTTCAAACAGGAATAATATCATGGCAACATATTAATCATAAATAATTTCACAGTGAAAGTAACTAGCCAAGTTATGTTCCAAACACCTGAGCATCTTGGATACTAATTCCGAGTGGCTGAATGATCCAGCTGTAGAGTCCTTACCAGAAGGGCTTTGCTCTGACACACACGCTGAATCTTAACAAGTAACAGAACAAAAGGCTCTTTCCATGGTACCCAGATAACTACTACACTGAGCTACTGGCAGTCACATCCAGAGTTAGGCCCTGGCATGGGAGTCATCTGAGAGCACTGCAGATGTCAGTGAACAGGAACTGAACAGAGGAGAGTGAACTGTTGCCCACCTTTGGGCAACAGTTCCCCTGACTCATCTGCAGTCCTAGGTGTCTTGTTTTAACAGGAACTCTGTGTTATTCAATGGAATTCCCCCTGCAGGCTAGGACTGCAGGCCTTTCCCAGACACAGCAGAGGAAAAGGATTCCCTTTTCAAACCAGTTTTTCTTCCCCTTTGGAATGAGAAGTCACAGGGGGAGCCAACCAGCTGTTACAGTGTATGATTTAGGGAGATAACAAGGAGCACAGAGAAAAGACTATGAAATTTGCAATATCTGCCCTAAAAATAACCATCCAGAGAAAGAGTAAGCCCAACAAGGCTAGAGACGTCAGACCAGGATAACATGGGTCTGTCCAGTACAGTCACTCACCCTCAAGCTGCTTAGCTTGAATGGCAACGATGTATGAACATCTGGATGGAAAATGGTATCAGTTCCTTAGGGCTTGTCTAGATGGGAAAGTTGCACTGGTTTAACCTAAGGTGAGTTAAATTGCCTTTCCATTTAGCTCAGGAACAGGTTTAAGATAAAGTGAAATAAGTTGCTCTTAAATGGAAATGACAGCATCTACACAAGGATTTGCACTGCTTTGACTAAACTGGTTTAAAAAGCAATTTCTGTGAAACTGTTGCAACTTTCTGTGTGGGCCAGGCCTAAGGGGCAAACCCCGTGTTCTTTCCCTGCCAAGAGCAGAGGTTTCCAGACCAGTGGAACCAGAGCAAAACCATTCCATCTGCTGTACAAAACAGAAAAGGGGGAGAACAATAAAAGTGACAAAGTTTGCAGACAATACAAAATTATTCAAGATAGTCAAGTCAAAAGCAGATTTCAGGGAGTTCAGGGGGAATCTCACAAAACTGGGCATCTGAGCACCAAAACAGCAGATGAAATTCAATGTTGATCAATGCAAAGTAATGCACATTGGAAAACATAATCCTAACTGGACATATATAACAATGGGTTCTAACTTTGCTGCTGCCACTCAAGAAAGATCTTGGAATCACTGTGGATGGTCTGAAAACTTCCTCTCAATGCACAGCAGCAGTCAGAGCTAACAGTATGTTAGGAACTAGTAGGAAAGGGATAAAAGATAAGACAAAATCACAAGACAAGACAATATCGTAATGCTACTATATAAATCCTTGGGGTGCCCACATCTTGAATACTGTGCCCAGTTCTGGTCGCCTCATCTCAAAAAGGAACTGGAAAAGGTTCAGAGAAGGGCAAAAAAGATGATCCAGGGCATGGAACGGCTTCCGTACAAGGAGAGACTAAAAAGATTACGGCTGTCAGCTTAGAAAAGAGTTGACTGAGCGGGGGTATGATAGAGGTCTATAAAATCATGAACGGTGTGGAACAAGTGAACAGAGATGTGTTATTTATCCTTGCACAAAACACAAAAACCAGGGGTCATGTGATGAAATTAATAGGCTGCAGGTTTAATGCAAACAAGAGGAAGTACTTTCTCACACAATGCACAACTAACTTGTGGAACTCATTGCCAGGGGATGTTGTGATGTCCAAAAGTATAACTGGGGTCAAAAAAGAACTGAGTTAGTTAATGGAGGATAGGTCCATCAGTGGCTAATTAGCCAGGCAACCCCACATTCAGGGCAATCCCAAACCTCTAAGCACCAGAAGCCAGGAGTGGAATACAGGGGTGGATCACTCCATAATTGCTCTGTCATATGCACTCCCCCTGAAGGTCTGGTACAGGCACAGCTGGAGACAGGAAACTGGGCAAGATGGACCATGGTCTGACTCAGTATGAGAGCTCTTATGTGCTAATGAGATGGGAGGCAAAGCCAAACTCTTAGGAGTGATCAGTCAATAATATTGCCTAAGCTGCCAGCTTTCCAGGGCAGGGCTGGCCTCTGTCTGGGTTTGTACAATGACCAGCACCCCAGCACCAGGAGTCCCTGATTCTTACCGGGGACTTTGGCCACTGCCACAATAAAGATGTTTATTAGTCATGATTCAGGGCAGAAATTTGGTGAGTTAGAAACATTTGGTTGAGAGCTAGCTAGAAAATGATTTTTTTCCCCATGAAAAATGTGTTTTTCAAAATTTTCTTTTGTCAGTTTTACAGGCTTTTCAGCTGTGGTTTGTTTTTTTGTGGGGGAGGGGCACTGACAACTCCCCCCAAATGTCATTTAAAATGGACATTTCCAGTGGAAATTTCCACTCAGAGGGAAAAAGCCATTTTCCATCAAAACAAAAAAAAACAAATACCGCCCCCCCCACACACACACACCTACACACTCTACTTTTCCGTGCAAAATCTGAGCTCTTCTGAGCTTTAGTTTGGAGTTGCTCTGTCTCCCCCTCCTCGTACACCTTTGTGATTCGTGAGGCTCAAGGAGCCCACAAACTCCCTATGCTGGGCTGGCCTGTACCACACAGCGAACACGTCAGAGAGAGTGCCAGACATGGCTGTGGGGATTGTCTCCACTGCGTGAGGCATGCTGCTAACACTGGCTGCGCTCAGACTGTCCACATGCTGTTTCTAATAAAACCTGATCTCGCTCCTTTTGACGTAGATGACAGGAACCATTCCTGGTTTAAGTCACCCCGCTGGGGAGCACACTGTAGAACTGGCTTATGATAACACTGAGGAGCTGGAGAAAGGGAATCAGGAAGCAATAAATCAACTGTGCTGAGTTATGACACTGGTGACACAGGAGTGGGTTCTCCGGCAAATCCTGCTGAAGGGACTCACTGCTGTAGCTAACGCATGACCGGGGCTGGGCCGGCAGCAGCATGGCTGTGACTATTTACTTATTCTGAACACATTGTAGAAGTGGCCAACTCTGCCCCGGTTGTTTTATGTAATAGACAATAAATAACAATCAAAATGTATGATGATGATGGTAACATCTAGATCATAGAATATCAGGGTTGGAAGGGACCTCAAGAAGTCATCTAGTCCAACCCCCTACTCAAAGCAGGACCAATCCCCAATTTTTGCCCTGGATTCCTAAATGGCCCCCTCAAGGATTAAACTCACAACCCTGGGTTTAGCAGGCCAATGCTCAAACCACTGAGCTATCCCTCCCCACAAAAAAAAACCTGCGACCGATGAGTTCAGCTGTGATTGAACAATTTAAAAGTAACAAAGGAGGCTCCTAATGAAGCCTATTTAGCTCTAGTCTTTGAACAGTGGGGAGAAACAATTTGAACCAGTCTTACAGCAGACCCTTACGGACATGCAGCCTGCTAGTTAGAAGCCCTGTGCACCGCCTCTAGATGCCCCAGCCAACTTCAGGGTCCTGTTGTGTTAGGTACTGTACAGACACCTATTAAGAGACAATCTCTGCCCCCACCCAATCTAAACAGGCAACAACAGACTAAACAACAACATCCCTGCTGTTTCCCAGCTGATGGCCATTTAATCCCCAAATCAGCGGAGCTAGGACGAGAACCCATGTCGCCTGAGCAGTATTCCAGTTCCTGGCCCATGCTGCCCTCGTCTCAAGAACGCTAATGATTTGCCCCTATAAAAGCACCAGGTCTCAAAGGCTATTCCAGGACTTTACAGCCATTAAGGGGTTGTACCCCCACAGCCCCCTACAGATGTTGGCAGGAAGATTATTGTCCCCCTTGTAAAGCTAGGGGAAGCCACGACCAATCACCTTTTCAGGGCAGGTGGAAATAGCCACTCGGGGGCCCATCTTAGAGCTGACGTGGGAGCAGCATGCCCAAGGGGTTTGCAAAGCTGGTGTTTGGCCTGGGCCAAGTTATCTGAGTGCCCAGTGCTCCATGGGGAAGGGTGGGGGCTGCTCAGTGAGATTTCAGTCAAACCTCATTTTCAGATGTGCTCAGCAGCTGCTCCAGAGGTTTCATTGCCTCTTCTAGCTCCCGCTACATGGTGACGTGAAGCAGGCCCTTTGGGTTGTTACAGTTCCTCCAAGGCACACTCATCTTCAGAGTAACACTAGCCTGGGAAGTGTCCCCTTCTGCAAACAATAGTCACTGGTTTCGGATCGCAGCATGGCATACTGACGGGGTTATGGAATGAGTCATGGTAGATTGCTTTCGTGCCGACCTTGTGTCAGGGTTTCTATCTCGGTTAGGCAATAGTATATTCTGCTACTTGCAAACACGAGATGATTTGGAAACTGTAAGATCAAGGAGCAGGGATAAAGATGTTTTCATTTTAATTAATGCTACTGTGTTTATATACAGCCGTGTGTTCAAAGATATCAAAGTGCTTTACGATCACTCATTACAAGTGTAATTACCCTTCCCAGGGAAGTATTGCTCATTTCATAATGGCTATACTAAAGGAAAGAGAAGTCAGGTGACTTGTCCAAAAGCCACTACAAGTCTGTGATAGGACAAGGAATGGCTGCCAGTCGCATTTTGTCATTGCTATATTGCTTCCTTCTCCAACCAGTTTAAACAGGTGCCTATTTAGTGCTGCCTGGTGTCATCCATCCAGCTCCACTATCTGACTTTCAACCAGAGCTCAGGAGTAAGGAATTTGTCTGGACAGAAAAATGTCGAGGTGAGTGAAAGGCGGGTGTGCTAATTAGTTTGTCTGCATTTGACAAATGACGTGGCCATGGAGACTTCCCAGAACAAAATGTGCTGTGTTCACAGCGTGATTTACTCCATCCTTTGCCTACTGGAAAGCAGAAGGGTCTGCACCAACGTCACATCTCCAGTGACCCTACATCTTCCCAAACAACAGGCTCCAGGATGGAAGGAACTTGGCCCCCAGTAGAGGAAAGGGTCCTGGAATAAGCGTTTGTCTAGCATTGTAGGGCCTCCAAAGCAAACAGCTAAACATGTATTCTGAAACCTCAGCTTGTAAAAACATCAGGTCACCTGGTTTGCATGAGACTCCTCTCTGCTATTTGTTCAGACAGAAGGTAAAGGCACACCAGGGAAGCAAACAAGCGAGGAGGAGGAAGTCACACAAAGTAGTGAAGATTAAGGTCCCACGCAGTAGTGCAGGAGGATGGAGTCTGCCGGCTGTCATCATGTCATCCCACCGAGTTAGCTGTTCTCAAGCAATGCTGCTGTTTTCATCACAAGGCTTAAAACAAAACCCTCCCTCACCAAAGAAGCCTTGGATCAAACGGGCCAGCGAGCTGACCCACCCCCATCTCCCTGGAGGGGCCCCCTCCTGGGCATGACTTAGGTGCCCTGGCAGAGTGTTGTGCTACTGAGTATGATGGCTGATGGCTTTGCTCTATGGAATCTGTGGATAAATAAAGGATTCCGGCCTCCAGGTTGCCTTCACACCAGCACTGAATTCGTATAGATCTGATTGTGGGGCCTGACTCTGCAGTCTCCTGCACCTTGGGGCGTGAAAAGGAGTGTGAAATGCTGCTGCTCTGATTTGCTGACAGCTCACGCTCGCCTTGCACAGGTAGAAGCGGCAATGCAAGAAGGGAAGGGCCCAGTAAGTAAGTGAGTTAGGTGGTTTATAACCTGGCCACTATCCCTGCTGAAAATAGTTAGGTGGTTTATAACCTGGCCACTATCCCTGCTGTTTCCCAGCTGATGGCCATTTAAACATTTGTCCTTCTTTTGACATGGGTTCAATCTGCTGCTCTCTCTCTGCTGGACTCATAGATCGTAGAATATCAGGGTTGGAAGGGACCTCAGGAGGTCATCTAGTCCAACCCCCTGCTCAAAGCAGGACCAATCCCCAATTTTTGCCCCAGATCCCTAAATGGCTCCCTCAAGGATTGAGTTCACAACCCTGGGTTTAGCAGGCCAATGCTCAAACCACTGAGCTATCAGTCCTCGGCCCACAAGAATAAAGGTTACACACTGCGGGCCCTGACTTGCAGATGGCTCTGTGAGGACAATACCCTGCACCTGCAGAAGAACCCCAGGGATGGCAAGAGGAGGCTACATGGTCACAGGGGGCTGCCCGGCAAGGGGCTGTAGCCCCTTTCTTTGACGAGTGATTTGTTTGCAAAGTGAGCCTGATTTTCTGCGGGGTCTTCATTATTCCTAAATCTCCACCCAACCTCAGACTCTAACATCCTGATTGATAATAACTAGCACCCGGCTCGGCCACTGAAGCCAATGGGAGTAGCCCACCAGGACTCAGCCTGGATAAGGATCTCGGCATCTGGCTCCAAGTGACCTGGATGGAGAATTTTCAGACCGTGGCAGTTTTGTAAGCTGTTCACTTCAACAGTTTGCCACTGCGATTCTTGCTGTGTGGTTGGTCAGCTCTGTCACATGGTGATATTTGTGCCCCCTGACCGGACAGCTGACATATTTTAAACATGGGGAGACTGATGAATGGCAAATAATGAATCATGTACTTTCTGGGATAAATTCCTGGACGTTCAATCACTTGGGCTGAACTTGGTGAAACTCTCAGGATTTACAAACGTTTTCATGAGTTCCTGGAGGGACGGTTGACTATCCCAAAGAATTAATAATGCAAGGCAAAGTCAGCATTTCTGTTCCCCAAAACAACATTCCCCTCCCGCTCTCCCCAGTTTGTTCCTGCCTGACATGGTCACTTTGTCAGACGTTAACTGGCCAATTCTGTGACAGTGTTGGTAGATATATCACCACCAGGAGATAATACAGATGGGATCATGACGTATAAAGGAGGCTGTCACTAAGTCAGACATTTTTGCTATGTCAGCTGGCAGCCCAGTTCCACGTATGCTCAAGGAAGCCATAATCCAGATTCAGCTAACCCAAGAGGCGATATCTCATCCCCACACACTCTGGCAGGGTAATGGAGATGCTGGTTGCCCACTGCCGGTGGGCGGGACTGCATTTCCATGTGCATGTTGGAGTATTTTGAACCCACTCATATCATGACTCAGAATTTTCTAAGGGAAATGGATTTTTCTGGGCTCACTCAAAACCCAGGAGCAATCTGTGCAAACCCAGCCCTCACTTCCTTTGCCTAACTGAGCTCTGAGTCTCCGCTCACTTACACCAGCGTAACTCCATGACTCCAGTGGAGTATGGAGGAGGAGAAGCAGGCCCATATGTCTCGCCCTTCTAGCTTCTCTGTGACAGATTCCTCAGTCACTGGCAGGCCCCTTTCCTGCCTGGCCTGCAGGTTGTGGATTTCCCTCCCCGCCACCCCACTTCTATGAGACAGAGTGTGATCAATTGAAAGCTACAAGGGTCTGCACATTTGACACCATAGGCCAAATTCAGAGATGACGTAAATCACGGTGTGAATTACACACTGGGCGTAAGCTGGTCAGAAACAGGTGTAAGTTGCCAAGCAGGGCAACATGCTTGGATCTGGCATTCAATGGATGTACAAAACATGTTTCACTTATCCTGCTTTGGTATTCTGTGGGAGCATTGCAGATAGTGCAGTTAAAGGTGGCCCTGGGGACAGAAGGGTGCTGCTGTGTATGACACCTCTTATTTATTGCTCTCCCTGAAACACACCACTTCTGCTTCCGGGGCATGTGTGTCAGGCTGGCTTTGCACACCCACTGCATGCCGAGTTATCCCACTTTACCTCTCTCACTAACTTACACTCCCTGTGTAATTTACACCACGGCCAGGGCTAAAGTTGTTCCAGTACCTCCCAAAGAGACCAGGGTGGAGGGGTGTCAGGGTGTCAGATTTTCCCTGCAACTTGAAATGCTACCTAACTTCATGAACATTTCAGCCCCGAGAGCCAGACCCAAAAAGTCAGCTCCTCAGCGGGCATAAATCCCATTGACTCCAACTGACACAACGCTGAAGGCTGGTCCTAAAGAGTCTCCTCTCCTTCTTATGGGGGGTAAATGCAGAGCAGCTCCCCTGAACTCAGCACAGTGACACGGGCAGTTATGAGGTCCCAGGCCAGCTCAGCAGGCCTGAGCCTCCTCTCACTTCAACTGTGTTTACACAGGTGGAACTCCATTAACTTCAGCGAGTTTACACCCCGTGTACAGGAGCGGAGAATCTGGCACACTTCCAGAAAGGCGGTGCCATTCCAGGACATGCCATTTGTCTTCCGAGCACAGCTCCGGTGACCCTTTTGGGGCTGGTGCCCGGACTGTAGAGAGGCTGCTGTGACCATTAAACATCCTCCCATGCCCACACTATCAGAGGTTCCCCAAACCTGTTTCGCCTGTCTCTATTTACATTCATTTTGAACTGTGTAAGGCTAGGGCTATGTAAATACTTCCCTTTGGAACGGGCCCATTCCTCTTCCCCTACTTAGGCAGCAGATTAATCTTGTTAAGGTCTCAGTTATAATCCACAACGTAATGCTTTGCACACGAAAGGTGATTCAGTTGATTCTGGAGCTCATTGAGAACTAATTTTAAAGGCAAGCCCATGGATGAGCAGAGAAATAGAGGAGGCATCTCGATCCCACAGGAACTGCTGGCCCCCATCCATGGGATTTTCATAGAGCTTAGGCAGAAAAAAAAAATCATGAAATACTTTTCTTTCATTCAAATTCTGCTTTTTCATGAGCCATGAAAGGATTTTCTCTGCCCAGGAAGGGCTCACACTCCTCTCGGCTCCGTGCAAAGGGGAGAGCCCAGGAACCCAGCAAGGACGGAGGGTGGGGAAGTGAGACAATAAAATATGACACCTGGCCTTGGAGTTAAAAAGTAACAAGCCACCCAGCCCTCTGGTCTGTTAACGGGATCTCGGAGGTCTGAGCCTGCGATGGGAGTCACAGGGCAGGGAGCAATTTACGACCTGCAGGCTCCGATTGACAGCAAACTTAGAGGAGCGTTTGCAAAAAGGAGGGCAGCTCCCTGCCAAGGTTGGGTCCAAGTAAGCCATGCAACTTGCCCTCTCATTCAGAACACTTGTGGGGTGGGACCTGCGGGGAGAGCACAGAGGGGCAGCCTTCCAGCCCGAGAAAAGCAATGACCCCAAGCTGCTTTGCACACCACTGCTTAGAGTTACATTGTCTTTCAAGGGGAAAGGCCAGCAGGCTTGGGGGTGTTGCCTCCAGAAGGCAAACGCTAAGGCATGGGTCACCTCTGGAACGCAAGCAGTCAGGATGAGGAGGAAGGTCACCTCTAGAATTCAGCTCCAAGCCACCTTTAAGCCTCCCTGGATCCTGGGAGAGGCAGACAGGGGCTGAATCAGCCCCTGGTGCAAGTCAGAGGCCTCCTAGGGACTGCTCCACCACCTGAGGGTTGACACAGTGCACTGGACCCCAGCCCCGCCCCCTCCCACCCCGTCATGCCCCATCCGCGCCCCAGAATGGCCTACCCTGGGAAATCCGCAGCTGCCTCTTTAAAACAGCTTGGAGCTCACTCTGCACCACTTCAGTGACGCGAAGTGACCTTAGCAGGCCTCAGGATCTAGCCCTCAATCATTAAGACATGTGGGAGGGGGACACCTCCTAAAGTCGTACTGGATGCTTCTGCCAACAAAGGGCTAAATTCTGCCCTTGGTTGCAGCCCGTGCAATGCTGTGGGGCTAGCCAAGGGAATGAAAGGGCAGAACTGGAGCAAGCAGAAAGGGCAGACCAGCATTTAGGATCAGCCTCTCTCTCGCTAAATCAAAGACAGGCCCTGTTGCACGAGGTGGGGCCTGCCGGGGCGCTGTGAGCGCCTCTCACCTAAACCTTGCTACAGCGAGAACTTGCAAGGCTTCCCTCTCCTCCTCTGCCTGCCAGCTCCCAGCAGGCTGCTGTCCGCAGGCCCCATCAGTCTCCTCAAAGCCCCTGTCAACAGATCGGTCAGTCGCTCCCAGCCTTCAGCACCCTGACACCTTCGCTCGTGCTGCACATTCTCACACCCGCTCCGCTGCAAACTGCTCCTGGCAAAATACTTATCCGACTCCTTCTCTACACGAGGCACCTGCGCTGCAGGGACGCCGGCTCTGCTGGAACTGGGAGCTGGAGAAAGCGCTTGCAGGGGCCCACTTGCTAACAGCTGGGCTTTGTATGTTTTCTGGCTGCTGTGCCCATCATACGCCCGGGCACGCCACGCCGTTCGGGATGTGCCAACATCAGCCTGCCAGCACTGCTGAGTGGCGCTGCTGTCCCATCGTTGGCCGAAGGACCACAGACAGGCAGAGGTGCTGTAATGATAATCACGTGCATTATGCTGGAGCCTAGAGACCCTCGGCCCCGTGGTGCTCGGCACTGTACAAACGGAGAGTGAGACGGGCCCTGCCTTGAAGAGCTCACAGTCTGAGAGTACGATGAGCGCCAGCGGGTGCATGCAGCAAAGAGACATGGGGAACACCAGGAGAGGATGGGAGTTACTGATGGTGAAAGCCTTGGCAACCCTCATCACCGGTAGGTAGCAGTAAATCCACTATCTCTCCATATGCCCCAGGCCTGCCTGCCCTCCGTGTTCTCTCTCTCTCTCTCTCTTTCTTTCTTGATCTCCTTGAGTGCAACTACATTTGAAGAAATGGTTATTTTCCTGAAACCAGCGATAAACATGGTTCCGGACAGGCCTCTCCCAGGTCTTCCTGGGGCAGGGTGGTGGAGAGGGTCAGATTCTGTGTTTGTTTACGGCTCATGCAGCCCATGGTGGAGCCCCCACTGGCATTGGTCGGAGCTTTGCAGAGGGCAAAGGGGGAAATACAGCCTTTCAGGAGTAATGACGTTTTAATTGCCACTGTCAGTCCCACTGTGAGCAAATCTGCTCCCCTTTAGGCCACTGCTACTTCTGCCCTCTCTCCCCCATCCCCATTCTCCTGTCTCTGAGGCGCTCGTCCCTGTTCCCCTAACTTTGTGAGTCTATTCCATTCTTCCCTGGGAATTGCCCTCCCTGCAGCAACTGTCATTTCCCCGAGGGCTTCCCTCCCACCTGTTCTCATTCCATATTCTAGGAAGACCAGCTGTGGGATGTTGGCATAGAAAGGTCATTGCTGGGATTTAGAGTAGATGTTCTACAGAGATAAATGGGGAGCCGGGCAGGTCACACCTCTCAGAGCTACTGCACCAGGCTCTATGCAGACTCAGGCAGTTGTCCCAATTTACACTTGGCTCATAGTGGGAAGCTTTTCTTTGCAGCCACAAGGGCTAGAAACCTACTTTTTTTAAAATGAAAGCTGAGATTCTGGAGAATTGGAATATGTCCCATGGGTAAGGCTATGATTGGGTCACAGAAATTGTGAATTTGAATGAAGTCTGTGAAATCCTAGAAGCCGCTAAAACCACATTGGATTAAGTCACCAGACTAGGTCGTGTTGCGACCCAGCACACAGGGTCACAGAGCCAGTCAGGTTTGGCCATCCATGGGGGACTGAACGGACCAAACCTGAGTGGCGCTGTGACCCTGTGTGGCAGCTTGCAGTGCCCAGAGCGGGAAGCCAGGCCCAGCCCCGTGAGCCAGGAGCTGCCACAGAGGGCTGAGTGCAGGGTGGGCTCGCTCTCCAACCTCCTGCCTCCTTATTGTTTTCTTCCTACCCTCTGCCATGAAATTGACTACACATTTACATACCAGACTCATAACCTACCATGGGCCACTGAAATACGCCACATGGGATGGATCTGGCCTGCAGGCGTATGGCTGGCAGCCCTGGCCTAGAGCTTCCAGCATCTCAAAGCGGCTTAGATTACAATAAGAGATGGAAGGATGAGTATTTGTACCTCTGAAAGGCTCTTTCTGCCTTGCAGCTCCACGCAGTCCCTTCTGAGTGGGCCTCAGGCCAGCTCTGCCTCTGTCTTTGTGCTGTACACATCAGGTTTTATCTACTCCTGTCTGCCAGCCCCTTTCATTTCTTCTTCCACATTCCTTCCCTCTCTCTCAGGATGTTGATGTTGGACCAAAGAGCGCAACTGTTCAACTCAGAATATATGACACACAATATTTTAGCTTGATGAAACTTTAGAGATATTCCTGTGACCATTTCCCAGCTAGAGTTTGACCTTCAGTCTGAAAACCATTTGAGTTCATTTTATTTTATTGTTACCTGTTTTGGTTTTTAACTTTGGCATCAGGCTACAGCTCCAAAAGGTGTCAATTTACTCTAGCTATTGAGCACCTCTCCTCCCTGCTGCAGATCTATTTATGTTAATAGGGCCAGGCCCTTAGTTTCTGCTGCATGTTGCTGCAGAATTTTGGCTTAGCACTGAGAAGTAGGAATCAGTTTCCTCTGTACAGGTAGAGGCAGGTCTCTCTTTGGCTGCGTTTCCCAGAAAGACCCAGAGAAGCATTACTGGGCTCCCATAAAGGGAATCGTAAAGCACCTGCCTGCGTTGAAAGCCAGAAGCAGAGCTGCTGCTGTTTCACACATGGTGGCTAGTTGGTTTTTTTTATTGCTTTGCTACTAGTCTGAGCGCTACTGTGGGATCAGTCTGTTCTCATTCCTCTGGAGAGTTAGACAATGGAATGGGGCCTTAGGTCTGCTATAATTAAGACAGTGCTCTGTTCCAGTTAGAGTCACTAACAGCTGAAGCGGGGATTAAGGTTTCATATTGGATTTTATGACTTCTGCCATTTGTAAAGGAATCTGGTTTAAATGCTCCTCAGACTCAGCTGGCTAATATCGGCGGAGTGGCTCTTTTGCGCACGGTGCTGGGGCACATTCGCTGCTGTGAAAGCTGATGATGAAAACCAGGGCTCTCCAGTCAGGAACATATCCACCAGCTTTGTTACTTAATTAAGCATGCACGCCATGAGAGAGCTGCTTGCGAGCATCTGGAGAGAATTAAGGTTCCCTGTATTCTGACGAGCCGAGTTTCTGTAGCACAATAGGCCCTATGCTATAGAAACAACATGATGGCCACTCCAGACACCATGAATATCATCCCCTGCGCCCCAACTAGTGAGACTTAATGTTCATGAAAGCGAGAATGAGGATGCCACAGGCAGGGGCCAAACAAACTCCACGTACTGTCCCTCGGTTCCAGCCTGCCGTGTCCTTGCTCGTCTAGTTCTTGAGACGTAGAGAGTCATCTGTCAACCACCTGCACCTAGAATAAGTTTCCACCACTGACTGTGGGAGCAGCAACCTAGATCTCAAGTTTACACAAGAGACCTCCCAAACCACCGCCCCCCCTCAAAGTGCCGTGGGAGGGGGTGTTGACAGCCGGTGGCATGCTCTATCCGGGGACGGTGCTAAACCAACGGCTGGCATGAAGCATGTGCTGCTGGAGGTGCCGGTCTTTGGATGAGTTGTAAAACTGAAGTCTTCTGGCCACTAGAGATCCCACGGCATTTTTCCCAAGAGTAGAGGGGCTCTATCCGGGGTCTCAGCAAAACTTCACTTTGGGGGAATTCCCTCTGTGAGTTGGATTGGATACAATATTCTACTTCACTTCCTGTCCCAAAAGATGTGTGTCATGCTAGTATGAGCTTACACGCCACTCTCTGATACAGAGGTGGTTGGGTGACATCATGCCTATTTATACAAGCAACGATCTTGGCACAGGGAGAATGTAGATTACAGGTTCCTGGAGCAATTTATCTCCTGCTTCCCAGGGGGATTCTGCCTATGGGCGGGCCGAGGAGGGTCCCGCCATTGCCCTCCCTCAGGCTGTGCTGTAGGAAAAGGACTCTACGTGCAATTGTGAGAGGCTGCTGAAGAGATGCATCTTCCTTGGCCTCTTTGGCTTCAGTCTCTCCCCAGAGAGAACCACCCGCTTTGTGGGCAGTGTTGGACTCCTATGAAACTCCTAGCAGAGGTGAAAGTTTCAGTAGCTATGTGCTGCCTTGGTGGACTTCCTGTACCTGGGTGCAGAGAGGCAGAAGCCATCCCATACACCCTGAATTTGGCCCATAGTTTGTAAAGAGCAATAGGTTCCCTCTCAGGTCATTCCCAATGGTGCCAGTTACTGCACCCTTTCCTGCGCATATCAATGCACCATCTCCTCTAATCACCATCAACAGCTCAAAATCAGCTGAAGAACCAGGTGAACGTGGGGGGGCTTCGTTCCAGGGCTTTCCCCCTTCTCACTCAACTGAAACACTAACAGGAGCTACAGATAATTCACTTCGTTTCATAGGTTTTCAGGGGACAACAAACTGCTTGTATCATTAATAACACAGCTATGGATTTTTGCTAGCAGCTGCTGCCCATGATGGGCTCAAAAGAACAAAACACTCAAGAGAACTGGAGGAGCTGGGATGGGTTGGGGTAGAGACACATGGGGGAAAGGGAAGGGGTGATGCCTTGGAAATATACCCTTACTTCTCTACCATGAAATTACTTTGGACTCATCCATCTGAGGTTGGGCTAAAACAAGAGTCCAAGCACTTTGGATATTCAGTGGTGACTCTGTATTTTTCCATCCAACAATTGCAAAAGTGACAGATCCCTATAACATGCAAGTTTATGAGATTTGTACCTGTCTGCCTCTGAAAAGCCATTTCTGCCTTTGGTGAGTCTAGTGAAGGTATGCGTGTGTGTCCATGGATATATGTGTCTGTACAGAGAAGCTCAGCAAACCAGTTGCCTAAGTCCTTCATTTCATGCATACAATGTGAAATGACAGGTTTCAGAGTAACAGCCGTGTTAGTCTGTATTTGCAAAAAGAAAAGGAGTACTTGTGGCACCTTAGAGACTAACCAATTTATTTGAGCATAAGCTTTCGTGAGCTACAGCTCACTTCATCGGATGCATACTGTGGAAAATACAGAAGATGTTTGTTTTTATACACACAAATCATGAAAAAATGGGTGTTTATCACTACAAAAAGTTTTCTCTCCCCCCACCCCACTCTCCTGCTGGTAATAGCTTATGTAAAGTGACCACTCTCCTTACAATGTGTATGATAATCAAGGTGGGCCATTTCCAGCACAAATCCAGGTTTTCTTCCCCCCCATACCCCCCCTTCCCCCCAAACAAACCCACTCTCCTGTTGGAAATAGCTTACCTAAAGTGATCACTCTCCTTACAATGTGTACAATGTGAAATGAGTCTCCTGGTAGTTGGGGGAAGTATAGGTTAAATACTTAGTTACAGAATATAAAGTTTAAATTCAACCACACACACACACCAAAAAACGACTTTCACATTCTGGTAAATTCAGGGCAGCGGCCTGGTTGCACCAAAGCAAGGAGATTTCATGTTAAAAAGGAAACTTTGTCCTTTACCCAGTTCTCTCCAACAGAATACGCACTCACATGACTAGCTGCATGTAAGATCTAGTCACAAGAGTTGCAGCTCTGAATGCCCTGTGACTGTTCTTTTCTGCCATTTAATTTCTGTGATGCTTAAAAAAATATTCTTATCAATAAATTAAAAAAAAAAATTAGCCACCTGTAGAGCTGAGGGAATAATTGCTGCCTCAATTATTTGTTTGGTGAATTTTGTTTCCAATTTTTTGCTCATGGCATATGCCTGAGCAGATCCACAATTTTCTTGAATTCATTCACAGTTTGAAAATCATTCCATGACTATTTTTGCACATTCTATTTTTAACAGTGCGAGCCTGCTGTTTCAGACAGCCTGAAACCCGACCGGGGAAAGGTGTGAACTGCCCTTCTTTAAGGGGAGTTAGCTCTGGAACCTAACAACAGAAGCACCGTCTGATCCTTTTAGCAGAAAGAGCCAGCAAATGTTCTTATCTCAAGCTGCCTCTTGTATGTCCCCCAGGTGTCAAAAGCCCCCCCACCTCACCTCTCATTATGTAATTATTCATCATTAACACGAAAAGCTGCAAGGCATTGGAAAGTGAAAATGTGAGAACACTAAAATAATTTAATTTCCAAGGTGATAACATAAGAGGTTACTCTT
The DNA here is from genome assembly GCF_965140285.1 of Lepidochelys kempii. Taxonomy (NCBI): domain Eukaryota; kingdom Metazoa; phylum Chordata; order Testudines; family Cheloniidae; genus Lepidochelys; species Lepidochelys kempii. Next base: position 16,371,449 of record NC_136394.1, on the reverse strand, counting down.
CCCATTAGGTTATTCGTTTTCATATTTATGACATTCAAAACCTTCATCTTTTAACGTTCAAATTAAGGTGCCACAATTTACAGCTGACAGCACTGAAATTCAGGTTCAGCTTGCTTTGGAATACATGAGACCTGGATACACTATGACAACATAGTTTGAACAGAAGCAACACTGACAGACAATACTCTGTCCTGAGCTTTGCCTTCTGGCCTGGAATCACCCACTGTGTCCTCCACTAACTGAAGAAGTTCTTTCAACTTTTCAGAATCCTCCAGCATATCAAGCTCACTCTAATTCTTCCTCCATCCTTTGCTTATCAAGAGCTCAGTGTGACCCATTGCTGAAACAGCAGTAAGCATTGTGATGCTTATCTACAGCCCCGAATCAGGAAGGCAAAATATTGAGGAAGACTGGATAGGCACAGGTGGTGATAAACCTGGTACAGCTGAACTGCGTGGAGCTTCTACCTGATGGGGAAAGTTTAAACTTTCCAGTTTGTGAAGGTGTCTATGCTAGAGCTGGCCAAACTTGCCTTATAAAGTCAAAACCTACCCAGGCCTTTCCCTAAAACTCAAATCAACTTGAAACAAACCCTTTCAGAGATGCAAATAAGTTTACCTAAATTTCCTTCTATTTTTTTTTTTAATTTCCATGCCCGTTTTTAGCTTCTGGCTGACACTAGAAGCACAAGTGTTGAACAAAGCAAGGAGGACTGATCTTCTGGTATTTATGGTCCAGCCAGAAGCAAGAGGTAACAGAAATTTTACAGGAAAACATTGTACTTGTGAGATTCACTGCCCAGTTTTGAAGATCCAAGAAGGATAGTACATAAGAACATAATAGAATAGGATAGTGCTTATCCAAGAACTTCAAGCCTTTTGATGCTCACCCATCACTAGTCTATAACAGACAGTTAAGATAAAGAACATTAACTTGACTTATTATTGTCACATAACTAAATCAGTGTCACTTGGTTGAAGAAGTGTATCTGAACTTCTATTTAGAAGTTACAGGGTGATTAGACAAGGTCCAAAGCCCAAACTTAGAAAATAATAGATGAAAAAAGGTGTGAAATGCAGCATGTTTTAAAACTTGTGGTGACTGGAGGGTTGCCATGGATACACACGCTCAGAAGACAGAGTAGCTTAAAGTTTGGCAGTTCAAGGAAACCATATAATTAATTGTTTTGGTCTGAAGTGTGCGTGTGTGTGTCCTTTTCTGTTGGAACTAGATGAACTGCTCCAAGATGTGACCTCCACTTTGACCTGAGACTAGATTTTTCATTGTTTTCAAAGGGAAAAAGAAACAATTTTTCTTGAAAATGGACAACAGAACCTGTAATGATGTCAACATGCCCAGACCACCTAGCCAGTTCAGCTGACTAAGGAAAGCCGGGCCTTCAAATTACTCCCCCATAACTAACTAGCAATGAGGCAAGCCTCCAGAGCTTTAGCTGTTAGCTTACTTATAACTTTAGGGGCTTTGTGACTAACTGTTTTGTGTCTGCAAATCTGAGCTGGAAATTCCTTTGGGAACAGAGTCTATCCCGAGATCCCCAATCCTTTCTAACTCCCCACTGCTCAGGACAGAATGACCATGGGAACAGCCCCTTGGGACTCCTGCTTCCAGTTCCACTGAAATGAAAAATAACTAGAGGAAGAAGGGAAGCGAACTGAATTTTTCAGACTCCAAAATAGATTTGGTTCTGATGCCATTTCGGTTCGGGGCAAGGGAGCAAGGCTTATACAGCCTGCCTCAGCCATTGTTTTTGGGCTGATCCAGTTCAGTATCGCTAAAGGAAAGTTCTGGATTTATTAGAAGTGCTGTTGCTAGGAGGAGCCCACAAAGTAGGGTAAACCATAGTAACTGGTTCCTGTTTCCGGATACATTAGATCAAGTGATAGGAAAATATTCTGGTTTTACTGGAAGACAATAATGATTGTTTTAAACTGTGTCCTAGGTGTGCATAGTGCTTTGCTAAGACCTAAGATGACAGCATCTTGCCCCAAACTGACAGACACAGCACAGTGGGGGAAGATAATACAAAATGAAGTGGGCGTGGAGGAAGGCAAAGGTGAGGGTTACAATAAATAAGGAGCCTGTCATTTGTTTTGTTGAGTTGTACGGCATCATGTGACATCGTTTTCTCCCCACTGGGGGAGAAGAGTTGGAGCTGGCCCTGCAGAGAGGAGCTGCGGATGGCAGCTGATGGAGAGTGGTAAGTTCTGTTCAGAGAGGGAGGGAAGGAGGGATAGCTCAATGGTTTGAGCATTAGCCTGCTAAACCCAGAGTTGTGAGTTCAATCCTTGAGGGGACCATTTAGGGATCGGGGGCAAACATTGGGGACTGGTCCTGCTTTGAGCAGGGGGTTGGACTAGATGACCTCCTGAGGTCCCTTCCAACTCTGATATTCCATGAATCTGAAGATGGAGTGTGAGGCTTCACGTTGGACACAGTCAGCAAGGCTGCTGCAGACATCAGGGGAGAGAGTGGTACGAAGAGACAAATGGGGCCAGCTCTATATTAGTCCTTGTTTCCATTGTCAGCAGCTTTAAAAATGACCCTGGGGTGACCATGGACCAATCCTGGCACTAGTGTTGTGTGAGGCATAATTAAGCCTTATCGGGAGTTGAACTTTTGAGGAGAGCTGCTGTAAATGTTGTACGTTGCAATCGTTTTTATTGCTGGGAGAGCTGCAAAGGTTCCGAATTAAGTCTGGAAAAGCACCCACAAGCTGTTTCTCCACAGAGCAGCTGAACGACATGAGCCTAGTAATTTGGGCTAGGAATCCCATGAGACAATCGTCCCATGTGTGGGATTTCACAGCCTCTGTGCTAGTTAGAGCTTCTGGGGTGGAGCCAGGAAGGGCAAAGGAATGTGAAAACAAAGGGGGGCGGGGAGGAGTCTCACACTCTCAGAGGTCCCCACAGTTTCAGTTCTGGGTGGAGACTCGGCTGTTCTTGTTTTATCTGCATTAGTTCTTCTCCTGCTAGGAGTCTGAAAAGGGGGGGGGGGGGGGAATATTCCTTTCCTAGCATCTGAAAGGGACGTAAAAGAGACTCTTTCCTGCTGTGAACTTGGGGTCACTGACTATAGGGGCTCATTTTCTATCACTTTCCTAGGCCAACCTGAAGGGGAAAACTAATGGAATCTCAGCCACCAGCCTTGGCAAAAGTGACTTTGTTATTCAGGTCCTTTTCCTGCAGTCCATGAAGTGGTGTTATGATTGGCTTACAGTATTCCTGTACTGTGTATTTCATGCTGGCCCTGCAGGAGGGCATCTAGTTACATCATAACTTGCGTGACCCTTCCTAGCAATGCTGCATCCATCCATCCAGAAAGAGCAGCTTTTGCTGTTATACAGTGGTGGGGTGCCTTGTTTGTGTCTGTAGTCCATGTGTCATGCCCCAGATGCCAGGGATGAGATCAATGTGGGAGGGGAATGTTCAAACCTCACCATCATGGAAGGACACTGATCTAATTTAGAATTTCACTCCATCATTTTCACCCACTTTGTCAGGGAGAGGTGTAACTTTGATTATTGTCCTGTGTGCTCTGCACTGGATGTCACGGATCAATTGACACACTGCGTATAGACACTCAGTACACGGCATGGTCAATTTTGTAAACAGCTCTAAGGAAACAAAGAATTACAGAACAGGAAACAGCCACTTGGCCCAATGAGTGTAGCCCCTTAAGTTTATCTCAAGCTCAACTCCTTGCTTTGTCTTTGCATCTGCAAATCAACTCTTTCCTCATAAAAATGTCCAGCTGTCTCTTAAACCCATTCAGAGTAATTGCCTAAGGTGACCTAACTTGGCAACTATTCTGTAGCATGTTGTCTAGTCTGAGTGAAATAATCCTGCTAGAATCCCCTGTTTATTTTTCACATTGCCTACAGTCATGCCACACTGGGCTGTGATCTCGTCAGATAAGCAAGTTCTGATCTGTACTCAGATAGGAAATAACCACAGAAAACCCATGGTGGTGACTCACCATCTGAAAGTCTTCCCTTTGAATCATTCCTGAGCTAATGCCCCAGCATGGGCTGGGGCCACTGGGTTGCTGAAGGTGCTGGTTTTCAAACGAGATGTGAACCCGAGAGTCCTGACCATTTCTGCTAGTTAAAGGTACTAAAACACCTTACCGCCTGGTGAAATGCCAAGTCCAGTTGTTACAGTCGAACCTGAAGTAACTATAGTTCCCCCCGTGGTTTACAGTGAATAATGTATTCTTCTCTTTCTGTTTCTAAAGCTGCTCTTTCTGCTACCTCATCAATCACTTGCCACCCTAAAGCTGGATCCAGTTTGGTCACAGGTGATGATGCAACGTTCCTAGATCTCTCATCGTTGAGAGAGGCTTAAGTCAAACTGTGGAGCCAGAGAGTTCAGATGCATCTTTATATATACACTCACACACAGTCACAGTCTCTAAAGCATGTTCATTCTTTTAGATCAAAGACACTATACAGGGCCATGCTTTCCCATATAGTCCCATATTTGATTGTTATCAGGCCCTTGAGCACAATGAGACTAGCTAAGGATTCTACCTTACCATCATTTAAAATACCTCTTGTAGGACAGCACATGAGAATGAGCACTACCCTTTCCACCTGAGACATATAGTCTTAGCCTATGAAATAATACTGCTTGCCCTCACCTTACAGTCTCAGCAAGTGGATGGGGTTATTCATATGAAGACACGAGCAAAACTGAAGAGCCCCCCCCCCGGTATTCAAGACATGTTCATGTGTCATGAGAAGATTTTGGTCCTGACTCGAATCACATTCCCACAAACAGTTGAAAACGCCATTGTCCAGACCAATGGATAAGAATCTGCCGTCACCGTGTGAAGACTCTGCCAGCTCTTCTGAGCCTGGCTATTCTGCCTCTATCCACAAACACACTTGGTAACATTTTTAAACAGAAGCATCCATGATGTGGTCCTTCTACAGTCTCCAGCCATTGTTTGTATCTTGTAACATTTTTGTGGTATACGTAGCTATGAAACTGTTATGTCCTTTGCGTACCACACCTTTAAATATTTAAGAACTCTTGCATGTGCAGAGTTTAACACCCATCTTCTTGGAGGGTAGCTCAGTGGTTTGAGCATTGGCCTGCTAAACCCAGGGGCTGTGAGTTCAATCCTTGAGGGGGCCATTTAGGAATTTGGGGCAAAAACTGGGGATTGGTCCTGCTTTGAGCAGGAGGTTGGACTAGATGACCTCCTGAGGTCCCTTCCAACCCTGATATTCTAGGATTCTTGGGTCCCGGTAGCCTGTATGAGAAAAGATACACCTACTGTTCGGCCTTGGAGACTTTAGTTCTTGCATTTCATCTACAATAAAAACCCTTTTGTACTGAAAGTGTAGATTTCATTTTCTTTTAAGTGTCCGTCTGCCTCCTTTTCTAACTGTAGTCGAACATGTTTCGAACAGGAATAAAAGGGCAAGAACAAAATTATTGGTTAAACATCTGAAAGTGTCACCCAAAGTAACACTGTTGTTTTCCACTCTGTGAAATTCTCATGGTGAAACCAAACCAGAGGATGCTTGTGAAAAGGCATGCTGTATAAAGCTTCGCTTAGCTCCAGGTCATTTTGTGACTATTCACGGGTCTCCCAGAAACTGCCATTCATTTCACCGGCCTTTGAGATACTGAAAATACTTTTGCCTTTCTTTTTTCCTACAGAACTAGCAAATGGGCAGAATTCACCAGTCAGGAGATACCAACACACACACATATTGCACAGCTGAACTGTTTTGGATGTACCCCGGCCACTTGAAACAAAAGCTAGTCCTAATCTAAATATACGTCTACAAATAAGGACTTTGTGGGCATCCAAAACACACTTTTAAAAGTTTCACTACTAAATACACACTCACTACACCACAGCCTCTCTGCTCTACCTCCTACTAACTTACAGAGCTGCTCCTGCTGCTGTGACCTTTTATAGCTGACCCAGCTATCCCAGAATGCTTTGCTAGTTCTTTTTTTCCTTCTTCAATTGCTTACTCATGCTTAGCCACACCCAGGTTGCAGATACTGCAGTTAAGTCCGCTAGCACCTAGCTGAGGCTCCCCTAAGCGTTCATTCATCCAGGGAGGAAAAGCAGAGAGAGAAAATGCTAAAGAAAAGCTCCTCTAGGCCCCCGCAGCAGGCTGAATTGTAGCATGTCTGCTTCTAGCTCCTCACAACCAGTGTTTTGGTGAGTTGCCTTGGATCTGGGTAGATCTAAATGTGTGAATGTTTGAATTCCAGACCCAAATCTGGACAGGTGTGTGTGTGTGTCTGTGTCTAATATCTTGTATTGGACCAAATGCTGTTCGTGAAAGAGACAAGCTTTCAAACCAATGTTTATAAAAGGCTAAACCAAAATCTCAGCTACAAACATAGGTGTGTTGGGAACCTGGATCTGAGTTTTAGAGAGAGAGAGAGAGAGAGGTTTAGCTGTAGTGTCAGTGTCTTGGGAAAACTGACCTTCCCCCTTCATTTTTTTTTTTTTAAGTCACACAAGTATAAATTGGTTTGCTCCCTTTTTAAATCCCTTTCACCCTGAACTTGCCTGTAATCCATTGGCCTGGAAGCTCAGCTCAGCAGTGGTTCAGCAGCTGCTCTCCCTTTTAACCCCGCTTAAGTGTGTGACTCGCACAAAAGAAAAAGCACAGCAGGATTCAATCCTGCAAGGTACTGAGTGCTATTGAGCGGCCTCACTTCTCATCACAGCCCTCTGGGTACTGTGGGAGTACCGCTCCCCGTGAAGCTACTCCCAACACCTTGCAGAATCAGGCTGTGCAGAGAGTAACCCACTTATTTACTGTTGTTTATTGAGTACCAGTGATCAAAAAATGGTAATACACTTATACGGCTAGTGACCATTCATAGTCCCATTAGATAGGAGGTAATGCATTATCAGGGATAGACATAAGTCCTTGTACTACAGGGCATGATTTAACATGATTTAAAGAAAAAACTTCCCTAGCAGTAGATTATTCAATAGTGGTCATGATGGGGTTTCTTGCACCTTCCTCTGAAGCATGTAACTGTGGCCACTAGCAAAGAGACAATACTGGATTAGATCAGAGGACGGGCAGTCCTGTGGTTTAGGTGTAACCTAGCACTTAAGACCTGAGTTCAATTCGCTGCGCTGCCACTGATTTCCTGTATGACCCAGGGCAAGTCACTTAATTGCTCTGTTCATCAGTTCCCAGTCTGTGAAATGGGGATAACAGCCCTGCCTTACCTCACAGGAAAGAGGTGAGGATAATTAAAGACTGCAAGGTGCCAGATACTTCAATAATGGGGGCCATGCATTAGGGAGACGAACGGTTAGTCTGCTGCAACAGGGCGGTCCCTGTGCGTTTGGCACTATACAGGACATGAAATTAGAAAATCCTTTTACAGAGAGCAGAAAGGAGGTAATGGGAAACCCAGAGAAAGGCCTAACCTGCTCTCATAACAGGACTTCTGCTGAAATCTGCCTCGGGGGTTGGATGCCCAATGCCCTCCAAATCCCCACGACAGATTTGAAAATCTCAGCCCCAGGTACAATACATTTAATCATGGCTTCAGCTCTCTCGGAGCACAACAGCATCTGATTAAGGGTTGGTGGGGGAACGGAGACAGGGGATCCCCTTCATAGCAGTGCTGAAAAACAAGGGGCTAGGCTGTGGGCCTGAGAATCAAGGACAGAGATTGGAGGAACATTGGGGGGGGGTTGCCCCCCAAACTGTATATGTTGATAGTGGGGGGCACAATTTAAAGGTTTGGCCGCCCCTGGATACGCTCCCCCCTCCTTACTCACAGGCAACACAAAATTGCTGATAGAGTGTGAATGGGGGGGTAATTTAAAGGTTATGGGGGGGAGCACATGACTGCCCCACATATCGCCTCTGAATCTACAGAGGTTTTCAAACTGTGGGGTGCACCTTCCTAGATGGGCACGGAGGAACATTCAGGGGTGCGATGCCAGCCAGCCCTGCCCAGCTGGGCTCAGGGAGGGAGCACCACATCTACCCACTGACTCACTCATTAAGTACACTGTAATTTAAGGACCACTAAAAATCGGTAAATCCAGATGTTAGACCTACACCAATTATTAATAGTTTTAAGCATCCCCCACTGCCTCTCCAAATATAGACGTCAAACTACACCTGTGCTGAGAATCAGGAAATTCAATCCACTACATGGGAGGGAAAAGCCTGTCGTTGTCTAGTGCCAGCATGAAGCGGAATGGGGAATGATGAGGCTAGTTCGAGCATTGAAGCAAAACGCAGCAGAACGGTGCCTATCAATCTGAACTGCTTCACTGTTTACAGGTGGGACATCGTCATGAAATAAATCACTCGAACAAAGAGGAGGAAATTCTGTCATGGGGGCAGGGCTTTGCAGCAAATAAAGCCCAGAGTGTCACCCAAAGATGTGGCCCTATTTTGACATCAAGATGTTCTGAGAGACACCAAACCAGAGCACGCCACACCTGGGGCTGCTCATTGCCACCAGACAGGCACGGCAGGAGGAAAGGGTAAGTCCATTGTTTTCCCTCATTTATTCCTTAGCAACTGAAAGCCCCCCTGTATTTTCCCATATTTGGGGCTAATGCGCTGGATCCTCATGCGGTGACATTCTGCCACCATGAATGATTAAGGAATCTGAATCTTCACAAATTGCTGGATCTCATTTCTGTTACTAGAGAACGATAAGCTAATGCACCCTGGGGACTTTACTTGGCTCCATATAAAAGGATCAGTGGGGAGTGGGGCTAGGAAAGGGAAGTCTGGGGCACATAGGGGTAGGGTTTCCCCTTGATGCATGTGCTTTGCAGGGGTACATGCAGACATTCACTTAGACTTAGGGCTGGTCTACACTGGGAAAAATCCACATCCCTGAGTGACACAGCTATGCTGACCTGAGCCCAAGCTGACAGCTTGTGCCACACACTCTCAAAGAAACTGCGGAACCACCTGATCAACATCCTCTACAGCAAACAAGGAAAGATTAAGAATGAGCTCTCAAAACTGGATACTCTCATAAAAAACCAACCTTCCACACAAACTTCCTCGTGGCTGGACTTTACAAAAACTAGACAAGCCATTTACAACACACACTTTGCTTCTCTACAAAAGAAAAAGGACACTAAACTGTCTAAACTACTACATGACATAAGGGGCCACAACAGTGATTCCCTTAAGCCACCCAGCAATGTTGTTAATCTATCCAACTATACTCTTAGCCCAGCAGAAGAATCTGTCCTTCCTCGGGGACTCTCCTTCTTCCCCTCCACCCCCACGAACATGATACAGTTCTGTGGTGACCTAGAATCCTATTTTGGACGTCCCCGACTCAAGGAATATTTCCAGCACACCTCTGAACAACATACTAATCCACAGAGACATTCCTACCAACACTACAAAAAGAGGGATTCTGGGTGGACTCCTCCTGAAGGTCGAAACAGCAGACTGGACTTCTACATAGAGTGCTTCCACCGACGTGCACGGGCTGAAATTGTGGAAAAGCAGCATCACTTGCCCCATAACCTCAGCCGTGCAGAACACAATGCCATCCACAGCCTCAGAAACAACTCTGACATCATAATCAAAAAGGCTGACAAAGGAGGTGCTGTTGTCATCATGAATAGGTCAGAATATGAACAAGAGGCTGCTAGGCAGCTCTCCAACACCACTTTCTACAAGCCATTACCCTCTGATCCCACTGAGGGTTACCAAAAGAAACTACACCATTTGCTCAAGAAACTCCCTGAAAAAGCACAAGAACAAATCCGCGCACACACACCCCTGGAACCCCGACCTGGGGTATTCTATCTACTACCCAAGATCCATAAACCTGGAAATCCTGGACGCCCCATCATCTCAGGCATTGGCACCCTGACAGCAGATTGTCTGGCTATGTAGACTCCCTCCTCAGGCCCTACGCTACCAGCACTCCCAGCTATCTTCGAGACACCACTGACTTCCTGAGGAAACTACAATCCAACGGTGATCTTCCTGAAAACACCATCCTGGCCACTATGGATGTAGAAGCCCTCTACACCAACATTCCACACAAAGATGGACTACAAGCCGTCAAGAACACTATCCCTGATAATGTCACGGCAAACCTGGTGGCTGAACTTTGTGACTTTGTCCTAACCCATAACTATTTCACATTTGGGGACAATGTATACCTTCAAATCAGCGGCACTGCTATGGGTACCCACATGGCCCCACAGTATGCCAACATTTTTATGGCTGACTTAGAACAACGCTTCCTCAGCTCTCGTCCCCTAATGCCCCTACTCTACTTGTGCTATATTGATGACATCTTCATCATCTGGACCCATGGAAAAGAAGCTCTTGAGGAATTCCACCAGGATTTCAACACTTCCATCCCACCATCAACCTCAGCCTGGACCAGTCCACACAAGAGATCCACTTCCTGGACACTATGGTGTTAATAAGCGATGGTCACATAAACACCACCCTATACCGGAAACCTACTGACCGCTATTCCTACCTACATGCCTTCAGCTTTCACCCAGATTACACCACACGATCCATTGTCGACAGCCAAGGTCTACGATACAACCGCATTTGCTCCAACCCCTCAGACAGAGACAAGCACCTACAAGATCTCTATCAAGCATTCTTACAACTACAATACCCACCTGCTGAAGTGAAGAAACAGATTGACAGAGCCAGAAGAGTACCCAGAAGTCGCCTACTACAGGACAGGCCCAACAAAGAAAATAACAAAACGCCACTAGCCGTCACCTTCAGGCCCCAACTAAAATCTCTCCAACGCATCATCAAGGATCTACAACGTATCCTGAAGGACGACTCATCGCTCTCACAAATCTTGGGAGACAGGCCAGTCCTTGCCTAAAGACAGCCCCCCAGCCTGAAGCAAATACTCACCAGCAACCACACACCACACAACAGAACCACTAACCCAGGAACCTATCCTTGCAACAAAGCCCGTTGCCAACTGTGTCTACATATCTATTCAGGGGACACCATCATAGGGCCTAATCACATCAGCCACACTATCAGAGGCTCGTTCACTTGCACAGCTGCTAATGTGATATATGCCATCATGTGCCAGCAATGTCCCTCTGCCATGTACATTGGTCAAACTGGACAGTCTCTACGTAAAAGCCCTGGCTGGGATGATTTAACTGGGAATTGGTCCTGCTTTGAGCAGGGGGTTGGACTAGATGACCTTCTGGGGTCCCTTCCAACCCTGATATTCTATGATTCTATGATTCTATGAAAAGAATAAATGGACACAAATCAGACATCAAGAATTATAACATTCAAAAACCAGTCGGAGAACACTTCAATCTCTCTGGTCACTCGATCTCAGACCTAAAAGTGGTGTTCAACAAAAAAAACTTCAAAAACAGACTCCAACGAGAGGCTGCTGAATTGGAATTAATTTGCAAACTGGATACAATTAACTTAGGCTTGAATAGAGACTAGGAGTGGATGGGTCATTACACAAAGTAAAACTATTTCCCCATGTTTATTCCTCCCCCCTCCCCTGCTGGTAATAGCTCATCATAAGTGATCACTCTCATTACAGGGTGTATGGTAACACCCATTGTTTCGTGTTCTCTGTGTATATAAATCTCCCCATTGTATTTTCCACTGAATGCATCCGATGAAGTGAGCTGTAGCTCACGAAAGCTGATGCTCAAATAAATGTTAGTCTCTAAGGTGCCACAAGTTCTCCTTTTCTTTTTGAGCCCTGGTGTAGACCGTGCAAGGTTGATAGAAGAATACTTCTATCAACCTAACTACCACCCCTCAGGGAGGTGGATTAACTACAGTAATGGGAGAGCCCTTCCCAGTGGTGTGGATAATGTTTATGCTGAAGCGCTACAGGGCCACAGCTGCTGCGTGGACGTTGTAGTGTTTTAAGTGTAGACATACTGTTCGTGTGTTCACTAGGGAAAAGGTATGTTCTTAACTCCAGTTAGTGAGCTCAAGGTAAAATCCTAGTGAAGATGGAGACGTGTAGCTTCTGCATGAGTTAGCAGGCCAAGTTAAAGACTAGGCATCCCCATAGTCCTTAAATTGACCTGCCAACTTGTGTGAAAACTACAACCTGCCTTGTCTTCACTAGGCTTCTACCCTGTGTTAGTTAAGTGGTGTTAAGAACCCCCCTTCTATCCTGTGGAAAACAAGGGCTAGGAGGAGTCATAACCCTTGCTTCAACATGTGGGTTCTGATGCACCCCCAAACTTCAAGTGGCTCAGCTGAGACCACATGATTTCAGTTAGTTTACAATCAAAACTTGGCCCGTGTCCACTCCAAGTTCTACCCAGCCAGCTTGCTCAGAAAATTCATCCCACGTTCGCTCAAAGCCCTATTTCAGGGAAAATTTATCCCACCCCTTTAACGCCCTGAGTTGTAGCCACCATCTTTGTTGCAAAAGAGGGACGAGCAAGGCTGTCTATGCAGCCTATCAACACGATTGCTAATCATCCAGCAGGAGTCACTGCTGCAAAACTGTGCAAAACTCTCTTTCCCCTCTGGAGCTGAGCGCAGTGAATCTGCAGTGCTGTCAAGAATGGGATTATTTGACTATCTTTCTTGCTATGCCTGTGACATTTCCCACCCTGAGCAGGGCCTGAAGAACCTGTTTAACTCTGTCCCTCTGACTGGCTGCATGATCAGTCCATTGCAAATGCAGTGGATTAGTTTCACCTTCTCATTGTTCTGCACCTACAGTTGTACCAGGAGGTGGAAACAGGATTAAAAACCATGGGGCAGGAGAAAGCAGCCATAAAACTTGGAATGTCCCAAGCAGCCGTACTTTACCATTTCCCTAAGCTTGCAAACTTTAAGGTCATGTAACCAAGAAAGCCAGCAGATGGAATTCAGCTACCCAGCAGGAACTGGAAACAAATGAATTGACTAACTGAAATATACATTCACACTGATATCTCCGCATCAACAGCACACTATTTACCATCGAGTACAATAATATTGAATCAAGATTTGCATGGAAGGGTAATTTCTATTCCATGGCACAAGATAATTTCCCAAGACCTTTTTTCCCCCCAGAGATGCAAAAACATTTACTTTAACGATAATGAAAATAAACTTTTCGATCAGATAAACCATAACTACCAACTGTTAGGAGGAGGATTAACTTGAGCTGACTTTTTTTTATTATTATTTTTAAATGTAGCATGAGGAAAAGCCCTGGGGACAAAACGTTTGCAGGCCAGGTTTTAGTGTACGTTGAACGAATAGTTTTTCTGAGGAAAAATGTTTAGCGCTGACAGGTATCAGTTTTCGTTACTTGGAGTGTCAACTAGCACAGTTTTAATCAACAGGATTATAAGCAAAATCAAGAAGTGTGGTCTGCTGGTTAGAGCGGGGCACTGGGAGTCGGGATGTTTGGTTCTCTTCTTAGCTGTGAAACTGGCTCTGCTGTGGGACCGTGGGCAAGTCACTGAACGCTGGATTGGGCCTGCACAGCAGAACTATGATGGTTCTGTTGCCTCGCTAGGCCACTGAGCCCAGGCACTCAGGAGTATGTGGGTACAAAATGTACTTTTTATTATTTGCGTCACAATAGCACTAAGGGTAGGTTGACAGCGAAATCAAAGACCTATGACACGGCCATGGCTGGCCCGGGTCAGCTGACTCAGGCTCACAGGGCTCAAAATTGCTATGCAGACATTCAGGCTTGGGAAGGAGCTGAGCTCTGGGACCCTCCCCCGTCATGGGGTCCCAGAGCAAAGGCTCCAGCCCAAAGCCTGAATGTCTACACTGCAGTTTTACAGCCTGAGCCACAGTCAGCTGACCCAGGCCAGCCATGGGTATTTAATTGCTGTGTTGACATACCCTTGGAGGCCCCAACCAAGATGAGGACATCGGTGTGTCAGGCACTGTACAAATATATGGTGACAGAAAGTCCCTGCCCCAAAGAGCTCACAAACTAAACCAAAGGAGGTGGGGGCAACAGAGACAGAGAAGTGAAGTGATGCACCCAAGGTCACACAGCAGGTTAGCGGCAGAACCAAGAACAGAACCCAGGTGTCCCAAACCCTGCTCCCCTGAGCTAACCACTAAACAGCCAGCTACCTTCCTCATCTCTGCAAGCTCTTCACTAAGAGACTTCCGCTCCTGCAGCCCTCACAAGACCAGGTTGGAGCGGAGCAAACTGCTCACCCACTGCAAACATAACTGGAGAAAACTCAGCATTCGCTTTCCCTCTTATCAGAAACGTTAGACCACAAAAGATAAGGTGATTAGCAGTAACATAGCTCTGGTGCTCCAGGCAGATAGCAGGAGAGATATGCTGCTTATCTTATCAGCTCCTTTATAATGGCTCCCCTGGTGTCGCTATAATTTTCTGATAATATTATAAACAGAGCTGATAACATTTTATCTTTCTTATATTGTTGGCTTTGGCTTCTTTTCACCAACCCTTTACTTAACAGGTTGGCTTTTCCCTTTTCCACTAAGTGGATTCTCCCTGTATTTTTGTTGCTCTATTTTAATTTCTTTTAAAATCCACTTCACCCTGCTGTCCCCTTGAGGTTTCTTTACAGTCCCCCTTCTGAACTGTCACTTTATCTTAACAGGAGACGCTGGGCTAGTTGGCTTTTTTCATCCATAACGGCAGCAGTAAGAATCCTTTGCACTTGCATACAGGAGCATCTTTCATCCAGATCATCCTGAGACACATTCGTTAAGAAAGGGCCACAGAGTCCCCTCCTTGAGTTTTTTCCTTGCATAGGGGAACTTCATGAATTTGGTCTCTAAGAGTTTCCTTCTGATCATTGCCATGGGGCAGCAGGATTTGCCCTTATGCTGTATGTGTGTATTTAGAGAGAGAGCAAAGGGCTTTTCCTCATGAGCTGCCGCCTTGTGTTCCTGCGTGCATGATGGAGACACATTGTCTGGAAGAGAATTATTTCACAGATGGCAGCTTTGCAGAGAAACATCTCTCTCTTATAAATGACAGGTTTCAGAGTAACAGCCGTGTTAGTTTGTATTCGCAAAAAGAAAAGGAGTACTTGTGGCACCTTAGAGACTAACCAATTTACAGCTACAGCTCACTTCATCTCTCTTATAAGTGGCATTTTGGAGAGAAGTTGGCCAGCAATGTCTGCCATGCTTTAAGTGAGTTTCACTCTATCTAAGCCTGACCCAAAGCCCACTGAAGTCCTTCCACTGACTTTAATGGGCTTTGGATCAGGACCTATATCCCCTATATCTCTTCTCAGTTTACTGTTAAAAACTCTCCCCCCTCCCCTTGTTGGCACCACACACCAAGCAGCTATAACAAATAAGCTGTACAGCATGATAGTTAAAGACAAGGTTATCAGGTCCATCCACTTTGCAAGAGCAGGACAGCGGGATGTCAGAAACAATAACAAAGAAGAGAATTTCTAACTTGAAATTGACAATAGCGAGACGCATTAAGGGGCGCAGCAGGGGTGGGGTTAGGTCCCACATGGATACTCCGAACAGAACATGAATTGGGTCTGCACTAGGACAGTGCACCCAGAGCCCTCTGACTTGTGAGCAAGATCAGCTCTGGATTCAGATCCAAACTCAAATTTTGCATCTTAGGCGTCTCTCTGTAATGAGACAAACTGCAACGCCATTTCTGAACGCTCCCAGACTTGGGGGAAATTTGGATTCGGATCCAAGCCCAGATGTGACTCAGGCCCATCTCTAGAACATAGCTGACTAGGCTGCAGCAGTGCCAAAGTTCTTTGAGCCTGACCGAAGCCAATACCTCTAAGGTGTGAAAGCCATCCAATCTGTGGTCTCTCTGATGAGACTGCCAACATGCAGGCCAGCTAGTGCCTCCAGTGAAACAGACACATAGGCCCAGATCCTCAAAGGATTTAGGTGCCTAACTGCCATGGGAATTAGTCACTTGGCACTGAGCTGGCATGTGGCAGAGGTCCATTTTTACCAAGTCACGTGGTATAACTGTGGCCTTAAAAAGAATTTAGTGAGAGCAATGTCCCGGTTCACCAGCCAGCCAGCCAGCCCCAAATCCAATCATAGCAGTAGTTAGCCTTCAGTTTGGGGCTGGGATTAGGATTTCAACGGATCTGCCTCTAACCATGACAACCCCCAGTGTCACGACTGAGGTGTACCAGTGTCCGAGGCCCCTGCAATGGTAGGGAATTAAGTGAAATACACCCAGATAATCCCACCGAGTGACCCATGAGACAGGATCATGAGGAAGGTGGACCCACCCAACGTCACTGTCAATCTGATCTAGGGGAAGTTTGGTTCCCAGCCCCGCATAGGGTGATCAGTTAGGTCCTGAGCATGTCAGCAAGATGCAGCCAGCCACACGAGACAGAATTCTCAGACCTCACAGCACTGGCCCACCCTGTCCAGGGGCCCATCTCCCCCTGTAGCCATCTCTGATTTTTCAGAGGAAGGAAACCACTCCCCAGCCCAAGATAATACATTGGTGGGAAAAATCCATTTCTGGCCCCTGCAGGTGTCCAGCAGAAGCCCCGAAGTACGTGGGGCACCTTTCTAATACAGGAGTAATATTAAATCCAAAGATAAGAGCTGACTGGGGTTCCTGGAGAATGAGTCAGCAGACACCTCACAGCAGATGGGCCACCATGTTTTTACATTTTCTTGACATTCTTTCATGGAGGATATTACAGTATCTTCAAAAACTAAGTACAGCCACCCGCCAATCTGTATATTCCTGTGCTGAGAAATTACAGCATTTGGAGACAGTAACTTTTGGGAATTAATTTAGCTGAAATAGTGCCAAAATAAGTCAAGAAGATAAAATATTATTATTTTTGTATTACAGTAGTGCCGAGAGATACCAAGATAAGGGCCCCATTGTGCAAGGCATTGTACAAACACATAGGAAGAGGAAGTTCTTGCCCTGAAGAATTTACACTCTCAATAGATAAGAGAAAGGAAATATTATCCTTGTTTTACAGATGGGGAACTGAACTGGAGAGAGATGAGGTGATGTGTCCAAGGCCATACAAGAAGTCTGTGGTGGAGGTGGGAACCAAACTCAGACCTTCTAAGTCTGTCTTAATCACAAAGCCACCCTTTCTTGCCACAACTTCTTAGAACGCAGTGGTCTCTAAACAGTTCTCTTTAGAGCCCCTCGAGGTATTTGTAAATCCATGTTCAGCACATTGGTATGGGTAACACCAGTGGTGTTGCAATTCAAGGCAAACCTACACGTTGATACACAACATCAGAGAGGATGTGTGACTGTTGATAGTTGGTGGGGGGGCACAATTTAAAGGTTCTGGTGGTATGCAGTGGGGTTCAGGGCAGGGCATATAAACCCTGGCAGAAATGGGGGGGGCATGTGACCCCATGTGTCATGCCATGCATCTTCTCTGCATAACATACCCCCCCAAAATATAACATGCCATAATTTTCCACTGCTAAACTCCAAATTATGGATTCCTTAAAAACATTTTAGAAACGTGGTTTATCTAAAATTCACTGCCCTTTCTTTACAAGTCTCTCTCTCTCCATTATAATACTTAGTCCTGCCATGAGTGCAGGGGACTGGACTAGATGACCTCTCGAGGTCCCTTCCAGTTCTATGATTCTATGATATTCATCTAAGTATTGTATTGGGCCTTTCAAAGGATATCTGGGCACTATACTACCTCATGGGGAAGGGTACTACCATATTTCCCAATATAATGAAACTCCATTCTAACCACAGATCTTCTTTGCTTTTCTCTTGAGAATGGTGTTATAAAATGGAGCTGAATGAAAATCCTTTGGTCATTTAAGGAACTCATGAGGTTTGATTCAATCATTAAAGGCAGAAAGAATTGAATCAGGCACTCATTAGCAGGAAGACGGTTTCCACAACTCACTTCTTCCTGCTTTCCTTAGGTTCAATGTTCGCCATTCCGCAACTCCTGCCAACATCTCATTCCTCCTCTTCTCACAAGTGCCTCTCTGTTTACCTCCATCACACACGCCTGGCTTCATACATTCCTGTATATTACAGCAGCACCTCAAGGCCCACCTGATATCAGGCCCCCATTGTGTTAGAAGCTGTTCAAAAACAGTCCCTCCCCTGAAGAATTTACAATCTACAAGTATAAGACAGTCAAAGGGTAGGCTGAGAAACAGAGAGAGATGAAGGCCCAGATCATCAAAGATATTTAGGGTCTTTGAAATCAATGGACATTAGGAGCCTAAATACCTTTGAGGAACTGGGCTAAAGTGACTTACCCAAATCACACAGCAAGTCAGTAACAGAACCATGAATAGAGGCCAGATCTCTTGAGTCCTAGCCCACTGGCCCACCCTTCCAGTGTTCTTGGAAGCTCCCTCACTCTCCTGAAAACCCTCTAGTTCCATGACACATTCCCTTAACAATGACCAACTACGACTACGTTTCCGAATGGCATGATTTGCTCTATACTGTATCAACCTGTGGCAGTAGAACATAAAGCCAATGGGAAGGGTGACATTTATTTAACGCACCCACCTCACCCTATACATACTATGTATAGAACAGATGTACATCTACAGTGCTTAATATATAATTTTAGACATTAATGAAATGAAGGGCTCACTTTTAATATATTGCATGTAAAAAAATCCAAAACAGTGTAGGAGCACCAAAGAGCCTTCAGAAGACCAAAGATGGGCTCTCAGGCCTACTTAAAGTCAGGTCTATTTAAAGGGTCTCATTCTTGTTTTCTCGAAGGGCCCTTTACACCACGCTGGCAGTGTAAAGGGGCCTTAATGTAAACGAGAATCGGCCTCCAAATTCTCACGGTCCTGATCCTGCATCCCTGACGTCAAACAGTTCTTTGCCACTAAATTTGAAGACTGCGGGGTCAGGCCCCAGAGACGAGGCCTATAATCATTTTGGTTGTATTGTGTCATTTTTCCTAAGAGGCTGTTTCAGATGGAGCAAAGTTCTAAAGATGGCCCAGTTAAATGGTAAAAGGAGAGAAAACAGTGACAGTGCTTATCGTGCAGTGATAGTCAGTCTGATAATCTGGGGTGTTACCATGCAGATTACCCTTAATTTCAGATCTCTTTACTGAGCTTTTACACAGGGATTACTTGCAATTCTTGTCAAGGGGTGATCTCAAAAGTTTACTCTCAATTTGATAGCTTTTTTTTTTTTTTGTGGTTCAGAGATGGTTAAAGCAAAAATGTTCACAGGTTCCCCTATGAAGAGTCAGTCATTGTTCCTGGAAACAAAACAGTTGGCAGCTGGCAACCTGCAGCCAGGACAGTCGTTGTAATATTTAAATACCTACTCACAAGAGCAGAAATATCAGATCTGCATGCAGCTGTGTTGTCTGCCTGCTCCATTCGCAGAAGTACTGCTTCCCAGAGTGGTCCTGCTTGGAAAAACATGACCGCCTTAGCTGTCGGCTGTTCTGGGAGGATGTTTATTCCTCCTACTTTGACTGCCTGTTGTGGTAATACATTTTCTTCTTCTGTTACTTCCTTGGGAGGTATTTGTGTGTTAGTGCTTCGGAGGGTCTCTGCGGACAACGGGTCTCCACGAATCTTCAAATTGTGGAAAGCAGAGAGGGGAAGCATGTATGAAGAGATGGAACGCTCTCTGCCAGGGCAGGATTGTTCTCTAATGTTATATCTTACTAGTGTTCTCTCCCTTTTTACATGGGTCTGCGAGATGCTTCCAGGACAATACAGATATATCACACAACATGTATGAGTCTTACTTAAGGGATGTGGTCTTCAGCAGCTGGAAAACACAAACCAAAGTGACTTTTCCTGAACTATGAAGACTTTTTAAAGTTTCTGGTTTGGAAACCAACTATTTAGAGTCCAGTTACTTCCAAATAGAAGGATTCGGGTTGATGCAGCCAGGGGCTGGGTGTTTTGCTGCTGAATGTTTGTAGTTATTTGTGCCTTACCTACCAAGTGCTGCTCCAGTTCCTTTTTCATCCCAGCAATCCCAGGCTGCCCCCAAAAGCCCTATGTTGTTGATTGATGGGGCTTCTGAAAGACTGAGCAGTCTGTGGTGCTGTGACAGTGAGAATTTTGGTCACCCATCACAAATGGTTTATAAAGGGATAAGTGTGTAATAGAGACTTAGTTTGGCCTCCATTGTATGCAAGGTCTAAGAACAAATTTTAAAAGAGAAAATAGTTAAGGGCATAGAGGGAAATGGTAATTGGGATAAAATACAACATGGTTTTACTAAAGGTAGATCATGTCGGACCAACCTGATCTCTTTCTTTGAGAAGATAACTGATTTTCTAGACAAAGGAAATGCAGTAGATCTAATCTACCTGGATTTCAGTAAGGAATTTGATAGATTCCACATGGGAAATTATTAGTTAAATTGGAGAAGATGGGGATTAATGCACGAATTGAACAGTGGGTAAGGAACTGGTTAAAGTTGAGATTACAGCGGATCATACGGAAAGGCGAATGTCCAGCTGGAAGGAGGATGTCCAGCTGGAATTCTAAGTGATCCATCTTTGGACCAATCTAATTTAACATTTTCATTAATGACCTTGGCATTAAAAAGTGGGAGCGTGCTAATACAATTTGAGGATGACACAAAGTTGGGAGGTATTGCCAATACAGAGGAGAACCGGAATGTCATACAAGATTTGGATGACCTTGAAAACTGGAATAATAGAAATAGGATGAAATGTATTAGTGCAAAGTCATGCACTTAGGGAGTAACAACAAGAATGTTTGCTATAAACTGGGGCTGTATCAGTTGGAAGCGACAGAGGAAAAGAAAGACCTGGGTGTATTGGTCAATCAAAGGATGACTATGAGCTACCAGTGTGATGTGGCTGTGAAAAAGGCTAATGTAGTCCTAGGATGTATCAGGAGAAATATTTCCAGTAGAGACTGGGAGGGGTTATTACCATTATACAAGGCACTGGTCAGACCTCATCTGGAATATTGTGTACAATTCTGGTCTCCCAAGTTTAAGAAAGATGAATTCAGATTGGAATAGGTGCAGAGAAGGGCCATCAGCATGATCAGAGGAATGGAGAACCTACCTTATAAGATGAGACTTAAGAAGCCTGGCTTGTTTGGTTTAACCGAATGAAGGCTGAGGGGAGGTATGATTGTTTTCTATAAATACATCAGAGGCATCAACACCAGGGAGGGAGAGGAGTTATTTAAGTTAAGGGGCAATGTTAGCACAAAGACAAATAGATATAAGCTGGTCATCAATAAGTTTAGGCTAGAGGAGTGAAGCTCTGGAACAGCCTTTCAACAGGAGTTGGGCGGGGAGTGTAAAAAACCTAATTTGTTTCAAAACTGAGCTTGATAAATTTATGGAGGAGATGGTATGATGACATTGCCTTCAATGGCATATGGCTCATCTGCGACTGCTATTAGCAAATATCTCCAATGGCCAGAGATGGGACACTAGATGTGGAAGGCTCTGGCTTACTACAGAGAATTCTTTCCCAGGTATTTGCATCTCACCCACATGCTCAGGGTCTAACCAAGCACCATCTCTGAGATGGAGAAGGAATTTTTCTCCATATCAGATTGGCAGAGACCCTGAGGGGTTTTCACCTTCCTCTGCAGCTTGGGGCAGGGTCATTGCTGGTTTGAACTAGAGTAAATGGTGGATTCTCTGTAACTTGAAGTCTTTTAATCAAGATTCGAGGACTTCAGTAACTCAGCCAGAAGTTATGGGCCTATTACAGAAGTGGGTGAGAGAGATTCTGTGATTGCAACGTGCATGAGGTCAGACTGGATGATCATGATGGTCCCTTCTGACCTTAAAATCTATTAGATGTTATAGGCATGTTATATATTCGAGTAGCACATGCTAGAAGTAATTATAAGCTCATCAGTAGAAAGTGTAATAGATGGTTTTAAGTGACCTTATTGGATTCTATAACAATATGTTACAATTGATTAACCATTTATTAAAACATCTATTAATAATTCATTAATTCTTTGTAAGCTATTTATAAACAGAGCCTTAATAAAAAGTGTGACTACAATTGCCTTTCAATAATAACTAAATTGGGGTCATTCCCCATTCTCTTTTTTCTAGAATCTCTTCAAAAAAACAACAGAGAATGTAAGTAAGAATAAGAAAGACTCTTTCCTGCTCACAGCTCAAACCACAACCATGAAACAAATTAACTCCAATTTGCATGGAAACCTTAAAGCAAGAAGACCAGCAATGGGCATGTGACCCTCCAGCAAAGATATTCCTGGGCAATGAAATTCTTACTGGGGTGAGAATTCGAAAGCTCCTGAACTCATAGCCTTCCTCAGATGCCATATGCCCAATTCAAATAAGGATGAGAGATCAATCTTAGATCAAACTATCAGCCACTGCTAACCTTCACCCAAACGCAAAATGAACTGGGATCTTTTGTTCAAAAATGGTTCAGCAATCTTTAAAAAAAGAATTGGCTCATCTATGCACATCCTGGTTTCATGAGGCTCATCTAAAGAGAGATGCATGGTTGGAGCATAGCACTCACAGCCAAGAATGTCCAGGTTCTAATCTGGGCTTCAGCACCATCATCTTCTGTGGCCTTGGGTTTAGCTTCACTGTGGTTTAATTTCTCCAGCAGTAAATGAGGGTAGCAATATTTATTTTCCCTCCTCACTGTGGTGCATTGTGAGGATTAATTAGTTCTAACCATGGCCCCTGGAGCACCAGGAATCCTTTCCTGTTGGACAGCGAAGAGAAACACTTTGAGAAAGAGGCAAGGGGCACCACATGTTGGAAAAGGAAGTGGCTACAGGGGAAGATTGCTGGAGAATGGAACCACGAGAGATCCACCAAATCAGCCCATCTCGGTAAAGTGAAGATGAAACATGTTGTAAACATGTTGTGTGGAAATACTTAGATACCATGGGCAAGGCTCTTCTGTTGGTATTTTGGAACCAGGTGAACCCAGGAATCACTTTGAATCAGTTGCAGATTTATTTAGAAGCTTGAGGTGAGCTGTACAACGTAACACACCATGGAGTTATTAAATGAACGGAAGGGCGATCTAGACAATTTTAAAATTTGGATTAAATTTAGCCACATTCTCTACCCAACTACAGCCCTGGACATTTCCCAACTCTGCTCCGAAATGGAATACGGAGCCTGATTCTTCTCTCGCGCCAGTGCAAATGAAGTAAATGCAGTTATACCAGTTTAAATCTGGGATAGTGAGAAGAGAATAAAGCCCAGTGTTGAAATGCAGCCAAGCTTGAAGAAACTGGGTTTCCCCTGCCACAGTTGTCATTATAGTGTAGACAGGCCCTAATTGCTCTGCTCTTTAAAAAGCTTTGAACTTTACGCAGGATCCCTTGGCCAGCGGGAGTCACAATGTTCTACTTACAGAATTAGCACAACGGTAAGTAATCCTGGCTGAGCTCTCACATCTCCGCCCCAATTGAATTTTATTAACTAATGGGCCAGTGGTGATGGCTCCATGATGAATGACTTACAGGTGCAATAAACTGATGCGAATGGATGGGGATGATACACAGATGCCAGAGCCTAATGTATTCTGCAGTGGGCAAAGGATAAACCTTGTGAAACATTTATTTTAAGTCTTAAAATATCAAATTTCTCATAACTATGGGCTTCCTAAAACTAGGCCTGGTAATTACAAGTTTAGAGCCATGAATAATTTCATGCTAGGAGGTGAATTAAATTTAACTGCCCCCCTAGCCCCTAAAAAAGCACATTACCAGTAAGGACAAGTTTATGATCTGATCCAGGACAACTGGTGCAATAATAATAAATGAAAACCAAGACAAAATTTCATTGTCCTATACATGGGGATCTTACAAAAAGTTCCCTTTACAGTCTGAGACCGCGATGAGAACTCCAAAGGTGTAGGTGAGATTTATGGACCCTTTCCAGACACACGACTCCGACCCCTCTGGATCAGCAGGATTCTGGGCTCTAGGGAATGGGGAGGGCCTTCTGCATCTCCACCCATGGGATGGCTTATACTTGAAATCTTTAATCTTTCCTTCACCAACAACCTCCGGAGACTAGGGGCCAGATTGATCCCTGATGTAACATGATTGCCTCCAAAAGAGTTACACCATTTGATCCCTGGAGTTTGCAGTCTTGGTGTAATTTATTTGGAAGGATTGGCAGAGATAGGAAGAATCCATTGTCACTGTCTGGCTTCCACACACATTTCTGTTGTCTCTGAGTTCTGGCACCAGCTCCAGGGGCGCCGCAGCTTGCACAGAAGTTGCACGCCAGTGCCATTCTGATCAGAGAAAATGACAGTCATCCAAACTTCCA
Organism: Lepidochelys kempii; assembly: GCF_965140285.1. NCBI lineage: Eukaryota > Metazoa > Chordata > Testudines > Cheloniidae > Lepidochelys > Lepidochelys kempii. Next base: position 16,347,198 of record NC_136394.1, on the reverse strand, counting down.
TCAGAGGCATGGCAGCATCAATCATTCAGACTGGGTCCAGGACGGTATTACAAATGCCGTTTTCCAGTGACCCATATCACACAGCTAGAAAAATACAACCCTGGCAAGCATCAAGCAACGTTCAATAATGTTAAGGCTGTGACACAAAAGGAAGGGCAGAATTTAGGACTGATTTTCCTTCCTTGGCTTTCCCTGATGTGCCCAGGGTTACAATCACTGTGTTATGTTCCTGAATCATACTAAAGTGTGATGGGGAAGCAAAGAACAGAGAAGTGACCTATCACAATGAACGTCTAAGTGTGTGTCCCACCTTAGTCGTCGGTGTGTTGTCAACTTCATTCTCAATAGCTTCTCTGTCCCTTTAAAACTACCAACCACCCGGGGCTAAATTCTGCCCGGATTTATGCCACGTGCAACCACACTGATGTCAAGATTCAGAAATAATTGATGTCAATGGGCTGCACAAGGTAGAGTTTAGCCCAGTGGCTCATCTTTAGGCTTCTTGAGAAGTAAAATCTTCTGGGGCATTACTGATTTCACTCTCACGGGCCTTTATACCTGCGTAACTCCATTAATGTCAGCTGGGAGAAAATGGGCGTTTCTTGCGATTTCCAGTGCTTGCTTCTGCCAGCAGCACTGCAAGCACATCCCTGTGCTGTATTTTGCTTCTGATCCCAGCTTGGTTCTGCAGTTGCAGAGCCACTTGAAAATGAAAATAAAGGGGGGAAAGTCATTAACAATCATACATCTGAATGATGAAATTTGCTCCTGGAAATCAAAAACACAATGAAAATCTCCACTGGTTTCCCCTGTCATCTTTGGAAAGCTGTAGTAGCAGATGCTTTCAATTCTCTCTTGGCTGAAGGGGGGAAGGTTGGGTTACTGAAAAAACAAGGCAGACTTCAGTCTGAGGAGGAGGCATTAGTAGCTGCTTAGGATTTCAGAATGGCAACACCTTGAACCCATCACCAGCCAGGACCATGATGGATGGGCAAGGATAAAGGGCAGCCTCGTTGACCCAGGATGCCTTCCAGTGCCCTCCAAAAGCCAAGAAGAAAAGAGATTCTTATCGCCCCGTAAAAGAACAGAGGGGAGAATTATCATTAAAATGCCATCCAAATAAAACGAACAAACATGGGCTTTTCCCCCTCCCCCCATACTGTACAAGTATTGAGACAGGTCTGATGGCAAGTTCCACACACATAAAAGATGACCGTGACTCAAAGAATTTTTATTTTTGAATTAACTTTCCTGAGTCGCGGTCACATCCCTACGATTTGACTTTGGATTTCTTAGACACTCTTCTTTGAAGACTTAGCGGGATAAGCAATCAGCTAGTTTGGGCATAAATTGTAGATTCATTAAAATGCATGGACTAAAACTTCTGTATCCACATTCTCTATTTATCAAATGAGTCTTTGAAGCTGACAATGAGGCACTTACCAATCAGGTAAACTCAATCAGTCTAGGTCAAGAAACACCTCTGGAATAGTTAGAGCTAATTTAATATCCTATAGAAATCTATTGTGCAGTGGGGGCAGTGTGGCCTAGTGGACAGAGCACTGGACCTGGCTTCTAGTCCTGGCTCTGCCACTGGTCTAATGGATAACCTTGGGCAAATCACTTCATTTCCTTGTGCCTCTCTTTCCTCACCTTTACAATGGGAATAATGATTCTGACCTCCTTTGTAACGCCCTTTGAGAACTACTGATGATGAAGAGCACTGTGTAAGAGCTATGTAAGAATACATCTTGGATGCAGTTGAATATTGTTAATCAGGTGCCAGAGGTCTCAGTCTAGCTTAGCTGACAGCAATCTTATGTCTAAATCTGAAGGCTGTGGACTCAAGTTCCGCCCATGTCTTGGTTTCATTCCTAAGGCTGTGTCGATGTCGAAGGGGTTCTGCTGGGAGTTAAAGTAAGGTCCCTCCAGCCTATGTTTTGCACCAGGGCATCTTGAAACTCCCATGTGCACTTTTTAAAAAGAGAAGGGTTACCCTTGCGGTCTGGACAGGAGTTCTGGGTCAAATTCAGCACTGCACTAAGCAGGCTCAGCTCCTGCTCAAGTTCATGAGGGCTATGCTGGCTACTTTGCTGCCCAAAATGGCCCTACCTCCCTACGTTAAACAGATTCCAGTCTCCAGGATTCTTTGTGAGATATCGCTGAGCATCTAATGGTTGGCATGTTTACAGCCAGCACTGCCAGGCACTAACCCATTACCGGTAACGTACCTTGAGCTGCTGCAATGGATCTGTGGCAGCATAGGAGTAAACAGACCTCATGATCACTAGCCAGCAGCACAGAGAATAGAACTCTGGACCTACCTCTTTCCACACGCAGCCGTCTCATTTATTTGACCCCGGGATGGAGGCAAGTAGACATGTCCCTTTCACTCAGTTTACATCTTATGCTATGCAAATTGGAATCTATGATTATTATTGTCTTGCCTACAGGTCCACAGTGGGGCCCAGACCCTGTTGCCCTAAGTGTGGCACAGAAATAGAGACAGGTTAGTTTACAATCTAAGAGTCAAGTAACACACATGGGTTTCCCACAGCAGCTCCCCCTGAGCCCCGAGGCTCGTGGTCCAGCTTAATGTGTGCACATTTCCTAAAATCTGTCTTCCTCTCTCTCTGTCACTGCGTCTCCTTATGTTCCCAGCCCCTGTCTGCCTTTATCGCTTCTCACTGTGTTCCCAGGGCCCCTCTCTCTCACGTGTGGTTCCCAGGGGTTAGTCTCTCTTTCTCTGTTCCCAGAACCCATCTTTCTTAATCTCTTTCTCTCTGCTCCCAGGGCATCATACCTCTCAATTTCCATGGAGAGGCTTTGAAATAAGTACAAATTAGTTGGAAAGCCAACAAGCAGGAATTTCTATTGACGTGTGTGTGTGTGCGTGCGTTACAATCCGGTATCTGTGGTTGGGGAACATCTGGTGCCATGTAATCCAATGTCTCATGAAGCCATCTGACTCAAATTCCACCTGTGCACCAGGTTGTTTATTAGCCAGACACCCTGACCCATTTGGAAAACAATAATAGTCCAAGGCGCAAACCCCAGGGGGAGGGACTCTGCATCCAGCTGTGCTGGTATTTTGGCTGGGTATTAAACACTCCAAAACCAAGAGAGACTTTGGCTCTTTGAGACCAACCCTGCTCCCCAGTGTTGTTTTTAAAATGCTTGCATCATGCTGATCCCCAAGGACCTTTGGAATTTGCTCTGCAAGTCAACGATGACTTCAAAGGTTTCCAGGAGGCAGGGATAGGGCTGGATATATTAATTCATAACAAAGGAAATCTCCAGAGTTCCCTCACTGATCTCTCTTCCAACGTGGCTGTCCTCCGGCTTTCACCACATATCAAAGAGCCCCTTCCCTGTCCATGCCCACAGTCAAACTGATACAGGAATCGCCCTAGTCCTTCCCCTCCGGATTTACTCAAGCCAAGAGTATCCCGAACAGTGATACTGCCAAGCAGCCTCAGCAGCTAGACAATGGAGCCGAGGGTCACCGAATCAAACAGGTGGGGATGCTGGAACAATTCACCGAGTGCTACAAGACAGAAGGCGCAAATATTTCTTTGCTAAACACATTCAAGTCTAGTAACAGGTGTGAACCCTTCTCTATTTCATGCCGTCTCAAAACTGCCTGGGAGCTGACACGCAATTCTTTGGGTCCAGCAAATTCTGACCTGTATTTGTTTTAAATCTCTCTTTCTCACACACAGACACAAACACAAACATGCGCACACACCCTGTTTACTCCCTCCTGCCCAGATCTACCCCCCGCACACACCCCTCTCTTCTGCCCAGATCTACACCCCACACCCCCTCCTGCCCAGATCTAACCCCACACACACCCCACTACCTCCTGCCCAGATCTAACCCCCCACACACCCCACTCCCTCCTGCCCAGATCTAACTCCCCCACCCCCTCCCTGCCCAGATCTAACCCCCCACACACCCCACTCCCTCCTGCCCAGATCTAACTCCCCCACACCCTCCTGCCCAGATCTAACCCCCCACACACATCCTACTCTCTTCTGCCCAGATCTACACCCCCGCCCACAAACACACCCCACTCCGTCCTGCCCAGATCTAACCCCCCCACACACACCCCACTCCCTCCTGCCCAGATCTAACCCCCCCGCAACACACATCCCACTCCCTTCTGCCCTGATCTACACCCCACACCCCCTCCTGCCCAGATCTAACCTCCCACACACCCCACTCCCTCCTGCCCAGATCTAACTCCCCCACACCCTCCTGCCCAGATCTAACCCCCCACACACACCCCACTCCGTCCTGCCCAGATCTAACCCCCACACACACACCCCACTCCGTCCTGCCCAGAACTACCCCCCCCGCAACACACATCCCATTCCCTTCTGCCCTGATCTACACCCCCGCCCACACACCGCCCCCCACTCTCTTCTGCCCAGATCTAACCAAATGACCAGTCTAGCCATCAGGGAACAACCCCACAGTTCACCTACAAACAGCAGTACCATAAGAAAGGACTGCTAGCCAAACACTATGCTGTGCTCCCGATGACACAGACATATTTTTGTCCCCTCCCAGGCATGCATTATAATAGATTTACAAATACGATGCAAGTCCTTTAGGGTAGATCCCCAACTGCATGGCTGCTTTCCTATCACCGCTGGGAGGTTGAGCCACAAATGTGGCTTCCCATCACCTTTATGGCGTTTTGGCCAAAGGTGTAACTCAGAGCTGCTACAGTTTTCCTGGAAGTGGTGCCCAGCCACAGTTGTTCCCAAAGAGCTGTTCTGACAGCTGGGGATCACGTAAGTACAGTGGCATCCTAGCCATGTCCTGCTGCCCACCCCCTCCCGCCTTGCCCGCTGGAATGCCATACGTCGGGCCGTAATGGTGGCGTAGTGTAGGGCTGACTGTGCCAGTGGTCTGCCACCTGGTGATTGCCCTAACAGTCAGTGAATCCCCAGGTGGCCAGTTACTCTGGCTTCCAGCTGCTTTGTGCCACTCCAGCGCACTTTGTGTACATTGATCATCTCTCACTCACTATCGCAAAGTCAACTCCCACTTCCAATCGGCCCAGGAGGTCAGTCTCCATTGCCCACCTGTAACCTTTTCAAATATAGTTCCTCTGTGTTTTGTCCCATGCTGCCCCCAGTAAGCACCCGCAAAACCAACTCATTAGCCTCCGACAAATCCCTCCTTACCACTCTCCTCTGCCATGACGCCTACACAAAACCTGAGAATAGTTCAGATCCGAAACTACTGCTCATCATGCTGACCAACATGGCCACATTGTTTCCTTTTGTTCCCCTGTCTGTATCCATCTGTTGTCTCTTGTCTTATACTTACAACCACTGGCTCTTTGGGGCAGGGACTGTCTTTTTGTTCTGCCTTTGTACAGCGCCTAGCCCAATGGGGTCCTGGGCCATGATTAGGGCTCCTGGATACGATGGTGATACAAATAAATATTATTTGTAAGTACAAAGCAGCCAGGAAGTGTGTCAAGGATCTGGCTCTATGCAGGTTCCCACTCAGACACATTGACTTGCTCTCAGGGCTATCTGCTCTCTTTGCTGATGCAGCTTCCCCTTCGATAGACCCATACTCATGGACAGCTGCATTCCCACCGATGGAGCCTCTCTGTCTTGGGAGAGACTCATTCTAACCAGCACTAGAGGCATTCTTGCCACTGCCGCTTTGGGCTGATGCTGGGTACTAGCCACCTCAACTGAATGCCTGTCAGAGAAATGTTATCGGAAAAAATTATTGGTCCACACCAGTGGGGTCATCTAAGGCCTGTCCCTACACCTGCCCGCTCCGTCTTTGGACTGGTACCCAACACTCCCAAGAGATGCCCATTGAAGACCAGTAATCGCCGAGCTATGACTGCGATCCGTGCTCAGGGACACAAACAGGCATGTGAAAACTATTTCTATTTCCCTGGGCAGCCATAGGCTTGCCGAGAACCCTGCACTTTCAAACCCCACTGTGCCTACACAGCTGAACTACCTCCTCAGAGGCACACAAATCACACCCCAGGCCAAATCCCGCTCACCTTACTCAGGAGTTATCCACTCGTGGTACTACTCAAGTAAGCAAGCTAAGCAGGCATTGATCCCTGATTTGAGGCGCAATCCCATTGAACTGTCGGAATCAGCCCTGACAGAAAGTAGGTCTTGTGTCTATTCCCTTCTTTACCAGGCTTGCTGAACTGCTCTCTATTGCATCAGACCTCCAGTTACACTTCACTCCTATTATCCCCCCAGGGGAGACTCCTTTCACTCCCGTGATTTGAAATACATTCTCTTTGTGCCAATGATTGACATAGCTCTCTCCTCCCCTCTGTTTAGTCTTGCATCTCTGCCTCTCTAAAATCCTATTGTGGATGCATTAAAACACATCTCCCGAATGTTTCTTTCATAAACAGATATTGCCAACAAAGATTCATTTAATTCACTGAAGAATTACCAGTGATAAAAATCTCCTGCTTTATCCTTGTGGTGCATCTGGCTCTGCAGTCCAGTCATTTAGATTCCTTCCACTGCTTGATCGCAATCAGCAAATCATCTTCTACAATTAAACTGTTAGATGCCAACACCAACCTGCCTACCCTGCAGCAGGCAGCTGTAGGATAAACTGCTCACATGGAAAGTTTCTCCCCACCCCCTCCCCATTCTCTAGAAGTTGGCTAGCCATATACTGTCCAATCCTTTTATGAAACCGGTTGGCCTCACTGTTACCTTGAAGCAATGAATTCCTCGGAGGTCAGAGCAGATGTACCGTATGCTGCCAGGGCAGTGTAAGGTAGTAGGAAGTCTGCACTGCTGCTCTCCATGCTGTATTTCTGCTGGGGACTGAGATTTTCTAAAGCAGCTTGTGATCTGGGAGGGCCTAAGACCTGGGCTACACCGAAGTTTTGTCGGCACAGCTATGTCTGTTAGGAGTGTGAAAAAATTAAGCACAGCTGTGCTGGCAAAAGTCCTAGTGTAGATACAGTTTTACCAGCCCCCTTTTCTGCCAGTGTAGCTCATTTCCAGTGTAAGTTACACCAGCAAAAAACCTCATTTGCTGCTATCAGTGGCACTAGGAGGGTTTCCTGGGAGAACTGTAACTGGCAGCCCCATGACCCAGGCCTTCCTTGAGATAGCTTTAAGGGGCTCGATTTTCAGAACACCTGCCCCCCTCGGGAGACCAGGCCCTGTTAAGATGTTTGGGCACCCACAAATTTAAACACCCCAAGTCACTTGAAAGTCTTGGCCCTTATTGCTCTGGGGCTGTCAATCTCTCTTCTTTCATGGGCACTGGACAAATGCATGTGTCTGTGGGGGGGAGGGGGTTTAAGCTCTTGACTAAGGGATTTGTCCAAATCCAGTTAGTCCTTGCCTCATAATTTCACAGCTTGGAACCCCTCTCCTCCCTGCCCCCCCCCAAACCCACTCCAGCCAATCCTTCCCTTTGAGCCATACTAGGCACTGGACTTCCTTGGCAAGCATAGGTACCATATTCCCGAACTGCTTCCCCAGTTGCCTGTCACCCACTCCCCAGGAACAGGCTCATTCCAGGGATCTATTTGCTCAAGAATGGGATGTTTTCATATCTTGGCAATTCTCCCATTTGCTTTCATCACACAGATCCAACGCTGGAGAGCCATGGTTGGCTGAAAAAGTCTTCTGTTGTTGGCAAATTACTGGGCACCTTGCTATGATGAACAGGGGCTTTGAAAACCTAGTCATCCCTTCCCCAGGCTGGAGCAGTAGTGCATGGTGGTCGCGGGGTCATTTGGAGCACATTTTATACCAACTGTAGTAAAATACAGGACACCGTCCTGCAAAATTGCCATAAACGCCTTTTAAATTCGGTGGAAGTTGAAGGGGCTCAGCATCACCCAGGATCAGGCTCTGTTTATTCTACATTTGATCCATCAGCACTGGTGATGGCTGAAAACCCATTAGGTTAAACAAACAAAGTCTCTGTTAAAGGAATTTAGAAGGGTCTGATCCTGCAAGGTGCTGAGTGCCTCCTGGGAGGTGCTGAGCACTTGCAACCCTGCCGATGTCCAGGGGAGTCAGAGCCACTCAGTACCTCTCTGGCTCAGGCCCGCCGTTAGAAAGTCACGGCACTGCAACCCGGAGGCCCTACCCTGCCCTGCCAGGCAGAGAAAAATGAAGCTTCCGCTTTCCTTCTTGTGCTGTGCCTGAAGAAGGCCTCGTCTCATGCCTACATGTGCTGGGCTCCATTCACCACTGCCCTGCAGGCTTGTGTTGCCATGTCCACCGGTGCACAGTGGGTGTAAAATACGGCCAGTCTGCCACCATGCCAGCATTTTCTACCCATTCGCCTCCAGGCCTGCGGAGATCCCCCAGAGCTGTGCCGTCTTTTCTATGGATACGGGTACCTGGGGTCCACAGAGCTGGGAGACTGCTGGGAGCTAGAGCTGGTGCACAGGCCTCTACCAAGATTGCCCTGGTCTCCGGGGGATCCCAGAGGATCTGTCCTCACAGCCTTTTCAACAGAAAGAGATGCAAGCGCCTTTCTCTCCTCCCCAGACAGAATGATATTGGAGAGGGAGGTGGAAGAGATCTGGTGAACATTCCCTCCCTCAGTTTTGGGTTTCTCTGTGGGGGATGAACTGGGCCAACGTGTGGGCAGCAATTGAAGAACAGACCCCTTCAGGCCTGTCTACGGTGTATTTACCAGCTAGTGAAGTGTGGATGTGGGTACAAGACCAACACGTGCTGTCAGGATGGTTATTAAACATTGTGAGTCAAGGTGCTGCTTTGATTCAAATCTCTCCCCAATTGCTGTAGGTTTGTTTTCACATTTCCCTTCAGTCGCTCACATCTCTGGGGCTACCGGGGGGCTGTCAGCACCTACAGCCATTTCTTTACGGATTCCAGTTTACTTAAGGAAGACGCAACCCTGGCTTCCCATGGCTGAGAGGGCAGGAGATTACCGCCCACACACACAATAAAAGGGCTCCTCAGAGAGTCGTCCAGCTCTGACCAATGGACCAATGTTTCTCTCCCCAAGAAAAATAAAAGCAGTTGGCAAGTTGTTCCTTGTTTTTACTGGTGTGCTGAGTGAACCCAAGATCCGGCTGTGATAAGTGGATGCAGACGGATGTGATTAAAACAGGTAAGTTCATGACAAGGCTTGAAGTTTACTGTTCATGGTCAGGGAATCCAGTGATTTATTCCAGGCTCATCGCCCTGGCTTTCCAGGCACTCGCTGGAGATCTAACACATGAAGCCTGTCCACTTTTAAATACTCATCTCCATGCTGCTAATTAGTGGCTACATCTGAAGAAAGAAATGACAATACCAATTAACAACAACACTACAGTCGCTCACATTTATAGACCATCTTTTATCTCATATTTAGCATTCTGTGGCCCATATTATGTTCTCCTTGTTCCTCTGAGGAGCCCTAGAGAGAGGGGTTTGTGGAGCTGTAGCCCCAGAGCAGTAATGCAGACATAGCACAATGCTGAAGGGGCATAAGGAGGCATGCACCAAACAGTGCTATTGGTACTTGTAACAGTGTATTGTGTACTTCCCCCAGACCTGCCCTAGGGCACTAGCAGGAATGCGAGGAGCTGGGCCAGGCTCTGGTCACACCTTATCCTAGCTGGCCATGTTCTCATGGAGCACTGCAGAGGTCCCAGATTGTGCCACTCGTGATGTACGGAATTACAGTCCTCTTTCAAAGAGGGCATTTATTAAACAAAACAACTACAGCTACAAACTAACAAAACAGACTTCCACACAGCTTGAATTCCAGCTTTGGCCCCCTTGTTTACCAGATATCACACCCTGTCCAGAACTCTACAGCACGCAGAGACATCTAGTGGCTGAATAACATATTGTAAGTAAACACATCATTCATTACCAATTCCGAATGACTTCGGTGGACTTTAGATCAGGCTCTCAGAGTGTCAGGGTGAGTATTCTGCCTAGTGTAGTGGGGGTTGCTCATGAGTGCTGGACTGCACATGCTGGCCAGTTATTGTGAGATTGCTCCCAAGTGCTGGGATGAACTTGCTGATTTGTTATTGTAGGGTTGCTGGTAGGGATTTTTTAAAATAGAAAAATGTACATTGTAAATCTTGTTTCAGGTCCCTTGCCATGTTGTACTGGTTCACACGCCACCTAATTTATTTCCGTCAGAACCTGAATGCAGTTAACTAGGAAAATAATGTAAAAAGCACAGAGCAATTGTAAGAGTATCTCTACTGCGGAACGATTTGGCAGCCACAGACAGACGGTGCGCCATATCCTTTTCCTGGTGCAAACCCCTTGACCCCATGCGCCTGTATCAAAGCATAACTGAGAGGATAACTGGATCCATTACTTTAAAGTTTAAAAACCTGAGCATTTCTAATCTCCCCAGTGCAAATGAGAAAAGGTACATGTGGCTAGAACACATGTTTCTTCTCAGGCATTCGAGTACTCCGCAGCCCGTCCTCCAGAGCAGCTCTCGTAGGAGAGCAAGCTGGGGGGAAGGCCAAGGGGCACGCTGGGGTGTGGCAGGTCTGCTAGAGAAAAGGAGATGCTGCAGTACGGCTCTTTGAGAAGTGGGCGAGGTCGCGAGGGGCCACACCGTGGGTGGCCCTTGCCCAGTCCCCTGCTTTGCTCAGCTTCTCAGGATGTGTTGTAAAAGTTGTTCTCCTTTTTAGGGCTTGGGATGAGAGACACCAGGGGACGTTCCATTACCCCTGAGGGGGGTTCCCTTTTCTAGCCAGGGTGTTAAAGGCCCAACCAGGCGACTGACTTAACTCTCAGCCTTTGCTGACATGCTCCTGTTTGTGAAAGGGCCTCCAGGTCCTGTAAGCTCTGAAAATGTCATTTCCTTTCAAGACAGTGTTGGCAAATAACAGAGCATATGGGAAATATATGGTATGCACCATCAGAGGTATAACTTTTTAGCAAAAGTAAGTATGGTCTAGTGGTTAAAGCAGGGATCTAGGAGTCAGGACTTCTGCTGCTGACTTATCTGTGAGTAAATCCTTTAACTGCTGTGTGCCTCAGTTTCCCCAAACTGCAAATGGGGTAGTGGTATTTACATGACTCACTGGGGCATCATGGGGCCCAATTACTGTTTGTCCAATTTCGAGATCTCTGGGTGAGAGGTACCATAGAAGCACAGTGTATTTTTAAAACCTCAGTTCTCTCTTTGCCAATCCTAGTCCACTCTAAGGAGAAGCTGCTGTTGCAGTGACAGCAGGGGATGAGCTGGTTTGGACAAGTCAGAGAATGCAGATTTTGATGGAAGATTTCAATGAAACATGAAGACAATGAGAATGTGGGGATAGGGGCACAGACAAGGGAGCCAGTACCCTCCACTCCCAAGGAAACAAATAGGACAAGCTGAACATTGCACTAAACCATCAAGAAACTCATTCTGTTTTTCAGCAACAAAACAAACAACTCCAAGAAAGCACAGCAGAATACACTTGTTTGAGTAGATGCCACAGATCCTGCTCTCCCCTGGAAGGTGAAACCTTGCTGGGATGCAGCAGCCCAAAGCTGCTACAGGGAGAATAATTTGCGCCTCCCACTTCCCCACGGACCCTGGAATATCTCGGGCCAGCATCTCAGTGGGTGCCGACGGTCGTCACTCTAGTGAAGTCAATGGATTTATATGAGCTCAGAATCTGCCCCCAACCTTCCAATTCCATTTGCGCACTGAAAACCTGGCTGGTTTTGCTTTTAACTTTAAATGCCGGGTTTGGATTTTCAGATGTGCCTGGCTCCCATTTCCCCAACAAGGTAAGAGCCAGATTTTCAGAAGTGCATTCGCAGCCAGGGCCTGAATATTCACAATGCCAGGAGAAGGCAGGCTCATATCACAAGCAAGTGATCATCAGGCCCTCACCACGCAGAGCTCTTTTGAAAAATCGGGCTTCTAATTTTGGTGCCTGAATGGGAGCTGAGCTCTTTTGAGAGTCTAGAATGAAATCCTGGCTTCACTGAAATCAATTTCAATTTCAAAACTCCCATTGACTTTAACAGGGCCTCAAATGCTGATGGCCTTGGGGACGGAGGCCTCTGGTGGGGTCAAAGACCATGTCCATCACAGGCATCAGCAGTAAAACCAGCCTCACACTGCCTCTCCAATGAGCCATCACCCTCTTCCTGAGAGACCATGCACACTAATTCTCCATGCAAATGCCTTTTTGCTGAGATAGCCAACAAGGGCTTCTGTTGTGATGGAGGTCTTGCCATCCGTATCAAGGGAAAGGAACCAGGGTGACAGGTTACTGGTCCTACATCACTGTCTGTCTTAGTGCATTTTGTGAGGTGATTTCAAACGCACTGGTAGGGCTTGGTGCTCAGGTAACGAGCGCTGACATGTCCCTCCACTTGTTCATTCACACATGGGAGAGGGGGGGAAGCTTTAAAGAAACGTTCTTCCTGATTTTATAGTATCAACTGACAATTGGGGCCACAAACTGGTGTGGTCCAGTTAAGGCAGAGCAGAAATGAGATTTTGTTAATGTGTTAACTTTAATGGAAGCTTAATGCCTTAATTAAAGTGAGGAGGGCTTAGTTAAGGTTTGAGCAAAAATTTAATACTTTAATGGGACTAAAGACTTTAATTCATTGTTGGACTGCAAAAAACTAGCGCTCTTTTGCTGTGTCTGACACAGAGAGAGTGCGAGAGCTAATTATAAAAGAATCTGAAAGTATCAGGTTCTAAAACCAAACCATACCGTGTGCAAGAGGGAATGTGAACATGTCACCTGCCCAAAGCTCTAAGACAGACTACTGGTGTTAGTGTAGCTTGAGAGCTTCAGATTAAACAGAAAAACTTCCCCGCTACAATAATCTCTTTCTAAAAAATGTCCTTTGTGTTACTAACACCACCTCGTTTATTACAACGGAAATAACGTTACAAATAATTTCCCCAGTACTTAGGGCCAGGTTTTCAAAGGAGTTCTGGGCCCAGCACCTCCCATTTTCATCAGGCAGGATGTTTTCTTAGTTTTTTGCATTGCACTCCGCTAGCGACTACAGAAACAGGCTAGTCAATTTCCCTTTCTGGTTCTGTCGCAGTAGCATGATCATGTAAAATTTGGGTCATAAATATATAAGAGAAACACATTCCCATCCACAATTTTGCTAAATAAACAAATAACTCCAAATTCACTGGTCTTTCAGGGAATTAGTATCCTAGTTTGTTAAAAAGGCAAACAGTGTGGATTATGTCAGAGCTTAGTTGAATAAACTGATCCCAACTCTTTCAGGCAAGTGAAACTGTTAATCAGTACAAGATCATTTAATTTACCATTTTACAATAAAGTATCATTGCTCTTTACATTTACATTATAAAGCACTTTCACCTGTAGGTGTCAAAGGTCTCTACAAAGGTGGATAAGTATTATTTCAATGTTGCCATTGGGGAAACCGAGGCACAGTGAAATTAAACAACATGCTAAAGGTCACACAGTGACCTTGCACAATTTTTGACCATCCTGCCCTAAAAGGCAGAGTCCAGCTGTTCTCCTGTGAAAGGGATTGGAACTTAAAAAGAGCCTTCGATTTAGAAAAGACTGTCATTCTCTTGGGTGTAACCTGATACAATGTACAGCTTGGTGATTTGGTTCAACTGTCAACTCCTCAAACAGAAATCTGTCCAACCTATGCGGAAAGGACGCATATGTCTTCTATAATGAGACTGTATGTCATTTTTAATGTGTGTGTGGACTGTATTATATGAAAAGACCTACTCCTTCCTACCCTGTACCTATCAGTTTATCTCTATATAGATTCCTACAAGCCTAATATGTAAAATACATTACAGTTATATAGGGCCAGAGGCTCATGTATTTTCAAGGAGCTGATAACACAAGCTGAGATGAATGCATGCAAGGGTGTTACAAAGCTCGACACTGTGTTCCTCTGAGCCTGAGGCTGCTGTTGGCAAAGGCAGCTTCTTTGCATTAATTAGAGCAACTTCAGCAATGCTTTAACCCAGAGTAATTGCTAATAGCTCCAAGAGGCTGAAACCACAGTCGGGAATTAGGAGGGCATAGAGGAGGACCAGCCACACCCTCTTTCTTCAGAGGATCCCCCGACACTGGGGTGATCCTGGTGAGGCTGGATGCACTGTTTTCATGGCCAGAATACGCTGGTAGCATGCTGCAAAGACTCCATGTTTGTATACGACACAGAATTTTGATCTGTAGGGGGATTTTTAACCTGATTCAGAAAGCCAAAGGTTCCTTTTAGCTGACCCCACTCCTCAGTGCATCACATGGCTGTGCCAGGGAAGACCCTCCCCACCTATTCACCAGTCACACCTACATGGCTCTTGTAGCTGATTGCAGGCCCCAGCAGTGGTGGCCTGTGGAGGTGGTGGGTTGTATCAGACACTAGCGGTAATTATTCCACTTTGATTCTTGCTTGTCTCTGGCCCATGAAATCAAGGCCACGCTTCGGGTGGGGGGAGGAGGAAATGGGAGGGAGAATGCTCCCATCTTCAGGGATGGGAGCTGGGCCCAGACTGCCTTAACTGGTTCCACAGAGCTGTTGCTTTCTGAAGCAAGCATGCCAGAACAATGTCATCTCAATACCGCAGGCTAATCTGGGTGAAACTGAGCGTGACGGACTTCATGCATGACAGCCAGGAAGCCAAGCATGGGAGGTCAGCATTGGCCTAGGCTGTAGCTTTCCAGCAGCTGGCTTAGAGAAAGGAGGCATGCAGGCTGTGTGAGCTACCCCAGAAAACCCAATCATCTTTGCCTTCTACCTCCACAGAACCTGTGCATCTGCTTTGGGAACGCAGAGGGGACCTGATCCCTAACCCTGCTGGCCCAACAGCCCTTGGCTGGAGTTCTAGGATCCCATCTCCTGACCGAGGTGAACGGCTGCTGTTTTTTCAAACCTGCTGTCATTAACAAATGAGGCACGGGGCTTGATTAATTCCACAGGTTTCTTCCATTAGGAGCCACTACATCATTGCTGCACGAGAGCCTTCCTCCCCTCAGAGCTGACCTTCCTCCCACTGCATGGCCATTTCCCTTGGCTGTGGAAGTTATTACAGACTGGTTATTTGAAAGACCTGGAAACCAGGGCAGCCGCTGCTTCCTTTCATCTCCGGCTCTGCTGCTCCTCACTCCTTGGCAGTTTGGAAGGATGGTGGAAGTAATTAATGGTTCGGGAAGGGTGGAGGAGGCGCTCCTGAGAGGAGAGTCAAAAATTCCTCTTGACAATGACCACATGTCTGAGGCTTGGCTACCAGTTCACCTGACAGCAATAAGGGCTAATAGCCATTAGTCACCACCGCAGACACACTGCATGCATTTTTGTGATTTCTTTTTCTTTCCTTCTCCCTGTGTCAGCCATCCTGGCGCTTTCAGACAGCTTCTTTTGTCATCTTGCCGGGAGGAGAGAGGGGAGCTCATGGCTCAGAGACCTTGGCCAGCGTCCTTGGTGGAAGGGGATAAAAATGAACTTCAAGGGGGAAAAAAATACTTGTGATACAAACCCCACCCCCTCACATTAACCAGGGACCAAGCAAAAGAACAGGAACAGTGACTGCTGGGGGGAGCTGGCAGACTCTTATCAACTGAGCCCACGTGACACTGCCCAGCTAATCACAAAGGAGGAGCCAGATGATGATTGTACAGGGAAAAGATCCCACTGGAACAAAAGACAGGCCCGAACGAGAATGTTCTGCTCTGGCTGCATCCAAGTGTGAGGCTATTTGGATCCAGGGTTTCAGTTCAGGCCTATCTGGAATTGACATATGTGCCATGGCTTGGGGAAAAAAATTTCACTAATTCATATCGCTATTCCTACAATATTTAATAAGTGCATGGCAGCCAGGATGGTCAGGAGGGAAGTCCCAGGTGAGTATCATTATCCCCAGGTTACAGATGGGAAAATGTAGGCACAAACAGGTTATGACCAAAAGACCCACAAATTTGGGGTCCACTAACTTCTGGGTGCACAACTAGACCCCGCTCAGGCCTGTTTGGCATTATTAAGTGCTGAGCACCCATGTTTACCATTGACCTGTAACAGTAAGACTCTGGCTATCACAAGCTGAGGAATCCAAAAACGGAGGCTCCAAAACTAAGGAGGAATTTCTGACCCAAAGTTTCTAGCCCAAGCAGGTCATTGCTAGAGCCAGGCCACAATCCAGATCTCCTGATTCCTGCCCCATTGTCCTATCCTTTGGAGACAGGCCAAAGCAACAAAATGGGCGTGTTGCTCAGAATGCTGTCCCCCCATCCCATCCACCCCCGACACACACTCATATACCTCTAGATCTGGGCTTTCCGTTGAGGCCCATCTGGAATTAACAGTAAATTAGCCACTTTCTAAGGTTAAAGCTGCCAACAGAAAATGGTTATGTACTGAAACAAACCGCTATAAAGAATCAGGGTCTCTCTCGCATGAGACCCTTGTCCTGAGCAGGAGAGCTGTGCCGAGAGAGGCGATTCTGTTTCATGGAGAATTTTGATATTTCAAAATTTGGCTCCATTCCCGTTTGGAATGAAACCCACAAATTTAGAAATTCAGTGAGAAATGGAGCCCTGGTTCTGGGGCAAATGGCCCCAGAGCGAAGGCCTCCCACTCGCCATCAGCCTAACCAGAAGGCAACCGTCAAAGTCTTCTCCAGGCTGCCCTGTGTCTGTCTGAGGTGCTCGACGGTCCTCATTAGCACAATGTCTGAGCGTCTCACAATCGTTAATGCACTTCTCCTCCCAAAATCCCTGTGAGGTGGGCACTGCTATGATCCCTGTTTTACAGATGGGGATCTGAGGCACACAGAGACCAAGTAACTGCCCAAGGTCACACAGGAAATCTGTGGTTGAGCAGAGACTTGAACCCATGGCTCTCTCAACTAGGGCCTTGATCACTGTACCATCCATCCCTCTGTAGATGGCTGTTTAAAACAGAAGTCTATCAGTTCCGTTTCAGAGAAGATCGTGTACTTTGTAAGATTGCCAGGCCTTCCTGTACGATCCATGATGGCCCCTGTGTGCTTTCGAAGACATAAGGTAGAGATCTCCATGCTAAAGCCATGCTTTATCTTCTCACAGGAGCAGCGTCATCTTGCACCTCCCAGCCACAGTACGTGATTTGGCTAGAAAGAAAAGGGTTGCTTTATTTCTAGAGGCGTTTTCCGATGTGTCTGACTTAGACATCAGTCACTGTAAGTAATTGTTGTGTTACTGACAGAAGAGCCAATCCTTCCCTGGGCTGAGTGGCCATCCTGTTTTTAAAGGGAACTGCACTCTCTGAGGGAAGCAGCGACAGGCTTGATTGGCATTCAGTTGCCATGCAGAAGTTAAACCAGATGAGCTGTGTCAGCCGGTGGAAGGCAAATGCATGGTAGCCGCTCTGAAAGCCTATCTTCCCCTAAATTTGTCACTGACTGCATTGTTATCTGCAAGGGGGCAGAATGTAATCAGAAACACATTTCTGAGTGAAGGACTGACCTTTGCAGAATCACCAGGAATGTCTGAAGTCGTACAGCTGTGCAAGTGCTCTGCTTGCTCAGCCAGGCGGAGCTGCGCCCGGGGCTCTGAACGTGCACATGGTGCCGAGCAGCATTTCTGGCCACCTGAAATCTGTGCCCTGTAATTGGAAATAAAGTTTCTGGGATCAGCGGGAGCTGCTGGGTCCTCAGCTGTTTGAAAGTCTGGTCGCTTCATAGATTCAGAGAGTTTCATAAGGCCAAAAGGGAGCTTTAGATCAACTAGTCTGACCTCCTGTATAGCACAGACCATTACATTTCACCTAGTTACCCCTGTATCAAGCCCAATAACTTGTGTTTGGCTAGAGCAGATCTTCCAGAAAGGCATCCTGTCTGGACATAAAGACATCAAGAGATGGAAAATCCACAGCTTCCCTTGGTAGTTTGCTCCAGTGATTAATCACCCTCACTGTTAAAAATGTTTGCCCAGTTTCTAATTTGAGTTTGTCTGGCTTCAGCTGCCAGCTATTGGTTCTTGTTATGCCGTTCTCTGCTAGATTAAAGAGCTCCTTAGTACATGGTATTTTCTCCCCAGAAAGGTTCTTATCCACTGTAATCAAGTCACCTCTCAATCTGCTTTCTGATGAGCTAAAACAGATTGAGAGCTTTAAGTCTCTATTTTCTGCAGCCCTCAAATCATTTTTGTGGCTCTTTTCTGCACCCTCTCCAATTTTTCAATATCTTTTTAAAGTCTTGACACCAGAACTGGACACAGTATTCCAGAATCGGTCTCACCAATGCTGTACACAGAGGTAAAAATCACCTCCCTACTCTTATTCACTGCTCTCCTGTTTAAACAGCCAAGGATTGCATTAGCCCTTTTTGTCACGGCATCGCACTGGGAAGTCACGTTCAGTTGCTGGTCCACTGTGACCACTAAATCCTTTTCAGAGTCACTGCTTTTCAGGATACAGTCCTCCACTATTTCGGGATGGCCTCCATGCCTTGCTCCTAGATGTATAACACTGCATTTAATTGTAGGTGTCCAAGTGGGAGTTGAACTCCTTGGGAGATCTGGACCCAATGGTGGGTAATGAGCACTACTGGAAGTCTGTCCCACAGCCCATAGACATCACATGCTGACAGACAAGCAGGCAAGACAAGCTATAATGCAGTACCAATGGAACAATATTGACTTGCAATATGGGGGAAAGTGTTCAGGTATGGGGAAGAACATTAGCAAGTGAGAAGTCTTTGAAAAAAGACCATCAGGATGGCTAGCCAACAGCCTACTGATGTTGTAGGTTCTTCCAAGATATTGTATGAATATTCACATGAGGCAAGATTCTCAAAAGCGCTCACCCAGCGCGTACCCAACTCTTTGAAGCTCTGACCCTGGAGGGTACGAAGAACCCTTTGTAAGCATTGAATGCTCAGTGGTAGAGAGGGCTGAAATTTTTCTGGCAAAACTTTTTTTTTGGCAAAAAATGCAGATTTGGTGACAACATTTTGCGAATTGGAGTCAGTTTCACTGAATTGTTTCAGTCAAAAACAAAACCAAAAAAACCCAGAAATGTCTGAAAACCATTGAAATGTTTCATTTTGACATTTTTGAAATGAAACCTTTTGATTTTTTTGGTTTGAAACAACTTTTTGTTTCCAAATTTCCTTGAATATTTTTTAAACAAATAGTTTAAAATTGGTCAAAATCTAAACAAAACATTTTGTTTGGACCTAAAATGATTTTTTTCTGACTTCTTTGATTCGCTGAAAATTTCTAAAAATGTTGATTTCTGTTTGACCCGAAATGAAATCACACCCCCCCCCATGCCAGTTTTTCGGAGTTGCCGGAGAACTGAAAAGTCTGTTATTCACACAGCTCTTCTTGGCACATTGCACGACCGCTGGTCAGTCAGAGTAAAAGTTCCCACAGGTGTGATAAGCATGGGAAGGACTGGGCATTGAGAGGGCAGCTGAGTCTAGAAACCATTTAGTGGGATTGTTCCTTCCTGCTGGACTAATAGAATAAAAAAACCCTTCAGGCAACACACATCCCTGGTGCAGTTACAGCTACCTAAGTATGGGAAGAAAGCTTCCTGAAGCTTCTTTAGATAAACCACCACCAGAAATTAACTTTCATCTACATGATGCAGGTTTTGCCAGCATAACCATGTCAGTAATAAAATTACAGTCTAAGCTGACATTGCTATTCCTGTATCACTTTAGGTGCAGATCACCCTTTCTATGCTCTTCCGACCCAAAGATTCTGTTGGCTACATACCAAAGTTAAGTGAAATAAAACCTTTGCACCAAATAAACAAGCAAACAAAAAGCCACAGAAGTCATTTTAATCACTGCCTTTTGTTTTCCTATTTTAATTTTCTTCTTTTAAAACCCAATACGATCAATCAGAACTGAGGAAATTCCTGAAACTGATGAAAAAAGAAAAAAAAACTGATAGATTGCAAACAAAATGATCATTTTTCAAGCAAAGCCAGTTTCTATTCCTAATACCCAGCTACAGTGGGAGAGAATAAGTGAGCCTAATGCTTGGCTGATCTTCTGGCTCTTCAAATAAGAATACACCTCCCAGACCTCTTGTGTACATAAATCCTATAGCTGCCAGTGCACCTCATGCACAGAATCAGGATCATTTCAAGGCTAGACGCAGGAGCCAGAATGCCTTAATGGGAAAGCTACATCTCCAAAAGGTGTTGTGGAAATTTGCAGACAAGTGTCTGCTTGGAGAGCTGGGATTTTACTCCAGTGAGGCACAAACTGAATATATAAGAGCAAGAGCTTTAAGGGCCAGAGTTCCAAAAGACTTCAGCCCCCTTTTAGGCATCTAAAATAAGGGCCAAATTGCCAAAGTCCTCAGCACCAGTCGCACCCATTGAAATACGTACATGGTCGTGTTGAGCCTTTTTGAAACTTTAGCCACTTGTTGTGCCTAAATGTAGTGCTCTCGGGTCTCGCAATTTCTTCGTGAGCATATATTTGCTCTTTTTCTTAAAGCCCCTACCTGCTGGAATGAACAGATTGCATGAGAATCTCAGCTTTCATTCAAAAAAAAGAAAAAAGTACATTTCTAGCACTCTTGGTTGCTGGGAAAAGTTTGAAAACGGGGAGTGTATCCTACAGACACAGAAACCAGAAGGCAAATAAAAAGAGTTCCAAATGTATTACTGTTTGAAGCCAATCAGGATTTTTTGGCCCAAATCATGAATTTTGAACCCTCTGGGTGTGCACTACTGTAGATGGAAGCTAAGCAGTTTTGAAAATCTGGCTTTGTTTAAGAGCGTAAACCAAATTGTGTAGTAAACTCACAGCATTTGTAGGACTGGCACTTCAGTCAAAGTGCTCTTTCAAACATAAGAAGTAATATAGCGCTGCAATAAACTGGATTCTTTTCATTCCTTCATGTTCGCTTCATTTGGCGCAAGACCAAATCGTCTCTGTTCCCCACCCACCCATCAAAGTTATTCTGCTAAACATCCTGTCCCCCTGCAGTTTGGGTGAAAAATAAAATATGCGCAGAAGAGACAGAATTATGCCTGCAAGGGTCTCATAAAATTCCTGCAAACGATAAATCAAAACAAAATAATAATTATCACCAGCCAAAGGAGCACATCTACCCTTCAGATTTTTCTCCTACTTCTTCCTAGCTTATCAAGTCTACACTAGGGCGGAAATTCCAGATTCTCCTAAAGATATTGATATGCTGGCAATCTCAAACGCTGAAACTCTTTGGGAAGCCCAAGCCCACCGCGTCTGCTTGGGGCTTCACCACAGTGCTCCCAAGTCTCGCTTGGAGTTAGAAGTGGTGCAATTCTAGAAGCAAGATTCTCCTTTTTTTAAATGGATATACGGATACTGCAAGCTCTTTGGCCCATATTCTGGTTTCGTTGCATAAATAATAAGCACTTACAAAGCATTTTTCTACTTAGGATCTCAAAGCAGTTGACAAAGCTGTGTGAAGCCCCTATAATCCCCAGTGGTGGAGAAACTGTGGCATAGACAGGGTAAATGTTTTGCCCAAGGTCACACCCAGTGAACTGGTGGCAGAACCAGCAAAAGACTCCAAGCCTGCACATATCTGCTAACCGTTAGGCCACGACACCTGTCAATAGCTCTTTGATGGATACATAAATGCATCAAAGTGTCATTTGGATTTGGGGCTAGTTCATCTAGGGGTTCAACAGAAAAATGGAAAGGGGGAATATGGAAAAACATATGGGAGGATTCAAGTTGGCCCCAATGAACAAGTTATATGAAGTGCTAAAGTCAAGTTTAGACCCTTTCACAATTTCCTCCTGCTTGGCTTTAATTCACATGTTCAGGGCTCACCTCAACTACTCCTCAGTGGTCCATGGAGCACCACTGGCCACATGAGGCTCTCTCTTCCTGCCTGTAAGTGGAAGAAGAGATATGAGACAAGAAGGGAGGGGAAAGTTGGGATGATATGGGCCGTACTCTGCCCTGATTTCCATTGACTTTCACTGAGCGTCATGAGGAATAAATCAGGTTAGAATAGGCCCCACAGGAAAATGATCAGCGAAGGAAGAGAGCAGGCCAAATTCTTCTCTGACCTACAGCCACTGCAACTTAATTGAACTCAGTCAGGTGAAATAAGGTGCAAACCAGAACACAATTTGGCCCCACTCCTTCCTGTGCATCAGCTGGCAACCCAAGGCTGGCACTGAGGAGCCCTCCAAAAAGAGGTCTGGGAGCCAATCCTAAGTGTGCTGCCCACGCAGTGCCACAGAAGAGGCCTCAGCGCTTTGCAGACAGAGCGTCTCTGGCAATGTCCATGCAGGCCGTGCTGTTTCACACACCCCTTAATGTGACCGTCTTCAAAAGCTCAGTAGAGTTAAGTATGCAGATGAGCCTGATTCATCCTTGCCCTCTGCCCCCCTTGTGCAGGCTACAGCTGGCAAAAAGGGACTGTAACGTAGGTGTGGGGCCCCCAGTGGGTAGCACTGGTGGAGGGGGCCCTCTACACCAAGTCCAGGGCTGACCCCACTACCTCAATGCTCTCCCTGCAGAAACACCAAGCACAGAGAGCATTTCAGGTGAGAGGAAGAGAAGGCATGGCTGGGACTTCACGATTCCTTAGCTGTGTAAGGCCCATAGTACTTGGAACACAACTCAGGGCTGCCTTAGCCAGCACTCAGAAGTCCCACAGAATCAAAGAGGTGTAAAGCCACCTCCCTTGGTCCCCAAGCTGGGTTCAGAGCTTGGGCAGAGACTAATTCTTCCCAAAAGGCACTGCGTTCAAACAGAATTAAATTAATTTATGGGACTCTACCAAGCCGTGACGTTATCTGATTAAAATATGACCATATAGATCATTGTTGCAACCATTGTTATATCTGTGCAACAAATCTTGTACAAAAGGTTGTCAGGTGAGGTGTCTATGAAAAGGTTATGATTTGCTGGTTATGATTTTGCTATCTGTATGCATGTATCATTTTTGTATTTGAAGTTATGAGTATTGGTTCTCCACCTGGATTTCAAATGTTTGCCCCTGGGGTACCGCCCACAAGGTAGCTAGCCAGCACATCTTGGAGGGACTATTCAAATTGAGTGGCCCATCAAAAGAACATTTAACTGACAATGAACCATGGGAGATGCCTATTACACTTAATGGAATTTCATGCTGTGACTAGGCAAAATGCATGGACATGTGACTTGTCCATCTGACTCCAGCCACCATCTTGTTCTGTACTTTTCCACAGTAAGAACAATGGGATGCCCTCCACATGGCAGAAGATATAAAAAGCCCTGGAAACCCCTCCATTTTGCCTCTTTCCTGGCCAAACCGCTGGACTATGGACTATACTAATGGGAGCATTCTAACTGGACCAGGGGTCTCAAACACGCAGGCTGCATGTGGCCCATGGAGTTATTTCCTGCGGCCCGCCATAGGCGCCGACTCCGCGGGTGCTCCAGGGCTGGAGCACACCTGGGGAAAAATTAGTGGGTGCTCTGCACCCACCAGCAGCCAACCTCCCCTCCTCCACCCACCCCACGTCCTCCTCCTCCCCCCCCGAGCATGCCACGTCCCCGCTCCTCTGCCTACCTCCCAGCACTTCCCGCCCAGCCACCGCCAAACAGCTGTTTGCACGCTCTGGGAGTGGGGGGGGGAGAGCAGGAACGTGGCATGCTCAAGGGAGGAGGCGGGGAAGAGGCGGAGCCTCATGGAAGGGTTGGAGGTTTCAGTGATGCAGCCCTTGGGCCAATGTACTAGTCCTCATGTGGCCCTCGTGGCGATTTGAGTTTGAGATCCCTGAACTGGACTGAGGTCCTTCCAATGATTTGGAAGCAGCCAGAGACTTGACACAAGCCAGCAGTTTATTCCATCGCTGCTACAAGCCTGAACCAAGAACTTTGCATTTATTGTATGTATTTGATTCCTTTAACCAATTTTAACTCTCACCTTTCTTTCTTTTTACAAATAAATCTTTAGATTTTATATACTAAAAGATTGGCATCAGTGTGATTTCCGGGTAAGATCTGAGTTATATCTGGGTCTGTGGCTGGACCTTTGGGATCAGAAGAACCTTTCATTTGATGAGACTGGTTGTAAAGAACCACTCACCTCTGAATCCAGTGTTTCTGGTGGTGACATAGGAACTAGAATACCTAAGGAAACTGCTTGTATGACTTGTTAGCCAGTGTGGTGAAACAGAAGTTTACTTTTGTTGCTGGTTTGGAAAATCTTATGGAAGAATAACCACCAGGTTTGGGTTGTGTTTGCCCTATTTCTCAGTAGTTTGTCCTAAATTTGGCATCCTCAGTTGTGACCCAAGAAGGCATGATTACACAAGCGAAACACGGACAGGCCTTTTCTTGAAAGGTTAGCATAACTTTTCAGAGCTTTCTGGGGCAGGTAGTAGCATCTAATATTCTGACAGGAGCTGTGGCTTTTTGTATTCTCATGAGAGCAATTAGGTTCATTAGTGGGCAATTAATTCCTTTATTTACCTGCCAAGTTCAGTTGATCCTTAGGGTTCGTTTTAAGATAAATCCCCCATAGGAAAAATTCTCATGAACCTGACAATATTAAGTCTGATGAGTAACATAACAGGCACTTAACTGCATCGTTTACTGCATGAGAAAAATAATACTCAAAATTGCTATTAAAGCCCATTGGAAAGAGGTGCTACATTAACCAATTCATGATGAATCCTTGCTGTTTTTAAATGACAATTTATTAGGAAAGTTTAACAATTTTTTGCTTTTATTTCTTTAGCTGAAGATTTCTAATGTCAAGAAATATAATCCACATCCTCATGCAGTTTGGATAAAGAAGACTTCTTAATCTGTGATTTATTGGGCTGAAATTCACCCACATGCACATGGCCAGCAAGATGACTATACACCATGTAGCATGGGCAACAGACCCAGATGCTCAGAAGGTGACTAACTCCCATTGAAACCAATGGGATTCAGGCACCTAAATACCTTTGAGGATCTTGGCCTAGCTAGTGACGCATAGGCCTCATGCGGGCTCTCTGCACAGGGCTGAATTTCACCCTCAGTGCAGTCCAAGGTAACTAACATAACAATGCATTTAGCAAACGATAATGAAAGCCACAAAAGTTAGACAAGTACATTCCCTGGCCAGAATCCTAGAGTCCGTAAATTCTTATTCAGGCAAAACTCCTTCTGAAGAGAAGTAAAGACTGAGGAGCAGAACAAGCCTTCTCAAAGGAGGCAATGGGGCATGGGGAAAGTGTGGGAAATCACAGAAATGGGGTAAATTGGTGTAAAAGGAGGGGTTGAGCCAACAAGGCAGCATGCTGTTTGACTCCATGGAAGCCTGTTCATTGATTAAGGACTGCCCGATTTTAGAGTGGGCACGGTCGTGTGGGGAGGGAATGGAGGTGGACATGTCAGCATTAGATGGTATGGAGTCCCCATCTGTGATGTGCCCCCTCCTCTGAAGGAGAGTTTTGCGTAAGCTCGGGTAAGTTTCCAGGATACTCCTGTCTTGCCTCTTCTTCCTTAGTCAGACAGTTGCAGCAGCACTGGAGCCAGCAAACAGAGCTGTAAACAGGGGAGTTTGAGTGGGAGTTCTGTTGGGGGAGAAGGTACTTGTAGGTATTGGTATTTATAGAGGCTGGTAGGGGCAGCGTGCTGGGAGAGAAACTGAGCCCTTTCTTGAAAGGTAAGCGTAACTTCTTTGTAAAGGGAGTTTGAGGGGGAAGACTAGGAGAGCCAGGCAAAGGAACAGACAGACTAGTGAAGGGGGTGTGTGGTGTTCTGGCAGTGTTGTGGTGCTCATTGGGGGTTTGTTTTGCTGGGGGTGGTGGTGTTTTGGTTTGGTTTGTGTTTCCCGGACTAACATGACTTAGGTGAGAAGGCAATGACGGACACAGAGGCAGCAGCAGCAGCGACCCAAGCAGTGGAAGACACAATGAAGATGACTGGATGTGGAAGCTGCGGCATGTACATGATCCTGGAGGGGGGCACCTGAAAAGAGCTTTGTTTGCATGAAGTGCTGCCTGATAGAGCTGATGGAAGAGAAGATCCGAGAATTGGAGATGCAGGTGGAAACTCTGGTTGAGTTTAGAAGGGGGTTTGAGCGGATGATGGAGCAAAGACATGAGGCGGCTGACGAGAAAGCTCAGACTTGCAGATGGAAGCAGGACCAAAGAACTCTGAGGGGAGACTGCTGGGTGAGGAAAGTGGACAGTGGAAGCATGTGACTAAGAGAACCAGGCAGAGGAAAAGACGGGGCAGTGAAAGAGAAATAGAGCTCAGGAACAGGTTTGCGGAGTTGGAAAATGAAGAAGGGGCACAGCAGGTGGTCACTGAAGGTGAGAGGGCAAGGAAGAACAGAAGAGCAGCTAGTCCTATAGGAAGAGGGCAAGAGTCAATGGAGATAACACCAAATATGAGCCCCAGGAGGATATGGGATGGGTTGCAGAGGATTGCTAGGGACCATAGGAATCGAGAGGACTTGCAGCCAGAGGGAACAGGGGATAGACTGGAGAATCGCACCATCACCAGGAAAAGGCAGATCTACGTGATTGGCAACTCCTTACTGAGAAGAATAGACAGGCCTGTAACCAGAGCTGATCCAGAGAACTGAAGGGTGTGCTGTCTGCCGGGTGCGAAGATACAGGATGTGGACCTGAAGCTGAAGAGGATCCTAACGGGAGCAGGAAAGAATCCACTGATTGTCTTTCATGTGGGAACAAATGATACCGCTAGATTCTCGCTGGAACCTATCAAGGGAGACTATGCCAGGCCGGGGAAGACGCTTAAGGAGATCAAGGCTCAGCTGAACTTCAGTGGGATTCTGCCTGTTCCTAGAGAAGGGCAACAAAGGTGTGACAAGATTATGATGCTCAACAGATGGCTCAGGGACTGGTGCTATAAGGAGGGCTTTGGGATGTATGGACACTGGGAAGCATTCATGGACAGAGGACTGTTCTCTCGGGATGGACTTCACCTGAGTAAGGAGGGAAATAGACTTCTAGGATAGAGGATGGCACAACTGA
Organism: Lepidochelys kempii; assembly: GCF_965140285.1. Lineage (NCBI taxonomy): Eukaryota > Metazoa > Chordata > Testudines > Cheloniidae > Lepidochelys > Lepidochelys kempii. Next base: position 16,320,262 of record NC_136394.1, on the reverse strand, counting down.
TCAAGAGAACTTTAAACTAGGAATCTGGGGGAGATGGTTGAGAGACGTCCAGGTAATCTCCACACCAGATTTTAACATCGAAAGGGAAGAAAACAAAGTAAGAAAGGATACAGCTGTGGGTAGGAGAATGGACATAAGGAGGAAGGGTAGTGTACATACCAGCCTAATAGGTGATACTGGCAGTAGAATGTCTGTGAGCGAGGCCATACAGCAAAAATTAAGATGTTTGTACACTAATGCGAGGAGCTTAGGTAACAAAATGGAGGAACTAGAGTTACTGGTGCAGGAAGTGAAACTAGATATTATAGGGATAACGGACACATGGTGGAATAGTAGTCATGACTGGACTACAGGTATTGAAGGGTATGTGCTGTTTAGGAAAGACAGAAATAAAGGCAAAGGTGGTGGAGTAGCATTGTATATCAATGATGAGGTAGACTGTAAAGAAATAAGTAGTGATGAAATGGATAAGACAGAGTCTGTCTGGGCAAAAATAACATTGGGGAAGAAAGCTACGAGAGCCTCCCCTGGGATAGTGCTTGGGGTGTGCTATAGACCACTGGGATCCGATTTGGATATGGATAGAGACCTCTTTAATATTTTTAATGAAGTAAATACTAATGGGAATTGTGTGATCATGGGAGATTTTAACTTCGCAGATATAGACTGGAGGACAAGTGCTAGTAATAATAATAGGGCTCAGATTGTCCTGGATACAATAGCTGATGGATTCCTTCACCAATTAGTTGTTGAACCAACAAGAGGAGATGCCATTTTAGATTTGGTTTTGGTGAGCAGTGAGGACATCGTAGAAGAAATGATTGGCGGGGACAACCTTGGCTTGAGTGATCATGAGATAATTCAGTTCAAAGTAAATGGAAGGATAAACAAAAATAGATCTGTGACTAGGGTTTTTGATTTCAAAAGGGCTAACTTAAAAAAATTAGGGAGATTAGTTAGGGAAGTGGATTGGACTAAAGAACTTGTGGATCTAAAGGCAGGAGGAGGCCTGGAATTACTTCAAGTCAAAGTTCCAGAAACTATCAGAAGCCTGCATCCCAAGAAAGGGGAAAAAATTCATAGGCAGGAGTTGTAGACTAAGCTGGATGAGCAAGCATCTCAGAGAGGTGATTAAGAAAAAGCAGAAAGCCTACAAGAAGTGGAAGATGGGAGGGATCAGCAAGGAAAGCTACCTTATTGAGGTCAGAACATGTAGTGATAAAGTGAGAAAGGCCAAAAGCCATGTAGAGTTGGACCTTGCAAAGGGAATTAAAACCAATAGTAAAAGGTTCTACAGCCATATAAATAAGAAGAAAACACAGAAAGAAGAAGTGGGACCGCTAAACACTGAGGATGGAGTGGAGGTTAAGGATAATCTAGGCATGGCCCAATATCTAAACAAATACTTTGCCTCAGTCTTTAATGAGGCTAATGAGGAGTTTAAGATTAATGGTAGGATGACAAATGGGAATGAGGATATGGAGGTAGATATCACCACATCCGAGGTAGAAGCCAAACCTGAACAGCTTAATGGGACTAAATCGTGGGGCCCAGATAATCTTCATCCAAGAATATTAAAGGAACTGGCGCATGAAATTGCAAGCCCATTAGCAAAAATTGTAATGAATCTGTAAACTCAGGGGTTGTACCATATGACTGGAGAATTGCTAACACAGTCCCTATTTTTAAGAAAGGAAAAAAAAGTGATCCGGACAACTACAGGCCTGTTAGTTTGACATCTGTAGTATGCAAGGTCTTGGAAAAAATTTTGAAGGAGAAAGTAGTTAAGGACATTGAGGTCAACGGTAATTGGGACAAAATACAACATGGTTTCACAAAAGATAGATTGTGTCAAACCAACCTTATCTCCTTCTTTGAGAAGGTAACAGATTTCTTAGACAAAGGAAATGCAGTGGATCTAATTTACCTCGATTTCAGTAAGGCATTTGATATGGTTCCACATGGGGAATTATTAGCTAAAGCGGAAAAGATGGGGATCAATATGAAAACTGAAAGGTGGATAAGGAACTGGTTAAAGAGGAGACTACAACAGGTCACACTGAAAGGCGAACTGTCAGGCTGGAAGGAGGTTACTAGTGGAGTTCCTCAGGAATCGGTTTTGGGACCAATCTTATTTAATTTTTTTATTACTGACCTTGGCACAAAAAGCGGGAATGTGCTAATAAAGTTTACGGCTGACACAAAGCTGGGAGGTATTGCCAATACAGAGAAGGATCGGAATATCATACAGGAAGATCTGGATGACCTTGTAAACTGGAATAATAATAATAGGATGAAATTTAATAGTGAAAAGTGCAAGGTCATGCATTTAGGGATTAATAACAAGAATTTTTATTATAAACTGGGGATGCATCACTTGGAAGTAACAGAGGAGGAAAAGGACCTTGGAGTATTGGTTGATCACGGGATGACTATGAGCCGCCAATGTGATATGGCTGTGAAAAAAGCTAATGCGGTCTTGGGATGCATCAGGCGAGGTATTTCCAGTAGAGATAAGGAGGTGTTTAGTACCATTATACAAGGCATTGATGAGACCTCATCTGGAATATTGTGTGCAGTTCTGGTCTCCCATGTTTAAGAAAGATGAATTCAAACTGGAACAGGTACAGAGAAGGGCTACTAGGATGATCTGAGGAATGGAAAACCTGTCTTATGAAAGGAGACTCAAAGAGCTTGGCTTGTTTAGCCTAACCAAAAGAAGGCTGAGAGGGAATATGATTGCGCTCTATAAATATGTCAGAGGGATAAATACCACGGAGGGAGAAGAATTATTTAAGCTCAGTACCAATATGGACACAAGAACAAATGGATATAAACTGGCCATCAGGAAGTTTAGACTTGAAATTAGATGAAGGTTTCTAACCATCAGAGGAGAGAAGTTCTGGAACAGCCTTCCAAGGGAAGCAGTGGGGGCAAAAGACTTATCTGGCTTCAAGACTAAGCTTGATAAGTTTATGGAAGGGATGATATGATGGGATAGACTATTTTTGGCAATTAACTGATCTTCGACTATTAGCGGTAAATATGCCCAATGGCATATGCCCTGTGACGGGATGTTAGATGGGGTGGGATCTGAGTTACTACAGAGAATTCTTTCCTGGGCATCTGGCTGGTGAGTCTTGCCCACATGCTCAGGGTTTAGTGGATCGCCATATTTGGAGTCGGGAAGGAATTTTCCTTCAGGGCCGATTGGCAGAGGCCCTGGGGGGTTTTCGCCTTCCTCTGCAGCATGGGGCACGGGTCACTTGCTGGACACTTCTCTGCACTTTGAAGTCTTTAAACCATCATTTGAAGACTTCAATAGCTCAGACATAGGTTAGGGGTTGTTACAGGAGTGAGTGGGTGAGATTCTGTGGCCTGCATTGTGCAGGAGGTCAGACTAGACAATCATAATGGTCCCTTCTGACCTTAAAGTCTATGAATCTATTCTCTAGCTATCTCCACAAAGGACTTCTGAGCCCTCATCTCCTGCCTCTCGCTCTCTGTAGATTGAATCTTGATCCATGTGCAAATGACTCAGAGGAAACTTCATGAATCCAAACTCTGGAAGTTTCCTGGCCAAACACAGGCCTCTTTTCCAAGATCTGGCCCAGAATAAGGGCTGGATGAGTTGGCCTTAAATATTCAGAGCAAGGGAGATGTGATGGGAGAAGCTTTCCAGGTTTCTTGCCCGTAGAGTTAGAAATAAAGAACTATATGCACTGTGAAGTCATAGATTTAAGTAGCAACTAGAGAACTCCCCAACCAGAAAAATTTCCTAAGTTTATTAACCTCCCTGCTGCAACACATCCTGGTCCTCTCTGGTAACTCTGGAGGACTACAAACTCCACATTTCTCTAAAGGATTAAAACAAATTAAAAACTCATGTACACACACACACACACACTTCAAAATAAACTTCAAAGTCCTGAAAACTATTTACACTGCTATTTCCCCTTATCAATTGCATGTAAATAATCCTGAGCAGTATTCTAAAGATCAGTTCTTTGAGGGGGTCTGTTTAGTCTTCCCAACCATGTTCACTTCTGTTGAGTTTCCACATAAAGTCCCTTGTGGAGGGGGCTCACTTCCTGACAGAGTACCTGCAGGTCCAAGATCCTTTTTTTGTTGCCTTGGGAAATATTGATCGATGAATCCGATTCCTCCAGAGAACTCCTTTATGAGTGTCCACGAGGTAGGAGCTGGTAGTTTCTGCAAAGGTACAAGCAGTTCTAAGTGTCTGGGAGTTTTTGAGTCAAACTTTGTTCCCTGATCTCAGTTCAGGGAGTGCTTTTGTTCTGTGCCAAACACTGTTGCTGCCAAATTTTTATTTCAGCATCCCGTTTTCAAAATTGCTTCAGGTCCGGCCACTTAGGTTTAAGCTGTATGGGTTCCACAGGGAAAGGCGTCCTTAGTCATCTTCCCATCAGAAGTTCTGCTGGAGGTAGTCCAAATGCAAGAGGTGTTGATCGATATGCCAGGAGTGCTTTATATGGGTTCACTATTTTTGCTGAAGCCTTTTTAAAGTCTGCACCGCTCTCTTCACCTCCCCGTGGCTCTGGAGGTAATGTGGACCACTAGTAAAAAGCTCAAAATTAAAGTCTTGCACAAATGCTAAGAATGTTTCCGAGGTAAATTGAGGCCCATTATGAGATATAAGAACTTCAGGAACTCCATGTCTTGCAGATATTGACTTTAGTTTCTGGATGACCTGTGCAGATGAAGTCTGTGTAAGTATAGCCAAGTCAGTATATCTGGAGAAGTAATTAACTACACTAATGTAAGCGCGTCCTTTCCAGTAAAAGCAAATCTGTGGCTACCCACTGCCAAGGTCTGTCAGGTAGCTTTGTAGAGAGTAATGGTTCTGACGATTGTTTCCCCCCCCTCCCATCGTTACATATCTGGCGGCCCACAACATTCTGAATTTGCCTACTCAGACCAGGCCAACATATGGATTATTGTGCTTGTGCACAACACTTGTTTATACCTTGGTGTCACTCATGGATTTTGAAAAGCATCTCTCTCTAGAGTACCTTCGGTATAAGAACGTGCCATCCTTCGGCCATGTGAACGTCACATCAGTCATGCCAATATGGCAATAGGCCTGTTGGAAGCTGACTCAACTCCACCCTCTTTGGCACAGTTGAGTCAGTTTCTGGCAAGTCTCATCCTTTAGTTGTTCATCTCTAATTTGCTGAAGTTTGCTGGCAGGTTCTGCAACTGCTGCCAGAACAAGGTCAATGTAGACTGACATATTTCTCTAAATCCTTTTCTTCTTCTGTTGGTGGCTGCTCAGCTGGGGCTTCAGATAGTGCAGTTGCTGTGAGTACTCTCTCCAGTGTGTGTTCAATGTTGAAAGAAAATTGCATTAACCGTAGTCAAAATCTTTGAATCCTAGGTGGAAGGTCATCCAGTCATTTTGAACTCAATCATGCCTCTAAGACTCTGTTTCTATGTTAAAATTCAAATCAAAGACATAGGCACTGAGCTGTTCACAGTGCCAAGTGCCTGCTAGAGCTTCCTTTTCCACTTAAGCATACTGCTGCTTGGTTTTTGTGAAGCTTCTTGATATGAATGCAACAGGTCTCTAGTCTCCTGGTTGTTTTTGTGTGAGCACTGCTCCTAAAAAATGATGATGATGCATCCACTGCTATTGCTGTTGGATAGTTACCAAATATTGTGCCAAAGCAGGAAGATATGTCAACAGTTTTTATTTTATTAAAGGTATTTTGTTGTGTGCTCCCCAGATCCACATATTGTGACCATTAAGACGATCTCTTAAGCATTTTGTTGGTTGAGCTAAATTAGTTAAGAATTTCCAATAATTTTGTCATGTCCAGAAATCTTCTTACAGCAGAAACATCTTTGGGTTCAAGTAACACAAGCAATACTTTCAGTTTCTCTGAATCCAATTGAATTTCCTGTTTGCTACAAATTTTATCTGCTTCTTTCCAAACTTCTATTTCTCATCTGGAGCGAGGCTGGCTTGTTATAAGCGTCTCTAAACTGCATGTAGTCTCTCATCATGTTCACTTCTATCTCTACCATATGCCGACACAATCTGCATGGCAAAGGATGCCAGGCAAACCTGCCATGATCTGAGAGATTCTCTTTTAGAAGCGTTCTGGTGCTGAAGATATGCTAAATGGGAGACAATTGAGACAGTACCTTCCGAACGGGGTGATAAATGTAGTCAATAGTATAGATTCGTTACTGAGGGGGACTTGTCAGAAGCCTGCTGTAGCATCTAATTTTGAAAAGACTTTGGCTTCTGATAACTGAGCTAATGTTTGGTCAATGGCAGGAAGCATGTGTCTTTCTCTGCACATGCTTTTATTTAGTTGTGTAAAGTCCACACAAATCCAAATTTTGCCACTGGGTTTTGGTACTACAACCATACCCCCATACCAGTCAGAGGGTTCTTCTATCTGGGAAATAACCTCATTACTTCTCTCTTTAATCCTTCTTTGACTTTCCTTAGCAAGGATATGGGGACACGGCATGGTGATGTAAGAGCAAAGAAAGTCTCTGAGGACACCAGTTTTATTTTGTACTCCTCTGACAGCTTTCCTAGCCCTGTGAAGACGTGCAGCTACATCTCCTGTACAGTTTACATTTTGCCATTAATGCATTCCAGTTACTCTTGTAGGTGTAGTCCTTGAATTGCTGCCAAACCTAGTAGGGGAGTTGTCAGTCCTTGGATTACATATATTAGGTGTTGAAGAACTTTCCATCCTTTCTCCAGTCTCCCCAGGAACTGGCCACAAACATCCAGTATAGTAACTAGTGTTACTAGCCCCACGTGTGATCTTTTTTGGAACTACAGTTACTGCTGCCCCAGTTTCAAATGTATTGACCCTTTAGATTCGTACTTGGATACCAAGGTGTTAGCTGTTCTATTGAGGCTATAGTCCCTAGAAGCGTGGACTTGTTGTCTTCTGATAACAGCCCCTCTTGGATTGTTTCCACTGGTTTTGGTGACCAGTGGGCTAGTGCAAAATGACCCATTTTGTGGCATCTCCCACATTCTGTCGCCTTCGCTGGACATTGCTACCTGCTGTGGGTTGGTGTCTTACCTCATTTTACAGGCTTCCCTTCTTTCAAGGTCCTTTGGTCTCCCACTCTCTAATTGTGCACTGTTCTTACGTTGTAAATTATATTGTCTGACTGCTTTCACATTTCTGTCTTTTCTCTTTCTTGTGTCACTAATGTCTGATGCCGTCTCCCCTGTGCTGCTCGCATGTAAGTCATGTTGCTGATTTCTTGCATTCTAACTTCTGCTCTAGCTTTGGCTGGTGTGAGATCTCGGTCTAATTGAAGCTGTGAGGATTAACTGGTGTCTCGGTTACCAGCAACCATCTTGTCGCTTATTAGCTCTTCTTTTAACATTCCACATTCCATCAAAAGCCTTTTTCACTTTGAAGTATTCTTTCTTCCTCATTAGTAAAGGGTAGGGCACATAGGATATCAGCAACAGCAGCATCACCCATGGCAAATATCAGGCCATTTACCTAGTATTCTTCTGCTTTCTCTGTTCAACCAGGAATCACGCAAATCTATGGATCCAGCAAGGCCAGCTGCCTGAGTTGCCAAAAATCAAATTCCTCTAACAGAGCCATTTGGGCTTTGGGCCCCATTGCTGTGCTGAGACAGGGCTCTTCCTCCTTCCTGCTGCAGCTTTCACAGGGCTCCTCCCTGATTTTCCATTTTTCCCATTCCCTTACCACTCCAGCAGTCAGGGGTGGGAGGAGATCTCTTTCCACCCTCCCCCGCCCCGTTAGTCCTTCTTTAGAGAGAGGATTCCCTCACTGCTGACACCATGGAGTGTGAGGATATAGATGTAAAGAGCCATGCTTTAAGCAGCAAACAGAGAATTCCCTAACCAGGAAGTTCCTATACTTATTAAGCTCCCTGCTGCGTCCTCTCTGGTAACTGTGGAGAACCAGGAACTCTATAACTACTCCACACTATAGATAAGCAAGTCTCTCTTCCATCCAAAATATCAATGAGTTAAATGCTCTGAAGACCAGAAGGGCTGCGGGAACAAATTGCTACATAAACGTGTGTATCTGGCCATGAGCCAACTACATCAGGGAATAGAGCAAACATCACATTAGCACAGCCAGTGGCCAAATCCCCAGCATATCCACTTCTGCACCACTGTGTAGCATTATGGAGAGCCACCACAGAGGCCTTCTCTGGGGCATGAAGCACTCATTGCCTGGTCCACTTAAGCAGCAGAAATATGTTTTCACCTGCACCTGGATTTTGTCCACTGACTGAATAGATTGCTATTTTATAGAGGCCCTTAAAGTTGCTCTTCCCTATTAAGGAATATGTAAGCAAAAGATCCTGGAAGATCACTCACAATGCAGAGCTACGTAGATTCATAGATTCCAAGGCCAGAAGGGACCATTGTGATCATCTAGTCAGACCTCCTGTATCACACAGGCCAGAGAAGTGCCCCCAAATAATTCCTTTTGAACTAGGGCAGTTCTTTTAACAAAAAAAATCCAACCTTGATTTAAAATTGCCAGTGATAAAGAATCCACCAGTGACCCCTGGTGAATTGTTCCAATGGTTAGTTACCCTCAGAGTCAGGGTGCTGAAAAAAACACCATCAAGGCGTTTTGTCAAAACAGCATCCAAATGAGCCATGCAACATAGGACAACATGAACAGCGCTAAAATATTATAATCTATCAAAACAAATACACTCCATGTTGTGGAACAGCCTATTCCAGGAGTTCCCAGAGGGGGTGGTGCAGGGAATTAGTGCCCAATCCATTTATCACTGAAGATAATTTGATGCAATGCAACAGCGTTGGGAGTTTCTCCAAGGTAGAGGCCTGGAACGAGCAGGGTGTGCGGCAGATCACAAGATTGGGGAACAGCCATAGATTCATGTATGGTAAGGCCAGAAGGGACCTCTATGATCATTTAGTCTGACAACCTGCTTAGCAGAGACCCAGGAACCTCACCCCAGTAATTTCCCCATCAAGCCCCTGCATGGGGGAGCTGAACGGGAGAAACTCGCACAGCACCTGCCCTCACTAAACCAGCCGTTTTCATTTTATTTGCATAACTACTAAATTCTTCCACGTTTAAAAACCAAACAAAACACACCAAATTCCTGGCGCCATGCGACACAATCTTGGAAGCTAATTAAACTGCAGCGTGTAGAGTGAAGCTTCTAAATGTTCTCCGCCCTTCCCTGAGAAATGCCAGGTCAGAAGCGGTTTAATAATCCCTTCATATTGGTAATTTAGTTACTGTTTGTACAGCACTTTGAACATGCATAGTGCTGTGGTGTAGAAGTGCTAAGTGCTGCAGTATTTAGCGGCAAATCCTGTTATAATCCCTCATTGTGCAATGATAATAATTAATCATTGTCATCTCGTTCAGAAAGTGCCCCACCTCCCAACCCCCCGTCAGGCACTATGGGAGCTGCACAAACTCTTTCTAATGCAGCACGCCTCGACAAGAGAGCTTGGCCCGAACGGCAATGTTCAGATCTGAACCATACCCATGTTCCGGGCTGTTCTGGTTCACCCTAGCCCCGGCACAGTGGTTTCTAATCTTTACCCAGGACTGGGGGCAGGCACTGTCTGTTTCCTACATGTTTTCACAGTGCATAGCACAATGATGCCCTGATCCCCAATTGCAGCAGCCTCTGGAGGCCCCCAACCTAATTAACAACAAATAGAGCAAGGGGCAAAGTTCTCACCTTTTTGGAGGTATTGGGAGCCAGGGTTCAGCCCCATAGCTATTAAAAGCAATGAACAATTCACAGTATAAGAAGGGGATAAAAATATTGACAGCTGCTGCAGGCAGAAAAGAAACCTGAAGCAAAGAACTTGAGAAATCAGTGTGTACAAACTGTAACAACTCCGAAACATTAAACGGAGCTGCGGGGCCGGTAATAAGTGCCTGGCGCATTTACTGTTCCAACCTTGAGCAGAAATTGACACTGGAGCCCTTTTGTGATTATTATTTAAAATCTAGGGGCCCAAACACATCGTTACCCATTCAATAAATACAATGAGGCCCCAGCAGCACTAAAGTAATCATTTCTACAGGAACTCAGCCAGCCAGACACCGACAGTGACTCCTTTCCATCCCTTCATCATTAGGGGAAACATACAGTCAGCCCTCTCCAAAACCCCGGCCAAACGGAGGCTACAACTAATTCCCACTCCATCAATTCTTCCGCCGTAACCAGACTGACATGGACTACAACTGCCTTCTACCCAGCCAGGGCACCACCAGAACTTCCCAGAGCCTGGAAAGAAAGAAGAGCAAAAGACTTGCAGAAAGTCCACCTGGGACCTTACTATCCCAATCTATCAACCCAAGAGGTATTCAGCAGTACAGTGATGGGTGCCAGTACAAAATCCTGGATTAGATTAGACTGAGAGACAGAATCCTTAGGGCTCAAAGCCGTATACTTTGTCCCCTCCAGGCACCAACACCACATATTAGACAATTACAGCACAATATCCATCACCTGTGCAGATTTACTGCAGAAGTTGGTTCATCTGGGTGAAATGCACTGATGCTATTTATATTCCCAGTGCTACTCCACTCAAAGGAAAGTACCAGAATACTGTAGTTTATTCAAGGTAATATTTTCTCCTAATCATTTCCTAAGGCATCTGTCCCAGCCCATTTCTGCATTCTGACTCTTGCACACATTTTGGTCTTCAAAGGCAAAGAAGTTATTGGCAAATCACACAACAGTCGTGTAGCGGCTGTGCAGTAGACTGGCACATAATGCTTGGGTGGGGATTTTTTTAAATTGTAGATTTCTTTTTCATTTGACACAGCTTCAATTTGCCTCGCTTTTCTGGTGCAAATATTTTCTGCCCAAACTGCAATCCGGTTTTCACCAGTTCATTGCACCCAGTTTTGGCAACCACATGGCAAATTTTTATTTGTACATGATAGTTAGCATCTTTTTAGTTTTAGTCACAACGACTAATTAGCTGTCCTGGGGTGCAATCAGTAAAGAATTAAAAGACAGTAACATAATTAAAGCCAACCAGCATGGTGTCACCAAAAATAAGTCTTGCCAAACAAATGAGATATTGTTTTGTGATGAGAGGACAAGTTTTGTTGATAAAGGTAACTGTGTTGTTATAATATACATAGACTTCTGTCAGGCACTTCACTGAGTCCCATGCTGACCCTTGTGCTGTTCTGAAAAAAAAAAAAAACCCAGCACGATACAAAGTCAATGCATCCCATATTAAATGGATTAAAAACCAGTTAACTGATAAAAATGTAAAAAGTAATTGTAAATCAGGAATCACCATCTAAATAGGGTATTTTGAGTGATGACCTGCAGGGATTGTTCTCTATCCAATGCTTTTTAATATCTTTATCAGTGATCTGGAAGAAAATATTTTAACAGTCACCATCCAAACACAGGATAGCTCTTTAATCTAGCAGGAAAAAAAGGCATCGAGAGATCCAGTGCTGGGAAGCTAAAGATAGATACATTCAAACTAGAAATAACACGTACATTTTTAAGAGTGAGTGTAATTAACCATTACAACAACTTACCTAGGGACATAGACTCAGACTCTAGGGTCAGAAGGGACCATCATGATCATCTAGTCCGATCTCCTCCATATTGCAAGCCACAGAACCTCACCCATCCACTCCTGTAATACGCCCATAACTTCTGGCTGAGTTACTGAATTCCTTGAATCACATGGTGGCTCCTCCACCATTTGCAGTCCTTAAACCAAGACTGGAGATCTTTCTAAATGATATGCTAAAGCTCAAACAGAAGTTACGGTCTTGATGCAGAAATTACTGGGCAAGGTTCTTTGGCCCATGCTATACAGGAGGTCAGACTAGATGATGATAATGGTCTCATCTGGGCTTTAATCTATGAACCTATGAAATTAGACCAGGGCCCAAATTTTGCTCACATCTAGACTGGGTGCCAATCCAGAGTAACTTCACAAAAGCTAATGGACGCATTCTGGATTTACATGGGTGTAAGTGAGGTAAGAATATGGCTGAGTCTTGTAATTTTGCCTTCCCATGAAAGAACAGGCCAGATGCAACAGGGGGCAATTAATCCCAGTGTGACATAGAAAGAGTTTAGTCCAAAAGGCTGGGTTGGTTTGGAAGTCTATGAAGCATGAGTGAGAAGCTCATGGCGTACACACAGAGAAGTTCGATTAAAAGACATTTTAAAAATCTTGTTGGAAGATTGCAACGTAACAAGGCTCTGTTTTAGAATTCAGAACCCTAACATGAGAACTCCCAGGGAGAGAGAGACAAAGCAGGCTGCTCCCTAAGGCAGAGAGGCACAACTCAATCCACCTTGCTGTAGACTGGTTCTTTGAAGAGCTGACCTTGATTGCATGCTTCCCAACAGAGCCCTTTTGCCTGCAAGCAGGACGAGGAACTTCCCCCCCCCACACACTTCTGCCCCCACTCCCTCAAAGTGATAGCTTGCAATTCCAGCACAGTCCTCAATACACCACAGTGAGGTTATGAAGTCTTTAGAGTTAACCCAGTGATATATTTGCCCTCTAAATTGGAACCCTGCCTTCTTTGTTTCCTCACCAGCAGGTTTCCATTTGAGCCAGGTCAATAGCCTGCAGTGCTAGTAATAGGTATTTTGGCTAAGAACTTTCAGACAGGTTGACATTTATGAAGAGTTTGGGTAGACAAGTCTGACTTTGTTCCTCTACACCGTGATAACCTGTCAGAGATCATCTAACACAGAGGGAAGACTTTCTCTGCAGAGCTGCATGGGGCCAGAACCAGATTCTTTTCCTTATGTCGCTACACAGAGGTCAGGTGAACATGACACAGAGGGAGAGTGACAACGGATTGCTTGAGCGCAGAGCACTCCTTCTGCCAGGATTTCCAGTGAGTCCCTTGATGGAAACAAGTGGTCTTCTCAGAAACATCCTCCCACTCCGTCTCCCAGTTGGAAAGAAAGGAGGCAGGTTCCTAAACAAAGGAGTTCAGATTTTCTCTTCTAACAGCCGTAGTAAAGCTGTGATCTAGTGGCTAGGGGAATTAAGGAAACCTGGGTTTTATTCCTGGTTCTGATCTCTTGTGTGACCGCAGGCAAGTCACTTTAATCGCCCTGTGCCTCTGTTTCCCCATATTTAAACGGGAGATAAAGACATTTCATTTGTAAAGATCTAGGGATTAACAGAGCAAGGCTGTAGTAAACAAAGACTCAGCCAGAGAGTGCTAAAAATGTCTTCTCTCCAAAATCCCTTCCATTCCAACCACAGAGATGGCAACCCAGTGGGACAAGACACACTGAAACTATATCAAGCAATAGCAGGAGCTGCAGGAAAACACAGGCAGGGGCCTGATGCTGCCCTCATTCAATAACGTTGCTGGAGTCATGCTGCTGGATTTCTTTTATTTCAAAAAGCTTGTGGCCTTGGCGTGCGGTGGGGGGGGGGGCGGTTGTTTGCAAAGCTCAGGCTCTCACAGAGCGCAATGAAAGAGCGGCATCAGCACTCTCCTGGCAGCCCAGCTCCGAACCTGCTGGCTGGCAGCTCTGTCACAGCACGGGCATTTATCCTTTTAATCTGCTTGAGAAAATAAAATAAAAATCTGGCTATGAGGTGATTCCCTGTTAGCAACCAGGTGGATCTTAAGCTGAAGAAAGAAAGAAAGAAAAATCCTCTAATGCCAGGTTGCAAGTTCCAGCCTTCATAGGATTAAAGGTCAGCGGGTGACATTGCTCCTGCCCCAACTTCCCTGATCCTTTTCGACTGGAAACGCAGGGGCCAGGCAGTGGCTGGACAAGGATGTGCCCGATCACAGTGCTGTCCAGTTCCCTTCGGGTGGCTTCAGGGAAAGGGAAGCTGCTACTATTCCCACAGACTCTTGTTTGTTTTTAATTGTACATGAAACCTCCATTGCTCTATCCCATGCGCTCTGAAGAGGAGAGAGATCAGCAAAGCAGGAGAAACAATGAGGAAATGGGCCTTCGGGTGCTGTAGCTGCCGCAGTTTTGCAGAGGCTGCACCTACAGCAGGGATCCAGGATCATTACATAGCACTGGAGCTTCCCCGTGGTTCCACGGAAGGGAGCAAACATGGGCTAAGCTTGCTGAAGAAACTGAGCAGAGCTCCTGGTATCCACTCCACAGCGTCTCCATGTGTTTATTGCCCAGTGGGTTGGAGGAGCGGGGTCATGATTGCCTGGAGGGAGGCAGAGTTGGGCAGCATCTGCTCTATGAGGCATGGTCGCCGAGCGTCCTAGCAAACTGCAGAATGTCTGCATGTTTTCCCCTTCAAAAATTAATACTACGATGGGGAGGAAAAGTTGTAGCTTTGGACACCAACCACACTGAGTAGGGTAACCATACGTCCCATTTGGACCGGGACAGTCCCGTTTTTAAGCCCTGTCCCGGCTCTCCTGATTTTTTTTTTTTTTTCCCCAAAAGGAGGCATTGGTCCCGTTTGCAATGCCAGCTCCCTGCAGGGGGGGAGGCAGGGCTGGGGGCAGGAGGCAGCGTTCCAGTATGGGGGAGGGGGACAGGGCGGCAGAGTTCCAGCAACGGGCAACAGCCTCCTGAGGGGGCCCCCTGCAGGGTTCCAGCAACCGGCAACAGCATCGAGCTGGGGGGGGCGGGTCCTGTTTTCTCTTTGGGAAATATGGCCACTCTGTCACTACGGAATATTTGCATCCAGTCTCCAGAGGTGAAAAGCTCTTACTAACCCCAGAGAGCAAAGTTACAGACCTCACATTTTTGGAACAGCATCCTTTGTTTCTTCATGGAAAATACATGGGTAAATAGGGAAGATCATGTTAGAAAGACTAGAAATCAAAACACATGCCTAATCAAAACAGCCGCTGCTGAGGGGAAATCAGCATGTCTAAAATCATTATGGCCAACTGCAAATACTCAGAAATAATTTATTTGAGATTTACAAATAAATAAATAAATGTTGCATCCTTTTTATATGCCTTCTGGATTTTGAGCCTTTAAAGTAGGGATCTCAAACTCAAATCACCACGCGGGCCACATGAGGACTAGTACATTGGCCTGAGGGCTGCATCACTTAAACCCCTCTGCCCACTGCCCCCGGCTCTGTCCCCACTCCACCCCTTCCATGAAGCCCCGCCCCTGCCCCGCCTCTTCCAATCCCTTCCCTGCCCCCATTCCAACCCAACTTCGCCCCCTCCCCTGAGCACGCGGGTCCCTGCTCCTCCCCCCTCCCTCCTGGAAAGCGCTAAGCACCGCCAAACAGCTGTTTGGTGGCGGGAAGTGCCTGGAGGTAGGGGGAGGAGTGGGGATGCGGCGTGCTGGGGGGAGGCGAGGCGAGGCGGCGGGGGAGGGGAGCTTGGCAGCCACAGGAAATAACTCTGCATGTTTGAGACCCCTGCTTTAAGGTGTACTTGGGTCACATTTTCATGATTTCCTCTGCAACCATGTGGGCTAGAAGCTTAAGAAAGCAAGCTAGCTGAGATTCTCACAGAGCCACTGGTTTCCAGGAACTGGGACTTTAAATAAAACTTCAAATATCGCAGGACTTGCAATCAAATCATGAGAATTAGCAAAGGTGTTAGAATCAGATACATTTCACAGAACTGGGGTTTTTTTTGTTTTGTTTTTTTAAAAAAGGCCGGTTAAAAAAACCATGAGACTGTTTGCAATCAGTGTGATCAAATCCTTATTGTGTTTCTGTTTGTAACCTTTGGCAATTTCCCTTTAACCATGTTCAACACAGTTAGTGCTTCTAGGGGTAAGATGCTCCCGAGATTAGGTGACAAGTGCCATTCTTTCAGATCCGGTCCAAGCTGAAGTAGCTGATGGCACTGACTCACTCTGAGCGGCACACACATGGGCTCGGCTTCACATTTTTAGTATCCGGATCTGCTTTTTTATTTGAGTCCCAGGGCTGAAAATGTGGTTTGGTGGGCTGTGCCAAACCACAAGCCAGCTCCTCAATGTGTGAGTCATCTCAGAGCTGAAGCAGAGTCAGAGAAGAAAGAAAGAAATGGCGTAATGCAATATATGGGTTTTTTTTTTTCCCCTTCTCTGTGTTCTTGCTTTCTTTGGTAAGGATAGATGAGATGGGCTGCGAACAACACCCCCTCTCTCCAACCCTTTCAGCTCTCTCAGACCAGTCACAGCCAGCCCCCTGTTCGGGATTCTGGGTAACGGGGTCCACCCCGCATATCCTGCATTATGAAGCATTGTAACTGAGTGGCCAGGGGAGGACAATCCAAGTATCATGTGCACATATGACTACACGGAAGAAAGGCATTGTGGGCTGGCAATTAGGGGAGCATATGGGAAGTCAGGACTTATGGCCTCTATTCCTGGCTCTTTTACTGACTTGCTCAGTGATTTGGGGCAAGTTGTTTTACCTCTCTCTACCTTGGTTTCCCAGCCCACCCTCCTTTCTTTTTTTAAAAGAGATAATATCACCTACCTCTGGGGTGACGTGAAGCTTATTTAATGAATATCTGAAAATCACTTGGAGATCGTTGGATGAAAGAAGTTCAAAGTATCATTGCTCTAGAAAAAAAAATAATTGAATGTCAAATAAGCCATAAAAAAAAGACCATGTCAAGTACGTCTAGACAGGGCTGGAAGAGAAGAAAAGGTTAATGAATCATAGAATCTCAGGGTTGGAAGGGACCTCAGGAGGTCATCTAGCCCAACCCCCTGCTCAAAGCAGGACCAAGCCCCAGTTTTTGCCCCAGATCCCTAAATGGCCCCCTCAAGGATTCTCACAGCCCTGGGTTTAGCAGACCAGGGCTCAAACCATTGAGCTATCCCTCCCCCCCTCCCCCCCCCGAAGGGGTACTACCAAAGGAGCATGACTATTTCTCAGAATCATGGCAGAGCTCACACTTCTTTATAGAAGGGGAAACCCTTTGGAAGGGAAGGCTGGTTCTAATAAAAAATAAGCCCGTTGTAAGGTTCCGGTTCCCGGTAGCATCCCTGTTCAAAAAGGAGGCTTAAGGGTTTGTCTAAAAAGCTAAGAATGTGCTTAAGTGCTTTCCAGAACCCTAGGCTAAGCTTTCACTACGGTCACATTTTCACTGCAGTGCTGGAGAGAGAAGAGTCTCTGATTTACAGGACTATGGGGTAGGAAAAGACATTTGCAAAGTGAACACAATGCTAAACAGTAACTGGAGGGCTCCATTCATTCAGTGAGAACATTCCCCTTAATCCTCAGTGACTGGTAGGTCTTTCACCATTGTCCTCAAGAACCCGATCACTGACTGCGTGTGCATTCCGCCTACAGAAGGCAACACTGGCTTTCCTGCGAGGGGCAGGGAAGCCTGAAATCCCGTATTTTCTGACACTGCTACATTTTTGGCTCTGCCACAATGGCGGCCAGGTCCCACGTGCTACTTTCAAATCAATGCTGCTCACCAGCCAGTCTGAGAGGTTTGCATCCTCACCTTCGCAGACCTGACAGCCTGCAGAGTTCCAGCCAGGGGAAGAAACTCATTTCATATTACACTGCAGGGCTGAGCAGGGAACTGATATCCAGTGGGATACAGAGAAAGGGAGAACAAGATCTCGTATCAAAACACCTTGGAATGGGCAATGAACTCATCCTTTCCAATTCAAGCTTTGTCCTCAAGAGTGTATGGATGTGCAGCAGCAAGTAACTAAACTATTAATTTTTTGTATTGCACTAGTGCCTAGCAGCCTGAGATTCTGGCCTCACTGTGCTAGGCACTGTACAGATATATAGCAAGAGACAGTCCCTGCCCTAAGGGTCTGACAGTCTAATTTGGACAGAGCTCCATTAGAAACATTTTTCTGGTAGCAGCTGGAACTGCAGAAGAGCATCCCTTACTTCCAGAGCAACATTTGTACTGGAGTGCAAGGGAAATGCTCGGCACCAGATCAGACTTGCCTTTCTCCCTTTAATCATCTGGTTTAACCCAGCGGATAATTCCCACTGGACAAGGCAGCCAGCCCTCTGTAAGGCCTAAAGTGATTAGCGGCTGCAGAAAGTCAGGCTGCCTATGACAGTTCCTTGGGAGGCTGTGGGTTAAAAAGGGCCATGAGGCACCATTTGGGCAGCGCCAGTTTTCACTAGCTCTACAAATATGCGCTATTCTTTGCCTTGTCAAATCCATTTCTCACACTGCATTTGCATTGACGTGGCTATCGATTATACCGCAAATAATTCAGGCTGTCGTTTGCCTGTTAACTGCTCATCTTCACATGACCTAGCTCTAGAGCAGGGGGTGGTCAAACTTAATGACTCAAGCTGTGCGGGGGTGGGGGGGCTGAACCTTTAAATTGTCACCCCCCACAGCAGGCATGAGTTGTCTCTGGCAGAAGTCCCTAGCCCCACCCCCCCAGGGCAGAAGCCCCGATCCTCCCCCAGTCTGGTAGGTGGAGAATGGGGGGCGGGGGGGGACTCTGGGAGCCATGCTTTAACTGCAAAAGAGCCACACGCGGCTTGTGAGCCATTGTTTGGCCACCCCTGCTCTATAGCATAGGTCTGTGTGAGGCAGACTGCTCCACTCACCGCTCAGCGGTGCCTCCTGATGGCTCACCTGAGGAATGAGCTCTGTCACCTGGTGGGACACCCCTTCCTCCGGTCACTCAGTCCCTCATTCCATTCACTCACTCCGTGGCCTCTCATGCCCCTGGAGCTGCAGCACTCTCCTCTTCATGGCTTAGCCCTCCAACCAATTCACATGAAAGTTCTCCCCCATTCTGGGGTATTGCAAGTCCTTTGAGGCAAACTATCCCAGGCGGCCCCCACCCCACTACTTGATCTCTGCCACTCCCCTGATGGCTGGTAAGGGAATCCGGGCCTGCCCCCTACACCAGGTTCCAGTCCAGGGACCCTCAAACCCAGCAGCTCTGGGCTCTTACTCTCCCAGCTCTCACTGCTCCTTCCCTGGCTTGCTTCCTACTCTGTCTTTGCAGCTTCCTGCTCTTCCCCCTGCATCAGCAAGTGCAGGTTTCCCGCACCCTGCCAACTTCTTCTCTTTACAGATCCTGCCCAGATCCTCCCCACAGCTGGACTTCATCTGTAATTAGGCCCTAACATGCCCTAGGGTTCCTCCAGGTGCAGCCTAAGGTTAATTGACCTAATTTACCCCTTCAGGCCTTGTGTAGGTGGACACTCCATCACAGTCTATAACAAGACAATCAATTGTCTCCTCTGGCATCTGGCTTCTTCGAAAGAAAAATGGGACATACATGCATGGGTCACAATATTCTTACAATTTTTGAATAGTTTTGCTGTGCAGTTTGCAGGTTCCCGCCTCATACTCCCAGTGGAATGTATTGTAGATTTCCAGTGCCTCTGAGCCTGCCATAGGTATCAGTGTGGAGGATTTCACCCTCTCTGGTTTCTCTGCAATGCCACCTGCCTTCCGAAAAGAATTAGGAATGCTGCAACCAGCCCTCCTAGTTTTACACCAGGCTCCCTTCCAGGTGGCTTCATTTACACCATGTTTGCCAAAAATCCAGTTGTCTCCTGACACCATGTAATAAAGGCGAGACACACAGAGGAGTGCGGGCAACTTTATTTTCTGGCCCCTGTCACGTATCATGGGTCACTGTTACAAAAGGTCCTACCTGTGTCACATGGCAGGGGCCGCTAGCCATTGATTCCAATGGCTACAATTACATGCTTGATCCTAACTCTATCTGGTTAATGTATTATTGGGATTTAAGCTGTCAAGCTAAGAGTCGTCTCGATATTTTCTTTGCTCTCCCTCAGTGTCTGCTTTGTATAATGATGGAGGATCACACCAGTCTATCTGCATGTCAGGCAACTATTCCACTAAGTACTAACTGTATTGTTCTAAATCTCTCACATTTCTTGAGTAAAATTCAATTTACTTTTTGTTATGAGAATTGCTTTCCTGCTTGTTCAGAACTCAACACTCTCTCTCTCTCTCGCTCTTCCCATCTTTTCAAAAGGAAAAGCTCACAGATCCCCCAGCTTTAACCAGCTAATACGGAGGGAGCCTGTTGTTTTTAGGTTGCATATTTGTGTAAGAGAATTTTGGCAAGGCAATGTATTACAAGAGGGGGGAAAAAAGAGAGAGCACTCAAAATTGAAGGGTGCAGCGAGACAGTCTCTCCAGTTTTGATTTTGTATGCACCTCAGCAAAGTAAAGCTAAGCAAAAGCACAGTATATGAGAAATGCATATAATACCTATCTATATCTAGAAATATTACACACACACACACACAGGTGCGCCAATATACCACCAACCTTAAATTGTGGCTCTCCTCTGAAAAGTAACTTTGTAAAGCTGGCATCTTCTTACTCAATAGATCTGCTGCCTTTGGCTTTCTCATTTAAATAGCCTGCATTCTGTCGCATGATGCTCTTTGGGATGCCTCTGACTGGGAATGCTCCAGCCTCCGGCCCATGAGAAACTTAGATGCAAAGGTACTCAAGGCACAGCAGAGAGGCTGTTGGGACCCTATGGTGCAGGATCTTCAAAGGGAGAGGAAAGGCAGCAGAGAGAGAGGGATTCAAGGGCCAGTCTCTCAGCCCCAGTTTAGAAGTAGTAGAAGCATGTCTGGGGGTGCCTAGGGGACTTGGATGCCTGATCCCCATTATTTTTAATAGGAATTGGGCATCCAAATTAATAGGAATTTTCAAAATCCTAGGTGGCTTTAAAAATCTCAGCCAGGGGGCTTAAGTGACTTGACCAAAGTCAGATAGGAAGCCTGCGGCAGAGCCAGGACTAGAATCCACACCTTCCAGCACCCCAGCCCAGGGTTTGGCCACAATACGATACTGGGCCTACATACACAGGCGCATCAGGGAGAGACTGCTATAGTCATAACTCTGATTTTCCCACTGGGATGTTGTTATAAAATGTAATGTTTGTTTAAATCAATTTTAGTACATGTCCTTGTGCTGACGGACAGGTGCAGAGCACAGGGTTGAGGGCACATGCTCAGGAAAGGACAGGAGAGAGTTAATTCGAGGTTTCTGTGCCTTTTAGATGAGATGTGAGATTTACTAATGGAAGGAGATGTGTGGTAATGAGATCCCTAGTGGACTGCAGCTAGATCCAAAGCATTTGATGAAGCTTGACAGGCTTCATGTTTCTCAGTGAGAGGTACACGGACTGGGTGTTGAGCGGTGTGTATGTTCGGGAGGATCTGTGAACCTTAGAGCCAAACACAGTACAGCCATGAACAGAGTAAGCAGACCTACCACCCTTCCCCGGGTCACAGGATCCACGCCTGTGGGGAACGGGGAAGTCATTCAAAACCAAAGCATGAATGGCTCATTCCTGGAGTAGTGTGAGGAGGTACCGAACTCCACTGCTGCTCTATGGGCATTAGTGAGAGAATCCAAACACCAGTAGGGCTGGGACGACAGCACCATGGCCGTGACTAGGACTCCCGCCGCCCCACTGGGCTGCTTCGTCTGTATGTTTCCAGATCCTCTTGAACAGGAAGATTTTCCATACCACTGGCTTCTCCATCCCGAGTCCTGTAGTAGCCGCATGAAGCAGATAGCTTTTCCAGGATCAGGAGAGGAGGGCAGTGCTAAGACGGATGAGAGGTGTGTTCAGTTTGGGGCCTGTCACCCGTAGAAGTGTCTCTTGAGAGCCAAAATCCCCAGCCTTCATGTGAACACCCTCTGGTGGGAGCTCTTGTGAAGAAGTAAATGGATGCTCCCTGCCTATCCCAGGCTGAGCTTGTGCACCAAACATCTTTGGTGTAGCTAACTTCTCTCTCCCTTATGTAAACAAATACATTATCCGGCTTCTTCATCCAAGCAGGCCTGCCCTTGGATAAGGGGCTGTTTGGAAGCCGTGGTGGTTTACTTTAAACCTGCCCTCACCGTCAGTTGTCCCTCAGACAAGTCAGCCGGGAGGCTCCGACAGTACCATTCCCATGGGGCCCAAGGGGTCACTAGGCGAGGTGATTGACTGGAAGGGCACAGAAGTGAAAACTCCACAAAGAAATGCGATTGCCATTAACAGCAGACGATCAAGCTGTGCTCGAGCATTACGCTGCAGGCTTTAACTGGCCTAATGCCAAGTCTGCATGCTCTCTGCAGGCTTTCCTGACTAAAATGAGGGTGGCTGTTCGGCATCAAGGGTACCTTGTACCTGCTTCTCCAGAAGCTCCCTCAGAAGTCAAAAATGTAGTGGTCAAGGTTTCATTGAGGTAAGAGATAGAACCATGATTCCTTCCGAGTCTCTGGAAGGCTGCCTCCATCCTCAGAAGGTCCATGTGGCTCAACACCAACACCTCCTCCCTTGCCAGCTAGCCTCCAGATCCCCCCATTCTGGGCAGCTGTTTTTATTCTGCTAAGACTGTAGCGTGTAGAATGGTATCGACTCCTGCCCAGCTGATGGTCAGCTTTTATCCACTGCTGATGCTGCTCCTGTTGGAGTCAGTGGCAAAACTCCCATTGACTCCAGTGCCCTAGGAAGGAACATTAGCACCTCCACAGCGGTGTCCTCTCCTCAGAACAAAACAAGGGCATCCCGGATACACCCCGGGGGGGGGGGAGAACGATGACACTCCATTCCATGTTAAGGAAAAGATGAAGGATTCGTAACAAGCTGTGGTTCCCCCTTTCTCACACTCAGAGGGACCCTGAATGGCACACTTGCTGTTGTGACAAGTGTACTGCGAAGAGACAAGCAAGGAAGCTCGCTTCTGTGGAAACTGGAGGAGGGGCGAGCAAGCCGCACCTCTCAGAAATGCCAGTGCGGCTGATTGTGATTCCTGAATCTATCTTTTGTAGTGGGACCCATCACTGTAGTAGCCAAATGGATGCACCATGGGGCAAGCCAAGGGAATCATTGTTTAAAGAGTGAGGGCCTGATCTCTCTTACATTGGTTTTATACTGGTAGCTGGCATAGCTTGCAATGGACTTACTCCTGATTTATACCAATGCAAACAACAGCAAAGTCAGATTCCAAGGCTTCACTTGGAGCAATGTCCACTGCAAGAACAGGCCCGGCTGACACAAATTTTACAAAGTGGTCCAGGGTGGGGCTGAACTACAGAAGATAATGCTGGGTGGGGAGGAGGGGAAAGTGCAGCCAGAAGCACTGGCATAATCTTGCATAACATTAAGACTGCTTGAGCCACGAGGATTACTGCACAATGACTTTTCAGCGTCTCTAATCATAATCTCACACATCAAGCCCTCTGTTGCAGGGATGCCTCTTGCTGCCCTGCGTTTGTTACAAGAGAAGCGTTCTTGTTCTTTGGTCAATGTTTAATGGCAGGCCCAAGGGCGGACCCAGTGCTTTCCATACATTTGCAGAGACCTTCTGGAGAATGGGCCTCGATCAGAAACCTTAGGACTTCTATCCGAGGGATTGTAACAGATCAATAAGGAATTGTTGGCCATGGACTGGTACTCACCAGCACCTGCAAAGCTGTTGCTGATGCATCAGGGCAGCACTGGGGGGATCTTGGGGGGGCTATAGACACCCCAAAACTTGCCGTAGCCAACCCTTCCAATGCAAAGGTCAAACGCTATGTAGAAGGAAGGGTGGCATGGTATGGCATTGCCACCCTTACCTCTCCGCTGCTACTGGCAGCAATGCTGCCTGAAGCTAGGTGGTGGGAGAGCAGCCGCTGCTGGCTGGGTGCCCAGCTCTGAAGGCAGCGTCTCTGCCAGAAGCAGTGCAGAAGTAAGCCCGGGCGTGGGGCAGGGAGCACAAAAACAGGTCCTGGCCCGTGTCCCCACCCACCAGGGCATGCTGCCAAGGGCAGGTGGAGGGTCTGGGCCTCCTCATAGCAGTCCAGGCTCCTGGGCCCCACACCTGCATTCGCTGATTCCTGAAGGCTCTGCCAGCCCCCGAGATGGGTCCCCATGCCCGGGCAGCTCTTACCGGCTGTGAGCAGCAGCCGAAGAATGGCAGGGAGCTGAGGAGCAGCTTCAGGGCCCTGGGCACCACCACCAGCAACATGAGGAAGAGACACGGAAGCGCTGCAGCTGCCCGCACCATGGCGCCAGCCAGCGCAGCAGCTGTTCCACACTGCCCAGGCATAGTGCAGCTCTGCCCCTCCTCCCAATTTTCTGTCTAGCCCATCTCAGCCCCCCAGAAGAGACTGGCTCCACCCCTGTGGGCATAGACCCATTTCCTTCACTGTTGGGGAGATGTGCAGTTTGTGAAACTAGATTTAACATGAAGGACCAAATGACAAACAGGGCTGTGTGTGTGTGTTTCATAGAACCATAGAATATCAGGGTTGGAAGGGACCTCAGGAGGTCATCTAGTCCAACCCCTGCCTCAAAGCAGGACCAATCCCCAATTTTTGCCCCATATCCCTAAATGGCCCCCTCAAGGATTGAACTCACAACCCTGGGTTTAGCAGGCCAAAGCTCAAACCACTGCGCTATCCCCCCCGTTTTTGGTTTGTTTTCCATTTTGTTCCTAGAAGAGTACAGTCCTTGGTAGCATCTTTGGAGTAAATGCAGACACTGGGTTGGGGCAGGGAAGGGGAGTTTGGAGACCTGCCCCCAGCCGACAAGTTTGTTACTGTTTGTTGAGTAAAATGAAGAACAAGGAGATGAGAGGAGTCCAAGATGGGACACCATTGGGTCTCTGCAGATGTTCTTGTGGGAGATGAGACCAATGAGGCCCAAAACCCATAATGCTGGGTGGAGGGAGGGAGAGAGAGAGAACGAACAACCTCTTACCCAGAAGTCTCTCATTTCAGCTCCCATCCCAAATTTAAATGCATGTATAACTTGAAGCACATGAGGCCTGATCCAGAGCCCAGTGGAGTCACTGGGAATCTTTCCATGGACTTCAGTGGGCTTTCGATCAGGGCCACATGTAGTCCAACTACTCACTTGGTTAAATTTATACACACACTTAAGCAGTTTTCTGGGTTAGGCCTTTATTAAATCTCCCATCCAGCACCCTCCTGTCCTCTAGGAACTTGGGGACCAAACGCTTTATGGTTTGAACTTAATCCCACATTTGTTTAAAGAACTTCCCCTGAGGACCCTTTCAGAGGCCCATCAGTCATTCTGGTTGTTATGTATTACATTGGCAATGTCCTGACAGTGCATGAATTCAATCTGCTCAAGTTGCTTACGCAGCCCCTGCCATGTTCAGTCACCTTAACAATATCTTCTGTTTGCAAACGTGAACTTTTTCAGTATTTTCTCTCGTGTCAGTTCTTGATTCTTAGGCGTAAGAATGCAACTCAAAGCTGTTGTCTTTGTAGTGAGCACGCTCCTTGAGCCCAGTGCACAATCCAGCAGGTGAACTCATCATCACTATAGTAAAGTGCTTGTGACTTCGCAGCACTATTCTGTCACCTTGCTTGCCCTAACATGGCAGGACAATTTGCCAAGCAAGGCCCAAGTCAATGGGTACAGCAGTGGCTGAATCTG
Source organism: Lepidochelys kempii (assembly GCF_965140285.1). Classification (NCBI taxonomy): domain Eukaryota; kingdom Metazoa; phylum Chordata; order Testudines; family Cheloniidae; genus Lepidochelys; species Lepidochelys kempii. The sequence goes on along the minus strand of NC_136394.1, from coordinate 16,294,915 downwards.
GCCCTGAATCAGTGCCACTGCCAAAGCAGTACAAGCAACCTGCGTTTGGTGGGGAGGGGTTGCTTATAAATTCCACTAACAATGGGCGATCCCAAACCTTTATGGAATTTATGGCACGAAGAGGAAAAATACACTCTGAGTTCTAGATTAGTCACACACATATATTTACATACGTGCACACTGGACGTGCTACACATAAATGACACAGGTGGGGAACCCGGTGTGTGTTTGTCTGTGCATCTGTCTAGTAAAAACAATGTAATGCTCTGAATGAAGGTCTAGCGTTATTTTAATACATTGTAAACCAATTGGTAAAACCTTCTGTCTAAGGTGTGAACCACCAGATCACGTGACATCACATGTTGCAAAATAAATATATATTTATTCCTTCACTGGGAGATGACACTGGCTCCTTTTTGGCCCCCTCCACTCAGAGCTAACTTCAGAAAGGGAAGGGTTACTTTTCTTGCACATACGTGTATACCGTGAGCCCCAATGGCCAAAGTATTCCATGAATTAGAAAACCCAGAGGTAAGAGCTCTCAATGCACTGATCCTGCCCAGAATCTGAGAACTTCAGAGCAACTGTTTGTGCTGAGCACTTGGACTCAAATCCACAATCCAAGCCTGGATAAACTCAGGGGAAGGAGAAAACGAATGGAGCCAGCACGCAGAATAAAAGAGTTTGTCAAATCATTGTTCTCGTTGCCAGCCCCGTGACTGTTTAAATCCACCCATTCATCTCCTCGCCCGCCACTATCTGACACGACCAGCCAGCCAGCATTTGGGTTTGTTTTTTTTTAAGATGAATCATCACCCCTCTCAGAACCAATTTCTCGGAGGGTACATTTTAAACCTGTTGCTGATGCAATGCTTTGAACCACAACAAACAAAAAAGCCCCACATTGGGTTGCCAAGCAGCTACAGAAAACAAAATGACAGGGCCCGTGTCGAGTTCTGAGGCGTGGTTCAGCTGTGCCTGGAGCAGCCTGGGCTGGCATTTCACACTCGTTTTGTGCCTTTCGGTGCCCAGAGCCCTACGGCAGAAGGGCGTGAAGTCCCTTCTCTAACCACTGCAGGCAAGGGCGGTGTGATTTTGATTGAAGCTCTTCTGGTCTGCTGAGGTTTGGGGAGCGAATGCCCTGTGTGGGGAGTATGTTCTGAAATACGTCTGCACAATCGCCTGAAGGATGATTATGGTGTGGCACAAAGGGACCGAGTGGTGGGGGCAAGGGGCATGAGCAGGAGCAAGGTATAATTGGGGGCCCAGGGTGAAGACATGGGGCTAGGCAGGGGCCCCTTGAACAGCACTGCGATCCCCCAGGAAGAAGTTGTCTTGGTATAACCCCAGGGTCACCCAGGATGGAGTTGGGGGGGGGAGGGGGAAGGGTCACATCTCTGTGGTGCCACCCAAGTGGGCCATAGCCAACCCCACAATTCGAACCGGGGGAGGGGCAACCCGCAATGGCAATATTGTGGGGCTGCTATGTTTCAGCCCCCGCATGTCATGCCCTCTAAAATGTGCGCATGTGGGCGGGAAGACACACAAGAGAGGGACCAGGAGGGGCTTGAGTGGCCAGCACAATGCCCAGGTAGAAGCCCCCCTTCACCTGCCGAATCTCAGTAGTTCCTTTGCAAGTCGCTCCTTATGCAGATCACCCTCCGCCACTCCATTAGAAGCAAGCGTCTAACTCCACACCTTGGGGTCCAACCCTACCCTGGGACAGGTTCCACCTGTTATTACAATCATTGTAATAATAATCCACTGCATTTATATGGGATTTCATAGCCTTTAGGATCCCAAAACACGTCACATACTGGAGAAGGATCACTTTCTCCACCACCTAACTGCAGCCACTTCTGGGGTGAAATGCAACAAGCCATTTTATCCCTACAGCTAAGTGCCAGCAGCCTTAGCGGCTAGACACTGATTCTAACACTGGTTGTTCTATTTTCCGTTCTGGAACAGGGGAGAAGAAGGAAAACTTGAATTTAAGCAGATGTAGGACGCAATGCTCCCTTCGGCAACACACGGGGGAGCGAATACACAGTTAGCACACTGAAAAGGGGCCACGTGGGCATGGCAAGAGAACAGCTATGTGACACGCTAACCCCCTCAGCACAGAGGCTCCAGCAGGCCCAGCTAGAAACGATCTGCCTTTGGAGCGGTGTGTGAATTCGGGGCATAGCCAGCTGGACAGAGCACTGCCACGCATAGCTGCGTACTCCCCATGGAGAACACTATATGCAAAATACATTAACTTATGCTCTGTGGCCTGCACTTCTGGCAATCAGCGGTGGCTTGGCTTGTGAGCCAGGCCGCCGATGCTGAAGCTCCATATGCTAGGCCAAGATCCATGGGATGTGCCCCAGAGTTTCCTGTGTTTCTGGACATCCTAAGCACCATCAGTACAGCAGCAGGCCCTTCCCTTGGGGGGAAATGGTGGGGTATTTTTCATAGTTGCTTGCATGTCAATGACTACCCCATCCACTCAGAAGGGGGCGAGATGGTGCCCAGCGGAGCCCTAGAGACAGCTTTTGTTCGCTACAGCCATAACATATTGTTCCTTACAAAACACCTGTTCTCTATCCCTTCTAAAGTAACAGAACAGACGCTTTATTTATGGCGTGCCTTATGAGTTGGAGTTGCACCAAACTTATATATGGTTTTCTGCAAATTACAGCATGAATATTAAACCTGAATTCTGAGTCATGCTTTAGCAATACAGCTCTATACTTATTGAAAGCACTAAAAATGAAATGTGGTAACCCTGTAAATTCAGGCTCCAAAACATGCTTCCAATTTAGATTTAATAACATATGTATTGCATATTAATCAAATACAAACTGATTGTTAAAAACATATTTTCAGGTTTAGCAGGTAGGTCACAGATACGTGCGGACGTATTACAGAGTCAGAAATTATGCCTTTAATCATCTAAATCTTATAATCTAAATCTGGTTTAGAGAATCTGCTGGAATGCATTTAATTTTTGCATTATTAAATCTAAACTAAAGGCATGTTTGGGCTTCTTAATTTAAAGAGTTTGTTAAAATTCCCAGGCTGAAGCAGAAATCCCTCTGCTCCGCAAAGGCGGTTGGAGTTGAGGGCTTCTCTGGGAGGAGGCAAACGCTGGGCAGTCAGAGAGGCACAAAACAGCCGGCGACAAGACCATGTGTGGAAAAGCGTTTGCGTTATTGGCATGAAGCGGACCATGTAAGAAATAAGCGGCTGAGGTCAGCCGCTGAAATGCTGCAGTGGGGTGAGAGTAAAGTGAGCCCCCACCCACCCTGTAATGCGACTCTCTTTGATGCTCATTTCACTTAACATTTTTTTTCTTAATGGTAAAACGTGCTGTTTTCTAAGTGATGTCTGACAGGCCTCCAGAATTGTGTTGATCACTTGACTTGATTAATTTCAATCAGCAGTCCCATTCCCTCCCCCCACCCTTTCTTTCTTTGGCCAAGTACAGTGTGACACTCATATGCCCTTTCCAAAATATCGAAGAGCTATTTGCACACGTGAAGTGGACACCTCTGTCTCCCCTACAGAACAGCCAGGCTGATTTTTTCCATTGACATTTAGGCCTTATCCTTAAAATAATACTGGAATGAACTAGCCAGTTTGTCCATGTACCTCCTGCTAGATGGAATCACAACTGTGTGTGGAATCCACTGTATGTCCCAAACCCCATAATTCTAACAGACCCCACAGATTCTCCTTTAGCTCAAGTGGTTAGTCTTTTGCTTTAGTAGCAGGAGGGTGAGTATTTTATTGCCAGTATTACTGCAAAATTCCCAGTGGCTGGGCCATGTAGTAGAAAGTAGGCCACTAATTTTATATAACACCTTTTGTCAGAGGGGCTTGAAGAACTTTACAAAGAATTAAGCCTCATTGGAGGAGTAGGCAGAACATTTTAGAGAGACAAAGTGAGAATGGAGAGGAGTAACACTGGGTGGGAAATGGTCTCCCAACCCATGAAAATCTGAGATTTCGAAAAGCGTGACAGAACAGAGACCTTCCAAAAGTTTTCACAAAAAATGAGAGGAAGACTCCTCCCCAAAATTGCCCAGTGGTTAGGGTACTCATCGGGGATGTCAGAGACCCAGTTTCCACATCCCTGATCTCCTACGGGGATACCTGACCACCAGGCTCTTCGCCATCCTCTCTCTCGCTAACAAGAAGAAACCTTCCCCATTAAACTTTCACTAAAACTGAGATGTTCCCACAGAAAGCTTCAGTTCTGACAAAAGAACAATTTGGCAAAAAATTCCTGACCAGCTCTCCCCAGGAATGCAAGCTCCCAGGCTCTTGCTCTCATCACTACAACAGTCCCTCACTCCCATGTATTTGAAAAACTCATTCAGTACATAGAAACATTGCTCGAGAGAGAGATTCTCAAAGAAGAGCTCAAGCTAAGGGGGCAGGGTTCAGACTCTGGGCCAGATTCTCCAGTCCATGCAGTGCAAAGTGACCTTAAAGCATCCAGAGGAAGTGGGTGGGAAATTCCCCCTGCACAGGAGAACTCTCTGCCATGGGAAGCTGACACACGCAGCTCAGCTGCCTCCTGCACCCACTGCCCTGCCCCCAGCTCCAGGAAAATTGCATATGCCAGATAAGAGCCCTGGGTAAGATCTCCTTGAAAAAGGGGCCCTGTATATTTTAGGAATTAAAAGTAAACAGATTATTATTTTTGCCAGGAACATTTAAAGAGAGTTTTACCAGATCCTGTCTCACCATATTAAATATATTCTCTAAGTTATCAATGAAAGTCTTTCCACTGGATCACTTACAGCAGGCGCAAAATAATAACAATATCTTGTTATACAGCACTTTCCAGCCATAGATCTCAAAGTGCTTAACAGAGGAGAATCAATATCCCCATTTTACAGATGGGAAAAATGCAAAAGATAATGAGATGCTGTGTTGCACTTTGGAGATAAAAACATAAGAATGGCCATGCTGGGTTAGACCAATGGTACAACTAGCCCAATATCCTATCTCCCAACAGTGGCCAATGGCAGATGCTTCAAAGGAAATAAACAGAAGGCGGCAATTATCAAGTCAATCATTCCGTGTCATTCAGTGCCAGCTTCTGGCAGTCAGAGGCTTAGAGACACCCAGAGCATGGGGTGGCATCCCTGACCATGTTGGCTAATAGCCATTGATGGACCTATCCTCCGTGAATTTATCTAGTCTTCTTTGAACCCTGTTGTAGTCTTGGCCTTCACAAGATACACTGATAAATTGGGTTGACTGTGGGTTGTGTGAAGAAATACTTCCTTTTGTTTGTTTTAAACCTGCTGCCTATTAATTTCATTGGGTGACCCCTAGTTCTTGTGTTATGAGAAGAAATAAATAATGCTTGCTTATTCACTTTCTCCACACCAGTCAACATTTTATAAACCTCTATCATATCCCCCCCACCTCCTACCCCCATCATCTCTTTTCCAAGCTGAAAAGTCCCAGTCTTATTAATCTCATATGGAAGCTGTTCCATATCCTTCATCATTTTTTGTTTCCCTTTTCTGTACCTTTTCCATTTCTAATAGAGCTTTTCTGAGATGGGGCAACCATAACTGCATGCAGTATTCAAGGTATGGGCTTACCATGGATTTCTGTAGTGGCATTATGATATTTACAACCTTATTATCGATCCCTTTCCTATTGGTTCCTAACATTCTGTTAGATTCTTGACTGCTGCTACAGACTAAGCAGATATTTTCAGAGAACTAGCCACAATGACCACAAGATCTCTCTTTTGAATAGAGACAGCTAATTTAGACCCCATCATTTTGTATGGTAGTTGCGAATATGTTTTACATTACTTTAAATGTATCAAGATTGAATTTCATCTGCCATTTTGTTGCCCAGTCACCCAGTTTTGTGAGATCCCTCTGTAACTCTTTGCTTTGGACTTATCTATCTTGAGTAATTTTGTATCATCTGCAAACTTTGCCACCTCACTGTTTACCCTTTTTTCCAGATCATTTATGAATATGTTGAACAGCACCAGTCCCAGTAAAGATCCCTGGGGGAGATTGCTATTTACCTCTCTCCATTCTGAAAACTAACCATTTATTCCTACCCTTTGTTTCCTGTCTTTTAACCAGTTACTGATCCATGAGAGGGCATTCCCACTTATCCCATGACTGCTTACTTTGCTTAAGAGCCTTTGGTGTGGGACCTTGTCAAAGGCTTTCTGAAAGTCCAAGTACACTATAATCACTGGATCAGTCTTGTCCACTTATTTGTTGACCTCCTCAGAGAATTCTAATAGATTGGTGAAGCATGATTTCCCTTTACAAAAGCCACATTGACTCTTCCCCAACAAAATTGTTCATCTATATATCTGATAATTCTGTTCTTCACTATAGTTTCAACCAACATGCCTGGTACTGAAGTTAGATTTACCAGCCTGTAATTCCTAGGATTGCCTCTGAAGCCTTTTTTACAAATTGGGTCTGAGTGCACCAGATCTGAATGCACGTTTGGATCCAGATCTGAATCAGAACTCTCCCAAAGTTCAGTGGGAGGGATCTAAGGTTCTGATACAAGCCCTTCTGTCGTTTTAACCCACCACGTCCAGGTTCTCCCCTTCTCCAGGCCAGGATACTACTCTGGAGGGAAGATGCCCTTTCTCTGGAAGCATCTCTCTTTTTAGCATGCTCTGCTGGTATCTGGGCCACAGGTGCTGGAGCTCACAAAGGAGGGGTGTCAAAGCATAGTCACCGAATGGCTGTTCACGCAGCGAAACTAAGCAAGTAACAATATGCACACAGAGCATCAGGTGGCGTCCTGCTCCCAACTGAAGACTCAAAGTTGTCATCTTCTACAAGCAGCCTTCCCTGGGGCTGGGTGAGGAGTGGGAAATATCCACAGCTCTGCACAACCGCCAGTGGAAATTTGCCAGCCTTCTGTCTCACTGTAACTGAGAGGGGGGAAGTACCACATATAAATTCACACCATCAGTCACATGGGAGGGGAAAGAAAAAAAGTGCAGTCAGCTCCTTGATTTACGAGCCCTCCTGAGCTGCAGTGCAGAAATAATCAAGCCCCCCCACACACACACACACAGATGCAATGGAGGGAAATGTGATCCCATTTGCAGCTTTCTTCCTTTATCACGTTCACTGTCCATCGAGGAGCCAGCCGCCTGCAGGGAGGGCTAGGCACAGTGAAGACACAGTCTCTTGGCTAGCACTAATATTTACTTGGTACCTTTATTTTTTTCTTTCTCAGCACCTTAGAAATCTTTCCAGGTCAGGTTCCAGTTAAATCAGCATCAATCCAGAGTCTCCCCAACCCAGCCAATGGAGTTACTCTGATTTTACATGCTTTAAACAGAGATCAGAATGTGTCCCCCAAGTGACTAAGCTACACCGCTGACCACCTGACACTCCCTCCTTCCCCAGCACCCTTTCCTCCTTAGACCACACTTCTTCTGGGAGGGCCGTGGGCCAAGATGTTCAAAAGGACCCTATAAATCAGGTCTCTTGAAGGTCTTCTCAAGTTGGACACCCACTAACTGAGGCACCCCGAATTACGGGGCACTTTTTAAAACCTTGGATGTGGCATTGAGTCCCTCCTGCCCCCAGAGCTGGGGAGATAGGTGAACAATACCTTTGAAACAATTTCAATCACTGAAGGGACATGACCAGTGATAATAAGCTCTTGTCAATCAAGCTGCTTTTGGTCACACTCCCACCTGCTTCCTTACGCTAATCTGATGTTTACTGAGATTGTAAAATATTAACACCTCTTCCTGCCTGTCTGGAAAACACCTGACACCATGCTGGTATTTGTATTTGGTAGCACATTTGACAATGCCGGGGCAGAGAGATTAAATGACTTGCCCAAGATTACACAACAAGACACTGGGGAGTGAGGGATGAAGTGTAGGTCTCCTGACACCCAGTCCTGTGCTCTAACCACAAGACCACACTGCCTCTCCGGGTTGGGCAGAACAGATTGGCCCTTTTCTAGAAACAAATCCAAAAGGAAACTTTTGGCAAGCTTGAAATCTACCTAAGGACTGGTACAGTCTCCCATCGTTGTATCTGAGGCCTCACAAGCATTAGTTAACACAACACCCCTGTGAACTAGGGACATGTTAACCCAATTTCATGAACAAGAAACTGAGACTGGCCCAATGCCATAAAGTGTAGAGCAAAGAACCCAGATCTCCTGACTCCCAGCCCAGTGCCTTAACCACAAGACTATTCTTCCTTTCTCAAATGCTAAGATAACTTTGTCCTTCCAATTTTCCCTGTTTCTGTGTGTCTCTCCCCCAACCCTTCTTTGCAGCATTCTGGCCAGGATGAAAACTGGAGGAGCTAAACTCCCACAAGAAAGAATGTCTCTGAGGTAAATCCCATTGGCTGGGAGCATGATTGCTCAGCAATCTCTCCAGAAAACCTGTTCTCATGCAGTCTCCAGGCAGATTGTGCAGACTCAGGGAGATTAATATAAAGTGGAGATAAGCATCTAAAAATCAAATCCAGCTCAAAGAAACCCCCAGAATTCCAAAGTCCCTTAAAAATTCTCCTAGCACTAGTTCTTCTTTCCATTATGCCGCTCCTCTATCACATTTCCACCATGTCTCATATGTAACCTCTTTCCCATTAATTTCTATGGTGGGGGGAAGGTGGGGGGTTGGCCTGCAACTTCATCTATTTAAAAGTTTTTCACTTGTAATGATTCCTTCTTCTTTCGGGCACATCACGTGACCAAGCTCAGCAAACATCTTTTGAACAGCGCTCTCATTCTTGAAGGGTTATGTGTTTAAGGGGATTACTTGGGTTGGTTCCAGTACAGATGGTTTTTCTGCAGTCCCTCTGTGCCTTTCACATAACTGACTCTGTTACAGCCTAAGGTAATTAAAAGTGGCCTCAGACACAGACATTCAGTAGCATTCCTTTCGGGAGTGTCATCTAGTGGTTACAGCAAGGCACGGGCTGTTAGGACTCTGGAGTTCTATTTTGCAGCTCTGCCACGAACTCACAGTGCTACCTTAAGCAAGTTACTTAGGGCAAAATTTTCAAAGAATAAGTGACTTAGGAACCTAAGTCCCATTTTTAAAAGTGATTTAGGCATATAGCTCCCTAAATACCTTTGAGGATCTGGGCCCAACTTCCACTGAAACCAATGGGAGTTAGGTACCTATATACCTTAGAGCAGTGTTTCCCACCCTTTTTGATACCAGGGACTGGCTTGCTGCCTTTCCAAACCATGTCAGGGAGATCTCAGGGACTGGCGCAGGTCCACGGACCAGTCATTGAGAAACACTGCCTTAGAGGATCTGGGCCTTAGGAATCTAAGTCCCATTGACTTTCCATGAGGCTTGGGGGGGTGGGTCTATATAGGGGAAAGGCCTGGAGTAGCTAGTGCAGAATAGCTACAAGCACAGTAGCTACTCCACACTAGCTTCCCACGTGGAGAAGTCCGTAGGCTCCTAAACGGCAGGTTTTCAGAGGTGTTTAGCCACCTAAAGATGCACGTAGGCACCAAGAGGGACCTTCAGAAGTGCCTAGGTGCCTCGTTGCCATGGAGTTCGAGGCCATTTGAAACCCATCAGAGCAGCCAAGCTCAACACCTCTGAAAATCCAGCACGATGTCTCGCACCTTGGGCACAAAAAAACTGAAGCTCCCATAAGCAGAGGCCACTGGGGAAAATTTCAGCCACAGCTTCTTGTTGCCTCTGTCTACCCATCTGTGAAGGGGGCTCGGTGTTCTTCCCCTCCCTCCCAGAGACACTAGGAGAACGATTCAGTGTTTGTGAGGCAGCTGCAAACTCTGCCAGGGCTGGGAGAGGGGAAGAGAACTGGCCTCAGTATCAAATGGCTCCTTTGCACTTGGAGGAGGTGGCTGGAGTTTCCCCACAGAGATGCAATTCCTCCTTAGTGACTGACTGCCGGGCGGATACACAAGCAATTGATCTGATCCATTATTTTCTCTACTGCCAATTAATTCTACTTTACATTTACATTCCATCCCTTACAGGATAAAACGCATAGCCCATGTGGCGAAACTGGGCTGTCTCTCTGCATGGGCATGGCTAAGTAAAGAGGCAGGAGGTCCATGTTCGGACAGGGCCGAACCCTTCTAGTTTTGGTTCCTCTGAGGAAGGTCTCTACAATAGGAGGAGTGTGTGAGAGCTGTGTACCAGCCCAAGGAGCGCTGTCGCTCGCTCTGTAATAGATACCGTACCACACAATGTTTCTGCAGGGGGCATAAGCTGGGGTATGGAGGAGGAACAATGAACCAGGCCAGTGGCTGCAAGATGACGTATTTGTGCCTTTCCGTGACACCTGTTGTTATGAAGCTCAACTGCGCTTTAGAAAAAGAGTCCAAAGCTCACTCCAATTAGATCTCATGCAATCCAAACCCCCCACTCTCTACCTTCCAGAGCTTTTGTACTGCACTTTCAGTGCAATTACATGCTAAATATCTGTCTGTCAATAGGCTGGATCCCCTCAATTTGTATGACACGCTTTAACGCAGGCCCAGCCAAGCCTAATGGAATGACAGCTATGCCCTAAAACCATAGACTGAGTGCTGCTGGGAGAGTTTTCGCTGGTTTGCTTGGGGGGAATTTGGAAGGGGGGGAGAGAGGAAAGCAAAACAAATGCAACCAATTAGCAGCCAAGCTGGGAGCTCAGATCTCTCAAAGAGCAAAGTGGCAGCAGGGGGTAGTGTTGTTTTTGTTACTGAATCTCAGCTCTTTAAAGAAATTAAATGTGAGACACTAAATCATCCGTGTAACTTTATTTTGCTCTTATCACGCGAGACCTTTTCAGACACCAGATATATAGATGATATTAAATATCAAGACCCGGGGCCATACTCTCAGCAGGTGTAAATCAGCACAGCTCCCACTGAAGTTAATGGAGTGATGCTGGTTTAAACCCACTGGGGATCTGCCCTCGCAGTGCTTCCATTGATTCCAAGTCAAAGGATGGCCAGTTGGTTCTATATTATGGGTGTTTTAGTCATGCACACGAATGAAGAGCCAATTGTATTGGTTTGTTTTAAAAGAAGTCCCCAGACTAACCTCCCACATTATCAATGACTTTGTCTCCGAGCTCATTTTGTCTTCATGTCCAAAACAGCTGGTAAGGTCCTTAGATGTGACCAAATCTATCATTCTCCCTTAGGAAATGAAGAAAAAAGGGCGAGAGAGAATTGCTTAACAAGGAGAGAAAATTCTATTTCTTCCCCAAAAAGGGGCTGGGAGAGGGGGAAGGCAAAACATAACCCAACTGCACATTGTAAGAAAAAGAACAAAAACCAACCAGCAAGACAGAGCGTTCAGAATAATGATTTTTCAGCCAGCAGCCAGACAGCCATCTAATCCCACATGAATAGAGACATCAGCTGGACAGCACTCGTCTATGTGCTCACTGATGCCGATCACAGCTAGATGGGTATCGTGCAGTCCAATAAACATGCTCAGACCAATGCTTCATTTTAACTTATTTCATGGTGCACTTTGCCTCCCATCCCCCTCCCTCAATTTCTCAAATGTAATCTGAAATTGGTAATAATGATGCAGAAAAGGCAGACGTGTTCAATAAACATTTCTGTTTGGTATTTGGAAAGAAGTAGGATGACATACTCATCACAGGAGGAGGAGGAAGCATGTTCCAATTCACTAGTAACTGAAGAGGATGTTATACAACATCTAGTAGGGATAAACATTTTTAAATCATCAGGCCTGGATAATTTGCAACTAAGAGCCCTAAAGGAGTTGGTTGAGGAGGATTCTGGACTGCTGATCTTAATTTTTTATAAATCTTGGAATACCAGTGAAGTTCCAGAAGACGTGTTGTGCCAATTTTCAAAAGTGGCCAGCAGGATGACCCAGTTGACAATGGGCTGGTTAACCTGACATCAATCCAGGCAGCATAATGGGAAAACAGATTTCAACAGATAAAGAATTAAAGGCTAGAAAATATAAATTAAATGCCAGTCAACATGGTGCTCTGGGAAAATAGGTCCGGTCAGACAAACCTGATTTCATTCTTTGTTGAGATAATGAGTTTGGTTAATAAAGATAACTGTGTAGATGTAATATACTTAGACTTTTATAAGGCATTTCACATAGTACCACACAGCATTCTGATTAAAAACTAAGCAGTATAAAATATCAGTGTAGCACACATTCAGTGGATTGAGAATTAGCTAACTGACAGATCTCAAAAAGTAGTCATCACTGGGGAACCATCATCGAAGGGGGGTGTTTCTAGTGGGGTACTGATACCAGGCCTGATACCATTCAACGTTTGCATGAATGAGGTGACTGTAAATAAAACATCACGGCTGATAAAATTTGTGGCTGAAACAAAGATTGGTGGAGTAGTAATTAACGACTAGCGCAGGGCAGTCATATAGAGCGAAATGCATCACTTGGCAATCTGGGCCCACTCAAACAAAGGGCATTTTTATACAGCCAAATGCAAAGTTATACCTCAAGGATACTCACTACTCAAGGAACAAGGAACACAGGCTATGGCTACTGAATGGAGGACTGTACCCTGGAAAACAGGATTTAGGAATCAGTGGACACGCAACTGAACATGAGCTCCCAGTGTGATGCTGTGACAAAAGGGCTGATGCGGTCCTTGAATGTATAACAGGGGAATCATGAGTAGGGTAGGGAAGTGATTTTCCCCTCTGTATATGGCACTGGTGAGACTGATACTAGAATATTGTGTCCAGTTCTGGTGTCCACATTTTTTAAAGAATTTTTAAAAGGATGTTAAAAACTTGGAGAGGGTGCAGAAAAAAGCCACAGAAATGACTCAAGGGCTTTAGAAAATGCCTTAACAGCAGGAGACAAAGAGCTCGATCTGTTTAGTGTATCCACAAGAAGACTGAAAGGTGACTCTATAAATACCTTCACAGGGAGAGAATACCAATACTGAAGAGCTTTTTAATCTAGTGGAGAAAGGCATAACAAGAACCAGTGTCTAGACGCTGAAGCCAGACAAATTCAAGTGAGAAATGAGGCACACATTTTTGACAGTGAAGATGATTAACAATTGGAACAAACAAGCAACAGAAGCGGTGGATTCTCCCTCTGTTTATGTCTTCAAATCAAGGTGAGACACCCTTCTAGGAGATCTTGCGTAAGTCAAACACCAGTTATTGGGCTCAGCATAGGGTTAATGGGTGAAATGTAATGCCCTGTGCTATTCAGGAAGCCAGACTAGATGATCCACTGGTCCCTTCTGGCCTTAAACTATGAATCTATGAAAAGGCCTCAGAATGTTTGGTTGGCCAACAAATGTTCTGATGTCCTCTTCCCAGAAGGACCTTCTCACCATGGGAACCCCCCTGAAGGAGGGCGAGGAGGATACGACTTATTTACACCTTTTAACAATTCCTAGATTTGTATTTTTGAAAGACAATTGCTAGTTAAAGTTAGTATGGGCCCAATTCCAGCTAACGACACATGCAGGTGCACGTCAAAAACCAGCAGTAGGAGCTCTGTTCCCCAGCTCTGGCATCTTCCCATTTCTGCAGAGAAGGTTGCTCTATGGACCTTCTGTAACAAAGGCAGAAGGGAGAGCATTACAGGGCATGGCCTAGGATTCACAGGCATGCTCCAAATATTTATGTAATCTCCCAGTCTCTCCATACTGACTCCTAGCAGATCAGTCATCCTTTCAGTAGGACAGAGCCAAGAGAGGGCTGGTTTTACAGGCCAAAGTACAGGTGGACATCAGCACTGATTTTACGGAACATATGTGTACCAATTTGGATAGACATTCTGCGTCTTTGCAGGTGCTCAGTAGAATCTGGCCCCACAACCATTATGTGCCATGTGGCCAAGTTACAATTGCTGTGAGAATCATAACTTTGAATTTCATGATGATCATGCATGGAAAATCTCAACTCTCACATTGCATGAGGGTAGCTCTTTTGCTGTTATTTTCCTTTTGAGGGGGACATTAAAATTTTTAAAACACTGTCAGTGCAGTTATATATTTAACATGAATGTGTTATGTTATTAGAGATCGCGTCCTCTTCCAGTCCCATGAACTCTGGGAACACGCTCCGTTTTGAACTGGTGGGGCTGTGGCCAAGCAGAAAGGATATCAGATATGTGGGGCCCCTTGTAATTCCAATTTGAAGGCATCTTATCTTTAAAGGGGATTGTTGAGGTGGGGGGGCTCTCTTTTGTATGAGATCTCTGTCCAAGTTGCTGGACTTGTCCGGTCTTAACCGGCTCATGCAGCATTTCAGTAGCAGCATAACTAACCTCTGTGCAGTACTGGGTTGAGAATGGATGACGCCAAGCTGCTAAAGTACAGAAGTAGATGATAAAATGAAGAGGAAGTAAGGATGTAACTAGGTTAGAGAAAAGGAAAGTGGGATCAGAGATATTGGTCTGGCTGCTGGAAACACATCTTAAAATTCCCTAGTCTATGTAATGGAGAAAGTTTGACTAGCTGATCACAGTGGCCTTAAATTCTATAAGTCTATGACACGTGATGAGATCTGATCACTGAAGATGAACCCAGACCCAGATCTTGGGTCCAAAGCCCCCGAACTTTGAAGGTGTTCAAAATCAGAACCCAAATCTGGATCAGAATTTTGCAAATGGCCTGACTCTCTATAGGGGGCTGGATGGAAAGCTTGGTTGCCAACATGCCAAACTCTGGAGTGTTCAAAATCCAGACCTGGATCAAAATTTTGCAGATTAAGCACATCTCTAGTGAGAAATGAACCCCTTTTCTCCTAAGAGTCTAAGCAAATACACTCTGCTGAGAGTGACCCAATGTCAATAGCTGAGACAGGGTCAGCAGAACCAGATGTTTCACATATTTAAAAAAAAAATCAACAGAAAATGCCTCAGTTCAGCAGGCTGTTGCTAAATGCTTAGAAACTGAGTTCATATCACCAAAAATCTTCAAACATGTCAAAGACTAAGATCCTCAGTGAGGTCTAAGTTTATGGCAAGTTTGGAGTTCTTTCTTGTAAAGTAGTTTGTGTTTTTGTGAAGGCCTATAAAATAATTTAAAGCCGATAAGAACAAAGTCAGTAACGTGGCTTCCAGAATCCTTTGGACACACAGAAGCAGATTGGAGGTCTCCAGAGGAGGAAACTTCATCTGGCCAGTTTGCTGACAGGAGAAGGCCCAGTGATTAAAGAGGCTCTCCTGCTTGCTCAAGGAAATCTGCACTGATCCATTGCTGCTCCAGCTGGTCCATTGCAATTTGACAGGACAGCGGGACCACTGGCCACGCAGGAGATGGGTTATATTATGAGGGAGCAGCAACATTTAACTTGTCTGATCCGACCTTTCTTGTGGTTGCTGTAGAAGCTGGAAAAAGAAAAGAACTAGTCAGGTACTGACTGCCTCCTACTGCCAAGGACAGTTCCTGCCCTCCCACAAATTTCATAGAATCATAGAATCATAGAATATCAGGGTTGGAAGGGACCTCAGGAGGTCATCTAGTCCAACCCCCTGCTCAAAGCAGGACCAATCCCCAATTAAATCATCCCAGCCAGGGCTTTGTCAAGCCTGACCTTAAAAACTTCTAAGGAAGGAGATTCTACCACCTCCCTAGGTAACACATTCCAGTGTTTCACCACCCTCCTAGTGAAAAAGTTTTTCCTAATATCCAACCTAAACCTCCCCCACTGCAACTTGAGACCATTACTCCTTGTCCTGTCCTCTTCTACCACTGAGAATAGTCTAGAACCATCCTCTCTGGAACCACCTCTCAGGCAGTTGAAAGCAGCTATCAAATCCCCCCTCATTCTTCTCTTCTGCAGACTAAACAATCCCAGTTCCCTCAGCCTCTCCTCATAAGTCATGTGTTCCAGACCCCTAATCATTTTTGTTGCCCTTCGCTGGACTCTCTCCAATTTATCCACATCCTTCTTGTAGTGTGGGGCCCAAAACTGGACACAGTACTCCAGATGAGGCCTCACCAATGTCGAATAGAGGGGGACGATCACGTCCCTCGATCTGCTCGCTATGCCCCTACTTATATATCCCAAAATGCCATTGGCCTTCTTGGCAACAAGGGCACACTGCTGACTCATATCCAGCTGCTCGTCCACTGTCACCCCTAGGTCCTTTTCCGCAGAACTGCTACCTAGCCATTCGGTCACTAGTCTGTAGCTGTGCATTGGGTTCTTCCGTCCTAAGTGCAGGACCCTGCACTTATCCTTATTGAACCTCATCAGATTTCTTTTGGCCCAATCCTCCAATTTGTCTAGGTCCCTCTGTATCCTATCCCTGCCCTCCAGCTTATCTACCACTCCTCCCAGTTTAGTATCATCTGCAAATTTGCTGAGAGTGCAATCCACACCATCCTCCAGATCATTTATGAAGATATTGAACAAAACCGACTCCAGGACCGACCGCTGGGGCACTCCACTTGACACCAGCTGCCAACTAGACATGGAGCCATTGATCACTATCCGTTGAGCCCGACAATCTAGCCAACTTTCTACCCACCTTATAGTGCATTCATCCAGCCCATACTTCTTTAACTTGCTGACAAGAATACTGTGGGAGACGGTGTCAAAAGCTTTGCTAAAGTCAAGAAACAATACATCCACTGCTTTCCCTTCATCCACAGAACCAGTAATCTCATCATAGAAGGCGATTAGATTAGTCAGGCATGACCTTCCCTTGGTGAATCCATGCTGACTGTTCCTGATCACTTTCCTCTCATGTAAGTGCTTCAGGATTGATTCTTTGAGGACTTGCTCCATGATTTTTCCGGGGACTGAGGTGAGGCTGACTGGCCTGTAGTTCCCAGGATCCTCCTTCTTCCCTTTTTTAAAGATTGGCACTACATTAGCCTTTTTCCACTCATCCGGGACTTCCCCCGTTCGCCATGAGTTTTCAAAGATAATGGCCAATGGCTCTGCAATCACAGCCGCTAACTCCTTTAGCACTCTCGGATGCAACTCGTCCGGCCCCATGGACTTGTGCATGTCCAGCTTTTCTAAATAGTCCCTAACCACCTCTTTCTCCACAGAGGGCTGGCCATCTATTCCCCATGTTGTGATGCCCAGCGCAGCAGTCTGGGAGCTGACCTTGTTTGTGAAGACAGAGGCAAAAAAAGCATTGAGTACATTAGCTTTTTCCACATCCTCTGTCACTAGGTTGCCTCCCTCATTCATTAAGGGGCCCACACTTTCCTTGGCTTTCTTCTTGTTGCCAACACACCTGAAGAAACCCTTCTTGTTACTCTTGACATCTCTCGCTAGCTGCAGCTCCAGGTGCGATTTGGCCTTCCTGATTTCATTCCTACATGCCCGAGCAATGTTTGCTAGCATCCTCCCCATTACTTTTAGAATAAATGTCACTTTCATTGGGAAACAATTCCACCCTCTGTCATATCTCACTGTTCTGAGATTCTCCCTCTGTTCAGCCTACATCTTCCTTGTAATCTCCTTATTCCTCGTCATAGCCCACAGAATCACCCTAAATAATTCCTCTTCCTCCTTGGTATTCGCACCCTCCTGATCTATGTACAGACTAATGATTTGTTTATTTAGATTTTCTTTGTTGCTAGGCATAGGTTTTCAAATATTTCCACCCCTGCAAATCAGTCCCTCCAGCCCCTTAGTTATTACACAGACACTTTTTGTATTTTATCTTCTTTGACGACCATTACAACACTTGCTCCTTTCTCCCCTCCAGAACCATGTCCAGGTCTCTATGACTTTTCAGAATAATTGTCATTGGTTCTAATATGTAACATAGGGTATGTCTACACTTCAAGCTGGAAGGTGTAGTTTCTAGCTCTAGGAGACATACCTGCACTAACTCTGATTTAGCTAGCACACTAAAATCAGAAGTGTAGCCATAGTGGAGCGAGCGGCAAGAGGGCTATCTGTCCTGAGTACGTACCGAGTGTCTCAGATGGATACCTAGCTAGCTTGAAGTGTAGACGTACCCTACAGATCAGAAGAACTGATCCAGTGTTCTGTATGTACAATACTTCTATATCAATACACATTATACCTACGCTCACAGATATTGGCAGTATATGAACATTTACATGCTATAGAATTAATACAGCTTGTGTCGACACAATGTCACTTAGTAGATCTTTGAAAAAAACAACTTAGCAAAAGGCTAGTACTCTAAATGTTTGGCTGTCAGGTTTCTCAATGACTATTTCTTACTTTGTGATGCTCTGGTGAGTCTCTCTGTTCATCACTGGAATGCTCAATTTAATGGATTGTACGTTATGGGAAGGATAACTTTACAAGTAATAGACATTGGGAATTTCTTTCCCTCTGAGGTAAGGGAGTGCCTGGTCTCTTTTTTTCATTCAGGACATAATACATAAATATGCATCAGGTTTTGTTGTTGTTTCTCCCTCTTTCCGGGTGCCACTCTGATGTGGGATGACTTGTGTAAATACTGGCCTGTTTGGTCCTTCTTCTAGTGAGAGGAGGGGGCTTCCTTTCTGAATCCAGCGTCCTGGTCATCGAGGTATTGAAAAAAATCCAAGTCATGGCACATAAAGTCAGTTTGCAAGTGCACCTCAACCCAGATTACTTCTGTAGATGTGTCCCCTACCTACTCAGTCAACCCTAAACCCTTTCAAATGAACACACTTCGTTGGAGGTGTTTGGGCTGAAAAGTTTCAGGACACCAATCCTTTGAAGGCCAAAACCTTGCAGCAGCGATGACTTCTTATGTGCTTTCTGTTCTCCTAAAGAAGGATCTTCTGCTTGGCCTGAAAACTAAGGCTTTGCAATGGTTCCGTCGGTCCAATAGGTGGCATGGCATCTCTTCTCATTGAATGGAGCTCCAAACACCAAAATCTCCTTTGCCTTCTCTTTTCTTCTCAACCCTTTTCCAGCTTCACAAGTCCATCCCATCCCTTGGATTGGCACTCCCCCCCCAGGATGAACCAAGAACGAAATCAGAAAAGATTACACACCACTACCATAAATTAACTCCCCTCCTCCCCTTCCCACAGACACACTGTGATGTTATTTCAAATAAATGTTGCCAGCGTGAAGAGTTTGCACGAAACGGAGGAAAAACTTAGAAATCGCCCATCACCTATTTTGGCTGAATAATTGTGAATTGTTGCACATTCTGTCCCTCCAATCCTGTAGCTAAAGCCAATTCATAAATTACACTCTGCTGCTGCCGCATACCAATTCCGGATTTTGTACAGTACTTGCCAAAGCCATTGCAAAAGTTGGCTTGTCCTGAATTCTCTCATCCCCATAGCTCTCCTTCGCCTCCCTGTCTCGTGTCTATACATTTTTCCACTCACCTCTTTTCGCTATCACGATTTTTGCACCCAGCCCATCCCTTCTGCTTCAAATCACTGTGACAGCACATTGGAGTTTTTCTTGGACTGCAGGCATGCTGACTTACAAAGCAATCCACAATTCCCAGCGGCAGAGAGAAGCACCAGCACGTTCCCCCTTCTCTACGAAAATGCAGCTTGGCTCTTACAATTCAGGTATAAGCAGCGCCACCCGCACGCTGTCATTCTGAGCGCCATGCCAAACACTGGAGGGCTTTGGGATCAGAGTCAGGGATCCCCCACAGCCTTGTATGCTAACCCTGCTGGGACAAAAGGGAAATGTTGGGACAAGAGGGCTAAACTGAACCAAGGCTGCTGCCTCAATGTAATAGGGCATCTGTCACCACCAGGTAGGCAGGGCTGAGAGAGGCCTGCCCTATGCTGCCTCTGATCTAACTGTGGTACTTCTATGGCCCCCCTGACTGTAGTACCTAAATCTCTCACTGTCTGTAATGTGTTTATCCTCGCACTATTAGCCCTACAGGGGCACAGACACGAAGCAACTTCCCCGAGGTGACATAGGAAGCTCGTGGCAGCAGGAAATCAACGGCAGGTCTCCTACGTCCCAGGCTAGCACCTTAACCACTGGGCCATCCTTCCTCTTCCACTCTGCGACACACTGGGGCCCATTCGCTATATGACACATTGACTCTGCCACTGTTAGCAGGATGGGTTATTTTGCTAATTAAGGGCAAAAAGTCATCAGAAAAAATAGCAGAGCATCTCAATGATTTGGGCCTGATCCTGCAACCCCTTACCTTGAGTAGTCAATGGGACGAATCATGTGACTCGGGCGATTTCCACAAAGATGGGGCTGGGTCCCACAGTCTCCTGCTCTAAGTTAAGCCTTGTTGCCTGCCTTCACAGGAAAACATGGTATATGCAAAGGCTCACCCACCTACCAGACATTTAATGCAGTTAAAAGGTCTTCCCATACTTTCCTCTTGGTTCCCCAGATAATCTCTCTCTGTCACTCCCCCTGCCCTGCAGTGGCTCGTTTTGTTTATCACAGCCCCATTCAGAGATGTGTGTCGCTACATGAAGACTGAACTGCTCTGGAAAACTCCAAGGGGGGAAGCCCTGGCTACACTGGGAAGTCAATGGCAGACTTCCCACTCGATCCATGAGGCCAGGATTTTACCCACACCCTTACATTTAGGAGGGGCTACAGCCTACTCACCCCCCTAGGACCACAGCTTGGTACTTTCTATACCTGTGCGTACGTGGGGGAAGGAAGGAATTTGATCTCTGGGGACTTTGGCTGAGCCCCAAACCCTGGACCCAGCACACAGCCTGCTAAATAGATGGCACGCTAAGGAGGCCTGTGGCACCTCTGTGCTGAGGAGCTGCTCCATGGCTACTGCATCTGAAGGCCCAGCTCTGCAGAAACTCCCATGGCTGCTGCCCCTCCCCTCCTCCCTGCAGTGATGAGCAGTTGGCCAGTGTAGCTGAGAAACTGAATCTACTGACTCTACTCCCCACAATTGCTTGCCCCCCAGAATGCCCCAGTCCTGATGTGCAGGATTCCTCCACAGCCTTGTATTCACCTGCATACAGGGGCTCAACCCCTCTTGCGCTCAACCCCTCTCCAGTGACGGCAGGAAGGGCCCTTCTGAATGGCTCCAGGCCCTCTGTGTGCATAGCCCAGGCCTCCTACAGATCCCTCAGGATTCATGCACAACTTGGGGAATTTGCAGCCTCTGGGGATGGAGGGGCAACCCCCCTCCTCTTCTCCTCTGGAAAGGATCTGGGGAGGACTCCATGAGGTTCCTACACTGAGTTTTCTGCTCAACCCCTTGAGCGGATTTTCCCACAGAGTGCGAGCTGGTCTCAGGTAAGGATGTCAGCGTTTGACTTCATCAACATCCAGCTAAATGGCCACCCCCATAACCCATAACAGCTGCTGTGTTTATAGTAAACACACGCAATAACTGGGTGGCCTTTGAAGCCGAAGTGTCCATTGCGAGTAATTAAGGGTATGTTGGATGCAGATGTGACATTTCTCTCAAGTTCTTTGCCTTTCAAACATAATTATGGACGTACTTGAATTTCTGGCCCTGAGGCCCTCCTTGAGCAAAGGGGAGTGGGAAAAATCATACCCTACAATGTCTCGAACAGAGCAGAAAGAGTGGGGGGCGTTTCTGAGTAACTCATGCCTGGTAAAATTCCTCAGTGCCACCAGGTGCAATGAATGGAGAAGCCTTCACTCCATGCGAAGCCAGTGATGATGGAAGGCCCCTTGAGCATACCAGCCAAATGGATTCAACACCATGGCCTCCCACAGAGTTGTCCCAGCCCCCGCCCCTGGGGTCTGAGAGATGAGGTCGTTCAAAAACCAAATACAGGGCTTGGAAAGTCACGTCCTGAGCGAGCAGAGAGAATCAGCAGTAGCATTACTAATTGAAATTAGGTTTTGTTAGTTTGCTTCTCACAACCTTACACAAAATATTCAGTAAAAAGGGGTTGGAGAGTTGTGAGTTCTCCCCCCAACCCCGGCCAAAAAAACCCCACATCAGTACAGCACTATAATCCTCTTTAAAATATCTGTCCCGTTGCAGGGTTAGAGACCTAGAACATGTAGGGTTAATTCAAACAATGTGTCCAGTATGAAGGCAAAACACAAGCCCTTTGAAATGTGGGATCAGAAACATAACTGGGGGATAAAAGAACAAAAACCTAAAGGACCTCTTGGAGGACAGAAGGTTAATTTCTCTACTAGAGATCAAGCTTTACAAACCTGGGTGCCTAAATTTAGGCTCCTCAATTCATGTTTAAGGCCCATAAATAAAAGCATCCTGATTTTCAGCGGCTCTGAGCATCCACTAATACCGCACAAGTCAATGGGAGCTGCCGGTGCTCAGCATCCTTGAAAATCAGGCCACATTTATACAGATTTAATTGCTTAGCTGTAGGTACCCAAGCATGAAGACGTTGGCCCGTATGTCTACATTGTGCCTATTCAGATAAAAATAACCTCCCATAGATATTGTGGCCTCCTGCGTTCTGATCTCACTAAACTAGACATTTTTCACCTTTGGAGGGAAAAATAGTGAGAAGTGAATTGGGACTCATAACTAGGGTGACCAGACAGCAAACGTGAAAAGATCGGGACGGGGTGGGGGGTAATAGGAGCCTATATAAGAAAAAGACCCTTTTGCTTCAAGGAAAGGGGAAGAGTTTTTCAGATATTGTCCTAGGGCTGTAAGGACAGGCCAGACTCCTCCACTAGACACAACTGAATTACTAGTGGGAACTCCTCCACCTTTGCTCTGCTTCCACTTCCCTTCCTCGAGTTTCTAAGTGGAGTCAAGAAAGCAACTGACAAATAGACCAGATCCTAAGCCTGTTAAAGTCAGTGGAGAGATTCCCACTGACAACAACGGACACTGGATCAGATCCTCCATCTCAACTGGATATTCGACCCTCCGTTCCTCATACTGCCCCCTCCAACCAGGGCCGAGGGAGAAACCATCACCAGGTCATTCCACCGAGAGCTGCAGAAATGCATCACCTCTACCCAAGGGAGCCGCACACGCACTCGGGGCTTGATGCGATTCTCACCGATGTCAATGGGAGCCTTTCCGTTGACTCAACAAGAGCTGGCTCCGACACACACAAACACACATGCTGAAGCGTTGAGTTTCTTTGACAAACAATCCTTGATGAAAGACCGCACTTCATAGGGTACTCCTCTGTATAGAAACTGTAATCATTTCTAGCACAATATTTACTTTCCTTAAACAACCGGTGGCTATCACCCCAACAGCACCTGGCCATAGCAGCAGCTTTACAAAGGCTAGGCAGAGTTTTGTTGTTGTTTTTTTTTTTTTAAAGGAGAGGGGGATTCATTTTTACCCTTCCAGCTACATCACAGGAGAAATCAAACAATTGTTGAAAAGTTGGAGGAAAGGACTGTGTGTATTAACCCAACTCAATGATAAGCTCACCCCAGCCGCTATTCAGCCCTGGCTGTACAAGCAGGGATGGCTGAACTCAGGTTTTATTATTAACAGTTCACCTGCTGCTGTCTTTCAGCACTTTTTATTCAGTTATTTTATTTATCTTAAAGGCCTGTTGTCATCACCTCGGTGCTTCTCAGGCAGGCTTCAGGTGCAAAGCAGCCAATGGGACTCTGGAGATTCAGCCATGGCACCTTATTAAAAACCCTGGTGGTGGACGGGGCTTTATTTCCCCCAATGTTTGTTGAAATTGTTTCCACTTTTGATCGCAATAAAACCAGGCAAATAAACACCATTCACGCTATTGACCTTGCCTGTCTCTGTAGGACTTGAATTGCGCCAAGGACAAATAGACCGAATTTCCAATAATTAAGCCGTAAGAGAAATAAGCCTGGCCCTGTGTATCATACGATGACAGCTCCTGTTGTGGGATTATTAGGCAAATATGGATCCTAAGCACAGATACAGTTTTCAAACATAGGTTGCAACAAGACTGTCCCCCAGCTCCCTGGTTTTGGATGGAAAAGTCCTATTGAATTGAATAGAAGATACTTTTCTATAGGCTGTTTGGACTATTATACAGAATTCAATAGAAAATTACACACACACCCCGCTACAGAATTCTATAGGGTAGTACCAGGGACAGCCCTAGACCAAATGGTGCCCCAGGCAAGGAGCGTCTTCGGCACCCCCCCTCCATTTGTTAAACTGTTGAATACCTTACAGCACCCCAAACCCAGCACCCCCCCACGCCCAGCACCCCAGGCGGCCACCTGGGTCGCCTTTCCCTTGGTGGTTCAAACAACAGAGATAATACCAATAATAAATCATCATAATGGCTGTCATTCTCCTGACACTCTTTGACGAGCTTAGTGTAATTTCTATAAAGTTCGTTTTCGTTTGCCCAGCGCTCATTTTGGGTCTGTGTGCCACATTTGAATGCTGGTGTGTAGCTGCTGAGGCTAAGAGTGACCGCTTTTGCTTGGGAGTTCTGCTGTTGATTTCGGTGGGACCAGGGTTAGCCCCTTCATACGTACCCATGGTAATGTATGAGGTACCACTTTGCTTCACTGCTGATGGGGCTCAGTGTTGCAGTCCTTCATTCAACTCCAGGGGGAGTTTTGCCTGTCCGAGCTCTGCAGGTGTGGTGGGCCTATTCTCACTGCGATCGCGATGAGCTGGTATAATTTACTGTTTCTGAAAGTGACCAGAGCCAACCCA
This sequence comes from Lepidochelys kempii, assembly GCF_965140285.1. Lineage (NCBI taxonomy): Eukaryota > Metazoa > Chordata > Testudines > Cheloniidae > Lepidochelys > Lepidochelys kempii. The sequence continues at coordinate 16,270,425 of NC_136394.1, read as the reverse complement.
AAAAGCTCGATCACAACTACTGTGACACCATACAGCCACATTCGTGTCATCACAACATGCTGCTTTTGTAAATCTGCCCTTTTAAGAATGTGGATTAAAATCAAAATATGTAGCTAGGAAAATTCTAATCTTCTATTATAAATAGTAGCAAATCCTTAACAATGAGACCCAAGGAAATCCATCTGGGTACTATTGCGTTGCAACACTCAGTCTCCACACTCGTCACACTCCAGGGAATTCAGGCCTTGAATTACACGGTCCTATACAATAAGAATAATAGATAAACACACTTGTCTCACAAGCTATTGGGTAATATATTCCTTTCAATGGGAACCATCAGTAATTCTTCCATTTTCTACTCGGCTCTGCATCACATTTAGAGATTTTTACAAAGCGAGTCGGGGGGGAGAGGGGGGCAGGTTTATTTACTTATGGCTTTGCAGCAAGGCATTACACCTATTCATATCGGTTATAAATGACCTCAGGTCTGCCATTATGGACTAATGTCTGCAGCCTTTTGACCTCCGGAAGTGCTTAAGGAGGAGCTGTAGTAAATCAGGGCAGCACTTAGCTGCCGAGGAAGAAATTCCCTCCTTATCAATCTGCCAGCAGGATGGGGAGGATTCAGGCTCTGCTGCTGAAGACTGATGCTCTTCCAGCCACTGGGAGAGCCCCGCAGAGAGAAGTGCCCTCTGTAATTGCACTTCACCTACCAGACGGCCATTAAGATAAACAAGGAGAGTGTTACGTCGGTCTGGCTTCTCCCTTGCATTTCCGACAGAAGGAGTCACAGCCTGCCGTCCCACATGGAGGCTCTTTTAGAATCCAGGCCTTGTGGCCACAGGGATCTCAGACACCAAGGGAGCCTGCATTAGCGCAAACACGATTTACCCCGGGGAAGTGCAATCTGCGCCAGGGCACTTTGCCCTGCTTGAAACCCAGGCAAACTGTACCACTACAAACTACACACAGGTTTTGCACTTGTGCAGGCTACTCCAGTGGCTGAAATCCCAGCCTGCTGCAGGGCTCAGGCTATTTTCTCTAACCTTTGCCGGCACACCACCTGAGAGCTAACACTTCTCATAGCGGACGTTCTCATGATCACAGCTGTCTTAGGCAGAGGGCCTTTGGGCAGTTTCAGCAGCTGAAAGCTGGGACACCCGTCAGAGTCAAAAATGGGGAACTGACACCTTGCAAATGACTTAACCTAAGTCAGAGCGGGCCAGCCATTGTCCAATGCCTGAGATGTTTATTCAGGCCACTGGGGCAGTGGATGATTTTCCTGCTTTTATTTGAATGCCTGATGTCATACAGCTTACAATTCAACAATGTGTTTCAGAAGCTCACTTCCTAGCCTGCCTGAGATCCTTAGCAATTAGCTTTTTATTGGCATATGCTGCAATTTGCCAGGTTGATGCACTTGCTGCTCGCATGGGTTTAACCTCTGGAAGGCATTGAGTACTTTATGGGCTGGTGTATCTGGGGCACAGGAGGATGAAATAATGTAACACACCTGCAGGCTCAGATGCAGAGGGGAGCATGGGGTCCTCGGAAACCATGGACCCAATCCTATAGTCCTTGCCAAGTCATGACTCCCAACGACTGTATCCTAATGAACCTTTTCTCTCAAGTACCCATCTCTACCACACATGCTGCTGTCATCCACTTAAATCTTGCAGATGGTTTATCTATAGCTCTGGATATATCTAAGTATGGATCAGCTAGGTTTGACTGAACCAGTATTCAACAGCTATATTTAAAATAGTTTTGTGAAGGTGAAACCTGCGTGTCTGGGTCACTTGCCATATTTTCAGGCTAATGAGTTTGACATACAGTTTCTTCCTGGGAATCCAGGCAAAAAGCCACAAACAGTGGACGCTGGAAGTTCACGTGAATGGACTATCCTTCCCACAGCTGTGTGTGCACAGTGCAATTACATTTCTTCTTGATCATCTCTCCTTCAGAACAGGGAGACCCTGGAGCTCAGTGGAAGTTCCCTTTCCCAGAACACGGAAGGTTGTGTGCATCTGCACCTCATGGGGCACTAATGCATCTCTGGAATCCCTCTGATTTCACACGTGTCCAAGAAGATACTATCTGCTGTCTTCAGAGTGCTGTGCAAAAGGCTGTCAATTAGTCAGCTCTTTTCTGAAGAAAGGATGAGAACCAAACAACCCATTCCTAAATTTATTTTAATCCACTGAGCTAAAAAAGCAGCCAAGGTCAACAATGAGGGTGGGAAAGGGAATAGGTCAGAAAGGATTTTGAATGTAGTTACATGTATCCTGACACCAAATGACTTTGTTTTACAGTACATACATCACTGACGATTTTGTAAATGTTTCGTACCTCAGCTTACCTCCAGAACAAACAAAGCAATTTTATTCTCCCGTAACCGGTTCTGGGCTCTTTCCATACATTCCAATCTAGCAATATCACAGCTTCAGAGCAATGAGGGACAGAAAGGACCTGTTAGATCGTCTAGTCCAGCTCCCTGCCAATGAAGGATTATTTCCTATCATCTACTGATTAGTACTTATATTAAAGGAAAAGTGCAACTTCCAGCAGGAGGAGATCACCCGCCTATTAGGACACAGGACCTTAGAGAGGTCTCTACAAAGAGGGTTGGAGTCCAAACATAAAAACACTGATGTAGCCATAATGTTGAGGGTTCAGCTCACTAGGACGTTTTTGTAGGTCCACTTCTAGAACTTTTATATTTGTGTGAAAGTTGGAATGGAATTTTATAGCAGGGAGTTTTGTGGTTCTGATAAAGCCAGAGGCCAGCCCAAACCAGAACCACAGATCTAAAGCACCCTGAGCATTGGGAGCATTCGCATCTGGATACAGCCGTTGCAGTTCAGGCCCATCTCTCTGCGGTGTGTGGAGCAGGGGTTGTTTTTGTAACTTGAGGGTTTGAAAAGGACGGACCAGTAAGAGGAGAGGCATGTTTGAGACACACAACGTGAAAAGGATAAAAAATGCATTAACACCACATAAGGGAAAGAATGGGCCACTGGATTCTTAATTTGGTTGAAGGAGAGCAGTTGTAACATTACATTTCTCATACAATAGAAAATACAGGGTAGACATCTGTATTCGAGAGACACTATTTAAGGACCTCTTAGACTTTTGAAAAACTGCTGGTTTGTTTCTTATTTGGAATCTTGGAAGTTTTACACTATGAGATTCGTCCCTGCTAATTCCGTCACTTTTTATTTAGCAAACTTTGTCGCCTTCCTGCATGCTGAGAAAGGGCTTCGAAATTAACACGCCATTTCAATTTCCTTCCTCCTTCGCTCAACAGCTAGACCACTGATGTCAACGCATGTATGAGAACAGCGTGTCAGTCACAGATGAGCACAAAATGCTGAAGAACCTACGTCCACAGGCAACTACTAAGAAAAAGAGGAAACAAAACCAAGAATACTCACATATTCACACTGGGAACAAGGGAGACAGTTAGAATATTGCCATTTGGGGCATGGTCAATGCTATTTTCAGTTGCTGTACAGCTCTTAGATACTTCTGTGATAGGTGCCTTAGAAGCAGCTCAGCTAGATCTTATAACAAAGAAAGCCCAAATACTGTAGGCTGACTGGATCTCTCTGGAAAAATAAGCAAAAAACCCAAAACTCTGGTCCTACTCCACTCCCACCAAAGTAAATGGGAATTTCAGACTTCAGCGTGAAGCAGGAGCTCTGTGAGCAGCGGAACCAGGATCAATGCCTGTTTCATGTCATTGATACAAACATACACAGAATGTGGTGTTTACATTCCATGCCCACATTTCACACATGCGTATACTACACAAGCTGTGCATTATGATAGCTTATCTCTATGTTACAAGCATTTTCCAACTCATTAATCATGGGGTAGATCATAGCAAAATATCATGTTCCTAAAAGGGCTTGTCTTTTACTTCCTTCATCTTTATCTCTGTAGATAACGGAAAAAGAAACTCCTGGATCGAATCAAAATTAATTTTTTTAACCCAAGTCCCTTTGTTGTTGGTGGTGGTGGTACAATCACCTGGAGAGAAACAACGTGTTTCTTTTATGTTCTGGTTGATCGAGCACTTGAATCCAAGTCCCAAGAGTAAGATAACCGTTTATCTTACTAGTTTAAATAAAAGAATAAGGCTATGTCTACACGACAGCCTATGCCGACAAAACTTATGTCGCTCAGGAGTGTGACTATTCCACTTTCCTAGTAATGTAAGTTACACCAGCATAAGCTCTCATGTGCACAGCACTTTGTCAACGGCAGAGCTTTTCCCACCAACAGAGCTTCTGCCGCTTACGGAGGTTGGGTTTTTTATGCCGACGGGAGAGCTCTCTCCCATCAACACAGAACATCTTCATCAGACGCGCGGCAAAGCCACAGCTCCACCGCTGCAGCGCTGTATGAGAGACATGGCCTAACTCATGACAAGCCTATGTACATGGAAACATGGCACCGCCAACCCCATCCTCAAAATGACAGAGAGGGAGAGAAGAAGCAAGGCTGACGAAGAAGGAAGAAAACCCTTACTGGGCCTACACAGTAAAAATCCCAGCAAGGGATTTTTTTCCCTCAGGTCCCAGCCCTGCAAAACCTTACACACGTTAAACATTAAGCTTTCGATAGTCCCCTGGACTTCAATGGGACTGCTCCCTTGCTTAAAGTTAAGAACATGCATAAGTGCTTTGCTGGATCTGGTACTAAACTGGTATAGCTTCCTTCTACCCAAAGACTTCTATAAGCCCCTTGAACATTTGAAAATTAAATCTTTCTTCTTAACTACAGATTTTCCTTTACTGAGTACGGACATCAATTGGTCATTAATTCTCTGCACAGTGTTCTTTGGACCTGATCGTGTTTGGGACGACTGGGAAGTACTCCCAGTAGCGCAGCACTCCATAATTTTTCTTTAAATTGTTTGAATTGTTTATAAAATCACACGCAAAGACTTACAAGGGCTCTCCAAACCCACTTTGCACCACTCTGGAAGTTAAAGGGGGCCATAAAGCAGGTGTCTATGTAATACCTGAGTGGTTTAAAGGAGCCTTTATGTCAATGTAAATCAGGCCCCAAAAACAGGTCAAATCATAGAATCACAGAATCATAGAATCATAGAATATCAGGGTTGGAAGGGACCTCAGGAGGTCATCTAGTCCAACCCCCCGCTCAAAGCAGGACCAATCCCCAATTAAATCATCCCAGCCAGGGCTTTGTCAAGCCTGACCTTAAAAACTTCTAAGGAAGGAGATTCTACCACCTCCCTAGGTAACGCATTCCAGTGTTTCACCACCCTCCTAGTGAAAAAGTTTTTCCTAATATCCAACCTAAACCTCCCCCACTGCAACTTGAGACCATTACTCCTTGTCCTGTCCTCTTCTACCACTGAGAATAGTCTAGAACCATCCTCTCTGGAACCACCTCTCAGGCAGTTGAAAGCAGCTATCAAATCCCCCCTCATTCTTCTCTTCCGCAGACTAAACAATCCCAGTTCCCTCAGCCTCTCCTCATAAGTCATGTGTTCCAGACCCCTAATCATTTTTGTTGCCCTTCGCTGGACTCTCTCCAATTTATCCACATCCTTCTTGTAGTGTGGGGCCCAAAACTGGACACAGTACTCCAGATGAGGCCTCACCAATGTCGAATAGAGGGGGACGATCACGTCCCTCGATCTGCTCGCTATGCCCCAACTTATACATCCCATACTTATAAATCTGAGAGCTTCAAAAATTTGATAGTATCAGTTAAATCAGAGGTGGCAAACTATGGCCCACAGGCCACGTCTGGCCGGCGGGACCATCCTGCCTGGCCCTTGAGCTCCTGGCCAGGGAGGCTAGCCCCCAGCCCCTCCCCCCAATGTCCCCCCCTTCCCCGCAGCCACGCCACCAGGCAGGTAGAGTGGCTGGTTCCGGCCGGGGGGCGCGGCTGCTAGTCCTGCCACTCTGAGGGGCATGGTCAGGGGCGTGGGGGGTTGGATAAGGGGCAGAAATTCCCGGGGAGCAGTCAGGGGACAGGGGTCGGTTGGTTGGGGCAGAGGTTCTGGGGGGGCGGTCAGGGGACGGGGGGTTGGACAGGTGTGGGAGTCCCAGGGGGCCTGTTAGGGGGCGGGGTGTGGATAGGGGTCTGGGCAGTCAGGGGACCGGGGAGTTGGATAGGGGATGGGGTCCCGGGCAGGCAGTTAGGGGCAGGGGTCCCGGGAGGGGGCAGTCAGGGGACAAGGAGGGGGGTTGGATGGGTTGGCGTTCTGAGCGGGGCAGTCAGGGGGCAGGAAGTGGGAGGGGGCCAGGCTGTTTGCAGAGGCACAGCCTTCCCTACCTGGCCCTCCATATAGTTTCACAACCCGATTGTGGCCCTCGGGCCAAAAACTTTGCCCACCCCTGAGTTAAATCCTGTTACCATGATGATTTCTGATCTTCACTACCTCCCATAATATATCGTTTTAAAACCTGTTCACTGCCTGTTTTTACAGTTACTGTAAAAAGAGCAAAATTCCAAAGTCTTACTTCCCAAACTATTATTTTTCTCCTGCAATATTTATTATTATTATTACTTTTGCCATAGAGAATCTCATTCAATTAGTCTGGTTTTCAATGGAGAACAGATGAAAGGAGAAATTCAATCAAATCCTTAGCACATATCAAAAGCGTTTTCACACCACACATCCCAAGAAGGTTTCCCAAAAATAATAAAGTAAAATCAAGAGCTCAAATACTTCACCCAGCCCAACAAATGCAGATTATGCCTGAATTTAAAGGGGAAGTGAAATGATTTTTCCTTCTACTCACCTGCCAAGTCCTGAGAGCTCAGGGCTCTGTGTTTCTTTCAGCACTTGAGATCAGAAACACTCAAGGCTGAGTGGAGAGATTTCTCCTTACACTAGTCTTATTCATTATTTGTGAAGTGCTGACAAATGTATTCAATGCTCTACACTGCACATAAACAGTCCCTGCCCCAAGGAGTTTACAGTCTACAGCCCTGATCCTGCAAGTTGTGCTATGTGGGAGGATCACCACCGATTTCAACGAGCCCAGTTCAACTCTGAGTGGCAGTTTTTAATAGACAATCTTTCCTTTGCTTTTAATAAGAGATGGATCAGGCCCAGTCATATTAGAGGTGTGATTAATGATTGTCGGAGAAAAGCAGAGTCTTGGCACATATGGTAATGAGCAGAGGAAATGATTCTCTCGACTATTTTGTTTTTAAATACATTTTTGTAATGTTTCCATATAGTACGATTAGGGATCTCAGACAGCTCCCTTCCTTTTCACTCTACCTTTCAGCCTCACAAGGCAGAGAGAAGTAGGCAACTTCTGCTGCCGGGGGGATTGGCAGCTACTGTAAATGCAAAGGCCGGGGAAAGCAGGAGAAAGATTTTTTTTTTTCCTGGAATTTGGTGCTACGTTTTTCACCTGCTCCATCTTTCCATTTTCTGTGACATTCTGAGGGCCCAAAGCATTCCCATGCATAACTTGAGCAATTGACTTCGCATCCAAAATACTGCAATTTCCATACATTCCATGTTTGCGCCAAGTTACTATGCCCGCCCCCTCTGTGGACCGCAGCTTGTGGAGCGGAGCGCACGAGCGTTATAGCACAACGCACTGAGTCACACACCTTATAACACATGAAGAACAGACATCCAGAGACGCAGGGGAGGACAGAAGGAGCCAGGGATATAATCACTCTGGTACCATCCCCAGATGAACCATGGAGCTCTGTCCCGCGTCCTGCACATGCCAACCAAAGCAGAGCGCTGGCTTTAAACCTTGGTAAGGGCTATGTGTTGCTATTACACCAGAATGTAAGGCCTCCAGAGTAAGTCTGGGGTAAGGATATACTGGCTTTTGTTATAGCTGGGCAGCAGAGAAACCAGCATGTTTCCCACCAGGATCCCATGGCGTGCCCAAAGCCTGCCTGATTTATACACTATGGCTCCAAGGGGAACAGAATAAAAACACTCACAGCCCATTGGCATGTCCAAACGACACTGAAAGGAAGCAACAAACCAGTCTCACCATACAGTAGACAGATTAAGTGGAAAAAGTACATTCTAAACCCATCTCAGTACAGCCAAGGACTATAGCTAATGACTGGGAAATCTCCAAAGGTTCAGAGTTCAGATGCTTATCAGAGCTGCGCAGGATCCCACCAGGCCATGCCGCCCTTTGCTCACCCCCACGAATCTCCCCACCACCACCACCACTTCCCCCGCCCTACCTGGTGTTGTCTTCTTGCAGGGAAGGACCAGTTGCCTCTTATCTACTTCTGGCATCTTTGGAGGCCGGGTTCTCTCTCCTCTGGTGTCCTCGTGGGGAGTTTCCAAGTAGAGCCAATGGGGAATGGGAGCTAAGCCCTCTTCCATGCTCCAGCATAGAACTGCTCCTGAGGCTGCCACCGGTAGTTTATCCAGCTGGCTCAGAGATCACACCTAAAACGCAGCCACTCCCTCCAGGAGGAGAAGTCAAAATGGCTGTTAACCCTGCTGACCACATGAAGTAGCCTCAGCCAACCAGGAAAGCAGAATCAATACCATGTGATTGAGACCAGTCACAGCCAATCAACCTTTTCGGAAATATGAAAGCTGACCACCAAAATGTACTAGCGCCAATTTTCAGTTGCCGCAGGCCAACATTTTACATCCACCCTTCTGCTGAAAAAAGGCTAAAAAAAAATGAATGCAATTGTTTCTGTTTCACGAGCATTTTTAGGGGTCGCAAAACAAGCAAACTTTGACAAAAACAGTTTTCACTGAAAATTAGTCACCCACCTCTCCTCAAAACACTGCCAGGGTATTTAGTGGGGCTGCAACTCTGGCCTACAAGACAGAACAACAATATTGACTCCCTTTGCAGGGCCACATCTATATTATTTCGATAAAAAGTAGGCCTGCTCTTAAATCAAAGCTAACAAAAAAAACCCCTAATTGCAGTTACTGAAGGTCCATTTACTATTAAAGACCAGTTTAAAGGGTATTTTAAAATCCTTTCGTACCCCTCCACCAGCTACAATAACCCCTCAGAAATTTGAAACTTAAATATCTTTCTTCCCTAAGTTTTTAATCATCCCTCACTCATACACATCCACGCCGGTTTGATCAGTGCTGGGCTATTGGTTGTATATTTGAATTTTCAGTAAAAACGGGTGTTCTGAGGTATTTACTTTGAAAAAAAAATTTTTACAAACACAAAATGTGTGGCCTGCCAACTATGCCAACATCCCTTTAATATGCAGCACAGTTGTTTGGGAACCCTGGGTCTATCTAGAAGGACGTTACAACTTCTAATCTGTAAGCACCTCCATCTGCAGTCGTCGTCTCAGGACCCGGGGCTTGTCCACCTCAGGGATTTTTGAAGTGGTGCATCTCCACCAGAGCAACGGCCCAGTGTAGAGGCCGTGTGGAGGCGTCACTGTGAAGCTTGTAGCAGGATGATTTACCCACTTTCAAACTGGGGAGAGTCACCCTGGAAAAAGCCTGGCTTTGCATCAGTGCAGAGCATCTATGCTGAGGATTTGCACGAGTGTTGTCAGACCAGTACAAACATCCCTAATGCAAACTAGAACGCAGCCAGGGCTCTGTACCCCAATTGTGCAAATGAGACAGAGGAACGCTTTTAGCCTCCCTCTCCACAGTCAGACCTCATTAACCAGGATCACTTTGTTATGCTCTACTTCTAGCTATCTTAGGTCAGATTTGTGGTCAGGAAGGAATTTTCCCCCAGGTCAGAGTGGCAGAGACCCTGATGGATTTTCACCTTCCACTGCAGCGTGGGGCATGAATCTGAACTAAAGTAAATGGTGGAGTCTCTATATGGTGAAGTCTTTCAATCAAGATTTGAGGACTTCAGTAACTCAGTCAGAGGTAACAGGCCTATTGCAGGAGAGAGGTTCTGTGGCCTGCAATGTGCAGGAAGTTGGACTAGATGATCATGATGGTCCCTTCTGGCCTTAAAAGTCTGTGGGTCTAATTCTTCAGCCCCCATATTATAGTTTCTGAGCATCTCACAATTGTTAATGTACTTACCCTCCCAACACCCCTGTGCAGTAGGGCAATGCTATTATCCCTATTTGACAGGCTGAGAAGTGGAGCAGGGAGAGAAAGTGTTTGCCCGAGTTCACACAGGATGTATGTGTCAGAGCAGGAAATTGAACCAGGGTCTCCTGAGTCCCAGGCTCATGCTCTAACCACTGGGCCACCCTTCCTCTCTACTTCAGCTCATGATTCTTAAAAAACAGAGCTGGCTGAAAGAGATCAAAAATCCCAACGAAATTTTTTGTTAACATTTCAACAACAAAAAGGAGTGGAGAAAATCCACAAAAATTGTTTCCCCAGTTTTTCATCCAGCTGTTTAACAGTATGTGTCAAAAAGAAAATCTATAAACAAACGAACAAAATGCTTTACCTAGTGTCCAGCTTCCTGGGACCAAAAGGCCTTCATGCTTACATCAGTGTAATTTCATTGACTTCAATAGATTTACTCCTGATTTTCCCCTGTGTAAACGAGAGCTGCGTCAGACCCAAATTCTCTAATGTGTTGGTCAAACAGTTCATCGGGAAGGACCTCTTTTGTCCTGGACACTTTTCACCCACTTATCTGCTGTAACCCTCTGAGATACAAGCCGGTATCAGACTGGTTATTAGCTAATTAGATAGACTCAAGCCATACATTTCCGATTTGATTTGAACACTAACATTCATTGATTTTGGTTCATTTGATTTTTGGTTTATAAATACACAGGCCTGTTGCAAAATGCAGATCCAGATCTTGGACACTCCCAGGGGCTGTGAGTGCTCAGATCCAGGATTTGATTCCAGGTCCATCCAAAATGTTGGCAATATTGTAAAGGAGAAAACTGGAAGAACCGTGAGCTTGCTACCTTTCTTCATAAACCCTGCATATTCCACAGGGAGACTTGCAGAGTCTACATTTTTGCCATCTAGAAATAATCCCCTCCTTTTATATTTCTTTCCACTCCCTCCCACTCTCTCATGCTCCCCAAAAAAGCTGTTTCCAGGCACAACTGTGGATTACTCTGTTAAAATTGCTGACTTTGGGCTTGGGACCACAAGCCAGTTTGGGACAATCCCCTCTGGTCCTTTCTCCTGCTAATTTATAGCAACATTTGTTGAGACAAGGAGTTATGGTCTGTAAAAGGCCTGCTGTCAGCCTCTCATAAAACCCCAGCACCCTGTCAAAAAAGGGCCGGAGCCTGGGAAGAAAGTTTCAGCAATGATCAGCTGCTTTCCAGATGGGTGGCCTTCTACGCAGCGTTCAGTCCCCAAGGTCCAATAAACCAGCCCTGATTTTGCACTTTAAAAAAACAAAGATACAAACCCTCCTCTACTTTCTGTTAGGGCTTTATAAACACACTCCCAGGCTCTGTGTCAAATTTATTAAGGAGAAAATAATTCTGTTGTCTCCCTCTCTCTCTCTCTTTGCACACATATGCCCTGGCTTCTAGCTCCTAGAAGTGGAAGGGAGAACCATAGCATGATTTATAGCTCTTTGAGTTGTTTTCCCATCAAAAACAAAAAGAGGGTGGCAAGCAAGTCACTGAGTTGAGATATTGGCCCCCCCAGGCATAAAACCACCCACAGGAGGCAATGTTTGTTCTCAGTCTGGTATAAATTCTGTGCCTGGTCCTACCTCTGCATCCCAACACACCACAAGGATGTGGGATCAAATAAGAAAGAAGGCTACATTGACTGACTCAGGAACCAGAAAACACTGCATTTTGCACCAGACAGGGTGCAGTTGACTTTGAATCTAAAAAGGGGTGACACCTCCTCTGTAAAGCGTTTTGAGATCAACAGAGGAAAAGCACTGCACAAAAGTTAAGGGTTATTATTAGTGCATCTAGTCCAGCCCCCTGCCAGGCAGGATGCTTCTCTTCAGTAAATTTATCAATGTTTCCTTCTGTCTAAATTTAACTATGGCAAGCAACGGGTCTTCTCCCTCGGCCTCTGGATAATTATTCCACCAGCTAACAGAGCTATCTATGTATCATATAATATCAGGGTTGGAAGGGACCTCAGGTGGGACCTCAAGACTACTTGAGCGTTTAACGTTAAACGTGTGCTTAGGTGCGTTGCTGGATCAGGCCTAGAGGGCTCAGCTCTCCAGCTTTGCACAATCTACCCCTTAGACTGAAATGTTTTTGGGAACAAGAACTATCTTTTTGTTACATGTGTACAGCTCCTAGCACAACGGGGCCTCGATCCCTGATTGAGGCATTTAGGCAATATTGCAATACAGATGCATAATAAATACAGAACGCTGGCTAAAAACTGCTGAATGGTTCTCACGGAACTCTTGCCATTTTGAAATAATTTGACCAGCTGGTCAAAAAGCAGCAACATTTTCATCAGTTTTTCAAAAATTGGAACGGTTTTGAGCAGCTGCAATAATAAATGCATGACTCAGCTACCAGAACAGCACAGAAGGGGAGAAGTGGCCTCTCAGACGAACATCACCAAAGCCTTTTATTTGTGTAGAGTATCAGGGTGTCTTACAGAACACTAAAGAGAGGCAAGAGTGAAAAAAAAGAATTAAAGCAAAGGTAATGACCTCTCTCTCTCTCTCTCTCTCAAGCAGACATTATTATATCAGGATTATGGCACCACATGAGCTGTCAGTGGAATATAAATATCCTGGGCACTGAATCTGCAAACTCCGATGTGCATGCTTAACATTACGCACGTGAGTAATCCCACTGAAGTCAATCAGATTACTCGTGTGCTGAAAGTTACACATGTGCTTGAGTGTTTTGCTTGATCGGGGTCAGAGTGCTCAGCACCTTGCAGGATTGAGCCTTTCCCCTTCCTCCCATTTCACTCAGCTTGGACAAGGGAAACAAATGATTGTTGTATATTCTGGTTCGCATGCATTAGCACAATGCTGCAAACACTGTCTGAGAAAGTTTCCATCCGTGTAAACAGTTTTCATGTCAACCAAAGCCATGAAAACGTTTATATTCTAATATTTTGTAAAACCACCTATTTTAAAACTCAGTTTTTGACCTAAACTACCTAACAATATCCCTTTAATACCCTGAATCTGTGTGTGCATCCAAATAGAAAATAGGAGTAGAAGATTTTTTTCTGTATCATTCATTACATGCCAAAGCAGTTTACCAAATATTGGCCTGACCCTGCCAACAATGCTGGGCATAGCACTTTCTACTATAAGCAGACCCATTGATTTCAGTGCACTACGTCCAGTACTAATTGTTTGCAGGATTGGTCCCCAGAGAAACCAGTCCTGCAATTCTTATTCAGGCAAAACTCCCTTGTAGTCAATGATACTTTTCATAGATTCATAGTGTTTAAGGCCAGAAGGGACCATTAGATCATCTAGTTTGACCTCCTGTATAACACAGACCATTACATTTCACCATTATTCCTGTGTTGAGCCCAAAAACTTGTGTTTGGCTGAAGCTTATTTTCCAGAAAGGCATCCAATCTTGATCTGAAGACAATCCACCTCTTCCTTAGATCGTTTGTTCCAACGATGAATCACCCTCGCTTTTAAAAAATGTCTGCCCTATTTCCAGTTTGAATTTGCCTGTCTTCAGCTTCCAGCCGTCAGTTCTTGTCAACCCTTTCTTCACTAGATTAAAAATTTGATATTTTCTCCCCAGGAAGGTTCTTAGACACTGTACTCAATTCACCTCTGAGTTTTCCTTTCCAACAAGCTAACCAGATTGAGCTCTTTAAGTCTCTCACTGGTAAACAGGTATTTCCTCCAGCCCCTGAATCGTTTTCATAGCTCTTTTCTGCACCCTCTCCAATTTTTCACCATCCTTTATAAAACATGGACACCAGAACTATTTGCAGTATCCTGGTATCAGTGTCCCCAATGCCACATACAGAGGTAAAATCACCACCCTACTGCTACTTGTTACTCCCCTATTAATACACACAAGGATCACATTAGCTCTTTTTGCCACAGCATCACACTGGGAGCTCATTTCAATTCCCTGTTCACTATGCTCCCCTAACTCCTTTTCCAAGTCACTGCTTTCCAGGATACAGTCCCCTAGTCTGTAGCCATGGCCTGTGGTTTCATGTTCCTGGAGGTATAAATTTTGCATTTGGCTTCATTAAAGCACCTTTTGAATGAGCTCAGATGATCAAATTGTCCAGATCGCTCTGTCTGACTGCCTTGTAAGGAAAGAATAAGGTCCTCAGGAATGGCTCTAAACACATACAGTCAAGTGCTGAATGCCTTCACTTCCTGGGAGACGAGTGATAAACAACCAGCAAAATAAATGCAAACTCACAAGACTGTGTACATCTAAAACCAAAAACATCCCCAAGTTTTGCCCATCTCTAATACCACCCTATTCATTCCTAGCCTAGCATTTAGTCCTCCTATGAGCATGTACACTTCTGCAGGAGAGAGATGATGCATCCCTTGTCGTTTCTCTTTAATATCTAATTTAAAAAAATCCAGACACCTCAGAGTTACTCATGGTGAAATTCTGGCCCCACTAAAGTCAAAGGCAAAACTCCCCTGGACTTCACCAGGGCTAGGATTTCACCCTCAAACTCCAGGATTTGGATTGATTTTTCTTTGAGAGCTCCACAGCGATTATCCCATTTTCCATCAACGCAATATCCATCAACATCAGCAACAGCAGCCGTGTTTGGTACAGCCGTGAATTCTCAGTGGAAGCCTATTGGAACTTAGCAGTGTTGGATCAGTGTTATTACTGCATTTTTTTATAGGCATAACATTCCCTCATTAGATGTGTTGAGAACTAGAGCCCCTTTGCAAAGCATTAATGCCTCACAGCCATCATTAATAAGCTGTTACCGCTGAGGTTCAGGCTTGCCACAAAACACTATTAGCAATTACTCCCATGCAGCTTTGCCCGTCTACAGTATTTGGCATAGATATTAAGTACAGTAAACGGGAGATTTCCAATGAACCGTCGTCAATCCTGTGCTCTATCTAGAGTGACTACTGGAAGCCAGAAGTGTTTAAGCAAAGCTAGATAAAATCTGCAGGGCCCAGTGTTGTTTCTTTCTGGCTTCCTGCAAGTAAACAGACGTGTTTACAAGGGGCTGTACATTAGCATCAATCATAAGGCCATTTTGTTTACAGTAGAGGAATTTCCTGCAGGCTCTTGCTCTCCTGGTTTCTTTCTTTTTGTATTTACTCTTGTTCAAATGCAATTTAAAGAAAGCCACAGGTTGTCCAGACTGAATGCAAAATGCTACACACTGAAATCTGAACTGGGCTATAATTCATGCCCAGGTTTATCTGGGCTTTTTTCTTTGTTAATTAACACATATTTTACCTTTAAAAAAAAATCCAGAAACCACTGCCCAGCCCTAGCTGATTCCTCTGCACTTCACAGTGAGGAACTGCAATTTTTTTTTTTCTGAGCAACTGTTGTCATCTTCAGGTCTATAGAATATCACAAGAGAGAAAAGGAGAAAGAAGATGAGGAAAGTCAGCTGATCTTCTGATAAGGACTTAGGGTCTGATCCAAACACCATTGAAAGACACACGTTGACTTCAGTGGGGTTTAGATCAGATCCTACAAGTATTCCCTTTCTTTTTGCCGATACAGACTAACACGGCTGCTACTCTGAATACTGCAAAGTAGTAAACAGGAAGGCATTCTGCCCCAACTCAGGACTGTGCTAGCCACTTGGACTGTACCCTTAACAGACCAAAACTCCCTCTGACCTCAATGGGAATTTGGTTTGATCAGGATCACAGAACGTGGCTGTAACATACAGGAATTGGGTATTGTCCCTTTAAGTATCTTTGGAGCCCTCTAATGGGCTTCCCTGTCTTCTATCACAGGGTACACCTACATGTCGAGCTGCAGGGTGTAATTCCCAGCTTGAGGAGGAGACATCACCGCACTAGCTAAACACAGAGCAACACGAGTGGAGGACGTGCCCAGCATCTCAGCTGGCACTTGGGCAGCTAGCCCCTCTTGCCACGAGTACCACTGCAGCTACCCTTCTATGGTTAGCATGTGAGCTCGAGCCGAACGCACACGGGTATATCTCCGCGAGCGGGGCACGACACCTCTGGTGCCACCATGCGCTTGACGAACTATTCCTGGATGAGACAGCAATAGATAAACCCTTAAAGAAAATAAGAGAGAGTCAACCAGCAAAAAGATAATGCCCTCAGGGCCACTTCTCAGCCAGCAGAATGCAAGAGGTTTAAACCTTCACCCACAGCAACCAATCCGTTCTCCACTTGCCAAAGGGGCAAGCAGTGTGCAAGGGTTTTTATTGACTAAGCTGTTTGCCGTCAGTACTGATGGGTAGCGTGACTGATCATGCTGGATTGAGCCTCCTGCTGTTTTATTACTCCTGGTTTGAGTGTAGATGGGTACAACAGCTCAGCCAGGTGCAGCTACTGGAGACAGGCAGTGATTTGCCAGCCCAGCGGAGAAGGGAGTGATGGTAGCTCCTCTCAAAAGGCTGATTAGTAGGTGTAAGAGGGTGTGCTGAGTTGGGGCTGACTCAGCACCCAGTCATTTCAGGTCTCACCAGTGTACTTCAACTGGGAGCTGACTGAAAGGCAGACAGTTGGCTGAGGAGAGATACAGCTGAGGTGCCAGTTAGGTAAAAGTAATCCCACACACACAACACGCAGCAACTGACACAACATAAGCAGACAGGGAGGACGTGGTAGGGAGCCTGACAGAAGGTAGAAGTAGCTGTTGCTAATTCTGTGCCCCTTGGCCCAGACGCAATAAGGGAAACTGGCTAGTGATTGTAAATCACACGTAACTAACCCTCCAAGCTGTGGCCTGCTGAAGGGATAGAATAAAGCATGATAGTGGCTAAGAACACCTGCCGTTGTGGTGGTCCGTTACCGAGGCTGGAAAAGACCTGCGAGGGACCAGGATGATAGAGTTGTGATGGGGTATGCAGGCCCTGTGCAATGTGTGGAGAGGAGAAGGCTAGAGTCCAGGTACTCAGTGGTATTTAGGTGCCAAACTGCCCTTGACAATCTGGGTCCAGAATGCTCTGCATGAACAGGGGAGGCACCCTCTGTGTTGACCCTCTCCGCAGGGGGCTCAGCCAGGAGGAACTGGAGCAGGGGCCAGTTGGGCACGGGTGCTTAGAAGGAAGGAGGATCACAAGGGTGAGGTTGGGGAGTTCTCATGGGGCCACTCTCCATGCTGACGCCAATGTATTGTGTGAGCAGATGTCCCAATTTTATAGGGACAGTCCTGATTTTGGGGGCTTTTTTGTATTTAGGCACCTATTACCCCCAACCCCGTCCCGATTTTTTACACTTGCTATCTGGTCACCCTATCAATGCACACGCTCTAGTTCATCAAAGAATCTGGCCCAGCGTACCTCCCTTGTCAACATCCACTGCCAAATGCCAGCTAGTCAATACACATCTATGGCCCAGTCAGGGCTGGGCTGGAAGAGATGGGGATTCCCATGTGGGACATCTTTATTCATCTCCAATGATGTTTAACTCCATAAATGTACAAACCCCCAAACCCATTCAAAGCGTTACATCTACCCGGAGGAAGCGCACCCTCATCTCCCTTCCACTGCCTCTATGCTCTTCCAGTTCAGTGCCATCTGCTGGGTCTGGATTCAGCAACGCAAGCAGGCCAGCCAGCCTCCAGTTCCATCTTGCTGTATCCCCACTGAGCAGTTTCCCCCTCTAGGCAAGGGAGGAGAAGGTTGGGCCTTGGCAACGGAGAAGGAACAAAACTTCCTGATTCTCTGATCCAGTTTACAAAGACACATCCTGTGGCACATCCGTGTGTTACAGGTGCATAGAGCCAAGAGCCATGTCTGTTAGCAGCACCTTCAACGGGCACATCCTGCTACATGGATACTTGGCGCTGTGGGGGAAGTGTCAGACGTTAGCAAGTCCCGAGCTGTCTCCTGGCAGGTTCCCAGCCCCTGTTCCTGCATTCAGCACTAGCTGGCCTGCTCCCCTAGGATAGAGTCTTTACATCCCCAGATCCCTGTGGGTTTTCCTCTCCCATGCGGTGCCCTTTTCCTCATAAGGACCAAGGGTCCCCCATTGCTTCATGCTGTCAGAGGACTGCCAGGTTCACACTCACATTGCCATATATTAACCCAGGCTTACTGACTGGCAGGATAGTGAAGGCCAGCCGGGCTGATACATATTAGCACTCTGGCTGCTTCACTGTGCGAGCCAGTACTGTTTATTGAGAGGCTATATGCTCAATGGGTAGGGGACTAGACAGACTCAGGAGACGTGCATTGGATTCTAAGCTCTGCCACTGACCTGCCGTGTGACTTTGGGCAAGTCATTTCACTTCTCCTGCCCCTTGTCTACCTAAGCTGTTTGAGGCAGCATGGTCCAGTTGTTAAGGTACCTCCTGGGTTCGATTCTCAGCACTGTCACAGACGTCCTGTGTGATGTTGGGCAAGTCACCTAATCTCTTTGAGCCTCAGTCCCACCTCTGTTAATGGGAGCAACACTCCTTCCTGTTTGCCTTGTCCAGGGGGCCAGAAACTGGAGCCACTGGTCAGGCCAGAGTCAAGAACCAGAGCCAAGGGTCAGAGCTGGAATCAGGAACAGGACTGGCGCAGGAGTGGAGCAAGAGCAATCCCAGCTGTGGGCTAAAGCACTGATCACGCAGTGACCTGCTGCTGAGCTTAAAAGCAGGCCTGGTGGCTCCTCTCAGCCAATCAGACAGGCTGGTCAATCCTGTTGTCCTACTGCAACTCAGCTGAGCTCATTAATTTGACTGGAGGCTGGGCTGGCTAGGCCAGAGGCTTCGTGCTTGCTCCTGAGAGCAGGAGGAATGAGAGGTGACCATTTACCCGTCAATCAGCAACCCCGAATCCATGCCTGTAAAATACACTCAACAGAATAAATATCAGGGTTGGCTGATGTATTCAGTCTCATGTCACGACTGAAGGGAATGCAGCTAAGGAAAAGCTAATCATATTCTCAATCAGCTGAATAATGCAACGCCCGTTATGACAGGAGACACATAGCTGACACCGATTGCTACACTCAGTCAATGTCAGTGTCACCAATGCCTTCTTGGAATACCATAACGAAGAGCACTAATTTGATTCTTAATACTGCCTCGCCTCAGGACCCATTGCTATTGGTCCCGGGACATACTGAAACGATCAAGGACCTTTATCACCCAACCCCTGCAAAAAATTTCTCTTAAGGGCTTTAAAGACTAGCTATGTAAAGAGCGCTTTGGGATGTGGCTCTGACACCTAGGCAGGGAGGTGCGTTCGGCCCCTGAGTTCCAGCCTGAGTCACACCTTCAAAGGGCTGTCTGCACAGCTATTTTTGAGAGCGCTGGCCCGATGCTGTCAACCCAGGTTGGGAGGCTCGCTGCCACAGGCTGTGTAGACATATCCTTAAAGAACCTTCCTCAGGGCTTGATCTTCCTCTCAGTAAAGGCAAATGGCAAATCTCCCTTAAGCCCTTAGAAAAGATAACTTCTCAGAGGCATAAGAAATCAGAAGGATCCCTAAGTAGCTAGCTAGTGCATAGCAAGGTGACAGGTGCTTTAGAAATGCCATCGATTAGACAGCTGGATTACATCAGCTGGAAGAAGAATGAAGCTCTTTGAGGCAGGGACTGTCTTTTTGTTCTGTGTTTGTACAGCACCTCCCAGAATGGCTTCTAATCCAGGTCTAGGCCCGGGAGGTAAAACAATACAAATAACAACCCACCATTCTGAAGGGCTGTCATTAACAAGGACACTCCAATACCCCAATGTTCAGTCTCTGTCTCACGTGGCTCGTATTGGCCATGCATTGACTGGCACTCCCATCCTCAGTGGGGTTTCAGAAGGTTAATGTGTGTGTTTTTTAATTGGAAGAGTGTTTTCCTGGTCATTTGCAAATTATAGCATTGAGAAAAAGGCGGCGACATTTCACACTTTTTATGGGATGCTTTTCACCACTAAAACACAGCCACTTCTGGGGTGGAATGTGGCAGCTCTTTAACAATGCACAGGAACATTATGCAACAGTTTAGGACAGGAAGTGAAGGATACCTTGTAATTTGGAATGGACCTGGAGACGACTTGTGTTACAGTAGCACCTCGAGGCCTCAAGGGGTTGGCATGGAAGCAGAGGCACAGAAATTTGAAGGGACTCGCCCAGGGTTGCACACCAGGTCAGCAGGAGCGTTGAGTACACAGGAAGTACAGTGATATGGCCAGACTGTGTCTTTAAGGGAGGACAGAGCCTCCTGGAGCTGCCCAGCTTGCACAGCAAATGCAGCTGCTACAGCACCCCTTGGGTATGTACAGCATGCATTGCCCTGTGTGGGGAACACGGGCATGACACCAGGAGTGAGGCAGATGGCTGGAAGGCATGCCTGTACTCAGGCGAGAGGAGAGACTGCAATTGTGCCTGTCCCTATAGGACGCCACAAAGTCACACGGATATGGAGGAATGGCTCCTTGTGCCCTCCCGCCTTAGCACACCCATGGGAGGACAGGCACAATAGTCTTCCCCCCTCGGACAGCTTGGGTTACTCGCGTTGTGAGAAAAGACCATGTCCTTGGCCATAAAGATAAATGAGTTACAATTGGGGAGTTATTCACGTTTAATGCATAGTAGGAAGCAATTGGATAGCAAGATGATATCGGACATCTTCATTCTTGTCTTCTCTTCATAAGAAAGTCCCCATAGCAATGTAAAAAGGCTTGAATCCCAGGTGCTTTGGTCTCCCCTGCACATCAGCGTCATTTGCTGGGAATGTTTATTTAGTAAATGCTCAGTACCAAGGTTCCTTTATTCAGTGTATATTAACACTTAAACCTGACATCCCCTCCGCAGGGGCAGCTTGGGCAGATGTTAGAGACCCAGGAGAGAGCCCAGCTGTGATGACATTACAAGGGAGTCAGTCCAATTGGATTGCCAGCCAATGTTGCAAATAAGTAAAAACAACATTTTAAATCCTCTTTCCCCCTTCATGGTTGATTAGAATCTAAGCATGTTATAACATGCTTCCTGGTCCCCCACAGCTGGGTGGGTTTATATCATGTGCTTTAGAACCACACAGAACATCATAAGAGATTCCACATTAGGCCCCGGTTCAGCAAAGCATTTAAATACACAGCTATGCCCCCCACTGAAGTCAATGTACAAGCTAAGCACACACTCACGTGCAGTGCTGAATAGGAGTAGACGGCTGCAAAGACAAGGCTTTGGGTCAGGCCCTGATTGCCACTTATCAAACTCCTATTCCCTCTGCCAAGGCACAGGGCACTTGGGACCCAGATCCATTAGCTCTGTCCTGACTGCCAGGACTCCACGGGCGGGGAGGGAAGAGGGATGCTCCGCTAATGCCCTGTCCACCAGCCCACAGTAGCAGGATCTCGTAGATTGGAAGATGAGGCACACATTTTTCAAAAGCGGCCTCTGATTTTGTCTCTCTCTTTTTAGGTGCCGAGTTTGGGGCAGCTCAGGCCTGAATTTCAGAGGAGCTGAGCCACCTGCATCTCCCATTGACTTCACTGTCATATAGAAGGTGAGTGGAAGAAGCAAGATGAGAACCAGGATCTTCTACTGCCCAGTTCTCTGCTCTAACCTCTAGGTAATACCTCCCTTCTTCCCTCTTTCTCTGATACTCTAAAGTAAAAAAAAAAAAAAAGTCACTGGGACCAATTAGTAAAATAAAATCAACAGGACCAACACCAGGTTCATACAGGATATTCTGTTCATTTATAAAAGGAACTTTCATTTAAGAAGTCAGCCAATCTCCTTTTATCCTCCTACAGCAACTCATTTTACATGTCGTCCATACTGATCGCCAATAGCCATTGTAGGGCTTGTTAAAAAAACACTGAGAAGCATCTTGCAGCTGTCAGTCTCCATTAGGGAATCAGTTTGTGTCACCCCAGGTGCTCCTCGGGAGACAGTGAGATCCAAACAGGCTATGCCTGAATTTTACACCAAACCTACTCTCTATCTAAATTACTGAGTTTATCTTAGACACGCCTGAGAGCCTAATTAACAACATGTCAGCACCAGCCACTGGCAGGAAAGCCTTAACTCCTTGGAACACAGACACCAGCTCCTTCTATAGCTCACGGCACCCTTCCTGTTTCATTGACTTGTCAATTGTCGTTACTTCAACACAGTGCGACCTGATGTTATTGACTCTCAACATGTTGGCAGTGGTGAAAGAGCCTGTCCTTCTGTGAAGCTCCCTTTTCGGTTGGTGGCGCTTAGTGGTTACAACTGCTCTTTAGATAATTTTCAATTGCTAAAGAAGACATGACAGCAGCAGGCCTTTGAGTGTCTTAGGGAGGATGTCCAATTAGCTTGCTTTAAGGAGTCCCACAAGAATTGCAGAGAGAACTGCTCCTTGGCTGCGCAGTGGGCCAGCAACAGCATAAGCATGCAGGCAATCAGTGTTCATGCCCCATTCCCTTCTCCTCAGGCAGGCAGGAGTTGTGGAAGTGCAAGGCCAGCTCCACACCAAGGGGTTGAGCATCTGAGAAGATACATCCAGAAGGACACGGATGCAAAGACCAACTATTTAAGAACCTGCCGAGTTTCCCCCTGGAGCAAGGAGAAGGAATGCCTCATACAAGGAAGAAATTGCAGAGGTAAACGAGCAGAATTAGTCTATATCCCATAGATGCCAAACTCTCACATCCCACCACCTTCCTCACCCCACCCCACCCCAGAACACCTCAAAGCTGTTCCTCGGTTTTGGTCACCCTCCCAGTGAGCTCCAGACTCGGGAGTCTTTGCTATTCTTTCTACCCCAGTTGTCCTGGTAATGTGTACATTGCTTGATCGCTGTCTGGCTGGTCCCATACGAAGGACATCTGGATTGTGATCACCATTAGGAAGTGCCTGGGTTGCTGAAGGAGGAGTTATACTGTCACACAAGAAGGCCACTCACACTCAGTGCTGTCAGGCACCTACTGCTTTTGAGAGCCGCTCACAAAACTCCCCTGGAGTGGTCGGAGCCATCTTCTCCCTGGAATTTCTAATCTGCATCTGCCTTGGGGAGTTAAGAGACCAAGTCTCGGATTCCAACCAAAGTCTTTCTCACACGGTGGCACCCTTCAATTCCCTCTGTGCCCATGTGGCATGTCATGCACAGAGCATCTGCCATAATTAATTCTCAAGAGTGCAAACACCACGTGAAAGGGGGCCCCACCAATGCAAAGCAAAGGTCTTCTGGAGTTTAAGCTTACAACTGTTCCCAGGGGAGATTTTTAGTGCAAAGCAATGTGCCAGCCAAAACCAACCCAACTGTACTTGGTTTTGATCTTTACCAGGAATTACTAGCTCCCCTCTGGGAGAAAATCCACCAAGTGAATTTTGTTTCCAGTCAGCTCTGACTCACTCCACCCCAGTAAGACATTTAGACCATTTCATACAGCGGCCGTTTAAAGCGCAGCCATCTGTGACACCCACTATTGATACTAGAATACATTGGGGGGAAAATAGCAGGGGGCAGGCCAGTTAAATGTTGAAAAGCAGCTTCTAAATTATGTCTGTGATTTTATGAGTGAGAGTCTTCAAATCTGCAAAGACTTGGCTGTGCACACATAAACCAGGTCATTGCTTAGAGCGTAAGGCCTCTGACTTCCCCCCAATTTGTTCAACACAACTTCAGCTGGAGAGGGCAGTGTGCAAAATCTGCACATACAAAGTCACTGTTGTTTCAAGTGGACCAAAAAAAACCGATGGGCTGCTCCAGGTTTTCTATCTTCTATTATTAAGCAGGTAGTAGTAAGAAGTGGCACAACCAATCATCTATCAAACTGGAATAATCTCCTTTTGCCAAGGGATGTGGTGGGTTCTCTGTCTCCCAGAGTCTGTAGATCAAGACTGGATGTCTCTAGATATGCTCTAGGTCAGCCAGATGTTATGGGCTCAATGGAGGAATCACTGGGTGAAATTCTATGGCCTGTGCTATACAGAAGGTCAGACTACATGATCATCTGGCCTCGAAAGCCATGAATTCTCTCCCCAGGCTCTTTGAAAAGAAAGAATTCGAGTTGAATGATACCCAGAGCTGGGCCAAATCAGAACACAGATTCCAGCACCCCCAAACTTCGGAGAGTATAAAATCGGAACCAGGACCCATATTTTGCAAATGGCTCCCATAGGATTATGATAAAAATTTAGTAAATTAACCTACCAATACCTAAATCACAATACATCATCATAAAATAGAGTGCTCTGATAGCCAGCCATAGATACCACGTACAGAGGCCTTTCCAGCACATGCTGGATTTTGATGCACCATCATTTTGGCTTGACACATAACTCACCTCTTAGTCCATCTTGTCCCAACAGAAGCCACAATTCAAAAGTGAGTGTATGGAACACTGCAACAGGTAATGGTTCTGGACAGCAGCTGAGCTGTAGCTCACGAAAGCTTATGCTCAAATAAATTTGTTAGTCTCTAAGGTGCCACAAGTCCTCCTTTTCTTTTTGCAGATACAGACCAACATGGCTGCTACTCTGAAACAGTTCATTCAGTATCTGGTAAGTGATATGTTGTCATCTACTGCTGCAAGCACACCCCAAACCTCTGTGTTTTAACTGAGCAAACAGCACAGATATTCCCCCTTCATTTAGGGGGAGGTGTGAAGATGCCTCTGGGATCAGATGTCTGAGATATCCTGGGGGGACACAGATGTATTCAGGTTTGCAGTCCAGGTCACAGCAACTCTGGATCAAAACCCCATTTAGAATCCCATCTGATGGCATAGAATGGAAAGGGATGTTACCAAAATCCTCTGGCAAGCAATTAGGTGGGAGCTCTGTCTTTAGAAATCTCAGGCCTTGGCACAAGGATGCCTAAGAGGCCTTGAGTCAGAGATGCCCCGTGATTATCAGACACATGCTGTGGATAATTAGAAGAACTGCCTGATTCAGGATTCAAGTAAGATGAACCTGACAATGTCTCGCCACACTCTTTATAGGGGTAACAAGATGCAGTGACCTCAGAAGACACATTTTCATGAATGTCCTCGGATCAGATGCACCTTCATACTTTGTTGCACATCTATTGTGTGTGCAGAGTGCGTGTGCAACTGAAACCATTTTGGCAGGGCAAACATCTGTGCTTGCTAAATTTGTGGGCATGGTTAGCAGGTCAATCGAAAATTACTCCCTAGAAACTGCAGCTGTTTACAATCCAGCAAGCACCATTTACTAGAATGTACCACCTCCCAATCACTCACCTTGATTGAAGGGTCCCCAAGGGTTTTCGCTAGGAAGTCCTTTTTTCCTGGGATTAATATCTCCACCACTTCAGTTCCCATTAGGCAGAAGCTTGGCCCACGGGCTGCCACTAATCAAAAACACAACAATCATTTAAAATCACCTCGGGATGTTTCACATTTAGAAATCTGCCTCAAACAGCACCAACTTCCGGGATGAATAGTCCTCTCCGACCTCCAGTCTATACCCCACCAATGTCTTCAATCATTAATTATATTTATTAATAAATATACACATAAGTTAATGCCCAACAGCTCCAGTGAAGACTGGTTCTCCATCGTGCTGGGTGCCCCAGAGAGCTTTGGCAAACACAAAGTAACCTGTGAATTGGACTAAACTGCAGTCAGGGCCCAATCCAAGTTCCATTTTGATCAGTGGAAAGACTCCCTCATTGATTTCAGTGGGAGCTTGATTAGGGCCCTTGCATTTTGTAAACAATTACTGGTTTGCAACAGTCCAACCATAATCTAGATTAGCAATGATTTACCTACCTTTATTTTCCTAAATACCATTGCCCAGTGACTGGCTTGAAAAGTACCCTGCACACTGTCTGACCTGAGTCAGCAAAGATGTCCCTGCGGATTTGATTCACAAGTTAAACCTACAGAGATACAACCACACTGCTGTCTCCTGCTGCATCTGTTCACAATGTACGAACAACTGCTCCAAGGCAGTATTTATATTCTGACATATTTATGCATTTCATACTTCTGCAGTAAGCGATTAGGCAAAGCAGCTCTAACGCTGCAAAGAGCTCACCAGTTGAACCGGGCTTGTGTGGGACGGTCAGCTGCTGGCATGAATCTGCATGGATTTTGTTACCTGCTGCAATATAGACATCAGCATGAAGGGATTACACTGTGAGAACATGAGCGGGGTTGAGCTTTCCCTAAGTGACCCAAGCACATGCTCAGCGTGTTTGGACGAGCAGATCAAATAAAAGATCCATTAGACGGCAAAGAAGTCCAGGCCCACGTTCCCGGGGACTGAAATCAAGGACACATTTTTCAAGCTTTGAGTAGGTTAAAGAAACTCGATGCCATCTGCAGTGGCCCTCAGCCCAAGTGTGCCAACTGGACTAAACATTTTCATTAGCAGTCAGCCTGAAGTACAGCTGTGTGGGATGCTGGGTTTTCTGCAGTAACTCATCAGCAAAAAGCTCATAAACTGCAACTGCAGCTTCGTGGGACGTATGCTGCTTCTGCCATGGATCATGTAGTTGCCTCTCCTCTCAAAGGCACTGATGGTATTAGCGTCTTGAAGAGCTGATCTGCTCCTGCCGCTTGTCCCTTGCCTGAGGTCATTGTAACCCTGGGTTTCATTTTGGCTTTTTACATCCTGATAAGTATTCAAGGCCTGCCTCAAAGCTCGCTGAAATCAGTGGGAGTCCCTCTTTGGCTACAGCCTCGGAACAGGCCCTTTGACAACAACAAACTCCAGTGACAAAAGCAAGGCATTAGGTGGCTTCAGACAGGGATAAAAGCAGCAAAACCAGATGAACTCTTGAGAAACTAAGATCCCGTCTGAGGACAAGTGGGCGGAACATGAACACCTTGTGCTTTGACAGGCCTTTCTATCCGAGGAGTTCCAAAATACTTTCAAAACCTGCATGAACTAAGCCTCACAATGTCCCAAGCATAGGCATCAATTCTGTGGGTGCTCAGCACCCGCAGGGCTGGATTAATCTTTTGTGAGTCCTGGGACCTAAACTGTGGCCCGGCCTGCCACTCCAGCCCCAAAGCCCCACCCCCGCTCAACCTCTTCCCCCCCACCCCACCCCCCACAGGTCCTGCCTTTGCTCCATTGTGAGGCCCCACCCCTACTCAGCATCTTCCCCGAGTCACTGCCCACAGTTCACCCACTCCATCCCGAGGCCCTGCCCCACTCAGCGTCTTTCCCCCCCGCCCACCGAGGCCCTGCCCATGCCACACCCAGAGGCTCTGCCATGCTCTCTCTCTTCCCCCTGAGGTCCCACCCACCACTTGCACAGGGTTGGAGAGGAGCACCCACCGGCAAAAACAAAAGTCAGCACCTGTGGTCCCGGGAAAACAGGAAAGTATCTTTCATCTCATTTTACAGCTGGCATGTAGCGGTTCAGGGCCTGTTCCTGCTCCCTGGCAGTTCAGTTGGAGTTTTGCTGTAGACTCTGATCACTGCAGTGTAGCATGATCTTTCAGGAAGTCTTTGGCAGAGCAAGAATAGAAGCCAATTTCCAGCTCATGCCTTAATCTCCAGACTGTTCTCCTTCCAAAAGGAAGGCAGAAAATAGATAACACCAGCAGATTTCAAAAACAGCCCAGACGAAATAGCTTACAAAGATTCCCATCAGGCACTACTAAAAATATTTCCTGCATATAGGCATTATTGCCAACCCCAAGCATCCAACATCACACGTCAGGCCCCAAAAGCATGAGATTGGCTTAAAAATAACAGTTGGGGTCTTTTTTCATTTGCCTTTGGGCTTTGAAGCCCCTAGAAGGTCTTAGTTTTCCAGCTTTTCTCTGCAACCATGAGGGCCAGAAATGTTCTGTTTTTAAATGAAAGCTGGGATTCTCACCTCTTTATGTACATGATTATAGGAGTTGGGACATTAAGAAAAACACCAACTGTTGCGAAACTTGGCATCACCATGTTTCGTATCCTAAGCACTTTGCATACCTTAACTAATCATAGAAATGTCAGGCTGGAAGAGACCTTGAGTGCTTATGTGGGCCATGCCCCTATGCTGAGGCAGGATTAAGAATCATCCCTGACAGGTGTTTGTCTAACCTGCTCTTAAAAACCTCCAGTGATGGGGATTCCACCACCTCCTTAGGTAACCTGTTCCAGGGCTTAACCACCCCCAAGTCAGAAAGTTTTTCTAATAGCTAACCTAAATCTCTGTTGCTGCAACCTAAGCCAGTTACTTATTGTCCTACCCTCAGTGGACATGGAGAACAGCTGACCACCGTCCTCTTTATAACAACCTTTTACATATTTGAAGACTGTTATGTCCCCCCTCAGCCTTCTCTTCTCCATTCTAAACAGGCCCAATTCTTTCAGCCTTTCCTCCAAACACTTCAATAAGGCAAGCAAGAATACACTTTACTTTATAGACAAGGAAAGAGATTAAGGCCCCTGTCCTGCAATGAGCTCTGTCCAGGGGGAACTCTGTGCATGCAGAGTCATTGCAGGATCAGGGCCTAAGTGAGATGGGTCAAGGTCACAAAGGGAGTCAGGGCTGGAATTAGAAGGAGTTCCTGGTCCTGTACTCAGATCACCTGTCTCTTGTTAAAGGGACTGGCCCAAACAATGGACCTGTCCACCAGAACTATCTGTTTGCAAAGGTCATGTAATTTTGTTCATGTGTGTTTATTTTTTTGCTGCCCAACCCTTGTGAGCAACCCTACACTAACAAAGCAGGGTGTGACAGAGATCAAACCAAAACATCGAAAGAAATGAGATTTCAGTTACAAACGTCCCGTTTTTAACCCCTCCCCACACCCCCCCCCAAAAATTTTTTTTTCAAAAGATGAAGATTCCATTGGCCACATCCTTTAAAGTGAAATAAACATCTTTGTAAGTCCCAGGGGGGACAGGAGCAGAAGATGGCAGCTCCGATTTCTACACCTGCTGCCCCCTACAGAAAAGTTTAACTAGAATGTTTATTTGAACAAAGAAAAATGAAAAGCTAATGGATAAGCAGACACACACTGGGGATTGAGAGAGATCCTGGCGTGCGGGGGGAAGGTCTCATTAAACCTGGAGATCCTTTTTTCCTTTCAGCGCTAAATCCCACTGCTGGAGCTGTCCCCGGTGTCTTTCTGGGGCTTGGCTGTGTTTGGATTGCTTTGAAATGTAAGGTTCCCCCTTTTGTTTGTTTTCCAAATGGTTAGCGAGGGAGGAGCAGTCATCCTGGGCGACCAAAGTTGAGCTTTCCCAAAAGACCCGCTCCTGCTCTTTGTTTCCTTCTGCTTCATTAGCTGTGTGTCTAATTAGCAACAGGCTCCCTTGGGCTCCCCTGAAAGCAAAGCCACTCCATATCAGCAGAAGGCCATGCAGGGACTTGTCAGAGTTCAGAAAGGATTCCAGCTGGTCACTGCGCTCCAAGCACTCGTGGTGCTAACACTGCCAGGAAGATCGGGGGATCTATTTTTCCACCTGATTCCCTCTAGTCCAGCCAAGCAGGCTCTATCCTTATTTTAGAGAGCAGCTCAAGCTGGACTAGAACCCAGGAGTCCTGCTCCAATCACTAGAAGATATCTCTGACCAGTATCCTGCGGTAACGGCCCAAGACACAACAGGCCAAATTCCCCTCTGTTAGTTACATCAGTGTGACCCTCCTCATGCTGAAGGGTATCCGAGAAGGACACATGGCCCTTCGGCTCACCAGAGCATTACTGGAGCACTAGGAGCTGCGGCCGGAGGAGGCTGTTGTCGCGGCTTCTTTCAGTCAGTCTTGCAGCGGCTTTTCCTAGGAGCGAGCTGCGAGCTCAGCGGCTGGGGGCGCTCACTGAGACAGAAAGCCCTTGAACATGCAATGCTGGTGTTAGGCCCCACTGGGTGAGAAAGGGGCAGGGCACAGACTGAGCCCAGGGGGGCACTACGGTTGTTTTCCTCCTTCCCGCCCTCCCACCAGCTTCCATCAGCAGGTCCCTAAAGAGAGGGAGTTTATTTAATTCCCTGTGGAGGCCAGATCCTGTAGCTGCCACAATGACTGATGGGCAAGCCCAGGATTGACAGGAGGATGCTCTCTGTCTCTTTATCCTGGCCCCAAGGGTGCCGCCATGTCCAGCTCCTCCCACTGAGCCAGGGCACATGCTAGCACAGAGATCTCATCCAGGTAACGCGGGGCCCCTCGCTGTTATTAGATTAGCGGCGCCTTTAACAGCAAACATGGCTTACGCTCAGCGGTGCAAGGCTCAGCACACAGCTCCCTCAGCAGAGATGTAGCGCTGAGAAAGCCTTTACAGACAGACAGACAGACTTAAGGACCCACAGCACTACCCAAAACTGCAGACACTAGCAGGAGCATTGTGGGGTGGGGGGAGATTTGTAAAGGTCCCATAAGAGCCCAGTTACTTAAGAGTCTTCTCATGAAAGCTGCCATCCTTCCTACATGGGAGATGGGCCTGGCCATCCCCAAGCTTTGTGGCACAGGCCCATATCAGACATGCTCCTCCTCCCTCATCTCTAAGGCCCAGATTGAAATCAATGGGAATTAGGCCCCTAAATAGGTTTATGACTCTGGGACCGATGTTGCTTAGCTCCCAGCTATTGGCCCATTTAAAGCCCCTACTCTAATTATAATGTTTCCGCCATTTCCCAGCCCCACTCTTCTTCATCCTTTTCCTCTGCTGGAATTCCTGATTCCAGCCAAAAACCGGAGTGTCAAAGAGCACAGGCAAGGCCTCGGCTTGTGGTGTTTCCACCTTGACCAGACGCAGGAAGCAATGGCAATGCCAGGCGAAAGCCTGAGACGTCTGCCCAAGTGAGCAGCCTCCAGAGGCTCCGCTAACATGCAGATAAGCACCCAAATTGAACCACAACATCAAACCCTTTGACCCTCGACTGAGACAGGAAGCATTAATGCTGCCTAGGAGCCAGGGCCAACTCCCTGCACCACTCTCTCTCAGCTCAGCCTAAGCCTCCATCACCTTTCAGCCACAGCGCTCTCCCCATCCTCACTGGTTCCTGTGTGCTATTCTCATGCTTTTGCCACTGCTATCCCCTCCAGCAGCTGGGCTCCCTCTGCCTCCAGTTCCTGGCCCTGCTGCAGCTAGGAACCAGATGCACCAAGCTGATGGCACCAGCCTACATGCCCCCGCCCCCGCCCCCACTCCCCTGGCATTGCTAACAAGATTCCATGGGTGAGATAGAGGTGCGGTGCCCTCAGTGAATCCCCAGCAGGACTGGATGCAGGGGACAGTGGCTATCAGACACAGAGTGCCCTACGTCCAGTAGCTTTACCAGCTCTGGGGAGCAGTGTAGACCAAAGGGTAGGCATTGCTCTCGCCATATTGTCCCTGCCTCCCCTAAACACTAGAGATGGGCCTGACCCACAAGTTCCAAAGTGTTCAAACCATTAGAGAGGGAGGGGCCTCATATAAAATTTGGATCTAGAATCTGGACTCTGAATCCCTCAAAATTGAAGGGTGTTTGGATGCCAGGTATAGTTTCAGGCTCATTTCTCTGAAAGGATTTTAAACAAAAATTAACAATACAGTTTAGTGAGCACATCCAGCCAACCAGCCAAACACCTAGAGATCACATGACTGAAGCCAAACCAGCCACCTCTGTACATTTACACCTTCCAATAGAAAATCTAATTAAACTGTCCTAACATGTGTGCATGTGTGTAAAACAAGGAGTGTGCATATTATAGATATGAATGTACATAGCTCTCTGCCTCAATGTAAGGAATGCAAAACCATGTGAGTAGGGAAACCAGTGAAAACGTTCCTATCTGAAGCTGAACCTCCTTGGTGCCTATGACTTGAAAAACCTGGGAGATGGTACCAGGCAGGGAATCCACTCAGACAAGAAGATACGGCGAGTCCTGCTAAAGATCCTCATCTCCATTACGGGAGCATAAAGATTCCAACATCCACTGTAAGATGGGGCTGTCCATGGAATTCTGGCGCTCTCCTGGGAAAACCATTGGGCGCATAGTGGCTTGGAATTTGCCCTTCTTGACTCGTAGTTTCTGCAAACCACTCAACAGCCAAATTCTTGCCTTCTCTCCCTTGCAGTAAATTGGCCTAGCAGCATGTTCAGTTGTGAAAACAGTACAGAATTGGGGCACCTACAAGAGTATTCTAACTGCATTCCCTTGGCATTCCTCTGAGCTCCCCAGGTTAAAGTGGTAACCACACTCCAAGTTTTTGCAACTGTAATGAGCTCAAGATAACCTTTTGGCATTTAAAATGATGGAGGTCAAATCAGAGTGCCCTTTGGCCTTTCCCTATGACCTTGAGTCAAAGTGTGTTTCCACAGAAGGTAAAGATCATTTGGCTTGATCCTGATGTAGGGGAAGGCTCAGAGCTTTAAGGTACATCTGCTGTTCTATGATAGGTGTTCAAAAGACAATTGTCTTTGACAGCTCCATGTCTTTAGGGAGATATTTCTGTCCCAGGAGATATCCCCGAGTCTTGTAGAGACCCATTTTAACATCATTTAAATAATTCAGGAACCCCATTGAGATGGGTTATTGATGTTCATGTCATTGGCTTCTCTGGGGAATGGGATCCACTTGAGAAAATGCAGTTTCTTAGGACTCTTTTCTTACACAAAGATTTTCCTCGAAGAAGAAATAGCAAGATCTGAGCATTGATTCCTGCACAGGAGATGGAAACAGTTTCTCTCTGTAACAGTTCTAGCAACAGACCAGATGCAGATGAACACCAGGCGCTAAGAAAAGAAATCAGCTCTGAGCTCACCTGCTCTTCTCATAGCTAAACCAAAGCACAGAACTTGATGCCATGTCATTTGTTACTTTCCCACCATACACAGGATGCTTTTAAGTACACTTTTGTGGAGTAACAGAGTAACAAACAGTAACAATCAAGGATCCAGGTTTATCTGGAACAGTGGATCCCAGAAATGAAGAAAAAGGACAATCTGCTAAATAAAGAAAGGTGCGCCCAGAGTCGTCTCGGGTGCCCTGTTGAAGATCCGAGTATCTCTGCCAGCCTTTCCTGACCCAAACAAAAGTATTTTGAGTAACATGCTCTGAATTTACCCATGGTTGGGTACATCTTACCAGAACCTAGATCACCCAGGGTTGGTTCCCAACCTCACTCCTGGTTTGATTGGCTTCTAGGAAGATAGTACTACAGTATCAATAATGGCATTATAAAACTACAAATCCCAACTCACTGGCTCTTTAGTATTTCCAGAAACACTGCTGCTTTTGGAGATAAAAAAAACACTTGCTGGAGATGATCTTTCCAGAAATGACTTAAAATGTCCAGCACATATATTTAGGGTACATTTGGAAAACTATGAATTCAAAACAGTGCTACCATACTGTCTTGTGCAAAGCATTATGCAGATACTGAGATACCATACATTGATAATAGATTGTATCACACAACTCATTTACATTGGAAAACTGAACAATATTGTAACATCTTAAATACAGGTTCAAATTTGTCTTCTCTTTCCCATATCAAGCTACTTCCTGCTCATCTGATTCAGCCAAGTGGTCTCATTAAAGCCAACTATATTACATTAGTACCACTTTGGGAGGTCCCAAATATCTGGATGGTGTAGAGGACTGAAGAGAGATGGCAAAATTTAGCACCTAAACAGACCTCACTTCTCTACACTTCCAGGTTGGACCACAGAGACACACAACATGCCTCTTTTCCCACTACCTCTGTTTTTGCAATTAGGAAATGCCATTGTGGACAGAACTGAAAAAAACAAAACTAAAAATGAACAAGGAGCTTTGGTTCAGGTTGTGGGTGAAAGGGCCATGTGTGCATGCGCTAGGAAGGAAGAGATTCTTATATCGGACTTAATTTGCTCATCCCTGACCAACTGGAGTTAGAAAAACAATAGGTGGAGTTAAAAATGAGAGATAAAACACAAAGGAACAAAAGAGAAGACACCCATTAGGCCTGATCCTGAGCTCAGTTATCC
The DNA here is from genome assembly GCF_965140285.1 of Lepidochelys kempii. NCBI lineage: Eukaryota > Metazoa > Chordata > Testudines > Cheloniidae > Lepidochelys > Lepidochelys kempii. The sequence continues at coordinate 16,236,581 of NC_136394.1, read as the reverse complement.
AGTGTGCACCTGGAATAACTGGTGAAATCAGTGGAGTTACTCCAGATTTACACTGATGAAACGGAGATGGGAATCTGGCCCAGACAGTACATCACTAGGTGCTTGATATAGTCACTAGTTGTATTCAAGCTGGTATATCCAAACATGCTCATCAGAAATGGGCCCAAGGGATAAAAGGATCCAGAACCACAAATTTAGGGCTGTTTTGGACTCATCGCTAATGCTGCTAATAGTTCAGAACCACGTTATTTATACCACATCATTGGTGTGCTTGGTGTTTCACAGACAAAAAAGAAGGCAAGTTCCTTTCCCCAGGAGGTTATCTCAATGAAACCAAACCGCTTACCCAACAAGTAGGGACAACAGGTCATGATGCAGGGGAAAGTAGGGCTGGAGATACAACAGAAAGAGTCCTCTTAGACAACACAAGTTTTCAGAGAAAGCGTAGCACACTCTTTGTTTTGCCACCTGTTTTTATATAAAGCAGCAGAAGATGGCGCTGAGGCAGAGAAGAGTGGTGGGAAACCAGCTGCAGTAGGTGAGTTTGATGGTTGGAAATTGGAGGAGGTGAGTGAAGATGCATGCAGCGTTAGGTAGGAAACATTAATATGAAGATTGGCTACTTAGAGTTAGACAACATAACTAACTGATCCTTTGTTTGTAGAGATAAATTCTCTCTATCTACAGCACAAGCACATCACAGCCAGCGGCTTTGTAAGTGTAAGCAGAGTCAGGATGAGCTCCACCCTGACATCTGGTGGTGAGGTGTGGCAAGTTGTGGAAAAGAACTTCAGGGGCCAATCTCATTTGCATAGGCACACCCACCCCGCCTAGAATGAGGCCATAGCTGCCCAAATGGTCACTTTGGCTGCTGTGGGATCCCCAGTGTCTCTGTATTGGGGCAGGAAGAATAAATTGTTATTACCCTGATTATGGGAACTGTGCTTGGAACTGTACTTGGCCTTTTGTTATGATGGAGGGACTCACCATCAACTAAGTAGCACTCGCTAGGCAAGGGTCACGGGTTCCAAAACTCTGTGAATCGAGAGAGGCTGGGGACAAGTATTAATACTTGGTGGCATGGACCCCTTGGTGAGGGCCTTACATGCTAATTGCACTTCCTCCTCTCTCCCCTGTGGAATATCGGAGCTAATTTTGATTCCATTAGGAGCCTAGTTACAGGCTGCTGAGCTCACTTTGGGCTAATGGTGCACCAGCACTGGGGCTCCCCTACTACAAGCTGAATTCACCAAAGAGCTGAACTGACTAAGAGCTGAAATCACGAAGCCTTGTGTTAAGTAGTGGGGGATCCTGAAGATCTATTGTGGAGCAGTTTGCAGGAGGGCTAGAGTGCCTTGTGGACAGGCTGGTGGAGCAGTTCATAGGACAGCGGGAGCTGCTGGTGGGACGCGGAGCAGTTTGTGGACCGGCTGGTGCAGTGGGGTGGCGGGAGCTGCTTGTGGGCTGCAGAGCAAAGTGGAGCTCAGCGACGGAGTTCGTGGGGCGGCTGGCGGAGCGGAGCGAAGACCTATGGAGCTGTGGGGCGGTCAGCTTCAGATCATGTAAGGTGCCTCTTACCCCCCGCCCCCATCTCCACCCAGGTTGGGAGGTAAAGCTCTGCAGAGAAACTTTTGAACTCTGGGGCTGCCCTGACCAGGGGCAGAGACTTTTGGGTCATTGGACTTTTGGGACTTTGGGTGATTTGGGGTTGCTGGACTCAAGAACCAAAGGGAAAGGGCATGCCCCAATTTGCTTGGGGTGGGTTTTTTGCTCATGGGTTGTGTTATGAACCCTGTTGGTGGTGTTTCCCCAACATAATGCCACATTGTTTCTCTCTGTTATTAAAAGGCTTTTGCTACACTCAGACTATGTGCTTGCGAGAGGGGAAGTATTGCCTCTTGGAGGCGCCCAGCGGGGGTGGTATATATTTGTCCCAGGTCAGTGGGTGGGGGCTCGAGCTGGTTTGCATTGTGTTATTGGAATGGATCCCCTAGATATTGAACCCGGCCCTTGTTGCTGCCAACTCTGATGGGCAGAAGGGTTACATAAGAATCCCCAGTAACACTCCTCCCATGCAACTCAACCAGGACTCAGCGGGACCACCTGCTTAAGTGGATCATTCCGTCTCTATGCATGTACTTTCTGTGGCCTGCACAGAGATTCCTCCACTACAGATGGTTGTTGGCAGTTTATACAGGCATCTGTCCACTGGGCAACAGACTGAGATTCCCCAACTTATTTCACACAGGAGTTACTGAACAGCCACTGGATTTGGTCACCAAAACTTTGACTGGACTCAGGTGGGTGACCTTGAAGGGAAAGCTTCAGCAGCATGGAGAGGATCTGGTTTCAGGTGGTGAGGAAGGAGGTAGTCAGAGTAGAACATTCCCCTCCCATGAAAATAGCAAAGAGGAGAAATGTTTTTCAAACTTATTCTTTTTAGGCTGATGGTGCCCTCTGCTGGCTAGTAGGAGGAGGCTTAACCAAAGTGAAATTCCCAGCCGTGAGAATTACTGAGCTCTCTGACAGAGATGGGAGGGCACAAGCTACTCGTCCCAAAGTTCAAGGGTATTTGGGTCCCAGCTGTTCATTCAATATATAGTCAGAGTCTTGGTCCAAAATGCCTGCAAGTTCCCAGGGTTTCAGATCCAGGCTTATGGCTCAGTCCCATCTCTTGGGGGTAGGTAGGGTAGATCCAGGCAGGGCCTTGCCAGTTTTGCTGGTACACAACATCAATGCCTCACATGTTAGACATGGCCATTATTTTAGTAAGCCATGGGGAACTGGATCCACTTTCATCCAGTCTCTCTTGGGCATTTCCAAGGCACTTACCTCACTGGGACCTGTGGGGATTTGACACTGGTGTCTGGGAGTCATTGTTTATCAGGACATGACATTGAATTCCCAAGTTGTGTGGATCTGGGACCCCATGCTTCATAGAGGACTCTGCGAGCTGGCGGCAGGCTGCAGGGGGAAAGGCCCAGAGAGTGCTGGAAAAAGATACAATGTCTGTCTAGTGCAGTGATTCTAAATCAGGGTTATATACCCCTGGGGGTACACAGAGGTCTTCCATGGGGTACGTCAACTGATCTAGATATTTGCCTAGCTTAACAGGCTACATAAAAAGCACTAGCGAAGTCAGTGCAAACTAAAATTTCATACAAATGACTTGTTTATACTGCTCTCTATACTATACACTGAAAAAACAAGTACAAATATTTATATTTCAATTGATTTATGTTATAATTACAGGTGAGTCGCATCATACATGCATTTAACTTACACGAATTCATGTATATGCACTTAGCAAAGAAAGCTAACAAGACACCTGTAAATAGTGTGGGCGATTCCGCCCACCATTCCACTCAATAAGCATATGCCTCGGAGTGAGCGTGAGATGGGAGACGTGAATCTGCTGTTCCCGCAGTCGGTCTCGGTCCCATGTGCCTATCATAGTGTGAGCATCTCGCCATGCTGAGTGTGATTCTAGTGTTTACAGATACTGTATGTATTTTTTATAGAACATGGCCCCTAAACACAAACCAACTACTTCATCTGGTGCGCAACTGAAGAAACAGCGATCTGTTCCAACGCTGGAGGAAAAACTGACTGTGTTGGATTTATTGAGAGACGGTATGTCGGTCTCCAACGCAGCGCGTAAATATGGCCACACCGAATCTAGCATCCGTGCCATCAAGATTCGAGAGAGAGAAATTCGCCAAGTCGCAGCATCAAGTGCTCCAGTAACTGCTAAAGTGATGAGCCAGGTGCGTGATAAGACTTTAGTGAAGACTGAAAAGACATTAAACTTATGGCTGGAAGACATGAACTGTAAACGTGTGCCTATCAATGGCAACACGTTGTGAGAAAAGGCTCTTAGCCTCTACGCGCTGTTCAAACCTCCCGCTGAAGAGGAACAGCCTTCTGATGAGAAGGAATTCAAAGCCAGCCAAGGTTGGCTTAACAGTTTTAGGAACCGCTTCAACCTCAAAAACGTGCAGACTACTGGTGAAGCTGCATCTGCCAATGAAGAGGCAGCAAAAGCCTACCCCGAACAATTAAAGAAAGTCGTAGAAGAAAAGGGCTATCTTCCAGAACAAGTTTTTAATGCTCACGAGACTGGGCGCTTCTGGGAAAAAATGCCCAACCGCACTTACACTTCAAAATCAGAAAGACAAGCCCCTGGCTTCAAAGCAGCTAAAGACTGTGTGACTATGTTGTTTTGTGGCAACGCGGCTGGGCATTTAATAAAGCCAGGCTTGCTCTGCAGGGCTGCAAATCCCTGTGCCCTAAAAGGCAAGAACAAAGATCTCCTGCCTGTGTTCTGGCAATCAGATAAAAAGGTTTGGGTGATGGCTGCATTATTTCTGGATTGGTTCCCCAAGTGTTTCATTCTGGAGGTCTAGCGGTACCTCAGAGAGAAAGGACTTGACTTTAAAGTGTTGCTGATTGTAGACAATGCTCCTGGCCACCCTGCGGCACTCCGGTTTGCGCATAACGATGTTGAAGTCGTCTTTCTCCCCCCCAATATCACTTCCATCCTCCAACCTCTCGACCAAGGTGTGATTCGCTGTTTCAAGGCCACGTACACGAGGCTTATGTTCTCACGGATACGTAGAGCTGTGGAGGCTGATCCCAATCTTAATGTGATGGAGTCTTGGAAGGCCTTCAACATTGCCGATTGCATCACCTATATTAAACAGGCAATGAATGCAATCAAGCCTGAAACAGTCAATGCATGTTGGCGAAACCTATGGAAAGAATGTGTGAATGATTTTAAGGGTTTCCCGACCATTGACAAAGAAGTGAAACACATTGTTCAGGTGGCCAGGCAAGTGGGTGGTGATGGCTTCGTCCACATCCTCGAGGAAGAAACTGAAGAATTAACTGAGCGCCACAGAGAAACATTGACTAACAAAGAGTGAGAGGAACTGATAAAATCATCTACAGAAGACGAAGATGATGACGATGAACAGGAAGAGCCAGCAAGTTTGCTGAAGTGTTCCAAGCAGCGAAACACTTGAATGATTTAATTTCTGGATACGCTCCCTCTATGGAACGAAGCCTCAAAATCACACGTAGTATTACCGACGATTTGAGACCGTGTCAAGAAATGTTTGAGCAGCTCAAGAGACAATAGCAACAGCTGCCGATCACCATGTTTTTCAAGGGAAAACAACCAGCAGCAGATGAGCCTATGCAATCAACTTCTCAAGCTGAGCCAGAGCCAACCACTTCGTCTATGACTCGCTCTCTGTCACCCACGCTCTCCGTCACCTCTGTCTCCTGGATCGACATCAAGCCCCGACAACCCCCTGTAATTACCCCCTGTAATTAAAAATACAGTACCGCAAAATTATATTTGGCATATGTACTCTATTATATACCGTACATTACTGTATACATTATACATATTACTGTACAGGGTTGTATACACAAAACCATGTACAGTACACTATACTTTATGGGCGATTTAAGGGATTTTCAAGGGTAATTTTGACTATACACGATTTTTGCCTTATGCACTGACTTTAGAACCTAACCCCCACGTAAGATGCAACTCCACTGTACAGGGTAAAAAGGAGAAAGTAAGCCATTTTTCAGTAATATGCTGAAACACTTTTGTATTTTCATGTCTAATTTTGTAAGCAAGTTGTTTTAAGTGAGGTGAAGCTTGGGGGTACGCAAGACAAATCAGACTCCTGAAAGGGGTACAGTGGTCTAGAAAGGTTGAGAGCCCCTGGTCCAGTGCCTCGTACTCAGGAGGACCATACTCAGCACCACCACATACTGCACCTGAACCAAATGTGGGTCCCCGCAGCGCTGTCCCTCCCTGGCTCTGCCTGTTGCAAGGGGCTGGGGAGGACATCACAGGGCCCCACAGCCTCTCATCCTTCTCACTCGGATGTAGCCCAGACAGATTGAAAATGCTTGGAAGCCCTTGATACTTCCCATTCTGTATCTCAAGGCAGAACCCCCCCTGCCACCACAGCTCCCTCTAGTGACAGCGAAGGCGCACTGCGAGCCCGAGGCTCCTAGCCAGCAATCAGCATCTGTGGGTTTGTGGTCAGTGAACAGGCCCGGTCAGCGCATGCTGAAGTGCATCCGCCTCCCTTTATTCGTGCTCTACAATGGGCTAGGGGCCTGAGGGGGAAAGCAGCACCACCTTTGATTTGTTCAGACAGGGAAGAGAAGGGATTATCTGATTAGGGGCCAACGTAAATGTCCAAAAAGTTCAAGCAATGTTCAGGCCCAGGTGAAAACGAGCCGCACAGTGGCCACGGTGATGTGGGGGAGATAAGGGCCCTGGGCTGATTAAAGAAAAAGGCTCATTGTGCAAGAGAAATGAAGGGCAAATTGCTCTTTTATTTCCTGCTGGTGTCAGCTGGTGATGAATTAGGGCAGCCCCAGCAAGGAATACGTCTCCCAGCCGAAGGGCAACAGCCAGAAAGCATCTCTGGGGGGACGGTAATACAAATAAATAAATAAATAAATAAATAAATAATCACGTCTTTCCAAGGAGTCCGTCAGTGGGGCGAGAATTTGGTAGGGCTCAGCTCCACCGGGAGCCCACACGAAGCCGCCATCGCTGACCTCGTTCTATTTTTAGCTCTCGGGTGGAAGAGGAAGCCGTGGGGCTGGTGCCATCAGCCGCCAGACAGGGTGGGAAATGTCACCCGAACTGGCACAGCTGCTTCCCTGCCCGCTGACAAACTGAATGGGGAGGAAGTGGAAGAAAGCTCTTTGCAAAAGATAAATTCAGCTTGCCACTAACGGGCCTTTCCATGGAGGCGGGGAGAGGGCTGGGGTGGGGAGGGGGGCAACTGCCAAGCTCAGTGCTTTGCGCTTGTTGCTCTCTGACTGATCTGAATTCGCAGGGTCACCACTGCGTTCTGTCTCTAGAGCCCGATTCTCGTTTGTATTAAGGCCCCTTTGCATGACTCTCGCAGCGGCCTGGGTGGTAGGAAGGTAAGTTACAGCCCCTTTCCGCTGCCAGAGCCAGTCAGTGAATGCTGCCAGTTAGTGTAAAGGAGACGGCGGCCCTAGGAATACGAAGTCAGGCTGGCTGCCTGAAATCAAGACCGATTCTACTGGCACCGAAAGGGACTCTGTCTGAACAGCTTAATACAGAGCCCAGACAGGACAAGGAAAGTAATACAGCCGTTACTCCTTATGAAGATCCGCTGTAACACATCCTACAGGCTTAATAATCTCCCAGCTACTTATCTTTGGAGAACAGGACACAGAGGGACAGAGATGGGTTTACCTAACCCACTGGGAGGGCAAATCTAATAGAAAAGGCAGGACTGCACAAGTGTCTCAGCTTTCCTCAGTGCAAAAGGGCCACCATTCAGACAGCTCACCTCCTCCGGCCTTCCCTTCCTAGAAGGTGTTGGGGCCATTGCCAGATTCAGCCAGACCCTGCAAGGTTTTTAGCGTCCTCAGTCCACGTCGTGTTCAGTGGGAGTGAAGGACGCTCAGCGTTGCATCCTTCCATGCCTGCTGGAGCACATTCTCACTAGGAAACAATCTGGCCCAAGTCTCGTGTCTTCTGTATTTTTCTTGGCTCACGGCACAGGATCTCTCTTTCTTCAGACTACGCAGAGTTAAGAGAGGGAAGACAATTGTTAATGCCTCCATTCCTTCCCCTGCAGGGGGAAGATTGCTCCCTACAGAACAAGTCCAGTGCTTCATCCTGCCAAGGCTGAACTACCTCAGCGAGATCCTTGGCTCCCTTTGGTAGGCTCTTCCCCAGCTAGTGACCTTAGTGCTAGGAAAGTTGCTCGGCTGCCTAGCCTTCTCTTCCTTCTTATTGCAAGCAAGTCTGTTCTGAACCCCCACTCCCCCGCCACAATTCCTCTCCCTCCTCAGACTGCCATGTCTGGGACTTTACGAGACTGATGCATAAGTGAAAGCCATGACAGTCACAGATCACCAACCAATTCCCTCTTCCCACCGCTGCCCCCTTTCTGCAAAGCACACAGCTGCTGTTGCCCCATTTCTTGGAAGCCACACAGAATGCCACTCCATCCCAGCCGGCTTCGTCGTGGCTACTGCATTGCTCGTTAGTCCAGGCTAAACGTACTACAGCAAATTCTCTCCTGGTGTGAGCTGGTGCAGCTCCCATAGTGCTGTGCCAGTTGACACCAGCAGGAAATTTAGCCTGTTTTAGCTCTTCCCATGCCCCACTTCGTTCAGCCCCTTCAACCACCTGATCAGTCTCTTTCTTTTATCTACTCCTTCCAATTTATTTTCAGTTGTACTGGCCAGGGGCACCCCAGGAGTAACCCCATGCGGTGAACAAATGAAACCTGCCAGTCACACTTTGCAAGATTGGGAAGTTGGGAGGGCGGGGGGGGGGGGGAAGAGTCTTTGGGTTTATTTATCAAAGGTTTATATGCTCCCTTCCCCCACTCTGCCAGCAAGCTCAAAGGCCAGAGGGTCTCCAGAAGCCTGGTGGAGGGGAGCAGTGGCCACGTAGTGAAGATCTGTGGGGGACCAGGAGGAGGCAGGGCCTGCCAGAGGATGGGGAAGAGTCACGGAACAGTCACTCTACATGACATTTCCCTGCTGGAGCCACAGTAACCTACAGCCAGGTGTGCATGAGTTACTGATCCTTCCCAGAGGCCAGGAGCTGAGGAGCTCACGTATAAGGGGCGCTGTGAACCCTCATGACTGGGAGCAGCGCGTGCTCCCTGCAGGCCTGGCACTGCAGGAGGAGGAGTGGCCACGGCCCTGCGCCCCCTCCTTGGGTCCCCTAGAGCTGCTAGAAGCATGCACACTTCCCCCACACCTCAGCTGTGCTCTGGGGACACTAAGTGTAGGCCTTTGGCTGCCAGCGAGGCAGGAGTGCCAGTGGGGAGAAGGGGAGGGCTTACTCCACCTGGCCACCTTGACCACCTGGGCAAGAGCATCCCCCGCAGCAGCGAACTAAAGTAGTTCTGCCCCACCCCATCAGCTGGGTCAGGCCACAGGATCTCACACCCCTGCCCCATAACTGCCCCATAACCCATAACTGGGAGGCACTGCTGCTGCAGGGCAGGGCTGGGGAAAGAGACCTGCTACCCTGCCTGCCTCCAAACAAAGCCCCTCTGGATGCAGATGTCCGATGTTTCCCAGGACTCCCAAGCACTGGAGCTGGGTTTTTTGCTTTGGAGAGCGGGCCCATACCCGTGCTGACAGGTGAGTTGTTTTTAGGCTCTGGGAGTGACTTTAGCAGACCTGCATTAGAGAGGGTGATGACAGTAGCAGTTATACAGGTGACTAGGTTTCACCTGTAAGGGGGGGGCGAAGGGGATGCTTTAATGTAGGGTATGCCAAGGAAAAGCACCTTCTCTTTATTAACCTCTGATCTCTGCTCATTCCCCCGCACTGAGTGAGCTGCGGCCAGTCCTGTAGGTAGAACAGCTGCCACAAGCCGTCCATGCCCAGAGTCACCCTGAGCTCTCGCTTTGCTGTCACTGATGCTGCTAAGCAGGGGCTGGTGTTTGTAACTAATGGCCCTTCCTGAAAACACACTGCAGAGATGTGTTTTCTCTCTGGTGGCATTATGAGCAGCGCCTCTCCCCAGGTGCCCTCTTCTTGACTAGACCACAATTAACTCTTGGCCTCAGGCTATAAATCAAGTCAATAAAAGGGTCTGTAAAATAAACACAAACGGGCCTTCCCCTTTCCATTCAGATGTAGTGAAGTGGCAAAGTCCCTTCTTCTCTGCACAGCGTAGAGCCCTCGTGCTTCACTGGCCTCCGGAGAGGAGCTCCAAGGTGCTCGGATATTAATACCGGTGACCAGGTCACCGGGATGCTGGTGGCATTCAGGGGAGCATGCAGTGGCTCAGAGGTCATTGCAAGGTCACTTCTGGAGTTTGCATGGAGCAGGCAGGTCGCGTTTCCAGCTCATGACATGGCTCAGGAAACTCCAGGACTGAGCCACAAAGAGGCTTGAAGAGGGGTTATAGAAGCAATGTTATTTTTGTATTCCGTGGCCTGGCCTACCAAAATATAAGACATAAATTTCATCCGAACGACCCAAGCGTCACCACATCACTTCTCATATTAACAGAGTGAGGACAGCAGCTCTGTAGCTTCCGAGACAAATTCTGCTCTTCAGAGCCACGGAGGTTACAGCTCAGTCTGGGCCTTTGCACTTAATATTAAATGAAACCAGGAGAGTTGTGATTCTTTTTCAGACCTGGGGAGGAGAATGGCAGGTCTACACCCAGCATTATTATTTGTATTACAGTAGTGGCTAGAAACTCCAATGGGGATGAGGGCTCCATTGTGCCAGGTGCTGTATAAGCACCTAGTGAGCGAGTCACAGTCTAAACCAGGGGTTTTCAACCAGGGGTCCCTGAACTCTTGGAGGTCCGCAGACTATGTCTAAGATTTCCAAAGGGGTCTGCACCTCCATTTGAAATTTTTAGGGGTCTGCAAATGACAAAAGGTTGAAAACCCTTGATCTACATAGGTGAGACAAAGGGTGGAAGAGAAAACAGAGGCACAGAGCAGTGACGTGACCCATCCAAGGCTTGTGGCAAAGGCAGCTTTCAAATCCAGGTCTCCTGGCCCAGAACCTTATCCACTTGGCCACGCAGTAGGCTACAGGGTTGCCAGCTGGACCCACCTACCTAGCAGGCAATATCCATCCAGCTTCATCTCCCCCTAAAATAAAGTCACACACAGTGAAACGTACACAGTACTCCCATGCCTTCTGCATGCACCCCTGTGTTAACAACCACTTGAATTATCAGTCAACCCAAACTGCACTGGTAAAGATCTTTCTTACCAGGTGACCAATTTTTGCTTGTCTGCTGCCTGGGTGCTTAGACATATGGCACAGCATGTCGTCAGACAAGTGAAAAAACATGAGGTAGGTATAGGGAAGGGACATTAGAACTATCCAGTGCCTCTGGCATGGTGTCCCTGAAGGAAGTTGCTGTCATTTATCCGAGGGCGTGTTAAACAAAGTCCTCCCTGGCTTTGCATTTATGTCTTTCCACTGACTTACCCCCACCTCACACCTGGGCAAGCGAGAGGACAATCAGACTCCGTGAGACTCCCGGGATACAATGGAAGGGCACCAACAGTGAAACGCTCACACCGAATCTCAGCTGCAGCCCTGGCAGGTGGACACTTGTCTTCTCGCTGCCTCATCACACGTGGCAGCTCTGATGCTGCATTGGTGTTGGCCACGAAATGAAGCCAGCGTGACTGAAAGCATCATCACTGGTGTCTTGAGTCCATCTCAACCCAGCCCTGGCAGATGGTGCTTCTCAGCCTCTCTCCATGTGTTCGAAACGCCAAGGATTTTCTTACTCTGCTATCACATGCAGGTTCCCTACCTCGAAGTGCTAGGAATTCACTGGTTTCTTTCATAATATAGTGAATGCTGTCTGCAACAACATCTCCAATGTATTTTACTTCATGCCAATCTATCACCTCTTGTCATTATGACTGGGTTAATCTTATTCCTTTCCTCTAGTCACTTCTGGTGTCCTCACTGATTTTATCCTTTCCACAAAGGACAACATTTTATGCCTCAGTCCTATTCCCCTCTTGCCTTGCCTCATTCTTTACCCCCAACATCACAGTCTCACCACCCACTGCCTTATCTCCAAATTTTTCTTCTCCTAGAAAAAACTTGGAAAAGGGGGTTTCTTATCTCACTCTCAAAATCACCTCTTTGATCATTTCTAGTGTAGCTTCGGTCCCCTTTCAGAACACTTCCCATCTCCATATGGCCATAGATCTCCTTTCATCTGATCAGGCCTTCTTTTGGGTCTCCTCATCTTTGACCTCAGTACTGCGTATTTGCTCCTATCCACCCTGACATCCTCCTGGGTTGCCCAGCACAGCTGTGAGGAGTCTCAGCTTGGATGTAGTGAAACTAGAAAAGCAAAATGCCTCAGTTTTGTTGACTAGAAATAGTGACACTTCCGTCACTAGCCCCCATCATCACTATGGTGACTCCCAAGGTGCCACCTGTGGCCCGCTTTTCTTTACATCTCAGTCACATTTGTGAACTCAGAGTTTTACTCAGAGTTGGTACGTATGATACCAAATACTGACCACTCTGAGGGCTGGAAGTTATTTTGTGATAACAAAGGACAATGTTAAAAAAATACAGAGAGTGTTGTCTTAGATCTGCTGGTTACTAAATACCCCTTAGGTTCTGAGGAAATAAAGTATTTCCACCTGGAGCCTGAACAGACCCTGGAAGTACAATACTGTGTTCCTGGCTTGGCCGTCAGCAGCAGGCACCACAGGTATAACCTTTAGGTCTCACGTTGTGAATGTCTATTCCAAACTAAAGGGTGCAGATCTGCTAACCCAGGCTAGAGCAGGCTCACCAATCTCTCTTCATGGCCCAGCAACTAATAAAGGGAGACAGAGTGCAACACTGAGTCAATGTGGGTTACAGAAAGGCCCTGGGCCAAGGGGATCAAAATCTTAGAGGGTGAAAAAAATGTTGCCTTCCTACTCCCCCAAAAATCTCAGCTCTCCCCAAGATCCTCAGCTGGTGTAAATCAGCATCACACCGCTGCGGCCACTGGAGTTGCATCCATTTACATCAACCGAGGATCTGGCACTTACAAAAATCCCCATGAGAAAACATTTTAAGCATATGCCTTCCAGCAAGTGGGGGTGAGGGAGAGAGGGGTTAAAACCCTTTTCAGCAGCTCTCCCCTGGTGACTCTCCTTCTGTGTTGATTGCGGGTTTGCAAATGAATGCTCATTTCAGAGTCTCAGGCTCACTGGAGGCATTGAAAAATATAGAAAAAGGTTGTGTGTGTGTTGGGGGGGGGATCTTCCTCTGAGCCTTTGTCTGCCCTGTATAGAAGGGGCACTGTAACAATGCTCTTGTGTTTGTCCAGTTAATTACGGAACAATGCAAGGCCCAGCTGACTGTGATGGATTGTTGATTTACAAGATAGGCGTGTGATAGCCAAAGAATAGTAATTACATGAGTGCTTCCACGCTGCCTATACAGCCAACTGTTTGGCGAAGGAAAAGAAGCCTTCGTATCTGCCTTCCCCTACTAGATAAGAGCAGAATGCCACACAGTCCTGGGTAAACAAGGCAGCTCATCCTCTTGAGTGGATGCCAGGCCTTCTTCCCCCTCCTGCCTGCATGTTGGGGGTTCTTCTCTGGAGCAGGTACAATAGGCTGGAGGTAATGGACTCTCAGCCAGTGGTCACCTTTGCTAAAGGGAGGGCATCTCCAGCGGGAAGATAAGGATCACCAGAAGTGAGGGCCACAGGCCAAGTGGACAATGGCAGGGCTTAGGCCACAAAGCCATTCATCATGTGGGAACAAAGCAGTTGTCAGCTGGGACGGCTGCATCCTCCAGGCATGTCAGCCAGGGAGTGAATTTGATGACAAGCCAGTCAAGGGCTAAGGAAGCCTCAAGGAAGATGCACTTTCAAGAGAAGAAGAAAGGAAAAGCCACAGCGGAGGGAGCGCTGCAAATCCTCCCCCTTCCCTCCCCCCCCCCCCCCCCAGAAGGGCCAACCTGCCTCTCAAATGTCTTTCAGGTGAAGGAAACTTAAATGACTCTTAATATGGGGTGGGATTTAATGACTTTTAGTTTAATCTTCAGAAGAGAAGAATGAGGGGGGATTTGATAGCTGCTTTCAACTACCTGAAAGGGGGTTCCAAAGAGGATGGCTCTAAACTATTCTCAGTGGTAGTAGATGACAGAACAAGGAGTAATGGTCTCAAGTTGCAGTGGGGGAGATTTAGGTTGGATATTAGGAAAAACTTTTTCACTAAGAGGGTGGTGAAACACTGGAATGCGTTACCTAGGGAGGTGGTGGAATCTCTTTCCCTAGAAGTTTTTAAGGTCAGGCTTGACAAAGCCCTGGCTGGGATGATTTAGTCGGGGATCAGTCCTGCTTTGAGCAGGGGGTTGGACTAGATGACCTCCTAAGGTCCCTTCCAACCCTGATATTCTATGATTCTATGACTTTCTGCCTTGGTCTAGGAGGTAGGCAGGAGTTTGGTTTAGCCCAAGAGTCTTCCAATGCTTATGAATTGCCATTCAAATACTTGGCAGAGTTGGACTAAAAATTCAGGATCTGAAAATTTGAGGAAGAGCAAAGCTGGATTTGTTTCTCTTAGTTTTAAAAGGAGTTATCCTTTCGCATAGCTGTAGCTTTATGGCTGTGCATGTTCGGACAACAAGCATCTGTAGGCAACCTGCCTCTCCATAGCTTCAGTTCCCACACTCTGATCATGGCACCTGGAAGAAGTGGACCAGCAACTGATTGCACTCTGTTCCATGAATAAATGAGAGCGAGGGGGTACTTCATTCCACAGAAGTGCTTCAAAGCAGGGGGAGCAACTGGAAATTTGGTCAGACACATGGGCCAATCTTTACCCCTCCCTGGCTTGCCAGAATCTCCCCCTTTATCCGCAGTCCGATCACCCTACAAACCTTTACTCACACGAGTAGTCTTTACTCACAGGTGTAGCCCCATGGAAGTCAATCTTGCAGGAGCAGAAGCCTTTCTGGTGGCTTCTGGATGAAAATGCTGCAGGAAACATCTTTCTGATTCGAATACTGGCCAGAAAGCAGATGTGAAAACCCACATACCTGAGCATTTCGAAATCTCCAAGAGCTGCTCGGTTGTGAGGAAGGATGACAGTTCGGGGAGGGGGGGGCTGTGCATGTCCTGTTTGAAGTCTGGCTCAAGTCAAACAAGAGTTGACACTCCATCTCACCCATCCCTGCATGCAAAAAGGCTGCATGCATTATGTTACATGGAGACAGGGGCTCAAGGTGCAAAATTTGGGATCAGGATTTTCTACACCCCATCATTTTGGAACTGGCTGGATCTGGGGTTTCTTGCTTAGGCGCATTCTGAAGGAAGCGGCCATTCACAGAATGGGAATGCAGATTCAAATCCAAATTTGTGAATCCCCCAGATCTCCAGGACATTTGGATCCAGGGCTCTCCTTGGGGCCCATCTCAAGTTATAAAGAGCTCTCTCTTCATTCTTCTCTTTACAGCGCCTGGGACTTTCCTTCTCTGCGTCCTGTTTGGTGACCTTTTTGCTTATTTTTCTGCAGTCGGGAGAGATGCCACGAAGCTGGAGCTGGGCCCTTCCACCTATTAATCAAAAGCTACAAGCACTCTGCAGGGAGACAAAACCTTGGTGTGTTTTCTCCAATATTCCTGGAGCAAGGCAAGGAGGGTAGGGGCAGCTGGGCCAAGGAGCCCCGTTTAGATTAACATTTTATTCCAAGGCCTATTAATCAAAGTCAGAAGTAGCGTGAAGCGGCACCAGGGGAGAAAAACGGCTGGATAACCAAGGGGAAAAAAAGCTCAACTTGTCCTGATTTATTGCAACTCAGTCACACCACTGGATAGATCGAGGCTGCTGAATCTCGCCCTCCCGCCAGCTTTGGCCATCCAGGTAAACTCTGGCTTTTCTCATGTCAAGCAAACCCTGGGGCAGGGAGGTGGAGGGCTGCAATCAAAAAGGTCCCTGTCTATTTCTCCGGAGCATTTTGCATTTTTATGCAGGCCCACACTTTTTAATTATTAATGTGGGTAACTAGAGCTACTGGATTCTTTCTTTGCATGAAGAGAGATACTCAGCTCAGGGTACTGCCCCTGTCTCACAAGAGTCTTTTGGAGAGGAGTGACCTGCCCCATGCAAGAGATAAATGGCCCTGTACAGATGAAGAGATCTGCATGGCACTGAAAGGAATCGGGGATGTACAGGTCTGGGCTGGAACAATCCAGTACTTGTTCCCTCCCAGACTTCAGTGCTCCAGCCCCGAACAGCCAGCAAAAGTCTGTGGCCATGACCCAAGCGTGGGGGCTCCAGTTTTACTAACCTGAGAATATGGGCATGCACCAGGCTGGGAGCAACTTAAGAGATCGTTTTTTAAAGACTTTAGACTAGACACGGTGAGGGGAGGAATCAGTCCCCCTCTCTCCATGAGTGGGGATATCTGGGCCAGGCTGAGAACTTGGCCATAACCACACTGTACGAGATACAGAGTGAGAATCTAGAACACGACATCCCTCAGCCGTTCCCCAGACGGGGAGTCCAGGTGTGGTTTGTGAGGAGACCTCTGAAACCTGCAGGGACAGGAAGGGATTTGGGCCTCTGCTCTTGAAGAAGGGTAACGCCATGGAGAACATTGTCTCTGTGCTTCTGGCCAGCAGTGCTGTGAAAACCTAACTGAGCCACAGGAAAACCTCCTGCTCCTCAGTCTCCCACTGAAGGCCATTGTCTCAGCTGGAAAGCCAATGCTCTGACTGGTCACGTAAGCCTATTCCCTAAATGGCTACGGGAGGGAGGGGACTGCTGCCTTCACAAAGACACGTGGCAAAGCCTTCCACTGCCAGGGTTCACGTTGGGGCAGTGTCTCTATTTGTCCCAGAAGACCCCAACTGCAAGGAGCGAGGAGCTAAGCCCCCAGGAGCACCTGCCCCTTACAACACAAAGCAGGCTCAGTGAGTCAGGGTGGCAGGCCAGGAGCCAGAGAGGGAGTCAAGAAGGATCAAGCAAGTCAGCCAGCAGCATGAACCTTGCAGGTGATAAATGCCCTCGCTAGAGGACATCGGGGCCTCTCCCCTGTTGGAACGTGAGACGTGACCCTCAAAAATGGTCAATATGCCGAGATAATTATGGCGTGTTCATCTCCCCAGGACCATCAAGTCTGAGGGCAGGAAGCCAGGCTCCTGCAGAACAGGTTGTGCAGGTTCTCACACAGGGGCTCCCTTCTTGACAGCGTCAGGCTGGCCAGCCCTCCAACTCTCAGCCTCCTTGGCTGTGCAGAGGCGAGGGCATTGGTGGAACTCAATCCTCCCCATCCTCTCCGACCCCATCATACAAAGACATGGAGGAAGAGCTGGGTTTGTCCTGTATAGATACATGAGGTGCCAGAAAAACAAAAAGTGGCCTATGGAATGGATCTAGTTTCCCATAATGAATGGCCCAGCCCTAGCAGGAGGTTAATTAAGTCTGGCAGCTGAGGGCAGGAAAAATCTCAGCTTCAGCCATTGGACCACCTGGCCATGGTTGGGGAGGGGGGTGGGCAAACCGCAGGAGCAAAGGTCCTTCTGCAAACACATGTGAAAAGCTTGGCTGGGCTTGTGTCACGGTCCCGCGGGAGGAACGTGAGACCAAGTCAGCGGCACGGCGTCCCTCAGGGAGAGAACAACACAGACACAGAGAAGCTAGAAAAATGCAGCCACAGCACGTCCCACAGCAGAATGGTGCCGCTAGGCAAAGGGGCGCCCTGATAAAGCCTGCTCTCCTGCCAGCACTGGGAGAGCCCTTCCTGTCCAGCCTCCAGAGTGGGGAGAGGGCAGGGAGAGGCAAGAGGCACAAAGAAAGGGAGGGCAAAGGAACGAGCAGAGAAGGGCAGAGGGCTACGAGAGCAGAAGGGAGCCAGGGACAGCAGGAAGGAACCAGAGGAGGAAAGACGGCTGAGGGGCCAGGCCTGGAGCCCCGAAGGCAGCGCTCCTAGCGGGTTGCGAGGTGGAACAGAGAGGGCTGGGTTACGCCGCACTGGGGCCCCAGAGGCAGAATGCCGAGCAGGAGGATGGGCTCTTTGCTCTTCGATGGCATGAATGTAGCACACCTCAGCTTGGAGAACTTGGGACAGATTTACCCCACTCTAGTTCTGCTGCCCGCTGGGACTGCCAGCTTCCAGTCCTTGCTCCAGCGCTGCTTTGGGACCGGGGCAATGTTCGGGTCCTAGACCCAGTGCCCGTTGCACCTGTACGTACTGCAACTACCGCTGCGTAGTGACCATTCTGGGGGCAGCATTTCAACAGAGACGAGGCCCTGACGCCCTTTGCAGGTTCGTTGTGGGCGGAGGAGACCAGGCGAAGAGTTACAGACATCCACACCCCTGAACAATCCACAAGCCATTTCATGCTCAATGACACCACAGCTAGAAAGGTCCCTCCCGGGTCCAAGGGCCATCTCAGCACTGCGCCACACAGTGTGCAGAGAGAAAGCCCAGTCCCCCCCGCCTTTAGACAACACTTGAATGTTTGCAGGTGGGGTGACTGATGGAAAGTGACCTACAGCAGAATCCTGAGTCCCCAACGCATCAGTGAGACAAACTCCGCCACGCTGCAAAGTTGCTACACGTCTGGATGACCCAGCATGCTGCAGCCTTATCACACAGCCACCGAGGTCATGGTGTCGCCCCATGATGACAACGTGGTGTCAGGTGACGTTGACACCTCCAGCCAGCCCACCACTGCCACACAAACTGGGGGTGATCGCAGGCACTGTCCCGCCCACTCCTGGGGAAAAACAAAGGCTGAACCTCTAATGCCCAGTCACCAGAGACGTGGTGAAGCGCAGAGCCTGGCATCCCCTTCATAAGCCAGCTCTGTAAAGGCAGCAGAGAGAAGGAAAGTTCTATAGAAATAACCAAGTGCAGTGGTCTTCCATTATTTCCTCGTATTGCAGGGAGGGTGGACCAATGGTCAGAGCACTGCATTGGGACTCGGGAGACCTGGGTGCTATTCCTGGCTAAGCAGCTGGCTGACCGGGGGCAAGTCATGTCCCCTCTCTGTGCCTCAGTTTCATGTACATGCTCACAGTATCAGCTCAGCCGACAGCACCTTCCTCGTAACCGATGCCCCCGGTGCCTGTAGTAAGCTGCAAACTGGGGACCACTCAAGAGGTAAATTGGGCAAAAATACATCAAGCTCATCTTAGGAAATGATTAAAAAAAGCTGGCAGATGAAGGTGTGTGACTCTGATATGTGACCCCTTTGTGTAATGAAAGGAAGGGGAGACGGTAAGGAATGGAACTTGTCAATTATTCCTTGTCTCGTAGATTACAATAAATATCACAGTCTATTACATATGTGAGGGAGATACTAGAGTTAAACAATTTAAACACCGTGCATGGGGTTCAAATGGAATAGGCTGAATGGAGTAGGGAGGGCGAGGGGGAAGGAATAAAGGCCAGGCGTCTGCAGCTGGGCCCCAGGAACACATTTTGAGAAAACCCTGCCATTCAAAGCAACCAGATACCTTTCAAAAGCCAAGAAATCGCTCTACAGCCGTATCCTCAAGAGCCAAGATGTAAGCAGGTGGCATCTCCCCCCGGCTTTGAACAGTCTAAACACAATTGTCACCACACTGAGTTCTTCCACAGTGCATTTCAGCCATAGATCTCACAGCACTGAGTCCAAACTTGGCCTATGCCCGAGGCTGGCTTTGCTGGCAACTCGGCTAACAACAACAAACAAACTTCAGCCTCAGCTTTCTCCTCAAGTTTAGTCATTCCTAGGCCTTTCCCGCAGGATCTGCTCTGTCCCCGCCCATAATTCCCTCTGCCTCCAGATAACCTGACGTCTCTTATAACCAAGGCTGTGCTGGTATCCTACTGCCATGGAATTTGACCCTTTCTCTCCCTATCTTTTATTGCTGCAAATTTTGTTTCAGGAACTACGTTTTCATTTTAAAAGATTATGCTTCTAGCCCTAATGGGTGTGAAGATAACCTGGAAAATGTGACAAGTGTAAACCAAAAGTGTTGGCCTTCTTGAGTCCGCAAACAGCCTGAAACAGCTCTGAGAAATCTGAATTGCCTCCATTGTCCCAACAATGGGGTTGTTAATTCTGAAACCTAATGATGACAGTATACATGTCAACATTGTTAGCTGTGTCACTTCTGGTCATGTAAGCAGCAACATCTTAGCTCATGTGCTTATCTCACAATCCTTAGCAGCCATCCATACTTCAGCAGATGCCCCCACCTACTTTCCTAAACCTCCAGCTGAGCCACTGACAACTTCATGTGTGTTGTCAGCACAAAACTCCCTAGCATACCAAAGCTCCATAATCTGGGGACAACGTAAAAGAAATGGAGTTTACTATCAGCTGCAACAAAATGGGGCTAATGATCTGATTTCATTACCTGTTTTCTGATTTAATTGAAAACCATCATTTTAAAATTTAAATTAAGTTGCCTCTGAATTTCCAGCCTGCTGCACCAGAATCCAGGGCCCTTGCCTCAGAACTTTGGTCCCGTTTGTCACCAAGCCCAGGGCGCCCTACTTAGGTTCTGATTGGAGCTAACAAGATCCACCTGTCAACAGTAATTATCCCACATCTTTACATGGGCTTCCAGCATCTAGGGGCAACGTGACTATACAGAGGAGCCCTGCGTTGCTGTGCCGGGTTCCGAACCTGCCTCACAAGGCCAAGAATCAGCCCTGGTTTAGCTTTATCCAGAGAGGTGAATGAGCTCCAGCGGAGAGAGGAACATCCTGGCATTCCCCCTTCAAGCCAAGCTACGTCCTTTTACCCTTATCAGTCTGGCCACTCGCTTTCCCTCTATG
This sequence comes from Lepidochelys kempii, assembly GCF_965140285.1. Lineage (NCBI taxonomy): Eukaryota > Metazoa > Chordata > Testudines > Cheloniidae > Lepidochelys > Lepidochelys kempii. The sequence continues at coordinate 16,216,248 of NC_136394.1, read as the reverse complement.
ACAGGTTTCAGAGGAGCAGCCATGTTAGTCTGTATTCGCAAAAAGAAAAGGAGGACTAGTGGCACCTTAGAGACTAACCAATTTATCTGAGCATCAGCTTTCGTGAGCTACATACAGCTCACTTCATCGGATGCATCGATGAAGTGAGCTGTAGCTCACGAAAGCTGATGCTCAAATAAATTGGTTAGTCTCTAAGGTGCCACTAGTCCTCCTTTTCTTTTTTCCCCCTATGGTTATTGCTCACTGAATAGCAAACCCTTCCTCATGTGAACAATGTTCAGTATGGAGCTGGTCAAATTACTCATTGCCAATACATCACCCATCACATTTGGCCCTCTTTTGGGCTCCCCACTGATGCCAATACCTGCAAAACCCTAAAGGTTTGCCCAAAAGCCCACGTGAACACATGTCAACCGAAGGGGTGTTGCACACTATGTGCTTTGACTATTGTGACTGGGGTGCCCAATTCCCCACCTCCATGGTATTGTTTCCACTCCTTAATTGGGTGTTGGAACCTTTTCCAAACAGCAGAACAATTAGTAACAATTGCTGGACAGCAAACAGTGAATGCTCTTGTTCCAGAGCCACGTGACTCTAGGTCTCTGTGCATTGTCGCCCTGCAAACATTCCTGCCAACTCAAAACTCCTGTCCGAGAACACCACACAGGAACGAACATGATCGAACCCAGTCACAGTGCAGAACTCGAATCAGCATCTGTGACCGTTGTGTTTGCAGCATTCTGCTGGCTCCGGCTGCATCCAAACCCTTCCCACCCACCAGGAGAGGAGGAGGGAAAGGGCACAGAATGACTGAACCGCTTCCCCGCTTTAGAACAGCCGGTGGGTTTAACGAACTTGGGTTTCCCTGCCATTGCACCCCCCTTTGTTGGCCACATACAACCATTATGCTACAGCAGCAGCCCAAACCCGGCAATAGCCCAGGGCAGGGCGAATGGAGTCCTTGTGTACTGGTCAATAAGGGGGACTTTGGTGAACGAAGTCTGGCACCCAGGGATTCAGCACAAGGGCAGCAGCAAGGAGAAACAGCTGGTGAGAGTGGACAGCGAGGATCATGGGATTCCCCGTTCTTCCTGGTACTTGCTAAGAGGAGGAAATAATGCAAATGCCCTAGGAAATGGACCCACTCCGGGTGGGCAGTGCCCAGCTTTTAATGGCACCCGCTGCATGGCTGTTAGCTCAGGCAAGTCTCCTGGCATCTCTTCTCCAAAGCAGGCCCCCAGAACAGCAGCAAGGGTGAGGCTGATCCCCGGCAACCATTCCACTTGATGTACGTGTTAGTCTGAGCAGTGATGTTCCCGCTTGGAGCCGATTCCCATTCGGTGTCAGTAACAAACGTCCCCAGGCACTTTTATACCATGAGAGAGAGCACATTACCCCCAGCGGGGCTCAGCTCAGTCCCGCTAACACCCCCGCAAGGTGGGGGTTCAATGAGAATTCATCTTCCCACCCTCAGACTCCCCCTGCAGGGCTCTCCCCGGGGTTGGCGGAACTGGGCCTTTAGCTCTGCCGCCGACAGGGCTCTCCTCTTTATACACTGGGTTTGGCTCTTCCTATCCCAGACTGTCCTCCCCAGTGGGGGAGAAGGAGGGGATTCTTCGTGCCCTCCCCCACCCCAGTCCCAGAGGGACACTCCTATTTGATGTGCACTCAAGCTGTTTCCTGGCTAGGGAGATGCCCCCTCCCCAGCAAACGTTTCCTTTGAAAGGAGAGAGACACAGCTGGGCTGCGGACACCCGTGTCGACACGTGGAACTCAACACCTCCCAGAGCACCCCTTCGCATACCCCTATGGTGAACAAGTCCCCAGTGGCTGAGTGACACAAGGCCTCTGCTTTCCAGGGGAGCAGCCCAGGCTGCCGCTGGTCCTGCTGTGGCCCAGATGCACTTAATGCCACTCTTCCAAAGGAGAAGGGGAAGACAAAAATATAGCCCTGACTTAGGCCAGACAGAGCCCCTCTGGGGGATCTATATGCAGCAGGGACATAGCTCCCACGTGGGACTGTAACTCCCCTCTGCCATGAGGCCTACACATGGCCAGGCTGCAGGATGCTAGTACTTCTGCTGATTCAGCTAATCAGGGTTATTTCACTGTTTGCCTTCTCCTTCCCCCTGTTTGTTCCAGCTACCCACTGGCGTCCCACGGGTTCCCTGCTCATTGGAGCAAGGACTGACTTTTTATTATACGGCATGTAGAGCTGCTTGGAAGATTTTCAACAAAACATTTATTCATCAGAAAATACCAGTTCATCAAAACCAAGCCTGCTTATGGGAAGAGGTCGGTGTTGACAAATTTCCCATTTTGGAAATTTTGGGGGGGGGGGGGGAGGGGGCGGGGTCCTACTTTCACATTTGCCAAACTAAAAAGCTTCATTTTTCCAGTTAAATTTTGAAACGAAAAGTTGCTTTAAGTTAATTGATCATTCTAAAAATGTTTTTAAAAGGTCAAAATCAAAATGAAAAGTTTAAAAATCACCAAAACCAAACCATTGCAATTGATCTGATCCCCCCAAAAAAATGAACGGATTTCTGGTTTGTGGAAATATTCAAGATTTCTGCTTCTCATCCTGGGAAACTCGTTCTGAGTCTTGAAAACTCTCATGAGACAGGAAAACCATTTCCCACCCAGCTCCACCTGTATGAGCGTACAGTGCCTAGCACACAGTCCCTGAAGATATCTGATCGCAGACGGTTCTTTAATGCAGCCGACAAAGGCATAACAAGATCTAATTGCTGGCCACTGAAGCAACACAAGTTTGGACTAGAAATAAGGCAGAGGGTTTTCCCCGCAGGGAAGGTAATGAACACTGGAACAACTTACCTACGGATGTGGTGGACTCCCCGTCACTTGAAAGGCATCCTGTCTTGATGTAAAGGCTTCTAGAAGAAACGCTCTAGCTCAACCAGAAGTTATGGGTTTGATGAAGGAATCATGGGTGAAATTCTAAAGCCCGCGTTGCTCTGGAAATCAGACAAGATGACCACAATGGTCCTCATAGGTACTTCTGGGGCACAAATAATAAAGGCTAAGAACAATAAGTGGTAACATACACAAGTGCGATTTCTGACAAAACCATAGAGACTGGCAGAGTCTGGATCTGCATCCTTGTCTCCTCACAGTTTGGGTCCTTGGGTTTTGATTCAGGCCCATTGCTACTGAATGGGTTTTGATGCTGTTTGAACTGAAGGGACTGGATGGCTCAAGGGCTTGGATAGCTCTAGACTAGCTATTTGAATCCAGCCCAAGTTGGTAGCATCCAGAAAGTCTTACTAGGAGATTACAGCTGTTGAGTGGAATGAATTCAGTGGTCTCAGTTCAGTCTGTAATGGACAAAGACAGATATAAAAAAACCCACCATCCTCACAAACCAGGATATAGCTGGTGGTCTCAGCAAACCGGCCCAAGGGCTAGACAGGCTGTGCACATTGAAATGGTCTCTTGGGTTGTCTCCAGGTTTCTTTGGAGTCATTAAGAAAAGTCATCCATGAGCATAGGAGGGGGGAGGGACAACTCTTGTCCCACTCCCAGAATAGATATCAGCCCCCAGACTGGCAACGCCCACCCCGTGGGCTGAGACAGGTGCAGACATTGAGTCAGAACATCCCCCCAGCACATGACACACACTCACCCCTCTCTGTGCTCCTCTTCCCGGCACAGGCCCCAGGCAGAGCGCAGGCCTCGGTGAAGCTTGGTCTGTCACCTTCAGTCAGGGCATGTTTCACATCTCTACCTAGAACGAAGATCCTTGTGGAGATATTAAAACCCCCACCCTTCCCTTTGGGACTGGAGCAAAGTGCAGGCCCCTGCTGTTGGGGTGTCGGGGTGGGGGGCATTGTTTGCAGCTCCAGATAATAAAATCTGCACCTGCCTGGGCTGGCTTCCCCTCCTGAGGCCCAGTCCTGCAATCCCTATGTAGGCAAAGTGAAGGGGCATTAAGCAGGACTGCAGGGGTGGGCTCCTCATGCCACCTGCATAACCTGCTCACACTCCCATATCCACATTTCCTCCCCCCCACCGCCGGCCAGGCATCAAACCTCAGTCCCTCCTGTGGAAAAACCAGTCTGTGCTCATGGAATTGAAGCCTGTATCATAACGCACTGCACAAGGGGGCCACGTTAAGGACATACAGGAAACCTTAACTCCAGCATTTTCAAACTTTGGAACACTGGACTTTGCATTATTCTTTTCATCCAGGTTTTCGGGTGGAGTATATCAGAGGCTGCTTCCCGCCCCCGCCCCCCACACACACACACCAATTTGCTCAGCGCACGATGACAAGCAGAAGCATTTCTCCTCCCCAAGGCCATGATGTTTGAACCCCTCTCCGAATCTGACCCTCCTCTCTGACCCAGCCCAGGCCACTCGCTAGTCACTAGCATTGAGAGCTCCAAGCTCTTCAGCCGGAGCAAGAAATAGCACCCAAAGCATGGCCATTGCCATTAAGGTGGCTTTTTAGTTCAGATCAACTAATGCCGACAGCCCAGATACGAAGCCTCCACCAGAGAGAACAAGAGAGCACAGGGACTCCCTCTGCACCTGAGCTGAAATACCAAATGGCAGCTACCCCTCCAGCTGGTAGAGAGATTCCCCTGCATTTAAAGGTGCAGTGCACAGCCAACAGAATGATGCCTTTTGCATGCTCTGTGCAAAGGGGGAACTGAAGATTAATGAAGGGTGTGTTTGACAAATGGGGACCGAGGAAGCAAACGGGCATCAGCGTTTCGCCTTTGAAGGCCTGCCTTCAAAGTTGGATTTTTGGTCCAAGGGTAATGAATTTGAAGGTCTCAGTCTAGCTGGCTTGCTACAGGTCTCAGTTCAGGAGACGCCCAGGGATGCAATAACAGGGTATGTTTTAGGTAAGAATTGAAGAACACTGGAAGAACTTATGGGAGCAGGGACAGAAGGTTGCAGCCTGGGTGGTGCCAGGAAGGAGTGAGGTCTATCAGCAGGGCTGGAGGTGGGAGGAGAGATCAGAATAGCGCGGAGTCAGGGTTGAAGTGCACTGGCAGACCTGTTTGGAGGGTCTAGGACGGGAACAGCAGGAGGGCTGTTGCAGGTCAGGAAAAGCATGCAAAGCTATGTGGAGGAGTTGTCCACATTAGGCCCGATTTTAATCAGGGCTGTCAGCATTTCACTGAAATGCATGGGTTTTTAAAAAAACCATATAACTGTACCTAATGCCCCGATCCCTCTGACTGTCATATTATCTCATGCATCAGTGGAATGTAAAGATTTTGTAATTTATCTCCTCTCTCTCACGCACACCGCAGGAATCCAGACAGCTGATAAAATATAAAGATTGTCATGAGAAAGGTACAAAACAGCCTAGGGAAGTGCCCTCATTTCACTGGCGGGTTCGTACAAAGGGACCATGACATGGCACATAAGGGGGCCATTGTCTTTGGAATAAAATCTCCATTTCAGCTTTCTTCTCTGGCCATGATCAATAGGAGGAAATTAAAGTCCCATACTGGGAAAAAAATTAGTTTGCTAACACAGTGTTGAAAGATCAGGTAATGGAGAAGCAGAGCTAAGACTGGGTTGCTGGCGCCATCTCTTGAACAGCGCGAGGAGCTGCACATATAAAGCCTCTGACTAACCCAGATCACCCTGCCGAAGTTCAGATGGAGAGCACAGCATGGCAGACAAGCCCAGCATGCTGCACAGAAGGGAGCTAAGGACAGGCACCGTCCCAGGAGGCTGGAGTAATTTCTTTCAGGCAAACAGTGGGCGGGGGGAGGCGGGGGGGGGGGGCGCAAACTCACCCTCAATGTAAATCCTTTGGCTTCAGCGCAGTCCCACCAGAGATGAATGTAACCCCTTGCCTTTAGCTTTTGCCCCCGATCCTGCAGCCTGGTAAAACTAAAGCCCAGTAACCAAAGTGAGAGCAAGCCCGACATGCGTGGGACAGGGGTACGTGTGCGCTGCGAAGTGCAAAGTGATGCCTAGTGCAAGCTCTGGTGGGTGCTGCGGGCCAAGTGACCAGCCTGGCTCAGCTCCTTCACCGCTCTGGATGGAAAAGAGAACAGACAAACCACTCTAAAGTGGGCAACATCAGCCTGTCCACCTCCTTAGTTAAACTGGCAGCCCCTGTTGTTGGTACAGTGCCAAACGAGGAGCCTGTTGCCTCTAGTAGCTGTGAACACAGCATCTCCCTGCTTGGCTGCTAGTCACTTCAGTGTTTGGCTCCCCCCGGAACAGCCAGGAAGATGCAGGGTTGTACCCAGAAAGCCAGTCTTGATTTTTGCCATTGACTCCTCCCAGCACTGACCCTACAGCGTCCTATTGCACCCATCCCTTATCGGCTTGATAATTGAACAGGGCCAATTTTAATAACATCAGTTTCCTCTACGCAGTCTTGGTCCTTTGGCTTGGCCATGAAGGTGGCAAAATATCAGGCTCAGGTGATCTCTACTGTTGTGGCATCAGATGGGCAGAGAGACAGCTTCTAACAAAGGGCAGGGATTCTTGCGGCTATGAAAAGGGGTCACAGGGCTCTCAGCCGTGAAATGAGATGGTCTGAGGCCTTAGCGCTAGGTTCGTTTCAAGGGGATCTGCGCTTCCCCAACAGTCCTCCACAAGTGCCAGGGGAAAAGGCCTGGCAATTCGTTCAGCAGCTGCCATGGGGCAGATTTTAGCCCTTTGAAATCCAGCCAGAATCAACACATATATAGAGAACTAGCAGCTTAGCTGAATTAGGCTCCATATCTACATAGAACTAATGGAGAGGAATCCTGGCTCAGTTTGGTCCAGTGCTCTGAGATACAGACAAGGTGCTATATATTTTTGTAATCAGGAAAAAAAAGACTTCCATGTAGCAAGTAAGTTTCGAGAGTTGGTGTCATCGCGTCTGCCCAGATCAGCCTGGCTAGCTGTCAGGCCTCTTTTCCTGTGTCCACACCAAGCTCTATCTGTTTAGATGAGCGGTTCACCAGTAAGCTAGGGAAGAGAAGTATCCAGGAGCTTTGGCTCTCTGCTGAGTGCAGATTACATTTCAAGTAGGGACAAAAACTACTTTTTGAAACACGATGATTGTTTATTGAAGGACCAGGGCCCCACTACCACGGCAAGTCGGTGCTTATAGAGCACCTTACAGCTGTTAAAGAGTGTGACAGAAACAATAACCAGATACGCGGGTGGAATCACTGCTATACAATACAAATTATTAGCTGTCTGCCAATGACGTTCTAGGCCTTCCGCTTCATAACCCTGCATTTGACTTTTCTTCCATTTACAAATAAATATTTAAGCACATTCCATTTTCAGTGTCTTAACTAAACCCGTGTATATATCTGAGCAGCCTCACATCATAAAAGAGTAAGGGAAGAAAAACTGGCTCAGTGTGTTTATGTAATTTGGCTAATACCAGTTTAAATCTGTGATGTCCTTTAACAGCGGCAGTATCCTGCCTTTGCAGGGATTGTAAGCCTAGATCCTCAAGGGTATTTAGGAGCCTAACTTTCATTGAAGTCAACGTGAGTTTGTGTGTGGGTGTGTGTGTATATTATATATATATATATATATATATATATATATATATATATATATACATACACACACACACACACACACACCCTGTGATACACACAAACCTTAACACTGCAACATGATGCATTCCAGAAGAGTTATGGCAGATAATATAACAGGTTTCTGGAAACGATTAGAATAAAAGTAGTTCTGAGCCGTGTACAATTGGGCTCACAGCCTCCAAGGATCCTGGCTTTGCAGGTGCAGACAGAAAATGGGACCAGGCAATGATTTTAAGCCATGCTAAAACATTTCTAAAATAGTTCTGCTGTGACAAAGAGAATACCTTATGGCGTAGGCTAAAGGCTTTGTTTTTCCTGGCACTCATGTAGGATGCCCTGCATAGCTCAGTCATGACTTTGCTGTTCACAAGCAATGCGGCAAGCCCAATGTTAGGCCAACAAAGCCATTACGCTACAACAGTGGTTTTCAACCTGTTTTCATTTGTGGACCCCTAAAAATTTTTGAATGGCGGTGTGGACCCTTTTGGAAAGCTTAGACGTGGTCTGCAAACCCCCAGAGGGCCACAGACCACAGGTTGAAAACCACTGCACTACATTAATAATACCTGGCCCGTACGTAGTGCTTTTCATCAGTCGCTCTCCAACCACTTTACAGAGGAGCTCAGTATCAGTATCCCCATTTTACAGATGGGGAAACTGAGGCGCCGGGACGGCCCTGACCTTCCCAAGCCCAGCAGGGGCAGAGAGGAGAGAATAAATAGGATCTGCAGATCAGAATGGTTTCCACAGGCCTCTCAGAGCCAGTCCTATGGTCAGTGGGGCTGTAATGGTGTGTCTACATTGCAGCTGGAGGGGTGCTTCCCGGAGTGGGTAGACACACCCGTCGGCTCTGCTGGAGCTAGTGCACTAAACATGGCAGTGTGGCTGCAGCACCCAGGCGGCAGCTCAGGCTAGTCACCCGAGAACAAACCCGCCTCTGGTGCGGACTTGGCCAAGCAGCCCGAGCTGCCGCATGTGCTGCCGCAGCCACATGGCTATTTTTAGCGTACGAGCTCAGGCAGAGCTAGCATGTGTCCATCTCCACCCCGCGCTGGGAAGGACACTCCAGCTGCAGTGTAGACACCCCCTGAGCTGCGAGCCGGGGAGGAGCGTGTGGTGTGGAGAAGCATCGAGCCAGGGATTCCACCCCCCTGCCCCACATACACTGTGCCCTGCTTCCAGCAAGGGAAAGAGGTCTGCTTCATGACTGGGCATTTGCATGGGATGCGGCGGGGCCCCCCATGTGGCCGACTGTTTTGCTTGTGCACCTGGCCAATTGGTTCACGTCACTGCAGCCACATTGGGGTTAGGGTGACCAGCTAGCCAGTGTGAAAAACCAGGACGGGTGTGGGGGGTAATAGGTGCCTATATAAGACAAAGCCCCAAATACTGAGATTGTCCCTATAAAAATCAAGACATCTGGGCACCCTAACTGGGGCTTGGTTTCATGGGGTTTCTAAACCCAGCCAGCCAGCCCCCACGTTCAGTGACAGAGTCTGGCGAGAAAGTGCGACTCAGGAGCACTGTGAACCGCTGGCTGGGGGTGTCCATCAAGCAGACCCAGCTGTCTGGCCATTACAGGTGCAGGTGTTTATCCTCTTATGGCCTAGACACTGGGAACTGATTTGCAAAGGAGCCCTGACCACTTGCCTATGCCTCTTTTCACAGCTTCCCTGCTTCCCAAGCCCCAACCGCCAGCCTTCCGACATTGGTGAGGCCTCATCTGGAGTACTGTGTCCAGTTTTGGGCCCCACACTTCAAGAAGGATGTAGATAAATTGGAGAGAGTCCAGCGAAGGGCAACAAAAATGATTAGGGGTCTGGAACACATGACTTATGAGGAGAGGCTGAGGGAGCTGGGATTGTTTAGCCTGCAGAAGAGAAGAATGAGGGGGGATTTGATAGCTGCTTTCAACTACCTGAAAGGGGGTTCCAAAGAGGATGGCTCTAGACTGTTCTCAATGGTAGCAGATGACAGAACGAGGAGTAATGGTCTCAAGTTGCAGTGGGGGAGGTTTAGATTGGATATTAGGAAAAACTTTTTCACTAAGAGGGTGGTGAAACACTGGAATGCGTTACCTACGGAGGTGGTAGAATCTCCTTCCTTAGAGGTTTTTAAGGTCAGGCTTGACAAAGCCCTGGCTGGGATGATTTAACTGGGAATTGGTCCTGCTTCAAGCAGGGGGTTGGACTAGATGACCTTCTGGGGTCCCTTCCAACCCTGATATTCTATGATTCTATGATTCTTCCCTCTCCCCGTTCACCATACAGCCCAGGCTAAATCCCTCCCACCAGACTGAAGGCCCATTCTCATCACGGCAGCCCCCGACACAGGCCAAGCAAGCCAGAACCCAGCAGAAAAGCCTCTGTGATAGGAAGCCAGGGAGTGCAGGCTCTAGATTTACAGATGAGACGTGCTGTCACGGCCTCCACATTATTATGGGCTCAGCACAATTCAGCATCATGTCACTAGGGCTGGTTACGTGCGTCACAGGAGCAAAAGATGCCAAGAAGGGTTTGTTTTATTTTTTTTACCGCGAATGTGCCAAGTCTTAACGACGCAGAGCGGAGATCCCTCCTGCCTCCCCAGAGAACTGAAACCTAAAGTCAGCAGTTGCCCTCTGTCTACCTGAGCATGCTAAATCCACAAGCTTTCTTGGCACACCAGGGCAGTGCTGACAGGCAGGCAGCCGAGCATGTGATCATGGACCCGGGATCATGCCTTCAGAGCCACTTGGCTGCTTCCTGGCCAGCCTCTGCCCGTGAGTGACCCTGTGCCTTCTGCCCTATTTGTGTACGTTTGGATGGATCAGTGACATCCTGAGGATCCCTTGAGCTCCCTCAAGGTGGTTTGCTGGTGCCTTGCAAAGTGAGGAAAAGTAAAAGTCTCCAGCTGACAAAGTTTTGTTAATTTTGCTGCATTATAGCACGCTCTGCGATGGTCGTTAGGAGAAGGGGGAGTCTCTGCATACTTACCCTGGGTCTGCAGCGCACAGAGACATCTGCAAGGCACAGACCAGCAGGGCACAATAGAAGGGAGACAACTAACAAAAATTAACCAGCCTTAAGAAAAAAGCAGGGAAGGTTAAGGAGAAGCATAGAAATTAGCAGAGAATGGGCTGCCTGCTCCTGTTCCCTGGGTCTTAGGCACCCTGGTTCCTCAAGGTTAGGCTGAAATAGGGGGAATAAGGACTTTCTTCCATGGCAAATTTCAACTTTTCAGCAACAAAATCAAAATTCAAATATTCTGATTTGGAAATGCTGCCTGGTGCCTCACAGGAGTTGTAGTTTGGGTGTCTCCTGCTCCTAATAAGGTTGTGGTCCCTAGTAAGACTACATCTCCCATGATGCCCCATGTCTCCTCATGGTGGAGCAAGGCAGTTGTATCATGGAAGTCCTGGGTCATGGGATGTAGGAGCCCGACCCAGAGAGGAGAATGGGGTCATGAGGTATATGAGGCACCATGGTGGAATATCCAAATCGAAATATTTCACGTTTCAGGTATTTGGTTTTTTGACCAAAAAAAATTATAATCAAATTTTGCATCGAAAGCCGGCACTTTTCATGCAAAATGCCATTTAGTTGACAATCCAATTCCTATTAAAACACAATACTACCCTTTTTGAGCCATGTGGCTAGCCAAAAACATGAGGGGTAGTAGGTTGTTCCAGTTAGGCAGAGGAATTGGTCAAGTATTTCTTGGATGCAGTTTTGTTTATTTACAAAGAACGTACAAAGTCCTGTGCCTCTGAACGCAGAAGGAATCAATAGTAGGAAGCAGCTTCTTTTGCTCACAGCTCCAGGGGCACGCTTTGCAGCCTGCACCTTCGCCCCAAAACCCTCTCCCCAGGCTTCTTCCAGAGTCAGAGACCATGATTTCAGCTACTCCTTCAGGCTGTCTGTGGCTCGCTGGTCCTCTGAGTTCACCCTTTTTCTCCCTTGCTCTCTCTCTCATCCAAAACAATATTCAGCAAAGCACTTCCACCCACACAATCCAAAACCCCTGGGCGGGTTCACGTTACCCTTTGGCTTTAGACGAAGGCTTGTGATTAATTTAGCCCTACATTATGTTAACTGAAGGGTGCATTCACACAAGCTTTTTAATACGACCAATAACTAGGTTTCACCCAGCTCAAAAAAACAGTTTTGAGGGAAATTTTTCAACCAGCCCTTTTCCTGGGTTCATTTCTCTCCTCTCTCCCTGTGCGTTGAACAAAGCAGTCTCGCTCCATGTCTTAGTGCCACTATCTGTAAAACAACTACATACATGCACACTTGTGAGCATGCTCCTAGTGGGTGGGAGACCAGGGGTTCGGAGAATTACTTAGAGCTAATCAAAATATTATTTCCAGTACAATTCATCATGAATTTAGCCCCTTCCTTGGCTGAAGACCCATTTGCAATCTGACCTCAGTTGCTGAGAATGTCTTTGTTACAATATTCTTCAAATAATTTCCCTTACTAATAGCTTTATAATTTAACGTCTCGCTGTCCCTAGTTGTGTTGCTGCTCTCTGATGGGCTGTCTGAAGCTAGTTAAAACAGGAGAACAGATCATGAAATTCCAGTTTGAATTTTCAGGCAAACATTTGTAACAAAATGAGGGGAAATGTTGGGATTTGCAAACCATTGGCTGAATCTCACTGAGGCTGTCCAGAGACAATAGAAACCCCCCTATGGGCCAGCAAACAGAATTCAGGCCTATTCTTCACTAACCTAGTTGTGACTCAGACTCTTTGACTATCTGGCCTCACCCTAGAATTCATGTGTGTAAAGATCCAAGCTGACCACAGGCCTCCCCCGCTTCCCTATCTCTCCCTGCCCCTTGCAGTCTGGGTTGGGTGAAGTCTGGGTGGGTGAGAACCACTTTCACCAGCTCTCCCTATTGCAGCTGCATGAAGCCAGCTGCTTGCAGTCTCTGGAGCATTTGCTGCCATCTAGCAGCCTGGGGCAGCATCACACCAGGCTCCCAGGAGACCGTCTGCCCCAGTTCAGTGCAGGCTTCATACAGGGCACATGCAGCCACAGCTGTTGGGGGGAATAGAAAAGGGGGGAACCACCAGCCAGAATGAAGTGGAAAACATTGGACTTCTCCGCCTCCTTCCCCACATCCTGAGTCACTGGCACAGCTAAGAACAGCACCTCGGATTCCTGACTCCCAGCCCGGTGCTCTCACCACTTCCGCTGTGACGGCTGTTATTTCCTGTTCCACCCTTCTCCACAGCCTCTCTGCTGCCTGCTTTGGGCCAGGGCCCATCTGAGACACGACGACAGGGTGTTCTGGTGGCAGCAGTGACATGCAGCTGCCTCAAGACTACCCCAGAGCCTGTAACCTTCTCTCCCTTATTCACGAGCGCCTATTTTTAGTGGCTTCCCGGGCTGTCTGCACTGGGGAAGCATGAAATACAAATGATGGGTGTGGAGCAGCAGACGGCAGCGAGGAGAGAAGCCTTCTCTGGCTAATGTTGATTCTGCTAGTGAGTTCATCTCACTCACCAGCCCGTGCCGCACAGCTCTGTGCTTCCTCGAGGTGTGGCTGGCGGCCCCAGGCAGGCCTGCCTTTCACAAGAGCTGCATTGTGCCGGGCTGAATTTTACACCGGCAGGCTGAATGCAGGCGCCAACAGGCCCATCACTGTTCGGGACCTAGCAGCACTTGGTAATGTCTGTCAAGAAGGGCGGAGGAGTGGGGTGGCATTTCCACAGTTAACTCCATTTTGCATGGATCCAAGGGCTTGAGAGAGACAACGTGACCTCCGCTCGCAGCTGACATCAGGCGTGGCAGTGGCTTGGCCTGAGATGACAAGGGTACACCCCTTCTCCAGCACCCCAGTTTGGCCAGGCTTTTAAAAACCTCAGCTGAGTGAGGGAGAGGGACACTCTCGAACCGGGCACAAGCTGCAGCAAAGCCAGCTATCCCCACCCTGTGCCCAATGCCAAGGTGCCTCCGGTGTGCGGGATGGACCACTTCTAGGCTGGAGAGCTGCCAAGGCCGTCAGTCAGTCCCTGGCTGCTCTGCTGATACAGCCAGCAAGGGGGTTGCAATTTATTTATACGTATTACCACCCTGCAACCCAGCCAATCCTCCCGCCTCCACACACACACACACAACCAGCCTACACTTACAAATAAAACTCTCCTCCTGCCCTGCCCCCCAAGAAACCCTCCCTGGTAGTGAGAACTGGGGCCTAGCAGGCCCACTCCACTTGGGAGCCGAACTCAGGGAAAGTGGGTTCAAATTTATAAAGTGTCACAATAATCCCTAGCAATAATAGGGAAAGGTGCGAAATGGAGACAGACAGACAGACTTAGTACAAACCAAAAGGCCTCCTGACCTAATTCCAGGACTGGGTTAAGATCGTGCCTGGTAAACAAGAGAAATGTGGGCCCAGAAAGCAACAAACCAAACCAGGTGTGTTGAGAATTAGGACTATCCATGGACAAAATAATGAGGGGATGGGATCCGCCCTTTCGGGGACCTTAAGGAAAAAAAAGCAACTTTGGGAAGAAACTTGGCAAAGGCAGACGCTGGCTGACTGAGAGCCAGGAGAATGGGAAGCAGCGAGGTTTGCCATCATGGCTGTCTCCTGAGACGCCCACTGTCACACCGTTGGGCCTGCTTCGTCCTACTCCCGTGAGCTGCCCTGAGAGCCTGGGCTAGAGAGCTGCACCCAGATGACACCACCACCTCCAGCTGAATCCCAAACACCACCAGGGCTGAGAGACTTTGTCGCTCCATGTGTCTTTTTCCTGCCCTACCTTATTTCTTCTCTTTCCCAGCCCTCTCCTTTTGCCTTCTGCCTAGTACAAGTGTCTGGCTTTGCCAGCCCAAGACTATAGTTTGTAACACTGCTGTAAGCCTGTAAACACAAAAGGGCAGCTAAGAGCCGTGCCCCAATCAGACCAACCCTGTTACAAGTTTACCTGGCTTCAGAGTTAAGAAGACGGCGTGCTGGACCTGTTTTTTTCCAGCAGGGAGGTTGCAAGTGAGAGTCAGCACCAGAGACAGAAGTTGCATTGTCTCTCTTTGCTCTTGTCTTCTTTCCCTCTTGTGTGTTTTTCTTGTTCTGTCTTTTAGGAAACGGGCCTGGACTTTAACTACAATAGTAACAACAACTGCAGCCTCTCCCACGGGACCTTTTCTCCCTCCCCACAGGAGCAGTTACTACTTTACATCTTTAACACCATCTACAACACCCTGAAACAGGAGGGGTTCCTTCTAAAGACTCTCCAGCTACAGGGAAAGAGAACAAGGGACATTGTTCAAATAAAAGCCTTATGTAATACTTTACATTTCCAATGCTTTAGCGGTCTTTCTTTCTGTTCAGTGTCTTAAAAAGATTGAAGAGGGTTTTTTGTTGCTGTTTTTGGTTTGGTTTGGTTTTTGGCCATGGGGCTAAGGTCTCTGTAAACCAAACCCCGAAGCTTGTTTAATGTTGGACAGTGACATGCTCATGTTCACAAGTTTGACTCTTTGGGCCCATTTCTTCCATCCAGATTAATACAACACCCCTCCTATGCACTCGACCCTCTGCCAGGGCCTAATCCAGGGCCCACTGGAATCCACCGGTTCTTCCCACTGACTGCAAAGTGGGTTTTGGATCAGCGCCCTGTCCCCACAAGGCCCAAGACTTTGGCGTGTGCCCTGAAGGCCCAGCTGGTGGATTGAGTCAGCAGGAAAAACCACGGAAGGCCCAAGAGGCCTGTCCCCGTTTGAAGTTGTAACTAGAAAGCAAATGATGCTGATCTAAACAGAAAAGGAAACGGCTGAACTCTCCAGCTTGGGAACCAGCCCAGGTCTAGGATGCCCCTGAACGTGGAGCCCAACGATCCCCAGAACCACTCTTTGCCATCCAGCCTCCAAAACAATTTACAGGCCTTGTCCTCAGTGCCTCTGTTAAGGGAGCAGGATCGGTGAGCTGAGGTAAACCCCTTGTGTGTTGAGGAACAGCCAGTGCCCTCAGCCCCCGCCACAGGGGTCTCTTGTGATGGAAACCAGTCACCTAAGCCTCCAGTCCCAATCCCCTGAGTTATTATGGGCCTGCGGGGCCATTGCTTCATTTTAAATGCTCGTTCCATCTTGCCAGTTCACCTACCTTCCTCTTCGCCCCTCCGCTGGCAAATTACCAAACACAGGCCTCACCATAAATAAAAACCAGAAACAACCCAAATCGTCCGTGTAAAACCTGAATTCAAAGAAACTCCACATTAACAACCAGCAGCTGCAGAGTCCGGGGTGAATCTTTTCCCCCCAATTCCATTTCCAAGGAACATCCTTTTTAAAATAAGGTCCCACCCCAGACCCTTTCCTGGGTGGTTCCCCTGTTTGCATGGTTTGCGAGGAGTTTAAACCAGATACATTTTTCAACCTGGGAAGAACCATTTGCATCATCATTTTTTTAATACGGTTTTGTTACAGAAATGAAAGGACTGTTATAAATAGCTAAAGCTGCATTATGTATTTCTTGCTATCTCACTAGCCCCTAGAGGCCCCCATCCTGCTGGGCAGCATACAGACACATAGGAAGATAAAGAGGTGAGGCTTTAAGAAGCACTCAGCATTGGCCTAACTGGGCTCCCGCCTTCATTTAGCGGGGAACAGAATTGAGCCAACACTGTGGGCTTTTGAACAGCCCCACCCTAAACAGAGAAGGCAAAGCGTGGCCAGCAGGGAGGAACATTATCCCAATTTTACTGTGGCACAGTGAGACTGATTGACTTGCCCAGGGTGACAGGAAATCCGAGGCAGAGCTGGGAAATCGAATCCATCTCTCCTGTGTCCTACTCCAGTTACTTAACCCTGGGGCCAGCCTGCTGGATTCTGCCCACATTGTAACAAACCAGCAGAATCAGGGACTTTCTAAGCTCAGCCCCCAGTCTTTTAGTGTATGGAGCCCTGGGGACCAAATGAGCATGAATCACATAGCAGCAGCATTAGCTCAGACTGCCCTGGCTCTTGCCAGCTATAAGTTAGTTCCTTATGGTTCTTGGAGCACGTGATTCTGCACAGAGCATCACTAAATCTCTAATGAGACCAGACCAGTAACAGTTTTCACTTCAGCAAAGCAACCAAGTTTGCACAGGTCTGATAAAAGAACAGTTTGTCCCAATCCTGTTTCTATCCCTTTGGAAGAGTGCAGAATTATAACACCCCAGGATTAGCTGCACTGCAACAGAGCAATAGGCCCAGCCTATGTCCTGCTTTAGACAGTGGCCTATTCCTTATGCTTCAGAGAAAGGCTGGTTCTCAGCATAATGCACCAAATGGCCCACGCAACGCTACAATCCCAGGAGGATGGATGTCCTTCCTGACCCTGCTGATCAGCTTATGCCCTGAAGCATGAGGACTGAAAGCCCTGGTGACATTAATCAATGTCATGGGCATTCTCTGAAAGGGGAGCCCATGTATCTACGTGCTGGTGTATCTCCTTGGTGGTCTGCCTGGCTACATTGGCGATCCTCTGGAATCTATGCAGGAACAAGATGATGAAGAGGAGCAGGACAGCCTGGAGGAGGATGAAGAGGAAGAGGCAGATCTGGGAGATGAGCGCGATGCTGCAGTACCAGTACTGGCAGGTAGAGATGAGCTCATCCTCCGACAGGTACGCGATGATCCTGCCCCGCAGGTGTTCCGGGGAAGCACACACCACGTTCCTATACAGGGTCCGATTCGGCTGCCACTGGAGCCACGAGCGCAGGTAGAGGATGTCGCAGTCGCATTCCCAGGGGTTCCCCCACAGGTAGGCCACTTGGAGGCTCTGCAGGTTGTCCAGGAGCCCGCTGGGGATGCTGGTGAGCAGGTTGTTGTTGAGGAAGAGGGTCTGAGTTGAGGGGCTGAAGGATGCGGGGAGGCTGTTTTTGGTCAGCTCTCCCGACATGCAGTTGACAATGTTGGCGCTGCACTGGCAGGACGAGGGGCAGGTGGGCGTCACAAGGGGCAGAGAGCCCAGCAGGGAAAGGAAGAGGATCCAGCAGATCATCTTCAGCTCTGAAACACACACACAAGCCACCTCTGACCCTGAACTCCTTGGGACATTGTGCACAAACCTCAGGCACTCAGCATAAGAAGAGCAGCAGACGCAGACACCTGACACTGTCAAACTGAACAGAACAAACCCAGGGCTTTTATTTCCTTTGAGGATTTAAGTTTTGGGTGAATTGGTACCCAGGAAGATGAGAGACCCCCAGCTCTGACAAGGGCATAATTTCAGCATGTGTTGGGCAAGAGCTCGCTCTCTCGTAATACTAGACAGGCGAGTGCTCCTGCTATTTTAGCCCGGGGTTTGTGGAGGGCAGATGGCTTATGGTGTGACCAGACATCCAGTAGGAACTGGCTGAGGCCATCAAATCTCATTTCCATTGGTGCCCAGGGCGGTGAAGAGAAGCTGGTATTTGCATGATTGCATTCCTGATGCACTATAATAGCTAAGGAAATTCAGCAGCAGTCATGTTAGTGTGCAAAACTGCTCATGCAGTCACAGGCTCCGAATGACCTTTCATTAACAGAAGCTTCAGGTTATTACAGAGGCAAAAAGCTACAGAAGATTCAAAAAAGGATTAGACAGTTGCATGACTAAGAACAGCCAATGCAGTTTCCACGGCTAGAATAAAAGTGACAGAGACAAGCAGTTCTCATGCATCAGGACATATAAAGATCAGGTGGGCTCAGGTAGAAATTCCCCACTCTGAGATTGTATTGCAGAAGTAGGGGGCTACCCTTGTTCTGAAGGATCTAAGCATTGGTTACTGCTGTAGACAAGAGACAAGCCATTGGACCGTCCTAGTATTGCAATTCTTGCAAAAAATCCTAAGGGTCATCATGGACTCTGACTTGTACAGGGGGTAAGAAGAGAGCAGCTTGGTGCCTCACCGTAAAGCAATGCTGTGCAGTGAAGTGACCGAGGAAGAAGGTAAAGTTAGCAGGAAGTGCAGTGTCTAGACTCACCTTTGCAGATTGCTGGCCTCTGGCACAAGGGAAGATTATAGTAAGAGGGCAAGTGGTGCAGGAGCATTTGCAAGTACACAGCTGAGCTCTCTGCTAGTTCCCCACTTGGCTCTGCAAGATAAGGGGAAAGCTAGTCCCAGGACTCCTCCCTGCCACCGTCTTGCCGGAACAGCTGAGGTTTCACCAAGCAACTGTTCCGAGGGATGCAAGATGACACTGGTTGTGGTAACGCTTCAAATGTGGCAGGCCTGATGACGACAAGTGGACGGCAGAGGGTCTTGGCCCAGAGGAAAGAGAGGGCAAAAGCATTTTGCTGTTATCTGTGAGTGGTCCAGCCCTGCCCTTTTCAAAACAGTGCCCTGTTTTACCCTGGCACCCTTTGGAAAGGAAGCCATCCTCTTAGAGGATAAGCAGCCCAAAGTATTTGCTTTGTTTTCTGTATTGCTCTGCTTAGCAGCAGCAAGAAAATATGCAAGGAACCTCATGTGAAATCCATGGGAGAGTCCTCAAAACCCCATCAGCCCCTGGGGAAGGGCCCATAATTTCCCATACTCAGTTCCACTTTGCCTGTCTGGCTCTGTCTTGGCAATGGCAAATACCTCTCAGATTGTTCCCCGGCTCCCCAAACCTCTGTGTAGCACGCAGCTCCGGCCCTCTCGAGGCTGGAAAAGACTTAGCAATGGCAACCAGGCAGGATCAGGCGGAGATCTCACTTGTCAGCTGAGAGGTTTGTAAGGAAGCTTGGGGAACCTAACATTGATCTGTGTCAGCTTCAATATGACAATGCTCCAGGTAATTCCCATAATACCCTGTTACGCCTTTCATCCTCAAGCTCTTTATGAACTACATATGCACAAAACTATGAGTCGCTTCACAGCTGCCTGCAGCTGTTTTAAGAGCGTGCAGCACTGGGACAGGAAGTGAAGGAGACAGGATAAGGAGTCTCAGTCTGGGACAGGAAGTGCCTGTAATCAGTGACCTTGGGATCTTCACTGGTTGTGGACAGGTCTCCCTTTAGTGAATCTGTCCAGTAAATGGGGACCAAATATGTTGGAGCAGGAAGCGAAGGGGAATACTGTATCCAACCGAAGCTGCAGGTGGATTTAGGCAATTACTCAAGATTCAGTTGGACCAGAAAATTCAAGCTCACACAAATACCATTGTGAAAAGCACGTCTGTTAAACTGGTTTCACATCTCATCTGAAAGAGCGCTCCTGGCAGCACGGTGTCCCCGAACATCCTGTTCATGCTATGTACAGTATCAGCATGCCTTGGAGGACCTTCATTAAAGCACTGACCCAATCCCTGCCCTTCTGAGCAGCTAGTGACTTCTGATGAGGTGCTCTGGCTTTCAGCTGTGGCCTGGGCCGCTAGCTGAGTAGGGAGGGAGCTGGCGAGCTGCTCTTCTGAAAACTTGCATTCTCTCACATGCCTGAAGCCCGGGAGAGCCCGATACTTGCAGACACAAAAAGGCAAGATCCAGGGGAAAGGAGAAAGCTGCAGGCTGGCTCGGCTGGCCAGTGCTGGGAAAGATAATGCTCATGGGAACATCGTGCTCTAGCGGGCTTGTCTCGATAGAGTCAGATGACTCAGCAGCTCGAAGCATGTGCAGCTCACAGTTAGCAAGGCAGGTTTACCACATCCTGCCGTCGGAATTTGTGGCACTGGGAGACGCTCCAGCCTGAGCAGCAGACCCAAAGGGATAAAAATAGACAGCTCTGGGGATGCTGAGATCACATCCCCATTGCATGCATTAAGGACCACAAACCCTGCCCCCGGTTTCCCCGTACAGTACCTCTCCTGTAAGCCCATTGGGCCAGATTCTCTCTGCACCCATTTACACAGGGGTGTAAATGCTACCAGACCAGAACAGGAAGGATTGACACCCAGCTGCACTGGGGTCCAAGATGACCTTAGGAACAGGGCCAGGAAAAATTGGGCCCATCGATTCAGTGGGGCTGTAGCTGAAGGCAGGACTGGGGATAAAACCTCATCTCATACGCTTTAAAACCTTTACGCTTTAAGTTTCTAATAAATCAGGTTTCAGAGTAGCAGCCATGTTAGTCGGTATCCGCAAAAAGAACAGGAGGACTTGTGGCACCTTAGAGACCCACCCATTTATTGGAGCATCAGCTTTCGTGGGCTACAGCTCACTTCGTCGGATGCTCAAATAAATTGGTTCATCTCTGAGGTGCCACAAGTCCTCCTGTTCTTTTTAATAAATCGGAGTGGCTCATTCCGACTATTACAGCAGTGCAGAAGGCAGGCAGGGAATCTGGGCCCACAAACTGCTCAGCTTTTGTTAGAGTGTTTTTCTTTCATTTGGGGGGCGCCTCAAGACAACGGGGATCACCCAGGTAGATTTTTCCATAGGCCAGAAAGGACCATTATGACCACCTGACCTCCTGCATAAGCCAGGCCAGAGCATTTCATCCAGGGACTGAGGAGTGCCATCTAAAGTGGGAGGGGGCACAGATTTGCCCCGCCAATCCTGACCCTCTTCTCTCCCCTTCTCAATCCCCTCTACCCCACCCTTCTGACTCCTCCGGCCCATGTTCCCCTCCGAATCTGAGTGAGTGCCATTGTGTCCTGGAGCACAGGATCTCTGGGCCACTCAGGTCTGACCCGGCCTATGCCTACATCCAGCCTAATCTGATTGAACTAGAGAACTGGACAGATCACACCCAGGGGAATTTTCCAGGCATCTTGCATTTCTGTCCCCACTCCTAACAAGTCCCCCTTCCGCAGACAGAAAAACTCAGGAAAAGGTCGTCTTGTGGGTTTTTTTCATGTATTTATTTCACTGACCAGTTCAGGTAGTAAACATTATTAATAATAATAATAGCCATCATCATTTTAATAAAATGGATACGTTTCCAAAGGGTTTGTTTCTCTTCGTTCACAATGACAAAGTACTCAACAGTAATGTACAAAAAAACCCAACCAAAACGACAATGGGGAAAGGAAGCGCCTAAGAACAGAGCAAGGGGATGCAGAAATCACATGGTCACGAGCAAGCCAGGGTTACTGCGTGTGCAATGAAGGAGCGGGGAAAGCCGCCGCACAGCGTGAAGAATGGAATTCCCAGCCCCCAAAGGAACAGGATGCAGGACAAGGCATGCAGGTGGTCAGCGAGTGCTGGCCAGAGCCAGGACCAGTGGCACACAAACGGGTTCATCCCACAACCACCTCCCAAATCAGGCACACGGTTTGAGACGTGGCACCCACAACCCCCCAGCCCAGCGACAGCTCACGAGAACTCGGTGGAGCCAGACTCAGAGCCTGGAGTTGCTCAGAAGCGCAAAAAACTGGCAAAGGCTTAGGATGCGTGGGGGGGGGGGGGTGTTAGGGGGAAGGAGCATCCTAGCCATACTCTCTACTTTGTTCGCTGCCAGGGGAGGAACCGCCAGCCATGCTTACCCAGGAACGCCTCTACCAGTCACAGGGCAGCTCAATTCAACAGGGGGAGACTCCACTCTGAGAACACGCAGACAGAGGGCAGATCTCCAGAGCATTCCAGGGGCTCACCTCCATTTCCAATGTCTTTCCAGGCAGCCAACCCTCCCCACAGCCTCCCGAGAGGAAGAAAACCTGCTGTGTTGTCTTTGCTGGTGGGTCTCTGTGGTCCTACTTCCCACTCTAGAGAAGTTGCAGCTCTAGCTGCCTTGGCAGAAGGTGCTTTTCCCTCTCTGATGCCACGCTACCCCTGCCCATGGCTGAGGAGTTCAGCTCTGTGTGGAATGGGTCTGGGAAACGTTACCTGATTTAGCAGAAGTTTGCATTGAGTTGACGGAGATGTCCTCGCCGGGAAAGGGGGCAGATGTCTTAGTCAGCAATTCTGGCTGCGGTGCCCTGTCCTGCCAAATGCCTCAGACCCACAGCAGTGCCCTGCTTCAATGCCTTGCTTGTGGAGTCAACCACCAGTACAGCTGCAGGCTGCACTCAACCAAACCGTCATCTAATGCTAAAGGGAAGATGCTCTCCTCCACCCCTTCTTGGGCCAAAACATGCTGGACACAGAGGCCCCCTTAGCTGGTCTGGAAATGTTACCACCTTACCTGCAACAGATTGTTAACTTGTGGAACTCACTGCCTCAGGATAATGCAGAAGCAAGGAACTTATCAAGCTTTACAAAAAGGGAACACACCCTCCAATGAACAGGAACAGCATCTGCAGTTACACTAGCATGAACAAAACTGATACAAGTTAGCAATCCTCATGCGTCAGGATAGTAGCTGATCACCAGCCCAGGCCTGGAAGAAGCTGCCCCCTCGGGCTACAATACCACACAAGCAAGTGCATTATGGCGAGGCGGCTCACACTTTCCCTTTAAGCATCTGGCATTGGACAGTGCTGGAGATAGGAGTAAATGGCCCCTCAGTCTACCCTGGCATGGCATTGCCCATCTCTTATGTGCTTCGCACAGAGGGGACGGGACAGGACAAAGGAGCTGGGGAGATAGTGATATTGCTCTTCTGGCCTGAGTTTGGGCCCCAGACACACTGTACCGCTCTGCACTTCATTGGGGCAGCAAAAGGGGCCTCTTAAACAAGCCAGCCTCTAAGCTGAGAGGTTCAGTTTGCCCTGGCCTAGCTTAGACATCTGTCCAAGAGGCATTGCTGCCCTTCATTAGCTTAGCCTCTCCTCATTATTTCTGAGGTCTGTCCTGTCTCTCCTATACCTACCCGAGACAAAAGAGGGTTGCCTGTGAGTAACAGACACCGCCCCAGCTACTCACCAACAGGACAAGAGATCAGGCCCCAGGGCCCTGCTGAGAGAAGCCAGCATGACACACTGCTAGCAGAAGCAGCCCTGGCACTTAACCAGACCCAGCCAACGCCGCGTGTCACACCAAGAGCCGGCCATCAAGGAGTCAGAGCTGGACAACACAAAGCCACAGGTAAATGGGCACCCACAGGACTCAGAGCGGGAACCAGGGGCTGGGCAAGAAGGACCCACCCCCATGTGCATCAGGCAATCAGCTCCTTGCCAGCACTCCAAGGAGTCTAAGGGAAGACCCAGTTAGCCTCCGGGCCCATTTTCCCTGGCCGGCCAGTGGCATTACTATCAGACAGGCCACACTTCTGGTTGCTCCTTTACTGTGCTTGGTTAAAAATAACACAGCAAATGACAGCAGGACAGCGGCTGCTGCAGACACAGCCCTCGTATCTCTGCCACCAGATCCTGCCAGCTTGCCCTGCGCTGGGACTCAACCACGCAGGTCCCCATGGCTAGGACCAGGGGCGGGAAACGGGGGATGCCTAAAGCTGCTGCCCAGAAAGGCTGCTGGGTGGAGTCCTGGGTGACAGGGAAGAGAGGGGGCAGTGCATAGCCAGCGGAGCTGGGCTGTACTAAGCCTCCTCCCAGGGACTCAAACGCTCCCTTGCTGCCCACAACCCATTCAGCACCAACCTGCTCCCTACACAGCCAGGGCCAGCCTTACGGGTGGGAGACATGGGCGACTGCCCAGGGAGGTGCCATCCAAGTGTCACAAGATGGCAGGCCTGGGCTGCCAGAATGGGAGTGAATGCAGGTGAGCCCAGGGCTGAAGCCCTTGGCCAGCTGGGCCGGGGGCGGATGATACCGCCTGGAGCTGCCAGCCAGGCGGGGAGGTGCAGGCAGCCAGGCTTGCCCCTGCGGAGCCAGCGGGCCAGCCCCTGGGTCTCCCCTTCCCGTCCTCCTGCTAGGCGGTCAGGGGAGCCCCCAGGCTCAGAAACTCCTCCCTGTGCAGCCATGAGTGGGGCAGGGAAGGGCAGCCAAGGGTGCCATTTTCCATAAGGCCAGCCGTGTACATAGCCTGTCTTGCCTCCTCTGCCCCGATAGAAGTCTTTCAGCTCCCCCGTGTGCACAGCGAGAACGGTGCAAAGGAAAACGTCCTCCCTCCCCAGCAAGACGGACTCAGGGGCCAGCAAGGCTGCTAATGCTCAGGGATGAGGAAAGCTCCATATTTAGAGTTTGTCTCCTGCCCCGAGACTTCCCCTGGTCAGGTACAAACTGGGACACTGCCCTCAGCTCTTTGGTCCCTCTGGCTGGCGTGTCACCTTTCCCAGTGAGCCCAAGGGCTATGCACAGGCTGGATGGCGGGGGCTACACCAGGGATACCCCTTCCCTCACCCCAGAGAGAGCAGGAAGCAAAGGAAAAGCCACCAAGCTTCCTGCTAACTGCTCCCTAGTTCTGCCAGGGACTCAGATCCACAGTATGGTTTGGCCACAGCAGGGGCAGGGCTGGCTGGGAAGATGCTGGCACCTCATGGGCTGCTCCTGTATTCCTTGTGTCTGCAAACCGGGATCTCCCAGCACCGAGTGCCGCATCCTCACCCCTATGCTCCAAACCAGAGTTTCTCAACGTTTTTGATTCCAGGGACCGGCTCCCTGCCTTCCTAAGCTGTGTCAAGGAGATCTGAGGGACCGGCGCCAGGCCAGGGACCGGCCGTCAAGAAACACTGCTCCAAATGAGGGCAGGGAAAGCTGGTATCTTCTAACCTAGTGGGTGGGGCTGATCTCTCCCCTCTCAGTGCAAAAGATCCTGGAGTTTCTCAACAGGAAAATTAGACAGGAATGTTCAGGCACCTTAAAAATACCCCCGCAGGCTAGTGTCCCCTGATCAACTCCACCCTGCCCCCCCCCCAGCCCACTGCTCTCCCTTGCAGAGCAGGGGGGTGGCCTGGAATCCCCCAGTGGGGGAGGGGTGGCTGGCTGGGTCCAAGTCATGAGCTCTTGGTGCAGAGGGAACATTTGTCCTTCTAGGTGCCCACCCTGGCCCAGGGGGGTGGGGGAGAGGGTCCCAGCACCTTGGTTGGGAGTAAACATTTTTGTGCATTTACACAGAGTCTTCAAAGCTAATGCGCCATCGAAACCGTGACTTTGAACAGAGGCGCATTCCCTGGCCAGGGCTGAGTACATCTGGAAGTTGGAACGGTTCTAAAAATGCCTTAGACACTTCCCAGGCTTAAAAGGAACAAAAGAAAAACACACCAGTAAATTGCTAAGTGAAGAGCCTCTTCCACACTCCAGCTGACAGGAAAGCCAGTGTCACTGCTAATAAATTAGGGGGTGGGGGGGCACAGCTCTCGCCCACAAGTCTCTACACAACGGGGAACTTCTTCCTACAACGGCCACTTCTCAAGCTGGGCCCCAGAAGGTCGCCAGGGATTCCCTTTGCTCTCCATCCTCCTGGCTCTCACTGGTCCTGCATCTGCTGCTGCATCTTCTGCAGCATCTCCTGCATCCTCCGCAACTGCAGGAGAGGGAGAGGGAAGGTCAGACAGAGCGCGGCTCCGCCCCGGCCAGTGGGAAGGTCAGACAGAGCGCGGCTCCGCCCCGGCCAGTGGGAAGGTCAGACAGAGCGCGGCTCCGCCCCGGCCAGTGGGATGCTCTAAGGGGGTGGTGGGCTTGCCCCGTTACTGGGACGGCATGTTTGCGAGTGGGGCTCTAGGCCCCCATCTGCCCCGCTCGGTGCGTGTCACTCCGCTGTCTGCATGGGCTAGCTAGCGACGGCTCACAGGGTGCTCAGGATCATGCAGCCGGGGTTTGGAGGAGCCCCCGCCGTCAAGGGCAGGATGGGAGATGGTGCTCACCCCCGCGAGGTGGAGAGGGCGGGCGGGATGGCGCTCACCCTGATGCACTGCGCTGCCCGAGGCTCTGCCCTCTATCACCTCCTTTCTCATGATCTCGCCTTTGCCCCACGCCCTGCTCCTGCCCCTTTCCCCAGTAACTCAGCACAGCGGCTGGCACAGGGAGGAGCTTGCGCTACACCCTGGCCTGGCAACTGCACAGCGTGACCTGGCCGGGCTGTACAAGGGAACCGGGTGTGGTCCCAGCCTGCACTTGGTGCACTCCTGGTCCTCGCACCCACTCGACTGACTCTGGGTGCTTCAGGTCACAGGGCGACCATGGCAGGGGTGGTCCCTGCCAGCTTTAAACCCTCTGACTCTGGAACCCAATGGTGCCCACCGTGGCAGAGCTGACTGGTGCTTTGCTCAGCCTTGGGAGGGATGATGGGGCTTTCAGAGAGACACCCTCTAACTCCTCTCCGAACTTGATGGCTGCTGGCATTGAACAGGGCCTTGCTCTGCAGTTCACGGGATGGCATCGCCACTGACCGAAACGGACACAGCCTCCGGGCCCTGCCCTCCTGACTGGGAGCTCTGGGACAGAGGGTAGCAGAAGGAAAAGTAGAGCAGGGACGGGGGCACCAGGGAACCCCAGGACAGCCTCGCCTAGGGCAGCCCCTCTGCTCATCGCTGAGGAGGGCAACGTGCAGTGGGTACCCACCTCTTCATCCTTCATTTTGATCAGCTTCTCCGTTTCAGCATCAGGCGTTGGAAGGGGCAGGATAGGGATGGGGCTTTCTATCCTGTTGTCCTGAGTCAGCTTACTGTGAGGGGGAGAGAGTGGAGAAATTGAGTCTGTTCCTGTTCCAGGCAAGCTGGGGTTTGCGCAGCGGGGAACGAGGCCCTCTCACAAACACCGCAGGGCACAATCACAGCCCCAAGCGCCTGGCCAGCCAGCTGGGGAGTGTCACAGAAACCAGGCCGCTTGGATGCAGTTTGGGGGAGCATGGCAAGGATGTGTGGGATCCATTCACACACAGGTACGTATCACACTTGAGATTTCAGAAGAGTGGGCTGCGGCAGCTATTCTAGGGGAAAGCCACAAACCAGCTGCGGAGAGTAAACCCAATCCCTTAAAGAGCTGGCATCTCTGACCACCTTACCCTAAGGCCACATCAGCAAACCAATAAGCCACGAGCTGTGCGGATGACAAATTTATGAGAGGCATTTACCAATCATGGTCTTGAGGTCTCTCTCGCTGTTTGAGATAAATATACACACACATACACCCACGCATAGACAGAGGTCGGCACGAATATCAACATTTGTCAAGCAACCGTACCATGTTCACAGACCTTTTTCAGAAGGACTGAAACATGGAGCCAGTTTAATTATACGAATCCTAGCAAGAGTCGGGGCACTACATTCAAGTGGTGAAGAACCCTTGGGGAACAAAAGGCAGCCCTTGGAGAATTCCAAGGTGTCACTGCATCCTCTCACCACTTGGTGGCCCTGTTGACTCAATGCACATTTATCTTAGAGTTCAGCTCCATAGGAAACTATTACATCCCAGTTCCCTCGGACTTGAAGTGTAGAGAATCAGCAAAGACATGAGAATTGGAGGCAAACCACAGGGGTGTTGGATTTAGAACCAAAAAAAACGTAGGGAGGGAGGTAACTATTTTAGTTAAAAGAAAAGGAGGACTTGTGGCACCTTAGAGACTAACCAATTTATTTGAGCATCAGCTTTCGTGGGCTACAGCTCACTTCATCGGATGCATGCATTATCCGATGAAGTGAGCTGTAGCCCACGAAAGCTCATGCTCAAATAAATTTGCTAGTCTAAGGTGCCACAAGTCCTCCTTTTCTTTTTGCGGATACAGACTAAACACGACTGCTACCCTGAAACCTAGTTTAGTTAAGTAATTTATTCATCATCTTCTTTTAAATGGTTACTAAATTCTGTATCTAAACAGTATTTAGGCAAACAAGCCACTTCTCTCAGCTCTCTAGAGTTAATTGTTCCATACCTGGCTCTCTTGGGATTCTGAATTCCCTCCAATGAAAATGAAAAGGTTTGTCTGGCATAGAAATTTAATTCTATGCAGCTGTGTGCGCACATACACATCACATGTATATATCCACATGCACACTTACAGATATTTACACCCAGTGTACAAGCGTTACTTGCCCATCAGTGTAATACAGCCACTTCTGGGGTGGAACGTGAGAGCACACAGCAACAGCTGAGCATAGGAAGGGAAGGTCACAATCTACAACAGAAGTGTGCTAGAGATTTTTAAAATTCGACATTTCAAATTTGCAGGGGTGGGGGGGTTTTTAAGAGATTTCTGTGACCAGCTCTCCCTTCCAGCTGAAACTGCAGGGAAGCAGAGTACAGTGACCCAGGAGAGGGCAGGGCAATCGTTGGTGACTCGTTAAGACTCAGTAATCGCTAATTGCGCCAACAGACGCATTGCCAGAGAAACAGCAGCATCTCAGGGGTGATGTCATGCCTAAGACAGGCCACAGCTGCCGAGGACGTGGGAGCTGCCAACTCCCCACCCCCCCCCGTTCCAGGCTGCTGCTCTGGCAACACGAGCCGTTCACAGACAAATCCCCGGGGGGACAGTTGATTCCCTGTTAATGTCACTAGGCCAGCTCCATTTTTTCCTACCACTGAAAAGAGCTCCTGCGCTAGGACCATCTCTCTCGGTGCCCACAACACCGCAGGGCTGAGGGTGGGAGCGTCCAGGCAGCGACCAGGCTTCGCAGAGGTCTCCCCGTGGTGGTTCTCAGAGACACTGCGATTGGGGTACGGTGGCTAGTTGTTTCTCCTTTCAGTACACCTGGCTGCCATCTGCAACTTCTCTCTGCAGAGAGTACCCCCCGCCAGCACCTGGAAGCAGATGACAGCTCCCCCGCCCGAGGCACCGGACGCACAGGAGAAGAGCACCGCCCACGGGCACCCACCTCGTCATCTGCTGGATGCACTGAGCTCTATAGTTCTCATAGTGAACATCACAGGTGACGTCCTTCAGGTCGTGCATGTGTGTCCGGATCAGCATGTTCCGCAGCTTCACGAAATCACAATGCGCCTGGTTTTCCACTGGGGGAGCAGCAACAAACAGCACTTGGCTTTCACCCCAACACCTGACCGGGGGCAAGGATGAGCAATGGCCCCTTCAGAGCCTCGCCACATCCAACCCCTGTCCCTGCAAGGTCCCTCCAGACCACCCCATTAGCCCATCTCCTACCCTGCCCGGCACCCCACTTTCATGCTGCTTGGGTACACATGCCCATGGGGCTGCCTCTCTGCTGGCGTGATATCAGGGCACTTGTGCTCAAGCGAATACCACCCTGGTTTCAATGGGAAGGGGCTGGAGGTAGAATATTTCCAACAACAGGGTCCTCTGCTCTAGAGCTTGCTTCTCCCCTTGGTCACAAGAGCCTGAATTTGCTGACCTGTAGGCCAGGCTGCTAAGCTCACCTGGCTCCCAGGGCTTTGGGAAAGAAGACTGTGTGGGCAGAGGCTTGGGGCCAGGCGGGTTTTGACTGGGGACACTGGTTCCAAGGGGTATGGATCATATTCATCAAACCGGGCAGTCTCTGGGACTGCAGCTAGCAATGGAAACTAATCAGAATCAAATCAAAGGGCTTTATGAGCCTGGTCTCCGGGTCTATCTTCATCCTAAATCTAGAGCCTGATCCAAAGTCCACTGAAGTCAATGGACTTCTTTCCATTGATCCCAATGGATTTTGGATTAGGCCCAGACTCACTTGCTTTTGAAGAGGAGGATCACACAACAGGGAGGTGAAATCACAGGGAGCCAGGCACACCAGGGCTGCACTGAGGCATGGGCACAGTCTGTGTATCTAACAAGTGTCACCCCTGTATAGCCATGCAGACAGCAGCTTTACTCCTCTTCTGAAACAGCCATCAGTGGGCTTGGCTCAGGATTTTTCAGTTAATTGTTCCCCTGCGTACCTGCACAGTTAAAAGGGCCAGTTCCAAGGGAGGTCAAGTCCCCCGTCTGACCTGCCTCCTTTCCTTTATTTTTTAGCTTGCAAAGTCAAGAGCAGCCAGGCCACGTCACACCACGGATTTCGCAAGCTGCTTTTCCTCCCAGACACAAACGCTGCAATGCATCCGCCCCGTCCGAGCCGTCAGGGTGTCCTGAGCAACCCTAGCACAACACACTAGTGCCTGTACGACCCAATACCCGCACGCATCCTGCCGCGACAAGCCAGAGGAGAGTCAGATCAGTCACCACCCCCATTTCCAGGGCACTGGGCCCAGGGGATTTTATAATCCGGGAGAACAGAAAGTTACAGGCAAAGTGAGGCAGCCCAGCTCTTGAAAGAAACGTTCACTGCATAGCACTCTTCTCCACTGGAACATATCGCTGCTGGTAGGGCTCTCTGAGCACCACCGACTCCCCCGGCTGGAGCCAATGAGGCTTAGCGGTTGGGAGCTGCCTTTGCAGAATGCCGGCATCGCTCTCATCTAAAACCGCGGTTTCTTCCCATCGAAGCAACAAACCAGCCCCATTGTGGGTGTACTGTGGCTACACAAAAAGGAAAGGAGGACTTGTGGCATCTTAGAGACTAACCAATTTATTTGAGCATAAGCTTTCGTGAGCTACAGCTCACTGTATCCGATGAAGTGAGCTGTAGCTCACGAAAGCTTATACTCAAATAAATTGGTTAGTCTCTAAGGTGCCACAAGTACTCCTTTTCTTTTTGCGAATACAGACTAACGCGGCTGCTACTCTGAAACCCGTGGCTACACAGCAGCTCACAGGCCACTGCCACCAACATCGGCCTGGCCAAAAGCAGACCAATGGGGAGAGAACATGAGAGGACACCGTCTAATCACCGCTGAAGCCCGTGCTGCTGCAGCTTCGCTGCTACCAGGACCTGAGCTGGCAAGATTAACGCTAGCTTGGGTACGTGTACACGGGCTGCAGTCACACCCGGTGAATACAGCACAGACGGGCCCTCAGTGTGCCCTGCTGCCAACATGCACTTACCACCAGGGCCCTCCCTAGAGACTGTGGTGCCCTACGCAGCCCCACTGCAGGGGCTTTGGGAGGCAGGAGCAGCCAGGGCAGGAAGGCAGCAGGGCATCCGTCCAGGGCATCAGGCTGGCCACTGGGGCTGGATGCAGCTGCAGCTGGGTGCCCCACATTTCTTGGTGCCCTATGCAGCCGTGTACTTTGCATACGGGTAGGTACCACCACGGGGCTCCAAAGCCACAGGCCTTCACTGAAGCTCCCAGCAGCCCCTGCGTAGCACTGAGCCGGACTCTCCACCAGCCATAATTCTGCCTGAGAGCTGCCAGCCCTCACCCCTCCTCCTGGCTTCCCTGCCAGGCGCCCAGGAACTCGGCCTACCTTCCACAATGCCCCACGGGTACAGCCGCCCACGCACTCTCTGGCCTTTGGCCTCTACCACCGTGTTGCTGCCGATGACGGCAAAGGGAGCACTCTCCTGAAACGAGAGCCGCCGAGGAATGAGGAAGCCCGGACAGGGCTGGCGGGAGTCACGCATAGCCCAGATGGGAGCCCCGAGGGCTCGGGTTATGATGCCCACACAGGGTGACTGTGTTCTCTGGCCCAGTGGTGGGGGTGCAGGCAGGAAAGTCGTGCAGGAACCTCATCCTGTTCCAGACATCGAACACGTAGCTCGTCCAGGGAGGGGCACACGCTGCCCCTTTCCGGAGCGGCCGTCAGCGGGACGCCAGCTCACACTGCCCCTAACCAGGCCAGGCTGCCCTGCACATGCCATGCTCAGGGACTCTCTGCTAGGCCAGCCCCGAGCCAGCTCAGGAACAGAAAGGGGCCTGGCCCTCCCCGGTGTCTCGAGGGCCATTGTCTGCCCCCGGCCAGTTGTGCACAGTCGCATCGTTTCACCCGCATGCCCTGCCCCGCGATGCATTCCCAACAGCTCGTCGGGCGAGAATCGCTGCTCCGTGGCGACGAGCGTCACTCAGAAACCGACGCTCAGCACTGGGACATGGAAGGAGCCGCACCGCCAAGTGGGATGCGAGAAGCTGCCAGCGGCATTGCTGGATCACACATGCAGATTGGCGGACACTGGGGGATCCTTCCTGGTGGGATGGGGGAAGGGCACCTGGCCCCCCAGGAAACACGAGCCTTGGGGACTCTGCAACCACTGCTGGAACAACTATTTGATGAGACCACTGAACTGGAAGAAGAGGTCCAGGGCCTTCCTCACCTTCAGCTCTCGGTCTTGCTGTTTGAATTCCTCATCTTCATCAGAGTCGCAGTCTGGGAACTGGTAAACTTTAATCCCAAACTTGTCGATCTCTTCCCGGATCTGCTCCCCCGCAGGGCAAGGCAAAAGGAATGACAGCACCAGAGAGCCCGTCAGCAGGACCAGAGAGTGCAACCCCTGCACCCAGCTGCCCTCACTGCAGCCTCTCTGCTCTGGTCGCTGGCAAGGGAGGGGCCTCCCGGGCTGGGAATACCAGCGGGGAAAGCACACAGCATTGTGGACTCTTCTCCAAACCCTGCAGAGCACTCTCCGGGGAACAGCCTCTCTCCTGAGATTGCCATGGCAAGGAGGAGAAGTGATGAAAGCAGGGAAGCCAACCAACCAGGCCCCATCAGGGCTGGCTCCTGACTGGGGCATCTGGAGATGGGCAGGGAGGGAAGGGTGTGGACCCATTTGCCCTATCGCCAGCAGCTGCTGTGGGATTGGATAAATGACCCACCTAAACCTCCCTAGTTTGTTGTTGTCTGTGTTGAATTCAAGGGCAGGGACACCTCTGCCCGGTGACACATGGGAAGGAACGAAGGAGAGGAACGGTCTTCTAAGCAAGACCAGCTTAGCCCCAGGCACACTTGTGTGTGGGAGAGGAATAAGGGGGGCACTGAAGCAGGTGACGCCCACTGGCAGGAGCTACAGTTCCAGCAGCTTGGCTCCCCGGGCCCCATGCCAGAGACACTAGAGGCGACAGAGCGTCACGCAGAGGCGAGCGGTGACTCTGCAGCAGGAGCAGGGATCTCTGGTAGGCAGGGCACCAGGCCGGACGGGGGACCCAGCCACAGGCTGGGACGGAGCTGGATGGGTCCCCACAGGGGTTATTTTGCATGGGCCCCATGAAACATGGGGAGCAATGGGACAGGGCCATGGGTCGGGCCATTCCGCTCCATCCCTGACACAAAACGGGGATGCAGGGTCTGCTCGCTCCTGGCTGGCTGTCCCCACTGATCACCTCTCCAGCAGGAGGGGCTTTGTTGGCCTCCTTCGAGCAGGGCTCAGGCAGAACCTGGGACTGGGGGAGCCATGCGGCCCCGAGCCCTGCCAACATGTTCTGGCCGGACAGCAGCGTCTCTCACCCTCTCCTTTAGCTTCCGGATCTCACTGGGGATCAGGCAGTCGGCCTTGGCGATCAGGGGCACGATGTTCACCTTCTCGTGCAGAGCCTTCATGAACTCGACGTCCACCGGCCTGAGCCTGCAGGAGGGAGGGCGAGTGGCCGGGGTTACCTCACCCTCCTGCTTTTCCTCTGGAGGGGACAGTCCAGTTCACGCACCGGGCCAGACGCCCTCTTAGCAGTAAGTTGGGGGGCTAGAGAAACTCAGCCTCGGGTCCTGGGGCAATGGCACTGCCAACTTTACAAGCCACAAGGAGAGTTCTCAGCTGGTGCAGTTAGGGCATGGGGGGTGGCTTGAACATAACAGCTCAGCCTATCGAATCAGAAAGACACCAGACGGGTATATACTCCCCTACAGCATAAACCCTGCCTGGGGCCCCACCCTGGGCCCACTTCAGCTACCTTGCATGAAGCTATCAGATCCGGCTACCTTGGTATCCCCACTGGGCAAGCTCCCTTAATGTACGCCAGGGAACAGGCTGGCACCAGGACTGGGAGGTGGAAAGGCAGCTTAAAGCTCTCTCTGCCCCCACCCTGTCCGGCACCGGGCACAGATCCGCCAGACTGACGATCAGGGGCTGCATGTTGGTTTTCTCCTTCTGCACCCCCAGGAGAGCAGCAGAGAGAACTGGGCTTTGGGCCTGCAGGGGATCAGTGCCTAGAGAACAGGCCTCGCTCTGAGCACCGTGGAGCCAAGTTCATGTGATCAGAGTGTGTCACGTCAATGAGTAAACTCGCAAGATGGGGGTGACGGAGGGCTAGCCTGGGCAAGAGCAGATATCCCTCGGTTAGCGCCTCTAGCCCCAAATCCCACTCGGGCGCATTACCTTCAATCCCCC
Source organism: Lepidochelys kempii (assembly GCF_965140285.1). Taxonomy (NCBI): domain Eukaryota; kingdom Metazoa; phylum Chordata; order Testudines; family Cheloniidae; genus Lepidochelys; species Lepidochelys kempii. The sequence goes on along the minus strand of NC_136394.1, from coordinate 16,181,962 downwards.
ACATTGCCACAAGAGGGCGACATTTGGGCACAGGCTCCTCCCACCAGCGTAAGGGGATGAACGGTTTAACAAGGACACAGCACCTTCTGGGCAGTGCTGCTATGTAGGTGCTAACTGCTACAAGCCCCCATAGCGGAGGGGGGAGGAAAGCAGAAGAGGCAGGGTTTTGCTCTCATGACTCCTGCTAACAGCGGCAGGGGCCCGCGCGCGAGACCCTTGCACGGGCCACTCTGAGGCGTGGCCCCGCGCAGAGGCCTGGCTCCCAGCGAGCGCAGCACCTCACCCGTGTCCGAAGGGCGAGACGAAGTAGAGGCAGCAGTGCACTCGGTTGTCCTGGATGTTCTTCCGGTTCAGGCCGCTCTCGTCGCGGAAATACTGTTCGAACTGCTGGTCGATGTAATCAGTGATGGGCTTCCAGCTGGGGGAAGCAATGAAAACATACACCGAACCCTGCCTTTAACAGGAGGCAGCCTCGGAGATACACAGCACAGGAGGCATCAGCTCCCTGTCCCCTTCCCTAGCCTAAGTCCCTGTCCTGGGCAGCGCTAAGGGCTGAGTTTGGCCATTTCTCTGTAACGCGTGAGAGCGGCACCCCCACACCCTGCTCCCATCGCCCAGCAGGGAAGGAAATGGCAGCTGACAGAGCCTTAAGGTCAAGAGCAGAGTAAGTTCCCTAAAAGTGTGGGGGAGCCACCAATGCCCGAACCATGGCCCTGCCCCTTTTCCCAGGCCCCGCCCCGCCTCTTCCCCCCAAGACCCCGCCCCCTGCTCACTCCTCTCCATCTCTTCCCCCTCAGTTGCTCGCCCTTACAGCCAGTAAAAAGTGATGGGGCCATGGACCCCTGGCCCCCCCGTTCCGGCGCCCCTGCCCAGCTGCCCTCACCACTCAGTGTTGTTCACAGCATCTCCAAAGCCTGGGGTGTCGACTATCGTCAGCTTCAGCTTGACGCCCTTCTCCTCAATGTCCACAGTGTGTTTCAGGATCTCCACCGTTTGGCTGATTCGCTCTTCAAACAGAAATAAATGAACTCAAACCAGTGGACAGCGCTGAGAGACCCCCTCCCCAGGCTGGGTCTGCACACGGACAGGTCTTCGGCATCAGGCCAACTCCCACAATACTACCCTGCACCGTCCCAGGCAGAACTGCTACGGGCAGGGGAGCGTTTCACTGAAAAGTATATTTTTTGGGGGGCAAAAATGTAAGAATACCAAAATATCTGATTCTGAAATGGGAAACGCAGTGCCTCATGGGAGTTGTAGTTTGGGTGCTTCCTGCTTTCATGCGCCTACAGAGGCCCGGTGCCCACCTTGGGCAACATTTCCCATCATGCATCAAGGGCTTGGTATGGGGAGGTGGTGCATCATGGGTAATCAAGTGCAGCCAGGGAGCCTGGTCCATGAAAGAAAACAGGAGCATGAAGCACCTGAACCGAAACTCCCATGAGGCACCATGGCAACATTTCAGAATTTAAATATTTTGGTTTTCAGCTATTCACTTTTCCAGTGAATTTTCCTGCCCAAAGCAGACACTTTTGGGGGGAAATTTCATTTAATTGAAAATCCAATTTTCCATCCAAAACCAGTGTTAATGGAAAAACTTTCACTTTAAGCAGACAGCCTTTGTGCACATTTGCCTCGACTGCCCTGCTGGCTTCGCTGAAGTCCACAGGACTACGAACAGGCCAGAAAGGGGAGTGGATCAGAGGAAATTTGAACCCGTGAGGAAGATCAGGTAAAATGAGCATAATACGGAACACAGAGCGATTATGTGACTTGCCCAAGGCCACACAGTGAGCTAGTGGCATTGTCCCAACTCCTAGCCCCTGATCTAACTACCAGGAACACCGCCTCCCAACATTACAGGATGTTCCTAGAAACCTTTTTCATACACAGTCTGTGTTGTTCTAGATGACATCATAGGAACTGCCACGTAACATCATATCATAGGCCAGCATCCTGCCACAGGCAGTGACCAACACCTGATACCTTAGGAGAAACCCCAATACGGCACTAGACCAACTGATCTAAATGGCCAGCCTCTGACACAAATCCTCTGGGAAAGAGATCCTTGTTAATGAAAGAAGCAGGCCCTCCTATGTGCCAGGGACTAAGGCTGCATCCCTGCTTCTGCCCAACTGCCCAGGAAGGAGAGACCAAGCTGAAGATCTAAACAAACAGGCCCCATGTAGCAGGCCACTCGGCATCTTTTCTTTGGAGAGAAAACCCTAGTGCTTGGAAATCCCCGCCCCAAACTTTTCTTGCTCTAGTACTAGAGGCTGTACGGTTTGCTGGGGAGAAAGGGGCAGTGAGGAATGTGGGGTGCTTTGTGCTGTGGCTAATGTGAGGACTCCAAGTGCTGTATTTGAAAAGAGAACCAGTTTAGCCCCTGTGGAAACAACCTGCCCCACACATCCCCCTTGTGCTGCACTTACCCTCGGCATTGAGAAGCTTCCTGTCTTTGTAAAGATCGGTCAGGAACAGGCTATTCACCAAGGTGGATTTCCCCAGGCCCGACTCTCCTAATGGACACAAAGAAAAGCAACACAACCCAGCACCCAGATTACAAAGAAATCCTGGAGCAAGGCTTTCCATGCTGCCTCCCGAGCCAAAGCAAGCGAGAGACGACCCTTTCGGGGGCAGCACACTGGCGGGCACATCCCTAGCGAGATCCCTCTGACTCTGTATAAATGGAAGAGCCCAGCTCCTCCCTGTTCTCTGCCTAGGCTCCTAGCCAGCCCTGTTTCTGCTACCTGCAGTCACGCCTTCGGCTGGTGGAGGGACAAGCACACTCAGCTCAGGGGGGCTAAAGGGGGAGCCGGAAGAGCCCTTCCTCCAGAGTAAGTGTCCGACTGGCAGACTAGGGTGGGGCAGGGCTGAGGAGTCAAAGAATGCTTGTCTGGGAAACTAGAAAGCAGAACCTGGGAAAGATCCAGCTGATGCTGGAGTCTCTGGGAAAGAGGGCTGGTGGGCAGGTGTGGGCACAGGCCTTTGCCCCATAGCCCCAGGACCTGATCAGGCAATCACCAGAGAGCACCTGGCTCAGCCAGCTCATGGCTGTGCTCCTGGATTTCTTTAGTGGGAGTCTGCGGATCGGTTCTGATTCAGCAGAGGGTGAAAGGAGACATTTGGGCTCAACAGAGAAGATGAAACCCTGACCCACTGAAATCATTAGCAACGCTCTCATGGACATCAGTGCCACTTGGACTTCACCCAGCGGTTTGGCAGGCCTGGAAATGGCTTCAGTATCTCCAGGGCAGGGCACCAGCTTGGGGCTTGAGCCACCTCCTTGTTCGCGCTGAGCAGCTCCCCACTCCCCCAGCAGCCGCGGTCATTTCATGGGTGCTTGCCCCGTACGACTCTGTACTGGGAGAGCACCAGCTCCTTGGGACACAATGGATGTCCTCCCAACACTATGCCCAGCAGCAACTGGGCCTTATCCAGGGAGGCAGGCAGGAAGGCTCCCAGGGAACCCACTGGGGTGGCAGGGAAATCTCACCGGCGACCATCAAGGTGAAGTCGAAGCCCTTCTTCACGGATTTCCGGTGCACCTGGTTAGGCAGGGTGGCGAATCCCACATACTGCTTCTCGTGGTCCTGAGGAAGGAGGCAGACAGGGACAGCTCACGGGCTGCTTTGCCAGCCAACCAGGCCGTTCTCACATGACTGTGGAAGGACTGGGGCCCTGGCAGGCTCCCATCAGCATGTGGGAGACCTCCAGAGAGACAGCCTCCCCCATCCCCAACTGCAAGAGCACAGGCGGGCGTTCTATCTTTCCATAAGCTTCCCAAGCCCTTCTCCTCCTCCTGACCGGCACAGCAACAGACAAACCTGCCAGCATAGATACCAAGTGTGGGTTTTTCTCCAGGTCCCCTGCAGCCCAGGCTGCAGGGCTGATATTCCTTTGTCTCTCCAAAGAAAGGGGAAAACGTACATTTTGCGATGGACAAGCCTGTGTAATCTATGCTGCCAAGACTCTAGTGCTGTGTAACAACAAGGGCATGAGGGACTGCCTTTGGCTGGCTCTCTCGGGGTTTCCTCTCTTGCATTCGGGCCAATCTCGAGCTGCTTATTTTAAAAGAGAGTCAAGTTTCAGGAGGCTGCAGAGTGAAATGGAGAAGGCAAAATAGCAGAGAACATCTCCGGTGCTGCCCTGGTTCAGGCGCTTTCATCCAAGGGATAATAAAGCGCTTTGGGCCTCCCCATTCCTTTCCATCACTGGAGCTCAGCGCAAACCTGCGTTGACCTCTCCCATGCAGGAATACAAGTGTGCAACACGCATCGGGCCTCTCTTACATGCATGCACTTCCCCCTTGTCGGAAGTGCACGCGCTGGACGATACTGCAGGCCGGTCATTCTCACTGCATCTAAGAGCCGCACAAAAGCGGCCATTGGCAGTGCACAGCAAGAAGTTTTATTGGTCCTACAAAACCCAGAACCATTTGTGAGCACCTCACCTATTCACCAACTAGTTACATTGATACGGACCTCTCTCTTTTACAGGGCACTCTTGTAACCGCATGTAACCTGGGCGATCATACGGCAAGCATAGGGGACACCACCCTGCATGCACGCAACACACGCACCGCAGGAAAATACACGGCTGTACGCCACACACGCACACTGCAGTCAGGCACACTTCATCAACGCCTGCTGGAACAAAATGCTACAAATGCTGCATGGACGAAGTAAACACACACTACATGCAAAACAGTCCTGCATGTGACATGCTGCATGCATGAGACCCCACAGAGACACGCCACATGCCTCTGCACACACACACAGCCCCATAAAGGGATAAAACCCAGGGCGGATTAAAGGAAAGTTTGTGGGATCTCGTCAAGTGAGGCAGGCAGCTCTCCTTTAGCACAGGCCGATTATTTCCCAGAGCTCTCACAGCATGCACGACCCAAGAAGAGCTAACTCCAGCGCTCCCATCCCCACCCGAGGGGTTAATGCTGGCTTCAAGATGTGACAGGCAGCTTTCTGGGGCCTGGGGGAAGAGCTAGTTCATGCCACAAATTCTAGCTCAGCTCAGCAAAAGCCCATGAATCCAGCAGTCATAGCTCACGTATCTTGGGAAGAACGGTTGGCTGCACACCGCAGTTGCTACACAGAGGAGTCCTTCTCTCAGCCAAGTCTGCTCAGTCACCAGTCCCGGATCCCTACAGCCCAGCTGCAAAATCTGCCCCCCCACTCGCTGCAACACTGCATGCATATTCCTGTCCCCCACAACCCCTAGAGAGGAGGGGCAGGCAAGTGAGGCAGGTGAGCGAGGACCTGGCAAACATGCTCCCATCCAAATCTGAGCCACGTGGCAATTCATTGACCACCCGGGCTGGATGCAGCCCAAATTCTGTGTTTCAAACCTGCCGCGGCTGGCTTAAAAACAAACCCGCCACCAGGATTCACGCCGCCCACACAGACCAGCACAGCCAAGAGCCTTTCGCAGCTCCCACCCAGCACTGGCATCAGTGCTTCCATCCATGGGTTTGGACACTGCCCCCTCCCTGGTTGCCTACTGCCTGCAAAGTTAGGCCAGTTCACCCCAGCTGAAGATGTACCCTGATCCTCATCTTCTCTCTTCTTCAGCCCCAGCTGCACAGTGCCTGGAGAAGCTACTTGCACCAAAGCAAATATTTGGGGCAAACCCCCCCAAATCATGTGCATTGTGCCACTGGGGCGAGTCTCCCAATGGGGTTGCCAGACCCGTGACATTTTTATCACTCTAACCCTGACAAGTGGCGTGGCCAGAGGCTCCAATCCCAGTCTCCTGGGCTTGACTCTACACTACATTTCAGCATTGATCCCCTCTGCTTCCCTCCCATCCTTAGTTAATATAGACGCGGGGGGGCAATGAACACATGAAATCACAGAGTGAAGTCAGGAGTGGGATTAGAACCAGCACCCCTAGTGTTCCTCCCAGGCAAGCGTTTAGCTGACTGAGCTAAAAGGTTTTGACATCCCAAACCACAGGCCCAGGAAGCGGCAGCAGCGAAGGAGGAAACTCTCTTGATAAAAAGTGACAGAGGCTCCAGGTCTGTCATTGGGTTCCTCTGACTGGAAAGGAGGGCACAGATCTCAGGCTTCCCGGGCAATGTCAGGCTTCATTACTACGAGGGGAATTTTAACCTCTCCATGCACCCAACTCCCTTGGATCTTGCCGGGAGAGCTGCCTGGGGAACACGCCGCAGCTACGCCCCGGCGTGCTTTGCAAAGGGCAGATGAGACGCATGCTAAGAAGGGTAAGAAAAGGTCAGTGTCAGTTTGCAAGAGGGAATCGGGAGACTAAGAAAAAGGATCCCCTCTATTGGATGTGTGTTATGTGCGAGAGCTCTTCTGCTTTCTGGCTGCTTGGCCTGCAATCAAAAATACAACGGTCAATAACCCAGGAGGCCCTAGGTGTTGTTCAGTGGTAAATTAAGATGGACTTAAACAGCCAGCACCCTTTGCTAGTCCCTTTTCACACAGACGCGCTTTGAGTTTGGTCCAGGAGGGAGATGTGAGTCATTCTGAATGGTCTTTGGAAGCAGTTAATCACCAGCTCCTATCTTGGGGGACCTTAGGAACAGGAACCGTGCAATAACAACTCCCGTCCCATATCGTTTATTCTTTTAAAAAAAACCCACCAGACGAGGTAACTCCGCCTCTGACAATGGAGAGAGGGGCCAAACCGAGCCCTGGGGTCACTCCGCTAACTTCAATGAAATCAAAACTGGGTGAGTTTGGCCTATTGCCTCTCCGGTAGCTACTCAGGCCAAGCTGGAGAGATTAGACCTATTGTAATGCTAGTTACTTCCTTCTATGTACACCTCAGAGGAGAGTGGTTGCTCCATTTCATATGGACAGATCCTACTGGGCCCAGACTGCTGCCTTTAATCAGTAGCTCACTCACCGACACAATGCCTTCCCTTCAGTGTTTTGAAAATGATTGTTTCATCCCTAGTCAATGGCTAGGGTGAGAGGTCCCCTCCCCACGGCTGGGGCTGCTTGATGGATAGGAGAGCTCCCCTTCCAGTTTCGTTGTATTTTAACCCTGGTCTAGAATGGCTAATGCAAAGGCAGCTCAGTCTCCGGGAAGGGGAAACCCTCCCATTGCTCCCCAGCGACTCCTCTGACCAATTCAGGGATAGCTTTGTCAAGTGCCGAAGGGAACCCCAGCTGGCCCTCTTGCACTGGGAGCCTGGCTGAGTGCACACGCTCCAAAGTGTACGTGTGGGGAGGTGGGGTGCAGAAGCAGTTTCCCCCAGAGGAAAAGGGGGGGAAGAGATCCTCATTGCTCTAATGGGGCTTCCTCCCTTCCCTTGAGGAAGGCATTTTGGTCTTTTAAATACTTTGATCTATTTAGTGTTTTCATATTAACATAGCTTGCCTAACCCGCCCCACTGTGGTCCCAGACAGAGAAGTTCAGCGCGAACAAGGCCAGGTCGAAGCAGTCTATCATGGGATGCATACCATGGATCAGCGGCTAACCAGAAACATGTGTGCACATTTCCCACCCACTTCAGTGGGGGCTGTGTATGCATGTCTGAGGGCAGAATTTAGCCCAAAATATCTATCTCAGCATGGACCGACTAGCTGCACACGGGCCCACCCGATGCCGTGTTACAGGCACTGAACAACAGGTCAGATTCCTGCTAGCTGTAACACTCCTGTGGCGCATTGGGCTCAACGGAGGGCAAATATGGCTTCTAAGTCAGCTACCCGAGTCCTACATCCACACCGCAGAGAGGGGATGACGTAGTCAATCAAGAAAGCTCACGAGGCCTAGAGGTGGGTGGTGCCCTAGTCATACGATAAATCCAACATGTTCATTAGGTTTGATTGTTTGTTGGTGCCTTTTACGCTCGAAGGGATGCTGCGGTAATAGACATATTCCAACACTGACACTCTGGGGTCATCCGCCTGGGGAGAGCAGGGGACTCCGTGTTGGGGGAATGGTGGGCTCCATGACGTCTGAGCACAGCTGGTGAAGGAGAGCGGGTGTCTTTCCCACCTGCTGATCGGGAGTAGAAGTAAAATCCCGCCGTCCAGCAGGTTGGGGGCTTGGACCTCAGGGATGGGTAACACTGCAAAAGCTTCCTCTCCCCCTGCACAGTCCTAATATGGGGCTTGGCCAAGCCTCACCTAACACAGCCCACGACACCCAGATACCTAAAGGAGCCCCACTGGACCCAAATAAAACAGCAGCAGCGGGCAGGAAGCCAGGCTTGCATAGAGATAGGTCAGCCACAGCCACATCCTTCCAGGCAGAGCCCTGCTGTCTCCTTTGAGTGCGTGTCCTTTAGGGTCAGCCTCACACCCGCACGAAGGCCTCGGGATGTCACACAACCCTGGAGGAGTGACCCTGACACTTAGAGGAGAGGAAAGTGATCAGGACGAGTCAACATGGATTCACCAAGGGCAAGTCATGCCTGACCAACCTGATTGCCTTCTATGATGAGATAACGGGCTCTGTGGATGAGGGGAAAGCAGTGGACGTGATATATCTTGACTTTAGTGAAGCTTTTGATACGCTCTCCCACAGTATTCTTGCCAGCAAGTTTAAAAAGTATGGATTGGATTAATGGACTATACGGTCAATAGAAAGCTGGCTAGATTGTCAGGCTCAGCGGGTAGCGATCAACAGCTCGATGTCTAGTTGGCAGCTGGTATCAAGCGGCGTGCCCCAGGGATCGGTCCTGTGGCCGGTTTTGTTCAACATCTTCACTAATGATCTGGATGATGGGATGGATTGCAACCTCAGCAAGTTCGTGGATGACACTATGCTTGGGGGAGAGGTAGATATGCTGGAGGATAGGGATAAGGTCCAGCGTAGCCTAGACAAATTGGAGGATGGGGCCAAAAGAAATCTGATGAGGTTCAACAAGGACGAGTGCAGAGTCCTGCACTTAGGACAAAAGAATCCCACGCACTGCTACAGGCTGGGGACCCACTGGCTAAGCAGCAGTTCTGCAGAAAAGGACCTGGGGATTACAGTGGATGAGAAGCTGGATATGAGTCAACAGTGTGCCCTTGTTGCCAAGAAGGCTAACGGCATATTGGGCTGCATTAGTAGGAGCGTTGCCAGCAGACTGAGGGAAGTGATTATTCCCCTCTATTTGGCACTGGTGAAGCCACATCTGGAGTACTGCGTCCAGTTTCGGCCCCCCCCCCCCCATTACAGAAAGAACATGGACAAATTACAGAGAGTCCAGAGGAGGGCAAAGAAAATGATTAGGGAGCTGGGGCACATGATTTATGAGGAGGGGCTGAGGGAACAGGGCTAATTTAGTCTGTACAAGAGAAGAGTGAGGGGGGATTTGATAGCAGCCTTCAACTACCTGAAGGGGGCTTCCAAAGAGAATGGAGCTAGGCTGTTCTCAGTGGTGGCAGATGACAGAACAAGGAGCAATGGTCTCAAGTTGCAGTGGGGGAGGTTTAGGTTGGATATTAGGAAACACTATTTCGCTAGGAAGGTGGTGAAGCACTAGAATGGGTTACCTAGGGAGGTGGTGGAGTCTCCATCCTTAGAGGTTTTTAAGACCCGGCTTGACGAAGCCCTGGCTGGGATGATTTAGTTGGGGACTGGTCCTGCTTTGAGCAGGGGGTTGGACTAGCTGACCTCCTGAGGTCCCTTCCAACCCTGATATTCTATGATTCTATGCCCCACAGGCAATGGCTAAAGCCAGCCAGAGTGAAAGCGGAGGCGTCACCGACATTCAGGGCCCTGTTTATAAACCAAAGGGGTCTAATCTCCAGTTTGGGACACACTGCCTGGTTCGCCGAAGGTCACGGCGATACATTGTATCTTGGGGAGATCCCAGCATATTCCGCAGTCAGCCCTATCGAGCGCTTATGGTGAACAAAGGGTACAGACGGTAACAGCAGCCTGTAGGCGGAGATCTATTAAATTCACACCCTACCCCTCTGTTAGGAGCACTGTCATTTGGGTGTCTGGCAAAGGGAAGAAATCCCTCGTACTGCTGTGCCACTCGGCCAGGGGCTGTCTACATATGTACACTGGAATTTAAGGTGTGTGGCACAATGCACGTTGCCTCCACAGGGGCTGCATGAGCAGTTTGATATGCGCACACACACTGGCTTCTCCCATCTCCTTTACAACTGACCCCCCCCACATAGGCCGACCTGCCATTTCACACAACGGCATCACTAACCCAGTGATTACCCGAGGGATCAATTTGACCCAGTGGGTTTAGTTAGACTTAGGGACTAGCTAAAGGCTGTGTGATGGTGAAAATCAGCCAGATGCCACGAGAACGGCAGGAAATGATCCATCCCAAGCCAGGATGTTGACGGCCCCCCTGCCTGCACCCCAGCTCACAGCGGATGCTGCCCCGTACACATTGTCCTGGCCCCTGACTGGTGCAGAGAGTGCTCCAACCACGTTGGTCAGTGCTCAGTTCCCAGCCAGCTCCTCAGTGCCCCTCCTGATGGCAGCCACTCTGCTCTGTATAGGGCATATGTGACACCGCATCTTTGCCAGGGCAGCGAGCGTACAGCGACGGACCTGTACTCCCCTTCCCTTTTCAGAAACCTGAGCAGACAAGAGGCAAAAGCAACTGCCTGGATCAAAAACCACAGCTCCCACGGCCTGCTCCCCTCACACCCCCTTCCCAGGCCAAGCCTAGCAGGACAGTGTGTGGGTGAACTTGAGACACGGTCACCAGCCCAGAACAGCAGCAAAAAAAAAAAAAAAAAAAAGCCTGGTTAGTGAAATGCAGCGTTAACATGGTAACACAAATCAGGCAGTGTGTACATGTACACACCCACCCAGTGTCCCTCCCTGGCCCTACTCAGATGGGAGCGGAGGGGAGTCACTGTGTGAAACAACACTGCTCTGCCATGTGTCTCCCAGCTGTCTGACACCTCCCTGCAGCCCCTCACACCCAACCCAGTCCCGCTGTCTGCTTCCCGGCTCTTCCCCTTCCCAGCGTCTTTCCGCTCCTCCGCCTTCAGAGGTCCCTTCTGCGGTTAAACCCTTTTCCTCGGGCAGCATTCCCTCCCCCCCCCCCCCCGCCCCAAGCTATAAATACACCCTGTACCTTCAGCTTGACCAGGCGGCTTCTCTGGGCCTGCGTCCGGGGAGAAAGCAGCCGCTCCACTAATCGCTCCTGAAGAACGATTGAATCCATAACCCCGGCAGGCAAGTCTCAAAGCTGCCCCGGGCCAAAGAAACCCAACAACAGCCACCCATGTGTTCACTCCCAGCCTTGACTAGATCCATAAGGCAGCCACCCCCCCGCCTGTGCACACACGCACGCGCACAGCTCGGCCCCTCTGCCAGGGCGAGCGCTCCCACGACAGCCATTTCCTGTGGTGCTGAGGTTCCCTGGCCTGCGGGAGGGGCGTGCGAACAAGAATAGGACCAAAGTGACAGCGACTGGGTGGGGGGGGAAGCTCACACTAGCCCAGGCCAATTTCGTTCACGGGAGGATGGCCCCGCAGGGCACTTTAAGCAAACAGGACACAGCCCCAGCCCAGAAACCGAATCCAGTTTTTCAACCGGACTCTTAAATTTGGTGTTTTCCTTACATACGCTGACTGGTGGAGCTGAGCAAAGGTGCAACGGGCCCTGAGCACCCCCGACGAGAGGCAATCCTGTGGCTGAACGTTTCAAGGGTCCACAAAGCTTCCAGGAGACATGGGTTCAGACCACACCCCAGATCCAAACGCCTCCGGATTTGCCTAGATGCAGTGCAGGCCCATCTCCGGGCACGAGCACAGGTTTGTTTGACCTTTAGTTACAGACCCACCTCTATTGGGCAAATGACCTTTGCTGGACCCTAGGGAGGTCATTTAAGTTTGGATGGAGGTACAAAAAAGTGGGGGGGAGGGGGGACAGGACGGGACAGGGGACACACACAGGAAACAGTATTGCCAAACCCAATCATTCCAAAATCGTGTGTGTTAGTCCCCTCCCCCAACATCAGATTAGTTTAAAAACCAAGAAATTGGCTTAACAACAATGCAGGGTTTTTGCTTGTTTTTTTTAAAATAATCCACATGGGGGGTGTTTTTATTTATGGTCTGGGTTGGAAACCTTTCGAGGGCAACTGGGTCATGTTTTCAGGCTCTCCTCTGCAACCACAACGGGTAGAAACTTACTTTTTAAGAAAACGAATGCTGAGATTCCCGTGGAATCACATGACTCCAGGAGCTGGGACATTAAGAAATACATCAACCATCACGAGAGTTGAGATACAATCACAAGAGATGACAACACTGGTGGTGCAGGGGGGGACGACACCTCTAACTTTTTGTACCACGCTCAACGCCATTGGCTCTGAGTGTGTTCCAGGCTGGGCACACAGAAGAAAGTTCCTTGTCAGTCCTCCTTCTCCCAGGTCACACTCTCTAGTTGGGCCTGTTACGCCCCAGTTCTCGTGCTGTGGATCATTGATCGGTAAGGCTCACCCTGAATATTCTCTGTGCACCCCACTGGGGACTGCATGTTTCAAGTCCCCCTCGATGCCAATACACAGAGGGATACAACTGGCTCCAGGGCCTTGACTCTTTAGCTCAAGTTTGTTTCAGCTTATGCTTTTAGCTGTGGAGGTCCCCAGTTCAAACCCCAGCGCGTCAGCCCAGATGGCAATTGTCACATAAGCACTTGCAATCCCGGGCCCCGCCTGTGTGCTCTGTACACCGCTATTAGTGGGAGCCCTGGCTGCTCTATGTTCTACTGTGTTGTGTCTCTGAGGGTCCTCCACAGAGCAGCCAATGGCTTTATGCCTCGGCGGTAAATATCAGAGCAGGGAGGAGTTGGAGAACATGCTCTCAGAGGCCTCATATCATACAGAAACACAGGCATAGGAGGAAGCAAGAGGAATCAGGCTGGACACCCTGCAAGCCCTGGGAAAGTGATTGCGAGTTCTATCAACCTGACCCAGACGGATGAACCTGGAAAAGGAGGGAAAAATGTGTCCAGGCAACATTGATCTGAAACAGCCCAAATATTTCATGCCTGGTTTCCCATCCTTCCCTCTGATGGAGCCTTATTTCTGGAGATGAATTGGTGAGGCGACTCCCATCTTTTCATGTACTGTACAATACATCTTCCTACTGTATTTTCTACTCCATACATCTGATGAAGTGGGTTTTAGCCCACGAAAGCTTATGCCCAAATAAATTTGTTAGTCTCTAAGGTTTCAGAGTAACAGCTGTGTCAGCCTGTATTCGCAAAACGAAAAGGAGTACTTGTGACGCCTTAGAGACTAACCAATTTATTTGAGCATAAGCTTTCGTGAGCTACAGCTCACTTCATCGGATGCATACTGTGGAAAGTGTAGAAGATCTTTTTATATACACACAAAGCATGAAAAAATACCTCCTCCCACCCCACTCTCCTGCTGGTAATAGCTTATCTCAAGTGATCACTCTCCTTACAATGTGTATGATAATCAAGTTGGGCCATTTCCAGCACAAATCCAGGGTTTAACAGGAACGTCGGGGGGGGGGGGGGGGGATAGGAAAAAACAAAGGGGAAATAGGTTACCTTGCATAATGACTTAGCCACTCTCAGTCTCTATTCAAGCCTAAGTTAATTGTATCCAATTTGCAAATGAATTCCCTATGCCAGCAGCACTCCCAGCTACCTTCGACACACCACTGACTTCCTGAGGAAACTTCAATCCATCGGTGATCTTCCTGAAAACACCATCCTGGCCACTATGGATGTAGAAGCCCTCTACACCAACATTCCACACAAAGATGGACTACAAGCCGTCAAGAACACTATCCCCGATAATGTCACGGCTAACCTGGTGGCTGAACTTTGTCCTTACCCATAACTATTTTACATTTGGGGACAATGTATACCTTCAGATCAGCGGCACTGCTATGGGTACCCACATGGCCCCACAGTATGTCAACATTTTTATGACTGACTTAGGGGACGAGAGCTGAGGAAGCGTTGTTCTAACGCCCCTACTCTGCTTGTGCTATATTGATGACATCTTCATCATCTGGACCCATAGAAAAGAAGCCCTTGAGGAATTCCACCATGATTTCAACAATTTCTATCCTACCATCTACCTCAGCCTGGTCCAGTCCACGCAAGAGATCCACTTCCTGGACACTACAGTGCTAATAAACGATGGTCACATAAACACCACCCTATATCGGAAATCTACTGACGGCTATTCCTACCTACATGCCTCCAGCTTTCACCCTGACCACACCACACGATCCATCGTCCACAGCCAAGCTCTGCGATACAACCGCATTTGCTCTAACCCCTCAGACAGAGACAAACACCTACAAGATCTCTATCAAACATTCTTACAACTACAATACCCACCTGTGGAAGTGAAGAAACAGATTGATAGAGTCAGGAGAGTTCCCAGAAGTCACCTACTACAGGACAGGCCTAACGAAGAAAATAACAGAACGCCACTAGCCGTCACCTTCAGCCCCCAACTAAAACCACTCCAACGCATTATTAGGGATCTACAACCTATCCTGAAGGATGACCCAACACTCTCACAAATCTTGGGAGACAGGCCAGTCCTTGCCTACAGACAGCCCCCCAACCTGAAGCAAATACTCACCAGCAACCACATACCACACAACAGAACCACTAACCCAGGAACCTATCCTTGCAACAAAGCCCGTTGCCAACTGTGCCCACATATCTATTCAGGGGCTAACACCATCATAGGGCCTAATCACATCAGCCACACTATCAGAGGCTCGTTCACCTGCACGTCCACCAATGTGATATGTGCCAGCAATGCCCCTCTGCCATGTACATTGGTCAAACTGGACTGTCTCTACATAAAAGAATAAATGGACACAAATCAGATGTCAAGAATTATAACATTCATAAACCAGTCGGAGAACACTTCAATCTCTCTGGTCACTCGATCTCAGACCTAAAGGTCGCAATATTAAAACAAAAAAACTTCAAATCCAGACTCCAGCGAGAAACTGTTGAATTGGAATTCATTTGCAAATTGGATACAATTAACTTAGGCTTGAATAGAGACTGAGAGTGGCTAAGTCATTATGCAAGGTAACCTATTTCCCCTTTGTTTTTTCCAACCCCCCCCCCCCGACGTTCCTGTTAAATCCTGGATTTGTGCTGGAAATGGCCCAACTTGATTATCATACACCTTGTAAGGAGAGTGATCACTTGAGATAAGCTATTACCAGTAGGAGAGTGGGGTGGGAGGAGGTATTTTTTCATGCTTTGTGTGTATATAAAAAGATCTTCTACACTTTCCACAGCATGCATCCGATGAAGTGAGCTGTAGCTCATGAAAGCTTATGCTCAAATAAATTGGTTAGTCTCTAAGGTGTCACAAGTACTCCTTTTCTTTTAGTCTCTATGGTGCCCCAAGTACTCC
This sequence comes from Lepidochelys kempii, assembly GCF_965140285.1. Classification (NCBI taxonomy): domain Eukaryota; kingdom Metazoa; phylum Chordata; order Testudines; family Cheloniidae; genus Lepidochelys; species Lepidochelys kempii. The sequence continues at coordinate 16,166,616 of NC_136394.1, read as the reverse complement.
TCGTTCTTTTTATTCAAAACACCGAGTGCCCAGGTGGCCTAGAGCTGGCTCAAACAAAACATCTACAGGGTGGTGGGTGGATGGATGCTGCTTACATCTCATCCTCACCCAGGACTGATTCCTGGAGGACCCATTTCCCAGACAGTTCCCTATTGGCTGCCACTGCCCTAAAGTTTCCACCTGGCCACTCTGTAAACTGCTCCAAGCCCCTCAGATGGACAGGGCTGTACGGGTGCAAAGCCTTGCTATGTTCACAGCCTACTGAGTGACTAGTGGTATGAAAAATACTCAGCAAATAGAGATATTTACAAAGTAAGCCAAGGCAGGATTGTTAAGGAGCACTAGGATTGGTTCCCAACACTGGGGAACGATGTTACATATACGTACAATGCCTCCTTCAACTACAGACCCACCCCTGAGGCCTCTTGTGATGGGCAGGAATCGGGGAGGCTGGCTGGATTTGCAACCTGGTGAAACGCAGCCCCTCTAACCATTGAGCTGCGACAGCCCCCGTCAGTGATGCGGACACTCCCACCACACGCAACAGGCCCCTAACAACAACAGCTGCATTCAAACTAAACACAGCTGAATCTGCCACAGGCATGTATGTTACAGTCCCTGAAGTTCAGAGCGAGGGCCAAGAGTCCAGGGCTTCATCTCAGCCTGAGCCCACACACTGGGGCTAAAAAAGGCCCCAATCTGCTTCGCTTGTTTGTTCTTCAGGCTCGGGTGAGAGGGAAAAGGGAGTTTACCAAGACGTGAGTTAAGGCTGGGTTTGGATTTTTGACCGTTTGCTGCAGCTTGAGACCAGGCTCTGACTGCTATTTAAAGACACAGTGGGAGGATTCGGTCTGTAGCAAATTCCCTAAGTTTTGCTTCTTATTCCTTTTTCCAAAGATGATCATTATCTTTCCAATTAAATGCCCAGTGCTGTTGTTTTAAAAAACTCTCCCCCTGGTTGTTCTATCCTAGCAAGGTAGGTGGGTGTAGGAAGGCAGGAGATTTCAGCCTCCAGCTGCAAAGGAGCCATTGTAATGAACAAGGAGGAACAGAACTCCATTCCAGCTGCCGGGGAAAAGAATGTGTTATCAGCTCCACTCCTCCTCTGCTCAGCTCCATCTCTCCAGGGTGTTTTCCTCATGTTTTCATTTCCGACCTCTCCTCTGGAATATTTGGCAGTAACTTTCCATAGCTGAAGTGCTTTAGCAGAGGCACTAAGGAGTCGTCGTCAAAGGTCATCTGATCTTGCTCTCTCCCCCATGTTCCCCTGCCCCTGAAGCTGTCAGTGCCAGTCTCTCTCTCTCTCAGTCCTAACTGGTATTCCAGCCCTTCCCCTGCGGAAACAGCCTCAGCTGGCTCTCCTGGGCACAAGGAATACTACCTAGCACGTGCATGGCACTTCCCACCCATGGATCTCAAAGCACAAAAGTGAACATCCTTATTCCCGTTTCACAGATTGAGCAACTGAGACACAGAGCAGGGAAGCGACTGGCCCATGGGCACAGCAGGTCCAAGGATGGCTTCAGCTGATGGAACCCCCCAGAGAAGAAACTAAATTCACTGGATCTTTATTGTAACGATAGGGAGAGACGGAGGGATGGACAATGGGGGGGGGGGAGGAGGATACAGAAGCACAGCAAACATGTCATTAAGGGAGTTACAAATAGACGTTATGATGGTTCAAAAGGGGGAGGGGAGGAGAGCTGGGAAACATTCCCAGAGCAGGAAAACTCCCTCCGTATAGCAGCTGTCCTCACACATGAGTAACCCTCCCCTGAGCCTCCCAGCTTGTTCCAATTGCAGCCGCTGTGTTTCGCTCCCTACCAGTGCTGAGCTCAGGCCACCAGACATCAAGGCCAGATCCTGAGATATGTTAAGCCACTGCAACTGCTGTGTGGTGCTGTGGGGGCTCGGCCCCTCTCAGAATCAGGCCCACCGACTGTAATTCACTCACAGGATGCCACCGCTCCATACTCCTTGCTAATCAAAAGGCCTGGTGCCAGGTGTGAATAGCCCAGGGGCATCCTTCCTGCTCAGTGGATAGTTGGACAGTGCTCACATTGCTGCGGCCTTCTCCTGAAGGCAAGATTTCTGCCCCCACCCACCACTGAATGGAGGATCCCACAGCTAGAACCTGGCGCTCATTTGCGGGTGAAGAGCAAGAACGTTCCCACGGCTTTCTGCACAAGAAACCCGTATGCTGAGCCTCTGAGGCAATGGCCTGGGACACAGGAGGAATGCAAAGGAGAACAGAGGAAAAAGGAAAAAAAGGGAAATGCAGAGGAGCAGGTATTGGCTACAATGTGCATCTTAAAGCTACAGGGTTTGAGCTACAGTATTGAAAAATGCTTTAGAAAGAGTGGCTACCGGTCACAAACCCAGCCTTTTTCTGCAATTTTAGGGGAAGTCATCCTGGCTCCTGACCCGGCACAGCCACCAAACCAGAAATTACAGGGCGAAGAGAGAAGCACGTTCTGTGCTTTTCAAACACACCCGTCTACAGACCCACTCCATCAGCTCAAGATGGTCGCAGAGCTGGGTTCAGCCACACTGACTGGAATTCCCAGGGCTCCAGGTGGAAACTTGCAGAGGCCCATCAAAGTCCAGCCTTACCCTGCTGGTGCCCTTCGAAACACCTCACTCCGTCACCGTGGTAAAGCTCACCCTGCCCCAAAAATTAGAAGTCAAATGCATGACAACTCTGACAAGGGGAGGACCAACACATTCTATCTCAGCTCTCTGAGGTCATTAGCTTTTAGACAGGAGCTCAGCAGGGACATAGGGTCATTTCAGGATCCAGGGCCCTCTTTTCTTCCAACAGCTCCTGGACTTGGTCTCTCTCTCTCCTCCCGACTCTGTCCTCTCACCTTGCCTGCGCCTCTCCACTTCATGATCTCTCACTCCAATTTAACTCTTTATCACTGGGATTGAGCTGGACGAGGGCACAGAATACAACTGAGCTTGACAGATGCTGTACAAACACGAAGGGAGAGACAACCCCTGCCCTGAAGAGCTTACAATCTGAATAGATAAAACAGACAAAGAACAGGAAGGGAAGTGACTGGGCCAAGGTCAGGCCAGCGGCAAAGCTGGGACTGGACCCCAGGACTCCAGTCCCAGCCCAGGGCTCTACCCACAGGGCCACGCAGCTTCTTGTCAAATGTTCTCGGAACAGAACATGACATTACACTGCATGGTATGAACTCCGGTACCAAGCAGATTCCATCTCATGGGTCAGTTCTTCTTCTTGTAATAAAGCCCTTGGCCATGGTCACAGAAACTAGCAGCAGCATCGCCTGGCACAGTCTCGTCTTCCTGAACTCCAGTTTTCTTCCACGTGTGTACCCATTAATAAAGGAATAATATCAAGCCATCGTCCTCCCAGCTCCTCGTAATCAGTGATCCCTACCACCGCCCTCTCCTGCACTGCGTCTCTCGCTCTTGGCCTGTCTTATTTAGATTGCAAGCTGCTTCGGGCGGGGCAGGGCACGCTGTGTGCGCGTGTGTGCAAGGAGCTGGGTTATTGGTAATATATTGTTTTCTCCTTAGGAAGGTAAATGCCAGGCTGCAGAGCGAATATTGGACTACCTTAGGGGAGACAAACCACTGAAAGAATTTGTTTTAGGTATAAACATAAAAAACGATGGGTGAAATTCCCCGCTGGGCAGCAGGCCAGAGTACAAGGGCCTTGCACTACGTAACCCCCCTAAATAGGCTGTAAGTGGCATATATGTCTAGTGAGGGCTTCCTGGACAAAGGTGAATTTCCTTCTCTGTGCACTTTGTAAGCATACATAGGACAAAGAGGAGACTCCGATTTGGCCGTATGGACCATGATGAGGTCCCTTTAATTAAAAGCAGAAATGGGCTATGCTGTCACACAGCCGCCCAACCTAAAATTATACCCTGGAGAAAAAGGATGCACAGCTTTGACTTGGGTTCGCTGGCAAAACTGAAAACCACAGCTCAGACAAGCAGAACACGAGTGCTCCAGTGAACAGCAAGGGTTAACAGGACAAATGGGGAAAGGAAACTGCAGCAGGAACGAACGAAGACAAAATTACATAGATCAGCTCACAAATCGTGGTGGGACAGACTCTGTCCTTGGCTAAGACTGCGCAATCCAGGCCTGGTGTCAGTAGCCATGGGAAAAACCCAGCGTATCTCCCTCACCGCACACCAAAGCATGGAGCAGAGGCAACAGACAACCTTCTCCATCACAGCCAGTGTAGGGCAGAGGGTCCTCTCTCCAGGGCGTACAACTGAGCACAACTTATGGACCCCTGTAAAAGCCCCTTTGGGCGTGAGCCTGATATTGCAGCCAAGTCTCTACCCACAGCCAAACCAAAGTAAGTCGTGATGTCAGCCAAGTTTGCTGGTGACCAAGTGCCACAAGACGGAGAGAGAACCAAACAGCATGGCTTTCTTCAGCACCGCGGCTCTTCTGCAGGCAAGTGCCACCCTTTGCCAACTCCTTGAACTAGGCTTCTCGCCTGAGCCTTAGCTAATGAGATCAAGCCTCCCTGATGTGCCTAGTGGAAACACAGATGGGCTGCCAGTGTTGTCACTGCCTGGATGCCATTCTGAAGGCAATAAAACGTGGGCATTCAGCCCCGACCACAGGCCTCTTGTCAGCAACAGGCGAGCAACACCAAGAGCGTTGTTTGAAAGAGCCCATGATGCTCGGCTGGCTGCAGGGCTGGGCCGCTCAAACCACTCGCTTTGATGCCAAAAACACCATCCAAGCATCAAGAGAGTTGAAGCTAGAGCACTTGGTATCTGCGCCCTCACCCCACTTCGACCAGAGTGCCAAGTGGAAAGAGAAGCTAAGGGAATGGCTAGTGGGACAGGCTCACAACAGGCTTTGAAGTGGGTAGAGGCTTCACTTCCATATGTGGTGAGATGAGAGAGGTGGGCTCAAACCATGTTCTCAAGCAGGGGGAAGAGTCCAAATCCTCATGCCCAGTGTGCAGAAAGGCACTGGTCAGAGCCTTGCAGCTCAGCTTCTTTACCCTTGTTCGCAGGATGGACCTGGATATAATTAATGCTGCAGAATAAGGAACTTTCACGTGTCGCCGGAGGATCATTAGCGTGCTGTTGATAAGAAGGACTTAGCATTAGATGCAAACAACAAGACAGAGAAGTGCTGGCAACTGAAGAACAAGAGAGCCAAGCAATACAATAGCTCCATCCCACTGGCTGCACCAGCTGGTTCCCTCTTCCTTACAATCCCCAGTGAGGCTTGATCGAGGCACATCACACAGAGAGCAACTTGATGAAGAGCACAGAAAGCTGCACATCACCTAATGCATTTCTGGGGACCAGAAACAAGGAGCATGCAAGGTCTTGGTTGCATAGAGCAGTTCTGAAAATGGCAGCCTTGTTCACCTCTCAGGTAAAGAAGGTAAATGCTGCGCCCTGTCTAGGCAACTCAACCTCGTGTATCACATGGAAGCCAAGCGCGGAGGTTGTTTTACTCTGGTTGGCACAAGTTAAGCCTCAGCTGGGGCACGGACTTCACTCAGTTTTGGGCGCCACGCTCAGAGAAGGGTGTAGACAAACTGGAGAGAGACCAGAAGGGAAGAACCCAAAGGATGACAGGTTCGGAAGGCGAATTTCAAGGAAGTTTAACTGTTCAGCCTACAGAAAGGGAGGAGATTACCACTGTCCACAAAGCAGCAAAGGGACGTTACCAGGAAGAGCAGGTCTAGTTATTCAGCATCAGTCAGGGCAGAATAAAGTAACAAGCTCGAGGTTCAGCAGAAAAAAAAAACATTTCTAACTAGAAGAATTTGGGCAATGGAACAAGCTGCCAACCGAGGATGAGGAAACCCCATCCTTGCAGATTTTCATCGGCACCTTCCCGTCAGGCAAACAGTTAGCAACCAACATGCTTGGGTTCTTTTACCCTTTCTCCTTCAACCTGGCACCCCTCCTGCCCTTCCTCTCTCTCAGGGCTGGTGGGAACTCCACTCTCGCCTCGTTTGGGAGTGCCGAGTTCTGCCACGCTTGTAAATCTCCTGAGTACTGTGCTGTACAAGCCTCAGCGGAGAGCATGGGAAGCAGAAGGCCAGCTCTCGGCCTGCTGTGCTGAAAACGTGCCCTTGGGCGAACAAGAGGCAAAGAGGAGGGATGGTCTTGTGGCGAAAGCCCTGGCCTGAGGGCAGGTCCACACTGCGATGAAAGGCGTAGCTGCAGCACATGTAAACACGTCCGAGGGAGCTCTAATCTAACAAGCTTGAACAACCAAAGCAGCAAAGCGGCAGCAGTACACGCCCACCCAGCGCTCTGGGTATGGACCTGGAGCAGCAGCCCGTTCCACCGCAGCTCTGGCGATTCGGTCTAGCTCTTCCAAAGTTGGCTGGGGTCTCTTTTCTTCTGTCCACTACACTGCAGACATAGCCCTAGGCTCAGGAAAGCTGGGTTCTGGAACTCGGCCATAGACTCCCCTGTATGCCTCCATTTTCTCTCTGTGAAACTGGATGCTATTATGCTATTATAGCCTCTCTCACACCCTTGTCTGTCTTACACCTGTGATCTCTCTGGGGCAGAGACGCTCTCTCACTAGAGGGACAGCCCTGAGCACAACTGGGACTGCTGAGAATTATCATAATTCAAACCTAGTCAGGAACCGTGCAGCTGCTAGGCCCCAGAGGGGAGAAATCAACCACGAATCTGAATAAAATGTAAACTAAGAGCTCCCAGCACCACCAGCAATTCTTGCTCGCTGGGCTGTGTGCCATTACTCACATGCAAATCAGATGAGAACACGCGGCCAGCGTATTCGTGACTATGGCATAGTTTGTACGTACGCCGAAATGGATGGAAGCAGAGCTGGTCGGAACAGATTACGATTCTGAAATTTTTCAGCAAAACACAGAAGGAAACTAGACATTTCTCATGCACATTTTCATACCAAACGTGCCTTTTTCCAACCAGCTCTTGATGGAGCACGGTAACAGGCAGGCTTTGACTGACGGTCAGAGACTGGCTTGGGAGGACTGAATTTTTATTGGTAAATGTCGATTTCATGGCACACACACAAATCTATTAAAAATATACTTCCACCAATAGGGAAAGTAAGAAAAATGCTGCTTGAAAACTTACCAAAGTTTAATTTAAGGATATTTACTTTGTATATTTTGACGTGTGATGTTGAAACTCAGTGTCTACTGTCAAATAACTATTGTCTGACCCTCCCATATTTCACAGTTGCAGAAAATTAAGTGAAAAAAATGCTCAAAAATAATCAATATTCCCCATCAACATTATAAAAAAAAAATAAATTGAATTCTGCCAAGCCTACGCCATCATCCTTAATGCAGTTTTATATTCCTCCACAAGAGGGAGACACTAGACTATTGAATGGGCAACTCCAGTTGCTACCTTGACCACAGAGATTAACTCCCGGATGTTGTGAAGGGCTATAGACCATTTTTCACGGTTGACGCCCAGTGTGACTGCAAAGGAAAGAGCAATCCACAGATATCGAGCCAAATCTTGCTCTACTCATTCCTTGGACCTCAATGGGAGTGTTTACTCAGTAAGGACTATAGGATTTGTACCATATTAAAAATCTTAACCAAGGATAGATCTTTCCAAACTTGGCTCAATTAGACTGAAAAATCCTGGCCCAACCATTATGGCCCGTGCCGCATAAAGACTTTATGCTCATTCAGGAGAGACCAGAGTCAAATCCACCTTTTAATGCCCCTATTTTGTATATAAAATAGTGACCTGACGTTTCTTCATGAGAAAAAAGAAAAGTCCCCAAAGGGCAGGTTTGCATTAAATATTACTGCTGACACTTTACATCATTATTCAAGGGCTTTTTGTCTCTGCTTCAGGATGATCTGAAGGAACGTGCATGGGGGTGGAGAATCAGGTGGTCACAATTCCTAATTGCATCTGACACTGGTGTGCTGTGTAGCCGTGGGCAAATGTATTTCTCTGCCTCAGTTTCCCCATTTGTGTAATGGGGCTAATACTATCTTACCCAGCGTACGTGGGTGTTCGGAGGACTCCATAATTGCTATCTGTAAAGTACTTTGAAAAGGTAAAGCGCTATTCTTTATGTACAGGAGTGATCGTGAGGCCTAATGCATAGAGCACTGGGCTGGTTCTCAGCAGACCTGGGTTCTATTCCTGACTCAGCCACAAGCCTGCTGGGTGACCTTGGACAAATCCGTTCGCCTCTCTTGCTTCCCTATTTGCAATACTGCAATCTCTTCTTCCCCATAATGATACTGAGCTCCTTTGTAAAGCACTTTGAGACATCCCGATGCAAAGAGTGATACACGCGCTTATAATAAGCGAAGAATGATGGCATGGGTTTGATCCTGCTCCACTGACTTCCATGGGAACAGGAGCCAGCCTTATTTTACCATGTAAAGTATGTCAAAGTCATTCACAGAACAGCAACAGAGTAACAAATCACACGTTCCAGGTGCATCAAAGGAATATGCTTCATTAATTAAAGTCCCTTCAATCTCTTTCCCATTTCCATGCTTTACAATGGATGTGCATGCTGGCCACAGGGCACCTCCCTGCAGGTTAGATACTACCCAGTGTCTCATTCACAGCTTGCCAGCTAGTAGGCACAGTCTGGTCGGCTCAGAGCTGTTTCCAACACACCCTATAATCCACACAGAGGCACTCGGACAGCAGGAACAGTCTCAGGTCTAGAGTAAGTTACAAAGAGCAATAAGTAGAGAGAGAGAGAAAGGATGGTCTTGGGACTGGACTCAGGAGATTTCCTGAGTGACTGTGGGCAAGTCACTTGATCCCTCAGAGCCACTCTGAAAGCTGGCTTTTCTCTAGCTGGACTGGCAATAGAACCTGCAGACGCAGCTGAAGAGCTGGATCCTGGAGCCCTCACTGACGTTAGCACTCCCACTGAGGTCAATAAGACCCCTTGCATGAGTGACAGGCTCGAGCGTTGGGCTCACAGCGAAGGGAGAGGTTCCGGATGTGATTGAATAGTGCACATCACCTTCCGGAGGGTAGAGACACAGAGAGGCTGATGCATGGAGAGGAGACAGAGTGGGAACGGTTAGCAACCACTGCAGTATGCACTGCCAAACCTCTGCCCGCACTACTTGCCTTTCCCTGAGCATGTTCCTATCTGCTCCACAGTGAGGATTCCTTTCCTCTAATCTCAAAGCCACAGCTGGAAAATGGAGAGGGACAGAGCACATACAGCTCTCCAACGTTGGCATGTAAATAGGGAAGCTCGGGAGAAAGTTAGGGACGTATCTTTCCACTGCACTGAAATACACTGGGCTGAGGGCTGTTTGGAAAGAGAAGGTGGAAAACAGTGAGGATTTTGCTTCATTAAAAAAGGAAACAAGCCCGGCTCCTCCTAAATGTCAAGTTTTCCATCCAAACCCAGGGGATTTCTCCAAATAAACGACAGCACCGGCAGTCGGCATCAAGGCAGCACACTACTGGTACAGAATAACCCAAAGGAACACCGCAGCCCTGGGAAAGAATCCTAACGAAGGGCAGTTTCCAAGTTACAGTCAGAGGGCCCGATCCTGCAATCCCTGCTCACAGAAGAGCCCCATTGAAGTGGGCAAGGCAGCTCACAGGAGTAACAGATGCCAAGATTGGGCCCATACACCAAAGAGGGCTTGTTCCAAGCTGGAGATGGCATCACTGTCAAGACGTCCTCATGCCAGGGTAACTCAGTGAAAGTCAGTGGAGTCAAGCTGCAGGAGGATACGCTTGCAAAAGGCGCACAAAACGGTGACCACGGAAAGTGGCCCAGGCCCAACGAAGAGCAGGCGGGGGAAGGCATTTCTGCCTATTGAGAGAAGCACGAGCCTAACCCCAGGGGCCCCCTGTTTATTTCCACTCCTCCCACCGCTAGGATGCTTCCGTCCCGCAAAGAGGCATTTTCCATCCAGGCTGCGCTGCCGCCAGACTCCAGAAAACAACTCTGGAAGAATCAATGCCGACTGCGCTGGGACCCTTCCAAGCCGCCGTCTGGTGCCCAGAGCTATAATTAGCAGAACTTTGGGAGTATCTGATGTCCACAAGAGAGGAAAACAAGTCCTCTCTTGGCTTGCCCCACAGTATTTAAATGCCATTAGCTCAGAAAAACGACACGGCACTGAAGGCGGCAGCCGAATCACCCACGGGGAGCTGGCAGGGCAGGTCTGTGCCAAGCCCATCTCGTTGCTGCAGCCCAGGTGTGACAGCACAGAGGCATTCCCACCGGAGTACCTCTCACAACCGACATTTTACAAGGCAATCCCCCTTGGCGGTAACTAGTTCTTCCCCTCCCCACGGCAGCTCCCTTTCCACTCCCTGCCCAGCTACCAGCCTGCTGCTGAAGACGTCTCCCCCAGGCTCTCTCCTGAGCCTGTCAGTTGCATCCATCAATGGGCCAAAAAGAGGTCACAGTTGGACAATGCAAGACTCTCTCCTTAGGGCAAAGCATGCTGTTTCCATCATCCACCAGCAATCTACAGACAACAGGTTTGCACTTCTCAGTTCAAACACTCCAGGCCAGGCCCCTCCCTGCACATAAATAGCCCTCATGCACGTGAGCAGCCCACTGCCTCCTGCCTGAGCCAGGCAATCTATGCTTGGGGCAGGGGGCGTCTGTTCTTCTTACCCTCCAGGCCTGAGACTCTTGCTAACTTTCCCAACAGGGCACATCCCCTGATTTACCCCAAATCTACCAGCTTTCAGCAGGAGTCCAGGTGGCCCATCACATGAAACTTCCCAGACTGGCCCTAAGAGAGGATGAACGCCGCCCTCACCAGAAGGGTAATTAGATTCCCTTTCCATGTAATGTTTCCTCCTGATGGTTTCTAGGCCTGGCAATTTGCTGGTAGCCCCAGGAAATCTGACGGCATCCGTCAGCAGGAGCGTTCACTTCTCTCCATCTCCGGGATGCTGCTCTCAGTTCAAGGTGACCAGAGGAGGCCGGCTGAGCAGAGACACTTTTCAGAGCATTTCAGCAGTTTGGGGTTGCTGCAGCAGACACGTTTGTCCTTTTCAGTCTGACATACGGCCATTCCCCCTCCCTCTCTTCTGAGCGGTGGTGCCAGGAACAGGCCTGTATTCGGGTTTAGCAGCAGCAAGGGGGCTAACAACTCACCAGACTCAGACCCGTGTGGATGTAGCAGAACCACAGCTATGGTAGGTACACACTTCTTAGGTAACTGCTGAAGCAAGAGTCTGTTTATGTAGGGCCTACAAAAACAGAACCTCTTATCAGCAATGGAGCGATAGGTCTCCCCAAGACCAGAGTGGGGCGACATCACACTCTCCCGTAGAAAAACTTCTGAGATGGGGGCATAGGGGTCAGGAAACTCTGAGGATCACTGTACAGTTTCCTCCTAATGCTCCTCTCTGAGGAGGGAAGGAGCTTGGGGGGCGGTGTCTTGAGATGGGAGCCTTGAAATCCACACAGCACAGGTATCCGCAAAGAACTCTGATCCCAGCCCTCCGGATGCAGGGGCTTCTGCAGGGGGGCCTGGCCTTCCCCCATGCTAGCACTTGCAGCTCCCTTGGGAGCCTCCACCCACTCAGTGCTGATGCAAGCAGCCTTAACCCTGCAAGGACACCCGCAGGGTCTGGAGGGAAGCACACTGCAGAGGACCCCAAACATGCCTCCCCCGACCCTGGCCTAGGGCCAATGGGGCTCCCTGGGGGCTCAGTGGAGGAAAGAGCGAGCTGGGGAGTTACTGCTCCCCCATTCCACACACCCCAGCCCACTGATTCATCCGCTCAAGCGTAGGCCTCTACGCATTCCTGAGTCCGAGTCTTTAAAAGACAGGCGCTCCCACCTCCAGCATGCTGACCCTTTCACCCTGCCACTTGCTCTCACGTACTGGGTTCTCCAGTACAGACACCAAGTCATCTCTGGCCAGGAGAGGGCTGGTGGGGTCCTGCTTCCCAGAGCCCCAGGCAGGGCTGCAGATCCTACCCCACTGGAAGCTTTCATGTGGAGAGACTTTTAGCAGCTCTGCGTTACTCACTGGGTCATGGCTGTATCTCCTCTCGCTACAAAAACACTGCTGGCTCCCTGCGGAAAGCTGGGCTGAGAGGTCTTTTGAAGTCAGGGGGATGCTGGTGCCAGCTTCCTCCCCAGTGTTCAGTGCCAGAGTTGCTGGCCATCCTCCTGGGTGCTGGATCTGACAACAGCTACTGCACAGCTGTGCGGCTGGCAACACGCAAACGAGAAGGGTTCAGACACTGCAGCTCTTGACGGGCTGGTGCGGGAGCTGCTGCCCATTCCAAAACTCACGGCGCTGGCTGGATTTTCCAGGGTCCAGCCCACATCTGGCAAGGCTGACTTTGCATCAGGCCTTATGTGGCATCACAATGCAGGACTGCAACGTGACAACCCTGCAGCGTCATGCTGCGAGGATGCAATAGCATCTCAGGGGTGAAGCCTGGAGACATAAACATGGCAGCCCCGCAGTGCCACTATGTGACTTTTGGTCTGGCCCGGCTAATACATCGCGTGGCAGACACAAACAAGAGACCCCCCCTCACCCCCCCAGCACCCTCCCCTCTAGGCCAGCAAACAGCACTAACGCTGAGCTAGTCACACACTTTAAAGACCAAAGACCATTGCACATTTATCTCCCACTGATTTCATATGGCGACACAGCTGTCACACCCTGACACACACAGGCTGGAGAGCAGCCAAGATCCATAACATTAGGCTTCCTGTTTCTTAGCTGGACTCCTTGGTGTACGCGCCAGACATACCTACCTCAGTATCTCTACGTGTGTGGAGACTTACTGTATGCGACTGGGACGGATTCCATTATAATAATCAAAGTGAAATGGGGAACTGAAGAAGATGACCAGAGATGCTGCAATTCTGGTTGGCTGGTGCCTCCTTTCCCACACATACAATTACCGAAAATGATCATTCATGCAGGAAACCCCCCTTCTCAACACCCTGCCAGGGCTGTTGGCTTTTTAAATGCTAAATTATATTATCTATCAAGGTTCATTAAAAAAAACCAAACCCTTCCAAGCCTGAGTGGGACCAACAACGATACGCAGCACTTACCTACTGCTCCTCATCGTCAAAGCCATCTACTAAAATTACCAATTCATCCTCAGAGGGGAGTTAAGGAGTCTCATTACCATTTTGTGAATGGGGAAACCGAGGCAGAGTAGGACCTAAGGTGGTAACTTGCTCAAGGTCACAGAGTAAGAATATGGAAGTTCCTGGCTCCCAGTCCTGTGCTCAGACCACCCCTCTCTCCAAGGAAATCAGTGGCAGCCAATTCAGATTGCCAGCAGCCAAGCATTCTTATTTGGTCTGGCCCCAGTCACACAGCTACAATAATAATTCTGTAAGGAAAGGATGCTGTGTTGTCGCTACAGCTTAATACAACTGTGCCAGGCAGCACATCTGCCAAGGAGTGGGCATTCGTGAGCAATGATCGCATCAGGCAATCACCAACCCACAGCCTCTCCTGTGGTACAGAAGGGACAGGACTCAGATGTCACGGGAATTCTTTAGCAAGGCTAATGGACAGACTGACCAACCCTGTGGTTTTCACTGGCTCTCCAGCTCCCCAAGTAACACAACCGGTACTGCCTATCGCCACCACATAGTATAGCCCCAAGTTGATAGGCAGCCATGGAACAGACTGAGCACACTTCATGGGCCAGCCTTTGGGAGACACAGCAAGTTCAACTGCCAGAGCGCTCCACTGCATGGAGCAAGAGGTCGCCTCATCAGCCTGAGACTGATCTGTACAGAGGACACTACTAAGCCACTCAAGGTCAAGCCAGCTCAGATTACCCCCTCCCTCCTCCTAATTTGATGTGTGACAATCTCCCAGCCTACAGCCTGCTGGACGGGCCAGGCTCTTCGCACCCCCCAGTTTACCAACCCTCGCTCCCTTCTGAATTCACTCACCCCTGACAAACTGCCCTGCACTCGACATCATGGCTGCAAAGATCCCCCTCTGGTTTGTGCCTCACACCCCCCCCGTATGTTCTTTCTTTACAAGGGACACTAACCACCACAGCTGTTAGACGTATTGTGCCTTCCATATGCACGGCGCTTCCCTTAGCTTTTCAACTACTGGGAACGTACACCTAGCCTGACTCTGGCCGTCAGTCTTATCAGCCAGCAGACCCAAGACCCAGATCTTTAGTAGCCTCTCCGGCCCAGAGGCCATACAAAGAACACAAAGCATTCGTCATCACTAGCTCCATTGCCATCCCCCCCTTCTTCACACTCCATTGCTGGCACACTCTGCTTTCCTCCCTAACGTTTCCCACCACTGCCGAGACCAGTTCAGCTCCACTGATGGGAGCAACAGAGATGACTAATATAGTTAAGGGCCTGGGTGGCCATCTGTGCCCTATCTAGACCAGGGCTCCCACGGTTCCTCCACCAATGGAGCTGAGCCGGCGGCAGGAATGACAGGAATTTTTAGTAGACAAAGCCTAATAGAGATAAAGGTCATATTCTGTAGTTGCTCCTTGTGTGGAGAATTGGGCTGGAAACCATGGCCAGGAGTGTCTACCAGCCCCGCTCCAGGGTAGGAGAATGGCGTTGTCTCTCTCAGTAGCTGCAGGGGATGACCTCAGGGCTGGGAGAAGAGCAGGAAGGCTGGGGAGAAGGTGCACAAACCCCAGATGTTTAGGGGCTCAGGTCTCGATCAAACAAACAAACTCAGGCCCACAACTCAACTCTTCACAGAGGAGGAGGAGGAATTATTCTGGGGCTCCATTCAAGCCATGGACTCCCCAGACTAGACAACCCCTAGCATTGTCATGGTTTAACATCTAAGGCAGTGGTCCCACAAACTATCCCCCCCCCCCCAGGGGTGATGCAGAGGAATGTTTCAGGTGGAGGGGGGAAGACATACAAGCAGGCCTGGGCCAGCCCCCATGGGGGATGGGGAGGGAGTGCCATGCCTCCAGCCCTGCTCCACCCCCAGCCCAGCTCTGCCCCCAGGCCCATTCAGCCCCCAGTCCTGCTCCACCCCCACCCCCAACTCCACTCTGCCCCCATTCCCTCTATGCCCCCAGCCCAGCTCTGCTGCTAGCCTCAGCTCCTCCCCCATCCCCAGTTCTGCCCCCATCTCCTCCTTCAGTCCAAGCTCCATGGCTGAGGAAGCCATGACTGTGTAGTAATGGGGGGGTGGGGGAGGGTGGAGACGGATTCCATTGCTGGAAAAGTTTGTGCACCACTACTCTAAGGGAACTGCTAATCCCCACGCTGATGTGGCCAAGGAATTCAATAGTTCCCCGACAAGAGCAGGGGGATGGGTGGCCACTAGGACACAGCCTGTGCCAAGGAGGAGAAAGGTCTTCTGGAAGGCAGGGCTAGTTCTGGACTCAAAGGGTGGAGCAAGTTCTGACCCCCTGCTCCTCACCCGGCCTGCACAATCCACCTCCCCTACATCCTGTTCTCGACTCCTCCCAGCGCAGGAGCCAGCAGCGAGGAGGTCGGTCGTTCCAAGGGCTGAGGCCAGGGGCAGGGGGAAGTAACAGGCAGAGAATCTGAGGTCATCAACCCTTGCGGGAAGCAGGGGTACCCCGTCACTCAGCAGGCATTGCCATGGGAGATGAGGGAGATGGGAAGCGTCTCAGAGTCGGGAGAGGAAGAGGAGTGGGGCAGGCAGGGGTTAATCTGCCATTGCAACACGGTAAGAGTCAGGAGCAAATGTGCCCCACCAGCCCAGGGAACCTCAGCATGTTTCTGTCCTGCCACAAAACTTAATTAATGGTTTCAAGATAGCAAAGGACTCACACAAACCACTTCAGAGATGACGCCATCGGTTCCCACTGACCCGCCGGCTCACAGGAGCCACTATTGAACAACTGATTCTGGAGAGCCACTCTCTCAGCAAGCGGGGGCTGAACACACAGCCCCCCGGCTGAGCAGGTGACGTTTGAAGTCACTCTGCCCAAAGGTGTGGCCCGCCAGGACCATCTGCTACACACAGGAGAAAGACACAGAAGGCATGATGTACTCGGACCAGGACTCTTGGATTTCTCTTCTGTCAGCACACTGCAGAGCACACGCCACCCTTCCCCACGGCTGGGATCACTGGTGGGGAGAAGGTGAGCTCCCAACAAAGGTCGCAACTCCACGCTGGACTGCGAAGTGAATCAACGACAGTTCTGCCTAGCACTATGTTGTATGGGATGACGCTACAGCCAGACTACACACCGTGCTCAACACTCCCAGCGTCAACGTCCTCTGGAGCTAAGAAGGGGAAGCAAGAGAGTCCAGTCCCCACCACAAAGCGGAAAGATCTTCCCTTGCAGAGCTAGGACATCCCACCAACACCTTTGAGAACCACTCCTCCTTTCCCTACCCCCAGCTACCACTCTAAGGACTATGTTTTGGAGAGTGCTCACAAACAAGACTCTGAATTTGCTCATCCACCTTTGTTTGCACAGGCAGCTTGGGGCACTGCAGTCTTTGCATGCCCAACGGCGTGACGGTGTATGTGCAAACGGTGCCAATGCAGCACATTACCCAAAATGAATGAACAAAGCTGGCAGCTTGGGCACATCTACAGTTATGCAATCTGGGACATGCTGCTTCTGCAATCGCAGCAAGAACCGCAGGAAGAATGGAAGAAGTGGAAAACGCGTCGTGTGGAGAGAGGAAGACTAGCTGTGTTTGCCAAAAGAACTGGGGGGCGACTTCACCTCCCCGTTTCACTTGCTGCACCTTCTAAAGGGAAGCCAATCTTGCTCAACAACGGCTCTCATAAGTTGAAATGAGTTGCTCAACTCTCTGCAGCGGAGTTTCAGCACCTACCCTTTTCCTGTGGTTGCCTGTTCCTCTTTCAGCACAATCTTAGATTTCTGAGACCTGAAGTGACCGTTATGAGCATCTAAGCCTGAACTCCTGGACCCTCACATTTCCCCCAGGGACTGCTGCCAGTGGGGGAAATTATCCTTCACGGCCTGAAGCCTTCAAGGCCAGGAGTTCTATGAGGACAAGGCCTGTGGATCTATTCTTCCCTCCCTTTGTCTGCCAGTCTGCCCTTCCCTCTTCCACTCAGCTTCGGCAGCACCATGGGCTACTCAAGGGTGAGCTACAGTGAATAAGGAAGTGCTAGATGGTTGAGAAAGATCTCAATTTAATGATAAATATTTAAAAATAGATAGATGGCCCGGGTCTAGACAAGTGGAAATCATTAAAGGCAGCTTAACCCAAAGGGAACAGGGTCACTTGGGAAATTTCCAGCTGCAGAGAGAGGGGAATCTAATTCAAGGAGGTGCTGAAGGCCTTCGGAGTTGCTCAGGCAGGGAAGTCCCTCAGGGGACAGCTCTCTCATTAAAAACAAACTACTGTCTGAAAAACAACAGGAGGAAGCAATGATGTGTGCCACAGAGCATGGTCCAGGGTGAGCTGGGATGGATGGTAGAGGGAGGTAGAACTGCATACTGCGTCTTCCCTAGAAGCCCCCCAGTTTCGCTCTGAGCCAGCGCAGGGGGTTTGTTCTCCGCTGAACCCAATCTTCCCAGAGAAAACCACAGTTCGGTTCAAGGAACTGGGAAACGTGGCAACAGCACGCCATGAAACCGGGTGAGCAGTGGACAGCTCGAGACACCAGTCCTGAAACCAAACGCTCTGGAACATGCTCTCCACCCCACGCCAAGGAGGGGCAGCTCCCACCGCGGTGCAATCCACAGCAAGGACCCTGGCCTTCATGTACCACCTCCCTGCTCACCTTCTCAGCAGGCAAGTCGCCCAGCCGACCCTGTAATCAAATGCAGTGCTCCTGACGAGCACTGCTCATTTGCTGGTCACTAGATAAGTCCCATCTGCAGACTACAGTCATGCTAGCCAGGGGCAAGAGTTCAGAGAAATTTTGACATGGGCTGGGGAATTTTGTCAACATATAAAACAGGATGTGTGATTTTATTATACCCTGCGAAGTCTGGGGGAGCAGCAAAAAGGGGAGCATACAGAACTATGGAGAGCTGGGGGGGGGGACCAATGTAGGAAGGGGGCAACAGCCCCCTCTTGCCCTGTAGCAAACGAAGCCCTGACGCTAGCTACGAGTGGACAAGAATGCTTAGTTCTCTGCTCCAACATAGCAACGAGACACAGAAATGCCCTAAAAAGCAGTCTGTCTCATCCATTCTTGAGAGCCATGCAGGACTGTTCCCTGCTGTAGAACTGCCTGCTTTCTGCTTG
Organism: Lepidochelys kempii; assembly: GCF_965140285.1. Taxonomy (NCBI): domain Eukaryota; kingdom Metazoa; phylum Chordata; order Testudines; family Cheloniidae; genus Lepidochelys; species Lepidochelys kempii. The sequence goes on along the minus strand of NC_136394.1, from coordinate 16,148,454 downwards.
GTGTAATGCAAAATGTCTCACACAGGAGCTTCCACCATTACCCTCAGGGCACTATTCCACTATCCAGCATTTCTTCACAATGTAAGGAAGTTTCCTAATATTTGTTCTTGAATGCACCTCATTCCTCCTAGTTATACCCCCTTAACGCCTCACCCCATAAAACCTCTTCACCCCCGGTGACACACACAGATGGCTCCATCCCCGCTTCGCCGTCGCTTAGCCAAGCTATTCCCAATTTAGCTCTTTGATTCTTTCTGCTCCTGCTGGGGAAGATCCAGGTCTCTCTTCCCCTAGGGAAGCTTTGGCAAAGCTAGCAAAACGGGCAGCACCACAGATGATGTGCTCAGGATTAATGCTGAGCCGTGTAGCCTCCCTCATTAACTTGGGTTTAGGTTGGGAGTCCCTCCAAAGTGGCCTTGAAAACTTGTGCTGTGCTGCCCAAACCAGCCACAACAAGGGCTTGAGTGAGCAGTAAGCTGGTGGGAAGAGGAGCTGGAGAAACAGCCATGAGCGCCTGGGCCAGAACAGTGCCATCTACCAGCTTTCAGAGACCTGTGTTAAAGTCCTGACATAGGTCATGAGTGAAGGGGAGTATGGGGAGGTCATGCTTCTGCCAAGGGGACACCCGATTAGCAACGACCGCATGATTGACCATCTCTGCTCCAGGAAGGCCCTGGATGCTGCAGGTCAGCAGGACGGTGCATTGGGAGGGCTGTGTCACACTTTGGGGTTGTACAGAGCACCAAATTTCACACCTCTACTTTGTAAAGGCAACCCTTAGCAGCAGCAGTTTTTGCACTTGGCTTCGGGGGCATCTCCAGGGCTGCAGCTCCACAGGGAGCTGATGAGAACAGCCCAACAGATCCATTTCCACGCTCTTCAGGTCCTCGTCCCACCCGACATCTAGAACCGTATGGCTTTGTCTGCTTTGCCCAGTTCCAGATTTTTCTGAATCACGGGGGGGCCCAGCGTGATGGGCACTGGGGAGCAGCCACATGCTATACACAGCCAGCTCCAAACGCTGGTCCTTGGGGGATGGTTTGGTGGGAGTCCATGAGAAAGGAAGGCCTACGGAGCATGGCAGAGGTCATGCAGGACACATGTGGCTCAGGAGCGCTCTGCCTACCACCACTGGAGCCCAGGTGCTTGGGCACTAGGGACCTACGTGCCCTGAGAAGTGGCCACTGATTTCAGTGGACTGGGTATCAGGCCCTAAGCCAGCGGGGTGAGGTTGGTCTGAGCACTCTGCAGAAGCCTCACTGAGAAGCTTCACGCTGACAGACCTAGTGACAGAAAGGCTGGTTTGTTCCCGACACATGAGATCATCCCAGGCTACAACCCGAACACACGTCCTTTGTTGGGCCTGACTGACACCAGCGACACGCAGGGCTGTGGGCTCAATGGCACCTTTCTGGGACCCTGGTGGAGCTACAAGACACGTGGCCACGGATGGCACAGCACTGCTCAGAGGCCGATCCCTACAGGTCTGGCAGCTCCAACCTCCCTTCAGCACAGACAGGAACCCAACTTCCCCCAGGTCCTCGCTGGCCCAACCCTCCTCTTTCTCCTGCGGGCAGGTGCATCTCCGCCTTCCTGCTCTGCTGCCTTCCCATGCCATTGCACTGAGTTTGGGCAGAGCTGTGGATGGGATGGGGGCGGGGAGGGGAGAGTAGATCTGAGCGGGGTTTCCCTGTCTGTCAATCCTTGTATCGAGGTCTCCTCAGCCACGGACAAGGCCTCCCCATGCAGAACAGGGAGTGCTCCATCTCCCAGCTGCATCCTCCCAACGCCAAGAGCGCTTAGTCCCAGGGGAGGTGGTGTGGACAGGCTGCTGGACAGAAGAAGGTTTTCTTGCTGAATCCCACAAAGGACGATTGCCACCCCCACTGCTGCTGGGTGTTTATTTCCAAAGAGGAAACCAGATACCACAGGGGATGGAGGCCAAAGAGGAAGACATACCACAGAAGCTGCTATCTCAGTACCTATTTGATCACCTGCTGGGGACAGTAGCTCCCGGAGCAGCAGCGCAGCGACCGGGACTGGCTGCTTTAGAAAGGACTCAGGTTTGAAGGGGTATTTTAAACGCAATGGCCAAGCACAGCCTGATGCCTTCCAAGGCTGCATCCCTCTCAAGGCTCCAGGCGGCATGGGCAGAAAAGCAGCTGGTGTCAGGCGCCCGTGGTCTGTGAGACAGCACTAGGATGCTGCTCAGATTGGAGCGAGGGGTTTGTTTTGTAAAAGGACAGAGCCATGAGCACACGGCAGGCACAGTCCCACGGACAGAGTGGGGCCTGGGCCCTGTGGGGCACCAGCACATTCAATGCAGTGCAGGCTGACACCGCAGGAGCAAAGTCGCTGACTTTCCTAGGAAAAGATGCTGAGGGAGATGGAAGGACGGACCCTTCACCATAACCACATGAAGCACAAGGAGCTCAACCCAAGTCAGAACATTTTGCATTTGCTCCGCTGGGAAGTGGATAGCCAGAGCCCAGGGAGAGACACCGGGCAGGCGGCCCCAGGAGCCGGGCAGCCAGGGAGAGGCGGCAGATGGCCCCAGGAGCCAGGCAGCCAGGGAGAGGTAGTAATGGCAGGCAGCGCATGGCACCGAAGGCTGGGCACACACTAATATCCCAGTCCCCATGGCTGAGGAAGAGGTGCCTTGCAGCGTATGGGAGACACCCAGAACTCAGGGATAGACACCGCCCCGGACATGGCTCTGGCAGACAGGGCCTGCTGCAGCAGGGAACGGACAGCTCTGCATTCACAGCCGTAGCCTGCTGAGTTGGAAGAGCAGAGCTTGGAGCGACCATACCTCCAGACACGGCCCCACCTTGGAGCTGCAGACGGATGAAATCACCCCTCGTCTGAACTCACTTCCTTTCTCAAACTGCTCAGAGACTTTGCCTCAGAGCAAAAAGAGAGGAGGGAAAATGACCCAAAGCCAACAGAGGATGTTCCCCATTAAAAGCTCAACACTTCATTAATCCTGGCTCACCCCCCCAGCCGCCAGCCTCAGCCCAGGACTCCCACCCTCGGGCAATCTCCGAGGACTGTCCAGCAGGAGCTGCTTTGAGCTAACAGAGTAGAACTGGCACCATGGATGCGAGTAGCGTGGACCCTGCTTGACCCTCCTCTCCCTAACTCCCAAGGCAGAGCAGGGAGCCGGACACACAGACCCTACATTGGGCTACCACGAGGGTTTGATGCATGCAGCCCTTGCCCAGCTGGTACGGATGGCCCTACAGGCACTGCATAGAGTCACCTTTTCTCTCTTGCTCTGATTTTCTGTGTGTGTATTCAGTGGCAAGCGCTGGGCTGGCCAGGCTGGAGCGTAAAGCCCCCTACCTACGCCTGAGCACCTACCCCCACGGTGGCATCAGAAGCAGCACTAAGCTGACTGAGAAAATGGCTGCAGCCTGCAATGCTGTCAAAGGGTGAAAGCCTCTCTGTATGTCAGGCATGCAGCAGAGCTTTGACCAGCCAAGGCAGCTCCAGGGACAGTGGATACGTGGACAGCACAGCGATGGGTGCGGTGCAAAAGCCTGAGATCAGAGAAACGAGATGCCCCATGCAGAAAGAGGTGTGTCTGTGCATGCAAGCAGTGCAGAAGGATGAAACGGGTCCTTATTTACCTAGAACTCATTTCAGGCCCATGCAAGGTCAGACCCTCAGGGCTGTCTGGCTCCCAGCCGGCATTCAGCTTTCCATGCCACGCAGCCTCCCTGGCACAGGAAGATTAACAGTGGGAGGATTAAAGAGAAGCTGCACCCTGCTGCCAGCTTCTCCTCGGGAGCATTTCGTTCTGTAGCCTCATTTCAATGCCTGAGACAGGGGCGGTGGACACTGCCAGCCACATAGAGAAGCAAATGAGTAGCCCAGCCAGGAGCATTAGAACTGCCCTGAGTCCAACTCCCCCCTACAGCGAATAAGCCCCAGAGTCCTCTCCTCTCCACCCCCTCTGCTCCAGTCAGAGGGAGCAGGTCTGTACAAGAGGTTTCTCTTCCTGACAGCCTAGGAACAAACACACTCTGCGGGTGACACATTTCTGTGGAGGCGGCAGCGGGCTCTTTCCACCTGGTTAATTCCTGGCATCCTCTTCCTGTCCACTGTGGCATGGCCCCTTCAGCCACACAGTACAACAGTGCCAGGAGAACCCATCGACAGAGACATCTCTGTGAGGCAGCAAACACCCAACTTACTGAAGACTTTGGTGGCAGAGATTAGGCCCAAACTCACCCACACACGGCTGCTGCTCATCGGTCACTCAGGAGAGTTACAGCAGGGATGAATTTTACACACGGTGCCTCGCATCTTAGCATGGCCACGAGAGAATGTGCGCACAGGCCTGCTGGCTAGAGCTGAGCACGGGGAGGCGCATAGACCCACGTTGTTGGTTTAGCATCTCAACGCTTGCGTTGAGCGCTCCTGTTTTGGGGTGCTAAACTTGAGAGCCTTGGGGACTGACAGTCAGAGGTGCTGAGCACCTTCCAAGGGGACTGCAGCTGCTCAACACTTCCAAAAATCATGGCCCAGGGGAGCGCGAGTTGGGCACACAAATGTGTGTGTGTTCCATGCCTCAGTTTCTCCATCTATAAAGTGGTAATAATAAGTGTGGCTTAATTTATCCTTGTTTGCGGAGTGTTTGGAGATCCTTGGATGGAAGGGGCTCTAAAAGCACAGGGTTTTTGATGAGAGAGAGAAATGTTCTCTGCTCTGTGGAGGTGTCTAACCTGGGGAACCAGGTATAGCTACCACGTTCTCCCAACATGCCATGACCGGCCCAGTGGAAATATTGTGTGTGCAGCTGAAAGGCAGCCAGACCTCTTGCTTCGCGTGACCTTCCCACCTTCAGCTTTCTCAGCATTCTCTCCGAGTGTAGGAATCAACAGCCATTTTGTTCTCAGACCCGCTGCAGCACGCAACCAAGGAGAAACACACAGTTTGTTGATGAAGACTTTACTTATGTTCCTTTTCGTGGTTTTCCTTAAAAGAAAAAGTCACTCAGCCTGGAATTATGTGTTTAGCTCATTGCCTATGGAAACTTACCACAAATCAGACTGTGTCGTGTTACATGAACACACAGTAAAGATGTATGTAAAGACATGCTCAAATTTGCAACCCATCTCAACCAAGGCTAAAGGCAGCAAGGTCCAACCAGCTATGTCCACTGCATTTTCTGAACAGCAGCCTCGCGGGAGGGGGGGGCACGACACGACAACACGAAACAACGACCTAGCATAGGTGCTGTGAACTCAAACTGTTCTGAACGCAGCAGAAAGTCATCAACCTATTTCCAGAAAATCTTTGTCTCTTTCCAGGTACAAATGGGCTTGCAAACTCCACAGACACTTGAGGAATGACGATATTAGCCCCCTGGCAGAAATAGGGATGGCGAGGGATTCATTTTCCTTTCCCAGAGCTAGTCAGGACTGACTATTACAAATGTGTCTTGTGACAAATCATATTTCACCATTTACCCAGAAGCCCGGGAGCCATGCTTAAAGGTGAAGCATCTGCAGCACAGAAATGCAGGGGAAGCCATCCTGCACTCAGCATCCTCACCATTACAAACAGCTGTTAAGCTCTGTAGAGTAGTTGTATTTCCTGCTGAACCTTTGCCTCATTATTCTTTGTATTTCAATCCTACATCCAGCTACCCTGCAGCAAACAATGCAACACCACCTTCAGATTATCCACGCAGCAAAAGGCAAGTGGGGAGAGGGGTTTAAATAAAGAGGTTTGTGCTGGCTTTGAAGCCTGTTGAATGCCTCAGGAGACAGGTACAAGGACACAGAACCAGTTAGCCTCGGAGTTCCCAGGTTCAAACCCAGCCTAGGTCAGCAACGACCCCAAAGCATTCCAGTCTGACCACTGTTGGTATTGCGGTAGCTCCTAGGGGCCCCAGTCAGAGATCAAGGCCCCAGTGTGTTAGGCACAGACACAGTTCCTGTCCCAAGAAGCTCATAATCTAAGTGTAAGACAAAAGCAAGGGAGGAACATGTGTGGGAATGACGAGACAGCGGGGATATGCGTCAGCACCCCAGCGGTCTAAACTGCTGTCAAGGCTTTGTAGGTGCCACTGCAGAGGGCAGTTTTAAGGAGGACAATGATGCGGCCCCAGGGGATTTTTACCGACAGCCTCGTCTACACATAAGGGGCTGCAGGAAAAGTCACACAAAGGCGCTTGTCTGGCACGCAACAGGAAACCACTTTCCACCAAGCTCCCAGGGAAGAGAAGCCCAGCTCACACAAACTGCCGGTACAAGCAGGACTCTCAGTGGAGTGTCCAAGAAGTGGCCACACGGGGAGACCCCAGTCTCGGAAGACGGCCCCTCCAGGTCACAGCTACGGCATTGGTGGTGTGTGAGAATACCCGGATACCCTCAGTGCTCAGTCCAGAATCTCCCACCAGCCCCAGATACAACTATTGGTTTAAACGTAAAGGAGATGAATAAGATCCTTACAACGGTGCTATTACTTCTGCTTAGACCGGCTAAGCACCATCTCCCCAGGATGTATGGCTGGCCTGGTACTAGGTCCCATGCAAGCTCTGCTCACACACCCCTGCTTCAGCAAGGAAGCTTCCTGTGCCAACATGAACAGGCTTGGAAAGTTTCCTGCAAACAGTCCAACAGAGCCGGGCCAAATAAATGGGTTTTTCCCGGCTCCAGAGGTATAAAAACTACTGGGGGAGCCAGAGCCCTTTGAAGCCGCTCACAGATCGACGTCTCTTACGGAATTTTACAGCCTTGAGATGAAAAGGCCATTCAGAGCAGCTCTGGACCTCCCGCCCACAGTATTTTCCTAACTTAAATTCTCTTCCCCTTCTTAGATGCAGCCGTGCCTAATCCATGGGCCACAGCACATAAAAGCCAACTATGCTCATGGCACTAGGTGTGTAAACTACTCAGCAGAGGCCCATTCATGGGAGATGTCAGAAGTTTTGCAACAGACCCTTTTACGCTGACTAGAACGTAGCTGAGTTACATGGTGGGGGGAGATAGGGAAGATGCAATATTGCAATACGGCATGTGGACCCAGTATTAGCTCAGGCCAGTGGCAGGGCTTGAATAAATGAACTGGCCTAGAAAATGGCCACACTCTGCAGTGAGCATTTCCAGAAGCACTGAACTCTCAGAGTGGTGCTTTTCATCTCTAGGTCCCGACTTCCCCTGCCCAGTGTCAGCTCTCTGGGCAGTATGGAAGAAGTTGGTTCTCATTATTATTTGGTAACATGATGTAGATTATAAACTTTCCAGGGCAGGAACTGTCTTTTCATTCTGTTTGGGCCGCGCCTAGCGCAATGTGGTTCTGGGTCCACAACTGGGATACTGCCTCAAGATAGATAAATAATAATAGAAATCATCATATTGTTGCTGGAATGCCCAGAGGTCCCATTATGCTTGTGTTTAGGAATGGGATCAGTAGAGGCATTATGATCTTAACATAAAAACAGAGCGTTCAAAACCTAGTCCTGTAACACTGGTAAATTTCATCACTGATACCATAACAGTATTTGGAGCCAATGATTAAAACCAAAACCGAGTCAAGAAAGATCATCCAGGGTACATCTACGCTGCAACAAAAGACCCACCAAAACAACTCAGAGCTCGCATCAAGTAAGTCAGGCACAAGGGGATCAAAATAGCAGTGTAGACCTTCATACTCAGGCTGGAGCCTGGGCTCCAAAACCCAGTGACAAGGACAGGTCTCGGAGCCTGGGCTCCAGCCCGAGTCTCAAGTCTACACTGCTATTTTTAGCCCTTCAGTGCGAGCCAAACTCAGCTGATCCAGGCTTTGAAACTGGCTGCCGCAGGTTTGGTTTTGTTTTTTCCACTGTCGATGTATCCGGAGGGTCAGATTCCCGCCTGAAGTAGTGATAAAACACCAGACAGCATCACTGCATGGTATGAGATAATGGCTCAGGCTCTTGGTACAGTCTCTGTTCTTTGCTGATATTTTTGTCTTTGGTCTTGCTGCTGTTTCCGTCTTCTTTTCCATGATAATTTAAAGCTGATTCCATCAAAATCATTGGTATAATCCCCATTTGCCCTGTGGCAAAATTGTTAATGACGGCCCATTGATAAAACATTGCTTTGGAGGAATTGCAAATCCTTCCCACCACTGTGCATATCTTTCTGCATCATTGTTGATTTCACTGACTTTTTGTGTTGCCTCCAAAATGAACGCTTGTGAAAATTTACAAAAAGCGAACGGCATTAGATTCTAAGGAAGCAGACACCAGCACAACAGAGTTCATGCAAGTGCCACCTCTGAAATGGCTACAGAGGATTTTCAAAAGTCAAAAGAAATGGAGTAATAATAAAAAAAAAAGATATTAAACAAGACAGGAAATCATTTGAGTGTAAACGCTGTGGCTGTTTGAAGCTCAAGGCACAACAGTACCTATTGTTACGGAGAATTTGGAAGAAATGTGGTGGAAAAATTGTGTTCACTAAACTGTTTTGCTAAGAGGCAACCCAAAAATAAATGAAAACGGCCACACTGCTAAAAGGACAGCCTTATGATGCTTGTAGGATGGGTTAACTGAGAACAAGCTCCACACATACCTCACAGAGAGGGAAATGCACACACCCCCGTGCACACACCCTGCCCAGAGATGGTACATGCAAGTGACAACAACAACAGACCACTGGTAACCACAAGAGGCTAACCCACCACGCATAGCCTCTTGAATCAGAATTAGGTACAACAGCAGATTAGATCCCCTCCAATAACTTTTGGAGCCTGTGATGCAGACCTAAGTCAAACCAGAATGTTTTGAAGGAATTTAGGGCTAAATGTCTCCAAGTGAACCCCAGGCGCAGGTATGGTATATAACGTGCCCAGAACTTTGTGCATGTCAGAGCTTGTTTTGTCCTTGATATATGACTCCTACGAAAGAGGATGGAAATTGTATTATTTCATTTATAAGGGCTAGTCTACACTAGATGCATGACGGCTCTCCCATCAGCATAATAAACACATCTCTGTGAGACGCACCGACATAGCGCTGTCCACACTGGCGCTTAGGTCAGTGTAACGTCACTCCGGTTAAAGCTTATTCACACCCCTGAGCAAAGTAAGTTTTACTGACACAAGTGATAGTGTGTACGAGCCCTAGACAGCAGCACCTCAAGGCCCCAACCAAGAGGAGAGCCCCATGTTGTGAGGCATTGTACAAATAGCCTAAATAGACAAGATACACAAAAGTGTGGAAGGGGAAACTGTGGCAGAGAGCTGAGAAGGGACCTGCTCAAGGTCACGCAGCTCAGTCTGGAAGCCAGATCTCCCGAGTCCAAGTCCAGCATTCTAGCCACACTTGTCTACATTTGGATGTATTTTTACACCACGAAAATTCTTCTAAAAGAGTATTTCCCTTTAATCTTCCATTTTGCCCCACTGTCACCCCCTGGCCCTGTCACAGATTCAAATCTCCCACACAGGTACACCCTGAATGACCCGTATCACAGACACACCCTGGTGGCCAAGGAAGGTTTAATCAGAACACTTCCCCAGTTCCAGCGCAGAGTTGATGCGCATGGTAAAGTTCCCTGGCCTCTGTTATGCAGGAGATCAGACTAGACTATCACAACGGTCCCTTCAGGCCTTGGAATCTAGGAATTGGCTACAAGGGTCCCTGTAGCCTGGGACATTCCCCACCACATAGGGACTGAGAAAATTCTACAGTCCAGGGAGATGTCAGGCAGGAAGACTGGGTTAGAATATGGCTTCTGAGTTGTAACGCTGGTATTTCTGACAAACAGAGCAGAGAGAACTGGGGTGGGGGAGGGCCCAGCCCAAGTCACTTGTTACTGTATGCATGCCCACATGTATCTAACAATGACAAGTGTCTTGTTCTGTATAGACACAAAATAAAGAGAGAGGGGGGGGAGAGAGAGAATATAGATACATACATACACACACACACACACACACACACACACACAATCTGCTTCTGACTAGTATTTCAGGTGATCCAACCACGTAACACGTCTCTCTTGCACTCTTTTCTTTGGCACTGGGTGTTCCCATGGTACATTATCTAATCAACAGGTCCAGGCTGACTTCATGGCCTGCATTTAGGGAACTTTTTTGCAGGATACTCCATCAAGGTATTTTTGCCATAATTATAAAACTCAAACGAGCACGAAGGGAGAAACAACGACCGCTCTGGGAGCGCAAAGCTGAGATCTGTTTTTCTTCAAGGCGAACAAACACTGGCTTATTATTGTAGGGTTGCTGATGAAGGCTGGGCTGCTGCTATGGTTTCTTAAAGAAAATAAAGAAAAAGAAAAAAGACTGAAGGATTTATTTTAAAGGGGGGCGAAGGGGGGGGAATGAAATCCCAAAGGACAGGGTTCTAAGCTGTAAGCATCAGGTTTAAAATACCAATAGATTCTACCAGATCCAATCCCCACAAGGTCAGCACTACCCTTCACCCTTCTGAGGCTGACAAACCAAGCGCCATGAAATGCACTGGGTGTCTCTCTTTCGCATTAGGAACTGAAAACAGAGATCCCGCCTGCCAGTTCCACCCGGACATTGACATTTCTTTGATACCAGTTATAAGCACACAGGTTTGGTGTTCTTGGCCGAAATTTCCTCCCCCATCACTGCTGTGCACAGGATGCGTGTTACCCTCCAGCCCATAGGTTGCTGCACTCCAGCACCCCTGGATGGACACGGCATATGCTTGAGAAGCTCTTTGGCTTGAAAAGTTCCACATATGAAATACGACTACAAAAAGTCACACGCACTTTGTAAACAGAAAAACTAGATCAGATCCAATTTCAGGCCAGCCAGCCTCATGTACCATGCCGTGACAGGGACTGTGCACTCCACACACAAGTTATCAGTTCCACCGGTCCATACAGCTCTCTGTGCCTTCCACACACACTAATGTTTGTTTAACAAGAAAACAATCCCGCTATTGACTGACATCTGCCCATGACAGCATAACCACGGGGAACCAGAGAGATGCTCAGATGCGAGCAGCAATTCAAACTAGACAGCAAAGGTCCTGGCACTGGCTGGAGCCTAGGAGCAGCTGCCAAAGGCTGGTCCTACCACAACAAACAGGAAGGCTTTTCACAAGTCGTATAAGGGGCTTCTAAAAATAATACAGTCACAGAGCAATCAGATGGCATGCGGCCTTTCTATTCAAGTGCCAGAGATAGAGCCACAGAACAGAGGAGACACAGAGGAAGCCTTGGGATCCTTTCCCAGTTTGTTTTGTTTATTAAAATCATTGTGAGATGTCACTTCAGATCCTGTGAACCTTGCAAGTGCAGAGAGAGCCGGGGAGCGCTTAGCTTGAGCTGCGACAGGCTGGGTTACTTACGCTGGTCTGAAGAATTATTGAGGTGAAGTTAGGTGCGTCTCAAACGCAGCCATTGGTACCAGAACAAACAGCTCAGTAACTGAGGATGTTCTGAGCCCGGCTGTGACTTGGCTTTGACAGAACAGGGCGTCCCTGTGAACCCCGGCCCTGCTAGTAAAGTAGCGTATGAACCAGTGGATACAGAGCGCCAGGCATCGAGCTGGATCTGTTCCCAAGCACATGCCTGATTTTACCTCCCAGAACATAGCAGGTGAACAAGCACCACGCGTTTAATTACTGTTCTCCCTGAAAACCTGCCTCTCTCGTAATAAATACGCACACTGCCAAGAGCTCCCTTGGAGGGCGGGGGAACCTCTTCAAATGAGCAATGAACCTATCAGGTCCTCATCAGCCTGTGGAATGAGCTTAACTTGCCATGTGAATTGGAGCTTAACTGCGCTGGACCTCAAGTTGCCCCACTGCCTGTAAAATGGTGCAAACACTTCCCTCCACCAGCACTGTGAGGCTTAGGTCATTAGTGCCTGATCCTACAGGGTGCTGAGCATCCTCCATTCCCATCGGCTTCGGTAGGAGCTGGAGGCACTCAGCCCTTTGTAGGATTGAACTCTTAACATGTGCAAAGAGCTCTGAGATCTTCCAGTGGAAGGAGTTAGAGGAATATTATTATTGGAACAGATGGGCTATTTCCAGAACTGCTCACTGGCACTTCCAGTACCTGCTAACACCCCCCAAAAGGGACAGGCTGTAGACCCTTTGAAACTGTAACGGAGCGCCAAACTGTGACTAGCTAGGGACTAAGAAGAGTATTTATGAGAAAGGAGGGATGGTCCAGTGGGACTTGGGAGATCCAGGTACAATTCCCTGCTGCAACCAAGACTTCCTGTGTGAGCCTGAGCAAGTCACCTAGTCTCTCTGCGCCTCGGTTCCCCAGCTGTGAAAGGAGAGAATAGCACTGCCCTACCTCACAGGGGGGTTAGGAGACATTAGATGCTGTAAGTGCTTGACTACTACTGGGATACGGCCCACGTAAATACCATATAGATGATGTGATACAGCATGGCCAGAGGGCAGCAGGAGAGTGTTAGAAGGGAGCCTTATTCCCTGTAGAGGGAAGAAAGTTCGCTATCGATTAATTAAAGCACCTGAAGCCAGTCACATGATAAAAACCCCCTGCTTCAATCAGACAAGAGAAGGAGTTGAAGCAGAGTGGATTGGTGTTGGAGCAGAGAGCAGTTTGGAGGAGTTGAAGCAGAGTGGATTGGCATTGACACAAAGAGCAGTTTGGAGAAGTTGAAACATAGTGGATTGGTGTTGGAGCAGAGAGCAGTTTGGAGGGAAGCAGAGGAGAGTTTGAGAAGTGCTGCGGTGGGCTAAGAAGACCAAGACCCTAGGTAAAGGGACACCTGGTTTGTGCAGAGGGAGGGCAGGAAGTCCCACAAGCTGAAGGGCAGGAGAAGGAACCGCTAGTTCTAGTGGTTTGCTGCTATCCCTAGGGCCCCTGGGCTGGGACCCGGAACCCGGAGTAGAGGGCAGGCCCGGGTCCCTCCCTCTCCACTCCCATCCTCTAGGGCACTAGTGAGGCACCCAGTTCAGGGACAAGAAACCATGCCCTGAACCCCCAACTCCCCCAAGAAGAGAAAGCGCGAGACCCATCATAGTAGTGCCGGCAATTTGTCACAGTGGACAGTATGTAGAGGAACCCAACTGAGCAGTGTCCTGGGTTGCACCTGGCTATCTAATTAATCCTAAAATAAGAGATCATCATCAAAGGCTGCAGTTGGAGTTGAATGGGAAAATATACTCTCCATGTGTATGTATAGCACATGGGGTGAGAAGCATGAGTAGAAAAGTTCCCACACTGAGAAAATAGCTAATAGGCTACACAAACATTTGAACAGTTGAAAGCAAAGTGACTTACATGGGAGCTGATTTTAAAAAGACCTGTGAGGCACCATTCAATAGTCAAACTATCAGATTGTATTCTTGTGTTTGCACAACACACTGCTCCTGACTGGGACCTCGGATTGCTAGTGCAACAAACAAATGAAATGCAGCAACCAAAAGATTCTGGTGCCTAAACCATTCCTGTGCGAACATGGCTTTCCCGTTGCAGAAAGCAGGAGGGAGAACTTGTCCCATAGTCCTGCTTTAGTGGATCATTTTTTCGCTCTTATTTACAAACCAAGAAGGTCCAGAGGCCAGTGGGACGGGTTCACTGTTTGTGTCTAGTCTCCCACAGCTCCCACATGGGATTCTGTGGTTTATTTTCTGAAACCCCTGCCAGCAATCACTCTGGGAGAGCAGCACGAACTCCACCAGCTCAGGCAGGGCATTCCAACTCCACACCCACACAACCACATGTAGTCGATAAAAGCAAAAGCATAATAAGTCATTCCCAACATTTCCGGAAACGGCACAAAAAGCAGCTGAGCAGTACAGCTGGAGCCAGGAGGGACCCAGGTCCTCGGGCTTCTCAGTTTGGTGCAGCCAAGTGCTCAGCAGCCAGGCAGGAAGGGAAGGGTGCGACCATCAATGCGCTTTTGCACCCCCTTGTGGCTAGCATAGGGTCAACACTACAGTGTCAGAGGAAGCCGCTCAAGCTCAGACAGCAGCACCAGCTGTACATAGATGATGCTTTGCGGGTGGAAGGAGGAAAGAGCTTACTGCATAGGGACAAAAGAACAGCTCATAATGAAAAGGGGAGTGAAAGCCCCAAGCTCGCTGAATCAGAAATTAGAGATGGAAAGATCTTGGAGGTTCCCATAGCCTTTCCCTCTGCCAGTGTGGGATTGTTCCCTACAGCGTCCAGGCCAGCTGAGTTTTAAACACCCCAGCCCCCACCTATGTCCCTATGGATGCTGCTCCACAATCTGTGATTCCACCTTTGGAAAACATCTGATACATCAGCCACAATTTCTCTTTGTTTAATTTCATGCCTGGCAAGTTCTACCAAACCCGTTCACCCCACAACTATTCTCCTCCCTCCTTGGTGGAAGGGGTCACTCCCTTTCAGTTACTTGTGCACGGTTTCACTTCCTCTCCGTATCCCCTGGCTAGCATTTGGCCATGCTTTCCTCAGTCAGCCAGTTCCTGCTCTCCCTTAATCATTGTCATTGCTCTTCTCTGAACTCCCTCCAATTTGTTGACATCGTTCTGGCATGGAGGTATCCAGAAATGAACAGAGTCTCACAGGTTAGCTTTGGGAGTGAGAGGCCCTCATTATCCCTGAGAAGGGGCAAGATGGGATCTAGTTTTGAATGACAGAAAGTCAAACTAGAAGCAATTCAGAGGCTGCAGACACAATCTCTCACACATTCCTAACAAGCTGGAACCTAGCAACCTGGACTTTGCACCCCAAAAGTACAGATCTTCCCCACTTGAGCAGTGGTAATAGTATGTCCTTTAGTCTGTCTATAGCCTAGCTACTAGAGGGTGACATGACGCACAAATGCAACTTGTCAGTATACGATACCATCCACTATTTTATTTTTTGTTTAATTTAAATGCGTGGGGCAGAGCAGCCTTGGAATAACAGTAATTCATGTACTAACAGGGTGGGTACGTACATTTTGGGACCCTATTCCCCACTGCAGCCATGCAGCATATCATGCTCGATCACAGATATGCAGCACATTCTCCATGAAGACAAACGGTGTGAACCGCTCTACAGCCCAGGGACATTGCACAACTCACCATACAAGAGGAATGTGTGACAGAAAACAGATGTCTTTTTTCCTACGCTTCAAGGCTAACCACACTGCAGACACAGACACACACAAACCTGCTCACATGAGAATTATTCCATGTACCAAGAAACTTCCTGCCAACACACACACAATACTTAGCAGATTTTCTCCATTTAGTATGTATTCAAAACACCTCTTGTATTTGGTCTGTAAGTATTGAATAATTATTCGTTGTGGTTTTCCTGTACACCACCTTTTGCTGCTACAATAACTCAATCACCAGGCCTAGTGAAGCAATACAGTTCAAGAGGACACTGGCTTCTGCTCGTTAACCCTTTAGCACCAAGACCTAGGATTTCCTTTTCTCAAAGGGCTTGAGATAACATGATGCGACAGAAATCTCAGCTCCTGGGGCAGAATGTTTGCAAAGTACAGGTGTTGACCATGTGAGCATCCCCGCTACTTGCATACTGGAGCTCAGATAAGAGCAACACAAATGCATTAACTGGAGGGACTGACATATGAGGAAAGACAAGATTCCCCTGATACCATGACTTGGCTAAGTGGGATCTACACTGGGAGACATGAAAACTGACTACAAAATGTAGAAACGTTAAGGACAGAGAGGAATTATCTAGGCTTTGAGTCAGCAAAGCACTAAGCACATGCTTAAATGCGTTGCTGAACTGGCATGGTACTCGTGGAATCACTAGGTGCAACAGAATGAAGGTAAGTAAAGGAGAATTTAGCCTAATGAAAATTGTGAGCATGTCCCCAGGAAAGCAGCGGAAGCCCCGCTGCTTGGAATATTTAAAATGAAACTGGGCAAAGCAGTAAGAAATATATGGTAGGGTACAATCATGCACTGTCGGGGGGCGGCAGGGAGATTAGCTGGCTGAATATGCCTTTTGTCTGATTTATAGGATTTCCAAATATTTAAAAATACAATCCATTAGGCGACTAAAGAAGAAGTTGGACGACAAAAACTATCCAGAACATAGTGAACTGATACATTTGCTTTTCTCTCTGGAACATTTTCTCAGCCTTTTCAGCTTGGCAATTCCTTATTCAAGATCAAAAAATTGTGTGATCCCTTTACATTTACCATAAGAGTACAGCAGAACGTCAGAGTTACAAGCAACTCAGAAATGGAGGTTGTTCGTAACTCCAACGTTTGTGACTCTGAACAAAATATTCTGGTTGTTCTTTCTAAAGTTTACAACTGAAAATTGACTTACTACAGCTTTGAAACTTTACCAGGCAGAAGAAAAATGCTACTTTCCCTTTTTTTTTTTTTTAGCAGTTTACGTTTAACACAGCACTGTACTTTGTTTGCGTTGTTGAGTCTCTGCTCCTGGCTGATGGTGTACATCCAGTTCCAAATGAGGTGTGTAGTTAACTGGACAGTCTGTAACTCTGGTGTTCAGAACTCAGAGGTTCTACTGTAACTAACAGGATCCGTGCTAACCCTAGCTAATGTATTTGTGCATGCATTTCGAGAGGTTGACAGTGTGAAAAGCGGGGAGAGCGAGATTTGCTTTGCTTTAGATTGTAACAACACTTCCAATGTCTCGCAACCCCGCACTGCCTCTTGTGACCCACCCGTTCAGAAACGCTGCTCTAGACCACCTACAGGACCTAAACAAGGCTTGGATCCTGCTTTATTGACTTCGGTGAGGGCAGGATCAGGCCCTAAACATGATCTTCAGCATCTAAAAGTCTGGACAATGTCCCTGTAATTCTCCTCCACAGCATCTACAAGCCCCAGCAGCATGCCCTGGAAGCCTCCCGCTACATATCTGACACGTGCACAAGTGGCTGAGTGGTTTGTGGAAGTTGGCAGGAGAAAATCCAGTCAGAAAATTCTTACTTCTCCTTTTCATAAACTGCTGGGCTGTACTTGTACGACTCAGCACGTGCCCCAACGGCTCAACCCCTTCTCTGCCCTCCCTGCAGGCCACTTTATCCATTTGTAGCATGAATAACTGACGAGTTGAAATAAGAACGGCAGCATCATTCCATTCGACAGGATCTGTGCCCAGATTTCAAGCAGCTTGGACCAGTATGATCAAGCCACCTGTACACGGACCTCATTTTGCTACCCCTGCTTCAGAAGTCATGCAAGAAAACATCAGATGCCACTACAGTAAGTCTTGCATGGGCCAGGCTTTCCCTGCCCAGAATAGACCATCTGTGCATGGCAGGGGGCCCCCGCAATAAAACTGTATGGACAGATGCATGACAGAAGGCGATCCAGGTAAGGGCTGAACCTCTTGACACACTGTAGCCCCCACCCTATTCCAGCCCCTGACACAGCCGTGCTTAGCACTGAACTGTTGTCTGCTTTGGGAGGCTATGCAGCAATCTGCCTTTTTAGTTGAACCAAAGAAAATCACAGCATACACACCACAGCTGACAGAGATGTGAGGTGCAAATCTTCCACCCCTCTGCTACCTCCGGCCAAGCTACACAGACGGTAGAAAACCAATAAGCAAAGAGGTGCTGCTTTCAGACCATTTCCAGCGTTTACCTCAGGACTCTGATCAATTCATTGCTCCCGTTCCAGCAGCTTGTTCTTGGAAGCCAAGGAAGTGGAGCCAAGTGTGAGAATTAATAGGTTGGAACAGATGTCAATAGAGTCGGAGTCTAAGTTAAGCAACCGTGTATCAGGGACAAACTAACCCACACACCGATGAAAAACTGTAAAACTCTGGCCAAAAAAAAAAAAACCAAAAAAACCCACCATTTACCAAACTGCAAATAAAACCCCATCTTCAGCAAAAAAAAAAAAAAAAAATTAAAAATCTTCCAACATATTTGAAATGAAAAACTAACACACCGTGTGTCTGAATACAACCCTGTATTGCCAACCATTCAAGAAATTATGAGTGGGGCCCTACATAATCATGAGATTATTTTTTTTAAATCTCTCCTGATTTTTTAAGCCAAAGAGATGTAGGGTTCTGTTTACCTGTCTTGTGGTTTCTGCACCTGGGACTCGGCCACATTTTGAAGCTTTCCTCCACTAACATTAGGGCTAGAAACTCTTTTTTTCTTAATGAAAGCTCACAGTCTCACAAAATCATGTGACCCCACTAGGAGCTGGAGCTCTCAGAAAAACACCAATTCATCATGAGAGTTGGCGACACTGAAAGATGCATATGAACAGGTCCCAGTCCTGCAAGCTGTTCGGACATGGGTTTCAACAGGACTCTGCACAGGCAAGAATCTGCCCACGAGAAGCTGCTTGCAGGATTGGAGGCCTTAGCATTTATACTGCCCTTTTCACAAACATCAGCTAATCCATGTTCACAACACCAGAGTGAAGTGAATAGTTTTATCCCCATTTTACAGACAGGGACACTTATTCGCGCTTGATTGTGAGGGAGTCAGTGACAATGTCACCTACACTTCTGATCTCTGAGGGTTTTCTTTACACCTTATTTCCATTTTAAGTTTCCAGCCATCCTGATTTCAGATAATAGCTTGAAAACGTGAAACCTAAAGATTCAAGAACCAGAAAGTAAATGAAAACCCAACCCAATAATGCATTATTTTCAAATGCATTTCAAATCTCATGATTTTCAGGCCAATCATTACTTTGGGGAGAACTGATTCATTACACTGAATATAACAATTCCTGATGCCAAGACTTATGTTCAAACCACCCCTCTACACACATTCAGGTGCTGTCTTTTGTACAGCATCCTTCATACACACTTTACCCAAATATATACTTTTAATGATCAGTACAGACCCATTTCCAAGAGTCACCCTTTGATTGTGGCAGTGGAAGGAAAGGGACAGAGCTGGATGTGAAGGCACAAACTGTATTTTCAACCACGTTAAGAGAACTGGATCCACTAGCTAATCCATACTTCCACTCCCAAACAACTCAGCAATTTCATGTGGGTGAGAGAGAAACTGTAAGAACAGGTTCTCACCCTCCCAGTTTAAAAAGGACATTGCCCACATTAACAGACTTTTAAACACACCACCATCACTTCAAAGAGCACTGGGCTACACAACAGCCTTGAGTCATCAGAAGCCAACCTCCAGGGACACAACAAGGAACCACCCCAAACAAAGTCAGAGAGGCAGGTTCAGAGGGAGCCTGCCAATCCGCTCCACTCAGCCAGGTGCTCAGTTTCACCTGCATTCCACCCACAGTGAGCCCTCAGGCTTTGGCAGAGAGTCTCCATCAGCTGCACTTGTGCTTCTTGGCTCACTGCTCAACACATTCTTTATACAAATTGCTTCATTTCTCGTGTAGGAATGTTTACACCAGAGATCTTCCCTTCTGCACAAGGGCTTGTGTCTCATTAGCCGTGTCACCACCTCTACCTGATCTCCCTCCCGGTGAGAAGGCAATACCTTCTATCTAGATACTTACAGGATAGCTCATCATCCAAGATTGCCCCCCCCAAGTACTTATGGATTTACCTTCATAACACCCCGCTGCAGGAAAGTAGTGGTACCTCCATTTCACAGTTGGCAAAATGAGGGAGATTAAATGACTTAAATCAAGGTAACGTAGGAAAGTGCATCGAAGCTGGAAATTGAACTCTGATCTCCTGAGTCCCAGTTCACTGCCTTAACCCACCATCCTTCCTCTCAAACGATTTGATCCCACGCCCATTGAAGTTAATGGCTTCAGTGGCACAGGCTCAGGCCCAAACTTAGCAATTAACAGGAGGTTCCTTGGAAAGCACTCATATCCTCTCCAAGAAAGGAAGTCTACTGTGATTTATTAGCAGTATTATGGTAGCACCTAGGGACTCCATTCATGGATCAAGGCCCCATTATGCTAGGCACTGTATAACCACCAACTACTTCCCTGACCAGTGTCCTAAGATAGCAC
The DNA here is from genome assembly GCF_965140285.1 of Lepidochelys kempii. Classification (NCBI taxonomy): domain Eukaryota; kingdom Metazoa; phylum Chordata; order Testudines; family Cheloniidae; genus Lepidochelys; species Lepidochelys kempii. Next base: position 16,128,563 of record NC_136394.1, on the reverse strand, counting down.
GGGTCTAAACCAAATATAGTACAATATCCTCTGAAATCATTCTGTTTGATTTCTCAGACCTAGATTAGATCAGTTGTATGATGCACCTGACACTGGCATTAAGATAACATTTTATATAAGATTTTTATTGAATGATACCATACTTGTAATGTGATTTCTTATTGCCTTCTCTGAAGACTGTTATTCTATGAGGGTATTTATAGAATTGGCTTTTGTATTAAATTTGAGGAGCCAGTATAGTGGCATAAAAGTACAGCCTGGGTACATTTTTTTTATCATCTGCCGGCATGTGTGATTCTATCTTAAACGGGTCAGCACTGTAAATGAAAACCTGTTCTGGAAGGATTTAACCTGGTTAAATAAGGATATTAACTGACTGATACATATTTAGATGTTTACCCTCATTTCAGCAGATTGCTTTGTTTTCACAGCTTGGTTTCACTCCACCACTCATGAGTAATGCAGCTGGCACAAACTCATAATTAAGCGTGCTCTTCCACCCAAGGCCCATGCTATATTCTCCATATAAACACAGGGATATATATGCAAGTATCTGTGTATATATGAGGCCAGGCCAGCTTTTCTACAGCGGAAAACCACTCTCTGCTGCAGAGTGACATGTTGAAATATAAAATGTGGTCTAGTAGATAGAACATTAGCCTGGGAGTCAGGGAACCTGTGTTCTACTACTCACCTCCTGTGTAATGCTGGGCAAGTCACTTCACTTCCCCATACCTATTTGCCTTCCCACCCTTTGTCTGACTTACCTATTTAGACTGTAAGCTCTCTGGAGCATGGACTATATCGAACTATTTTTATGCAGCATGATAGGGGCTTCTACACACTATAATCATAACTAATTAATCATCATCATCCCTGCCTTACTTTTTTCACTGGGAGTGAGCAGAAAAGAGGCTTACACAGAAATGTTCCCTTTAAAAAAAACAAAAAAACAGAAATCTACACACATTTTTATAATTGATCTCTCCAAGCTAAGATTCGCAATTCTCTTGCTGATTTTCAGCTTGATCCGGCTTTACTACAATTGCAGAACTTGTATGTTTCAAGATAAGGGCGAGGGAGAGGGGGAAACAAGCCTCAAAATAAAACGGAAGGGGAAAATGTTGGTGATACACTTCAGGTTTGGAAAAAACACATTTACCAAGCTTCCATCACCACACTATCACTGGATTTATTTTATTTCCCCACCCTTTCAAACGATCATCAGCTACAAGAAATGCACAAGAGCTTTTTAACAGTGCTTGACTGTGCTACATAAAAATTTTTTTTTTTTTTTTGCAAGGACTAGGTAACTCCTGGGTTGCCGTCCAACAAGTTGCATTTTTATGGAGCACAAGGCTGTACAGTGTTACAGGATCCCTCAACAGGCAGAAAGCTATAGGGTGTGTGGGTCTGTCCAGTGAATTAGAATCCCGTTGGGACAGGAAGGACTAATCAAGAGGGAACATCCAAAATGCAACTGGCAGGAGGATGAAGGGTGGGAATAGGGGCATTAATGCTGACAGAATCTTTAGTAGCATCCCCATGTGTTAACTGTCTCCTCCTACTGCCTACCTGGGTCCTCATGGAATACAGTTTAGCTCCATCCACTGCAGACAGGCAGGCCCTGCCTCTATCTCCCATCAAAGGTTGTCCATGATGGTGGGTGTTCAAGCACACACCGGAGGACCCTGCTGCTCGCTCCCTACCCAAGAAGTCATGCTTACTGGAGAGCAAATGCCTCTTCCTATAAAACCACCGTAATCCTCCCAAAGACCAAATAGAGAACCAAAAACCTGCTGATGTCATCTGATTACATCACCCTCCCTTTCCCCGCACGTCTCCCAAGAGCGAATGGAAGCCGATGTCCCCAGCGTGCCCATTTCTGCGGCTGGAGGCGAGGATCAAGCGGAATAACAAGGGGGGGGGGAGGGTTGTGCATAGACGGGGTGTGGGGAAGGGGTTTGACAGGGGGACGTGCTCCGAATACTGCAATGTCTGCTTCGGATCCCGAGCGCCCCGCTGCATCCCAGCCCGCTCCGCACGCCCAGGGGGACGGGGGCTAACGGTCTATTGCACGGGATGCAGCCAAAGAAGAAACAAACCCAGCGATCCCGGGCTAGACAGGTAGCGCCCCCGCCCCCCGCTCGCTGCATGGGCGGGCCAGGGGGAACCCCACGGCTGATCGCCCACCCCCCACCGCAGCAATGCGGCCGGGCCGGGGTCGCTCCTGCCAGCCCCGGGGCAGGGTGTCTGGGGGCGGGAGGCAGGGGAGGACCAAGCCCCACCTACCTGTTTTTCTTCTGCAAGGCGATCCGTGTTCGCGCCGCAGCGGAGGAGGAGGAGGAGGCGGCGGCGCCCATCGGGGAACCCGGCAGAGGGGGAGAAAGCGAGAAGACACGGCGTGAGCCAGGGAGGCAGAGCCCAGCCCCGGCGCCCCCGGTCCCCACGCAGCCCCCCAAGACCCCGCTCACCTGGGTTGACCAGCTTGCTCTTGTACCTCAGGCCGGTGCTCATCCTGCGCGGGGGGCGGCAGCGGCGGGTGCTCACGGCGCCGGCTTTGCAGAGACAGCGGCTCGCCGGGCGCCCCGCAGCCAAGAGCGCTCTCCGCGTGCGCGTGTCAGCTCGCGCCGCTGCATGGCTGAGCTGGGCTGGCCCCCGGGAGCGCTCGTGCCGCCCGGCCCGGCCCAGCCCGCAGCCAATCAGCGCCCGCGCTCGGCCCTTCCGCCGCCCCCCCCCCCCCCCGCAGCCTGCAGGGCCTGGGCGGCAGCTGCCCCCACCCACGCGTTAAAAACCCATCCCGCAGCCAACCCTCTCCCTCCAGCAAAGAGGCATCCCCCTACCCGCCCCGCCCCACCCCCCCGTGCACAAGCCGCCGCAGCAGCCCCTGGGGGTGGGTTTCTCCAAGGTGCACAATGGATGCTCGTTGCAAATAAGATTTAAATCATCACCCACCCTACCAAGGGGGAGATGCAAAGGGATTTTTAAACTTGGACCCGACCTCTACTATTAGTGGGACTATCCCAATATTATTCTATATGCAACTCTACCCTCTCCTTCCCCCCCCCCCCAAAACTGTGTCCTGATTTTTCATACTTGCGCTCTGGGCACCCTACTTCTGCTAGGCCTGTTAAATATCAGAGGGGAAGGGTGGAGGAGTTACACCCCACTTTCATGCAACCAGCCCCACCCATACCCCCACCTTTTCCTGGACACAGGACATTTGCTTCTTAGCACAGGGAAGGTTATTTTACTTTAAAATAAAAAGATTGTTAGCTGAAATGATAGATGTTTGACTGCTCCCTACAGTGGAACTACTAAAATTTAAGGGTCAGTGGAATCGTTGGTGAATTAACATAAAAGGGAGCCAACTATTTCCAACTTCTGTGAGTTTTCCCAGGCTGGTTTAAAAAGCATCCAAAGACTGCAGTTGGAACATCAAGTCTCCACCGTAAGTTATCCTCACTAAGGACTGTTACTAGGTTTCTTCAATTGCCAACAGTTAATACAGTTAGGTCATTTGAGACCTCTATACCCTTGCAGATGTTACAATTTAACAGTGTTTTACTGTGCAAGGGATGCACATGGAAAAACACATTGGGTAAGGAAGAAAAGTAGACCCATTAATTTACAAGACAGTAACCTCTTTAAGGCAAACTATGGTAATGGTCACAGTATAAGAATCAATTTAGAAAAGAAAGACTATTCTTTTACCACACAAGGGTTTCCTGGTTGCTTTATGATATACCTTTAACAGAGCTTAACTTTTCCCACAGATTCTACAGCTGTGCAACCTTAGAGAAAGGGCTAACACAATCCAATGGCTGGAAGTGAAAGCTAGACAAATTCAGACCATAAATGAAGCATAACTTTTTAACCATGAGAATAATTAACTATTGAAACAACTTACCAAGGGTAAGGGTGGATTCTCTATCACTGCCAAATTTTTAAATCTAGAGTGGATGTTTTTCTGAAAGACATGCTCTAAGAATTATTTTGGGTAAATTCTATGGCTCGTATTACAGACTTGATCAGTGGTTCCGAACCTGCAGCCCAATCAGCACACAGCTGTGGCTCATGTGACAACTTCCAGGCCATACAGGTAGTACAGACGCTCTCCGACTTACACAGTCGTTCCCTTCGGGAAAGCCTTGCGTAACTCAAATTTTGCACAAGTCAGAAATGTATACTCAAACATTGCACAAAAAACCACCCACCTCCTATTTCTAGCTTACGGAACTTTTTCCGTAAGTGCGAATTTGCGTAAGTCGGATCTTGCGTAACCCGTGGAGCGTCTGTATATACATTATGTGGATGCGGCCCAGATAACACAGAGCTGCATATGCAGCCCACAATGGTAAATATGTTGAAAACCACTGGACTAGATGATCACAATGGGTGCTTCTGGCCTTAGAACCTATAGATCTATGAAAGTATTGCCTTCATGAGGATTTTTTCACATTTAAAGTTTTTAATTGACCCCTTCATTTTGTAAAACTTTTATATTATGCAGAGACCCAGTCAGGTCAAAGCCCTATTGTGCTACACACAGTAGAGACGTAAGTAAAGACAAAGAACCTACTCCAAAGAACCTACAGTCTTGTAAATTCATTCATTTAGCAAGGTGAGTAGAAAGCACATGTGTAATCACAGATTAATTATCTTGTTGCTGGAACCTTAACTTTTGCATTTCCTGACTGTGATTTTAACTGTGCTACCTTACCATTACAGTAATGCAGCCTTTGAAGTGTAATGTTAATGACTGGAAAAGGAAGTGTTAGTACCAACATGAAAATTGTGTTCAATATCATTGATCCTGCAAATACTTACACCTCATGCTTAACTTTATGTACATGACTACTCTCACTAAAGTCACTGGGACACATCTGCATAAAGTTATGTTCAGAGTCTATGACATGCAGTACAGTTGTCAATAACCCATTGCAAGAAACAGTTGTTAATAATGAGCAGAACCACAGAAATTAGAGAGAGGAACCCCCATTGAGATGGCTGTCTTTTTAACTGGATCAATTAGAAAATACATGCTCTGTGATTTAACATATTACCTTGAGATACAATATGAGTCAAGCTTTCCCCCCCTACAAAAACACTGTACAGAGTAGCAATTTGCCATGTTTCCATTACTCAACTTTAAGAGGTGGTATTGTGATTGAAAACTCTGCCAATTGAAGTGCAGTGTTTTATAGGGAGACAGGACTGTCATATCATGAGCCTAGATGAATTCAAAACCCTCTACAGGCAAGCAGAACTAGACTGTAATTTAGGGACAGTACTAGAGAGTAAATATACAGCATATTAATGGTAAGGGACACACATGGGAGTCTCCAGAGACCTGATTTCTAAAGAAGCAGTTCTCACTGACTTCCAAGCCACAGTACCTGTGAAGAAAAAACATCAGTCCCCAAAAATCTTATAGCAGACAAGGGCTATTACCTATGGGGTACTTTAAGATTACTAAAAGAAAAGGAGTACTTGTGGCACCTTAGAGACTAACCAATTTATTTGAGCATAAGCTTTCGTGAGCTACAGCTCACTTCATCGGATGTATCCAATGAAGTGAGCTGTAGCTCACAAAAGCTTATGCTCAAATAAATTGGTTAGTCTCTAAGGTGCCACAAGTACTCCTTTTCTTTTTGCGAATACAGACTAACACAGCTGTTACTCTGAAACCTTTAAGATTACTAACTCCTTCACAAAAGAATACACCATGAATTCATACCAGCTATTGATAAACAGACTGTATATAAGAGCAGGATAGGTTTACGTACAGTTCAATCAGTTTTCCCATTGTTGAAGCCTGACTTTAGGTATGTGGCCTTCCTCTGTGTGTACTATAATACATGATTCTTGGGCACAATACACAAGCATTTTGTATAGTGATAGATGTACTTGCACTAAGAATTACATAGATGTTCCATATGTTGGACCAAACCTGGCACACATACTATAGCACTGGCTTCAAGTTCTTGTTGTGGCCATTACTTCAGCTATTCTGTCATCTCAACCCCCCCCGTATCAAAACACAGAAAGACTTGTAAAGTTGGAGGTTGGCCATCTCATACACATGTTTTAAAAACCCCTATGAAATCATCCCAAATTCATTTTCATTCATTGATTCAACCATCAGAAAAAAATCTTTCAGAGTACAGTAATTGTTTCCATATTTGCTCCTTTAAGGATGCTAGACAACCACAAGCCATTAGTCTTCACCACACAGCAAAAGGCACCAACAATCCAATCATCAGCTTCATAAATTGTTAGTCTGCCACAGAATTTTAAATGCAATGCAGATTGAACAGATTGTAATCATGCTCTCTCAGATCCTGCTAAAGACAGCCTTTAAAACAGACATATGCAGGCTTTTTGTCCCACAATACTGGAAAGCTTCACATCCGCTCCGATAAAACCTGTGTGGAGTCCACAAAGGAAAATGGACTTTATTCAGTACTTGACACTAACACTGCCCTGCCAGGAGTGACAGCATAGTGGAAAAACAGGATCAAAATCTGCAGCTCAAGAGAGTTACTCTAACAGGCATCTTGCAACAACAAAAATTGGTTTAATGAATATATGTTCCTCTTGATAAACTGTGAGGGTTTGAATAAAGGCAAACTTCTAAATGTAGTTGAAGAATCATTGTAGATGTTGCCAGGGAAGAAAGATATCATACTAAAATGAAACAATACTTCAAAATATTATGAATTTAAACACTGAAGGGATTCAACTAAAGGTCATCAGGCATGGGACGGAGTATCACTGGACCCTTATTCAATTCCAATTTCTTAATCTGGAGTATCCCTGATGAGACTCCAAAAATGATACAGTCAGAAGCATCAGCCACTAGTTATTTGCTTATGAAGCTTGTTCAATTGGAGTTCCCACCCAAAAAGCACAGTTGTGACTGAATATTTTGGATGCCTCAATTTTTGGTTGCCCAAATTAAAATATGAAAGAGGCCTGATTTTTCAGAAGGAGGATGCTTGCCACTTTCTGGAAAATCAGGCCTTTTAAAAATATATCTATTTGGGCACCCAAAAATCACTAAATACTTCTGGAAGTCTGGCCTCCATTTGCTCTGACAGAGACACCTTTCATATTACCTCCCATGGCATGCAGCTATCCTTAGATTAGAGGTGAAGGCCTTAGTAGTCTCCTGATTTCCATGAGCACAAATAGGTGGTGTAGAAATTTAGGATAGTTGTAGAACATGCAGTACTGCAATAGCACTTTAGAAATATGACATAGGAAGAATCCATAGGTTCACCTAGTTGAATGTTCATCCCCTCAACTTGTCAGAGACAAGCTTACAGTAAAACCCCCATCACTTGGGATCTCAGTAGACAGGTCTAGAATTCCAATTAGAGAGGTTTAAATACAGGAACAAAGTCATTCATGGCATTTCTCCCTTTAACTTCACTTTGGCAGCTTCTCTATTAACACTGGAGCTTACCATTTCCCAGTTTAACATTGCTTAATACAGCCAAAATACAGATCCCCATGAAGCAAATTGTTTGTCAACACTGTCCTGATAAAGCAGTAGTAATTACCATTCACTCGCATTAGAGTAAATCAATTTCCCAAGAGATGTCCCAGTTAAGCACAGAACGCTTTCCTGTATTAAATGGTCTACATGCCACATTTACTAAACACGCTCCTGTGTGTGCACACGGGATAACAAGAAGTGCAAGTGAAGCCCACACATTCGATAAACACAAACATCACAACACTCATTTGTTCATAACAAGGTCTGGGGGGCAGATTTTCAAAAGTATTTAGGCCTGTAAAGACGCAGATAAGCAGGATATTCAAAGGCACCGAAGGGGGGGGTGGGTGCTGAACTCCCATTGAAATCAGGTACCAAAACTAATTTCAGCTAACTTGGTGTAACTTGTGTGTTTAGACAAGCCCTAAGAAAAAGGCTCCATCTTCATGATAAACACTCGAGCCCCTAAAAAAAAAAATAAAGAGTGCTGTACATGGATTTGGTTATTAACCTGCCCAGGTGATTTAAAATTAAAGGATAACACACGCAACTTTTTTTCCATGTTCATTCAATTTATTACAAAACTCTAAGGGAAGTTAGTGTCATGATATATAAAAAGCTCAGTACATGCCATCACTCAGTTGGCTGAAGGATAAAAATGCCTTTGATAGAAATTTTTGCAAGCAATATTTGAGAACTGAAGACAAGTCTTCATAGGCATCCATGAAAGATATTTGGCATGCAGGGTGAACACATGGCTTAAGGCACAATGGTTTAGGAAACTCAGCTTCTCTGTCACCTCTGGTGTAGCATTAGCATTTTGTACCCTTTGTTTTTCATTATGCAAATACACCTGCCACAATAAACAAAAGCACAACCTACAAAGAGTGTCTTTTTTTTTTAATATTATATATGAGAAAAGTTATGACTAAACCAGTAACAAGTTATATAATGCTTCCATTAAGACAAAGCAAATGAAAGCTAGAATGCTGTGCACACACACACATTTACCGTAAACGGTTCACAAGATTTTTTTCTTTTTAGTATTTTATCACAAAATTGTCAAGAATAAGCTAGCTGAAATGTGATACATCATGTTAAACCCACTCACAATGACTAGAACAAACAGCGTGGTGTACTAGTTTTTGTATAAAAAGATATAGAAAGGATAAGAAACCTACATTATAAGCATGAAGACATAATTACCAAGAGGATCAAAAAAAGATACATATAACATGATTAAGGTTGGATATATAAAAAAAAATATGGTTTCACAACACGATCTTCAAGACTTTTCCCCCCCCAAGGTCTTGCTTTTTTCCCCAAGGTCTTGCTGCATCCAGCATCGTATCTGAGTGTTGTTACTGGTGTTCAATAGCATCATCAAACAGAATAAAGCACTGATCCATTTTTAAGAGAACCGTGTATCACTATGAATGAAAAAGAAAACAGTTTATTATGGAAAACAACAACAGAATAACTCAAATGACAAAGTTGTTTTACTCTTGAATCACTCATCACAGCAAAGAGTATAACATAAAACCACAGAATCAAAACTGGAAGGGACCTTGAGCGGTCATCTAGTCCAGTCCCCTGCACTCATGGTAGGACTAAGTATTATCTAGACCATTCCTGACAGGTGTTTCTTACCTGCTCTTAAAAATCTCCAGTGATCGAGATTCCAGAATCTCCCTACGCAATTTATTCCAGTGCTTAACCACCCTGACAGTTAGGAAGTTTTTGCTAATGTCCAACCTAAACCTCCCTTGCTGCAATTTAAGCCTGTTGCTTCTTGTCCAATCCTCAGAGGTTAAGAAAAACAATTTTCTCCCTCCTGCTTGTAACAAACCTTTTACATCCTTGAAAACTTATGTCCCCCTCAGTCTTTTCTTTTCCAGACTAAACAAATCCAATGTTTTCAACCTTCCCTCATAGGTCATGTTTTCTAGACCTCTGATCACTTTTGTTGCTCTTTTCTGGACTCTCTCCAATTTGTCTACATCCTTCCTGAAATTTGGCACCCAGAACTTGGACACAATACTCCAGTTGAGGCCTAATCAGCACAGAGTAGAGCAGAAGAATTACTTCTTGTGATTTGCTTACAACACTCCTGCTAACACATCCCAGAATGATGTTCGCTTTTTTTTGCGACAGCATTACACTGTTGACCCATATTTAGCTTGTGATCCACTATGACCCCCCAGATCCCTTTCCACAATACTCCTTCCTAGGCAGTCATTTCCCGTTTTGTATGTATGCAACTGATTGCTCCTTCCTAAATGGAGTACTTCACATTTGTCCTTATTGAATTTCATTCTGTTTACTTCAGAGCATTTCTCCAGTTTGTCCCGATCATTTTGAATTTTAATCCTATCCTCCAAAGCCCTTGCAACCCCTCCCAGCTTGGTATCGTCCACAAACTTTATAAGTGTACTCTCTATGCCATTATCCAAATCATTGATAAACATAGACCCTGGGAACAAAACCCTTATGTTTCCACGCAACATGGACCTGAGTCAGCACTGGAGCGAACAAGAGTAACTCACTGAAGTCAAAAAGAAAAGGAGTACTTGTGGCACCTTAGAGACTAACCAATTTATTAGAGCATAAGCTTTCGTGAGCTACAGCTCACTTCCTGAAGTCAGTGGGTATCATGTCCACTTACTCCTGGGGTGAGTTTGGCCCCAAATGTTTAATGGATTCAAATCTCTAATAAGAGCAGAGGAAGGAGACTATTTTTAGTTGTTACATGTATTTTCTCACATGCCCATATTCTCTTCAGTCTGAGAGAAGGCAAAGGCCATGGTGTGGCTCAGCTGATTAGTGCTGAATGTAAGAAGCTTGTCTCATCCTGAAGGCCAATCAGTCTGTTAAGCAGAAATGTACAATTTTATTTCTATCAAGGAAAATAAATGCAATGATTCCATCTAATTAAGGCTAATCGGAAATGAGCTTTGTGTTATCAAAGCTGTCTCTTATAATACTGCCTAAGCTTAGCAAGAAAATGGCTAGATTGTTCTGAGAATTCGTCCAGAGGCACTCACAGTTAAATCAAGAGATACTGGCCTACAATTTCAAAAATAACTAGTGATTTTGGGTGCCTTCAGTTTTGGATGACCCAACATGTAATACATTTAAAGGGCCTGATTTTCAGAGGGTGGATGCTCAGCACTTTCTGAAAATCAGGCTCCTTTAAAAGATCTCTCAAGCTGGACACTCAAAAACTGAAGCACTCAGATTCAGTAGGCCGCTGGTCCATAGCAAGATATAAGTTTGTTTTCTCTTATCACTTATCTGAGCATATAATAAGGAAATTCTAGGAAACACTGAAGTTACCATCTCAAGTAAAAACACACAGAATATGGTATAACTTCATTTATCCAGATTAGGATTCCCAGTGACGATTACACTGTAGGAAAAAAGCTTTAACAAAGCCGATTTAGGCAAGGTCCTATGCTCCTTGTGGTTCTCACAATGCAGATTTTGTGCAGCATGCCAATCATCTACTATATTAAATTCATTTCACATAATAAAAAACAACCAAACAGAATAAGCAAGCCATCACTGAAGCTCTAAATAAGTCTGAGTCCGAGGGCAGCTGACTGTAAACACAGGCTATTATGCTACATTTCTGTTCCAACTAGGAAATAAATTTGTAAACTTCTGCAGCTGCACAGCTGTCTGGCAGGTGCAAGAGAAATGTGTCCATCAACAATCCCAAAAGCCTTTGGGATTGCAAATTCAGGAAAAAAGCTGGAGTTTCAAATAAAAAAATAGATCTGTTTATTTTGCACAATTATGTGCACTAAAATTGCTAATATTTATAACAACCTAATTTTCATTGTTCATTTTACAAGTACAAGCCTTATTTAGAGAGAGTCAGAAATCACCATGCTCTCTTGATATGAATTCCGTTAACTAGCGTTTCCTTCTTTCTCCCAGGGAGAAAAAACATTTTATTCTTGGGATCCACTATATCCTCACTATTCTTTTTATGAATTTATCTTCCTAGTTTTGCTATACTTATTAAAAGTAATAGTGTCACCCATATTTCCCTGAATTTGATCCAATAGCCCACAGATAACTTGTATACCTGTATCTGCAACACAAGTTCATATCATTACTTAAATATAGTTACACTATATTTTTCCAAAAAGAAAAGGAGTACTTGTGGCACCTTAGAGACTAAAATTTATTTAGTCTCTAAGGTGCCACAAGTACTCCTTTTCTTTTTGCAAATACAGTTAACATGGCTGCTACTCTGAAACCTATATTTTTCCAGTGTTATGCCATTAAAACAAAGCTTCCTAGCAAATTTTAGCTAGAAGATTGCTTGGTAACCTCTAGTGCACACCCATACAGACACTTATGTTCTGATTACCTTACCATTCCATGACTGGAATTTAGCCACCATACACAAGTTAACACCCCTAAATTTTTCATAAAAGTTCCATGGAATTTGTAATTACCAGGTTTTAAGTTTGATCTGAAATACAGCACACACCCAGCAACACAATGCCTCCTAGCACCACAGTGGGACACTGACTAAATGCTTCTCAAGTGTAGAGGCCACTTTAGGCAGAAGGCATTTGGGAATTCAGCAAAGAACTGCTTATCTTTTTTGGTAGTTAATCCATTTACTCCTGGGAGAATTCTGCAACACTGCACATGCACAGAATTTATGTCCCCTACAAATTTTCTTTGCTTCCCCGCAGAAAAATAACTTTCTGACAGGGAAGCAAAGGGAAGTCACAAGAGTCATGCGACCCCCGCCCCAGCAGTATGTTCTGGGTCCACAGAGCAACCAGCAGAGAGGTAAATCACGGTGGAACTTGGAAGACCCGGCTGGTGGCTCCTACCCTGAGCTAGGCTCAGCTGCTAGTCCCGGCTGGGGATGACGGGACTTCCTCTTTCCCTGCACCGCATCCAGGGCCAGGTCAGACCCACCCCCAGATTTCTCCCCCAGCTGCAGGAAGCTCTGCAAACTCCACCCCCTCACCCTCCACCCCACCCCTGCTCCCTGCACCCATTGCTCCTCAGCTGCAGGGGGAGGGATCCTTGTATAAGGAGCTGCTCCCCCATCCGCCCAACCCCCGTAGATTCAGTCCCCCTCATACTCATAACCTCCCGCTGAGACTCACCCCCACACACACTCGGAACCCCCCCCCCAATGAGCCCCACTCCCACTTCACCTGGACCACCACGATGAGCCACCCACACCCGGATTCCCACCCCACTGAGCCCCAACCAGCTGCACCTGGATCCCCACCCAACTGAGCCCCACTCTCCCAGCATCTGGAGCCCCCACTGAGCACCCTATACTCAGACTTCCCTGCCAGCTCTATTCCCCCCATACCAAGACCCCACCCCCGCTGAACCTCAACCACCTTCACCTGGACCCCCGAAGAGTCCCATTACCATTGCACCCAGAACCCCCCCCCCAACAATCCACTGAGCATCCAGATCCCCCTCGCACCTAGACTGCCCCGCACAGAACCCTCTCAACCCACACCTGGATCCCGCCTTGCTGAGCCTGCCTGCCCACATGGAGGGGCAGGGTCCTGGGGTGTTTCTGGGGCAGGCTCGGTCCTTGCGCTCTATCAGGATTGGGAGCAGCCTCACCTGAAATATTTCACTGATGGCAAAGTAAGGAGCTAGTATGTGGTTCATCAAGAATTTCCGCCCACAATTCTGTTCAGGGACAACCAGAGGGTGTGACAGCTAAGACGGCATTCTTCCCCAGATACAGTTCAAGTTTCTGTTTTTGGGGGGGGGGGGGTTTCCCCCTTTTTACTCCTAAAGGTGAGAAGTGTGCTTTTATAATCAAAGCCCTTTCCTCTCAACACCCAAACTGGCTTTTCTTCAAATGCCATACATTTTATGGTATAAATACAGCATTCGTATCAGTGAGCCATTTGCAGCGGTAAAGACAGATGCATCTTTTTTTGCAAAGCTTGTGAATTCAAATTTAATCATACAGTGACTCGTATTAGGATGCACTGTATTAGGAAAACTTTGCTGCAATTCTGAAAAAGTAGTTTCTTCCATACTTGGCATTTTACTAGCCAGTTTTGACTCATTCCTGCTCCTCTCCTCCTTCCTCCCCCCCCCCAACATATATTTTTAGAGACGTTCCTGTTATTTCAGACATTCTTATAGTTGACTTCTCTGCTTCAAATTAGTTTCATTTCATCTTCCCTTCTGTTGATCAGCAGCATTTTTTTCCTTCTCCTTTTAAAATTTCATTTGCCAGGTGTACGTCAAGTTACGAAGCCGGTTCAGATAGCTTTGAAATTCTTTTGTTTTTTTCAGTTCATTTGCTTATAGCTGGTTTACCCATTGAAGTCACGTATGGAGAGCAATGAGCTCTGGAACTACAATCCAAAAAAGCTTATTTAACAAAAAACTAGTTAAAAGCATTTAACAACCCACAATTTTGCTTTAACTCCTAGTTGTCATTTTAAAAACTTGACAGGCTTTCACAAATTACACCATAGGCTTGCTTGATACTCATGGAATTGAAATAGTAATTGTCCTCTCTCTATCCTGCCACACCCCATGTATTTAACCAGCTGTGTTAAAAGCAGCGCCGTCTACTGGACGAAAAAGTAATACTGGAAGATGCTTACAATGTTTCATCACAGGATAGTTGAGCCTCTTATTTCAGAGGCAGTAAATAGGGTCAACAGGAAGCACCATTCCCCTTGCCTGACTTAGGAAAGAATGTGACTACTCCTTTTAGAGGGCTCTTTCTAGGTGTACATACAGTGACTAGGACAATGGAACTCTGATCACAATGGAGGGCACTGAAAGTTACAAAAATACAAATAATGTATTTCCCGATGCTCCTAACATCATTCCTGTTAAATGGGAGTATTGCAGACAGCTATTAGGAACTCTTAACATTTCAAAACACGCAATTTAGATACAGCTTAATAATTGTCATAAGGGGTTTTTTTTAGGGCTGTTGATTAATCGCAGTTAACTCACATGATTAACTCAAAAACATTAATCACGATTAATCGCAGTTTTAATCGCACTGTTAATGAATTTATTAAATATTTTGGATGTTCTTCTACATTTTCAAATATATTGATTTCAATTACAACACATAATATAAAGTGTACACTGCTCACTTTATATTATTTTTATTACAAATATTTGCACTGTAAAAATGATAAAAAACAGTATTTTTCAATTCATCTCATACAAGTACTGTAGTGCAATCTCTTTATTGTGAAAGTGCAACTTACAAATTTAGATTTTTTTTTGTTACAGGACCGCACTCAAACAAAACAATGCAAAACTTTAGTGCCTACAGGTCCACTCAGTTCTACTTCTCTTTCAGCCAACTGCTAAGACAAACAAGTTTGTTTACATTTACGGGAGATAATGCTGCCAACTTCTTATTTACGTCATCAGAAAGTGGTAACAGACATTCACGTGGGACTTTTGTAGCCAGCATTGCAAGGTATCTACATGACAGATATGCCAAACATTCGTATGCACCTTCATGCTTCAGCTACCCATTCCAGAGGACATGCTTCCAGGCTGATGACGCTTGTTAAAAAAATAATGCGTCAATTAAATTTGTGGCTGAACTCCTTGGGAGAGAATTGTAGGTCTCCGGCTCTATTTTACTCACATGCTACCATATATTTCATGCTATAGTAGTCTCAGATGATGACTGAGCACATGTTGTTCATTTTAAGAACACTTCACTGCAGATTTGACAAAGTGCAAAGAAGGTACCAATCTGAGATTTCTAAAGATCGATACAGCACTCAACCCAAGGTTTAAGAATCTGAAGTGCCTTCCAAAATCTGAGAGGGACGAGGTGTGGAGCATGCTTTCAGAAGTCTTAAAAGAGCAACACTCCAATGCGGAAACTACAGAACCCGAACCACCAAAAAAAGAAAATCAACCTTCTGCTGGTGGCATTTGACTCAGACGATGAAAACAAACATGCGTCGGTCCGCACTGCTCTGGACTGTTATCGAGCAGAACCCATCATCAGCTGTCCTCTGGAATGGTGGTTGAAGCATGAAGGGACATATGAATCTTTAGCGCATCTGGCATGTAAATATCTTGCAACGTCGGCTAAAATAGTACCATGTGAACACCTGTTCTCACTTTCAGGTGACATTGTAAACAAGAAGCGGGAGGCAGAATCCTGCAAATGCAAAAAAACTTGTTTGTCTAAGCGACTGGCTCAACAAGAAATAGGACTGAGTGGACTTGTAGGCTCTAAAGTTTTACATGGTTTTATTTCTGAATGCAGGTTGTTGTTTTTTACATAATTCTACATTTGTAAGTTCAACTTTCATGATAAAGAGATTGCACTACAGTACTTGTATTAGATGAATTGAAAAATACTATTACTTTTTTTTTTTACAGTGCAAATACTTGTAATCAAAAATAAATATAAAGTAAGCACTGTACACTTTGTATTCTGTGTTATAACTGAAAATCAATATATTTGAAAATGTAGAAAACATCCAAAATATTTAAATAAATGGTATTCTATTATTGTTTAGCAGTGCAATTGATCACGATTTTTTTCCCCAATCGCTTGACAGCCCTAGTTATTTTAATTCAAATTTATAATATCATGCACACACACAAAATCTGTCAAGATTTCTCAAAAGGAACTAATGAAAAACACAACCCAATGTTTAAGATAAAATAATCTGCCTTTGTAACACACAAAAATTATCTGATACAATGGATAGTCTTTCTGCTGTGGGATCACTTAGCGAACCAAGCCAACTTTCATTTACGTGTTAACTGACAGAACAGCTGATGCTTAGGTACAGGGTGTGTCATATGAAATGATTACATAGGAATGCATCTGCACTGTTGGGAATTTATCCCATCATTTTTCATCATCATTCCAGACATTTCACTCATCATGCTGAGCTTATTTTCACTCAAAGAAATAAGTCCAGCACTTCAAAACCTCCTGTCTTGCAGAGTTGTGTCTTAGGCATTTTGTTTTATACCACCAACCAGTATGAAACTTTTTCAGTCAGCCTACAGAAGTTTTCCAAATGGTTAATTGAATCCTCTACTTTTTAAAAAATAAAAATGAAACACTACATTAGACAGATAACATTTAGAGTTGTCACGTACTGTGTTTTTCCATTTCTACCCCTACTGTTTAGCCATAACAGCACTGACAGATAAGATTTGACAGGAATGGAATTTTGAAGAGCGAGGGATCTTGGAGTCGTATCACTCCTGGTACACAATATAGTGTAGGGAACTGTAGAATGCCCTTTGCTGTTGCAGAATTCCCCACAGAAGCAGGCCCTGAAGAAGCACTGAATTCCTGGGAACTCAGCATACAGAAAGAGTGGATTAAAAGCCAAATAAAGTTCTACAGAACAAGAGGAAAGACACCAGTCAAAAATGACTTTCTTAGCACTTAGTGAAGAATAATTTTTATATACAGTGCTTTGAAAATCACCACCTTTACAAGGTGTTGCATTACTCCCAGGGGAAAACTGACAGAAGCTAAGTGATTCACTCAAGGCCACTAAGGGCATGTCTACACAGCAAAAAAAGACCATGGCTGGCCCGTGCCAACCAACTTGGGCTTGCAGATCTTGGCCTGTGGGCTGTTTTATTGCTGTGTAGATTTCTGGGCTTGGGCTGAACCAGACTCTAGCACTCTGGAGGTCCCAGAAGTCTACACAGCAATAAAACATCCCCAAGCAGGCTGGCACAGGCCAGCTGCAGGTTTTTCTTTGCTGGGTTGACATACCATATAGGAGACTGTGGAAGAACCAGGATTAGAATAAAAAGGATAAGTGGTGCTTAGACTATATTCCTAACAACATTCAAGAGACAATCTATCAATCCAGGGCATTCTGGATGGATAAGGGGCTATGGGGCACTATTCATATTTTGGCTGAACAGAGCACTATTTCAAGAATTATAGCACTTTCCATGCATAGACTGCCTTTTCATACAAGAAGTTTACCATTTTACAAACACTAGCCTTAACAGCCTTGGCCAGGTAAACACAGTGGGTAAAATAAGGCAGAGAGAGTAAATGATTTGCCCAACGTCAGAGTAAGGCAATGACAGAAGTCCCCTACCCCAACCCTGCTCTAATCACTTGATCACACTGTCTCATTTGAACACAGTGAGTTACTGCGCATTATAAACTAGTGAAAGCACACCAGCCTCCATACCCTTGGCTAAAGTTTTTAAGATCACTGACAAGACCTTTCTATGCAAGCTAGCGGCAAGGTCCATCCACCATCTACAGTGCCTCTAAGGAAAGCGAGTACTTGTGGCACCTTAGAGACGAATATGAACACCAGCATAGAGTTCAGTGTTTCGAAGTGACAGCTTTTCTCTCACTGGTAAGGGGAGAATGAAAGTTTTAAGCTGCAGCCTCCCCTCTGCAAGAAAAAGTGCAACACGCTGAACAGAAGCTGTGGTGCTGACAGACTGACTTGACACGCAGAATCTAGAAAAGCCAAAGAAATGGGAGAATGGTGCAGCCCATCTATTCTAGCTAAAAAACACATCCACAAGCTGTGCCAGGTGGTTGTTCCAAAAACTAAAAATTTGCCTAAGCTTTACATTCCCTGAGGTTCACATTTCATCTGCCAAAAACTACAGCATGCTACATTCTTCCTCAGATGACATTTCTCATCACATCAATTTGGCATCTGACAATACCACTTTATAAGGCTGGTTGCTATGACAGTACAGAGCTTTTTTTTTTTTTTTAATCATCATGTTATCCATTAGGAACTAGCTACTTACTTCCTTTCTTTTGTATTACGCTTGTCAGGAACATGAACAGTGTAAACACAAAACATGCAACTTTGTTAACAACTCTCTATGCAATCATGGAAATGGCCAGCTATGCTAAAAACTTTTCAACATTTTCTACAGATGTTATAGGAACAAGATGTCGGTCTTACTGAATATACTTCCATCTCTCTATATTTATTTTATACTGCCTTTGTCCCAACACCACCCTGAAGCTATCCAGGACAATGGAGTGAAAGATAATGGCAATCCAGATCTGCAGGAATGAGAAGGGGGAAAACAGACAGAGTGCTGAGCTCTCTGCTTTAAGGAGAAAAAAATTCCACCACCTACCCGCAATCATTTTCAGCTAAAAAAAAACCTCATTATCTTGTACAAGTTATTCATCTGAGAAAGGCAGATTTAGAGACTGGCACTAACTCTGATAGTATACCTTCTAATCTAACAGGTTAGAAGAAACTTTGCAAATACATACATTGTGCCTGCTAACCTGCCAAAGAAAGCTAAGTCTGGTTTAGTTTTTTGGTTAATTATTCTCACACTCCAAATCTCTTGCTTAAATCCTCAAAACACAAGAATGAAGACAGCTTTTGTATTTAAAGTGACACCATATTTTCCTGTATTTTAGAAGGAAAATTATTTTTGCTTGAAAATTTTGTACGTACTTCACATACAAACACCAACTGTAACAGAAATTAAGAGAAAATATGTTTCCAGTTTATATACTTTGTATATTTGACTACACTCATGAGGGTAACTGTTTTGTTCATGGCCAGTTGCACTGGACTCATCCATTAGCCTGTCACCACTACTTAGGCACAGTTCTGTGAGTAGGAAGCTGCTCACATACACATACTTCGCTTGAACCTGCAAGAAGGCATTTACTATAGCTGCAACAGCAAAGCTGAAAGTGAACAGGCAGCAGCCCGGCATGTGCACAAAGCAGCCCATGCACATTTGGTGGGGCTGCTCTCTCTAAGACCCTTTAATCATCAGAGGAGAGCAGAAAAAACAACAGTTCCCACAGATCTGGAACAGATCATGAAATGTGCACGTATTGGTTATCACTGCTTTCAAGAACGTCTTCCTCTTTCATTGCTGATTATGTCTCCTCCACCATCACCTCCTTTCCAATCTCTTCACAGATTTCCACTCTTCCATATCAAACTTGATCTACCCATCCTCTTTCAAGGCTCTACACAGTTCATTCCTTCCTGTCTATAATCTCCACCTATTCCGTGTCCCCTTCATTCCATATATTTTCAAAAGTCTTCCAGTTAGTGTTTGTTAAGTGCCCTCCCCACCTCTGCAATAAAGCCTGGCTTTGTAGAGATTCATTACCTCAGCAAAACCAAAGAAAAACACGTGGCTAAGCTCAGGATGCAAGATCTTCACCTATAATACAAGAAATTCTGTTCAACTGATAAGAAACCTTAGACCTAGTTACACAGCTTTGAAGCTCCACCTTTGTTTTCAATTATTTTCTATCAATTTTGAATATGCTTTGTTCCATTTAAAGGTACACTGGGGGCCGTTCTGGGAGTTATTGGTGCAAGTACTCCTGAGGAGTAAATGAATGTTCAACCTTTGAGGAGAGGGACGGGCCCAAGCTCTTGTGCCCTCTCCAAAGTGACAACAGGATCCCATGTCAGTGGTCTGGTTTAGTCAACAGAGCTATGACAATTTACACTAGCTGAGGATCTGTTCCATATGGAAGAATAGTATGAGCATCTTGAAGGGAAAAACTGAGGAATCGTCAAAATTCTATTCAGAACATGGTATGACTGGTGATCTGGTTTTGACAAGTCCCCTGTCTAGACAGAGGCTTAAGAAATGGTGAGACCTATAGATAACATGCACCTCACAGCCACAGCATTTCTCAGCCAAATCCATTTCTCAAAATGTGTTCAATCCCAGTATTTCCAGCCTACATGTGGTTTTCAAATGTTTTAGGATAGATTTAGCATGCTTATACAAATATTTCATTAGAAACTATTCTTTCCTACAACTAATCTATTTTACAGGTATTGCTGGGGTGACATTTATAGGAGGAAACTGAAATGGTCTAGTTCTCAGGTTTTTATTCTGCATCAAAATGAAAATGATGTGAGATATGAGAGTTCACAGCATTAGTCCTTTGGTCTGTGAGTAATTCAGATACTTAGGGGAGGCTGTATTTCAGTGAGTAATGCAAAGCACCCACAAAAACACTTTGTACCCAGACACATACCATCATGTCCAGACCTTTGTTTGCCCATGTGTCCACGGTTGCAAACTTGACCTGGGATAAACCCTGCTCCAATTTTTAAAAAGCTACTTATGGCAGAGCTGGATATGGGATTTCTGAACCAGAGAGAACTCAGTCCCGTTATTAGACAACCAGTGTTCAGAGTATTGCATTCTGCCAGCTCTCAGCTACTGAATTTCATAGCTGGGCCAGTGTCTGAGCACTGGGATCAAAGTAAAATGTTTGGATATTCTTGTGTGCACACAGTGTTCAAGTGTGCTTTGCAGGCAACAATTAGGAAAGAATTTTGCTAGATTCTGAGTGTGATTTTATATAGTGATTTCTATAGGTGACTGCGTAAATATGTAATCTGCAATTATCAACAAGGATTGGGTTCTTTGGCAAGGTGAGTAGTAGTACTTTCAAAATATTTCCTATGAAAATAGCTGTCTCATTTAAAAAAATAAAAAATTAAAGGGTTTGGACATACCAAAAAAAGGGCTACCATTAATTTCCCAGGACCTCAGAACCACCTTTGATTCAAACTACAGCATTTAAAAAACCCCATAAAGTTACCAGCTACTGTCTATGTATGCAGAAGACTAATAGTGAGTCATTGCTACTGTATACACAGTATGGTCAACCACAAGAAATTTCCTTAGTGTTTAGTCTTTCAATTCTGGGACTATGTATTTTACTATAGAGGTGAGGAGACACGGTCAGTCTGGTCTCAGTTGTGAAGGCTTATCCATTTGCTGGGAATTTGGAATTGTGACAGGGTGAAAAAGACCTGAGTTTGATTTTTTTTTTAATTTACCTTTTTTTTTTTAATATGGCTTTCATCAGGGAACATGGTGTATATACCAGTAGAACTTTGTCTTCTTTAATAGGGGCCCAGTGGACAAGTTTACTCCTTTTCGAGGCTTAACTTTAAAAAGTTCTAGGGTTGTTGGGTTTTTTTAAATGTAAACAGGAAAAGTGAAGGTTCAAGTAAAGGCAACAAAAATCTCCTTATTTTAGGCCTGGAATGTTGGCAGCTGTCACAAGGTCAGAAGGGATAATATAATCCATTTTATTCAGGCTTTACATTCCAGCAAATCAAAACTGGAGCATTAAACTGAAGTATCAAACAACAGGAACAAGGCTCCTCATATGTTTCTATTTTTTATTCTTGTATTTAAGAAAATATAAGAACTATGCCTTCTGCATCCTGAAGAAAACACAGGGATTTACAATAAAAAGTGATTCCCCTTGAGCGCTTGCAAGTTTTGAATGCTGGCCCCAGGGACTAATATACCATATGTAGACTCTGACATCAAGGAAGTACACATCCAATAAACAAGTTCGATTTGTCCACTATTTTTTCCTCTAACACTTTGCAAACACTGTCAGTTTATTAAGCAGACTGCTTATACAGGATGATGGCTATACTTACTTTTCCATATAAGCAAGTTACCACAGTTATTAACTCTACTTACTCCTGAAAGTGATGTTAAAGTATCAGCCAGTAACATTCTTGAAAGGAAATATGCACTCATACTGGTAAGTGTCTGCAATCTTGACTTACCTCAGTAAAGTCTTGCATTATAATACTTGAGAGACAAGGTAGGTGAGGTAATATCTTTTATTGAACCAACTTCTGGTCCAATAAAAGATATTACTTCACCTACCTTGTCTCTCTCTCATATCCTGGGACCAACATGGCTACAACACTTCAAACAATTATAATATTTGAGAGAGACAAGTGGGGGAAATGCCACAGGAAACTACAGACACCTGAACGGAGGGTAAACTGAAGCCAAATCAGCTACTCCTGCGGAAGACGGATATATGCAACCAGAATAGAGCAGAGGGCTGGAAACAAGCTATGGCCCTCTGAGGTTTTATCGTTTGAAGAGAACAGGACTGAAACACTTCATGCTACTGCTGTATGGTGGGAAAAAGCCTCCCTACTGGCTATTGTGCACACCAGCAGGCATTGCAGTGAAGAGATGTAACGGGTGAAGAGATCATGTCAGCCAAGAGGCAAATCTAATTCACAGACTAGCCTTCTAGAGCAAGCAGCAAAGTGTCTCAGATAAAATGAGCTGCTGGATAATTTGTGTATTCTCTGCTGTGATTAATGGGTGGTTTCCGTATAATATTTAGCAAATCTAGAAGTGAATCTCACATTGATATACATACTTTTCTTCATTTACTGACACACCTTGAAAAGATTTAGTTTTGATTTGAAGGCAAAGGCAGTACAATATATATACAGACTGTTGAAAGGAGCCCTGGAGTTTCAGAGGCGATATTATCAGAATCAGAAACCACCATCTGAGAGGAGGGAGATCCCAGAAAAATTCACGTGACTGGATTCCACTAAATGACTTACTCAGTTCAGTGGACCAATCTGACAAACACCATTCACTCTTTACAGTGAAAATGAAAAAAGGGCTGTATGCAATTTAATTTCTTATAGATAATAGCCCAAAACAGGAAGTTAAATGATCTAGACTAACTATAGAGGCAGGTTTCAGAGGGGTAGCCATGTTAGTCTGTATCAGCAAAAAGAATGAGGAGTATTTGTGGCAGCTTAGAGACTAACAAATTTATTTGAGCATAAGCTTTCATGGGCTAAAACCCACTTCATCGGATGCATGCAGTAGAAAATACAGTAGGAAGAGATATAGATATATATATATACATACACACACACACACACACACACACAGAGAACATGAAAAAATGGGTGTTGCCATACCCACTATAACGAGAGTAATCAGTTAAGGTGGGCTATTATCAGCAGGAGAAAAAAAACCTTTTGTAGTGATTATCAGGATGGCGCATTATAGTAGCTGGACAACCAGTATGCAAATCAGTTATATCAGCCCAAACCGTTCATTACACCTCTTCTTCAGTTCGGTAACTGAAGCTCTTTGCTGGTTATTAATTTGTTTCTGACAACACCCACAATGTGCCAGGAGCTGTAGAAACAGACTCCTTGTAAAGGCAAATACAAAGCCCCGTGTTTACTAAAGTCAATTTGAGGAAGTTACCAAAGATTTCACTTTCTAGCAAATCAATGAAGCATGGTACAGGATTTTAACGAAGAGAATAATAGCTACATAAAACAAAACAAAAAATGTACCTTGTTAGCCACATGTTCAGCATCTCACTCATCCCCAGGCTTCATCCTCATCTGGGCCTGCATCTGTGCAATCATTTCCTGCATGCGACGCAGCTGTGAAGAAAAAAAAAGAAACCACCACCTTTTACTCGCAGACTTTGGACAGCTCAGGCTCATTCTTTCCCTGAAACTAATGGGGAAAATACCCAGATATACAGAAAGTTGTGAATCCTTTCCTTCCTTGGTGGAGAAAGGAACCCAGTTTCTTTCCCACCCTATATTACAATTTAGTGTTTAATTACATGGTCCATTTCTTACTGATGTATCCCAGTCAAAGATCCTTTTGGCCCAGAGTGTGAAGTCAAGATCATATCAGAGACACATTTCAGGTCAGCAAGCTACATGAGAATCTTGACCATGAGAGCGTGGAAACCAAGATCTTTCAGAAGCACATTCGCAGACTTGCAAATTAGCACACAGATATAACAAAACGGAGGAAAACACCCTCCTTTCCTTTTTGTGTATAGAGGTGCATTTCTGGTAAATCAGCTTGGTTTGTTCCAATACAAGTACTTAGCCCATAATGCCAGAAAGGCAGTGGTGATTTTGAAGCTGCTGTTTGGTTTGATTAATCGGATAACACCCCAAAATTTGAGGAGCATTAGCCAACCCTGCTGAAAAAAACTGTTTCAAGTGCAAAATAAAAAGATGCTCAATGAAATCTAGAGAGAAAGAAAAGGAAAGCCTAGACATATTAGCCACCAATGTTTTAATTTTATGTATTCAACATTTTCTTGGAAATAACTAGTTTGTTTTGAATGTTTTCATCTTTTTAGAGACACTGATTTGTAGTTTCTATCCCATGAAAAAGCAAGTTGGCAATTATGTAAGATCATTTCTTTTTAAATCCTGTTTATTTTTCTTTTTAACATTAATTTTAATACCAGGAACAGACCTTATGAGCCCGATTTTCAAAAATTGCATACAATTACAACTGTACCCACAAATCTGCTATCTGAACTCACAAATGGCCAGTTGCACATTTGTATATGCAGTCATGAAAATTGCATATACAAATGGGGCATACAATTGTATATGCATTTTGTGCTCTTATAATTTTGAAAAAAATCAGGCCTTTTACAATTTGCATGTAAATTATACCTAGATTTATTGTAAACTTGAAGCCACAGAGTGCTTATAAACCAAACAAATTAGATTTTAGAGCAGTAGTCTTATTTTTTTGCTATGTTAGGCAGAACACCAATGTTCCATTAAACAACGGCAACAATGATAATGCTCTGTCGCCAGATACTATTTTAATTTAAGAACGCTAATCTGAGAATATGGGTTTAATTTATTTTGTGGGAAAGAAAAGAAAGTTATGTTCTAACCATCTCTCCCTCCCCAAAAAGTAGTCATGCTTTTGTTCTTTACTGATTACTTTGTAGGAATGTTATAGTTACAATATTAAGGGATAATGTAAAAAAAAAAGTTTCATTGGTTATTAATCATATTTTAATTTAAAATAATGTAATGCAGTCTGAAAAAATGAAACATTAAAAAATGTCTAGCATGAATACAAAAGCAAAACATTAACTAGAGAACAGTTATTTTACACGAATGAGTAAATCATACGTGGGAGGTTCTATAAATACCCACTTGATCCTCAGCATTTGGGGCTGAGCAATAATGGATTCTATTTGTCTACACAAAGCAGGTAACCAGATCAGAAAAGAGTTACGGTTCCAGAGACACATATTACTTTATTTTGTCTGACCTTAGATAGGGAACAGAGGACTATGGAAAGAAAATGAAGGAATATAGCTGAGGTAACCTAAGAAAAGGCGTTTCCCATCTGAACTGTACAGCATTAAAGCACATTCAGGTGTGAAATGAGAAGAAATGTGAAGTCAGTGATGAAATTCTGTAATAGATGAATATATCTCATATCTACCTACATTACCTAGTCAAATATTTAGAACTGTAATAATACTTCACACGTATATACACCTTTGATCAGAGATTCTCAACAGAGATGAGTCAAGAAAATGCTAAAAATACACAGTGTTACCACCAACTTGTCGTGAAAAACACGATTTTTTTAAAAAGTTACCTTTTTCTTGAATAAACAAATATGTAATTAAGTTAATTTTATTTTGTTTTTGCCAGCTGTTTGCTTGAAGCCATCAACACCAATAGAGACAGGCACATGCAAGTTAGCACAAATAGTCCTAAATCTTTACTGCTGTCTTTACAGTAGCATCAGCAGGCTTGGGTTTGTTTGTTTGTTTTTTATACATAACATCTATCATTAGGTACCTGGGTGCTATAGAACCTGAAGGACAATAATTAAAATTGGGATAAGCCTAATGGATGAGAGAGAAGTAGCCACTATAACGAAATAAAAACCCAAAAGAGTTGGTAGAAAAGGGAAGACAAAATGCTTAAAGATTGATTGAACCAAACTATCCCGCCCAAGGCCTCAAAATAAAGCTTTTGAAGACACACTTTCTATATTACTTCATAAACCTCACAAAGCAGATAATTCCTTCTCATTCACCCCAGAACCTTGCCAGCATGAGTAAGGCAGTATAGCAATGGTGACAGATTTGGCATGCCAAGGCTCAGCACAGAAAAGGATTTTTGTTTTTTTAAAGTTCTTCCAAAGATTTAAACCTTAACCTCTTTGCTTAACCTCTTTTGCCTCAGTTTCCCTAAGAGAAGGATTTTCCTCACGCACTTTCATAAAGTATTTTGAGATCTAGAGATTAAGTACAGTAATGCATTTTCTAGAGATGAGGTACTACCCCACATACTATATAGATGCACAGATTAACTAATGACAAGGTTGCAAAGCCACATTAGTGTTATTTAACATTAGGAGCTTCCTTGGCATTCAATGCCCATTAAGTTAACCATATGGGGGGAGGGATAGCTCAGTGGTTTGAGCATTGGCCTGCTAAACCCAAGGTTGTGAGTTCAATCCTTGAGGGGGCCATTTAGGGATCTGGGACAAAAACTGGGGACTGGTCCTGCTTTGAGCAGGGGGTTGGACTAGATGACCTCCTGAGGTCCCTTCCAACCCTGATATTCTATGATTCTATATAATTGTGCGTCCTACACCAGTTAGTATAGTGTGAAGATAAGTGGGCAATTTCCTTTTGCTGAAACAAACTGGCCAAACACAAAAATAAGGGTAAGACACCACCAAATGCAGCCAGTGCAACTGTATTTAGAAAGCACAGCTCTGCTCTTCTTGGAGAGCTGCTTCTTGGTCTGCAGACTAACTTCCTTTTCTGAGACTGTGGTATAAGAGATTCCTCCTCCCTGCAAAAGTTACAGACTCTGACCAAAATGACAAGTATCTGATGTACTACAGCACTTTCTACATGAAGAACATACAATATTTTAATGGAGCACTGATGGCTATCGAGACCTGAAATCTGGCTGTATAAATACTCGCTGAAAAGAGATCTAATAGCTGAACTACACTGGGGGGTGAATAAGGAGGAGAGTGTGTGGAAGGACAGGAGCAAGGGTATTAGTGTGTGGGGAACAGTTAATTGTTGCTTAAAATGCTGCTAAATATTACACTCCTGATGAGGAGTTCCATATATAAGGATATTTTTCAGTATGGAAATATAGCTCAAGTAGACTTTTCTATTAACTAAAACAGAATCATATTTACATATACTGATCACTTTCCAAAATCCAATAATGACTCCAGGTTACCAACAATTCATACTACTCCTCATCTCTAGGATAGCTGCATTAGGGAAAAAAAGATTGCAGAGATGTAGCAAATAATTTCTTCCAGGCATAATGTATTTTTTTTTAAATGATTGATTATATAAAGGCAGTTTTATATGTTATGTTATGGACAGGGGATTACGGTACATTTAATACACCCTTTCAAGCAGGTTGCAATCACTGGAGAGAGTGGTGTCCATTTGCACCATTGTCTGGAAGCTGACAAGATCATTTCAATCCATTAATTTAGCAATAACACAGCACATAAGATTCAGGGAGAAAGAGCTGACCTATATTATACACAAATAAGGATGCTCAGTCTCTTACGCCATTTATCTTTATGAGTGAGGCGAGAATGAAAGAACCACTCCTGAATGGTACAGTTTTAAGTGGACTTCTTTTCATTCTTATGAGGAGAGGGAAAGTAAATGAGCAACCAGTGTATTGTGTATACAACACACACACTTTTCCTCCTGTTTCTCCAAGGTGAGAGCACTCAAGACACCACAGTTCAAGCTTCATATCTAGTCTGTTGCTCCCTATCTTGGCATGGAGTGAGAGGCAGCATACTCTGATCTCATTTGACATTGCAGCAAATCTCTTGCTGATGCAGAAGCAGCATTGACATGCTATGCAGGGCGCACACATTCAGCCCCAAGAGAAGAACGGATGCTGTAACGCCAAACCCCAAAGAGGAGAGGCAAATCAAAGGCAAAAAAAGGCAAAAAGGAGGGACATGTTTGGAAATCCTCTAGAAACACAGTTCCTGACAATGCCCAAAAAGCAGAAGTCAAAGGACCAAACTTAGCCTTTGTGTAAACTCCATCTACTTTACTTGAGAAAGAGCTCCTCACACTATGGCTGAAATTAGCTCAAAGTGTCACATTATTCTTGATGGCAGTGCAACAATAACATGGAGAGGAATCAGACATTTCACATGAGAGTTAAGAGAGTATAGACATTGATACAACTTTGTATTACATGGTTGATTATTCCCATTACTGCATGTTTTGGCTAGAACACAAAACCAGCCAGAGCCTTGCACAGTGCAGATTCTTGCTTGAGTAATGCTTAGGCAACAGCCCCACAGATGGAAGAGAAAAAGAAATGGTAAGAACTCAGCAACGTTCACTTTCCAGTACGACAGTTCATTTTTCAAACAAATAGCCAGGTCCCTCTTAACAATAAAATTCAGATGAGAAGGGGGCTGTAGGAAGAAAATAATATGAAGAAATAGAACTTAAGACTGTGGACCTTCAGTAGCTTCAAGATGTTCCCACGATATTCGCTGCGTTTGTTAAAAATACCTTCAATACCAAAGAGTGCAACTAATCCTGTTAAGTAAGGCCAAGAAAAATATGCTCCACTCAAATAATTATATTGCAAAAAAGGATTTCCATCAAGAGATATGTTTTGCTTATGGGACTCTCTGGAATTATAAATACTACATTTATAAAATAAGACAAGTCACTGTGTTCACAGCCACTGCACTTTACGGGCAGCGAGTATCATTTCTTACTTGGAACTATGACTGTTAAACTGGTTTCAACAAGTAACTTTTTAAAAGGCAAAATATATTGTTCAAAGATTATGTCAACATCATCATTCTATTCTCCACAGGACTGGCACTGCTAATAAGGTTTTTTTTTTCCCCGATGGTTTTATTTTCATCCTGTTCTCCAAGGATAAAAGCTATTTCACTCCACAGAGGAAAGTGTAAGACTGAATTTAGTACTACTTCCTCTCACCACTGCAGAAGGACTATAACTTACCAAAGAAAAAGGTATCACACTTTAAGGATACTTTTATCTATGGTCTTTAGACCTTCATCAACTGTCATGTTAGCCTTTTCATGCAAACATTAAATACTTCCCAAAATACTTGCATCTTACTGAATATATAAATATGGTAAAATGAGTTTACATAGAGTTATCAGGCACTGGGATGTCTGTCAGAATGGGGCCAAGACAATGGAGAAGACTGCCCCTTTCTGGTATATTTCTCACACTGTACCCCTATTATCTGATGACACACTGGGAGATCAAGGAACAGAGACAAATCAGAAAGCTAGGCGAGGCCAATAGGGGAAAACAAAGAAGAACAATTGTGAGTGTTAAGTATTACAGGGTGTTCAATTTACTGCAGGCCAGCATGACTTTGAATAAGTAATTTACATTCACATACCATCTTTCACCTAAGGATTTCAAAAGCCTTTGAAATAATAGTGTGTGTTATTTGACAGGTGGGAAAACTAAGGCAGAGAGAAGCAAAGTGAACTGCCTAAAGTCTTATGATGAGTTAGCTGCAGAATTAGGGATAGAATCCATGCCCCCTGATGCCTCAATGAACAGGGCCTAAGTGTCATTTTCAAAAGTGCCTCAGATATTTTTGAAAGTTTTACCCTTTATGCTTGTCATTCTCATTAACAAGGGAATCATTTCAGAATGTGACATAACAGGATAAGTTGCTCCAAGTAGTCTCCACCACACTTTTATTGGAAAAGCTATTGGGGCTGTTAATAGCAAAAAGTCACAACAAATAATTTGTACTGTAATAAATTTACAGAAAGGAAAGCAAACACCGTTACTTTCTTCTCTCCACTCCCTTCCCTCATAAAACCAGTTCATTAACACTTGGAGACTGACAGAAAAAACAACTCAACTGTCTGCAGAAAAGCAAAATTAAATCTATACATGTCAAAAATGGTCTTGTAATTTGGCTGAAGAATCTATTTTAGAGATTAATGACTCAAATTGGCTGAGGAACATGTCTTCTGATATAATTAAGGATCATTATTTAGCAAAAATCATGCCTTGATAATGATGATCCTGGCACATCCCCAAACCTTCATTCCCTCTGGGGTTATGTAAACCCTGCAGAACTGTAAACAGAACTTCAAGCACAGTTACTGATCGGAATGCAAAACAGAAGGGGAAATGACTGTTTGTTTTCTCAGCAAAGGCCAAGGAATGTAAGCCCATTTCCTCTGCACCTCTTTCCCTGCACAGTCCTCCCCAACCTGAATCTCAGACTGCCTTGGCGATGAAGAGATTTCATACCAGCTTATCTACAGAAGACTCAGCAAAGCCTCTTGATCTTTTACGGCAGGGGTTTTCAAACTTTTTTTCTGGCGACCCAGTTGAAGAAAATTGTTGATGCCCACACCCAGTGGAGCTGGGGATGAGGGATTTGGCATGTGGGAGGGGCTCAGAGCTGGGGCAGAGGGTTGGGGTCCGGGGGTGAGGGCTGCGGGGTGGGGCCAGGTATGAGGGGTTTGGGGTACAGGAGCGGGCTCCAGGTTTGTGGGGGCTCAGGGCTGGGGTGCAGGAGGGGTCAGAGCTCTGGGGTGGGGCTAGGGATGAGGCATTTGGGATGCAGGAAGGGGCTCTGGGTTTGGGGGGGGGTTCAGAGCTGGGGATTTGGGGCACAGGGTTACCCCAGGGGCTCCCAGTCAGCGGCACAGCAGGGGTGTTAAGGCACGCTTCCTGCCTGCCCTTGCACCGCGGACCACGCTGCGCCCCGGAAGCAGCCAGCAATAAGTCCGGCTCCTAGGCGGAGGCACAACAAGAGGCTCCCCGAGGCTCTCACCCACAATGGGAGTGTGGAACCAGACAATGGGAGTGTGGAACCAGTGCTCGGGGCGGGTGAAGCACGCAGAGCCCCATGGCCCCCTTGCCTAGGAGCCGGACTTGCTGCTGGACGCTTCCAGGGCACAGCACAGTGTCAGAACAGGTAGGGACTAGTCTGCCTTAGCCGGGCAGCACCACCAACAGGACTTTTAACAGTCCGGTCGGCAGTACTGACCAAAGTTGCCGCAACCCAGCACCTTACATTCCGCGACCCACTACTGGGTCACGACCCACAGTTTGAAAACCACTGTTTTAAGGGACAGCAGACAGTAGACGTTTAAATCTATTTGTTTTTTCAAGTTTCAACCTAATCCTTCACAACCTTAACAGGAGTTATGTAGAGGTTATTAGTCCCACTGAGAACTTTTAGAGATTGTCCTCCAAGAACTTCAAAGTCTTCATCATCTCTTTGGCCACATACATACAGGCAAACAAGTAGAAATACTAGTCACTTAACCTCTCTCTAAATCTAAACCTCTAAACGTAATAGGAAAAACACTGTCAAATGATGTTCTTGATACTTGCAAAGCAGTCACCATGTTAGCCTATTGTTCCTTAGTCTGGTAATCAGTAAACAGGATGCAGTTAATTTATGTACTTTGTTCTTGGAGAAACGTTACCATCACCAGTGCAGCTCCACCAGTGAAAGAGCTAGCACTGACAGAACACAGGCTCATAATGATGGTTTTAACACCATACTGAAATAACGTTGTGGAAAAAACAGTGGAGTCCCATCTTCAGCAGTGTTCCCACTACCACCACCACTATTGGTAGTGGAACCATGGGAGATTTCCCCCGAAAAGAAGTCTTTAAACAGCCAGAGAAGACAGTAAGGCAGGTAACAGGATTCAGGCTTAACAGGCATGCTATAAAGAAAGATGGAAACATGGAGACTGAAATATTAGCATTTCATGGACTTCCGGCTGCATGTAGAAGTCCTGAGACTGCCTCTGGTCGCAGAAATATGCATCCAACCATTTATAGAGTTGCTATCTTTAATCTGGCCTGAAACTAGTCTCTATTAGCTCTGCTCCCTTTTAATCACGACTTTCTTCCATTCACACACTGTGACCTGGGGCCAAACTGCATTGAGTAAATGAATGCTGCTCAATGAAAGATTGACAGTGAAACACCTCCATGTCCCAATAAAATGACCAATTATATGGCTGTAGTACTTGAACTGAAATACTGTGCCAACAGTCTCTGGTGTCAAGAGTTCTGATTCAATGCTACATCTATATGCTGAAAATTTTAAGACCTAAATAAACAAACATCAATTTCACACCAAAACAACAATTACTGATTCAACACTCTCATCCTCTGAAGTGACTGGAACAAAAGAAAATAACCAGCAATATAGTTGCATATGTGATTTTTTTAAGGTCAAGCTTAACAAGAGTAAAAATGGAAGACATAAAAGTAAGGGATCAGAGACCAAACTGTAGGAGTATGGAAACTGATGGGTACAGCCTATGTGACACTTTCCCTGACTCATCCAGGTGTGTTCAGGTAAAGTAGGCATCTCCATCTTTCCTCAGAGTTGCTAAGCCTTGACCGATGGTCTTTTCTCCCGCACTCTTTTAGAAATGATTTTTATATTATAATGTAAGATCTAAGATCAATAATAATTATTCTGTGTGAAGCAACAAGGTCTGACATTGGCAGACCAGGTGTCTGCTTATGCCAAGGTCCCGGTGTCTCAACTGAACTCTGACAAATACATAGCTGGCATCAGTCTGGCTCACCTACACATTAATATTGTTAAAATAGGCATTAGAATTAGAATTATTGTGTTTACTATTTAGATTTTATTGAATGCTTGTGAGTTGCTGCATGCATTAATCTCATTTATAACATCTGTAGCCCATATTGTAAGGTAATATTTGAGTGGTTGTATTGTAAGCCTCTGTGACTGTGTAAATCACCAGACAGGAGAAAGACATTAATGAGTACGAAGGGCTGATCTTCAACAGAAGATGTTACGTCCTTCCCAGCAGGAAAGGTTCATCGGCACCAGACAGGCTATTGTAGGATGTTAAAGGGGACAAAAGACATTTGTTGCTCTGCCCCCCATGAAGCTAAGTCATGAAAGTGGATTCTTCCCATCAGCTGAATTTGCAGGTCAGAGTACATGGCAAGAGGGGGATAAAAACCCCAAACAAAAGGAATTTGCTATCTCTATGCTGCCTGAGCTCCAGGGAGCAAGGTTTTTCTAGGCATAAGCAAGAGATCCCCAGCTCCTTTACTTGGGTAAGCCCTAAAGGTCATAGAAGCTTTTATTATCCATAAACTCTATATCACCTTATGAAATTTAAGATTGTAAGTCATTTGTGTACTAATGTTTACCTGCTTTACCCTTGCAAATAACAAATTTCCTTTCCCTATTTATTAAATCTTTATATAGTTTATTATAGGATTGGCCACAGAAGTGGTCTTTGGTCTGAGATCTAAGGTGCAACTGACCTGGAACAAGAGACTAGTCCTTTGGGACTGGGAGTAACCTGAAAGTAACAAGAATATTGCTGTGTTCCTTGGTGTAAGGGACCAACTATCACAAAGGTATGTTCACCTGGGTGGCAAGACAGACCCAAGGAG
Organism: Lepidochelys kempii; assembly: GCF_965140285.1. Taxonomy (NCBI): domain Eukaryota; kingdom Metazoa; phylum Chordata; order Testudines; family Cheloniidae; genus Lepidochelys; species Lepidochelys kempii. The sequence continues at coordinate 16,094,955 of NC_136394.1, read as the reverse complement.
ACTGTGAGACTCCATGTTTAGAGAGATGACGTGCATGAGGTAATATCTTTTATTGGACCAGCTTCTCTTGGTGAGAGAGACCAACTTTCGAGTTTGAAGAAGAGCTCTGTTAAAGCTTGTCTCTCTCACCAACAGAAATTGGTCCAATAAAAGATATTACTTCACCCACCTTGTCTCTCATATCCTGGAACTAACATGGCTACAACAACATTGCATACTCCGTGTTTAGGTTATTATAGTGCCTGAGGAGCTTACCCTTAATAATTGGTTAGTGAAATCTACGCATAGATTTCATAGCCAAGTTGGGATTTGTGCCATGGTACCTAACATTCTGCCCGGAGGTTGGTACTCATGCTCTCAAGTCATTGCAGTCAGCATTACAGAAGGTACAAGGGGTGCATTTATTTTAAATATTTTGTACAGACCACACACTCTGCGATAACATGCATCTCATTTAGAATAGCAATCTTAACTGTGAACTATCTATCCTGAAGTCTTATTTGAAAGAAACAAACAGAGCTATCACAAGTAAATGAGTGACTGTTTAACCAAAAAGCAGGAATCATATTTTAAGAAAACAAACACTTCAGTTGCAAATGCAAGATATGCACCTGCAAGCAAGGAATTGTGTACACACCACACACTATATACAAGTAAATGCGCAAAATGCAATTAATTTGCATTTAGGTCCCCCACATTCTTCAAAACTAAACCCTTAAAGTCTTTTGCCCATGACCATTAGATGACCTGAAGTGCAGAAATCAGGAGAGAAAACTATTCTGCAGCCAGTCTAAATATTCAATTTCACTGTTTTACTGCACAAATACTATTTTTTCCTACAGTAGGAGATCTCTACTGATAGATCATACAGATATGGATATATGTATCATTTAATTACAGGTTTTGTAATGAATCAAAAGAGAAATTTGTTACAATGCATTCTTACCTCAGCCTCTTTCTGCTGGAGGATTCTATCCTTGTCTACAACTTCTTCTTCAACAGGCCTACCAAACACAAACATACATCATACAGGTTTCAGAGTAGCAGCCGTGTTAGTCTGTATCCGCAAAAAGGAGAGGACAACTTGTGGCACCTTAGAGACTAACGAATTTATTTGAGCATAAGCTTTCGTGAGCTACAGCTCACTTCATCGGATGCATTCTGAAGTGAGCTGTAGCTCACAAAGGCTTATGCTCAAATAAATTTGTTAGTCTCTAAGGTGCCACAAGTCGTCCTCTCCTTTTTACATATCATACAGTGTAGGCATGGAAAAGGAAAGCATAAGACAGACATGGAAGAGAAAAAGTACACACAGTCTCTGAGAACAGATTCAAGGCTCACAGTTTGGGCTATACAGAGAGAACAAGATTGACTGCATGCTTTCTTACAAGGGAATGGATGAGAAAGTCTTGTTGCTTTAAGAAGCTATACTAAGCAGCACATTATATTGTCTAGCTCCTTCAAATTTCTTCCCAACTAGATTTCTCACTCCCATCTTCTCTTTCTCCTACTGTTTCATACAAGAAATTTCCTGCACTCTCATGCCTTGTTCTTTCATTTACTGCAATTGAGACATTTTCTTTATCATCCCTCCATGGTACCACTGCAGTAATAAAACAAAGCTATGGCATAGATACAAAATGATGTCAATTTTCTTTCTTTTTGAAAATAATGGTTGGTAATTAATAAGCATTTCAAAGTAAAGCTGGGAGAGGAATAGGTTGTCTGTCATCAGGAAGATGCGACGCCAACAGATATGTTCCTCATACTAGAAAGAAACGAAGCTTGTGAAGGGCACAAAAATTTATGACAAATAAAGAAAGTGACATCAAATGGGTTTAATTAAAGAACGGTAATGAAACATGCTAAACTGAAATAAGGAAGTGTGGAAAGGATGTCTATCTAGCTGTATATCCAATTATTACTGAACAAGGCAAAGTAAAATAGAAAGCTTAAAGAAAATATATTCCACAAACCCTTGGCCAATGTGTCAGTCTTACATTAAAAAGTGAAACACCATCCATCCTGAGCTTCACAGGCTGGGTCTCCGTTTAATAGCCCCAGTTCCTTACTCTTATTATTTTTATAGGGACTATTAAAGGGGGGAAACCCCCACCATATTTACTATCCACTATTTCTCTATGCATTTTTAGATTAAAAATGAGGGGAGGAGGAAGGAGAAAGGGTATGCAAATGGAACCAACCAAGCCAGTAATTTGTAGCTGTGGTATTTACCTAGCTGTCATTCTTTATTAAATGATCCCTGTTAAAGTTATTTCCAGAAATTCTCTAATGGTGCATTTCAGTGCTGCATCTCAGAAAAGAATGGTGATCTAAAGGGAGAGAATGGCAGGGAAAGAGAATCTGTCCAATAGCACAAGTGAAAAATGACAGAATCAACAGAAGCAAAGCCCAAAGGAGCTCATACTCACTTGCCCGTGCGTTTTAATCTCTCCGATCGGAAGTTCTCATAGTGCAAATCTTGAGTCACTTCCTGCAGGTCCTGCATGTGTGTTCTGGAACAGGTAAAAGAATAATATTTTACATTTTTTGCCAAACCGTTAATCAGCCTCTTCAATTCACGGTTTCTATTACATAAATCACTATATTTGGGACTAAATCCTAGATAGAAACAAAGGCCAAGTCCTCCACCCACAGAGTAACTGGAACATTAATACCCACACCATGGTTTGTTTGTTTGTTTTTTTAAATGGGGCTTAAATTTCTCTCTTCCTGATAATTACCTTCAAAAACAAGAAAAATTCTGCTGTCCATCATTGTCCACTACTTCAGAGGAGATGTTTGCAGTAATCTCCAAATTGTAGTAACCCTTGCTTTTGCCTTATGTTTAGTATTCAAAAGATATTTTAGAAACTATGTCCTAAAATACAGTTTATAACTTCAGACTAGGTAGAGCTCCTTAGCAACCTCCGAGAACTTTCAGCTCTCAGAACAACATACATCAAAGCTGACCACCAGAGGGCGATCTCTGACCAGCGGAGGCTCTACTTATTGCACTAGGACTCCGCACTGAATTTCCAGTAACAGAAAAGTTACCATAATAAACTTTCATTTAAAAAAGCTACATAGCTAAATTATACATACAAGGTATAGTCCTAAATCGGGTTTACTGTATTTAAATGGCACTTTCTAGATTGTCAGGGCTTAAGACTTAGTCTATCCTGACCTCTATCTTTAGCGTATTTTAAAAATACAAATCAATGAGAAAAGTTTCGTCTTCCTGCTGCAACACTCTACTTAAAAGAAACCCTCAAACTTACAAGTTACACTCTGACCCATCAGCGCATGAGGGATATAAAAAGACAGAGTGGTACAAGTGAACACTATACAATGTGAATCACAGCAAACAAGGGTGGAGTTTTTGAGAGTGTAGAAGTAAACTAAGCACAGCAGTACAGATCAGTGAACGGGAAGAAAGGAGAGAATGATTCTCCATGAGTACACTCCTAAGTAAGTGCTACCAAACAAGAAAGAAGTTGTAACAGGTTAATTTTAAAGCACACTGCCATCATTCATCACAAAGATGTAACAGCATAGCTGTCAGCCTAATGTGAGTCAAACTGTAGACCACTCTCTCGCTGAAGATAATAAACACTTAAAAGCTTTCTGACCAAATTTAGCACTGAAAGCAAGGGAAGAACAACACTGGCTTCAGACCTGTCTAGTGCAGGTGATGTGCAAACTCCCCCTTATGTGCAACTATGCCAAAGCAACTTGATCCATACCTTCAATAGCCCTGTGCTGTTCCATTACTGGACCTCCACTGAGCAGAGAGTGCTAGTCATGTCCAATATGAATTTGGATTGACCTTAGCCCCACAAGTGCCCATCTAAGATGATGACAATATGATCAAATAAGAGAATCTCTTATGCCAAGAGTCTTTGTGAAAAAGCATTTGGTGACATATAATTCATGGAGTGAGGTGAGGGGGTGGTTATACTATTGTTATGCTATCTGAATTAAACAGATGCAACAATTCCTTTATAAAATGACAATATTAACAATGATAAATCCAAACGCACTGTCATGGGCTATGATTAGTATTTGTAATTTGCACTGAGATAAAGCCTGGAGGCCCTTAGGCCTCAGTCCCACTAGCTCTTCTGCACAGGTGGACACTCGCACACCCAAGGAGCCATGTGCAGGACAATGGTCTACGTCTGCTACAGTAATCTTTAGGTATTATAAAGATGCCAATGAACATCTTAAAACATCCTTAAACTACACTGCATGGAAAGAAGCAAAAAAAAGTGAAACGTCAGTCTAAGTAGACTTAAACTCCATGGTATACTACAAGCCGTCTTGACCTGTGGAAAATTTTCTTTATGCTCCAAATTTTACTAATAGCTTAATTAGGCCAAGCAAGGATGCTACAGATAACCAATCAACTCTTAAAGTTAATACAAACAGCATTTTGTTAAAAACCCATCACAGGGAAGTAAGCGGCAAAGAAGTCATCACATATACTTACTTGTAATCATCACACAGTTAAATGTACAGGATGCATTTTGTACATCATTGTTCCTTGCTATGGGCAAATGAATCCAAAAATAGAGAAAGCAAAAGCAATATGGCTAGAATGAAATGAAGTCTGTGTACATAAATGAAAAAAAATCCATCAAAGGCACCTCCTGATTCAACAGATACGTAATGCCAAAGATTAAACACATGCCTTTACTTACACCAGCATTGTGCGCAATTTAAGGAAGTCATTGTGCTCTGGATTCTCAACCTCAACCACTCCCCAAGGGTAAAGGCGACCTCGGATTTTTTTTCCTTTCACCTCAATAAGTTGGTTGGACCCAATAACAGCAAAGGGAATGCTAGCCTAGATGAGACAACCGAGCAAAAGCAACGTAAGTTCTCGAGAAGCATAGAAATACATTTCAGTATTGAAGGGAAAAGGCAAAAAAAAGTTACCAAACCAATGTGACTAAACCCGTTAGCATCAGAGAACAGAACTTTGCCTAATCCTATACCCTATGCTGTACATAACTCCTCAGTATTAATAACTGTAACCTTGTTGTGATCAGTTTTGTCTTCACACCTGTGTAAAGGAAAATTATTTACAGGTTGTTGTTTTTTTTGTTTTCAGTTAGAACTCTTATTGTTTTAGGAGCTTTTTGCTTTTGTTGAAGCACAGGTCACGTGTGGCCTGTCATCTGACATAAATAGCCCATGGAAACTTGCCAGTTACAGTAGAAAAACAGAATAGAGAGTTAGGATGATGGATAACAGATAGCTAGAGACATTCACAGTTTAAGGCACACTGTAAAGTGTTTATGCAATGATACCTGTAGCACAAACATGAGTGACTGAAATAAATTAAGATCTTCATTACTGATTTAGTTTTGTGAGAGGCAAGAAGTGAAGTATGACAGTCAGTCAGATACCTTTGCCTCGCTCTCCTCTGATCTTATTTCAAATTCTGGATTAAGTCAGAGGATTGGCATCTCATTCTAGCATCTAGTGGACATCTGCCTACATTTTAAAAAGTCAAAATCGAGCACCATTGGACTTCAGAGAATCCAAGACTAGAATCAAAGGGAGTACTTGCAAGGTCAAGACTGAAGTGCTTTACTACAGCTGCATGGAAGCAGTTCATGTAATATTTGGTTCTAAGGAGGACTATCATTCAGTTCTGAGAGAATAAAGTCACAAATTTTCAACAAATACATTATAACTGAATATAATATCTGTAAGAATCCTGTAGCTTTATAAAAACTAGTTAAAATAAAATGATCAGTCTTTTCAAATATCAAGTGAAGAACTCACCTTCAGAACCCTGGTCTGTTCTTTGAACTCCTCATCTTCATCAGAATCTGCATCAGGCAACTGGTAAATCCTAATGCCATGCTCAGCAATCTCATCCAGAACCTGAAGAATTGGGGAGGGGGGGAGCCCCCACGGGAGGTGCACAAATTGGAAAGAGAAAGATAACAATCAAGTTTCTATCTGGCTAGAGATCCACTATAGGTTTTAAGTAGATATCTTTGATGTACAGGTCTGCCATCCAAATTCTCTTATCCCCAGAATAGGAAATCCAGAGTATGTTTCCTACTCTTAAATAGCTTGACCAAGCAACAAAGTAAGTCATTAAAACAATTTACATTTGGTCTTTGGTTTTGTATACTTACCCACCTGGTTATTACCTGAAACTGTTTTAGCTTCATTGGTAATCTGCTTCTACCTTAAAACTTCCATTGTGATACAGTGTTGTTGCAGCCGTGGTCCCAGGATATTAAGAGAGACAAGGGGAGTGAGGTAATATCCTCACCCACCTAGTCTCTACCTTAGAACTATATATTCACATTTTATCTCCCGTCACTAAATGGAGGCTACCTGGACTTTCAGTCCACAAATAGCTGAAGAAGGACGGCACAAAAATAGGTGTCCATTTAGAGAGCAGTAGCTTGAGGTATAGGAAACTAACAATTGGGAAATAATTACACAAACTTGAGAAGGCTGGAGGAAATCCAAATTAGGCTTTGTAGGACTTTCTCACACAAATTTCATTTTAGTCTGACAAAATTATGTCTCCATACTTGAAAGCACTGAAGGGCTTTGTTAATTAATGTAGGTTCTCTTTTTGAGCAGGGTAGGAAACACACACTGATGCAGAGTGTCAGAAATAAACTGAAAGAAAGAGTTTCTGAAATTAGCTTTCACTGAATTATTTACAATTTTAAAAAGCCAAGGGCTACAAAATTACAAATGGTTAAATATGAATGACAGCTCTGCCACCTATGTCCCCATTACTCAAGGGGATCTAGATTTGGGACATCAAAGTGCATGGTGAGATATTCTCAAACTCATTTTACTGTATGTTTATATCATGCTGGCACCCAAATAAAATAATTAAGCTTAAATGTAAACAAGCTGATTCAAATAGCTTCTAAATTCAGTAGTTTATATGGTGACAGTTCACTGAATTCAAAGTATTAATTAAAAAAAAAAAATCCTGCTGTTACCAGGTGATTAATCAATGGATCTGAACTTAACTTCAAAGAATTCAGTTTATTAACATACTAAAGTTGGAACTCATCACTTGCTATGGATATTAACCTTATTAACAAAAAATAGCACTATATTCTTGCACACATCTTTACCGAGATTAAGAGAGGCAAGGCACCTGCCCCAGAGAGTTTACAATCAAAGATAAACATAGGTCTTAAACACCAACAAAGAACAGGGGTATTGAAGAGACAGCAAGAAGTTAAAAATAATACTACCTATAGAACAAGCAAATCATTAACACAGTTGGAATGTATACGTACTGCCCTGCCTCTCTCTGGGAAGCAGGAGCAGACAACACACAAGTAACAGTCAATGGTAAAAAGCAAGGACCAGAAGTGGATTTTGAGGAGATATTCATTACTTACAGCTTCAAAAAATAGCAAGCACAGATCATGTGTGCGCATCCATTATATATTTTATATGCTATATATTCAAAAATGGAACAAATGCTAAATTAAGTTTTATATCACCTAATCTGTAACTGTAATTAAGTCCATGTCCCACTTAGAGGATTTTGAATTACTTTCTCCATTTTAACAGTGAAAGATATCCTCACACAATTCTCCTTACTGTAACTAATGTCTGGGATTAACAAACACTAATCTGTACTTCTGTATACATACTTTTCCTAATGAAATCACTGCAGGGGTAAACAGCTAGTTTAACTCTAGACCTCTGGCAGTGTCAAAAGGTGATATTATTTAATTTTCCCTTCAAAACAGAGGAGAACACTTCCACTGTGATCCTATAAACTATCAAAAAAAAAAAAAAAAAAAGCCTGAAATGAGAATTTCCTCCTTCTATAACATTGAGGAGATTCTGTTCAGATAAAAGGAAGTGTGGCTGTTCTTAGCATCACTGGAAAGAACATTTAGCTCTTCGGTGGAAAGTCAGCATTCCATCTTCAAAGTTATCTTGGATGCTCCAGACAACCCAGGAACTGTGACTGTAGAAACCACCCCTCTGGTATTCCAGTGGCTGCAGCTACACTAGCAAGTCAGTGTCTGTTTAAAATAGCAGTGCAACTCCAATGGTTAAAGCCCTAGTGTAGACCAGGCTAAGGCCTCCACGTCAAGAAAGCAAGTTTTCACAACACAGTAGTAAAGCCACTGAAGTCCTGTCCACATAAGTGTTTACACTTTAATTAGCACTGATGTAACTGCACCAGTGTTGAAATAGGTACAAAATTAGCTAGTATAGATGCAGCTACTGAGTCCACAAGAGAGCTTGCTATGGAGCCTGCATCAATATCATTTGTTCCTATGAGTTTCTGTTATAATGGTACCCAATAAATCTGTTATAGGAGAAACTCTCCCATTCTACAGTTTTTATAATCCAAGTTGAAATGACTTTTAAGCTTTTTGTTAATCCAGGGTGGGGGCTAAGGGAACACGTACAAGCGTGACCCTTGTGTATGTACCATCCCTATTCCTAGGATCTTTTCTTCCTGTGCAGAGTGTAAACCATCATTTTCAATGTAAAATATAATGAACCTGAAGTCACAGCAGCTCTGCAGTACCTACATGAAGGTCCCCATACCTGCAACCTTCTACACTTTTAGAAGAGAAAAATATGCCGAATAAACTATATGCCACATTTTAATAACAGAATCTGAATATCTAAAGGGTTATGTCTTGGGTTTCAAATTTGGAAGTAAGGTTAGTTTAGAAAAATTGAAGTACAGCTTTCAATTATTTTATTAATTTTTTATTAGAAAGGGGAATTTTAAGTAAATTTCATTTTAAGAATCAAAACTAACTCAAGTCCACAACAACAGAGCAACTAGTTAAGAGGAAAAACATTTTGATGGGGAAACGTTAACCCCATTTCAACTGAAGACAATATATATATATATAACAGCAAGGGATACTAGCTTGGAGCCATATCAATCTAGAGGTTAGTACTGTTTTGCAGAATGCAACCCAACAATTTATTGGAGTTTACAGTATCCCCTAACGATGAGACATGAACAGCTGGTATAGGTGAAGCAGTACTGCAGTTTGTTGCTTCTACGTAGATGCATGGAAAAAGAAAGCACATTTAGCCTGAGTGAGATTTGAGAGATAAAAATGCAGCTGAAACAATAGAGGGAAAGCCAGCAACAAGGGGTGCTAGAATATATTACAGCTGTTAAACCTAGTGCTTTCCTGGGAGGAAAAAGAATTGCAATAAAAACAAACTGTATTTTATGGTTTCAACAATGAAACAGCATTTTGCGTCTTGAAATCTCAGTTTTATTGGCCTCAGGGGGTTCTGTGTTCCTACAGATTAGCATTCCCATGGGAAATTTAAAAAGTCAAAATACTAGTTCCCCTCTCATGAAATCATTCTTCTGAGCAGGTTTCCTTAGTGGCTTTGCATGGCACAGCTTGTGAAACCGCCTTGCAGTTCTTCCCACTCAAGAGTTTCTTTAAAAAAAAAAAAAAAAAAACCACAACTTTGAATTCCAGCAAGACAAAACAGGAATTACTCCAAGCTGGGTTTCCTTCACAAGGACCACAACTGATCTTTTAGCTTGGTTCAAAGAAGCAAAACAAAAACACTACCTTAGATTAATCGCCAAATGGCAGAGACATCTAAAACAATATCAAAGCTCCAGCAAAGGCAAATTTTGATTCTTATTCCTGATAAGAGATTTTGTAACTGAGATGCTTTTAGTTAGAACAATATACACTAGCTAGACTTTCAAAGCTTTGGAACCACATTACACATTTTACTTAGTTAAACCATTTGTACTGACCTTTGCCAGTAGACCAAAAATAATTAAAAGTTGTTTATCTTCTTAACCACACCATAACTGGCAACAGTTTAGGAGCCTCTTATGTTTTTATGGTAAGACCAGACATTGCTGTAATAACAATGCCCTTCAATATAAATCAAGGGTATTTTATAAGATTTGTTTATTAAAAACTATGTTATGCTACAAACTGGGAAGGTTGAATTAAAATTTAGATTGATGTGAAAGGAATATGAAGTGAGGTTTCATCAATTTACATCCATTCATTATAGGATAGTTGTGCTAGGACTTGCCTCTATTTGCCAGTATTGCAATAAAATATATATTTACCGCGAAACCTCAATCTAACGTCACTTAGGGGTTATGCTGAAAGCCAGGCAATCCAATTGAAGGAAGATCAGGAAATAGGTTTGCTTGCTGTCTGTATTTCACTGCAACTGCTGCTGGTAATACCCTCTCTGCCAGTACCTCATAATGAATGCCACATCACATGCATGCTATGTGATGCTCGACACTAAAGGGAGATCACCAAACAGTAGAGGAAAGAAGTGCTATAAAGAGAGGATGTTCAATCCAGGATACTGACAGCAATGACTGAATGACAGTCCTAGCAACTACTGAAACTTGGTTGGCATACATCCAGCTATGTTTAAAAAGAGAGTTGTTGCTTTTGGAGAAAGGGGCATGCATGCAGAACCTCTGCTTTTATGTCAGTTTAAATTTCAGTTGAAATATAAATGGGAGCAGAATAACCATTTTAGCATTGAATCTACCTTGTAATTTCAAGGAATACTTTAACATTACACACCCAAATCTGTATTTGGGCACCCAAATTTTAACTCCTTAAGCACTCAGCCTGCTGCCAAATGCAGAACTGGAAACTTTAACTCAGGTGACAATGCCCGAAAATTGGCTCCACAGAGCTCATCTAATGGGCCAGGGTAAACATGCTGAAAAGTCAAATTAGTTTAAAGATCAAATATCGTTTACATAAAAAGGTAGCTCCCAAAGGAACATACTAAACAGATAATAAACTCCTCTCACTCACCAGCCACCCCTAGTGCACACAAGCAGGGCTAACGCTGGTGTAAGTCGTACAACCAGATGTGTCTTAGAGGGTTGGTTTGTTTTTTTCTACAAAACTACAGTATTTAAAAGTCCAAAGGCTTAGACAAGACTTCTCCCCACAAGTTTCCTTTTTACTTTAATTAAAAGCAAATCTGGCTACCTAGATTTATGGAGAGTACAGTGCTATGACAGGCCATTTTGTGAGTCTCTCTCTCTCTCCCCATCAACGGTTTGGGGTTTGTAGTGACAAGGAATAGTGGTTGGATTTAGCTAACATGTGCTAGTTAAGCCTGACCTAAACTTAACCACTTTTCCTAGTCAAGACAAACCCTTGGTCCATCTTACAGAGAAAAGACCTGGACAAACCAAAACACCTGGAAAAAAAGATCCAGAACCCATTCTGAAGGAGTCCTGGAAAACATTCACGTAGATGCTCAAAATGCCAGTGTTCCCAACTACACAAGGAGCAAAAATTCTCCTGAATTTTTTTGTATGTTTTTAGGAGCTTTCTACTCAAACTATGGCACTGTAAAACCAACCCTAGCAGCCTACTGGCTGGAAAATCAACTCTTGGAAAGTCTTGGCAAACAGTATTAAATAAGGTAGGTAAATCTTTGAACACTGAAAGATTTACATTATCAGCTCTGTCTGGAAAACTTCCTTCTCCAGTACAGCCCTAAGTACATCCTGACATTCATGCAAACAAATAAGTGTCCTATTAAAAACTGATGCAGGGAGACATGCTTCTTTTAATAGCAATGAGGTTAGAGAACACATCTTGATAACACACTTAAAAATCACAGGGAAGTGCTGCAATAATCTTTTGGGGGACACACACTTCCCCTTGATCATTTCTACACTGTGGGCCAGATGCTCATCTGGGGTAATTTAGTGTAGTGCCAATGACTTCAGTGGAGCTGATTTACACTAGGTGACAGTTCGGTCCTATGTCTGAAATGTTCTGTGATTCAGCTAATAGTGTTCAACCTGGGTTTATTTTTATCTGGCTCCAGCCCTGTGCTGGTCCACATTTTTCTGACACTTGGGTGTTATATTTACCCTTCTCTTCAGCCTCTCTCTCTCCTTCAGTGTCAGAGTGTCAGCCTTGGCAATCACAGGGACAATGTTGACTTTTCCATGAAGAGCTTTCATGAACTCTACATCTAAAGGCTTCAGCCTACAAGAAGGAAAAAAATGCAACAAAAACAAATTAAACCTAAGGACTATTAAACATACATATTAAGTGGCAAGTATCAGGATTATTGCACTTGTACTAACAATATATAAGTAGCCCTTAATTCAAGGTATCTATGTAAACAATCTGTCTTGTAACTTTAAATGACTTGGCGCACTTATCTATTGAGCTGCTCATGTAAGGGTTGAATTGTAATTAAGTTTCCATCTCAATAATATGCATATTACCAGCTTTTGTGTTTCTGAGAATATTTACTCCTCCGTATTAAATTCCTACCGGAATAAGACAAAGCAGAAGGAGGTCATTAAACCCAAAGCCTGTTTTAATTGAGTTGGCTAACTGACAACTTGGGAAGTAACTCCATTAACATGAAGGTTAGTCTCCAAGACAGGGAAGTTACCAAATGCATGCTAAGGATAAAACACCCTAAAATATAAGTATTTATTTTCTTACCCATGCCCAAAGGGTGATATGAAGTAAAAACAGCAGTGGACTCTGTTGTCTATAATGTGGCGCCTGTTCAGACCACTCTCGTCGTGAAGGTATCTTTCAAACTGATTGTCAATATAATGGATGATTGTTTTGAAGCTGTGGTAGGAAGAAACAGAGGCTTCTTATACAGGCTCTATGTTTTTGGTTTTTAATAATTTGTGACAGCGAAGGGAGGAGCAAAGAAGGAATGTGTGCTCTGATTAACCCTTCTGAATAGAAGGATTCAGTTTCCTAATAAGAAAAGGAGGACTTGTGGCACCTTAGAGACTAACCAATTTATTTGAGCATAAGCTTTCGTGAGCTACAGCTCACTTCATCGGATGCATGTAGCTCACGAAAGCTTATGCTCAAATAAACTGGTTAGTCTCTAAGGTGCCACAAGTACTCCTTTTCTTTTTGCGAATACAGACTAACACGGCTGCTATTCTGAAAAAAGTTTCCTAATACTGTCTCTTGTGGAGCACTTGGACGATGAATTTTAAGAACTGTTCAGTGTGTGTGATACACAACAGCCTGCCCCCTAACTACTTATCTCTGGAGCAACTTTAAATTCACTTCTGTTGGGTGAAAAGGTTAACGGCAAGTTCAGAGACAAACTCAATGGTGAGACAAGACAAAGACAGGAACATAGGGTGGGTTTTTTTGTTTGTTTGTTTTAAGCCTGCTGACAAATGGCATAGCCAGGATATCCTCTTGATTAGCAGTTTGACAACCCTGACCTTAGAATCAGGTTTCTATAGTTACCTATAAAAATTCTGGTATTTTAGTCTGCTTGAATTCAGTCTGAATATATTTGAAAGACATGTGCTCAAACATCATGTGATTTATTAAGCTAATTTTTGCCACCATCCTTATGTTGGCAAATTCATACTTATCTCAAGGCAATTTAAAATATGCATTGGAAGAAAGTAATGGAATGTCAACCTACGTCTGATATGTTAACTGATACCACAAACAGTGGGTGAAAAATAAAATTATGGCTTTTTTTAAAAAAAAATGTATGTACTACCAAGCAGATTTATTGTTTTTGAACACCCCAATGTGTACTAGATGCCCCACAAAAAATTTAAAAAAAAAAAAAAAAGACACATTCCTTGCCCTTAAGTGTTAACAATTTAAATAAGTTTGGTGTGACAGCAACAAACAATGAAGAGAGGGGAGAGAGGCAAGGGAGCCCAGAGGATACAAACATAAGATTAAGCAGATACTTTGTGTCATGTGTACAATTTACCATTCACTTTTTCCCCACTTAGATTAACTTTAAATGTGATTTTTCTGTTGTTGAAGGGGGAGTGGAGGTGGGGTTTGAGGAGTTAGAAAGGAAGACAACAGTGAGAAAGCAGGGAGAGACAAAGGGAGGGAGAAGTTAAGTATAAGGAGAATGAAGGTGGACAGCAAGTTGGCGGAGGGCAAAAGAGTGGGGGTTAGACAATCATTGCCTGTTGCAAATGTAGACTGTAACAGGGAGGTTTTCTTGCTTTCAACCCTAAGGATCCTGAGCATCTGATCAGACTGAAGGCACAGAATCTATGGTGAGGTATAGCCCTTGTACACAGCCCTCTTAGCCCATTCCACCTCTTGGAAGGACATTTTGCTACCATTGGCAAATCTGTTATAGCTGTGCAAGTGTTGGTACAAAGGGATTCTAACTTCATTCAGGTCATCCAGAAGAATAGCCCCAGGGCATATCCCCTTTCACTGTCTGCCTTACCCTCATATAGAGCTTCAACTCTGACTTAGGAGAAAGAGGGACAGAATGACACTGTCAAGATGGTGCTGTCCTCAACTATCACCCAAACATTTTTATTCCCTTTTGCTCACAGAAGCAGAAAAGATTATCTCGGTCTACATGTCTTAGCTATAACAAACAAGCATAAGGGATATAATTAGGGATGTAAAAGGTTAACTGGTAAGCAACAGTCTTATCCATTAACCCACCTTAACCCTTAACTCCGGGCTGGAGTGGGCCCAGCTGGAGCAGTCCCAGTCCCATCAGCCTCAGCCGCACCGGCCAGTGGGATCAACCCCAACCACTTAATCAATTAACCATTTAAATGATATATTTGTAATTGTTTAAATGGTTAAATTTTTAAACGGTATTTACGTCCCAGGATAGAATTAACATCCACAGAAAAAGTTTACTGAATTGTTGGAGAATGACATCTAACCTTAAGGCTGAAAATATCATTATAACAACCTAAAACATGATATGAGGGACTGGAAGTAACCAGGGCCAAGACAGACTTCTCATTGAGAGCATTCTCCCCCACACCAGCTCAGTCACGTTTTTATACACACAGAAATAGAATTAGCAGCAAGTTTTAAGCTTTTTGATTTACTGGTTAACTCTCATACATATCTGTTTACCTGGCATTTGATGGGCATTTCTTGAATGTCTTATTATTTATGTTACTGTAAAACCTAGGTTACAATAGGAGTTTCAGGTTTGTATTGAAATGCAAGCAGAAGAGACGCCTCCAATATACTGTGGTATGCCTTCAAAACTGAAACTACAGTGACCTGGAAATACATGGAAGATGTAGGCGTCTCCTTTCTTGCACAATCCACAGAGAACCCATCTGTAAACTGATACCTTCTTTAGGTCAGTCATATTAGTAACAGAATTAACATGCATATTTCTATTGTCTCTCTCATTTGTACTTCACTGGTTATATATTTTGTTGTAGGGAAAGAACGAACGAACGAAAGAACAGAATCATAGAATATCAGGGTTGTAAGGCACCTCAGGAGGTCATCTAGCCCAATCCCCTGCTCAAAGCAGGACCAATCCCCAACTAAATCATCCCAGCCAGGGCTTTGTCAAGCCTGACCTTAAAAGAGCAGAGGAGTGTCTTAAAAAATTACTTTTGTGAAACTTCAGTATTTTCTTGCTAAAACTCATTTTTAAATTCTAGCATTTGTAGTACCCAGACATGTTGAAAGAGGACAATACATTTTATGTTGCTGTTGATCTTTTAAACAAAACTCCCTTTAGCTGGTGAAAGATAATGAGATTGAAGAGACATGAATATTAGAACAGAAACCAAGTACAGTATAAACAATGGGAAAACACCCCTGGTTACAAGTGTCTCTGGCAATGTAATTCATTTACGTGCAGTTTTATAGTCCTAACTGCTGTAATTTTTCCTATAAACGTGGCATTAGTGTATGGCACCTTCTGATTTCCGGGAAACACCTGGCTTTGCACCACTATGATATCATTTTACTTAGAAGACAGCATATCCTGTACTATGTACCATAACCGCAAACAACGAAATTATTACATTAAAGAGTTCATTCGGGAAAAATGAAAAATAAACCTGAGCTGCCAAAAACTACAAATTCAGCCTCACAAAAGCCAGGAACAACAGAACTGATAACTATCAGCAAACCAGTAAGCTCTACTGAAAAGTGACCTATCACATTGGGACAAAGATGAAACAAAGAAAATATAGTGAATACCTGTATCTAACAAGTGAGTTGGGTTGCTGTATTGTTGTCAGCAGCCCCTTTGATGACTGTCTAGTCAAAGCCAGGACTGAGGGAGACTGCATGCAGTGCAATAAGCTGCAAAGGCTGCATTTAGTTATGTTTAGGAACTAGAGCACCCTTGTCTTGTCAGGATTCTGAAACTGCCATAAAGAATCCTCCGTCATACTTCAGATTAAGGATATATTTATAAATTACACACAAAAAACAATGTTAAGAGTCTTAAGGTTCCAAAGTGAAGCACTCAAAAGTTAGGAAGTGCCAGAATTAAGACTGTCTACAACCTTCATTCACTCCCCTAGAGCATATGCATTATCACAGTTTTTTCCCACCAGGGGCCTACTGCATTGAGTGCACAGGATGGATTGTGCTCACTGAATGCACATCTGTTCAGTAGTTTGTTTTATCCTCATTTGTGTGTGCATATATCATTAAAGTTCATATAAATTAAACCAGAATGTGATCAAAGACTATCAATGAATTTGTACAACAGTTAGATTAAGGTTCCACAGGTGTTAATCCTGGCCCTTCCTAACTTTTGAGAGCTTGACTTTCCAATCTTAATGTTCTTCCAACAAAGTTTTTTGTATGTACCTCCCAAGGTTTCTAAAATAGCAAACTAAAGAAAATACACTCCATCATATGATCACATGGGTCATCACCAGAGTTGGAGCTTTTAGATCCACAGCACAGACCTCTGCCACTTGAGCTAATGGAGTAACTAGCAGCAGTAGTAGTAGAGTGGCATCCTCTGTGTAGACCAGTAACTAGATGAAGGTGAGATATATGCTTTGCCAGAGGGCTTCACAGACATTTGATGACACCAGAATCAGAAATCTTGGGTTCCACCCCAGGTTCTGGAGGAAAGTGATCTCTAGTAGTTGCAAACCCTTATACTCTGTAACCCCCAAGCCTGACCACCTCTGTCTTGTCCTCTCCAACCTGTGCAAATCCAGTCCCAGTCTTGTCTCTTCCCCTCCTCCAGCTCCTCAACCCAACATTATTTCCCTTCTCTTCCCCAACACACTTAATATCTGGCTCCCAGTCCAAGACCCAGTCTTCTCCCGGACTCTGTCTTACAACACCCATCTCCCTCCCCAGATTGCGATTTTTCAAAGGCTTGTAACTTCTAATTTGGGCAATTTTTCCCACAGAAACAACAAAAGGCAACCCCCCTTGCTAAATTTCAAGCCCCTGCTCAAAAGTATGGAGGACACTATGGATTCACAACAAAAATAATTATTACAGCTGTTTTTTTGTTTTTTTTAACATGGGCAAAACAATGTATTTTTTCCTAATCTGGCTCTCGGAAAGGGATGAACCCTTTTTGCTGAAACTTTCCAAAGCCTTCAACCTAAGTCATACACCTGGAATGAAAAATCTCAGCCTGAAAGGTTACAATTCGGCAAAGTTATAAGCAACTGAAAACAGGGACTTACAATAGGAAGTGTCAGGCAACCTTAAGTATAGGTGGTGCTACCAACTTCGCCTACAATAGTTTACAAAGTGACAATAGATGTCAAAAGCATGAATAGCATGCATTATAGATGTTAAAAGGACTTTAGTCGAAGGTGCTACACATGGTTATAAATCAACTTTATAAGCACCAATTGGACTAAATCTGTAACAATTAGTCATTTATTAAAACATTAACGTTTTATAAATGTAGCCTTTGTATAAAGTGTCACCAAATCCTCTTCATATTCCTTACAAAAATCCCATATGTCCTCTATGATGAGGGATGCTACATGTTTCCTCCACATCTCCCATGCACTTTGGCATAGCAAATCTGCTGTGCATTCCTGACCTTCCATCGCTAAGACCCATGTTATCATCCAGATATGCCTCAATCAAGCCACTGGTAGCAGCAGCAGCCACAACAATGCCACACTCCAGAACCAGAATGGTCATTCACATCCAACTACAGGGTTACATTAGACTAAAAGAATGCCACCCTACATGAGATCCAATCTCCTCTTACAGCTGTTTAAAAATGCTTTGCAAACAACACTAACATGCACATTTCAGAAATAAATTTATAGAAGTGGGAGAATATCTATTTTCTTATTCATTTCCCCCACCTCCTAGGGCTGCCCTTTCCTGTCCACAGGCTGCTACTGACTACCTCCTCCCAACTCCCACTAATTGTCATTGTTCCTCCTAGGATGGGAAACACATATAACATGTCCCAGTCTTGCTCTTTGAAATACAAACTCTTGAATTTGTCCCTTCAGTGAATCCAAGGGCAGAAAGCAGAGGCAGTTGGGTGGGATACCTAGTCAAGAAGATGCAGTGTATTGCTAGAATGTTAATATTACCCATGTGGCAGAAATCTCACGCTACTTTGCTGACTTTCATTGCATCTCATACAACCATTCAATACTAGCTGCCCTAGTGAAGACTTTCTGAAAAGGCCAAAGGACATCCTGTGTGCTCTGACTACCATTCCTTCTGTCACAATGAAACAAGTTTTAATGGCCAAAGTGGTTGGTGAGCTATTTCTACAAAGGATACTGTTTCCTTGTGTGTGTGCACAACCATTTATAAAGATTCTGTACTTAGAATCATAGAATATCAGGGTTGGAAGGGACCTCAGGAGGTCATCTAGTCCAACCCCCTACTCAAAGCAGGACCAATCCCCAACTAAATCATCCCAGACAGGGCTTTGTCAAGCCTGACCTTAAAAATCTCTAAGGAAGGAGATTTCACCACCTCCTTAGGTAACCGATTCCAGTGCTTCACCACCCTCCTAGTGGAAAAGGTTTTCCTAATATCCAACCTAAACCTCCCCCACTGCAACTTGAAACCATTACTCCTTGTTCTGTTATCTGCTACCACTGAGAACAGTCTAGATCCATCCTCTTTGGAACCCCCTTTCAGGTAGTTGAAAGCAGTTATCAAATCCCCCCTCATTCTTCTCTTCTGCAGTCTAAATAATCCCAGTACCCTCAGCCTCTCCTCATAAATCATGTGCTCCAGCCCCCTAATCATTTTTGTTGCCCTCTGCTGGACACTCTCCAATTTTTCCACATCCTTCTTGCATGTGGGACCCAAAACTGGACACAGTACTCCAGATGAGGCCTCACCAATGCCGAATAGAGGGGAATGATCACGTCCCTTGATCTGCTGGCAATGCTCCTACTTAAACAGCCCAAAATGCCGTTAGCCTTCTTGGCAACAAGGGCACACTGTTGACACATATCCAGCTTCTCATCCACTGTAACCCCTAGGTCCTTTTCTGCAGAACTGCTGCCTTGCCACTCGCTCCCTAGATAGGACAAGACAGATTTTTAAAAATTTACTATGGAGGGATGGGGGACAGGGAAAAAAATTAGACATGAGAATTCACTGTGTACATCTTCCAAAAGATACACAAGTGCTATTTTGCAGGAAAATTGTTTCTATCATATACTCTGAAGTCACTGCTTGTGTTCTGAGAATTTACACTGGAAACCTAGTACAGAATTTTATACTAAGTTATTCAGATGTGTCTGACTCCCCATGGAACTAGCTTGCTTAAAAAGCCTGCACTGAGAAAAGGAGGGGCGGGGGAGAATCTGAACATGTAGGTCTCCAAGAAACATCTTAATTGAATAAACAAGGGCATTAGAACACAATCAACAGGAAGGTCTCATTGTAACACAATACACTGGCTTAACAGCTCTTAATTCCAGCGAAAGGAAGCTCAACTCAACATTACTGACAATGAGCAAGACTGCACTGCAGTCCAAAAAGATATTTTACAGTTATTCAGAAGTTTCTGTTTTAATTAGTTTAACAACATAGACTGAGGACAAGGAAGCTGAAGATACAATTACCGCTACCACCACACTTTTGACCCTTCATCCAGGGAATTTCAAGCACGTGTAAGAGACATGGTAAAAGAAGCTAATCACTCCCATTTCAGAGTGGTCTTCTTGCAAAGCACTCCATAGACAGGAAAAAATAAACCCGTTTGCCAACAATATTCTTCACCATTATCTCAAATTTTGTCCGATGTACACCACAAGATTTTGAAATGTGGTGTTTGTTAATTGTAGTTATATCAGCTGTTTATCCCCTGCACAAAAGCTTGATTTTATGACTATTTATTTCCAGTGGCATAATATGTAAATAAGTCATCTGCTTATTTAAGGTTTCTTTTCTCTGTTTAGTGCTGCTTCCTTACAATAAAAACAAATAGCTGAGAGAAATGAATTTTACCAGGGATTCTTAGCCTCCAGTTGTATAGGATGTATAAATAATCGAGAGTCCCCAGTTGGCACGCCGCTCACCAGTGCCAGTATATTGCATTTTCATTTAAAATCCAGCTACCACAGGGGTAGTCTTCCTTCTTTAAAAATAGGATGGAGCTATCCTTCCTTTCTTAATCAAAATGCGTAAGTAGCGCCCTACCAAATTCACAGCCATAAAAAAATGCATCACGGATGTGAAATCCAGTCTCCCCACATAAAATCTGGTCTTGTGTGTGCTTTTACGTTATACTATACAGATTTCACGGGGGAGACCAGCATTTCTCAAATTGGGGGTCCCGACCCAAAAGGGAGTTGAAGGAGGGGGTCACAAGGGTATTTTAGGGGGTTGAAATATTGCCACCCTTACTTCAGCTGCCCAGCTCTGAAGGCAGCACAGGAGAGTGGTGGCTGGTGGCTTGAAGCCCAGCTATGAAGGCAGAACTTCCACCACCTGCAGTGCAGAAGTAAGGATGGCATAGTACGGTATTGCCTCCCTTACTTCTGTGCTGCTGCAGCTGCAGAAGTAAGGGTAGCAGTACCGCAACCCCCACTACAATAACCTTGCGACCCCTCCCACAATTCCTTTTTGGGTCAGAATCCCTACAATTACAACACAGCGAAATTTCAGATTTAAATAGCTGAAATCATGAAATTTACAATTTTTAAAATCCTATGGTCATGAAATTGAACAAAATGGACCGTGAATTTTGTAGGATCCTATGCATAAGTCTAAATTAGCAAGCTGTACAGAAAGACTTCCATCACTACAAAATGACTGTATTTATATCCTAGAGATTAATTTGACTGTATAATTCCAACCAACTTCATTTGGAGTCACATCAGGGAAGAATTTGGTCCATAATTCAGAGATTTTTTTTAATCTATTATGGGATGTTTTTGCAATGGGGAGGCAGGAAATAAAGGACAAATATTCTACTCAAACTTGATTTATACTTGAATCCGGTGCTATTGAAGTTATTTGGGTAAATAAGAATCTAAAACTAAGCTAAATGCTGATTAACTAAACTAGTTTCAACCACATGGCTACAGCTCCCTTCTAGCACCTCTCTCAATGTAGGGAGCCCTTGACCCTCCTTCTACAACCCCCCCACATTTGTCACCTTTCCCCTGTCCCACCATTCCCACACTTCAGATTCTATATTTGCCAAACATCAGAGAAACTATTTGGAAGAAGATTCCTATGAAAAAGAACAAAGTATGAGAAATTTACGGACTATTTTTATAAGTGTTTTCTTTCCAAATAAATATGGACGGAGTAGGAAGACAATCTCTACTGTGATCCCTAGATAACAATATATTGCTATTAAAAAAAAACAACAATGAAGTGGTTGCTTCCCTTTGCATGTCACAAAATACAGGAATAATACACACTGTTCTCCAAAGACCACTCCCATCCACTGAATCACCAAGACACATATAAAAAGGAGAGAACAAAACACTAGGATTAACATATACATATAACACCATAAGCAGAGATGGATTTAAAGATTCATCCCGGTGGCTAAAACAGACATACCAGTCCTGGCTGTTAATGGCATCGCCATATCCTGGTGTATCAACTACTGTTAAACGGAGTTTCACCCCTCGCTCCTCAATCTCTACTGTAGAAGCTTCGATTTGGACTGTTCTCTCTATTTTCTCTATAATAAAATAATGTTTTAAACATTAGTATTTCTCTTGTTCAACCCCACAGATGCCCATGTACCAGATTTATTTAAAGTGTATTGTAACCAGTTACACCTCCACCGCTATGTAATGCAGAATCCTTCAGAAAAACATGCCAAATAAACTAATAGAAGTGCAACTACAATCTATGATTAACTGAAATACCCAGAACATAATGAGTGGAGAAACAGTGGTATGCCACATGTAATTATGCTGTGATGATCATTTTTTAACGTTTTATTTTTATAACTTTAAGAAGTGTGCTAGGTTCTTTACAGACAGGGAGTTCTTTGTCCTAAGGTGTTTATAATCTAGATTTTAGACATGACCACTGCAAGGTAACAATCAGCTAGAGGAAGTGGGGATTACAGTAAAATCACATCGTCAGTTTAGGCATATAGACATCTTATGGAGTTTGGGGGTTTGGTTATACTCGTAGTAACAGCAGAAGTGAGTTTGTAGGAGGGAGACATCAAACCTTAAATTACGAGAACAGAGTGGCTTAACCAACAGTGATTCGGAGTGCTGTTCCATGCATCAATGGCATGGAAGCAAAACGAAGTGGGCTTCATGGCTGAAGTCATTGTCAGAATGGAGGAATAATGGTGGGGAGGATGTGAAAGGAAACAAGGTTGGAGGTGTGTGCTTGGACTGAATGATGTAGGGCCTTAAATAAGAACACAGTCAAATTTACCTGCAGCTCCAGGAATGTAACGTTCTGGATAAAGATCAGTCAGGAATAAACTGTTAATTAAGGTGGATTTTCCCAAACCAGATTCTCCTGCAAACAAGATCATTTCAAGTAATTAAATACCTTCATCTTCCTTATCAGCCTCCCTGTAACCCCTACAAGCCTATGTAGTGGAGTAAAAATAATTTGTTCAGCCAGGGTCCACCCTATCTTTTAAGATAAAAAGATCAGAGACTCAGCTAAGCAATGCTAAAGAAAAAAGAAAAAAGAAAAAACAAATCTTTGGTATTTGCTTACATATACGAACGCATGAAAATTCTAAATGTACTCTATTAGATTTAACAGTGCAAGCAAAAATGTCACAACTGCAATGATCACATATATAAAAATACCCCCTTTACATCACAGCACTTCCAAGTCTTGAATCAAAACAGTGGCAAAGTCTTCAAACCTTTTCTCTTTTACTTATGAAATCAGAAGCCATGACATTCGAATTCACGTTTTTGTAAGTTTTGAGGTTTTCTTAAGCTAGAGATGCAAATCAGCTTTATTTTTTAAAACCGCTGTAGCACTTCAATGTAGACACAACATTTCGCTGATGGGAGTGGTTCTCCCATCAGCGTAGATAATCTGTCTCCTAAAGAGGTGGTAACTGGTCGATGTAAGAATTCTTTCATCATCCTAGTACTGTCTACACTGAGGATTAGGTTGGCTTAACTACACCACTCAGGGAAGGAAACAGGATTTTTCAACCCTTGAGCCATGTAGCTAAGTCAACCTAACTTTTTAGTGTAGACCAGGCCCAGGTTAAGCACAACTGGCAACCAAGTTTAGCATCCTTGCATTCAGACTATATTTATTCTACATAGCAAGAACTAAAGAAAGCCACTGAGAATCTTTTAATCTTCACTTGGAAAGTTTTATAATTCTAAAAGTTTACGATCACTTTAATTTACCTGAAACTCCCTAAAACTGGCATGTGGAGTTTGCAAGTTCATCTTTGCTACATAAATTGTTTCAGGAAGCTAAAGTGATCTGTAATGGTCATGTATATTATATACCAATAAACATTTAACATTTAAGAAAAAGAAAACCCTAACATAAGCTGTCTACGCTTCAGTTGATGTTGCTAACCTAGTTTTAGATGAGCAAATCTTGTATTTGTCATCAAGAACTACAAGACATAAGAAGTTCTACAGTGATCAACAACCACAAGTAGGAGACAACTGCTGAAACTAATTTATTGTATAATCTTTGGTCAATGCTACAGCTGTCAGCACACAGGCTGTTTTAAGACGTTACATATGGTACTTCGTGATAAAGATGCGATTTCCTTTCTCCTACTAATTTCTCAATAATATGTAATATTAAGGCAAGTATCTCAAAAAGCTTCTTAACAAAAGGAGAGTAATTTGGGTTTTATAAAAGCAATTGTAGGGTTTTTGCTTAACTAAAAGGTGAAAATACCAATATAACTCAACAAGCCACTTTTAAATTACTTTGCACTTAAAAGTTCCTTCCACTTAGACAACACCAATTTCATATGGGGAAATTTAATCAGAGACATTACCCTTAACGTCACACAGTGAGTCAGGGCGGAAGCAAGAGAAGAGCTAGGAATAGAATCCCCATTTCAACGGCGAGACATCACTGTGCACGCACATCCCCATTTTCAGATGGGGAAACGGGTCAAAGACCGGTTAAGTGACTACCACTAACGTCAAACAATGAGTTGGGGGTAGAAACACTAGAAGAGGCAGGAACAGAAACCTGAATCCTCGGCGCTGAGCCATGCTCTAACCACTACAGCATGCTCCCTCCCAAACAACTTCACAAAATAGGCAGAATTTAATTTGACAGCATACACTAGTTAAAGTCTTTGTTCTTCAGTACACCAAATACAGTAGTTAATTAAGAACAGGTGCATACTTAGGGCTTGTCTAAATGAACAGTTAGTGCGCAGCAAGTTGGGGTATAAATCTACCCCCCACACTACCTTGCCAGATGCTAAGTGTCAGTGCAGACCCTGCTGACTGGTTCTGGCAGTTCCTTAGCATGCTTTGATCTACCCCGCTTTGAAACAGGAGTAAATCAAAGCACACCAAGAAACTGTTAGTACGTGTCAGCAGGGTCAACATGGCTACCTAGAGTGAGTGGCTAGCTTTATTGTGAGGTAGATTTACACCTCAGCTTTCAGCAAACTAGATGTTGCTGTAGACAAGCCCCTGATGTGCAAGACAATATATTTTAACACTCAAGCAATTGAAGAAAACCACCTACCAACCACCATTAGAGTGAATTCAAAGCCCTTCTTTACAGACTTCCTGTGGACCTGGTTGGGCAGATTAGCAAATCCCACATAGCCTGCTGAGTCAGAAAACTGGAAAGAAAAACAAAATTGAATACAAGTAAAAAAATACAAATAAACTGCACAAAGAAAGATAGAGAATCAACCAGTTACCTGGCAGCGTAGCAAGACAGCCCTTGGAACAACCACTCCCAACCCTTCCTTCCCCAAGAAGTCTTTCAGAGAAGTAAAGATTCCATAGGTGCTGCGGTACATACTTGAGCAAAAGGCTCTTCCTGGACAACATTGACCGTATGCCCGCAAGAAAACACTGCCATTAACATGAGACCATAAGAAGCAACAGGTAGCCCTGTTTGTGACTGTAAATGGACTTGCCTGCCCTCAGGGACCCCCTGCTGGCCAAGCATGGCTCTGCTAAGGCCTGCTTCACTATCCCCTTCACTTCAGACCCCTTTAAAAACCCACAGTACCCAGATATTCAAAACATTCCCTTTCTGGAGTCCAGTGTATTAGGTCCTGAACAAAGTCAATCAAAATAGACCTCCAATCTACAAAATCTTCATCCCAGTTTGAGCTGGGCCCAGACCCTTCTTCTGAAGGGTCAGTCCTCCTTTGAAGTTAATTTCTTTCACCTCAGTCCCAAACTGGGCACAGCCCTTCCTACCTGAGGATCTGTCTTCCTGATTTCCCAGCACCTCTTGCCTGGAGGTTTTGTTTTCTCAGAAGGCGGAGGGCCTATGGACTCAGGGCCCTTCAAGGGCCTTCTAATTCCCCACAATGCCTACAAGCATCTGCCAAACCCACCAGCAGCTGTCTCGCCCTGTATAAGGCTCAAGCACCTGCCCTTAAGCCCAATTTCACAGCAGGCAATCAGCCCAAGTACATTGGACTCTGCTCCTCTTTTTTTTTTTTTTTTGCAGGGGCAGTCCCCATGTGGCAATGACAGAGTTAAAGGTGACTCTTGCATTGAGGTATGTTAAAAAGTTAATGAGAGATTTAAATCATAAGCAATCTTAAAATCACTGACATTTACAAATTGAAAAGTTATTAGAAATAGGCTCTCCTGATATAGGCTAAATATAGTGAATTTCAGCACCTAAGAATGCCTGTGTACACATGCAGAGGAAAAACATTTCTGTAAATATCTGTAGAAACACAAGCACACTCGGTAGTAATGCACAGAGTACTGAGTTTATCATCACCTCCCAAGATGCAACTACAGTCACATAAGTGAACAAGTTAGTAATACAGCTGAACATAAAGCTCCAAAGTTCACAGTGCTAAATCTTTGACACAAAAGGAAGATACAGAAATGTACCTGAAAAAGTATCTGATAGATTTGGGCCATAAAAATAACAGTCTACTTCATTCTGTTATGAACTGACCCAATATCTATTTTAGGCCTAAACAAGACTTGCAGCCACTTGAATTCTGGGCTCTCTGAGCTTATTGATAGCAAACAACATTTATTCAAGACAGACACAGGAGTTTAACATGAAAGATAGACTTTTAATAAAATGATATACCGCAAATACTCCTGAACTAAAATCACTCACCAAAGGGCAGTTATTTTACTTGCAAACAAGCCTTTTACAACTCACCCAGATGGGAAAAATCTTAAATTGTAACTTATACCCAATTAAGAATTTTGCATGAAGTACAGACATCAATCCCTGTACATAAATACAAGAATACCAGATAAAGGAAGACTGGCTAACCTATTGAAACTATATTACTAGGATTACATACAAATTTGTTTTTCAGTAAATTTAAGAAATATATTTGAGCTAATAAATTTAGTTGGAATGTTTAACTACTTCAGTGAAAACATGAGTATTTTCAAAGGTTCAAAAGAATTATATACCACATTTGTATTATGCAGGCTTCTCTTTACCTTTACTTTTTCACCTGACTGAGACATGTTCCGTCACTGCAAGATTCAGAACCTAGAAAACAAGACCTTTGTTAGCAGTACTATAGATTAGATTCATCACAAGTTTAAGCACATGACCAAGAATGGTTACCTATCACATATTTATTATAATATGCCAAAGGAAAATTAACATGGTTTTCCTCAACATATAGGGAGCAGTCTAGTAATGAATTATTCTGTATATGATTCTGTAGATTTGGTCACTTAGTAGCTGCAATAAGGATAATACAGTTTACCAAATGAAGCTATTCAAATAACGGGGTTAAAATCATCACAAAACAAAATCCTTCACTTTAAATGTTATGAATAAGCAATTGTAAATTAAGATTTGAACACACGAAATTTTTTAAATCTAGTTAATTAGATCTCTGTATCCTTACATTACTTTTGCTTCTTTAAGCAGGGGACAGATGCATCTTACTGAATCTGAGGACGTACAGTGCCAGTACAGTACAGACGTAATTTTTAGTTTGTTTTGGTTCAACAGTTTTCTAATAATGCCCTGACACTCCCATACACTTTCCCTCCTTACCCCGCCATGAATCATTTCCTCCCCTTTTTCTTCTCACAGCTGAAAAATGCCTTCCTCACCTCACAGGAGTAATTTACATATAGCCAAATGGATTTTAGTGAATTTTCATTACAAAATTCCCAAACTTCTCATCTGAAAGCGCACAGAAGTTTCTCCAGAAAACCAAAATACCCACAGACTCTGAGGGTGACAGAAGTGACTGAAAATAGTATTCTAAACGTAAATGTCATCTCTAAACACTAACACCACACTGAATGTGAGAGAAGCCTGGAATTTGGTTAATACCCACTGGAAATGAAAATTCACCACAATGTTAATGTGTATGTCAAAAGTATCTGCATTTCAACACCAGCTAGCTATCTGGAAGAGCCCTCTCTTTCAGTGCCCTCACACATCTCCACATTTGAAAAATACTAGCTGTGTTATACAGACTAACGGTCCATTTTATTCAGAACAGCTACATAACACTGAAAGGAAATGGAGGGGGGAAGGAATACTTCACAGCTTGACTTGTTGACAACACAGCTCTTGGCTGAGAAAGGGGGGAAGTGACCTATGCAGACACCTGTGCACTCAGAAAACAGATGCTTCCCTAATGCTTAGTAGTAGCTACTCTAGCCAGCAGGATGTGGCACAACTTTAGATGCAACTGCTCAGCCAAATCCTAATATAAAACCTTGGTCACTTAGCTCTGCAAATACAAGTTAACAGTAATTGCAACTTGGAGTTTAGAGGAAAATGTATTCACAGCCGATGTCGTTTTTAGTTTGTCCAGAAGCAAAAGTTTCAAATTTCCTGCTGGCTGTATAGACTACAGCCAACCTGTAAGCAAGGTCAACTCAGCGTCTTCCCTCCTCCACCAACCTCCTTATGTATCCAGTTTGTTTGTCTGGCACAGCCATTGGTTAAGAAATATTAGTCTTGTTTCTATGACACTTCTGAGGGTCTCTAACTAGGCATCCCCACATTGTGATTCCCAAGTTGTTTTAAGTATGATTTTGTAGCAGTGGAGTTTGTTTTTATGACTCGACACACTAGGAGTTGGGTTTCCAGCCAGCCAATACTATGGATCCGCAAAGATGGCATTGATAAAGATTTCATTCCCTAGTCACAACTTAACCTACAGATGCAACTGCTTGCCCAAGTTTTGTTTCTATATTTGGAAATGTCTGTTGTCATCTTTCCCTTGAAACTAACAACGTACTTCATAATTAAAGTGCACTAGAACACTGCCACTGTTACAAGTGACATTTTAGTACAAGCCAAAATTACTAGTTTGGAAAACAGAGGAGCTAAAATTATTAAGCTCCCCTGCACGTGTACATCTGGCTCACAGAAACTAGCTTCTCACAGAACAAGGTTTACAATAAATAATAATTTTCCTGAAAAAGGGAACACATTGGTGTTTTTCTTTTTCTGCCTTTCCCCAGTCCTCTGAAATTTTAACTCTCTCAACAGGGAGCTGGATGTCTCCAGGGATTGGTAATAGGACAGTGAGCGTATTACCTCCTGATTTTCAGTTCAAACCCAACCTAACTTCATAGTGACTGAAAGGCTCAGGAAGAATGACTCTACAGTAGAGCCTCAGAGTTACGAACTGACCAGTCAACCACACACCTCATTTGGAACCAGAAGTACACAATCAGGCAGCAGCAGAGACAAGAAATAAACAACATACAGTACACTGCTGAGTTAAATGTAAACTACTAAAAAAAGGGAAGGTTTAAAAAAACACATTTGACAAGGCAAGGATACTGTTTCTGTACTTGTTTCATTTAAATTAAGATGATTAAAAGCAGCATTTTTCTTCTGCATAGTAAAGTTTCAAAGCTGTATTAAGTCAATGTTCAGTTGTAAACTTTTGAAGGAACCACCATAACGTTTTGTTCAAAGTTAGGAACAACCTCTACTCCCAAGGTATTCATAACTCTGAGGTTCTACTGTATCGGAATTGAGTTGGTGGTCTCAGTTCACTTCTTAGGGGCCAAACACGCATGTCTCAAAAGCCAGCCAAGTAGAAGTCTAAGCAGAGAAGTCTGGGTTGAATAGGAATGAAGATAGAACACGCTCTATTCCTTCACTCTTTGAAATGATCTCTCCAGATAATGACTGACACTGAGGCCTACTATACTCTACCTACTGCACATTAAAAACAATCTCTGGGGCTGTTGAATAGGCAAGCCCCTTTTACCCGCACTAAAATTCCCTTAATTACTTTTTAAGTTTTAATCTGGAGATACCCATTTCAGTCACTGCAGTTCATAAACAGTACATTGTATACTTCTGAGTGAATATTCCTATAGCTTACAATTTTTGTTCCCATTTATAATGAAGAAAATTCTTGTAATACACGATAAGCACAATTTCCCAAAAAAAGTGGTGCAGTTTTGAAGCAAAGCTACCTTAAAGCTATTCAAATTACTGATACGTTTGTACTTTCCATTAGATCCTATTATACAACTAATATTTGCATTGCACCCTACTCTGATCAAAAGCTCATAATATCCGAGTCTGTGAAAGAACAACTGCTGATCACATCTTAAGAGTTTGCTTAACAGTCTTGATAACACTAATATCTAGTCAGTTACTTTCTCTAGTATTTTGCTATACCTAGCATATGAAAGGAGGAATAATTAAACAAGTTCTATTCCTTATCACATGCACAATTCTTCAATAATAGTTTATAATTGTTTATATTATGCAACATAAGATAAACACTTTTGCAATGAAGAATGTTTCAGGAAGAATTTGGATTCCAGTTATAAACCAATGAATCAATGACTTTACAAAACTTATCAAACCCAAGTGATTTAAAAGAATCCCTTAATATGCCAACAAAATACCCAAAAGCAAACAACTTTATTAGTCACATGATACAAATTAACTTTAAAGGTCCCTAACATTCTATCCACATTGCCACTGAGGTATTGTCATTTAAAATACTATTTTACCATATTAAAAAAAAAAATCACTCCAGACATATTTCTAGGAAATTATTACTCTACGATGGTTAAAGTAATTTCAGCTTTTGACCTTGTGGATCATAACATTGCCTGAATGGTATGGTCATCTAGAAATTAATTCAATCCAATGACAATTAGCTGGACATCAATAGGCTTTCAGAAATATTATTGGATCCTTTGCCCCATTACTGCAAAGCAAAACTAAAAAGAAACCAGTTTAAAACTGTTTGAACATTAAGTTAATAGTAACGAAAACTAGAGAGAAGAATAGATTAGGAGAAAGTCTTTCACGTTTCTTTATAGCACCAAATCACAGTAGTACTGAAGCACTGTGTCAGAGTAGATTAGTAATAAAGATGGGACAGACTGTAGTAAATAATAATGACTAACAAACTACTATTATCTGCATGCACTCACCTGAGTCGCACAATAAAATATGACTAAAAGAAATCAGTTTGATCAGGTGGGAAACCGTGCCATGTATAGAAACACTACAGTATGAACTTTCACCAACACTTAGTAATAAAATTAGTGAAAACAATTTTAATTCAAAGCAAACATATCATATTATGGCAGAAGGCATTCAAAGACCCACCTCAAGTGTCAGAAGACAAGCAAAGCAACATGTACAAATGAAGGAAATTATAAAGATAAGTACACTTGAATTAATAAGACACATTAAGCAGTCTAACTCCTGCTTTTAAATTTTTTACCCTTCTAGCACAACAGAAATTGAATACAACTGAATTTCATTTACAAGGTTTCATTTTACAAAAGCAAGATGGACTTTTGAAAGTAATTTCCTCTGTGCATAGGTATATTGAGCTACATTACATAAATAAATGTATTTTCACTCAGCAAGTATGCTTTCTGAACTGCATGTTCTGTACTAATGCCTATTTCCGATCTCACAGGAATCCCATCTTAAACAGGTCTCTGTGCTAGAGTCCAAGGACTAGACAAATACCAATTTCAGTTACAGCCTGTGCTTCTGCAAACACAGACGCCACAAGCATGTCACCCCATCATCTTCTACCATGAAAAAAACCATCCAGTGAGGCAGAGAGGAAGGAAACCAGGTCATTTCCTTTGTTCCTTTCAGGATGTAAGACATAAACTGTTAGCAATAGGCAGTATGGGATTTTCCTAATGGTAACAAGAAGAAAAATGCTATGGAAAATGTACAAGGAAGTCTTCTATACAGGATTATAAATACTATTTTAAACAATTCTTGAGTGACAGCAATAACCAATTCTTTAAACAGATCCAGGAGACTGTGCAAGGATTCCTCTTTTCTGAAATCAATACTTAACAGCATATGTGATCCTTTGGTAAGTTAAGAAGGAACCACAGGAGAAGTGAAAACTGTGGTAGGGGTGTGTATGCTGGACTTGGTCTTATCAGCACTATGTGATCACATATGCTCCCAGTCTTCAAGAGTGTGGACCACCAGTAAGCCAACAAGAACATTTTAACTAAATACTGCAGAATGATTTCTTTGTTATCATAATGGCCTGTGACAAATGAAGTCCAATGCAACTACTCAAGCATGTCATAAGGAAGACTAACATAAAACTGTTTAGAATACCTCTTGCATACCAAGAAATATGGGAGTTTGGTGGAGAAGAGGATTACATTCTTCTCCAGACATACTCTTAAGATGGGTAGGGTGAGGGAATATCAAAGTACAGAGAAATTTTAATTCTAGGCCATTCCTAGTAAGGGGCGGCAACAGCTGCCTCCATATCAAAAGGCTGGCTATGCTGCTGATTCATTTAGAACGGAAATAGCTGTCACTGATTGAAGAATGTTATTTTACACGTCCATGGCTCAGAGTAATGCAGAAGTACACTGACTTCCTTCTCGTAGGAAACTAAGCAAGTCACTTCCACCAACCTAGAATGCAGGGATTTAACTGTTGTTTCCAAAAACAAACCTGCTACTGCTACAGCATTGGCAGACAGGCCAAGTCAAGATAAACCAATAGTTTAATACCTTGTATTCAGTGTTATCAACCTTTTTGATATAATTTTATGGCTTCTATTCTTTAACAGAGGAAATGCAATGTCCTTAATTTACTTTCTGTATTATCAAAAAAAAGAAAAGGCGTACTTGTGGCACCTTAGAGACTAACCAATTTATTTGAGCATAAGCTTTCCTGAGCTACAGCTCACTTCATCGGATGCATCGGTTTTATGCATCCGATGAAGTGAGCTGTAGTTCACGAAAGCTTATGCTCAAATAAATTGGTTAGTCTCTAAGGTGCCACAAGTACTCCTTTTCTTTTTGCAAATACAGACTAACAGGGCTGCTACTCTGAAACCTTTCTGTATTATAAAAAAGGCTTATGTACATACATACACCCATTTTAGATGCAGATCAGTTTAAATAAAAGTATCAATTACAGTACCTCTGAGATCTTGAACTACTGAAACATAAGGAAATAAGAAAAGATGGGCCAAATAGGATGAATAGATTTAAATACTCATTGATATAACTTATAAAAACAATCTATACATTCTGTAATTCAATATATAATGCTTCACTGTTGCTCTATTCCCTTATCTTTTGTACTTATCACCCTCATTACTTAAGAAATTTGTAATGTCAACAATTCTATTTACCTTTAATACAAATTTATTGACTACAAGGGTTTTTTGTCTTTAAATATTAGTGACTTGGAAAAGTGAATGAAGAAAGGTTTGATGTTTTTTGACTATTCAATTGATAGATACATCTTAGAAAGTGGATGTTTGCTCAGGAACCCCTCAACATTTTTCACCAAGTTATTTTCAGTTGGGAAATAAGTTTCCCTTCTCCCCCACACAATCTGCCTTACTTTACTTACACATAAATCACACCACACACTCCAGCATCGATGCAATTCTGGTGTTACATTACAAAACACTGGTGAAAAGTTGTCATGGGTTTGGCATCTTTCCACAGTACCACAGAAGTGCTTAGTTCTCTCTTCTCCTTTCTGCAGGTATGAATTCCATTGTATCACATAATGAAATATACCACACTCACAGTGTGAAGTTAAAGTTGAGCAGTTTTATGTCCAAGGACTATTTTTTAAAAATATTTTATTTCAATTAAGAACACTAAACTCACCTAAAAAATATTCTAAATTACAATCACATTGAATCAAAAAGCAGAAAGTTTAAAATTAGCAGAAAATTTAAATTTTAACAGAGAGTATATTGTTACTGTAGTATTTACATTGATTATGAATACCAGAAAACAGTGGCTTACACTAGAACAGAATGGGTCTGATCCTACCAATACTTACTAGCCATACCACTTATACAAGTATCCATTTCACTGAAGCCAACAATATCACTTGCAGTAATAAGTACTACACCTGATCGAAGGCATTTCCACTGCCAGGACCCATTTATTTATACGGTTAATATTCAACACTTTCTCCATGTGGTATTAAGACAAATAATTCCGTTATATTAAAAATGTAAAGCTCTGATTTTTAGAACAGCATGTATAAATAATGTATGAACAAATCTAAAGTTCTGACCCTACTCATTTTAAATCCAGCTTTATCTTCTCCTAATATTATTTGTACAGCACCAACAGTACTCTAGACGCTTTCTTGCCATCATTTCACCATACGGTCACTGAGAAATAAGTCTTATAGAGCTGGTTAGCTAACTCAAAGACATAATGTATATTAAGTCATTAATGTGTTTCCTTCCTAAGCAAGCAACTACTGGTAACATTTTCAAAGAGTTATTGTATTGCGAAAACATATCTTCAAACGGTCTTGTAGAAGTTTGATCATCCACTGTCAAAGAAAAATAATTTTGATGGAAAAAAAAATAATCATATTTTATTCACCATAAGTCATCATAATACAGGGCAGGTGAGCAGATACTGTGCATGGGCTGGTAAAGGTTAGTGACAATTCTGCAAGACAGCTTTAAAAGTGGTGGGGGGAAAAGGCAAAAGACTACATTATGTTGTTCTATGCAAGAGAATCTGCATCCACAAAAATAAAAATGTTCTGAAAAGGATTGCAAATATTAATGTAACTGCCATGATGCTGTTTAGATTCTCTCCTACATGCTGAGAAATAATTTAAGACCTATAAAATAACTTTAAAAGGCATGTGTCATCAGCTACCAAATCAAGTACTAAGTCTTATTGTCCAGCTGTGGGCTCTACATTTCAACTTCCACGTCCCCATTTTCCCTTGCTTCTAACCTCAGATTATGCTTGATACTGTAATTTTGAAAGCATTTTAGGAATGCCAAATGGATCTGGAACTTCTTGGCTCCATTCACACCCAGCACTTCTGATTAAACTATGCAGTGCAGAGCCCAACAAGCAACAGCCAGGCCTTAGTCCCCTTCTAAAAAGATCTACCCGTTCCTTGTTTGTTTGTTTTTTAAAGTATTTTGTGTATCTTGTAAAACAGTCTTCAATAAACAGACTACAAAAGAAGCCCTGCCATTTTCTGAGTTCCAGTCAGACACACTCCCTCCCCCTGGAGCCTCCAACGTGCTTTGGGCTTGTGACATTAAAAAGGCATCAGTGCTGCACACTTAAAAATTAAACCTTATTAAATCACACAGTTATCTTTAATTAAAATCACACAATTAGCGACCTAGACACGGCCCAAAACCCCAGAAAGCCTGGAGGGGCGCTGCGGGGAGCGGGAGCGGGAGCGAGAGAGAGAAAGAAAGAAAGAAAGAAAAGGCATGGCTACTGGAGAGGGGCTTTTACTCGCTTCAGGCTCTCACACCCGCCAGGGAGCCAGAGGAGGAAAGAGGGCCGGGCTGCCTGACACGGGCTCTTCTCGGGCAGCCCTGGACACCCCGCTCCGGGCAGGTACCCCCATTACAGACACCCCGCCCAGGCGCCGGAGCCAGGGCGCAGAGCGGCGCGGGGGGGCGGACAGAGGCGGCCCGCTGCAGAGCCAGCCCCACGCCAGTAGCAAGCGCCCCACAGGGGGGCTGCCCAGCGGCTACACGCGAAGGGGGGAGGGGAGGGCAGGGCCGGCCCGGGCGCACAGGGCTCCGGCCGCAGACACCCCCTTTCCCTCACGGCGGGGGGAGGCTCCGGCTGCAGAGACACCCCCGCGCCGACAGCGGGCTGCACTCGGCGCCCCGCTCTCCGCCCGGTGCTTACCTGGGCCCAACCCCCCGAGAGCCTTCGCCGCCTCCGCGCTCGCCCAGCTGCCAGGCCGCGCTCCGGACCGGAACCGCCCACTCCCTGCTCCTCCGGCATCCCACACGGCACCGCGGTGGCTCTCCTTCAGGCCTCGCGTCTCTATGGTTGTGCCGCTCACGCGGTGGGGAGGGGAGGGCGGTGTCAGGGACAGTGGAGAAGGAGGCTAGAGTGTCTCTCTCTCTCTCTCTCCTGCCGCCCGGAAAGCCGGCAGCCGGGGGCGGGGCCGAGCTGTGGGCCAGGCCGCTGGGCTCGGGGGCACGGCTGGCAGCGTGACGCACCATCCTGCGGCGCGAGGGCAGCGACATGACGTCGCCCCATGACATCCCCACTGTGATGGCCTCGTGGGAGGCGGGCTGCAAAGCCCCGGGTGGTTTTGGAGCCCACGCATACCCTCTGGGCGCCCATCACTAGGGCTGCTGCAAAAGATTTTTAAATTGCGCTTTTCTGTTATTTGTGTTACCCTGGCACCTAGGAGCTGGAGCCACAGAGCAGGGCCCCCGTTGTGCTAGGCGCTGTACAAACACAGAACAAAAAGATAATCCCTGCCCCAAAGAGTTTACAACCTTAGGCCCTGATTGCAACAAGTCAGCTCATGTCTGCATTTCTTCATGTGGCCGATGTAACTGTAGAGCAACAGCTATAATTTTATGTGCAGGTGGTAAAGCCGGATAATTGCATCTGGAGTAGCAGAGTGTATTGCTCCGATGCCTTTTTCGTATTTGTGAATTGGACATTGCGTTGTTATATGTTCCATGGTTTTCTGGGTGACCAGTGACAGACTGGAGAGTTTTTAATTTTCCATTTTTGCAGCAAGTATCCGTATCTGCCATGGTTTGTGCAGATGCAGTTGAGGGTTGTCCATGAGTGGAAGATGGCAGCCTTCACGTGGCCCACTCTGTTAAGTGAGAAATCACATCTAATACCCTCAACCCTGTGATCAAACATCGATCAGTGATCTCCAGTCTTCAGAGCAACAACTCAAGCCACCATAATGGCCCTCTTCAGGCCAGATAGGTTCTGGAACAAGGATCCTCCAACATAACCACTGAGGGACTTTCCCAGGCAAAGTACAAGTATCTTGCAAACATGTTGAAGACAATGACATCCTTATGCTCGAAGAAATCACATCTCTGATGACCAACAGGCTAGCTGCTACCGTATCCATGGTTACAACCTCACAACTAGCTGCCACTACTATCTGAAATATGGCCTAATCATATATGTGAAAAACACCATCACAGATTTTGATGTCTTCCCTCCCAAGTGAAGAACCATAGGGACCTCGAGAGGTCATCTAGTCCAGTCCCCTGCACTCAAGGCAGGACTAAGTATTATCTAGACCATCTCTGACAGGTGTTTGTCCAACCTTCTCTTAAAAATCCCCAATGATGGAGATTCCACAACCTCCACAGGCAATTTATTCCAGTGCTTAACCACTCTGACAGGAAGTTTTTCCTAATTTCCAACCTAAACCGCCCTTGCTGCAATTTAAGCCCATTCTTTCTTGTCCTATCCTCAGAGGTTAAGAAGAACAATTTTTCTCCCTCCTCCTTGTAACAACCTTTTATGTAC
Organism: Lepidochelys kempii; assembly: GCF_965140285.1. Lineage (NCBI taxonomy): Eukaryota > Metazoa > Chordata > Testudines > Cheloniidae > Lepidochelys > Lepidochelys kempii. The sequence goes on along the minus strand of NC_136394.1, from coordinate 16,057,829 downwards.
TTGAAAACTGTTATCATGTCCACTCTCAGCAGTAAGCTCTCGGGCTGCTGGAGCAGTGGCCCCTTCTTTTCTCCAGATTAAACAAACCCAATTTTTTCAATCTTTCCTCATAGGTCATGTTTTCTAGACCATTTTTGTTGCTCTTCTCTGTACTTTCTCCAGTTTGTCCAAATCTTTCCTGAAATGTGGCACCCAGAACTGGACACAATACTCCAGTTGAGGCCTAATCAGCGTGGAGTAGAGCGGAAGAATTACTTCTCGTGTCTTGCTTACAATACTCCTGCTAATACATCTCAGAATGATGTTTGCTTTTTTTGGAACAGCGTTACACCGTTGACTCATATTTAGCTTGTGATCCACTAGGACCCCCAGATCCCTTTCTGCAGTACTCCTTCCTGGGCAGTCATTTCCCATTTTGTATGTGTGCAAGAAGAAGCCACCTACACCACTGCCATCAGGATAGGAGAGTTGCACATTATCAACATGTATGTCTGCACTACAAAATGCAAACAGGCTTTAACCACTTTGTAACTAGATCTCTCAGCACAGTTGACTTTGTAGTAGAGCTGATCAACATTTTTCAGATTGAAAATATTTTTTCTTGAAAAATGTCTTTATTTCTGTGGAAACTTTTTATCATTTTCTATTTTCAAAACAAGAAATGTCTGAAAATTGTTTTGTTTTAATTTATAAACATTTTTTAAAATCCCCTCACATAATTAAGCTGACCCAAAAACTAATTAAAAAGAAAATCTTATTTCAGAAGTGGAAAGCTATAATGAAGGTTAATATTCTGTCACAGGTATTTTAAGTAAAAGTCAGGAACAGGTCATGGGTAATAAACAAAAATTCACAGAAGCCCACAACCTGCCCCTGACTTTTACTAAAAATGCCCATGGGTTGGGGGGACAAATAGAGTGATGCTGGGGGCTTACAACTGCTCCAGCCCCAGAGGGCTGACCCAACCCCAGCCGCTGCTCTGCCAGGCCAGAGGACCACTGCTCTGGCGGCCCCAGGGCTGGCCACTGGTCACTGTTCTCAGGACTGCTGCTCCATTGGCCCCAGGGCTCACCGCTGGTCAGCTGTTCCAGCAGCCCTGGGGTGACTGCTGTTCAGATGGACCCAGGACTGGATGCTGCTCTGGTGACCCCGGGACTGGCCACCGGCCACTGGTCTGGTGGTCCTAGGGCTGGTTGCCAGCTGCTGTTCCAGCAGCCCAGGGGCCACTGCTCCAGCAGCCCGAGAGCTTACTGCTGGGCAGCTGTTCTGGCAGCCCCAGTGCTGGCTGCCAGACGTTGTTCCTGTGACGCTGGGACCATTCCTCTCTCAGCCCTGGAGCTCACCACCTGTCAACTGTTCCAGCAGCATCAGTCGCTTCTCTGGCAGCACCAGTGCTGGCCGCCGGCCGCTGTTCAGGTGGCCTGGGGTGGGGGCTGTTGCTCCAGCAGCACCGGGGCTGACTGCTGGCAGCTGCTGCAGCCCTGCGGCTGCTGCTGCAGCAGGGTTTGACTGCCGCTGCTCCAGTCCCCACGGATGCTGACCCAACCTCTGCCGCTGCTTACACCCTGAGACCGCTGTCTGGGGCCCAGAAGAAGTCACGGAAGCCCCAGAAAAATCACAGAATCTGTGACCTCCATGACAGAATCAGATCCTTACCTATAATTGATCAATGAACTATTTCAATTACAGATTTTGATTTGAAAAAGTACATTGCAACATGAAACAAAAATTACTGCAAAAATGTCTGATTTTTTCCTGTTTTTTTTTTTGCCACCTCTATTTTGTAGTGTAGATGGGATTGTAAAACATGCTGCTTTCATGTTTTACAATGAAGTTTCCAGCCTTTCTGGTTGCAGAGATAACCTTCAAAATGTAAACTTCTGCAGTATTGTCCTTTGGTGTCTGCATGCGGCCAGACTACTGAAACAATAGCCTTAAAAGAGGTATGGAAGTCTCCTATTCATGAACTGTTCACTCTGCAGCCTAATTTAATTTACCAGTTACACACTAACATTCAGAGCTGATATTGTATGGCTGACATTCAATGTATTAGAAAATACAAATAAGCCCGCAAGTTTTGACCAGAAGAAGAGTATCTGACAGGTTTTTGTTGTCACCAGCTAATACATATGCCTATCTGAGTTGCTACAATGGAGCTTTTGTAAATCCAGTACTCCACCATACAATACTTACAACGTGCTTTAATGTTCCTACTTTGGGTCACAACTTATACAGGATCAGGCTCAATGTAAAGTCCAAATAATTATATTGCAATCGTAAAACCATGTTTGCCAGATGATTCCCGGGACCCATCCATAGAGCCAGTGCAGTGGACACATGGGCCGAGATGGCAGAATCACAGCTGTTCTAGGAAGAGGTAAATCCCGTCTCCAGTGGAAGTGGGGGGACCGCCATGAGGAAATCTTCCTGGGATTTTCATTCCTTCTTAGTCTTCTCCTGTGTATTTTATGGGAACAGTCTGATCCTATATTGCTAATTAGTACTAGAAAAACATTCAGTGGCTATGGAATGTTAGTTTTATTCTCTATTCCCCAATCCTGCACAGACATACTCATGAGCATGAGTAGCTGGAGCACAGACTACTCCTTTTCAGAGAAGCAGTAACGTTATGTGTTCCCACCTGCTCTGAGCCATCATGTGCTATGCTGCCAAAATGACTCTGGGGGACACTCCCTCTAGCCAGCACCCATCAGCTCCTCCCTTGCACACCTTAAAGCAATAAAGGCAGGATTTTGTCCTGACTTTGCAACTTTCCCAACCATAACTTGATGGGGAAAATGTAATTTCCAACATCATAGAATCATAAAATATCAGGGTTGGAAGGGACCTCAGGAGGTCATCTAGTCCAACCCCCTGCTCAAAGCAGGACCAATCCCCAACTAAATCATCCCAGCCAGGGCTTTGTCAAGCCTGACCTTAAAAATCTCTAAGGAAGGAGATTCCACCACCTCCCTAGGTAACCCATTCCAGTGCTTCACCACCATTCTCGTGAAAAAGTTTTTCCTAATATCCAGCCTAACTTCCACCACTGCAACTTGAGACCATTACTCCTTGTTCTGTCATCTGCTACCACTGAGAACAGTCTAGATCCATCCTCTTTGGAACCCCCTTTCAGGTAGTTGAAAGCAGCTATCAAATCCCCCCTCATTCTTGTTTTCTGCAGACTAAACAATCCCAGCTCCCTCAGCCTCTCCTCATAAGTCATGTGCTCCAACCCCCTAATCATTTTTGTTGCCCTCCGCTGGACTTCTTCCAATTTTTCCACATCCTTCTTGTAGTGTGGGGCCCAAAACTGGACACAGTATTCCAGATGAGGCCTCACCAATGCCGAATAGAGGGGAATGATCATGTCCCTCGATCTGCTGGCAATGCTCCTACTTAAACAGCCCAAAATGCTGTTAGCTTTTTTGGCAACAAGGGCACACTGTTGACTCCTATCCAGCTTCTAGTCCACTGTAACCCCCTAGGTCCTTTTCTGCAGAACTGCAGGTCCAAGGCACAGTTCTCCCCAGCAGGATGTGACTAACTCACAGTAACTTTATCATTATTCATATTTAATAGGAGGAGAATTGGGTGTGCTCCTGCAGTGTAATGGAAGTGTTATGAGCTAAAAAGGTCGGGATAACTCTAGCACTTCCAAAAACCTAAAACCCCATAATTCAAAAGGAAAAATATTGTGCAACTACAGGACACTGTGTAATAGCTGGAGCCACCACTGGCTGATTCTGTTTTCAGGCTCTGATTAATAGAACTCTTATTCCATTTTCATGCCTCCCCTTTTCTGTACAAAGAACAGCTTTCTCTTTGTTTACATGTTAATATGTGAACTTTCCCCATTATATTTTTAGTGTCTATGTCTTATATTGTTTGTTTGTTTTAAACTTTCCCTATATGCAGAGTGGTCAGAATTTTTTGTGGGGATCATAATCTTGGTTATGGAAAAGGCTGAATTGATGCCTATTTTCAAAACGGCATTGTCAAAAGGAAACATAGTTTTGTTATCTACACTGCAGGCTGGCAAAGTGACTAAGCACACAAAACACAGAACTTGTGTCTTTTTCTGTGGGAGAACTTTATAGCTCAGCCATGGGACAACAGTTAAAAGATCGGATATGGAACAAATAAGAAACCCAAATATGGGGAACCAACCCAGATTCACCTCTTGATTCAGAGGCCTGCCTTCTCCCAGGCTGTCCTCTAGTTCCTAGGGCAGCTGCCTTTATAGTTCATGCAGCACCTGTGTGAGCCCATGTTATTAACTCTTCATTTGCCAAAGATGGGATAGTGTCTTTGTGGCTTGGCACTATAATCCTTACTCTTGGAAAACCTTTACTAAGATTCCAAAGGGGGAGGGATAACTCAGTGGTTTGAGCATTGGCCTGCTAAACCCATGGCTGTGAGTTCAATCCTTGAGGGGGCCATTTAGGGATCTGGAGCAAAAATTGGGGATTGGTCTTGCATTGAGCAGGGGATTGGACTAGATGACCTCCTCAGGTCCCTTCCAACCCTGATATTCTATGATTCTGAAAAATGCTGAAACAACTGATTCAAACTCCATCGTGAACCATCGTCATCATGGGTGAACAAGTAAGTCCTTTTCGCCAATGGCCCCCTCTGAGACATAGAGCATCCTCAACTCCCATTGAGTTCAGTGGAAACAGTGTGCTCAGCACCTTGAAGAAACACCTATCACACAGGGCCCAAGTCCCAAAACATCACCCCTCACAGTGACAAAGTGGGTGAGGTAATATCCTTTACTGGACCAACTTCTGCTGCTGAGAGAGACACGCTTTTGAGCTACACTGCCTAGGTCCAGTTGAAATGAAGTGACAGCCAGTCTTAAGTTAAGTAATTCTTCAGAAAATATGCAAATCTCTTTTGCTCCACTGACTTCATATTCTGCAAGCCTGGCACTTTGGTTCTCACTTGTGCAAACAGTCTAGCTGTCGCCTGTATATCTGCACACACAAGTTAATCTTGAACAATGCAGTGCAGGCTAAACTCATTCTGCTTCAAATATCCCCTCACCAGATTGTCTGAGTCATATTTCTCATCCAAATACCTTTGAGCTTTCAGATTGCCCATGGGATCCACCCCTATGCTCTGCAGCAGCTCTCACTGGTCCCGTTAGCACTAGACAGTCTGTTTCCATTTTTATCAGCAACGCTTTTTAATTTTTTAGTATATTTCTTTTTCTAAATTTCTAAACAAGCACAGAGCCATATTTTTCACAGTCCTGGGCAACATGCATCTCAACCCCCTGACATCAACATAGATCAGGGCAGAATTTACTCCGTTATAATGATAAAGATTCCATATCAACAGCAATGGAAAATGAAGTCCATTTAGCCACCACATAGCGAGAGCAACACAAGAGGCACGTTGTAATGCAAGCTACCTCCACCCTTGTTTACCAGTGTGCCTGCACCAGGTTATCAGATTTGAGATGGATATATTTCCTCGAAGGGATGAAAGGGTAGGTCAGTCTTCACGGCCAGTTCATTTCCTTGGACTCTGTGTTGGACTGTCAGCCAGGATTTCAATAAATACAAACAGGGATGGCGATGTCTGTTTACCATATTTGGACAGAGACCATTAACTTTATACCACCTTTGTGGCTCCTCAATTCTGAGGTGGGCCAGGGACCAATTCAGCCTCCAGTGTAAGTTAGAGTCGTCTTAGGACAGCTATACTTTCCAACACTGCTGACAAGGAGCCATTCCAGCAGCCAGTAATAACCTTTGCAAAGAAACACTGTGTCCAGTTTCCATTTTCTCCTGGCCACATTCATGTGTTGGTACCATCAGTGGGATGTGGAGCCTCCATACTACCCAAAGAATCTGCCAGCTGTCCAGGGTTATCAGCCCTGTCATGCTGACGGGGGACCCAAAAGTTCCACAGAAGCCTGGTGATCAAGCCTGTAGTCTCTATGGGTCACGCCACCTTGTTAAAGATAACGGTGGCAGTTTTCTCCTTCATTTTAAGCAAATAAAGGGAGCCCTTGGACTCCTAACAAGCTATAAATCAGCAGAACAAATTTTGAGTGGCCCTGTATTAGTCTGTTTGTATCTTTGCAATTTGCAATAGTAGGGTTGTTTCTAGAACAGGCTGATCCTACCGTGATCATGCACTCCTGCTCAGGCAACATCGTCTTACTTACATCACTTCAATAGAAATCCTGGGTGAGTAAGGAGTACAGGAGAGGACCCTTTTTGCAAACTCTTCCCCCCGCCCCAGACATGTGCTTTAGACTATCCTTATACTAAAATTTATTACATTTGCATGTCTGTCAATTATGTCCATGACTCAATCAGCTGACATGAGATTATGAACAGTCTGAAGCAGATAACTTGTTTTGTCTAGGATAAAGTCTTCCCCTCTCATCTGTGAAGTGAAAATCCTTCTGAAGCAGAAAAAATTTCCCCTCAGGACATAACTATAATCTTTTTTTCTTGGGCAGCAGGCATTCGTTCACAATATGCCCTGGAGCGAGGTGATGGGGAAACTATGCGGTTCAGTTTGGAAGCAAACAGTGGTGAACTATTTATCTCGTATAACTATAACTGCCTTCTGGTTAAGGTAATCAACTGTCAACTGTAAAAGATTATACATAAAATTCAACTCAGTTACAAGTTCAGTTTTTACTGACAAAAGCAAGGGAATGCAGAGTTAAGTCTGTTGTATCCTTTTAAATGTGCTCCACCGTGCCATACTATAGCAGTCTATGGTATGTAATGCAGTTATTGCAGTACATATCACGCACATGTCTGAATAATCTGTAGTGCAACGTCAGAGTGGGTCAAATTCTGTTTACAGGCACTGATTCAGGAACGTATGCTGTTAAGCAAGGCCTTAAGTCCATACCTATTCAGGACAGAACTTCAGCACATATTTAAGCATGTGCTTAAGTTTCATTGATGCCTGTGGGACTTGATAATATTTTAAATGTCTCCCTGAATGGGGGCTTGAACTGGGTCCTCTATTTCAGGACATCCCAAGTGTAAGCGAGAGCTTGCTATGGTGAATGGCAGCCTTACTTACTTCTGAACCACACACTACCATGATGTTGATTTTTGAGTGAATGTTGATTCTGTTCTTCCATCAAAGTACTCCTAATGCCTTTTATAAAGGTCACTGACAGACCTCAGTTTTCATTGTTGACAATACAATTAGAGCCCTTCCTTTCATTCTGATCTTGCATTCTGTCTGGAGTCACATCTTGTCAAGTTGGAAGCAATTTTTGTGTCCAGAAAAACACTTTGTATCTGTTGTTGTTGTTTTCTGTGGGAAGCAATGTTAAAACTGATTTTAAAGAAATGATTTAATATGATTTTAAATAAATACTACTATATTAATGGAACCATAATTTGAGATTATGTAGCTAAATCAATCTCACACTGCATAGCATCCTTTCCATTAAATTAGCACAATACAGAATATGTGGTCAGAACACCAGCTGCGTTAGACAAACACTTGAGATGAAATAAAGCTGTTTTTTATTCAGTTAGTGGGAACCTGTTTAACTTGCTTTCCCATTGGGCTGTAAATCTGTTCCTGATATGGGCAAATATACGGGATATGAGACGAAGTAAAGATTAATGTATTGTTTTTGTAATGGCTGAATTAGCAGCAGCTATTTTGTGTTACAGGAACTGCTCCTGGAGATATTGGACCAATATTGCAAGATGCTGAGCATCATTAAGTCCCACTGAAGTCAATGGGAGGGGAGAGCACTATGGCTGTACTAAGTACTATGTACTGGATTTAACAAACCACTCTTGAGCATGTGCTTGAATCCCATTCACTTCAATGAGACTTATACATGTGCTTAAAGTTAAGAATGTGCTTAAGTGCTTTGCTGAATCAGAATCTTAGGCTGCAGGAACAAGTCCTTCAGCAGTCAATAAACAGAAGCTTCATCCTGTGGACATTAAGGGATTGGTGATAAATCCTCTACATGGGACAATAACAACATGAAAAGCATACAGACTAGATTAGATGCACTGGGCATTTTCTAGACATTTGAGTGAAATGATAGTCAGTGCTTCATTGATAAATATTTCACATGGGGACTTCTCTTTCCATCTGTTCTCTCCTAGCATTTACAATTAATGATTTGACCACAGTGAAATGTGTACCTCTCCCAAGCAAAGATTTATTTGTGAAATCTGTTATGGAGGAAAGCCACACAAAGATCTCAAAGTTTCAGACAGGTAAATAACTGTAATGATGCGTTCCTCTCAGGCCACTGTATTGTAAACCAAGAACCGCAGCACTGCTGGAAGTTGGTCAATTGCACAAGCCTTTAGACTGCTGGAAGTCTGTTAATATAAGAGCATTAAGTCAGCGCCGGTGAATGTACTTGGATTTATTGCTACAAGCTACAATGTCAACATCTATTTAGCAACCCATAGGAAAATCTACAAGTAATAAATACATTCCCTGGCTGGCTAGAAGAGGAGAAGCTTGCATGTTTTTCAGTGCACCAAAACTCCCAGATTAATGGATTTGGTGTACTGTATATCACAGCAATCTTGAATATATGAGATTGTTACTTTTCATACACCAGCACACACAAACTCATCTCTTGAAAGCACTGATTATGACAATGGAGAAGAATCAGCGGATTTCCTTTACCTTCTACCTACAAAATGTCTCAGAGATAGGATTTATTTTGCACTCCTCTTCCAGGAACAGCAATGTTTTGCATTGTAATAAAAATCACTAAGGAACTGGCATTGGTTACTTGCTAAATAATTTCACCTTTGCCCATTTATATTTTTTTGTAGTCACAGAGATGTTTCCCCTTCATAATTACCCAAAAGAGAAGCCATTGCAGCACCCTGGTTTTATTCTGAGTAGAAAGGGAAATTTTCTCCCCTACTCTTTCAATCAACCTCACTTTTAGGGAGTGGAATTAGGACTAACCAAACAGATGATGTCTGTCAGTCTTTATAAACCTCTTTGTACTGTGTTGATCCTGTTAACAATAGAGAGAACATTGCTGAGAATTAGTCAGTGTCACAGCCAGCGCAGGAATTTCAAGCCTCTAGTTTTTTGTAAAGAAATTCATCTTTAGGAGTCATGATTAGTGTAAGTGACTCGTCCCTCCCTCCCTGGCCCCCACAGGATCTGCAGTTAACTTTTTGGCCAGATTCTTTCCTTAGTTGTTCAAACCTCTGCAATGGACATTACAAAGCTATCTCATGTGTTCTCATTAAGAGTATTAATTACAAATGATATTTGAGGTGATTTTCCAAATCTGAGGTAGGAAAGGGGTCAAAGAGAATCATAATAATAATACACAGCAATCTGGAGCAGGAGACTGACTTTCATACAGGACAGAACGAAAACAGGACTGTAAGGGATCTACCAACTGGCCGCTAGGTGTAGGGTAGGCTACATGCAAAAACTAATACAACCGGGGGCTATATTATCCTTTTGTCCATATTCCCTGCAGGGCTTGAGAGAGACAATGTGCATCCCCCAGGGCCCACTCCCTCCCTGTGTGCAGACCCAGTACCTTCTTTGTGAGATCTCTTCAGGGTTCATAGAAAGGGGAAACAGCGTCCAGGAGACAGCTGAACTACCTGCCATGTGGCAGGATCCAGATACACACACAGAGTGACCCTGGGTGTGTGGGAGATCAGGCCATAACTAAGCACTTCAGGATTTGCCCCCATGGAAATCAGATTGTAAGCTCTTTGGGACATGTTCCATAACCCAGCTTTCTGCCTCCACTGCCTCTGGCTCCTTGGCAATGATTAAACCAGTCATACAAGACAACCTTAGTTCCTTCACTGCCCCTACATCATCTCCTTATCTCCCATCTCTTGGCCTATCCAGCACAACCCTATCTTCCATCCTCAGCCCTCCTCCCCAACGAAGGGCAGGCATTGGTGAGGGCCCCCAGGTGAGGAACTGAGCAGGGGATGCAAGAACAGTGCAGGGGCTGACATGGAGTCAGTGTGCACATGTTTTGAAGGTGGGGAGGACAAAAATTAGAAGGATGAATATGGACAAGGCAGAGGGTCAGAGCTGAAGTCCCTCTACTACATCCCCCTGGCACAGCTCTGACCCCTTTCCTCCCCACACTCTCCTGAACTGCTCTGACATCCCCTCCCCCTGGAAGCACCAGCACAGAGCAGAAAAGGCAAACCTGGTGACCCTTCCCTGCTCCTGGAAGTTGGTCAGTTACTGACATTATAAAAGGGAAGAGATGAAGTAATTAGGGCCCAGTTAGGCACCATTACAAAATCTTGACGCTATTTCATGTGTTTTGGGAAGCCGAAAGATGACGTGACGGAGGAAACGACACTAAGCTTTTGGTGCACACTCACTCAACCCAGCTCCAAGTAGAGATAACCCTGGGCTGAACCCTGTGATTAAATATATCTTCCCGTCCATTTTGCAATGACCTGCTCATTCTCTTGCATTAATCTCCTTGAAGGTCGCCCTGGACTGAGTGAGGACATGTCTGCACTCAGTCATGCGTTAAGGGTAAACACAGTTTATCCACTTCCATGTGGAGAATACAGAGTTTAGATTAGTTTACCCACTTCTTTTTTTCACCACCACACAAGCATCTGCACTGGTTACACACAGGACTCACGAGGGCAGTGGTTTGTGTATAGGGTGCAAATCCCATTTGTACTGTTATATTGAAGCCAAAATAGGGTCCCATTCAAATTAATCTCTTGGAAAAGACAATGGCATCTTTACAGCGGCATCAGAAAAAGTGGTTCTGACTGGAAAGCATCAGGATCTTTAAATAAAGAGCCGTTCTTCACTAATTTATCAGTGCTCCTAATGCACTCCCACTTAGGCGCTAATTAAAAGAAGAAAATTGCACACAATCCATCCAAACTGGATGCTAAACTTATCACTCCTCGCTTTTTTTAGCACCTGATCCAAAACCCATTGAAGTCAGAGGAACTCCCATTGAGTTCAATGTCCTTTGCATCAGGCCTCTAGTCTCCAGTGTCTGTTATTCAAGGGAATTATAGGGGCTTCAAGTATAAACTTTTTACTGACTCTGATATTTCATTCCTGCCTTCAAATGCTCAAGAGTTCAGTGGGTGGGAGGGAACAGATGTAGTTAGGTACGTGAAACTCAGAAAATTTTAAATGCAGTGTGAGCCCCAGGTCATATTTCCTCTGTCCAAAAGGCAAGTCCATCTAAACCTGGCCAGTGAGGTGCTCTTCCTGCTTGCTGCAAGAAAAGAGTGAGAACACAATCATTTCTAATCCCTGAGCTCCTCTCAGTCCAGCATGACTTCTGTGTCATTGTTTTCAGCTTGAATGCTACATCCGCCCACTGTTCACGGGTTGCAAAGCCCCTTATGCATTCCCTTTAGGATGATTTATTAGGTGCATAACTGTAGTAGCAACAGCTGTCACGGCATTAATGATCATTTGTTAATGAATCGTTGAACTGTAAGAACATCATGAGTTTTAACAAAAAGGAACTCAGATGCTTGCCTGCAAAGACATGGTTTATAAATAGTAATTTTATGACTTAACATCCCCCATGAAACATCAAATTGATCTGTGCTTCCTTTTAGGCAATCACAGCCCTTTTCTCCTCTGGCTGTTGAAATTAATTCCGTTCTGTGTGCAATGGCTTTAGTAGGCATTCCAAGGTATAGGACAGAGCACAAGAGATCCCCAAACTTTACAGCAACTGTGCCCTTTTATTTGCCTAAAACTTCAACTAGACCAGCCAGCGCCCAGCAACTCCCACTCAACTGTATATGCTCAAACCTGCGGGAAAGCTTGTGCAGCTTCTCACAGCCTTGAGGCTGAGGACTGGAGGAACCAAAGATCTCTTGAGGGTTTGAGCACATGCAACCGTTTGGGAGGTAGGCCACAAGGATACATCAGGGCCCAGCACGCAGACTCACCCAGGGACGGAGAGGAAGCCTAATCTGTACCCATCACAAAAGCCTGAAGTAACAGTACTCATATGAAATACCAATGATTGGGAACCAGTATGTAGCACAGTAGCTGTGCTAAACTTGCCACTAATTCTCATCAAATTATAACCAGAGAGTTTGTTTCATACTGTGCTTGTTAAGCATACATTCCTATGTAGCTTTGATTGTCTGGGATAGGGCAATTAGTGAGAATAGGTTGGTAAGGGACAGGTGGATAGGGAGGAGGGCACAGTGGTATTCTAGCCATACAGTGACCTTGCTTTCTTAGCAAAGGAAACCTCAGAGGTTGCATGTGTTGCCCATGTGTCTGTTTCCATTGCTCAGTTATTTATCTGGGGAAATTAGGAGTTCTGTGCTTTCCGTCAAGTGGCAAGGGTGGTGGCCTTCCTGTGCTTGCAGTCGGAGGTATCTGGCTTTCCTTCCCCCTTTATATTATTGTTCTGGTGATGGGATTTTTTAATCAATACAAATATTCAATTTCAGCCTATGTTCTGGTTTTTTTCCTGTTCACCCTGTGCTCGCTACCTTTGTCTGCTTGGTTCTCTCTCACTTCTCTCCCTGATACCTGGGATCTTTCTGATTTAACAACAGTGGTCTCAGCTTGACAGTCTGGAGCAATATCCAGGGCCAAATTTCATTACTTGTATAATGGGATTTACTCCTGAAAATAATTTAAGTAAACTGTATATTTCAAAAATGGCTGGGGAGAAGTGATAGGTCCTCTCAACTGGCTCTCCCAGGCAGCCTCTGTTAGGAAGACACTTCTCACACCAGAAATGTTTACGGCTGCTGAGAGAGAGAGAGAAAATCAATTTGAGGCTGCAGCTGCCCTGAGTTAGCATGACTATATTATATGTGTTGAAAGTGGGCACAGAAATATTGGCTTTTACAAACTGGGATGGATCGGTCCTGGAAAAGTAGCAGAGACCACGTGCTCAGTCTCCAAACAATGGGGATGGGAGGAAGAATATCGTGAAGATGTGTGCTGGCCACTGTTTCATTTGCTAGAATTGTAATGGGATAATTTGTTGGCATGCCTGCTTGTTAAGTATCTAATTTGTACCCTCTAGGTAGTTAGGACAGAGATGCTGATTACCAGGAAGATGTAAATCACACAGCAGGTACTGCTGCACTGGGGGCGAGGACTGCCTACTACTGTGGGTTGGCCAGCACCGAGTACAAAAAGGCCCGGTCCGTAGTTGGTCTGTAAGCACTATGTAACAAACATGAGTAATAACTGCACAACAAAGGGACGTGCTCATGTGGCAAAAAGAAGGAAGAAGAGTGCAGCAGGGTTACTGAAGCCATATGAGGCCCAGATCCTCAAAGGTATTTTGGCTCCTAACTTTCATTAATCCATAAGAACATAAGAACGGCCATACTGGGTTGGACCAAAGGTCCATTTAGCCCAGTAGCCTGTATACTGACAGTGGCCAATGCCAGGTGCCCCAGAGGGAATGAACAAAACAGGTAATCATCAAGTGATCCATCCCCTGTCATCCATTCCCAGCTTCTGGCAAACAGAGACTAGGTACACCATCGCTGCCCATCCTGGCTAATAGCCATTGATGGACCTATCCTCCATGAATTTATCTAGTTCTTTTTTGAACCCGGTTATAGTCTTGGCCTTCACATCCTCTGGCAAGGAGTTCCACAGGTTGACTGTGCGTTGTGTGAAAAAATACTTTATTTTGTTTGTTTTAAACCTGCTGCCTATTAATTTCATTTGGTGACCCCTAGTTCTTGTGTTATGAGAAGGAGTAAATAACACTTCCTTATTTACTTTCTCCATTCCAGTCATGATTTTATAGACCTCTATCATATCCCCCCTTAGTCGTCTTTTTTCCAAGCTGAAAAGTCCCAGTCTTATTAATCTCTCCTCATATGGCAGACACTCCATACCTCTAAACATTTTTGTTGCCCTTTTCTGAACCTTTTCCAATTCCAATATATCTTTTTTGAGATGGGGCAACCACATCTGCACGCAGTATTCAAGATGTGGGCATACCATGGTTTATATAGAGGCAATATGATATTTTCTGTCTTATTATCTATCCCTTTCTTAATGATTCCCAGCATTCTATTTGCTTTTTTTGACTGCCACTGTACATTGAGTGGATGTTTTCAGAGAACTATCCACAGTGACTCTAAGATCTCTTTCTTGAGTGGTAACAGCTAATATAGACCCCATCATTTTATACGTACAGTTGGGATTATGTTTTCCAGTGTGCTTTACTTTGCATTTATCCTTAATACGTTTGTGGATCTGGGCCTAAGTGACCATGCTGGGTTGCAGGCTGACACCTGACTGGATCAGAGGCAGTGACTATAGCCAGGGACTCTGAATTCTACGGTCTCCTCTACACAAGAAAGTTGCATTTGTTTAACTTAAATTAATTTTTAAACCAACTGAGATAAACTGGTGCAAACCCCAGTGTGAACATTTATTTTGGTTTAGTTGAATCCAATTTGTAATTGATTTAAATGAAACCCAAAACAAGCCTGGTTTGAATGAAAACAGAAGTCTCCACACGGCCTTGTGCCCACTGCCATGTGCGCAATGGAACTTGGCTGCGCTACAGCTGCCTTCAAGTATTTAGAGCAGCTGCTGGCATTCACTCACAGTAGATGGCTCAACAGCATTCATCACCATGTATTTTTTGACAGGTTTCCATGCCCCATTTTGGGTTTATGTCCCGCCCTCTATTCCCGTTTCCTTTGGTGTTGAGGTTTGGTGCCGTCAGCCATTTTGAAAAACATTTTATTATTTTTTATGTTTGAATAGGTGGAATGTTGCATGCTTCGGCTTTGATACATTTGGTTGATTGTTTAAAGAAAAAGGTTGAAAGAATAGAGAGAGAGCTTAAAGGAAAGGAGGGTTTTTTTCAAAAAAAGAAAGCTTTGATTAGGCTTAGAGGAAAAAAGGAAAGAACGGTTATTAAAAAGAAGAAAGATTGTTTGGTTAGGTTTAGTAAGGAGAGATGATTTTAGAGGCCTAGTTTGGCATGTTATTAAAGAATAGAAAGAGAGAAATTAAAGATTTTTGTTTTTAAAGGCTTACCTTGAAAGAATAGAGGCAAGTTATTAAAGAAAAGAAAGGTGTTTGGTAAGGAGGGGTGTTTTTAAAGGACTAGTTTGGCAAGTTATTAAAGAATAAAAAATGTTGAGATAAATTTAAAAAGTTTATTAAATATAAAGGCAGGTTAAGAAAAGAGCATTTAAAAAGAGTTAAATAAAATAGAAAAATATAAAGTTAGGTTAAAAGAGAGAACATGGCAGGAAAAGGGAAAAGAAAGCCCCTTTGCAAAGGGCAAAGATAGGCATCACGTGGTCAAGTCAGAGAGAGAGATCTTACCCTTGTGACTGTCCCTGGGGAAAGAGGGAGCTGCCAAGGCTCACAACCCCTCAGGCTAGTTATCTATGCCTTTGGATCGGACCAATCAAGTGCTGTTCTACAGGTGTGTCACAGCATACATTTTCCTGAACCAATCCTATAGTCCCAAGATTTTTAAACAAGAGCCATCTCCTTCCCTTCCTCTCCCCTCCCCTTTCTACCCTCCCCGCTCCTCCCCTTTAACTGCCTTATTCTTGTTTAAAAAAACAGACCCCAAGCATCTTTCTCGCCATTTAGCACTTTTATATAGGTGCTTTAATAAATGTTAAAACCATAAGCCCTTAGTAACAAACAGTTTTTAAAAGTTTTTCCCTATGCTTTTGGTGAGCACAATTTGAAGCTGCTGCAAAAACAGCAGCTTTGTTAGCCAGTGGATCAGAAATAAAAAGTTACTACGGTTACTAAGGTTCTGTGGTTTGATCTCTGGGGTGTTTCTGCATACTCATTTTTTATTATTATTGAAACACACATGTAAAAGTGTTAAATAAAGGGCTCTGTCTTCATATAGATTTGTCTTTTAAAGTGTTTATTCCTTGACAAAACTTAATAATTTGTTAAAAAGTGGGGGGGAAAGCAGTCTTCTTATCTCTGATCCACTACCTCACAGACGCTGTTTTTGCTAACAGTGGCTTTGCTGCAAAAGCATGCTGCTTCAGATTGTCCTCACTAAAAAATTACC
Organism: Lepidochelys kempii; assembly: GCF_965140285.1. Taxonomy (NCBI): domain Eukaryota; kingdom Metazoa; phylum Chordata; order Testudines; family Cheloniidae; genus Lepidochelys; species Lepidochelys kempii. Next base: position 16,041,799 of record NC_136394.1, on the reverse strand, counting down.
AATGTTAATCTAAAACATAGGGGGGAAACTTTTTTATCACTATAAATTACTTTTTTAAACAGTTTGTCCGTGATTTTAACCCTGGGATGATTCTGCATGCCAATTTTTTATGGAAACGCATATGCAAAAGTGCTAAATGAAGGAATGGAGTACTTGTGGCACCTTAGAGACTAACAAATTTATTTTATTTATTTATTTGTTTGTTTGTTTGTTAGTCTCTAAGGTGTCACAAGTACTCCTTTTCTTTTTGTGGATACAGACTAACACGGCTGCTACTCTGAAATGAAGGAATGTTTCTTCAGATAGGCTTGTCTTTTAAACTGTTTATTCCTTTACAAAACTTAATATAATTTCACTTGTATTTGTTAAAAAGTGGGGAAAGAAACAAACTTCTTATCTCTGCTCTTGGAATTATGGATGTGATTGGAATAACAGAGACTTGGTGGGATAACTCACATGACTGGAGTACTGTCACGGATGGATATAAGCTGTTCAGGAAGGACAGGCAGGGCAGAAAAGATGGGGGAGTTGTATTGTATGTAAGAGAGCAGTATGACTGCTCAGAGCTTCAGTATGAAACTGCAGAAAAACCTGAGAGTCTCTGGATTAAATTTAGGAGTGTGAGCAACAACGATGATGTCGTGGTGGGAGTCTGCTATAGACCACCAGAGCAGGGGGATGAGGTGGACGAGGCTTTCTTCAGGCAACTAACAGAAGTTACTAGATCACAGGCCCTTGTTCTCATGGGGGACTTCAATCACCCCGATATCTGCTGGAAGAACAATACAGCAGTGCACAGACAATCCAGTGGAAAATGTAGGGGACAATTTCCAGGTGCAAGTGCTGGAAGAACCAACTAGGGGCAGAGCTCTTCTTGACCTGCTGCTCACAAACAAGGAAGAATTAGTAGGGGAAGCAAAAGTGGATGGGAACCTGGGAAGCAGTGACCATGAGATGGTCAAGTTCAGGATCCTGACAAAAGGAAGAAAGGAGAGCAGCAGAATACGGACCCTGGACTTCAGAAAAGCAGATTTTGACTCCCTCAGGGAACTGATGGGCAGGATCCCCTGGGAGAATAACATGAGAGGGAAAGGAGTCCAGGACAGCTGGCTGTATTTTAAGGAAACCTTATTGGGGTTGCAGGAACAAACCATCCCAATGTGTAGAAAGAATAGAAAATATGGCAGGCGACCAGCTTGTCTTAACAGTGAAATCCTTGCTGATCTTAAACACAAAAAAGAAGCTTACAAGAAGTGGAAGCTTGGACAAATGACCAGGGAGGAATATAAAAATATTGCTCAGGCATGCAGGAGTGAAATCAGGAAGGCCAAATCACACTTGGAGTTGCAGCTAGCAAGGGATGTTAAGAGTAACAAGAAGGGTTTCTGCAGGTATGTTAGCAACAAGAAGAAGGTCAGGGAAAGTGTGGGTCCCTTACTGAATGGGGGAGGCAACGTAGTGATAGAGGATGTGGAAAAAGCTAATTTACTCAATGCTTTTTTTGCCTCTGTATTCACAAACAAGGTCAGCTCCCAGACTACTGCACTGGGCAGCACAGTATGGGGAGGAGGTGACCAGCCCTCTGTGGAGAAAGAAGTGGTTCAAGACTGTTTAGAAAAGCTGGATGAGCACAAGTCCATGGGGTTGGATGCACTGCATCTGAGGGTGCTAAAGGAGTTGGTGGATATGTTTGCAGAGCCATTGGCCATTATCTTTGAAAACTCATGGTGATCAGGGGAGGTCCCAGATGACTGGAAAAAAGCTAATGTAGTGTCCATTTTTAAAAAAGGGAAGAAGGAGGATCCGGGGAACTACAGGACAGTCAGCCTCACCTCAGTCCCTGGAAAAAGTCATGGAGGAGGTCCTCAAGGAATCAATTTTGAAGCACTTCAAGGAGAGGAAAGTGATCAGGAACAGTCAGCATGGATTCACCAAGGGCAAGTCATGCCTGACTAACCTAATTGCCTTCTATGATGAGATAACTGGCTCTGTGGATGAGGGGAAAGCAGTGGGCGTGTTATTCCTTGACTTTAGCAAAGCTTTTGATACGGTCTCCCACAGTATTCTTGCCAGCAAGTTAAAGAAGTATGGGCTGGATGAATGGATTATAAGGTGGATAGAAAGCTGGCTAGATCATCGGGCTCAAAGGGTAGGGGTCAATGACTCTATGCTTATTTGGCAGCTGGTATCAAGCAGAGTACCCCAAGATCACTCCTGTGGCCGGTTTTGTTCAATATCTTTATTAATGATCTGGATGATGGCGTGGATTGCACCCTCAGCAAGTTTCCAGATGACACTAACCTGGGAGGAGAGGTAAATACGCTGGAGGGTAGAGATAGGATACAGAGGCATCTAGACAAATTAGAGGATTGGACCAAATGAAATCTGATGATGTTCAACAAGGACAAGTGCAGAGTCCTGCACTTAGGATGGAAAAATCCCATGCACTGCTACAGACTAGGGACTGAGTAGCTAGGCAGCAGTTCTGCAGAAAAGGACCTAGGGGTTACAGTGGACGAGAAGCTGGATATGAGTCAACAGTGTGCCCTTGTTGCCAAAAAGGCTAAAAGCATTTTGGACTGTGTAAGTAGGGGCATTGCCAGCAGATCAAGGGACATGATCATTCCCCTCTATTCAGCATTGGTGAGGCCTCATCTGGAGTACTGTGTCCAGTTTTGGCCCCACACTACAAGAAGGATGTGGAAAAATTGGAAAGAGTCCAGCAGAGGGCAACAAAAATTATTAGGGGACTAGAGCAAATGACTTACGAGGAGAGGCTGAGGGAACTGGGATTATTTAGTCTGCAGAAGAGAAGAATGAGGGAGGATTTGGTAGCTGCTTTCAACTACCTGAAAGGGGGTTCCAAAGAGGATGGATCTAGACTGTTCCCAGTGGGAGCAGATGACAGAACAAGGAGTAATGGTCTCAAGTTGCAGTGGGGGAGATTTAGGTTGGATATTAGGAAAAACGTTTTCACTAGGAGGGTGATGAAGCACTGGAATGGGTTACCTAGGGAGGCGGTGGAATCTCCTTCCTTAGAGATTTTTAAGATCAGGCTTGACAAAGCCCTGTCTGGGATGATTTAGTTGGGGATCGGTCCTGCTTTGAGCAGGGGGTTCGACTAGATACCTCCTGAGGTCCCTTCCCACCCTGATATTCTATGATTTTATGATCTTAGCAAGCACAGTATAAAACAAACTGGTTACAATTTGATGAGAATCAGTGGCAAGTTTAGCACAGCTGCTATGCTACATACTGGTTCCAGCCATTGGTATTTCATATGAGTACTGTTACTTCAGGCTTTTGTGATGGGTACAGATTAGGCTTCCTCTCCGTCCCTGGGTGAGTCTGCGTGCTGGGCCCTGATGTATCCTTGTGGCCTACCTCCCAAACGGTTGCATGTGCTCAAACCCTCAAGAGAGCTTTGGTTCCTCCAGTCCTCAGCCTCAAGGCTGTGAGAAGCTGCACAAGCTTTCCCGCAGGTTTGAGCATATACAGTTGAGTGGGAGTTGCTGGGCACTGGCCGGTCTAGTTGAAGATTTAGGCAAATAAAAGGGCATAGTTGCTGTAAAGTTTGGGGATCTCTTGTGCTCTGTCCTATACCTTGGAACGCCTACTAAAGCCGCTGCACACAGAACGGAATTAATTTCAACAACCAGAGGAGAAAAGGGCTGTGATTGCCTAAAAGGAAGCACAGATCAGTTTGATGTTTCATGGGGGATGTTAAGTCATAAAATTACTATTTATAAACCATGTCTTTGCAAACAAGCATCTGAGTTCCTTTTTGTTAAAACTCATGATGTTCTTACAGTTCAATGATTCATTAACAAATGATCATTAATGCCGTGACAGCTGTTGCTACTTACAGTTATGCGCCTAATAAATCTGACTCTATTCTTTCAACCTTTTTCTCTAAACAATCAACTAACTGTATCAAGGCACAAGCATGCAACATTCCCCCTATTCAAACATAAAAAATAATTTAAAAACAATTCAAAATGGCTGACGGCGCCTAACCTTGACACCAATAGAAACAAGAACAGAGGGCAGTATATAAGCCCAAAATTGGGCATGGATTCTTGTCAAAAAATATATGGTGATGAATGCTATCGAGCCATATCCTACTCACTGCATCTGAGTTCCTCGCCAAGGGATTTTGCAGGCAGTTTACAAAGAATGTGTGAGCCAATTAACGCACTGATTGCAGGGATTATACAAGAGAATTTATTTGCAAGGATAATAGTTCTGGTAGTCAAAGAGTCCAACCTCCATTTTTGTCTCATAGTTTATGAATCAGCTAGTTAAAAAACACATAAACCAACTCTTTAAAGACATTGCCTCTCACCTGTATCTCTGCCACTTTGATTCCACTTCTATATTCCTAACAATTTGATCACATCAATATTCCATGTCAGTGGAAGCTTATTCAAGGAGCCCTATGCTGCAACAAGCTTTCCCCAATTAATTCTTAAACCAGAATATTCACAAGATAAATTTCCCCAAGTATTTAGGTGTCTTGACACTAGTTCCATCTAATAAGCCATATAAATCAAAGTGGCAACAGCAAATCATGAAATCATATACCTAGATGGATTCCTTCCAATCAGCTAACATCAGTTATCTTAACACATAAACCAAAGGCTCTATGGATAAATCAGAAATCATATCATTGGTTTTAATTAATGCATTAGAACTAAAACGTCAAAGTTCTTGTCCATTGGATTAATGGTTGCATTGCTGGTGAAATCTCCTGTGAATACCCCCAACTTAACCCAGTCAAACTCTTTTTGTGCACTGAGCTCACTGTTGACACTCACATAACAAAAATGATCAAGTGAGTAATCAGTCAAATGTGTCTCCTTCAAACATGTAGGTCATCACTGGACAATGGGCATCTTTCCTTTCCTGTTGTCCTCCCCAGTATAAAACAGATTGATCTTCATGAATGCAGAAGTCTCTTCACCAGTATTTTAGCTAGAATATTAAAGTAATCACTGGGTAAAGAAACAGGATGAGAAGATTCCATGTATAACGTATAGTGCATTGTTCTTGGAGAAGGTTTCTCATAACTACATGTTGGCATGGAATTTGCTTAGACTTTTGTGCTGTACGCAATGTGTATTCAATGTTATGCCTTTTTTGGCAAATGCATTTAGTTCTTCGACTGAGGAAATGAACAATTCTGCACTATTAGTCACATAGCACAGGCTGTTGTGCTTCTGCCCAGGGAGAGCTCAGTGGCCTCTCTTTGAACTTGCCACCATAGGCTTTGTCAATAAAAAACATCCCGTCCCCTCATTATTTCTCTCAGCCTTCTTTGAAATCCTTCCTGTTGCTTGTTAAGGTTATCATCGTGTTGAACAACTACTACCCTTCGCAAAAAGAAAAGGAGGACTTGTGGCACCTTAGAGACTAACCAATTTATTGGAGCATCAGCTTTCCTGAGCTACAGCTGGCTTCATCGGATGCATGAGAGAATTTCTTTGCAAGGATGAAGTGAGCTGTAGCTCAGGAAAGCTGATGCTCCAATAAATTGGTTAGTCTCTAAGGTGCCACAAGTCCTCCTGTTCTTTTTGCGAATACAGACTAACAGGGCGGCTACTCTGAATACTACCCTTTAGTCATTTAGGAAGATCTAAGGTTTTCAGGAGCGATTAGAAGGATCCAACCAAGAATGGCCTTTTGTCCAAGGACCCAAAGAAGAGCTCTGTGCAGTGGAAAGCTCCTCTCTTCTCTCACCAACAGAAGTTGGTCCATTAAAAGACATTACCTCACCCACCTTGCCCCTCTACTATCCTGGGACCAAATGGGCTACAACACAGCACCCCACATGTTGTCCATAATCAGTAACAGCTGCGACAGCATCTCTGTGCTTTCTGGATGACCAGGCCGAGATAACAGCAGCGGTTTCAGCAAGAGTCAGTTGTGAAAGGGACGATTTGCAAACAGTTCACGGCTGACGCCCAGCCAAACTAATCCAATGTCTGCGGAGCCTCTTCCACACAAACCCCTTGCAGTAGTGCGGGAAAGCGACTCACTAATAACAGCCGAGGGTGAAGTCCAGGCGCGCAGGCAAAGGCAAGTTGCAGTGGGGGAGGTTTAGATTGGATATTAGGAAAAACTTTTTCACTAAGAGGGTGGTGAAACACTGGAATGCGTTACCTAGGGAGGTGGTAGAATCTCCTTCCTTAGAGGTTTTTAAGGTCAGGCTTGACAAAGCCCTGGCTGGGATTATTTAATTGGGAATTGGTCCTGCTTTGAGCAGGGGGTTGGACTAGATGACCTTCTGGGGTCCCTTCCAACCCTGATATTCTATGATTCTATGATTCTATGAAAGGAGACGTCAGGTTCCCCTTCCCCCCCCCCCCCCCCTGCCAGAAAAGTGAAGCACGGAAGGGGTAACTGAAGTGACTTCATCTTCCATTGTGACGGTCACTTCCCTCTCCATCATGTGGGGCCCATTCTGTCCGCATCCTGCCTCACTGTCACAATGCAAGAGCCGGCGTAGGCTCCCACCCACCCATGGAGCCCCACCCTTAACCACACAGGGGACCCCCCCCCCATGCCGCGGATCAGCCCCTGGAAGGGGAAGACGAAGCTGCAGCGTCTGCAGCTGGCTCCTTTCCAGCCTCTTGTCCTGCCGCCCCCACCCCAAAAAAACAAACCCTCCTTCCAAGCATTTGTCATTCACACGCGCTCCGGCTTCCTTCCGCGCAGCCCCTCGCTGCCTGGGCCTGGCCGGAGGTGGGAGGGGCCCGCCCAGCGGCTTCAAATAGCCGGCCCCAGGCTGGCAATCGCCACCCAAGCCCGCTCCGGAGGCAGCGCGAAGCCACTGGCCGGTGAGCGCGGAGCCGCTGGGGGACCCGGAGGAGCAGCATGAGTTCGGCAGCGCGGGAGATCCTGGGGCTGGGGCTGGGCATCCTGGGCTGGGTGGGGGTCATCCTGGCCTGCGGCTTGCCCATGTGGCAGGTGTCCGCCTTCGCCGACGGCCACATCGTGGTGGCGCAGACCACCTGGGAAGGGCTGTGGATGAACTGCGTGGTGCAGAGCACCGGGCAGATGCAGTGCAAAGTCTACGACTCCATCCTGGCGCTGGACCCCGAGGTGCAGGCGGGCCGGGCGCTCACCGTCCTGGTGGCCCTGCTGGGGCTGGTGGCGCTGATGGTGACCGTGGTGGGGGCCCAGTGCACCACCTGCGTCCGAGCCGGCAAGGCCAAGGCCTGGATCGTCATGGCCGGCGGGGTCCTGTACATCCTCGGCGGGGTGCTGGTCCTCATCCCCGTCTGCTGGTTCGCCAACATCATCATCAGCGGCTTCTACGACCCCAACGTGCCCAAGTCCAGGAAGCGGGAGATGGGGGCGGCCCTCTACATCGGCTGGGCGGCCACGGCTCTGCTGCTCCTCGGGGGCAGCCTGATTTGCTGCTCCTGCTCCGGCTCCGGGGACGGCGAGAACGCCTTCCCCGTCAGGTACTCGGCCTCCACCCGGCGGCCCGCCTCCAACGGGGAGTACGACAAGAAGAACTACGTCTGAGGGGCCCGGGGCCGAGCCGGGCTGCAGCTCCCCGCCGGCCCCAGAGCAGCCGCTGGACCCTGCCCTGTGCCCGGCTCCCTCCCCGGGGATGCTGGAAATGGCTCCGGGGAGGCGAGCTCCGAAGTGGGCTGTGCGCAGGGCCCGCTCTCGTTGGGACAAGACCAGCCCCGCTGCGCGCCTGAACGCGCCCGGAGCTCGCCCCTGTCTGAGCCTTTGACACGCGTCAAACAAAAAGGACCACCGGCATGAATTCCGTCTCTCTTCCCGGCCCTTCTGCCTCCTCCGGGAGGAGCGGTAAATCGGCCGGTCACCCAGTGCCTGGTTTGTTTTGAGATGTATGCTGTGTAACCTGAACGCCAGTTAACCTGTAACTGCAGGAATGTGGACCACAGAGCAGGGACTCGGGGGGGTTTAAAACTAGTTCGTGGCTAGTTACAAACCCGCACCTGCTTATTTAATTTTGATGGTTATTGCTGCCCCCCAAAATGACCTACGGGATTGGTTAGATAGCATTAGAGAATGAGATAAAGTCTCCATCCGATGGTGGAGAAATGAGAACTCCCTTAAAACAGAACCTCTTAAGCAGCGACTTCATCTCCCTAGCCATAGCAGCAGGAGGAATCATCCTTCCCTTCCTGTATTTTTTTTTTTAATTTAAAAAGCTTAATTCTGCTGTTGTAATGTGCTGCCTTGCCGCTGTACAGACCCGAGGGAGCACATGGCTAATGAAATTAACTAACCTAAACTCTGCGGGCCATCAGTCTAAGCAGTTAGGACGATTCTGGTACAGGATTTTACAGAACTATTTCAGAACTCAACACTCCTTATGTGTTAACCCTGGTTTTTAAATAAAAACAAACAAGATTGTCTATATTTTATATGTATATTTTTATATTCTGGCTGCATGTTTTGTTATTGTAAAGATGTCCGAACTATTTGGGGCAGGAATAGGTGACAGCTCAGTACTGGAATTTGGTAATTAACAACCAGTGTCTGGTTGTTTGAGACAAACTTTGGAAGGAGAGGGGGTATGCTGGGGCATCATGCACAGCTAACAAATTGTTCTCCCATTTTGGGTCGAGAACAACCCTTAGTGCATAGGAGTTTATAGTATAATGTATCTGCAAAAATAAGAGAGGAGTTTGCATCTGTTAGTGCATCAAATGGCTTGTGCTATCAAACATCTTTGCCTAGGGGCAGGTGCCCTGAACATTCCCCCAGTAGGACTTTGTCATCACCTCCTTCAAATTTGAACGTCCTGGGTGCGATTTGGCTTTTTTAATGGATTCTTTTACAAGACTTCACATTTTTATGTCTCTTATCAACTGATCTGTGTGATGATAATGAATTGTGCCACTATTACACTAACTTTCCTCATAAAACATTTTCAGTCCTTTCACATTTTCTTAAAAAAAACAGACCCTTTGGGTTGAAATGTCTTTTATTTATTTTCTTGTAAAGAAAATACCTGCATCTGGCTTATTGTAACAGTGGTGGGTTTATTTGTTTTTTCATTATTTAAAAAAAAATTTCAATTTGTTTGAAATAAAATTTAAGTTCTTTTTAAAGATTCAAACTAACCTTGGTCTTAATTCCTCAGTTTAGACAATTAACCTCTGCCCTGCTATGTTTGAAGAAAATTGGTTTAGAACAATCATGGACTGGGATCTTTGATTTTCCTCTAATTGGGACAGTCCTTCAGGTATAGGCACTGATCCATCTGCACCTGAAGCACTGTGCATTCAAATACAATGTAAGATGAGTTTTAACCTTGATTGCTCTGTACTCTCAGGCCAGCCAAGCATCCCTCCTCCTTAATCCATTCCTAGTCTATGTTTACTTGAATATGAAATCATTATAGCATACAATGTGTACTTGCTCTGGCCCATGCTTTGCATGCACAATTTGAAATTGGAAGCATTAATGGTGAATAGAATATGGTTGGGCCAAGTAGGCTTCTTCTGATGTCACTTTACAAGTAATGTAAAGGACTCAGCAAGGTCTTGATTGCCATCTTACTGAGTCCGTCTTGCTGCCAATATCAAATTTTGTGTGCTCAGCAGGGGCACAATTTAATGTGAAAATGCATGTTTGGTTTTGCAACAGCAGTTAAATTTACTAACACCATTCTTTATTTTAAAAGCAAACAAAGAAATGCAAAAAATTCTTAACCTGATATTATGGCTGAGACTTTACATGCAATAATCAAGAAATGCTAGGTTATGGCTCCCATAGCCACCATAACTTTTATCACCAGGGGAGGAAGGATGACTAATTTTCGCTCCACAACTTGGGATTTCCTGACTTAGATGTATGTGAAACAAGGGATTAGGGACTGAGTAAGTGTGACAGTTCCTAATGCAAACCCTAAAAACAATGACAAAAGTTCGAGGCCATGTAACAGTACTCTTATACCAACTCAGCACACTTCTGCCGACCCTGATGGACTCCATAAGGAACTACTTTCTGCCTCCAACTAATAAGGAAACACTCTACACATTAGTCTCCCTCGCAGTATAACACTAAACCTTAATTACAGCCTAATGGTTCCATCAGAAACGTATAATATACATGGGTATGTCAACTCTGAATATTTGCCATTGTTGCTGAGACTTGTGATTTAACTGGATCTGTAGTTTTGCAGTAGGGCTTCATCCATATTGTTCTTGCTTTGCTTAGTAAACATAAAAAAGTAGTGGTGTCAATACACAGAGGCTTGAGAAACTAGGACCTTGATCCTGCAAACACTTATGTATGTGGTTAACGTTAAGCACATGATTAGTCCCACTGGAGATAAAACTTCATGCTTAAACACAAGCATGTTTGCAGGATCTGAGCCTATGTGATCATTAAGCAAACTCCATATGTGTAGAATTGTTTCCTCAGTAAAAAGGTGCAGTTCTTAAACTGTCAGTGTCTTAAATGAGAGCTACAATACTGTTATTGTGACGTAATATGTGATTTTGGTACAAGAGTGAAATATTCTGTGTTTCATCTTTGCAACTTTTGTTTGTAAACATTGTAACCTTATAAACTGTAAATGTATTTAAATGTGTACATTTTGCAAGAAATCTACCAACACTGGCTTGTAATTTGTGTGGTGTCTTATTTGTGTCCTTTATAAAAAACAAAAAATGAGAATACGAATCCTCATACTAACTCCAGAAAAGGCAATGAGGGTATATCTGGGCCTGTTGTTATCATTTCCCCTCGCACTACACTGTCACTCTAATTAATCTAACTATGGTTGATCCCCTGTGGGTAACGAAAGGAGTTAACAGACCTGCAGTCCTTACTCATTTTCCTCAGGCAAAACCTCATTGACTCCAATGGGAATTTTCCCTGAGCCAGGAATAAAGCCCCAATCCTGCAAACACGCCTGTATCTAGCTTTATCATGTGAGCAGTCCCACTAATGAGGGTAAAGCTGTGTCCATGTGAAAGTGTTTGTGGACTTGAGGCCTAAATAAACAAAACAAGATTTGCACTCTGACCAGCAATATTTTGAACAACCATTTTTGGTACTGGCGTTAAGTATCAAATGGTTTGTGTTTTCCCCTTGAACCAATCCTAAAAAAAATCAACACCTTATAGGGAAACTTGCTTTAAAAGAGCAACCTTCTAGAAGCATAGCTAGCTGTACACCACCATAGGGCTTCATCCACTTAAAAGCAACATCTGAAACAATTACTGTAGCCAGACCTCTTATATGAAAAAAGCATTACTTCTGTGCATGTCTCTCACTAAAAATAGCATCATTCTGCCAATAATGGGCCACATGTTCTGCTTATGTGAGTGGACAAAATTCTCCTGAAAGACTGGAGCTGAGCCCTTTTACACTAACAAAAAAAATTGGCCCACTTCTTCTGAAAGTTTCTTTATTCTGAATCTCATGGCTCTACGTCCCTTGATGGGCTTTCCTATGCCAGCCTTTATAAAATAACCTGGAAGAACACTAACAGTAACATCACTGGAGCCGGAATCAGGATAAAAGCCTGAGGTTTGGATGCTTTTTATTTCTACATAGAGTCACAAACAAAATAAAAATCATAACTGAGCACTGGAGAAATAACTGAAGACATTAGAAAGTCCTGCTTTAATCAGAATGAGGTTTGGGCCTGATCCTGCCAAGGGCTGACTGAGCACTTCCAGCTCCCAAAGTTTAGGGCTGGGGCCTTTGTTTTTGAAAAAAAAATTCTGATTAAATTTGTGTTTCTGACAAGCACTCAGCTATTTGACCTCAGAGAACAGGCATGACACGGGCAGCAGCAATGCAAGATGTGTTTAAATTGCACCTCCATGGCTGAGACAGATCACAGATGGATCACTCCTAGTGGAAAGTGGGCAGTTTCTTCTCTATGGACTGTTCAGTTCTTAGCCTCGCTGCTGGAACTGCTAACAAAATGAGTAGTGGTCGTTGTAGGTTTTGTGACAGAAGCACCTTAGGAAATGGATCAAGAGCCGCCAAGTCATTTCACACAGGCCCCTGAACAGCCATTAGGTTGTAACAACTTCAACTCACTGTAACAACTTCGAAACCAGGCTCAGTGGACCTGATCCAAAGCCTATGAAGTCTATGGAAACATTCCCATTGACTTCCATGAGCTTTGGATCAGGCCCAGGATGAGCTGGTACCTTAAGAGTGGGACACTATTACCTATCCTCTTTGCCACTCAGTTTCTACTAAGTGTATCTGAGCTGAAAAAAGGACATTTCGCAAATGCTGTCAACACAAACATACAAAAGAAATGAATGTTCAATGAAACTCTACATTCTTGTGACTAGCAGGGACCTTGCCCAGGTTCTAGCCTTGTCAGGGAGTTCATTCAATACTTTACAGACTTCGTCAAATAATCCCATTGTTTGGACAGGCTGTTGCTTACAAAAGAAAACATCTTCAAAGACTGCATTTTTCAGCATTCATGCCAGCTATGTTGAGATTAACAAAAACTCCTCACCACCCTCTCATTGCCTTCCACATGCTGGGCTGGAGAAAAGGTGTCTCCCTGCTTGGCCTTTGTCTGCTAAATCAGGGGTTCTCAAACTTTATTGCACCACGGCCCCCTTCTGTCAACAAAAATTACTACACGACCCCAGGAGGGGGAGACCGAAGCCTGAGCCCACCCAAGTCCTGTCAAAGCCCAGCCCTACTACCCCAGGCAGGGGAGGCCAAAGCCCAAGGGCTTCAGCCCCAGGTGGGGGGCCTGTAACCTGAGCCCCACGACCCAGCACTGAAGCCCTCAGGCTTTGGCTTCAGCCCTGGACAGTGGGGCTCCAGTTTTGACCCTGGGGGATGGGGCCCAGGTTTTGGCTTTGGCCCCAGCAAGTCTAATGCCAGCCCTGGTGACCTCATTAAAATGGTGTCACAACCCATTTTGGGGTCCCGACCCACAGTTTGAGAACCACAGTGCTAAATAAACTACTAGAGCTATGAATCTGAATGTCAGCTACAGTTCATACCCTGCAAATGTAGTTAGAACCCATCTGTGCAAAGAGGGGAAATGCACCAGGCAGGAGGAAAGGGAAACTCAGTCAGTCACGTTTGCTATAGGATGTTTAAGAAATATTTCCCTTTCCTGCACAAAGATATATTTGTCATGCATCTGTTCTTCGGGATGTACTGAAGCCTTTTACACTCCAAGGGAGGAATTAGTTCATGCCCACAGTTTTCTTTATACAGCTATTCTCATGTTAAAACCTGACCACTGAATGTTACATAGTTTGTCCTTGTTTTTTTTTGTCCATCTCTAAAGTCCCAAGAGCAAGTAAGTAGTGCACCCTACTTTATTCTCCAGTCTAATTTGTCTTTAAAACCCACCTTGCTCTAAACAAGCTGAGACCCGTTACAGCATCCTAAACATTAAATCAGTCTCCTGACTGTTCTCTTTACTTGGGAAATGCTGAAAGATGAAAGATTCAGTTTCAGATTGGACCCACAATGCATCACTGAAGTGAAATGAAGAGCCCTCTACTTTAACTTTGTATGCAAATCATCACTAATAGGTACATCTCTTGGGTGTCAGGGTTTGCTTTTGTAACTCTGCTTGGTCAAATGTAGCAAATACTTCTGCCAGATTAAACAAATCAGGAAACACTACAGCAAGTACATTCTGTCTTCAGGTCAAGAATTGCATTCAACTTACCTGTAGTCTGGTTGTGGTAAGGCAAATCCTTTCGAAGACAGAGCCTCAAAAGGACTCAGATTTATGTTTTGAAAGTGACTAGATTTTGTCAATCCCATTTTGATCAGACCTTTGTGTGTGTGTGAATGAGACTTAATTCCAGTCTGTTCCTTGCTGATTCTCTGCAGGAGGGGGCTGCCTGTCTGGAAAACTCCCTTTTCTTCTAACTGTAGCCCTCAATTACAAGAAAAGGACAATTTCAGCCACTGCGTCATTGATAAAGCTTCCCATGGCAACAGTGGTCAGGCTTTGAGGTTGCTTGGCTACTCAAGCCTTGCTTTACCTTTTCTTTTTCTTAAACAGATTGAGAGAGTCTGCCATGAATCACTTTAACAACTTGCTTTGTCTTTGGCATTTTAGAAGTTTGTTTACAACATTGAGCTTTTTTCTCTCCCATAATCCTTCGTGCATGTTACACAGCTTCAAACCAAAGTTATGGCAGGAAAAGGTCATAAGTGATGTGAATTAACCTAAATGGTTGAAAACATACATATTATGTGAAAGGCATGCTGATGCATTCCACCCAGGGCTCCTAACCAATCTTCTCATTACATGGGTTTCCTACTTTTCCTTAGCCCATCATAGGCTGTTATGGGATGTTGTGTTTGCCACACTGAAGAGTATCCTCAGCTGAATTCAAATTTTAGGCTGCAAAACTGCCTTTATCAGTTCAGGCCAAGAAAGTGTGCTGTTTGTGATTTAGAAATTGCAAAGGAATTGCCACAGATCTGGTTATATGACCCGTGGCTTCTCCTGCTTCAGTATCATGGTCTTGTACACATAGATACACAATCTATCTATCATAAAGAATGGAGATATTGCACATACACTGATTTTTTTGGGGGGGGGGAGTTGTTGGATACTGAATTCCTTTTGAAAATCTCAGAAAAATAAAATAAAATAAAAAAAAGATTTGCCTTTCCTATGCACCTTGTATCATTATTTACAGTTCTTCAAAATAACTGAATTGGCCACATTTTACATTCACATCCACAGGTGTAAAATGACTACACAAGGTGCAAGACAGTGGAGAATCAGGCCTCAGCATTTCTTAGGTTTAGGACATTACAAAGACCTGGGGGGAAATAGCTATTAACAAAAGGCAGGCTTACAGGTATATTTAAAATATTTATATTATACACACACACACACCCCTGTCCATAGGCCTGGATGACATGGAGTCTAAAAATTAATTAAATGAACTGAATCACTGACATTTTTTTTTTCAGTGATAGAGAACTACAGAGATATAGAGGCTGGAGAAAAGCAAATGTGGTACTTTTTATAAATTGAAAGAAGAAAGATCCCTGCAATTATCCAGTAATTCTAATTTCAAACCACAGTCAAATAATGGGACAATTATGAAGAGAGGGGAAAAAAACCACAAACCAGCTATAGGGTAATAGAACCATGAACAACAAGCTGCATGTTCAAAACATTTGTAGAGGAACCTAAAAGGAGTTGTAAACATCAGCCAGGACAGAATATATAAAGTGATCTAGATTGACTAGAACACTGGGCAGACATAGATACATCATGCCTTTGGACCCTTTTCAGAGTGGTTCTAATGGACATGGTGCTTAAAATGGTGGCAGTCGCTGGCATGCTGTCTACAGCAAGGCTTCCAGAGTTATGAACACTGATGGAGCTATTGGTATGAACTACCTATGAACTGGTATTGGGAACATAGGAATTTTTTGACTAGGTTCCCTATTTTAGACGAGGCCTATGTGGATCTTGTGAGGGTGTGTGCACTTAGAGAACACTACAGTCCGTTCTGAGTACCTCAGTTGGCTGTAGCAATGGTTGTGGAGCCATTCTCCACCCAACCTACGGTTCGGAGTCAGGGAGGATCTCTCCCTTCTAATGCCTACTGTGTCCCCCATGCATCACCAGCTTCCTCAGGGGTTGTGTGGCACAGATGTTGCCTCAATTTACATACATCACTACTGAAACACAGCTAGTACTTGTATGGGGAATGTGGATGGTAGCAAATCAGCAAACAGCCATCTGCACAACACTTCAGGGAGAGGAAATGACTAAAGACACTGGAGCAAATCTCTATTCTTTAATGTCCATAGACAGCAGAAAAAACCTGGGTTTAACGTCTTATCTGAAAGACCCATCTATCTTAAACTGCCAAGAATTCAGTGTACCTACCTCAGAAAGATGATGGCTGGAGCTAAACCTGATGGGATTTGAACCTGTGGGTCCAGGGTGTTCAAGTATTTTTAGACTTTTGCTTAGATCATTAAGATCTAATAACAAAGACAAGAGAACTAAAAATTTCTGATTTCTCACTGTCCCAAAGACCTGTCAACCCTGCATTAACTGCTTCTGGACAGCTGGGAGACTGGTGGATACAGGGCATTTATGGAATGGGGGGACCCCGTCCAAAATGAAATGGATCCAAATTACAAGAAGCAGCCAGATGCTGCCCTGGCCTTAATGAAACAGAGACAAGTTTCTAAAGGATTAATTTATAAACCTGCTAGTGAATGGCTAATATAATTAAAAGGCAGAACAATATAATCTGATTAATTTCTTTATCATATTGATCTAAACAGATTTTAAGGTGCAGGGAGGGAAAAAGATTTTAGGGTTTACATGTATGGTCAATTTACATATATGGTCAATAAAACATCGTGCACATTTATGGCCACCTTTCAGTTGGTGGGTAACAACAAAAAGCAATACATTTCGTTTAAATGGAAATCAGTTTGTTTATTCACACTGTAGGACAAAAGTAAATGTTTAAAATGGTTGATTTTTAAATGTAAACAGTGGTTAACCCTCTCAAAACCAGCCTTGATCACATCAGCAATCTTTGAATTCTGTGCCAGCTGTTATCACACTGCTGCACATTGCTGATTTCGAGCCCAATCCTGCAAGGTGCTAAGTGACATTAATGGGAATTTTAGGCTCTTAGCACCTTGCAGGATCAGGACCTTTAGCTATGGGAAAATCACTTGCGGTTTTAGGCAAGCAGAATTGTAACCCTATTGTATCATTTAAAATACTGCAAATATATTAAATGCAATCTAATATATCCAATGCAAGCTAATATTTCACATTCTTACTGCTATTCGCAGTACTTGGAGTAGTTGAGGGCAAACAAAACGTTAGAAAGAATTTCTATAATTTATAAGCATTTAAATGCAGCGTGTTAGTAGCTAAATAATACTACATAGTGTAGACGGTATGCTTTGGGTTTGTTTTTGCTGAGTTCTGCACCACATCTAGTCCACTTTTCACACATTGCTTATTGTATAGCCTAATTGGATGTTATGCATTTGGCCTTGATCCTCCAACTTGCTTCCCAAGAACTCTGCTGGGGTTCTGCATGGGTGCAAGGGTCTGCCCACGCACATGCAATGAAAAATCTGGCCTCTGTTGAGTCTTGTGAAAATAACATACTACAGAAAAATAAATACAATGTAAAAAATGTAACAGTCACTCTCAGGTTTGCTATCAGGCTTGGAATGCATGCTTGTGTTAAATAAAATTATGTATGCTGATTTTAAACAACACAGGCCAAATTTTCAGCTGGGCTCCTTAATTTTCAGGTGTATCTTTTTTATATGAGCAAAACTCATAAGAACATATGTCAAGGTTCCTTCCCCACTCTGAACTCTAGGGTACAGATGTGGGGACCCGCATGAAAGACCCCCTAAGCTTAAGCTTACCAATTTAGGTTAAAAACTTCCCCAAGGTACAAACTTTGCCGTGTCCTTGAACCGTATGCTGCCACCACCAACCATGTCAAACAAAGAACAGGGAAAGAGCCCACTTGGAGACGTCTTCCCTCAAAATATCCCCCAAGCCCTACACCCCCTTTCCTGGGGAAGGCTTGATAATAATCCTCACCAATTGGTACAGGTGAACACAGACCCAAACCCTTCGATCTTAAGAACAGTGAAAAATCAATCAGGCTCTTAAAAGAAGAATTTTAATTAAAGAAAAGGTAAAAGAATCACCTCTGTAAAATCAGGATGGTAAATACCTTCCAGGGTAATCAGATTCAAAACATAGAGAATCCCTCTAGGCAAAACCTTAAGTTACAAAAAGACACAAAAACAGGAATATACATTCCCTCCAGCACAGCTTATTTTACCAGCCATTAAACAAAAGAAAATCTAATGCATTTTCTAGCTAGATTACTTACTAACTTAACAGGAGTTGGAAGGCTTGCATTGCTGATCTATTCCCGGCAAAAGCAACACACAGACAGATAGAACCCTTTGTTCCCCCCCCCCCTCCAGATTTGAAAGTATCTTGTCCCCGCATTGGTCATTTTGGGTCAGGTGCCAGTGAGGTTATCTTAGCTTCTTAACCCTTTACAGGTGAAAGGGTTTTGCCTCTGACCAGGAAGGATTTTATAGCACTGTATACAGAAAGGTGGTTACCCTTCCCTTTCTATTTATGACAACATAAATATTGCAGGTACAGTTAAAAGGGTCAAGGAAAATGGACCCCATTATGTTACCCAGTAAAAAAAATGGGTTGTAACATTAAATGCATTTTTAGATATAAAAACGTAAGAACGCCCATACTAGATCAGACCAATAGTCCATCTAGTGCAGCATCCTGGCTTCAAATAGTGGCTGGTGCCAGGTGCTTCAGAGGGAATGAACAGAACAGGGCAATTATCAAGTGATTCATCTCCTATCATCCAGACTCAGCTTCTGGCTGGTATAGGGAAGGTATAGGTATCAGAGGCATAGGGAAACCCAGAGCATGGGATTGCATCTCTGACCATCTTGGCTACTAGCCATTGGTGGGCCTATCCTCTATGAACTTATCTAACTCTGTTTTGAATGCAGTTATCCTTTTAACCTTCACAACATCCCCTGACAATGAGTTCCATAGGTTGACTGTGCATTACGTGAAGTACTTCCTAATGTTTGTTTTAAACTTGCTGCCTACTAATTTCATTGGTTGACCCCTGGTTCTTGTGTTATGTGAAGGGGTAAATAACACTTCCTTATTCACTTTCTCCACACCAGTCATGATTTATAGACCTCTTTCATATCACTCCTTAGTCATCTCTTTTCTAAATGGAACAGTGCTAGCTCTCTCCTCATATGAAAGCTGTTCCCAATCCCTACTCATTTTCGTTGCCCTTCACTGTACTTTTACCCATTCTAACGTATCTTTTTTGAGATGGGCAACTGGAACTGCACAGAGTATTCAAGGTGCAGGTATTCCATGGATTTATAGAGTGGCATTATGATATTTTCTGTCTTATTATCCTATCCCTCTCCTAATGGTTCCCAGCATTCTGTTCGCTTTTTTGACTGTTGCTGCACATTGAGCAGATGTTTTCAGAGAACTATCCATGATGACTCCAAGAGCTCTTCCTTGAGTGGTAACAGCTAATTTAGACTCCCATTATTTTGTGCATGTAGGTGGGGTTATGTTTTCCAATGTGCATTACTTTGCAATTATCAACATTGAATTTCATCTGCCATTTTGTTGCCCAGTCACCCAATTTTGTGAGATCTCTTTGTAACTCTGTGTAGCGTGCTTAACTATCTTAAGTAATTTTGTATTGTCTACAGACTTTGCCACCTCACTGTTTACCCCTTTTTCCAGATGATTTATGAATATGTTGAACAGCACTGGTCCCAGTACGGATCCCTGGGGACCCTGCTATTTACCTCTCTCCACTGTGAAATGACCATTTATTCCTACCCTTTGTTTCCTATCTTTCAACCAGTTACTGATCCATGAGTGGACCTTCCTTCTTTCCCTATGACTGATTAGTTTGCTTAAGAGCCTTTGGTGAGGGACCTGGTCAAAGGCTTTCTGAAAGTCCAAGTACACTGTATCAACTAGATCACCCTTGACTATGTATTTGCTGACACCCTCAAAGAATAGATTGATGAGGCACGATTCCCCTTTACAAAAGTTGTGTTGACTTTCCCCCAACACTGTTTGTTCATCTAGGTGTTTGACCTTTCTGTTCTTTATTATAGTTTCAATCAATTTGCCTGGTACTGAAATCAGGCTAAATAGCCTATTATTGCCAGGATTACATCAGGAGCCTTATTCTTAGGGCCCTGGGTGGATACAAAATTTATATCCGCAGATATAAATTGCTATCTGCGAAGCTGCAGGGCTCTGCTGGGAACTGCCACAGGGAAAGCAGCAGCATGTCGGGCCGCCACTCTGAGGAGCCAGCGCCCCACGTGGGCAGCTCCTCCGGCGTGTCTGTACTGCTCCCAGCCCCGCGCACTGGGGCAGGCACCAGGCTCACCGGTAGCTGTCCCTGGCTGTGCTAATGTATGCAAACGGCTCGCATGCTCCCGGACAGGAGACACAGACCGCTGTGTGGAAGGGAATCCTGTCTGGAAGTGTGTGAGCCACTTGCACACATTAGCACAACCAGGGACAGCTGCTGGCGGGCATGGTGCCACGGCAGTTAGCAGGGCTGGGGGTGTGGCTGGGGCAGAACAGCCAGGCCAGAGGAGCTGCTGGCGTTGGGCGCTGGCTCCTGGGAGCATTGGCCTGACATGCTGCTGCTTTCCCCACTGCAGTTCCCAGCAGAGTCCTGCAGCTCTGCAGATACCAATTTACATCCGTAGATATGAATTTTGTATCCCTGCAGGGCTCTGCTTATTCTTTATGTTCTTATGTATTAACAGTGTATTTTTCTTAAGTTTCAGCCAACCAACATTACTCAGAATGGTTAGCTGATTGAGCGCTGACTGGTATTTCTCTTGAACTCTTTCCAACTACCATGTCAGTTAATCTCCCTCTGTGTGGGTACCTGTGGATTCTACTCCGGCTTTCAAACAAACTCAACAATAAGGCCTATTCTCCCCCTGATGTGTACACGCATAACTCATTAACACTAATGGCCATTCTAGTGTCGCACATCGGGGGAGAATAGGTCTCAAATGAGTGCAGGTTGGGGCACAAAATAATCCATCTGAGAAAGAAAAATAAAGTACTCCGTGGTGGGAGCACACGTGAAACCTCACAATGGTGCACCTCTGTCTGCACACAGCTTCCCAGGAAAACCTTGCCCCATGTGAAGGAATGAAAAGAAAAATCACTAGAAAAATCTGAGATTTCTTGTCAGCTCCAACAAAATACCCAACACTGAAAATTCTTGCTTCATGGATACTTTTAGGCTAGGTGGTCCAGTTGTTAAATGTTCTGTCTTCGCTGAGTATCTTTTGTTAGAATTAGGATATCTGTTGCAATAACCAGTATAACCTTTACCCTTAGCTACACAGCTAGAACGGTTTCCAATTATAAGAGCAATCTTTTATTTTATAATACAAATAAACCCAATCGTTATCTCAGCACAGAAGACTACAATGAATAAGCAATGCTGAGTGATTTCACCATTTTTTCCCTCCATAATTTCCTGCTATTATTTCTATGGAAGCTGCTGCCAAGATTCAAAGCAACATAATACTTTCTTGTACATGCTGCTGGGTTTGTTTATGACTTCATTTGTTTGTTAAACATTTATTTTTAATTTTTAAATGCAACAGTGAAATTTAAACATCTAGTCCGGAATCCATTTTTGAGCCCCAGTATCATTTACCAACAGCACAACTTTGTCCTGTTTTTATGACGTTATCCAGGTGGTAAGGAGACCAGTTCCTCTCATTAATCCCTCCCACCTGAACTCCCACCTTTTTCATAAGCAATGCCAGAGATAGGGGGACCCCAGAACTAGCATAGAAGCACAGGGCCTCAGTGGAGATGTCTCTGACTCCTGCAGATCCCCACAATTCTGCTGGGTTTGGGAACATACCTGTAGCTCATTGCGTACATAGAGAGGGGGTCATGAGACAAACTTCCCTAAAATCACTCCAGGAGGGTGAACTCTGCAAAAACATTCTCATGGACTTTCCTCCACTTAGGTCCTTTCCTCAGGTATTTTCACAAGAGGGGAGTGACTCAGCATCTATTATAATCCATCTCTAACATAGTATGTTACTGATGGGCAGGCCCTTTCCTCCCATCAGTACTTAGAGCACTAATGAATGTCACAGGGCTATATTTACATATTCTCTCACTGTGCCAACTGTTCCATGTACTTGCACACATTATGACTAACTCCAAACAGATACCGGAACAATGAATTACTGATGAAATCCCTTTCTGCCTTGGAGGCACGAGTGGAAGGGAAGACATTGCTCAGTTTACAAATTTCCACACCTCTCTTGCATATTCATTAAAATAACAGTATGCCCATCTCCTGGAGTGAGAGAACATGCTTCAGCAGAGGTGTGGGCTGAATGGACCAGTGGTCCCCAACCTTTCTGTTGCAATAGACATATTCATGTTCCGAGAAGAGTGTGGCAGGTGCCGGATGACCAGCTGCTGAAATGCCGCCAAGAATCGCCGCCGCCGAAATGCCGCCGATTCTTCTTGGGTTGTCCGGCAGCTGAGCTCCTTGGCGGCGGATTGTCTGGTGGAAGCGCTCCCTTGTCAGTCGATGGGCGCACATAAATGCCCCGGCAGGCGCCATGGCGCCCGCGGGCACCATGTTGGGGACCACTGGAATGGACTGTCAGCTTTGAAGACCTAATTTTGACCTCCAGACTCAAAAGGATAATAGAGTATGCTATTTTCAGTGTACTGGAATTAGTATTGAGTGTGGATATGGGTTCAGAGGTGTCTGGGAACTGTAACAATAAGATAGGACACAATGACTGTCATGAATAATGAGGTTCTAATTCAGCAAGGTACTTAAGTATGTGCCTGACTTTTAGTCCCAAAAGTTCCAGTCAGGTCAATGGAATTACACATCTACTTACATGTCTTGGAGAATTGTGGCCTAAATGCTCTAAGAAGTGGTGTGCCGAGTCTTCATTTATTCACTCTAATATAAGGTTTTGCGTGCCAGTAATACATTTTAACGTTTTTAGAAGGTCTCTTTCTATAAGTCTATAATATATAACTAAACTATTGCCATATGTAAAGTAAATAAGGTTTTTAAAATGTTTAAGAAGCTTCATTTAAAATTAAACCGGTGGCCAGGACCCGGGCAGTGTGAGCGCCACTGAAAATCAGCTCGCGTGCTGCCTTTGGCATGCGTGCCATAGGTTGCCTACCCCTGCTCTAACCTAAAACTTCATCAGTTCCTCCATTCTTAGGGTTTAAAAAAAGTTGTAGAAGAAAATGCTCACATGCTAAAAAAGACTTAAAAGTGTAAAGTCCTGTCCACACTGGGATCAGCAATGTGATAGCTACATGTTTAAACTTATTAGTTGCTAGCAGAGATCTAGCAGCTTCTCCCATCCAGTGTCGAGAGGAATTCTTTTTTTCTTATAGCTATGTTATAAAACCATGCTAGATACTCTCCTGTGGAAACTACAGTAACACGTAAGCGTGAAGCAGGGACTTTCTGGATATTTAGTTAACCAAACTGAAAGGGAGAAAGAGAGTGATGCAGTTTGACAAAAACTCAAAGACAGTTCAGGACATGTAACCTAAAAGTGTTCGTAAAAAATATAGCAGTAACTCCACAGACCATAACAAAGAATTACATCTTTCAATCTAACCAAGAAATAAACATTAACCTATTTATGTGTGTGTCAGAAGTCAGTATGTTTGTATAAATATACAAGTATACAGTAGAATCTAACAACTCTGGGCACTTATTTTTATGAATTAAAAAGTGGTGTTCTCACCCTTCTTATTAGAAAAATCAACAGAGCTGTATTAAGGTTTCATATTGTTTAACTTCTATTTTTGTTACTAGACATATACTAATAATGCTGTAGCATAAGTATCATATAATTAAAAACTAAACAGTTGTCAAAAATAAATAAGCCAAGTCCATTTTGTGATGCTCTAGTTTGGGTTTTTATGGTCTGTTCACCTACTTGCTAATTCACAACATTCACTAATGTGCCATGGATCTGCCCGGCATTTTGAATCAGAGAAGCTTTTCCTTACATACTCCCTGCAGAAGAGTCATGATGAGTGCAGGAGGAAATAAAAACAGTTTAAGATTTAATGAAAAAAGGACCACAAAAATGTGCTGGAAAACAAAAAAGTGAGTAGATCATCACATTTTCCCCCTAAACACTGAAATAAAGGAGGAGGAGGAGAAGGAGGAGCAGCACTCCTTAGCTATGAGACACACAGGTTTTCTGAGAGAAGATCAATGCTATGCTCTTGGAGATAAGTATTGCTAGCTTTCAAGAGATTTCTACAAGGCACTCTTTCTTACAAGGCACTAATAAGGAACAGCAGACTAGTTATTAGGGTAGGGTGGAAAAGATGAGTAATCAGACAAACACGATCAGTCAACATACAAAATCTGCCAGGAGTAAGAGAGATTTAAAAAATTCAGTGACTGAAAAAGGACTAATCAGGAAGTGCATGGCTCAGCAATTCCTTAACTATTTTGCTAATATAATGAGGGAAGAAAAAAGATGAAGAAAAAATGTTGGCTTTGTCTTTTACCCAGAAATGTAGTGACTATGAAGGACACAGTGCAGCATGGAACAGAAAAGATCTACCTGTTCATGGTATTCATTTGAGTACATAAGTTCATGATTTTCATGTCTTTCTATGCTAGGGTTTTTAGAACCAAATACTCATCTCTTTGCTGTTGATGCAAATGACTGAAGACAGAATTCCCATAATCACTGCCTTTTAAATAAGTAGATGATCACCAGGAACTGGATCACCAGGGTTAGGAATACTCTACAGCTGCATTAAAATTTGTGTTCTCTCTTTCCTTGTGGAGGCCATGAAGTGGAACATAGTTCCATCTCTTTCCTTTCCTCCCTTATTCATAGTGGAACCTTTCACTTTGCCTTTTGAATAATGCCACATAGTGCTGTCATTTCAGGAAATGCCAGACTGTTTACGCTGCTAGAGCCAGGCATCTTGCTGACAAATTCAGGAAACACTTGATCAGAAGAGATAAAAGCAATTGCTGCAGAGCTATTGTTTTCCATTTCATTTCACACACTGAAAAGAGCTTTGGTGACCGCCCAGGAGGTGCCCTCAAACACAGATTCCAAGATACCGTCTTCCTGAGCCCAGAAAACCAAACCAGATTGATCACTCACGCTCTGTTGTTACTCATTCTCTTTTTTCCTGTTAGTGCTTTCATTTTCTATTTTTGTATTTCACCTTGTCATTTTCAGTCCTTTTCAGGTTCTCTTTCCAGCTGTGTGTCCAACAGCTTGCAAACTTTTCTTACACTGTGCATGCTATGCTTAGTGAGTTTGCTAAAGGGCCACTAACAATAGAAGCCAGCAGGATTGAGAGTCAGGATTAAGTAGCTTTAGCAGGAAGAACCTTATAATGAGGATGCCCTCTGCCCTCTGTTTATTAAAGTATTGTCCCAGCTACTCTACACTTAATGCTAATACAAGGTAATCCACTTAAACAGAGAGTTCACAGGGAAAAACTTGTTGAAATAACACTACTATTTTCCTTACACTAAAGTATACATTATAATCAATATAATAGTGCTGGTCACAGAATGGGACAAACTGACTGGCAGAGACATCCATTGCATTTGCAAAGCAGATAAACAGGGCCTCTATGAACTCAGTTATCTGTGATGAGATAAGAGACTCAGCTGAGAGAACAGGGAAGAGGTATGCTGCAGGTTCCTGCTGGGATCTGCCCCATCAGCCAATGGTCCAGATGAGGGTAGATGTGAATGCCTTTTCTTCTGAAATGCACTGCTACCACCACTATGCATCTCATAAAGATTGTCAGTGTTGCTGAGAGACCAAATGGCAGAATCTTGTATCGTGTGGGGCTCAAAAGGGTTTTCGACCAAAGTACATTATTCCCCAAGTCAGTAATGAGTCCTGTCTCAGTGTATCATAAATAAACAGTATATAGATGGGCAAAGGACTTGTCCTTGAAGGGTAGTGAGTCCGTTCAGTTTATCACGGTTAAACATTTTATAAATAACAAGGTGAGCAATCTTAACTAGGTGCCATGAAACCTAAGAAAATAATAAAATCAATTACTTAAAAGAAGCCATTCAAGCAGCAGTCTTGAGACAACCAATTAATAACTACTAAGAATCGTAAATCCAGACTAAATCCTACCCTTTCTCTCTATTTGCCCAGGTTAACTTGTGTCTCCTTTCCAGGAACAAAAAGAAAAGGAGTACTTGTGGCACCTTAGAGACTAACCCATTTATTTGAGCATAAGCTTTTGTGAGCTACAGCGATGAAGTGAACTGTAGCTCACAAAAGCTTATGCTCAAATAAATGGGTTAGTCTCTAAGGTGCCACAAGCACTCCTTTTCTTTTTGTGAATACAGACTAACACGGCTGTTACTCTGAAACCTTTCCAGAAACACACACTCTAAATAGTAGCATTTTCCTATTCCATTAAAATTATCACAAGAAAAATTTAAATCTAATTCTTTGGCAGTGCTTTTGCAAACGTCAGCTCACCAGTGATGCTGCAGAAACAGTGCTGAACTGGAAGGTTGCTACTCTATGATGTTATGTTATGGCTTATTTTTGTTCTGATGGTTTTTTCCTTCCTCCTCCTCCACTGTTTGGTTGTTGCTGCCGTTTTCTTGTATAGGTTAGATGAACAGAGTGAGCACTGATGAGTGCTGTAAAGTTGAGGAATGGGAGCGGTGTGCACTGTTGGTTTCTTAGGGAGATTTCATATGCTTCTTCCCTAGTTTCACTGGAGGAGGAAGGCACACCTATTTCAAGGCTTAGCTAGATTCAAAAATTAGCTGTTATCCTTTCAATGGTTCAGTGCCTTCATGGGCAGGTCTTTAGTAACAGCTTTAGCTCATGAATATGCGATCTACATATACAGTGGTAGCATAAAGGCTTGCATTTACATGCAAAATATTTGCAAATATGCTTCTCAAAAAAAGCTTATGGCATCTTTAATAAGGAATAGCTAGGTTTTCACAACTGAGAGGAAACATGAATTAGACATAACCCAAAAACATTTCCCAGCTATACATTAGGGCTGTTGATTAATCATAGTTAACTCACGCTATTAACTCAAAAAAATTACTTGCAATTAATCGCAGTTTTAATTGCACTGTTAAACAATAGAATCCTAACTGAAGTTTATTAAATATTTTTGGATGTTTTTCTACATTTTCAAAAATATGGATTTCAGTTATAACACTGAACATAAAGTGTACAGTGCTCACTTTATTTTTTTATTACAAGTATTTGCACTGAAAAAATGATAAACAAAAGAAATAGTATTTTTCAGTTCACCTCATACAAGTACTGTAGTGCAATCTCTTTATCGTGAAAGTGCAACTATCAATTTTAGATTTTTTTTTGTTACATAAATGCACTCAAAAAGATGTAAAACATTAGAGCCTACAAGTCCACGCAGTCCTACTTCTTGTTCACCCAATCGCTCAGACAAACAAGTTTGTTTACATTTGCAGGAGATAATGCTGCCCACTTCTTGTTTACAGTGTCATCTGAAAGTGAGAAAAGGCATTTGCATGGCACTGTCGTAGCCGTCATCGCAAGATATTTACGTGACAGATGCGCTAAAGGTTCATATGTCCCTTCATGCTTCAACCACCATTCCAGAGGACATGTGTCCATGCTGATGATGGGTTCTGCTCAATAATGATCTAAAGCATGTTCATTTTCATCATCTGAGTCAGATGCCACCAGCAGAAGATTAATTTTCTTTTTTGGTGGTTTGGGTTCTGTAATTTCCGCACTGGAGTGTTGCTCTTCTAAGGCTTCTGAAAGCACACTCCACACCTCGTCCCTCTGAGATTTTGGAAGGCACTTCAGATTCTTAAACCTTGGGTCGAGTGCTGTATCTATCTTTAGAAATTTCACATTGGTACCTTCTTTGCGTTTTGTCAAATCTGCAGTGAAAGTGTTCTTAAAATGAACATGTGCTGGGTCATCATCCAAGACTGCCATAACATAAAATATATGGCAGAATGCAGGTATAACAGAGCAGGAGGCATACAATTCTCCCCTAAGGAGTTCAGTCTCAAATTTGATTTTTGCATTATTTTTTTTAACGAGTGTCATCAGCATGGAAGCATGTTTTCTGGAATGGCGGCCAAAGCATGAAGGGGCATATGAATGTTTAGCATATCTGGCACGTAAATACCTTGTAATGCCGGTTACAAAAGTGCCATGCGAACACCTGTTCTCACATTGAGGTAACATTGTACACAAGAAGTGGGCAGCATTATCTCCTGCAAATGTAAACAAACTTGTTTGTCTGAGCGATTGGCTGAACAAGAAGTAGGACTGTGTGGAATTGTAGGCTCTAAAGTTTTAAATACTTCTATCTTTGAATGCAGGTTTTTTGTACATAATTCTATATTTGTAAATTCAACTTTCATGATAAAGAGATTGCAATACAGTACTTGTAATGAGTGAATGAAAAAATACTATTTCTTTTGTTTTTCTACAGTGCAAATATTTGTAATCAAAAATAAATATAAAGTGAGCAGTGTACATTTGGTATTCTGTGTTGTAATTAAAATCAATATATTTGAAAATGAAGAAAACATCCACAAATATTTAAATAAATGGTATTCCATTATTGTTTAACAGTGCAATTAATCGCATGATTAATCACAATCAATTTTTTTATTGCGCAATTAATCGTGATTAATTTTTTTTAATCACTTGAGAGCCCTACTATACATGTTTTCCTTAAAATTAAATGATGTCTTTAGAGTGTCAATATTTTTATAATTCTCTGTGTGTGTGTGTTTGATTGAAATCAAGCTCTCTCCCTCTTTCAAGAGGGTGAAGAAGCCCTAAGCTCTGATAACATCTCTTATGGACCACTCCTCTTTGAAGTATCCTGACTAGAGAGCATTCTTCCATTCTTTTGAAGTTAGCTCAGAAACAAACTTTGTAAGATCTGGTTTAGAAAAACTCCTAAGACCATATCGATACCAGCTGGTATCTTATACAAGATGTGTCCTGTTCTTTGATGAGACAAATCTTGTGGCTTATTTGCCTTTTGCCCAAATTGTTGGATTTGCAACCTGCCATTTGCATTACATTCACAACTTGCAATAAAAGACTTCCATCAAATATTCTATTAATAGCACAATTATAACACTTATATCCATCTTTCAAAACATAATATAAAAAGAAAATACTATAAAATGTTAAAGCAAAATAGAAATTATAAATGCATTTGGAGCCTGTGTAATGAGTGGGTGTTATCTCCATTAACTCTTGAGGCTTCTCATGTTGAAGAAAACAGAATTCCTCCTAGAAATTACCTTAGCTACCTTAAATCTTTCATATAATTAAACAAACAATTAGAGCACAAGTATGTATATTATAGTCACCAAGCATAATGTATACGAAAATAATTGTAAATATTTCTTAAAATTTACCAACATGCAGAAAAAGTTTTTACAAACCTAACATTGATAAATTATTACAATTTGCATAATCCATTTTTTGCACGCATGTTGAGGTTTATCCCCCACAATTAAGATTAGTTGAGTCCCACTGTGAATCATTGGTACTTCCTGTGGGCCACATGGATGGACAAGTTCACATCCTGTTGGTTGAGATCCATGAACCAGTCTTAAGCTTCGAGAGACGGAATAATGGAGGGCAAACGTTGCCATCCTGCATCTGAGGCAATGTATGTATATGCCTATCACAGGCATCCATGGCCACAATGTTCTCATGACTATCTGCCCCTCCTTGAAGATGTATTTCATTTCCTCTCTGCCATCCCACAGGATTTTTTTTTTTAAAGGAAGAGGATGACTCCCTATCACATTAGGTAATTGTATTTGGTGAACAGGGCTTGGTAGTTCACCACCCAGAGCGGCAATGAGGCTGATGAATATGCCTTTTGCCCAAGCAGGTCTAACTTCTGAGGGTCCTTGTCCTTAGGAGTGCCTTCATTAGACTTCAATTTCTTGTGTTGCAAGAAGCAATGAGTTAGACCAAGGACAACATGGAAACACACAAGAGAAGCAAGAAACTTATTAAAATTACATGGCAAGAAGTTAAAACTGCAGCAAGTGACTGTCAAAGATGGAAGGCAGTGGTGAAGGTCTTATTTTCCACATGGAATATAGAGGCATAAGCGCAAGCAAGCAGAAATGAGCAAGGACCCTGGATTCGTCTGGGCGTAAAAGTGCTCAAAACTTTTTGTCGGCACTTTGATACCTTATCTCCACACACTTGGAGGTGGGAGGAAGAGAGGATGGGTCTGTCATAGCCCATTGGCTGGATCTAGGATCCCTTCATTAATAGGGAGAGAGATTCTGACTTGTGTCATCACACTCAGGACATCAAAGAGCTTATGAGACTTTACTTGTACAAACGTAGTCTCAGTTGACCAGGGTCTCCGTAATTTGGGACAGGAAGTCCTGGAAGGTTTTAAAGTCATCTGTTGCTGGGGTGGATGCTACTGTTACTGCCTTGTCCAGTAATGGGTAGTATTTATTAGAGGGATACCAAGGTTTGCTGATGTCCCTCTGTCACCTCTTGTTCCTATGGGCCCACATCCAGTTCCGGTGTGGGTGGCCTAGACAGCAAAGCCATCTCGAAGTGCGATATCCTCCTTTTTAAAAATGCATTTGAGGGTGACCTGCTCCTTAACATATGGGAGGATGGCCACACTGACCTTACTGAGAACCAAGGTGGCATTTTGCACAGGTATTGACCAAGTTGGGGCTGGCTGGCCAAGTGCCACTCATGCCTGTGCTCTGAACAGAGGGATCCCTGATATCCTCTTTGGCATCCTTCTCCAATGACTGGGGAGAGGAAGCTCTGTTAGTAATAACTGTATACCTTTCTTAGTGTCTTTTTGACAGGTTTCCACATGCCCTTCCTTTTTTCTCGCTCCCTTTCTGACCAGTGAGCTGGCCATAGCATTTTGGAATTCCTTCCTACTTTCCCATCCTTTTCAGCACCCGTCAGAATCTTTTTTGGACATTTGCATTTTTGGTGCCATCTGCGATTTAAAAAATTAGATTTTTTCAAAAAATGTCTCTATTTACTGGAAGCATTAACAATAAATTAATAGATTTTATGCCTGTTCCTTTTTAAAGAGGGAAATATGATTTTATGCAGTTTGTATAAATATTCAAGATTTTATTTAGAATTGTACTAAATCTTAATGACAGAGGAATAAAGGAGAAGTGTTAATATATAATCATATATTTCCCTCATTTTTAGAGAAAAAGAACATGAATGTTAGATTTTTTTTTTTTACAAAATGTTAGTTTAGCAAATAGCATTATTTGTTTTTTTGTTTGTTTTTTATAATTCTGGACTAGGAATAAAATTTCCTCTTTCTACGCAATTCCTTTACTATTTGTCTTTAAAAAGTGGTAGACACATCCTAATGGCATTACATGCCAAACCTGTATTGCAATTTTCCTTATTCCATTGATTTAAAGTAATGTGTTTCTTCATAACCTTTTATATTTACTGGTAGCCAGCTCCTATTAGCTTAAACTGTATGAAAGGCCTCTTAATTTTAGTAACATGTTTGAAGTACAGCAATTAAAAAATGTCTCAGCAAAACATACACCACCAGACACACAGAGCACCAGCACCCACTCCTCCTTTCCAAAACAATTAAGCATACATTCACCCACGCAAAGGCGCTCAGTTGTGGCTGCTAACAAATCAAAACAGAATTGCAGAGAAACCCTATTTAAACTGTCCCAAATGCCTAAGAAAAGGGCCAAGAGGAAAAAGGTATTTCCCCCTGAAATCCTCAGGGCAGCGTCAGCACCTGTGGCTCTAGACAACAGACTTACATAATTTGTGTAAAATAGAGAGAAAAAACATTCATCACTTTCTGAAGGACAGGCAGCAAGGGTAAACATGCAAGGGAATACATTACCCTCCCGTCTGCACCACATCCACCTCCTCCTTCCCAAAACAATAAAGTATTCATTCAAGGAAAATGGTATGCTATTCTATAGATAAACCACCTTAAGAATACAAATAAACAAGTTTTATATTATTTTATAGATAAGTCCCCCTCCTTCCACACACACATTCATACTTGTTTCTCAGCATTATTTTATATGAAACACACAAAGCCTCACTTAAAGGAGTGTAAAATTGCTTAATACACCCATGTATGAGGCAAAATGCAGGTCTGATTTAAATTATTCTGTGCAAAACTCTTTTCACTCGGTTTTGTTTAAGGCAGATCTGTAACTCTTCTGGAATTTAAGGTACCCATATGGAATGCAGATTTATTAAAATGATTTAACTTGGATTTAATAAACAAAATAAAAACAGCAATGGAGTTTTAGTATTTTAGTATTTGTGAGGCAGTAGATACAAAATGTTTTCCTTAAGAGTAAATGTACTTTAAAGGCTAGTCATTTTGCATTATTAACTGTTGGATGCTGTTGAGAATGAATACATTGGCAATGGAGAGAAGGAATTTCTTTCTTCATTGAATGCCGATGCCAGGGGATAATTCAGGGCCAGTAACGGCAATCCTGTTTGGTACCGGGAATGTCTCCGAGTGTGATAGAGATGCCTCTAAAGCATATCTGAGGTCCTCACTAGGCTCCATCACAGTCATCAGTATTGGGATCAGTGATGAGTCCCTCCATCACAGGATGGGCAGGATTTGAACCTGAGGATCTGAAGTCCACCATGAGGCATGGCAGTTAGCATGAATTGCCTCACTACTGTAGTGGAGGGGAAAGAGTGAGGAGTGAGTGCACAGAGAAATCGATAGTCCTACTCCTCCACCCCCTTTGTTAAAAAAAAAAAAAAAGAAAGAAACCCTCTTTAAAGAAAAAATGTGAGGGTAGAATTCCTTCACCAAATCATTTGAAAGAACCGGTTAAAGGTGTCTGAAGAGAGTAGTGGGTCAAATCACTTACTGCCATGAGCGGTAAGAGGGAGCTGAGGGAGGATCACAGCTGCTTCACCCTTTGTGCCTTCACATGGGAGCGCAAGGGGCAATGCATGGCCCCAAATGACACAGTTATGTAAAGAAAATCCAATCTCTCACACAAGAGGTACGTGTGCCCCTCCACTGGGATCCACACTGATACATACTTGAAGGACCTTTTCTGTCCTCATTGGGCAGTTGTCCTACAAGCTAGCCCAGCAGTCCTTCTGAGTGCCCTCTTTTTCTGACAACAGCTGTAATGGTAGGTACAGTGCATCAGTATTTTAAAAATCACCGGTGCTTGCTCTAACATTCTCTTGTGAAGCAGAACTATTGCTATTTATCTCTGAAGCAGGAAAACATTCTGTGGCAAAACACTAGCTCAATAAAAAAAATCAACCTGTGATTAGTAAACTTCATGGATTTAATGGCTTTGAAAACATAAAACCCAGGTATCTCAAATATACTTATGAATGGAACAACCCCTAAATGTTTGATATCGACCTCTTTCAAAACAAAAAACTCTGAGGATCCCCAGGTTCACAAAGGACTCCGCTATAAAGCTGTAACACATCCAAAGGGAGAATTTCAAAGGCACAAGAGGCAGTTATGCACCCATCTTCCCCTTTGTGTTTGTTTTGTATCAAGCTTATAAACTGTCTGTTCTTTGGAGCAAGGACTCATTTGTTCATCCCAGCTACCCATGTATGCAGCACAAATGCTCCTTCAGAAAACAGCTACAAATTTTAAATCTTCAGGCAAATCGCCAAGCTGCAAACGACTGTCACATGAAGGCATGAGAAGCGACTATTTTGCAATCTAATTATTGATTCCATTTGAACACTATTTAAATACTAGGATAATCACAAAAACATTTAAATAAAAGTTATTTTGTTCCCTTTGTC
Source organism: Lepidochelys kempii (assembly GCF_965140285.1). Classification (NCBI taxonomy): domain Eukaryota; kingdom Metazoa; phylum Chordata; order Testudines; family Cheloniidae; genus Lepidochelys; species Lepidochelys kempii. The sequence continues at coordinate 16,008,340 of NC_136394.1, read as the reverse complement.
ATCCCCTTTAAATGCCAGTGTTCTGTCTAGATTCTCAGAGCACACGGGAGATAACTTTCAGTGGCATAATTATTTCTGCAGCCCTTTGGTGACTTTTTCAGCAAATGAAAAACATACCAGAAGCCGAATGTCCCTATGAATTCTTTCCAACCTAATGGCAGGTGTCTCCGATTTTCCACTGACATGCTGCGAATGGCTGATTAAATGAAAGTAAATTCCACCAACTTAAACACCATGGGAACTGTGAAAACACACAAGCTGTGCCAGCTAGAAGGGAAGATTCTAAATGAGTTTCTGCCTAGCTTTATTTAAAAAAAAAAAGTGCAGCACATATAAAGTTGAATAGGAGTATCACCTAAATAAAAACTAGTTATAATAGAAAATAAAAGTCTAGAAGATTATATTTAAAATGGATTACTTAGCTTACACCATTAAACACTCAGGGCAACATTCTGCAGTTCTTAATCAGGTTAAACACCCATTGACTTCAACCATTGAGGAACACAGAATTTGGACCTTAGGTCTTAAAGGACCTTCATATAGGAAAAATGTAGGTCTTGAACCAGCAAAAATGGGCCTAAATCACACGCTTAAAGTTAAGCACATGGTAAAGTCCTCTGCTGGATTGGGGCCTTAAAGATTTTCTTGGTCTCCAATTTGACACACACACAGAGATACAGGTCTCCTGTTGGTTGCAGCAACCATATGATCTTAACCCTGCAAACGTCAGTACAGGACAAATTGAATGTCCCCAAAATAAATCCACTTCCCTGCACACCTTCAGACTTTTTTCCAGATTTTTGTTTGCGCTAGTTCAGAAAAATATTAAGATGCCTTCACAGAAGTTTGATTGCATAAATACAGAAGTATAACTCCTATGCAGGATCATGCAAGTGTAGCTGGTTGTGAGAGAAGAAAGCTTTCACACACAAAAATATAATCAATAGCAAAAAGAAACATGGAAATTCCGGCCAGGCACATATCTTTTATGTGAACATCCTCTTTTCAAATTTGCTTCAAATGAAAAATTCTGCTTTAAGGCAAATATTTTAGACAGCTAGTCATGGTTTGGGAGTTTTATCATTTGATTTCCAAAGTCATCCCAGATCAAAGAGCTATTACACTTTGATAGAATGTAGCCTGTGAATAGAGGCAATACATTCCAGACCTTTAAAGTCCAACCTAGAGTTAAGTCCCTAGTTAGTCTGGTCTATAATAAAAATTAAGACCAGTTAAATGTTTTGTGCATCTGGATAAGCTCACTGAAGGACTGTTAAGCAATTTTAAAAAATGCTTACCTCTCTATCCATGAAAAGGGTGTAAAAATAATAAAAATATTGTAATTAAACATTTCACCCTTACAACCATTTAATTCAGATCTAATTCTGGCCTCATTCTAGTTTAGGAAGTTCTGGTTTTCGCCCACATGACACCAGCGATAGGGAAGCTTATATTCCTTGCTCTCTGCGGGAGCCAAAAAACTATATGCAGTTGTGTATGGTTGAGTAAAAGGCATTTTGGGACATTAATCCAGCTGCTGTATTTGATGTCTCACTTCTTCTACTGCCAAATTATGAAAGACAATTATAGAACCTAAACATTTGTAGAGGACTGGAGCCCAGCCTGAAATCAAGGGAAAGATTGTTTGGGTTTTTTTAATCCACATTGTCCTTTTATACTGAATGTTGCTTAATGTTTCCTGCTGAGAAACTGTTTATTTCCAAAACCTTAAGTGTTTTAAGGTGGCACTGTGCTTTATGACTCCACCCTTGAGCAGCATTTTTCTTAGTCCTTGAATTTGGTCCAAGTAGAACTTTCTGTACCACCTTGAAATCAACAAGTGATCAACAGGAATGATCAACAGTACCAATGGGAACTCTTTCTTCCAAATTTTCCATTTAGCAAAAATAAACATCTTGCTGTTGTTTTCCCCTCTTGGCCATACCCAATTCAGCCGTATGGGGATTTCCTGGGGTCTGGAAAGAAGGGTCTCTTAGTGCTCTTCACAGATTAACATGGTTTGGAGGTGGGGGTCAGGTTCCCCATAACAGTGAAGGTGACAGCAGAATTCCATTTAGAATAAGAATCCAAATTTCTCCAAAACTAACCAGGGTACCTAATGTATGGAAATCAAACTCTACAACAGATGCATCCTGGGAACCCTTGAATAAAGGGGTGATATTGACTACTGAAAGGATAGAATTGGTGTTTTCACCCTCCTCTTCCTGCTCAATTGCCATTTTTCTATTACCTACTTTACCCCCTTTTTGTGTGGCTACTCTAGTGGCATTCTTTTCTGCAATTACATCATGCTCTGAGCATCCCTATCTCCTTTTCGTCTCTCCACTCACCCCAAGGGGACATCACCTTCATAGCACAAACCCCTTAGGTAGGAAGCTGATTTTAAGTACTCTCTTCCCTGTCTTCAAAAACCAGCACACTCCAGGCCAGTGTTAATAGGTATAAATTTCATCCCCTTCTTAGAAAGAAGGAGCACTTTATCTCTCCAGTAACTGTGGCCATCTGAGGGCAAGGGAGAACAAACCCTGAAAGTGTCCCAGAGCCAGTGTGTCTCTTTTTCACCATAAGATAGCTTTTTAATCTACCCATATATGGATAGATAAAAAACTAAAAAGATATAAAAACAGACAATAAGTTTTATACAGATTCTGAAAACCTGATTTTTTGGATAATTGACTTATTTTTAGAGTAAGTCCCATACCGACAGAAGGAACAAACATGCCAATCAATTCTAGGTAGCCAAATTTCAGAAAACCACCAACCTCATAGCATATTCTTTGGCCACACTTCACAGTACTGTGTGTTCACCCTCCCAAACTATGTGACTGGATGCAATTTATGTGCAATTTGCAATTTATTGTAATATGCAATTTAGCCTCAAGTGTTCTACCTGGCACCTCTGTTAGGCTTCAGGACTTCTGGGTTTACTATCCTAGAGCCTATAAAATTCCATTTGTCCTGCAGGAACTCTCCAGAGTGAATTCTACTGAACAGTACTGAGTTTATGTATTAAACAAATGACAACTCCCTGCAAGTGAGTTGGAATTTTAAGGGTCCAGGATTGTATTGACAATCACAGTAGAATTTAAACATTGCAGTATAAAAAACAGGCTAAGTAAAGATTAGATAAGAGAGACCAGGAATTGTTACCATCCTTTAGATACAGTAAAGCTTTACAGAAGCTGATAAGAACGGGTATTAAATATCTGTAAAAGGGCTGGCACAAAACCCCCAAAACACTGTACAGGGCTTTTGCCTTCTCTCATAGGGATAAAGAAAGAATCAGCAGTCTTTTGGGATGTTTACTTTACTGTTGATCATCCTACCCCAGGGGTTTGCTTTTGCAACATTTATTTTACCATTACAGATGTTTCTAAGATTTTAGCCATAGTATGTCATCTAGTGACCAGAGACTTTACGGGCTTCATCACCATCAGCACCCAGTGCATCAACATCTATTTCATACAGGCCTTCAAAAGAGCCAAGATGTTTTTTCTGGCACTTCCCTCCGATTTTTCAGTTCCTCAGGACTCATACCATTGTCGTTTGTGATTTATGAAAAATAAGCATTGGGCAAACACAGAGCCAGCTGATTTAGATCTTTCGTTTTCATTTGTTTGAGAACGTTTTAATATATTTCAGGACTTAGCGAAGCAATGGCAACAAGATAAGTCAGACTCAACTCCTTTTCTCAGGCTCTGTTACCACAGAGTGCCCCAGTTAGGTGCAGCATAGGTCTTTTCAATTATTGGGATCCTTCTGGGCTGGCAAGCCACTTCAATTCCAATGAGGTCTGTAAGATTTTGTTTAAATTACGTGCAACTTTGCTCACCCAGCAAAAAAGTGGGTACAGGAAATAGGATTTCTTGCCAAGCTAATGAGTCACTGTACAGCAGTAATTAATTCAGTTATCTTGCTTTGCCAACTAACTATTTTTATTATTTAATAATTTCCACTGTATTTTATCCTCTTAAGAAAAATGTACGTGAACGCACCTTGAGGAATTTTTGCTATTCTCTATTTTTAAAGAATTGTTCTCTGAAATGAATAAGGAACAAGCAGATAAACAGAAACTGTTTTGTCCCGGTGCTATTACGATAAATGAGTGCACTGGAGGGGAAAAAGGTTGCTGCAGCTCAAATATAATCCTTAGGGAATATTTCTATTTGCATTCAGGCCCAGCTAAAACGGAATGTTACCATACATAAATAGGGTAAGCCGATTAGTTAGTGCCTTAACCATTGTATTTTAAAATAACTAACTCTTGTAGCCAAAATTTTCTATTTGGTCAAATAAGCCGAAAGCATATTAATCCCTTAACAAAGGGAAGTCAAGAGTTCTTGGCACACATCCTGTACCCAGCATTCACTGGTAAGGGGTTAAACCTGCAACATTATGGTGGTTCTTAACATTTTTGATTGAACTACACAGCAGGTGATTTCACATTAGTGGTTGCTACACATCATGGCACCAATTTACTGCCATTAAGAGTTTATGTAGACTCACTGGAGGGGTACACATTTTTACTGCCTTTCCTAAACATGGGCTGTGGAGCAAGTAACTGACTAGGTTAACACCACATTAGTCTACAAGTTCCACAGCCCAGAAAGATTCAGTGCAGGCAGCAATCAGACTCTCATTGTCAGAAGAATTTCTATTATAGTGCCATGTTACCACTACATCAATTTCAACAGAGAAAGCATCAGAAGCTTGTTAAGCATGTCTAAAACTTCCTGAAAAAGTAGCTCTTCAGGCTAAATTTCTCATGCTTGTTCTCTGTGCAAATCGTAGTTTCAGAAAAGTTTAATGAAAATACATGGGGTCATTTCTGATACCAGGGAGTGTACCACTGATGAACCATGCTTCCATTTCCACTCTCCTCACCTTCTCTCAATCCTCACCTGGGATGGAAGAACAAAATAGAAACTGAAGGGAACTTTGCAGAGTCTCCAGCTCTCTGTGTGGTCATTACTGCATGGTGATATGTTGTGACACTATATTATTTCCCTTAACAGTAACCATGCTCTGAACTATGAAACGTCAGATATAGGCAGGTGTATATCTGGGTATGCACCCAACAGATTTTTTTAAAAATTCAAATAATGTGCAATTTTACTGTAAGAATTTATTTGAATATGCAATACCAAAAAGTCATTAAATCCAAAAAAATTACATTAATGTAGTAAAGTTGAAATCTTAAGCAAACAAGTCAGGAAATCTAGTTAAAGTTCCCACAGTTTTTTGTCATTGTGTCAGATATCGTGCATATATAGTAAGGCATTAAAACTAATCCCAGACACCGTAATACAACATACTCCCTGTGCCTCAGCATCCCCATCAAATGGGGATAATGATATGGACTTCCTTTGTAAATTGTTTTGAGACCTTCAAATGAAAAAGCGCTGTAAGAGCTTGATATTGTATATCTGAGACCAGAATTACAACTGCTGAATTATAAGTACTGTGACAATAATTTAAACTTGGGTTAATAAATTCTCAAATTTAACATAGTTTTTGGCAATCAGTTATGATAACATTTAGTGCCTTTCATCTTCAAAATGCATTATAAATACCAAGAGATATGGTCCAGTGGCTAAAGCATAACACTAGGATCCAAGAATTCAGTGTTCTAATCTTGGCTCCAATACTGATTTACATAGCAACAAGTCACAACCTCTGTGTGTTTCAGTTTCCCCATGCTTCAAGTGAGGATATCTACTTCAGAGGTACTGTAAAAATTAACTGGTTAATGAAGTGACTGTATACTGTTAAGCACTGCATTACATCACAGGCATCACCTGAAGTATGCTGGGGGGGGGGGGGCGGTGAGGGAAAGCGAAACACTATATTCATGGCACAGTGTAACCAATTAAAATATGCAAGAGAAAAAAGGTGCATTTGATGTTATGCAGTCAAGTGCTCTATTACAATTTGGCACATGGATCATATTGACCAAACAAGACTACTGAATAAAATAACAAGAGTTATTTTATTTGAGCAGAAATATACAATAAAAATTTTGTATTGGGTACATTTTGCATTGGCTACATTTAAAATCCCATTAGTTTAAAATTAATCTATATAAAATCTATACAACATATGGTAAAATCGAGGTAAGAAAACATTTACAGAGTCAATATAATACACAAAGACAAATAAAATTACATGTGTAAGGAATCCAGGCAGACACTGCAAAAGGGGGAAAAAAACTCACCCTTTTAAAAAATGTACAATAACCTAAACACAACACGGAAACACACAGAATACATCTAATAAAGTGGTACTTTTTGTAAAACAAGAGTTTGGAGTTTTATTCAGGACTATATCAGATGATCTGAATATATGGGACATCATGAGACACTGTTCATATCTTCACAATCCATTCGCTGCTTAGAAATTAAAGTAACAATACACTGTTGAGGACTGCAAAGGGGGAGTTTAGTTGATTTGACAACCATTTTGTGTGACTAAGATCAAGTGCAGCATCAGTTCTATAGGAGAACTGAAACCTTCCCTATTTGAGAAATCAGATCCTGCCTTGACAGGGGGATGGGTTTGATCTAACTTGTCCATATCTAAAATACTATAGTCCATGCATAATAGCACAGCCACTCCAAAAGCCACTTTACAAGTGATACTGCAGTATCAAAGTGACTGGCTAAGGACATGGTGTTGATACAGGAATTGCCACTTTAGGAGATGCTATTAACAGGAATGCTGTCAAAGAACAATCGTTCTATACTGCTTGTACAGGTTCTCTTTCAGTACTTGTGGTTGATCAGTATTTGGATTTTAAGAGACCTACAATATTAAATCCATGCCTCACAGGACAGCTATTTTTAGAAATTAAAACTATACAGAGCTACTTCTGGTGACAGGTATTAGGAGTTGATTTCAGAGTGGTATAGCCTAGAAATTCAAAAGGGAGTTTTTCCCATGCTTGCAAATCAGGTTTCTGCAACAAGCATTTAACAATCTGGACCAATAGATTTTCGTTTGCTACTCGAAATTGCTAGGCAGAGACCAATTCCTGGATGCAAGATTTTTTCTCCCCACGAAACTAAACTCCCTCTATATACATTTTATTCAGATGAATACTTCCTTAGCTTTTAAAAAGGCACTTAGGAAAAAAGGTCAATTGAACAACAGTAGTTCTGTAGAATGTGAATTTTTAGAAAAGCCTAAACTTATTATCTGTATCAACACGGAAAGGCATAGGAGAGTTCCAGATTGTCAAATGCTTGGTCATAGAAACGCAGTTTACAGGTAGTCTTTCTGCTCCTACTCGTATGCCGATCTGGACCAGTGGGGTCCAACTAGTTCCTAGATCAAGAGGCTAGGGTCTTTACAAAGAGAGTGCTCAGCAACCACATGCCAAGGGCGACATTCTTCTGTCTGCCTATGAGAGAAAGAAGATTTAAGTCCACGCCTGTTGCAGTAGGTCGTGAAGGACAGCAAGATGGAGCATCACAATTGCAACACCATGAATGAAAACAACATTTGGGACTTCAGTGATATTTTCTGCCTGTCTGCAAAGTGCAGCAGGGCAGGAAAAGCAGTCTGGGAGGCCAGCAATTGGTCACTCTGCCTTACAGGTCCCCAACAGCAGCTGGTAACCTGCTGGTCCAAAGTTTTGAACAAGTAGGAAATTATTAGTGCTTCTGGTACTTGTTGAAGGACACTCAGGCTGACAGATGTGTGAATAAAACCCAGAAGTCCTTCCTGACAATGAATGACCCTTCCTGTCACTAACACCTTGGACAAGTCTTAACTTCGTGCCTCAGTTTCCACATATATAAAATGGGGATAATACTTGGTTACCTCACAGTTGTGTAATAAGGATCCATTCTTGGTGTTAAAGTTTTCCAAGGTCCTTTTTAAACACTTCTAGAGATCCAACTAACAACATACTTCCAAATGTGTATTCCAAAACCACTTAGCACACCTAATAAAATTTATCTCAAGAAGGTTAGACTCACACCAGTACAAAGGTACACAGAAAACTCTTATAAAGGGGGCTCAGAATACTGAAGAATTGTGGCTGTTCAAAAAGTAGAGGTAGCAACAATTCACTATTAAATTTGGCCTGCCTCGAAACAATTCAACAACTGATTTTCAACTGTTTTGCGGCTAACACTGTTGCACTGTCCAGTAGAGGCCAATATGGACGGGGAGAAAGCATTACCAAAAAAGATTACAAGGGAGAGCAAGGGTTTAGGTTTGCCCCAGCCATACCAGCTGTCACAACGTTACCCAGAATGGTTAAAGGCAAGTTCCTGAAAGCTAGATTCAGGAGACAGAAAATGTAACAGTGTAGGCCCGGCCTTAACTGAAAACTAAAATGGACATTATCTGTCTAAACAAACAAAAACAACAATGGAATGAAATACAGATTGCTAGTGCAGAGAGAGCTACAGGGCAGACTTCTTAGGTGATTATTTAAAAAATATGAAATGAGTATGTTGTTTATTTACAAATATCCTATCTTATTTTGGTATATTAAAAAGACTGCTAGACAACAGCTTCATAATGACCCCCTGTGAAGTATTAAATTGTCCCAACTTTGTTCTAGACAACCACCTAAATATCATGGATACAGGCCACAATAAATGCAAACTTTGTTTAAATAATAAATAAGGTTACACAAACTTTCAAAGCCAGGAAATTCACTGTTAGGGCCAAGATTCTGTCTTGAACTCAAAGCTGCTGTGATGATTAAAGAGAATTTTTAAAAAGTATGAGTCAAGGACAGAGTATTAACCTTCATTTTGAATATCCTGGCTTCTGTCAGTGTTTCAAAACTTAAACAGTCTGTTCACTTTCTTAGTTTAAAACAAAAAAAATCCACAAAATAAACTAATGAAAGATAAAATGCTATTTAACAGATGGGAAGAGCTTAAGTTAGTCTTTTGGGGAAATATTGCTACTATGTACAAAATAAACACACATACAGCTTGTGTGTTCCTTCTGGATTAAAACTGATTTGTTAATGTTTTCAGAAGGCATATTATTTATCTGACAGAGCAACCTATTGTGTGTGTTTTAAGGCACTTCACATACATGTGTAAAAGCAGTTAGACTATAGTAAGTACAAAATAACTTTTAAAAACAACAGGTCTAAACTAAAATCATTCATTCATTTGGACTTGTACAATTTAAAAACACAACTAAATAAATTTTAAGAAGTACTATTTCTGACCCCTGCATTCCATGGCAAGTTTCAATTTATAGTATCTTTTTAAGGGTAAATAGACCCCAGACTTGAAAGGAAAATAAGTTGGCTTTGTTTGAAATTGTATCTTATCTACAATTTATACTTCCACTAAAATTTGCTGCATCATCTGAGAACATCCTACCAATAAACCATGTTCAAGAATTAATTCTCCTTTCACACACACTTACCATTAGGACAAGAGAGAAATAAGTGCATCCAGAAATTTGCTCCGATCTTCCATTTTCAGTTCAATTACTAAAATAATGAAAGATTATTAGTATAGGAGACAACTGCAGACATATCAAGTCTCAGACTGGGATTATGTACTAGTATTTTTAATCAAATTATTTCTCTAGGTTTTTTGAAGTCTGGGTAATATAGTAGTATGTAGGTTTACTGTGCTGTTAAAAGGGAGATCTGAGCAAATTAAGAATTCCAGATTTTCACCCTTTAAATATGGTCTCCATTTTTAATTCAGTGGGCTTGACAGATTCTAGGTTTACATTAGATGTTGCAGAGCAAATACCCACATCATAATTTTCAGAGTTTAAATTTTGCCTTCTTTGCAAAGGCACAGACAAACCCTTCCAGAATACTTTTCCTTTTTCTGTTAGATAAAAAAAGGAGGTGTGAAGTCTTTTTGTGCTGATGTCCCTTTCAAATGGCTGTACCCAATGTATTTCAAAACAAATGTTAATGCAGATAAGCCTACATCATAACTAGCACATAACTATACCTGTTTATGGTTACATTTGAGAGCTCCAAGTCATTTCAGGTAAAAATTGTCATTCCAGGCAAAATATATTTCAACTTTTTCAATAATGACGAAGAGCTTTGCTCGCTTACAGCTAGCAGTTTTTATACTTTCAGTGTACCAAGACGCCAACTGAAAAAGTGCCCCGCTACTAAAATCTGGATTGTGTTATATTACAGACTGCTTGTGAAGCACACCAGATAGATGCTCATCATTTATGTATATATTAAAATTACAAGAACTGCCTGTTTGTAGAATGGCAGTAATCATTTAGGGAGTCTCCTGTCTAAAACAATAGAAACACTGACCCCTAAAGGATTTGCCTGTCAAGTGCAACATGTGGCTATGGAAAGATAAAAAGTTACTTACTAGACATGTCAAAGTGGTTATGTAAAGTCCTAGAATTGGTGCTTTCTGCAGCTTTTTCAAATGCTCTCCCAAAAAAGCTTTTTTTAAAAAAAAAAACCCACATATTAGGAATATCACCTCATTAAATTAGCAGCACACTTATTCATTTTTCTAACACTCCAAATGTTATAGAGATGACAAAATATCCTTCCCTTTCCACCCTATTCTTCCTGGACCAGGCACATTATATCCTACAAGCATGCAGTCACAACAGGCCAGAGTGCATGGGCTCCAATTAGTCACTGTGGCCAAACACCTGCTTTGTCTCCCAGGAAGCGGATTAAAAATTTAAATTAGGGGCAAACCTCTAAAGTAGTCAAGATTAAAACTCCTTCCATATGAATATAACAAATCCTCCCATGCAAACACTGAGCTTTAGCAGGATATAATTCTATTGCCCGTGACAGCAATTTTAAAAAAAGGATCCGCAAATAGCCCTGTGACTGAGCAGCCTGAACATGATTTACAAGCACAATGAAAAAAAGTCAGGACCTACACAAAAAGTATAGCCACAAAAAATGACCACTATTTTTATTTTTTAGCAGTGTGACAAATATTAATAAGAACTGCCATACTGGGTCAGAGTAAAGGTCCTTCTAGTCCAGTTATCCGGTCTTCCAACAGTGGCCAATGCCAGCTGCTTCTGAGGGAATGAACAGAAGAGGTAATCATCAAGTGATCTATCCCCTGTTGCCCATTCCTGGCTTCTGGCAGAGGTTAGGGACACCATTCCTGCCCATCCTGGCTAATAGCCATTGATGGACCTATCCTCCATGAATTTATCTAGTTCTTTTTTGAACCTGTTAGTGTCTTGGCCTTCACAACATCCTCTGGCAGAGTTCCACAGGTTAACTGTGCGTTGTGTGAAGAAATACCATTTGTTTGTTTTAAACCTGCTGCCTATTAATTTCATTTCGCAATCCCTAGTTCTTGTGTTATGAGAAGGAGTAAACACTTATTTACTTTCTCCACACCAGTCATGATTTTATAGACCTCTGTCATATCCCTCCTTAGTCGTCTCTTTTCCAAGCTGAAAAGTCCCAGTCTTATTAATCTCTCCTCGTAAGGAAGCTGTTCCATACCCCTAATCATTTTTGTTGCCCTTTTCTGTACCTTTTCCAATGCCACTATATCTTTTTTGAGATGGGGCGACCACATCTGCATGCAGTATTCAAGATGTGGGCATACCATGGATTTATATAGAGGCAATATGATATTTTCTGTCTTATTATCTATCCCTTTCTTAATGATTCCCAGCATTCTGTTAGCTTTTTTGATTGCCACTGCACATTGAGTGGATGTTTTCAGAAAACGAGCCACAATGACTCCAAGATCTCGGTCTTGAGTGGTAACAGCTAATTTAGACCTCATCACTTTATATGGATAGTTGGGATTATTACATTTAAACATTACTGAAAAGATATTTATTGTTCAAAGGTAAATGAACAAACCAATCAGAAAAAAAAAGAGGAGGAGGAATTGGGGAAATATGTGCCTATATTTCATATCCATAGCAAGAGACAAGGTGGGTGAGGGAATATCTTTTATTGGACCAACTTCTGTTGGTGAGAGAGACAAGCTTTTGAGCTATAGAGAGCTCTTCCTCAGGTCTGTGAAAGGCACTTCACTGTCACAGCTAAATACCCATAGCAAAATACTTAAAACGCATACAATTGATCATTAAAACATTGGGATCAAAAAATTTGGCATCAAAAATATATCTTAGTTAAGCTTAGCCTCTTTCCTGATATAAATCTATTGATGTCATTTAGATAGGATACTAAACAAAAAACACCCTCACTTCTTTTTGTCGGAGCTTTCCGTCTCTGGAGGAATTCCCACCATGCTCACTGTACCCTGTTCAATATCCATCGGCGCTGCTACTATCAGTGGCAGCAGCTTACAGCGCTTGTTTTTTGTCTGGAAGACAGAAAGTCCCTCAGATAGACAAAGAGCTCAAAGATGATACAATCAAGCTTCAGTTCTGCATGCCAAGTATTACTAAAGATGTTGACTTAAAATGTCAACTCTAGTCCAGACAAACAGAGTGGTTTCTTTATTTGATCTCCCTGTCACAAGTCTAGTGACTTTAGGCATAGTAGTAAGTGACCTAAAGAAAATTCAATCCTCTTTCAATCCTACATTCAATTTTAACATGGATCAGATATGAAGCTATGGACATCCTTTCCAGTAAGGAAGAATGCTGCCTTTTTTCATTAGCCCATGCATTGTCACCTTGGTATGTAAAACGTGTGCTGTGCATAAGTGAAAAATTTTGCACAATTTTCTAATAATACAAGAGAAACTAAGCTTGAAATGTAAGTTCGACTCCACTAAATACATTCCCTTCCTCATTAGTGTAGTATTCCTTCACCCTTCCACAGGTCTGTAGTAGTAGAGAGCTCCTGGGAAAGTTATCTGATCTGTATTTATCAAAGATAAAACTGCCGCTTTTATCAGGTTAGCACTTTGATAACCTTCCCATCTTTAAATAAGCTCTTCAAAGTCAGGGAGTGATTTAAGGATTTTGCAGGAATGTCTATTCCAGTAAGTCAAGTGTTCAGCGTGGCATAAATGCCTAGACATAATTCTTTTGCAGCTAACTTTGAGATTGCCATCCTGTCGCACTGATAACTCTGGGCATAACAGTCACCTTGGTTGACAGCTAGGGACCTAAAGAAATTAGAAAGACAACCCCTTAGGAAAAGAGCTTTGTATTAAAGCTCCAGTCCTGCAACTAGCTCCATAGAAGTGTCAGCCCACATGGAACTCATGGGAGGGTAGGGACCTTAGTCTAATTTTCAGAAGAGAAGTAACATATGAACATAGTGAAGATTGCTCACGATAATGTTATTTGTACAGTAGAAGAATGTTCACTGACTGGGTGATATGTTAATCTAATACTAAGCCCTGTGTTTTAGCTGAATTGAGTACTACTTTTATATAGTTTAAAAGATGACCATTTTAGTAAATACTGCCTAAAATTCAATTTGGTTTGTTGGGAATAGAGGTTTACTGTTTTAAATATATATTTACAGAAACAAATTAAAATGTTCCAGGTGTTTAGATAACTTAACGAATTCTGCATTTTCTATTGTATTCAGTGTTACAAACTTAAGCTAATTTCTCTGCCACAGTAAGTTTGTTACAAAAGGTATAACAATTTTAAATTTAATTACTATGATCTCCCTGTTTTTGGATGTCAGCATCTCAAATGGAAGCTCTCTCCAGTGTTAAGCAGGTCTGCAAACTGGAATCTTCCACACTGCATCATTTGTACATTGGTGCCATAGTACCTAACCGTTCATTTAGCTGAAAAAGTAACTTGTATATACTTTATCCAGTGATCCATTTCTCAAATAATCCACTGACGAATTATAACTATGTATTCAGAGCAATAGTTAGCCAGTTGTAAGCCTTTGATTTACTTACAGAGAAAACAAAAGACTTGAGTAAATATTTACTGAGCAGGCACAGAGATACTGGTTTGGAGAACAGTTTCACATCTGGAGTGCCCTGGGAAAAGAAAAAAGTTAACTCAGTTATACCTAAAGAGGAGGTAGTAACATCCTTAGCTCATTTAGGGTGAACGGCAGTTTAAAACAAAAAAACCAAACCAAACCAAAAAAAAATAATAAATTGTTTCTACTTAAAAAGTGCTCTTCATTTGCATATAAAAAACCCTAAGGAACCTGCCTTAATTTTTACAAGGCAAAACTCCAGAAGGATTGATCGCCTTGCTGACTTGAATATCAAATCTAGTACCATGACAAGACTGATTCTTAAAATGGGGAAAATCGGGGGAGAAAGGGTGTCAATATAGGCTGATTTGAAATCAGTGCAATACAGAAAGCTAAGCTCTTCCAGGCTTTCTGATCAAGCTTTCATATCTACTTGACATACCAATGATGACAGTTACAGTATAGGAAGTCAAATGAGGAGGAACAAGTACATAATTCTGACCTCCATTAGATAGCAATAGAGAAAAGGCCCCTGAGAGATTACAAGATTGGTGCAAATACAGCTGGCTACAGTCTGCTGAATGGCACGTAGTTGTTTTTTGGCGAGTTCCAGCCCTTGATGCAGTTTGTCCAGGTTACTCCTATAATGGAACAAGGAGAAGAGAAATACTTTCACATAAAAAGAAAATTCTTGTTAAATGGAGTTATTTCTAAATACTAATCATAAGGATATTTGCTTTGAATCTTCTGAGAGAAGCATTTTCATCAACTTAATCATTAGTTATAAAACCATGTTAAGAAAACAAAATTGTGAGAGGGGAGAGAGCATATGCACAATACCTGGAAAGACTGTCCAACGCCTTGATAAAATTATCAGTTCCAGGTTCATCTTTCTCTATATTCTCCATTAGAGAAGCTGTTGCATAGACTATGTCACTTGCTAAGAACTTGTTCTTAAAACCAAAGTGAATGCTGAAGGTCTGTACTCTTAAGTTTTTCATTCTGTAAAAGTGGACCAAATCAATGGAGAGAAGTTATGACACACTTCTTATAATCTATATGATACTATTAACAGTTATTGCCACCCATTAAGAAGTTTGGAATTAGAAGCACAAGGGTAAATCTCACATTAACTTTTCTGACTAGTCTTATTCCTATCTAGCATTACTGTTATGTCTTTTTAAACAAGTTGTGACATCCTCTTTAACTGCTAGTAAAATTACTAAACTGCATGTTAATAGTTAGAGCACAGCACTAGGAGTCAGAAGTTCTGGGTTTATGCCTGATGTGGCAGCATCAGGAAGTCTCTCAAAGCCCAATTCTGAGAGATGCTGAGCTTCTATAAATTGGTCAAATGAAGTAAGGGGCCTAAGCATCTTGTAAAGTCAGATCCTCAGCTTCTCTGCCTCAGTTTACCAGTCTGTACAATCAGTATGATAATCTAATATATATGGGTGTTGTGAAGCTTTGTAATATTTCTAATACACTATAGTAGTTAACAGAAATTTAATTAACAGAAATAGGATTTTACCCAAACTTGCTGGCAGATTCTTCAATCATTTCCTGCAGGTTCTCCTTTAAGGAAATGTCCATGGAATTAAACTTTTGTTTCACCTGCTTCAAGGGCAAACTACAAAATGGGAACAGGTCATTTTTTAAACATGCAGTTAAACATGTCTTCATCTAATGGAAAGGAGATTGCCCTATAAGTGAATGCATTCAACAGGATAATTCTAATTTACAGCTTCATATTCATCTACCTGAAACACTGATAAGCAGATGTGCAAGAGTCACTTCATATATCTACTGTCCAATAAAAGCACATATCTTAAAACTAATGAGTACAGTAGTGTCAGCAGAGCAGAAGTAATGCAGTGGAAGGGCAATCTACTATGTGCCCATAACAATATTTCCATATTTAATATAAGTGCCCACCTCAAAATTCTAATCTTTACTATGTTATATCCTGAATATTTTTCATATGCTTCCTTATTGAAAAGTACAATGTAGTGTCTCCTTTTCCCGACGAATCTTTATAACTCACCCCATGTCAGCAAAAAACTCCTGAAGCCTCTTCTGTCCTTGTACAGACCAAAGTTTGAGACTGGCAGAAGTATAACAAGTGTTACAGAGGCTTTCAAATAGGGACCAATGTTGATAAAGAGCCAGGCGCAGACTGAGGACATTAACAGGAATTAGGGAAAAATAGTAGTTTAGAGCATATATATTCACATTTACAAATTAGTAATGAACTTTACAATTGTTTATTACTATTCCTTCCCCACCCTCACCACACTATTTAAATCTACATTAACTGCACCTCACTGGAATAAAGATTTCCAGATGTGCATAAGAGCATCATCACAGTGAAGACTAACTGATGTAGCTGTCATTTTCCCCTCTTCTATTTTTCCTGGGTTTGCATGTGTACTCCAGTTCCGTAGTTCTGGAAGGTTAGATTGTGTTGCTGGAGTTATGCTCAAATATTGGAACAGAGATTCACCTGCAGTAAGTCATTCAAATATCTGTTTCTTCCAATTCAATTCCTAGCTCATAGGAAACCTTATAAACTTCCTTTTCCTAGATTAGGTCTTCAGTCTGTCAAATCAGGGTGGTTTTTTTAACCCCTTAATATTTATAGATCAGACATAAGGATACTCATACTCAAATGCTATTCTCATGCAATCAATAGAAAGGGAGTTCTCGTCATCTTCATTGCGGTGGTTATGCCGGGACACATGACGCTGTAAAGTTCCAATATCTGTCACATACTTCATTCTTTAAAAGAAAAAAAAAATTTAGTTTCTCTTTCCCTTGGTACTTGTATTCTTGTTGACTACAAAATTCTTTCCTAAGGCTTACACCTTTCACAAAAATGAAACCTTACTATGAAAACCTATTTTTTTTTTAAATTTGGCACTGCCTAGCCATCAGCTCTCCCTCCTACCCCACTTGGTAGTATACAAAGTAAATCAAAACTAATATATTTTATTGCAGTAGTAACACATACAAAAATGAAAGTAGTTACTAAATTTACCCTCAACCTCACAAGAGAGAGATTAATGTAGGTAGGTGTAGGGAGAGCAGAATACACAAACTGGAATCTATCATACATATCAAAATTTTGTACAATGCAAGATACAGAAACTGATAGATTTATCTCTCGATAGCCACTATGTCTTAAAAAAAGGGGGAAAAAAAACGATGAATTAGAGAAAAATGTTTCAAGCTTTTAAAAAGTGAAACAAGCAACAGAATTTTTAAAAATATAGGCTATACTGAGATTTTTCCCTTAATGAAGCTACTGTAAAACAGACATCTTTACATTAGCCATAATTAAGCACTGCTTTTCTACGGAGTATTAGCAAGGATCATTTTATAAAATGAATAATCTGGAAGAAAATAAAGTCCATTAGAAATTTTTTCTGTTGTTTGTTTTTTTCAATTAAAAATGCAATTTGTTTGAATAATACGTACACCACATTCACTCACTAACACAATAGCCTGACTCATGTATTGCTGCGTACATTAACATGCAGATTCCCTGATGCATATTAGCTATTAAATAAGAATAGATGAACAGCTTGCTTACTGTGTGATTTTATCTTGAACCCACTGGTCTGTAAGCCCAACAATAGCCCACCTAAAAAAATGGGGTTGGGGAAGGAAAAAAAGTCAGGTAGGACAAGAATCTAGTGCAATGTAGAAAGGTTAAGACTGTAAATATAAGAAAAACAGACATCTACGACTGTGTGCAGCAGGTATACAAACACTTCTGAACTAAATTAATCACAGAACATGTTCACATGAGAAAGCAGCTGTATTTTTACATGACAAGATACTTTACATACATAGCCACAGAAATAATTTCATGGCCCCACACAGCAAATTTCTGAAATACAACAGCTCAGTTTGTAGCGGAGGTACCTTTCTCCAAGCTTAAGATAATATTTTTCCCCAATATAAAATTAAAAAGTCACGCACGCACATTAGATATAAATACTATTGAGGATTTCTGTACACTATTGCCTCATTTTGCTATGGAATTAGCCGGTACTATTACTATAAATAATGAACGTTGAAACCACAACTGGACTACATACCACAACATGTCATTCAAGTCTTTAGACATTATCCATGCCAAGTCAAACATCACCATGGCAGACTACAAGAGAAAAGAGGACTGATGAATTGCCATAACAAATCTGACAATTAGAAAAAAAAATATCAGAACACTTTTGAAAAATATCTCGTGCACCAGCTTAGTAGCAGAGCTTCTGCAGGACAGACAGGTTCGAATCTGAACTGGGAAGAGGGGCAAAAAGTGCCTTTCATAACTCAATTATCCTTCTACGTTTATATATAAATTGCATTTAACAACAAGATTTAAAATAATTTGATAGATAATATGCTAGTTATGAGAAGAAACAGCTCAGTAATCTAAACTTTGGGTTTGAAATACCTACTTTCTTTGGAAATAGAGGAATAAATCCAAGCAAGGTCATATCAACCCTTATTTCTCTTTCTGAAAAATAAACAGTTCCATGCATGTGTGGGTATTTCAGATTAGACCTTCAAATAAAGGAGGTGGCCCTGTATGTTGTTTTTTTTTTAAAATGAACATTAAAGATTCCATACAAAAGTAAGCTTAATATTAGGGATTTCTTTGACCTGTTGTCAGCCAAAATTTCCCATTCTTCTCTATTGTGCGGCATGCTATGCATCAGTTGGGTTGCTGGCTCCCAACCCAAAGGTGGCTGCACTTCACCGCTGTACATATAATTTGTGAAGCACTTTGGGATGCAATTTTTGTATTTTAACATTAAGATTGTTATGCAGTAAGGTGACACTCACTAGTGGTGTAAAGATGGGAACTCATGGAAACCCACTATTGGCAAGCAGTGGCACTGATGGCTGTGCCACAGAGTTTCTGGTTTACATCTATAAATGCCAAAGCGTACTTCAGAAATCCCAGAACTCAGAACTGATTAATAAATGCATAGGTAGGAAAATATGCCATAGATACTATTTGTTACACCTTGCAGTAAATCAATGGAACATAACACAACAACAAATTAATGCAGGATAAATAAGTCAAAGAACTTTGTACAACATATTGGAGATATTCCTGTTGCAGGAGGACACTTTCTTTGTGGTAGTTTAGCATTTACGGCAAGCAGCACTTGATACTTACCGAGGTCCCATGGTATTCATATTGCTCATAATCAAAGAGAATTTCTCGTCTAAAAGGCGGAAAAAAGTGTTTGGTTAAATAGCAAGATTTGCTTCAAGTTCCTTACATAAAGAAGTAAAGTAGAGTAGCACTTACATTGTTTTAAAATTAGTATATTGCAAATATGAAATCAAACTCAGAGGCTAAACCAAGCTTTTTTTTTTTTTTTTTTGGTAAGAGAGTTACGCGTTAGTAACATTGAAATTTAGGAGACTGCAATGTAGCTTCTATTTTAAAAGCAATCTTATCAAATTCCGTCTTCCAAATTTTTCCCTGATTAGCAACTTATACATAGGATTGCACAGGGAGCAAATCAGGGCAGGATTCTATTATATGATAGATGAAATAAAGAGTACATACAATCAGTTAATGGCCAACCATTGCACTCAGTGGTGTGCAAGTTTACAAATTATTAAATTTTTAATAAAATAAACCTACAGCTATACTACAAAATAGCAAGATGACTTGCTAGATATGACTTACACAACTTTTACCATCCAATATCTGAATGAAATGTGAACTGCAGCAATATTGCAGGTCTAGCAGTAAAGAATAGACTTTTGTGGTCTCAATGTGAAGATTACTACCAAAAGGGGAGGGACAGGAGAAGAAAGGTATAAGCAACATCAAGAGTACTAACACATACCTATGTGCCTCCCACTCTCTCCTCTGTCTTCTTTTCATTGTTCTTTCCATAATATCCTGCAGACAGGTTTAAGATTCCAAAACATAAGATGGTCAAGGAAAAGAATTACTCAAAGGTAAGTGACAATCCAGTCAGTTTAGGCCCACAACTTAGGCTTTGTCAAAATAAACATTTAGTAAACCTAATAGGACAAGAAGTATTTTCCAAACATTTCCACAGAAACAAGATTAAAAAAATGACACCCTTCTATATTGTTATTTATATTATAATTTTGTAAGCTGGAAGGTTTTAAATGATATTTTGAAAACCGGCTGGCATTTGGAATTAAGGACCAGATCCTGCAAGGTGCCAAGTGCCCTCACCTTTTCACATGACCTGGCCCCATGAAGGTGCTTTAGAGATATTGTCTGATCAAGAGTCCATCACCCTGACCATAAAGGTGGTCAAAGACAGAACCCTCACTGAGCAATTAACAGTAAAGCATGTGTGTTGAGTTTTGAGGTCCTAAGGTTTAAAAAAAAAAGAACCAAACAAAAAAACAACCCTCCCACATTAAGGGATGCGGTAGTCTGAGGTTTTGGTTTTTTTTTAAACTTTTCTTAGGGCATTGTTACAAGGGCAAAATTAAAAATAATTTATCCAATATATGAATTTCTATATATTCAAATGTTTGGATTCTTGAGAGTTTAATATTAACTCTAAATGTCCTGTTTTTTAAACTTATATTTGTTTAACTATGAAGTTTTTGTAAAGATTTTTATCCTTAAATTATTGAGATATACTCTAAACCTGAACTTCACATTAAAGTTTTTTGTCTGGAGATATGCTAGAGTATCCTTTCAACTTTTTTATTTTTTAAACTTGTGTCTAGGCCTTTTGATCTTCTAATGGAGCAATGACTTTTGTATAGGCTTCATTTGCCCCTAAAACCTAAATGGCGTGATCATATTTGCTGAACTACAACAGGATATGGATATGATTTTTTCCCCCTTTTCACAACAAAGTTTTAAGAAAAACACCTCTTCAAATCGTTTGCGCTTCCCTGAAGGCTCTGATCCATCACTTTCATTCCCAGAGTCATCTTCATCCTCCTCTTCATCTCTGAAGATATCATCATAGGCAGGAATTTCAAGGTCATCATCCTGCTTCACCAACAGCTTAATCTAACAACAACAAAGTGTATTTTAAATAAAATAGCTCATTTTAACAACTGAAATAATTGTTCAACCCACAAATGTACATCACTTGTCCCTTTTAGTATAACAGACTAATCCAGTCACTCTTGCTTTGATCTACTCATACTAGAACATCAAAATGTTACTCTATTAGAATTAGGTGATTAATCTATTTACACAGGCTAGAACAATGGCACTGTATCCATATGACTTAAGATAAAGATGTTTATTCTTCTGTATCAACACAGGGTAAGTGTAGCACTGCAAAACAAACTGGAATTATAATGATTTTCAATGTAAAAACAAATCATATCTGTTAAGGAACATCGCCAAGTAATTTTAGACTATAAACAAAATGTCAGCATTCTTCATTTAAGATGTTATCACTAGTTACTGAGATAATAAATTATACATCCTAAAAGAAGTCAACCTAACAGTAATATGTTCTCTTCAATGGTACAGAACTTACATTCATCTCTGTGAATCTCATAACAGCTACCACAGGCACCCATGGTATAAACTTTTCCTGGGGGAAAGCATATTTTCCCCCTTTTGACCATACAAACTACTACTGCAAGTTATTATTCATTTGTTTTCTGCTTTCCTGTTAGCACTGTAGAAGTTACCTATGTTGAAAGGGATAGAAGAGTGGTAGGTCACCTAGCTCAGGACAGGATATTGCGTATTCTGTTGAACAGCTTGATTTACCTGTGTCTCATTGTAAACATTCACTACATTGATAGGCCTGTGGGTGTCACAGATAAAGAAAAACATATCTTCCTCAGGCTGCAGGATCTCCAGCAGGTCAACGTTGGCACCACAGTTTATAAGAACAAAATACTGGAACTGTGAAAGAAAAACATCATATCGTACCTAAATTAGCCAATAGTTTGTTTACCACACTAACAACCCGCCCCAAACAAATAAATAAAGCTTTGTAAACTATTCTGCCTACAAAGCATTTTGTCTTGTACCCATTTACATTAGACTCCCAATCTACAACACCTCAGAGAAAACAGAAACAAGTTTTGCATACAAGGATAACGTGCTGGGGTTTTGGGGTGTGCAGACTGCTAAAAGAGCTAATGATCTAACTTTTCACAGTTGAAGAGGGTTTAAATTTAGTTTATATAGATCAAAAGTGAAATCAGTTTACTTGTGTTATCTCGGCCCACCTCATAAAACCACCACACTGTTTGATGCATTTGGCAGTTCTCTTTAGAAGTGATCCATATCTAAAATAGCAGAAATATTTGCTAAACCAGGATTATGGCACATTAGCAGAACAAGGCGTGGGGACTTGCCAAAGATTTGTACATCTAACTTTATCAATGTTATTTGGGTAACCACTAAAATCTCAACCTAAAACTTAGATCCGCAGCTGAGAAAAAAAGTGTGCTTAAAAATTACAACTATATAGCAGGATCACATAGAAAGCTCCCACTATGCTTTTTTTACCTGATCTTTATGTTCAAGAAATGCAGTTTCAAGTTCTTGCCACCCAGATACCGGGACTAGTGTATATTGTACTTGATCACATTGAAACAAAGCCTATAAAGAAAGCAAGGCTTTAAACAAATGAGAAAGAACAGCAGCAACTACTATAACTCTGGCTCATCCAAGTCCTCCTATTGCTCTTTAGAGGTACATTAAAAGTATCCTAAAATATATGTCTATATAGATATTTATGTATGAATTATCAAGTCTCAGTATCATGTTAGGAAAAATATTAGTAAAATAGTCAGGAAAATAAAAAATTACAACATTTAAAACTGAACTAATTTTATAAAAATTTCCCTTTCACTTTTCTTTCTACATATTCCTGTATAAATCTTTTAAATGTGATTCTCCCCCCCACATCACACACATTCAGCCCCCCTTCAGTTGTAGTATATAATTATAATGAACGTAAACTTACTTGGAGTATTTTACAAGCACATAATGCATCTACATCTGAAGCAACAAGAAGAAGAACACGCTGAAAAAAAATTGAAGACAGTATTAATATATTAATTAGTTCATATGGCTTGCTATTGCATAGAAACGTAGACATATTAGGTCATTTTCAAAAGCATCGCTTTCCACCAGCAAAATTTAAAATCTTTCAATGCAACAAACAATACAAAAGAAATAAAGTACGGATGAGAGCATCATATTATCATTATTTATATAAGGTACTCAATTAAACAAGTGGAGACTAATTTTTTAAAAAGGGATCTACCGTTGATCTCCCATATCTGACAATTGTTTCACATGGTACGTTTCATATTAATGTCTCCAAAGACAGATTTCTTTCTGCTTAATCTAGCCTGTTAGCATAGCCTACGAGAATCACACAACAGATTGCAAAGTGTAAACAAACCTGTGCACACATGTTGGTTCAAACATGTCATCTTGTCTTGTTTGATTGTACTGGGTTGCTCAGTAAAGGCTTATCTAGCAATGAGCTCTATGCAGGCAAATGCATGCACACAGCCCCTTTAAATCAATCAGTGAGGGTCTGTCTGGACAGAGATCATGGCAGCATTGGGAACTAAATCAGGACTATTTTTGAAGGAACACTAACAGCTTGAAGAGTCATATTATCCATGTGAAAACATTGCTCCTTCTAGTACAATTAACATTTAAGACCAGTTAGAGAAGTGAGGACATTTCCCACAACACTTAGTTTTCTTGTGTTTAGCCAGTTTTTCCAATTCCAAGAATAGTCACTTAAACTAGGCTCTATCAGAAACATAATTGTTTAAAAAAATATTTTTTTTAAATTTCAAGCTGACACTGTCCCTTTAAATTTCAGAGCAACACAAAAAGGTTTAAGTAGTCCACCTCACAGTAAGGTAAAAGTTACACCACAAAGACCTTGTCTCTCCTACAAAATTGTCACATCATGAACCCATGCCCAGGATCTCTTCCTGTTAACCATTTCAGGAAACATGGTTAGGTTGGCCTATGTGGCATGGTCATAATTTTTGAAAGTTCAAAACCGTTCAATCCTAGAACAGTTTTTATCCATATTTAAAGTAATGTATATATAATCCACACACAATGGTGTAAGAAACCCTAGTTTTCAGTAAGATCTTGACTAGAGTGTCAGTACTTGGGGAAATTGGTAGCATAAATAGGGCTTGAGACAATATTCAAGATGAACACGGTTTAGTTCAAACATCATCACTGTTCTTTTCAGTGTTGGCCACAATGAACTTTTTCTTAAATTCTTCCAATGTCGGACAATCACCAGCACAGCTTCACTGGTGGGAGAACTAATGTAGGCTGCCCAGTAATGTTTTCATCTAGACGTACTCTGATCAGTTTGACAAACTGATACTAAAAACGCTGGAAGCCCATCTACACTAAACCTATCATCATGGAAGGCTGACTGCAAGATAAAGGCCAACAGAGATGGAATATAGAATTAAAAGTCTGTGCAACCAATGCTACAGTGATTTTCAAAAAAGTTCTAGCAATATCATGTTTTTGCAAGAAAGATTTAACAAGAAGCTCTAAATAACTCATAAAAAAAGGTCTCCACTGTGAAAAAGCTTCCCAGTTTCTAGTTGGAATCCTTCTGTTATCACAGACAGTTAATAAATCTGTTTCTGTATCTTTAAATCTGTATCTCAAAATGTAAAGATTAACATGTCAATGTTTTCAGCATTCACTAGTCTGAAATTATGTTAAGCATTTATCAGAAGCTGGTAATCTTATGACCATTGTAAATTAATTTTATTACAAGATTATTCTTTAAACTTTTTGCAATCCAAGCATAGCTTTCAAATAAGTAATTTCTAATCCTAATTTAATGTAACACGATATTCTACAACAAAAAGGATAACCCTTGACAGTGCTTAATGTACATGAACTAGTTAGTGTCATTTTATAGCACTGAAGATATCTCAGGGCAATCAGACTTTGGCCATGTCTACATTACAAAATTATGTGACTCACGTTGGCATACAGCCACTGTAGTTATAAAATCACTTGTGTGTGTGCACACTTGGCTCCTTGTATCAGTGGTGTGCATCATCACCAGGAGCGCTTGTATCGATTGTATTGTATTGTCAGCGTGGGGCTCTGTGGGATGGCCATAACGGTCTATGTAAGCAACGCAGTGACACTGTATTGATCTAATTACATCAACTGTGACTCTATGCCTGACACTTAGGGAGGTGGTATTATGAAATTGGCATAGAGAAGCATTGACTTCAGTGAGTGCCAGGAGCCAAATTTAAGTGAAGACATTTGTACAGCGAAGTCAATGCAAGGCAGCTTACATGGAGCTAACCCTGTAGTGTAGGCTATGTCTTCACTGAAAACAAAGATGTATTTTTACATCAAGACAGCTAACTCGATGTAAAACTCAATATAAAAGCCTAGTGGACACAAGGCTTTTACCTCCATATAGCTAGTTGTGTTCAATCTTACACTCCCCACATGGGGTTTATCTCAACTAGCTACACCCAGGTAACAGCTACAGCTCCTTGTCTTCACGAGATCGCGATGCCCATATCACCAACTCCAAACATCCCAACTCCTTGTTGCTGGTTCTGCCACTTTTAGAGCCTCTGACTGCTCCGGGGGCACTACAAGAAACCCAGGCAACAAAGCAAAGCACACTCTGAGTTGTCATGTGCCCGGCTGGGGACTCCTGCTCCACTACCCCACCGAGAGCTGCGGAGCCAGATGTTCAGTGCAAACGCGACCAGCTCTGTGGAGTTCGGTGTGAAACCAGCACCGGGAGGGGTGGGGTGGGGGGGCAGCGCATACCACATCTTGGCCAGGAAGCTGACAGCAGGGCAATGCCCAGCTCCCTGGGTGACACAGTCCCGCCCTGTCTGGCCCGTGCGGAGCGAAGATCCATCCCCATCCCAGGGGCGCCGTGGCAAAGCGCTGTGAGGAGGAAGGCGCGGGGCTGGAGCACCAGGGAGCCGCGGGATCCTCCACAATCTAGCCAGGCGCCCCCCTCCACCCCCTTCGCGAGCTCACCGCCCCCCAAGCGCCCCCAGGCGGGGAGACAGACAGGCTCGGCATGCCCAGCCCCGGGGCTACTGGAGCCCGGCTCCTCATGGCCAAGGGGTTAGCAGGCCCCGCTCAAGTTTCGCGCGCGCGCCCCCCCGGTTCGGGCTTCACCCTCCCCCGCCCGGACAACGCTCACCTGGGTCACGATCACCTCGTAGAACTCCTTGCGGAAGTCGGAGAGGAACATAGCCGAGACCGGGCCGCTACCGCCGCGCTACAGGGAGCTGGGAACAGTGGCGGGATGGCTGCAGCACGGGCGACTGCTCCGTTCTCCGCCACAGTCAAAGCAGGCGCCAAATCGCGTCCTTTCCCATTGGTCTCAGCTTCCTGGCCACCACCCAATAGAATTCTACTACTTTGTATCTCTGCAGTGCTGATTGGACTATCTTTCCGATCGTCTCAGCCCTCCACCAACCACATTGCGATTAGGGTGATCACCGAACCGGGCAATGGGCCAATCCGCACGAAGTCCTCCTGGAACCGCCATTTTGTTTCTCCGTGTACAGCGCCATGTTTGATATGGGCAAGTTTCCCCATCAGCTCCCCCCCATATAAGCTATAAACAAACCACTGGATATAAAAATATAACTGTTTCAGGAGTGAATCGGCAAATAAATTATTTAAAGAAAAAACTATGTTGACACCTGTGAAGTTCCGCCTTCCGCCCTTTCCCAAAATGGCCGCAGCGGAAGTCTCTTGACTGCCTCAATGGCTGCTAGTGTCAACACGTTGCATTCTGGGAAATGTAGTTTTGTGGGGACAGTGGGCCACAACCTCCAAACATTTTTCGCCCCTTTGCGATGAAAGTGCTCAGTTTTGCTGATTGCCTTCAGCGCTGTTAAAATAGCGCCACGCCTGTAGAAATTAAAAGTCACCCTAAGAGGAGAGGGGCTGGGCTAAGGGATTTCCCCCTCCCTGCCCACCATTTCCCTCAGCCAGCCGATTTCCTGTGGGGGAGGGGAAGCAGCCACTGCATTGATCCTTCCCCGAGCTGTCTAAAGGCGCTTCTGCGGTGTCCCTCGGTGAGATCTCCGAGAAAAGGGGCAGGAGCAGCCGCCGCCAGGATGGTAAGTGCCTGCAGGGGCTCTTGTGTGGGTGTCCGAGAGCTGGGGGAGAGACGGCGGAAGCTGCGGAGTCACCCTGGCTGGATTGTTTACGCAGGCAGGGAGGCGCTAGGGGAGCGTGTACCCGCCAAACGCCCCCCTGCTCTGCGAGAGGGTCGGGCTTTGTCCCCCTGGCTCTAGGGCAGTGAGGGGGACCCTTCAGGGTGTCTGTCTGGGACATATGTAAACCCCCCGGCCTTCCTCTCAGAGAGAGCCAGCTGGGACAGGAAAGATTTTTAAAGCCCTCTCTGGAAACTCCCCTCCCCCCCCGGCAAAATCTTTGCTTCCAAGAGCAGAGAATTGCTTAATAAAGCACCCCCAATTTAGTGTCCCTACTCCCTCCCAGACGGTTACAGGGTGGGGTATGGATGGCTTTTTAGAGTAGTAATATTTGGAGTAATCTTAAAGAGTTTGCAATCTGTGTGATCCTGGGCATTTCCTGGGAGGTGCTGACTCAGTGTTCTCCCCTCCCTTTGGTTTACAAGTGAGGATGCTACCCCACTGGATACCTAGGAATGATTCTCTCTCCGCGATGATGAAGACTTCAGCCTGTGTTTATCTATAGGCTATATGCACTGTCATCTCTTTAATCATTAAAATAAAAGTGCAAGGGTACAAAAATATCCTTCTGCCACACCTATGTTGAATATCTCTTGTCCTGTGCTGAAGAGTTAAAGAAATGACAATCACTTGTATTCCTTGTTCAATTTAAATTAATAGTTTGCACTGTACACTTGCTGTAGCACTGAACAAATAAATGGTTTTTAGGATGTGTATGCTTATTTCAAATTGAAGTCCATGTCTGTTCTACAGTTTGTAGAATCAATCAAAATTGATTGTGGTGATAAATTACAGATGAATTTTTCACTTTCTTATTTTGTGTTTCATTGGTACATACATATGTCTAAACCATATTTATATTAGGAAAAATAAGCACACAGCATTGGTTAAGATGACTGCAATGGAGAACAACCTCCTGAAAATCTTAGTCTGCTGGTGTCTTAGTAAAGTGGATCGATGTTTGCTAACACACTGTCATTTTTCATCCCCCAGTTTTCTTTTAATATGTTTGATCATCCAATCCCCCGGGTTTTCCAGAACCGCTTTTCAACCCAGTATCGTTGCTTCTCAGTATCCATGCTTGCAGGACCTAATGACAGGTCAGATGTGGAGAAAGGCGGGAAGAGTATGTGCATGTTTTATTTTGAATAATAGACTGATGAATGCTATATGTGAATGTTCAGTAGTATTGTTTATGGCAGGCAGTTGCAGAAACAGTATAAGGCCACAAACATAATAAGCATGGAAACATATTGATGGCTTTGTGACTTGAATTAAAGGGGCACTTGCAGGTTAAATAAATAATCTCTTCTCATGTTAATATCATTTAATTGATGTTGGAGTTCCTGATTTAACTCCATGTAAATTAAAGGCCCATTATTTTTAAAAACAAATGTTTTTAGTTGTCACTAATAAAAGAAGCCATTTAAGCAAATAAGATTTAAAAATCTGTTGTCTTTGCCATATATGTTTTTTGCTTCCTCTTTTGGCTTCACTCAGCTTCAATAAGGAGAATAGATTTGTCAGCTCCACTTTCAGGCTCCCATATGTTAGTCAAATGCTGTGTTTGAGTCGTCAGCACTTGGGTTGTTTAACCAAATAAAATTACTTTTAGGAAATATTTTTGTTAGTGTATAAGCTTTTGTAAAACTTTCTAACTTCTCCCATTTGCCCCACTCAGAATCTACATTTTGGATTAAAACTACCAGTTATTGTTTGTCTAGATTGATTCCAATAGAATTTGTAGCTCACAAAGTCGGAACCTGGGTAAAATGCTGTCTCCTAAGAAGGAATGATAAAACTGTACACTGCAGTTGCTTTCTGTAGCCATGCTATTCCTAATCTTATTGTAACTTTCTGATTAATTTCTGCAGTAATTATGCCACCATCTGCCTTGGATCAACTCAGTAAGTAATGTTTATTCTACTGTAAGAACGCTAGAAATATTGTGTTGTATGTCTGTGTAGGCAAACACCAAAAACTGCTTTATGTATCCATTAAGAAGATGTGATTTAAATCAAGATATACCAGGAAAATCCATATTGAGGGTAAAAATCATATGGGTTTTTTTAACATATTTTTTTTGTCAAAGGGTTTGGTGTTCCCTTATCTACACATAGTTCAAACGCTAGGCCGACAGTGTCAGCTTTCTAACAGTGGCTTGACACCATATCACACTTCCATTAATGAAATGAGCGTCCTTTTTTTTGCAAATAATTTGGTGTGTTTGCCAGGATATTGGCTCATTCTCTTGCTAATGTTCAGTCTCTGCAACTTTATAAATCTGCCATGAGCTTTATAACAAATTGTATCTTTTTCCCCTTCTGCCAGGTCGACTTAACATTACATACCCTATGTTGTTTAAGCTGACTAATAAAAATTCAGATCGAATGACGCATTGTGGTGTGCTAGAATTTGTGGCTGATGAAGGCATTTGTTACCTTCCACATTGGGTAAGTGGCCTTACACCAAACTGTCAGAATTTAAAGTATAGGATGAATGTGGTGTTGGTGAATATTACAGTAGAATATTTGCTGTAATTGCATTTCACTTGCACAGTCAACACCTTTTAGTGTTTCAGTCACAGCTAAAGCTTTCCTCTGAGTTAATCAAAGTAATTTGCTGCATGTACTACGTTGTTACTGAGACATAAAGGATCAAGAACTAGTTTTTTCCTGTAATTATACCCAATGCAAACCCACAGAATTCAGGGCAGAATATGACCCAATATATTTTACATATTCTCAAGGGAAATTCCATCTAAAAGTTACCTGTTTCTGTTGCATAGATACTGGTATAGTGTCCTGTCTTTGTCACCAATGATTTTTTACAGATGATGCAGAACTTGCTTCTGGAGGAAGGAGGCCTGGTGCAGGTAGAGAGTGTTAATCTTCAAGTGGCTACTTACTCAAAATTTCAACCACAAAGTCCAGATTTCCTTGACATCACCAATCCCAAAGCTGTGTATCCTTTCACTTCATCCCAGAGGAAGCAAAAGAAGGGGCTTTGGCACTAGCTTACCCTAAACAGGGGAGGAAAGGCTGGGGCAGCTTTTCAAGCATTGTTCATATACGTCCAATACCAGCTTACTGTTACTAGTGCCACCTCTGAAAGCTAAGAGGTAAGAGAATGGAATCTGGTAGGAGCCAGAGCAAGTGTGGAGAGATGTGAATTCCCTGCAAAAAGTGTAGCATTCTTCTAAATAAAGGCCTAATGAAATGGGCCAAATCCTGTAGTCCTTCCTCAGGCAAATATTCTTTGCACCAAAGAATAAAAGCCTAAAGTAGGGAATAAAGGATTTTTCCTTAAAATTACTTAATGAGAGCTGCTAGGTACTTGGCACATCTGAAAAATCAGGCCACTGGTTCAGGAGCCTAACTGTAGAAACTTTTTTTTTTTTTTAAATTCTTGGCTTTTATTTTCCAGACAGTCTGAATAGGTAAATTGTGGTCTGAAGCACATGCCTTGTTTTACTGTCTAGAGAACTTTATTGGGTTTCCCTAAGAACATCTATAAGGGATGTTGAATGCCTAATCCTTGTTAAACTGTCCATGGTACTTATATTTTAAGTCACATGTAAGACAGACCTGGAACCAGAAAATATGAACTTGTTGATGTATAACTTGAATATTGCACTGAAAACAACCATACAGTTCTTCTTAACATAATTCAAAGATTAGAAAATGCTTTGAGAAACTTTGCTTGTCTAACCACTGGGGATGTTATTGCCATCAACTACAATGAGAAGGTACGGTATCTAGTGTAAATAACACTATCTAACTAAACCTGTGTACAGTCCCAGGAAACATAAATCCTGACTCTGCATATGGTTTGCATGGAACCCTAAAAAGACATTTATAGAATCACATAATTTACAGATACTCACATTTGAGTGTCAGTAGTAGCTGAACACGGGACACGCCATGTGTTCAGCTTAAACCACTACCCTGGTCCATCCATTTTTCTGCACATATGCGTAAATGGACACTTTGGGAGCTAAATGCCAGGAGCAAATAGACCCAAACAGGAAAGACGTAAGAGTTCTGAAAACAGCCCCAGAGGGACTTTGGACATCTCAGGGAGGCAGGTTCATAGGTGGGAGCTTACCCAGGGCCTTGTGGACCCCATGGCAAGTGGGACCCAGATTTTCAGGAGCTACAAATGCAAAATTCTATAGTAGCTTCACCTACTTTTTTTTTTTTTTTTTTTTTAAAGGTCTTTATTGAATTCTGAGAATGAATAATGCAATCCGTTCAGGAGCCTTGGTGCTGCTCTTAATATTAAATTCTGACTTCTGACACCTTTGACTACTGAACAACTTTTATATTTTCAAATTTTGCTTCTGGGCAAAATACTTATTTGCCAGGTTTCAGCTCAGTTTGGATAACTTGTGGGTAAATCATAATCCATTTCAGACAAAGGATTATTAGGAGCAAACGGGCTTCTTATCAGCAGTAAAACTATAGAGGACCATTTTAACATAAATGAGTACAAGACAGTGCAGATATCCTACCTCACCTAACTTGGAGCTGTTTTTTTGGCAACTGGAAATTAGGAGATTCTGAGCCAGATAGCTCGCCTCTGGCCAAATAAATCCCTCCAGCTCTATTGAGGGGCAATGAAAATCTCTAATGTAGAAGAAGTCTTCCATTTTGAAATATAGTCATGATGGGGGCACCCAGAGGCCCTGATCTGATTGGAAGCCTTGTTGTGCTACATGATGTACAAAATTAGAGGTAGACACAGTCTCTGATCTGAAGAGCTTATGGTTCATTGAAATGAATGCTCTCTGATGTGAGAATTTTGCCCAAGTTTCTTTAATCATTAATTTGCACACTAAGAGGAACAGCTTTATATTATGCATGCTCCTGTTTCAGATCTACGAGCTTCGGGTAATGGAGACCAAACCTGATAAAGCTGTGTCCATTATAGAGTGTGATATGAATGTAAGTTGAAGTCTTTGTGGCAGGATCTTTATTTTCACTTAAATTATTCTTTTGAGAAGGGGCATCTGATCATGACAATGCTGCATTACAGAAATATAGCTATGCTGTGGGAAAGGTGAGCATTCAGTAATACAGATCCTGTAACCATAAGTGAGTTGCAAGAGGAAGGCCACAGGTCATATACTAGGGTTGCCAACTCTGCCTGAAGCTATTCCAGGAGATTCCTTCCCCTCCCCCCCCATATGACGTAATGTCAGGTTCTTAAAATATCCTATTAAAATTTCCTGGATTGCTTTCAATAATCACCAGGAGTCCAGCAATTCCAGGCCAATCCTGGAGGGTTGGCAACCCTATCATATGCCCGTAGGTGGCTGAAGTGCCTATAATTCTTGTAGAGCCTTATTTGCAAATTATTCTCTTGGGCATTTTGTTTTATGTACTTATGAAAGATGCAGGTCCATTTGACAGCCTGGAGACTGAAAAGTTAGAACAGCTGCAGCGTGATGTTCCATGCTGCCCTGCCAGTATATTACAACTATATGCTGGAGAAGCATCTTTTAGAGATGAGTCTCCCACATTCCAATTGTAACATTTTTGCTAATTGAGCTTTTTTAAAAGATCCATTCCCTCTAGTTCAGAATAGAATGGTCGAGTTTGTAGCGATTTTAGGGATGGCATATGGTGATGATTTAAAAAAAATGGCAGGTTTCAGAGTAACAGCCGTGTTAGTCTGTATTCGCAAAAAGAAAAGGAGTACTTGTGGCACCTTAGAGACTAACCAATTTATTTGAGCATGAGCTTTCGTGAGCTACAGCTCACTTCATCGGATGCATGCCGTGGAAACTGCAGCAGACTTTATATATACACAGAGAATATGAAAAAATACCTCACTTTTGATCACTTTAGATAAGCTATTACCAGCTGGACAGTGGGGTGGGAGGAGGTATTTTTTCATATTCTCTGTGTATATATAAAGTGTGCTGCAGTTTCCACGGCATGCATCCGATGAAGTGAGCTGTAGCTCACGAAAGCTTATGCTCAAATAAATTGGTTAGTCTCTAAGGTGCCACAAGTACTCCTTTTCTTTTTTTTATTAAAAAAAATGTGGCTCTGTTTAAAAAAACAACAACAACGTTTCTTGCTATAAAAACAGGTGGATTTTGATGCACCTTTGGGATACAAAGAACCAGAAAGACACACACAACATGAGGAGAGCACAGTAAGTTAAGTTCATTCTTGTTCTCTACAGTGCATTCTCTCTAGTTGCCTTCTTTTCTTACTGTGGCTGTTATGGAGCAAAGATCACTAATGGACGCCTCTTTCTGAAAAGGTCTTGAGATCAGATAGTTCAGCCATACATTTTATTTCCAAGATGCTCTTGCCTACACTTCTTTTCCTTCCTCACCCCACCCTATGGAGATTGTTCATGTAGAGCAACCTATTTCCAGGACAAAAACTTTGTCAAAAGAATTCATGTTCAGTGAGTTTATAAAATACCTGTAAAAGTTTCATTCTGTAGGAAATCCATGAAACAATTCATGTTAATTTTGCATAACAGAGCATGAATGTAATGAAACAGCTTGTTTCTCCTCTCCTTCCTAGGACGTTGAAGCAGACCACAGTGGCTATGTGAGCGACCTAGGATTTCGTGTAAGTATCTTCTTTCGGTCTGGTAGTGTTGTGGGCAAATCTATCAGCTGGGAAGGTGAAAACATATTCCCTGCAACTGCACAAATCCAGTTCCTTTGCTCAGGGCTTTTCTTTTACTTAGAAACAAAGATGCAAAGCAACCCAGTCTCGCCACCTCACAGAGGTTTGTCTTAGTCCTCGTCTCGCCTTTCCCGGCTGAGGCTTCCCCCAGCCAGCTCCTGCTTGCTGCAGGTGTTTCCTTCTCAGGACTTCCAGGTGTGACAGGCCCCTTTCCTGGGCTTGGGCTGTCCTTTCCTGAGGCTAGGCTGCCTCTATTTATAGCAGATGCTGCTTACAACATGTAATCACACAACAGCCTGGCCTTGGAACACTGAGATGTGCACCCTAGGACCAACACTAGAGTCCTGTGGTTTTCACAAATGTGAAATAACACCACAAAATAAAATGAAAACCTCATCCTGGAGCTGCTGTGCCTGTGGCTCCTCTCCCACAGGGCAGGGTCTGGTTCCATGCTCAGGTTTGGCCTGTTCACCCTTCCGTCATCATGTTATCCCCAGAGCGGGGAGCTGGGCCCAGCCCTGTGGGACGGGAGCCACTGCTGCAGGGTGAGTGCAAGGTGGGCTCGCTCTGCAACCCCCTGTCCCCGCCTCAGGACCTCCCAACCCCTCCAGGGGAAAACATGTAATCTCCCACTCCAGCGTGGATAAAACGAAATAATACAAACCTATTAAAAAAAAATAAAACAAAACAAAACCTTAATGTATTTAAAAAAAAAAAATCACAGGGTGCTAATCACCTTGTTACACCTCCCAAAAGAAGTGTATAAGATTCTGTGTAATAGGTTCTCCCTGCAAGGCATTTTCTCAGGAGCTTCTGTTATATAAATACAGCAGTAACTTGTGTTCTGAATCCATAGTAAATATTACCACTCAAGACTCTGATGGCTTGTGCGTAATGGAAGTAACACTTAAGTATCTAACAGTACCTGAAGGAAGTGAATTTTGTTTATAAACTGTTACTGGGAGCACAAACAAGGCGTCCCCTCTGGACATTTGCTTAGCACTGGCACAGCTGTCCAAGAGGCTTGTATTATCAAGATTTAGATTTACTAAGATTTAGAGTAAAAGTTTCTTCTATTGTAAATGTCATAAAATGATGAACTGACTTGTGAAACAATCATGCTTGTGTAGTATTCATGTGTTTAGCCGTTCTGAGATGCAGCCACGTACATCTTTAAGCCAGTCTGACATTCCATCCAGTAGTGTGCAGGGATCTGTGTACATTGTACAACAGACCCCCATATATACTTTTACAGAGGTACTCTTGCAAATTACATGCAATTAATGGTGTGGGAGTAGTTCCAGTGTTCTAAGCTAGGGCACAAATCACAGCCCTAGGAAAAATCACTGCCCCTGGGCCTTCAGTCTCTGTCCCAGTCCAGTTGTCTAGACCCTGTACTATAGTCGCTGTCCTTTCAGTCAAGGAAGACCAGAGGTAAATTCTTTCTTGTAGCAAGAGCAGTTTAGGTTGGACATTAAGAGAAACTTCCTAACTGTCCAGAGTGGTTAAGCACTAGAATAAATTGCCCAGGGAGATTGTGGAATCTCCATCATTGGAGATTTTTAAGAGCAGGCTAGACAAACACCTGTCAGGGATGGTCTAGATAATACTTAGTCCTGACTTAAGTGCAGGGGACTAAATTAGAAGACCTCTTGAGGTCCCTTCCAGTCCTACGATTCTATAAGCAGTCAATGCTATTTGATTGGCAGGAGAGGTGCTGGCCAGTGATGGTGGGTGCTCTCTACTGTTCCTGAGGAGCCAAGAGATGGGAACTGAAATACCAGTCTAATCTCTTGCATGGCAGTGCAGAATACTAACACTAGTCCACTAGATCAGCACCAATCTTGAATCAGGCCCTGTGCCCATTTTAGCCTTTTTAAAAAACAAAAATACATGCTTGCAGTGCTCTTCTTTAACAAGAAGGTGGAACGTGTAGAAATGACTTTCTGCTTTATACCTGTAGGCATTCTCTGGCTCTGGGAACAGGCTAGATGGCAAGAAGAAAGGTGTCGAGCCTAGTCCCTCGCCAATTAAACCAGGAGACATTCGAAGGTTAGCCCATTTCATTCAGATTTCTACAGGTGGAAGGTTAATGTTTGAACAAAATGAATCATTCTTGATGTGTTTGTCTGCTTCTGTAATATCAGTGAGAACCTGATTTCCCCAAATGTATTTAATATACGTTGCTTTGAGAGTGGTCAGATAATCACATGGACTCAGATCTGTAAAGGTATTTAGATGTTGCTGCTCTCAGCATTGCAATGAACGCCTAACTGACTAGGAGCCTATATTTCATTTTCAAAAGGCATTTAGGCACTTGAGTATAAATCCCATTAACTATCAGTATAAATACTTTTACAAAACTTGGCCATGGTCTTGTTTTGTTTCCTGACAGGATAACTGCAAAAGCATTTCTAAACAGGGCAGATTGATTTAACTCAAAGCAATGTAAATCACCAATTTTAATCAGGATTTAAATGAGCAAGCAGGAAACCTTGATTTAAATCATCAATTTTAATTGTTTGCATCTGTACTTTTAGTTATTTTCCTAAAGAAAAGTTGATTCTCATAGAATAGTAACCATTAAAACACGTTGATTTGCAATTAAATATAGCCTTTACACTAAATTTGGTTCTTCTTGCTAACCAGGAAGCTATGGCTTAATTTACATTCAGATTCTTAATCTTTACAGTTTTTATTATTTTAGAAAACTGTGAATGATGCATTTCTTATGTACTAGATTTTTTTTTCCTTTTAATTTGTATCATGTTCTATTTGCATGGAAATTCAAACTCGATTAAAAATGCACAAAAACAGCATTTTAATTTTTTGATTAAAAAAATTACCTTAAAAGTGATGGATACATAAGAAGAAAGATTATCAGAAGGCTTATCAAAACATATTTTTCATTTAAAACTAATACATTTATTAACCAAAGAAAATATTGTATGTAGGTAAGGAATTGACATGCTTCTTTCTGGTCATATTTCCTTCAAAACGTTAGAACTAGTAGATCTTACTCTCTCTCACCTAATTTTATTCATAGATTGGAACACGAAAACAAGCTTTCTTGCTTTTCAACTCCCAATTCGTCTCTCAACTTTGAATGAACTGATGTGATTGAATTAGTTGAATAAACTGAAATTAAGAAAATATCCTCTTTGCACCTGCAGAACAGGCCAGTGCTGTCAAAAGCTGGTTTAGCACTTCAACAAACTCTGGTTCCAGATGCTTAGCCAGTGATTACCACCAACTCAGTGGTTTGACTTTCTTTAAAACTTGGCAACAAACGTGCTACTTAATATTATTTTTTGTATTTAATTTAAATTGTTTTAGTAGATTAAAGTTAATTTAGGCCTTATTCTATGTTATCAAATTTCAAAATTAGATTTATTTTTAAGCTGTATTTATTTTAAATAAAAAATATCCAATTGAAATTTTAAAAAATCAATTTCCCTCCACCCTGCTTCTGAATTAATACTCACTATAGTAATGGTCCTATGAAGATGTGTGCATCCAGCTTCTACCTTAGTTTTCCACATATGCTTGGACCAGTAAAATTTGATCCCTCTTGGAAAGTGCAGACATGATGCATGTACATGGCTGCAGACAACTTAACTAAAGTGAATCATCACAGATATTTCTTTACAACATTTGCTCAGCTCTAATAAATAAATCTTTGCGAGCACATCGGACTCAGACCATAATAATCCTAATGACAGCTCTTCAGAAGGAATGGTTAGGATGATACTCAAGAAAAACAAAACAAAAAACCAACAAAAACTGTAGAGAATAGTCCTGGCTATTGTTTGTCACATTTATTCCTATGACAAGAGTCTAAAGGTTTATTCAGTACCTCAATATCTCAATCTTCCTTTCCCAGAGGAATACCCAATTATGACTTCAAAATCGGTAGGATCACATTTATTAGAAATTCACGACCACTAGTCAAGAAAGTTGAAGAGGTGAGTAAACCTCTGTACCTTGCCATATTTGTAGAGAACTTAATACAGTGGAACTAACAGTTGTTGAAGGGGTCTGCATTGCTAGTGGGCCCCAACTCCAGCAAACCTGCTCAAATACTATGACTTGTTGACTGATTATGCAGACCCATCTTAGGTCAGAACAATTAAGAAAAAAATATGCTAATTATAAGTGTTATAAATCACTGAAACCTAGTTTAAATAATTTTTTTAATGACATGAGCAAAGTTCCCTTCATAGAAGGCTTTTTTAGGGAATATTGTGGTCCTTGATGTGTGGCTTCAGATCAGCGTGTGATCACTTATCTCATGATAAATTTTCAACAGTGGGACTATTGTTGACTGCAGGGCCTTTTCTTCCACCATAGGGTGTAACTCCTATTCAAAGCAGTGGGAGTTATTTGTCCCCTGTGGGGAAAATTGGGCCCCTGTTTGTAGCACAGTAACTATTGTGCGGTCAACCAGCTTTGCCACTAAAGGTCTGTATGTTAGCATTTTAGTGTGATGAGCCTTAATCTCTTTTATCTCTGAAATGGTGAATAACGGTGTGTGGGGGGTTACTGGCAGTAAAAATTAAGAGCTTCTTGCTGAGCATGATCAGATCCATTGTTTAGACTCCCTGGCTTTGCCAATTCACAGCCTGTGATTGCTCATGGAGACCTTAAATTTTAAAACTACTCGATATTGAATATTATCTACAGGACAGAAAGCTCTGATGTTCTTATGTTAGCTAACATAAAAAGGTTTGCCTTGTATAAGCTTGGAGGAGGAAATATAAAATGGAAGTGATGCAAAGGGATTTTGAATTAAATCTACAAAAGGTCACTGAAACACTAGCAACTTTTGGGGAAGGAACCTGTTTTCTGTGTAAATTTATGGATGTGAAATGTCAGTAGCCAGTGGAGTAGTGCTTTTATGATGGAATGTTGTCTGAAGCAGGTCTTCTCTTTGTTCAATAATAACAAAAGCTGAACCTAAACAAATCTCTTCTCCCTCCTACATCCAGGATGACTCTGGCAGCCGGTTCATTGCATTTTCAGGAGAAGGCCAGTCCCTGCGCAAGAAGGGAAGAAAACCATAAATTATGGAATCTTTTGGCCAATTGGGGAGAATAAAATAACATTGCAGCGCATTGGATCTTAGTTATTGGGTTTGAGAGGAGGGAGGCTATTGGTCATATATAACACATGGACACTTTGGTTTTGATTTTACTTTAAAGTGGAGTTAACAATTTAGGAATTCTTATTTTTCAATTGAAAACTAAGCTCCAGGAGCTTGCAGTGGTTATTTTGTTTGCTGGAAAGAGGGGAAGTTGTTAGAGAAACCTAAGAAACAAATCCACCAAGCTGTACCTTATTCAAAGGATCAATGTTTTTCTGCTGGCTCAATTCTGAAGACTAGATACTACTTTCTTTGATATCCCCCATGATGATGGTATCATGTTGCTCTGAGCTTGTTAATTTTCCTTGTACATTTGTTTACCACACTTTCAAACCACCTTTCCGGTGCCATGTTCTCCACAAATCAAGGCACGTGTTTAGGTGGCATAAGCCCTCCATGGAAGGACTTTATCTGATCTTTAGGTTGGTTTCTTACTTAACGCCTAAGAAAACAAGAAGTCCCAAGCTCTGACGGAGAACCAAATACTTTCCTTGTCAGTTGTAATTAAATATATGGCTTCATACCTTTCTAATAGTTAAGATACAATAGGTCAGCTTAATATCCAGCAATTACAAGTCAATCAGCAGCATAGATAGGGATGGTAAGGACATGACTTTTTGTGAGTTGTGCTGGATAACTGAGTACAGATGTCCAGCTCCCTCTTCTTTTAGAAGAGTGGTGTGTTTCCCACATCTGACACAGGGTCTTTAATCTTCTTTTCCTCTTCCTTTTACATTGACATGATCTAGTTTGTGCAGCCTCCCTAAAAATGATGTAACTTTTCTTTACTCAGCTATACCTCCTCCTCAAGCCTGGCTTAAGGCAGGGCTCAGGGGCTGTCCATGTTTGATTACTCGCAAATAAAGCAATAAACATTTTAAAAAATGCTACATCAGAAAAATCCACTGCATCCTGCCCATCTCTAAAGCCAAAACACTATTTCCCTACAATGTGACCTACACCAAGAGAAGGCTGATAGAAAAACATGCATTTTGAAGGCAACTGTGTTTTTACATAAAAACCCTTCCACATCTGCTGGCCTATGGGAGGTGGGCTACTACCTTTTATCGCTCCAGAAGTGAATCAAACAAGAATGGCATGATCATCTGCTATCTGCCAGAACTGACCATCTAGAAATATACAGTAGACAACAGTGAATGATCATTCATAGCTGTCTACAACAACTTCCTTAGTCACATAATAGAAATTGGATGGCTCTATTATGTCAAAAGCAAAACAACATTTATCTCCTCCTAGTGACTCTTACTTGATGAGTAAGAGTATTGGTACCCATAGCAATGGCTCTCATTTACACAGTTCAAGTCTGAAGTACCCTGGAGTACAGTGACAGCTGGAGTTGGGGGGGGATGTGTTTGCTTTCGGCTCATCTCTATCCGCCATGTCTGTTGCATTTATAAGACTTCTCAAATCTCCTTAGTAAGGCAGTTTTACCCTTACCAAAGGTGACCATACAGTCAAAGGTTTGCAACTAGTGTGTGGTTCATGAGAAACTTCATTTTAATTATAGATTTTGCTAACATAATTTATAATTAAGCATATATAATAAACATTATAACAAGTTATTTTATTTCAACTAGAATTGCTTTGTAGTAGGTCTTTCCGTGTGAGGTGAATGTAACATCCCTGAGCAGCGGATGTTGAATGTGTGCACTGGGGAAAACAGGTGTCTGGGGTGGGGGGAGAAGGTAGCAGGGCCCTTCCCTATTATATAAAATCTGAAGAATTTTGTTGAAAAGAGCAATCATGCAATGAGCTGTATAACATTTATTTAATCTTCCCTGGTGTGAATAGAGCTATGTAGTCACGTGGGCCCTCTCATCTCTAGGGTTATTGCTCCTCATTGGTCTTGTGGCCAAAGCATTGTCCCCTATTTCTTAGTCTGAAGTCCTGTTGGAGATGACATCTCCTAACTGCTCTTCCTGTTTTTCTGTTTGGCAATACTGTTTCCCAAGCTGTGGAGGTGGGTCACTGGTACCTGTACTGCGACCTGTGCTGTTCAACATATTAATAAACGACCTGGAAACGGGAGTGAACAGTGAAGAGGAAAAGTTTGCAGATGACACAAAGTTATTCAAGACAGTAATATCCAAAGCTGACTGCAGAGCACTGCAGGGGATGTCACAAATGTGGGTGACTGGGCAATAAACTGGCCGATTAAATTCAATTTTGAGAAATGCAAGTAATGCACGTTGGGAAAAAATAATCCCAACTACACATACAAAATGATGTGTTCTAAATTAGCTGTTAACCACTCAAGAAAGAGATCTTGGAGTCACCATGGATAATGCTCTGAAAACTTCAGCTCAATGCATAGCAGCAGTCAAAGAGGCTAACAGAATGTTAGTAACTATCAGGAAAGGGATAGAAAAATAAGAGAAACGATCATCATGCCACTATATAATCCTTGGTGCACCCACACCTTGAATACCGTGTCCAGTTCTGGTGGTCTCATCTGAAAAAGAATATAGTGCAACTGGAAAACATTCAAAGCAGGGGGACGATGATGACGAAGAGTATGGAATGGTTTCCGTACGGGGAGAGACTAAAAACATTAGTCCTGTTCAGTTTAGAGAAGAGGCAACTAAAGAGGGATCTGATAGAGGTCTATAAAATGATGAAAGATGTAGAAAGTGGATAGAGACGTATTATTTTCCCTTTCCCACAACACAAAGA
The DNA here is from genome assembly GCF_965140285.1 of Lepidochelys kempii. Classification (NCBI taxonomy): domain Eukaryota; kingdom Metazoa; phylum Chordata; order Testudines; family Cheloniidae; genus Lepidochelys; species Lepidochelys kempii. The sequence continues at coordinate 15,966,756 of NC_136394.1, read as the reverse complement.
AACAAAACAGAGGGAGAGGGGCCTTCACTTGGTTAAATTGACCTGTGGAACTCACTGCCATGGTATATCCCAATGGCTAAAAGTATAGCTGGGTTCAGAAAAGAACTAGATAAGAAAACAGAGGATAGACTATTAGTCAAGATGGTCAGGGATGCAACACCATGCTTGAGGCAACCCTAAACCTCTGACTACAGAGACTGGGAGGGGGAAGCCAGGGGAACACTGCACTCTCTACACTCCCTTTGAAGCTCTGGTACTGGCCACTCTCAGAGACAGGATACCGAGATAGATCAACCATCGGTGTGACCCAGTATGGCAGTTCTGATGTTCCTATGGGAAAACCTGGGGTCAAAGAATTAATTGTGACTTCTGCATAACATCATTTAAGCCAACATGAGTACCCTCTTTTTGCACCATTAAATAACAAAACATGCAGCTGGAGCTAAATTCTGTGCATAGGGCATGGGGATTAATTAATATTCTAAATCCTTAATTTGGAAATGAAACCATGCACAAAGAAAATGACAATTTAAAATAATCTGCAAGTTATGGTTTACATTATACAATTATTGTCCAGACAAGACAGTAATACTAAACAACCCTGTCCAACCTGAAAGCAAGATGGGTCACAAAACACACCCACCCTTAAAAACAGGTTTCAGAGGAACAGCCGTGTTAGTCTGTATTCGCAAAAAGAAAAGGAGTACTTGTGGCACCTTAGAGACTAACCAATTTATTTGAGCATGAGCTTTCGTGAGCTACAGCTCACTTCATCAGATGTTACTCAGCAGAACCCATCATATACAGAAAGGAAAAATAGCACGTCCCTCCCAGCACCATAAATTACAACTAAAAAGTTATACGAAACAAACACAAGCTTTCTCTCACGCACAACTGGTTCTATTTTTTCACACCATTAGATAGCTTCACCGAAGTGAAGCCTCAAAAAATTAGATAGAAACTCATAAATGTTCCTCTCCACGGAAATCTTTAGTAAAAGGCGAAAGATTTATACGATCTGAAGAGAAACCAGAGTATACTCAACGCTTTGCAGAAGGGCTCCCAGGGCAACAGCAACACTTCACTACCTCACGGTGACTCTCCTGACGGCTGGCTAAACCCCCCGTTTTCACAGCCTGTTGCACGGGCCCGATTAAAGCGCGCGTTTGCTCCTCGGAACCAGGGTCCCTGCGAGCAAACCCAGCCCATGGATCAGGGACGCGGCTCAGGGTGCGCAATGCATCACGGGTATGAAAATTAGCATTCCCGGGTAGATCGGAGAGGGCGGGGGAGCCCCGGCCTCCGAGCTGCGGCTGCGGCCCCTGGAACGCGGCTGTGGGCGGGGCGCTGGCGCGCGGGCTCCCCGCAGCCCACGAGTTACCCGGAGCCACGCGCGAGACGCCCCCGGGCCGGGAGCCTGCGGGGGCAGGTGCGGTGCAGTCGGGCTCGGGTCGCTCCCGTTTGCCCGCGGGAAAGGGCCGGTGCAAGGGCCGCGGAGCCGCCCCGGCCGAGCTGGTGGGGCCGGAGCGGCCACTGCCCGGAGTCTGCAGGGGCTCCCGCCCCGGGGCAGCAGAGAGCGGCCGGCTCCGCCCCAGCCTCCGCCGCCCCCTCTGCAGGCCGCGCCAGGAACAAGGGGGCTGTTACTCCTCTCGCATCTGCAGCCCACTGAAATGTTCACACGTGTTGGATCCTCGGGATACAGAGAACTGCACAGCACTGTGCTCCGAGAGACTCGGGGAAATGGTCTCTTGGGGCTGATGCTGGAGCCCTTACTCAGGTTAGTCAGTGAGCACTTCGTCTCGAATAGGGCTCCTCACGTAAGTGCTCACCAAAGTAACGGTTGCCCAGTGTGACCCCAGGGTTCTCAGACTCAGGACTGCAGTTATTGGGGCAGCAGATTATTAATTACTGTTATTTAATATTTTTAATAGGGCAGCACCCACAGGCTCCGATCAGGATCAGGGCCCCACTGCTCTGGGACTAGACAAAAAGGTAGAAAAGTTCCCTGCCCTGAAGAGCTTACAGTGAAAGAAGACAAGTGGTATACAAAGTGTGGAGAAAAGAGAGACAAAATGTTTTCAAAATCCCTATCAAATCCTCTCCTGGCTAAAAACTCAGTTATTGGTCGCACACCTGTGTATAAGAAGATTCACTTGAGTTGCGTGGTTGGAAAGCCCAAGTGGTTACACATCTGAGGTTAAACAGTAATTTGGTAATTTTATTGAAATCCAGAAAGAATCAAAATCTGTCCCTAATTGAGAGAGAGAGAGATGGGGAGTAATCTTCATTCTTGTGAGTTTTTCAGTAGCTATTACATTGATTTTATAATAGAATGGGCCAAATTCTCTCCTGGCATAAGAAAGGCAAAGCTCTGCTGGTGTAAATGGAATTACATGCATTTACACCAACAAAGAGTCTGGCCCCATGAGGCAAATGGTGCAAACTGAGTATCGCTTTACAGATTCCATCATGCTCATCGCAGCCAAACTTCAATCAAACTAGGGCTCCACTGAAAACGTGCCACTGCACCTGCATGAAACAGAACTTATTCCTGGGGGAATTCTGTGCCAATAAATTAACAATTCTGCACCAAAGAGATAAAAATTCTGCACACAATATTTTCAAATTCTTCATATTTTAATTGTCAAAATTTGGACATTTATTTAAAAATACCTGTCAGCAAGTATGTCTGTAACAATACAGACAACCAAAAAGACTCAGAAAATATTTTTTGACAAATAGATTCCTTACTAGGCATATTAATACAGAACTCTGAGTAATAATTCCTTTAAACTCAATACAGAACCGTATTTCCCACACTCCTCAGAAGCAGTGCAAAGGCTTGGAGGAGTCAGGGGTAATAGAGGAGCTAAGGGAGAGGGAAGTAAATTGTTGGGAAGGAGACTGGGTGTGAACTTGGAGGATTGTTGGGTATGGGTGGAAAAAGTATGGAACAGGTTTTTTGGGGGGGTGGGGACGGATTGTTAGAGTGCTTCCCCCATGCAGACCCTGGCTGACCCCTAGTCTTTCCCATTGAGTCAGGCACATCTGCCCCTCTCCCCATATGTTCCTGTACCCCATGTGTCCTTGAACCCCCTGTCCACAAGTATCCCTCCACCCCCACTCAGACACCCACTACCCCTGGCCCCATGTGTCTGTGCCCGTACCCAGCCACCTACGTAGCTCTGCACCCCTCCCCCATCACCGTGTGGCCCTGTGCCTCAACTCCTATTCAACCCCACCCCAGTCTGTCCTCCCCCACTAGCCCTTTTTGAGCCCCTGTCTGACACACACACACACACCCGAGCACCCCACGCTGCCTGTCTCCTGACCTGGCCTAACAGGTGATGTGAAGAAGCCAGGCTCTCTCTTCCTTAGCTGGCCCAGAGCTGCTGCTTTCTTTGATCGCCACAGCGCCCTCTCGTGGGCAAAAGGCAGAACTGCAGCAACATTTTGGCAGAAGCTTTTTTCTGTGCAAAAAAATTTAAAATATGCATGGTTCATTAATTATGCACACGCGCAGAATTCCCCCAGGAGTAAAAGATAAATGGAGTAACTCTGGGCCTTCACAAAGTTGCTACACTAGGCAAGTAGATGAGCTGCTGTGGCTATCACTTTGGCAGAAATGGAAGGCTCTGCAATATCAGTGCTTCGGTTTGAATCCACCCACCAAGCTGTTTGCCCAGAATTTCTCAGTCATGAATTCTAGAACTAATGTCAGATATTATCTATAATGTACAATCTCATTCAAAAATAAATAGTTTTTGAGCAAGGCCTTTCAGCATCATCAGAGTTCTGCTACGTAACTTCCTAAAAACTCAGCTGTTAACAAGGGAAACCTTCAAGCACAAACTTAGTTCCTTTCATTTTCTGCACAGACAGTAAACCTCGTTAACTTATGATAAAACTCCTGAAATCATTCTATTTTTTTACATCAAAAAGCAGCCTCCTCAAAATAAGGCTTCATTTGTGTGTATGTTTACCTGCTTTAACCTGGCAAATAAGTTTCTTATTTCTTTTCCTAGTGAATAAATATTTAGTTAGTTTATTATAGGATTGCCTATGAGCGTTGTCTTCGGTCTGAGTTGCAATTTACCCGGGCGAGTGACCGGGAATGACCTGAATACTGTTGTGGTTTTTAGTGTAAGGCACCATCTATCACAAAGGCGAGCTCACCTGGCTGGCAAGATAGACCAGCATGCCCAAGGGGACTGTCTGTGACCCCAAGTTAAGGCTGTTTTAGTGTCTGAAGAGTTCACACTTGATACTTGACTGGTGAAATCTAAGTATAGAATATATAACCACCAGGAGCCCCGCTGTCTGCCAGCCCCAGGTGCCCGGGGCTCCTGCTCTCTGGGGCTGGGGCTGTCCTAGAAAGATAAGTTTCTAGCTTGCTCGGTTGCAGAGGAAATGTTTAAAATGGGACCTGAGAGCCCCTTAAAGGCTCAGAAACTGAAAGGGAAATAAAGAGAACCCACATGACATTAAAAAACAAAAATTCTCATTATTTTTAAGCCAATCCCATGATTTCCAGGAGTTTTACTCATGATTTCCAGTGGTGAGGGTTGGCAACACTGATAAGGATTATTATTTAGAATTTACATTACATTAGGTTTGAAAAAAACCTCATCGGGACTGGCACCCCTGGGAGCAGCATGACGCCTAGTACCTTCACTGGATTCTACAAACCAAGATACTGGGAGCATATGCTGGGTGGGGAGAAGTCTGTGTAACTCAGGCAGTCATTGATCTACCTAAGTCTTTCAATATTACAAAACACAAAATTAAAGAAAAAAGTCTCCCCCACAGACCCACAAGTCTGGAAAACATTAATTCCTCATATTGTCAAAAGCAATCACAGCAGAAAGTAAAACCCCAGCTTTTTAAACAATTCTCCAGTAAAACAAAGAAACTCACATATATAGACTCACAGAACACTACAAGAAACTTTAACTATATTTCATCATAAACAAACCAATGCATTTCAACTACTGTAAAGATCTACTTCAAAGAAGCCATACAACAACACAGTGAAACTCTTTCTATTTTTCTAACCAAAATATTCTCCCCAAAAGAGATACGCCATTCTTGGAAGTACTGCAATATCAGGTTGATGCACAGGGTGGACAGGGAAAGCTGCTCTTCTACCTCTCATATCAAATTTCATATACCGTTCTCAAATAAAGGATATAGCAGATATAACTTAGATAATGTTTTTACTTCACGGTCTAAGAGATACAGACAAGGTTTTCATCTCAGGGCCAAAAGACCAAAAACATCAAGACGATCACAGCATTTGATAGACCGAGGGTCTACTAACACTAGATCTGAGCTCCAAGGAGCTGAGAAGCTGACTGCAGAGCATTGCAGGGGATGTCACAAATGCGGGTGACTTGGCAATAAACTGGCTGATGAAATTCAGTTTTGAGAAATGCAAAGTCATGCACACTGGAAAAAAATAATCCCACCTACACATACAAAATGATGTGTTCTAAATTAGCTGTTAACCACTCAAGAAAGAGACCTTGGAGTCACCATGGATAATGCTCTGAAAACGTCAGCTCAATGCATAGCAGCAGTCAAAGAGGCTAACAGAATGTTAGTAACTATCAGTAAAGGGATAGGAAAATAAGAGAAACGATCATAATGCCACTATATAATCCTTGGTGCACCCATACCTTGAATACCGTGTCCAGTCCTGGTGGCCCCATCTGAAAAACAATATAGTAGCAGAGCAGGGGGACAATAATGACGAAGAGCATGGAATGGCTTCCGTATGAGGAAAGACTAAATACATTAGTCCTGTTCAGTTTAAGAGAAGAGGCAACTACAGAGGGATCTGATAGAGGTCTATAAAATGATGAAAGGTGTAGAAAAAGTGGATAGAGATGTAATATTTTCCCTTTCCCACAATACAAAGAAATAAAACAGAGGGAGAGGGACCTTCACTCGATTAAATTGACCTGTGGAACTCACTGCCATGGTATGTCCCGATGGCCAAAAGTATAGCTGGGTTCAGAAAAGAACTAGATAAGAAAATTGAGGATAGGCTATTAGCCAAGATGGTCAGGGATGCAACACCATGCTTGAGGCAACCCTAAACCTCTGACTACAGAGACTGGGAGGGGGAAGACAGGGGAACACTGCAACTGCCCTGTTCTCTACACTCCCTCTGAAGCTCTGGTATTGGCCACTCTCAGAGATAGGATACTGAGATAGATCAAAAAGAAAAGGAGGACTTGTGGCACCTTAGAGACTAACCAATTTATTTGAGCATAAGCTTTCGTGAGCTACAGCTCACTTCATCGGATGCAGCTCACGAAAGCTTATGCTCAAATAAATTGGCTAGTCTCTAAGGTGCCACAAGTACTCCTTTTCTTTTTGTGAATACAGACTAACACGGCTGTTACGCTGAAACCTGAGATAGATCAACCATTGGTGTGACCCAGTATGGCAGTTCTGATGTTCCTATGGGAAAACCTGGGGTCAAAGAATTAATTGTGACTTCTGCATAACATCATTTAAGCCAACATGAGTACCCTCTTTTTGCACCATTAAATAACAAAACATGCAGCTGGAGCTAAATTCTGTGCATAGGGCATGGGGATTAATTAATATTCTAAATCCTTAATTTGGAAATGAAACCATGCACAAAGAAAATGACAATTTAAAATAATCTGCAAGTTATGGTTTACATTATACAATTATTGTCCAGACAAGACAGTAATACTAAGCAACCCTGTCCAACCTGAAAGCAAGATGGGTCACAAAACACACCCACCCTTAAAAAGTTACTCAGCAGAACCCATCATATAGAGAAAGGAAAAATAGCACGTCCCTCCCAACACCATAAATTACAACTAAAAAGTTATACGAAACAAACACAAGCTTTCTCTCACGCACAACTGGTTCTGTTTTTTTCACACCATTAGACAGCTTCACCGAAGTGAAGCCTCAAAAAATTAGATAGAAACTCATAAATGTTCCTCTCCACGGAAATCTTTAGTAAAAGGCGAAAGATTTATACGATCTGAAGAGAAACCAGAGTATACTCAACGCTTTGCAGAAGGGCTCCCAGGGCAAGAGCAACACTTCACTACCTCACGGTGACTCTCCTGACGGCTGGCTAAACCCCCCGTTTTCACAGCCTGTTGCACGGGCCCGATTAAAGCGCGCGTTTGCTCCTCGGAACCAGGGTCCCTGCGAGCAAACCCAGCCCATGGATCAGGGACGCGGCTCAGGGTGCGCAATGCATCACGGGTATGAAAATTAGCATTCCCGGGTAGATCGGAGAGGGCGGGGGAGCCCCGGCCTCCGAGCTGCGGCTGCGGCCCCTGGAACGTGGCTGTGGGCGGGGCGCTGGCGCGCGGGCTCCCCGCAGCCCACGAGTTACCCGGAGCCACGCGCGAGACGCTCCCGGGCCGGGAGCCTGCGGGGGCAGGTGCGGTGCAGTCGGGCTCGGGGCGCGGGTCGCTCCCGTTTGCCCGCGGGAAAGGGCCGGTGCAAGGGCCGCGGAGCCGCCCCGGCCGAGCTGGTGGGGCCGGAGCGGCCACTGCCCGGAGTCTGCAGGGGCTCCCGCCCCACTGCTCTGGGACTAGACAAAAAGGTAGAAAAGTTCCCTGCCCTGAAGAGCTTATAGTGAAAGAAGATAAGTGGTATACAAAGTGTGGGGAAAAGGGAAACAAAAATCTCTTCAAAATCCCCATAAAATCCTCTCCACTCAAGACTCTTCAAACCTGAGCATGAGGTTCATTGATCTCCAGCTAACTGAGGCACTAGATCAGCTTTGTGCTCTATCTCTCTCTTATGTGGTATGTAACAGAAGAGATAAAGACATACATTTTATGTTCAAAGGTCAAGGACCCATGGTGCTGCAGATTTGGGGGGGGGGTGTGTGGCAACCCCCACCCTTCCTTGATGACAAGAGACTGAAATTTCAAATGGGAGGAATTAAATTGGAATTCAAATTGTTGGAATTAAATTCATGTGCATCAGATTGCACCAGAGTTGCTACTTACCTCACTACTTAGCTCTATCTTGGTCTGGGTAATTAACATACTGCTAGAATTTTTTTTTGTAAGTGCGTTTTTCCAGGCCAGGGAAAATTTAAGGGGGGTGAGAAGACCACAGCCCCATTCCCTCAATTAAAAAAAAGCAGTACAACCAAAATACAGGATTTCAAACAGTAGCACTAAAGACCATATAGTTAATCCTGCAGGCCATTCCCTTTGAAGTTCCCCAGAGTAAAGGCAAGACATGTCTTTAGAGGCATGTCCTCTCCTACAGCTGAGGTCATATATTTTCATACCAGGCTTTCATAATGGGTAACACACTGGAGGAGAAGGGGAATTATAAAATAACTTTCATATTCAATTTATTTAAAAGCAGCAGATTAGATCCTGATGGAGCAGGGACTGTATAGACAAAAGTAGCAGCCTTTATACATGCAGCACTTGCTCACACACAACCTAGGAATTTAGCATCTGTGTTACTGAGAGGGAAAAGTCTAAGGGGAGAATTGTTCATGATTTTATTATTCCAGTCAGACAGAAAACACCTCTGTGCACCTCATTCCTTTTCAGTGTGTTCTCAGAGCTCAGACACAGGAACTGCTGGGGAACTTGAAGAGCATACTCTGTGCTCATGACATGCAACTGAGCACAAAAGGATCCTTGCTTCAGAATTCTCTTATCCAGTACTATCTCAACAAAGAACTTTCAGATTGGACTGGTTTATCTATACAGGGTATGCATCCTTAGACAGGTATCCCCATGTTAGGAACATCAGCTGAGTATATACTGGGTGTGCTTGTGGCTGCAGTAAGCTCTTCTCTGGGCTCCTTAATAACACAAGAACTGTAGTGGGATATCCACTCACCTTTAGCCTCCAGATTATGATAGATTCATTATGAAACAGATGGTTCTGATAAAACTAAAGAATGAGCTGAAGTTTGATTACATCTCTTTCTGCTCACCTGCACAGTCCCGAGTGTCTGCAGAGACAGCTATTCGGCTTTGTGGGGGTGCATGTCAGCAAAGGAATCAGGCCTTTGTGTACTTGGTTCTGATACTTGAGATTGCCATGGCCTAAAGAATCCAACAGAATTTGCACTTGTTCTTGAGTCTCTTCTGACTTGGAATTGGCTAAAAACTCAGCTATTGGTCGCACACCTGTGTATAAGAAGATTCACTTGAGTTGTGTGGTTGGAAAGCCCAAGTGGTTACACATCTGAGGTTAAACAGTAATTTGGTAATTTTATTGAAATCCAAAAAGAATCAAAAACTGTCCCTAATTGAGACAGAGGTGGGGAGTAATCTTCATTCTTGTGAGTTCATCAGTAGCTATTACATTGATTTTAAAATAGAGTGGGCCAAATTCTCTCCTGGCATAGAAGGGCAAAGCTCTGCTGGTGTAAATGGAACTACATGCATTTACACCAACAAAGAGTCTGGCCCCATGAGGCAGATGGTGCATACTGAGTATCGCTTCACAGATTCCCTCACGCTCCTCTCACTGCTAAGAAAGTTGTTCACATCTTGAGTATCTGTCACTGATTGTAGTGAGGGGTTCCCTTTCACAATGGCAAAAGCATTTGTTTTTGTCCAGACTTCAAAAACATCTGAAGAGATCTAGCTTCCCCTTTTCTGAAAAATTCCCGATTTTTCCAGCGATGCCCATCACAGACAATGTTCGCTCCAAGGGGGAAAGCTTAGAAAGGGAGCAGCGGGCGAACGCAACCGGTTATCGGGAACCTTAACCATAGCAGTTGCAGTAGGAAGCAGCATGACAGCTGCCATCCATCCAGTACTGCGGAGGGCATTCTGCGCCCAAAACACGGGCCGGGAGGGAACAGGGGGGCCCAGCTGTCTTGTGGGCTGCGCAGCCCCCCCTGGGAAGGAAGGCGTCCCCATTTAGGGCCCGCTCTCGCGCAGAGCCTGCTCACGGGGGTCTCTCTCCTTTCCCGCAGGCAGAGTTCTCCCAGCGCTAGCAGCCTGACACCCCTCCCCCATCTCGGCGGCTCCCGCGCGACAGGGAGGGCGGCGCGCTGCCTCGCCCGCCGCGGGCACTGTGTCGGCGACGCGCGCGCGGGCGCGCGCTGCTGAGAGCGGCACGTGGCATCTGTCCCTGGCGCAGCGCGCGCCCACGCACTTCGCACCCTTCTGCCTCGTCCCGGGTTGCCCAATTTCCCGCTTGCTGCGCGCCGGAGGCAGGCGAATGCTGAGTGGCTCAGCGCTGCGTCGCTCAGACCAGTTCTTGTCTCGTCATTGGCTTTCCCCAGCCAGCGGCGGAGCACAGGTAGCCGTGGCAACACCTGGCTCACCTTCGGCCTTTCGGCCCCTCCGGCTCACGCGGCCGGAAAACGTAGTTTTACACGCTTGCTGGCGATTGGCTGGGATGGAGCAGTCCGTCATACACCCTTGTCCGATTGGTTCGATGAGGTCAGCGCGGGGCTGGGCTCACGGCGCCGGGCAGCAGCATGGCTGACGGCGGCGCGTGGAGGGTGAGTGAGTGAGCGGGCGCGCGCGGGCGGGCTCGGCTGGGAGTGAGGCGGGCAGCCTGGGGCCCGTCGAGGTCATGACAGGCCGGGCCATCCCCGTCCGTCTCCTAGCGGCCCAGCTGTGCGCGGTGGCCTGCGGCCGGGGTCTCCGGGCGCCTGACCCCCCTCCCTGCGGGCTGCCAAACCGCCCGCCCCAAGCTGCGAGGGGAGGACCATTGCCCCCGTGTGCTGAGGGTGTAATTGTCTCTCCCGGGATAAGGGGTGGGCCCAGGCTCCCACCGTGAGCCGGTGGCCAAGGCTGAGAGCAGGGCCCAGCACTCCGGCTACTGCCTCAGTTGCTCTGAGCAGTCGGAAAACGCCCTGTTGTGTGTTTCAGGATGAAACTGATCAGGTAGAAGAATATTAGTAGCCCAACTCTAGTCCTTAAACATTGAGTCTTACCCTGAGCTGTTTATCTCTGGATTACTTGTTCATAATGCAATAGTTCCTGTGGCCCGCCCCCACGAGACAGAGCCTCTTTGTCCCAGCCTCTGTACAGCAAAGTAACAACGACAGTTGCACACTTGGTTCCTGACAGAGGAGTAAAGGAATAACAATAGCACAGTACTTAATCTCAAAACACAATACACTGAGACAGCATGTGGGGAAAATACCCCCATCAAGACAGCTGAAATGAATGGGACAGGTTTGATTTCCCACCGTGACAACATAGACTGGGCATTTTTAAACTCGGAAACATCTTGTTCCTTACTGCTGAGTCCAAATATCATGATTCGTCTCCTGCAAGTGTCTTCTTAACGTATTTTTTTTGCTATTTTACCAGCCTCCACGAACATGTGAGGATTATTGGTCTGAATGGAAACACTGTAAGGGCATCCGTAATTTATTCCATAACTATTATACATATGGGGAAGCGCCCTCCTGTGAACAGTGGAAAATAGACTATGGCAATTGCAGAAAGTGGGAAAAAAGCAAAAGTCCAGATGCTAAGGTATGATGAATGCCAAACTGAAGGTAGTATTAAGAATGGTTTAAAAAATAAATTGTGCATCATGCATGCACCATGGTCATCAGCATTAACCTTCCCCCACAAAAAATCTACTCAGCCACCCATACCACAATAAAAAAAAGTAGATTTTTCTAATGTATCAATATAAAGTACTTCCACAATTGAGTGGGCAAGCCTGTCACAAGGCTGGTGTAATGTATATTGAACAATAGTTATGTCAGTGATGAGAACAGGCCTTTTCTATGTTTGTGAGGCACTATGTAGATGTTGTTGGATAATTTTCCAATACGTTTAACTCTTGGGTGTGTTTTGTTCCTGGCAGAGGGGACTAACAACTGCAACATTATAAGATTTTACAAATTCTTTAAAAATAACTAAATGTTGAGCCTAAATTGCCTGCCACTGTCCTTTTCAATCCACAACCTTTTCTTCAAAACTGTAGAGGGAAAAATGTCTTGCTTTTTTCACCACGCTAATCCATACAAAATGTTGTCACTAAAATCATCTTCCTCTCCTCTTGTTTTGACTGTATCATCCCTTCTTCAGCTCTCCCCACTAGCTCCCCATTATCTTATTTCATGTTCAAGCTTTGTCATTGCTTTTAAGAGCCAACATCCATCATTCAGCACAGTATATGGCTCTGACTTTGCCACCTTTCATGTTCTCCGCCTTCTCCCTTCCACTCCATGAACAATGTCAGCCTTAATTTTCCCATTTCCTTCTCCAATGCCTGCCTTTTTATGCTTCTGTCGCCTATGCCCACAACCTCACGCCAGTTCTCTATATTCCTTGCCTCATTCAAATCTCTCCTAGAAACCTCAATTGTGCTGTCTTGCCAATAAAAGGAGAATTTGAAAAAACACAACCCAACTTAATAGAATACCATTGAGGCAGAAATAAATATCATAGTGGTGTTAGTGCTACTATTATTAAAGCTTTGTTTATCAGGATCATTAAGCCTAAATTTTCAAAGTAACACTTGTGTTCCCAACTTGAGACAATAGAGAGGCCTGATTTTAAGAGGGTGGATGTTCAGCACTGTGTGAAAACAACGCCCTTTGAAAGCATCTCAACACTGAACGCCCCAAAATTGAGGCATTCAAAACCAATAGCTACTTTTGAAAATGTAGGCCTTATGGTTTGGGTTTTTGGCCTAAAAAGTAATGATCTTTTGAAAAGATAATTATTTGTACAGGAATATACACATCCACTCCCAGTCTTTATTCAAGCCTAATTTAATGGTGTTCAGTTTGCAAATTAATTCCAATTCAGCAGTCTCTCATTGGAGTCTTTCTATTCTGGGGACACCATCATAGGGCCTAATCACAACAGCCACATTATCAGAGGCTCGTTCACCTGCACATCTACCAATGTGATATATGCCGTCACATGCCAGCAATGCCCCTCTGCCATGTACATTGGTCAAACTGGACAGTCTCTACGTAAAACAGTAAATGGACACAAATCAGACGTCAAGAATTATAACATTCAAAAACCAGTCGGAGAACACTTCAATCTCTCTGGTCACTCGATTAGACCTAAAAGTCGCAATTCTTCAACAAAAAACTTCAAAAATGGACTCCAACGAGAGACTGCTGAATTGGAATTAATTTGGAACCTGGACACCATTAAATTAGGCTTGAATAAAGACTGGGAGTGGATGTGTCATTACACAAAGTAAAACTAATTTCCCCATGTTTATTTTCCCTCTACTGTTCCTCACATGTTCTTGTCAACTGCTGGAAATGGCCCACCTTGATTATCACTACAAAAAGGTTCTGCGGCCCCCTCCCCCCCAGGTAATAGCTCACCTTACCTGATCACTCTCCTTACAGTGTATATGGTAACACCCATTGTTTCACGTTCTCTGTGTATATAAAATCTCCCCACTGTATTTTCTACTGCATGCATCTGATGAAGTGAGCTGTAGCTCACAAAAGCTTTTGTTCAAATAAATTAGTTAGTCTCTAAGGTGCCAAAAGTACTCCCTTTTCTTTTTGAGTTGTTGTGTGAGTAGTTAATGTCTATAATGTGCTTTGAAAATGCAGCACACTGTGTTTGAGTGTTGAGTATCGTATTGTCATGCATTGCAGGAATCCCTATGCAAGAGTGAAAGAGCCCGGATTCTGGAAAAACAAAAGTATGATCCAGTGTGGAAGCTCAGGAAAAGCCCACCAAGGGACTGGTACCTTCCTCTTGGTCAAGATAAACCAAAGTAATAAGACTACCTACCATATTTGGCCCTCATATACCAGATGTGAGGCCCATGCTATTTTTTTGCCATGTGATTCTGAAATAAGACTAGCCTCTAAAGGAGAGAGACTTCTCAGCTTATACTTCTGCTCACAGCAGCCACCCACCTCATTAATGCCTATTTTGGGGTACATTTAATGGTGTTTAAGAAACATCTTATTGAGATGTAAATATTTTAAAAGGATAGTTCAGGTGCTCAGTTTGATTCTTGTCTGCTACAGTCCTCTGCCTTTTTCATTCCCTTTACCATCCATCCAGACAAGGACAATGCCTGCTGCTTTGAAACAGCACACATTCATGTAGCCTGGCTGCTCTTGCTAGTAGAGCCGCCCCCCTTCCTTCACATGGGCTAAGTCTGCTGCCATTTTGGTATGCCCAAGACCAGGCTGGCCAGGTGAGGAATTAAAAAACTAAGATATCCCTCTCCATTGGCAATAGAGATTAGAGTAATCAGGACAGCCCAAGCAGCTAGTATTTGGAAAAAAAACAAAACCTAACCAGTTTGTACAGATGCACTATTGTCATCCTTAACAGTGTGCCAGGGGGCAGCAGACAGAAAATAAAGTTGACCTATGCCAGCTGTTTGCCCCTGCAAAATTATTCTCAAGCAGTTTTTGTTCTTAAAATATGTTTGTGAAAGCATTAAAAGTTATCACAAAAATAAAGTGACTTCAGTGACTTTCAAAGATAAGTCTTATGGCTTTAAGCAAATTAGTTAAAATGGAATGTCTTATCACATTAGCCATGCAGTATAAATAGCTATATTTACTTTGTTGTGATACATGTCATATCTGTTTTCCCCTTGATTTGTACACAGGCACCTCAGCAAAACCTGAATTGGAGCTAAAGGAGAAATTGGCAGTTATTATCTTTCCACTACAGCAGACTGACATACGATCGCTTTAACAATTTTTCTTCATGGCATAATTATACCCTCAGGAACTATGGTTTGTCCAGAGTGAGGAATTGTTACTCAGGAATAAATGAAAAGGGAAAAATATTCCATAAGTGAAAAATGTCCCTACATGGGACCATGCTTCAGTTTGTGGCATAAAAATACAGTAGAGTAGTACCCTGTTTATATAGTCTAATTGGGACCAGGGCCAGATCAGATAATCAAAACTCTGAATAAATCACGGAATGGGAAAATGCTATGCCACAGCACCATCTAATGGCTACAGGAGAGATTGCCCGCTTCTGGCCCTGGAGTCACGGTAAATGCAAAGAACTGGCTAAGGGAGGGTTAGATAAACGGGGTTCTAAAGTATTTTGGTTTTATTGTCAAGATGGCCAGTTATAAAAAGAAAGGGAACAAGGACAGGTGGTTTTTTATTTTCTTTTGACAGCCACCTGCATAGGGATGTTTGAAAAAGCGAAAGAAATAGTCTAGTCGCATCCCATTGTGTCCTCCTCTCATGCCCTTTAATGCAGCTGCGTGGCACAATCTTCTGATCTCACTGTGTGTACACTTTGGTAACGTCGATGCATTTCCCTTCAGGAGCCTCATAGCCAGGAACCTGTGGTGTGTAAGTAGGCCCCTCCTTCTCAAAGGGAAACAGGTCATCGTCTCGTCTTATTGCTGCTTGGTAAAGTTCTTCTGATTCGAGACGCAATTCCTCTAGTGCCTCCTGCTGAGCTGCCATAAGAGACTTCAGTGTTTCCATCTCTGCCTCATGCTCTTTCTGCTTGTACAGGGCCCACTTCTTCAAGAGCAGGGCTCGCCTTTCACTCTCCTCAAAGGACAGCGGGGAGATATCTCGCACTCTGGCAAACGTGAAAGAACATTTTAACACAGAAGCTGCTGACATCCCAAAGAGCAAGCATCTAACAAAAACTACAGTGAGATACAAAGAGGCAAGTTGGCCCAAACACACAATACTCTGGATTGCCTTTATGTAGGGTCTTTCATGGGAGGATACTACTGCACTATCTAACAGCAAATTCCACTTGCCCATTCATCTGTTTGTTTCTAAACAAACAAGTAAAAGATCATTCATGTTCTCTCTATTGCCACCACAGGGAGAGTGGGGGAGAAGATTTTGTACCTAAGCTGATGCGTTTTGTGGCAATTTTGCAAGATTCCTTTACAAACATTCCTCAATACACCTGAGGTAATTATCTTTTTTAAAGGTAAGAGAACAGGAGCTTAAAGACTTGCCCAAAGTAATTAGAGAGACCAGGTGGGTGAGGTAATACAAGCTTTTGAGCCACATAGAGCTTGTCTTCAGATCTGGGAAAGGAACTCCCAGGTCACAGAAAAATGCAAGGTGAAACAGATTGTTTAGCATAAGTAGTTAGCGCATAATGTATGGGAGCTTAAATTTATTGCTCTGCTAGACACTACAAATAATGGATTTATGGCTCATTACAATAATCTGTAACCCACTAACCCAGTGGTTCTCAACCTATTTATCACTGTGGGCCAATGCAGGTTGAGAACCACAGTGCCCCTCCCCCCCAAAGTTCCCTATGCCCAGCGCCCCTCGCCCTGAGACCCCTCCACAGAGCGGGGCCAGAAGTGGGCAGGTGGCACCCACATGCCACAACGCGGGGCTGAGCAGCCTAAAACTTGCTGCAGCATCCCCACAAATTCCTAGTTCAAAGTGCCCCCTCACTGCCCAGAGTGCCTTCTCACCCCACAAACCTGCCCAGAGACCCACTCTCCTTCACCCTGCCCCCCTGTGGCACTCACCAGCCCCCTGCTAGTAGGAGTGCTCCAGCAGGCTGCCAGATGGTGTCTCCCCCTCAGCCAGCTCTGCCCCCTTTCAGACCAGAGTGGCAAATTTTGAATTTTTTTTAGCACGCACTGGGCCTTCAGGCTGCCTGCTACACTAACCCCATATTTTTGTTCTCTGACTGCAGAGGTGTTAATGGGCCACTCTATCTTGAATGGTCCCTTACAAGAGGGGTTCTCACCCTTTTTCTTTCTGAGGCCCACCCAACATGCTATAAAAACTCCATGGCCCACCTGTGGCACAATAAGGAGCTTTCTGCATAAAGAAGCCAGGGCCTTTGTTAGGGGTAACAAGCAGGGCAATGGGCTATTAAACACTTTGCATTTTGCTGTGACACTGGGAATTCCTTTCCCAGACCTGAAGAACAGTTCTGGGCATCTCAAGCTGTAGCTCACAAAAGCTCATGCTCAAATAAATTGGTTAGTCTCTAAGGTGCCACAAGTACTCCTTTTCTTTTTTCAAAAGCTTGTGTCTCACCACCAGAAGTTGGACCAATAAAAGATATTTCCTCACGCACTTCGTCTCTCATATCTTGGGACCGACACAGCCACAACTAGTACATTGCCAAAAGTCAGTGGCAGAGTAGGTAGGGAGTAGAACCTAGGACTTATAATTCTAAAATTCTTGTTCCAACCAGTAAACAACACTCCCCTTACCAGGTGCCAGAACAGGGATACGAATGAATCTAAAATGGGAATAAAAGTCACACCAAACAAATTACATTGATATGTTTTCGCATGTGCGAAGCAGAACATTCCAAAATCAGAGAGAAGGATCTGCTGCCCCTCCTCTCATGATAGATTGTTGAGCCCTCCAGAAACTCCTCCAAAGTCCATCTCAGCACTTGGAATTGGAGATAAAGTCTTAGACTGATCCCATCTGATTTATCAAAAGATTTTTTAAAAAACTCTGTATCCCACACCCAGAATTACAATTTTTCATTACAAACACAAAACACTGTTTCAAAAGCAATTTGTAGAAGGAGAAACAACTCAAGAAAAAAAATTCTGGAGTTGCAGAAGTCACAAATTTCTTGATCCTTTAACTATTTATCTCAAAACTGACTCCCTTGTATCTAGCACAAGGCAGCTTATGGGCAACAGGGTAGTATTAGTAGGTAGAGGGTATTTCACTGTTATTTGCACTTCTTCAGTTCATAATCAACCCCAAAGTAAAAGCTAGCAGTTCTCCATACCTTGAAGCATCCAAAAACTTGAATGGTGTTACAAAATCCTCAATGGGAATCATTTCCAGGGCAGCTTTTTCCAGCTTTTTTATCTTTTTCTTCATACGGTCCTTTTGTGCTTGTTCTCTCCTTGGATCTGCCTTCTTTTTCTTCCGCGGTTCTGCTCTAGCGGAGGAAATTAATTTAAAAATTTTGTATCTGTGTATACCCATGTAATAATACTTTTTGTTTCTATAGTAAACCCATCCTAGAATAAAACGGTGTGTCTAATAGGGAATATTTATCTATACATACTGGGAATTTGAGAAGCATTCTTGCAGCAAATCAATATAAATTGTAATATAGTACATTTTCTTATATCAATCTGTACACAGAAGAATACTTAGCACTTTACAAACATTAACTAATTAGTCCTTACAGCACTTCTGTTATACTTAGAAAATGAAAACCAGCAGGATCTTATTTAGGGGATAAGGCAATATGCTGTGTTTACTGTGAATACAGAAAGAATTAATCAGTTACAGCTATAACATGCTACTCACTCACACAAGTTCTGCAAGGTGGTTGTTATAGTTACCAACCTTAAAGTTGCTCGTGCCAAGTCACTAGCCAAGTGGCCAGGACATGTGGAGCCGAGTCTTGTCAGAAGCGCATCCGATGCTCCTGAAGGGTAATTGCAGAACCAGACTCAAAGTTCCCAGTTTTTAGAGTCTATCTTTATAGGGATTCATCCTCATTCAAATCTATAGGGTTTGCTTTGTCATGCAGTTTTTATGTTTGAAGTGATAATCAATCACTGTTCTCACGTTTGAAATTATAGTCAATCATACAGATGGCACAGCAATGATGGCTTGTTGTTATCTTGGCCTTTGGCCCCCCTATCCTTGGGGCAGTTGCGGGGTGGATTCTGGCTTGCCCTCAGGGTAATCCAGTTATCTTACCCAATGCATTCTCATTCTTTGGCCTATTGGTTTTTCCTCTAGATGTAGTGTTATTTATTAGGCTGGCACTTCAATCTTTTATTACTCATTCAAACATACATCCGCAATCATACCTTATTTTACTTAACATACCTCCTACATTTTATTACCTATGCATTCTTTAACATAACTATTCTCAAATCATTGGGGCATGACAGACTCCAATTAATCTATCCATGCCACCTGTTATACACTAAAAAAAAACCAAGCAAAATAGGAATGTAAAAGTAAACGCACAACAAATTTTGTTCCTAAGTTCAAAAAAACATTTGTAACATGTTATCTTATCACTTTTAGAACAGACTTTGTCTCTGGATGTTTTTCTACAATTAACACAGATCTTGCAAACTAACAGGCCTGCTTCAATTAGCACAAACTCAGCAGGCTCAGACACATATTTCTTTCTAATAATACAAGCCAAATCCAGGGTCTGTACTGGATCATACTTTCCCCAAAGCATCAATATATTAATTTTTACTTTTAATTCAACACTCTGAAGTATTATGCCCATTTTACAGATAGGGAAACCAAGGCAAGTGGATCAGTGACTTGCATAATGCTACAGAATAAGTCAATGGCAGTCAGGTTTAAAACTCTGGTGTTCCTGGTTGGCGTTCAGTCCGCCAAGCCAGGCTGCTTCCTTATACTACATACACAATACAGTACAGGCAGACAGGTTTTATATTTGGATGTTGGCTTGAAACAGAAGTCGTACAGTATTTTAGTTACTAACTATGGAGTCATTTTAACCAAGCTGTATTAAGAAAAGGGTGGCATGCAAACTGATACTATACATCTATAAATGTAGAAAAAGTACATTCAAGTATTTTTAGTGCAGCTAGTGCTACATTTCAACTACTGTTCAAAAGGAAAAACTAGAAAGTTGTTTACACCAGAATATCTCCAAACGTTTACACCCTTACGTTACATGCCTTCATAACTGAGGAATTATGAGTAAATACAACTAACCATTAACACTAAAATTTTATTCAGAACACTAGCTACATATATGGGAATTAAACACTAGGCTAGAGTCTAATAGTTCTACCTGATTTTATATCTATGCCTCATAATGTAGAAATATATATGTGCGCCTATTCATTTGAATAATTTAAATTCTTCCTAACTTCCTGTAAAGAGGATTTGAACATCTGAAAACTATTCTATGAAATACAATATAAATTGTATTTTACCTCATGGGGAGGGACGCCTGAAATGCCAGCATAGAAGTCTGCCAGTGGTTTCCCCGAAAATGAATGGTCCAGGACAGCTGAGAACTAAGAAAAAAGGAATACAAAGCATGAGAAGAATCAAATTCAATTATGTTAATATATAGCTTTTGTAGACTGCCTTTTATTAATGATTTCATTTGCATAAATACATTATAATGAATAACAGATTTATTTGGGGCATAAGCTTTCGTGGGTAAAAGAAGTGGGTTTTTTATCCACAAAAGCTTATGCCCAAATAAATGTTAGTCTTTAAGGTGCCACGAGACTCCTCGTTGTTTTTGTGGATACAGACTAACACAGCTACCCCCTGATATTATAATGAATAATCTTCATTCCGTCCTCAACTGTTTGAGCGAGTAGTGGTGCCTGGCACTAATTCAACTGTAACAAATATGAACCTTTTCAGCCCAATAACAGTCCAAATTTTGCACTGTTTGAAAGTTTGAATCCGCAAGGGGGAAAAATCACTTTAAAAAAAAAACTCCACAAATTAATTATGTCTCAAATTCAAATGACCATGTATTTGAAAAGTAAAAATAACTGATTCTGTGGACTAGGGAGCATTTGCAGCTTCACTTTTAGGAACAGGGTGATACAGTTTCTCAGGCTCTATGAAGTCTGCTACAAAAGAAATACAATCTGTCAAAGTCTGAGCCACCAACTTGTCCATGCCCTTTTGCTGGAGCCCGGACTAAGCCTGCTGGTACCACAACGCTTGCATATAATACTCCATCTCAATCCAACTTTTTTGCAAAACTCCATCCCGATGCCAAGGAACATGTATCACATGCTGGGACCTGCTGCTTCCAGGAGGGCAGCACCCACAATTGGCAGTGAGGGTAGCCAGGCAGATCAAGATGGCGCAACACGTGAAAGACCAGGAAATTTCAACAAGGGCCACGCTGGTGGAAGGCACCTATGGCAAAGGACCCCAGAACAGGGCAGGGCACGGGCTGCTGGATCAGAGCATGCCACGCAGGGGCCCAGTGGCTACTACGCCTTTGCATTCCCCATGGGCGTGGCCACTCCGCCCAAGGGGGGAACCGCGTGCGGGGAGCGGCCGGCACCACGTATCACGGGGATGGGGGGGGGGCGCACGCGCCCGACGTTCCCCGCGCGAGGACAGCGCGTGCAGCGGAAGGGCCCTGCCACGGGCCCGGCAGGAGGTGGGGTCACAGGGGCCACACGCGCCGGCTGGGGACCGACCGGCGAGCCCCAGGCCAGGCTATCCCTGGCCCTACCTGAGCAGGGAGCTCCCCGCTCCGCCCCGGACTCCGGGGAGCAGGCGCACCGCCCCGCGGGCTGCCGCCAGCATGGCTTTTGCGGGACGCCTCAGCAGCAGCAACAGCAGCGCCTCCTCTCAGGTCCCCGCCAGTGTGGTGCGCCCGCAATTGCGGCCGGCTGCAAACCTGCTCCCCGCCGCCCCTGGTTCCGCCTCGCGAGGAATCCGGCCCCGCGCGCGGAGCGGCGTGGGACGCCAGGGACGCTCGCGCCGGACTCGCTCAGTGCCCGAGGCGGGCGAGAGGCTTTAGGCAGGGGAAAGAGGCGCTTTGCATTGACCGCAGGGCTGCCAAGCGTCCGCCGCAGGACTCACGTGGGACTGAAGGGGGCGCTCCAGGAGAAACGACGCGCGAGTCTCATGCGGAACCCCTGGCTCCTGCCTGCCGAGAATCCTCTCAACTCCTCCGGTGACTGGTCCCTGACCCGCCTGCAGCCCTTCACCCCAAACACGTGAACCCTAGAGCCTGGCCAGCCCTTGCAGCCTGGGAGTCCAGAAAGCCTCTTCAACCCAGTCCCGCTGGAGTAATCACCAAATACTTGGCTCCCTATGTGGTGTTTAGATGCTGCTTGTAATTATTAGAACTGGGAGCGCTGGCTATTGGGAGTCTGAAAGGACAGGAAACAGGAATGAGGGTGGGCGGGGAGGGGGGGAGTTGAGGAGGCTGAGTGAGAGCTACCGAGGGTGTAGCAGCAGCTTGGAAAAGAGGTTTCAACTTTAAAAATAAAGTCCTGTTGAAGTTTGTTAGTACCTTGCCTGGTTGCTAGAACAGTTTGGCGATGAGGATGGCTCTCCTGCCTCTGAACCCACTTGCGCCCTTTCTGCAAAGCCCACATGAGCCTCCAATTGCTTTTATTGCCTGGATCCATATGTTTGAGATTTATCTGCTTGCAATCGGTGCTACAGAGATTTCTGAAGTAAGAAAGCATGCTCTGCTAATCCACTGCCTTGGAACAGAAGGGCCGCATATATTTTACACTTTTCCCCTTGCAGCTGATAAATATGAGACTGCACTCACTACATTAAAGAACTTTTTTGTGCCAAAAGTGAATGTAATAGCTAATTGCTACAGACTTTGCCAGCGTGAGCAGAAAACGGGAGACTATAATGCAGTATATTGCTTCCCTGAGGAGTTTGATTATAACTTGTGACTTTGGGAATATGGCAGATGAGATGATTAGAGACCAGCTCATTGAGAAAACAACCGTGCTTCATGTAAGAGAATGCTTACTTCTAGAACCACAACTTACACTAGAAAAAGCAATAACCATTGCTACTCAGATTGAGTCAGCTACAGCTGAAGCCAAATAATGAGCATGGATACAGGAGGAACAGTCCAGGCTGTGACTCTTTTGCAGAAAAGTTCACTATCGCTGCAGACAAATGATTACAAGAGGAAAACTAATGAAAAGCCACCGAATCAGCAAATTCAAAATACAGTAAAAGCATGCTTTCACTGTGGATCCCCACAACACCTTGCAAGCTACACAGGATGTCCGGCCAAAGTAGCTCAGTGCAATCATTGCAAAAAGATTGGGCATTTTGCTAAAGTAAAATGTCGTAGCAGCCAATTCAATCAACAGGTGCATGCAGTTACAATACCAGATGTTACTGTGCTGAGCGTGGACAAAATCACTACTGCACTTATTCCAGAACAAATGAAGTGCACTGTCAACGTTTCCGCCATAGTCTCAGGCAAATCACACTCTATTCAGTTAATGTTGCACACTAGCTCAGCAGTATCTATACTATCTGATTCCATCTATTTGCATTACTTTAAAGATGTGCCTCTTACTGAACCCAAACTTCACTTTGTGTGCTATTTGAAAAACCATATTCCAGTACACGGCTGCCTGCCAGCAATAGTTACTTTTGGCGATTGCTCTGTAACTTCAGAGTTCTACGTTGTCCACAAAGGCACTCCTCTCCTTGGCAGAGATTTATTGGCTGCTTTAAATCTCAGGGTAGATAATAGATGAATTGATCTTCCTCATCAAAGCACTCTTGCAGTAAACACGCACCAGTTTCAGCTGGGACCCAACACCAGGTTGAGGAGAAACTCGGTTGTGCTTATGGGTTTCTGCATAAAGTTAAAATGTGGAATAATGTGATGTCTGTACGACAGAAGTTACGGCGCTTACCATTTTCAGTCAGGGAAGCTGTTTCAGAGGAACTTAGAAAACTTGTTCAAGAGGACATTATTGAAGAGATTAAGTCCTCAGAATGGGTTTCACTTATAGTAGTGACGAAGAAGAAGGATGGAGGCATTCACCTTTGAGTGGACTTAAGGGACCCAAATAAAGCTATTGTGATTGACAGCCATCCTCTTCCTCACATAGAAGAAGTATTTGCAGAACTCCGTGGAGCAAAATTGTTTTCTACTCTTGATTTGCAGAGCGCATACTACTTGGTTATGTTGCATGAAGATAGCAGAGACCTCACAGCATTTACTACATATGAGGGACTATTTCATTTTAAACGTGTTCCATACGGTCTCCCATCTGCCCCAAGTGCCTTCCAAAAAATGATGTCATTGATTCTGAAGAATCAACATGGAGTTCAGTGCTATCTGGATGATATTATCGTGTTTGGAAATACTTCTGAGGAGCATGACAATAACCTGCAGTCTGTACTAAACTGCATCAGCAAAACAGGCCTCAAGCTCAATAGGTCCAAATGCAAATTTAGACAAACTTAACTCTCCTTTCTGGAGCATACAATTTCACAGGCTGGACTAAAACCTGATCTGGCTCATATCCTGGCAATTTCAAATGCTCCTCCTCCAACAGATTTGCAAACCTTACATTCCTTCTTGGATCTTACCTTCTGGTATGCAAAATTCATTCCCAATTATGCTTCTGTCATTGAACCATTATGAGAATTACTACGGAGAAGTTCAACCTTAGTGTGGACAATGGATGCACAAGCTAGTTTTGAAATGGTGAAAGACTTCATTGTACATAGTCCAGTACTTGCACTATTCAGTCCTGCATTGCCCACAATTGTAACTACTGATGCTTCTGATTATGGACTTGGGGCTGTCCTCACACAACTTCATGAGGACAACAAAGAAAGGACTGTTGCATTTGCTTCAAGGACACTAAGTAATGCTGAGAGAAATATTCTACAGTCGAAAAAGAAGCACTTGTTTGTGTCCGGGCTACTGAAAAATGGTGAACTTACCTGTGGGGCTGCATGTTCAAGTTGGGCACAGACCACAGCCCTTTGACGACGTTGCTCACCACAAAAGGACTGGGAAGAGCAGGATATCATATTGCTAGATGGTCTTCAAGACTACTCTCTTTCAAATATGAAATGGAATATAAGCCTGGAAACCAAAATGTGGTCGCTGATAGCCTTTCTCGCCTGCCTTTGCCTTCACCAGCATGGTCCAATGGAGGATGAGGATGTAGTAGTTGCGCTTATTACAAGCACTCTTACTGCAGTTACAAAAGAACAATTTCAAGCTGCTTGTTCAGCGTGTCCAATTCAACAAAAACTACGGGAATTTCTGACAAAAAGATGGCCCAGTAACCCTAAAAACTTTGACCCAGTTTTGCTGCCTTATTTTAGAGTTCGGGATGAACTTTCTTTGCTTGATGGCTGTGTGCTATGAGGTACACACCGGCTACTTGTGCCAGAAGAATTACAGTCAAAACCCATACACCTGGCACACAATACTCATCAAGGAATTGTCAGAACCAAACAACGACTATGGGATCTGTTTTGGTGGCCAGGGATGGACTCCCAAACTGAAGCACTGTGAGTTTGTGTGTGTGGTTTTTGGAGGGGGGTGGTGAGGGAGGGAGAGAACCTGGATTTGTGCTGGAAATGACCCACCTTGATTATCATACACATTGTGAAGAGAGTGGTCATTTTGGATGGGCTATTACCAGCAGGAGAGTGAGTTTGGGGGGGGGGGGCGGAGGGTGAGAAAACCTGGATTTGTGCTGGAAATGGCCCAACTTGATGATCACTTTAGATAAGCTATCACCAGCAGGACAGTGGGGTGGGAGGGGGTATTGTTTCATGGTCTCTGTGTGTATATATTGTCTACTGCAGTTTCCACGGTATGCATCCGATGAAGTGAGCTGTAGCTCATGAAAGCTCATGCTCAAATAAATTGGTTAGTCTCTAAGGTGCCACAAGTACTCCTTTTCTTTTTGCAAAGACAGACTAACACGGCTGTTACTCTGAAACCCATAAAATCCTGTGTCACTTGCCAAATGCATAAGATTGCAGTGACCTGTACGCTTCCATTGCAGCCTGTTCCTCTTTCTGAATCTGCATGGGAAAAAGTGGTGACTGACATTGTAGGACCCTTTGATACTGCTCCAGGTGTCTGCCGTTATGCCATCACTTTAATAGACTATTTTAGTAAATGGCCTGTTTACATCAGGCCTGTTTACATCGTAAATCTCTTCTGCTACAGTAATTAAGTTCCTTTCTTCAGTCTTTAGCAGGGAGGGTAACCCCAAAGAACTGGTTTCAGGTAATGTTAGTCAATTTACCCCCTGGAGTTTGAAACTTTTCTAGCAGAGAGGAACATTTTACACAGAAGATCATCCCTATATTACCCTCAAGCCAATAGGGAAATCGAACAGTTTAACAGAAGTTTGAAAGGGAGTTTGCAAACGGATAAACTGGAAGGGTGATTGTGGATAACCTTCACTACTGATTTCTTGCAAGCATACCGGGCTACACGACATGCCAAAACGCAAAGATCACCCACAGAGTTACTGCATGGGAAACAGTTGAATACTAAACTGAAGATTGCTGGATTGTTAAAGGCATGACCTGATGCCCCAACCCAGGATGATGTGAGAAAAACAGTTGAACAGAACCAAGCAAAGTATAAGGCTTTCACAGACAAGCGGCAGGGTGCTAAGGAACCAAAGTTTTGAGTGTGGTTCTTTCGTTAGAATATGAAAACCTGGAATTTTACGCAAAGGGGACCATAAATTCACAGCTTCTCTTAAAATCATAGAGAAGAAGGGACCTTACACCTGTCGACTTTCTGATGGGCGGGTATGGAATGCTTCTTATCTTGCATCTGTCTATGCACCAAGAGGAGATTATGCCAACCACCAGTCTGCATTGGATGACTTCACTATAGTATCAACACAACAAGACATTGCACTGGAACCGGAGCTTGAGAGACGGCCTGTCAGACCCAGACAACCACCTGTCTGGACTAGAGACTATGTTATGTAGTATCTACAGTGCTTTCAGTGTAATATTTCTGCCAACAGTATAGTGTCTTGTTTCATATTTGTTCCTGTGGTTAGAATAACAATGTTTATTTTAATTGGGAGAGTTTCTTAAGAGAGGAGGGAATGCGGTGTTTAGATGCTACTTGTAATTATTAGAACTGGGAGCAATGACTGTTGGGAGTCTGAAAAGACAGGAAACAGGAAGCGGGGCCGGGTGGGGGGGGGAAGGAGTTGAGGAGGCTGAGAGAGAGCTACCAAGGGTGCAGCAGCAGCTTGGTAAAGAGGTTTCCACTTTAAAAATAAAGTCCTGTTGAAGTTTGTTAGTACCTTGCCTGGTTGCTACAACACCCTACAACTCCTGAAGCCTGTAGCTGCCCCATCTGAGAGTAGGATATAGCCTGTCTTACCCATGTAGTCCAAGGAGGGGGTGTGGGTGGGGAATCAGATGACAATCTGAAAAGTGCAGAAAGATTGAGGGAGGTGGAATGAGTTAAAAAAAAATCAAGAGGATTAATACATTTGCATGGAAAAACTCTTAATTAAATAGCTGACTATGAAAGATGCTTAGATTAGACTCCCGAAGATGAAATCCTGACCCCTTTCAAGTAAATGGGAGTTTTGACAGTAATGTCGATAGGGCCACTAATTTATCCTAAATATCAAAATAAAAAGAACGTTTTCCTTCAACTGGTCTTCCAAAATATTCAAACAATTCAAGTCCTTCATTGAAGGTCTTTCTGAAATTAGTTAGCAGTTTTCAAACTGGCTTTCTGGAAGTAAGCCCGTGAAGGGATCAAATTTGAGCTACTGGTTACCAAATATAGGGCCTGACCCAGCAAGCATTTAAGTGTATACATAATCACTCACATGCATCTGTGTTTAGAGAATTGAATGCTGGGGTGCTATATATAATCCTCCATTCCCTTTGATTTGGCTGACACACAAATTCTTTAATCCTGTAGCTGGACATATTACCTTCCAACACCCCCACTTCATTCCTACCATTTGGATGATGATGTATAAGTATTAAAATTCCACTTCCCTTCCTCCTCCACACAATGCTCTCAGCTTTAATGCCATCTCCTTTTTAAATATAAAAAGGAAGAATTCAAAATACTTCATGGAAACTCATTGTGCAGGATTCTTTAGCTGAAATGGAGATAACTGAAAATACAGAATTTGGAGCATAAGTTTAAATTGTGTCTCTGTGACTCCTATGTTATTAAACAAAAATCAGCTATTCAAGGTGAGGGCAAATGTTGACCATAGTTGAGTATTCTAGGTTAATGTATTTGCTATGGCTGAAATAATTGACATTCCTTCTGTAAGTGACTGTGTTTGAACTGTTGTCCTTTGGATATTATAATGTTAATATAAATACTTTGAAATGCCAATGGAATTGTGTGTCCATGTAAAATTTGTGGAAAGAAAAATAATATGTTAAGAAGGCAGTATCAATTACACATGCACACACTTTGGAGCATACACCAGCCAATAACTGGTGGTTAGGGGAACATTTCACCTATAGTCAGGTAATTTCGTTATCTGCTAAATGGTTCCTGGCTCCTTTTGATGAAGCATCTGGTACTGGCCAACGTGAGAGATCACACACTAAACTAGTCAGCGCATGGTTCTCCAACTGTGGGTCGGGACCCCGAAGTGGGTCAAAACCCCATTTTAATGGGATCACCAGGACTGGCTTAGACTTGCTGGGCCAAAGCCCAAGCCCCACCTCCCAGGGCTGAAGCCGAAGCCTAAGGATTTCAGCCCAGGGAATCAGGGCACAGGTTACAGGCCCCCTGCCTGGGGCTGAAGCCCTTGGGCTTTGGGCCCCCACTCCCTGTGGTGTGGGGCTTGGCTGGTCTCAGGCTTGGGTCCCCCCTCCTGGGATCATGTAGTAATTTTTGTTGTCAGAAGGGAGGTGATGAAGGTGCAATGAAGTTTGAGAACCCCTGAACCACTAATCTGGTATGTGTCTGACCAATCCTATTCCTGGAGTTAAATCATGGCTTCGTGTAAATCAATGGAAGTTTTACCACTGACTTCAATGGGGCTAGAATTTCACCTCTGAATTCCAATACCAGTACCTAGTACTGGACAGTCACCAATAAATACAGCATACATACCTATTCATGCAGGACTTTAAGGGAGATAAATCTAGAGTCTTATCACATGATGTAAATTTTTGCATGATTCCAAAGTTTTTATCATACAAAAACAGGGTAACACATTAATGGGAATATGCTGTAAAGGAGTTAAAAGTGAGTGTGATTAATATGCTACTTAGGCCACTCATGAAAAAGTAAACAACCTGACTCCTCCAACTTCACAGCATTGTACATTATTTGTAGGGGAAGAGAGAGGCAAGCAGAGGAGGGTAGACTAGATTATCTACTGGGTGTTTTAATCTCCGATTTCTATGATTTTTTGATGCTTAGAACTATGAAAAATTTATAGACAATCACAAAGTTTCCCTAAAGGAAGTAGAATTGCCCTAGCTTATGTAAAAAGAACAGTAAATGCAAAGCGTAGTTATTCATCTAACAAATATTTTTGTTTATGAAATAACTGTAGAGAAAATGACATTGTAGGAAAGTAAATTATATGAGCATCAACTACAAAGGTAATAAAATGACAGGTTTCAGAGTAACAGCCGTGTTAGTCTGTATTCGCAAAAAGAAAAGGAGTACTTGTGGCACCTTAGAGACTAACCAATTAATATATCTTGTGTCTAGACATAGAGTTTGTACTGGCAAGTTTATTATGTTCTGGATACAGTTACATAATGATGTATGTGGTAGCATAAAGTTTCACATTGGGTACTGAATGTCCCATTACAGGGATATTTACCTAGTGCTGTTAAATTACCTAGTTAGAGACCCATAAAGGGACACTGTTTTACATAATTAAAAATACAACATATACCTCACCTATTGCCCTGATCCTACAAACACTTGCACACCTGTGGTCCCAGTGAACTGAAGGAGTGTAGCGTTTGCAGAACTGGAGTCCAGGTTATTGAAAGTTATTTCCCGTTTAGTATCTACATGTTATTTTCCTGTTCATGTTGTTGGTTTACTTTTTGCATTTCTCTCAACTTAGGCAGTGAAAATAGACTAGTCAGTTTCACTTACAGGTTGTCACTAACAATCCCCACAATGCAATGGTCACTCAACCCAGATCCTCCCCCAACTCTACCGGGGGAGTCGCTCAACCCAGACCTCCGCACACCCCATCTCTGCCTAGGGGTGGGTCATGCAACCCAGATCTTCCCTCATCTCTGCCTGGGGATGTGTGTGTCAGTCAATCGACACCTTTTCCCATCTCTGCAGGGGGAGAGGGATGTCACTGAACCCAGATCTTCCCCCATCTCTGGGTCTGTGTGTGTTCAACTCAACGCAGCCCTTCCCTCATCTCTGCTGGGGGGTGACTCGGGGGAGGGGGTCCCTCAACCCGGACCCGCCCCATCTCTGCTCGGGGGGGCACTGGGCCGAGCTCCCGCAGACCGACCCCTGGCCCCACGCGGGAGCAGCGGCGGCCGGGGGCCGCTGGTTTCTCCCGCCCTCTGCGGGCGGGGACAGCCGGGCTCGGGGCGGCTGTTTCCCGCCGGGCCGGTTAGGCGGTTGCCCGGCGCAGACTTCCGGCGTTGCCGGGGAGCCGCTGGGAGCCGAGCGGGGGATGCGGCCCGGAGGAGGTGGCTGGGGCAGGGCCGGGGCCGTGGCCGGGGGATGGCGCGGCGCTGAGGCGGCTCCGGCCGGGGCAGGGGCCGGGCAGCGCGGAGAGCGGGAGCGGGGCGAGCCCATGGCTGCTGGCGGCGGCGGCTGCTGAGCCGAGCCGAGCCGCCGCCTCTCGGAGCAGCCCGGAGCCCGCCCGGGGGTCCCGGGGGCACGGGCCGGCGGGGGCCCCGGGCCGGGGGACAATGAAGCTCCTGAAGCCGACCTGGGTCAATCACAATGGTGAGTGCGGGGCCCGGGCGCCCCTGTGCGGGGGGCGGAGCCGGAGCCGGGGCGCCCCAAGGGTCGAGTCCGGTGGGTGTGAGCTGGGGGAGGGGGGTGCGTTGGGCCCCGGGCCCGGGGAGGGCTCTGCGCGCGTGAACTTCGCAGTGACCCTGCTGAAAGTAACCCCCCCCCCGCCCCCGGTGTCCCAAAGCAGCGCCCTTGACTCCCGCCCCACTGCCCTGCGCTCCTCGGAGGATGAGGGACAATTGGGTGTGGTGGGGAAAGCTCTTGTGATGGGAACTTCGTGCTTTCGGGGCATGCCAGCCTTTGCTCGCGAGGGTGTACGTGTGCAAAGACGAATGCACCCGGCAGATTTGAAGCTCCTTTCTTGTGACTCTTAGTTAAAGTTAAACGCTGACAAGCGTTTTGCACCTTTAACAGCCCATGGGGTTTGTGATTTTGTTTTTCCTCCAAAGCGAATGAAATGTAGCCGTCACTGAGAGTAAACTAATCCCTAACCACGTCTGGTTTTAGCAACTGCAACACTGTAGCAGATATGAAGAGACGTGGTATAACTTGTTTCCAAATAAGAAGATAAGGATACATTCTTTAGCATGCCTAAAGTGTCTGGAAATCTGCCTTTCTTGGCTCATTGTGGATTTTTATATGTTGGGAAGGCAAAGAGAAATACGGTACAGATAGTTTGCAAAAGTAAATGGAATGAAAATAAAATGAAACTGTTTGCTAGAGAAACATAGTTTCCAAAATACAGACGTTGGCTTGCAACTCTGCTTCGCAAAAATGTCTGCCAGGAGATCTGTGAACTGGCCTGTCAAGCAGGGGTTCTCGACCTTTTTCTTTCTGAGGCCCCTTAACATGCTAAAAAAAAAATTCCACAGCCCATCTGTTCCACAACGTTTTTTCTACATATCCAGTAGATTAAAAGCCAAGGCCGGTGTTAGGTGGTAGCAAGCAGGGCAATTGCCCAGGGCCCCACACCACAGGGGGCCTCCTGAAGCTAAGGCTGTGTCTACACTGCCACTTTCAGTGCTAAAACTTTAGTCCTTCAGGGGTGTGAGAAAAGACCCCCTCCCCCCCCGAACGACAAAAGTTTTAGCACTGAAAAGCACCAGTATAAACAGCACCTCCCGGCCATAAAGCTACCACCCCTCATTCGGGGTGGTTCTTTTTAATCACTGGGAGAGCTCTCCCCCAGTGATAAAGCATGTCTACGCTGCCCACATCACAATGCTGCTGCAACCGCGCTGTAACATGGGCAGTGTAGACATACCCTAAGTTGCTCTGGCTTCGGTTTTCAGCCCTTGGTGGGGCTTGGGCTTCGGCTTTTTGCTCTGGGCTCCAGCAAGTCTAACCCAGCCCTGCTCTCTGTATTTTGGCTGACCACCTGAAACCTGCTTGTGGCCCTCTAGTGGGCCCCGGACCCCTAGTTGAGAACCACTGCTGTAAAGAATAGAATGATGTGTGAAAAGTAAATAAATGTGAGTACCATTGGGCAAATGCTGTCTCCTATGCACTTAGGGCAGAACTCTATTTTGTTTCACAAACATAGTTGCAGTTTTCTTCAGGGAAACCTTTGACACAGTGAAAAGAATATAAAGGCACCAAATTGTGGATTTCTTGGCTTTCACACTGGATAGTGAAATGGTGTCATTCAGTGGCTGCATTGTAAGAAGCCTGAGCTGCTTATAACTATTCAATACAAATATTTGTTAATTTAGTGCTTATGAAGGAAAGAGTAGTAGCTTGAACAAAGCATACTTTGAATTAGCATGCAAGAGAGATGCAGATTTCCACCTATCTCTATTCCATTCTGGGCCTTGTGCTGGAACTTATAGAAGTTCTGTGCAAATGGGTACTAACCTGAGGCCACCAAAATAATTTTTGTTTGAATCAGTTATTTTGTATATTCATGTCTCCAGGTGTGTTGAGCTGCTGCACTTGCCCATTATACTTCCTGTAATTCAGCCCATAATACACAGTTGTGGAAGAATATTATCCCAATATATTATCCCACACACTATATATTTTTCAGAATGCATATGCACATGAACAGTAACATCAGATTCTATACTAAGATTAGGAAGTCATTGCTTTTATACTGTCTTGTCTGCCACTTCTGTAATTACTTATCATAGTGGTTTGTGAGTTATGATGTATCTTGATCTTCAAGAATAAAGTGTTCCTAGTGAGATATAAATTAATGTACATTTGCAGAGGAATGTTGTAATTTCTTACCAACATTTTTTTAAATGTGCAGAGTATTATCAGAGTACAATCAGTAGCAAACAAGCAACTTGGTGTCTAAATTATTACATCACAGTGACAGTGAGTGGAACAAGTAGTGGTCATGTAAAGAGTTAATTTTGCATGTTCAAACTCTGCCCATATACAGGTACTTTTTCATAATTTGTTCTGCATATACCTTTGTTTTGACAGTGCAATTTACACCAGAATATAAACTTTTAGAAACTTGAACTCATTTCTTGCAGGTGACTGATATCCAGAGTAAGCTGAGTATTGTTCAGATTGGACAATTTTGGGGTTCTTAAAGCTGGTTTATTGTATGGTTTATTAGAGAGACCAAGTAGGCGAGGTAATATCTTTTAGTGGGCCAACTTCTGTTGGTGAGAGAGACAAGCTTTTGAGCTACACAGAGCTCTTTTGGTCTTTTAACTAAGTTAGCATAAAACTGTAGTTAGATTGTAGGTTTTATGATTAATTTTGACCTCAATCCTGCAAACACTTACACACATGCTTAACTTGGATAGATATTCCATGCTTGAATAATATGAGTATAGCAGTAGGAATATACTACCAACCATGTGACTAGGATGGTGACAGTGATTGTGAAATGCCCAGGGAGATTAGAAAGGTTATAAAAACAGAAAACCCATTAATAATGGGGGATTTCAACTAACCCTGTATTGACTGGGAACATGTCACCTCAGGATGGGATGCAGAGATAAAATTTCTAGATACCATTAATGACTGCTTCTTGAAGCAGCTAGTCCTGGAACCCACAAACGGAGAGGCAATTTTTGATTTAGTCCTAAGTGGTGCGCAGGATCTGGTCCAAGAGGTGACTGTAACTGAACCATTTGGTAGTAGCAACCATAATGTGATTAATTTAACATCCTGTGGTGGGGAGGAAAAGGGAGAATAACAAAGAAGCCCACCACAGTAGCATTTAACTACAAAAAGGAAGAAATGGGAAGAAAAATAAAAAAGCAACCATGGCTAAACAACAGAGTAAAATAGGTATTTAGAGACAAAAAGACAGCTTTTACAGATTGGAAGTCAAATCATACGGAGGAAAATAGAAAGGAATATAAACTCTGGCAAGTCCAGTGTAAAGTGTAATTAGGCAGACCAAAAATGAATGTGAAGAGCAATTATTAAGAGACAAAAGCTAACAGCAATTTTTTTGAAGTATATCATAAGCAGGAAGCCTACCAAACAATCAGTAGTGTCACTGGATGATCAAGGTGCTAAAGGAACACTCTAGGAAGACAAGGCCATTACAGAGCAGCTAAATTAATTCTTTGCATGGGTCTTCACTGCAGAGGATGTGAGAGAGATTCTCACATGTGAGCCATTCTTTCTGGTGACACATCTGAGGAACTGTCCCAGATTGAGGTATCAATAGAGCAGATTTTGGAACAAATTGATAAACAGTAATAAGTCACCAGGACCAGATGGTATTCACCCAGAAGTTCTGAAGGAACTCAGATATGAAATTTCAGAACTAATAATTGTGGTATATAACTTCCTGCTTAAATCAGCCTCTGTATTAAATGAGGGCAGATAGCTAATGTAATTACGATTTTTTAAAAAGCCTCTAGAGGCGATTGTGGCAATTACAGGCCAGTAAGTCTAACTTCAGTACCAGGCAAATTGGTTGAAGCTATAGTAAAGATGAAAATTATCATACACACAAATGAACAAAATACTTTGGAACAGTCAACACAGTTTTTGTAAAGGGAAATCATGAGTCACCAATCTATTAGAATTCTTTTGTGGGGGACTAGAAAGATGTGGAGAAGGGTGATCCAGTGGACATAGTGTACCTGGACTTTCAGAAAGCCTTTGATAAGGTCCCTCATCAAAGGCTGTTAAGCAAAGTGGGCAGTCATGGATAAGAGGGAAGGTCCTTTCATAGATCAATAACTTGTTAAAAGACAGGAAACAAAGGGTAGGAATAAATGGTCAGTTTTCACAGTGGAGAGAGGTAAATAGCGGGGTCCCCCAAAGATCTGTGCGGACCAGGGTGGTTCAACATATTGAGAAATGATTTGGAAAATGGAGTAAACAGTGAGGTGGTGAAGTTTTCAGATGATACGAAACTACTCAAGGTAGTTAAGTCCAAAGCAGACTTCAAAGAGTTACAAAGGGATCTGACAAAAGTGGGTGACTGAGCAACAAAATGGTAAATTAAGTTCACTGTTGATAAATGCAAAGTAATGCACATTGGAAAACATAATCCCAACTATACATACAAAATGATGGGGTCTAAACTAGTTACCTCCACTCAAGAAAGCGATCTTTGCTTCATCTCTGAAAATATTTGCTCAATGTTCAGTGGCAGTCAAAAAAGTTAACAGAATGTTAGGAACCTTTAGGAAAGTGATAAATAATTAGACAGAAAATATATTGTCACTATATAAATCCATTGTATGCCCACACCTTGAATACTGCATGCCGTTCTGGTCGTCCCATCTTGAAAAAGTACTGCGAAGGGCAAAAGAAATGAGTTGGGGTATGGAATAGCTTTCATATGAAGAGAGATGAAGAAGACTGGGATTGTTCAACTTGGAAAGGAGGCGACTAAGGGGGAATATGATAAAGATCTACAAAATCATGAGTAGTGTGGAGAAAGTGAATAAGGAAGTGTTATTTACCCCTTCACATAACACAAGAACTAGGTGTCACTCAGTGAAATTAATAGTCAGTAGGTTTGAAGCAAACCAAATGAAGTCACCCTGTGGAACTCATTGCCAGGGGAAGTTGTGAAGGCCAAAAGTATAACTGGGTTCAAAAAATAATTAGATATGTTTATGGGGGATAGATCCATTAATGGTTATTAGACAAGATGCTCAGGGATGGAGCCCCTTGCTTTGGGTATCGCTAAACTTCTGTCTGCCAGAAGCTGGGACTGGACAACAGGAGATGGATCACTTGATCATTGCCCTGTACTGTTCATTCCCTCTGAAGCATCTAGCACAGTCCACTGTTAGAAGACCAGATACTGGGCTTGATGGACCATTACTCTGACCCAGTCTGGACATTCTTATGTAATGTCAGTACTGAGAGTGGTCCATTGAAGTAAATGGAAATGGTAGTAAAATTAAGCATGTGGATAAGTGTTTGCATGAGTGTAGCCGCAATATAAAGTTAACTTTTGATCAGTGTACATTAAAAATATTTACTTTCATCTTGAAACGGTTAATGACTGAGCAAACATCCTCTAAATGAAAGATCACCTTGATCAGAAAGAAAGTGAAAGTATTATCATTTGAGATACTTGGCTTGATTTCCTTTTAAAAAGTTCTGCTAGGTTAGTATTACAAATGTAGCTTTTACAACCTAAATATAATTTTAAGACCTTGATCCTGCAAACACTGAGGCATGTGAATAATCCCAGTGAGTTTAACAGGACTACTCACATGTGTCAGTGTTTGTCGGATAGGAGGCATAAATTGTTTCTGCTGTATATATCAGAAATGTTAGATGACTATTTTTACCTTTTCCTCCCCACCATCAGAAGAGCTCTTTCCACAGCAGTTGCTGGGGAAGCAAGAGACCAGGAATCTCTTCTTCCTCTCTCTAATCGATCCATCAGCATGTCCTTTGGAGAATACTCTTCATCCCCCCCATACAACCTTGTGAGGGTTCTGCAGGGCTTTGTCCTTGATCCCTTTTTCTTTCTCTTCTTCCTTTACATTTTACCTCTGGGTAATCTTATCCACAAAAACAAATTCAACTACTATCTCTATGCTGACAACTCTCAGATCTACCCCTCTACTCCAGACTTGTCATCTTCTGTCCAAACTAAAATCTCAGCCTGTTTCTCTAACATCTCCTTGTGGATGTCTTGCTGTCAGCTCAAATTCAACATGCATAAAACAGAGCTCATAATCTCCGTCCTCCTCCAGTCCCTACTTTTGTTCAATTTAGGCATACAATTTATGACCTCTTCAAGCCACCTCACTGAATTTAAATACGTAATGTAAATATTTGAATAGATTTGTGAGTCTTATTGGATGTTATAAATTAAAAGGGTTGGAGAGAAACAAAATTAATGTAAACTCACCCATATTATGGTACAAGCTCACAGAGGATGTTGACAACTTTAAATTTCACTTATTTGTGCCTCAAGCTAACCAATAAGCAAATAAAAAGATGCCCATTTAAAGTTTATCAACAAAAAAGACATGTATGTTTGCAAACAATTTAGTGTATTTTCTTCAGCTGTGGTGGCTGTAATTTAAATTCCCTTAAGTTCAGGGCAAACTAAAATCTATTTGATAAGATTTTCCAAGTTCCTTTTGACTTTTGAAGTTTCTAAGTTGTATTGTCGTGTTTTGGACTCCTTATCCTTTGAGAAAAATCCTTAGGAAAGATCTTTTATTTAAGCCTAGTCTGGCTCTTAACACCATGTGATTTTGGGACTTTGATTGTTTAAACTGTTTGTTAGAGATCATTGTAACTGTATAAAAAATATCCTGGAACTTAGTCTATCAAATTTAAATATTCCCCTGTGTTAATATGTCCCTGGTGTTTTGGTTTGTTGCTTAATTAATGGAGAAGACTTGAATTTCCCACCAGTTACTTGAGTTTCTGGCAAAAGGAAAAACATTCATCCACTTGCAAACAGGAACTTTACCTTTTGACTCATTCCAACAGGATATAACAAAATAATTCAGAGAGAATTCAGGAAGAAAGCAGTTACTATCAAATCTAATAATGGCTCTTTTTTTGTGTAATTTTGACAAAATGATACAAGATGAATGTCATACCTGTGGTTTGTAAACTGTTCACAAATACAGTGAAGCAGTTCTTAAATGCTTTTTCTTTGTTTCATGGTGCCCACTAAAGTGAGTAATAACTTTAACAGACAAAAGAAATAGAGCATGGTGATGGTAACAACTCTGTCTTGCTGAGTTTCCTTCCTGTACTACATTTATACTTTTTTCTTTTTTTTTAATCATTTTACATCTGTAACTTCATAATACTGGAAGCAGATGTACTTCTTGAAATGCTTGGAAAACTGAAGATAGAGAATCTGATGATTGTTGAAGTGTTCCATATTTTAAGGGATAGAGAAGAACCAAGTGTACTGGGTCTAACTCATCAGAACAGAGATAAGACGCCATTATCTAAAAGCGATCTCTGTTTGGTAAAGGAATTAATGTACATTCACAGTGTGCAATTTTAGTACTGATTTTATCCAGTTTCATCAAAGAATAACATAGTAACAGTCTGGCAGTTGTGAGCATGCATAGCCCTGGAACTGTGCTACTGAGCTGATAAGGAAAATCTCTCTATAATGCTTCAGAAATACAGCACTTGCTCGTGCTGACCCTGAACCTCTAGTTTTGGAGTTCCGAAGGTGCACGTTTGTTTTGTCGAACTGTACTTGTGCATATGACTATCCAACTAAAATCTTAGCAGTAATTTCATATCGTGCCAATTAAAATCTGTAATAAATTATAACTTTAATGTGTTTCTTTTTTAAACTTGCCAAAATGATGGCTCCTTACTGAAGATTAGCCATAGTTCATATTTAAAGGTCAGCCTTTTTTTGAGTACTATTTATTTAGGAAGTATTGAGAGGTTTACAATTCTTTGCCATGTAAAAAGATGGCAAAATAATAATCATTACAACAGTGAGCTCTTTTTTAATGATACATTATACAGGAGTATAGTAAGCAGATTTCTCCGATTAACAAAGTGTTACCATCTTACAGAGTGAGCATCATTACAACACCAAAGGCATGTTGGGTCTAATGATTTCATTAAATTAAATGAAATCTCTTATTACACATATTTAACAGACCAGGCATGTCTATTAAATGGTAATATTAAAAATATTGGGCAGGTGTGCTAGTTTTATTTTATTTTTATTTTTGCAAGTGAATGTACTTTAAGTCTTGAATGTAAAAGGGAACTAAACATCTAAGTATCTATTTGTCTTCATAACTGGTGTGTGAATTTTTCTGTACCCACAGCCTCTCATATTTTTTGAACCATTTTTCCACAGTAAATTCAACCATTTTGTAAGGGATTATTTTGGGAAAAAAATTGGAACAGCTTTTCCAAGTTAAAAGGGGTATATTTCTTCCACATCTCACTGGCCTAACTCAGAGCTGAATGAATTCTTCTGAAATGTTCCAAAAAATTCACCTATTGGTCTGAGTTTAAGTATTTGTTGTTTTGGTTCAAATAAGTGAAAAGGGAGATTTAGAATGCAAGTGGCTTTGCAGCCGCTGTATAATGCTTGCTGCTGCAGACTCTGTATGGCATTCATAACTGACTTTTTTATGTATATTTAATACTCTTCAATTACCAAACATAGTCCAGTTGGTTAAGAAAGTGGCAGGTGACTAAACAACTCTATGAAGCTCTGAGGTGGCCTATGCTGCGAGGAGCACTCACTTTTTCATGGTTCACTGAAGTACAAAAAACATACATGTCAGGAAGAACGTTCCTCACTGAGTCTTTGTGATAGGAGCTGCTTAGTCCCTATGGCCACTCCAGAATCCATAGTAGTGCTTATGTGGATCTTTAAAGGGGCTGCTAGGACTGCCATGCAAAAAATTGAGAGTTGTGTCCAGACCTGATGTGACACTCATGCATTTTTCATGTGTGTTATGCATTCCTGGTGAGGCGTCATAAATTTGTGTGTGAGTACGAGAAACTACGATTTTTGGATTTAAAAATAATGAGCTTCTACCACTTGAGCTAAAACACCATGCACATTAGCAGGGAGGCAGCCGAAGACTTATAAACCTTTATATGTGGTCTAGACTAGAGAGGGACAAAGACCCACCATGTTAGCATGGATTAAATAGCACATAATTTGGACCCTTCCCTCCAAAAGGTAGCATGGCAAAATGGATGAAACTGGGTTTCTCATATTAAAGAATTGGGTTTTATTTCCAGTTCTGCTTGCAGTGGCCTTGTCCAATCTCTGTTATCTTACCTGTAAAATGGGTGAATAATAGCGGACTCCCTAAAGTAAGTGACTGAGGCCTTGGTTAATAAGGGCTATGAAGTGCATACAAATATTGAGAACAGTCCATAGAAGAGCTGGAATTAGAACCGATGGACTCTAGGCTTGTAGTCAATGCACCTTCCCTTATGCTATGGGGCAGTGTATGAGGGAAGGACACTCACAGCAGCTACTAGTCCAGAAATTGTTTCCCGCAGATCCTTGTCAAGATGCAGAAATGAGGTTTCAATGGAAACTGTTCTTAGTCACCTAATAGGACCTGCCCCCATGTTCCTCTTCCATGCTGATGGAACGATGAGAAGAACATACAAAGCTGAATTAGGGCATCAGCTGGAAGCTCAAGCTGAAAGAATCCATGAGCTAAGAGCATGCAACAAAGAAACCATGGCATACGTCAGAGATACCATGGCTGTCATAAAATAACAGCTGGCAACAAATTCCACACTTTTAGAGAATTGGCTGCGGAGTACCTGAGGCAGGTCCTAAAAGGATTTGACAAAGTTAATTCTATAAACCAAGTCTTTGACGCAGATGTGATGAGAGTAACTCTGTGAAAACTGTAGAAAGATAGCATGGGACAGGATCTAAGGTCGGATGCAAGAAACACCAGGTGATTGGTGGATGCCCTGTGCCTCCATGGAAAAAGTTTCTAAATGTAGCGTCTAACCAATAGTCACTTGTAAAATTCCTCTGTGAATATATGGTTAAAAATGAACCTGAGAGTGTATTAGCACACCCAACACAAACACTTCTCCTTACTGGATGCTTTTCCAAAGGTGAAGTAGCAAAGTCCATCACCAGTAGAGGAGTTGAAGAAGCCCAAGACTGGTACAATATTCAAGAGGAAACGGACACAACGATGCTTCTGCATGCTGCATGTGCCAACACGGCTTTTGGGTGTCTTGGTGTTGAAGGGACCACAGTCATTAGGTCACCTGCGACAGATGTTTTGGTCCTTGCTGTTCACCACTTTCCAAAAATTGACCACACAGATAAAGTGGATTGAAGCAGGCACCACTACCAGCACAATTGACAAGCATCTCTTCATACCTGTGCCTGCAATTTGTGACACGTTTGCTCCTGACTTCTGTAACGTCCTTCCTGCTGTACACGCATTAACTACTCCTGGGGGAATTCTGCACCAAAAATATCAAAATTCTGCAAAATTCTGCATATTTTGTCAAAATAACACAATATAATCACACCAGTTTCAATTATTTTGGTAATTTATTTCAAAATACCTGTCAACAAGTTTGTAACAATACAGACAACAAAAAAGATTCAGGAAATGTTTTTTAACAAATAGATTCCTTACTAGGCATATTAATACAGAACTTGAGTAATAATTCATTTAAACTGCAATACAGAAACTTATTTCCCGCACTCCTCAGAAGCAATGCAAAGGCTTGGAGGAGTCAGGGGTAACAAGGAGCTGAGGGAGAGGGAAGTAATTGCTGGGAGGGAGCTGGGAGGTTGTTAGATGTGGGTGGGAGTAGTATGGAACAGGGTTTTTTTTGCGGGGGCGAGGGGATTTTTAGCCAGTTGGAGAGTCTCCCCCATGCAGACCCTGGCTGACCTCTAGCCTCTCCCAATCAGTCAGGCACATCTGCTCTGCCTAGTGTGTCCCTGCACCCCCACTCCCATTCAACCCCTGCTCCAGTCTGTCCCCGCCCACACTAGCCCATCTGAGCCCCCGTCTATATGACTCCCCAGCAGCCCTGTGTGCCCTGTTCTGTCTGCCCCTCTCCCCATATCCCATGCTTCCTCACCTAGCCCCGCAGGCAGGGTGCTGTGAAGAACGCAGCCTCAGCTCTCCCCCTTTTGGCTGCTGACCACTATGTCCAGTGAGCGGTGAGCTGGTTGCTTCTGTTCTGGTGCAACAGCAGTGGTTGGTGGTGGTGTCTGCTTCTTGCCTATCTGCCTGTGTAAATTCCAAAAACACTAGAACTTGATCAAATAAACTCATCTTTCCATAAATCAAACCTGACTTTGGAAAGTGTGTTAGCACTTATTCGGAGGCTGGATGCCTCTAAACCTTGCTAATGAGCTTCACAGCCTTTTGCCTGTAGGTAACCAATCTGAAGCCAGCTAACTCGGGAACAACTTTTAATTTGTACTAACTAATGGATGTTTGGTTCCTGTATGAGATTCATGGGTCTCCATTCCATTTCCCACATCACAAACTCGTTGTCGTGCTTTGTAGTAACTGGCAGACTCAGCAGAGAAGCCAACAGTAAATGGGCTGTGGAGACTGAACTACTCCTATTGGTCACTGAGGAAGTTCTCCTCCAAACCAGAGATGAGCCTGCTGTTACTTTGTAGATAAACTGATGACTTCATACACCATTGCTGATTTTCACCAGAAAGAAATTCACACCATTTTTAAGTTTAGATATATGCAGATAGCTCATTAAATAATTTGCATAAACATCACACATGAAGCTGCGTGGAACTTGGCAGCAAAACTGTACCTGAACACACAAACTGGCTGCTATTGCTTAAGAAACCCTGCTTCTAAGGATAAAGCAGAAATTGGCAACATTAAGATAGCTTAAGTAGCAGCAAAGGGGACAGGGGAAGGAAAAGGAGAGAATTGTATCCTGTTTCCTCCATTTTTAAAAAGTGCTTAGTTCAAACTATTGTCCTTTGTGTTTGAAAAAATTACCTTTCACGGGCAATAGTGTCCCCAGGCTGCAGCTTGACTTTGTATCCCACAACTGGTCACTCTGCAGGTTGATAGTTTTTCATGATAAACCATTTCTCTGCTCATGCATACTCTCACATATATACTCCTCAGGAGAAACACATTTTATCTGGTAATTTTATGTAGCACAATATAAAATATATTGATGCCAGTAATTTCAGCAAAGGAAGAGGTATAACAGCTTATTTCACAATTGTAGATATTATAATTATGCACCAGAATGCCTAACATATTCATTTTATCTAAACGAGGAGGCAACACAACTGCCAATCAAAAAAACTTTTCAATGTCTGCTTTGACTGTAACTCTACTTTTCTTATCATGTGTCCATCCTTTGTTTGGGGGCGTGTTGGGGGCAGGGGATGGAGGTTTGAGAGGCAAGCGAAGTGTTGCTGACAATTCGTTTAATAGAATAGGAACTTGTAAACCTGAGAGAGTTGCATCAATTTAGCTTAATCAGTTTTTAAACTTGGTTAGTTAAACGGGTACAAACCCCTTTAACTGAAATAAGCATTCAGTGGTTTGCACCCGTTTAACTAACACCTTAAGTTAAACCTTTGCAACTTTCTCATGTGGTCACGGTCTAAATAGTTTAGTCTCCTAGTTCTCTAATCTTAGAGCCTTGAAGATCCGTTTTTTGTTTAATTTTTTTACAGACGTTTGTTTGCTGCCTTTGCTTCCCAGAATATATGGGTTATCTCTGAAACTTATGTGAAGTTTGGCAGAGTAAAGGACAGATGCAGCACGCCCCTCTGAAGAAGAGCCACAGTTTTTAAAGTACAGCTCATGTGTTTTATGGGACTTGGATCTGGAAAGAATGCAAGTTGGGTGCCATCCTACTGTACTTCAGCTTCGCTGCCTGTAGGATGTTACTGGGATCATGTCAGCATTTCAATAAGAATAAAATAAATAATTAAAAAAAAATTACCCTGAAACAAATCATCATAAACAAACACAAATAAACAGCCCTACCCCAAGCAACGTGTTTACCCCAACAACAGAAATATCAGAAACTTCACAAAACCCACTGTGGGCTCTGCTGTTGCTGTCATTTTTTATGTGAAAGGCACTCAAATACTATGGTGTCGGGTAATAACTCAAATACCTTAGACAGATAAGTCAAGTCCCTCTAGTTTTCCGTTTTGTGTTTTTACATATCATGAAGATACAGTATAACCATTTCACCAATATGGGAAACTGCTCAGATGTCCAAATCTAATACTCTTGGTTAGCGTTTACAGAGTGGTTATGACATAATTGCCCTCCTTTCCACTGGGATGCTGATGATTTTGACATGTGGCAACATTTTTAGTTTTTAAAAAAGTTCAGACATCTTTCAGTTGCTGTATGAAGTTTTGTTTGACTATATAAA
Organism: Lepidochelys kempii; assembly: GCF_965140285.1. NCBI lineage: Eukaryota > Metazoa > Chordata > Testudines > Cheloniidae > Lepidochelys > Lepidochelys kempii. The sequence continues at coordinate 15,923,104 of NC_136394.1, read as the reverse complement.
TCCTTTGTTACTCTTGTTTGTTTTTGTTGAATTTTGCTGCTTGAATTTCCACTTCCTATTCAGCTTCCTCCAGCTAATCCTTGTTGGTTTCATTGGCCTCATGGGAGGCTGCAAGTTAAAAAACGTTCTCTGCAAAGGTGATTAGAACTGTTTGATAGTATGGTGGAGGAGGGTGGTTTAGTGCTTACAGCAGGGATGCAGGCAGAGCAGTGCCGACTGGGAGCTGTTGGTTTCCCAAATTCTGTTTCCAGCTCTGCCAGTGATTTGGGCGACCTTGGGAGAGGATACAAAAACTAGGATTATTGTCTTTGAAAGTAGATGTGTTAGGGTACCTTAACTGAAGTATTTAAGATTGAATTGGTTAGTTCCTAATCTTCTGTATCCTAATGGTGTGCTTTGTTATTGTGGTGATAGAAGCCATATAAATAACTTGATAAGCCTCTGGGTGTTACAGGATTGTATATATTTAAAGCAGGATTTAAATTGAACTAAGTCATATGAACAATAATATTTGTTGTTAAACAAGCTGAAATAGGGGGAAATCAAATCTCTTGCTTCAGGTCATCAGTTTGATAGGAGTCAGAAAGAAGTTATTTCCCAAGCTTTACGTAAGTGGCCAGGTGCATTGTGAAGGAGGTTATCTTCCTTTGAAGCATTATGCTACTGCGGAGGCAGGATATGATATGTTCTGGCATGAGAAATCCTATATTCCTATGAGGTTTTTAATCTGGGTAAGCTGTAGTTCGTTATGATTTGGATGTTTTATACTTTCTAGTCATCTGTATTTGTTATATGCTGATTAGAACTTTTAGAAGAAGAAAATTGCTACTTGACTAAACAGAACATTTGAGATTTAATTGGCAGTACTGTATTCTCAGGAACATGGGTCCATCTCAGTGTGTGTGTTTTTCTTTCTCTGTGTCCAGGAAAGCCAATATTTTCAGTTGATATTCACCCAGATGGGACCAAGTTTGCAACTGGAGGACAAGGTATGTTTGCACACTAATGGACGAAGGAGTTCTGGGCCATAATAATCTCATGCCCTCACCACATTTTTCTCATTTTATCCATTTCTTTTAAGCTCATCATTTAGGAAAATTATCTATTCCCTGGAGATATAAGACCCTGAACATGCATATGTAAAAATGCTGCAGTGGATAAACTAGACTTTTACGCTTACGGTGGCAAGTTCATGCTTACTGACGTGGCCATATGCTTGTTCTCTTGGACATCAGTGGAGAATAGCAGTTGTAGTAATTGTATTGTGTCCATTGTTCCCTCTAAGCTGTGCGCGCGCGCACACGGATCCTAAACCCCGCACACACGGCGAAACACCGTGCACACAAAAATTTGCACAGAAGCACAACAGTTTGCACAGAAGAAATTTTTGTTTTTGTACACATGGCCTGTCAAAAATTAGAGGGAACATTGATTGTGTCTGCTGCTACTAATATTGGTATTTAATTTCCCAAAATTACTTGCCAGAAATCTTGTTTAGACAGAGGTAAAACATGCAGTTTGGCCTTTTATATTGATAGCTGGTGGAAATTGGGATTAAACGTTTTAATAAAATTATATATATATTTGTACACAACATAAATATTTTGTATATTAATATACACAAATATAATTTAGTAGTGTTAGGGTTCAGTTTCAATTATTGAGTAATAAAACCTCAGGTAACTTGGCTCAATTAGAGTTTATTAATCAAAGATAGATCAGCACAATACACAAAGGCAAGGGTTAATATCTCATAAGTCTGGATAGAAGCTCCACAGAGTCTTCAAACCTGCTCTGAAATCATGGGCTGACTTCTGCTTTATTTATATCCCAGAGGGTTATGACTTTCACAATGTTACCTAAGACTTACTCACCAGTTCTTGTCAGTTTTGAACACAGTTTTCCAGAAGTCACCAAAACTTATAGCATCTTATACTAGCTATACCTGGGTACAGGATGCATGCTGGGTAGGTATCAACAAGAGTTGATTTGTAATTTTTAATCAACAAGAGTTCATTTTAATCACTCTGATATATTTCCATACTACCTATCCTTAGCATTCTGTACCTTAGCACATTTTGTCCCTACAGTACCAAGAAGAGGCTTGGCTTAAGTACAAAGGATGCTGGAAGTATGGATCGTACATTTTGTCTTAGCATAATTATACAGGCTTTTGAGAAAAGCTTAACATTAATACCCTTCATAGTTATGCAAAACATTAATACAATATATGATATTAAGTATACTTTTGGTGTTCTGTATAAAACTGATATTGTATATAATACTGGCTAACAATAGTTTAAATGCCCCCTTTCCTTGAACTTAAATTTAATTTTTGTGTACATGACAAATCACAGTCAAAATATTACTTTTATATACAGTATGACTTTTACTATTTCTGAAAAATTACATGTGATCATCTTAATAGCTTTGTGGTAAATGAAAGAAAAGCACAGTTTGAATACCAGCAAATGAATATGAACTCTAAAAGTATATCTTTGTGTTAAAGATTTTTAGGGCACCTATTGCTGCAGTATCAGAGAGCCAGTATTTTCTATGAAATTGAAAACAAGTTCAGACAAATTTTTGTTCTCTATAAAATATTGATTTCTTCTTTGTCTTCAGGACAGGATTCTGGGAAGGTGGTGATCTGGAGTATGGCTCCCGTCCTCAAAGAGGAAGATGAAAAGAATGAAAATATTCCCAAGATGCTTTGTCAGATGGACAATCACTTAGGTAACATAGAAGCATTCTCTGTAGACTTTGAGCCTTGGCAAATTACCTGTTAGTACGTCTGTCTTTAATGAAAAAATATAAGTCTCTGTTCAGCAGTAAAGAATATGTGATGTTCTGCAGAGGGTCTCAGACCTCAGCTACATACCTTTTTTAGATGTTCAGCAGAAAACCTTGTCAAGCTATAGAATATGTTTTGGACAGTTCTTCAGATACATCTGGAGATCCCTTGCATATAAGTCTCTTCCATCTAATTTGGTGGGGCCAAAAAATAACTTGTAGATCATTTTTGAAAACCAGTTGGATTATAGAGAAGGGCAGGAGAAGGAATTAAGATAGAAGAGATGCCAAATAAAATATATTGATTATAGTCTTAAAATATATTGTACCATGCATGCAAAATGTTTGAAATGAGCTCATCTGAATAATATGCTCCTTGATTTTCTTGAAAATATAGTGTTTCCAGGTTGCATGTGTAATTTAATCCAATTTCATTTATCACAAACAATTTCCTTAGTCAGACAACTGCTACTTTTTCCCCTTTAAACCATATTTTTGTTAAATGTTTTTTAGACAGAATAGGTTGTTGTTGAAACTTAGATAAGTTATTCATCTGGTATTGAAAGATAAGTGCCGATCCATTTATCTGAAGCAGATAAAGTAACTGCTTTGAGTGGAGTGAGCATATTTAGCAAATTCCAAGCATCTACTGCCAAACTCTGCTTAAAATGAAATCTGCTCTCATTATGGAACCATGGGGGTTTTTTTGGCTTTTCATCTTATAAACTTTTTTTTTTTTTTTTCATTTTCCAGCCTGTGTGAACTGTGTGCGGTGGTCAAACAATGGGGTTTATTTGGCTTCAGGGGGCGATGACAAACTGATCATGGTGTGGAAACGAGCTGCGTAAGCATGTTTTTCCTTTTCAACTTGTATTTTAATTTTAACAGTTATCTCTGTCTATTTTCACAAAATTTCCCCCAGTGCTAAGTCTTAAGTCTTAAGTCCTTGCCTTAAGAGCATGCAGGGAGGAAGTCACAGTTGCAGATCAGTAACATTGGAAGTTTGTTCTGATAACCTGTGTCTTGAACAGTAGTCTGTTTCCATTAGTGTGTTCTCTTTTCTGGGTAGGAGGTGAGCCATTTTCTCCCTGGGTTTGGAGACAGCTTCACTATTATACTCTTCAAAGAGATATTTTACGTTTTAGCATTATCAACTTGCTTTAGGAAGCATAGTAGTATAGAGTATATTTATGTAGCTTTTAAAGGTATTATCAGTTTCACTTTCATATAAAACAATATTGCTATTTTCGTGTCATTCTCCATTGTGATAATATCTGAGCAGAAAGTAGACTTGTACAGCTATACTATATTCTAAAACAAACAGTTAATGAGTAACTTGTTGAGGTGGTTTCTGTGAATAACTCTTCTGGTCCTTTTTTAACTAGGTACATTGGACCTAGCACTGTGTTTGGTTCCAGTAGTAAACTTGCTAATGTAGAACAGTGGAGATGTGTTTCAATTCTCAGAAGCCATTCAGGGGGTAAGTGAAAAGGTGTAGAATAAATCTGAATAGAGTATATTGAAAAATATTTTGTATACATTAACATGGTATTTTTCTTTTTCACAATATAATCAGTTGGTCATAGAACTCCTCACTACACAGCAGATCACTAACTATTAAAACTGGTTATGAGGAAATAGCATCACGTGTCAGGAGCCTTAAAAGGGGGGAGAAGAAGATGGCTTTTATTTAAGGGAGGCAATGTGTCTAATGGCTAGAACAGGGGACTGGGTGTCAGGATTCCTGGATGCTGTTCCTGACTTTACCATTGTGCTCTGTGATGATGAGCACATAACTTAACTTCTGCAAGGCTGTGTGCTCAACTGTAAAATGTGGATAATACTTTTTTATTGTTAGTATTATCTTAAACAGTGTCTTCTGTTTACTATCTTATTATAGTGGAATGATGTTATTTTGACATGAATTATAAAAAGTTGGTTATAAAAAATGACAAGCATGTGTTAATTTTGTAGTTGTCCGAAGGGGCTGTGTGGTTTCCATCAGTGTTTCACAGTGGACTGTGGTAGTGAGATATTTTTTTCCATCTGGGTTGGAATAATATTGTGTTGTGGTATCTCCTGCTGCTGCTTCACTAAGTGCAAATCAAGTCTTTTGGACAGAGGAGATTCTGGTTCCTGTAAACACCTTGGCCATCATGTTTCTACAGCTCTCTATCTTAGGTACTTATACAGCCCCCCATTAAGCCATACAACTGCAAGTGCCTCCCAATCTTTAATGTACTGATCCTCACAACACCCTTGTGAGGTAGGGACGTGCTATAATTTCAATTTTTAATAGATGGGGAACTGAGGCAGAGAGGATGTGACTTGCCCAGGGTCACACAGGAAGTCTGGTGGAGTAGGGACTGGAACCCAGATCTTCCAAATCCTGGGCTAATGCCCTAACCACTGGACTATTCTTCCTGTCTGCATAAAAGCTTTGGAGTAGAAGCAGAAAAACTTGCAAGTAATGAATGTCTGTAATTAGTTTCCCTAAGATTTTAGAGCAGGGTGCACAAGCTATCAAATAGAGGTCTTGATAACTAGTCCTGTGCCTTAACCACAAGACCACCTTTCCTCCCCTTCAGTATGTTGTGACCAATTTTGAAATAATAAAAAATACAACTTTGTCTTTAAAGGATTTGGAGGCTTTTAGTGAAATATGGGGGAAAGGAGATATAACTGTTCTAGGGCTACCAGCCTTTAGTGTTCTTGTGGATATGCTAGCAGCCCAGCTGGGACACACTAACAGTATGTAGAAGGATCTCAGCATCCATGGCACACCGCATGGGTTGCAACCTGGCACATTTTCTTAGATGGCAGTAAAGCTGCTTCTAAGTCTCTATTTTCCTTTTGGGTCCCATATTAAAGATGACACAAAGATTAGAGGAAACTGGAAAAACCGAATTTCAATAAAGGAAAATCACCAGAATGGGAAATCTTATTATGGCTGAATTTATAATCTGATTCTGTATTTATTGCTTTTTGTCAAAAGCAAAATAAAAAGGTATTTATCAACTGCCAGATGGTAACAGAGCTACATATAATATAACTTGATTGTGCTTATTTAAATGATCTGTCCTAAAGTTAAAAAATAAGCCTTGACTAAAGAATACCTTGAGGGGAATGGAACAATAAAAAATGGTTCTGCAGGTGAAATAGCTTATGGTTTTTATTAACCATCTTGTAATCGGATATTAAATATGGAAATAATATAAATAGTTTGTTGTGATATAAGGGAATATTAGTTTGTGACTTAGCACAGCTCCTTCTGCGTGTGGCTCAGTCAAAGGAAGGCTTCCTTTTCACTCCCTTGGTTCATTTGCTTTATATGGACCATAGTGGTGGTAGTTTTACTTTTGAGTCTCAAATTAGATAGTGTTCATGTAACATGCATAGCAAGTACATCTCTGAAACGGGCTGCACTAATTGGTGAAATCAGTTAAATCTATTTGGCCATCAATTTGCAGCTCCAGTGCAATTTTTCATATAGATAGAGGACTTTTTTTTTAATAGATGTCATGGATGTGGCATGGTCTCCTCATGATGCCTGGCTGGCCTCCTGCAGTGTGGATAACACCGTTGTCATCTGGAATGCTGTCAAATTCCCAGGTGGGAACTTTTTTAATTCAGATATGTATATACAAATATAATTATCAGTGACAAAAACTAACTGCTTTTTGTGTCAGTGTCTTTCATTGACTATGAACAGATAGGGTGTATTTTAGAGCAGGCATCCTGCCCTTACTATAGTGACTAATACCTTGGAATCTGCTCAGCTGTTGAAAATCAGAAGTGGATCACACCACCACTATAAAGAGCAGTTATGTTCAGATTGTGCTGTTGATTTTACATAAACATCACCGTTACTAGTATTTTCCCTTTTGGCTTGTTTTTAAAACATATATATATATCTTTCAAATCCTGAAGATGTTCTAAGAATTCCTTCTTTTCCTATTTTCTGCTTTTGTGCCTGTTCCACATAGCAGCTACCATCTTTGGAAGCCCATCAAAGCCTCACTTTTAAATGGCTAGAAGAGTTGACCTGAGGTGATACCCTCCCAAGCTAAAAATGCTGTTATACAGTGCTCCCAGCCTCCCCTTAAACAATCTGAGAGGCAAGAGATCAGGAGTGGCAGTTGAACACTGTCCAACAGGGTGGTATAGATATCATTGTCCCTAGGTTAGTGGGCCTGTCAGGCTTAAACAGTATTTAATATGTAACCTGGACATAGATCATGTACACAAATGCACCACGTTGAAGCTGTTGTGATGGTTAGTGAGAACAGAGGGAGGAATAAGTGCATATTTTAACTAGGTTCCAATTAAACTGCTGTTTACTTTCCAGTGCTTGACAAAAGTTTCATAATAAACTGGTCTTTGCTGGTCTGGATCTCTTGCACAATGACTTGCATTCATTATGCTGTCAGAATACCCTTTTTGTTTCTTGCTTCATTTGTACAAGAAGCTTAATTTGAACATAGGTTGAGCTTGATTGGTACATTGGTGTTTGACCATCCAACAAAAATGTCAGGCTGCATTTAATATGGTGCTTCAGAAGGACCCTAGAAATCTCCACTAGACTTTTTGTCTATAATTAAATAACCTTTTTAAGGGAATGGTAGCATCCAAGTGTTATCTCTTAACTTTTTGCTGTACGCAGAAATTCTTGCCACTCTGAAGGGACACTCTGGCTTGGTGAAGGGATTGACCTGGGATCCTGTTGGGAAATATATAGCCTCTCAGGCTGATGATCGAAGCTTGAAGGTGTGGCGGACCATGGACTGGCAGTTAGAAACCAGCATCACAAAACCATTTGATGAGGTATCTGTCGTGTGTTAAGGAGCACGTAGTGAACAAATTAAAAAACAGTTATAATACTTCTGCTCTTCAAAGCCCTGTACAAATATTAGCTAATGAAACAGGACTGAAATGCTTACAGTGTGGTTTGTGCCTACTCTTATCCCACCTGGAGTTCCCAACTGTACAAGCAGAGCTGGCACTAGGCCTAAGAAGACTAAGCAATTGCTTAGGACCCTGAGCAGCTCAAGGGGCCCCCCTATTTGTTTTTTATTTTGTGGTGTGTATATGCGTGTGTGTGCGTGCATGCAAAAATATTCCTGCATATGGCCCCCAATGGGCTAGTACCACCTATGTGTACAAGTTAGCTCTCTGCTTCTCCTGTGACTTTCTGCCCAAAAAGGGGGTTTCAACTATTTGTGAACATGAAATAACTGAGTTCAGACCATATCAACAAACCTTTGTGAATAGTGTGTCTTAACCCAAATGATTGCTTCTGCCCTCCCATATCCCTGTAAAGAGGCACATTATGCCACAGCTGCAAGGGCTGGATAGAGCTGCCTGTGGAGCATATCAATCCTGCTCCCCTGTTTGCAGCAGGTATCTTCCCTCTGGCAGGATACCTTCCCTCTGCCCATATAGGAGTAGATAAATAAACAAACAAAACTTAGTCTTTGTGTTTGTTAAAGTCCTAGCTTTGAAGAGCAATATTTGCACCTTACCAGCACTAAGCGTTTTATAATATGATTGCCAAGGGCATTGTGTTGTGGCTTGGTGTGTTGTTTTAGGGGTTGGAGGGTGGGAAGTGTCTCCAGGCAATTGAGATAAAGCCAACAATAGGTGGGGGTGCTGTTTCCCAGTTTTTCATTGCACTGATGCCTTTGTAGTTTTAATTTTAATAGGGTTCACATGCAAAATACTGTAGTCTTAGCTTTATCAAATATTTTTGAAGATTAATCACAGTCAGTGATCTGCCAGGTGCTAATAGCTTTATGAATTGCAGACCTAGTAAGTTTGTCTATCATCCTCTGAGCAGGATGCAAATGTAGTACAGTGACTTTGACTAGACTTGCATATCTGCTGTAAAAACATGAAGGCAAGTACCAAAATCTGTTTTGTTTGCCTGGTTACTTTACTTTGGCTAGGAAGGCAATCAGACCTCTCCGGGTCTGGGGCTAATGAGTAGATTGTTTTGCAGTAAGTTTGTAGTGATGTGGCTAGCAATGTTCTTCATAGTCACTCATTTGCATTCAGCCATTTAGAGTCTGTGAGGTAGTGGGTTGGCAAACTTGGGTCTCATAATTTGCAACTGATGTGTTGCAGCCATGTCACTAACCAGGATGATGAATATTTGGTGTACAGGTTTCAGAGTAACAGCCGTGTTAGTCTGTATTCGCAAAAAGAAAAGGAGTACTTGTGGCACCTTAGAGACTAACCAATTTATTAGAGCATAAGCTTTCGTGAGCTACAACAACTCTGACATCATAATCAAAAAGGCTGACAAAGGAGGTGCTGTTGTCATCATGAATAGGTCGGAATATGAACAAGAGGCTGCTCGGCAGCTCTCCAACACGAGTTTCTACAAGCCATTACCCTCTGATCCCACTGAGAGTTACCAAAAGCAACTACAGCATTTGCTCAAGAAACTTCCTGAAAAAGCACAAGATCAAATCCGCACAGACACACCCCTGGAACCCTGACCTGGGATATTCTATCTACTACCCAAGATCCATAAACCTGGAAATCCTGGGCACCCCATCATCTCAGGCATTGGCACCCTGACAGCAAGATTGTCTGGCTATGTAGACTCCCTCCTCAGGCCCTACGCTACCAGCACTCCCAGCTACCTTCGAGACACCACTGACTTCCTGAGGAAACTTCAATCCATCGGTGATCTTCCTGATAACACCATCCTGGCCACTATGGATATAGAAGCCCTCTACACCAACATTCCACACAAAGATGGACTACAAGCCGTCAAGAACACTATCCCCGATAATGTCACGGCTAACCTGGTGGCTGAACTTTGTGACTTTGTCCTTACCCATAACTACTTCACATTTGGGGACAATGTATACCTTCAGATCAGCGGCACTGCTATGGGTACCCGCATGGCCCCACAGTATGCCAACATTTTTATGGCTGATTTAGAACAACGCTTCCTCAGCTCTCGTCCCCTAAAGCCCCTACTCTACTTGCGCTATATTGATGACATCTTCATCATCTGGACCCATGGAAAAGAAGCCCTTGAGGAATTCCACCATGATTTCAACAGTTTCCATCCCACCACCAACCTCAGCCTGGTCCAGTCCACACAAGAGATCCACTTCCTGGACACTACAGTGCTAATAAACAATGGTCACATAAACACCACCCTATACCGGAAACCTACTGACCGCTATTCCTACCTGCATGCCTCCAGCTTTCACCCTGACCACACCACACGATCCATCGTCTACAGCCAAGCTCTGCGATACAACCGCATTTGCTCCAACCCCTCAGACAGAGACAAACACCTACAAGATCTCTGTCAAGCTTTCTTACAACTACAATACCCACCTGCAGAAGTAAAGAAACAGATTGATAGAGCCAGAAGAGTTTCCAGAAGTTACCTACTACAGGACAGGCCTAACAAAGAAAATAACAGAACGCCACTAGCCGTCACCTTCAGCCCCCAACTAAAACCCCTCCAACGCATTATTAAGGATCTACAACCTATCCTAAAGGATGACCCAACACTCTCACAAATCTTGGGAGACAGGCCAGTCCTTGCCTACAGACAGCCCCGCAACCTGAAGCAAATACTCACCAACAACCACATACCACACAACAGAACCACTAACCCAGGAACTTATCCTTGCAACAAAGCCCGTTGCCAATTGTGCCCACATATCTATTCAGGGGACACCATCACAGGGCCTAATAACATCAGCCACACTATCAGAGGCTCATTCACCTGCACATCCACCAATGTGATATATGCCATCATGTGCCAGCAATGCCCCTCTGCCATGTACATTGGTCAAACTGGACAGTCTCTACGTAAAAGAATAAATGGACACAAATCAGATGTCAAGAATTATAACATTCATAAACCAGTCGGAGAACACTTCAATCTCTCTGGTCACGCAATCACAGACATGAAGGTCGCTATCTTAAAACAAAAAAACTTCAAATCCAGACTCCAGCGAGAAACTGCTGAATTGGAATTCATTTGCAAATTGGATACTATTAATTTAGGCTTAAATAGAGACTTGGAGTGGCTAAGTCATTATGCAAGGTAGCCTGTTTCCTCTTGTTTTTTCCTACCCCACCCCCCCCAGATGTTCTGGTTTAACTTGGATTTTAACTTGAAGAGTGGTCAGTTTGGATGAGCTATTACCAGCAGGAGAGTGAGTTTGTGTGTGTATGGGGGTGGGGAGGATGTGAGAAAACCTGGATTTGTGCAGGAAATAGCCCAACTTGATTGTCATGCACATTGTGTAAAGAGTTGTCACTTTGGATGGGCTATCACCAGCAGGAGAGTGAATTTGTGTGGGGGGGGTGGAGGGTGAGAAAACCTGGATTTGTGCTGGAAATGGCCCACCTGATGATCACTTTAGATAAGCTATTACCAGCAGGACAGTGGGGTGGGAGGAGGTATTGGTTCATATTCTCTGTGTATATATAAAGTCTGCTGCAGTTTCCACGATATGCATCTGATGAAGTGAGCTGTAGCTCACGAAAGCTTATGCTCTAATAAATTGGTTAGTCTCTAAGGTGCCACAAGTACTCCTTTTCATTTGGTGTACAGTATTTTATAGAATTCTGCATTCTTGCAGAATATAAAGAATGGTATTTTCAGGTGTTCTTTCCATGTAAAAAATTGTCCTGGAGAGCCTCTTTTCAATATCAGTCATTCTCCTTTTTTGCATCTTTTCTGACAATAACCAGATACTCTTATTCACTTTCTAGCTCCTAGGTTACAGCTTCAGAACTTAGATTGGACCAACAATGTAGATAGGGATGAAGCTCTGAGAATTTAGTGTACTGAAATGTTACTGCTGAAATTGTGTTATACTCCTGAAAGAAACAAGAAATCACTCGTACAGTTTGTAAAATCTAACTTTCCTTTTTCTGCACCCTCAAAAGTTGTCATAAATGCCTCTGATCAATGAATCTAGACCCCTTTAAAGGCCTAATGTGTTTTTTTTCTTCTCAGTGTGGAGGGACAACACATGTTCTGCGTCTCAGCTGGTCGCCTGATGGACACTATCTGGTTTCTGCTCATGCCATGAATAATTCTGGACCTACTGCTCAGATCATTGAGAGAGATGGATGGAAAACCAACATGGATTTTGTAGGGCACCGCAAGGCAGTGACAGTCGTGGTGAGTAAATTTAAAGGGTAACATCTCCTTAAAGTATAGCTTTGAGAAAATATGCTCTCTTGATATTTTATGTGCAACAGAGGGAAACAGCTGATATAGGTAGATGTAAATATGATAAAAGTTATTAATTGATACATGGATGTTTAAAAATCTGTCAGTTGAAGGTAAGTGTAGACTTTCACCTGTACAATTTTTTTATTTCATGGATTTGGAAGCAGGTCTGCTGACAGCAATTCTGGGCCCCAGGGCAGAACAGTCAATGGGCCCCCTAGAAAGGGATAGCATGGAGCAGGACCACATGCAGCGGCTGATGCACGCACAAGCCGCACGGATGCGGTCCACCTGACATTTGGGCAGTGCTGCGCCTGCGCTGGCTGGTGCCCAGTGAGCTGCCAGCTGTGCTCCTGGGCGCACTTTTCTGGCCAGGGCCGGATCAACCTTTTGTGGGCCTGGCACCAAACATATTTGTGAATTTGTGCTTCCCCTTGTTCATATCGGCTACTGAATTGTGACTCAATCACTATTTGGTCTCTTCCTCCCCTCCCTCTTGCTCCCTAGGGGAAGTAAGCTGCACAAGCACTTTTTCTGGTACAACTTACTTTCCCCAAACCTGCTGTCTTCCCTGTACCCCCCTTCCTCTCTCTCCATGTGCAGAATTGTAAGGTGATGCCTTTCTCATCTCTTACTTCTCACTGTGGGCACAATGTAGGCAGCTCACAACTGAGCTCTTAGAAAAGGGCTGCCCACATAAAGAAGTGGAACTTCTACACTCCCCACGTATCCTTTGCTGACTTCAGGTACAGCCTCGGACCCAATTCTATTAACATTTATTCTTATTAGTACAGTTGCTAGAAAGCAGAAACAGGAGAGAACTGACAATTGCCATCTCTTCCTCATCACCTCTCTTCTAGTTTCATATTTAACACCTTCCTCCCCCACCCAAAGAAAAGGCAGAGAGGCTAGAACTAATCCGTTTCCCTCATGCCTGCATTCTTTACTCAGGGCCAAATCTCCTTTGAAGTCAGTGGGACTTGTCATGGAACCTGTTTCTTCCTGTAGCTTCTGCCGGAGCTCTGGGGCTTCCCCATCCAGCGTGGCTTCTACTGGGGCTCAGGGCTTCCCTCCACCCCTCCCCACAGCATCTGCCTGGGCCAGGTCTTTCTCCCACCTGCCCATCCATCTGCCCGGCGTGGCTTCTGTCAGGGCGCCCAGGTGAGCTCGGGGCTTCTTCCGCCCCGTGGCTTGGGCTGTCTGCCTGCTGGAGTGCCCATTTTTTGGGGGGCCCCAAATTGGCTGGGAGCACCCTGGGCATGGGCGCTGTTGGCCCGTGCATTAATCTGCACGGCTCCTAGTCCCTCTCAGCACCCACTGCCCGATGCCAGCCCCTACCTTGTTGATCTCCCAGGGTGTGGAGAGAAGCCCTCTTGCCCCTCAGTTGGCCAGTGGGTGGGCTGAGAGCAGAAAGCGGTGGGGGAGGGGACAGGCAGGGCTTCTTCTCCCCCCCCCTTTACCCTTCCCTCCTCCTTTTTTTTTAAATTTCCTGGCCGCGCTGCAGTGGTGGTGACTGGCGACTCCCAGGCCCTTTAAAATCACCTGGGCCCCTGGGCAATTGCCCCCTTTGTCCCCCCACCCTCACCCCCCTCCAGCGTTTCTCAAATGAGACCACAGTGGCTGCATGCAGCCACCAGGAGCTTTTCTTGCGGCCACAGCCTCCTGGGCAGTGACATGAGGGGTGGTGGGAGGGAGCAGTGGACCCTCCCCTAGGGCCACCATCAGGGGTTGGACCCTGACCCCTTGTGAAGCCATGAACACCGGAGGAGCAGGCAGCCAGTGAGTTCCCACCTACCCAGGGGCAGTGAGGCTCCAGCTTCTGGCTTTAGCCATGGGGTGGCAGGCTTCAGTCAAGGGGCTTTGCGCTCCACCCCTGGACCCCAGCCATGTGGCAGCAGGTGCTGGCCCTTGGCTCACCCCCACCCTCAGATTGCCCCTGGCCCCCGCTGTCTGCCTATCCACCTCCCCATCGAGGGCTTAATTTGTCCCCTGGCTTGCCAGGGTTGAGTAAGTCTGCTGTGAAAATTAATATTTGTATGTTTGTTAATAACACTTTTCACAGCCTCACAGCTAGCTGGTAAGTCTCCTGTGAAAAGTGATATTAACAAATATTACTTTTCACAGCAGCAGACTTACTAACTAGCAAGTCTTTTTTCAAAAAGCAACCAAAAAAGCAATCAAAAAAGCAAAAGAAACAACAAAAAAAGACAAGAATGCGCAAAGCACCTTATTTGTGTTTCTATTCTGTTTAGATCCAGTAAAGAATAGAGACAACTCTACGTTATATTTATTATTGAGTCTGCAAAAAGAATCTCTGCATAAATAACTTACGATGAGTTGGACATGTATATTTGCATGTTTATTTGTTTTTCCTAAAGTTAATTAAGTATTTTAGGAAAAATTGTCACCGAAAAATTGTTGTGAGAACCCCTACGCTAGGTCACTAGTTCAAATCCAGCCCACTTCGGGAGTGGCCAAAAGTTTACCTTCCGAAGCCTCTTCAGTGGCTTCTTTGAAATCAGTCTGGTTCCAAACAGGCTGATGTTCACATCACAAAACCAATACAGTGTGGTATTCCTGTTGGTGCATTTGTCAGAGATGTCAAAGACTGAGTTGACTATGGAGACAAAAACACTCTGACCCATAGAAGGTGTCCTTCTAGCTCAAGGCTGAGACACATTGGGTAGGCAGTATGAGGAAACCAACATTGCTTTTGTCTGTGCTGAACGTGTGATGCGGGCTAGAGAGGTTAGCCTGACATCATTTGTGAGCATTAAATTAACTTAAAAAACTCCAAATACCTCCTAAAAATAATTCATTGATTGTAATATGTTTGGCTTGTTTTTTTTCTGCCTTTCAGAAATTCAATCCAAAAATCTTTAAAAAGAAACAAAAGAATGGGAGCTCCACCAAGCCAAGCTGTCCCTATTGCTGCTGTGCTGTCGGCAGTAAGGATCGGTCCCTCTCTGTTTGGGTGAGTTTCCTTTGTTGCTTTCATTGGCTGACGTGATCACTTGGACAACTAAAGGACTTAGCACAGAGATCAGGGTGTACAGAATTAGGATCTTACATTTAGATAGAGTTTTTATTGGCCACTCTGCCTGTTGTCAGGGGATTGTAGGAAAACACTGCATTGGAATAAGTTTGTTTTCATTATCCTGAATTGTTTTAGAAATAAGCACTGAAACATTTTTAAAAATTATAGGAAGAGTTGATTATATCCTTAGCCACAATTTCTAGTATATTCAGGTAAATCTCCCATTGATTTTTGTAATTTACATTTTGATTTATTCTCGATCAAGTTTTGGGGACTGAGGTCTCTGCTGATGTTTGGCCCAGAACAAGGTAGGCAGTACAGAGACCCAGAAGAAACTAGGTTGTGGATAAAAGAAAAGGAGTACTTGTGGCACCTTAGAGACTAACAAATCTATGCTATCTCTCCCTCTGTGAAACTAACTCGGGAAGCAAAGGGCCTAGGGAATCCAGTTCCAAGGGCTAATGGTACATGAGGGACTAAGAGAGTCAGTGATAGAATATGCTGCTGTTGTCAGAGAAGAGGAGCTGGTGCCCAAATTGAGACCCACTGAGCCTGATTTGCAGAAGTTCTGAGCACTTGACAGCTGCAACTGAAGTCAATGGGAGCTGTGCTTTGAACATATAGAGTGCTGTAATAATGCCCCTCATCTGTAAAATTGAAAATATGAATACCAGCTCACCCTAGGGATGTATCCTGAAGATAAATCTGCTAATGATTGTGAACTACTCAGATGCTATGGTGATAAGTGCCATAAAAATGAGGAAATTAATAATAATAATAATTTTGTCTTCAGAACAGGGTTTGAGTAGTAAGCAGTAAATAAGCATGGGGCCTCATATTGAATGATGAGGTTAAAAAGGAGTATTGAATAGCCTTCCTCCTATCCCATATTCAGCATACCCTACCATGGAATCTGGCTTCCCCTGAGCTTGCTCTGCAGAATGCAAGGAACATAGTTAGCTGCTGCATTGACTGATCCCCTGCCTGCTTTGTACTGGCCTCAGTCCCCAGCTTCTGCTTTCAGCCAGGAAATAGAGGCAGGGTAGAAAGAACTTTTAAAAAAAAAAAAAAAGAAAAAAGAAAAAAAAATCCAAGTCTTCGAACATCTGGTTTGACTTTTATTGTAAAGTCTAAAGTAAAATTATATTTTCAAATTGTGGCTGAGGATAAAAATGGTTATTCCTCCACTTTAATGTAAGATTGACTGGTTTGGAAGCTGTAATAAGGCAGCGAATTGGCTTAAACAAAAGTGTATGGGTTCATAATGAGGGACATATGCCAGAACATGCCAGTTGCTACCTGTAATTCCCTGTTTCCTTTCTAAGCAGCCTAAGTGTGATATTTATCCATCAATCACTTAAGTGTATAACACTGAATCTTTCTGGCAAAAATATCAAATAACCGGTGTTTTGTTAATCAAAGTGTCACTTAAGTATGTCCCATTATAGCTCCTAATGGGCCTTGCAGAGATTGGGATCTCGTGCTAGGCACAGCAAAGACACATAGTAAGAGAGAGTGCTTGCCCTGAAGACCTTACAGTCTGAATAGACAAGACCAATAGATGGTGGAAGGGGAAACAGAAACAAAGAGGTGAAATAACTCGCTTGGGGGTCACACAGCAGGTCTGTGGTAGATCCAAAATTAGAACCCAGCTCTACTGAATCCCAGGTAACCTCATTATTCACTAAACCATACTACCTTCTCCTACTTCAGCTTCTGTTAGAGCCAGGTATCTGGGATGCTAAGTATACTGGCTGAGAATTAGAGGTACTGCACCTCTTTGTTTTGGAACAAGTTATGGGAAATTCTTTTGCTTATTCAGTTCTTTATTGTCGTATCAAGTTGATCCATAAATACAGGGTTGGCTGCCCTTCTTTAGGAACAATTGGTAGTTTCCCTTTGTTGTTGACTGGCTTTCCTTACTTACACATTGATAGTCTGAAAGTGAGCGCATTACCCTGATCTATGTTCTGCCTTTCTCTTATGTTACCAATGAGCAACCTCCTTATCTTAGTTAAGGTTGGAACAGAAGCCTCTCCAGGGTCTGGAATTACTTTGAATTGGTAGAGAGCTCTATATCTGCAACAGAGAGAGGGCTACTTTGGTCAGAAGAGTCAATCTGTTTCAAAAAGTGGGGCTTGAATGTCATACAAACTTTTGAGGGAATGGGTTGTGCTTTATAGAGAAATGACTAACTCCAGGTACGCTCCAGATCTTACATCATCAGCCATACAGATAGCATTCCTGCAGGAGGTAAGATTTGGTAAATGCTATTAGATTCTGGAAGAGGATGGGATTATGTGGTTGTGTATAATATTTCTAAATTTCTGTCTCCTGTATTTTTCCATTTTAAGCTCACATGTCTGAAACGACCTTTAGTTGTCATACATGAGCTATTTGACAAGTCTATCATGGACATCTCATGGTAAGATGGCTTTCTCTTTTGTATAAAAGCTAAAACAAAATATTGTCTACTTCTGTACTTATCTGTTCAGTGGAAGTTTTTATTCTAGTACATTGTAACACTGCTCACATTTTGAGCATAATTTGAGCACCACATCAGTGTGACCTGGAGTTTTTGAAGTTGCAGCAATATCTTTGATAACTCCATTAGTTTTGACTCAACTCTATTATTCCGTGTACCAAATAGGCCCTTAGTGTCTCTAGATGAGATGAAAATGTACTACAGAACAGGGAAACTATTTAAATTTGAAATTTTATGTGTTTGGAGTGTATGTGTATCTCCTTGCAGGGGAAGAATAGTGTCTTTGTAACTAAAGGATATAAAATATAATAATAATACAGTGTTATGATGTACAAAGACATTTGTAGAATAAGTTCAGCTTGTTAGAATTTCCTCTTTTGAGCAAGCTGCTACTATTTTGTAAAACTTAATGGGCCTGAAGGATTTTACACATATGTAACTTATATACAGTTATTCATTTACACTGATGCAAGCGAGAAGACTCTAGTATGTCATCTCAATGCCTCTTCTCCCCTCCCAAAAAATCCACAATGGCTCCCATCTCCAAAATGGTTCCCTTTTTTTTTTAACTTGAAGTTCTTTAAGTGTCCATATTTGCTTATCTATCTGACCCTCCTGGTAGTTTTTCATTCAGAAAATTCGACATAGCTGCTCTATTCTTTAATAAATAATTTAGTTATATCAAAAGTGTTGCAGTGCTATGTAAGAAGGTATGCATTCCTTTGTGGCCGAGTGTAGCAGAAGGGTCAAGTTAAGAGAGTTTCAAATCACAAGGCAAGTATCAAACAGAAAACAATGAAATTATAAAGTACTATAACACCGCCCACCAATCACAGCATAGAACATAGCAACCTTCCAAGCAGGTGTGTTTTTCCCGAGGGCATGTAGTCTAGTGTGGGTTTTGTCCAGAGTTCTATATTGTGTGGGACATCATGCTTTTCAGCTATCTTCCAGCCCAGGTCCCACTTCCCTGTCCTGCTGCAAGAAGCCTTAGGGTTGCCAGGCATCCAGTTTTTGACTGGAACACCCGGTTGAAAAGGGACCCTGAAGGCTCTGGTCAGCGGGGCTAAGGCAGGCTCCTTGACTCTGTGCAGCTCCCAGAAGTGGCAACATGTCCCTGTGGCCCCTAGGCACTGGGGCCAGGGAGGCTCTGTGTGCTGGCCCCGCCCTGAGCGCCGGCTCTGCAGCTCCCATTGGCCGAGATCAGCAGCCAATGGGAGCTGTGGGGGCAGTGCCTGCGAGTGTGGGCACCTTGCAGAGCTGCCTGGCCGCACCTCCGCCTAGGGGCCGGACATGCTGGGCATGTCCGGGAGCAGGGCGGAGCCAGGGCAGGCAGGGAGCCTGCCTTAGCCCCGCTGCACTGCAGACCGGCAGCCACCTGAGGTAAGTGCCGCCCGGCCGGAGCCCACACCCCAACCCCTTGCCCCAGCTCTGAGTCCCCTCCTGCCCCCAAACTCCCTGCTAGAGCCCACACTCCAACCCCTTGCCCCAGCCCTAAGCCCCCTCCTGCCCCCGAGAGCCTGCACCCCCAGCCAGAGCCCTCACCCCCTCCCACACCCCAACCTCCTGCCCCAGCCCAGTGAAAGTGAGTGAAGCTGGGGGAGAGCGAGCAATGGAGGGAGGGGGACAGCGGTGAGTGGGGGTGGAGCATCAGAGAAGAGGCGGGGCCTCGGGGAGGGGCACAAGGCAGGGGTGTTTGGTTTTGTGCAGTTAGAAAGTTGGCAATTCTAAAAATCCTGCTGTGACCATTTCATGAGCACTGACTCCTCCCTTACTCCAGCGGAGGGGGGGTTGGATAGGGCGTGGAGTCCTGGGGGGGCAGTTAGGGACAGGGGTCCTAGGAAGGGGCGGTCAGGGGACAAGGAGTGGGGCGGGGGGGTGGATGGATCAGGGGTCCTGGGGGGCCTGTCAGGGGGAGGGGGTGTGGATAGGGGGCGGGCAGTTAGGTGGTTGGAAAGGGGGTGGGTCCCGGTGGGGGCGGTTAAGGGTGGGGGTCCCAGGAGGGGGCTGTCGGGGGACAAGGAGCAGGGGGGCGTTGGATGGGTCGGAGGTTCTGAGGGGGGGCGGGAAGTGGGAGGGGGCAGATAGGGGGCGGGGGCCAGGCTGTTTCCGGAGGCACAGCCTTCCCTACCCGGCCCTCCATACCGTTTTGCAACCCCGATGTGGCCCTTGGGCCAAAACGTTTGCCCACCCCTGCTCTGTGGTGACAAAGCACACGCACACGCGTGTGCACACACACACACACACTGCTGCCCGATGTTAGGTCTTGGGAATGACCTGCGTTCAGCAGCGCCATTATGTCTTCTGACAACCTTGCCGCCCTGCCGTCATTCATCCCGTCCACCGTGGGCTGCTGTGGTGTGACAGCTGGGGTAGGGAGACACGCTCGCAATTCTCCACTGTTAGTCGTGAGCCAGCCTCTAGCTGTCTGTTGGAGAGAGGCCAAGATGGCAGCAGCCACCAGCGGCCCCAGCCCTCGCTGCGGCAGGCAGTAAGAGGTGTGTGGTGGTGGTGAGGAAAAGGGGCAGGGGCAGAATGGAGGAGGCTGTCCCAGGTTCCTTCACGCAGGCTCCCTCCACCACTGGACAGCATCACAAGTCCCTAGGCTGCTGCTGACTGCAACCCAGCCCACCCCCCCCCCTCTTCTCCAGCTTCTTCAACACCTTCCCCCCACAGCCCTAACTCTCTTCTCTCCATAACAAACTCTCTTCCTGCCTCTGGCTCCCTCCCTGGCGGCTACTAGCTATCCTCACTCATCTTTGTCTTCCCCTGCTGATGCCCAGGCAGCATGAAGGAAAAGGAAGAAGTAGCTTGACTCTAAAGCAAAGGGGTGAGGAACAGATGGGCACAGGGATAGACTGGAGGCAGCAGGCTACAGTTATAGGAGAAGGGGGGGAATGGGACTGGCTACAGGGGGCAGTAGCAGAGGGAGATAGAAACATTGGGGGCAGGGAAGGGCCATGCTTGCGGGGGGATGGTGAAGAACAGGAGCAGCAGGGTCTGTAACCATGAGAGGGCACTCCCCTCAGAACCTAGAATTGAACCCAGAGGAGTGCTGAGATACAGAAATCCTGCTGTCAGCAGTATCTGTGAAACCCACTGGCAAAATGTATATCATTCTTCTCTAGTGCCTGGCCCCTACAGAGGATAAAAGATTCTGCTACTATCAACTACTTCATTAGCTCAGGTGGTCAAGGTCTGTGCTGTAAACCTGGAGGTTCAACCCTGCTGCTGACCAGTGTGGGGATCATTATGTTTCCACATGATGGAATTTGTTTTTATTTTCAGTTTTGTTTTTTTAAACCTAGAAAATTACATTTTAAAAACTACATTAAAAGAATGTTAAGGTTGCAACGTCAAGAGATACCAGAATTGAAGTTGCAAATACAACCTTAATTCAGCCTTCTTGTGTGTTATGATGCAGTCTTTAATTACATGATCCCCTACTATATTTTCCACAGGACCCCTGCCTCATTCAGTTCATAGGATGGGTGGTGCTCTGGGCATGTATCAGGGTTGTATAGTGAATGAGGTGGTTGTCTTTAGAACCTTCGTCTCATTTATTGCAGAAGTTGGAAGGTGTGTGGTGAATGAGGCAAGAGAAAGGTTGGTCGCATGGTTAAAGCCCTAGACAACTGGATTCTATCCCTGCCTCTGCCACAGTATTCCTATGTGATGCTGGACAAGTCACTTAAACTAAAACTTTCACAGATGGCCAGTATGTATTTCCCAGTTTTCGGGTGCCCAAATTGAGGCACACTGAGCCTGATTTGCAGAAGTTTTGAGCACTTACAGCTGCACCTGAAGTCACTGGGAGCTGTGCTTTGAACATATAAAGTGCTATAATAATGCCCCCCATCTGTAAAATTGAAAATATTAATACCAGCTCACCCTAGGGTGGTATCCTGAGGATAAATCCGCTAATGATTGTGGACTACTCAGATGCTATGGTGATGAGTGCCATAAAAATGAGGAAATTAATAATAATAGTAATAATAATTTTGTCTTCAGAGCAGGGTTTGAATAGTAAGCGGTAATAATAAAATAAGCATGGGGCCACATATTGAATGTTGAGGATAAAAAGGAGTACTGAATAGCTACCCATTCAGTGAGCGCTGTCCAATCTATGCACTGAATGAGGCAGGAGGTCCTCTGGGGAAAAAATAGTATGTGAACATGTAATTGAAGACTATCGTAATGCATATGAACGAGAGGGCCGAATTAAGGTTGGACAGGCCACCTTAATTCTATCATAGTTACTTCTGAGTGCTTGACTTTGCAACCTTAATGTTCTTTTAAGATAGTTTTTAATGCAATATATTTTATACCTTGCAGTTCTATTGAGCCTTTCATTTGAGGATATCTAACATTCATTAAGTTTCCCACCACCCCTGTAAAGTAGGTAATAAGTAGTATTCCCATAATAGAGGGTATAGAGGACCACTGGGAATTGTGCACCCATACTGATATACCTATAATAAACCTGAAAGCTGTTTACTAAGGCAGCAGAATATGTACAGTTTGGTCAGGTGTCTGTATGCCTTCTCCGTGGATCTTACTGTCAAATTGAATAATATTTCCTATAGAGATTTCTATCAAAAGACTTCAAAACATTTTACTTACATTAATGAATTAAGTGGTGCACTAAGTAGTATAATTGCATAAAGGAGTGCCTTGATTTTCGTGCTGCTGTATATAGCAGCTTTGTGTAGTTTCGTTACCTATTCAAAGAAAAGGCTGCCTCATCTGCAAGTTACACCTTTTTCAGTGTTATAAAGTCTTTAGAAGCAATATCCAGTTAACATTTTTGAGTGTATGGGTAAATGTTCTTGTGGGATATTTGAGAGAGACAGTAAGTGATCAGCAGAAAGCTTCTTGCTTTATATCCTGTTTAGAAAATCAAATTTGTTTGGCTAAAATCTTAGTAATACGGAACCATTCCCAGAAGTGCAGTTTCAGTCTTGTACCCGGGTCTAAAATCATACTGACTTGGATCAAGGAAATCTGAAATGTACATACTGCCAGAACTGTCTGAGCTTTCTTTATTTTAGAGTTGTAAATTTGTACCTATCACTCTTCTGTCTGAGCACCATTACATTTTCCATAATCTTTTCCAAAAAGGGAGATAAGACATTGGTCTATATTACTTATTATTTTATTGTGGAAGCATTTAAGAGCCCAAGTTTGCTAGGTTCTGTACAAACACAGAACAAAAAGTGACATTGTCAATGTCCAGTGATGGATCCTTGCATATGGTTTTACTGGTGCCTTCCTGATGTTCATCTGGCATTGTACCCTCAGACAGAGGCACTGACTATCTTCATCATCAGTGGATATCTACACTATCCCAATGTTTTTGTCTGAATCCAAGAATTTTTTATCTGTCCAGCAAGCAGAAAACTTGTTAGGAGAAACTTGACTCACTTTCCAGTTGGGAGTTTGGGTTATCTAAGTTACCTACTATCTGGGACAATATGACTGGGTGTGGCACTGCAGATCTTATGGTAAAGACAAAGAAACTTTTCTTTGTCTCTCATGCAGCCATGATACATGGTTTTAAAAAATTGTTTGCAATTGGGCTGACTCAGCAGGACTTCTGCCATCAATGCTCTGCTGTCTTCATTTAATCTGTGGCACATCATCTGTAAGTTTCTGTTACCTGTTAGGGGGAAAACTGAATTTAGAAGCTACTGGATCAGTGGTCAAGGCCTCTTCTAGGAAAAAAAACCCCAAGTCTCTAAATAATGGGCCACATTTGGAAGGTTATTGCCTTATAAGGGCCACAAGGGCTTTTTAAAAAAAAAAAAATTTTACAGACACTGTTGAGGCCCCCAGAAAAATGCTGGTATAGTGCAGATGCTGTGTACCAGAGTAGTGAGGCCTCTGTGTGCAGTATACTAAAGAGAAAAACAAAAATCTCTGGCCTAAACCAGAGACTATTGCGCTAGTTCCAGGCTCCATCTGGCTTCTATTATTGCTGACACCACAGAGGGATGGAATCGCAATGGAGCAGAGAGGGCTGGTCATCATTCAGCTTGTATATCTTCTCCCCCACACTCTCTGTATGTCTTTTCTATGTAGATTGTAAGCTCTTTGGGGCAGTGACTGTCTACCACTCTGTTTGCCTTACATAGTGGCCCCCATTCTTGATTGAATCCTACACATTACTGTAGTACTGTGATTCTCAGTGCCTAAAAAGAGAAGCTTTTTAGTTGCTTATGTGCTGAATGCTGCCCTTAGCCCAATTAGTGGGCATATTTAGCACATACTTTCTGAAGCAAATAGATTTGTATTCTTGCTTTTTGGTTCACCTTTAGTACTTAACATTTTAAATTCTTCCAGTTTTATCCCTAGTCTTGGTTTTTCACAGTCCTGGTCATTAATGTGGGTGAGCACCATGTTCAAAAACACATGCATGTATGTAGTCACTGGTTATCAAACATAGTCCCTTGGCTATCCCATATTGCCCCACTTCTGTGATCACTTCAGTAGTTTCTGGTGTAATAAATTTTATGCTAACCATTTATTTTTACAGTAAAACATCTATGGATTGCATAAATGCAGCAAAGAAAACTTTTTAAAACTCATGGATTCAAAACAAAGATCTTTACTGTCTTTCAGGACCTTAAATGGACTTGGGATCTTGGTGTGTTCCATGGACGGATCAGTGGCCTTTTTGGACTTTTCCCAGGATGAACTTGGAGATCCACTTAGTGAGGAGGAGAAGGTACTATGAGCTCTCAGGACAAATGTGATCATCCATTCTTTTTCATTACAATAATATTCTCAAAAGTGTTCATAGAAGCTTGTAGTTGACTGATTTTCATATTATAGAAAAATGTGGTCTTGTCTGCTTTCCAAAACCAGGGAGTTTTTTTGTAAAGTCAGCCATCAAGTTCAGAAACAACTTGCGGTATTAAGTATCCTTTCCAGAGTAGAAACTGTCTTGGCAAATACCCATTTGCTTACATTGCATTATGCATTTGAAACATTTGTCTGGCCTAAGTAGTAAGGAGTGACTTCCTGATTTCAAAATTATGGTTTAAAATTACTCTTATGAGCTTGTATGTGAGTCTTTTTAACGTACTTTGCTATCAGCTGGATTTTCCCCCTTATCGCTGCTAGCAACAGAAGTTTTGCTACCCTAGTTAAGTTAGTTAATGAGTTGGATGTTATCTAAAAAATATAACGAGAGAATTTTTTTTGAATGATGTGTAAATAGTACTGAAGGCACTTGCATATTGATGCTAATAGATAATGTGTAATGTCTATATAGCACAGTCACTGATGTATTGCTAGCAGTTGTAATCAGGTTTTGTTTTTACATTTTTAACACCCATAGAGCAACATTCATCAGTCCACCTATGGTAAAAGCTTAGCAATAATGACTGAGGCTCAGTTGTCTACTACCATTATTGAGAATCCAGAGATGCTGAAGTATCAACAGAGACAGCAACAGCAGCAGATGGAGCAGAAGAATGCAGCAATACGGGAAGCAGCAGGGACTGCAACAGCAGCTCCCAAAGTGGCGAGCATGGTTAATGGTGAGAGTTTGGAGGACATTAGAAAGGTAGGCCTTTTGAATGGTGGTTTTATAGTATCCAGTACAAATTTGATAATTATCTAATTAGAGAGAGACGGTGGGTGAGGTAATATCTTTTGTTGGACCAACTTCTGTTGGTGAGAGAGACAAGCTTTTGAGCTTACACAGAGCTCTTCTTCAGGTCTGGGAAAGGTACTCAGAGTGCCACAGCTAAATATAAGGTGGAGCAGATTGTTTAGCGTATGAGGTTAATATGGTGTAAGAGACTATTCACAGTGAAATGAGCAGTTATGACCTCTGCAGTCCTAGGACAAAGGAGGGTTAGTGGTTTATAGATTGTTGTAATGAGCCATAAATCCAGTGTCTTTATTAAGGCCATGATCTTTTAGTGTCTAACAAAGTTATGAATGTAAACTCCCAGGCTCATCTTTTGAAAGTGTTGTGCAGGTTTCCTTTGCGGTTGAGTACTGAGAGGTCAGATATGAAGTGATGGTTTTGTGAAAAGTGTTCTACCTTGTATTTAGCTCTGATTTATTGTTTGTATTATGGTGGTGTCTAAGAGCACCAATCACAGATCTGGGCTCCATCGTGTTAGAGATTAAACAAACTCTTATTAAAAGACAATCCTTGCTCCATGGAGTTTATGGTCCTAAAAGCTCCATTTGTTTGTGATGACAGGAAGGCAGATCGAGTGCGTGTGTGCGCAAATATTTGGGGCCTCTTTGGTTCAGAAATACAGTTGGAAAAAAAAAATCTTCCCTACAATAAAGGATATAATTATTGATGACCATTTTTCATTTCATTGCACCTAACCAGAGTCTTGTGTCAACTGGAGACAACATTCATTTTAACATTATTTTCTCCCCTTCCCCCAACAGAATCTTTTAAAGAAACAAGTTGAAACACGGACTGCAGATGGCCGGAGGCGGATCACACCTCTCTGCATAGCTCAGCTGGACACTGGGTATACTTCGAAGTTTTACTTTTCTTATCTCCCTTGACCTTTTCATCTACTTATTCCAGTTCACACTGGCAAAATTTAGGTCCATCTTAAACCCATTGCATATTATAATACCTTATATTTAAGAACTTTTAAGATGAATTGATTTCAAAGTGCTTTAAAATGATCACTTTACCTACCATTAAAATGCAGCCACTTCTAGGGTAGAAAGTGGCAGCTGGGTTCTGTGAAAATAATACTGCAGAATAGTTTAAAGAAAGAGAAGTGAAAATCATTTCAAATTAAATACACAGACATTTAGGTGAGAAGAATGTAATAATCCCACTTGGAATTTGGCTGGTATGCGATTGCGATTTTGTTCCAGCACATTCCAAGAGCTATGGGATCTTGAATGACTGAGTGGTCCCATCCTTGGTTTCCTGTCTCATCCAAAAAATGTTTTTTCCTCTTCTAGGAATATACTGTGTATTGAATCCTTCAGTGTTTTAGATTATCTGGATTTGTGTCCTCAGAATGAGCAGCTTTAGCTATTGTTTTTGGAAGAGGGAAGGTCATGGAAAAAAGATCCCAAAATCAGAGCCACGAGTGAAAAATAAACTCCCTTTTCCAAGGACTTGTTATACTTCTGTCGTCCAAAGCAATTTCTGAAGCATGTGTCTACATCCTGTGTAATCATGCCAGTCATGATTTGAACTCGGTAGCTGGCTTTTGCTGGAAATATCCTGCATACAGTTGAGAAAATCTGCATTTATCCCAGTGTTCTCTTAATAGTAAGATTTGAGAGCCAGTCTGGAATGGTTTGTCTTAAGACATAGGTTTTCTCCCATTAAAAAAAACAGCTCGTACTGTTAACTTCAACAGGACTAAACTAATGTTTTGCATCTGTCAACTAACGCTATAAAAACTCTTAAACTTAAAACATGTTTTCACCAGAAATGGGAGAGCTCCCTTTGTTTGTTCTTCAGCTGTACACAAACAAATATTACCCCAAAGCAATACATATTCTGTCTGCCTCATTAATTAACAGAGGTAAACTGCAAAGCACCACACTGGCCTACATTGCAGTAGAGATGAGAGAAAAATATATTGAAAAAATGGAGGGTTTTTTAAGTGTGTCTATGTATACACACACAAGTGATATTAAAGTTAAATTAAAATACTTCTTTAAAAACTACTAATTTTTAAAAAATCGTATGTACTTGCTTTTAATCTTTTTTTGATATAGGGATTTTTCAACAGCATTCTTCAATAGTATCCCGATATCTGGATCTCTGGCTGGCTCAATGATGTCTTCTCAAAGTAATCAGCAACTGATGTCATTAGATTCCAATGTAACCAATTCCCTCTGCACTTCAAAGCCTTCTCTAGAACCACTGGCAGCCAGTATAAAACCAACAGATGACACAATCAATAAAGATGGGTCAGTATTTGCAAGAGGTTTCATTTCTTATAGCCTATATGACTTTTCCTTCATATTTCTCTAAATGAGCAGTTGCTAAAGTGATTTCCTGACAGAAAATATTAATTGAGAATCTAATATTGTCTTGCATACTTCAGGATTTTATTAATATTCAGTTACTCTTTTAATAGTGGTGGGAACTAATTATACCAAACCCATGTTTTTTGTGAAGTCAGTTCATCCTTGTTAACATCCAGTGCGCACCACTATGCGGCACTTACTAAGAAGTCAACTAGCATGAACGCTTCTGTTTTCCTTGAGGAAATGCATCCATTGTTGGATTGAACTTTGAGTTGGGATATAACTAGTAGCTTTAAAACGCTGCAGTTTACTTAATTAACCCTCCCAGGGCTGAACAAATCCCTAGGCATGCACTGGAAATGCTCTTCCCCAGTGAAGTAAGATGTATTTTGGTTGTTATCCACTGGAGTAACTACTAAATCATCCTTACAAACACTGAGCTGCTATTAGTACGAGATTGCAGCCTCCTTAAAACATCTTTATTCACTCTAAATTGAGTATGTTAAAAGTCCGCAAACCTTATTTAGATGATTTTTTGTGATGTAAGGTTCTGTTGTGTGGTTCAAAGAGTGTTTGCAAGAACCAGGTTATGTGGTTTGAACTATAGTGTAGGCAACAGCTAGGCTTGTGTGTAAAATTTTCAGTCTGCTACAGCAAAATAAATTTGCAGTGGAGACCTACAGATCATTTCATGCTGTTCCACTGCATATACATAATCGCTAATTTATTGTACTTGGACACTACAGATAATATGTATTTTTAATCAAGGAATGAGAATTATAAAGAATGAATCAGTTGGATATAGCTAGATGAAAAGACTTTATGCAGCAGCATTAAGATTTCAACTCTCAGATCTATTATAAACAATTTTTGAGAGTAGAGGATATTGACACATGAAAGGATGTGGTGTATTTTAATTCACACACGTCCAAGAGTGGCCAATTTAATGAAACTTGTAGTCCATGTGGGAGGTTTTGATAAATGCTGATGTATTTTTGAGTACTACACAATTCTAAATATATTTTCAATCTTTGTTTTTCTCTTTCCTCCTTTAACAGTATAAATGCTACCTCTGCTTCAGCTGCTCCCCCTGTATCATCTTCCTCTGTGCTAACAACTCCATCTAAGATTGAACCAATGAAAGCGTTTGACTCGAGATTCACAGAACGATCCAAAGCCACCTCAGGGACTTCTGCTGTAATAAATACAAATCAGACTGCCATAGACAGGTAAGTGATGGTACAGGGCAGGAGAGGGCACACAAGCAGACAGTGTTAAAACAATATGATTCTCTGAGGTATGGATGCATCAGTGCTGGGATTCTGGAGATTAACTCAGATCTCTATAGAAGGGGGCAATGAAAAAGAGCTACTAGTAAGAGAGATTTTCTGAGGTAACATTATCCATGGATACTCATATTTATGTTTTCAGCCTGAAACATATGGGACCAAAAAAACTCTTCAGATCTTCCTTAGTTAAAACTTTTGTTTCAAGATAAAATCATTGCATGTGAGGTCTTCATGGAAGACAATAAAATCTAGCCTGCCTGTACCAGGGAGTTCCATCTCAACCTAAATTACATTACATAGAAAATAGATCCCAATGGCTACAGACATATTTCAGTTTTGTGCTGAGAACCTTGTACAGGCGATACATTTTCTTTTCAAGTATTTGTCTGTGGAGCCACGTGATCAGAGTCGAGAAAAGGAAAACCTTTCAGTTTGGTGATGTGAGTGTGCACAGACAGACCGCTTAAGAAATTGTGTGGAAGGTCAGTGTCTTGCCAGCGAGCTATGTAGTCACCTCATTTACAATAAATACAGCGGTTTTTTTCCTGTCCCATATTTCCTCCCATAAAACTGTCCTTTTGCTTAAAACAAACAAACAAACAAAAAAAAACCCCCCAAAAAATCCCCCACTATTCTGGAGGATTGAAAGGTAGCAAATTTTGTACCTGTATTTTAAAAAAGGCTCATGAAGTGATCTGAGGAATTATAGACCTAATCCTTACATCTATACCTGGCAAATTGCTTGAAACAATAATTAAACACCTGGAATAATAAAACACCTGGAAGATCATTATATGATAGGGTCTAACCAGCATGGTTTCTGCAAAGGAATATTGTATCTCACTAATCTTAAAATTCTTTGCATGTGTCAATAAAGTAGTGGATAAAGGAATATCAGTGGATATAATTTATTTAGACTGCTGATAGGCCTTGGACAAGTTCCTTCATGCAAGATGCTACTGAAGAAGCTAACTAGTCATGGAGCGAGAGGCAAAGTATTGTCAGGGATCAAAAACTGGCTAAAAGACAGAAAACAA
This sequence comes from Lepidochelys kempii, assembly GCF_965140285.1. Classification (NCBI taxonomy): domain Eukaryota; kingdom Metazoa; phylum Chordata; order Testudines; family Cheloniidae; genus Lepidochelys; species Lepidochelys kempii. The sequence continues at coordinate 15,893,259 of NC_136394.1, read as the reverse complement.
AGATTAGGATTAAATGGTCAATTGTAATCCATAGCAAAAGGTTTGAAGTGGGTGCCTCAAGTTTCATACTAGGTCCTGTGTTGTTTAGCATGGGCTCTCAACCTTTCCAGACTAGGGTACCCCTTTCAGGAGTCTGATTTGTCTTGTGTGCCCCAAGTTTCACCTCACTTAAAAATTACTTGCTTATAAAATCAGACATAAAAGTACAAAAGTGTCCCAGCAGACTAGTACTTAACAGTTGTTCACGCTCTCATTTCTACCACGTAATTATGAAATCAATCAATTGGAATATAAATATTGTACTTACATTTCAGTGTATAGTATACAGAGCAGTATAAACAAGTCATTGTATGAAATTTTAGTTTGTCCTGACTTCACTAGTGCTTTTTATATAGCCAGTTTAAAACTAGGCAGATATCTAGATGATGTATCCCCTGGAAGACCTCTGCGTACTCCCAAGGGTACATTTATCCCTGGTTGAGAATCACTGGTTTAACATATGTATTAATTACCTGGAAAGAAGTATGGTGAGTAATGAGGTAGAACAATTTGCAGGTGAGACATGGTTATTTTCAGATACTTAGGACCAGACACGATTGTGATGACCTTCAGAGAGATCTAAACAGGCTGAGTCTATGGACAACATTGTGGTAAATGAAATTCAGTGTCAGTAAATACAAAGTGTAATGCACATTGGAGGAAAATAATTAAACTACTCTGACACCTTCCAGGGTTCTAAATTATCTGTATCAACTCAAGAAAGGGGCCTGGGTTTCATCATAGTCATTGAAGACCTGTTTTATGTGATGTTGTGGTCAAAAAAGCAAACAAGATGTTAGGGTACCTAAGGAATGGGCTTGTGAATAATATGGAGGATGTTATAATGCAATTACACAGAGACTATGATCATGCAATTATATACATCAATGCTGTGGCCTCATTTGGAATAGTGTGTGCAGTACTGGTCACGCTATCTCAAAAAGGGATATTGCGGAACTGGGGATCGGAGGAAAGCAACAAGAATGATCATGGGCTTGGAAAAATTCTCATATAAAGAGAGATTGAAAAGAATGTGATTGTTTGTCTTAGAAAGGGGATGCATAAGTGGTACACAATAAAAGTATATAAAATAACAAATGGTCTAGAGAAGGTAGATCAGGAACTTTTGTTCTGCCTGTCTCCTAACACAAGAGCAATGGACAAGCAATGAAAATTAAAGAATGCAAATTCAAAACGAGTAAACACACAATATGTAATTAGCCTGTGGAACTCATTGTTATAGGATTTTTTTGAGGCGAAGAACGTAGCAAGATTCAAAAAGGGAGTCAACATTTGTATTGATATCATGAGTATCCAGAGTTTTCAAATTAATAACAAAAATTTGAAAAGGCTATTAAACCTCATGTTTTAGGCCTGGAGCCAATCTCTAACTACTAGAAACCAGGATGACATACTATGGGGGGCAGATTACCTCTCATCTGCATACTGTGGGATTCTTAAACATTCCTCTGAAGCACCTGGTTCTGGCCATTGTGAGAGACAGGACACTGGACTAGCAAAATTTGGGTCTGATCCAGTAGGGCAGTTCCTGTGTCTTTAATGGGTATATTTGCCGAGAGTCAGTTGCATGGCAAACTGGTCCACATGTATGTGTGTGAGGTACATTGTCTTTTCTGCCCACTTCCCAAAGTCAGAAGGGACATTGGTTGGGTACCCCTGTGAGTGAGTGAGGTAAACAGTAGTATCCCAACTTACAGCTTGGGAAGGTTGAGGGACAACGAGGTGGTCACTTATCTGAGAGTCACTGTGATCTATTATCATGGCATAGGACTGGGTATCAGGAGACCTAAGTTCTCATCATGATACTGATGTTCTGTATGATGTCGGACAAAAGTCATTTAACCTCTCTGAGTCTCTTTCCAGCCAGTAAAATGGGAATAACAATATTTACTCTTGAGGGGGTGTTGTGAAGCCTATCTAATGTTTCCTATGTGCTACTTAAATGCAAAGAATTATGGACAAACAGCAGTGGAACTGGGAATAGAAATCACTCCCCATCTTTTACTCATTTCTCTGTTATGTGGAGAAGAAAGAGAGGAGAACTACTCTTAAAATTCCTTGCATGTTTAGATCAACACAAGATGAAAAATTCCCTTCCTCCCACCCTTCCCAGGTAAACATCTTGGAAAGCTGGGAGGTAGGGAGAGGCTGCAAAAAAGGTTTTTATTACAACCTTAACAATAACTGTGATTCCTGATGCTCATCATAATGTGTGTGTATATATGTGCATTGAAAGCCATTGCTTCAGAGATGTCAAGCATGCTGTACATGTTAATTTATAGCCCTTGTGTTCTTTTCATTTGCAAGCTTGCTACTGTCAGTTTATTCTCTTCCACCTCCAGCGCTTTGCCCATCCTCCTGCCCCTAATGGAATTGCTCCGTTTTAGCTGTAATGGAAACCAGTCTCTCTAAGCAAAACTCTAGTTGTGTCATCTGATTTGGATATTATAATTGCTCTTCATGTGGTACAGTATCCATTAAATGGTAAAATAAAAGTTTTTTTTTTTTTTTTAAAAGTATCTCGGATTGCTGAATAATGTGTTTGTGCAAGCCACCATACCCTAGTTTACTATTTGCTTTTTAAGCAGAAAATTTACTTGAAGTTGCATTTTGTATGTTCCATATTTGCACTTGCATAAAGGATTGGGTAGCCTTTTCTTACCTTAATTTTTTTCCTTTGCACTTTTTCAGATATATTCAAACAAGCCTAAGAATGCATCTGATGCTTAGCTTGAAAGCAAATAGTGGGTAGATGGGTGGCAGCTTTGAGTACAGCTTATGTAAATTATTAAACAAATAGTTTACTTTTTTTGCAGATTGAAAGATCAGAATTTAATTAAAGAGAATAAGCCCAAGGATATCCTGGAGAGCAGCAGTGACAGTGAGGAGAAGATTCCAGCTACTAAACCGCTGTCACTGCCCAAGCGTAAACTAGAACTTGAGGCAGAAACAGTAGAAAAGAAGAAAAAAGGCAGGCCTCGAAAGGACTCCAGACTCGTACCTGTGACTTTAACTGTTCAGGTAATCAGTATGTCAATAATTTAATTAATGTGCATAGTATTAGTATTTATGGTTTCTACTATTCATTTACTAAAGCAAAATGTCGTCCTTGCATTAAATCAGACAAAAGGTGGTCAAGTGAAACCAGGAGTGCTAAGGTTTCTCAAAATTTTGAAGCTAGTCCTCTTGCTTGCTTTTTACCTAATTCTTAAGGTTTTAAAATGAAGGTGCACATAATGTAACAAATCTGTATACTGTGCGCATACAAATATTGCAGTCACTAGCTAAACAGTATGTATGTAGTACTGGAGTTAGATGCAGGACTTGGCTTCAAAAAACACAGATTTCTGCTGCTTGAACTACATGATAAATTCCATCAGCTGTCAGCAGTATGATTCAAGAGGGTGAAGGAATTATAAGCATTTGAGCAGGTATGATCTTCCATTCAGTACAGGACAGTAGAGTACATACCTAGCTAGTCCATTATGGCAGTACTTCCCAGCCTTCAGTTGCAATAGCCCTTTTCATTACCAACATTCAAAAGCTGGCCTTGCCCTGAAACATACCGGAGCTTCCATTATGTTAGTACAGATGGAAAGTGTCAAAGATGGCCTAATGCAGACCTCAATGACCACATATTGTTCCTGAAAATTCTTAGCAGCTAGTTTAGAGAACGAAGAAGAAGTATTTATGCAATATGTATTTAAAAAAAAAAAAAGCTTTTGCACAGGGTTTTTCTGATGCGTGTATCCATATTTGTTGAGGTTTCCCTCTTGGCAACACAATCTGGACTACGGTATATATGTATTGAGGTGCTTTCGTGAGTGATAACCCTGCACTCTTCCATTTGTTCATAAGTTTTTTTTCTTTTTGTTTTTAATTGCTCTGTTTGTTACTGTTGTTGAAATTTTTGCTTTTCAGTCCCCAGCTGCACTGGCCTCTGAGAAGGATGCCACTTGCATCTCTGCACCAGCATTAGCACTTAAACTGCCAACCCCAATCCCACAGAAATCGTTTACATTGCAAGTAAGTGGGTGACAGCAACATTGTTTACTTAAAAGGCATTTTGGGGGATTGGAGCAGAATCCCTTTGACTTGTCCAAGAAGGAGCTTTACCCATCTCACTTTCTTCTAAGACTTTCTCACTTGGCTCCTTCCTGCCTCTGTAGGCCTCCCAACTGCCTCTTCCCCTCCCCTGCCTGACTTCGCTTCGGGACCCAAGTAAGTCACATGCACCCTCTGGCTTCTGCCTCCTTACTTCCTACCTCACCTGCAGAGGCAATCCATTTCAGCAGTTCATTCCTTCTTTTCTCACCTGACTTGGCTTCAAAGCCAAACATATTTTCTCCTCTTAGGCACCCCCTCCCTTCTTCCTTTATTTAGCCTTGGTGTTACAAGAGAAGTGGTGGCAGCAGCAGCTCCAGACAGGGCTGATGCTTTCTCTTCACACATGCGCCACAGCCAGCTCTCTACATAAACTGGACATTTCCTCTGAGGTCTCTTCACATGATAAAGTGACATGCTCAGCACCTGGAGGGCCTAACATAACATTGACTCATGTACCTGCGTAATCCCTTGTCTGTGTGCTTTTACCATAGAAGTCTGGCTTTGACTGCAGGAATCCTGAAAGGCTGCAGCAGCAGCCTTGTTTAAACTAGATTTGATGTCCAGGACTTAAGAAGAACAGATGACTGAAAATATAAATTGGTGGGCTCAAAATACACAGAAATTGTTGATGGGGAGTAGCCTTGAGTGACCAGTTGCCTTTGGAATCTCTTCCTTTTGAAGTAATTTGTTGTATTTTGAGGATAATTTTAAAGAAAAAACTCCAGAGTGTTTTCTCTATCAGACGCCAAGGTTTAACTGGGCCCTATTTTGGACCTCCATTACTTGACACTTCCCTGAGCAGTTTTCCTCTGTGTAAAAAGATTTTCCTTTACTTTTTTTCAGGTAAGTTCAGATCCCTCCATGTACATTGAGGTGGAGAATGAGATGACCACAGTGGGAGGTTCCAAGCTGAGCAGGTTAAAGTGTAATCGGGAAGGCAAAGAATGGGAGACTGTCCTCACCAGTCGAATTCTTACTGCAGCTGGAAGCTGGTAAGAGAATTTGCTTGTAGAAGTAGGAGCCTCCAGAAAAGGATAGTTTTTGGGCAGGAGAAAGCATTTAGGGCTGTATTGTTACACTATTAAACAAGTTGTTAGTGGAAATCTTATTCAAGGTTCCCTTTGAGAACTTCTGATGACATTAATAAAATATATAGGTATTTAAAATTTACCAAATTTTGATAGCTTCAGAGAATATTGCTACCCATTTGTCTTTATTATTTTAACCCCCCGTGCATGGCATATTTTTGCAAAATGTTTAATTAAGTTCACTATTACAGTGCATGACAGGATCCCTTATTTTTATGGAGTTGTGTGATTCTTCATAGTGCAAAACATCTTCCTAAGACCTTTCTCTTCTTCCTCTTCCTGCTATCCCACTCTAGGACATGTATGTTCCTCTTTTCTCCTCCTATAGCATTAGTAACAGGGGGCATTGGCTTTGCTGGTCATTGCGGTTTGCTGTTTTTTTCGTTACTTCTTTTGTAACCTGTACACAATGCTTTGGTATTAACCATGTTAGATGAATAAATATAATATGCACTGTATGTAGACCTGATGGCAACCTCACGAGTGAATTAGCCCCTAGGGTCTTGACGTAACCACAGGCTTTATAGCATCCCATGTCCCCATTAGCCAATTAAAATACTTCCTTTGCCAGACATTGCATTCTTCCATTAAATTCCCCCATTAGAGTGGACTGAATGATTAGAAGCAACAGTTGTTTAAACAGCAAATGCCACAATGACTGAAGGTTTAAAAGAACACTTTAAATAGAATATTTTTGTGGGGTACATGTTTCCTCAGAGATACCTGCAGTTTCTCCTCCTCCTCAACAGCAGCTTTTTGTTTTTGCATCAGAAGTTTAAATTAAACTGTGTGATCTTGTTGAGGTCCGAACTGTGACATAAGTACCCACAAGTCTGGTTCACAGGAATTCATCTGAATCTTTTTCTGGTTTTATACCCTTAAGAGTTAGGCTGAGTTTTGGATTGGAACAAATTAATAAATCACAGCTGAAATTGACAAGTTTTACATGTTTTTTGTGGAAGCTGTTATGTTTTGCAAAAACTCACAGTGGCTCAAGTTGACTCAAACTTCAGCCCAAGCCCACCACAAGGTTTGGTTAGTCTGGCCTGAGTTTCAAGCTTGTTAGGAAGAGTGTTGGTTATAAAGTTACGTACAGCTGTAATCAGAGCTCACCTTCACACCGTGCCCTGTCATCCATAACAGGAAACTGCAAACTCCTGATCATTCACATACCTTATTCAGTGTTTAGATTAAAAGCATACCTTAGAGCAGGATAGAAATAAAAAGTATGTTAAAATTTGGGCCAAAATTTCTGATGCTCTTTAATGAAGGAGGTAGGAAGTGCTCCTTTTACAGTATAAGCCTTCCTCACTGACAGAAGTGCTATCCAACACCACCTTTGAAACATGCACCCAGGGCTTTGATTGCAAGGTAATTCAAATCTTTAATCTCACATCACCATGAAAGGTACTTTTATATTTTGTCATTTAGCAATTCCCTACTTTCACCTCTGCAATGTTCTTGCCTGACAGTGCACAACTTCCTCCCTGCCTTCCAAAGAGAGCATCATCATTCCACTGTCTTGACAGACCATTCTTCTGTGTCTGGAAATGGTCTTGTTTCAAAAAACCAACCTCTTCTTCATATGCCTAGACTTATTCTGACCAGGCACTCCTCCTTTCCTTCCCCAATGATATGTCACATTCACCACCATCTGCAGAGTGAGAGACTTGAATTTAGGATTCAAAACCACATTCTTCTCTGTTTTTTGCCTCTGCCTTCTGGAGCCAAGTTTTCTGAATCCTCACAATTTACCAGTGAGACCTACTTCAAGTTGTATGATAACCCAAGAGTTCTTGCCTCTTTCTTTTCACTGAGCTTAAATGTTTCCTTTTGATCATTTTCAGTGATGTGGTGAGTGTAGCCTGTGAGAAGAGGACCTTATCTGTATTTTCAGCTTGTGGTCGTCGCCTTCTCCCACCTATTATATTGCATTCGCCTATCTCCGCTTTACATTGCACAGGTTCCTACGTCATGGCTCTCACCACTATTGCTACGCTGTCTGTGTGGTGAGTACTAAATTATGCTGTCATGACTGCCAATAAGCATGGGCTATGATTGACTGGTTACCTTACTGCTTCCAGTTAATGACTTTGATTGGGGCTGATAGATTTTTTTTCTTTCTTTCTCGTGGCTGGGTTGGTATGTGCCTGCTGATGCTCTGGTTCAAATCAGATTTCCTTTCGATTGAGTCTTATTTGTGGATGTGAAATTCACCCCTGTATAGAGGGCCCACCATGCAAGACACGAGTCCTGGCTACTCTCTTTTGCAGGCTTAAGTGGACTTCTGCACGGGGTGAATTTCACCCTAGAAAGTGGATGATTTATCCAACTAAGGGTCATTTGTTTGAGCCACCTCCTAGGACAGAGTGATTTTAGTCTGTAGAATTAAGGGAAAGAAGGAAACATAGAAATCATTCATATCTTCATTTTTAGTAAACCAACATTGACATTGGAAGGAGTATTGTCTAACAGTTAGAGTATGGGCCTAGGAGTCAGAAGTCATGGTTCAGTTCCCAACTCTGCTGTTGACTCACTTTGTGACCCTGGACAGTTCACTTAACCTCTCTCTCTACATTAGTTTACTTATCTGTAAAATGGGGCAAATGATTCATACCTATCTCACAGAAGTGTTGTGAGGCTTAATGTTTGCAAAGTGTGATGAGATTCTCTAACAGAAAGGGCCATAGAAGTGCAAATAATAGTTCTTATAATCTTTATCAGAAGCAGGGGTGCATATGGCTCTGCCCTGCCAAAATTGTGTTGTCAAATAACAAAGAAAATATTAAATTACAAATTTTAATCAGGAACGTTCTAGAAACTGTTTTGTTATATGATTGGAGTATTCATTTCTTTTTAATGTATAGATTTCCCGCACCCCACCCCCTCTTTTCTCTCCCTTCAGGGATGTTCATAAACAGTCAGTGGTTGTCAAAGACGAGTCTCTGCAAACAATATTAGCAGGTATGAAAGGGCACATTTACCTGCCAACCATAGTCTTTCAGCCCTCCTGTAATATTTTGAGCCATTAACGAGTGTGCTAAAATTCTACCTACCCCTGTAATGCAAAAATAAATAGGTATTCTTCTGTATGTAGTTGGGTGTTAAATGGAAATCACTGGGTAATGTTTCATTACCACAGAAACAATCAAGATAAAAATATAAGGAGATAGCAGACTATTAAGGATCCTGTAATTTGTTTTGTTTTTTAAATGTGGAAATGCAGTGTTGTAGAGTTATCATGAATCACTTTCTAACCTGGTGTATAAATCACGTAACACTATCGCAATCCCCAATGCATATCTTGCATATAATCAGATATTTTAAAACGTAATTGATCAGAAATTATCTGAATTTAACAAATCTGTTTTCTGCCCTTACCAGTATCTGGCAAAAAAAAAAAAAAATCAGTGTTACAGGAAACACACTGGCCTCCTATCTGGATTTAATCTTACTAGTATTAATCAAAGGCAGTTTGAGAAGTATTTGTATGTGTGTGTGGTATGAACCCAGCAGACTGCAGAAGTCTTCTCAGACAGACAGCCACAAACCCTGGTTAATTGGTCCTGTGCTCAAAACATGCTCTGAAGGACTGTAGAATCAGAACACTTTGGTAAGCAGGAGACAATTAATATCTGAGCATTACAACATGTTTATCCACACCTTCCCAAGCGTAGTTTGTTAGGAGATTGGCATGGAGATATCTGTAAACTGAAAGGTTTAGTTTTAAAGATGACAGAAAAATAATTGGGTGAATATTCTGCGCTGAGATACTGCTAATATTTCCCTTTTAACCAACCCTTTATGTATTTTGCAATTTCTCAAGATTATGTAATGATAGTTACAAAGAAATGATACATGTAATAGTGCATTGCGCTCAGTGCTGAGAGTCCTGGCTTCTAAGTCCAGCTCTGCTACTGACTTGCTTACGTGTATTCAGTGAGTTACTTCACCTCTTTGCCTCAGCTTCCCTGCCAGAACTTGTTTCGGTAGGGCTCTTGCGAGGATTAATTAATGGCTGTACAACACTTTAAATGTGTAGAGTTTTAAATGTTATGTAATGATTACTTCAGAGGAAATCATGAGATCTGATTTAATCTGTAGGAAGCGATACATCTGTCTCTCAAATTTTGCTGACTCAGCATGGTATACCAGTAATGAGCCTGTCTGATGGAAAGGCATATTGTTTTAATCCTTCTCTTTCTACGTGGTAAGTTGCACATTCTTTCTTACCATTTATAAAGTTGGTTGTGTTAGCATGCCGGTTCTGATTTACTGCCCCTTAATTCTGTGCTCTGAAAACTAACCAGAGCAGAAACACACTCTGGGCTTGTCTTCCACTTTGCTCCCCACATACTAGTACATGGATGGCTGGGCCAGTCCCTTTCATGTTTTATGATTCAGTATTGTTTAAAATAAGCCTTGTAAATTAAAATCTTAGACTGAAATTTGTTTCCTTACCGTTCTTTCCCCACCTGTTACATATATACTCTGATTTGTTGTCATAGGGTTGCTTGTAACTGCCTGAAAGTTGACATGGATTTAAAATGGTTTGGTCATTCAGACGTTCATGATTTCTGAATGTAAAAGATAATAGTCTTTGGAAAAATTAGTCCGGAACAGCTGCCAGGAAACTTGGATGCTCTTTTATATTTAGATGGTAGTTTGTGTGTTTAGATGATGGGTTCCTTTAAATAAAAAACACCCCAGAGAAAATCTCATTTTTACTGCCTGGGTCTAGTCCATGTCTGTAATGGCCTTGATATTATTCACAGCTAAGGCTGACCCTGCACTTAAATGCTGCTGTCTTTTTCTCCACAACAATTAAACCAATGGAGGATGGAATCTGAATTTCCTGTCACTTTTCTGTTTGTGCCACATCCTTAGATTTATATAAAAGAATAGTCCCTTAGTCACCAGCTCAAATTAACCATGATTAAACAAGCAAGTTTACTGTAAGTATTTGTGCCATTGTGTATCTTAGTTGTCTGGTAAGCATATATATGGCATTCATTTGAGCAACCAATTCCCCACCCTGTAGATGATAGCCTTAATTAGGTGTGGGAAGTGGGAGCTGTAGCTGTCAACTCTCCCCTGTCAGTATGAAGGTGGCATCATATCCTCAGTGTAAGGGAACTTCCAGAGTGGCTGATCAGCAGTCTCAGAGCAGGGTCTGATGTGTGGAGGGGTTTGGGGTAAAGTTAGTTTCATGATGAGAAAGTAATTACCTAGGTTCCGTACAGCCTGGGTCCTACTGTGGATGTGAATTTTTGTTTTCAATATGCAAGTTCCAAGTATGGCAACCTGTAAAATATGCCAGTGGATTTTCTCTTATGCTTTTCAGAGCTCAAGCCAAATCCTGTTTAGGTTATGTGACTAATCCCATTGACTTCAGTGGGACCATTTGTGTAAATAAAGTGAGCAGGATTTGGCCCAAAGCCTTGTACATTGCACCAGTGTGTATCATTAAATGTATTAATCTAAATTTGGGTTATTGCTGATATGTACTATATGTATTGTATGATGTTTGAACCAACCTTTGTACTTTTGGATAATTTAAGCACTATACCCAGATGTACAGACACTCTTTTCTTAACCTATGTATTATATAATTTTAACATTAACTTTAATAAAATTTTTATTGTGAAAATGCAAATAGAGTATAAAGCAGAATAGAACAGAGTCATCTGCCACCTGATGCACCATTCGCTGTGTTCTAATATGTTCTTGTTTTTTTTTTTTCCCCCCCAGGAATCTTGTCTCTGACAAACAGGACTCCTTAGCACAATGTGCAGACTACAGGAATAGTTTACCATCCCAAGAAGCCATGCTGTGTTCAGGACCCTTAGCCATAATACAGGGACGAACATCAAAGTATGTATTTAGGCATTTTATTTGTGTTTACTGATCAGCCAAGTGGTCTCTTTCTGCTTCATATACAGTCAACTAAATTGCCCCGTGTTAATTTCTGTTGTGTCGTCTAGTTTCAAGATGACTGAATGTTTGAATTACTTAGTTATTTTCAGAAATATCAGTGGCTTGGAGGGCTAATCTGTCAATCAGATTTGTACAGAGAGTATGTTTAAACCTTACACCTTCGTAACCTTGTATCTGTTTAGTTCAGAGAATATTTGGGTAGTAAGAAGGTGGCTGCATTCTATGCTTAGTAATTCTACTTTTATAGTTCTTCCTTACCTATGGTGCAGTTTTTTCATTTAGGTTTATAGAATATCACTTGGTTTATTTAAATTGGATTTCTTATATTTTGCATTGTGATTTTATAACTTACTTATTGGACCATCATCCCAAAAGTGGCTTGGTCTACAAGCTTCAACTTTGTCTTATTCAATTTTCCTTAGTTGGCTTATTCTGTGGAATCTTTGAGTATTTTAGGGAAGATTGGATGTCTAATTAGTCATTTGCTGCACATTTTTAACTTCTGATCATACCACCAGGGAATAGCAAGAGCCAGTGGAAGTGTCCATAGACAGCTCAGTGGCTCATCTTCACCTGCCACTCACATTCCTGTCTTCTAATTTATATACCCTCTCATAGCCAACTTTGATTTTATTTTACTAATGTATATGCCCAAATGAGAGTGGCTGTAAGTAGGGTAATGGGACTTATTTTCCTTCTTTCCTTAAAAAAAAAAAAAAAAAAAGTCAGGAAAATTAGGATTTAAAAATAGAAAGAATGGAAATAACAGTTTGGATTTATTTCTTAAAAAAGAAAATATCCGCAGGAAAAATTAGTTAAGGTTTGTAAAGATGTTTTAGTTACTTCAAAAAGTAACTTTATTAAAACATTTTAGTTAACTTCAAAAAAAGAATTTCCAACCTTTTACAAAGACCACTTATAAAACTAGCCTTTATTTAGTTGCCTGGCTTTCACATGCTTGTGGGTGGGGGTTCAGGAGTGTTCTAAAGGATTATATAAACATACAAGAAGACAGCCCATACCCTGAAGAGCTTACAATGTTAAAGACAAAAACCAGATGAAGGGAGGATGAAAAGTATACAAGCAAAGTGATCAGGATGATGATAGGAACTTACTGTGTTAGTTCCATTTTGTTCATTTGCTTATATATTTGATTTTATAATATAAATGAAATTATATAAACTGAACTTTGCTATGGTGGAGGGGAGTGGTGCACACGCAGGATTGAAGTGGGCAAGAGGAAGGGGTTATGGGAGTGAGGAGGAGAAAGGAGGTGGTGGAGAACCCCAGTGGGCAAGAGAGGGCACCTGAGAGGTTGCAGTGGTAGGAGAGGGATGGGTGATAAGGGAGAAGTAATCAATGACAATATAGTAAAATCCATTTTCCAAGCTGAGTGAATGATGATTTCAGGAGGCTGTGGAGGCTCCTATTGGTTACTGCTCCCCATGTGGAAAGTCTGAAGGGACTGGGAGATTGACGAACCTAGTGCCCTGGTGGTTCAATCTGGGTCTGGTGCTAATGTAGGCAGGTCCAAGGGTCTTTCCATTTGTCAGGGGTACAGAAGATTTATAGGCAGTGGCCTTTGGCAGTAGAGGTCCAAACTGGGAATGCACCAAATACCCTTGATATGTGAAAGACTAGAAGAATGGCTTCTGCACTGTGGGAATTTTTTTCTAATTGATCTCTGACTTTGTACCACGTTTGGTTTATAGTTCAGGAAGGCAAGCTGCAAGACTGTTCTCCATGCCTCATTTAGTACAACAAGAAACAACACTGGCTTACCTGGAGAATCAGATAGCAGCGGCACTTATGTTACAATCCAGTCATGAATACCGCCATTGGCTCCTTATCTATGCACGGTACCTAGTTAATGAAGGTGAGCTATGGTATGCAATGTTATTTCTTACCTTAAGTGCTCTTGCAAAAGGTTGGTTTTTTTAAATTGGGCTTCTGCCCTTTTTGCTACTTTCTGATGTAAAGTTGGCTGGATAAGTTTTTGTGTGTATTTTTTAAAGGTTTTCATCTTGGTTTTTTATCTGATAAATATAAAGAATGTCAAGTCTGGTCTTTCCTAGTTTTGCTGAAGGTTCTCTTAGAGAGGATCTGGAAACATGATTATTGCAAATACTCTCACCTTAATACAGCAGGCAGGGATGTTGAGTCTTTATCAAAGACAGCCTTTTTCCAAGCTGTTTTAGGTATTGGCATTAAATATGTGTTGTTCAAAAACCCTAAATTTTAAACAGTCTTCCTAAAAACGTAATTCTCCTCTCAATTACTCAACTTTCACTCTTTGACTTTTTTGTGGTGTGTAATCATTTCAACAGTTACCGTAGTCTACCAGGGCAGACAAGACATGTATAACATAAAAAGCAAGCTGACTTTTTGGGGGGGAGAGGTTGGGAAAGGAAGGGTGTCTTTCAAGTTGTATTTATAATAAAAAATGTGATAATCATACCATTGTTTTTCCTTTGTAGATCACTTTTAACAGCCTTTTTGTGGAGAACTGTAGATAAAAGTTTTTGGAAGTTCTAGAATAAATCCATCAGCCTGTCTTTATTCACTATTTTAATGTTTCAAATAATTCTTATTGGTTAGGGAGGAATAATTTGCCTTTACAGAAATCATATAGGTTTGTCCTTGTGTTGTTCTTGTCTAGATACTTGTAACTCTGTCTTAAATTATATGTGATTTATATTGTGTAGTGGGTATAATTTTATGTTTATGCATGTTGTTTTATTTCTGGTAATTCTCAGGGTTTGAATATCGCCTGCGAGAATTATGCAAGGATTTACTGGGTCCAGTCCATTACTCAGCTGGAAGTCAGTGGGAATCAACAGTTGTGGTAAGTGCTGGTTTTTGTTTTTAAGTAAAGTAGGGGAGCCATTCCTTTTGTGTATAAACCAGACAGTTTTAATTTAAATTGCTGAATGTACTTTACATTTCCTCTCATAGTTTCTTTTGGTAACATTTAAAAGAACACTGCCAAAGTTGAGAACCCAAAATTTGATCTACCCTTAAAAGTGTCATCTGTTAAGTAATTTTCAGTTTTTATTTTACAAGTTCACTGCTAGGGCTTTCTTGTAATTGTTTTGGGGTTCCATGGTTTTTTGTTTTGGTTTTTTAAGGGAGTTTTCACTTAGCTTTAGAAACAGTATTTAAGTTATGCCAGCCTGGTGCTGATTCACAAGGAAGGAAGTAAATTGAATGAGCCAAGCCTTGTCCAGCCACTGTTTCTTAAGGAAGAAGAAATGTCTGCTTAATTTGTCTAACTTTTTAACTGTTGGGAAGGTTCATAGCCCTTTTAACCTCAAGTATACTTCAAATTGAGTAGCAAGCAAGTAATCTCCAAAGACTTTAATCATTGTGGAACCCCTTCCATTCTATACTAATCCATCCTTTCCATTACTTAAATAGTAACTTCCTTTATTCTCTCTGGCACTGTATACAAACACTTAACAATTCCATTATCTCCACTGATGCTGTCAAACATACCTAATAGATGGAACAGGTTACACCTTCAGTGCTCTCCATTCACCAGGTATGTACCTTTGAAAGGGCTGATATGCCAAAGAAACATGTGCCCTTCAAGGAACACTTCCGCATTCTATCACCACATGGAAGCAGCAACAAGAACATTTAATATGTACTCCCAAAGACTTTATTATTATTATTATTATTACTGTTGACATCTAAATAACAGGAGGTGACACCAAATAAACAGCTCTCTAAGATAAAGAGAGACCATGCTAATTTTAAGTGAATCCCGTATCAAATGCCTGTATTAATGATATAAAATAAATTTGAGGATTTTTGACGTTTTTGTGCAGGGTTTACGAAAGAGAGAGCTACTGAAAGAACTGCTTCCTGTCATCGGACAGAACCTCCGTTTCCAGAGGCTTTTCACAGAATATCAAGAGCAGCTAGACATCTTGAGAGACAAATAGTATTTCCCCAGATTTTCCCTGAAGGGCCTGGTCTAAGGGAAACTGCTGAACAGCATTAACCAGAGACAGAAGAGGAGAGAGCCCGGCCAGAATGGGACACTCCTGAAAGGGGCAGTACCAGAATGGCCCCACATGTTTCAAGAGTGATAAGCTTTAATTTCTAAAGAAGCTCACAAAGGCATATGTGGAAATGAGTGGAGGAGCTGGACCTGTTTTCCAAGTGGAATATGAACATCAAAGCTGTGGCCTGTGTTCCTACAGAAGGTTGTGGATCAGTACTTCAGGGGTTCCTTTTGGGTCTGGATCTCATTGTGATATCAAGGAGACTAGCTGAGAACAGTTTGGGGATTTTTTGGCTGTCCTGTGAAAAGCACAGTACTTCAGAGTACGCTGAGCAGCATATTAACCCTGTTCAGGGTTTTTTGTCTGAGGATTGATTGAGGCTCAACACTATATTGAATTAGATGAATGAGCCTATAAAAAGAAATTTCATAAAATATTAAGGTATTATGCAGCCAATAGACTCAAACCTGTGAATATAATTATAAAAGGCTGTTCTAACACAAGGACTATTTTTGTACTAGAATTTGCTAACTTGTAATATGGAATTTTATTTGGCCAATAATCAGGATTTCCCTACAAGTAACCTTGTAGGAAATTTAACTCTAATTATGACAGCTATGTTGCTGAATAATTGTACCAAAATTAACCTGTCATCATCTGGTTTTTAATTTTTAACTGTTTGTAAAGGAGAGATTTTTGGGGGTGGGGGGAATCAAAGAGGGTGGCTCTTTTTGTATGTACAAAAATAAATGAACACTGCATTGGATTAAAAAAAAAGATGGTCTTGCTCTGGATATTCATGTCTTCTTGTAGCAGCAGTAAACAGTAATACAGGTTGAATCATGTTAAACATGTATAGAAATCCATATTGAACTAATGTTATCTGGGTGATCTTTTCTCTCCAAGTGCCAGAGTAGTACATCTTAATACTGATTTTACTGTATTGATCTAGAACTTTGTTTTTGTAACTACTGCTACTTCCTGATGGGAACTCTACTTGACGTGTGCATGTGCACCTTCATTCGGAAGATTTCAGTGGCAATACCTGTTCGTCTTGTGCATGCACCATATGCATCCTTGTGACCCATACCAAGGATATATAGGCAAGATACTACCAATTCTAAGCACTTGACTAAGAAGGCAGTACACTCTTTGTCTTCCACTGCCTCATTGGTACCTAGACCATCAGTACAACTGAAACAGTGATTCCAGCCTTCGGTACCTCACACCTCTATGGCTGGGATTCACCAGGTCAAGGCAGTCCTGCTTATTTCCTAGGAGGCTGAGTCTCCTCTGAGTTCAAGACCTCTGGTACCACAACCAATTTTATCCCCACTATTCCACCTTTCTCCAGGACCACCTGCCTCCTCAGTATTCGACACCTTCTGAAAGACGGCTGATTACTCCTCCATCCCCCCACTCCACCAGACTAAGAAAGGGAGTTCTTCAGACTCCCAGATTTCTGTGCAGGGTTCTGCTGACTGCCTACCTACATTTGTTTAGCCAGAACTATGACTGTTTAGGAACATTTCCAGGCTTCTACCATTGAAGCCCGCCAGACATCCACTTGGTACTACTAACCCTGGATGCGCCCACCATTCCCATATGGTTCTCCCCAGTGGGCATACTGGGATCCCTGGGCTATTTACCAGCAACTGTTTTCTGAAGTGCACGCTGCTCATGTGGATCATCCCAGGGAGCATTCTTCAGCTCCTTCTGTTTCTCCTAAACAATCTCCAATGAGGACACATTTGAGGCCCAGGAAAGGAGAGCTGTTGAGGAGGCTACTCCATATTCTAATATTTCTTCTTCTTCCCCAGTTGAAGTTGTCATCCCCTTCGCCATCTCACGATGATTTCAAATAATTTCAAGATCTGATGAAGAGGGCAGCAGACACCCTTCAGATCCCATTAGAAGAAGTGCAGGAGACACAGCACAAATGGCTTGACATCTTGTATGCACTATTGTCAGCCGGGGTAGCCCTCCCTATAAATGAAGCACTATTAGAATCTGCCAAGTCTATCTGGCAGACTCCAGCTACTGCACTCCCTGTCAGGTAAAAGACCATTGAAAAAGTATTGTCTCAGCTCGGGGCTTGAGTTTTTATTTTCCCACCCCACACCATCTATTTTAGAGGTAAAAAAGCTCTTGCTCCATTTCTCTGGGTCCTCTAAAGCAGTGGTTCTCAACCAGGGGTACATGTATCCCTGGGGGTACACACAGGTCTTCCAGGGGGTACATCAACTCATCTAGATATTGGCCTAGTTTTACAACAGGGTACATAAAAAGCACTAGCGAAGTCAGTACAAACTAAAATTTCATACAGACAATGACTTGTTTATACTGCTCTATATACTATACACTGAAATGTAAGTACAATATTTATATTCCAATTGATTTATGTTATAATTATGTGGTAAAAACGAGAAAGTAAGTAATTTTTCAGTAATAGTGTGCTGATTTTGAAAGCAAGTAGTTTTTAAGTGAGGTGAAACTTGGGGAAACGCAAGACAAATCAGACTCCTGAAAGGAACAGTAGATTTGACATTCCTGATATTTTTTTGCTTAAAAAAAAATCAAGCAGGGAAAGGTGGGGAATAAAACCCTTCAGGCCTAATTTATACATGATATACTTTCAAAACAGAGTAAAACCATTATTTCCCTTTTTAGGTTTCCTTTAAAAAGCAATTCTGGAACCACTTTTTGAACCACTGCTACTCTGCTACTGTGCTTGTAAGATTGCTCACTGAGCTCTCAATATTTAATGGCCATAATTCTGGCCTGAAGAGCAGGAAGTGGGTGGCTTTCTGTAAATATGATGTAACATTCAGGTTTTTTTTTTCTAAAATGCTCACTGCATTTTCCCATGGATTCACTCAAATACCAGCCCCAATTCTCAGTCTTGATTTCTCTCTCTGCAGTTTTTGTGTGTGAGGAAGGAAAGGTATGCACTGCCCCATACTCCTTCAAATAGTTTAATTATTTTCAGATCATTTTTTAAATTTTATTTTTTGACTGCACACTTTTAGAAATTCTGAAGGCTGCTTTATGCCCAGTGAGAACTGCTATTCACAGATCTGGCTGATTACTTGGGAAAATTTCCTTGCCTGGAATCATCATCACAAATTCAATGAAAAAGGTGGGTTTGCAGATTAACATCAACACAGAACAAATGTGCAGGTAACTGTATATCTGTTGTTCTTCCATCAGTGACTTCCTATAGCAATGTAAAAATACATTGAAATGGGAAATTTCCTTTTGCCTATTTTTGCATCTTTTGGAAATCTCTCTGATCTCTGCAGAAATTCTTTTGGAGCTTGCCTTAGTAGTTGTTGCTACTGGCTATTAGCCCAGCAGCCATAAGAGTACCTTTTTGTGCAAAATTACAACTTGGACTTGTGTGGAAATCAGTAAAGAAATTAATAAATATGTCTTAATATACCTGAAAATTAAATGGCTAATTTTCTCCTATTTGTTAATGTGTTAATCCACCTTTAAGGTATGTGCCGAATGCTCATTATTGGGACTTGAGTGTAGGAATCAAGACAATAGTCTTCAAAGTGGAAAAATCTGAACAGGGTAAGTGTTGTGGCAGCATATGAAATGATTTAGAAACAGGAAATTTAAAGGCTATATATTGTCAAAACCAAACCTGGATCTATACAGCTTTTGAATTTTGGGGTGTTTAAGATCCAGATCTTTATCCGTTGGCTTAGGCCTGTCTATGCTAAAGGTCTTACTCAGGAGTGAAGGTGAACCTCTATGTAGGACAGGTTTACTGCTGAGCCCAGCATCTGCAGCCTTGACGAATTCTTGAGGCATAGCTTGAGAGACTGTCAAGTAGTTTGGGCCCAAAACTAATCAAGTTTTTATGTTTTAAGGCCTGTTTTCTGAGGTTTATCATCACGCTTAATAGATTTTATTAATCCATTATTTGCTTGAAAAATGGGGAAAAAATACCCTACAGCTGTGTAGGACCTAATGTATTTAATTCTGAGAGCTATGCTCACCCTGACTACTAATGAGGAAATAACGGAATTGGACCTGTGGGAGAAGAAAATTAGAGGAAGTAATTCAATTTTAAGAGTTCCAATAATGCAGAGTAAAAATTAAACTAACTTTTAAGAGTGCCTCTGTGTCCTTTTAATTTACTAGATCACAATTTTGTACTGTTAGTCAACCACTGATCAGGGATTATCTGAAATTTGCTGTCGTTTTTGTTAAACAATCTGTAGTTTGAAAATTAAAATTTATGTACAAAAATGTCAAACATTTTAATTTTTAGATTCAAAAGATTTTTTGGGAAATCAAGAAACTGTTTTTAACCCTGAATGTAACTATAAAAGTACAATAAATGTGACAAAGGTGATATGAGCACTAGTAATCTATACGCTATAGAAGTGGGCTGGCAAATGACTGCAGCCATCTTGTAAAAAGTACAGATTGACTTTGTTCTGAACTAGACTATAGGAGCTGAGCTGGAAACAATGATGTTTCCTTCAAAGAAGTAGAAGTTTCCTATCTTTCAATACTGCTGTAATACTTTGGAAGGAAATTTGTTACGAAGTTCTGAGCATTTCTTAATAAAATGTAAGAAAACTTGTCTGAAAACAATCAAAGATCACACATTCAATTAATGGTAAAACGCTAAATTACAGAGCACAAACACTTTAATATTAAACTCAGTAACAAGATACAGCAATTATGCAAGAATGAATTGATTAGATAGAGGAAAAACACAGAACTGGATTAAGGAGACCAGAGATCTGTTCCTGGCTCTGCACCAAACTTATGGTGAGGCTATAGACAGGTCACAGCCTCTGGGCCTCATTTCCTCATGGGTAAAAATAATAATACATAGAGGATCTTCTTCACCGGTGTCCAGATAAAATAAATGTATGAATGTTTCTGAAATACCTAAAATTAGAGTAGAGCATCTCCAATGTTTTTCTAAGACGATACAGGTTGGTCTCTAAATGCCTATTTAATCTTGAAAGGAATGCAAAGTATTATAGTAATGATGTGGATTTTGGTGGGTAAATATCCTGTAAGTATGTTCAGTTGTATGTTGTGAGATGTACATATAACCTATAGGGTAGACTAACATGTATAAGTTAGGCATTCACCACGTGGTGCTTACCCAGTTATTAAATAGCTACTAAAAAAACGATGAGGAATTGTGGAACTCAGTAATATTTCATTGAAAGATGTTAAACTCCTGGCATTCAAGTCTTTCCTCATTGGTGCATATTTAGTAATTAATTTTATTGCGTTTCCTTTAGAATATGTAGATTTGGATGCAAGGAAGTAACTTGAGCACAACTAACTAGTAGTTTAAATGTCCTATGAATGTAAAAAGAACTATTATAGATGTTTCCTGTATCACAAACCAGGTATAGGAAATGACACAAAATTCTTTAGAAAACACACCCTATCAGTGAATCTGACCCAACTATTATAAGTACACACTGCAGCTGGAGGACCTAAGGCACAGCACAAACTGCAGTATGTTAGGTGGGATTTGATGGAATATGTGTCAGTTAGGCTTGCTAACTGTCTAATCACATAAATGCAAACACCTTGCCTGGCCCCCCCGCCCCACCCCTTCTCTGAGGCCGCGCCCTGCTCACTCCATCCCCTCTCCCTCCATCTCTCACTCTCTCCCACCCTCACTCACTTTCACAAGGCTGGGGTGGGGTTGGAGTGTGGGAGGGGACTCCGGACTGAGCCTGGGGTAGGGAGTTGGGGTGCAGGAGGGGGTGCAGGATGCAAGCTCTGGGAGGGAGTTTGGGGGCTGGGGCAGGGGGTTTGGGGTGCAGGCTCCTCCTGGGTGGCTGCAGGGTGCCCAAGATAAGCTGGACCAGGGGGCTCAGTGTGCCACACCTGGAAGCAGCTGGCACGTCCCTGCAGCTCCTGGAGAGGGGGCCAGGGGCCTCTGCATGCAGCTCCTGCCTGCAGGCACCGTCTCTGCAGCTCCTGGCCAATGGGAGCTGCAGAGTCGGTGCTCAGAGTGTGGGGAGTGTGCGGAGACCCCTGCCTCCACCATGGGCCACAGGGACATGCCAGCCACTTCCATGAGTGGCAGGGAGGCAGGGCAGGCAGAGAGCCTGCCTTAGCCCCACTGCGCAACTGGACTTTTAGCAGCCTAAAATCTCCTGGTTTGGCTTCGATAGCCTCTGGGAGATAGAGCCCGATTCTGGGAGACTCCCAGGGAAACCAGGAGGGTTGGCAACCCTACAGCACCTACATACTAGGGTGACAGCCATGTTAGAAATGCAAATACCTCACATAACTGCAAATTCAAAATGGAAAGCAGTTTATAGGCTAACTTTTGGGAGTGGGAGGAGGGGCGTCTGCTTGATTCTGAAGAGAAATAAATACTGAAAGCTGAATTCTAATTTACATTACTTTGAGTCAGGCTGGGCTTGGAATAGCTGTTATGGATTCTATAATTAGCATATTTTAAAAGTATCCCTCACTTTTGAAGTAATGATTTCTGTGGAATAGTGAAAAACTGAACAGAGTTTGAGAGCTGCAATGTGAAAGCTTTGCTACAATGAAGGCTAACAAAGAAAACAGGAGTTCAGGGGTTACGATATGAGTGAGGTGGCTGTGGTCTTTGGACGTTTAAAAGCTCACTGGCGCTGTTTGCTGACTAGGTCAGACCTCAGCGCAACCAACATTTCCATTGTTATTGCTGCTTACTGTGTGCTCCATAATATCTGAGAGAGTAAGGGGGAGATGTTTATGATGGGGTGGGAAGTTGAGGCAAATTGCCTGGTGTCCGATTTTAAGCAGCCAGACACCAGGGCAATTAGAAGAGCACAACTAGGTGTGCTGCGCATCAGAGAGGCTTTGAAAACCAGTTTCATGACTGGCCGGGCTACAGTGTGACAGTTGTGTGTGTTTCTCCTTGATGCAAACCTGCCCCCTTTATTGATTTTTAATTCCCTGTAAGCCAACCACCTTCCCCCCTTCGAAATAAAGTAACTATTGTTTTGAAACCATGCATTTTCTTTCTTAATTTAAAAAAAAACACAACAGACAAGGTAGCCCGGGTGGGATGGCGGAGGAGGGAAGGACAAGGCCTTCTGTTGCTTGGGACATCCTCTGGAGTGGAGTGGCTGGGTGCCCGGAACCTCCCCCCCTGCGTTCTTGGGCGTCTGGGTGAGGCGGATACGGAACTTGGGGAGGAGGGCATGCGGTTATACAGTGGATACAGCGGGGGTCTGTGCTCTTGTTGGCTTTCCTGCAGCTCCAACAGATGCTTCATCATGTCCATTTGTTCCCCCATTAGCCCCAGCATCGCGTCCTGCCTCCGCAGTTCGCGCTCACTTAACTTTTTCCTGGCCTTTGCCACTGAATGCCTCCATGCATTAAACTGCCCTATCAGTGTGGGAGGACTGCATGAGCTTGGCAAACATGTCATCGTGAGTGCATTTTTTTTCGCTTTCTAATCTGCGATATCCTCAGGGATGGAGATGATAGGGGGAGCGTAGAAACATTTGCACCTAGGGGGAGATAAAAAGGGAGAGTAAAATTTAAGATGATACATTTCTGAGAACAAAAGGGAGACTCTTTCACAGTGAATCGGCAATTCACAGCAGACAGCACATGTGCTTTAGGTACAAGGTCACATTTTGCTTTTTATATTGAGTGCCTGCTGGTATGGTGAAACATCACACACGGCTGTGCAACAGAATTCGGTTTCCAGGCAGTCATGGTAAGTCTTTTGGTACGCAGGGTTGGCTTCTTACGCCTTCCTAACATGTGGGAATGTTTTCAAACTGCAGCGCTCTCCTTTCCCAGAGCAAGAAATGTGTTGGGTTTCACATTTAAAAGGAGGGGCTGCAGCACATACCTCCTCCGACCCCTCCGCGTGGCTATTCTCTGGGATGATCCCTTTTAGCCAAGCGCAAACAGCCCAGCACGAACGGGGTCCTTTTTACTGTTCCCTTACAAAAATTCCCCTATTTCAACCAGGTGACGATGAATGACATTACTCTACTGAGGCTAACACAGAAAGATATAGACCGAATGTTGCTTGAATGCAACCAAAACCCAGGATCATTCACTGCCATGCTTTGTGCTGCAATGATTCCAGAATACTTGCTACTGGCTTGGCATGGTAAAGTGTCCTACCGTAGAGGATGAAATAAGGCAGCCCTCCCCCAAAACACTCTGCAAAGGCTTTCAGAGTACCTCCAGAAGAGCTTCATGGAGATGTCCCTGGAGGATTCCTGCTCTATCCCCAGACATGTGAACAGACTTTTCCAGTAGCTATACTGGCTGTGAATGCATCCCAATTCTTCGGGGCAAATCAAACTTTAAACACTATTACTTTTAAACCCTGTACTGTAGTTACAAATGTGCACTCAACAGAGGTGACTTCTCCAGCTTCAGGGTTGGGGATCCCACCTTGGGAGGGTATTGGCTCCAGGGTGATGGAAAGGTCCTGGCTGCCGGGGAGAACGGATTCACCACTTGCCTGCTGTGCATTCTCCTCTTCCTCCACAAAATCCTCCTCCCTGTTGTGTGAGATTCCCCCCTTACAGGTGTCCACAGACAGTGGTGGGGTAGTGGTAGGGTCCCCCCCTAGGATGCCATGCAGCTGATCATAGAAGCAGCATGTATGGGGCTCTGACCCAGAGTGACCGTTTGCCTCCTTTGTCTTTTGGTAGGCTTGCCTGAGCTCCTTAACTTTCACTTGGCACTGCTGTGTCCCTGTTGTAGCCTCTCTCCAACATGCCCTGTGAGATTTTGGCATACATATTTGCATTTCTTCTTTTTGATCAGAGTTCAGCCTGCACAGATGCTTCTCCCCATATAGCAATCAGATCCAGTGTCCCCCTTTCAGTCCATGCTGGATCTCGTTTGCGACTCTGTGGGGACTGCATGGTCACCTAAGGTGCTGAGTGCTGATGTGTTCTCCAGGCTGAGCAAACAGGAAACGAAATTCAAAAATTCCCGGGGCTTTTCCTGTCTACCTGGCTAGTGCATCAGAGTTCAAAGTGCTGTCCAGAGCAGTCACAATGGAGCACTCTGGGATAGCACCCGGAGGCCAATGCTGTCGATTTGCGTCCACACTACCTCAGATTCGACTCTGTAAGGTCAATTTCGGCACTACTCCCCTCGTGGGGGAGGAGTACAGAAGTCGATTTTAAGAGCCCTTTAGGTCGACCGAAGGGGGTTGGTTGTGTGGACGCGGTCATTTTCAAATCGACCTGACCCCCTAGCGTAGACCAGGGCTACCAGTTGTTCTATTAATGGGACCGACAGCTGGACGAAAGAGGCTTGCTGTTTTCGCTCCATCCCCCAGGGGTTTGGAAACGACACCCTGGCTCGCTCTTCTGCGGGATTACGGTCTGGGCGGCGGCGGGGCAGGGCAGCCTGAAGGAGAAAGATTTCAGAACTAAGTCCCAGCGCGGGAGGCTCGGCTGTGCGCACCTGCACTGCCTGGACCCTAGCTCCTGTCCCTTGCGCGCCGCGGCCGGGGCGCCCCTTCTCCCAGCACGGCGGACTCACGCTAGGCCAGGACCCAGGACTCTCCCCAACAGCCCGGCGACGCCAGGGCGGGGGCTGGAAGGAGCGGCCGGAACGGTAGTTGGGGCGCCCCGGTTCGGCGGGGGGACCAGTTTAGCGGCGCACGCCGTGGTACCGGAAGTCGCTGTGGTGCCCGGGAGAGCCGGCTTGGCCCCGGAGGAGCCCGCCGGCCGGAGCTAGGGGGTCCGCCCCAGCTTGGGGTCCGTCCCCGCCCTTGGTAGGGGCCGCGTCTCCTGCGCCGGGGACGAGCGGGAGCCGCCGCCGCCATGGGGAAGAGGCAGCACCAGAAGGATAAGATGTGAGTGTGTGAGCGGGGCCCCTGCGGGGGGGGCTGTCCTGGCGGGGCTCGGCCCGCGGGCCGCCTGCTACGGCCGCCGCCGTGGAAGCCGCTCGGGGAGGGTGGCCAGGCCTGGTTTCCCCAGTCCCACGCCCAGGCTGCTGCACCCCGGCGCTTCCCGCCCCGCGTTACAGGCCCTGGGCGCCCGAGCCGCCGCCCCTCGGCCTGGAAGAGCCTAAAGCCCTTCGCAAAGCCTGTGCGGGCCGCGCTGCCTAATGCGGCTGCCTCTGGGGCCTGCGGAGCGGTGTCCTCGGAGCCAGGGGCCCTCAGAGCCGCCCCCTTCCCTCCCACATAGGGGCTGCGTGGGCAGAGCAGGCAGGGCCAGGGTCTAGGCCGGTGGTTTTCAAAGTACTGGTGACCCTTTCCCATAGCAAGCCTCAGAGTGTGACATCCCCCCCCGCCTTATAGATTAAAACCACTTTTTAATATATTTAACACCGTTATAAATGCTGGAGGCAAAGCGGGGTTTGGGGTGGAGGCTGGCAGCTCATGACCCCCCATGTAAAAACCTCATGACCCCGGTCCCGACTCCCAGTTTGAGAACCTCTAGTGTAGGCACAAGCCAATGAATGGGTGTGGCTCAGTGAAATAAGCTTCAGGTTTTAAAACAGGTTTCAGAGTAGCAGCCGTGTTAGTCTGTGTTCACAAAAAGAAAAGTAGTACTTGTGGCACCTTAGAGACTAACCAATTTATTTGAGCATAAGCTTTCGTGAGCTACAGCTTCATCGGATGCAAGACATTTAGGCTTTGTCTACACTGGTGAGTGAAAGACAAAACTATTGTTGTTTAGAGGTGTTAAAAAAACACACACCCTCCCCAGAAAGGCAGAAGTTTTGTCCATGTCGGCAGGAGCGCTCTCCTGCCGACAGCGCAGCTCGTTGTGGGTGGAAGTTTTCTGTCAGCAGGAGATCTCTCTCTTGCTGACAAACAGCGGCTACTCTGCGCGCCTTTTAGGGGCACAGCTGTAGCGGCACAGCCATGTTGCTAAAAGCTCTGTAGTGTAGAAATAGCCTTAGAGCTTGTCTACGTGGGGACATCTGGGAAAGTTAATACAAATTAACTAAAGGTGTGAATTTGAAGTTACACTACTTAAATCTGCAAGTCAACAGAACACCTTAATTTAGTCAGAATTAGAGTGGCCTTAATTTGGTTTAGTTTAGTTCACTTACAAAGTGAATAAAGATAAACTGAATTAAGGCCGCTTTAATTCTCAATAGCCGTCTCCACACAGGTATTTAAATGATTTAACTCCGTGGTTCTCAAACTTTTGTACTGGTGACCCCTTTCACATAGCAAGCCTCTGAGTTCAATCCTCCTTATAAATTAAAAACACTTTTTAATATATTTAGCACCATTATAAATACTGGAGGCAAAGCAGGGTTTGGGGTGGAGGCTGAACGACCCCCCCATGTAATAATCTCGTGACCCCCAGTTTGAGAACCCCTGGTTTAACTAATCCACTTCAAATTCACACCTTTTAGTTAATTTGGATTCTTTTTGCTGTATGCCCCATGTAGACAATCCTTTACTCTCCCAGGTTCAGAAGCGGCTAGGTAGGACAAAACTTGTCTGCTTTACAAGTACTGTGTGTAAGATCACAGCTTGGTTATGGGTTGGGATATCTGTGTTACACAATTTAAAAAAAAAAAAGTTTGGCTGGGAAAATATGAAACAGCTGTATTAGGGAGCTGTGGGTCAGCCTTGGTCCTTTAGCTCCCAGGCTTAAAGCACAGCTCCCTGATGTGATTGTGGAATTATGTTTTCCCATCCATGGTGACAATAAAAAAAAAAATCGTGTTATAACATGGATGTCACTACCTCTGACAGAATATGGTGACAGCACAGTATTGTTTTCTTATTATTGTGGTATTGCCCAAAGGCCCTGTTCTGGGTATTAGGAAGACCAAGGTGTGACACCTAATATCAGAGTTGGTTAATATTGGGTGAAGGTGTGAAGAAGTCAGGTAACTAAGAATGTTTAACATCACTTATTAATATAACTTTTTAAGTTTGAAAAGTCATCAATTTCTGCCAAATATAGTTAGTGTTGTAGTGCAATATATTAAGCATTAACACGTCCCCTCTTTACTCTTTAGGTACATAACATGTGCAGAATACACACATTTTTATGGAGGAAAGAAATCAGGTAAATGGTTTAAAGCTGCTGTGTTTTCTTTCTACATTAATTCTTTTGACTGTTTCTGTATTTTATGTGTATGTTCACACTTTAGTGCTGATGTCTCCTACCCCATACTTCCTTATTGTGCTATCATCAAAGTTGTGAATGACCTTCTCTTGGCTAAGTTTCAAGGCCTACTTGCCATGCTCCCCCCTTCTCCTTTCTGCTGCCTTTGATCTTGTTGGCTGGTCTCTCCTTCATCATGTCCTATCTTCCTTGCCTTTCTTGGTTGTATCCTCTATTGGATCTTGATCTACCTTTCCAACTATGCATTCAGTGCCTCTTTTTCTCTGTTTACTCTCTTCTTTTGTTGGAGACTTTCAAGGTGCCATTCTAGCCCTCTTTTCTTCTTTCTCTACGTCCTGTCCCCTGGTTACCGCATGTGTTTACTGTACATGAGTTTACTTATCACTTCTATGTCAATGACTTTCAGATATCCTTCTCCACTCTGGGCTTGTATCCGTTTCCTCAGGCTTGCACTTCCCACTGTCGCTGTGAGGTGCCATCCTGGATAGGTCATTGCCATCTCAATCTCAGCATGGCCACATTGGAACTCCTCCCAAACCCACTCCAGTTCCTGCCTTCTCAGTTAGCAACTCCATCATCCTTGTAGTCCAGTGGTTCTCAAACTTTTGTACTGGTGACCCCTTTCACATAGCAAGCCTCTGTGTGAGACCCCCCATTTTAAATTAAAAACACTTCTTTACATATTTAACACCATTATAAATGCTGGAGGCAAAGTGGGGTTTGGGATGAGGCTGACAGCTTGCGACCCCCGAAGTAATAACTTCATGACCCCCTGATGGGTCCCGTCCCCCAGTTTGAGAACCCCTGTTGTAGTCGCAGTGGGGTCCTGATACCTGTAGCCTGGATGTTATATTTGACTCCACCCTCTTTCTTCCCTCACAGTTAGGCTTCGGCCAAACCCTGTCACCTTTTCTTCCACAGAATTTGAAAACCTCACCCTTTTCTCTCCCTATAACTAAATCGCTTTTCCACATCCTGAGCATCTTCCACCTATACTTGTCATCTCCTTTCAGGTCTCTAATGCTAACCTTGTCAACAAATCCAAAATGCTATCGTTGCAACCATGTCATCCCCAGCTTCTCCTTTGAGTGTCTTTCGTAGTATCACATTATGTTGTCCATCAAACCTAAACTCCCTGTCTTTGCCTTCAGGGCTGTGCGTTATATCTCTTACCTGGTCTCACCCATTCTTTCCCCCACCCCTTCCAAGCGTCCAAGCCTCTGATGTCAGTTTAGACCTCATTTGTTTGTTTTTCCCATAGGCATCTCCACCCCTTCTTTCAGACTTCCCTTCATGCTGGGAGTACCCTTCCCTAACTTATTTACATGGTACATTTGACAGCTCTTTGTGTATTGTCAGTTTCACTTTTCCCCTTTATATTTGGTCAGCTTCCCCTGTTGTCAGTGTGGTTTTAAAGAGAGAGAAGGAAGAGATTAAAAAAAAGGATAATGTGGTTGTAAAACCACAAAAATTTGGGGAAGGGGGCAACCGGCCAAGGAATATCTCAACTACTTTAAAAACTTGCCTTTTCCTAAATCTTCCAGTTTCATTTGTGGAGCAGACTTGGGGTTTGCACTGCACTGGTTTGTGAAGTTTTGATTTTTGTTACTGTTTCACAAGATTTAGACTATTTGTCTTTGTCAGGAGCAAATTACTACTTGACATATCAAAACCAGTAATTTCCAAATATATATCGCTAAGGATTAATCATAAGTATCAGAAGCACTTTTACTGCCCAAAATACTCTGGATTTATTAAAGTTATTTTGCTTTTTGTTTTTGTAAACAGATATTCCACAAGCAAATTTTAGACGTTTATCTTTTGATCACTGCAGGTAAGATATAAAAAAAATCTTTTTTGTCTTGAGTCCTTAACCAGATCATGTTTCCTGTAGTGGTAGATAGAGCAGACAGACATCAGGAAAGTAACTATCATTCCTTAAAGTAAGACCAACAAAATTTCAGCAAGGATTGAAATGTATGTTTTCACTCCAAGAAGCCCAGTGTCTTAGAGGTTGTATGTAATAACTGTAAAGTTCAAAAGGAATATATAAACTGTAAAATTTGCAAAGAATTAACATGCAAAGTTCAAATAAGTTAATACTTATACAGTTCTAGACTTGATGCTCAAATTGTTCCCCTTCACTGTGTTTTATATCCTTGATCTGTCCTGCATCACTTAGAGCCAACGATTAAGTTGCAAGGACCTTTCACATCTTAGTTCTTTGTGCTTAGAATTTATTTCTTGCTGATGAAACACAGATGCTAGAATGAAAGAAATCAAGATGCAGTATTAGCAAGTTCCACATAGATGTAAGTTGCAAGGTTCACTTTATCTTCACTGATGCAGACCTGCTCTTAGGGCTCAGATAGAAGCTAATGATATTTGCTAGTTTAGTATTGTGACTTTCTAGGTGCTTTGATAAATCTGAAATAAATGTGTACTTTTTCCTAGTTTATCTCTGCAACCATTCGAATATCCAGTTTGCACACCAGATGGAACAGTCTTTGATTTGCTGTAAGTCATTCACTTCCATTTTTATTTTGTTTGTTTTAGTTTTTGTATAGGCTAAGTGACTTGCTCAAGGTCGTGACTGGAATCTGTGTCAGAACTGGGATTAGAACTCACAAGTTCCTGTCTCTCCCTCTGGTGCTTAGATTTCCAGTCCAAGTCTGTCTCACTTCTCAAATGGTTCTGTTTCTCAAAATCATAGCTATATGTAGAAGGCTACAGCTGTAGCTGTAAATGCACAGTGTTTCTGTGCTGGAGCAGCGTGCTTTTAACTGTGCTTCTTGGCAGAGGTTATTGCATGATGGTCCATAGCCTTTTGTGTTCCTACCAGTTTGAAAGCATGGCAGGGGAACTTAGGTGCGGAGGGACTTAGAGATTTATAGTACATGAAAAATTCATCATGCAGCAGCACTTGGGGTAACTGTGCTTACTATGTGCATTGGGAAGAGAAGTCATATAAACACTAAAATGCCTTCGTTTCCCTCTCAGCTCACTTACATTGGGTTTCATTTCTTCCTCTCTGGAGATGTACTCACCACTGTTAAACCGCAGCAGGCAGTCAGCGAAAACCAAGACCTGCAGATTAAAAAAATGCCTTTGTCTTTCATTTTTAAAAGTCAGAAGGGGACATTGTTTGTTTTGTTTATCTAATAAGATGAGCCATCCATAAATACAGTGGGGGAAAATTTTGCTGTGGAGTGTGCATCAGCTTTGCCTACTCAATTAGGGCAAATAACATTTTTGTAGGGTATGTAAAATATCACTTTGTCATGGGAGGAGTGGGTGTGCTCATACTGTACTGCAGCTTTGCAAAAGGTTATCAGTGATAAAAGGCCACTTGGTGCTGCTTGCCTCTTTCAAATACTTCTGTAGTTGGGCTTTCATAACCAGTTGGAGATGATAAAACAGGTCTTTAACAATGAACGTGGGTTCCTAATTCTGTGTATGACTTCCTGTCTTATCTCCTTTCTTTTCAGGAGTATTGTTCCTTGGATAAAGAAGTTTGGGACCAACCCAATCACAGGGGAGGTAGGTAGTAATGGTTTTATTAATAAAATACATGTTGTTTTACTTGCTTATAGCTCTTTCTTGATTTGTGAAGAGAGACACTTTTGTCTCTTTGTTCCATAAATGGGTTCTGTGGGCTTTTAAATGGCTATTTATAGGGCAAGTGTTGAAACTAAAATAGAGATTTACCAGGACATGTTTGTTTTAACCAATAAATGGGAAATCTTTCTGACTGAATGCTAATATCCACAATGCTCTCATAGTCCTAATTGCTTTCCCTGTGGAATGTAGTCTGTGCCTGATCCGTGCTTGGAGGGTAGGAGGGGAGAGGCAAGCATGAAAAATTCCCCACAATTTGTAGTGGAGGAGGCTGACAATGGGATGTTTAGTTCTCTGGAACTTAAACCCTTGGGCTGAATCCTGCTTGTCTTATTCCTGCATTGCATCTTGAACTTTCAGTGAGTCTATATGCATGAGTAAACTGACCTTACTTCCACTATCATTGATGCCCTCAAGCCTGATTAGTCAGAGCAATAATTAGGGTTCTAGAAAAGGCTCTGATTGGATTAGAAGGTCTGCTTGTGAGAGGGTAGCAGAACGGAACTTTGGTTAATGGCTCTTTTCAGTCAAAAATGAGTGATCTTAACCTGTGCTAATAACTCCAAAGGTTTTGCTGCTCATAATGCTGTTACATGTTATCGTAACAATATCCTTTTTAAAATATCTGCTGTGAATTTTCAAATCTTTTCTTCCATCTCGCTGTTTATAATAACCCCATGGAAGATTAAAGCTTAAACTGAAATGTGCTTTGGTATTCTTTCCTTCATTCTAAATGTATGCTAGTTTTGTTGTTGTAGGATTGCATATGAATGGTGAGTTTGTACAGCACTTTGGACATGTGAAGTACCATATACTTGTGAAGCATTATTGCTGGTGTTATGCTGCTGCCATTGATTTTTCTTTTGCTGTTCTTTTTAAAAAACAACAACATTAAAATATTTATTTGGGGGAATAAAAGACAAATAGTTAAAGACTTTGCAAACAGATATAAGCAAAACAAAAACAGATCAGATTTCAGGCCTACTGATCACAACTGTTCCTTTAATTATGGTCTGTGAAGGAGTCTTTCCTTGCAATATGCTCTCTAGAGTAATTGCAGTTTGTTCTTTGAGCACAAGATGGCAGTCATTACACAGAATTGTCACTAGACTGCTTTGATTTCAGTGTGCTGTGGAAAGAGATTGCTTTTTGAAATGTCTCCGGTGTCCTCTTCGATTACAGACTTCCCCAGCAGGCAGATGAGAGGAGATGCTTAAGTTGCATACAACATTCCAAACTCTAAACATGAGCAGACTCTTCTAGAGCAAATATTCTCTTCAGTATTATGCAGGCTGGTAGCAAACCTGCAAGGGTGTTAGTGTGTTGGAGAAATGATCAAAGCTCTTCTTTTGGTCAGTAGGAAAAGAGGGAACGATGGCCTTTTCATCCACTCTGCCCAGTCTGTAAGCACTTACAACACCACAGATCAGCTAAAGGCTTTTGGAAAGTTGTTCAAAGCCAGATAGATCTATTGTTCCCAGATAGTCAGATTACCTTTAAGACACCTATTCGTATTTAAAACCACGCAGAGCATTGTGTTTAAAAATGCTTTGTGCAAACACAAAACAAGAGGGAATAATAGAGACTTAGGTATGGTCGTATTGTCTCAGAGAAGCCCCTTTTCTTTTGATGCGTGGTGTGCAAGCCAGACCCAGGGAAGTTTCCCTGCTTTTCAGTAGAACATGAAGTGGTCCTGTAGCAAGGTTGTTCCATCTTACTATGTTAATTCAATAAGCCCTGTTCCGTGGTGGACCATGGCCATAATGAACATGGTGTTCTGACATGCTGACTCTTGTCTCAGGAACAGGCCTGTGTTGTAATTTCAGCTGATGAAGACTCTACTTTAAAGAACTAGTGAGGCCTGTGCAAAATGTTCTTAGTGATCTCTGAGAGCACTCAGTCTGTCTGTGAGCCATGACTCAGGTTTCCAAACTTCTGAGGCTCAGATACGCCAACCTGACTGCCCTCCTACCTCTCCTAAGTAGTAATCCCCTTCCTCCCGTAATCGCTCTCTGTGGAGAACCCAACCTCTGAAGGTTGGCGGGGAAGAGAGAAACCCTGTCTGGAGGGCCGTATCCTCTGAAGGAAGAAGTTACATACACCACTGCAGAAAAAAATGAAGACATTCCTGTTCCCTGATTGCTGAATCCATAGACAGGAGAAAGAAAGAAAAATGTCATTCCTTGTCATTGCACCTGTGGTGAGCCTAGCCTAGTATCAATGGGGTGAAGATTGGGACTGAAGAGAATTGGGAGACATTGAGTTTGGGTTTCCTGGAAGGGCATCTTCTGTACTATGTGGAGGTGGATAGTTTTGGGAGGCAGGAGGAGGAAACCTGTGCTGGGGAGAGGATTTAAAGCCTTGAGTTTGTGCAGCCAGATCATGATTTTAGTGCCGCCTTCTTAATCCATAATTGTTTTGCCATGTTCTGTTCCTCATGCTATTTGCTTGGAGCTGAAGGCAGAAAGAAACTTTTCTGTGATGAGTTGGTGATTTATGCAGATATTTGCATCTCCAGACTTATTTAAAGAAATAAATTAAGGAAGGTTAACTGCAATGGTGGTTTCATAATCCGGACAACAAAGTTACCTTGTGTGGACTTGCTGGAAGAAAATCCGGTCCAATGAGAAGGTGGTGACATGGCTCTGAATAAATCATGTTCCCTTTTTCTGTAGTGAAGTTTAAAAACAGTGCTGGAATCTTGTATAGTTTACCCTCCAGTTGTTATGGCTCACTACTAGCTAGGCATTTTAGAGGTGCTGGACAGCCACTTTTCATAGTGTTAACTATAGGCACTAAGTTTTATCTGGCTATCAAACTCTTAGGTACTCTTATGACACCCCACCCCCCTCCCCCCCCATCATCAATGTAGTATCTGAGCGCCTCACAGTTTTAATTTTATTTATCCACATCACAGCCCAGGGCTGCTATTCCCGTTTTACACATGTGTACTGAGGCAGAGGGAGACTAAGTGACTTTCCAAAAGTCAAGCAGGGATTATGTGGGCAGTAGGGAATTGAACCTGGGTCTCCCAAGTCCCAGGCCAGCACACCAACCACTTCCTTCCTCTTCTGAAGGAACTTACAAATGTGCCGTGGTCACAGTTATTTTTACGTATGGTTTATAAAAGCATTTTTCTTTATACCCGCCGCCCTTCCTCTGCTTCCTCATACTTTAATTCCTCCTTGTTTTTGAACATCCCTGGGAGGTACAGTGTGGATGCCAATGTCCACACAGAAGAAACAAATCTGTGTTGACCTTTCTGACTTCCTCTTTGGTTGCCCAGGAGCTGCTCCAAAAGGTAATCTCATATTTCCTTACTTGGGATGTTGTGATCTAAAACACTGATGTTACTATGGTTATAATTTTGGAACCAGACTAAGCATCTCCTGCAGCTGAGCCACAACCTGTCGGGTGTTTTTGGCTGTCTTGCCTCCTGGCCTGCCTTCCCAAGACAGTTCCCCAAGCAATGTCTCTGCTGAAGTCCCATCCAACACAGAATAAGTAGAAAAACTATGGTAATCTCATTCCTTGTACTGAAATCAGCACTTTGACATCTTGGGCTCACAAAGAGTTGTGTGCTTGACAGGATGTTTTACGTAACTGGCATATGACAGCAGTGCCCAGTGTGCCCACACAAGTCAGCCAGCTGGGATCTGATGTACCTGTTTCTAAGTATGAAGTTGTTCAGATTATATCTGGTCTAATAGAATGTCAAATATGAACAGATAATGGAGCTGAATTCTGCTAGAAATGTGTATATTGTGGCAAAGGAGTTTCAGGGGAGACAATTCTGAGTTGAGGAATATCTTAAAAATGGGATGAATTCATTTAACACAATTAAATAGTGCAAAGAAGAAAAATGGGGGCGCTTTTCCAATATTAATTTGTTACACTCCAGTTCACTAATATTCTGCCTTTTGTGAGGAGAGTGCACTACTGTGACCTGTGAGTTGGGTTCCTGCGTCTCTACTAGAGACTTGCTCTGTAACCTTGGGCAAGTCACTTGCCTCCCCCATCTCACAAGTGTCTGAGATCTGTGTGCTTCATTATCTCCACTTTAATTATGGGAAAACTAATACTTACCAGTGTGGGGGTGTTGTAAGTTTTAGCACACTTCACAGAAATGAATGAAGAGGTGATCTGCTAGGGCACAATAAAGCATCTAATTTATTTTTAAACAATGAAAATATTTTAATCTCTGGTATCTGTTTCCTAGGGCTAATCTAAGCACAAGTTTTTTGCTACTCCTTTATCTATCTGCTTCTAAACTAGGGGTTCTCAGACTGGGGGTTGGGACCCCTCTGGGGGTCGTGAGGTTATTACATGGGGGGATTGCGAGCTGTCAACCTCCACCCCAAATCCCGCTTTGCCTCCAGCATTTATAATGGTGTTTAAATATATAAAAGTGTTTTTAATTTATAATGGGGGGTTGCACTGAGAGGCTTGCTATGCGAAAGGTGTCACCAGTAAAAAAAAGTTTGAGAGCCATTGTTCTAAACCAGTATAGATATGTGAATACAAAAATTGCATGGAGGCATCCCTTTGTCCGAGGAAGCCAAAATTCAAATGAAATCCACAGTTACTAAGGATGATTACAAAAAAATAGCATAAGCATGTAAAGACAAAAATCAGAACAGCTAAGGCACAAGGGATATTAAGGCAATAAGAAGAGGTTCTATAAATACATTAGGAGGAAGAGAAAAATGAAGGAAAGTATAGGTCCTCTACTTTATGAGGAAGGAGAGCTGCCAAAACAGAGAGAGAACAGGTTAAAGAATATTTAGAGAACTTAGAAGTATTCAAGTCATGAGGGCCTGATGAGATGCACTATAGAGTACTTATTTAACTGGAGCAATCTTGGAACATTAGCAATTATCTTTAAGAACTCATGGAGAATGAGTGAAGTCCCAGGGAGCTGAAAAAAGGCAAACATAATACCTATCAGTAAAAAGGGGAACAAAGAGGACTCCGGGGATTCTAGACCAGTCAGCCTAACTTTGACATCCAGAAAGAATCTGGAACAAATTATTAATCAGTTTGCAAGTACCTAGAGCAGTGGTTTTCAACCTCTCTATATTTGTGGACCTCTAAAAAATTTCAAAAGGAGGTGCGGACCCCATTGGAAATCTCAGACATAATTTGTGGATCCTCAGAGGTCCATGGACTACAGGTTGAAAACCACTGTTCTATGGCAGTAACAGCCTTTCACGGATCCTTTAGATAATGTCTCTGAACCCCCAGGGGTCTGCGGATCACAGGTTGAAAACCACTGACTAGAGGATAATAGTATCAGAGGGGTAGCCGTGTTAGTCTGGATCTGTAAAAGTGGCAAAGAGTCCTGTGGCACCTTATAGACTAACAGACGTATTGGAGCATAAGCTTTCGTGGGTGAATACCCACTTCGTCGGATGCATGTCACCCATGAAAGCTTATGCTTCAATAAGTCTATTAGTCTATAAGGTGCCACAGGACTCTTTGCCGCTTTTAGATGATAATAGGGTTCTAAATAATAGCTGGCGTGGATTTAAGAACAAATCATGCCAAACCAACCTAATTTCCTTCGTTGAGAGTGTTACTGGTCTAGTTGGGGGTGGGGAGGGGGAGCAGTGAACATAAGAACAGTCATACTGGGTCAGATCAGAGGTCCATCTAGCCCAGTATCCTGGCTTCTGACAGTGGCTAATGCCAAGTGCCCTAGAGGGAATGAACAGAACAGGGAATCATCAAGTGATCCATCCCCTGTTGCCCATTCCCAGCTTCTAGCAAACAGAGGCTAGGGACACCATCCCTGCCTATCCTGGCTAATAGCCATTGATGGATTTATCCTCCATGAATTTATCTAATTCTTTTTTTAACCCTGTTGTTGTCTTGTCCTTCACAACATCCTCTGGCAAAGAGTTCCACAGGTTGACTGTGTTTGTGTGAAGAAATACTTCCTTTTGTTTGTGTTAAACCTGCTGTCTAATTAATTTAGTTCTTGTGTTATGAGAAGGAGTAAATAATACTTTATTTACTTTCTCCACACCAGTCATGATTTTATAGACCTCTATCATATGTCCCCTTAGTCGTCTCTTTTCCAAGCTGAAAAGTCCCAGTCTTATTAATCTCTCCTCAAAGGGAAGCTGTTCCATACCCCTAATCATTTTTGTTGCTTTTTTCTGAACCTTTTCCAATTCCAATATATCTTTTTTTGAGATGGGGCGACTACATCTGCACACAGTATTGAAGATGTTGGTGTGCTATGGGTTTGTATAGTGGCAGTATGATATTTTTCTTTCTTATCAATCCGTTAATGATAATGCCGCTGCATATTGAGTGGATGTTTTCAGACACTAATCCACAACTCCAGATCTCTCTCTTGAGTGGTAACAGCTAATTTAAAATTTAAATTTAAAATACATCATTTTATATGTATAGTTGGGATTATGTTTTCCAGTGTGCATTACTTTGCATGTATCAACATTGAATTTCATCTGCCATTTAATTGCCCAGTCACTCAGTTTTGTGAGATCCCTTTGTAGCTCTTCGCAGTTTGCTTTGGACTTAACTATCTTGAGTAGTTCAGTATCATCTGCAAATTTTCCCACCTCCCTGTTTACCCCTTTTTCCAGATCATTTATGAATATGTTGAATAGTACTGGTCCCAGTACAGACTCCCGGGGAACGCTGCTATTTAGCTCTCTCCATTCTGAAAGTGTGATATATCTTGATTATAGCAAGACTTTTGACACAGTTCTGTATGACAGTCCCACATTATTCTGGGATATATTAGCAGGAGTGTTGTAAGCAAGACACAAGAAGTAATTCTTCCGTTCTACTCTGGGCTGATTAGGCTTCAACTGGAGTATTGTGTCCAGTTCTGGGCGGCACATTTCAGGAAAGATGGCTTGTTAAGATAACAGGCAAGCACATCTGAAGGCAAGTTAGCTGGCTGTGCTGTACTCCGATCAGAGTGCCTATAGCCAAACTGTAACTCGACTTGCTAAAATGCAGCTAAAGATGTTAAACTGTGTAGGCATTCAGTCTGTGGTCCCCAAAATTTTCATATCGTGCTGCCCCTCCCCCTTTCTGCACACTCCAGGAGCTGTGGTTGGCAGCAGGGCTGTGGCTCCCGGGGGATGCAGATAGGGTTAAGAGGGCTGTGGCTGGAGCCATGGCTGGGCTGGGAGCCTGGGGCTGTGGCTGGAGGTGGGGCCAGAAACCGGGGTTGCAGCCAGGTGCAGAGCAATGGCCAGGATGGGAGCCTGTGAGCGGGGCCAGAGCAGGCCTGGCCTGGAGCCTGCTCTCTGCTCTCCCGAAGGCTGGCCCAGACCCTGCTGCAACCCTCAAATGTTCCTCTGCGGACCCCAGTTTGGGGACCACTGCATTAAGTGGAGGTTTTAGTTGAGTTAAGCTAGTTTGGTTGAGCTAATTCAATTGAAATACCGCCCTTGTTTCCCTAATTTAGACAAGTCCTGATCCCTCAATTATTGCCCTGCCTCTTAAGAGCTCCATGAAGCAACACAAAGGATTCTGGGGCATACAACTAAAGAGGAACAGTTGCAGGAGTCGAGTCACTGGAGGGGAAAAGGGTGGTTGGCTATGGGGTTGCCGAGGGGTAAAGGCTGAGAATCCCCCTGCCCACCCTGCCTTGTAGGAAAATGACCTTTCTCATTCAAAATAAACTTCTTAGTTCTGTCTGCCAAAAGTCTCACGTAGCTTAAAAGGATGGATGTTTTTAAGTCTCTCACTCTCTTGAGAATATTTTACTTAAAATAAATAGGTGGGGTGAGGGATTGAAATGTCTCCAGTAAGTGGCTAATATTAACCTGAGAGACTCAGCATCCATACAAAAAATCCTGGGTATAGGGGGTTCTCTAGGAAGACAGACGCTTGCTTTCTCCCACTGTGCCTGTCAGCTCTGCTCTCATAAAAGTGTATCGAGAAGGTGATTGTGGTACGCTTCAATGCCCCGTCTCAGAAGAGTGGGACTGCAGAGAGAGTACAATTAGTGCCTCCTCAATCATAACACTGCTGGTGGGTCCAATTTTAAGTCTGTGAGCCTTGACAATGTACCTTTTTAATCCATTGTTTGAAAGAAAAGCTGAACAATGTGCACATAGTAATGTGATGCCTGGCTGAGCAGGTGGTGTGCAGTCTTGGAGTTGGTGGGGGATGCCATGGCTTTGTTACATTCAGCACTTTAATTTCTTTGAAACTTGTACCGTGGGCATGAATGGGATAAAAATTGTTCCCAGCAGAACCATCTCTGTTCATTTCCTGATGATGATCAATTGTTTTCAAAGCAGCATGAATTTCTGGTGAAACTAACACGAAAAAACTTTCCAAAGTACCTTTTAGCCTCTAATTAAAAAGTGAGTGTTGCAGCTGATTTAATTCATTTATATATTTAAAAAAACCCTCATTCATATTTACTTCTTACAATGGCGGATTAGGCACTGGGTCAGTGGGGCCCATGTCTGGGGCCCCGGCCAACTGGGGAGCCCTGGAAAAATGGGCAACCCTGCACCTTGACCTGCTCCGCATGACGGGCACTCATGCTGGGGAGCAGGGTCAGGGCACGGGGGCTTGCCCTGCTCTGCCTGCCCGCCTGGCACTCTAGTCGGGGAGCAGGGTCGAGGCACGGGGGCTTGCCAGGCTCCACCTGCCCGCCTTGCGCTCCAACCGGAGTGGGGCAAGCCCCCGTGCCCCAACCCCATTTCCCTTGCAGGAGCATCATGGGTGAGGGGAAACACACTGCAGGCAGAAGGGGTGGGGAGGGGTCCCCACTTGCTCTGGCCCAGGGGCTTCACAAAACCCTAATCCGCCCCTGGTTTCTCAGACCCTTTACAAATTAGATCTTTGCCCATTATCAAGGGCTTAATAGTTCTTCCAAATGCTAATGGATATTGCTTCTGTCTTGTTAGGCTATGTCTACGCTACAGACCTTACAGCGGCACCACTGTGCCACGTGTAAGGTTTCCTGTGTAGCTGGTCTGTACTGACGGGAGAGAGCTCTCTTGTCGGCATAATTAAACCACCTCCAACGAGCGGCAGTAGCATGTCTCCCACCGACATAGCACTGTCCACACTGGCACTTTTGTGAGTGAAACTTATGTCAGTCATGGGTGGTTTTTTTTCCACACCCCTGACCGACAAAAGTAGACAAAGCCTTAGTTCTGGCTATTATGGAAACAGATTTTGGGTTTTTTTGCTCAAGTAATTAAAATTCAATCCATCCCAGAGAAATTATCTTTTGCACTAAATGTGAGAGGCTGGTTTGTCAGGTTAATTGAAACAATATGAAAAAGGTTGACTTCATTGTCTGCAGATGTATTCACTGCACTCTGTTTAAAAAAAATACTTATTGCTTTTTTAAAAAAAATTTTTTTTGGCTGTTGAAATAGGAGAAATCCTGCTGGAAAAAGATGCAAAAGTTAGAACGAAGGTGAAACTTCCTTAAACATCTCAATGCTTTTTAAAATCTGTTTATTTTGAGAACATAGAAAAAGAAATGGAAAAAATTGACAAGACCAAGTCAAGAAATTAGATCATAAATGATTTAGGCATTGACTCATATCATAGGGCTCTTCTTGCCTTCTTGTTTTACAGTATTATGGTAAAAGAAACCACATGGTGTAAAAACTGTGAGGAGGGTGTATTGATGTATTGAAGGAATGGCTGCCAGATCTTCAGCAAATCTGTGACAGTTTTTACAACTCACTAGAAGTTAGATTCCACATTTGCCTTTCAAATCAACATTGGACCAAATCTTTCAGAAATGAGCTATGATAGATAAGCTGCATGGACCACATTCATTTCTCTTTGAACTCGGTGTTAGACAATAAGACAAGGATAATCAAAATTAAAGGGACATTCAGCCTTTTTTAATAGGTTGGATGGTATGGATGTCTTGCCTGAGTCTGAAGATGACAAGTACCCTTGCTGGTTAAATGAAAGATGATTTTGCTTTTTCATCTTAGTCTTTGTGAATGGTGTAATAAGGAAAATATTATCAGATGGAGAGCCTTTGGAACCTCTTGCACATAGGCTGTCTCCACATTAGTTTTCTGTTTCTGCTGTGCCAGGATCCCCTAATCATTAGGGAATATAATCACACTGATCAGATACTGTTCTTTAGCAAGATAAATTCAGCAGTGCTGCCCATTCCTCCCAGTATGGATCTTTTTTTGCTTAAGACCTGGAGTATAGGCCTTGAAATCCAAATGATCAAAAATGTCCCCTGACAGCCTGTGGGAGAGCAGGAACTTCCACTAGCAATGGAATACTTTCTCTATGGGTACCTGAAAATGGATGATCACTTCTCAGTAGTATGGTAGCTTCAGGTTTCATCTGTCTGAAGCCCAGCCAAAGGTATAATCTGAAATTCAGGTCTTCTCTGGAGGACGCTTTTCAAGGATCTATGCTGATGAAGAGGATGGGGCATTTGTGGCCCTAGAATCCAAAATGAATGGCTTTGTTTGTGACTTGTGCAACTTTCGATTGAGTCTTCAAATATTTTGCAGGTGGAAATGTCACACTATGTGTACCTTTTTACTTTTTTGGTAAACTTGCCAAGTAGGGTCTTTGGAAACTTGGCGCAAGGGAGTTTCTTTGACTGTTTTAGTTCTAATACAAGATTCAGTGAAGAAAAATACACAGGTTCTCTGTGTGTAGAATAACTTAATACAAAGTAGAGAACAATTACCTTTCATGAGGAAGCTGTGTTAGTGGAAGCTAACCTAAAGAGATTTGGTTTGGGTATGATGTGGCCACGCTGTGGCTTTCACATACTTCAGAAAAAGTGAGAAAAGGAGAATGATCATAAGCATATCTGTTTGGCTACATGGTCTGTGTAGGATAGGAAAGAAGGTTCAAAATTATGTACTGGGACTGCTTAAAGATACTACCCAGTGCCTGTTGGGACACGATTGCCAAACTGTCTGATTTCTCTCAGTAACTCGCCCTTCTGGTATTTCCGGAAGCGGAGATGCTTTCGTAGATAAGAATAAGCCAGGGAGAATGCCTTCTGGTAACGCTGGTGACTATATTCCCATGGCCTATGTTTGCAGCAGTGTTTCAGGAGAGAGTGGGTTTGTTTTTTTTCTGTACAGAGCTGTGAATAGATCTCTCCAGGTATGTTTACAATTGGAGAGGG
The DNA here is from genome assembly GCF_965140285.1 of Lepidochelys kempii. Classification (NCBI taxonomy): domain Eukaryota; kingdom Metazoa; phylum Chordata; order Testudines; family Cheloniidae; genus Lepidochelys; species Lepidochelys kempii. The sequence goes on along the minus strand of NC_136394.1, from coordinate 15,851,213 downwards.
TAAGAGGCCTCTGGATCAAATATCTTGAGGATGAACCTGCAGGAACTTGTGCCTATTCTGTGTGCCAAGTTTCATATGAAGCCCTTTTCAGCAAGATAAACTATTTAATATGTAGTGCTTGGACCACATTTTCCTTATTGCCTCATTTGCTTCAGAAATTAGTAGATCTCAGTCAACAATCTAAATGTTAATCTAAACATTAATTTTGTTGCAAAAGGCCCAGCTTTTGTTTTGCTAGCATGTCCATGCACATCTTCTCGGAAGAGTGTTGGGACCCCTGCTATGTTCATTGAAACCGCAGGCGGTCCCCACAAAGCATGCTATCCCATTTTATTCTTAGTCCTTTTGTAACGCACACCATGTATCACAACTTCAGGGGAAACAAGAACTGAGCTGAAATGTGGCACTGGAAAAGCATCAACAAGGATCAACATGTACAAGGAAATCTTCAACTGTTAAGGAATTATTTTGGATGAATTAATCCTGCCTCTGGTTGTCTTGATCCCTGAATATCTGATGTTTGTGGCATATAAGATACCAGTAAGAGACTTAACTGAACTGCCACAAAATGCCTTGAGACTTCAGTGTTAAAACAGAACTAATAGAAATTGCTTAAAAATTGAACATCTCTGTTTAAAAAAAAAAAAAAAAAAATCCCAAAGGGTAGGTACTGCAAGATTGACAGTTAAATATTTGTTGTTTGTATTGTGGTAGTGTCTGGGGGACCCGCATTGCTCTAGGTGCTATACAAACACAAAATAAGACAGTTCCAGTTGTAGATGAGAAGATGGAGAGGTAATATCTTTTATTGGGCCAACTTCTTTTGGTGAAAGAGACAAGCTTTTGAGCTACACAGAACTGCTCTACAGGTTTGGGAAAGATAGTATGTTTATCACTATTTGTGATAGTGTTAGAAATAGTGATTTGCAACTTCTCATGGTTGAGCAAAGGTATTAAAAACTATAACAACTTTTTTGCACTGAATCCCTGTTAATCTTTCCTCATATATCATTCTCTGTACTTTAAATAAACAAAAAAAGATGCGACATGCACACTTTGAATGGATGTGTTGAATACCGTGTCAGCCCCTTACCTTGGCTTCTGGGGAATTCACTGCTGCAGTTGAAGGCATAGTTTAAAAGATTTGCAGGTATTAACATGAAAGGGTTTGAGCATTCCTTTCAGCATCCCGTTATTTACTCTTCTTAAAGTTGTGTCAAAAGATCATCTTTTTGTGTACAGTAAAACTATTAATATTTTATTTGGCTACTGCTCATATGTTTGCCAGGTACCCCACAGAAACATGTTCAGACATAGATTCTGCCCAGAGAACAATCTAAATTCGACATGCCATAATGAGTTATGGTCAAAGAAAATTAATATAAGGAGCAGGAGGATGGAGGGAATGAAGGTGACAGTGATAAGATAACTTGGTTACCAGGGTTAGTGGGCTGTGTCCTTATCTGGAAAATTGTCATTTTTTTTTGTTTTTGTTTTTTTTTAAATATATATATAGTTTTTTCTCTCCCTGCCCTCCTTCCTCCCCACTCTCACTTCTCGTAATGGACATGGATCAGTTACCTGTAGGTTGTTTTTCCTTCTCTAGGTGTATATATTACAGGTGGTGACACACCTGTAGCTTGCCTGAGTGTATCTATTTTAAAAAGTCATATTTGGTTCCTTGTGATGCAGCCAAAAGGTAAAACTCTGAAAAACACTTTATTATTTAAATTTACAGTGAACAGGAAGGCTAATTAAAAAAGCACAGCAAGGTGCCGATTAAGCTGCTGTACCTTCCTGGTCCTCTGGATCTGGGGAATGACCGGTAGTTTTGCTATTCAGTAGACTAGCTCTGGACACGCACTCATAAATAGAAAAGGAGTACTAGTGGCACCTTAGAGACAGACCAATTTATTTGAGCATAAGCTTTTGTGAGCTATAGTAGCTCACGAAAGCTTATGCTCAAATAAATTGGTCTGTCTCTAAGGTGCCACTAGTACTCCTTTTCTTTTTGCGAATACAGACTAACACGGCTGCTACTCTGAAGCACTCATAAATGTATCCTGTTATTCCTAATGCATTATTTCTCCTAGAGTAAATAAGTATTTGCATTTAGATTTTACAGACTGAACAGATGATCTTCTCCCCCCCCCACTTCTTGTTTTGGTGGAAGATGGGGTACATTAGATGCATTTTTGTGTTTGTGACACTTGGAAGCCATGAAACGTTGTAGCCTTAGATGAGATTCAGTATGAGGCTCCCTACAGATCTTCTCCTGTCCAGACAAAATTTGAGACTTATGGCTTTTCAGTACTTCTGTGTTTCTGTATTTTCCATAAACTGTGTTGGATTTGGCTATGGTTACTGCATTAAAATTGCAGGTCTAATATTTTGTATTGTACAGTAGAACCTCAGAGTTATGAATACCACAGTTGCGAACTGACCAGTCAACCACACACCTCGTTTGGAACCTGAAGTATGCAATCAGGCGGCAGCAGAGACCAAAAAAAAAAGCAAACGCAGTACATTACTGTGTTAAATGTAAATTACTAAAAAAAAAAAGGGAAAGCAGCATTTTTCTTCTGCGTAGTAAAGTTTCAAAGCAGTAGGAAGTCACTTGTAAACTTTTGAAAGAAGAACCATAAAGTTTTGTTCAGAGTTACGAACGTTTCAGAGTTATGAACAACCTCAATTCCCAAGGTGTTCGTAACTCTGAGGTTCTACTGTACTGTTCATTCTCTTTCCATACATCTTTTATTAACATTTCCTTTGTTATGGCAGTGCTTTTGCCAGATTCTGCGAGTCAAGCTTATATCATCAAGCAAATCTCTGCAATCCTAAAGGCAGGACTCTGACTAATGTGGAGTGTCAGTTTAATTAAATATTTACTGTTGGGACATGATGGCCTGGAAGTGGCTAATGAGAGATGCCCCTTTTCACTTCCAAGCTATCAGCCCAAGTCTGGATCTACTTTGTAGTGAATGAAAGTCATTATCAACTAAAAGCTGCTGTTTGACCTGTGGAATGAATTGATGGTATTAGTCTAGCTCTGAATGGACAATTGTCCATGTGATAAAATACCATCACGGCTGGCAGTCATGCTAGGAGTCTCAGCTGAGTAGCTGTAGCTGGAATGGATCTGGAGACTGAACTATCTTCTCACCCCTAGACCAGGTACCTCCAAGGCAGCATTGAGGCATACTGGTAAATCTTAACTGGGGTTTGGCTTGCACCTCTATTTCCCACAGCGTATCTGTTGCATGCACTCACTAAAGACTTTGTCTCCAAGGCTGTCAGTGTGGCACCTTTCACCAGCATTAAATTCACTTAAAAATGTTAAGTAGTACTCAATATGCCTGCTGCTCTGCAATTAAAACTGAAACAGCCAAGCAACGTCATCTGCATTTTTCTTGAATGTCCAGTGACTGGAAAAGTGGTGCGGTTGGTTCTCGAAGTTCAAAGATGGGAAACTAAGAACAATAGGTTTGTGATTTCTAAAAGAACCTGAAGTGAAAGTATAGATGCAGGCAGAAATTCAGCAATGGGTACGTAAGACACACATCCATTTTTATCTTTTGTACCTGCTTTTTTTCCCATCTCTAGTATCCCATTTTGGTGGTTCTCAGCATACAGCAGGGCCAAAGTCTCTTCACTACTGCGCCTTGTCCATTATGCTACAGGATTTGTCTGTGGCTGACCAGTTCAGGGTCTGATGCTTCTGACTCTTCATTGATCTTGCCATCATAGTTGAATTTGCAGAGATTTTTATCCATGATGGCATCACTCCCTGTTCTTGTCCCTGCCTGCCATAGGCTATTAGGTAGAGCTTCTGATTACTAGGTGACTAACATTTTTTAACATTAACTCAGTTAAGGAATCTGGAAAGCTCTGCATTTAGTAAGTAAAACCCTTGCTGCTCCCCACCATCACTATCCATGAGAGGTTGAAGAACAAAATGAGTCTGTTTTGATTGTTTTTCAGACTGGTATGTATCCAACAGAGTCAAAATCTTATTAGCAACAAGTCTTTAACAGGGGAATGAAGAACATGTTGACATGGACCAAAGGGATTCAGAGTGTGTAACTAATTGATGTGCAGGGATTATAGGTTATATCTTCATGAGTCACACGCATCAGTGACAAAGGGTGATTTTAATTTTAAACAATCAGCATGCTTCATCCAAAAGCTTCCCTTCCACATCCCAGGAGGAATGGATTGTATCAGCTGACAGACTAGAGAGAAGTCTGTGGTGGGGCTTGTTAATGCTTGCTAGAAAGTAGGTCATGGCCAAAAGTAGCCTGACTGGCTTTGTTGGAAGTGTGTCTCAAAAAGGGAGGGAATCTGCTGAGGGGAAAGCTCAAATAGTTTTTCCAATCCTCGTTGTTTAACAGCTGATATTGTGTTTTAACCCTGCTTTCCAGTACTAGTACATAAAAGTATCCTTAAAAGAATACTAGCTTTTATTTCTGCCTGGGAAAATATTTATGGCATAAATTTAATCTTGGATGCGAGATTTGGTGATAAATTTAAAATTTCAAACAGATTGTGCCTTTTTATTAAACTTTGTTTTTTCTTTCCTGAATTCTATTTTCATTGAACAGTTACTGAGACTTGACAGTAATCTTTGAAGAATATTAGTTTTAGAAACAGTTTTGCTCCTCCACCATATATTTTGCGCTTCAGTTCTCTCTTGTGCTTTATTCCTGATAATATATGCATGAAAAACAAGTATTTTCCCCCCTTTAAGAGCTCATCTGCTGTTGCTACAGCTTCTCCATCTGAAGTCTAAGTCCTCTGCCTGTGGCATAATGATCATTTCCACAGCAACAAATTGTGCTATCGAAAATAGGAGGCTTTGACTTTTGGTGCTGAATAAGTATAACAGGAGCATATTTAACCCTTAGAACAGACTATACTGTTTTCAAATAAAATAAAGATTAAGAATTAAAAATGCAGAAAATATGCTATGGGATCCGAATTATGTCTAAAAAGAATTTCCTTTCATAATTTTCAGTGAGACACATGCAGATCTTTAAAAAGCCAACATACTGGAAATACTGCCTTTCTGGCTGGACTTCCCCTCCATAACTTTTCCTTGCTCAGAGTTTATAAACGGAGGACCTGATCCTGCAAACACTTTCTCAGGCCAGAACCCCCTTTTAGGCAATGGGGACTATGCCTGCATTGGGCCCTCGTCCAGCAACCCTTAGAGCTTTCAGGCTCTGAGGTTTGAAAAGCCTGCTTTGTGTAACGAGCCTGGTCTTTGCTACATGCAGAGGGAAAAGGAGATGATTAGTTAATAGACTTTTGAAAACAAAAACTGGTGTTTTGCCTACTACATAACCCCAGCCCTCCTATATATGTCTGTTTACAGCCTTGTCTCCTCCCCACCTTCTAAATCTAAACAGTTAGTACAAATGCCTCCTGTGGGTAACAGGAAGTTGCCTCATGGCTCAGACAGCAGGCAACACTTGAGTGCAAAGTCATTGTCACCTGAGCCTGTGTGTGATGCCTCTTAGGGTACATCTACATTGCAATAACAAACTCCTGGTACCAAGTTTCAGAGCCTGGGGCAATTAACTCAAAGCTCGCAGGGCTTGTGCTGTGGGGCTGAGAATTGCAGTGTAGGTGCTCAGGCTCATGGGGAGGGTTCAGGGCTTGGGCTCCAGCCCTAGCCCGAACATCTACACTGCAACGTTTTGCCCTGCAGCCCAAGCCCTGCGAGTCCGAGTCAGCTGACCTGGGCCAGCTGCCACTGCGCAGCTGGTCTTTTATTGCAGTGTAGGTGTACCCTTAAGGTATGTCTACACAGCATTTGGGAGTGAGCCTCTGAGCCTGGGTTGACAGACTTGGGCTAGTGGGGCTTGCATTAGCCCTCTAACAATAGCTATGTAGGCAGCACTTTGAAGCTGTAGTTTGAACTGGAGCTTGGGTTCTGAAGCCTGAGGATGCGGATGGGCTTCAGAGCCCGAGCTCCAGCCCAAGCAGCAACTTCAAAGCACTCTCTCTTCAGCTACTTCTAGAGCATTAGCACAAGCCCTGCTAGGCTGAATTTGTCAACTGGGCTGGGAGGCTTGCTCCTGCTCAGTCCAGAATGCTGAGTAGACATAACCTCTGAAATGTCTGAGCTCCGCTAGACTGGTCGGTGAAATGCCAAGCACACAACTTTGTTCTGGGTTTCTCATATTGTTGCATTGCACTGGCCCCACGTTTTAAGGGATCATACACCACTTGTACATAGAGTACTTGGGGTGAAGGAGAGGCCAAGCACTGTGTACACTTTAGGCATAAAAAAAAAAGCTGATTTCTATACTTTTGAGAAAGGTTAAACTCTCTCTGTGCTAACAATGATTAACAGACCCTAAATGTTAATCCCAGTTGGTTCCTGTGTACTCGGACGGACGGACGCACCCGTCTGAACTCTTGTATTGCTTTCGTTGAGAGAGAGTGAGAATTGTGTTTGTGTGTGGTGGGAAAGAGTCTTCCGCTGGTGCTAGAGCAGTGGTTCTCAACCTACTGATCATTGGGGGCTGCCTATGCGGCCCAGAACGTGTTACCTGGGCCACAGGTTGAGAACCACAGCACCCCCCCACAGACCTCTATGCCCAGCGCCTCCCACCCAAAGACCCCTCCATAGAGTGGGGCCATCAGTGGAGCCCTGGGTCGGGCGGCAGCCCCCACCCTGGACTTGGGTGGGCAGCTGGGTGGCAACCCGGATCCCGACCCCATGGTGCTGGGTGGCAGCCTGGACCCCAGACCCTGACCCCGCGGAGCAGCCCCATGCTAGATCCGTGTCGCAGACTCCATTTGCAGGGAGTGCGCAGATCCACTGGGTGTCTTGGCAAGCTAAGAGCACGTCTGGTCAACGGCCACTGGATGGGCAGACTCCCTCAGTATGCTATGAATAATGCTCTAGAGCATCTATGGCTAGCAAGGGTGCTAAGAACCCTGGGATACTCCCCCAGAACCAACCATGCCTGACTTGTATCTGTAGTGCACTGAGGACACATCCTCAAAGGTATGAGGCATAGCAATGTGTTGTGGACACCCAAGCTCAAGCTTCGAAAGAGCAGGTTTGCAGGCATGGGTCACTCACTCCCAGGTTTACTGTGCAATGTAAACATACCCTGTGTGTCCTTACACATACGCACAAATATAGGCGAGGCGGTAGCACTGCCTGTTAAGGTTGCCCAACACTTCCCATTACAAGACCCTTTTTTACAGTTGTTTATAACTTTCCCAAACTTTAATCATTTGGGTTGAAATGTTCCCTGCCAGGTATTTGCCTCAGGCTGAATTTCATTTTATAGGGGCTTCAGCCAAAATGGGCTCAGCTGTATCCAAGAAATTAGGAGAAAATGTTGTTTTTGCCCTTATTTAAAATAAATAAATAAATAAAAATTCTGGTGACTTTTTCTTTGGACAGCTGTACTGCCCCTAGGCTTTGGAGCAGGGACTTGACGTTTGCCAGAGGGTGGCCTTTGTGTCAAGCATGTGCTTTTTGCCTTTCCAATGAAAAGCCACCCAAATCTGGCCAAGTTTTAAGCCTTTGCAATTTTGAACATGCTCTGTAGAGATTGGAGGATTGGGCCAAAAGAAATCTGATGAGGTTCAATAAGGATAAGTGCAGGGTCCTGCACTTAGGACGGAAGAACCCAATGCACAGCTACAGACTAGGGACCGAATGGCTAGGCAGCAGTTCTGCGGAAAAGGACCTAGGGGTGACAGTGGACGAGAAGCTGGATATGAGTCAGCAGTGTGCCCTTGTTGCCAAGAAGGCCAATGGCATTTTGGGATGTATAAGTAGGGGCATCGCCAGCAGATCAAAGGACGTGATCGTTCCCCTCTCTTCGACATTGGTGAGGCCTCATCTGGAGTACTGTGTCCAGTTTTGGGCCCCACACTTCAAGAAGGATGTGGATAAATTGGAGAGAGTCCAGCAAAGGGCAACAAAAATGATTAGGGGACTGGAACACATGAGTTATGAGGAGAGGCTGAGGGAGCTGGGATTGTTTAGCCTGCAGAAGAGAAGAATGAGGGGGGATTTGATAGCTGCTTTCAACTACCTGAAAGGGGGTTCCAAAGAGGATGGCTCTAGACTGTTCTCAATGGTAGCAGATGACAGAACGAGGAGTAATGGTCTCAAGTTGCAGTGGGGGAGGTTTAGATTGGATATTAGGAAAAACTTTTTCACTAAGAGGGTGGTGAAATACTGGAATGCGTTACCTAGGGAGGTGGTAGAATCTCCTTCCTTAGAGGTTTTTAAGGTCAGGCTTGACAAAGCCCTGGCTGGGATGATTTAACTGGGAATTGGTCCTGCTTCGACCAGGGGGTTGGACTAGATGACCTTCTGGGGTCCCTTCCAACCCTGATATTCTATGATTCTATGACTCTGTAGATTTTAGGGGCTGAATTTCCTGAAGATTCTGTCCGTGCTGCACATGCTCCAGCCCAGAGCTGAGCCAGACTTCCTCTGAAATTTTTGGTCTGGGTTGCTGTAGGCTACATCGGGTGCTAGCATCTCAACTGAGAGCAGAGGCACTCTCTTCTATGCTCTGAGTGCCTGCCTGGGCCCAGCAGGGGAATGTGGTGGAGGAAGCTACTGATTTGAATGCAGAAGTGGTTAGAGCAGATTGGGACAAGGAGTATGGGGGGCAGTCACTGCGACTGAAGGGTGGTGAGGACAGGTAGGGGAAACTGGGAGTTGGCATGTGTGGAGACTGGGAATGATTGGGCAAGGAAACTAGGAGTAGGAGGGAGATGGGGGGAAGACTAGAAGCCAGTAGATGGAGTGGGGAACTGAAATCGGATAAAGAATCTTGTAGGGAGGAGACTGGAACTGAGAACCAGTGAATAAGCAAACTTAATTCTGGCATTTTCTAACTTCTTCGAGAGCTTGAGTTGCCCACTGTAACAATATTCTTTTAATGTAGTTTTTGTGTAGTTAATGTATAACATGAGTGTGAATTAGCCTCTTCCTGATTCTGAGATTTCTTTGTAATGTAGCGCATACTGATCAGCTGGCTATGTTCAGTCAGTCACATCTTTTTGTCTTTATATTACAGATTCACATTACCTATGAATACTATCAGTCTGAGGTGTTGGCCCATATTATTTTTGGATGCTGACATTAGGCCTTGCAACATGAGCCATTTTATCTAGAAATAAATTGTTTACTCGCTCTCGTCCAAAAGATGTGACCTGTGGCACAGTACTGTCTCCTGGGATACTGGATAGGAGCCTGAGGCCATGATAGTGCTTCTAAGGACATAATACATCTTGACTAATAAAATAATGTGCTAAAACTTTTGCTAGTGCTGATCGACTCTAGCTGGAAGCAGAAAATGCAGTCGAGTACAACAGTTTGGATCCTAAATCATGGCTAGGGTCTCTGTCTGAGGACTGCCTCTGTTTGAGCTGCAGCTTCTTGCTTTGTTCACAGATGGCCTGCTCTCCTCTTTTGAGAGCAGAGGGAGACTACATCTCTTTCTAGGTCTTCTTTAAACTGATCTTAACTGAGGTTTTTCAATATTTCAGGAGGTGGTGTCTCTCTAAAGGAGTGCATCCTTAGATTTAACATTTGGGCTGTTTTGTTGAGCATGCATTTGTGGATATGTTTTGTGTTAATATCTCTAGGCAGGACAAAGCCATCCAAACACATCAGTTTACATTGTCAGCTCTACATTGTCTCCCTCCATTTCCTCAATAATTTTTCTTTCCTAGTAAGAAATCCTACTTTAGATTGGACATGCAGTGCTTTGCCATTGCCGTTACTACGCCTTCCTGCAGATGGTGTCTGTCTCGCCTGAGAACCACAACATAAGAACCACCATATTGGACTTGCATCCTCTAATTACTGGGCCGGAGACAACGCTAACAAACTAGCATGTTCATTCTCTCTCCCATTTTTTTTCCCTTGTTCCTCTTGGTAGTAAACTAGGCAGATGGTTACCTTTGTGGCAGCTAATTAATGCTGCGACTTGACAAAACAATTTGAGAGGCAGCCTTGTATTTAAAAAAAAGCCCAGCTGTCATAGAAGAATGAGCCAGCTGTCATATCTTGTAGTTTTCTGATCAAGGAACATAAGTCTTGATTAGACACACAAAATGTGGTCGTGTGACTTTTTATGTAACCACTATGTGCCATCAAAATTGAGCCAACAAGTCTTTGCACAAAGCTTATGCAGATCTACAAACAGTAATGAGTAGAGACCTGTCTAGGGATACAAAGAGGAATATAGCTCTCTGCCTTCTTTATTTGTTGATTAATTGATTGTCTGAAAGCAGGACTAGTTGTCTTTTAAAAGGCCTTTGTTGTAGGAGCTCCTCGCAGGAAATCTGGCAGTGACTAAATTTTTCTGGCAGCCTGTATGTTCCTCAGACTAAGCTTTTTTATTGTTATTTCTGAGGTCCTGACTCAGCTTACAAACCTATGGTCCATCATGATACATTGTATTGGTAGGCTTGATACTGCGAGTTTCGGGAGGTGTCCGTTTTAGTTTTACTTGCATTACCAATAGCCATTCTTACCTAAATTCTTAGGGTTGTAAGGGCCTGATTCTATGAGGTGCCCTCAGGCCATTGAAGTCAATGGTAGTTGAGGGTGCGCTGCGCCTGAAAGAGGAAGGCACTCAGCTACAGGATTGGGCACTAAGGTCTGATTATCAAACACTTACTTCTGTCCTATTGAAATAAATGGGGCTCTGTGCTGGAGGATCTCTATGCTCATGTAGAGCCCTGTTGATTTCAATAGGACTTTGCTGTGGCCTGCCTGCAAAGATCAAATTGCAGGATTAGGGCCTGAGAGACTCCCTGTCAAAGCACTCTCTATTCAGGTGAGAAAAAAAAAAAAGTAATTTAATTAGTTCTAGTAGGCCAACTTAATCTTCCCCTTAACTCTAATTCTCAGTCATAAAATCCATGGAACTCTTGCTACAGTATCAGCTGTATTAAAAATTCGTAATGATCAAAAGTATACATTTCCCAAGAGTTCAGATCACCGTTCTTCATTACTTCTGATGTTTTGCTAGTTAGTATGTGGGCTGACGAATAGTCTGTTAAAGCAAAAGATAAACGATAGTTACTTTAGTCACATAGTAATAAATGTAATCACAAAAATAGTTTGCTTGCTTTACGCTCTCCAGCAGAAATGCCTTTCAGAGTTGTCACTTTTAATCAACAAGAATAGCTTTCAATATAATGTATTTGCTGCAAGTTATTGCCTCTCATCTTTTCATGCTGACCCCCTTTTTAATTTGTGCTGAGGCAAAGTATAAATTGAACTATTTCATCTCAGGTTTATTACATTTGTATTAGGACAATACTGTATCAAGCTACAATACTGTAATGTGTTTCCCTGTTCTCAAGTTCCCTAAATATGATTTCTGGGGATTGGCTCTATCCTCTTTCATTTCCAGAGTTACTGTGATAATATAACAGGCAGTTTATTATTGACGATGATGCAGTCAGTGTAATAATAACAAGCTTCATTAATGCCATGGTATTATTTTATTTCTGAGGTCAGTGTTAGCAGTGATTAATTTTTCCATATTTTATTGTATCCCTTAGAAACTAGATGCCAAATCTCTTGTCAAACTAAACTTCGCTAAAAACAATGAAGGTGAGTTGGTGCAATCTTTATTTTTTCTGAACGCTTTTACAAAGCAGGATTATTTTATAGCTATAGGTTCATGTACTAAAATAATGTGTTACCTTCCATGTAGGATCCATAATTTTATTTTTGAGCCTGTCACTGTTGGAATCAACATGTTCTTCATTAAGGCCCCATTTCTGTCACCCTTACATTGAGTAGTTTCTATTTCTGAAAGTAATCCCATTTCGTTTTGTGACTGCTTGCCGAGTAAGGTACTACATGATGAGAGTAAGTGTTTCTGGAAGGATGAAATTACATGGTGTGTTATCTTTAACCGATACCCATAACTACTATAGCCAATTTACTACAAGAATCTGAGCCTGTACCTTAACCCTGGCTTACTTTAGTATTCTGAGATAATGTGCAACAGAATATAAAAGAATAAAGTCTTCATTAATGTTGCAGTGTTATGTCACAGCAGAATTAGAAGCACATTAGCCTGGAAAAGATGTTAATTTTCCCATGCTACTTATTCCCCAGCTTCCCAGTCAATTCAGTGGAATAGTCTCTGGGTTTTAAAAGACCAAGGGAAAGGGAAATGCTACCTTCGCTAAGGATATAGTAACATTGTGGGAAAGGTTTCAGAGTAACAGCCGTGTTAGTCTGTATTCGCAAAAAGAAAAGGAGTACTTGTGGCACCTTAGAGACTAACCAATTTATTAGAGCATAAGCTTTCGTGAGCTACAGCTCACTTCCTCAGATGCATATCGTGGAAACTGCAGCAGGCTTTATATATACACAGAGAATATGAAACAATACCTACTCCCACCCCACTGTCCTGCTGGTAATAGCTTATCTAAAGTGATCATCAGGTGGGCCATTTTCAGCACAAATCCAGGTTTTCTCACCCTCCACCCCCCCACACAAATTCACTCTCCTGCTGGTGATAGCCCATCCAAAGTGACAACTCTTTACACAAAGTGCATGACAATCAAGTTGGGCTATTTCCTGCACAAATCCAGGTTTTCTCACATCCCCCCCACCCCCATACACACACAAATTCACTCTCCTGCTGGTAATAGCTCATCCAAACTGACCACTCTTCAAGTTTAAATCCAAGTTAAACCAGAACATCTGTGGGGGGGGGGGTAGGAAAAAACAAGAGGAAACTGGCTACCTTGCATAATGACTTAGCCACTCCCAGTCTCTATTTAAGCCTAAATTAATAGTATCCAATTTGCAAATGAATTCCAATTCAGCAGTTTCTCGCTGGAGTCTGGATTTGAAGTTTTTTTGTTTTAAGATAGCGACCTTCATGTCTGTGATTGCGTGACCAGAGAGATTGAAGTGTTCTCCGACTGGTTTATGAATGTTATAATTCTTGACATCTGATTTGTGTCCATTTATTCTTTTACGTAGAGACTGTCCAGTTTGACCAATGTATATGGCAGAGGGGCATTGCTGGCACATGATGGCATATATCACATTGGTGGATGTGCAGGTGAACGAGCCTCTGATAGTGTGGCTGATGTTATTAGGCCCTGAAAGCTGAACTTTGTGACTTTGTCCTTACCCATAACTACTTCACATTTGGGGACAATGTATACCTTCAGATCAGCGGCACTGCTATGGGTACCCGCATGGCCCCACAGTATGCCAACATTTTTATGGCTGATTTAGAACAACGCTTCCTCAGCTCTCGTCCCCTAAAGCCCCTACTCTACTTGCGCTATATTGATGACATCTTCATCATCTGGACCCATGGAAAAGAAGCCCTTGAGGAATTCCACCATGATTTCAACAATTTCCATCCCACCACCAACCTCAGCCTGGTCCAGTCCACACAAGAGATCCACTTCCTGGACACTACAGTGCTAATAAACAATGGTCACATAAACACCACCCTATACCGGAAACCTACTGACCGCTATTCCTACCTGCATGCCTCCAGCTTTCACCCTGACCACACCACACGATCCATCGTCTACAGCCAAGCTCTGCGATACAACCGCATTTGCTCCAACCCCTCAGACAGAGACAAACACCTACAAGATCTCTGTCAAGCTTTCTTACAACTACAATACCCACCTGCAGAAGTAAAGAAACGGATTGATAGAGCCAGAAGAGTTCCCAGAAGTTACCTACTACAGGACAGGCCTAACAAAGAAAATAACAGAACGCCGCTAGCCGTCACCTTCAGCTCCCAACTAAAACTCCTCCAACGCATTATTAAGGATCTACAGCCTATCCTAAAGGATGACCCAACACTTTCACAAATCTTGGGAGACAGGCCAGTCCTTGCCTACAGACAGCCCCGCAACCTGAAGCAAATACTCACCAACAACCACATACCACACAACAGAACCACTAACCCAGGAACTTATCCTTGCAACAAAGCCCGTTGCCAATTGTGCCCACATATCTATTCAGGGGACACCATCACAGGGCCTAATAACATCAGCCACACTATCAGAGGCTCGTTCACCTGCACATCCACCAATGTGATATATGCCATCATGTGCCAGCAATGCCCCTCTGCCATATACATTGGTCAAACTGGACAGTCTCTACGTAAAAGAATAAATGGACACAAATCAGATGTCAAGAATTATAACATTCATAAACCAGTCGGAGAACACTTCAATCTCTCTGGTCACGCAATCACAGACATGAAGGTCGCTATCTTAAAACAAAAAAACTTCAAATCCAGACTCCAGCGAGAAACTGCTGAATTGGAATTCATTTGCAAATTGGATACTATTAATTTAGGCTTAAATAGAGACTGGGAGTGGCTAAGTCATTATGCAAGGTAGCCTGTTTCCTCTTGTTTTTTCCTACCCCCCCCCCCCCCCCCCGATGTTCTGGTTTAACTTGGATTTAAACCTGGAGAATGGTCAGTTTAGATGAGCTATTACCAGCAGGAGAGTGAGTTTGTGTGTGTATGGGGGTGGGGGGGATGTGAGAAAACCTTGATCTATGCAGGAAATAGCCCGACTTGATTATGTAAAGAGTTGTCACTTTGGATGGGCTAGCACCAGCAGGAGAGTGAATTTGTGTGGGGGGGTGGAGGGTGAGAAAACCTGGATTTGTGCTGAAAATGGCCCACCTGATGATCACTTTAGATAAGCTATTACCAGCAGGACAGTGGGGTGGGAGTAGGTATTGTTTCATATTCTCTGTGTATATATAAAGCCTGCTGCAGTTTCCACGATATGCATCTGAGGAAGTGAGCTGTAGCTCACGAAAGCTTATGCTCTAATAAATTGGTTAGTCTCTAAGGTGCCACAAGTCCTCCTTTTCTTATTGTGGGAAAGGGAGACCCTCATGTAGAAGTTGATAGAGCTTGTTGTAAGTCCAGGGGGTGTTGTGACTCAGCAGACCTCACTGATCCTCCTTATCAGTCTTCCATGATTTGAACTCCATTTTGAAGACACTGGTAAAATTGGGGGCAAAATGCTCAATAAATCATTTGACAACTCAGGATAATTGTTTTCTGAGGAACTTGTTCATGGCGTCTTCCGAATAACAACCTGTTAGAGAAGAGCCTGTGATTGTGCTTCTGCTGGTTTAGAAACGTAAAATCAAGGATCAATCCAGGACCACCAGTAAGATAAGGGAGACAATTATAGATTGATTAATAATACTTTGCATGTTATATGTTCTAATAACTTTACAACCATTAATTTATAAAACCTCTGAAGCAGGTAATGATCATCATCTCTTTCCTGAGGGGAAAATGTAGGCAAGAAGGGCTCTAGGCATTAGAGATGGGATTAGAATTTAGAAGTTTGTATCTCCTAAATCCTTAGCTAAATCCACTAGACCACACTGTCTGTCATAAGAGTTCTATGATTGGTAACACATTTCTTTAGCGTTCTGCATTCAAATGACAAATCTTAATGCCTTTACAACATTGTCATAAGCGGTAAGACATCAACAAATTGATAAAGGTTTTAAAAACCGAATAGCAATTTTTCGGTGCACAACTTACTATAGCTCCAGCTCAGTACTTTCTGAAAATTGGGCGGCTTTTGGGGATCTCGAGTTGGACACGCCAAAATGGAGGTGACGTTTGGAAATCCTGGCCGTTATATTTTCAGTTCACGATTCAGGGCATTTAGCTATACAGCTACCGTTAACGCGAGTGGGATTAGCTCAATTAAAATGACAAGCTTAGAATATTAAGGCGTCATAATAGAGACTCTTAAGTATAAAGGAGCCATTTCATCGTGAACTCTGATTTTTCTCCACTTACAACTTTTTGCAAAACAGTATCCTTTGGGCTGCAATATTTTATGCTTAATCTCAACCCAAAGGTGAATTTTTAATTTAAATATTACAAGAATTGCAGGCCGAAGAGTAAAGTGTGGGAGGAAGAAGGTGTGTTTTTAAAGGCGTTCTCACCATTTTTTGCTCTCCCATAGTTCAGTAAGATTGCTTTCGAAAAGTCATCCTTGAAATGAATGCATTCCTCCAGGGGCAAAGTACATGAGACATGTTGGAACATAGTTTGTTTCTAAACGTAGTTATGCATATTGTAATTCTTTAACCTTTTTCAGGTGAATTAGCTTGTGCAGGCAAAGATTAGAACATTCTTAGGGGTCCAGGGTATATAATAATGTGCATCATACATCAGGAGTAGGGGTATAACTAAAAAGGCATAGGATTTAGGGTTAGGCTCCTCATCCTAGAATAATGAAGAAGAGCTCCCCTTCTAGTAGGTGTGTGTGTCTCTGTCCCGGGCTATCTGAGGTGGTCCATCACTGTCACCAAAATTGTTCCCATGCCATGCCTCAGCCTGATTGTAAGAAGTCAGGCATGCTGGAATGGGTCGGATATGGGAGCCTGGTTAGCTCCACCCTCTGATTTTCCCCAGAAAAGGAGGTTGGAGATAGGGACCCAGCTTTTCAAAAAAGGACTGGTGATTTTGCGTGCTTCAGTGTTTGGGTGCCCAACCTGAGAGACCCTAAAGGGGCCTGATTTTCAGAGAGTGCACTTTGTGCCAACCAGGTCCCTTTATATGGTGTCTCAGGTAAATCACTAGTATCTCTTGAAAATGTTGTTTGGTGTGACTATTGACAACTAAACCTTTTAGGGTAGGGGATGATTGCTGGAGGGGGCGGATAGTTTGGGGAGTGTTTCATTCTGAATGAGAGAGTGGTAAGAGCAAAGGGAGGTCTCTGATCTGTGTGTGGAAGGGAGAACATGAGGTTATGGGGCATTAAGGCTGGAGCTGGATCCGTATAGTAGAATTTCCTCACTTTTTAGAGTGTAAATTTGTAGCTGAAGTAATGTCCCTTCTTTTGGAGGAGGAATAAATTCTCAGCTTTAACAGTGTATTGGCTTTGGGGAAAACTGCTAAGAGTTTACATGTGGCTTGGAGATTCAGTAACCAATTCTTAGAGCATGGGCCCTATTACTGTGAACTGATTGCAATTTCACTCCTGACATTGCTGGTCAGGAGGGAGAATTTGCTTATGGTAGCAGGAACTGAAACTAATAAATATGATGGAGTTGCTCCTCAGAACCAGTTACACTTAGAGGAAAAGAGTCTTATCTACTGTGAAATGCTCTCGTGTCAGAGCAACTCATTGTACATGAACTACATCGTGAGCTGCCATGGGTGAGAGAGCCCTTGCCATCTGCAAGGGAAAGACGAGTCGCTTTCAGTTAACCCTTCTCTCCTGAGGTTGTGGGTGAACTGGCAAGTGTATACTGAAGTGCAGGCTGCCAGCCAAGACTGGTGGAATGGGTGGGTGGGGGGAAGCACCTGGCAGTACTGTGGGATATATGTAGCTAGCTGTATCATCGGTGCCAAAGTGCGTGCTAGCAGGCTGAAGCACTTTGGGGCAGGGATCATGCTCTTGTTTCGTGTTAGTAGGGTGCTAACACAGTGGGGTCCTGCTCCACAGCTGGGGGGCACAGGCACTAATACTGTACCAATAATAACACAGGCGAGTTTACGGTAGCCGTGAACTTTCCAAACAGCCTTTTTTTAAGAAGAGCCCATTGGGTGGCGCTAGATGAAGTAAAAGGCTACAATATGAAAGGAAGAGACTTGATCTTTATTTCTGTCTGACAGCAGGCATTTCTTAAAACCTGGCTCATGGAATTTTAACACATGCCCAGGTGTCTGTTCTCCTCTTTCATATAGAAAGTCGGGTGAGGAGTGGTTACAGGAAAAGCCATGTAATGCTCTGTCTTTATCTGAGCATCTTCCATTCAGATCAAGATGGAGCACTGTCTTCATGGAGTGCTCCTCTGTATTAAAGATTAAAGCAGCTGCAGTTTCCTTTATTTTAGGCAACTGGGGGCAGGCCTCAGGCTCTAGGTAGCTTGCTTGTGTGTCCCTCAGTGGGACAAAGTAGTGCCGCCCCTGTCATAAAACACCTTCTAAATTTGCCTCTGAAGCGTACACATTCTCATAAAGTACAGAACTTTCCTTCAGTTTTGGGTAGATTAATCAATAAAAAATTCCCAAAATTTCTTATCCTTGCTTTTACAAGTCTGAGATTGGAGCACTATTTCTGGGTGACTCTAGTGGGTGATATCTGTAGGAGCTTCCCTGTCCTGTCTTGGTAGTGCTTTTAGCTATCTTTATTCAATTCTCCCTGCTGTTTTTGATTGATCAGATTGTAATTAGTAGGAAAAGAATCAAATGAGCCAAAGCTGTTTCCGAATTCCCAATCTAGCAAACTGATCAAGAATTAATAATAATCTTCTAATTGCTTTCTGCCAAGTTTATCCATACATTTTCTTGATCCGTTGGCTTTCATCACTATCTTTAGGTAAGATGTGTTTAATATTTATGCTGACCCTCTTAGGAAAATTTACAGCTCAATTTGAGCTGAAGCCAGGTTCTTTATTGAAAAGCATGTGCTTAGGTTTAATGGAATTCTGTTTACTGAGATAGAATACGAAGTGCTGTCTTTTCTGACCAGCAGAACCTGCAAAGGGCACCATCTCATCTGAACCTCTGCTGGATATAAACCAAGATATGTTCCTGAGAACGAGGCTGAAAACAGGGTGGTGGGGGTAGTGAGAAGTTACACTCAACAAGAGTGTCTTGGTTATTACGATATTTATATTGTGATACTGAGTAGACAGCAACCCCATTATGTGACGTGCTATATTGCTGGCTACTGGATGGTGGACTTCAAAGACCCATTTTTCTCTCTTGGTTTATAATACTTCTAGGTGTCATTCTACCTCACCCACCCCCAAGTACTAGAGAAACAAAGCATGAATTAAAAAGACCATAAATTGTACACTGAACATGAAAAATGCATTTGTTTTATAGAAAGAATGTAAATATTCTTCACAAAGGCAACTAAAGCAACCATTCCATTTGTCTAAACAACCATAAGAAACTCATGCAGAATTTGTTTTTTGTTTTTTTCCCCTCCTCCCCCACAGGTAATTACCATTGTCCAGTGCTCTTCACTGTCTTCACCAATAACTCCCATATAGTGGCTATCAAGACGACTGGAAATGTATTTGCTTATGAGGTAGGCTCACCATTGCATTTCAGTGTTAATGGTTTACACTTGTAGCATCTTTCGTTCAGGGCTCTCAAAGAGCTTTACAGAGGTGGGTAAGTGTTGTCCCTGTGTTGCAGACAGGGAAGCTGAGGCACATAGAAGTGAAGAGGCTTCCCTAAGGTCATGCAGCAAACTAGGAGCAGCATGGGGAATAGAATCCAAGTAATTCTAGTTCCCTGCTGTATGCCACGCTATCTCCAATAGGGTGGAATCGACCCCTGTGCCTCGGGCCAGCAAGAGGCCTATACACCACTGAGGTTCCATTTAAGTCTTCAAAATAGGTCTGAAATGGAGCTGAGGCCCTTGGCTTTTTCACAAGGATGAATTTCACTCCTTATGGACATTCCGAATGATTTAAGATGCATATTACTTTTAAAGCCTGTCATTTGAGTAAGCTGCATGTAGCTGAGCCTGAGAGAGAGTTGTAGGTCAGAATGCTTAACTCCTGACTCACTGTCACACTCCTGATTCATTTTCAGTTGAATGAACAAACAACTCTTCTGTGCAGCCAACAACATTTCTTTCTAATATATATCCATGCACAAAGGGCAGATTGGCTGTTTCTAATTTTCTTTAGTAAGCAAGAATATTTTAACTGGAGTTGGAGAAAAATAGATAACTTATTAGTGGACATTTGAGAGCTTCACGTGAACTGCATTTCTCAACTTTTTATTCACATTCTGTGAACATTTGTGTGAACAAAGGTTTGTTTGCAATACAATCAGTTTCAAACCTTTGGGTGAGCATGTACACAGCTTGACTATCCAGGATTGTAATACCGTGGGTCTCAGCATTTCCAGACTACTGTACCCCTTTCAGGAGTCTGATTTGTCTTGCATGCCCTAACTTTCACCTAACTTTAAAAACTGCTTGCTTACAAAATCAGACACAAAAAGTACAAGTGTCACAGCACATTAGTACTGAAAAATTCCTTACTTTCTCATTTTATCTGTATTAAATTTTAGTTTGTACTGACTTTGCTAGGCTTTTTATGTAGCCTGTAGTAAAACTAGGCAAATATTTAGATGAGTTCATGTACCCTCTAGAAGACCTCTGTGTACCCCCAGTGGTACACGTATCCCTGATTGAGAACCACTGTTGTAAGAAATACATGCAGTGAACATTTGTGAACAGTCCACAGGCTGGAATTTGTTCACACAAAACAGACATCAAACTGTTTGAAATACTGAAATTTCAAATAAAAAAAAAAATCAGTTTGGACAATTGCAAACAAGAAAAGGGGCTAAATTCACCAAAAAAAACCCCCACCTCAATATCTTCTCCCAATCCTAAATGGCATTGCACGTTTTAAAATCTCTAGTTAGGGGAACAGATGAGACTGGGTTAGAATACTTGCTATTCTCTTCTGGAAACATGGATACTAGTTTGTTTTGATTACAAGTAAAAATGATTTAGCAGCCTAGTCCTTAATTGATGCTTGCCCATATAGTAGAACTGCTACCCATTTTGCCAAAATTTGCATACCCTGTTAAAGAGACCTCAGCTGAGCAGATGTGTGGGGAAAACTTGCACAGATTTGCTCGCATTAGACATCACTCTCTCCAGTGTAATTTTATTCCTAGGTTATATAAGCCGTAAATTCATTTCTAGACTTTTAAAGTAGCAGAAAAAATGTTACCTATTTTGGTTCTGGGTAGGAGGAGGCACTTGAGTGTGAGTACATCTGTTTCTTTCCTTGTAAGTAAAGCTGTGTCTTCCATGCTTTGATGTAGTGGTGATTCTGGTTTGATTATTTTATTTGTTCAGGAGTACAATGTATTTCTTTGATGTTGATTCCTACCATGCTGTAAACTGCTGCCCATTTTATAAATCACTTTCATTGCACCTGTTAAATTAGAGATTAATATTTCTCCACACATAAAAATGTGGTTCTGTGCATTTTAACTATAATCTAGAAAACTGATGACAGGATTTTCTTTTTGTGCTTGTCTTTAAATTCTTATGTGGAATTTGGTTTAAAAACATGTAGCAACAATGTATGTAGCTAGAGAGTCCTAAATAAAATATTTTTTTATTAGAGATTGTTGAGTCAAATGGTTAGGAAAGAAATACATATGTTTTCCAAAATTAATAAGGAGCCCAGTGAAACAATGTGATCACCTATTGGAGGTGAATGTCTCTAATTTGTTTATGTCATCCTGTGTATTTTTAAAGGGTGCAAGATGTCTTGCATTTGCCTGGCAGATAATTTCAAATTTTAATTTCTTGTTTTCCACCTGGTTGTTAGGCAGTTGAGCAGCTGAACATAAAAACGAAAAGCTACAAGGATCTCCTGACTGATGAACCCTTTACTAGGCAGGACATCCTGACACTGCAGGTAAACCTTCTATTCTGTTCTATTCTGTTTCATGCCTCCTAATACACCCTCTTTTGGAATGGGTTGGGGAGTATTAGGCAGACTGGCCACTCCCTGTTGCACTGCTGATATAAAATGACAACTGATTAGAGAAACAGTATTTTGTAGTGGGTAACAATCGCATCACTTTCATTTGTTCTCCAGATGGCAAACCTAGATATTCCATATAATTTCACCAGAGCTGAAGTGAAACTCTAATCAGATTATTTTTCATTTCATATAGGGTTTGTCTTCACTACGGTGCTAAATCGGCACTTCTGCAATCGATCGGCTCAGTGGTGTCAATTTAGCACGTCTGGTGAAGCCTCAATAAGTAGATGGGAGAGCACTCTCCTGTCTACATAATTAATCCACCTCAACGAGAGGCGGAAGGTATGTCTATGGGAGAGCGTCTCCCGCCAACATAATGTGTTGTAGACACCATGTTAAGTCGATGTAAATTACTTCGCTCAGAAGGGGGCTTCACCCCTGAGCAATGTAATTTACATTGACTTAAGCCATACTGTAGACAAGGCCATAGTAGATCGTGATTAATTAATTAATTTAGCAGGGAAGCCCATTGTGGGTTGCTGAATTTTGTGGATTAATAATTTTGTGGAGTAAGCATACACATTGGGTAAAAAGAAAATCAATGAATCTGCATCGGAAACATACACTGTTCTTGTATTTTGACAAGTGTACTTGTAATTATGTAACACATTACACTATACAAGTAAATGTATTGTACTGTGGTGTAACCATAATGAAATGTTAGTTATGAGACCTGGCTATTAAATCTTTGCTTAAAAGTGGCATGAAACCATTGGGTAATTGTAAGAATTATCAGTTTTGCAGTTTAGCCAAGTGGGAATTAGCCAGCATCTACTGTAATTGTTTATAATGTTAACTAGAAGGAGACATAGATGGCCAGAGCCTTCTTTATGTTTAGCTAGCCAGTCAGATGGCCAATAAGACATGAACCATGTTGTCATAAGAAATTAAAATAATCCACATATAAATTTTCAGCTATTTAAAAGATGAAAAACTGATTAAATTGATACTGTTTTATTTTAGGGGTGATTTTTAAAAATGAAAATCTGAGCAAAGTAGGTTTTTCAAAATGTCTCTACATCTAGAAGAAAACTGGCAGCAATACAGAATTCTTCACCTGAATGTTTTGCTTATGTCTGTTACCGTGTAAAATCTGTTTGTTTAAAAAAAAAAAAAAAAAAAAGTTATAAAACTAGAAAGATGTAACTATGTTCTAGGTAGAAATAAAATGTAAAACTTCAAAGATAATTAGTACATTTACAAAGGAAGTTGGGAGTCTTTATTTTCTCTGAATATGAAATGCTACTAAGGTTGTTCGTTTTTTTTAGTGAGTTTACTAGTACTCGCAAAAAGAAAAGGAGTACTTGTGGCACCTTAGAGACTAACCAATTTATTTGAGCATGAGCTTTCGTGAGCTGTAGCTCAAATAAATTGGTTAGTCTCTAAGGTGCTACAAGTACTCCTTTTCTTTTTGCGAATACAGACTAACACGGCTGTTACTCTGAAACTTTACTAGTACTGGAACCCATAATAAGAGACTGTAAAACTACTTTATAATCCGCTGTAATAGGCACTTAGCTTACAAAGAAATTTACTATAAAATGAGTTTAAATATTAGACCTTAAAATGATTTTATTGTTAAGCTTGCATTACAGCAAGATAAAAATTTGTTTTATACTGGTGGATTATGCCACTGGAGTCACCGATTAGTACATATCTCTTATGAATGAGAGAATTGTCACCAGTGGTAGGCTGATAAATGCAAATTTAAGCTGCAAATGTTCCTTAAATAAATTTATTTGTTCATGGGAAGAAGTATGCTGTTTCCTCTTGTATTGCTGTGCTGAAAAGCATGTGTACAGTTGTCATCTCTCTACCCCGCCACCCCCCCACCCCCATCCTTCTGGCTCTATGACTGTTCAGGCTACTACAAAATTAAACATTTCAGCCCAGTGAATGCAGGGCCCACAACTTTCCTCAGATTCAAGTTTCAAAGCTTCCGACAGGATGATATCTGAATCTAACTGCCAAGATGCTAATGGTTTTGCTTCAGTGATGAGACTCTAAGTGACTATTGTATTTGCACCATCATTATGGAAAACCAAACAGTTTTGAATGAGTGATTAAAATCTGCAGTCATTTAAATAAGTGTTAGGATTTTAACATGTTCCATAGGTACATATCTTAAATATATTAATAAAAACAGCTGTCTGTTACTCAACTAAACTTACTGTATTTAAATGTTCCTTTCTAAATTCTCTTAGATGCATAAATCTTCCAAAAACTAGCATGACTGCTTGCAGGGGGTTATATGAATTTACTTGCATCTTACTTCTGCCTCTTCTGTGAAGTTGTATTTCTCTCTCAATCTGCAGCAGTCTATATATTAACATAAATGACTTAGGCTGTGTACCAATGACCAGTCAGTCATATTTAGACCCCCCCCGACCACCTATGTGGAGATAGTACCCATGTTGTTAAATTGCACTTTTGACACCACCCATGCACTCATCTAGGATGACCTGCATAGTATGTGTGTGGATTTGCTACTCTTAAGAAATGCAGTCATCCCAACTCATGCTGACTAAACCTTTCTACTATACTGTTGGGTGGTGTAATCTATTTTATTTTCTCAAATCTATCTGGAAACCACTGAAATGCAGAGGAGAAATTTGCGTCAGTGGAATGCGAAACACATTTTGAGAAACCAGCACACAATCATTTTAAACACGTTTTGCTTTTCTGACTCAACATTCTGTTTTCAAAACTAACTTGTGTAGGCCATTACTCCCAAACTGTTCCTATTGGGGGCGGGGGGTGGAATTGTCATTGGGATGAAAGTCAGTTTATGTATAGCAGCTTTCAGTGGCTGAAGGAGTTCGTTTTTAACACAAAATCAGTGCACATGCCAGCCCTATTTTAGTGAATGCAGTAAATTCTCATGTGCCTGGTTGGACTATGCAGCATGAACTACATTTATCTGCTCAGGCATGTAGCAGACCACTGACTAAATTTGTCTCTGTCTCACCACATTTGGTTCTGCAGCCTCAAAGTATAAGAGGTATTTTAAAAGTGAACAAAGAAAAGGAATTTTCTGTGACAGAAAACAAAAAAAGCTAAGAGATTCACATTAAATGAGGAAATGAACCATTTGTGTCCTCCAACATACCAGCATAATGGGGTGCACTGAGGAAATAGTGTAGGGACACTTGTTGTGTGTAGGTGTTAGAGCATACAGAAGTGTGTCAAAGGGGTCAATTATCAAAGTAGTGCACAGAGACTTAGCTGTGTAACTCTCATTCAGGTCAATGGGTGTAATGCAACTGAATCCCCGTGTGCTATACCTTGAAACTATACCTTATTACTTTTCATTCTTAGGCAGGAATTTCCAGGGGTTTTTGTCATGACCCTCATGTTTTTGTTTTTTTAATGTGTGAATTCATTATTATTTCTTATGTACTGTTTTTCCTTTTGGTAAATCATTTAGAAGAAAGACCAAGGTCTTTGGCTTTCTTCCTTATAAATTCTCTGTGTCGAGATGACCCTGGGCAGTGAGTGACTTGACCCTTGCAAGCCCTGTCACTAGTTGGCTTTGTTTCTTAGCCAAAGACCATCACTGGGTTGAGTTTGCAGCTGGAACTCTGGCTTATGTACATTGTCTCTTTGGAAAGCTTTCAACTATATATTTAAATCTTTAATTGTCACAGGTTTCTTTGCTTTCCTGACATGAGTTGAATGTCCTTGTGTCTGAGAGAGCAAGAACTGAGAGCTGGATTGGTAGTTCTGACCCTGCTTGCCGGCAAAGCATCAGGCACGGAGGAGGGGTTTCTATAAAAAGCATTCTTTACTTTCCAAATAGCAACTGAATGGAACTGTATTTTTAGTAGCTCAGTTTATTGACAGAAAACAGACTATGGAAATGCTTCATCGAAATGTCCTAGGAAGCAGATGGGGGCACATGTGTTACTGTAACTGATTTTGTAGTGAAATATAAATAGAGTTCAAGTGGAAAGCTAGATTAATGTGTGTTTATCAGGTATTTTCCAGATGTATGACCACATTTTTCCTTTCTGTTACATACAGCAGAATCCTACAGCTGCTGAGGAAATATTTGTTAAAATAGCAAATGACCCCCAAATTAACCTGCCTTTAAAGTGTTTACTTCTTTTGAAGAAGGTGGAGGTGTGGTGTTTTTAATACTTATTCTTTCTAGAATAGAATTACTTAGAGGTATAACAGAAAAATTGTAATAAGTACCAATTACCAACACTAATAATGAGTTGCACAAATACTGATCAGACTTTTTTTTACAGCTTGGCTGATGAGCATCCACTCAACTGACTGGATATGTTTGTTGCTTTATACAGTCATACCTGGATTGCTTTTAGTAAAAAAGGGCAAAACAAAACTACACTTCTGATCTGGAACAAAAAGCAAACTCAGAATTCGATTTTTTAACAATGACAATATCTTACGTTTATATTGTACTTTTCTGTGTAAAGAGCTTTATGCACTTGCATATACATAAATTGCTTTAGCCACCACTGGCCTGGTGTGGAACATGGCAACTGTTTAACATTACACAGCAGCATTACACTACCCCTCGGGAAGCAGCAAAGAATAAGATCATCTCTGCTTAAAATTTTCAGGGGAATGTAGGTAGGCAGAATGCAGCTACCAAAACTGGCATTTGGCTAGGACACTAGGTCTAGTGTCTCCAATCCTGCAAAAGGTGTCATGGGTTCTTTTCTCTCTGTAAGTGATCAGGGCCCTGAGTTTTACATACCATCACAGAAGGCAGCATTTTTAAGTGTACTACTTGCCATAATGCCATTCTGGGGCAATGATTCAGTACTAGTTCAGATGAAGGAATGCCCTACTGGATCTCTGAGCACCACTTCCCAAACCACAAAAGACTTTCCTTGGGAGTGGGTCTTCCATTCAAATACCTGGCCCGATCCTGGGTAGCTTGTGAGATCTCATGAGATCACAGTAGGAGAATGGTATTGGCTGCAAACAGCTACCATAGGATAATAGAAGCTAGATGGAATGCTCATCTTATGTCAGCTAGTTGTATGATTGATCCATCTTTAACATTTCCTGATGGTTTGTTCAGTAGAAGTTTAAAAGTCCACCCCTGCTGTTGAGAGACCATTCTTGAGAGCAAAGTGTATTAGGCTGGGGAAGCTTCTCCTGATACTCAGCCTAAATGTTTCTTTCCAAAATGTAGATCTCTTGTTTTTCCATAAATAATTAACTATTTCCACTTAACAGTTGGGGGTTTACACTCTCTTCAGATATTTGGTACTCTGTCATCTCTTAGCCGAACATCTCTCTCTCTTGCTCTCTCCCCTTTAATCTCTCCTCATCAGTCAGTAACCCAGATCACCGTTGTAGCTCTTGTGTGAACTCCCTCCACTTCGTTAGTATCTTTCTGATACGTGGTGCTCAGAAATATACACAGTATTCCAGGTACAGTCGCACCAGAACCGCAGAGAGAGTGACTGTTAGGTCCTTGCTCTAAATACACCTGACCTCAGTCTTTATACCCCCAAAATTACATTGTCCTTTTCCTGGCTGCCATATATTGCTCCAAACACACGTTTAATTTGCTGTCCTCTATCACCTGAGGACTACTTCATCCAAGTTTCTCTCTCCTATAGATTACAGTTCAGATTGTTTTCCCCCAGCTGTATTAATTGGTATCTCTTACAAACTGAATTTTGTTATTTTGAACATTTCTAATCTTTCTAGGTCTCTGCATTTTCTCTGTCTTGATTGGAAGTCAACTCTCCCAATTTAACATTGTCTACAGATTTCACTAACATGTTTCCAGATAACTAACAAAGATCTTAAATACTCCAGGACTTAATACTGATCCCTGATACTAATGATACAGACCCTCTTTGTAAATTGCATTGATATCTTTGGATGAAACATAAGAGCAGGTATTGGTGATATTTTTGATATCCCATAAGAGATCTCTCACCCACCCCCTCATTTGATAAACTGCCGATGTTACACTTTTAGCTAGTTTTCAATGTGTATGTCCCCTCCACAAAGCAATTTGAATTAATTTTTCAAGTAAGATTTTATGAGTTGATATTAAATCCCAACATATGGCCTGTACTACATTCCCTTCAGACTTTAATTTGGAGATTCTGTCAAAGCAATCAAGTTCGGCTGGCAACATTTATTCTTTATGAACCCATGCTGGTTATTGTATATTAATTATAGGTTAAACCCAAATGTAACATCTTGCCTCTTTCTCTTTGAGTAGTTGTGAAGATCTGGGATAGAAGGCAGTGTACATGTTTCTACCAGAATGTGTTATATGGGACGGGGAAATCTGAGGCTCCTACCACAGCTCAGGGGCAGATGACCAGAAACGCAAAGAGTCAGATTTTTTGCCTTGAGAGGATAAGCCTACACTCACTCTGTGAAAAGTGCTGAGCTCTGTGGGCCTCCTGAAGGAGCTATATGAGGTACAGTGTATGTTAAGAGCTTCCTAGTGTGCAGCAGCAATGTACCTTCTGCAATAACCCCACGCCCCCTTTAGGGTGGATGGTGTATCGTGTATTGAGGGGTGGTAAGCAAAGAGGAGTCTCTGCATATTAGTGCTCAGGGACTCTCAGCCCTTCACCACCCCTGTGCATCCATGCACACCCAAGCCCTAAAGTTTGCTGAGATACAGAAAAATTATTCCTGCTATGCACTGTAAAACCATATACAAGTTACTGTTGGCGTCCAAGCCTGCAGGGGATGGGCGTCCTGTGAGAGGAACTGTGCTGCCTCTCTAGGTTTTATTCAATAGCAATCATTGTGGGTGATGAAGAAGCTGAGTTGACAATCTTGTCTCTTTCTCATTGGCCAGGAGGGTGCTGCTTGTCACATGGGGCTGCCAGAAAAATTATTATAAAATGTGGTTGTGCAAGTCAAATGGTTCCAGAGCTGTAACTGGCTTAGTCCCCGTAAATAACGGAGTGTTAGAAAGATTAATGGATTTAATCCCCAGTGCTTTGAACCACAAAAAATGATGGAATGGTGTTTTCTCAGGAGAAGTGACTAGAGAAGAAAAATCAGGGCATAAAACATACAGTGGCAGATATATTTGCAGCCATTTAAAAATAAAGTATGTATGTATTGCTGTGTGGTTTTTTTTAAGTGTTGCTGTACAGCCTAATCAGCTGTAGACAAGACATGCATCCTGACAAGCTGTTGAACACCACTGGTGTTTGTGAGAAGAAGCATAACTAATGAACAAAGTTGGAGGTAGCTGAGCTGTGTGCTAATTGATATTGTACTCTTGAGCCATTTCCCATTTGCTATTCTATTTGTCT
The DNA here is from genome assembly GCF_965140285.1 of Lepidochelys kempii. Classification (NCBI taxonomy): domain Eukaryota; kingdom Metazoa; phylum Chordata; order Testudines; family Cheloniidae; genus Lepidochelys; species Lepidochelys kempii. The sequence goes on along the minus strand of NC_136394.1, from coordinate 15,822,332 downwards.
AAAGGGTAAAGCAAACACTTTCTATGGAGACAGAGGGCTCCTTGGCAATGAACGGGGTGCACAGTCATTGCATACAATCAGAAGGGGCTGGATACAGGGATGACGTGGTAGGGACACACCACTCTATCTGAGCTTCCTGTGGTATGGGGTAGGACATGGTTGGGTCCAGATGATTTCCACTGTGTGAATCCTCTCACCATTAACCAGCATTGTGGAAGGCAGTGTAAGTGCCCATGGAGGTTAGTCCAGCCGCTATGCTGGAGTAACCTCTATGAAGCAGCTCTGAAGCCACTTCACAGCTTGTGCAGGAGGGTTCCTAATCAGGCTGGGTGCATTCACCCCAAAGGCAGTTTTCAAAGTGTACATAACAAGTGAGAATTCTTGGGAGACTGATCTTATCATCCCATTAAAGTCATTAGCAAAACTCCCCATTAACTCTGTCTTGAATTAGGCCCCTCTGTATGTTTTTTTTAATCTCTAAATTCCATGATTTTATCGCTGCCTAAAAGGACATATATAGTATTGCCAGCACCAAGTATTCAAAAATCATGACTGAGGCCCCCAATTCATATCTTTTAAAATGGGTTAGTTTTTTTTGCCTCCTGGTTTTGAATCTCTAGGATGTACTTGGGTCACGTTTTTAAGCTTGTATTCCACAATCATGAGGGCTAGAAACTTTAAAAACAAACAAAAAACTGATTCTCACTTAATGAAAGGTCTTCAAGGGCCAGGGCTTTAAGAAAAACATTAAATATCATGAGATTTATGGCAAAATTGTAACAGCTGGCAACACTGTGAAATTCTTACCTGTTAGTAATTTGTTAAAGTTTAAATCAGAAAGAACCTCAGAATTTTAATTTACTATTTTTTAACATTTCACCTTTAATAATGAAGAGGCTAGTTAGTTTTATTTTGTTTTGTTTTTTAATCATTAGTTTTATTTCCAGGCTCTCCTGCATTAACACAAAGGGTTTTTATGGTCAGAACAGTTGAGAGGAATGTTTAAATAGAAAAGAAAAAAAGTTCATTGAAAATGATAAAATTAAATACTCCATTCAGATTGGGGCTTAAAAATAAAAAATATCATGCTGAAACTATTTAATGAACCATAAGTTTCAATTTCATTAGACTTGCTGTAGTTTAAAAAAAGTGAACAGAAACAGGTTAGGCCTCTTTCTCTTAACCCACCATTGCCCTTTATTGCTAGCTACAAAAAAAGCAATTCCACATTTTTGTAGCTAGTAACAAAAGGCAAGTTTGTACAAAGAGGCAGGTATGTACAGCAATTACCCAGGAATTTTTAGCTCTTGGTCCTTCACCTTAACTGGAGCAGGGGCACTCCCTATTGACTCCAGTCATTTTCTACAAAGGAGAGTCCATCCATACAACTATGGTGCCTTGAAACAAGTGTCTTAATCTCTACATCTGTCTTCTCAACACTCATGTCTTGATTTGACTCCCTCTCTCATCTGATTCTCTGCACAATAACAGTCATTGGTGTAATGAGATGAACCTGGCATGTTGAATATTTTATTAATAGTTGGACAGTTTCTTCCTGAAAGGGATATGTCCAAAGAATGTGTATTATTTGTGTTTTTATTTGGATTTTATTTGGACAAAAAATAACTTGTCCACATTATCTGCAGCACAAGTTAGGATTGGTCAGACCTATTTTGCGAAGTTTTTGGGGAGAGGTGTGCTTAGTAGAACCCTGCAGTATTCTGTACATAAGTTAACATCTGTTGCTGTGCTCTTGCAGTCAACATATGTCTCGTTCTAAATTAAACTCTTCCTAGTGAATCACAATGCTTAATTTTAGAGGGAGGAGTCAGTTGACTTATTGCCCTAGATAACCTGACTGAGATGCCACTCTCAGATTTCAAGTTATAGAACATTTCTTCAATGACGGAAGGAAAAATACACTTGTAGTATGTATGCTGCTTAATTGGCCTGCCTACTCAATGTACAGTGAAATTCCTGCATTGCAGAAATGAGAATAGAAGGATGATAGTATAAATCAAATCTTTAAAGGTTTCTACTTGAATAAAACAGCCCACCTGAGTATAATGAAGAATAGCTCACAAGGCCTTGGGGTTTCTCATTTGTGTCATTCATGCTTAGAACTCCAAAGGACAGAGAGACAGAACAGCTATGATCTCTAAGGAGATGAGGTTGCAGTTTGCTGTTTACCATATTCCATACTGTGATTCTTGAGTTATGAAGAGGTAGTTAAATGAGGTTTTGGAGAGCCAGGGGAAGTATATAGAGGGGTGGGTGGCTATAAAGGCTTCTTCCTTAGTTGCTCAGTGTCAGCGGTCACACTGATTAAGCCAATAAGCAACTAAAAGTATTATGGCTGTGAAATGCTACCTTTTAAAGTTAGCTACCTTGAGGAGTCTGTGATATCCTGAACGCTTAAGACTTCGCTTTATGGAGGCCTTTAAGTAACTAGATATCTAAATTTATTTAAATTATGTATAAAATATAAATAAATTTAATCATGAGGCTTTTGTAAAAGAGAATATAATGTATGTTACCAGATTAATCTTTATTGTAGGCCACTTTTTCTCCCTCCATCTCCCTGTTACAAAGAGAGCCTGTTCCAGGAGCAACTCTTACCCCTAAGCTTGAGCAGGAGTGGCAGAAATGTGACTTTCTGTAAAATCCTTATGTTCTCTATTAATATGATGATGTATTTTCAGATCCCTGGAATGGGTAAATTGTCTTATTCTCTTCACCTGTAGTGTCCTGGCATGCTTATAGCTTTCTGTAAGTAAACGTTGTAGCCTGTGAGTAGCTAGAGGAATGCGTGAAAACAGGCAATCTGCATTTTCTGTTGGCAGTTGAAAGTTGTGCCTTTGCCTGGGCTTTTTTTGTTTTGTTTTTCATTTATGCCTCACTTCCCTCTATGATGTCAATTTAGAGATCAGAAATTACCCCTGGATTTTTTGGGGGCATGTTATACTTATTTTTTGTGCTAGAACAGTTTGTTTATATACAAAAGTGAAAGAGCATACCAGGATGGTTAAGAAATGCGCCCAGATTTCCTATTCCTGGAAATCAAAAGCTACATTCTCTTACGCTAGAGCTCAAAGAAAAGAAACAATATCTAGCTTTTCAACATCAAATGCCTTGGTGAGGCTGCATCCTAGTTGCTGTTGTGGAACTGAAAAATAATGGGAAATGATTTGACGGGGGGAAGGAGGAGAGAAGCAAACAGGCGAGCCAGTGGGTCGTCATTAGGGTGCAAACTCATGCAGGCAGATTTCATAAATGTCTTTTGGTTTTACTGCCAGCAATAAAACTAAAGATTTATTCACCAATGGAGGCATACAATTTCAGGGATGAATGAAAGGCATAATTGTATCATTTAATGAGAGATGAAGCCACAGCTCTGCTGTATTAACCATTGACTTAGTAGAGATGGAATCTTGAGAACTTTCTAATTGAAAGTAACAATTTGAGTAATTTTGTTACTTTTTTTGAATAATTATACTATTCACATTCATGTCAGTGTATTAGTCACTAACCTAGTCTGCAATATTTTTTTTTGAATGTTTGACTGTTGTATTTTTATTAAGGTATTTTAGATTTTGTCTCCTCAAGCAACCTTTACCACTTCACAACTCTCTTTATTTTCTGTAAGATATAATTTCCTGGAATAATTATTTATCCTGATGTGATGTTGTGACCTCTTTGCTTGAAAGATGAGCTTACAAGGGCCAAGCCTTAGGGGGGAAATGATGATTATGAGGAAAGATTAAGGATTATTGAATGATACTGCCTCTCCAGTAGGCATCCCCATGTCTTAACCACTTTAACTAAAGGTCAAACAAAATTGTACAGGAAGCCACATGGCCACACAGTTTAAAGATCCACATCTAGTAGGTCATTAATTTTTTTGCTGGTTCTTTGAGTGGGTCACTTAATAGAGTTTTCAGTGTGATACTTATTTGTTGCTTATTTAACATCGTCTTGTAAATGAGGATTGCACCATACGAAACATCGCCTAAGAAACTGTCCCTGCCCCCAACAGCTTACAGTCTAATAGAGCATACTTGGTCTGAGGATATTTAGGTTTTGAAATGCTCCACAAAAGTTGATTAAAGCTCACAGCCTTTGTGTGTGTGAGGCGTGTTTTTATTGGTAGAGAAAGAGCTGAAGGGATTTGCTTCCGGTCTTACAGCAAGTGGCAGAAATAAGGCTAGCCCTCATGACTCCTGGTCCCCTTTTCTATCCACTAGTGTGACTACCCTTCTCTTGGATCAGCTACTTGACCCTAGCAAGATGTGCTGGCAAAAACATGTGCAAGGTGACTTTTCGGATCAAATCCCAAAGGAAGACTGCAATCCTGCAATTCACTGCATCTTCTGCCAGAGTGCAGCAAATTACAGGCTTCTGACCTAACACATCTGTGAAGTCAGTGGGAGTTTAGACGGAGTAAGGACCTCAGATTCAGCTCCTAATGTCCCTCAGAGTGAGCATTTGCTCCCTACTAGTATTAAGTGGCTTAAAAATGAGTGTAGTGCTTCAAGGTTTTTTGTTTAGCTATACAGTTTACAGAGATATCACTAAACTGATTTACTGACATACCCCTGAGAAATAACTTTATAATTCGTTTTTAAAATATTAGTATGGAAATTAGAGTTAATTGTTTTAAACATTAATGTCATTTTAATCATTTACCACCTTTCCATGCTTAGGAAGCTGTTTGAAATATAGTGTCTGTGTGAAAGTGGTGACTCTCCCGCTCCCCTCCCCCCAACCATTCGTTTAATACCTTGGCTACCTTTGAACCCGGAGTATTCCATGATAAAAGATCTCTGTTCTTTTATTTCATGTACTATTACTATCCTCAGTACTTTTACTGAACTACCTTCACAGCTCAGTTGGTAATACTCTTAGGTCACGAGTTCAAGTCCTACAGGAAGATTTGATATTAAGAGATTTTGGACATATTAGACATATTTTTAGACATATTCTTCTTCAAATGAGGCATTACATGGAGGGCGTCTCCTCCAATGTTTGGTGGTAGTTGTCCTGGTGGAAATAAAAGATCAGACGGCACTTTCCAAAAATGGGCAGGGACACTAATAATACTCTCTAGAAGTGGCCTCCTGCTCCCAGTCATGGATTTGCTGAACAACCGCAATCCTATTGTATGCTCTCAATAGACAGCTTCTGATATCTTTCAGAGTAGCAGCCATGTTAGTCTGTATTCGCAAAAAGAAAAGGAGTACTTGTGGCACCTTAGAGACTACCCAATTTATTTGAGCGTAAGCTTTCATGAGCTACAGCTCATTTCATCGGATGCATTCAGTGGAAAAAACATCAGTCAGTCTGATATCTGACGCTGTATGTATGGTAGAGCAAATAGCTCTTGTTTCTTGGTCCGCATAATCACTGTGCTGCTATGATCAGACTCCCTGCTGTTTTAAAAGAAGTCTGTGTTATCTTGGGTATGAAAAGTGTTGTATGAAAGTGAATTTTTTCTAAGACTGTGGAAAAAATGTGTTGCGTGATCAATAGGATCCATGTGGATCTGAAGGCCCTGCTATATTAGCTCACGTTAAATGAACCTCACTGCAAATGAATAGCACGTACTACACCACATGGGCATTCAGTTATCTTTCCTGTTTAAAGTGTTAAATTTCTCATTTAAAAATGAAGGAATCATTTTTATTGTATTGTATTTGTTTGCAGTGTTATCCTCCTTGGGCCAAATTTTTTTTAAAGGTATTTAGTTGCCTAAAGAAGTAAATAGGTGCCTACGTATTTTTAAAAATTCTAGTGGGCACGTATTTGTACCTATAGGTGCCTAGAGAACTTCAATAATCTGGTCCTTTGGTGCTGGACATTTTATTTGGCTAATACTCTGGAAGGCTAAACTCAGTTTAGAATCAGAATCTCAGAGTTTGCAAGCTGTGACCAGTTATCGGAACCCAGTCCATTAATGAGCAACACTATGCTAGTAACTGGTTCTGTACTTGCTAATTAACACAACACTAAATGTCAGTCATATAACAAATATAACCAGGAATTTTTACTCTTTCAGATATTGCTATTTTAATAGCTATTTTCTATATATCGTTTACCTGAAATTTTGTCTGTATCATGTTTAGTTCAGTCTTTTCCAGCCCACCATTTAACACACGCTTGCTATTACCTGCTGTTTCATTTCCATTATACTTTTTTTTATTTTTATTTTCAGGATCCAACCAATCTGGACAAATTTAATGTGTCCGACTTCTTCCATGTTAAAAACAACTTAAAGGTGACAGACCCAGGTAAGGATGAACTAAAGCTTGGCTGAAGAAACTCTAATCCTAATATACAAACCCGGAGAATAGCTTGTGGAATGTCGAGTGATTTTTAAAAGAAAACACTGGATGGTGGGATTATGAAATGTTATGCAATGGTGCCTAGAGGCCCCAGCTCAGATTGGGACCGGTAGTTCTAGACATTGTATAAACACACAGTAAGAGACAGTCTCCACCGTGCTTATCATTAAATAGATCAGAGGACCCCAAACTGTGGGGCACACTCCCCTGGGGGTGTGTGGCTGAGGCCCGGGCCAGCCCCACTGGGGAGTGGGGAGGGAGCGCCACCCAGCTCCACTCCTGACCCCGGCTACTGGCCCCACACCCGAGGCCCCAGCCTCAGTCCCCGGCTCTGCTCCCACCCCCAGCTTCAACCTCCTTACCCCTGTTGTCCACCCCCTCCTCTCCCCAGCCAAATTCAGCTCTAAATATTTGTCAGCAAAAATTAGGCATGCTAGGGCAGAACCCAGGTATGACTTATATCACTTCAAAAAAAAAATGCTTCTGTACTGTGACACCATGTATCTTGGGCATTATGAGCCATAGATCTGTTTCATTCACTGAGGGGACAAAGGGCAGATTTTTTTGCATTATGTATCCAAAAATAGTGTCTGTCTTTTTAGTATTCCGTACAAGTGGTTTAAATTGATTTATAAGAGTTTAGGTAGCTTCCAGTTGTTCTGAAGAGTCTTTCAATGGGAAAGGATATAAAGTCAAGCCCTTTTCTAGTACATGGCCAGTAAAGTATTTGTCTCACCATACTTGGATGTCACTTTTTTCACATTGTGTCTTATTGCTGACTCATTCATTATAATCACTTCTACAAAAGCAAAAATGTGTGTCAGTTTCCATGAAAAAGATTTCTTCTTCTATAGAGAAACAAGGTGGGTGAGGTAATATCTTTTATTGGAGCAACTTCTGTTGGCTAGAGAGATATGTGTGACCTTGTTAAGTTGAAGGGGAACAAAATGATTTTGAGATCCAGAGCTTGCTTTTTAACTGAAACTGTGGTTTAATACTATCTTACAGATGAAGAAAAAGCAAAATTGGATCCATCTTACTATCTGAAAAATACAAATTTAGAGACCCGAGAGACTTTACTGGAGCTGTATAAAGAATTCAAAGGAGATGATATTCTAGCAGCTACAATGAAGGCCCCGGAAAAGAGAAAAGTGGATAAGCTGAATGCAGTAAGTTGATTTATAGTTCGACACTGATTACATTTCCGAAGAATGGTAAAAGGCATTTTTCAGTATAGTAGCCATATCGCCACCTGAGCAGACAGGGCTGTTTTCTGGTGCATGGGAACTTACCATACATCAGAGGCAATGAGAGTGGTGTAGCTAAATTATACTGCAATTCTTTAGAAATGCAGTGATGTGTGTATGTCAATGGATTTTTTTGTAAAATATTTGTAAATGAGCCTAAAATATTTTTTAAATCAGGTGCGATAAGAGGTAGAGCTCTTTAAATTTAGGATGTGATTACCATGGTGTGAGTTAGGTGATGAAGATTTTTCCTTCCAGCTTGTAATTTCTTGCTTTGAATTAATTTATCATTGGCAGAAGGAACACAGCTTAAGGGCAATGCAAGTGAATCGTTCCTGATGTAGGCATATATATAAATCACCAGAAGCAGCTTCAACAGTTCTTCTTCACAGTATTTTTAATGGATTATTGTAAAAGGTGCCCTTATCAGGGGCATATTACTGTGTGTTCATGGTTGTCAAGAAATAATCCGTCTGCATATTGAATCCAGGATTGCTGAGTGTTATCCTCTCCCTAAAACAGTTCTCTGGGACATGTCACTGTGCTTAGATTACCCTTGTATGAACATCAGTTAGTAGGAGTGTGCCACGTGATTTAAAAACAAAACAGAGGCAATTTAGACTGTTTATGAGCCTAGATATATGAGAAGCTGCAAGGCTTAGATTTGTCTTGGCTTGTTTGTTCCTATTCAGGCAATTATACAATTTTAAAAAACAAAATGTATTTGGGGAAAAAGATGAAATCATATGGACGGTGAACTGTCCGCATGTCACAGGACCAGATTGTCAGCTGGTATAATTGGCAAAGCTCCCTTGGCTTCTGTGGGAGGCAGTATAGCCTAAGGGGCAGAGCACACAGGAAACCTGGATTCTATACCCAGCACTGCCACTGATTTCACTAGGTGATCTTGGGCACGTTGCTTCATTTCCCTGCCTCTGTTTTTCCCTTTGTAAAATGAGGATATTATTGTTTACTTCAATAAAATGCTTTGAGATCTACAGATGTGTGTATAAATATTTAAACAAGCTATATATTATTACTTATTTGGTCTTGAGTTAAAAACACAAATACATCTTAAGATCCATGAGTGGGGTTCCATTTTTTTTCAGAAAAGAAAACTATGAACAGGGCTATAGATGTTAGGGGTCACGTGACAATGTCCGCTCAAGTGTCACTCTGAGTGTTCCCAAAGCCCCTCCATATGTTTAGTAAGCTTTAATTTCACTTACCCAGGATGTTTTACAGAAGTCTTGCCAGCAATGCTCCCTTCATATCTCCAGCTGTGAATATAAAAATATCTTGTGATAAGAAAACCCTTGCCTGATGATGTGGAAGCAATAAGCCCCTTGAGCTCAGTGTCTGGACAGCCTTAAGTAGAAATTCATCAGAGCAAATGTTATAGGTGACAGATGGAGAAATACCACCGCGTAGTGCTCCTCTTTCCGCTCCAGTTCTTATAAAGAGAAGGTCTGCTTTAAATAGGAAACATAGAAGACATTTGTGTACTTCTAGTAATTAAGTGGTAATATTTTAAGTAAGGAATTACAGAATCTAACCTTTTTTCTTTTTATCATGGCCAATATTACATAACCTAAAAATGAAAAGTCAATATGAAATTTTATCACAACAGTATCAGACACGCTTAAAACTGCAGCACTTGTGCATCTGCAGAAGAGGAACCAAGAAAGCCGATGTATGTTTTCCAAAGCGTTATTAAACCATGCTGTCCCTTTTGGGGGGGGGAGAATGTAGGCTGTGCCACGTAGTATAGCAACCTGCCAGATCTTATTATTTAGTTTAGCAACTGTTAGTTAAGAAAAGGAAAGCAGTATATGTATTGTTCAACGGGATAGTTTCTTTTTCAAGATCTTTAGAGCCCAGCTTTGTAGTACTGCAAAGACATTGGAAATGCGGCAAATACTTTAGGAAACATTGCTCTGGTAACATTTAAAAAAACACAAATGTATCTAATTACTGTTTATAAGACAGTCTTCACCACAGTCTATCTGAAGGCCTGGTGGGAATGAGAAGCTAAAACCGACAGTTAATTCATTCTAGCAGGGCACTTAGAAAAGTACTGGTATTTAAATCCATTGGAGAGCTTAGGGGTAAAATATTGGCTCCACTGAAGACAACGGAAAAAAACATCCATTTTATCCATGAGGCCAGGAATTTACCCGATATGTAGATGGACTTCTGATCTTCTTTTAACAATTAATAGAACTGGAGTTGCTTTGACAGTAGCTGACTAATTGCTTCCATTATTCCCTCCAGCTGTATTATTATTATTTCTTATTAATTACTACGACTGCTATTATATAGGTAGCTTGTTATTTCACTGTGTGTGTACGTACATCAAAATTAATTAGATGGATTTGAGGGCAGAGTGCAGGTGCATCTCTTTCCTCCAGTTTTTGTAATGTTAACTCTGCTGAATTTTTAATCTTTTGTACAGGCTCACTATTCTACAGGGACAGTAAGTGCTTCCTTCACATCCACTGCCATGGCCCCAGAAACAACACATGAAGCAGGTACTGTAGATACCGATCATTAACAAAGTGTATTTTAATCAAATATACTGGTATAAAGTATGTTGTCCTGTATACATACTTTTGAGAGGACTGCAAGAATGCATTGTTAACTAGTCAGTATATGATGTCTTAGAATAGTATTGTACATGCAGCTATAGCCCTGGTTTCTTCCTTGAGTGCTTGCTCATGTCGATTCCATTCTAGGTGTGTGCGCGCCCACGCACGCAGTCGTCAGAGATTTTTGCCTTAACGGTATCCATAGGGTCAGCCCTCTTGAGGTGATATATCATGCGCTCATGTGCTGATATATCAGGCGCCACTGGCCCTATGCCTTCTCAGCTCCTTCTTACTGCTCATGATGGTTGGTCGGAGCACCTCGTCTTCTGTTCTTAACAGCTGTTGTTATCTCCTTTGTAGATATAGTTTCTAGGTACTTAGTTAGCCATTAGTTTAAATGTTAGTCTTAGTTTAGTAGTTAGAGTCCCAGCTGGGACTTCTCCCTGGAGCAGGGCATGCACCTTTCTCCAGGCTTCAAACCATGCTCGTCATGCAAGAGGCCGATGCCTATTAGTGACCCCCGTGACAGCTGTTTGAAGTGCTTTGGGGAGTCCCATATAAAGGACAAGGGCAGGATCTGCAAGAACTTTCGCCCTAGAACCCAGTAGGAGCAGGATATCCACTTGAGGGCCCTCCTAGTGGAGGCTGTGCTTCGTCCTGCGTCGGAGCCCTCCCATTTGGAATCCACTCCTGGCACATCAGTATCGGTGCAGAGTGCGTTGCCGGTGCCTAAGAAGCGGCATAAGAAGAAGGGCTTCCCCGGCACCAGAGGGGAAGGTGGCTTTGGGCAAAGGACCTGTGTTGGGCCACATGCCTGCCCTGGAGCTTCACGGCAGTACTGCTGCGCTCAGACCCCCTAACCCAGCCAGGGATCTGCCTCTGACTCCTGGGAGAAGCAGGGCATCCTGGCTCCTTCTAGGGCCTTCATTGCTTGAAGCGGCCTCAGCGGCTAAAGACCCAGTAAGTCAGCTGCCTCTGCGCCAAGTGCTGGACTCGGCTAAGGACCCGCCGTCCAAGGGCAACCCAGTCATGGGACCGCCCCATAGGGAAGTGGAGCATCCTCGGACCGCAGGCATAAGTCCCCATCACCACGGCCGAGGACCCCGTTCCCACAACCTCCGTCTCTGGCCAGAAGACCCAGGTCCCTGATGCTATGCTATGCTCTCCCCCCCCGAAGTATGGGACACCAGAATCGAGGCACCGGTCCCTGTACCATTGGTACCGGCAAGCCCCCTGTCAGAGATCGCCATGGTGCAGGTCGCTATCGCCTGGACGATCTCCCAAGCGTCAAGCCCCCACCAGTATGGGATTGCTCCCCATTGTGGCACTGGTCTCCATCTCCCTGGTACCGCTCGTAGGACAGGCACCGATCCTCACCCTCTTCTCACCAGTCACCAATGAGGGTCAGTCGGCAAACTCAAGCTTCCACTGCTCCAGCCTGGTCACCGGAGGGGCAAGGGTTCAAGTTGGAGCAGGAGTTCAGTCCCTCGCCAAGAAAAGGTGACTCACCACCGACTCACAAGACCGGCATGGCATTTGCGATAGCAGCATGGCAGCAGGGACAGTGGCCTGCTCAATGGCCATACTGGAATCTTTGGGGCATGCTGATGATGTTGGTCCCGTACTCCCACCATTCCTTCCTGGCTGCCTGGGACAAACCAGCACCGGAGTCGGAGCAGGGTGCAGAATCTGATGTGGGGGCAGCACAGCAGGCTCCTACACCTAAGGAGCCATCCCTAGAGAGGGAAGGGGAACCTGCCTCTCCCCCTGCAGTGCAGTTGTCATCGTTGTCTCCAGAGGAAGCGGTGGCGGGCCCCTCCCAAACTGGCAGTCCCATCCATGACTTTAAGGAGCACCAGGCCCTCCTAAGAGGGTGGCTACTGATTTAAACCTGGAGACTGAGGAGTTGATGGAGGAGTCAGATGACCTTTTTAATGTCATATCCTCCACCATCCCTGCCCAGATCGCGCTGCCTGTCCACTCAGGGGTTCTTATGATTGCAAAATTGCTGTGGCAGACCCCCTCTGCCATTCCGCCCACTTCTAAGAAGGCGGAAAAGTAGTATTTTGTCCCTGTAAAGGGATTTGAATAGCTAAATACACACCCTCCAGCTGGGTCATTGGTTGTGTCCGCTGTTAATGAAAGGGACAGGTGAGTGGCATGCCGAAAAACAAAGACGCCAAGAGACTGGACTTATTTGGCAGAAAGATTTATTCTACAGCCATCCTGCAATTTTGGGTGTCTAACCACCAGGTCCTGTTAGTCAGATACAGTTTTAATCTGTGGGACTCCCTTAGTAAATTAAAGGAGGCTCTTCCACAGGACCAAGCCCAGGAGTTCACCTATTCAGAGGAGAAAGGCAAAGTGATGGCGAAAGGTGCCCTCCAGATGGCCTGGGAGGCTACTGACTCGGCGGCCAGGGTTGTCACCTCTGCGGTGGTAGTGAGGCGCAGCTCTTGGTTACAGTCTTGTGGGTTATCCCAGGAGATGCAGACCACACTACAGGACCTCCCATTTGAAGGAGCAGGGCTCTTCTCCGAGCTCATGGACGCACAGCTGCACGGTTGACCTGTTCACGGCTGACTTCAGACTGTTGGGTGCTTGACATATCTTCGGGCTACAGCCTGCAGTTCTTGGCTGACCCTCCCTCCGACCCCCCTTCCCCATTCCTCTTCAGGGACCCTTCTCACAAGCAACTCCTCGCCCAGGAGGTAGACAACCTCAGAATGGGGGTAGTAGAGGAGGTCCCTCAGGAGAAGAGGGTTGAAAGGATTCTACTCAGATTATTTCCTAATCCCAAAAGCGAAATGGGGCCTCAGACCCAACTTGGACCTGCGACGCCTCAACAAGCACCTCAAAAAGTTGAAGTTCTGCATGGTTTCCCTGGCCTCCATAGTCTCCTCCCTGGATCCGGGAGACTAGTATGCCGCCCTTGTCTTGAAGGATGCATATTTCCATGTCTCCATTTTCTCTGGACAAAGACAATTCCTCCATTTTGAGTTCCTCCATTTCCAATTCATGACACTGCCCTTCGGACTCTCGTAACCCCCAAGAGTGTTCACAAAGTGCATAGCACTCAGGAGGGTGCCACAGCTGACCCCATGGGTACCCTAAGGCAAAAATCTCCGATGACTGTGCACATGGGCACGCACACACCTAGAACGGAATGGACATGAGCAACACATCTTGAACAATAGTTACGAAAAGGTAGGCAGCTGTTTTTTCCAGTGAGTTCATTCCAAAATAATGTAGCAATTGTGAATTTAGTTTTAGCTCTGAATGGTAAGTATGTAGATATTGAACTAAAATTAATGAGGTATTTCATATGCCTATGGACCACAAAATGGGATGCACATATATGCAAGTTAGCAATGAAACTTGATCTCCTCTCATGTAAAATGTTTACTGTCTTTTGGCTTAAAAACCTGTTGGTATTGGTTAAAATTATATCTTAAACTGCATGCTGTCTGGCAGCTTTTGACTTACTGCTATTCAAGGTTCTATTTCTTGCCAAAGATGCATTTTAAACAGTAATTCTTTCCTTTCGTCCTCTAGCTTAAACAAAAATGCACTCAATGTTTTAATTTCAGTGTTAAGTGACTTGGCAATTAGTGTTTAAAATGCAAGATAGAGCTCTTACTCTTGGGATTAAAGATTTCAGACTATCAAGTACACTTAGTTAAAGCCTGAAGCCAGTACTCTAACTGCATATTTACCAAAGTAATTTTCTTTACTTAGCGTGAATTCCTGTATCTTTCCCTAGTTTTATTTTTCTATGCTTTGGAGACAGATTTGGGTATCTAGAAATATTGATAGAAATGGAGTTTCTTTGACACAAAAGAAATAAGTCTCTTGAAGTGAGCCTTTGGTTTGACTTTCCAGTAGTGACATGGCTCCATCAGTTCAGGTCTTCATATGTCAACAATTTGTGGTTGGCTGATGACTACCTGCATGGTTTCTAATTTGGCAAGAAGCAATTTGGTTTCAAAATAATACCCATAATTAGTAGATACTACTGGAAAATTACAGTGTGTAGTATTCAGGGTTACCTGACGCTTAAAATACAGACCACATTGTTGGCTCTAGACAAGTTGTGGCTTTCTAGAATGAAAATTTTGTGGCGTAGGATGATTAATGTGAGATTGCCATCTGATGATTTGTACATTACCATATGTGAGGGCCCTAAGTCCATGGGGAGGATATCATCTAATAGGGATCTAGTAATTTGTTTGCAGATAGCTTCTAAAGGTTAATGAAGAAATTTCAAAAGTGCTAATTTTTACCTTTGCTTTGAGGCAGCTGCCATTGAGGAGGACGTTGTGCGATACCAGTATGTGAAGAAAAAAGGTTATGTACGACTGCACACTAATAAAGGAGACCTGAACTTGGAGTTGCACTGTGATATGGTACAGTATGCTACCTAGATTCAGTCTTGTAATGTAACTCTAGATTATGAATAGAACAGGGGTTGGAGCTCCGAATAGTGAAACAATGCAAGCAGTATATACTCAGTGATCTTTTTAACTTTTAAAATGTGAAATTCTAAGAGAATCTGAGACTCAAGAGGGTGAGAGCGGAAAGGAAAAGCAGTTCCTGATGGCATGAGCTGTGGAGGAGAAGGCTCTTGCATCGTTCGTGGCCCTTCAGAGTAACACAGGAGTAGAGATAGTCAGGGTCTTCGAAGTCAGCTAATGCAAGTCTATGGAGAAATTAGAAAATAATTAAAGCAAAATTAAAAATCGAACGGAGATTCTCAAACTCTTTCATAGCATGGACTGCATCTTAATATAGAAATTATCTTATGGATATCTCCCTTCCTATTTGCAGTTGAACACACCATCTCGACTTTAAGAAGGGAGGGGAGTCAAGAGACCTTGCTTATATTCTTGACTCTGCTGTTGACTTTGTCTGTGTGCTTTGGGCAAGACACTTAGCCTCTTTGTGCCTCAGCACTACCTGTTTGAAAAATGGTCATAATAATTATTGCCCATTTTTGTAAAGCACTTTGAGATCATCACATTAAAATGCCACATTAGTCCAAAGTATTGTTTCTATTATGAAATGTGATAAGCTGCACTAATGTAACATTGAAGTTGCATGGTTGAAATGATAAAACCAAGATATACAAAAGCGAAGGTTCCAATAGCACTGGTTACTCAGCTGTGTTATACATCCTGTCTTTATAGAGAATAGAGTTTGATAGAAATGGTAAGATATTACGCTATACATTTAATCAGATAACTAGTAAGTATGTGCAAAATGGACTAGGTAACATTGCCGTGCATTTCCAAACTGTGATTTTAATTGTGCAATCTCTGCTTTGTGTGAATACCTTTTATAAAAGTTCTTCTCCTTTTTAAAAGAAAAAAGGAGAGAGAAGCAAAAGGAAAAATTCTAGAGCTGTTCAGAGTGTGAATTTTATAAGCTAATAGCTGCATATCTTCTCTCCAGCTTCACCAGCTGTGCTTACAGACTTCTTGCTAAGCAGCTGTTTGGCTTGTAGAGCTTTCAAGTTTCACCAGCAGAGCTCGAGTTCTTAGAGCCAATGAGAAGAGTAAACTTGGGCCAAATTTTACCAGGCTTTTGTTGAGTAATATCTTACATCACAAATAGTGCCATTGGAATCAATAGGTCTACACTCAATATCGGGCTCGACGACTCCACATGAATGAGTTGGCAAAATCTAGCCCGTAGCTAGTTATGAATACATAGTGTATATATGTGTAAGTGTGAACCAGGAACATTAAGGAAATGTCCTGCATTACATGGTCAGTGCATAACTTTCTAATGCTTTAATGTCAATCTTAAATTAATATTTGTGTATTACGGTAGTCCTTACAGGCCCTAACTGAGAGTTGGCACCTGACTGAGAGCTAGGCATTGTACAAATATATGAGCCCCAGTTATGCAAAGACTTGCACACATGTTTAACTTTATACACTGTGGGAATACCATTAGCTTCAATGGGACTGCTGAGGTGTAGAGTTACACACATTGCAGGACCATGACCATAATATATGAGAGACTCTACTCCAAAGAGCTTATATAATCTAAACAGACAGGACAGACAAAGCGGGGATGGGAAAGAGAGGCGCAGAGAGGAGAGCATGACTTGCTCAGGGTTACCCAGCATGTGAGTGGCAGAACCAGGGACAGAACCCAGGTCTCCTAGACGAATGCCCTATTCAGTGGGCTGTGCTGCCATCTTCCTTTATACCAAGTGGAAGCACTAATCCTCAATAGAGACAATACAGCTTTGCCAACCCCAGGCATTCAAAACTTTGAGTCAGATTCCAAAATGTCATGTGATTTTATAAAATAACTTCGGGGGTTTATTTACCTTCTGGGTGTCCAAGTCTCTACAGTTCACGTTTTCAGGCTTTTTTTTAACCTACAGCCAAGAGGGTAGAAATTCACTGTTTTAAAAAAATGAAAGCTGAGACAACCCTATATTTATCTGATTCCAGGACCCAGGGTTATCAGAATCACAAATATAGCAAGACTCGTAGTAAAATTGGCAGAGTGTGACATCACTGAATATTTTCTGTACCAAGTTGCAAAAAGTAGCTTTCTCCCCAACCCCACTCCCTCCTCAGCTCTGTTTTTTAAAACAAACACAAACAATATTGTCTCGCTCTTCCAGAACTCACCTGAAGGGATTACACTCAAACTTTTTAAAAAATTTTTGATTTTTAGGCAGACACCAAACTTGGAAAATTTCAGCCCAAATGGTATTTTGGAAAGTTCTAAGCATGTGAATTAGGAGATTATAATGGGAAATATTTTTCGGGCTTACTCTAGACGTTGCTTCTGGTGACCACTATAACTGTAGAATAGTGATATTTAGCCAGTGACTCAGAAGCTTCAGGCAGCTATTGTGGAGTCCAAAAATATGACCAGAGCTTCCATTTCATTGCCTAGCAGGCAGTGTGCAGGGCTGGAGATGTGGAAAATGAGAATGCAACAAATACACCAAGCTCCGTTTATCCTCCTTTCTGCCAAACAGTAGTGGTGATGAGTGAGAGATGCATCACCATGATGTGGGAAGCATCACAGCAGCATGTCACGCCATGATTAATCTATAGGTCTGTCACCCTGTTCAATGACAAAGGTGGCTTTCTTGCTCTTAAACATTGAATAGCACTATGTAGTGATGAAAAGCAGATGATGGCCATACAGCACTGTTTAGGGGCAGCAACAGAGTGAGCAGACTGTGTGTTGAATTGTTTATTTTGTCAGGTGTTACGAAACTGATTCCTATCTAATGCATGCTGAGCGAAGCCATTCCCATGTTGATCAATATGGTTCCTTAGAGCACTTGAGCAACCA
This sequence comes from Lepidochelys kempii, assembly GCF_965140285.1. Classification (NCBI taxonomy): domain Eukaryota; kingdom Metazoa; phylum Chordata; order Testudines; family Cheloniidae; genus Lepidochelys; species Lepidochelys kempii. Next base: position 15,804,827 of record NC_136394.1, on the reverse strand, counting down.
TTATGTCTCAGTCCTCAATAGTCTGTGTCTAGTTCCCTTTATAGCATTCCCAGTATGGTGCCTAACATGTTTCTTTATTTTTCCATACATGTCCTTATGTATGTCCCTTTCAAGTCAGTGTTTTCTTATATGCATATTGCAAATGTGTACTGTTATGCACAGCCAAGCCTGATCAAACACTGGCCTATGACCATCTGTTTCTTTTATTTCTTTGCGTTGATTAAATATGTGCAGATTAAGCAACCTTTTGGCAGCAGAGAGGCACTGTGTAAAGCTATGCATGTATTAGTAAAATAGTAGTGAGCTAAATAGGAGACTAATTACTGCTCTGAGAACATAAAATATGTATATATTACACACTAAAATACAAGGTAAAAACTATTTAAGATTGCAAAGTCAAGCATTCAGAAGTTGGGAAATACCAAAATGAAGGTTTCCTGTGCTGCCTTAATTCATATGCATCATGACAGTCTTTAATTCTTCTTTGAGTGCTGGTCCCTGTACATATTCCACATGTGGGTACTCATGCACACCAGGCACCTGAGTCCAGAAATTCTTCAAAACAGTGTCTATTGGCCACACCTTGCACACTAGCTTTCCTTGTGCTTCCAACTCAGGGTATAAGGGGTGGTACGGGTTGACGCCTCTCCCGTTCCTTCTTGTCGCTGCTTGGCCTGAGTTGGAATCGTGTCCACCTTCACTCCGTTGTATAACCTGCAAAAGAAAATATTTGTAAATTGTTATATATCTTAGCTTAGTAGTTAAAACTTATAGTTATCATAGAGTATTTCTTTCCCCACAGTTGGGGAGCCCCTCGCTGGCTCTGGGGCTATGTCTAGAGTCCTGGGATTCATGGATTGCATCTCCTACACTTGCTTCTTCTCTAGCTGTGATGAACATCAGCAGTGCCTGTACTGTTTGGGTGAGGTGCACATCTCTGCAAAGTGCAATATCTGTTGCTCCTTCCCACCCAGAACTTGAGAAGCCTGTGAGCTTAGCACAGAGGCTCAAAGTTGCTATAAAATACGTATTTGTTATCTCTCTGTAGGTAATACTGCAACACTGAAATTTCATTTTAAAATAATCCAGTGGGTTAGAGTTGAAGATTTCGAGGTAAAGGCCTCTTGCTGAAACAGCACATCTGCTGTTCTCTTATCTCCGAGATCATAAGATTAGCTGGTGTTGGGGTTCTTCTGACACACATGAAGTTTTTTAATTAGTTATTTTTGTGTCTTAAAACAATACAGTAATCCACATATACCAAAATGGTGTGCAAGTTGCTAATCAGTAAGATTGATGGTGATGAGATTCTGCCTGGCAGCATAAAGCTAACCAAGAAATGTTTTGTATTGATCTAAGTGAGGGAAATCAATATTCCATTGTGATTGAAATAATCACTTATGCTGTGATGGGCTTCAGAAACAGAGCGTGCAATAAGATTGGAATCCAAAATTTCCTGTGTGCATCTGAGATCGCTTGTCAAGATCTCTGTAAAACTTTACGTGGGTTCCAGAATGGCAAAGATGTTGTTTGACATATAACTTACTGAACTGAAGAAAAGCAGTAAAAAATATTTCTGGAGATAAGCTGACTTTTCTGTTGATTTTAAATGCCTTAAATGAGCAGAGATGCAATACTGTTCTCTTTACAGCATAAGGGCATTCCTGTTGCTTATTCTGTCACTATTTTCCTCCCTGTCTTTTTCATTCAGATACAGCATGCTCCATTTTGTGGAGACACACTTAATCAGATGGTCACTTTTATTGTGACATGTGCCAGGGAGCTGAATTAGTCAAGGGATACTGTATTTCCAATAAATGCTGCTTAACTGGAACATTAATTCTACTTAGTGGAGATGCATTCGGCTACTGCACAGGATTTGCTAGTGTTTAACCAGGTGTTAAATTCTTAGCTTTGGTCTTACAATGTAAAAAATTGCTAACCAAAGATAATATGAAGAAATAAAGATGAAATGCAGTGGATTTCAGTATTATTCTTCTATTTTTGTTTAGTATAGGGTTTTTTTCTTGTGGTTGCTTCTTTAGTCAAGACAATAGACCAACAACCAGGGTGTCTCATTTAAAATGGATTCTATTGTATTGGTAATTATATCAATGCATGCATAATTACTGGATTGTGGAATAGTCTCCCAAGGGAAGTAGCAGAAGCCTCATCCCTGGAAATGTTTCAAATTAAATTGGAAAAAGAACTAGAAAAGCAGCAATGGATTGAGCCTGGGACTGAAAGCCAGGAGACCCTGAGTGCTTGGTTCTGACATTGACTTGCTACATGACTTTGGCAAAGTCACTTGGATCCAGATTTTTAAACAGTGATGTACTTTTTATCACTTCAATTTGCAGATGCGCATAAATGTGTGTATAATTTTGAGCCTCAAATCATTTACAGGCACACTTTAGGCCACTTATATATTTTGGGATGCAGCCGTCCAAATAATCTAAACTACGAGGTCAAAAAGGGGGTCCTGTTTGAGAACGGGCTGAAAATCAGGCCTTTGGTTTCTGGATCTTCATCTTTAAAAAGGGATAAAAGTATCTGCCTCCCTCCTTACAGGTGTATGATGTTCAAGTATTTTTTATTGGGGATAGGGAAGTGTAAAGCACTTATATGCAAATTGCCATTAGTGCAAAGCCCAAACCAAAGGGACAGACTAGTTATCTACAGTAAAATTCCTTCCATCTCTAATTGCTCTGTTTCTGGGCAATTTCTCATATAAGCAAAGAATATGGAATGTGATTTAGTAGAAAAACACACAGTATTGGTCATTTAATAGTCATTCCTAGCTGTAGCCATTTTTGCAGGTTCATACTTTTTTTCAGTTTAGTTTTCTATTGCTAGGGAGGTTTGGAGATAACATAGAATAAAAGAGGGAGAGACTAATTTCATATCTCTCTCTTTCACCATGTAAATGGATTTTAGGCTCTTGCTGGAGCCTAGCAGCTCTGCTTAATGATGACATCTTGACTATCTGAAGAGGAGCCATTATTCGGCAAACACTGATCTTTAGCTCTTTTGGTACCATCTGACCCATCAAATATGCCTGAGTGCTTGGCTCTGATACTGACTTGTGGTGTGACCGTGACCAAGTCACTTGGGTCCAGATTTTTAAACAGTGATGTACCTTTTGTCACTTCAGTTTACAGATGCACATGAATGTGTGTATAATTTTGAGCTTCAAATTATTTGTAATTTAGCTCTTTTTCTTGTAAATCTTCTATCCACTAGAGATGGACCATTTCGAAGATCAGATGCTCAGACACTTCTCATCCATTTCCAGTAGAAAAGAAGAGATTTGTTTTAAAATTTCTTTGACCTTGTTGCATGATCATGCTCTCCAATTCCTCTGGAATCTAATTTTTATTCTAGCTGATTTCAGTAACCATGATACCTATTTTCTGTGTCTCAGCTTCATCACTTTGCGCTCTCTGGTAAATGTCTTGTTGATGTCAGAGTATCCTGCCTAGCTTGTAATATTGTTGCAATGGCTAAATAGAATGCTGCCCAAGGGGGCTATAAATGACTTATTTCTCATTTCTATACCTGTGTTGTTGTTAACCGATAAAACATCTTAGGGTAAAAGCAACTACAGCTTGCAGTTTTTAAGCTTTAAACAAAAAAAAAAAATCCTGTCAGCCCTCAGGTATAAAAGCAATTAGAGGAAACATTTGCTAGTAGGCTGTGTTGATTTCAGAAGTGGAATGTTCCCTCCAGAGTGCTATGTTGGCCGATAAATCAACCTGCCCTTCTTCGTGATGAAGGAATCTCGTAACTTTCCATAGTTCTTTGATAAACTGTATTTCCCAAATGGTTTCTTCCTCCTTTTGAAGTAAGTTGGATGCTAACGTGTAAAATGCTTTGAACTTTGTGAATATAGTATCCATGATTGGGGTTGGAGGAGGAGAATGATCTTCTCAACAAATATTATTGGCAAACTGTTCATTTAGCTGCTGTAACTTGTTCTGTGCTTCACAATAGGGTTGCTGTTGCATGTTGTTTGTGCTGCTTTGTTTTGCTCCTCCTAAATCTGGAACTGACAGGAATAGTGGAGGGCCCTTCCCATCTCTGGGGGCCATAGCTGTCCCCCATATGGGCTGATCTCCCATTACTTCAAAGGGATTGTCCTTCTCTCCCTTTTTTAAAGGGAGGTATTTAATTCTACGCTGGGGCAGAGAGATGCACTCAGGCCAATCCTTTTTTCTTATGTACGCATCCTGGTGGGATGGTCTATTTGAGCTCTGGATGTCTGTTTCGGGTCTCCTGGTATGCTTTGGTTTTCAGTGATCACCTGTTGGAATTGCAAAAGAACTTTCCCATCCTGCAGATATGCATGTTCAGTCAGGATTTTTTGCGTTCCCCAGAGCACCTGACAAGCTTCTGTTGGGTTGATCACTGTTTATATTTGTGTATGTTCTATGCTTCAGTTTTGTGGGGCAGGTGTGCTAAGATAGAAGGGGTCACTCAGTGATCCCCAGTCCGGAGAACAGGGCTGAGACCTGCAATGGTGAGCATGACAAAACTGTTCCCCTTCAATGTTGTGTTCTGCTGGAGGCATCCCTTGCTTGGGTCTTGAGTCCTCTGATGAGGACACGTTGATTTGGAGTTATTGGCTATTACCAGAGCCTTATGGCTTCAATTGGAAGTGAATGCTAAGGTAGCTTCCCATTCTAAGGTGGAGTCTGTATGGCCAGTGATTGGACTGCAGTATCGCCAACAAACTGCCTGAAGAGCTGTTATGCTCTAAATCTTTTCACTTACTGATGCTTGCTCAAATAGTTGAAGAAAGTTGTGGCTGACATTTAAACCATACCAAATGTGTGCTGTCTGATTTGCTGTCTCTGTCAGTATCAGTAACATTTTACAGAGCACACAGCACAGTGGAGTAGTATCTTAGAGCTACTCAAACTCCTAATGATCACATGACTTGTGCATTTGTTTCTTTAACACAGCAAATAAAAGTTAGAACAGAAGGAAACACTGACTGTAGTAGGAACAAATTCTCTCCTTCTGGAGAGCGAGTGAGTAAAACTGACAAATTTTAGGTTAGCGAATTAGATGCCCTGTTTACTTTAGATTGTGTTTATCTAAACTAATCAATCGCTGTTTTACTCTCGAGTGACGGACAAAACTGGGCTATGAATTGTTCTACAGATGCCTGCTGTAAACTGTGCTTGCTACTTAGTCATTTTAGATCATATTCCTTAATGGTAGCACTTCGAAGAAATGTTTTTGAAAAGTGAAATTTAGCTGTCAACTGAAATTCTGATTTATTTTTTAAAAAAATGCTTTTAGCAAGTGCTAAATAGCAATTTAAAATAACAGGTTTTTTGTGTGATGAGAGAATGTTAGTTCTTCTGCTGTTGTTTTTAAAGAGCTACTGTAGCTGTAAGTAGCCAAATTAGGTAACTGCTTGATACAGTTTCGTTACCTAAGATGCTTTCTGTTTGTTTGAATCTCCATGTATCACTGTGAGCCTGGTGAAATGCTCTACTTTAGGATGCCCTGTCTGATGTTTTCCCCTTGCATATGTCATCTCACCTCATTGGAACGTCACTGTTCTCATCATTTTAGTCAGTATGTTGACCTCAAGGCATCTGCTCACTGTGTGTGATTGGATTGATAAGATTTTGGTGAGACCACCATGTAATTTACCTGAACCGTAAGCCCTGCCTCATTCCTATTTAAAAAACAAAACATAGAGCTGTCATTCTTCTCTGTCACCATAGCCAATCTGTTTATCACAGCACTGAATAGGATGAGAAGGCTTGCAGGCTGTGGTGAATAGATGTATTTAAAAACCCACCTATCCTGTAGGACATCCCATGGTGAGTTCCACTGAGTAACGCTGAGTTCCTGTCAGAGACAGTACTCCCTGCAGCAGAGAGGGAGCATTAAGATTCAAGGGCTACGCAGAGGAGCAGCTACAGTAAACCTGTCTGATCTTCAGAGAGTAGTGGGGTCAGTGGGAGGGAGAGCCCAGTTTAGACATTCCCAGTCACCCCATTATGTTTCTTGTAAAGAAGTGATGCAGGAGAATAACCTTGGTGAAATACTTCATGGGCAGAAATGCCTTAACTAAATAAAACCTCCAAAAGCAAAACAAAATCTGCCTTGTATTTAAAAAAATAAAACTATAAAAAATTGCAAGCTTAGTTTGAAGTCTGAAAAATTTATTTCACCAGTTCATGCTTCTTAGTAGAGGGATTCTGGCATTGGAATGATAAGATGAAAGCTGCAATGTAAAGAATAGAATTTAATTCACAGAACCAACTTCTCATTATTTCAAATTATTACTGCCTGGACACAAATCATTAATGAGCATGTTTTGTGGCTGTGTAGTTCAATGCAGCCGCTACAGAACAGCCACAGCTTTAGGAAGACAAAAACAAATAACTGGAGTGGCGGAATTAGCCGTAAAAGAAATTTTACAGTTGTGTGAATGACGGCTTGTGACTGCTTAGTGTGGAATTTCTTTTTAAGATGCATGCAGATCCTGAAGGGATGGAACGTTTTGAAATTATTCGCTCTTCACATAGTAAAGCCTTTTTGCTTGCAGTCATAGCAACAACTTAGAAGCTCCAGTTCTTTTCCCTTCTGCTGTATCTTGGCAACAGGGGCACAGCATATTTCTAATCTATTTCTAATTGGCTACTTAACTGTCCAATAAGAATGACTTTTTAAAAGATAGCAGTCCATTTTTGCTGATGAGAAAGGAAAGCTGCAAACTGAGAGAGTAACTTGGCTTGGTTAGTCTTATCCCTCAAGTCTCTGGCTCCAATAAGACAGATGGGTTTTGCCTGGTTTACATCTATGCTTTTGCCAATGAGAAAAGTAAAATATGATCAGTCAGTATTTATAAGGTATTATGTTATTTAACTTGCTCTTTTAGTAGGACTTCAGATTTTAAAAAATACGTTTTTCCTTTTTCTTTTTTTCTAGTATTTTCCCCTTGCTTGTAATGTCACTGTCCATCTTTTGTCAGTGTTACATTTTTGCATGCTCTTTCTTAGGAACAACCAGTTTTTCTCATGCTGAAATCCCGCCAGGCCCTGTAGGTGGGTAGTGCAGTGACAGCAGTCAGTATGTGCCACGACAGCATCTAGTTTGCAGACACTTAGGTAAGCTGAGACTAAACACCTTTTGAAAGAAATGAAATCTCCATTTCCACATCAGATGCACCTGTTCCCTGCCAGCTAGCAAGGGAAGCAATCAGATCAGTTTCTAGGGCAGTCAGCCTTCAAATCCTTTAGGATGGGAATCTTGATAAGAGATCAATGCTTGTTTTGGGAGGGAATTTTCAACCCACTGGCAAATGCAGGCATCTCACAAAATATACGGAGAGAGAGGTTAGTCTCTAGGGATAAGACTCATTTTACTGTAAGCAGGGAAGTTGCTAAAGATGCTGGTCAGAGTTTGGAAAAGAAGAGTATACCCTTCCCAAGGGTCAGGGAGAGCATGCAGATGGGCCACATGTTGACTCATTTTTGTGGTCCAAACACAATCTGAGTTGTTAGGCCTGGGAAATCCGGAGCAGGGGTGGGAAGAGCAGGGCTTGAGGGAAGGGGTCGAATGGGGGCAGGGTGGTGGATGGGGCTGGCTGCTGGAGCCAGCGCTGCACACGCAGAATGCAGCTGCCTAGGGCACTACGAAATGTGGTGCCCCAAATTACATGGTGTTCCACGCAGCTGCATATTCTGTGCATGCCTAAGGACGGCCCTGGCTGGAGCTGTTGTTGCTGTTTAAAGTCTGATCCCGTTTCATCACAGGTGGGGCTTGCGATTCAGCTGGAATCAGCAGAGGTGGCAATGTCTTTTGGTCCCTCTCTCTGGCCTGGTCTGGTTAGGAAAGGATCAAGATGATGAAGGCCTTGTGTGGCAGCCTGATGGTAAAGCTTGCTCCACTAGCCAATTTGCCCCCATCCCCAAAGACACTTTAAGGGTACCAAGACGGAGTGATGGGGGCAATAGATCATCCGCTCGTTATTTTTGTCCACCAGTTAAGCCTAGTGTCTGACACGTCAATTTGTTGACACGTCAACCACTAAGTTCTGGTTCTATATTTTTCTTATTTACCAAACATGATCTTAACACAGTCCTTGAGTTATATCAGTAAGACTTTTTGTTTGGACTAATTCAGGCTTTCCATCTCCCTTTTGTATCTTTTCCCATCAGTGTTTGTTGTTATAAAACAGTTATTAGTGACACTTTATGAACTTTCACTCACTTCTTACAATTAAATTCACAACTCGGGTACGTTTGTGGCCCAATTATCACCACAGGCTTCAAGCTGTGATTATCAGTAGTTTTTGAAAAAACAAGTTAAGCATTAGGGTCCGCCACATGATTGAAACTAGTGTCTGCTAATTAAAACCTTTTATTGGTTCCTGTACAAAAAAGCCCACCATAAATGGTAACAGTAGTGTTGCTAAGATACTGTTTACCTGCGGAAGTGTATGTCTGTTGTATGATGCATGAGGTGCTATGGGAACCAGTTTGGTAGCAATTATTTAAAGAAAACCCTGCAGTAAATGGTTCTTATATAGCTGCACACACACACCTAGTTTCTGAGAACAGATATAATAACTGGAAACCCATTCAGAGAGATGGGTCATCACAGGTCCTGCTGTGAATAAAAAATTCATTAGCAGAAAAAGTATTTTTCACCTATATTTTACAGAGCATGTTTTTCAAAGTAAATACCTAATTTATGTAGCAAGTGTCTTATCAACATTCTGTGCATTGATTATTGGTTTAAAACAGTTTGGCACTAAATTCCGTATTCCCTGCGGGGCTTCAACTTTCAGCTAATTTCATTTTCTTAAAAATTTAATTACAGGTTGCCTTATGCCCCCCAAGAGAACTAATTAACTGTCTCTCTCCAAAGAGTTTTTTGGTTCTCATGAGGGAGTACTGCCTTAGGCTAAAAGCTGCCAATTCAATTTCTGATTCAGAAAGGATTTTTTTCTTTTTAAAAGTGCAAAAACCTCTGTGCTTGTTTTGTCCTTACAGGCATTTTTCATGATCCATAGCTTCTCCATTCTTGATTCTAATATAGCACTCTCTAGTATGGTATTTTCTGTTACACACAAATGATTCTTCCTTGGTCAAATTTTACAAGCATATTTTTTTAAACTGTGTATATAACTTCAAAAAAGGCTTTAGATGTACTATAAACACTGAAACATATATATAGACCTTCCTGTTTGAAATTATTGGTTATGTATGACATAAGCTGCCCTCAGGATGTTGCACAAATATATGATAAAGTATCATTCTGTCATAAAACAGATATTTTAATCTAATAATAAGCTACACTGCAAGGCTGAGATCAGAGGTAGCATTAGATTGAATTAAGACTAGCTAGTTTGTCTTCCGCTGTAGCTGGCTGCTTCATTTTCTATATGTTGGGTAGACTTAAGAGGAAATACAGTACAGCCTTGGTTATCCAGATGTCATGAAGGACAAAGAATGCGTGGCTAATCACGGGAAATTTCAGTGTAATTCATAGACAATGTGGAACATGACCCTGTTTCCAGGTAACAGGGAGTTTTAGACTATTGAGATTTAGATAACTGAGGCTGTACTGTAGCACAGTTTCTCTTTGGGAGAGGGATCGGAGAGATCATTCAACCTTTACACCGTGTGTGTGTGTGTGTGTGTGTATATATATATAATTTTATTTGTAGAATGTGCGAGCGTGCCTTATTTTTGTAATAATGTTTTATAAGTTTTATGTTCATGACTGAGGGCAGGTCTACGCTACAGCCTAAGTCGGTATAACTTACTTTGCTCAAGGGTGTGAAAAAGCCCTCTCTCCCGCCAACATAGCTTCCGCTTCTCCCCAAGGTGGAGTAATTATGCTGATGGGAGAACGTTTTCCCATAGCATAGCGCATCTTCACCAGAGGCGCTACAAAGACGCAGCTGCACCAATGTAGCACAGTAGTGTAGACTTGCCCTGAGTCTTGCCTCTGTCACTGGTGAGTTCTCAGAGCAACATTACAGATGAGCCATACTTGGTTAAGGCAATGCTAAATGCATCAGTTTTATTCAGAAAGAGGTTCCAACTCTTGAAAGCTTATCTCTGCTAATTTACAGAGTCTTGTGCTCATGCTGGGGGCTTATTATCACATGCAGAGCGCAATAAGAATATTTCTAAAGCCTATTACAGCTCAGCTTATTTAAGACCTGCTTCTATGAAATAGGATTCATAGTATTTCCATAATTTACAACTGAGGGGGGAAAGCATGTCCAAACTAAGAGAGGCTGTTTCTCTACTTATCATGGATTCCATCCTGGCACTGCAGAAAAAAGAAACTATTGATAAAGGAAAGACAAGTATTTGGAGTATCAGAGGTCATCTGTGCTGTAGTCTTTTACTAAGTGGTGTTTGAATGCCATGATTGAGGATAAATATCTTTCATTCACAATGTAAAAGCAAAGGAGAAATATGCAATGTATTTAACATAACTGGCTAAGATTTACTTTTAGATTGTGAAAATAAGTCATCAATTTCTTTGAACAGACTAATATAAAATATAGTGACTTTTGTGGTGCCAGTCCAGTTCTTAGTAGTCAGGTGCTCAACACAACACTATCCTAAGTGGCATGATTGTATTCCCTTTTGTAATTGTTCAGCAAAGATGTCAAGGCCTGAATGAGTCTGAAGAATGAACCACTCTTTCAAATCTGGAAGTAGTCCCGTCAGAAAAAGGATTGAGGCATGTTGCTGGGACTGGTTAGGGATAAATAGATGAATTTGGTCTCCAGGATTGTCCTCTTTATTGTCATTGTCTTCACTGGGAAATATTCTAAAAATAAAACAATACATAATGAGAATAACGTTCAGCATCCTTCCATGCCACTTGGGAGAACTACGTTTGACATATTGCTGTAGAATGTCTCTCTCTGATATACAATATGCTCTTCTATAGGATTTTTTTTTTTGTTGTAAACTAGAAGGAACTCTTAATCAGAGTCCTGACTAATTAGTCCTTTATAACAGGCACAGACAAAATGCAATTATTTTTAACAATGTAATCATTGATTTTACTGTCTAAAGATACTGCTTCATTAAATACCTAATCTTTTTCAGACACCCAGAGCGTGTGAAAACTTCATCAAGCTATGCAAGAAGAACTATTATGATGGAACTGTTTTTCACAGGTCAATTCGTAATTTTGTGGTGAGTGTTGAACAAATGCTACATAATGCACAATAGGTTTTGCCACCCTCATTTCCCCAAAATAGGAGTTGAATATATTAGTGTTAATTTAAAATTCTAGTTACTTCCTTGGAGCAAGTAGGTGTACACTAGAGATGGTCATGAAAAATGTATTTTGGAAACAAGGATTATCCTCATATAGTGAGGGCAAGATGTATAAATTTGATCACCTAGCAGCTGTCACTGAAGAGTACTGTCACTCAGAGCCTGATTCAAAGCCCGTTGAAATCCCTGATTGGCCAGACTCCCATTGTCTTCAGCGAGCTTTGGATCTGACCATTAGTGGCACTGAGCTCAAAACCCTGATCTGGGTGAGTAATATCTCAGCCCATTTAAATCCCATTCAGCTGACACTTGGTTTACAAGATACATATTTTTACATCCAGAGTATCTGAACTTCATTTAGTGAGGTTCATAGCCCTAGCTGAAACAATCAGGGAGCCAGTTTCTGAGGGACTTCTGGGACTGATCTCTGTGGTTTCGTATGCAGGGGTTAGAGAAAACCAGCTAACTCTTGAAGGTTTGTTTGAGTGTTAATTGAACTCAAACCTCCAGGGGGAACCTGCCCCAAGGTGTGCCCTCTCTCCATACAAGTAATTGAAATCCACCTCCTTTCTTACCTCTTTGGTTGAGGACAGCTGTTGGAGAGGAAGTAAGGTATGCTGGCTTGGGAAGAGAGGGTTTCCCAACCAAAGACTCAGTCCTAAAAGATGCTGAGCACTCTGGTCCAATCCATCAAATCACTGAAGTACATGCTTACAGTTAACCATATGAGTAGTCCCATTGACTTCTGTGTAACTTCTCTCATGATTAAAGTTAAGCACGTGCTTAAGTACCTTGGATTGGGGCCCAGAGTGCTCAGCAGTGTACAGGATCAAACCCAAGTGAATACCTCAGCCTGTTTTTGTGAACTTCTATGAGCATGGGTCAAGTTTCATGAAGGTATCAAACCATAATCCCACAGCAAAGGTTTTCAGAACCTGTTTATTTAAGAGACTCGTTTAGTGACCCATTCTGATATTCTGAAAAAAAACATGTTTTACAATGTGAGATTTAATTTTGAAAATTAAAACAAAACTTTCGATTTGGTTACTAGCCATGCCAAGTAAATAGTTCACCTGCTGCATTTTTAGTTTTGAATGAATAATTGTTTCAAATGTTACCCTTGTGGCTCCTCATTACCATGCCAGCTCCTTAAAATGCATGGAAAGATGCTAGCATTGATTTGCAAAGGTCTTAAAATCAAACCATTTATAATGATGCTACGCCCACTCAAACAGCTTAGGGCAGTTTCTTTCCACCTTTCCAGACTACTGGGCCCCTTACAGGAGTCTAATTTGTCTTGCATAGCCCCAAGTTTCATCTCACTTAAAAACTACTTGCTTACAGCTCACTATTACTGAAAAAACGCTTATTTTCTCATTTTTACCATATATTTATAAATAAATAAATTGGAATATAAATATTGTACATACATTTCCATATATAATATATAGAGTAGTATAAAGAAGTCGTTGTCTGTGTGAAATTTTATTTTGTACTGACTTCACTAGTGTTTTTTATTTAGCCTGTTGTGAAATTAGGTAAATATCTAGATGAGTTGATGTACCCCCTGGAAAACCACTGCGTATCCCCAGGGATATGCATACCCTTTGTTGAGAACCACTGGCTTAGGGCACTGCAGACGTTCCCTTAAATGGAACAAAATACTGTAACTAGTTTTGCAACACAGGGCTTGTCTACGCTACCTGCCAGATCGGCAGTCAGCGATCGATCCAGTGGGGGTTGATTTATTGCGTCTAGTATAGTATAGATGCAATAAATCAACCGCTGAGTGCTCTCCCATCGACTCCAGTACTCCACCAGAACGAGGAGCGCAAGCGGAGTCGATGGGAGAGCATCGGTTGTTGACTTACCGCAGTGAAGACACCACAGTAAGTAGCTCTAAGTACGTTGACTTCAGCTACGCTATTCACGTAGCTGAAGTTGCGTATCTTAGATCGACCCCGTACGGTAGTTGTAGACAAGCCCTTACTTTCCAAAGCCCACTGAAGTCAATGAGAGTCTTTCCAGTGACTTCAGTGACCTTTAGATTGGGTCCTGTGGTCCTAAAAAAAGAAAGTGACTTCTCCATTTGGCAGCACTGTGTTCCTAGGTTTATGTTTGATATCAAAATTAAAATGGTGCTTTTTTGTGCTTTCGCTATGATTTTAGCTAACTTGCACGCTCCCTCTGCTGACTTTGGAGCAATAAAATCCAAAATATTGTTTTTGTATAGGTCCTACATAAACAATGGATATCTTGGTGGTTTGGCTTCATTTTGGGATTTTTTCTTACAACTCATAAAACGAATATAGTGCCAGAAAGGTGGAAGCAAGTGTGGAAAGCTCTTTTTTCTTGCTGGAGCTTTGATTGCAAAACTAAACACTTTTCAAACTTTAAATGCAGCGCATCATCGACTGGGTAACTTAGGTCACAGCAGGTGATGGAAAAGATATTTTTCCATTAACCTGTACAAGACACAGTTCATTTATTTTTTCTTGTTTGTCCACGGGAGTCCTATTATTATTATAAACCTGTCACTCTGCTAGATGATTTTCCAGGAGCATATGACAACCAACTGATAAAAGGAGCCCCAAACTAATTTGAGTTTTCTGTTTACTAGCTTGCCAACACAACACCATTTAGTAGTAAGAAAGGTTGAGCAGAATTTCTCTTTTGTGAAAATATTTTATTTCTCATCTCTAATAAATATTAGGCATATTTTACTATAGTATGCTTTAGGATATAGTTTTGTTTTGTTTTTCATTCTGCAGATCCAAGGAGGTGATCCTACTGGAACAGGAACAGGTAAGTGTGTGTAAATATAAAGTGCTGCATAAAGCCATGTGTTACTGGCTGGTTTGTATTGAGAGAATTTCCATGAGTCTTGTTCACAGTTCAGTGTGCTGGGATTGTGTTATAAGAAGGAAAAAATATTATGGACTAAAGGAAAGTTCTCTCTTTATTCCATATTAATTAAATGTTAGAGACCTGTTGAGGCCTAGTTAGTGGCCAAATACTATTCATTCCCCCAGAATTAATCCCCTTGTTAGGCACAGGCCTCTTCCCTTTTTGTTTCTAACTTCTAGGGATTACTTTGTTACTACTTTTTCCTGGCTGTTCTTCTTTCCTAGCCTCTGTGATCTAGATACAATGGTGATAGCCGCTGTAGAGATGCAAAAAGCTTAGAATAGACATATATGAGAGTTGCTCCTACTACTGCAGTGAAGGCTCCTCAGGGCATTGACCATCCTGTTCTATATAAGGTACATTATGAGCTTACCTGCTGCTGTAAATTGGCTCGCCACACACCTGTACAAGTCAGTTTTGCCTGCTCACTATCAAATGTCAGCCAGCGTCCACAGCTGCTTGTCAGGCAGGCCCCAGGATTCTGTTCTACTGCTAAGTTACACGGGTGCTGCTTACACACACACACACACACACAATTCCTGTGCTCACACAATCTATTCATCCAAAGGTTTCAGAGTAACAGCCGTGTTAGTCTGTATTCGCAAAAAGAAAAGGAGTACTTGTGGCACCCTAGAGACTAACCAATTTATTTGAGCATAAGCTTTATTCATCCAAAGGAATGTCTATGTAATTGTTAAATATTGTAGTATGTATTATTTAGTTATCAATTCAGATATATTTGGACTTGCCAAGACTCTACCCCTAATGAGCATAAAGGGCTAAAATTAATGAGGGATTATGCAACTGCCGGATCAGAGTGGTTAGGGATTCTGTGTCTTGAGTGCTGAAGCCCATTGAAAAGATCTGTTACTTACTATACGTTTTGTTACTCTTGGACTGTCCAGTGAAATATGGTCTGATGCCATTAGAAGATGACTATTGGTTTGAAGGTATCTAAAGGCATAATTAGGAACATCTTAAAAAAAAGAAGTGAAAGAAGTGCTAGGGAACTAGAGGTACTTGAATGGGTTAGTGGTATACCCCAGTAGCCTTTCACTTCTATAGGCAGGAGTTAAAATCTTGTTGTGGAATGAAAATGAACTTGGTGGTGTCATTCTAAGCTCCATTTGTGCAAATCATAAAACTACCATGAAATACAGCATAATTAACAATCTGTAGAAAAGAGGGCCAAAGCTGGCAAAGCAGTTATGTTGAAGGTTTAGGGAGGAGTTGCAATTTTGAGTGAAAGTTAAGAATTTAATGCAAATAAAGCTGGGGGGGAAATCGTAATGTGTATCTTTTCATTTTAGAAGAGAGCTTGATAGAAGGATGGAATCCCAAACCAGAAAGAACAGTCTCTGATTTTTTTCATCTTGTTTTCTTCCATTTACTTCATTTTAATTGGATCTGAATCTACTATAGACCTGGGGATCCTGCCTGAGTTTATGAAGCCTGTAGCAGCTCTCGTAAAACTGTCAGTTTATACCCAAATGTCTCTGACGGAGCTAGCAGCTCTTCAAACAGTTGCTGCAGTTCAGGAGAATCCAGACATTGCAGAAATCAACTTTTCAAATAAAGAAGCAACAAGACTCACTTTCATCAGGCCTGAGTTTTTTAAAGACCTTAACTTGGTTCCAGTCAGAAATAAAACATATTTGAAACACTTGATGTGATGAGATGTTAGAAGTGCTAGGCTCCTACAGGACTCTTAAGCCTGTTTTGTTTGTGTATATTCTTTAATATTACACAATTTAATCAACTGTGGGGAAAATCTTCAAGATTTGTTCTTGATTACCTAGAAACTTCTGCACAGCTGAGTGGTATAACTTCAGTGGGTTTTAGTTTCACAAAGCAATTTTTTATCTGCTTAATTCAGTCAGTATTTTGCTATTGTCATCTAATTGATACATTTGATCTTTTTATACTTCATTAAGCACTAATCATCTTTGATCATACTTACTATTTTTGATGTACATAGGATGAGCAAATAGTTACAACTATTTCTGTTTCTGACAGTGCATATGCATGCAGCCTTTCAAAAAAACAAGATTGAGATCATCTTGCTGAATCTTTTGTCTTTGTTTCTGAGATGAGTATATTGAGTGATGCAAAAACAAAGACATTTATTTAAAAAAAAAAAAAAAGGTTGGGGTGGGGGGAACCTCTCTAGGCTTCTTCCCTGTCTGTAATTGTTTCGGCACATCATAAAGCAAATGAACAAGAAGTATAAATAACTGTTTTAATACTCTGAGAGCAGCAAGTTTAAATGCTATAATCAAAATATTCTAAACTTGCTCTCATTTGCAGTTGATTAAACCTCAGGGGTTTTTTTTTTTCCGTTGCTTTCAAATGTGGAGCCATTGTATGCGGAGGGCCTGCGTTGTTGAACACAGCTGCAGTCCTGAGCTTCCCTTGTTTTGTTAACTGCAGTGTTGTTGCTTAAAAATAACAGATTTAACATGAAATACAGCTCTGTTCTGCTCACAAAGTGGCTTAATTTTGTTCTCTGAGTAGCTCTGAAAAAGGCCTGGATTATGTTTCAAACCAACGCCTCATTTAAAGGTTCAGGATAAATAACGTTATGATTTCAGAGTCCTGGTATAAGTCACATACCACAGAATGACTAAAGAAGTATTTGTTAGAAAGTTAAGTGGGAAGTTGAACTTTAGGGTCTATGGGCAGGACCTGTTGGTATCAACATAGAAGGGCTACAATCCTGACATGGCACAGACTACTGCACTCTGTTTTTTCTGTAAGAATCATGGATAACTCTTGTTTCAAAGAGAAGTACTGGTTGAGTAGTGCTAAAACACTAGAATTTAAGTAGAAAAAAAAAGAGATGATCAAAACTGCTAGGACAGCAGAACTGTTTTGAGTAAGTTCTATGGTCTGTCTTGTACTGGACGTCAGACTCTTAGACAAATGATTACAATGGTCCTTTCTGGCCTTGGAATCTATTTTAAAAAACCTAGACAAGGTTTTAATCCATAAATCGGAGCTTTTATATATTTCATTTCAGGGCAGTGAAACTATAATATTTTACAAATAAAATTAATCTGTATCTTAGAACTTTTTATTAAATGAATTTATCAAAAATCCCCCACTAAGGAAACCTGCTGGTTTTTGTCAATTATTCCTTTATCAGAAAGCAACCAGATGATGGGGAAAATCACAAAGGCTACAAATAGGAAAAACAAGTACATCCTCTTAGTTGGCACCATATCTCTTTTTTTGGGGGGAGGGCCGGAGGCTCTCTACTTGAGAAAACTATATAGTGTTTCTTGACAATACTGTTGAAAGCTCAGATATTTTATTTGTGAAGCACATGCCAAAAATGCATAAGCACATGGGGTAAACATTTTTTTAAAGGGTCCTAATTTCCAATTTTAAGAGAGACTTAGGCACTTCTGAAAATTTTACTCATGACTTGATTGCTGTGGCCCTTGTCTCTTTTGTGATATCTGTTCGGAGGCAGCAGAAAACAATTTAACAAAGAATAGCATTGAATTTTAAGAAGTTTAAGTTTGCTGCAAAGATGCCACCAGGAGGAAGTTAGGAGAGACCAGTAGAAGGACAATGGATGGGGACATATGGGTAGAAGAATTGGCAGATGTGACATTCATGTGGTAGTGATCTTTTCATGGAAAAAAGTGGGAAGTTCCACGCATTTAAAGTTGGAGAACGATTGAAGGGGAGTGGAGGATGGTTGGAGCAGAGAGTTCATAGTGCCCAAGGGTCTGAGAGTCACCAGTACTCTTTAAAATTGTTTTTCAGTATTTTGGACGGAGTCTATACTTCACTACAGAAGGAAGACATACTTGTAGTGTTCCTTACCTTACCCTGAGAATTATGGAAAGAAAGGAATTTTGGGTCTCAGCAGCAGATAGGTAGATGTCGAGATGACAGATGGATTGGAAAACCTCCAGTGCAGACATGGAGAGTTCAAACTCCGAACTAGAGATAATTGCAATGTTTTCTCTATCCTGTGTTCAGAAGTGTTAGTTGTCTGGGCCAGTTGCCTTAGGGAGTTAAAACAAGGCTCAGCTTAAGTTCTGGGTATTTAACTCTGTGTATATGTTAAGTGAAGGGTCTCTTAAGAGCCTCTGGCCTCCCTTCTCCACATTAGAAAAATGCTCAAGATTGGATAGTTAGAATCATAGAATATCAGAGTTTGAAGGGGGTTATCTAGTCATCTAGTCCAACCCCCTGCTCAAAGCAGGACCAGTCCCCAATGTTTGCCCCAGATCCCAAAATGGCCCCCTCAAGGATTGAACTCTCAACCCTGGGTTTAGCAGGCCAGTGCTCAACCCACTGAGCTATCCCTCCCCCACAAAAAATAAGGGCTCGTGGGGCATGAGTGTTTATGCCTATTACTCCTGATAATGCTAATTAGAGTGGTATGTGTAAATCCATGCTCATTGTAGCTTCAGGAATTCTATATGATAGACTAGTTTCATTGTCCCAAGAGCTTGTTTGTTCAAGGTAGGTGTTCACGGGGGTTTCCTTGAGTCATTTGTCAATTCTGAAACTTTCCCGACAGGCTATATATCTGCATTAGAAAAATCTCAGAAAGTAGGAGTGGTTTGTTTCAATCCTTATTTAAGATCATACATTTTCTCTAGGTGAATTTTCAGACCTCTCTTAGGATTGGCCTCAACTTGTAAATCTCATGCCATGCTTTGTGTAGTATCTAACACAGTCATGTCAACCTGGAGCTCGTGTTCAAAGGAAGTGTTCAGCCTATGGATGTTACTGTGGACTTTAAAAAACAGAGTATATAATTGTAATGCCTTTAAATGTGAATTGCAAAGTTTGCACAATAAAAGGTCCCAACTTGAGTGGGAGCAACTGGATATGATTAACTGGGATCTCACAACAAGTTTTAAATTGTACTCCACTTTGCAGTTCTTCAGAAAATGCACTAGGCGTATGACTTTAGGAATACAATTGATCAGCACAGAAACCAAAGGAGACTGCTTCCTATAGGGATTTTAAAAAGGCAGAATTTAGTCAGTATGAGTAGCTGGTTAAATTTTTCAGTACTGCCAATATGAAAAATCAGTGGGAGTTAAGTGCCTAACTGCCAGCCTTTGAAAATGTACTCTACATTTCAAAAGTGTTGCCAGTTACGCACTTCTCTCTCTCTGTGTGTGTGTGTGTGTGTGTGTTTGCATAAAGCAAAAGGAGACATTAATTTCTTCAAAACAGCATCCCACCTGCCTCCATTCTTCCCTTCCTGTCACTGTGACCTACAGGTTAATGAACTTGGTCTCTAATCAGAGTCAGACTAAGGGTATGTGTACCCTTTGAGCTGGGGGTGTAATTCCCTGCTCGAAGAGACATATCCATAGCTGTGATCAAGCTAGCATGCCAAAGATAGTGTTGTGGCAAAGTAACAGGAGGCACTAGCCACCTGAAGTACTTACCTGTCTGAGACAGTAGGCATGTGCTCGGGCAGACTAGCTCCTTCCACTGTTCACACTGCCAGGGCTGCACTCTGGTTTTAGAGCACTAGCTCAATAAGAGTTAGCTTGGGTTTGTCTCCTCAAGCTGGGATTTACACCCCAGCTTGAAGTGTGGACAGAATGCAAAGACCTTCCGCTGAGAATGTTGGGCCCCTAGTGTCTTTTAAACGTATGTACTGTTACTCACACACTCCAGCTGACCTCCGGTGCTAAATCAGGGCCCCAAAAATTTAGAATTCATTTGTGGAAATTCGTTGTTTCCTTCCCAAAACTTAGATTGGAGCATTTTAAGTCAGTCAACTTTAGCTTTACTTTGCCTCTGCTCTTTTGAGTTTGTCTGAAGATGGGTCTGCAAAGAACTTGAATTGTTTTCATCCTTTTGAAAGTCTCTGAACCATTGGTCAAATGAATCTCTGAAAGTTTTTTTGATTGTGTTTAATATTGTCCGCACGTTTTCTTGAGCATTTGGTTGCAAGACACTTAAGTGGTAAAAATCAGAAATCAGTTTGGATAACACTGAGAGACTAGCCAAGGGAAAAATCAGTGAAATAAACAAGCTTATTAAAAGCATGTTTGGTATTTTGTGCCCTCTATTTTCAAAGAATTCATGAGAAAGAGAAACTTTATTTCAAAGGCACTTAAATTGAACATGATGGAAAACCCAATCCATAGAGAAGACCATAGAGGCATCACTGTCATAGGCACCCTCTCTAGTGTTGGTCAGAGGGAGAGAATTCTAAATGCCATGAAGACTGGAGGAAAATTTACATTGGTTGATAATCCTGTTTCATGGTAGAGGCAAGAAGGAAGGACTTTACATCTCTTGACTTTTGAACAGTTGGGCATGAGAGGTGGCCATTTTCGACTGGTCCACACCCGGCCCTCATCAATAAGAGTAATACTCTTTGGGGTGCAAACTCTGCTTTATATCTGCTGGATGAAAATTGAGGAGAGACTTGCAGCTTTGTCACTGTAAGAAGAGGAATGAGGAGTTCAGTGATTGCCTCTGATCTGTTATGGACAGGATGTTGTACATTACTTTGGAACTTGATGACCAATTAATATTTGGGAAATGGACTGTAAAATATGCTGCACAGTAAACTTTATCTCTCCTTGTTAATGGGGATTACAATAACTCCAGTGTTTTTCCCTCCCCGCCACCAGAAATGGTGGATGATCACTAATTTACCAGACAGAAATGGAAAAACTTGTTTTATTTTGTACACTAGAAATCTGGGTTTGTAGTGTGGCATTTTATCAGGAACTAAGATACAGAATAAGTAGCCATGAATATTAGATAATTGAAATGACTAAAGATGATTTAAGTTACTTTTTTTGCTATTTAATAGGCAACATGTTTGTTGCAGTCTATTCATTTCTTTTTTTTCATGGTGTATGATGTTTGTCATCTTTTCTGTAATTTTACTTGCTGATGTATTGTTTAAAAACAAAGTTAAAAAACCAAAACAAAACCCAAACCAACCAAATCTTTACCCAGGCTAAAAGAGCCAAGTTTCTTACCTAAAACTCTTGAATTCAGCGCTAATGCAATGTTAGGGGTTCCCAGAGAAAGCTGAGTCCTGGGGCCCAGGTTTAATGTGGATTGCTTTCAAACATCCCCGTTCTCTGAATCCCACTTGTGACCTGCAGGCACCACTCACTAGCTATGGCAACATTTGGTTTCTGTCCTCAACTGACCTTTTAAGAAAATCTTGGAGGTTTTTAGGTCATGAACTGTGCAATGGCTAGAGTTTTTGTTTAATCTAATTAGATGGATTTCGGTCATTTAAGCTAAGTAGATTTAGTTTTCAGATTCTTTTTTTAAAAAAAAAGGCACAGCCAATTTACTAACCAATAGCAGTGACATAGTAGTTGATACATCTCGAGAGATTTGAATAATTGTATTGGATGGAATTTCTTGAATGAAATACATCAGAGAATAACAATGTGTTGTGTTAAACTCCAGATTTCTTTGTCCTGTTTCTGTTGGGCTGTTTTCCCCCTGTTTCTCTGGTGTCTAGAGGAACTACTTGCATAGCACAGGAAATGTGTGGGGCCATCTTAAAAACAACAGATGCCCCTGCTACTCCTGTGCAATGGCTTTGAAAAGGTGCCACGTAAAACCTAGTCTGTCAGGCAAGCTGGATCTGACCAGTGGGGCATATTTTTGACACCCCTGCTTTAAGCTTTCATCACAGTTTAAATTTATCTTTCAGCATGAGAGCAATATAGACCAAATGCCTTAAAAACAAGGAAATATTGAGCCCAGACATTTATTTTGTGGCATTAAATAGCAGGCCGAAATCTGATAGTAGTTTTACCTTGACCAAAAATAATTTATATGATATGAAACTTAGAGTAACTCCTCCTTTTATTCTCATTTCCTTCTCCCCCAAATAACAATAGCAGTTTGCGTAGTTTATTTTTTCCTCTGTGGCTGTGAGATGCATGGTTGGTTAATCCTAGAGGAATTAGAATAGAAGTAGTGCGGTGCTCTACTTTTGCCTTATGTCTAGTAGAAACTGCACAGTGTTCCTGTGAGAATAAGGTTACTAACATCCCCAGCTGCACTTTGGTCCCAGACATTGTTTACTTTTTAGCTGTACACTAAATCCTGCTTCCCAGAACTAGTAAAAGGCCAGCTTTATACATGCACATGTGTAGAGGAGAGGACGTAAAAGTTCACCACAGCATAACCAAATTCAGTGTTTATCCTGAGATAAATCTGCTGTACATTGCAGCTAGACGAGGAATCTTCTTTATAATCTAGATAGTAATGGGGCTGGAATTCCTGGCAGTTATCAGGTGGAAATGTTTGCTTCCCAGCTGCAGTCCTCCATAATGGCATCTTGCAGGCAGGGCTGTCCTTACTCATATGCAAACTACGCAGCTGTGTACGGCACGGGGAAATTTGGGGCATCAAATTGCCCAAATTTCCTGGTGCCCTAAACAGCTGCGTGCTGCTCCAGTGGCCAGCCAGATCCCCCAGCTGGCTGAGCCAGCCAGGAAAGCTGCCTCTGCTCCGCCCCTGCTCCGCCCCTTCCCACCCCTGCTCCGCCCCAGCCCCTGCTCCGCCCCCGCTCTGCCTCTTCCCACCCCTGCTCCGCCCCAGCCCTACCCTCACTCCACTCCTTCCCCAAAGCCCCCGCCCCTGCTCTGCCCCAGCCCCCACTCCTTCCCCAAAGCTTCTGCCACTGCTCTTCTCCTGCCCCGCCTCTTCCCACGCTTGCTCTGCCCCCTGCTCTGCCCCCACTCCACTCCTTCCCCAAAGCTCCTGCCACTGCTCTGCCCCCACCCCACCTCTTCCCACTTCTGCTTTGCCCCAGCCCCGCCCCCACTCCACCCCTTCCCCTGAGGTACGTCCTGGGGGACTGTAGCAGGGGTTGGGCACACCCTGCACTCACCGGGCGGCAGGAAGTGGAGCGACCCAGCCCCAACCTGTTCCACGCCGCCGGTGAGTGCTGGGGGCTGGTTCCCCCCAAGTCCCAAGGGTGGGAGCCAGGGGAGCAGAGCGGAGCGGGCTGGGGCCGGGTCACTCCACTTCCCACCGCCCTGTGAGTGAGGGGTCGGGCCTGCACTGCACTCACCGGGCGGCAGGAAGTGGATCGACCCGGCCCCAACCTGCTCCGCTCCACCGGCTCGTGCTGGGGGGCAGTTCCCCCTCCTCCCCAAGCCTGCCCCTGCCCCCCACAGACCTTGGGTGCAGCCCTCCCGCCCCGCAATGCAGAGGCTGCGTAGGGCACCAAAATGTCTCAGGGTCTACACAGAGAAAAGGAATAGCCTGAAACTCTTTGAATAGACCTGATATTCTGATGCCTTTGGCAGTTCTTAAATTCATCATTGCCTCTTCTAATTGCTGATGTGAAACGAATTAGATTTATTTCTTCATTTTATGATGTACTACATCAATGAAAGGCTTTTACCTCCATCCCTCTGTCATCCACACCCTCTAGTTGCCCTTTAATTCTTGCACGTTCACAAGGACCTGCAATAACTCTCCCTCCTGAGTCTACAAAGCCACTCCTTGGTTTTGATTCTGATCTTGCATTGATTTTACATTATTCCATTGGGAGGAAGACTCTAGCTCCCCCCTTACCTTGAGCAGAGTTTTGACCTCATAAAGGGAGAAGTGCCAGAGACTCCATGAAATCCACTTAGAACTTGGCTATCGCTATTGAGATTTTATGTAGAAGGTGCTTAGATACTACAGTGATGGATGGCTGTTTAAACCCTAAAATAGATTTAATTGGAGGTACTCCTGAGATCAGAACTGGGGCCTGTTGAGTTTTCTGTCGAGGTCTGTAGAGAGCAGTGGTTTGACTCTGGAGACTGAGCATGCTTGTAGACCAGGGGTGAGCAAACTTTTTGGCCCAAGGGCCATATCTGGGTACGGAAATTGTATGGCGGGCCAAGAATGCTCACGAAATTGGGGGTTGGGGTGCGGGAGAGGGTGAGGGCTCCTGCTTGGGGTGAGGGCTCTAGGGGTGGGTCAGAAATGAGGAGTTCAGGGTGCAGGAGAAGACTCTGGGCTGGAGCAGGGGGTTGCGGTGCAGTGGGGTGGTGAGGGCTCCAGCTGGGGATGGGGGCTCTGGGGTGAGGCTGAGGATGAGGGGTTGAGGGTGCAGGAGGGTGCTCCGGGCTGGGACTGAGGGGTTCGGAAGGCAGGAGGGGGATCAGGGTTGGGGCATGGGGTTGGGGGGCAGGAGGGGGTCAGGGGTGCAGCCTCCGGGCAGCGCTAACATCAAGCAGCTTCCAGAAGTAGCAGCATGTGCCCCCTCTGGTTCCTACACAGAGGTGTGGCTCTGCACGCTGCCCTGTCTGCAGGCGCCACCCCTGCAGCTCCCATTGGTTGTGGTTCCCGTACAGTGGGAGTTGCGGGAGCGGCGCTTGGGGCAGGGGCAGCATGCTGAGCCACAGGGGGGACATGCCACTGCTTCTGGGAGTGGCACAAAGCGGGGCAAGCCCCCAACCCCGCTCCCTGGCTGGAGCCAGGCAAGTCCTGGACAGATGCATCTCCTAAAGCTAAAATGACAATATTTCCTAATGATTTCATCACTAGAAAAGGAGCAGGGATTGGAAAAACATCAATTTCCCTGGAAACTTAATGCTCTTGCAAGGTATATTTGAAAGTAATTTGCTGGCTTATATGATATCAGTTGTTCTATAAAAATAAATTGTATATGAGATTATGAAAGTATTTTTTTCTCCATTACTAATGGAAAGGGTTTGATCTTTGACTACAGGGAGACTCCAGACCTTGTGAGTTTGTCTCTTTAAACAACCTGTGCTGTTTCTGGGTACAGCCCTTAATATGAGGACTTCAGACTAAAAGAATCTCGAAAGAGATTTTTGTTTTAACTAGAATCCTACTGTTTAAATTCTTCAGTGGAAGAGGCATTAAACCTATGTGTAATATATATATAATCCATACATAGTTATATAGCTAAAGAAAGGTTTGTTTCATAAATGTAAAAAATAAAATAAGCCAAGCTAGTAGCAATGTTACTCTCTGTAAATTTTCATAGATCTTTAAGATTAGACTAGCTCCATCTGGCAGGCAGGCTGACAGTTTTTGAATGTAGTACTGTTGTCTCTCTATTGCTGTGGAGTCTCTTGTTAATGTTTCATTAATGAAGCTGCTGTAATTTGAGTAATAAATTTAAATGGCCAGTAATCTGTGCTGGGAAACAGTTCACCTCACGGGAAACTACAGCATTGAGGAACAAGAAAGATTAAATATAACATGGAATGAAGGGTTCTCAGTGGCTCATCTGTGTGCAGCCACAGTAGTTAGATATACATTTACTTGAAGGTTTAATACTTGTTTAGCAGGCCGAGCTAATTTCCATAAGTCTTGCGCTTAATGTTTCAGGAACACAGTTGGGAAAGATTTTATTTCCTTTCCCAAAGCTGCAAATAAACATTTTTTTCCTTAACAAAATAAGCACCCAGAAAGGCAATATTCAAAACAATTAGCTGAATCATGGCCATTCTTTCTCATGATTAATTTTTTGAAAATGAATTTCACAGTCATGATCTATCTATTCCTGCTGTTCATAATAACAAACTGGCTAAACATTGTGAATAATTCTCTCAGTATCTAGAATGTTGCCGGTTCCTGTGCAAATGGAACAGCTGTTGTGTATTCCCAGTGTTCTGAATACAAAAGGAAAAAGTGTGCATGGACAAAAGCAGGTTTAATATCCCATCCACTTTGATGAAGGAAAAGGGAAGAGACTATACGCGTTTTTAAAGCAGAGCTGGAATGTTACAGTGGTGCTACTTGTACCTGATCAGGAAATTTAATTAGCTAGATTCTCTTGTGCTCCAGCCCCATCATGCTGCTGGCTGCAAATGCCCAACAGAGAATCCACCTGACAGATGGGAATTCCGCAATGGTATAAAGCCAGCAGATCCAACTCCTGCTCCAACCATCGCCACCCCCAAAGTAGGGACCAAGGTCAGAATAGAGCTCAGCTCTGCTTTGCCAGTCCTCTACTGGCATAAGGTCCCCATGGGACTAACTCTACAGTGGCCCCTGGTCCTGCATTGCATAGAGCTTGGCATAGGGGAGAATGAAGCCCCAGTAATATATTTATCTAGTAATATATTTCTCTCTGATAGCAACATCTCTGAAAATCAGGCCTATAGCATGCAGGTTCTAACCTCTGTGCCTCTGTGTCCCCATGTATGAAAGGAGGCAGAACTTTACCTCTCCTCATGGGGTGAGGGGAGGATTTAATCTTTGCAAAATGCTTTGTGAGTCAAGTGTCTTGGATGGAAAGCTCTATACAAGTGTCATGTTATTACCATGTGCCTTGTTCTTCTGAGTGACAAGAAGAAAGCTATAGAAAATAAGCCGTCATTTTTATGAATTGGAGCTCTCCCACTTCTTTTTTCAGTGCTTTGCAATTTTTGTGCTCCCCTCAAATTATTTATTTTAAAATCACAACTGTCATGAGTGATTCCCAGCCCACACCTTTTTTTTTTTAAGCATTATAGTTTCTGAAACCTTGCATGTATATGAGGTGCATCTCTTCAGTTTGTTGCAAAGGGCTTATACAACAATATAAGATTAATTTACAAAGCATTTGTACATTTTGAAAAATAGTTTATTTGGGAGGAAGCAAAACCTTCCTGTCCAACAGAGAATGAGCTATTTCAGTTTGCCTGGAAGTATGTTTTGTCTTTATCCCCCCATGTGTATTGTCTCTCTAGATGTCAATTTGTATCTCTTCACTTTTTCACCAGTGTCACAAGTTGTGGCCATGATCTTGAATAGCTAACCGATGCTACAGATGCCGTTCTGAACAAATATTGAACTGATAAAAGCAGTAGAATTTACCCATCTGAGCTGTGTAGTTTACAGTTTCATCTCTTTCTTTCTGTCAGGAGTAGGTAAAAATCATGCAGTTGCAAAGATGAAAAGAAATCGCCTCTTCTATTAAAAAAAATACAAATGCTTTGTAAATTAATCTTATTAATCTGTTGTATAAGCCCTTTTCAGTCTTAAAAAATAGAAGAGGCAAGTTCTTTTCACCTTTTCAACTGCATGATTTTTAGTAAAATCTTGGGCGTGTGGATCCCACCTACCCTAATTTTGAATTTTAGGGAAAGTTTCAACCCTCTAGATGGGTTACCAGTATCTGCTGATTTTTATAAAGTTGTGTAAAAATTATTTGTGGCTCCTGAAGGCTTCAGAGGAAGGTCAGCATTTTGTAGAAGCCCATCCCAAATAAAATCTCCAGCTTTGTGGCTGTAAGTGACAGAGCTGGTCAGGGTCAGGTTATGTAAATTAGCTCCCCATCTGCCATTCTCTTAACACCTGATCTGCCAAGTAGTCATATCCATGTGGAGTTCTGTCTGCTCCCACATGGAGTCCCATTAACTTTAGTTCAACTGTCTCTGAGGCCTGGTCTATACTACAGTGTTACGTTGATCCTATTTCAGAGTAACAGCCGTGTTAGTCTGTATTCGCAAAATCTTAAAATTCGCTATCTTAAAACAAAACAACTTCAAATCCAGACTCCAGCGAGAAACTGCTGAATTGGAATTCATTTGCAAATTGGATACTATTAATTTAGGCTTAAATAGAGACTGGGAGTGGCTAAGTCATTATGCAAGGTAGCCTATGTCCTCTTTTTTTTTCCTACCCCCCCCCCCCCCAGATGTTCTGGTTTAACTTGGATTTAAACTTGGAGAGTGGTCAGTTTGGATGAGCTATTACCAGCAGGAGAGTGAGTTTGTGTGTGTATGGGGGTGGGGGGGATGTGAGAAAACCTGGATTTGTGCAGGAAATAGCCCAACTTGATTGTCATGCACATTGTGTAAAGAGTTGTCACTTTGGATGGGCTATCACCAGCAGAAGAGTGAATTTGTGTGGGGGGGTGGAGGGTGAGAAAACCTGGATTTGTGCTGGAAATGGCCCACCTGATGATCACTTTAGATAAGCTATTACCAGCAGGACAGTGGGGTGGGAGGAGGTATTGTTTCATATTCTTTGTGTATATATAAAGTCTGCTGCAGTTTCCACGGTATGCATCCGATGAAGTGAGCTGTAGCTCACGAAAGCTCATGCTCAAATAAATTGGTTAGTCTCTAAGGTGCCACAAGTTGATCCTATTGGGATCCGGGAAGTGGCAGTGTTACGTTGATGCAAGGCAGCTTACATCGACCTAGCTCTGTAAACGCCTACACTAAAATGTTGCTCCCGCCGATGTAACTTGCCTGCTACACCGACTTAATAACTCCACCTCCATGAGAGATGTAGTGCTTAGATCGACGTAGTTAGGTCAATGCGCTGTCAGTGTAGACACTCTGTTACTTACGTCCACTTCAGTGGCCTCCAGGAGGTGTCCCACGATGCCCCATTACAACCATTCTGGTCACCGCTTTGAACTCCACTGCCCAGCAGCCAGGCACACAGGTATACGCCCTGCCCCATTAAAGCCCTGCAAATTTTGAAATTCCATTTCCTATTTGCTCAGCGTGGAGAGGTCACCTAGCAACTACCCAGCTAACCAGGCCAGCTTCACGCTGCAGACATGCTCCTGCCTAGAGTGCACAGGTGGTGGTAGATGTCTTGGGTCTACGGGGGAGAAGGCACAGCTCCGGTTGAGCCTAGAAACATCGATATCTACAACCAGATCTTTTGGACAGGAAGGAGAAGGGCTACAAGAAGGCCCCGCTGTAGTGCTGCGTGAAAGCCAAAGAGCTGCGGCAGGCATAGCAGAAGGCCAGGGAGGCTAACAGTCGCTCTGGTGTGGAGCCGCAGACATGCCATTTTTACAAAGAGCTATATGCCGTCCATGGTGGAGACTCCACCACCCCTCCTGAGAGCCCTGTGGATACTTCAGGGGAGCCTGAGTCATAGGCCTCTGCCATGAACAGTGACGAGGAAGAGGAGTATGAGGGACAGACGACCGGGAGATACAATGGCGCAGCAAGCCAGGACCTGTTCTTGACTTCTGCACAGTCCAGCCAGTCCTTACAGTCAGCCCAGCATAGGCGAGCCTGATGCAGGGGAAGGAACCTTTGATAATTA
Organism: Lepidochelys kempii; assembly: GCF_965140285.1. NCBI lineage: Eukaryota > Metazoa > Chordata > Testudines > Cheloniidae > Lepidochelys > Lepidochelys kempii. The sequence continues at coordinate 15,775,629 of NC_136394.1, read as the reverse complement.
TGTAGTTTGCTTTGATATTGCGGGGACGCATGTACTTAGGTTAAAAGAGGTAGTGAAACTACCAAGAGAGGTAGAATTACTATTTGCTTTGCATTCCCCCATACAGTTAGGCAGAAGGGCCCTGCAGAACAGTTTATGTGCACCGAGATGTCCTGTGAATCCTCCATAGAGATCTTGAGGAAACTTTCCTGGGTAGTCTGCAATCCTCTGCTGAAGTTTTTTGGGCGGAGCTGCCTTATTTCTCCCGCACTTTCCCATGCCACTCAGCAATTACTAGCAGCATACAACCCTGGTCTGCAGCTTGCGTTACCCTCAGGACTATCGCTTGTGGAAAACAATGCCAGTGTTCAGTTGCTCTATCTGCATATGCTCATGTAAGTTTCCACACAGCCATCGCCACTCACTTCTCCAGTGCAGCTCTCATTTTGGTGTTACGGTGCTGGAGGGCTGGGGCGAGCGCGCTACACATATCCAGGAATGTGGCCTTACACTTCTGAAAGTTCTGCAGCCACTGCTCATCCTCCCAAACCTGCATGACAATGCAAACCCGCCAGTCAATGGTTTGTTTCTCGGGCCCAGAACCAGCACTCCACCATCTGCAGCTGGTCTGTGAACGCCACCGACAACCTTGAATTGTTTCTTTCTATGTCGTGGCCAGGGGAGAGGCGCCTATCCCGCGGCCCCAGCCCCGGAGCTGCCATGGTGGGGAGCGGCGCCTCTCCCCTCCAGCCCAGGTTCTGGTGCTCCCAAGTGCTCCTGCGGGGAGAGAGACCTGGGGGGAATTCTCTCTCCCCACTGTAGCCATGGGGCAGCCTGCACCCCAAACCCCTCATCCCCCGTCCCACCCCAGAACCAGGTCCCCCAGCCAGAGTCCTCACCCCGCTGCACTCCAACCCTCTGCCCCAGCTCTGAGCCCCCTCCTACACTCCGAACCCCTTGGGCCCACCCAAGGTGTCACACACCACCTCCATATTGGTGCACATAACGAAATCCATTCCGCACATGCATGGGAAAAATTAGACGGAACACTGTTTGCGGGGGCTTTTGAAAGGAGGGATGAAATATTATGGGATGCAAATAAAATTATGGGATGCATTATGGAACGTTGAAATCATGTTCCCAGTCACCCCTGCAAAACTCGTTTGCCCCCATGAGGCATTGCAAACCTTTCCCAAAACACCCTGTGCTAGATGGTGGCAAGTTGCACAGTGGGATAGGTACCTGTGGTGCACCGCTCTCTGCAGCGATGCAAATGTTGCTAGTGAGGACATGCTCTGCTGACACAAGGAGCATAGCGTGGACACGCAAAAGCGATTTAATTATTGCAGTGGCTGTATGTCAATGTAACTTAGGTTAACTTAATTTTGTAGTGTGGACTTGCCCTAAGACTGCTTCTGTAGCCCTTTTCATATGTCGTGGAAAAATTAACCACGCATTGTGTTTGGATCAGAACAAAGCCTGACGTCCATTTATTCAAGCATGTGCATACAGGGAGAGTCAGCTGAAGCTGCTCTGGCGTATACAGAAAATACAGGCGCTTATATTGCTGAAAACCACAATTTGTTAAACCCACTTTCTTTAACAGTATTTTACTTATTTGGCATATAGTGCAAGTTTCAGCAGTAGCTTTGCCTTATTTGGAGTTTAGCAAAAACAAGCTTTTCCTGTTATTGACCGGTGTTTTCTTTGCGGTTAATGGTTTTTTCTAACGTCTAGCTATTATGGTTACATTTTTTAAGCTGTGCTGTTTGCAATCACCCCTTAATGGAATTTTCCACACTCTTTTATTATGCTTCATATACACAGATAGCTTGACCAAAGTTTTAGGCCTACTTGAGAAGTTTAGGCCTACTTGAGTCCACTGAATTTTTCCTCCACACATATAAGGATCTCAAGAATATTTGCAAACACTTACACACCACAGTTCCCCTGTGGGGGAGCAGGTGTTTGTTAGCATCATTTTACATATGGGTAAACTGAGAGGAAGTATGGTTTAGTGCAGGGATGGGCAAACTTTTTGGCCTGAGGGCCACATCTGGGAATAGAAATTGTATGGCGGGCCATGAATGCCCACAAAATGGGGGTTGGGGTGCGGGACGGGATGCGGGCTCCGGCTGGGGGTGCAGGCTCTGGGGTGGGGCCAGAAATGAGGAGTTCAGGGTGCAGGAGGGGGCTCCAGGCTTGGGTGGGGGAGGGCTCCGGCTGGGGTGGAGGTGCACAGGAGCCGGAGTGGGGCCATGCCGTGGCTTCCAGGAGCTGTGTGGTGTGGCCCATGACCCAGCGCCCCGGCTTGAGTGGGGCCATGCCGCGGCTTCTGGGAGCCGCATGGTGCAGTCCCCAACCCTGTGCCCCGGCTGGAGTGCTGGAGCGGGGCCTAAACTTCCAGCATTACCCTGGTCAGGTCACTTAGTCTCTCTGTACCTCACATTTCCAACTGTAAAATGGAGGGGATAGCACTGCCCTACCTCCCAGTGGTTCTGAGAATAAATGTATTAAAGATTGTGAGATGCTCAGACCCAGCAGTAATGGGGGTTATATGAGTACCTTAGATAGATGGGTGCAAAGAGTTTGAATGACTTTCTGAAGGTCATACAATGAGCCAATAACAGAGTTAGGCAGAGAAACAGAATCTCAGTTCTCAGTCCCTTTTCTCTAACCATTAGATACATGTTTCCAATCCATGTACGTATATAGTATTGATGTGAGAGGCCCTGAAAATGATTTTAAATAGTCTTCAGAGAGAGACACTCTGGTTTTCAGTAGGAACGTTTTATTTTTCATCATTTTAGCTGCCTGTCTCTGCCATTGTTTCAGGCAGGTACTTGGAATGATTCCAGAGGTTAACAAGAGTTTGCCATGGAGTGCATCTTTGCTGTTTTTAAATGAAGTAGAATAGCTTTTGTTTTGGGTTTTTTTTTTTTTTTAATGGTTTCCTATAACATACTGCTGCCTAGGTCTCCTCAGCATCCCCACCACCACTCACTGGCCTGTAGGCAAGGCTTCGGCAGACATATGTTCTGTGTAGAATTTCCAGCCTCAAGAGTTTTCGTGCTGTATAGACTCTGCCCTTGCCCAAAGCTCTTAGGCAGACAAAATGAGCTTTGGAAACAACTCTGTCATGGACGGATGCAGGGAGGCACTGAACTGAATATTGAAACAATTTACTAAAATATTAGCTTTTCAGATAGTTAAACTGAAATTAGCTATTGTGTACATAAGATTTCTAGCCCTGTGCTTGTGAACTTGAATGAAATTTTAAGAAAATAAATATCATGAAACACAAAGATCATGGCTCATTGCTCCTGTCAGTATGCTGTTCATGCTGTTTGCTTGTTGGGCCAGGGAGAACAGTCTGTCATGCACAATTTTCCCCTCTCCTTCAAGTTGCTCCTCTGGCCAGTAAGTCCTCAGGCTTTGTTCTCCACTCTGTGGCACCAGCTTGACAGTGGTGTAACTCCAATGCCATACAACAGCGTCAGAATGGTGTAACAGTCAGGAATTGGGCCCTCCACTTTTATGCTCTATCCCAGTTGGATCCACTTGTATACACGTTTCTGAACATTTCTAGGCAGCAGGTTCCCCTCTGTTTTGAGATGTGTGCCAATATACATGTGTTTGGCAGTTAATTAGGAGTTTCTTCAAAGAGATTCTTTGAAGTGAAATGTAGTTTCCTAAGGGAAATTGAAATGAAACTTATTACTCATATACAAATGGATCCAATTTGGGTGGAGCATAAATATGGAGGGCTTGCTTCCTGACTCCATGTACACCAGTTTGATGCTGTTGTAAGGCAGTGGAGTGAGTTACACCAGCTTGACAACAGTGTTACAGAATCAGGCTTGGGGACTGCAAGTTTAGTTGGCCAATAAAAGAAGCAGCGCAAAGGAAAGATGGGGCAATTATGATTGGCGGGGAGACTATCTCCTTAGCCCAACAAGCTAGCAGTAACCAGAGAATATTGACAGTGGAATTCTCATATGTATGGTCTTTTTGCCAGCAGTGGTGGATTTTCAGGGCCTTGCAGTTCTGGTTCGTGTTTGGATCAGAAATTGATGATACTAAGTCAGAGTATTTTCTTCAGGTAATTTGTTTATTTACAAATGTAGGAGCACTGTTTTCTGAAGCAGGGCTGATAATGAATGGCACAAGTCTAACCACTTTTGGTGGAAATCTCTGCCCTGTTGTCTCTTCCAGGGACACACACAGACCAACCAGCCAAAACTGTCTGCTTGTAGCTTAATACACAGCCTCTTTCCAGCTTCTTCTGACTCATTCCAACTGCTTAAACATACATGTAAGCAGCCACTAGCCTCTGCTGTGGAATGACTGTCTAGGAGAGCATGGGCAATTATCCTCACAGTACCCCCTTGAGGTAACCTGCTTGTATCCATTCTTTCTAGTGTGTGTGTGTGTGTCTGACAGACATCCTTAATGACAGGCAAGTACAATATATAAGTAGACAACTCCTTTTAGAAAAGATTACTCCCATTTTTCAAAAACACAGGAGGTAAATACTATACACGCTTATGGATTCTCCATACCTCGTTATATTTCAGCTGCCAAACCATTCTCACCATTCCTTCCTTCTGCATGTCTCCGCGCCAAAATAGAGCACGGAATGGAAAAGGAGAATTACTAGCAAAGTACAGTACTGGCTTCTAGGCAGGATATGTTACAATTATTAAGTTGACTACATCTGATTTACTCTAGAGTAATTGTTTCTCAAAGGAATTGCCAGACAAAGTCACACTGAGGTGTAGCTGATCTTAAAATATTCAGTAGCCAAATATCAAGGATGTAATCACAAAAAGAAAAGGAGTACTTGTGGCACCTTACAGACTAACCAGTTTATTTGAGCATAAGCTTTCGTGAGCACAGACCACAGACCAGTGGGGAGGGGAGGAATAAACAAGGGGAAATAGGTTACTTTTTAATTGGATACAACTAACTTAGGCTTGAATAGAGACTGGGAATGGTTGATTCATTATAAAAAGTAACCTATTTCCCCTTGTTTATTCCTTCTCCCGCCCCCCCCCCCCCCCCACTGTTCCTCAGACGTTCTTGTTAAACCCTGGATTTTTGCTGGAAATGGCCCATCTTGATTATCATACACATTGTAAGGAGAGCGATCACTTTAGATAAGTTATTACCAACAGGAGAGTGGGTTTGGGGGGAGAGAAAACCTTTTGTAGTGATAAACACCCATTTTTTCATGGTCTGTGTGTATAAAAACATCTTCTGTATTTTCCACAGTATGCATCCGATGAAGTGAGCTGTAGCTCACGAAAGCTTATGCTCAAATAAATTGGTTAGTCTCTAAGGTGCCACAAGTACTCCTTTTCTTTTTGCAAATACAGACTAACACGGCTGTTACTCTGAAAGGATGTAATCAGTAACTCTTTACTCCTGATTACAGGAACTCCCCACAGTGTTAGAAAGTCTCTCTTCGCCCCCTCTTGTCAAATTGCAGAGCTGGCAGTATTCAACTTTATTAACAGGTCTTTTGAGCAAGATTAATTGGGTCCTTAAGCGGTTCAGTTTCTCCTGAGATTTCACATTTGTTTAGGTCCACATGCATCTGCATTTACAGCTGTCTACCTGCAATGCTTGATTATTAGACAATATTGTGAAGTCAGTATGAATAGGTTTCCCCAGAGTATCTTTCTTGATACATATTTGCAGTTTTCTGTACTGGGCTTTAGATAGCAGCCTCTTTCCCTCCTCCTCAGCGGGTACTCTTTCTGTCCAGTTGTATCATAAAATTTCTTTCCTGTCTACATGTGCAAATAGCCATTGAGTGTTGCAGATCCGTTATTGAGTATTGCAGATGCTGCTTTGCTAGCGATATGGTTACTCCAGAGAGTTCACAAGCCTGTTCTGCAGATGAGCCAGCCCGCTTCCCTAGTCTGATCTTTTGTGTTTGCGTTCTTTCTAATCCTGTGCTAAGGTGAAATATTCTTCACAGTTTGTCAGACAGGATTATGGAGTTGACTGTAAAACTATGGAAATGACTCATCTCAGCATTTTTTTCTTCTTAGGAGTGATCTGGGATGAAAGTGAAAATGTCAGATCTGTTATAAATAATGTGGAAATGACAGCCCGGCAGAGAGATCTGCCGTCTCGCAGACCCCTTTTCTATCTGCTGCTATTGAAAAGAAATAAGTCTAGGATGGCCAGATCCCCAGCTGATGCAAATCTACACAGCTCCCTTGACTTCAGTGGAGCTACATCTGTTTACAGCAGCCAAGGATCTGGTCCAGAATGTCTAAATTACTGTGTCAATTTGGATGAAGTATATCCCCTTACGTTGAGCCAGGTTGGTTAGTTAGGAGTTGAACTGCTGAGTTCTTAGTTTAGTATTGGGCTCTATACCATATACTTTATTGATCCTATGAAAGTGTATTTAATGCAGTAGTAAATAATTTCCAAACCTCACAGCAGCAACGGAGTATCCAGAGTGCAATTAAACTGGTAATTTTCTGCTCGTTGCCTTTACTTTTGTCAGGAAAACACCTTTCAGAATTTAATGTGGCACAAAGAAGGTTGTGGTTTGATGGGCCAGCAGTAAAAAATTACATCCCTGAGAACCCTGGGTGAACAGAATATATAATACAGCCAATAAACAATCTCATCAGTCACACTTGATGAGAGCAGTGTGGAGGCAGTGGGTTGTGTTGATCATTCCAAAATTTGATTTCATGGGGACATTTAGGCATCAGGGTGGTAGTGGGAAAGGGAATGAAAATGTATACAAAGGAGTCAGGAGCCCCATAAACCTGCGCACAATGGCAGCACCACCAAATAAGTATGAGTGCTGGGAGCAATTTGAAGGGTAATGGGAATCTAATGAAGAGCAAACATCAGGGTTGTTTTGTTTTTGTTTTTAGGAGGAGAGTCCTATTGGGGAAAACCTTTTAAAGATGAGTTCAAGCCAAATCTGTCCCACACTGGACGTGGTATTGTTAGCATGGCCAATTCAGGACCCAACAGCAACAAATCACAATTGTAAGTGGTCACTTCCTATTTTATAAGGGGTTTTCTTATAGAGTGAAGAAAATAAATGGAATTCTATGAACTACTTATGATGCACCAGAATGAAATGCTCTCCCAGGTACTTCGTATTGATACCACCAAAGTGGAAGACCCATTTTAAACAGTAAGATGAGAGCAACTTGAAGCATGCCATGAAGATCTGTAGTTCCTTTGTGGTTTTGATATCATCAGTAGAGTTCCCTGTTTCATAATTTGTCGTTTTTGTTCACTTTCTCTGGCTCTTCAGAGAAAAGAGGTTGTTCCTACTATGGAACTTTTAAAAAGACACTCTCTTATGGCTCAATCCTGCAAGGTGCTGAGCACTATAGCACCTTCATTTAGACATGTGATTAACTTTAAGTACATGAGTAATAGTCCCATTGTCTTTAATAAGATTACTCATGCGCTTAAAGCTAAGTACTTGCTTAAGTAGTTTGCTGCACTGGGACCAAAGTGCTGGGCACCTTGTAGGATCAAGCCCTCAGAGCCTGTCTTGAAGCTGAGCATTATTGCCAGATCACTGATGCTAAATCAACTAGTGGATAGTGGAGTTTTCTTTAAATAAGATATTTCAGGTACCCAGGAAACAGATTATAGGAAATTATTTGGAACAACTCGCAAGAGCTACTGTTCATACTCTGTGATTTACTGCTATTGTGTCACAACATCTACTTTCATGTGTGCCTATATTTTGCCTTGGCACTGTAAATTTACACAAAGTTCCTTTTATACCATGAAGTCCTTGAGACTCTCCAGCTGCTTGCTTTTATAAGACTTCATAGACAATATTTAGAATTTTCTGAGAACTGTTGCTAACTTAGAAGCTGTATGAATGGCTCACCTATACAGGTGATGGTCACACTGATGTAGAACGAGGTAGGTAGATAGGTTCAGTGTACAAAGTTACAATAGATCATTTTTATAAGCACCTGGTCCTGACAAGGACTTTAGTAAAATTCAGTCTTCATCCCAGGAATCCTCAGGAATTAGGTTAATTCCCTGTTTGTTTTGTTTTGGCTGTCCTCATGAATGATGAGCTTTCAGTATTTTATAAGGCCCATGTTAGCTCTCAAGTATTTTTGGTATACTGTTATCTGATTGACTTCTGCTGGTCTAATTATTGTACAACTGAGAATAAGATGTTACAGGGCATGCATAAAGAAGATTAAATTTAATGTGCACTCCTTGAGAGACTCATGCATTAACCCAGGGATTTCCAAACCTTTTCATGGGGTTAACCACATCTTAATAGAGAAATTACCTTGCAGATGTCATCCACTCCCATTTACAATCGCATAATTTCTGTGTGGCAACTACAGTACTTGCATACATGGGAAAGGGCTATTAGGAAAATGTTTTATTTTTAGCTGTCTATAATGCTATGTAACCGATGAAAACAAGGAGGAGAGCCAGCACTATGTGCTAGCCAACTCTCCAGGGACCATCAGTGTCCACAAACCACGCTATGGGACCCTCTGCATTATATATAGTTGTGGTCGGAGCTTCCAAAGAAATGTTAAGCCATTCAAAAAAGTTTGAGTGATTGAGCTTACTTTGCAAACGATATCTTAAACCCTATATTTAAGTTTTGCAAAACTTTAAACAAAACATAATAGCAACAAAAGTTTTCTGAGTTTTATTATTTCAGTGAAACACTGTTTAATTTAAATATTCTTCTGCAGTGTTTGCAACCTGAACATGGCATTACTGAGCCAATAAGAGAGATGGATTGTAAACAGGCCAATATAGCTTCACTTTACCTGTAAATTTTCACCATTTACAATATTTATTTTTAAATCTATTTTGAAAATTGGTACTAACCTAGTGAGGCACAGTGTTAAAGTTCTTTGCCAGGTACAGAATCCTGATCCTTATAAATGTAATCTAATTCAGGAGCAGGAGCCATAAGGACTTGCTAACCTAGAATGGCATTCTTAAAATCTGAATGTTCATAGAAGGGGATGTTCAGCTGAGTCAAAGGCATTTGCATAAGTTATTCGTTAAAGTGGTAAATAGGACTGTGAGAGAGAAACTGGAATAAAAGTATCAAAACATGAGGAGTAAAGAACTGGCTGTTGTCAGATACAGTCCACAAAAAGTAAAATATGGTAAGTCTCATTCATTGTGCTCCCCACAGAAAGGAGATGGTTCAAGTCTCATCATAGTGGGTTGCCATGTACGTTTTTTTAAACATAGTTGGCTTTTAAAATATTGTTATATCTTAAGGGTCATATTCTGAGTGTCATGTTCGTGTCTCCCTTCAGCTTTATCACATTTCGCTCCTGCACATACCTGGACAAGAAGCACACCATTTTTGGAAGGTAAGAGAAGGAATAGAACTACATCATGGATATAGTATGTCCTGTGTACTTTCAAGCCATGGAGATGAGTCTGGTAACTTTTACACTTGATTTGAAGCAAAATCCTGATTTAAGAGCAAACTCTGTCCTCATCTCTGTGGGCCTCAATTGACAAATATTCCTCTTACTTTCCATGCTCATTAGCTGATTTCCTGCACATTTCTCTGGGTCTGACACCTGGAAATAGCCTTTTAATGTCTAATTTTGTTGACGTCTCTTTTCTCCTTTCACTTATTTTGTGGCAGAGCACACTCCTCTTGCGCCAAGTAGGTCGTGGGTATTCCAGCACCACCACCAGTCGGACATTCCCTTTGCCATCATTTTTCTCCCTGTCCACTCTTTCATCATCATCAGTCACCAAATTATTGTGAGATTTTCTGTTGATGGGCCTCCAGGAATGGTCAAGAATGGAACAATCAGCACTCTTGTTCTCTTTTTTTAAATATTTACACACTCATCACTGTGACACAATTGTGACACAAAAAGATTACCTCTTCAACACTCTACCTTCATCACTTCAGGAACTGCCAACCAATAGGTCAGTCATGACCCAGTGTTTCCTATGTGGTGGCATAGAATACTGAGCTATTGCATAGGGCCAGCTCTTCTGAGCACCCTTTATTTTGCATCCTAATGTCATTACTGTGACAGATATGGCAATTTCCTGCAACATCCTTAGGAGACCATATAAATTAAGTTTAAGTATCTTTGGGATCCATTGTATTAAGTGAATGATTTATTTGTCATTGTGGATTGGGATTGTGTGTAACCTCTTGAGGGGGGAGATGTGACAGATGTGAGACCTGGGGTTTCAAAGGTTTTTAGAGAACAATATGCCAGACAAGAATGGACTTTTGGAACAAAAAGTGTGAAGTGGTTTTCCTGGGAACTATGTAGGGAGAGTTTTTCCTGGCTGCAAATTCCTCACCTCCAGTTATGCAAAAACCCAGCCTTTCAAAGCTATGCCCAAAGGAGTGGACCTTTGTCTGTTGATCACCTGTTACATGAACATGAAGTGGTATAAAGGCAGGATTGCATGGTTGTTCTGATTCTGAATCTGAGACAGTTAGGAACTTGTAACCATGGGGAAAACCCAGTTGTGGATTTTCAAGGATTGACACCTACCAGAGCCTGAAGTTGGAGTGATCTCTGGTAAGCTTATTAGCATGTGTAGATTTTTATTGTTTTAATATGTTTTTAATGCTTTCACTGTAAGAATAAATGTGCTTGTTTATGAAGAGCTGAGTGCTAACTTATAAGTTTGGGCCATTATGCTGTGTGTAGCCTCTAGGAAGAGAGCAAAGTACACACCCTATTCTGGAAGGCAGGGAATTGTGCGGCCTGGACAAACCCCAGTCAGGCGGGAGAGACGTGGGTATCTACCCAAGAGAGATGATGGCTGAGGAGCTGGGAGCCCAGGGAGGGTGCCCTTGAGAGAGTTGCAAGGGAGAATACAGGTGCAGTTGCCCTGAAGTGCAACAATTACCATTGTGGTACAATGGTAAAAATATTAACCCAATGAGTATCAACATGTGGAATTCCTAGGACCATTCCCTGTTGTGAGTGGAATGGTGTTCCCATGGTTCTAGTCCATTCAAAACCCCAAATATTGCAAAGGCCAAGGAATATAATGCAGATCTGCAAAGAAAGTGCAGCATGTCGTTGTTTCCATCGCTGCAGGTGCAAGCACTGATAATAGATGGTGCTAAATTATGTAAAGCTGTTCAAATGAACATGTCAGTGTAGTAGTATATACGTTCAGTTTTATCAGACTATTTCATTGATCGTTCCTTAGAATCCTATGCTTTTTCTTTTCTTTTTTTTCTTTTTTATTGCAACTCTTTTATTGACTTTTGATTTTTACTCAATTTGAAAAACTGCTTAAAATAAATGTATGTAGTACTCAGTGTGATTAGATGTTATATAGCTGAGCTGTTTAGTATCTCTGATATATTATTTTCCACTGGGCTTCCCAGTATAGCCCATTGTAAGTTTTCAGGCAGGGATTGGTTTCATGGTGTGTGTTCTGTAGAACCAAGCATATTGTTGGCACTTAGCACAATAGTAATTTCTGACTGTTAATGTTCCCAGTACTGACATTTCAATAACTGCACTCCCTGAGTTACTCTCCTTCTGCCAAGGTATCCCATTTGCCTTGCTAGTGGCTCCTCCAGGTACAAGTTGAAGCTCCTGTATCACTTTGTGAAACGAAAGTGGATAACTTCAGTTTCCTGGCCAGCATTCTATCTCACTTAAACAAGTTCTAATGTTAAAAACTGTGAGTGAACATATTCCTATAGTAACTGCACTGCCTGTACCTAAGGGCTTGTCTTCACTGCGAAGTTAACTTCAGTTGTAACTCGAGTATTGTCCCTGAAATCTGAAGTCCCTTTTTTAGTGGATTCTAAATCAGATTGTACTATGTAGATTTCTGGCTTCAACATGAAATTGAGGGTTATTTCTTTTGGACAATATAAGAACATCACTATATGCTGAGAGCCAAATTCTGCGCTTAGCTGTTCCCTCCTTCATGCAACTTCTGTTTTTGCCAGTAGGGTTGCATATATGTACTTAAGGGTAGAATTTTGCCTCGTATACGTAATCGTCGTAAAGAGAGTGAAGAGGAGACAGTGTCTTCAAATGAAGGTGTATTATAGGCTGTGTGGATTTCCTGCTGCAGTGGAGTTGCCTAGATTAATTCAGTAATTACCCTCTCCAGTGATAATTGGCAATGAACTGCATGACATTAAAAATGCTGTAATTAACTTGAAAATTAACTAATGGCTTTTGCTGACTTCTAACTGCTTGTTAAGACATTTAATTGAAAAACCCAAATTGGTGTAAGCCATTTGGTATTTACCATCTCTGCCCAGTGTGGGGCAGGCATTTTCTTCTGGATGAGAAGCATTTTAGGAAGGCCCACTGCATGGGGACATTCCTCTGAGTTCCTTTTTATATCATTACCCTAGCTCAGGGGTTCTCACAACATAATTTTTGGTAGCCTCAGAGGACAGCCGCCAACTCTTGCTGGTGGCCGCTCTGAGAATTTTTCCTAAAATAGTTAATTAACTTTAGGCAAAACAAATAAATATGCACATATATACATGTCCATATCATTGTAATTTATTTATCTTGGGGTTTTTTGCAGACTCAGTAATAACAATAATGTACAGTTATCGCTATTCTTTACTGGACCTAAACAGAATAGAAACAAAAATACGGTGCTTTGCATGTTTAGATTTTTTTCAGATTGCTAGGTAGTAAGTCTGCTACTGTGAAAAGTGATATTTGTATATTTGTTTACTATCACTTTTCACAGAAGATTTACTCATCCAGGCATGTTGGGGGACAAATTAAGCCTGGGATGAGGAGGTGAGTAAGGAGGCAGGGGGGCACACTGAGTGCTCCCGACGAAGGAAATATGATCAGGGTCACGGTACACTTGCTCCTCTTTTTTTCCCCAATCACATTTCCCACCTATGAGTGTAAGTGCCACTCAGTGTGCATCCAGACATATAGTTTGACCTTCAGTAAGAAAGGTCAAGGTCTCCAATGATGTCCTGTCTATGAATTCTGAAATCAAGTGTGAGCTGAAGAAACCTCCAAAATCAGAGGCAGAACCATCATAACGATTCAAAGATTGCTGGCTCCTGACTAGCTGCTCACAAGACACGACAACATGACCCATGCATAAAAATTATCAATACAGAGAGGACAGTGAGCTTAAGCTGTTCTTCTGGAAGTAATGTCACTGCTGCTCATGCAATTCTGTGAGAGCAGAACTCTGAATGTGAGAGGAGGGGGAGAGGGTATAGTATCTTTTCTTGTGTATAGGGCAGTTGGCTAAAATCTGTTGGCTGGAACAATCAAAAGTAATTGTATTATTTCAGAATTGATTGGCTGTTGTGTGACAGCTATGGCAATTTCTTGGGATACCCTGGACAAACCTTATTGAATTAAATTTAAGTATCTTTAGAGCCCATTGTATTAAAAATGCAAAGTTTTTGTATTATGATGGGGTTACATGTAACTGCTTTTGCCGGGAGACGTGGCCAATGTAAACCTTGGGGATTGTTATGAACTTCAAAGCATTATTTTAAACAATGGGCCAGGCAAAGTTAAGTGAAGTTCCTAGGAAATACTTGGGGAGGAGAATGCAAATTACCACCTCTAGTTATGCAAAGACTCAGCCTTTTGAAGCTCCTCCCTGAGGAGTAGGGGACCATTGTCCGGCTGATTACCAATTCATGGTCTCTGCAGATCAAAGATCCAAACTGTATAAAGGAGTGACTCACATATTCATGGTGCTTGCTCTGAACAAACAATTGTTATGAACCTTTCAGAGTAGCAGCCGATGAAGTGAGCTGTAGCTCACGAAGCTTATGCTCAAATAAATTTGTTAGTCTCTGCGGTGCCACAAGTACTCCTTTTCTTTTTGCGAATACAGACTAACACGGCTGCTACTTCTGAAACCTGTCAAATAGAGACTAATGTCCTCATTACTAAATGCAAATCCAATGAAAGTTCTGCCAAAGTGCTGGAATGCCAGTCAGTCTGAAACTAAGTGTCAGCAAGGAAGAGTAAAAGCAATAGGAAAAACCCCTAACATAGGCACTAGATTGACTAAGCAAAAGTCTTTGAGTGCATTTTAAACAAAAATGTACTGATAATGGTAAACTAAGACCTGGCTCATATGCCTCCTATGACTGACCCGAAAAGACATTCTTATAAACCGAGAGCCTGATGTCTTAAACGGTAAGATCTTGCGGGCACCGACTGTGTACATCACCTAGCACAATGGTGCCTGGTTCCTGACTAAGCCTCTAGGAGCTACACAGTACAAACAATTGTTAGGGCCTTTCAGATTTCAGCATTCAGGCCTCTCTTTTCCTGACCCAATGGCAACTTGTAGATTCATTTTTGCTTTTAGGATCAAAGGAAGATTTTTTCGGTGTTCCACAACCCAAAGGAAGCTTCAGAAAGTTCATTGATCCATTCCTTCTTGTCCGTTTCAAAGTTTTTCCCTTTATACTGCACTGTTTAGTCTTTCAGCTTTCATCTCTCTCGTACTGCTTTCATCTCAGTCCTGGAGCTCCTAGTTAATTAGTGGTCCCTCCACTGTCTCTGTGGTAGCATTCTTGCATGTTGTTTTCTAGCTACACAATCATATGAGTCTGAGGATACAGTTCAAGGGTCTAGTCAAGTAAATTCTTACTACTGAATGTAGTACTTATTATTCTGAGTACTCACAGTAATGAGTACTTTTATTATTGGTATTATGGTAACATCCGGAGACCCAAACCAAAATCAGGGCCTCATTGTTCAACACTGTACAAACACAAAGTAATAAACTGTCCCTGCCCTCGAGGCCAGGTAAACTTCATTATTTCAAGTCAGACTTTAACAATACTAGTTAATAACAAAGATGGTAGCAGATTTCAAAATATTGTAGATTCTACATAAGGATGAGTGCTAATGGGCACCTTTGTAATACATTTAATAATTTTGGGGCAACACAGTGATGGATCTCAGAAAAAGAACAAAACCCTTGAGGCTACTTGGATTCTGGAGTACAATCTCTCACCATTTCCCTCCCAGTGAGAAGTATGTAAAAATAGATCAGATATGGGGTCTAAACTAGAAATGGCACTCAGTCTTTGAAAAAATACTGGCAACAGAAAATTTCTAATTTTTCATTCATCTTATCAAAAGATGAAGCTCCATAAATACCAGCAAAATACATTAATATTGTAGGATGTCTAGCCTTGGGATACGGTAATATTTCATTGAGATTTCCAGTGCTCAGCTATCTGGCTGCTTCTAAATTATCATGAAAACACAAGAAGATAATGAATGGAATTATTGGTTAGAAAACCCTCCTGTATCAAATCCTAAGTTTGCTTCAGGGGCAATTAAAAATACAGAGAGCATATCTTTAGAGTTTGGTTTAATTTTCAGCATTATAAGTGAATCTGTGATATCAGCCAGGAGGAGGAGATGAAAATTGGGTATCTGCTATAAAATCTCAAAAGTGTGTGCAGGGTTTTGGAAGCTCTATGGAACTCTGGGAAGATTTCCCCTGTGTGCTACCTAGAGTTTCAAAAAAAAAAACAAAAAAACCTGAGACTTCTCTAGCCTGCATAAATATTTTTATTGTTTAACAGCCATGTGAAGCTGGGATCTAAATGTAAAATGTAGATAAGACCCTTGAGGACTGAAGTGGAGAGGTTTTGTAAAGCAGTGCAGCAGCAGCAACAAAATTAATAATTGTAGCAAGATTGTGTTGCACAAATATTTAGAAATTATTTTAGCTTACGTCATTTTCTGTGTCTGGCTGGGTCTGACTTTTCTTGTCCTTTTGTACCTGGTCTAGCCATAGTTTTTGTATCAGTTTTTGTATCAATGTAACTGTAAGTTAGGGATGTGATTATTTTTGTTTTTTGGATAGTTTAGTAGTGTGGATGCAGTTACAATAATATCAAGTTGCTTTATACCAGGATAGCTTATTTCCCTTTCTATATGGGAC
Organism: Lepidochelys kempii; assembly: GCF_965140285.1. NCBI lineage: Eukaryota > Metazoa > Chordata > Testudines > Cheloniidae > Lepidochelys > Lepidochelys kempii. The sequence continues at coordinate 15,759,711 of NC_136394.1, read as the reverse complement.
TAAAAAAGCTACCGTGCTATAAGCACATTTATACTGATATAACTGGGTCCACACTAGGGGGCTGTCCTGCTTTGCCTCCACCAGTGTAGCCAAAGTGGTACGTTTGTGTGTAGACAAGGCCTTACATAAGGAAAAAACATTTGCTCGTCGGAATCCCCATAGTACAAACAAAGTTAGTTTTGGTCAATTGCATTTTATTCATGTAACCCTTACAAGGAGTGTATGAACAATGTAAGTACTAGGCTACCAGCTTGCTATACAGTTGTTTCATCACCAAACAGTATTTCAACCATTTTAATTGCCCTAACAGGTAACGATTTCTTTGAAAAACAGAGTGTGATAATATCAGCATCAAGAAAATCCTGTTGCTGTCCCAAATGACTTCAAGTCTTGTTAGAACTGGTTAGAGCTGAATATCTGTCAAAGGTCTGCAAGGACACAGAAATTACATTAGAAGCATGTAATATGTCACCATGCATGAATATTAATACATGAAAGTAGTTTTTAATACTACTTACTTATTGACTGAGGCATTCTCATCTGAAGGGGTTAAGCTAATGCCTGGTGTGTTAGAGGTTATAATAGAGAATCCATGATATGGAAAAAAGAGAATTATATACGGAGACGTGGTTTTGCCTGTATTACATGGTGATTTTCGTTAGTGAACTGAACTCTCATTTTGCCTTCCTGAGCACAGAATTCATGGAAGGTATACAAGAATTTGGACTTAATTCATAAAGCTGCCTTAAATCTATAAAATGGTTCAGTTTTCTGAGTGACAGTTACTTAAAAAAGTTCCATCCCTGAGAAAACCAGAACTGCTATCAGATATTTTTTTACAGAAGCCCTCTCATATTTTTGATTCAGAGGCTTTTTTAATTAGCCTGAAGCAAAGAACAAAAACAAGTAACTTATTTGTTACCTAGGCAGTTTTTTTCCTTATTTATTGATGCTGTTTTCACATGGATGACAAATTTGTGGTGATGATGATGATGATGTGCGTCCAAATGCCTTGTTACCAAAAATGTTCCCTCTGTCCACATGGAGTGGTAGCTAGACCAACTTTTTCCTTCCGTGAGAAAACACATCAGCACAAAGGGAAGTCTATAACATTTAAAGCTAAACAGCCATAAGAGTTCTGAGTGAAGCAGCCATAGGCAGCATTAACCAAACCATTGTACATGCAGTATACTGATCCAGTGCCCACTGAAATCAAAGGAAGGATTCTTAGCTTAGTAAGCACAATACAAAGAATACTTTTTGATGTTTGTGTGATGTTATTTTTCTAACAGCTTGTGTGATTTAAAGTGACCTCCAAAATTGCACCTGTAAAGTTAGCAAGTACACCCCGTTATCCGAGCAGGGAACACTAGTACTGAAGTGGGCCCCAGATTTTTATATATGGACTGAAAAAGAGACACTGCTAGAACTCGGCTCCCCAGCTCAGCTTGACATTGTAAAAGCTTCAACATGACCCTGCCTGATCTGGCGGTGTTTCCATGCAGGAACTGTAATTTAAAGGAACACAATAGAGCATTAGATTTGGAGGGAACACTCCAATCAGTGTGAAATGTTCTGGTTTTCATTATAACATTGCTCCTAGTACATTGCTAAGGTGTTCTTGTACCTATATGGTGTAATTCCATAAGAGCATCTCTTTAATGGAGTCATGCCATCTTTTTTTAGAGCTTTTCAGGTTTTAGAATAACAGTGAAACTTTTCTTAAACACCTTTTTCTTTCTGCAAAAGCGTTTGTACCTATATTGGTCTGTTACTTTATTACCTGCGTTTGAGACAGAGTTAATTTGGGTCTATTGTCTGTACTCAGTGCTTTGTCAGATTTCCCCCAAGCGGAAGAGTTGAGATTAATTCTATGTAGGTCTCCCAGCTGTTCCTCATTGAAGATATCTCCATCCATTAAGACTCCCTCCATTCTGCTCTAGCCCTGTGTTATCACGCTTCTGAATATCAGTTTTAACAACAACATTGCTGATTCTAGAGGACTTTATGGTAGAATCCAAAGTCCGGTCATTTTCACAGTGACCCACATTTTAATTCATACTGATCCAGCATTTGGCCTTCACAAATTGAAGTCTTTTTTATTCTGATCAGATATCATTAAGTCTGACTTGTTAAATGTGTGCACACCACGTACTTCACCACAGTGAAAGATCAGCACTTAAGTCAGACAGCCATAAATTGGGTACTGAGAAAATATAGCTACAACTGGAGTTTGATTTCATCCTTGCAGTACCTGGCCTCTTTCCAGCACTGAGTGAAAGTTTAGTACAGGTGATTTGACACTGCTAAAATTCATCAGCAGGAGGCTTCTGGGTGCATAGGGCAACTAACTCCTTCCCTTTCATCAAAACCTCCCGATGACTGAATTCGGATTATTTTACATCTTGCACTTTGGCCCCAATCCAGGAAAACACTTAAGCACATGTTTAACTTTTAGCACATGAGCAGTTCCATTGAATTCAACAGGAATACTTATGTGTTTGAAGCCAAGTATGTAGTTATGTCCCTTGCTGGATGGGGCCTTTATTATTTGTGATTTATAAAGATCCAGGGCTAGTTGTTAGAGTGAAAGTGTTTAATAAAGCTAGAAGTAATTATCTTCTAGCAAAACCAGTTTGCTGCGGTGGGTTATAATTTGTGACAAACCAGTATTAATTCCTTTGTTCCCAACTGCTATTTTAGGGAGTTGTCACAATACAACCTCAAATGACTCGCCAGTGTGTTGATTTTATCTCCTTCCTTTAAGAATGTTCATCTTGGTTTTAAAACCTTCGCTTTGGCCCACAGGGCCATGTTGGGATACGATACTCATTGTCTGGGTTTCTATATATCTGCTAAGCACATGTAGCATGGATTTGTCTCTTTTCAAGCTGAGGGGAAACATCTGCCGCATCGCCCTCCACAATGAGTGGTTAATGTTCCATCGGTACAGCTGGAAATTAAATCCTTTCTTCTGTTTTAGAGTGGTTGGTGGTTTTGAGGCTCTGACAGCTATGGAGAATGTGGACAGCGATCCAAAAACAGATCGTCCCAAGGTACTACTTAAACTTAAACCAAAAGGGTCACCAAACAAAGGGAGTGCATGTGTGTCCCCTGAATGTGTCCCCTGTTACTGCTTATTTTTAAAAGTTAGCTTCAGGAAAATGAAACAAACCCAATTAGCAGCTTCTGGTACCTTTAATTTTAATTTTCTGTTCCCAGGAGGAAATACGAATTAAATCAATAACTGTTTTTGTTGATCCGTATGAAGAGGCAGATGCTCAGGTGAGGAGGGAATCATCTGTTTGATAGGTTTGCAAAGAAATATTTAATTCTAAACTGTAGTCCCGTCCACTTCTTAGGGTTAGGGGTTAGGGTTAGGGTTATACTCATCCCATGTTGCATGCCTTTCTTGTCTTCCCCTAGGGTGCTTACACCTATGTTTACAAACAAAGACTGAACAGCTGCAATTTGAGGCTGTCTTATTTGCTAGAAACATGCTAGTGTTGGAGTGGATAGTAGTTTGGAGAGTAAAGCAGCACAAGGTTCATAATACACCAGACTTTTAAAGGCTCCCCCATGTCCCCCAGAGTTACCTCTGCCTTCCCAATGGTAGTTGCCTATCACCTGCAATGGAGCGATGGCCATAGACCATTCATTCCTAGTGGCCCCCTTGAGGCACCGTCAGCCAAGCATGCACCATTAAGTCATGGCAGTGATAGTATGTTACAGTGCTTTGTAACTACAAAGCGCTTTAGACACGGTCGCCTTTTCTTTGAACTAATCTCTTGTAACATACTCTAATAATACTCATTTTTCTCAGATCTCTGCAGAGAGAGAGAAGGCCCGACAAGAGGAGGAAGCAGCCAAAACCAAAACTAAGGCTGTCCTGCCAAAGAAAGAGAGCCAGGCTCCCAAAACTTACCGGCAGGGCATTGGGAAGTATATTAATATGGCTGCAACGTAAGTCCCTTGCACAACGGTGCTTTGTTCAGTGTTTGTGCTCTCTTGCACTGGGAACTCCCCTGTCCGCTGTGGCACTAGTGTTACCCAGTACTAGTGTTACTAGTGTTATGGCTCAGTATTGTATGGGACACACTGTCACATATCAGCTGTTTGTTTGATGTCAATGGACCTTGCTAGGGACGTTCATGTACCAATCACAGCAGTCAGTGTCTGGCCCTATTGTTTTAAGGATTAAAAAGCTAACTTTTTTTTTAAAGGCTCAATGTAAAAGCCACAGCTGATCATTAACAGCATGTATGTGTGTGTGGTTACAAACACTTTTATAATCTTTGTTGAGGAGCCTGTCCATCACTTCCTGGACAGAACCTGAATTCAGTCTTCTGTGTTTCCCCTTCTGCAGCTGTTACTTAGAACTCTACAGCAGCATTTCCCTGCACACACCTTGTACTATTGATAGTTTAGCTTTCCAAGGGCGAGCGCCAAACCCTGGCCCAGCTTTTCAACTATTTTGGAAAATTAAAAGTAATTTGTACCTCTACGTTTTGAACAGGCTTCTACCAAATCCTCCCACAAATGTAGCTGTCACATTGTAGTGTCCGCAAAGGCATGTATTTGTATGTATGGACCTTGGCTGTTGATGAGCCTGTATGTCTGTGCAGTTGGGAGATTCTGGTGCCCATTCAGTTGAAAATGTGTCCTGTAATTTTAGCCAGCACATGTACATTGTTAATCATTTGGGTCTTTTAAAAGTTTAGCTACAAGTGTTGCTGTTCACCTCTTCTAAAATTGTGCTGAAATTCAGTTGAACTTAAAATTGGTTTCCTGCTCCACCGTGGTTACTATGGAAACATGTAGGAAAGTTTGCAAGATTAATAGTCTATGCTGAGTGGCCAACTGGTTCCCTGAGTTTTTTTCCCAATGTCTTTCATCCCTGCAGTCTTCTCTGTAACATGCGTGACACTGGTCTCCAATGAAACCTTTGGTGGTTTCAGTCTGATCCCTATTGGCCACCTCATGGGACCTGGCAATCAAGTAAATTTCTGCATGATTCATAGGCTCTGCTCAAGAGATGCCAGGAATAGCAACATGGGCTGCTCTTGGTCTGGATCAAGATGCATTTGGCAGCACCAAGAGGAGTGGGAAATGTCACACAGCCCCATACTCCTTGCATTGTGCCCTGCGAACTGCTTTTAATCCTTTTGCATTTAAAAACACTAAGCACTCCATAGGAAGGTGAGCAAAAAGGCTTATGCTTTCGGATTTGCCTGTGTTCCTATGTGCTGGGCCTGAACCAAAGCCATAGATTCAAACCCCCCTATCCCTTCCACATTTCGGGAGTGTCCAAAATCCAAACCTGAAACCGTCTCCAAAATTTTAAGTGGCCCCTCTCTCTTTAATGAGCTAGACCAAAACCCTGCATCTTCAACACCCCTGCAAACCACATCTCAGTGCTGCAGCCAAAGCGTCTCTGTAATTTGTATGTGACAGGCTAGCTCCATTCTATATCACACTTGGAAGGGAAAGGAATCCAGCTGCCTTTAGCCAGCTAACATTAGCAGTCACTGATATTTGTTTTCATTTTGGCTGCAGAAAACGAACAGCAGATGATGATGGGCCTTCAACCAGTGCAGCTGTGAAGAAAGAGAAAAGGAGCACAGGCTTTGGGGATTTCAGTTCCTGGTAGTAGAGTGGAGAGCCTGTCACTGGAGCAGTACAGCAAAAAAAAAGCCTCCCACCAACCCCAAGGGGCATGAAAGGCAGGCTGTCCTGGGGAGGGAAAGCACTGGCCCACCCTTCTAGTGGGGAAGAAAATCACTGCTTTGTAAAAGCTCCTTAATGCGGCTTTGTTCTCTAGAGAGCTACATTCCTCCAACTGCATCTTCCTTGAAGCCCTGGGTTATGGTGGATTTTACAGCCGTGGAGTGGGCACCCCCACTACTCTTTCAGACTGTTGATTATCTAGAGCCTCTTTGTCTACTTCGCTGCTCGGCAGATTAAGCAGAGTCATCTCCGTCGGGACAGGAGCTCAGGGAACAGGCGTGGTGGTGAGCGAGCTCCTTTTTTCAGGGAATCGCTTCCAGATGAGACAGGTCCATGCCAGCTGAGTGAATTGGGGGAAATCAGTGATGACACTCTACCCCTAGCTTTAGTCTTTCCCCCAAGCTCTTTACTGGAACCCCGGGGTGCCACTTATTGTCCTCTCTCCACCTCCCTTCCTTTCTGAGCCCCTGTGCAGCCACCCTTATTCTGCCCAAGGAGTGCCTCTGGAGCCTATCCATACTGCTTGTTAATGGGTTGAGAGGTTGCTGGCAATCAACATAAATCCATGGGCCTGAACAAGCTGTCTGCAGCCAACCAAACCCTGCCACAGCCTGGGAAACAGCTGATCAGGACTGGCAGCCTAATCCAGAGCCTCCACTTGGCACTGTCAAGCAGTTGGGCCACCATGTTGGCCCATTTATTGTTCTGTCTTGGTAGCCAGCTTTGCTCATAGCCACTGAAACACCAGTGTCACCATCAGCGCCACTCTGACTAAAGGCCAGAAGATACCGGTTCAGAACCCTGTCTTTATCTTGTGTAGCTTCCATTTGGGACAAGTGACTAGTAAGAAGCAGCATTGTAGATTTAGTTTTTAAACCTGTCCTTGTCATTGCAGAATAACAGGACTGAGTTCTGCTCTCATAGGAAAGAGAGAGAGCGCCCTGCTTTCGTTAACTGCTTGTAACAGTCCCAGAAATCACATCCATCTGATACCTCCTTTTTACAGTGTCCAACTAGAGAGAGACCTCATTAGGATAATGTGATGTCAAAGGGCATGCACAACCTGTACCTATTCACCTCAGCTGCTTAAATCCCTTCCAGAATCAGCCCCAAATATATTAATTACCCAGAGTAGCCAGGCACACACAAATTAAGATGTTTCCAAACTTAAGAATTTAGGAAGAAGTGACTTGTATCAGCCCATAGCATTTAACCTTCTTAACCTCCTAATATTCTTCACCCTCTGTTTGTTACCATCCTTGTGGCCTAAAGAGGTGAGGTATTTGTCCTACAGAGCAATTCTTTTCCACTGCTCCTCCCATACATTTTGAATCAGCAGAAATCCCCTCCTTACTCCATCTCAGAAGCTGAGTACTGCTTTTGCAATCAGATTTGTAAATAACGCATTTCTGTTAAGTGTCTTGTTTTAAAAGAACTCTGCATTTATACAAAATTGAACTTTTGGTGAAATGTTTTCATTAAAAGCTTTTATTTCCTTTTGAACACTTGCCATTGTGACTGCTCTTATTCAGATATTTTCTAGGACTATGGCATTACAAAGTACAAGGAAATGATTCATCCATACTTTAGCAGATCTATCTATAAAGATCTTTGGACTCTTTTGGATATGATTATGACTTTCTGTAAATTATAGGAAGTTCAAACTAGCTTGAAAAGAATAGGGATTTTTTTGTTTTAAAATAGTTTGTAGTATATAAGTTTGAACAGAATAAGCATGTGTCCAAATCTTGGCACAGGAAACATTGTGGCATTTCTCTGAAACTGACTTTCTTTGTGTATTACTAAAATTTCTAGCTCCTTTTCCTGGCAAATCTTTGCTGAGCTCTCCTGTTTAATAACTGTTGTAATATACATATGGTTGCAAAGCTCACAAATCTTGTACCACCTGGTTGCCCTGCGTACCTTCCAATTCCATTACAGGCTTGCATTTTTATACATTTTGCGAGAGTTCACGGTAGCCGTGTCTTTTTAAACTCCTCAACACCGCAAAAGATAAACGCAAAAATAGGAGGAAAACAATTTGAGAATTAGATTGGCTGTTGGCAGGCAGTCTTCACCCAAGACACTTCAGTCACAGCAAGCACCACTTATGCATTAGAGTTAAACTTCAGTTTGCAACACAGTGACATTGGCAGTGTGGTCAGTGGCTGGCTGGATATATGTTGGTAGTTCCGATCATAGCCAACACAGAGCCTGAAGTTCAGGTAACTAAAAGTAAACCAACATTAGAGATGGGCTGAGGAGATGGTGGACAGAGCCTCAGGCTGGGAATTGGGTTCAAAGCAGAGGCTGGGTTTGGTTTTAGATAAAACATTTCAGGATTTATGTCCTTCGTCTGTTTAGACTGTAGCGGGGACTGTCTGCTACTCTGATTGTACAGCCCCATTATTTCTGTTCTCTTTATTCTTCCTCTGAATGCTTTCACTGGCCCAGGTACTGTTATGCGGTGACCACCACTATTATTCTTTACCTTTGTACTAAATACAGGCTGGCCCTGGGGCGGGGAGGGGGAGTTGGGGGGGGGAATGTGTGGGGTTATTTGAATAGAATTAGGTGACAGACATGCCTATGCAGAACGTATTTCCAGTGTGTGAGATACAGTGTTATCTCAGGTTTCAGAGTATCTCTCTGGTGCTTCGTATTGACACACTTGCAATCCTAGAGAGAAAGTTCTGGGCTTGGTGTATGATTTCACTGCAGCACTGTGTTAACAGTTCATTCAGCAACTTGCCTAAATAGCCTACACCATTGAGTGGCAAAGTGAAGTACCTAACCAATACCGTGGAAACTGCAGCAGACTTTATATACACACAGAGAATATGAAACAATACCTCCTAACTTCCTAACCCAGGAACTTATCCTTGCAACAAAGCCCGTTGCCAACTGTGCCCACATATCTATTCAGGGGACACCATCACAAGGCCTAATAACATCAGCCACACTATCAGAGGCTCGTTCACCTGCACATCCACCAATGTAATATATGCCATCATGTGCCAGCAATGCCCCTCTGCCATTTACATTGGTCAAACTGGACAGTCTCTACGTAAAAGAATAAATGGACACAAATCAGATGTCAAGAATTATAACATTCATAAACCAGTCGGAGAACACTTCAATCTCTCTGGTCACGCAATCACAGACATGAAGGTCGCTATCTTAAAACAGGTTTCAGAGTAACAGCCGTGTTAGTCTGTATTCGCAAAAAGAAAAGGAGAACAAAAAAACTTCAAATCCAGACTCCAGCGAGAAACTGCTGAATTGGAATTCATTTGCAAATTGGATACTATTAATTTAGGCTTAAATAGAGACTGGGAGTGGCTAAATCATTATGCAAGGTAGCCTATTTCCCCTTGTTTTTTCCTCCCCCCACCCCCCCGATGTTCTGGTTTAACTTGGATTTAAACTTGGAGAGTGGTCAGTTTGGATGAGCTATTACCAGCAGGAGAGTGAGTTTGTGTGTGTATGGGAGTGGGGGGGTGAGAAAACCTGGATTTGTGCTGGAAATGGCCCACCTTGATTATCATGCACATTGTAGGGAGAGTGGTCACTTTGGATGAGCTATTACCAGCAGGAGAGTGAATTTGTGTGGGGGGGTGGAGGGTGAGAAAACCTGGATTTGTGCAGGAAATGGCCCAACTTGATTATCATGCACATTGTGTAGAGAGTTGTCACTTTGGATGGGCTATCACCAGCAGGAGAGTGAATTTGTGTGGGGGGGTGGAGGGTGAGAAAACCTGGATTTGTGCTGGAAATGGCCCAACTTGATGATCACTTTAGATAAGCTATTACCAGCAGGACAGTGGGGTGGGAGGAGGTATTGTTTCATATTCTCTGTGTGTATTATAAAGTCTGCTGTAGTTTCAACGGTATTTATTTGAGCATGAGCTTTCGTGAGCTACAGCTCACTTCATCGGATGCATACTGTGGAAACATACTGTGGGGAATCTGAGCTCTCCACCTCTGTTTGTGGCTTGAAATCAGCCCAGCGCAGTAGTGACTGAGGTCTTAGCTGTAGGGGAAAGTTGCACTGATTTAACTTAAGCCAGCTCTAAACACATATAGGTGCAAGCCACTTACTAGTAGCTTCCTGTACTTTAAACCTGTTCCCAGTTGACATAAGCTAAACTGCTGAAAGCCACTTTCAAACCCCTGTGTGAATAGAATGGGTTCAAATTCACACTGGTACAACTGGCCTGAGTGGTGTTCCTAGCCAATAGTTCTGTGGCCTAAAATGAATTTGGCTTCGGAACAAAAAGCCACCATCCAGTTAAGAGAAATGAACACTTTGCCGAGAGAGCAGCTATCAGGCCAAATAATGAATGGCCCCCTGACACCAAGCGATCCTTCCCCCTCCCCCCCCATAAAGGTGACACATGCATACACCCCAGGTCGAGGTTAGGATGAGAAGAACCTTGCATTGCCACTGTCTGGACTGCCCTCGCTTTGTGGTTAAACAGAGGGAGTCACACTCCAGCACTGGCAGGGCCCACTTTTGCCAGTGCTAAATTCACCATAAAAATGTCTGAGTGAAACACCCACAGACCTAAGGCAATTCAGAGCACAATGGCCATACCTTCCATTCCTTTCCGCCTGACAGCTCTAGGCACTGCCTGCTCGAACATGGTGTTGCTACTTAACTTTTGACAAAGGAGGGAGTTAAGCTTCTGCATGTCCTGTCTTTGATGGGGGTGCAATCCTGCCGTTACTGCACACTCACAAGTCAATGGGGGTGACCTTTGCTGCAGATCAAGACCAGAAATCACTGAAGCTAGGAAAAAGTAGGGGAAGTGCCCAAGATATGCCACAAAGAAACAATGTTTTGATGTCCCCAGAGCCCCTGTGGCACAAATCAGGGGTGATGGGTGTTGAAAACATTCCTGCCTAGAGGTAGGAGCAATTTTGAACACCTCAGTGTCTTTGACCACCATAGTTCCATGTTTGAGAGCATCAGAGAAATAAGCATCCAAAGTGCATGTTTTTCAGGTGTGATGGGTTTAATTCTTCTCTGTGTCCTTCCTTCCCAACTCTCTGCCAGCCTTAAAATCAATACAAAGCCATCTTTCCCCTTGGCGTTATTTGTGAGGTGTCCATTGACTTGGGCCGACAGGCAGATCGAAGCCAGGGCTGCTGCATGAGCGGACTAGCAGGGCCCACAGAAGAACTTAAGAAAAGTTCCACCTGTCCTGTTGCAGCAGCTTTCATCTGCTTTTCTCCCTTTCCTTTGTGGGGCGTGGCCCTCCCCCAGCCTGGGCCTCCTGCTCCCAGACACAGCCTGGGAGCCAGGCTGCCATGGCCTCCAGCACCAGGCAGGAGAAGCACTTTGCTCTCACAATTACCTTAACAAAAGAGAGCACCTGCCAGCTGCTGCTTTAATCATCTAACAGGCAGCCCAGCACACTCCCTGCAAGGAGGGAGCCAGGACGTTTCTAAACCCCTTTCTAGTGCTTGTGAAAAGCATCCGGCCGCATTAGGTTCTGTGGGCCCTGCCAGTGCACCTCGAGCCTGGCCTGCAGCATCTCCCTGTAACAGGGGGGTAGGCAGGGGTCTGGGCAGTGCCACCTTCAGTTATACTGAAAGAAATGCCACACGCAAACCTAAAGGCTCCTGGGGTGGCCCCTCCTTCCCATTAGCTCTGCCACTCCCCCCCCCCCCACACACCCCTAATGGCCCACCTTGATTACCCTGCACATTGTAGAGAGAGTGGTTGCTTTGGATGAGCTATTACCAGCAGGAGAGTGAGTTTGTGTGTGTATGGGGGTGAGGGGGTGAGAAAACCTGGATTTCTGCTGGAAATGGCCCACCTTGATTATCATGCACATTGTAGGGAGAGTGGTCACTTTGGATAAGCTATTACCAGCAGGAGAGTGAGTTTGTGTGTGTGGTTTTTGGAAAAAGGGGAGGGGGGGTGAGAAAACCTGGATTTGTGCTGGAAATGGCCCACCTTGATTATCATACACATTGTAAAGAGAGGTTTCAGAGTAACAGCCGTGTTCGTCTGTATTCGCAAAAAGAAAAGGAGGACTTGTGGCACCTTAGAGACTAACCAATTTATTTGAGCATGAGCTTTCGTGAGCTACAGCTGACTTTATCGGATGCATACCGTGGAAACTGCAGCAGACATTATATACACACAGAGATCATGAAACAATACCTCCTCCCACCCCACTGTCCTGCTGGTAATAGCTTATCGAAAGTGATCATCAAGTTGGGCCATTTCCAGCACAAATCCAGGTTTTCTCACCCTCCACTCCCCCACACACAAACTCACTCTCCTGCTGGTAATAGCCCATCCAAAGTGACAACTCTCTTCACAATAAGAAAAGGAGTACTTGTGGCACCTTAGAGACTAACCAATTTATTAGAGCATGAGCTTTCGTGAGCTACAGCTCACTTCCTGCATCCTGCATCCCAATACAATGATTATCATACACATCGTAAAGAGAGTGATCACTTTAGATAAGCTATTACCAGCAGGAGAGTGGGGTGGGAGGAGGTATTGTTTCATGGTCTTGGTGTATATAATGTCTTCTGCAGTTTCCACAGTATGCATCCGATGAAGTGAGCTGTAGCTCACGAAAGCTCATGCTCAAATAAATTGGTTAGTCTCTAAGGTGCCACAAGTCCTCCTTTTCTTTTTACCTCAGTCTCTGTGATGGTCCTTTTGTGAGTGGAGCCAGCTTGCCATGCATGCAAATCTTGTGTTAGTTTTGTGTTGCGAATGGTAGGCACTGGGCTGAGCACGCTAAACTCATTTCACTTGTGACCCTACTCTCCCCTGCGAGGGCAGAGCACTGGTTGTGAGACATTTGTATAAGAATGCTGTGTGCCAGTCTTTTACCGTTTGTGGCCTGGAACAAGAGTCTTGTAACAGTTCAGAGGTTAGTGATTGCAGGCACCTACCAATGATCTCCTGCCCTGTACTTTGATGTGGATTTCCTTTGAAAAACAATGGTCAGCAGCCCTTCAGTGGCTATAAAATCCACTCCCCCCACACGCTTTTAAATAATGGGTTTTACAGCCCCAGCCAGGCTGCTCTCAGCATGGCACCGTAAGCTCCAGCCTTTGGGGTTTAAGTGAAGCGCAATTCCCCTGCAGTGACTCACCTGTTTGCCTGGAAGGCTGGCTGGAGGCAAAGGTTGTGTCACTGCACCCAGGAGACCTTGTTAAGCTTTTTGCCCTTTGTCCGGGGGAAAGAGGCTTCTACTTATACCCCCAGTTCCCCTCAGCAGACAGGGCCCACACCCCAAGGTTGTAGCTTAGGCTGCTAGCAAGAGGGCTTGGAGGTGGCAGCATTCCCGTTTAATATCTACGAGCCCCATGGCACTGGGATAGGACAGAGCCCTGGGCCCTTGCTCAGTGTTTGTTCATGGTACACGAGGGCAGAGGTGCTGGAACTGGCTTGTAATGGGGTCCATCATGTACGGAGTTTACAGTTGGGTTCAATTACTCTGAGCACCCCCACTACACAAATTGTTCCAGCCCCCGGCTCTTGCCAGAGGAGCGGTGCATGTTTAACAGAGGGGGGTATTTGCCTCTTTGTGTTGCGTGCCCCTGAGGCACCTGCAGGCCCAAGGGCAGAGAAGCTGGTACTGGCAGACCTTGTTTGAAGCTGCCTCTAGTGACTGAGCAAACTGTGTGTGTGCGTCCGTCCATCCCACCCACCTACATTATATAGGGACCTTTGCCCTAGCTACTGTGAGAACCAGAATTGCCAGCACTCGGCCACCTAAGCCGCCTGCTGCTGATGGTTGACACTGATACAGCCAACTCCCTTGCTAATTCTGCAGATAGACCACGCAGCTTTAGCTGTACAATAAGCCCACTCTGCTTGCCTTGCACTACGTGGTCATCATCCCCACTGTGTTGAACTGAACAGGAGGCCAGAACTACCCTCTATTTAAAAACAAAGCCTCACAGCTGAACCAGTCCTGTCTCTATAGATATAAAATCCGATTGGATGCAGCATTGTATGCCGTGGAGTCATAGTTTGCATGTAATTTACATGTCATTCAGTTCCCTGTTGTTTAGCAAACGGCAGCTCAGGAGCCATTTATGTAATTTTCCTTGTGCAGTTTCGAATTGACAATTGCAGCAGAATTATCTCAGTCCAGCCAACTCTGCTTTATGGCTGAGCTGAGCCTAGAACTTTGTACTGTAGATTTCTTAGCTCCCCTCTTCTCCCCAATACTTGCAAAGTTAAGAGCAGCCAAGATTCCTAACCGAATTCCTAACTGTTTCAAATGAATTGTCAGGGTGTTTTTCAAACTGGGGCTCTCACAGTCGTACTCATTCAGCCACACAACAGCAGCATGGCATTGAGATAAGCAGAAATCGCCTACAGGGTAGAGCTGTGTATAAAGCCAGAGCCAAAGCATCTAGCTCAGGGACAGCAAGGCAGGAGCAGCCAGCAGGGTTTTGGAACTGGAATCCAAAACCTTCCTTAGGTTCAATCTTCAGTCCAGGTCTCTCTTGGCTACAGACCAAATGAAGCAACTAATACAACAATGGAATCAGGTCCTTCTGGTTCCAAACACTTTACCAGCCGTTCTGAAAACACTACCCCCAAAATGTTTGTCGGGCTAGATCTGTCAGAAGATGAAAGCAGCCTAACCACCCCACTATCTTGCTTACTTAACTTGTAATCGAGAAAGGTTCTAAGGTTCTAACCTGTATCCAAGCTACCAGCGAGAGCAAAGCTGCATCCGTTTTGCCTTTCCAGCCCCTGGTATCTTCCAGCTCTTGTTGCCTTACACAGTGGCTGTGAGATGCTGAGTCACAATTTGTTCAAATACAGTTCACACACAGGAAAGAAAAAGGTGAAACTAGTCAAATGAATCGGTTTGCGTATCAGTTGTTTGGCCCAAATAGGAGTAGCCCATGGTACTGCCAGGTAGGCACTATCAGCAGGGAGGACTGGAATAGTTCCCCAGCTCTGTGAATACATATCGTCCGATTTGCAGGGGTGCTGAGCATCCTCGGCTTCCTGTGAAGTCAGTGGGAGCAGCACGCACGCAGCACCACTGAAAGTCAAGCCGACAAGGTCTTATTCACAGCCAGCCTAAGCAGGTCAGACCCAGCTGAAGTCACCCACCGCTGGGAAGTCTATTACAAAACACCCTTGCCGGGAAACCCCCACACTGTCTGGAATGAAAGAGATGCTAACAGGAAACCTCATTTCAGGAAGCAGGTTTAAAAACAAAAAAAAAATTATGAAACACCAAGGTTCAACATTGTTCCTTGGGGAGGCAAATAAACTGTAAATACTGCCAGCCCCAGGAAGGAGAGTCCACCCCCTTCCCTGGGCAACACTGGGTTATGGCGCTGGGCCAGAGGCCAGGGGAATTTCTCACTTCCTTTTTTTCTTTCTCTTTCTTCGGAAAGTTAATTTCTTATCTTGACCGTCTGGGGGAATTTAACCACCCTGTGTTGCAACTGCAAGGAAGAACCTGGAAGCCAAGATTTGTATCTGCAACAGCTTTGACCTCCCCTCCCAAAAGAAAGCTCTCACTAGCCAAAAAACAAAGTCAGCCCTTAAACATGCGGGACCTGCACACCACCCCAATGATAACAGGCCGCCTTCTGCTCTGTAGTTACTGCATGCCAGCTGCCAGCCCAACAGGCTGGATAGTGCTATACCTTGCTTCTGAAGTTGGGCTCTCTTGACCCAAAACATTTTGGATCGGTCTGTTTAAGGGGATTAAGCCCCCTGTAAATCACCACCCTCTTTATAACAATTCGCCCTTGTTCCTTTTTGCCCCTATGCTGAAGTCCGTGTCATCAGAGGAGTCCTGCTACAGTTGAAATGGGACTGGGGAGGCAGAAGCCATGTATTTTAGAAAGGGAAACCCCGGGTAGTGTGACCTTTTTGAGTTTGTTGTAGAACTGGGATGATCAAAGTGCAGCACCAAGGGTACTGAAGCCACCAGTGTCATAATAGGCAACGGGTTTCTACCCACTATCTACTGTGAGAACAAAGCTGGTCAGATGCAGGCTTGTATTACTGGTGAAATTGACAAGCTGTTTTTGCTCATCAAATGGTACAAACATAAACTAAGAGCAGGGCTGTGAGAATTAAGAATCGTACACAGAGGTGCATCACTTAGGTGCAAGCTGCCAGTGGAGCCCTCCGTGTCTAACTTTGGGGGTCCCTGAAATGTAGAGATTTATATAGCCATGCCAGATCTAGAGCACCCACTTTACAGCAAACTCACCCAATGGGTACTTACAGCAGTTGAGGAGGTTCTTGTGGTTAAGGCATTGGGCTGGCAGTCAGGAGGTCCACACTCCATTTCTGGCTCTGCCATTGACCTAGTATGGGACCTTGGGCTCATTTCTGAGGCCCAGCTGTCAGATGGGGCTAAGATTACATTCCCTCTGTGCAAGGGTATTGAGAGCATTGATGCATTAGTATTTAAGTACGATGAGACCCGCAAGCTATAGCTGGGCAAATGACTTATTTTGACTAGGCATGTGAGTGGTGCCCAGGGCTTTAAGGTCCCCCTTGTTCAGAAAGAAAACCCCAGCATATCCAGTCCCCTGTTCATCCTTTGGCCTGGCCAGACTGGATTTGGTTAAAGCAGACAGAGGAAGTGCTTCAGGAAGCACAGCTCAGCTTCTTGTCAGGTTTGTGGCCAGGTTGACCCTTTGCTACTGCTATTGTATTGTTCTTGCTGGCCGTGAAGCAGCTGCAGGAACTTTTCAGCCAGTGCATAAGGATTGCGGGGTGCGGGGAGAAGCCCACTGCAGTCTGCACAGGGACAGGCTAGAGCCTGAGTGTTTCCTCAGACTGGCGTTTAAGCAACATCCTGTGAGCTGAGCAAGAAGGCTGAGGCCTCTGCCGCTTTTCAGCCGCCCACACTCCTGGGCTTGCGGCAGCAGCGTGGACATGCAGCTGTCTCGAATCGCTGCAGCTGGATGTCCACAAGGACATCCAGCTGCAGCAATCTTAAAAGGCCTGGCCTCATGCAATATTGCAGTTCCATGGTTAAGTATTCACTCGTCAGAAAATGCAAAGAAAGCCTGGAGGGCTGCGTTAGCTCTCTTCTCACTGTGCAGATACATCACAGGACAGATTAGCTGCTCAAGCTCAAGCTCTACGATCTTCCCCACGGAAGTTATTTAGGTTACAAAGCCAAGCACTGACCGCTAGGAAATGCCAGGTATATGGCAGCTTGGGGAACTTTAATCCGTCTTCCTTGTGCAGCCAGTCAGTGCCCTGAGTGAGGTGGGGGCCTGAGGAATTAAAGATTGTATCATAATGCACAGGCACAAAGGGGCCAAATTACAGCTGTGGGCAATGGTCACTCTAGCAAGTCTTCACTTTCCAGTGTGTGACTGGTTCCTAAAGAACTCTCTTAACGTCGAATATTGTACGTAATTGCCTACAATTATTTTTGTAAAGGAAAATATATATAAAAATGTAACATCCTTCTCCCTCCCTGCCACTCATGACCCATCAACTGCATCTGAACGCTGACCTTCAGCAAAGACTGCTGTCAGTCGAGCTATAGGACCAACTAATAGCTTGCAACAGGAGAAGGCTGTTGTCCCAGGATGCAGGATGGGCCATGTGCTAGGTCTATCCCGTGGGAGCTTGGCCTCTTGACTCTCCCACTGTACAGGGGGGAGATTTTGACCCACGGGATACCCCAAAGGGAGTGGTGTTGGGGTATGTGCTGGGTCTAGATGGTATGATCCAGGGGCGAGGGTGATGCCTGGTGCAGGGAGGTGTGGTGATGTTGCTGTGAGGGCCTGGGTCTTTAGAATGCTCATTTGCCTTATTATTTGGGCGGATGCCAACCTTTTCCTGAGGGACACCAACTTTTACATCTCAGATAAG
Organism: Lepidochelys kempii; assembly: GCF_965140285.1. Taxonomy (NCBI): domain Eukaryota; kingdom Metazoa; phylum Chordata; order Testudines; family Cheloniidae; genus Lepidochelys; species Lepidochelys kempii. The sequence goes on along the minus strand of NC_136394.1, from coordinate 15,742,121 downwards.
CCTGAATGGAATTTCAAGAGAGAAAGAAAAGGCACTTCTCTCACCTCAGAGACCTGCTGCAACAAACGGAAGTGTAACAGATAGAAAAAAACACAGCCCTAGAACCCTTCGTCATGGAACACACTGGGCAGCCCAACTATTGGAGTTGCTACCAGCTCCCCCATAGTCTTTTCTACTGCATTCTTAAGCTGTGATCACATAACTAAGGACTGTGGCCTAATTCATTCATGGAAGGGGACAGAGTTAATGCTGTGGAAGGGGATCTGCCTGCTTCTATGGTCCCTCTGTGCTGTTGTGGCAGCATACGAGCCCCAGATATGGCTGGGGAGAATGTCTCCAATGCGGGGATGGAGTAAGGCCCACACAGCAATAGGCAACTCGGTGATGGTTCACAGACACAGATGATGGTTCTGGGCAGCATTGCCAGCCATAGGCAACTCGGCTTAAGGTGTTAAACGAGGGACTGTTTTAGCCCATGGAACCACTTGGAATCAGAATGACACAGAGGCGACTTACAGCTACCATTTCCTTCTCCCTCTTGGCTAGGAGTTCTGTGCATGCCAAAATCTCGGTCTTCACATTCACTTTTCCTGGCTCATATGTATGCTTGAAAGGGTTAGATTGTTATCAGTAAGTGTCAGAAAATGTCATTTCACAAACACGGATGAAAAAATATTTCCATCAATCACCAAAATGTACAACTAGGCAAAGTAAGAAAAATACTGCTTGAAAGTTTGATTTAAGGAGACTTACTTTATATATTTTGACATGTGATGTTGATAATTTGTGTTTTAATGGTTACAAGGCTTTCACTGTGACTCTCAATGTCTACTTTCATTAAACAATTACTGTGACTCCAGCCTATTATTTTTGCAACTGAACATTTAAATAGATACAAATCTAAAAAAAAATGCTTACAAATAAAACATTGATATTACCTGCCAACATTATAAATGAAAATCAAATTCTGCCAAGCCTACTTATGGGCATCTAATTGTACAACCTTAATATTGTGTTTAAGTTTTTTGCATTTAATTTCCTTACTTTGTTTTTTAACAGGAAGAAAATAAGAGTTCCCAGGTCTACCAGTTGGCCAAAAGTCAATGAGTGCTGGCTACAATTGCTAGTCAAGGTGCAACTAAGGCTGCATGTTACAAGCCTTGATTTATGCATGTAGCAACCTCCCTTACCTTCTCCAGAGCTACACCTAGCAGAGTGTAAATAGGCACATTCCCTATCCCACCTGCACTCTAATAAGCTCCAGCTCCAGCACTTGTCCTGGCTTTAGAATTAACAAGCCTTTGGAACTTGGCAGCACATCAACGCCATCTGTACATGGACACCATGTCACACACAGCCATAGGCATGTCCTCATGTCTCACCCCAGTGGCTGAAGGGTTGTTGCTCAAACCCTCCAGAGTCAAAGCACATGGAAAGTTCAAGCCAGGAAAGTGAAACACTCTGCAAGGCAGAAGCTTGTGAAGACAGGAAATTGGGACGGAATCTGTTTTGCAGCCTCCACTACGCTGGCTGCATCTGCAGGGACAATAAGTAGCTTATGCACCTACCTCGTAACTGCCCACTCAGTGATCTCAGGGCTTTAGAAAGACAAGTATCTCTGTCCCTATTTGCACAGGCAAGGACCAGTGATTTGCCCAAGCTCATATAGCAAGTCTATGGCAGAGTCAGGAAGAGAACCCAGGCCTCCTGACTCCCAGAGCTCTCCTATGCCCACTGAATCCTGCTGCCATGTTGGGAAGGGCCCTGAGACTGCACTGGAGGGAAGAAGAGGCTGCATGAACAATGGTACATCAGGCTATGCAAATGGGCAAGAACAGTGGCACCTTCTTGTATGCGCTGGAGATCGTTACTGGTGCAGAAATCCCACCCGAGGGGATCCTCTAAACAACAGGCTGTCCTGTGAACGAGCAGGCAGTGCCCCTCCCTCGCCGGGCATGGACAGTTCCACCCACTGACTGCATACATCATATTATCTCTTGCCATAGTTGCAGCAGCTCTTCCCAGGAGGAGCTCTGGTGCAAACAGGCCCACCATGCGTGAGCCACCCTGCTGGAAACTGGCTGTCCTCACTGGGCCCAGCCCGCCATCTAGGCGTCAGGTTTCCATTGGAGACGGGGCAAAGCCCCCTCATTTCAAAGGCAGACTCTACTTTCACCACAAATGCTGTAGCATTACCCTAGCTGGGGTTTTGTCTGGGATACCACACATGGCTAAGGGCAGGGATCATACAGCTGTGAATCCCGCAGGATGATAGCGGGGACCATCCAGCCTAGAACAGCTCAACAGGGGAAGGGGAAGTCGGACTGAAAATATTTAAATGCTGGTTGAAGAGCATCTGTTCCAAACCCCAGAGGTTTTTTGTCTGAGCTCCCCCATCTGTCCCCTGTAATCAGTCCTCTAACAGGTCAGGGCTGTGGGAGCGGGCTTTGAAAGCACAGCAGGATCAAAGTCATGCCCCCCCCCCCCAGAAGTGATTTCAACCCTAACAAAGAGACAAAGGCTGCCTTTGTCCGGCTCCTTTGCCTCATCACCATTTCATAGGGGGCTTTGGGGCTAGTTGCAGGAGATTAGTGAGTGATGTTTGCTAAGTTGGGCCAAACCGCTGTGAGCCAGAAGAGCCCAGGCGTGGAGGGGAGAGCTGGAAGTAGTGAGCGTCCGGAGGACTAGAGTTTTACGTTCTCCCCCTCCTTTGTCTTACCTATCACCTCCACTCTTAGCTTCTTATTAATCCACACAGATTGTGGCCTTTTATTTTTAACTCTTATGCCTGCACTCTGCTTGCCCACAGGCTGGACACCACCTGTTCAGCTCAGCTCCTCCAGCAAGGAGCCTTTTACAACAGCAGAGAGAGAGAAAAAGCTCCTTAAAGGTACAAGACCGCCCCACTCTGCAATTTCCCTTTGACATTCCCCACCCACCCCTGCCAGTCTTTCCTCTCATATAATTCCTCCTGAGATGCCAAGTAGCTGCCTTCCTGCCTTGCAGTGCTGCTGCAGTCAGACGAGACAGGGCCTGTGGAAGTTTACATGGTTTGCAGATGGGCTGCCCAGGCATGGGTCGTGTGTCTCTACCATTGTGAGTCAGCTCCGCAGTGTCCTCACTGAAGGTGCCCCAGAGAGCATTGCTGGGGTGGCAGCCAGCCCCCTGTACCACCTAGTGGTCCCAGCTACACTGAGCGGGTGTAGGACACCCTAGTCTTCACGGGGAGGCAATGCTGCCTTTGTAGCTTCGGCTCCACCCCGTTCCCAGGCTTATTTAAAGCCACCAAAGATGAGACACCAGGTTGGACCACCTCCCATTCAGCCATGCAGAGCCCCAGTGGAAATCCACTCATGAAACCAGGGACCCCATCTGAGCCAATGATCTTGGTGTGAAAGACTCCTTATCCCATTACCAGCCCCCTGGACCAGGCTGTCGTCTTAAAATGTCAGTTCGTTCCAAAACTATCCGACTGGTTTGGCCTACAGCCTCCTCTCGCTGCCCTTCAGATTGCAGCCCCGACCATCCCCATGCAGCCTAATGCAGGGCTCACCACAAAGGGTTAATTAGCTTCCCTGCCCCTCCACGTCATCATGTTAAAGGCCTCATAATATGAGCTATTGTCATCATCTGGTTTGGACTCAGATTCCTGTTCAGTGCTGTATGCGGCTTTTAATCAAGCCCAGCTCTGACTCACCCTCCGCTGAGCTTAGAAGCTGCTGCCTTGGTGACTTCATCCTCTTGAAATAGAAAGCTGGGAAGGGAACTGTCTCTCCCTTTACTTTATACCCATATAAACACACACAGACACACGCACACACTCCCAGATCCCAGCCCCTGTTGCCAGGGAACTGTCAGAGCCTAAAGCCAGTAACTGAGCTTTGGTCTTGCTCTCCCCAGAGACACACGCGTTCTGGCAGCCCACGTTTAAAAAAAATCCCAAACACTCACACTGCCTGGCCTGATGAAAAGAGGGTCAATTCTGCAACTGACGTGGCCCAGCTTTTCGATTTGCCCTCACCCCCTTTTCTCACTCTCTCCTGCCCTTGCATGTCTCTCTCCCTGTGTTCCATAAATAACGGAGAGATTCCCCCAGGTACCCAAATTTGATTCTGGAGTTTAGAGCTGGTTCCATCGGGGGCGGGGCTGTTCAGAGCATCACAGAGAACGATCAAAATCCCCAGAGCGCAACCCCAGTGTACCACAGACTCCCATGGACCGAGTATGGTAACTGAACTATACTCATGCCTCCTGCCAGGCTAGAGTAATGACTTTGGGAGACAATTGCACCTCTTTCCCCTGCATAATTTGCTAACCAGAGCTCCTCTGAAGCTGGTGTCATGGGCTTACAATGTCAAAATTTTAACACCTTGGAGAAAAAGCAGACAGGATAAAAGCCTCCACTCTCAAGTAAACAGGTATCAACAAGACACCACGTATCTGACAGTGCTGATGAGTTACTAACAGCTACAGCACATCACAGAAAATATCTGACGGCAGCATACCATGTGCCATCTGCTGCATATTCACCTGAGTAATGAAAAACCTTCAATTCCCATTAAACTACTAAGATGGTGACTGCCAAATAGAATAGCTGGTGACAAATAAAACAAGCAGGTAACAAATAGAGTTAGCTTAACTATTATTTATACAAAGCTTCCTGCATTTGGGAGGCAAGGTGTAACAAGGACTACGATCAAGTGCAGTGTTCATTTAGGATGTAATCCATCTGCAAGCTGGGGACTAGCTCCTGCATTAACAAAGGGACAGATGCCATATCTAATAGCTGTTTTCCATCTCTTACTACTGTGGTCCACATTGTATTTTCCACTGCATGCATCTGATGAAGTGAGCTGTAGCTCATGAAAGCTTATGCTCAAATAAATTGGTTAGTCTCTAAGGTGCCACAAGTACTCCTTTTCTCATTGTGACTTTTGTTACACCAGTGGAAAGTCACAGCCATGCCATGGAAGTCCCTGGAATTACACTGCTGTAACAGAGATCAGAATATTCATAGATTTTAAGACCAGAAGAGACCATTACATCATCTAGTCTGACTTCCTGTATGTCACAGGCCATTTGATTTCATCCAGTTCCCCCTGTATTGAGTGCAGTAACTGGTGTGGGACTAAAGCATGTCTTCTGGAAAGGCATCCAGTCTAGCTATGAAGCCGTTAAGAGACAGAGAATTCACCACTTCCCTTGGGACCAAACTTCCAGTAAACTGAACCAATTATTCTACACTACCTGACAGGCAGGCCAGAAGGCGCCTCCATTTGAGTTGCCCGGTTGAACCTGTGGTCTTCCAGGTCTTCTCATTCTTATCAGTGTTTTAGCCAAGTTGTCCTTCAGTTTCTGCAGGGATAGTGCTTCAGCCAGCCCCCTCCCTTATTCCTGTTCGTCCCTTTAAATGGACGTTGGGGCTGAGAACAACCAAGGACGTACATCAGCCTTTGGCTTATTGTACTCGAAAGGTATCGCATCATGGCTTGACGTTTGGCTCGGTTGTGGTTTTGTTGAGCAAGAGGCTAGTGACTTTCCCATTAAGGGTTTGAGGGCGTTTTTTAAGGGACGAAGTCAATGGGAGTTGGGTGCCTAAGTCTTCGTTGTGCCTTTCAAAATCTCCCCTTCAAATATTAATCTACCTGGGAGGAAACTAAATAAGTGGTGCCTGCAATCTTGAGCCGCACAACGAGTGTTCATTGAAAAATGTGCAAGGGCTCTATTTGCCCTAATTGAAGCAGGAGTTCAGTGTCCTTACACTTGGAAGCTAGGCAGCTTGTGACGGGAGCCAGCACCAATGTGCTTTTCTGCCGAGGAAGAGCAAACAGATTCTTCCAGCCTGCATGACTTATTTTTTTAGATTGAGGGAATCAAGGCAGAACAAAAGTAAAGCCTCTGTGAGAGAGCGCAGTGGGTATTTCTCTTTTGACATGCTGCACCAGCTCTGCCTCACAAAATGGCTGCTGATAGGTAACTCACTACACAGGCTCAGTTACCTATAGGTAGGTGCATTAGTGCAGGAGGTCAATTTATGGTGCCTCTTCCTCTGTGCGGAGCAGTAGGCATAGTTCCAAACTACTCCAAAAAGGGGGCCTGGCTACCAGACTAGCCAGCTCACCCCAATCCCAAATGGGTCATGGTCTCCTGGCTGTGGGTTGGGGTGCGGGCCCTAAGCCACTGGCCACATTAGCCAGGGGTGCATGCTGTCTATTCTCTACTGTGCCTTATGGCTACTCACCCAGAACTCCTCTTTCCTACCTTGGCAGGGTAACAAGAGTAAACACTCCTTTTCCAATGGCTTACTCCTGACAGGAAGGGCAGGTTTTCACCCTCGCTTGAATGAGGAAGGTAATTAATAAACCTAGCCTGTGTAAGCCAGGACAGCATGGAACTAAATTAGCGAGCAAAGATGACACATTTTAATGAATAACGATTATATCAGAAAGGAGGAAATGATCTTTTCTGGCTCTAATAGCTGAAGATCCAAAAGCTATTGGCCTGTCTCGTGGAGGGTTGCGCTAACGAAGGAGTCGCACTGCTACACATCTGGGCCTTGAAGAGCAACTTCAAGGGGCTGAGATTAAAGAGGGCAGCCTCTTCATCATGGGAATGGACAGGCAACGTTCTGCCTTTCATCTTCTTTTTGCAGCTAAGTTTATCATAGTATTTAACAGCCCTTTCCTTTGAAACCCATGGTCTATCTTGGCACCTGAGCTGGCAATCCATGGAGCTATGAAAGACTCATTGCATGGGACGTTGAGGAAAGAGTAGAATAACTGAAATCATGACCAACCTTGCCTCGCTCAGAAAGAGGTCCCACCAGCAGAGCACGAAAAAGTCACCAGAGCCACTTAAAGCTACCGGTTATATGGCAAAGCCCTGGGGATACCAGGAGAGCAACAACGTTCTTTTGCACTGCATCGACCACAGGGACTAGACCCATGTCTGGTGCCATTGGGGTCAAAAGGACCCCAAGGCTGAAGACTATGTCAATGATCAATGGACAAACACTTTCCACTGAAGTCAATGAGAGAGCGCTGATCAGTTCTCCAATTGGTGTCCCTCTTCCCACCAGCACTCCTCGGGTATAAACTTCATCCTGGGGCTAATCTCACCTGGGTGTTGGGACATGTTCCTATCCTCCTCATTTCTCTTCTGTCTCCCTTTACTAGCACAGGGAACTTGTCTTCAGGCAGCCAGCCTTCTGCAGTCTGACTTGGGGGAAGGGGTTTCAGAGCATTGGCAGTCATCTTGCCAGCCGGCCTGCTCCTGCCCTTTTGGGAAAGGGCTCCTTGAGCTAAGGGGCACAGCTCTGAGGGACAGGCTCCCAGAATGCACTTGTGTCCTGTCCAGCCAACCTCCTTCTGCAGCCCACGGTCTGGGGAAAGCGAGGGAGTCTTCTGTCCATGTGACTTCTTCCTCCGAGAACAGAGGTTCCCACACTTCTTTGGCTGAGCCTCCCTTTGGAGATTCACGTTCCATGCATGCCCCTCTCGTGGGAGCTGGCCAGTGGCGGATTTGCCGCCCCTAGGCCCAGAAATAATTGCTGCCCCCCCCAACCCCAAGCTCGCCTCTGCCTCCCCCCCTGAGCACCCCGCCGGGTCTTGCTTCTCCCTGCTCCCTGCCAGTGTTTGTGCATGAAACAGGTTCGCAAAGGAGGGGAGAAGGGGTGGAAACACGGCACGCTCAGGAGAGGAGGCGGGGCTGGGGGGGGGCGGGGATTTGGGGAAGGGGACCAATGGGGGCAGGAAGGGGGCAGGGAAGGGGTGGAGTTGGGGCAGTGCAGAGGGCGCAAACCAGCACCGGGGGGGGGAAGCAGCCTCTGGCTGCTATTATAAATTTGCCGCCCCCTGCAAATTTGCTGCCCTAGGCCTAGGCCTTGTCGGCCTCAGAGTTAATACAGCGCTGGAGCTGGCCATGCGGGGGAGGGGTACCTGGTAGCCATGGGGAGCATTTCTCACCTTGTGACAGTCGCGAAAGCCTTTTCCTCCCTGCGGCTGTTAGGTGGTCTGGGCTGCCAGGATCCACCTCCCTCTCCCTGCCCTGGGGCAGCGAATGGGCTGTGCTGGTGGGCGGGCCAGGAGGGGAGTGGAAGGCTGCACCCCAGGAGTACTGGCCCCGCCCCATGCTGGACACAGCCCCTGACCCCAGCCCTTCAGCACAGCTCCATCAACATGCCCCGCACAGGCTCTGTCCAGAAGGGGATGTGGACGTGGCTCTGTGGCTGCAATGAAGGGCCGGGGTCAGGAGGAGGCTCTGGCCAACAAGGGAGTCAGTACTCACAAGCTGCAGCTCGCAGACCCAGAGTCCATGCCGGCCTGCCCAGCAGAGGGGAACTGCTAGTTGTCAGCTGCAGCATTGGGGGACTGGGATGGGCCGGGAGGTCCTTACACCCCCCACTAACCTTGTCACCCAGGGGTATGTGCGTCCCACTTTGGGAACTTCTGTCCTAGAGCCATGGCACATCTGAGCAGCCTCCTAGCCAGCCATGCTTCAAGGCTGTCCCAGGGGCACCGGGCTGCCGTATTCAAACTGTATTCATACAGGTCATGGTGCACAGCCCACAGAGACATGGTGGCATGGGAATGAGTCAGTCTGATGTTAGCCTCTCCGTTTCATGGGTAGAGCCAGGAAAAATCAAACCAGACAGGCCAAAGGGGAGGGAGAGACCAGGCTGGCCGAGGGGAGACCAGTTTGCATAGCAGGGAACTTGTTTCAGATTCCACATGTTCCTTTCTCAGCATCTCTTAGAAGCTTCCACTGCAGCTGGTTCCTCTAAAAGCCAGCAACCACCTGCTCTTCCTTACCTCTTGGATCAACAAGGGGCTCAAGCTGAAGCAGGTTTGCTGTGGCACACTGGGTGTTTTGATGTCTCCTCAGCTTCGAGGCCGAGGGCAAGGCGATGGGGCTGCAAAAGGACAAATCCGGACATGAGCTAGTGCAAAGCGGTTTGTTGCCTGGGGCAAGGAGTGGGAATTTTGTGAGCAGTCTCTGGAGCAGCAGCAGCTTCTAAGCTCTGGGGGTTGGTGGAACGCTAGCGAGCGCTGACTGGCGACTTTGTTCCTTCCTTGAGCTTGCCGGCTGCTGTGTAAAGGTCAGCCAAGATGGGCAAAGCAAGCTTTGTGAGCAGACTTACTTTTAGCTAATTTAATTGTTTGTCCAGATTTTTCTCTTTGCTTTTATTTATTTTTTTGGGGGCAGTTTAAAAACAAAAACCTTCAACCCACCAAAAAAATCCCAGACTACAAGCTGCACTCTTTCCCACGGTCACCCGCTCCCCGGCCCATCCTGGGATGGGTGATGCCTTTTCCGCCATGTCCCTTGCCTGGCAACTCCATCTACAACAAACAGCGGTGTTCTGGGTACCGGTAACATGCTATGGAAACTCTGATCCCTAGATCACGGCTGTAACCTGGCCCAGGGCAGCTGTGTCTAAGAGTGACTTCATAATCAGACAGCAGTTCACACAGGCCGCCGAACAAAGTGAGTGATGTCAGTTTGGGAGCAAAGGTCCATATTAGCCACAGGAAAACTTTACCGAGGATTGTGGGGGATTCTCCATCACTGACCATTTTTAGATCAAGACTCGATATTTTTCTAAAAGCTCTGCTCTGGGAATTACGTGAGGAAGTTCTCTGGCCTGTGTTTATACAGGAGGTCAAAGTAAGTGATCACAACTGTTCCTTCTGGCCCTGGAATTTATCAATATTAAAACAAAACACCACCTACCACCATTGACCCTTACTTCCAGTCTTCAATGGAAGTAGCGGGGACAAAAAACCTAACTTGTGTCAAGCCTGAGCTGATAAGTGTATGGAGGAGATAGTATGATGAGGTTGCCTATAATGGCGCATGGCCCATTTTCAACAGCTAGCAGCAAATACCTCCAATGGCTGGAGATGGGGCACAGCGTGGGGGGCAGGGGTGGTGTTTGGAAGGGCTCTGAGTTAGAACAGAGAATTCTTTCCCCACATGTCTGGCTGGTGGGTCTTGCCCACATGTTCAGAGTCTAACTGATTGATTGCCGTATTTGGTGTCAGGAAGGAATTCTCCTCCAGGTCAGATTGGCAGACACCCTGGGGGGTTTTGCCTTCCTCTGCAGCATGGGGCACAGGTTACTTGCTGGCTTGAACTAGAATAAATGGTGGATTCTCTGTAACTTGGAAGTCTTTAAATCATGATTTAAGGCCTTCAGTGACTGGGCCAGAGGTTACGGGTCTGTTGCAGAAGTGGGTGGGTGAGGTTCTGTGATTGATTTTCTTTTGAGATTTTTGGGTTTTAGTGCCCTTTCCACCCCTCACTTTTCCCCGTGGAAAAAGGGAAACTCTCACTCTCTCTTTTTATTTTTAGGAGTGGAAAATGGTAAGAGAAAACCTTCTCCATTAAGTAGGAGTGGGATGGACACTCCAGAACACTCTCAGAAGAAATATTCCAACAAAGAAAGTTTGCTGTTTCGATTTTTTTCTTTGAAAGAAGAAAAAAGAAAAACAGGGAGAGAAAAAGAATTATGAAAAATTTCAAATGACAAACCTTTAATTGTCCTTTGGACATTTTTGGCAAAAATGGAATTTTTAAAAAAAGAAAAGGAGGACTTGTGGCACCTTAGAGACTAACCAATTTATTAGAGCATGAGCTTTCGTGAGCTACACCTCACTTCCTCACTTAGCTCACGAAAGCTCATGCTCTAATAAATTGGTTAGTCTCTAAGGTGCCACAAGTCCTCCTTTTCTTTTTGCGAATACAGACTAACACGGCTGTTACTCTGAAACATGGAATTTTTAGTTTTTCTACTAGCCCTAAGTCCGGGCCAGAACATTTACTGGGTTCCCCATTCTTCCTTCTCCTAGTACTGTGGGGTATTGCTCTACATGCTATTAAACAGCCAGTGTGGCACACCCCACCGATGTGCAAGGTCACCCCATCCACCACAACTCACCTCTGAAAGGTGTTGGGATCCTTCACGTAGGGTTTGTGAAGTGCTTTGAGATCCTTGCAGGACACAGGCCATGGAAATGACCAGAAAGAAGCTATTACCACCAGAGGACTCCAGCTCCCCAAGGTAGGTTAGACCCTGAGAGAAAGGCCAGTACTAGAGATCCTGGACACACAGATAACTCCAGTCACTGTGCATTATTCCAGCAGCTACCAAACAGAATTGCTCCTTTTGAGTTAAAATCCATTCACCTCCCAGCATCAGCTCATTAAAACATTTGTTGGGGAGGGATACTCCAAGCTCTTATCTTTTAAGATCAGCCATATTAGGAGCTTCTATTCCAGAGTTGCTTCTCCCCTAAGCTTCTCAGGAGCTGTCTGACCTTGCTCACACGCTGCTTCTCCAGGATTCTGTTAAACAGGATTTATCCAATAGCACAAGTCTGGTTGAAGTGAGCCACAGTGGTAGAATAGCGGCACATTAAGGGTGAAATTCCCCCAAGAACCAGCCCAAAGCCATTTGCCTCTGCACTGATAGTGAAAGTAGTGTATAGAGACTGTACTGGCCCAATGCACTAGGGTCAGTTTCACCCTAAAAGGGTGACTTGCATACAGTCAGCTGCATGCCCCATACAATAGAAGCTTCAGTCTTAGCTCCGTATCCAGGACCCTACCTGCTGCTGAACAGCACTTAAAGTTCCTGCAACTCAGCCCAAGTTCAGCTACTGTGGTTGAGAACAATTTTCAGATGGGTTAGTTGGGGGGTTGCAGGAGGGAAGGGAGGACACTGTAGCTTTTTGTGAACATCCAGCTTTTTATTTAATACATTTTTTAACCAGAGATCTCAGTTAAGCTTTTAATGGATGGGTTCCTGGCCAAAGGCAGCTGCAAACTGATTGCAGCCGAAATGGCAAGTGAAGACAAATATAGTGCAGGCTGCCTACAGGGAGAATCCACAGAGGAAACTGCACAGACTATTTCTGGTGCATTGTCTCTGCTGCTCACAGTATATCAAATCTTGGTTTCTCCTTAAAACTATTTTTCTGTGAGACGTAGGGAAAGTCACTTCTCTGGGGAAGGAGCTGAGCGTTCAGCTCTGCAGAGAATTCTAGGCCAAATGGTTGTGTCATTTGTTTAAGAGCCTGGGCCTGTTAGCTGCCTGAGAAACGAGGAGTTCGTTGGCAAGAGGTTTGGCTGGAGAGCCCTGACAAGGCAGAGTGATCCTGGGATCTGACCCAAGGTTGATATGGTTGGGAGGGAAACACGAAATAGAACTACCGAGTCTGTATATTTATCCAAACTGATTCCGTTTGCCTGTGAGCACAAATAGCTTGGACTAGAACGTAAACTGTGTTTGTCAGTCTCTGATAGACACCACACAGGAAACATATTGAGCCAGGTTCCTATTCCACATGCACCTGGTGGAACACTGTTGATTTAAACTCTGTTAGTTCAGAGTGGCATGACTATAAAGGAGACCAGGCCCTGACACACTCTGTATTGAGGAAGTCTTTGGAGCACATTAATTCAACAATACCCCACATCACCAACCATATGGAGCCTGCAGTAGTGCCATCCCCCAGAAGTAGAACTCCGTAGGCACAACTATAGGGTCACTTCAAATCCTGCTTTGCCCTGAAACTCAAGTGGGGAAGAGTTTGGAATGGTGTGTGGGTTTGTGGCGGTTTCCAAACTCAATGGGACTCTCACAGCTGCACAGAAATATGAACAGATACTAAAAGCTCTTCTGCATTTTTAACCTTTTATATCTATAGTGGTAGAATTCATAACAGAGTCACCCTGATCTGATAAAAAGATTGTGGTCTTTGAGTACCTTCAAATGCTGAATTGACTCTGCTCAACCTCAAGTTGGTTCTAGTCACCCTCTCCCAAAACACACTTAATTGTGTTTGGGTTGAAAAAAACTAATATTTTGCTCTTAGAGCTTGTGACCAGTGGTGCCTGGGGGCAGCCCTCACTGGAAATCCCAAGGTCAGGGCAGGCTGCAAAAGGGAGAGTAGATATCCACCAGTCTGGGGAGTAACACTGAAGTTAATCTCCCCAATCAACCACAAACTGTGCTTCTTATCCCCCACACTGGTTATCAAGAAGCAAAAAAAAGAAATCACACAGCCCCATTTATTGCTTTTCAGTTTCCTGGCTCCCAATCAGCACTACAGTGAGAAGTTATTTAATAAACTCTGCTCACATATACAAAATGTTCTTCTAACCCCAAAGGGTCAGTCACATTACCAGGTCAGTATAGGTTTGGATCTTACCCCAAAATACCACACTGCCAGCCAGTCCTTTAGTGTCTAAGGTCTTGTCTACACTGCCACTTTACAGCACTGAAACTTGCACTGCTCAAGAATGTGGAAAAGAACACCCCCCTGAGAGATGCAAGTTTCAGCACTTCCCTGGTGGGGGTGGGGTTTTTAAGTGCTGGGAGAGCTCTCTCCCAGCACTGGTGCCGTGACTACACGGTTAAAGCAGCGCTTTAACATTGGCAGTGAAGACATACCCTAAAATTAAAGGTTTATTATAAAGAAAAAAGAAGAGAGACGTTAAATGGTAAAGCAGTCACATACATACAAAACCGTCAAAGTCCATAGATCCGCTTCCTAGCAGTATTGGTGAGTTTGCTGGCTTGAAAGTCCCAACCACAGCTTGGATGGGTCATTCAGCCCTTTGTTCAGAGCTTCGGTTTGTAGCAAAGCTCCTCCAGAGGTAAGAAGCAGGATTGAAGACCAGATGGAAGAGCTGCAGCTGCCTTTTATAGTCTTTTGCCATGCGGCCTGTGATCCCTTTGTTTCGAACACAAGCTGCGCAGCACATGGCTTGGAAGCCTTTTCTGTCCATGGGCATGCCCCTGCATGCCTGGCTGAGTCATAAGATGTATCTGCTTTCTCTGCTGGGTCAGTTGTAGAGCTGATGGTCCTTAATGGGTCATCAAGCAGGCTAGGCAGAGCTGATGGCAAACTGTCTGGGGGTGTCACCCAAAAGTATAGCACACGTTTTGTAATACAGACACATCTATAACCCAAAATACAAAGGTGATACATGAGATCATCAGATTTGACAAATCATAACAGTTTTGCAGATATCCTATTTGGCATATGACAACTCATTGCAATTCTACAATATTAATATTCATAATATCCTCAAGTGTCCCCAGATTCCGTACAGCGTCACAGAGCTCCTTTCGGCAAAAAAATCTCAAAGCACTTTACGAGAGGGAGTTTTTGTCTCCATTTTACATATGGAGAGATGGAGGCAACGAGGAATACGGTCAACATTTTGAAGAGGATCCATTGATTTTCAGTGTCTAACCGGACACCCCTTAAGCCTTGTATTCAGTAGCAGTGGGACCCTGCAACTCCTCCTGAAGTGAGTGGGAGCTACGAGTGCTCAGCACCCCATAAAACCTGAATCGAGTTGGGCACCCAAAAATCAGTGTCCACTTTTTAAAATTCAGGCTTTGGTGACCTGTCCAGGGTAACACATGAAGTCAGGGAAGAAGCCAGTAGTCCCAACTCAGTCCTCTGGTTCTAGTATTCACTTATAGTTTGATCTAGAGTAGAGATTCTCAGCCTGGGGGATCACACACAGGTGTTGGGGAAGGAAATCACCATCACAGTCCTTCCCATGTTGTATGGGGGAGGAAAGTTCTCATATGTGAAAAGGGGGGTGCAGTATGGAGAAGGCTGAGAACCAGGCACCACTGCTGAGGTTATACGACTGCAAAAAAACCCACTGTTCTACCTCCCATGCTATTTACTACAGTCTGAGTTACTAGATTCCGAATTTAAACACCCAGCATTTGGGGGTGGGGTATCATTCGATTAACCCTCTCACCACCATAGATTCCAAGGCCAGCAGGGTCCATTGTGATCATCTAGTCTGACCCCCTGTAGAACTTCCCCAAAATAATTCCTTACAGTGTATCTTTTAGAAGAACATCCAATCTTGATTTTTAAATAGTCAGTGATGGACAAAGATCCATGGTAAATTGTTCCAATGGTTAATTATTGTCACTTTTAAAAATGCACACCTTATTCCAGTCTGAATTTGTCTAGCTTTGACTTCCAGCCATTGGATCATGTTATACCTTTCTCTTCTACATTGAACAGCCCATTATTAAATATCTGTTCCACATGTAGGTACCTATAGATTGTGATCAAGTCACCCCTTAACCTTCTCTTTGTTTAGCTAAAGAGATTGATTTTCTTTGAATCTAAGGCATGTTTTCTAAGCCTTTAATCATTCTCATCACTCTTCTCTGAACCCTCTCCAATTTACCAACAGCCTTCTTGAATTGTGGGTACCAGCAGTAGACACCGTATTCCAGCGGTGATCACACCAGGACCAGATATGGAGGTAAAATAATCTCTCTACTCCTACTCAAGAGTCCCCTATTTAACTATCCCAGGATCTTTTTAGCCCTTTTGGCCCTAGCGTCACACGAGGAGCTTGTGTGTAGCTGTTTATCACCACAACCCCCCAAGTAAAAGGGGGTAGCTGAATGGGACAGCGTGGACACATATGTTTATACGTCGCCTAGCCCAAGGGATCCCAGGTCCATGGCTAGGATTCCCAGACACTATGGTAATACAAGTAATAGACTGGGCTGGAGTTATGTAAACATTCATGTGCTATCAACTAAGAAGCGAATGCTTTTTAAACTGGCGATGCTTGCCCCGTAAGCTGGGGCTGGGCTGAGGCTCCAGCTTCACATGGCTGTCAGAGAAGCAGGCGGCAGTCGAACGCGGAGCTGACTTAGGCAGCGTCTGGCTCTCTTCAGCTCCCTACCTGCTTCAGCTGCATTCAGCAAAGTGCGTGCGTTCATGCAGGGCAGACCCACTGTGTGTGTCAGTAAGTAACTGTGTCATGTTTAAATAACACCGCTCCTAGTTACACTGGCTGCCCCCTAGAAGGAAGTAAAGCAAGTGTGGGAGGGAAGGAACTAGGTCAGAAAAAACACACTGAAAAATGCGACAGGACACTGAGGATACTCTGAAGGTAGCAAGAACATTTCCTTGGCTGGAGTTTGATTTACCAACAGTCTCTGCAGCTTGATTCCTAGAAAAGAAAAAGCCACATGCAATGTGCATGCCTGCTATTTTTATAGGTCCCAGTGTGGACATTCCAGTTCATTTAGATGAAGCTAGCTTTGGAGCATGCATATGCCTATGTACTCGGGGGGGCGGCTACAGCTCAACTTTGCCTTGGCGTACGTTAAAAATTCAGCCCCCAAATGCTTCATGCAACATGCACATGGTTGGACCCCACTGTACTTTCAGAGAGGGCAAGCAGGGCAGTATCTGAGGTGCAGTGGCGTTTCGGGGAGTCCAGGGCAAAACTGGCTCAACCACTGTGCAGCAAACAGAGGGTGGAGAAGAAATTATGTTGATTGGAAAACTCATATGAGATGTGGTCATGGAATAAACGTTAATGGAAATTGAACGACGGGGCATATTATGGGACAAAGACCAAAAAGGACACACACCGCTGGGTGCACAGAGGCAGAGGATTGGAGTCCTGGATAGAAACTCCACCCAGACAGCTCGTTCAGAACTGGGGGTGGGGGTCTTGAATTTGAACGATCTGCAGTTGGCTCCTAGAGCAAGGGGCAGAAAGTCTGTGGGTTGTGTCCTGGGAGGAGAGGAGTCAAGCAGGGCTGGGTCTACATAGCAAAGCAATAGGGCTCGGACCCTGGGTGCTGATCTTGGAGCCTTGAGCCCTGCAGGGACCTGGGTCTGAGCTTTGGGTTAGCACAATTGCAATGTAGGTGCCGGGGTGGGGTGGGGTTTAAGATTGAGCACAGTCTTATGTTACCGTATAGACATAGCTTCAGTTTGGTCTGGGACAGGGGTTGCAAATGTGTCCTTTGAGAGGTGGGGGTGGGGCAGGAAACACGAATTACACGGGTGAGAAAGACTCTGCATGTTCCAGTCTTTGGAGGCTAGGGGGTCAGAGAATCCTCAGCATTGTAGTTTGCACTGCCTGAAATCACGATGGGTGGGACAGGTCAGCTGGGCTCCATACAGAGGCTGACGTAGCTGTGGTCCTTGCAACACTGACTACTTCATTAGGGAAACAAGGACAAGATTAGAAAAGCCAAGGAAAGGCTACAAACAGGGCAGTTTCTCCTGCACTTTAGCAGCAGATTTTCCCTTCTGTACACAATCTACCATACTCATCACTGCACGTATCAGCAGGTTAGTGCATTAGTGTAAATCCAGACCTAGCACCTCATCCTCTACTGCCCGACACCCGTTGGAGTCATTTTCACTTGTATAAGGCGAATGGAAAGTGTTAAATGTTACCTGATCAGAAAGGTTTCGCAAACGTAAGTCACCCTGGAGTCTCTGACAAGGAGAGTGGGGTTAAATTAGGTTTACAGCAACACTGTGGGTATGTCTACACTGCAAGGAGAGCAGCATGCGTAGCCATAACCGAGTGACAGACATGCCCAACATGCGGAAAAAAAATGCAAAAATTGGGTTTGTTTTTTGGCTTGTACCTTTTTTTTTTTTTTTTTATTAGCTCCTGGCAAGCAGGGGCACGTGGGGGGGGGGGGAAAAAGAGAGTCATGGGTGCACACTGGGGCCACCACAGTCCCAGACTGCATGCCGGGGGCGGGATCTAGTCATGTAGACGGTTTGGGGTTCTTAGGGATTGGCTTGTTTTGAAATGGGGTTAGCTTGATTTTTGGCTTATTGTGAAAGTCGGGGTGCTTATTTACCACGTGAAAGTTGGCAACCGTGCTGAGCGAGCTTTGATCGAGTTCGCTCCAAGGGCAATCGCAGTCCAGGCATACAGAGGGTCCTGCTGCTGTGATTTCATTGCTATGCTAGCTAAGTCAATGCTAGCTTGGACCTGGCTACATATGGTGCAGTCACACATCTGAGTGCAGCTCAGACATGCCCTATGGCAGAAAGAGAGGCCTTTTGTTTGCTCCTGAATGCACTGTAGCCTGCAGTCTGTTAGGCCTGGGGGCTAACCCCAGGTTGCCCTGCCTCCAGCTCCTGCTTGCCTGAGAGAGCTCCGTCCTTCTCGGGGCGGCAGATATTGCAGACAGTGTTGGTACCAGGGGAGAGGTGGGTCTGATACAACTAACTGCTGGAATTCTTAGTTGCACCAGCCCTATGCCGGCTAAAGCGATTACACACACTCGTCCCCATCTCCTCCTGCTCTGCATGGCTTCCTGGTCATCTGCATTCATGGAGCTTAATCTGCATTTTTCTGTGCTTTTACAGCCACCTTTGTCAGGGAGAGTGAGGCCTGAATGACAATCAGAGCCATGCAGAGGCTCAAGGAAAAAGTTAATTAACTTTTATGGCTCTGATTGTTTCACAGGGAACATTTCTGCAGTGAAGGGAGCTGGAGGGTCACATTTTAAGGCACAGATGCCCCCAGCCCCAGCCCATTAAGGTAAATGGGATGCTTATTCACTAAGAATTTATAGGGTTTTTAGACGCCATTGGTCCCTAGTGGAGATTGGCAGACACAGAGTATCAGTCAAAATCCAGACAGCACCACACACCAGTATGAAAGAGGGAATTGATTTAAAACCTTAGTACATGGGGAGTCCAACTTTCCCTGCTTTGTGTGGCTCCTCTGCCTTTGATTCAGTTCATTTTTCCATCTCACTTTTGTTCTTCACCCTTTGCCCTGTTGCCAACTTGTGGCTGACCCTTAGGCAGTCAGCACAGACTAATAGCCAAGTTCCTAGTGGACGGTGCTCCCAGGTACGGGAGAGTTGGGGTGGGGGGAGTTGGATGTTTATTTGAACCAGCCCCTGCCTACAGAAGAGTGGAATTATTTTACACTTCTGTTGGAACCCCCATGAAGTGCCCCCAGAAAAAGGGATTACACTGGATTGACGACACCACTAACTGATATTCCCAGCAAGTCTGTTTCGACCTTGGCTTCTTTTCCCAGTCCTGCCATGGGGGACTCTCCCTCTCCATGCCACCATCACATGAGAGGAGTGACCAAGATAGTATGTCCAGAGTCTTTGTGGCAGCCCCAGAAGTTGCTTGAGTGAGAAGCCCAAGCTGCTTCTGCCTGGAGAAGAAAAGGAAAACTTGGGTTCTGAGCTGATTTGCTTCTGCAATGACAGCAGGCGTTTCAGCAACACCTCTCTGCTCAGAGATGCTCTGCACCACCCGAGTTCATAGTGACAAGGGCCAGTCCCCACACACAATCTGCAAAGATCCATACTGCGCTCTCAAGCAAATAGCCAGAGCTTTTCTAGTGCACACGGCACAGCCTCTCTCTTGCCGGGTTCTTTAACCCCCAAATTAATAGCGATGCCTTTGCAGAAGCTTGAGAACAGCTTTCTTTTCCCTTTTACGTTTGTTCTTTTCTGAGCAGCAGACACAGGTTTGCTTCTCAGCCCTGTGGATCCCATGCCATAAAAAAATCTAAGATGGCTCCTTAGTTTTCTTGCCTTTTTTGTGCACCACCAGCCTCTCCCTTAAAGAGATATTAGCCCCAAAACAAAACAAAGGTTAAAGGTGGTCATTTGGGACAGGGCAGTTCTCACTGCCGATTCCTGCAGGGAAGTCACTAATGGTTCATCAGTCCAGGTTTCGTGAGCCTCGAGATGTGCTGCAAGACATCGAAGGTCAGCCAGGACTTGGTTGGAGTGGCCACTTTCCACAGGGCCTTTCCATTCATTTAGGGCCTGAGCCAGCATCCATTGAAGCCGATGGAAAAGCTCCCATTGACTTCACTGGGCACTGGATCAGGCTGTAATGGTGTAGGCCAATATTCCATAACTCCGATGTGCAGGTGGCATTGAGGAGGGGAGGTGGCGCATGCTGCGTTGGCAAATCCCTGGGCTATCCTGAATGTCAATCAACTTACTGCATCACGTCTCTCCCAGCCCTTCCCTAATAGTGACTGAAATACAAGAGATGGTCTTGAAAGCACCATGCTTTGTACCCCGTGACTGCCTTTGCCGGGTGATCTCCCAAGAATGCACTTTCTCCGATGGATACTACCTTAAGGGGCCCGATTATTATTTTAAATAGCAAATCTGGTCACTTTTCTTTAATGCAGTCCCAGAGGAGGGTTTTGGCAGCTGGGAGCAGAGGTCAGGTTGGGAGCACTTGTCATTGCAATGGGGCGTGACGCGATTCAGCCTCCCGCCTCCATCCTGTCTTCTGGCTCTTCATATCGGTTAGGACTTGCTCCCTGCCTTTAGCGACTATGGGATCCAGCTCTCTCTCTCTCTACTTCACCCAGATTTCATGCCTCCCTAACGAGCCGCTGGATGCAACACAGTCGGGGGTACTCCAAGTCCCAAAGCACAATGTCTGGAAACTGGGTCACTTGCACTGAACTGAGCTGCCAGCTGAACTACGGGGCTTGGACAACGGATGCATCAGCTGCAAGCCAAGCTGTGGTTACAGTACAGTTTCCAAGTACTGTGGAAACACTTTGCTATGGGATAGCCCCAGGTGCCATTTCTGCAAGCAGCTGCCATTGCTACATGAAGGGGATCATTGCTACGCAAATTATTGTGCTCGAGCAATTGCTCACGATCACCACAAATTAAGGGCATAGCGCTTCCCCACCAGCCATGGCTCTCACTCCCTGGCACTGCAGGAGGACCCTAGCAAATGCCACATGCACACATTAACGAGGAGAAAGGCCCACTTCAGATTAATCCTAACAACCCAATGCACAAAGCCACAGTGGCTGGACGACAAGGACTCTGTATTTAGAGACACTGCTTGTCTATGACACCATTGGCTGAAATTCAGCCATTCAGCAGGGAATCTGCTTTCAACTGCTCTAGCCAGCTGGCTAATTCTAGGGGACATTTCTGATTGACAGCTTGTCAGGAGAGCAGCAGCAGACAGTGGATTGGCAAGGGACCAGAACGACACTTGTTGAAGCCTAGCAGAGTAAAATTGATGGGTGAGGTGATGGGAGTTATCCCTGCTTTATTATTACTGGCAACCTTTATTTACCAAAAAAAAAAAAAAAAAAAAAAGGGCCCTGGAAAATAATGTGTTTGCTTCTCATCTAGTAGATCTTCCAGAAATAAATCATTGTTTTAGAACACTCGGCAAGAAGGGAAAATCTGCTGAAAGCTGCTCGAGTTTGTATTGGCGTTAGTCAGCCAAAGAAAGGTTACAGAGTATCCCAAAGTATGAAGAGAAGAGTGAATCACTGCAGGGAATCACTTCATGTACAGAAGCAAAGCCGAGGGGGTGTATTAAATATGCTAATAAGATTATAGGCTATAGTAGTTTATAGCATCCGTGTCATTTTCTAGCTTTCATCTGAAGCGGCTACAAAAGGAAATAACTTGTTCTCTCCCAATGCATCTCTTCTATTTGAGGATCTAGGAAAAGGGGAACTGCCCCACTCAGTCCAAAATGGGGAGAGGAAATCAGAGCTGAAAGCAAGGAAAAAAAGCTCGAATTTAAGGGTAATAAGAGAGATGCTTTCTAAGGAGAAGAGTGAAGCAGTCAACACTATGCAAGAAGTTAAATGGTAGGAACGTCTGTAAGCAATTCTGCAGGGAGGTAAGGTGACAAGACTGGCCAGCCCTGTAGCCAACATGTAAGGACACAAGAGGAATGTCTGCAATGATGAATGTTGGCAAAGTCTGCAAAGATTTCTTCTATGCACTTCTATCCACACACCCCCTCGCCTCCACACACAAAATCTGTGGTGTTTCTACTCTATTTACATCCCAGAATTCTACAGGAAGTGTCATATAGAGGGGCAGAGATCCTGGGGTTGCTTCCAAGCATGTCTAATCCATGGAGAGCCTCTGTGTTTAAAACATATTACAAAGATGGTCACCTTATGGGTGTGGACCTTTTAGGAGTTGTGCCCTTAGTTATCCCAAAATGACCTCACCTCATCACCATATGCCCTAGATCAGCACTACTCAAAGTGGTGGTCCGCGGACGAGCACTGGTCTGTGAGCCATCGGCTGCCGGTCTGCGCGCACATTGGGAAAAAAAAAAATGCCGGACCCTCGCATCAGATAGCTTTAGAAGCACTGCGGACCCTCGCATCAGATAGCTTTAGAAGCACTGCCCTAGATTACTGCATTTTCCCTCTATGTGAGTTTTCAGCAGGGCTTTTCCATCCCTTGCAGCTTGTTCAGAACAGCCCATGCATTCCCTTCTTGGTGTGACTGATCACACTACACTCACCCTGCCATTTTCACCCTGTCTGTCTATACAGTGGGGGGGTTGTCTTTAAGAGGCCACTTTTTTTGAAGCCCACAAGGGTGCAGGCATTGGGTATATCCAAGACCTCAGCCTGATGACTATCTCCACTCAGCTTGCCTTTGAAGGGTTTCAGTATTGCACTTGCAATCTGTGCCTTTGCCATGGTGGGCCTTGGCACGTGGCACTTGCTAACCCTCACTGCATCCATCTCAATCCATTGCACCTCATGGTAACGAAGGCTTGAGAAGGTAAAACGCTTTCCCCAAGTTTAGAGTGCCTTCGGGGGACGTGGTTTCTAGAAGCTAGAACAGGTTGAAACTTGGAGGACTGAGTCCTGGGCTGGTGCAGGTTTTTTATCCCCCTCCAAACTCTAAAAGGAGGATAAAAGTTATTTTGAGACAGGCATCTCTCTCATATAATCTGAATTATAATGGCACATAAAGAAAGATTCATAATTCACCTGCCTTTAAAAACCATTCACTGGAGGGAGGTTTAAAATATACCTTAACGTTCTAGACCGAGAGGTTGCCTGTGGGTTGCTTTATCAACCTATGACATAAAAACAGTGAAATGATCCTAGACGTCAGGATTTATACAGCTACATGTGTTTTACTAAAGGATGAATATTCAAAGGATGAGCAAGACTAGTGGGAGTTCAGCGCCTGCTTGCTCTGCCCGTGAGAGTCTGAACTGCACTAGGCACTGGGTTGACTTTGCTTGCTCATCTCGACTTTGACGTGCATTCAGCTTCCATTAAAATCAAGTCTTTATAGTGCAAGGAGGCCTTGGGGAGGAAAATAAAATAAAACCCAACCAGCTGCCATGTCTTACTATAATAGTATTCAAAGAAGATACCAAGGATATTTCCTCAGTGGCTGCACAGATACATTTCCATTGAGACCAAGGAACAGGAAGTTAATTGTATTGTAGGATCCTCAGCCCTGAAGTCTGATGCCTGTACTACATCGTACTGTAGCCATCTGCTCCACACATGCTTCTGCTCCCGTGGTGCAGGTCTTTCTAAACATAGGTGAGGTAGGTATTGAGCATTCCAGACTAAGAGAATGGCAGCAGCCAAAGTAAGACGCATTTCTAGCCTACTGTAAATAAAACTGCAGGTAGACAATTATTTCAGGGCACTTGAAATGCTGTGTGCATTTCCAGCACTCAGACAAGAAGCTAATGAGCTCTACAACCCCTTCCATGCTGTCCCCAGGTTAACAAAAAGGGAGAAGACTTGGGAGTGCAGTAAAGGGGTTAAATTCCAGCTGAATCTCCAACTCTGAGAAATCCAGCAGGGCCATCTGGGCCAGATTGGAAACTCCACACAGTGCGAGAGAGGAATTTTGAAACCCTTTGAACCAACAACCTACATCTGGTACATAATTCAATTACGAGTATATTTCATGCCTAAGAAGAGCCAAGCTTATTTTTCAACACCACCGGTGACATACTAGAAACCAAAGTTGGTTCCATCAATACTGCATGCCTGCCAGGTGAGGGGTCAAACTGGAGACCTTATTGCGAATCTTCTGAATGGCATATTACAGAACCTTCAAATACCATTAGTCTAGGAAGAGCCTAAGGACAACTGCTCCTATGTTCAGAACTCCCACATGGATACAAAGATTCTCTCACTCACCACCACACTACTTGAAGGTTACAATAGCCACTCCAGTGCAAAGTTTTGAACTATCACGTGTCCTTTGCACTAGCTAGTGAAAGAAGGAAGGTAGAGTGGTTAGGGCACTAACCTAGGATCTTTGAGACCTAGGCTCAAGGCCCTGCTCTGCCACAGCTTTCTTGGGCAGGTCTTAATCTCTCCATGCCTCAGCTCCCCATCTGTTAAATGCGGATACTAGAACTGCCCAACCTCACAGAGGGGTTCTGAGGCTAAATACATCAGAGATCGAGAGGGGTTTGGACACCACAGTACTGGAGGCCTAGCTAAGACAGGCAGGCAGTGAACACAAAGCTGTATGAAAAAGGAAGAGGTGGGGGGGGGGGAGTAGCTTATTTTAAGAAAACCCTAAATTTAACATCTGATTCTCAGAGTTGAGACTTGACATCTCTGCACTCTTGTCACTCCCTTTCAACTGCCCCGGGACCCATTCGCCTGCTTCAGCCTTCATGCCTCCTTCCATGTAGAAAAGTCACACTGGAAACAGACTGGAGTTCTGCTCGGAGGCCCACCTCTCATTAACAACAGTGACGAAAACTTGTCCCTTCCACCCAGAGAAGTCGGTCCAATCAATGGTATTACTTCACCCACCTTGCACCTCATATCCTTGGACCTCCACAGCTAGAGCCCCACAGCAAACAATGACATTGACAGACATTCCAGCCAAATTCAATCACAACCATGCGAGCAATGCTGACGCAGCCTCCTCCTCGCTCGAGCAGAGGAAGGCCTCAAAGAGAAATGAATCAAATGCACCCTGGTGGGGGAATCAATCCCTCTTCAACCTACGGACTACGCTTTGTGCACAGCACTGGAGTCAGTAGGGTGCTTCAAGACAAGAGCCCCTTCCACCCGCAGCATCCTTTCCCTCACCCCTCCACTCCCTTCATTCTCTCCTGTTCTAGCGGCACCATTTAAAATGACAGTGCCTGGACCTGGGGCGACCTTTCCCTGAGCTCTGCCTTTGGATAGGCTTGTGTTATTAAGCTGGTTACTCCATTTCCTGTCTCTACAGGGGACAAAGATTAATCGGAAAATGTTGCAGCTCCTTGGCTCCATCCCCTGGAAGAGAGGGGAGAATCCAGTGGAGAGGCAGAACTCCGATTAACCTCCGTGAAACCATCACTTCACTCTCTGGAGACAGGCCAGGAGCCCAGCAAAACGCAATTTCCTAGGTCTGTTGTGAGCTGTCACGGAGGCTCTTCTTGATCCCTGAGAGAAAAAGGAGGGAGAGAGAGAATATAGGAAATCAAAGGGATTTCCTGAAGTCAGACCTGGAGAGCACTATTCCAGCAGCGCTTTCAGGTCAGGCTAGCCAGGAATTAACATACAGTTCTTTCAGAGGCTTCACTTACTCTTCCCAGTCACAAGGGGTGGTTTGCTTCCCATTTCTTCAGCTTCTTTTCTAGTTTTTTCCTCACATGCTCTTAGCCTGAGCTTTAAACAGCCTAAGAGCAGAGGCCAGGCATCTGATTCACTAAGACAGATGGGGCCTGATTTTCAGAGGGGCTGAGCATTCAGAGCTCCCCTTGGCTTCAGCTGGGGTTATGGGTGCTCAGGGCCCCTGAGACCAAGGCCCAAGGTTCACAGTGAAAAAAACTGACAAAATCACTGCAGTACTGTGCCATTGCTGGGGGGAAATATTTTGAAGGAGGCTGCGTGTACGTTAGGGCTTATTACTAATATTGCTGGGTAGGTGCAGGACAAGCTGCCTTCCTTCAGACAACCCTACCAGTGTAGCACAGTCTCCCACCCGTACCATCCCTGCTATTCTAAGCTCTTGGCCTTTGCCAGTGAGAGCACCAGCCACGTCACGCTGTCCAGGTCTCAACCACCACACAAGTATTCTCCATCTGGAGATTATTTACCACCAAACCTACTTCAGTCAAAACAGACTAGACACAAATCTTCTTTGACAGTAGCCTAGTGGATTGCGGGGAGAGGAAGAAGTAGACATGATATATCTTGATTTTAGTACAGCTTTTGACACAGTCCCACATGACATTCTCATAAACAAATTAGGGAAAATGTGGCCTAGATTAAATTACTATAAAGTGGATGCACAACTGGTTGAAAAACCATATTCAGAGAGTAGTTATCAATGGTTCACTGTCAAACTGGGAGGACCTATCTAGTGGGGTCTCTCAGGGGTCAGTCTTGGGCCTGGGACTAGTCAATATTGTAATTAATGACTTGGACAATGAAGTGGAGAGTGCACTTATAAAATTTGCAGAGGACACCAAGATGGGAGGTGTTGCAAGAGCTTTGGAGGACAGGATTAGAATTAAAAATGACCTTGATAAATTGGAGAATTGGTCTGAAATCAACAAGATGAAATTCAATAAAAGACAAGTGCAAAGTACTTCACGTAGGAGGGGGCGGGAAATCAAATGCACAACTACAAAATGGGGAATAACTGGCTAGGGGGTAGTGCTACTGAGAAGGATCTGAGGGTGATAGCGGATCACAAATTGAATGAGTCTAAGATGTGATGCAGTTTCAGAAAAGGCTAATATTCTAGGGTGCATTCACTGGAGTGTCATAAGCAAGCACAGGAGTGAGTCCTGAGCTGGAGCATGGTGTCCAGTTCTGGGCACCAGGCTTTAGGAAAGATGTGGACAAACTGGAGAAAGTCCAGAGGAGAGCAACAAAACGATAAAAGGTTAGAAAACTAGGTATGTTTAGTCTTTAGAAAAGAAGACTGAGGGGGGACCTGAAAACAGTCTTTAAATATGTGAAGGGCTGTTATAAAGAGAGTGGTGATCAAGCGTTCTCCACTGAAGGGAAGACAAGTAGTAATGGGCACAGATTGCAGCAAGGGAGATTTAGGTTCGACGACAGGAAAAACTTTCTATCTAGAAAAAGACAGTTAAGCTCTGGAATAGGTTACCAAGGCAGGTTGGGGAATCCCTGACATTGGAGGTTTTTAAGAACAGGTTGGACAAAACACCTGTCAGGGATGGTCTAGGGGTACTTGGTCCTACCGCAGTGGAGGGGAAATCCCCTCCAGCCTCCAAGTGCCGTTTACAACCCCCACAGTGAGCATCTCTGAGCTTTCATACTTCCAATTTAAAGAGTCAGGGAGAGCAATGGAAACAAAGGGTATCCGCTCACCCGCACTCCCCGTTTGTCAAAGGACTTTATGCTGCCTCCATAGAGTTTGGCTAGACCAGATGCAGATAAGCAGATCGCCTGAGAGAAGGCAGGGAGGGAGAGAGCCACACAAACATTTGAGGTATGTTCTGTACAGGGACAAATGCGCACACTCCCCAAGTCACAAGGGGACAATGGCAGCCTGGGGTACATCACCTGCAGTTCCACTTCCCAAGTACCATGGGGAACTTCACTAGGTCCTGCATGTGCCAGTCAAGGAATGGGGAGACTTAGACTTGCTGCCCAAAATTCTAGTCAGAGACGAGGGGCATAACTGTTATTGCTGATATTATTGCATGGCACGTCAGCACATAAACCAGCCTAGTTCTCACCAGAAATTCAGAGCTTTACTGATTCTGTACACTGTGGCTACAAGGGTAGAAAGAAATGCAAAGCCAGCATTCACAAACTAAGAGAGAGCATGCAATAACTCAGCTTGCATTTACAGACTCCTCACACCCAAGTTACATAGCCATCCATGGAGGGGCCTGCCAGGCTATACAGCCTTCAGTCCTCCAACCCTACCTGCTTATGTCTTCATGTGGGGTCTTCTTATTCCTCTCTGGCATCGCAGACGGCTGGACTGCTCTTCTCACTGGACTTTTTAGTCAAATTGCTTCTATTTTCCAATCTGAAGACAAGCATTAAAAATAAAGTTGCAAACACTTTGCGCAGCTCAATCCATTCCTGAGTGGCAGTTAGGGTTAAGCCAGTGTGTTCCTTGACCTGCCAAGTTTTAAAATCCAACCCAGGTAACTTAAGCAGTCTTGCAGGGAGTCAGCCTGCAGTTTACTTAGCTGGTTAGATTCCTCCTCCTCCAACAGGACTAGCGGAAGTGCAGGGGAAAGGACACAGGTGCTACCTCTCCCATTACACGAATGATTGCTTGAGCTAATGCACCTGCACTCAGGTCACCTCACTCACACTGGACTGAACCGAGATGCTCACAGGCATAAGGTTATTCACAAGTATGGGCCTTTGGAGGATCCGGCGGGTATTTAGGTGACTGACTACTTAAATACCTTTAAGGATCTAGCCAAAGTGATTTAATCAAAGTCAACGTACTAGTAGCTGTGTCGGCCCCAGGGTATTGGAGAGACAAGGTGGGTGAGGTCGTATCTTTTATCGGACCAACTTGCAAACTGCATTTTGCTGTGATGCTGCAAGTACCTTTCCCAGACCTGAAGAAGAGCAGTGTGTGGCTCAAGAGCTTCTCTCTCACCAACAGAAGTTGGTCCAATAATAGATATTACCTCACCCACCTGGTCTCTCTCAGTCAAAGTCACACACAGAACCTGCAGTAGAGCTAGGAATTGAACCCAAATCTCCTGAGTCCCAATGCAGTTCGGTGCCTGAACCCTCAGACCACCCTTCCTGTCTTATGTGACTTCTCTAAACTCTGTCATGCAGCACGGCCAGGTCTATGATAAATGGGGCATCACAGGACAGAAGTGGTAGCATTACCGTGACCAAAAGCATTTTTGCTGGCCGCTTATAACAAAGTATCCAGGATTAGTCAACACAAGCTGCTGCTGAACGTTTTTTCCATTCCCTTTGGAGACCAGAGATTCATTGTTCCAGGACTCAGAAATAGCGACAGCATAAATGGATGCCCAACTCATGTGGGATTCCACCTCTGCAGTGTGGTTTGGAGTCGCCTCCAGTTTTATTTTGTTATTAAGAACAAACCACAAAGCAGCACTTTGGTATCTTAGTACAGTTTATTTTCTCTTTTTCCTTGTTGTTTTCTGTGTCTCACTGTTTTTTTCCTGAGTCACCAAGGCAGAAAGTGACAGGTGAGAACAGCAAGACTGACAGAGAGGAGACATGACTGAGTTCTACACATAGGACACGCTTTGGGGAAATTCACTACGTGGAAATTCACTCCATTAACTAGGAGTTGCCTTTTTCTTATCTCTCTCTATTGTTTTAATTCCCTTAAAGCTACTGAGGGAGCCTCATCCTACCCCCATCCTCAACTACCCTCCAAATTCAAGATCTGAGCAGCTCAGCATTGCTTTAACTCATAGCAGAAAAGGAGAGGCATTCCTATCTAAGGTATTTCTATAACCTCCGTTACTGTAGTATCTGAGCACCAGTCACAATCTTTAGCATATGCACCATCACAACACATCTGGGAGGTAGGACAGCGCAATTATCCCCATTTTACAGATGGGGAACTGAGTCACAGCCAGGCTAAGTGATTTCCCTAAGTCACAGAAGGAAGTCTGTAGCAGAGCATGGAATTAAACCCACATCTCCTAAATCCAGGCCTGCACCCAAGCCACTATAGCTTTGGACCACTCATTTAATACTTTGGATCAGTTGGTCAGTGCCCTCTTAAAAATCCCAAACCTAGAAACTCCATTGGTATGCTGAGAGGTACTGGTGACTGCATGGCTCACAACCCTCACTGAGACGGAGGTGTGCATTCATACCCAGCAATTAACAGAACTGTAAGGATAAGTGAATCGTAAGCCCCTGCCTATGACAAAAGGGTAATGTAAACCTGCACAGGAGTTTTGTGGGCTATGTGGGCAGAGGGACTTTGCTGAATATTGTTTTGGATAAGAGTGAGTGTGTGAAAAAGGCAGAGGACCAGCGAGCCACAGACAGTCTGAAAGCACGGTGTCTGACACTGGAAGAAGCCTGGGGAGAGGATTTTGCGTCAAGAGGGCAGGCTGAAATGAGTGCCCTTGGTGCTACAAGCAAAAGAAGCTCTTTCATGAAATTTGATTGCTTCTGTGTTCAGAGACACAGGACTTTGTACATTATTTGTAAATAAACAAAAACCTCAAAGAAGTATCTGTCACCCATTTCTGATCCTCATGGGAACAAACCTACTAGACCTTAAGTTTTTGGCTAGCCACTCCTAGCAAGCAATGAGGGCACAAGGTGCCAACCATGAATAATTTATAATCCAAATTTGACCAGAGACAAACAAAATGGTTCAGGGGGCACCATCTAGGAGTTCAGTGTTGGAAGTTTGAATGATAAGTGGTGGGGATCTAAAGGAGGCAAAAAGGGATTGGAGGGTGCCCTGGAAATGGGAAGGCTTTCCCAGCCATAGGATGCAGTGGGAATAAAAGGCAGGAGGAGTAGATAAAAAGGAGCAACAAGGAGGATGGGGGGAAAAAAAAGTCAAACAATAACTTTCAAAAATGCCAAACTAAAAGCCCAGAGGAGTCCAGCTGATCTATTCAAGATGTGAGATCATTCTAAAGAGGATTTAACATTCACATAGAACAGAGGGTGTTGCAATATTTACTAACACACTATCATCCACTCCAGGCTGCAAATGTCCTGTTCTCACACGGTCTATTGCATCATGTGATTAACAGAACAGCCCCCAGTCCCCACAGAGGGAGCAGAGAGAACACTTTGCTTCCATACATCGACATCTGATGATGCCAATTTAGCTGGAAGTGCAGAACATCTGCTGCTGCTACTAATGAACTTACTTGCACTGCAGGAGGGGGGAGAACCCTGTCCCCACCACCAAAAAAAGCTCTCCCAAATCCAGTCAGACGCCATGCTCAAGACCTTGGAATCTCTTGCGAAGAACATTCTAAAAAACAGAACAAAACATTCTGTGTTTATCATCTTCCTCACAAGTGTACTGTGAAAACTGCGAGAGCCCAGATCATCAAGTGTCCTGCTGCCAGATTCTAACCCTAGCGGAGATCCAGGGAGAGAAGCCTGGGGGCTTAGTTACACTGCAACACACAGGATGCATGAACGAGAAGTTGCCAGCCCTTACGGACCTAGCCTCTTTCTCCATGGGAGATTTAAGTACATAACACCCACTGAACTCCACTGCACCATGCATCAGTGAAATGAGAGTCCACTCCGGGTAGCTCCTAAGGTGACCAGATGTCCCGATTTTGGGTTTTTTTTTCTTATATAGGCTCCTATTACCCCCCACCCCCTGTCCTGATTTTTCACACTTGCTGTCTGGTCACCCTAGTAGCTCCAGACGACATTCCCAGGGCTCAGCTTGAGTCGCTGGGCTGGAAGCTGGCAATTGCTGTGGAATCCTTCTGTTCTAGCTAAAAAGCAGCAATAACATGGCTCTCCAGCTGGACTCCAGCACCATAGGTGGAGTGGCCCCCGTGTCCCAGTCCTACGTGGATGGGTGTGCCTATGGAGGCGATACCTGTGATTGGTCTAACTGTGTAGGGAGGATTCACCCCTTCCTGTCCTGCCCCCCAAGGGTGTTTGCACAGCCAGAGTGCACAAGGCTCGCCCATGGAATTAGCCTCCATGGCATGTGGGATTGTTCGTCTACCACAACAGTTCCTGGAATACTCCCCCCGCCCCCCAGCAAAGAATGCTACTGCAGGGGGTGCAAGAGGGAAGCTAGGGTTTGTTCCTTAACGTTTAAATTACTGGAGCATCAGCTGCAGGCAAGACACCAGACTTCCTTTGTAGGACTCAACTAACACCGCCTGAAGTCAACCCCCCCACACCCCCCTGTGATTTTACAGGCTCAGAGATCCACCCTGTCATTTTGAAGCTTATCGTAATACACATGGCAGAGAAGATCCAGGCATGTTTGTTACTCACACAGGATAATGGTGAAGTATTTTTTCGTAATTGTATTTAAAACCCCCTCATTCTTTATGAGGGTGATCACTTAACAGTCTGTCCCTCTGGACAGTTATTTTGCATCACATCATCACTTCATGGAAAGTGGTGTTCTGAACCATTCGTACGTTTCTGTGCACAAACGGATACCAACCCCCCAGCCCAGGCACAACTGGTTGGTGTGATGTTCACCCTTTGAATTTGGAGTTGGAAAGAAATATTGTAAAACCTCCTAGCTTAACTCATTACACTGCCACAATTAGCCTGGCTCCCAGGCAGCCTCAAGTCACTGCCCAGCATTCTCTCCAAACTCCACCTAAGTTTGGATCATGCCTATTTCACCTGGGTCCCAGTTTTATTACCACCCCCCTGCCCCGATATATCTTATTGTTACAAAAGTGCCTCAGGGAAACATGCCCTCAACAGCCCCTCACCTCAAGGCCCACTTTACCAAGTCTTCAAACCAGTAAGATAGTCTCCTCAAAAACTGGAAAGGTGGAAGTTCTGTTTGTAATGAGCCCTCAGAACCTTGCAACAGAAGTGGCTTTCCTTATTGATTTACTGCCTCTAATGCATACACTAGTTTGTTATGCTAGGGTTGCTGAAGTGCAGGGCTTTTATCACCGCTTTTATCTGAGAACAGAGGGTACTGAAACAAGGACTGAATTGTTGGGATCCAGACAGCAGAGGAAATCCAGTCGCAGCAGTGAATCAGCCTTCAACCACTGACACAGTACAGCTGATTAGAGCTGGCTGGTTGCTGTGGTGAGCCAGGCGGGGGTGGGGGGAGATCAAGGTGTCAGGAGTAGGAGCAAGAAGTCAGTGGGGAAGGGCAAAGAACCACAAGCCTGTGGGGTGGCTAGGATGGAACGAAACTTCTGGTGAACATTTCACCTTAGTTTATCTGTGTCCTAAAGCATATGTTTGGAGATCTGAAGAAATACTCACTGTATAAGGAATTATATGGATTTTGTAAACACATACAAGTAGAAAGAAAGGGAAGGTCAAATTTGAGCAACCCCAGCCTTGCCAGTATCCATTCAAAATGTGCCCCTTGCCTGACAGTTATGCAACTCAGCCTGAGATCTGCCCTGCGTATTATTGTTACATACAGGGAGCTACTGAGCTAATTGACAGCAGCAAGGCTCATGGTGGAGTTCAGGCTGCAGGATTTTCTTCCTCTCGATGCTGTTGTGTTGAAATCATACAGCCCAACAGCATGGTAGCTACTTATAATTGTGCGGTCATCTTTCACTTCCTGCTATGCAGCAAGTTCGGGGTTTGGACCTTTCCCGAGTCAGGGGAGCTTGGAAAATAATACAATCTCTCTTCAACCAGAGCCCAGAGCCAGTCTAAAAATAATCCAGGGACATGGGGAGCCCTCCAGAGAGTCCATAGCAGGAGAAGATTTAACAAATCATTGACTCACTTGCTTATATACGACATTTGACATTGCAACATAATTAATCTAGGAGTTTTACATTTATCTAATGCTTTTTACCTCAGGGATCCCATTACTTTTACATATATAACACACTGATAAACAATCTATACACACTGGCCATGTCCCCCAGCACTGAAAAGCAGTCCTCTCTGAGGTCAAATAGAGCACAGCAACATAATTTAGCAGTTAAGGAATACCATGTCCCATTGAAACTGTACAGAGAAATCTGGGGAGGCAGAGATAATTATCTGAGTTGGAATTTGGCCAGACTTTTAAGAAAAAAGAGTCACAAGATCTTTAATGGTCGTAAATATTCAGGACATCTGTTTTAAATCTCATTCAAAATAGATCAGCAACTACCATTTCATTTGTCTTTAGAAATACAGAGTTAAGAGCTGGTCTACATTAAGTTAGGAGATTTGTGTTAAAACACAATCCTGCACAGAAGGGGTTACAATGAAGTTTGGGTGTTCATGTGAGATGGCATTGGACTAGGTTGCAGCCCTGGATCCTGGTGCACTAACATTTTGGTCATTTCTACACAGGATAGAATTCACCAGTGTTATACTACAATCTTCTGACACAGTAAATGTTGTAGTGTACATGGACTCTTTCAGAAATCCACAGGAATCATTGTATGTTACAGTATGGACAGCTTTGGTGGATTAGACCCAAGATTAAAGGCCTCAGGAAGGATTAGAACCTACTATTTTGAGGGTTCCCCCCACCCCCACCGTATATACCTTGTAATCTCCAACCTAAGCAGGATGGATTTTACTGTTTGTTTCTGATACTGAGACAGCTATAGGTTCCCTGACCTCAAAGAGGCCCGACAAGGCAGTAGAGAGTTTTGCTCTCCTGAAAGGTATTTGTTTATATGTTATGTGGAGCCTGTAGATGGATAGTCACAGCAAGTAGAAGCAGGTGTCTGCTTGCTCAGTGTCTCAGGATTAATGTAGGTGAACACAAGGAAGATAGTAATAAAAGTTAAGTATTAACAACAATGTAAATTTTGGCCAGTAAGAGGTATCAGATCAAAGTCTATGTTTAGTGGCCATTGGAAGAGTGCTAGGGTAGTACTGGTTCTGTTTAACAGAGAGGAGCAAATAGTTTCGAAGGAATAATACGAAACAGATTTAGCGTCATTTTCTATTTGGGGGTTTCCTGGCTGATAGCCCACAATTTCTTTAAAACTTTGTGGACGGGTTGCAAATTTTCTCTTGATGGCAGTGGCTGTTCCAGCTGTATTGTTTTAGTTGCAACTGGTCAGATATGTATACGAATGTAAAATTCACTTTCCACATAGGTCACTTTGAAATATTGCTCCTGCCAATAAAGCTTGATTATTGGTGGAAAGTAAGAGCACAAAAAGAGACGAACGTGAGGCTGAAACAAGTACATTAAAAACAGGAGGAAATATTTGCAGAAGAAATTTTTGTAGCATTAACCCAGCTCAGTCATTTAGTTTAGAAGTTGTAGGTCATTCTAAATCATCACCCTGGCTGGGAGACAAGCAGCTGATCCCCAGTCACGGGGGCCACAGAGAGAGCACATTAGTAGTGTTGACAAAGAGCACAATAAATTATTTTCTCCATCTCCTGTTAGCTAAACAAGCAACTCTAGCACAGCAAATACTTATACTTTTGGACTATTGAACATTACAGACCATCAAGGCCATATCAATAAACATACCTTTAAAATATTTATTTACTGTTAGAACTGTAAAAAATAAAAATAAAAACCCAGACTCTCCACTCTCATAACCTGAGGCTTTGACATAGCTAGTTAAAGCATACTGCATTGCCAATAGTTGGATAATTCTCAGAATTCCAACGGCAACCACTAACTAAAGAAATATACCCTCTCCTCTATTTGATCCAGAGTGCTGCAAAAGGCCTGACCATTGGTGGCCCCATCTGGGGCACTTTGTTTCAACTGTGCTTCAGGGCACCACAACTTTGAAAGCTCTCTCTCAGCTTAGATTGAGAAAAAGGGCTGCCTTTGGACTAATGGGAGGGGAAATAGGAACAGAGCACACCATAGATGTATGCCATTTCCAGGGGATGGAGGGCCATTGTTTTGACACTACAGTAGATCTCACTTTGTTTGATTATGGCACGACAGGACAACATTCACTGTATAAATGATGGGCCTGAAAGTTTGCAGTAAGATTTTAATGACACATCAGCCACAGATCTGTTGTAACTGTGCGAGCACATTGCTACATACGAGACAGGAATTCCGGTCATAAAGACAACATTGGGGCCCCTGGTGCTTGGGGCTGACTGTGCTCAGCTCTGGCATGGATGTGAAGTGTTTCTTATCCACTGGGGGCAGAGTGCAGATAGCGCATCACTCTCCATCACCTACCATCAACCAGCTAATGGACCATCATTAAATTCTGGTCTCACAAATATCCATGAATTCTGTCCTTGGTATGACAATGGCGTGAAGGAGGATGATCCAGGAACAGCAAGGAAGTGGAATGTTGCAGACCTTGGATTATTAGAGACAATGTCAAAATCCGTGAGGGAAAAGCTAGATGAAACCGATAGAAACACAAGCAGATTTCTAGTCATAACCGCCTCGTTAAGCAGACCATCTCATCCAATCAGAACACAAAACCACTAATACATATTTGCCTGCCAGTGAAAGACAGATGATTAATTCAGGACTATAAAGAGATTAAGTTGTGTACGTGTAGAAATGTCTCCAGCCCAAAAGGCAGATGTTCGGAGAGTTGTGACTTTATCAGGCATGCCAGGTTCAGCCACTGTAAAACAGTCAAACTGATCTGAAGCAAACATTGCCTAATTTTCCAGTGTGAGCCTGTGTCAGCATAGTTACCAGGATATGTGAGCAGTGGGCTACACCCTTCTGTGCAGGGTATACACAAAATACACACAAGGCTTGGTCTTGTGTTTAAAACAACTGTGATATATCACTGTCTGGGTTTGTGTGTGTATTTAAAATTGAGGTAAGCTTTTTTTAGACAGTTGTGGATTTGGTCTTGCAAAACACCCCACAGCACTGAACGTCTATATATGGTAACATTCAATAGCCTGTCCTGACTTCTGGAATTTGCTCCCACCAGAATTACATCTAATCCCCAGCCTGGCCATATGCAGAGAGTGCTGTGAATGCACCTCTTTGACCAGGACTTCTGCCAGGTGTCAGCTCCACCACCCTTACCCTCCAGTGCATTTAGCAAGGTTTGCACTCTATCTACCCCTCTAGGTGCTTAAATATTTTTGAAAGTCTGACCCTATGTCACTTAAGAGCTTCTGAAAATATTACCTATCATATAATATGAGCAACAAAAATGAATAAAGGTCTGGAAAACATGACCTATCAGGGAAGATTGAAAAAAAATTGGGTTTGTTTAATCTGAAGAAGAGAAGCCTGGGGGGGGGGGGGGCATAAACAATTTTCAAGTATGTAAAAGGTTGCTATAAAAAAGAATGTGATAAATTGACAGGACAAGAAGCAATGGGTTTAAATTGCAGTAAGGGAGATTTAGGTTAGACATTAGGAAAAACTTCCAAACTGTAAGGATAGTTAAACACTGGAACAAATTACCTAGGGAGTGGAATCTCCATCATTGGAGGTTTTTAACAACAGGTTAGACAAACACCTGTCAGGGATGATCTGCAGAATACTTAGTCCTGCCTCAGGGCAGGGGACTGGAATATATGACTTATTAAGGTTGCTTCCAGTCCTATATATCTATGATTCTATAGATTTAAAAAAGAGGGCTGAGTTAATTCTTTTGTAATGAATGGAAACAATTCAATGGCCATTGCCACAATAAATACTCATTTCAGCTGGGGAAAGTACAGTGCATGACAGATTTTTCTTGTGCATGACAGATTATTCCGAGAGGGAAAGAAGTTAATATTTGTTTACAAAGCAGAATGGTTTTGTGCACATCTATCTGTGGTCCATTCTACAGCTACAGCCATCCACTCAGATTGTGAATAAGGAGCAGTCTCCAGACTATTTCGAGAAAAAAAGGTGAGAGAGAGTGAATAACGGTTTGAGAGTGCTCTGGCAGACGCATTCCTGCCATGGATCAAAAGTCTTGGGACATATGACCAAGGGGCCTTCTATTGCAAGACGGAAAGAAGCAGCTGGCTATGGCATACCTGCTATATAATTCCCTAAGCCCCTTTTGCATGTGCCTAATTACATACAGGGGAATAGCCCTCTTGGGCCCAAATTTTGTTGAATTCATACTAGTGCATAGTGGGCACAAAATGCTTATTCTCATTTGGGAGTGTTTTACACCCATTTTGCCCTGGTGCAAATGACTGCATAAAGTGTCAGGTGATAATTAATGGGGCTCCTTGAACTCAAGGGGACTACACATGTGCATCAAGTCAAGCACCTGTTTGAAAGCTGGCATGACTGAAGCGTTAGCTAGTGAATGGCAAATAGATGGGAACAGTGATTATTTTGCTCCCCTTAGGCCATAGCCCGTAGGGGTGATTGCTGAGCAGTGAGGGATGCCAAAACACTACCAACAGTACATTATTTTATGGGAGTCTGGAGAAATACTGTAGCACTTTTCCTAAACCACAGTGTGTGCTGAAGTAGGGAAGGAGTCTGAGAACTACTGGGAAGTAATGGGGTTTTGAGCTGGTCCAGAACTCCTAAACAACATTCCAGTCTCTATTCAGGCAGGGGATGGGTCATTTTTCTAATCTGAAGCTAGGAATATGGCTGGCTGCAGGGGGAAGCAGGATTAATAATATGGACGCTTTCACCTCTCAGCCTGCAGATGAACAAGAGAGTGGGGGACCTGTCTCAGAGATTTAACACTGTCCAATTATTCTTCCCACTAATGCTCATCACACTGAACAAATTCCCTTTGTCGCACAACGGGGTTTAGAGTCCATAACACACCAACTCCTGAAATACAGCTGGTGTGCGGAGACGGCCGTCTAGCATGCGGATTGTTCCAGGGTCACTACATCCACAGCATGCCCCTCAAACTGCAGTACCCCTACCTTCAGTTTCCCCTTCTCAGAGCTGTTCAGTAAACTCTGCTCCATTCTTCTGCCCACCCTCTGGGAACGGACTCAAAGGGACTATTCTGAGTCTGGCTATGTCTGTTTCCAACCTAAATGTATGTTGTATGATCAACATACCTTTATTATAATTTTGATCACAGCCCACCTTCCATAATAGAATGCAGGGGAGAGGTGATCAGTTGTATATGTTCACACACCAAAAGAAGTACAGACCAGAATAAAATCACTAACTAAATACTACTGCTACTTAGATGATTGAGATCTTACGTATACAGCACACTTGAGACTTTAAGAGCAGGAAAACCCTGTTTGTCAGAGGGAAGTACAAAAATCCTGAACAAAAGGTTGTCAGATTCTGAGGAGCAAGTCATATTATGGATAGAATCGGCATGTTTATATGCAACACAACACAGAAAAGGGAATATCAACATAAGCTGGGCATGCTGCCGAAAGAGTGGTAGCTCTTTGGAAAAATAGCTAATTTCTCCATCTTGGTTGAATATCAAGAATGCTCAGCGAGAGAGTGACAGATGGGTGGAGGGAACGAAGATGCTTACTTGGGTCTTGTTAGAGAGATTTCTCCAGTTAGGAGATTAAATCAGACCACACCACTGTATTTTCCCTATGCTTGATGATGGTGAAGTGCCACGAGCACACTGAGTTCCCAAATTGTGATCTGAAGCACCTGTGCTCCACACAGCACTTGCTGCTGATCAGTAGAGTCCTGGCCAGTCACATGGTTCTGGTTCTTTCTGAGTCCAGCCATTGTATTCATAGGTGCCAACTTCTTCTGGCGCTGGTGGGTGCTCAACCCTCCTCTGGCTCTGCCCCTGCCCTGACTCCACCCCTGCCCTGCCCCCTCCCACCCCATTCCAATCCCTTTCCCAAAGTCCCCACCCCCACCTCCTCCCCTGAGCCTGCCACGTTACCGCTCCTTCCCCCTCCCTCCCAGCGCTTGCTACAGCTGTTTGGTGGCAGCAAGCGCTGGGAGGGAGGGAGGAGTGGAGACACAGTGTGCTGGGAGGAGGTGGTGAGGTGGGGTGGGGAGCTTGGCTGCTGGTGGGTGCAGAGCACCCACTAATTTTTCCCCATGGGTTCTCCAGCCCTGGAGCACCCACGGAGTCAGCACCTATGATGGTATTGCATTAAAAAGTTGCTAAACATATATTTATTAATATTACTGTCTAAGCAATTGCTTTAGTTGTCATAGGGATGTTATTTGATTGCCAGTGGAAAAAGAGGTGGTCTGCTCAGTCATGAGTGGGAGACAAGCTTGCTCAGTCTCAGTGGAGGAAAGCAATCCACAAGCCAGTCTTTAACAAAGGGTGATCCACGTTATGGAAAACTGTGAGAACCCATGCACTAAGGGATTCTGATTTTTGCCAGGCTTGTGTGAAAGCAGAGTTATTTAAGGGACGATCCCAAGGGTAAGCAGATGAATCAGCTTTTCCAATACCACAGGAATAGCTAATACACAGTGAAGTATGGGATTGTCAGCAAGAGCTAAAGGTGAACTTGAGCTTCTGTTCTGTGACTCGGATTACAATTTAGGAGACTTCCTTGAACCCAGGAACGTATCATTTGCAACCCTATTGGCTCTGGCATATGGTTTATATTCAGAGTGAGAATGGTGGCGAACTTTAGAGTCTGCCTCCTCTCCAGTATACTAAAACACACAAAATACTTCAGAACCAAGAGACCGTAACAGCACAAATGAGCAAATATAAACCCAAATAATAAGAGACAGGTCAAATGCATAAAAAGAAATATTGCTTAAAATATCATGACTAGCAGAAGACCCTAAGAACTTGTACATTTTTGCTATTAAAACATTTCATATTTCTGAAGACTAGTAATGCACTGCAAGTAAAGAGGCTGAGTTGGAAGAAAAGGACAGGGAAAAAGAAACCCATGTTTAAGCCTGGATCTGACATCAATTCCCTATGTGATCATGGGAAAGCCACTTATCTGCCTAAGTTTCCCCATGTGGAAAATGGAGATGGTAATCATTCATTTCTATCTTATAAAGGACATTCTGAAGATTGTCAAGTTTTAAGGTCAAGTGATACACATGCTATGTATTATTATTTATACATACCTTTCAAGGCAGAGCTCTAGAAATCTCTAACCTAGATGCCATCTGGCCCAAGACTGAAGTTAAGTAGTAACATTTATCTATAGAAAATTTAGATTTAATGCTCAGAAGCCAGAATGTCCACAACAACAGCACATTATTTCATGCAATCGTGACATGAAAAGAGGAACATATATTACCTATCTCCCACAATTATTAGTCTGTACTTAAGTCAAATTTTTTGACTACTCTAGTTTGTAACTTAACTTAACCACAGACTAGCCTGCTTCTATGTCTGTAGAAGCATCCCAGAGCCTAGTCTGCCTTCACTGTGCTCGGCCTCGGAGTCCCAACCAGTGACATCGCCAAAAATGAATGAGCAAATAACCTTAAGTGGGACAGTCTTTACAAGAGAAGTAGCAGTTAATATCACCTTGTTCAAGAGATGCTCCACAGCCAAAGAATTACACTGCTCAGAGCCAACTCCACAGCTGTCTTGCTCACCAAAGAGAGGCATTTATGTCGGTTGCAGACGTAGTTGCACAGCCTGTGGAACAGCTGAGTAAGATTGGGAAATCAACAGATTAAGGCAAAAAAATGGTAAACAACACACTTGGACAAGATTAGCCTTTGAGAAGGGCTCTGACTGGGTTAACTGCTTAAGCTGTACTGACACTACTGACACCCCATTTAGAATAATCAGACCTTGTCTGTAAATAGAGACCTTGTCATATTTTACCATAGGGTAGCCTCATGGCTGAGATTTTTAATGTGTAAAGACAAGGGCTTTCCACCAAGCGACAAATGCAGGGGTTCATTTCTTAAGATGAACAGTCTGCATTCTCATAAAAGTTAGTGAAAGGTGATTGAGTTCCCTACCCTCTAATGGCTGTCCAGCTGGAAATCAAATATCCTATGTGCACTTTTCAAAGAGAATAGAGAGTAACATTCCAGTTCTCTTGGTGATGTTGATCTGATTGCCAAAGTGTACTATAGCACATTGTTGAGCATATAATGACTGGTGTAGCTGCCTATATAAAGTCATTGCACTATCAATATGTAAATGTGTTATTACTGTGAGGTGCCTGGAGTATGAAAAGTCCTATATTTGCTCCAAATTCTCTTCCAAATGGACCCTTCCATCATTTGGTAACATGTAGGTAGCTCAGATTCTCTCTTTTGCCAAAATTAGTATACATTCTATCAACTTTTATCATAAAATTCTGTTGCGCCCGTACAAATAGTGAAAGTATCGAAGTTTCAAACATTAATGGCATTTCTAAACCAGTTTCTCAAAACACAAAGGTACTTTTTCTCATTGAGGACTGAATCCAGGAAAAGTTATAAAGAAGCTGTTTGAATTACTCTAAATTATATATGCAGCAGTGAAATAGTTTTTCCATTATGAGATCAAACAGAATTTTACTCAAATGTAAAGAATCCCACACCCTTTTGTGAGACAGAATGAGAGATTATTGGAGAGGTGCAGAGTGAAGCTGAACTGAATTCATGGTAAGTAGACATTACTCATTCTTGTGCAGTTCAAAAGGGGTTATATCCTGATCCAATGTTGTAGCATTCAGCTATCACTGTACTTTCAAAGTTGGCAAAGCTACATACGGAGAAAAAACATCTATGTAAGAGGTTCTGGCCTCTAGCCTCAGCCAGGACACAATGTCGCTTCCTTTCCACCACCCAAAGGAGGATGCACAAACTGGAATAATTGAAGGATGGCCGATAGCTTTGTATTCAGTAATATGCACTATGCATGATGACACTAACAGGTTACATAGAGCCATGGAGTTTAAAGCCAGAAGGGACCATCCGATCATCTAATCTGACCTCCTGTATATCACAAGCCGCTAGCAACAATTTACAATGCTAAGGAACTAGAACAAGTGGGTTCAACTGTATATTTTCGCCTATTTCAAATGTAGGCAGTTTTCCAGAAAGGATGGTATTTTAAATCCTTCACACTCAAAATATTTGCATCTAGCACCATTGGTGTGCATCTCCCCTAGTAATGAAAAACAAAACAAAACAAAACACCCCACACCAGAACAAAACAAAATAAACATAAAGCCCATTCTTCATAAGCCTTGAAGAACTGGTAGCTTTCTTGAACCATCCACACTTTACATTCTAGGAAGCATATTTTCCAATTCCATTAATAC
The DNA here is from genome assembly GCF_965140285.1 of Lepidochelys kempii. Taxonomy (NCBI): domain Eukaryota; kingdom Metazoa; phylum Chordata; order Testudines; family Cheloniidae; genus Lepidochelys; species Lepidochelys kempii. The sequence continues at coordinate 15,699,833 of NC_136394.1, read as the reverse complement.
CTTATATAGGTAAGACTCAGTCAATACATGAAGGGAGAACCCATTTAGAATACATAGAAGAATGGACAACTGTTCAAATCAGTTGATGCATTTTTGAAAGTTTAATTAGTTTAATCAACTGGTTGATTAAAGGAATTTTAAGAGATTTCTTACTGACTGTGGGTAGGGCTCTGCAATAGGACAGCCCTGCCTTGCGCGCCCTCATGTCAGACCCTGCCATGACAGGTGTACCTGCCTTAGTTTCCCCTTGGTCCAGCCACAAAAGAAGCAGTCTCTCTCCATGTCCAATTCTAAAGCTTGCCTTTAGGGATGATTTATTCATTCCTCTGCCTGCTCAATAATCCATAGAACCCTTGTGATAAAACCATTCTCCTGAAATTCTGAGTAAAAAAGGCTCTAAATGGACCCTTTTCTGTTCTCCCACCTGCAGTGTCACTTACAGCTCATCTTTTGCAGAGTCATTAACCCAGCAGTCCCCAGATTCTTTCTGTCCTAGTCCCAGACCTCCACTCTCCAGGCCATTGCTGGAAAGCTCCCAGAGTTGCTTTGTCCTTGTGACACTTTTCCAGTAGCCCCAAGTCAGGTTTCCCACAAGAGAACTTCCCACAATGTACCACTTACCCAGGCCTCCCTGCCTGTGATTCCTTCCCCTGCTTTGGGAAGAGCCTCTTGTTCTGGGCTCCCATTCCCACAGTCCTCCACTCAGGCCTGCTGCAAGGAGACTTTTCACAGTGTTCCACTCATTCAGGCCTTCCTGCCTGTTGAGTCCTATGCAGCTCTTAGGATTCACCCTCCAGCTCCCCGCTCTTGTTTCAGGCTTGGCAGTTTCTAACCAGGTGGGGTCTTCCCCTTGTTCCTAGAGGCTTTTGCACAAGCTCTCCTGTAAACCAAGTCTGGGGAACCCCAGCTGAGAAGTCCTCATCAAAAATGTTCTTTACCTTTTGTTCTTCACAATGTCTTTCTATACTAGATCTCTGCTGATCCTGTTTCACCCTTTCCTCTTCAGGCAGCTCTCTCCTTCTCTTCTCTGTGTTTCTGCCCCTTTCCTGACTGAGTCTTTATATAGCTAGGTGCCTTCTTTTAATCCCAATTGGAAGGCAGCTAATCAATCACAGATGCACTGGACCTGCTTCCTCTGAAAGAGGCCAGTAGTCACCCTAGTCCAGAATCATCCTCAAAGGTATTTAACATACCTAAATACCTTTGAGGATCTGGGCCTCTGTGATAGGCTCATTTTGATGAATACATACTATTTATTTCAATTAAGGTGTTGATTTTAACCAATAAAGCCTCAAATGGGTGGGGTCCTGGTTTCTATATTTGCTTTTGTGGTAGCCATTGAGATGATGGAGCTAACCAGGGTCAGTTTAATTATGAGGGGAGAAGAAGCTGGACACTTTCTGTTGGTGTCCTCAGTTAATTAATTTGTTTTCCTTAACAGTTTGCCAAAACCTAAACAACATCAGCTGACCTCCAGACCACGCTATAGGTCCTATTTAAACTCCTAAAATTTTCCCATGAAGGAGAAATAGGGGTTTGATGAGTGTCAGATTATAATCTACATCTACACATCTAGATTATAATCTAGATCTACATACAGCATTCTAATCAACTATTGAAATAACCTCTGAATACTCCTTCCATAGAACCCATAAACAATGACTGATGGGAAACTCTGAATGATTTTTGGGATCAAACTCCTATACATCCCAAAGAAGCTCAGACACTGCCAGGGCATATTCTCAAAAGAGAAGCCAGGATCTATCTAGGCACTGGTATAGCCCCTTTACCATAGAATAAGAGTGCCTCAGATATGTTAATTGAATTTATGCTGACAGCACCCCGTGAGGCCTCATTTTGTAGAAGAGAAACTGAAAGAGTGACTTACCCAAATTACAAAGGCAGCCTGTGGATAAGCCAGGAGCTGAAGCCAGATCACCTGAGTTCTAAATGAATTTCTTTCATCACAAGACTACATCTTCCTCTCCAGTTGTGTGGTCAAAACTTTCTCTTTGTTCAAACAACTTTTCTGCTGGAGCTCCTGAAAAAGTAATCAACCACCATCTCAGGCACCCCAGAAGAGATGGTGGAGGGTGTCCTGCCAGCACCTGTGGAGGTCTAGGGAAAGAGATTAGCAGTTAATGGCATTAATGCTTCAGAGTCCTTCATTACTAGGAGATGCAGCATACTTTCCAAGTTCCTTGTACATACATGCTAGCTTAGATTTATACTTTCCACAAAGTCTATGATGGCATAAGCCCTCAAATGGAGAAGTCTGAGTTGCATTTCACAGAACTCCATCATACCCGTTACTGACTCAAAGTTGAGATTTTGTGTAATGTATATATAAAAAAGTGACTCCACTCCAATGATTAAGTGCAGAGACATGTGAACTCCTTCAGAGGTGTTTTCAGCGGCTGTCTAAATTAATGTTTACTATTTAAAAACTTTTCTGATTAAAGAGGAATCACAAAAGCTCCTCCTGACCAAAGAAGAAATACAGAAGAAAGTGTCTGTGTTTACTGCACTTCCCTGAAATTCATGACTGCTGTGTCAGGCTGGCCAAATTTACTAAATAAAATAAAGAGGCATCATCAATCTGTTTAGATCCCCAAATTATCCTCCTTCAAAAAGAAGGCAATTCCTATGCAGAATCTTTTGAAAATAAGTTTGTTATGCTTTTAGCTTCTGAAAGTGCCATTAAGCACTCTCCACTGTTGTAAGCAAGAGGTTTGAGACTCACTGACTAGGGACATATCCTAACTTATCTTTAGAAAATATATTTTTATGAAGAAAAAGCAAACGTTTAGCTTGACATTATAACTAAAATATGTATTCACATAGCGTAACACAATTCCCATGACCACAAATAGCACAAAGTTAAAAAGTAACTCAACAAAACCATTAAAACTTTTATTGTGATACCTCAAATACAATATAGTGAAACAACAAATGATATACAGTATTGCTAGGACAAAACAGCAAAGCAGCCTGTCATCTTTAAAAGAAAGCATTTTAAAGAGTTTAAGAAACAATATGAGGCACAACTCAGTTGCCATTTATGACTCATGCTTTAGGCCTTAAATGATTTATAACAGTCCTTCTCAAAATTACCTCTGAAATTCCTGTTCCTTTACAATAGATACTGCTGATTGGCTTACACTAGTGCTAAATGAAGTACAATACAATATCCTACAAGTTTAACAATAATTTGACAGCTTCCTTCCACTCTTGTCCCATTATCATACAACTGGGATGTTAAAATTTGTCTCTCTTTGTGGCACTCTGTTACCTCAATCTAGATACAGGTCTTGCAATCTGACTGTATGATCCTCTTATCTGGAAAAAAAGATCTGAGAGCAATATATAAAGGAAAATGTTCAAGTCCATTGGAAATGGTACCAAGCACCCTACGTTAGCACAAACGTAGTTTACATTAGGGAGCAATATGGATATATTACTATTCCATAATCAAAGGATTAATTGCTTCTGTTTGTTACTTTGAGGTATCGTTCACTTGAAATAAAATTAATTTCAATTCATGTCTTCCACAACCTGCTATAAGATTAGATGCATGAAAATTAAGCCAGTTACAGAGAGGCTGCTGATTATTTTTAAACTTGCCAAATATTTAGTTTGCAATAGGGCATCAGGACTTTATTAGTACCCTGTTACATTAGTACTGTTACAATTCAACCTACATCACTATATAGTTTATAGATAATGAAAAAGCTCACATATTCCAGCCGCATTGAACAACAGGCAGAAACTAGTCAGAAGAGGTTATGGATTGTTAGGAGGGTAATGAAATACTGTATATTAAAATGGCAACACAGTGAAAGAAAGAAAGAAAATCCAAAACAGCAAAAGTGGTAAGGCTGATGTGTCAGCAAGCCCTCCCTAATTCTGTCAGACAGTTTACAGGAACTTTTACAACTTAACATTTTGTAAATGACAGTATTGCCTTTCATTGGTTAAAAAGGTGTCCATAGTTATAAACCAAGGAAAGAATACTGGCATTTGAAGCGGACTCTCAATATTGTAACACCAGTGTTACAGCCACTATTTAGGGCCTAGACAATGAAGAATGTGTCACCAGATTCCAAAATCATGTCAAATTATGATGCTTAATTATTTTTGGACAGCCATTGCTTTTATGGGTTCAAAAGAAAATCCTTTCAATACATGTATATTTTTCGCTAGCATATTCTTATGTATCCCAATGAACATTCTTTCCAAGAAGCCAGCTCGTAGTTGGTTCATTTGGTCCAAGAAAGAGCTAGCATGAAACAAGAGTTCACAAAAGCTTTTTGTTACACTTTATAAAAAAAAAAATACAAAATAAACGTTAAGACCAACAATAAAAATAACCAGTACAAGTAACAAAAGTGCTCAAGTGGGAGAGGAAGTAAACTTGCCCAGATTGAACACACAAAACCTTTAAATATAATCTTAATATATTAAAAAAAAATAAAGGTTAGAGGGAAAATGCTTTGTAGAATTCTCTTCAAGTAAGTTTTTCTTTTTAATGTACTGCTGGAAGGTTCAGTGACCAGACTGACCTCTTCACATCAACCAGCAGCCATTAATATCTGGAACCAACTTTCACCAAAACCATTAGGCGTAATTCTCCACATCTTTACAATGGGAGAATTGTTTCAAAGAATCACTGCTCAAGTCAAACAATAAGAAAAAAACGTTCACATACTCCCAGATATCACAGCAAGCATAAAGAATTATTACATAGTAGTGTGCAGTAGGAATTTTGTATTAGTTATAGCTCCTTCTCTACTGCCTCTTACCCCCCCCCCCAAAAGACTAATAAGAATATTGCTTCATTTGGTTCTCTTAAAAGCCATAACATTATACATAACTCACATCAACTCCTTATGCCAGTAGCTGAAGTTTTAGGTGCTAAGCACTTAATGAAATCCCAACCTTTGGCATCAAGGGTAATTAAGGTTTTGGTGAAAATGTCCAGTTTGAAATACAAATAAATAATGCACTGAAAAAAGAGGTTGAGCATCTAAATAAGAAAATCTTTTCTAGTTTAAAAAAAAAAAAAGCTCATTGATATGAAACACCCAAATCCACTATTTAAAATATTACTACAGATTGTTCTCTCTTGTAAAAAGAAAACATTAACCTTAAATTTGTACTCTCATTTTTATAGTGAAGGGTCATGGTGTTTTTTCCTTCAACTCAGTGTAATTCTTCTTGAGTCTGTAGCCAGACAAAGAAAATATACATTTTCTATAGACATCTCCATGGGTGTTACATTTAGGCTTTGAAGCCAACACAAACCCCTTGTTGATGGCTGTTTCGGTGCTTTCATTGTTGGCAACGGACATTATACTAGAGGAAAATTGAAAAATAGCCCAAACAAAACAGAATTCCAGGTTCTTTCAGATTGAACAGATGGCAGCAACAGATGACCATCTTGTGCCAATGCCATTCAGATAAAGGGGACTCCTGGGTCCAATCTAATTCTTGATTATGGAGGAGCAATATAAGCCACCCCACAAAATCCATATTGGACCCAGTTGTACTAGACCAGTTCTTTGGACTTAAGCCCAAGGGTTTTTCCTGTTTCTACTTTTTAAAATTTAACTTCTGTAGGTTCATTATCACAGCTCCTGATGGACAGCTTCTGTATCGCTCCTAGCCATTGGCATGCTTGTAAATGAATGATGTCTGGTAATAAAGTGCAGTAGAGTTTTGAAAGCCTGTCAGAGATTTACCCAAAATGTAACAGCAGCAGCAGCAATGGCACACATTGCAAACTTCACAAATGCCATGTTAAAATAGTTATTAAAAGAAAACTAACCTCTATTCTATTGTAAGGCTTTCATATTGTTCATTCCATCATAGTACTTATGTAGTGTTAATGTAAAAGACGCTGCCAACCATTTTGTCCTCAAGCATTAAGGGAGCTAAGTACAAAAGGTCCTCCACAAATACTTTTCATTTGATAACAAAGTTAGCAATGAATACAAGACACAAGATTAATTTTTTTTAAAATTTCTCTGAAAGTGCATGCACAAAACCCAATAGTAAATTTTGTGGATACACATCTACAGAAGGCTTTCTTACTAAGTCACTCCAGTTAAGAAGCAGCTGGAAAAAAACAAAAAACAGAAAGGATGTGAGCTTTATATAAATTTTATTATGAAAATGTCTTTGGGGATGATTTATCCAGCAAACCAACAAACCCCTTTTTATTTTTTTTATTGTAAAAATTATCTTGCTATTCTATTTTATGAAGAAATGAAGTCAACTTCACACTTTCCTGCCCATCTACCCACCCCCACTCTTCTGCAGGTACTGTTACTAACTTCCATCTCATAAGCTCTGGCCTCTTGTCACACAAAAAATAACTATATTTTTGTTAAAGTGTAGCAAAAGCAGAATATTTCAATGAATTTTCTTTATAACAACCTCTTTGTCCAGTGCATTAGACTACACAACTACATGGAACCAGCCATAAAACTTCACTGATGCACAAGTCCTTGTTACTGTTAAAAGGTGCAGTACCAAAAACTTGTTTACACTGACTAATTTTTTATAAATACAAGATGCATATATTTTTGTGCCCTTTGATCTTGCAGGCTGTAATTTTATCAACTTCTCCCTTCAAGACAAGTTTGCTGGGTAAGGAATGCAATTATGTTGATTAAATATATTCTACAGTATCACTGCCTTAGTATCCTTGTAAATGAGTTGCACTAAAAATATTGAACCATTAATGTACTCATTTTTGCAAAACTTAAGATCTACTAAATTGAGTCAGTGCAACTGAAAGATTTCTAAATGAGCACTGTATCTTTAATTTACTTGCCTGCAAGATGTACACAGATTATGGTACTCCCAAATTTTAAAAAGCAATTAATGAATACTCTAATACTGCATCCCTTTTACTGCCAGAGATCAGAAATTGCTACATATAAAAAGACACCCGCAGCCCATACATTCTTCAGGACTACTCATATCAGTCTTCTGCTAGATTTGGTGTAGGTGTTTAGGCAAGAAGCATGCACAGCAAAGGTAGCATTAAAGGCATAGGTCAAATAAAGATGTTAACCGGTAAAATTCATTTGCAGATAGTGAACTGTTTCTCTAGAACTTGAGAGTTTAGAAAAAGGTCATCCAAAATGTTCCAAAACAACTGTTCACACAAGAATACATATACAAAAAGAGGGAACTTACACAAGGAGAAAAAGGCAAACATGGCCTGAAAGAGCCACATAAACTACACTATTCATTTGTGAGGTTGCAAAGTTCAGTGATATTCTCAGAGCCACCTCAGCCAAAATCCTCCTTTCATTTGCATTAGTCTGTATAAAGCATGTTCCACAGAATATTGTCCAAACAGAGTGAAAAAATGCTTTTAATTTACTCCCAGCCATTGTCTTTGATCATATGGGCAAGTTCAATGATAAATTTTCCTTCTTTGTATTTCTGACTGCTCTCAAAAGCATGTTCCTAGAAACAAGAAAATAAAAATATTTAAAATACTGAGTTAGAGTTAGGTTTTCACATTATTTCATTACCAATTTTGACATGCAAATAAAAATGAATAGATAATTAACATCTGTAACATCTATTAAGGCTTTCTGGTGATATTTTATTTGTATGGATGTTTTCTCTTTCCTGCTTGAAATATCTAATTTTTAGCACATATGGTGTCCTTTACATAAAATCCACACTAAAATGTTAATATAAAATTGCACGTGCCTATGCATAAAACTATAATTCAACATTTATAGTACATACATATATCTATTTACCTAGATATTACTATGACCTCCATCAGTACAATATCTTGAGCAGCTCTCAAGGTACATTAGACATTTAACATGACTGTCATTTCTATGGAATGCCAGGATTATCATGCTGATACTTTATTTCAGAGCCAAGACAGAGTGAGTGAGAGAGAGTGTGCGCGCGCACACCTGTTTTTACATATTGTCAACTACAGGTCTGCTAAGGCCAATCTTTCCTCAAACTACCCTTGGGATTGCTGGATTCAGACTATGATTTTTGCCATTTTTTTGTATTTTGTTAAGCCACAGCTTAATTGTAGGTGATTTCCTAGAAGCAATTTAAAATTTTGGACAGGTGTTGTTTTTCATTACTTTAAAGAGTGTGGAGTGTGTTTATCAGAATATCTTAGGTTCTTCTGAGTTCCAAACCAGTCTTGCATGGTAAGAGAAGGAATGACAGAAACCAAAGTTGGTATCTGGAAATAAAACCTTCTAATGTAGCTGTTTGGTTTCTTTCATTCCATGACTGGACAAAGAAAAATCGTCCTTTTACAACCTCAGCTCTGGATGTTCATTATTACTATGAGAGGGAACACATGTAGCTGTTTTCCAGAAGATTGTGAAATTCAGCTGAACCGAGTACATCCTACAAGTGGAAATATGTAAAGGTCACCTCAAAGAAGAATTCAACATTTTTACAGTGCGAAAACTGTAGCATGTTAGCAGTCTGGATTACTTTTCAGCCACAAAATTGAGTTAATTATTGTGATTATTTGTAGCATAGAGTACAATATATTCACCATTTATCACTATAATTATCTGGCATTTTAAGAAAACAAAGAAGAAAATAAAGAAATCTGAAAACTTGACATCCAAAGTTTTAATACCAAAATGTGTGTGGCACTTAAATACCAAGGTAATAGGCACTATAGAAAAAAACCCACCCTACTATAATGGGGCCTACAGCTTATACTGGCTTTATTATTCTCAAAATGTGAGACATGGAACCTGCTATAACATTCAAGTAATATAGTTTTGTTTGTATTACGCACACTAGTTATAAACGCAGTATTTTTTTTCTGCTAGATGTGGATATAATGGATTAAGAGTCACTCATTGTCACAATAATGAATGGTGCCTCAGTAGATTAAGGACAACTTCTATGGATTGCTACATATATGAATGTTTGATCAAGAAATAAATTATATACATTACTTACATATTTCCATCCAAGAGTAGTTTTACAGTTTTCACAATAGATATCTGCTACAGCATGTAAACCTGTCAAAAGAACTCTCTCCTCTGCTGGACCACAGCCCACATTTACCCTATAACAAACAACAGAAATAGTAGTATCTTAAACCACAAGACAGATCTTGCTTTTTGTTTGACAACATCCTACTTTCCTCCTGGAGATGAAATCTGAGACCAAGTCTCCAAGATATATATGCCACTATTTTTAGTCAAACATTTGTGAAATTAAGTTTTAGGGTTATATTTAAAGAGTCAAGAGGAAAAAAGTGTAATCATTTTGTTTTTCATTTTCTACCATGAAATGGTGTCATTTGTAGCATGAGTTAACTGTCACCCATATCATCAAGTAACATAAAACAAAGCACAATAAATGGGAAACTATTTAACAGTACTTAAAACAATATATTAATAAAAGTGACAGATGGCTAATAACTTAGGCCTTGCCTATGCTGGGAATTAGCTGCTTTCAAAACAGGGGTAAGGTCCACCAGTGCCAATTACAGCTTTCCTTTTCTACGCTAGGGATTTGTAACAATGCGACTACATTAATGTAGGAAAGGCTTTAGCAATATTTCTATGCTATAGACCATAGGTTAAAATACAATAATCACTGACAGTGAATATTAAAAAACAATGGAATGCCTCTTGCATATCTAGCTATGGAGTACTGCTCCAAAAGGAAACTTTCCCAAGTAAAAACATATGCCTAAAAGACTAGTCAAATAGTCATTCTAGGAAAATCAGGCAACATTTGGTTAAAACTGTTATACTACCCAGATCAGTGGTACTCTTAACTATGCCTGGCATCTCAATTCTACATGAAGCAACTACAGATAAAAGAATAAAGATATCTGTAAAAGGCAGAGTCACATCTTTCAATCTTCACCATAATTACCTCGCCTATAAAAATAAAACAGACACATCTGACTTGCATTCTACTTATGAATTGCTCCGAGCAATTCAGCTAGTTAAAAATAGAGATGCAATCCAATGACAGCATATTACAAAATCAAAATTAGTTCACGATCTATAAAAGCAAGGTAACAAGCATGTATGTAGGACTGCAGTGTTAAGGGGCTACTGCAAACATTGGACCCTCTTGAGATAAGTCTGGCTTCTTGCTTCTGACAAATCTGCAATTTTCAAGGCCAATATTCAAGCATCCTAAAGGTTAACCTGAAAAAATAATGGCTTTGCTTTGGGCTATAGTGATGATGTCCACCAGAGTAAAGTTACAGTAACATAATTTACTTGAATGTCAAACCTTACATGGTTTTCTGGAATAAAACAGTTTAGTGTCACTTGCCTCAATTCAGTTAGAATCAGATGCAGCTGAAAGTTTTATTTCTAATTAAGAGTTAAATGTGACTAATGATAGGATTTCCTAAATAACTGTAAGGAAGGCTCAGACTACGAGTTGCACAATAGTAACGTTCTCCTGAGAAAGGCCAGTTATTCCAGTCACACTTATCAACAGGGATTGCCAGTATAAGGCCATAGTCCATTAAGAAAAGAAATTGAAAGAGCAGATGAAAGTGACACTCTTACTAATGTTGAGTATTTTGCCCATTTGAGGAACATACCAAAAGATGATACTTCATAGAAAGTATGTAATTGTAATCATACTTACACAGAATTAAAGAGGTAGGCTCTTCCCTGGCTTCCCTGAAAAGACTGTAAGAAAGAGAAAAATATAACTTTTAAAATGAAACAGTTTCAGAAGTGATGCATCATAAAATAATATAGTGTTGCCTTTAAAGACATTAAGGTTTATACAGAAATTACTTTTATTGCACAACAACTTTTAACCACATCTGTATGTAGTATGAAAATAATGAAATATTTTGTACCAGCAAAGAACAAGGAAACAAATAAAAAAGCTTTACCGTAAAGGCCTCAGTTTGAAAAACACAATTTTTTCTCCAAACTTCACATTTTCCATCTTACATTTTTTTAAAATTGAAAGGGTTGCATAATGTATTGGCTAGAAATCCCCTTAAATGTCCACAAAATGTATTTAACCAAGTTCCATGGAGTGGGCCAAATTACAATTTTTGTTAGGGTCCATAGACTGGCCTATGTTAGGGCCATATGCTACACTTGACCCAAAGGAAATGTCTCACTGATGTCATCGTGAGTTTCCCATCAAAAGTGCAGAATATGACCCCTTAACCAGAAGGTAGAAAAGTCTAGCAGAAGCAGGTTTCCTTCCCCAACCATTCCTGGGTAGGGACTGTCAGAGGCTGAGAAATTTATCAGGCTAATCTCCATGTTATTCCCCAAGCATGCCTGTCACAGAAGAAATTCCTTCATAAAAACTATGTTAAGATGTTGTTAAGATTGCATGGTTAAGCCCTCAAAAGTCTAAAATTATCAGAATTAAGATGGCACGCACAACCCTTAACTTTGTCCCCATGTGTGTATGCATTACAATTCAGTCTTTTGTTATGCAGTTACATGCCATTTCTCAATCATCATCATGTGATTTTGCAGTCTTTTCTACAGCCTTTTAAAGTACCTTTTACACGATGGGCAGTGAACAAGGTGCATCACACACACCCACACACACACACCCCCACGCTTCATTGCTTCCCTTTGATATATAAAGTAATGGACTACACTGTACATTTGTATATCTGTTTGTAGGGAAAAACGTATGCAACACTATTTGAGAAACAGTATAAAATCCTACAAAGACTGTAGACACACTAAGAGGCATGCAAACTTAACAGGTTTTTGGATGTAATATATATTAGAATTACCTTTATGGTCAGGTCACCTACTACTGAAATGCAGCCACATTGGTCAAAGAATGAGACAGAGTTTAACAGCTACAGCAACGTTACTGCTCTGTTTAGATAAGGAACTGAAGAATATGATACTGAAGTGAAAGTATAGAGGGAATTTAGAATTGAGAATGTAATAATCCAGGTTGGATGTTATTATCCCCAATGTCCTGACCAAATTTCCTTTTCTTGGGAAAAAGGACAAAAATGACTACCGTACTCAGGATCTTGATTTTAAATCTCATAAAAAACAGTACTTCCAAAAGTACAGTGCACACATCCCTCTTACACTATTGTGGAACATCTATTCAGCACTCATTCTGTATCACCAGCACAGCCTTCTGGGTACTCTGTGTTTTCTTGGGGTCTAGCCAAAAAACAACCAACTCATCTCACCACTTTCTATTTCAAATGCAGGAAATAATTCTTTTGACTTTGCTCATATAAACCCATAGCACATCATACATACCAAATCCACCCCCACTCACTAACTTCAACAAAATTCCATATATAATTCCTATCCCTATCCCTCCAAGGGGGAGAAGAGAAAAAGAAGGAAAGAACCACAGGACAGATGCTATTCAGATCACTTACTGCACTTTGGGATAGTGCTCAGATACTACGGCGCTAATGCACTATAAAAACTTGAATAGAATAGATCCAACACTATGTAGTTCACAAGATTACAGCCCAAGATGGTATGACTACAATCATCATTTCCGCCACCCCCCCAACAACAACAAAAAAAGCATTCTGATGAAAGGTTTTACCTGAAAACTTGAGTACTTTTTATTATTCCTTGAAAACTGTTTTATGGCAACCCATCATTCAGTGTACAATGAAGTATTCAAAATGCTCAGATGGAAATGCATTTTTCCACTTTTTAAAACTGCTAAATCAATTACGTTATCAGGTTTTATGGGCCATCTTGAGAAATATGGATAGGGATAAATATTGTAATAGTAGAGATTTCATTAGTTATTGAAACAAGTTGGATATTTTTGTTAAATTATCCTCATTTTCCCTTACATATATTACTTCAAAAGAAAATGAATCATAATCATGCAGAAAAGGCAGTGCAATTTGTTTGCAGATTGAGGGATTTTTAAGAATACTCAGCACTGACTTAACTTTGCTCTGACTGAATCAATGGTAAAACTCCCACTGAACTCAGTGAGAGCAGAATTAGGTCAGAGTGCATTTGAAAAATCCCACTGTAAATATTTTCTTTGAAAGACTATGTTCATGTAGATTATACATAACACCATTGAAAGGATTTCCTGTTACACAGGATCTTTTCACAGAAATTTGCAGTACAGATTATTTACTTTTTATAATCTGAAACCATTTGAATTATAGGTATCACAGACAAGTCTCCCAGCCCCTCCCCCAACCCTAATAACTCATGGCATTTCCTGTATCATTAAGGCTTAAGACAGAGCGTTTGTCATGAAAGTTCTAAATTATGTGCAGTAACGTTGAGACTTTTTCCATACAAATTGTTATGCACTCGATCTAAAGTTGACACCTCTATATACTGTGAAAGAGCAGAAGCCATTGACTAAGTCAACGTAGTATATGTATGTTCTTACACACAGTCTGAAGATGACACAAAGCACTGATACTAGTATCAGCTTTGAAATAATCTTGCCTCATACATCCTATTAAAATACAGTTAGCAAACTAGGATGTCAGTCAAAGGAAAAGGTAAATGTGAATTATACCATTTTGACCAGGAACGGCCAGTGATTTGGGATGCAATTGTGGCCACCTAGCAATTGAAAGGAGAAATCTGCCACTTTGGAACACTATGGACAGTAGGCCTGTTTATACCTGCTCCCATGGTTGCAGGGACAGATTACAGAGCACATTAGAGAGGCAAGGAAGAGAAGCCATGTCAGAAAACAATCCATACTGAAGTAGATGTAAAACTAATCACAAAATACTGAAAGGAAATTAGATTTTAAAAATACTGTTTTTTAATATAAGGTGACTTTGGTAACAAAGGTTTGCTTACAAAACAAAAATCCTCCTATCTTTAGCAACTTTTTGCCATTTTTTTAGATTTATACTATCAAAAGGAGCACCAAAGCAACTCATTTTAAAAACATACAACTACATACAAGGAATAAAAATGCTCATTTTATCCCAGACCACGAATACCAAAGATATGGAAAGAAAGATGAGCTCTCCAACAACAAAAAACATCTGAATACCCTGCCACTAACCAGCATCACAAATCTCACCACTCCTCATGACAGAGAGGAGAGAGGCTGGGCCTTAGAGCATACAGTGAAGGTTAGCAAACTCAAGCCATTACCATGGAGAGGAGTGTTCCAAAAAGGTCTGGGGGCCTAACAGAGAGCTCTCCCTCTTTTGTACTAATTGGACTCCAACTTACTAGTTACCTCTGCTGACCACACCTACAGCAATATAGAAACAGAGAAGGGTTGTCTTTTTGTAATGGGGCATGATGATCCCAGGGCTTTTTAAGTTAAAACCAATACCTTACAACCCAGAAACAAAAAGTACGTAGTGAAGATAAAAGAGTATAACGTATTCACAAAAGGAAACAATACTTAAGAAATGGTTGCCAAATACTGTACCAGCCCTATTTAAAGTGCACTGCAGTACTCCAGTCCTAAAGTGACAAAAAGCATGGCCAATAGTGGCAAGATCCACATCCAAAAGAAACACTTATGAGCCCAGCTGTAAGTAGATTTAAAGAAATAACTACCTGGCTATTGCTGCTGTTTGATCTTCTAGTAGCAGCTGCAAGTTTAACCCCAAGTCAACCCACAGCAGTCACAAAGCCTCAGTCTGAGGAGGAAGACTATTATTAAATCACACCATGCAAAATAGTATTTTTTAAATTACCATGAAAGCATTTAAGAGCTAAGTACATTTTTAAAAAAATCTCATATTAAAAAGGGAAAGCATTGCATGCATTTTCCCCCATTTTAAAAATTGCAGTTGTGCTTACAATTTTGTGATTTAGAATTGTGTGGAAAGTTCAATAAGAAATGCACAATGGATAATAATTCATTAAAAGGGTATTTTTTGTCTCTGAAAATTAGTTATTTTTGCTGCTTGCCCATAGTTGCCACTATGCTTTGACAAACATAAGTACCACCTCAAGACATTGGAATGATTTTTAGCCGTATTGATGCAGCACTGGTACTAAGATGCTCTACCTCTGTACTTAGCTTCACAGTGAAATGGACTAGAACAGGTTGTGTGATTTGAGTAATTTTGACTACACCTCCTCCCATTCCTGGCTGTCTCTTCAGCATTCATGCATGTTTTAATATCCCTATCCTTCAAAAATGACCCTTGACTTCAGTAAGAACAGTCCCATCTCCGATCAGTAAGTTTCTTGAATCCTGTATACAACCGTTGCTTCTACTTCTCCACTGGATTCTCTTTCCACTTAGCTTTCATTCTTTATGCTTCATCAAAACTGTCCTCACCAAGGCCTCCAATGACTCATCATAGACACATTTCAGGGCCTTTTCTCTAACCTCCTCGATCTTTTCCCCTTCTTTAACAGATTGTCTCATTCCCTCATCAACTCTGACCCTCCCTGGTTCTTTTCTTCCCTCCAACAAACCCTTCATTGTCTTTCAGTGGTCCCTCCTCCTTCCATCTCCATCAGTGTTTCTCAAGACTCTATCTTTGGTCTCTCTTTTCCTTGTAACCTAATAGCAGAACTTCTATCACCATTTTAGTCTGTTTCTAAAAATCTACCTCTTAATTATCACCTACTGTATTTCTGACACAGGATGCTGTATTGCTGTGTCACAGCTTAAGCTCGATATGGTGAAAACTAAGCTCTGCATCTTTCCTCTCAAAAACTTTATTCTTCCTCTCTTCACGCTGCTCCCTGTACCTTGCACTCATTCCTGTACCAGTCATCCCACAGGTCATTCAAATCTCTCTTTAAAAAACTCATTTCTTTTGTGAAGCCCACAAACATTAATCCAGGATGGCAAAACATAAGTGGGTTTCTAGCTAGCCCCATCTTCCAGATCTTCTAGTACATTTGTACTGGATATGTCTAGGCTATATTTCTCAGGGCATGACCATGTCCCCCTTCCTCCTAGATATGAGGGTAAGGCACAACTGACAGCAGCAGGGTGGATGGCAGCAGAGCCATACTGACCAGGCTGAGGGCAGGCATCCCCAGAGATGCTCCCCAAAGTTTAATGAGTGTTCTGGTGTTGGGACCCTATTACCACAGAGATCCTTAGATTCTTTAGTTTGAAGTAGCCTCTACTCTCCCTTATCCAAAAACCCTTTGTGTGGTAGTGGTAACTCAGAAGTTCTCGCCACTTTTCTACAGCAGGAGAGGATCTAGGATTTCTACAGGAGGAAAGGATCTAGGCACAATCTCCAAATGTGGGTTTCATAAATTCTGCTAATTTATCCTATATACTCAATCATGTGTCAGTCATTTTAAGGCTAAATTTCATAAGACTTTAGCAAGAAAGGTACAACTTAAGTAGATAAGTATTACTGCATCAAAGTCAAATAAATAGACTAACACTTGTATTTAAAGAATCCATTTATTGATAATCTCTAGCATTTACATAGTGCATTACAGCTTCAAAACAGCATGCAAACATTATGTAATTAAGCCTCACAATACCATGTTTGACAGGTAAGACATTATTATATGGGTGAGGAAAGAAATGTCATTACTTACCCAAGCCACACAAAAAGACAATGGCAAAGCTGGGATTGGAACACATCAATTACTAACTTCTAGTTCCATGGCAAATTAACTAAACTATATCATCTTTTCCATGAACAGATTTTGCTGAAATTATTTTAAAAAATAACTAAGCTAGATTTAAACTGAAGGGGTGAAACAAGCAATTTCATATAAACATTGTTCAGGAAATTTTACCTATTCAGGAACTCACTCTTAAAGTTCCTGCTCTTCTCTTTCCTCCTTATAGCAGAGAAGTTCAGACAACTGAGATAAGCAGTTGCCAACCTCTTCATCCTATGATAGCAGTCTTTCTGACATCACCCTCAACCTGACTGCAATTAGGCCTTTTCCCCAGATGATGTAGCAGCTTTCTTGAGATCAAGACATGGCAACATTATGAACTACCTATGTGGCAAGTACTGTACCACAGACATAACTTGTAGATTGTTACTTGATTCTTAATGTTTGACTAGTTTTTAATAACCAGAGAATGGGAGTTGCAAGGTCCCTTAAAACAGTACTATCTTACAATTGATTTCCCAAAAGTAACAGCCTCAAACTACCATATATTTAAGAAATATTGTGCTGCAAAACTGTAAGCCCCATCAAAGTGCTTGGATATATTTTGAAAGCAGAGTTCCAGAAAATGAAGTTTACTTACCTACAACTGGAGTTCATTGAAAAGGACTCTGCATATTCCCACTCATTGGATGTGCCAGCACATGCAGCTCTGACAGTGAAATTTTCTCACAGCAATGGCTATGGGAGCACTCCTGCCCCTCCCTACTCTGCCGTCTCCCTGAAAATTGTGATGGCAAGGTTATAAAAGGGGTATCTGGCACTCCTGGTTGCTTTTGTTCCTTCCACTCTTTTCTCAGGCATAGGATTTCATTAGGACTGTGAGGAAGAAGGGAAGACTGGGTTGGGAGCATGAATGTGCAGAGTCCATCTTGAAAAATTCTGATTACAGGTAAGTACCCTTAATTCCTTCTCTCTTTTGTTTACTGCCACTCGTGGGATAGTTTGAGAAGCAGTACCTTATGTAAAGAAGGTAGAGCTCAGAGTCCTGACTGAGTAAGGTTTGAATTATTGCTCTAGCAAACTGAGGGCCTGATTTGGACACTAGGTCTAGGGAGTAATGTTTTGTAAATGTACATATAGAGCTCCAAGTAGCAGCTCTACAGACTTCTAAAATAGGAAAATATCTAAAGTAGGCCTGTCAAGCGATCAAAAAATTAATTATGCTGTTAAACAATAATAGAATACCATTTATTTAAATATTTTTGGATGTTTTCTACATTTTCAAATGTAGTGATTTCAATAACAGAATACAAAGTGTACAGTGCTCACTTTATATTTATTTTTGATTACAAATATTTGAACTGTAAAAATAGAAATAGTATTTTTCAGTTCACCAATACAAGTACTATAGTGCAATCTCTTTATCATGAAAGTTGAACTTACAAACGTAGAATTATGCACAAATATAACTGAATTCAAAAATAAAACAATGTAAAACTTTAGATCCTACAAGTCCACTCAGCGCTACTTCTCGTTCAGCCAATCACTCAGACAAACAAGTTTGTTTGCATTTACAGGAGATAATGCTTCCCGCTTCTTGTTTACAATGTTACTTGAAAGTGAGAACAGGTGTTCGCATGGCACTGTTGTAGCTGGTGTCGCAAGATACTTAAGTGCCAGATGCGCTAAATATTCATTTGTCCCTTCATGCTTCAACCACCATTCCAGAGGACATGCGTCCATGCTGATGACAGCTTTTGCTCAATAACAATCCAAAGCAGTGTGGACTGATGCATGTTCATTTTCATCATCTGGGTCAGATGCCACCAGCAGAAAGTTGATTTTCTTTTTTGGTGGTTTGGGTTCTGCAGTTTCCGCACTGGAGTGTTGCTCTTTTAAGGCTTCTGAAAGCATGCTCCACACCTCGTCCCTCTCAGATTTTGGAAGGCACTTCAGATTCTAAAACCTGGGATTGAGTGATGTAGCTATCTTTAGAAATCGCACATTGGTACCTTCTTTGCGTTTTGTCAAATCTGCAGTGAAAGTATTCTTAAAACGAACAACATGTGCTGGGTCATCATCTCAGACTGCTGTAACATGAAACATATGGCAGATTGCGGGTAAAACAGAGCAGGAGACATACAATTCTCTCCCAAGGAGTTCAATCACAAAATTTAATTAATCATCAGCATGGAAGCATGTCTTCTGGAATGGTGGCCAAAGCATGAAGGGGCATACAAATGTTTAGCATATCTGGCACGCAAATACCTTGCAATGCTGGCTACAAAAGTGCCATGCAAATGCTTGTTCTCACTTTCAGGTGACACTGTAAATAAGAAGCAGGAAGCATTATCTCCCGTAAATGTAAACATACTTGTTTGTGTTAGCAATTGGCTGAACAAGAAATAGGACTGAGTGGACTTGTAGGCTCTAAAGTTTTCCATTTTGTTTGAGTGCAGCTATGTAACCAAAAAATAAATAAAAATCTACATTTGTAAATTGCACTTTCACAATAAAGAGATTGCACTACAGTACTTGTATGAGGTGAACTGAAAAAATACTATTTCTTTTGTTTATCATTTTTATGGTGCAAATATTTGTAATAAAAAATATAAAATGAGCACAGTACTCTTCATATTCTGTGTTGTAACTGAAATCAATATATTTGAAAATGTAGAAAAACATCCAAAAATATTTAATACATTTCAATTGTTTAACTGTGCAACTACAACGGCGATGAATCATGATTTTTTTTTGAGTTAATCGCGTGAATTAACTGTGATTAATTGACAGCCCAAGTCTAAAGACATGTTGTGGAGTTGCCATTGATTTAACAGAGCATGACTTAACCCCTACAAGTTGTGGAATAAATGCTACTTTATAGCTTTCCTCTATGGCAGTGGTTCTCAAAGCCGGTCGCCACTTGTTCAGGGGAAGTCCCATGGCAGGCCGGGCCTGTTTGTTTACCTGCCGCGTCCACAGGTTTGGCCAATCGCGGCTCCCACTGGCCGCGGTTCACCGCTCCAGGCCAATAGGGGCTGTGGGAACGGCGCCCAGCACGTTCCTCGGCCCGCGCCCCTTTCTGCAGTCCCCATTGGCCTAGAGCAGTGAATTGCGGCCAGTGGGAGCCGTGATCAGCTGAACCTGAGGAAGCGGCAGGTAAACAAACTGGCTTACCCCGCCAGGGGGCTTTCCCTGCACAAGCGGTGGACCAGCTTTGAGAACCTCTGCTCTATGGACCGTGTAACTCATCTAGAGAGCGTCTGTGCAGTGACTGTGTGTCCCTTATGGTTGTCTGAATATGAAATAAAGAGATTAGGAGACTTGCAGCGTTCCTTGGTTCTGTTAGGATAGTGAGTGAGCCAAATCTCCTTTAACATTCATTTAAAGTATGCAGCTTTGACTCACCCATAAGAGCATGAGGTCTTGGGGAAAAATACTGGCAGATTAATAGTTTGACTAAGATTAAATCAGATACCATCTTGGGGAGGAATCTAGGATTAGGATGAAGCAGTACTTTATATTTGTGAAAGACATTGAATGAAGCATGAGCAATGAAGCATGTAATTCAGTCATTCATCTACTATGATGGCTATGATGAAAGCACTTTTAATAGACACGTAAAACAAAGAATACTCTCAAAGAGATTTCATTAACTACATAAAGGACTAAATTGAGATCTTGTGATGGTACTGGACCCTTTATCAATGAATACATATTGACAAGTCCTTTAATAAATTTCTTTACTGTATCATGCACAAAGACTTGACTTATCTACCAATGCAGTGTGCAGCAATAGCTGCTAGGTAGATTTTTCAAAGAGGAAATAGACATTTCTAATAGCTTTAACTGAAGTAAGTATTAAAGAATAGATTGAACTGGTACAAATGGTGGATCTATAAACATATCATTTGCCCACTTTACAAGGCCTACTCCATTTGAGATCATAGCATTTTCGAGTTGACTGGTACAATTAATCAGTATTTGCTGCACTTCTAATAGGCAAGATTTCTCAAAATTACATCCAGATACCCCCACACAGTGAAGAGCTTGTCTATCACTGATTTCTTTAATGACCATTCATTCAGTTCTATTATATCCCTGCTATCAGGATGCTGGGTATGGGGCATGGGTAAAGGCTGGGATCTGAGTTGCAGGGGACTCAATGTAGTCTGAGTTCAGTCTAGATGGTCAAGACCAGAAGCAGCAGCCTATACTAGTGTCATGCAAGAGGATCAGGTCAGAGTGAAGGTCAATGAGCTGCATCAGAGTGGAGCCAAATTAATCAACCAAGGTAGGGTTAGTGGAAAAGAGACCAGGAGAGGTGTCAGGAGGAGAGTGGGGTCTAGGAAAACATGAACTGGGATCAGGAGCAAGGCAAGGTATCAGGAACAGGGCAGCAGGGTCCGTCTTCAGCAGCAAGCTGGGGATCTGCCTAACTGTACAGACAGCCTCCAGGTGATTTCCCTAGGCTTTAAATACAGTAGAATCTCAGAGTTACGGACACCTTGGGAATGAAGGTTGTTCATCACTCTAAGCAAGTCATTATGAGATACTCCTCAGGGTAGACTGCTCAGAGTGGGGCTCACAGCTGTGCCTGCAAACCTTAGCATCTTCCCCTTCTACCTGATTGTGGCTGCCCAGCAAATGGGGATGGGGACAGGCAGCCGGTTCTAGCCCCCTGGCTGCAAGGGTGATGAGTGAGGCACTCTGGGGCACTGCAGCGTCAGTGGTCGCACAGTGCAGGCTATAGCCCTTTAAAAATGAGCCACTCCTCGAGAGCGCAATATACAGGCAGGAGCTCAAGCTCTGGCTCCAGCAGATCACGCTCCAGGCCAGGTTCCAATAGCAGCTCCCACCCCAGAACTGGCAGCTTCCTTGCAGCATCAACAGCTGGGCTGGGGAAGTTTCTTTCCCGGACTCGGACTGAGCTTGTAAGCTTATCCCCTTCCCAGTGCAGGAAAGCGGCACAGACCCAGTGCTGCTCCTGCTCAGGCGCTCAATGCTGTGCCTGTGAACCTCAGCATCATCACCTCCTACCTGTAAGTGGCTGCCCCACGAGTGGCAAGTAGAGGGTGGGGGTGAGGACAGGCAGCTCAGATGTGCCTACCTTTAAGATGCAATACATATACAGTACAGTACTTGCTGGTTTTGGGTGGTTTTTTTTTTTCGTCTTTGCTGCTGCCTGATTGCCATGTGTCCAGTTGACCAGTCAGTCTGTAATTCTGGTGTTCGCATCTTAGAGGTTCTACTGTAGCATGAATGGGTTAAAAAACATTCATAAATGATCTGGAAAAAGGGGTAAAACAGTAAGGGGGCAAAATCTGCATATGATACAAAACTACATGGCAACAGTCAAAAAAGCAAACAGAATGTTGGGAATCATTAAGAAAGAGGTAGATAATAAGACAGAAAACGTCATATTGCATCTATATAAATCCCTGGTATGCCCACATCTTGAATAATACGTGCAGATGTGATTGCCCCATCTCAGAAGAGATATACTGGAATTGGAAAAGGTTCAGAAAAGGGCAACAAAAATGATTAGGGGTATAGAACAGCTGCCATACGAGGAGAGATTAATAAGACTGGGACTTTTCAGCTTGGAAAAGAGATGACTAAGGGGGGATATGATAGATGACTGGTATGGAGAAAGTAAATAAGGAAGTGTTATTTATGCCTTCTCATAACACACGATCTAGGGGGTCACCAAATGAAACGAATAGGCAGCAGGTTTAAAATCAAACAATAGGATGTATTTTTTCACACAACACACAGTCAACCTGTGGAACTTCTTGCCAAGACTATAAGACGGTTCAAAAAAGAACTAGGTAAGTTCATGGACGATAGGTCCATCAATGGCTATTAGCCAGGATGGGCAGGGATGGTGTCCCTAGCCTCTGTTTGCCAGAAGCTGGGAGTGGATGACAGGGGACAGATCACTTGATGATTATCTGTTCTCTTCATTCCCTCTGGGGCACCTGATATTGGCCACTGTTGGAAGACAGGATACAGGGCTAGATGGACCTTTGTTTTGACCCAGTATGGCTGTTCTTATGTAATCAGAGAATGCAGTAGGGACCAGTTCATCATGATCTCCATGGGTAGGACACCCAGCATGCTTGAGCACACAAGGGGCACAGACCATTGTTTACCACTTCACCGGGGCTGTCAAGTGGCAATGCGGACCCAGGCTCCAGACCTATGGATCCTCACACTTGCTCAGCTGGTCCACCAGGCTGTTGTCTCAGGCACAGCTAGGAAGGGTCAATCTCTCCCTGTTTGTTCATGTAACATATTGCCATTATATTGTCTATGAAGATGTGCACTGCCTTATTTTGGATCTGAGGTAGAAAAGATTTGAGGGCACAATAGATTGCTTTCAACTCAAAGATATTTATATGCAGTAACTTTTCTTGAGAATTCCAATGGCTGGCTACAGCTGTTAATTTGTTGAAATGTGCAGCTATCTCTGGTTGAAAGCACCTGAGGCAATTTTCTAACGGGGATGGCGGGTTTAAAGCTACCCCTCTTAGACTGTTGCAACACCAAGTCTACCATGTCATGTCAAGAACAGAAATATCTTTTATGGGATGGTCAATGACGTATATATGTTGTCTGCGTTTGGTCTGTAATTTAATGCTGCGTTTGATCTGTAATTTAACGTTGAAGACTTCTCATCCTGAGCTGAGAGTAAGAAGTTATCACAAGTGATTGAAGCCATAAGGCCCATGAGAACTGTAAAAAAATAAAAAAAATAAAAATATATTTTTTCGGAGTAGGATTCTGGTAATGCACTGCTATAATGCATTGAAGCTTCAGAAATCGGTCTTCTGGCAGAAAGGCTCTGCCTACCCTAGAACTGATCCTAGAAAGTGAATCCTTTGAGTAGGCAGCAGAATTTTTTTTTTAAATAAGCTATTAACATCTTGAGGAGGGAACAGGTATAAGCTATGTGCTTGGAAAGGCCTTCTTCTGATTAGGCTTTGATCAGCCAGTTGTCTAAATAAGCATAAACAGATATACCCTGGCATCTTAAATGAGCTGCTACTATGGATAGGAACTTTGTAAATACCCAGCGAGCAGCAAAAATGTCAAAAGGAAATGCCTTTGTACTGGAAACGGTCTTGTTCAATCAGAAAATGAAGGTGCTTGTGGTGCCTGGGTCTGAAGGAGATATGGAAGTATGCATCTTTCAGCTCACAAGCTGAAAACAATCTTGGGTAGTTAGCGAAAGTATAATGGATACTAGTGTCAACATTCAGAATTGGTACTTTCTGATAAAGAAAATGTGCTTCTATAGATCTAATATGGGATAAAGCCCTCCAAATATTTTCTGATATGGAAGAATGAATTTTGACCTCTGAATTCCCTTGGCACTTTCTCTATGCCTCCTGCTTCCAAAAGGGAGTGAACCTCCAATCTTAAAAAGGTCTTGGGAGAGGGGAAGGAGGAGGGAACTGAATTGAATGACATATCCATCTTTTATTAGCACCAGAATCTATTTGTCTGATGTAGTTCAGAAACGCCAAGTGTTGACAAAGTGGGAAAGGTGGAGACGAGGGTTAGCTAAAGCTCCCCAACCTCACATAAAACTTGAGGGTTGAGATTCAATCCTGAAGACTAAGCTGAAAGTTCCTTCCCTTTCATTCTGGGTTTAAAATACTTTCTCCTCTTCTGTGGCTGTGAAGAAGGTGGTTACTGTTGTTGAAACTCATGCCTTTGGGAGAAGTGAGACAAGGAATCATAAGGATCTATTACGATATCTGAAGACAGATCCTGAGGTCCTTCTTCTTGCGGGTTGGGAGTCAGCTAATGATCTTGCATCTTTAGTTTTCCATCTGTTTTATTACTAAACAAGCCATCACCATTAGAAGGGTGATGGACAAGAGGCGCACCTCTTGAAATCAGGTCTTTTAGCTATCATATCCTACCATGGATCTGGGGAGCGGAACCAAAGATATGAACTAAAATATTAAACTTTTAGAAACAAACAAGAAATAGACTAACTAACCTTAACACCAGAACTAACACCTAAGAATATTAAGCTATGGCAATGGCTCTCTCTTAGAGAGAAGATCTAGATCTGATGGATCTAGTCCAGTTTATAGCCATCTGCTGCTGCTGGAATGAACTGAGGCAGCTGGGGTACCAAGCCTTCTTTTATAGCCTCACACTAAGAATATTCAGGACCTGAGAGGTAAAGTGTGGGAGGGGCACACAATACTCCAACAACCATCGCTACGAGACGGCTCCATCATCAGAGCTGCACCTCCCAGCACATCCCAGGAGTGGGAATATGCAGAGGACACTCAAAGAGCAACTTATTTTAGCACTGAAACTGCAGATAAATTACAACTTTAGCAATTAGTGTGTTTGCTCACAGGTAGTAATTTCATTATGCATAACACCATTAATTTTATTCTCTATTGTGTTATCTTTTTTCATGTTTCTATTTCAAATATACAACAATTTTACAGACTGGGAAGCTGAGATGGAGGGAACTGAAGTAACTTGCCCATGGAGAGAGAAATGACACTTCAGTGGCAGAACTAAATCTATACCTGTAAATGACTAATCAGTATATAAACCTCACTCTATGGAGGATACTGTATCAGTGCACTGTAAACATATAGTCCGTAATGCTTGTTCAGCACTTTCAAGATGTTAAGTACCATACATATGCTATTCTAAACAACTACAGTATTTCCTGTTCAGAATGGTCATGTTGGCATGTTCAGCTTCTGATTTATTCAGAAAAGATGGATTATAAGTGGCAGGAATAGATGGGAGCAGAGATTCATGGTAAAGTGTGCCATCAATTATGAGATAGTACTCAAAATCCTGCCAAAGAAGTCAGCTATTTTACTTTGCAGCTGGGAAACTGTTTTTATTTAAACATTACTGAAGGTTACTGTGTAAACGTATTGCAACACTGCTTTCTGATGGTCCTAGACAAGGACAACCAAATTTATAGTTGGAGTACTTCCAAAGGAGATTGTGGAATACCCGTTATTGTAGATTTTTAAGAGCAGGTTAGATAAACATCTATCCTGGATGGTCCAGGTGTACTTGGTTCTGCCTTAGTGCAGGGGGATGACCTCTTAAGGTCCCTTCCAGGCCTTCATTTCTATGATTCTATACTGCCAAAGCTTTTTCATGTTTTGTAGAAAGTCAACAAGAGCACACTTCCACACACAGTAACTCCATTCAGTTCCCTCTCTCTTCCTGTTTCATAGTATTTGGAAGGCCTAAGATATGTCCATTAAAAATAAATGTTCAATCAATAGTAAGATTTTTAAAATATATTTAGCAAGCCTACTACAGTCTAATATAACTGCTTGTTGTAGCCATGTCATACAACTGGTAAGTACTGCACTACATAGTCAGTACGTTATAAAGCAGTTCTAAATGTTTTCACTCTTTAAGAAGGGTAGGTACATACCTTCAACTGAAGCTCTTTGAATGCAGAATTAGGTATGAGATGCACTCCTAAGTCACATAACCTCTGTTGTAGCATCAGGTTAACTATTTTTGCCCAGGAGAAAAGGAAATTGCAGTTAAGCAAACAATTTTATGTACACCCCTCAAGGCAGGCCAAGTGGCTTTATCCTGATGCAAAAAGCATATCAAGCTAGTTATTGCTCCACAGACAACACACACTAGACTAGGTCATGTGACTAGAGAGTTTGGCTGCACAGAAAATGACTTTAGGGGAATGACAGATGCCGACCAGGTCCTACCAAGGACTACTGCAGGCATTATGAACAATTCTGAAGTTTGACAGAGGAAGTCATTAAACATAGTGGCACTATCTGATAACAGTGTACTGTTAGTTATTCATACGTACATGTTCCTCAATTGTTATGCAGAATTGTAAAGAACAGGCAGATAAGAAATGCAAAATTTTAATCTGTCACATTATTTTAGGTGGTGATCCACTAAACTAGGCAGAGTCAATGTTCTGATACAACACAATCCAGAGAAAAAGCATGTGTTGCAAGAAATGAAACTTGATAATTCAGTGGGTGGTACTCTTCCCTTTGAGTCAGCACTGGACCAATAACTGACTGATCCTGGAAGCAGTATCTTCTGGGTAAGCTGTAAAACAGAGGTCTTTATCACTTTTGGATATTAAAGATTCCTTGGCACTTCACAGAAGTAGTGAAAGCTACTCAGAGGATTAAAAGTATTAAAAGTCTATAAATCAAGTTGTTTGAGTTATGAGGGGAAAGGAAAATGCGTCATACTGGTTAATTTATTCTCTTATAAAGATTAGTTGCTAGTACTCTCTAGATATAACTCTTTCTTCATACTATATCGAGGCAAGTGGAGATAGCTCTGTTCTAGCTGCTTTTCAGGGCAGATTCACCACAGGACTTCATATCAAATGGATATACTCCAAAGATTAATGATTGCTTAATAGAACAGTAGATGGAATTACACTGAGAACTAAAAAAGTCTAATGAAAAGCTGATTTTGCAAAAATGAATTTTAGAAGAGGTCCACCCTTAAAAACTATCAGTGTACACAGGGTTGGCAGACAGTATTTCTAGAAATAGGCAAATTGATAGGCAAGACAAAATTATCTTCTTAAGCTAAAACATGTTGGCGTCTTCAGAATTAGCTATGACAACTCTCTCTCGAACCTTCAAAAAAAAAAAAAATTCTTGAAGAAATAAACCAAAGATTGATTTGGGGATTTAAAGTCATGCCTCTGACAAACAGCGGTCTCCCTTTCCCCCCAAAAAAGTGCATCCGGGGAGAAAACTCCAGTTTAGAACGTTCTGAATGAGCCCTTTATGGATTTTTTCAGTAGGTGCAAAAGGTCTTTTCAGCCCACAAGGTGACCAATTATCTTTTAGAATATTTCTTATACCATAAAGGAGGGGGACAGATAAAACTTCCTGGCTTGGAACATTCTAAAATGTCACATTTACTTTGTAATAGTAGAATTGGGAAAATTCTCCTCCCACCCCCACCAGCCAAAATGCAAAGGATGAAGAAAGCAGCCTTTTAAAATAACTTGGGATAAAACTGTTTTCCTGATATCCAGTTTATGCCAAGACTTCTCCTTCTCATGAACCATAGTAAGGTAGAAGTACTAATTCCTTGGAAGAACTGAATTCTGTATTCACATTGGGATAAAATCCAGGGGCTCTATTTTCCCAACACAAGATGCAAGTAACTTCCACTGAAGTAAATTAAATGTGTACTGATTCCTGGAAATGTACATATCACTGTCTTGTCGTCGTGTCTTATGCAACAATGATGTTCAACCAACTGCAAGAGCAAAGCATACCTGAGCAAAAAGAGAATCATAAAGGGCAGTTTGGATAGTCAGATGATAAAGTAAAACTGAGCTGATCAGCTCAAACTGATACAATTAGGAGGATTAAAAACAAAAATTAAGCTTCCAAGCAGAGTCCTCAAAAAAGCTTTTGAAGGCTTTTATACTTAGTCTTTCAGCAATGCTTCACATGGGGATCTTTGCTTAACTTTGCTGGTCTTGAACAGAAAAGGAAAACATTCAACCCATAGCAGAACAGTATTGAGGCCCCATTTGAATCATGTAAAATTATCAGCCTGATAACTGATCTGTCAGCAATCAGGCTTGTCTTTATGGCAGAAAAACAAAATCTCCAAATCTTAGTATAGTCTGGCATTGTAGATGATTTTCTAGAAACAAAGATTCTAGATTTTCTATTATGTAATCAGAATAATCTTGCTTTTCCCCGCCCCCACTGTCTCTCTTTCAACAACCATGCAATCATTTTGAGAAAGATTAGCTTCTGATGAAGTACTAGGTCTTCCATGAGTAGATTTCATCTGTCAGTCATCCTGAACAGCTTTACTAAAAAAAGTCCTATTTTCCCAGAAAGCCTTATCTTTTAAGCAAGTGGAAATCTATTGTTACCCTCAGCTCCTTCTTCCTGGATGAATGAAAAAGCATACATAAGTTGACATGACCTTTTCAGTGATAACTTGTCCTTAAAAAACTCATCACATTTTCATTTTAATCAAACAAGTCTACCTAAGGTTTCTCCTACAGATAACTATCTGATTTAATAGTGGTCTGTTGGGACATTTCCCTTACATTATAGTCCTCCTCCTTAACCAGTCTGCTACTACGTTGGTCTTCCCTTACATGTGTACTGCCCTTATGGATGAATTTTATTGCTGCCTATTTAATTAGAACACTTGCCACCTTCAGTAGACAAATGCGCTAAGGCCCAGATCCTCAAGGGTCCTAACTCCCATTGATTTCAACAGAAGTTTGGAGTCTAAATACCTTGAGGATCTAGGGCCAAATACTTCCTACTGGACAGTACATCCAGTGTCGTATGTGAATGGATATTATCATTATAGGTTTTTGGTTTTTTAACCATAATGGACGGTCATAAAAATGACCATGAATTATTGATTTTCTTTCAAGGAAATAGGCACTTGCTATCTTCTGGACAGCTCTTTCAATGAGCTTCCTCACCCTATAAGAATGCACTGGTTGAGCTAATGATCCTTGCTTTGATCTACAACAGGAGAACTCTTCAGAATACTCCCCTTAATACATCCAAGAGAGCACATAGATGACCTGTTCTATAATAGCAACAGTTTATGAAAGGTCCACGAAATTATCTATAGCCCCATAATGATCACTCTCAGAAACCTTATGAAAGGCCAAATTAAGGCTCTAGGAGACTGACTGGTCTTGTAGATTCCTTCAGCTCCTGTTCTTTCTATTGATAGGAAGGCCCTTCCCCTCTCCGAAATGTATCAATATTCCAAGCTAAAAGTATAGGTTACGGTTACGGAGCTTTTTTTCCAAATTCAGAACAAATACTGGAGCTGTTTTCTATGAGCTTTGCTTAGGGGACCAATAAGTGTCTGCTACGATTATGGACCGATAGAGATGAGGGAGACAGACTGTAGGATGACTGAAGGGGTGTTAACAGGCCACTTCACCTTGAACAAGCCCTTGAAATATGTGCTACTTATACTAAACAATCTGTTCCACCTTACATTTAGGAGTGACAGTCTGAGTACGTTTCTGAGACCTGAAGAAGAACTGTTTAAGCTCGAATGTTTGTCTTTCACCAACAAAAGTTGGTCAAATAAAAGATATTACTTCACCCACCTTGTCTCTCAAAATTTTCATCAGGAATTTGTACCTCTTCGTGCTTCTAGTGAGCCTTCCACTTTTGTTTGTGTATGTGTGAAATCCAAATCACTTGTGAAATTCCAAGAGAGTATGACCCCACAGAATTTCTTATTCTTGTGCCCTCCATCAGCAAAGATTTTAAAGTGTTTTACAAAGGTGGGAAAAGAAATTGGAGATTCCAGGAACTTCATTCTTGGAGGATTAATCATTACAAAACATTAACGTAAGCTTTTACATCCAGTATCTGTTAGTCTGATGTAATTTAATTCACTGTGCAAGTTAATCAGATAGCTCAGTTCCTACAGCTACAGATTGAAAGCCAAGGACAGCCCAATTAGTCTCTTGTCTTCCTACTGAAGTGGTTAGAAGAGTGCTTGAAAAACCTTTAGTCACTTCTGTTCTCCAGGTGGCTTGTGGTAATTTGTTTGCCACACTGGCTGACAGGAAGATCTGAGCTAGGTGTATGGTTTGATTACTCCATTTGATGATGGCGAGACATGCTTACCTAAATTTCATCTAGGTTTTCACCAAAGTTCTGCCTACTATAATCTTAGCTCATGCTAGAAGCCATTCTGTGCGGTCATCAGCTTTTCAAAGCCACACCAATAAGAAAGTTCCTCAATAAAGCTTTATACAAAGCATCTTTGCACTCAGTCACCTTTCCTCAATTGTCTGCAAAATGGCATTTAGGTACTGATCTCCACATTTAGTTTAAATCACTAGACAAGATGAGATGGTCTGTAACTAATCTTGTGGAAGCCACTGAAGTTTAAAAATCTACAGCTGAAGCTTAAAGTTTTGAAAGACCTCTCTATTGTGTCAGTCTAGTCTTTTGGAAGATTATCCCTGGAGAAGATCAGCATGTCCTTGACCGAAAAAGCAAGTCAGTCATATCTACATTACCTAGAATGTGGTC
This sequence comes from Lepidochelys kempii, assembly GCF_965140285.1. Lineage (NCBI taxonomy): Eukaryota > Metazoa > Chordata > Testudines > Cheloniidae > Lepidochelys > Lepidochelys kempii. Next base: position 15,669,220 of record NC_136394.1, on the reverse strand, counting down.
TAACTTGTTTTTAGATTTCTTTGGCTTTGCAGAGATTTTCCTTGTTTGTGTGTGTTTCCAACACCCACAGTATAGCGAAAGGACTCATTACTGTAGGAAGGGAAAGTGTTTAGGTCTTTTAGCTTTTCTATCACAGTGGGGCTGAATTTAAAAACCAAAAACCAAAACTACAACCACCACCAACATGGCACTCTAACACCTTAGAGTAGGGATCCCTAGTTGTTTCATAGCATGGACCACCTTCCCTCCCATTTTGTATGAAGAAGCATAACTGTGGAAGCTATAACAATTGATTACCCAGGAAAGAGTAAGAGGAAATTAACTATAGCTGTCTTTAATCTATTTGATTTTTTAAAAAGAACAAGACATTTCACAATCTCCTCTCACAAGTATTTCTCTCTGCTGGAAACAAGAGCCACCAGTACCACATAGCAGTTTAGAAATTACTGTGTTTTGATTATCGAGTCTCGCTTGTCCTGTTTTCACTGAGGAAGCCTTGGAAAACTAGTGATGTGGAGTAGGATTGTGTAGCCCTCAAAAGAAGCACCAGGGAGACAGAATCTCTTGCTAGGCTAGCTTTTCTCTAAAGTTAAAAATAAGTCTCAAAAGAAAAAAAAAAAGAAAGAAAAAAGTTCAGCTATTTATCTTCTCCCCACCACCAATTTCCTTGTTTCAGTCTCTTGAAGCATCATAATCCCATGAGTTCTAGTACTTAAGGAACAGAAAGTCACAACCAGAAAATTTCAACACCAAAAAAAACAGCAGGGGAGGGTTTACAAGGTTTCATTTACAGTCTTTTTTTAATACATCCTAAGACAGCACAAATATCTATATGTTTCCCATGGATCACCTTTAAAATATGTTCTCAGAAAAGAAATGTTAGAGTAGACAGTATAAGGGTTAAACTACTATTCCTTCTACCTAAACAGTCTAACATCTCTAATGTTATATCCACAACTGAGTAGTATTCATAAAATGATAGCTTACATTTAGTTTTCTATGAATGAGGAAGTGACAATTTTAATGGTTGGCCTTTAAGTCATGCACTCTTTTCTTAGAATTTCAATCAAAGTACTATTCTTCAAGGCAATTCATAGTCTGCAGTACAGCATATTTATTTATTGCAATTGTATACAATCAAGGTCAAATGTATACCAACAGCCTCTGGAGTACAGTGTCACCCCTGTTAACTTTTTGTTTAAAATATCTTCACTGTTGCCACACATACCAGATATATTCATGTTCCCATTATTTTAATGAATACATGTTTTAAGAGGGACTACACTGGAGAGGAGGGACGGTTTGTAAGAATGACAGAAGAAAATTCAGAATTACAACTATCAATTATGTTTGGGTATAATTCTAAATACAGTGCCTTAATATATAATTCAAGTATGTTAATGGTCTGTTTTAAGATAGCATCGAAGGTTTAAAATTCTAACAGTACAATTACAGGGGTTTTTGTTTGTTTGTTTTTGTTTTTTAAAGTTAGTAGTGAACTCTTCATTTTCCTAGTGGGTGCACTGTGTGTCGTAGAGGCTTACAGGTAGGTTACAAGATTCCACATTAGGAATTAATACTCTGTGCTGAAAGAAACCCCCCACCCCAAATGTAGAAGCGTTCTCATAACATTATATTTGTCTATGCACTCTTACAAAGTCTCTCTCTCACACATGCTGAGCTTTAAATAATTGAACGTTTTCCCTTTCATTTGCCTTTATTGCCCAGGTCCCAACTATAGCAGTACAGTAGGTCAGAAAGCAGCAAAGACTCAAGTACATTTTTATTTACAAGCAAAAATACACCTCACATTTAATGCATTTCTAGATTGGACACACAACATTTACCAACATATTATGACAACATAAAGGCAGGAAATTCAGAGTTCACGGAATGTTGGCCATAAATGTGATTTTGCTGACTTGCCAATCTGCAAACATTTGAAAGTTTGGTAGCTTGTTTTATGAGAAACCTTCACTGGAGAATAAGAAACCAGTATTAAACAAGAGACTTTATATTATATACCCGAATCCTTCCTGGCTGGAAGACATTGCTTAGGCTAAATTTATTTGAACACATGGGACTTAGATCTTTTATTGAAAAAAAAAATCTCTATACACTCAATAACCCCTCTTCAAAGTTTTACGGTCTCAGGTTTTTAATCCTTTCTAGACAATTTAAAGTTGTAGTACGAACCTATGATCCAACTGGAGCATATATTCAAGAGATATTCTTATTATCAAGACCTCTTTCAAAACCTTTATACATATCTGCCTGTCTGGGAATTATGGTAAACCTTAATACTGTCAAACTAAAGAGCTTCTTGTATCACATTTAGATGACTCTAGAAAAGTCTACTGGATGAGAAGTTAGATACCAACCACATGTGGGGGATCTCATTTTTTTCTTGAAAGTTCAGTGTTCTAGCTTTCTTTCTGAACTTTGCTGGTAAAGTTTGCCATATTCCTCCTCCATTTGTTTAGTATGAAATGTGATTCCCAGTAACTCCATAGGTCTGGAAAACATTCCCCCGCTCAATTATTCAAATCTAACCTTCCACTTACTTACAGTGTGTGTTGAATAATGAAGTCATGTCTCCTTCTTGAAATTTATAGTGGAGTGTTGCTGAAGAAAAGGTGATTCTTACCTTAATATTTTTCTTTGTGATTAAAAGAAATTTGAATCACATTTCTGCCTGTATTTTCCTACAGTTTTTTTTAAACCAATATTTATGATTACTAGAACTAAAGAGCTTGCATCTTTTCTGAATTTAATAAACGTATGCTTTTGACAGCACTTTGTATATAGTCAGTTTCAATGTTTTGCATTTGATCAGTCACACTTCCTGCTTTGTGCATTAGCACAGCACATCACTCACCCTTTCTTTTGTTTTTTGTTTTTTTTTGGGGGGGGGGGGCAGAGGAGAGGAGAAGAACAGGAGGAAGGGAAGAGAAGAATAGGCCTGCAAGAAGATATCTACAAGCAATACTGCAGCAAAACTGCCGACATTTGTGTGTGGTGCCAGAAGTGTCATCTCCTCCCAGGAGATGAGGAGTACAAAAGGTTGAAGTGGAAGTTAAGGGGTGTGTGGCCCAAGGAACCTCCTTCACTCCTCAGGCCTCTGCACAGGACTAGAGAACAATGAAGGTACTTAAAAGGAGTGGCTTCTTTACTTCCTGGGACTCCTCAAGGAAGCAGCTTTACTTCAATGCTGCTAAAGATACCAGCAGGCAGGAGCAACAGAGGGTGATAGCAGGGAACAGAGAAGATGGAAATAAATAAGGGATGGCCCCAAGAAAGCTGTTCTCTGGCTCAACCACTCTACCCCCATCCCCAACACACACCACCATGAAAAACAAAAAACACCAAAGTCTGAAAATTGAATTGCATTTTTTCCTTAGAAAATATTTATAGGGTGCTCCATCAGAAACCTAATTTGACTTAAAGCACCAACTGTCACTTTATATTTTCCCCTGGATATTAAATTTTACTAAATGATTATGGAGTCTTAGTTTCTTTCCACAATTGATATAAAAGGACAGGGCTAGATCATTTCAAAAGCTTCAGAATTTCTTTTTGAAATTTAAACTTGAGACTGCTTGAACATTCCACAGAGTAATCCATTTTTTAAGCTCCACAAATTAACCAGATGGTATATAATAATGAGAGCGAAGAAAGGGTTTAGATAACGTAGTGATGGACTTCATGTTGATCCACTGGATTGTGTAATACAAGCTAATTTTGTGACCTCTACTAGATTAATCTTTTTAATCAATTTAACAAGAATAATTTCCCAATCCTGAGCTCTGTACTTCCCTCAGACAGTTTCCTTCCTTAGCAAACTTATCACATCTAATCCTGGTCTGATAAAGACCAGGCACATCTCAAAAGTAGCACCTACCTCTTATTCGTGGGGGGTTACGAAGATGGGGCTTTACACGAAGTTTCCAGAAAACATCCATTCCTTTGTATAATGCACCTATGACCCAAGAATGGAGCTCTTGGGAAGATACTTTGAAGTATGCATCAGATTTATACCACTTATGTATTGGAAGTACTGACAACAATTTTGGTTAAAAAACCCCACATGAAGTCTCTAAACAAATCACTTGCCTTGGAAATCAATTCATCATGATTGGCTAGGTGGGCTCTGCAGTGGATACAGCTGTAGGTTCGGTGACAGTTTGGCAGGTAAGCCTGGAACGTTTTTGATTTTGTCATTTTTACCATCTCTGCTGGTGGCTCCTCACTCAGCTCAGGGCTGGCACTTGAAGAATTACAACTTTGCTGAACTCGCTGACAAAAAAAACACTGGAAAATGCAAGCAAAAGCCGTTGTTGTTCTGGAGCGTGTGTGGCACTTTCCACACAGATGCCACAAGAGAAACAGTCACAACCTGCAAGTAAACAAAGAAGACAACTTTTAAAAAGCCAGGAATACAGTACATTCAACTATTCTCTTGGATTTCAGAACTTTAACCTCCCTCCATCTCCCCTTCAAAAAACTCCACAACCCATTAACACAATGGACATCTTTGTTTAGCAGCCTCAGCAGAAAGGCAAAATATTAAAAGGAATGGAGACTGAACTAGCTTTTCAACAACTTTGGTAGACACTAAAATAAGAAGTGGAAATAGTGTGGGAAACCTGCACTTGCTAAACTCATAAACCCATGCTAAACTCCAGAACACACAGGAAGTGGGGAGTTGTGTCTATTTTTCAATTTCCAGGGCATTTCACAAGCACTGGACTTGAAGTCAAATGTGATACATACACAAAACAAAATCTTGACCAAAAATTTGCACTATTTTGAGATCAGACTATTTCCCAGCTATAAAGTTCAAGCTTTTTAGACCAGTCTCCTGTCCACTCCGACTATTCAGTTCTTTCAGCTATTTTCCCCCCTTACTCTACCAAAATAATCTTAATATCTAACAAATTTCAGTAGTGGAGAACAGATTCTACAACCTACACATAAATATTAAGAATTCTGTTTTCTATGTTCAAAATGCTGTACACATTCTTGATCCTCAGATCTCCTTGGAGGAAATAACATATTACATACACTGTGACATTTTATATAAATATACAAAAAATGAAGGCTACACTTTTCTATCATCCTCTACCTTGAAAGTCAAATTTGCACCTGCACGCTACAGATCTGTTTACTAAAACATTACTTAATAGATTACGTGACTCAAAGCAACTGAACAATCCAAGCATGAAGACTACTACAGTAATTCAGTGATACTGTACAAAAGATCACCTATTATGCCACCAATCATTATGCGGCTGGTATGGTGGATCAATAACAGAAGTATTGAAAGAAAAGTGCCAATGTAATAGTTCACTGTATTTCTGGTCTTTTCTATTGGCTTTATGAAAAGTGAGAATAAAAAGCACAGGTACGGTTTACTAGCTAGATAATATGAGAGTTAAAGAAAAAAAAAGTCTACTCTTTCCTGTTAAGCAGTAGCCTATGTATAGCTGGTAACTAAAATTGATTTGTTCATCTGAGTTGATGAACCAAAAAAACCCAAACAAAAAGTTTAATGCTGCTATATGGAAGAAATAATCAACCACCTAGAACTCAAACTATTTTTGTATAGGTTTAAATGAAATTTGGTTTGACAAAACAATGAAACAAAAGATATCAAGCATAAATCATGTGTGACCACCATGACAACGTGCTTTCCATTTAAAGCCACCCACCCTTACATAACTTTGCATTTTATTTTCCAACTGCTTTATTCAACAACTGGAAAAAAGAGGCACCACCTGAAGTATTGTTAACACTTCAAAATGCAGAAAGGTGATTTACTTCTCATATTGCCACAGAATATAAGTTTAGCTATGAGTTTACACTCCTGAATTACATGGATTCCACTGACTGCTTTGAGGAAGCAATTTATAAATAAATCATCACAAATCTTGAGAAACAACCATATGAACATATAATGCCTGCTTCAGGAGGCATAAAGACCACATGCATCAGCTGTTTTTGAATTTTTACCTCAAGCTAATAAAAGGATGGGTGCATACTTTATAAAAATTAAAGAACTTCAGTGAATTCTATTTGTATAGTACATAATTAACTGTAAGGAAACAGTCCTCAACTAAAACTTAGAGGGATGTGTACATTAAAAAAATAAGTAAGTAATGGGAACATATTGCCAATAAGGGCACATCCTCTGTTCATAACAAGGCCTACCTGCTTTCCCCAAGAGTTTTTAAGGGGGGGCAGGAGTGGAGAAAGATGAACTATGAAGAATGGAAAGGATCTGGCAGGTAACTAATTTCACAGTTTTTGAATGTTCACCTAATATGTACGGATTTTAGAGTGAACATGCATCCAGAGCCCAAGATGGGTACATTTGAAATAAATCTAGACAAATAAGACACATGGATAAACACCAATATTGTAGACCTAACCCCAAAGGAAAATGTTTTACTATAAACCTATTAAGTTGTCATACATTTTTATATTTCCTTTCCCCATCCTTGCCAGCGACAAGGACGTGTGTCAAAAAATTCTTTATTGTAGGCTGCTACTCCTGTCAGTTTCAATACAGGATGAATTACAATGCACATCACTATGGCATCATTATATTCTCTTGGCATAGCCATCATGAAATATCATTGCATTTTAAGATCTAAGGATAGTATTAGAAGTATAAAACTACTATGGAGAAATGCAATGTATATGCAAAGAAAGAAACCACCCCTCAAAAATCCATCAGGGCTTGAAAAATCCACTACCCAGGTAGCAGGGAGAGGACCAAGCCAATTTCTGCAGATTTAGTAACCTGCAAATGGAGGGCAGGGGGGCTTCTGCTCTCTCATTTCTCTATGACCTCTTAAGAAACCCTGAAAGTTGTCCATATCCCTACCCCCTCAGGTTTGGAGACTTTAGACCTAATCCAAAACCACTGTCTGGGCTTTGTATCAGGTCCCAAATCTCCAAGACTAAACAGGATCTTAGTTTCTAAAGTAAAAAATACACACAGAAATTGTAGGGCTTTGGATCAGGCCTCTTAGGATGATGACTGAAGAACTAGTGAAATAATGACATTACAAGAGGTAATCAAGTGAAAGTTAACCAATTTAAAATATCCCTTCTACTCTAAAGTCAGACTGTTTAAAACTCTAGTTTGAGTTTCACTTAAATCCAAGTGATGGAAACTTGAGTAAAGGAAGTCTTTTGTTAAAGACTTGACATTTTTACCCCTTCAATTAAAAAGTGTTGACCTCAAACATTCCCAAGACCTCCCAGAGCTCCTTTGGCAAAGCCACATTCTCCTCATCTCCAAGGAGAGAGACCCCACAGGTTTTTGCACATCATAAAGCAGTCCTTCCTATGTTGCTTCAAAACAAAACAAAAAAAAAGGGGGGGGGGGAGGGAGGGAGGGAGGCAAGCAAGCTTCCAAACCTGAACTAAGTCAATGCAATTTTCTCTCCCTAAGCCTGCAGATAAAAAGTGCCAGAGAAAAAGCATTACTGCCCATAACTGTGCTAAGAAGTAAAAAAACCAAACTTGTCTAGGGTCAGTTTCCAGAGCTGCTTCCCACAGGGCTCTGAACTGCGGTGACTGTCAAGAACCATGACAATTGCATATTATTGCTACTTAGATCACAAATGTCTAGCCAAGACCATGACCCACAGGTTGCCCTGAAAATCTGAATTTACACAGAATTCTGAAGTCAAAAAATGAGAAGTTTTACACAGATTCCAAATTGTGCAATTCAAGATACCAGCCTCTATGTGCCCTTCTCTTCAGCAATATGAGTTTAGGGAAGGAATAGCTGGAATTTCTGATGGAAAGGCTTGCTACTTGCAGGCCTCTGGGAAGCAGGAGCTGCAGCAATACATTTTCAGTTACTGGACAGCAGTGATGTCATCAGATCTGCACTTTCAGTCTCTTCTGACTGGCTGTTTGCCTTCTCCTCCTTCCAACTCCTCCCTCACTATCTCTCTATTAACAGCCTTATTTCCCCTGCCATCCTTCTTTCTCTCTCCATAACACCACATTCTCCTCCTCTTCACCCTCAAGAGTGTTGTTGATCTATTTCCCTCATCCATTCTCCCTCACTCTAACACATAAAAGTAGCAAAGGCACGTAAACTATCATGATATAGCCTGAACCTCCTCCCTCCCCCCAACAATTTATCTGGTCTTGTAGCTTTTAGGCTTTATGCCCTTCCAGGCAGGAACGGTCTTCTTGAATGTTAGTACAATTCATGACCCAGTGCTCCCCACATCCTGACTGGGGCCTTGGGGCACTCATTCAATATGTGATTAGTAAAGAATACCATTTGCTCCTGATTTATTTTGGGTTTCCTCATTAAAAAAAATTATACACAGCTCATAACTTCAGTGTTAGGTGGAATTAATTTTTTTTAAATTGGCAGATTCCTTTTATAAGATGTGTCATAAAAGAACTTTATCAACTCAAGCTCCTTTAGCTGTTGTCCAAAAGGGAACCAAACATTAGGTTACAGGCTTACTATCTGTATCCCTGAAGGCATTAACTGAGTGACTTAGAAAGTTCTGAATTTTACTATCACTAGTTTTCAAAATATAAATCATGTTGGGAAAAGGGAGAGTTAAATAACAACCCTCAGAGCAAAGCCTTTTATTTGCTAGTTAAAATAGAAATTGTTTCTCTGATGCCAAGATGCAGAAACCACATGACTTCAGTGTATTTTTTCCCTGTTAAAATAACTCAACACACTCTATTTCACTGCTGTCAAAAAGAAAAAAGCCACTAAATAATAACGAGAAAATATAAAATTGTATCCATGACACATGATGAAAATTAGAAAAAACAGCTCCCAGTCCCCCAAAAAGCACATAATCCAAGAACATATTGGAGTACTTAACCTCTTTTCTTGATTGGAAAGCAAGAGATTACAGAATAACCACAAGCATAATACATGAAAATAAGTCTGCAAATATGTGCAGTCTAACCATCTTTTAAACTATGGCATATATGACTCAAGAAGTACTAGCCTTAAAGATACTCCAAAAGTTAGTTGCTTATTCTAGGTTACTAATAATTATATTTATAAAATTCATCAGGATCAAAGATGTTCAGCATTGTACCTTCCTCCTTGCAGTGTCAAAAGTTACAGCTCTTAGATACCATGCATAAACTAGCTTCGTGTTGAGCACATACAAACACCATGACAAAATCTAGCAGTCAAACAATCTCAACAGTATCCAAATTTACTTTAAATGTCTACTTATGGGTTAATATCTCAACTCTGCACAATCATCTGGCAACAGAAATAAGAGGGCCAGTTGCAAAAGGGTTCAGAGTTAAGAGGAATGATTCTTACTATTCAAAAGTATTAAAAACAAAATAAATTTCCGTATTAGAGTGCATGTTGGAGGGTGTGGTATAGGAGATGGAGCTTCAGAAACTAACATTTTAAAGATAATTCTCAGTTTCACCTTGGTACACTGCTTCTTGATCCCTCCATTATTGGAGGCTGACAACGTTTACAATTCTTAAAACATGCTAACTATTTGAACAAAGAAACTTAGCATTTAAATCTGAACTTACAATTCATAGATTTCATCATGTAATTTCAGGTTTCAGAGTAACAGCGGTGTTAGTCTGTATTCGCAAAAAGAAAAGGAGGACTTGTGGCACCTTAGAGACTAACCAATTTATTAGAGCATAAGCTTTCGTGAGCTACAGCTCACTTCTTCAGATGCATATCGTGGAAACTGCAGCAGGCTTTATATATACACAGAGAATATGAAACAATACCTATTCCCACCCCACTGTCCTGCTGGTAATAGCTGGATAAGCTATTTAGATAAGCTATTACCAGCAGGACAGTGGGGTGGGAATAGGTATTGTTTCATATTCTCTGTGTATATATAAAGCCTGCTGCAGTTTCCACGATATGCATCTGAAGAAGTGAGCTGTAGCTCACGAAAGCTTATGCTCTAATAAATTGGTTAGTCTCTAAGGTGCCACAAGTCCTCCTTTTCTTCATGTAATTTCAGTTCTGCTGCCATCTAGCAGCATGACATCACTGAATGGGATGTCCAAATATGGTAGCCAAGTATCAGCCAATCCTAATGAAGTGGGCAGTCCCCAACCATGCTCCCGGATGTGTAAACAAACAATGAGAGGAAGCATGTTAAAGCAGATGTAGTCTAAGGACAGTACAATTATCCACCAGGTAACCGACATTAGTACTGGAATTTCAGATCTATGTAACTGAACATTTTAGTCTATCTTGTTTAAGAAGGATAGCAGCTGACTTGTAGCTCAAAGCTTTTAACATTTAATAAATATGCCATCTTCGTAACATTTCTCATTGTTATTCCTAACAGCTTATTTTTTGGAAAGGTTACCTTATAGAGTTGTGTGTAAACCTTTGACTCCCTTTTCATGATTTAAAACAAGAGACTTCTCAAACCTATTCCTGATTTGAAATGTATTTAAGTTTGGCACCTAACTCAGCAACAAGGCAACTACAGACTAAAATTCCCAGTCCTTAAGAAATTCATAGCTAAGTTAGATATATTAATTCAACCAAAATATATCGGTTTCTTGACAACTTAGTAGTTAATTCAGTTGAATAACTGTCTAGGCTGTTTTCGCACCACTCTTAGTAAGCTCAATTCAAGACTCATACCGGGAATTGTAATGACAAAAATAAAATAAAGTAGAAAATAGTTAACTCAAGGCTCCTGACTATTTAAGGGGCCTCTCTCCTAATCCATTCAATACAAAAATGCGGGAAGGGGGGAAATGAACGTTTTGTCTGGCACCAACAAGCCCGACACGGTTTTTTGTTTTAAATGCACAAACTGCCATTCGAGTACACTTCCTTTTTAAAAAAGAAACGCACGAAAGTCAATTTAATCAGATACGGTTCCATGTTTTCAGCTCAAGCAAAACACACTGCAATACATCATATCGACAATTATTAAATCTCATTCCTGATTTTTAGTAGCCAGTGTATAGATAAATTAAAACAAACACAATTAAGCTGAAAGTTACCTCCACAGATCGATCTTGGTTTCCCCCCTGGAAAGTTTTAAATAGTAAGCGATTATTCTTCTGTTCCCATTTCAAGCTCGTTTTGCAAATGAGTTTTCAGCCTCAGTATCAGCGCGCAAAGTTACCTGTGTAAATGGTGCTGCTTTTCGTTTGCAACAGTATCTACGAGGCTTACAGAACAATGTAACTTTTCATAAAAGCCGCAGCAGCGAAGAAGGCAACAGAGATCAGTCCCTTCAGCCTGCCCGCGCCTCAGCCCTGGGCACGGTTGTGCAGCAGCAGCAGCCGGGGGAGGGGGAGATTTCACAGGGCTTTGCATGCAAGGTGGGGGGGACCCTGATCCGTCAGGGCTCTGCAGTCCGGCCAAGCGACCTCCGGCCCCAGCAGCGATCCCTGCAGCCTCTGTGCGCCGCGGCCTGCCCCGGATCGCACCGCAGGACCTCGGAAAGGGCTCGCAGCGTCCCCACTGTTTACAAACAAAGCCCCGCGCCTGGCAGGCGCCTGCCCGCGGGGGCTGGCCGAGTTAGCCCGCTCCAGCCGGGGAGGCGGGTCGGGCGCTGCGCTGGGACAGCTAGAGGCGAACTATCGGGAATCCGCCGGGCTGGGAAGGGGCGAGCCGCCCTCTGGAGCCGCGGCGCCCTCTGGTCTGCTACCCCCGCAGCCATGCAAAGCCTCACAATCCGCCCGGTAACACGGCGGCTGCAGCCGGTCGGGCAGCTCTGCCGTCACTTCCAGGCGCTATAAATAGAGCCCGAGCCCGCCGGGCCAAGCCAGGAAAGTTGCCTCGGCTTCCCGCCTCACCAAAAGCCGCCGCCGGGTCCTTGAGGCGCGGGGAGGCAAGGCCACGGCTGGCTACGGACCGGGGCGGCGGGTCCCTCGGGTTGGGGGAGCGGTTGCCGGGTTCGCTGCGCGGGCTGGGTACTCACCGGCGGCTCGGCTGCCCGGGCCGGACCCCCGCGGGCTCCGCGCAGCTGTGGGTCCCCCCGTTCCCTCCCTCCGCGGGGGGCTGGCTTGGCGCGGGGAAGGCGCAGCCTCCGTCGCTGGGGCCAGGGGCGGGTCTAGTGTCACTGGCCCCTCATGCCCCGCTCAGGTGGCGGCTCTGCGTGCGCCGGGGGGGGGGGGTCCGTCCCCCTCCCCAGGCTCAGGGGCGTCTTTCCCGCGGCGGCGGCGGCGCCCAGGGTCATCAGGGGAGCCGGGGGCCGGGCCCGAGTCTCCTCCCCTCGGGACCGAGAGGCGGCCGAGGCATCCCGCGCCCGCTAGGCTCCTTTGTTTTGTTTTCCTCGCCCTGAGCCTCGCTGCCGGGCTGCTGCAGTTAAACCGTCTCCGAAGAACGGTGGCTGCGGCCAATCAGAACGCGCGTGCCGGGAGGGGGAGAGCGTGAGAGCCAGCGCGCTCCACCAGTCAGCCCCTAGGAAAGCGCGCGACGCCAAATCCCTTTCGGGGGTGGGGGGGAGGGGGGAGGAAGGGGAGAGCGCGAGACGAGGGAACGCGTGGTCGAGCCGTTTGCGACCTGCGTTCCCTACGTGCAAAGAAGTGGAACGCTGTGGGTGTCCAATGGGAATGGAGGCCCCGCGCCAGAGCGAGGCTGCTGCGCGCAGTCTGGCCCGGGAGACGGGGATTATAAATAATAGGCGGCGCGTGCGGGGTCCTCCGGCGACCGCGAGCCCCGCCCGGGGACTCCGCCTCGCTACACTGTGTCCCCCTCAGCTCGCGTCGCTGGGCGGCTGCCGTCTGCGCCCCCGAGCCGCTTCATTCGCGGAGCGGCGGCGGGGTTAGCGGTGCGCGCAGAGCCAGGCTGCCGGGCTGGGACTGGGGGCAGACAGAGCCTGGGGCCCTGGGCCATGGCCATGGCGGGCGGTCTTGGCCCAGGCTCAAGGAGAACGTAACCGCCGCGAACCCCCGTCCGCCCAGGGAGATCCCGCAGAGGGCCGGTGGTAGCAGGCTCGGCTCGCCAGAGGGACGGTGGCGACCAGGACCAAGGGCCGCAGCCCGCGGCAGCCCGACAGTGACAGCCGCGCTCTCCGGGGCACGGCGGAGAAGTGGGCTCAGTGAAAGAGGGCGAACACAAGAGCTGCCCAACAGGGCCCCTGCCACACGTAGCGACTCCTCCCTGGGGAGCCTCTCGCCGGCTCTCTACAATACTAATGGTTGTTTCCACAAAGCCCCAAAATACATCCTCCCCCATACTAACACTTGTTAAAACTTCCAGATTCAGTAAGATGAGGGGTAGGTTGGGGATAAGAGTACATCGGGGCCCCTGGAACTCCTTGGGGACAGAAGCATTCTGCCACCGCTAGTGCCAGGAAAAGGGGATCTTAGCCCCCTTCATTTCTCATTTCCCTTCGTGCTTGCCATGGCCTGACCCCTGAATTATCGTTTCTGGGGACAGCTCCACCTCACTCCAGCTGACACCCTGCACGCTTTCTCGCAGGCAGGATTTTTTTTAATCTTTCCTTTTCCTGTCTTGTTTTTGTTTCTGATTAGTACACACTATTGTTTAAAGGAGACAAAGGAAAACAATTACATTTCAATAGACAGCGAGAGATAAGAAAAAGGCAAGGTAATCAGTAGTCCAAATTCTAATTCTAAGGTGGCCCCAATAATTATGATGCTAATTACAACATTTTGCATAGAGAAAAATGGGTGGGAACAGAGAAGTTTGTTTTGACACAGGAAAGAAAAAGCAGCAATGACTTATGGTTGATTTTTTTTTTCAGAGCAGTCTGAGGGATTTAGATACACATCTTCCATTAATTTTAATGGAAGATTTGTCTAAAATGCCCTGTGCTATTTTGAAAGTTTAAACCTATTCCTCCTCTTTGTAAATTGCTTTGAGATCTAGAGCTGGAAAGTGCTCTAAAAGAGTTAGGTATGATTTTTATCATTATTTATTTTTGCCTTCGATCTTCTCTTTCAAGAGACAAAATAAATACAAAGGCTGGTTTGCTTTGGTTCTGCACTCTTAACTCCTGAGGCCAGCAGGAGCTGGGAGGCGTGTACTCAGACTAGGAGGAGCACTTCACCATAACAAGCTAAGACTGACCAGAATCCCTCATTCTCCCATTCATGGCTTTAACCCTGAGTCCCAACCTATGTTACATAGATACTTCACAATAGTATTTGCCCCCCTCACCTCATTTATTCCTAACCAATACTGAGTCATTTGTTTCTTAGGACCTCCTACTGTACATCTTTAATTCTTACTGACTTCAGTGGGAGGTAAGGGGGGCAGTAGAGTTTACGAATTAGAATAACATAATTCACTTTTATAGTTGCCCTTGAGATGATGGGTTGTAATCAATAAATCATGTGTGAGTTGTGGTTAGTCATAGTTCCACATTTCAATATCCAGAAAACTAGTGTGCATTTTTCCTGTTGTATATTTCCACCTCCTCAGTGCTGATTTAAGTGTTATTCTCAGCTAGTTGTAAGTACAAGGAAAAAATCAAATTTCCATGATAAAAAGTTAATGCAATGAGAAAAACACTAGGAAACAGCCCTTTGTAAACATTTATGGGGCCCATACAGTAGATTTTTTTTGCCAAACATTTCCTATTCTTGATATAGTAATTTCAGCTCCATCATGGGTAGCAATGGTGCAAATTTCAGAGTAACAGCCGTGTTAGTCTGTATTCGCAAAAAGAAAAGGAGTACTTGTGGCACCTTAGAGACTAACCAATTTATTTGAGCATGAGCTTTCGTGAGCTACAGCTCACTTCATCGGATGCATACTGTGGAAACTGCAGAAGACATTATATACACAGAGACCATGAAACAATACCTCCTCCCATCCCACTGTCCTGCTGGTAATAGCTTATCTAAAGTGATCATCAAGTTGGGCCATTTCCAGCACAAATCCAGGTTTTCTCACCCTCCGCCCCCCCCCCCCCCAAACTCACTCTCCTGCTGGTAATAGCCCATCCAAAGTGACCACTCTCTTTAAAATGTGTATGATAATCAAGGTGGGCCATTTCCAGCACAAATACAGGTTTTCTCACCCAAATGTTAGCATTGACAGGGCACAGATGGTTACTTTTTATTTAAGCGTCTTGATGTCTATCCTCTGCCACAGTGCCCCAAACCAAGCACCCTAATCCTGTCGTCAGAGGAATCAAATAAGAGAGGAGAAAGGTAACAAAAAAGAGGGGATAAAAGAGTGATATATAAAATGAATGGGACAAAGAAGGTAATTTCGGTGTGGCTCTTTAACAAGAACAAGAGGACAGCTGATTAACTTAAAGGCAGAAAATTTAAGAGATAAAAAGGAAATACTTTTTTTACACAATGCATAATTAACCTAGATAACTCATTGCCTCTAGATACCATTAGCTAGAATGTAGCAGGATTTTTTTTAAATGGATATATATATATATATATATAAAATCTCCATTTAAATTTATTTTTTTAAATGGACATTATATATGGAGAATAAAAATCATAAGGTATAAATCCTCATGCTTCAGGTCTAACTGAACCAGTAGAAAGAAATTTCCTCCCACGGGATGGTTATTGTAAATTGTCCATGTCGTGTTTCTTGCACTTTACTCTGACATATCTGATACTGGCCACTGTCAGCCCGATAGATGTCATAGATTTTCTGGTTGTCATAGTAACCATCGGATACTGGATGAGCTGGATCACTGCTCTAATAGGTTATGGCTGATCTATGTTCCATCCACTCAAACTCAACTGCCACTCTGAACTACCCAAAACCAACTGCCATGGAAAGTTTATATTCCAACATTTGCCCAAAACATTTTGTTGAGTGAAAAAATATCCCTCCGTGTGTACTCCATACATGCACATTACTCAGCAGTGACCTCTCTGCCTGTTAATACTACTAAACACTTATGTTGTGCTTTACCTATTCAAAGCACTCTACCAGTCTTGAGTCATTAATCCTTAAAACACTTCTCTGTGAGATAAGAATTTTGCAGATTGGGAAACCAAGGCAGAGACATCAAGTGACTTGTCCAAGATTACGCAGCAAGTAAGTACAACACTGATCAATAGTTCTGAAGCAAGTCCCATCCAGCCCTCATCTTGGAGAATATGGTTCTGATGCTAGGTATTGAGGGTTTGTTTCAAACGTCAAGTTCCATCAGGAGGCTGAAGACACACACCCCAGAAAAAATACCAATTGCAATGAATCTCTCTCTCTTTTGTCTCCATCTCTTCATGTAATTGTTGTGATCTGGATGGGAGAACAATTAGTCACAGGGGACTTCATCATATGCTCATTGAAAGGAGCAGCCAAGCTCCCATTGACTTTGACAGTACAGGATCACGGGCCATAATTTAAGGACAAGGCACAATATTTCATACATACTTGAGTTAGAACGCTAATCTTGCACTTACATAGTACCTTTCATTGACAGCAAGTACACAGTGTCCCAATTTTGCATCTCATTTGAAATATGGCATCTCCAACATTACAACATCTCCCCTCCTAACGTCCAGCTGATGCATGTTTCCAATACTGACTCACAGGGACGAATAACACATACTGAATCACCACCAACTCCTGAGCCCTTTTTATATAGCATAAAGAAGCAAAAGAGGGCACAAGGCCAACTTCTTCCCTTTGCAGGTCACCTTTAAAAGTTCCTTTGTATCCCTTACTGCCCACCATGCACTCATTTTAAGTCCAACTCCTCTTTACCAGTGTCCAAAAATACTTATTAGCTTCGGCCCTGATTAATATGAGACATTTACCGTGACCACAGTTTGGGGGCGTTGGAATTCATTGGAAGATGGGTGCATTGCACACTGCCCAAGGATTAGAAAATATCAATGGTTCTCCTCTGAATACATAACTGAGTGGCTCTCCTTATGAGTGACAACATGATGGGGAGAAAGATATGTCTGTCATCCAGTGAGGACAGCACACAGTCCTGAAGGCAGAACAATGTCTCCATTATTTTAACACAGGCCCTGTTTCCAGCTGAAAAAAATCTAAATGACAAGAACACTGAGGGTTCCTTTATTTTTGCTGTTTGTTTCCCTGGTAACACAGACATGCTTCCCTGGTGGATAGCCATCCATTCCCCTTTGTTTTAAGATGTGGACAGGTCAAGGATGCATTCAGTTTTTCCCTTCAATGGTAAGTTAAGGCTTTTACGAATGGACCTGCATTTCTGTACTGATACATTACTTGGTTGAAAATACTGTGGATTTTCTAATGAGACTTTGGCAATGAACAGGAAATAGTCTGAATAAATGGAAAACAGGGAAGAGACCAAACTCTAAGTAGTATTCATTTCTATACTAGTTAGACTATGAGTGCTTTAGGGCAAGGTCTGTCTCTTACTATGTTTTTGTACAGTGCCTAGCACAATGGGACCCTGATCTTGAGTGGAGACAGTAGGTGCTACTGCCAAAAAACAAAAATAATAAACTCCGGTGGTAATGCTCTAGATATACCACAGCCACCTATTATCTTTGCTATGATAATACTCAGTGTTTTAATGACAAATATTGATTTCTAGAGTGCGGCAGCTCCTGCCTCTATATTTATTATGGACTCTGCATTGTGAGAGAACTTGTTAAAGGTAAGTTTAGAGAAGGAGGGTCTCTTATTTTTACCGGACTCTCATCAGTGCAGTAGGGTGTGGTTTACAGCCTTGAAATTCAGTGGGTGCAGGACTTGGAGAGATGCCATGCAGTCATTACACTGCAGTGCGGATAACGCTTTAGAAGTAGCACTGGTTTGTGATTTATAGCCAAAAGCATAGAAAGTCCTTCTATAAACAAGAATAATAATAAATAGAATGTGGTGAGGAGGAGGGATGTAAAGGAACTTTAAAGATGGCCTACAAGGGGAAGAGAATTGGGCTTGTACCCTCTGCGGCTTCTTTATGATATGTGAAGGTGTCTCAGAAATATTGGGATTTTTAAAAGTTCTACTTTTTTTTTTTAACTTTACAAATATAAAATTTTGTCTACCCTGTTTTGGGTAGAGGACTCTTTGAAGGACTAAAGAATTGGAGTAAGAGCTTTCTTAGCCCACTATTGAAAAAGGAGGGAGAGTTTGTTTGAATGTTTAACAAAAAGAACTTTTCTCCAAATGTTAGTCAATCATTAGTGTTAAATAGGTGTTAACAAAAACAAAGCATCTGCCTAAAAAATCCCATGCTCACTTGCTCAAATTTATGATACCATAATCTCACTAGTTCATATTGTTCATGGAGTATTTCAACAAAAAAAAGTCCCTTGAGAAGCAATATGAGGGGAGTCAGTGCACAACAAGCCATGTGCATAGTGTTTGTTTCTAAAGTGGGTGTGCGGAACAAAACCAACTGGTTCTTCACAGTGGCAGTAGTTATAGAGGGAAGGAAGCTAATGAGTTATCAAACTGTTTATTACATCACAAAGAGAAAATGGCTTTGTACATTAATTGTAAATCTGTTTATTCTCCCTTGAAGCGGATAAATGAAAAAAAATGAACTGAAATGTCACTTCTCACATTTTATTCAGTTGAAAATGTGTGTAAAGTAATGTTAAGGGTGACTCAGTAGATCAACATTTTAGCACGTTAGATAGCAATGATTTTTTAACAAGTTCTTCCTCAGCTTGATGTATCAGGAAAAGAAATCTTAAAATGCACCATATAATACTGAATGAAGACTTTACATACCCCAACCAACACAATGATGCCATTACATATGGGGAATATGACCAGAACATAATGCAACATTAAATGTCATTCTAATCTGTCCTGAAAACATGATGGGTTCTCACAGCTATCCTGAAATGGGGTAGTGAAATATTTGCAGAGAAATCCATTTGCTGTCTATAAAAGTAGCAAATGAATGTTGTAAGGTGACTTTTAAATGGGCACACATACACATCTGCCCTTACACCCACACTATATATACTAAAATGCTGCTGAATGTTGACTGAATATTTTGCTTGTCATTCAATGAAGTGACTCTTTGGTAACTTTACTTTTATCTCTGTCTGAGGCTATGCAGTACCAAGAACATATTTTAAACTGTACTTTCTTGATATTCAAATTGACAAATACATGCAAACTTAAAATAATTTTGGCAAGGGAAAATGTCCCACCTAATGCAAAGAAGTTCTCCAGAGTTAACCAGCCCTGTACACAGAGATGTGTTGACAGCTTAAAGGCTTCTTAACTATAATTTTTTCCATACATCAACTAATTTGGCTCTTGAATTTGTTTTTGTAGCACTTACCAAATGTCTAGTTTAACTAGAAAAATCTAGACATTGCACTGACCGATAATGGTAACAACTTATTAGAGCTGAATGTTTGTTATATACAGTGGGATATGACAGCTTCCTGCAATATCTTTGGGAGACCTTGGTGAATTAAATTTAAGTATCTTTGGGGTCCATTGTATTAAATGAATTGTTTATATATTATTGTGGGCTAGCATTGTATGTAACCTCCAAGGGGGGGGGAAGATGTGACAGATGTGAGACCTGGGGGGTTCAAAGGACTATATTGAACAACGTGCCAGCTAAGAATGGACTTTTGGAACAAAAAGTGTTAAGTGGCTTCCATGGGAAATATCTATGGGGTGATGAATGAAAACCTAGACTTTTGAAGCTACACCCTGAGGAATGGGCCTTTGTCTGCTGATCACAAAGCTAAGATCAATGACCCAAGCTGTATAAAGGAAAGACTAAACTATTCATGGTTGTTCTGGTTCTGAATATGAGATAGTTGTGAACTTGATAAAAATCCATTTGTGGGTTTTGAAGGACTGACATCTACCAGAGCTCATGGTTGGAGGTGGAGTGACTTCTAGTAAGATTTTTAACATGCAGACAGGTTCTTTAAACATTTTTAATATGTTTTCTCTATAATGCTTTCACCTTAAGAATAAGTGTGCTTGCTTATTAAGAACGAGGTGCTAACTTTTAACTATGGGATATTTATGCTATTCATAGTCTCTGGAGAGAAAGCAAAGCGCAGGTGCTTGCCTTTTAAGTGGTCTGGCTTTCGGAGGATATCACAGTGTAGGCAAGGAAGGCTCCTGGTGAAGAGGGAGTCAGACAGTGGTCTCTGCCTAAAACAGTAATAGCTGAAGATCAAAGAATCAAGATTACCCTTGAAGAATCACAGAGGAGAAATCCAGGTGCAGTTACCCTGAACTGTGACACATACTGTAGTTGCCTTTCTGTAAAAAAACAAAAACAAAAAAACCCCCCAAAACAAACCCTTTATATCTGCAATAATTGTCTCCCTGTGTCTTTTTGATCTAAATACATTAATGAGGGGGTACTATCATTAGGACAGGTGACAGCCTTAGTTCCTAGAGTTCATCTGCAAGGTGTGGGCACTTGCCTCTTTTAATATCTGATCTTTGGAAAGAATGAGATAAATGGATCCATAAAGATCTAATTGTCCTTAAAACCCAGGACAGGTGCAGAAGCCACAAGCAGCTGGCTGGCTGGCTGAGCAGAAGTGGGAAGCCCTGCAGTTGATCATTTGTCTGCCCTCCCTGGTGGTTGACATTGGCATGCCAGACATTCTTTCAAGGGACACAGGAATAATTCAGACATTACTTAACGAAAGAAAGCTATCAGCAATTGTTTTCCTAGAAGAGAAGCTATGACAGGACTTCGCTTGTGTCATATGTATCCCATAACCTTGTATGATTAAAACCCATGTGTACTGTAGGATTCACTTTCATAGAAGACAAAAAGCTAGGATAAAAATGTTAAGTCATAATAAAGGTAAAGGCCAAAAGTTAAAAAGTTCTAATACACTTCAGAATGCTAGCAAATGAGATACAGGAACAAAAATAGTTGTCAAAGCAATAATTAAGAGTTGACAAGCTTTTCAATCTTAATTGGCATTATAGATTTAGAACGAGATCTAGTCTGAACATAGAACTCCGGAGTTCCTGACTCCCAGTACTAATCCTGACTATCCTTGAGCAAATCACTCACATTCTCTGCCTGGATTTCCCCCTCCATAAATTGAGAATAAAAATATTTATCTACCAAATACATGTTTGTTGTGAAGATTAGTTAGGGTTTTTTTTAAAAGCATATTAAACATGGACAGCATCATGTAAGTGCTAAGCATTTTTAACACATTTTCTGTGGTCTTAATTTCAGAATTCAGCATTTGGAAGTAAATATTTTAGTTGTGAATGTGGATTAGTACAACACTGGAATTGGAGCAAATTTGTGTTTAAAATGGAGGTCCTCTCTCATAAAGAAAGGAGGTGGACTAACTAAAAGGTGTACTAGTGGCACCTTAGAGACTGACCAATTTACTTGAGCATAAGCTTCCGTGAGCTACAGCTCACTTAATCGAATACAGACTAACACGGCTGCTACTCTGAAACCTAACTAAAAGGTGCAGATTTGGTTAATCTGTCAGAGGGGGGAGGGATAGCTCAGTGGTCTGAGCATTGGCCTACTAAACGCAGGGTTGTGAGCTCAATCCTTGAGGGGGCCATTTAGGGATCTGGGGCAAAAATTGGGGATTGGTCCTGCTTTGAGCAGGGGGTTAGACTAGATGATCTTCTGAATTCCCTTCCAACCCTGATCTTCTGTGTGTGTGAGCTAGAGTCCAAGTCTTGCAGTTCAGGGAATTTCCCTTGCAATGGTTGTGTGCTCTCTCACCTGGAGGAGTAGCTGACTTCATGCAGAACTTGAGGATGTTGTTCCCAGCTGCAGTGTTGCTTGGAAGCCGTGGGAGTGGCTGTGTAACTTCAGAATGAGGAAGGAGATTTTTTTCTGTAACCCTATGATAAGCTAACCCTGACACTGCAAGGATCAGAACTCCCTTCACCGTGACAAGAATGGACAAAATCTCACCAGTTTTCCAATTATTCCCGTATAGAGTGTAATTTCACTGTACAAAAGAGCATTTGGACCTCAATATAGTGTGCAAATAACTGAGTGACAACATGCAATTAACTAGAGCAACAACATGTGCACACTAATTGGGCCGTAGCAGGACCATGATATTTAATGCACATAAACAGATTACAGCATGCACTGTAGTAAAACTAACAATGTATTTAGTAATCATAAAGCAGAAACCAAGCACTTTAGTTCAAAACGAAAAGGAAAAAAACCCAGCATATACAATAGACACATGCCCATTATATAATCAATATTACACTTTATAGGGACTTGCTCTTCTTTCTCCAGCTATAGCCTGCCATTGCTTGCTAAAAGTTAGGCTTGCAGTTTGAGAGACATGGAACAAAACTGGTATTCATTTTCTGTTGACATGTGTCTTGTATAAACGTGCCTCAAGTATATGTGCACAGGTAGATATCTGGTATACGTAGCAACAGGCTAAAGGCAGGGGAGTCAAGTTTTGTTCAATAGTTATTCAGAAAAAGGTGTGTTTCTTGGTCATTTTAAAACCTAGAACAAAAACTTGTTACCTTTCCCGACATCCTGTCCTGGCCAGGAGGAAGCACTGAAGTATTTTACGTGAAACTCATATTGTAAGAGTTGAATATTTTCATCTTCCTGTCTTTATGTCTGAGCAAACAGATCTCCAAAGTTAAAGGATTGGAGAGACAAGAGATAGCGTTGTGAAGGAGAAGTTAATGGAGATGAAAATGAAATCTTGGAGAGACTGAGTTGCCTCCCCTGCGTCAAGCATATCTTTTAAGTCAGAGAAGCCACTCTAGTTTTTAAAAGAATTGTTATGCTGTCTCTATTGATGTAATGTATGAAACATGCACAAGGGCCTGCATAAACATTAAAGGTTAGATTTGGAAGGACACTAATGTTTAAGTAAATTTATTTTCCTTTAGTCTACCTACCCCACGGGCAGTATTTATTTTAAATAAAATGTGTTTACATTGTTTCTAATTGAATAATATTAGGAATAAACAGTATTGGAAAGATAAAGCCACCCTCACAGAAGCTGTTTAGCTATTCTTTTTCCTCAAAGTGTTACCAGTTATGCAGTAAGATTACATGTAAAAAGAGAATGAATACATTCCCAGCTCAGCAAAAAGTGTACAAGCCGTGACTGGTTTGTTCCTAAATTCACCAATACTTTCATGCTGGCTACTGCTACTGAGAATTTGATAAGGGGAAAAGAAAAAAAAACAGCAGCTATTTGGCTGGCCATCAAAAAATGTCTTACTAGACATGCCTACACCTGGTGTAGTACACCAGTCAAAAGCTCATCCACCACCTGTAGGCATCAAAAGCAGCTTTGGCTTTTCAAACCAATCGATGAGTGACGAGCTGCCATGAATGTCCAACAGGTCATGTGGATTTCTTATCAGGAAGGTAGTTTATTTACTTCATGCAGCTAGCTTATGCATGAGTTTCCTTAGCAAAGCTGTAGACAACTTATATACTAGGAAAAAGAGATGACAGGTATTTTTACAAAGAGATAGCTAACACAGCATAGGATTTTACAATGTATTCACTAGTGCAGACAAGGTAGTTTTACCATTGATGGTAAACATTGTAATTTTACCTTGATGAGTTCACTTTGACCAGTTACATCAAGATAAAACTACAGTGTGCCCTGTCTATGCTAGGATTTTTCATGTTAATCTTGTTGTTAAAAATAATAATAGTAATGATAATCACTTTCCCCCTTGGTGTGGCATGGCCAGAGAAGGTGCTAGTATGTGGAATGCTCTGCCAGTTCCTCATTCCCTGTCCTCCTTTTGGCAGGAACAGACAGAAATAAGATCTATGTACAATTACTCTGAGTTAAGTAGGACTTAAGCCAATTTCTAGATGGGAAAACAAACACACAAGCACTCTAGACACTGAATGGTAGAAATGTGATTTGATGCTCAGGCAGTCCATAAATGGAAGGTTTTGTAAATTACATTTTGTCATCTGAAGGGTCCACAGCAACTCTTCTCTGTTCCAGTGCCCTGAAATATTCCTCTTTGACTTTTACACTGGCAATAATTTCTGTTGTCCTCCGAGACTGCTACCAGATTCTTTACTGTTCTCTCTCATTTATACTGATCCACCTGATTTTAAGACTGACCAAACCTTCCTATTTATCAGCCCTTTTTTCTCTTCTCTCCTCCTCTTTCCCTTCTGCTTCCTAATTTGACCACTCAGTCTACTTTTAACTTGGTGAGCAGAGCAGAACCCAAAACCCAGCTAAACATAGAAGGCTATGAAAGAAGCATCACTGGACAGGAGCTTTGTGATCTGATTATCTGAGAGGTTTTAATTTGTAGGATAGTGTGATTTATATACAGAAGTTGTAGGAAAAATGGATTTCCAAATGTAAGAAGATATTTCCTCTATTTCTTTGTCCTTTGTGCTTTAGCCTATACTTTGTCTCAGGTAGGTTTGGGAATGTGACCTAATAAATGGGGAGAAACTAGTGATCAGCGCAAAACCCCTATCCCTTTTGAGGATGCCAGAGAGAGAGAGAGAGAGAGAGGTGCAGTAGTAAAAATGTTTCATCAATGAAACACACCTCTAACAAGGTGTGTACAGCATTATTCTAGCTCCATCTTGTGGCTGAATCTGTAATCTCTTTTCAGTACTAGGTCTGATCCTTACATTCTTATTATAGTCCCTATAGACATTAGTAATATTAAATAAATAAAAATCCTTGCTTTTAAAAAAATGACGTGAATTTTTATTGGTAATGAAGGGATGACGACATTGGCAAAAGACAAACCTAGTGCAAATCGCCAACACACCACTATCAATTTTACCTCAGTCACATCACACCCCGGCCATTGCTGTACAAGCTAAGATGAGCATAGTGTAGGGAACCAGTCAAAGGCAGATCTGTCAATGTATCTTAATCCCAACCTGCAAACACCCCAGTGTTCCAATCTGGGGGCTTGATATCACCAATGAATTGAGCCTAAGGCGTCTACTTTAACATCAAGAAAATTGTCACACGCTGTCAAAACCTGAACAATGATCTACGGTTGATTTTGGTAATGCTTATTTGTTTCTCTAAAAACAAAATTCTGGGAAGTTATAGAATAGATATAAATCATGCTGAAGAGTATCAAGATTCACAGAATAAAAAAGACCACCAACATGCATTACTACCCTTTGAGCTGTAGAACTCCCCCTCCCAGACACACCCTGAGAAGTACTGTCACCAGCCATCCCATTCCAAGGCTCCACAAACCAAAACATGATCTCACCCTGGAAAGGAAGAAGTCACTGCAAATTTGCAGAAATCACACAAGAGAGCCCATATCCTGGATTCTATGACAGCCTGGCTCAGGCAGGTCTAAACGTATTTCCCCATATATGTGGGTCCACATTTGGAGCATAACACAGCTACGGTGCATATACGTTTTTGAAGTTTTTAAAAATGAAAGTAGTCATATGATTAAATATTGCTAAAGCTAAAGAAAAAATGTCTGAACGTATAGAACACAATAATACTTTACACTTAAATACCGCTTCCAACCAAGAATCTCAAATCACTTCACAAGGAGTTGTCGTTATCCCCATTGTTTTACAGATGAGGAAGCTGATGCCCTGAACTTGCTCAACAACCCACTAGTTGGGGTAGAGCCAGGAATAGAACACAGGTCTCCTAACTGCCATTCCCCGGCTTGAATTATGCTCTCTCCCAAACAAATACATAAGGTGGTAGAATATTTATACATCGAGAACTGCTATCTCACCCCTCTAATCATATTTTCTTCACCTCCTCATTTTGTCAATGTACTTGCCTGTGGGAGATTCCCAGATTCAAAGTTAGGGTGACCAGATAGCAAGTGTGAATGGGGATGGGGGATAATAGGAGCCCATATAAAAAAAGCCCCAAATATTGGGACTGTCCCTATAAAATCGGGACATCTGGTCACCCTAGTCAAAGTTAGCTCTGCATCTTTATTCACTTTCTAGGAGTTCTTTAAACGTTTGCCCCAACTTTCACATTGCTGTTAGATACAGTAATTTTTCTTCCCTCTCATCTCCAACTCTCTCTTCACCCCTGCCCCAAGACTTTTAATTCCTTTTCCCTAGTTCAAATAGTCTCCCCAGGCCTGAGTTTAGCCTCTTTGATTCACATGCATTTAAGAATAAGGTGAAAAGATCACTTAGCTCTGCAGTTAAATTTTGGCTATGTGCCAAATCACATGCTCTGCCACAGAGTAGCCCCAGATGTGATTGCATTGTGTGAATTTGCAAGGTTTGAAGAATGCGTGGGGTGCTGTACTCAGGGACTGTTGGAATTGCTAAAACCCATTTAAGATCTCAGCAATGGTGATTGGGGCAAGGAAAGGGGGCACATAGTGAAACTAATCCAAACCAAACAAAGATTTAAGTTTGGGATAATTCTTATTTCTTTCTAGCTTGGCTACTCCTACTTCATATGTGCAAAGTGCACTCAGTCTGCTTCCTAAACCCAGTACAATCACGTAAACAAATCTTTCTCCTGAAATTTCAATATGGCATCCTTCACTTCCTGCACTAAATTGTTGTGGTGGCATTTCAGTGATGAGCTCTAGTTTATAGAACATTTTGCAAAACCCTTTAGGAGCTATTTGCATGAAAGGTGCAATAAAAATAAGTGATTTTTGTTAATTAGCTTAATTCAGCCATTTTACTGTTTAAATAAATTGCATTAATTGTAACTTTTCACCAACAGATGGCATAGTAACAGACTGCAACCTACACTAAGATGAATTCTAATAGTTCTGACATCATTGAATACACTAGAGATTTGTTGATCACAGCCGTAGGACACACAGTATTTTCCTTCCTTTGACAGGTGTATTCAGATTTTTTGGGGGAAGTTAAATAAAAGCCTTCATTATATGCTTAGCTGGTCCAATCTGGGTTCTTTTGCCCTTTGAGGGCTGCATGAATCTGTTGATGAAAACTATTGTCTACAGACAAAATTAACTAACAGCAAGTGCTACATGAAACACCTCTCAGTCGTCATACATTTTCTTGGTTTCTTTTTATAGTGCATGTGAAATTTAGTGCTTGTGAAAGGTGGTAGATGGACAGTCCTGGAAGAATAAAAATCCTCTTGGCCACAGAGCAGCTACAGTATAAGCAGAGGGAGTGTCAGCTTCTCCATTGTACTCAACTCCTGGAAGGACTACTTATACAGATGGGAGTATATTATTTGTATTTCACTAGTACCCAAATGCCTCACATTGGGACCAGGGCCCCATTGTCTCTAGACACTGTACATACCATAAAATAGAGTCTGTCCCCAAAAACTTACAGTATACACAGACAAAAGACAAAGGGGGTGTGAGAGAAGGGAGAAGGATGCAACACAATCAGAGTGATCAGCATGATAGGTGGCCACTATCATGTTAGTTCCACATTAAAAAGAAGATATTTAATTACATAGTCAGAGATCAGATGCAGAAAGGGAAAAGAGGGGAGATGAGTTAATAGAACAATGGGCACAGGAGAAAGAAGGGCAACGTAGAATTGGAAGGGATGACAAGATAGATGGAATGGGTGGAGGACTGCAAGAATGAAGTTGCAGCAAAGAAAATGTGAGGAAGAGTGGGAGACAACCACCAATGATGAAGGAAGAAAATATGTTCGGAATCAAAACATAAAGGGAGAAAATAATTCAGTCTCCCTGCCCATTCAGTCCCTGGCCCTCTGCCAAGATTGCTAACCAGATTGCCAATGAGCAATGATGATTTTGATGTAGGATTAGCAGAACTGGATTTTTTTTTTTTAATGATTTTGATGGATATCAATGTTTATTTTTAAGCATTTTTTATTTTTATCAATGTACATTTTCCACAGTTGCATGAAATTTTGGGTGTTATTCCCCATTTTAATTTAATTTTAATTGATTTATATTTTAACAGTTGCAGGATATTATGGGGGTGCTAGACAATTATTTAATGACAGCCTTTATGAAGCATTCAAACAGCATTTTTCTTACTTTGCCTATCTCTAAATTTTTATTATCGATGGAAATATTTTTTTGTTGGTTTGTGGGTGTCTGGCAAAATCAATGTTTATCGACACTCATAAAAACTGAATCCTTCCTAGCCTACTTATATATGGTCATTTGTCCATGCAAACTAAAATGAACCCACCATATTCACTCTACCTCGACCACTGACTAGCTACCATGTAGAAACAAATTTTGCTCACTACAGCTCTAGGCTTACTTGAAGTGATGATAGAGAAGCAAAAGGGTCTAGAATAGATCCTATTACCAACCTTCTGAGACATTCAGTTGCCCTGTTTCTGAGGAAACTCCATTTCCCATACAAGCTCCTTTTGCTTCAAGCCTCTGAAGAAGAGCTGTGGGAGGTAGAAAAGCAAACTGGAATCAAGGATCTTCATCTTCTTCTTGCTAAGATGAAGGACTGCTTCTCTCTTCAGGTAGCAACACTACTGTTGATATCATCATCTTAGACACATAAGCTGAGAAGCCCTTGGTATAGCTGCAATGGGCTCTCAGGATGTTTTCAGGAAAGAATCATAGAATCATAGAATGTCAGGGTTGGAAGGGACCTCAGGAGGTCATCTAGTCCAACCCCCTGCTCAAAGCAGGACCAATCCCCAATTTTTGCCCCGATCCCTAAATGGGGAATGGGAAAGGTTCTTCCATTTTGGAACTTGCTTCCTTCCTTGGTCCAACACAGAGACCAAGACTGTTGTCCTTAGAGGCACACTGCAAGACTTATTTTCCCAGGCTTTTGAGACAGGAAAGCGGTATGGAGAACACAAGTGGGTTCAAGGGGTGTGAGATATTTATTACACCTGATAAGCTATTGGAGGGGAATATCATTTGTTATTAGCTTATTTGACAGATCTATTGTTCTTAGGACACATGTGCCCAGAATGCTGAAGGAGGGAACTTAAAAAGGGGGCAAACATGAGCAAATCTATTTAATTAAACACTATTTCTCTCGAGCGCAAGTAGAGGTAGCAAGTAGTTGCAAAGTATTTTCACCGAAACCAAATCATGCTCCTTTTCATTGTGAAAATTACTAGCTATTCGAGTGATTCATAGGTTTAAGTAAAAACAAACTACATACATGCCAAATTTCAGTTAACAGAAAAATGTCATTATGAATCCATCCTCTGAAGAAGCTAATGCCAAGGCAATACTTGCATGTTTTGAGTAAGGCACCTTAGAGGCTGAAATGGACACCACTCGTTAATTGATTGCTGCTATCTTTCTTCAAGGACGTGTATGACAATTTGCAGATATGAATATTTATACAAGTGCCACAAACTTCATTGTTGTTGCCTAGTCCTCTATCCAATCTAGCCTAATTTGAAAACTACAGTGGGAGGAGAGGCTGCCTCCAAGGGAATTTGTGGGTAGTAGGTCAAGACTTAAGAAAAACTCCACTTTAATTGGGATTGCTTATGGTCAAACAGGGTGCAATTTTCCCCATCAAAACAAAAACCAATGGGAGGTAGCTGCATGGGCACAGAGGTGAAGACTGTCAAGCCACTACTAGTAAGTGTCTATGTCAGGTTTTAAGGACTGCATATTTTGAACAGTACAGCCTCCGCTCCGGCTCTCATGAATCCATGGTGAAGAGAACTTGCTTCTGTTCGGAGGGTCAGTGTGCTCCCTATATATGCACACATGGAGATCCCAGGACCAGGTAGCTTTGGGTGGGATGCAGTTTATCCTTCCTCCATCACTATGGATGATCTACAGACAATTCAGCCTACCCTAATACCATATTTAAGATATTAGATAGCTTCCCCAAGGCAATCCTGTCTCATCAAAGCACCACCCTCAGAAACTTAGAATTATTAATTATTAGTACTGCGGTAGTGCTGAAAGGCTGCTATTATAGTAGGCCTTATAAACATACAGAAGGCAGTCTCTGCCCCAAAGAGCTTAAAATCTACTTTAGGCTTATGCTAGTTCTTAATGCAGTTTTTTTCTGGAGTTAGAGGTGATCTTGACCGTAGACACCTCTCCGTAGGTCCCACCTTTCTTCCTGCTACCATAACTCTAGCAGCAGCCAGACCTTCCGGTCCCCTTGTGGGTACACAATAGCAGCCCCGAAGAGGATAAAAGGAAAATAGCACTGCTATATTTGAACTAAAATGGAGTGTTTTATTTTTCTGAATTCTTTACACAGGTCGACCCTTTTCTCTTTTCTGCTGATCCCTCAACTGTGTAGAAAACTAACAATACCCTGCTGCAGCTGCCAGGTTCCAAAGACAATATGCTACCACAGCAACAGATTGCTAACCACAGCCTCCATCCATAAACTATGTTGAAGTATATTCTCTTTCTATACAGAAAGCTGGAGATAAATAATAAAGAAGTGCAACTGCTACATCGATGACCAGTTTGACATTAGTGTTGATGTGTTGCATCGTCATCTAGCAAATTACGTTACAAAATTACTGTCTATAGAAGTGATTGTTTTCAGTGTGATGACTGCCTGGAATCTATTACTGGCACTGGACTGCTGTAAAGGCAGCAGTCATAGAAAGATTTTTTTCGTAAGAGCACAGTCCTCATGCTTCATATAAATTTCTTAGAGCAAGGTACACGCCCCAAACAAGAGGTTACAGTGTGGCGAGAGCTAGGAGTGTCCCAGCAATGACAGATATGAACAGGGTCCCCAAAAAAGCACTGTACTTTGTGTCAGACTTTATTGTCTCACTGACATCACCAATAACTTGGCCATGTACATGGTAATTTGGTTTACAACTCTACTCCAAGGCACTTGGAATACTACACTATTTAAAATGCTATGAGCAGCAAATATGAAAAAAAAAGTGAGGGTGAAAAGAGGGAGGTAGGCAGGCTCACGGTGGATTCTATGGAAGCTAACTGGTTAAAACTAAAAATTTCTCTACAAAAATAGTTTTCAGATGCATTTAAAAGTAGTGAGGAAGGATGTGCGGAGGCAGATGTGTAGGGGGAGCAATTTTCACACCCTGGAAGCTGCTACAGCAAAAAAACGATCATGAACTGACCCTTTGATACAAATGGCAGAATTACAAGATGTAGGAAGTGGGGAGAAGATACAATCTCTTTCTCTCTCCCTTTAGAGCAGGGCGTAAAGTGAAAACAAAACCACCCATCATGTAGGAAAATTACACAGGACTGCCTTGCTACATGGCCAGAAGCAAGTCAGGAATAACTGGAAACAAAGGGGTGGAATTATATAGCAACAGAGAAGTCACAAACACAATCAAATAGTTACCTGGCTGAAAGAACATCACCCCTGTGACAGAGAGTCATGTTCCATATTCGCAGGAAACCAGATGCTCAAGCTGTTTATATGAGGGGCTATTTATTGGTTCAAACAAAGAGAAGTGCAGGCATTGATCACCGAAATAAATACTCACAATTACTGCATAAAATTATTCCTTTGGGTAATTCTAGGCTCTCAGAACTTGAGATAATTCCTAGCACTCCATATTGCCTGTGCATTTTCCTCCAGTATCAGTCCAACTGAGATTGTTTACAAGCTTGTAACAATGTCCCATGACCTTTTACAGCCCCACTACTTATACGTTTGGAGTCTATGTTTAATGCAAGCGGAATCCCAAACCAAAGAAGAGCAGATTCCTCCCTCTTAAAGTAAATCCAAGGCCCACCAGTGCTGGGCCTGGCCTTCTTGCAGAGGAAAGATGGGTAGGTACAGGTCTGGAGAAACTCTACAGACCCACTAATAAAGTTTAGTAGCTACCTTAAGACTGTTATACCAGGAGAAACAAATTTAACATAGCACCAGAAGCCACCACTGTGTGCTGTTAAACACTATTAAATGGTAGTAGTAGCTCCCTAAAAACCAAACAAAAAAATGACAGTGAGGACACTCTCTCCCACAGCTGTAATAGCCTGGAGAGGCTGTCAAACCAACATAGTCTGCACTGGTGACAACCAACTAAACAATGGAAAGGCAACTTTTAAAACAGAATTTGCACAGTAATTATTATTTCCACTACTAACTGCATGCAGAATCTCTTTGCACTTTTGCTTTTGGTACCATACCACTTATTGTCACAAGGAGAAAACCAGTGATTAAGTTTATCACACTTGAATCATGCAGACCTTTGGAACACTAGAACACCACATTATGCCTGAAGGAATGTGCAGTGAAACATGTCAGCAATTCAACTGTAAATAGTTAATACAGTTCTCCTAAAATACCACCTTCACCAAGCTACTCTTTTCAATGACAGAAAAAAAAAAAAAAACTTTTGCAGCTGAACTCAAAGTTATGACCTGACTCTATTCCCCCACATTTGGTCACAGTTCCCCTTTCCCCATATGGAGCATCTTGTGACCTCATGTTTAGCTTCATAATGTTTTCCATAACAACCTACTTATAGCCAAGTTACCTGAAGTAAAAACAGAAAGCTATCCACTTATACTAGCAGAATTTAGCAAAACTCATCCAAATATTTAAGCTTAAAAAGTGGCCTACAAAGGATTTTTTAAAAATTTGGCTTATGAGTTGTTTTATTTCTTTAAAGAAAGCCTGAAAGGTTTTTATGTTTTAGAAAAAGGCTGAAGTTTTTGCTTAAAAAACCCTAGAAACAGTAGGAGTGTCAAGTTTGGCCTTCCTTTGTTTTGCTGGTGAACATCCGAGAGGTCTCAGAGATGTTTGTTAGTTTTAATACCTTCAACTGAAGAGCCAAATGAGTTAGAGCTTTAACCAACACTTCCTTTACCAAACGTGTCAGTCACTAAAGCGAAACAAGGGTCAGTTAAAAAAAAAAAAGTTTTTAAAAAACAGTGGCCACCTGACTGTTCAACTCATTTTTGTGGTGTGTCTATTTCACTAGTTCTCAAGTCAGTATACTCCAGCCTAGACAGAGTCTGACTTTCTAATTTTTTTTTTAAAAGGTAGGAAAAAAGGATCTTTCACGCCTTAATACATCACAACGAACCAAAAAAGGCATATGCCAAATCTTTAAGTGATCATAAATTCAAGTTTTAACATATTTTGCATGCTTTTATATTCCCTTTTTACCACAGAAGCATGGTTTTCAAAGGTCATATCAAACATTGTGGCTAGATAGGAAATGCACTGACCTGTCTTCTCTCTGACTTGAATACAAGCCCAGCATTAGCTCTAATAAAATTAATGATAGCTGCAGCTCATATTCCCCAAGTAAATAAGGTATAATTAAATGTCTATGCTAAAGAATCCCTCCGCCACCTGACACAGAGCCGAAGCTACCTACCATCAAAAGAAAGGGCAATCTTACCAGATGTACAGTGGAAACAACTGTCAATAATACTCGGGACTAGTAGTATTTACTTCCATTTTAGAGATGAGGAACAGAGGGCAGGTGAGTTACTCAAACCTACACATCAAGTTCTATGAGCAGAGCTAGAATCAAAATTCTATGTTCCCATCCCTATGATCTATCTGTCCACTAGATCAAGCTGCCTCTATCTGGGACAAGTTTTCAGTGCA
The DNA here is from genome assembly GCF_965140285.1 of Lepidochelys kempii. Taxonomy (NCBI): domain Eukaryota; kingdom Metazoa; phylum Chordata; order Testudines; family Cheloniidae; genus Lepidochelys; species Lepidochelys kempii. The sequence goes on along the minus strand of NC_136394.1, from coordinate 15,635,865 downwards.
GTGGCTTTAAGCTATTTAAGTTTCTATGGCTATTCAGTCTTTCACCTACACAATAAAATATTAATTTTACAACAGCGCCATTTAAAGCAGCTGTAATGGCACAGTCTGGACTATGCTAGTGTTGTGATTTCTCAAGAGTGATCAAAACAGACTAGTGGTGTAGGAGAGACATATTAAAAAATGTATTTATATACATACAAACACACACAATAGTGATCTTGGGGCCAATGATATCTTTTTGCATGGTAGGGCATAAGAGTTTGAATGTTAACCACACTAAGAATTTCAAACAAAGAAAGTTCCCAAATGTCACTCAGCATGCATGCTGCTGTGTCTCTTCACATTACTGATGGATCACAAAGCATTCTTTGCTTCCCAAAGCCTCCATTTCAGAGCTTTGTGACACCTAGAGGAACATTATGCGGTTTTTAACTATGCTCTTCAGTGACATACTGTTTGATCTAGGAGGAATCTGAAAAGCTATTTTGTAAAAGCTTTAGCCACCACCTTTACCAAGATGAGTCTCAAACCATCAAACAACAAATTCCCCCTTTAACAGAAGTGGGAATCCATCAAAATGTCTTTAATGCAGTACTAGTGGAAAACAATTCACCACTATTCAGAGGTTATAAAAGTGTTAGAGCAGAGGCTATTCTGGCACTTGGAGAAAGGAAAACTACTTACCAACAATCTAGCTAGAGTTCTCTGAATGCAAAATCTCTGCAGATCCCCACTGTAGGAATTGCATGCCATCTCTCAAGTCTTGGAATCATTCAATACACTTGTGGGTCCTAACTGCAGATCATAGTATTCTGAGGCAATAATAGCCTGTGGCCCCAAATGCCCTCAGTTTCTCTTTGTCTGTTTGATGTCTAGGGTGAAATCCTAGTCCCTCTGAAGACAATGAGGGGGACAGGTTTTCACCCTTAATCTTAAAATGCTGAAAGAGCATGGAGCAAAAAGGTCAGTGTAGCTCTGCAGAGAGCCTTCACAAAACTCACTGCAGAGAACTCAGAACTAGTTACTGCAAAGTAACCTTTTCTTTTCCGTGTAATTATCGCTACCAAACTCTGCTGTAGAAATTGGTAAATTGTAGAAATCCTTTGGAGGACTGCTGGTGAGAGCTTAACTGAATAGAAACAGGACTGCCCTTCCAAAATAAGCCCCCAATCTGGCTCTACCATTATGAGTAATGTAAAGAGCCTCCTCCCAAATCCTTTTGGGGAAGGGAGTTCTCCCCGCACCCGAAGCCCCCTCCAGAAAGGTGGCGGAGAGCTCTTCAGAATTTTTTCATCTGAAAGAGCCTGAGTGAGAAAAACATAAGCAAAAGTTTCTTACACATGGTCTTCATTGTCTTTTCCTTCTGAAGATGCTACGGCTTTCCAGATGACTAGTTAAATATCCTCCCCTCTTTAGTCCAACGTGACATATCAAAGGCCATGTTCACGAATCCTAATGAGTAGATTTGTCCTTTGTCATGACAGTAGTGAAGCTCTTGCTCTGGATGGATACCAGTGGGAAAGCTCACCCTGTTCTGGAATGATCTAAAAGTCCTGCCTTTGGCAAGTAAGGTGGCAGCTGTAAAAATTCTCCGATAAATATGTTAATCAATTTTTATTAGCACAGCTCTAGCTATGAAGATATGCATGTAATACCAGTCATTATGATTGCTAGGTGCTACTGGCACCTTATCTGGGGTGGGGGAGAATACGCTTCCCCAAAAGGAAATACAACCTTCTTGTGACCACGAACTAATTCTGCACATCTTGACATATGAAGCTGCAAGGACTGTTTGCAAAGCTACAAGGACTGCATGTAAATTGACTTGTCATACCAGTACCTCACAAGGAAGGGGGAAAAACAAGGGGGAGAAGATGGGTCGAGAAGATGGGTCTTGAAAATGCAGAGAAAAGTGAGAGGTGGTGGTTAGGAAATGAGCAGCTATTACCATTTTCATAGTTGTTCATTACACACAGGATACTCAAAGATTTGAAAGGGGAACATTTGAAGCAGAAGGCCTTTTCAGAGTCTAGTTCCTCAGAGGCTAAAGTTCCCAACAGCAGTGGGGAATCTCCCAGTGAATAGGAGTGCTGAATACAAGGACTGCTCCAAATTCAAGAAACGTTAGAAGGTTCCATAATATTCCTACAGAACATCACCTCCATCTGTTGAGTTGGTTTCTCAATCAGAACAGAGATGGATTTTGGATCCAAGTGTCTTACCTGAACTTATTGGGTCAATAAGTATGCCAATATTGACCTGTGGATCTGAATTGCTTGCAACTCAGGGAGGCTCTTTGCACTAAACTCTCCCATTGAAGGGTTTGTGTGCATTAGGGTGTATCAGGATTTGTCTATAATCCTTTTCATATAATGAAGACCGATTCTGTATGTATGGATCAGGATAACGAATGTTCTGTCAAATTGGCTAAAGACTTCAAAATACTCTTTTTAATGAAGAGGACAACTGTAGAGAAGATTTGAGATTTAATGGAAATAACCAAATTCAAATACTTTGATTTCAGATCAGAATCCTACTGTACTGAAGACACTGATCCTACTGATATCAAAAGGTAATCAATAAAGCTTCCTCAGAGGATAACTGAGCTTGTTCTTTCCCTTACTGCATGCCTGATGAGTAAAACTTGTGCAAGCTGAACAGTCCTGAAGGAAATCCCTTCTAGCTATTTCAACCATCTGAAGTGCTGATTATGGACATCAGATTTACAGAAAAGATAGCGCACCTCTGAATCTTAAATAATTCTTTGGGTCTTTCATCTAATTATCTTGCTAATACAAAAAAGAACAATAAATTAAGATTTGATTTAATTAATATACTGCCTATTTCACCAGCGTACACTTCTAATTCTTCCCATTGCCTGACTGCAAATGGGACGTTACCTCTCGCTCCCTGATCCCCTGCTGTCTGCTCCATGGAACAGCACAAGGAGCATGCACGGTAATTCAGCTAACTACTACTTATGGAGATTATCTTGTTTCAGGCTCTCTGCTGACAGTCAGGCACAACTGCATATTTATACTCATGTTTTCTAAGTTATCTGAACAAACTAAAAAACAAGAAGTGAAAGCTGGGATCCAGGAGCGGCTTCCATGCAGATTCCTTTGCTAGGTAATCACAAAATACACTGTGCCAGTAGAGCAGGCCAGGTCTGCACTACCGAGTTATGTCGATTTAAAGCAGCTAAGTTCACACTGCCCTCACCAATGTATTTCAAACCATGACCCAACTCAACTCCCTTTTACAAAGGTAAAACATTAAAAAATATTAATGTTAATAAAGTTAAACTGTATGATTAACAAAGAAAGATTAAAAAATAAAGCAGTAGGCATTAGGTTAACCAAAACAGGCTGAAGATAAGAGATCTGAAGGAAAATGGAATTGGAATATAATTACAACTCCTTTGCAACATGTCCATGATCACAAGCAGAATTACAAGCCTGGCTCTAATTCTACATGGAAGCCAAAGAGTGGAAAGCAAAAGTAACCTGGATCTGTTTTTCTTGTAACTAAAGCTAGTTTGAATAACTTTCACCCCAAAATGCTAGGTGTTGAATGTAACAACAAATTCCTCAACAGAGTTTCTTATATAAGTGTAAATCATGTATTAATATCAAGTATCTGAAGGACTAAAGAATCCTCATACATTGGAATTTATTTGCACCACCATGTATTCAACATTTACTTGAAAGCCCCGTTGCCTTTTTAACCCTATTGCTGTAAGCATTAAATGAAGGTCTGCCTACTGCTGGGGAATTTACCCTATCAACTGTTGGATGGTCACAAGTTCTCATTTCAACCAGGTAGATAGTACTTATGTATTGGGGGGCCCCCAAAAACCCAAACATCAGTTTCCTGTATATTTTAAACAATATTTGATTAATGTAGGTTACAGTCATCAATTAAACGCTTAAACTGATAAAGTCAATTTTTAAATAATAAATAGCAATTAGTATTAAAAAGTGAAATTCCAGTCATTCTATATATGCACAATACTATGCTACATTGGTAATACAGGGACACAATTTAATGATTTTCTTTGCATTTGTTTTTACAAGAGTCAGATGCCAGAAAAAAACAGAACATTCAGTTAACTGATTTTGAAAAAAATTATGCATGTTTACAACATCAAAAGAATCAAGACAAAATATAAACCTTTGCTACTTACAATTGTTCTATACAGATTAACCAAATCACAAATCTGTCACAATATAAATGTTTAATTGTTACAATATAATGAATAAGAACATACAGAAAATGATTTTTATAAAATTTTCCTTTGTTGTGTCTTTTAACGTATCATTGTAACTAAGTTAGCTATGCAGGACTTTTGGGGTACATGACTAAGAAGGCACCAACAGTACAAAGCAAATACAAAGCAGTTTGAGTATTTTTTTTTGTTTTGTTTTTTTTAAAGAGTGTTCTACACTGATACAACACAAGAAAAGGCAACAAAGTAAGTAAATCTCCTGGAAACTTTACAAATTTGTTCTGGATTTACAAAGATATTCCAACTTTTAAATTTCTTCCAATGCATCACATAGTTTTGATCGCAGCACATGCTACAAGTATCACTGTAAGCTTAATTTTACTAAATGTAAACTTTTCATTATTTTAGCGTGATGTATTTCAGTCACCACCAACTAAACCATTTGAAAGACCAATGTGTTCAAAACTTATGCAAAAGGATTGTTCAGTGCCTTTTTTAAGCCACTGCATTTACAAAAATATTTCCCCTAAAATTTGGGATTGCTCGAAGACACTGTTGTATAAATATAAAAGTACTATGCAAGGGACCCAAATCATGTGCGTATCTGTGTCTGCGAGGACATATATTTATACCATATCACTGGCTGTAAAATCAATCAATAAGTTTATTGATAATCAGGGGTCTACATAAGCTACACTAACATAAGCAAATATATTAATAAAAGTGTATATCTACGGTATAGTTATTCAGCAGATTGTTTGTGACATGGTATAAATATATTGTAGCACATTACGGTGGCAGCAATAACAGGGTTTCCCCTCATTCATTCACTAAGGATAACCATGCTTAACTCATCTATGGTTTCATTTGGCCATGTAATCATCCCCAACTCCTGAAAGCAAATAGTGCATTACACTGTTCACCCTGTATTGTGGATTGCACACTCCAAATTTTATATATTATCTAAAATATTGATATGAGGAACTTTGATGCCAAAGTCATGAAAGCAGAGCTCAAAAAGTTTATCAGAGCCACCAAAACAGAATTTCCTTGAATTACATGTTTATGTATTTGCATTTCTTTATCTATAAAGGTTGGAATGTTTTTGATAGTTCCATTTACATTCCTTATACAAAAAATGTCTTTACTGTTAATAGGCATATCATATGTGTCACATCAATAACAATATGCCTTTCGGTTCTCTACTAGTCTATGGGAATTTCCGGAAATATAGTCTACAAATACACAGAATAGGCAAGAAAAATCAAGCATGAAATGATGAAATAATTCACATAACAGTGTTATTATAGGCACCTTCTTTTAAAATATTCTCCAACCTGACAAAATCATGCTTCTGCAGTTGAGACAATGAGTTCAACTCAACATCATCCAATGACATTTTGATGAAGCAGTTAGTGGTTTCATGCCAATCTGATTCAGCAGTAATAGCTAAGGAAGAAAGAGCCAAAGCACCAGATGTTAGTAAATCAAACCCATGGCTTCTCTTTTTTAGGGATGCAACTTGATGGTAAATTCGTAAATGGTAAAAAAAAAAATCTAATATTAAAAAGAAAATAGTCAAAAGATAAATGAGAAAGGGGTGCATGAAATAAGCTGCCAAAGCTCTTCCTTAATAAGTTAAAGTTGAGGTGTTACAAACTAAATGTTTCAATAACAGTCGTCTTTCCATATTTTTCCAAATCAACTCCTGTAGTGACCATGATCATGCAAGTGACCAAGAATCTAGATATAGTTTAGCTTTTAGAAACTGAGTGAGGAAAGTGTTTTGGTAAAGATATAACGCGCAGACACGTCAAAAGAGATTTTTACACTAGTATCAACAGTCGAGTGCAGTATTGTAGAAAAGTTGTTAGCATAGGCTCTATACCAGCAATTCAACGATCAACTTCGCAGTGTTCTGATACTGCTCCTAATATATATTGTATTCATGGACCACAGAATTTTTCTAACAGAAAATGCCCTTTGAAGATGAATCCTTGTTTATTAAAAATTAGTTTTGGCAGACTACCACCACCTACAACAAATAAAAATTCAGAATTCTATATCTGGTAAGCACCCTTATAAACTGAGAATCTAAGTTAAAGGCTTTCTAAATTATCTTGAAAAGCAGACAGAGAAGTGCTATGAGGAAGCCTGGGATAATATACCAGCAAGCATCCTTATATACTACAGTAACAAACGGAACCTGATTTCCATTCAAACACATTATCCAAAAGGAAACCAAAAACTAATTCTTAATATTAATGTGAAGATGTAAGATTTAAATTTATTTCCATGAATTACAAGTGCATTTTATTCATATTAGCAGGCAATCTTTATACAATCCGTTCTTCACTGCTGCCAAAATAAAGTGAGAAAAGACAGCAGAGAAATGGAAAGCTAAAAATAGAACTAGTTTTCCTAAGTTATTTGTTGAATAGCATTTCAGTTGAACACAATTCAGAGGTAACAATAGATTTTTTTCAATCATAGGCATGTGGCACTTAGACAATCATCTTTGCACAGAAAGCTTTAACAGTCATGCGAGGGCACAGTAATTATTTTAAACAAGGCAAGTTTCTCACCACAGAGAGCAGTGGGGAAAGAAAAGGAGGCACTGCACTGGAACAGAACATCTAAGAAACTCCACATTATACAATTTCAGTAACAAATACTTGAAAATATCATTAAAAAGGTATACAGTTTTAAACATGATTTAGTGCTAGCTTTGTTTGGCTGTCCTAACTCAGCATCATCAGAAAAGTTTGATAGTACTTGACAAGAGAACAGTACTTCACGTCACGAGCTCACAGAGGCTTGATTACAAATCATCATAACGTAGGCTGCAAGAAATTAACTTGAGATGGTGAAGTGCAGTAGTAGCAAAAGTAAATTCAAACTTTCTCATTTAAAGATGCAGTGTTTCTCTCAGCAAGAACCCTGAATGTTATTCGTTAAATTCAAATGTTATATAAACTAATCACCCTCATTTGAAGTGTATATAGTACATTGGTATATATAGTAAGTAGACTGAGTTTAGTAACAGCACATTTTGGTTTCTCTGCTTACTAATGCATATGGATGCCTTCTACTAAGGAAAACATTCATAATTAGGTAAATATGCCATTGTGTTCTTTATTAATCTTTCAACACACAGTGAATAAATATATTAGTGAGCTGCCACTTTCATTCTTTTTGCATAAATCTTGTAAACACTACATAGAGCATGAACTTTGGAAGTACTATACCTCCAGAATGGTACAAGTATCCACGATCTTTTTAGAAAAGGCAGGGGAAATGTAGGATTTTTTTCACTACATAGGAAAAAATGTTCTAGATGGGTAGATGAATTCTGTTAGCTAAGTTGTATTCCTAGATATTCACTAATATGCTGTGCAGAATTTATGTACAGAATAAGAAACCTAAATAAGTGCATAAGCAAGATTAATGCAAATGTGGCCTATGCTGTAATCTGTAATTGCGTATATATGAATGAGTTCCCATTGTGAGTAAACGATTACTGTATAAAGGTGAAGTGCAAAAAAATTGGGATGTCACTGACTTAAAGTGCCCTGAATAGTAGCTTTCCCTAAAAAATGCCAGTGACTTCAGTAAATCAGAAAAACACAGTTCATGGTGCAAACTTCTATGGGTTAATGAGTTATCTGCTTGGTTAATGATACAGGAGTGAAAGGAACTACTGCATCTTTCAAACCAGAAAGCAAGCAGTTAAAGTATGGTCAGCAGTGGGTGCACTTATAGTACAGTACTGCAACAGGTCAACAATGGGCATTATGGATAGGACTGTCAATAACAATTCTTCAGACTTAAAGAATTAATTGAAAGCATAAAAAGCCAAAACTACCAGTAACTGCCCTCCTGAATGGCTCAAAGGAGTTAGTGGATAAGCTGAGATAGGCCATAAGACATGACCAAGGATACAAGAACTGGGAAGAGGAACAGCAACGTTTGAGCATGCCCAGTCCTTTAAGTCCTTGTCCTACAAAAAACAAAACAAAACAGGTTTTAATGAAGCAGATCTGAACAAGAAATTGTAATTTAAAGATAAGAAAAATTACCAGTGTTTCTGTATCTCACACACATAAATTCAGACTGACAAGTTGCAGCTAATCACAAAAGTCAAAGGCAGCAGTACCAATATATTCGTAAGATTTTCAAATCCCACCCTCTTTTGCCCTTGTTCTATAGAAGCTTTCCAGGGGTTCAGACAAACTGTCTAAGAGAGAAAATTTTCAGAACTCTTAATATGAATTGATTTATTACCCACAGGAAACATACTAAACTACCAGGAGGATGTTCTAGATTGCTGTACCTAAGATGCAAAAATATTTACAAATAATGAAAGATTAAGAGAATCATATTTCCGTACCCTCAGATCCACCAATCCAAACTGATGGAATCTTACTAGCAGTACTAAAAACAGAATAGGGAGGGAGTTCAACAGGAACCAACGTTCTTAAAATGTATCACCTAACTGGAGGCAAAGCTATCCAAGCTTGCAGTACTCGGTTAAAAGGCAAATATGGGGAAACTATAGTTCTGCCGAGTTCTTTCAACAAGCCATTGCCTTGGTGGAATGTCCTAACATTTGCAGGACAGTCACCTTGGTAAACCTTCCTCAAGGAAGTCTAGCATGTACAGTAGAGAAAAAAGTTGATAATGACTACTACACAGGAAGAAGATTTTTTCAAGTAACAAACTACGTACATTCTTTTGTGAATTGAAGAATATCAGCTACTTTTATATAGGCTGTCAATGCCAGAGACCAGTCTCAAGACAGTAGATTTTGAATCTCAGGGAGTAGTGTAGGCTTGAGAGAGAAATTTAGACTCATCAAGACCACATACATTACAACAATGGGACTGGATTTGTCTTTCTGAATCATCCTTACCACTTGGCAACAGATGCACAGACACAACTGTAAGGGAAAGATGCCTCTCTCATTGCCACTGCCCCAGACAAGCAGGGACTCCCTCTATGGATAAGGATAGTGCTCAGGCTCAATAAATCCTTGGACTCTTTTTTGAGGCTACCAACAAGGATGCCAGTTGTGGTGGACAGCTGTTGAACTGGACTCAGATCAATACACTCAATTTTAATCAATCAATACCCTCACAGGAGCACAGAACAGACAATTTGAGCTGTATTCACATGTTTGATCCAGAGGTAAAAGTTTGTGTTTCATTTCCACTTCCATGATACAATCCAAATCTTCATTCAGTGGCCTATTTAAAAGTACTTTAAATTATCAGTATCAGAGAAAAATTTTAGTCAAGGATTCTGAGTAAATCTGAATAATTTTGCAGGAAATTGAGACTTGCCAATTTCAGGGTATCTAAAGAAAGGTTTAAAGTATATTAATGTAAAACTGTTAAAAAAAAAAAAAAGGACCATTACAAAATAAGTCCAAGCAAGGAAAGATGTAGATAAAGGAGAGTGGGCAAGATTCTATAAACAAGTTACACATGAGGTGGATTGTTCCTGCAAATTTCAGTTTGGGTGGTTTTGGGGGGGTTTAATGTGCTATTAAAAACGATCAATGGAGAGAGTGAATAGCAATCAGCACAAAAGTACTTTGGACTAATCTTAATGATTTATACCGTCTTCATTTAATCAAAATGAAAATATAAAATCTTTTAGATGTCTTTGAATAACATACTCATATATTTTGGAGGTATTTTCAAACAAACTGGGATGACTATCAATAAAACGGTCTTGTTGTGTTTAGGTCAATAATCTCTCCTCTTTACATTATATTACAACAATAGAAACATTAAATGTTTATTTTAAAATAGAAACAATCTAGAACAAATTTTTGAAATATTTTAAGTTTACATTGATATTATGTTTTAAGAGATCTTTTCAATAACATTTGAATATCAGTGTTGCCATAGCTTTTGTTCAAGCAAGCTCCATTTCAGTTTTACTGTCACTCTTCTAATGTAATCTACAAATTAAATAAAAAGCATGTCAGAAATTGCTTGGATTCCCAGTAGGCATTTTAACATTGCAGAGAAAATTAAACCCATTTCTTTAAAACAGTATGGCTGAGGTCAAATCAGTATTCTAAAAGCAATGACTAGATGCTAAAGGGTTGCTTTACAATAGTAATGAAATGACAAGCTACGAGTTTTGCATTAATGATAACTACATGGAGTTCTATCATTCCTCTTTATCTCTTTTACATGGTTCATTATGATTACGGCTTTATGTACCTATGCACAATTTAAGATCGATATCCTGGCTGGAATCTAGCAGTTTCCTCAAAAATTAGTTCTTTCAGTTTTTCCTTCGGCAAGTCATCCAATTCCATGTCAAACTTGAAGGGTGCTTCAGCTACAGGCTTTGGAAAAAAAAAAAAAAAGACAGACATTAATATTTTTTTAAAAAAAACAAGAAATTGTCAATAAAACGTTAAGACAGCAATTAGTCTGAAGTGGGTAGCACAACACACAGTCTCAATTAATTTTTATATCAGATTCTACCAAGATTTAAATAATTTCTTAGTGAACAGCTATTCAAAACTTAAACCATATTGAAATATTTGAGTAAGTGAAAGCTTATAGCTGAGTAGCTACCTGAAGACAAATTACAGAGAGACACTTAACCTTCCATTATAAACCTAATTTTGACTTCCACTCTCCCCTATGTCACCAAAACTAAGCTAATCTTTCTGAAATTTCACTGGCAAGGTCTTATGACGAGGTAGAGTTTTTTCTGGAAAGTTGAAGGCAAATCTCAGCTACCTTGTTTCCCACCCCTTGGATGCATGGTAGTTCATTATGGGATAATAGTTCATAGTAGGGGTCTTAGGTCTTTTTTCCTACTGTCTACCCAATATATGTTTTTCATAATACATCTAGAGAATGTGACAACACCACTGAAAAAAAGCTAAAATAAATGAAAGTGGGAAAGTCATAGAAAAATTAGATTGCAAAAAAGTTAATCTAACTTTTTCCAAGCATTAAATATAAGTTCTAAATTAGGATTGAAGTTAAGTAGATCTTCCATAATGAAAAGTTAGTAATACTACATTTCTCTAAATACAAGCAAATTTGCTTTCATTATAGCAAGATTAAATCTGCAAATATACTACACACACTATGAATGTGCTCACTACCAAGACACCATCCAATTCAGAGTAAAATGAGTGAAAATAACCAAAATCTAACAGTCCTTTTGTTGCTTTTAATTTTGTTTTGATAGAAAGAAATACAGACACTACCTTGAAGGGTAAACTTTAAACTCAATTTGCAAGTACTCACCTAAACGATGAAATAGCAAGGGATTTAGTTAAGTGTCATTTATGGCTCTGTTTCTGTAACTATACTTTAACACAAGCCCAATATAATTTTAAGTTTAGGGTTTGATTTATCAGACAGTGTTTTTCATTGTCTAATAAAGTCATGCCTAAGTGTGACCAGACTCACGTAGTATTTAAAGATTTCTGACAAGCTTTCAAATTTAGGTTTCCAGAATTAATCTACTAAATCCATACTAAGATCCCTAAAGAAAAATACCCAATTTAAAGTACCCACGCTGTAAAATTTTACTCTACATTATTCGCCATTTATCCACAACAAAATATGCTTGTTCTAAAGTCCCAAAGGAAACTGCAATTCAAATATTTCCTGGTATAAGCATTGTGATTTTTTTATCTACACAAACAGTGTACACACACAATTATAACAATTTGTAATATAGAACTGATTTATATAATTTAACTATTGGCAATTTTTCAAGATCCAACTATACAAACTGTATCCTTAAAAGGGCTTCTCTGATTTCTTTAACAATCATCTACAGTATTTATGTTAAAAAATCCTTTACCTCATCACTTGGATCATAATACTGCTCCAGGTATGGATGGGCCAAAGCTTGCTCCACTTCAATTCTCTTGTGAGGATTAAAGGTCAACATTTTATCCAACAAATCAAGTGCTAATAGGAGAAATAATTTTTTAAACAAAAAGTCAACATATGCTGCAAGTTCTATCATATTAAAAATAATACATTCACTGGTGTTTGGGATCTAACACAAATATTGCCCTTTGTTTTAAATGCTAATTGTAATGTGAAGATGTTTCAGCTTACCCTTAACAGGAGCAGAAGAATAGTCAAATGTAGTTAACAGGAATGCCAATATTTTTATTTTATTACCCTTTCCATATCCTCAATTTCCTATTCTCTGATCACTGACTTCCTGTTCACATTGAGAAGTCTCAGAATGCATTAGGTTTGCAATATTCATATCATCACAGGCCAGTACTAGAATAAAGAATGTGTCTCTAGGGATTCAGGAAGTCAACTTTATTCAGCACTGAATTCTTGAAGTCTTCCCCTCTCCGCCCACCAATGTTTTAGGAGCACAGATCAATGGTTTTATGGACTTCACAAACCTAGCACATTCTGTACCACTCAGAGGGAGTGCAAAGCCAATGAACGCGGAACAACCACTGTGAGGACATGCAAAACAGAGGGATAAAAACCCCTGGGTTTTAACTACAAATTTCTTCTGTAAAACAGTATGTCTGAATTCTGTATGCAAGTGGGTCCTATCCCTGAAGGAATGTTAAGGCAATTAGAACTGAATTATATGGCAGGCAACATTAGAAATTCCTACCAACTTTATTTCAGATTAACTTAAATAGCTGGTGACACTATAAAAACTGGTTAATAACCTAAATACTAGTCCTTTGGTAACACAGGCCCAGCATGCTTTCCACTTAACCAGTTCTCTTCTCAAAACTATGGTTCTGATTCCTGATTTGAGGGTGAACCAGGAATTGACCAACATTGGTTCAACAAAAAATGTACATGTAATGACCACATTTTTCTCGTAATTGCTCTGGCAATTATGTACACGTGGGATGTAACTAGCAGGATTCAACAATAGGGAGAGAAAGAATCAAATGGTCTTTCTACAAAACTAATTTTAGGACTTTTACCAAATGAGTCAGATAAATCAAGCTTAATATTTGGTAAACATATGGATTGAAACATGTAGCAGTTTTGCTTATTTCCATAATTAGTGCATGTCAGCAATCTTATGAAGCATGCTTTGAGCTCTAGTGAAGGATAGTTCCTTGTTGATTGAATGTCTCTCATATACATATATTTTGTAGTTCACCTGGTCACTTTGTCATTAGCTACTTTCTTTCCTTTACACCAAGTGAATTGGATAGACTGCAGTTCAATTGCCCATACTACATCCAGGTTACCAAAATTTTGGGGGATGTGATTAACTGGACCAACATATAACCTCCTGAGCTGTACTAGGATATTGGGCTAGAACATTTCTAGAGTTCCTGTGTGCATAATTGTCCTTGTGAAATATACCTGATTCAATACTGAGAATATTTAACTCAGACAAAGTTCTGGCAAAAGTTAGGGGAGCTAGATTCCATCTTCACAGTTAAAATAGGGGATTGGCGCATACTTGTAAACCCAGACTTAAATTCTAAAATGGATACAATCTCAACTAGCTATTGCACTGTGTTCCATTTTGGGAAACTAGCCCTACACAGATGCCTGGAAAATGCCGTTTCCTGTACCATCTGATTATTGTATTCAGAGCTGTTAATCGTAACCCACGGTAACTCAGTTTCCTGTCTGCTGACACTGTCTCATAGAAATTTGAATCTGTGGTCTGGAGGGTTTGGTGATTCATTCTGCATTTTGTGAACTTATGCTGAATCTAAGCTATATCCACAAGGATGCAACTGATTATTTCCTGCCTTGCCCTCCAAATTTTAGAAGCATGTCAGTTATCTGTCTAAACAAAAATCCTTGACTTTTCAATATTACCTTTAAAGTAGCTGGACTGCTAAACTTATGAAGAATGGGTCTGGATGACAAACTGGTCTCAGCAGTGGTAAATACGACCATCAAGTTATTAACCATTAAACACTTTTTTTTGGAGTAGGACCTACCCTACCTGGTCATTGTCAGATAAGTGTAACTTCTCTTCATTTTAAGTCTTCTTAAACTGGTGGAGACTTGGATGGCAGTTGCTAAGCCCAGATCTGCCAGAGCCTGTGTTCCCTCATTTAAAGTAAATATTTATTTGCTTGCTGTTTTGGGATGATGCAAAATGAGTATATCTTGGGGTCCTCTCGAATGGATATTATCCTTTGTAAGGTCTCATTCAAGTCCCAGTCCCCTTGATTTGTGGATTACCTGCTCTACTAATATGCTCTGTAGTTTAGTCTGCCTTTTAGGACACAGTGTTTCTTCTGCTTCCTGCATTAGAAACTGGCTTGTTCTCCTTGTCTGTTTACTTATATAACCTTGAAGTTGTCAGGTATGTCTGAAATCATGACAGAGCCTTGCTGCCAGTAGCTCCATCCTGTTTCTAATTCTATTGTTCTTGTGATTGATTCACAACTCTTGAACAGAGTATCTTCCTAGATGGACTCCCCCGTGTGCAAGTTTAGCACCCATTGTTACATTTTCTTTCACTGAGATTTGGGAGTGGAAACTGCATAATCTGCTGCTCTGATGGCCAGTCTGAAGAGGAGTGTACTGGCAGCGAAGTAGCTATTCCTTTTTCCAGATGCTCTTAAGATGGATCCTAAAGGTCAAAATGAAGCAATGCAGTTTTTTCAAATGAAGAAACACTCAGGGATGCTGAGGGAAAAACTTCCAGCACCTGTGCATGTGGCAAGCAGACACACCTAATATGGAATGGACATGAGTAAGTACTCGAAAAAGAAAACTTCATTCTGACAATGCATCTCTATCTTGAAACACAAAACAATAATATTTAAGGTATTTTTAAGATGCCTATCACTTTGGTAGCTAAGCAGTTCTGGGTCAGACAAAATCTGCCAATCTTATCAAACTGTACAATGATTTTGTGATGTACACAAACATCCAACAGGAACACAGATGAGATTACCAAAATCCCTTTCATTTGTGACCTCCAGTGAGTTCTTGAACTGGGGTCTCTGGGTTCAAATTCAATTCCAACACTTAGACAACTAACAATTTTTAGCATATTAACTCCTTGGTGATGGAAAATTGGGATTTCAATTTTATATACTGAAGTCAAATTCATTGAAACCAATTTTGGGAAATATGGACTGCTACAGCCAATGAGTTTAAAAAAAGAGGTCATCATCATCATGTTCTTATTACGCTTCTGGCTTTTAGGGCAGCGTTGAAGCTCCTCCACTCCTGCCTGTTTCTGGCAAATCTTTCAATGGTTCCCCAACTGTGCCCCAGGTTTTCCAGCTCGGCTTCCACAGCTCTTCGCCATGTTGTTTTCGGGTGGACTCGATTTCGCTTGCCTTCAGGTGTCTATCATATTGCTACTCTGGTGATGGAATCAGTTTCCATCTGAAGCACATGACCGATCCATCTCCAACGCCTCCTGGCAATGATGGTGCTCAGATCCTCTTGATCTTGGTTTGAGATTGTTCTGGGCCAGAAGATGCAGAGGATTTTTCTGAGGCAGGTTGTATGGAATGAAGACAGTTTTGACATGTCATACTTTCTCATTCCCCAGCATTCTGCACTATAAAGTAGTATTGCAAGTACGCAGCTCTAATAAACCTTGAGTTTGGTTTTGGTGTTGTATTTTGATGCTTTCCAGACTGTATTTAACTTCCTAAAGGTGTTCCTGGCTTTATTGATTTTGTTCTGGATGTCCTGGCTTGTTCCACTGTCCTGGCTGATGGTGCTGCCCAAGTATGTGAATGTTTCTACATCGGTGAGAACATAATCCTCTATCCGTGGTGATGGTGAGGCAATATTAAAGGTCATGATATTGGTCTTATTGCGGTTGATTTTCAGACCAATTTGCTGGCTGAATGTGTTGAGCTGAGTTGTTTTTTCTTGTATATGGTGTTGGGTAGGTGATAGGAGAGTGACATCTGCAAAATCCAGGTCTTCGAGGGATGAGAAGCATGTCCATTTAATGCCTCTTGGCATGTCTTCTGTTGTACACTGCATTCCCTAGTCAATGGCAATATTGAAGAGGGTTGCAGACATGACACACCTGTGACGTACTCCTGTTTTGACTTCAAAACTGATCTCACTGTGATCAACACTGCATGTAAAGTTGAAATACAAGCTTTTGATGATGTTGATTATATGGAAAGTAATTCCATATGCCCGCAGAATGCACCATTGGCTGGTCCTGTAAATGCTATCAAAAGCCTTTTCAAAGTCTATGAAATTTATGTAGAGTTGCCGTTGCCATTCTAAGCACTGTTCTATTATGTTTCATAGAGTGAAGATCTGGTCTGTGCATCCACGCCCTTTCTGAAAATCAGCTTGCTCTTTTCTGAGAAAGCTATCAACTGCCTCTGATATATGCTGGACTATGATCTTACACAATACTTTGCTTGGCACAGATACAAGTGTGATACCACGCCAGTTATTACAATCACAGAGTTCCTTTCTTTGGTATCTTCACTATGACCCCATTTCCTTTTCCCAGACTGATGTAAATAGAGGGGCCAGGATAAATGCTGCTAATTTAAGATTAAAAAGGAGGTAAAAGTTGATAAAAAAACCTGTCATGCTTATCTAGAACATTAAAATGAGATTTTTTTCAAAGCAGTTTAAGAGATTTGGATGCCAAATTCTCATTAACTTTACTTAGAACTAGTGTACAAATCCCTAAGCAGTTCTGAAAATCCCACCGTTGGTTGCTTTTTGTGCTGCTTTCCATCTTTAAAAATCAAGACAAGTGTAAGGGAGCAAAAATATAAAATACCTTTGGGGTCTGCATTTGGAAACAGCCTGTTCCATGGTACCTTATTTTTGTGTGGCAGAGAAAGCAAGTAGTTTCTGGCCTTTAAATTGATTATACAATTCAAGTCTTCTTGAGAAGGAGATCCAAGTATACCTAAAAAATGCAAAAGAATTTCATTCATATGGAAAGTACATTGAAACAGCCACATTACAAGCTTTTGATAAGACTAAAAGATTTCTGCTTTTACTCTAATATTACTGCTCAGATTTATTTAAAAAAAAAGTGATAGATGAAGTAATTTGATATAAATAGCTTTCACAAACAATTCTGACCAGGTTTCATCATCACCCACAGACATTTTTATATTAGACTTGTATCAGTCTGTGATGGAGAACTGATTTTTGATCAGCTTACAGAAAAACAGGTACTATCAAATATGAAATGAGCTACATTTGATTCTCAACAAATGAACTAAAAATGAACCTCAATTTTGTAATATTCAATTTAATATCATCATCAATACAATAAAGAAGAGATCATCTCTTCATTCTCCAGAAAGGTTATCTGACTTAAACAAGTGGCTTGGACTGTTCACTAGTAGAGCGATACTGTATGAACCCTTCTTTATAATTATTATTACTAATTTATATATGTGATAGCACTGAGAGGATTCAATCAGGCTAGAGGCCCATTACCCTAGATACCCAATGTGATTATAACAAATAATGGGAGGGAAGAGAGAGAGGGAACAAGGATAACAATAAAAATATCCCACATTTACATAGGCTTATAACATGCAGAACTTTATGTCTGTAAACCTGTTAAAAGTATTTTCCGATATAAGTAAGATCTAGCTATCCTCAACTGCCCTTCAAACTAGGTTGATCATTTCTAGTAGGCATCACAACAGAAGTATGTAGATGGAGAGAGTAGTGGTCTTGCAGAACACTTCAGGAAGAGTATTCCATACATAAAATACAGTGGAAGAAAGCATGGAGACAGCTGTTGGAAAGGTGGATAAATGGGTGGCCAAGCCTGGTATTGTTGGTAGGGATCCACCAATGAGGTAAGAGACAACTGTGGAAACAGAAACTACTTTTTATAAAAAGCTTACCAAGGATATGGTTCAGCTGATCAAGGTAATGTTTTCCTGGAAAGATGGGTCTGTTGGAGAGCATCTCTGCCAGAATACATCCTACAGACCAGATATCAATAGACTTGGTATAACCCTGAGGGGGAGGAGAAAAGAAGCCCTTTTGATATTTCATTGTATAATTAACACAGTAACAGGTTATATGTGCTAAAGTACTGTGGTTTTGAAAGATAGGGTACCAGTGTAATTTAGTGATTTAGATGAGTCATGCTTAAGACATCATACTGTTATATAATTATTCTTGTTCTAATAATTTAGTTGTAGCTGTTGCCAATTCAGTTTGAGAACTGTGAGTGTATTTTTGTGAATTCTCTGATTTCAGGGCCTGTCTACATAATAGATTTTAATAATGTTTAGCTGTCATAGAACACCTTGTATCAGTAGATCATACCAAGTTTGATACTACCACAATTGTAAGTAACTTACACAACTACGTATCGAAATGTAAGAACCACAGTGCCCAGAAGCATGTTGCATACTTCAAATACACACACACGGTCCTTTCCCCAAGCTTCTACAATCAAAGTATTAGGCCACAAAATACTCAGAGTAACAAGCCTTTGGGATGTGAGTTGGTAAAAAGAATAAGGAAGGACAAAAGTTACAAAAATAAGTTTACCTGGTTACTTTAGAGCGTATATCTGGATAAGCGCCATAGTATATTTACATATATACACACAAACATGTATAAATGTTTTGGGTATATAGAATTTTGTAAAGAAATCATGTGAGATGTCTTACACCATTTAAAAATTAATTAGCAGGCTTTTAGGAGGGTGAGGTGTGAGAGGCAAGAGGAAATTGGGAGGATATGGCAACAGATAATCAGACAGCTATTGTGCCTTGAAGTGTCCTGTGAGGTGCTGATATCAGCAGGGTGAGCGGCAAGGATCCAGCTGTTCTGAAGCTGTGCTACAGTTGAACTACCTGCTTCTATGAGTCACTTGGAGAATTTTGGGTTTTGAAATACCAGCCTTTGATGGCTGCTAGGACTGGTGCAGGAGAGATAATATGGGACATGGTCTCCTCAGCTCATGGGGGAAGGGCACTGAACTGGTTCCACTCACACATCGCTACTTCACTTCTGCTGTGAGCCACGAGGGAAGTGTACCATGTGTTTACTTTGCTAGTGATCTTGACAGATTTCCATGCTCTAGAAAGCTTCTGTTATGTTTCTTCTGCTGTGTATATAGGACCTAACCAGGTTAGTTAGAGCTAACTCTCAGGTGTCTGCTTAGGAAGACACCACAAAAATGTGGAAGACCACCTACAACCCTCTGCCTCTGGCACAAGCAGATGGGACAAGAGGTAGCCCAGACTTACCCAGATTGCACTGTTACAAACATGGCTGTGCAGCATAGGAGGTGTGGGCAGTACACCATGGTTGATACATAGTTGTGCCAGGAAAAGTCCTCCTGCACAGACATATTGAATCATGTTAGCTGTAACCGTGTCAGATAAACATATCAAAGCCTGGTTACACTTAACATGGTTCTGTCTACAGAGTAAAGTAACTAATGTGCTAAGCAATTAAATTCCATGAGGAATGTAATATGTCCAAGAAAAAGTGCTATATGCATATTTAAATTGGAATCTGGTAATCCTCTTGTTATTAAATTGAAGTTCTCTCTGACACATGCTAACACAATTCTGCGAAACCTCGACTAGCAGTAAAAAGGGTAAAAGGAGCAAGTGATCATTTGAAATATTTGGTTTTCAAACTTAAAACAAAAAGGAACTGAAGTCCTACGGCCTTGCTGCTGATATACCAAAATTCTAACAAACTCTCACCTTCTCTCTTGGAAAACTAGAAAAAATGTGTACTGAACTACATAGAATATAAGCACTTCATATATAAAGCAGTACTGTATACATTCATGCAGGCGTTTACTAGCCTGCACAAACAACCAAGTCAAACCCCTTACATTTAAAATCTTCTATTGGTTCTGGCAGTCTTCTTGGTGAAGACATCTTAACCACTATTTAAGTTGCTCAGTAGCCAGCAATGACATGAACGATATGATTTAAAGGGAACTCTACTGTAATACAAATCTAGGCTATCTTATAGCATACTTTTCTTGTTGGTCCATCTACAGTCCTTACCTTAGAATTCAACATAATTTCAGGTGCTCTGTACCAACGCGTGGCTACATATTCTGTCAGGAACCCTGTGTGATCATGATCTGGATCTGCGACACGAGCCAGTCCAAAGTCGCAAATCTGGTTTTAAATTTAAAAAAACAGTATTAGAAATACAAATTTTAGTGTTATAATTCACCTTGGTTACTACCCAAACTATCTTCCCTCAAGCCATTGTAAAGCTGTAAGCCATGCAATGATAGGGTAAATTTAACATGTAAATTTGTTTTCTCCATATCTAGAAAAATATATAGATTAAAAACATAATTTAACTAATCTAAACAAAGAAATTATGAATATTTTGCATTCACATGCTGCCCGGTCATTAAAAGATTTCAAAATGCTTTATAAAAATTGAGTTAAGCTTCATAACTTTTGTATGAGATAGGCAAGTATCCCCATTTTGAAGATGAGGAAATCAAGGCACAGATGTTCAATATTACTTGCTCAAGTCACACAACAAGTCTGTAGAAAAGCCATAAATAGAACAGAAATTGACTAATTCCTGAATTTTAGGTGCAGGCCTATTCTTATCTTGTAGCTGGGTTGGGAGAGAGAGAATAGTTGGATATCAGCAGAACCACTTCCTGCTCATTAATGGTTTTCTATGATCTATCTACTGCACACTGCTACTACTTCCCCTGCACAGTTCAGTACTTCTCTTTTAAGAAACTACTGCCACCACAATGCAGTCAATGCAACAGAGGGATACTACTGAGCCATGAGATAGTGGTAGACTGGGGAGAATGTAGACTGCTGAGGAAGAGAAAAGCTGTAAAAAGATGATCAACCCTTTGGGCAGACACACCCAGTGCTTAATTTGTGCCAGGGCTAAGCCCCAGTACCTCTAGGCTTGGCATTTCACAGCCTTGGCACCTTTGGGCTTGCCACATCAGTGATGAAAAAAAAGATTGCTTGAGCCCTAGTACCTCTTTCAAGACATATTAAGTATTGGACACACCTAGATCACAACAATGGGAAGCAATTCTTATCCAGACTGGCAAATTCAGCAGAAAGCGGGAGATCGCTTTTGTCTATCCTCTGGTGAAGACACTGTAGAAAGTTGAGCTCTAGCTGATGGAGGGACTGGCAAGCCTTAGGAATGGGGGAGGTCATTCCAGGCACATTTTGAAAAGGATGGTGCTTGCTACAGACTTCTTCCCTTTTCCAAGGCAGGGGAGGAGAAGAAAAAAAAGGGAAAGGGCCACTTTTTGTTTTTGTAAGAGAATATGGAAGAAAATGGAAAATTTAGAGACAGACAGTTCTCTGGGAAACTGGCCAACTGCTAATGTCTATTATCTCACTGGGCAAGTGGCTGGCTCATTGAGTGACTTGAGATTCAGCCACATGAGTAAGCTTTCACTTCTCCTTCATGAGGAACAGTTTACAAAATGGAACAGTCTACACAAGAAGTTTATCACAGAGGAACTTTCTCTCCATCAGAAAACCACTATGGCTATGGGTAGAATATTTCCTCCCAGATAAACTACCAAGATACAGAACGTGTAGGATAATGAAATAAAGATAAATATAGACAATGAAGTGGGATTTTTCCCTAGAATTGTTATAAAGGGATAATCATGCTGTATACTTAATTGTGAATTCAAGAAAAGGAAATGGCAATTCCTTACTTTATATCTTGTAGTCAAAAATAGATTATGTAGTATCATGTAGAAACTCAGGAGGCCTCATCAAGGAGAAACATCTCCCTCACCAGATGCAAAGTGTCAACAATAATCC
The DNA here is from genome assembly GCF_965140285.1 of Lepidochelys kempii. Classification (NCBI taxonomy): domain Eukaryota; kingdom Metazoa; phylum Chordata; order Testudines; family Cheloniidae; genus Lepidochelys; species Lepidochelys kempii. Next base: position 15,613,882 of record NC_136394.1, on the reverse strand, counting down.
TAAGAGTATTTCTTCTATCCTTTATTCTGCTTTTCCATTTTCTGATGGAGGCAGATTCTTGACAATTTAGATTTTTTAAAATGTAATTCTAAATGTATTCACCTACAAAATTCTCCTTTTAGGATTATATCAAATGTTTGTAATAGGCTGGTGACATTTGGAAGTAAATAGTAAAGTATGTCAGGAGAATCACATATGGTCAGTTACAAAAAACAAATTAAATTACGCATTGTGGCACCACAATACAGACCCTAAGTTCTCAGCAGTAAAAACAGAAAGGAGTTTTTCAAGTAAAAAAGTTGATAGGAAAAAAGAATGGTTGCAGCAATTGAAAGTCTCACTTTCATCGATTAGAGAGCCTTTGGTAAGATGCTTGAGCAAACAGTATAAATAAATAGGATTGTCTCCAAGAGAAAAAAGCCGCAGTTAAGTTCAATGGCATGAGTTAAACCATATTTAAGGGCTCAATGAAGTTACTTTGCTAGCATAACCTGAAGAAATGGTAACTGCTCTAAAAGCTTCATTTCACATTGTTAGAACCCCAGTTCCCGAGAGAAGCTACTAAAGATGTCTCTCCCTCCTTTCGCTATTCAAAAATATCCAAACACTGCTATCTCCAAAGGGGATACCTTATATGTCTTATACCCTCCACCCTAGAGGGAACTGTTCCTCTAAAAAAGTTTGATTTTTTAAAATATAAAATTATTCTATTTCATTTTATCCATGATTTAAATCCATCATTTTACAGATGTTTAGATATAAAGACACAAATAGGCCAAGGGTCAAACTGTCCAACAGTCATGCCCATGATCATGCTAGTCTGCTGCCAAATAGTTGTTTTCTTTCATGGCCCCGTTGTTCAACCATATACATAGTAACTGTAAACATCAAAGCACCCTTCTAGTTCAGAAGCATGCTCTTTGGAGCTGGACTGTCTTCGGTGTTTGGAAAGCACATAACATAGTTAAATAGTCCTGTAGTGCCTGAAGTACCACTGGGAATAAATAGGATTAGTGCTCACAAAAGTCACATTCCATGTATTTCTCTTGGCTCATGCCTCTCGATTTTCTTTTCTGTGACTTTCTTTCTAGGGTCAAAATGGCACCTGTTATCCCTTGAGGATATACGCATACACACGGACTCTTCTACTGCTGCCAACCTCTACCTTATAAGAGGCTGAAGATTTTTACCAATGCCTGTTACCTTCCTTAAAGGAGAAGGTGCCTCCAAGGGCTGCTGAAACCCCAGAGCAGGGGGTCAGAAGACACGGGCATAGGACCAATATTCCAGTATCACTTGCCTCCCATGCATTATGGGACTGGGAGGGGCCGGCCAACAAAAGCAAGAACTCAAGGTAAGCACTCCAGTAACCAGTGTTTGGGATGAGCAAGTACACAGCTGAATGGCAGAATGATTTTTCCTAAAACTAGTTGTGACAAAGTTACAAGCCTAGTTATTGGGCTTATATTTTGAAGACTGCCTTTATAAGACAGCTAGAGACATTTTCAAAAGAAAGCTTAATTAGGTGGAGCAGAGCTTGTAACATTAGACCGACAGTTTAACATCAAAATAGAGGCTTAATTTTTTCTATACTCCCATAATTCTTGATGGAAAGGGCATTTTAAATTAAACTCTTTCCGAGAAGTTATTTTCTAGGCATAGACTACTCATGAGAGTTTCAGGTGCCAAAAAAAGAGTTCCTTAGGAAGTTAGTGGGAGAGTCAAAAATCTGCCTCAAGGTGGCAACAGTTTTTTGGCCTTAAATATATAGTTATTACTTGTGGTTCTACAAATTGAGGACTTCAATAGCACAGATATAGGTGTGAGGTCTTTTTTTAGGAGTGGTGGGTGAAATTCTGTGGCCTGCATTGTGCAGGAGGTCAGACTAGATGATCATAATGGTCCCTTCTGACCTAAATATCTATGAATCTATGAAAGTGGCTGTCACAGTTTTCATTTGATAATTTTAAGGGGAAGTGAGAAAAAACAAATCAGCGCATCTCTGTCTGTATACTACAGGACACATTTAAGATTACACTAATTAATAGGGGTTACTTGAAAGTAAAATGAATGTGTTTATGGAAAGGATAGTCGATTCACAGGTGAGAAAGTTACAATCTATTACGCAGAAACCAAGTCTTGCACTAGTTTACAAAGACTGGTCTTTAACAAAAGCTGGTTTAGCAATGTTATCAAGAAAAGCTCACATTATTCACCACAAAAGTTTCATGACTACAGCAAGTAGTTTATTAAGTCAGGGGTTCTCAATCTTTTTCTTTCTGAGGCCCCCACAACATGCTATAAAAACTCCACAAACCCGCTGTGTCACAATTTTTTTTCTGCATATAGAAGCCAGGGCCAGCATTAGGGAGTAACAAGCAGGGCAACTGCCTGGGGCCCCACACCACAAAGAGCACCACTAAGCTAAGTTGCTGAAACTTCTGCTTCAGCCCCAGGGTGCAGTCCTGCGCAGGAGGACTTCAGCTTTCTGTCCTGGGCCCTAAAGAGTCTCGCGCTGAACGTGTTGGCAGACCCTCTGAAATCTGCTCACGGTGCCCCAGGGGGACTCAGACCCTTGGATGAGAACGACTGTATTAAGTCATTGTACAAGGGAGTTTAATTTGGCTGAAAAATGACTAATTTGCAAGAAGGTTCCAACTAACCTTGAGATCACAAGTGGTGTTAAGCAGCAAGTTGGAGGGTTTGAGGTCACGATGCAGCACATTGGCTGAATGAATATATTTTAACCCTCTCAGGATCTGGTAAAGGAAATAACAAATGTGGTCGTTGCTGAGGTGTTGAGTCTTTAAGAGCTTGTAAAGATCTGTTTCCATGAGATCTTGCACAATGTATCTGTAAGCCACTGGATGTAAGGCAGCAAACAAATCCATAACCTCATTTTAGATATCCATGTAACGTGCTATACGAACTACTCATTTTTAATTTCAGAATTTAAAATTACTGCCAAGCCACAAATTTTGTCTCACGGTTTCCTTTATTTTCACTTTAACAATCACAAAACAATCTGGAAATTTTCGATTTTAAGATTTGGTTCAGATCAATCTGTTCAATGATTCTGTTGTTACAGGATTAAGAAACTGGTACATAATGTGTCAGCTAATCATAATAAAACTCCTTCATATAAGAAGTTTATTTTATTTGGCTCTGAACATGAGAAACTGTATGTCTTCAGAGGATTCTTCTCTCTGGCAAAAAGTGAATACTATAGTTTAACAGGTGATAAAACTATGAGGAAAAAAAGACGTTTGTATTCAGTATTAAATAAATGTCAAAGAAATAAAGCTTAGAAGATACCAATTTCTGACCTAGGCTTCTCATGTCCAGAAACCAAATTCCCTCTTGTATTGTATATTTGTCATGCTGGATCAATCAATCAAACACCACATCTTTTACACCTAGTACTGCATTTTCAAGGCAGATTCTTCCATCCCAACCTGAATTGCATCTCACCTGCTCCCAGTTCATCCCCCCTTAAGGTACCTCTTAGAGAGAAATATCTGGATTTGTAGATCAGAACCACATAATCCCAGTGCAAAAAACTGGCCTTTGTGTTACAACAAACACAAGGTCAAGGTAAATCAAATAGCAATAATTAGTTTTCTTTCCCTAAATCAACATATCCCTTTGAATTCTCAGACCCAGATGGAACACTACCTGCACTCAAAGTACTGTCATTCTATACTGCTTAGAGGAGAACTGAAGACACTTTATACTGATGTATAAGTCTTCCAACTTTGGCTTCACCTCATACTAAACACATTATTAAGCCAAATTTTCCAAGGGGAGGCAAACTGGGTATAAACAACAAAATCCAGTTGCACATATCAAGTACATTTAACTGCCTGTGAACAGATGCAGAATTTTTCATATACAGCAAGTACAGCTGAATTTTTGCAGACTTATCCTTTCAGCTCACCTTTGAAACAGTCTAGATCATTTAAGGCAGGGGACTCAGGGGACTTTCCCCACCACAAAGTATACAGCTACTCTGCCATTTCTGTTCCAGAGGTACTAGGCTTTATTTTAGGATCAATAAGGGTTGAACCATTCAATCTAGTTTTAAGATAAAGTGGCTAGATAAAATAAAGACAGATGGCAATGCCAGAATCTCTTGATCTAGGATTTAAAGGAAAACCATCGGAACACTATTTTTGGACCTGTTCATGTAAAAGCTGGTGTTCCCCTTAGGAATGAAACCAGAGACTATTTGAAGACTTCTTACTGTGTAGTATCAAATATAAAATGCAATGCTGGATATTTTGACATTTTCTGAAATACTCTAAACTGGCCAGAGGCACACTAACACTACAGACTGGAATAAATAAGTCATCTTGAAGAAGATATTTAACTATTTTTATATTGGTTGTAGGATGAGATATATATATTGGTAATAACATCATTACAGATTGCAAACAGAACTCAAGTTTTACTAATGTGACAAAGCTTTCCTTTCAGTTTACCAGAGCACAGCAGGTAAATTCTTATCACAATTTAATAGCATGATGAAGGATGAATGAAAAATAAAGTGTAACTGCCTCAACATGTAAAGCAGAGAACCAGAACTATCAAAGAGAAAAAAGTGCAATCCATCATTATCTTACACCTTTAAAGGATACACATCTTTCATTTGCTCAATAGTTGGAGCTCTGATAATGTCATTAATTCCAATAATATTCTCATGTCTGAAGCGCAGGAGGATTTTGATCTCTCTCAGAGTTCTCTGGCAATACGTCTGGTGCTCAAAAGGGCTGATTTTCTTTATAGCTACTCGAACTTTGTTGATGTTATCATAGGCAGAACTGGAAGAGAAATTCACAACATTAAATTGCACAGAATATTAAATCCACTTAGTCCACAAAGTAAGAATAAGAATTCTGCAGAATCTAGGGACTGCACATCCCTTTTACATTCATGAAGTGTATGATGGTCAATATGACATGCATTTTAATTTTTCAACAAATACTTGGTTGTATTGCAGCAACTGTTAGATAAATCTGGGTTCTCTCACCAGAATATCTGATATCAGAGGGGTAGCCATGTTAGTTTGGATCTGTAAAAGTGGCAAAGAGTCCTTGCTGCTTTTACAGAGTATCTGAATTATTCCCATGTATTTAAAATTATAATCAACACCAGGAAGTATCTTTCTTTCTTATCAGCCTGTAAGAAAAGTAGGGTTAGGGTTATTTTATTTTGTGAGCATAAAGACCTTACTGAAAGAAAGGTCTGTCAAAGAGTTGAGGTTTGCATTTAGTTCTGAACACGGAAAGGCCTATGGCAATTCTCTCTTGAAGCAGTTACGAGTTTTACAACATAGGTCCAACTTCTATAAAAAAATATCTCCCACACTCACAAGCCTCTTTCACTGATCAAAATTTTCACTGTTCCAGTGAAATGCAGCTGTCATGGAAGGTCTTGATTGTAGGAGAGAGATGTTTTCACACGCAGAAAGATACAATCCCAAACAAGGCTCTGAGTAAGAGGAAAAAGTTCTTGGACTTCATTCAATAGAGAGCCAGAGCATGAATCAGAGAACCCCCGTAATGTGTTCAGTGACTTATGTTTCTAAACAGGTAAAGTGATGTAAATACACCAGCCTGAGCTTTTGAGAGCATGTAGCTTCATTTGGAGATGTATCTATATAGAGTGTCTGTATTCCTTTTTAAAGTGCCTAATGTCTACAAATTATGCTTTATGTATTGAGATGGCAAACAAGAAGTCTCAGTGAAACTTCCATTATTTTCTAAAACCCAGTTTTATATTACGTTGCAAAAAGATATACGTTTACGAACATCAGGATGCTTTCTATGCTCCTATTATAAAAAATGACAAAAAACAGAAGTGTCTTATTACAGTTATTTTTGTGTGAAGAAAATGTGTAATCAAGGGGGACAGTTAACTCATAATTTGGTCAAAAATTAATTTTGTAAAAACCTCTGAAATCCCTAAGACAAACAGAAATGGTTACACAGTAGGGTTTTTTGTTTTGTTTTTAATTCCAATTAAAACAATGAGGGGTTAAACAAGTTGTGTTACATCAGAGAGAGCTGCTAAAATTTAGACCACCCAATCAATAGGCACAACAAATTTTTCATAAACAAACAATCAGAAAGTTCCTTGTGGTTCTCATCAGTAGGCCCACTCTGCTGAGAGGCCTGAATATCTTTTGATCAGGTAGAGTAGAGCTACATAGAGGAGATGCTCAGGAAAAAGGACCTCAAAAGGAATTCCTGAAAATGGCTGGCTATTTGAACCACTCTCCTACCCCAAGAGAGATTACTTGGAAAGGAGGGCGGGGGGGACGAGACGACACATTTCAGACACTACAGTACTATTGCATATAAAACACTACATGAAATGAACATTATGTTTGCAAAAATCAAGCACTTACAAGATATTCAGTTTAGGTTACCATTACCAGTACAACCTTAATTCAGCCCTCTTGTGTGAATACATCAGACTGAACCAAAAATTTTGAAGACTGAATGAGCCTATTTAGGAATGAACAGAAGAAATCTTAGGCTGGTTCATTTCATCACTGTACACAGACCACCTACTTCCCCCTCTGTATTTGTTCTCTCTCAATAAAGAGCCTACGCTTATTTCACAGCTCATGGATGGCAGATATGTGACAGAGAAAGAGGAAGCAAGTTGTTTTACGAATATTTCATGACCAGTATTAGGCAATTGATGTTGCTTAAATATATAACAACACTTTCTATTTATGAAACACACGTTTCACTCTCAAGCTTTAAAAAACAGTACTGATGTTTTTGCTTTTTCAAATGAATACAAAGTCAGTTATTTGTGGGATAACGATATTTATTCTCCCAGAAAGCAGAAATTCCTTCTTTCCTTTCACAGAATCACTAATTTTTATCAATTCAAAATATCAAATTTTGATATGTTGTAGTTCAATAATTTCATTTACATTTCTTGAAAATTTTCCTAGCAAGTTGGGCAAGAAGTTTAGATTAGATTTAAAAAAAAAAGAAAAAAGTAAAAATACAGTTCTGCCTTTCAGACAGTACTACCTTGTACTGTATGAAGGCAGGGTGGAAAAAGCAGGGTATATGTGGTATAGATGTAATCAGTTTCCTCTTTAGTGTACATCTTGCATATAGTCATTTTTCTCCCTTCAGATCAAAGGATCTCATCACACTAATGTAATTACTAAGTATTCATTTCTGTTATTGCCACAAAGCCTGTGTAAGCTCACAAAAGCACAAATGTAGTGGAAGCTAGTGATAAAGGAAACTGACTTGTGAGCAGTTACATTGTCTCAAACTTTGTTTCATCCCTGTGCAATTCAGTGTAGCAGGATTTTTTTATTTTTATTTTTTTCTTACATTGGCAACCTGAGTGATAACGCTACTCTAGTTGTACGAGTGGGTGCACATTTGCCTCTGCAGCATATTGGTAGTAATGTGAATAATGTAGCTACACAGAGAATCTGTTGAATGCCAAGTTAATACTACGTCTCTCACACAGAAATGTGTCCCCTTTGAGTGATTATTGCAAAACAAAGAGTAACAGAACTTACACAGGAACATACCAGAGCCTCTTTACTAGACATGTATTCTAAGACAATGAAGGACTTTAATATTAAAATTGTTGAAATAGGTACATGGATTTTCCAGTCCCTTAATGTTTTCACCAACAGCTTATTTGTCAGCATATACAATAGAAGACAGAGTCCCTACTTTAAGGAGCTTGCAACTTAAGTTATTAACTTAATACTAGTAAACAAAGCTCTATCTTGGGGCATTGGATTGAACACCTGGCCACTTTCACCTCTAAACTGATTCAAACACAGCTTGGGTTGGCTCAAGTAAAAATGGATACCTACTGCGAAATAAGATGGTGGTCTCCGTCCATTGCACAGTGGACTAGCATAAACATTACAAAATTACCATAGTTGGAATTCTTGTTGGGAGTCTCAGAAAATAGGCCAAGGACTGAAACATCTCCTCAGTTCTTAAGATGGTCTCTACCCCTTACCACAACTACCTCATTCCTCTCTCAGATCATTACTTAGGCACAAATTGGTGAAGAAGCTTATGCTGATGATGCCCATGCTGTCTATTTTAGTGGATAAGGATCATCATCTTCAGAAATGACAGTCTACAAGTATTAATTAAATTGACAAAAAAATTCCATACAGCAGCTCACTTCTTCAGTGAGAAACCACCATCATCATCAACTGTTTACATTTTCTCCAGACTAGATTTACTGTGACTGCCTTTTGAAGAAGAGAACTTGTAGACCACCACTAGCTTTCATCACAGGAAAAACTAGGATGCCTACCTGCAAAATGGGGGCAATATTTAGCATACCAATTCTCACAAGGGTTCTGTGAACAATAATAAGTGTTCAAAGTTTTTTGGGGATTCTCAGGTGAAAACTGCTAGTCTATACCCTTGAGTTCTTAAGATAGTTTATCATTGTTAGTAAACTGGAATAGAGTTCATCTTCATTACATGTAGTGCAAACCTTCTTCCTGTAATGGTTTGTATGTGTTATTCATAGTTTCAATGAACCTAGTTATTAATTCTTTAAACACATTCAAAGATGACAGATAAACAAACCTTTTTTTCCTGTTAATGTTCAGCTTTACAAGTTGATGCAAGCATATGGCTGTGAGTGCTCTTTAACTGTATCATGATAATTTTAAATACAGATATTTTGCAACTACTGAACAATGTTCCTAATTTTATACACAATGTTATTCCAATTTCCAGCTCTGGTTGGATTTGAATACCTTTATATATTTAACACTACATTCCTTAATATTAGAATCTTTTTTAAAAGGTGAGTATTAAGTATTTTGCAAATATCTAATCTATATTGATCTCAGTTGAAGAAGCAAGTTTCAGTTAGACAAGTAATATTTATAACCCAAGTAGTTTTATAATGCCATTTTTTAAAACAGACTTTTCACCTTTTACAACCTTTAACTTTTTTTTTTTTTTAAAAGCCTAGCCTTAGGGCACCCCTCTGACAATGTACTGCGCAAAAGCATACACAGCTCCACATGCGGGGCTGACAGAACGCATCCTCACTACTAAGCTGGGCCTCTGACATGTACCCCATTCCTCATTAACTCCTGCTCAAGTAGGATGGGCCTACTACTAAAACTTAGCTCCTTCCACCACCAGCAGTGGCAGCATGTTCACCCACCATTTCTACTCCTCACGTGTTTCTTATGGAGCAGAACTGGAACAAGTGAGAGCACGTTGCAGCTGCCACTGGGAAGGAAGCCAATTCCTGGCAGTGGTCTCACCCATACAGAAGGTTGTTTCCTCCCACAACCAGAGATAAACTGCCTAGTCTGTCAGCACCCTCAGTCCTCCTTCCCCAGCTTCTTCACCTCACCTTGCCTTTCAGCCCAGCTTGGATCCTTAGGGAAGACGGTGTGGGAAGAATATTCACCCCACACAGAGAGTTTTGCAGCCCGGATAGTTAAGAAGTTATATACACACAATCTACAAAGCTACAGGTGACACACACTGTTCTAAACTCCCAATCAGCCTGTCATTTATTTAAATAATTATACAGAAAACTAAACAAACAGCTGATTGGGAGTTTAGAGCAAGATCTGTTTTATCTGTAGCCTAGTGCTACCTTGGCAACAAGACTCCAAGGGCATGTCCAGTGATAAGAAACCCACTGAAATATAGAATGACACTGCTAATAACTATGATAGGAAAACTGAAAATAATTCCAGCGGGTCAAGCCATTCTTGGGAAAAATGGAAACTGATCTTTTACAAATACATTTATCCTTTTGATTCAGTCTTCATTTAACTCAATCCTAGGTATCTCTGCAACACTGACATTTAGGCCAACTTTCACTGTAAAAAGATTAAACTTAAGACTCTGCTTGTAAGAAAAAAAATAATACTGTATTCTACCCATGGTACCACACAGAGTTGTTTCATGGATTTGCTACAAAAGTTACTCAAAATTTTTAATTTAGATTTGTCAGCCTTTTACACTTATTCAAAATATTTTATTTATTATAAAAGGAGCTAGTTTTTATTATTTGTCTGTATACATATTTCCTCCTCAGAGAGTAATGAATGGAAGATGACAAAAGTGTCATGGAAAAAAATATTTCACACTTCTGAAAGAGTATTTGCAAACTTTCTATATAAAATTGAATAAAGTTTCATTATATCACTGAATGTGCTTTTTTGTCCACATCCCTAAATGTCTAATGTTAATTAATGTTAATTTCCCACCTGTTCATATCAACTTTGAAGATAAAACTTCAGTGTGAAGGATTATATTACTTAAACCATTTTTATAAGCATTGCTTTATAGAATCAGTGTCTGCTTTAGAAGAAAGGAATGTCTGAAAATGTTTGGATTTAAGATAAACTTGTCTCATTTAAATGGACTTCAGTTTGTAGACATCAGCCACACAGTGTTCACTTAAGTTTGCATTTTAAAAACTTTAATAGGTTATTTTTAGAGATAGCTAGTAAGCTGTCCTTTAAGCTCCTTTGTGAAATTTGAAATTAAATACTGTAGTTTTGCATTCAGAAAGAAATTGACTAATGCTAAACTATACAGTTAACATTAATCTACCCTGTTTAGATTTAAAAAGTAAAAGGAATTGTTGTGAGAGAGAAAGTGTTTTCATAATAAATTCTTTTTTTATCCATTGCTTATATAAAGCTGTTGGGAAAGGACAGGGAAGAGACGAACAGATAGCAGCAGAGAAAAGTTGGTAAATTCATATTTAGAGAAGCAAGTTTAAAGTTCACCTTTAGATATTTACATTTGTTTCCAGATTAATGCAAAAACTTTCAATACTATTTCATAAATATATCTGGAGCATAAATTTTCAAAGGTGTCAAGCACTCACAGTTCATTAGCTTCAAGAAGAGCAACAGGCGCTCAGCACCTGTGAAACAGGATTAATTGTGTAACTATAGAGCAAAAATAAAACTGACTAAAGATAAAAACATTAGCAGTCTAGTATTAACTAGAAACTTTTAATATAGTATATTTAGTATTAGCACCAGTCACTTCTCCAGAGCAACAGAGCACCACCAAAGCTGATGTTTTTATTGCAAATATGAAAGTATAAAAACAAAAATATTCTAGAACTGGAGCATTGGTTATTTGATACAGTTCTGCTTCTTCCTCTTTGAAACTGATATCTAGGCATACCACGTGGAAATACTAATAGGCTAATCAATAACTCTGAAAACGGAGCCATTGAAGAGTACTAGCTTCTAAAAAATCTCAGGCTTGAGGCTCCAGTTAGTCCAATTACATATACATATTACATAACCACAGGAACACACATCTCACATAATTTTACATTTCTTCCAGAGGATACAAAATCAAAAAAATTATAATTCAGCATATCTGAATCATCTATTGATGTGTGTAATTATTGCAGCTCCCCCTTCCACCATCCTCCACACAGGTTACTGAAAGCCAATAGTATATAAACCGGATTTTTTAATTCCAGTGAAAAACGTATACTGAATATTTACTAGCACTTGCTGGAGAAGTAAACACTAGAAGCATGAGAGCACTTAAAATTCAGACTACGTTTAAGCCCCATACTTTTTTTTAACAGAAGTGATTATATTTTTTGAATTTCTAAAATGAAAGTTTTCAGAGTAGCAGCCGTGTTAGTCTGTATTCACAAAAAGAAAAGGAGGACTTGTGGCACCTTAGAGACTAACAAATTTATTTGAGCATAAGCTTTCGTGAGCTACAGCTCACTTCATCGGATGCATTCCAAAATGAAAGTGTGTTTAAGGAGAAAAAAAGTTCGCTTTTAATCATACAATCATGAAGTATGTAAGATTTTCTGCCCTGCAGCAGTAAAGTTTTCAATACTGAGCCAGCACAAACATGAATGCACATTCCATAGGCCCTCCTGAGCATATCTATTAATTCAAACATTTGTCTTTGTGCAATTTTGCATTACTACAAATACAAATTACCATGCACTACTTGAAGTATTTACATTTTAATAAGATAAGGGCCAAAGATTTATTTTAACTCTTATCCTACACGGAGCCCAACCGGGGCCAAGGTTTCTCACTACACTGGTAGCTCTACCCCACAGAAGATTGCTAGTCTTTGGGTATTCAGCAATCTACCCATCTTCTGCTATCTCAGGGTGAAACAGGAACTTTGGCTGCAATGATGGCAGCAAAGGAAAGCTGTAGCACACAGAGCTTCAAAGTAACTGCAAAGCAGATCTGGTCCCTTCTGTGGTAGTCTAATCTGGCCCCGCTTGTCCCATACAACTTTCAACCTCAAAAGTCAGGAACATGCCCAAAAGAAAAGCCCTCCTCCCCAGACAGGCAGCCTACCCTACAAAGAAGTACCAGAAGCTGAGGAAAGTGATCAAGAACAGAGTATCCTCTGATTTGGGGAGGGAGGGGAGAAACAAGTATTCACACTTTGCTCCTGGTTTAACCCTGACTCAGTTACCCTCCTGAATTCTGACCTGGAGTTTAAGAGAGAGTGACCAGGCCCTTCTCACCCCTCTTCCAAGCTCCAAAACTACTGTGATTTTAGGCAGGTAGTGGGGCTTACTACTCCCCCAGCAGGGTTTGTCAGGCATCCCCCATAACTGCACAAGGTGTCACAGTCAGACTGAGTTGGAAGAGACCTGCCTCTTGAAGCATTAGGGTAGTTGGTCTCAACTGTCAAATTCTGGGCATGCCTCTCTGCTTTCCCCAGAGAGCTCAGATCTGAAAGTTAGGGCAGTCTTTTGCCTTAAGGCATCCAATGGTTCTACAAAATTAAGAGGAAGAAGGAATATACGACTCAGTAGAAGATTCCTCCCCTTCCTCCGGAGTAGTCAGGGTCTTTGCCAAAAAGACAACTTAGGCACCTTTGCGGAAAAGATTTCTTCTACGCTGGATTTGTCTGGACAAAACAGTACTAGCTGACAATGGGTAGGTAGGTGACAAGCCATAACTAATGTTTACTGTGCTAAGATATGGTTGTTTTACCGTTACCTTGCCCCTCACCTGTCCTCCTCTCCATTTCTTTCATCCACTTATAGCATCCAGTTGTCACCTATTGTAAGATACTTGCCAGTGGTGATTGTGAAGCTTTCCCTGCAAATGTGGAGCATAGGAGTTACCATGCTGGATCAGACCAGTGGCCCATGTATTCCAGTACCTTACCTCCAACAGTGACCAGTATCAGCTGCTTCAGAGGAAGAAACTCTGCAGCAGGCAGTAATGTGATAATCTGCCCCGAGGGAGAGTTATTGCCAATAATTAGAGATTGGGTTACTCCCCAAAGTTTGAGGACTTATATCCCTTCCAAATCTCTCTTTTTAATATTTACTCTTACAACAGCAATAGCTAGTTATCTATAAAAATGTCTAATCCTTTAAAAAAAATTCCCGCTAAACTCTTGCCTCAATGATTTCTTGAAGCAAGGAATTCCAGTCTGACTGTGCATTATGTGCAACAGTATTTCCTTTTATGAGTTTTGAATTTACCACTTTCTAATTTCATTGATGTCCACCTGTTCCTATACTGGGAGAAAGAATAAATAGAAGTTCCCAGATAAATCTTCTCTATATCATTCATTATTTTGTATCCTTTTATCATGTCCCCTCTTATTTGTCTCCTCAAGAACAGTACCAATATTTTACTCTCTTCACATGAGTTTTCCCAATACCCCTAATTCTTCTTGTTGTTCATCTCTAAACCCCCTTAATTTCTGATCCACCGTTTTTGAGACGGGATGACCAGAATTGCACACAGTATTCCAGGTGATTTTATTCTTCGTCCCATTCCTTATACACTCTACCATTTTGTTCATTTTATTGATTACTGATCCATTTTGTTCATTTTATTTGATTACTGATGCATTAGTCCAGGTGTATTATTCTTCATCCCATTCCTTATATACATTCTACCATTTTGTTCATTTTATTGATTCCTGTTCCCCCCCCCCCCCCCCGAGTTGATGCACATAATTCAGAACCCACTAAGGTAAGCAGTTCAAATAGTTTCCCCACAATGGGCATTACTCTGAATTTCTCAACTTTGAATTTCATCTGCCGTTATGTTGACCATTCACCTATGTTGACCATTCTGTTAGACCCTTCTGAAGTTCCACAGTATTCTCCCAGTCTGGACGAACCTAAATAATCTGCGAATTTTGCCACCTCACTGGTCTTCCCTTTTTCCAGATCATTAAACACCAGTTCTAGTGTAGAAACTTCTGACACCCTTCTGATGACATTTTCTCATGATAGAATTGACCAATTATCTTTACTCTGTTTTCCATCTTTTAGACAGTTTCTGATTCATTATTGTATATTGTCTTTCAGACCATGTCTACTTAGTTGCTTTACCCTCTTGTGAGGGATTTTATTAAAACCCTTTTGAAAGTCCATATAAATTGGGTCAGTAAGTTGTCTTTTATACACTATTTTATTGTCCTGTTCAAAAAAGTCTAAGAATTCTAGATTCAGTAGGCAGGGTTTTCCTTTACAGAAGCTGTGCTTGTCAGGCTCCATCAGAGCTGGCTCTTCTAGCTGTTAGAATTCTATTTATGATTATTATTTTAACCAATTTATCAACTACAGAAAAAAGCTTACTGGTCTAATTCCTCAGATTGCCCCTAGCACTTTTTAAAAATAGAAGTGCAATACTGGCTACCATCTGAGATAGCAGCTCATTTGAATGAGAAATCATTTTTACTAGTAGCTCAAGCATTTACTTCTTAAATTCCTTCTTAACATTGGGTGTCTGGGACCAGGTGACTCGTTGCTTTCAGTTCATTTGTTCCAGAAACTCCTTGACATCTCAATCTCTGAATGTGCCTTATCACTGCTACCAGAAAAGAGTTACATCACCTCACCATTCTGTTATGAAGACTGATACAAAGAAATCAGTTAGCTTCTCTAGAACGTTTGTCTCTTTCTTAGTTGATCTCCTTTCTCCAGGAGACATATCAAATTCTCATGCAAACTTCCAGCACCATACATAAATAATTTATTTGTTTCTATACCTTTAGCTATTTGCTATTAAAATTCCTTCTTACTTTTTGTCTGCTGTAGCTTATACTCCTTTTAACTGATTTCATTAGGTTTTCCATTTTCTGAAGGATACCTAGCTTTAACCTCCTGAACCTTTCTATTTAGCCATACTGATTTACTTATTGCCTTTTTTGTTTAGAGGTTTATATGCCTTCTGACACTATTACTGCTTCCTTAGAGTAGTACCTATGCCAAACTTAAGTGTTTCAACTTCTTTACATTTGATTTTAGGGCCTTTTGCCTAGTTTCCTCTTTTTAAAGACCCCGTTATGAAGTTAAACATAACAATACTATATTTCATCCCTCAATGAAAGCCGATCAGTTTCTGCAGAAATTAAGCTTCCATTAAAAAAAAAAAGAAATTAAGTTTCTCACCATTACAGTTGTAAAGAACACCTTCCAAATGTGAAATGCAGTGCTGACTTCCTCAGCCTGCGTAAAGATTGCTCCAGTGCCTCTGCTGCTTTTCTTAGATCGGCCAAGTAGCAGAAAAGTGATATCAAGTCACTGGTCAGTTTCATAACTATGATTCCATACCCATGGAAAAGCTGCAAGCAGAATCAAGGGCAGGCACTGGAGTTACTTGGAGGATGCCCACACACAAAAAGGGTTAGAGTAGTAGAGCTCTTCACCTCTTGCACAATCCCCATCATCTTTTCTATCTACCTTCAGCTAACAGGCACAGTTCTTCAGCTGATACGTCTACTAAATTTTCAAGCCCAACTGTAACATCTCCTTGGGGTAGCACACACATTTTGGAGTGTCCAAAAGAAAAAGGGGACAAGATTAATTTGTATATTCTATTTTATTTAGGTCTCATAACTGAATTGTGCTATTTAAAATCCAAGAAAGTCTTACTATAGCAATTTTTAAAACTTAATTCTATAATTACACAATCTTTTTACATTTATGTGTAAAAATATTCACAGCAATTCCATACAAAATGACTTTACAGCACAAGTATATGTGTTCTGTGAATAATGAAAAAATTCCATTCAGTAATTTAATTTACGAGAGTACTTGGGCTTTCCCCTCACCCCATTATCATTATCTCAGAGTAAGAGGCTAGACATCACTGAATGCAGCCTAAGAATGAGTCTGCCATATCTACACTGACAGGAAAGAAAACTGTGTATTACTGAATTAGCTGTGAAATAACTGCCACTAATCTTCCACCTGCAAAAATCAAGAATGCCTACAGTATTTAAAATGTATCTCTCAGCATTCGTCTTTGACAGAAAACTTATTTCCTTTTACTATATATTTCACTGTTTCAAAGCAGTCAGATATGCAGAGACATTCAAAATACAATATTTAAGAAATGTTTTACTGTGTCATGTGGTACATTCAGGGCTGTTAAATTCCAGAGAAAACTGGGCATGCTGATTTGCAGTACTCAATCTACTTCATGGCACTTAATTCAGGATACTACATCAGTATCTGCCAGAAAGGGAGCTACTTGCCCTCCAACTAAGCAGGAGGCAAGGTGCTGCAATGACAGCTGCTAATTTAGAGAAAAGGGAAAACTGGGAGATGAACTAATTACATATTGTACACTGCATATCTAATTGCAAGTTGCCAGTACTTAAAATATACCCACAAAAAAACCTCAGATGAATTACTTTACCATGCAACAGAGATTCTAACTCAATTCTATTTACTTTACTAGCAACAAAGTATTTTTCAATATTTTGTGAAAAAAAACAAAATAAGTAGACTGAATTTAACAAATTCCAGAAAAAAAACTTTATTTGTATATGATTTTGGTACAACTGAACAACTGAGTCTAAAAACTTGAATACTTTTTTTATTTGTTTCCAAATGAACAAGAAGATAAACTTAAGCTATCATGGAAAATTCTAAAACTTGACTATCTGAAATCTGCTAAAAGAAAATTCTATTAATGTCCTATTACAAGCTATACCTACAAACACAAATAATTTTATCTACCACTGAAGTGCAGCCAGCTCTGAGGAAGAGCCCAGCAACTGTTTTATGACAGTGCCCCTGGATCAGTATGAACAGCATAGTAGAGCACTACAATCATCTATTGCACAAAACCACCCATGCTCTTATTCTTTAGGAGCCTCCTCTCTCCGCATAAGCCTCACAGGCCACCATTATTAACCAGCAACTTGAGACAGAAATAAGAGGACACCGGAATGTTGTAGACAGATGTACGAACATGGAATATGAATAACTGAAACAGAACATTCTTATGCCAGAGCCGCAAGGAACAAGATGTCTTGCTTCTCCATTACTGCATCCACAAAATCTTGACAAGAGAAACTATTCCATGTGATTAGTCTGATTAACTCCAGTTGTCTTCACCAGGTCCAAGTTGAAACTATCTCACAGCAAGGGGCTTTCAATATATCTCAGAAACGAGAACAATTTGTTTAAGGACAGTCTCTCCACAGCTGGGAAGCTATGTCAAAGGAAAGAAACAAAAACAAACCACTTTCCATCCCTTACTATCATCCAATTTTGAAATTGTGGAGACACTAAAGTCCACCCAAACATCTGAGTTAGAGCTATAGTCTGTTAGGCCAGAGAAAGCCAGTGAAGAACGTTTGAATTTATTATTTGGAGGGATAATTATGGCCTCCCTAGGGGAGATAAAGTTTCCAGTGAATAAACATGCTTTCATTTGGCATGTACTCAAAGAACTATTCTTTGTTATTCGTGTTCTTGCCAATTATCACCAAAGATCTGACCTATTCTTTCTGGAAGTGGTCACTGAGAAAGTGATGGCCGACCAAATCCAACAGATCTTAATCTTCCAAGCGTTTGGATCCCAGACAGACTTTAGATCTGGCCACAGCAGAGAAACAGCATCAGTTTTAGTGGCAATTAACGGGCTTCTTTACACATACTACTAGATCTTTCAGCTGCTTTTTATGGATGGGATTTTCAAAAGGGCCTAAGTGATACAGAAACACAAGTCATGCTGACTTACAATGAGACTTACCCACCTATGTCACTTAGACACTTTTAAAAAAAATCATACCCTATATTTAGGCTTGGAAAGATTACATTTTTATTGGTAAACGTTGATTTCACTGTACAGAAACAAACTGATGAAAAAAATATTTCCATCGATAACAGAAGTTTACATATTGATGAAGTAAGAAAAATGCTGCTTGAGGACTTAAAGAGTTTGAATTAAGGATGCTTTGTATATTTTGACATATGATGTTACCAGTGTGTTTTTTAATGGTTATAAAGCTTTAAATTTTTTGAATCTTGGTGTCTACTGTCATTAATTAGCTGATTTCCCATAATTTCCTGCAACTGTAAACATTTGAATTGATATAAAGAAACAAACATTGATATCAACCACTGAAATTACAAAAGAACACCCTCCAAAAAACAAAACAACAAAAAACAAATTATGCCACGCCTGCCTTTATTGTTGAACATGACGAACACTGACGACCACGGGACAAAGGACAGAACAGCTTTAAAAGTTGTTCCATTCATTCCTTACCGGAAAAGCCCAGCAACTGCTGAGCGGAAAACTGGCCTTCTGCCTGAAGGCTGTAAGTTATGATGTACCTCAAGAATCAATCTTGAAACCTCCTTTCTTCAATGCTTATATATAACTAGGGATTGAGAGATGTAAGAGGATCAATATGCTGATAGCTCAGCGCTATATCTTCTTTTCACCTCAACCACACTAAGTGGTTCCCTTTCTCTTTGGATGTCGGAGATAGAAACCTGGATGAAAGATGGTTGGTTTATGCTCACCTTGGTTAACAGAAGTGAGGCTGAGCAGAAGAGGAAGAATTCTGAGAACTTGAGGTCCACGACTATTCTCTTAAATATGGCCCTACCTCAGGGGTGGGCAAACTTTTTGGCCCGAGGGCCACATCTGGGTATGGAAATTGTATGGCAGGCCATGAATGCTCAAAAAATTGATGGTTGGAGTGCAGGAGTGTGTGAGGGCTCCAACTGGGGTATTGATTCTGGGGTGGGGCTGGGGATGAGGAGTTGGGGGTGCAGGAGGGTGCTCCGGGCTGGGACTGAGGGGGATCAGGGCTGGGGCAGGGGGTTGGGGCACAGGAGGGAGTATGGGGAGCAGGCTCTCAGCGGTGCTTACATCAAGCAGCTCCCAGAAACAGTAGCATGCCCCCCTCCGGCTCCTATGTGGAGGCACGGCCAGGTGGTTCTGGGCACCTGTGTGCAGACACCACCCCTGCAGCTCCCACTGGCTGCAGTTCCCTGACGATGGGAGCTGCGGGGGTAGCGCTGGGGGTGGGGGCAGTGTGCGGAGCCCCCAGCTGCCCCTACGCGTAGAAGCCGGAGTGGGATTGTTCCGCTGCTTCCGGGAGCTGTGCAGAGTGGGACGAGACCCTGACCCCGCTCCCCAGCTGGAGCGCCAGAGCAGGGAAAACCCTAGACCCTGCTTCCCAGCAGGAACTCGAGGGCCAGATTAAAATGTCTAGAGGGGCAGATGTGGCCCCGAGGCCGTAGTTTGCCCACCTCTGCTCTACCTACTACTGAGAGTAGTTGTATATTAGGGAGAGATTCCTGGCTGCTACTAGACTGTAAACAGATGCAGTGACTAAGGCCTGGTCTACACTACCAGTTTATGTCAAATTTGGCAGCGTTAAATTGAATTAATCCTGCACCCGTCCACACAACGAAGCCCTTTTTTTCGACTTAAAGGGCT
Organism: Lepidochelys kempii; assembly: GCF_965140285.1. Classification (NCBI taxonomy): domain Eukaryota; kingdom Metazoa; phylum Chordata; order Testudines; family Cheloniidae; genus Lepidochelys; species Lepidochelys kempii. Next base: position 15,594,144 of record NC_136394.1, on the reverse strand, counting down.
CTTAAAATCGATTTCTTTACTCCACCCCCGATGAGGGAATTAGCGCTGAAATTGGCCTTGCCAGGTCAAATTTGGGGTACTGTGGACGCAATTCAATGGTATTGGCCTCCGGGAGCTCAGTTGTGACCGCTCTGGACAGCGCTCTCAATTCAGATGCACTGGCCAGGTATACAAGAAAAGGCCCGCGAACTTTTGAATCTCATTTCCTGTTTGGCCAGCATGGTGAGCTCACCTGCACAGGTCACTATGCAGAGCTCATCATCACAGGAGATCATGCAGTCCCAGAACCGCTGAAGAGCTCCAGCATGGACCAAACGGGAGGTACGGGATCTGATTGCTGTATGGGGAGACGAATCCATGCTATCACAGACGAAATGCCACAATATTTGAAAAAAAACTCCAATATCATGGAGGACAGAGGCTATAACAGGGACCCGCAGCAGTACCGCGTGAAAATTAAGGAGCTCAGGAAAGCCTACCAAAAAAACAGAGGCAAACGTTCAGAGCCCCAGCCATGCTGCTTCTATGATGAGCTGCATGCCATTCTAGGGGGTGCAGCCACCACTACCCCAACCCTATGCTTTGACTCTGTCCAAGGAGTGGGAGGCAACACGGAAGCGGGTTTTGGGGGCTAGGTAGATGATGATGAGGAGGAAGTTGTAGATAGCTCACAGCAAGGAAGTAGAGAAACCAGTTTCCCCAACAGCCAGGATCTGTTTATCACCCTGGACCTGGACCCAGTACCCCCCGAACCCACCCAAGGTGGGCTCCCAGACCCTGAAGGCGAAGAAGGGACCTCTGGTGAGTGTACCTTTGTAAATATTATACATGTTTAAAAGCAAGCGTGTTTAATTATTAGTTTGCCCTGGCATTCACGGCCAGTACAGCTACTGGAAAAGTCTGTTAACGTGTCTGGGGATGGAGCAGAAATCCTCCAGGGACATCTCCATAAAGTTCTCTTGGATGTACTCCCAAAGCCTTTACAAAAGGTTTCTGGGGAGGGCAGCCTTATTCCGTCCTCCATGGTAGGACACTTTACCACACCAGGCCAGCAGCACGAAGTCGGGAATTATTGCAGAACAGAGAATTGCATCGTATGGTCCCAGTGTGCGCTGGCATTCAAAAAACATCCATTCTTTATCTCTCTGTGTTATCCTCAGGAGAGTGATATCATTCATGGTCACCTGGTTGAAATAGGGTGGTTTTAGTAAGTGGACATTCAGAGGTGCCGGTTCCTGCTGGGCTGTTTGCCTGTGACTGAACAGAAATCTTCCCTGCTGTTAGCCACGTGGTGGGGGGAGGGGTGAAGCCATCATCCCAGAGAATTGTGTGTGGGTGTGTGTGTTGGGGGTGGGGGGGTTAGTTGGGTTTCTGCTGCACGTGAACCCGGAAACTGCAGCCCCTCCTTTTAAATTGCCAACCCATTTTTAATAGCCAACCCAATGGCTACTTTGTATGGGAAATGAGGGCGCTGCTGTTTAAAACCATTCCCACATGTTATGAAGGTTAAAGAAGCCAAAAGACTGTGGCTTACCAGGGCTGCCTGCAAGTCGAATTCTGTTGCCTGGCCCTGCGTGAGTGATCTCCCACACCAAACCGGCATACCCTCAATAATAGGCAAAATGCGACCTTGTAATGAAAGCACATGTGCTATGTAATGTTAACAGCAAGGTTTACTGTGAAAGAGCATACCCATTGTTCTATGAAATGTGTCTTTTTAACTACCACTCTCCCTTTTTTCCCCCTCCACCAGCTGCATATGTTTCTCCTTCCCAGAGGCTAGCAAAGATTAGAAGGCGAAAAAAATGTACTCGTGATGAAATGTTCTCTGACCTCATGCTGTCCTCCCACACTGACAGAGCACAGCAAAATACGTGGAGGCAGACAATCTCAGAGTGCAGGAAAACACAATATGACCGCAAGGAGAGGTGGCGGGCTGAAGATGGTAGGTGGCGTCAGCTTGCGGAAAGAAGGCAGGAGTCAATGCTCAGGCTGCTGGAGGATCAAACTCATATGCTCCAGCGTATGGTTGAGCTGCAGGAAAGGCTGCAGGAGCACAGACCACCACTATAGCCCCTGTGTAACCAACTGCCCTCCTCCCCAAGTTCCATGGCCTCCAAGCCCAGACACCCAAGAATGTGGGGGGGCTCCTCCGGCCACCCAGCCACTCCACCCCAGAGGATTGCCCAAGCAACAGAAAGCTGGCATTCAATAAGTTTGAAAGTGCTGTGTGGGCTTGTCTTTCCCTGCTCCACCACCCCACCCAGTGCTTCCCTCCTCCTCCACCACCCCTCCTGGGCTACCTTGGCAGTTATCCCCCTATCTGTGTGATGAATAAATAAAAAAATGCATGAACGTGAAGCAACAATGACTTTATTGCCTCTGCAAGCGGTGATTGAATGGGGGGGGGGGAAGGGAGGGTGCTTAGCTTACAGGAAAGTAGAGTGAACCCGGGGGGGGGGGTGGTTCCATCAAGGAGAAACAAACAGAACTTTCACACCGTAGCCTTGCCATTCCTGAAACTGGTTTTTAAAGCTTCTCTGATGCGCACCTCACCCTCCTGTCCGCTTCTAATCGCCCTGGTGTCTGGCTGTGTGTAATCAGTGGCCAGGTGATTTGCCTCAACCTCCCACCCCGCCATAAACGTCTCCCCCTTACTCTCACAGAGATTGTGGAGCACACAGCAAGCAGCAATAACAATGGGAATATTGGTTTCGCTGAGGTCTAACCAAGTCAGTAAACTGCGCTAGTGACCCTTTAAATGTCCAAATGCACATTCTACCACCATTCTGCACTTGCTCAGCCTGTAGTTGAACAGCTCCTTACTGCTGTCCAGGGTGCCTGTGTTCGGCTTCATGAGCCAGGGCATTAAGGGGCAGGCTGGGTCCCCAAGGATAACTATAAGCATTTCAACATCTGCAACAGTTATTTTCTGGTCTAGGAAGTAAATCCCTTCCTGCAGCCATTTAAACAGACCAGAGTTCCTGAAGATGCAAGCGTCATGAACCTTTCCCAGCCATCCCACGTTGATGTTGGTGAAACGTCCCTTGTGATCCACCAGTGCTTGCAGCACCATTGAAAAGTACCCCTTGCGGTTTATGTACTGGTTGCCCTGGTGGTCCAGTTCCAAGATAGGGATATGCGTTCCGTTTATAGCCCCACCACAGTTAGGGAATCTCATTGCAGCAAAGCCTTCTACTATGACCTGCACATTTCCCAGAGTCACTACCTTTGATAGCAGCAGCTCAATGATTGCATTGGCTACTTGCATCACAGCAACCCCACAGTAGATTTGCCCACTCCAAATTGATCACCGACTGACCAGTCTGGCATTGCAAACTTCCAGAGGGCTATCTCCACTTGCTTGTGAACTGTGAGGGCTGCTCTCATCTTGTTATTCTTGCGCTTCAGGGCAGGGGGAAAGCAAGTCACAAATTTCCATGAAAGTGCCCTTACGCATGCGAAAGTTTCGGAGCCACTGGAAATCATCCAAAACCTGCAACACGATGCTGTCCCACCAGTCTGTGCTTGTTTCCCAGGCCCAGAATTGGCGTTCCACGGCATGAGCCTGCCGCAGTAACACCATGATCTCCAAATTGTGGGGACCGCGGTTTTAGAGAAATCTGTGTCCATGTCCTCATCACTCTTGTCACCGCGCTGCCGTCGCCTCCTTGCCTGGTTTTTCAGGTTCTGGCTCTGCATTAAACTGCACGATAATGCGCGAGGTGTTTACAATGGTCATAACTGCTGCGGTGAGCTGAATGGGCTCCATGCTTGCTGTGCTATGGCATCTGCTCGGGCAATCCAGGGAAAAGGGTGCAAAATGATTGTCTGCCGTTGCTTTCACGGAGGGAGGGTTGACTGACGACATTTACCCATAACCACCTGCAACAAATTTTTGGCCCCATCAGGCACTGGGAGCTCAGCCCAGAATTCCAATGGGCAGCGGGGACTGTGGGAACTGTGGGATAGCTACCCACAGTGCACCGCTTGGAATGTCGACACTTGTACTGTGGACGCACACTGCCGAATTAATGTGCTTAGTGTGGACGCATGCACTCTACTTTATACAATCTGTTCCCAAAAATCAACTTCTGTAAAATTGGAGTAATTTTGTAATGTAGACAAGGCCTAAAACATACTAAATATCAGCCAACCCCTCCAAAACATACTCTACTATCAGACGTTGTATTCACACATTCTTTCACACCCATTATCTCTAGGCCAGAATACTGCAATGAACCAGGGATAATCTTGACTATAACTCAGAAGCTTCAGCTAACATAGCACATTACCATCTACAATAACATCTACAAACCTTAACCTTTCCTATATCTAGCCACACTAACTTTGACTACACCCCTTTAGTTGTAAGTTTCACCTTTATCAAACAAGATCTGGAGGCAGGTAATTCTCAATAGAAAGCCCTTGACCCTGGGATTCAGTCCAGGAAAAATACACCTGAGCCTGAACTTGACCTCATTTAGAACACAGTGATAGATACACGCACCTAATTTTTCCAGCAGGTGTAGTTTCTGGACTCTCCTCCCATTTGACCTACTGGCTAGGTTTTCCCGCAAACACCAAGCTTACTGTAGATTATATGGGAATGCAAGGTTGCATGTCTTACATAGTCTTTTAGGAAATTTTTGGTTTTTTAAATCTAAAACTCAAGCTATGCCCAGAAACTATAATGGTATTTCAGAAATAGCAAATACTAATACCCAAACTACACAACTGCTAGGTTTTAACAAAGCTACATACATGTCGGGGTTCTGTCTTTGCAATACAACCTGCACCAGCAAACATCTTCCAGTTTTAGTTATACCACCACAACCAATATCCATTAAGTACATATGTTAAAGCTGCTGTATAACTTGATAAGCAAAAAGACAAAATGCCTGCAAACTGGACCATGAAATTTAAAAAAAAAGTCAAGTATATAATGAGAAAGTTACTTGTCAATATTGTAAGTTATTAACAAAAAAACTCGCACTGAAATTGATTTTTAAAATAACCAGAAAATAAATATCCCAGAAGAACTGAAGAAATCCAAAAAGCATTTGATTCAACAGCTTTGGCTTCCTGTGATACTGGAGAAACAGAAATGACAGCATGTCTTTGCTTAAGAAAAGGCAGGAACTGGGAGCAAGTGTGTGTGAGCCACATCTTGCAAAGTGCTCTTTCTTGGCTGACCCATAAGGCAGCTCATTGATTATTAAAACAAAAAAAAAACAACCCACTACACAAGGCCCACTTGGCCAAAGGTAATTAGCACATTGCTAGCTGTAAGAGGAAGGCACAGGTAATAACGGTACAGGAAAACAAATACAACAAGGGCCACAGCGGAAGGGTAAAAATGTTTCCTGGGTCTTTCCAACATAAAAGTCTCAATTTCTCATTCAAAATAAACTTCAGAAGAAAAGGGTGTGTGAAATATAACCAACAAGTTCCATATCTGTTACCTAGGTTTTGTTTGACTATCAGTTACTCTCTGTGGGGTGAGGGTGGGGGAGTGGAATCTGGTCTATTTAGATGGCAACCTCTTTGGAAGTGGGTGTACTTTTCACTCTGTAGTTATATAGTAGTGAGAGCAATGAAACACCAATACTGATTGGGGCCTCTAGTCACTCCCATAAAACAAATAATAAACTTCCATTTTTGACAAATAAAACAATAGAATAGTACTACTCACTGGTGGCTTTCATATAAATTCTAAGTTGAAATTGCCTTGGACTGTAACAGCCATCTACTACATTTCAGGTATAGTTCAAGTTTGAGTTGATGTGAGTAAAGTTTTATACTCTAACAAAAACCTTGTTTCTCCATTTTCTTTAACTGGGTAGCTTAGAAGGAACAATGCTGCTATAAATAAAACTAACTATTTACTAGCATACTCTTTTTAGATGTTTGTTATTTTAAATACCCTCCATTCAAATATCTGTTTGATATAAAGACACCTTTCAATGCCAATATTCAATAACAAGTATTTTCTAATTAAAGACAGCAACATCCAACTTTAATGCCAACCTGCAAGACACAGTGACAAAGAATTTTATGAAAATAATCAATGAATTCTAGTTCCAACAAAGCACAGTTGAAGAATCCGAGACTGCGGACCAGTATACAAGTGTTGTTATGTGCTAAGTTGATAAGACACTATTTTCAAATTTACATTAAAATTATACTCCTACTCAAATAAGTAGGAGGTATGAATTCTTTCTATACAAGCTTCACTTCCTCATCTTGAAAAAAGGTACAATGGTCTACAGCAGCAGGGTAGCCTGTGGCCCTCATGGGCAAATATATTAAGAAAATGTATATTTGATTATGAAACAAGAACATATTCCCTGAGCTGCACTCCTGACTTTTAAACTCAAGAGCTTGACCTGTTCTCTTACTGTGGACAGGTGGAAAGGGATGCTACTTTCCACCACCTCTCCTGCAGCATTAGTGGGCAGCGCTGATGTGGATAGAGTGCGCTGATGTGAATAAAGATAGCTACTGTCCCTTCTCTGCTACACCTGCCTCAGCAGCTCCCCACTGTCCATCTGCTACAACACAGGGGACAGAGGAAAGTAGTTCTGGTAGCAACTTTGCCTGCTTCCCTACCAGGCTGTGGGAACTCCAGGGACAACAGAATTTGCCCTCATATTTCTAGAATGGCACATACTTGTAAATGTTATACTCTACTGCTCTTGCAATGGTCTGTAAGAACAGAGTACCCACTTCAGTTTTCTTGTTTGATTTGTTTTTTGCAGTTTCATATCTAAAAGGTCCAAAATCAAAGACAATATTGCCAACGAATACGTTGTTCAAATTACCAAAGTGCAACAATTAACTAAAATTCTATATAATAAATTCTCAGGACTGTAACTCTCAAACAACTTTGAGTAAAGTAATCGTACATATTTATGATTGTTACCATTAATTAGTTCAACATACATGGAACTGTTTTATGTCCATTTTTCCTCATTGCCATACATGCCCTTCATCTTAAACAAAAAACAATCCCAGTTAATACTCCTTTTAAGTTTTAGTAAAGGGACACTGTCAATTTAAGTCACACTTCTGTCTGACTCTTTTTACCTAAGTTTACTGTAAATGAAAGTTTTACTGAAAATCTTTCCTAGTTTATTTATTGTCAAATGTACGATCTGTTTCACTGTTACCCACACAGGCCCTGATCCAGCAAGCATCTAGACACTCTGGTGAAGACAGATCATTGTAATGTATCTTTTTTAAATTTTTGAATATGAACTACACATTATTCACTTTGTCAATGGGAACTGACAAGACAATCATTTAACTGAATGTTTAAAATTCTTCTTTTTTTTATGTTTGGAAAGGACTGATTAGTGGCAATGCGTGTAGGGTTTTGTGTTTTGTTTTTTGGAAGCCCTCTATATCCCATCAAAATTTACCCCAACATCGGTGTGCATGAAGCATTGCCACAACCACAAACATTTTATGTCAGTTAAAATATAAATGTTTGTAATTGAGAATAAAGGATAAATATTTAAAAGAATGTTCAAATCTCATATCTGTTGGTTCTAAAAGCTTGGGAACAGCATGTTGTGATTGCAACTGCTATGCATACCTTTGAGTCGCTGACATCATATAGTCTAAGTACCGTATAAACTATTGGAACAACTATTAAGTTGAATGTTTAAAACATATATTCTAGTTGAGAAGTAATGATTATCAACAATCTCAGTTTAGAACAAAAGTTTCCTATTAATCCCATTAGAATTGACCCACTGGGAAATTTTATGAGGAGAATTGTCATACATTTCATTTAAAATATCCATCCTCTTTCTTGAAGAAGTTGATTCGTAAAAGGATTTCAGATTTAAGATTTCTATTAGAAGTATTTTCTCTAAAAAGATGAAAATGGATAGATACTAGTACATTTTTCCTATTAGGATGGTGTGAAGCTTTAAGTCAACTTAGGCTCTGTCTACACTAGCACTTTTGTCTCCCACCTGACATAGCCACCACCATTCATTGGAGGTGGTTTAATTATGCTGGCAGGAGAGCTCTCTCCCACTGGCACAGAGTGGCTACACAGAAGACCTTACAACAGCGCAGCTGCAGCAGTACAGCTGTGCCACTGTAAGGTCCATAGTATAGACATAGCTTTAGACATAAGACAGTATCTGTAGACAGATGATGTCCATTCTGTTGAGCCAGAGGGTCAAAGTAATCTCAAAACAGTCCAGGGGCCACAATCAATTGTTTAGGATACATCTTCTGTCCTATGTGCTACGTGGGTGGCACAAAGGGAACATAAAACTCCTTCAAGTTTTCCTGCCGAGTATTTCTTCAGCATGGAGGAATACCCAGAAGAGGGAGAGAAGACCCCAGGGGGCCACAGTGCGGGAGCAGTGGGACTGTTTCTTGTTATCTCCAAGTAGTTTATGGTCAGCCCCTTAGGGACCACAGCCAGCAGGCAAAAGTGAGGCAGCCCCTAGTCCCCTTTAACCTGTGCCAGGATCAGGGCAGAGAATCAGGGAGCTGTAACTGGTGACTAGTTTTCAGCTTTCTTCCACTCTTGACTTCCCTGGTTGACTGTTGGGGAGGAGAACCATCCTTTGGTAAACATTTCCGCTATGCTCAGGCTGAGCCAGTCAAGCTCCAGTCCTGTTCTCCGATAGCACAATCTGAACGTGAATCAAACAGGCACAAGGACGGAATCTAGCCCTTGGAGACAACTGAGACAGAATGTGTTATGCTGGCAAAAATATAACCTTTGAAAATTACAGAGTTTAAATTTAGGGGCATAAGGTTAAGACACAGGTTCCTCTAAAATTACCCTTCAAATCAATACATAATTTATCCTCCTTTACTCTCCAGAATATTGAAAAAGCACACCTATAAAATATTACTTGACATACAGCTCTAATAACTCTGTTTTTACTCTAAATCCTGACCTGGCTATGGATGATTGAGTTAAAGGAAAGCATTTAACTATTATCTCTACAGTTTTTCATACTAGAGAAAATTTGAATGAGAGAACATTTATACAAGCAGCTTACTTGACCAGTATTTTCCTTTCTTTCCTTATCTATTGTTTCAGCTTTGTATTGATTAAGGCTTTGCTCCTGAACATACTCAGTTCTCTCTGTTTGACCCAGCTGTGAAGCCACAGTCCTCTGTTTACAATATCGCTGTCTTGTCATGGAAGGTTAAAGTGGTTGTTGCTTCAATTTAACTTCGCTAAAAGACTAACATGGGCCATGAGAGCGTGCTTGTTTAATTGAACTCACAGCTTGGATAATTTACAAATATAATGAGAGGTTATGAAAAACACACCAGGTAGCTTTCACAACTCTTCAGTCTTTTACATTTCTGCATTATGAAGCCATGGCACTATATACTGATAAATATGATCTCTCAAATGTTATATATTAATTTAGTCTAGAGTCGCAAGACTTTAGTACCATAGCTTTACTAATTTTATCTCACTGAAAAAATTATAAATCTACTTCTGAAGCTTTCAAAAAAAATCTGATGACATCTTCTCCCCACCCCCATGAAAATGCCTCCATAGTGTAAGAATTGCACACACAGCTTTGCAAGCAAGGCAAAGCATGAAACATCAAGTGTCAATCTGCATCATGAATATACTTCCAGTTGCTTGAAAGTAATCTTATGTAATCATAGTAGTTTGTGTTCCTACATGTTAACAAACATTAGTTGCTATGACATCTCACTAGGATACATGCAATCCAACACTTTCCTTATTAAATATGCAATACAAATTTATAATGTTTGTTTCATGTCCTTTCACACTTGAGACTGTACTGAACAACAGCAATTAAGAAATTAATACCCGATATAGCGAATGCTTTAACTTCTTAACTCCATAGGGGGAATACAGCAGCTCAACAAACCATAGTGCATTTGGAACAGTAGGGTCTAACATTTTTATTTTAGTCCAAAAACACTTGTCATTAATTGTATATAAAATATATTAATGTGTTGAGTTTTTAAGATAAAAAGGCTACCTTATACAGACATTGTTTGAGGTGAAATGGAAAATTTAAGGTTTTATCTCAAGTCACTAACCAGACATCCAGTCGAGGGAGGAAAAAAGTAATATGTTCCCTAGTCCTGCCCACAAACCACACCCCATTCACCTGTGAAGCCAAAATATTATGTTATTACCAGTAGACTGTGTACTCTTCGTAACATTTCTTGCAGCCTTTGATCAGTAGTGAAATAGATAAGTTTGAAGCTAAATTAAATTTCACCATTGTTAGCATCCCACTTCGATAAATGGGGCAGTATACATTTAGAAGTACTTAGAAGTACTATTTGAGGCTATCTTCAACCTCAGACAAATGTCAATGTGTGGTTTACATTCAGAGTCTATCTACACCAAGGGTATTTGTACTAGTGCAGCTACACTGCTCCAAACCCCTCAAAGTAGATGTTCTGAACAGGTGTAAAACTAGGCTTGCACTAGTAAAGCTTATTCTGGTTTTTGAGGTAAACTGCACTAACAAAAGCCTCGTATTAAAATCTGTACAGTGCATCCACCTTGGTGATTTACACCAGCGTAACTGCATTGGTACAAATATATATACACAAGCATAAACAGAACCTCAAATCACATTTTGAAAGTTATCACCACAACTAAAAGGGCTAATGTCACAATCCAGTAAAAGCACTTAAGCATACGATTAACTCCTCGGCGAATCCAGGCCTAAATGAAAGTTTAAATTCTGGAATACAAGGTGACTACCTCTCATGGAGCCATCAAAAGTCAGCATAATTCAACCCCTGAATTAAAGGTTATAGCTGTAAAAAATTTTTTTGAATATGTAACTAAAAAAGTGATAAATCAAATTTATTTCAAAACATACCCAGTCTTTTAAAAATGAAATGTCATAGAAAGACAAAGTGCATTCCAAAGGAAAATCAGCACAGGGTTTGAAGGAAAGTTATTAATCCTGTTTCATTTGCAGACTTGAAATCAATTCAGGAGGTAAATTTCTTTAATCCACTTTACAGACGGAAAGACAGACACAAATGGGATAAACGATTTAAGCAAGGTCACAGAGCAAGGCAGAGATACTCTTGTATCCTAGCCACTAGACCATCCTACCACCCACATACATGCATCAGCTCAACCCAAACTCACTACACTACTAGAAGATAAACACCTTAACTTGCTCAAATACATCTGTGCATTTCACATCATTCTTATAGCCCCTTTAAGACAGACGATATCAAATAGTTGAGTGCACACATTCACTTTGCATACATGTTTGCGTTTTACTGTGTTTCACTGGAAGTCTCTGATACAAAACAGTTTCAACTATAACGAAGAAAAATGTCACCAATCTATGAGGTTTACTAGGCTAGACAAAGTGACTTGCCATTACTGGAGGGGAGGTGTGGCAAATCACAACCAAAGAAGAGAGACTTGGGGGTAATAATTCCTACACACAGAGTCTCTTTTTTTGTTTACCCAGTGTGGTCTTGGGGCATACAAGGTGAGCCCTAGTGCTTATAATCAGTCATAGTCACGATTTTGGTTACCTTTTCCATTTTAAAAACACATCACCAAGAAGGGGGTGGGGGGAGAGAGTTAAACCAACCTAAGAGACAGTAAACGGGAAAAAAAAATTAAGCCTTGAAGCAGGACTGGAGAAGGAAGGGGCAGCGACTGGGGCTAGGAGTCAGAGAAGAGGGCAAGGGAAGCAAGCGGGGGTACGAGGCAGCAGCAGGCAGGGAAGAGGAGCAGGATGCAGAGATGCTTAAGCCCCGGCGGGAGGGCCAGGAGGCTGGGGCCGCGGGCTGTTCCCTAGCCCCCGGGAGAGGCTGCGGGCCAGGCTCGGCGGGCGGGGCAGGGCGCTGCCCCGGCTCGGCTCGGCTCGGCTCCCCGGCCGGTACTCACCAGACCATGCCATAGGCCCCCTCCCCGATGTAGGAGAGGTTGACGTAGCGGGGCCCCACATCGAACACCTGGCCCCGCACCATCTCCGGACCCCCGGCGTTGGCCGAGCCGGCCGCAGCCCCGGCCCCCGGTACCGCCGCCATGTTCTGCGTGCCGGGAACCGCTATGGAAGGGGGATGTGGTCGCCTCCGGTGCCCGCGCGGCCGCTGCGCTCAAGAGGGACCCGCTGCCGCCCGCTCCCAGGCCCGCTCGCCGCTGCTGTGAGGAGACAGAGGCTGAGGGGGGCGCGCGCGCACAGACGGGAGGAGGAGGGGACGGAGGACTCGCGCACACAGCAGGAGGAGGAGCGAGGAAACCAGGCGCGAGAGGGACAGGAGGGGCGGGGCTAAGGGGACTGCGGTAACTTCAGAGCCGCAGCGCCACCGAGGGGGCGGGGCCGGGTAGGTCACGTGGCCGGCGTGCCTGCTGAGCTGGGAAAGCGCTTGCTGCAGAGCACCATTCGGCGTCCGGTGACGGAAGCCAGCCTGCCAATGGGCCGGTGCCTGCGCTGCTCTGGGGCGCCACCTGCCGCGCGCCTTGTCAGTGCCCCTGGGCTGCGTCTCCAGAGCGGGGCGACCCCGCACAACTGGGGCCTTGAATTCTTCTGAGGCAAATTGTTGTCCGCTGTCAGTGAGTACAGTGGCCGGGAGGGTGCCCGTGCCTCTCACACAGGGGGCCTTCAGTTGGCCAATCCCTGACATGCTTCTTATACCAGGCAGAGTTAGGGCATTGACCGCCCCACACTGTGAATAGTAATTCCCTGTACTCGCCTACTGCTTTTCCCTGAAGGTGGATAAGTCTGCTCCGCCCGTGTCCCCTACTTGGGTGGGGAGCTCTTGCAGTAACCGAATTTCCTTGGGCGGGTGGTTATCGCCTGACCGCTAGATGTCCCACCCTTCTGTCAAGGAGCAGAGCTGTGTATCAGTTCTTGGCCAGTAAAGACTCTATCTTGGCCAGTAAAGACTCAGAGCCTATCTGAGGTAGCTGTCAGGGCCCAGGTGTGAAGCATGTGTCTTTACGTGACGTCCTTACGGAAGGAGATGGGAACAACAGCTCTCTGTCTTCGAAATACGATTCCAACCTGCATAATCAGCTCATCTTTCATTTGAAAATATGGTTCTGCACCTAGTGATACGTGGCTTTTGTCTTCTGGCCACCCTGCTAGTATTGTTCTCTTGACTGCTTATAGTTAGGTGTCCTTTTCTTGAGCCTCTTTGATCCCATCAGCTTCGCTGTTGAAACGGAGAGATAGTGCAGCACGTTCATGGATTCAGTGTCCTGATCCCCTTCCGCCAGCCCCCGATGCTGGCTCTATATGCCCTGCTCATGGTGTCAACTAACACCAGTCGTCATTCCCGGACAATGTCCGATCTCTGCCTGGTAGTGTTGGAGGCACATCAGCATGCGCTGCCATCTCTTTGGAGCACGAGGAAGGTACTTTGTCATGATTGTATCTAGGGGTTTGTGGTCTGAGTGCACGATTAGTGGATGACCATAGGAGTGCTGATGGAATTGCTCCACTCCAAATACCACAGCCAGCTGCTCTTTTCCTATTGAGGGGAGGGATAGCTCAGTGGTTTGAGCATTGGCCTGCTAAACCCAGGGTTGTGAGTTCAATCCTTGAGGGGGGCCATTTAGGGATCTGGGTCAAAAATTGGGGATTGGTCCTGCTTCAAGCAGGGGGTTGGACTAGATGACCTCCTGAGATCCCTTCCAACCTTGATATTCTATGATTCTATTTGGGCATACCTCTGTTCAGTTTCTGACAGCACTCTGCTGGCATAAGGAAGTGGTTGCTTCTGAAAAAGAGCTACACCCAATCCTCTCTCTGATGCATCACACTGGAGCATCAGTGTCTCTCCTGGCTGGAAGTGCTTCATGTGTCTCAGTGTATCAAATGCTTGCTCTTGAGGAACCGTCCAGTCCCACCCAACATCCAGCCTTGTGAGCTGACTTATGGGGTCTGCTCTGAAGCCAGGTATGGACAGAACATTTATCATTCTTAAGAAGCGCTCTAAGCACTAGAGCTAGCATGTCTCTTGCTGCCTTAATCTTATTGGGATCTGCTCTCAGTCCTTCTGCTGTGAGCTGAGGTCCAATTAATGTCACCTCACGTTATTTGAGGTACATTTTTTCTTGGTTTAGTTCTTTGTTCTTGTCCCTGCATTGCTGTAGAAAAGCTTGTAGTTTTCTGTCACATCTTCACTTGGGTGAATCTTCTCTTGAACACCTCTTGTACTGGGCTTATCCCCATCAGCACACTCAGCCATCTGTAGTGACCAAATGGTGTTACAAAGGATGTTAGCATGCTGGACTCTTTATGCAAAACCCATTTCTCACATCACAGACTGAAAAGTTCTGGCAAGATGTCATCAATTGTGGGCAGTGGATAGTGGTTTCTTTTCAATGCCTGGTTCAGTGGCTTTGGGTCTATGCAGATGCATAATTTGCCTGAGGGCTTCTTTACCACTACCATGCTGCTTATACAGGCTGTACTGGCCTCTACAGGTGCTACAATACCCCTACTCTGCAGATTTTTGAGCCCCTTCCATATTTGATTATGTAGTCCCATTGTAATTGTCCTTTGAGGTAAGCACACAGGTTCCCCGGGGGAGGGAGGGGTCTACTTTCAGGAGAAGCATTCCTTTGCGGCACCTGTAGCCTTTGAAAAGATTTCCATATACATTTAAAATTGTCTCTATTATCCATGGGACTCTGCTTTTTGCTTCCTGCACTGCAGCTATAAAATTCTGACACTGTACCCTAATCAGATCTATGCCTTATACAGTAAGCACCTTAGACCCTAAGACTATCCACCACCACCAACTGCAGTTGGTACTATCTGTTATTTTTTAGCTAGTTACTGTGAGGTCACATTTTCCTATGGGCTGTTTTATGCTCTCATTCTACATTTTTAGATTGTGCCTGCTGTTTGTAATAGGTGTTTTTGAGTCCAATTCAACCCAAGGAATCACATTACAGTAGGCCCTGCTATCCAGTTGAGATTGCACAGGGCATTTTCCTATTAACATTGTTGCATGCATGGAGGTTGGTATTTTCACGTGTTGCTTTTCTGTCCCAACAACCTGAACCTAGTATTCTCTCGGACTTAAGGAGAGAATCATGATGTCATCGCTGCTGTCTGATGTCCCATCCCCCTCTTGTACAAGTCTGACTAAATCTTTCTGAGACTTTCCCCGGCTCTTGCACGCACTGCTAAAATGATTCAACTTGCCACATTCCTTACAATGCTGTGCTAGTGCAGGGCATTTCTCCTCTGCCTGCTCATGCTGTCTTCCACACTTAATGCATCTCACCATGGTCTGGAACCCATGCCATCTGCTCTCCTTTGCTGCTGTCTCACTGCATGCCCTTCTGGGGCTGTTGTGCCTCCTAGAGCTTTTATCCTTTCTCTTGAGACTGATGTCTTGTGACAGATGTCTAAGCATCTGTCTAACGTGAGATCGTCTTCTCGGAGCAACCGCTCCTACAGATTGTGTTCCCAATGCTGCAGACTATTCTGTCCCAAATTAGGAAGCCTGTCAACTCCCCTAAAATTGTATGTTGTAGCCAGTGTGCATAAGGCAATAGCAGAGGGGTCTAGCCCATCCCCTTCAGATTGGTCTCTAGGAAAAGCCTGTGTCATGTTACAGTTTCATTCTGCTTTGAGAAGCAATAACTCCTAGGACTGCTGTGAGGCTTGAGGCAGTGGTACACTTCCGAGTAGTGCATATCTGTCTGCATTGTTCCCCAGTAAGGTATGATAATAGTTTTACTTTACTGCTGTCATCAGCCTCCTGCATGGCCAGGTCCATCCACCAGCTCTACCACTGGGGTACCCATGTGTCTGCAAAATCCAGGTTTCTGGGGAACTTCAGATTGAGTTCCATGGCTCATGCAGCCAGCTGCAGCACTTCAGAGAACTCACAGCTCCAGTGCTGCCACCGTGTTTCATTTGCAAAGGGTGAAGCTGAACAGCCCAACTCCATCAATGTACCACGGTGTCCTATTATTAACAGTCCCTCCAGGGGACATGGGCCTTCTGACTTCAGTTCTGGAATACATCTTCCCTATTTTACGTACAAACACTAAAAACAAATAATTGATGCCCAGACCCTCTCCCCGCCCCTGTGTCCCTTCAGCCAGTGCTTGCCAGCACATGGGCGAGTTGGGGTCTCATCTTTATCGGAGACTCAGCTGGTTATATAGTCTTTGAAAAATAGTGCTTCTGACCCACTTTGCCTGGCTTCCTATTGGCATTCCTGCCCTGCCTATTGCTGTCTCTCTTCTCTCCACCTCAAGGGACTCCCTGCTTCTACCACTGCACTTCTTTGATAATTCTGTCTCTCTCCCACCACTGCCTACATTGTCTTGCCATTGCATATACCAAGTCCAACCCTTCTCCTGTCACCAATTGCCCCAAACCAACTTTCATTCCAACTAGCCCGTATCAGCTCCCCCAAACCAACTGTTATTCTCAGTGGCCACTCTCTCTCAACTGCTGTGGAACCTTTGGATTCTAACATGCCAGGCCTCCTCATCTTAAAGCAAAACATTCAGCTCCCTGTTTGAATAGCAGTCAAGAGGAAAAGAATATCCCTGTTGCAACTGTACATACTCTGCTACCCCAGCACTTCCATGGATCGCCTTCCATGCCAGAATGCACAGCAGGTGTCCCGGTTTCAGATGCAATACAATCCTCCAGTCAGTTTAGTACAGTGAGAAATGTTGTGTGTGACTGGAATAATCTAATGATGAAAAGCCAGTGTTTAATACTCATTCAGCCATATGGTTTATTGTATGTGTATTTAAGTGGAACAGTTAACATTGCTTTGTATGAGTTATTTTTTCCTCATGTCTAAAACTCTTTGTTTTTCACACTATTTTTTCCACTTCAGGAACCCGGCATTACTTTTCTCAGAAATTTTAGACATCTGTAAATGTGAATAAATGTTTCAGTAAATAAAAATAAGATTTAAAATGTTCCCTTAACACCTTTAAAAAACAAAATTATGCTTACAGTTCTGAATATATACATAAATAAATCTGTCATCAGCAAGTGTAAAACAAATGCTTATAGGAAAAATCTAACAACCAACCAGTAATAGCAGCTTTAATGCAAAATTTGATTAAAAACTAGTGTATATCTAATGTATTTCCCCCTTCCCTAGGATATGTCAGATCAAAAATGATGCCAATAAGGCAGACCAATAAGTGTTGGAAAGTCAGCCACCTCCCGACAGGGTGCAACTATGTTCAGCCTGGACATGTGTCCAAATGCATGTCTACGCCAATATATATAAATAGGATCATTAGCATTTCATGTATATATTTATTTTCATTACCTAGTAGTTCATACTGGGTCTTTCCTTTCATGAAGGCTGTCATAAATATAAAGGGAAGGGTAAACCCCTTTGAAATCCCTCCTGGCCAGGGGAAAGCTCCTCTCACCTGTAAAGGGTTAAGAAGCTAAAGGTAACCTCACTGGCACCTGACCAAAATGACCAATGAGGAGACAAGATACTTTCAAAAGCTGGGAGGAGGGAGAGAAACAAAGGGTCTGTGTCTGTCTGTATGCTGGTTTCTGCCAGGGATAGACCAGGAATGGAGCCTTAGAACTTTTAGTAAGTAATCTAGCTAGGTATGTGTTAGATTATGATTTCTTTAAATGGCTGAGAAAAGAATTGTGCTGAATAGAATAACTATTTCTGTCTGTGTATCTTTTTTGTAACTTAAGGTTTTGCCTAGAGGGGTTCTCTATGTTTTTGAATCTAATTACCCTGTAAGATATCTACCATCCTGATTTTACAGGGGGGATTTCTTTATTTCTATTTACTTCTATTTTTTATTAAAAGTCTTCTTGTAAAACACTGAATGCTTTTTCATTGTTCTCAGATCCAAGGGTTTGGGTCTGTGGTCACCTATGCAAATTGGTGAGGCTTTTTATCCAACATTTCCCAGGAAAGGGGGGGTGCAAGTGTTGGGAGGATTGTTCATTGTTCTTAAGATCCAAGGGTCTGGGTCTGTAGTCACCTAGGCAAATTGGTGAGGCTTTTTACCAAACCTTGTCCAGGAAGTGGGGTGCAAGGTTTTGGGAAGTATTTTGGGGGGAAGGACACGTCCAAACAGCTCTTCCCCAGTAACCAGTATTAGTTTGGTGGTGGTAGCGGCCAGTCCAAGGATAACGGGTGTAATATTTTGTACCTTGGGGAAGTTTTGACCTAAGCTGGTAAAGATAAGCTTAGGAGGTTTTTCATGCAGGTCCCCACATCTGTACCCTAGAGTTCAGAGTGGGGGGAGGAACCTTGACAAAGGCCATGACCCTGCAAAGGCTTACATATGTGCTTTAAGCACATGGATAGTCCCATGAAGCCTATTCATGTGCTTTAAGTTAAGTACATGACTAAATCTTTGTGGGCTCAGGCCTTAAAGGGGGTACTTATGGCAAAATCTCCATTGGTGCCTGGAAGTAGGAAAAATACCTCCCTGAACAGATGCAATAATATGCTGCAAAAACACCATTAAGAACAGTAAAGCCATACAAAGATGCTGTATTTTTTTAAAAAGACACTGGGAAATGGTTAATAATTATAATGGTGAAGTTAAACACGCTATGGTTTGGACTAACTTTTCTGCCATATCCATTTCGCAGCTCACATAGATGGGTTTATCCTAGAAGCTGGGTCTGGAAAGCCTTAACTTTGTCCTGTGTGATATGTCCATTTTAACAGCTCACTTTGTGTTAAGTGCAGTACTATTGAAAGTACCTGTGAGCCCTGGAGATTGAAATTGTTTGCTTATCCACAGAACAGCAACATGCCATGTGCCTGGAAAGGTGGAAAGGTAGTTTAATCTCTGTGCCCATTCAGAACCATAGCCATCTCTCCTAACCCTGCCATCACTGGGAAGGAGGTTTGAGTTCCACATGTGCCAATGGGACAGAGCTTGTCTAAGAGTGTGATACTTTTGCTGGAGCAGATCAGAATGATCAGGAAACTCCACACCTTCAGAATGAAATGCAAATATCATATATTTAACATAGCCTTCCCCTGGTAATTTTAAAAAGCCCCAAATCTGTGTGTGGGTGTGGAGGGAGAGAAATGTGAAGTCTTTTAAAAAGATATATTTTAACTTGTAAGGCACTCAGATACCATGGTGATGAATGTGATCTAAATCTTAAAGACATTAGATATGAACACTGGTCCACTGGGAACTATCCTTATACTCTTAAAGAGCATCAGATGCTAACAACTTCTAGAGACTACTAAACTAGACTTGATTTAAACTGGTAATCTAGAGCTGAAAACCCCTGGGCCTGACTTTCATTTACACTAAGGCCACTTTACACCATATGACAAGTGTAAAGTGGCCTTAGTGTAAATGAGACTCAGTTCCTCTATATAGCCAATGCCCATAGCCGTCCTGTCCTCTCATACAGTAATTCAGTTAATACCAATATACAACCTGACTCAGTCTAGCCAACTGAAAACAAAAATCTGATTTACTGTTTTCCCAGCATTTAATTATACCTTTTTAAAAAAAAAAAAAATCTTTTTTTGTCTTCCTTGCTCACCCAAAATGCTCATTGACTTCAATGGAAGTTAGGCTGTACAAGGAAGGCAGGAACAGGACCTAATTTGGTAAATATTTAAATTAGTCATAGCTGCACGTTAATACAATGTATCTAAACTCTGGATTCTTTTTATTTTCATGCAGGTCCCCACATCTGTACCTGAATGACTAAACAGAAGTTGGAAAACATAAAATCTTACCAATCATAGGACTATATGGACAATAGCAACCTTGTCTTAATTACCTAATAGAATTCTGTATATCATTCTTTTATTCCTTGTTCTAGGAGCAAGCTTGTACAGTCATATTTTTGTCAGACTCACTGCTCACAAATAAGCCATCAAACTGCAGCTTGGGAGCTTGGTTGCATTAGCAAGTCAATGATACATTTCCTAATTTTGTGTGAGTGGTTTACAATTATATTTTAAATATTAAAAAGATCCATTTTAATGCAGTCTTAAAAGCTTATTGCATAAGTCTCACCCTTGTAATTAATATGCTGATATTTGGCTGCCATCTGTATGAAATTAAGCTTTTATTTTACGACAGTAGCAGCCACAGCATTCAGGCATTGTCCTGTACTTCAGTAATGGAAATTTCCCAGCCTCAAAGCACACTCTGTCTCAGTCAGCTGCAATAACTATCTGAGTAATTTCAATATTGTTGAAGGTTTTGCTTGTCTTTAATGTTATCTAGATCTTCTAACTTCTGTAAACTGACTCCTTATGAGCCTTCTTCATCTAGAGACTGAAAATTCAGTAAACAAGCTGAAACTGATAAAGGAATTGAAACAGCCAGATAAAAATAATTACACAGGGCCAAGGAGAAAAAAAACATAACAATATGTATGTAAAATGTTATAGTGGCTCTTAATGTAACCAAGAATCTTGTATGTGTGTGTAGTTTTCCTGCACTGGAGTTATGTTTGAAGGCAGCAAGATTTTAAAGGAAAAAAGCCTCCATTAAAATAATATAATGTATAAAATCAGCCTCTCGCCCTGTTTATCTCTTGTAACATTGTTAGGCAAACAATACAATATAAAAAAGGAGAAAAAGCTCTAGATTTGTATTATTATTGTTATTCATTTTCTCAATGCTACTGAGGGTCTGTGGGTTACAGACATATAGTAAAAGACATAGTCCATCCCCTGACAGTTGTCAGTCAAGAGGTAGACATGACAAGTGATGATCACAAGCAAAGGTGGGGGAGTACAGGGCAAGGATTGCAACATGAATGTTGGGTTTTTCAGGTTGTCTATGCATTGCATTTAAAAATATTTCTTGTTTGTAGCTGTTGGACTTGAAGGGGGGGGAAATGCGGGACTGAGTTAATAAAAAGGAGGGTGGAGGGAGAAGAGGCTGAGCCTGGTGGAGATAAGCTGAATGGGGGACAGGTAAGAGTGAGAGAGGGTAGTAGCAGAGATGTGGTGGTTGGGGAGGGGGGAGGAGCAGGAGGACCAGGCTGTTAGCCTCAATGACAGATTAGCAAATACGATACTGGAAGAGAGAAGATAACTACTGAAGCTGATTGCATTAGAAAGCTGCTGGTTTGGTGGATATTTAGTGCTTGTTGAGAGGACTGCTTGTGTTGCTGCTGCTCCCATTTATTGACTGCTTCCTTCAGGGCTGCTGCCGGATGGTTACTAATGGTGTGCCGTAAGGCATCAGTCACTGAGACATCTAAGGCCCCAATCCTGCATCTGGCTCTGTATGGGTGAAGCCCCTTTGAAGTCAGCAGCACTTTGCCTGTGCACATAAGTCCATCTACATGGAGCCAATTGTAAGATCAGGGTCTCAATGCTAAAACTTTTAAATAACTTACTGGAACTTGATTTCAAGTAAGATAAAGAGGGTGCTATCACCATTAACTGAGCCTCTCATAAATCAGTAATGTTATTTTATTGTCTCTACAGTGCCAAAGATGTGTATGGTGCTTGTCTCTTGCAGTTATATCTGGCTAAAGTGATAGGCACTCCCTGTTCAGAAACATACACAGCAGGATGAGGAAAGCACATATTGCAGAAGTGGGATTTTTAACCCACAAAAGCTTATGCCCGAATAAATCTGTTAATCTTTAAGGTGCCACCAGACTCCTCGTTGTTTTTGTGGATACAGACTAACACGGCTACCTCTCTAATATATTGCAGTAATGGCATTCACAGCTTTTCCCATACAAGTTATTGGGGTTCACATTCAGCTCATGGTGATATAGTGACAAAAGCTGCCACTTGACAGCTGGTTCGTAACCTATGTGAAATGAGTAGGTGAGCTTAGACCAGTTCTTTGAAGACAAGCTTCCACATCACAAAAACCATCATCACAACCAGTTTCCTTGTTGGCACCAGAATTCTAAGAAATAAAGTTGTGATATGTTGCAACCTTTCAGCATGAGTACTTATGTTTTTATCTAACTTCTTTGTGTGTATGCTCTGAACATAAGACATTGGCAAGTCCTTGCAGGGAGATGCATATTGCTGCTCTCCATGCTGCACTAGTTCTGTGGATAAATAGAAAATATCAGTCTCTTCTACTGGCAAACCAGCACTTTGCACCAGGACTAAATCCACACCCACTATGCTGATACCTCAGAGTGCATATAAGCACATTATATATAAATATTACATGCATTACAGATGTCAGTTTCTACACTCTAAAGTTGATAATGCACTGTTCATTTTCAAAGTAACAACTTGCAATTTTGCATAGGCTTAGCAGAGAGCAGCCTGGCAGAAGTTACATGGGTTTCCTAGAGGAAGTGATAACACAGTTTTGAAGAAAAAAAAAGTTTGAGCTGTTATCTTTTGGAATTCGTGTGGTGCTCTACTGGTAATGAAGTATATTCTAAGGCTTCCTGTTTATTGTGAGGAGATACAACGTTGATCACACTGTAAAAGCTTCAAGCATTTGTTAGTAAATGCTGCACAAGAAAAATAATATCCAAACACAAAATGGCCTGTGGTGTCCATGGTATTTATCAACAAAAGGAGATTTTCCTGCCACATCAAAGGGATTACTTGTGCAAGACAGACAAGAATGGAATGGGAGCCATGCTTAATTTGTAACGAAAGAGGCATTAAAACATTAAGCACTGGGTGGGTGGCCAGAGAGCAGTGGCTTCTGGCCAGATACCCAGCTCAGAAGGGCAGCGGCACAGAAGTTACTAAGGGTGGCCTGGTATGGTGTTTTGCCACCCTTACTTCTGCGCTGCTGCTGGTGCTGCCTTCAGAGCTGTGCAGCCAGAGAGAAGCAGCTGCTGGCCAGGAGCCCAGAGGTGCTGGGGCTATGAACTGCCAAGCCTAGTGGTGCTGGGGCTCAGCCCTGGCACAAATTAAGCACTGAATGGGAGCCAATTCCACTCCCCCTGAAACCAATGTCAAATCTCCCATTGATTTCAGTGGGAGCAGGATTAAACCTCTGGCCGAGGCTTTTGTTTCTATATGTGAGTTGGAAGACTTTTGAGTAAGTGAATGTTTTTTTAATTTAATGTTTGTGGGGTTTTATACAACAATTGTGTGCAGAGAATTAAAATCGGCATAATTACAGGATAAAGTATCTAGAAATGGCACAAGATTTAGATTTAATTAAGATTTGTTTCGAACAACAATCCATAACAGTCCAAAGAGTGAATCAAACACACAGTATGTAGAGACATACAGAAGTATGCATACTTGCTATGTGGATCTCTCACTCAACAGCTTTGTTTCCTCAGTTAATTAGTCTTGCTAAATTAACACTAGCCCAGACCAGTAGATTTGTAAGAAACAGGGGGGCAAATTCTACA
This sequence comes from Lepidochelys kempii, assembly GCF_965140285.1. Taxonomy (NCBI): domain Eukaryota; kingdom Metazoa; phylum Chordata; order Testudines; family Cheloniidae; genus Lepidochelys; species Lepidochelys kempii. The sequence goes on along the minus strand of NC_136394.1, from coordinate 15,570,844 downwards.
GCAGTACAGACTGAATTTACAGTGCAGCTTATCCTGGTGGCAGATATAAAATATTTGGCAGGGAAATAAATGAAGCTGAAATCTTGAAACTGGTGCAGGATGGTCTCTGTGCTTGTGGTCAAGTCATAAGTATTACAGAGGAAGCTAAGAAATTAGCATTGAGCTAGGTAATATAAAATACAATGAAAAAAAACGGTCCCTGCCTCAAAGAGCTTCCCATCTAAGTAGGTTTGTTGACCTCAGTGCAGACTACAAGACTTATCTGTTTCTCCAGACTTCATTCAGTGGAGTGTTTGAACTGGGTTCAGGGGCTTTTTGTTTGGTAAGTGTGGTGGATGGAAGTTTAAGACCTGAGGTTGACTCGATATAATTAGTGCTCCTTTAAAGGACTAATATTCTGTGTATTAGAATTAAAAATCTTGCCAGCTGGAATGGTTTGGAGCCTGAATTCCAGAATGGAATGAGCAGATGTATATTGTCAATAAGGATCCACCCATTCTGCCAGCTCCATTCATTTTTGTTAGTACTTTATTTGTCTTGTTCTTCGGAGCTAGTTAACATCATTGTAGTTAATTAAAAAGACACATGGCTTTTTAGATTTTGGAAGACCTAACAGTGGGAGAATTACTCTGGTTGCATTTGTATTTTTTTTTATTTCAGATGTACATAGAGGATGATAGGACCGTGTGATAAATGGAAACTATAACTACACTATATGTAATGTAGATATATTCATACACACTACATCTCCTTCTTCCTCCTGCCCCCTCCATGGGATGGATCATGGTCGAGTGTTTAGACCAACAGACCAGGAAGCAGGAGTTCTAGTCTCAGTTCTATCACTGACTTGTGCAACTTCGTGCAAACAAGGTAGCCTCTCTGCGCATCAGTTTCCTGATCAATACATCCAGTGGTTGCCTTACAGGGGTGCCATGCAGCATACTCAGTATTCATAAAGAGCTTTGAAATCCTTGGACTAGCGCAGCAAGAAGTATTTTCTATTATTACGATAAAGGCAGCCCTTCTTTGAGGAGATTACAAACCGCCTGTCAGGTAGGAGTTATCACCCCCATTTTAGAGACAGGAAAACACACACACACACACACACACCCCAAGTGTCTTGTCCCAAATCATATAGCAAGTGTAGGAGAGCAGGAGACAGATGGCCTGATGCTCAGGCCTGTACCGCAACTACTAGACCCTAAGATGTAAACATATACAAATAGTTAATCAATTACAAATTGTTTGGATTGATGACTCTGAAAGAGTGCCATGAGAAATGAATAGGAGCAAAGTGAGTACACTCAGCCCTCCTACAGATCTCCAAAGTTCTCCATTTTCATATCAAACACTTTATACAAGGGCAGTGTACCACCACCATTTCCCATTACTTTCATGAAGTGCAGCTGGATAAATGCCAATATGCTAATAAATTCCCAGCCGACTCTGAACAGCTTTTACTGCAACTTATCTCAGATAATAAAAATACAGCAGTTGTCCTGTTAATGAAATCCCAAGTTTAGGGAAGTCCCCTCATGGGCGTAAACTAACTCCTAATGCATCCATCATGGGAATATCAAGGAGGAGTTCTTTGTGAAAGTACAGGAAGGAGATTTATCAGGGACCTTAAAAGAACCCCAATGGCAAAGCATTTTACAGAATGTTAAAAATACTTCTATGGATCTCAGGCCGTTTGATACAATTCAAAATGTATCAGTCACCATCAAAGCTGTCCAAGATAAGGCCCTTATCTACTGGTATTTGTTTGTGCTGAAACAAAAAGAACCCTGATGCATATACTGTGAAGCTGTCCAACAGTCAGGCAGCTGTGGAAAGACGTGGGTACAAGAGTTAAAACCATGCTCAGTTTAAGGAGCCAAATCTCAGTTGAAAATTTTGTCCTAGCTTGTTTACCTGCTCACCTGGGTTTAGTCCATCACAAAGACTTTGCAGCCCCCAAGAACCAATGATCACCAAGCACATGATTGTACACAGATGAAAAAGTAGGCTTATGCCCAGAATAGAGCCATGGTATTTGGACTTGTCTGAATTAGCAGCCAAAGAAAGAATAGCTTATCAACAGAGAAAGCAATTAAATGGATCTGAAGACATTTGGACCATGTTCTAGATACATTTGGCTAAAAGTGCTGAGATGGCTCAAGGAATGCTAGAGTTCATTCCTCCTAATCCCTCCTCTTATTCCCTCACCACCCGTTATACTCTCCTTCCCTTCTCTCCCTATTCATATAGGTCTTCTCCTATTTTAAATCAGTTACCGCCACTCGAACGTGTTCCGTCTATGTAGTATTGTCTTGTAACTTTGGAAAGTTGTAAAATTGCATAATTCTATTGGCACTATCACAAAGCATGCAGTATTTGGAAATATATACCAGCTGTAAGTCATTTATCTTTTGGTACTTTTCATTGTTTGTTTCTTTATGAAAATCAATAATAGATTAATAATAATAAAAATATTAGATAGCTAGATTGGATAGCTCAGGCTATTATTCTTGCATACAGAGTGCTTCTCTGTTCAACTCAAGTGCACTTAGCAGCAGCCTGTTCATGTGAAGTCACTTTCTTCCCTTCCTCCTCTTACTGTTGCCAAGACTACTATCCTCCCTGTCCCACTGGACCACAACCCCAGTGTAATTTTTTAACCCATCTCCACTCCGAGGACTGACACAAAGTCCTTCTGGAATGTCTCCAAAACCCCATCCATTACTCTCCCTTCCTACTGCCAGCTCCCCCTGTCCAGGTGCTGATTGTCTGGTTCTGCTATCAGTGATGCACCCACCTACAATGTTGAGGAGGGCAAGGAGTGGGAATGCAATAAGTGCCAAATCTGCACTTACGCTCAAATAATAAAATGTTGGGGGAGCACACATCCCTGATACTCTCCCTGGTGGTTACATCTATGATCTCGGCTACTGCTAACTACATCTCTCTGTCTCTTGCATCGCTCTTCTCCAATCTAGCCATAATGCAGTAATAAAATTCATCTACCATGCATATACTTTAATGGTTACTCCAACCTACTTCTCTCCCCCACGCCTTTAGTCCCATAGCGGTGCCTAAGCCACACAACCAACCACTCTTTCGTTGCCTTTCCCTGCTTTCCTTGTCATGCCTGATTCCATGCAGTTAACCATGTCTGGAAACCCTTCCTAACCCAGCCCACCCTGCTTTAGCTTCTTCAGATCTCTCCCTTAAAAACACACTGCTGCACTGAGGCAGACAAACAAACACTAGTTTTACCTTCTTAATACTTGTATCCAAAAAGCACAACCAAACAAAACTGTACATAACCTGCAAAAGAAGGCATTCACCCAAACAATCCCATTTATCTTATTTCCCTGCCTTTCAATGCTTGTTTCCATCCTTCATCACATCAATGTCTTAAAGACAGATTCTGATCACTGACACCTGTACAAATCCAAAGTCACTGAGTGGAGCGACTACGGATTTTTTAATATACGTGTAACAGTGATCAGAATTTGGCCCTTTGACCATAAGCTTTTAAAGACAGGGATATTGTCTTTTGTTTGTTTTTAAAGCACCATGAACATTTATAGTATTATATAAATAACATATTTAAACCTGCCATGTGGAATCCATTGCTAGCTGTGATTCTTTGCTTTTCTCTTGCTGATAATATGGTTAAGTGTGATATTGTCCTACAAGACACAAAGATCCAGTGACTGAAAGGTGAAACTAAAATTCAAACTGGAAATAAGGTTGTCAAAGTTCCTTCCCCACTCTGAATTCTAGGGTACAGATGTGGGGACCTGCATGAAAGACCCCCTAAGCTTATTCTTACCAGCTTAGGTTAAAAACTTCCCCAAGGTACAAACTTTTCCTTGTCCTTGAACCGTATGCTGCCACCACCAACCATGTTAAACAAAGAACAGGGAAAGAGCCCACTTGGAGACGTCTTCCCCCAAAATATCCCCCAAGCCCTACACCCCCTTTCCTGGGGAAGGCTTGATAATAATCCTCACCAATTGGTACAGGTGAACACAGACCCAAACCCTTGGATCTTAAGAACAATGAAAAATCAATCAGGTTCTTAAAAGAAGAATTTTAATTAAAGAAAAGGTAAAAGAATCACCTCTGTAAAATCAGGATGGTAAATACCTTACAGGGTAATCAGATTCAAAACAAAGAGAATCCCTCTAGGCAAAACCTTAAGTTACAAAAAGACACAAAACAGGAATACACATTCCCTCCAGCCATTTTACCAGTTTATTTTACCAGCCATTAAACAAAAGAAAATCTAACGCATTTTCTAGCTAGATTACTTACTAACTTAACAGGAGTTGGACGGCTTGCATTTCTGATCTGTTCCCGGCAAAAGCATCACGCAGACAGATAGAACCCTTTGTTCCCCCTCTCCAGATTTGAAAGTATCTTGTCCCCTCATTGGTCATTTTGGGTCAGGAGCCAGCAAGGTTATCTTAGCTTCTTAACCCTTTACAGGTGAAAGGGTTTTGCCTCTGGCCAGGAGGGATTTTATAACACTGTATACAGAAAGGTGGTTACCCTTCCCTTTATATTTATAACAAAGATGTAATTTTTTTAAATAACAGTGAGGTTAATTAACCATTGGAATTGATCAAGGGTCATGGAGGATTCTCTATCATGGGCCATTTTTTAAATCACTATTGGATTTTTTCCTAAAAGATATGGTCTAGCTACATCAGGAATTATTTGCGGGGGAGAGGGGAGTTCTATGGCCTGTGTTATGCAGGAGGTCAGACTAGATGATCACTTGGGTAACTCCTTCTGGCCTTAATCTATCAAATCTATAAAATGTAGGTAGGATATGTGCTAAAAAGTCTGATGCAAAAACAAACCAAAAAAAAACATTCCTGAGACACTCTGACCTCCGAGCATTCTAAAAAACACTCTGTGGACTGATGTTCCCATTTGTAATAAATAAATAAAATAAAATAAATAAAGATACCAGGTAATTGACAAGAATAAGAATCTCAGAACTTCATTATGAGCCCTGGAGCAAAGCTCCCTGGTAATTTATTAAATAGAGGTGAACACTGACTGAGCTTCCAAAGCGTTGAAAGATACCACTGGCTGAGCGGGTTAGCGTCAGTTAACCATCTTGGTGTTTTGCTCAGTCCTGTCTTGGGACTCGAATGATTCAGCAACAGCAGCTGCATGTGCCATTTACCTTCCCAAGGCTAGAGCATCTTTCAATTGAAAGGAAAGGTTAACGTCTTTTGCAGCGATCAGTCCTTCATTCCATATGGCACAAGAATGTAATCTGTAATTATGCAGTGTATTATTTGAAGAAGTTAACCTATTTGTTCAGCTGAGGGATTGACAGGTGATATTGTTGTGAAATTCACTAACAGGATATTTATAGACCTTTTATCTCTACCCACCATCAGTCCTAAAATGTCAAATAATATCTAGATGGAGGGTTGTCTCAGTTCAACTTTCCTGCTCTGTTGCTTTCTGTTGGTTTTGCTTTTTGAGTTCACCCCCCCGCCCCAACCCTTAGTGCTTAGAACTTGGCAGAGAGAAGCAAAAGGGAATGTGACTCACCCTGGTGATTTCATTTGCTGTAAAAGACCTGAGTAACTGCTCTAGCCCAGTTACAGGAAAGCTGCCCCCCTCCTCCCCCAGCCTCAGAAAAACTTAGGCCCATGTTTGTAACATGAGCAGCCCAGCTGATCTCAGCGGTCATTATATCATTCCTCTTCTGTTCACTAAAGTTTCTTGTTCTGTATTCAAGTTAACCCCTTCTTGGAACTTGAAAGAGCCTTGAGATGAGGGGGCAGCTTCCTGCTACGAACAGATTTCCGATTAGTTTAAGAGTGGAGAGGTTTCAAGTTCTTTCACATGGAGCTGTAGTTCTAACAAAGCAGGATTCAAATGCCTCCCTCCCTTTCACTTTTGTTACTGCAACAATAAAAACAAAGCTTAGACATTAGCTAATCTGGCAGCAATTGGACGAGAGTAAAAACTTGTCGTGGGCTGGTTTAAAACAGTGTCAACATAGAATATAATAAAGTAGTTAGACAGCCCAAGAAAGCTCAGTGTGACACTGCTACAACAGCTTCATTACAGAGTTGAAGGGAAGCTGAAGCAGTTTCCCTCTGGATTTTTTTTTTTCTTTTTTTTGAAGGGGAGGGATGGGTCAGGAATATAAGAAAAATCACCACAGATGCCTTTGCTGCGTTCTACCAAAATATATTTTCATTTTTAATTATGTCATCAACAGGGACAGTGGCATTCGCATTGAGGGGGTGGAACAGATGGCCAAGGCTTAGTGTAAGTAAGATGTTAATTAAAACAACTTTGGTTTCTGCTCGAATAGGGTTTTTGTTCAGCTTCAACATGGTTAGCATGAGCACTTGTTACAAAGGACAAACCAGAATGCCCCAGCTGCTTCAAGGCTGCTCCACATCCATGTCAGGGCGGCAAGAATCCTCCCATAAATGCTTCAATGTCCCAAATCCTTGCAGTTACAGAAGCAAGTGCTGGGTCCCCCTCAGAAGCTAGGAATCCTCCTTCCCCATGGGAAAAAGCTCCTATTTCTAACCCAATGGGCATATAATGACTTTAAAGTGACAAAATTTTTAACATACCAAGGGCAAATGGAGGGGGAACTAAGGTGGCTTTAAGCCACCTTTGTGCCATCCTGCTCCTGGGCTGCTCGGGGGGCTGGGGCGTCCCCTGTTGTAATTTAGGAGACAATCCCAGCAACTTGTCCAAGTTAGGACAGCCCCAGGGAGGCTGCCCTATCAGCCTGCAGACCTGCCAGGGATCTCCATAATGGTGCATCCTGTGGACACACCCCTTATGCCAGATCTTGCAATGTGGTCCATAGAAGGCAGCTTTATGGCTGTGTCTGCACCAGGAAATTTCCCCCCTAGTCAGATACACGCTTTCAGGACCCTTTACACTGCTCTGGCCCTTGCACTTGTTGAAAAGGGGCCCTAATGGCAGCTACTTGAAGAGGATGTTAAAATAGAGAGAGAAGCTCATGGACAGAAGGTAGGTGAAATAGACCTATGCATCTTTGACTATTTATCACACGGCTTTGCAATTCATCACACAGCTATCACCTCTCCACCTGTAGAGTATAGGGTTGTGTGTATGTGCACACACACCGTATATATTTATCTACTCCACAGTTCTTATAAGAGTGCCCATCACCACAGGGTTTGTGCAACACAGCATACGACTTTATACATCACAGGCTAGACACCATGTTATGGAAACCAGCCCCAGCCCCTGTATAAACGATCTGAACTTATCTCGCTATTTGTGATGATTAAAAGTGAAGCTTTCCCAGACGTTGGGTGAGGTTTCATCTCCCGAATTTCCTATGCGCCACTCATTCTAATTTTAAATCTTAAGTAGACCAGAGGCAGGTAGTGAGTTGGGTTAACTACAGCTGTGCTGCGGTAGGGTAGATGCTTCCAGCAGTGACAGAAAGGGCTTTTTCCCCTCAATGCAAGTAGGCCAGCCTTCCGATAGGTGGTAGCTAAATCAATGGAAGAATCCTTCTCTTGATCTAGCCACATCTACCCTGGGGAATAGTTCGACCTAACTATGGTGCTCAGGGTGTAACTTTTTATCACAGCCCTGCGTGATGTAGCTAGGCTGACCCAAGTTTTGTGTGTAGACCAGGCCTTAGTAAAAGCCATCCCAAGAGTGGCTGAATCAGAGAGCTACTTGGAAGAACAGTTCTCAAAGAGTAAATACTATTATGCATGCACATGTGCCACCTAAACAGAATGCACTGGGCCACAACATTCATAGGTGGAAGGTCTGGCATCTGCTTTTTATATTGCAATATAATGGGGGTGGTTAGACCGCCAGTCACATTCAAAGTGCTCCGTGGCCCATTTGCTGATTTGCCACTGCTGCGGCTTCTTCCACCCCAGTGCTGAAAAACAAAATGAGGTAGATAAGGCTCCATCTTTGGAGGGATTTTATAGAAACAGAAAGTTTGGTGGAGGCCACGGAACTCTTCTATGAGTTTGCCACATTCATCAATGGATATTTTTTTCCCCAGGGTGGCAAGGTGACAGTTACAAGGAAGAGGATAGAAGTTGGGGGGAGGAGAGCAGGTATACAGTGGGGGAGAACAAGAGAAGAGGGGAAGGAGAGAGACAAGGACAGGAGTTGGGCAGGATCTGGGCGAATAGGAGCAGAAGGGTTGATAAACACTAGAGCATAAATTGCCAAAAACAGTGGTATGTGAGCTCGTTGGTAGTGATGCGCTATAATAGGTTTCTCTGTCCCCTTTAAGGGATAGTGGGGGCTGTGGCTACCCAGCCCCATTCCATGACATGGCTTCTTGAAGGAAAAAGGTATTCAAGGGAGTGAGCTATCTCCTTAACATGATAAAAATACAGCTGTTAGATGCCTTCTAGGAGGATTAAAAGGGAGAGGGCTAACAGTGAGGAGAGAGAGACTCCCTAAGGTGAGAACCAGAACCAGGAGGGAGAGTGGTGGGATGGGGAAGACTTCCTGAATCATGGCCCTGCATCGAGGAGGGTGGCTGGTGGGCCCTGGAATCCAGAGGGCAAATGTGAGTCTCAGGACCAAGGGAGGCTCCATGGAATGGGGTTGGAACCTCAATACTGGTGGGCTGGGAAAGCCTGTTTGAATCATTTCACAACCCCGTGCAGGAGGGCTGTGGAATTCCTTAACCAAGAGGAAGGAACGGTGAGACCGGGACAGGAGGAGACGCGAGGGAAAGAATCCAGAATGGTCAGGGGCCACAGCTTCCTGGCTCAGAGGGAACTAGGAACATGAAGCCTTGAGGAGAAAAAAGGGCGAACTGGAGTTGAAGTCCCGCACTTCCAAACAAACCTCCTGCAAGCTCTCTGTCCCCCGCCCCCTGTTTTTACACATACCCCGTCAGAACCCTTTCTGCCCTTCCCCCCAAGCCCTCCCCACACTTCAGCCAGAATCCCACCCCCCTCCGCTCCCAATCTAACTTTGTTAGACCTGAGTGGGAAAATGAGTTTTCCTGTTTTGTGAAACTTTTCGTGATTTCAAGAATTATCCCACTCTGCATCAGGACAAAAAACTGAGACCTTTCAGAGATGGTCATGAAAGATCAGAGAGAGAGAGAGAGAGAGAGAGACCCATCAACCCATCCTAGAATAGCCAATAGCCTGGTGGGCAGGGCACTCATCTGAATCAAGCCAAGTAGGGACTATGCACCTGGTCTGTGCATCCCAGGTGAGCATCCTGTCCCCAGGCTGTTCTGAGGTGTTTGTCTATCTCGTTTTGACTAGAAATTCTATCCTAAACCTGAGAAACCTTCCCAGTGAAAGTTCTGTCAAAACCGGTGGGTTCCTGGAAAACGTAAGTTTCTACAAAACAGCCTTTTCAGTTTCACTGAAAAATTCCCAGCCAGCTCTAAACCTCATGCCTTCTACCCCTCCCACTTTGACTTCCCCAGCCTAACTCCCTTCACATCGAATTCCCCCCAGGCAGATCTCCATCAGATACATTCCACAATGAAATTAAGTATTTACAGACTTGTAGTAAATTAAGCTATTGTGGCCTAAAATAAAGGTGCACAAAAAGGAGAAATTTGCACATGGTTCTTCAAACGTCCGTTTAAGAAGGTGACACACGTATCAATAATGTTTGGGAAATGCTGCACTAGAGCACATTCCCCTAAAGAAAAACAACCCATCAAACCCATTAAAATAAAGGGAACCAACAGCTCTTGCATAAATGTAAACGTTGATTTAAGTGGAGTTGCAGGGATGAGTTTAGCTTGAAATTTATAAAGCACTTTCAAAGCAGGAGCATATTGCATACAAATGAGTGGTAAATAATTTGCATTGATAATAGAGCTCCAAGCAGCTCATATAGACTGAGAAAAAAAACCAAAGCAAACATACTGTACAATTAGGAACTGGTCATTAAATAGCATCTAGCTATCTACATTTGTATATGCACTCATTACCATGGTGTCTGTGCAGTTATTATTCACATTTTATGTTATTTTTTGATTTATGTAACCCTTAATATACACACCTTGGAGTGCATTACAAATTGGCAAACCATATCACTGAAATAAGCAATACTTGGCATTTATTCAGTGTCTTTCAAAAGGCAGAAGAATACTGTTCTTCTGAATGGATTCTAGGATATCACAGGGAAACCTAGATAGATAGGGAAAGGACTTTAGCCAGGATCACCCAGTGAGATAGAACCAGGGATCCTGATTCCCAGTTCCTTGGTTTACCACTAGACCACACAGCCTCTCTAACTACTGCTACTGTACATCTTGGATAAAACATTGCAGCAGCTTTAGAAGCATATAGCAACACTACACAGCAGGTCAGGTGCAGGAAGTGAAATATGCAGCCAATTGAAGCTTCAGGGCAATTTAAGTGGGTTGAATACACTTACAAATATTAGCAAAATGAAGAATTTGACTTAATATGTATAGCAAGCATAGCAAAGCAATGAGTAGGGCAGAGCAATGAGAGAGTCAGGAGATTGCAACAGCCTACAAATTGAAGTAGAGATGGGAGGGCTCTTTGAGTTGCCCCAAACTTCTGCCTTTCATAGAATATCAGGGTTGGAAGGGACCTCAGGAGGTCATCTAGTCCAACCCCCTGCTCAAAGCAGGACCAATCCCCAACTAAATCATCCCAGCCAGGGCTTTGTCAAGCCTGACCTTAAAAACTTCTAAGGAAGGAGATTCCACCACCTCCCTAGGTAACGCATTCTAGTGTTTCACCACCCTCCTAGTGAAAAAGTTTTTCCTAATATCCAACCTAAACCTCCCCCACTGCAACTTGAGACCATTACTCCTTGTTCTGTCATCTGCTATCACTGAGAACAGTCTAGATCCATCCTCTTTGGAACCCCCTTTCAGGTAACTGAAAGCAGGTATCAAATCCTCCCTCATTCTTCTCTTCTGCAGACTAAACAATCCCAGTTCCCTCAGCCTCTCCTCATAAGTCATGGGTTCCAGTCCCCTAATAATTTTTGTTGCCCTCCGCTGGACTCTTTCCAATTTATCCACATCCTTCTTGTAGTGTGGGGCCCAAACCTGGACACAGTACTCCAGATGAGGCCTCACCAATGTCGAATAGAGGGGAACGATCACGTCCCTCGATCTGCTGGCAATGCCCCTACTTATACATCCCAAAATGCCATTGGCCTTCTTGGCAACAAGGGCACACTGTTGATTCATATCCAGCTTCTCGTCCACTGTAACCCCTAGGTCCTTTTCTGCAGAACTGCTGCCGAGTCATTCGGTCCCTAGTCCGTAGCGGTGCATGGGATTCTTCCGTCCTAAGTGCAGGACTCTGCACTCGTCCTTATTGAACCTCATTATTAAAGTATTTGTATCTGTCGAAGACTGAGATTAGATCGGGCAAAACATCTGAAAGCAAAGCCCAAAGGCCAACCCCCCCTTCAATAGTCTGCAGCCAGGAACACAGTTGCGATCTAACAGGTCCTTGTGAAACACTGTGGCTACTTCCCATGCACCTGCCTCTCTGCTGCTGCTGGGAGTTTAACAGTTCATAGCAGCCATTACCATCACAAGCTGTTTTTATGCTGTCCCATTCTAGAACCATTTCAGTACAAGGAGCATCCCCAGTGGTCTCTTACTCACCCCCAGCTCCTGTCTTCCCGGGACATCTCAACCAACACTTTGTGAATCTGCATAGGCCCTGTGAGCCCATGGAATCTCTGCTTCATTTCATTAGCTGCCGGCATTTGTGCATGTCACAGACGCTTGCATGGATCACTGATGGATTCCAAGCTCCAGCAGTCTTACTTATTAGTAGATGGACACAACTAGCCCACTCCAGATCTCACTGCCCTAGAGCAGCTCTGGGAGCTCTAGAGGACATCAAATAATCTTGTTCAATATTCACTGAAAATTGAGTCACTACTAGGTATTTAACTCAGAGTAAATAAAAAAGCAGTTTGATTCCCCTCCCTAATATGAAGCATATGTGTTCAGAGCGCTCCAAGGGGCTATGGCTACTGTAGTGGGAAGAAATGAAGAACGGCAAAACTAAGACGGAATAACAAGAAAGGTTTCATGGTCAGGAAGCCTATTAGCTGGTGGAGTAGTCTCCCAGTAGGAGGACTAGAGTGCTTTGGCAGACCTAGCTTCAGTGCTCCTAGCAAGTTGCTGAGAGACACAGGGCCCACCGCCATGCAGGACATTCACCACTAGCCTACTAATGAGCCTCCTGGCTTGGCTTATTGCTGCTATCTGAGAAAAGCCCATTGATTTTAAATTTCATTAAAAACAAGATGTTTGACAACAATTTTCTGCAGCACAGCTGCAGTTTAAAGAGTAACTTTTGGAATCATGGGAGAAAATACCAGGCAGAACTTCTGAACAACTTTTCACTAATATTTTGAATATTTATTTTAAACCTTTTCCTAGACTACTTAAATAAAGATTCCAACACTGCTTGAACCCCCTTTCTCTCCCCCTGCTACCCTCTCCCCAGAAGCTAGCTGCTTTTTCAGATGTACCCTCCGATCTAATAGCCACTTTCCTTTCTATTATTTCCAGATAAAACAAAAACAATAATAATAACAATAATAAAATAATGTTAAGGCAGCGTTAAGGTTGGGAATACATAATCAGTAATTTAAATAAAAGCCAATACAAGGATGCTGTAACTATCCCAAAAGCCAGCATTACAAGAAATCAAAAACACATTAGAGAAATACAGAATTAAGGCACACAAAGTACCTTAACTCTTCCCTGTAACAACACTATATGTTTATGATGAAAGCATTTGTAAGAGTCTGTGGACCACTACGCCTCAACCTTAATTCCATTTTAACAGTTTGGTGTCTTGGAATTTCCTTAATTTTTAAAAATATCACACCTGAACACTAAACAAGAAACCTAAAGAGAATGCTACCTTACAATGGCTGCTTTGGTGTGAATTTGGCCCTTAAAATTTGCAGTTGACTTATTGGTTTAGAGGGCTGTGTTAGTAAGACTGGCACTATGTGCAGGAAGGCAGAGAGAGCCAAATGCTTTCCCAACACTGCTGCCTCCGTTCTGCCCGTAGCGCTGTTCCAATGGGCAGTAGAGCTGAAGCTGCAATGCCATGGGAATCTTTCCAAACACTGATGCCAGAGCTAGTATGCAGCCAGTGAGCCTTTAAAGAGCAGACACAGTTGGGCCTGTTAATGTACCTATGAAAAACTCTTGACAAGCGTCCAGTCTCCCTTATATCACTGAGTCATTACAACTCATTGCAAAATACCTGTAGAGAAAGGGTGGTGATTGGTTGAATTTCCTCTGTCACAATGGCCCCATGTAAAAGTTACCTGAGCCTGGCTAGAACCTGTACAGTCAAAACGATTAGATAAAATCATTAATTTAGCTTAATTACAACCTAATTTCTTCAACTGCAGATGCTGTGCAAGATTTCAACTAATTTTCATTATATTGAAGTGTCAGTTATTCCATTGGTAAGGTATTTGAGGAAAGAAAAAAAAAAACTGACACAGGATGCTAAGTTTCCTAAAGAACCCACTTTTCAATTCATAAAGTAATTAATGATGAATGCTCAGAAAATATATTCTGCATGCAAAGAGTAAGTTTGGGGGACACTAGGCTGTATTTTTGATACAAAACAAAGACTGAATCCCTTTAATTGCAAAATGAAGCTCAGCCTTACCTGCAACCAGCACCTCCGTAATAAAGAAGGGCCTAGTCTAACACTTGCTCACACAGGTACCAGTATCTCTGCAGGACCCAAAAATAGATGAGATATTACTATTAACACTGGACATGCATGTTTACAGGGAAAGCACAAAACACCAACAAAAGAATTTTCAGAGAGATATAACCCTTGTACTTCAGGGCTTAAACCAACCTTTAATTAATGGGAATTAGGAAGAAACTTTCCCTGGGACAAGTTATCCCCTCCCTTCGAAATGTAGGGTTTCTTGCCCACTTCTCTGAAGCAACTGGTATTGGCCACTGATGGAAACAGGAGTGGATGGCCCTTTTGGTTTTAAGGCATGACAGAACCTAATTTAAAGATAGTGTCCAAACTGCTAGATCGTGCCTTTCTATGCCTTTTTCTTTTAAATCATGTCAGTGGCAGGCTTACTGCACTCACAAGTATCCCTAGCATAATAAACCACACAGGCAGGAAGGTATTAATGTACTATGAAAACATTTCACATTTTAAGCTTCGAGAGACAAGGCAAAAAAACATGAATGCAACATTGGCTGTTTCTTTGTTAATAGTGCCAGCGGGCACAACCAAAAACCTTTTTCGGAACTCTTTTGCCAAAAGGTAACAGAGAGCCCTCTAGAGGCAGGAAACATAAACAGACCCTTCATAAACCTAAAGGAAAGGAACGCACAGATGCCTGCAGCCTCTGTCTCTCCTGCATATCAGAGGCCTTGTTCCTCAGGATACGAATGGCTGCCATTGACTTCTGCAAGGCCCCTGGAAACTACTGATTTATTCCATTGCCTTCAGCCTTTTGATTTTAATGATGATTGTTCTTCAGCTGCAGTTAGGAACACAGAAATAATTAAGTCAAGAAAACCAGGCATTAAGAATAAACTTCACCTAAACAGCCCAGTCAACGTTGCTATTAAATGATTTCCTTGGCATTTTTTCTTTAGTCCCTCCCGCCAGGTAAAATCCTAGTCCTATTGAAGTCAAAGGGAGTTTTGCCATTCATAGCCAGGATTCAGGAGCCTAAGTCATTAATGCTTGTAAAGTGTTTTGAAATCTTTGAAAATAAGTGCATTTTACTCTGAGCCAGCATTTGTGTTGTTACTTCACTAAAAAGATTGCTAGAGAGAAAGAGGGCAGATATTAAAAATCTGACTCCATTAAGTGGGAAGTAGAAACTCAGAACTTTTGCCTATTGCTTTAAAAAAAAATCATATTGAATACTGGAAAGTGACAGGAGTGTAGGTTACCTTATGTAACAGTTTCCTGGAGGTATCTGCTATGCTGCCCAGAGCGTGATTTGGAAAGTACATCCCTTTACATGACAGTAGAATCTATTTCAGGATCAGGAAAATAGAATCTCAAACTTCTTACCCAAATATTGTAGCTAATCTGCTCCATTACAAACAGTGGAGTTAGAATAATTTCTTTCTGGATTATTCTGAATGAAAGACTCTCCTCAAGGGGAAAAATGTACCATAAGTGCTTGTATTACATGACCAAGTTGATGTTTTCCCAGACTTATTCAGAACATTTATAAGAGCTCTCTCTCATTTAATGTTTAAATAGCTGCTGCCCCATTTTAAACATTCTCCCCATTCTAACTGATAATTAAACTCTCTCCCATCTCCTCAGCGCACTGCCTTATTAGAACAGTGGTTTTCAACCTGTGGTTTGTGGACCTCTGGAGGTCCACAGACTATGTCTAAGACTAGAAAAAGGAGTCTGCACCTCCATTTGAAATTTTGTAGCGGTCCACAAATGAAAAAAGGTTGAAAACCACTGCTTCCAGGGAATGCCTACATTGCAGCTGGGAGAGTGCCTCCCAGCCTGGACAGATGGACTTGTGCTCGTGGGGCTTAAGCTACTGCGTGAAAACTAGTGTGGATGGAACAACTTGAGCTGGTCGGGTGGGCTTGAGAGCATTAGCTGCAGCTCAAGCTGCAACATCCACACTATTTTTAGTACACTAACTTGAGCCCTGCAGTTCAAGTCTGTCTACTGGGCTGGGAGGCAGGCTCTTGGCTGCGGTATAATGTCCCTAAGCAGGAAAACAAACATCTTACATGTGACAAGGTATAATACTATCCACTAGCCCATTACCCTGGTCAACTTTTGTTTGGTTTGCTGGAGCTAGTCAGCAGGGGTACCCACATCCAGCTACACCTACTTAATGTATGTTAGATCAAAACCCACCATATTCTCTAGTACTTTATTTTGAACATTGCTTCTTGCTTGAGTGCCCCAGCAGTACACAGCTGTAGCTGATTAGCTCTGCCATTGCCCTGTATCAGAGGGAAGAGGTCAGCTGAAGACACTTGGCCAAGAAGAGCTATGGAAAGGGATGCTCATGGGGAAATTTGGGCACTCTAATAGATGACTTGAGAACAGATGCTGCTGATTCACTCTGCATAGGTGCAAAGCAACAAACTCTGGAAAAGCTGAAGCCAGGTACCAGTGAGGAGGACCAATACAATGACAGGATGGAACTTCAGTACCAAGATGCAATCCTGCTCTCCTTGAAGTCAGTATCCGATTGCAGTGGCAATGGACTCAAGTCCTTACGGAGGAGATTGGCCCTTTGGACACCCATTGCCAGGGAGCAATGGGAATGCGCAGGACATATAAAGTGAATGCAAGTTGTACATGGATTCTTTACTAATAGCAATCCCTTCTGCAGCCGTCAACGAACTGCCGCTGCTCTAGATTATGGATTTACTTGGACCCTGTGAAAGCAGGATCAGTCAGTTCTCTAAGACCACAGGTAAAGGCTCAGTGGATCACAAACTAGAGAATCTCTGCCTTAGGAAATTAGGCAATCTAGGTCTGGGTATTCGCCAGTTTCCTAAGGGTTAATGCCAACATATCCCCATCCCTCTAGATACTGCTAAGCCATCCCCCGCCAAGGCTGTCTTACTTTTAGCTCAACAATACTTCTGAAGAGCGATTACTTTGCTTTTAGAATGCGCCAAGCTGTACAAAGTGACAGCCATTTTCAAATAGTTACCCATTGCTCTGGCACTGCAGAACATTAGTCACTGGGCCAACTCAATCCTGGGTGTAGTTTGTGTTGCTAAGTTCAGGGTATAGAGAAGCAAAGGAAACCCATAATGAGCCAATGGCATATATCTGAAGACAAAGTTTGACTGTTTGGTTTTAGAGTACCCTCAGTAATAAAACATTTTAAAAATGCACTATATTAAATTATTGGATTTTTTTTTAACAACCATGTTCATTGTAAGAGATTTTCAAAACCACTATTCTCGAGTCAAAGGGTTGCTTGTTATATTTTTGAAGGCAGCTTTATGGTGGTCTTCACAATAGTGTCCTTTCATTCACAGGTGGTGGAACTGAGGGGGCTATCACCCCGCAATGGGAATATTGGGGGCAGATACATGTTTCACCTCTGCAAGGTATTTTGGGGGCAGAAGAGTGGGACCTGGCTACCTTTCCATGCCTGCATGTAGAAGGATGCGGGGGAAGGAGGATGTGGAAATGAGAGAAGGATCCCAAAGGACACAAGATCAGGCTGGTTGCCAGAGAGCAGGTAGGACTCCCTGGTCCAGTCCAGACCAGGCTTCCAGCCACTGCGAGTTCCAGCAGAGATGTTTGGCCCAGGAAGAGGCAGGAACACGTGCACCAGCTCAAGGGGTGTGGGGGACAGGACAGGGTGCATCCATGCACAGGCACAAGTAGCTGAGGGGAGGTTGAGGACCACAGGGCACCAGCTTCCACTGCCATAGGAACAGCAGCAGCAACTGTTGGGATGCCTTTTCCCAACCTGGAGTCAGCTGTGCGCCCCTCCATCTCATCTCAGTATTTCCCCCTTACTTCTGCTCCTATCCTATGCCCCCATTAAAGGAAGTTTTCGTTCTCCCCCTCCACCTCCCATTTTCACCTTCAAACCTGTTCTTTCCTTCTAGGTACTGCGAGGGTTCTTTCCTTCCAGAGCTCCAGCAATCTTTTCCAGTAGAAAGCCTACTGAAAAATTCTGACAAGACGAAGCTGTATTTGCCAGCCTGAAATGGAAAAACATGATCTTGGAAGTTAGTCATATGGCTCAAGTGTTTTTAAGCCACTTCTGTGATTAAAATGAAGAAATGAATAACAGAATCTTTGGATCCTTGCAATTTATTAACACTTCAAAACACGTCCTACAGTAAGGGAATCTCTTGCCCCTACTCCCTTTGCTACTCAATCACTGTTCTGAAACAATTTAAATTCCTTGCAATAGGCAAATAGATACTTCAGGCACTATGTGAATACAAAAGTGACAATATAAAAACAATTAAACCACATGCAATACACGTAAATATATAAGGAAATGTAGCATCATAACAACACACACAAGCACTGTTAGAACAATTCACATAAGTGAATATACAATATGCATAGCATGTTTAATAACAGGTTTACAGCTCATGTACAAGTAATCAGTCAGCCTAAATAGGAAAGAAAAAGTCTTAAAATACTGGATAACTGCTTAAGCCACAGCTTACAAAACCTGCTGTATCTCAGCCTCTCTGCAACTGCAGAGTAACAGTCAAAATAAATAAGTGAGGACTATGTTTAAATGACACAACTAACAGATCCCTTATTTCTAATAATGGGTCCTTCTTGTTTTCACCCAAGGTTCATTAGCCAACATGCTAAGAGGAGGTTGCCAGAATAAAGCAATAGTTGTGTACTCAAAAACTATTTTAATACTGATCATAATTATGTGCATTTTTAATCAATACAAGTAGTTACAAAAGTCTAACATTACTGCTAGATGTCTGATACTGTGTTTACATTATATTATGTACCTAACACTGGAGAAATGTCTTGGTGAGAAGTTTGAAGTATACGTATTAGATTGTCTTTCTTTTTTGTTCACTTGGGGTGGGGAGCAAAAGGAGAACCGAAGAGGCAAATAATTCTCCTTTCAAACCAGCCTAAAATGGCTGGAAACAAGCGTGATTCCTCTACAGGCAGGGTGATAGCAAGGTGTGTCCCAGACGAGGATAGAAGTTAAGCAATATAAACCCTCATACTACAGGCATAAGAAGCTCTAACTGCCTGGATTTTAGATGAAGCATCCCCTATTGGCAGGTTATGGCATAATAGGAGATTAAGGTCTTCCTCTGAAGCATCTGGTATTGGCAAAATGTCAGTTACATCCAATCAATGGGTCATCTAGTCCTGCGTACTCTGTATGGTATTTCCTATGTTCCCAATGCCAAAGGCTCATTTGCAGCATCGGACCACAGATCTGTATTTTTATAGTGGAATTAAGTCAGACTGGACAAAATTATACAGGGCATCTGCACTGAGCCAATTCAGGTGGAGTTTATTGTCTAGAGTTGCACACAAACTTTGATGCTGGTTCCAAAAGAAGACCATTTTTCCTTTCTAGATGAGGAATGGCAAGGGAGAAGTGGGAAGAAAAGGAAAAATGAGGTGGGGATAAGAGGCAGACTTAGATCTCTTGAACTAAAAGGTAAAAATAGATGCATTGTTTATACTAAAAGAAAAGGAGTACTTGTGGCACCTTAGAGTCTAACAAGTACTCCTTTTCTTTTTGCGAATACAGACTAACACGGCTGCTACTCTGAAACCCATTGTTTATACTAGTATAACATTTCCTCCCATCACAGAGAATCTCTAGCAAATAAGAATGACATTTTATATACTATATTGCTCAAACCCTAGAGCAAACAGCATCATTAATAAATAGCTTAGCAATAACTAGAATCACATTAGACAAAAAGAACAATATGCAGAGGCAACTACAGAAATGGATTGCATTGGGGATCCCTCTCAGAAGCCCTTAAGATTCCTCTTGTTTTCTAGCTGTGTCTCCCTTATCCTTGAAGTCCTAAAGGACACCATCCTTTTGACCAAGGAATGGATAATACTCCCTTCACAACTGGCAAAAGTCACACCTTAACTAGGTCACTGCTGAATGACACAAACCCCTAGGAGCTGAGTGCATTACTTCCCATATCTTGCTAGGCCTTGGAGATCAATCCACCAGGGGAGGAAATACTAGGGTCTTCAGTATGACAATACAGAGCAGTGTCACTAGGCTGGCCAAATACATGAGTTATCACCAAAAAAAAGCCACTACTAGTGATATTAAAGTGTTGTTGAGGTTTGGTGCAATATGGCTCGTTACTTGTGAAAGCAGAAAGCTCTGGTAAATCATGTTTTAACTAGGGGAAATCTGCAGAAACAGATCCCCAGTCCTCAGCAAGTTAAATAGATGTCTGATTTCTTCATGCTAAAAAGTACATATCAGCAACAAGACACGAACCCCTGGGTGTAGGAAACTTGTCAATAAAATAAAGCAGACAAAATGCATTAGCTTAGAACAGTGATTTCCTTAACTAAGATATATTCAAACAGCACACTGCCAACTTTCTTCTAGCTTGGATTTTTTGTATTCCATTGTTTGTATTCCAAGAAGCTTGAAAATATTTTTTCTCTCTATTGATTTTGTCCTCCTTTATTGGAGGAACGTTGCATTTTGCAAAATTTCCTATGCTGCCAACACAGCTGTCTTTTGTTGCTGGTGCACAGGAAAGTAAACAATCTCAGCAGGAATGTGCACAGCTTGGAAAACCCACACAAAACTAGAACTGCAGAACAACTTAGGATGCTCACATGGGTTTCCTCTTTTCAGAGGGTCTCATGAAAACGGGGACTTTAAAATTGAACCAGAATTCAAGCTTATAGCGTGGATGGGACTAACCTAGTCTTGTCCATACTACAAGTTCTAACCCTTTTGGTAGAAATGGGGTTCTGGGTTTTGTAGCATAGACCTTCCAATGGTAGCATTCTGCAAACCAAATGGGTGCTTCAGCGCAGTAGTTTTCACCCTTCTCCAGACCAGGACTCTGTTACAACAGACATTTTTGGAACCACCTCCTCCACTAAACCAGAAAGAAAGCGGTGGGAGGTCACAACCGCCCTTCCTGTTCACAACCCAAACTAGAAAAGATATATACATAATAGATGCATGGGGAAAACCACCAATTATTCAAGACAGTTTAGATGATTTTGCATTAATTTTCCAAACATTAATTTTTGGATGAGATAAAGCCTGGGAAATTTCAACCCAAAAGGAATTAGTCCAAAAGTTA
The DNA here is from genome assembly GCF_965140285.1 of Lepidochelys kempii. Lineage (NCBI taxonomy): Eukaryota > Metazoa > Chordata > Testudines > Cheloniidae > Lepidochelys > Lepidochelys kempii. The sequence goes on along the minus strand of NC_136394.1, from coordinate 15,550,023 downwards.
TGAAAAACTGCAAAGAGGCTGTTAATTCTGTGCTAGTATTTTGCCTAGCACAGTGTGGCTAGGATATTGCACTAGAGCCTAAAGGCACCTGTAAGTAAGAACGGAAGTTTTAATCCAAATGTAACTAACAGCTATCTATATATATAAAAACCACCTGCAGTCTTCAAGTGTTAGATTAACAAGGATCAGAAAAATTCGTTAAGGCTGATTTTTCCCCCACACATCCCCAGAAGCATTTGCTTTTACTCAAATACAACACGTGGCAATACATAACAGTGATCCATTAATCTTTCAGCAATTGTAGAACACCCATCACTGTGGCATCTAAGTGCTAAGAATGGAGTAGCAACATTGACTCCAATTTTCCTAGCTTTTGTCTGTTAAGTTAGACCTTGAATTTTCTTTTAACATAGCTTTTTTAATCTTAGGAAGTTTCAACTGAAACAATCTTTCAATATATACCCTTCATAGACTTGTATGTGATTTAAGCAATTCTCTGGTGACATCTTAGGAGCCAAGACCTATTGTCCAATACATATTTAAAAAACACCTGTATTTCCTTGGTGGTCTTTAATAGCATCTCTGTTTGGAAAGCTCCTTTTAGGATTTGTGGGAGGTGGCTGCTACGTTTCAGCTCAAAACTATTCTTTTACTAAAATATCAAGTGAAAGTGCAGATTTCTAATGGAAAGCGCAGCAGACCTATATCCAGAACCCAGAAAGCAAGCACTTCTCAAACAGAGGACGAAAAAAACCCCCCACAACTTTCTTCTGGCAGTTTTAGTGTCTTTTTACCATACAATGCTAATAGCCCTGGGAATGCTTTTTTTTTTTTTTAAAGCAATATATCATCTGATCTGAATTCAAGTAAGTGTCTATTAAATGCTATTAAAGTCATCACTATGATTAACACTATTCAACTGCCAACTCTGCTGAAACAACTCCACGCCAATTACTCATCCTAGCAGATCCAACCCGCAATATCAATTCATTAACACACTTCATGGCATTTACTTACAGCAGCAACTGTGTGGTAGCCGATAACCTGTGTACACAGAACTGTATATCTCAGCCTAGTTCCCTTGCATGCAATATGTTTAGAATTCCACTTATCAGCATGAACCTCTAAGGACACAACAATACTGAGCAAGGTCACAGAAATCACCTAGGATGCTTTACTTTGACCCCATTCCTGACCCCACACCTCACTATTATAAGACAAGGTTATCACTCTAGTTCTGCCATTTTAAAAGTGTTTTTAATTTCTTCCAGCACTTGGTATTTCTCCATAAGAAACTGACATTTGTAGCTCTATTTTCCAGCCCACTTCCTTTTTAAAATAGGCACTAATAACACTTAAACGTGTTCCTGTCTTGCATGCTCTCTTTCATTCCTCTGTCACTGTTAGAGGGTAAATTTTACTTAATTCCCCCTCCCGCACTGTTCTAAAAATTGCTCTGTCTCTATATCTCTCTCTAGCTCTCAAAGGTTCTACAAAAAACATGTCAAACAGACATTAACAGGTTGTGACAGGAGTCCTTTTCCCTTGAACAACTCTCCTTGTTTACAACCATGAGTTATGAATTTTTGGTCCTTTTGTTTACGTTAGACCCAGAACATTTGTTTTATTAATTTATTTTACATTTCTTTCAAGGACTAAAGAATAAAAGTAAAAAGGATTAGAACTGAGCTGTTCAAGCACAAGGGAGACTTGTACCATATCTAAGCATCATGAAAAAAGCAGGTTTTCATCCCACAGAAGATGAGGCTTTTAAGTGTCTGTTGCATTGTTTTTAAAAGACTACATTTTAGTGCTTGGTTACTCTGAGCTACTTCTTAAAAAGGGACACAATCCAACTTGAAATCTATTCAGATGAAAAGTAGTTTCAGGTACTACATCTGCCCTGAGTCCCTCAGCCAATTTTTGTGGTTTCACATCACTTTCCCCTCCTTTACTATTGCTATGTAAAAGTCCCCAAAATAAGGGAAATCTGACTGACTACACAGAGGAAACAGTAAAACTGACTATATATAAATTGCTGTTTATATGCAGAAACAAACAGACTGACAAAATAAAGACTATATTCTTCCCGCTGCCCCCGTCTTGCTCAGGTTATAGTAACCTTAACACAAGAATGTAAAAAAAATAAATTTCAGGCAGAAATGTGATTTTTAATTTGATGGTGCCCCTTTGAACTCTGTTACCAGTATCTAAAGTGTGTCATGTCCAGTACTTCTCTTGATCAGACGATTATACTAGTTTTCTAGTACACTCACGGATGATAGACCCATTTCTATTTCAAGAGCATGTTTAGTTCCTGGCAAGCTGAACTTAAATTCTACAGAAAGATTCCGGGATTCTGCAGCCATTTGTTGAGGCAGACTAGGAATTCTGCAATAGTTTCATTTAAAGGGAGTTTAAATATGAAAATTAATAGTACAACAGGGAGAGTAACTCCCTGTGTTTAAATCTGATGCTGTTCCCACATGTTCAACATGCCAATTTCTTTTACATCAATGATGTACAACTGCATCTTAGACATTGTCACGGGTGAAGCTGCAGGTTTTGACAGCTGGGTAGTTTGGGGTTGTGGGATAATCAAAGCTTTTAGCTAAATCATTTAACTATTTTGCAGTTGATCATTTTATGTTGACATTTAAAGGTCTATCATTAGGTTTCAGCATTACCAACCCAGTTACATGAATAAGGAATGTCACATTTCTCAGATCATTTCAGGCTTTCTATCGTCTCTGGAAGAAGCCAGTGTCAAGGTTTGCATTCAGAGTTTCAAAGAAAAGCATAAAGTTAAGGGCTGGGTTTTTAATTTTGTTTTAATTAAAAGCTTACTTTCTTAAGCACAATTCTGCACTCTAGGAATTCACAGGGCCCTACCTATAACTCAAACCTATGGGTCTAAATCTGAGAAATTGTCTGGAATCATGAACAGTTTTATGTGCTAAGCTCAACAAGAGAGCCCAAGACATGTCCTTGCTGTTAGCTATAAAGGCAACTTAGCCTGCCCCCCCTGCCTCCCAAAAATAAAAATATATGCATTTTTAAAAGCGTTCACACACTTGAGACTATTCCCAGATAATAGCAAACCTTGGTTAAGCTGCGCCATACCAATAATTTAAGGAGGTGGCGGTGGGAAACAAATATGAAGAGAATGGTAAGTGCAAAGAAAACCAGGAAATTTTGAAGAGAAAACTTGTAAAAAGATCAAGCATTTGAACGTATGGAAATAAAGTTAAGATCAAATGACCTTAACTCCCTATCCCATTGCCCAGAGAACAACCAGAATTATATGATAACTGTAATCAGTCAATAATACACAGGATCAAAAAGAAAAAGAAGACTTATACAGTGAATGAAGGTCTGTGTCTTTTTCATGGCCATAGACAGGTCTCAGGAAAAGTAGAACTTTTTAAATGTAGATGAATAAGCAAAGGAACTCATTCCTCATGATCCATAAGGGGTACATATGCTACCAATCATGTAAGTGTCATATACAGCACGAGGATACGTACATATACAAAGCCTCCTAAATCAAGATAAAATGTGCCACTTATACAGAGAGCAAAGGATAGGTTTAAAGCTTCCTGTGTTTCCAATATTTTTTATGCATGTCACTCAAAGAGACACTCTTCCCACCTTCCTTTTTAAATTCCTGATATTTACTAAATGCTACAGGTTGAAGTTTTTCTTTTATAAAAATTCATTTATCAAATTTTGATCAAGGACAACTATTGATGCAGAAGTAGTTTCAGAGGTAAGTACTGTGTACAACAGGTTGCACCTTTAATGACAACAGTGTGTCAGTCATAACGTACTTGTCTACGTACATAAAATCTGCTAACTTTTTAGCCTGGTTGGTTCTGCTTAGATCTGTAGGAGCTGCTGACCTTTGAAAGCCTGTAGGAGCCTCTGTGAAGCTTAGAGGGTGACATTCTGGCCCCACTGAAGTCAATTAGAGTTTTGTCATCCGCTTCAGCAGGACCAGGATTTCATCCAGAAATTCTCCATCAGTCCATGAAGATTCAAAAAAATCCACAGCAAATAACTCCAAATCAAAGTATCCGTATTTCCCACTAACTATGGATTCTGCTAGTCTAAGTCATTCATTGGTTTCTGCTTTAAGCTGAAGTCTCATTTTAGCTCCCATATCTGAAAAATATCATGTCTTAGCCACTTGATAGTTGGCTAAGATATTCTCACCTGGCAAGGAGCCTCGGTCAGAAGTTTCAGGTGGATTTGTTTAATTTTGGCAGCATTACCGGGCAGACGATTATAACAGAAAGGTAGGTACAAAGGGCTTGGCTTTTAAAGTGTGCCTGCTTCCCTCCATATCTTTGAAATGCTGTCAGAGTTCTGAAACAAAAACAGCAACTTCATGAATCTTCCAAATCTTACACCACCTCTATAAGCTATCCTGGTTTTGACAAAAGTAACAGTGAACCTGAGAGGTCCAAAAGACACAGATAGAATGCTCAATTTCTGAATATGGGGACTTGTCTCCTCAAGATGCCAAAATGCACTAGGTCACCAAAACCCCAGCAAACAAACCTAAGCTGAAGTTTCTGGGTTGCATCATTATAGAGGTAGGATATGACAAAGATTCACTGAATTATTCTTATAATCAGGGAAGTCTCCAAATTTGAACAGCCAGATTTGGCACAAAAAATTCCCTCTCACCTTCCACCTTACCTACCTCACTTGCAGTAAGAGAAAGCTTCTCCCAAGCATTTTAGAAGGGTAGCAAAATTTCTCTTTATAATAGAAAAATGGTTACAACCTTAACTATGGAGAGGCTACCGCCTTTCCATAATACATTAACAGAGCCACTGTCAGAGTTACTAGGTGGTGGAATATTCCTCCACCCCTCACTCATGGAGTTACTATGTTGAATTGTATGATCTTTTGGGGGTAACCTGACAAATAAATCACTTGGATAATTGAATTATCTTACGTTAGCTGATAGCTTATCATAGCACGAGCACAATCAGTGCTGCTCTGCCTCCTCACCCCACCTCATTATTTTAAGGCTGCTATCTGATCAAGCTAAGACAAATCTCAATTTTCCATAGACGTTTACTCCCCTTAAAACATTTCCGATTTAAAATATTCGGGGCATTTTAACCAACAGGACTGCAGTATGAAAACAGTATGCCTAAGTCAAAAGTGATGTTACATTCTCACCACCTGAGGGGCTGCTTTTCCTGTTCAGATACAAAAGTTATAAAATAAATTTGCAACATAGCTCTCAGATCCTGCTCATACAGAAAGTTTCCCGGTGATGGGAACAGTGACAGAATCAGACTAGAGGCTCCAGCAGCACTGACTGTGACTGTCATGTGTCTGCTATCTGCTAAGCAATGCAATTATATATGCACGCATACTGCGTGCTTGCACCCATGCATATGATATACACGTCACATAGTTCTCTAATATAATCTCAACTTCTCACCGCCTCAGAAAGTTACTGTATCAAAATATATATACAATCATCAATGCAGTATTGCCAACATCCAGCAACTGTGAGTCAGGCCTAACTCTTTTTTTTTTTTTTTTTTAAACACACACACTTGGGGTTCTTTTTATTGAAAATCTGCACAGTGATATTGGTGCACATAGGGTTTGCCCTCTACAAAACTGAGGGTTAGAATTTTTTTTAAAATGAAATTGAAGATTCTCAGGTAAATAACCTGAGGCCAGCTAGCCGGGGCCTTTAAGCAAACACCAAACATCAGGAGTCTCACAAACACCACAGAGTTTGGCAACACTGAAAAACAAAAATGTTCTTGGAACACAGTTCCTGCTCAATCATTCACAAAAAAATGAAAGAGCTGTAAGTGCATTAAAATATTTATATTAATGAAATAAACTAAATTTTAAAAACAGAACTAGAACATGGTCACCTGAATTTGATAGAAAACTAACCTTTCCCATCCTTTTCTGAAACATTTAAGGCACTTGAAGGTGGCCAGTTTTTAAAGCCAGACAACAAAAGTGTACATTTTTAAAATCCTATTTAAATAAAAAAAATTTAAAAAAATCCAGTAACACTGCAAAAAAAGTTCCCACAACCATAACGTTCAGTAAATACTCAAAAACTTTATGAAAAGAAAAAAATAAAATACTTCACTTTGTTTATAGCAAACCATAAAAAACGATGTGGCAAGTACAGGGCCTATTGAACTGGCAGAGCATAAACACACAATTTCTATGGACCCCTTACAAACACAGTCAGCAAGTGTCCTCTCTTTTCAGGTTACCAAATAGCTAATAAAGTGTGTTTGTGTCACAGAAATAACTCACCCTTACTCTTAAGTTATTCTTTCCATATCAGTCAATTAAATTAATTACCAGACCATGCCAGAGAGTAATTAACTACAGATTGCTTCTTCTGTTTAGGATATTCCTAGTTTCCCTCCTTAAGTGTTCCGTTGTATTTTCCCCATAATTATGAAAAGTCAAATGGTTCTTTAAAAGGATGAGGTTTCTATTATATCACCATCTTTCACAATTTTGTCTTTGGTACAAAATGATGAAGTTGAGAGGTCTCTGAGGGTATAACACGAAAAGCACAAGATCCCGTTTCTGGACACCTGATCCTCTAGAATACTGAACCTGTTCATGGAGATAGTGTGCAGTAACAAGCTTCGACTTGATGATGGCTTCTCTCCCCCACACACACCCTAAATAGGTAACATTACAATTAAACTATCTGCATGTTAGCTTTCTTTTTTAAGCACTATTTTGAATTAAAGCAGAACCCAAATAAGCATAATACAAATAAGTATTCTCCTCCATTAGCTTATACATTCCTTATCACCTCCAGGACAGAGGGACATGAACTGGCAACCTGGCAAACACTTTAAAACTATGTCCAGGGAAGAAGTAGCTGCACAAGTCTTCCAGCCTGCTCAGCTGTTTCAGGGGAAGAGGGGACAATGGATACAGTAAGATGAGCTCTGACATTTTTCTTTGTGGAATTTTGGTCACCTTATTCCTGACGTTTTACCCAACCTACTAGCAGCTTCTTTAATGGAAAGAAATTTCTTTAGTGGAACATATGAGAGTTAAGATTTTATCGTTGTGTGGCTGTCGCTCTGATTGTTCATCTCAGAGCTGAAAAAGTTAAAGGGTGAATCCTCTGCACCCTCATCAGCACTGAGGCTTTTAGGGTCTCCCAAGCAGTCTGCCAAGATGTCTGGGGGGTTCCTTAAGAAGGCCACCAAGACAGTGATGTTGTCACTGGATCCATTTTCCTTTGCTGCAGCCACCAGTCTCTCTGCTGCCTTGAGACCATCTCCTTTGTTTTGCTTTAAGTGATCTAGGACCAGATCCACCACGTCATATGGTCTGATGGCATCAAAGAATCCATCGCAGGCCAGGAGCAAGTAATCTTCAGAACCTGTCAGCTCAAATGAATTGCCATCTGCATTTCCAGAGATAAAGGGCTTCTGATATAGATCACCTAACAAGAAAAGATACAAATCTGATTGCTTTAATATGAACCATTGCCTCCTCTACCACCATTTCAATGATTCTCCAGCGTTGCAATGCTTTCTTTTAGGGCCAGATCATACCCCAGAGATCCATGCACAGCTCTCTCAATGCCCCATGAAGGAGATGGATGGAGGCTACAAAGCCAATGGAGAAGGCCTTCAACTCCTAACAATCCCCTGTGATTCATATGGACTTAAGGGCATCTACTGTGTTTTGGGGATGTTACCATGGCTCATTATACCCCTCCTCTAGAGCAGAATGATATGAGGAGCTCACCAAGGAAAACATCAAATTTTCCTCCCTCAGGAAATGCTGGGATGCTTTGGGTTTTGTTTGTTTGTTTGTTTTGGGGGGGGGGGAGGGCAAGGGAAAAGTGTGCATCTTGTGAAACCCTTGGAACACCAGGGAGGAAGCTTATTTTCATTAGCGATAATGACATGAGAGGAATAAGAACATCCCCTTGCACGCAGTATAGTGCCCAAATACTCAATTCAACAGTTCCACCTGTACACATTCATTTCAACACAAGTGATACAAGCTTACCACTTCTCAATTAAAGAAAAAAAAGAAGATACTGTATAAATGTATGATAACTTGCTTCAGTTCAGCCATTACAATTCTTCATTCACTGCTGTTGCCTAGGGTCTTTTCTAATTTTACTTTAAGTGGCAAGCATCCAAGAAAGTTCTTTCCACGGCATTTGGGAATATTATCATTTAAATGCAAATGGTCCACTGCCAATGTTTATGTTAGCTATTTGCAGTTTGAAGGATGACACAACAATTTGACTTTTGAAACACAGCGAAGAGAACAACTTGTAGATACTAAAATGGATAAATAAACTCTAAGGTCAAAAGCTTGTCTCTTTATTTAACAGAAGTTGATCCAATAAGATATTAACTCACCGACCTTATATGGAGATATTCAGACATCTATCAGATCAGAAGCCAATATTTGCTCTAGTGTCATGTACAATATACTCCGTAAGCTTGTTGGGCTTTCAGTTGCAACAGGATAGGTTATTAGAGGTGTTTCAAAGAAGGAATTGAACTAATTTTATTTTTTCCTTCAAAAACTGATAAGGGTTGTGCTGACCAAGCAATTTAATACTCCATTATTCAAGCAATTACAATAATAGAAGCAATTTACTCTTCAGCCCAAGCTGGGCAAACACTATAATCTCTTTATTAATAAATGGTTGTTTACTTATTCAGCCCCAGGATTTTTTAGATTATGTGTTTAAGAATAATTCAATTTTGACTAATTTAGATGGCGTTACTTACCTATTGCCCTGGAAACAGCAAGGGTTCCATTGACCCGCCAGCAGTCCATGTAGGTCACACAGCCACCTAGGGCTTCTATACGCATTCTCTCATCCTAGAAGAAAGAAGCACATCAACTCTTTATACTAAGAGCATATCCTATATCTTACTAAATTCACTGCTATCCAGTGTTGCAGAGAAAAATCTTAAATCCCTTCAACTTGTATACTTATAGTAGGATGCAAACAGCTTTATATTATCAAAGAAATGGGAATCAATAGTGTTCAGAGAAAAAATATGCTTAATAAAAAAAATCAGTCTTATTGCAATGTTAAGTTGAATATACATGAACAAGACGACATCTTCCCTATGACTGCATCATTGCTTGCTCGTGAAACTAAAGGGAAGAATCCCTATCTAAGTCATTTCTATAGGAACAAACTGGCAATATCCCCATCACTGTGCAAATATTTAAGATTGTGAATGGAAGTAGGAAGAAAAGGATAATTGTAAGGCTAAGGTTTTTAGATGTAGAAATAAAAACTGTATTTAGAGGCAAATTTCATTTTTATTAATATAATCCATACTCCTCAAGCCCTACAAAAACTTTAATATTCATACTATAAAGGAGAAGGTTCATGCAATGCCACCTCTAAAAACTTGCTACTGTCTTTTCAGATTGTACATAAGTCAGTTGAGTTATCTTTGACCTATTTTAATAAAAAGAAATGTAAGATTAATTAAGCCTGTTATGATACTAGACTATTATTGCCGTTTGGATGATGCTATTATGTAAGCCAGGTCTGAAATTAAAACATTAATTTACTAACTCAATGGTAACTTTAAAAAAAAAATCAGTTAATTTTGTTAATAAAAGGCTTGCAGTTGTAGATTTTTCATGGTTGCCCTGTATGCAAAGTTCCATAGTACTACAGTATTCACAAGGTTCTTTTTATTTTTTCTAAGGGGATTCCCAACTGAGAGTACAGATCAAATCTGTTCTTCAGCACAATCCTTTTTTCCTTTGGAAAAACATGCACTGAGAACACACACCTAGACAGAAGAAAGGCAAGACTGACACAACATAATTATGCTCCGTAACCGTCCAACTTAAAAGGGATGAAATCACCGAAAAGTGGCTCCATCTAGTCCTGCTAGAGACTTTAAATTTAATAGATGTAATTCATGAACACTTATCAAAAACTGCCAACAGACTGTATCCTCATCCATTTCAAGGATGAGATCGGCCACCAATACCATCAGCTCATCTTAATTAATTAGCCTCTTACAGTTTGTATGGCAACTTCCACCGTCTCTGTATGTATGTATTTATATCTTCTTACTAGATGTTCCATTCTATGCATCCGACGAAGTGGGCTGTAGCCCACGAAAGCTTATGCTCTAATAAATTTGTTAGTCTCTAAGGTACCACAAGTACTCCTGGTCTTTTTGCGGATACAGACTAACACAGCTGCTACTCTGAAACCTATCAGCTCAGTTTGTCATTCTAGTTATAGACTTGCATATGTGCCAGACTCCAGGAAATCTAGAGATTCCAAATAGTTCCAAAGCTACTTAGAGACCTTTTTTATAACATGTCTACAAAGAGACCAGTTCAACGTCAGTTGGTAGTTGGCCAGGTCTTCATTTAAAGAGATTCAGTGAGCCAAAAGTAAATTAATTACAGCCATTAGAGGAGAGAGCCAAAGAAAACAGGCTTACTTCTCTTTCAGGTTTGTGAGGTTCCATCAGGGTCACAGCTTTTCCCTGCTGCACCAACATTACCTGGGAGTCTCCAACCCAGGCTATGTGTAACCTGTTCCCCACAATTAAGGCAGATACACCTGTTGTACCACTCCGCAGCCTCTACAAAGGAAAACAGAGCAGTGCAAGTTAAACTGCAGTTTAACATCATAACATTGTAAATTAGGGTTAAGGCTACATTTATGTAACGGAGGTCATGGAAGTCATGGAATCTGTGACTTCCAGAGACCTCCGTGACAGTCTCTGCTTCAGCCCCAGGGGCTGCAGGATTCTGGAGCTGGAGCTGGCAGCCAGCAGGGTCTTGGCAGGGTTCCAGCAACAGGTGGCCCCCTGCAAGGTCCCACTGACACATGACGGACTCCTAGAGGGGGCCCTCGTCCGGGTTCCGGTGATGGGTGACCGCCTTGAGTGGTGAGGGGGGTGCCTCAGGAGAGAGGCTGGGTGTCCCATTTTTTCTTTGGGAAATATGGTCACCCCGCTGTGCTCAACTGCCGTGGGCAGGGGGAACTGGCCCCATAGCTCCTATCCACCACGGTGGCAGGGGAAACCATGGAGCTGCAGCAGCAAAAGTCACCGACAGGTCACAGCTTCCTTGAATTTTTGTTTATTGCCCGTGACCTGTCGGTGACTTTTACTAAAAATAACCATGACAAAAAACTTAGCCTTAATTAGGGTTAATTAAAGCTTGTTAACTGTGCAGTAATTTAGATTTTTGTGACTGGCAATCCACTGAATAAAAGGTACAAACATAAGAGAAAACACAGGTTTAGAGGAAACCCTATTCTAGCTTTCAAGTGTCTGACACTGCTATAGTTATGCTCTTCCCCTCGTCTTCACTAACTCCAACATTAGCTTCAAAGGGCCCAGAACCATTTGTTTACTTGGGTTTTTCTGAAAAGCAGAGGAATCAGTTTGATTTTAACTTCAGCAGGAAGAACCTTTCAGTACGTGACTTTTCTTCCCCATACAAACAGATGTAGCCACCCTATCTCTGCCTTCCTAGTGGCAGTGAAAAAATATTCTCAAGGTAAGCATTTCTCCACTGCTATATTACAGTCCATTATAAAAAGCCATCCTTGTTACACTTTGAATGGTCAAGTTTCAATGCTGCTGCTATAAAGATGGAAGAGTATCCTTCATTTGACGTTTACCACCTTCAGTTCCCTTACAATACTTTGAACTCAAGAACCTAGTTTAACTCATTTTTAAAATTTCTCATCCTCCAGTTATCTTGCCATACACCAACTTCACTCTCCCAAATATGGGGAAAGGAGGAAGAGAAAGGTCAGTGATGGTGCTAGTGGAACCAGCCTTAAGAAAATAAATAGAAAGATTTTCTTTGCCTTTCCTGTATTAAATTATGCAGATACAATTGAGGCTAGTCTTTTTTTTTTTTTCCCCCCTTCTTCTTCTCTCCAGGGAAGCAACTCTTTGTTGCCTGTATATTCCCTGAGATTGAGGATCCTGAAATAGCACTAACTCCTCACTTCAAAGTTTCCATCTCCCTGAACTTGCAGGCACTGGTTCTGATGAGAAGGGAAAATTTAATGTGACCAGTGAAATATTTTCCACTTAGGATACTTGGCAAACAAATTAGAATGAATTCAAAGTCTAACTGTAGGAGAACAAAATTTTCTGCATAACACCATTCCTGTTTACTGTTACCCAAGCAATTTCCCAACTGCTTAACCATAATGGAATCTGGCTCTATGTTAGGGTTGCCAATTTTGATTGGATGTATTCCTGGAGGTTTCATCACATGACAATCTTTAATTAAATATAAGATTAACCTTTAATTCCTGGAGACTTCAGGACAGTCCTGGAGGGTTGGCAACCCTACTCTACACACTCACCTCTCTTTCAGCTTTGAAAAGGAACATTTCATCAGTTTGCTGGAAAGAGCCTTTCAAGGCCTCAGTTGGGTTCTTAAGAATCTCCTTGTGTAATGCAACATTTACATGCAAATGAGTCGCTGCATAATTGGCGGCATCTACTCCACCATGGCCATCAAATACAGCAAAGTATACTCGATCAACATCATCCTTTTGGCAGGAGGGAGATACAAAGAGTTCAGAAATAAAAGTCAATTACCAGATTTTATGCAAGCATTTCAGTGAGAGAATATGCACACATATGTATGAGAGAGTGCAAGCATGTACATGGATACAATACTATGCAAATACACTGAGAGCCACAAACACCATGATCTTCCCTGGGAAAGGAAAGTAAGGTGACATGATCTAGCAAACTAATTTGGAGAGTAGGAATTAGGATACCTGTATTCTACTCTGAGCTTTCCCACTAACTGTGTGTAACCTCGGGTAATTTGCATCAGTTTACCAATGTGTAAAATAGATAGAATATAATCTCATGGGGGTATGTGTTATTTTTCTTTGCTCCTTGTTGATCACTGACCAGATTCCTGAAAAGGAATAGGAATTGAAAAGGCAGATTGGAAGGTTGTGTGGTTCCATTATATATTTAGTAAGCATCCCTGAATCCTCAACCAAAATGCTATTTTTCACCTTTACATCATCAATTCTCTCACAAAATATAGCAACACCCCGCGCCCCCAAAGTGAGTTATTTTCCCGCTCTCACCCTTGTGGTGGGAGCATATCAATGTCACAAAAAAATGTTATATAGCTAACCGAAACACACAAATCCAGTAGGTCTCTGCTCCACTACAGACCTGATAAAAGGACTGCTGTCAGAAAATCCTTTGTAGCACCTCCCAAAAGTGCTCACTCTGTGATACTAGGACATGAGTGTGTTTCAAGGGGTGTTTGAATGAATGCTAGAACTGACCTCTCCTGGCCACAGAGACTTACCGACAAGCCAAAGAGCTGATTGAATTCTGGGAGAGAAACATGTCTGTCCTCCATTTTCCGGCGGACGTTGCGGATGGCATGGCTGGAAATCAGCAGGAAGCACTTCAGTGACTTCAGGGATGGCAGTTGCTTCTGCCATTCACAGCAAATGTCTCGCAGCTTATTAAAGAAACAGCGCTGCAAAGAGCCTCCATCCAGCACTGATGGCAGAGAGACAGTAGGTGACTTAGTTGTATGTTTGGGAAAAGGAGAAGGAAAACAAATGAGGATATTCAAACCCAATCTCCTCTCTCCTACTTACCCCCTCACTTGTCTTTTCCTACAAGTTTTCTTCCCTAGGACTAAATGCATTCTCTCAATATATTCTGCCTGTACTAGCCTCTGGCTTGGAGCCAGAGTTCTGTCCCTCCCTTTAATCCACTGGTTTTAGACATATGAGCGCCTATGGATACACAGAATACTCCCTCCAAAAATCACTCCACTGGGACACTATGAAAAAAGGAGCAACAAATATATATCATTATGCTTGGCCCACACACTTCTGAGTCAAACCCCTCTTCAGAATCACAGGCAAAAAGTTCTGACCCAACAGTAGAGTATTATGGACAACAGGTCTTTCAGTCACCAGTTTATTAAATAGTTATTACCTCTGAAGCTCATCATGCTATCAAATGGCTGACAGTTCTCCAGGGCAATAGACTGCTTAAGGTCACAATGAGGATCCAAGGTCAGTTTAGTAAATTAGACATAAATGATCCAGTACTGGGAATTGTGAGTGCAATGTATTGTGCATACTGGCAGAAATGTATCCGTTTATAAAGAAAATTAGATGCAGATCAGAAAACTCTAAAGACTGTGCACAGGGCTTTTGTTCTCTTGACACAAGTCACAAATATTAGTCTGGGTTAGACCTAGGTTAAGTGCAGTTGAATTATATTCACTGAAAACAATGGATACACAGAATGTATCACGTGACAGATCAACTAGGTAATAACCCAGCACTATCAGACTGCAGAAATGTTTAAACTGTTGTCTTCTTCAATCATTTTCACACAGAGAGTGAACTATCGAATGTTAAAAGCATGAGGGACAGAAGACCATCTCTGCCACACTACTACTTTGCCATTACAGAGCAGAATCACAACACTACAGAGAGCAACAGGAAAAGTACTAGCCAGACACTCAAATCCTTTCCTGGACTCATCTCAAATTTCATTAATCCCAGCATTCAGTCTGGTGAGCAATAAACTGTGATATTTGTGATCATTTCTAGCTTAGCAATGCAGGGTCTCTCAGGTAGGCTGCAATTTTAAGTTTGCTGTCCAAGTAAAATCTCTCACCCACTGCTAAATCAACTTGCTTAAAGGGCGAGTAGAACTAAAGCAATTAACTATCACAGATCTTTCTACTTTACAGCACTGAAATTCTTTACTGGGTAAACTACCTTTTCAATTTCTATACTATAGCAACTCTTGCTAGCACTAAGAATGTCTCAGCATTAACTCCAGTTTCTCAAGCACATTCTCTCATCCACAGTACTGGATGTCCAGTTTCAGATACTTTCTTGCACCTGGTGAATGAAGAGCTTTGGTTTAATGCACCAAATATTGGCAAGTGGTCAGTCTGTGATATAATCACTTTTGATTTACTTATTTTTAGAAATTTTAAATAGGCAAGATATTTAATTCTGAGAAGTGCACTCATCACACATGCAGCTATTTTTAAATTGAGAAGATCAATATAGATGCTGGTCTACATATGCTGGTTAATATAGTCTAAATATGCATACCATTACACAGCATAATGCCTGTGAGGCAGATTTCCTTAACCAAGCATTTAAATAGTATAGTGATATTGTGTCACTAACCCAAGTTTTTAAAATTAGTTTGAAGTCTATTTTCATGAAAGATCAATGGTATTCTGGTCTATAATGGCAAGTCTCTCATCTCAAGACAAAAATTTCTCTTTTTAAAAAGATTAAAACATATCCTAGCAAATCAACAAAGTTATTTATTATTCGTATTATAATAGTACTTATAGGAATCAGTGAGGAGCGAGGCCCCATTGTGCTAGGCACTGTATAAACAGAGTGAAAGATGGCTCCTGCCCTACAGTTAAGGCAAGACAAGTGGGTTTAATAAGCAACTGAAAAGTAGGGCAAGGGAAACCATAAAACAAACAAACAAACAAAAAAGCCACATACATAGTTCAGATATGTGCATAGCTGGATGGTTTCAAATGCTATACTCCCCTCCCCACCCCCATACTCTAGCATAGTTGCTTGCAACCTTTTTGCTTTCTGTCCATATTCTTTCCACAACTCCTATTTCTCTTTCCCTTTGTATCTGGTCTCATTTCTCTTTTCTGTGATTTTTGTTCTGGTTTTGCTTTATATTTTTCCATTCTTGTTTTTATTCTTTACGTAAGTTTTAAGCAGTTTGTGAACTCCATGCCATGGTAAGCTGACACCGTTTTTTTTTAAATGATTTACAAGCTAAATTTTGAGTAAAAAGTTACCTGGAAACCAATGTTTGGAAAAGATAATATGCTGACATTAAGGATAGTTTTTCATAACTTTTCTACTTAAATGAAAAGGTTATGCTAATAAATAATTTAGGATATACATTTTTGTTCATGGAACATATTGTGTTGGAGAGTATATACAAGAGGAAGATAAAATGTAATGCTAAAAAAAATCCCTGTGTTGAGGAAAAACAGTAATACGGTGATAAGGAGACATGACAAAAATAGTGTAGAGAGCAGAAGTTATGTTAATTGAAGCTTGCACATGTGTATTGCACAGGTTACAGAAGATACAATGCTCAATGTTGACTGGAAGAAAGGCAATGAATAGGTCATGTGGAAAGGTATTAAAAAACAAAACAAAAAAAACCAAGCGAACAAGGGACCTAGTAGGAGAATGCTGGACCAGACACTGAGAAGACCACCATGAAGTGGCTAGGAGCAACCCAGAACCCTGGAACTCAGTAATTCGGGCCCCCAGCTGTTCCATCTTGCCTACTTATCTGTCAAACTATAAATAAATGATTGTCTGAAAATTTATAAACAAAAAGGCAAAACTGATTAAGTCTAAACTGAGTGGACTTGTGTCTCCATTTCCTACCTTACACCACACTGCTCAGACTACTGGAATTTTTGCAAGGTCATCTTCAAAAAGGTATGTTTTGTTGGTTTGCCCTTCCGGTTTTGGAATGTATTTTAGTGCCATAAGAATGATCCTTGTTTAAAACATTTAAGCTTGCTTTTCTAGACTACGTAGGACCACACTGACATAGATCTCTGGTTCCCACGCAGTGACATGCACTGCACTGGTGAAATCACATTGGCTACAGAACTCTAACCTCCAAACACCCTACCCCCAAAACAAAGAAATCCACATCTAGAATCCAATCAAGGGGATACAAATATTGAGCCAAACTTTCACCTTGAGTACCCAGGGCACAAATTGCATCTCCTTAACCCTGTGTGACAGTTGCTTTGGAAAGCAGATTATCCTGGAGGATGGTAATCAGCAGTATCATGACCACACTGCCGTGAGAATTCTAACCAGTGAAGGCAGCTTTAAATTCCAGCCAGGCTCTATATGAACCTCTCTGACAGAGGCTGCCTGGGAAGAGTGCTGGTCCCATCTCTTAGCGACTGGTTCTACCTACTTTGGGAACTGCAGCAGTCAACTCTGCTCTCCTCCCCGCAAAAAACAGGAAGCATTGGAAGTTTACACCACCATGTCCCCCTCTAGGCAAACTTCTGTTGGCACAGTCAGAATACAAAGGATTAAATCCAATGAATCAGATAGCAGCAGCAGTCTATATACAGCGAGTGAATACTTATGATTACTAGTGCTTTGTCCAGCATGGGCTATTTTGCCATCCTTACTCATATTGAGTATTCTAAAAGTAGTTCTATTTAAATCAGTGGGACTGCTCTCAGAGAAAGCTATTACTCAAGTGAGTAAGGATGGCAGACACTAGGCCTATGAGACTGAAAATTTATGAAAGGGTTATGAGGCATCCACAATGTCATCTAGGGTATTGTGGGAATGAACAAGCCAGTTTCATAAAGAAATGCTTGCAGCTCTTGAGAGATCATCACAATTCTAAAAAAGAAAAGGAGTACTTGTGGCACCTTAGAGACTAACCAATTTATTTGAGCATAAGCTTTCGTGAGCTACAGCTCATCCAATGAAGTGAGCTGTGGCTCACGAAAGCTTATGCTCAAATTGGTTAGTCTCTAAGGTGCCACAAGTACTCCTTTTCTTTTTGCGAATACAGACTAACATGGCTGTTACTCTGAAACCATCACAATTCTAAGTAGCTCAGCTTTCCATAAGGGCCTGCAGTTTTCAAGTATCCCAGGAGATGGAGCCAATTTACTATCAGCTCAATTCTGAGAAAGCAAACTGGGTTGGCATATGAATGAAAAAATGTTTCCTGAATCTGTGGGACTAAAGAGCTGCCAAATGTCTTGAGAAGACTGTGTTTAAAAACAAATTTTGTTTATACTTCCTGCACTTCCCTTCCAACATTCTCTATTAAAGTCTACCACCACATAATTTTTCTATGCTCTGGAGGAGGAGAGCTAGTACTCGCTATTTAGGCCTTGGCCAATTTGATTGAAACCAGCTATTTCCATATAAAGAGGGGGCGTGATAACAGTCTACAAACACATGAAGGCTGTACACATCAAGGAGGGAGAGAAAATATTTAGGATGCTGTAAAGGATACAGCCAAGAGTTATGGGATGAAATTAAGAAAGAAAATTTAAACTGAATATTGGAAAATATTCGACAATGAAACCTAATGGCCAGTGGATTAGTCTTGCAAGGTAAGAAGTGGAAGCCCCATCCTGCAGGGCTTTTAAAAACAGATTGGAGAACGTGTGTAACAGGAAATAACGTTTCATTGTCTGTGATGGTCTAGATTACCCAAGAGATTATTTCCATTTCTAGCTTCTGATTCCTGCAGCATCCGACCCTCACTCCAGCTCCAAATCAAATGGTAAAAGGAGGTTTGGTAATGCTTAAAGTTAAACATTCTAGTGAATAAATGCGATGGAACTGGTTGTTACACAGTGCTCAAACAGTGCGCAACTGTCTGTTCCCTACCCAACGTCAGCTGGTTGTGAGGGAATGAAGGCACCAGGTAGAAGGTCCAACAGTGCTCCACCCATCATCAAGTAGTCCATACAGTAATGATGATCTTATAGAAGATTAGGGTTGGAAGAGACCTCAGGAGGTCATCTTGTCCAACCCCCTGCTCAAAGCAGGACCAACCTCAACTAAATCATCCCAGTCAGGGCTTTGTCAAGCCAGGCCTTAAAAACCCCTGAGGATGGAGATTCCACCACCTCCCTAGGTAACCCATTCCAGTGCTTCACCACCCTCCTAGTGAAACAGTGTTTCCTAATATCCAGCCTAGATCTTCCCCATTGCAACTTGAGACCATTGCTCCTTGTTGTGTCGTCTGCCACCACTGAGAACAGCTGAGCTCCATCCCCGTTGGAACCCCCCGCCCCTTCAGGTAGTTGTTTCACCAAATGTAAGGGCCTGGGGTTTTGACACTTGCAGGCTCAAGCGTGACCATAGGTGCTGTCATCTTGACCCTGCGTGTGGGCAGAGATGCTCAAAGATTTAAATGGGTTGTACTTATGATGTTTAATGTAGCTGCGTAGTAGAGACCCCACCGATTCCAATGTGGACTGAAAAGGCACATTAATGGACTACCATTAGCTAATCATTGAAAAGGTTACTCGTGTAAAGAAACAAACGTACTTCAAAATTACAAAAGGTTAACTCCTCAAGAAAGACTGACAATCAACTCTTCACAGAAGTCTCTCCATTTAGCAACAAAAGAGCTAGAGTGCAGTTACTCCTTCCAATGTGACTCAACTCTGATTTTCAGGAAGTAGGTAGCTTAGCAGTTTCTGAAAAATCACGCCTCTTTATTGGACACCCCAAATCACTAATCAGTTTTGAAAGTCTTGATCCAGGTCTCGACTCCATGCTTGCACCTTGACCACAAAGTCATCCTTCATCCCACATTCTGTAAGAGCGATAAACGCTCTGCTCCCTATTTGCTTGCCAAAACATCCCACCAGGTACTCCAGGAAGTATTTCAAATTACAAGTGTTCCAGCAGACAACCTGTGGAAATCCACAGAGGGATATTATACTTACAGGTGAACTTCCTCTGGTCTCCCTCTTTCTCCTCTTCCACACTCTGCTTCTTAAAAACAGAAAGATCAGTCTGTAGCACTTTGTCAATTGCAGCGTGGATCAAAGATGCTGCAAGAAGAGGCGGTGCATTCCTGATGCGAGGAAAAGAAAAAAAGAAATATATTGTATTAAATTTAAACTGAACCGTGGCCTTCCTGAAGTCAGCAACCTCATGGCTCAAAAAGTTAGAAAGCCCCAGCAGCTACCAATAATTGTGACTCCTGGTCAGGGATGTAACTTTAATAGTCTCCAGAGACAACCGAAAACAAGTGTCACACTTTAGTATTACCAGTATTTGTAGTATACAAAGACCTTTATAAGTCTCTAAACTCAGTTTAGATTCAAAGATAGCAGTTCCCTTGAGAATGCAGGGGCCAGAGGTGCATGAAGTGTGATTTCGAACTGCTGCCTCATTTTTAACTCTTTCAATCACAGACTGCATCTTGTGCTCTTGCATTCTGTGATGGGAACTGTTACCTACAGAGCCTTGTTAGGACTGAGCTCAGGCACTCTGCTTCTCTCACTGTGTGCCATGTCTTCTTTATTTTTAAACAGATATGATAGGAGTTATTCACCTTCCCACCCCCAGTACTCATTTCTTTTGGTGGGTTTTTGCTGATTTCTTGCTTGAAATGTGGATAATTATCCATTGTGATATTACAAAGCATATTAGAATCCCAGTGTATGGTATGTGCACATCACTAAACACATAGCATCCAGAGCTCCAATACACTTTGGACAGGTGAAGGGAAAGGTGACTGAATTTTTGTGCAAAGTGTAACATCTTAGCACAGCATAGGTCAGAGAGAGGTTGGAATGTTTTGCCTCTAGCATTCCAGTCCCCAGGTTCTCCTGAGCGGAGGCTCCACAAAACCAGTGCAGAGTGGAACTGAAAAGAGAGTGTCCACTGGGGATGAGGCTTTAAACAGATATACTACATGCATAATGAGAGTTTTATATGATACACACAAGAGACTCGTGATAAGGCTTTAAATAATAAATTTGCAGATTCAAGGGAAGCCTGTTCCAACTTTAAAGTTGTGTGACTGCAAAATAATCATTTCATATGCAATATATCTTTGTAGCAGGTATCAAGAATTCACTGCCGAGGATCTCTGGGAGGAGAGGCAGTGAAATAAAAACACTACTGGGAACGAAGAAGTTCATGAACACAGGACTTCAAACATGGCTCTGAGAGTCTCTGGATATCGACAGGATATTAACACTGCATCCAAAGAAGTAAAATGGTAAGCTATCTGGATCAGGTCAAGGACAGGTTTGGGTGGGAGCGGGGTTTCCTGGAAAGAGTTTGGGAAGGCCTGCATAAATTGGCTGGCTTTAACATAATAAATGCTCTATAAAGATTCAAACCCCAGTTTTCAAATCTTAAAAGAACATTTTTAGCACCACTAGGAACTATGAGCTCAAATGTACAGTAAAAGCGATTTTATCCAGCACTTCACCAATCGGAAATCTCTAGAAACCAGCACTTCTGATCTTCATTGAAAGTCCGGTTTATAGCCTGGTTGGCACGGGGCCAGCAAAGGGTTGGGGGGCTTGGGGGGAGGGGTGCGAGGTCCCATATCTGGGGGATGCTCACCTCAGGTGGCTCCCCACAAGCAGCAACCTGTGCACTGCCTCCGCCCGCAGGGGCCACCCTCGCAGCTCCCATTGGCTGTGGTTCCTGGCCAGTGGGAGATGCGGAGCCGGCGCTCGGGGCGGGGGCAGTGTGCAGCGCTGCCTGCCATGTCTCTGCCTAGGAGCAGCTAGGACAGGTCGCCACTTGTGGGGAGCTGCCTGAAGTGAGCGCCCCCCGGACCCCCTCCCACACCCAATCTTCCTTCCTCTTATATAGCTGGCATTTTTCACTTACCAGCACCCCCCCTTCACCCAACATGCCGGATAAAACAGCTTTTACTGTATTTCAAAAATCCTTGCTGAAAAGCAGACTTTGTCAAGTATTCATGGCCATGTGTACCTCCTGCTACTGCAAACAAATCTTCATGCAGGTCAGCTGGCTGCTAATATAGAACTTGTTTTATGCAATGTTCTGTAGCAACGATGTCCTACTTTAGTTTGAGAGTGCCTTCAGTACTCCAAAAACGCACAGAAGTGTATTTGCAGTCCTCCTTTCATTTCAAAGCTTTCTTGCCAAAACCAGAAGCTACTTTGCCATTTCTGTTAGTGCATGGTTAAGCCTGAAAAGGTCTTTGTTTTCCTATCCAATCTAAACAGACAAAAGCAAATCACATCTGCTTACTAGGAATATGTTTGCATGACTGCGCTGACAAAATGGACAACTGGAAGTTTCAAGACCACCTTGCAGACGAGAAATGCAGTCAACCTACGTAGAAATGCAACAGCAGTAGGAAAGTGTTAAGCTGAAAATGTTCTACTTCTCCCCCTTTTGAGCTGCTGCATCTTTGTGGGGGGGAAGGAGGAAGGAAGGAGAATTCAAAACAACATGAGTGCAAGAATGCTTCAGCAACTGTCAGCTGCACAGCTAGTCTCTGCATTGCAGAACAAAGCATAGCATGAGGAAGTCATGCAGCGGCACCGATTTAGCATGTCCAGTGAAGACACATTACATGGACAGGAGAACGCTCTCCCATCAATGTAATTTACTCTATGTAAACGAGAGGTGGAAGCTATGTGACCAGGAGAGTGTCCCTCGCCGACATCAAGCAGCGTCTACACCATGCTAAATCAATGTAAGTTATGTTGCTCTGGGTGGGTTGGGGGGTTCACACCTCTGAGCAACGTAACTTACATCGACTTAGGCGGTAGCACCTTTACATCATAAGCCTTGTCTACACTAACGTGTTCGAAAAGTCTAGTCTAGACAAAGTAGCATATACATTAACCTGTGCTAGGCTGATCAAGTTAAAGCCTATACTCCCACCTGAGCTTTCATTCAGCCAGATAGCTTGTCTACATTAGATATTTCAAGCGTATTAGTTAGAACATGTTACCTAAGATATTCTAGCATCACACCTTTTATCTTAGCCTAGAAATGGTGCAAGTGTTTGTACCATGATTAAGTGTCAATATAAGTTCTATCTCCAGAGATGGAAACAGAAAATATTATGAGGAAAACAGCAGGAAAGAAAATGGGTGAAACAAGAAGAGAAATCACAGTATACTTTAATGGCCATTAAGAGCCACAGTTAAGGATCTTTTCTAGACTTACCTATGGTGCCTTGTGAATGGAATTTGAAAGCTAAACCAGATTTCTAGTTGACATTAGAATAGTGTTCAATACTTTGGTTTCAGGCATGGCTTTTGTTCTACCTTCAAAAGCCTTGGCTCAGTATGGGCTGGACCCTAGACACAACTTTAAAGCACAGGAAATGCTGTAATGCACAAGTCTCACTGAGACCTCTAATCACAGGAAGCGTGCAACATTCTTGGTAGATTCTGCCCTCCAAGTAAAGGAAAAGAATTACAAACCATCATGTCACATCCTTCCATTCTTGCCAATTACCACTCAGCTCCCAAAAGGAAATTCACTGAAGATTCCTTAGCATTTTCAGGAAGCAGAGCAGGACACTGCCAAGTGAGATGTGGAAAAAATAGCTTTGCAGTGTCCTTTTTTGACCTGAAATGAACCTAGATGTTCTGAGCTACATTTTATAGGGTTTTACTAGCAGCACTATCTATCAAACCGGGCACAGTGGCACGTGCCTGTAATCCCAGCTATTTGGGAGGCTGATGGATCACTAAGGTTGTTCTGGGCTTTGGTGCACTATGCTGATCAGGTGTCCTGTGCCATTGACAGCCTAGCCAGTGGGTGGCTGAAGGACTGGCTACAACAACACGAACCAATCGATCAAGGTGAAGCTGACTATCTACCTTGCCTCCTCTTTACTTTAGCTCATATGAAGTTACCTGCATGGCAGTGGTGTTTGAGATTCAAATTAGATATTAATAGGCTCCAGCCCCACCTGCTCCAAAGCAGAAGATTAACCAAAAAATTTATATATATTTGGTTAACTGAGGAAGGGAGCAATGGACAGTTACAATCAGTCTCTCTTCTCCTGGGAGAGAGATAGTATGGAGGAACAGGAGCTGATTTAGAAGAGGAGGAATTGGGAGCAGAAACAGTGCCTGTGTTCACGGTCCCTTGGTAGGCTACACCTGCTGTTTTTTTGCAGGGATGCTCTCTCTGTATGCACCCCACGGGGCCAAGCCCCAGGCCTTTACCGCTAAGGGTGGAATTTGCAATTTACATACTCTCAGACCAGGAGAACCTGGGCTACAGATCCCTGGTATCAACCATGACTAATTCAGCAGGTCTAACAGGAGGTGGACTATTGTGTTAACTCGGTTTACAATTTACCTAAATTGTAAGCTCAACTGTAAAAAGTGAATGACAGTTCATAAGTTGTCACAATGACCTGTTATATAAAATTGTTTAAGAAAAGATGCAAGGAGATAGAAAGACAATTAATTTAAACTGAAAAGGTTTTACGGGTAATCTTAACACTGTTCTTGAGTAGTATGACTGGTAAACAAGAGGAGTAGAGCACTGGAAATCAATTGACCAAAACTGGCATGTCAGAAATTAGACCTATTGGTGGACAAAATAATGAGGAGATTGGCTATTCCACCCATCCCTTTTGGGAATTTTAAAAAGCAACGAGACTTTGGGGGATGAAAATTAGCAGAAGGGAAAACTGCAATGCTGGCTGACTGGAAGACAAGACAAGGAGAAGGAGCACATTTCACCACCAAGACTGCCACCCCCCACCATCTCCTGGGACCCCAGACCTTCTTCATCCTAATCCTGAGACACATCCTGACCAGACCAGACCCTAGAGAAGGACCCAGATGACAACACCTCATCCACCGGCTCTGGCTAAATCCTGAACACAACTTGGGATGTGAGACTGTCTCCTTCCCTTGTCCCCAAATTTGTCCTCTCGCTCTCCTTTTTCTTTCTGTCTAATTAGTGTCTGGTTTAGTCAGGCAAGCCTGCATATTTTGCAATACCACTGTAAGCCTGCGAAAGAGGCAGCTAAAAGCAATGCCCCAAGCAGCCCAATGCTGGTACCAATGTGTCAAGTCTGAGTGGCTGATAAGACAAATGTGTGTGCCAGTGTTTTTCCAGCAGTGAAGTTGCAAGAGAACACCAGAGACAGAAGCTGCATTTTATATCTTTGCTGTTCTTTTCTCTTCCCTCTTGTATGTGTATCTGTCTTGTTTTGTCTTCGAGGCGGAGGGTCTCGGGGGTATGGACATTGGGCAGGGGGCTGCTCGGGCCCCAAGTCCAGGGCAGGTGGAGGGTCCGCCACGGCTCCCCACAGCTGCCCGCCCGGCTATTAAAATGGCTGGCGCCACTTCCCTCCCCCCCCCCCGCCAGGTCTGCGAGAGCCACTCGGGCAGCTGTGGGGAGCCTGGGTCCCTCCACCTACCCTGGGCAGAGGGCCTGGGGGGCAGGGAAGCAGGGACACTGGGCAGGTGGCTGCTTTGGCCCCCCACCCAGGGCAGGTGGAGGGTCTGCTGCAGCTCCACAGCTCTTATCATGGCTGGGCTGCAACTCCAAGCCGCCTCACAGCTGGAGCTGGGTCCAGGACAGCCACACTGGCAGCTGTGTGGAGCCTGGGTCCCTCCACCTGCCCTGGGCAGGGGGCTGGGACACTGGGCAGCAGGCTGTTTGGGCCCCCCACCCAGGGCGGGTGGAGGGTCCACCGCAGCTCCCCACAGCTGCCAGCGCGGCTCTCCCCAACCCAGCTCCGGCCGGCTCAGAGCCGCAGCCCAGCCATGGTAGGAGCCAAGTGGGCAGCTGTGGGGACCTGCAACAGACCCTCCACCTGCCCTGGCTTGGGGGCCCAAGCAGCCCCCCGGGCAGCTCCACAGGTCTCCCCTCGCCCTCACCAGCATGGAGCCCAGCTGGGGAGCTGCAGGAGAGGGGGGAGCTGAGAGCATCCCCCAGCCGTGTCCCAGCCCTCCAGGCTCCCTGCCCAGCCGAGGGCAGGTGGAGGGTCTGCGACTCCGCGCGGGCTCCCCACAGCTGCCCACATGGCTGTCCCCGACTGGGCTCTGGCAGGGGGGGATGCCTCAGAGCCTCAGCTTGGCCCCCAGCGTATAGCCCTGCAAATCTGCGGATATCCACAGATAATTATTGCGGATCCTCGATCGGATGCAGACTCGCTATCTTCTCCAGAGTCACTGCCCCAATTATGACACTTTCGGAAAGGTTCTGAAAGCACGATACCGACCTTCTGTTGTGCTCTGTGCCCACAGATTACAGCTGCTTTAGAACTGAGAATTGTGCAACAGATGGCAGACTCTGAACAGCTGTTCTCTGGTGTGCTATACAGGGAAAAACAAGCTCTATACAACTTAGTAGGTGGTGGCATGAGGACTTGCAAAGACTGATCAATACCTAAAGCCCCAAGTCCTCCTGGCTCTTTTAAAAATCTAGTTTAGATTCTTCCTCCCTGTCTCAATCGCCCCATGTGATACTTTCAGAAGATCATCTCTGTTATACGACCAGACAGATAAGAGGCTCCCGACTGTACCTGTGAAGTTTAATGCAGGGGTTCTCAACCTTTTTCTTTCTGAGGACCCCCCAACATGATATAAAACTCCACAGCCCATCTGTGCCACAATAACTGGTTTTCTGCCTATCAGAGCCAGGGTGGCGTTAGGTGGTAGCAAGCAGGGCAATTGCCTGTGGCCCCATGCCACAGGGCCCCCATGAAGCTACATTGCTCAGGTCTCAGCTTCAACCCCGGGTGGCTGGGCTTCAGCCCCATGCAGTGAGATTTCAGCTTTCTGCCCTGGGCCCCAGCAAGTCTAATGCTGGTCCTGCTCAAGACCCCCTAAGGGCCCCAGACCCCTGGTTGAGAACTACTGATTTAATGGATATATATATATATCAGAGAATGGTATGCTGGCCACTTGCCCTTGTCCAAGAAACTCATATGGAGCTATTCTAGATGTTCAAATACATGGAGTCACACTAATACTGCTGTGATGAGCATGGTATAAAAGTCTAAACATATTAGATAGAAGTTTTTGTTAAGAGAACAGAAGATTGGCGGGGGCAGTCTGAAAAAGTGTAGATGGATTCTCTGCTTGGAAGGGAAGTGACAGCATTTCCAGATCAGAAATCGTCTAGGAAACAAAAGCGGTCCTTAATAAAATATTCCTCCCCTCCTGCCTTGTAATTAACTGCAGAACATTTTCATTCAAGTGAATCTAATGGTCATTACCTATTTATATTGTGGTAACACCCAAATGCCCTGATTAAGGTTGGAG
This sequence comes from Lepidochelys kempii, assembly GCF_965140285.1. NCBI lineage: Eukaryota > Metazoa > Chordata > Testudines > Cheloniidae > Lepidochelys > Lepidochelys kempii. The sequence continues at coordinate 15,523,158 of NC_136394.1, read as the reverse complement.
CCCTATTGCACTAGGCAAGATACAAACATCAGTCAAAAAGAGAACAGCTGAATGTTCCTAGATGACAGAAAATGATTACTACACAATTTCAGCAGCCCACTTGTTGACTTTTGTGATCAATGTTTTCCTGGTCTTTAAAACACACAGGGAAAGGAGGAGAATGAGGGATTTTAAAGATAGAATTTTCATCTTCTCTCAGAACGGTTTTCATCCAGCTGGAAAAATAAAATAATCACCATAGGATTCTTTTCTGACAAAACTGTCAAAGACTAGACTTCAGGATCTGATCTTCAGAATCTCTATTATTGCTGGCTGAAGTATCTATATTTTGATAACAGCCTTATAGAAAGTAGATACTACTAAAGAACCACCCACCATTCCCTCTTCATTCCCAAGAGCAAGATCAACAAAACTCAAACACACATAACATGTTGGGGAGGAGGGGATAAACAATCCCCGCCCTTCCCACCTCATCCATTCTCTGCTGAGTCAATTCCAAGGGGAATACAGCTCTCACTGAAGAAGTCTGATTCCAAGTCCTAGATGGTGACAGGTTATTGATCACAGTAAGGGGTTGAGAGATTATAAAACTCCCTGGGGAAAAAAACAACAACCCAGTAACATCTGTTATTAACCTTCCCTCTGTGAGCCATAAAGTGAAGCCCAAGCCTTGTGGTGTGGGGCACAGAATTGCTATGTATCAATTAACATTTTAAAGAGTCACATGGGGGTTGGCTCTCTTAACTTAATTGTGTATATATAAAGTCTGCTGCAGTTTCCACGATATGCATCTGATGAAGTGAGCTGTAGCTCACGAAAGCTTATGCTCTAATAAATTGGTTAGTCTCTAAGGTGCCACAAGTACTCCTTTTCTTTTAACTTAGAAGCATCCCCTCCCCTTTGGGAATGTTCAGAATTGTAACTGACAGATGCATGTAGAGACTTCTCTGCAGTAGAAGCCCTGCCCCAAGACAGCCACCCACCCATGGCTATGAACTAAATGGCACTGTTCAGAAGTGGAACATAACATTTAGGATAACAACGATTTCAACAGAAGCAGAGTAATTTCATACAAACTACTGGAGCAGAGCCTGCAAATTCTACAAGTGGAAAACTGAATTAGTTTTTCCAAGGATCAAAATAAATCAATGTATTTTACACAACTTCTGGCAGTTCACAGAATCCCACAGTGCACTGGTCACTTCTTAGGTGAGCTGTCTAGTCTATTTTCTGTTTTCTACTTGCAATGGGTCAAGTTTGCCAGAAACCAGTTACCTGTATTGATGAGTGCTACTCTGCGCGGAGCGCTCAATTATGCATTATTTTGTCAGTATCAAGTTCTACAGTATTGTCCTGCCACCAACTCCTTCAGCAGTAAGCATGTTTCAGAAGATGACACAGGCAAACACTTGGGTCTAGGTAGGGGGCAAGAAATTACAGCTGCAGCTGAACTCTGCAGTTTTCCACCACCATATCCAAAGGCCTTGTTGAGCATGGCATCAGCCAGCCTGGAAAGCTGCTCCTAGTTAGGGAAGAAGTGGTCAGCACATCATGCACAGCAACAGCTTGAGCCATGCCAAATTTAAAGAGATGGACAAATGGTCTATATTTTTGTGTGTTTAAAATAGAAAGGAAATCAAACTAAACATGGAAAAATTGATAGAATTTAGCTACTTACTTGGCTCGATGGCACCAGCATTTATATTACATTGTGTCTGCCAAGACCAGAGATCCTTTTTAGCAATCTGCTCTTCTCCGGATGCAACTCATAATTTATTGTGCATTTCTATTTAATACATGAACACAAGCACAGCATTACCAGGGGCAAAATTCTTATTCAACTTCCACAGGCCAAAGCTGAGTGGGGGCAAGAATGGAAATATTACACAGCTCAGTCTATCTGCTGCCAGCCATCAAATGTACATAAAGAACTCTGGTGCAAAAACCAGCTAAACTTATTCCTGAGAAATGGGGGAAAGCTGGACTATGATATGATATGACACTGATCTAAGATGGCAATCCCAATACCCTAAGATTTTTTTTTTGTCCCCAACAGAAAACAGCACAGTGTCTCCAATTTAGATGCTGATCTCCTGATATCATGCAAACACGTGTTCAGATTTAATCCAAACAAGAGCTCCAAACCAAGCAATATCCAGTGTTACCAACTCTCATGATCATGAGTCTCATGATATTTGATGTTATACTTAAATCCCCTGAAAGCATACAATTAGCAGAGATCTCCACTTCCATTTAAAAAAATGAAGTAAGTTTCTAGTCCTCATGTTTGCAGAGAAAAGCTGGAAAACATAACATGGCTTAAATGACTTTTGAACATTTCTTCTGGCAAAACTGATAATCTCATAGCTGTTCTGATGTGGAACTTTTCCATCTCATCACGACAAAGATACCAGTTTGAAAGATGACAGAGGGAATACAATAATGGTTTATACGAATATACTCACTATAATTGTATTAATCCCAACCCAGCTGTGGTGGTAAAGGAATTTTAGCACATATTAATTATGGATGAATCATCTGCAATAAAAAAAAGTTAACTTCGCAAGTCTGAAGTGGAAGCAGCCAAGGCAAAATTCTGCTTCATTGGTCACAAACAACTATTAGGGCTTGTCTCCACTTACTGGGGCATCGACACTTGGGTCTAGGGAAGACCCGCTAGATCGACTGGCATACACTCTCCCATCGTCACTGGTACTCCACCAGAATGAGAAACACAAGGTAAGTTGATGAGAGAGTTTCTCCCTTCAGCCCAGCATGGTGTAGACACTGCAATAAGTCAACCTAAGGTACGTCAACTCCAGCTACGTTATTCACGTAACTTAGGTCGACTTAGCCCCGTAGTATAGACCTGCCAATGCACTGGTTATTTTAGCAAGCTGTGTTAATAAATGACATCACATTACTATTGATGTCATTTTCATCTTGTGTGCAGGACTCTAAAAAGATGCTTCTGATTCCAACAATACCATTGATTAGTGTGAACAATGGGGTTTCTAGAAGAGGCAGCCATTTCTGTTAATCCCATGATTTCCTTCAATCATGCTACTACAGAGTACAGCAGTTCCCACCAAATACAGAAAGAATAGTTTGTAAAGTCATGCTTCACGTGAGATATCACCAACAATCTGTAACTCCTGGATGAGTCACTCTTATTCTAAAGGCTTGCTGTGAAAACAATGTTGGTACGCCCACTACATTCCATTATGATATTTGTAATGTCGCTAAATACTTTGCATTACTGTATTATATGTTGTGACAGGGTCAGATGGCTAAAGGAGAGCAATAGAAGGCAGATATATTAGCCCCAGGTTAAGTAGGTCCCTTTTCCCTGGGTAAGGTAACAGGGAAGGTTCCAGAACAATCAGGAACCTTCTGGAGACAATTAAGACAGGCTGATTAGAACACCTGCAGCCAATCAAGAAGCTGCTAGAATCAATTAACGCAGGCTAATCAGGGCACCTGGGTTTTAAAAAGGAGCTCACTTCAGTTTGTGGTGTGCGTGTGAGGAGCTGGGAGCAAGAGGCAGTAGGAGCTGAGAGTGATAACATGGACTGTTGGAGGACTGAGGTGTACAAGCATTATCAGACACCAAGGAGGAAGGTCCTATGGTGAGGATAAAGAAGGTGTTGGGAGGAGGTCATGGGGAAGTAGCCCAGGGAGTTGTAGCTGTTGCACAGCTGTTCCAGGAGGCACTCTAGACAGCTGCATTCCACAGGCCCTGGGCTGGAACCTGGAGTAGAGGGCAGGCCCGGATTCCCCGCAGATCCTCCCAACTCCTGGTCAGACACAGGAGGAGTCGACCTGGACTGTGGGTTCAGAAAAACGGCCAAGCTGAGGGCTGCCATGAAGCTCCAAGGTGAGCAAATCCGCCAATAAGTGCAAGATCCACCAAGGTAGAGCAGGAACTTTGTCGCAATGTGTGTGTGTGTGTATATATATATATATACACACACACACACACACACACACATATACTGAAACTACTGGATCACAGTGCTACTGAAAGCAGAGGTTGTGTCAAAAAAGAGTTACCAGCATCACCCAAAAAAGGAGGTATGAGAAAGAGCCATTAAGGAGGATTCAGGGGAGGTATAGGGACAAGAGATCATTTTCTCTTTATATACATAATTACACCAAAGCAAACACTGACAACCTGAATTCCCACATTTCCTAATTGTTGAGTGCTTGCCTTACAACCTGAATAATGTTCTTTTAACATACTATTTTTACCATAGCAAATCCTTGCCTCATTTGTCCAGAATTCCTGTCCCACTCTCCTTGCCCAGGCATCCCAAGTTCCCCTTTCAACCTTCCAGCTCCTTATCACAATCTTCCTTCTCTGCACCTTGGCTCCTCATCAGATCTATCACCTTCTTCCCCTTGTCCAAATGCTTCTCAGCTCCAGTCTCGTTTTGCCCAGCCAGTGCATCTCAGCCCTCCCTTTCCTACTGGCTCCCAGAGCTACTGTGATCCTATTTCTCTCCCTGATTCCAAGTCCATTTCCTTTCCCAGACAGTCACAGTTATTTCTCCCATCCTCCACCCACAGCTCACAGCCCCCTTCCCCTTCAAGCTCCTTGTCCCAATCTGCTCTCCCTGCATAGGTGTGACTCTTCTCCTCTTTGCATTCAGATCAGGTAGCTTCCTCCTCCACATTACCTGGGCCCAGCATTGGGGGGGGGGGGGGGTGCAGTCTGGCCCTGAGAACCCAAGAAAGAGACACTATCTTTGCTTTCAGTTCTGGGGCACAATATGGCTCTCAGCAGCCCAGAGCTGCAACTGCAGGAAAAGTCCTGCTCTGCCATGCGTTAGAGTTCTGTGTACTGGCTCTTTAGGGAATTTAACTGCTAAAATCTAAGTCACCTCTAAAGAGCATGTGCAATTTTTCACATGCTTATAACTTGGCCAAATGTGGGCAGATTTTCACGGGGACAGCAAGAAGCCCAAACACAAAAACCACTCTCCTGCCCAATTGCAAGTCCCTCCTACCAAGTAATGGGGGGTGCTACAGCTTTTCAAAAAAAAAAAAAAGATCTCTGGATTTAACATAGGGAAAACATTTTTCCCTAGCCTCATTCTTGGAAACTGCTTTACCATTTTGGCTAAAGTTTTCCAAAACATCCATCCTGAGGTAGACACCCAGCATGGAAAACTTCAACCCGAATGGTTAATATTTGGCAAAGTTATAAGAAAGACCCTGTTGTCAGTTGCTTATAACAGGAAATGTCAGGCAACTTTAATAGGCGGCTCTATCAGCCTGAGCCTAGAGCAGCAGATTTTATTATGGATTTAAAATATAATTCATTTAAAGAATAATGTCACTGGAATACATTCCAGGAATCTGTAGACATCACAAGCTAATCAAGACTAAACCACAAGAGTGACTAGGATCCATCTTGTATTTAAAAGCCTAATGAAGCCTATTTATTGACTTTCAATTTATACACATAGGGTAAAATTTTCAAAAGCACCTATCCTAAGTCCCAGTGTAACTTAGGTGCTTTTGAAAATTTTGCTCACATTGCACAAGGACTGAAGATTTCAAGTGTCAGAAGCATAATTTTCCTTCCTGTCCCAAGACTTATTTCCAGTTCTGAGATAATTCCAGGCACTTCCAGTTATTCTCTCTCTCAATGCAACTGTACTCTGTACCAGATGTATGGCAGCACTATTTTTTCCTCTCAGAAGGAAAAGAAGACAATCACAGAAGACAATCTGCATATCTCTGAGTAATACTTGGCTCCCGGTCAGGGAAAATAAATCGGGATGCAATGGGAAAAAGGTGAAATAATAGACAAAAAGCACATAACGCGCCCTTTGAAAAACGGGAATGCTGGATCAGAGCATTACTGTGAAATAGTGGAACTGGTGTCACAATTAATCTTGAGGCAAAATTAAAATAATTTAGATTTTCCTTTTAAAAGTGTTTTTTTGAAACCAGAATGCCTGGAAAAGAAATCTAACATTAACTGAAGGGAAAAGAGAGAGGACAAACCCTTATTGAGAACAGAAATATTTGACATTTATTGAAAACCATCAACAGGGTGGTGAATATGTACTGGCAAACAAACAAAACCAAAAAAACAGTCAGAAAGGCATTGGCGGTTGGGGAGACAGTCAAAACAGGAAGTTAGGAGGAGTCTCACAACAATTATTGTAGTAGAGTCTCTTCAAACAGGAAGCCTGCTTGTGTTTTATATTGTGTGTAACCAAAGAGCCACCATCTTCTAATAAATTTCAGCTCCTTTAAAAAGGGAATCTGAAACATTTCTATACTAGGATGGGACACATTTCACTTTACTTTCTAGTATGTGTAAATTAAAAAAGTTTCAGATTAATTAAAACCTTTAAAGCTACTGGAAAGCATTTCTGGATTCCTTACGCATTGACCCATTTTCTATAAGTCTTCATGGCAGGTGGCTTTTACCTGAAAATATTTTTCAAATAAAAATTCTACAAAAAAATATAAGAGTATTATTTAAGTTCTCACAAGCCCTCATTCTGCAAATGCTTAGGAATGTGTTTAACTTGGCAGAATGCAAACAATCCTGTTGACTTAAATCGCACTACTCACAGTGTATAAAGTTAAACCCACATGCAAGTCTTTACAGGATCAATGCCTCAGACTGCATAATCTCTCAGACAAGGAAAGTATTTGATGTGTATAACTACAGAGCTATATAAAACTATTATTCATAGTGCCATCTATAAAGACAACAGTGCGTATCGAGAGCAAGAGTTGGATTGGGCTTGAGCTAGCTAGCTGCTTCTTCACCATAAACTGCAAAACTGGTGGTCCAGAGTCCCTTATAGAACCTGAAGAATCCCATTTAGTTTTCCACTCATTCCTCTCAAAAGCCGTGCCACAGAAACCCTTCTCCCACTGGTGGATGTCCGAACACGGCTCCCTCCAGAGGCAACAAGTGTTTTTCCTTGCATTGGATTGCTAAACAACAACACTGGATGCAATCTCAAGAAACAAGGATGCTGCCAGTCCATGAATTCTGGGCTTGTCTATGTGGTGCAGCAAAGCACACCAGAAAGGTGTGATCTGTAAAGTCCTCTACTGCTGTGTGCAGATCCAGCTGGTGCGCTCTAAAGGATACCTAGTTTGTATTAAGAAAAGGAGTACTTGTGGCACCTTAGAGACTAACACATTTATTTGAGCATAAGCTTTCGTGAGCTACAGCTCACTTCATCGGATGCATTCAATGGAAAATACAGTGGGGAGGTTTATATACACAGAGAACATGAAACAATGGGTGTTACCATACACACTGTAACGAGAGTGATCAGGTAAGGTGAGCTATTACCAGCGGGGGGGGGGGGGGGAGAGGGAGAGAGACCTTTTGTAGTGATAATCAAGGTGGGCCATTTCCTGTAGTTGACAAGAACGTCAGAGGAACAGTAGGGTTGGGTGGGCAGGGGAGGGGGGGAAATAAAAATGGGGAAATACTTTTACGTTGTGTAATGACCCATCCACTCCCAGTCTTTATTCAAGCCTAAGTTAATTGTATCCAGTTTGTGAATTAATTCCAGTTCAGCAGTCTCTCTTTGGAGTCTGTTTCTGAAGTTTTTTTGTTGAAGAATTGCCACTTTTAGGTCTGTAATTGAGTGACCAAAGAGACTGAAGTGTTCTCCGACTGGTTTTTGAATGTTATAATTCTATAATTTTTCTAGCAGTAGACCAGGAATAAATAAGCCTGGGGGGGGAGGGGGGAATATTAGAATGAGGTTGTGGGACTCAAGGAACTCTCAGATGTAGGCTGTGTAATCACAACTGGCTGGAGGGCAGGTATGTGAAGAATTCTGCTACTGACAGGGAAAGCTCCTTTCTGTGTAAACAGCATGAGTGACAGATAGGTTGAAAGCACTGCAAAAGCAGCATGGACTCTCCACTTCCACTGATTCACACAAGAACAGAACTGAATTTGCAGCTATAACTAGCAGAAGCCCCAATTCCTAAAAGTTAGTTCTTTTTCAGGTGACCAAAACACAGAAAGCTCCTTTTTCCTGCATAGAATTTTAGGAACATCATCTTGGTTCACTTGGTGATTAGTTGGCTGGGTGTTTGTTCAAGACATGCACCACCGTGCATTGGTGGGATCCATAAAGTGCACATCCAAAACTACTCTAATCTCCTAACAGTTTAGAAATCACACCACACACCACGTATTTCAGATCCAACTTAAAAATACAACACTTTCATTAAACGGTGCTCTGATCAAAGACAGCTCAGTCACAAGTTCATAAATGAGGACTGTCTTGAGATCACTACACTACTTTTCATTTCTGACCTTAATCGGAGACTTAATTTGCATTTTTGGTGTTGGAAAGCTCAAGAGTATGAATCTAATACACCAGTCATAATAGCCTGACAATTGCAGCTTTTAGGCCACTGATATTAGAGGAATATATTGTAGTTGCATTTTTTAAAAAACAGTTAAAGGATTATGTTAAAATGTTTGACTTTTCCAGAGAAAACTTACATCCTTTCAAGGCTATGCTTTTTATGCACTCAACTGCTGAAAATAAAATCATTGCATTTGTCAAAGAGACAAGTGTGGTCTAGAGGTCAGAGCACTACAGTGGGGCCAGGATAGTCCCAAATCAGATCACTTTTAGGGCCTTGGGTATGTCATTGAACAAATAGGAGTGAATTTCAAAGTCACCTAGGTGACTTGGGAGCAAAAGTTGCTAAGAAAGTTAATGGGACTGGTACTCCTAAATGACCTTGATGCTTTTGAAAACCCTACCCGATGTCATCCCACCAACCCCAAATACCCACCCGAAAACTGGATACACAGTTTACACGTTAGGGAGGTGTGTGTACCTAAATGGAAGCAATCTTAATTTTCTCTCATTCTTCACTTCATTAATTCCTAGCTGCTTTGACAGCACAAAGCCATCTTTTTATTTAGAAGACCTGTGAAGATCTACATAAATCCACAATATTCTTCTGCAAGTCCCCTGTAATTATTACCTTCCATAAAGCACACACTGTGGTAGGTGCTTTGCAGAACATATCAAATATGGTCCCTACTCTGAAGTGCTTACCAGAGACAGAATGTAACAAACAGGTAGGCAGACAATGGGAGGGAAGAGAATCAGAGGTCAAAGGGTTACATCAATAAAATAATGTGGTTGTTCTGTCTGGGTAGAGAATCATCATTTACTGATTAAATTATAAAGCAACAACAAAGCCAGAGGTTAATGGGCCTCCTTCATGAGTGAGTGGGTGAGTTCTGTTTCCTGAAGCGTGCAGGTGGTCAGACTGTATGATCATGATAGGCCCTTCAAGCCTTAAAAATCTATGAGTCTATGAGAAGGAGCCTCCACCAATTAGAATCAAGGTGAAAAAAATATTTCCCTTGAAATTGTGATGTAGGATCATCAAAGCAGCGTAAGTTTATAATGGCAAGCTGTTAAGAACTGCAATCTTGGATGCTGAAAATGACAATGTCAACTTTGTCTAAATATTTGTATCTATTCTAGTTAGAAGTATCATACTTCAACTGCAGTCAGCTTGGGTAAGTCTGAAAAATTGTGTTTTTTCAGTTTATTTTGTGCATTTGACAGTCCTTTGTGCACAGTGAGCTGTGTTCCATGCCGAGTCAATCATTTAGGCCTTGATCCTGCAACTGGATCTACACACGGGTAGAACACAGCACCCACTGAGACCCACTCTGAAATCGCAGGCTCACCCGCTTAAATCCAGTTGGAGGATTGGGACTTTTAGTTTCCCGCATTTATGTGCGTCTGTCACAAAGGAAAAAGAAAAACATTTTAAAAAGAAAATGAGACTGTAAAAATTACAAAAGTTGGCAGGGGTCAGAGGAACATATGTATTAAAAAACCTTGTGTTTACATTTGTTTTGTTTTTTTAATACTAATTAGATTTCAAGACAGCATCTCTTTAAACTTAGTCCAATTCAAGCAGTAGATAGCACAATAACAATAGCAAGGACCCTGTCAAGGTTAGAGATGTTTTCTGAAGATTTCTTAACAGATGTGCGGGATGGTAAGTTCCACGGACATTAGCAACACTAGGAATCCTAGTGCAAATAGGATGCTGGTGTATTATGTCATGTAACCTGGCTCAGAGCAAGTCTAATCACACATGCCAGTCCACCTAAAGCTCCCAGTGTGGTGAACACCAGTGCAACTCAACAGGTGATAGCAACATTTTCCTATCCTAGACTCGCCATTACTCCTGTTTCCATGCATGGAGCTTCACTCTCTGCAGTTACACCAATAGAGCTCTGCACACCTTTGTCACCCTGTACCAGTTTCACTGCTTACTATGGGGTTACTATCTTTCTGATTCATGCCCCAGACGACTTTAAGGGGCATTGTCAAGCCTGCACAGGCACCCTGGACACAGGGTCTCCCAACCCCACCATGTAAAGTTGGAAGTGTCCACGCAATACACATGGCTCAGTTTTCAGCAGTGCATAGGGCAGAGAGCCAGTTACTCGGTGCTTCCCAAAAACAGAGCATGTGCCCCAACCCATGGGCATAAGAAAAGAGACATGGTACAGCCCCTCGCTCTCCTGCACCAACCCACCCAATCATACACCCACATTACTTAAACCCCCAACCCCACTAACAGCCCCCGTCCCCAGTGGGCACAACACCCTCCTTTCCTTCCCCTCCCGTGCAGTGGGCACAGGCCCCTCTCATCCCCGGCTGACGGGCACAGGCATCCTTGTCCCCACAGCCACGTCCTGGCTGGCAGGCACAGCCTCCCCATCCCCCTCCAGCTCGACTGTGTCCCCCCTGCCCCAGCTAATGGGCACAGCCCCCTTCAGTTCTCCCCAGCCGACAGGCACAACCACCCATTCCCCCCAGCTTTACTGCCCTCCAAGCCCCAGCTAACAGGCACAGCGTCCCCAGCTCTACTGTACCCCCCAGCCCTGGCTGACAGGCACAGCCCTCCGCCAGCCCCCCCAGCTCTACTGTCTTCACCCCCCCCACCACAGCTGACCGGCAGCCCCACTCCCCCCCCCCGCCCCAGCTGACAGGCACAGCCCCCCCCCCAGCTCTACTGTCTCCCCCCCCAAGCACCGGCTGACAGGCACAGCCCCCCCCAGCTCTACTGTCTTCCCCCCCCCAGCACTGGCTGACAGGCACAGCCCCCCCCCAGCTCTACTGTCTTCCCCCCCCCCCCCCAGCACCGGCTGACAGGCACAGCCCCCCCCCCGCTCTACTGTCTTCCCCCCCCCAAGCACCGGCTGACAGGCACAGCCCCCCCCAGCTCTACTGTCTTCCCCCCCCCAAGCACCGGCTGACAGGCACAGCCCCCCCCCAGCTCTACTGTCTTTCCCCCCCCCCAAGCACCGGCTGACAGGCACAGCCCCCCCGCAGCTCTACTGTCTTCCCCCCCCCCAAGCACCGGCTGACAGGCACAGCCCCCCCGCAGCTCTACTGTCTTCCCCCCCCCCCCCAAGCACCGGCTGACAGGCACAGCCCCCCCCCAGCTCTACTGTCTTCCCCCCCCCCCAAGCACCGGCTGACAGGCACAGCCCCCCCCCAGCTCTACTGTCTTCCCCCCCCCAAGCACCGGCTGACAGGCACAGCCCCCCCCCAGCTCTACTGTCTTCCCCCCCCCCCCAAGCACCGGCTGACAGGCACAGCCCCCCCCAGCTCTACTGTCTTCCCCCCCCCCCAAGCACCGGCTGACAGGCACAGCCCCCCCCCCAGCTCTACTGTCTTCCCCCCCCCCCAAGCACCGGCTGACAGGCACAGCCCCCCCGCAGCTCTACTGTCTTCCCCCCCCCCCAAGCACCGGCTGACAGGCACAGCCCCCCCGCAGCTCTACTGTCTTCCCCCCCCCCCCCAAGCACCGGCTGACAGGCACAGCCCCCCCCCCAGCTCTACTGTCTCCCCCCCCCCCCCAAGCACCGGCTGACAGGCACAGCCCCCCCGCAGCTCTACTGTCTTCCCCCCCCCCCAAGCACCGGCTGACAGGCACAGCCCCCCCCCCCAGCTCTACTGTCTCCCCCCCCCCCCCAAGCACCGGCTGACAGGCACAGCCCCCCCCGGCTGACAGGCACAGTCCCCTGGCAACCCCCCGCTCTCACCTGCCGCCCAGGAAGCTCCTGGCCAACTCGGCCAGCTCCCCCGGCGCCTCGGCCCTGCTGAGGGCGGCGCTGCCCTGCGCGCTCCAGGGCAGGGGATCCTCCGGGCCCAGCGGGGACGGGAAGTCCCGCAGCAGGGAGCCCAGGACGCCCCGGGCCGCCTCCGCGGGCAAGGCCATGGCCGCGTTGGTACGGCCCGGCGGGCGCGGCGGCCGCGTTGGTACGGCCCGGCGGGCGCCTTGCCTGGAGCGGGGCACGCCACGCGCCACCGCCGGAGGGGGAGGGGGGAGCGAGGCCACCAACCGCCCCTGACGGCGGCTTTAAGGGCAACAGGGAAGGGGCGGGCGGAGGAGGGGGCAGGGCCTCCGGGGGCGGGGCCAGGAGCCACCCGGCCGGGGGGGGGTCCACTGGTGTGTGGGGGAAGGGCAGGAGCTGCTGGAGGGGCAGCGCGAGCTGAATGGGCGCGAAGCGGGAGGGGAGCTCTGGCTTCACTGCGGGGGGCGTTTACACAGGGGGAGCGGGCCCGCTGCCGCTCTGCCAAGGCCAGGGCTTAGTCTGCGCCAGTCTGGCTTGCCAGGGATGAGCCCCGACACCTCTGGGCGGGGCTGTTCACAGCACCCCCCCCCGCACACACACACCCCGCTCTGGGCTTGCTGCACCAGCTCTGAATGTAAAAAATTGCTTGAGCCCCAGCACCTCTCTCATTACAAATTAAGCATTGGCCAGGGACCAGGGAGAGCCGGGGGCGGGGGGGGGGGCTGACCTCGAGAACCTTTTTTTGCCCCCCCTCCCCCTTTTCAATATTTCCATCAAAGAAACAAAATATTACAAAGGATTTTTTAAATGCCTCACACCACCTCATAGCCAGTCTCCGCCCGGGCTGCTGCTGGGGCTGGCAACCTGCCCCTTTTCCACTAGAAAAAGCTGATCCTCCAGCACAGAGTATAGGACTGGATCAAACTTTTCACTGGAAAGCAGGCTAGCCAACTGCCCCCTTGGGCTCCTGCCTGTGCCTGCCCATGCCCAGAGCTTCAGTAGGTGATCCTGGGGCTGCCCTTTTTAAATTCCTCTTGGACATGGGAAATTGTCCACAGGGTACAAATTCTGGTTCCTTAGCTCTGCTGCTGAGGTGTTCCCAAAGCAATCCTAGAGGGTAGGTGGGAAGGGAAGCTTTAGACATTTGACAGGTTTCAGAGTAACAGCCGTGTTAGTCTGTATTAGTCTGTATTTGCAAAAAGAAAAGGAGTACTTATGGCACCTTAGAGACTAACCAATTTATTTGAGCATAACATTTCGTGAGCTACAGCTTATGCTCAAATAAATTGGTTAGTCTCTAAGGTGCCACAAGTACTCCTTTTCTTTAGACATTTGGTGCATGTGCTCAGTTAGGGAGCCAAGGGGGCAATATTCCCTTATGACCTCATGTCTCTTAAGTGAGAATCTCCCCCAAGCCTAAGGATACTGCAGCACAACTGAGCTTTGGGTGACCGTGCTAGGCAGATGTTCCCACTCTCGAGCACAGGGCCTGGTGCAGAGTGTCATTTGCCCTCATCCCTAACATACTGTAATGGGCAGGTACATCCATCAGGTTACAGGGACAGAAATGACTAATGGTTAGGAGTGGGAGTTAAGAGATGTATTGTTCACTAAATATGTATGGCTCAGAGGGGTGCATAAAGGCAACATAGATATATTTCACCTACGCTTAGTCATTGGCACACCAGGTGTTCGGGAAATTTTTCAAGATCTTATGTTCATATCCCAACATTGGCTTCCATTCCCACTGAAATGATAAACATTAGCTTACGAACACTCACATTCTCAGCTATAGAAGGTTCTCCCCACCCCCCAAGTGATTCTTTTCAAAATGGATATTGCCACATCTTCAAGGAAATAAGGTACCCCTGCTGGACAGCCTTACACAGCTGTTTAAGCACGAGTTCCATGGAGTTTAATGGAACTAGTCACCACATAAATGTAAGCATGTGCAAAAGTCTTTGCAAGACTGGAGCTTAAGCAACTCAATCCTACGTATTCCATTAATGAACCATGTGATCCTCTGTATTTCCACGTTTCTGCCATCTGTCTCCAGGTTTAGTTGTATCCTCTCCCCTACTATGTTAATGAGGGCAGCGTGACTAGGAGGTAGAACACTTTAAACCTATTCCAAAATCCTATTAAATAGTCCAACAGAAGGGGCAGCAGCAGATCTAGTCTATAATAAATAATTTCAAACAACTTAAACATCAGAATTTGAACAAAAAAGAGGAAAAATGTATTAATCATTCAGTAATGTTTTTTTTTTAAATCAACTACTGAGGTGATCAATTTTTCCAACATTTGAAATTATTTTTGTAAAACTATTTTTAAAAGGTTTGTGTGACTGCGGTCCCAGTAGGGGCCAGCTGTGGTCACTCAATTAGGGTGAACTGCAAAGAATGAGGCAGACAATCCCCATAAAGCTGGTGGATATTCCAATATGTAGATTTACCAAGACAACATAAAACAGCTTCTTAATTACCTCACTGGTTACTCAGAAGTCCAAACAACACAGTTCCCTTAAAATGATCCAGCCTCAGGCCTCCATCCAGGTACCTAAGTCAAATATGATGATGATTCCTAAAAATCTTTTTCATCATATAAAAGAAAAAGTTCTACCAATCCCAAAGGATCAGACACATTACCTCCCAGGTTAATGAATGTTTCAGATCTTATCCAAATAACCATACTCTTTTGTTTTTTAATTTTTAGCTTAGTTAATAAGAATTGGCTGTAGTGTGTAAAAGGTCAATATACATACAGACACGAGTTCAATTCATTGAGGTTCAGATTCATAGCAGAGATGGTGAATTTTGTAGTTGCAAAGAGTTATTTCAGAAATAGTCTTTAGGTTATAGTCCAATGTCATTGCAGGGTGCTCCAGCTTAGGACTGGGATCTCAGTCCTTTTGCTAAGCTTCCGCTGTATGAAGCCTCAAGCAGATCTGAGATGACAGAATCAGGACCCAAGGATCTTTTATACAATTTCATGTCCTCTTTGGCAAGTTGGGAGTTCCTCTGGGAACAAAAGGTAATTAGGATGACTTTCAAGGTGCTCCATCACTAGTACTTCGCTGTAGAATTAACATGAGGCAATTTGCTTGTTCCTCCACCTTTCACAGTATATTTCAAAGAGAGATGAATACCGAGATATCCCGTGTTTACAATTAATTTAAATGCTAGGATGTTCTTTTTGATCTCTAAACTATCAGAATACAGCATAGACAGGGGCTGTTGATTACATTGTCACTACTCATACATATGTAAATACACAAAACCACAAACATTATCCCTCCACATGTCTTTTGAGGGTTATTTATTTTGCAGGATGTTTAACCCTTTCTGGCCATGTGTCAACAGTTTGATTTTTCCCTCCTGTTTCTGAACCAGCTTTAATTAATTAATACAGTTGACTTGTCATCAACCATTACTTTGAATTTCATCCTCATCTAATAGCTCCTCTGACAGAAAAATGGAGAAGTATCTATGTGACCGAATGCACCCCTGTATTCACACCGGACACACTATTGCAATCTGGCATGCTACAGCTATACACAGACACTCAGGGTGTGACCTGCATGCTACTTTACTGTTTGTGAGGCTCCCACATTGGGAGTTACAGCAGCAAAGTTTTGTGAGGCACCCAGGCTGTGAGGCAGGTGGTGATGCAGCCCCTCACTGCTCTGGATTGTACCACAGAATGTCATAATCTCTCTCTCTAAACTAGATAGAAATATCCCTCTGAGGTCCAAGGTTGGGATCTTAAAAGAGGACTAAAGGAGATAGACTGATAATACCTTTAGGCCCCTTCAGAAAACAAAACAAAACTTACAAAACAACAATGTAACACTGACACAAAGGCCCCTTTGCAAAGGTGCCCCTGTTCTTTGCAAACAGCTCTCATCTCAGAACTGCCAAACTCACTACATCTGATAGATTGCTTAAAGTATTGATCTAAAGAGGGAAATATATAAAGTCTCTTTTGAAAGTTTGCAACTTATCAGTGTTCATAATCATGGTGTGATGGGCATACAGGTAGTATTTAAGGTATAATGTAACTATATTGAAGTTTATGCCCTTATGGTTTTAAAGTTAAAAGGCATCACCAGAAGGTAATAGAAGGTGGCCATGAACTCTGCCATCCTCAGAACCAACAGCCAACTGTGACTGGACATCATCATCACAAACAAGGACCAGAAGATGATCATGACGGTGGAAGTCACAATGCCCTTTGAGAACAGGACCCTGGGCTTCCACGACACTCGAGTTCGAAAGGTGGAGAAATATGCCCCTCTGACTGAAACCTTGAGAGCTAATGGTTACCAGGTTCAGATGCGCTGATTGTCAGAGCCCTGGCCGCATAGGACCGCAGTAATGAGCAAGCATTGAGAGAACCTGGAATCAAATCAGCACTACGCTCGGCTGATGTGGCAACTCATGGTGTCGGATGCAATTAGGTGGTCGAGGGACAGCTACGTAGAACACATCACTGGACATCAGCAATACCAGAAGGGATGAACTGGAGGGAGTGCTGATGAGAAGCGCAATTTTGAAAGTAACTAAAATACTTTCCTCATGGATTGTATTTTCTAAATGGACAACCTACCCTAAATTCTCAATTACTGAGGGACAAATCTTCACTCATTGCTATAGTTGCTTTCCACAACCAACTCTCTGTATAACTTTTCATGAGTGATGTACCTGAATACTTGGATGCTAATATCTAAACTGTATTCTTAAATGTATACACCTAAATTTGGGTTATTGCTGATTATGCACTACATGTATCTTATGACTTTAATAAACTTTGTATTTGTGGATAATCTAAGCACTATACCCAGATGTATAGACACTTCTCTTAACCTGTGTACTATATAATTTTTTAACATTGCTTCGTGATAGCCTATTTATGCAGGAGGGAGTTGCCACCCCTCCTTGGTTAACCAGCAATGTAATGCAAAGTTCAATTGTCTACCATTGCCCCATCATAAGACAGTCAATGGAAAATCATCAAAGACAACAGCAACAATCAAAACCAGCTCGAGGTAAAAAGTGAACATTGTAACAGACAGGGGATGGCCCTGTCTATGAATAAAAACAAAAGACTGTCTAGTAGAACCCAGAGTGGGTAGAGGCACTCTGGATTCATTCATTGAGGAGATATCTATTAGAGTGGGGGTGTTTCCATGAAAGGCTGGATCCCGGTTCCCATGAAGCCAGACAGCTCTGCACCATACTGAACTTTGGGGAAAACCTACTTTATTAGGTAGAAAAGATTACTATTTGTAACTGTAGACCCTAGTTAGCATTTTATTATTTCATTTTGTATTGTAAGCATTTGTTTCCATCACTCTGTTTCTAATTTAATCTTTATTCTTTTAAAAAACCTACTTTTGTATTATTGTAAGTGCTCACAAGTACTGTGTGTGATACAGGAGCGGTGGTTTATGGAAAACTGGTAAACTAGGGTACACAGCTCCTTTCGGGGCAGAGGACCCTTGGATTTTTGTGAGTAGCCAACACCAGGAGCTGGATCACAGGGAATGCTTCAAAGGGACTCAGGTACTCCTATTGTTAACTTGCAAGGCAAAGACAGGACTGGCATAGCCCAGAGGAGTGCCCTTGCGTGGCTAATAAGTTGGTGGAGTTAGGGAGCCAAGACCCAGCTACCATGGGCAAGTCTACCTCACGCTAGGGACAAGGGTAAGAAGGTGACTTGGTCCTAGGTACCCTGACAACCATCACAGGCACCCACCTAGAAGAGTTGTACCAGATGCGTCTAGGCTACAATGCCATTCTTCTGATTTGACCCATATAGGCTAGAGATGGAAAAGATCTATTATTTTATCAAGTGAGGGACTGAATCTATTTCTTTAGTCTTCTAGTTTTCTCTCTAGTCTAAATTTTCAATGCCCCAACAGATGGGCCTTTTAGCACTTCCCTCTGGAGACTATTGCACAATCTAACAGCTCTGTCAGGAAGTCTACCCTGATATGAAACCTAATTGCCTAAAATTCCCTCTTCGTAATTTAAAATCCTTAATCCTAGTTATAGTCTATCCTCTCCTCCTCAACTCCAGGAAAGGCAACTTGTCATCTATGCACACCTTAGCCATCTTCAGACTCCATAGACAACAGCAGTTTCCAGTGGGCACTTCGAGCTGAAGTGAGCTGTAGCTCACGAAAGCTTATGCTCAGATAAATTGATTAGTCTCTAAGGTGCCACTAGTACTCCTTTTCTTTTTGCGAATACAGACTAACACGGCTGTTACTCTGAAACCTGCTAGTAACAGTTTTACTTTCTTGTTGGGCCAAGCACCCGCTTGCAAAACTGCCTTCCACAATTCTACATTAAAAGCAAAACAAACAACCTCAAGTGACAGGCACAAAAGCAGAAGCAAAACTTGAGCAAGAGCATTGCATAGCTCCAAGAGGAGCATAGCACAGCCAGTGCACACCACACAGCATGCAAAATAAATACTGAATGGTGCTGTGTCGTGTTTGACCTAACAGGGTGCCATGAATATTGAGTCACTGAATCACAAGCTGTCATAAGCCAAATGTTCCAACTGTCCAGAGAGTTCTAATTATTGACTTACAGCAGGAGAAACCTGGATTGTCATTTAACAACTCCACTTTTAGACGACACTCGCCATGGCTTAGTGCCTTTCATATAAGCTGCTCTGTATTAGGGTGCTATTTAACAGAGGGATCAATACTCCCTGCAGATTCTTGGCCTCTATCTTGTAGAACTGTGGGTTAAACAGACATTTCTGCTTCACTGTTTGCTAGCTTAGCTCAAAAGTCAGAACACCATACTTGTCTACCTCTTAGCCATAGTCACCTTGAAAGTTGTGCAGTATCCAGAGCACAAGCCCCTCCCAATCCAAAATAAAATCACTAAAATCTAACGGCCAGTATTTTGATCTGATAGACATGAAGGACAAATTCATTCAATTATTTCAGTCCAAGAACTGTTGGAAATACTACCTTTGCACAAGAGGGATTCAAAAAGATTCTATGCTTATCACTTCCTAACTGTGCAATAACTAATTAATCCACTATATAAATCAAATACTACAGTAGCTTCTTGATGTAGTCCAAAATAATGGAGTGATGTAACCCATTTATACACAGAATTACTATTTTGGAGGATGAAGGAAGAAGAAGCTGACTGCTGGAAAGCCAGGGTAGAGTGCAGTACCCAAGAACCAGGCCACTGAAAGGTGAGTTTCGTAACACCAGCAATTCTCAAAGTGTGAAGCTGGCCATCTTGGGGAGCCTCCAACAAAACAGGAGAAACAGTCTTGATCATTTTCATTTAAAATTCAGCCAAAGCAGGACCATAGGAAGCAAAAGCAAAGCAAGACTATCCTATAGGAAATACAGTCTGTGCTCCATTGATTTATACTAATTGGCTTTTGCAAAGTCCCAACTGGAAAAGTGAGCGAACACGTAAGGGAAATATTTGGCTCTCCAGGACTATGTTACCCTACCAGAATTCACAATTTGTCCTCCCCTCCCCACTATGATTTTTCTGCAATGGGGAGAGTCTCCCCACAGCCTCATTAACAACAATTGTTTCAAAGACAGTTAGAAGGGATTCTATGACTGAGAAACCCTACTAAAGTGACCATCAAATTCACTGTTCTGTTTATATACCAACCCTCATCCAGAAGGAACTTGATAATTATATACATAGCAATCACTTCATCCACCACTAAAATGCTGTCACCTCTGGGTTGAAACATGGCAGCTGTTAAACTGCAGATATTTAAACTCCACACCATTTAGGACAAGAATATGGACCAAATCCTCAGCTGGTGTAACATAAAAATTGAGGCTTGAGTCCAATTAGACCAGCTTTAGAAAAGAGTCGGCCATTGTTACCAGTTTATCTGCCCATTGACTCCATTAAGGAGCTCTGCTGGGGTAGCATTTCTAGCTGACTATAGATTAAGCAAGTTCAGCAATAATTAGAACTTAATGACTTCAGTATTGCTGCATGTAGCTGCAATGCATTGAATCCCTGAGTCTTTTCCCACCCCCACACCCCAACATTCTTTCCAGACATGTCTATTCAAGACAGTTTAAGTTCCTGTTTCTTCCACATCCCATCACAAAAGCTAATCATACAAATTCAAATATTTTGGAACACAAGAGCTATTTCTGGAAACAAAATGGGGGGGGGGTCTTTGTGTTAAAACCCTGTGCACTGTTACATGTGGGTAACTCATAAGGGAGTTTGTAAAGTTATTTGAAAATATAAAGGGCTACATAAGAGCCACGTATCATTATAACCTTTACCACTGGCTTTAAATTACATGGTTCAGGGCTCAGTTCTTCAAGGGGCTGAGCTCTTCAATCTCCTGGTAATGGGAGTTTAGGGCTCTTCTCAACACAATGCAGCATCAAGCCCTGAGTTGCCATGTGTTAAAGGCTTCTCTACTCCGGTCATATATATATAAAGGGAAGGGTAACCACCTTTCTGTATACAATGCTATAAAATCCCTCCTGACCAGAAGCAAAGTCCTTTTACCTGTAAAAGGTTAAGAAGCTCAGGTAACCTGGCTGGCACCTGACCCAAAAATGAACAATGAGGGGACAAGATACTTTCAAATCTGGAGCGGGTTTTTGGCTCTTAAAAATCCAAGGCTGGTTTGTGCTCATCTTGTTTATTCTCAAGTCTCCCTAGGAAAGGGGGTATAAGGCCTTGGGGGGATATTTTGGGGAAATAGGAACTCTAAGTGGTCTTTTCCCTGTTTTGTCTAAAATCACTTGGTGGTGGCAGCATACTGTTCAAAGACAAAGCAAAATTTGTGCCTTGGGAAAGTTTTTAACTTAAGCTGGTAAAAAATAAGCTTAGGGGTTTTTTCATGTGGGTCCCCACATCTGTGCCCTAGAGTTCAGAGTGGGGAGGGAACCCTGACAACTCCCATATTTTTTAGCCAGCAGGGCCAAGTTCATTCTTACCTTGCCCCCTCAGCTTTTAAACACACTGGAAAGAGAAAAGGCCATTAGCAACTAATACCCCGATCCTGCATGGGCAGAGCCTTGTACTTGCATAGAGATAGTCATGTTCTTCTCACACTTTGGGCCCAAGAAAGTGAAAGTGGGTTCTTGTCAATTTTCTGTCATCTTGAGCCTCAGCTGAATGGGATTTGGAAAACAGGCTTCTCCATAGGTCTGGATCTAATCCCAATGTTTTAAGGTTTGAATCTGGTGATTTCATTCTCAATCCCCCCAAAATGCAGGGGAAGGCACAGATTTTAGATTATAGGTCCCAGTTTGGCCCCATCCCTAGTTATTCTGGAAAAAGTATGAGGGTGAGAGGTTGTGAGAACAAGTTCTATTCCTACATATTGTATGTGTTTCAATCATGGTATAGTTTATTCGCTTTTCATTTCATTTATGAGTCCTGAAACCCTGAAAGCATTTTGGAAGAGAGCCTCTCAGGTTATAGAATTTACATCCAAGATGGCTATCAGGTGGGCAACTTCAAACAAATTAAATCTCTGTAGGTGATGGAGCACACTAGAGCTACCTTCCACCAGTAACATTACATGTTCTTTCAAGAGCAAGAATTACCCAGATATAAAACAACTTACATGAGTGAGCCCAAACTCTGAATAAATTAGTCCTCTCTTGCTGCTTGCCTTAACATTACCCCGTCCACCACCTGTTAAATTATATCTTTGTCCTCTGCGTTGTATCTGTCTTTCCATCCAGAGATCACGTCCCTTCTCCCTTCAGATAAAATCATCTCCTATCCTGTTTCCTTGAAATCCAGATTCTGATATTCTCACCACTCTTAAGCCTCTTTCCTTCACTGCCTGTCCACCTTATAAAGCACCCATGCTCCCAAGAAGCCTAATTGTTACTCCAGCTGTGACCGTAGGGTGCATAAGTGCCTCCTCAGGCAGGGACAAAAATTGCAGCTGAAAACCATAAGTCACGTCGTTTTTTTGTTGTCTTACACGTCATACAGGAGCCAAATGATGGCTGGCCACAGCCATTTTTTCCCACCACGCTCTCCTTTTCCAAAATAGACCGAGCACACATTTTAAAAGAAAGGTTTTAAATAATAGACGCAAGTTATCCTCAGAATGGAGTTTACCCTAGGAAAGTAATGCAAAGGTAGAAGAGATCAATTTTATAAGCTATAGCTCCTCTGTAACTTGACAGTTCTGACTTTTCACAAGAAGATCCACAAGCAGGAGATATACAAAGCTCACCTGAACGTTAGAGCTGCATCTCCAGGGGCCTCACCCATTTGAAAATTCTCTCCCCTTTTTGTGCTTTTTAAAATAAAACCCAGAATGTGCCTTTCATCCAATCGGTTTTAAATACATACTCAAAATTCCCAGTCACCTCCCTGTTCTCGCTATCTCCTCTTCTGTGGGAGACACTTGCCAGCGATGGCTTGACATACCAAGTCTTCACCACACTCAGACGAGGGACAGCGAAGATAACCATGCCACCAGACACTCTGCTTCCTTCCCCAGACCTGAAGAAGAGCTCTGTGTAGTTTGCAAGTTTGTACCTTCCACCAGCAGAAGTTGGTCCAATAAAAAGTATTACTTCACCCACCTTGTCTCTCTCATAGCCTGGGACCAAACATGCCATTTTAGTTATTCTTTGCTGCCCTCTGCTGGGCCACTTCCATCCTGCAGCAATCAGGGACCAACCCCTGCCAATATGCTCAAAGGAAAGAGCATTTGTAAAGACAGGCACTTGGGAGTCTGAACAAACTATGAATATATTTTAAAAGCAAAATTGAATAAAGCCACCCTCAAAATTACAAACGAGAGGCCCACTCCTGTGATGTCAGTTGCAGTGATGGCGCTCTGCTGCTGGAAACTGCACAGCACCTTGCAAGATCAGGCCCCAAGATGCCCTGCATAGACAGAAGGGGAAAGGTTGTCTATGTGTGGCCAGAAGTTATAATAAAAGCAATTTCAGAAGGGCTCTCAGGCTTTGTTCAAAAGCAAGGAGGAATGGCGGATTGCCAAGAGGATGTGAATTCCACACTTTGGGGGTGATCACAGCATACATCACCGCGAAGTCACCACCAATTGCCAGGCTAGCACATGGACAGTGGAATCTATTAAAGCAGATCGGCATTCTCATTCTGCCCTATTAGAATGCTGCTCCAGGAGGAAGCTCAGAAGAGCAGAGAGGATTAGACTAGAATAGAGTCTAGTCCCCAATGGATACAAACATAAAAGTTTAATTGTTATGGGGTGAGAAAAAACTGCTGCAAACTGAACTTTAAGACCTGAAAAGAAGCTATCCCATGTTCAGGCTCTAAAGCTCTTATTCCACTAAGATTTAGTGTTTAATAGAAGAAAAAGAACAATTTATGGAAGAGGCAGGTTTTTTTAGACTGTGATGTCATGCCTTAGGCCTTGTACACACTGGCGCTTAACTTCAATATAACTTAAGTCACTGGCATGTGAAAAAGCCACCCCCCTGAGCGACGTAAGTTACACCAACCTAAGCGCTGGTGTGGACAATGCTACGCTGGTGGGAGAAGCTCTCCCGCTGACATAGCTACTGCTGCTCGGGAAGGTGGAATAATTATGCTGACAGGAGAGCCCTTATTTGGGGTCAAGGGTTCAGAAAATGCATTATAAAGACCAATAAAAACAGCACGGCTCTCCAGTGCCACTGGCTGCGGCTTGTCATTCTTCTATTGCCAGCAAATCATGCAACAAGCTGCTGTGTGCGTATTTCATGCTGGAATGCAGTTCTCAGTTTTAAAACATACAAGAGCAAATGCCTATTTTGAACTATGGTAAAAACCCAATATATTTATAAACATTTATTCATAGAGATTTATCTGACACCTGTGGCTTCTGCATCTGTGTTCCATATAAAATTTTGATGACACCCTGCTTTTGAACTCAATTAACCATTGTTAAAGCAAGCCTTTGGGGGGTACAGATGGCACAAACCCTATTCATCATCAGCTCAACAGGAAACTAAAATCTAGGAAACGATGATGGCAAATTATGTATGACGAGGGTCAGGTTCTGTACTATGCCTCTCAGAAGGTCAGTGCAGCTCTTAGGGACTGCTCTAATTTACCGTGGCTTTATCTGGCTGCCTATGAGCTGCTCTGCAGTCCAGAATTGCTGGAGCCCAGAATACTCTTACCAGTGATCAGTGCTGCTTTCTTCCTATTGCAGGTCGTGATTTGACAATTTAACAGCCCATCACCATTCCTCATTTTTAAAGACCCATCCTTAAAAGACACAAATGATCCTCATTTTCAAAGCCTCATCTTAAGGTTGCAAAAATGGGACAATGATCTTAATCAGCTCTTGTAGCTCTGACAAAAGCTACTAGAGAATGATACAAAGGGAGAGTTTAAGTCTCTTTTTCTGCCACGTACAGGTAATTCTTATTGGTAAGTTTCCTGTATTTTCCTCCTTCCCCTCCATGCACTGTGCCCAGATAAATGAACTCCAGTTCAAATTTTAAAAGGATTCAGAAGCATGTAGTTGGTCAGGACTGGTCACCTAGGGGCATTTTTTAGCATTTGCATTTGTGTGAACAACAATTAAGGTTGTACAAAGATCCAAACTGTTTTACTTTTCTAAAAAAGACAAAATGTAAATGATCAGTGATGTTTTTAAAATGCACTGAGAAGAAAACAACAACATTTTATACAAGGTTTAATTTTTAATAGATGTTGTGTGAGCATTATACAAAGTATGCAGCCAGAGCTGCCATTTTGTCCTTGGGTCTCTTTGGGTTGGGTCTCCCTCCAGGTCTCCTGCCCTTTCCTCTTCCTCGACCCTGCCTTTTCCCCTGTCCTCCACGGTGCATAGGGTGCCTCGTGGCTGCGTGCTTAAGCTCCACCAGGTCCTGGAACACAGGGTCACAGAAGACACAGCCTGAATGCTGTGTCTCGTCACCAGGGAGGGGAGACTTAGCTTTATTAAAATCCACATCCACAAGGGCCGCATCACATGACTCGCAGGTCTCTGGCGACACTCGCACCTTGTGGGCATTCTCAAAGAAATGCACGATCACATTGCATTTGTTGCAGGCCATCTTCCACTTGGGACCTGACGTGGGATCTAGCACCAGAACCCCATTCTCGCATTCCACACACTGCCCGATTCCAAGCATGCTAAGCGAGTGCTGGCATGTTGGGTGAGTACACTCGTTGCAGCCCATCCCTAGGGAAGAGAGTAAAACCACATCATCAGAAACTTTGTGTTCTATTTTTGCATTTTGCAGGAAATGTGATGTAGGATTTAAACAGAGCTAAATGTACTCTATATACCCTGACAGTCCTACGCACAATACAGTGGGTTAAGAATGGAGTCTCAGGCTTAACTCAGTCTTCTCAGCCCAGAAGTCTAACTGTGGAAACAAGGAGAATTCACTAGTTCTGGAGTAAGACACTCTTCCCCCCGCAGCTTAATAAAAAATAATCACCCAGTGATATAAAATTGGGTCCAAGACTTAAATAGGTAAGACCCCATTCCGATCAACCCATTAACATTCTGATGTTTGCTGTGGAACTACTCCATGGAAGTCAAGAGTGGAGCTTACAGTATCAGTGAATCATAGCTATGGCGGAGCTGAAGTAGGACATGCAAAGCTCTTGCTCTGCACTGCCGCCGTGATTGCTCTGAAGAGTTCTCAGTGTCAATGTACAATGAAGAGTAATGGAGAAATTTAGAATGAAAATACACTATGTCCCACTGAAAACAGATTTATGATGTCCACTTGTTGTCTCACATGGAGACTGTAAGCGGTTTGGAGCAGGGAACCACCTTTTATTGTGTGTGTGTTGTATTACCGTAGCACAATGGAGCCCTGATCCACAACCGAGGCCTCTAAGTGCTACCTTAATACGAACAAGAATTGTGATAATAAAAAACTGGCGTTTTAGCTAGAAGTCAGTCTCATCTCGGTACCCAGGCTAAATACACCTCCGACCCCTTCTTGTCTCTCGAGTGCACTCCTCTTTCAGGTATCAGGCTTTGAGCCACCACTTTGCCTGTGTTTAAAAAAAAAAAAAAAAAAAAAATCACACGATTCCCGCCCTCTCAGACCTGTCCCTGGGCTGCAGTCTCTTGTGTGCTAACCATGACCACCTCTGCAAGACTGACTCAGATTCAGTACCTGCAGATCCCTTTCCTCCAGGAGCTATAAATAATGGTATCTAGTGACCAGAGGGTCCTCTCAAAGAAAAGCATGGTTTATTTAGAACCAAAGCATTTCAAAGAAAAAGATCTTAAGATGCTGACCAAATCTAAACACGCCTGTCTTTCCCTTAAATTTACCATTCCTTTGAAGCCAGGGAAGGCCCCAGTTGTTTCAAACAATCCTCCAGAACTGTCAGTCTGTGTTCTCCAGGGACAGCTCCCTTCCTCTCCAGAGGATCTTTTATCTACAGCCATTTTGTTTCCTTCTTGCCTGCTTTTACAATAGTCTCCTATTAAGCTAGACCAATACATTCCTATGGGACCGCCCAGTAACCCAATATAACTACACAGTGATTATCTCACTGATCAGGTCACACACAGAATTCATAAAATTATTACACAG
The DNA here is from genome assembly GCF_965140285.1 of Lepidochelys kempii. Classification (NCBI taxonomy): domain Eukaryota; kingdom Metazoa; phylum Chordata; order Testudines; family Cheloniidae; genus Lepidochelys; species Lepidochelys kempii. The sequence goes on along the minus strand of NC_136394.1, from coordinate 15,496,450 downwards.
CAGCTCCACGTCTGCCACAATGAGATCAATTAAACTTAGCCTATTAGTTTGAAAGTTATCCTAATCGGAATGCTCAATAAGATGCATTGCATATATTGAGCGTTATGAAGGATACCCTGCATGTGCAGAGAGGCTGCTTTCTAATTTATTTTGATTTATAAAAGCAGCTGTGGTTGTCCATCCAATTCTCAGAGTACCCACTTTATAAGCTGAAAAATAATACATTCCTGCAAACGACAGTAAAGGAGTTTTCATATTAAAAAACATCCCACTCCACATTATGGGTGTTAGAAAAATGCTCTGTTTTTAATATAACTGGACAAATATGAGACTGTTAAATATGATATTTTTCAAATAAATTATTCATTTTGGGGAACTTTGACAAATATTTTGCCAACGCAGATGAACTTGGTGAAATTTTTCAAAGTAAAATGGTCAAAAACAACTTTTTTTTTTAACATTAGAGTTGAGCTAATAATGAACAAATTTTAAAAAGCTAGTGAATAAAAAGAATTTTAAAATTAGTTAATCCCCAAATTTCCCTGCCTTTAACTCAGCTTTACCAGCTCTAGCAAGTACCTTCTCTCAGCCTAAAGGAAATTCACAACAAGTTTCAAGATTAGTTCAGATGTTAAAATCAATCCCTGTAGACAGGGATTTATCAAGGAAATCCTGTTAGATTCTTAAATTCAGGAACAGCCAGAAACGTGACTGAAAAAAATAGTACCTTCCTACTCAACAGATCTGTTCCTGTGTATCTTTAAGTCATAGCCATTTACCTCACTGATGAACAATTTTGAAGAATTCCTTTTAGCACAGAAGAGCCAATAAAGTTGTGGAAGAACAAACTGGTTTCTACTATTCCTCATTAACTGAACTAAGATCCAATTGCAGAACCTTTGTTAGTGGTGATGAAGGGGCAGAGAGAAGGCCCCAGCTTGTTTTTAGGAACTTGGTTAGAAAAAGCACTTTTTCAGTTCTAAACTCTGCATATTTGATATGGAGCCTTTGGGAGGCAACAGTTCTAGACACTTACGATTTGGTTTTGAAGTTATTTAGCTGAACAGAATTTTAACGTTCATACCACTGACTGGGAATCTACTAAAAATGCCCCACAAAAGACCAAACAAATAATTGATTTTAGAATTGTTACAATGTGGTTGATCATTCCATATCTCAATGGAAACTCTACCTTTTTTCATGTCCCTGAAGGGTGGATGGTTGTAACAGTATGGACATAGTGGGTAGCTCTTTCCTCTGGATCCGGAAGACCACAGCACCAGCTCAAAGTCATCCAGGGGGCAACGCAGCTCTTTGTAGAGTTTGATGGTGCCATTCTGGGGAAGGCTGTATGTTTCATCACAGTGAGAACAGTGCAGACGGCTTGGCTTGGCCTGGAAATAGAATAAGAATCTCCAAATAAGCTACAAGAAAAGGAGTACTAGTGGCACCTTAGAGACTAACCAATTTATTTGAGCATAAGCTTTGGTGAGCTACAGCTCCGGGGACCGCTACTGGTCTCACACTGTCCACAGGCTGTGCCTTGATCAGAAGGACTTGGGCCCCCAAAGGGGCACCGGGGAGGGAGTCTTCTGTACGCCACATTTCCCACACCCCATTAAGTGAGCTGTAGCTCACGAAAGCTTATGCTCAAATAAATTGGTTAGTCTCTAAGGTGCCACTAGTACTCCTTTTCTTTTTGCGAATACAGACGAACACAGCTGCTACTCTGAAACCTGCAAATAAGCTACAGCTCTGATCCACTTTGTAAGGTTCAAAACCTCCAGTAACGCAACTGTTATTGCCACCTGGCCTGCTCCATGGGGAGAACCCCCTTTGGGCCTTTTGAGAAGCTCTATTACATTTTACAGGGAGCCATCTGAGACAAGATACAGATGAACCCAAATGTATTAAGGCAAAAAGATATTTTTAACCATTGATCTTCAGCAAGTAACTTTTGAAGTACAAACACAATCTCTAGGTTACCTTACCTGGATGTACTTCATAAAACGATGGCATTTGCCACAGCGAGAAAGAGGTTTGCCTGTGGCAGCTAATGGTGAAAAAGACACTTCCATCAATTCATCCATACCTGCAGAAAAGAAATTGCATAGGTTTTGGAACCCTACTGCTACCTTTTTCATAGTGAAAGTCACCCATCTCTCTGCACATAAAATCTGAGAAAGAGTCTGCTGGGCCAGAAGCAGACAAAATATTTAGTGATAAACATGTTATATCTGTGCACTCTGTTTGCAAAACAAATATATGTACTATAAAAGCTTTCTAAAAGAGCTGTAATAAGCATGCATAAGACACAATATATTTTAGCCAGTTTTAGTGTTTTGCTTCTTAATACCTACCACCATGCAAGCAGGTTACAGATTTCAAGTGCGACTTTGTGTATGCTGTTGTGATGGGGTGCATTCAGTCTTAGCAGCTCCCAGCTGGGGGCCCCGCTGTCCAACTATACCCCACCCCAAGAAGCAAGTTTGTCTACAGAGGCTTCTCCAAAGAGGCTATTTTGGAAACCACAGAGACCTTGGAGGCTTGAAGGGCTAGTAACAGCCAATCAGGACCCTGCTGGCCCAGATAAAAAGGAGCTTGTCTGACCTTAGCAGTTCAGTTTCTGGCTAGGAATAGGACCAGAGGGGCAAGGCAGGTTACTCCTCTCCAGCCAAATGAATGTAAGGAATAGCCACAGTTTGTTTTCTGGGTGCATTTTGCAAAGCTGGGTTTGCAGGGAGAAAGGGGACTTAGAACCTTAACCCTGAGATAAATGGTGAAGCTAAAGGGCCCAGGAAAGAAGCAGCAAATAACAGAATTGAGAAGTACATGGCTGTTGTTTATAGGGTTCTTGGGTTGGAACTCAGAGCAGTGGGTGGTCCTGGGTTCCCAACCAGCCACAGGTAAAGTGGCATAAATCCCAAGAAATGTCTGGAACTTGTTTGGGAGCCTGAATAAAGGGCTGAATTTAAAGGGCCCAGAGCTGGGGCTGAAGACCTTAGGCAAGGGCAGACAGACTGTTTGTTTATTGGACTCTAATACCCTGGAAGGGGTTCATTTGGACTTGGTGACACTATACCCTGACACTCAGAGGCACTCCAGAATGAGTGCCCTGTTAACAGATGTTCATTCAAGTTCTCTGTGTACCTAGTCCCTTGAAAGGTCTCCTGAAGAATTATGGATTCTCTCAACTCCTTACCAACAATTAGCCAGATTTTGGAGAACTTCAGGTGTGAAGGAGCCTTACCTGCAATAGAATCAACAAAGTAGTGAAACTTCCTTTTGAAGATATCAAGGGTGTGCTCCAGAACCTGCTGATAGTTTGCTTTCCCTTGAGCTATCAAGTTGAGTTGCTTCTCTACTGCACTGCGGATTGTAGGAAGCACCAGCTCGGCATCTAACAAAGTCAGAAAGACAATGGGGAAGCAGCTATTAAACAAGAAAGGAGATTGGCAGACAACAGGGTGGGAGCGGGGGCAGTGAAACTGTCCATCCACAAAGAGCTCTCAAATGAGCAAAGAAAGCAAACTGAAAAAAGGACAAATTTTTAGTGATAATGCTAGGGGTTTGCAGTAGCTTTTTAAGGTCTGCTACCTGATTTCTTCTCTATAAATCCTCCTGTCCCTAGAGATGCAGTCACTGTGCTTTTCCCTCTTCCCCAGGGGGGTGAAAAAGAGGCTGTCTCCAGACATCACTGCAGCTCAACATGTGATGGGGTGGGGGGGGGGACACAAACTGTGCACAGCCTAAATCCTATACTTCTGCAACAAGAATGAGCTCTACAGTCCGGGGTAGTGAATGATCCTTAAAATCCTGCGGTGTCCAGAGTTGGCCAGGAACATAGTTAAATGAGAAGAAAATGACAGAAAATAAAACAGCAGCAACTGACCTATTTTGTAGTAACCATGAACCAGAACAATGCCAAGGTTTGTAGGTTTTAATCTGCGACCACTCTCCACTGTGACATAGTTCCGCTGGCAGATATTGTTAATGTGAACTGGGATACTTGCATCAGTTCCTGTCACACACAAACACAACATCCTTCTTGAACACAAATTACAACTTTACATGCAATATTCTATTCTCTCTTCCCCTTTCCTGGTTTGTAAGTCAGACACTAACTCTCTCTCATGCCTTAGGCAAAGGCTAACATCCAGTTCTCCCCACTTTTCCACATCATTCTCCATTTCTCAGCTACTTTTTCCCTTTTTGCTTAAAAATTCATATGTTCTTTTCAAATCTACAGGAAAGACTTTTCAGTTACAAGAAATCTGCAACACGTACTTTGTTTTTAACTCTTCTGCTGCTTCCAGGGAGACTGCTATTATGGCAACAGCTGTCTCATTCTATGTTGTCAGCATATATATACATATACATATACACACATATATATACATATACATACACACACACACACACACACACATACATACACACACACACACAATGAATGAAACTCCACTAGAATAAGGAGGATAACTAGACCTTTTCAGCAGTGTGCAGTTCACTGTACTTAGGAAACAGTTTAGATAAAAAAATAAATATTATAATGCTGAAATGTACATGCTACATTAAGATACCAGAGCCAACATGTACAAAGCATGCTGTAAAGGCAGGAAGTCAGTCCCTGGATGGAGCGAGCACATACAATCTCTGGTTAATTGAGGAGTAACACTGATGGGGTTATGCAAGGAATATTGTTTGGTGCTCTTTGGACATAAGAGTAGTAGACATGAAATGAGAGGAGGATAGGAGAGAAGGAGGGAGAAATGTGCGGACAAATTCTTGAAGGCCACCTAAAAGATGCCAAGGACTTTGTGATTTGAGAGGAAACATAAGCCATCATTGAACATATTTACAGGAACACTAATAGGCCATTTCTGACAGAGAAACTTCAGAAGAGCAACTCCTTGCCCTCTGGGAGGAGTATTACAACATCATGTAAAGGAGACACGTTCCTACCAATGCCATGTTTCTCCATCAGAGTGATGAGTTCTGCTTCAGTCAGGTAATCAGGAGGATTGGTTTGTTTCTCCAGCAGTTTTACTTCACTGACTGGGAAAACATCTCCCTTCTCACAGTTGGGGAGGCTCTCCTCCAACGGGATGCTTTGCCAGGGCATAATCTCAGTGAACCCTGTAAATAAAAATAAATGGAAACTGGACCGTTCCACAACTTCCTAATTCTTTCTAATTCTAACTGGAGCTGTACTACACAAGTCAAGGCTGAGAAGCTGACCTAATGGCAGTTTGCACTGCCACACAGAAGATCATGGATACCAGACTAAGACGAGGCCGGAAGCATTAAGGAAATAACACAATGAACCTCTAGAAGGAGTTGCTTCCACCACCCAACATCAAACCCTCTGTGCTGATTCTGGAATGCTGTTGGCAGGCCCCAAAAGTTAGCCCTCCTTGGCTAGAAATAGAATGGCATGAGATCGAACTTCAAAGGAGCAAGAAGGGTTTTTTAAAATACCAAGTGTGATTAGGCAAAATTAGCACAAAGCCTTAAATTATTTCCTTTTAGTACCAACAATAAGTTTGCCTTAGCAAATATAAATAAAAGACTGAAGAGCATACAATCTGAAACAGATCAAGTCTCCTCCTGCATGCAGGGGCAGCGCTTTTTAGCATGTTGTGGGCACAACTGGAACAGAAATCCTAAAATGGGTCACACTGGGAAATCCAAGTGTGAGGATGAGAGCAAGAGTTGGTGGTGGTTGTTTTTTTTAATATTGCAAAAAAATGCTTTAAATTCCCCCACTCTCAAAGCCCTTGCTTTTATTTTAATTTCTCTTCAAATTTTTATTTGGGGGTAGAGGGAGAAGAAAGTCATAACTAACCAAACAGTTTTTCCCATGTTTTCCTTACCTGGTGAAATAACCATCTTTCCTACACAGGTAAAATGTTCAGGGCCAATAATAAAAGAAATGGTGGTTTGGAGATATTTGCAATCAGCGCAGACAGTGGCAATGAAATGTCTAGTGATATATTCATACAATCGCCATCCATCACCACCTGAAGACATACAACACCTTGTTACTCACATAAAACCAACTTATGTTGAACTATAGAATACTTGTTTAAAAAAAAGTTTGCTATAAAAACTTTACAGGAAAAACTGGCACTTAAAGTAAAACAAAATCTAAAAGTTCACCTATTTTCTCTTTTAAATCCACTCTGTCGAGCTTTGGTATTACAACGTACATGGATTGCCTACTGATCTTAAAGGTACTGTAATATACAGGCACACGAATGGTCTTTTATCTTTAGTTCTGAACTTGCTTGCCATTATGAGTTTAAGTCAATTTTCAACATTAATATAATGTATTTTTCTGTAAATTAATCTACTGTTCCTCATACTTCTATTTCAGCTTTTCAGGAGTTCCGGTGCAGTCACTAACTTTACTTTTTTTTTTGTTTATATACCAGAAAAGGGTCAGTGACTCAGTTTTTTCTGAAAATACCAGCTGGGGTTTCCAAACCAGCTCCAAGACCTCAGGTACCCAACCTTCTTGCAAACGGCTGTTTTTTTATAGTAAGAGTTGTGTGTACCTAGTTCTGCTTCTGTTGCAGCTCTCATTGGAGTAATTGGAGGATGGTCTCCTGCATCATGGCCTTTCCTTGGACGATTAACACCTTCTGACAGCAATGCCTTTACCTACACAAAATGAAAAGGAGAAAGCAGAAACAAGTTGATAACACATCCAGTCTCTACAGACTAATGTGCTTTTCAGATCAAATCCATAAGATCACAAACCACAGAAAATACAGTTACAAATTTGTATACTGACTACTGAGGTCTACAGACCATTAAGAGATGCTTGTGCTATTTGAGAGCATGGATTTCTTGATACTGTTTTCCCTAGACCACTGGCCAAGAAAGAACTTGTAAAGCATTTCAAATTTTGCTTCATACACTTACTGTTTCTGCCCAGTAAGGGTTATTAGTCTGCTGTCTCAAAGGTTCTTTCAAGTCAAAGTTTTCTGGATAGTGGGTTGTTTCTGTTCGAGGGTAGCTAATATAACCCTGAGTATAAAGTCGTTCTGCTATTTGCATAGTATGTTGTGGACCCATTCCTAGAAGAAAAAAAATAATCAGAGCTATGCAGAAGATTAATCTCTGCCACAGCAAACATTTCCCCATGACAGGTCTTAAATGCACTACTATGATGTGTGTATTTTCTACAAAAGCATTTCATGACCAGAATCTGCTACTTTACCCTACACTTCACTGCTGACAAATTCTCTAAAATTATAACACAATGATCTTATATTACATTGTAGCTAGTAATCACTTGCCTGCATTGCTAACAATGTGTTCTAAATGTGCTTCCTTTATTTCATGAGACAAGTCAGAACCCAACACGTTTTCTCTTGAGAACAGTTTTAAAACTGAAACGTTTATATCTCCACATTATCTACATACCCAAAGCAGCGCTGGCAACTCGTAACATTTCTACTGTGTTCAGCGCCAGTGGTCTCTGCTTTGCTTTCTCCTTCTTACTCACAGATTCTACCTTAAAAAACAGAACAGCATTTCCCCAGTAAGTTCTGATCATGTTTATTTCATGATACTAGCATGAGTTTCATAGTTCGTCTAAGAGCACTACACAGGCTTGTAGTATCTATTTTGTTTTATGCTCTGTGTCCCCCAAGTCCCAAAATATTTCTTATTTCAAGGAACTTTGATTGGTGGAAGTTTTAGTAAAGGTTGAAAACCTGGCCCTAAGGTGTCTTTGTGCTAGAGGCCAGTTTAGCCCCAAGGTTAGGGGATGGAGAGAGGTATCTTACTGACATCTTTACCACCCACTCCCTCAGCTGCATGTCACTTCAATCAGCTGATGATTCAGTCCTTAATCCAAGTATAGTATCAGTTCTAACTATAACCCACATTTTTAAAGGCTTCATCTACATTCTTGGAACACCTTGCTGGGTTTAAGCACATCAATCCAAATAGACCGTCAAACTAGTACTGTATAGAATGGAATTGGCAGTTAATTGGCTATACAGACCGTACCATACTATGTATGTATGACTTCTGGTTTTAGGTTTTACCAATAAAAACCCACTATACTAAAAAAACAAAAAAAAAACCCAACCAAAAACCTCCAGGTATTTTTCCGAAAAATACCAGAAATTATTACTTGTATCTAAGGGCTTGTCTACGCAGTAATGTGAACTACTGAGGTGTGATTTCTTAAATGCATTGATTGGTTCGTGTAGGCTCTGCTGGTGCACATGAAAGGTTCCCGGGTGCTTTAACGTAGTGCCGTTTGAAACGGTACTCTGTTAAAGCATACTAGGAAAGATTTACAAAGAGACTACTCTTTACAGTATATACAAACAGAAAGCCTGGAAAACCCCTATTTTTGGACAACTATGTAAAATTTAAAAATTGCTAAAAACAAACCCCCCAAAACAGAAGCCCTAACCTTACACACGACCAAGTGTTTCACTACAGGAATTTTGTCATATAAGTAATTCAATTCTGATTTATAAAGCAGCTCTTGGGAAATAAGTCTATTCAGCAAGGACAAAGCAGTACTTCTCAGGTTTAGTAATACAGACTTCTTCTCTAAGGGAAGCCGCCTTCCACCATGAGTGATGCCAACTCCCAAAGTCAACATTATTATTTGTATTATCGAGCGCCTAGGTGTCCCGTCCATGGATGAGGACCCCACTGTGCTAGGTGCCATTGGAAAGGGCCTTCCACAAAGAAGGCTACATGCCTGTAACATTAAAATGACGTGACCCACAATCATAACTCTTCTACCTTTCATTCTGCATGCACACTAAATGGAGCTAAAACCAAGACAAAAACGACATTTTATTGAATACCTTTTCTATTTCAGAATTAAAAGTACTATATAGCTATCTATATATATAAAACTTAGTACTTAAGCCATATGATATATGGCTTTACTTGTACTTACTACTGTTCTTACCTTTGCTTCTCTTGCCATCTTGGTTATGTTTAGGAACATTTGAGCAATCTCCCGATCGAACACCCTAACTCTATCCCACTCCAAAGTGAGAGAGCTTTCTTTTTCATGGTTCACCTACAGGGAAAAAAAAATAAAAATCTAAATGTTTTGTATTTAAGTACAGCTGACACACTCAAGCATTAACAACTTCTAGGCACAGTCTAAAGCCTCCTTTTGCATGGACTTCTGAGAAAAATGTGGATTCTTAGGTCCAGGGTTGTAGATGGCCTAGCTGGAGTTTCAAGGTCTGGTTAATAAGTTTCATCGTTCTTGCAGAGCAGCCAAATAACTGAAATATTGAACAACAGATTTAAAGTTCCTTAGTGATTGTGGGTGTTTTAAATTACATGGGATAGGCAGCAGATAAATCAAAATAGTTTGTTAATATAGATAACTATTCCATTTGTAATTATCTTAGACAGAGATGACTAATACAATTCAGGTTTAAAATCCTGATCATAAAAATAAGTATCAACCTGCACCATCCGGGTAAGGATGCTAATAAACTTAGGCTCTCGGAGAACAGAAATCAACATTTGATGTTGACATTCAGGAGAAGCATATCATGCAGGACTGGAAACAAGGAAACAAGAACTGACACATTAGCTTTCATCTTTTCATTTAAGATATAGCAGTCTATTAGCTTTTTATAATCCTGCTACTACTTTTTAAAGAAGTCAATGTACACACAAACACAACTTTTTGGTTAGTTCTCAGAGCTTCAGCACCAGCAAGGCTAGTGAAACTGGTGTGCGCTACCAAAGTATTCAGAGGACTCACCTGGCAATTAGTATACCATGTGTTACACTTGCTTCAAAGCTCCCAGGCTCAGCACTGTGTGTTTGGCAGGCTAATTAAATCACGTATTGACTACAACTAGAAAACCAGTGCAGGGGAATTGGTCCTGCTTCGAGCAGGGGGTTGGACTAGATGACCTTCTGGGGTCCCTTCCAACCCTGATATTCTATGATTCTATGATAGGGGCTTACTTACCTGAAGCAACCCATTTTGAGTAATCATTCTGGCTGAATCTAAGTTTAGACTGCTAGGATTCAAGAAGGCTGATAAACTGTGCATATAATCACTTTAAATTAAAGCTGACATCTTTGAATCTGTGCCATGAAGAGTGATCACATGCATATAAAATTAATAAAAATCCATCAGTTCTTTACACTGTAAATTATAGGCAATCTGAATTCTAGAGAGCTGTCACAAATATATAAGTTAATACACAGAGACAAAAATAAAAATGAATTTTACTGATAAAATGTGCACTAACAAAACAGACAACTATGAATGGCATAAAAAGTTACCTTGGCTTGCAGCACCCAATAAGTTTCAGGTTTGAAAGACTGGATTTTATCATGTCTTTCTACACAGAATCCAAGTGTCGGGGTCTGACATGGCCCAAAGGAGATGAGTGAGCTGTCTAAATTGCCATATTTCCCCTGAAAATATTTAGTTTGAAACCTAAGGAAAAAATATTGACAAAATTGTTTAAAATTTTTTGTATGTTAATAAATTCTATTCCCTTCAAAGGGTAAATTTTCATAAACTTACATGGATACATATCAATGTAACGACACACAGAGCTTAGAATATTTTTTCAAGAATGACCAAAATCTTTAATAGTCAATGTAATAAATAAATAAATAAATAAATAATCCTTCCACATAGGATCCTGCTACCTCTTGAAGAGACTGGGAAGGGAGACTGAGATAGAAGTCAGGGTATACAACATTTTTAGAGCCTGGTTCAGGAAGACTCCTTAGCTAGAGAACATATATATCAGAACTGCAATGGACAATCAGTGGCTCTCTTTCATAAGAACGGAAAGAACAAATTTCACAAAAAAGTTAAAATTAAAAATAAAATTAGGGTTACGGTTTTAATTAAAAAAAATTATATGTATAAACTAGGTAAACAACGATCAGCACAAGAACAATCCTCTGTTACCTTGTAAATGCGCAGCCAATTCTCAGATCCAGCTCCTGGCGGGCATCCACTGACAAAGCCTCATTTCGATTGGGTTCTCCCAGGGAGTTCATAGCATTGCAGATGTCTGTGTCGGTAATGGAACTGAACTTTGCTCTGTAAACTGTCTTTTCAGTGCCACGAGGTTTATTCATAACAGGAAGAACAGCATCAAGAACCTAATGGAAATAGAAGCATGTGTTAACAATCATAGGAGGCAAGAGTTTTCGTGTCTGTGCATCTCTCTAACAAAGATTACACAGAATAATAGCCAATATCTTACCACTTTCTTCCCACCAATGAGATTTCATGCTTTTCCATTAACACGCTGGCAAGAGCAGTATTGCTCATATATACACATTAGAAACACGTTAAGGAATAAGCACATCATAAGCACTTATTTACTAGACACCGGCAGCTAGTGAAAGTGAAGAACTATTTCTAGACAAGTGCAAAAAAGAAGTACCCATGGGATTTTGTTTGGCAGAGTTCACAGTATCACCCTGCAAAAGTTTGCCAGCTTCAATCTGAACCAACCTTTTAAGGCCTCAAAGACAATTCAGTCATTATGACAGGGCTAAATAAAGCTGCAGATGAACACAATTTTAATAAAACAAAACATAGCAAAATCCACTAATGTAGTGTTAATCGCAGCTGCAGGATAGGTACAGAAGTAAGGCTGTACAAAGTGACACATTATATCCTTTTGTGGAAAAATTGTTAATTTTAATTCTATACCTATTGTGTACCAAATCCAACTCTCTTGTGCACTTTAAGGTGGCCTCTACAAGCTAAAATTTCTACCTTCCCAATTAACAGAGCACTGTGGTGGCCAAGTTTTTACAAAGACAATAAAACAACTATTCCAGCTGTGAGATGTAGAAGGACCTTCACCACAGATAAACAAAAGTTACAAGACTGATTTATGATTTTCAACTAGTGCCCTAGATGTTGAAAATCCATGAGTTATTCACCAAGTTATTCCATGCCTTAAAAATCTACTAGCTTAATTTGTGTAGCCTTTAGTACATATCCACAAACTAGTAAAATGCCTGGTAACACAATGTATAGTAAAACCTACATATGTTATGGTTTTATAATAAAATAGTAATGAAAATCTTACCTCAAAACAGATGTTTTCCCCCTCCTTATCACAATCCAACCATAAAACAATGTAGTCACAGCCTCTTCCTTCCACCTATAAAAGAAATTAAAGCTTTCCAACAATTGAAAAGCAACTTCCTTCTGCTCATAACTCTTTCAATGTTAATATATTTATCTTCTGCACTTGTGAATTCAAATACCAAACTAGTGTTGAAACAGGGACGTTATTTGGGGGAAGGGCTGCAATAGAGGGGAAGGAGTATAGTGGCTAAAGCATGGAACTGGGAGCCAAGAAACCTGGGACCATATTCTCCACCTTCCTTCCTCCCTCCCCTTTTTCAAAAAATCCACCTGAAAAAACCCAACTTGTTCTGTGAATCAATATAGTTATAATGAACACACACTGGTGTATGATTGTACCGTACCTTTAAACTAGAAAAATCTCAGAGCAAAGAACTATTTATTTGGGATCTCTCAATGACTCTACGCCTCAACAGCTTCATTGCAGCTGGATTCTATTCCTGGCTCTGCCACAGATAGCATGTATAACCTTGGGCTAGTCCTTTAATCTTCCTGTTTCCACATCTTTAAAACTGGGATACTACTATCTTATCTCACAAGGAAGTCATAACGCTTAATTCATCATTTGAAAATACACTCAATCCTCAGAAGGACAGAAATGCAAATTGTTTTTATAGGATTTCCAAAAAGTATTATTTTGTAAAAGGAACCACCCCCCCCCCCCCCACACTGCACATTCAGCAATACAGCTACCTTCTGGAGACTGCATCGGTGAGGAGTGATAAATAAAGGACATAACTAGTTTTAATAAACAGCTCACTTTCCAGGGCTTATGTGCGCTACAAATAAAGTGAATTGTGAAATGAATGAATTGTGTGCCTGTTGTAAAAAGTGACACATTAAGGGTCAAATTCCAATGGCAATGGCAAAACTGAATTCAGTGGGGCAAGGATTTAGCACTAACCAAACAGCCACTTAACAATAAAAGAGAAGGCCTGGTGGATTAACAAAGAGCTGCCTCCTGTAGTGAGGAAAACTGAGCCCTGGTCTACACTATGAGTATAAGTTAGATTTAGCAGTGTTAGATAGGTTTAGCCCTGCACCGGTCCACACTACGAAGCCATTTTTTCTTTAAGGGCTCTTAAAACGGGTTTCTGTACTCCTCCCCAACGAGTGGATTAGCGCTGAAATCGACCTCACTGGGTTGAATTTGGGGTAGTGTGGACGCAATTCGATGGTATTGGCCTCCAGGAGCTATCCCAGAGTTCTTTATTGTGACCGCTCTGGACAGCACTCTCAACTCAGATGCACTGGCCAGGTAGACAGGAAAAGCTCCACAAACTTTTGAATTTCACTTCCTATTTGGCCAGCATGGTGAGCTGATCAGCACAGGTGACCATGCAGTCCCAGAATCACAAAAGAGCTCCAGTGTGGACCGAATGGGAGGTACTGGATCCGATCGCTGTATGGGGAGATGAATCCACGCTATCAGAACTCCGTTCCAAAAGACAAAATGCCAAAATATTTGAAAAAAAATCTCCAAGGGCATGAAGGACAGAGGCTATAACAGGGACCTGCAGCAGTGCCGTGTGAAACTTAAGGAGCTCAGGCAAGCCTACTAAAGAACCAGGGAGGCAAATGGCTGCCCTAAGTCAGAGCCCCAGACATGTCACTTCTATAATGAGCTGCATGCCATTCTAGGGGGTGCCCCTAGAACTACCCAAGCCCTGTGCGTGGACTCCGTCAATGGACTCTCACGCAACAGGGATGCGGATATCGGGGAAGAGGAAGAGGAGGAGGTTGAAGAACAGCAAGCAAGTGGAGAAACCGTTTTCCCCGACAGCCAGGAACTGTTTCTCACCCTGGATCTAAGTACCCTCCCAACCCACTGAAGGCGGGCTCCTGGACCTAGAAGGTGGAGAAGGGACCTCTGGTGAGTGTACCTTTGTAAATATAATACACGGTTTAAAAGCAAGCGTGTTTAATGATTAATTTGCCCTGAAGACTTGGGATGCATTCGCGGCCAGTACAGCTACTGGAAAAGTCTGTTAACGTGTGTGGGGATGGAGCGGAAATCCTCCAGAGACATCTCAATGAAGCTCTCCTAGATGTACTCCCAAAACCTTTGCAAAAGGTTTCTGGGGAGGGCAGCCTTAATCCATCCTCCATGGTAGGACATTTTACCACGGCAGGCCAGCAGCATGTAGTCTGGAATCATTGCGTAACAAAGCATGGCAATGTATGGTCCCGGTGTTTGCTGGCATTCAAGCAACATCCATTCTTTATCTCTCTGTGTTATGCTCAGGAGAGTGATATCATTCACGGTCACCTGGCTGAAATAGGGGAATTTTATTAAGGGGACCTTCAGAGGTGGCCGTTCCTGCTGGGCTGTTTGCCTGTGGCTGAACAGAAATCATCCCCGTTGCTACCCACGTGGTGGGGGGAGGGGTGAAGCCATCATCCCAGAGAATTGTGTATGTGGGTGGGTGGGTGGGGTGTTAGTTCGGTTTGTGCTGCACGTTAACCCGAAAAACCGCAGCCCCTCCTTTTCAATGGCCAACCCATTTTAAAGGGCCAATCCAATGGGTGCTTGGTATGTGAAATGAGTGTGCTGCTGTTTGAAACCATTCCCACACGTTAGGAAGGTTAAAGAAGCCAAAAGACTGGCTTACTATGTCTGTCTGCAAGCTGAATTCTGTTGCCTGCCGGCCCTGTGTGTGTGTGACCTCTCACACCAAACCAGCAGGCCCTCGATATAAGAGGCAAAATGCGACCTTGTAAAGAAACCACACGTGCTATGTAATGTTAACAGTTTGGTTCACCATGAAAGAGTCTACCCATTGTTCTCTAAAGTGTCTCTTTTTAAAAGACTAATCTCCCTTTTTCCCCCTCCCACAGCTGCAAATGTTTCAATACTCCCCCTATCATCTCTGTCCCAGAGGCTATCAAAGATTAAAAGCCGAAAAAAAATGCACTCATGATTAAACGTTCTCTGAGCTCATGCAGGCCTCCCACGCTGGAAGAGCCCAGCACAATGCGTTGAGGGAGACGTCAGAGTCCACGAAAGCACAAAATGAATGCAAGGACAAGAGGGACGAGCGAGAGGAGAGGAGGGATGAGTGAGAGAAGGAGGTGGCAGGATGCAATGTTGAGGCTACTGGACGATCAAACTGATATTCTCCGGCATATGGTTGAGGTGCAGGAAAGGCAGCAGGAGCACAGACCGCCGCTGCAGCCCCTGTGTAACCAACTACCCTCCTCCCCAAGTTCCATAGCCTCCTCGCCCAGATGCCCAAGAATGCAGTGGGGGGGCCTCCAGCCACCCAACCACTCCACCCCACAGGACTGCCCAAGCAACAGAAAGCTGACATTCAATAAGTTTTGAAGTGCAGTGTGGCCTTGTCCTTCCGTCCTCCCCCACCCCATCCGGTGCTTCCCTCCTCCCCCTCCCCCACCCCCCCAGGCTACCTTGGCAGTTATCCTCCCTTTGTTTGACGAATTAATAAAGAATGCATGAATTTGAAACAACAATGACTTTATTGCCTCTGCAAGCAGTGATCAAATGGGGGGAAGAGGGGGTGCTTAGTTTACAGGAAAGTATCTCACAGATATTGTGGAGCGCGCAGCAAGCAGTAATAACAATGGGAATATTGGTTTCACTGAGGTCTAACCAAGTCAGTAAACTGCGCCAGCACGCGTTTAAACATCCAAATGCACATTCTACCACCATTCTGCACTTGCTCAGCCTATAGTTGAACAGCTCCTGACGACTGTCCAGGGTGCCTGTGTACGGCTTCCTGAGCCATGGCATTAAGGGGTAGGCAGGGTCCCCAAGGATAACTATAGGCATTTCAACATCCCCAACGGTTATTTTCTGGTCTGGAAAGTAAGTCCCTTGCAGCAGCCATTCCCACAGATCAGAGTTCCAAAGATACAAGCGTCATGTACCTTTCTTGGCCATCCTATGTTGATGTTGGTGTAACGTCCCTCGTGATCCACCAGTGCTTGCAGCACCATTGAAAAGTACCCCTTTCGGTTTATGTACTGGCTGCCTTGGTGGTCCGGTCCCAAGATAGGGATATGCGTTCCGTCTTTTGCCCCACCACAGTTAGGGAATCCCATTGCAGCAAAGCCTTCTACTATGACCTGCACATTTCCCAGAGTCACTACCCTTGATAGCAGTAGCTTAGTGATCGTGTTGGTTACTCGCATCACAGCAGCCCCCACAGTAGAGTTGCCCACTCCAAATTGATTCCTGACTGACTGGTAGCTGTCTGGCGTTGCAAGCTTCCAGAGGGCTATCGCCACTTGCTTGTGAACTGTGAGGGCTGCTCTCATCTTGGTATTCTTGCGCTTCAGGGCAGGGGAAAGCAAGTCACAAAGTTCCATGAAAGTTCCTTTATGCATACAAAAGTTTCGCAGCCATTGGGAATTGTCCCAGACCTGCAACACTACCTCCCACCACTCTGTGCTTGTTTCCCGGGCCCAGAATCGGCGTTCCATGGCATGAGCCTGCCCCATTGCACCAGGATGGCCAAACTGCCGGGACCTGTACTTTGAGAGGTGTCCATGTCCTCATCACTCTCCTCACCATGCTATAGTCGCCTCCTCGCCTGCTTTTGCGAGTTCTGGTTCTGCATATACTGCATGATAATGCACGTGGTGTTTAGAGCTGTCACAAGTGCTGCAGTGATCTGAGCAGGCTCCACGCTTGCTGTGGTATGGCGTGAGCAGGAGAGCAGAGTGGCAGTGGAAGCGGCAGGTGGATGACGATGCTGACAGCAATATGACACCCGCACGGAAAAGGGCGTGAAACGATTGTCGCCCGTTGCTTTCACGGAGGGAGGGAAGGGTAGGCTGGCAGCAGTCGGTGCTGCTGGCTGGGAGAGCTATCCCTCTGCCAATATTCCAGGCAGGACTGAATCTCCATTAGACAAAACTTGAAGAGAATGACCTGAGTCACTCCCATTTATGTGCAGGCGCCCCCTACAGACCTCACTGAGGTCCGCCAGGAGCACCCACGTCTGCCCAGGCGCCCTGACCAACCTGACCAAGGCTGTCCAGAGCACCCAGGAGACAATGAGGACGGCTACCAGTCGTACTGCACTGTCTGCTGCCACAAAGCAATGAGCTGCTGCTGTGTAGCAATGCAATCCCATGTCTGCCAGCACCCACGAGACGTACGGCGACGGTGAGCTGGGCAGGCTCCATGCTTGTCGTGGTATGGCATCTGCATGGGTAACCCATGAAAAAAGGCGCGAAACGATTGTCTGCCATTGCTTTCATGGAGGGAGGGAGGAAATGGGGGCCTGACGACATATACCCAGAACCACCAGCGACAATGTTTTTTGCCCGATCAGGCATTGGGATCTCAACCCAGAATTCCAATGGGCGGCGGAGACTGCGGGAACTGTGGGATAACTATCCACAGTGCAACGCTCCGGAAGTGGACGCTAGCCTCGGTACTGTGGACGTACTCCGCCGACTTAATGATCTTAATGGTTTTAAGTGGGGACACACACAACCGACTGTATAAAATCATTTTCTAAAAATTCGACTTCTATGAATTCGACCTGATTTTGTAGTGTAGACATACCCTGGCTATGGCTACGCTACAGCTTATGTCAGTATAAGTTATGTTGCTTAAGGGCATGAATAAGCCACCCCCCTTAGCGACCTAAGTTACACCAATCTAAGCACCAGTGTGGACAGTGCTGTCAGTGGCAGAGCTTCTTCTGCCAACAAAGCTACTGCTACTTGCAGTGGCTGGAATAGTTAAGTCCACTGGAGAGCTTTCTCCCATTGGCTTAGAACAGGGATCTCAAACTCAAATCACCATGCGGACTAATACATTGGCCCGAGTGCCGCATCACTGACACCTTTTCATACAAAGTTACAAAAGCCCCCTCCTCTGCCTCAGGCCCTGCCCCTACTCCACCCCTTCCATGAGGCCCCACCTCTGCCCCACCTCTTCCCCGTCCCCATTTCAACCTCTGCCCCAACTCTGCCCCTATTCCAACCCCTTCCCCAAATCCCCAGCCCCACCTCTTCTCCACCTCCTCCCTGAGCACGCCATGTCCCCGCTCCTCCCCCCTGGAAAGTCCTAAGCACCGCCAAACAGCTGTTTGGCGGCGGGAAGCGCTGGGAGGTAGGCGGAGGAGTGGGGACGTGGCGTGCTTGGGCGGGGCGGTGAGGAGCAGAGGGGGAGTCGGTGCCTACGACAGGCTGCAGGAAATAGCTCCGCGTGTTTGAGACCCCTGGCTTACAGCATCTGCCCGAGCAGCGCTACAGCGATGTATCTGAATCAGCTGTGCTGTTGTAAGCCCTACAGTGTAGCCATAGCCCCAGAGCTGGGAGCACACTCCTCTACCTCTTCCCAGATGGTATTCGAGCACAGTGAAAGGCACGACTCCCAAGATATGGGTGATAAACCAGCAGAAAAAAGTCCAAGTGTCAGGTAGTGAAGAACTCGAGAAGACATTTGGGGGTACTCAGAATCAGAAGGGATTGTTGAGGTCACCCTGCACAAAGTAATTAGGCTGTGGGAAGCCAGGGTGGGATTATGCTTGTAGGCTGGCTACTGGTGTCAGAGTGCTGAACCATAACAGCATAGCATTAAGACATCCAAATTTACAACGCAGGGGGTGAAAGAGACCATTATTGGTCTGGGTGATCTCCCAAGTGTTACAGATGGCTACAACTCAAGTAGTAACATATTTCAGACTTTGAGAAACCACCTGCTTTTCTGGGGACAGAGTTGGAGAACATGTTACAGTGTTGTAAAGGACATGGTACCCTTCTAAAATCCAAAAGGAGAAGGAAATGGTTGGGGGTAGACAGATTCAGTTCCCACTATTAAAATGAAGCATTGTAGAACCTCACTAGTTCACACTAATGGCCAGGAGACAAAGATATGGAATTTTGTTAATTAACTGGCAGCGAACAGCAGAAAAAACAAGGGTAATGCATCACAAAATGCTGTTTTAATTTTTTATTCTTCGCATTAGTAAATCTTCTGTAGAAGATTTGGAAAAAAAATTTAGTAATACGAGATCTCATATAAGCTCTCTGCTATTAAATCTTTGCTGACACGGAGGACAAACTGTGACTTTAGCAATAACTCTAGGGTGTAAGGATTAGCACGTTTCTATTTCAATCGGTTTAATAAATAAAGGGAGAAAACAAAAATATTAAAGAAAAAAGAGCACCCTGAGTCAAAACATTTACAGTTCAAGCCTCAACCCCCCGAACTTTAAGATAATTAGCGGTGGGAAAAACATCTTTCATTGCCAAAGGATGAAAACTATGCAAATGGCCCTCTAGAAACGAGGATGAGGAGGAACATGAAAGATGGGACTGGTAGTCTCTGGAATAAAAGTGTATGGGAATTAGCAGCAGTGGCCTTGGATTCATAGATTACAGAGCAAGAAGGGACCACTGCGGCCATCTAGTCCAGAGGTTTTCAAACTTTTTTTCTAGCTGAAGAGAATTGTTGATACCTAAGACCCAATGGAGTTGGGGCAGGTGGTTGGGGTGCAGGAGCGGGTCAGGGCTCTGGGCTGTGGATTAGGGGTTTGGGGTGCAGGAGGGCGTTCTGGGTTTGGGGGGGCAGGAGTGTGGGACTGGGGTGCTGGCTTACCTTGGGCAGCTCCCGATCAGCAGCGCAGCAGGAGTTCTAAGGCAGGCTTCCTGACTGTCCTGGCACTGCGGACCTCGCTACGCAGGTCTGGTTCCTAGGCAGAGGTGCACAAGCGGCTCAGCACAGCTCTCGCCCACAGACACTGCCCCCGCAGCTCCCGGCTAATGGGAGTGCGGAGCCAGTGCTCGGGGCAGGGGCAGCGCACAGAGCCCTGTGGCTCCACTGCCTAGGAGCCAGACCTGTTGCTGGCTGCTTCTGGGGCACAGTGCAGTGTCAGAACAGGTAGGGACTAGCCTGCCTTAGCCGGGCAGCATCACCGACAGGACTTTTAATGGCCTGGTCGGCAGTGCTGACCAGAGCCGCCATAACATTCTGTGACCCATTACTGGGTCGCGATCTGCAGTTTGAAAACCACTGATCTAGTCTGACCTCCTGTATAACACAGGCCATAAAACTTCCCAAAACTATTTCTTACAGTATATATCTTTTATAAAAACTTCCAATCTTGATTTAAAAATTGTCACAATGGAGAATCCATCATGACCTTTGGTAAACTGTTCCTATGACCAATTACCCTCACTGTTAAAAAATGTACACCTTATTTCCAGTCTGAATTTATCTAGGTTCAACTTCCAGACAATGGATCATGTTATACCTTTATCTGCTAGACTGAAGAGCCCATTGTTAAATATTTGTTCCCAATATAGGTACTTATAGACTGTAATCAAGTCACCCCTTAACGTTCTCATTGATAAGCTAAATAGATTGAGCTCCCTGAATCTAGCACTACAAGACACGTTTTCTAATCCCTTAATCAGGCTTGTGGCTCTCCTCTGAACCCTCTCCCATTTAGCAACATCCTTCTTTAACTGTGGACACCACAACTGGATACAGTATTCCAGCAGCAATTGCACTAGGGCTAAATAAAGAAGCAAGATAACAAGGGAATCTCAAGCAGGAGTAGAGAGGTTATGTACGCAAGGATTGCATTTGCCCTTGAGGCCACAGTATTACATGGGAGCTCATGTCGAGCTGATTATGCACGGCGATCCCCAAATCTTTTTCAGATTCACTGTTTCCCAGGATAGACTCCTCACATCGTGGATGTAAGGCCTATGTTCTTTGTTCCTAGATGCATACATTTAGTCATGCTTGTAGTCAGAGAGAACACTAACCATTTAATTCCACCCCCCACAAAAAAAACAACTTTAAAATACATCTCATAAAGAGTACCTGTAAAAATTTCACCATAGTCAATTTGGGGTTAGCTTCTTTCTTTTCTGTAGGGGCTTTGCTAAAAAGTTCTGCTGGATCCACTTTGTCCCAATTGTTATATTTTCCTGAAATGGGAAAGAGTAGTATCGGGCGTTCTAAATACCTTAAATGAAACACTTATTGTACAAACACATGGCTTCAAAGTGTATCATAGTATGCTGTCTTCAGAAATGGCATTCTTTAGGAAAGTTCAGTCCTTCATACTCCTCCACCAGGTACCATAATGACCTCTAACTTTGATTTATATTAAGATCAGTAATATTTTAAAAGGGACATCAACTAATAACACATTTCTAAGGGAAATTTGTTTTGTAACACATTGCTATAACTGAAAGATTAGAGGGAGGAGAAAAAAGGCTATTTTTCTCTATTTCCGCAATTTACTCACTTTGAGCATTTAACAGTCCTTTATGCATAGACAATTTCATTGTTTCTCCTATATAGTCAGTTGGGTCCCATTAGCTTGTTTCATCTTCCATATCTCATAGTCTTTGTTGATTGTAATTTCTAGCACTAACATGGTGCTGTACATCTTCAAAGCACTGTGCAAACTATTTAATCCTCATAACACCTGTGAGGTAGTTAAGTATTATCTTCATTTTACAGATGAAAAAACAGTTGTCAAATGACAATCCCAACGTCACAGAGCGAGTCAGTGATAGAGAGAACATTAGAAACCAAGGAGTTCCTAGTTTCCAGTCATGTACTTAAGCCACTACACAATGCCTTGAATATTCCATAACACATTAGACAGTGCCCTTTTAATAATATTTTACGTTTATAAAGTACCTTCCATTCAAGAATCTCAGTGTGTTTTACAAACTTGAGCAAATTTAGCCTCTCATCTCCCCATTTACAGATTAAAATAATGGAGGCACAGAGAAGGTAAGCGACTTGCCCTCGATCACACACAGTCTGTTGCAGTGTCAGGCATGAAACCTAGAGCTTCCGACTCTAGTCCCATGTCTTAACCCGAAGGCTATCCTTCCTTTCACCCTCCTTTCTCTTATCCAATTTTCACTGCAGCACTTACTCGGATTTTACTGTCAGAGTTATCTGTGCAGCTATTTAAAAAAACAACAACAACACTGGTGCAAAAACTGCTCAAATTCAAACAGACGACAGACAGACACTACCTATGAAATCCAGAGTCATCACATGACCACACACAGATGTCATTTTGAAGTGGACACTCTGCCCTATGAATGATCCAGTGTACTCATGTACAGAGCATGCTCCATTCAGCCCTTTATGGGAGGACATGTTTCCTGTTACAATAAAAATAATAATTATTAACAGGCACTAAAATACTGAAAGTAATCTTGTTTCTTGCATCATGAAATTCACTCTTCCCTCTGTATCTCAACTCAGATTTCCCTGAAACCCTTTTCCACTCTCTAAACAAGTTTCTCTCCTGCCAACTCCCACCCTTTGGGCCTTTATTAACACCCTTCTGTTTAACATACCCCAAACTTCCTTCCTCTCCTCTTTCAAAAATTCCTTCTGATAGCTCAACTTGTCCTGGGGATCAAGATAAGTATAATGAACACACTCTTCTCTATATATGATCTGTACTGTACCAGCTCATACCTTTAAGGCAGAATAGCCTCAGAGCAAAGGATCTGCTATTTATTTGGCATCTCTCAACAACAGTACATCTCTATGTACAGTAAAAATACTACATTAAATAACAAAAGCAGACTCCTGTAACAGAGGCTGCTACTTTATTTTTCAATTTTATGGTTGTCTGAGGTTACGAGAAAATGGAATGATATAGAAGAGCTCTATAACAACCTTTTAAATTCTGAGTGCCATGCTGCTTCCTCATGATCAGCTGTCTGCAGCTGGCAGCCAAGATTAACATTGGGAGGTAACAGCTGCCCAACAGCATCCAAGTTAGCTGTCCAGGGTTTTTTTTTAGCTCCCAACTTCCCTGAAGTCTAGTAGTCTTTGTAACGTGCAGCGATTAGTAAACTGCTTCACTTCGAAGCAAAGCCATACGCTTATATGTTCTAATGGATTTAGTCCCTACAATACAAATATACTGTTTGTCAGAAAGACAAACAAAAAAGGCTGAAGAGATTAGCACATTTTCCATCTTACCTCTTGAGAGGATCTTGGCTATAGACTGAGCCAGAGAAGGCTTCTCTGCAACCATAAACACGGTCTTCATTTTCAGTTGAGGAATTCAAAGGGCTTCAGGCCTTAATCATGGGATTTTAGCCTAGCATAAACTATAGTTTGTTCTCACTGTGTTATCCTTCAATCTAAAAACAAACAAACAAACTAAAACACAACAGTTCTAAATTAAATGAAAGCATTTGTGGAAAAAATGCTATACAAAAATGTGCCAACAATACACATTTTTCTGTTCCTAATTATTTTCAAATAGCTATTCCTTTACTCTAGGATTGTCTTTAGGTACTCCTCTGGTTACTTACCAGTGGTATCAGCATTTCTATTAACATGCAGAGGTTTATAGCTTGACTAAGAATTCACTCCAGGATGAAAGCTGCCATAGTTTTCCAACCAGGAACTCCTCTGGGGGCTACAGACACTTTTAAATGACTGGAGAAAATAGAAATTTCCATTTTCAGAAGCCTACTTTAAAATTCTGTGATTTTTTTTTCACCCATCAAATACAGCTCTCCAGGATGGATGATCCGTAATGGGAACTAGCTTTCTTAAACACTGTTTTTTCAAGTCCAAAACAAACTAAGTAGTTCTCTCATTCCCCATCCTCCTCTCCCATGTTATCTAAACCAGTGGGTCTCAACCGGGGTCCAGGGCCCCTTCAGGAAGCCTCAAACAGGTTTCAGGGGGTCCACCAAGCAGGGCCAGTGTTAGATTCACTGGGACCTGGTGCAAAAAGCTGAAGCCCCGCTACCTGGGGCTGAAGCCCAGGGTCCTGACCCCTGCCACCCAGGACAGAAGCCAAGGCCTGAACAACTTAGCTTAGTGCAGGCCCCAGGCGGCATCAGGCCCCAGGCAATTGCACTGCTTGTTCCTCCCAAATGCAGGCCCTGACTTTTCTATGCAGAAAGCCAGTAGCACAGGTGGGCTGTGGAGTTTGTACAGCATGTTGGGGGGAGGGGAGGGGCTCAGAAAGAAAAAGGTTGAGAACCCCTGATCTAAGCCACAGTCCGACCCCCCCGGGCTCTGGGTTCCTCTCGTCCGAGCCTCCTGAGCCACGCCGGGATTTTCACGACGCTAATTCCACAGGAAACCGATTTCACTTAATCGTAAAGCGACTGGGAGGCTCGCAGTCCCCGGAGGGCAGCGGAGGCGGCTATCGCACCGCCGTGGTGACACCAGCGCTCACGGCCGCGGTCACCTGGGCCCCGGGGACGCCACGGGCCCGATCCCGCCGCCGAGATGCCGCACAGGGAGCGCCGGGCCCGGCCCGATCTCACCGCAGGAGCGGGGCCCTGCCGCGGCCCGCCCCTAGGGGGCAGCCCCCCGCCCGGGGTACGCTCCCAACCTGCTCGGCCCAGCAGCGCCCGGCCGCTCCCGCGGAGACACCCTGACAAGGCGAAGGGTCCCTGTGCCCCGGTCCCGGCTGCGGCGCTCGACGGGCCGAGTCCCGCCGGGGCGGTACCGGGGTCGCCCCGCCAGCCCCTGACCCAGAAGGCGCCCCCCGTAGCGGCACGCTCACCGGCCCCACAGCCGCCGTCCGCCGCCATGGACACCGCATCCACCGCCGGGTCACACGGCGCCGGAAGCCGCGGGGCACTGACACCTCCCCCTCCGAGACGGAGAGAGAGAGAGAGAGCGCGCGCCGCCCCGCCTTCACGGAGATGCTCTCCGCCCATTGGCTCCGCCGCCTGCCCTCAGGGAGAAGCTCTCCCCCCATTGGTCCCGCCCCCTGGCCTCAGCGGGAGGCTCTCCGCCCATTGGCTCCGCCGCCTGCCCTCAGGGAGATGCTCGCCCCCCATTGGCCCCTCCGCTTGCCCTCAGGGGAGATGCTCTCCCCCCATTGGCCCCGCCCCCTGGGCTCAGCCGGGGGGGCTCTCCGCCCATTGGCTCCGCCGCCTACCTTCAGGGAGATGCTCGCCCCCCATTGGCCCCTCCCCCAGGGACAGCCTCTCCTGCCCCTCTCCTGGAGAGGCACCTCCCCCCCTCCACTGAGCGCAACCCCCTCCCCCTGTGCCCCCTTTGCTCCGCTCTGCTCCTGGGGCCCCGCCCATGCTCACAGGCCCTCTCCCCCTGGCCTTGTCAGGGCTGCAGCAGGGCTTGAACCAGCCGCTCCCTCGGGCCCTCATTGGCTGGGAGCCACCCCTGCCCTGCCTCTCCCCCCAGGCCCCACTCCTGCCCTGCGCCCCCCCAGTCGCTCCTTTTTCCCGCCCCCTCCATTGCTCACGGCTTTCCCCCCGTCCCACCCTCCCTGCGTGGCTCAGGAGGGACTCTGCCGCCGAGCCGGGGCTGGGAGGTGCAGCCGCCAGACGCAGGAAGGAGGTGGCCTTGGCTGAATAG
Organism: Lepidochelys kempii; assembly: GCF_965140285.1. Taxonomy (NCBI): domain Eukaryota; kingdom Metazoa; phylum Chordata; order Testudines; family Cheloniidae; genus Lepidochelys; species Lepidochelys kempii. The sequence goes on along the minus strand of NC_136394.1, from coordinate 15,470,972 downwards.
GGGCTGGCATGGGTGAGGACTCGGCACCTCCCCTGCCCACAGTAACCGCACTTCGGGTGTCTGGTCAAGAACTGGCCACCCTACGTTCAAAGCACCAAAGGTCCGAGTCTCACTGGCAGTGCCCAGTATTGCCACTCTAAGCACTGAAAAATTACAGGATTTTAGACACCCAGACTAATACATTTGGGTTCTTTTTATTCTGGTTTTCGAGCCTTTAAGATTCATGTTTTCCAGCTTTTGTTCCTAACCATGAAGGCTAAAAACCTCCTTTAAAAAAAAAAGAAAGTTGAAAGTCTCAGTAGATCACCTGACTCTGGGAGCTGGGGCTTTAAGAGTAACACCAAATATTGTGAGAGTCACAATAAAATCATGAGCATTGTCAAAACTGCCTGCACCTTATGCAATCATTTGCAACAGTGCATGTGGGTAAATAACACAACTATTCTGAGGTGGTAGTGTTTTGCACGCACTGCACAGGAATAAATGACTACAGAAGGGCAATGGAGCATCAGGACCCATGTCGTCTAACATTGATCAAAGCAGATCTTTTGGACACAGTGCTTATGACATGGGCAGCCATGGAAGCCCTCTTTACACCAGGGGTCTGATTCTTCATTGTCATGCACCTTGCACAGTTCACACCACCACAAGTGGCAAAGCAGGTGTGTGTTGCACCCCCAATAACTACACAAGGTTCAAGGCAACAGAATCAGGCACTAGGGCTCCCAATGTTGCTGACACTAGTGGAGCTGAATTGAGAGCAATGTTGGGACATTTCTGAAAATTGTCCAGGCTGAGCTTAAGTTGGGAAAAGGTTGAAAGGGGATGAACAATAGCTGCCCCCTGCCCTCCTCGTGCCTCTGTTATTGGACACGGTGAAAGAGAATTTCATTCTTAACTCCCTTGCTGGTAATTTTCTCCATACTAAGGCAATAAAAGCAGCCCACTAAGTTGTTCTCTAGAGTCTCTTCCACAGGGCAGTTCCTGCCACTACCTGTTTTTTAGGCACCTCTATGTGGCGTGGACAGTGCAGACTTTGTAAAGCAGAAGTTACTGTTGCTTCTCAAAACATTAACCTCTGCTACAATAAAAGGAATGAAAATACCCTACATTAGTCCTTATGATATGCAGTTGAATAGTTGTGTTTAAATCCAATGGAGGGCTGTTGTAGACATGTACAAGCCAGTTCATTACTTGAATCATGTAGTGTCCTATTTTACAGTAAACTAGGTGACCTCTCTCACTGCTCTGACTTCTGGAATGTAAAAGAACAAAGATGGAGTGTTAAGAACTACAGCACTTTATTTCCTCCCACATAATGAATTAGATAGAAATGGCTTTTATCTCGGAAGGTCAAGCTATTGGCAAGATCACTAAGGTTTGAATAAATATTAAAATATGAATCAGATTTTGATTGTTCACTTGCAACTTATTTACAAATGAGGCCTGACTTAGAAATGTGCCTTTCCAACTGCAGTACTCTCTGCAGGGAGAAGACAACAAATTCTGGGCCAGATCCTGGAACTTGTTAGGTTAGATTTCTTCTGGGTTGGAGGTAAGAATGGAATACTTTCCCCACCACAGAGGGGCAGCAGAGCCATTCCATCTCTGCTGTTGAGTTTGAAGGATGCTGTGCTCTGACAGGGGGTTGGGTGTGTTGGTTAATGGATCAGTTTATTTGCATATCAACTTCTAAACTCTGATGTGCCCATGTGTGCTGGAGTGGAGGAAACTCCTGAAAAATATAGCCCTCAAATATGCAAGTTTTGCAAACCCTTTGTGCAGGAGCCCAGTAGGCCCCTACCTCAAACCCTGCACAGTGGAACCACATAATTTCCACTGCTTATTGGGCCTTCTGTGCGAGGAGGCACTCAGATACTGCAGTGATGACTGGAGCATACAAATCTAAACAGAATAGAGTGGGAAGCAGTTGGGACAGAATTTACCTCTCCATGCACATTCTCTGTGTAGAAATAGAGTAAATAGGAACAAATCACTTTATCTGACTGATTGGAAGTAAGTTTTGTTGACTGGTGATTGAAATTACCTGTACAAGAAAAATCAAAATGAACAAAAAGTTCTTAGTTCTTTGGCTGCTCTGAAGTTGGGACTTGTTAAAGCCAACGCATTCTGCTGTTTCAAACTGTCTATCCCTCAGACATCTGGAGAACATCTGGAATAATCAGGATGCAAGTTACAACGGTCTTCAGATATGTCAAATACATATTTTCAATTTCCTGTGGTAAAAAACAACATTTTAAATGACCAATTTAACATAAAAATTGACACTTTCTTAACTATGGAAGTACTGTTGTGTCTCTCTAATTTGCGGCTGAAAAACCCTGGGCCTGATCCTTGGCCCTGCTCTGGTCCCTTTGTGTGTGCAACTCTGATGGTGCAAGGGATTGTACAGATGGCTTATCTGGCCACATGAGCCCTGGAGGAATTCCAACTTAGCACAAAGCTGACATAGCCACCTCTATGCCAACCCTTTCCATCCCAGCGTGTGTGGTGTGTCAGAGATTCTCGGCAATCCCCATTTGGATTGTTTGCAGCTGAGTGCAAATTAGACCAGCTTTGAGTTTGCTCTAATTTGCAGAGGGGGATAAAATACCAGGTTCAAGGAGCCACAAAAATGGCATACAGCTGCCTTTCCCCCTTTCCTCAGGTACTACACTAAACTATGCTCAGCTAGACCTGAGAATTGGGCCCTTGCACTAAAGAACACTTACTAATGCTCTAAACACTTATTCTATATACTCAAGAACAGCATCTCTTTGCCTGCCTGCTCAAAGATCTGCTAAAACTGCCTTACACAGTGTACAGAGGATTTTCCCTAGCAAAGGGGGATACTTGGCAACTGTCACTAGGCTATAGAGGTGCAGGGGCGTAAGCCAGGGCATCCCTACTTCCTTATCTTAGCTACTGGAATGCCCTGTAGGAGTCTTAGGCAGCCCTGGGGCTGCTCTAAGTTGCACTTGCACTAGAGGAATCCATATGCACCCACACCCCCTGAAATGTGCTAAGTGCTCCTCATCTGCAGCTTAGGATCTGGGGAACAGTGTTCAAAGTTTTAAATAAATAGCATTGACAGGTCAATTAAAGGTTTGAGTAGTACTAGCTTAGTTAGTTTGTCATGATCCAAGCACAATTCTTTCTTATTTCAAGCACACTGACAAGATACACACATTGACTCTGCATCTAAGTCATATATGTGCAGGAGGTCAGAATACATGATCATGATGGTGCCTTCCGATCTTAAAGCCTATGAGTGCAAGGCAAATGGTGGTAAAAAGTACTAACATTAACTGTACTAACATAGCAAATTGTCAGACCCAAGATTAGAATAAAGGTCTTTTGATTCTACAGCCAATGCCTAATGCACTAGGCAACTGTGCCCAGGCAAGTCACTGAACTCCTCTATCTATCTAGGTATTACCTGGCTTCCGTCATATAAGGGCCTCAGTGCCTTACTCGCCCTGTCACAACCCTCCTGTGACAACACTGAGCAGACCCAGATGACAAGTTAAACAACCCCCCCATCCTTTTTAGTTTCTTGTATTCATAGTAGTTGCTTTTGTGTCAATAGGAAATGCTGTCTTGAACCAGTAATTTGAGCTGACAAGCATTCCTCGATCCCTGTCCTCAGCTTCCAGCTGAACTGGGCTACAGCAGCTTCTCAGTTCAGGGCCCTTATCTAAGACCTTCCCTGAGGATATTTTCTGGAGTCCATCAGTGGCTACCTTCAAAGTCCACCTTTGATCATCTTGGCCTCGAAATTTTCACTTGATCTTCCTTTCTTGAAGGATGTTTAATTTTTACGCCCTGTTTATTTGCATGCAGATCCCTCTGGATTTGGGCCCAGTTTGACTTACCTTTCCTAGTTTGCACGCATTATCTCAAACACCGTTATAGGAGGGACACTTTTGAAATCAATCAATGAATAAGTAAGATGTGAAGCCTGACTTTGCTACCGTGCATCATGGGTAGCAATGGGAGAGATGGCAGCAACTTGAACGATGGTAGTCGATCACCGACTGCGTCTGGTGAGCCTCCACTAAGGTTCCCTTTCTAGGAAAGCGGGCGGCACTTTGTATTTGGGGGAGGAGAGCGGACGATTAATATTTTTTAGTTTGCATTCCAGTAGCACTTAGAGGCACCCACCAAGCTAACGGCATCATTGCACCAGTGCTGTAGAAACACAGGCAACACACAACTAGCACAAAAGCTTTTGCACAGGTTGGGGCAAATCGCCTTGCTGTGCTCCAGAGAGCACACAGCAAGCTGGACTGGCCCCAGATCTATGCCAGTTGTTCTCAACCAGCAGAATGTGTACCCCTGGGGGTACACGGAGGTCTTCCAGGGGGTATATCCCCTGATCTAGATTTTGCCTAATTTTACAATAGGCTACATAAAAAGCACTAGCAAAGTCAGCACAAACTAAAACTGCATACAGACAATGACTTGTTTGTACTGCTCTAAATACTATATACAGAAATGTAAGTACAATACTTATATTCCAATTGATTTATTTTATAATTATATGGTAAAAATGAGAAAGTAAGCATTTTTTCAGTAATGGCATGCTGCAACACTCTTGTATTTTTATGTCTGATTTTGTAAGCAAGTAGTTTTTAAGTGAGGTGTAACTTGGGGGTACACAAGACAAATTGGATTCCTGAAATGGGTACAGTAATCTGGAAAGGTTGAGAGCCACTGATCTATGTGATACACTAAACCAGGGGGTTTCAAACTTCATCCATTTGTAGACCCCTAAAAATTTTTGAATGGAGGCATGACCCCCTTTGGAAATCTTAGACATAGTCTGCGGACCCGCAGGGCGCGGCGGACCACAGGTTGAAAACCAATGCACTACACACAGAGCTCCCGATATTTAGCTGTACTGGAGTAGGTCTAGCATATTCATCCACTAGAGGGCAGTGACACTGCAACATATTTGTTGGCCAGGTTCTGGGTTCTGGCTGGTAGCAGGAGGCAGGCAGGCAGCTGGTTACAACGTGGAATGGGGATCTTGGAAACTCCTCTTAGGGCAGGAGTGAGCAAACTGGGATTAACACTTCACAGAGACACACATTTTACAGCATTGTTCTTACTTTCTTCAGTGCGACACTCGGTAACAGTGGGCCTGGCTCCAGGACATTATAAATTCACATTGTTCCCTTCCCAGTTGTATCATCTCTCACGTGGAAAGTTGAACTGCGGCCCATGCGCTCTCCATGACAGGCAGAACTCTCTTTTGCCAAATGTGTGACAAACAGTCAGACTCAGCAGTGGGAAAAGGGCTGGAGATCCAGAACCCTCACCCTTGCACAAGGGCTACTTCGTGCTGCATCACAGAATTATTACCACGTTGGACGAACTAGACCGTTCATCTGTTGAATGAGTTTGGTACGGGAGGAAAGGTATCTGTCTATCTCTGTTCTGATACTGATGCCCATCACCATTCCGGGGGAGTGTTCAGGCCATTAGGGATGGGGGTTCATTCCTCATCACAAGAGTTAAAAGCCAGACAGCCGATGAATTCTTGAAAAGTGGAGCAGAATGTTAGATTGGGACGACAGCCCTCATCTCAGTTACCCAGCCCCCAACAGTAATCTTTGTACTAGGTGCAATTTTAAGACCCCACTAACTTGACCCCCACCCCAATCCTTTCAACTGGTCCTTGTCTCTGCAGTCTCTCTCTGTCTGGGGCAGCTGAAAGCCATAAAAATGCCACTCTATAGCTGTCTGATTGGAGTGCTGTAAAAAAGGAAGCAGCCCCTTCCCATCCTTCTTGTCCGAGGAAGACGTTTCATTCCTAGTTTAAATATTTAGCTTATTTTTCCTACACTGAATTGCATCAGACACTCACCTGCCTTACTCCTAATTATTTAATCTATGATGCTAGACCTTTTGATAACTGCTTAAACTGAACTAAATAATCTCAAAAAGAAAAGGAGGACTTGTGGCACCTTAGAGACTAACAAATTTATTTGAGCATAAGCTTTCGTGAGCTACAGGTCAGTTCCTAGCTACACCAAACTTCCTATTCTTGATTATTTCAAAGACTAAAGTCCTCCTGCTAGGTGAAATGTCTGTCTCATCTCTCTGACATTACTAAGAGGCAGATTTATCTAGTGGTTAAAGAACGGGACCTGCAGTCTGGACTCCAGTGTTCTAGTCCCTCTGGTACCACTAAGTCACTGTGTAACTTGTTACTCTGAAACCTGTGTAACTTTGGTCACTCAACCTCTTTGTGCATCCAATGCTCTCATCTGTAACATGGGGCTTATTGCTCCTCTACCTCACAGGAATGTTTTGAGGATTAATGTTTGTAAAGCACATTGATTTTGTCAGCTGGAAGAAGATATAGAAGGATCATGATGTTGGTGATGATGATTAATAACGTTCCCTTTGTCAGAAGCACTGGGCTCATTCTTGACTTCAAATTTACTTTTCCTTGTTTGTTTCCAAACACACACACACAAAATGGCCATGAAATTAACAGATATTGACAGCAGGGTCAGGCAGGCAGAAACACATCTGGAAGGAAGCCTCAGAAATTTAAAAGGAGGAAAAAGCAGGTCAAATTGTTAACATAAAACTTTATAAAACTATGTAAGAACTGTGCAGCCACAAAAAGGTGCTTGGAACTCAGAGTACGAAATCTATGTACATGGTATTTGTGCCTTCAGAGTGAGCGGACAGAATTCCACTGTATAGATACAAACAATATCCACTGAAATGGATCTTGCTGGAGAGCCATAGGTATGATAAAGATGATAGTCAGCTTCCATTCTACGAAACAAAAAAACCTTTGAATAGCAATTATACTCAGACAAGGACAGGGATAGTATATTATTAGCTGCTCTTGGAAAAAACCAAACCAAACAGGATAATCAACTTGATTGATCTTGCTTGTACTTTTCTCTCAGATTTTTAGTCCTTTATCCAGGGGAAGAGAAAAAAGTTAACAGGTAAACAAGCTTCTATGCCAGAAGACATCCAGGCTACAAATCGTATATACATCCAGTCTTGTATACATGTGTGGTAGCCTGCAATACTATTTGAGGACAAAAAAGTGCTAGAATAAAGTTAATGGGAAAGAATATGAGGAAGGCAAGAACTTGGTGACATAAGGGCCTGATTCTCATTATATTAATTACATTTACACACTGCCAGAGAGATGTAAAAGGGCTATAGTGTAAAGGAGAAACAGGCCCACAAGTATGGAAGAAAAACTGAATAAGTATGTTGTCTCCATTTTGTTTGATGTTTGGACATTCATAGGACAATATACATTGCAACTTAATTTTGTTTAGCATCTTCCATACAATCTATTTCCAAAGGAGTTACAGTAAATAATACAATTACAGAGTAAACAACAGCAGCTGGAGAGAGAAATCAAGAAGCATAAGGAATGGTGATCTTATAGTAAGTAGCATCAAATGCAAGTCCACACACAGTTTCACCATAAAGCAGTGTTATACATTTCATAGTAAATTCCATCTACTGTACATAGTCAATATAAATACGTCACAAAAATATTTCCACTGTTAATTGCTATATATATTAACTGATATTTCCAATTTTACAGAATTCATGAAAAGAAAAAATTTAGATACTGAATTCAAGACAAAAACAGTACATTAGAAGTATCCATCGGTCAAAGTTAAGATTGTAGTGTGATGAAATACATACTTCTTTATGCTTAAGAAAATATGTTTGTTTCTTATGTGGCTTGCAGAAGTTTTATTATGACCCTAATGATTCATTTCCTTGCTTTTAAAGGCTTGGATTCTGTAAATTATGGGTTAAGATAACTTTGGGCTGTCACTTAACAATCTTAGCTGGTTTGGGAAACAATTTTTTGTTCATTCGATTGTTTTGGAACAAACCGTGTATGTAAAATTTCTGCATTGAATTAATAGGCTAGATCTTCAGCTGGTGTCAACTGGCGACTTCAGTGGAGCTATACCAATATACACCAGTTGAGGATTTGGTCCAGTGTTTCTTCTAACAAATAAAAAAAACCAGCATACAATGTTAGCCTCCCATTCCTCCCTTGGCTTTAAGCTTGCCTCTCACTCCAGGACATGGCCAGATGTCATCTTTAAAGAAACCCTGCTTCTGCCATACTCCTTAGCTATGCTTTTATTAGCTCTTCCCTTGATTATTGCAAATCCCTTCCTCTTTGGTCTTCCTACAGCCAACTCTAAGTTTCAGGTGTCCAACGTACTGCAGCTAAACTGCTCCCCCTGCTCCCCCGCAGCTTCAGTTTAGCTGCAGTACGTTGGACTGTAACACCTGAAACATCTGCTGGGATCCCATCTGGGTGGAAGAGGTGGCTTAGTGGCCAAAGCATCAGACTTGAAATTGTTAGACTGCTTACAACCACATTATCAAATTCCAGCATGATCTTCTCATCCTTTCCTCTTTCTTAGGAAGGAACAGTGAGATCTATATAGCTTACGCTGAATGGCTGTTTTGAATGATACCTTAAAAACTGAGGTCCCCTTGGCTCTGCACAGACATTATATATTCCATGGTACTTTTCATAAGAGTAAGGTGTTCCGTTGCCTCTTTGGTCAAAATCCACCACCAGCCCACGTGCGTGCACACATGCACTGTTGTGCCATGGCACTCCACCAGAGAGCTGGCTATATTTCAGTGGTGCTGTCTATAGCTTATCAAGGGCTCAGAAATCATTAGGAAAGGACGCTGCATTGCTATCTAGCAAAGTATTACTCTCTCAGAATTCATTTCACTATTAACCTCCTGGTTTTCCAAACTCTCCCTGGATCAAAGGCACCCTTCTTTTATACCCCTACTTCCTCTGCTCCTCAGGCTTTACCCTATAACTCAACGTGGTCAGGGAGTTGCTGTTTCACTTAGGTGGTCTCTCCTTTTGAGCCACTTGTTTCAAATATTATGAAACTTCTTTGCTGTAATTCACAATAGACATTCATCTCCACCCACTCCTCTCCCCACCTTTAGAGCATCCTTCTATTCCCAGCATAACTAGTATACAACAGGTTTCAGAGTAACAGCCGTGTTAGTCTGTATTCGCAAAAAGAAAAGGAGGACTTGTGGCACCTTAGAGACTAACCAATTTATTAGAGCATCAGTTTACTTCTTTACTGCTTTGACCGTGTAGCTTTCTTATCCAACTCCAATGGTTCTCAAACCGCTCAAGTCTGTGCAGCTGCTTCTGTCACAACAGGAAAACACCCATCATGTTGCAAGCAGTGATCTTCTTGCTAATAGTAGCCCAATCCATTTCTACCATTGCCAGATACTTTTTTGACCCCATGAACTAAGAAACAAGCCTCTCTCTTTTGCCTGTGCATATGCTTTAAATGTTACTTCTTTGCCCGGTGCTTTTTTAGGTGTAAACTGAATTGTGGTTCCATTTGTGGACCTCACCAAAAACGGTGTTAGAGGTTGGACTGTAAGTGCCAAGTGGCAATGGTGTCAAATCACAGAAAGGTCACTTTCTTCCAACACTGAAGAAAAAACTTTTGTAGAATAAGGAAAAACAAAAATTATCCTCAAAGTTACTGGCCCCAGTGTGGATGTATAGCCATTGACACCCTTGCAAAGTGGGTGTGAAATCCTACCAGATAAGAGTTTCGGTATTTTCCATCCTCCTTGCACAGGTATAAATGACTACCCAGGGTGCCAGGATCAGACCCACCATCTTACTCTCTCTTTTATTGAAAAGCTTGTGTTAAAACCTTCACCAGCCCCCCCTTGTACCTGGTTTCTCAGTAGAGTTTTAAAGAAACAGTACATATTGTCATAGTAACCAGCCAACTGTGACTAGAACACTGGAACAAATTAATTTTACTCGTTGCCTGTTTCCTGCTCTTTTAATATTACATTTGCATGACAAATATTTCTTTCACTTTCTCAGAAAATGAACTCAGTCTCCGAGGTAGCCCCGCAAAGTACCTGGCCACATGGATATTTCCGGCATAAACAATCATTGGCCTGTTTTTAAGAGGTGCTGAGCACCTGCACCTCAGCTTGACTTCACTGGAAGTTGTAGTCATTCAGCACCTCTGAAAATCAGGCCCGGTTATAACTATTTCATTAGAAGAAGAATGGAAATCTTCATTTGGTCTTATTTCAAGGCAAGGCAGTAATTACTGAACTTCATCTGGTTAGCATGGGCACTACAACCTACATAGATATTATCTTCAATGAATTTGTTAGCACAGCAATAACATCAATCAGCGACTATTTTGAGGTAGGGAAGCAGCTTGACAGATCCTTTCAAAGGAGAATTAGGTTCCTAATTATCTGCGACCCTGTGTTTTTCAAAATCATTATAGCCATTACAGTACATTGCTTGTCTCCGAGATGGCTTTTCCCTGCTCCATTTGTGTTTTCCCACATTCTCTGACATTGTTTCTGACAGAAACTTCTTGGTAAGCCAAGCTGTGGTCCTAAACTGAGCAAGAGATGACCTTTTTTTACCCTCCAGATGGCTAAAAACACAATGTAGTTTGAAGCGTTGTGTGTTCTGAGACTGAAAATTGTTGTGAAAAACCGTAAATTATGGGACAGACCAGAGGGACCCGTAGGATTTTTTAAAAAATGGCATGAAAGATAAGATTAGGGGTTGGAACAGAGGGAATTGTGGGAGCTTCACCTCACACTCCCATAATCCCCTGGGAGGAGCACTGGTATTCCACAATGCACTGCAAAAAGTCCCACAGGCAGTTCACTGAATGGTGGCACGGGGAGCACTGTGATGCCTACCTACAGTGCAATGTGTCTTTTGCCAGTACAACAACTCACTGTGAGCACATGCTGCACCAGGAAAGGCAGCCAAGCGTGCATGAGTGCGAGTGAAACTGCAATGTCAGCAGCTGTATGTTGGCACGAATACTACCTGTAAAACTTCCTAATATAGATATGGCCTGAGAATAGTTAAAATCTAACACTTGCACTAAGAAAGCCCTGGTATCTGCTAGCCTTTGATAAGTGTGTCTATGGTATAGGAGCAAATATCACTTACATGCAACTGTGATTCTCTGTTCTTACCAATCATTTTTAGCTCATTTGTGGGTTGTTGTTTATTACAGTCACGTAGCACGAGTAGCTACTACAGTGAAACTGTTAACAAAGCAGGGAGCTTTGTTTGTTGGCAGAGCTGTGTGACTGCTCCCAGTCAGGTATTTTGAAATTCCATTTCAGTTTGCAATTTGATAGGTTAAGGTATTTAAATGGATGGGCTGCTGCCATAATTTTATCATCTGAGGTATGTGATGGGGTATGTGGGGGAGGGACATAGAGAGGGTGATCAGGAGGTTGGATGAGCTGGGAGGGTAAATGCAGTATTTAACACGTTTATTAGTTCTTCAAACTGTTGCATTAGCATGTGTCTGAAATGAAAAAACAATTAGCAACCCAAGTCAATTTCAAGATGATGATCTTAGGTCATTTTTTGCATAGCTTTCAAAAGAGCCCTCCATACTTATACAGAATGCTGTTGAAACTATTATTTGAAAGATGGTTTCTTTCTCTCTTTTTTGCATTTCCAGCAGCAGTTTGTAAAGTGAAGGAAGGGTTAACTGAACAAGAGAAGTACGAATGCTGAAGACACTTTCAGATACCTGGGGTACCTTCGACTTCACAATGTTGACCTCTGACTCTTGAAGTTTATCAGCACGTTCACTAATCAGGGGTGTTTAATGGAACAGCCACATGGATTCTTGGAATTCTTGAAACGTTATGACCCTGTCAGTTGTATGAAGACTAAAAGTTTTTTGCTTTTGAACTCACTATAGTTTGCACTGCCTTTAGAGGCCTTTGATAAATACTTGCTGATTTCTTACCTAGCTGCTCTAATCTGCCCCCGATCATCATCCCAGAAAAAGGGCTTTATTTGTGGGCATTCATCACCTAACAAGGATCAAATCAATATTTTCTCAACTACAGAAAGGGAAACATTGTGTGCCACATTTATGAAATCTAGCAGATTCCAGATTTATTGTCCTGTTACATGTGGCCCCTTTGTGCTCACCTTCAATCTCTAAAGATCAGTAAATCACAAACACCAAATACATTTTCCACAAAAATCAACCTTGCTTAAGAACTTTTAATGCAAATATGCACTGGATATATACTACACTGACTGTGCCCAGAGAGTGCTCTTTCCGGCTGGCTCATGCTGAAGGGTTTCCAACAAAAAATTCAGGGTACAGTTACAGTTAGGGACCCACAAACTAGATCGGATGAAACAAGTGACCTGAACTTTCCTCAGGACTCAAATGGATTCTCAGCTAAACTTGCTGAAGTTTGAAGAAGTGACGCTAACTTGGTTTTAAATGTATTAAATAAATAAATAGGTAAATAAATCCCTAAATCACAGAAGTTAGAGATGGAAGACCACCTCATCTTGTCCATCACTACTAAGAACATGCTGAACTTTAGGTACATTCTTAAGCCCCGTTGCAGTCAATGGGAGTTAAGCATGTGCTTGCATGCTTTGCTGAATAGGGATGGACTGCTGATTTGGAGCCTCAATCAGTGCATTGTTACTCCTGATACTTAGAAATGGATAAAAACTGAAGAAAAAAATTTGAATTCTGAATATTAACCTGTGTTCATTCTCCTTGTGTTTGCCTTTGGCAAAAATCAAAACAAATGAATTCACTGGCAAGAGTGTTCACGGCAAAAACCAGTTTAGTTATTATTTGTTATTCACTAAGTGGTGACAGTGTGCTAAAATATTTTATGGGGATATTGTAGAATATTCAAGGAATGAAAATTGCAAATCAAGTCATGAGTCTTTGCACCAGTACCTTGATTCTAAGAGTTACACTCGCCCTAGGTAAGTGTTTTAAAAGTGCTCAAGGAGACTCAAAAAGCAACTTCAGCACGTAGGGATAAAATGGGACAGAGGCTCCTCAGTCACTTAGGCACTGTTGAAAAATTTGCTCCCAGATCAGCCCAGTAACATGTGACTGAATTGTTTAATTCAAACAGCTTGAATTTTGAGTACCAAATATTTGTAATAAATTGTGACCGACCTACAGCCCAAGCCATAGGTGCTGGAACTAGGGGTGCTAGAATTGCAAGAAAAAGAGGCCAAATAAAGAGCCTAATAAATTGCATGTTATGAATGACTCGTCCAGCTCCACCTGCTGAATTTTCATGAATGTTGTGACTGATTAAGTTTTAAATTACATAGTGGGATTCCACTTTATCCCTTGTGAGTCTATTCCTCAGTGTAATAGTCCTCACTATCAGAAGAATGTGCCTGATATCCAGCCTAATTTTCTTTTAGCAAATTTCATTTCATTCCTCAGAGTTTTAATTCCTTGGGCCACGTTTCAGAACTGCTCTTTCTCCTTGAAGTTGATATTCTTCAGATGCCTGGAGATAGTTATTAGATTCCACGGCTTAGCCACGCTCTAAGAGATTTAGTTCAAGATGGATGACAGAAAGGACCTGAGCCTGTGTCAGAGTCTTTGCATGCTCTCAGACAGGCAGCCTCTCTCTTTCCTCCTTCAATAAATTTCCCTCCCCCTCACACTAACAACAAACAGAAAAATCCTAAAAATAAAGTGACATGAAATCCATGCTGGTGCGTAACATGCCTCCTTTTTTGAGAAGAAGAAAAAAAATACAGAAAAGTAACAGGACTTTTTTAAATGAACCATTCCTGAGCAGGTGACAGCAGCTCTGCCCCACAGAGCCCGGAACCCCACTCAATCCAAGATGCAGGCAAGCCAAACCACAGGTATCCTACCCACAGCCCAGAACAACACTGTCAGGCATTTTGGAAGTCTCCATGTCTTTCACTCCTATCCAGTCCTTATTTTCAGGCATGTTGGTACCTAATCCCATGTCCTGCCCTGAGGATGCACTTTACCCTGTATTTCACTACTACAAATAAAACAGTTTAATGGTCCCATACAAATAAGCTTTGTCTTGAATTTATTGTACCATTGTCTTTTATTTCCTTGAAACATAGGTCAATTTAAGACTGAAAGGAAGCTGAAGTGACTATGTGGCAAGTGAAAGAAATTCTTCAAGATAAACCCCTCCTCCCCCGCCAAAAAACCCCCCACATACCATCTAGGACAAAGCCCTGAGAGAATAGACAGCCTTGCAGTGAACCCTGAAGGTCCACAAGCTTGACCAATGCGGGAAGAGAATTCCAGAGAGGAAGGCCACCTGTGGAGAAGGCCACCCTCCTGCAGCCCAACAGCCTTTCAAGTCTAAGAACTGTGCGCAAGTGCATCTCAGGTAATCTCCCCTCTTAAGGTGGTGACCTCCCATCTTCTGGTTTTACACTAATGCAACTCTATTGACTTCAGTGGAGTTACTGCTTGTAACAGATTCTAGGCCCTTGCACGGAAATGTAGGGTTCTTCCACTCTGTCAGGGGCTTGATCACAGGATAGACATCCCAAGTCACGCTGAGCTTAGCTCAGGGGTTTTCAGTTAGCTACCGTCTTGGCAGATAAGGCTTTGTCTGCTCCAGCATCGATCTTAAATTAGCTAATATAGTCAGGGCATAGACGGATGCTGGTGTTTTAACTGCTGTGTAGTCTGTGAAGCAGTCGTCGCTGGCGTCACCTAAGGCTGAGGTTTGTGTTTTGTGGTTGTCATATGAGCTAACCTTAAAGGCAAGCCCACTGTCAAGTTTGGACCATATCCCGTGTGTGCAGAGCCGGGTGAGAACTCCTCCTGCTTAGAGTCCTGCTTGTCAGCTGTGTGAGTGACAGCAGAATCGGGACCGTGGTTGCTAATAAAGTCAGGGCCCAAACTACACAAGGCTTTGTAGAGCGAAATACGATCACTGATATAACAAGTATCAAAGTACAACAGGAAGAAACCGCCACACCACAGGAAACACACAGAAATGGCAACCACAAACTGCAGGTGAGAAAGCACCACTGAAAACTTTAAAGATTGGCTCATGTCTCACACAGCAGTGAGTCAACACAATGCCCTGCTATTCCAACCCCTCCCTCTGCCCGTTAACCAAACCGCCCAAGCCAGCGTAGTCCTGCCCACCAGCCAATCAGCACAGCCTGACAACAATGGATATGTTTATGTAACCAGCTGGTTAAAGATAAAACTTTACAAATGAAATACCATGTAAATCACATAAGCCGTATAGCTGGGAGCGGGCAGCGTTATGTGAAACATTAGCACAGGCTAATAATGACCTAACAAGCCACACTTGAGAATTTTTAAAGGTAATGGCCAACTTGTGAAATTATTGCTCCTATTATTGCTCCTATCTTTCAGCTAGTACATGTGGGCTGCTCTTAGGAGCATGCTGGGGCTAGTCTTGTGACCCTAAGTACATTTTCTTCCTTTGAGTATTTTAGATTTACCTGGCCCACATGACTATAGTATCTGAGCCCCTCATAATTGTTAATGTGTTTACCTTCACAACACCCAGGTGGTGAGGAAGGGAAGTCCCTTTATTTCCATTTTACAGAGAAGGAACTAAGCCACTGGAGAGACTAAGGCCCAAATGCTCAAGGCTATTTGGGTATTGAAATCAATGGAAGTTAGGCATCTAAACACCTTCAAGGATCTGGGCCACAGAAACTAAGTGGCTTGCCTAGGGTCACACACAGGAAGTCAACTGCAGTGCAGGGAACTGACCCTGGGTTTCCTGACACACACACCCCGGCCGGCCCCGTAACCCCTGGACCATCCTTCCTCTCAATCTTTTATCTCATTAAAAGTGAACTCTAGTCAGAAAATCTGAGCCATACCTTGAAAGTTCAGTCATGTTAGGAAAATCGGAGGGGTTTTATTTTCCCCCTCCCTTTTTTTTTTTTTTTTTTTATTTTTTGTCATGGAAGGGCAATGTGTGTGTGTGTGGGGGGGCTGGCTCTTTAAGACTGGAAAACATTTGAAATCTGCCAGCCACTCTGAGACTGGAACCCTTTGCAGTTCCCAAGAATGTTAATGGTTTAAGACTATAGGGCAAATTGCTCATTAAAGGTGAAGCCAGTGAAATGTTAATGTGTTCCTATCCCTGTTAAGGCTGCAGGATACTTCAGCTGCTGGTGAAAGTTTAATCATCCGAGCTTAAGTGAACAGTTTAGCTAAAGTGAACAGTTGGTTTCATGCTTCACTTACTGAAACATTCTGAGCAGCAAGACACCCATTTGGCTTTGTGTGTTGGAAACAGCTAATTCTTTATGCATTTGTATCTGCTGGCTGGATTATTATGTGCACTGTCGAATGTAAGACGTTCTTGTAAGAGCCTTACAGTGGATTGGATCAGTGAACATCAGCCACGGCATGAGGTGACTCAATAAACCGCAGACGCTTATTGGTAGGGCAAAGTTCTCTGGGAATGCCCGAGGTGGAGTGGAGTCCAGATACTGCCCAAAGACTACTTGCTAGGAGATTCAATGCATAGTCTGCTTGCCACAGACCTCTTTGGTGTGGTACATCACAGTAGTCTCTCTAGCTGTACTCCTTGGCCAAGAACTTACTTTTCACAGTGTTGTGGTATATTTAATATTAGCTTCATGCTTTCCTTTTTTGTATATATGTAGTGCTTTTTCTGCGTGGGTTTTATATGGTGTTCTTTTGACGTTATTCCCATTGTGTAAAAATATATTGAGCTTTTGATGTATGATACTCTAATGGGCCAATACATATTGCTAGAGGGTGTAAAGCAGGGGATTAAATGAGCCTAAGTTGTTCTGCCCTTGTATCATATTACATTTCAACAGATGCCTAAGAGGGATCAAGGAGTTCTGTTGGCTCTGGATAGTTACAATCATAACAGAATAGTGGTGTCATTAGAATTATAACTAAAGCCCTCTTAAGAGCCCCTTGATGTAGACAGATTTTGCATCTGTGGGAAAAATGTAATGAGAGCAGAGATGTAGTGTACGATATCATGAGATATTAGTGAGATATCATTTTAGGATCCCTGGTATTGAGCTGAATGAAGTTATGGCAAAGCTGGGAGTTGATGATTTGAGGCAGAAAGTGGCGGGGGGGGGGGGGGAACAAAGCAGGGAAGCTTATGTAAACGTGGACTTCATAGATTGCTAATGAATATGGGACGCAGAAAGGTGGTGGCACAAAAGAGGGAGGTGAAGGACTGACTCTGAGTGATAGCATCGACAGTGGGGTGAAGGAGTAGTGTGTTATGGTAGAAGAGTTCAGTCAACATAACTAAAGAGTAGTTGGCCAGAAAGGAACAAAGTCACAACAGTAAGATACAGCCTGTGTTGGACAACTGGAGACATAGATCATGGCTGTTCGTTACCAAATGCAGCACTGAGCTTAAGAAAGATGAGGAGACAGAAGGTACCAGTGTCAGATGAGAGATCCCTAAACTGACAGCTTCACTAAAATGAAAGGGTTATAAAAGATCCTGGAAGGTTTTTTTGGAGAGGGGGTTTGATATGAAAAAAATTGACTTTCCCCTATTCCATGTTAGTCCTAAGAAATGGAGCACTGGCTGGACTGGCAGCAGGAGTGCCTGAAGGACTAGGTTGGGTATTGCACGCCACAGCAGATTTGCCTTTTGCCTCATAGACTTACCTCTGTCTTTACTAACGTCATTCTGACCTTGTTGCAGTCTGAGGCCCTGAAACCCCATTCAAACAGCAATACAGTGAATTAGTTCCACTTTAGCAGAATGAAACATTTCTGGACCTCACATCCACCCAACTTCTGCAGCAGGTCTAGGCAACCATAGTGAGCATGGTTGGTACTGAGCTACCAAAGAAAGAGATTTGCATAGGAGCATCCACGGCTCCCATTGAAGCGGGTAGGAGTTCATCACCTCTGAAAACCAGGCCATTTTTATTTAGGTGCCTAATTAGAGATTTAGGTCCATAACTTAAAGCTCATAATTTTGAACTTTTTGACCAATTAATATAATAATTGCTAGTTTATTTCCTGCTCAGATAGGCAGTAAATCAGTGTAGTTTTAGAGAGCAGTCAGAATAGATTGGAAGGATTGTGGTACCCATATGACAATGGGATGCCAAATAGAGTTACAATACCATTCAAGGCTTTCCGATGAAGTGAGCTGTAGCTCACGAAATCTTATGCTCAAATAAATTTGTTAGTCTCTGAGTTGCCACAAGTACTCCTTTTCTTTTTGCAAATATGGCTGTGTTATTAATGATTTATTAATTATTATTATTATTTGTGTTGGGTAGCACCCCAGATGTGCCGGGCACTTTTCAAACATAGAAAGAGGTAGGTCCCTTGCCCTGAGAATTTGACAGTGTGCAATAGAAAACTGTGGTCTTGACTGGCTTTTTGTGTTGTGGTTAAATACTTGCCACCACACACAGGAAAAGAACTATGTGCTTGAGTCTCAAATGGTGACTTTTGGGTTATGATTCCTGCTTGTGGCCCTGTCAAATGTATCTTAATTTGTTAACAGTTTTGCTCCATTAGGCTGACTCCGCTAAAAGGCTATAAAAAGTAATAGTCCATTTGTGAGTTGACTGCTATTAGCTACAAGTGTTAATTCATGCGCAAAAACTATAGGGCTATATACATTCAGCTAGTAATGAAGTGGAGGAGATTACATAGCTGGTAAGGAAATTATTCCCATTGTAGATTTGGTGGGTATTCGTCTGTAAGCAGTTGTCCTCCTGCTTTAAGAAAAAAAAAAGTGATAGCTTCTTGTTTTTAATCACACTCTTGTCAGTTCTTCTAATTGCTTCACAAACAACATCACAGGAGTGGTTAATTGGGCCCTTCAGCTTTTCAGTCATAACAGTGTTTCTGCTCTGCAGAAGAAAAAACAAATTCCAATCCATGGCAGAGGCTTAAATTTAAAAAAAAAAAAAATCCTGCGTGTGTGTGTGTGTGTGTGTTTTACAGAAAAAAGGGGGATCAAAAAAAGGTTTCTGAAATGCGTTCACGGAAAGGTTGCATTCCTTTTTATAATGTGAATCTGTGTCTATGTGGGGAAGGCGTCCTTTAAAAAGACAACACTTACGTTTTACCACAATTTAATAATTAAGGGAAGACACTGCACGAACATTCCACTTGATGGAAGTTGTACAGGAGAAACAGTTGCACGTGTAAAACTTTAAACTAGCATGTGCAGAATGCTGCCACCTACCTTTTTACACATATAAAACGGGTGGAGTCCATCATGCACCCTTCCTCTATCTACTCCACTGGCTGGTCAGCATTTCTTATAGCCAAAAATATTGTCAAGAATACGGAGTCCTTCTAGAGGGGATCCCATAGGGGTTTGTTTTAATGGGGTTTTGTTTTTCAGTGGCTGTGCTGCTGTGTTTATGTGAGAGAAGGTAAGGTCAAAGAAGCGTGCCTTGCAGGTGAAGCGTCCCAAAACAGTACCCTGCACACACAACTATCCCCCTGGAGGAGGAGAGAGAACAAACCCCCGATGTTAGCCACTTTGCTTAACGTACAACTAGGAGGTGCTCAGATACCATGGTGATGAGGATTGTGTAGGAGCCTACTTACAACAGAATAGACTACAGTAGAACCTAGGAATTATGCACAGCTGGGGAATGGAGGTTGTTCGTAACTCTGAAATGTTCGTAATGCTGAGCAAAATGTTCTGGTTGTTCTTTCAGAAGTTTACAGCTAACATTGACTTAATACAGCTTTGAAACTTTACTATACAGAAGAAAAATGCTGCTTTCCCTTTCTGTTTTTCGTAGTTTACGTTAAACACAGTAATGTACTGCATTTGCTTTTTTTTTTTTTTTTTGGTCTCTGCTGCTGCCTGATTGTGCATTGTCGGTTCCAGATGAGATGTGTGGTTGACTAGTCAGTTTGTAACTCTGGTGTCCATAACTCTGAGGTTCTACTGTAATGCATATGATCATGAATAAACAGAATGTAGTTTAGTGGTGATAAGATTCGTGAAGGTCCTTAGTTCCGGTGGGGGTTTGTTTCACAGGCTTCAGACGAGCCCTGGAGAAAACTTTTGTCTTTTACCCAGAGGAGCTTTATCCTTACAGTAGAACAAACCCACGTGCCGGAAGTGTGCTGACTTTATTATGGATAAACAACAAGGAAATCAACCAGGCAGAATCACGTTGGTTTATGCTCCAGAAGAAAATGAGAAGAAATCAGTATCTGCCAGTGAGAAAGGGATAAAACCAGTGGGAAAAGAAATATTATTTTCATCCCTTCTGGGTATCGTAAGCACTGGAAAGTAAAAACTAAACAACAAGAAATTGCAGTGTATTTTAAAAAGGAACTTGATTTTTGTAAAAAAGATAATAGAATTACAAGAGATGGCCATTAGTGTTATTAATTATTTGTATTGTGGTAGCACCTAGGAGCCCCAATCATGGACCAGTCCCCCATGGAGCTAGGTGCTGAACAAACACAGAAGAAAAAAATTTGTCCTTGCCCCAAATTTGCCTTCTAGCATTCTACTTCACTACATTCAATCATAACAGTTCTCTTATGTAGCAGGAACTCCTGGGGAAAGCAGCTAGATTTACTCTTTCTCCCTCTTTTTCCCAGTTATTTTGATAGGTTTCCAGGAAGAGCCTGGGCACTTGCAGAAGCAGCTAGCAGCAAAGAAAACCTGCAGCACCGCATGACAGGTCAGCCTTCTGTGGGCCAGTGGTCTTAGTGCAAGAACTACTACAGTAAACTATTCCCCTGCACTATCTCCAAGATACGCCAGAGTGATTTTCACTAGCCCCATGAGTCTCATGATTTCTTAACGTCTTTGTTTAAATATCTACCTTCTCCTTTCTGTTCTCTGCCTTTGTCCTGCCTTTACATTCTTTTTTCACTTCTGCAGCCTTTCCAGCTCTCAGACATGCCTCTTCCTTGGACCCAGCACCTTTTTGCACATCTTGTTCATCCACATTAGTCTTTATTCCTATCAGGACCTTTTATTTGTTTGTGGTTCCATGGCCCACACATCCCTTGGGAAAACATTTAATTTTTTTTCCAAACAGTTCCCCTTATCAGCATTTTCCCAGTGCCTTTTGCTATTTGGTTTCACCCAACGTGACCTGCAGTCTTGTAATATTTTCCCTGCTCACACTCACCATGGTTTACTCCATCTGCTCTCACTTCAGTCCTGTTTTCACTAACTCATTTGTGGTCTCTCTTGCTTTCCCATTGTTCACCTCTAACTCTCCAGCCTCGTCTGTTCTGTGACTTAAACACAAGTAAAAATTGCTCTCAGTGCTGCAACTCTACAGCCGTATTTCCCATTAAAGCTGAAAATGTTTCTCAAGAGTCTTGGGGAATGAAGTCAATGGGGTTACTTTGTGTGTTTAAAGTTATGCACATGGCTAAGTACTTGGCTGGATGGGGGCCTTAATCTTTTTGCAGTTATTCAGTATATTTAAGAAACAGTTTCAAGCGGTTTATGTTGGAGCAGTGAAGAGACACTGAGGTATAACTGCTCATATTTTGTGGGCTCCTGCGAAGTCAAATGTGTTTAAAAAATGAGGAGACATTTCTTCTCCAACAAGAAGAGGAGGTACTAAGATCAGTTGTTGTATCTGCCTGGCATTCATTCACACAGGTATTACAGTCTAATCAGTTTCTCCAATAATAAATATCCATAACATCAAGGACTAAGTTATGAGTCAGAATTGGCCAGGGTAGAGGGAAGAAATACACAGGGAAGAAAATGAGCCTGGAGGTAATACTGAAAGTCATAATGTCTTTGTAAACCCAGTGAAAATATGGGGAAAGGCATCTTTTGTTTCACATGTACAAAACTCTCCTCAGTGTAACCATCCTGGTGAATGGGTGGGGTGAGGCCATGCCAACATGCTGATAGTGCTGGAAAATCACACTTGCCACTCCCCAGTGCAGAAAGGCAGATTATACCTGTGCCTGGGGAGATGCATTGTAGAGACAGAGCTCTCTGTGCCCTCTTCCCAGTTCCAGAGAATCCTAATTTAGTGCCGTGTATTTCCTAGAAAAAACCTAGTGCAAAATGTGGTGGCTTTTTTTTTGAATCAGAAGCTACATTACCTGGAACAGGACAAAGATCTAACGGGAGCTTAAAGCTTCAAAACCTGCCCAATGCTTAGAAGCAGAAGATAGCACATACCATTTTAGAATGTACGAGGAGAAATGTTTATAAACCCAACAGAAGTTATTCTGACACCACGTAGGGGATTATTGAAACCATCTTGCGAATACCATGTGCAGTTCTTCTTGGTCTCCCAACAAGGACACCTGGCTGGTCAACTCCCTGGTTTGTTGTCATTTTCCTGAATTTTAAGAGGGTATTATCATCTTATTTTAATGTGTATCCACTACGTTATACAAATTGCCTCTTCAGGAAGGTGCTTCATAATCCAATTATGTTATTAGTAGCAGTGGAAGAAATTTCAGTATTAGAGTATCGACAGAAATGGCTATGCTGTTTTAGAAAAGAGGTGGGAAACGGAAGAAAGGAGGGGGCTGTCAGCTGATGTGTCAAACATACATATACAAATAATGAACTAAAGAGGCGTTGCAAGGGTACCAACGTCAATGAGACACTACAGATAAAAGTAGCAGAGACAAAATCAAGCTCATTTTAGTCTGAGTGTGTTACAGAGCTAATCAAGAGGTTGAGAAGGACAAATCATTGCTTGGAGAAGTGGAACACACGGTAAAAAATCCCAAATGCGTCAGTGCTCCTGGTTTCAGCAATCCATGGATTGGATGGGAGAAGTTTGCAGGGCAGCATCAAGTCTTCAGAAATGTCTTCAAAACGTGTGGCATGCCATTGATGGACTCAAAAGGTAAAAATATAGCAAGCAGAGGGGATGCAGTCCTTGATCTGATATTCACAGATATGGAGGGAATAAACCTAATGGGAAAAGGAGGCTCAATAATAGAAGATTAGGGAAACAACCCAGGAGGCACATGTGGTCATTGTTTCAGCAATCTAATATCGTTCTGTTGGCTAAACCTTTGTTTTACTGTTCCATGCGAGTGTGCGCATACATCTTTTAATAGCTCATGGCTTGTCATTTGGCAGTTTTAGATCTACAACTCTTTCATGACCCTGCTCTCAATGTACCATGAGATCCACTTGGTGTGTTACAGATGACATTCCAGGCGCTCTCAAATTCAAACAGCCAACCATGCCAATGAAAAAGGCAGACATCCAAGAGCAAGTAGGTTGAAAGGATTTAGATCTGAATAGTTGAAATAAAAGTGCATCAGACTCACTATGCCACTTAGGGCCAGGCTTTCAAAAGAGCTCAGCTCCCATTCAGGCACAAAAATAAGTAGCCGGATTTCCAAAATCTTTCAGTGTGCCGGTGTCCATTGGCTGCTGAGAGCTGATGAAAGTCTGGCCAAAAATGTCACAATGGGAATTGTTGGGGGCAGAGTACTTTTGACAACCTGCCCCTTATTTAGGTGCCTAAATGGGAACTGAGCTCTTTTGAAAATCGGGACCAAATTGCAAGTGCTGAGCACTTGGAAATCTGGCATTTAGGTCCTTCACTTTGTAAGGTCAAAGAAGCTCATGGAGTATTTTACATGTTACGTAGTAAACTATCAGAAAGTGCTTGCTATCTAGACACAGAGAAGAATATCAAAGTACTGAAGAGCACAGTAACCAGTGGGGGATCCTGGACATATTTCCATAATACATGTAGCCCCTTTGTAGGAAATCATATGAATGCCCATGTAACTGATTAATCCTCCGGCACATTTAGGAGAAATGCATTGAATAATATATACCCATTACTAGCCTTTGTAGACAGCTCTTTCTATTAGCCTGAATGGCTTGTCATAATATATTCAAAGTGATACATGATGATGGTGAAATCTGTTATCCATTAAAAAGGTGCTGAACACCAGCTTGTCAGAAGACATTTTTTTTTCCCTTCAGTTTTGCTCCTCATTAGTTTTTGAAGCCTGGAAGTTATAGAACAAAGTTCATGTTAAAGGCTACCACCAATATTATCATGCTGCTTTAACGCTGAAGCAATCAACTATGGGAAAACCTATATTCCCTGATCCATTGCACCGCATTTTTACTCTAACCATTGGGAGAGCACACACATCATGGAGAGAAAAATGGTTGCAGGTGACCAATATTTATCTGAAAAGTGTGATTTCCTCAAAAGCAGCTTGATGTGGCTTCCAGTCTTGAGGTTCCCTAATGCCGCGGTGTCTGATTCTGAACTCATTTACTCTGTAAATTAACACTTTATACCAGGAAAAAAGAAAAGGAGTACTTGTGGCACCTTAGAGACGAAAGTTTATTTGAGCCTGGGTCTCATCTCTATTGTTTATTTAATGGAAGGAATTCAAGGCTGCATTCTGATTACCGGGATATAGTACATGGAAATGAGCATGTCCTCCTCAGTACCACAAAGTCAGAGACATTTAACCATATGGGTCTGATTCTGCCATATATGCTCATTAAGATTAATTTTTGAGTCGGTTACTACACAGTGTAAGGGTAGCAGAATAGGACCAAGGTGTTTGGCTTGATTGGTTTTTATTTTTCTCTTGCTGGTCACTGAAGGTGGGCTTTTCAAAGTAACCTAGGAGATTTGTACACCCATTTGTACATCCATTGACCATTAACTTTCATATAAGATGCATCCGATGAAGTGAGCTGTAGCTCACGAAAGCTTATGCTCAAATAAATTTGTTAGTCTCTAAGGTGCCACAAGTCCTCCTTTTCTTTTTGCGGATACAGACTAACATGGCTGCTACTCTGAAACTTTATACCAGAGTAATTTCATTAGCTTTAACTGAGTTACTCCACATTTGCATTAGTGTGAATGAGATCAGAATAAAGCTCTCCACTTCTGATTCTGCAATTTAATTCTCGTTTCATGGGAATGGGAGCTTTTTGTAATAAAAACACAGGCAGGTAGAATTACTTTGATTCTCTAAGCAAATTCAAGACGGTGTGTTTTTGTAGACAAGGGTCTGGTTTGCATTCAGTCCTCAGGCATTGTCCTCTTGTTGAAATAAACCTGGTGCTTTCTAAAAAATACTACCTTTGCATGCAAAATGCAAATGCTAAGGGAGGTCAGCTGCTGCAACCTCTTTCCATCACCTAGAGAGATTCCTAAAAAGGCTCAATTTAATTCTTCTGTGAAAAGTTCAAGCTGCAGTGCAAAAAATTCTGTGCTCCCATCTTCTGGATACTAACTTTTTCAAAGAAAACATTCCCCGTCTTCATGGCACATTTCCCCTATGCACTGAGACTTTGAAGAATATGATTAAAAGCCAATGATAAATTTTGCACAAGCTGGTGTGGAAAATAAATGGTTCTCAGTACTGTTCATCAGATTCTGGGATTGTTGAATCAGATTATTAGATTGATGAAGAAAGGAGTGTAGACAGAGTATGATCCTGTTGCCATTGAAACCAGTGGGGAAAAAACTCACACTGGACCTTAAGGGTACAGAATTAAACTCTCACAGAAGTGAAATAACTGATTGCTAAGGCGTTGGAGAGAAACGGTACTGAACCAAACCTCTAGACGTCCTTGAACTTTGAGGTGTTCCTGGATCCAGATCTGTATTTTGTGCCTGGGTCTCATCTCTATTGTTTATTTAATGGAAGGAATTCAAAGCTGCATTCTGATTACCGGGATATAGTACATGGAAATGGGCATGTCCTCCTCAGTACCACAAGGTCAGAGACATGTAACCATATGGGTCAGATTTTGCCATATATGCTCATTAAGATTAATTTTTGAGTCAGTTACTACACGGTGTAAGGGTAGCAGAATAGGACCAAGGTGTTTGGCTTGATTGGTTTTTATTTTTCTCTTGCTGATCACGGAAGGTGGGCTTTTCAAAGTAACCTAGGAGATTTGTACACCCATTTGTACATCCATTGACCATTAACTTTCATATTTTCAAATCAAGCATTTTAATATTTTGGAAATATTAATTGTTTATGTTGGAATTGAACAGCCCAGTCCCTTAGGCAGCTTTGACAATTTCTTTCCTTTTCCTTTAGTCCTCTTCTCTGGATGACATCTCCCTTCACAGACACAAGCCTTATTGATTTTCAGCCAGGTAAGTTTAAAAATAGAAGTGCAATGCAAAACACTGGATTCAGTGCTTGCTTTTTCTTTCACAGAATTCAGCATGGCAATGCAGCCGTTCTGAGGTGTGTCTGAGGTAGTAGAGAAAGGGACTGGTGAATATTTTTGAGTGAATGCAATAAGATTGAACTGCTTTTACCGGTGGAATCACATTCTTAGTCATTTGTGAATATATAAACAACCACTGGGTTAGTCCCGAAAACATTCATGAGTCCTACCATATGAATTTTGGCACCAATGATGATTTATCTGGAATTTGTTCTGGAAAGTGTGTTCTTCGATAGTCATCATTCATTGTGCTCCTGTTTAAAAATTTTCAGTCATCCAATCAGGGATCAGAAACACTACCATGTGACATCAACAGGGTTCTGTATGGATCTGACTGTGTGATCACGTGGATAATTGTGACAAGGAAGCCAACTCTACTGATCCTATAAACTGAAAAGCTAAACCTTTCAACACCCAAAAACTCTCCTTGGTAAAAACAAGACAGTCATCAAGGGACAGTTCTAATAAGGAACCCTTTTTCTGAAGCTGTAAGTGTGTAGCATCTTCAGAATTTCCAGCATAAATTTTGTTTAGCCTTTAGTTAGAGATCCACCTTTACCAGGAAGTTGATTCTTGTTGGTCCCTTGGCTTCCCTGCATTTTCACTGCATTTTTTTAAAGACTTTAAAGGCAATTTACTATAAAGAGAAAAGGAAAATTCAATGACAGAAGTCACCCTGTGTGGGCAGAGAGCAAGGCTTAGGGTGAAGATTTTAAACCTCCATGCCCTCAACCCATCTCTCTCTCTCTCTCATAAAGTGACTGGAACCTTAGTTTATGTCTCCATTAGTGCACAAAAGTTCCAGCCCCATTCCATAGTGTGGAACCGGAGGGACAACCTAAAGATATTGTTGTTTATAATGAAGCAGGATAAATGACTGCAGTTCTCCATTAATTTTAATTGCTGCAGCAAACCTGGGAGTGCTTTCTTGTGTTAACCAGCCAAAGAGCTCAATGGAAGCCTCTTTGAAGGCTCACTTGGCTCCCTACTCAGTGACATTTCTGCTCTTAATGGTATTGCTATTATACCAGACAGCACATTAAAAAGGCAGCAGCTCACAGAAAGGCTCAGGCTAGAATACACTGAATTAGTACTCCTGGAATTACAGTGCAGGGTGAGCTCCACAGGATGTTCCCATCTCCATCAGACTACGTTAACCAGTCATTGTGCTCCAGCATGATTAATTGCATGACAGCAACAGCTAGAGGCCTCAACCAAGCCTGGGGCCCATTGTGCCAGGTGCTGTACAAACACACAGTAAGAGATGGTTCATGCTCCCAAAGAGTTTACAATCTAAAGAGAAAAGAAACATGGATAGAGAGAGGGAAGTGAATTGCCTCAGGTCACACAGCAGGTCAGTGATAGATCCTTGGTCTCCTAAATTCAAGCCAAGTGCGCTAACCACTGGACTAAGCTGCTTCTAAATCCAAAGAGAAGGTGGGCTCTGAGTAACAGAGTGGCCCCTTTTTAAAAGTTTCACAGGGAAAAGCACTGACTGGTTTTTAATCCTTTAGATGCCCCAGGATGTATAATATACTATGGTGTATTGAAAACTGTATAAACATTGTAAGCTATCACTTTAAATTGTCAATGAGTTTCCTGCTCCTGCTTGCAGGCGAGGGGGCCTTGTAGAGAAGCATGCGACCTGGATCTAGCAGCAAAGAGCTGCTTAATCTGCAAAGAGCCAGTTTAGAGTGAGGTGGGGCAAGTTGGGCCTCTGCTTTGGAAAGCAGCCTGCTTTCTTGCTCTCTGTTTTTGGCTCTTGTGTATTAATGTTCTGGACTTAAAGAAATAAATCTGTGTTACCTACACTTCCAAAAGAGTATTTTAGTTTTTTATCCAATTTCTCTGTTTGTATGCTGTGAATGTAACATATACCAAAGTGGTTCTCTTATTGATTGGCCATATGAATGCCTAGCTCCAGGGAGATTTTATGCTCATTCCAGAGCCAGCATCAGGCTTTTCAAACATCGGATTCCACATGGAAAACACAAGTCAGAATGGTTCAGCCCTGAAGTCACATATATCTGGAGCTCTTGTTCCCCTTAAAGTGGGAGGAGTTGCACCTTTATGGAACATCCCCCCCAAACCACACAGAGCCCCAGAATCACCAAGGAGCCAGAATGCAAATGTCAAGGCTTCTGTATGAAGGGCCTGCCTCTTTGTATTGTCTTTCGGGACCTCCTCCCACTCTGGAGCCAGTCAATGCCACCCCCAATGGCTGCACCATAGACACTGTGGAGGAGTCTCTGGGGGAGCAAATGTTGCGGTTGTTTGTTTAATTGCTTTTTGCCACTTATAAAATAGGCCTTTTGATGCAATGACACTAAACAATGAAATCTAACAAACATCATTCCGCAGCTAGACCATTATTAACCGGTGCCGACAAAACAAGTCCCCCACCATACGAACAAAAACCTCAGAATTCCTGCCCACAAAAACAACACAGCCCCTCCCCTCCTACCCTCCCAACGCACACCCTGAAAGACATTGGATAAATATGTTAGCCTTGCAATGTTCCCTGAAGGTCACCAAGCCCAGGCTCTGTCACACCAAAGAAGGAAGCGAATTCCAGAGTCAAGGACCCTTTACCAAGAATGCTCTGCTCCCAGCCTTCACATGCTCAAATGGAGGGACCCTCAGATTGAGCATTCCATATAATCTCTGCTTCTGCGGTAAAACACAAAGAGTGAGGAAATGAGCAGAAACCAACCAAACAGGGCTTTATACATCAAAAACACCACTTGCCTTGCACCTCCCAGAAATGAAATGACAACCAGTGCAGTCTACGGAGCACAGATGTAACATGTTCTGTTCACTAGCCACTGCTGTGTAGACCAGCCACTGTAGCTTTGCTAGCTCTGATTCAGGAAAGCACTTTTAAGCACGTATTTAAGTCCATCCCTCTTCAGGACAGCCCTTGAGCACATGCCGAACTTTAAGCATGTGCCCAAGTGCTCTCCTGAATAAAGAGACTTTCCTGAATCAGGGCCTGGCTGAAGTTTGGTCTTCCAGGCTAGCCCCAAGTGGAGCATATTACACTGATCCTATCTGGAGGTGACAAAGCCCTGAATGACTATGCTGAGGTCCCCACATCCACAAGGGAAGGTTCAAACAAATGTAGGAAAAAAGCATCCTTGGCCACAGCTGCTGTGTGAACATGCAGAGGCAGCCGGGTATTCAATAAATCCCTTAGGTTGCAAACTTGAGGAACAGGAAGGGGGCACTGTCCCTGAGCCAGTAGCATCTCCACTATTTCTTCTGGTTAGTTCTTCCTCACCAACCAGAATCACCTCTGTCTTTTCTGGGTTGAGTTTCAGCTGCATAGCTGTCATCCAAGCCCCAAGCCCCTGCACCGTCTGGGTATAATGACACAGACAAAGTTGAGTGTCATCAGCATTCTGTAGGCACTGCAGCTCCTGGCCATCACAATCTCTCTCTCATCAGCCCCACATATGAACTGAACAGGAGAGGTGATAATATAACTCCATGTTATCCCCTGTGAATGAGTCCTAGGGACAGAGGAGCAATCACCCAAAGCCCCCTGGTTCCTCTCAAAGAAAAAAGAATAAAGCCGCTAAAGCACAATTCTCGCTGTCCCAGACAGGGTCCACAGCTGTGTCAACACCTTGTGGTCAATAGTATCAAAGGCAACTCATTTTCTCTAACAAACTCAGCATGGCTACTTGATCTTCATCCATCTCCAAAAGGAGATCAGCAACCGGTGAAACCAGTGCGGTCCCCTGGGACCTAAAACCAAACTAAAACAGGTCAAGGAAATCTGAGATGCGAGGTATCACCAGTTGCCTCCGCATATTTGTAATCTTCCTCCACAGTAGGGGGCAGCACCTTTGCAAGGATTGTCCCTCAGAAGTCCTCAGGGTGCTGAAACTAGCATGTCATCCAGGTGGCATGCTCCTGATTCCCAGATCCAGGCCCTCCCCCATAATTTGCCCGTCACACCCCAGGCCCAGACCCAAGAAGCTCATGGAAAAGGGATTCATCATTCTGTGCGGGCAGGGGGAATCATCATGCAGAGAAACAGTTCTCTTCTCTACATGTTTGTGGCCTTTTCTGACCCATTTTCCTCTTTCCTGCAAGGTCTGTAGCTCATGGTCTCTGGGATGGAAAATGCCCCACTGCCTCAGTTGTTTGGAGACTTCTAGTTTATTACCCAGCATAGAGATGCTAAAATATTGCACAGCCTGGGCCTCAGAGCCTCTGAAATGCTGAATGTCAAGGGGAAGGAAGACACAAAGAGCTCCAAGACCCCCCAATCTGGCTTTCTCTAGACCTCAACATAGCAAATTGACATGGGCCTCTTTTTGCCCCTGGCTCTTCCTATAATTTAAATGCTTTAACCTTAAAAGGCAGCACTCAGGAGTCATGGTACTCAAGTGTTAAAGCTAATTCAGGGGGTGTTTTTGCAAAGGGGTAGGAGGCCTAAGGGACTCTCACCTTTGGGACCTGATGTTTTCTTTCAGCACAGGTCAAGCACGGTGCTAGGGCCTACAGCCGAACCCTCCCAGGCTACCTCGTAACACCAATTTCCTCATTCCTGTGCTGCAGGGATCAACAGATTAGAAGCAAAGAGGATTTGAGGCTTGTTTCTCAGTGGTGCTGAGTGCCTGCTAATCCCATGAATATGGACAGGAAAGGCGGGTGCTCAGTACCCCTGGAGAAGGAGACTGTTAGTCTTTATCAGTTCTCTTCTTTGCAGTTGTTTCTAAAGGGCTTCGTGAAAGGTGCTGAACTGACAACACTGACAATGACAATTGCATCCGATGAAGTGAGCTGTAGCTCACGGAAGCTTATGCTCAAATAAATTGGTTAGTCTCTAAGGTGCCACAAGTCCTCCTGTTCTTTTTGCGAACACTGACAAAGGTGCCAATTGTAACGATGGCTGTGTTGAACGGATGCCTGTCCAGTAGGAACTGTGTGAAGACCTCTAGTTCTTTTTATACGATTGCCATTAATACCTTACAGTTGGAGTATGCAAGTAATTACCATTACTGTGCGGGATGCACTTAACACTAACAAGGTAAAATAAGTTTAATAGCAATTGTTGTAGAACAGAATAGCCACCAGATAAGGACTCACTGTGCTTGCTCTAGATTTGACCTAGGGGCACACAAGGGAATGGCTCTATACCCCATTAATCCCATGAAGCCATCCAGCTTCTATTACGGAGTAACTACTGAAATAAAATGTCTTGTCAATGATTTTGTGACAGTATATCACAGGGTGTGTAGCTCAGAGTATGAAACTACAGAACAATGTGTTCATCCCCACGCTGTAGCACAGAACTTCAATGAGCCCTCCAATACGGTCATTCCAAGATTCTAGCTGG
Organism: Lepidochelys kempii; assembly: GCF_965140285.1. Classification (NCBI taxonomy): domain Eukaryota; kingdom Metazoa; phylum Chordata; order Testudines; family Cheloniidae; genus Lepidochelys; species Lepidochelys kempii. Next base: position 15,439,555 of record NC_136394.1, on the reverse strand, counting down.
GTTCTTTCCTAAGAATTAAACTGGAGTAATGTACGATATACATACACACTTATACCAGTAAAAAACTACTGTAACTAACCAATCAGCAAAGCTGCCTACCATCTTCCTCCTCTTGTGTATGATATTTTTGCATTTTGCAGCTCACCATCTTCTTTATCAACTATAATTAACATGCCAATGTCTCTGGGCACAGGAAGGTCAAGGGAGCAGATTCATTTAACTGGAAGCCAATGCTAGTGGTAGTTCACAGATTTGTATGTGGGCAGAGCCTCCAGCCAGCCATGTCCCTAAAGAAATGTACCACACAATGCACGACTCCTTGTTACTTGGCATGGGAGAGTAGGACTCCCCTAGGCCCAACATTGCCACCCAGATGAAATGCAATCCACTAGCCAGACAAGCAAATACATGAGGTGTGACAGCTATGAACAGCTTCTGAAAGGAAATAAAAGGCAGATGAAATGCACTTAAAAAGAACAGCTTTGGACCTACAGTTTCTTGCATTTCAGATTAGCTGGGACCAGTGTTTATAGGCATCTCAAAGTTGTCGTCAAACCCTGGCACCATTCCTGACTGTCATTCGCAAGAGCAGACTCCGTATCTGAATAGATAAAATGTTCGAGATGACAGCAAATGTTATAGCTTTCGGGTCCCAACAAGACCCAGCATGAGGTGCAAATGGGAAGAAGAAACAACTCTCCAAATAGCAGTGTAACAATCTTCACAAGTTCATTTACTGCCTGTAGTTCTACCCTGGGATGTTACCAACAAGCTTGGATATATTTTCAAATGGAAGTCTTTTTGGTGTTTTTAAGTAGTTTATTGTTAAACAGGCTTCCCTAAATTGCTATTTCCCGCTCTCTCTTTTGCTGGTTAAATCTCGGCTGAGATTTGATTGCTGTAGGACAGAGGTATGTTAGGAAATTTGATGCAGAGAACAAGAAAACAAAAATCAGAGGTATTCAGCCTGAAAAGAGGCTTTGTCCAAGGTATAATTCTTGTGTGTTTAAGGACAGAGTAATAGATTTGGAAGGATAAGTCATATATCTTAGGATTTTCTTCCCTGCCCCCTTTGATTGATTAATTCCAGTCTCTTCAGATCTTTGCCTGTTCCCACAAACCTGGAATCTCAGGATTGTTTGATTAAGTCATGGTTACCATGACAATAAAAGTGCCTCTGGCCAGTGTGACCTTTGACTGGATTCAATTCACTGAGGGATGGACAGACACTATAGAAAAAGCTTTATCTTCAAGTCCACTACGGCATAAAACTGGCTGCGCCACACTGGCAATAAATGATTTTGTCTCCCCTTTTAAAATATAAATAAAGGCTGAAACTCTATATGGAACCTTGACGAGATTTTGATAGTCAGTTTCTCTGTTAATATCACATCATATAAAATAAATGCAATCAAAAGGCAGGTTGTTTGCGGGGGTTGGTTGCAAAAGGTAGGTTTTTAGCACAATCAGAAACACAAGCCAAACTCATGCTGCACGTATGAAAGAGCCCCTCACAATTGTGACTTGAAATATGTATTTTCTGATCACATCAGATAGAAAGGATTCCTTTCTTCTGATCCTGCCCCGCCCCCAGCTCCATTCGGAGGGCATTGTGTTTCTGATGCTCACATAGATAATTATTCCTTTTCGGATACTTTCGTTGTAAATCCATTTCTGCAAAAATAAGAGGACAAAGAATAGGTGGTGGGGGCAGTGATTTCAGAATTAACCCTGCGCTGTGATTTGTAAATGGGCCTGACAGAATGACAGCAACGCAACTCATGCGTGCAGGATTTCCAAGATCCCTGGTGGGCGAGTACGCTGCCCCTGTGTGTGGGGTGCGCCATGTGTACTGTTCTTCTGGCTGCTTGGCTCCCTGCACTTCAGCCCTCTGCAGAGGACAGAAACGGGTTCACTAGTCCACCCTAGAACAAAAAGCCAGTTAAAAAGGGACTTGGCAGCTCGACATTATCCCTGCACAATCTGGCTTGATGCTAGAGGTGGTCTGCTTCCCAAAATGGAGCAGATCTCAACAACGTGACAGTAGAAGGATGAGTGAATCGAGAGATTAAGCCATTGGGGAAAATGTGGATTTAAATGTGCACAGCCACAGTTAACCACTACTGACGTGGAAACCAGAATCCCATCCTTAGTTTGTTCAGTCAGGGTAATCAACTAACCAAGGACACTGTATAAAGCCAAATAAATGGAAGAAAAATAAATGCCAACCACTCTAAAGGAAAGTGGAAAGAGGGGTCGGGTTGAGGTCATATTTGCGTTGGTTTTACGTGGGTTAAAAAGTGTGTTTAATTTAAAAGTTGGATCCATGCAGCAAAAATGGGATTTGAAGATAAAAACTTCCCCTATGTTCAGACACAGGGCTTTGGTTTGGACTCATCTCTCTTATTTTCAAGGATCTTTTCTTCTTCTGCTTGCTTAGGGCTTCCTTGAATTCTGAAGTCATGTGCATTATTTCAGCCTGAATGTTTGTTCTCCCGTAAATGGCCCATTGGACCTGTAATGCTTTTGTTTTTCATCCCACCTGCTTGGGAATGAGTGGTGTCATGTGCCATCATTCTGACAGGACGCTGCCGTTGTTACATAATTTTGATTCACAGGCCACCTATAGCTAGCAAGTTGGATGGGTTTTTTTGTTTGTTTTTGTTTTGTAAGGCAGTTGTATTTTAGTGGGGAAATTTATTTATTTATTTTTTTAAAAAGGAAATACAAAAGAAAGCCTCCCTCTTCTGGTGCAAGCATTCATGCTTTTAAGAGAAGACAAACAGTAGCATTTTCAAAAGCACCTAGATTGCTCAGGAGCCTAAATCACACTGACTTTCACTGTGGTCTGGACTCCCAAGTGCCTACGTCACTTTTGAAAATGGTTTAAGGCTTTTGAAAATGTTACCTGAAGTCGTCTGCTTCTGTGGATCCTAAATAAAACTTTACAGAAGTGTAAGTGGGGATTCTGCTGTTTGACTAGACATCACCAATGTAGGAGCTCACTTGCCCCATTTACCATCTATAACAGCAAGACTGGAAAGCATTATTGACGTAGAATTAGACTGTTCCATCTCTGTCTTCTCCCTCCCCTCATTCTTTTGATGCTGAGTACTTCCAGTTGTGCCCCTACAATCTGTAAACTCTTGACAGTATTTTGCATTTCCCCGCAGTCTCTGTCTTTCTCTGTGAGACTTCACCAGCCTATTAGTGTTAGAATGTGAGTGTTTATTAAATCCAGATATCTATTTATCTATTGGTCTATCTTTATGCAGTTCATATACGGATATGTCTGCAGAAGCAAAGTCCTGAGTATAATGTTCCATTAGAGTGAAATGTTTACATAAAGGAAACTGAGGAGTTTAGCTATTATAAACCTGGAGACTGTCAGTTTAGTTACAAGAATGTCATATACAGTCTGTGGTAAGCCTTAAATTGAGACCCTTTCCCATGTCTCTCCTTTCAGATCTTTCCTTTTCGTCTTTGCTTGTAGTCGACCGGAGATGTAGCAAAGGCTGGTTCAAATGTGATGAGAATAGTTAGCGAACATCGTGGTTATTGACAAGACATTGGCTTGGGTATTTGCGGGTGGCTGTCGATAAGCCACATGGCATGTTGACCAAGTTGGCATCTCTCCTTCAACTTCATACAAAAAATCCATCAAGACCCCAATTCCACTTATGCCCAGCTCCAAAATAAATCCATACACAGCAGTGGCCTTTTTTGTTTTGTTTTTCATATTGGAATTGCCACGGATACAAAGGTGGCTGTCACCCTGACTCAAGCCATCCCGTGGCAAACCATGACTTAAGATATTGGCCTGACAAACGCACAGTACCTGCCTATCTTAGGTATTTATATGAACCACATTACCATAGTTTCTGAGCCCCTAACAATCATGTATTTACCCTTCCCCCACCCTCATTGTGAGGTAGGGCAGAGCTATTATCTCCACTCCACTTACAGATGTGGAACTGAGGCGCCCAGAGAATGTGACATGCCCGAAGTCACACAGGAAGTCTATGGAGGGGCAGGAAATTAACCTCTTCTTATAAGCACCAGGCTAGTGCTCTAACCATTGGACAATCCTTTCTCTCTAACATCACCCTCTCCTTCTCCAGCTTCTCCCCTGACCCCCGCTGACAGCATCCAAACTGTGATTTTGGCAGAGGGGGGATTAAACTCCCTGGATGGGTCAAGGAGGGGACACCATCCCCTGGGAAAGAGATTTGAAATTACCTGCCATTTGGTGCAGTCTGGTGCATTCCAAAGGCTCTTCAGGAGTATCTTTATGAACTGTGGATAAAAGTCATCGCAAGTGGGGATGGTTAAAGCAGACTTCAGAGAGGAGATGAATTGCTCTAAAGTCAGCTGACTCCTACCATCTCCTCTTCAATTCCAACCCTGCCTGCTGAAATCCAGTTGGAGCAACCCAGGGGCATCTGAGAGAGACACAATTCATGACAACGTTTTCAGAGAATTTCTGCATGAAACCTGTGGATTCTCCGCTTCACTGCCTGCCCAGAGCCCGGAGATTTCCTCCTCTTGGAAAACGGATGCCGTCATATTGCATAGTAGCTAACATTATGGTAAGCACTCAGTGTGGACAAGCTGTGGTCATCCCTATGGTAGCTCTAGGCTTAATCACAGCCAACTGACATGATTTTAAACACAAGGTCTAGGTCATGCTTAGCAGTGATGTTAGTTAATGAGATTCCTTCTCCCAATTTTCCCATTGCCAAGGTTTGCTGATCACATGACAGGCTCTCAGCCCTATCAGACCCATATCATTGTTTGTATATGGACATACTGCGGGCCCAATTCTCTTTTCACGTCCACTTGTGGAAAATTGGTGTAGCTCTAATGATTTCAGTTAAGTTACTCCGAATTTACACCTCCAAGAAAACAGAATCAGAACTGGTACATCTAAGACCATTTTAAATCTCTGGATGAAAAGCCTCTAATTACACCTTGTCTCTCCATCTCTACCCACAGCTGTAACAGTGCCACAATTTTTCCCCTGCATCCCTTCTAGCCCATTCCAATAGCAAGCAAAACTTAGGAGCAAACCCCAAAAAAGCCAGGAATATGGTTTTGAGGGTTAGGGTAGGGATAACTAGGATCAGGGAGGGCCAGTGTTCGCTGATGGACGAACTGATCCCACATGGTTGAGTGAAGGCAGGATTGCAACCTTTCCATGTTGCTCTCCTTGCTCACTGCTTTCAGATTGCTCATCTGAACTGGGATGTTCCTCTCTTGAAACAGAGCAACAAAGAAAGGACTCCTCCATCTGCTTCTTCCCCTCCAGGCTTATGCCAAAGACCCACCCACTTCTCTTCGCCACCCCCATATTTCTATCTCCCTCAGCTATCTGTGAAAAGAGAGCTGTCACCAAACAAAAGGAAAGAATAGCAGAAGCTTTATCTCTTTGGTATTTTTTCCTGAATCCTCTTCTCCCCGCCTTTATTAATGTGTTAATCTCATCCCGCTGGTCTCATGGGTTATATTCCAGCACTTGTACCAGCTGCCTGGGGGGCAAGTCATTTGAGGCCGAATTCACAAGAGCAATTACACCTTGCACACACGCAATGTCTCCTATATGCACACTAGCAAGGCGTGTTGCACATTTTTGAATATTGGAACACTGAGCTTCATGTAGCTCCTCTGTAAACTGTACTTAGAACCTTTTCCGTGGCATAACCCCCTAGGACACTGGCAATAATAAAAGAAGGGACATGAACAACTCTGTTTCTGAGGTGTCCATGCTCTTTGTACAGTTTTGTGTTCTCTGCTCGATCTCTTTTTGGGGGGGAGGGGGGAGGGGGAAGGTGTAACATTTTACTCAACATTTTTATTGAACACATTATCTGAATTTTTCATTTACCAGAAACTTGTTCCCCCCCTCTCCCCCCCAGGAAGCCAAACACGTGCTGATAACCATTGCAACAGTGTTTTTGCTAAAAATGTTGATGGAAAAAAATGAAAAAAACCCACCAAAATCGTTCTGTTTGAGAATTAAACAACTTCAATATTTCAGGGGGTTTTTTTTATGTGAAAGTGCTTTTTCATTTTCCAGCTTACCCTAATTGTCTAGCAGCCCTTTCCATTCCAAACGGAGACTCACAGAAAGACTTTCTGTTCTCGCTATGTTCCTCTGCTACAGCACAAGACAAATAACCATTCTTGCAGGTTCCTACTTCTCCTTTGTTATTTAGCCCCCATTTCAGGCAACAGACTCAGGGGTCCTTTCTGTTCAACATTCCGTGAACTCAGATGGGTTCATCCCATCTTTGGTAGATGATTTTCCTTCCAAAAATGAACAGCTGGGTTATGTGTTGCTCCTTAGGGCTAAAATATCTCCCACTGATTTTTTTTCCTGTGCTTGTACATCCATGTTGCCCACCATCCAGTCATCACATCTCCTATTCCTCTTCAGAGACTGGAGAAAACCAAAGCTTCTTTAATAAACAAACAACCAAACCTCCCACCCCACCCCGCTCCTCCCCTAAACTCTAGTGGTTCAGATACACTGATTCTGGGATTAAACCCCATCTCGAGTTTGGGGTTTGCTCTGCAAAACATAACTGATGAGATTTTTGCAAAACCAGAGCATAGCCTGCTCTGCCTTTTTTCACTTCTTTTTCAGTATATTCCCTCTTTGCAGCTCCTAACCTTTTCCCTAGTTTTTGAAGCCTGGGGACCACCATTCAGAAATGTCTTAAATTCCTTTTTTTGCTGAGTCCAAGGAAAGTGCCAATAGTGCTAGGGAACAGATTGGTCAGTTTAATTCACTTATCTTCTAACTGGTTCCTGACTCATCTAAATTGCCTCCTAATCTCCTGCATCCCTGTAGAAAAAAGTCAAGATTGGAGACTCTCCTCATATTGTCAAAACACCACTTGTCCTTTCCCCACCCCTTGTGCAGGAAGTCTTGTGGAAATCTTATTGTGATCAACCATGGTAGAGTGGTGTGAGCTTCTGAAAGGCTCCTGTAGAAAACTTTGCACCTCTTCCCATCCTAGCCCCATTCCCAGGAGTTCTGCTTTGAGATCTGCCCAGGAAAGGTGAGATACATGTGTAAAGTATTATTGTCCTTTTTCATTTGGATTGTCAATTAAGCCTTCAGTGCAAGTGAGCAAAGGAACATAGCTTCACCTAGGGAGGTTTCCTTCATTTTCCTCTACAGCAGAGTCCAGACTCAGATAGCCTCTGTCTTTAGTGTGTCTAGAAATCATGGTTCCTTCAAAGACCAGCTTCATTTCCTGTAGTCCTGGAAAGTTCTTTTTAACGCAGGAAGGACACTTTATTATTAAACACTGCCACATTTGAGCTAATCTGTTCTGCTATATTGTTGGTGTTGTCACTGGAAGCTGGAACTTCTGAGACACATATTATTAAGCCCCATCACAACTTCCCTGTAATACCCTGCCAAGGTTAGTCAAAGAACAATCCACTAACAACCTTTTACATGTATCAGAGGCATACCCTGCACTTCTGCATCATCTTCCATCCAAGTCTTCTATTCCATTCTATTCTAACCAGGTTCTTCTCTCATGACTATGTCTGAGCACCTTCCAGAAGTACACTAAGCATCGATATTTGTGTCTCCCAGCACCTTAATGACACTAAGGAATGAAGCCTTACCACACACCTCCTGAGGTGAAACCCACTGTTATCCCTAGTTTACAGATGGGGAAACTGACAGACTGAGGAGACAAAGATGATCTGGAGGGAGTGGGGGGAAAATTGCTGAAATGGGCTGCAGGATTTTCTTTCAAAAAGTGGAAGGGGCTGAGGTGACTCCATCTCATGGATTTGTCATGTTCTCCCTGATGGCTGACATGTCTAACACGAACCTGGCTTCCCTGACCCCATGCTACACTGTTATTAACCAACCACAGTTCAGCATTTTTCTTTAATTTCCCCTAAGATTACAACCAGGGCCCGTTTGCTGCTGCTTCAGAACAATGTTTCTCCGATTACAACCTATGCTGACAATTATAGTGATTTAAAACCAAACTAATTGTGAAGTACTTTGATCATGCTTAGCACAACTTGTGGTTTGTAGACTGAAAATAGTTGAAAGGAACCATTAGAATCACAATTTCCCTTTAATATAAATTTTATGTTGATATATAATGTATGATTTTAATGTTAAAATTAACCTGGTGAGTCCGTCCGTCCCCCCACCAAATTCTGCTTCTTATTTGAATATTGCGACTGGTCTGATTTTTCTACCCTTTGGATTAACATTTCCTATGCAATTTGTTTCAGCATAAGCCCTACTTTCCTTATGTATTTGCTTTTCGTGAGAACAATATTCTGAATTATTTCATCACTGATTTTGGAACATTGTTCTTTTTTTTGCTAAATGTAAACAGAACTGTTGACAGTACGAGTTACTTTCTTACAGAGGCGGTATTAAAGATGGCATCCGACCTGCCACAGGGGAGATTACAGCCATGTTGGAGCAGTAGAAATGATATGCTACTGTGAGGATTTGTTCAAATATTAACGCCATCACAATTTGAGAAGTCTGCATCATTCATTCCATTGGCTCAATTTTTGTTAACTTAACACAGTCTTTCCATTGCTCATATTATTTGTTTATATTCACATGACAATTTCTATTGTGGCCATTTGTTTTTGCAACAACAACAAAAGACCTGGGTTGCCTGCAGTAAAATATTCTCTGAACAACTGATTCTAATAAAGAATTGTACTTTTGTATGTATTTTGATTTTGCATTGATTTGTTTAGAATACTCCTTGAGTAAAACTGGCAGGGAAACACATATGTTAGGACTTTGAGTGAACTTATTTTCAATTTCTCCCTTTCATAGTCCACCAGTTCTGTCCACTCCTAGAACGATCCCACATCCAGAGCTATTCAGGGCTTTTACTGTCTCTGATCCAATGTGCTTATTTTAAAGTTTTATTTCAGGTATGAGTGGCTGGTTCAAAGGGAGGTGCACATGTTGGCCCCATCCAAGATCTGGCGCCTCTCTGCCTGGGAAACCTGAGAGTTTCTGTCCTTGCTTATGAACCGTGACATCTGTGCATTCCATGGGTGCTGACCCTTGGGGTCAGAGGTCACTCCAAGGTCAAGCAGTTTCCTCTTTCACCACCAATAGAGACCTTGACTAGAGGTAAATTATGTTGCAGTTTAAGGAAATAATTTGAACCACTCTTGTAATTATAATAAATTTTGCTGTTTACATTTTAATCTTCAACCCTTTCACCCTCTGGTCTCTTGTTTAAAAAAAAAAGAAAAAAGAAGGGGAATTATATATTTAACAGAAAATCTCCTGCCAGGATGGACAGTGGAATAAATAGCTTGAGTTCCTGTGTCCGTGTCTCCGTTCAGGATGAGTACGCATTTTTGTAAGTGCAAGGTCTACTTAATCTTCAGGTAAGTATGTTCATGCACTAGACTGGAGGTATAACATAGCACAAGAGTTGCCACGTGATTCCTAGAATTCCATGTTGAGCAACTGTAAAATCCTAGGGACTTTATTCATACAAAATCCCAGTTAACAATGAAAGTTTATAGTAAAGTAGGACTTCAGGGTCTGGCTCATGCTTTGGAAAAAGGCAGCAGTTATACTGAACATAGTCCAGCCATTGTCCCTTTCTGCTCATGAAACTGAAGGAGATGAGAAGAACTTTCAGACAAAAAAAGAGGCTCCAGTACATTGGATTGGAAAACAAAAATTCTGTTATCTTTCAGCCACATTTCCTTACGCTATTTGCTAGTTAAGCAATTTGTGTTTGCATACGGTTGCTCTCCTACAACACTGTTTCTCCTTTTATCTGTTGCACAATGCCATCATAAAGCTGAATTTGTGGCAACATGCTAATTACTATGGCAGGAGGCTGTGATTACATAAATAAATACAGGATCAATCACTGAAGGGTCAAAGCAGAAGAAGGAAAAAGGATGTTCTTATGAAAAAAGCACAGGGCTGGCAGTTAGTTAGAAAATCTGGGTTCTGTTCTTGACTCTGGGACAGACATGCTGGGTGAACTCGAACAGTCTCATTGGGCATCAGTTCCTCAATCTGTAAAATGGGAATTAAATCACCGAGTGCTCCTATTAGGGGTGCTATGAGGCTGCTACACTTGAAGGATTGTGCCTGTTTGCAGCACAGTCAGTCAGTAGAAGGAATAGGGCCAAGGGGGTAGACATTGAAGTGTTCTATTCCTGGCTCTGTTACTGACTTTCTGGGTGACCTAGCACAGGTAACTTAACCTCTCTGTGCCTTAAGATTGCCATCTGTAAAATGGAGATAACACATTCCTGCCTTTGTAAAGTGCTTTGAGATCTACAGCTGAAAGCTGCTATTTTAATTCTAATAAGTATTATTATATTAGTGCTATGTGCCCACAGAAACTTGGATGAGGGCTACTTATGAGAAAGGCCATTTCCTCAGGAACAGGAATAGGGAAAACTGAACATGAGCTAAAGGTACTCACCAGCAGGTAGGGAGGTAAATCCAGCAAGCAGCACCCAGTTTCAAAATAGCTGCTGTAAGGCTGCAGCAGCTTGGCTTTGCCAAACTTAAAGGACCACACCTTCCCCAGTCCAGAAAGGCATGCTGGGAAAAAAGCACCTATAAGAAGGCAGTCCTGTAGTGGGGAGGTGGGTAGGAAGAGGCAGTTACTAAGGAAGGTTCTCTAGGGGAAATGGGTTGCTTCAACATTGACTGTCTTACCTGGTGTCAAGTGCTATTGAAGTGTAAAGAATTACCAGGATGAGCCATGATGCTAGTCCCTTATTAAACACAAGCATGGGAATAACAGCAACGGGAATATAGAAAAATACAGGACAGGTCTAGCTTTCTGGTCTAAATGTGCTTGTTTCCAAGTTTGCTCCATTGTGAAAGTCCTTCTCTGAGGGGAAATCCAGCCCTCTACCATTGGTGCAATCACATGCAGGTTGTGCTGGGAGAATGAAAGGGATACTTCAGCTTCTGCCTTTCGGGCCAAAGTCTTCCACTGACTGCACATGGAGCTTTCATATAAATCAATGGGATCTATACACTTATCTCCACAGGCAGAAGTTGGCCCTTAGGTTTCTAAGCCAATGTTTAGTATTTGAAATCCCTGTCCTACTCCAAAGCGGAGACTTGAAGTGGACTGAAGTTGCAGAGGTTGGAGAGGAATTGGAAGTTCTCCAGAGTTCAGATCTGGGCTTTGATTAGAGGCTCTCTCTTGAAAAGATGTGCCCTCTTATTTTGTCCCAGGGAGCGAACACAGTTTAATGGCTTAAGCCTATATCTATTTAAAGTCATCAGCAAAACTCCCATTGAGTCCAAATGGGATCAAGCTATAAATCTGTGATTAAATGGGCAAATTAGAAATTAACCAGCTACTTCCCTGTTCAAATGCAGGAAAACATTGGTCCTCCTTGGCTTCCTAAACCATGAAAAATAAACGGTGTGTGGAGTAATTCACAAATGTTGTTGAAGCAAATCCTTTCTAGACGAGTACTAAACTGGTAAGTAGATGATAAACTGGGAATTGCTTCACTTTTTGTTTTGTTTTAGTTGGTGGTGAACTGCTACTGCCAATCTGTTCAGGTCCCAGATTTGACCTAATTTACAACTGGTGTAAACTAGTGTGAAACAATCTAAGTCTTTCATTTTCATCTGCTGCTTTGCTGCTGAGAGACTTATAAAAATAATCACTGTGTCTTACTATAAAGGGGCACCACACACAGCATGGGCTGGAGATGGATTAGATGAACTCCCCATCTCTAGTCTTTAGGATTAGATTGGTATCCTGTTTCAGACAGCAACCAGAGCAGACTGGCCACTCCGATGATCTGGTCTGGCCATTCCTGTGTTCCTTGTATGGTGAGGGCTCAAAAATCAGTTTGCTAGTGGACTCCCTTGGGTGCTGTCTAGCAGCAGCAAGTATCTATAATTCGGACCAAATTCTCCTGTTGGGGAACGCATGTCAGCGCTAATCCAGAGCGGCTGCCCAATGGAGTTACTCTGAACGGATGAACATCAGTGTAAATGAGGCTAGAATCTGGCTCTTAGATTGCAACCCAAGATTTTATTTTCTAATTTCTAAGAGGGTGGTGGAAACAACGGAAAGCCAGGAAAAGCGACGTGAAAAACTATCACTAAAAAGATTGATGGTGCCCTATTCCAGTCCAAAGGTGCCCCTGGAGCCTATTCCTCCCTCTTCCCCAAGGAATTACAGTGTCACAGTGGGCCATGGTTACAGTTGTAAGGCCACGTTTCCCTGGAACTTAACCACAGCTTCATGCGTGCCCCATTAGCCTATGATACTGCAGGATTGTGCTGCTCTTAGTAGCCTGTTCTCCTTTGAAAGTCCCACCCTTTCTCTCTGGGGCTAGATACTGTGTATATTATAGTGATGTCTTTCCCGTTACAAGAGGGAAGGTATAACAGGAAGCCATGAATTGTGGGCTCCTGAGACAATGGCGTAGGGGAGCACGTTAAGCATTCGGACTCTATTTGGTCTCACTGTCAAATACTTTGAAAGCATTTTTTAAAAGGATTCCCAAACTGCAAATCCTCTCGCTTCCATCACACAAGAGGTCCCCAGGGTTTAACCAGGACTGTTGGTGCGACTCAGGTGTGCAGAGCTGGTGCCCATACAGGCATGCACATCAGACTCAGACTGTAAACTGTGTCGCCCTGCCCTTTTCTGGTGTGGAAAGGCAGAAACATGCGAAAGGACCGCACAAACCTGGCCAAAAAGCAGCAGTGAAGCCCATGTGGTATCACTCACCCTGCCCCTGAGCCTGGAGATGCTCCTCCACATTAAGATATGACACAATCGAGCTCAGCAGGTGAGGAAAGGTGGGAGAGAGGGGCAGAACCAAAGGGCAGCTGTTTTGGGCAGCAGAAACCTTAGGAAATGAGCAAACATTACAGTGGAAAATCCATGGGAGCTAACAGTGCTCGTAGCAGCATTAATTCCCACGCCACAATTCCTACCCGTCTCCAAGCAGGGCAGTGTGTAAGCACAGACTCAGCTCCCGCACTAGCTGTCGGACCAGGGGAACGAGGATGCAAAAGTCTGCTCAGAGAAGCTTACCCATGCTGGTCTCCCATTATCCAGGAGGCTGGGGCCTGGGTTCCAATGGACATATGAGTTCTGCATAGATAGGAAGAGACAAGTCAGGGTCCCCTTCACGTGGCCACCATCCCCTTGCCCCCTGACAGGAGAATGCCTTGTGAATTCTTTCCTTTTCTTCCCTAAGGGGTGATTCAGACCCTTATCCCGCCACTGAATTCCTTGAAGGTTTTCAAAGTGGTCTGGCTAAATCTGTTTACAACCATTCTTCCCATTTATCTCCTCCTTTTACCCTCTTTAATGTCGGCCCTAGCCCCATGATTTACCTATATGCCTTTTGGCTTACACTGTATGTAGCATTCTTTACAGAGAGTTTTGTCACTGTGAGGTTGCAGAATTGGTCGAATTTATTCCCAGTACCTTCCACTTGTTGAATTGCAACCTTAGCTGTTAGAATATTTGGATGGAAACTCAAGCCTCGATAGTTAATATAAAGCTCAGCGGTGCTCTGGTAAGTAAATACACTGCAAAGGATGATTCTCTGCGGACGAGGAAATGGAGCAGCAAACCAGCAAGTCTCTCGCATCTCTGGTTTCTAAAATTCTACACAGCTCACATGACAAGTGAAACCTGCACTGTGCTGCTGATGCACGGTATGGACCCTGGTTGCCAATAAAGTAAGAAATGGATGAGTTGGGATAAACACCCCGTGGCCTGAGCTTCAGAGTGGTCTCTGCAGTAACCATTGCAGACTGGTGACAGTTCAGGAAAAGGAAAGAGGCAAACTAGGCTGAAGTCTTGCCTTGAGATCTGGAGGAGCCTAGCTAGACATCTTATGCTCTATTCTGCCTTATATAATTGTACGTGAAGCCAGGCTGATTCCAAATGGCCATCTTGGTGTTTAGTTAAGGACACTGGCAATAATAAAAGAAGGGACATGAGCAACTCTGAAGTGTTTCTGAAGTGTCCGTGCTCTTTGTACAATATTGTATTTCTCTGCCTGATCTCTAATTTTTCCAGCTTGGTACTCTTTTCCTGAACAAATGCAGATTGTGTTGGCTCCAGTATTCTTTTCCTCCCTCTCTGCTGGGCACTGCAGTTCAGAATGACCAGTTTACTTCATCCACTCAGATTATCCATTTATCTGCTTCTGGACTGCAGTCTGAATCTGCCCCTTTTGCATTCTATATTTCCATCAAATTACATTTGATTATTGCAATAGAGAGAGAGAGTTGCCTTTCTTTCTCTCATGGGGTTATCAGGACCCAAGGGCTTGTTGTTCAGGAAAGAGGGAACTTGCACATTTGGATAGGCACTAGAGAAAATTGGGGCAAAGTACTGAAGGCTGGTGGAGAAAAGGAGTTTTAAATTTAGATCCACATGCTCTTCAGGGCAGGGCCTGTCTCTTACTATCTGCCTGTAGATACTACTTTAATGTGAACAACAATAGCATTCTCAACAGGGCAGATTTTTATACAAATGCCCAGTTTAGTCAATAAAATAACTTTGCACTCCAAGAGAGCTTACTGCACACTGAAGAAATAGGTATATTCTCCCCCGCTCATTATTTATTTTGTAAGAGTTCTGCATGCAGTAAAAGGAACAATCTTTCTGACCCTCTGCCCTAGCGAAAGGCACATTTTGTGTGTCGAACAGTTTCAGAAAGTTAATGGCAAAGTGCACATTACTAGCCCAGCAGAGAAAGCATTTGTAAACATCACCACCATCAAAGAGAACTCGAGCTGCAAAGGCTGGTTTTCGCCTTGTGAGTTCATGTCTGTAAATGACTAATTGGTGAAGTTTTATCTGCAGAAGGTGGTTGGCGGTGGAAGATATTTACAGGAAAGAAAAGCAGGAAATAATTCATCTTCAGAAGCCGAACCTAGTCTGAGATGGTTGTGAATTGGAATGGGATTTAAAGATGGCTTCATTTCCTTCACAAAACAGTGTCCTGGGTCTGATCCCTGTTTACATTATAGTCCTTTTACACACCCAGAGAGGGGTAAAGGGGATATTGTACAAATAAGAACCAGGCCCTCTCTCTCTGGTCAAAGAATCACAATACGACCATAGACATCTTTTTGGACTTTACCCTTGAGTCCACTTGTTACACTTATTATTGTTTTGTCCAAACCAAATAAGTTACAATACATTGAAACAAACAACTGTACAATGGAAAGCAACAATGTGTGTTCTATTATTTCACAGGTAGCACAACATATCTCCCACTCCCCCCAAAAATTAATTTTCTTTAAAAAGAAAAAAAAATATATCTTGCTGTTATGTTCTGGAGTGTAAAGTTTTCCTTTAGGCCATGAAGTTGTTAAAATCATTTCAAATGAGCCTGACATTTCGTCTTCACTGCAGGAAATATTGCCCTACCTATCTGGAATAGCTCTTATCAGGAAAATAGTGCTCACTACCTCTGCTGAAAAACCAAGAGGTGACTCTTTCAAATAGTTATATGACCTTTAAAAAGTACACAAAATAAAAGAACAACAAAGATGTTGGAATCCCCATTAGTTAAATGACCTCCTAGGCTTTCATAGGGCTATGGATGTATTTAACTAATAGGAAACATCACCCAGTCTGATGCCTGTCTTGGAAGCAAAATAGGGATAATTTAGTATGAGGAGTGATTAATGTCATTTACTTACCCATTTTGTTATAGCTGTTACTGAATTTAAAATGCTACTCACAAATTAAACATTTTACAACCGTTTTGTTCCTAATTGGTTGCAGATCACAGATTTCCTTTAAACATAATGGCTGTTTAGGTGGTGGGGTTTGAAATGCACATTGTTTTTTTACAATCACTTTTGAAGTTTTGAGCATTTGTTTAATTTTGATGTATTTCACTTAAAGGAGACCAAGGCATAAAATCTCTTTATATGACTCTGTTGTTTCAAAATGTGGTTTTAATGCATGATGTTCCTTATTACTGTGATTTAGACTTGGCCATTTTATATTTTTTATATTATATTTATATATGAGAGACATGTTGTCCAGATCACTATTTGGAGCAGGATAGATAATTATGAGTTTAGTGAAAACACATTCCCATTCACACATTGAATCAGAGGATTTGGGGGTTTGGGTTTTGTTTTGTTTTCCTGATACACTTTACTCTCTTGTCACTTGTATTTGAATTAAATCTAACATTAAAGGAGCACATATCCCTGTGTGGTTGTGATCAATATGAATGACTGTGAACAAGCAGAGAAAAGTTAACATTCTATTTTCTAGTCTGTTTCACTAGGGTGAAAAACAACAGCATTTCAGTAGAGACCAGTAACATTGGAAAGCGAGTAGTGAAACTAACACAAGATGCATCCAATGAAGTGAGCTGTAGCTCACGAAAGCTTATGCTCAAATAAATTGGTTAGTCTCTAAGGTGCCACAAGTCCTCCTTTTCTTTTAACACAAGGTGTGTTCAGAGCCAATTCACAGCAGTAGGTAAAGACTATGTTGTACCTGACTCAAACCAGATTAGACAAAGCTAACCTGCCTATTCAGATTAAATCCTAATAGTTTGTTTTAATGACTTTCAAGATGGTATATATTATATATACATGTCCCATCCCTTCACCTAAACCTTTACATGTAAATATGTAAGAGAGTCTCAGATATAGCAAAATAACTTCCAAAGCTTCCAGCATCACTTCCGATTCTTGATTGTTATTTTTTTTTTTAATTCCTTTCTGGATTCTTGATTTGGTTTGATTTTATTAAGATTTTTGTTGTTGTTCATCATTGCTTCCTCTGAAGCTTAGGTCAAAAGCACATTGATTGAACCAGTTGACTTCTAACAAGAAGTGCAAGTTGTCCTTTTTATTAGTAAGATTAAGTCATTCAAATATTCGAAAGACAGTGTACAATTAAGGATTTTGTCCCCCTACATATAGTTACCAGTTAGTATTATCAAAAACCAGCTGTCTGGTTGGTCATATCATTTACCAGAAGATACTTATCTGCTTAATGGACTTCATCATTAACTAAATCTGTTGAACATCTACCATCAGTTCTGAGAAGGAACCTCTGGTGGTTCTATCACCTATTGCACTTTATTACCTTCATTTCCACTTGACATTCGTTATTGTCTTCCTAGAGAAAACTCTGTCAACTGATAGTGTCACTCAATTTCTTGGAGTGTGTGTTAATATATTCTGAAAAGGCTTTAAAGTATCTTCCTTTATTTCAAAATTAGAATATTTGTTCTATGATTATCCAGATAGTGTTTGCTTAAAAAGGGTCTTATAAGGTCATCTTGGGAAGATACATTTGGATATTTTATGATGGACTAAACTCAGTCCATTACTAGGAGTAGACCCAGACTCTTGCTATTCTCCAGTTAGCTAACACAACACTAGTTATGGTAGTTACTAAATTCATCTAGTAAAACAGATGACATTTTTGAGAAATAATCTTTTCGAAAGTATCTTGAAAGGGAATTGTAATTGGACCAATTTTAAACAGATTGAAACTACTATCTAATCTGATCTCCACTTATAGAAAATATTACTGTCCTACAAAGAGATCATTTATGGTAAGCTGTATGTATATTTGCTTTGAGTTTGGCTAAAGCCATAATCCTAATAGTTTAGAGCTCTGGGTGAAGAATTAGTTTTGTGTGTGTATGTTTCAGGTAAAGGTTTCAATTAACATAAAGAAGCTCTAGGTCTGAGATGAATATTTTTAACTGCAGATTGGTACCTTCAAACAGGACATGGCTGTTTTTAGGTGCATGTAACAGGAACATGTAATTGCTGTTTATTTCTCATTCACATGAAATACATACATATATTTCCCAAGCATGATAAAGGTCTAAAAGTGCTTGAAATATTTCAACTCTTCTGGATCTTTAGCACATGCTACTTCCCTGTGGTTAAAAGCACAATGTATTTGAGGAATTGACCAAAGGAATTCTGTACATAAGAAAATTATTACTCAGGGCTTGTTAATACATTTGCTTCTATTCTACACTTGAACCAACATCAGATTGTTTAAGTAGTCTGGCATCGTTCATTGTAAATGGTGAGGAATAGTAGATTATAATGAAATTTAGATGCTCTCCTCTGTTAACCTGAGGAGTCTGAAGACTGGCTATTGACTAAAAATTGGTATTTGAAATATAATTGCACCAGTGGTCTAATGTTGACTTTAACAATTAGCATCCAGCTTCAGACTAAGTAATTAAACAAAACATCGATAGCAATTTGTTTAGATTTCTAAGAAGAATAAACCACACAAGTATTAAAGGTGATGGGAAATTAATTCTGAAACAAACTTTTGAGTAAATGTTGCTTGTAATAAAATATCATTGATACAAATGAGCAATACTGGGGTTATAGTTAAGCTAGAAAGTATTTATTGAGGCTGCAGGTTAAAAACAAAGACATATTGGTTAACAAATAAAACCAAATGAAACCAATTTTCAGTTCATTCCTAGAACTTAATTTTGTGCTGCTGCTAAGTAAATTTGTGTTAAATAATTTTAAGTAACATTGTGAACACATCTTTCCACTGTTTGCAATTTTTTTTTTGAAATTACAACCCATGAAATGGTAGAAATAAAAGCATATAGTGCAACACACTCACCCATTTTATCCCAACGAATTATTAATCTGGGGGTACCCAAGTCTTGTGTATTAAACCATTTGTTTAATAATCAGTTCAAACCTTAAGTTTATATAGTGTGTTTTGTTAGATCAGCTATTTTTATGCATGTAAAATTGATTTGCACCAAGTGATTTTAAAAAAATCAGCGTTATAGATAAAGGGGAAAGAGGTTTAATTTTTAGTACAGTAACAAAAATCTGTTAGTATTAGACACAGACATTATATAGCAAAGGTATACACACAATAAACATAAAGATAGTCTATGTGTTTGGCACATAAGTTATTTTATAGATAAAATAAGAAAGGGGAAACCTTTACACTTACTTATTTTGATATTAAATTCTTAACTCAGAAGTGAGGTGTGTCCCTTAGGTACATACCACACAATACCCTGCTGATATTTCCCCTTTGGTCAGGGCTAACAGAATTATATTATTTTGCAACTGTGGTATGTGAATAAAGAGGTATTTTTTTCCAGTGAGTTTTCTTGAATGTCCAACAGATCAGAGTATAAAAAAGTCTGTGAGATAAGCATATTAAAACTTACAAACAATTGAGTTTAGGAAATTGTTTGTCAAGATCACAGGATTCCAGGGTTGAACTAGCATTTCTTTTCCATACTGTCTGGGCTGTAGGTCCTAACAATTATTTTTTAAAAACTGCAAGAGGAAAAATGTTCATGGGGAAGGAGAGAGTAATTAAATCCCACATTTTGTTGTGAAGTTTTGTGGATTGTGTTTATTTAATGAAATAACCTGAATGTTTCCCATTGATACTAAAACAAAGAATGAGATCCTGAAACACTTTGAAGTGTGTATTTTGTTGCTGTTGTACACTCCTAATAAGTGTTTGAATCTTTTAGAACACAATTGTGTTCTCTCCCTGGCCATCTGAAAGTTCATTTTAACTGTTTGGCATGGCAAGATGACCCTTTTCAGAAACAGTTTAAAGTTCAAATTCACACCAGTATGAAAAAATATCTCCTTGTCATTTTAAGTAGGGGGCTTATTTGTAAATCTTGTTTGTGAAACAATTATAAATCTATAATAGCAAAAGAATAAAATTACTTAAAATATACTTCCTTAGAAAAGTTCTTTGTGTTTAAAATGTTGTTTATTTAAAAAAAAAATGCGGACTCTCTAAACACAAAATCTTGGAAATCTTTCCACTATGTAGCCTTGGCAACTTAAAAATAACTTCTGTATTAATATTAATCAATCAATCAGAAGTGTTAGGATTATTCTGTTTTAAATAAAAAAACTTTAAGTAAGCATTTTGGAACACATTAAAGTAACAATGTAAAATTAAATATTACACCAACCAAAATTAGAGAATCTGTTTTTCTTTTAATTTAAATAGTGAATGTTAGCTATAAAAGAAATTCATTTAAAAATGATTATATAAAGTAACTTCTTTATTTTCAGTACCTAGTTAAATTATCCCATTCAGAATAGAGTACTCTTGAAAAATAATAAACCTAATCTCGATATACAGTTAAACTGTTAAACTAATTCCAAACGAATGTAACTCACTGACAACACAGAATTTAGACAAGAAGTACAATTACACCAGTAAATATCAAACTATTTTATTGTTCAAGCCAATGTGAAATTTGAGAAATCTACTAGATTTCTCCACCAGTTATTGCAGTAACCTGGGGATGTTTTTAGATACATTGACATGAAGTGTTGCTGATTAAACAGTTTCTGAACTTCTTTGATTTTTTTAAATTTCAGATTGAGATGAAGCTTCAACATATGGCTGTAAACTATTTGTTCCTCAAAGTGACCACTGAGAAATGCTTGCATTCTAATGAGAGAATGTAGCTAATTTACTTTTTTGCCCCCATGCCAAACTTCTGCAATATTTCTGTGAGCTAACCTTTATCCCCCTTCTGGACTTGTATTGGTCTCTGCTAGAGAGCAAGTCAGCTGTAATTACTTACAGGTGAGTTATTCCATACTCATGAAATAGCTCTATGAAAATGATGTTATTGAATTGAAATGTAGATGGCAGAAACACATTGATTTATTTTGCATGGTTTTAAATGCTTAATCACTTCTACTTCCCTCAAGAGTAAAGAAATCAGGATCTAGGAGAGAAAAGAGTTAACATGAAGTCCCCTGGTAAACTGGATGAATACAATTTGAGCCCTTTTTTAAAATAAATAGATTTAGAAGAAGAATTTAAAAAACAACAACTCCTGTTAAGAGTTTCATGGTAAAAGTTTATCCCGTCTTTGCAAACAGTTGGCTATTTGACACAAACCTACACAGCAGCTCCGCTAGCTTACCTTTGAAGCTAGCTGAGAAATGAATTTGTTTACTTTGTTGTGCTTTTTTGAAAGTGTGGGTAACTCCACCCAGCATTCTGCAACTCCCCCCCTCAGCAATTTCCTTTTAACCTTTTAAGCACGGCCTCATGATTCCAGAGCTTCTCTGACAAGAGATGCCCAAACCAGGTACATTTTTATTGACCACAACCAAAATCAAACACATACAACCATTGGCTTCCAACCTGATCCCATTGACAGTATGACCCCAGCAGCTGTAAAGATAGGTGTTGTTGCAAACCCTGTCCAAAGTTGCACTAACCATGTGTTTGGTAAACACCAATACACAGCAGCCCAGAGATTGTGTGTGTTTGTTTGTTTGTGGAGGGCGGGGGGAGTACAGATTTTGCTTGGTTTTTATAACAGCCGTACAGAGCTCTGGCCATTGATTTTCGGGCACATGAAAGGGCTTTTTTACAGGCCTTCCCTGTGGAAGGGAGAAGCTGTAAAAGGTGATGCCACCCACTCCGAAGGAATGCTATGCATGCAATTAGGAGCAAACTCCCAGCTAGGGGGTTAGAATTCAAAGCAAGGCAAAGGCTCCCCACCTCCCACAAACAACAAATCCATTAAACCTACCAAAGCCATCAATACTGATCAATGCATCCAGGGGCCGTTAACCATTTCGGTGCTCGGGGCCTTTCCCCTTTCAAGGGACAGTCACCTCCCCTCCAACACACAAATGGCTGAATTTCTTGGAATAAATAGATATTTGTTTACGATTTTTACACATCCACACACACACACACTCCGGATGTGCACTCGGTGCATTGCAGCCAGTCTCATGAAATGCCATTAAGTGAAACTAACTTCCAAAGGGCTAGCTGGGCTGGCCAGCAGTGAAAAGCCAGCCTTCAAACCCTCGGGCTCACGTTGACGGTTGGTCGAAGTGCAGCCTGCTCCCCGGTTTTTGCACCACCATAGGAAGACAACCTAAAGCTGGGTTTTAAACGAGGATAATCAGAAAGAGCCAACAAATCTGTAGCAGTGAAGTGGTTAATCAATACCAGGGCTGCAGGCAGAAGGAGGGGCAGGGTGGGAGGAGGGTAAAAAAAAATGCAGAAAGGAAGGAAATGGAGGGAGTGAGAATTAGACTCACTATAAAACCTCCTCATTCTGATTTACTAAAAAAAAAAAAAAAAAAAAAGGGGGGGGGTGAGCCAGCCAGCAAGCAAGCAAGCACAAACGCACAGTAACCTCTTTTCCTGTGGAGAGGATGTTTAATAGTGATTGTACTATGTATGTTTTTAACTATTCGTTCCATGGAAGGGGGAAAGTCACTTGAATGTAAAATATATGGAATTAGGCTGATTTTTGTATTAGCTTTGCCTCTGCTCATTTTCCTACATTCTTCATTCCCCCCTCCCCTCCCTTCCCTCATTCATAACTTGCATTTAATAACTGTTTCTCTCATTCATCACTGCCCCCTCCTTTCCCTAAACACTGTCAAACCCGAACACAAGAGCCTGCTTTATAGAGGTTTGATCAGAAGAGATTTGGATCTTTAGGGGAATTGCATTTGGTTACCTGCAATAGATTTTTAACCAAGTGATTGGATACATTTATGGTCACCTGAATGGGATTTTTGGCCATCTTTTAGATTTGAGATGGTCTGTAGTTAACAATGTTTTTATTTTATTTTATTATATTTTGAGGAAAGAGACCAAGAGATTTCCTTGGTTTTTCTATTTTTATTTCACAGCTGGGAGAATATTATTAAGAAAATTTTCCTTTTTTACCATATTATAATAATTTCTCCACCTAAATAAACATATATGTGTGGGGGTGAGCTGGGGCATATTTAAAACTTTTAAAAATCGTTTCTGACAGCTTTTAAATTGCTGTAACATTTCAGTCTTTTTTTTTTTGGGGGTCATGAATAGTTCTTTTGTTTTGTACTGTTTGAAAACTCCCTTTAACCAGTTGCATTTTTAACAAAATATATATTAGAACTGAAAAAATCAAAATAAAGGCATCTTGTATTGCAATGATGCAGACACAGTGTGATTTTAAATTATTTTATCCCATCACAGCTGACCATTCAAACAACACATTTTGTAAACTTCTTAGTTAAAAACATAGGGGTATAGAAGAGTTGTACATTTTAATGGTAGACTGACAGTGAGGATAATTCAAATTGATATTTAAATAAGGGGTTGACTTGAAGAAGGATCACATTAGTGTAGAAAAACCTGTGTCAATGTGTTAAAAGTGAGGAATGTGAAGGGTTTAGAGAATACCAGTAATGCTTTGGTTTCACTCTCCAAAGGCCATGTGAAATAGTGACAATTTTTTTTTTTTAAGCTGAGGCAAACCAAACCTCAAATCTGTTTGAGCTTAAACATTAGTACTCAATGCTGCCCTGTGAACATTTTATGAATGTATTTGTTCCTGTCCCCCACTAAGTTTTATCAATTCCTTTTGAATCTAATTTTACATTTTCGTTCACAGGAATGTTTGCAGCTCATGAGCTGGGAATAAAGGCAAAACACAAAATCAGATCTAAATCTTCCTAATTTATATTAATCTTCCACCAGGAGGGATTGTAAAGTTAATTCATAACAGTCTCTGTAAATACTTTGGAAACTTTGTTAAATCATTGCTGCCTCCAAGTTTTCTCTTTGTCTCTGTGTCTGTCTCTCTCTCACACACTCACACACTGACAAAACACATGTATGTTCTAGGTCTAATTAGGAAGAGTTTATATGATTTTGTATATGTGTTTTCACACTCATGCTAGCTCTGAAGTGTGTGACTGCGCAGGTAGAGTGGGGCTATTTTAACACTGCAGATGGGAGAATATTAGTAAGAAAATGGTAAATAATGGTGTTAAGAAGTAGATTAAAATTTAAAAAAGCTCTTTGTTGCAGCAGGGGTCTCATTAGGAAATAGTCATGCCTGTCTGCCACAGATTTAAAACCTTTCACCACACCAGGCCTTGAACTGAGGCAGATATAGTTTAAGCAAACGCACCAGAGACTCCACCCCCGGTGATATCAGATAGAGTTACACTGAAAAAAAAAAAAACACCCCAAGATCTGAGGGCAAAAATCAACATTGCTCCCCTCCCCTCCACGTTAAAAAATATATATTTTTAATTTTTTCCCCAGTTTTAAACTTTTCAAAGCCTCCTTGTTAAAACAAAAACAACAACAACAAAAAATACCTTCCCTGAGTCAGACTCCCTGTCCAAAGAGGAGGCACAAAACATTAGAGTGTAAAAAACACCCCAAAACCAAAACAAAAGCCCCTCAACCCAGGCCTTTTAACAGATCAGGGAAGAGCACAGTTGTAATAGCTTTGGCAGGCAATTAAATACCAAGGACTGGAAGTGAAAGGGGTGGTGGAAACTTTTATGAACTTTATTTACAATTTGGTCAAAATTAAATTGATAAACACATTATAGATTTTCTGTAAAGTTACACATTTTTAACGTAAACTTGCAAGGCAGTTACCTTTCTTCATGATCTGTCATTTCCTGTATAGCCATATTAATATATTAGTTAAATGTATGGCAGTGGATTTACACACACACACACACACACACACACTACATATGAAAGACACTATACTATGTATATGAAGTACACTATATATATAGTAAATCGATACAAAGCATTTTGTTTAAAAGCTTGGGAAATCACCACGCTAAAAGGAAAAAAAAAAAAAACACACACACCAAGTATTCTTGGCATTCAAGACAAAGCTTGCAAGGCAATACAAGTTGAAAGGTTTGTGGGTGACTGAATGTGAGGCAGAAAGCGTCTATGTTTAATAGATTTGAGGCGGGGGTTGGGGAGGAATGTAATAATGGAGATACAGGTCACAAAAAGATCTAGAAAAATAATCTTGTTCTTACCTGCTTATTATGATTTTTATTTCACTCTGGTTTGTACAATTGAAAACATTTATCAGTGTAGTCTAGGGAGAACTTCTAGGGAGTTCCAAGTTTAAGCTGTGTTCAGAAAGCAATTATCTGGACGGTATATAGGGGCTCACCTTTCCTCCAGGAAGCACATCTTTCTTTTGCTGCAAGATATGTACTTTTTCCCAGCAGTAAAGTGCCAACCCCACAAAAAAAGAGATATAATTAGTGCTGGTACCTAGTGCAAACTCTGATCTCTAAGAGAAACCACTGCAGCTTTTCAAATGTCTACCATTTTGAAGACAGAAAAACATTTTCTAACAGACAGAAGAATGCCTCTTGAATCCCCCCTGGCCCTTTTGAATTCACGCCCTGCCTTACATCAAACGGTTTTTTGCTGATTAACTGCACAATCAGGTCCCTGCAGATCAGGGGGAGAATGGAGAAGAGAAAAGCAACCTCTTTTCCAGAGAACAATACCATTATTTCAGCTCCATTGGACAGGAATGTGTGATTTCACAGCCCACTGCCCCTCTCTCACATCTCCAAAACCACTGCCAGAGATCCACTGCTCCAAAGTCCCCACCAGTGGTGCTGGAGCTAGGGGTGCTCCCGCACCCCCTGGCTTGACGTAGTAGTAACAAACACCAAATGTATCGTTTCCATGGTTTCCATCATCAGCACCCCTACTAGAAAAAATTGTGCCAGCATGCCTGGTCCCAACCCAGTTTCATCAAAATCCAGCATTTATAACAGTGTCAATACTTGTGGGTATAGCTTTTTTTCATAGTTTTTTTTTTTAAATCAGCTCAAGAAAACATACAATTAAAGTTTAGTTTTGAAAAGCCTAGTTAGTATTCACAGTTTTTGATAGATTTCTAGTTCACACACACAAGATAGATTTTGGGTGGAGTTTGGGGTTAGGGCAGTTAGCAAATGAAAAAAAAAAGATTTTTGAATAAAACTATTCAGTATTCTAGGGAGAACTCTAATTTTTGCAAACACAATGAACCCCTCATTCATTTAATAAAGTCTCAACAAATAAGAATAAACTTTTAAAGACCACTTTTTTTAAAAAAAAGATGCATTGGTTCCTCAAGATTTATCTAAAGATTCTTTTGCAGTTAAATTGTCTCCTTCCAGCCTGAAACAAAATATTTTAATTGCACAAACATATAGTGAAATGAATTGTTGAATTACTGTTTGCACAGGGTCACTATTTATTTTAAAAAGACTAAAATAATTGAACAAACATGGTTTTTGTTAGTTAATAATATTCCAGTAACCTTTTAAAATTACTAAGACATTTCTGTGTTAGAGTTACTGTGTCAGAAACATCTCACCCTCTTTGTTAATACATTTTAAAATGATTCATGTGTTTCATGATTTGTAAGAAAAATATTAGAAGACTTCCCTTCTCCTTCTCAAACTTTGGTATAAATTGTTCTCAGATATGTTGCATCATATGTAGTTTACAAAAGCAAAACTTCTTGTTGTCATGAAAGTGTACTGAAGTGACCTGGTGTTGTAATAGTCACTAACAATTAAATCCCTTGTTTTGTTCAGTCCCATATTAAGTGTATATCCAATACAGTGAGAGTGTGAAAAAACATGGCAATCGACTTTATAACTTACTAGTTTGATACAGGGAGAGAGAGAGAGAGAGAGAAAGGGTCTTATGGGAGGTATATACAAAGTTTCTCCCCCAACCCCAGAAATAAGTAAAATGCTAAAAATAAAAGTGATAATAATACAATAAATACTAATAAAATAATAATCGTTTAGCGATTTGTTTGATCAAAATACAGGTTAGTTTTCTGCTACTACGAAAGAGGTCAAGATTTAAAAACAAAAAATGTGGAAACTAGTTACAATGTCTTGGGCAAAGCAGAAAACACTGACCACACCTCTCAGAGAGGAACCAAGTGGGGATCAGTTTGTCTCCCCAAGACCATCACTACCAAACAAAAGAGAGAGAGAGAAAATAATATTTGTTCAGGTTTCCCCTCTGTTCACCTTTGATTTATCTGTTTACAACCAGGACCCCCTCAGTTGAAAAAAAAAAAATCAATGAAAATGTAGTTCGAGAAAAGGCGGGCAAAGTACCGAAAAAAATTTGTGAATGGAAGAATGTGTTTGTGCATTCATTGTTAAAATAAAGAGTATGCCGTGACGTGAGCTCCCAGATGCCAATGGGAAAGGGGATAATATTTTTAAATATCCTCCCCGGGAGCCAATGGGAGAGGCGGTGGCAAAGACTAGCGCAGGGATGCGCCAATGGGGAGGGAGGTATGCTAATGAGGAATTGGTCAGGCAGGAGCTGAATGTCAACTAGTCAAAGATGGAGGCTGGAGCTGGAAGGCCATGAGGTTTGTACTGGAGGATTTTCCCAGATTTTTATTGATTAGAAACTGAAGCTGAAATACAGCCAGCTCTGCCCAGGACCATGGAGCCAAGCCCCCAGGAGATGGGGGGGGAGAGCTGGACAGTTCTTGCTGCCTCTTTTGCTCTTCTTTTGACAACTTTTTTTCTTCTTGGTGAGAGGATCTGTCCCTCCCTTGGCCAGGTACCATTCATAGAATTTGGGGTTCTCTCTCGCTCTCCCCCTCTCTCTGGCTGTGAGTGAGTAGCATCCGGGTGATTGGGCGGAAATGGCGGGAGCTCAGGGCTAAAAGGGGGAGGTGCGGGGGGGTGTGCAAAGGGATTTAAATCAGGTTAAATTGGGGGCGATCGGAATATCGTTCCTAGGGCCAGGAACATGTTCCTTCAGCTCCTGCCATGGGAGCGGGAGAGAAAAGTGGGCCATGCATTAGGGAGCAGCCGGGCAGGCCTGGGGTTCCCACTCCCAGCTGCTGAACGCGAGGGATTCGGTTCTTCCCTAGGCGGGATGGTTGTAAAGAGAATCCGGGCTGGAGAGTGAGGGCAGGAGCAGAGGAAGGAGGTGGGGGGGGTTAAGAAAAGTCCTGCTTTTTTTCCCTTCTTCTTTCTCCTCCCCTCCCATGCTCACTTCTTTCCTTCGAGATCTGGAATCGGGCCTCTGGGCCCCACCAGTTTTCCGACTTAATCCCTTCTCCGGTCTGGGACTGGCTTCGCATCCTGAGCGTGGTAACGCTCGGAGCAGGAGCATTTTCACACCCTCTGGCCATTGGAAATGGGCAGGACACTTGTGTGTGTGTGTGTGTGTGTGTGTGTGTGTGTACGTGCGCGCGCAATGCTTGGAGTAGATGTTCTCGGTGAGGTCCTGCTTTGTGTGTGTAGATTTCAGAAGTTTAAGTTCTTTCTCGTTGTTGATGGTGGTTTATTTGGAGGGGGGGGGGGGTTTACGGTGGAGTAGAGACAAAGGATTAAAGTTTATGAAGCTGTTTAAAACACTTAGTAGCAGCCCACAGAGAGGCCAAGGCAATAGAAATAAAACTTCCGATTGGAAGGAGAAGAACATAAACTGGATTCCTTTTATCAACTAAAACTTAGGGGGAGGAGAGGCGGGGACTAGCGATCTATTTAATGTAAGGGTTGGGTACGTCTTGTGAGAAACGCTTTCGGGAAGGCTTGTCTGAAAAATAACTAGAGAGTGGTGAGCTAATCCGCCCCCCCCCCCCAACATTTCACCTCTGCAAACACTTCTGAGAAATTGAGTGTGGTCCCACGAATCAAATCCTTTTTGCCAGGGTAGACTCCGTTCCCTCGCCTCCCCCTCTCTGCACACAGACACAGTTAATCGCTGAGTATTGTGTTTCAGGGGAGGTTTTCTCTGTGTAGTGCTAGCTGGTATTGTTCTGTAAAGCTTTGGGCTAGCCTGGAGAAAAGTGAAACGATTCCGATTTTTAACTTTGAAAACAAAGTATTTTTGCTGAAGCATCATCTGTTGAAAATTCATCGCTTCCCTCCACCCCTTAAAAACAAAATAAGCGAGGCAATAAGTCACATGCTATCTCCAGCCAGTATTTATATTGGCTTAATATTTAAATCTCATAAAACTAATGCTTTGCTTAAATAGTCCAGAGTTTTTGCAATAAACCAGGGTGTGCAGCCCAAAGTGTTTCTTTGGCATTCTTGCACTTTGCCCCAATTCCACTCAGCTTCCCTCCAGTGTGTGGTCTTCGAGCTGTGTAAGGAAACCTCGTCCCCTAATACAAACCCAGGGCTGTGGAATTTAAAAACCTTCCTAAAGTTCAAGCACATTCTTTCTTCTTGCCTCCCTTTTTTCCTTTAAACATCTCCAAACTAGTCCAGGGAGCCGGGCTAACCAGTAAACTTTGTGCAAAAACAATAACGATAATCAAAAATAAAATAATTCAGCAACAAAATACAGATTCCGATTCAAATGGCCTTTTGGCAGTTTACATCCAGTTGGATTTTTGCTAACTGCCGTGTAGATTTAGAAAGTCAACCAAATTTAGAACACTTTTTACTCAGGAAACTCTCCATGAATTTAATCAGCTTACTTCACTAGTCTTACTTCACTACAGTGTATGAAAAGTTGGTTAGATTTTTTGGCATTGTTTAAAGTTTGAAACCAAAGTCATTTAGTTTTATAAAGTTTTATTTTATAATTTTGCCTTATTTAACTAGCAGTTACTTTTTCAGATTTTTTTTTAAATTGAAGTAGTTTAAGGAAACAAAAGGTAAACAGATTTAAACCTAAATAACAATAAATTGCTTTTTAAATGTTACCTAAAATTATTTACAGTGTCTAATTTGTAATGTTTAAATGCTATGTTTCTCCTTACTGTCAATATGTTTTTTAAAAGAAAAAGTTTGAATACTTTTGTTTTATTATGTAAGTGGATGATTTTGCAAAGTTCTCACACTTCTTGATGGCAGTTATTAAAGGCTTATTTAGTAAAAACATTTGTTTAAAACCAGCAAAACCTTATTTAGCATTTAAAAAATAAATTAATTGTAATACTTGGAAATAGAATCAAACGTGTATTTAACAAGTATCAAACGTTTCAGCTAGTAATTTAAAAAATGGTTAAAGCTGTTCATTTCTCCTAAATCTTGTCTTTAATATAAAGCTTCATATAACTTGTACATATTTTTGTAATATGTTGACTCCGAAATGTAAGGGGGAAAAAAACAACGCTGGTCTTTCCCTTCCTACAATGTAATACAGTACCTTTATTATAAATTAAAAAAACAAAACAAAACAAAAACCCCCGAGTTAAATTCTGGAACTTTTGCTGAAGTCAATGCAAGGTAAAATTTTGATATTTCACGAAGTTAATTAAGAATGACATTGAATCAGTGTGGCTGTTGAAGATATTCCTGTTGTTGAATGTAACATATCTGTTTTAGAGTAAATTATGCACAGAAGGCAATCTCTTTGAGAAGTTACTGATTTATCATTTATATTGGAAAGTCTCTGAAGTATACTGTTGTCCAGAGCCCTTTTTCTGTTGTACTACTGGCAATTATGATGAGCAGTGCAATATTAAAAGGGCATTGGCTGGCAGAAACATGACCCCCTTTAACAGCCCACCCTCTTCAGAATGGGCAAACAACCCTAAAATAGATGCCTCCTCCAGTATATTTATGCACGTGTATGAAATAAGATTTTATGCATGTGAAATTGTTATTAAATAAGGAGAGATTGTGGACTGTAAATTCTTACATCTCTTAAGATAGATACTGATTTAAATGTCATGTTTACAACACAAACTCCAAACATTTCTGTGAGCTTTCAAGGCATCACACTACCTATTTTGTTTACCAGTATCTTGTGAATTGTGAGTGACTCATTGTTCATTTTTCACCTTATGTAGTGTCTAGGTTGGAATTTTATAACAATTTTTAAGGGTTTTTTTTTCTTTGTATTAAATTTTTCCTATATGTTTAAGGTGATCACCAACCTTCTAAGACTGAATTTAATGCTCTTATTTTGTATGTGAGATTCTGTGATGTTTATATTGGGATTTTTTTTGCATAGTGGCACACACGAAAATATACGTGTGAGAGATTGTAACACCCACACCCACAAATACACACTTTGTATATGTCTGATCACACTGATGTTTAGGAATTTTGTAACGTTTTCCATAACACATTAAAGATGTGTATTTATATCATTATATACACACACCCCATGTTTTATAGTCTATATTGTTCAACCATCATGAAAAGTACAGTACAATCTGGAGAACTTTTAAAATTAATTGTGGACAAATGGCACCTATTGAACATTTATTTTAAATTGTGTATATGAGATTAATTTACTGTGCAGTTTGCCTTTTATGGAGATAAATATTTCTGGGGACACTGAATTTTATGCTCATTCTTTTATTTCCCCTATTTAAATAAATATCTGTAAAGTGTACCGGGAATGGCTATACTGGTATATAGCAAAAGACATGAGTGAATTAAGGAGCCATGTTTAACAGGGGTCTGTTTGTTTTTGTTTTTAACTAACTTTTTGTTGTTCTTTTACCGTGTCTAATTACGATCTCAAGTAAACTGTAAGCCACGCAGAATTTTATTGGGGCTAACATAAAAACCTTATTGTGGTCAACAATCTAATATAACAGTCCCTTACACAAGGATGCAGGGACAGCTGTGCACAATGTGGCTGCTGGAATCGCTGGCTCTGACAATGTTGCACTACTGTCTGCACAAATAAAGCAGTGCAATAATATTGTCAAAGCATTTGGTTCCAGTCTTAATACATCCTTATGATCAGTTACTGTTGCACACCCAGTCCCCTTTGTGGAACTTCGTGTAGTTATTTAATGTGTCTTAATATGCAACTATCCCTCTACTATGATTTTTTTTCCTAAGGCTTAGGCGACCTTAAGATGCCAAGATTGTGTAAAACCTGACCCATATATATATATATATATATATATATATATATATATTTATAGCTTAGTTTTTTTCTTGGTCTATATGGAAATTCCTTGGTTTTGTTCCCATTTGTGACTGCTTCAGTGTACAAAATGGATTTCCTCTCCTGCCACTCGTGTGTGTTTGTGTGTCCAAGTTGTACAATAAAAAGATGGCCTATTCAAATTTAAAAGCCCTCTTGTCCTCCTTTAGAACAAACACCTTTACTAAAAATCCCCCTCGGGTTTTGATCTTCTCTTTGCTTCTGGTTTTAAACCAGAGTTATAAGAAGCTAAGAATGTTATTGTTGTATATGGAATTCAGTCGCTTTTGTATCTATTTGCAGACTATTTAATTTCTTGCTTCTTCCTTACTGTATTTTTCAGGTTGCACTGTACTTCTTTGATTTTAGAGGAATTATTATTTAGATTCAAGTAATAATGGCATAGCCATTTCCCTTTAAAAAATTAAACAAAAAACCAGGCATGTAAATAACAATAGGGGTTCGAAAGGCATGATCCTGCCTGGATTCCTGAATAGCAAAAGTGGAATGAATCGGGGAGACGCATTGGTGAGGCAGACTTGGTAACAGTAAATTGTGTTAAGAATTGATCTTTAAATAACAGTATGTTGTCGACTGTCACTTGAATTTTTGGAGGCAGATGTGGAATTTTCACTTGCAGCTGCTGAGAAAGCAGTGCTGGGGGAGGGGGGGAGGGGCAGGAGAGGGGACGTTTTTGCTGGGGCCCAGGGCTGTTACCTGGGGGCAGGGAGAAGGGGAACAGAAGAAGTAGAAGGAAAGCTGTGATATTGGAACCCAAATCTATGGAAAAGAGCATTTGGGATTGGAATGCGTATCTAAACCCAGCCCAGGGCGTGCTAGTGAGTGAGGCATGGGAGGCAGAAAATGGAGTACCACTTCCTATGGGTTGAATCCCATTTCAGAGGGAGCAGGGGAAGCAGTGTCCACAATAACACACTCCAATTCTTTAATAATAAATAATAATAAAATAATAATAAACCTTACAGTTCCGATATTTAGTGTGAGGGGTAAGGAAAGCCTCTTTCCCGTCCACAGCCAGAGGAGGGGAAGGAGGGGAAAGAGGGCCTAAGCCTTCCAGTTTGAACCAGAAGGCAAAGTGATGGTGGCTGAAAAGAAAATCAAGCAGCTGATGCGGTATCATACTGAAGAGGAGGTAACGTGAGCCGCCTTGGCTCCCTTTCTCCTAGGATTTTTTTTTTAAATGCATCTCTGTGCATTGTGGCACGTTTGCCATTTGTGTGTGTGAAGAAACAGGAGGGCCTGGTTAGTTTCGGGTCGTCCCCCCCACCCCCCCGCTACTTGATTTATCAAAAGCCTGGGGAGACTGAAACCTGCAAAGGCTCTGTTTGTTGGCATGACCGTACTCCAGATCACAGACCTGGGAGCACAAGAGTAACAACGGCTCATTGACCTGGGTGTAATAATAAAAAGAGATCCCTTTCATGGGGGGGAAATGGAAGTCATCCCATTGCCCCTCGATGCTGGGTAGAGGCACAGACCCACGGAGGAGCCCAGCAGTAAATTAAAACGAGCCTCGAGAAAGTCCTTGGGGGGCTGGGGTGCAAGGATGTAAGATGGCCTCGCACTCATGGCAGCCTTGCTTGTTGTCCAGCCTGCCTGTTTAATGAGTTTAAAGTTTATGAATTGAACAAGTTCTAAAATATAGCAAACGTGCCTGAAGGTGCCTCCTGGGGGCATCTGGGTTTGGGCGTGAAACTTACTTGAGGCTGCTGCGGGGATTTGGTGGTGGTTGTTTTTTTAAAGATACCCAGGGCAATAATTTTCAGTGACACACTATACTCCAGCCCTGTTTCCTCAACGAGGCAGTGGAAACCTAGTCATGCTGTAGGTGAGACAGTTAATTCTATGCATGGCGCGTTTGCTGCTCTAAAACAGCAAAAGGCAGAACCCAAAAGGGGGTTGGGGGGCCTTTTTTGGGAAGGAGGGGTTTCCCTGCCGATTTTGGTCTGGAGATAGAGATTATGCATTCCACACCCTCCCTTCCAGGATTTAGTTGTCGTTTTTTTAAACCCTGCCTGGTTGAGGAATTTTAACAGTAAAAGGGGAGGAGGAGGGAAAAGAAACTGGGGGAAAGAAAAAGGGGGACTCGGAAGCAAAGGCCCCTTCAGGAGTCCCTATCTGTGTAAGGGAAACCATTTGCATGTGTGTGTATGGAGACTCCAGGGCTTGTCTCCAGTTGGGCAGTGGAGGGGGAGGGGGTATTTTGTGGAATGCAGGGAATCAGGTCGGGCTGGGGGGTGGGGGGAGGGCTTTGGGAGAGCTTCCATCCTGTTGTTGCATAAACTTGTTAAAAGAACCCCTCCTCTGTGAAGGCAGCTTACATAGGGTATTAGTGTGCTGGAGGAGGCCAGACCTGCGCCCTGGCTACACAACCAATTGGAACGGAAAGTGAAATCAGATGGTTTAAGTTTTCGGAGGGATTTTTTTTTTTCCAGGGGGACTTTTTGAGTCATTGCATTTAGTACTAGATTCATGTTAAGGTCGCTCATTCTTTGGCTTTTACTTGGGTGGTTTGGGGGAGGGACCTAGTCGTGCAGGGCCCAGTTTCTTCTGCGAAAACAGTTCCTGTCATGTGTGGGGGCAGTGCAGGGGGAGCCAGCCCCTCCATCAAGGCAAATGCATTTTGCGAGCTGCTCAGGTCGCTGAGGAGTGAAGGCTGCAAGAGGACCCCTTCCATGGTGGGGGAGGGGATGCATGCACCCTCTGATTTGTGAGCAGGGTAGCGGAATTTTACAATGGCCTGGCTACCCCAAAGCCAGTTCCACGTGTTTCATCAGGCAGCAGGGCACTTTTAAGGCATTTTGTTTGCTTTGCTAGATTTACTGGCTCAGCATTTTGAAGGTGATAGGACTTAGCCCTATTTTGCTCCTGCATTTAGTATCATGGTGCTACTTTTTTTTTTTTTTTTTTTTCCAACCAGACAGCAGAGCGCTGGTAAACACCATGCAGAAAAGCCATATTGTGGGGTTACAAAGTCTAGGCTGTTTAAGGAGCTCTGTCATTCCTTTTAATGGAGCTCACTGACGCAGATCTGGCTTCTGCCAGCTGAGGAAATGTTACTGCTGAGAAAAGGGTTATTGAAACCCACAAACTAAATATTTTAAGCAAGAATCAAATAGCAGGGCATTCTGGAGTGTAATCCCCTCTGACTTCAAGAGAAGGGGAATGTACTGATAAATGGCTGTGGGTGACAGAATTCCCCCAAGCTCAGTTGAAATCCACTGTGGAAGCTAGTGTTTTCAGAGAGGATTTACAAACTCTTACGTTCTGGAATCTCCTGCACACCTAGACAGGTTGACTCTTGCATGGAGGCAAGAATCACCTTTTTATCTGGAAGGATTTGTACTGACTTGCTCGATAAGCTTAAGGAGTCACAAATGGAATGCTAAGAATTTGGTTTTAAAAAAGAAAAAAAAAGAAAATTAAAAAAGCAACACTTCCCTGTTTTAAAACAATGATTTTTTTTTTTAAATGGAAAACTCTAAATCATGTCTCGGCATCCAGCTGTTTCCACAGCATTTGGCTTGACCTTTGGTAATAATGTCAATTCCTTTTCAGAAAAAACATACTGTAGAATTTCATGCATGCATATATATGTATTGCAAGATGGCTTTTTGAAACATATAGCTCCCCCATCTATTGAAATAGCTATAAACAGCACTAGGCGGCTGGTGGTTTGTTACCTGGCCATTGTTTGTGAAGTAGCAACTGGTTTGACAACAAAAATCTGCCTCCAGAGTGGCACCTTAACCAGAAAGAAAGGAGAGAGGAAGACAGAAAACCCAGTGAGGGAAGCGGGGAGAGAGGGACAGTGAAATAGCTTCCTAAACTAAACCAGAACATCCAAGGTATGATCTAATAAGTAAGCAGGAGGCCTCTGAGCTCTGGGAGCCAGTTCTGTACTTTATTTAGCCCTGAGCTCCATAATAGGGTCAGTTTAGTCTATTCTGCCTGTTAATATCAGGAATGGGTGGCTGGATTAAAAATATTGCAATGACTCCAGCACTGCCATGCAGGTTAAAACCTCAACCCAGTTCCTTTCTTGAGCAGCATTTAAAGCGTTATTTCCATACTAGTCCTGGTGACATTTCCATTTAGTTTCTATAAATGTGATTAAAGGCAAAAGAGTTTTCTAAACATATCCAGAGAGGCTCAGCCTTGTGGTGTATAAATAGAATGCATTTCATAATCTCGTGTTTAAACGCTTATTTTAAAATAACCCCTATATACATTCCAGGAAAGCATTCCTGCAAAGGGGAGGGGATCAATACAGGGTTTGCATATTGTTTGCAAATGGTGTGATTATTATTGGATGTTGATTCAACATTTATTTTTTTCTCCTGTAAAACGGGGTGTGTATGTGGGGTCCTACACAAACACACCATCCCAGCGACTCTTGAGTTTACTTGGCGTGTTGAACATAAGGAAATTCGTGAGACACATCTAGGCTACATATCCAGCAGCATAAACACAAAGTGACATAAATGTGCATTTTCCTAGACTTTTAAGCTATGATTGAAATTCAGAATTGTGTCCCTCTCTCTCTTTCCAGCCAGCTGCAGGTTTTATAATAATGTCACAGATCAAAGATGTATAGAGATTGTTGAACAGTGTTTCCCTCCTCCCCCGATTGCTGAGGCAATAGTAATGTCACCTGAAGTACGTTAACTGTAACTTTAAGCTTTAAACTCACCAGTGGGAACAGTTGTTTGGGCCATTAGAGAGGTTAAAAGGATGTGGGTTGTTTTAGTTCTGTTTGAAATAACATCCAGGCTGAAGGAGGAGAAAAAATTGGTAAATGTGAACGAAAGAGAGACTGGAATTATTGGACTAGAATAGATGGAAAAGGTAAGGTTGTGCATAGCTGTATCTTTTAAAACTTCATCAGTCTAACTAAAGATCTGGCTCTTGGAGATTGTTGAAAAGCAGGATTAACAGAAAATAATTTGCCAGGATAAAGAAAATACTCAACTTTGGCAAAAACCATTCTGATCAGTTTACAACAACCTTCTGTGAACATGGCCTTTTAATTACTGCAAGGAAAGGTTAATACAAATAAATAAAGACGAAAAAAAGATTCCTATCTGCCTCCAACAAACACCTGAAAAGGAGGTGGGTGGAAAGTGAGGGGCAAATTGGATGTGTTTTTTATCATCAGCCCATTTAAAAAAAAAAATGAAAAATTAATGTAGCCTCTGTCCTGGTCCCACTTTTAGGTAGTGTCCTTGGTTTTTAGTTTCTTTTGGCTAGTGAGCCATCATCAAAGAGGATAGAGGGTTGTCTCCCACCAGAGTGCCAAACCCAGTGATCTCTAATGGCCAAGACCAGATCAATGCGGAATGCATAAATTAGCCAGGAATCCATGAATTAGGGGATTGTCTCTCCATTCCACTCTTATTTAATCCCCTGGAAAGCAGGCTGAGGAAAGAGAAGCTTAAAGTGTCAAATTTGTGAATTGGTTTGGGATGGCCTGGGAATAAGATTTCCTTCCTATTCGCCCTAGATTCTCAAGTGTTACGAGATAACAAGTATAATGGGGCAGGTTTATTTAATAGCTCAGTTAGAGAAAAGCAGGTTGATTTAGCGGAGCAGCTCTGAATTTGGAGAAGATGGAGAGGTGTCCTGGCTCTTTGATGAGATTTATTCATGTGGTCACCAATGTGTTGAGAACAAAACAACGTGTTGAGAACACCAATGTGTTGAACAGCCACCGCTGTCTACAGAACCTTCCTGCCCATTCAGTTACGCACAAAATGTGCTGAAATGTTCTCAGGGAAACATCAGCTTGAATATTAGGTTGTAATTTGTGTATGTTATTCTAAGGACTGAGCTACAGAGCCACCTATACAGACCTTGTTTTGCTTTCTAATCTTTGTTGTGTGTTTAATGCTGTTGTTTCCAATGCAGGACGCGGAGAGATATTTTAAAACCTTGGCCTGTGTACACAGTAAAGCCCTAGAAAGGAAATTCTACAAGGACCTGAAGCATGTTACTATAGGTTCAAAATACAACTAGCTAGTAATAAAATAAACAGTAGACCTTCCCAGCCTCTACTGTAGGCTAATTGATCTGGTGTTTTAGATAGAGGAGCGAAATCTGGATTTAGGAAGATTATGCACCCTCTCCAGGAAAAAGTATACAAATCTGGGTAACATCCATGCTGGAATTAAATATTTGTCATGGAGGGAGGGGGACCAACGACATTCTATTTTCCAAAACACTCATGCACTCAATAAGTGTTTCTTACACTCACTCACCTTTTTTATTCCCCTTTCAAAGGTGAATAATTATTTACAGGAATGCTCTATTTTGTAGGGATGCTTTATTTTCTAACTTTTTTACCCCTTCCACATTTGCAGACCTGTAATGGAGATCCAGTCACCTGCTGCAGGAAGCACAATCCAGCTTCCTAACCTTAAGGAAGAGACCCTATCAATATTGCCTCTGCTTTTGTGATCAGGGTAGTAGTGCAATATTGCTTATAGGGTCTTTTCTTTGGAGGGTATTCTTCACAGGAAAGAGGAAAGCAGCGTGCTGGTCAAGTTAAGGCAAAAGTTTATGTAAATTATGAACATTGTTAGCTAGGCAATTGATTGTGCAGAGAAGCTATTGTGAACATAAATGCTCCTGTGACAAATAATTGTGCATAGATGCTAATGCGATGACTCAAGTTGTGAGTAATTGGTATATTTTTGATGTTATTAGGCGGGGTACTGAAACAGCCTGGTATTATAAGCACGAACAGTTGTACTTGAACAGTGAAACTGGAGTAACCCAACATCGCTAACATTTTAAAATAGTCTGGGACCGGAGATGTTTGAAGGGTGCAGATTTTACATAATGCTGTAAACACCAATCAAGGAATGGGAGGATATACTTAGCAACATGCACTTTTTGTATCCTGCACTTAGGTTGAAAACCGGCACAGTTCTGTGAAGCAGGAGTTTATATAGCAGTTGAAGCTATAATCCCAATAACCTTCAAAACAAATCTAACTTCGCGGATTAGCAAATTAAGTTTGATCCAGTAGCGCCTGGAGACACAGGCAGCAGTTTATGGAGCTGTGATTTAGTTTACGCTACGTGTAAATAGCTGATGGGGTGGTTCTCGTAGATGGCCCCAGCCCCTCCATCTAATTGTTGTTTGAAGGCTGGGCCCTCAGAACACGCAGGCAATA
Source organism: Lepidochelys kempii (assembly GCF_965140285.1). Lineage (NCBI taxonomy): Eukaryota > Metazoa > Chordata > Testudines > Cheloniidae > Lepidochelys > Lepidochelys kempii. The sequence goes on along the minus strand of NC_136394.1, from coordinate 15,400,624 downwards.
GCTCTGAACCGTTATCTGATTAATAAAGGCTCTTTCTGCGAGCTGTAGGGTAAGATATGTGGGAAAGTGGTGGGAGAGAGGGGTGTTAAATCTCTTATTCCTCTTTGTAAATTATCAGCTGAAGGAGGAGGGGTTGACAGAAGCCTGAAATGACTGAGTGGGTGGCCTGTACCAGTATTTTCAGGTGGTCCCCTCGCTCTCTTGTGGGACCTTTGAGGCCCAGGAAAAGGGCATAGAGGGAGGGGACTTCAGACCGGATTAGAAAACTGCAGAGCAGCCCTCCGCCAGGGAAGTTTCTAATCAATTCCCTCCAGCAGCAGGGCTGAAGCCGCCTTGGGAGCGCTGCGCCCCTCCTTACAACGGCAGCTCAGGGCTGAGCCTTCTCCGCAAGGTTGCAACAACAGCTTTGATCCAATGACACAGCTCTGGGGAAGCCAGGCTGGGTTTGGGAGAGGGGAGTTTTTCAGTGGGTGGGAGATCCCCATTATAAAGGGGCAGATCTAATTTCACATCTGATTCCATTTGCTGCCCTTGCTTTACCCCCCTCCTTCTGTTTTTTGTTTTGTTTTTTATTTTGGGGGGGAGGGGGAGAGACATGGAAAGCATCTTGTGTCATTACCAAAAAAAAGGAAGGAATCCCCCCACTCCTCGTTCCAAGCCTGAGCCCCGGCCTGCACTGGGAACCACCAGGCAGGCTGCCACTCTTTCCCTGTTGCACTACTGTCAAACTTGTAGCTAGCAGTGCAATAATGAAAGGGCGTCGGTCTGCCAGGGACCAGCCTTCCTCCAGTGACAGCCTGCAGGGGTGGGGAGCTGGGGCAGGAGGCCCCTCGGCTAAGAATTAGGTCGCTCACCTCCTCCACCACCTTAAAAAGGAGGCCTTTCATTCTGGAACTTTGTTTTCAGCCATAAAGCAGTGGAGATCTGGGGACTATGAATCAGTTTCTGCTCATTCGCTCTGGCGGGGAAGAGGCGAGTTGAGCAGAGCCACTCAGGCACTGAAATCAGACATGCCTGGATAGTGAACAGAACAGAAGACACCTCAGCACAGTTGGTATCAATGGGAGAGGAAGCACAGGCTTCTGAGAGAAATCCAGAATCCTAAATGCCTCTACCCGACAGGGGGAGGAGAGGGAGAGGTTAAAGCACAAGTCCAACAAAATAAAGTAATTTCACTCATTTATTTTTCTGTCTTTTATGCCTGGTTGGTTTTATTTCAGGTTGCTAGAAACTTACTAATATTCAGCAGCACTATGTGGATTTAAAAAATAATAATAAATAATAATAATAAAAAGTAAGGCTCCTCTGGTTGTTGCAGTTCAGGTTGTCATTGGGGGTGGGACTGGGGCAGGCAGAGATAGTGAAGAGTGGGTGGGGGAAGAGGTGTGAAGTGGGGAATAGACTAATGGGGTGTTTGTGGGTAGGGGAGAAAGGGGGGGGGGTTGCAGGAGGCTATACAAATGAACTAGATCAGAACAGCATTCGCTGCATGTGTGAGCAGGGCTGGGCAGTCCAGGAAATAGCCCTTTGATTATGGGTGACTTTGGTGAAATGGATTTGTCTGGGGGGCAGGGAGGAGGGACTGAAAAGGGTATTTCCTTTACTAAAGGACATTTCCACGCTGGCCTATTGAACCTGCACTTCTCTCTGGCACGATTTCTGCTTCATCATGACTTTTTGCAGCGGAAGATTAGCGCAGAAGGCAGACTGGCTGTGCAGGAGGGATGCAATCTAATCCTAATGAAAACGCTTTTACAGTCCATGCTTCATTTCCTATTTCTTTGGGATACTCTCCTCTCTCTCACACACAGGCAGATCTTAAAGATGGATCCTTCCCTGTAGTCTATCTCCCAGGGAGAAGTCAGCTCTCTCCCTAGCTTCACCTTCAGGCTTTGCACACATACAAAATGGCTGCAGCAGCATGTGGGTGGGCATGGATAGCACAGGAAGCTGCTTTTCTCTTTCCCACTCGGCCTGCCCAGGAAGCCCCCTGTGCTTTGATTTGCTGGGGCATTTTGCTCTGCATAACTGGGTGGAATCGAGGGGTCTCCCAAGTGTCAGCTATGCACAGAATGGGGGAGGGGAATGGCCAGTTTGCATGAGAAGGGGACCTGCTGGGCCCCAGTGTTTATTTTTTTGCTGACCTGGGGATATGGTCAGTGAGAGCTGTGACAGCTGCTGGAAGCGGCAGGGGCTTTGAAGATTGCAGAGGTTGTGACCTGGAGGCCCCTTTCCTCTCTCGGTCCCAGGAGCTGCTGAGTCAATCAGGGAAAAGGGGACGTGAATTGGTGGGGGTTGCTCTTTGGCCATTTTTCAATTGGTGAATGAAACAGGAAAGGACAAATGCAAGAAGAAAGAGGAGCAATTACTTCCACTGCGGTGAATTGCTGAGAAGGAGAATCGCTGTCTGGTCAAGGCTTAACAAATAGTCATGGAAAAAACGTGCTCCAAGCACCCTGGCCCATTCTGAATTAAGGGCCATTGCAAATCAATATTGATAACGGAGTCAAAAGTTGGTTCTTACAAACTGTTCTGGATCACGGAGATACAGCCGCCTGCCATTTCCACCCTGTCCACAAGCTCTGCTCCTGGTAAGGGAACCTCTCCCACTCCTACCCCTTTCCCAAGGGGTTCACACTGAAACGTCTGCCCCTTTGCAGCACAGTGCTGCGCCGCATTGACGGTCCACGACAAAGTGTCATAAATAATGACGGCGGTGCTGCCCTTGCCAAAATAAATGAACAAAGTACATTTTGTGATGCTGGATCCTTGATTTTTTTTTTTTTTTTAATGTTTGTTCACTGGGGAATTTGCACTATTTGGCAGCCTGCCATGGGGCTCCCACACCTTACCATGACTTGGGGAGGCTCCTTTAGCCTGGTGAGCCATATTTAATTCTTTTTTTTAGTTGTGGGATGACTTGGGCCTATAGGTCTTTCCTTTTAGGCTAGTAATCAGAATAGCAAACAGGGTGACTGCCTTCAGCTGACCACCACACAACAGAGGCATGGAAAGCAAACAGCAGGCTTTCCAGTTAGTTTACACAAAGGTCGCTTCAGTCCTGTGTGTTGGTTACATAATACCATTTTGGGTTTGGGTTTTACACATTCTTCTGCTAAATATTTCTACTAGATTTGTTTTAAAATGATCAACATAAATCCAGCCCCGGCTTTAAAGGAAAACTCCAGTGATTAGGTCTAATACGCCTAGGTAGCTCACAGGCCATTTACTAACAAACATTCACAATAAGAATGTCCTTCTAGGAATACCCGTCACTGTTGTCAACTGTCTCTTACTGAGAATGGCGTTGGTGGGTCTCAATGAAGACTGCCATTTTTACTGTTACTTCCCAGCAGGAAGGTTAGTCTGCTGCCTTTCAGGGCCATATCCTGCCATTGAACCACATGCAGAACTCCCATGGATTTTACCCAGCGTGGAACCAAGGCAGGATATGGGCTAGCAATTTGTGACAAAAGAAGTGCTAATGAAGCAGATGAGTGCATGAGAAGGGCTGGAGCCCATCCCAGCTGTATGTTATATTTGATTATTTACTAGAAAACAAGATGGAGGAAATATAGAAGCATTGTTCATATTAACAAAAACCATCCTCTTCCCTTTGCATCTCGCCCCTACCCCTCCCACCTATGCCCCTTTCACTTGGAAACCCGACCCTCAGTCTCCTCCATTCTGTCTTCAGTCACATCCCTCCTTAAAAAGAAAAGGAGTACTTGTGGCACCTTAGAGACTAACCAATTTATTTGAGCATGAGCTTTCGTGAGCTACAGCTCACTTCATCGGATGCATACCGTGGAAACTGCAGCAGACTTTATATATACACAGAGAATATGAAACAATACCTCCTCCCACCCCACTGTCCTGCTGGTAATAGCTTATCTAAAGTGATCATCAGGTGGGCCATTTCCAGCACAAACCTGGATTTGTGCTGGAAATGGCCCACCTGATGATCACTTTAGATAAGCTATTACCAGCAGGACAGTGGGGTGGGAGGAGGTATTGTTTCATATTCTCTGTGTATATATAAAGTCTGCTGCAGTTTCCACGGTATGCATCCGATGAAGTGAGCTGTAGCTCACGAAAGCTCATGCTCAAATAAATTGGTTAGTCTCTAAGGTGCCACAAGTACTCCTTTTCTTTTTGCGAATACAGACTAACACGGCTGTTACTTTGATCCCTCCTTAAAACACCACACTTCCCTTCCACTAATCCTTCCACCCGAGTCCCCCAAAGGGAGCAGCATGTGTTAGCAAAACTGCCCTGCTCTGAGATTTGAGCCCCCTCCCCCCACAATCCACCCACCCCAGGTCATCAGGAGCCTGATTCAGAAAGTGCTCTGAGAATACAGAGTCCTCCCTTGCGTGGAAAGCTTCCACATTCAGGGCTTGTCGCTATCTGCCAGATCCTTGTATCAAGCCAATCTCTAGTATCTGTGTGGGTGACCAGCTGGAGGTAAAATCTCAAAGCTAGCACACCTTTAAATAAAGGCTCCTTTCTATGATGGGCTGCCAGGGAAGGCTGCCCAGAACAAGGATTTGCCCTTTGGAACCCTAGCAGAACTGGGGCTGGGCATTTGTTGTGTCAAGAGATTTGTCTAATTTAGAATTTAAGTTCCTTGGGGCATCGTTTTCATCCATGCTCTGCGGAGCACCAAGCACGCTGCCCTCAAACTACAAACCAGATGAGTAGAATCCTACTTGCCCTCTTACCTTGGGGTGAGGGGCGAGTATTTTTTTTAATAGATGAGTAAAGTATCAGATTTTTCTCTTTAGACTCATCTGACCTAACTAGATCAAGAAGATGTAAATTGGCCTATATCACCGCTAGTGGCCGTTCTCATGCCCATTTTGTAAGGCTGTAATAAACCAATATTGAATTAAAAACTTCTATCAAATAATAGAATTTACCTTGAAATGAATGACAATCCTCAGCCTCTCTCCTATGTTCATCAGCTGATTGCCAACAGTCTGTATGCTGAGCTCTGAGTTAAAATCAATGGGGAGTTCTGCTTCATAAGAAAAGCCCACCCATCACAGATCACAGTACAGACAAGCTGATAAATACTAAAGGAACAAGAAACTATTACTTTCATTGAGCTAAGAACAACTTTAAAATACTGGTGATCAGTTCCTCTCTCCTCCTCTACACAAGCAATAGGGATAAAACTCAGAGGGGATTTTAAAATTTGGGGTTTCCTTTAAATCATCTCCCAAACTTTTAGGGGGAAAAAGAATCTAACAAAAGAGATTGTCCTTGGGAGCTTTTACTGATTGAAGGGGCTAAGAGTGGCAGAAAAAAAATGTTTCTAGATCCAAAAGAAATGGATCCCTCAGCAGCTGGGTCTAGAAACTAAACTGGAAGCCACCTTTATGTGCAACAAGTGTTTTGTAGTTATACATAAGAGTGGTTAACTAGACAAGGCTGAACTAAAACAACATTCCCTGCAGATTTTTTACTTAGAGAATCTCACCTTCAAAGCCCCAAATATACTTTGTATTTAGAGGTAGGAATAAACAATCTGACAGGGCTGGTGTCTCCATTATTTCAGGCTCTCCAGTCAAGTTTTTCTCCTGTTGTCAGAAGCCAACCAAACCACCCATGCGTGCCATTAGTGAATGGGAATGTTTAAGAAAGAAGTGGGAGAGTCACATTTTGGGCTGAAAGGGGGGAAACCTAAACAGTTTCTCACTCATGCCTAGATCAAGTTATGAGACCATCCTTAAAGTCAGGATCAGCTGAGCACCTAATCCACCAAGGCAGGTTGATGATTGGCACATGGCAAAGCGCATCTCCTTACAGATGGTTAGGCATCCCATGGCCATGATGAGACCCTGCCATGCAGTAGCAGGATTATTTAGGGTAGGGACTGCTGGGGTGGCTGCAGGTCTCCAGCCAGGGGATGGAAATCACTTCCCTGCTCCCTTTGGCAGGAAGATGGTGCTTTCTTAGGGGAAGCTTGAATGCAGAGATGCACTTTCGGGGGGGGGGGGGTTGGGGGTAGTGAGGTCTAGGCAATGGTATTTACACAAACGTGCATGTTAGGAAAAGAGTGCAAGAAATTTCCTCTAACGTGATCTTGAGCTTTTGTATCACCAATCTACAAGTCACCTGACCTGACTGAGCAGAACATGACCCAGAGATCATGAATCTGCAAGGGATCCTTTGGCAGGAAGTGGCTTTGAGCCCAAGGGATCATTTTGAAGCGCCATTAGTGTTTGAGTCTCATCTTTGCCACTATGTGCGGGATGGGGAATCACAGCAGCCACTGATCCTGACGGTTGTTAGTAAAACTCAAGCGCTGATTTCTGAGAGTCTTCAGGGTAGTGGCCCTTGATTGAAGGGACCCCCTCTCTTGATAACTAGACTGACAGTATATTTGTGTCCATACTGTTGTTTCTACAGCTCTACCCAGTGGGAAACTGATGAAGGGGAAGGAGTGTGAATCCAAGGGAGTCAGTCTGGAAGGAACTCCCCTACACTCCCTCCAGTGAGCGCTAGGGATTCAGGAGGGAGAGGGGCGGTGGGGTGGAAATTCTGTTTCTTATGGAGATAAAGGTGTTTCAAATCAGACCCCTCCAATTTGCCAATTCCACTGAGTTTATCCCTTGTTCGTGTTTGACACAGCTTACCTCCCACAGGCAGGAGAGGAGGTTAGAAGAGGTGGAACAGTGTCACAAAAGGTGGGTTTTTTTGGATAAAGCCAATTTCTAGGCTAAGGAAATGCTATTTTGATGAGCCCAAGTGTGCAATATAAAATAGAAGGGGTACCTACCAGGAGACAACATTTTGTCCAATTAATATTGCTCAGGCTATTTTCATGCCCTCTGTTTCCCAGACTTCTGTCTAAAATTAGCCTGAAACCCTCAAATACATAAACTTTTCTTGATCTGCAGAAACAAAATTGAAATCTATTGATGCTCGGCAATCTAGAAATAACTCAGAAAATTATCCATTACAGAATCTACGGTTTCTCTGATATTCTGTCCAGGAACTCTTGCTGGTAAAGCACTGGGTGCTGGACAAATAGCTGTGAGAGGGCATCAGGTTCAGAGACTCTTTCACTGCCATTTGGGGTTTCCACAAACAAATCAATGTGCTATTGTGAGTCTCTCACGTGGAACAAAAATCTGATTGCTTTGATTCCTCTCCCAGTAGAGGGGATGGTAGTGGGGTATAGGACAATGAATAAAATACCTGGCCTAGAGTCCTGGTCCCATTAGAGTAAGTGGCGGGGGGGGGAGGGGGGGAGGGGAGAAAAAACCACCTGCATGAGGGCCAGGATTGACACCTTGCAAATAAACTCATTATCCGTGTGTGTATTTTCTTGATCATTTTAGCACACTGTATGTTGAGATGTGTAGGTTTATCCTCTGTTTAGAGTCAGGAGAAAAAAAACATAACTAGTGATTCTAAATCCTTAAAGTCTTGAGACCCCAGTCAGGGATCAGTGGTCACGTGTGCTAGGGGCTGAACACACACCACTCTCTGGAAACGACAGTCTTCGCCCTGGAGAGTTTAAGGCTGTGAAACCGACAGGTTGCCTATAAGTAGACATGACCCTCTCCTGGCTCTATATGCATCGTTTGACTGTCCAATCTCTCTCCAGCCATGAGAAAGGCTTCTTCCCATACAGGAACTCCCATCTGTGGCCTTGTCTACATTAGGCACCCCTCAGTTTCCTCCCACCAGTGGGAATTCCAGTATAGACTGCACATGGGTGGCTACAAACATTGTAATCACAATATCTACCTGCTCTAAGCACTCTTAGATGATATGAAGGTCAAAAAGCCAGCAGCTGATCTACACTAGAGCATCCACCCTCACTATCACCTGTGTAGCTGCCCAGGTAGGAAATAAACACTAATGTAAACAGCCTGAGAGTGTTTGAACACACATTTCCCTTTGTACCACTTTTTATTTTTATTTTTGTTAATTCCTGATAGATTGTTTCCCAGACACAGTCATATAGAGCCTAAAACTTAAACACGACTGTTAGGGTCAAGGATTTGCTGCTTCCTCAAAGACTCTCATAAGCAGCTATAGGTAAGAAACAAAAAACTAAAGCAAGCAGTTCAGAGACAAAAGCAGCACCCCCACTCCCCAGAGCCCTGTGTGCGATCCCACCGCTGTCTTTCCCAGCTATTGCTAGACCCTGAGCAATTAGTAAAAAAAAGTGTTTGACAATAGGCTCTAACTCAGACGGGGGTCCCATTGTGCTAGACGCTGCACACTCAATAATAGTCAGTCGCTGCCCCAAAGAGGTAACAGGCTAAACAGCCAAAACAGATAAAGGAAAGATTATTATTCCCATTTTCCAGATGGGAGGGAAACATGAAGTAAAGGGAGATTTTGTGATCTTGAGTAAATCAAAGAATCTGTGGCAGAGCTGGGAATCAAAGCCAACTCTCTCAATAGGACTTCCAGTAACTTAACCTCATGACCATCCTTCCTAAAGGATGTTAGATCATTCAAGGCATATATAAAGTCCCCTCGCCCCTCAAATTAAATTGTTTATTTACCAGTGAAACAATGAGTCATTTTCCTTTGGTTTCTTCCTATGTTAGACTAAGGAAAAGTCTGATGTAACACTACCAGGCACTTTCCTTGTACTGAAAATTCTAGGGTGAACAACCTGTGTGTGAATTAAGGTGAGAGGAATAATTGCATGAAGATGGCAAGAGCTTTTTTCAATTGTTTCTTCAGAAACACCTTTTAACACAGTGCCACACCCAACAATATCCTTAGTAGGGTTGCTTCATGCAGCTTTCTATCCTATGAAGGGATCATCTTCAGCACCAGCTGCTTTCTGCTCGTACAGGATCTTACACCCCAATTCAATTTTAGTGTGAATCTAAGCACAGACTAAGCATAGATCATAGGATAGTCCTGCATTTGCACAAGGGGTGTTGGAAGGAAGGATAACGCAGAATAAGAAGGGGCACAAGTGACTTGAAGGGACAAGCTGAGGATGACTCAAGGATCTTTTACCTGCACATTTCTTGCCATGTTGCCCCCACAATGCACTGTCACCCTCAACCACACTCATACCCCTCATGTGCCAATTTCCCCTTTAGTCCAATAGCCTCTTTCCCTGTAGTCCCCCCCACAACACAGTTGAAGGGGGGGTACACAGCTCGGTGTAAACCGGGGGTTCTCAACCCCCGCCCTCAGGGGGTCACGAGGTCATTACATGGGGGGTTGCAAGCTGTCAACCTCCACCCCAAACCCTGCTTGCCTCCAGCATTTATGATGGTGTTTAATATATTAAACAGTGTGCTTAACTTCTTGGGGGGGGGGTAGCACTCAGAGGCTTGCGATGTGAAAGGGGTCGCCAGTAAAAAAGTTCGAGACTCACTGATGTAAACTCTCTTCTTCCAGAGAAGTCAGTGTACACCTGTGGTTTTTCCTGGCCAGTTTCAATCAGCACAGCTTTCAGAAACTCTGTAACCAAGGGCAGTCCTGATATTCTCTCTCTCTCTCTCTCTCTCTCACCACACACACTTGCAATATAGTGACCGATATAGTTAAGGTTGCAACGTAATTTCAGTCAGAAGCCCCTGTTTTCACACCAATAACTTTGTGGTTCATCTTTTGGTCTGATATTTTCAGTGTTTGATTTTTGCCCATAAGGTGACTTTTTTCTACAGTCTGAGCAAGAATCCTTAGATGTTTTTAAAGCTATGAGTGTCTGGGGGATGAGAGCAGGGAATACTATTTTCCCATTTAAAATCAGATCACTTCCTTTCCCCTCTGTAAATAAAAGCCTGGATAAATAACTATATGAGCTGAACTTTGAAATTTCAAGCTTGGCATCAAAGGCAGTGGTTCTCAACCTTTTCCATACAGGGACTCCACTTACCACCTTTTCCATAGGAAAAGCCCCCTTCCCATCTATCTGGATTCCCTTCTCATTTAGCAATATGGGAAGGGCGGGGCGATGGTGACCCTCCCACCCAGACTCCTTTTTGTAGGGACAATGACCCCCAGTTTGCGAATTCATAATCTAAGGATTCTTCACTGACAGGTAATAAAGTTATAAGCCATTGAGACATCACTTCTGAGCATGCGCAGTAAGACCTGCTAAGATTTTTCTTTTTTTAAGCCTACTGAAGCCATGTTCCCTGGTGATATTATAATACACCTTTTCCCTGAGTAAAGAGCCAGCGGGCACAGAGACTGCTGTCAAGTTGCTGCTGGGACCTTTTGTACAGGGAGACTGTTTCAGCAAGTTGTTAACATTAAAAATTCTGCCACAAATCAATGCGTTTGCGTCAGGAGCTAGAGAAAATAGCAAGCATTAAAATATTATGTCTCTCTTTCTCTCCTGGGATTTTAGGACCTTTGCTGTCTTTCCCTGCATTATCCAGTAGTTTAGAACTTTTTTTTTTTTTTTTTTTAAATGAAAGCTAAGGTACAAGGCAGCAGCACATCTGCTTTAATGGCTGTAACACAACTTTACAGAAAACTGTCTCCAGGTGAACAATAGCTTCCTTTCCATCCCCATTCCACTGGTGGCACACATGTGATAGCAAAGAGCAATATAGTAAAAAGTTACCACGTTAGCAAGACAAACAGGAAGATACATTGCTATGTACGTGCAACTTCACTGAGTTAAGCATGCTGTAGATACTGCAGTTCCAGATTTTTATTTTAGCGGGGCAATCATAATATTGCACAAACTGCCCCCCGGTTCCTCCCCCCATGTTTAAGGAATATGTGATTGTGCAGTATTTGCAGGAGTTGGGGATTTGCACATTATGCATAAGTGAAGCCACATAAGTTACATGGATCATCCCAAAACAAGCATTGATAAAGCCTTTGTGCCACATCACACCTGCATATAGTCTGTATAGAACACATTACAGGAAGAACTATTTTACAAATGTTTTAGAGGTTTAAAAAAATGGAATTGGGACTATTTCTTGTGTACTTCCCCAAGTGATGTCTGGTGCATTAATTAGCACGAGGCCAACGGTACAGGGCTATAGAGGAGTAACAAACAACAGAAAAGTTTTTTTAAAACAGCTTTTCTACACAGTCTAACTCAGGACATTCAGGGGACACCATCATAGGGCCTGATCACATCAGCCACACTATCAGAGACTGCACATCTACCAATGTGATGATCTATGCCATCATGTGCCAGCAATGCCCCTCTCCCATGCACATTGGCCAAACTGGACAGTCTCTACGTAAAAGAATAAATGGACACAAATCAGACATCAAGAATTATAACCATTCAAAAATCAGTCGGAGAACACTTCAATCTCTCTGGTCACTCGATTACAGACCTAAAACTTGCTATTCTTCAACAAAAAAACTTCAAAAACAGACTCCAATGACAGACTGCTGAATTGGAATTAATTTGCAAACTGGACACCATTACATTAGGCTTGAATAAAGACTGGGAGTGGATGTATTATTACACAAAGTGAAACTATTTCCCCATGTTTATTCCCCCCCTCCCCCCCCACGACTGTTCCTCACATGTTCTTGTCAACTGCTGGAAATGGCCCACCTTGATTATCACTACAAAAGGTTTTTTTTCTCTCCTGCTGGTAGTAGTTCACCTTACCTGATCACTCTCGTTACAGTGTGTATGGTAACACCAATTGTTTCATGTTCTCTGTGTATATAAAATCTCCCCACCGTATTTTCCATTGCATGCATCCGATGAAGTGAGCTGTAGCTCACGAAAGCTTATGCTCAAATAAATTTGGTAGTCTCTAAGGTGCCACAAGTCCTCCTGTTCTTTTTTAGGATACAGACTAACACGGCTGCTACTCTGAAATCAGGACATTCTGGGACCAGAAGTGAGTGAGCTCTATTGGGTGGATTTGGGACAGGTGTACATTCCTTGATGGTACAAATGTCTGTTATCTTGCAGTCCCTGAATCTGTTCACTGTAACAATCTATGACATCTCATCTTTTGCATAGATTGTAAGCTCTTTGGTGCAGGGACCAACTTTTAGCTGTAAGTTCGTGTTAGCTGCTGCACAGTGGGGCTTAGGGCTCTAGGTGCTACCATAACATTAATGATAACACAGCACCCTTTCCAGCCTTTTGCATGGTCACGAGACATCATATTTTATTATTATCTATTTGTAATACCATAGTGCCTAGAAACTCAATGAGGCCCTTTGTATAACCATTGTATAAACACAGTGCAAGACGACTGTCTCTACCACATGGAGTTTGCAATTTAAGAATAAGATAAAAGACAACAGATGGATGCAGACAAATAGATCGGGGAGTCCAAGGAAACAATGAGACAATACTGGTCAGCATGGTAGGCAGTGGGATAGCTTTAAAGCGGTCACTGGTTGAGGAGGGAGTACGTAAAGTTGGGGAACAAAATCCACATTTGAAGGAGGGGAGGAAACAGTGTGCAAATAAATGATGGTTGTTTGAAACTGCTCCGAGTTATCAGTAGCCCCAGAGTGGATGGATTAGTGGGCAGGCAAGGCGGTCAAAGTGGCTTTATCCTATGGCTATGTAAATATATCACAAGAACAATACATACAAGGTAGTGTGGCTTTTGTTGGTTATGGTATTGAATAATATTGATTATCCCTTTTAAATTCTAGTATCAGAGAAAAGTCCGATCTCCATAGCTACTCTAGTATTTAAAGCATGAAGGCTAACACCACCATGTATTCTAGCATCATTGCCGGAGACCTGGAGTATGCAAGAAACAATCTTTATGAAAAGTCTTATCACACATTAACTGGTGTTTTCCTAGAACTGTCACATAAATTGCAATGGTTAGGGGAAAAAAAACAAAAAAGCATCTAGCACCAGTATTTCCAATTCTTTCGAACTCACACCTCCATATGGAATCCTGAAGAAGAGTGCAGGTGGCCAGCTCCTGTTGAGGGTCAGGAAAGGATGACCCCCAGGAAGCGGTGACCTCCAGCCATCTGCCAAGCCCTATTTATAATAAGTTACACATATGCCCACCAAAGCTCATTAAAATGCATGAGGGTTGAACCCTTCATGTCCATCTTTGGGAGGCTCACCCTGATATTATCAGGGACTCTTCATCGGATAGGCCACTTGGATAGATTTTTTTTAAATCTATTAACATTGACATCACCATCTTATCACCATAGTAACATATGGTTAGCTTACAAGTCTCTAATATTTCACCCCAGCTACCAACACTCATCCTGTGGTGCCTATTGATCTCTCAGACATTTTCTTCCAAACTCAGCAGTTATTTTTCAAAACATGAGCATACAAACAAATATAAACTCAACAGATTTATTAATTTACTTGTGCTAGCTTATCTATATAGTATAGCTACCTTAATCTAAGTCCCAAGGCCTAATAGTGGCTAAGCGAGGTATCTTTCAGGCATAAGCCTGTAGGTTTCTTGCATTTCAGCTTCAAACATTAAGCTTTATTTAAGCCGGTTACCTACTAATATAAGATATTAGATATACCACTAATATAAGACCTATTAGTGTCTTATATCGTGCCCTTATAATAAATTAATTTATGTGTTACAAGCTACAGCGGAGTGGTACAAAGTTTTCATCGATAGTTGCTTGGAACACCAGGCGTAACTCACTCATGCTCCATCACTTGTGGGCCACAGGACTCCTGCAGATAAGCCCCTGATCACCATATATCCCATATAGAATACTTACACCTCTTGACTACCACCTATAATAAATAGCCTTATGTCAACACTACCTTGCATTGAGGAAGTGTCTTCACTTAAATTTGTCTCCCTCGGACATAAGTGCCTCTCTATCCGATATGGGAACACCACCTCCCCCAGCGGTGTAGAGTCAGGGTCAACGTAATCAGGTTGATGCAGAGTCAGTGTACAGACTGCATGGCTTATATCCATTGTTACTGGCTTTCAGGAGATGTCCCACAGTGCCCTGCAAGGACAAGATCATGGATACAAGAGCTCCTGGTGAGGACATGCGCCACCAGCGATTTAATAACTACAGCCACCACGGTTTAAGTCCACATAATTTTGTTGTGTAGACATGGCCTGTATTTCCTTTTCCACTATCTCCCCGTCCCAGTGAGCCCTGTGGCCAGCCTTCCCAAAGCCTTCGGGAAACCACCGGGAGGCTCAGCTGGGTGCAGAGAGGGAAGATCAGTACAGGGTCTCCCAGGAACTCAAAGCCAGGATGGGTTTCCTCCGGATAGATAACCAGCCTACCCAAAGCTGGAGCTGCTCGGCCCCCAAACCCTCCAGCGGCTGCCTCCCGGAGATGAGTCTTCTCTGCACAGCGCAGACCCCTCGGTCTCCCCACAGATCAGTGTTGGGGGCTTATGAGAAGAGGCGGGGGGCGGGGGAGGGTGTCTTTTGATGTCTGAAGAGAAGCTGGAGTCTGTAATCGCTGCCGAGGCAGAAACGGCTCACACCCACTGCGCGTGGTGCAAGGAGGGACAGAAGCCCCTCGCAGGCGAGTCTCAAGGCTGGGCCCACACACGAGGATCGGGGCCCTGCTACTCCCCACCTCCATGCCGGTGTTTTGACATGACCGCCGGCGGAGGCTGAATAAAGAGACGTCATTTGGCAGCAGCCCGGCGTGCGCCTGAAGAGAGGATCGGGGAGGAGCGGACCGAGGAGGGGGGCGGCAGCCGAGTTGGCAGGGTGGGGGCCAGGATTACAGCAGCTTCCAGTGGACGAGGGCAGAGAGTGGGAGCAATCCTGCCGCTACCGGCCTGAGGAGGAGCCCCCAGCAGAGGAGATCTGCATGCTGCTGCCGGCTGATGCCGAGGCGATTGCAGAAGGGTCCTATGCAACCCAAACCCCTCCCCACCAAATCAAGGGCAGAGCGGGCCAAAGGGCTGGCTTGAGAGAGCCAGGAAAGCCACCCCGCGGCCTGGAGAGTTTGCAAAGAAAGGAGCTGGAGGACAGCGTCCCCGGGAGCTCCGCCTGCGCTAAGGGGCGCAAGGAGAAAGAAACACAGCCGCCTTCGCGCCCCACCGTGCGGGGCTGCGAGGCGCAGGGCGGGAGATGAAGGCTGCCCCGGGGAGCCGCCGCGCCGCGGAAACAGAACCAGCAGCTGGATTTTGCGCAGGGGCCGGATGGTTTCCCTGTAACAGATGGACGGTCTCGCACCCAGGTTGCAAGGGGAGGCGAACGTGCATGATGGATGGCGCGGGCCCGCCCTCGGGGATGGCCGGAGAGCTCTGTTGCAGGGGCTGGAAGATCTTGGACAGCCGGGCTAATTGCAGCTAGGGGAAAGGAGCCTGTATGTGAGTATTATCGTGGATCGATGTCCTGTATCCGGCGGTGGCTAGAGACATGATGATGATGATGATGATGATTTCAGCTCTTGTTTTCGGTGGGATCCCCAATGCAAACGATTTGCCAGATTATCAGGGCGCTTTCTCCTCTCATTGAGCACGGGCCTTCCAGCATATTTCTGGTAACCCCTTTGTGTATCCCCCTCCCCGCCCCCCGCCATAAAATTAGAAACCAGTTTGCATTTTAATATAGGGGTAATTGCTTCAAATACGTCTACTTTAAGCAAACAGACTCCAGTTTTGATTGAGTTTTACGGCTCCTGCGGAAAGACAGTAAACAGAGACGCCTAATGCACTGCTTCACAGGCTGCACTCATGTTTTAAACTTTCCTTTTAAATAGCTGAGTAGTAGATGGCTTGGCAGAGCCCGTCTAACAAGCAAGACGCGGCCGTGCTAGAGGTATTACAGTAGTTGATCGCCTTGGCAGGTGTAAGGCAAGGGAAGTGGATGTTATTTGTTTCCCCCCGAAGAGCATACATTTGTAGGCAATCCAAGCTACGCTGCTGGGTTGCCAAATCTGCAACATTCCCATGAAGTTCTGCACGCAGCAAGCGAGCTTTTCATTGCTCAGAGGCGTGACAGTAACAGCTCCAAACAGAAAGAAAGACAGAAAGAAGAGCAGCGCTAGCTAGTGGCCGTGATAGAAACTGCTCAACGTCCCTGACTCCGGCACTCTGGGGTGCTGCGTATTTCCCCTGCTAAAAATCTGCCGCTACGGGTTAAAGCAAATAAAATAGACAGTCGCACCCGTTGGGTTGCAGATCAGGCTTAGTCTGAAGCTCGGTCCCCTCCATCTCCTTGCGAACCAAGGGGAACGTAGTAGGAGAGGCGTGTTACAGTCCAGTCCTGCCTCCCCCACTCTCCAAGGCGGCAGGATCGACTGTGAGGAGCCACCGGCGATGGGCAGGGCAGGGGTTTGGGGTGTCCATCTTATTACAAAGTAAATAGAGTAGCTGCCTGGGTGTCCAAGAGTTGGCGACAAAACCATTGTTAAGAGGTACAGAGTGGTACAGTGCATGGTTCCCACCATGAGCAGCAGAGAAACCAGCTGCCAAGGCTGTCTAATCCATCATATTTACCAGGAATTGAAGCAAATCAAACAAAACTGGAGCAGACGCTAAACCGAACACACACCTCTTAGGCTGTGATCTGGGGGAGCTGCCCAAGAAAGGAAGTTCCAAAAGCATGAGCGCTCCGCTACAGAGCTTTGCGGCCAGTCCTGGAACACACAATTCCAGGAACCAAATCTAGGGGGATCCCTGTTCATCTCCATTTACCATGGCAGGGTGTAAGATGAGAGGTGGGGGTGATCCCATGCCCAGCTGAAATGAACTGGAGGGAGGGCAGGGAGATGTTTGCTACTGGACAGAATATGGGCACAGAATGAATGGGATCGGAGCACCCATTTCAGGGTGAGCCTGAAGTGTATTGTGTTGACAATTATTCCTTATCCCTAAGCTTCCAACAATATTTTAATATCTATAAGATGCACTTATTAATCTCTAGGCAGTTTAAAGAAACCATAACTCCCCTTTGGACAAATGCACACTTATCAATCAACCCTTTCAGAAAGAGAAGGCTAGGTAAACGTATTGGCCTTACGTGTCCTGAAGGTCAGACTTGGGCTGTTAGGTAGGATTCCAGACTTGAGGACCCTCCTCCACTGCTCACGCTCTGCTCCAAGGGATACAAAACTGACACTTGTATGTTAATTTAAATACAGCAAAACTGTAGGTCAGCCATTGAGCAAACTTTAAACTGGCATATGCTTCTGATAAATTGGGAGTGTTTCATTAGCCTCAAACTGCCAGATGGCACTCCACACTTCCATAGCATTCTGCCATGCCAAGGTCTTATGTGAATGAATTTTCCCAAAGGTTTAGAAGGATCTGAAATCTTCCGAAAACAGGAGTTTGAATAAACAGTAAGCAAGCCTGGTATGAAGATGCAAAATGCTACTTTCCAAGCAAAATTCTGGAAGTTTCCCTGAGTAGCATTTAGATGGGAGGCTCTCGGGGAGAAAAAGCTCTGGAGAGTGCAGGTCTAATTAGTATTTTCCTTTCCATCTTCTGCTTTGCCATTGCCTTCTCTATTATTTCCTCATGCCATTTAGACTCATAGACTTTAAGGTCAGAAGGGATCATCATGATCATCTCATCATAGCTCTTGCATAGTGCAAGCCACAGAACCTCAACCACCCACTCCTGTAATAAGACTCCTAACCTCTGGCTGCATTACTGAAGTCCTCAAATAATGATTTAAAAAAACTTGAAGTTACAAAGAATCCACTACTGGCACTGGTTTAAACCTGCAAGTGACCTGTGGCCCATGCTGCAGAGGAAGGTGAAAAACTCCCCAGGGTCTCTGCCAATTTCTGCCATATTTGGGGTCAGTCAGTTAGGCTCTGAGCATGTGGGCAAGACCCATCAGCCAGACACCTGGGAAAGAATTGTCTGTCCTAATTCAGAGCCAGAGGTGAAAGTAAGCCGGTAGACCCTGGTACGGCATATTGGCAAGAGCCGGTGCGCCGTACCAGGGTGGATCGGCTTCCCCAGACGCAATTTAAAGGGCCTGCGGCTCCCAGCAGTGGCTGCAGCCCCCGGCCCTTTAAATTGCTGCCAGAGCCCTGCTGCCAGAGCCCTGGGGTAGTGGCGGCGGGACTGGGACAGCGATTTAAAGGGCCTGGGGTGGTAGCAGTGGCCGAGCCCTGGCCCCTTTAAATCGTCCCCAGAGCCCCGCCGCCGCTTCCCCAGGGCTCTGGGGACGATTTAAAGGGCCCGGGGCGGTAGTGGCAGCCGGAGCCCATCCCCAGAGCCCTGCTGCGGAGCCCTGGGGAAGCGGTGGTGGGGCTCTGGGGACTATTTAAAGGGCCCAGGGCGCCAGCTGCTGCTACCGCCCTGGGCCCTTTAAAACGCTGCCAGAGTCCCCGGCTGCCGCTGTTACCCCAGGGAGGGGGAAGGAGGCACTTGCCGGTACAGGGTGGGCAGGGGCTGGCTCTGACCTCCCCCAGCCCCATCCCTTCTGCCCAAGGCCCCGCCCCTTCCAGGGGCCAGAGCCTAGCCCCGTACCTGTAAGTCTAGTGTCCCATCACCAGCCATGGGAGATATTTGCAGCATGCAGTCATAGATCTGCTACATGCCACTGTAGGCAGTCTCATCATACCATCCCCTCCATAAAACTTATCAAGCTCAGTCTTGAAGCCAGTTAGCTTTTTGCCTCCAATGCTCCCTGTGAAAGGCTGCTCTAGAACTTCACTCCTTTGTTTATTATAAACCTTCATCTAATTTCAAGCCTAAATTTGTTGATGGCCAGTTTATAAGCTGTCACGGGATAAGAGGGAAGGTTCTCTTATGGATTGGTAACTGGTTAAAAGATAAAATACAAAAAGTAGGAATAAATGGAGAGGGGTAAATAGTAGTGTGGCCCAAGGGTCTGTACTGGGACCAGTCAGTCCTATTCAACATATTCATAAATGATCTGGAAAAAGGGGTAAACAGTGAGGTGGCAAAATTTTCAGATGATACAAAACTACTCAAGATAGTTAAGTCCAAAGATGACTGTGAAGAGCTATAAAAGGATCTCTCAAAACTGGGTGCCTGGGCAATAAAAATGGCAGATGAAATTCAACGTTGATAAATGCAAAGTACTGCACATTGGAAAACATAATCGCAGCTATACATATAAAATGTAGGGTCTAAATTAGCTGTTGCCACTCAGGAAAGAGATCTTGGAGTCATTGTGGATAGTTCAATGTGCAGCAGCAGTCAAACAAGTGAACAGGATGTTGGGAATCATTAAGAAAGGGATAGATAATAAGACAGAAAAGATCATCTTGCCTCTCTATAAATCCATGGTACACCCACATCTTGAATACTGGGATGTGGTCACCCCCTCTCAAAAAAAAGATATATTGGTATTGGAAAAGGTTCAGAAAAGGGCAACAAAAATGATGAGGGGTATGGAACGGCTTCTGTAGGAGGAGAGATTAATAAGACTGGGACTTTTCAGGTTGGAAAAGAGATGACTAACGGGCGATACGATTGAGGTCTATAAAATCATAACTGGTATGGAGAAAGTAAATAAGGAAGTGTTATTTATTCCTTCTCATAACACAAGAACTAGGGTTCATCCCTGAGTGCTAGCTCCACAGCTCCCATTGGCTGGGAATCACAGCCAATGGGAGCTGTGGGGGCAGCACCTGCAGCTGGAGGCAGAGCACAGAGCCACGCCTCTGCCTAGGAGCAGCTGGCACAGGTCATTGCTTGCTGGGAGCCATCCAAGGTGAGCGGCCCCCTGATCCAGCACCCTGTACCTCCTCCCTGCTGCCCCTCCCATACCCAGACTCCCTCCCTCTTAGTTAACTGGCGTTTTTCACTTACAGGCACCCCCTTGTTCCTCCAACATGCCGGATAAAACAGCTTTTACTGTAAATTCATGGAGGATAGGTCCATCAATGGTTGTTAGCCAGGATGGGCATGGATGGTGTTCCTAGCCTCTGTTTGCCAGAAGCTGGAAATGGGCGACAGGGAATGGATCACATGATGATTACCTGTTCTGTTCATTCCCTCTGGGGCACCTGGCATTGGCCACTGTCGGAAGACCGGATAACTGGGCTAGATGGACCTTTGGTCTGACGCAGTATGGGCATTCTTATATCCATTTGTTCTTGTTCATTTACAGTTTTATGCTTAGTATATATTTAAATTAGCATGTTGCTACAAAATGGTGGATGCGGTTCTGGGGAGGCATTTCCTCCTACCTGTAGGAGGAAAGGGTGTTATTAATGATAAGTTAGAAGGGTCTCACTAAAGGATTGTTACAGATACGGGCGCAATAATACGTGCTTGGGCTATGTATTAGTTTAATCAGACTTTCATTTTCCCAGATCTATGTATTCGTTATATTGATTTTTAACTGTTACTTTAAGACCCAAAGTCTGCCTTTCATAATTACATAAGAGTACCTGTGAGATATGCACACAGCAAATACTATACAACTTTAGAGATGGTCAAATTGCCCTATGCCCCCAAAGCAGCCCCAAGATTGGCATGTCTGTACCTTCCCCAGGCAGGCACCGTCCATCTCTGCTTTCTTCTCTATGGGAAAATTCAAGAGAAGCTGTGTAAAGGGAACCTCATGAGTTTCTGGCTGGTAGGTGGATATTTCCTTGTAGCAGCATGATTTCATCCTAAATTTTTACCACAGTACAGATTGTAAAAATTGAGGAAAGGACCTTATTATATAGCCCCAGGTCGTAAGAGCACTAGGATGCAAAATTTGCACATTGAATCACTTTTTATGAACAAAGACTTTTGAACAGTGCCCCAGAGATAGATTAGAGAAGGAAGTTATGCTTGAACAGAGTACATAAATTCAAAGGTAAGAAATAGAAAGTGAGATACAGAAGGGAAAAATGATCAGGCAACCCTGCATTCTTCAACCCTTGACAGGCTCGTGGCTAATTTCCCAGCTGCCAGCAGGGAACCCAACCAGAAAAACCCTCCGCAAATGTACCAGCCAAGGAATCGGACGTCCAACAAGATGCTGCTGCTGGAAAAGATATTCTACAGCTTGGCTTCTGTGCAGGACAGCTGTCAAACATGGTCCATCTGTAGCTACAGCTGTTGATTCCATTGCTGAAGGAAAGGAGCAGGCAGAAGACAAATAGGGGGTTTCCACAGGACTAACCGAGTCAGAAGTACTGTCAAGTCAGCATTGCAATTACAGGGTTGTGTCAACTTTTTTTTTTTTTAATTGCACATTTTAAAATGTGCTTTGCTCGCTCACTCAGTGGATGCCCAAATGTAATGGGTGAAATAACATGATGGTTCAGGAATAATTCCTCTGCACTGACATTCAGAATAGAGAAGCAAGAACTCATAGTTTCTTCTGACATTTTAAAGAAACCACCATGACCTTATTGGTCCCCTTTCAGTATATCAGTCACTACAGATGAGACCTCTATAGCTCCTGACGTGGCAAATGTACACATATTGATCAGTTAAATAGAGCTGTGAAGTTGAAAGGGAAAGAAAATAGCATTTTCCATACACATTTACCCCTAAAAATTAAAACAAGGGCATCAAATATTTGATACAGGATACATTTCAGACTGAGCTACAAGTGTGTGGAATTAATTCAGCATTAAGCAGATACTTTGATGGTACAGGCTGTAGTTATTTAAAACTACAGTAATTAGATTTTATAAACCAATAGTCCTCATATCACTTAAGTATTTAACAAAGTTATCCCCAATTCTGTTTTTCAAAGGTTGTTCTAGTCCACTATTTTGAATTAAAATTGGACATTTTGGAAGAGAAATTGACCCATTTCAACACTGCTGTTCTCAAGGTTCTTTGTCCACCTTTCCCAGTTATTTATATAAGTTAGTCTACTAAAGTCACAGGCCCCAATTGCTGAGTTTATGATTTAAGGTTACCTGCAGAGATTAGTTCCCTTCAGTGACAAATATTGTAAAAAACAATATTGGTGCCCTAAGAAAACAACAGGGACCAACTAAATAGTGTCCCAAATCTTACCATTTTCATCATAAGTTTCACTCGTGTTTCATAAAGCCCCAGCTCCTGAAGTAGGCAAGTACATGAGAATCTCAGCTCCCTCTCCCCCTCTGCCCATTCTCCCCATAAACTGCCAGCCTTCACTGGTGTGGAGGAAAATGTGAATGCTAAGGGCTCCACAGGTAAATAAAAAATGCCCCAAATTTAGTTATTTTTTAAAAATCTCATGATTTTTAATACTTGGCATTGGGGATACTGAAGAATAATACGGTAAACATCTATCTCCAGAGGGCTTCACACATACAGGAAAATGTGCCATCACTGTTACAAGCCATCAGTTTCTACAACCGTAGCACCTCATTTTCCATACACATTTTTTAAGGTCAGGCTTGACAAAGCCCTGGCTGGGATGATTTAACTGGGAATTGGTCCTGCTTTGAGCAGGGGGTTGGACTAGATGACCTTCTGGGGTCCCTTCCAACCCTGATATTCTATGATTCTATGATTTCCCATATGCATTCAAGGCTTTTGAAACTGGTATTTATTAAATTGATTTGGGTCCACGCTAGACCTTGACAATCCAAGCCTGGCTGTATTTTACAGCTAGGACAATCTATAACAGTGGTTCTCAACCAAAAGTGACTGTACCCCTGGTGGTACACAGAGGTCTTCCAAGGGGGACATTAACTCATCTAGTTATTTTTCTAGTTTTACAATGGCTATATAAAAAGCACTAGCAAAGTCAGTACAAAATTAAAATTTCAGAGACTTATTTATACTTCTCTATATATAATATACACTGAAATGCAAGTACAATATTTATATTCCAGTTGATTTCTTTTATAATTATATGGTAAAAATGAGGAAGCAAGCACTTTTTCAATGCTATGACACCTTTGTATTTTTATGTCTGATTTTGTAAGCAAGTAGTTTAAGTGAGGTGAAACTTGGGGGGTACTCAAGAGAAATTAGACTTCTGAAAGGGGTACAGTAGTCTGGAAAGATTAAGAGCCACTGATCTACAAGACATTCAGCAGTATGACTGCAGGTATGAGAAGAAATGAAGGATAAATCCATCGTGACACAAATATTCCTGTTGGATAAAAGATTATTGAAGCATTTAAATTACATCATCAATTCATTTAGAATCAGAAAATAAATTAATCTCAAGTTTCCAGATGTCTTATTTCTTAATTTGTCAAGACATTTGGGGGGGGGGAGCGGGGGGAGGATGTCTTCATTAGCGTTAAACTTGCTACACGGAGCATTGAGAAAATGTCAATATCACATCAGAGAAAGAAGTGTGCATACTACAAGAATGATGGAGAAGGGCTTTAAAATGCAACAGCAGAAATCTGTGATTTAATAGATATGAAATCAGTTTAAATTTGTATTATCTTCAAAAACAAATAATGGAATATAAAGGAGGCTAAAGACCCCTTACTTTACTAGGTTACCTGGAAATCAATTTCTCTTACATATAAGAAATAGTACTTAGCAGTATGGATTTTTGAATCTCATCCAAATGCAGAATGACTGCCGTACACACAAAACAATTGTTTGTCAAAAATGTCACAAGGATTTTTGTTAAACCCACAAACTGGAAATAAATAATTGCATGATATGCCAGTTTCACTATCAAGGAAATGATTTGTGTATTTAAGGTGTTTTAAACATGGAAACCATAAACATAGAAAAATAGATTGTCTAGTCAGTCTCCTGGTTAGTATACCTAGCAGGTGTTTTCTCACTATTGTTAATGATCTCTGAACATCCAAAGCAAACTAACATTATTGTATATGGCTCTAATCCTGCAGACACTTGCCCATGTCAGTAGTTTTACATTTCTGAATAGCCTCATTAAACTGACCACAAATTTGCTGGACTGGGGCCTGAAGTGTTTTAAAACTAATTCAAATCTTTGTTAACGTGAAAGGGAAAAATAAGTCAACAGAAGACAAAAATGACTTGTGTCCTTCCTAACCAAAATAAGCATCTCCTGTTCTTCTTGGCTCTAGAAACAGCCATCTCAAGAACAGGGAAGGATACGCTTGTTGTGGAAGTCAAGCTGTACTGCAAAATTAAAGATCAACTTGCTGAGGGATAAGTACTTCATACATTGACTCTCTGTGCTAAAGACTCAAATGTTGTAGGGAATGAGGAGTGGTAGGGTAGATCTCCCTAGGTTCTTGGGTAGGCTTTTACACCTACATACACAGAAACAAAAGTACTTGAGTACTTATAGCCCTACTCTCAGTTTTCTCTCTTTCATCTCTGCTTCCAGTCTAGCTTGACTCATTGTACCAGTAGTCATAAGGGCAAGAAAAAACGGCCAAGTCCAGCAAGCTCCTACTCAGTTATGGTAATGGGAGTGCTAAATGTCCAGGCCCTACCTGCGAAAGAGAGACTGCAGGGTTACGAACAGTTGGTCGGTCAATCCACTGGCGAACGAGCCTGCTCACGTCCACAGGCACAATGCGCTGCCCCTCTTTTCCAGCAAACTCAAAATCTTCCACAGGACAATGAGTGCAAATGTCTAACCTCCCACCCCCTTCACCAAAGCCTCTGGCTTTGTACATAAAGGTCCTTGGCTCCTGGCAACAGTACAGATAAGAAGGTGCAATGCCAACTATCTAGTACATGCTGCCACCCCTCTTGAAGTTATTTATAATGCTGGCTTCAGGGGAATGGTCTTTCATAGAAGAAGGAAGGAAAGAAGCAGCTTGTATTACAGCATTTAGAAGAAATATTTGTGTAATTATACATTTGTGTCTACCATTTATCGATCTTCATTTTAAAACTAAGTATTAGTAAAATGAGTTCAGCTGTACTATAATGGACAATACAAACACTGATCCTTCAGCCTGATCCAATTCCTACTGAACTCAGTGGAAAGACTCATTAACTTTAGTGACAGCTGGCCCCTAGTTCTTGTACATTTGCTAAAATGTTTGACTACTAGTTAACTGATTACATCTCAAATAAAAAGTCAGTGACAAAGTCTGTGCACCCAGTCTCCAACTAAAGTACTTGCAACTTCTGAATTGCAATGTTCAGCAAATTTCTACAGAAACAGAGAACAGTCTCACTCACCTCTTTTTGTAAGTAGGAAAAACAAGTAAGTGCTGCAAAAAGACTTGGCAACAGTAGAATTCTTGCACTGGCAAACTAGCTCATTGCAAACAACTCTATCTCTTGAAGGAAAAACTGAAGCCTCTCTGTGAGGCTTAACTGCATAAATGATCACATGATATTAAGCACTTGCCACCACATTTAATTGCAATGGGCTGTGTTTGAGCCAAGTAGTGGTATAGTCCCTGCATGCTTCACATTTGTAACAGTTGTGACAGTAGCAGTAAAGGGAGTAAACGCAATAGCCCAAACCAATTTCTTGCTTCAGTAATTGATTGTTTAATTACAATTGGAGTCACTGAACTAACAGTCTATTCAGGGAGACCAGTGCTCCTAATTTTGTTACCTTTTGCCCAACCTGCTGTGCTGAGCAAAATGAGGACAATTTTTGTATAAAGCAAATAGAGCAAGTAACTTCTATAGCAATTTGCATCTTAAAAATACTTTACAAACATTACTTAACCTTCCTCAGACCCCATTATGACAGGTGAGTGTTATTCCCTTTTTACAGGTGGGGAGAAAGAGGCACAGAGATATTAAATGACTTTTTCAAGGGCACAGAGTTCCTGACCAATACTCAGAATCATAGACATGAGAGCTTGAAGGGACCTCAAGAAGTCATCAAGTCCAACCCCCTGAAGAGGCAGGGCCAAGTAAACCTAGGCCATCCCTGACAGGTCCAGCCTGTTCTTACAAAACCTCCTGTGATGGGGATTCCACCTTCCTTGGAAGCCTATTCAGAGCTTAACTACCCTTACCATTAGGAAGTTTTTCTTAATATCTAACCTAAGTCTCCCTTGCTGAAGACTAAGCCCATTACTACTTGTCCTACCTTCAGTGACCTGGAGAACAGTTGATCAGTCCTCTTTATAAGTCAACATACCTGAAGACTGTAATCAGGCCCCCCACAGTCTTCTTTTCTCAAGACTAAACGTGCCCAGTTTTTTAAACCTTTTGTCATAGGTCAAGTTTTCAAAGCTTTTTATCATTTTTGTTGCTCTCCTCTGGACTCTCTCCAGTTTGTCCAAATCTTTCCTCAAGTATGGCACCCAGAATTGGACACAGTACTTCAGCTGAAGCCTCACCAGTGCCCAGCAGAGCAGAATTAGCTCCAGTCTCTTACATACAACACTCCTGTTAATAAATCAAAGAATGATATGAGCCATTTTTGTAACTTCACATTGTTGACTCATCTTCAATTTGTGATCCACTATAACCTCCAGATCTTTTTCAGCAGTACTACCACCTAGCCAGTTATTCCCCATTTCTTCATTCTGTGTGAAGTATTTAGCACTTTATCTTTACTGAATTTCATCTTTTTGATTTCAGACTAATTCTTTAATTTGTCAAAGTTGTTTTGAATTCTAATCCTGTCCTCCAAAGTGCTTGCAACCCCTTCCAGGTTGGTGTCATCCACAAATTTTCTAAGTATACTTTCCACTCCATTATCCAGGTTATCAGTGAAAATATTTAGTAGTACCAGACCCAGGACTGACTCCTGCAGGATCCCAATAGATACATCGCCCAATCTAATAGCAAATCATTGATAACTACTCTTTGTACAGTCATTCAACCAGTTGTGCACCCACCTTATAGTAATTTTATCTAGACCACGTTTCCCTAGTGTCTCTCAAAAATACATTAGCTGAGGTTTGCTCTTTTTTCTGAATCTGAACAATCATGAACACATAGCCCTATTCTTAATTCATCTGGTTTCTTCTAGTGATCTTTCAAAGTGATGTGTGAGTACAAAAACTAAATAAAATGAAAAAATTAAAGTTCAAATGCAATTGCTCCTTCAGACTATATAAAGAAATTTGTTTAATGAACAGAATTCTATAAATAGTAACTTTCTGTAACAGTTCTCAGAACAATCTTACCCACTTAAGTAGTAGCAGTACCACTACCAAAAATGCAAATTCTTAAAAACAAAAACAAAACACCACACATCCAGAGTGAAAAATAACTAACTGTCTCCTTACCCCACCATACACAATATTTACATTTTCCAGTGGGATGTCTTTAAATGCAGATACAGCACACGTTGAAACCCATTACAAACATTAGAAGCAATTTTCAAGTGAACTGCAAATTTTTTCTGGAAGATTGGTTTGTTGATTCCATTACCTCTACATGATGCCATGTTTGAGAAATATTTTCCCCATTCTAGATCTATTCCATCTTGTCATTTAGTAATGTTCTTTCACTAAACAGCAGAGACGAGTTTCCAAAATTTTAATTATAACTGCAAAAGGAACATAAAATATAAATTTGCATTATATCTGGGATTGATCAGAAAGATGCTTTAGTTCAAATCTGTCACTTCCTTTTAGACTGGGTAGAAGGGAAGAAAGTAATAAGCAAAGGGAATTACAGTGAAAACTAATAGAAACACAAGCCTTTTCCACCAATTGAATTAGAAAATTCAAACAGTACTTTGCCAAACAAGTTTCAATATGTGATCCATGAAATTGCAGTTCCCCACAGAAGTGTTGCTTTCCTAGAATATCCTAATGCCCTTCTGTTGTACAGAGAGTCAGTTACACAGACAAGACAGTATTTACAAGAGACCCAGGATTGGCAGCTCCTACTCCTGGATTAACAGATACATTAAAGTCCTTTAACCATTCATAGCTCATCGTGTTTTGCAGGGTCCATGCTGGGTTTAATGAAAACTCCTTCCATTGCCATCCAGTAGTTGTGATGATTAGGAGAAGTCATGCCATGAACTTCCCGTTGGCCTCTGATTGGGTGGCCATATTGTTCTCCCGTTATTGAAAGGAATACGTCAGTTCCTATGTGCTTGAAACGCACTGCATCCTCCCGCTCCCAGTGTGTCCCACTGCACTGTACGGTCCATATATCCAAGTCATCTCCTTCACCATCATCACCAAAGGCACTTACTTCCTGAATTAGAAATAAGGGAACACCAAAGATACTTAAGACACCAATCACTCAGCCAGTAGGGGGAATTGTAAAGACAAGGGTAGGTAGGAAACAAAAAGTGATGTTGTATTGCTTTTGTGGCAATGGATCTAACCCAGATGGGATAATTTGCCCCCTCTATAGTCCAGAGGTAAAGTGCTAAAAATAAAGGCATTATGAACAAAAATAAAACAAGGGAAACGGGAGGACAATCCTTTTGAGGAAAAAAACCCTTGAAAACTAAAGAACAAAATACTCCTCAGATACAGGGCTCACCTTCCTTCCTCTCAGCAAGATAGTATGGTATCCATCAGGTATTTACTGGTAAGTCATTCGTTTGAAACATTTCCTCTCAGTCATTTATTTTATTACTACTTATATCGCAGTAATGCCTAGAGACCCCATTGTGTGAGGCACTGTACAAACACATAGTAAAAAGGCAGACCCTTCTCAAAGAGCTTAGAAGCTAAGCAGACAAGACAAATGGTGGGAGACCATGTAACTTGCCACGATCGCACAATAGGTCTGTGACCAAGTCAGAAATAGAACCCAGGTCTCACGTATCCCAATCTAATGTCCTATCCACCATACGATGCTTCCTCTCAGGAAGGAAGACTCCAGTGAGTACTTATGGAAACCCACAACAGCTAAATAAGAAATTTACTTTAAAAAGTATTTTCAAATTTTGCAGAAGTACTTGCTAAATGAAGAGGGAGGGAGCCGGGAGGACTAAGAAGGGGAAACGTTGATCTTCAGAGAAATACAAAGATGAAGTGTATAAGTGTGACTGTGGAAGCAAAGGGTTCTTTTGATGGGGTGGGCAGAGAGCAAAATAAGGACAGAGAGAGACTTAGGGTATGTCTACACAGCAGTTGGGAGGGTGCTTCCCAGCATGATTAGACAGACACGTGGTACCTCTACTCAAGCTAGTGCACTAAAATTAGTAGCATGGCTAAAGAGCGGCGTAGGTGGTGGCTTGGGCTAGCTGCCTGAATAAAATTCTGCCTGACCCCTGGATACGTACTCAAGCAGGTAGCCCAAGCCACTGCAGCCACATTGCTATTTTTAAATTTGCTAGCTTGAGCTGAACGAGTGTGTGTCTGTCTACCTGCACTGGGATGCACCCTTCCAACTATGTGTAGATATACCCCAAGTGACTTGCCCAAGCTCATGCAAAAAGTCTGAGGTAGAGTAGGTCTCACGAGTCGCTGGCTAGCATCCAAACCCCTGGACCATGACTGCTCCAAATTAGGCCATTTTAGACACTTTTTCCATATACAAGAGAAATTTATAAAGCACAAGCTTTGAGGGCTCCACCATCTTACCTGATTATTGGACAGCGGTGACGGGAAGTGATGGGTGTGTAAGTTTTTTCCTGTGTTAACATGGGTAAGTCGTATTGCTTGCCCACACTTCACTGGTGTTCCTCGTTGGCAAGTGTCGTCATTTTTCCCTCGAATCCGCCAGTAACTGTTAGCATCATCTGAAGCTTCAACTCCAGTCACCGATTGCTGTCCACTTCCTGTTTGAAAATAATTTAAAAATGGTGGTTGACCTAACCCACCTTTCACCAGTTCAGGGAATCAAAAATACTTTACTACTAAAGAGCATCAATCCATTCAGACTAATAATTGGAGGGGAAGAGCAAAGGAGGGTTACAAGACTAATTTCCCTTCTCACCCTATTTTTACACCACTCCTGTCACTAGTACAGCTTCTAGATCAACATCCTCACCTGTGATGCAAACCCAGAAAAAAATATATATACTGAACTGTTGAGAAGCAGAAGAGACACTAATACACAAATATTACCAGGGGATGCCAGGATTTTCATAGGTGTTGTGCCCTAACAGCTCCCCTATTGACTTCAATGGGAGTTACAGGTACTCTGCACCTTAGAACAGTGGTTCTCAATCAGGGGTCCAGGCCCCCAAGGAGGTTTCAGGGGGGCTGCCAAGCATGGCCAGCATTAGACTTGCTGGAGCCCAGGGTAGAAAGCCAAAGCCCCACCGCATGGGGTTGAAGCCAAAGCTGGAGCAATATTGTTTTTTGTTTTGGTTGGTGGGGGGGAGGGGCATGGCACGAGGCCGCAGGCAATTGCTCTGCTCTCTATCCCATAACCCCAACCCTGGCTTTTATATGCAGAAAGCCAGTGGCACAGGTGGGCCGTGGAGTTTTTAATCGCATGTTGAGGGGGCCTCAGAAAGAAAAAGGCTGAGAACCCCTCCCTGCCTTAGGAGATCAGGTTCTGAAGATGTAGAAACAGAATATGGCTCATTAAATTAAGCATTTTTAAATTAAAGCCTCTGTTGCCTATGGGTCCAGACCCCCTTGTGGATGCCCCCTAACTGTTCTGCGTGGCTCAGTCCTGGATATTTGCTTACTGCTGCTGAGGAAAGAGGAACGCTCCGTGGTAAGTGTGCTGCATGTGAGCACTTAGCTGGTGATGTGCCTCTCCATGCGAAAAACGAAACCCGTGAGATACTAACAGGAGACTTTTGCATTTTCTCCCCCCGCCCCCCCGGGGCTTTGTGCCAGAGGCATTTAACCCTGGGAGCGGCCCTTCCTTCCACCCTCTTCCTTCGCTCTTATGCGAGCCCACTGAGCAGCACTGGCCTGGCAGCAGACTTCTTCAGGCGCCAGCCTCCCTCCCCACATCTCCTGCCCCGCGAAGGGCAGCGCGCCTCCGCCCGCTCCCCGCCGCCTCGGCCAGCTCCTCCCCACGGGGCTCCACCCGCGCCCCTCGGCAGCTGCGGGGCGCGCCTGGGCCAGCCCGTCAGCCCCGCGGGCAGGGCCCCGCCAGGGCTCCCCTCTCACCCCGGGCAGCCGACTCCGGGCCGCTGGGTCGCGCCCCGTCCCAGGGCGGGGCCCTGGCCCTTAGCCCACCCCGGACACCTCGCCGGCATCCCCATCGCCCTCCTGCAGTCCCCGCCTCCGAGTTCTCCCGCGCTACCCACCCTCCGGCCCCTTCCTCAGCCCGGCGCGCCGGGCCCCTCCCCCGCCGGGCCCCTCCCCCGCCTCCCCCTCAGGCCGCCCCCGCTCTCCGGCCCCGCTCCTCACCCGATCCGTACTTGACCTCATGCGAGTGCAGCCGCACGTTGTGGCGGGTGTTGAGCAGCTTCAGCACCGACCCGCAGGTAACAGCGCCCGGCCCGGGCCCGCTCCCGCGGCCCGGCTCGCACAGCAGCGCCAGGAGCAGCAGGAGGCAGCGGCGCCGCATCTCTCGTCAGCCCGGCGGCCCCGACGCCCGGCGGCTCCACACACAGCCAGCCAGCCAACCAACCAACCCGCTTCCGCAAGCCACCGGCACCCCGCTTCCGCATCCCGGCCAATCATACGACGCCAGCACCGCAGCCTGCCAATCCCCGCCCGCCTCTCTTCCAACATCGCCTCCGCATTGGGCCGCCACCTGCGGACCGCGCAAAGCGTCCACGAAGGAGGAGCCTATTGGGCTACGGACGATGCCGAGACGACCAATCAGAAGAGGCGGCGTGGCACCTCGCAGGGAACGGACCCAGAGGGAAACTAAAAGTTGGAGTTGAAGGGAATTAGTCAGTGGGGCCTGGCTGCCTGGGGGAGGTGGGAGCTCGCAGGTGGGGTGGACCTTAGATACGTGGGGTTACTTTATGGACAGTCTCTGCTATAGGGATTGGCAGCAACAAGAGGCCCAATTGTCATCCCTTGTGGTGCCATGCAGCCAACACACCCTGAAACATCAGTGTGTTACCCCTGTGCCTTGCCACTTTCCCCTGGCACCCACCCATCACGCAAAGCATCAGCATGCCTCAAGGCAAGGCGGTGACACCGCCTCAGCATCACTCCCCGTTCATGGGAACATCAGCATACTGTGATGCAACACCATGAGTAGAGTTGATCTGACTTTTTTTATCCACTGAAAATCCCTACCTTTCAAAAAATAAAACAACCTCTCCCCCCAAACTGGACAATTTTCAGTTTACAGACAAAAAAACCAACACAAAACTAAAGAGGATTTTTTGAGGACAGCAGGCAGGTTCTGCTAAAATATTTGTTTAGTTGAAACCCCAATTTTCAGTTACAAAAATGTCAATGGAAAGTTTTTGACCAGCCCTAAATGATAAGGCGAAAAAGGGGCCCTCAAATGCCCTGGCAATGAGACTGGGTTATTAAATAACATGGCATCCTGGAAATAACGGTTCCAAGAAGTTCAGTGAGCCTCTCTGACACATAGCTCTCGTCGTTCACTATGCCACATTTAACAAAGGGCTGAAAAGAAAAGCCAAAATATCGTAATGGATTGGTTGGTATGCGTGTGTACCACTGCCCCTGTACTGGATAAAATCAGCTTCTCAACCATGTGGCATAGCCAACATATTGCTAACTGCTAATAATGACTTTCATTCAGCTCAAGTGATTGTGTGCCTGTGCTTTCGGAGCAGAAAGGTCACTTTTTTGTCCCAAGTGCTACTATGAAGTTATTGTAACATAAAGCAATTATTAAATTATAAAAACTGTAAGAGAAAGGTTGCCGTTTTAGCCATGGAAAATCAATCATATGTGTATAGAAAGTGACTGAGACAATGAATGGATCCTTTTTCCCTCCTAGTGCAGTTCTGCAGACTGAAGCAAATTTTCTTTCCTTACATGGTTCTGGATAGAAGAAGAATGAGTTTCTCATCACTTTATCTACAGGAGCACCTGGGTCAAGAGGTGACACTGAGGGAACTATTATGTGGGCTTTCTTAGGTATGCATCTGACAGTTGATACAGGGCCTGTACAACATACCATGTTCATTGTTGCATGGTGTGAGGATGCCAAGCTACTAATTTAATGCTCCTATGAAGGCAACATAATTTTCTTGGGACTGAGCAAAAAGTCTCCAACCCTCCAAGCCCCAAGGAGGTAAGTAGGAATGGAATTGGATGAGTGAAACAGCACAGAAGTGGAGCTCTGCTCGGAGTTATCCTGACCTGGATAGTTTGGGCAGCACATCACCGCTTTGCGCTAGTGAGAGAGTCATGAGATACTCAGGTTTCAGAGTGGCAGCCGTGTTAGTCTGTATTCGCAAAAAGAAAAGGAGTACTTGTGGCACCTTAGAGACTAACCAATTTATTTGAGCATAAGCTTTCGTGAGCTACAGCTCACTTCATTGGATGCATTCAGTGGAAAATACAGTGAGGAGATTTATATACACACAGAACATGAAAAAATGGGTGTTATCATACACACTGTAAGGAGAGTGGTCACTTAAGATGAGCTATTACCAGCAGGAGAGTGGGGGGGGGGGTTCCCGCGGGGAAAGAAAACCTTTTGTAGTGATAATCAAAGTGGGCCATTTCCAGCAGTTAACAAGAACGTCTGAGGAACGGGGGAATAAACATGGGGGGGGATAAACATGGGGAAACAGTTTTACTTTGTGTAATGACTCATCCACTCAAAGTCTCTATTCAAGCCTAAATTAATTGTATCCAGTTTGCAAATTAATTCCAATTCAGCAGTCTCTCATTGGAGTCTGTTTTTGAAGTCTTTTTGTTGTAATATTGCGACTTTTAGGTCAGAGATCAAGTGACCAGAGAGATTGAAGTGTTCTCCGACTGGTTTATGAATGTGATCACTCTCCTTACAGTGTGTATGATAACACCCGTTTTTTCATGTTCTGTGTGTATATAAATCTCCTCACTGTATTTTCCACTGAATGCATCCGATGAAGTGAGCTATAGCTCAGGAAAGCTTATGCTCAAATAAATTGGTTAGTCTCTAAGGTGCCACAAGTCCTCCTTTTCTTTATGAGATATTCAGCTGACTCAATTTTCCACCAGTGCTGAATCTGTCAAGCCCTTTGCTCCCCACATGAGGTAACTCATTCATTTGCTCACTCAAAGGTTTGTTATTTGGCTTGTTGATATTAACCTATTACATATGTAGGGAAGTGTCTCTGACTTTTGGTTCATGTGTGTTCAAATTGCCTGTATTAAATTAAGCTTCAGTCCTAAATCTCCCTCAACCACAACTGTACCCCCACTCCCCACACCATGTCCATTTCTGTTCATCAGAAAATCATTTTCTATTGCTTGGTGTTTGTGTCTGATCCAGAAGAATGCAAATGAATATGGTGCATTGTTTGACACTTGAATACCTTATTTCTGTTTCTTCTAAGAGGCTTTCCTCTTCTTCTAAGACAACAGCTCACTTTTGTTATTGTTTTTTAAACAGGGCGAAACAGATGTCTGTGGTTGCCGTTTTAGCCATGGAAAATCAATCATATGGGGCTTTAGCTGGCACCTGTTTGTCTTTCTGGGAGGTCACTAACTCCCAGTGCATTTAGTACAGTTTACACGGTGCTCCCTACAATGCTTTTCAGTTGTACTTTAGAAACATAATTGGGTTAGAACGGTTGCCAACAAAGAACCCCATTAGTGCCAAACAACTATGGCAATTAACAGCCACATTATTGCTTTAGGAGCGGTTGTTGTTTTTAGTAGGCTGCTGTGAGATGCAGGTAAACTGTCCCCTGAAATGATATGATGGGGCTGGGATTGAGATATATGCTTCTTGGAGGGGAACATTATAATTTCTCTTTATGCATATGAAACAAAAAACTCAGTGAAACTGAACCAGTATAACAGACCAGACCAGAATTTAGCAAACAGCTAGAATGCCTTAGGCCCTTAGTCACTTAACGACACTTAAGGTTGTAGTCTTGATTTTTAGAGATACTGAGCACTCACAACTTCCTTTCCACTGTACTTGTGGCTACTGAGCACCCATGAAAATCAGGCCGTAATTGACTTTGCAGTAGAAATCAGTCATGGATTAGAAGTGCAGGACTGGGACCCATGACATACGGGGTATATCTTGAGAGGAGTATTCTGGCACAAAGCACTGTATTTTATGAGAGGATTTCCCTTTCTATTTTAATGGTCGTTGTGAAACAAAGCTTTGAGCTTTCTGTTTAGTGTGCATGACAAAAGCACTAATTAACAATGAGGCTAACATGGCAGGCAGCTCTCAGGTTTGATCTACACAGCAAATTTTACCGATTTAGCTGGACTCGTGACACTTCATATACAAGTGCTTGGGTATGAAGAATGTGATAGGACTCTTGGGTTCTAGTCCTCAGATTGCTGCTAATCTGAGGCAAGACATTCAGAGCCTGATTCTGACTTTACTTAGGGCCTGATCCAAAGCCTGTTGAGGTCAGTGGGTGTAAATTAGGAGTCATTCCACTGAAATCAGAGAAATTACAGTGGGGATAAGGAAATTACCCCCCTAACTGTTCTGTGACTCACTACACCTATTTTTATTTGCCACCTTCTTTTCCCCCCACATTGATAAACTGGTTATAATGATGCTTCTCCAGATTGAGTAATTTTATTATCTCACTTCATTTAGCACAATGGGGCCCTGATCTCAGCTGGGGCTCTAACCACTGCAGTACTACAAATAATAAATAATAAGTAATAATCATAATAGCAGTCAATCACCCAAGGAGAGCTAGATGTAGTGAAAAGAAACGGTAGATTGCAAAGAATTTTTGGAAATGTATAGCTCCCTGCCCCCAACAGACAAACTTTTTTGGAGTGAGGGCCGATAATAGGTATTCAGGTGTGTTAGCAATACATGTCAATAAATAGAAGAAATTTGACAATAAAATACAAATATATTTGTTTTATTTTAAACTGGTAGGGTTTCAAATTTTGGGGAGAACAGTTGATGATTTTCGGCTGCTGTCCCCTGTGATGCTAGTCCTTTGAGAAAATGAGGATTGCCTTAGAGATTCTACAGAATTCTGGCCTTCAGTGTCCAGTAAAATAGTCGATGATTTTCTGTTGCTCCCCTCCATGATGCTAGTCCTTCGAGAAGATGAGGCTTGCCTTAGAGGTTCTACAGAATTCTGGCCTTCAGTGTCCAGTAAAACAGTTGACGATTTTCGGCTGCTGTCCCTGGTGATGCTAGTCCTTCTAGAAGATGAGGCTTCCCATAGAGGTTCTACAGAGTTCTGGAGTTCAGTGTCTGGTAAAAGTGTTGGTGATTTTCTGTTGCTCTCACTGGTGATGCTAGTCCTTCGAGATGACAAGGATTGCCTAGAAGATTCTATAGAATTCTGGCCCTCAGTGTCCAGTAAAACAGCAGATAATTTTCTCTGGCTATCAATGGGAATGATAGACTTTCTAGAAAATGACATTTGTCTTAAGTCTTCAACAGAATCCAGACCTTGCAAATCCTCTCCACTCTGTGGTATATCATCAGAGAATTTTAGAGGAACTATTTCAGTTATTTCTGGCAGAGCAGAGATGTTTTGTTCATTGGGCTTCTCAATTACTTTTACCTTGCCAGTGATTACTTTTGGTTTGGAATGAGCGTTTTTTTTGTCACAACTCTTTGAATGAAGCTTTTGGGGTTTAGTGGGTCTTTTTGCATGTACTTGCTGATATACCTCAGCCCAATCAATCTGTGATGATAGCCTTATGCCGCTGCCCTTTAATTTTTTAAAGCCAAACATTATCTCAAGGAGTACCTTTGTTACAGGAACTGAAATAAATCCAAGTTTCTCTGACAGTGACTTTTCATAGTTATACTTGTACAATACATGTTTGGCTGCATTTTCAACAAGA
The DNA here is from genome assembly GCF_965140285.1 of Lepidochelys kempii. Classification (NCBI taxonomy): domain Eukaryota; kingdom Metazoa; phylum Chordata; order Testudines; family Cheloniidae; genus Lepidochelys; species Lepidochelys kempii. The sequence goes on along the minus strand of NC_136394.1, from coordinate 15,364,159 downwards.
AAGTCAACAATCTCCTCTTGTCTTCTGGAAAGCTTGCCTTTCAAGTGTCCACCTGATTGATCTTTATTAAAAATCTGGCTGTGAAACTGATGTCTTGAAAGAAAATGACCAGTAGACTATCCAAAATTTCAGTGGGCAAAACAGGAAAAAAGGTTATTCATTAAAAAGTCTATTTAATACCAACATTTTAAATGTAAAATTTAGTAAGTTACCAGTGTTTTAAAGCTATGGGTCCCAACTCTGCAACCACTCACTAGGATATCTCCAAGGATTTCTATGGAGCTATTCTTGATTTATACCCATTTGAGAGCAGAATCAAGCCCTTTGGGCCAAGTTCCACTCTCTGTTAGGTGTAAATTGAAATCAGTAGAGTTATCCTGGATTTACACCAGCCTAACTGCAAATAGCATTTGTTCTGTCAGCTGTGCATGTTTTGCAGCAGATCCAATGTGAAGGGAATCATCCAAATGTCGGTTTTGATTGCTGTTTTTATCTGATTTCCTTTTCGTTATTTGAAGGTGGGGGAATGCAATATTTTGGGCCAGATTTTTAAAGGTATTTAAGCCCCTAAAGATGCAGATGGACACCTAGTGAGATTTTCACAAGTGCCGAGGCACCTACCTCCCGCTGATTTCAATGGGAGTGAGGGCACCTTTAAAAATTTGGCTCGTTGTGATCTGCATGAATGTGATATGCTACATACCTTCTTAGGGCACTTTCCTTCACATATTTACATTAGAAAATGACTAAGAATTTGTTTTCAGACATTGTCATTTCATCTGCAGTTGTGAAGTAGTTTTATTGTGATGAGCCTGTCACTTGGATTCCAGATGAAACCATTACTCCTACCATTTAGTCAAAGTGTTCATATGTTTGGTCCCATTATTTTACTGTTTGTTAGGGATTACCCTCCTTCTGCCTTCCCCCTCCCAATCTCTTTTGACTTTACAAACCCTTTTATATTTTCTAATTCTTGTAAGAATGTGATATAAAAGCTGTTTGTGGTAGGGACAGACAAACTTATTTGACCTAATTTCAAAAATCATGGACTCCAAGTTCAGCTCAGATGCAAATGTTAATGGGTTTGCATTGTATGTAGGAGAGACTATGAGGAAGAGGAGGGGAATGGAGTAAAATCAGCTGTAAATGAACATTAATTAAATTAAAATATAGACAGGTTTGGACATTCTGACTTAACGGTGGTGTATGAATATTAATTCTAAATCATAGCCAAATCTTAGTCCAGTTGAACTCTAGTGCAGTGGTTCCCAAATTCTATTGGTATATGTACACTTCCTTAAAAACATTGATGTTTGAAGTACCTACCACATGTAAATGTCTCCTTTTTTTGCACTTATATTGAAGCCTTAATAGGCTTAATATAGGTATTTATAGATTCACAGTAAAATAAGTTTTGAATTTGGCTGGTGGAGATCTGTCTGGGGCAAATTAGAAGAGAAGAGAGTTTGCCTGAGGGAGTCTGGGTGGAAGAGTTAGAGGCCATCAGATTTAAAGCAGGTAGGGAATTTTCTGACAAAACCATTATTCATAAGAAAATGCCAGTTTGTCAAAATTGAAACTTTTCATGGGAGTATACCAGTTTCAACAAAACTTGCTGGGAAAGATTTAGCAAATCCAGGATAGAATTTCTGGTCAAAACCAGAGAGAGAGCAAGACCAACCCCATGATAACCTGGTGGCAGGGGCGCTCACTTGAAATGTAGAAGGCCCAAGTTCAAGTCCTTGCTCTACTGCGTATTTGATTTATACCATGTTGAACAATTCCACCTGAAGATATTGAGAAAGACCCACTCCCTGAATAGTCTGTGGCCAGGGGACTCACCTTGCGTGTGGAAGATACAGGTATAAATCCCTGGTCTGGCTGATTCAGACCAGGTACTTGAACCTGGCTGATTCAGACCAGCCTACATCATAGGTGAATGCCCTGTTCACAGGCTATTGTCTAATCTGAGGGAAGGTAGGGGTTTCTCACTTTGTTGTTGTGGGACAGTTTTAAGTGAAGTATCAGAGGGGTAGCCGTGTTAGTCTGGATCTGTAAAAGCGGCAAAGAGTCCTGTGGCATCTTATAGACTAACAGACGTATTGGAGCATAGGCTTCCGTGGTGAATACCCACTTTGTCAAATGCATGTTCGATAAAGTGGGTATTCACCCATGGAAGCTTATGCTCCAATACGTCTGTTAGTTTTAAGTGAGTGTCTTTGTGTGAGACAGAAAGAGAGAATTTGAAAGATCTCAGTTTTGTCCTGAGGTGGAATAGGAAATTTTTTGAAACCACGAAAAATGTCATGAGATATGAATACCATTTCTTGGCTAGCTCTAATGAGGTTAGACTTATGTTAGTGGTTCCAGCAGGGGAGCTCTGGTGCTGTGTGTGTGCGCAGTCCCTGGATTCTGTCTGGATTGTCTTTCCTACATGTCTCCTCCTCCTGTCCTCACAATTCTTTCCTCTTGGTTAAGGGATTCCATAGCCCTCCTCCATGGGGTTGTGCTGTGATTCAAGCAGGTTTCCTAATCCCACCAGTATCCAGGTTCGAGCCCTATTCCATGAAGCCTCTCTTGGTCTCATTCATTTCTTCCCTTTGGGGCCCCCACAGTCCTCCTCTGTGAGGCTGTGGTGTGATTAAGGCAGGCTTCCCTAGCCTGCCAGTCTCCCTTCTGTTTCTAGGTCCCATCCCAGGGAATCTGTCTTCTGACTTGATGCTCCTGTGTAAAGCTCCTCTCCAAGTGGCCTGCCCTCTGTCTCCTCCTGGGAGTCATCTAACATCTAGGTTTTATCATGTTAAGGTGATAGCTACAGGATTAAGGTGGGGGGAGGGATAGCTCAGTGGTTTGAGCATTGGCCTGCTAAACCCAGGGTTGTGAGTTCAATCCTTGAGGGGGCCATTTAGGGATCTGGGGCAAAAATTGGGGATTGGTCCTGCTTTGAGCAGGGCGTTGGACTAGATGACCTCCTGAGGTCCCTTTCAACCCTGGTATTCTATGATTAACACCTGGTTCTGTTCCCCAGCTAGTCTGCTGCTCCCTTAAAAACCTTTTTCCTTAAAGGGGTCATGTGATTGAATAAAGGTTGTCTGGCCTGAGCCTCACCACTTTTTAGGGGGGACAGATCACACTGTTACAGTGTACCACTTCCAAAAGACCACCTACCACAGTTTGGGAATCCCTGATATAGAGTAAAACTCCAGTTGACTTCATTGAGACTAAGATTTAGCCTTAAATGCATATTTAGGCCCTGATCCTGCAAGATACTCCACCCAGGTGGACCCTGCACCTATACCGAGTCCCACCAAAGTCACCGCAAAGACTCAGGAGTCTTCCCACATGCATTTCCTTGCAGAATCAGGGCCCTAGTTTAACATTTTCATACTGGAAAATTAGCCATTGAATATTAAACCCTATGTGACAGTAAAAGTCGCCACAATCACCACCAGAGGCCAACTCCTCCCTTCATTTACACTGATGCAGCCTCTCGCCCTTCCCCTGGACCAGGTTCTGATCTCATTTACCAAAGTCCCTGATCCAGAATGGGAATTAGAAACTCACTCTCCCACATCTCAAGTGAGTGCTCTGAGCACTGGGTTATAAGGTTAAAGGGGCGGAGGCCACCACTAACACCATTTCCTCAATTTTGTGAATGGCTCCAAAGTCCGATTGAGAATCCAGTCCTTTCTTTCCAAATTTCCCTTGCTTTTATTAAAAAAAAAAAAAAAAGAAGCCTGAAATCTAAACAAAATATTTAGTTTGGGGTTGAGTTTTGTTCAATTCCAAATTAAAATGTTTTCGACTTTTTGATTTGCTGAAAATTCCAACAAGTTTTGGTTTTGGGTTGACACCAAATAATGTTTTTTTCAATTTTTCAGAACTGCCAGCAAACTGAAAAAAAATCCGTTTTTCACACAGCTCTGCTCCTGCGTGTCTGAAGTACAAGGGCTGCATAGTGACCACTGTGAGCTCTCCTAAATTGAACACAGTCCTATAATGACTGAATCTGTGTTTTGAGTCCATGCTGTTCAAGTGGGCATGAAATTAGGCAAAATGAGTTAATTCATCCCTGATTCTTAAATCGACCTCATACACTATGAAGTAGGTAGAAATAGCACCAAGCACGATGGAATGATAACAATACTCAAGTATTCCACAGATATATGATTATAAATAATTCTGGTTGAGCTAAAAAAGCAAAGGTACCTGGGAAAATGGAAGTTCGTCTTCTACCATTGCTGGTTTCTTTGGTTTAGGCTTAGGAAGTGGGGGTGGCACATATTTTGGTTTGGGTGGAGGTTTCTCAGCTGGTGGCCTAGGCTTGGATTTAGGGAGTGGGGGAGGTACATATTTTGATTTGGGTGGAGGTGCCTCATCTGCTGCCCTAGGCTTGGATTTAGGGAGTGGGGGTGGCACATATTTTGGTTTGGATGGAGGTTTCTCGGGTGGTGATTTTGGCTTGGACTTATGAAGTGACTGTGGTCCATGTTTTGATTTTTGTGTAGATTCTTTTAATGTCTTCTCTCTTGTCTTAGGTTCCTTTCCCTCTTCTGTCTTTTCTTCCTTTGTCTTTCCCTCCTCTGCATTTTCTGAAGCTGTTTGAGTCGACTCATCTATATTTCCAGGCGAAGAACCTTTTTCATAGAGGTTTGTTACATTCAAATCATCACCAGTAATGCCAGAGTCATCGGCCATGTTAAATAAAGGGGATCCATCTTTCTTTGTTGCATTCAATATTTCTAGAATGGCTTGATTTACAATATCTTGAAGAGCAGAGACTAATTTATTTTCTTCTAAGAAATCAAGTGTTTCAAATGGCTGCTGACCAGGATAGTCAGTATCAGATGGAGTGGGTTGTTTCAGGACATTTGTGATTTCTTTTTCAATGTGTTTAATATCAAAAGATGAGTCTTTTTCAGACTGAGACTTATCTTTCTTCTTAATCTTAGAGAAAAAATCTGATGTGGCTCTTTGTTTATGGAGGCCAACAGAAGAGTCTGCCAGTTGTGCCCAAATGTGAAAGTGTTCTTGACGGAAATAATAATCAGATGCTTTTTCTGTAACACTCTGTAACAGAACAAAAAGAAGGTGAAGATCTGAAAAGAGTAAATAATGTAATGGATAAAAGCAAAAGGAAGCATTAGGACATTGTAGCAAAGGAAGGAAAAGCGGTAAGTTTTCAATAGACAAATCCCATTTCGGATTTGAGAGCTGTGTCCTTGAATCTAAACCCTGTGAAATTCAGCAAAGACTGGAGTTTAATCCTTGTATCTGAACCTGTCCTTTTCAAATATTGGTTCTGGGATGTATCAAAAACCAGAGAGACCTATTTTCTGTTTGAATGCAACACAACTCTTCTGAGAACATTCCCATGAACTGGCTGCATGTAGGGGTGGAATTGTTCTTCTGAGAACAGCTGCTCTCATGAGACTTCCAGCATTTAGGTTTAAAATTGCAAGATTGCAGTACAATAAAATCCAAGCCTGTACTGCAGCTTTCATTCGGCCTCATGCTCTGTTGCCACCTTTTGCAATTTTATCACAAATCTTGCAATATTTGGTATTATGCTTGAAGCCCCAGCTTCTGGAGTCATGTGAATATAGGAGAAGCTGAGATTTCATATTTTTAAATAAGTAATTTTGTAGCATGATGATTGTAGAAAAAAAGCCTGAACATGTGACCCAAGTGCACTCTAGAGAAACCAGAAGGCAAATAAAAAGAATCCCAAATTAATTATATGTGATTTTTAGGTACATGATTCATGGTTTCTGAACTGTTGGGCTAGCAATGCTGCCCACACCTGAACCTTTAGAGTAAATCAGATCCAGACCCAAACACCACTTTCTTGGCCCATTTCCAATTTATGTCCCCATTTTCTAGTTTATAGCACCAGTTAGCTTCATTGGGACTACTCAAAGTGCATACTGTGGTGAAGGGAAAAGCAGTGGAACAACCATCCAGGGGAACTCTGCAGTTCCACAACAGGTTTGAGCAAAGGAAGGGTCCCCAAGCCAGCTCAGGAGATGAGCGGCAGCCCACATCTGTAGTGCAGATGACAGTCCCTTCCATGACTGTGCAGCACAGGCCAGGCCGAGGGAGCCTTCTGTGGTGCAATAGGCAGTACACAATGTGCTTAATGAGGCTGGGAGCTGGAAAGCAAAGTGGGTAAGATTGCCCAACGTTTTCTGTTATAAGATCCTGTTTTCAGTGGTTTATAATTTTGCCAGACTTTCACCATTCAGGCTGAAATTTTCCATGGTTGGTGTCTGCCTCAGGATGAGTTGTTTTTAGAAGATTTCAACAAAAAAGATTCAGCCGTTTCTTAGAATGAGATAAGGAAAAAACGTGCTGTTTTGCCCATTAGAAAATTTTAGAAAATTAGAAAATTTTGCCCAATTAGAAAATTAATACAGCTGTTTCATTGACAAGTTATAGCACCTTCATGCTTTGGAGGAGGAACTTGAAGTTTGGCCAGGGAAGGGGGACTTTGGTGTCAGGGACGTGCTTTTTGCCATCTCTGTGAAAATACACCCAAATTTGGCCAAGTTATGAGCCTCTGAAAATCCCACTTTGCATAACTGAAGCAGAGACTTGTTAAGAGTCTGGCAGCTAAATTTTGCAAACAATCCATTTGCACAGGGATGCAGGAGCTGAGCAGGACTCTCCTGGCAGTTGCTCCTCGGGGGAGCCAGGGGCTGCTGTAATGTTGGGCATAGGAACTGAGAGCAGGGAGACTCTCTCTCTTGTGGTCTCAGTGGTCCCCCTGCTGTCACCCAGGCAGCAAGGAGAAGGAGGAGGAAATAGCCTGACTGGAATACAGAGGGGTGAGGAGCCAGGCCTGGTATAGTGATGGGGGGCACTGTGTTGAGGATCTGAGGGAGAGTGGGCTGGGACTGAGAGATGGCACTGTGGCATGGAGGAGGAAGACAAGCATGAAGAGTCAAGGATGTGTGTGGGAGGAACTGGGACAAGATGGGGCTGCAGGGACTAGGGTCAAAAGTGGTCAGGTTTTGGTGGGACAGGGGCAGATGGGTCTGAGGTGACTAGAATACACTCCCCTCAACACCTGGAACAGAACCCAGAATTCATCCACTCCAAACAGCTCCACCCCTTCAGCAACGACAGTAAAATATTTCTAAAGTTTCTATCACAATTCTATACCTTCATTTGTTAGATCTCTAGTCTGCAATTATTTTTGGTAGTTCCTTTGGTGGTTTCCCTGTATCTTCAATGCACAGCTTTGGTGCAGAGAATTCATGTCTCTTTTAATAGCTGGATTCTTCTACATTGTGTTTAATTCTAGAGATGGCTATGCCATTCTTAACTCACCATATTGTGCCTAGATAATGCAATGCCCTTCAGACACGGGGACACATACTCCCTGAATTCCTTTGTGGTAGACTAACATGAAGCCCAAAGGAGGAAGTTCAGGATGAAATTTTAGCTGGAACTTGGAATTGCTTGGCTTTTATGGCAAGTATTCACAACTGCATGTGTACACAAAAACATGTGTGCATTTGCCCCCATAATTTTTATGTGCAGTGAGTGCAGTTGCATGTGTGTTCACGGCACTGGTGCATGCAAAGGGCAAATTAGATACCCAGAAAGTTATGCATACATATGGATTAGGCATGTGATAGATTATGGGTCAAATCCAGTGCAGTGCTGCATGAGTAACCTAGCTTGGGGGTGGCGGAACAGGGCATAAGAAACCTCTTACCTCCTACCTCTACAAAGCAGCTAGCATGCTGCAGAGCACTAGGGTGGGGGAGTTTGTCTGCACGGGCAACCCGCAGCACAGGCCTCCTGGGACATGATCTGGTGAGTAGGTGGCATGGCCAAGTCCCCAGCTGGTGAGTGTGCATGCTCTTTGGCATGTGCTACCCCAGGTGTGTATGAAAAGGAGGAAAAGTATGTGCTTGGAAGCTGCCTGCCCTGAGCCATTTCGTCACACTCTTGCAGAATGGCTCGTGCTCTGAGTAAATAGCAGGCACAGAACCCTATCTCTTCCCCTGCCACTGAGGCACCTCCTGGCAAGGGCAGAATTTTGCTGCTTGTGTATGTCTGTGATAGTCTATAAAAGCAGTGTCAAATAAAAATTGGGAGTACTTTCTTTCCTACTTTAATCTTTCAGGAAAGAGCCCTAGTGCCCAGAGAATTAGAAGAGAGGAGTAGAAATACCTTTGTGTGGAATATCCCAGCCACTTCCTCCGTCCCCCTCCTTGTCTCTTTCTTTGTGGCTTGAGCTACAAATTTATCCAGCATGCACTGATTCTGGAGTTTGGTTTCACTGCCCAGCTTATGCCCGGCTTTGCTTTTGAAACATTCTTTACAGTCTTCCTCTGAGCTGGATGTGGAGAGATAATGACTTGAGCTGAAACAATCACACTGCTTTCGACAGGAGATAGTCCAAGACTCACTTTCTGGACTAGAACTGACATCCTCTTTGAAATCATCCTCCACTATTACTTCCCTTATTTTCTGGATTGCCTCTTCCATGGTTTGCTGGAGGCTGTCCAAGGCATCCATGTCCATCAAGAAGTCCACAAAGTTGGAGAAATCCTGTGCAGCCCCCTGGATATTAGAGAAGGGATCATCCTGCTTCCCTTTTTTCTCCAGTTTATTGTCACTCTCAAATGCGCTAAAAGCCATAACATCTGGTGATACGGTTGGATTCTGGCATCCACAGGGAGAAGCCGGTCTCAGCAGGGCTTTCCAGTCATATGTTTTTCTCACTTGGGTGACAGTTGGCTTGTTTGATGATTTGTCTGTCTGTAACTAAGCAAAGCAGGGAGTGTCATTAATGAGGAGACTGGAAAGATCTGAAGCCCCATTGCCTGAGACTGTGAAAAACGAGATTGGCTTTTGCAGTCTTAACTGTGAAGTCACTATTGTAACTCAATAGTAAAGCCCGAGAAATTACACTAATTATGGAATAAGCCTGCATGTGCAGGAGGAAGGACTAGATTAGTTAGTAAGTCTTTGATTAATAAGAGAATAATCATTTAAGAATACTTTGCACTTTTCTGGTGCTTTCCATCTGTGATCTCTAGATTTTACAAGTATTAGTGAATGTAATCTCACAATAGCCCATGAAAGAGGAATGTTTTATCACCCCGATTTTACAAATGAGGAAACTGAGGCACAGAGTGGTTAAGTGACTTAGCTCATACAGTGAGTCAGTAGCAGAGCTGGGACCAGAGAACTCAGATTGCTTGTCGTGTGCTTGACACCTTGCTTTGCCAGCTCTAACTTTTGTGATTCTAATATTCACTTTGCAAGGAAAGAAGGTTAAATGTTATTTCTGGTGAACAACTGTGAATGTGACCCTGAAACTGGTTGCAGGTATAGAAAGGCCAAGTGTCGAAACTGATGCATTAATGGGGTTTGTTGAAAGTTTATATAAGTCCAGAAGAGGAAACCATCTCACTCATCTGAGGAAGCATTAATATAGACATTCTGATGAGCTGTAATAAGCAGCCTGTTCTTTACAAAAGCTACTTGTTGTCTCTCTCCTCCCACACTGCTCCCCTGTCCAAAACATATGTTTTACCTACAGCAAGCAGAACAGAAATATCATGGGCAAAATATAGGCCTGATTCTCCTCCCTTTTTCACACCACTTCACTGGAGTTACAATTGATCTACACCAGTCTCAGGGAGTTGAGAACCAGGCCCAAAGGACAAGTCAGGCTGTCTCTGGTGTGTGCAGGGTGGCAGGGGGAGGGAGCAAGGAGCATGTATGTGGTACTGGTGTGAAGTGTGAAGATGGGGTCCGCTGGGAGGTACTGAGGTACGTCTGGATGGTGTGTGAGAGGGCGGGGGCATCAGCGGTGTGTTTTTGAGGATAAGGTGTGCAAGGGTGGGCAGTGCAAGTGGTGGTGGGGATTGATGTGGGTGAGTGTGTAAACTGGCAGGAAAGGATGACGTGCACATGTGGGGTGGTGAGAATGTTGTGTATGTGAGTGTGTTGGGGTGTGGCAGGGTGCATGTGTGGGGGGAGTGGCTGGTGAGGTGTATGGGGAGCAGGGGGTGTGTATGAAGGATACTTGGGAGTATTATGGCGGTGGGGGGACAAAGATGAAATCTGTGGGGTGGGAATGGATGTACGGGGTAGATGGGAGGGACCAGAAATCTTTCCCGTGGGATTGGAAATAAAAGGTTATTGGGGTGACTTCAGGTAGGCAAATGGTGCAGGCCCAGGAGGCCCAGAGTCACTGCTGTCTGCAGTGTTATTAGTTTAAATAATGAAATCCTGATTCCAGTGTGCCCCCACAACCCCCATTGTGTAGACAGATGGCAGGATGTGTCCCTAGAAATGCAAGCTAAGGGGATGTTTTCTCTTTCTCTGATTCTTACCTGGGCTCCTTGAAGATCTTCATCATCTGCCAGATAGCCTGAGTAGTAGCGGCCCACCATGGTGCTGAAAGGACAGCGACTCTCCGTCCTCTCCTGCCTGCAGCTCCCTCTTCTTCCTCCTCCTGCTGCAGCTGCACAAGGCTCTGGAAAGAGTTTTCCACACAGAAGGGCTCTCGAGGGATGAGAGAGACACAGCACTGGTGAAATCCTGACCCTATTTAAGTCAGTTTGCTATTGTCTGCAGTGGGGCCAGGATTTCACACCATCTGTCAAATACCCCCTGCCATCTCCCTCTGCACACTCATCCCACCCAAAAGCCTTAGAAGTACCTCAGGAGAAAGTCTAAAAGAAAATCCAAGCACATTTCTAGATCAGATGAATTTGTCACAAGGGCAATAAAACAGTGTCAGAATAATTGGAGCCATTCTGGATTTACCCCAGTGTAACTGAGGGCAGAATTTAGCCCCTTATAGCATATTAAAAACATCAAAATGCCATCAAATATCTAATTTTTCTAGGGCATTTCTTACCAGAAGATAACCAGATAAGAACATAAAAATGGCCATACTGGATCAGACCAAAGGTCCATCTAGCCCAGTATCCTGTCTTCTGACAGTGGCCTTTGCCAGGTACTTCCGAGGGAATGAACAGAACAGATAATCATCAAGAGATCCATCTCTTGTTGCCCATTCCCAGCTTCTGGCAAACAGCCTTCCAACTGTGTTTAATACTTACAGCTACTTTAATAAAGGCTGAACTATCCGGACAATTAGAGAGTGTGGAATCCAGGACTTTGGTTTCTTATGATTTCTTCCAATGCCATAAGATCTGAATATGGAAAGTGCCTAATTTTGAAGTCAGCAGAGTTTCAGTGGACGAGACCTTGCAACCATGAGGGAAAAACCTGACTTGAAAGGTTCAGATGGAAGCCAGAGAGTTAAGCACATCACAGCCCCAGCCTCTCTTCCAAGCAGTCTTCCCCAGTGATTGTTATGCAGGAGATTCTATTTGTTTGTGCAAAAGATTCCATGCATTTGCATAGAGGATTCCATTCATTTACATAGCATGACCTAGCTGGTGAAAAAGCAGTTCAAAGCTCTCATTTCACTGATCCTAACAATCATCTCTCTTTAATACTCTCCAGAAATCATAAAGAATATTCTGCATAAAATGAAAGGATGCACAGTTGTGCATTAAAAGTTTGTAAATATGCCCAAAGATAAATGATATAGGGCCTGACCCTTTTCCAGTTGAAATTAGGGGGCCCCCACCATGTGAGACGAGGAAGTGAACCTGAGGAAAGTGGATGGCTCAGGGAACATGGAGCCTTTCACCTCTCAGATGCTGTTTCAAATTAGGTTTGATTTGTTAGGGACCAAAAGTCATTACCATATAATGACCCACACAAGGACTTGAAGACATGTTTGTTATGGAGGCCTATGTGAAAGGACTTCATGGTTGCAAGCCAGTTCCTTGGAGACAACTGCCTTTATCACAAAACAGTGTGTGACAACTGGCCTCCTTTTGAGCAGTCCCACCAAAGAGAAAGGATTGGGTGGGCATAGGAGGTGAATTGGTGGCCTCTAATTACCATGCCACAATTCAACCATGAGCTGTTCCAGATTGTGACTTCCCTCTGCTGTGACAATTCTAGAAAAGGAGGAGAGAGAGAGAGAGAGAGAAACAAGGAAGAGGGGGAAGAGAAATGGAGAAGGAGAGGAACAGGGGGGAACTGCCTCTGATGTCACAATCCTATCACAAGATAGGATATTCCCAGCGTGGAAGCAGAGGGAGAGGGAAGAGAAAAGTCGGGGAAAGGAAGGGGCCAGGTGAAGGCTGAAAAGAAGATCAAGATGGGAGATGGCGGGGGGATCAGAAGAGAGGAGAGAAGGAAGAAGTCAGGGCTGTGACCTACCCCTGATGTAAGTACCCTCCCAGCCAAAGAAAGTGACACAGTGAGAAATGGAGGAACAGGCAGGGGAAACAAGAAAGCTTTTTAAGGTGTAACTTGCCTCTGGGGTTGCATTATCTCCACTTATGAGTGATCTGCAGAAAGGCTTAAGGACAGTGCTGGATTAGAGCAGCAGAGGGAGGAAAGATGAGGAAAGGCAAAGAAGAAAGGAGTGGTTGGGGGCTACTTCTCCTGTCAAAATCCCACTAACCCACCCATCCTGGGTAAGCTACCAGCTAAGCTGGCTTGTATACCACAGTTGCTTTAAGATTGTTACTTTTATGTATGGTGAGCACAAAATTATCACCCTCATCCAGTAAAACACTCGATCCTGCTTTAATGAAAGTTAATAGTAGTTTTGCCATTTACTCCAATGGTAGTGGGCCTAGGTCCAGAACCCTTTACTTTCCATGCCCTTTAAGGGGCATCTGAATGTGTAAAAGCACCCCTTTGAAAACAACCCTCATATACAGCATGGGGCACACAGGACTGTCAGCATGTGACTGTGGAGCTCAGACTGGTATATGCTAGTGCAGCAAAAGCTGGATCCATGTGGCCAGAACTCAGGCCCAGGCACCATCTCATGCAGGCTGGAGCTCTAGGGATGCCATAATTCTTTGATCTATCTGATGTGATTAATTTATGCATTCGTTTCAAGAAGCACTCCCTAGGAATGGGGAAATGTGCTCTTCTAGCTCACTAAAGCAGTGGTTTTCAACCTTTTTGTGGACCCCGAAAAAATGTCATGTGGCGATGCGGACCCCTTTGGAAATCTTAGACATAGTCTAGGGAGCCCCAGGGGTCTGGGGACCACAGGTTGAAAACCACTGTTGTAGGGTAATGACAACCTTTCACGAACCCCTTAGACATATTCTGTGGACTTCCAGGGGTCCGCAGACCACAGGTTGAAAACTGCTGCACTAAAGATTGCAATTCACCTTTCCTGTCAAATTGTATGAAACATGGTCCCAATGTACCTGGCCCTCGGTTCCCGGAGTAATTATGTTTTTTTAATAATTCTACTCTGTTCTATTTGGGTTCCATCACAGCGCTTGATAATGACAGATGATCTGACATTGCCAAAAGAGGCTTTGCATCCAAAGCTGTTGGAATTAAAAATAAGAGAGATAAAGAGGTTTAAAATCCAACATCCTTATGGAAGCCATTAAACTGTCATTAAATATATTCCGTAAACCGGTGAGACTGGGTCAGAAAAGAAAATTATATATTCTATCATTTTAAAAACAGTTCTTGTATCATCTCATTAAAATGTCTTTCATATTTTATGAAACACACTAATTTCAAGTAAATTTTATTCTAGGGAAAAGATCCTGTCTCATTTAGCAACCACTATCATCTCAAATGAACATTAACTGACAGCAGCTGAGGGAACAGAAAAACAAAATGCATTTTAATGTTAACATGTACAGACAAAGAGATTTCCCAGCTTGCTGGAAGCATTAATGGTTGGGCAAATGACCTTCCAAAATGCAGGAAACCCTTAACAGTGCTATTGTTAATCAGGAGTTTAACTGATCTCTGGGGAAAGTGAGCTAGCCCCTGAGCCAGGAAAACACTTACGCTCATGAGCAACTTTAGGCATGCAAATAATCCTATTGAGTTCAGTGACTTCAACTTAATTCCATGAGCTCAATAGGTTGCTTAAAGTTACGCACATGTTTAAAAACCTGATCGAAAGACCTTTTGAGTCAGTGGGAGTCTTTCCGTTGACTTCAGTCGTCTTTGGATCAGACCCTAAAGCCCAGATCCTTAAAGGTATCAAGGTGCCTAACTGCCATTGAAATTATCTTCTTACTCCACAGGTCTGCTGCTTCTGAGTATTTGGAGTCAAATCAACTGACTATAGTGACTAGAATAAGTTGTGACTGCTTTTTGTTTCTGTCATCCCTGCAGAGCCAGCCCAGCTCTAAGACTGTGAGCTGAATTCTCTTCTGACTCATGCATACTCAACACAAGTGTTAGCTAACATTCCAATTGTGAGGTCTTTATTAAAGATGACACACTGGGGACTTCTGGGACCTAGCAGGGAAAAATGTCTGCCTAGATTTGGAGCTCTTGCTTGGCCCCACTAACATCTGCCGTCATCCGCTATAGTAAGGCCACAGCTTTTATTTCTGGATGGTTCATCCTGCTTTTTAACATCATAGTAGCAAACAGATCCATTTTAAACCCCTCTCTCTACTTGGACTCCCCACAAAGTGTGAAGAAGCAGAGGTTCTCTGACAGCTCTGTACCAGGCAGTCTGGCAGAGCTTGAAGAGGAGGTCCCAACAGGCCTGGATCAAATCTACAAAATGCTGAAGCAGATATCCAGGGAACAGATCCTGCTAAGGAAAATATCAGAGGATCTCTCTTTTGTAATTAAAGCTACAACTGCAGCACACTAAGAAAGTTTGCAGGGGCAATCCTCCAGGACTGAAGAGGCAGAAACTAGAAGCTCCACCTTAGAAGCCAATATGGGCTCTATCAGGATCACTCCAGACTGACAACGATGTCTGATCTGAAAGCTACAAGTTAAAATCAACGACGTGGAAGGCCAGGCCAGAATAAATCATTTGAAGGTGGTTGGGTTCTCTGAGGATGTAGAGAAAGGGAGGCCAGTGGAATTTTTGTGTAAGACCCTCTTGAGATCCTTTCTTTACACATACAGAGATGAGATCCTTTCTTTACACATACATCTTGAGATCCTTTCTTTATATACATGCCTGGATACAGAGGCAGACGTAGAAAGAGCCCACTGCTCCCTAGCTCCTAAACCTACAGCTCATGCCAAGTCCAAGGCATTTATATTAAAATTCCTAAAATACCATGTGAAAGAATCCATCCTTTAAAAAGCCTGAGAAAAAGGAAACCTGGATTGGATGAGGCATAAAATAATGATAGTTTCCAGCTACAGTGGGCCGTAGTTGAAAAAAGGAGCCCTGTTCAATACCTCAAGGAAGCTGGCCAAGGAGAAGGGACTGACCTATTTTATAGCCTTCCCAGCTATTTTTAAGATCTAGTGGGATTGCCAATTCCTTAGCTCCTTCAGATTGATGGAGTTTGGTATTGTCTTGGATGCAATCTTACTTATTTACAAGGAATGTATAAAGTCTTCCTCTGAATGTTGGAGGAACCAAAAGGGGCAGTTTCTTAGCTTACAACCCCAAGCCTGTTAGCCACGAACAGACCCAAAAGCGCTCTCTCTAGCTTTTTCCAGAGTAACACTGTGCGTGCAGACTCCTGCTTGGCTCTCATGCCATTTGCTCTCTGTATTCTTGTCCATTCCCAGTTTCTGTACATTTTTCTTCCCCAGCACCAACGCAAAACAATACTAAGCCAAAAGCTGCTGGGTGGGTTTACACATATCTTTTGTTTTATGTGGGGGCTTCTGCTTCCAGTTACAGTAATTGAAGGATGAGTTCACCCCAACCAATCTCAATAGGGTTTTAACTCAAATCATAACAAGGTTTCACCAAGCCCATAACACTTGGAACATAAAAGAAATTGGTAACATTTTAAAGAGGAAGAAAAATGGTCTCAGTTAAGAAAGTTGAAAGCTGATATAATACTCCTCCCAGAAATCCCCCTTCCTTGAATCAGAGACTGACAAGCTCTAAAAAAGTCTGGATTGGTGATGGCGTTTTTAGTAATTACTCAGCCAAGTCCAGTGGAGTGTCCATTCAATACAAAACTGACCACACAAATCCTATCAACTGATAAACATATGAAGGGACAATTCTTAATGATTAAAGTTTGTATCTCCAATGTTATATGCACTCTTGTAACCCTCTTGCCCCCAGCAAAGAGGAGCCTTCCTTTTTCAATCTATTGTTTTCAAGACTAATCGTCTCCTCCCTACAAAATTTGATTCGTAGCATGGGGCTTCAACAAATTATTAAACCTGCTTTTGGACGGATCAAGCAGACCTCAAAGATCCCAATCATCTGCTATGCAGACCATTATTGCCCAGATGGAGGAATTGGATTTTAAGTCTGCAGCACGATATAGGTAGATACGACACCTTTTTTCCCCTCCACGCTTTCACATGCTCATGGTTTTTTGGTAATGGGTGGCTTGGTGTGCTTTGTTATTAACAACGAAATAAAAGTGATTATGATCTCTGATCACACACCTGTGGTGTTGCAGCTCTCAGCTCCTATAAAACAAAGGGCTACCAGAAGATGGAGGTTTAATTCCTCTTTACTACTAGACACACAATTTAAGAATGTATTTTCCACTGAATGCATCCGATAAAGTGAACTGCAGCTCATGAAAGCTTATGCTCAAATAAATTGGTTAGTCTCTAAGGTGCCACAAGTAGTCCTGTTCTTTATGCGAATACAGACTAACACGGCTGCTACTCTGAAACCTGTCATTATGCAAGGCACTGAATTTAGCTATATGGAGTGGAAATCTATCCACTTCATGAAAAAACTCATACAGATACAGACAGACATCATCTTCCTTTCCAAATGCAAACAGATGGACATCGTACCGAAAGGACTGAAGGTAAAAAATCCATTACAATCTACATACCACACAGACTATGCTGACAGCTTGTGCCACACACTCTCAAAGAAACTGCGGAACCATCTGATCAACATCCTCTACAGCAAACAGGGAAAGATTAAGAATGAGCTCTCAAAACTGGATACTCTCATAAAAAACCAACCTTCCACACAAACTTCCTCGTGGCTGGACTTTACAAAAACTAGACAAGCCACTTACAACACACACTTTGCTTCTCTACAAAAGAAAAAGGACACTAAACTATCTAAACTACTACATGCCACAAGGGGCCACAACAGTGGTTCCCTTAACCCACCCAGCAATATTGTTAATCTATCCAACTACACTCTTAGCCCCAGCAGAAGAATCTGTCCTATCTCGGAGCCTCTCCTTCTGTCCCTCCACCCCCACGAATATGATACGGTTCTGTGGTGACCTAGAATCCTATTTTCAACGCCTCCGACTCAAGGACTATTTCCAACACGCCTCTGAACAACATACTAACCCACAGAGAGCTTCCTACCAAGACTACAAAAAGAAGGATTCTGGGTGGACTCCTCCTGAAGGTCGAAACAACAGACTGGACTTCTACATAGAGTGCTTCCGCCGACGTGCACGGGCTGAAATTGTGGAAAAGCAGCATTACTTGCCCCATAACCTCAGCCATGCAGAACACAATGCCATCCACAGCCTCAGAAACAACTCTGACATCATAATCAAAAAGGCTGACAAAGAAGGTGCTGTCGTCATCATGAATAGGTCGGAATATGAACAACAGGCTGCTAGGCAGCTCTCCAACACCACTTTCTACAAGCCATTACCCTCTGATCCCACTGAGGGTTACCAAAAGAAACTACACCGTTTGCTCAAGAAACTCCCTGAAAAAGCAGAACAAATCTGCACAGACACACCCTTGGAACCCTGACCTGGGCTATTCTGTCTGCTACCCAAGATCCGTAAACCTGGAAACCCTGGACACCCCATCATCTCAGGCATTGGCACCCTGACAGCAGGATTGTCTGGCTATGTAGACTCCCTCCTCAGGCCCTACGCTACCAGAACTCCCAGCTATCTTCGAGACACCACTGACTTCCTGAGGAAACTACAATCCATCCGTGATCTTCCTGAAAACACCATCCTGGCCACGATGGATGTAGAAGCCCTCTACACCAACATTCCACACAAAGATGGACTACAAGCCATCAGGAACAGTATCCCCAATAATGTCATGGCTAACCTGGTGGCTGAACTTTGTGACTTTGTCCTCACACATAACTATTTCACATTTGGAGACAATGTATACCTTCAAATCAGCGGCACTGCTATGGGTACCCGCATGGCCCCACAATATGCCAACATTTTTATGGCTGACTTAGAACAATGCTTCCTCAGCTCTCGTCCCCTAATGCCCCTACTCTACTTGTGCTATATTGATGACATCTTCATCATCTGGACCCATGAAAAAGAAGCCCTTGAGGAATTCCACCATGATTTCAACAATTTCCATTCCACCATCAACCTCAGCCTGGACCAGTCCACACAAGAGATCCACTTCCTGGACATTACGGTGCTAATAAGCGATGGTCACATAAACACCACCCTATACCGGAAACCTACTGACCACTATACTTACCTACATGCCTCCAGCTTTCATCCAGACCACACCACACAATCCATTGTCTACAGCCAAGCTCTACGATACAACCGCATTTGCTCCAACCCCTCAGACAGAGACAAACACCTACAAGATCTCTATCAAGCATTCTTACAACTACAGTACCCACCTGCTGAAGTGAAGAAACAGATTGACAGAGCCAGAAGAGTACCCAGAAGTCACCTAATACAGGACAGGCCCAACAAAGAAAATAACAGAACGCCACTAGCCCCCATCACCATCAGCCCCCAACTAAAACCTCTCCAATGCATCATCAAGGATCTACAACCTATCCTGAAGGACGACCCATCACTGTCACAGATCTTGGGAGACAGGCCAGTCCTTGCTTACAGACAGCCCCCCAACCTGCAGCAAATACTCACCAGCAACCACACACCACACAACAGAACCACTAACCCAGGAACCTATCCTCGCAACAAAGCCCATTGCCAACTGTGCCCACATATCTGTTCAGGGGACACCATCACAGGGCCTAATCACATCGGCCACACTGTCAGAGGCTCGTTCACCTGCACGTCCACCAATGTGATATATGCCATCATGTGCCAGCAATGCCCCTCTGCCATGTACATTGGCCAAACCGGACAGTCTCTACGTAAAAGAATAAATAGACACAAATCAGATGTCAAGAATTATAACATTCAAAAACCAGTTTGAGAACACTTCAATCTCTCTGGTCACTCGATTACAGACCTAAAAGTGGCAATACTTCAACAAAAAAACTTCAAAAACATACTCCAAGGAGAGACTGCTGAATTGGAATTAATTTGCAAACTGGATACAATTAACTTAGGCTTGAATAGAGACTGGTAGTGGATGGGTCATTACACAAAGTAAAACTATTTCCCCATGTTTATCCACCCCCCCCATTGTTCCTCAGATGTTCTTGTCAACTGCTGGAAATGGCCCACCTTGATTATCACTACAAAAGGTCCCCCCCCTCCCCTCCCGCTCTCCTGCTGGTAATAGCTCACCTAAGTGATCACTCTGGTTACAGTGTGTATGGTAACACCCATTGTTTCATGTTCTCTATGTATATAAATCTCCCCACTGTATTTTCCACTGAATGCATCCGATGAAGTGAGCTGTAGCTCATGAAAGCTCATGCTCAAATAAATTGGTTAGTCTCTAAGGTGCCACAAGTACTTCTTTTCTTTTTACAATTTAAGAAGTTTGTGGAGGAAGAAATAAATTTTTTCTTTGACACCAATAACAACCCCACAGTCTCCCAAGCAATCTTATGGGACACTAAGGGTATGTCTACACAGGAAAGAAAAACCCAAGGCTGGCCCCTGCCACTCAACTCCAGCTCGTGGAGCTCGGGCTGTGGAGCTGATCATTGCTGTGTAGAGTTCCTGACATGGGCTGGAGACCAAGCTCTGGGACCCTGCCTGTGTGTGTGGGAGGAAATTGTAGCCCCACCACTATTAGAATCAGTTCTAAACTCAGACTTCTATTATTTCCCTAGGGAGAAATTGGTCACAATTGTGGCTATAGGTAAGCCTAGTATCTGGTTGCGTTAAATTTAAAAGCCATCCCTTATTATATTCAGAGTCTTCAGTCTGGGGTCACTACAACATTTCAATTGCCCATAGACCCATTCTGTGGCCCCATTGGATTAAAAAAAGGGATTTTGAACGTTCACTCCATAATTGAAAATGATTCCTTCATGTTCTTGCCTCGCTTTAGAGAGGTTCCAACTGGCCCCAAGCCCCCAAAGAAGGAATAACAATACCTTCAACTTAAACATGCTCTACAACACTAGTGTGGGCTGGATGCCTTTGAAGCACCAGAAGCCTTTGACCCCTGAGGCTTTCTGAAAAAGTTATACTACCTACTTAGGCCATTGGCCAGTCTGTAGCCATACCTATCAGGCAAATTGGCAATCAGCAGTGACAATGTTATTAAGAAATGGGAACGTGAGCTGTCAGTTTCCCTTACCAACATTGTTGCATTCCTCATCAGTCTCAGAGCCGCTTATCTGTGACCGTGCAAACCTGAAAGTCCTGCCTATGCAGCTCTCCTCAGTTATATGTAAAACAAAACTATGGAAAGAATGTGCCTCAACCACATACTTGACAGGTTTCAGAGTAGCAGCCCTGTTAGTCTGTATTCGCAAAAAGAAAAGGAGTACTTGTGGCACCTTAGAGACTAACCAATTTATTTGAGCATAAGCTTTCATGAGCTACAGCTCACTTAATCGGATGCATTCAGTAGAAAATACAGTGGGGAGATTTATATACATAGAGAACATGAAACAATGGGTGTTACCATACACACCGTAAGGACAAAAAGAAAAGGAGTACTTGTGGCACCTTAGAGACTAACCAATTTATATGAGCATGAGCTTTTGTGAGCTACAGCTCACTTCATCAGATGCATACTGTGGAAACTGCAGCAGACTTTATATACACACAGAGAATATGTGTGTATGTATAAAGTCTGCTGCAGTTTCCATGGTATGCATCCGATGAAGTGAGCTGTAGCTCACGAAAGCTCATGCTCAAATAAATTGGTTAGTCTCTAAGGTGCTACAAGTCCTCCTTTTCTTTTTGCGAATACAGACTAACACGGCTGTTACTCTGAAACTGTAAGGACAGTGATCACTTAAGGTGAGCTATTACCAGCAGGAGGGGGTGTAGTGATAATCAAGGTGGGCCATTTCCGGCTGTTGACAAGAACGTTGACATGGCCCACCTTGATTATCACTACAAAAGGTTCCCTCCCACCCCCGCTCTCCTGCTGGTAATAGCTCACCTTAAGTGATCACTCTCCTTACAGTGTGTATGGTAACACCCATTGTTTCATGTTCTCTATGTATATAAATCTCCCCACTGTATTTTCCACTGAATGCATCTGATGAAGTGAGCTGTAGCTCACGAAAGCTTATGCTCAAATAAATTTGTCAGTCTCTAAGATGCCACAAGCACTGCTTTTCTTTTTATGAACCACATACTTGTTACGAATAGTGCTATTTATTAACAATAAAACAACTTCCCTATTGCATTTTGACTGTGTTACAAAAATGTTCCAACCTAAGTCTACAGAAACACTATCTTTGTATAATGGTAATTTAATAATAATTTAAAAAAATTAATCGCAATTAATCGCACTGTTAAACAACAATAGAATGCCATTTATTTAAATATTTTTGGATGTTTTCTACATTTTCAAATATATTGATTTCAACTATAACACAGAATACAAAGTGTACAGTGCTCACTTTATATTTATTACAAATATTTGCACTGTAAAAACCACAAGAAATAGTATTTTTCAATTCACTTAATACAAGGGGGAGGGATAGCTCAGTGGTTTGAGCATTGGCCTGCTAAACCCAGGGTTGTGAGTTCAATCCTTGAGAGGGCTGTTTAGGGGTCTGGAATAAAAATGGGAGATTGGTCCTGCTTTAAGCAGGGGGTTGGACTAGATGACCTCCTGAGGTCCCTTCCAATCCTGATATTCTATGATTCTAAGTACTGTAGTGCAATCTCTTTATCATGAAAGTTAGACTTACAAATGTAGAATTATGTACAAAAAAACCCTGCATTCAAAAACAAAACAATGTAAAACTTTAGAGCCTACAAGTCCACTCAGTCCTATTTCTTGTTCAGCCAATCGCTCAGACAAACAAGTTTGTTTACATTTTCAGGAGATAATGCTGCCCACTTCTTGTTCACAATGTCATCAGAAAGTGAGAACAGGTGTTCTCATGGCACTGTTGTAGCCGGCGACGCAAGATATTTATGTGCCAGGTGCGCTAATGTTTCATATGTCCCTTCATGCTTCAACCACCATTCCAGAGGACATGTGTCCATGCTGATGTTGGGTTCTGCTCGATAACAATCCAAAGAAGTGTAGACCGACGCATGTTCATATTCATCATCTGAGTCAGATGCCCACCAGCAGAAAGTTGGTTTTCTTTTTTGGTGGTTTGGGTTCAGTAGTTTCCGCATTAGAGTGTTGCTCTTTTAAGACTTCTGAAAGCATGCTCCACACCTCATCCCTCTCAGATTTTGGAAGGCTAATCAGATTCTTAAACCTTGGGTCAAGTGCTATAGCTATCTTTAGAAATCTCACATTTGTACCTTCTTTGTGTTTTGTCAAATCGGCAGCAAAAGTGTTCTTAAAATGAACAACATGTGCAGAGTCATCATCTGAGACTACTGTAACATGAAATATATGGCAGAATATGGGTAAAATAGAGCCAGAGACATACAATTTCCCCGCAAGGAGTTCAGTCACAAATTTAATTAACGCATTATTTTTTTAATGAGTGTCATCAGCCTGGAAGCATGCCCTCTTGAATGGTGGCCGAAGCATGAAGGGGCATACAAATGTTTAGCATATCTGGCACATAAATACCTTGCAATGCCAGCTATAAAAGTCCCATGTGAACACCTGTTCTCACTTTCTGGTGACATTGTAAATAAGAAGTGGGCAGCATTATCTCCCATAAATATAAACAAACTTGTTTATCTTAGTGATTGGCTGAACAAGAAATTGGACTGAATGGACTAGTAAGCTCTAAAGTTTTATATTGTTTTGTTTTTGAGTGTAGTTATGTAACAACAACAAAAATCTACATTTGTAAATTGCACTCTCACGATAAAGAGATTGCACTACAGTACTTGTATGAGGTGAATTGAAAAATACTGTTTCTTTTGTTTATAATTTTTTCAGTGCAAATATTTGTAATAAAAAATCATAATATAGAGTGAGCAGTTGTATTCTGTATTGTAATTGAAATCAATATATTAGAAAATATAGAAAAACATCCAAAAATACTTAATAAATTTGAATTGGTTTTCTATGGTTTAACAATGCGATTAAAACTGTGATTAATCGTGATTAATTTTTTTAACCGCGATTAATTTTTTTGAATTAATCATGTGAGTTAACTGCGATTAATTCACAGCCCTAAATAATAGGCATACTAAGCTTTGATAAAAGTTTGGTTAAAGAAATGAACTGAAAGCCCAGGAACTTTATTCATTGCTATGTTTATGATTGATCTGTGATCACACCAAAACATCTGGATTTCCACAAGTCTCATAATATCATAGGAGAATTAGTTGAATTCTTGAGTAAGTGCCCTTGAAGTATTTCTAGAAAAAAGAAAAGGAGTACTTGTGGCACCTTAGAGACTAACCAGTTAAGGTGCCACAAGTACTCCTTTTCTTTTTGTGAATACAGACTAACAGGGCTGTTACTCTGAAACCTATTTCTAGAAAAATAGTCCTGTGCTGAACTGACTAGTATTTATGTGCACTACTGCCATCTACTGGAAGAAATTAAAACTGCTCGGCTGCATGTTAGGTAGAAAGAGGCAAATAATTCACATAGAATTATTTATGCAATGAATTTCACCTTTCTCCCCCCCCCCCCGCTTGTGAATCATCCAAACACATCACAAAATTCTTGAGCATATTTGTTGTTCACATTCAGTCACAAATTTCTTCTTCAAATTAATGCTAGCTTGCAGATTGCTTGCAATTTGTTACAATATTGTGATGCAGACAATTCACAGTTATTGGAGGGTAAGCTAGCAACAGCCAGACCTCACAGCAATAACGCACAAATAAACAAGAAAACTGGACATGAATGTTTTTGAGCGTTCCCCAAAACAAAGTTGGGAGGACGCGTGTAATTAGATTTTCTTGGACAGATTTGGACTCCAATTGGAAATCAAACTATATATAGCTCTTCTGCCTATCTAGTTCATGTACTTATAGCTCTTATTACTATAGCATGTGAGTATCTCACAATCATTTAGCATCACAGTACCCATGTGCAATAGGGCAGTGCTATTGATCCCCATTTTACAGACAGGAAATGAGGCACAGAGAAGCTAAGTAACTTGCCCAAGGTCACACAGGAAGTCTGTCGCACTGCAGGGACTTGACCCAGAACTCCCAAGTCCTAGGCTAGTGCCCTAACTACTGGACCATCCATCCTGTCTTGTGAGCTACTGATTGTCCCCTGTACCTTTATGCTTCTGAGACCCCTGTTTGTCCTGACCACAAACCAGACAGATCACTTGCTTTTATTCTCCCTCTCCTGAACTATTTGAGTGCAGATCTGTGCACCCATATGCAAAATGTTAGCTCACAGGAAATACAGTTTTTCTCACAGAGATTTCTCAGCTTGGTTGGAGAGAGCAGAGAGGTTTCCAGCCCTCCATCAGCAGATGTTTGCACAGAGGGTCAAATTCAGAAAAAGTGTGTAAGATGGTGTAAGTTAGGCTACACTTCCCCTAGCTCTACTTACTCCCACTCTACCAATGTTTGAGGACACTCGTAATTTACATGCTGAGAAGCTGGAAGAAGCCAGAAGAAGCTACTGTTATTTAAAGTACAGTGGAAGGTTCTAAAATTTACACTTTCTTCTACCTCCTCAGCATGTAAGTTCACCAAGTTTGCTCCTTCCCACCTCAGCAGAGTGTGTGTAAGTTGAGCTAAGGCAGTCTGAGGGAATGAAAAGGGGTCTGTACGTTACACCACATTATGCAGCACTGCTGCATTTGGGCCAAAGGCTTTGTAGCTGGTCCACATAAATGAGTTTATTAGTCAAAGACGAACTTGAGGCCTCTGTATTCAATAGACGTGATAGTCCTGGCTGCATGTAAGATTAGGTCCTTACAACCCGTGTGGGACAGAGAGCTTGTATATTCCCACCACCACCAGTCCTGTCCTTGGCTAGGGGAGCCCTTTCAGTGTAAATGCAATGTGGAATATTATGTTTTTGAGAGGATCAGCTGTGTGGGGAAGGGAAGAACAGCCAAGCCAGGTGGTTGTGGGGAGGGGAGAAGTGTGCAAGGGGCAGGTGTGGGCAGAGACAGAGGGCTGGTTATGAGGGGAGGAGGAAGGAGAGACAGGCCTCTACTACGCACTTAAAGGAGAACTGGAGAGGACTCATTTATACTTCCGAAATGATTCACCCATCAAACATCAAGAGAGAAAACAACCAGGCACTTGTCGCTTCTGCCATAATCTTCCCAGCCAAGAAACTCTGCCTGCCAGGAAACGCTTGAGGGAGTTAACTCACAAAACCAGACTCACTACTATTTGATCCACCCTGGAAAATGAAGATTGGGTATTTTTCCAAAACTTGCTATTTTGGAAACTCACATGGAGACAGCAAATAGATGGTCTGGGTATTAGGATACGGACTATGGCAATCATGTTGCCATATAGAGACAGGTCACAGACAAAGGCCAAAAACATTGGAATTCGAGAAGCTTGGTAATGAAGATATCTCAGACATGGTCACTTTGATGGACAGCCTGGTGCTCCAAGTTCTAAAACTTAACATTCACAAAGACCTGAGTTAAAGTCCCTAGAAATACCTGTTCTGAGTGTGTCTAAAATGAGGAGACCAATTTTTAAACTTGGGCTTTGTTAGGGGACTCAGTTCTCCATCTGGGCACTCACACTGGCATCTGAAAGAACAACATGTCTATAGTTCCTTCCATCTGAGGCTCTCAAAACACTTCACAAATATTAAGGAATAAGCCTCCCAGCTGTCCTGTGAGGGAGGTGATTATTACTATCCCCATGCAACAGATTGAGAAACTGAGCAACAAGAAGTTTAAGTGACTTCTCCAGTGTCTCTCAGTAAATCTGTGACAGCTGCGATTGGAACTCAGATTTCCTGATTCCCAATCCTGTGCTTTAACCAATGACTATTTGAGTGCAGATCTGTGCACCCATATGCAAAACTGGGTGTCCTAACTTACGTGTCCGAGTTTGAAAATTGGGCCCCATGTCACTGTTCGCTCACAAATACCTAGTCCCCCTACTTGCTGCAGCTTGTTTTACTCTGATTGCTTGTAATTAAAAGCCTCAGAGTACTTGGGAGTAATATATTCCTGTTTATCTTTTGACAAACCAATAGATACTAGAGCCAGCAGCATGATTAAAGACTTAAAAGACTAATTTTTCACAATAATAAAAACATATTAAACATTTCATTACTTATTGATGGCAAATTGCCATCTTGTTGATCATTAGTCAGCACACAATTAAATAGTGATAGGAATAATACACCAAGCGTAATGGATAGTCTACTAACTTACACTATACAAAGAATGCTCTCTGAGAGCAGCTTGGAGTAAAAGTGCTTTTAAAAAATATATTTCTAGCTGTATCACATGCTTGGCTTATAGTCACTCCAGTTCTTTATGCATTTTAAAATGTAGGTCTCTCAGTCTAATCTTAAGGTTTTAATCTACTGCCTAGCAATGTTGTGTCTGAGCACCTTCCAAGTAAAACTGATAGCAATCAATTTCCTATCATCACTCACAATTTCTCTGTCACTAAAGCTGAACAGGTTATTTATTATTTGACAGTGCTCAGGTATGTACCAGGTGCCTCCCAATACAGATAAAAGAACAAAGGAGCTTACAAGCCATGTCACAGATTCAACACATGCTTAACTTTAAGCATGTGAGTAGTCCCATTGACTTCAGTGCAACAACTCACAAGGGGTTCATGATAGGTACGTGTATAAGTCTTTGAAGGATCCGGACTTTCAGACATGACACTATGCAGGGAGGGAGGATAAGAAGGACCTGATCCAAAGCCACTGAAGTCAATAGGAATCTTTCCAATAACTTTGATGGAATCTGGATCAGATCCCAAGACAGCAAGAAGAGCATGGGGCAAGAAGGGCAGGGGTAACATTAATATGCAGTTGCTCAGGCCAGATCTACACTAGGAAAGTTTTGCCAGTATAGCTACAATCGGCAAACTCTCCTAAGCTTTGTCTACACTAGCTTTTGTCTGTAAAACTTTTGTCAGGGGTGTGAAGAAACAACCCCCCTGACCGACATAAGTTTCACTGACAAAAACACCAGTGGACAGCGCTATGTTGGTGGGAGATGCTCTTCTGCCGACATAGCTTCCACCGCTCAGTAGGGGTGGTTTAATTATGCTGGCGGGAGAGCTCTCTCCCGCCAGCATAGAGCAGCTACATGGGAAACCTTATAGTAGCAATTTTCTTCCTCAATCAGTGCCACTGTATGGTCTGTAGTGTAGACAAAGCCCTAGTGTAGACAGTTTATATTGGGGAAAATGCTTTTGCTGGTATACCTTATACCAGTTCCTTGACTGAAATAAACTATAGTAGCACAAACAATTCTATGCCAGTATAACTCAGTCTACTCTAGGGCTTTTGCTGCTATAGGACTGCCCTAAAATAAATCAGACCCCTAACTGACATCGCTATACTGGCAAAAGTTTCTAGAGTAGAACTGGCCTCTTTGAGGCTAGTGCCCAGCACAATGGAGTAAAGAACTTGTGCTTGGTTAAATACATGCAATATATAAAAGTCCTTGCTAGTGTAGTAGCCTTGGGATCAGCTCAGCAAGTGATTTTGGGGTGGGGTGTGGCAGCATGGAAGGGATTCAGAAATGTCCTCAATTTGCTGAGAGAGAGAGAAAAAAAAGATGCCAAAAGGGGGCAAAATGGCAAACTGTAAATGTCTCTTAAGGTGTAGCTCTGCCTCCTGCAGCCCTGATTCTGCAAAGGTGTAACATGTGCTTAGCTTTAAGCATGTGAGTTATTCCAGTTAAGCCTGCCTGTAAGTCTTTGCAGGATTGGGGCCTAATTTAGTAAAAGAATAAAACCTGTGTTAGTACAACATGCCTAGTAACCTTCTTTGCTCTTCTTTGTCCATAATGGCTCCTGCTAGCCCTTCTGTGGCACTGACTGAGGAAGAAAACTTCTGTCTAAAACCTTTTTCCCGAGCTGTTACCTAATCCTAGCTTTGCCTCCACTGTGATCAGAGCTCAGTTCCCCTCCTCAAGGTGCCCATATATAACAGCTAGCAGTTACTTGTTTCAGGTCATCTGATAGAATCATAGAAATGTAGGGCTGGAAGGGACCTCAAGGGATTATCAAGTCCAACCCTTTGTGCTGAGGCTGGACCAAGTAAACCTAGACCATCCCTGACAGGTGTTTGTTCAACCTGTTCTTAAAAACCTCCAATGCAGCGATTCCACAGCCTGCCTTGGAAGCCTGTTCCAGTGCTTAACTACCCTTAGAGTTAGAAAGATTTTCCTAATACCTAACCTAAATCTCCCTTGCAGCAGATTAAGCCCATTACTTCTTGTCCTACGTCCTGTGGATATGGAGAACAATTGATCACCTTCCTCTTTATAACAGCCCTTACATATTTGAAGACTGCATTAAATAGTCCCTCCCCCTCCCGCAGTCTTCTTTTCTCAAGATTAAACATGCCCAGTTTTTAAAAACTTTCCTCATAAGACTCCATGGGTGCTCCGGGTCTGGACAAGATGGTCATTTCCTTTGTGGGAAGCTCGCTCAGACAATACATTCCTTTTGGAAACCATTTTCCAGTGACTAATGTTTAACTTTTGCCCTCTCCCAAAAATGAATGACTGTTTTCTGGGGGTGTCCATGTCTCATCTCTTTCTCTCTGAGAGTTGTGTACATATTCAGTCTCCTTTGTCGGGCTAATGACTCTAAACAACATCAGCATCTGCAAGGAACTCCCTGAGATTTGGATTTCTTATCCTAGGATTTCACAGAATCAAGAAAAGGCTTTTGGTTCCTGGAGAAACCTACCAAAAGGGATTTGTCTAAATACAGGCAATTTTAACAGGATCCCACACAAAACAATGGAGTACTTCAGTTAGCCTCTCTCTAGTCCAGTGGTTCTCACGCTTTTGTACTGGTGACCCCTTTCACATAGCAACCCTCTGAGTGTGACCCCCCCTTATAAATTAAAAACACTTTTAAAATATATTTAACACCATTCTAAATGCTGGAGGCAAAGCAGGGTTTGGGGTGGAGGCTGACAGCTCGCAATCACCCATGTAATAACCTCCCGACCCCCTAAGGGGTCCTGACCTCCAGTTTGAGAATCCCTGCCCTAGTCCAACACCAGCTACTCTACTTAACCATGCTACTTCTTCTTCTGGCCTATGCAAGAAGAGTACAGCCGTAGTCTGAACATTTAGGGACAATCCTAACAACTGAGATGAGGCTCACTGAACATTGATGAAACTTGGTCCTCTACCTTCATAGTTGAGAACATTGATAATACATTTTTGGGACTATTCACACAATCTATTAAACCTTTTTTCTCCCTGTATTAAGGAAAAGAAGCAGTTAAAAGCCCAGAGAAACAGGATTTTACATGCAACATAAGAGATAGGCCTGAATCCAATACTAAATTGTGAAGCTTGTGATCTAAACTATGTCCTCCCAGACGACTTATCTATTCCACCCAATGCCCCTCCTCATCCCAGGATAAGAATCTTAGGCACTTCCTGGTCAAGGTCAATTGGATTGGATTTCAGCTCTAGATCAACACCTAAACTCAGAGCTGCAAACAGACAAAGGTAAGTAAAAAACAGGACTGAGCAGCTACCCTGGCAATTCATGAACCAAATGGTGCCAGTGAAAAAAGATTTTGATTAATTTTACACTGGGGAAACAAAAGAAAACATCTTGTGTGATTGCACTAGTCATGCCATTTACAGCTGCAGGTACAAATCTAACCTCACCAGTAGGTCTGAGAAAGGGAATCATCTCTTTGTATGGTGAGTGTTGTGGGCATTTTGTCTGGGAGAGAAGGATATTCTACCTATCTGTCTATGTCAGGGTTTTCTATACCACTCATTACTGTAGTATCTAAGTGCTTCCCAGGCATGGTAAGGCTGTGTTTGGGAATAGTTTTGTATTTGAATCCATCGGGGCATGTTGGGGTGCAACAGGGGGAAATATACACCAAGGTCATACAGAAAATATTAAATACAGTAGAACCTCAGTTTTATGAATGTCTCACAGGACACCTAAGACCTTTGTAAATGTGAGGATTCAGATAACTCCGGTTTTCTTGGTAATTGGTTGGTTGATTTAGCTCACAAGAGCTTCAGTTTCATGGATCTTAGTGGACCTGTAGAGTTTAGCAGATGGCGAGGAGTGAGGCCTCAATCAGCACAGCATTTGGGGACCTACCTGCTTTATTGTTGAACAGTTTGGACAGTTGGATTTTCTCTAGGAAGCCCAGAGTAGTTGATCCAATGGGGTTTTCTTTCATTCTGAATAACATGCATTTTCTACTGATGGGATTCAGGTTCTCATTAACCTGAGAATGCAACACAAAACTCAGCTGAAACCAGAGCATTTCAACTAGTTTTGTGACAAAGTGTACAACGATGCAAACTGATGTGAAACCATAAATCAGCCCTAGGTTCAGCTGTGGAAAAAAAAATTAGACCAAGGTCCGTGGAAACATCCAGCATTTTAGTGCATCTTTGCATAAATGTAAACTGAGTTTTGCATTTATAACAAAGCAGGAAAGCAGGAGAGGTGCCTGTGTTTTCTAGTTTCAGGAGTAAAGTTTGGTAATAATACCATCCCATCTTCTTGCCCTCTCGTACCATGGTGCTGGGTTAGGAACACCCCGCCCTTTTGGTATAAATAAGGACACCTGGCATTCTCAGGTACTATGGCAATGAGCTCTATGGAAATGCCCACCAACAGTCACAAGGTAAATAAAATATCTTTTATTGGACCAACTTCCAATGGTGAGAGAGAGAGACAAGCTTTCCAGCCATGAAGAGCTCTACTTCAGGTGTGGGAAAGGAACTCCCCAGGTCAAAACAAAATCCAAGGTGGAACAGATTGTTAAGGAAAAGTAGTTCACACATATTGTAAGAGACCATTCAAGGTAGAGTGGCCTGTTAATACCTTTGCTGTCACAGGACAAAAAGAGGGGGTTAGTGGGTTATATGTTGTTGTAGTCGACATCCTGAGAGTGAAGGGCTATGAGGTACAGATAGATGCCCTGATCGTTGGAGCCCTGGGTGCCTGGGACCCCTGCAACAAGCGTGTGCTGCGTACCTGCAGGATCAGTCAACTCTATGCACGGCTCATGCGGCACCTCATGGTCTCGGACATGATCCGATGGTCCAGGGACATCTACATCAAACACGTCACCGGCCACCGACAGTACCAGGAGGTGTGAGCCGGAGCGACATTGTGCTGCGACTACGAGAAAGGGACTGAGAGACTTTGTACATTGGACCATATGAACTGAAACCATAAACTCACTGAACATTAAATCTCATCAAATGAGGGGGTAAATCCATCCTCATCACTGTATCCACTCATTATATGCCACACCTGAACATAGCCATTATATGAACAACATACCCTCATATCTCAATGTCTGTAGTTTGACCCATCAACCTTTTACCCCCAATCAGGAATATTACAGTGTTATACCAATAAAATAAAAACCAGCAGGATCTTATTAAAGGGGAAAAGGCAAAATGCCACATTTATTGTGAATACAGAAAGAATCATAGTAAGCAGTTAGTTATAGCTATAACATTCCATTCAATCTCATATTTATTCACACATTCATTCATACACACACACACACAGGTACTTCAAGGTTGTTATCATAGTTACCAGCCTTAGAGTTGCTCATGCCAAGCCACTGGCCAGGTGGCCTGGACATGAGGAGGGAGCAGGGCCTTGTCAGATGCTCATCTGACGCTCCTGGAAGTTGGTTTGCAGAATCAGACCCCAAAGTTCTCACTTTCTAGAGTCCATTTTTATAGGAATTTCTTCCTATGCCAGTCTATGGGAATTGCTTCATCATGCTGTTGCTGAATCAATCAGCAGATGGCACATTCCTGACGGCTCCGTGCTGCCAGATGTTATCTTGTTCTTTGGTTCTCCCATTCTTGAGGCTGTTGGGTGGATTCCAGTCTGCCCTCCGGGGGTCCTCTGGTTATTTCCACTTGACGCCTTCTTCAGCTGATGGACACTGTATTCTTAGGCTGGCACCAAACTGATCATTCAGTTATTATCCACACCAAGCATCCATCCACATACATCCTCTATCTCTATTTTAATCACAATTGTTAACAAAGCGAGATGAATACAACAAAAGGTCGGGGAGTCTCTGGGTGCTGTTTCTGTTGTTACAGAGTATTGCTTTGAGTCTCTCTCCGTGTGAGTAGTTGTTGTTACAAAGAATTGCTTTGAGAATAGACTCTGTCTTAGAATGTACTAACACAATTAGCAGCTTGCAAGTTTCACACATAGAGGGAGAGAAACAGTACCAAAAACCAAGAGACCTCTTAATTAGTAATACCCTGGAATTTAAACTATGGGGAATCAAACTCATTTGTGATTTTAATACAGAACTTCTTTAATATGATCCAACAACAGATTATGTATTCCTTACGCCATCCGATCCTAAACTGAACTTCGCACCCCTTGATAATCTGTACGTTATTTCCTGATAACAAGAAACTTTTATGCTTCAACTTTGTACTATTCACTTTTTTTAAACATCATCTTAATAAAATCCAGTGTCTCTGTTCAGTCCATGATTTTTTATGTCTGGCACAGTCATGAAATTAAGCTCCCAGGCTCATCTTTTGAAAGTGTTGTGCCAGTTTCCTCTGAGGATGAGGACTGACAGGTCAGATATACAGAAATCGCTTTGTGAAAAATGTTCACGCACAGGTGATACGGTGTTTTTGTGTTTTATCATTTTCCTGTGTGTGTTCATTCAAGAGCATAGTGATTGTCTGGTTTCACCCACATAGTTGTTATTGGGGCATTTAGTGCACTGGAAGAGGTATACCACATGTTGTGATAGGCATGTTTAGGACCCATGGATCTTGAAAGGTGTTTTGTTTGGGGGTGTGGATCATTGTAGGAGTGGCAATATGTCTGCAGGTTTTGCATCTGTTGTTCTGCCAGGGTCTGGTGCTGCTCTGAGTTGTGTCCTGATCTGTCGGGAGCTTGCTTCTGATGATGAGCTTGGAGAAATTGGGGGGTTGTCTCAAGGACAGAAACAGGGGTTCAGCAAAGATTTCTTTCAGGATGGGGTCCCCATCAAGTAAGGGTTGTAGGTGTTTGATGATATCCTGTAGGGGTTCCAGTGTGAGGTGGTAGGCAACAACTAGGGGTATGTAGGCAGAGGGGGTTTTATTTCTGTATTGAAGCAGGTTTTCTTAGGGTATTTGGGTGGCCTATTCCATGATGCAATCTACTTCTCTGGTGGAGTGTCCTTGTATGGTGAAAGTGGTTTTAAGTGTGTTAAGGTATATCTTGGACTTTCTCCTCAGAGCATATTTTGTGATATGGCTGTGGATAACAGATTTCTTGGTGTGTTCGGGGCAGTTAGTGCATCTATGAAGGTAGGTGTGGTGATCTGTGGGTTTCTTGTATATAGTTGTCTGTAGGGTTCCATTGTTGAAGCTGATTGTGGTGTCCAGGAAGTTGATGTTAGTGTGGGAGTGCTCCAGAGAGAGTTTAATGGATGTGAGTTGGTTGTTGAAGTGGAAATCTATGAGGGAGTTTAAGTTGTCTGTCCAGAGGATGAAAATATCATTGATGTATCTCAGATATATCACTGGTTATATGGTGCATTTGTTTAGAAATTCTTCTTCAAGGTGGCCCGGGAAGAGGCTGGCATATTGGGAAGCCATCTTAGTTCCTATGTCTATGGCCATGGTTTGGATAAAGTGTTTGCTGTTGATTGTAAAACTGTTACGGGTGAGGATGAAATGGATGGAGGTATTAACTGGCCCCTCTACCTGGAATGGTCCCTAATAATCTCTGCTAACTACTGATGCGAAACAATCCCTTCACCTGTGCTGTGAGTTCTGCCTGTGGCTTGACAGCTTGTCTCCCTCACCAACAGAAGTTGGTCCACAAAAAGGTATGACCTCACCCACCTTGTCACTCTAATATCCTGGCACACACTGGGCTACAACGACTGCGCATACAACAGTGGCGCCATATCAGACCCCCCCGCCCCGCAAGCATCCAAAGCTTAATTTGCAAGGAAAGATGCGATGGGGCTCGAACATTCCCCCCCCCATTCAGCAAGCCCAGAGGTGCGGGGGCTATGACCTGCCAAGCCCTAGAGGTGCCGGGGCTCGGCCCTGGCACAAATTAAGCGCCGCCTGCCAATCACTCCAGTGCACCGGGTCCATCCCTCTTTTTACGGCCTGCTGAGCCGTGGGTGCCCCAGCTGCAGCAGGCCCCTCGACATCCGAGCCGCCGCCCGCCTTCACCACGCGAGCCCCAGCGGCTCTGTGCGGCGCGGCCGGGGCGCCTGGCTCGGGAGCGTGTGGTGGAGGCCGCAGCAGCAGCTGCTGCCGCCAGGGGCTGGGCGGGCGCTTCATGATGGGTGAGTCCGGGGGCCCCCCCCGCGCCCGGGGGGCGAGCGGGAGGGAGCAGCCGCCGGCCTCCGGCGTTCAAGGGGAGGGAGGCGGCCGCAGCTCGGGGCTGGCCCCTGTGGACGCCGCAGCGTGTTGGACTCTAGCTGAAGGGCCCGGCGCTGGCTGTCGGGGCCGGGGCCGGGGCCGGGGCCGGGGGCGGCGCTCCGGGGAGCGGGAGCCCCCCTGCAGGGTGGGGGCCCCCCTTTGCTTAGTGCGGGGCATCCCTGGGGCAGCTGGCAGAGAGCCCGGCTCCCGGGTTGTGCCGTGGAGTCGCGGGGCTGGGGAGCCTTCCGGCAACAGGCGGCTTAAGTCAGGGACGAGCCAGGAAATCATGAGGGCCACACCTTCACCCCAGGACCTTAGGGGGTCTAACAGCAGCTTGCAGGGGTCAGAAGCCCTCCCATCACTGATTGACCAAGGGCTTTTTGGTGCCTGTCTGTCTTCTTCAGGGCGTCCCATCCTTGCCCCAGGAGGCGACCTCCCCTGCTCCTGGTTGTTTCAGGGGGATCAGGGCAGTTGCTGTCATTCCACAAATGGGATCGCAACGACCCTGCCTTTAGGAATCCTTGTCATGAAATATTGTAGCAGACAGAGTTAAGTGCTCCAATTAGGGTGAGCAGATGTCCCGATTTTATAGGGACAGTCCCAATATTTGAGGCTTTTTCTTATATAGGCACCTATTACTCCCCACTCCCATCCCGATTTTTAACACTTGCTCTCTGGTCATCTTAGCTCCAATTGGGGGTGGTTTGTGGCTATATTTTTATATGATCTACGAGCAAAGGCAGCATGGCCCTGTGAATAAAGCAGATGGATTATACTGAAAAATCACTTAGAAAACGAGACAAGCACGCTCTTGCTTCAGCCAGTTGCTTTCTGCCCTATTGATTTTGGGCTGCTGTTATGAATTCTAGGTCTCTTACCCTCTCCATAAGCAAACACTGTGTGGAGTATATAAATAGCTCACTTCTCTCTGTTGGAGGCACTGTGCCACACTTCCTGCTTGTTCTCAGCGCATGCACAGCAGCTTCCTTACTGCTGCTGGAGTCCCAGCTCAGAAGAAGAAGGACAGACGATGAACCGCTTCTAACTGGAAAGACGAAAGGAAGAACAATAGCCGGGGTGCAAAAAAAAAGAGGGTCTGATTGACTTCCCAAGGGGCGCTGTGCTCTCAGAGCTTTTTCTGGTGAAGCAGGAAAGCTCTAGCTTCCTGGGTGTCCAATGCCGAACAAACACCGTATGCTCAACAGTTAAATGAGCCTCAGATCTGTGTGACAGGAACGTGCAAATACCGATGTGAAGGAATCTTGCTTATTCTTCAAAAGAGGAGGCGTGCAAATTGGAAAGGGAGAGGCAGTGTGAGGAAATTAAGACTCTAACCTCTTTCCCTTGTCCACTGTTTTACTTGAAAAAATACCAAATGTGATGCCTTTTTGAAACCCTGATGTGGGAGAATGTAAGCTG
The DNA here is from genome assembly GCF_965140285.1 of Lepidochelys kempii. Taxonomy (NCBI): domain Eukaryota; kingdom Metazoa; phylum Chordata; order Testudines; family Cheloniidae; genus Lepidochelys; species Lepidochelys kempii. Next base: position 15,327,972 of record NC_136394.1, on the reverse strand, counting down.
CTTCTGTGGAATAGCTGCAGAATTCAGACAGCCTATGCAGAACCAGGAACCAGCATGTACCTTCTTCGTACTGGACTTTTATTGAGATTTGGCTATTGGAAGAAGTCCATCTTTTAACATAGACTAATGGTTTAGTTTCTTCTAGGATTGTCTGAGCTCTGCATTCCTGATGTTTCTTCTCTTCAGATACTGTAAGCTAGCTGCTCAATATGATGGAGTCCAGAAACCAGAGGGTTCTGAACCTTGATGTACCATCAGTCATTTAAATCATTAGGTAAATCAGTGACCTGTTAAACTGGAAAAAACTACTCTTAATCCAGCTGGGTAATATAGCATGACATTCCTTCCTTCCCTGAATAGAAAAGTGAAGGAGGCTGATCTTGGCACTGAGGGAGGGGCAGAGTACTGTGAGTGAGAGCCACAATTACAGTGAAATGAAACTAGCCCTGCCAGTATATTCGTCATTACCATTGTAAACAGCTAAGGTGGAGCAGCAGATCTGGCAGGAGGCGGAGTCACTTTTTGATTCATTTCTCTATTCTCTCTCTCTCTCTCTCTCTCTTTCTCATTCATATATACTGATCCTGCCTTTTCCTGTAGCCTTTTAATGTGCTGCAGCGTTCATTGCTTTGATTTTGTCTCCTTTGATTTCCTGTCAGGGCTGACCCCTAAGGATGCTTCAGGCCAGAGTGAAGTTAATTGTAACCGGAGATGACTTTGGCTACTGCCCAAAGAGGAACCAAGGAATCGTGGAGTGTTTCCTGGCTGGAGCAGTTTCCAATGTTTCCCTTCTGGTCAATGGCAGCGCTGCACCAGATGCAGCACAACTGGCGAGAAGGTAAGCTACTTACTTTGGTCCCCTTCACGAGCAGCCTCTGCAGGCCGTACGAGCAGAGCCCAGACTGTGACGTTCAGTGAATTCATAACATTTATAGCCAAATGGAAAAACTCCACTTTCCCAGACTTGGGCAGGAAAACTAGAGCTAGAGCATAGAGAGACAAGGTGGGTGAGGTAATATAAATTGTTAGTCCAACTTCTGTTGGTGAAGAGAAGTTTTCAAGCTTACACAGAGCTGTTCTTCAGGTCTGGGAAGGTACTCAGAGTGTCACACCTTCTATTTAGTTGTAACATCTTGTTACATAAGAAGTTAACACGTTGCAAGAGTCCATTCAAGGTCAAGTGGGCAGTAATTTGACTGCAGTTGTAGGACAAGGGAGGGTTAGTGGATTACAGATTGTTGTAATGAGCCATACATTCAGTGTCTATCCAGTCCATGATTTTTAGTGTCTAGCACAGTTATGAATTTAAGCTCTCAGGCTCATCTTTTGAAGGTGTTATGCACATTCACCAACAGAAGTTGATCTAATAAGAGATATTACCAACCTGACCCACCTTGTCTCTAATATACTGGGACTGACTCAGCTGCAACACTGCTTTATTAACATAGTCAAACAAAGTATACTCATCTGCAAACGTTACTCTAAGGGTACGTCCACACTGCAGTTCAACACCTGCGGCTGCCCCGGGTCAGCTGACTCAGGCTCATGCTAAGGGACTGTTGCATTGCAGTGTAGATGTTTGGGCTCAGGCTGGAGCTTGAACTCCATGACCTCCCTCTCCTGGGATCCCAGAGCCTGGGCTTCAGCCAGAACTTGAACAGCTGCACTGCAATTAAACAGCCCCGTAGCCCGAGCCCCACAAGCCTGAGTTGTTTTTAATTGCAGTGTAGATGTATCCTAAATGGTTCTGATTTCTCTTAGCCACTACTTTGCACATTTTTCCCCCCTCACATGTATGGGGGGTGGAATGGAGATTATACTGATAGTTATTTCTTTCATTGGCACAGTCTGGGTTTGTTGGTCTCTTGCTTTCCAGAGCACTTCAAGGGACACCACCACGCTTTAAAAAGCAAATGTCCTTACTGAACTGCTTACACCCTAGATTATTAGAACTGAATGAATTTTAAACATCTCACTTATTTTTACTATTTATGCTGTTTGTTTACTTTTTGCATTTCACTCAGCTTGGCCACTGAAAATAAACTAGCGGGTTTCACTCTCTCTGGTTCTCAGACACTAGTACAATTTTGCAATGTTTGGGTTGCAAACCTGTGCAATTCCAACCAAAAAACCATAGTTTTTAATAGTCATGAAAGCATTTTACTCATATTAGGTTTTGTAAAACCATTAATAAAAAACACACACACAAAAAGAAGTTTGGGGTGTCAGGTACCTAACTTATTTTATATATTCCTGATTACTGCAGGGGCTCTTTAAGAGATGCTGTCACACTTGGCTCTGTATCACATCACACGGTATGTTCAGGGCTCCTGGACTAACCCAGCAAATCCTTTAATATGAAATATTACTTGTAACTCATTTAGAAGGTAAAAGCCAGCTTATACCGCAGCTCCAGACTGGGTTAGCACTTGGAAAGAGAAGTACTTCCTGAAACAGTGAGCAACTCGGTGAGCTGGACCTTGAAAGCACTGTGTAGACTAAAAAGCGGGCTCTGCTGGGACTCTGAAACCTTGTGTCCCATTTCCCAACTCCAGTTGTTCACGGGTGACAACTTTATATTGGGAACTTCATGCTAGTTCTCAGTGCACATCCAAAGCCGCCTTTGGAAGAGGTTTGGATATGCTTGGAGTGTGGCATGTGTGTTTTGCATGGTGTGTATAACTGTAGTCATATTTTAAAGACAAGAATGTCTTCAGTGAATTTGGCCATCAGAGAAGGGGTCCAATTGGCAGCCCTACAGACTGATCTTCTAGCAACAGATCATAGGTGGCACCAGGGCAGGTTTCCCACTATCATACATCAACCCTGAGCTAGGGACTTTCTCTAAGGGAAAGGCCTCCAGGCCCCTTCAGTCCATCGCCTCTCTGCCTACAAGAGACCAATTATTAGTGGTAGGTTTGTCTGTTGTTAGAAATTATATGCTACTGCTGACAGGAGAGCAGATCAGGCAGAAGGAAGTGTCAGGGGGAAATGTAACCTAGAGGCCTGCTTATTAGTAAATCAAAAAAATCATGTAAAACAGTGAGGTTAAGTGAACACTTTCCCAAGATACAGCTATATCATGAAAAGCTTTAAACCCTGGCACTCTGGTAATAGTCTACTATATATAACTGTACTTTCCAGCCCTACTCTCCGGCAGGTTTTTAAATATAGACTCCACCTGGCCTAGTTTCTGATTACTTATACTTCTGTATTCAGAAAGTAGACCATGTGAGTGCAGTTTTAAAAGGCATGACTAAATCCAGGTCACAGCATTTATACTGTCAGCTGACTAAGTGTTCTAGAGCAGGGTTGGAGGGCCATTTGCCAGTACAAACTACAGCCCTCCTTTCCCCTCCCTTATTTTATTAGCACAAACAGGGATTGTTTTGGATTCTAAACGTGTGAAATTGATTTAAATCACTTCTGGGAAAACAAGCTGGGTGGCCTGGGAAACATTTTAATACGGAATAACTGTAGCCCAGGTCTTGCAAACACTTACACATATGAGTAACTTTAAGCAGCTTTGGTAGTCCCATCTAATGCAATAAGAAAAGGAGGATTTGTGGCACCTTAGAGACTAACAAATTTATTTGAGCATAACCTTTCATGAGCTACAGCTCACTTCATCGGATGCCTGTAGCTCACAAAAGCTTATGCTCAAATAAATTTGTTAGTCTCTAAGGTGCCACAAGTCCTCCTTTTCTTTTTGCGAATACAGACTAACACGGCTGCTACTCTGAAACCTGTCATTATGCAAGGCACTGCATTTAGCCGTATGGAGTGGAAATCTATCAGGAATGCATAAGATAAAGTGAGCTGTAGCTCACAAAAGCTTATGCTCAAATAAATTTGTTAGTCTCTAAGGTGCCACAAGTACTCCTTTTCTTTTTGTGGATACAGACTAACACAGCTGCTACTCTGAAACCTATCTAATGCAATGTTATTCATATGCATAGATGTTTGTAGGATCTTATTGTTTATAAGGCTCCAAAGTGTTAACTCGCAGAGGAGAGCCAAATTCAGGTAGCGTTTTTGCTTGTTGCCACAATAAATGTAGCATCTGATTATGTAAATGAACCCTTTTATCTGTCTCTGCCGATTGAGATACTAGCAGCTCTAATATAAAGGCTCAAGCCAGCTTTCTGTCAGAAATCTGATTTTAAACAACCTTGAGGCTGTGACCTTCTTAAAGTCCTTAGTAAATCCTGCACCAAAATTTTGACATCCCACAATGCCAGGTGCAGGAAATCCCTATTGTCTGAGTGACTCTCTCGTGTTTGGAGATTTTGAAGTTTAAGCTTTACTATGAATTTTGTGGCTTTTCAATGCTCTGGCTTTTGGGGAGAAAACTACAACATTCTTTCCTGGGTTCCATCCCAGCCCATGAAGTAACTGGCAAATATTTGCAACCTGAATTCCATAGTGAGGTTTTCAGCCTGAGAATGGGCAACAATATTGGTGAGGCACTTATCCATTTTGAAATTAGCTTTGGATTTAGAGGAGCCTTAAAGTAACTGGCCTCAAATTTATCAGATGCAGGCAAAGCTTAACTATGAATACAAATAAATGAGGGCTCTTCTCTCTCTCAGATATCTCCTTTCAGAATGACGCCACTTCTTAAGCATCCCATCCTGCACTGAAATGGTAGGAGTAAAAACCCTTCTGATGGGAATTAGTTTCTTTTTGTGCCACACTATGGATTTGTCTAAATGAATACTTAGGTCATGGCTAGCTGAGGTGTGAATGTATCCTGCTGCAGACTGTGTGTCCGCAGCCATGCAATAAGAGCTCCGTAGTGCACTTTGATCTATTGTGGTTTGACACAGGAGTAGATCAAAGTACACTAGGGAACTATTAGTGAGCGTCAGCAGGGTTCACATGAAACTTCACGCACAGCAGATTCACACCCCAGCTTGCTGCAAACTAAGTATTTGTTCAGACAAGCCCGGTGATGGTGAAGTGTGTGTCATCCTAGACTTCACTTCACCACCACTTTGCTAGGCCTCCTTTGGAACACCATAGGTTGCCTTATGCTGTGGTTGGGCCCCTCAGCAGAAATTAGCTACTATAAAGCAAAACAAGAGACTGTAGAGTGTGGCAAACAGCAGCAAAAAAATAAAAATACCAACTCCCCCGCCAGCTTTCAACATCCGGATGTAGATCTTTGCCTTCCCACAGTGTCCCCTGTCTGGCTGTTCTCCAGCCACTCATATAGTCCCTGAGCCCCCATGCAAGGAATACCAGCATTCAGCCTTATTTGCTGCGGAGCTGTACTGCATGGCCTCCTGCCTCAGAAAACTTTGGGGGAAGTCTCTGTGCAGGTATTCAGCATCTGCAAAAGTCTGTAGTGAAGTGTTGCTCTTAGATGCGCATGGATCTGCACACATTCCTTAGTGTTGTAAGGATCAGTGAGCATGGGTGAAACCCCGCTGCAGAGAAGCGGGAGCTGTCAGTGGCGTCTCCGGGAAACTGCTATACCCTGCACTTTGACAAGAGGAGCTGCTTCAGCCATCGGTAGTTCTGAGTATGGAAGTATTTAGACAGTCTCTGTCCCAGGCCATCCACAATGGGGACAGATGACTTGTGTTTTCCCCCAAGCACCTGCAGCCTTTGTGAGCCAAACAGCCAGCACATAATTAGTCCCATGCACAAGGCAGGGCTGCCCTGGGTAATGTTAACTTGCAGCGCCTTTGCAGTCAGAATTGTGCAGTGTTGAGATGGACAACTTGGCAAATATCAGGTTTCCCATCCCTCACAGCATTGCTTTGCAGATCCTACCCTCACTTTCACTGAATCTCTGGCTGGGATTATCCATTCCAAGGCCACAAGGGACTGTTGTGATCATCTAGTCTGACCTCCTGTCTAACACAGGCCATGGAACTTCCCCAAAATAATTCCTATAGGATATCTTTTAGAAAAACATCCAATCTTGATTTAAAAATTGTCAGTGATGGAGAGTCCACCACAACCCTTGGTAAAGTGTTCCAATGATTAATTATTGTCTGTGTTAAATATGTACACCTTATTTCCAGTCTGAATTTCTCTAGCTTCAACTTTCAGCCATCAGATCATGTTCTGTCTTTCTCTGCTAGACTGAAGAGCCCATTATTAAATATTTATTCCCCATGTAGGTACTTATACACTGTAATCACATCACCTCTTCGCCTTCTCTTTGTTAAACTAAATCAATGGAGCTCCTTGAGTCTGTCACTATAAGGCATTTTTTCTAATCCCTTAATCAGTCTCGTGGCTTTACTCTGAACCCTCTTCAATTTTTCAACATTGTTCTTGAACTGGGGACACCAGAACTGGACACAGTATTCCAACAGCGGTCACCCAGTGCCAAATACAGAGGTAAAATAACCTCCCTAGTCCTATGTGAGATTCCCCTGTTTGTGCATCCAAGGACTGCATTAGCCGTTTTGGCCACAATGTTGCCTTGGGAACCGATGGTCAGTTGATTATCTACGCCATCCCCCAAATCTTTTTCAGATTCACTGCTTGAGTCCCTCATCATGTATATAAGGCCTACATTCTTTGTTCCAAGATGTATACATTTACATTTAGATGTAATTAAACACAGACTGTTAGCTTGTGCACATTTTAGTAACTGATCCAGATCACTCTCTATCCGTGACCTGGCCTCTTCATTATTTACCACGTTCCCAATTTTTGTGTCATCTGCAAACTTTATCAGTGATGATTTGATGTTTTCTTCCAAATCATTAATAAAAATGTTAACTAGTGTAGGTACAAGAACCATGATCCTTGCAGGACCCCACTAGAAATACACCTGTTTAATGATGATGATTTCCTATTTACAATTACATTTTGAGACCCACTAATTAGCCAGCTTTTAATGCATTTAATGTGTGCCATGTTAAATGTATATCTTTCTAGTTTTTTAATCAGAATGTCATATGGTATCAAAGTCAAATACCTTATATTAGTCTGTAAGTCTGTTACATCAACACTATTACCTTTCTCAACAAAACTTGTAGTCTTACAAAAAAGAAAAAGATCATGTTAGTTAGACGGGATCTGTTTTCTATAAACCCATGTTGATCAGCATTAATTATATTACCCTCCTTTATTTATTAATTGAGTCCCATGTCAGCTGCTCCATAATTTTGCCTGGGATTGAGGTCAGACTGACAGGCCTACAATTATTCTGGTCATCCCATTTACCCTTTTAAAGTACTGCACAACATTAGCTTTCCTCCAGTTTTCTGGAACTTCTCTGGTGTTCCAAGACTTATTGAATATCAGCCCGGACAGTCCAGTGAGCTCCTGAGCGAGCTCTTTAAAACTCTTGGATGCAAGTTTATTTCAACTCGTTGATTTAAAAATGTCTAACTTTAGTAGCTGCTGTTTAACATCCTTTGACATACTAGTAGAATGGAAATAATGTTATCATATGATATGACTACGTCATCTGTTTTTCCCCTAAATACAGAACAAATATTTATTGAACACTTCTGCATTTTCAGCATTATTAATGATAATTCTATCATTTCTATCTAGTAATGGACCAATACCATTGTTAGGATTCTTTTTGTTCCTCATATGCTTAAAAAAAACCTGCTTATTGTCCTTAACTCTGCTGGCCATACATCTCTCCTTGTGTCCCTTTGCTTCCCTTATCAGTTTTCTAAAATTCCTAGTTTCTGATTTATATTAATTACTGTCAACTTCCCCTTTCTTCCAGTTGTTGCATTTTTATAGCTGCTTTCACATCTCCTCTAAACCAGGTTGTTTTTTTTAATCAGTATAGCCTTCTTCCTCAATTGTGGGATTGTGGCTTTGGGGCATCTAGTAAAGTGTTCTTAAACAATTCCCAATTTTCATTTGTATTTTTCTGATTAAAGTCTTGGTTTGCACATGGGAAATTCCTTTGCATATGTGGGGTTTTATACCACTGTTGGGGTTGTGTTCAGGTTTTGTCTCACAACACTTAGCTTGTCAGTTTTCAGTGCTGCTTGGCTTACTTTGTACTGCTCTTCTTTGTTCCATAGCTCACAAGACACTAGTCTGCAGCCATGTTTGCAGGTTTTAAAAAGCTGAATAAATACAACCTCAAAGAAATAAGATGCTGGTCTAGTAGTCTGAAAAGAAATATATAACCTGAATGCCCCTGGGAGTCAACACATACAAAGTTTGAAACATCTTTTCCCCTTGTTAGGCCCCTCATTATATCCTGCTCTGAATCTTGGCTCCCAGTCTAATGTGGCACCTTCCATCATGCCCCAGCTGAAGACACCTTCACAGCCACAGTAGGTTATTGGGTGTTCTTGCAAAGTTATATTAAAAAAAGCACAAAGAAGCCTGGCTTAAGACAGCCACCCAATGGGCCAACAAAACTTGGTTGCCTGATGTACACAGGACTTTCACTGAAGGTCAACTTAGTTCACGCTGGAAAGCTTGGGGATGTTTTAAAGATACCTCTGAAGACAAGGCTTGCTTATTGGAAACGGCCCTGAGTGCAGGTTTCAGTGTATCAATCACCCAGTGAGACATAAAAATATCTAAGGAACTGAGGTACACTTAAGGGGAATTCCCTGCCCCCTCTGCTGATTCAGTAGGACCAGCTGTGTGTTGCAGCAGGTTTGTGGGTGATCAGAACAAGGCCAGGATGTTGCAAGACTTGAAAAAACAACTTTAATATCTTCTTTCCCTTAGCTCGTTGTGGGACACTCGTAAAAAGATTTATTGATCACCCTGAATTGCAACTGCACCAGTATCACCAGCATTTCGTAGGAATGGAGACTTAGACCTGCTACGGTTATTTTATTGCCCTTCATAGATAGATTCCAACATCTTATCTTTGCTGGAGATAGAAGGGCCTTTTAAATGCTTTCCACAGTATTTTCTTCATTCTTTTGTCAGTTCAGTGGTGACTGAACATCAGTGTCCCTTATCTCTTATGTGCTGCTTAAACCAAAACATTTGATGAAAAAAATGAAACATTGTGAAATGGAAGTTGATAGTCTTCCCTACTCTCATTTGTTTTTATAGCTCAGATGTAGAATGTTGGTTGCACAAACTCTACCGCATCTGGGTACATTTAGAAGAAAAATTCGAACCAAACCACATGTAATTGCCCTCCATTTTCACTTCCTTTCCCATCAGTGCTAATTGCAAAACGTGTGTGTAAACAGTGACTTCATTCTGATCCTCCTGCTTGACATTCACCTAATCTGGAAGTATTTCTGCTGCTCCCTCCACACTCTCATCTGACTGCTAAACTGCATCGCCCTCACTTCCTCAGTGAGTTGTGATGACCCAACCATTGAATGAAGGGGGGGCTGCACAGTATAAGGCCTTGTCTGCCTGCGAGTTATTGTACTCAGCCTCTGGAGCACCCTCTTGCATCAGGGTGCAATGCTGGAAGGGGCCCTTGTCTCCAGTGCCTCCTGGAAGCTGTCTGCCTCTCACCAGGTCTCTTGTGGCTCAGCCCTCTGGCCAAGTCATAAAGTTCAGTCCCCTTCTCGGGTAGCACAAGGTCCAACTGATAGTCCAAGCTAAATATCCAAATAATAATTCTTCTGCCCTCAGGCTCCATTGCAGTGTTTCTATGGGCCCTTCCTCAGGTCTCCCTCCCAGGAGCCTGACCTACTCCTGCGGAGTTCTTCCTTCGTTACTTCTGGTCTGAGCAGGGTTTTCCCTCACTGCCTGCCTGGCAGGTTCCCCTAGACATCTCCCTACTCTTGTCAGACCTAGCTCAGGACTTCCCACACAGGAGCCTAACCTACCCCCTGGGGCCCTTCTACCTATCTTTGTCCCTGGTTAAGCCCTAGCTCAGAGCTTCTACCCCCACAGGTGCTGGACCCTGCTCTGCAATCCACCCTCTCCCCACTGAACTCCTAGCTCTGTGTAAGTAGCAGTTCATGATTCCCTGCAGCTGGGATCACTAATGATCATTAAATGGCCACATCACTATCAGCCAGGGGCTAGCTACCATGTGACAGAGAAGGCTGAGCCTGGCTTGCCTTGAGGGCCCGCCAGTGACCTTCCCCTAGATAGGGTTTATTGGGATAGCTATTCCAGCAAACCCTCCTACTGTAAGCGCAGCTTATACCAGCAAAAGTGTACTTTTACTGCTGTAGTTTATTTCATTCAGGTAATTGGTATCTGATTACTCCAACAAAAGAGTGCTTTTACCAGCATAGCTTATACAAGCGCCCCACATAGAATCATAGAATATCAGGGTTGGAAGGGACCCCAGAAGGTCATCTAGTCCAACCCCCTGCTCAAAGCAGGACCAATTCCCAGTTAAATCATCCCAGCCAGGGCTTTGTCAAGCCTGACCTTAAAAACCTCTAAGGAAGGAGATTCTACCACCTCCCTAGGTAACGCATTCCAGTGTTTCACCACCCTCCTAGTGAAAAAGTTTTTCCTAATATCCAATCTAAACCTCCCCCTAACATGAAGTTACCTATACGGCAAAAGGACTTCTTTTGCATCTGCTTGAGGGCTTTTGCCAATATAAAAGTGTCCTAATAAAACTATACCCCTAACCAACATTACTATACCAACAAAAGTTTTTAATGTAGATCAGACCTAAGAAGCCTTGTCTCTGTATATAAGGCCTTGGAATCAGAAATAATGGGAAGAAAAACAAGAACAAGATGCATGACAATTAGATGTGTTCTTTGACCAGCTCTTGAAGTTTGTCAGAGGGAGTGTTTGTCAGAGTGACTAACTCTTATGCAACAAACTTTTTTGTGTAAATGTGTTAGATGGGGTGGGATCTGAGTTACTACAGAAAATTCTTTCCTGGGTATCTGGCTGGTGAATCTTGCCCATATGCTCAGGGTTTAGCTGATGGCCATATTTGGGGTTGGGAAGGAATTTTCCTCCAGGGCAGATTGGAAGAGGCCCTGGAGGTTTTTCACCTTCCTCTGTAGCATGGGGCACGGGTCACTTGCTGGAGGATTCTCTGCTCCTTGAAGTCTTTAAACCACGATTTGAAGACTTCAATAGCTCAGACATAGGTGAGAGGTTTTTTGCAGGAGTGGGTTGGTGAGAGAGATTCTGTGGCCTGCGTTGTGCAGGAGGTCGGACTAGATGATCAAAATGGTCCCTTCTGACCTTAATATCTATGAATCTATTTGGCAAGCTGAAATCCGGAGGTGCTCTGCTGGCACAAGTTCTTGTAAGCATTGCATGGCATAGCATTGCTTTCCCTGGTGTCAGACACTGATATTTATGAACGTGACATCTGTATGCAGATATTTCTATCTTCATCATGTCACCACTTTTAATACAAGCTGACAAGCCCAGCCAGCTGGTAGTTTCCAAGGTAGGGATATAAACAGGATGCAAACAGAGATCCATTTACTTATAAAGGAAAAGAATAGAATTCACCCAGCAGCACTGCTATTCGATGACATACAGCTTAAAGCAAGAGCTCTGTGTAAGGGCCTAGGAAGATCCCTTCAAGATTCCCAGCTAGGAGTTCAAAACAACTGAAGATACTGGTCTCAAAGAATGAATCCCAAGTTTTGCACTGGGCCCAGCATATGGCTGGTCAGGACTGTTCAGGAAGCTGATGGATCTGTTAACAACAAGTTTAATGCAGTTATGCATGAAGCTCCCAGTAACCAGAGATACTCAACTATATTCTGAACTCAGCATTTACTGTGATTGCGGTAGGTCAATTGTTTCAGCAGGAACATTTGCTTAGAGTACTCACACTGAGAAACAACAGATCCTTGAAAAGGAAACTATTCCAATGATTCATTTACCTGGTTTATTCCCCTCCCTTGTTTGCATTTCCCACAAGAGTGCATTCTCCTCTCTCTACTCCTGATTTGGATTGTGGTTTTTGAGAACACAGCCAGTGGGCTGGCTTTGACAGTTACCCTTCACTCAGGAGAAGCTGGATGCTGTCCCATTATTGAGTGCTGACAATATGCTCAGTGTGGTACAGAACACAAAACAGATTAGAAATCTGCCCCAAGCAGATTACAATCAAACTACTAAATCCTCCTTGCCTGATTCCTGTGGATAGCCCCATTGGTTATTTGTCATGGTGTGTGTCTGAGTTCACAGAAATTGTGTTTTTTTGGCTTTGTTTATCACAATTTAGTTAAACCCTGATGCTGCACAGCTGTTGCCTCTCTCTCTATTACTCAGAGATTATCAAGACAATCTTGTAAACATACAGTTGCAGGTCTCAGTCAACTGATCATAGAATTGTGATTGTTGCTTAACACCTTGGGTAAAATCGATTTAGAGACCAAGCCCTGGTCTACACGGGGGGTGGGTGGGTTAGGGTTAGTTGGACAAGTTATTGTCTCTGTGTGTCAATCAGTGCAGTGAGGATAACAATCCCTCCCCTCCTTTGTAAAGAGCCATGCAAGAGTACAGTATTGCTACTTTGTAGGTGTGAGACGTTATCTGCCTCAGGCTGGAAGCTTTCTTCTAAGGAAGGGTCAGGGTTCATAGAATCCTAGAGTATCAGGGTTGGAAGGGACCTCAGGAGGTCATCTAGTCCAACCCCCTGCTCAAAGCAGGACCAATCCCCAGTTTTTGCCCCGATCCCTGAATGGCCCCCTCAAGGATTGAACTCACAACCCTGGGTTTAGCAGGCCAATGCTCAAACCGATTGTCCCTCCCTGTTCCTAATGGACGTGAGTCTTGGGGATCCTCCCCACATATCTTAGCTTTCACCATCCTTTTCCGTTTGTATAGCTCATCAGTGGCTGGAGAGGTTCCTGTTCAGTGCTGAGAAGCACTGCAGCCTGTAGAAGTAATGCCCATTGGAGGCCGCTCCTATAGACTTCAGTGCCCACTGGGTCAGTGTTCCCTCCCTGGTGTTGTTCCCTCCATACACCTGTACCCCACTGACCTGGATGAAGCGTGCCTGGGGTCAGGAACAGAACCCTGTCTCCCTTGCGGCAGTGCAGATCACTGCCAAAATGCTACTTTTGCTTGTGTTTTGCGTCCAGTTTAATAAATGTGGGAGAGTATCTGTCCCCAGCGTTGGAATTGTTAGGAACACCATCCACTGCAGAGCATCTGTTGCTGAATACATGCAGGGACTCAGCATTAAATGGCTTATGGTATCCCAAAGAAAACACACACAGGTAGGACAGGAAGAGGACATGTTATCCATACCCCTCAGAGGACTATAGAGTTAGAGATCTACAAGAGCAGAGGGTCAATCCCTTTGCCAGAGCAGAATTTAGCTCCTCAATAGAGGACTTACCAGATGTTCAACTGATCTTAGCCAAAGTTTTGGAACATGCTCTGAAGTTACCTCAAAGCCTCCTTTTACCATGAAAACAAGCCCAGCTCTCTTAACCTTGTGACTTCAGCATATCTGCTGAGGGGAAGGGAAGCCAAGAAGCAACAGAGTTGGGAGCAGGATGTGCTCATGGATTCCCCACGATCCAGGGGACTGTCCTTTGTATTCCCTATGGATCCTGTGGCCTCTAGAGCAGTGGTTCTCAAAGCTGGTCCACCTCTTGTTTAGGGAAAGCCCCTGGCACGCCAGACCGGTTTGTTTACCTGCCGCGTCCGCAGGTTCAGCCCATCGTGGCTCCCACTGGCCGCGGTTCGCTGCTCCAGGCCAATGGGGGCTGCGGGAAGGGCGGCCAGCATGTCCCTTGGCCCGCACCACTTCCCACAGCCCCTATTGGCCTGGAGCAGTGAACCATGGCCAGTGGGAGCCGCTATCGGCCGAACCTGTGGATGCGGCAGGTAAACAAACCGGTCTGATGCACCAGGGGCTTTCCCTGAATAAGCGGCAGACCAGCTTTGAGGACCACTGCTCTAGAGCCTTTCTTCAGGCTTTCCCTCCCCGACAACTAGAAAACTCCCACATGGCAAACCATACAGAATATCCACTGTAAGTATTCCAGCCCCATCGAGTGCCCTGTCACGGGGAAAGATCAAACCCCATACGCATCGCTACACCAGGGAATGGTAACGAAGTTCCCAGGTAGGTTCAGCTGCATTGGTATTAACTGAATTGGGGCCCTTGTGGAGAAGGTTCTCTGGCTCCAGCAGCTGTTTTTAGCACCATGTCAGGTAAATGTGCTCAGAGCATGTGGCTGGAAACAGCTGCTGGAGCCGGAGCCCTGTCCACACTAGGGCACCCAATGTAGCTGACACCAGTACTGCTGCCCCAAGTAGTTTAAAAGTGGGGCTTATGGAAGGCAGGACACACTGGGGAACCCAGGAGTGGGGCTGGCTGGCATGTGGAGTTTTGAAATAATAAGTTAACTTTTGCCAGCTTTGTTCTGGAATCCATCATGCCCGAGAGTTCCTACTGCCCTTTGCAGCACCTACGTGTAAAGGTCACATGAAAGGTGGGATTTAAATGGTTGCAAACCCGACCGTTTTAAAGTATGAAGGTGCAGTGGCAAAGTCCCTCAAAGCGGCCACTCAGAGGCTGGTAGTGCTCGAACACGGCAGCCGTGTTGCAGCAGAGCTAGTGAGAAAGGCGCTATATTAGTCCTCCGCCCCTTCGTGGGTCTACAGGAGACCCAGGAATAGCTCTGGGAGGCGTTTCAAAGCAGAATTAGGCCAACACAGAAGCATTTCCAGAGGCAACAGAGAAACAAACAACATATCTGAGCACTTGTGGTTCCTATATTCATTGTAGGGGAAACCATAATAAACACTGAGCAAGAAAGTGTAATTGCTATGCAAAGCATTTCAGTAAATTACATTTTAAGAGATCTGCTGGCTTTTGTTAATTTTTAATCCAGTTATTAAGACAGACCCTTGCTGTTATTTAAGTGTAGGCTTTGCATTTATCCTCTGCCAACTCTCTGCTGTTACCATCCTTCTCTAATAGAGAGAAGTGCTAATTCGTACAACACCATCCATGTTGTTCAGTCAGCAATTGTTTTTGTACATAAACAGAAGACCTGGGCACTGTCTGTGATCATAAATTCAGCCTGTTGAACTGAGTTGCCCTTAAACGCTGGGGTTTCTTACCATACATTCGTAGCTTGCACTGTTACCATAATATCTACTGTATAGGTCTTATGTGCTGTCTATAACTGGATTTTATCAAAGGGCATCTTAAAAATAAGCTGTCAGGCAAACCTGGAATATCCCGTAAACAACATATTTTTAATGTAATAAACTCCATCTCTAGATGCATTGTCTATGAAAATACCAATGAACTGCTGTCAGAAGCAGGGTGATGAGGGCCAAATTCACTACAATGGAGTTACAGCAGGGCAGAGTTTGGCCCATGATGTTTCATTGCTTCTGTTCCTGCCATTGTGTCGCACAGAATCAAAGACATTTGAGGTGGAAGGGACCTATTAGATTGTCTCCCAGCAGACAACACAGGAGTGATCCCTGGAGAGGATCTACTCTTGTTCAGCATCTTGCTCTGCCTCGCTTTCCAGAGGAGAAGCAACTCTAAATTTCATGATGAAAAGAGACTCTGAAACCCCTCCACATAAATCCAGCTCCTTAACTAGGATTTTGCCCACTGGCTACAGGAAGGTGAAACTTAACCAGCCTTTTGTTCATATTCTAGGCATAACATTCCAATAGGTCTGCACGCCAACCTGTCCGAGGGCTCTCCTGTCAGCAAGGCACTCAAGAAGAACTCCTCCCTGCTGAACAAAGACGGATTCTTCCACGGAAAGATGGGATTCAGGACAGTTCTAGCAAAAGGTCTCCTGAAAATGTCAGAGGTGGGAGAAAAAGCAGCTGACGCTACCCAAACACTTTCTATTGACATAACTTTCCCTAGAATCATTTTGCTTTATTACTCATCCATAGATCATGTGGAAAGCTTCTCGAGGTCAGAGCTCAGGGTGAGCTCCAGAATTAACATGGCCTGTGTTGGAGACTATTGTCTTGTAGTTGGAGCAGGAGCCTGGCAGGCAGGCGCTCTGGGTTCTACTCCTAGATCTGCCTTGTGACTATAGGCAAGTCACAGTGCTTTTCTGTGCCTCGGTTTCCCCACATGCGGCTATGTTATAACCGCTTACCTAAGTGGATGGGGTTTTACAGGAATTATTGTTTATAAGGTGTCCTGAAATCATTGCATGGGAAATGCAATAGAAGCACTTATTAGGATTAATTTGCCTGAAGAAAAACCGTTTGCTTCTGATAGTTATCAACTTGAAGATTCAGAGTATGTTAAACCCATTGGGTTGGTGCAAGAGGTTTTCATCTGTGTTCCAACAGGATTTTGGTAGCAAGTCAGAGAAGTTTTGTGGCTTCAATCTTGTCCCCAGTGACTCTTCTAGAACACAAAGCCACCACACAATTTAACATCTCTGGGTGGATCTTCAGGAGAGGCCCAGGAGCATAGTAACTTGTGCTAAGGTGTATAGGTGGGTCAGGGTAGGAATCACCCACACAAGGGCTGGCGAAAGCCAAGAGCCTTCACTTCCCTGTTGTTTGTGAAGAGCTGCGCATTCAGCCACGGATAACCACATTCAAGGAGAGGCTTCCCTGCGAACCTGGCAGTGGTGCCTGAAGGCCCTGGCCAGGACAGCCCCGTTGCACAGACTGAAAAGTCGGCAGTGCCTGCTTCAAAGAGCATACAGGGATGTTGGGCTCAGATTGTCAGAGCTGAATGCCTATTTCCCATTCACTTTAATGGGAACTGGAAATCCAGCTCCCTTAGGTGGCTTTGACAATCTCACTCTCCATGTATAGCCCCGTGCACACAGACCATGCTCTAGGGGCCTGATCCTAGAAAGCTAATGGGAACCCAGGGCCTTTGGCAATTACAGAGTAGAGTCCAGGGTTGGCTTTGCTGACAGTTGAGGGTGCTCAGCACCTCCGAGGAGCAGGCCCTACAAGAGTAATAATGGACGGTGTCGTGGATGGGGCGGGGTGTACTCCAGTGAATACCTTGTACCAGACATCTCCTATTCTCTGCACTAGTGACAACTCTCCCTCTCCCCCCCCCCTCCCACTGCCTGCTGTCTTCATTATTTAGGTGAAACAGGAGCTAACGGCACAAGTTGACCTCTTTCGTGAATTGACAGGTCATGTCCCTCATCACATGGACGGACACCAGCATGTTCATGTTCTCCCAGGTAGGGCGGTGGTGATATTCCTCCCAGCCCCCCAGAATTAAGGATAATTCTGCTTTGAGGGAACACCCCCCACGCCACCCCCACTCTCGATTTGCTGAATGATCCTTCACACAAAGGTATTTGGTCAGGAACTATAGCATGAAATGTCACCAGCCAGCACGAGAGGAAATTATCCTTCCTGTGCCTGAATCAGCTGCCATTTAACTTCCCTTTCACTGCCTCTAACATTGAGGATCTTCACGGTCCTAGAATGGCAGCTTCCCTTCCAGGGCTGACAGTTCAGAGCAGGGTTTTCCTCTACTAATTCCCTGCCCCTGTCACAGTTGGAGTCAAGCGGGGGACGGGCAGCTGACTGGCCATTCTGAAAGTCAGAGTGTTAAAATGCTGTTGGGGGAGGTTTTTGTTCTTAAAATTGTTTTAATTTTGTCAATAACTGGGTGTTTCTTTCCCCCGCATTTTATTAGCGTCAGACATTTGAGATGATTGTGCTTAAAGGCATCATGACATGAGAAGAAGAGACCCTTTAATCCTTTGGGGGGAGGGATGGGGCAGGATGTACAGAAATACAAATGGCAGTTAGGTGACTGACTACATTTTGTGCCTTTGAACATGTTCCCTTCTCCCCCCGGATATCTGTGCTGGGCTCTCCTTAAATGGCAAGGCTCTCTGGCCTCTGCTATGCAGGAGATCTGACTAGCTGATCATGAGGGTCCCTTCTGGCCTTAAATGCTCTGAATCTATGAATCATTCTGACTCCCTGCCCAAACCAGCAGTTGTTTTGCTGCCATTCACTGCAGCTTTCTGATCTCCGCAGCACATTTCTTATAATTAAGTAGCAGGAATTGCACACAATACATTTAGGGCTCCTACGTTTCTCCCTCTCTGCTGGGCACAGAGGGGAGCAAGCGGGTGGAGAAGGATCGGGGAGAGATTTGTGGGTGGGAGGAAGGAAGCTGTGCTATACCATCCTATGCCCCTTCCTGTCACATACATGCAGTGCAGAGGTCTGTGTTCAAAGAGGCAGGTGGTCAGTCCAGTCAGAGAGGAGTCGGGAAGACATTTTATGCTGCATGTTTCCCAGACACGTCTGGATAATAGATGCTGAAAACACCCAGGGAAATTCAAGCTTCTGAGCGGAGGGTGGAGATTTCCCTGGCTTCCCTTCCAACAGAACAACTCAAATGCTGCCTGTTAATACTTAATTATAATAACAAAGAGCAATAAAGATAAGATTTAATTATAATAGGAAGAACTGATCAAATTACGCTTCCAAGCGGCCCAGGCCTGGTGAGAGAAGTGGTTGTACTGATCACACTAGATTTTGTGCAGCAGTAGGAGGTGCCAAAGCTCCTGAAGTGCTAACACCCGAGCTTCGCATGCAAACACCCAGAAGTATATCATGCACTTTGGGAGGTTTCAGCCAAGCTGTTTATCCACCATAGCTGTGGTGCTGGCTTCAGGGAGCAGTAAATGGAGTATAGCTGCTGACAAGACTGGAGAGGTTTCCGCTTCTGACAGTCTCCCAGGACAACAGTAATTGATCAGCTGAGCCTCACTTTAAGGTGTACATTGGGAGATCTGGCAGTGGGCCACAGAGCTGCTATTTCTAGGATGAGGAATTTGAAGCCCCAGCTTCAGAGCAGTTCAGGCCCCACTCTTCCAGCAAGTCTCAGAATCACAGGGCCTGACTGGAGTCACCTTTCACCCGTCAGCAGAGATTCAGATAGAGACAGAGCCTCAGATAGAGACAGAGCCTCATTCTAGGTCAATCAGCTCATTGCAGCAAAAGAAAACTTCACTGGAAGCTGGTGATTTTAGAGCAACTCGGTGAAATTGACGCATAAAGGTGCACTCAGAGCCAGCTTCTATTACCAGGGTCAGGATGTATGTGAGTCACAGTAGCTCAGGATGTATCCATCCTGAAGAGCCTCCACTGCAAAATCCCATGTTAGCAGATCATATTAAAGCTGATGATGTCTTCAAGTACAAACAGCCCCTAATGCCAATAATGCTTTGTATTTGTGGAGCACTTTCGATCCAGAGATCTCAGTGCGCTTTATGAAGGTGGGGGAGTATCTTTGTTTCCATTTTACAAATGGGATCAGTGGGGCACAGCCAGTGCACTGGAACCCTTTTAATAGTGGGGATGCTGAAAGCCAGTCCCTTTACCCCTGTCCGGGCCTCCCTCTGCCCTGCAGCTAGGACCGGGAGCAGTGCCATGTCTCTGGGAGTGGGAGACCCAGACAGGGGTAAAAGTCTGGGAGTGGGCATGGGGCCAGGAGCAGAGCCCTTGGCACAGGGCCTACAGCTGGCATCCCGTGTGCAGGGCCAGTAGCAGAGCTCCGGCTGTGGAGTAATTTTACCAGGTGCTGATGGGATTCTTTGGACCCTGTGCTTTGTGGGTGGGAGGGAGGTAAAGGGAGAAGGTCTTGGGACGCCCCACAGGTGAAGACCCTTTAAGGGGGAGAAAGGCTATGTGGAATTATATTTTTCAATTGAAAGGAAAAGGGGAGCCGATTTCCTAGTTACCTAATTTCTACCTGTAAATTCTCTCTGGCTTTTCTTGTAGAGGTTAGACGTGTGTTTGCCCAGGTGTTAGAAGAGTATGGGATCAAGTATACACGTGTGCCAATAGAACCAGGCCTTCACAGCTGTGCGTGGATAGAGCCACCTCTAATGGACTTTTATCTGGGAGTGGAAAAAGATTCCCTTGACACAGTAGATGTGTTTACAAGACATGGAATAAGGTAAGACAGACACACCCATCACATATATACATTAAAGAACTCAGATTTTACCTGGTCTTGATGTTCTTCATCTTCCCACGCAGAACATTACAGAAAGAGAGAGCAGGCATTCTCCTACCTCAAAGGGACAGTTTCTGTCATGGTTTGTGTGTCCTTTGGACTCAAGGGCACAGAGATAAACACTAGGTTAACTTATAGGAAATACCATCTTGAATCAGGTAATTGGCCTGCAGCTGCTGCTGATTTATAGCCTCCCACAGCACCAAGTGGTGGTAGACATGCGGCACTGCAGTCTCCTACTGAGACATGAGGGAAAGTGTTCTGATGAAGTGAGCTGTAGCTCACGAAAGCTCATGCTCAAATAAATTGGTTAGTCTCTAAGGTGCCACAAGTCCTCCTTTTCTTTTTGCGAATACAGACTAACACGGCTGTTCCTCTGAAACCTGTCATGAGGGAAAGTGTAAATACCAACTTCTGTTTGCAGTGCTATAGCCATGTCAGTCCTAGGATAGGAGAGAGACAAGGTGGGTGAGGTCATATCTTTCATTGGACTAGCCCCCTGTTGATGAGAGAAACACGCTTTCAGCTTCAGGACCTGAAGAAGAGCTCTGTGTGACCTCTCTCTCACCAACAGAGGTTGATCCAATAAAAGATATGACCTCACCCCCCTTGTCTCTCTGACTTCTGTTTGTTCATGTCTGTTTTACTTCCACTTCTCCATCTAGGCTCCTGTTGGCCAAAGGGACAAACTGTGATACAACAAACACATGCAAAAAAAACTATAGCAGAGAGGTGGAGGGAGACAAAATGGCTGAAGCCAAAGGGAAGCAGAGCGAGACCCATGAAACTGATCTCTAGCATCTGTGCAGGCCGTTCAAACCAGACTTCTTAAAGTGCTCCAGCCATGACTTTGTATAATTGGTATGACCCTATGTTTATTGTGTAGTAATGGTGGTTTTGTCAAATTTCATCAGTTTACAATTAAAAAGACTGAGTTGCTGTCAGTCCTGCAAACTCAGCCTGAAATCTGAAAGTCACATTGGGGTCTTGCCTGCTTATGCACCATTCGCAGTAATACAGATTAAAGCAGCCACTCACACGACATTCTGGTGCTTCCGGGAGCAGCATGGGCCCACCCCTGCTGGCATGACCTCATGTGTCCAGTGCGTGAGGTCACACCACACAGAGGAGGCTCCATCTTTAAGAGCTTGCTGCCCTGGCCCCATCAGCATAATCTTGTACAAATGGTGCATTCAAGGTCATGCCACACAGGGGTGCTATTTTTAAGAGCTGGAGGGGGCGGAGCAGAATCCCTCAGCCAATACCGAACAAAACCACATCCAGTTTTGTCCCAGTACCAGACAGGGGACAAACCTTTGAAAAAGAGGACTGTCCAGTTTAACACCAGACAAGTGGCCTTCCTAGGCCAAGTTCTGTCCTCAGTTATACCTGGGAACTTCATTGTGTTCTAATTCTGCACTCCCTTACACACATCGAACCCATTGGGGATTGCACAAGTGAAACAAGAGTTTGGCCCTGCAGCTGGAACATAGTCAACAATTCTGTTGCGAATGCATAAGAATGCATTGCCTCTGGCTCCCTGCCTCTTGGGTTTGTTGGCTCTTCAGTACTAACTGTAGTAAAACCCTGTAATTTTGTCCCTAAAGTAAGCAAGCATGTCTCTGCTATGCACAGGGGGGCAGATCTGTTAGCAAGGTTTCCCATTTTAGAGTCAAATTTAAGCTATTAGAGGTAACTATAACCTGAAACTGTGATTTACTCATTTTAAAAAAATGAAACTTTCAATAAAAACACACTATTTTCATGTCTAGTAGTAAACAATATCCTGCACGGTCACCACCCTTCCTCCCCACATTCTAAGGTGGGTCTACAGCCACAGGGCCCCAGCAAGAGCCGTACCATGACATATTTAAACATTCTCCAACTAAAACAGTGGGACTAGGGTTGACTTCATCGGGGCTGTCTGTGGGAGCAGGGTCCTCCCACACCGAACAGCCTGCAGGAATGGAGCCTTTGTTCAAAAACTGATGTGTAAAATGCCGGTGCTCTGTGTTGGCGTATGCTAATAATGAAAGGAGGAGTTATCCTGTTCAGTGGTAGTTGTATTTGATTTTATTTTGTGTTAAATATTTACACTAACAAAAGATCATGTGAAAGTAACTTTTTTTTTGAGAGTCTAAGGCTACAGCTAAGTTTCATGCCTTTTGTTCATATTAATTTTTGTATCCTCCCCCCAACAGGTGGGCTGACATTTATATCGGTTTGAGCACCATGGGCAAAAGCATGTCTGTCAGCAACATTCAGAGCGCCATTGATACTGCCGTGGCGGCTTCTGCCACCAAGGAAAACTCTCTGATGACTCAATTTTCACCTCAACATCAGCAAAGCAGAACAGTCACAATTGAACTGATGGTACATCCAGGGTACCCCACTATTCCACCTGTTGGCGGCTGTGGAGAAGGACCGGATGATTTTTCACAGTCATGGGAACGCTTGCATGAACTCCAAACATTAATGAATCCAGAGTTGCAAAGCTATTACAAAACAAGGAACATTCAACTTTGTGCATTTAAAGATCTTTAAGCAAGAGAAGCTAAATATAGCTTGTGGCGGGGGGTGGGTGGGGGATATGTCGCTGATCATATACCTCTCGTTAACGCAGAAGGGAACTGTGAATGGACTGGCAGCAGCCTATATTTACAGTAATTTGAAATACCTGGACTCTCCAAAGCACCTAGCGGCAATATCCCAGCCTGTATCTCTCTCATTGTCATCAGAGTTGTAAAACACCCCAGCTGATTGGAAAGCGATGGATTTCCTGTGTGTAACATATTCACGCTCCACCCCAAAATTTAACTTGAAAGCCAAGGCCCAACTGACAGACTAACAATTAGTCAGTTCCTGCAGATGCTGCAATAGCAGATCCACACACGGCTGACAATCACACATCAACTTTTGGAAGATTTTGTGTGTATGAGGTGGCAGCGATTAGTTGCAAAAAGATACATAGCCCAGACTTAGCTGGCCCGGGGAGGCTGATTTTTTGTCAGCCTAGTAGCTTTGAGCATTCCCCTTTTTAAAGTAGTTAAATAGTCAGAAATTACTGTATTTTTCTTTCATTTTTTTACTGTTGCAGCTTTACTCATGCCTACAGAAAAGGAATGGTCACTGCAGGCCTTTTATTTTTTTTTCACTAAAAGTAATCAACTCATGCTATTAGCCTTCTGCTGCCTTCAATCATACTCCACACAAGTAGCTGGATGCAGAGTTACTGTTCTATTTAAGTAGGCTCTAGGCATTACGCAGTCGAAAGAAAGTCATTTTAATGACAGCACTTCCAGACAGGCTTTTTAGATGACTTTACAAGAACAGCAACCATTGATAGTTCATGAAGAATGTTACCTGTAAAAATCCTACCATCGCCTGTCAATACAACATACTCTTCCCTTTCATGAGCTAGTTCCTGTGATGGCCACTTACTGTAAACATGAAGATAGTCTAAGGTCTAGAGGGAGTAATGACAATGAGAAGGGCAAAACAAAACTCTGATTATCATCAGTGCTTTCTAATTTCTCCAGTTCCTGGCACCATTTGCTACAGTCTACTACAGGTCAGTTTTCATTCATCTAGTACTTTCTGAAAAATCCTCCTTGAGGTATGTTTCAGAGTAACAGCCGTGTTAGTCTGTATTCACAAAAAGAAAAGGAGGACTTGTGGCACCTTAGAGTCTAACAAATTTATTTGAGCATGAGCTTTCATGAGCTACATGCATCCGACGAAGTGAGCAGTAGCTCACGAAAGCTTATGCTCAAATAAATTGGTTAGTCTCTGGTGCCACAAGTACTCCTTTTCTCCTTGAGGTATGAGATTTTTCTAAGCTTAGTGAATCCAAAGTGTAGTTTAATGTGTCAGTGTTGTTCCGCCATCTTGGATTTATAAAGAGATGGAAAAATGCACTTCATCCCAGCCTGACCAGAATTTTTCCCCTTTTAGACAACGCAAACCTCATTTTAGCACAATGTGTTTATTTTTATAAAGTCTTAACTGTTTGAAGCATAAACTGTAGAAAAATCAAAGTCTACAACTGCCCAGTCATACCAGGGCTGTGTGCTCAGAGGCCATAATTTTTTCCCATGATTAACAGGACCTAGTTGGCCTCGGGTTCCTAACCAACTAGGAACTTTCTTTGGGTAAGGGGAAAAAACCCAAACAAAACTAACATTAATGCACTATTAAGATTGCTATATCAAGCACCTTTCAGGGCAATTCCATAAATTTAGATTATACCACAATATTAATTCCCGATTTACAATCTGTATTGTAATATGTACATGGTGTACAATGTGGGTGAGGCAAAATTACAAAAGAAACCAATTTCTGGAAGTGCTTGATATGTCAAACAACTTTACATTAATACCAGTCTTTACATTTAGTGGTAAAGTTTCCAGGTTACTGATTGTGATAAAGTAGAATAAAAGAACAAGGACTGGAAGCGTTGCACTCAGCCATGAAAGAATGAGATTGTAAAAGTGCTGTTAGAAGTATGAGTGCCATCTAGTGTTTGATTATATGTTTTTCATGTGCAGTAATATGCCTGGAGGGACTGTGGATTATCTAATACTGGATCGCAGATTTTTACACATTACCTTGTTTTATTACATAATTTTTAACCTTTGATTTATTCTCATGAGTACTTACTATGAATTTTCTTTGATCACACAATCATCAGAACATCTTCTCTTTTCTACTGTTTGTGCTCATTTTCTGCTGCCTTCACCTGCACTGAACACTGTGAAATCAGCATGAGTGGCCTTAACCGATTCAGTTCTGTACTGTGAATATTAGATAATTTTGTAAATGTCCATCTTTTTAAATACATAGGACAAAAACAGGATTTTAACAGTCAAATGAATTGAAAGCACTTTCAGGTGGAAGTGTGAGTAAAGAACTCCTCATTTTAAGTACATGGACTTTTAGCTGAACTATTTTTATGTAAATAGGGAAATGATAAAGTGCTCTGAGAAAGTCTTGAGAGATATGAAGTTCACAAGAAGAATACTCAACAAACCAACGATAAGCTTTCCTTGTATACAGATATTTTCAAAATTCAGTCCCTCTAAAAATAAATCATGCCACAAAGCCTTTGAGAGCCTTTTTATTACAGATAGCAGAATGGAATTGCAGAAAGCCTACACCAATACTCTTGGGTGTATCGTTTCACCAGGATGCTGTAGTTTGGGGTTTTAAACTGGATGTTTAGAACTGAGCATGGCTTAGAGAACCAGATAGGACAAGAGCTTGAATTCCTGAGTTAACACAGGACTGGCTTAGTACTCTTCATTTGTCTACTCCCACTTCAACCATACAGTACACATACTTATTTGGTCTGTATCTTTTGCAAAGAGAGTCACCTATAAGTAAAAGCTACTACTTGTGTTTCACATCTTGTGGTTTGGGTACTGGACTATAAAGAAAGCAAGAAGAGAACTGAGATTAATATTTTTTTCCACCTAACCCCTACACATAAAATTAGATAATAGGCACGACCTTGCTCTAGGCTGATGTGAATTTGAACTGCAGTTCCTGGAATTATCCAACCTCTTCAGTTCCCTTTCAGTGGTATCTAATGGCACCAATTCACATGTATGCAGCATTTATCCTGAGAGGTTTACAATCAGAAGGTATATTCACTTTTATATAGAAACAAGAGTGACAAACAGGTGCTACAGTTTTTATAAATATGAAAGGATAATTTGGGCAATGGCAAATTTCCATGCTAACAGACGTGATCAAGAGGAGAGAAAAAACAGTGGGCCATTTAGGTATCTGTTGCAGAAGTTACACACACTTCAGTTTGACAGATAATTTGGCTTTTTTTTTTTTTATTATGAATCAGTGAGCGTGAATGAAACAAAATCAGTACGAACTTTCTGCAAATGAAGACACAAAGATGAGAAAATCTGGTAATAGACAGTGCTCTCACCAAGCCTGAAAACACTTAGGAAATGCAAGTTTCCTTAAATAAGGTGACCACGGTTTAACTTTATTTACCTGCCAAAGAATCTGTCTAAGAATACTTAAACATGAAAGTTCTTAAGGTCCCTCACTTTTAAAATGTTTTACTTTTCAACAAAGGTACTGGGCTGTCATTCTTTATGCTAAATTCTGAATCAAAGCTGGATCTAGATAAAAAGGGCTGGGCAGAAAAGACCGGAAACATACAAGACATTAAAACCTAAAGGGTCTCTACTGCTCCCTACACACACAAAAGTCCTGAAACATTGCAAAGACAGAGGCTGTACTAATGCTGATCGTAGGAGTACAAATAACCATCTGGGTGTGAAGAATTTACTAATACAGCTTCCTGCACATCAAAATGATATGCACTCCTAATTTCTGGAAATCAACCTGCTTGTTCAATAAGATATCAAAATTCTAATGATTGGGAAGAGAAGGCGGTTTGTGTGGCTATGACCTCACTTTAGATTTAGGGGGGAAAAACAGGCAGTTAAAAAATATGAAAAACAGATTATAAAGGGTACTGAGTCCTGAACAGTCCTTTTTTCTGAGCAGGCATGCCTTGGATTGAAGGGAAAATAACTTATTCAGGTAAAAATAAGATAGGAAGGAGTGTTACTTTAAATACTCATTGAATCATCTAACTCAAGCATAGTATATTATTTCTTACAGATATTTATGAACAGTACTAGTGAAATGTATTCTAGTTATTAGTTTATTGCTTAATGCTATTCTCATATCATTTTCAAAAAAAGAATCATACAATAATTGGGGGGGAGGGGTTTGCCATCCCAAAAAATACAGATGGTTTCATAATACATTTTGATGGAAAGATGTACTCAAATGATTAGCCGTGGTATCAGATTTAGCTTTTAATTTCAAAATTAACATTTCCAAAAAGTATTGATTTTTAATTCAAACACAGTTTGTTACTTTGGTACCTATTGGTCCCCAATTTCTGAAACTCTTCTAAAGTGGTTGAAATGCTGTTCTGTGCAATTTTTTCCTAGCTAGTCTGCATAGATATTAAGAATTAAAGTGAAAGAACTTCATAATCACATTCCACTATTCATTTGCTAGAGAATTTTTTTTTTCAGTTTTCCAAAACCAGCACATAAGTCATATTTTAATTCAATCACGCACACAAAACTTGGGTTTCCCCATTTAATAAACATTATTGTGGTAACATCAGCCAGATTTACATAAGACCTAGGCTTTGTTTCTGATTGTTTTTGTGGGGGGGTTGTTTTTGTTTATTATGTTACAAACTGAAGTTAAGGGGAACTTGCAACCTAAGTTCCACAAAGAACAGTGCAACATCTAAAGAGAAAAGTAAACAGAACTACCAAACATTCAACCATTTTCTGTCAGGACAGGAATATATGTTTTCTAAGACATCAGTTTGGGGGAAGAAAATTAAATGAAAAATTAAATGAACGCAAGATAGTGGGAACTGCAAGGGAAAATAAGAAATAGCCACAACCTTTTGAATTTTAAGGGCAGAATATAAGTCTAAGATATTTTTGATAAATTCTGACAAGAAAAAGAAACAGCATCCTTTAAAGTATACTGAAGCAGTGATTTTTAAACAAAGAAAGCAGAACTAGAACATCTTAAATGTTTAATCCTTTCTTTACAGGTTACCTAGACCACTTTTGATTAAGAAAACTGTAGAAAGTTAGTAACAGCCACAAGTTAACACCAAAAGGTGGCACTTGTCAATTTTCCATAGAGTCCTGCTTTGTGGTGTGTCTGAAATGCACTGCTCCGGATCTTCTAACACACGTTGCTGACATCAATTGTGTCAGATTTTAGTCCACTGGTCGCTTTTCACCATATTTCTTTGTAAACTCTTCAGCGTTCTTACAGAATTTTTTACGGTCCTTAGAGTATTCTTCAGCTAGGTCAGCCCGAAGGGGGTGCTCGGGCTGTGGGTCATTCACCAGTGCTATGAGGGACTGGATTACTGTCAAAAGAAGCACAAGTACTGTCAGTGACTTGAACATTTAATTTTTAAATAGCCAAAATGTAAGAGTGATGCACTAAAAATAAGAGTTTAAATGGTGTTAAAGAATGTCCCTATAAATCTGTATGCTTTCCAAAGACAGACCAATACATTGTACGAACAAGTACATAGCAACCGCACGCAGTTCAAAATTTTAGGTTGGTAGTGATTCTGAATTCATAATTCATCTCAAGAAGGGAAAAACTGGAAGTTGACACTAGAAAACTAATAGACAAATCCCATACAGCTCAAACTGCATTCCAGATTTTCTGGCAAGTAACTGGCGCGACTGATGAAACATATTTTATTTAGCTGTATATGGAAGAAACTACCATTGTTACAAACAACCTGGTCTAAAATGAATACAATAAATTGGATATTCTCTCATTTCCTGAAACAATTTCTACCATTACTCCAACATGAATTGCCAAATATACCTGCTGGTGAAGATATACTGGATGAACAAACTGGTAATACTTCAGAGTGATTCTCACCCCAATATTCATGACCATGCTCTAAAAACGTCAATGTTCTTCATGAGAAATGTCTGTCTTAACCACATTAACCTAAACTAGACTCAGCACTCAAATTATGGACTTGGCAAACTGCTGTGAAATCTAAAGCTACTTTGTTTTTTATGTTCCTTTGGCCATTAGGAACTAATTAGCTAAATTGACAGGCTGCAGCAATCACAAATTCTCATACTGTACTACACGGTGTGCAGTCATTGAAAGGAATATGCACAAATGGAAGCTAGGTTATCTGCGATAAGTATCTTAGATCTACAGAAAATAGGTGTGTAGAAAAAAACAGGAGTTCACTGTCTGACGTTCATTCATCATACCCCAATCCAGTCAGATTTCAGGGTCTCAAACAATATACAGCATTGCTCCCCTGCTTTTCAGGCAACTATGCCAAAACTTTATTAACTTAATATTTTCCACACTGGTAACCAGCTGTCATATGGAATGGAAAGCAGCTCTCTGGAATGTTCGGGTATAAAAATCATTTGAAGGAAGTTTCCCTCCCTCAACACCACAGTTGCTTGATAAATATAGTACTTGTAGAAGAGGGAAGTCTCTACTATAGTCTCTACTACAGCACTGAAATGCGCTACAGACTTTTGTAACATGTTGCAAAGTCTGTAGCAAAATTCAAGGGGCATGGTTAACACACAGTTCAGTCTCATTAATGCTATAAAGATGAACCATATTATAATCTTGTGGGAGGATAACTGTTTGGACATGTTTTTGAGAGTTTGGAATGGCCTCAAATCAGGCTACAAATTACTGTTCTCCTGCAGGCATATCATCTTCCTTCTCCATACTTCCCAACTTTAAATGCACTCATATTTCCCCATGCTCAACTCCACAACAGTGTCTCAGCAGATGAGGATTTGGACTCTGTTCATCACTTGGGCATTTATCACATCATTTCAGAGTTCACCAAAATGGTAACTAGAATACTACATTCAGGTGCTTCTGCCAGAGGGTCTAATGTATTGCATTCACATTACTCACCCATCTGGGAGCGAGGAACATAGCTCGAGACCAAAACTTGGATCCCAGTAGGATAACCTATTCCTCTACTTCTAAGGTAGGGGCTGGCTTACATGTGCTTATCTTAAACTAGAGTTGTTTAAATAAAGTAGTGAAATCAGCCAATATCAACACAATTGACTTATGAGACAGCTGCATCTGAGAGCTGCCACCATACTAAGCCAAATATCAACACTAGAGTATGCCACAGCTCCTCTTTCACAGACATTACATAATTAAATGAAAAAAATATTACAGCAATATTTAACACACACAAGTCAGGCCCTAAAATAGTATTAAGATGAGTTAACAGTAATGCAATCACAATGCACATGTATCTTTTTAATATTAAGTGGCTGTAACCTTAAAATGTAGTATAGCCTTAAGAGGTGCATTTGGTATATGAAAGGTGTGATGAGTTGAGACCCCTAAACTTTCCTTTTTCCTGACATTTGTGTGTTTAAAGCTATCATGATACTGCATTGAGTGACGCTGCATTTTTCCCTTTGGTTCCTGCAGACTTTAAAAGTCATATCTTGCAGCACAGCATGGGGATGAGGAAGAGTGCAGGGGACTGGACTAGATGATCGAGGTCCCTTCTAGTCTTACGGTAAGAGGAATGTGCATGTCAGCCAGACTGGCAATATTTGGTTGCAGACAGTTTTATGCAAGGCTGGGGCAACAAGCAGTGAATTCACATTGTGAAGACTCTGCCATTGCAAGAGAGAAACTGAATTTTTAAACACAGCATAAACTTGCAAAATGCAGCAAAAATCAGCAATGTTTTTTCACCCAGGATTTCTCCAGATTCCTGATTTTAAGGCAGTTTTATTTTTCCCCTTGTTTATTTTAAAAAGAGGATTTTGCTATTTTCAATTATTAGTATCAGCTGAAGCTGCTAAGCAAAGCCCAGGTGTTAGGCCAAGTAGAGAGACTATATAGTTCTCCTTTTACTCTTCTGTACCAGACACACTCTGAAGCACCATTTTAAGTTTTTAGCAGATGCACAGTCCCAACTTAAATTTTCCCCCAAATTTGGCTAAAGGGCTATTCCTCCTGGAGGACTCACCATGTGATAGATTTGGTGGTTTTTATTTGGCTATTTAAGTTACTGGTGGGCAAAAATACTTCAATTAGTTTCCTAAATCCTTCTCTGGGCTGAGATCAGACATAGTATTAGGAAGTTATGAGTATATGGAAGTGAAAAGGGGAGGTCAGAGATGTAAGGGTTTTCATGGACATCCATATTAACTATAGTATTTGTTTATTGTCAACACATAGTTCACGGCAAGAAACTGACAGATGGGGACTAGGAGAAGGGAAATTTTTGGTCAAGGATACCTGCACAGACTCTGCCTCCTACATAAAAAAAAGCTCTTCGTGGTCACTAAAGCTCTGATGAAATATAGAATCTCTCTATTATTAATTTGGGTTTATAACACTAAAAAAAGCCCATACAAAAAAGGAGCTCCCTAACAATAGTTATACTTACAATAGTCACCCAGCAGCATTCAATACCAATATATAAACCAATTAGCTCAGCCAGCCAGCATCAAACGGAGACAAATTCTCAGCCTGACAATAAATGGAAATAGAAAAGTCCCTCAAACCCAACCGTACCCTAAAATGTTTAAGGTCTTATCCAAGAGACCTCCACCTAAGTCTCAGAGTACTCAATTTATCATCTTTTAAGAACTAAGAGAGGAGCCATCTTTGTTAGGATTTGAATCTGTCGTTCTATGGTTTCCAGGTATTTCAAACCTGACGCTCTGATCATCAGTGATGGAGCTCCACAGCAACACATGCTAAGTCATGGCATTATCCTAACATATCACTGAAGATCAACCACCACTGATTCACTACATTCCCAGAGGTGGTACTCCATTGCACAAACCTACAGACAACAGATACCTTGGGATAATACCAAGCATCCCTTGGCTTTAACCAACACAGTTACTTGAGATTAAGTTCACCATACACAGTGTCTTACCTTGGTCAGTTTTGGTTGCTGGCTTCCAGTTTTCAGCACTAATTACTGGCAGACAAACCTGCCCCTTTTCATCGATGTTAGGGTGATAGATCTTTGTTTTAAATGTAATCTTAGGAGGTTTGAATGGATACTCTGCTGGAAAGTTGATTTCGATTCTGAAGGCTCCCTTATCATATGGAGGATTGTCCTGCAAATGAAAAGACAGAACATTACGGGATTTAAGACATCAGAAGAGATACACGGGAAGGGACTGTGTGCTCAGTCTTTTGAATGGTCCATGTTTAAGATACACCTGTTGTCTGTATAGGCCTTCAAGTCCATTTACATGTCTAGATTTAGGTTTATGTGCCAGAAAATATCAAAAGCATAATATTCTTTTGCAAAGGGGTAATAGTGTTTTGTCAGTATTTGTATTTACCTTGAAAGGAGAAAAAAAGCCATGCATGTTATGGCAGCACTGAGGGGTGGCTGACATTTCTACTTGGTGAAAGCAGAACTTTGTGACATTGATAAAGAGGCCTCCAATCTCACAACTGTTAGTTATTCCCAATTTCACAAAGGTTTTCGAGTCCTTTCTTAGATACCCATTTTCTTCCTCA
This sequence comes from Lepidochelys kempii, assembly GCF_965140285.1. NCBI lineage: Eukaryota > Metazoa > Chordata > Testudines > Cheloniidae > Lepidochelys > Lepidochelys kempii. Next base: position 15,296,021 of record NC_136394.1, on the reverse strand, counting down.
AGTTTTCAGTTTCTGTCTCTAAACCTAGTTATTTCATTTCTCCCAACATGGTGGTACAAACAGAGCAATCTGACTTGTCAGGTTTCCCTCTATGTTCTGAGAGAACCTTTTTGCTTTAGCTGACTGCATAAAATCTGCTGATCATTCATTTTTTTACTGCATCTGCTGATGAGAACACTGAATTCATGTGCAGTTTCAGGTGCTTTTCATCAGATCATATTGGGAGGAGTACAATAAGAGGACTATGAAAGTAGGGAGAGTGAAACTGAACAAGACAATGCTCAGAAACTGACAGCAACTGCAGCTAGACACAGTAGTCCTAGTTTCAAAAATTATTTTGAGAAACCCAGAAGAAAAATCAACTATTGATATTTTTAGAGTTTATCAAAATATAACATTTTATACTGCAAACAATAATTCCAGCATGAAAAACTACTCAGGATATTGGGGAAAGGGAGATTCAGAATAGCTGGAAGTGAGTTTTTACTTAGTGTACGGTTTAACTTCCCCCACCTAGCAGCCAGTCAGTCCAATCCCTTTAATCAAAACCATTTTAGAAATTAAAAATGAGCTCTCCAGTATTAGCATCTTTAGGGAAAGAACAACACTCTACAGGGAAAGGAAAATAGTATTAAACCTATGGGGAGAGATTCTGTGTTGTCCTCGAAGACAGAAAAGAACTCAAAAGCTAGGATGTGGGGTGGTGAAGATGCCTTTAAACCACTTTACATCCATCCAGTTTTCTCAAGTGACCCTGGCATAATTTAGTCAGCCTTGGAAGCCTGTTTAACTTACAACAGCGTGCCCTATGAGCCGTACTGCTGCCTGGAATCTCTGCAACACTTCATACTGAGGCTTCACCCTGGCCCAGATACACTGTCGAGTCAGGGCTTACAAATCTTTCACAGATCCTGTGCTGGCCAGATCCTGGGCTTTTACAGCTACTTTATACAGCTATAACCCTTATTCCCAGCACAAGAGGTCAGAGCAGAGGTAAGGATCTGACTCAAGAAGCTGAATTACAAGATTACATGCAAAGGGTTGTTCATCACTTATACTTGAACATGAATGACTGTAATGCTCACTTTGAATGTTTGCGCTACACCTTTCACTCCCCAAAAGGCCATCCATTGTGACCAGTATTTAAAAGGAAGATTCAGTTTATGATAAATCAATAAATGTATTTTACAAGGGCACAAGGAGTCTGATGTTCTTTTATATTTCATATTTTGAAACTGAAACAAATATAGTATAGAAATTCAATGACATGCATAAATTTGTTTCAATGTATAGAATACGAAACCACCTTATCCTGCAAGGTTTTTTTTTAAATTAATGACCTGTTATAAATCATGTAAAATAAGCAATATACAAAAAATCTGACACAAATCTGTAGAGGAAAAACCCAAGATAACAAGCTGTCTTTGACTTGTTTCATAACCGGGTGACTGCTTATTCCTTTAAACAATGTTTTAGAGACAAATATAGCAGGCTGAGCTACTTCTAGAACTGTATCCTCCACAACAACCTTAACTGAGCACTACACAAAATATCACTCAATAAGCCTGCCTACCGCATATGCCAGATAATTTCTCAATTGTACATCAAGCATCACTTTTACAAAAGCTGTGGAGAGGGGTTGGCCAGAAGGGAGATTAAAAATATAGAACTGGACAATCAATAACTAGCCAAAGCTAGTTGAAATACTGATAATTTGTTGTTTTTAAAAAATCCTTGTCAGCACTTTTAAAAAATACATATACCTGGTACTTCAAAAGCAAATTTAACATCAAAAAGCTTTCATCTGTACCCAGATTATGTCTGCTGATTTAAAAAAAAAAGTTTACTCAATGTGACAGCTGAATATCAGACAATTCTAGACCAGTGAAGCAAAGAAAGGAGAGGATTATTATTTGTATTAAGTCCTCCCTTTAAATAATGACCCAAGGTGCTTTTTAAATATGTACAAAAACATAAGATCCTTAATACATGTAGATTCAGCGACAAAACGTTATTTTAAAATAATTTCCTCATAATAATGCCAAAACAGGAGCTCAAAGTTCCGTTTCTCCTGCAAAAGCACATAACAAAAACCTAAAGCGGTCCTTGGGATGCAGCTCCCAATGCTGTTTTTGGTGTTTGTGATGTCATGAATTTGGAATACTTTTCTCGGCAAAGTTCAAGTGTTGATGAGCAGAAATCTTTGTTTTAAACGAACACCTCATTTTTAAAGCTACATATTTTCTGTTAATTTTTTTAAGATCAAACATTTTGAGGGTTTTGGGTTTTTTTTTTTTTGATTTATTTTTTAAGAAATAGATCACCATAAAATGTTTTTCTTTAAAAAGAAAAGTACACTCTCAGCTTTTGGAAGAATGCCAAAGCAGTAAAATGCTGTACAAGAACCATAAACAGTGTTTTATTAAAAATATATTACTTAATAGAAATCTCCTCTAACGGTCAAATCCTGCTCACTTTATTCACAAAAGAGGCACTAAAGACTCAAAGGGATTATTTGCATCAGTCGTTCTACAGTGTTTCAAATCCAAAGGATCAGCAAGAATCTTGATGTAGCACGCATGATCCACGTTCAGGAGTGGCTTTCAACTAACAAAGCCAGAAGCGCTGCAGAGCTGATGTTGAAAGTCTTTAAGATCACATGCAGATTATATTTCTCTCCAGCTTTCTACTGCATCCAACCAAAAGGCAGTATTGATGTCCAAGTAGCCCAACTCTCCTTTCCACAGACTAGATGCAGCTGTTCATTCAGGAAAGTGAGCACGGAACTTGGTAGTGGAAAATGCCCAAAATAAAGAAGGTGAAAATCCATATGACTTCAACCAGACAATCCAATACATTGGATTCCTCCCTTCCCCTTTCCAACAAATCCCTCTCTATTTGACTAGTATAGTAGTAATTTACTTTTAGGGTTTGTCTAAACAGTGGGGTAATACAGTCTACAGAGGTGTGATTTCTAAAGCGCTCTAACGTATCAATATACCCCGTGGATCCTGCTGGTGCATACTACAGGTTCCCTAGTGAGTTTTCACATAATATAAACAGCATGCTGTTAAAGCACACCAGCAGGTTCTACACAGACCAATTAGTGCACAGCACCTTAGTGCATTTTAGAAATCATACGCCCATATAATACATTTCCCCACCATGTAGACAAGCCCCAAAGTTGCCTATTAACACTCCTCTTTCAAAAATACAAAACCACGGGCAAGGTTTTTAAAAATGGATGCCTAAAGTTAGGCAAGGATTTAGGTACTTAAGTGCATACATAAGTGACCTGTTTTCCAAGGGGTGCTTAGATTTTAAAAACCTAGCAATTTGAGCCTAACTTAAATACCCAATCCTGAAAATCCAGGCCAAATTCTTTCGCACTGAGCATTTTCAAGTAGTGAGACTAAATTTTTTTGGAAAGGCTATCAAATGGAATTAATTGCACATGTTTTCCTATGTATTTCCATCCTTTTCTCCATTATCTTGAGTCAACAGTTTTAAACCATGTGGATAGTCAGCTATGATACCACAGCACACCTTGGACTCCAGTTATTTTTGTACTGCCTGCACCAGTTTAAGACCTGTTGGTTTAGGCCCACCTTCTCTGGCATAAACAAAGTATTCTAGCAGAGCTGTTTTAAAACAATTTCAAAATTATTCCTGCTAAAATGAGGGTAAATACGGTTTGCCTGGCTACTATGATACAACCATAACTGTTTTAATACTCTTATCACCAAGTCTTAATGGCCAGGCAAACTATGTTTACACCAAATTAGCAGGAACCATTTAAAAATAGTAAAAATGGATTCACTAACATGATCTAAGTGCCAACATACACAAAGCTTTTGTATTTGCTTAGTCTAGCTGTTTCAAAGCACAAGATTCTTTACATGTTACTGCGTGAGCTGTGAATTATGGGCTACCTCCACATAAACAGATACCCGGAAAATAGTAGCGTGCCTACATCTCTCTCTCTCCCCACCCGCAACTAAGTTGACAATAAGTGATTGTTAAGCAACTTAAATGCTCAAATCACCTTACAACAGTGTTTGTTTTATAGTCTACGCAGCTTTATCTCAAAAGCTCCATCCTTCCTACAGACTTCTAAAAATTTCATTATGTATCACGTACAAACCTAGGTTACATTTAGTGCAGTCAGAATTCAATTTTTTCTAATTTTTACTGTTGAAAACCTTTTTAAAAAAAAAAAATTGTTTTTTTCCTATTTTGAACTATTGTGATTTTTGCTGTTGGGGGTGGGGTGGGGGTAGGGCTGGGGTTAGGGCAGCACTAACAGCAGGGTTGCAGGGGGTTTCCTGTGCAGCTGAGGGGCCCAAGACACCAGGTACAGGGGATGCTGCAGTCATCCTGGCCCAGTAGAGATCTCCTTCAGACCTGGCCAGGGGTAAGGATTAGCCCTGGGTCATGAAGCTGGCCACCCCACTGCTGAACTGCTCCTGCTTGGGGATGGCTCCCATGTTCTGGGCTGGTGAATGAACAAGTGGGGCTGTAACCATGGAGCTGCAGGGCCGGTGACACTGGATCCCTGCAAGCACAAGGTGCAGGGAAGGCTGGGGTCCTGGCGGGGCACAGGAGAGATCCCCATCCAGGACTGTGAGGAGGAAGGAGGAGGACAAAGATGAGTCCCTGGCTGTGGGGGAGGCCACCCCACTGCTAAATGGCTCTTGCCCAATGATGGAGCCATTCAGCAGTGGAGTAGCCTCCTCCACGGCTGGGGACAATACTGACTTCTCCTCACAGTCCTGGCCAAGGGTCTCGAGTCTGCCGGGCCAGGACCACAGCTTTCCCTGCATCTCGTGCCTGCAGTGATTAGGCGTCTCCAGCCAGGAATGTGTGAGCCATCCCCAGACAGGAACTCTTCAACTACAGGGTGGTGTCTGGCACAGCCAGAGACTTGTGGTCCTTCTTTGCAGTCCTGGCCAGGGATCTCTGCTCCAATGGGCCAGGATAATCGCAGCCTCCCCCGCACCCTAATGCCTGCAAGGATTGGGTTTCACTGGTGCTGCAGCTGTCTAGAGAGCCCTCCGCAACTCTGCTGACACACAAGTAAGGGAGTGGGGCTGTGACAGCAAAGTTTCAGTGGGCTCCCTACATGGCTACAGCACTGGTGGTACCTAATCCCTACAGGTGCAAGGTGCAGGGAAGGTTGCAGTCTCCTGGTATTCTCAGCTGGTGAGAGAGAATGCAGGTCCGTGCTAGTGAGGATGCAGAGAGCTCCCTGAACTGTTGCAGGAGCCATTCAGCAGTGGGTTGGCCTCCCCCACAGCTGGAGGCTCATCGTCCTTCCCCTTGCAGTCCCAGCCAGGGGCCTCGACTCCATCCCCACTGTGGTATCAGGTGAAGCGCAGGGAGCCCTCTGCAGCTGGATCCACTCACTCCCCTGACAACAGGACTCCAGAGTACTCCCTGAATTGCCGGAGGGCCAGTGACACTTGATTGCTGCAGGCAAAGTGACTGTTACCAATTTATTTTCTTTTTTGTCAATTTCAGTGTGTCATCTGAAATCAGCATTTACCAAGTTATAAATTAAAACTGAATCCTGCAAAGCCTAGTTATTTTTATAACCAGTAAATAACAGGTATATTTTCATTCAACCATTCACTGGATCTTTTCTTCTTCAAACATAACCAGAATAACCAAAGTAATGTTTTATAATAGCAAATAATCACTCATTTGTCAGGGTGCAACAATTATGTAATGGCCACCTACAGTACTAATAAACTATCGATTTGCAAGAGTTTTTTCCCCCCCCTCAGCACAAGTCATCACCAGGTACAAATGGTCTGTGGATTGCTTTTAAGCACAATATAAGTGTTCTATACTCACAGGAACAATAAGCCCTTGCCAAGTCAATAAATTAGCTTCATCAACCTGGATATTACGGAAGTTTTTCATTCCACATTTGCGGATTTCTTCAAGCTCCTGAAAAGCAAGCAGAGTGTAAGTATACATTAATAACAGTAATAAGCAGCATGTTCATTTATTTTTTTTCAAGAAACTTAGAAATGAAAATGGGTTCCTTTGTTTTATATTAAATGAGTTTGTGGTTTCAGAAGTGACAAGCCACATAATTAATAAAACAAATGGAATTCCTACACCTATAAAGAATCGGGGTTATCTAAGGCAGGGAATCAAAATCTTTATTTGCTGAATTAAGGGATATGCCATGGAGCTACAACAAAAGCATGGTTAATAATATTGCATCATAGCTATATATTTTATTTACACTTTTGTTACACTCACCTGTATATCAGATTCATTTGTTTAAAAAGCTTATTCTCAAAGAATTTGTGGATTGAGAATATTGTATCAACTTGTCAGCTACAAATACAAGTAACAGATGTGTTAGGACTTGTCTATGGGAGAAAGCTACGCTCGTTTAAAGGTATTATTTTAAACCAAACTAATTAAACTTATACAAACTACCGTGTGGACACTTATTTCGGTTTAAGATTTAAACTAAACTGAAATATGCCCACTTTAAACCAAAATAAGTATCCACACAGAGGTATGTACCAGTCTAATTAGATTGGTTTTAAAACCAATCCAGTGCACCTCCATCATGCAGACAAAGATCCAAGTTAAGGCTGAAAAACAAAAAGTTAACAGCAATATTACAGCCATTTGGGTACTTACTTACCTACCTTCAGGAATTGCAATATAGTTAACTAACTGCATGAGCTAAGAAACTATATTATCCCTTCCTTCAGAAATTATTTCTGAGGGAATGACAAGCCTTGTGAGCCAAAATGTTATTAACTAGTTTTCAGTGAAAAAAAAAAGCCAATTACATACAAGTGTACACAATATTTTGAGAGAGTTTAGGTCAAGGAGAACAAACACTACGTCTATTTCCTTTATTAATAAATACATCAGTAGTTTGCAAAGGGCACTCGCAGTGAAACAAAAAAACTACTCTCTTATTCTTTTAGAACTAGAGTGTTACTATGGCATGATTAAATGTAAGTTCAACCGGAAGACCAAAGTCCAAACTCACATACTTAAAGGTTCATTTTCTATTGTGTATGTTGTATGTCAGAATAGACATAAGCACAGCTAAGGAGCATGTCCAGAACATAAGGTTCAGACTTGTTTTCGAGACACTAGAAATGACTAATTAGTCTGGTCCCCTGGCTCCAGTGCCATTAAATATGCCCCAACTTTTTCAATATTACAGAAATAGGGGTTTTTGTGATTAGATTATGCTTTAGAGCATGAAGACACACACATCAAGAGTCCCATGGATTGCCATTCATAGGGATATGCTAAACCTAAACCATGCTGTTCAGTGGAAGATAACCTTTATTAGCAGCAGCAATAAGGAGGCATCATATGTCCATTTTAACTATGAATCTAGTACTATGCTAGGTATTTGGTTTTGGACACTGAAAGTACAAAAGGTCTCAGTTCAAAAGCACAGAAGATTGTGGTGTTTTTCTGAGAAACTCAGGAAGGTACGTAACTAATTCAGTTGCGTTTTCAACTGGTTCATTTCTTTTTTTTGCATATAGCACTGTTGTGCAGTCACATTGAACTACCCTTTTTCATAACCCACAATTTTAAACAATGAAGCCCATTCTAAACCAAAAATAACTTATGGGATATCATGAAACGGGCAAGTTACAGATACAGATCAACCATCACACATTAAAACAGAACATATTCATGACTGATGCCTTCTCCCACAAAACACAGATGGATAGAAAAATTGGTTATTTTAGACATTATCTAACTCTTGATAGATGTTTATATAATATGTATAATTTATATTAGTTTCTCTCAAATGGCCCCCCATTTAAGATCACGGTCACACTGTACTAGGTGTTATACAAAAAAAACAGGAAGATATGGTCCCTGACCAGAGAGCTTACAATCTAATACATATAAAAGCAGATGAAGGATGAAGTAGTTATATAAAGACAAGTTAACTATCAATTGATCAGTGTCTGTCTCCCTCTAAATAATTAACGCATTTAAATGTGGTAAGCTTTGAAAAAATGAAAAAAAAAAAGATGTTAATTTAAAGAGGTAAACTCTCACGTTTGTTTTAAAAACTTGACATGTCTGTAATGTGGTTGATTTAAGAAATACAATAAATACAGTGCAGAAGTTAACTGTGATCACCACAAAATTATTAAGGTTTGTATGTAACCAAAGAAAGTTTCAAATGAACCAGCAAGCCTCTCTCTGGTTCCCTTAAAATCCTTCATTCAAAGTTGACAGAATTAAGTTTTTCTCCAGTAACCCTACTGGCTCTGCAACGCTTCCATTTGAAATGACATATAATAGTGAAACCCATTCAAGAGACTCCCAGCCCATCAAGTATCTCCAAATATCTGAGCCTGATTCTCCACCACCTTTCACCTACTGTAGCAATTTCTACTTATGCAAAGGAAGTACAAAGTAGGTATAAAAAGTTGCCATCTCAGACTAGAATATAATACATATATTTTAAACAGGCATGACTACACAAGGTGCAAGACTGTGGAGAATCAAGTCCTTGAGTACAATCCTACTCTGCCTTTACTAGATCATCATCTCCATTAGACAAACATTTTTTGTTAGTCCCTTGTGTGGCTGCTTCAAGTTTCACTTTATACTCAAAAATGACTGTCTGAAAGTAGCACTGTGAGGTTCCATATTTATTGCAAATCAGTAACTTCCATATTAAACTTATTCAGTTTAGAAGTGGCTTTTTGCTTACTGCCCCCCCTGCAAATTCAACCAGGAAGCTGCAAATCAAATTGTGTTCTTTCTGGATGATGCAATGCCAGGAATAAAGATTTTGTAACAGAAATTTAGTTACTTTTGTTGGGGATACACAATTCATAATAAAATATTAGCACAGCAAAGGCAACATAGCTAATGAATAAAAACATACTTTTGTCAAAGAAAGAAAGAAAATATGATTCTGCTGAATGTCCACAGGCAACAGGCTGGTAAAAGGTAGTAGTACCATGTTCAGAGACAGAAAAATGACTAATTTCACCTTAAGATCACACTGACTCTGACAGGACAAAAAGGTCTTTTGGAAGTGAGAGACTGAGACCAAACATGCATTTTTTTCAAAAAGAAACCTTAAGGTTAGAAATGTAGCGAATAGCTCAATTCCCATTCTCTCCCACCCCCTTTAATGTTGTTTTAAATAATGTAAATTATTGCCTCTGAGAGAGTGTACTAATAGCTAGAACACAGAAGTGGGAGTGCACACTCCTAATTCCAGTTCTGCCACTGACCCTGCGTGTGACATTGCTGAACTAGGTTTCCCTTTTATAACATGGAGACATCTACTTATTTTAAAGGGATGTGTTGGGACTTCAAGTAAGTAAAGTGTTTCGACAAGTTCAGATAAAAAACACAGTACAGTATATAACATGGAGAATATACTGTTTGATAGGTAATATTTAATCTTCAGGTACAGCACTGAAGGGACCAGATCACAAAAAGCATTTAGTATTTTTCCTTACGTATGTTACAGTACTGAAAATGAAAAAAGTACTTTTCACCATTTATGCTGTTTGAAAGCATAAATTAAAAATTAAAAATCAAGCAAAAAGTAAAAGAAAAGAAAAATAACTTGAAATCTAGTCAGTTAAAAAAGAGTTAAAAGTAATTTCAAGTACTGCACTTGCACCCGAGTCCCTCTGCCAGTTTGTGATTTTATAAACAGGCTAAAAAAAAAAAAAAAAAAATGTTCCTGCTGCTTTCTGAAAAAGCCACACAAACAAGGAAAACCAACTTTGGTCCCAATCCTGCAAACTCTTGCGCATATGAACCATCCCAAGACTGGGGCCTGCCTCAATGATTGTCTACACAGGGAAAACAGGGAAACTGACTATACGCAAAGGGTTTAAACCCAAAGCCCATTGAAATCGGTGGAAAGACTCTCATTGACTCCAATAAGCTTTGCATCAGGCACAAAGTAAATAAACCGAATAGAGAAAAAATATTCTGTAATCTTTTATTTATGAACAAGAGTAGGTAAACAATTTCTAAACATAAGTGTTTTTATGATGAATATGTCTCTTAGCCAGTGGTAAGAAGTTGATCTATTTCAATTTCTGGTTCTCTGGTACTGCAGGGCAGTGTTTGTTTTTTTTAAAAAAACTTTAAATTTAAATAAAAAAAATCATGAGAATATTTAGTTTTCATAAAAGCTGTAGTTAAGGTTCCATTGAAACATTACAATTTTGTGTTTTCACATATTCTTTATTTTCTGAATAATTCTTCTTTCCAGCAGAAAGTTTCTACGTTTGATCTCTGCTCAAAAGTGAATTTTGAGTAAAATATCGTCACCCATTTTTGAGTTATAAAACCGTACTGTTCTCACTCCTGCTGTAAAATGTGTACGCTTTTTTTAAAAAACACCAACACGAAAACAGATAAAGTTTATGTTTCTCCTGACTAGTTGTTACTGAGGAGTAAAGGCCAGAACAATTAAAAACCTACACATACAAAGTATGAAAGCTATAAACTGAAAAAAATCTGATTAAAAATACAAAATTCTCAATAAATTTGGCGTTATTATACTGTTTACAACACTAAGGCATAATGTAAATACATGCCATCAACATTAATTACATGGGTGTGGTTCTGAGATTTATTTCACCGTGGAGTTCATTGCTTCATAAATGTTTGCTATGCAAATATGGGAGTACACAAAGAAAAGATTAAAATAATCTTCCTTTGCCATTCCTCACTTCCTTAAAACATAAAAACAAAAGCTTACATTAACAGACTATTAATTATACTTTTTTAAAAACTAAAAACCCCCAGAAGTGGAAATATTATAGACCTAATAGAAACCTTTACTTGGTCATATTATAGTTGGGACTTCAACAGGAGCTTTACCTGAGGAAGGAGTGTCAGATACTGTCCAAGAGTGTCTTCTGGACTACTAATTATGTTTTTAAATATATATCTCTATATACAGTAGTCCCAACCCAATTTAATAAAAGTACAAGTTCCATACATGGTATTTTATATTAACATGATGTATACCTACAAAGACAAGTAACTTCACCACCTTTCTCATATAAGCCTCCCTCTCATCTTTAACTGTACCACCAGCTAGTGTCATCTCTCCATCCACCTACCGTAGGATTTTATACTGTTGCCTATCACTGTGGTATCCAAGTGACTTCCGCATAAAATCAATAGCATCAACAAAATCCTTTATTATGGACACCATGGAGTCTCTGGCACTCCTCCCTTTCTGGGATCAAAACTCTGCTTGGGGTAGGGTTTTTGTGGTGTTGGTGAATAAGGGTTAGTAACAGTTTGGAAATAAACAGGGTCTTTGAATTGTGAGTGTCAGCTACGGTGTAAAAGCTCTCTCAGAAGGGAAGTCCTTACAGGGTTTCCTAAGACAGACTCCAGATTCACCACTTCCCTTCTGAAAGACTGTTCCATAGCTGGATCCTTTCGACAGAGAATGCTTTGTCACCAGCTCTCACATGCTTTGAGATCTGCACTGTCCTAGAAGAGCTCAGCTGTCACAGTGGCTTATAGATTAAAACTGGGTCTTTGATGTACTCGGGGCTTAATCCACTAACTGCGTTTGTTATGATAAACTTGGGGCCTGATCCTGTAAAATGCTCATGCAAGTAGCCCCCAATGACTTCAATTAGACTATTCAGATGAATGAGAGTTTGTGACGAAACGCCACTATTTGCTGTTTGTACAGGGCCTAGCACAACGGGGCTCAGGCCCCTAGACACCACCACAACGCCCCCTCCCTGTTTTGAATGTTTATGATTGTAACCATACAATTGCATTTGTGTAAATTTTAGTATGTCATATTAAGATTCGAAAGTTATTAAATATAATTTTAGAAATATTTGATTTTTATTGGTAAATATCAATTTCACTGTCACAAAACAAAACATACTTCAATCAATAATAACTAAAATGTATAGCCAGGCAAAGAAAGAAAAATGCTACTTGAGAACAGAGTCAAAACCCAGGGATTTAGATTTTTGAATTAGACTTGTTACGAATGGACTAACGAGAGGACTAGTAAAAACAGCTATGATTTGTTGACTTAAGGATATTTACTTTGTATATTTTGACATATTGACAATTTGTATTTTAAGTTATAAAGCTTGAATTTTTTGAATCTCAGTGTCTACTGTCATTAAATAATCTTCTGATTCCCCATAGCTTCCTGCAACTGAACATTTAAAATGATAGAGAAAAGTGCTTATGACCCATAATTTCACAAAAACGTAAAAAAATTAATTGATAAAAATCTAAAAAACGCTCAAAAATAAACATCAATATTATCCATTGAAATTACAAAAAATAAAAATTGAATTCTGCCAAGACTAAATATAAAGAATGGCTCTCTCAATTTAAAGAGAGAGATCAGTTTTCACCCGTAAAGTGGGGATGATACTACGATCTCCCACACTTTGTCTTGTCTCTCTTCACAGCAAGCACTATCACCTACCACAACAGGACTCTGATCTCAAGTGCAGCCTCTTGTTGTTGGTGTAATATAAATAAATAACCATGATCCATGTCAATGGTTCCAAACAACTCCATACTTCAGAAATTGTTTTATTTTAATTCATTTACATCCCTGTTCACATGAATGTTATATTTTGAACAATCTGCAGGAGGTTCCAAATTTATTTTCAGTTATAAAACAAACTATATTTAGTTCAAAGATCTGTAAGAAAGTTAAGAGATTTTAAAATTATTATTAATTATTATTATTATTAACAAGTGTGAAAATACAGAGCTAAAATTGGATTTCCTTTGAGGTTTTGAGCATTCATTACATTTTATGACCCTAAGCTTTTTAAAAAAGTATAATTTAAATAACTGAGAAAACATCCAATTATCATCACTATTTAAAAAGAAAAAACAAAAAACAGAATCTGTTCAGCAATGGAACACTTACGGATGCAGTTTGTGGTACTGTGGAACTGTACTACAGTCCAAAATCCTGAAACTGGGGGTGGGGTGATGGGAGTGGGTAATAATATCTACTAATTGTGGTGTATAAGAAGGAAATTTCTGAACTGTTAAGGGCATTTTGCAGCTGCTGAACTCATGGGGAAAAGTTTCTGATTACCACGATTCATGAACACGAAACAAAAATGAAAGTAAAATCAAGTAATAGATTCTCCACGCTCTCAAAATCAATCAAGGTCTGGCCACAAATTTTTTCTAGAAGAGATATGTCTAAGTGCAGACAGAAGAATCAAATGCTTCAAAAAACTATCACCTATATACTGTCTCTGTAAACATACTGCAGCAATAACACCATAAAACGTAGCAGAATGATAACTAGCTTTGGTAGATACTTAGCAATATTAACTATTGCCTCTGCAGCCCTCCAGACTTTTAAGATTATATTATTTTTGCTCCTGTTTAGAAACGTACTAGGAGTATTTATGCACATTTTTTACTTTTCACAAATTTTAAGAAGGTATATATGACTGAATATGAAATTCAATTTCAAATAAAACAGAAGAGCTAAGGTTATTAAAACATAAAATAACTACTCTTGTTCACCATGTGAAATGGAGCGAGTTCTTATTCTGACATATTTGCAACAACAGCTTCATATGTGGTAGCAGTTAAGATATATTATTAAAAATAAAATATATTAAAAAATAAACAAAAACCTAAGTTAGTTCAGCCTCATCAAGCTCCTCAGGAGCAGTTTATGTTCCTCGCTGACATGGATGTTATCTTGTGTGCATGACTCTGCATCGAAGGTGTTCTACTGTTTAAATTACAATCTACACTCAGAACAAATTTAAATAGCAAAGCTAATCTTAAATGAAATCAATATTAAACTATCACAATTCTCTTTGTCCTTATAATCCGTGGGCATTTTTGAATGTATAACTCAAGTTTCACACCCCAATCCAGCATCCGGCTCGACAAGGATAGAACCCTATGTCCGGGTGGAACCCCATTGACCTCAGTGAGGCTCTGGGCAGGGCTCCACCGGCCTGAAGCCAGTTTCAGGATCCAGACTTAAAAGAACAAAACTAATGGAAGTGGAACCAAACTTCTCTTCCATCAAGTACAAGATATGGGAAAAATGAAGAACATTGAACAACATTCAGTTTAGTCCTTGCATCTATGTATCATGTGGTTAAACTATATCATCTATCTAACTCAGGTTATGAACACCTAAGTGCAAAGATCAAGGTGTGTTTGTATTAATACCACGTACAGAGATAATTATAGTTGTTGCAGTCCCACTAGGTGCTAAACAGAAAGTGTGGCAGATCCCTGCCCTGAGTAGTATGCAATCTGAATTGATGATAACGATGTCATCCACGACATAAGACTGTAAACTTCTGGGGGCAGTGACTGTCTTCCTAGGCATCGGAAAAGCATCTTACACATTGTGAGAGCTATTGCAAGAGAACAAATAATAAAGATACAAAACTGAACAACTGAATAGAATAAAACTACTAAATAAAACCAGTCTTAAGTAAAAACCAGCCACCACAGGCGGCGGCCGCGCTTTACACTATTATACATACGTCAGAAGGAACAGAGGTTTGGAAACGCAAATGCGTTTGTGTTTAAGGCAAACTGAGCGAAGTGACTTCTGAACCCAGGCCTATAATGTCAACGGGATAAACCAGCCACGTCTCCCTCACGCGCGGGGCAGATTAACGTTAAAAGCACACAAATGCCGGACAAAACTCAACTTAAAATAAGCCTGGGAGGGGGGGAACCCTCCGTCCGTCCGTCCCACCCCGTCCTATCCTCGTGGTCCCGGCAGGCCGGGGCTCCTGCCCGCCGGGGGCTGCGGGGCGCTCGGGCAGCACTGCAGCCAGCTCGGGCGAATCGCCGCCATCCCGGGGAGCCCGGGGGGAGAAAGCCCCCGCCCTTCCTCTTTGCTTAGTCACGGCAGGAGCCCCCTCAGGGAGGGGCCCGGCCCGGGCCCCTCGAGCGCCCTTCGCTGGCTCCCCACACGGGGCCAGGCAGCCGCGGGGGCTGTGGGGCGCCCTGGAGCCCGGCCCCGGGCAGAGCGGGTGGAGCGAGGCCCCGCCGAGGCGCGGCCTAGATGCCGGCTGTTCCCGTTCCGGTCTCCTCGTCCCGCGGGCTGCCGCGGGGGGGAGGGGAGAGTTCCCCGCGCGCCCCGAGTTGGGGGGGGGTCGCTGCCTGCCCCCCCCGGCACGGAAGGGGCCCGGGGCGGAAGCGCACCTTCCCCAAGCCGCCCCCCACTCGGTCCTTCCCCGGCGCGGGGCTGGATGTTACCTTCATCAGCCTCCTGCTGGCCGCCATCTTGGATCTGCTTCTGCTGCCCCACAATGCATAGCGGCTGCGGGCTGGGCGGCTAAAGCCCGGCGCTTCCTGGAACGGAGGGAGGGGGGGAGCGGCCCCTGTCTCCGCGCCGGGGGGGCCCCCTCCCTCACTCCCCCCACCTCGGGGGGCAGGAGACCAGACCCCGCCCAGGGGCAAGGGGATGCTCGAGGCTCCCCGCGCCTCTCCCGTGGAGAGCCTGCAGCTCTGGGCAAGGGGGGGGAACACACCCCGTCCCCTCCTAGGGGGCCTGTACCCCGGGGGCAGGAGCGAGGGGTCCCCCCTCCCCGGAGGCCCGCAGGGAAATGTGAACCCCCCCTCCCAGGCACACGCTACGAGTGCGAGCTGCACACTCTTGGGAGGGGGGGCACAGGGACTGCACAGGCCACCCTTCTGAGAGAGGGACCCCTGGACCCCTTTGGGGGGCTCCCTCTCAATGCTCCTGGGGGCCCCTGTGTGCGTGTGTGTACGAGCAGAGATCTGCACACACAGCGCTCTTGGGGCACAGGGCGAAAGAGGGGAGGGGACCCTTCGTCCAGCCCTCTTGGAAAGCCCTGAGGTGGGGCAGAGGAAGAGCCCAGCATTCACACTTCTGGCCTGAAGGGAGGGAAAACTGGGGAGGGCGCTGTACACACCTTTCTTTGGCACTAGCTTTAAGACAGTTTTAAAAGCCCCTTCCCTTTATGTTGTTTGGGTTGGGCGGTTTAGTATTATCCGTTTTTTACAATTACTACTGCTGCTGGGTTGTATTTTATTTACTGTGCACCATCTTCCATGGAAGCATCTGTGGAAAGAGGAAATGTTACTGAATAAATCCACCTGATTCTCTGAGCCACTAATACTCCCTCTTTGGAGGAACCCTTACAGGAGTGGGGGGCCTGCAGTTCCAGCATAGACCAGGAAGTCATTTGAAACTATCATATGCCCCACTGATATCAGACAAGATGCGCTGAGTAGCCCCACCACAAAATACACTAGTACAGCTAGTTCAGGTGCCATCATCCCGCTGGCTTCCCCGCTGAAGCTGTGCATTCCTACTTTCTCCAGAAAGAATGAAATCTGTGGAATAGTATAGCTAATACTAACCAACACAACAATGTGATGTGCTTTATAGCCTTTTCCCAGGTCTCCAAACATGGTTGCTCCCCAACTTCATCTCTCCCTGGCTGGCTTCTCAATTTTCAGTAGACTTTCTAATGCACATTGTTGGCACAATCGTCTCTGGGAGTACTACCCAACTCCATTCTGTTTGTATTTGTGCCCCTTAGTTCCTCTCTGCATTGGACATGTCCCCAAGTGACTGAGACTTGGCAAATCTGACTCTTTAGGAAATGCTGTTCCTCTTTCCTGAAAAGCTTTAAGTCTTACAACAAACTTGTAGAGTCCTGTCAAACTCAGGTAATTTGAAAGGGTGAAATTTCAAACTGTTATGAGAGATTTTTAAAGTCTCATTAAAACATACATAATAAATTCCTTTGAGTGGCATAGAATGAATCCATCAAATAATAATTATTATTTAATCAAATATTTTGCCTTTCTGTGGTGCTTTTTGTTCCAAGAACTCAAAGAACTTTACTAACATTAGGTAATGAGTTAAATCATGCTACAACCCCTGGCAACTAATTTAATACCTACCTCATCGGGGTGTTGTGAGAAATAATTAGTTTGTAAAATGCTTTGACGGTTAAAATGCTATATAAATGTTAAGTGTTATGATTACTTTATTCTAATATTAGGCATTTAGGGATTATTATATCCATTTTGCTGATGGGGAAAATGAAGCACACAGAGAGGTTAAGCAAAAGGAGCAGGGTGACTCAGAGAGGTAACTGTATGCATAGAGCAGTTGCAGCTGTGCCTAGCAGGTACACAGTGGGAGAAAGCTGACTATTGCTCAGGAAAGAAAGGAGAAAAGGCAGATGAGATGGAAAAGCTGCAGAGTCTCTCTGATAAAAGATCCTGGTGTACTACTGAAGTTGGATGTTTGTACTAAAGGTTTAAGAACATTGATATTTGATTAACAAGGACTAGTTGAAGTCTTACTGTACTGAAACCTGAAATATCCAAATCTGATACCATACTGACTGGGGAGAATAGCACTTATGTGTCTTCCAGTCCTGTAAATATGTGACACATGAACTGTTTCAAACATTATCTTCATTTCTTCTCTGCCAAAACTCTTAATCACACCAGAGCTATAGTCCTTCAAAGACACCATAAATCCCTATTCTTTAAACTTCAGTTTTTCCAACATATAGATGCTCAGGTCCCCACCTGTTGCTGGAAAAAGAAATCCACCATCTTCTTCTTCAACATGAAGTCCTAAAAGCACTACATGAAAACTAAGCCATCATCTGCAATTCTGATCCATGCCCTCCATGGCTGGTAAAATAGAGTCCAAACAGTATCTGTGACCCTTACTAATGGAGATAGTCAACACTTCTTTTGTAGAGGAAAAGCTATAGTCCATCCATTCTTAAGAAACCATTGTTCATTGCAGTTGACTTCCCAAATAACCACCTGAATCCCTAAATCCCTTTTCTAGCCAGATGATTGAGAAGCTTGCAAAGAACTGTGTACATTCCACCTACCAACTACCAATATCCTGCATACCCCTCAAATCAGGTTTCAGACTGAACACAACAGATACAGTGGTGATCACACTGGTGGATGATCTCTTGTCCATGGACAAGGGCTATGTAACAGTGACCATGCTGCTGCATCTCTCTATGACATTTGTTATTGTCAGTCATGAAATGCTGCTGTATCATCTCAACGATGTGGCAGGGGTTTCGTCCACCAGGGAACTGCTCCTTTACCTCCAGAGCCTGTACCACCATTCTTCCACATGGAGTGAGACTGTTATACCAATAAAATAAAAACCAGCAGGATCTTATTAAAGGGAAAAAGGCAAAATACCACATTTATTGTGAATACAGAAAGAATCATAGTAAGCAGTTAGTTATAGCTATAACATTCCATTCAATCTCATATTTATTCACACATTTTCATACAAACACACACACACACACATACACACCCACACACGCAGGTTCTGCAAGGTTGTTATCATAGTTACCAGCCTTAGAGTTGCTCATGCCAAGCCACTGGCCAGGTGGCCTGGACATGAGGAGGGAGCAGGGCCTTGTCAGATGCTCATCTGATGCTCCTGGAAGTTGGTTTGCAGAATCAGACCCCAAAGTTCTCACTTTTTAGAGTCTATTTTTATAGGAATTTCTTCCTATGCCAGTCTATGGGAATTGCTTCATCATGCTGTTGCTGAATCAATCAGCAGATAGCACATTCCTGACGGCTCCAAGATGTTATCTTGTTCTTTGGTTCTCCCATCCTTGAGGCTGTTGGGTGGATTCCAGTCTGCCCTCCGGGGGGGGTCCTCTGGTTATTTCCAATTGACGCCTTCTTCAGCCGATGGACACTGGATTCTTAGGCTGGCACCTCCCTGATCATTCAGTTATTATCCACACCAAGCATCCATCCACATGCATCCTCTATCTCTATTTTAATCACAATTGTTAATACAACAAAAGGGCGGGGAGTCTCTGGGTGCTGTTTCTGTTGTTAGAGTATTGCTTTGAGTCTCTCTCTCTGTGAATTGCTTTGAGAACAGACTCTGTCTTAGAATGTACTAACACAATTAGCAGCTTGCAAGTTTCACACATAGAGGGAGAGAAACAGTACCAAAAACCAAGAGACCTCTTAATTAGTAATACCCTGGAATTTAAACTCTGGGGAATCAAACTCATTTGTGATTTTAATACAGAACTTCTTTAATATGATCCAACAAGACCAGGACCCCCAACTGTACTGAATTCGCAGCATGTTCTGCATTTGGCTAATGTGATCCCTGCTTTTGTGACCTTCAGACTTGACTACTGCAATACGCTATACCCAAGAATGAAACTTATGACTTAAACAAAAACAAGAGAAAACACCTCCAAGAAATTCAAATGTATGATTGAGTTTACTTGACAATGAATACTGTCCAGAGCACAGGTTTCAATCCTTATCTTCCAAATCCTCAAAGGGCCTGCCCAAAACTACCTTAACGGCCTCTTTGCGCTCAAAAATCATGGGGAGATGATAGGATAGATAACTCATCCTTGAGAGGAAATAAAGTTTTCTCAGCCACTAGCCCACAATAGCAACTCAGTCCCAGAGGATATGATATTAGACATATCTCACAGACTCATTAGACAAATGTAAAACCCATATCTTTGATTAAGCTTTCTCATAATAACAAAAAAACCCACAAAAACCCATGCTGACCCAGGGTGAGGGTAGGCAGGTGGAGCAGAGAGAAAGAAATCCTTTATTATGTTTACTTGTAGAATTTGTATATGCTTAGATAGAAATTCAGTTAAAGGGTCTATCTCTAATCTAGTACTGTGACATTCACTTCCAATAACGACTAATAATAGGATAAAACATTTACAAAAATCCATTTTCCATGTCCCAAACCATTTTATATGCCTCTCAATTGCAACTGTTAAAAGAATAAAATGGATAAAAGAATGAAGACAAACTTTAACTTTTTTCATTTGAAATTCTTCACCCTACATTCCCATAAATTTGCTGACAAATGCTGTTTTTATATGTGTTGCCTTATCTCTTGAGTTGTTTTCTAATAGTAAGCATTTTTAAGCAATGAATTATGTATTGAGGTGGTTATTGTGACTCTTACTCTCTCATTTGAGGATTTAATACAAATTTATAAACTTGTTTTTTCTCCCTCTGTCTTGCCTTCTGTGATTTGGGTAATGTACATTGTCATATTAATTCTGTTTTAGGCAGATGCTTTCTACATTATGGAACATTTCTTAAAACATTCATGAAAAAAGTAAATACAGCCTCCCAGCCCCACTCCCTCCAGAAAAAAAAGTTCACAAAGCTCTCCATCCTGAGAAAAAAGCTGGATGTGTTGACTTAATTGGTATTATTGTGTGCATAACACTAACATGAACAGATGCACAAAACCCCTAATACAGAGGTTTCTCACGCTTTTAGATAATATGGGCCATGTCTTAATGGAGAGATTGACTCACGGACCACTATTCCTCCCATTCACAGCAGTCGCCTCCCCTTCCATTCATGGTCACATAACACCCGTGTCACAACTGCAGTCATTGCTTCCATGGAAAAACAATATTTGAAAATATGAAATATATTTTTAGCTTCCTTTTAATGTGATTTACCAGCTGGAAACAAGGAAAGCCAGCACCAGGTGACCAGCCTGTTCTTCACAGACCAGCAGTCGAAGATTGAGTACTGTTGCTCTAAGAGCTAGCAAGATTTCAGCTAATACATTACTTGGGATCCACATATACAGAGTTTCCCCAAAGCTAGGAAACAAGTTAAAACACCATTTCTTCAAATACTGTTATGTTGGATAAGGTGAATGAAGCGTAACTTTGTTGAAAACATTTTTGAAAAATGTCCTCAAAACCTAGTCTTGTGAATTGTTTTGTGTATATATATATACATATATGTACAATTCACAAGACTAGGTTTTGAGGACATTTTCAAATATATATATAGAGAGAAAGTGAGAGAGATTTAACAAAGATATACTCAATTTACACTGGCTGACATGACATTTTTTGCAGAAACCATGTTTAAAAATTGTTGGCTGACACAGAAAACTAGTGTACAGAATACAAAGCTTTGGTGATGCAAACTTGTACAAAGTATTAAAATCAATGTGCTATGAAGCTTTACTTTATATAGATATAGATATATATAAAAATAAATTTTTAAATTTGTATTGCATCAGTGTCTAGTTGCCCCAATCAGGGATTGGGGTCTATTGTGGTAGGCACGATACGTAGATATAATGAAACAACAGGATCTACTGAACTGAACAGAGGCCAAGAGTACATCCATATCTGAATAAGCTATGGGGTTTGATGGTTCTAAAAAGTAGCATGACATTTCTTGCAAGCTATTTAATTATATCTTAAAATAGATAACTTTATGGCTAACAGACAGCCCCCCAACCTGAAGCAAATACTCACCAGCAACTACACAGCACACCACAGAAACACTAACCCAGGAACCAATCCCTGTAGCAAACCTTGTTGCCTACTCTGTCCCCATATCTACTCTAGTGACACCATCAGAGGACCCAACCACATCAGCCACACCATCAGAGGCCCATTCACCTGCATGTCTACTAATGTCATATATGCCATCATGTGCCAGCAATGCCCCTCTGCCGTGTACACTGGCCAAACTGGACAGTCCCTACATAAAAGAATAAATAGACACAAATCGGACATCAGGAATGGTAATACAAAAAGCCAGTGGGAGAACACTTCAGTCTTCCTGGACCTTCTATAACAGATTTGAAAGTAACTGTACTTGAACAAAAAAACTTCAGAAACAGACTTCAAAGAGAAACATCAGAACTAAAATTCATTTGCAAATTTAACACCATTAATTTGGGCTTGAATAGGGACTGGGAGTGGCTGGCTCATTACAGAAGCAGCTTTGCCTCTCCTGGAATTGACACCTCCTCATCTGTTGTTGGGAGTGAACTACATCCACCCTGATCAAATTGGCCCTGTCAACACTGGTTCTCCACTTGTGAGGTAACTCCCCTCTCTTCATGTGTCAGTATATTTATGTCTGCATCTGTAACTTTCACTCCATGCATCTGAAGAAGTGAGGTTTTTACCCACGAAAGCCTATGCTCAAATAAGTCTGTTAGTCTTTAAGGTGCCACCGGACTCCTTGTTGTTTTTGTGGATACAGGCTAACACAGCTACCCCCGATACTTGACATTTATAGCTAATGTTATTCTCTACATATTGTGCATGTTCTTTAGTTCCTGTTCCTCTCTGATGGAAGTTTGATTATACTTTAGTTCTAATCATATGAATGCAGTATGCCATAGCAGGTGTATACATAATCTCAATTCTAGCAATTGCTTTATATTCTGGAGATGAGGCCTAATTTGAGCATATGCTACAGGTGCCATCTATTTTGTGAGCAACTAGTTTGTGACTATGTGTACCAGTGCCCTCTATTGGAGGTTTTATGTTTGTCTTTTGCTATTTAATATTTATTTTTCTTTCCAAAACTAAGATTTATACACAACAGAACCTATTCCAAAAGCAGCATGTTGTGCCAAATCTGAATTTGGTCCACCATCAATCATAAGATAAGAATATAAACAATAAATCAAAAGAAACTCTTACACGTAAGATAATAAAATTACAAAGTAGATGAACAAGAAATATTAATAATAAACTACAAAAAATGGGAAACAGAAAGAAAACCCAATCAACAAATGTCCCATAATTTTTTCATTTTTATCAGTCAATTGAAAGGAATCCCACTGGCTAGACCCATGTCAACCTCCATCAGTTCCTTCTACTCTCTTTTCTCTGACTCTAACTCACATGAAGTTGACATCATCATTTGGCCCCATCTACAGTGGGATTTTACATTTGATAGAAATCATATTTAAACTTTATTTAAAGTAAATTAAGCAAAATATTTTAACATGGTTTAGCCAACCAGACTATTTGAAAACATGATCTAGCATAGCACAGACTGTATTCTAGAGAGCTAGGCTCAGATCTTCAGGCCCACATTCTCCCAATTTCAGGCTGCTTCAGGAGAATCAGCTGAATGGTGGCACAGAGCTGGTAGAAGCATTTCTTCACTCTCCCTGTAGCTGGGGCATTTCTGCGCTAGCTGCTGTGGTGACTATTTGGAGCCATCTGCAGGCAGCATAAACTTATGACAGGAGATTGGACTGATGCACAGACATCCCAAGAATGAGAGTGTGGCTTAATGTCACCTTAGCACTCTTCTTCCCTGAGCTGTGCTGTGCATTTTTCAGTTGTAGCCAAGGATCTATTTTTAAAAATGTCTTTGCCAACTCCATCCACAGTAGCTTAGACAAACTGTATTTCAACTGAGTTTGTCTGAATCAGGCCAAACCGTTCAAGCAATATGGTTCCCCACCCAGATGGACCCTAAAGGGTAGCTACAGATCTGAAACATGGATCCCCACTGTTCCCTTCCTTGTGTTCTGCTGGGAATGAGAAGGGTCACTCATCTTACTGTCTCTCTTCTATTGCTACACCTTACTTTAAAAGTTTATTTGCACTACGAAAGCAACCCATTACCAACCATCTAAGGCCCTGATCAGTCACAGATTTACCCATATGCTTAACTTTACACTTGTGAGTATTCTCATTGAGCTCATTGGACCACTCGTACGCTTAAACCCATCCATAAGTCTTGGCAAGATCAGGGTCACTGTCAATAATGAGTCCTCCTGAACCAATGTTACAAATGGTTTGACTGTTTTCAGCATCATTACAAAAACTGACAGAGACTTTCAGAACCAAGTGTCCCTACTATATGAGCGCTTAAACCATTTTCAGTACTAGTTCAGTGACCTATTGATAAACATTGTCAGCCACGATCACTTTGCTAATGCAGAGGAAGTTCTCGTAGCTGCTGCCATTACCTTGTTTTGAACAATGATGGCGTGTGTGAATGACTTTCTCAAAAGCAATACATCCTGATTAATGAGGGGACAAAGAATGGGGCATTTTTAAACAGCAGTTCCCAAATGTGGTCCTCTGAGCACTGTTGCTCTGAGGAGTTTTCACTGGCTGGTGACATAGTTGCTCTTGTCCTTGTTTCCAACTGCCTGTACATGAATTCAGATCCTTCAGTGCAAAAGAGTGGAAATCTGTAATACTTCCAGATGCCTGGCATAAAGACAGCAAAAAAAGTACACAAATATTTTCCGAACAAAATTGCTGCATTTGCAACAGGGAATTTAAGGCCATGTCTACACTACCAATTTGTGTCGACAAAAGTGACGTCCACACCCGTAAGTCGACATAATAAAAATCTCAATTTTGTGTTCACACTTATTCCCTCTGTCGGCAGACCGCATCCACAGTGGGGGCACCATCATCGAAGGTGTGAGCAATGCCCTGTGGGTATCTATCCCACAGTCCTTCTGTCGCTAGATATTGTGGGATGACAGAGTGGAACGTGGTGCATCTGGGGACAGTGCTAAATGTCCCATGATGCACTGCTTTCTGACCCAGTACTCCATGGGCTTCCGGCTTTCTTTTGCAGCATTTTTTCAACAGCCCTTCTTTGCTGTGCACCCTGGCATCTTTGTGAGAAGGGATGGATCTCACACTGCTGTCCTATGCTCTGTTAACTGTCATGAAGACATCGCAGATGGCAGTGCAGTTAATCATGAAGTTCCTACCTGAAGAAGACTTGCAGGTGCCCGACATGTTGCGTGATATGGATAGGAGCAACTTTAGATTGCTTTTGGCATTCACAGAGCAGGTGCATAGGGTAAGCCGTCGCTTTGGGGCTTGTAAAACAAGCACTGAATGGTAGGATCGTATCATCATGTAGATGTGAGATAGCGAGCAGTGGCTACAGGACTTTCGGATGCAGAAAGCCACCTTCCTGGAACTGTGTGCGGAGCTCGCCCTGGACCTGCAGCGCAAGGACACCAGATTGAGAACTGCCCTCTCGGCAGAGAAGCTAGCAACTGTGTGGAAGCTAGCAACTCCAGACTGCTACCAATCAATTTAGAGTGGGGAAGTTGACCGCAAGTGTGCAGGGCAATAAATCGCATCCTGCTACGAAGGACTGTGACTCTGGGAAATGTGCGTGAAATAGTGGACGGCTTTGCAGAAATGGGTTTCCCTAACCGTGGAACGGCAATAGATGGCACACATATTCCAATTTTGGCACCAGATCACCTTGCGATGGAGTACATCAGTAGGAAGGGGTACTTCTCCATGATGTTGCAGGCACTTGTGGATCACCGTGGGCATTTCACTGACATCAACGCGGGGTGGTCTGGGAAGGTGCATGACACACACATGTTCAGGAACAACAGCCTGTACAGAAAGCTGCAAGTGGGGATTTTCTTTCCTAACTGGAAGATTACAGTGTGTGGGGGGGTGTTGAAATGCTCATAGTGATCCTGGGGGACCCTGCATACCCCTTACAGCTGTGGCTCATGAAACCTTATATGGGACACCTGGACAGCAGTAAGGAGCAGTTCAACAACAGGCTCAGTAGGTGCCAGATGGCAGTTGAATGTGCCTTTGGCAGATTAAAGGCACGCTGGCGATGCCTTTATGGCAGGTTGGACCTCACTGAGGATAATATTTCTATGATCATATCTGCATGCTGTACGTTGCATAATCTCTGTGAAGCTAAGGGTGAAAGGTTTGCTCAGACGTGGAGTGCTGAGACAAACCGCTTGACTGCTGATTTTGAGCAGCCAGAAACCAGGGCTGTCAGAGGAGCCCAGAGGAGAGCTATTCAAATCAGGGAGGCTTTGAGGCAATGACCACCAGTAACATATTTCTGTCTGAGTTGCTTCAATGTTACCTTACATGCAGTTTTTCTATGGGGCAATGGTGACATTTGGGGCCTTATATTCCTGTAATAAAGTGATTTAAATGCCTGTGCATGTATTGGCAGTGCCTGCAATCTCACCTTGAAGAAAAAAAATAAAGATGATTTACCATTATAAAAGTTTGCTTTTATTGCACAAGAAGCTAACTTTGTCCTCGGGGTTAGGTCCTCTTTCCGCCACCTCTGTGCCCTCTGAAGTATCCATGGGACTCTTGGTGATGGAGGTGGGGTCATCACCAAGGATGGCATCCAGCTCCTTATAGAACCAGCGGGTCTTAAGTGAAGCACCTGAGGGAAGGTTTGCCTCCGTTGTGTTATGGTACGCCTGCTTCAGCTCCTTTATCTTCATGCTTCACTGCAGCGTGTCCCGATCATAGCCTTTTCACACAAGCCTCGTGAAATCTGCCCATAGGTATCCCAATTCCTATGGCTCAAGCGCAGCTGGGACTGCATAGCCTCCTCTCCCCATATACTGAGCAGATCCAACAGCTCTGCAGTGGTACAAGCGGGAGAGCGTTTGCTGCGATATCCTGCCATGGTCATCTGGGAAGCTGCAATGAGACCTCTCCACCCCGAGCAAACAAGAAATGGAATTTCAAAAATTCCCAGGGCTTCTAAAGGGGAGGTGCGGATGGTTGTTTACCTGACTACAAGACAGTGGAGTTCAAACAGCTGACCAGAGTGGTCAGGATGGGCATTGTGGGACACCTCCTGGAGACCAATTAAAGTGATGAAATGAAGCGTGGGGTCTACACTTGCACTTTGTTGACAAAAAAATAGAGGAAAAAGATGTAAATCTCTCATGAGGGTGGATGTATTTTGTCTCCAAAACCAGGCATTTTCCCCAATAAAAGTTGCCTCGCAGTGTGTACACACTCACTGTTTGGATCAACAAATGGCAGTTTTGGTGACAAAACATGGCCGTGATGGTAAATGGGAGAAAAGGTGATTCCTATAAGGAACAGGAAGGCTGCCAAGGAGATACTTCTTGTGTTACCAAGTGGGCCATGCCATTAAAACTTTTGACAACCCCTGCTCTGAATGCAACGCAACAACTCCTCTGGAGTTTTAGCAGATGGCACCTTTGACTTGCTCTGTTTTGGCAGTGGGGGGGGGGGGGGGGGGTTGTTGCATAAGTGGGAAGAAGAGCAGCCTCTCACGTTTGGAAGATAATCTTGATTTGGTGAAGAATGCTTTATGCTTCTTTGTGCATGCAGTCCGGGTTAATCCGACACAGGAGAAATCCAGGCACGGGCTGGGGATATGGGGAGCGGGCTTACCCAGCGCACACCCAGGCGACCTCTGAGGACTGCCAAGACGCTGACTGTTCACACCGGCTCCAGGGGCTGGGGCAAGGCCGGGTCAGCGGGAGGGAGGGGGCCGCGAGGAGGCGGCTGCCCCGCTAGGGAAGCGGGGAGTTAGGGCCTTGCCCGAGGGGCCCGAGCCCAGCGCTGAAGGGGCCCCGCGCGCGCGCGCGTGCCGGCGGCGGTTGGCGGCCGTTCCCCGCCAGCCCGCGCTCCTCGCTTCGCCGCCGCGCCTCCCCTGGGCCATGACCCGAGACAGCCCGGGCGGGGGCCCGCCCCCGGGGGGCCGGCTGTCTCCCCGCAAGGCCCCGGCGCCGCCCGCCGGCAGCCAGGCCCAGCACGACGAGCACAAGCGGGAGCTGGAGGCGCTGCGGGCCGAGCTGGACGGGGAGCGGCTGCGCTCGCAGGAGAGCCGGCGCCGCTTCGCCGCCGAGGCCCGCGAGCTGCGGGAGACGGCCGAGCGCGACCGGCAGCTGCTGGCCGACCAGCTCCGCTCCAAGTGGGAGCAGCAGCGGGCCCGAGAGCTGCACCAGCTGCGGGAGCTGAGCCTGCGGGAGCGGGAGGCCGAGATCCGCCAGCTCCTCCGCTGGAAGGACGCCGAGCTGCGCCAGGCCCAGGAGCTGCTCCAGCGGGAGCGGGACGCCGCCGTGCGGCAGGCCCGGGACCTGCAGCGGCAGCTGGCCGAGGAGCTGGTGAGCCGGGGCTACGGCAGCACCCGGGGCGGCCCCGCGGGGCTGAGCAGCGAATGCCGCGGCAAACTGCAGGAGGTGCTGGGCAAGCTGCGCTGGGAGACCGATGGCGACCAGGCCGCCCGCATCCGCCACCTCAGGGCCGAGCTGGAGCTGGAGCGGAGCCTCTTCCTCAAGTACATTCTGGAGCGCTTCGAGGGCGAGCAGCAGCCCGCCGGCTCCCCGCACAGGCCCAGGCACGGCCCGCAGCCCCGCCTCAGCAGGAGCCTCCTGGAAGGGCCGAGGCCCCGCTCCTTGGAAAGCCTCATCGCCGCCGTCTCCCCGGATGGGGGAGCCTCCAGGTCGCGCTCGCTGGACAGCAGCCTAGCCAAACCCGAGTCTTCGCACGCAGCGCACCAGGCCCCGCTGGAGGGGAGCCCCCCGCAGAGCCCCTGTCGGGGGCAGCAGCCGGCCCAAAAGGCCTTAGAACAAGCTGCCAACCCCCAGGAAGGAGCTGCCAAGGAGCTCCCTCTGAAGCCCACCAGCCAGGAGCAGCCCCTGGAGTGCTTGGACTCGCCTCCTGAAGGGAAGATGGGCAGCTGGGGGTCTGCAGGAGAGGGTGGCACCCTGGCAGTGGGGCAGCAGCAGGAGTGGCTGTCTGGCAACAATTACAGCCAGCTGGTGAAGCAGAACACCGACCTGCTAAGTGCCCTGGAGGATCTAGAGCGGCGATGCACGGCCCTTAAGGAAGAGAACGGCCTTCTGAGGAGGAGCAGTTTCCCCGAGATGCAGGAGAAGGTGAAGCGGCTCAAGAAGAAAAATGCAGATCTGGCCATCATTGCCAAGCGATTGGAAGAGAGAGCCAGGAAACTCCAGGAGTCCAACCTCAAGGTGGTCAATGCCCCAATACCACTTTCCCTCAAAGGCTCCAGTGTGGAACTGTGCAAGAAAGCATTTGCCCGGCAGCGGGCTAAAGACCTGAGTGAACAAGCTAGCATCCTTCTAGCCAAAGATAAACAAATAGAAGCCTTGCAGAGAGAGTGTTGGGAGCTGCAGGCCAAACTGGTCACAGGCAAGGAGGGCTCATGCTGGCTCAATTTAAGTGACTTTGATCGTTTGTTGCGGGAGTCTCAGAAAGAAGTGTTACGATTACAGAGACAGATCACGTTGAAGAACTTGAAAGAGTCTCTACAGTCCTCCAAAATGGGTCCAGACAGTTCTTCTCCAGCTGTTACCATGTGCCTAATACAGGAAACACTTGCACCAAACATTGATGCAAGCTTAGATGGTTCATCTTTGCCAAAACAGACACCACCAGGATCAATCACTTTGGCAAAGGATATTAAGCCAGTAGTATTACCTTCGGGAAATGTGTCTGAGGAATATGAAAACATCCCTTTGAAAACAGACCCAGACAGCAAAAATCAAATACAGCATTTGGAAGTAGAGCTTAGTAAGAAAAGTAAGCAGTGTGAAAACCTTGAACAAGAAATGGAGAAAAAGCAGAAAAAATGTGAAGAGTTGGAAATGCAGCTTCAGGAGGTGCTGACTGAAAATGCCAAAGTGGCTGAGGAAAACGCTCAACTCAGTGGGAAAACTAAATGGACAGAAAAGGTTGAATCTGAAAATGCTGACCTGAAGGTGAAACTAATGGGAGTGACAGAGGAGCGGAATTCTGCTGTCCAGTTGACCAAAGGACTTCAAACCAAGGTGGAGGATCTAGAGCATGTACTGAAGGACATGAAAGAAATGGCAGAGAGAAGGCAACAGCTGGAGGTTGACCATGAGGAAACACTGTTAGCACTGCAGAAGAAAGAAGAGGAGGTCAAATATTTGCAGCAGGCCCAGGTAGAAGCAAAAAGGGAACATGAAGAGGTAGTACAGCTATTAGAAGACCAGGTGAGGGAATTGGAGAATCAGTATCACAGTCAAACTGAACATTTTAATCTTCTGTCTCAGGAACTCGAACAATTACAAATAAAAAATTCTGACCTTGTGACTTCAAACTTGCCACATGCTACGTGCTGTTCCTCAGAAGATTGCCATGCTCTTCAGTGCAGTAAAAATATTAGTGACATAGACTTTGTATCCACTCCTGCTGCTTCTAAGAAGCAAACCAAGAAACTGGAGTTCCAGTCAAACTCCTCAAAATCAGAATCCACACAGTACAGTCCTAAGTCGTGCCCCACTCCAGAGGGGGATAGTGCAAGTGAGGTGGATGAATTGGAGACAGACAAATTTTCCCTAATCTTGGAGTCTGAGAGACAAGGTCCCGCAAAACTTCAAGTGTTTTTAGCTCGATACAGCTATGACCCTTTTGATGGTCCTAATAAGAACCCTGAGGCAGAGCTTCCACTGACAGCTGGAGAATACATTTACATCTATGGAGAGATGGATGAGGATGGCTTCTTTGAAGGAGAGCTGATGGATGGCAGAAGAGGGCTGGTTCCCTCTAATTTGATAGAAGAAGTTTCAGATGATGACCTCATGACCTTTGTGCCTCCAAAGACAAGTGACCTCTCCCATACTTCAGATCATGAAATGAGTTTCCTCAGCAGAAGTGCTAGTAGTGGAGAAAAGAGTGATTGCCATGATGAAGAAATCAGTGTCAATCTATTGCCCAGTAGACTAGAAGGAGACATGGAAATGCCTGATCATACAGCGGTGCCTTATCCAAGAAATTTGACTCTAATCAAACAGTTTGCAAGAAGTGTTGTTATAGGCTGGGAGTCACCACTCATGCCAGCTGGCTGGGGAGATGTGCAGAGCTATAACATTTATGTAGATACAGAACTTTGCCAAAATGTGAGGTCTGGTTGTCAGACTCAAACAGCAATTGAGAATCTGGATTTAAAGATTAAGGCTTTTCGGATCTCAGTACAAAGTGTGACAGAGAAGGGAAACTCAGATAAGATGCAATGTACCTTCCTTGTAGGGCAAGGTTTCCATATAGCACCAGCACTTCTGAAACTTAGGAGCATCACTGCCACTTCAGCGGAGGTCACCTGGTTACCAAGCAGTAGCAACTACACTCATGCAGTGTACCTTAATGAGAAGGAGTGTGATGTGACAAAGGCAGGGATCTACTGGTACACTTTCCATAACCTGCAACCCAGCACTCAATACAATGCAAAAGTGGAAACACAGCTTCAGAGGACAGTATGGGATTTGCCTCAAGAGAAATGGGAACAGAAATCAGCAATGATTAAGTTCATAACTCCATCAGCAGGACCACCTGATGCTCCACTTGATGTCCAAGTACAGCCTGATCCCTCAGCGGACATTCTAGTTATCAGCTGGCTACCAGTGACAATTGATGCAGCAGGATCATCCAATGGGGTACGTGTTACTGGTTATGCTGTGTATGTCAATGGACAAAGAGTAACAGAAGTTATATCTCCAACAGCTGGCAGTGCCATAGTAGAACTGTCCCAGTTAGACATGCTACAAGGGTCTCAGAAGGTTTCTGTGAGAACTGTCTCCCCCAGTGGAGAGTCAGTTGATTCTGTGCCAGCTCTGATTCCCTCAGCCATGTTAAATGTTCCCAGTTGTTCTTCATCATCAAAGTCTATGTCTACCAGCCTGACCTCTGGACTACCCTATGGGGAATTCATAGACTCTCAACATGTGAAAATCCCTTTGACACATTGCATATCTTCACCCTCTTCAGAGATGTTCATGGCCAGTCAAGATAACAAATTCACCATTCACTTCACCTCCAACTGCAGAGACTCAGTAGCTTCTCTGCCAGCAAGCATCCCTCCACCCCAGTTGTTCTCCTCTCAGAGTTCTTCCTTGATACATGAGCTTGCAATGTGCAACATTGGTGATAATGTAGCAAGAGATAAAGACGATAAATGTTTAAAGTCTTATCAGCAGACAGCAGTCAGTGTGCAACATTCAGGCCTTGTCTTTCCAACTAGATGGTGTGAAGAATCAGTCAATTCCAGGATGTCACCGTTAAAAGAACTTGCTGAAGACAGCCAGAGAAAGAGGATAAAAAAGCTCTTTGTTACTAAAAAAGCTGTGCTTGAAAATCAAACAGACACTAGCGACATGAAAATGTCTATGATCACCCACTATGTGCACTCTGACGACAAATCTGTGAAAGATTCAACCACTGGAGATATTGAGGGATATGATGAGAGCTGCTTGAGTTCTGTGCCTGAGCTGTGTTCTAGTCAGCTTGAATTGGAGGAGGACAGTTACAGAGACATAGGTATACATGATATCTGTGTTCAGGAAGTCCCAGATATTTCCACTGAGAAGAAACAGATGAAAGGATTATTCAAAGAAGTCCCCAGCCTAGCGATGTCTAGAGGTGAAATACAGGAAGACCAAATATCAAGAACAGAAAACTGGCAATTGAATCCTGTTGGTGACCACAGCCACAGTTCTGATCTTTCAGATATTTTGGAAGAGGAAGAAGAGGACCTGGATTTAGACACGCAGGAAGAGAATAGAATAAAGGTGGTTGGTAATGATTCCAGGCTACCGGAGCTTCCAGAGTTTCCCATGCAGTGGGCTCAAAACAGAAAAATGAGCAAGGCTTTAAGAATAGGCCAAGCAGGGACATCTTCATTTTCCAAAACAGGCCCTCTGAGAAGCTTCGTCTCAGAGGAAATAGTTAATGATGATTCAGTAAGGATATTTGTGGCCCTTTTTGACTATGATCCCATATTGATGTCACCTAATCTTGATGCAGCTGAAGAGGAGCTCCCATTTAAAAAGGGGCAGATTCTAAAGGTGGTTGGTGATAAAGATGCTGATGGCTTTTACAGAGGTGAATATGCAGGAAGGGTAGGGTATATTCCCTATAATATGGTGTCTGAAGTGCAGGTGGAGAGTAATGAAACGAAACAGCACCTGTTAAAACAAGGTTCCATTACTGATGAAAAATCTGTGATTAACTTAGTTGAGGTGGATACACAGAATAACAATAAGTCTCGCACAGAACATAGCTGGCAGGATAGCAAGGCTGAACAGCTTACTTCTAAGACAATGGTGGCTGTCTTTGACTATAATCCAAGGGAGAACTCATTAAATGTAGATGTGGAAAGTGAGCTGACATTTAGTGCTGGAGACATCATCACAGTATTTGGGTCTGTGGATGATGATGGACTCTACTATGGGGAGTTAAACGGACAGAGAGGACTTATCCCTTCTGACTTTCTAAAAACTGTCTCTTGGGATGAAGAGTAAAAGAGGATTCATTTAAAAGACACCTCTGCAGAGAGTTATAGAAGAAGGAAAAGAAAAATCTGATATATCAACAACAAAAAAGCACAAAATGTAGATGAAAAATTAAATCTTTAGCGAAGTCTAGCATTAAAAACTATCCATGCAAATGCCTCCTACAAAATGTATATTTTTAAGAATTGAACAACTAGACAATTTCATATGTACTTGAATCTTCGCTCATATGAGATTAATAGTTTGAACTATTTGCAGGAGACTCCAAATAGATTTTTAGTTGTGAAACAAACTGGGTACCTTTAAATTTGTTTCAAAGACCTGTAAGAAAGTTAGAAGTAACCTTTAAATATTTTCCTGTAGGGATTATGAAAAGACTGCATCGCAGAGATAAAAGTGAATTTCACATGCAGTTTAAAACATTGTATGACCTTAATCTTTTTTTTCTTTTTCTTTTTAAATAAGGAGGAGATGTACATAGAGAAAATATGTTAGTACTTAATGGATCAACTTTTCCCACTTTTTGGAGTACAGACAGTATTGGTGTGAAATGGCTGTTAAAAGCATGCCAGATAATCTTTTTCTTAAGGGGTAGATGAACTTTGACTACTTTTTAGCATGTCTTTCTCTACAAAAATAACTGATTCATTAGCCCACTTCTCTTCTTCATTGCGAGTTGCAGTTCAAAGAGAGGAAGATGTTCCAAATGTGTAGAATGCTACAGTGACTGTGGGCAGAATGTTCCAATAGCTGACATAGAGCAAAACAAAAATATTTAACAGTAGACACCTACCTATTACAGTGTCCAAATGATTTCCAGCTCTGAACTGAATCTAAACCCTTTTTCATTTGAGATTTTGATTTTAAGGAAGACACTGGTTTCCCTCTAGCCAGTTGCTCCCATTAAAGCTCGTATTATCTAGGAGAAACTTAACAGCTACATATGCTTTAATACTGTGGTTTCTTTGTGTGATTTACACTGAAATTTGTCTTTCCTGTTTCAGAGTGGGAGGTCTGTAATACCTCAACACTTGTTGAAAAGAATATGCCCTCTCCTGCTGTCATTGAAATCTGTAGGAGTTTTTCAGTCGACTTCAAGGAGAGC
This sequence comes from Lepidochelys kempii, assembly GCF_965140285.1. NCBI lineage: Eukaryota > Metazoa > Chordata > Testudines > Cheloniidae > Lepidochelys > Lepidochelys kempii. The sequence continues at coordinate 15,261,996 of NC_136394.1, read as the reverse complement.
TGGATTGCGTCCACTGGTTGCACTTCATTGTCTCACATCTCAAGGGTTACTAACATAGGCATTTGTCCTATAAATATGCATTTGTGCTTAGGATCATATAAGGCATGCTCCACATAGGAGTTAGTACCAAAAGTGTTCTTGCACTAAGGGCTGTGTTAAATAGCTTTGCACACTGTAAGGCTTACATTTGCAGCAGAGAATAATCCTCCCAATGACAGGCTTTCATAGGAAGGATTCTGTTGGGTTAACGTTAGGCTCCCAATCTGGAGATGACTCCATTCAGGCACAGCAGTCCACTTGCACAAACTTACTCTCAGGAACAGGGCATCCATTTGTGCCGTTAGTATTGAAAATGGAGGGGTCAGTTTCTGTCCTTTAACTTATTTAAATATTTTACTTGTTCACTTATTTATGGAGATATTAAACTGTTTTACTTGTTTATTTAAATATTTTACTTGTTTACATATCTAAATACTTGTTTTACTATTGTATGATTCAGACTATGACTACAGAAGCTGTGAAGAGTGACTCAAAGCTCTTGAAGTAGGATCAAAGCTGTATATGTAGACGAGTTTGAAAACAGGAGAGTTTGCAGATGTTTCCTTATGAGATGTATTCTTTGTGTTACGATGTTACTTTTTAGACCTATGGGAAGTTTACTGTCTTTTATACCAATGTTAATTTCCTTGCATATTTCACTTTAATTGTCTTAAGAAAGCAATTTGTTTCATTTTGAAATTTGAATTTTAAAAGTGATATCCATCGGTGCTGGTGATACATTTTTATTTAAAAAAAATTATTTTAATAAAACTTATTTCTTATTTTCTGAGAATTTGCCCCTGTTCTTCATTGACACTTAAAGTGGTGTTATGAACTTGCAAAATTTTGATTAAAAGTTTTTTGACTTCTTTTGTTTGGTTTTCCCATTTCATCCTGTGTCTAAACAATACACCAATCACTTTGAAGCCTAATAAATTTTCAGATTTAAGGCCCTGATTTTGGGTTGTGGCAGAATTGACCTTGGTTTATCCCTAAGGGTAGAGATGGTATTTTTATGCCACCTTTGAACCTCCTGGATTCTGGGCAGCTGGGGGCCGGTTTTGTCCCAGAGGCAAGTAATTGCCCAGTAGCCTAGAATAAACAGAGCACAGATTGTTCCAGCCATGCCTCCTTCTGTTGTGCACCCTTCTGTGGTTTCAGATAGTATTTCTTTCTAACATTCATTTATTTTCTAGATTTAAATGAGCATGTAAGGTGGCAACAAATACTTGTCATGAGAAAATTGTCACCCATGCAGAAAACAGAAGTATATGCTAATTATTCATTTATATAAATAATTATATGGTACCACTAGATGGCAGCAGAGCCCATGGTATCAGACTACAGTGTATGGCCGTGTTAGCTAAGGACATGGTCAGGTTAAACATCACTTTGTTTTTTTCTAAGCTGTTGGTGGTGACACCGTTAGATTATTTTTAAAAAGAACTGTTAACACTGAATTTACTTTTAACTGTTTATGCTGTTTATTTTTTGCATTTCTCTTTTTTGTACAACATCCCAAAGTGCAGAAAGAATAGCAAATATGGCAGGCGACCAGCTTGGCTTAACAGTGAAATCTTCGGTGAGCTTAAGCTCAAAAACGAAGCTTACAAGAAGTGGAAATTTGGACAGAAGACTAGGGAGGAGTATAAAAATATTGCTAGAGCATTCAGGGGTGTAATCAGGAAGGCCAAGGCACAATTGGGGTTGCAGCTAGCAAGGGATGTGAAGAGTAACAAGAAGGGTTTCTACAGGTATGTTAGCAACGAGAAGAAGGTCATGGCAAGTGTGGGACCCTTACTGAATGGGGGAGGCAACATAGTGACTGATGATGTGGAAAAAGCTGAAGTACTCAATGCTTTTTTGCCTTGGTCTTCACAGACAAGGTCAGTTCCCAGACTGCTGCACTGGGCAACACAGTGTGGGGAGGAGGTGAGCAGCCCTAGGTGATGAAAGAACAAGTTAAGGACTATTTAGAAAAGCTGGATGTGCACAAGTCCATGGGTCCCGATCTAATGCATCTAAGGGTGCTGAGGGTGTTGGCTGATGTGATTGCAGAGCCATTGGCCATTATCTTTGAAAATTCGTGGCGAGCGGGGGCAGTCCCGGACGATTGGAAAAAGGCAAATATAGTGCCCATATTTAAAAAAGGGAAGAAAGAGAACCCGGGGAACTACAGACCGGTCAGCCTCACTTCAGTCCTCAGCAAAATCATGGAGCAGGTCTTCAATGAATCCATTTTGAAGCACTTGGAGGAGAAGAAAGTGACCAGAAACAGTCAACATAGATTCACCAAGGGCAAATCATGCCTGAGCAACCTGATTGCCTTCTATGATGAGATAATTGGCTCTGTGGATATGGGGAAAGCAGTGGATGCGATATATCTTGACTTTAGCAAAGCTTTTGATACGGTCTCCCACAGTATTCTTGCCAGCAAGTTAAAAAAGTATGGATTGGATGAATGGACTATAAGGTGGATAGAAAGCTGGCTAGATTGTCAGGCTCAACAGGTAGTGATCAACGGCTCGATGTCTAGTTGGCATCCAGTATCAAGTGGAGTGCCCCAGGGGTCAGTCCTGGGGCTGGTTTTGTTCAACATCTTTCTCAATCTGAATGATGGAATTAATTGCACCCTCAGCATGTTCACAGATGACACTAAACTGGGAGGAGAGGTAGATACGCTGGAGGGTAAGGATAGGGTCCAGAGAGACCTAGACAAATTGGAGGATTGGGCCAAAAGAAATCTGATGAGGTTCAACAAGGACAAGTGCAGAGTCCTGCACTTAGGAAGGAAGAATCCCATGCACCGCAACAGACTAGGGACTGACTGGCTAAGCAGCAGTTCTGTAGAAAAGGATTTGGGGATTACAGTGGACGAGAAGCTGGATGAGTCAGCAATGTGCCCTCATTGCCAAGAAGGCCAACGGCATATTGGGCTGTATTAGTAGGAGCATTGTCAGCAGATCGAGGGGCGTGATTATTCCCCTCTGTTTGGCACTGGTGAGGCCACACCTGAAGTATTGCATCCAGTTTTGGTCCCCCCCACTACAGAAGGGATGTGGACAAATTGGAGAGAGCCCAGCAGAGGGCAACGAAAATGATTAGGGGGCTGGGTCACATGACTTACAAGGAGAGGCTGAGGGAACTGCGGTTATTTTGTCTGCAGAAGAAAAGAGTGAGGGGGGATTTGATAGCAGCCTTCAACTACCTGAAGGGGGGTTCCAAAGAGGATGGAGCTCAGCTGTTCTCAGTGGTGGCAGATGACAGAACAAGGAGCAATGGTCTCAAGTTGCAGTGGGGGAGGTCTAGGTTGGATATTAGGAAACACTATTTCACTAGGAGGGTGGTGAAGCACTGGAATGGGTTACCTAGGGAGGTGGTGGAATCTCCATCCTTAGAGGTTTTTAAGGTTCGGGTTGACAAAGCCTTGGCTGGGATGATTTAGTTGGTGCTGGTCCTGCTTTGAGCAGGGGGTTGGACTAGATAACCTCCTGAGGTCTCTTCCAACCCTAATATTCTATGGTTCTTTGATTCTTGGCTCAGACAAGGAAAATAGAGTAGTCAGATTTGCTTTGGTTATGAATACTGCAAGTGAAGGTTTGGTATTTTTTAGTTTTTTACATTAATGGAAGCATTTTCCTGTCAGTCTTAAGTTTGGAAAAGCTTGTTTAAAAAAATCTAAATTTGGGACCAAACTTGACCTGACAGCACCCCTTCAAACTGTGAATGGCTGAGGCCCCAATCCTACAAACACACATGAATTTGCTCTTAACTCTGAGCACAAGTTGTCCCACGGAAGTAAATGGTATTACTCGGATACTTTATGTTAAGCTTGTGAATAAGCATTTGCAGGACTGACACATGTTTTAATTGCTTGACAAAAGGATGCTATGAGAACCTTTAGGAAACCCTACGTTCAGATAGTTGTCAACATTGAACCTGCATTATTTAGGTTTCAGAGTAGCAGCCGTGTTAGTCTGTATTTGCAAAAAGGAGTACTTGTGGCACCTTAGAGACTAACAAATTTATTTGAGCATAAGCTTTCGTGAGCTACAGCTCACTTCATCAGATGCTTTACCTGATCACTCTCGTTACAGTGTGTATGTTAACACCCATTGTTTCATGTTCTCTGTGTATTTAAAATTTCCCCACTATTTTCTACAGCATGCTTCCGATGAAGTGAGCTGTAGCTCATGAAAGCTTATGCTCAAATAAATTTGTTAGTCTCTAAGGTGCCACAAGTACTCCTTTTCTTTCTGCATTATTTAGATATTCTGCATTACAGAGCATCTGCAAAGCAGGAAGAGGAGTTGGAAGGTTTGAAACATCATTTAGTGCTTGGCTTCCTTTCACTCACCTTTAGTACATTTTGAGAATTTTTATTTCACTGAACTTTTCTCAAGTTAGAAAAGAAAAATATTTTTTATTTACAGTTTTTTCATTCAGAGGTTAGCCAGCACATTTTATTACATTACAAATCATTCTTCTGTTTTTAAAAGAAAGTAAGGAACATCTTTTTATGTGTTTGTACACTGGCTAGCACAATGGTACTGGTCTCTAGGTGCTACTGTAGAACAATTAATAATTAGGCATCAATTTCCTATTTTATATTTTCATTTGGTTATTTATAGGATAAAAAATTTAGAGAGTCTTGTATCCAAAATAAAATTTAGTATATATTGTGCTAGATTTATTTAGTACTGATAGATTTTTATGGCTCTTTATGGAGATAAAAAACAAATTCCCAGCATAAGTAATTTAAGAGCTATTCTAGTGTGACAAAGTGATTACTTTCTGTAAGGGAAGAAATTATATAGTGAAATTTTGATTAAAGACAAAAATACCTGATGTTAAGGCTCAAATCCACAAAGGTATTTCGGGTTCTAACTTCCATTGATTTATGGATCTGGGCCTAAGTCTCTGAGTTTAGGCTTTGCATGACTTTAAAAAAAAAAGTAAACTTCTTAAAAAGTTCAGTTTTGTTTTGTTTTAACATTCCCTGCAATGTTGGTAACCCAAAGACTGAAGCATTATTAGTCCACAGGGGTTCTGGCAGTATGTTGATGGTGTTGGAGTTTCTCATTAGAACATTACAACTGGATCCCTTTACCCTCTCAGTCTGTCATATCAGCATTGGCTAATAAAACCGATTCTGCCCCACAATCAGTTTCATTCCTTTCTTCTCCTCATATCACCCTCATTGTCTAAACTGTCCACCAGCAAACTTCCTCAGTGCATCCTTTCCCTATCCCTCATCCAGTTATTTATTCAGTCTTACTGAGGTACCAAATATCTTTTATTGCACCAACTTCAGCTGGTGAAAGAGACAGCTTTTGACTCACACAGAACTCTTCTTCAAGTCACGGTGTAGACACTCTGTGTCGCTCAAAAGCTTGTCTCTTTTACCAGCAGAAGTGGACGAATAAAAGATAATACCTCAAGCACCTTGTCTCTCTCATATGCTGGGACCAACATAGCTACAAAAACACAGCAAACAACACGATCTCTAGTGGGTTTTAAAGAAAAGGGCACCACAGTAAAATATGTAAGTTGTTGGTTATATTAAAAAAAGAAAAGGTTAAATAAATGGATTATTTTTGAAGTGCTGAAAATGGTTTTTGGAGAGAGACATCGGACCATAAAGATCTGCCTCACTCATCAACAGGTTCTCATATTTTAGAATAATTTCAGGGAAACAAAGTTTTTAACACCAGGAAAAACAGATTTTGATTCCCCAAAGCTATGCTATAATTATGCTAACATTAAACAGATAGGAAAAGCAGGAAACCTACCATATATGTAATATATGTCGTTACAGGAAAGCTGGTCTTTATATGGCCGAAGTGCTTGTAAATCTGCACTGAAGTTAATAGAAAAAAGACATAATAAATATAAGGAATGAGAAGAAAAACTATAGGTTATTTAGAAGAACCTGTAATGGATCAATGAAAATGCAGTTAACATAATGCTAACTGAAAATCCTAAACTTGCTTTTAAATTGCCCATATCATTCTTTTAAAGCCCATACCTGACAGTGATTGTAAAATATAATAATAATAATATAATAATAATGAAGGGTGGCTTCTTTGCACAGGCTCTTCAGAATCCACCCCAATACGGTTACTGATGTCAAGGTCAAAGTTAAGAGATCAGAGTGGTAAATTGCTCCAAGCAATACTTTAGGGAGGTAATATCCCCAATATGCTAGAAGTCAGACTTTCTTGTTGAAAATGGAATGCACTTGAATCTGATTTCAGAGATAAGAACATGGTCCAAAGGGGAGGCCAAATTGTATGCAGTTGCATCTTATATGTGTTTCAGCTAAGGAGTCCTGTGTGCCACCCAGACTCAGTTGGCTTGGAAGCACCTGGAACCTAGCTATTGGGGCCACTCACAACCAACTGGTGCCATACAAAATAATACTGGGCCAGGCTGCAACAGAAGGCAGTGCTGTAGACGTAGTAAAGGGGAGAGAGTAGCTGTATATGATACTAAAATTAGAAAATTAATGTGTAGTTGTGTCAGATTGTGAGCTCTTTGTTATGCTGAGTGAAAACAAGTCTGGAGCTGCCCGAAGACAGCCTACTATAATGCATTCAGACCGCTGCCCTGCCCAGGTGTTTGACAGCTCATTGAAAGACTAACACTAAAAGCCATCAAGAACGATCCACGTGGAACGACTCAACTGCTGTCCCCCTCCGCCATGGAACAACGGTTTTTCTACACTGGTGGGGTACATGTGACTGGGCAAGGAGACTGGAGCTTTCCTGCAGAGCACATCACAGAAGAGAGACCCTAATAAAGACCAGGGTTCTGCTCACTGCAGGGCATCCACCAATCACTACATGTAAGCGGAACGAACAGGCGAGAGGGCAGGAGGGATTCTGCCCAGCCTGATGATCCTTGGACTCACAGGAGGAGTGAGATTAGACTAGGGGAGGGTGCATCTGAGAACTTTTGTTGTTTTCAAAGCTCTGTAACTCTCAAGTGCTTTAAGAGTAAAGTTTCTGTGGTTAAAAAATTCCTTGCCTAAGCCTGTATTCCTTGCTTTTTGCTATGTTGTCCCTGTGGGGGTTAAACTAGAAATACAAATTGCTCAGTGCCTAGGCAGAGCTCTGGGGGAGTGTAAACAGCTGGGGGGGGGGGCGGATTTTGGAGGTCTCACACACACTGGTTTCACAGCCTAGGGAGGTTGGCTGGCAGTGACCCACCTCTCAAGAAAGGGCGTTAGACAGGCAGTCTGAGTCTGCGAATGTGCCCAGAGTCCTAGAGCTAGAAACATTGACTAGACTCCATCCAGACGCAGTTGGCTTGGGTGCATTTGGAACCAAGTGATTGCGTTTACTCACAAGCAAATGGTGACCGTACAGAATGGTAGTGGGCTAGGCTGCAAGAGAAGACAGTGTAGTAGGTGTAATATTTGGATTTTATTGAAACGTGCACTTAGCAATGTCTCATGAAATCCTACTTAGAAAATCTAGTCGTCTTGGGTATTATTACTACTGCCACGTGGTCTGTAAACTGGATGAAGGACCATATAAAGTAAACTAAGGGCAATGGTGGTGTTATAGTTGGCAACGGACTTTGGAGGATTTATGTAGAAGGATGCTGCAAGGGTCATATGTTAAATCCACTCTTACTATATCTTAATTTGGAAGTGTGACTACACAACCTGTTGTGTGCAGTGTTGTAGCCATGTGGGCCCCAGGATATTAGAAAGACAAGGTGGGTGAGGTAATACCTTTTATTGGCCCAACTTCTGTTGGTGAGGGAGAAACAAGCTTTCGAACTTAAGAACTCTGTATAAACTGAAAACTTTGTCTGTCTCACCAACAGAAGTTGGCCCAATTAAAGATCTTATTCACCCACCTTGTCTTTCTACACACTATGGTAACAGAATTGGCAGGTGCGGATAACAGAGAGAGAGGTTAGTTTGGAGTCTTGGTCAATCTGAGCCCCATTTAAACTTACTGATTGCGTCAACGAGGCATCTGATTGTGAGACCTTTTTTCCACTCCCCTCTGCAAAACCTTTAACTTATGTTGAGATAGTTACACAACAAGAGGATGGATGCCAGGGGTTGTAGATCACCCCCATACTGTCTCTTTGACTCTTCCTCTCTGATTATCAAGCGTCTGTGTTTTTAGAAAGTATTTGCCCAAGTCCTGCCTCACCTAGGATTTTAGGTCCTCCTTGTTTGTGATTCTATTTTCATTACATTTTGTTACAACTTGGCTTCTGATCACACTGGTAAATTAGTTCATGAGATTCTAACACATCATGGTTTATGATGACAAGTTTGTGATGTGAAAATCAGAAAGTTTTGTCCTCAACTTCATGAACCGTGATCTGCATCCCATGACACAGAGGCAAGAAAAAAGTTGTTAATGATTTTTGATAATTAAATCATAAAGTAGAAACCGATTCTATTAACCATATCACATATTGCTATTCTTCTATCGAGCTATATTCATGTTTGATAACAAGTACATTTATTTGTGCCTTTAGCAGCACTTCATTACATTTTTGATTGCAAATATAGCCTTCAAAACTCTACCAGAAACCTTAATTGCTTATCTTATCCTAAGGAAGAAAGACAAAGAGAAATATTCCAGGGAGAATAATGCTTCCATGGCTTATAGCTTTTAGAAATTACCTGCCGAGTGTGTAATTTTAAAGTGATTGTCTTCCATTAGGGCTCCAATAAACAGCACGGTGGAAAATTCAATCTGATTAGCTTTTCTAATGAGCTGTAGGAGGTCGTGGAGGCCAGAGCAGAAGAAAACTAAACATTTCATCATTCTGTCTACAAACATGCCTTTGACTTAAAGAGATAATGAAGTGCATGGTTTTAATGAACCCACTGCTATCAACAAATTATCAATGACCCCCATGGATTTTTGCTGTTCTGAAACTCATTCTTTCCAAGATTTCCTAAAATAGTGAGGTTGCAAACAGCATACATACAAACAGCATCTGATATATAAATAAATAAAAGTTATAAAGGTCACTGGAAGTCAACCTCATAGATAAGGATGCAGAATGATTTCCGTTGTAGTCCTGTTTCCATTTACTCATAAGTTGATGAAACTTCCCTCTTTGATCTTCTGGCTGGCGGTTGAGGCAATTTGGCCAGGACACTAAGATTTAACACTATGAGCTAAGTTCCACTCTCTATTCTATTGACACAACCCCACAACCAAATTGAAGTCAACGGCTTTCTATCAGTGCAAATGAGAGCAGAATTTGTTTCAAGTACTGCATGCTGGGTAATAACAGGAGAAGATTCCATGTTTCTAAAATAAATTTAGCACTTTATTAAGAGTACTATAGAGAGAGATGGTGCAATTGTAACTAGCATTCCAGCTATGTGGTCACAGACTGATTTACTGCCACCACCTCCCAATTCTTCCCTCCTGCAATCTGTGCTCCTCCCTCCCACTTCCATGCAGGGTACTACAGAATTTAGCTAGATATTTGCATTTTACAGCAGAAAAACTTATACCGGTACCTGAATGTTGTTTTTTCTAGCTAGGCAGGAGGATATACAGAGGGAAAAATAACACTATGTTTATGGTTTTAGCAACATCAGAATTTCCCAGTGAGGATTAACCCCATGACTGTGCCTAAGCAGACTAATATAAATTCTTGTGAGACAGGTAACTAGAACTCCGTTTGAAGCATAAAGAGAAATTGACTCAATCGCTGTTATTTCTATGTTTTGGGACATTCTGCTCTTGGGATCTCTGTTCAATTTCTGCTTTGTCACCACCATTATCCTTTGCTGCTTTCTGGATAACAATCATATATCCTCTACTTAGAATACAAATTGAGAAACTAAAATGCTATAGGCAAGCCTTTCAGTTAAATGATCACTTATTGATTTATAAAGTACATTTCACTTGCACTTTTAACAGGCTGCTGAGCAAAATAATATGTTTCAGTTTGACAGGACCTTTCATCCAAAGATCTCAAAGGGCTTTACAAGCATTACTGAATCAAGCCTCAGAACACACCCCTATCGGCTAGGTGATAATATTGCCCATTTACAGTCCATAAACAAGTAGACCCTTCCCTGGACACAGCTGAACTCCTGAACAGTACACACGTGCAATCTCTCTTCATTTATTTATCTTCAGAATTAATCAGATGGAGTCATTACGAGAGATCTTTTGCTAAATCCTTCCACCTATTGTTCCTGTATGTTTTTAGCTTAGAGCAGACTTTGTATTTACTGTTAGCCTATTCCCCCCATGGTACTGAAGAACCTGACTGCTCACACTGTTCTGCTGCCAGTTTCCTTGCATGTCTTCTTCTTTGGTGTTTCAGATACAGGAGCTAATCTATTGGGAAATCCTGCTGGTTTTCTGTAACAGACATAGACTAAAGCACATTTTTGATGCAGCTAAATGACCAAACCACTGGGAACCAAACCACTGGGAATTTCACGAGGCCTATTTTACATTTGTTTTTCAATTCACTTAAGAGCAGAACTGATGGCACGTCACTAGAGAAAGTGAAATGCAGAATCATTAGAATGAATTGACTTATATTTTATATTATGCCAACATTTTCCACTTAATTCCAGAAGCTTGGTTACATCTCAACAATGAAAATAAGTTAGAGGAAAAATTGTATTTTAAACAGTTTTTATTTAAAAGTATGTTAGAACTTGGCTTCCTTTTGTCTTTTCTTGTATGAGGACAAATAAAATCCCCAGGCTGCAAACAAAGACTTTCAGTTTGGTTTCCTAGACTTTGAGTTATCCCGCTTAAACATAACTCTCAGGAAGGGACTTCATTTCATTATTTTTGTGAATGTCCATACATGTGTCCAAATTGTGGGTTACTGGCATCCAATATGTAACTTTGTTGCCTTAAGCCCTGACGCTGCCATGAGATCCATGCAGATGAACTTCTGTCTATCCCAGAGCCCTACTGAAGTTCTAAGAGCTTCTCAGAGCCATAGAGCTCTGCCTGAATGGAGCTCATTGCAGGATCTGAGCCATAGTAATTAAACTCTATTATACAAGCTCTTCTTGTTCTTGTCCCTTTAGGGACTTCAGTTGTCTGAACCAGTTGACCAAAGAAGTCAACTCCCTGATGTCTTTCACTGGATGGACAAATATTAATATAGATGAATACTGATCCTCCTTCAGAGGACCTTTACCTTCCTGCTCTATAGAGGTGTCACAAGGGGTGATGAGGGGGATGAAAAAATGTAATGTCTTTAAAAACCAGTTTAACCTAACCTGGGGCCACAAAATAGAAACACCTTAATCACAATGCTATTGCATGATGTCTCTACAGGGCAGAGTTAAGATTGCTTGGGCACCTTGACTATGCATTACTTCCCTTTAAAATCTCTGGGTTTCTTTTGACTGTAGCCTTAATTCTGAATGATCTGGGTTTAAAATTCTTGGTTTGGGGGTAATTAAATCATCCTTACAATGCTTTTTACCCTTACATTACTGATACATACTCTCAGCCTTAGCTCCATCTTAACACAGAGGTTTTTTGTCTGGGATAGATATAGCCTATCAGAAACATGGGCCCTCTTAACCTCAGGCGCCAATATGATCGCTTCAGCCCCAGTTCAGCAATAGGGTCCCCCGCTTGTCACCTGGATCATTATTGTATCAGGGTGCCGACTTTGCTAAATGGATATACAAAGCAGAAGTAAAAGCAACTATGTGAGATTTATATTGTTTTAAATAAGCAATTGGGTGTTGTTTGCACCTGAGAGAGAATTAACTTGCCTTTTTATTTGTGAACATTGTTGTTAGAGCTGAGTAGATGATTGCAATTTCCTCAAAACTGTTCATTATTTGAGTTTATTTTCAAATATCTTAGGGGTTGTTTGTACTCAATTGATAGTAGATATTTGAAATTGAGCTATGTGGCATAGTTGTGATAGATCAGCAAATACAGTCTTTTTCATGTTCCCTGCTTGCATGAGGCCACAAGCATGTCCGGCATGGACACCCATGCACGCAAATTTAAAATTGGATTTCCACAAATACTCATGAATGTGACTTAAACTCCATTTTCCACAAAGGATTGTGCCAGTAGAACTCAGTCTCACTAACATTCCATGGAAAGTAAACACAAAAAACGTGTGAATATGACTGACATGACTTCATTTAAAAACAAACCAAACCAAACTATTAACAGACAACTTTTACATTCACAGCTCCAGCTCTAGTAATAACTCCCCAGGTTTATCTGTTTTGTTATCTTAAATGGTTGTCTCTTTGATTAAACTTTTTAAATACTATGTATTATTCCTTTTCTTATAAAAAATGCCCCTACTCTACTTGCGCTATATTGATGACATCTTCATCATCTGGACCCATGGAAAAGAAGCTCTTGAGGAATTCCACCAGTATTTCAACAATTTCCATCCCATCATCAACCTCAGCCTGGTCCAGTCCACACAAGAGATCCACTTCCTGGACACTACAGTGCTAATAAACAATGGTCACATAAACACCACCCTATACCGGAAACCTACGGACCGCTATTCCTACCTACATGCCTCCAGCTTTCACCCTGACCACACCACACGATCCATTGTCTACAGCCAAGCTCTGCGATACAACCGCATTTGCTCCAACCCCTCAGACAGAGACAAACACCTACAAGATCTCTATCAAGCATTTTTACAACTACAATACCCACCTGCGGAAGTGAAGAAACAGATTGATAGAGCCAGAAGAGTTCCCAGAAGTCACCTACTACAGGACAGGCCTAACAAAGAAAATAACAGAACGCCACTAGCCGTCACCTTCAACCCCCAACTAAAACCCCTCCAACGCATTATTAAGGATCTACAACCTATCCTGAAGGATGACCCAACACTCTCACAAATCTTGGGAGACAGGCCAGTCCTTGCCTACAGACAGCCCCCCAACCTGAAGCAAATACTCACCAATAACCACATACCACACAACAGAACCACTAACCCAGGAACTTATCCTTGCAACAAACCCCGTTGCCAACTGTGCCCACATATCTATTCAGGGGACACCATCAAAGGGCCTAATAACATCAGCCACACTATCAGAGGCTCGTTCACCTGCACATCCACCAATGTGATATATGCCATCAAGTGCCAGCAATGCCCCTCTGCTATGTACATTGGTCAAACTGGACAATCTCTACGTAAAAGAATAAATGGACACAAATCAGATGTCAAGAATTATAACATTCATAAACCAGTCGGAGAACACTTCAATCTCTCTGGTCACGCAATCACAGACATGAAGATCGCTATCTTACAACAAAAAAACTTCAAATCCAGACTCCAGCGAGAAACTGCTGAATTGGAATTCATTTGCAAATTGGATACTATTAATTTAGGCTTAAATAGAAACTGGGAGTGGCTAAGTCATTATGCCAGGTAGCCTATTTCCCCTTGTTTTTTTCTACCCCCCCCCGACGTTCTGGTTAAACTTGGATTTATGCTGGAAATGGCCCAGTGGTCAGTTTGGATGAGCTATTGCCAGCAGGAGAGTGAGTTTGTGTGGGGGGGGAGGGTGAGAAAACCTGGATTTGTGCTGGAAATGGCCCACCTTGATTATCATGCACATTGTAGGGAGAGTGGTCACTTTGGATGAGCTATTACCAGCAGGAGAGTGAGTTTTTGTGTGTGTGTTTTTTTGAAAAAAAGGGGGTGTGAGGTGTGAGAAAACCTGTATTTGTGCTGGAAATGGCCCACCTTGATTTTCACACACATTGTGAGGAGAGTGGTCACTTTGGATAAGCTATTACCAGCAGGAGAGTGAGTTTGTGTGTGTGGTTTTTGGAGGGGGGTGGAGGGGTGAGAAAAACTGGATTTGTGCTGGAAATGGCCCACCTTGATTATCATACACATTTTAAAGAGAGTGGTCACTTTGGATGGGCTATTACCAGCAGGAGAGTGAGTTTAGGGGGGGGGGCAGAGGGTGAGAAAACCTGGATTTGTGCTGGAAATGGCCCAACTTGATGATCACTTTAGATAAGCTATTACCAGCAGGAGAGTGGGGTGGGAGGAGGTATTGTTTCACGGTCTCTGTGTATATAATGTCTTCTGCAGTTTCCACAGTATGCATCCGATGAAGTGAGCTGTAGCTCACGAAAGTTCATGCTCAAATAAATTGGTTAGTCTCTAAGGTGCCACAAGTCCTCCTTTTCTTTTTGCGAATACAGACTAACACGGCTGTTACTCTGAAACCTGTCTTAGAAAATAATTTCAGTTTTTTCTTTCAATTGCAAATAACGTATTGCTCACTGCAGGACTGAAAGTGACAGATGGCGCTTAAACAACGTCCTTTTCTGGGGATGGTTTTGTGAGAAGCCTGTGTAAGCAGCTTCACTGCTGCTGAGTTTTGATGAGAAGCTTCATTGATAAGGGGCAGAAAAGAAAAAGTTAGGGCTTCAGCAAACTCCGGCAGGAACACATTTCGATGACCCTTACGAGAACAGCCAGGGTAGTATTAGACACCATCGAAAGGGATCTGGAACCACAGAAGCAGAACGAGGACTATTTTCTGAGCAAACTTTTTAACAAGTGCGACCTTGCTTTCCAGAGGTGCTGAGCAATCACAGATTTCGCGGACTCCAGCTAGAGCGATGCACGCCCAGCACTTTCGAGTGTCAGGTCCTAAGGAAATGTAATAGCAAAAAGGCAAGCTGACCAAGAATTGATACCTATGTTTTACAAACTAATAGTCAAAAGGTAAAAAGGTTTGTCCCTATAATGGTGCTCCTCCACATTTATACATGTGTAGCTGAGCCCAGGGTCAGAATTTGGCACATGGTCTATATATAGGATGAACAGAAACCAAAAGACTGTGCACACATTTCTCTATATCTGTGCTCATTTGAGTTCCTCTATCTGGGGAGCAATTCCTTGTTATGCTGGCTTGATTTTTCCCCTTTTGCTTCTCCCGCCTCGCCCGCTGTCTCTTTGCAGGAACTCTCTAATGTGGTTAAAACAACTTGCAGATATAAAATAGTTATATTATTTTTTGTGTGCTTAACTGACCTGCCATCATCACTTCTATTAAAATTAGCTTTCTGTATAAACCAATGTATAAACTTTCCTAGAAAGTTGAGATACATAATGCCTTTCGCCTTCCCAAGTTTTGTAAAGGGACTGCCCAGTGCAAGAAATGTAAGTCTACTCACAGGACTGCAGAGTGGGAAACTTGCTGCTTAATTTAACCCCCTCGGAGGGTGGGGGAGGGGTAGGGAAACTCCCACTGACTAAAACAGGAAGGAAGAGAGGGGTGGAGTAAACCTTCATCCCATGATACTCTGGATAACTCGGGCTAAGCCTATCATGACCACCTTACTAACTAGGGTTGTCAAGCCTCCAGGCTTGTCCTGGAGTCTCCAGGAATTAAAGAAAAGGAGTACTTGTGGCACCTTAGAGACTAACAAATTTATTTGAGCATAAGCTTTCATGAGCTACAGCTCACTTCATCGGATGTATTTAATTAAAGATTATGTTGTGTGATGAAACCTCCAAGAATATGTCCAACCAAAATTGGCAACCCTAACTATACCAAGTACTTTGAATATTGAAACTATGACTTCGGTTCACACCTGCCAAATCATATAATGTCATAGAATGGTCATGATTAGAGCTCCCTTTCAGGTATTTAAAATCGAGATCTGAGTTTTGCAGCTTGACCCATCTCTAGATATTTCTGGTGCTTCCTGTTGGCTAGAAACATCACAAGAACAGCACCTTCTCATGGTATTTTGGAACTTTGGCTTCCAGACCTCATCAGAACCAGGAAGTAGGGCTATGCACAAATGTGAAATAATTGTAAAATAGGAGTTAACTTTTTGAAGCCTCTGCAAATAAATATTCGCTTCAAATTCAGTTCATGTTGAAGGAGGTGATTTAGGTTTTGTATTTTGTAGATACCTTCTTATTCCTGAAGGGGAAAATAACTGCAGCCTGTTGGAGCTGGGAGTTACATTCTCATTTGCTGCCCTAGTCTAGCCCCACTGAATTTTCCCATTGACTTCAAAGGGGTCATGATTTGGTCCTTGATTTTCAGTTTTCCTTCCCAGTATTGCTCGCATTTGAAATACTTATTCAATTCTAAACAACTAGTAACCTTTCTGAATTTCCCTTTGGAGTGAGTTATTCCACAAAACAGTTCTCTCCCCATTCCCGCCTTGCACAGCAGAAGTTGTCCACGCTCTGAGAATTTATTTTGGGGAGTGCTGCTCCAAGTCACTGAGGGAAGGAATTAATTCTTGATTTTAAAACTAATTAAAATGATCATAAAACAAACAATAAAAGAACTTCACCAGGGATCGGCTGATAAACACAAACAGGATGGTCATGACTTTACCCCTTTTAATGCTGGCCTCTGTGCTTTGTAATGCTTGCATAGAGACAATACTGCAATCCTTACTTTTAGTGGATAGAGAAAGATAAAATCATTTAAGAGCTTAATTGCAGTGGTCTCACTATACCGGTATAATTATATAGGTATAACTGGACACATTTCCTGGGGAGATATATAGTCCTTCAGAGTCTATGGTTAAAAACGCGTCAGGGCAAGAGTCATGTCTTTTTATCTGGGCTGTAAAGTATATAGCATGACTTTGGGCACTGTAAGCATAAATAATATTACAGAGCTGCCAAGCAAGAATTCAGGATTTTGCAGGTGGTTCCCATTAAGAGGAGAAACGGATGATGAGTCAGGTAATTTTGATGCTATCTTGTTTATTTCCAGGAAATTTATAAATCCTTCTTTCCTCCACAGGAAGAACCAAATAACAGGAGACAGTTTCTTTGCTTACAGCCCCAACTCTCTTTTAGCCAACTTGTCCAGGCTCTGTACATAGCTTCCTTCTCTCTGCATTTCAATGTGCTTCCTCTTTCTTGTCCTGTCTCTTACTACTTCACACACCTTTACCCAAAACAATACCTAGTGAAGCCCTCCACTCACATATTCTAATTCCTGGGGAGACTTCCATGTACCTTTGTTTTAGGTGGAGGCTGCTATAAAGGAGCTTAACTGTTCTTACAAATGTCTGCAGTTACACCCACCAGCTTCAAAGATGTTTCATTCAACCCACAACTATAATAATTATCTTCCGCAAGTGGCCATGGCCAAATTCACTTCTGTTGTACACAGGCATGACTCCACTGGTTTGAATGGAGTTGTGCCTTTTTACCAGTGGTTACTAAATCTACTTGCCCAAATACCTTCTAAAACTCCCAACGTGCCTAGTCACATGACAAACGACTGCTCGCTAGATTAACTGCTCACACAAATTTGTATGACCTGACTGACACACTGTCACTAATCACTTCAGGTCTGTTGGAACCTTGGGACATGGGGCTGTTTTTTCAGTCATGCAGAACCGTGAAGGTTGCATGTCAAACACTCGAGCCGAACAAAATGACTCGCATGCCACTTTTAAAATATATAGCTCTATACATCTCAGTGTGGCCTTTTCAACTGCATATTATGATATCACCGTGGGAAAACCCCTTTTGTGAGAGAAATGACACAGTTGATATTTATCACTCCAAAGTCCGTTGCAACATACTGTCTCTTTCTGTTGAAAAAAATGCTTTTGAATTCCAATATTCAAACATATTCACACCCCAAGCGAAACCAACATATTTCTGGCTTTTTGCCAGTATCAGCATGTGTGTGAAATTCTTGATGTTTTGCATTCGGGTTTTTTTGTTTGGGGTGTTTTTTTACAATACCACTTCATCTTAGGTACACTACCACTTAATAGAAGCCACCATGGAACAATCCTCTACCTCACCTGGAGATTTGACACCCTGGAAACTTGGTGACCATGTTTTTACTTTAAAACAACCAGGATATTAAATGCAAGATCTATATTAATACAAACTGCACAGTTAAAATAGCCCGGAAACACGAGTGTTAACTTTCTAATAGCCCAGTAAATTGAGTCCCATTGCACGTCCTGGGTATTTTGAGGTATGTATTTAGAGAAAGTTATATTAAGCTACACATGTAACCAGTAAAACAAGAATAGGCAGGACTGCATGTGTGCGTGTGTGGATGCGTTAATGTTGACCTAGAACCTTACATCTGTATTTCCCAAATCTCTAATTGCGCAACCTTAACGTTGCAATAACATCTCTTTCTGTGTTTATTTGTAATACAGTTTATTTGTCATATAATATCCGTTTCTTTTGGGGAAGGAGACACGTCAACAAACTGGAAGAGGGCAACGGGCTGAGAACAGGGATCAGAGTAAGGAGCACGTTCTAAGTTCAGCTGTAATACTTTCACTTAAATGTTTCTGGTAACATGTATATTCATTCCAATATGACAGCTCTTTAGTTTGCCTAGAAGGGTAAGGATTCCTGTTACAAGAAACCAAGAGTAAACCCCATCAAATAAGACCTCTGGCACAATGAAGAGTGAAGACGTTGGACAAATCCGCGAGGAACAGTTGTAACAGTAACTAACAGCTTTCAGATTGTTCAGATGTCCTCTTACCTATAGTGGGATTCCTATACCTTATTATGACACTGCTTGGGAAGAAGATCACAGCCTTCCCTCTGCCTGTGACTTTATGCCTAGACAGTTACCTCCTTCTTTTTCTCTTTCCTTTGAGAAGGAATCTCTGCATGTGCTCCAGTAAGTAACTGGCCCCTCTGTCTTCCCAAGCTCCAAAGCCTCTCTCTAGGTTCACCCTTCTTTCAGGGCCAGGACTCACAGGACTCTCCCCCTGGAACCTCAGAATCAAAAGTAAAAAATTAAACTACTTCTGCCCTCCTCAGACTTGACCTTTCATCCCTCTTCAGTTTCCCCTGCTGCATTCCTCAACTGAATAGTTTCCAGAGCTCTCTCTCCCTGGAAGTCTAGATCCTGCCCTATTATCAGTGCTCACCACTGGAGCTTGCTCCACCCCAGGAAGTGCTCTGTGTCTCTCTTGACCTCCTAACAGACTTCTTTACTCAGGAGAGTATCACCAGACCAGCTCTCCCCCTTGGCCTCCTCTTCAACTGCTCGCTAGATTAACTGCTCACCTGCCATCTCACCGCCTTCTAGTACCAAGAGCAGGACTACGAAGTCCTTTCCCTCTCTCTCCGTAGCCAGCCTTCTACTCTGAGCTTCCTTTCTTTATACTGACCACTCAGCTCCACCCCAGCTGGGATTCATCTTTACTTGGGCCTGGCCCATCCTCCAGGTGTAACTATGTACCTTAACTGAACATGCCAGCTCCAGTTAGCCCCTTCATTATGCATATGGTGTACACTCCCCATCACAGTACCCATGACTAGACACATTACCAGAGCATTCTGAGTGGTGAACTAAGTCCAGAATATTCCCCAATTTTAAGAGGTGGGAATTCTAAGTCTTTCTTACGGCAGGTTAAAGCATCCTTCCCCGATATGCCTGTGAACTCAAGAACTCCTTATGCCCAGAAGATGTAAGTATAAAAAAGTTCTGTTTTACAAATGAACTAGTACATAATTAATGAATTAATTATTTTTTAAAAAATCCCAATAAAGAACATATAATATATTAATGAATTTGCATTGGTATTTCTTAGGTCTACAAGGGCTTGCTTACAGGCTTATCATAATAGAAGCTCTTCTCATAGTCACTGAACGTGGTAACACTCAGGGCCAAGACACAATGATGCACATCTGCCTGTAGCGTGCAAGTGGATGGGAAATGTGGCAAAATGAGTTTGCCCATTTCTCATTCACACAGGCACAAGAAAGCAAGTAAAGGAAAGTATATGTAGGTGGGAGAGAGAGGAGCCACACAAGGTTCCAACATCATACAGTACAGCTTTAAATGGCGACAGTGTTTGTACTGACCGCATTTCACATTGACAAGGCAGACCTTTCGGTCGGCGTATAAAGTACCTTGCATGTGCAGAGGATAAACGAGAAAAAAGACAGTGTGAAGCATGCATTGGCCACATGCTGCCTGAAATGCTGAAAGCTGCTTTGTAGGAGACAATTTGCAGAAAAATAAAAAACGTTACAGACTTCTTCATGAGACAGATAAATGGTTGGGGGTGGGGGCTTCCTTCTAACTGACTTATAAGCACAAAAAGAGTCTGAGGAATGGGCAAAGGCCTTGAGGCCTAACATGCTTGACTTCATTTGGGTTAACGGCGCTGCTGATTCTCACTATAACCTTCAGCTGGGGCACAGTCTCTAGAAATTATTTAAACGTTTTGCTTCAGCTGCCTTTGTTAGTGTTTTAGGCAATAACTTTATATACTTTTTTGTAAAATAGCCCTGCCTGAGTGCCCAGATGTTCAGTGTACGCCCCTTAGGTTTTAACACTTTATTGGCAGTGGCATGAACATGCCTAAGAACTTTGTCAGTACCCCCCATAAATTTGCTAACATTCCTCCGGTCATCTCCAAGTTGCCTCTTTCCTTTCAGAATAAGCCCACCTCCCTTAACGTTTTCCCCGCCTAACACCTATCCTGCTAAAGAGATTATCACACCTAATATTACATGCTCTCCAAGGCAACAGTATACTTCCTGTGGGATGGTGCCCAGGACCAGTGGGAGATTGGCCAAGGGGGCACATGCCCAGGGGCCCCGACCAATTGGGGGGGCCCCCAGAAAAATGGGTGCCCTTGTGCCCTGACCTGCTCCGCCTGCCCAGCGCTCCTGCCGGGGAGCCGGGTGGAGCTGTTCGGGCTTGCCCTGCTCTGCCCGCCCGGTGCTCCTGCTGGGGAGTGCGGGGAAGCGTCTCGACCCCATTTCCCCGGCAGGAGTGCCGGGGAGGGGGGACTGCAGGTGGAAGGGGTGGGGAAGGGCCCCCACTTGCCCTGGCGCAGGGCCCCACAAACCCCAATCCACCTCTGACCAGGACTATATGCATGATTCCAATTAGAGATCTAAGGGCTTGGCTAGATGAACAGTTAGCATGCCACAAGCAGGGGTATGAATCTACCCTGCACTAGCTTGCCTCACACTAACTGTCCATGTGGACCCTGCTGCCATGCACGAAACATTCGCTAGTGCACTTTGATCACCTCTGCTTCGGAACGGGAGTAGATCAAAGTGCAAGGGAGCAAGGCAATTAGTATGCAGCGGCAACACTAGTGCTCTGTAGATGGACACCCCAGGTTGCCTCACCGTATTTGTCCAGACAAGGCCTAAAATCCTAAATGAATACAGGAAGGGCTAAATGAGGAGAAGTGGAGAGCACCCATGACTCTGCTGAATTCAGGTTTGGCCCAAACACTGTCACCTCTTTTCCTTAGTATTCCATCCTTCTGCTGATTTAACGTAGTGTTTGTCTTTTTATCTGTGGTCATGTACTTTAATGGCTACAGTGATTTTTCTGTAACAATCCCCAGATCTTTTTCCTCCTTCATGTACATGATGGTGGTTGAATTTTGAACTCACTTAGTTCCTTGCCTTTGGCCTAAGCATTTTACATGTCTACACTGAACTGCATTATTCCTCTCCCGACCCAGTCACCAGGGCCATCCAAATCATTCTGAATCTGGCTTTCTTTGTTTCACGATTATTTCCCTCTGTTTTAAATATCAAGATTATCTATGAAGTTTTGGGTCATGTTCTGTATAGAAAGACAAATGTTTTCCTCTGTGATTTCTTGCAGAGTGCTCAAGCCAACCTGCAATTCAATTTGCCACCATTTTTGTTCACGAAATCTGCATGAAGTGCTCACGAAGGATATGTCTACACTGCAAAAAAAAAAAATGGTATGGTATGGTCTTAACCCAAGTTAGCAAACATGGGTCAAAATAGCTGTGAACACATGGCAATTCGGCTTTAAACTTAGGTCAGCAGCAGCTCTAGTTCAACCCCAGGCTCTTCTCAAGGTTTTAACTTGAGCTGCTAATCTTCATTAAAAGATGAATTGCTGAGTCTTCGCTGCTATTTGGAGTTTGCTAACCTGAGTTAAGAACATACAGGTATTTTCAGTGCAGACAGACTGAAGCAGCGAACACTCCTGTTTGAATCTATTTGTGGGCTGATTTTTTCTTTTTTAATAGTAACACCACTGCCGCGCTAGAAGCTCCCACAACCTATTTACACTGGGGTCATGGGGGAGCAGAAGGGGTGGAAGCAGGCACTGGTCCTGATTCTGCCCTGCTCTTCCCCCTGTGTGGTCGTTCCATTTGTGTAAATGCAGCCTAGTCAGAATTCTTCACTCACATCAGTTTTACACCCATTTTGTACAGGTGTAACTGATCACCCAAGGTGCAGCACAGGGGGGAACAGCTCCGTCTTGCCTTCCTAAAACACTACGTTGCTTAGGTGGCAGGGGAACATGTTGGGTAGTGGGACTGTTACAACTGCCCGGCAGTGTCCCCTTTGCATAGGCCCACCCAGATGAGCCCGCTCTGGCTATTGCGTTACCACCTTTCAAATGCAAAAAAACCCAGCCTCCTACACACAAGGAAAGCCTGCCACAACTTCAACCCCCAACCACAAGACAACTCGGGAACCCCTCCTTTCAGGAGCCTCTTATAGTATGCAGAGTGATAACACATATGGGTAAGATTGATACCATCACAGGTCTCCTCACTCTCCTGTGACTCAAACCCTCTCTCACACGCACATGCGTGCGGTGCACTGGCATGTTGCTGGGCAGACGCTGTTGTATTTTCAACAGTGTTAATCTGTTATTGCTTAAACTGTGGAAGTGGGAATGCGGCAGCATCTTTAGCTGGACACAGACACTTTCCCAGTGCACTGTGATAATAATGCAAATCTTTAGACCTATGTTAAAAAAAAAAACCCGGTAGATTAAATTATTTTTCTGGTAATTGGCACATCCATAAAAAAAACTGGCCAGGCTGGTCAAATACTGGCCAGGTGGTAACCCTAGCTGGCTACATCCTAGCACTCTCCAGTCAAATGAGAGCAGCCTCTTTTGCATGTGCTATAGGGTCAGAAAGGGTTCCCTGAATCTTCTTCCCCCAGTGCACCTGAACCAAAATGAAAATAATTTGTCCCATATCAGTTTCTGCACAGGAACTCCTGAGTTTTACTCCTGGCTGTAACACTGTCAGTGTCACGGTGGCCCATGGTTAAGTGACAACCTTTCTGCCTCAGTTTCCCCATCTGTAAAAAGAGGATAACTGTGCTTACCTACCTCTTGGAGGTTTGAGGAGGATTAATTACAGGCTTGTAAAGTGCTTTGAAGAAGAAAACGGCATTGTACAGTAAGTGCTAAGCTAAGTATTAATTATTAAATGGCAATCAGACTTCAGGAGCTTTATAACAGAGAAAGGTTAAGAGAGTGTAATATCAGAGATACATGTAATGAAGCACTGCACTGCCCTCTAATAGTGCATGTAAAAAGCTAATAACCCACAGCAACAATTCCCACTCTGTGGCCTATGTAGAATATTCTGCTCTGCTGCTATAATGATGACACTTAGAATTAGACCAACATAACCCACAGAGCTCTGGGGGCTCATCATCTCTGAGATTTCACTTAATTATTGGCAAACTCTGTCATTTAGTATCCTGAGTAGGCTGCGCTATGTATAACCAACACATCTAATTTCATTTAATCTTGAATTGCTCCTATGAGTGGTCCTGAATGGAACCACATCTGGTATCTTGGCAACATCTCTTCTTCTCTTGGAGAGAGCTGTCCTTGAATCTATAAAATGGATCTCTTAAACAGGGGGTGTGTGAAATAAACCCCTTCCGAGAGCATGATGGAAGGCTTTGCGCACATGTACATTTGATCTGTTTAGGCTTTTAATCATGTTATCTAGGTAGATTAAGTCCATGAATGTTTGTGTAAGTGAGTTTAAGACAGGGCAGCAGATTTAAAAAAGCATTGAGGCTTCTTTGTTTTTAACTGGATCTTTGAAGACAGATTTGGCTGCTGCTATGCATGGTATGAAATGTTCCTGATTTCCCCTCTGCAATATACAGTTATAGGGGAGAAAATCAAGTGTATGATTAAAGAAAAAAAAAAGACTTAAAAACATGTTCAGAACTTGATGGCTCAGTTCCAAAATGTAACCTAATGAAGTCCAGAATGTTCGTATACTCAGGGCCAGCCTTGAGCACGAGCAGCCACTTGGGGTTTGCAGTTGGCCATTCACTGTCCAGCCTGCTCTCCCCTCCAGCAGAAAGTCTGCAGGGGAAGAAAACTCTCCCCGTCCATATCCTCCTTCTCCCTTTATCTGCCAGACAGAAGGGGGAGGCAATTCAGAACTCAGTTCCTTCCCCAGCGCCTTGGACCCTGCTTTTGCTGGGGGACCTGTGGAATGTAAAATGAGCCCTGGTAAATGAATGAGGATAGAACAATTTTTTAAAGCAGAGACTTCATCTCTGCACTCAACTGCTCTGATTCCATATGGTGGGAAATGCATAACTATTGCACACACAAAAGCTATTTCAGTAACTGTTTCTCTTTGTTAAACTGCAGAATAAGAGCTTCCTCCATGATACCCAGCTTGCTTGCCTTTCAGTTATGATAGGCTTATGAAGTCATTAGATTTTCTTTAGATCCACACCACTTCCTAGTTTACAATAAGAATTGGTCCCACAAATCTGAAAGCATGAGGATTTTATTTATTTATTTATTTATTTGGTTTAGCACTACTGGCCCTCCACAGGGAATTCCAATCAGCTTTATAATGGGACTAGGATTGTGGCTATAAATATGGAAAGTCTGTCCCCATTTCATAATAAACTGCCCACGCTTGCAGAGGCAGATTTGGAAGTGTTCTCCCAGCTCCAGAAAACAGGTCCCTGCTACCTGAGCGGAAGGAAGATCTCTTGGCTGGTATTTATAGAAATAGTCTAATGTTCCTTCTAATCTGCAGCCAGCCAAGAGAAACGTCTTTGCACAAAAATATAGTGCCCTGATCCTGCTCCCACTAAAGTAATGGCAAAATACTCCCAATGGCATCAACGGGAGTAGGAGCTGGCCCTGAATTAAGAACAACTTTGGTTAATTTCTTCCTATGTTCTTCAAAGGTAGACAAAGCAAATGTTTTCAAGGAAGCTTAACTAGCTACAAGTTTGAAGGGGTAGAAATAAACTGTTACTGAGCTGGAAGGAGAAATAAACTTTAGGGGGGAAAATCAGAAATGAACGAGAGTTGAAATGTCAATGAGCTGTAACTCAGAAACCATTCGATTTGGGTTGGTTTTTTTTTTTTTTTTGCAGACTACTCTTTTGCCTTCAGAATAAATGCAGCAATTTTCAGGCCAAACCAACGTTCCACATTAAAGTTATAATGGGACTAGAATGAGGGAAGAGGGTCCCAACCTTAGTTATGGAGAGGCTGCTGCCTAGTTTGTAAACAAATTTTCCTGTAATATCAGTCCTTTCTTTCCCCAGTGGTGATCCACCGTCTCTGTACCGAAAGGGAAACCTGTGCTGTCTTTTATGGGAAGGATAGAAGAGCTCCTCCTAAAAGCTAGGATGATACAAGCTGTCATATGCCGTATCTACTGGCTCTTCCTCCCCTCCCCCACACCCTTTCACAACCTCTCCTAAGCAGAATGCAACACCAGTAATGTCGGCATTTGTTTAAACCCGCAGTGTTTGAGTGGCCCAAGAGCATTCCCCAATCCCTAATAAAAATAATACTTAGCACTTGCATTCTGGATTTACATCTTCAAAGCACTGGACAGGCACTCATTAGTTAATGTGTGTGAGCTAAGCACGTACAAGCATTACAAACCCTCCGATGACATTAACTTGAGGACTTTGGAGCTGCAGCATGCCGGAAGGATGATATTAGAATGATAGAGTGATATACTGTACAGTTCAACAGACTCAGCCAAGGAGTGGCATACCCTCACCCAGGCAAATGAGGAATTAATAATCAAAACATGGTGTCTTCAATTAGTGTTCTCTCATGCAATTCTACCTTTCACTTAAGGGATATCTTTCTGACTGGTTATCCTCCTGCATCATTATAGCCTGCTTCTTTCAGGTGTGGGATGGTCATTACTATTTATAATTTTTTTGTGGCTGTGGTTTGGTACAGTATCTTTCCATGGCCTCTCAGATAATCTTAGGAAATAAAAATGGCATAGGCCCCATGGGATTCCTGATCAAGTTTGAAGGGAGGAAACATCTGGAATGGAACTGGACTTGGTTGTGCTGCTCAAATAGTTCACACCAAAGTGTAACCTCCCTGGGGTACACTTCAGGAAGTCAGTGGAGTGATGCTATGGATGAAAATGGGACTTCCGATTCAAACAGAGACTCCACAGTTCATTTTGGTGTAGATCTAGTCTAATCAATGCTTACAACATGTTCCAAAAGTCAGGTTAGCCAGCAGAGTCTGAACAGAGCTAGGAGATTTGTGCTTGGTTTTAGTAACGATAGGCCTGACCCAAAACTTTTGAAATTTTAGAACCAAATCTGGGTACAAACTGTGTCTAGTTTGGAGCGACCTTTCACTTAAAATCCTGGCAAGAACACAGTCGCTGATGTATTATCCAGTAGTTTCATACTAGGGATGGTGCAACAAGCCAAGTCCTCCTTAAGTGCCCCCAGCATGGCAGGAAAGTGCCCTGTAGGTGCTCAGCCTCAGTTTCCCCCTTCTTGGGATCCCTCCAAACCTTCCTCCAGTACTCTCTGGGGCAGAGAACACCCTTGTCACATCTCAAAGGCATCACCCTTTTTCTTTGGAAGAGAATTCCTTCACCCTCATTCCTTCAGCTTGTCCCTCTTCCAGTTCTCCTGTCTCTCCATGTATTAGTGATAGAATCATAGAATCATAGAACTGGAAGGGAGCTCGAGGGGTCATCTAGTCCAGCCCCCTGCACTCAAGGCAGGACTAAGTATTATCTAGACTAGTGGTTCTCAAAGCTGGTCCGCCGTTTGTTCAGGGAAAGCCCCTGGTGGGCCAGACCGGTTTGTTTACCTGCCGCATCCGCAGGTTCGGCCGACTGCGGCTCCCACTGGCCGCGGTTCGCCGCTCCAGGCCAATGGGGGCTGCGGGAAGGGCTGCCAGCACATCCCTTGGCCCGCGCCGCTTTCCACAGCCCCTATTGGCCTGGAGCGGCGAACCGCGGCCAGTGGGAGCCGCGATAGGCCGAACCTGTGGACGCGGCAGCTAAACAAACCGGTCCAGCGTGCCAGGGGCTTTCCCTGAACAAGCGGCAGACCGGCTTTGAGAACCACTGATCTAGACCATCCCTGTCAGGTGTTTGTCCAACCTGCTCTTAAAAATCCCCAGTGATGGAGATTCCACAACCTCCATGGGCAATGTGTTCCAGTGCTTAACCACCCTGACAGTAAGGAAGTTTTTCCTAATGTCCAACCTAAACTGCCCTTGCTGCAATTTAAGCCCATTGCTTCTTCGCCTGTCCTCAGAAGTTAAGAAGAACAATTTTTCTCCCTCCTCCTTGTAACAACCTTTTACATACTTGAAAACTGTTATCATGTCTCCTCTCAGTCTTCTCTTCTCCAGACTAAACAAACCCAATTTTTTCAATCTTCCCCTTATAGGTCATGTTTTCTCGACTTTTAATAATTTTTGTCGCTCTTCTCTAAAATGTGGTGCCCAGAACTGGACACAGTACTCCAGTTGAGACCTAATCAGCACAGAATAGAGGAGAAGAATTACTTTTCAAGTCTTGCTTACAATACTCCTGCTAATACATCCCAGAATGATGTTTGCTTTTTTTGCAACAGCATTACACTGTTGACTCATATATAGCTTGTGATCCACTATGTCCCCCAAATCTCTTCCTAGGCAGTCATTTCCCATTTTGTATATGTGCAGCTCATGGTTCCTTCCTAAGTGGAATACATTGCATTTGTCCTTATTGAATTTCATCCTATTTACTTCAAACCATCGCATACATCGCATACATCTTCCCATGGCTCCCTGGGAGGGTCTCTGTTTTTGCTCCCTACCCTAGATCACTGTTCACAATCTTTTATTTCAAAAATCCCTTTCAATTCACTGAAGAAGTTAGTGCATGAAAAGAAAAAGTGGCTGGTTTGCTATGTAGGAAAAGGGAAGTGATTTTTCTAAAGAGCAGTTGGGTTTCAGTAGGAAGTAATAGCTTTCTGATCGGCCAGCTGTGCTCAGACTGGGGTTTGTGAAAACTTCCGAGCATGCACGTGTCCAGAAAATACCCTGATTTTTTCTTTAAAACATGATTTACTGAAAATCATGATCAACCGAAATAGCGAAAGGCTGTGATTTTTTTTAAAGCATTAGCAGATAAGGTTCCTCAGCAGCAGCGTTTCAGACGCAATGTTCTTCCATACATGGAGCTGCATTATAATTTCAGAGCAAATGTCACAGATTTTAGATCAACAGGAACAAAGCCAACCCAACAAAAACCAAAAAAAAAAAGGTGATGTATTCCTGGGAGAGCACAGTGAATATGTCCATGGTGACATTCAGAGTTCGGTCCACCTCTCTAATTACAGCCTGAGCTACAATACTTCTATATTCTCTTTCACCCTAGCATGAGGAGAGGGTGCTCTTAACAAGCACTGTAAGAGACCCCCCAGTTAAGCAGAAGGTGGAAGCAAACGCTAGTACCATATTATTAATCTTAAACTTAGTATTTACAATTTAAACACACTGTTCTTGTTGGCCTGTTTATTTTCCATTCACCTGATGCGCACTCACTGATCTGGGAAACACCTAGCAAAAATAAACTTTCTGAAGAAAAGCATAAAAGCTCATTCTACAGCTAGCCTCTCTGACTTACAGTCAGGATGTATTCTGTTTGTCAAAGAAAAAAAATGATTCCCGCCCCCGAGCTATTGCTTTAACTGCATTATTTAGCCTGGGTTCGCTACTGGTGCATTAGCGCTGTGACTCTGAGTTCATTATTTAGACCAAAATGTGGAGATGCACAAATCCTTGCTTTTATGGAGCAGGTGAGAATTCCAGGGTCTCATTCTGCTCTCCAAGTCCCCTTCCCAAATCCTTCTCCTTATGGCTTGCTTCCCACTACTAACCGGACACCCCGTCTCACATCACTTAGCTTATATTACAATTTAACCATTAAAAACAAATTTTTAAGAAGCCATTGGAACTAGGAGGACATCTCTGCTCAGTCGCTCTCCTTTTAGGTTGCATCCGGCATTGGTGTGCGTTTAGACTGTGAGCTCCTTGGGGCAGGGATTGTATCTTCTGACCTGTCTGTGAACCATGTGTATAGATGGCAACACTGTCACAAGTGGTCTCTGCCTTTGGGTGCTGAGCGTGAGACACGCTGTGCTTGATTTTCAAAGAGGGCTGAGCAGCCGCAGTTCCCACTGATTTGACTTGGCAATGCCTGTGTTCAGCAGTTTTGGAAGCAGATTGTCAGGTGTCTCAAGCCGAGTGTCTGAAAATCAAGGCGGCCAAATTCACTTATGACAATTTGGGGCCAGGTGAATAATATTGTTGCCGATGCACACCCAACCGTAGGAATTTTTCTTTGAGTGCTTAATACATTGGTTCCTAGAAAAAGCTGAAAGCAGGGGGTTGGACTAGGTGACCTCCTGAGGTCCCTTCCAACCCTGATATTCTATGATTCTATGAAAGGAGAATCTGGAGATTGCCCCCAAATTTTTGCTGTACATTTGAGATCTTGTTTTGAAAAACGCAGCCTGTTGTCAAAGGTGCATGCTCAGCCTGCAGTAAAACCATGTTCGCTTTGGCCCGTAAGTAAGCAGATGCATGTGCCGCATACCAGGGTGCGTAAGTGGTTCACAGTCTGGCCCTGAGCCTTCATTTAACAGCACAGCTGCCCGCGGGTTGACTCTTTAATAATGGGTTTTGCTTTGGCTTTGCCTGTCAGGCTGTAGCTCTCTCCACCTTCCGAATCCCATCTTCTCCCCTCCCCTCCCCCCAAGGATTTTGCCAGGGGTTGGGGGTGGGAGGGAGCAAGGATTGGGGGAGGAAAGGAAGAGCAGGATCAATCTTTTCTCCCCGACGTTGTGATTCTAAATTGTTCTCGCTCATAACAAGCCTTCCTGCTATTTACTAGTTAGATTATTGCCTCCCACAAGTAACCATTAAAAAGAGGAAGGAGGAGGGAGTCAGGTTCCCTCTTAAGCATTTAGGAAATATGGTGCATTTTAGAAGTAAACCCTAAGGGAGAAGCAGGAGGGCTACAGGCTGACCCTGCCCCACTGAAAGCAATGTGAGTGGGATCAGGCTGGACCTGAGCCACCACTCTGAGCGGGAGCTTGGCGCAGCTGTAGATTGATTCCTCCAGTGGGAGAAGACATCACACTGACACCCCACCCTGAAGATTGTACTGCTGCCAGAGGAACTGAAAAATTTTCCCTTCGCCTGCTACGTAACCTCTGGAGGAAAACTGAAAAGAATAAAAACAAATATGGGCTGGCTCTGGGGAAATGAAAGTAACAAAATGAAAAAATGGCATTATGTGTGGTGGGGAAATAGTTCCCTCCAGCTGTCTATATTACACCTATTGTAATAGGTTCTCTTCAATATCTTCATCAATGATTTAGATAACAGCAGAGAGAGTACACTTACAAAGTTTGCAGATGATCCCAAGCTGGGAGGGGTTGCAAGTGCTTTGGAGGATAGGATTAAAATTCAGAATGACCTGGACAAACTGGAGAAATGGTCCGAAGTAAATGAGATGAAATTCAATAAGGACAAATGCAAAGTATTCTACTTTGGAGGGAACAATCAGTTGCACACATACAAAATGGGAAATGACTGCCGAGGAAGGAGTACTGCAGGAAGGGATCCGGGGGTCATAGTGGATCACAAACTAAATATAAGTCAACAGTGGAACACTGTCGCAAAAAAAAGCAAATATCATTGTGGGATGTATTAGCAGGTGTGTTGTAAGCAAGACAAAATAAATAATTCTTCCACTCTACTCTGCGCTGATTCGGCCTCAACTGGAGTACTGTGTCCAGTTCTGGGCACCACATTTCAGGAAAGATGTGGACAAATTGGAGAAAGTCCAGAGAAGAGCTACAAAAATAATTAAAGGTCTAGAAAACATGACTTTTGAGGGAAGATATTAAAAAATGGGCTTATTTGGTCTGGAGAAGAGAAGACTGAGGGGGACATGATAACAGTTTTCAAGTACATAAAAGGTTGTTACAAAGAGGAGGGAGAAAAATTGTTCTTCTTAACCTCTGAGGATAGGAGAAGAAGCAACGGGCTTAAATTGCAGCAAGGGCGGTTTAGGTTGGACATTAAGAAAAACTTCCTAACGGTCAGAGTGGTTAAGCATTGGAACACATTGCCCAGGGAGGTTGTGGAATCTCCATCTTTGGAGGTTTTTAAGAGCAGATTAGGCAAACACCTGTCAGAGATGATCTACATAATACTTAGTCCTGCCATGAATTCAGGGGACTGGACTATATGACCTCTCAAGGTGCCTTCCAGTCCTACGAAATTCTATGATTGTCCAAAAATCCCAGTCTCAGGAACTGTTTGTGTTTACCTGTGGATCAGATTCTGTTACCAGTTACAGCAGTACAAGCCTGGGGTAATGCCACTGACATGTAGATCAGAATCTGGCCCAATACAGATGTGCAAAAGGGTATCAGTCTATTGCTGATTGTTATTTTAAAATCTCAAACTTCTGATTCTTATGTGTCCCACAAGGAAATATACTTGGCTCACCTGTGGAGTGATTTTTTATTATTATTCCTCTTAAGAGACACGGGACAGATTGCAAACAAACAGCCTGCTCCTGCCCTCATTGAGGCAATGAGATTACAAACAAGAGTTCATTGCATGTTCCTCTGTGGGGTCTATGATACAAAGAAATAAATCAGAGCCATAGTAGGTAAGAAGGTGAGCACTGACATGCTAGCAGACCCCTGATCACCTTTGAGAGAAGAAATTCTGATATAGATATATATATATATGGATAAATTCACCTGGCCTTTAATGAAAATGAACAAATTCCAATGAGTTTCTTCCTCTGCCTGCTTTGCGATCTGCTTCAGCTTCATTTCACGTGCTGTCTCACACAATAGCCTCCAGGGATTCTCAGAGGAAAAATTTAGCTGCCTCACCTTCCATACCCGACTCTTGCCTTACTGCATGAAACTTATTTGCTTCTGTCCCAACAAATCAGCTTTAGTAATCACTGTAGTTAAGACTATGTCAACACTTCTTGTTCTAAGCTTTTCTTGTTGGGAATTTACAAGTTGGCTGTAAAAATTCCCTTTGGACTGAATCTTGGCATAGCCGGTGAACGCCTTTGAGCACATTATTAAAAAAAATAAAAATGTATTTGTTAGCGTTTAACCTGTTCCAAGAACGGTACATTTCAGTATTAAGGGTAGACACTGTATCATCAAGGCACAGAGTTAAAGTAACACCCCAAGCCACAGTTGTAGTGTGTAACCTCCATTAAAATAAGTCACCTTGGAATGTCCTGTGTTATCAGGCCTCTGTATTATTGACAATACGGGAATTTTCATATACTGAGTAGTGTAACAGGAATGAGAATACCTCCTCCCATGCTCTTTATGCTGTAATAAATACACTGCAAATTATCCTGTTTATCTACAGCTAAATCCTGTCTTCCATGCTAAGCAGCTGGTTTAAGGCGGGGGAGAGGGGCTTTCTGGAGCTGAGGAAGAATTATTTACATCTCTATCTTAGGCACTTATATGGTTCCCCCATCACCACCCCAGCACCTCACAATCACTAATCACTGTACCCTTGCAACACCCTTTGTGGCACAGAAGTGCTGTTATCCCCATTTTACAGATGGCTTACTGAGCCCCCCTATGGCTGTAGTGCAGTCCTGGGGTGCAATCACAGCTTGCGTAGGCCTCCCCGAGCTAGCTTTCATCTACCTAGCTCAGGACCTGAGCAGAGAAGACATGGCGAGATGTGCTCCCGCACGGGCTCCAGAAGCCTGCCTGGAACGCTGGGTAATTATTTGCACAGCTAGCCTGTGCTGAAACGTGTGTTGCCACTGGCTGCGTTAAAGCTTGCTCAGGTACCTTACTTGAGTTTGCACTCACACCCTGTGATTGCAGGATAGACACTCAGTGACCTGCCCAAGAACACAGAGGGCATCTGTGGCAGAGCAGGGAATTGAACCCAGGTGTTCGGCTAGCACCCTAACAACTAGAGCATCCTTTCTCTCATGGAGGGTGCGGCGTGGCAGAGCAACCCATGGCCCTTAATATAGCTCTGAGGCTGCTGACTTGGGCTCATGGGCTTGGGCTGCAAGGCTAAAAGCTGGTGTGTAGACATTTGGGCTCAGGTTGGTGTCTGGGCTCTGGGAGGACCCTCCCCCTTCACGTGGTCCCAGAGCTCAGGCTCCAGCTCAAGCCCAGATGTCTACACAGCAATTTGACAGCCCCACAGCCAAAGCCTGGCAAGCCCAAGTCAGCTGACCTGGGCCAGCTTTAACTGCTGTGTAGACGTACCCAGTGAGTACAAGTGACTTCAGTGGGACTGCACATGAGTATGGTGGGCTAGATGTGATCCTCAAATTGTGTAGGCCTGATGCTCATCTCACCTTGGTGTAAATCAAGAATTCATGCCTTTGAAATCTGTATAAAACCAGTGTGAGATCAGAATGGGGCTCAATAAGAGCAAAAGAAATTTACAAAGCATGCTTTTGAGTGATATGGTCCAATGGCTTTTAATAATAAAAACTACATTATAAATGGCCAAGAAATTAATCTTTAAAAAGGCTGCAATACCCCATGTGTATTAACTATTTTTCAAAGACATTTCTTCTGGATTTTTGGTTATCTCCTTTAATATGTGTTGCTAGCTAGCAGAGCTGTTATGCTCTGTGGAGTAAATAGAATATGCATTTTTAAAACATTTATAAATATGTATTCACCCTATGGACCACAATGGCCTTGTACAAGCTGGGTTCTGATCTGTCTTGAGAGTAATGCAGTCTTTAAAAATAATTATAAATATACTGAGGTATATGCTCAACGCAATGCATGGGGATTTAGCCACATAAATTTCATTAACACTAATGAGAGGTGTGCAGCTAAAGCCCTGCTATCAAGACGTCGTGCATAAAGAAAAGCCTGTCTAATGATATATTTACTTATTAAATCAGCACAGCTCTGAACGGCATGACTGTTGATCAATTTTTATTTATTCTTTTTAAAAATGAAATTAACCACACACACACGTAGGCACTGTAGAACTGAAAATAATGACGGAAAATTAATTTTTGCTCTATTCATGAATTTGAAAAAAATCTGTGAAAATGACTCTTCAGCAATTATTTTTTGCAATAGGCAAGTGGCAAGCATCCTCTGTGGACGCTGCTTGCATTGCAAATAATTCAGGATAAATACAGGTCCTGTTGCTTTTGTACCAGAATAAACAGACACTAATGTAAAGAGGACTCTGGTATATTTTGGTATTGTTGAAGTTATGGGCACACGCCACTGAAAGCTGGGAAATTCACACTTCTGGCTAATTTATACCTCAGCTCACTCACTCTCTGATGCCTTGTAAAAACTTTCTTCTTTCAGGAATAGTGGGAGTAAAGTGCAGAACTTCCTTGTTAACTGAATGCCCTGTTTTTAGTGCATGCATTTGGGTCACAAACTCGGGATTCTGTCACTACACTTTTGTTAATTCCTGGACATGAAAGAACGCATCATTATTTTGGTTGTAGTATCAAAAGCAATTGCTTATTTACTTTACTATATTACAAGTGGTCCCTTTGTTCAATGGATACCACATGTGTTTGCTGCCAAGTTCAGGGTCTTAACATGTTGCTCCAATGTATCATTTGAAGACTTTGGTGCCATCTACTAGATCATTGTATTATGGGGCCAAGTAAGGGCCAGCAGAGTAAAGGCAATTTATAACCCACATTGTGACATCAATCTAACCTAGCAACCTCCTTAGCAACACTGCCAAAGTATCACAATGTTGCCCCCATCACTCAGATGATATGAAGATAGCAGCATTGTTAGGGTGGGAGGCTGCCACTTTGGCCTAGCAACAAACAACTGCCTGACCTTGGGATCTATTGAAAGCTGAGAAGCCAAGCAGAACAGAGAGAGCACCACCAAATGAACCCCCTAGGTTCCTGCCTGTTTCTTTTATTTAACCTAAACAAATTCTTCAGTGAAAAAATATGGCGATCCATTCAGACAGTCTGCATGTGTATATTCAGGATTGCCTTTCCATATTGATGGGTCTTCTGCATTGTGATTCTGAATTCTTAAAATCAGTACATACACACCAGAAAAAATAATCACTAGAAAAAATTCTCAATGGTGACAAACAAGTTAAATATTATTATTACAGTGTACTAGCTACGCTAGCATTGAGCTCTAGCAGCTGCAAAGAGGGTATTTGCTCACTTAAGAAAGCCAGTTGGAGCCAGTTTGTGTATAAGCATTCTGTCGCTTAAAATAACTAAATGGACATAAATCACAGGTTTTCTTCTTCTCTTTCCTCTTGTTACTTATTCAAATGAGCCCCCTACACATGCCATTGTGTCAATTCTTCTCCACATGCAGCTGCTGATGTAAGGTAACATTTTTCTTTTTCACTTATACACACACACACGTACACATTCAAGCATAGAATCACTTTAATATCTGCTACTGTACATCCCCTGTTGGGAGGCTAACTATATTCTGGAAATGTAAGGAGAAAGATGACCTAATTGGTCTTTTCAGTAGCTAACTATGATATTCCTAAAATGGGGAGTGAGGGGGGGTTGTGTTTTTAAGTTAAATGCCACTTCTTAAAGTTAAATGCCACTTCTTGTAAATGCCACACTTACAATGATTTGACAGGAAATTGAGAGAGAAACAAATACTAATTATAGGGGAAAAAGCCAAAGAAATGTTCTGAGAACGATGTATTTCTAGACAGGTGGCGCTGAGTCAATGTGAGACGCTGTATATTCTCCGGGAGAGGGAGCTTCTAGCCTGGTGCAGAGTCCTACTAAGTGAAATTCAGCTAGTAATATCAACACAGCAGTACTTCCCAGTGAGTAATAACCCATCTTCTAACAAAGCCACCTTGTACTCTGGCTAGTTCAAGGACCAAGTTAGGGAAGACATCTCACCCCCCTCCCCCACTTTCGCTGGCCAGTGCAAAGTGCAAATTGCAGCTGCCTTTACCCTGTTTAGCATTTGAGAGAAACAGATGACTTTAGTTTGGAGCAGCAAGACATGTCACAACGACCATTACATTTTCATAAGTGTGAATTGTTTCTGTCAAGGAAATTCACACTTGTACAGACTGTGTGTTTGTATATATATGAGAAATCTCTACACCTAATTATAAATATTTGAAAGGGAATTTCTTTGAGCATTTAATAATTTTCATTTGGTTACATGTTTGTTTTATTTAACACTTGGTAATCATCTTCAGTTTATAACCTGTTTTAAGAGAGCGCCACAAGTTACAGTCAGTTGCATATTAGTGGTAGACTTTAAAGGGTTAACATAGTTAAACTTGAAAGCTGACTTTGGTGATAGTATCAAGTGCTTACATAAGACTGAGGTGACTTACTATAGGCGACCCTTAGCACAGGTTTCATTGTGGTATGTTGCATATGTTTATTGGATCAGATTTTGGCTCTGAGCCCTGGCAAACCCACTGAACTTAAGAGGGTTGGTTGTATGATGTGACAGAGAGCAGAATTTGATCCATTATAGGCTTCATAAAGTACATACGTTATATGAATTTAAAATGGGTTCACACATGAGCCAAGGCTGGGAGAAATCTCTCGTGTCATTTAGTCCTGTTTCAGAAACTATCAGAGTTTTTAAATTGAAAAACTGGCTGATTTTGTAATACTGAGCCCAATTGCATCACCCTATAGAAAAGTCCACAGAGAGCGCTTCTTGGCCTCGGAGTGAGAGTTTCCTCCAAATCCTCCTGGGAAGTGATAGGAGGAGGGTATTAGCTAAGGAACCAGTGGGTCTAACTCCTAACCCTGCAAATCAGCTGGGATTCACACAGACCCTGGGGGAACTGCTGCCTCTTCATGGCTTCCTAGCCCCTTGCAGTTATCCCCTGCCACCGGCTCCTCTGTCCCGTGGGCTCTGCCTCTGGAACATTGTCTAGGAAAAGTGACAATGTGAAGGGCTGGGGCGGGGGGCACAAAAATGTCAATATAACCTCTGTCTCTCTTACTTTTCCATGAATTCCCTTCAGGGCTTCACAGGGAACAGTATTCATCCCCTATGGCTCCAACTCTGGCCTTCCTGCTCACAGCCTGCCCCTCTTTGTCTCCCAGCGTGGGGGGCGGGACAGTACCACAGAGACAACTGAGCCCCCCACTCTCTGTGAGATGGAGTACGCCTCCCTGCCTGGACTTCAGAGGGATTTTGGGCATAGTGTAGTTTACATATTTTCCCATGTATGGTAATCTGGCAATCTGAAGTAGATAACATGTGCGATGCACTTTGTAAAATATATGAGAAGCATCTTATCTCCCCACCTAGTACTCAACAACCAGCACCTCTGCATTACACTCACATCATGGGCAGTCTGAGCTCTCTCCAATTCCAGTGTTGGTATTCCCATGGGATTCCGAATCTGGCTCGGGCTGTTGTCTCTAATAGCCAGTGCAGTGCCATTCACAATCTAAAACTCCAGTGTAACGAATAACAAGAGGGAGACCCAGTGGGACCCAGACAGCAAGAAGGCGATTTTGCTGTCTGTGCTTGCGATTATTCAGTGTGGTTCATTCCTTTCCAGCTTCTGAAACAGAGTAATTGGGGCAAAGACCAAAGTCAGGAACAACTGCTCAGAAGAAGGATAAAAGATTCCTTCATGAATCTATTCAAGAATGAGGCGATGCTTTCAGGTGACAGATATTACGCATACATTTGATTTTTTAAAAATCTGTAAATTTAGATTGTTTGTTAGCAACAATGGATTTTTAAACAAAAAGCTAAATTAATCCTTAAAAAATGAAATCTTTATCTCATGCTCTTAAAATTGCTGGTTCCCCCAGAGTGAGATGAATGAAGCTGGGCCACTGAAGCCAAGGAATTACTTATATTCTACAGAGGGAAAATAAAATCTCGTGTCTCTACTGAAGGCCAACACCAACCTGAGAAATAATGAGTTTCTGGGGCAAAGATGAGGGAGGAAATCTGGGAAAGCTTGGGATGTTTGGATCCGGGGTCTTTGGTTGATTCATTCAAGACAGGGTGGCAGGCCCAGAATCTGAATCCAATTCAGCTCCTGGATTTAGGTTTGCGGCCATCTCTGGTGTACAGCATGGTAAGCCCATACGTAAGTGCCTAGGAAGATGCAGCATCACTTGAACACATACATGCTTTGTGGGTGGAGGGGAAAGCAACCCAGCATTTGAGAGAGGAATGTGGCTATATATAAATATAAGGATCTTCAGTGCCTGTGGCTGTAGTTAATGCCAAGGTCAACTTTTTCAGCTGACACTTGTGCCTTCAGGCTGGGGGAGGGTTAGTTGTATTTTGCAGTGAAGCCACAAGATGTCAGGAGATCGCTGCTCTGATTCACTAATTTGTTAGCTGAGTACAGACTGTTTTAAGGGATGAGAACAGGCTGCAAGGTTTTATCCTCATTTGTAGAGCTGGCCTGTTTCTTAACTATGCTGTCCGGCCTAGTTCCCCATACCCCTTCTGTTTCTCAATGCGAGCAAGCAAATAAGAAATTCTCCATCTTGGGATAGCTGTTCTCAGCCCCTTATTTCCACGGCTTGCCGATTCCCTACCAGTGTGTCTCTAGGCACATTTCTTCCTTTTTAACTGTACTTTCGTTACTGGTGGACACTTCCATTTGAGGTCCTGTCAGTTACAGCATATTACACAATCACTGACTTAACCCAATGTTTTAAGCAACCTGCATCGTATTCACTTACAGTTCCCCCGTGTGAAATTCAAAACTCGGCTCGTCACGTACAAGAGAGCAGCAGTTTGCTAGAACAATCATGTTAATAAAAATTTGAACACAATCTTACAAACTGGTTGTGAAACTGAGCTGGGACTTGCGTCCGAATTCACCATGTTGTGCCTGAACGGCGTTAAAAATAAAGGAAAGTGAATAATGTGTATTTCCCATTGGCAGCATGTGTCCTTCCAGTGAGAACTGTGATGCCAGTTAACATCCTGAGTGAAATGTGAAAATACTGCAGGATTCTGCTTGTGGGATAAACCCTTTCCCTGCAGGTAGAGTGCATTCATTTGGGGCTTATTAGCTGTTTGTGCCTAAGGTAGATTGCAGTTTCTGCCCATAATTCACAATGAGAAAAGCCCTGTTTGCATGGTTCAATCCCTATACAGTAGTTAGGATTCAGGTAATTGCTGTTCCTTGCACAGAAATTGCA
This sequence comes from Lepidochelys kempii, assembly GCF_965140285.1. Lineage (NCBI taxonomy): Eukaryota > Metazoa > Chordata > Testudines > Cheloniidae > Lepidochelys > Lepidochelys kempii. Next base: position 15,222,715 of record NC_136394.1, on the reverse strand, counting down.
CATGGGCCAAGAGAAAGCACTCCTTTTAATCCAGACTGATCACAGAGCTAACATCTGGAATTTTTGTGGGGCATTATCCAAGGGAGCACTAATAGCAACCATTTTGTTGCTTTTTATCAGAGCAAGAACAAAATGGTGGCCTGGAAAACCTGCCTCATCTCTCTCTCACATGCGTACATTCAGCCATGCACTTGTCTATACATGCAGAGCGAAACCCTCTTATAGAGAAGTCTTTTTTTCCCACAGAACCGCCTTACTGTCAGCAGATATTCACTGTAACCAGGACCTGCACAATGAAGTGTGTAAAACAATCTGGGACCTTTAAGGGCCCAGTTCTTCACTGCTTTGCTCCCTTTGTAAACTGCTCACACCTATGCAGACTGGCTGCAAACTGCTGCTCTTCTGAATTGGTAACATTTTACACTCATTTTGCACAGGTGTAAATGGCGACACAAGGGACAAGGCAGCAGAAAGCAGCTCCCACATTCTGCCACACTATAACTCAAGTTTTACTACAGGAAAAGGTGTACAAAAGATCATCCTTCCTTGGCAATCTCCTGCCTTAAGGTACCTTCCCTTATACATTGAGTCTGGTTCACCAGGCTGTTACTTCAGTTTTATGACAGCATAACACCTTTGCCTTAAATGGAGCCACGCTGACTTAAATGGAGTCATACCAGTACAAAGCTGGTAGAGTGGAGTGGTGAATCAGGCCCATTGAGTGCAGCTGAACTCCGTCTTTGAAGACCAACTGTGCTCACTGAGTCTCTCAATTCCTTGAGTCATCACAAGTCAGGTTTCGCTGTATGTCCAACTTCCCTAAAAAGTGCTAGCTCTGTAGATAAAACTGCGCACGTATGCACGAGTTACTCCTTTCACATTTCCCCACAGCTACCCCATTCCTGTCACATTAGATCTCGTGTGCTATTTTCTGTGGTTGCTTCAAAAGATCATTTAAAAAGAGTGAAATAATCTGTTAAAATGATCATTCAAATTTGATCAAACCAGTGTTCTGAACCCCTTGACTGCTTTGGGTGCGCACACCAGGTACGTTCTTGATTTTGCTACATGCTTTGCTGGCTGGATCTAGCTGGTTCACCATGCAGGTCATGGTCTTTGTCTTCCGTCTTCTGACTCTGGTCTTAGAGCTGGCTGGATATTGGATGAACGGAGTGAGGCCTCCTCTCTGAGATCAAAAAGCCGGTGTGAGCAGTTGCATGGCCCCCAGCTCATGGCTATCTGTATGCAACCCACAAGTCAAACAACTAGACCATGGTCTCTCATGATGCTCCCTAGCCAAGACATAACTGACCAGTTTGCAGCTGAGCATGGCTCTTTGTTAGCATCCCCATCTGATCCCTAACACACACCCCTGCTAAATAATACTTCATTCTAGTTATTCCAGAAGCATTTAAGGCTAAGCATTAAATGTTTTTCCTCCTATAACTTCTCCTCCCCATTTTTTAACCTGAAAAATAGGTTAAGACAGAGCCTATGGCAGGCGCTGTGCAGGCTTCGTGCACTTGTAATATTCTTGCCATAACAGAGTACTGGGACAAAACAATCTAGCATCTGAGGGTATGTCTACCCTCCACCCACTTCAGTGGCATAGCTACAATACTGCCGTTGTGCTGCTGTAGCACCATCGTGTCGATATCTCCTACATCAAAAGAAAAGATTTTTCCATCGATACAGTTACTCCTCCTCTCCCTGAGGCAGTAGCTAGGTCAATGAAGAATTCTTCTGTCGACCTAGCTGCAGAACTCAGGACACTAAATTTTTCACAGCCCTGAGCAAGGTAGCTAGGTCAATCTAATTTTGAAGTGTTGAGCAGGCCTCTGTGTAAAAGTATGAGTGCCGGAGATTTGGAACTCTGAAGTTGAGGGACAACAACCTCTGTTCTGCTGGTCATAAATGACAGCTGCAATTTTTTACTTATTTTTGACACTGCTGATGGCCTACCAGGAGATCAAAACATATGGTGAAGCCAGGATTATTCAGGATAAATTGTTAGTAGGAAATATTTGGGGGAAAGGGGAAGGTGGTACGGAAAGCGATAATGTAATACCCAGGGGTCAAGCCGGTCAAAGGACAGTTCAGATCAGTGGTCAGAGGTCACACAAGAGGTCCAACAGGCAGGAGATCCAATCCAAGAGGAAGGTACAACAAGGCAGCTGGCAGGGTCAAGCAGGGTCCAAATAGCCGCTAGCAGGCAACAGCTTGTTGTTCAGACAAGGCCAGAAAGAAAGCAGGAAGTTTATATACGGTCACAGCCAATCAGGGTGAAGACCATGTGCCCAATCAGGAAGCAGATTGCGGAACCCTAGAAACTGGCCCATCCAAGTCTGTGAATTCCCTGGTATGTAGACAAATTGGTGTGGCATGATGGTCCAAGCTGCTTCTCAAGAACCCCATGGGTCTGGGCTCAAGACCAGGGTCCTGACCGATTGGCTAAGTAAGGGACTGTGGCACTGTAGTGATGCCAGCATAACCCTGTTGTGTAGATGCAGCCTACAGCAACAGCAGGGGTTTTCATGTCGCTGTAGGAACACCACCTCCCTGATCAACGTTAATTAGGGTGATAGAAGCATTCTTCTGTCAGCCTACTTGAGTCTCCAATGGGGGTTAGGCTGGCATAGCTAAACCAGTCAAAAGTGCGAATAGCTATGTCGATCTAAATTTTAAGTACAGACCAGTCCTTAGTTAGAATCAGCCACCTAATGGCATGAAATGCTTTCACCCTGAGGACACTGGTTCAGCTTTGGGCCGGGCAGTGAATGGAAATAATTCAATTGTTTGTTAGCAGCTTATATGAAATGACGTGTAGGCCAACAAGTTCTTATGGATGTGTTCGCATCCCAAAAACCGCACCCACAGTTGATACCCCTTGTTTTACTGGCAGAGTCAGCAGAGAGGCCAAGGATTAATTGGCATGAAGGTGGAATCCTGGCTCCTTTATGTCAGTGCCAAAACTCTAATTGATTCCAATAGGATCGTGACTTCACCTGAGCACAAGAACTGTCCTCTCTGTTCTAGAGGTTGGTGCTATCTGTCAGGACCGAGGCTCATTAGTGGAGTGGCATGGAGAAACTTGCACTGTCCTGGTACATTCTTCAGCTGTTGTGGCTAGCAGATTTAGATTTCTAGTGCAACCAACCTAGGATCTCTCCCCAGCACACAGTCAAGGTTTTTTAATAAAAGTCTCTTCTCTTCTCATAACTTTAGGAAATATGGACTTTCCAGTCTTTTCCTCTGTTTTCAACCACTGGTCAGGCAACCAATAAATGGGTGGATACCAGAAAGTGGAGAGTACTAAATGCAAGCACACAAGGTAGATGAAGTTTAAGGGTCTAATCTTGCCCCCCTTCTTGTTAATGTTTCACTGAAGTAAATAGGAATACCAATATGAGTAAAACTTGCTATGTGAGTAATGGTTGCAGAACTGGGCTGTAAAGCTTTAGGTATCTACAGAATTCAGAACTGCCATGTAATGGTTCACATCCTGCATTTGGTATTGTAATCAGAGCATTTAAATTAATTAAAATATATGCATATTTTAATGACGACGTAGGGCATATAGGTGATTTTTACTGTGCTATCTTACCCTTGCAAATTCAAGGAACATCAAAGAGGCAAGGAGTGCAGCCCTCAAGTCTGTTAAGTTTTAGAGACTGTATACACTTGCCAAGGTACAGCTTCACTGTGTTTTGCCACAGCAACCTTATTTATGTGGTCACCCTGTAGACCACAACTCTGTCAACAAAAGAGCACTGTCACAATTAGGATACCTCAGGAAATTATAGTGCTTTCATTTTATCTTAGCAGCACATTTCCCAAAACCATATGGAGAAAAAGGACTAGAGACAAAGTGATGTCTCTTCCTAGGTGGATCTTGCTTTTATTTCAAAGAGAATTGTGGGAATATAAATAATAGTAATGAGATACGGAAATTGTTACACATATTAGCAGTAATCTTTTACATGTGCTTGTGTCCCAGGCTCTCTCATTGGTAAGGTACTGTTTTGGCATGCCAGAATTAGGATGTGTGCCATATAGCATGGTCTGCAAACAGACTGGAGAAGTAGGAGATTGATTTCTATGGTGGCCAAAACAAAGTCAGGTGTGCAAATAACTTCATACAGTATTGATAGGTAACATTCCCAAGCATTCAAGTGCCTGAACAACTGTGGATTGTACTTCCACTTACAAATGAAGATTCTGATTCTACAAAGCCTGGTTCCCATTTTCCTCCTTGATAGTTTTCTAAGTATTTTGAGATATATTTCTAGTTTCTTGCAACAGAAGCCAGTTGGGGTTTTGTAAATTTACAATTAGTTATTAAACCAAGACAGAATGTTTTAAGGTGTTTAGATCCCTGGGAATTAACTAGATTCCTCTACTTCTACTGATTATGTTCCTTCTGTCCCTTTTGAGACCTTCCTTCTCTTGAGCCAAGTGCATACCCCACTAAGCTGCACATTGCAAGCACTGGTTTCAGAGTAACAGCCATGTTAGTCTGTATCCGCAAAAAGAACAGGAGTACTTGTGGCACCTTAGAGACTCCTGTTCTTTTTGCGGATACAGACTAACACGGTTGCTACTCTGAAACCTGTCATTATGCAAGGCACTGAATTTAGCCGTATGGAATGGAAATCCATCGACTTTATGAAAAAACTCGTACAGATACAGACAGACATCATCTTCCTTTCCAAATGCAAACAGATGGACATCATACCAAAAGGACTAAAGGTAAAAAATCCATTACAATCTACATATCACACAGACTATGATGAGCGATTGTGCCACACACTCTCAAAGAAACTGTGAAACCACCTGATCAACCTCCTATACAGCAAACAGGGAAAGATTAAGAATGAGCTCTCAAAACTGGATACTCTCATAAAAAACCAACCTTCCACACAAACTTCCTCATGGATAGATTTTACAAAAACTAGACAAGCCACTTACAACACACACTTTGCTTCTCTACAAAGGAAAAAGGACACTAAACTATCTAAACTACTACTTGCCACAAGGAGCCACAACAGTGGTTCCCTTAGCCCACCCAACAATATTGTTAATCTTTCCAGCTATAAAAAAGTTATTGTTAGTCTCTAAGGTGCCACAAGTACTCCTTATCTCAAGCATTGTGTTTGGAGCCAGACAAAACTCTTCTGTCAAAAGTTTTTGAGTTAAAAATATGGATTCCCCAACATTGAAGTGTTTTGCAAACGTATGTTGTTTCAACATTCTAGAAACAAAATAGTTTGATTTTGGGGTCAAAATAACTTTTTTTCAAAATTTCCTTCAATTTAAAAAAAATGCAAAAAAAGAGCTTGAAATCAGAATGAAATATTTGTCCAAGTCAAAGCAAATTTTCCTTCAGCTTTTCAATCTGCTGAAAATTTCATTTTTGGGTCAATGGGAAATGATTTTTATTATTATTTTTCTTTTCATTAATCAGAACCATCAGCAAACCAAAAACCCACATCTCTAACTGTGTCACCTCGTCATCAGTGTTGACATTTGCTTGCAGAGAATGTAGAAAATACGGGGAGAGTGCATGTTTCCTGCGGATGGAAGTCAAGACTGAATCCAGCTGAGCAACTCTGCCTTAGCAAGCTGCATCACGGGAGCCAACTGAAATTGCTGCAGGCATTCCAAGGTGCAAAGGGATACTTTATAAGAAAGAACTCGAACATGAAGTAATGTCCCTAAGTGAACATTAACAGTAACTGGATGACGATGTTGTTTTGACTGAACCAAAAACTCCTAAGTGATTATGTGTAGGATTGCATGATTTTACAATGCAGACGAGTGACAGGTCAAAAAGAATGACACTGTTTTTGTAAAAAAGGAAAGGAGTACTTGTGGCACCTTAGAAACTAACCAATTTATTTGAGCATCAGCTTTCGTGAGCCACAGCTCACTTCATCGGATGCATGCTGTGGAAAGTGTAGAAGATCTTTTATACACACAAAGCATGAAAAAATACCTCCCCCCACCCCACTCTGTGTTCAACAGAGTTTAGAACTAGGCATCAATTTATTGTCTTGTGGAAGACAATGCAAAGAAGCAGATTTTGTCAGATGAATCAGGATTTTCTTTTAAATAGTTGCAAACTATTTTTTCCAAGAAACATGTTATCATTGCTATTTGATTACTCACTAATAGTATTGTTTTCAGCATATACATCACTGAACTTTGTATTAAATGCACTTGTGGGGACAGAATATAGTGACAGAGCACTTTTATTTTTCACTTTCCAGGAATGTTCTTCTTGCAAAACTAGGTTTCAGAGGAGCAGCCGTGTTAGTCTGTATCCACAAAAAGAACAGGAGGACTTGTGGCACCTTAGAGACTAACCAATTTATTTGAGCATGAGCTTCCGTGAGCTGCAGCTCACTTCATTGGATGCATTCAGTGGAAAATACAGTGGGGAGATTTATACACACAGAGAACGTGAAACAATGGGTGTTACCGTACACACTGTGACGAGAGTGATCAGGTAAGGTGAGCTCTGACCAGCAGGAGGGCTGACTCAAACTGAGTGCTCACGTGATGACGGATCATTTAAAAAATAAATATTAAAAGAACCTGTGTTCCATCTGCTCAGCCATTTCACAGAGGAACAAGGACAGGACTGTGTTAGGACTGCAGCGTGGTGTAGTGTGGTTTTGTGCTTCCCATTAGTGGAAAAAACAAGTAGACGCCAGCACAATTTGTAAACCAATTACAGCCTCTGGAATTGATGGTCTTGTGCTGCTAACTGGAGTTCGAAGAGAATCAGGTGTTTGGCTGCAGCAATGACCAAACAAGGAGAGACAGTAAATTAAGTGCCATTCGGAATGGCAAAGAGAATATTAAGTTTCTTACTAACAGCGAGTCATTAATTTAAACTTCGCAGTTTTACTTAGAGCGCAGAGCAGCATGTTGAGCATTGGGACCAGTTTGCTGGAAGAAGCTAGATTAAAAAGAAAACTGAAAGTCAAAAAATCCTCTTAAATGTAACCTTGGGGCTTGCGTTGAAGAGACCACAAACTCAGTTATCATTTCCCATTGCATCATGTGATGTACCTAACCCTGCCTGAAGACCATGTGTTACCACAGACATTATTTGGCTACACACATGACCTCACCAAAAAAAACACTACTTCTGCAAGAAGGGATAATTTCCTCATGCAGAAATGGGAACTAGGAGTTTTGCATTCCTCCCAAAAGAGAACTAAGCTTTTCTCTCACACCAGTGATTGGACTAAGTAATGACTAATTAGATGAGATCACCACATTTGATGTTGTCACATATGGACAATATTTATGGAGAATTTGCTCATTCTAATTAACAAAGTAGAAATCCTTTCATTTTCCTGAAATTAAGAGTCTTGAATTTGTTCCACTTTTGATCTTTCTTCAGTGGCTATGTTTGCTTCATGTTAAAATAAATTCTAACATTCCCATTAAGGATAATCCCTCCAGCAGCCACAGTATGACATTTCTATATTAATCTTTTAAGCATTTTAGAAAAGCAAGGTTTCATGTTTTAATAATCACAGTGTTTTTCTCCAAGGAGTTGTAAAAATTTATGGGGCCTTTCTATCCTGTTTGACTTCTACATCTTTAGAGTTTGGTGCTAATGGCCCATTCAGACAGCTTACTCTTTGACTCCTTTTTTACATCTTTTTCATCTTCTTGCAAAAGAAAAATTGCTTCCATGCCGTACGCTGTTGCAGATGCTCTTCAAGTGGTAAGTAATTTCAACCCAACTAGGCGAAAAAAATACAGTTTACCCTCATCTCAAAATCACTTGGGGGGTCTTCACTGTACGTATGTGCATATAGACCCTTTAATTCTTAATTACAAAGGTGCAGTGGCTTACTTTTAAAACAACACCAACAGATATCCATGCATTTTTTATTAGGGCACTGTCTGTTTTTTTTTTTAAATATCTTTTCTCATTTTCCTTAAAATAGTTTATCTCACTCCTGGATTCTGAGCAGCAAAGTAACATGAACAGATGCCATTTATTTGTTTACTATGATATTTTAAAAGACTAAAAGAAGTGCCTCTGCAATACTCCTAAGAGCCTTCACAGGTGTAAAACGTTGCACACAAAATTTTAAAATACAGAAAGTCATTCAAGCCAATGAAATCCAGCCATACAATGACACCCCACCTTTCCAAATATCCAGGAAAATACATCGTCTCAGTAGCATGCCCTGAAGGTCAACACATTTAAGCCATTTTGGACCAAAAGGGTGAAGTAATTCCAAAACGGAAGGAGAATGGCTTGCCAGCAACTCCCTGTTACATAAATCAAGTGGGCTCTAGCTCAACTGCCTCTGGTGATTGGTAGGTGGAACTTGCTCTCCTCACCTCCATCTTATTTTGATTGAACTTCAACCAATTATCCTTCACCCCTGCCGCAAGACTCATCTGCACCAGTACGATTAGTTAGCAGGAAGGTATAGAAGGGAGTGACGTCAACATACTGATGCAGCCACCAGTCATGTCTCCGCCCTATCTCACTTACTTGCCCCACATACATACTGAACAAGAGGGTTAATAAGATGGAACCCCGCAGCATCCTGCATGATGGCCATGAGCAGTTTCCTGGTACAATCTTCCGAGACCTAATTATGAGTCAACATCACCTCATGATTAGCAGTACTAAAAGCGGCTGAAATATCTAATACTGTCACTATGGACACTTCAGAAGACCATTGACCAGTTTGATAAGCGTAGTTTCTGAAGCATATCCAGTACTGTAACCCTGCTGACATGGGTCTAGAACAGTAGTTTTCAAATTGTGGTCTGCGCACCCCTGGGGGTCCACACACTATGCCTTAAGATTTCCAAAGGGATCCGCAATCTCCATTTGAAATTTTTTATGGGTTTGCAAATGACAAAATGTTGAAAATCACTGAACTAGAAGTTCTGAGGCAGCTTTTATTAATTATTATTATTACCATAGTGCCATAGTGTTGTTATACCGTTCCAGATATGAAGGGCCCTTGTTCACCTGCTTACTGGAAGCAATAATTTGTCCACATTTATGGAATAATGAGGATAATATTTACTGCCCTGTATCTTAGAAGGCTGTCTGCTTAGAAGGCTTAGCTACTGTCTGCTGAAAAGCACTATGTAAATGCTACATTTTATTTATGATACAGAGATATATTTTTTGCAATTATTGTTCATGATGTCCATTTTCTCTCTCTCTTTCCCTCCCTCTCCCCTACATCAATTTTTATCTTTACTTGGGTTTTAGATTAAGCAGAATATCACCTGGCAACATGTGATTCAGTTTGCAAATATCACACTAGGGAATTGGGTTAGCATAAAGAGTTAATGTACTCTACCCCTTCTCCCCTACAGAGATCCAAGATGAAAGCCTGCTGAGTACCTCTTGCTGCAGTTACTTTACTAACCGACTGAAACTATGGCAGTGATAAACCAGTATGCAGCTCTCCATTCTCCCCTGCATCTGAACTCCACTTTGCACAGGAAGCAGGAGAAAAGTAAGGGAGCCAGTTACAGCTCCCTGATTCTGCACCAGCTTGGCCCCAGCATCAGTTAGAGCCGGGGTGGGTTTAGTGTGGGTTCAACTGCACAGAAATCACACAACCAAGGATGCCAAATCTAAGTGGCGCTGCAACCCCATGTGCCAGGTTGCAATGCCTGAAATGGCAAGCCAGGCCCAGCCTCGTGGGAGGGGAGGTGCCGCTGTTGGGTAAGTGCAGAGAGGGCTCACTGTCCTGCCCCACCACACCCCATGGCCTTCCTCCACCATACCAGGCCAGGATTAGGACTGCAGTGCCCGGGCAGTGGGTGCTGCTGCAGGTGGCCAGTGCCCTCCTTCACTACAACTCAAAATCATGTCCAAGAAGCTATTGTGTGATTTACTGCAATTACACTAGAGTTTAGTGCAGTGCACCCATTGAGTCAGGAGACTACATTCTCTCCTGGTTAGAGCAAACCAGGGGAAGCTCTGTCTCACACCACTGGCATATGATCCCTAGGAGAGGGTACAGGGACCACACTGCATGGCATGGGCTTTGTGTGCTTTCTTCAGCTTCTTAGCAGTTCACATAGGACTTGAATTGTCCTTTGAGCTTGAACAATGTGAGGGCAAGGCCATGTTCCTTCTGTCTTAAAGAAAAATAGACTACAAATCTTAAAGAGAGGAAAGAAAAAATTAATAACTGGAGTTCTGTCCCCATACTATCAGCCCTGGACTGGTATCTCACACCCAAAGCAAGCCAGAAAGCCACGTTAATACCTCAGTGCCAACGCAGACAATCAGGAGACTAAACATTTGCAGATGCTCATAACCAGTCTCCTGTCTGCAGCTGAAAAAAACCCAACCCCTTTATTCTTTGTCCCCTGAACTATAGTCACCTTCCATTACACGGTATGAAATGACTTGCAAGGCTTTCCATGGTGATCAGCATTAATCACAGAAGATGACTTTCAAAACTGACCCTGAGTGTTTATAACCTCATTTAAACCACATCAAACACTGGGCTGGATTCTCCTCTGACATACACCAGGATAACTTCATGGATGCCAGTAGAGTTACTCCTGATTTACACCAGTAACAGTGATATCAGGATCAGACGGGAGGGTGGTTTTTAGAAGACAAGAAGAAAACAGATCAATATCAACAGAAGGGAAAGTCTCAGTGAAGCTATTTTCTCCTTTGTCAGGTGCATTCGACTGCCTCAGCCTCTCAAATTAGCAAAGCATCCGGTAGAGTAAGGCAGTCTGGCCTCCAAGGCAAATCCTCTGCCAGCATAAAGCATAACATACTTCACACCCATATTTTTGCATTAATATTTTAGGTCATAATAAACACAGTCTGCTCTGGTGCAAAACAAGATGACTCACGGTTGGTATAGAGGCTTGAGTCCTCAACCAGTGCCGTCCTGTTGACAAAAGGACATATGGGTTTTATTAGCATTTAGCAGCCTTTGTTACCGTTAGCCACTAGGCATTGCTGACTTGCCAATGGGCACTTTCACAGGTGGAGAAGTAGCCACTCTGTAACTGTCACCCACTCTTGTCAGTGTGTTTGCACATGACATGTTCTAATTCCTATGATGGTGCAGGAGACTGAACTCACTGCTGGGCATGGCGTGGCCGCTCTGTCCTCTTTAACACCTGCTGCAGGCAATCGCTCTGTTCCTGGGCAGGTCTCTTTTCCCGTGACTCGGCCCACTGGACAGGTAAAAGAAAGTCCAATAGGAAACCCAGTGTCTTTACACCTAGTACACTCCACCTCTTGGCCCCGTGGTCTTCACACTCTTCTCTCAGGGCTTTAAATTGTCCTTGCTCCTTCATGTCAGGGGGCTTCACAGCACTTTCCTGCAGAGTGGTAGGGGAACCCAGCCAGGCTCACCCACTACACTGGGTTCCAGTCCAGTATCCTGAGGACAAGCAGCCACGTTTTGCTCCATCAGACACCTCACCATTGCCTCCTATGACTCCTTCCTACCATTAGCCATCTACAGGCCTTTCCCCCAGCCCCTTCCTGAGCTCTTTGTGACCAAAGCACCCCCCAAGACTTCTCCTCAGAGGTCCAGTTTCTACCCTTGTGTCAGGGTCATGCACAGGAGCTTGCTCCAATCCTGTGTCTTTCAGGTGTCTTTTCCCCTTTCACTCCAGGCTTCCTGCTCACCGGCAGGAGCCTTCCTGGTCCCCACAGGTTTCTCCACTCTCTGCTACCAAGAAAGTGACTGGTCACGGCAGAATTCTCTCCTCTCCTTACAGCCCCCTTCTGCTCCTGTCTTCCTCTCTTCATAGCACCAACCAGATCTTCTCCAGCTGGGTTTCATTCTTAATTAGGCCTGACCCACCCTCCAGGTGCAACCAGGTGATTAACTGACCTCTCAAGCCAACATTAACCCTTTCACCACCTGCATGGAGTAGAACCCATTGCAAAGAGTAACACAGACGATCCAGAAAAAAAGTTGATGGAAGAGAGTCAGATAAAGATTATGGATGAAATTCTGATTCCATTGAAGTCAATGGCAAGACTCCACCAAGTCCAGGATTTCACCCTACAGGTATATAATGAGACAGAGAAAGTGATGTTTGCATTTCTATGGATTTTAAAAAGGAGCTTTTGCCATGCAGCTGCAGTGCAATGTGTCCTAACATGCCAGGATCGTCTTTGCATGTAATTGAACCTAATAGAATCTTCCTTGTTCTTCTGATCTGTATCTGGTGACTACCTTCTTCACCGTCTTAATTCAGAAGACTGCTTTGGATTGTCCAAGTCTGAAGCATTGCCTTGATCTTTAATTCTGTTCTGGACAATTTCCTCCACCCTTTCAGGGCTTGTCATTGAATAGCCTTATGAGGGCTCTTCTCTTTGGCTACATCTTCACTGCAAGATAGGTGTGTTTGTACAATGAAGTAGCTATCTCCATGTAAAACCCTGGAGCAGACAGGCACCGGTCGTTTTTACCTCAGAGTTGCTAGTCAGGTAGGAGGGGTATAAGGTTGACCTCCACTAGATACAGTGACTGTGACATGTCTCCCGTAGGGTTTGACACTAAGGCTATATCTACACTACAGCGCTCACAGCTGCACAGCTTGTGGTGGAGCGGAGATGCGCTAAGCTGACAAGAGAGAGCTCTCCCATCCACATGGCACTGTTCACACTGGCGCTTCGGTCAGTATAACTGATGTCACTCAGGGATGTGGATTACTGACACCCCCTGAGCGATGTAAGTTATACTGAAGTAACCTGTAGTGTAGACAAGGTCTGAGATAGCTAACCCAATGTAAGAACACATCTCTTTTTGCAGGGTAGACATAGCCTTTGTGTTCCTCTTCTGGAACGAATTCCATTTCTTCCATCACGCTTACACCGGCGAATGAGCCATCTCACACCATTCCCAAGTAGGTCCCAAAGCATTCAGGCAAAACCAGTACTTTAAATTCCACCTAGACACCAACTGGCAACCAGTGTACTGTTCTCCAATACATGTTACTTCTTAATGCACTCCTCTTATTGGAATGGCTTTCTTGGCCATGTTATCTACTTCCTATCCATCTTACGACAGGTTAATCTTTCAGCATGCAATCTTAATTACTCATATAAGCAGCACACACATTCATTCAAACAGGCACACACACACAAAGAAAGCAAAAAGTATTTATATATTGTTGTATTTGCTTTTCTAATATTTATCTCTAACATGTAGAAAGAGAGAGATTAATTCTAGGCTACATGTAATCTGAAAATCTACTCCACAAGTATTTCAGAACTGCATTTTAACAAGCACCTGCTGGTTCTATGGTTTGTTATAGACAATCTAAAATACGACTTAGTACCCCTATCTTAGCAATAAATAATAACATAAAAACTCTAACCAAAGATGTTATAAGTACAAAAATAAAAGTGGAACTGAACAAATCAGACTGAAATTTGTACACACACTTACTGATCACTTGTCTTCCACCTGTGATATTGTGTACCCATAATCTAATGGAGATAAACCACTGCACAGACTATAGCCAGTAACATTTCAGACATAGGTATTTTATAGTGCATTAATAAAATGTTTGGTATAAAACAAAAGAACTCATCCTACAGCAATACAACTGTCCCTCCTTCTCCCCCCAAAATTAAAATAATATATCACTGTGTATATGATATTGAACTGTTTGCAAAGAGAATCTTCCAAATCTGAACCAGCGCAGGACTGTCCCACTGAGTTTACAGCTAGACACACAAAAACAATAGTTTTGAGAGGTGGGACCTGAACAATTCATCTCTTCACTAGATAGCTCTGGATTCATATTATGTTTCCAGTAAAGATTCCTTCTCAATTAAACACGTGTTTCCTAAAAACTTGTGTTTTGCCTTTCAATTCCATTGGAACAAAGCTCCATGAAAAATGAAAGTGGAACTCCAGCACTATCTAGAATTTAATTATCAAAGAATTTTTTTAGAGGTGGAGGTTTTTATATGCAAGGGTAAAAAAGTAATTTTCCTGCAAGCATCTATCAACTGCAATAATAATTCGAGTAGCAATAATCCACAAAAAGGGGTGGGGAATTGAAATAACCTAATTATGAAGAGGTCTTAGTGAGAATAGTCTAACAGTGCATGGATGTATTTACAGATGAAGAGATAGAAGAGATGGAGAAGCTTTTCAAATACATCTTGGCATAAAACACAGTGTCCTCCATGGCCATTCTGGAGTGTCTCTTGTTGAGTGGATTAGTGAACATGCCTTCCAGGGGCTTATGGTCTGATTGTAGAAGAACCTCTTTATCAGACATTGGTACGACTACATTGCATATACTATTACCAACAGGTCTTTTTCTACTTGAGCACAATTCGCACAGTTCTAGGTCAGAACTTAAGTACCAATGCCTAAAAAGATGCATCTTTCAGTTGCTCATAGGCAATCTTATGTTCTCATCCTCATATCATTAAGAAACAGTTTTTCCAGTTGGACTCTCAGTCTTGTCCCATTCGGGATGCAGTAAATCAGGTAGCAGACCACGCCTAGAAACTGCTGTAGCCACTTCTTGTCTTTGTGGAGCTGGTAGCTTAGCAATTGCCTGTATTTTCCTTTCAGTCAAACCTTTGGTGGTATGATTATTTGCCCCCGTACTTTGCTTCCTTCCTAGAACTGCATTTTATTCCTGATTTAGTTCACAATTTTCTTCCTTTGTGCATTTTATACCCTGCCGACCTTTGCAGTCAGATTATTTTCTGTGTTGCACCTGCAATAAAGACATTGCAAAAAGCCAATGAAGTGGCTCTCTTGTACCTCCCTGGAAGTTTCACTGCTGGAAATTTCCCTTGCTGTCTAACTGCAAAAAGTGATTATTTAAATCTGCACCTGCACTAGAAGGTGCAGAAAGAGAACACAGTACTAGCCGATGCCGAGTTTAACTCACCCATACCCACCCTTTTCATTCACTATTGTAAACAACTGCTTTGCCTGCTAGGTGGCACTGGACATCCACTGCCGCTGGGAGCGGTGGTGCTGAATGGCTGTCAGGGCACAGGGGCACACCAGCTCCGGAGTCCTCTTTACTTTCTGCAGTGACATGTTCTTTTCTGTGAGGGCTTCACTGCTGATCCACAGGGTAGGGATTCAACTCTACACATCACAGCAATGTCCTCCTCCATGAGCATAAGCCAGCCATCAGCATAGCTTTGAAAGCCTGGAGGTGCTTTAAAGTCCATCCATGCGTGGCGAGTGCCTTTCAACTTACTACAGCCCTGAAAAGGTTTCATCTACCAATTTTGCCTGCAGTGCCTCCATCTTGTATTTAATATTAAGGTCCACAGATGCTTCTCTGCTCAGAAACAGCGTCACTGAGACGTTTATGAGGAAGGGCTGGAGACTAATGGGAGTAGGGGATATAATTCCAGTCAGGTTATCTAGCTCTTCAGCTTCTATTCTGAACTATTAATACACTACTAGGATGAAATCCGTTTGTTGTACTTGCATCAGATCCAGTGGCTTCAACATATTCACCACCATCCACAGGACAAGGTCAGTGTCTTTGTATGTGTCTGTACAGCACCTGGCACAAAGGGCCCTGATCCTGATTGGGGCCTCAGCGGGCTACTGCAGCATATATATATATATATATATATAAATAACTGTTATAAGCACCAGTATCTGATTAGAACTGGAACGGTTGTCCTCCTCAAGATATCACTGAGTACCAACCATCTCTCAGAACTTAGAATCATAGAATATCAGGGTTGGAAGGGACCTCAGGAGGTCATCTAGTCCAACTTACTCATATGTGCCACACCACAATCCCCAGGAACAATGTATTTATGCCAGAGTTGTCTTTCTCATTTGGTCTTGGCCCTGACATTGCTGCTGTCCATGCCTGAGTAGTACTTTTACTTGGCACATGTTGTACCCAATGCTAGACATGCCCACAGTGGATGTGTTTTGGGGGCACTGTCTGTTTGGATGGCAACATCCATGGCTGTGTGCCTTGTTTGGACACACTATAAGTATCTTGGTATCTCTCTTGTATGCCTGTAAGTCTTGTTCAGATGGAGGTGTGGTCATAGCCTGTGCCCTACTTGTTCCAGCAGATTCTCAGCTATCCACAGTTTTAATGGAAGGGCCAAGTCTGGAGTTCTCATTAGCCCCTCTTTAGCCATATAACTCTAATGTATATATTAAGCTGAACACAGATTTGTGTCCTATCATAGCATTTTCCACCGTGCCAACCTCCTAATGTATAGTTTTTTGTCTCAGCTCCATTAGGTATTTGTCCAGGTCTCCATTTCCTTAGAGTGGGTGTGTCCAGAACGGAGGGTCCTATGGAGATTTTGGATGAAAGTAATTTCTAAACTTGGCTAAAACAGCTTCCAGATTGGTCTCTCTTCCCTGCTTAGTTCACATGCCACAAAGGTTGGGCATTCTCCTATGACTCCTCCAGCACAGCATGGAGTAAGATGGTTCCCTGCACCTCTCTAGCTTTTTGCAAGGCCACTAGGTTTAAAATATAGCTGGGAACCACTCCATTTCTCTGTGAGCATCAGTGAGGCAGGAATCTTGAACTGATCTAGATATAATTCGCTGTGTCTTGTACTCACAGTCAGATCCGCTGTTCTCTCCACAGCGGAGGTTTTCTGCTCTTTACTGAGGGTATGGTGAGAGTACTGCAGGTCCAGACCCTTCTGACACTCGGTTGTGATCTCTCTTATCTTTATTTGTCTATTCAGGCCCCTATGGTGGGACTGAGACCTCTGTGGCAAAAACCCCAGGTGAGCAACTATGAAAGGAACTTTATTATCAGACAAGGCTAATATAGGCTGTGGGGCTATGATGGAGCTTAACTGCCTGGATCTGCACAAGAAGCCCCTGAAATACTTGATATTGCCAGGGCTACCATCAAATTCTCAGAGACATTACAAATTATAGGATCAACTTCAGTAATGTCATCACCCTGCCCAATGTAAAAGGGACTTGGGTCCTGGGCGATATTGAGGACTTTACTTCTGAGAGGCAAAACCCCCTTGGCACAATAATTTCCTCCTTTATTAATAAATATATAACATATCAAATAAAAGAAAACGTTATCTCACACTTGCAAATATTCCAATTATTTCTGTGTCGGAGCAAAAGAATCTTATATCTAATTGCCATAATATGTGGTCATATATGTTGCTTCATTATTAGAGGTTAATTAGTTAAGTTCCGTATAGCATTTGGAAAATGTAACACATTTGAAAATGTAATACTAAATATTATTCCTATTCAGCATTACATGCATGTTGCTGGCCATGCTCATCAATGTGGAAAAGTTGACACTTATCTATCCGTTCAAAAATTTTAAAATTAAAGCCCTAATCCTAAAAAAATTATGCACATGCTCAATTTAAGCACTTAGTCCCATTTTGTTCAAGGGAATTACTCATGTGTGTAAAATTAAACACGTGTCAATGCTTGCAGGACTGGGGATATAAATCCCAAACAACTTTCTCCTCCAATACAGTTCCAATAAATAAAAGAAATCTTAAATTCCTATTGAGTCCTTGGGGCAAGGGCTATGTCTCTATTGCTGTCTTGTATGATACAGAACATACTGGCAGTGCTTAACAAATAAGTAATGGTAATAAACGAATAACATACAGATTGCACTGTAAAATTTTCTGGTTTTGCATACAGCATGAAACTAATTTTTTAAAAGAAAATCTCAACACATTTACAGGTTATAGTCCCTATAATTATTTTACAGACACAGTCTAGATCTCACTAGGAGAGGGGGAAATAATCTTCACAAATGCCTTTCTGATTGCTGAAAATCGGAGCGTGAGTAGCGATATTTAGATTGCCATAAACGAGTGCTAGGATGCCGGGGTTGAATTCGGAGGTGTGGGTGGTAGGGGAGGGGGGTGGGGGAAGCCTGCGTCCTTTAATGGGAATTACAAAGCTCGCTGTCCCTCTCTCCCAGCGCTGCTGCTGCAACATTTATTGCAAAAGCAGGAAATTGCTTATTACTAAACTAGCTGGCAAGAGGGCAGGAGCTGATGTGTTATTGGCGCAGCACTTGCTTGGCTGTTGCCTTTCTCTCTCTCCTTCTCTTTCTTTTTGTTCTTCCCCCTCTCCCTCTCTCTTCCCCCCTCTCCTCCTTTTCTTTTCTTTCTCCCCCCCCCCCCTTTTTTTTTTTTCATTTTGGCTTCTATTCAAATGTGGGTCAGGGGTGAGCAGCTCCCAACGTCACAAGCTTGCAAGATGGCGCTGGGAGGAAGGCTGTGAGATGAGGAACAGGCTGGTATAGCCCGAGAGCCGAAGGGGAAGGGGGAGCAAAGCCGCGGCTGCCCGTACAATAAAAGAGAAAACAGGTAACGAGGCAAAGTAGCCGTGGAGGGCCCGGGGCTCTCCGCCCGGGGGCCGGACGCGGCAGACTCCAGCCCAGCGGCTGCTGCTCGGGGCTCTCCGCCCAGCCCTGCTGCCCCGTGCTCTTTATGTGCCCACTGCTCGGGTGCAATGGGGGGGGGGGAGACCCACGCACAGGGGCGTGGGGGGGGTCCCCTGCCTTGCAGTGCCCGTGCCCGGCAGCCGCTGCTCTCTCCCCCCATGTGCTGCCCCTGCTGCATGGGAAGGGGGCGGGGAAGGGGGTGAATTTGGATGGATCGCTGGATGGTAAATCGCTGCTATTTGGTGGCAGCGGCTGGAAACTTTTTGCTCCCCCTCCCCGGGTGCTCTGCCCCTTTTGCTCGATGCCTAGCGGTCGGGGGGAGGGGGCAGCGGGGAGGTTGCGGCAGCTGCTGCCTGGAGGAGCCAAGGGGGACCAGCAGCCCCCGGAGTCGCTAGCTGCCCCAGCCCCCTCCCCGCCCCCTGCGTGGAGATCGCGGTTGAGCCATTCTTGGGCAGGGAGGGTGCAGTGCATTGGGGTGGGGGCGTGTTTTGCGTTTGCCTGTATTGTGCTAGGGGTTCCCATGAATATCTTCCCCCCCCCCTCAGGTCCACCAATTTCCACCCTCCCCTCCCCCCGGAGCGCTCAGGAGGGAGGTCGAGATAGGGGTGGCAATCGCCGGCCACTGTTCTTCTTCCCATGCCGCTCTCCGGAGCCCGGAGGCCAGGTTTCCTCCCCATAAAGCTTACCCCTTCCCCCAAACACGCACCCCTACCGCTCAGTGGGATCGCATTGAACTTTTGCCCCATCTCCTCCTCCTCCCCACCGCCCTGAGATCAAGGAGGGACGGAGCCGCCGCTGCTACTGTGTGTGTTTGTGTGTGTGTGTGTGGGGGGGTGTCTCTGGCTTTTGTTACCGATTGCACCGTCTCCAATGCAATGGACGGAGCAGAGGATACTACGCAGCCCCACTGTTTGGGGCTCGCTAGGACCCGGCTTCCCGGTGCGCCCCCCCCCCCACAGTCCCTTTAGTGTACGAGCTACCTGGGGAAAAGATTTAAAACCTGGCCAAGCTGCTGTTAAATCAGACCGGAGGGTAACATTTTATCTGCCATTGAGTGGGGCTTCTGCCCGCCCCCCCCTTCAGCTGTATACCATACTCCCCCTCCCCTGGGTTACAAAGCAAGACCCGGTGGGATCCCCATGGCTAAGCCGTGAACTCTTCTTTTTCTCAATGGGGGCTCTGAGGCTTACGTGGGCTCCCTCTTCCCAGATCAATAAGAATGGTGAGACGTGTGAGTGAATCTTTTACCCCGGCCGAATTCTGAATGAAAACCTCTCGCGCCCGGGAAATGACCACGCTCGGCAGCTGCTGCGGGGCGATCTCCGAGGCGCCCATTATGCTCGCCGCAGTTCGGTGCGTGTTGTGAACACCCAGTCCGAGCTGATCGTGACCGGTGCGAGAGGGGAGAAGTCAATAATTTACTTCGGTCTGCACTTGTCCCACGTAGAAGCGGGCATCTGAGCGAGGGGTGGAGGGTTTTCCAGCATGTCTGTTTATCCCTTTATCAGTGCTGCCAGCTGGGCGCTCTTATTTGGTCATTTCACAGCAGTGCAGAGAGAGTAGCTAGTCGGTTCGTCGCTAATGCGAGCAGAGCGCCTTTTATTTAGGCGCAGCTTGGAGTCTTTTGTGTACCCTATAATATACTCTGGGATTTTTATAACTTCTGCCAACTTTTTGCTAGGAAAACTTGCCATTTAGAAACAAAATAAAACCGCTACCTCTTGTTACTGAGAGAGCTGTAACTTTGCATTCAGTGTCTGTGAGTGTAAGGGTGTATAGCTCTACATAAAATGAATGAATTATATATGAAACCAAGTATGTACCAGAGGGCTACTCAGATCCCACTGGATACTACTTAATTAGGGAATATATTCATGCAACAAGCCAAAAACCAATAAGAACACGATTTATTACAAAATGACTGTTTTTATCTTTTGATTGAAGGAAGCTTAAAATACTGCAAAATGCTCTTTGAATAATCTGGTGGAATTTATATACCAACTAAGGGAGATGATAATATGCTACTCCTCATGGTTTTCACTGAAAAAACATCCTGAACTTTGAACAAAAATATTTAATTTTTATGTTTAATAAATGCACTGTACATATAAATAGCACAGTCCGAATTTTTTGTGACTTAAAGCTATTGCTTATGCCGCAGCAGTTCTGGAGAGGGAACCATAAATGGCTCCTTAGGATCATATCACAGCAGCTCTGCATGGAGAAAATGACATATGAAAGGAAAATTGACTTATTTCCACAACTGCAAGTGGCCTCTTTTTTGTGCCTTTTCATTAGCAATCTAATCCTAAAAGCATTAGGAGCAATTATTTGTGGTGGTGCCTGACATTCTAGGTCTAATTATTTAAATCAGTTTAACTCTTGATGGTTGACCCATTAGGTCAAATCTGGCTGCCCTTTGTTGTTATATTTATTAAAAGGAAAGAAAGAAAAGAAACAACTCCCATCCCCCCCTCAAACTTGCCACCTGCCACTGGCATATCATTTTAGTTATAGGGGAGATCAGCATTAAGAATAAACGGCTGCTTACATTTGTTACTTTCCATTCAAATGTGGGTAGAAGACACCAACCATAAATACCTTGTTCTCTGGGGTCTAAAATATATTGTTTGATCTAAGTGTGGTGGGGTGCAAAAGGGAGTGAGTGTGAGCCTGTAGCACTTGTTCTCTTAGTGTATCCTCTCTATTCTGGGTGAAATGTAGAAAAAATACATAATTATATCCCCCCCCCCCTTTAAAAACAACTCTCTTGCCAAAGATCTGGGAGAGATTTACATCTTTAATGCAATAACTCATGTTAGTGTCCACATACGTTGCTGTGCAAAATGACTTATGGACCTGTAGATAGTAATAAATATCGTAAGATGCTTGAAGCACTTGCTATCATGTGCTGTGTTGTTGTGGCCGTACTGAATTGTTTGGCAGAGGCCAATGAGTGAAAGGATAAAGGGGGTGAGGGGAGGCATCAGTCCTAGAAGGTGCATGGCTCAATTTACTTTCATTAGCATCATGGTACTTTTTTTTTAATTTTTTTTTTTTATGGCTAATCTGTTTTGGTGTGGAATGGATTGAAAAGCCCCCCCAAACCACTGCAATCCAAAAATACTGTTCAGATTTGAAAATCCAAATTTTGACTAAAGGATGTTGCTGCGAGTTCTTAGATTCCAGCATTTTTAAAGCTTGTAGTGATAAACCTAAATTGCATATTACAAATTCTTTTGCCCTTGTAGAAAATGGAATATATAGCTCTGTTTTGATTCCCATCCATACTTCTGGCTAATAGGTATAGAAAAATAGGATAATGCTTTTTAGTGGATGCATAGTTGCTTTAGAATCAGAATTCCTATTTGCATTGTTTATGGTGTTTTGCACTTCCGTCTTTTGATGGATGTATCGTGGCTTGATAGATTGCAGGTCGTGGTACTGCTAGAAAGATGGTCTTCAGTTTCCCTACCACAGGACACCAAACTTTTGGTACACTAGCAAAATTAGACTTTATTGTAACTTAACGATTCATTGTACCCCAAAGCTGCTGCTGCATCTTGTGATTTAATGGCAGTCAACAATACTTGCCACAAAGTGAGTCCCTGGGTTTCAACACCACAGCAGATATAGTCTCAGAGTGGGAGAAAATGGAATTGCATTTGCAATGCAGCCATTACGTAGGCTGTACTGTGACAGGCAAAGCTCAGTGAGAAGGGGGACCATTTCAGCATCAGTGGACATGCCTACCCTGCTGGGCTTGGAGAAGAATTAACAGGGCTCAGCTGTGGAATTGCTTACAACACCAGAGTCCTGGCCCAACTACAAGCGGAAGAATATTTTTGAGAAAAATATCTGAAAAGCCTTGTCCCATTGGGTTGGCTGTGATTGAAAAGGACTGACTGTATCACTGAGGCTGCTTAAGTGAGTTTACAATACACTCTCCATTTCAGGGATAGTGCATTGTGATAGAGATTTGTCTCCTGCTCTGCAGCTTCGGTGCTAAAGCAACTATTTTAAGCTGCCGCAATGGTACATGTAATTATTTTTTCTTCTGCCTGGAGTAGTTCAAAATCTGCCTCAAAATATTCTTTAAAATTGCGTTTTCCTGTTAAATTGGCCCATCAAACTTCCACCAGAATGCCAATTTGAAGACCAGAATATTTTCCCTGAAGAATGTGTGCCTTAGCAGCTAGCTGTCAAAATTTGTAAGAGTTAGTCACTTTTTTTTTTTTAATTCGCAATTTTGTGGAAGGAGAATTCACCCTCCATTCTTGGTTGTTGGCAAAACAAGAAACAAACAAAATAATGAGCTCATTATGAATGTGAAACTGATATAAAAGTGATTGTCACAATAGCTGTAGGGGAGAGAGACTACAACACTGCAATAATTGTACCTGCTTTAAGTGACAGGTGGGAGAAAACTTCGCTCCTTGTCATCGGTGTTTGGATGGAGGCCCAGTGTTGGCCACAAACTGCAATCCAGGATTAATCCCCAGTGTTTTCTTTCTATATATCCAATTTCCTATTTTGTTAATAAGCACAGCCTACTATGCACCTGCAGTCAGCTGTTCTGGAGTGGAAGCAACAGGGTTTTGTATTATTGAAATGACAACCCTCGTGCCTTCCTAGAGCCCGTATTGTTTGAGGAGGAAGGGGTGGAGAGTGATCCTGGTAATTGCAGATCCCAAACAAGGGCTCTACTTGCAGACCTGAGTTATTGAAAAAGTTTGGAAATTAGTGGGGAATCTGATTTACCCAAGCCTACATCTCTTGCCCATCAGGCAACCTGAAATGTATGTTGCAGGACGTGAAGAGACAAGGCTGCACTTACACAGTAACTAAAATTGTAACCTGAGAGCTGAAGGCCCTGTCTCTGCTAGTGAACAGATCTGTTGTAGAAAATGGTAGTCAGAAATGGAGCCACCTCAGCCAGTGCTGAATGGGTTTCTGTTGCTAGCATAGCTGGAACAAACTGTTCATCTCCATCACGCTTTCTGTTACAGTGTTGATGTTCTACCAGGCTCAACAGCCAGCATGATGGAGATACTGATCCATTCTGTCTCCCTACTCTGTCAATTCAGCTGGCGGTGAAAACTGTTTACAGAAAAGCAGGAAGTCCACGTCTGAAAAACATTGTCATCAGTGGATCATTTTCCTAATACCACTGGACCTAAAACTGGGATGCATCATTATTCATTTTTTGCTTCCTTTGCAGAAAGCTTTCAGATATATTGATAGTGCTGTCCAAGAGCTAGGTGTGATTCCACCCATTAGCTAAAGC
The DNA here is from genome assembly GCF_965140285.1 of Lepidochelys kempii. Classification (NCBI taxonomy): domain Eukaryota; kingdom Metazoa; phylum Chordata; order Testudines; family Cheloniidae; genus Lepidochelys; species Lepidochelys kempii. The sequence continues at coordinate 15,199,002 of NC_136394.1, read as the reverse complement.
AGGTGTTGTCTGTCAGGACTAGGTTTTAAAAACTTTCTACTGTTGCCCTAGCTCATCCTCTGGCTGAGAGAGGTAGAAAGCATTGCGCTTTAGCAAGCTGGCCTGAGGCATTATCTATCCTTCAGTCTCTTAGGTAAAGGAAGAAGGGGTAACTTTCAATGATACATGAACTTATCAAACCAAAGCAGCTCTTCTTATATTCTAAGGCCAGAAGGGACCATTGTCATCATCTTGTCTGACCTCCTGTAGAACACAGGCCATAGAACTTCCCCAAAATAATTCCTAGAGCAGATCTTTTAGGAAAAACGTCCAATCTTGATTTAAAAATTGTCCATGGTGGAGAATCCACCACGAACCTTGGTAAATTGTTCCAATGGTTAACTAGCCTCGTTGGTTTTAAAAACAAAAACAAAAAAAAACACCACCACCCAAAAATGTGTCTTATTTACAGTCTGAATTAGTCTAGCTTCAGCTTCTAGCACTGGATCGTGTCAGACCTTCCTCTGCTAGATTGAAGAGCCCATTATTAAATATTTGTTCCCCATGTACATACTTGTAGACTGTAATCCAGTCACCTATTAACTTCCTCTTTGTTTAGCTAAGTAGACTGAACAAGCTCAATCTGTCACTATAAGACGTGTTTTCTAATACTGTAATCATCCTCATAGCTCTTCCTGGAACCCTGTCCAATTTATCAACACCCTCCTTGAATTTTGGACATCAGAACTGGACACAGTATTCTACCAGTGCCAAATACAGAGGTGAAAACATCTCTGCTCCTACTAGAGGTTCCCCTATTTATGTATCCATGAATTACATTAGCCCTTTTGGTCATAGCATTGCAGTGGGAGCTCACGTTCAGCTGATTATCCACCATGTCCCCCCACATCTTATTCTGAATGACTGCTTCCCTGGAGAGAGTTTCCCATCTTGTAAGTATGGCGTATGTTCTTTACATACTTTTTACATGTAGCCATATTAAAATGCATAGTTTGGTTGTACCCAGTTTACCAAGTGAACCAGATCGCTCTGTCAGTGACTTGTCCTCTGCATTATTTACCACTCCTCTAATTTTTGTGATATCTTCAAACTTTATCAGTGATGATTTTATTTTCTTCCAGGTCTGTCACACACATGTTATACAGATGAGGGCCAAATATTGCTCACTGGGGAAACCTCCAGAAGCACCTCCTCAATGGTGATTCTCTGTTTACAGTTATTTTAAGATCGATCAGTTAGCCAGTTTTTAATCCACTTAACGTGTGCCATGTTCATTTTATATCTTTCTAGTTTTTTAATCAAAATGTTGTGCTATACCAAATGCCTTTCAGAAGTCTAAGTATATTACATAAACGTTATTACCTTTTATCAACCAAACTTGTAATCTCATTTAAAAAAAAAATCAAGTTAATTTGATGGGCTCTGTTTTCCACAAACCCCTGTGGCATTAACAATATTATCACCCCTTTAATTCTTAATTAATCTAGTCCCATATCAGCTTCTCCACTACCTTGCCCAGGATCAATGTCTGACTGAAAGACCTATAATTACTCACGTCATCCAGTTTACCCTTCTTAAATATTGTCACATTAGCTTTCCTCCAGTCTTTTGAAATTTCCCAGCATTCCACAATTTACTGAAAATCAAACATTAACAGTCCAGCAAGGTCCTCAGCCAGCTCTTTTAAAATTCTTAGATGCAAATTATCTGAATCTGCTGATTTAAAGATGTCTAACTTTAGTAGCTGCTGTTTGTGGCATTGCAGCTGTGTGGATCCCAAGATATGAGACACATGGTGGGGGAGGTAATATCTTTTATTGGACCAACTTCTGTTGGTAAAAGAGAAGCCTCTGTCCCCTTAGTGGTGGCTGTTTAATGACCTTCTGAGATATTAGTGCAATGGAAAGAGTGTCGTCCGATGATATGACTACATTATCTCTCCCCCCCCCCCCCCCGAATGTAGAACAGAAATACTTATTGAAACCTTCTGCCTTTTCTGCATTATAATTCTATAATTTCTACCAGTGGACAATACCATTGTTTGGATTTTTTTTGTTTCTAATAAGGAGTTTTTTAAAGTATATTGTCCTTAACTCTGCTGGCCATAGACTTCTCCTTGTTTCCCTTTGCTTTTACAACTCTGGGTTTTAAAAGTGATGCATGATATGGTGGCCATTGGAAATGCCACAACACAGAAGTTAATTTACTATGCTGCTTGACATTTTGCAAGCCCAGCTCACCCCTAAATTGCCTTCACCTAGGTATACAGAAAATTCTCACTCATGAAATGTATGTTTGTAGCTTTTCTTTTTTCTTTTAAATAAAAGAAGCATTCATTGTACATGGATCCAGTCTTCAATGTGCCACAAGAAGATACCGTCATACAGGACTAAAATCATCATGCTTATTTTAGTCTTTCCACGTGCTGTCAGTATGCCACTGTCCCATCTGAGTTTTGTCTGACCCTATGAAACCTTTCCTTTTGTCCAATAAAGACTTCAGAGCAGTGTTTGTGGGGAATATTTTTGAATTAAACTCTGAGTCTCTGAAAAAAAACCTGTTGTCCATTTTCAGAAAGCTCTTGATACTCTGATGTTTCAGACATGACACAACCTATTTTTCAAAGAAAAATCTGTAAGTGTTTTGGGGCAGGGACCAGGCCTACCAATGTTTGTATGACAGAGAATGTATCCATTAACTTCCCACATACGCATTTTCAGAGCTCTGCTCATACATTTAAATCCTGACCTGTGGGTGATGTCCTTAAAAGGTTTCCTTTCGTCAGAGATGGCCAGTTGTGTTGTAGCTTTGTGAGGTTCATAGGCTGATGTCTGCTTAGGATTGGTTTGAAAGTAATTTCACTTGTGACCTGAAATCCAGTTATACCCAAGTTTCCCAAAGCTGAAAGCTTCTTATACCTGCTGAATTGATTTAATAACTGGTCTGACGTTGTTCGTTTAAAAAGGGGGAAAACCTTGTTCTGCCCTGAGTTGGTGCATATGAATGCACCAGTGGCTTGTATGTCGGCTCTTCTGGATGGTCTTGATTGGGACTTGGGAGATCTGGGTTTGGTTTGTGGCTCTGCCACATACTTCCTGTGTGACTTAGGGCAAGTCACTTAATTTCTCTCTGCCTCAGTTCCCCATCTGTAAGATGGGGATGATATCCGTTGTCTATTTAGCTCTCAGCCCTCTGGAGGAGGGACTGTATTTTACTGGATCTTTTCACAATGGGACTCTGACCTCAGTTGCGGGCCTTTAGGAGCCACCATAATACAAATAATAATGCATCCTAAAGGGCTGAGTCAATGATCTTATGCAAAACTTGATATCCAGGCCTCTTGTAAGTTGGGCTTGTTAGGCTCTGTTGTACGGTTATTAAATCAGTGTTGCAAAATATCATGAATATTTACCATCCGGAGTATCAAATCTACTTAACCTTACCACAACAATGAAAATATGAATGCGATTTTGTTCCCCTGTGGTGAATAGCTCTTCGGAAAGAGTCTCTTGCACCACCACCTCTTTCCTGGAAATGTCCCCGAATAATTTGAAAACCGTCATCTGTCCCCCTTTAACCTCTGCTAGGAGTGGTTTCTTCTCTTGTGTTTGTTTTCCCCTCTTGGGTTACGTGGTCCAGTGCCAGCATACAGCGTGACTCAACAGCCTTAAAGATTCTTGGAAAAGCACTTCCGTTTGCTCTAGGTCAAAATTGTGTTGGCAGCAAACTGACTCTACTGTTTACAAGTTGGCAGCACTCTTAAGCGAACTCCAAGAAGAACAGTTTAATGCGTGTTGCGCTCTACATCCATCCAAGTTGCGGAGGTGTTTGAAAATACTGGCCTGTTATAATGGGTGGGACTGCTTGAAAAGGAAAGGAAGGGCATGGGCTAATGCAGAGTTTCCCAAACTGTGGTCTGTGGACCACTTGATAGTGGTTAGTAGACAGCTGGCTGGCCACTTGGTGCTGGCACTCGTCATTTCCAGTTATTAAATGTCATCAGCTGCTGTAGTTGCCATAGTGCTGTTACTCCGTCACCAGTTAGAGGCAAGGTGGTCCATGCTTGGAAAGCTACAAGGGGATCTCCTCATTAACTTGCAGTACGCAGCGAGGAAAGAGTCTGAGAATCCCTGGTTAGTGGCTAAAACAAAGGCTTGGATGTAATGATTCCTTTGCCACTCACTGGCTGTGTAATTTTGGGAAAGTCACTCGCGCCTCTGTTTCCCCATCTGTATAATGGGCATGATATTTGAAAGATGGGCTAGATGACCTCCTGGGCTTTTTCCTTCATCTTTTATGAAAGGAAAGGAGTAATAGCTGCTACCATTGTCTAACTTCTTCTGGTGCAAACTGCCTAATTATTTCAGGCTTAACACTTCTGGTTCAGTTGCCCATATCTGCAAGGAGAGCTGGTTGTTAAGGAAAAGCAGTTCGAATTTGCAGTACTACTGCAGTGGGAAGCAGTTTGTTAAATGGAAAGCTGTTTCAAGGGTGTGGTCAGCTACTGTAGGCTGTGGGAAAAGGAATATATACAGTAGCTTTACATTAAAACAGTGGTGGTTTCAGGTTGGAAGTGGTAGAATACTTGTCCTTATATAGCATTTTCATCCAAAGATCTCAAAGTGCTTTATAAACAGTTAAGCCTCATAACTGTCAGATTGATGGTGCTAACTCCTCTGTGCCTGCATTTCCAGATCTGAAATATGGCAATGCTGTGATTTCCCCGACACCCCCTCAACCCCACCCAGGTCACACCATCAATGTGTGTGATGGTACATATTTCCTCCCCACGTAGAGCAAACTAAACTGTAAAACTTAACCAATCTTTTGTGACTCCTTTCCCCTCCCGGAATCTGGGGGATTCAGATGAGTGGGATCTGTATTTGAACCATATGTGAGTAGGGTTTTGTGAAATACAACCTCATCCAACAGAGTCCTGAGAAACCAAATCCACCCATGATATCCCCCCGCCCCCTCTAATGGCAGGGAAACCAGCTGCATCCCTGGCACAGCCCGACTTTACTGATGGCAGTGTACTAAATCAGCCCAGCACATCCAGTAGTATGTGTTAGACGCTTGGGGGTTCATCTCACCCCCCGCTCTCAGTGAACTGGTTAGACAAGAGAGAAGGGACAGGAGTCCAGAGAAGTCCAAGCCAGTTTACAGATGTTCTGACATTATTCAAAATATTTGCTGACTCGCCTTTGTCTCCTCACTGATCATACATAGATCCATGCTTGTCTGTCTCTGAAACTGCTTGATCTGCACCCTCTCTCCTCTCCCTGCCCTCCCCCAAAACCTCTTGAAGCAATAGCCATGCACATGCCTGTTTGAGGTTGAGAGGAAAGCTGCCTTATTTCACTAGGTTTGGCCAGTCAAAGTGGTGAGTAAGAGGGTATCTTACAGCCCTAGGGCTGTAGCTTGATTGGCTGAGGTCACGTTTTTGTAAGTGAGAAGGTAACAGCTGTCCTTTGTGGCATGCAGCAATTCAGGGGAAGTTTCAGAAAGTGTTCCCCCCTCCGCCCCGCCCCTCCCCCCCGCACCCAAAAATAAGAATCGCCATGTTATTGCCCCACCCCCACGCTGAGCTGTGCCTCACGAGGTGTAGGAGGAGTGATTCGTGTGTTGGCCAGGAGCTCGTATATTGGCAGTGGGAGAGAGAACCCAGTCGCTGCTAAATTTAGTGTAAATTATTGGAAACTAATTGGGCATGTTTGTGCTAGAAAAACGTTCAGTTCCCACTCTTCTTAAATCTTCCAGAAGGAGGGAATGCCAAGGTGCGAAGGGTATCCTGGCATTGCACGGACTTCAGTGCTGTGCCATATAGGTATTTCTGCAAGCCCGTACTTTGCAGATTGATTTTTTTTTTCTTTTAATTTAGAGTCAGGGTTTGAATATTAAACAAGTGGTAATATGAACACACGACTTTTGCAGTAAAATAAAGAAATCAATTAATTAGTGCAAACTAATTGTTGGTCAGAGCTAAATGTTCAGTGGAAAAAGCCCCTATGAGCATATGATAGAGTGTAGAGTTGCTCTTTGCACCAAAAATTAGACTTAGTGCCACACATGGACACAGAGCACTTTGCAGCTGATAGAATGTACTCAAAAACCAGACCGCCTTCCTGGCCCGAAGGAGCTTGTAATCCAAAGGCTCAGATAGGTGCAAGACGGATAACTGATTAGGGTCAGACTCTGCAAACGTTTGGGCACTTCTCCGGAAGTCAGTGTGACTCTGCTGGAGTAAGGGCTTGCACAGTCCAGTCCAAGGAGTGGGGACATTGCAGCTGTTGAACAAAAGAGAACTGCTGGTGGATTATTATTATTATTAATGTGATTTTATGCAGAGGGCTCTTGGCAAAGGCCTGGTTCTCACATGGGTGAATGCTTTGTACGCTACCAAGGCAAAAGTCTAGTGGACTTTTCCTACTTTGTAACTGACACTTGGTGTGGTCCAGTCTTTTGGGCCAGGAGCTGAAGATACTATTTCAAAATGGTCCCTGGGTCACAGTTGATACTTTGGGACAGCTTCTCGGTCCTGTTCTGCTCCCTGTGCTCTGTAAAGGGAATGGAAACCACCTGCAAGTTTCCTGCTGGAGATCCTCTCAAAATGTGGAGGAGACTCAAACAGGTGTGGAGCCGCCATAGTCCCTAGTGCAGGAAGTGAGAAGGGGCATGTGTCTGGAGCACATTTTAACCCACATTGGGGCTGGCGCAGAGCATTGGAGAGTCTTCACTGGGTGTGGGTTCTCAGCTTCTCTTACTTCAGTCCCCACTCCTCCCACTCTCCTGCTTCCCGGGCTGTCCTTTATTCGGGAGGGGAACTGTCCTTTGCTAGGTGCGCCCCTACGCTCAGACAGCGGCATCTGAGCTCAGACCTGCTCTCCTCCTTTCTCCCAGAGCCTGGCTGGGAAGCAGATGGTAGAGCCAGCGCCACTCTTCTCCCTCCCCTGTGCTGCAGCAAGGGGAGCTGCGACCGGAAAGGGGCGTCCATTTTGACATTACAGTTGCTCGTGAGGCTGCAGAGGAAGTGGTGGGGACAGTTTGAGAAGCGGCACCCTCTACCTCCTCTCTCTAGCAATGGGACTGGCTCAAACGCTGCAGGGGACCGTCTGGGGAAGGCATGTTCGAGTCCTAACCCTATGCACATTTTGTTCTTCGACCAGTCGGCCTCAGGCCACAGTGTAGAGGTTTGAGATAAGACATGATTCTTCCAGCTGCACACGCATTTCAGGGTTTTGTCCTGTGCCCATTATCATAATGTCAGAGTGCCTTCCATGTAAAATAGATTGGCACGAGTGATTCTCAGTAAGTCTCTGGCTCTTCTTGTCGGTCTTTATTTTTTTTTAAAAAGAAGAAAACCCTAAAATCTCCTGAATAGGTTTGTTAGTCAATGAATTACCAAAAATTCTTCTCTCTGATGTGCCAGTGGACCCAGAGATTTTTGTTTTTTGGATTTACTCCGAAAACTACCTAATTTCAAGGACATGCAACACTTACTTGACATAATGTAAAAGAGAGACAAGGTAATATCTCTTCTGTTGGTGAGAGAGAGAAGCTTGCAAGCTTGTCTCTCTCACCAACAGAAGTTGGTCCAATAAAAGATCTCACCCATGTTGTCTCCCCAATATCCTGGGACCAACACAGCTAAAACAACACCGCACACAATGCGAAAGAAGCATTTGATGAGAACATAAAACCTTCATTTGAAGGGCAGGGAAATGGACAACTTATTATCTTACTTGCAATTCTCCTGCTAATCAGGCCCCTTGGTAAACTTTTTAAATCAAACATTATCACTTTGGTGTATCAAATAAAAACCACCTTTTTAAAAAATGATACTTTACAGTAACTCCTCACTTAACGTTGTAGTTATGTTCCTGAAAAATGCAACTTTAAGTGAAACTATGTTAAACTAATCCGATTTTCCCATAAGATTTAATGTAAATGCAGAGGGTTAGGTTCCAAGGAAATTTTTTTGGGGCAGACAAAAGGCATTGTATACTGTACAGTACTGTACTGTGGTTGGGAGGTGCCCCTGGCTTACCCCACACAAGCACAGCCCGTTGCAGGCAAGGATGCTAGAAAGCACCTTGTGCAGCAGCAGCGGCAGCTTCCCCCAAGAAGAACAGGCACTGACTTTGCTGGGGGATGCTCCAGGCCCGCCTTTTCCTGTCCCTGCTCCACTCCAGGCCCACCTCTTCTCACCCCCACTCCACCCCCTCTCCAGAGCACACCCCGTCCCCGTTCCTCTCCCTCCCAGTGCTTCCTTGCTGCCAAACGGCTGTTTGGTGGTGCCTAGGACTTTCTGGGAGGGAGGGGCAGGAGTGGAGATGCAGTGAGTCCTACCTGGGGCCAAACAACTGTTTGGCAGCGGGGGAAGCACTGGGAGGGAGGGGGGAGGAGGCGGAGAAGAGGAACTTGTGCAATGCTCCCTTGTAAAGTTGCTGCTCTTCCACAGAATCTTACAAGCAGTGGACAGAGCAGGCAGCCAAACGATGTTATAAGGGAGCACTGTACAACTTTAAACGAGCATGTTCCCTAGTGGAGCAGCGATGTAACTTCGAAACAACATTAAGCGGGGAGATGTTAAGTGAGGAGTTACTGTACTTGTTTTAAGAATGGCTTTCTAATGGGACCTGATTCTGCAAGGCACCAGAGTCAACAGAATTGGAGTTGTCCCTAATAGAAGAGCAACTCTTCACTATGCAGTAATTAGTAAAATGGACTCTCTCTTGCATAGTAGTTTCTAATTCACTGGTATTTGAGTGAACAATCTCTCCCTCAAAAGCAGAGTCTACAATGGACAACTGCATAAAAGTGTCACTTGATTTTAGAACTGTTTAGTAATGAACATCAGTTCTGTTTTGGGTGGTAGGCAGCTTGAGGATTTGAGCAAGTTGGTTCGTAAAAGTCTCTGTATTGTTTCCCTTCTTTTGTTCTAGGAATTGACAGAATGAAGTCAGCCACCTTGTTGATCCAGTTCTATCAAAATAAATAAATATATAAAATATGCTGTCCAAGATTGAACCAGCACAGTAGTGCTGTTTAACATGCACTGTTTTGAAAAAAAAACTTCTATCCCATTCATAGAAAGCTTAGCTTAGCTTTGTAGTGGATGGAGATGGGATTTAAGTTCTGATGCTTGAGTGACTGAGATGGGTTGGGAGGAGAATTTTAATGGTCAAATAATTTGCAATCCTCTGAACCCAGTTCTCCTACGGCAGTCCTCATAATTGACCTGTCTCTTTTATTAAACAATTTGGTGCATGACTTAACTCTTTTACTATGCCAGTTCTTAAATTCCAGTTGACCATCTGATCTCCATGCTGACTTCCCCTTTCCATGTCTTTTAAAGTCAAGTTTTGCCTTTCTTCCAAAGCCCCCAGACTCTGCATGTTCCTCTGTTTCCAACTCTGCCTTCGTGTCTGCCCTACTTTCTCCTGTGCACCTTCCCATTCTTAGCACCGTGCTCCTTCCTGTCTGTCGTCATCTTGTTTTGTCTCCTCCACTCAGATTTGCATTGGGTCTCATGCTGCACTTTATATGGAGCAGCCAGCCATCTAATACGTACTGAACTACTCCATGAAGCGTTGCATTTGTAACAGTCCCCTACAGTGCTTTGTGTGCTGCACTTACTTGTGCCTATAGACTGTAGGCTGTTTGTTTTGAACTGCTCTGGGTACACTGGGCCTGTAAGAATACCTGACCACCGTTCAGATGGAGTTTGTAAGGGGTGTCCGTTTGCTGCTGCATATGCTTTGTTCTTGCTGGATGCCAATGGTTAAACTGAAGCCTTCAGTCAGACAATTCATGCTTGTTCTTGTTCTTAAAAACATCCAGCCTACCCACCAGGGTGCCATCTGTGTGTTCCTGGACTGGCCTCCTCAGGGATATCCAGGGCCTAGTGATTATCTCTTTTTGGGGGAACCTGTGACTGTGGGCCTGATCCTGTAACATGCTGAATGCCCTCAAATGCCACTGACATCAGTCAGTTGAAGGTGCTCAGTATCTTGCAGCAATTACTTAGCTTGTAAGTCCCTGGGGGCCAGGACCATCTTCTTGTTCTCTGTTCGTACAGCACCTAGTATGCTGGCCTCCTGGACCATGACAAGGGCCCCAGATGCTTTGGTGGGATAAATACTTAGGCCTAATCTCAGCAACCCACAGACCACATCAGCTCTTCACTTGGCCATGGAACCGAAGAGGAAGGCAACATACAGTCCACTTCTCTTTCCCTCCCTGGGCAGTATTGAGACCCAAACTAAATGATAAGGCCCCATCTATAACACCAGACAAGAGCCTCCCTGTTGGGATAACTACAAAATATGAAAAGAAAAAATTGAGCCTTAAGTTCGCTTTTGCAATTTAAAAACTTTGTCTGAATTTCATAAATTTTGCATGAAAATAGGCAAACACGCAGCACCCAGCATCATAGGACTGGAAGGGACCTCGAGAGGTCATCTTGTCCAGTCCCCTGCACTCAAGGCAGGACTAAGCATTATCTAGACCATCCCTGTCAGGTGTTTGTCCAACCTGCTCTTAAAAATCCCCAGTGATGGAGATTCCACAACCTCCCTAGGCAGTTTATTCCAGTGCTTTTCCACTCTGACAGTAAGGAAGTTTTTCCTAATGTCCAGCCTAAACTGCCCTTGCTGCAATTTAAGCCCATTGCTTCTTATCCTATCCTCAGAGGTTAAGAAGAACAAATGTTCTCCCTCTTCCTTGTAACAACAGTTTTCAAGTACATAAAACTTTGTCCCCTCTGTCTTCTCTTCTCCAGACTAAACAAACCCAATTTTTTTTTTTCAATCTTCCGTCATAGGTCATGTTTTCTAGACCTTTAATCATTTTTTTTGCTCTTCTCTGTCCATATCTTTCCTGAAATGTGGCACCCAGAACTGGACACAATACTCCAGTTGAGGCCTAATCAGCACAGAGTAGAGCTGAAGAATTAATTCTCATGTCTTGTTTGACTATACTCCTGCTAATACATCCCAGAATGATGTTTGCTTTTTTTTTTTGCAACAGCGTTACACTGTTGACTCATATTTAGCTTGTGATCCACTATGATCTCCAGATCTCTTCCTGCAGTACTCCTTCCTAGGCAGTCATTTCCCATTTTGTTTGTGTGCAACTGATTGTTCCTTCCTAAACGGAGTACTTTGCATTTGTCCTTATTGAATTTCATTCTGTTTATTTCAAACCATTTCTCCAGTTTGTCCAGATCATTTTGAATTTTAATCCTATCCTCCAAAGCACTTGCAACCCCTCCCAGCTTGGGATTGTCCACAAACTTTGTAAGTGTACTCTCTCTGCCATTATCTAAATCATTAATGAAGATATTGAACAGAACCGATCCCTGCGGAACCCCACTCGTTATGCCCTCCCAGCATGACTGTGAACCACTGATAACTACTCTCTGGGAATGATTTTTCAATCAGTTGTGCACCCACCTTATAACAACTCCATCTAGGTTGTATTTCTCGATTTTGTTTATGAGAAGGTAATGCGAGACAGTATCAAAAGCCTTACTAAAGTCAAAATATACCACATCCACAGCTTCCCCCCTATCCACAAGGCTTGTTACCCTGTCAAAGAAAGCTATCAGGTTGGTTTGACACGATTTGTGATATGAAGTGCATAAAATGAAAGTTAGCATGTACAGTTATTCAGTATGTCAATCTCTTGCTGGTTGAAATAAAATATGAATTTTCTGTACCCTTCTAGCTGTGCCATGACCAAATGAAAGTTACAGAGCTTTCTACTGCCAGGAAAGATGGGGGCAAGACATCTGCTCCCCTGTAGAAAAGACCGTGAAGCTGCAGCCAAATCGCAACTGGAAAGTGAGAGCATGGTAGCTAATCACCATCAATGGGCAGATATCTAACCACGTGAAGGCTGACATCTAGTATTGGGACACTTGTCTCTGGGGAGAGTTATGGTGTCTGTAGTGTTCTTCTCTTTCAGGCACAGAGAGCTTGTCGCCAAATAAAAGTTGTTTCCGTTTTAATCATTACGTAACTTAGCACACAACAGCAGCCAGCGTGAGGTGGTGTCAGCAGCCTGCCGCAGCAAGCCAGCCAGAGCCCTCTGTCCAAAATGGAGGATGAGCTTTGGCCCCGGACACCACCGCCTGGTGTAACGACAACAGCTATCCACAAAGTGGGGAGGAAGAGAGTTAATTATGTGATACGTTGGGAAGCTCTTTCTAAAGGCCTAAGCTCCTTTCAAACGCTAGGGTTTCAAGTGCCTAGATACATGGAATCAGTGCCTATTAGGAAAAGAGCATAACACTGGTGCGTGTGTGTGTGTTTTGTGTTTCTGGTCAAGGTGTCCTCCTGCCACTCTTTGGGGTGGGGGTGACACTGAACCCTCTTTAGTCAGTTGGTGTGTCTGTGCTGGAGCTGGAGGTGAAATTGCCAGCTCTGACCGAGCTAGCATGGTGAGAAGAGAGGCGCAGCTGTGGCTGCACACTTGGAGAGAGGTGTAGCCTCCTGAGGACAGGGCTGAGGTCTTGGATGGTGTTCTGTGGGGGTGGCTAGCCCGTCCTGCCGTGGCTACACTTCCGTGTTTAGCACCCTAGCTCGATCAGAGAGAGCACGGCATGCCTACCTGGGCTGGAAATTGCACTTCCAGCTCCAGCACAGAGATACCCTGTAGCTCCATTCTGTGCTCTGTTTAAAATAGAGCCAATGCAGGCCAACAGAGAGCTGGGTGAGGGGGAAATGTGGGGAACACCAGTATCCCTGCAGGTCGTGCAAGTAACCTGGTGAAGAGCAGCTACTGAGGGCTTTGGCGTGGCCGCTTTCACAGACAGCTGCACCCCACCCAGTGTGGGTGTTACCTAGCATTTAGCGGATGTAGTTTCCTATTGATTTTTGGGTGGAACTGATTTATAGAGCTATTTAATGGAATTGATTCTTTTTCTTTTTCTCAGAGTCTGCAAGTTTGCAGGTGTACAAATATACAAACATACCCCAGCAGTCCCTACTCTGTCCTGTCCTTTACATTCTCCCCTAAAAAAAAAAAATAAATAAAAACCGTCCAAATCTTGAACGCCTCCTTTTGACTTGACTTGATATGTGAGCTGCAATAAATTCAAACATGATGAAATCCCAGTGGTGGGTATAACCACAGAGTGGTGCTCCATTAAGCCATTGACTTGGGAATGTTTGTTGTGGTTGTGTCTGAAGTGAGGGGAGGGCTCCCTTTAGCTTAGTGTAGGCAGATATTTTTAATTCTTCCTGGCTCACGAATGAGGGAAAGAGAATCTAGAAATCCCCTAAGATGTGTAGGATTGTGCAGTCTCTCCCTTTGTAAGTGACCAGGTAGGGATGACAATATTACTCCACTTACTGTCTTTCGCGCTCTGTCCCCAAGATGCAGATTGTATTAAGAATATGTTTTGACTACAGAAATATTGCGAGACAGTGGAAATATTTCCGGGTTTCTTTGTTTACTGTTTGCAGCCTTATTTTTTTAGTATGTTGGTAATCTTACAATACTAAATACCAGGGTGTGGAATTTGGTTGTGCATGTTAGATAGACTCTTGATTGGGTGGCATAACTACCAGCCTACCGCCCTGCTAACGAAAACCGGGTGTTAATATGCAAGAAGAGAGCTGATCTCTAGCCAGGACCCAAATCATGCAGGGCTTCAGTAATTAAAAGCACCCCCTGGAATTACACTCAGTAACTAAGTGGAAGCCACCACAGAACCCAGGTGTCCTATGTGATTTCTGTGAGAAATGCAGCTAAGTGAGCAGGCAGCTGTATTCTGCACTAGCTGAAACTTCAAAGTCATACTGTAGCCCCAAGAAGGGTACATTGCAATAATCCAACCAGGAGGTGACACAGACATGGTTAACAGGTAAAGACCCCATCTGAGTGGGGAAAAATCCCTTGCTCCTTGCTGACTGCAGACAGAAAATCTCCGCCACAGATGATAGTTGACGATCTCAGGACCCAGTACGATTCCTAGATTGCACACTCAACTGTTTAGTTTTACAGGACTGCCAAAAAACACATTGTGTGTACGCTGAATCTCCTGCTACTATGGTACTGTGTCAGTGGGGCTTGGCAGATACATCCTAAACAGTGCATGCATGATGTAGAGCAGCTAATAGTTTGGTCAGTGGTCTTATATCTACCATTTTAAATACCATATATCATCAGCTTTGGGAAAGGATTACAAAAATAAGTAAATTGCCCTGGCCCAAATGTCAGTGGCGCAGGGACTTGCATTCTCACACAGGAAATTCTGTGTATGTATGGTTGCAATACAGGCTTTTAAACATGTGGGTCTAGCTTGCAGTATGCTACCCTTTCGTAGCTTCCCAGCAACAGTAACTACTGTTAACCTTCTTTTGGCACTTTGTACAACATCTTGGCAAATCCTAAAGGACACTCTGGAGGGGGGGAAAAGGAACTTTATTGTTGCTTCATAAATGAAACCTGCAGCAATTGGATTATACTGTTGTGTTTTTTATGGAGGTGTTTTATATACTCTAACCATGCTGTAAACTACAGGTTCTGTTTACTTGGCTATCATACCAGCTATTTGTAGTCTGAGTCTTTTGCAGATGTAATTCATAGGTTTTTAAAGCCAGCAGGGACCATTACCATCTTGTCTGACCTCCTGCATAGTACAGTCCAGAGAACCTCACCCAGTAATTCCTGTATCAAACCTGTAACTCCTGGTTAAGATACAGTGTATTCTTTAGAAGAGGCACCCAATCTTGATTTAAAGACTTAGTGATGGAGAATTCACCACGTTCCAGTGGTTCATTACCCTCACTGTTAAAAATTTGCCCCTTTTTTCCAGGCTGTCTCCTTCTTGCCATCACATGCCCAAAGCATCCAGGTAGACTTAACAAAACCTGCAGCTAAGGCAAGCATTCTTATCTGTCTCACCCCACTGCCAATCCTCTCCTCTCCATTCTCTGTAGGGAAATAGAAGAAATTCCAGACATTCTTTGGAAGGGAGAGGGTTAAGTTTAAAGAGCTGGATGTCTTGTCTTTAACTGCTGCTGGTGGAGGAGGGGATTGAACTGAGTGTGCTCTCTGGAACTGCTTTATTATAGGTTTGACATGGCCTTGGCGTGTCCTTGGTTGGTTTGGTTAGGTAGCTCTTCCTTGTCCAGGGGTCCTCAACACAGAGCCTGGCAGCAACAACTTAGAAAACATTTACTTTGGAAGATGAGATTTCTTCAATAAAGAGAGTCACAATTATTATCTTGTGTAATTTAGCTTCAAACAGGTAGGGGCTAAAGGGCCATGTTAGTTTAGGATTCTGAAGTCACTAAAGTTTTTGCTAGGTGCTATACTAACGAAGTAATAGACAGACTCTGCCACCAAGCGCTTACAATTTAAATAGACAAGACAAAGGGTGGGAGGGGAAGTAGAGGCACAGAGGTGAACTAATGGGCTCAATTTCACACAGCAGGTGAGTGGCAGAGCCCTGTCTACTGAGACATGCACTCTTTCCTAAATCCCTGTGTCTCAGTCCTCTTACTTGGACTCTTGAAATTCTGTCTTAAGGCCTTGTCTAATTGACCGATCTAGCTGTTCCAAAGAAACTATCCCACTATAACTATCTTGGTAGAATTTAGCTTTATGAGTAGATTAATTATTCTATAATAGTCACTTTATTTCAGAACAGTGTGTCCATGCAGGGAAATATTCCAGAATAGCCGTGTCTCCCCCTAAAGACAAGCCATTAGAGCAAGAAGAGGCTATTGACACTCATCTTCCCATTCTCCTAGATGACTAAGTGAAAATAACTTACTTGTGGTCTCTTAGAAAGTTGATATTCTTTGACTTAAAGGAGATGCTACGTAAGAAGAATGACCAATCATGAAAGGACATCTAGAACTCCTGGTGCCCAGCTCTGCAAGTAGACCTCTCCCTGGGCTCTTGGATATAACCCATCCTAGTTGCCAGTACTTCCCCAAGGACTTTCTATGCTGGAGGAGATCTGTGGCAAAAAACCCCAAACATTAACTTGATGTGGCCATTCTGGGATGCGCAGAATGTGCCCTATGCATCTTTTTCCCAGTATCTTTATAGAATAAGTCTCCAGCTGCAAGTGGCCAAGTCTTGGCTCCCTAAGCAAACACCATAACTCATAATTTCACCCACTGTAAAATTCGTGGTCCCTTCAGACAGGCAGCTAAAGTATAACTGCATGTTCAGTTCTCACTAGGGAAATGACTGAAAATGAATACCAATTCTGTAGGTAGTGAATGCACCAATGCTCTCCCAGTTCACTGTACATTTTAATGTAACAATTGGATTCTCAGTCCTTCTCTGACTCCTTGCATGGGAGAACGTTGAAGAAAATATAAAAGGCAGAGCAGCTGTGGTCTTGGTCACGCAGGTCCATCCAGGAAGGCCTGGACAACAGCTACCCACCTATCACTAAGTTCAAAAATGTTATGTTCTCCAAGTTGTTTGGTGTTGATTCAAATGTAGTTACAGCTCTGGAAGTCCTCAGATTGGGAAAAGGAGAGGCAACAGCGAGGAGCCTAGCTGCTAGAGGGTTTGAAGAGTTGGTTCCTCACCACTATTTGTCCTGGCTTTGCTGCTTTTCACCCCTTCAGGTATGTCTACTCTGCAATTAGCTGACTTGGGCGAAGGGGCTTGGGCTAAGGGGCTGTTAACTGCGGTGTAGACATTCGAGCTCTGGACCCTCCCACCTTGTAGGGTCCTAGCTCCTGGCCCCAGCCCAAGCCCAAATGTCTACATGGCCTTTAAACAGCCTCTTAACCAGAACCCCACAAGCCTGAGTCAGCTGGCACTGGCTACCTATAGATTTTTAATTGCAGCGTAGACATACCCATAGAATCCAAGCTGCAATCAGAAAACACACATGTGACTCCACTGTATCATTCACTCACTGCACCAATATAGCAGGCTCCCTTTAATGGACCTTTATTTAGTCACTAATCTGTGTAGGCTGCAGTGTTTGGCTATATCCTACTGGTCACGAGCATTTTCTGCTTGTTGGGGCTGGGTGTGGGGTGGGAAGTCAGTCAAGGAAAGACTTCAGTGACCAGGAATCCAGATTTCCCTTTTGTCTAACATAGTCTAAACTGAAATACTGCCTGTAGCTGGTCAAAACTAGTTACACTTTCTGTCCAGAACACCTTGGGAAGAGCTTTCTCTGCTCAGCTAAACAAGTCATCTCTGCACTCATGTCTTATACAGCTGTCATGAGCCCTGGCTGGTCTGAAGATGCCCTGCCTATTGCTTCGTGCTCTCGAAACCTAATTATCCTGCAGTGTAGCATTAGCTTTGCCAACACATGCGGTCACCCAGGAACTTGAAACAGTTCTTGCTTTCCCTCTCAACGTCCCTGGCATGCGTATATCCTACTCGGACTGCTTCTAAGCTCTGCCAGCTCTCTGATTGGGTCAAGTGATAAGATGTCATTCTTGATGGTGCATCTCTTGAGCTACAACCGACTGCACTGAGCCTCCCTGCTGTGTGTTCTCAGAACAAGAACTTGACAGGTTTTCCCATACATACCTCCTGGTGACAGAGCACCAACAGATTAAAACAGTGAATTGTCATTGGTCACACTCAAGAAACACAGACCACGAGGAATGTTTTCTGATTCAAACCCCCCCATCTCTCTGTTACTTATCTCACTAGTATTTAAGTTTCTGTCCTGCCTTGCCAAGTGCCCTCATGATATTTGTTACTGCTTGCCTCATAAAAATTACCAAAGGAAAACTAGCTTACCTATGCCATAACATGATAACCACCGTCACAAATGTTACCTACCATTTGTGCTGTGATTTCACTGCTGTAAATACTATAGTAACTTGCTTTAAAAAGCTCTTGTAATCTAGCTAACTGTTGCTCTGGGTGCTCGAGGTCCCGTATGCTCTCATGGTTTAACTTCTACAGTTGGGGGTGAGGGGAACTAGAATGGTGTTTACTGAGCTAATAAACTTCTCACTAAACACAATTCACAGGGTCTAGTTGGCTAATACCCAGGACCTCCAGCTCAATGCACTAACAGCTGGCCCTATACATTTTAAAACAAAGCTTTATTTGAAGTGAAAACTTAAAAAAAAACAACAAAAAAACACTACAGGATTTAATTCCTCTTTTTACTATTCTCCATGCCCACCCCTCCAGAGACATGAAAAAGCCTATAACTATTGCATGCATTTTAGAATATTTCCATTACAGTTCTTTGACAAATGCTAGTAGCCACCAAATCTCTCATCCCCCTTGGAATCTAGGGTGTGTGTGTGTATCTATCTATAATAATATAAAGAGCCCTCATCTTTAAAGCTGCACTGGGTGGATTTTTTTCTTATTAATATTTTAAAAACTGAGTCTGACCGTTCTGCCCTCTGTGAGCTGTTTGTTTCCCCTGTCTGCTATGGGAGTGGGGGAGGAGGAGAAGTGAAGTATTCACTTTTTTTGTTTGTAGTTGTTTTTTGTTACTTCAGTGCTTTTAAATTAATTTCATGATCTTTCTTATACCCCCAGTTGAAGTAAGATTTTTGTTTCCCCCCTTCCCCCCGCTCTGCCAAGGAGAGAGAGAGAGCTTCACTTTAGCAGGCTTGTTTAAAATGTCTGAAGGATTAGTAGCAGGATTTTTCTCCTTTCTCGAAGTAAAAGCATTCTAATTCTACAGGTTCATTCTGTGGATGTTCTTCCTTGTAACATCATAGTGTTCATAACTCCAAATGGGCTTCAAATGCTCTGCTTTTTCAAGGGTGCACAAATTTATACCAGATATGTAATGTGCTTAATATTCAGCTGCTTCAGAGCCAGGGTGATGGGTTAAATACCCCTGGTGATGAGGACTATTCTCTATTAGATACATACATAGCTCCCGTTGTTTAGGATGCAGTGTTAAGTGGTTAGATCCAGGATTTGGGAGTCAGTGAACTTGGGTTTCTATTTTTACTCTGCCCCAACTTGCTCCATGATCTTGGGTGAGACACCTGACTTGTTTGTGTGTGCATGCCTCAGTTTCACCAGGGGTAAGAACACATCCCGATGTTCTGTAAATCACTTTGAGGCCTGTATACCAAAGATGCTATATAAATGCAAGGTATTAACCTATTAATTGTTAATAAGGTGTTACACATGTGCCTTGAGAGGACAAGAGACATGGTAGTTTTGCCCTCCACTTAATGGATTTGTTACCATTGCCCTTGTACAGAGCTTTTGGGGTAATTCTATAGACTGCCCTTTTTGGAGGGGTGGAAAGAAGTTAGTAAGGAACAATGAGATGTTCCGAAAAGCAGTTTTCCTGGCCATGATGTACAAGTTTGAGTAGGGTTGCCAGCCCTCCAGGATTGTCCTGGAGGTCTCTAGGAATTAAAGATGGTCATGTGATGAAACCTTCAGGAATACATCCAACGAAAACTGGCAACCCTATGTACAACTTTAAAGGATAACAGTAAGTAGTATTTTTTTAAGAGGCAAGGGAATCATTAATGCACATATACAGTAACTGGGTTTGTCAGTCACCCCGTGCCTGCTAAATTTGTCCTCCCCATTCCCAATCTTTTGAGGACTTTTTTTGTGATACAGACTCAGGATTTTGTTCTATTGCTGTATGGAGACATTCGATTTTTATGTACTGATTTGATGAGATAATGGAATAAACCTTGGTTCATTCATGCAGCCCTTTTTGGTCCAAAAATAAGTTTACTGTGTCAACTCTTCTTCTTTAATGAATTAAATTGACATATTGCTAACCATTTTAGACAAATTTATGTCGAATAGTAACTGAGTTAAGAAATTCAAATGAAGTTAAATAGTCAGTCATCAGTGTGGACAATAATGTAGTTTTCTCTGTTTTACAATAAGCGAGAGTATCTTTACTTGTAGGTTCTGGATTTCCTGGCTTTTATTAGCTAGTGTTGCAACTACTTCTAATGTTGATCGGTTTATTTGTCTCTTGTCTGTGGTGGTGCCTGCTGCTCGATATCTGGCATGGGTAGTTGAATGAGGACTTGGGGGCAGGAGGGGTGGTTCTGAGTTTGTACAGCACCTAGTACAGTGAGGTTCTGGTCCATGTCTAGAGTGCCTGGGTGCTATGATAATAGTTACTAATAATGCAACAATGGCAGCTGATTTCAAGCAGAGTGTCCGCAAAGCAGGGGTATGAGCGAGCTGGTTTTCCAGGATGCTGCTCTGGGCAGATATCCGGTAGCAATTTCTGTAGAGTACACCTCACAAGGCCTCAATCTGAGGGCTAATCTGGCTTGGAGCCAAAGCCAACGGGGAAGCTTCATCCAGAGACATGGGCCTAATTTCCTCAGCTGACTCAGAACCTCCTAGCTCAAGAGGAAGACAGAGGCCATTGTCTTAAATGCCCCTTTGGAGTGGATGCAGTGTGTCCTGGGCCTGAGGTTTACAAACTGGTGTATGAATTTGCCCTACCGCTCTGCTGTGAGAGGTAAGGCTCATCCAAAGGCTAATAGGAAGGAGCGCTAAGAAAACTAGGTTTTCTAGCTGCAGAAGCACTCGTAGCACAGGAGTGATTGGTTTGGGTGTGTTGTTTTTTTTTTTTAAGCTCGCTCTTGGGACCTTCATGTCTGGCGCTGTCAGTATTTCTGCTTTAAATCTAGCATTTTACAGTACAGTCTGCAAATGGCCGTTTTGCTGGTCCTTCTTTTCTTTTGTAACACATCTACTCCAGTGCACCCCTTCCCCCATTGAGGGGGGCTTAAAGGGCCAAACTTAGCCCCCTAAGCACCTACAACTGAAGTCCAAGTTTGGCCCTTGGTGTTCTTGAAGTAACCTACCCACTGCCATGCTCTCCTGCTTCCCACTATCCTGAGTGCAGGCCTGATGGGGAGCAAAGGCTATCTAACAGGGCTGTCTGTTAATGGAACTTGCTATCTAATATTCTACACTTTCCCCAGCATGTTCTTTCCTTTCCAGCTTGGAATGCAGGAATTGCTATGCCAGATCAGAACCAGGATCTGTCTGTCTAGTCTGGCATCCACTCCAATAGAGGCAAATGCCAGATGCTTCAGAGAAAGGTGACAGGACCAGTAAAAGTAAATTTTTAAGGAATAACCTGCTCATAGAGGAGGCAAGTAGTTGGTTTTATGTACTGAAGCACGAGGTCTTTTATCCCTCAGATTTGTATTCAGATTTGTGTAGCTGGGTATTCACATCCATTTTTAAATTTTCTTTTTTTTTTTTAAATCCTCCTAAGCTCCCAGCCTCTTGTATCTTGTGGCAATGAGTTCCATAGGCTAACTGCGTGTTGTATTTCAGTTTCAAATGCATTTTGAGTTGTTATTGGGGGGGGGGGGATAAATAGTGCCTGCTTGCCTTTCTTTCTTCTCTGTAGCATTCCTTGTTTTGCAAACCTCCATTATGTCTTCTCAGTGAACTAAATAGCTCCAATCTTTTCTTGCTGTACTCCTACAAAAGTCTTTTCATGCTGTAATTTTTTTTTTAACCTGAATCTCAATCTTTTTTTATTTCTGCTAGACCTGGAATTCTGTTGGTCATGCTGGATGTTCCACACCTTAAAATAACTTGATATGGAGATGGTCATCTCATGAGACTGTGTTCCAAGATGCTCTAACCAGACACATCAATATTTTTCCTGTTCAGTAAATCATTGCATAAACTCTTCCTTCTCTCTCTCTCTCTCTCTCTCTCGCCAATGAACGGGAGGGAGCTGCTGATCCATTCCATTCAGTACAGACTTGAGTTCAATAACTGAGTACCATCTATTGCAGGACAAGATAAGAACTCCCTATCTTCTCTCCCATGCCTAGTGTTTTCCAGCAGCTAAACCCTTTATCACAAACTACATGCATAAACAGTGTGTCCTGCCACGTAGCAATATTGCTGGTCGCTGGTGTGAAATAGCCTCAAAGCAACACAACACAAGGGGGAGAGGCCTTGTCAGCTCCTTGCTCGAGAGGAGCAAGACCTTAAGCAGCAACTCCGTTTCTGGTGTTGAGGCAGAAGCCAATTTTAGGCAGGACCAGTATCCACCTCTGGGGGTGGCATATCTTAATTTCTGATTTGCTAATTCTTCTGCAGTCACTCAGTGCCCAGGCTTCCCCAGCATTCTGAAGCAGTATTGTATTTAGCTTAAGGACGTTGCTCACAGAATGCTTCGCAATCTACACTCGCTTGAGAGGGGAGTTTTCTTCCTGGTGGAATATTCCATTGTGGCAGGCGTGTCTCTCAACAAATTTATTTTTTAAATTATTGATATAAATTAGAGAAATTCTTCACCCAATCCCCCACCTCACTGCCACCATCAGGGGAAAAAAAATGCTGGTGATAAGGACAATATATAAAACTAGCACATACTGTATTTGGAAATGGTGCCCTGCTTCATAGCATATTCACCTTGGCAAATACTCTTACCCTAAACCCCCGCTCAATGACTTGTATGCCAGCTGAGGGATCTTATTGCTCACCTGTGGTTAATTGTTTTCTGGCCTACTATACAACAGTATAAAGGTGAAATGTAAGACAGCATGTCTCGTGGTTAGAGCCTGGAAAGGGGAAATTTGGGACTACTTGGGTTCTCGCTTGCTCTGCCTTGGCGCAAATCACTTAACCTCGGCCTCAGTTCACCCGTCTGGAAACTGGGTATAATAAATCCTCCTCACTTCTGAAGAGTGCTTTGCTTTGAGGTCATCTGATGGAAAAACTATATAAATGCACGTATTTAAGTTACATAGTATGGCATTTGATATTATAGAGCTGTATTACAGAGCTCATAGTCTCTTTGAGGCAGGGATTCTGTTATGTGTTTGTGCAGTGTTCACCCCAAGGGGGCCTTCTCGGCATTACTATCCAAACAAATAATACAACTTTAAGATGTTTGAGAGTCCCTCTTTCCAGCAACCTGGCAAGAAGGTTAGTGGGCCTGAGCTAGGGAGTTCAGATCTGGATGCAGTTCCAGAATCAAACTTCTCCAGAGATGGGCTGGGGGTGGTTAGTCACTTGGCCTGGTCCCCTTCTATGTGAGAGTGCTCTGTGAGTTTCTATGTACTAGTGACAGGCTGTCTTTTTCTCTGTCTGGAACTGATTTAATGTTACCTTCTCTTCCTTCCTATGTTGTTGTTGTTCTTGGACCCAAAACCATATTGTACTCACACGCACATGGCTGTACCGTTCATGGTTCCAATGGATTGAAATAAAGTGGAGGGCAAATGCAGGACTACTGGAGTTCGCACAGACTTGTTCAGAACCTCGCAAGAGTGAGGCCAGGGGATGGCAGAGCCATTTCTGTCCAGAAGCAGTCTAGCATGCAGCTGACCCTTTCAGTGAGGGTTTCTGGGCTTTGAGTGGCATTAGCAATTGGATCAGCCTGCCCCCTCCTGTTTCTTTACTTCTGTAGCACATCTCCACTCCTCTATCACTGCTATAAGCCACTTGTTGTACAATTAAGACAAAATGCTTCAGTTTGGATCATTTCAGAAGAGGAAAGTCATTTTTCAGGTTCTAGGAATTTATTTTGTGATCTGAAAGGCTGTGTCTGGCAAAGGTTTATTTAGATTGTGCAGGACAAGCCAAGGGTGAGGGGGAAAATGTGCGACTTACAGCCATTGCTATGAGGACCTGCACAGTGAAATTCTGCTAGCTGCTTTGCATTTGGATGTGAAAGCAAAACCAGCAGAGTTGCACACGAAACTATTTTTTTGGATCGGCACTCAAGTAAAATTGTGTCTCTCTGGATGGGCATGCTTTGCTGCCCAGAAACAATTTTGTGCTCTCATTTTTCCTTTAGTAAGAAAGTGTGAAACTGGTCACGTGAGTTAAATAAACCCATGCAAACGCTGCTGAAGAAACTTGCTGTCTTCGTCAAGCTCAAGGAGTGCCAGGCCATGTGAACACTGACCGGCTAGCATTCCCAGCTCTATTTATTGCGCTGTGTCCCTCCGAGATGTAATGCTCTAATGGAAATTCCAGTAGACTCATTATAATCCTTTGCCTGGCGTCTCATTTCTGCTGGAGGACTAGTAGGCCAGGACCCACTGTATTGCTCCAAAACAGAGATGAAAATGTTTCAGCTGGAATTTCCAGTCGGCTGATTGTGTCTGTTTAAGAGCAGTGGGGAGACAGGTAGTACCTTTTGCTGTACTATTTTCTTTGTATGTGATTAGGATATGGGGACAGGCAGACCTAGGGAAAGTGGTTCTCTATGGATCAGTTAATGAGTAAATGCTCTTCCACCTGGCAAGAGGTGTGTCTGGAATAAAGGCTGCAGCAGCTCATGAGTGCAAAGGCCCTCTCTAGGCTTGTACTGCTTCTGAAAGCCTGGTTCACTGTATGCACGTAATATAAATAAAAATAACTTTTTGAAAACACCATTTAAAAAAACACCTCTGGCAAGGCACATGGTTAACTGAAAACAGCTTGGTGATGGCCACCTCATGTGTGTTGAAAGGGGACTGGAGGGGGGGAGTGGGGAAGAGAAGAAGTGGAGACTGTTCTCTCAGAACAGCCTCTTGTTTGTAGCATTCAGCTGCCCAAGCTCTAGGCATCACAACCTTGGGAAGTCCCTAGGGACTCTTGATATTTAGCCTTGGTTTGTGTATGTGGATGGAACGCTCAAGTACTAAGAAACCTGCACGAGCAGACCTTCAGTCCCCTATCAAAGGATCAAACCTACTAACTACACTTCGGCATTGCGCAGTTCTCCAGCTTCAGAAAACCAAAGGGCTCTCAGCGATTGACTCAATGGAGACCGGTTTCAGAATGGCAGCCACCTTAGTCTGTATCAGCACAAAACAAAACAAAAATGAGGAGTACTTGTGGCACCTTAGAGACTAAAAAATTTATTTGGGCATAAGCTTTCGTGGGCTAAAACCCACTTAATTGGATCTGATGGTTTGACTCAATGGAGTTATTTCTGTCTGTGCCCTTTTTACAAAGGCACTGATGCAGAAGACCATTACTCACAGACCAGTAAGGGGTTAAATGAAATGCCCAGGCCGAGACCCCTTCCTGTAAGAAGGCATTGGCTAGAGGAGGGTTTTGCTGCAGACACGGGCTGATGCACTCCCAGCCAAGATTGCAGGCTTATCAGTAAAGATAAACACAGTGGGGTTTCCAAAACCGTGGGCTCCAGCCACTTATTTGAGATCCTTTTTCAGAAACCAGGCAAAAATGCAAGATCGTCTTGGAGATAGGAGCTCCTTCCAGGAGAGCTGCCAGCAGGCTTTGTAGAAACAGAAGCCATGTATTAATATGTGGTTTGGAACAGGTACAAGCAATATTAGTTTACCTGCTTCAGAACAGTACTTGAGCTGTTGCAATATCATGTAGGGTTAGGTCTGTGTTCTTAATTATCAGCCTTTTGCTGAGCATCCAAACGCATGGCAATATCAGCCCTCCTGCCAGGGCTTTTTGCTGCCTTGACACCCCAGGGTTTTATCACCTGTCTGTTTACCACTCTGCATAAATACCATGTAGGTGCTTTCCTTTTTTCCTTTTTATTCTGATGCTAGGAGCGGGAGGATGGGGATTCATGATGCTTCCTCATACGGGTTGAAGTAAAAATGTCAGACCAGCTCTTGAAGAATTTCAGGACACTGAGGGCATGGCTACACTAGAAGCTTCCAAGTGTTCCCACGGCAGCGCTTTGACGTGCGAGTGTGGTCGTGCACGAGCGCTGGGAGAGACTCTCCCGGTGCTCCTGGTAATCCACCTCCACGAGAGGATTAGCTCCCCTGTCTACACTAGCGCCTTTGAAGCGCTCAGACTTGCTTGCTCAGGGGGGCGATTTTTCGCACCCCTGAGCCAGCAAGTTAGAGCGCTATAAAATGTAAGTGTAGACAAGCCCTGAGTGTAGGCAGTTTAAGTCTGTAAAAACTCTCATTCATACAATACCTATCTCCTGTATAGCTTATATATAACTGGTTTCTTTCCCTCTTTTCTTCGTCACTACCAAAAGTGTCACTTTGTGTGAAACTGGAGATAGATAAACAAAACTAGAATGGAGTAGCATCTGGCTTCTCCAAGTACCAACCCCGGAGTCAATACTAACAATTCAGATAAATTGGTTAGTCTCTAAGGTGCCACAAGTACTCCTTTTCTTTTTGCGAATACAGACTAACACGGCTGTTACTCTGAAAATTCAGAGGGTGTTCCAGATGTGTTAGGGGACTGGCAGTTTCTCTCCCCACAAAAAAAGTTTGTGCCATTCTGAAATCTCAGCCTGAGCGCCTCTGTTTTGCCACAGTGGCTGATTGACACGTGTGTGCAGCCCCTTTATACAGGACTAGACTTGAGTTTTAAAACCCCGACATTTCTGGACTGTGACAGCAGTTGGTTTGGTGTTTCAGGCCATGGTTTAGCTTAGTTACTGGCAGTTTAAAAATAGTATTGCAAACTATTGTACAAATCAAGTGGTAGAGAGATTTATAAAAAATTTCTCCCAATCTAAGAAAGGGCCTCAGAACTTGGGAACAGGGGAGGCTTTTGATTATAGGTGCCCAAACCCACATTTAAAACGGATTAATTTTTGCATTTAGATGACTAATGTTGGGTTCCATGTGCTAAAAGGTGTGAATGAAAAGGACTGCGTTGGTGTGAACATGGGATTTCCTGGCTCTGTACTTTTTGTATCATAGCAGTGGCACGAACTGAAAAGTGAACTAAATCGCCCTATCAGGAAAAGACCAGCTCCAGCCAAAAATTCTGACCCATTAGGGGGAGACCTGAGGAAGAGTGGTGTTGCTCGTTTGTGTTTGATCTCAATTGCTCTTTATTGCTGACGGTAGCATGTTAATGATGTCAGTGGGAGGTGAAAGATAGGTGAATTTCTACTAGGGCTGAGTGGCAGTTTAATTTTTGTCATCTGGGCTGCCGTGTACTCATAAAGAGGAATTTCTTGTTAGACTAATCTTTGGTCTTTGAGCAGTTTAAAGCACTGTGAATCAAAAAGGCTCTTGGTATTTGACTCAGGTGGTTTTAAGTTTTCTCCCCTCTCCCTGTTCTTGTATTTAAAACTGTGAACTGTTGGTGTTTAAGGGAAGTGACAAGTTCGAAATTCTGAGAATAGTCTGAGCCTCAGTGATCAGTGGCCATCTGTCGACCACAGCATGTTCAGCTTTTGTTCGACTTCTGATGTCGAAATCTCAAGTGCCTCCTGAATGCCCATTAGTTACCTCTTCCAGCAGGGACAGATAGACTCCAGCCTTGGTCAGGGGTATTGAAATAGACTTTCAATCCTTTCTTGGTCTGAGGTTTTATCCCACTGATGCAATTTGGGATCTTTTCTACATTGGACACCTACACGCTATTTGTTATGTTTTTGACTCAGATGAAGACTGGAGATGTTTTGCAGCATGGAGACAGGAGCAGCAAGGGAGCACTCGGAAGGGATGCTCAGCAATGTTTGTGTGGTTTGGAGAGTTGACCTAAATAGTCTCTGGGTCCTTTTTTATAGGCCTGTAAAGCAGGGATCTGCTAGAGGGAGCAGTAGGGCCACTACTAGGGTTGCCAACCCTCTCGGGTTCGCCAGGAATCTCCCAGAATTGGACTCTACATCTCTCGGAGGTTACTGAAGCCAAACTGGAAGATTTTAGGCTAAAAGTCCAGTGGCGCAGCGGGGCTAAGGCAGGTTCCCTGCCTGCCCTGACCCCACACCGCTCCCAGAAGCAGCTGGCATGTCCCTGGGGCGGAGGTCCAGGGGGTCTCTGCATGCTGCCCCCACACCCAATCACCAGCTCTGCAGCTCCCATTGGCCAGGAACTGAGGCCAAGGGGGGGGCAGGGGGGATGCCTGCAGGCAGGGGCAGAGGCCCCGCCCCCCCGAGGCTACAGGGACATGCCGGCCACTTCCGGGAGCAGCGTGGGGCCAGGGCAGGCACGGAGCCTGCCTTAGCCCCACTGTACCACTGACCAGGAGCCACCCGAGGGAAGCGCTGCCTGGCCAGAGCCCGCACCCCTCACTCCCTCCTGTACCCCAGCCCGGAGCCCCCTCCCGTACCCAGACTCCCTCCCAGAGCTTGCACCCTGCATCCCCGCCCCAGGCTCAGCCCAGACCCCACTCCACACCCCTTGGCCCCAGCCCAGAGCCTGCACCCCCCCTCCCGCACCCCAACACCTTGCCCCAGCCCGGTGAAAGTGAGTGAGGGTGGGGGGGAGGGAGCGACAGAGAGGGGGGATGGAGGGGGCAGGGCAAGGGTGTTTGGGTTTGTGTGATTAGACAGTTGGCAACCCAGCCCCTACTCCAGTGGTTTAATCCTAACCCACTTTCTTGGTTGGTAGGCTCCAGTTGTGTTCTGAATGAAAAGCAGTGGCTCTGTCCCTTCCTTTACAAAATGGGACTTCTCCATGCAGGTGAAGCATGTTTTGCTGGAGATGGATCATCCTTGATGTTTCTGCAACTAAATGCTTAAAAGTAGTGTTGAAAGTCAACAGTAAGCACTGTGCCAGGCAACTTTATTACAGTGCTGCTGTGCCCAAGACCTGTATTATAGACCTGGGCGAATTTTGCTTTTTATAAATAAATGTGAGACTTTGTAGATAGAGCATTGTTTTGCCACTAATTAATCCTAATTAAACTTCAGCTGACATAACTGACAGGTTTTTTTTAAGTCTGGGTTTATTTTCTTTGTGAATGTATCTAAGTAGTTAGAGAGGGCAGGTGGAATACCCCAGTGATGGGTGCTGTAAATGCCTAGATGGAATAAGAGGAAACAAGATACATGTACAGGGGGAAAAACACCTGCTCTGTGGAAAAACTCCAAATCAAGGAGAAGAGCAAACTTCTAAGGTTAGGACATTACGTTCTTTATCAAAAGCTGATGTTTAACTCACTAAAACTAAGACAGATGGAAAGTTGTTCCTGCCTGCTACTAGAATCTAGTGCCTCTTGGTCAGTGTTGGACACCTTAACCCTGACACAGTACCGGACTGATGTCCAAGTACACTTCCCTGGCTGTTGTGCCCTTCCTTTAGCGATCACCAGAGGGAATTTAGATGCTGCTACAAAGAAGTTTGTTTGGGGGAAAAATGTAAATCCTCTCATGCTCTGGTTTTGCAATGTATCTTCATGTCTGAGCCCTTAAATGAGATATGGAGATGAATTGGGTGCCAATTAACTGAATTCTGGGGGGCAGATGTAGGGGCATAGTGTATCCAATTTCCTCTAATATGACACTTTCCAAATTGACTTTTTTGGGGGGGCTGCTGTTCAGTGAGAGGGATAAGCCACCATGGAAGCTAGGTTTTTCTCTTAAAATAAAATCAGAAATCTGGGCCTGGGGAAGGACCTCAAGAGGTCATTTAGTCCATCCCCCTGCACTGAGGTAGGATGAAGTATACCCAGACCCATCTCTGACAGGAGTTAGTGTAACCTGTTCCCATAAAAGCCTCCAATAATAAAGATTCTACAACCTCCTTACATAACCTGTTAGGAAAAAAGTTTTAATATCCAATCTAAATCTCCCTTGCAGCAAACTAAGCAGATTACTTCTTGCCCTAGCCTCAGTCGACATGGAGAATAATTGATCAGTCCTCTTTTAAACAGCTTTTTATTTATTTGAAGACTGTCATGCATCTCTCCAGCCTTCTCTTCCCTAGGCTAAACATGCCCATTTCTGTGAACCTCTCCTCATAGGTCATGTTTTCTAAACATACCCCCCCTCCCGCCCCCAATTCTTTCCAGTTTGTTCATGTCCTTCTTCAAATGTGGAGCCTAAAACTGGACACATTACTCCAGATGAGGCCTCACCAGTGCTGAGTAGAGTGGAACAATTATTTCCCCTGTTTCACATATTGCGTGGTGTGTGTGGTTTTTTTTTTGCATCATCATCATTGACTGACTGTTTCAATTCGTGATCCACTATAACCCCACATCCTTTTGTGCAGTACTGCTGCCTAGCCAGTTATTTCCTATGTTGCATAGGAGCTTTTGATTTTTCCCCCTCCCTAAATATTGTACTTCTCTTTAGTGACTTTTTCATCTTGTTGATTTTTCAGACCAATTTAAGATCATTTTGAATTCTAATCCTGTCCTCCAAAGTGCTAGCAACTCTTCTGACTGTGGTGTCATCTGAAAATTTTATAAGCATACTCTCTACTCTTTCATCCATCATTATGGAAAATATTGACTAGTACCTGACCCAGGCTAGATCCCTGTGGGACTTCAATTGATATGTCCTACCAGTTTGACAATGAGCCATTGATAACTGCTCTTTGAGTATGGCCTTTCAGTCAGTTATCACGGTAGATGTGCAAAAGTCAGCTGGAAAAAGCTGACTAACCATCCACTTTCTGTGTAAGGTGTTGGTTTTTTGGGGTTTGATTCAGTGAGATGCTGCTACCAGTTCCATGTTTTAGATAACATGCCACTACCTAGACACAACACCACCCTTGACTCTGAAGGCGTTTAAAAGTAGGCAGCATGGACTCTGGATACACTAAGCAGTTCTTAACCCAGGTCATGAACATCCAGTATCCACAGTAATGATCCTGTTGCTTGTTTTTTCTGAAAATCTCCCACCATTGCTGTAGCACGAATGCTAACAACATAAAAGCATGTGCATTCTTCCTCGCTGCCCTTTCTGGACCTGTTCTAAGCAGTTAGATGATGCAACTGGAAGTGTCTGAGTCACGTCTACGTCATGGTTTCCACTGCTGCTACCACCATTAATAAAATCTAGGTCCCAGTTTTCCTAGTGTATATACAGCCAGTGCATGAACCTGAACCAGGGGTGAAAGCTTAATAGCAAATGTACAAGGCAACAAGCCATTCCAGCATTGTTCCAAAAAGCATGGTTGAGGTTAGCAAGCTTGTATGCAGGGATACAGGCTAAACATTTTAAAAGTGCTTAAGTGACTTAGGTCTTCCCTGGGTACTACATCATGAGATGCAGCAGGAAGGCTTGTGTGTTTAAATGACCCTTAAAGCAATGCTGGTGGGACCTTTAACTCTAGGGAGGACTGTCAAAGGGTAGGGACCACCGGAAAAGCAGCCAACTGGCCCTCCAGCCTAACCTGTCCCAGTAAAAAAGTTATGTTTATAGAAACACAAAGTAGGTGTTCTGCCAAACAACATGATAGGGAGGGAGAGAGGGTGGGGTCTTGTTCATGCCCTAAGCCAGTGGTCTCCAACCTTTGTATGCCCAAGATCACTTTTTGAATTTAAGGACAACCTAGGATCTACCCCACCCCTTCCCCAAAGCCCTGCCCTGCTCACTCCATCCTCTCTCTCTGTCACTCGCTCTCCCCCACCCTCACTCGCTTTCACTGGGCTGGGGTAAGGGTTTGGGAGGGGGTGAGGGGTGCAGGCTCTGGGAGGGAGTTCAGATGCAGGACGGGGTCCAGACTGGGGCAGAGTGTTGAGGTGCAGGAGAGGGTGTGGGGTGCTGGCTCCAGGAGGGGCTCAGGTCTGGGGCAGGGGCTTGAGGTGCAGGAGGGGGTTTGGGCTGCTGGCTCCTGGAGGGGCTGGGGGTTGGGGTGCGGCCTCCCGCCAGGCAGCACTTACCTTAGGCAGCTCCTGGTTGGTAGCGCAGCAAGGCAGGTTCCCTGCCTACCCCAGCCGTACGCCGCTCCCAGAAGGGGCCAACGCACCCCTGGAGGGTGGGGGGCATGTGATTCTGCACACCGTGCCTCTCTTCCAGCAACGCCCCCGCAGCTCCCATTAGCCGCAGCTCCCTGTTCCCAGCCAATGGGAGCTTCGGGGGTGGTGCTCGCAGGCAGGAGCAGCGCTTGGAAGGAGACCCCTGCCCCTCCGTCCCCAGGGCCACATTGGCCACTTCGGGGAGTGGTGTGGGGCCAGGGCAGGCAGGAAGCCTGCCTTAGCGGCTGCACTGCAAGAGATCGCAATTGACTAGGAGATTCTCTAGGATTGACTAGTGACGACGACTGCCCTAAGCAAAATGTGATGGCATGGGAAGGATTCAGATTCAGATGTGACTTAGTATCATTAGTCCCCATGACTTTCTTAGGCTATGTCTATGCCACAAAATTACGTGGACCTAACTTACATCGGCATACAGTCACCGCAGTTATTAAATCGCTTGCGTGCGCACACTTGGCTCCTTATGTCGGTAGTGCGTGTCCCTCACCAGGAGCACTTGTATGGATTGTCTTGTCAGTGCGGGGCATTGCGGGACTGCTCCTGAAAGCCAGCAACAGTTGATGTAAGCAATGCCGTGTCTACACTGACGCTGCGTTGACCTAACTACATCCACGTTGACTCTCTGCTGCTTGGGGAGGTGGTGTCGCTAAGGGCAGGTCTACGCTAAAAACGCTGATGCAGCTGTAGCGCTTAAGTGAAGATGCTGCGATGACCACGGGAGGGAGCTCTCCCATTGGCATAGTTAATCCACCTCCCTGAGAGGCAGTAGCTCTGTCAGTGGGAGAAGCTCTCCATCGACACGGCACTGTCTATGGGGGGTGGGGGGGAGTAGGTTGATATAACTGTCCTGTCCTCTCCTCCCCCCTGAGTTATACCAATATAGGTCTGTAGTGTAGACCTGTTGTAGAGAGGCACTTATGTTGGCGGTAGCCAAACTTAAGTGGAGACACTTCTACAGCTAGGTTGATGCAAGGCAGCTTACGTCAACCTAACCGTGCAGTGCGGAGCAGGCTAAAGTGATGTAGGAACTTACATTATACAGGTTTCAGAGTAACAGCCGTGTTAGTCTGTATTCGCAAAAAGAAAAGGAGGACTTGTGGCACCTTAGAGACTAACCAATTTATTTGAGCATAAGCTTTCGTGAGCTACAGCTCACTTCATCGGATGCATATGAAGTGAGCTGTAGCTCACGAAAGCTCATGCTCAAATAAATTGGTTAGTCTCTAAGGTGCCACAAGTACTCCTTTTCTTTTTACATTACACAGGGACTCTTGACAATTTTATTCAAGGTCTCCTTTGCCTGGCTGCCAACAACTGTCTTCCGTGCCTAGAATAGGAATCCTCTTCAGCAAGGTAAGGCTGCTAATGAGGCTCAGAATTTTACCCAGGAGCTGGGCTGGGAGAGGCACAGATTCCATTGCCTTTGATCCCCATTGTCTTTAATATTAAAGAATAGAGCTGTGGGACCCTACAAGAAACAATTGGCAAACAGCCTCTCTGGAAACCACTCTTGCTGCCTGGGGCCATACTGCATTCCGGAGACTTGCTGCAAAGAGCCGCCTTCTCACATGCCTCCCAGGCAGGGTAGGGGATGAGAGAGGCTCTGCTGTAGATCGCATTCTAATGCTGCCTCTGTCATTGGACTGCAATACTCGCGGAGAGTCATGGCCAGAGCCCGAGACCTTTCTGAAGCATGTTCAAAACAGTATGTTGGTGTTACTTCTGTTCTGGTTATGGTGGCTTAAAGCAGAAGCTGAGCCTTAACATATGTGTGAGATGGGGGTGGGGGGTTCAGTCATTCATGCTGCGCAAAAACGTATACTGTGTGTGAACTCCTGCCACACTATTGTACACGTTACTGGGAAGCAAACATCCCCCCGCATTTTCACCCCACTTCCCTCCCCTTTAACTCCAGTTGCTCAGTGATATTTCTAGAGGAGGGATATTTCTTTAGAGGAGAAGGAAGAGAAAATTCTTATTTCCCAGCTGATTTGGTCGATGTTCACAATGTTGTTCTATTATTAATGTGGTGTGTGGGGAATAAGATCTACATGATTGAAAATGTGCCCCCGCTAATATTAGAGAGATACTGTATAACTTTGCCTAAGGATAAAATGTAACTTTAATTGAAAGCTGCTGTAACCTGGTAGACAATACTCCGTCTCCAGGATATCTAGTTTAACTTTTCTTTTCTTTTCTTTTTTTTAAACACAGAACCAACTCCTATTGCTGTCTCTCTTAGCTCTACATGCCCTCTTTGATCCATGCATGGAATTCACTATTCCCAAGAGCAGGATGGATAAAAATCATATTTTTAATAAAAAAAAAAACCCTTACAGTTTTACTTAAATTAGATTTCATTTAAATAAAGGTTTTTTTTCAATAAACCTATTTAAAATTAAATTTGAAAATTATGACAACCTACATTAAGGCCTACACTTTTATTATAATCTATTAGAATAATTTAATACAAAAAAATTAAGCAGTACTTTTGCTGCCAAGTTTTGAAGAAAATCAAACCACTGAGCTGCTGGAAGTTACAGGCTAAACACCTGTAACCACACTTGTTAAAGAGCGAAACCAGCTTTTAACAGTCATCTCTCCCGCAGATGCAGAGAATATTTTCTTCATTTTAGTTCAGCTCATTTAAAAAAGTGAGGAAACCAACTGAGAGTTGAAACTGCAGGAAAGTTTGTTTTCCTCTTCCAATCTATGAATTAAAAACTAGGTGTGAGAGGGTAAGATCTACTAGTTCTAAAATCTTGAAGGACAGGGTGGCCAGAATCTATCAGTTCAGTTACTTAACTATTCATACTTCCTTTGCTTAATCAATTTTCATATCAAAACATCTTTTGGTAAGAAAAGAGTTAATATATCAGGCACTTTTAAGGTAGTTTAATTTAAAAAAATTAAAATTGTTTGTATATTTTGAATTGAATTTCCATCCAAATAGAGCTTGACACAAATCACATTTTTTTTATTTACTAAATTTTTTCTTGCATCTTCAAGCATTTTCTAACATAGTAAATGTAAAAAGTAAGAATCTGAATAAAGGTAAAGTTGAGCTATATAATTTAATTGTGTATCGATATAGTGTAGTCTCCTGGTTAGCAAAGAGAAGCATCAAAGTTAGTGAAAAGGCTATATTTAGTTGCAAATAACGTGTGTTAACAAGAATCCACCTACTTCAGGAAAATAAAATACAGTGCAAAATGAAATTTAAAAATCAATAATTTAAATCGGGGTTTCCTGCTTGCTGATTTAAATCAATCTACCCTGCCCAAGAGACAGATCCCTTGCCCATAGCCACAGGTTTTTATATGAAGATCTGTGTACTTCCCAAAAATATATTTATTCAGCGGCAAAAAACTACATTAACACAGAGTTACGGTTGCTTGCTGGTAGGTGAGCCTCTTGCAGAACACAGAGTTGAGGAAAATTTAAAACTTCTCAAAACCAGGAAATGCTCACTTAAGGTTGTCGATACAATCTTAACTCTGCCCTCTTTTCAGCTATGCCCCTTTAACACACAGTTGCTACAGTGTCCAAGCTCTTTGCGTAGCCTGCTCACACTCACTCACAGGATTCAATCTCAGGTGCCACAAGTCCTCCTTTTCTTTTTGCGAGTACAGACTTAACACGGCTGCTACTCTAAAAGGATTCAGTCTAACACTGTTAAAAGACAAAAAGGGTGGGGGGAGAGAAGTTGCCTAGGCCACTTTCCCTCTTTGGACAGAGGTACAAAGGTTCGGACTAGAAACATCAGTGGCAAGGTGTTCACTGGGGCAGTTGTGTCAGCACATTCCCTTGGATTATGCAGGCAAGCACAAAGTGGCTGCATAGAAATGGTTCTTTCTTTATCGGCGCATGCACACTTCAGTCCTTCCAGACTGCACATCTGTGCAAGCGAAGTGAACGTGTTCTTAAATACCATTCACAATTTGGGTTTTCCAAAGACTTAGTGGGTACCATGCACTACCTCGGGTGAAAATTGACTGATTGGAGACCATTCTGACACACATCACAGCAACAGTTTGATCTTCAGCTCCGTGCAAAACAAGATAAACCCTAGAAACTTTTTCAAAAATGTCTATTTTTTTCTCCAGGATTGTATCTCCGGAACCCCTGGCTCGATTGACTCCAAATGTGGGTCAGTGACCCTACCCTGCACTCCCACAAAGCATAGCAAATTTCAAGGAAATCCATGCAGGCATTTATACCCCTGAGCAACGCAGTTATCCCGAACTAACTCCCAGGGTAGACAGCACTATGTCAATGGGAGGGCTTCTCCCCTTGACATAGCTACTGCCTCTTGGGCAGGTGGAGTACCTACACCTCCTTTAGGTATCATTTTCACGGAAATGCTACAGCGGTGCAGCTGAACTGCTGCAGCATTTTAAGTGTAGGCAAGCCCTTACAATCATCGTCCTTTAAACAGGAGGGCTTGAGGGACGATGGAGGGAAAAGGCTCCTCTGCTTGGGCATCTGTAGCATTGGAGGCTCTGAAAGGTCCGAAGTGGCCCATTCCTCACACTGTGATGGTCTGAGCTGAATGAGAACACCCCATGGAGATGAATACAACCTGAAACAGCAGTGAGATATGTGAACTGCTCCATTCATCTCTCTGGGTGTTCCATCCCTCTCGTGTGCTTTAGAGCCTATGATATGGATGAACTGTACCTGTTCTCTGCACCCCCACTCAAATGGGCAGATCCTGGCTGGGGATGGGGCCTCTGACCCTTCCAGAAGGGTAGGCTCCCCCAGAACGAGCTCATATGGCGGGGGAGTAAGGAGGGAATCCGACCCCTATAGGTGGGCATGGTCCTTCCAGATCCTGGAGTACACAAAGGCAGTAACAACAGGGGCTCAGACACCCTCAGAGGGGCAAGCTCCCCATATCTGAGCTATATTAAAACCATGCAACACCCTATAGTTTCTCCCTTTTGTAGACTGCAGAGCTGAGACCCGGAAAGTTTGTGCGCTGCTTGAGTTAATATGGTAAGTCACTGTAAACAGAGATTAGAATTTAAGACCTGCTGATTCCTGGTCCCTGGCTCTAAGTTTGGCTACTATGATGTACCTAGTTTCAAGGCCTACTTTATTTGTTTTCTCCCACCGTGTCCGAAGAAGCAGCACAAACTCTTTTCTGGGAACGGAGTGCATTGCATGTCTACATAGCATGGACTAAATGGGTCCACAAATGAGTGAATGAAAGGAACTTGATCTTCTGTGGTCTTCTCCAGAAGAACTGTGGGGTATAGGAATCCCTATCTGCCAAATGAGAGGGGAGAAAAGGAGGACTGCCTCTGTAGGTTGCAGGTTTTTTTAAAAAGGTTTTATAGAGAAGCATTTGAGTGTGCCTTCAATCTTGGAGCATTAACCTTTTTGTAAAACGTCAGATTGTAAAGGAAGGATGGCAAGTTGTAATCCAGGTCAGACCTGGGCTATTTCCTCTTCCTCCATTTTTCACATAGCCTGTGGGATGAAGGAGCACAGAGGAGTGTGCTTGCTGTGCAGTTACCGTTGCTGGCTGCAAACGCCCAAGTTGTACAAGTGGTTCAAACTTTCATCTTTTTGTTGTGGAAATGAAATCTGAGACCAGGAAACCTGCCCTTAGTCACAAACAATGCGGTGGACATTACCCAAACCCAGCTGGAAATGCAAGTGAAGCCAAATCTGATCAAAACAAAAACACTTCCCCCCCCCCCACCCCGCCTTTGCCCTCTGGTGTATATAACCTGCTCTTACCAGCGGCTTCCACTCCTGCTTGCCCAGCTCTGTTTGTGAACGCAGGCCTGAGTCCCACACCTGGAATGCCCAAATCCAAATACTCCCAAGTGCTGTTGGGGATAATGTTTAAACCACAGGTGCAATTAAGCTTTTAAGTGGTAAGCCTATTTGGTGAGGGGCACACCTATTGCCCAGGACAAGCAATGAGAAATTATCAGTCTTCCAGCAGTATTTGGGGAACAGTTTGTCAGCTTGAAAGGGCTAGAAGACGTCACAAGATTCATAACTCTTCTGGTATTTATTGTAAGAACTCTGAACCAGCTCTGTGTCGATGGGCGATGCTGCCCCAGCACGGGGGAACTCTGTGTATTTGAATAATAAGTCGGGTAATGGATTGTGAAAATGGTGTTGCAGGGATCCAGGGCATCATCTTTATTGCCCCTTGAAAACTTGCTATAAGCACTTTGGTCATCACTGGAGGAGGAAAGGGGGCAAGTCCAGTTCCCTTCTTACGGATTCACTGACTCCTTCTGGTCTTGGAATCTATGTGGTCATCTAGTCTGACCCCCTGTGTACCACAGGTCATAGAACTTCACCAAAATAATTGCTAGAGCATATCCCTTAGATAAACATCCAATCTTGATCTTAAAAATTGTCAGTGATGGAGAATCCACCATGACCCTGGGTAAATTAACCACTGGAACAATTACCCCTACTGTCAAATATTTACTCCTATCCAGTCTGAATTTGTCTAGCTTCAGCTTCCAGCTATTGGATCGTGTTAGACCTTTGCTAGATGGAAGAGCCCATTATTAAATATTTGTTCCCCATGGAGATACTATGGCCATCCACCCCTTAGTGACGTAGTTCTGTTGATCTAACCCCTCATGTAGACAGTGCCATGTTCCCAGGAGAGCGTCTCCTATTGACATAGGTACTGTCTCTCGCAGAGGTGGATTAACAAAGACGACGAGAGAAAATGTCCCATCGACATAATCTTCACTGAAGCCTACGGCAGCATAGCTGCAGTGCTGTCTGTGTAGACAAGCCCTTAGACTTGTAATCAAGTCACCTCAACCTTCTCTTCGTTAGACTCAAGGAGCTCAATCTGTTTATTTTATCGCTATAAGGCAGGTTTTCTAATCTTTAATGATGGCTCTTCTCTGAATCCTCTCCAATTTATCAACATCTTTCTTGAATTGTCAGCACTAGAACTGGCCACAGTATTTCAGCAGTGATCGCACCAGTGCCAAATACAGAGGTAAAATAACCTCTCTACTCCTATGCGAGATTCCCCTATTGATGCATCCCAGGATTGCATTAGTTCTTTTGGCCACATGAACATGAGTTCATGTTCAGCTGCTTATCCATTATGACCCCCAAATCTCTTTGAATCACTGGTTCTCAGATAGAATCCCCTATCCCATATGTATGCCACACTCCCACAAAATAAAACTTCAGAGTTCAGTTTTAGACTTTCCTTGCTCTCCTTCTATACACTCTTTGGAGCCATAAAGACCAAGGAGACCATGCCCCTAATAATGCGACCCCAGCTCTAGAGA
Organism: Lepidochelys kempii; assembly: GCF_965140285.1. Classification (NCBI taxonomy): domain Eukaryota; kingdom Metazoa; phylum Chordata; order Testudines; family Cheloniidae; genus Lepidochelys; species Lepidochelys kempii. The sequence continues at coordinate 15,160,147 of NC_136394.1, read as the reverse complement.
ACAGAGACCATTGCCAAGAAGTGGAATCCCCTTGTTGAAGTGGGGTGGGGGTGGGTGTTTTGGTCTCTGTGGCCTTGGATAAGTCACTTAGGTGCCTAATGTTAGCCAAAATTTCCAGGCTTCAATAATTAAGTAAAGGTAGCCTGATTGGTGGTTTTATTTATTTATTTATTTTTTTCCCTTTCAGAAATGATGAGCACCCACAACTCACATTGAAGTCAACATCTTTGGGTCAAATATGCCCTCAATCACAGCCTTGCAATCTCGGTGACTTCAGAGGGACTGTTTACCCATCTATCAAACGGGTATACTATTTATAGCTGCGTTCAAGGTAGGTGAGTCATTGATTTTAAAGCAATTTGAAATCCTCTGATTTGGAAAGTTCGAGGGGAGTGCAAACTAGTAGTTTAATCCCTTTTTCCATTGGGTAATGGGGCTTTGGATGAAGCAGCAGAGAGAATACTAGCCTTGTGGTAGTGTCTAACTACAAAATGATACTAGAAATTGAAATATTAACTTTTTCACATGCAACCTTCGGCCTGAGAAGTACAACTTATTCTTGTCTATCGAATATAAAATACACCAGAACATAGATGCAAGGTGCTCTCTATTGCTTGTCATCCCAGTGACCTCACACCACATTATAGCTTTGCTCTTGGTCCCTGTGATGTCATCAGAAACTCGATCCATATAGACTTGAATGCTTCTACTAGGATTTAGAAATGTGATGTTAGCTAACGTGTCCTGACTAGCTTAGTCTGCAGAGGGTCTTAAAAGCTGCATGGTTTGGTTGCTAATTAGCACCAAGGAGGGAAATTATGCTGCCCGTCAGGATCTTTGCTATTTCTGCGCCTTTTGTCGTCTTCCCATCTTCCTTTTCCTTCTCTCTGCCTTCCCTGTCTGTGCCACCTCTGTTCTTCCCTACAGTAACTCCCATTCCATCTGCTCAAATGGAAGCATTAACTATTTAATTGCTGATCACTGAAGTGTTGTCATTGGGCTTCAGCATTAATATCCTAATGAGATTAATGGGGGGTGGGCAGTCAACATCTTTCAGGCTGCCTGCAGCCCTGGAAGGATGCTGCTGTCGGGCTTCACACACTTATTTGGATTGTTACCTTCATAACCATGAAGACTAGAAATGCTTTTTTCAAAATAAAAGCTTCAGATTTTGCAGTATTTGAATGTCAAAGGCCAGACAAGTCCATCGGCTGAGCTTGATCTGGCCTGCCTACCCCATTGTTTGACGCCTTTGGTCTAGAGGTTAGGGTAGTGGGTTCAGAATTGGAGAAGTCTGGACTCCATGTCCAGTTTCCCCCTTTATTGCTTTTTGGCCTTGGGCATTTCCCCCTTTTATTGCTTTGTGACCTTGAGCAAGTCATCTAACCTCACATCTGTGAAGTGGCAAATAGTACTGCCAAGCGCCATGAGATTCTTGAATCAAGTGACCTATTTAAAGACAAAGGACTAGTCATGTTATCTAGAGTCACAAATACCTTTTTCTAATGATTTTTCGGAATTGTACCCCGAGCTGAGGACGGGAGCTAAGCAGGAGGAAAAAACGGCACTTCTCTGGATAGCGAAAAATACTTGGTCTTTTAGCTTTGTGCTTCAGCAGAAGCAGGTTGGGTTTTGCCCTATCAACACCATGTGGTGTGCTGCTGGTGGATTGGGTGTCCCCTGATATCAGATGTTCTGAGCATCCCTGTGCTGGCTATATTTTTGGCTTCCATTTACATCTATAATACCTGTGTACTTCAGCCAGCTGTCGTATAATAACCTAAAAATTGGGGGGTGAGGGGGAGATGACCAGCAAATGGGGGTGGGTGGCTAGAATTGCACTTGGAACCTTGTCTGGTCTTTGGTAGGAAAAAGAGTGGCCTGAAAGATTCTGAGGACTTGAGAATGAATGAAATGGTGACCTTGCAAGAGTTAAGACAGTGATAGTTTGAACAATTAAGCGGGAAAAGGGATTTTTAGTCAGACTCAAACTCTTTTCATTAACACCTGTTTAACTTAAATGATAATCATTTTGGGGAGAGGAAGTTTTTGTTTAAGACTCTCTACACTTGCACCAATTAAGGAGTCCGTGCTCGCAAAATACAGCCTCAGAGACCCTCCTAATGACTAGTGTCACATTCCTGATATTTCCAAGGAGGGAGGGGGAAGAGGAAGATGACAAACAGGGGAAAAACCACAACTTTGAGAGAGTGACAAATACCGGTATCTATCCTATACCTTCTTTAGCCATCACAAAGAAGACAAAAAGCACACATGTCAAATGTTTAGAAGTCTTCTTTCAACTGCTAAAGACCATTAGCCCCCCTGAAAAGGGGAGCGCAAACTTCTGAAACAAAGCAAACTGGGTTGAAGTCCTACGCATTTAAAACAAAAAAAGAAAAAAAAAAATGCAGCTGCCTTCTTAACGTGCTTCTGATTCTGGATTCTGATTTCAGTTTTGCTACTGTAAATCTGGAGTAACTTAACTGGTGTGATGTAAGTGCAGCCAGAATCTGGTCCGCTAATTTTGCTGCTTCATCTTCTGTTGGTGACCTATTCGAGTTATGGACTGAAATTTTTGGCCTATTTTGTGGTGTTCAAGGGCCGCTTAAAATTATACTCCCTCTATCATCCAGCCGTAGTTTAGAGATGGCAGCGACCTATAAAATGAGATTTCTGTGTGTGAGTTTCAGATATTGTTACCAAAACATGCAGTGGATTTCCCTCCTTCCCCCTTGATATGTTTAATTTCCAGGACATATGACTCAACTGAATTTGTGTTGGAGTTTGCAAAATGGTCTGGATAATAGGAGAAAATCAGGTTGCACAATAAGGGTTCAAAACCGAACCACGAAACAGACGTTGCAACTCCTTATTCAGTATAACATCTAGTGACATGTGTTTCCCTCCAGCCCATCGTGAAAGTGGTTTCACAATTGAAATGAGCCAGGACAGGTATTTCTGCCACCTCCCTCTTTCTGGTGGCTGGACTTTCAGCCTCTTGCTTTTTCCACTGCACCCCCAAAGGGTGTGGGTATTAGGGAAAGGGGGGGGGGGGAGAGGCTCTCACACCTTGTTCTGCCTTATTGCTTACGCTGTAGAATCTCCAGCCTATCCGCCCAGTGCAGTTGACTGTATGTGGAGGAGGGGGAGAGAGCGTGTGTTGCAACCTCTGAGATCTCTTTTGCAGCTGCAGCACTTCTCGCTACTCCCCCCCCGAACCCCCCCAGACTGGTATGTCTGAACCATATCCTTCAAAACCAGTTTTCTAAGCAGATTAGATGGGTAGCAGAGACAGCTATGCAATCAGGCAAAAATGTGAGCTCAAGCCTTCATTTTTTTTGCAGTGGCCAGAGCAATAAGCGTCTCACACCTGGATATTTTTTCTCTGTCTCTCCAACATGTTGTAGTCTGTCCGTTGCTGTAGAGTGGAACTAAAAGTTCATCCTAGGCACTAATAATGTTACAATTTAATATTGAGCAGGGAGGTGACTGGTTCCATGTGGTGAATAACTGTATCCAGGAAGCAGTTTCCTACTGCTTCAAACGTGAATTCCTTCTGCTATCAGGGAGCCAATGTCCCTCCCTGTATGTTCTGAAGTTCTTGATGGGATTCTACTGTGAAAGGTTATGTGGGCCTAGCAGCATAGGTCATGGATATGGAAAAAACCCACACCCTGACCAATGTAGCTATGCTGACATAGTTCCATCTACACTGGGGCTTATGTCAACTTAAGAGGCGTCTGCTGACCTAGCCAACGTCGTTCAGGAAAAAAAATGCTCCTGTTGGCATAGGCGTCTATATTACAGCACTACGTGAGAGTGTAGAAAACTCTCTCCAGTATCCTGAGTCAGCCGTGCTGACACACTTGGTTTCATTGGTCTTGCTACTGTTGAAACCAGGGCTCCCTGGTTCAACATCAAAAGACTTTTTGTAAGCATCAGTAGTGGTTTCAGGTCTGGCTCGTTCTGTATGCAAGCGACTATAAAATGCATTCAGGGTTCTCTTAATCTCGGTTTGGAAAAACTTACTTAACCGTTCTTGCAGAGTGAACGGGCAACTGGGATCGGTTAGAGGGCTGAGTAGCAGGTCCGGGGTCGGAAGGATTGAGTGAGCTGCTGTCTTCCTTTCTGGAGGAAGAGTGGGGAGTTGCATGTCCCTAGGAGCTGTTTGCTACTTCTCTGGAGGATAGGAAGGAACCAAATGTGGAGTGGGCCAGAACTCTGTTCCCTGAAGGGTATTGAGGAGCGTGTGAGTGGGTAGGAAAAAGAAGGGAGAGGTTTAAGATCTAGATGATTGAATTATTAAGCCAGAGAAGAGAAGTAGAGGACAGATTTCAGGTGAGAAGGCAGGAGAGAGAAAATAGAGGGGAAAGAGCAGCTAGGGTGTAGGGAAATGAAGGAGACATGAAACATACCCTAAAAACAAGGCAAGAAGACCTACCCTATGATCTGTGCTAGGAAAGAAAGTGGAATGAAGCTAGAAAAGAAAAAACTAACATTTCAAATATTAAGTAGAGAATTGATATTAAAAATGTTAGGTTTCAGAGTAGCAGCCATGTTAGTCTGTATTCGCAAAAAGAAAAGGAGTACTTGTGGCACCTTAGAGACTAACCAATTTATTTGAGCACAAGCTTTCGTGAGCTACAGCTCACTTCATCGGATGAACAGATGCAACTTCATCCAATGAAGTGAGCTGTAGCTCACGAAAGCTTGTGCTCAAATAAATTGGTTAGTCTCTAAGGTGCCACAAGTACTCCTTTTTCTTTTTCTTAAAAATGTTGTATACAATGCATTGTTGTTGTATTCCTTTACATGTCAGGCAGCATAGCTTTGGGGAGTGCATGGTGGCAAAGGCCCTGTCCCCCATTGCATATCTTACTGTAGTGAGAAACAGAAAAATCAAATCTCCCAGCTAAAGGAGGAAATAAAAAGAAAGCTGGTCATGTGTGTCACAGCCATATGGAGAATGTCCAACAGCAGTAAAATACAACTGTAAAACATATATTGAAGGCTTAAAATCATGAATAAAAACAGTGTTTTTTCCACTCTGGCTAGTAGGCTTAGTCCTTGGGCTAGTAGGTGCTGGGCTGAGACATTTACTCTGGCTTCAGGGGTAATTTTAAGTTTAAGATCCCATTAAATCCATACTCAGTCTGTATAAGTTACTCTGTGAAATCATTAGTCTCCTTATTGCCTTTATATTAGATGTGACAGATTAATATGTTTGAGGGCAGATCACTGCTAGACTAAATCTTTCTCTGGTTATGATTCCTTACAACTATAAAACAGTCACAAGGTTATGGGGTTTATAAAAAAGTTTATTACAGTTTCCAACATTGGAATTCTGTGGGCTAAGTGTTTTTTAAAAAAGTAAATCAAAATATATGCGCACCTCCCATTTCCCCTTTCCCAAGATATATAAGAATTAGGAATACACATTGGTCCTTATGCAGCATCTTGCTATTTACAGTGGGAGGGTAACCCTGCACTCCTTCTAACAGTAGGATCCTCCATTGTGTCATTATGGATGATCTGGACACATACGTGTGGGATGAGAAAGAACTTGCAACCTCAAGAACCTCCATACACACTCACTGCTTCAACCCAGTGAGTAAAGAAGCATCAACAGCTCAAGCAGTAGAAGGATGGGATCTACCTACGGGCAACTGTGTTGAGTAACCTCTATAGTAGAGGCTCTCAAAATTCTTTCCAAACCCTACAGTCTAGTCTTACGATGACCTCAATCCTTTTGAGGTCGTGGGGGGGAGGGAAGGGGTGTTTTCCCTAATTTCTAAAGCCCCTTTCCATAGCTGTGAAACTGACTCAAGTCTAAAATACCATTTTAGAGAAATTTCTGTTCTAGAGAATGAGCTTCAATCAAAAGCTTATTTTTAAAGTATCCCAGAATTCTACAGCAGAGAGAGAATTTATTCTAGGAGGATCCAGGAAACTCCACAGAGAAGTTATCCTTCTGTATAAAATTTGATGGAACTTTTGATGAAGTTAATGAGGGCTGGGAAGGGGTGCAGGCTGTAGCTAGTGGGTAAGGGTGTACGTGGGGTTGTAGGATACTTTCTGTGCCCCTCGATTCTGCGTTATGCTTCCCAGAAGTGTCTTTTATACATAGTGAGACACGGAGCTACTTGGAAATTCTGTCAATGATTGTCCAATGGAAAATACAGTTTCTGCAAAATCAAAGTCTTCTGTGGGGAAAATTGATTTTGTTGAAAATCTTCAGCTCTTCCCCCTGCCCCGGTTAAGAAAATGAAATAAATTTGGGTCGGTTCAACCAGAGTTTAAAAAAAAAAATCAAAATGTTAAAACTGATTGGAAAGAAAATGTTTCAGGTCAGTTCAACAAAACATTACACTGCATTTCCCTGACAGCGCATTGCCTTTTGGGAGGAGTTGTTCAAGCCATCTTTATCTTCTGTGGGGCAGAATCCCTGGGGATTATGCCTTCCCTTAATGAAACACAGATTTTCCTGTGACTGAGGTTTAATAGCACACTGACTTGAAATAAAACATTTCAGCTCAGTTCAGTAAACTGCCCAAACTGAAGTTATTTAGTTTCAGTGTCTAACTGGTTTGATGGAAAATGTCCAATTGAAACATTACAACTTTTTGGAAAGACATTTTTCAGAATTTCTGTTCTGCAAAAAGTTTCACAATTTCAACTTTGTGCCCTGATTCGGGATGAAGACAAATGTTGAAATGTCAGAATTCCCTGTGGGATGGAAATTCTGGGTTTTGCATAGCTCTAGGGAAGAGGCAGGTGACAGCTGTGAGCTACTGGTTGTTCTTCTCTAGAGCAGAATGTGTGAGGAAGGGAGGAGGAAGGAATGAGAAGGTGCTGTGGGGCAAGGGTGAAGCAGTGACAACAGCAGGAGGGAAAAAAAGCTTAGTTCCTTGGAGTCTAGTGGCTGCTAGGTTTTGGTGATCTTGCTGTGTCCCCATACCCCTGCCTGGTATGAGAATTCTTTTATCTTCCTGGATCATTTGCTTAAACACAGTCCAGTATGTTACACCATGGATGGTCAAGATGCAGGGTTTCATCTTCTTCCGTGAGGAGGCCTGGATAGCCCCTCTTTCGGGCCAGTTTGTGGTGCTTTTTGCTGAGAGCAGGAGTTTGTTCAGTTGGATGTCCTAACAGCACTGTCTGTTAGGATTATAGGACTTGAGAGGTTTCTGAGCAGTTTGCTGGCCTTTACTGAATGGAACTGGGTGCTTGGGCACACTTGTCAAATTTTGTTACAGTACAAACTGACTTACTCTTTTTCAAAGAGGGCCTTGTGGCCAACTGGTCTGAACACAGGACAGGAAGTGGGCAACGTCTAATTCTAATCCTAGCTTTGACCATGACTCTGACCTTGAACAAGTTTTCTAATATCTCTCTGCCTCATTGTCCTATCTGTGAAGTGGGAATAAAAACACTCCCCGTCTTCACCTGAATGTTCAGGTAAAATAGTGGCAGTGTGTATTGCACTGTAGATTGATTTATTAACAAATTTAGTGTCTTGTGTAGAAAATTGATAATTTCATCCAACAGCCTTGCCCTCTGAGAATGAGTAGCTGAGTAAAGAGGGACGTGTGAAAAGACAAACCCAGGTTACACATTAAACAGGTTCTCCGGTATTATTGCCTACGTTACTGGCAAAGACCCCCCTGTAAGTAATCATCAAATAATCAGCCTGGCTCCTTTTGTGAATGGCTTGAATCTGTGTGGTCCTCCTTTGTTAGGGCAGCTCGTGGGCTCTGAAAGCTTCTGCACCCCCTGTTCTGTACTGCAGGGCCTGGTGGCACCAGCTGCTTCTGCCTGAAACACGCATTTGCATGAGACAGTGGCTCTCCCCTCCCCCCCTCCCCTTATATTTCAAAATGTATTTCCCATCTTTTCAACCCCTTCATTTTTAAGCTCCTCTCAGAACTTTTGGTGCACTTTATTTTTATTTTGCCACATGCCTATTTTTACCAAGTAAAGCTCGGAGGAGGGAGAAGTCGTCTTTCCTTCAGAAATAAAACAGCCGCCAGTGTTTGGAAATATCTTAACAATAGACCATATGGGAGTCCCAAACTGTTAAGCTTTATTATTCAGAAGGCAGAAAATGTGGTTTGATATTCAATTGATGTACAGCATAAATGAGAGCCACAAACTAGGCTCCCTTGAGCTGGGATTCAAGTATTCTTTTGAATATAACTACTAATACTTTGGCCTAGTTCCACAGAATGCGTCCCAGCTTGCTGATCACAAGCCAAGAAACTGGAGGCTATTCCCTCTACCCACCTCCCCCTCCTTCTCAGAAGCAGTTTCCTCTCCTGCCAGCATGGGCTCTTGCCCTGAATATAAATCTCCTGATATTAGTTCTTCAAAGAAGACAGAGAGGGCACAAGCACAGGCTGTTTGTTCGTTTCCTCCCCTTCAACATAAAGTTTACCATGTGCAAGATTCTGGTCAGGAAGTACAATGGCTGTTCCAGGTGGGATCCTCTTCGTGCCTGTTTCTGTAGCCACTGAGGAAATCGTGTACACTGAAACAGGTGAACATGCTTCTTCCCCAGGTTACTCTGAAGTGGTGCCAGAGAGCACATGGGAGAGGGATTTGTGGGATACAGAGATTAGAACTGGTTTCAGTTTACTTCTGTGACCCTATTTGATTTACACGTACTATAATTTTCCTCTCTCCATTAGGTTGACTATTCTTCTTAGCTATGCTGGTCTCTGGGGAAATGAACCCACAAAAGTTGCTTCAGGCTCCAATTTTTTATAGCCTTGAGCAGCCCCCAAACCTGGCAAATTCAACTGAGAAAAATCAAGTTTGTGTTTTCACAGATGGTCTGTAAATGTTCTTTCAAAAGCAATCACACAACACTACATTAAAAGAACATTAGTAAGGTTGCAAAGTCAAGTTATGAAATGCCACTATTAAGGTTGCCTGTGTAACCTTAATTCAGCCTTTTGTGCATATGCATTGATACAGGATTTAATTACATGATCATAGTATTTTTTTCCCCACAGGATGCTTGTCTCATACGTTGCAGATGGACCTATTCTGGGGATGATTCAGTAGGACCCATGTTTTGCTTATTGCAGCAGTTGGAAAGAGTGTCACAAGTGAGGCGGGGGATTGCTGGCATAGAAGGGACAGTGTCACAGATAAGACAGCTGACTTCTGGAGAACGTGACTATTGATGTCTCTGCCAGAGTTCCTGTGTGATGCTAGTTAAGTCACTTAAACCAAACATTGCACAGGTGCTCACTAATTGTCTGTGCCTCATTTTCTGGGTGCCCTGCTTGAGACCCTGGTTCTGATTTGCAGAAGTGCCGGGCACCCACAGCTGCAACAGAAGCAGCTGAGCTCTGCTTTGAACAAATGAAGTGTGATTATAAGTGCTCCGAGGGCCTAGGCATCTCAAATTGTACACCCAAACTCAGTGTTAATTTTGACCTTAATCTGACTCAGTTTCCAGCTGCAAAATGGGGATGATGTTCCCTCAGCTCACAGGGTGTTGTGAAAATAAATTCATGAATGTTTCTGAAGTACTCGGCCTCTAGTGACGAGCACCATAGAAAAACCACTGTGGAAATTGATAACTCTGCCTCAGAGCAGGGTTTGGATAGAATACAGTGAATAAGGCTCCTGGCCACACATTGTGCAACGAGAAAGCAATATTGTGAATAGCCGCTCATTAAGTGAGCGCCATCCATCCTGGGCACTGAATGAGGCAGGAGGCCTGTGGAAAATATGTACTTATGCATACGTTCAAGGGGACCAAATTAAAGCTGCACAGGCCACTTTGATTCTGAGGGCTTGACTTTGTGACATTAATGTCCTTTTAACATGGTTGTGGGTGTTTTGATAGCCTACTTTAAAAAAAAAAAAGAGAGAGAGAGAGAACTGAAGAAGCTGATTCCATCATATTGACACCTAAGTAGGTCATCAGCAGAGTTGGACCCTTCAGATGCACCAAACTGGCCTCTGCCACTTGAGCAAACAGAGTAACTAGTAACTGTAGTAGGCTGTTACCTTGTGCGGACTGGCACTAGAGGAGGATTGGACACTTTGCCAGTGGGTTTCACAGATATTGGACAGAGTCTGAGGGTTTGTCTATACTTGACAATTTACCAGAATAGCCATTCTGGAAAAGGTATTAATAATCGTAGTAATTAAGCTGCTAAAATCTGAAGTCTGAGCATGAGAGAACTTGGGTTTGGTTTTGGTTTTTTTTGTTTTTTTTTCCCCCCCGAAAAAAAAGTTTCCATAACTTGGCTAGGTTTGGTCAGATTTTCACCAAGGCCACCCTCACGCTAAAAGTCAAGTTCTACCTTCAACACATAGCGGGCTTGGAGTTTTTCAAAGAGAAGTTTGCTAGAATTTAATATGGGCCAAACATTATATATTTTTCCCCCCACCCTCCCTTGGCAATGGCTGAACTATTTTCCTTTCAAATTTTCTTTAAAAAGAAAAAAAAAAAATCAGCCTGAGGCAGACAGCATGGAAAACTTCAGTCCAATCAGTTACAAACTGGTAAAATTATGAGCAACTGAAAACACCATCTTACGATGAAATGGATCAAGCAACCTTAATGGGCAGTGTGATCATCCCCACTTGTAAGATTACATTATATAAAACAAAATGGTGGTTTAAGATATTTAGGTGTATCTGTATTCTGGGTGTTCCTAAATTCTTGCGCTGCAGGACTCTTGGCATGTCAATAAATATTACTACTCTCTGGCTTCATGATAAAATCCTTAGATAATTCAAGTTTGGGGAGATTTTTTTCCCCCCTCTTTTTTTGAATCTGAGTTCCACAAAGGAATTTAATTTGGGCTGCTGTAATTTTAACTGCATAGGTTGGAGGATTCCAAACTTGGCCTGACTTGTATTTTCCTTAAAAGCGTGCAGAGCCCGTATAAAAAAATTCTTTATGAATGTGTTAATGCAATTGCACGTGACAGGCCTTCACATAGTAGTGGACATAGGTTGCGCACACTGTAGTGAAGGCTGAATTTCAGTGTTTGTGTTTTTCCTCCATTTACCCTTTCAGTTGCACATAAAGAAGTTTTCTATTTATTTATTTTTTTATTTACATCTGCATCTGTTTAGTGGAGGGAGGGGAGAGAATTTGTCAGGTGTTTATTTAATTTAGTCAATAATGCCTAGCATCCCTAATGTGCTAGGCATTTTCCATCCTTTTTGGATCAGAAATCTTTTACGCTAATAATGGAAGAACATAAAAAGCTCAAAGATCCCTTTGACTTGTGACCTCACTTAAATCTGAGGAATAAGCCAAATTTGAAGAAAATCTGTCCAGAGGTTTTAAAGTGCAAAAATGTCGCATGTGTATAAGGCCTTCTCTATGCTACAAGTACAATCATGGCTTTTTAACGAGTTCTTGTCTCAACTGTGTTGTAACAAGCATCGGTTAATTTTATGTCCACGTAGCAGCTCTTTTCACAGCACAACTCTCTGTTCATTTCCTCGTTGTAGACCAGGGGTAGGCAAACTTTTTGGCTTGAGGGCCACATCTGGCTATGGAAACTGTATGGCGGGCCATGGATGCTCATGAAATTGGAGGTTGGGGACCAGGAGGGGGCTCCAGACTGGGACAGGAGGTTGCAGTGGGGGGATGAGGGCTCCAGCTTGGGGTGCAGGCTCTGGGGTGCAGGAGGCTGGGACCGAGGGGTTTGGAGGATGGAAGGGGGATCAGGGCTGCTCCCAGAAGCAGGAGCAGCACGTTCCCCCTCTGGCTCCTACGCAGAGGCATGGCCAGGCGGCTCTGTGCACTGCCCGGTCTGCAGGCATCCCTCCTGCAGCTCCCATTGGCTGTGGTTGCCGGCCAATGGGAGCTGCAGGAGTGATGCTATCTGCCCCTGTGTGTAGGAGCCAGAGGGGAGACATGCTGCTGCTTCCGGAAGCCGCATGGACCCACGGCACGCACGGAACGGGCAAGCTGTGGACCCCACTCTCTGGCAGGAGCTCGAGGGCCGGATTAAAATGTCTGAAGCACTGGATGCGGCCCCTGGGCCGTAGTTTGCCCACCCCTGGTATAGACATCTATCACAATGGCTAACTCTCTATAATTGCATTCTGGAACACAATCCCATACTGTCTCAGGGGTGTTCTTGGAAGACCTACAGCTAGAGCAGCATTAGCAGTGAATGGGGCATTACACACTATGATACCCTATTACTATTAGTTGAGAGGGAGTAGAAATAGAAAAACTGGTTACACGTGCACAATAGAGTATGTAGGGGGAGCTGTTCTATTCACCATGCAAAAAACTACATTGAACTGGTTATAGAAAGACCGTTTTCTCTTCTGGCAGGGGTGGAATACTGTAAGCTACCAGTTGCCAAACAAGAATTAACCTTGTGATGTGTGAACACAAAGTATGTTTGGAGCTGTTTATGCAGGTAACTGATAAACTTGGTTTAAAAGTTGTAGTGTGGACAGGACCTGTGTATTTTATACCATTAATTTGTTTACATGTAATACCCCTAACATATGAACAGTCCCTACAATTACAAAAAATCTGTGTATGCTGGGTCAGGACAGTCCTGTCTAAGACTGACTCTAAGAACCAGGAGGCTTATAACTTTTATTTTGGCCTGGAATTTGATATGAGCTTCTAAGACTGGAAGTGAATGTGTGTGTTTCGGGGGGTGGAGGGGAGAGGTGCTCTTGTAGAATTTATTTTGTGAGAGAGAGCTCATGATGGTGTTCTTAGTATATTTGGTATACTACTCCTGACCTGGGTACTGTTAGTTCTGTTTTCCTTTTGGACTCTTCTTTCCCCCCTCCCCTTTTTTGGGGGGGAGGTAATGCCGGGGGGGGGGGGGGACGGGGATGGGAGTGGAACAGAGCTTCTCCATTCCATTCTAACTACAGCACTTAACAAGTTAGTCCAGCTGGCCTTCCTCCAGTCTCAAACCTAAATCATTCTCTCAGTGATCACCATGATTATCATCCCCTTGCAGGATTCTCTGCTTCACTGGAACACACACATTGTAAGCAACAGAGGGCAGGGAGCTTTTGTCTGGTCTCTATAAAGTGTTATATTTGCATTTAGATATCTCTGTGATAGGCACCTTAAATGTTACATTTTGCATGGCTCACCCTATAGATCTGTGCATAATGTACTGCCTATGTATGTGTGTAATATAATTCTCTAGTGTCTGGCCCTCAGAAGAAGAGGGGCTTTATTATTAATTATTATAAGCTATGGGGGAGCAGCTTTAGCCCAGGTGATAGAGGTCATTGTGTGTGTGTGTGTGTGTGTGTTTTGGGGGAGCTGAAAGATCAGTGCTCTAGTCCAAACTATGCAGATACGTAATTTACTTAACTGCCTGTCTACTATGTTGGATTTGTTACAAAAGGACAGCGAGTTGGGTTGTAGACCATGCTCTTCTACTGGGCATGCTTTGGGACCTCGGCCAAGTTACTTAACCTCTCCACGGTTTCTCTGTTCAGTATACTACTTTAATTTATCAAGCAACTCTCCTTTTAATAATGGGGGGGGTGGGGGGAGGAAAGTTGGTGGAGCAAGGAAATACAAGCTTGCTGGAAAATCCCAAGAGTGTGGTTTTTAGATGGTGTACCCAAACACAGCAAAACCACTTCAAAGTATCCTCAGGGTTTCCACTATAATCTTGTTCAACCTTTTTAGTTAAAGGTCCACCTTTAAGAGGCAACCAACTCTCTCTCTCTCCGGTCCCTTGGATAGTTGTGTTAGAAATATTCATGTACATGGAAAATTATTATTTCAGGTCATTTCAGACTTGTCAGTCTTTATAACTCATCTCTATAAAGGACTAATTTGATTCCTTGTATTTATTCAACATCAGTTTGTTGGTGATTGCTTTAGTTTGTTCAAAATATTCATCCCAAATTGCAAAGTTCTCTTCCCTCCCCCACCCCCCAGTCCATGTGACTTATGGGTAAAGTTTTCAGAAGTGCCTGTGTCTCTTAGCAGCAATAACTTCTCTTCAAGTACTATGCTGCTCAGGGCCAAAGATTATGAAGATGTGGAGGATCTACTGGAGTGGTATTTTCTGGTGTCTTGTGTTTTAACAGTGTTATTGGCTACACTTCTTAGACACTTGTCTTCATTGGGGATAGGACACTAGCAGAACTAGGGCCTGGTCTACGCTGCAAAGTTAGCAGGGTTGCCAACCCTCCAGGCTTGGCCTGTAGTCTCCTGGAATTGGCATCAATCTCCCACAGACTATTGAAAGCAATCCAGGAGATTTTAATAGGATATTTTAAGAAAACGACATTACGTAATGTTGGGGGAGGGGGGAATCTCCTGGAATATCTTCAGTTAAGAGTAGACAGCCCTAAAGGTTAGGTTGACATAAGTCACCTTGCTGTAGAAACGTAGACACCTATGAAAAGATAGCACAGGGGTTGCAGCAAAGGGGCATAATAGGGACCAGCTGCAGCACCCCATGAAAATAAAGGAATTTGGCCAGGCATATCACGAGGCCAGGGAGGCCAACAATCAATCTGGTGCTGAGCCACACACTTGCCGCTTTTACAACGAGCAGCATGCCGTTGTTGGCGGAGACCCCAGAGACCACCATGGATACCTCTGAGAAGCCAGAGGTTTCTTCTGTGAACAGCGACGAGGAAGAGACGAGACTCCAACGATGTCATGAGCCAAGACCTGTTTGAGACTTCGCCCCATCTAGCGAGTCCCAGCAGGCGAGCATGGACGAGCCCAGTGGAGGGGAAGGGACCTCTGGCAAGCATGCATTTTTCTTTACAATGTTGAAGTTCCAAGATGGCAGCTGGCCCATCCCCTGGTTAAGACAAAGGTATCTGCTTTTCATTGTTCTGCTCTTGCCAAACGAGTTAGAGCTGGCACCTGCTCTTCGTTCCCCTGTTGGATTAGAGGTGGGAGCTGGTGGGGAGCCAGATGGAGCTTGTTTATCTACATAGGGAAGTCTCTTATAGCCGGGAGATACTCTGCAACCCTCTCCTGAAGATTTCCAGGGATGGCTGATTTCTTCCTCCGCGGTAGTACATGTTCCCACACCATTGCAGTGAACAGGCAAGAGGCATGTGGACCCGGGCAGCCATTGGCAGCTGAGTGTTCTATGCCTTCGTTACCCTCAGGGGCAAGAGGTCAGCTAAAACTCTCGCTGCCTTGGAAAATAGTGCCACTATTCAGTGCCGTTGCCCTGCACATGTAACCATGGAATAGAGACCAACATTTATTGTTTCATGCAACTGAAATTCCTTCCTCGCCCTTGGTGGGCTGCTCTCCTTGTGGCTGGGCTCCAAAGCTGAAGTATCTATAAGCATTTCATATTAAGTGTTTATGGGAACAAGAGAAGGGAGTTTTGAAAGTCTTTCCCTTTCCATTGGGACTGTAAATCCAATGACATCTGTTTTTTTTATCAGCAGCTGCTGCTTTTGCAGCCTTGAAGGGCACCCTTCCCTTGCTCACAGAACTCCTGGCCCTGACTAGGAGGAGAACGAGGAATAGGGAGGACATATTCAGGGAGATCCTGCAAGCTAATGCTGCACTGGACTGCAAACAAATGGCCTGGAGGGCCAACATGGCAGATGGCATGGAGAAGGAAAGAACGGACAGGAGACAGGCCCAGAAATCCTGTCAGGAAAAGGAGAGGGAGATGATCCAGCACATAATGGATTTTCTCAGGCAGCAAACCCAACTGCTGCAGACCCTGGTTGACCTACAGATCCAAGGATTCCAGACTCTCTCCTTTTGCCATCGTTGGAGGACTCCATAGTAGCAGCTCCCTACATCCATCCCCCCCCCTCACCCCCGTGGCATCACAGGCTGCATCCTTAGCCTTTCTATTCCATGTTGGGTGACAGCAAGGGAAACCCCAGCTGCACGTACACCAACCTTGGCTCTTACAGGTCAGTGTATGTGTAGCCACAGACTACATTTGTGCACTGAAATGGGCAGAAATGTTTGCTGCCTTTCCAATGTCAAAGTTCCATTCTGTTAAGTTTAAAGTTTGTATTTCATTGCCTGCTGTTTTTTGCACATTGCTTTTCTACACTGGTTTTGCAAGTCAATAAATTTCTATTTTTGAAGAATACTATTATTTTTGAGTTCCCAAGAAATGTTGCAGAATGCACGGCGGTACTCAAAGCACACAGCATTTGTAAGTGTACAGCAAGCACCACATAATTCCTAGCTTGAGGGAAATACACATTTATAAATGTACAGCAAGCACTACACAGTTCCTAGAAGCACCGGTTCTCCAGGCACGGAGAACAGTCGAGCACAGAACATTACTGTGGCTGACCACTGAAGGGGTTTTTCAAAACCTCCCTCAACTGCATAACTCAAAGCTGAGCTCTTGTCTAGCTGTTCAAAGTCAGAGAGCTGCTGCACCTCCACCTTGGCTGTGGCTTTTCCTCTTGGATAGCGTCCGTCACTACAGGCAGTTCTAACCATTGGTATTTTTCTCACTGCCAGCATCCCAACAGTCTACCAACAGCACATTCAAGTCATTTGGCACCAGCTGAGCCAATAACTGAATCTCTCCTTGGTGCTGTCAAGGTGGCTGGTGTACGACTTTGTGAGCAAGAGGGAGTCTGGGTTCCCAGAGTGACTATGGGCATTTCAGCTGGGAAAGATTGTCCCTGTCCGCAGCTTTATGAACAGTCCTGTGTTCTTATAGATTCAAGTGTCATGCGTCTTCCCTGACCAGCCGCCTTGGATATTGGTGCCGTGTGATCCACCAACACTTGCATACTCATAGAAAGTTAGCCTTTTCTGTTTATGTACTCTGTAGCAAGGCGGGCTAGTGCCAAAAGTGCTGTACTTCTGTATGGATTTTGGAAAAAAAAGGCAAAAAGATTATGGGACGTGGATGACATTCTGGGATGGCAAAAGTTGCGTGCTGGGAACTTGACCCCTAGCTCCCAGAGATTCCTGGGACAGTGATTTTCTACCCCAGAACACATTGTGAAAAGGCCTCACGCTAGATGGCAGCACGTAGCATGCTGGGATACTTATCTCTGGTGCACCACACTTTACACTGACTAAAGCACTCCTGGTGAGTAGGCATGGTGCCAATCCAAACAGCCAACTATGCCTGTGCACAAATGATATATCAACTTTAGCAGCTCTTTGCCCATGTAACTTGCATCAACTAAAGTCTGTAGTGTAGACCTGGCCTGAGTTTTTAAATGCATTTTCCACAAACCGTTTGTCAAATATTCCAAACCTAGGTCCTGTCAGTACTGGGCTTCTGACAGAGCAAAACCTGGCCCGGAAGGTGGTCAGAACATGTCACGTTCTATGGCATCCTCAGTATCCAGCCAAACCATTGTTGGAAACCTGATTAGCTGGAACTGTGTGTTTAGACTGAGATAAAAAGTATTTCCCTGGAGTATGCTGAAGCTGGCTAACATGGCATACACACCACCTCCCCTGGGTACCTATTCAAAGTAGTGGGTGGAACATGCTGATGCTCAGCTCTTGGCCGAGAGCACTCCCAGCAGCCAGTGCTAGCTGCTTCTTGGTGCACATGCTTTCTCTCCCAATGATCAGCAAATAGCTAGCCCAGTGAATTTAGCCCCTCTTCCTGCCCATGGAATATCCATGAGCAGATGGTCACTGTCACATTTTATTTGGCAGCTGTTTTGTGAATTATTTTATTCTATGAATTGCTCCTGTTCATTGTGTGACTGACTGTTCAATCTTCACGCTGCTATTTATGATTGGTCATATAGGCTACCTTGTACTTTTTCTGTTCCCTGATTGGAAGAGGGTAATTTTATCATCTGGAGGCAGCCTCGGAGAAGGCATGTCTTAGGGATTCCGTAGTTTTGGGAAAGGTTGAAGATAAGCAGGATCCGGGAATCTTAGAAAATTGGAAATGGTTTTTCCCCTTTCTGGGCTACACAGTCCTTGCCTGAGGTGGTATTCAGAGAGAGAAGTTAGGCTATGGTAATGCTTATGGGCTAATGTAATGTTCCTTTCACACAAAGTAGCTGTGATGGGTGTGGTCAGGTCTTTGCCTGGCTCTCACAATTACCTCCATGCCAGGGCTCTAGCAAGGGTCTTGGGGGAGCTCCTGTTGTGCCAAGATTAAATTAGTCTGATTTATATAACAAAAAACTGGGAGTGCACAAGAGTTGTTGACTTTTTTGTTTTGTTTTTGCAAACACTTGTCTGAGTAAAACCCAATTGCTCAACCCTTCCGTCGGCAAAGGAGAGTTGTACCTGCCCAGTGTGCCTGATTCGGTGCCCCTCTGGTTAACACCAGGCAGACGCGAATACCTTTTAAAACCTCTGCGGAATGAGGTTCTTGGGAGTCGACAGTCTCGGACTGTCCTCCCTATCGGACAGGACTGAACAAGCGTGGAAGTAACTCCTCCTTTTTAAGCAGGTTTCTAATTCCAAAGGCCTCAAGCACACAATATTGGTCTTATTCTGGTTTTAACCGATGGATATTTTTAGTCACTTACTCATGGGTTTTCTCCCTCTCCCACCCTCCGTCAGTCTTGTCTCTTTAGATTGTAAGCTGTTCAGGACAGTGGGGCACTGATCTCAGTTGGGGCCAACGGGTATTATTACTGTAATTCAGATTAATTGCAGAAAAGACCTATCCAAACGGGACCAGAACAGCCCCCTCTGCCTCCTTATTAAGGGAATTGTTATGGACATTGGTAAACTATTGCAAAAAGTCACTTTCTTCTAACACTGAACAAAGAACTTTATTAGCTAAGGGAAGTAGTATTGTCCATAAAACTCTTCATTCTTTCTGAAGTCGCTGCCCAGAAGCTCCTCCAGCCCCTGTTTAAAGGAACAGTACACTAGTCTTTGAACCATCCACCTGCCTGCCCCCACTCACACGCAAACAAGAATTAATATAGATAGCAACAAATTTGTAGCTCCAAAGGAGTCACCAGTTTCACTATTTGGCCAGATGTGGTCTTGAATTTTAATTTTTAGGACCTTCTATTCGAAGTGTGCACCATCGGAATCTCCCCTCCCCCATCAGTCCATTTAAAAAAGGTTGTTCGTGTGTGTGTGTGTGTTAAGAGTTTTGAGATCCCCATGTGGAAGGCACTAGGAAAGCACCAACTCTTATACCACCCGGGGCATATGCTCTGGTGATTCACACCAGGCCTGCACATCATACAATACAAGCAGCAAAAATACATGACAAATAAGCCACATACCCCCCTCTTTCTCCTGCCTATTCAGTCCATAATACTAAAGTTCAGGATTTGATTGCCCTGCCCCAGGATTTCACCCCCCATTTGAAAACCAACAATATTGTTAACCTCCCAGAAAGTGTGAGTGGCCGAGTGGTGTTTGCCACACTTGTCCTGACACATGCTTGAATTAGGAAAATTTAGCTCAGTCTGATGTAGGATTTTTTTTATCATTGTAATTACACCAAACAGGTTACTGGATGGCTGATCTTTAGGCGTGGTTGGGTGGTGTGGGGTGGGTTTTTTTTTGTTTGCTTGTTTGTTTTAATCTTAATAACTAAATCCAGACCAGATTAGTTATTATGTACTTTTGTGGTTAACTCTGCCTCTTGATTGGCTGAAGTGTACAAGAGGTCTGTTCCTAAAGCCAATCAGAGTGTACTATATTAATGACTGGGTAAAATGAAGAACTCATTCTACCAACAGCCATCAGATTAAATCACTCATCTGATGTATGAGAAACTACATTGCTGGGCAAGAAACCTCATCACAGGATCAGTGTCCCTTGATTTAAAAACCAAACAGGTTAGCTTTGCATTGGCATTAGTTTAGCTGCAGGAAATCGTTAGCATGTCCACTTGCTATGAGAGTAAACATAGTAATAAGTTGATCTATAGTCTTTAAACAAGACTCTGAGCTTTACTGTTCTCCATCAGTTAATGGAATGTTTATTTTCCAATAAAAGAGTCCAGGTACACCTTCTGCAGGGGTGCTAACCAGCTGCCTAACGTCAAATCTGGGTGTGCAATGAGAAGAGAACTTACAACTCTGCTTCACTTCTGTTTTCCAGGCTTTACAGGTTCAGTCAAAGGCCACATCTACTCTAAGCATAATGGTGTGGGTTTTTTACAATGAGAAAGCTATCTTGTAAGAAAAGAGAGAAGCTATACTTTTTACTAGTATAGACAAGGCTCAGGTGGGGATAAATCTCATTCCTTTCTTCATCATGCCAGCTTCTTACTCTCCTGTTTGTTCTCTTCAACAAGCTGCAGGACTCATTAATTTTCACTCCTAGTTTTGTCCCAGTCCCTGACTCTAATGTGGCTGTCCTCCTGCACAGTTTCACTCTCTCCTGATGAGAGAACATTTTAAGGGATGGATGCTCCAGACAGTACTGTGGGCACACATGCAGACAGCCGAAAGGTAGAACAGGGAAGTTGCTTAGTGTCAGTTTCCATAGGAACAGTGTGATGAATACCTGTCTTCTGCTTCTTCATGTAAAGTGGGCTCTGCTCAGGAAAAAGGCTGTGTGGTTTTTTTTTTAATACTTTCCCTGATGGCAATATATGCTTAATCTTTATACTCAGGACATGTCCTATATTTTTCCGTAACCTCCTCTCCCTAATCCAAGCAGTTAAAGGAAATGTAGATTGACAACAGGATTAAATGGTTACCATTAATTGAAAATTATGATTTTTTTTTTTAAACTGACACAATGTCCATTTTCTAATAAGGGGTATTATGGAAGTGTGGTGGAGGTTCCAGCGTGACCAGTATCCAGCACATCAGCGTCTCCATCATTAGACCATGGAAAGCAAAGCAGAATGGAAATTGTCAGGAAACTGTCTGCGTTATCTGGGGTTTTTGGGTGTGGTTTTAGTATTACTTACACTTTCAGAATTGAACATAGGTAGAAGGCTGGAGGAGGTTGTGGGAAGTGTACAGTAGGTGCC
This sequence comes from Lepidochelys kempii, assembly GCF_965140285.1. NCBI lineage: Eukaryota > Metazoa > Chordata > Testudines > Cheloniidae > Lepidochelys > Lepidochelys kempii. Next base: position 15,139,259 of record NC_136394.1, on the reverse strand, counting down.
ATGAAGAAGTGGTTGCTAACCACCCATGGTCGTTAAGAATAGGAACCACCACAGCAAGTTTATTACAGGAAATAGCACACATACTGTAATATGACAAATGTCAAAAAAAACTCTAGTGGCACCCACTCTGCATGTGAGTGTGTTATAATATTATGCACACACATAGCATAGCCTTGGATTTTCCTTTCATCCCCAAAAATTTAAAAAAAAGAAGGGGGAATAGCAGGCATCTAACACCAATCTTCCAGACCTCCCAGGGAGCAAATCAACTATAGGAATCTGAGAGCAAAATTTAAGTGATCTGGTGTTGTCAGGATGCTAGCATTCATGTACAGCTGTTCTATCTTCCTATGCTCTGTGTATTGAAAAAGAAAACCTAAGGGGATTGTTTTTATTTAACCCTTTAACCATATATTTGGTCTTGTGATTTAGGAAAGGGAAAAACGTGATATGAAAGGCAGATGGTAAAATGGTTTGAATGCTGAGCTAGCTGCTGGGTAAAATTATTTTAAAATGTAGGTTATTTATACATTACATTTTTAAAAGCCTAATTCATGGCTATGGTTTCACAGTAAACATGACAGCCTTCTGAATAATCATTGCTGTTCAGTAGCTCATGAATTTTTATTCTTAATGGCAGTGGGATTTGTGCTGTTTCACTAATAAAACTCCTTTCAATTACATAATGCATTCAGTCCAGTTTAAAGGGAATGTTGCTAGGAGTTTATACTCCCAAGACTGACATTTCTCAAAATAGCTATAGTTTGCTGGAGAACATCGAGTGGATTAGGTGCTTAGCTATGCTGGCAGCAGTGAGAGTTCAACGCTTGGACTGAGTCCTGGCCATAGGCTATTGTACAGCTCAATTCCCACACAGCTAGCAACTGGCAGCTAAATCCTTGTGCATCAAGCTGAAATTAGCTATTTTCCCCCCTTTGCACCGAAATTAAGACCCAGTGGCTCTGTGTGGAAACAGAAAGGTGTACTATCCCAGTCCAGATGTGGGCACGTTCGGATAGAGTTATAAGTTGACCTTGTCCATGGTGGTATGAGTTCTTCCACTCCTGACACTTGCATTTAGCAAAGAAAGTGAGTGAGTATACTAGAGCTGAAGACAATATATTTTATTGCTCTCTCTTAAATAAGACTATATCTAACCAAGTAGCAATTAAGTATGAAAGATTCCCTAGATTTGTATCCTGTTTGTTGTGAGGAACAGAAAAGTAATTGGGTTTAAACTTCTCTCCAGGTGAGGCAGATGTGATCTTGTGGTTGGTTTTCAGTAGCTGGAATGTTAACATCCTGCGTTTTGGCTTTCTGGAAGTAAAACAGCAGAAGAGCTGCGTTGTGTGTTCATTTTCTTGTGGAGTGACTTGGGCCCTTACCCTTAGTGGTCAGCTCGGTTATGTCTATACTGCATCTGGAAGTAAGCTTCCAAGCCCAGGTAGACAGACTCGTGTTAGCTAGCATGCTAAAAATAGTAGTGTGTATGTGGCAACTCAGACTCTCAAGCCCACCTGACCCCTGGGTCTGAGCTCAGGTGGCTAAACCAAGTCTCTGCCAGAGCTGTGACGTCCCCGCTGATATTTTTAGCATGCTAGCTTGTGTAGAACTAGCTCAAGGCTGGCTTGCAGCTGCAGTGTAGACATACTCTGCCAAGAAATCCCTGACGTAGCAGTCACTGTAATAGCAGGTTTCAGAGTAGCAGCCGTGTTAGTCTGTATTCGCAAAAAGAAAAGGAGGACGTGTGGCACCTTAGAGACTAACCAATTTATTTGAGCATAAGTTTTCGTGAGCCACAGCTCACTTCATCGGATGCATTCAGTGGATTTCCACTGAATGCATTCGATGAAGTGAGATGTAGCTCACGAAAGCTTATGCTCAAATAAATTTGTAATAGCAGTGAAGAGTGGAAACTGTTTAAAATCTTTGGGTTAGGAAAAGCTTAACTGTTGAACTTCAGTTGTGACAGAACACCGGGTGATGGTTGTTATGCCATAGATCTTTTCCTGGTCAAAGACCAAGTTGAGTAAAGAATAAGGGTACAGCTGACAGCTGTTTGTGTAGGTATGAATTTGGATCGCTTGAATAGAGGGGAGAGAACAGTGATTAGAGCTAGGGGTATGTTTTGCCTACACAAACCTCAAATCAGAACTGCCAGAGGATGCCCCAGCTCTAGGCTTCCCCGGTGCAGACAGAGGCAGTTTAAGATTCTGTGGGATAAATGGATGCAGGTTTACTAAGGCCTAGACTGAAACCAAGGACTCCTCTCTTCACTGGTGACCTAAACTGGACTGAGGAGCTGGTTCATCTAACCTGCTCTCAGCCAGTCCTAAAAAAGCTGGGTCTCAGAAGATGATTGAACTCTGGACTCTGCCCAGCCCTATTAAAGGCACTTGGGCATCCATTTGCTTCATGCCTCCAGGCTACTCATGATTTCTGAAGCTCTCTCTACCTTCACAACAGTATGGATGGACGGATATGCTCATCTGCAGGGCCCTGCCAAATTCACGGCCATGAAAAACACGTCATGGACCGTGAAACCTGGTGGTCTCCCATGAAATCTGTGTAGTATAGGATAAAAACACACAAAAGACCAGATTTCATGGGGGAGACCAGTGTTTGTCAAATCTGGGGCCCTGACCCAAAAGGGAGTGGCAAGGGGGTTGCAAGGTTATTTGCGGGGGGGGATGGTCACAGTATGGCCACCCTTACTTCTGCGCTGCCCTCTGAGCAGAGCAGCCGAAGAATGGCAGCTGTTGGCTGGGTGCCCAGTTCTGAAGGCAGCGCCCTGCCAGTATCAGTGTAGAAGTAAGGGTGGAAATACCATAGCAGGGCATCCTTACTTCTGCTCTGCTGCTGCCAGTGGCTCTGAAGGGCTCCTGGCCAGCAGCCGCAGCTGTCCAGCTCGGAAGGCAGCGTCGCCGGCGCAGAAGTGCAGGTAGCAGTACCACGACCCCCCCCTACAATAACCTTGCAAAACCGCCCCCCACACACACACGCATGCACACAACTCCTTTTGGGGGCAGGACCCTACAATTACAACGCTGTGAAATTTCAGAGTTAAATAGCTGAAATCGTGACATTTATGATTTTTAAAAATCCTACGGCCGTGAAATTGACCAAAATGGACCATGAATTTGGTAGGGCCCTACTCATGTGAGTTCAGGCGGTTCAATCTGAATTAACCATTGGAACAGTCTACCTAGGGATATGGCTGATTCTCCATCACTTGGAGTCTTTTTAATTTGAGGTTGGATGCCTTTCTAAACTATACTCTAGCTCAGCCAGAAATTATGGGCTTGATGCAGGAATCACTTGGTGGAATTCTCTAGCTTTTGTTATGCAGGAGGTCAGACTGGATGGTCACAGTGGTCCCTTCTGGCCTTACTCTATAACCCAGTGGTCCTCAAACACCACCACCCCGTCCACACCCCCTGGGGACTGAGAGCCGGGCCGGAGTGGATCTGGGGGCAAAGCATGGCTGGGGAGTGCTCCCTCCCCACCTCCTGTGGGGTTTGACCTAGTCCCCGCCATGCCTCCCCGAACTTCCCTCTGCATCCTCCCTAGGGGTGCATGCCCGCCATTTGGGCATCGTTGCGATAGCCTATGAATACCCTGGGACAGCTTGGTACCAGCGGTCCCCAGGCTCCCCACCACATACTTTGAGCTGTCTTTTGTGGGGCAGGAGGTGATGCAGTGACCGTATACATGTGTAGGGATGTCCAGCTGGCCCCTTTGGTGGAGGAGGATAGAGAAGTAAGGACTGGCCACCAAACTAGCATTGCTCTTTGTGTTACCCAGAAGCTTTTACTATTCAATTTGCCCTTTCTTGGTATCTGCTGTAGGTGATGGCACTTCCTGACCTGCTGCCTCAAGTTTCCTCTTCGTAACCCACAGTCCCTTTGGCAAATGCTGGGTCTTGGGCCAACAGTTTCTTAAGAATTAAATTGGAACTTCTCTATCACATCAAACATAAACTGCTTCTATTCACTTGCAGGGCCCTTCAGTCAGTCCGCACCCTACCTGCCATCTCTGATTCACCATCACACTGCTGGTGCTTGCCTCTGATTGACCCACGATGCCAGCCTCCCCTGCCCATGTGGATTTTCAAACACATACCTTAGTGCTTTCTCCCATGCTGCACTTGGTGGCATCCTCTCAAGCATCCATAAAGCCACCTCATTATCCACCTTCAAGTCCCTCCTTTATCACAGTGGCTACAGAAAACTTGACAACAGGCAGTTGGTGTGCAGAGCCTACACCCTATCCTGCTGACCAGTATTGTCTCATGATTACTTGTACTCCCGCATCCGTTGTCTCGTCTTACACTTAGATTGTACACCCAGGAAGGCAAGGACAGTCTTTTTGTTCTGTGTTTATACAGCATCTAGCACAATGGGGACCTGGTCTAGGACTAGGGTCCCTAGGTGCAACAGTAAAACGAATAACCAATAACAACACCCCCCCACGCACACAATGTGGATGGCTTTTCACTTACTTTTAGATGTATATGTTGCTCACTTTCCTTTGTTCCAGATTCTTGTCACAGTTTAACTTCCTCTGAGGCCCTGTGGCTTCCCTGCCTCAGTTTCCACATATCCAACTTTTCAGTCACTCCTGCAGATGCACATGGCTTGGCCCCCACAGCCTTCTGGCCTTTGTGGGCTGAGACCCTGTCCTCTTCCAGTCTTTTTTACCATAGCAGATTTTCAGGCTGCTTCCCTCAGAGTCCTAACGTAACAGAAAACTGATGGTTGGTCACCTGCTCCTCCAGGGCTCAACTCTCCCTCCCACAGTAATCAAAGTCCCAAATGAAACACCTGAATCTTCTACTAGGCCCAGCTCGTCCACGCTAAGGGTCTGCTCTGGCTTTGCTCCCAGCTTTTCTGGGGTCCCAGAGAACCCAACCATCCTTCTGGCTTCCCTCTGGCTGAGCTTGCCCAGCTGTGTTGTTAAAAACCCTCTGACCTCTCCCCAGCTGGGCCCAATAATTGACCAGGGCCCTCTGATTCCTAGTCCGTTAGGACCAGCTGGGAGGATGGCTGGCCTGCTTCAGGGAAGGTTGAGCCCAACTCCTCTTAAAGGGCCAGTCAGCCTGTGATAATCCTGCATATACAATATTTGAATAGCAGTTCCAGCTTATGAAGTGAGTCCGAGCAGTTGTTCCCTAGTTAAGTAGTTCTGTATCCTCCTTCAAGGCGATCTTCCGTGTTTTCATTTGGCATAAAATCAGCCAAGGATTTGCAAGTAATAAATGAAAAATAACCAGCATAATTATTTGAAACCCTTTGTACATTTAACTTGGAAATACACTCGTTGTTATGTGAGTCTGGGGGAGGAGGGCATGCCTTTTGCTTCTGTATTTGTGCATGCACTGAGAGCACAAGTGTTTGTAAGATGCCAATGAATGACTGTAGAAGGTCATATGGTGAGGGGCTCTGCACGCAATTGAGAGTAGCCCCTCCTCTTCCCCCCCCCTTTGTAGGGTGTTACAGGATACCTCTGTGGGGTGAACTACAGCTGGTGTGCAGTGGTACTAAATCCCTAGAACAGTGTCCAAGGGACACAAGTGTGACATGGGAAGTATTTAATGGGACACACCTGTTCTAGAAGTGGTCATGGCTGTTGCATGCCTTAGAAATGGAAGGTTTTAGGGAGGTAAAAGAAAGGTTTGCTCATTTATCCACACTGGTTTCCCTCTTCTCTCCCCTCCTTCCTATTGAATTAGAAAAATTGATATTCTTTGTTTAGAATCCTAATGTTCAGGTTGTGATGGGCTGTTTGGTGGCTGAGATTTGCATTTGAACTTTCTTACCTTACTGTGTGTTCCCGGCAGGGTTAGCACAACAGAACAGCTACTGGACTGAGGCCTGGTCTACACCTAAAATGTAAGTGTGCTTTGGGAGACTTAGTTAAGCTGACCTAACCTCCAGTGTAGACACCACTAGGTTGACAAAAGAATTCTTCCATTGACCTAGGTACCACCTCTCAAAGGGACGGATTTACTACAGCGATGGAAAAACCCTTTCTGTCCCTATAGCAAGAGTCTACACTACAGTGCTACAGCAGTATAACTACTGTAGTGTAGACATACCGGTGACTGATGGTTTGGGTGTAACTACTTCCAAGAAAAGGCGGGGGAATTCAGAGAATGTTTTATTATTTATTTGACAATTTAAGTACTCCTCTGTTTACTTATGTTTTTATTAGAAGACCTAGAGCTTGCAGTTAGCAGCAGTAAATTGTGAAAAAGCGATAATATTTTCATAGAACTTTGTTTGAAACTGTTTCATCCTCTTGTTCCAGACCATTTTTTGACCCAAAAACTTTGGGGGTATTATGCCAAATCCTCACGAAATGGCCGCTTTCACATCAAAAACCTGTGAAATGAAAAGTTTCAAAGTTTTCCAATGTGAATTGATATTTTTGGACAAATTAAATTGGGTTTGCTTGAGAATAATATTCCTTTTCCATGGAAAGGGGACCATTTTGGGAGTAGAAAAAACACTACATTTTGTGGGACTTTTCCACACAAGTGGACCACTTCCTTATATTTTGAATGGAAACACACTTTGACTTTTTCACACGCCTTCATTTGAGGGTAAAACAGAATGGGTCACCTTTTGAAAGCCCTAATCTGCAAGCTGGCCTGTGTGACTGGATCCCTGAATTTCATATGGCTGCAGATGAGCACAGGGACTGGTCTGCATAAAGCAGTTTGCAGGATTGGCACCAAAGTTGCTTCCTAACTGTCAGTCTGTCTGTATGTATGTAGCAGTGGTTTTAAGTCACCACTTTAATTGGTCAGTAAAATTCAGCATACTGGTCCAATAGGTCATTTGCCTCTAGCCCGGTAATAGCTGTTAGGGATGGCGAAGAGAAACTAACATTTGTCCATTTTGCTGTTCTTGTGGGGCTTGACTAGCTTTTTGTGGTTATGGGCCTAGGGGCACCATTCACTTACCTGTGAAAACCCCTGAATGGGCTGGAAGGACTAATGGGAATAACCCGAGCCTACAGGAACAAAAATATCCTTTAAAAATGAGGGGTCCTTAGAACAAGGTCCTAGGAGTCACTACTCCCAGGGTCTAGACTTTGTTCTGCCACTTATCCGTGCTGTGGCTTCCCCCTGGCTGAACTGATGAACTTCTGTATAAAATGGGCATAGCACATTTCAGAGAGAGAAAAGGCCGGGGCGCTGGGACGGTTTGTATTGGGAGGGGCTCTGAGAGCCATGGAACCCACTTCAAGCCAGGGGGTGCGGCAGCACTGCAAGAGCCCTCCCCAACCCCAGTTCCAGCACCTACGTATGAGGCTTAGTGGAAGGATGTCTCTAGCGCTTTTTGAGTTTGACATAAAGGTGCTAGAGAGCAAACTGCTGTCCACTGAAAATGAGATGGTTGGCAGAAGAGCACTTTCTGAAAAGGAATGACCAAATAAACCCTGGTCGGAGCAGGTCACCGGGTTCCCTTTCTAGCCACCATGTTCTGGGCTTTCAGAAGAAGCTGAGGCACCAAAATAAGGGGTCGGATCCTCCAAGCGCTCAACCCGCTGCGTGATGGCCACTTCTGGAAATCCAGCCCTTGGTTTTATATCTGAACTAGCACACGTGGATTTTGGTCCAACTTAGGTGTTCCAACGCACCATGTAAAAACAAATGAGGAAGTATTGAAGTGAGACAGACTTATAAAGGAGGGAAGAGCTCATGCTATATAGTCTTCCGAACCCTGCCGCCTGTTAAACAGTGGGGTGTCTTCCCCCACTCTCCTCCAAAAAGTTAATTGAGTGCAACACAAGTCTGTGTGTTTTCCATCTGTCACCCCACCCCGCAAAACCCCTGCCCTGCTGAAGTGCTTCCAAATACTGGCATCTCTGGGAAAGGGTTATAAATCACTAATTTAAAGTCTACAACAGGATAATTAACTAACCAGTTTGATGTAAATGGCTTAATGGGGCTTTACTAGACCCTTTGAACTTAAAGTAGCACTAAAAAGTAAACTGTAAATACCTTCAAGAAAAGTAATGCCATGTGTGAATGTGTCACTCCTTGGAGTGAGTGAGCCTGTTTTACTTGCCTGGAATCCAGTGGCTCATGTGACAGCAAACATGTCAATGGACAAAACACCCCTTTGAGATGACTGCAAATCCTCTGGAACACCAGAGTTTGCGCTCTTTGTGGGTTACTAACCCACTTTCCCTGCTTCAGAAAATAAACTGAATTCTCAGTTGAAGTGCAACTGTAATGAAGTGTATTGGGATTGAAGAAAAAGCCCTGAGGGGGAGGGAACCATAGAGCCCACCCTCACTTTCCTGGGGCTGTATTTGCATTAAGGTCTTTTGGCAAGCCCAGGCAGGAACACTAAATCACTTGAGCTGTTCGACTTGGTTTCAGAAGACCTTGTTACTTACTGAATCAGCTGCTACAATGCACGCCCCCGTGCAGCAGATTCTAGCTGTAGCTTCAGGGCCATTTGGGAGAAAGGGAGTCGCAAACTCTATGGAAAGGAGCCTTTCCCTTCCACAAGATGAAGAATGATCTAGTGACTAAAGTATCAGACTGGGGCTTGGGAAACCTGGGTTCTGTTCTAGTCTCTGTCACTGACTTGAAATATGGCCTTGGGGGAAGTCACTGATTTCTCTGTGCCCTATTTTCCCCAGCTGTAAAATGGGAGTAATGCACTCATTCACTCTCCCTCACAGCCGTGTCCAGGAAGGTTCGTGAAAAGCTGAGATCTGGTACGGAAGGTGATGATGACAAAATTCAGTACTATACTTTCCTTGCTCAGGTGGCTTCCTGCTTTATTGTAATCAAAGAGTAACTGTTTACTGTCATGTAGGAGAAGAGACAATAAAATGGCCCCAATTTGTTGACTGAAGAAGTTGACAAAATTGGCATTTCCGGCTTGCTGTGGGTGGGTGGGCGATATCAAGGAGCAGTACTGATTTAATTCAGGTTTGGCATATGTTGACAGAGAGGTTTGGGGAAAGCTTGCCCAGAGCCTGCCTACACTAGGCTAGAGCTGTTACTCTCTCATGTGAGCACTAAAACTAGATCACAAACTTAAAAAACCAAACTATACTCACTCACTCATGCTGCTTGCAGTGTCTGCTATTAGGTAGCCACCCCCGCTACACCAGTACACCTTAGTACGCAGGCTTTGATATCTCAGCATCTGACTGGGAAATGCTGTGAATACTTTATCTTAATCCCTCACTCCCACATGCTGACTTGAATCCAAGGGGAACTTCTGTGAATATTCTAATTATTTCAGTGTCGTTATAACCATATTTTTTTTAAACATTTCTTATCGGGCACAGTGTTCACCAGGCCTTTTATGCTGGATCTTTCAGATTCAGTGTCTCAAATGAGGAGGCAGAATGGCATTTAATGGTTGTGCACAGCAGGGGAAAGGAACCCTGTGGTGGTAAAGTGCTTCTTGTTTTGTGGGGGGGGTTTTCTTTCTAATTTATTTTTTTCCCTCAAACTATTTTTAAGATAATCTGTCACTGAGTTCTCCAATAATTTGACTCATTAAAAGAGAAATACTCTTTACCCTTTCTAGGAAAATAGCAATTAATTTAAAAAAAAAAAAGCAGAGTTGAATAACAATTTTCTTTTTTTAATTAGCAATGATCCAAGAAGGATGCACTGGGGGCTAAGGTTTGAATTCAATGGTGCTGAATTCCAAATGGCTGAGATCCAGCAAGATCCACTGGGATTTTGGCCATGTTAAGTGGAGGATTTTTTTAGTAGGTTAGCATTCTCATGAGACTTTCCACCATCCTTGGCAAAAGTCTGGCATTTTCCTGTGAAATTTCAGCTGCCAGAACTGGAAAGAGGGATGGATCCTTACAGTTGTGTGGTTTTTTTGTTTTTTAATTCAAACCAGGGAAAAAAGCCTTAGGTGTTGGTTTCAATTTGGAGATTTAAATATCTCGCTCACGCAAAATTATGGAGGTTTAATTTTTAGGTTTTGTTTCTTAAATACAAGCAGTCCTAAATGTAAAATTCAGATCTGAACCTGGATTTTCTTCTCCCTGAAGTTCTAATGTGTTTTAGATAAGCCCATATCTTTTTTTAAAAAAGCTTGTTTTATATCCTAAAATGGGAATACTATTCATCAGTTTCTAAAATTTGTAGTATGTATAAATAATCATTGTGGGTGGGGATTTCAGCAGCTCCTAAGTCACTTACAGCATGTCTTCATGGCAATTAGAGATCCACACTGGGCCCGTGCCAGCTGACTCAAGCTGCAGGGCTATTTAATTGTGGTGTAGACAATTTGTTCGGGCTGGGGCTGCAGCCCGAGCTCTGGGACCCTCCCACCTTTCAGGGTCCTAGAGCCTCAGGGCTGGACGTCTACACTGCAATTAAACAGCCCCTTGGTCTGAGCCCCATGAGTCCGAGTCAGCTGGCAAGGGCCAGCTACGGGTTTTTAATTGTAGTGTAGAGATACTCTTAGGCTCCTTTATAAATCTCAGCTTGTGTGTTTAGGCCCAATGCAGGAATTTCTCTTAAAACTACCCTAGTCATGGAATTCAGAATTCCAAAGCTCTATTTATTTCCTCCACTTTCTTACTAAGACCATGTTTTTTGTTTTGTTTTTGTTTTTTAAAAAGTCAATTTTCTTCTGAGACACACCAACCTGCTGTCCAAGATCCCTTTGGCTCTGCAGTTTGAGGGGCAGAAGCTACCCATAAATCCTGCTGTTAGCATTGTAGATGTTTCTGTGGCTGTCAGTGATGTCTGTTCTTTGTATACCAGCTAAACCCAACAGAGCTAAGTAGGGTTCTCCCTGTTATAAACTCCAGGAATGGGTGTCAGAAAATCTCTCTGCTAAATAGTCAGGGCAAAATCAGTGGGAGAGAGCAATAGCATTGAAAATAAAAATGCTAACAGTAAAGCGTAGTTTAAAAAAAAAAGTCACAAATTTAGACATGTGTCTGTTTCAGGTTCTTGGGTGTATTCATTGAATGGCCTTCCTGTTAGAACAGGAGATGAGAATTCAACCCCTTTCCCAACATGTCACATCCAACTCCTGCATAGGATCCAGCCGCTGTGCCAAGACCCATTACCTGTTCAGAAATGAATATGTACAGTTGGGAATATCTCTGTGAGGGAGCCAGCATTCTCATATACAGCTGGGATGCATTAAACCAGACTGATGAAAAATTGGCTAAAAAAAGTTAGTGTTTTTTTAAAAAAGGAAATAACCCCCTTTGAAAGTGGAATGTTTCTCCAGGCTGCTCCCAGCCATCTAGGATTTCTCCCCTGTGTAAGATGATGAGGGGCCCAGTAAATACCTTGTTACAAAACTCTCATTGACTTCAGTGGGAGACCTGGATATGCAAGGACTAACTTTGTGAGAAACTCAGAGATACGAGGACTCTTGGATACGGGTGTATTGTCGTTGTTACTCTAAGGTCTGCAGGAACACTGGTATTAATAAGGAAGCTGAGGAGACAAGCCTCCAAAAACATCAGCATCATAGTAGTCGGGGATGGAGAAGACCTACTACTAGTACATTATCTTCTCCTCCTGTCGCAGGATGGACTAGTTCCTTGTTGCAGGATGGATGGATGGTGAGGTGGTTTTTGCTATTCTAGTTCTTTAAAATGGCTGAGCAGTGTATTTTATCTTAAAGACTGACACCTCTGTGGAATTCTAGAGAAATCACCTTGAATACTGTATAGCTAGGGTAGTAGATTGATCAGGCAATCAACCAACCAGGGGTTGAAGACAGCTGGACTGCATCAGAGTATGACTGTTTCCTACCTAGTGTGGTTAGGGTTCTTGATGAGTGCGGTTTCTTCACCTGCTTGAGTCTCACCAGGTGTTTTGTTTGAGGCAGCAAGGATGCAGATTGTGCTGATGCACCTGCACTGTGGCACAATGATGCTTAAATTTAAGTTAGCCCACCATGTGGTTAAATGCTGTTCAGCCAAGGTCCTGCAATGGCAGTTAAATACTGGGTACAGGTGTTTGAGAATTCACCATGCCAAGAGTAAAGTTTTAGTCCAAATATATTCTTCCAAAGAGCATATCGGCATCCCTTCTAGAGAGCTCCTTGATGCTGTTACTTTATTTTAGTGAGCTCAGATAGAAATGGCAGAGTGGTAACCATACTTTTCCCCCCTGATATATAGCATCCATGTTCCTTGAGGTGGTTACTGATAGTTTGTTCTGTTTAGCTGAGCCAGACTCTGATCTCCGTGATATGGCTGTAAACGTGCTGGGATCAACTACTCCATTTAAACCAGTGTAAATCAGTCCAACCTGCTGTTTTTACCACCTGCCCCTTCAAGTGGAAAGGGGAGAGCTCTATAGGAAGTGACTTGGCAGTTTTTTATATTTAAATAGCCTTTTAGTTCTTCTCTCCTGCAGCTTTGGAATACACCTATGTGAATTCTCATCAGGAGTGCCTGTGAAACCTGCCAGCCAAGCCTAAAACTTGAATGTGGCCCCACCTATTGCATGTTGTGAGAGCTTTCTTTGGCACAAAGACTGTGTCTGCACCTTTTGCTAGATTCAGCATTGTCACAGCTTCACCCCTCACGGTTGATTCTCCAGTAGCTCCTGTTTCTTCCAGTGTTATCCTCTATAAATAGAATCTGCCTCACCCCTCTGCTCCCCAGCACCCTTGGGGGCAATTGCCAAATGAGGTTGTGCTAATATATCTTAAAGAACTAAGGGAATCCATTCAGTCTTCATATAAAATGTTCTTTGAGGCTTCTGTCCTTCAGCAAATGAATAGGCAGTTAAAGTAGCAGTTTGCATAGGTGGTAACTGAAGATGAATGACTTTTGAAATACTTAACCCTGGGTATTCAGGCAGTTACCAACAAAACACCCATAGGTAATCCTGATAATGGGACTTTCCTAGTTGCCCCATACTCATCGCTTGATTGTTTTGTAACCCATAGAATGTACTTTAAACTGGCATTATAGAATTGTTATGACAATATACCTGCCTAGGTCAGTATCTACTCACTTGCCTGTATCGTGGTGGTGATGATGGAAAATACTAATGGCATCTCACTCACCTGTCCAGAAAACAAAAAAATCACACACCCCAAGCAAACAGAATTTTGCAAGGGGTGCTGTTGGATCTGCTTCAGATTGTGCCACATTGAATTCTCTCAGTATTTGAAACTGGTGCCAGAACACGTAGGCATGAAAACTCAGCGACACAGGAAGGTGGGGAACTAAAAGAGAGCCGTGGTGGGTAGGAGGGTGGGGAACCCTTCATCACTGTGCTGTAGACTCTAGCTCTACCAACTCAGGACGAGATTCTCATGGAGTAACAGCAAAATCTGGTCCTCCAAACTATATGAAGTAACTGGCAAGTGATATGCTCAGCTACCATGGTGCTCAGCATGGTATGAAAGCCTAGACAGACACAGATGCTTTGTAAATGAATCATTAGTGGTACACAGATGCAAACTGGCAAATTAGACTCTACTGGATGAAGGGAAGAGACATCTCCCACAGTATATTTAATCATCCTCATCACCTCTCTGTTAAAACATTAATCTCAACAGTGTCAATAAAAGCAGATGTCCAGCATAGGAAATCTTCCAAATCGCCTCTAAAATAAAAACAGGGTGCTTGTTGGAGTAAGTCAGGTGAGGGCAAGCAGTATCTCTGGCAGTCCTACCAACAGCATTGATTAAGGTATGGAACAGCAGTGTTTTTCCAATTTTACAGACAGCATCTCTGCTAAATGATGATTATTTATTATTTACTACTCCTTGTTTGGTACTCTGTGAAGTTAAATGGTGCTTTACAAAGTAAGACATGCGCCCTGTCCTGCGGAATTTGTGGCCAATTTCATCTTTCATTGGATTTACTCTTTTTTGCCTTTTACTGGTGGGAGGGAGAGGACTTTCCAGGACAAGAATTTCTAGCGGCTGACTCAGAAGTGGAGACTTCTCTGAGGTGTAGAAACCTGTACAGGGCTGAGGAACCAGTTAGTACTTAGCAAACCATTCATAGTACATAATGGCCGCTCAAGGTAACTGAGCGCCAAAGGCACCGCCTTCATTTCTTGCTGAGGAGCTGGATGACGACTTTGCTGTTTAATGCATTACGTCATCACTAGCTGCACAGACATTTGGGTCTAGGCAAAAATTGCATACCTGTGATAACAAAATCTATTTCTTTGTCTGTTGAGGACACCCAACTTCTGTGCTCTCTGGTAGTCAGGATGTAGAAGTGTAATGACAGCTTGGTCTAAGTTCTCATGGCAGCGCAAAATGTGCTCATATACCTTTTCCTCTCCTCAGCCCCTGCCATCACTGCCTTCACACTCAGTGTTCAGGGCAGCTGCTGCAGCAGTGAGTGCATGGGGTTATTGCACTGTCACGCTGTGCAGTCAGCTCTGTGTGGAATGCTCCTCTCGTGACACAACCAGCGAAGCTCACTGAGGACACACAATAAATGGGACTTGTGTGGGAGAGCCTGTCTCCAGATCTGCCCCGTTCCCTCAGCACTCCAAAGCCTGGTTTAACAAACTTTATAACTCTTAATTCTCTACCGGCGATTGCAACAATGCAAGTGGTAGTAGATAGGAATAGCGGAGCTACAGCTGTGAAGTTTGCCACCGTCGGGCAAAGGAGAGCGCCAAAGATTGAGTGGGGCACTCCCTCCCGCTCCGGGATCCTGAAAGGGTACGTCTACACTATGGGTGCTACCCCGTAGAGTAGGTGCTTCCTGCATCAACAGAACTGCTCTTTTTCTGTGGGTGTAGGTCTTCCACCTCCCTGAGCAGCAGTACTTTGTCAATGGCAGAATGCTTCCATTGATGCAGCAGCGTCCGCACCGGGAGCTAGTTTAGCTTACCACCGATAGCCGCTGTTGCTCAGGGGTGTGAATTTTCCCCAGCCCCGAGCAATGTAGCTGGATTGATCTAAATGTTAAATGTAGACCGGGGCTGAAAATCTAAAACCTCTAAAATCTCTTCCCTTGCCAACTAAACTCCACAGCCACTGCTTCCTCCATCCTCCAGGCTGTCCAGCACACTGATGTTCAGCTCCTCTTATGACAGTGGGAATGTTTGCTCCTTTCCCATCCCTGACCACCTCTTTATTTGCTGGAGGGATAGCCATACTTGGGGTTCGCTGAGGGGCACGGCTTCACGTTGGAGCAGGACTTCAGCAGAGTATTCAGAGCTGCTTATAGCAACAGTGCATGTGCAGTGCCCTGTTGGAAAGGGTGTGCAGGAGGGGTTGGGAGAACGAATGATGGGGCTGAAGAATGTAGCTCTCATGGTTTATAGGTTAGTTTGTGGCTGTAGAGTCTGGACGTTGATTTTATGTGATGCAGCATGGGTCAGGCAGGCATGTTGCTGGTGTTGATGGTGGACTTGGTTGCCATTGTACATGGCGCTTGGTTTGTCAATCATGCTAGTTTTATGCAAAGGAAGATCGTTAAAGGGGAACCTGCCTGCCTGGAGGTTTTTGACTTCAGTTTTAACCCTACAACCCAAAGAGGAAATGTGCTAATTCTTGAAGCTCTAAGATACAAGCATAGTAAATTCTGTCCCCTGAATAGGCAAAGAATCTCCTGGACTTCTTTCCACCTCTCATGAGTCACTTGCCAGCTTTGGCAGAGAGTTGTTCTATGCCCAGTCCCCTAGCCTGCCATCCTAAAATGAAACATGGCAAGCCAGGGCAGGTAGGGGAAAACGTGACCATTTGACTTGCTCCAGGCAAGAAAGACTTCGAAAGGTCTCGGACATCCAGATAAATCTTAAAGGAAGAACTCTGTATATCAAGGCCCAAAGGTAATTGACTGTAAGAAGCTAGATTAATTTTTGCATACATAAGAACGGCCATACTGCATCAGACCAAAGGTCCATCTAGTCCAGTATTCGGACAGTGGCCAATGCCAGGTGCCCCAGAGGGAATGAACAGAACAGGTAATCATCAAGTGATTCATCCCCTGTCGCCCATTTCCAGCTTCTGGCAAAGGGACCCGGGTGGTAGGTGCGTCAGGGGTGTCTTCTGCTTGTATGTGCTGGGTCTGCTTAAGGATATGGACGTCTTTCTGAAATAAGAGGCTGTGTCAGACGACTGCTTGGCTTTAGGGCTGCCTTTGTCTGGTGGGTTTTGTCGAAATGCAGGTTTTGGTGAGCTTGTTCAGCCAGTTCTGAGTTGCATGAGTGTCAGCGTCTGTTGATTGCTACCTGCTCCTCCTGTCTCCTGTGGTTTTTGTTTCATGGTTCTGCTACATCCCTGGAGTCCATCATGCTTGGCAAATATCACAAGGGTTTCACTGCTTCATGGGTGCTGGTTCATGTGGGCAGCAGTAGACAAACGTGTTCTGTACAAGATTTCTGCTTAGGGATGGGCAGCACAAGCAGAGACCAGTGGGAAGTTTGGCCTCCGTGTGAATGGGGAGGCTCCACCAGTGGGAAATGTATCTTTATTTAAACAGTTCTGTGTTGTTTCCGCAAGCTGTTTTTCCCTTACAGCAGTAACCACTGAGCAGAGCTTCTTGCTTCACAGTAGCTAGTAGCAAATTGCTGTAATCTGTATGTAAATCTGCATTTGAGCTGCTGTCTCACTCCAGATTCCAGAAATGCTTTAATGCGTTGCTCAGCACCCCCCTCCTAAACTGGGTATCGCCACGTGCTTCACAGAGTTAGTGTTGGCATATGCAGCCACCATTATATACTCAGCAGTAGCTTACCCACAGCCTGGATGTCATTGGCTTACTCCAGAAAGAGCCGAGAGGTAAAGGTTCCAGTTCGCAGGGGCTGAAACCCTTGTGCCTAAGCTAATACAGACACTCTGTTTAAACACAGCTTTTCACACTGGCAGTGGTCCATTTTAAACCGGTTCTGCACTGCTGATCCTGGTCCAGTGTAAACTGGGTCAGTAGGAGTGTATGTGCTTAAATTTCACCTTTGTTTGATGAAATCTTGTCAATAAATCTGGCCTGTTTTGACAGCTATAATCTTAATGCAAAAGGCCTGTTATTTCAGCATAAAAATGATTTAGTTACAAAAGTGACAGGTGGTATTGGTTCAGCTTTCTGTATATTTCGGGCCTGAACCCAGCACACGTCCAGGCAGAATGAAGAACCTTCTCTCTGCATTCTGTATCCTCTCCAGGGAGGAGCTTTATAGCTGCAAGGCCAGTGGTCCTCATTTACTATCAATCCCTTTTAAGGAAATTCATTACAGTGAAGGTGTCTTGCAGTTTGATTTTTTTTCTGGGACATGGAAATGATGGCCAGAATCGTAACTTACTTGAGAAGTGCTATCCAATCATTAACTCCCAGCTGGACAGGCACACAAGGCAGGCAAAAAGAACTAGAGCTATGCAAATGTATTGCTCCCTAACAGGGGAGCAGAACCTCATTGCTGAGAGTCCTGTGAAGCTAGGCAAGTTTTCTAGTCCATGAGTACCTATGAAGCTAGGCAGGGGGTTTATTGCCTCTTGGACAAGCTTTGTAGATTGTAATTTCTACTTTTGCTGAGAAAATTCTGAAATATCAACACAGTCCCTCATAAAAACTATGCCTGATAAGCCAGGTAGGCCTGAGCCCAAAAATCAAATGCTGTCTAGGAACTTTCCAGCCATCCTTCCTCTTCCTGAGTTTTACCTTGTCCTCCTTTAAAGCCTACCTCCCCCCCCCCCGGCCGAGTCTTTTTGGGGGGGTATGTCCACAGGCTTCCACGTAGACCAATAGTAGGAGGGATGCTGGGAGACATTGTGGGGAAGGGAAAGAATGTTTGCCATGTTCTGTCCTTGAACCCCTGGTTTATCAGGCCCAGACATATTGTGTAACTGTGTTCACCTGACAACAACATTCACAGCATTAAAAGTGCTTTGCAGGCTCTCCTCCAATTTGAAGCAAAATTTAGTTTTAATTACTTCCCTGATTTCACAAGTGGTATATACCTCTTTTACAAACAGCCCTATAAAGGGACCCATATTTAATGTCTCATCCAAAGGATTATCCTTCTCAGTAATCCTTCTTTATTTGATTATGCTAACTCCTGAGGGAGGAGACTCTGAGGTTGTAGGACTTGCACTAAGTTTCACAAGCCTGGAGCATCTATGTAACATTCACTTAAAATGGGGAGGTCGCATAAGCTTTTCTTTTCAGCAGGAAAGGTGGAATTATACATTTTTAATGTATAGCAACCTTCAGCTGCAGCACTGCAGTGTAGCTGCTTCCTGCAATGATGGAAGGGGTTTTTCTCTGCGAGGCGGTAGCTAGGTCAATGGAAGAATTCTTCTGTCCACCTAGCTGTGTCTGCAACAGGGAATAGGTTGAGCTATCTGGTCGCACAGGACATAACGTTTTCACAGCCCTGAGCAATGTAGTTAGATGGACCTAAGTTTTAGGTGGGGACTGTGGTGTAGTTTGCCATGAATCGGTTTAATCCTCAATCACTGAGACACAGTGAAAGTCCTAAATCGTCAGAGCTCCGTTATCATTGTGGTACACTGAGGCCTGGTCTATGCTTAAAAATTAGATCAGCAGAGCTACGTCACACAGGGCTGTGAACCATTTTTGTGCCATGAGTGCTGTATTTAGGTTGATCTAATCCCTGGTGTAAACACAGCTACCTGCTGCCTCTTGGAGAGACTGATTAACTAGGTAGGGGGAAAAGCTTCTTCCGTCAGCGCAAGAAGCCTCTACGCTACGGTGCGTCCCTGGGAGAGCTGCAGATGTGCCACTGTAGTGCGATACAGTAGGCCATGCCCTGAGGTTCAGTCTTGGAATAATGGACTCTTTCCCTTTCTGTATATAACTGGGTCCACAGGAAACCAGATTGGCTTAACGCGATGGCAGTTCTGTGACAGGCGGATTTCAAGGTAGGGCAGTGGCAGCTTTTAGAAGTGCTCCTTCAAAGCCATGCGAAAAGCATCGTGCAGAGTATGGGACTCTGAAGATTGTGGCATGAAGACTTCAACAATGGAGAAGCATTTCTAAATCACCCATCACTGTAGTGTCTAGTTGCTAGATAGCCTTCAGGGGGCAAAATGAGGTGATGAAGGTGTCTTATGGACAGCTATTCCCTGGGAAGCATTTCCGTGTTCCTATCTGAAGCTCTTCGGGTTCTTGTATTTCTGAGAAAGGAGGTTGCCAGAGAAAAGGATCCAAGAGGTTTGCAAGGGGTTCCCCATAATGTTTGCACATCCCTGCCCTGTGCAGCTCAACAGTCTGAGAGGGGGTTAACGATAGAAGCAGTTGTTGTTGTCTTTAAATTAGGTGGCCATTTGAAATGTACGTTTCAATTTTGATTGCAGTTTTTTAATTGCATTTAACAGCGTCCCTGCTGGTTCTTCATTCAGCATCTGTGCAGCCACGTTCTATTGATGGCCTGTTGTGATTTCAATGGAACATCATGGGATGTACCTGGCACGTCAGGCAGCACTGGATGGAGGTGCCCTTAGCCCAATGTACCTGGCATGGTAAGCGGCAACGAAGTGGTTAACGTGCATTCTAATGCTCCGAGTTTCAACACATAACAAGTTGCCCCTGCTTTGCTGCAGCTTCACGCAGACCTGATCGCCCTTTGTTTTCCTGGTATTGTCAACACATACTAGCCTTAAGGAATCCCTGCATTCTTCACCCTCTTGAGTTTTTCTGCCCCATGTGCAGTTTGCTATGCATCAGGTATCTGGCGCTGCTTGTTACCTTTTGGGCAGGAGGACACGGTGCTGCAGGAATCCTCAAACCTTTTTGCTCTTCACATTTTGAGGACAGAAGCCAGGGGTCCCTAGCTGCTGAGCTTGTTTTTCCCCTCGTGCTTCATGTCCAGACATCACAACACAGGCTACCAAACCCAAGGATGCTTGTGTCAAAAACCAAGCAGAACAGATTCTGCAGCAATTCTGAGGCATTTGCTTTAGTAAGCAGAGACTCCCTTTCTTTTTGAGAGCAGTTCTGCACAGTACTAATTTCACCACAGCAGCCCAAGTGTGGCTCACGTTAATTTCCCAACATCTTACCCTATGGTTTGACAAGATATCGCACTCCTCCCTTCTCTCCCCCATCCCTATTCCTACCGCTTTAACTGTGCAGCCGGTTCCTACTGTGCATGCTGCTCGGCCCCTGCTGTGCACACCTTTGCCCTTGTATTGCTTGCAGGGCTAGTCTGAAATATATTGAGACGAAGTGTGAGATTCTCTCTCCATGAACACCATGGTGCTGCGTCCAGTTTCCCACCTGGATCTCCTGGGGTTTCACCCCTTCCACCTAGAGCTTTTGCTGATCCTCTTCTTCTTCTTTTTTTTTTTTAAAGAGAGAGAGAGAGAATGAAAAGGGGGACTTTATTGACGCTACTTCAGCTCCAGTGCTTTGACTGTGTTCAGGGGATGGGAGGTTGCCATTTGGGATATCACTATCAGCACATCCCTAGGGCCAGCTTTGACTGCTTTAGAGCTGAACCCATGCACCCCGTGTGTGTTTAATTACAGGGCATTTGCAGCTCCCCAGGGAACCTGTGAGGCACCACCAGTCTGCAGGGAGGTGCGCATCCGTGAGAGCCCACGTTTCCTATGCCTCGTCCCAAAGACCACGATGAAATTAACATGTGGGCAGTATTCCCACAGCGCAGATGGCCGTGGGGTGAAGGGAGCGTTAGAGTAGGAATACATCCTGATAAAGCCCTTTTTCACCCAAGCCTCTTGAAAAGGGTTAAGTGTTGTCACCCCATTTTACAGATAGGGAAGCTGAAGCAGAGAGAAGTGAAGTGACTTGCCCACAGGAATTTGGTGGCAGTTGGACACAGTGCATTCTTCTGTCTGTTAAAGGCTAGAGGGACCCAAATAAATTGGTGGAAGAAGAAAGCAGAACAGGGAATAAACTTCCCGTTTGTTTTTTGTTCATGTTCACCGGAGTGCTGCAGAGCTGCTGGGGACAGCAGGCAGTCAAGGAGAATACCACCTTTTCCTTCGTATATTAAAATGTGCAAGGCAGGCTAAAGTTTAATGGCATCTAATTTGATGCAGAGCTTCTGATCTCCATGTTAGATTTTTATCAATCATAGTTATTTCAGTACACAGCTTCTCCATATCTAGCCTCTCTGCCGCCCACAAATTCTCTAAATGAAGCAAGGGATTCGTTAGGTCTGCTTTGGAACTATTCTTTGCTTCACTGGTGTTCCTTTCAAAATATAAACACTGTCTAACACTCCAGTCTGAAACTCAGCAGTGAAATGAAATAGCGTCTCCTGCCATAGGTTGCAAAGATAGTTACAGTCTTCGTTTCTTTGGGATTTGCTTTGGGGATGGGTGTAAGTATCTTTTTTTTTTATGGTCCTTAAACAATCCTAAAGCACTGTAGTGGCATTTAGTATTTCATCCTAAGTAGTTATTTTTTGTTACTGTTTGTATGTGTTTTGACAGTCTAATTTTAACCAATTTCCTTTCCGAAGTCTTGATGGTAAATGGAGAGAGGATTAAGTTGTTCTCACTTTGTAATAAAGCAGCAAAGCTCTTAGAGCACATGGTATGTTCTACGCTGTATTCAATGCCCATCAGACCAGAATATGCCCTAGTTTGGCTTTGAGCCACTGATTTAATAAATTGATTATCAATTCTCACAAGCATCCAGTTCCTTAGGCAATATTGCTTATGAAGACACTGCCAGCTCCTAGTTAGTGTAGGTTTATTTTAATGCTGTTCATTGTGTGTAATATCTTAGAAGCATAACATTTCTGTTCTCTCCCATTTTTCCATTAGCTAGACTCTGGCTGTGGGTGGGGGTGAATTCCCTGTAACGCTAAGACTCCCATTTTGTTTCCTTCCTTTATTGTGCATCAGGATCCTTGATGAGGTTCACACTTCTGGAAACGGTGTATACTAAGCGGTTGCTGTTACTGCAGGGTCACTGAAACTGGGCAGGAGCCTTCCTTTATAACTGGGTTATCTCTACTACTATGTGACCAATACACCCCTAGTTCTGTTTGGTCCTAGACAGTATGCAAAGGACGCTCCATTGTGTTTGATCACAAATGTTAGTAATAAGTCTCCTACTCAGCAAAGAGAGTCTGCCATGTTTTTAAGTATCTTTCTTAATGGAAAAGCATCTGAAATCCCACTGTGCCCATGCTACTCCTGGAATGGAACAACTTTTGTTTTTTATTTCCTTCCCCTAGAATAGAGCAAGGCTTCTTTCAGTGGTCCAAAAACAGTCTTAGCATTTGATGCTCCACAGTTGTTGTTTTGGGTTTTTTCAGGAAGCTCTCTTGAGCATTCAGCACTAATACAGTTGTAAAGCTTTAATATCCTGTCCCCTTTCAGAGCTATGATACAGGTGCACCAGGTATTTATAATAAAGTTGTAATGTTCACCATTTATTTATTTGGAATGCTGTGGTATTTTTTTTTAATTGGATCTATGCTGTTCCTTACTGTTTGGGAGCATCCTAGGGATTGTATAGTCTCCTAAATGCTATGGATTGCTGAACAATTCCTGCACCCATCTAGTGAACAAGAGGATGCACTCCATCTCAGGATGCATCCCTGTTAAGTGGGTGTTTGGAGCTGGTCAGTTCTGGACCAATGTCTGTAATGGATTTATGATGATTTGCTGAGCACTTCAGAAGATACAGATAAAGGCCAGGTCTACACTACAAATATCTGCTGGCATAGTTGTGCCACTTGCTTTTGCTGGTAAAGCTTATTTTGCTTGTGGGGGCTGAAATAAGCTGTGTCCACACTAGGAGCTTTTTGCTAGTACAGTATACTGATATAGCTATACTGGCAAAGTGCCTCTAGACCTGGCCTGGGACAGTGCTGCTTCATGGAGTTCACTACGCTGTTGCTGCTAAATCAACAGGAATCTCTAGTCTGGGGAACACTTAATCCGTTACGTTGCATTGGAGTGCTTGAAGTTGAAAAGTGACTACTGGTTTTAAAATCTTCAACCCCATCTCTGCTACTCCATGATTGCTTTAGAAAGCTCACTGGTTTTCATGAGTGCCACAAAATAGCAATGTGTGGTAGTAATTACTTAATACTTGTGATGCTGATGCACAAAGATACAAATTGAAGCTCTGTAATAAGCAGTCATCATTAAAGAACACGCACCATGCTAAAAAAACTAAAGAAGACTTACTTAGGAAGGAAGGTCACAGACGTATTTTCATACCTCATAAATAAGAGTTAAAATTCAACACTTCTTTCTTCCCACCCCTCCAAGTACTGACTTGCCCATTTAGGATAGTTACTTCCATAGTTGGCATTTGTGCTGTAACGTGGAAATGAATATGCCAGCTACTTCAGCTAGTTCCCTGATTTATTTGATATGATTTAATCAAAGGTCTTTCCCCTGAGCAACTAAAGGAGCCCTTTAATCTCTGCAAAGCCTTATATCAGACTGGCATTTGCAATTCAGGCATATTGCATGTTCTGTATATACAAATTTGCCTGGACAATCACTATTTCCAAGTGACATAAACTGTGAAATAAGTTGGGTTTTAGTTCAGTAACCTACTAAATTTCTCATTTGTCTGGCTAGGCAAGACTTCTTATTGTCTCTCATTTTCCTTCCCACATATTTCCTTTATGGAACAGCTTAAAATCACTCTCTTTTTGTGGGAAGGGGTGTTATATGCACATAAAACAACAACCATACTGTTAGTGAGACCAATGCAACTAGCTGACCATTTGCTCTGCTTGAGCAATGGGTATTTATTTATGTGTAGGTGTTGTATTTAGTTATGCTGTAAGTAACGTTTTTCTCCCCTTCCCTGTCCATATGGCTCGATGACGCAGAAGTTAGTCATATTTTACATGACTAGATGATAAATGTGGGTGTCTGGTGCTTTTGTGTGCTGCTGTCTCTTCCCCTTAATCAGGAGTTCCGGAAACAAGCCATGAAAACCAGACAAATTGGATGTGTGCTGCAACTCTCCAGTTTGGCTAATTACAGCATGCATAGTTTTTTAAAGTGCTTGTCAGTATCAAATAGTGGAGACCCTAGTCTCCTAGGGCTTTCATGCAGCTAGTGTGTGCTTCCCTACCAGACAGAAATGCCATATGGGGAGGGGAGAAGAAATGAATAATTACTATTTTGCTCAGGCTTGTATTTTATTCTTTGTCCTCCACCCTTTCTAGCATCCACCCATCTCTGGGAACAGTGTTAAACTTCTGCACAGTAGAGGCCAGATTCACCAGTACGCTCTGGCTGCCTTGTGTTACTGAGACAATACAGAACAGCCAGGGTGTACAGGTGAATGTAGCTCTCGGTATTTAAATTCAAATACCAAGTATGTGTGCGCGAGCACTGGATTGGATGAATGTGGATAATGAACATGATTTGAAAATTTTACCAAACACCTACTTGCTGTCAGATCCACCTACTAGCCAGATGTAAAAAGTGAGTCTTCTTGTAGAAGAGTAAACTGACTGCCTTGCAAACTGTTAGCAGCCGTGGAAGCACTGGTGGAGCAGCCTGTTAGCCGACTTGGGAAGAAAGCTTTGCATTGGCTTATATTTGGAAGGTTTTCTATACAGCCATAAGAGCTAGAAACTCTGCTGTCCAGTGAAAGCCTGCATGGCACAGAAATTGATGGCACAGGCCACCCTTGACAGGGAACTCTTAACCATTTACCACTGGCTAATGGTAGCATGGATTTTTTTTTTTCCCTTCAAGCCTCGAGATTGACAACATAATTCAATATTTCTTTAGCCTGAGTACATGAGACTTGACCCAGAGGGATACGGTGGGTCTGAATGGGGTAATGGGAAGCACAAGTAATAAAAACATTAACTGGTAACTAACTTACTGAGCTTAAAAAGAGGAAGTTAACCCCTTCACTGCTACCAGAATACTATATTCCAGGCCTGTTTCCTTGGAGAAAGCCATTTGAATGATAGACAGCAGGATGGGGAGTGGGAGAGAAGCTTGTAATGCTGAAAGAGACCTAGTGGAAGCAAATTTTCACTACAATTCTGGATTTCATATGAGCATGGAGGGAACTAGAAAGATGTAGACAAATGGGAGGGAGAATATTTTGGAGTATTCTAAAGGAGTTGTCAGCACATTGGAACCTTCAGCCTTTGCCCACCCCGTTTCCCTTCTTTTCCTTTTAGAAATCCAAGGGCTGGTCTACCCTCCATTCCTGGACTGCTTTAACTAGACTGATTTGAAACTGGTCTTGTTAAGTTGGCACATCTAGTGTGGTGACAGTTATATCAGTGCAAAGGTACTTAAAGTTATAGCAATAGGATCTACTGGTATAAGGTGCCTTTATACCAATATAACTGTTTGTGTGTCAATTGTAGTGGTTGTACTGATTTAACAATATCAGTATAAAATCACAGCATTAACTGAAATAGTTAAATTGGTACAAAAACTGTGTGGAACAGGCCCAAGTCACAGAGATGGTTAAAAGCATGAACACGCTCTGGCAGATGCTGTATATCCAAGAGAATCCAGCCAGAACTTTTATGGCCTCCAAACGCTCTGCTTAATTCTCTGTTCTCACTTCTCATGTTGCTTACTGCTGATTTTTGGAGACCAGTCCTTATATTCAATTACTTCAGTATGAACTCTCCCTGGGTAAGAGCTTCATAATGAAGATGATAGTGGTTTTATTCCAGCTCTGGGTCAAAAGTTAATTGGAATTAATTCTTGAGGTTCACTAGAGGGAGAAGAATAGAGGATAATCTACAAACTAATTAACCAAGGTCTAGAGAACGTGTTGACGTGTGTTGTATGTTTGGTGTTTAATAGAGACCAATGAATTTAAGCAACCATTTATAATGAGAAAAATCACAAACTTTTTTTTTTTTTAAGAGGAAACTTACATTTCTATCTGGAGGAAGTTCATTAACCCCAGACCGGTTACCCAAAACTCGTTTGGCTGAGAGGGAACAGGTACTTTTTAAAATAGATGTCAGGGAAATGCCTCCACAGAATTTGAATGCTGAGATCAGTGAAGTACAGGGCTGGATTCTGTGTGTATGAAATCCAGCTAATGAAGTATAAAAGGAACTGGAAATCCAAATACAATGCGCATAATAGAGGGTTAGTGTCAAGTATTCCATGTAATACCCAGGAAATCCTCAAATGTAATTGATCTTGATTTTCCCCCTTGCCATGCATTTCAAAAGATAAAATAGTGCTTGGAAATCCAGTGGATTTTTATGATGTTTAAAAGTCAGTCGTGCTGCCAACATTAAAAGTCCAGATATATTAGCGCACTCTGTGTGTGTGTGTGTGTGTGTGTGTGTAATAAAAAATATGCAATATATGGATAGAAAAGGTGTTTGTGGTCTTTAATCTCACCATCATTCAGGGGACAGAATGAGAGAGGAAACATGAGATAGGTGATTTATCTGTTTAAACAAAACCCTTGTGTACTATTATTTCATTTTTCTTTTTTAATCCAAGAAAATAATGTAAAGTTATTGACAAGCTTTTTTTTTTTTTTAGGAGTGGTAACATGAACATTTAGCACTTTAAAGAACTTTAACAATGCTAATTAATTTGGAGCCCTGGTTTTGTCGTCCTTGTCTTCCTGGGGACCAGGATGTGGATTTGAACAGGGGGAAATTTTTAAACTCACATTTTATACTCTTACAAGTTCCCCCTTCTCTTCCCCCTCCCCTCCCCCCCCCCCCCCCGATTTCCCACCTCGATGTAATTAACTTGCATTGCATATGGAATAAATTGCTGCCTGTATTATTTTTAACCCCAAAGACAGAAACCATATATTTAAAGCAATGAAAGCTGCTGCTTATGATAAATATTTTACATGTTTCAAATATATGAATAATGGTGGAACAGCTTGCTTTTTTTCCCCATCCCCCTTAAAGGGGTTCACGCCGAAGGAAAAAAACAAACTGAAAACTAACCATTGCTTCCCTGCTGATCTTTGGATAGGTAGTTTCAGCCTATCATGAGTGTTTAAGATATAGATATAGATATATATTTTAAAAACCCTGAGGCTTTAGCATGAGAAATGTTTCTCCCTGTATTCTTAGCAGGAGCACAGCTTGCAGTGCTGGAATGCACCCAGAACTCCTTAGTCAGTGTCAAACCTAATATTAAACAGCAGTCTGTTAAACCAGTCTATTAAACACAGGTTTGTCCAAGTGGAAATGGTGGGCTCACAGATCTTATTCTCTTGTCTTGTAGGTGGTAAAGTGAAGGTGAAAGGAAGAGAAGGTGGAGATGGAACTGCCAAATCATGCCAAACAACTGCTACTGCAGCTGAACCAGCAACGAGCCAAAGGTTTCCTCTGTGATGTGATTATTGTGGTAGAAAATGCCCTGTTTCGTGCCCACAAGAACATCCTGGCAGCCAGCAGCATGTATTTCAAATCCCTCGTCCTGCATGACAACCTGATTAACTTAGACACGGACATGGTGAACCCCACCGTGTTCCGACAGATCTTGGACTTTATTTATACTGGGAAGCTCTTAACGACTGACCAGCCCGGTGAACAGAACTTTAATGCTCTCCTCACCGCAGCAAGCTACCTCCAACTGCACGACCTGGCAGCTCTCTGCAGGAAGAAGCTGAAGCGGAATGGGAGGTCTTTCACTGGCAGGGCCGGCGGCCCCAGTGTCGGGAGACCCCCCAGGAGTCAGAGGCTTTCTACCACTTCAGTCATCCAAACTCGTTATTCAGGGTCAACTGAGGGCATGAAGGGCTCACACTCAAAGGAGCTGCCAAAGGGAAAGGTCTCTGACGATGAGATCTTCATCAGCAGCTCTAACCAAGAGAACTCTCACTCCTTAAGCAGGGGAGCCAGCAAGAACGGCGGCAGTGCAAATGGAAGCAGTGGCGACCAGGAGCTCGGCCTCGACCTGTCCAAAAAAAGCCCGTCGCTCCCCGCGGCAGCCTCCCAGGACGACACACAGCACAGTGAAAGCCAGCACGGCTCTCCCCAATCTGCCTCAGCCCCCGCAGCCAACAGTGCCTCATCATTCGACGAGTCTGCAGCCGGAGCCCCCCAGAGTGCAGCAGACAGCAGCGAGCCCATGGAGATGGACATGAA
Source organism: Lepidochelys kempii (assembly GCF_965140285.1). Taxonomy (NCBI): domain Eukaryota; kingdom Metazoa; phylum Chordata; order Testudines; family Cheloniidae; genus Lepidochelys; species Lepidochelys kempii. Next base: position 15,111,277 of record NC_136394.1, on the reverse strand, counting down.
CGAGGAGAGCCACTCCCTGGCGGAGAGCGGCCAGCGCAAGAGCCTCCGGCACTCGGCACGCAAGAAGGAGTGGATCAAGAAAGACAATGCTTTTGACCGGAAAGAGGGGGGCAAAGGTGGTGAGGAAGGCGAGGGGCTACCCAATGGCATCCTGGTGGGTCCCTTGTCCAAGTCGGCCGAGCGGAACCTGAGCAACGCCTATGGCCCGGAGCAGGCATTCCAGTGTAAAGAGGAGATAGAAAACGGCAAGGAGATGAGCGATGACAGTGGACAGAGCGAGTGTGAGAGTGGGGGGCACACCAGCGCCAACTACGTCTACCGGCAGGAGGGGTTTGAGCCTGTGGCCTACGGTGACAACCTGTATGTCTGCATCCCCTGTGGCAAGGGCTTCCCCAGCTCCGAGCAGCTCAACGCCCACGTAGAGACGCACACTGAGGAAGACCTCTACATCAAGGAGGAAGGCACATATGGCGACAAGGAGGAAGCTGAGGATTTGTCCAACCCTAACCAGCCCTATGCTGCAGAATCCCGGCCCTTTAAGTGTTCAGTATGCGAGAAGAGCTACAAGGATCCAGCCACTCTGCGGCAGCATGAGAAGACTCACTGGCTGACACGGCCCTTCCCTTGCAACATCTGCGGCAAGATGTTCACACAGCGGGGCACCATGACACGGCACATGCGCAGCCATTTAGGGCTCAAGCCCTTTGCTTGCGAGGAATGCGGGATGCGCTTTACCCGGCAGTACCGACTGACAGAGCATATGCGTGTCCACTCAGGAGAAAAACCCTACGAATGTCAACTGTGTGGTGGGAAATTCACCCAGCAGCGCAATCTGATCAGCCACCTGCGAATGCATACCTCTCCCACATAAGCCAAAGACTCCAGAATGAGCTTCAAGCCCATCCGCAGTGATTTACCTTTCTGTAGACTTGCTGCTTAAGAGGGCAACTCCCCTCCTCTGTTCAGTCATGGGCGGCCTAAACAAACGTAGCTTTAAGATTTTTTTTTTTTAATAAAAGACAAAGAAACGTAGGTCCACAGCCAAGCTGATGCCCTTCTCAAATCATTCCCCACCCCCCCCTTTCTAAATCTCAGTGGCGTGGCAAGAAATGCCGTTTATTTTTGTGGGTGTTGACTTGGTCTCTCTTTTGATCCCTCTACCCAGGTAGCAGGAGTGAGGTCTCCTGCCTGTTGGATGGTAAGTGGGAATGGGGAGAGACATTCCATCTGATCAGCTGGGGCTGTACCAACTCTTTATTCTCCCGCCCCCCTCTTCCTTGGCACTCCTGTAGTGCTTTATAGACATTGATCAAGTGTTATTTTCTGCACTAACAAAAAGTGCAAGTGGAACGTGTTATCCACTGGCTACTCTGTGGGCTTTGCCTTTCCTTTTGCATTAATGTTACATTACTAATGTCCTTACAACCAGATTCAATAAGGGCATTTCTTGCGACTCCTTTAAAAAACAAAAAAATTAAAAAAAAAAAAAAAAGAACCCCATTTTCTAACAATGTGTTACAAAACCACAAAGCATTGCTTTTGCTGTACCCAGTGCAGAAGCTGTGGACTGACTGTGACAGGGTTGGCAGCCCATTTAAATTCTGTGGGAAGCTGTGATGGTGATGGGAGTCGTCATCCTTCCCCATGAGGTGGAGATGGCTAAAGCAGTCTACCTAGGTGTGTGCCACGTAGTGTTTCAGTTCAGGAAATGGCAACACTTTTTTTTTTCCCCCCCTTTTGGGTTTAGTCTTTAACCTTGGCATACCTAACCACATGCCTCACCCCTCCTCGCCACCTCTGCAGCCTTACCCATGACTGAACAGGGGTGTGGGTGCCCTGGAAATTTCTTTCAGTGAGCAGGGGGTAGTCTTTACTTTTCTAGTAGTTTCGTATGAATATTCTTTGCTTAGAGGTACTTGTTTTATTAAAGGAAAAACCATTGTAATGTTTATGTGAATGTTTGAACTGGAAGGTCTGAGGTTAATTCTTGGGGTGGGTGGGGTAGGGAAGGGGTTTGATGTAGGCTGGACTTGCTACAAGTTCCTTAGGTACTTTTTTTTTTAATTTTTTTTTATTTTATTTTTGTGTGTGTGTATGTTTTTAGCTTTCCTCCCTCACTAAAGAGCGAGTCTGTGTGAACAGACCCGTTACCTTTGCTACCTCTTGAATTCATGAGAACAATAAGATGGTTAGTGAAAGATTAGGCAGGTATTTTTTTTTTATTGTAAGTAAATGTATAAAGTAGAAGCTAAATTAAAATTAAGGGATTTTTTTACCACCCCGTCCTTCCATCAAAAGTCAGCTAGAAAAATATTAAAGCAAAGCTCGGCCAAAGACAAAAATGTATTAAGCCAGAGACCCCAGTGCATAGATGCTTAGAATGGTTCACTCAGCAAACTCTTGGCTTTTTGTAGTCACTTTTAGATAAAAGGAAGGAAACTTCTTAGAGCTTTTGGGCCCTTTCCAGCTTTGTTTATTGAACCTGGATGCTATGGAAAAAAGGTCCCCTCATCCTCCATTCTTCCAGCACATCTGGGTCAGTGTGTAAACACCTGGCAGGACAGAGGGTGAGGGGAGTCGCAGCCTATAACTTACTAGAATCCAGAGTGCAATAAGATGGGGAGGAGGGGGAAAAAAAAAAAAAACCAAAGTGTTTCATATCCTCCCTTTTAGAAAATTGCTCACGCGCACACACACACATATACACCTCAAAATGAAAAAAGCAACAAAACGTTTTTGCAACATCTGCCTAAGACATCACAGCCAACAGCTGCTATTGGTTTAGGAGAGAAGACAGAGAGTTTAGCCTGCCGATTCTTGGCCCCTCGACTTTGTTGGCGTGACCTTGTGGAAAGCTATGGCTTATTTCAAGCCTCCCATGACTGGTGGAGTGTGGTGGTAAAAATTCACAGCCAGTAGAATCATCCCTTCTGAACTGAGTAAGGTTTACACACTCCCCCCCCCCCCCCGCCCCCTTCCCTCCCGGCTCAAAACCGTTGTCCTCTGTATCCGTAGGGTTCACTGAACCCTGCATGTCTTGTTTTCAAAACAAAAAACTTTTTTTTTTTTTAAGTTTTAGACCAAAAAAAGACAAGTGAGCATGTTCAATTAAAACAAAGAAATATAAGCTTCATTTTCACTAGTGTTTTTCTGTTAAGGTAGACTAGTCCATAAGAAGTTTTTTGGGTCATTTGAATGAACTGAGGAAACTGGAATCCAGGCTCCATGCAATAGACAAACCAAACCTTGCTGAGCCTTGGCCTGGTGTCATGTTCCACAGAACACACTTGTCCCCACTCCTTTGCCCTCCCCACACCACCATGGTGGTTCTAGTGCCATTGTCTTGTTGCTCCTAGACTCGGTCAGTGTGAGTCATGGGGCACCCGTGGGGAGAATGGATCTCTTGATCCAAGTGCTGAGATGCGCTGTTTTTTAGTGTCTTTAGCATTTCCATGTTTAAAAGAAAAAAAAAATTCTTCCTCTGAGCCCTTGCCAAACCCTCCTGAGAGAGTCCCTTGAAACATTTGAATAGCGAAGGCCTCTTCTATCCACCTTCTCCTCAGAGAAGTCTTTAGCTGGGCCAAGGAACACCAGTGCAAGATTAGCATCTAGGCTTTTATTTATCCCCCTTTCCGCCTTTTCCCCTCCCTTTAAAATTCCTAAAGCTGAACTGAATCCCATATTGGTTTAGAGTGCAGCCAGTGCAGAGTTCCCATTGCCACTGACTGGCTAAGAAACCACCGAGTCCAGAGTTTCAAAATGATTTTTCAGCTCTTTTGTTCAGGAACACAGCTGTCAATGGGGGCTTTGCTGCGTCCTTTGTGGGGCCTTTTTTTTTTTTTTCCCCCCATTCCTGATTGTGGTGCTACAGTGAATATCTCCATTCCATGCTGCAGTTTCCTGAGGTGCCCTCTGCCACACGCTCCCACCCTCTCTAATGCATCAGTGACGGGACTAGCCAGGCTAGGAATTGCTAGAGCAAAGCTGGTAATGGCAAGGGGGGGGGGGGGAGTGTGTGTGCGCAGAATCCAGCTTTCGGAAACTAGCTCAAGCTGTGACTGACTGAGCCAAGACGTGAAATAGCCCGGAGCTGCAGAGAGTGCTAAAACCAGAGCTAGGCCCTGTTATTGAGCAGATACCCCACTCCCCCCGTGTTTGATTAGACTAACAGGTGTGTGTGGGTGTTTGTTTGTTTTTTCTCCCTCCTCGGTTTGTTTTTTAAGCCTTGAGAATCATTTTGAAGCTCAGGACCCAATGCTATATATTTTGTAAAGGAGCCTCCTTTATTTTATTTTTCCCCCCTCAGCACTTAAACAATACGACATAAAGTCTGTGTACAGCAAGAGTATTGTACAAAAGGAAATTTGTTTTTCTTTTTCAAGTAGCTGTGTTAGAGGTGTGTTCCATAGACTAACTCTAAACAACATTTTCCAAATTGTGACAGTAATAATGATGAATAACTAGTAATACTCAAAACTTCAGGGACTGTTTGAGGCCTGCTTGGGGGCCTGAACACTCAACCGCATTTGTACGACATAGTATTGTATCAAACATTTTTCTGTATTTTAATGAGAAAGCAAAACACTAGTTTCATATTTAAGATTTTAAGAGTTTTAGGGTTGGGGGGAGGGAGTTACATTTTTTAATTTTGTTTTTTTTTATTTTGGTTTTCTTTTCTTTTTTTTTAAGATACACAAAGAGCCTCAAGAGGAATAAAACAATTTAAAAACAAAAATAGAGGCCAGGCAGCTTAAATATATGCTTTAGTCACTTAGTTCCAGAATGTTTTCGGAGTAACAGGATAAAATGGCAAAAGTTGTATAAAAAAATAAAAAAGCTCATACCCAAATTCACAAAACTATTTTTTAAACCAAAGCACATTTGAATGAGTATGGAACCTCACTTGGCTCAGAAAAATACTAATATATTTATCTCATTGTTTACATAAACTTTTACAGTTTCAGACCTCAACAGATCTAGGGGCCAGTCAAAATTAATCTTTGCTTTTTCCATTGATTTGTCTTTGAAGACTATAACAACATTTCTTAAACTAGAACCACGCAAAAACAAAAAGTCATCTATGAACCAAACTGCATTCCAACACGACTTACGGTCTGGGAGATGTAATTAGGGAAATGGGTTTATTTTATTTTTGTCCTCATAACCCATAAGAGAGGTCTTAGGAGAAAAAAGACACGACATCTGCAGGGTTGTGTTGGGTGTGGAGTCTTTGAGGGGGTGGGTAGCCTCATCTGATGTGTTTCATTGCTAAGTTACAAAAAGAAAATTCCACAGTCTATCATTGACAACTAAGGTAGAGTAGGCCGTGGGTCTGTGCCAATGGGAAACGGGTGCAGAAAGAAGAGAGTGGCTATTAGTCCTAAGCAGCCTGGTTCTTCCTCTGAAGGTCTGGCTGTGTGACCAGCAGTGTGGGGAGGAATATACAAGACTCCTAGAAAGGAGAGACTGATGTTGCCTGCAAATGACTCCAGCCACCGTACCCCATACATTTCCCTAACGTTAGCCACAAGAGCTGGGCTAATCTCACAGTCTATCCCTTTAGTGGGAGCTGCCAAAAGAAACCCAGAAGCCCAGCCCTGTGCTGTAGGGTAGCTGAGAGAAGCCACAAAGATCACAGGAGACACCAAAGAGCTCTTGCCACGCAGCTTCTGTGAGTCTTTGTCGCTGTGGAAGAGAAGGGAAAGTGCAACTTTCAACTGGCCCTCTGCACTGAATAAAAACTATTGCAGAGACCACACGAAGAGGCCAAGCTGGGTAGCTTTAATGGTCTAGATTGAGGGAAGTAGTATATTGTACATATAGTGCCCTTCCTACATTCAGGATAGTGCAGAAGCATGAGCCAAACTGTTTGGACTGTTTTATCCTTCTGTTAATTAAGATAGCTCTACTAATTCACTCCAAACCTTAATATCTTGTGTAAAAGAGCCCAGTTAAAACCCATGTGGAAACATACGCTTGATTTGCATGTTAGAATAGTCTAAAGATTGCCAATGACGATGGTTTGTTAAAATACCGCTGAAGCCAAAAAAAAAAAAAAAAAACCCTCTAAAAGCTCCCCACCCATAGTCTTGATGATTTCTTTTTAGTTTATAAAATTTGACACCAAAGCCACTTCAAACACCTGAGGGAGGCTGATGGAAAATGAAACATTAATTTTGCCTGGTCTTAATATCTAACAAAGATGGTGCAAACACTATTTGACAGTGTTGTTTTTTGTATCAATATGTATGTGCAGTAATGAATGTATTTATTTCTCAGATTCTGTATGCACAGTTTTGCAATGAAATTCAGAACAGTTGCAAACACAAAGATGTGTCCGCAGGGTCTTCTCTACAGGATTTCAAAAAAAAGAAAAAGAAAAAGAGAAAAAAAAAAGAAAAAATATATTAAAAAAAAAAAATCTCAGAGACTCAGCATAGCCATAAACCATAACCTGTGAAGACAATACAAAGACTGGACTTTTGTAGCTTTGCATAGAAGAGGAATTTATGTTTTGCTGTATTTAAATGTTTCCAGTTATGTCACTCTTAAGATTCCTGTCTTTATTTTTATTTTTTTCCTCTCTCTTGTGCGTGGAAAGCATTGTTTTTGAGCAGTGCAGGTTCAAAGTCTGGGTTAACAGTATTTTACCGTGTTGCTTCAGTTCTGAAATGCAGGAGTGTGGGGCTTGGCCAGGGAAACATCCAGGGCATGTTGCAAAGCAAAACCTATGGTTTCTGAGTGACTGTTGGAAAAACGTGGAGAGGGGGTAAATGTAGGGGAGGAAGGCTGGTCTGGCACTGCTGATTAGAACTGGTGACTGATGATTGCATTCCCTTGCCTCTCTAGCCTGTTCTTCTACCATCTTCTCGATACTTACTGTGAAAGCAGTAAGGATCTCCAAGGTGAAGAGTTGGTGCCCAAGATAACTGGAAGAAGTCTAATCCCAGCTGCAGCCAAAGAGCATCCTGGCATTGTGATGGGATTTGCAATTTTAAGTTGAAGCACTGCATTCACTGTTGTAGCTATGTGGAGTCCAAGATCTGTATAAAACATAGCTGGCTGTGACACTTCAGACGTAAACTGAAGCTTGCTGAAGCTAGACAGTCATAGCTGGGGTCTAAAACAAAGAAGCCCTTCCAATCAGCAGTGCTGGGCTTAAGACAAAAGGAATATTTTGGAGGGAGGTTGGTAGACCTCAAACCTGTAAGCAGGTCCACAGCAAAGACCATGCATGCAAACCACTTCCCCTTTACAGACTCACTCTCGCAGTCTGTACCTAGCCATATTCTCTAGATGCAAAACTTCAAAATCCTATTAATTTAATTAGTTAACGAGCTCGTTACAGAACACACAGTTCTCCAGACTCTCTAGGAGCAGCATAGGCAGGCCGTGTCGGATTTCCAGGCCCCTTCCTTTCCAAGTGTTCCCTTGTTGTAGGTCAGGGAGAGAAACTGCATTTTTCTCTCACTGGTTTCTGTAATTGCTTCTTTTCTTTTGAAAGGAGATGGTGCCCAGAACTTCACTGAGATCTCCCACTGGGCACTTCCAACTCGCGTAGAGCTCTGAGCTGGACCTCATAGAGAGGAGCGACCCTGATTCCTCTCGGTCCTATGCAGACCTGCTGCGGTCACAATTTTCCTTACTGTAATTTACTGCTCTGAGATGCTGGACCATGAACTTAATGAGAGGGGGAAGTGGCTTTGTTAGATTAATTCCACCCCACTGCTGCCGTTTCATCAGGCACCGACTCCCTCGTCCCTTTTTTCCCCCATTGGGTATTTGCCACACATTTTGTAGGCCAGTATTAACCATGTGGGTATTGGTGGGACTGATGCTTATATTACTGAGCACTCCCTACAGGATGGAGTGGGGAAGGTTTAGAATAGGGCACCACATCCTGCTACAATGTGCTGATGGCATTGGGGAAACTTTTTAGGTTTTGCTTTCATCAAACTGCTGGATGTTTTTAAACATTATTCACAAATAGCCAATCAAAGCACCCAGGATCACTGTTACTATAACTTCCCAAACAGCTTGGATTGACTTTTCCTGAGGGGAGGGAGGAGGGTCTCGTTCTGGGTGGGTTTTCTTTTCTTATTTTAAATAAAACTGGAAAAGGGAGTTTGCATTATCTCCTTTTTAAGCCTTAACTATGTCAGCCCAAGAGCCCTGGATGTTTCCAGAGGAGGGACCGACACTCCTGTAATGTTCTGTTCATTTCCTTCAAGAGCTTGAATTCAGGTCAGAGCCACATGCTGCTGTGGCTCCAACACAAGTGTCATATAAAAATATACAGAAACTATAATATGATCTCAGCATTCAGAAATTTACAGTCTTAATGTACAGTGATAAGAAACTGTTATTTTATGATCTTTTCATTAAAAGCTTGATTGAAAATTATACCTTCTGTTTGGATTTGACTTTTTCTCCAATATAGCATATATCTGTGCATGCATGCACCAACATAAAATCATTTGTGTTTAAAACAGGAATTTTTGCCCTGCTGCAAGAAGTAAAATGCTCAACTCAACTATGCAACTCACCACTGCACCTACACAGTGCGTACGCACGATGGTCATTAAAGTACAGGAAAGGATTGAATTGCACTGGCTAGGGCTAGATCCAGGCCTGTGCATGTTTATCACATCCCCTCACCCACTACAAAAGCACCTCTATCCTGACCCTTGATGCAGGGGCCCTGAGCAAAGCAGGCGAGAACGGCCTACTAGGAATAAAGGTGAGATGCACAAACCCGTTTTCACTTGTGTCCTAACAAGAATTTTTAAACTGGATCTGCAAAGAGATTTGTGCATGGGCCTACTGCTGCGGTGAGACCCTTGCAGAAATGTTTCCTCTGTAAATCTTATGGCCCAGATGCATACTGGGGAACAAGGAAGCAGAAGATTGCATGCTGGCTAACACAGGGCACTTTTCCTAAAGGGAATTCTAGGTTCAAATTCTACCATCAGTTACACAAGTGTAAACTGGGATTTACTTCAGATTCACACTGGTGTAACTAGTGATAAAACTTGGCCTATATTTATTTTAGATTTCAGCTGCAAGGAGTTGAAGGACCAAAGCTATTTTTCTGACCAATCTTTTTATACCATTTGATTATGGCCTTAACAAGAAATGATGAGCTCTCTTGGATCTGAAATCTTAATGGGCATCTCCTGTTTTCCATGGGTACCTTTTCAGGTAGATGGTTTTGCTTGTAATTGCTTTTCTTTATTAGCTGGACAGATCTAGTTACCTTCACCACCACACAAGATCCAAGCTCAATATTTTGTGACGGCTTCTTCTGTCACATTGCCTAGCACAACGTAGTTTTACTTATATTCCTGCTGGAGCTCCTTGAGATACAGCAGAGTAACCCTGGCTTGGAATTAGTATATTTCATCTTTTAACACAATGCTGACTATATTTTAAAGTGACTGACTGAAAGAGCTTAAAGTTTAGTCAGTTTTCTGACAGGCTGCAAAGTCAGCAATGCTGGTAAGAAAATCATTTTTATTTGTCCTTGGAGATGTTTTCCCAAGCAAGGTTAAAGAGAAGGACAAAAATGAACAGAAAAACAGATGAAGAGCTACAGAAAAAGCAGCTGTTATTCTACAGTTCAGATGCGGGAATGAGCCCCTACTCTTCTACCAAGTACTTTTTCCCCTCCCCCAGGAGCTTCTACTCGTTGGCGCATCCTCCTATCTGAAAGTCCACTCCTCAGTAGCAGGAGTAGTTTCCAGCAGAGCTCATGGTTTCGTGCTCTGTTTTACTTTGCACTGGTCGGTCCCTTTTTAATACCATAAAATCCTATAAATGCAATACAAAACTGCATGTGTAACGTACCACCAAAAGGCAGCTGCCTATAGGCATTTTACACACCAGTTCAGGACATAAACAATACCCTAGGTGTTTGAACTGCATGGGAATGTGCACCCTCCTTCCCTCAACACCACAGCTCTCCATTTTTATTTCTTCATTCCCACCTTCATCCGAGCCTCCCATAATCTACCCTCCCCTTCTTGAAAAAATAAATCACTAGAGTTGGTCAAATCTTATGACTGAACATTTCTCCTTTGGAAAATGGTGCTTCCTCAAAATCAAAACTTTCTGTGGGAACTTTTGGTCAATTTTGACCATTTTGTTTTGGGGGAATTAATGTTAACATCAAAACCGCTGCATTGTCGATCAGAATGGAACACTTTTCATTTTGAAGTCATTGCTTCATCATTTTTTATATTGTTACAAATTCTAATAGAAAATGTAAAAAGTCAAAATTGGAACAAAACATTTCAGTTTTATCAGAATGAAACTGGGTGACCTGAATAAAATTTTTTCAAAAATTTTTGTTTTGGGGAAAATTTCAGGTGTTTTGTGTGTTGGGTTTTTTTTTGGGGGGGGGGGGTTGTTGTTTTTTTTGGGGAGGGGGGTGTTGGTGTGTTGTTTGTTTTTTTTGCTCTCATTCCAATCTTGGACCCAAGATACACTTCTTATTAGAATTTCCTGCAGAATGGAAATTCCAAGTTTTTAAACCAACTTTAATAAAACTTTTTTTTATTTTTAGAATCACCTGTTTCTTGTAAGGCTTTGTCAGTACTAGACAAGCTGCGCTGGTTTAAACTAAAATTATTTTAATTTAAATGGTGCACGCCCCTAAAGTTAACACACTTAAACTGGTGTAACCCTTGCTTAAATCAGTACAGCTTGCAATTTAAGCAAATACTAAATTGTGTAAATGCATATACAATAGGTTTATATTGATTTTAACTAAACTGAATTTTATAATCAACCAACCATTGCAATAGTTTTGGCATTGATGGGACTTAAGAAGTTTGGAAACCTAACCAAAGAAATCAAGTGCTCTCTTGGTAAAAACCTTCGTTCTTCCTTCCACAATCCTCTCCCCTCCTGTTTGTCCTTTGTGCAGTCTGTTCTTTGGGACATGGTTTGTGTCTTGGGTATAAAGCATAGCACATCTGGGATGCTGTACGAGTGATCGTGTAGGGAGATCAGCACTCTTTCACTCTGTGCTTATATCAGTTATTACCATTATCCTTCGCCTTGCACTGTATAAAACTCTCCATAAGTACTTGAACACAGACATTTGTTTCCATCCCATTTCTGTTAATTTCCACATGTCCAGTGTTACTCAGACTCTCATATTTCTCCCCACCCCGAGTTGGCATTCTTTCTCTTTACATACCTGGTGGTGTAGTGGGTTTTCTGTTTGTACGAATAATCTCTTTTTCCCCTGTGCTGCAGCAGCTCTGCTAGCTCTTCTGTATCTCAAGGCTCTAGCCCAGACCCACTACTTTTTCTTGTCCATTAAGCTATTTTCTCTGGATCCGGCTGAGTTCTAGTGCCATTGCTCCATCATCTGTTCTGTAAAAGTGACACAGCTTCCACATCCATCTTTAGTTCACTCTTCCTTTCTCATCCATTTACTGATATCTGCCTGATGCCTTAGTTTGCACCTGGTAATGCTATCACTTCATGCTGTTAACTGCTTTAAGAGGGTGCTTCCCTTATAACACCAGTCTCCTTAAGTCTGACTCAGTGCGCTTCCAGCGTTGGGCATGTAGCACCAGGAAGATACCGGAATTTACCGTTTTAACCAATACGTCCCTTGTTTCCCTATCACCTCCTCCTAGAACACTTCTTAGATCGTCTCTTTCCTGGATTCTACCTCTTTAGTGATCCTTACTCCTTTGGATTATCACACTACATCTTTACCCTTGTAATTCTTCCTTTTCAGGCGTGGCCTGGATGTGTTCTGTGGTTGCCTGTAACCATGACGTGAAGTGGTTACAAACATTGAGAGAGGCTTAAATTCTTACGTTCAGATTCCATTTGGTCAGAACCCAGGGTAACTAGTTACAGGAGCACATTATGTCAGTAGTAGCATTGCACCTACACTCAGTGCATTGAAGCAAAACCCATTCATCTTGCTGCCTTCTGTTGGCCCTGATAGCATCTCCAGGTGCTCGGAAGAGAGGCCAGCCTTGTAAGTAAAAATCTGAACAGCTAGAGAAGGAGGTGGTGGGTGGTCTATGTCATTCCTTTGCTCTCTTACCCCTACTCTTCATTTCCTGCTTGGCTGAAGAAAAGAGTGCCAGGCTGGTGATGGCACAAGCAGCATCTTGGCTCTTTCAGAAGGCCATGGTGGGTTTCTGACAAAAGGATACTATACCATGGAAATCCTGACTCTCTCTGCTTGTTCACCAGCTCCTTCTTATAAAGAGTAATTAAAACCGTCCCCATCTGCTTCAACCTCATGTTAAAACCAACAGCTCTTATAAAATAAACCACTGACTTGGTGCAAATAAAGAAATCCCTTAGGAGCCCAACTCCAAGAAAGTAGGAATCAAGGCATTTTTATTAATCTAGTAAAAACTAGAACCCAGCTCCTGCCCCTTCTGGTGGAAGAGAGGAAAGGAGCCTGGCACGATGTCTGACCTAATCATCCCTGCCTCGGTAAAGCAGGAGGGCTCCAGGCAGATGCAGGCAAAGTGTGCATGATGGGGTGCAGCTTTCTGATGTTCACAAAATGATCACTGTGCTGCTCTCCATTCTGGCAATGCCACGCACCTTACGGTATGTAGCCTATGGATGTAGGCCCAGCAACCTGATCATCCTGCCCAACCCTATGCTCAATACTTAGTACGAGTCAGCTATCCCGCCCAACAACTGTGCAGACTCTCTTCCTCTGCACTGCCCCCGTGATTGACGTGTCTTGTGTGTGCTACTGTAGCATGACTGATTGTATTCAAACACCACTGAGCTACTGGCTGGATAGATGTAGCTGTGTGGCAGTGAAGAGGACTGAACGCCAGAGGAGAGAACAAATGATGTCACGTATAACAATCCTGAGCTGCCCAGTGGCTGAGCAGCTGCCTAACATGCAGAAATAAAGTACTGGTTTCTAGGATTGTGGCCACTGAAGGCTCCTTGTTGGCTCTTGGTGTTTCCCTGACTGGCAATGACCAGCAGTCAATTCCAGCTGTTCCCCTTGCCACCCTAGCTAAAGGCCATCCAGGGAGGGTTGCACAATCAGAGCTTGATCGGTATTTTCCACAGCTTAGCTGGCAAAGCCCCTCCTTTTTCCAGCACAGATGTTTTCCATCTCTGCTCAGGAAATGTGCACTGTTTTTTTTAATTCCTGGGGCTGGCGTTACAAAGCAGTCATGGCCAGGCTGTCTGGGTGGAATGTGCCACAAAGTGGCCATGGGGTAACTCTGGATTCTTAAAGCAAACACAATGGAAAGATGATTCTTGCACAGGCCCAAGTGAGGTGGGGTCAGTGCACAGACACTCAGATGAGGTAGCCATAGACACAATTTTTTCTCTTGGGTGTTGTATCCAGACACCCCCTTTCGCCACTGTTCTCTTTCCCATATTGATACAGCTCTTTTCTTTGTTACCAGATTTATAGAACATATCACTAAGGCTGGGAGGTTTAAGAAGGCACATGTGTTGTCTGACCCTATTTTTTGGTAAAAATAGGGAGGTCAGTTGGCCATTAGTTGCCTATCCTCAAGGTGGCTATTGTGGGTGGAGAAGCTAAAATGTTACCCTCATCTACACTATTTAATTTACTGTGTTATTAGAGACCGCTGCAGCCTGGTGCCACTCCATAGAGTTAAACAACATTTTGGTCCCATCACCACAAGCAAGTTCAAATCAAAGCAGAGCATGCTGGGACAGTGGGATAGGGGTCGAGGCACCAGAGAAGACCAGGTGGAATAGGACTTGTTCCACCAGAGAATCCCACTGTGCTCACTGTGACCAGAAACACCCTGGCTCCATGTTCCCTGCTTTCCCCCAAAGCCCTGGTAATTAGCCAGCTCTCTGCTTGCATCGACCTGGAAATGAGCCTAGTTTCCTTAAGGGATAAGGCAGTAATGTTAATACCATGTATAATAACTAAAAAGAATACATGTTCATGAGGGCACAGAATTACAGCTGCTAAGGGAGCCGTACCATGAATTTCCTGACTCCTCTGTGTGTGTAAAATGTCTGTCTCTTTCTGCTTGTATTTGAAGACAGGTAGTGGGAGCTCCGATGAATGGCCTTAGATCACAGCAAGGATTTGCTCTGGAGCAGACCTTTATGGGGGTAGGAGTGGAAATCACCCTTCAACCTAAGGAAGAGACCATGCAAACACCTGGGCAGCAGCCTCCAGAAGGCTCATCTCATTTATAGCCCCTCATCACAGGGCCAGAGGCAGCTGCTTGCAAAGCAAAACAGCTAGGCACTGCAATGCACTATCTGCCTCCTGCAATTGCCAACCAACAGCGATCTGGGGCGGGGGGGAGACAGGGAAGCTGAGCCCAACCCCCTCCCTATTCTGGCTACCAAATTAAGCTAAAGCAATAAGGGCCACTCAAAATCCGTTTAAAAGCATCCACGCAGTTTAACTGAATCAGTGCCATTACCACGGGGAGAGCAGTCCCAAGAAGCACAAGCCTCATAAGCAGCAGTATGAAAATCAGTTGCACTAGCAACTTGTTGGCGTTTAGGGGGAGTCTTTCCTTCAGGGTGGGGGATGAGGCAGGAAGGTGCGATCACCTGGCAATGCACCTCAGCCCAGCCCTTCAAATACATCCAGCTCTTCCAGCCCTTGTGAGCAGAGCATGCCACTTGTGCAAAATCAGTCGTGTGATGCATCTGAGTGGCAGGAGAATGAAGGAATGCAAATTCTCATTTTAACCTGTGACTTACCTTGGTTTCAAATTAGTTCAAGTCGCAGCAGATACTGGTGCAAGGTGCACAGACTAGTGGTTTATCCTAGCGTACATACACCAGTGCTAAAAACCCATATAGCAAAGGGCTGAGAGGCTATTCCGTACTTTGTCCTCATACCAGACCTTTCTTGTAGTCTATTTAAGGGTAGAGTGGTCTGGGGCCCTGTGGATGGCAGAGCTGTGTACACACAAACACTGCATAGACTTGAACTGTTCTTACTCTCCAGCTACCCATTTCATTCACAGCTGTTGGGGTCTTTGTGCCAATAGAGTCTTTGCGGGTGATTTTAATGTGCCTGCTGAGCTCCTTTACTGAATTACATTTACTTTCCAAACCTCAACCCAGCCCCCATGAACACTGATCACCCTGCATACCTTCCTCTGTGGTATGTGAAGGTCTCTTGAATTTTTTGACAATCCATCCACTCAAACTCCAGTTCTGCCCTACCTGTGCATACTGCCTCCAGCCCAGAGAGACTGTGCCCAGAACAGACCAGTTCCATGGATTGTAAATGCCTCAGAGCAGGGACTTTGTTTTTTGTTAGTACAGCACCTAGCACACTGGGGTCATGGACCAAAACTAAGGGTCCTCGGTGCTACCACAATACAAATACTAAACAATAATAATTTTGGAGCGTCGACACCAACTGACTTCTAACTTACTGTTGGCCACTGCTGTGTTGCTCTCTGAGTGAAGGCTAAGGACTTATCTGCACTTAAAAGGTTTACAATTACACTCTGCCAGCATAAGAACTGCATTGGCCAAAGAAAAAGAAAAACCTCACACCCTTTACCTTTTTACAGTGTAAAGCAGGCATACTCTACCCTTCCACGGGTGTCACGTGTCCCACCTGTGGCCTCACGCATGCTCTAAGCGGCAAGCCCTCCCGTCAGCACGGCCCTTTCGCACCCTAGGGAACTTGTGAGGCAGCATTCTTGAGCAACAAAGAGGTGCGTGACATAGTGTGGTACAGAAAATAAACTTGTTAAATCTCTTCCCCAATGATCACCGTGTCTGAGGGGCTCTAAGTTACCTTGGCCCCAAATCTAAGCACCTTTGACTTCAATCCACAGCCCTTGTTTTTCAGAAGAACTTTTACGTTTCCGTTTTCTTTGCATGTGGCATTTAAGGGGGGGAGCGGGGTTGTTTTGTTTGGGTGCCAAAGGTCGATTTTTCTTTTTCTTTTTTTTTTTTTTAAGTTTTATGGAAAGAAACAAAGTGTCTTTTGAAAAGCTGCTTTACCAGGGCTGCTTTTGCCCTGAAAACACATGCACCTGGAAATTCCACTGCTCAAGAGTAGCTGTAAAAAGATTAGTGCCTAAATGCTCTCGCTGCGCCTGGGGAGCTGGGAAATCGGCTGAGTACCATGGTTGGAGCCCCTCTCTGTCCCTAAAAACAGAATTAGTGGGGTCCTTTATAAATAGAAAAGCAGACTGAAATGTCAGGTTTCTTTTCAAAGCAGGATGCCATTTAAATGCTTCCTTGACTTCCCCAGTCAAATAAAAGTGTGGAGACTCGTGCAGAGCAGGCCTTGACGAACTGATTTTAAAGTGTATTATTTGCCAGTTTAGGGTCATACCCTATGAGCAGCTTACAGCAAGCCGCCTTCAACCCATCACAGCAAAGCAGGCTAGCCCTCAAATCTCCTGCGCTGTATCAGAACTTCCCTGAGATCTCCCCCTGCTTGTTCTACCTGTCCAAGCTGCATGTTATTGGGTGGGGGCGTTTAATGTTTTGTTTGTTTTTAACTTGAAAAAAAAAAAAAAAGAGCTGTTGGAGAATACAGAATCCTCCTCCCCTCAGTGCACCTGAACCATAGAAGTGTTGGACTGGAAGTGACCTCGAGAGGTCAGCTACTCCAGGTCCCTGCACTCAGCGCAGGACTGAAGAGTGCCTTTATGAACACACAAGTGTGTGCAGCATCAAATGAGTCACAAAAGCTAGGAAACCTGTCGCTGAGCTGTCCTTAGCAGAGCTGCTAGATGCCACTTTGCCCTCAAAAAGTAGCTAGGGGGCATTCGGGGGTGAGGTAATCTTTTTTTTTTATTGGACCAACTTCTGTTGGTGAGAGAGAGCTACACAGAGTTCTTCTTCAGGTAAAAAGGTAGCAGCAGCCTGAAGCTCATCAAGACTAGAGCCGCCCATGTCGCTAACACCCGTGGATCTGAACGGGTGCTAGCAATGGTTGGGAATTTTTAGAAAATGTCCCCAATAGCAGTGGACTTTAAGGCTTTTACTTTTAACTCGTCCTGAGGTGTTCAGCCCCTAATACATACAGTGTGTTCTGCAGAGCACCCGGGCCTAGAGTGCGGGGTGCTTTAGAAAGGAATCAGAGATAAGCTACGGTCATGTGTCCAGGGTCCATTTGGTCACCAGGGAGGATATGGGCCCTGGAGAGCTGGTGAGGGTATGGTGAAGCATCCTCAGAGCCCTGAGATGGGTGGAAGCAACAGCTACTTCTCACCTACCTCAGGAAAATTAAACAAAGGGGAAAATTAAATACTGGCAACTAAATTTCATTTGACAGTTTTAGTTGGAGTGATAAATTCACCAGTGCTGGTATGTAAGGTACATGAGCACCCGCACCATGGTCAAACTCTATTCCCTGCGCATGCAGAGTGCTTACAAGTGCTTCCTTGCTTTGCCTGCACACATGGATAGTTCAGAGGATCTGGGACCATGCACTCAGCAGGTGTAATTTACTCCCCAAGCTTTGAAAGTTTAGCCCAACAATAGAGATGGGGCCCAAACCAAAATCCTGTCTCAACCTTCCCTTGCCCTTCCCTCTAAAGATGGTGTCTGAACTTTGTACCTTGGCTCCCTCTCTACCAAAAATGACTGTGCTGATTGATTGATTGATATTTTTCCATCACTCCTGAGCTGAGCCCTTGTTTGCCAAGTTTTCAGCCTAGAGCAAATTTTTACAGTCAAATTATAACCCCTTTGAAAAAGAGAAGTTTTTCTGGATATTCCACTCTCACGCCCATTACTCACCTTGTAATGAGCCAGGGAATATGACATGGTTTTTAACTATATGGTATCCACTTCCCAAAGCTCAGTGTCTCAGGTGTGAGCGCTCCCCTCATTAATTCACGTCCTTTGCACCTTGGCTCCAAATCCTCTGCTAGGGCTTCTGTTGTCTGGGATAGCTAGTGACGGGACACCTGTCCTGGGAGCTGTGAGGGAGGAGAATGAATAAGTGGTCATGTTTTCAGAAAGGAAAATGCAGGGGCTGGATAGGTAGCCAGCTAGCATGCCACATATCACAGGATCCTCATGACCCTCTATGGCATGATGCTATGCTGCAATGATGAATATGCACCTCACTTAGAAGCCACCTTTCACATTATCAGCTCTCAGAATATCATCTTGTGTCTCAATGTTTGATGTTTTATTTAAAGCCCCAGCTCCAGATATCACTTGATTACATGAGCCTCTCAGGGTCTTTTGTTTGTTTGGGTAAGTAAGTTTCTAGCCCTCATGGTTGCAGACAAAAGCCTGAAAACACAACTCTCAAGTGTAATCTAACAGCTCAAAACCAGAGAGCACATTTAAAATAGAGACATTTTTAATCCAGTCTCTTGACTTTTGTGGGGGGGGCCTGATTCAGGATTTTTGCATGCCTAGGGTGGCAAACCTTTACAAACATATATGAAGGCCAGACCCTACCCGGATGAGCTTACATTCTATGAACCTGATCCTGCACTCGCAAGAGTAATCCCATTGGAAACAGTGAGCAAGGACTGCTCCTGGAGGTGAGGCCCTGCAGGATCGGAACCTAAATTAGACAGTTTACACATGAGTAGTAGACTCATCTGGGTGAGAGGGGGATAGTGGCACACTTATGAGCCTCTCATCTGCAACTGAGGCCGTATCTACACTACAAATACTTTGCCGGTATAGTTATACAGCCAGAGCCTCCTAGTGTAGATGTCTATGCTGGCAAAGGGAGTTCTGCTGCTGGTATGGGAATGCCACTGCACAGAACAACATTAGCTATGCCAACAGAAGCATTCTGCGTCTACGCAGAGGGGTTTGCCGGCACAGCAAAGTGGTTTATCACACTCTTCACTGATGCAGCAATACCAACAAAAAACTTTAGTGTAGATCTGGCCTGAGACATCACTTGGCCACACCATACACACTGTGGTTAACACTCTTAGGTCAAATAAATTGGTTAGTCTCTAAGGTGCCACAAGTCCTCCTTTTCTTTTTGCGAATACAGACTAACACGGCTGCTACTCTGAACTCTTAGGTCAGTCATTATTTCACTGTTCACCCTTGAACACACCACAACAGGGGATGAAGAGAGGAGAGAATAGTGCCAGTGACAGAGGGGTGCCAGAAATGGGTCCATCAAGTCAGAGACAGAAGGTCCTCCTTTCTTTTCTTTCAAATGAGAAAAAACAAAATGCCAGGATTGTGCAGCATTTGACAGTAGAAAAGGTTCAGTGAAGCAAACACGACTGCCTACTGAATTATTACTGCAGGCACATATCAGAGAAAACCGTATCCTGTCGATGCAGTGGGGAAAGGAAGACAGTACATCCACTAGTATCTTAGATAGTGGCGATGGGATGGGCTACCCCCAGCTCAAAGGAGGGGCCAGATGACATTGTAATTGTATTTGTTTAGGCTCTGGTTTTCCACAAGAGCTGGTTGGGTGCTCAGCACTTTGGAAAATCTGGTCTCAGTGATGGGTGATGAGCACTTTAAAATTTGTTCCTTAATGCTCAGTCACATTGTGTCTGGCAAGCACATAGTGTTTAACCATCAAATAGAACAGCCTGACAATTTAGCCAAGAAAATGGATCACTCGCCGCCTCACTCTTCCCTCCTCCCCACCACCAATACCAGAACAAATAACCTTGTTAGCTTCTCAAAAGCCAGCTAGAAGGGATGTGGCTTAAAAACAGATCCTTTACAGGGTTCAGAAAATGGTTCCTCCGAACTGAGATGCTTCAGCATCTCAAAGCATAAGTGTCCAAGAGGCATAAGCTAATGTTCCTTCTCTTTGCAGAGCACCTACTGCTTGATACCATTAATGACTCTTCTAAATTATAATCCTAGCAAGTACAGTTTTGCACGATCATCAAAACTCCATTTACCTCAGTAGAGTTACTCCCAATTTACACCAGTGCCAGCATGACAAGAGTTAGCCCCAAGGGATTAGTTGAGAAGGAAAATAGGGCCTCATCTTTCCAGGCGCTGAGTATCTTTATGGAAAGTCCCAGCTAAAGAGGGCAATTCCCCACTAGACTATTTGGTGACACTCTGCCAGACATGGCTAGTGTCTAATCTAAAAGGCTAGAACACTGCCCAACTCTGGCTCAAAGGAATTTTGTGGTGAGAGGGCAGGGAAAAAGAGCCTCTGTTGTTTCCAGTGCTTGACTTGGAGCCCAGCTCTTCCTAGGTGTGGAAAGGTGCTATTATGAGAGGTGAGGCCCCAGCTGCAGATTCATTAACATCTATACAATAGAGACCATGGTCTCACACACACTGGAACTAGGATGTGGGCAAATGTCAGGATGACTGTGTTGCTGAGATTTACGTGAGCATGGAGGCCTCCACTGGCAGGGACTTTTCAAGGTGGTTCCAAGCCTCAGTCGCTGCAAACTTCCAAAGCCGCGGTTGTTTTTTCTTAACAAGAGCTTTGATCAGCCAGGGCATGTCTACACTGCAGCAGGGAGTGAGTCTCTCGGGCTAGGCAGACTTGTGTTAGCTGGGCTCACGCTGGTGTGCTAAAAATAGCAGCGTGGATACTGATGGAGGTGTGGGCTAGCCACCCTAGCTCAGACTCACCCTACCCCGAGCCTCTGCCAGTGCTGCAACATCCACACTGCTGCTACTTTTAGACTCACTCCCAGCTATAGTGCAGAGATACCTTTAAGCTCCAGCAGCTAAGGGCAGCAGTGAGATCCCAGGACAGAGCCTCAGAGAGGATGTCCGTGACTGATAAAACGGGAGACCAAGTGATAATTTGTGTTCTGATTTTACTTACAAGACAAAATCCACGATGCCAACGGTCAGTGGATGTCAGAGTCATGAGCAGACATGACGTGGTCATTACCGACATCTCAACTAGACTCATGTGAAAAGGATCAATAACCTCCCACTCCTACAATCTCAGCTTTTCACTGAAGAAAAGGTTGCCTCCCTCCTGGCTGTACAGATAAGCTTGAAAATGTGACACAAGTGTCACTGAGGCAGTGACATCTGCTGCCTCTGCAGAGATCCTGAGTGGTGTGAATAGCCCCGTTTATCTCCATGTGATAGTTAACTCCAAGATCCCCTGCTCTGGGGGGCCGCAGGAAAGGATGAGAGTGCAGCAGGCCCAGCACTTCCACCCAACACTTCGTATGTACTGTGGGGTCCCCGATGCTGCCACCCCTGCGCCGCTCCCAGGTGGGAGAAGGGACGCTGCTGCAGCTGAGAGGAGAAGAGCCTCTGCTCCTCCTTGCCTCTATGGGCAGGAAGGCCCCCCACTTCCACTGCCACTCCACGGGGTAAGTATTTTGTAGTGTGCCGAGAGCTCATTGATTCAGCCCTCCAAGGCATGTCATGCAAGCAAATAAACACGCAGTCCTTGCCCTGAAGAATTTACAATCTAGGGTTCAAACCATGCAAAGATTTATGCACATGCTTGGTTTGGAACTACTCATAAGTGAGGGTTACAAGCAAATAAGAAAGGGGCGAGAGAGGTAGGGCGCTGGTGGGTGTTTGTAGCAAGCTGCTGAGCAGTAGAGGGCCAGAGAAGGCTGCAGACCTTGTTTGTCAATAGGAGGTGGAAGGCTCTACCAGCTATGGGGCTCCAATGAACTTTATAATTCCAATAGGCTTTATTTTTCTAGGTAATATCCCTGCATTTTAAATTACCCCTTGAATAATGATCTAATCAAGCAGAATTCCTTTGGTATTCATCAGAATACTAGACAAGCTCTTTGTGGTTAATGTTATCAATGTGGATATCATAAGGACTTTGACAGGATTACCAGTGGAATTCACCATTCATTAACCAGACCATTATTTATAATGGCGGGGGAAGGGGGGTGTTGAGTGGTTTTGTTTTTCACATGGGACCCTGTTTATTTGGAGGCGGGGAAGCTCAGGGTGGCAGAGGTGATGAAGGTGTCTGATTCAGAGATCTCAATCAGCTGCCCTGGCAGCACTGAGATCTCTCTCCCCATCTGCACGTCTTCACTTTCATCATCTGTTTCCCTGATGGGGAAACTACTGGAAAAGAGCCATGAGGTTCGCCTGGAGAACTCACTCCACCACACATGGGTTTGAGGTTGTAACCCAGTGAGGAGACAGGCAGCTGAAACCAGTCCACAGACCTGATCAGCAGATCCATGTAGGAGAGTTAAAGTACTGAAGCCAGGGCACCAATAAAGGGAGCTCTGTTGCAACAAATGGGAGCCTGTTAGAAATTCAGAAGCAGCTGGGATTGAAGGTGAGAGCAGGAGGATATTTAGCCAAGAAAAAAAAATCCTATTTCCTTTTCTCTTCCCCTAAAATCCAAAATGAGCTCTTTACTGTAGCCTGACTCAGCACAACAGGAAGACAAAAGATAAACACTATTGGGCAATGGAACGCAATGATCAAATATGTAAAAGGAAACAAATATGAAAACAAAACTTAAAAACAGGGCGGTTTTCTATTCAAAGGGCTAAATACAGTAGATATCAATTGTCTAGACTCCCTGCTGCACTCCAGGAAACTTTACATGGGTTAATATTGCTGCAACATTTCCAAAATCTAGCATCTGGGAAAAAATCACTGGCACCAGAAAGAGGCAGACAAAGGTACTTGGTATCCAAAATGAAGTGTAGAAGGACAAAACAAAAGGTGAGGGGAAAATTCCCTGGTGACATCCCAGAGCATCTCTTCATTCATTCCCCATTCAGGCAGGAGGGGTAAGAGGCAAATTTAAAGCCAGATTCAGTGCTTTTTCTGTTGCACAGTGCAGCCCACCTAAAATGATCCAAACAATCCAGCTTCTTAGGAATTTAATCCCATCTGTACTGCACTGGGATTCCCAGCCCTGCAGGGTGACATCCATTGAACAACACTGAGTTCCTGTAACCAAGGCAGCCTGATGGTGCAAGACCAATGGAGTGTTCTCCAGAACCATGCTTACAGAATCCTGTGAGGTGCTGCGGGCCCTGGACTCCCACCAAAGATGTGTAATGCCTTTGCATACTACTAGTCCTGTCGCACCATTCAAATGCGCCGAATGCTGTCACCATGGTAGTGTTCATTTGTATTGTGATAATTCAGATGAGTTGTGGAGACATAAAGTGTTGCAGAACTGGGACAGTCAGGTGCATTCAGCCTGCAGAAAGAAATATGGTACTGCTTCTAAAGTAAAATGCAAAAGCATTTAGCATTGCTTTCTCTCCCCATTGCCCTACCTGCTAACCTACAGAGATAATTAAACCAGAGTGTGAAAGCATATTCAGTACTGTAGAGTTAGACCAACAGGAGTAGCATGAACCTTCCACACATACTATCACTATATTGATTTAATCACATACAGAACTACTCTACTTAGTACTTTCAAATACACTTAAGGAAGTGGGGATAGGGGAAGGAAACCCCAAAACTCAAAGATGACTTACAAAATGGAGCCCCAACAGAACAAGCCAAAAGCTCCCATCAGTCCTTCCCCACCTACTCAATAGGAGTGGAACTGACCAGGAGTTCAAGTTGAACTGTTTCAACTGCTAGCCCATAATCTAACTTTTCACAGCTCCTATGGAAAACCTCATGTCTCAGAGTCCAAGAACTGGTGTGAATTTCCTCCTCCTCAATTTGTTCCAGGAATCCATCCACTGAGAGACCATCCCAGAAGAGGTACTCCTTAGTGGGTATCCAACATAAACCTGGTTTCCAGGCTCACAGTCCATATTCTAATGCCTTCTTGTTCTTCTTAAGCACATCACTTAGTCTTTGGTTTTTTAAAAAAATCCATGGGATCTCTCTTAGCTTTTCCTTCAGGCAGCTGCTCCAAAGAGGTCCACCCAAAAGGTAAATGAAAAGCCAAAAAAGTGTTAACATTAAACAGAGACTCAACCTAGCAGAACTGTTGCTGATATTCAGGACTGTTAACCACATGTATCTTGCCTGAACAATTTCCAAACCATAGATGATGTTTAATGTGGAAAATACTATAAATGTACAAAAAGTTACTTCTAAGTCCAAAACACAGAGTTCCCTACTTACGGCTTTGATGAACAAAGTGTGTTGCATTCTAGCAACACGCTTTTGGCACTCTCAAGAACCTTTTCATGAGCTGGAAATTCATGGCATCACACATCAGCATAGGCATTACTTACAACAGATAGGGTTGTTGTTTTTTTTCCCCCCCATCACAGTGCAGGCTCTCTCGTCTACACTACACAAGACAATACACTCTCCTCCCAGCATTGCTCTGGGTAGAAAGACGACCAGAATGAGCTGAATAGACATAGAAAAAGTTGTTGTCCATTGTGTTCTGTTGTTCCCACAATTCTTATCTTCACTTCATCTGTGTTCTGTATTGTCTTCCCAGTCCAGCAAAAGACAATTTCTGAGTTAACTATGCACAAGTCAGTGGTGCCTAGCTTACAGCAGAGCAGATTTGTGTACCTCTCAATAAAATACACGCTCTGAGGAAACGGTACTATTTTCTTCTCTCTTACTGATGATTTTCAGAACATTTTCAAGCACATTCCACAGCTACATTAAAATGAAGCCTTTAAAGCAAACAAGTTGCACTGGCCTCCAAGAATGCTCTAACTCCACAGGAGAAAAGCTCCCCTAGTCTGGCAGATACTGGAAGAATGCAAGATGATGTGTTTGCTGAATAGGGAATCGAACATGCAGAGCATTTAATTCAGTGGACATCTTCTGACATGTCACAACTAAGAAAACCATTTAACGCTGACAACAACCACCATTACTCCAACGGAGTGCAAAAAATGTACTTGTCAAGTTTGTTATCAGATTGTGCAAAAAATTTATGAAGTATCTTCCTATTATGAAGTCTGAACTGAGAAACTTTGGGAGAGTAGATGGAAGACACATGATGCCCAGGCCATGAAGAACTACTCTTCTAGCCTCTTATCAGGGGAGAAAGCATTCCTCCTTGGGATCGGATGGGAGAGGACAGGAGAAAGCTAGAGAGCAGGGCTTTGCAAGTTTTTTCTGTAAGGCAGCCCACATCTTAATAGAGAAATTGGCCTTTTGTGATCAAGCAACTGTGCCAACTACACCAGTTGTTTGCCTGGAGAAGCAGTATTAAGAAAATATTGCAAGTATTTAGCAGGTGGAAAGGAGAAAGAAAGAGAACCATGTGACCTGTCAGGTCTTTGCAGACCACCAGTGGGCCACAGACAGTGGCTTGAAAAATACTGCTGTAGAGTTTTGCTGTTCCATTTGTGACAAAGTTCCTCCTCTGCCTTAGTGGGTCCTGCGCTTATTGGCAGATTTGCTTGCCTCAGAGATTCACGGCAGCCCTCAGTTTGGCCACTTTTACTAGTGGCTCAAACCTGCCGTTCACTCAGCTAACCTCATCACTAGCCAGCACGGGGAAAAGGAAGGAGAACAATCCCCGCAGTCTCTGCTGATCCACTATGTGGGTCGGGGAACAGCTCAGAGACCTTCCCCTCTGGTGGAACCCACAGTCCAAGTCAACTCCTCCTGTGTCTGATCAGGAGTTGGGAGGTTTGGGGGGAACCCAGGCCCGCCCTCTACTCCGGGTTCCAGCCCAGGGCCTGTGGACTGTAGCTGTCTAGAGTGCCTCCTGGAACAGCTGCATGACAGCTACAGCCCTCTGGGCTACTTCCCCATGGCCTCCTCCCAACACCTTCTTTATCCTCACCACAGGATCTTCCTCCTGGTGTCTGATAAGCTTGTACTCCTCAGTCCTCCAGCAGTATGCTTTCCCTTCTCACTCTCAGCTCCTAGTGCCTCTTGCTCCCAGCTCCTTGCACACATGCCACAAACTGAAGTGAGGGAAAATGGACCTGCTTAATCTGGGACTAATATATCTGCCTTCTAACACTCACCGGTGAAGCCGCTGCAGGGCCGGGGCTGCAGCCTGCAGGTCTCCGCGGACGAGCGCGTCAGCACCCTGAAGCATCTGGTCTTGGAGAAGTTGAACGTCCCAGTCTCTCAGCAGCGGCTGCTTTTCAAGGGCAAAGCCCTGGCAGATGAGCACAGGCTCTCAGACTATTCCATCGGCCCTGAGTCCAAGCTGAACCTGGTGATCAAGCCACCGGAGAAGGCTTCCCCCGAGGACCCGGGGCACAGGGGACCCCCGCCACCATTCCCGACCATCTGGCACCCGCTGGGCCAGGTCCTGGCTCGGCACTTCAGCACAGCTGACGCGGAGAAGGTGCTGGAGCAGCTGCAGAAGGATTATGGGCGGAGCCTTCGCCTGCTGAGCCTGGATGACATTGAGCAGCTGGCCACGTGGCTGCTGCAGCCAGAGGTGGCTGATGCAGTGGAGATGGGATTCCTGGACTAGCACCCAGACAGCCGTGGGCCCGGGGGAAAGACTTCAGCCTGGCCCTCCCTGCACCTGGAACAAGGTGCCTGCAGGCAGGGCCCAGTCGGGGGCTCAGGGTCCCTCTGCCCCCTCCTCACACCTCTGAACTGCTGCTAAGGAGCCTGTCTGTGTCTCCCATTCCCCATTAAAGGTGATGGTAGGTGTGTGTGTGTGGGGGGGGGAAACACTCTCCTGTAGCCATCTGGCCTGACCCTGTCACACATTGATATTTATATCCTGGCATAACAACCTCGTACTTTTGTGACTGGGGAGCTTTTTGTGTTCCCCATCACAAAACATGCTAAATTATTGTGGTTGTTCGGTGTCAGCGATGACCACTATACCAACCGAATGTCTTCTGCATAGAGGGCCAGATCCTCATCTGGTATAAATCAGTGTAACTCCATTGTCTTGCAGTTTACGCCAGCTGAGGATCTATCCCAGAAACATGTTGCTTGTTATAAGAAACATTGGGAGTAGAAGCAACTAAGAACACACATATTTACTTTTTTCCCTTGTACATCTGCATGGAAACACCACTCCTAGAGACCCAGGCTTAACAGACTGATTGTCAACGCTTAATGATGCATAGTCTTCCCCTGCAAGGTTGGATTGTTGAAAGATATGCATAGCTGAAAAATTCCATCAGCAGTACAGGATTCATTTAAGCACATGCCCCAGAGATTTGCTGAGGCATTACCCCTATTCATATAAAAAATGCCACCAGTCAATGGTTTCTTTTCAGGCAGATCCTGAGATTTTTCACCATCACTAATAAGGAATGGCTGAACTTTCCTTCTTCCCCTCCTGTCCTTCATTCAATAAACCAAGCTGATGGATGGCCAAGTGCTAAAGAACCAGGTCTAGCCCTCTCACTTTGTGCTATGATTTTGCTGTCAGTGCACACTTTCTGGGACAACTGCCCAACACATGCAGTTACAGCCAGTGATAGCTGTAGTCAGAAAGGAGAACCTTAGGACAAACCCTCCCTAACATGAGAGCTAATGGGCAGTTCCAAGGTAGGCAGCAAAAGTCCAATTGTTTGGTTCATTTAAACCTAGACTGGCAAAGCACTAGCAAGTATATGGTTAGAGGCAACTCTGCACTGGCTGGGGGATGGACTAGGTCATCACTTTGGGCTTCTCCATCTGTGTCTTCTAATTACTGTAACACCATAATGTTTTGTCTTGTTGCGATGAGCACCTACAGCACTGTGTCTGAGCTCCTATAGAAACTGGCGTATTTCTGAAGAGGTTAGTAATGGAATTCAGTGCTCTCTACCGCTAGGCCTCCAGCTTCAAAGCAGCCTGGGAGGATAGTGACTGGAAGCTGTTACCATGGTGCCCTCTCTGAAATGAGCCTATGGAGTCATTCCAGATGCCAGAGCACAAGGGTCCAGAGCACAAACGCATTAACACAACAGACCCAAAGAATCTGTCCCACCTTCCACTGGAGTCAATAGAATCTTTCTTCAGTAGGAGATTGGTCAGGTCATAACTAGGATTCCCAACAGACATGTCAATCGCTGGATGGGCACTAGGTGTGCTCCCTCCAGGTCTGGTGTGAAGCACATTGGTGGGGTGGCTCAGGGAAGCTTGCACAGTTGCTGCCCAGGTTCTCCTTGGTGGCTCAGTAAAGGCCTGGGGTATCTTATTAATGTGACCTCATATCCTGTAAGCTGATCCTGTGAAATGAGAAATGTGATAAAGAAGTGAACTATTGAATGGAAAAAAGAGTGGGTGCACCAAGCTCTGTAACCTGCCTGCCTGCCCAGCCCTCTTAAATGGATAAAGGTATTTTCTAATGAAACAAAGAAGCTTGTACACAGATCCCTGCTATAGGAATATAATCACTGTTCGCTGAATTTGTGCATAAAGGCATCAGCCTTTTATGCTGCTGAGAATGGTGCTGCTCATGAGGTTTGCAACATGAAGAGGCTGGGGGGTTTTATTAGCCTCTTTCTCTATTTCACAACAGTTCCTGGAAGTTTGTGCGTTCCAAGAGAGCTGCCTGATTTCCTCAGAGCTGCTGCCTTGAAGCTGCATCTGCAGCACTGTTGGCCCTTGTATTTCAGGAATGTGAAAAACTGGCATGGCAAGGTCTGTGATTCAGCCAAGATGATGTGTCGGGACATGACTGAAGTTAATTAAAAGGGAACTTAAGAAAGATAAAGAAAAAAAATTGCAAACCTTCTTAAAGAGCCAATTAATTATTGTTCATGGCCACACACACCAGCCAGGCCACACCATGGAATCACTACCACCTGACCACTCACCTAGGAGCCATGAAGAAAAGCAACACATCGGTCAGCATTTGGAAGTGATGGGCCAAATCCTCTGGGTGCTGTAAATGGGCAAAACTCCACGGAAGTCGATGGAACTGCACACATTTACACCAGCAGAGAATTCAGCCCTTCAAATTGAAGTTCACCCTTGGAGATAGTGATAGGGCCACTGATGGCAGGAGCGGGAGAAGGGAATTGTAGGAAGACAGTAAAGCACCATCTACATGAGATCCGGGATTATCTAGTGGACACTCGTGTTCATACACACACCAGAACGCACACAAAGCTGATCCTTCATCAAAGCCTAGGCCACTTATATGACCGAGAGAGATCAATAATGGTCTGCCAGTATTTCCGTCAAGGGGCTCTCACAAAAAAGCATCCCCTCCACCTGTGTTCAAGCCCATGTACCAGGGATGCATGTGCTACAGAGGACAGGGAGGGACTGTTCATTCCTTTAGTTTCCCAAACACATTGTCTTACAACCGTAACACAGGTAGGAGGTGATATCACATGGCAAACTTGCATTGAGCTGAGCTGCACGAATGGTTTGCACCTTTGTTCCTGAGAATCATGCTGAATATAGTGATAACATAGCAATGCCCAGCTGGGGTCACCTGAAGGTGAGTGAAAGAGAAAAGCCTTATGGGGGACCAGTTGGGAGATCCTCCCCAGGGAAATGTTCCCAAAAGACTTGACATTTCTTGCTCTCAAGGGTATTGCTCTGAGGCCCAGGGACTAATCATCTTCTGCAGGAATGATTCAGCAGCATCCACAGGGCATGAATTGCAGTCTTCCCTTCAATTTGGTGATGGGATTTTAACATGATGCTCCTGGGAATTCCCTCTACCACAGCACTGAGGTAGATGGATTAACAAGAACAATGGTGACATGGGTTGAGATCTGCAAAAGTATCCAGCATTGGTCTAAATCTGCTCCCGCTGAAGTCCCTGGGACTTTTGCCATTAATTTCAATAGCCTCATCCTGCCCCCAATAGTGAGCGCTTCTGAAAATTGGCCTGTTTAGAGCCAACTAACACAGAGGACTTGAGGACAAAGTGTCGATCCCGAACACCTTCCCCTCCCAGACTTGCCTGCTTCCTCCCAATCCCCCTTACCCAGCTGGGATTTTTGAGGACACTCCCGCTTTTTCACCAACAAGAAGTTTACAGCTCCATTGCAGACCTAGGGCCCCAGAATGAGATGGAGGAAGCAAGGTCTACACTACGAGCCAGGGGTGGGACTCCCCTGCCTGTGTACACATACCCATGGTAGCTCCCACTGCGCTAGCAGAAGGACAAATAGCCGCGTAGCCGTGGTAACACAAGAAGGAGCAGCAGCGGAGGCAGGGCTGAGCACAAATCTGCCTGGAAATGGTGGGTACATACGCTGCCGAGGCTACTGTGGTTACACGACTCTTTATACTCGTGGTGCCTCTCATAAAGCTCCCGCGGGTATGTGTGCATTAGAATCACACTCCTAGCTTGTCATGTAGACATGGCATGGGGGAGGGGGGGGTTGCACAGTTATGTGTGAAGTAAGATATGAAGGACCCCATCCAGCTCCTTCTCCACATACGAATGGGCCTGTCAGGCATGCCACAGCCATCACATCGCTTCACTCCCTTCCTCTTCAAGTAAGCCTGAAGTCTCCTGGGACTCGGAGAAAGTGAGCACAGTAAGTTAACGCAGGGATGGGGGAGTGAGTTAGGAAAAATCTCTGCTATGACTCTCAGCTAGCCTGTGGGGCTCTCCCCAGATGGTGGAAGGAAAAGAGCAAGGAGAAGGGGGCTGCAGGGTACTGGAGAGCAGATGTTCTGTTGGCAGCTTTGTTATTGGAGCCATCAGCTGCTTGGTGACAGGGACCCTGCTTGCATGTGGCTCTAGGACTACAGGCCTGAGGCAGGGAGATGGGCGGGAAGCAGAAGGACTGGGAGCAAGAGAAAGAGTGACTCAACATGGGGGAAGATGGTCTACTTACAGTGGCCACCATCACCATTACACGATCGTGACCATTTTCAGAGCCATGCTGAGTACCTGTATGGAGAAGCACATGGCTATAAATCCAGTAGCCCCTCTTTCCAAGTCAGTTCCCTGTTTGCAATTCCTCACATCCTTAAGAACGCCTAAGGACGGGCTTCAATCAACCCTCCAATCCAGCAGAATCGAGTCCCCTAGCACCACACAGGGACACGAAAGTAGTACTGACACGATAGAAGAACACCTCCTGCATGGCCAGGGCATTTCAACTCCTTGGGGTTTCCTGATCCGTACACTGCTCCAGTCCAATCCAGCATAGCACAGAGAGAGCGGAAAAGATCACCGCACAAGCGGCTCTGGCTGCAGACTCAGACATGGGTGATATGCAAGGAGAGCCAAAGATGTTGGAGCAGTGTCACTGTTTACCCCTTTACTTCATAGACTGAGCCGACTGTGTTTGCGGGTGGGTTTTGTTCTGGGTTTTTTGCATTTTCATGCACTGAAGAGTAGGGTCCCTCCTCCCCCGACTAATGACTGACAAGTGTTTAACAGGGCTGGAAGTTTGAACATTTCAGTGGCTTACAGGGGCTATGACAGATTCCAAGATGTATGCGTGTGTGGGGCTGGCACTGCTGTTCCCCCTGGCTGGGGTGATGGGCCCTCCTACTGCTGCAGGCCCCACACCTGTTCACACAGCCCTTCCTGCACGTACACCTTGGCAGCCCCTGTGGCACTTGCTGGGTGGGGGTGGGAAGCCCACAGAGTCACTTCAAAGGCATGTTGAGCAAACCAGTCACATTCAGTCTGGGTTTGGCTGAAGCCTCCCGCACCCTTCTCAAGCTATTTAACCCCGCAGGTGCCAAGCCCCTGTGCATGCCGAGGGCCACAAAGAGCAGTGGGAGACGTCCCCTGGATATTAGACACCCCCCAGATGCCCGTGTGCTCTAAAGGCGTTAAAGGGAGCGAAATGCCACATTACAGACCCCATCCCCGCCCCTGCTGCATTCTCTCTGACACCCAGGGCTCCAGGTACACTTGTCTGAAAACCACCTTATGCACAGTGGTTAGAACACAGTTTAAACCCACCTCAGTCTAGGGCATACTGGACACAGTTTGGCCCCTCTGCATTGTCTGGACTAAGCCATGTCAAAACAAAACAATGTTTTAAAGCCCTTCAAGGAGCACCGCTCAGGGCCACGCATGCCTGAGATCTGAGGGGCCTGGAGAGCTCATCACAGGCTTGGCCGGCGCTGGTGCTTTCAGGGAGGGCTCCTGAGGAGGCAGCGGCTCTGCTGGCACTACACTGGTGGGCAGTGGGAGATGGCTCGTGCAGAGAGCCCTGCTAGAAGCAGTCTCTGCAGGTCAGCAGTGAGGCAGCATAGGAAAGCCTGCATGGCCCTTGCACATGCTGAACCTGGATGGAGGGGGATTTCAAGCTGTAACTCCCCCTGATGGGAATGGTCTTCTGCACAGCTGTGAAAATTAACACATACAGCAACATCAGCCACTCCCTACCCCAGCGTAGCTTCCCTGAACCCAGCAGGGGAGAGGCGCTCGAGACTCCATGGAGTCCAGCAACAGACTACTTCCCATCTGTTATCTGAAAGGTGCTCTGATGCAATGGTGATGGACATCAGGACAAAACCCTAAAACAGATCATGCATAGGGACCCCCCAAATTGCTTCCTATAGTGGTTGCTGTTAGATCACACAGACTGGGTCAAATGAGTGCACTGTATGTGCCCAGGTTTCACACCTCCCAAATTCCCAGGGTGCCTGGAATTGGGGTGTTATTTCAGTTAAGTGTCTATTTTTGTCTTTCTAGCCCTCTCTCAGACCAGAGAAGCTGGAAGCAGGGGAGGGGGAATTTGGGAACTCCAAACTGACACCTTGTTGGATCCTCGCCCAAAATGGTTTCAGATTAAGAGCTTCAAACCAACAGGGTAAATTCTTCTCTCTGCCCCAGGGGGTCACTGGGAGACACAAGAGGGGGGCCTCTACAGAAGCTCAGCCTCTCAGCTCTGACACAAACACAGAGGTGCCTTCATTTCTACCAGGAGCTGAAGCCCGAAATAAGGGGCAGACAACGCTTGCTTACAGGACGGCACAATGCCTGCAAACACCACAAGTAAAGGCCACTTTCCAGCTGCACATGAAGGAATTACAGCTGGGCTCTGCCCCCCTCTCTCACCAAACCACACCCCTTGCTGCATGGTAGGAGTTAGGAGCCTTTCCCAGACAACCAGCCCAATCTCATCAAGTCTGACATGCAAGCCACCTAATCAAAGGGCCTGCCTCAGGCACATCAACCCTTCTTCAGCACCACAGCCCCCGCCCATGGTTCTGTGTGCACTGCTCCCATCCCAGCAGTAGCAGAACCATGCCAGCCCCTGCTGGCACAGCCAGTGGTTCTTGCTACTTTAGGTCCCCTTCTCCGATCCACGATGCTGTGCGGTGTCTCTACTAGCATACCATGTGCTGCAACCCCTCATCATCAGCCCTCGTTCCCAGCAACCAGGCACGGAGAGAACCTTCCCCTTCCCAGCAGCCAGGAGGGGAGTCCCTGAATGATTCCACCCTGAGGGAAGGGACTTCACAGGAGGAACCAGAAGCTCAGCTGGAGCAGCATTATGGCTCTCTCCAGCCTTCACATAACATGCCAGCCCATGTGGACAGGAACTGGGTGCTGCCCTGCCCTTCCCAGCACTCAGCCAGCTCACAGGCCACCTCTTCTTTCCGTACCTAGCTCTGAATGTGCCACATCTGTCTCTTTTGCTCCTTCTTCCCTCTCCTGCTTTAGCAAACTGCTCCTCCGACCTAATGGGCCAGTTCCTGCCCCAGAGCACACATGCCACTCTGGCTATGTCTACACTGGAGCTGAGAATGTGCATTGTTAGTATTCATTTATTACCAGTGCTTAATTTGTGCCAGGACTTGCCAGGGCTGACCACCAGCACCTCTAGGGCTCGGCAGTTCATAGCCTCAGCGCCTCTGCACTTGCCACGTCAGTTATGAGAGTAGAAAAATTCCTTGAGCCCAGCACTTCTTTCATTACAAATTAAGCAGTTTACTATCTATGGTGTGGTTGGTGCTGCTCTACAGAGCTTAGAGATCAAGGGCCCAGTCCAATGTCCATTAAAGTCAATCGTTGCTGGGGCAGGCCGTAAATAACAGAAGCTTCTCTTTTGCTAGCACCCTTTGCCTCCCCTCCCTCCGAACCCCCCATTATTTTAAGAGAATTTAAATGCCCTTGGAAGCAAAAGATTCGTGCTGTCTGACTAGCTTCAGAATAGCTGGAGAGATTCCACATACCCTCAGATTGTCCCCGCTGTTCAGGCCAGCAGAGCTCACTATGTTCCAGGCAAGGACAGAAGCTAGCAAACAAGAGCTGAATAAGCTTTTGCCGGAAGGGAGGCAGAAACTCAGCAAAGCGAATGGGGAGCGGGGCTAAGGGGGTGGGGAGGGAGCAGCACTTTGCTTTTAGAATGACTGGTGCCAACTCAGACTGCAGCAGCCAGGAAACTGGTCAAAAGCCCCATGACCTGCGCAAAAGATATCCAGGCGTGGGAGCCAGAGGAGAAAGGGACTTGGCAGAAATTCTGCTGTACAGGGAGGAGTAATTTCTACAGCACTAAAGCCCGGCGAGTCTGGCTTTAACATGTCCCCTTGTAGACACGGTCATGTCACCCATGTCCCAGCACCCTGCTGTTATGCAAACACAAGCTTTATTTTAACTCTTCACCACCACCTCCATAGTCTGTCTGATCCTCTGAACAATACATGAAAGGGAGGGAGAAGAATCTACTCAGGGGACTTTAAGGACTCCTCCTTAGCCAAAGAGAAAGCTAAATGTCTCCGGCACAGTGCGCAGGTCTTGGGAGTACAACAAGGTCACCTGCAGCAATATCATCAGTCACCCCATTGCCCCCGGCCTCCTCCCATACACCCCCTGTGTGCATTTGCACTCCAGACATGGTTGTCCTCCAAATGCTTTAAGAAAACAACTCTCTGTGTTCCTCCATCTCCCCTCCACTCCCCTCCCCTTCAGGAGGCTAGGACCCATGGTATATTGCAGGCTGTAAATAGCTCTCCTGCCCTTGTTAGGGTCAAGATAAAAAGGCAGAGTGTTGCACAGCTGATGTGCAATTTCTCAGGCACCACTCAGGACATTGCAATATTGCTGCATCCATTTCTCTTTGCCTTTCTGCTTGAAACTAGGTGGGTGCAGGGGATACATGAGGGTACAGTGTGGTATAAAGATTTCATTGGCATGAGCTTAGGACGGCTGTAACTCTTGCAAGGAAATTTGGCAGTCAGGCAAATATCACAGCATGGCATTTATTTTCTTAATGGTGCCTGCTGTACGT
Source organism: Lepidochelys kempii (assembly GCF_965140285.1). Classification (NCBI taxonomy): domain Eukaryota; kingdom Metazoa; phylum Chordata; order Testudines; family Cheloniidae; genus Lepidochelys; species Lepidochelys kempii. Next base: position 15,076,370 of record NC_136394.1, on the reverse strand, counting down.
ACATGAACACAGCACAAAAAGAGAGAGTGAGGATTGAATACAGCGTGGCTGTTATGACCGACACCTTCATGAATAAAGAGAAGAGGGATAATGCATAAATAGCCCAGTTAGTGGGTGGGATAAAACTGTACCTAGCTGTACTGTAGAAGCCTATGCTGATATCAAGGCTTTGTGGTAACCCTATCTGTCATGAGTGTAGGGTCTGAAGGGTTCATATCCATGCCACTAGCACTTTAAGAGGAGAAACATAGAATTTACAATAAGCACAGATATTTTAAAACTCCACCCCACTAATTAATGCCACCTAGTGACTTGCCACATTTATTATTCTTTCACAAATGTGTTAATTCAGATAACAACAAACTAGGGCACTTCTGAGCTCTGAAGACATTTATCGAGCAAGCTGCCACATATTAAATCATTCCTATACATCAGATTACAAGGGTCTGCATTTTAGAATACTGTAATCAGATGCTCAGGCACATACACGTACACACAGGGATATGTATATGCTTGGATTTTTAGTTGAGTTTTAACACGTTATCTAACATGACTGTAAATGCTTGTGCAGACACAAACATTTGTTGCTAGACATGTATAACCCCAGCTGGAAGTCTAGGACTAAACAGGACTAGTAACATTCATGCTCTGGAATAAGTGCCTCTGTAGTGTGTATTTACAGTAGTGTTCATTAACATGACTAAAAATTCACATGTAGGCATACCCAGCCCTTCCCTCATGCCCCTGCCCACCACACCCACCATGGAGGAACTTCAAAAAGGTTCAGATAAGAAAAAGCTTTGGATGTTTATTTTTACTTAATCTCCTTAGTTTGCTGTATCAGGGTGGAAACCCCCCAGGAACAGCCTCGCTAGCAGCCACTCCCAGTTCAAGATCTTTTGCCCAATAGATCTTGCAGCTGGCAAAATTTCTCTCTTCTGCAGAATCCTATCTCTCTGCTTCTCCATGCAAATGTTACTGTTAAAAGTGATGGGATGGCTGCCTTCTGGCTATGAGCTGGTGACTCCGGCCAACATGCGGTGGGGGTGTGCAGAGTGGGTTAAGAAGCTGATGGGGAAGGAGATACAGATCGGCAGGAAGTTACATTAAGTAGCTGATGACTTTAAATAAGAACTGCCCTAAGTGGTCAAAGCCCACTCTTTGCAAACCCACTGAATTCTGATCCTCCCTTTCCGTCTATTACATTTTGGCAGTGAATTTAGTGCTAAAGAGAGGCACCAGATGTTTAGTTTTTTTGACTCTCCTCCATTTCCTTTCTTGCTGGCTTTGCAGTAAGAGACACAGTCTAGGCAGGATAGGAATAAGGCAGGGAGGTAACTTGGTGAATAGATTCAGGGACAGCATCATGGGGACTTATTAGAGAAGGAGCGAAGGCGATATCAGGATTGGCATTAATGGAGGAGTTGAGAGGATGGGGGTAAGATGAAAAGTCAGTTGGTAGGGGCTTCATGGCAGGACCTTGAATGGAAGATCAGGGAATTTAACCTCGATGCGCAGTACAACAGAGAGGCAGGGTAGGGGCACAGTCAAAACAATGGGTGAACAAGGTGACATTGGTGCTGGCATTTGGGGTGGCCTAGATGGGAACGAGGTCAGTGCCAGGCAGAACCTGTGAGCAGGAAGTGGTGCTGTAATGAAGGCAGGAAAGAGATCACCCATTTGGCTAGTGGGACAGAGACGATTTGAGAGATGTATCAGGATTTGGCCGCAGCCTGGATGTGAGAGGAGGAGGCAGCTCAAGAGTCAAAGTTGATCCCCAGGTAGTGGGGGTGGAATTGAAGAGTAAAGGATAATGTGGGCAAAGGAGAGGGCTTGAGAGGAGAGAACAGGAGCTTTGCTTTACTTTAAATACACAACATTGCAACACACACACACACACACACACAAACAAAAAAGTATCCACATGTATGCAGTTGGCTCCAGCTATTTCTTCTTTTTTTAAAAAATTGGTCCCACGTGAAACATCAACAATCACATCTGGAAATTTTTATACAAATGGCAGGAAAGCCAATGACTTGGGTCACAAATATTTCACGCTTTCCCTCTGCCAGAAATACAGGACAAATGTGGTATACATCTGCCTCCCTATAAATACATACTCTTGCGGTTACAAGGTCTCCACCATTACGAAGACTTCGAAATGCAAAATCAGTTGGCTGATTCACCTTTCCTCTCCTCCATTTTTTATTCCGGCTATACCCAATATAGGGAGATATGGGATCAGCTGTGGAAACCTGCAATTCAGGAGAACTTCAGAGACGGTCGAGACATCCCTATTGATCATGCAAGTGAACTGCAAAACTTACTGTATGGACAAGTGCTTATAACAGCTGTTCCATTCACAGCCCCATGGAACGAAACCCTGCATTTATCCACTGAAAAGGCTCATCAGGGCAGTTCCAGCTTCTTCACGCTGCCCCACACGCCAGTTAAAGACGACACCCTCCACATCCAGGCAAACGGAGAGATTCTCCATGTTTCATTCAGCCTTTCTGCTGAGTCTGCCAAAGCATAACAATGTCCATTAGGATCAGAGCTGAGATCACCTTTTTTTTTTTTTAATTATACGCCAAAATGTAAGTGGGGCATTGGCAGCCTGTTACATTGCATCACATGGTGTGTTACTGCTGTAACATGGCATATGAAAACACCATACTTCAGTAGTGAAGCCCTCTCTAGCGCATTGGAAACAGGCCTCCAGCACAGGATAAAGCAAATGGCATTGTTAACTGGCAGACAAAAAGTACAGATGCATTTAGGGAGTATGTGAGACTGCAACAAAGCGATGAATTAGACAAGTATGTATTTCCTGAAATCACATGACCCCAATTTACTGCACACAGTTTCTCTCCAGCTTCACTAATGAGCAGGGGGTCCTCAGGCTTTCCCCACATGGGCATTACTGTGTAGCAAATTATCAGACATCTCCACTTCTAGCCCTTCTCTCAGTGTTCCCATCTATTTAGGAGGGTTTGAGATCATCGTCAGGGCTTTGCTTTTCGAAGATGTCCCTCTGTAGTAGACACACCCATCCCCTAGTATGGTAAATGTTGAGTGAAAGAGGCCTCAGAAATATCTTGGGGGGGAAGAAAAGAAATTAGAATTAAATTGGAACAGTTTAGATGTACATAAAAGGCTGAATCCTGGCCCCTGCTATAGTACTTTTGCATGACTCTAGTGGTGGGAAGGGACTGTAGAGCCGGCTTACCTGGCTGATTGGGGATTCTCTCAGTGTTGGGAAATCCTTGGGTGGCACAAAGCCAACAGAGCTGGCATTACACCACCCTCTCTTACAGCCCCAGGCACGGCCCAGCCGAGGTTGCTTTAAATTGCACAGTGGGCTTAATTGACACCCATCCAGCCTCAGGATCAGGGAGTTGCTAAGGTGGTTTAAAGCCAGATTTTCTCCCTGCAGCACTGAGCAGAGCTTGATTGTAGCTTGATCCCTAAATATCTCTAAATACTATACGTAATTCTTCATGGCATAAAAATCTGTCACAGACAAATAGGCCCTGTCTGTCATTTACTCTGCTTAAGCTATGGCATTTAGGTGGAGCACCTAGACAAGTTTTTCCCCTATCACAAGGTTGTCAACTAAACCCCGTGGGCAAGCACTGCCCTTAATTGTGCCATTTCCATCAGAATTCTTGTTCAGAGATTTGTTCTTCAAACAGAGCAGCATTGCAAGAGGTACGCTTACCCACAGAAAACCACCAAAATTATGAAGGCAACACATTTTAAAACAGGTAAGAGAAAGTTATTTTTATGCAGTGTTTAATTAACCGTTCCAGTTTACCTCTATCCTCACTACTGTGCTATTTGGCTCTATCTTACAGCCAGACTTTTCTTCAAAAGGATTAGACACAAACGATTAAAGGTAGCAGATGAAATTATATTAGTCAGTTTTAAAAGTGGCCATCCTCATGCGGCAGGGAACACCCTCTGTCAGACTAGGTCAGGAAGACATACTTCTGTACGGACGCACCCATGACAAAGGATTGCACAGTTGGCCAGTTTCATTATGGGATTTTCCTTGGCAGTCGCTGTGACAGGTCATTGTCATACCTGCCTAAACAGTACATTGAAATAAAATGACAACGGAATTCCTCATTCAGGTCTAGAAATATAAAATGCACCTTCTTCACATGATCCTCCCCTTGAGAACTTGTTGAGTTGTCCTTGGCTTAGCATGAATGGTTAGTTAACTGCAGAAGGGCAGTTACATGCAACTCATCAAAAGAGAAATATAACCAGTGCAAACACAAATGTTTTTGCATTTAGAGCGTTGACACTGGAAGGCTTAAGGGTCCTGCCATGGTCTGACTGATTCTCTGCAGCCCTTTCCATGGCACACAGTAAAGTGGTCTCCCCACACATCTCCACCAGCATTCATCTGGTTTGCCACATATGTGTTTTGCTGTTGCTGATCTTAACACCTTTTGAATGTTCCACCAGATGAAGAGATGAATTCCCTTTGTCCCTTGGAGATGGAGTTTCTTTCATTTCCTGCATAAGGATGCAGGCCAAACTTCTCTTAGCGAGAACAGAACATGCAGGCCCAGAGGGTAATGGGGGGTTTTCATGGGATGGGTTGCCAGGGGTCTTTGTGCAACCATTTATGCCCATTGGTGTGTGTCTTGTCACAGTAGTACCTTTTTAAGGGCGTGTGTGTTTTGCAATAGTTCAATTGGAAGACGAAGCCATCTCTTTCAATCACCTTGCACAAGATGAAGCCATCTCTTTCAATCACCTTGCACTCAGCTGATGGACTCTTTTTAAAGCCAAGGATGAATGAAAGGAGCCTGATGTGTCTAATTTGCATATGTGATTATGCAAATCAGGCCACCACTTCTTATCCCATAGCAGCAGACCTGCCGTAGGTGACTGCAGAAGTGCCTCTAGGTCTATGCCACAGTGAAGAAGATTGGATTGTAGGGAAGGATGCATGTGTGTGAAAGCCAGTCCACACTGTATATTCAGAATTCACCAGCACATACGTAGGAAAAGTGAGACATAATCTTCTGTGGGAAGCAGGGAGAAGATTAGTATAGGAGACAGGAAAAAAGAACTATATCTATTCTATAACAGCATTTGCTTGAACATATTTAGGAAACATAATCAGCAGTAATAGTCACCACTTGTGATAAAAGCCTTCATTGCTGATGGTAGCCTGCTAGGCAATCCGATTTAACAGCTGGTGCAATATGAGTTAATTGTGACAAGAGATGCAAAAGATAACCACAGGAAGTTACAATTCTAATGTTGTCCCCAGACTCTGGGGTTTCACAAGACAAAACATCTGTGTTACCTCATGGATGTGTACTGTCTGTCCTGATGCCAGGCAACCATCACTACAGTGCATGTCCACTGCATTTTGATGGCATGCATATTCTGTTTTGTTGCACCATGCACCCCACTGCCTCTCATAGCACTGTGCGTCATCTGCCTCAATGCCATGCTGCTTGTCTCCCACCATGATCCACATACACTATCCACCCCAATGCCATATATATGCCAGCATGCCACTTGCACACTCCCTACTTGCTCCACTCCCACACACTATCACTTGGCTGCATGATGCACTGCCCATCTCAATGCCGCCCAAGCATGACCTACCCGGATAGAATGTGCTTTAGTTCATTCTGTTACCACAGGAGCACCACATTACTGGCTGACTGGAAAGATGCTGTTTGTGCAGAGGCCCCTAAAGAGTTAACGCGATCCTACTCCAACGTATCTCAGCACCTGTCGGAAGTGGAACATTTTTAATGCTGTGTGGAGGACAGCAGCAGCAAGACTAGGCCCGGTCCCCATCAGGAGGAAATGGGAGCAGTATTCAGGGAACATGCAAGGAAAGTGCTGACTTTTCACAAAGAAACTTTTTTTTTTTTTTCCTCCAAACTCTAAATTATCTCTGACTGGGCTAATAAGGCACCCCTTGCTTGGAATAAAAACTTCACTAGCAAATGAGGGAAGAACTGCAGCTTCTGGAGAAAGCATTAACATGACCAGCCCAACTCCTGAGGAGAAGTCAGGACCAATCTCCTCTTGATCCTGGACAGGAGTGGCAGCATTTTTACCGTTCTGCAAAATGTTCCCAGTCAAAGCTAAGAACCACATGAAATTCACCTGGATTTGCATTTTGTGTCAAGCTTGAAAACTGAATCCAAGTTTGGCAAAAGGTTCAGTCAACATATCAAACCAACTTGGAGCAATTCATGAGTTTCCAACCTAGGGCAAACACAGTGGTTTTGGCCAAGTTTTGCACTGCGGGTTTTGCATGCATGACACAAACTCAAAGCAAAAGATCCTATCTGCATCAGGAATAGGAGGTGTGTTTAGCAACTCCTTGGGTTGACTGTGATCTGCTAACACCTTTTTCAAACACACATTTATTCAGCACCTAGTGTAGATCAAAGCATGTTCGTTAACATGTGTTCGCTAACATTTGCTAAATACACCTCATTTCCCTAGTATAGACAGGGCCCAGGCAACGGCGGGGAGAGGGGAGAGTTGAACCAAAAATATTCGCAAAAAAGTTCTGCATCGTGAAACTGCAACATTATGCACCTCCCCAACTACTGTCCTAAGAAACCTCACTTCAAGCACACAATGGCCATATCATCAGCCTGAAATCTACAAAGATCCCTCACCTAAAAGATCCCATCTACCTCTGCCTGCTCCATCTTCAGCTTCCAAGGCTCTTAAAACCAGAGGCAAATCAAGGCGTCTGGTTTGTATCTTCACTCTCATCTTGCAGATTAGATGCCAGATTCCTCTCTAGTGGCAGGAGTACTTAGACATTGGGTAAGTAATAGCTGAGAGTTTCTGTTTTATAGGGTGACCATATGTCCCATTTTGGCCGGGACAGTCCCTTTTTTAAGCCCTGTCCTGGCCGTCCCAACTTTTTTGACAAAAGTGCGCATTTGTCCCGTTTGCTCCTGCCAACTGATCAAGTTGGTAAAAACAAAAGGGACAAATGCACACTTTTGTCAAAAAAGTGGAGTGTGGAGGAACGTGCGGGGGGAGGGGTCAGGCCAGCCTCACGCCGTGTCCCGTTTTCCCTTTGGGAAATATGGTCACCCTACTGTTTTAGTATCTCTGAGGCTAGGAGAGGAGGAAGCCCCAGAACCCAAGCCCCATCGCCTGGGACACAGCACTGAGTTGACTCTGTGCTCAGAGAAATGACGCTGTGGGAACAACATCCATATAGCTTCAGCCAAAATTCTCTAGTAGCTCACTGTAGGGATTGCTGAGCTGTTGCTTATTTATATTTGTTCCCCATAATGGCATTCAGGGTACATGGTGCTGGCTTCTGATCAGCCTTACCGGCTAGCACATTACTGCAGGGACTGCTGCTGCAGAGGGGAAAGTAAATCAGAAGAAAGGAAGGAGTGCACACTGAGGGGAGTGACACACCTACAGCCATTCCGGCCGTCGTCGGCACAGCAAGGGGGCACAAGATGCTGGAAGATGTGTCCTCAGAATGCTACGGGGTGGACACTTTGCTGGTCTGCTCAACAGAAGCAGCATGTACTGCCTGCTGGAGCATAGCATACACAGTGAATACTTATCCCCATACCCCCGGCTGCCAACTTATGCCCCTTTGTGGCATAAAGCCAATGCATTCACTGACCCTCTGCCCTGAGGGCTAGCCCTTATGGGCTACCGAGGGATCCTGGCCTGAAGCCTGCAGGCAGGAAGGTTGGAAGAGGCTCCCTTCTTCACACTCTTACAGAAAGGAGAATCTACTCACGGATGTGTAACCCTCACACCTCCTGGGTGTGGTGTTCTGTCCCTCTAGTGGCACCAAGACCCCTTAGAGATGAATGAGTCTGCTCTACAGCCTTAGCTAAGGGTCATGTGGCTTTTAGCTCATGCAGTAGAGGATCATACATGTAGCTCCAGAGACCCCAGGTTTGATCCTGTCCACCAATGACTGGGATCTGTCAGTGTTACAGACGGAAAGGGAGAAAATGTTAGCGAGTTCTGCAGGAATAGCCCCAAAGCAGGTTAGTTGCACTGTGGTCAGCTGTACTGTTTGGGAAAGTCACTGTTCACATGGAAGGGCCTGATGCATATCTTCCCTAGTCAGCTCTGGCAAACCTCCCCAGCAAAAAGAAAAGGAATACTAGTGGCACCTTAGAGACTAACCAATTTATTTGAGCATAAGCTTTCGTGAGCTACAGCTCACTTCATCGGATGCTCACGAAAGCTTATGCTCAAATAAATTGGTTAGTCTCTAAGGTGCCACTAGTACTCCTTTTCTTTTTGCGAACACAGACTAACACGGCTGCTACTCTGAAACCTCCCCAGCAAGTTATCGTCAAGTCCACATAAGCCTCCTAGCACTTCCTCTTTTATTCTGTGCTGCCTTTCTCCTTTACAACCCTATATGTCCCTTCCCCCACTTCTCCTCCAGTAGCCACCGTGATCACAGCAGCCACTCACCGTATTACCAGAAAGGCAGCCTAAGACTGTACAGTGCTCTGGGAGCAGCTGTCTGTGAGACAAAAGTGCCCTCCCGCTGGCTAGGCCCAGGACGAGATCATCAATGTGTTATTCTCACAGCCTCCAGCTGGACTGAGAAGTTAGCGTCCAGAGGTCTCTTCCCAGCTCTGGCCATCTCCCATGTGGTGGTGCATAGCGCTATTCACCCAACCACTGGCCCAGCCCAGCAGTGTTTTTATTAGAAAACACCGAGGCAGCCTTTCCAAGCCTCAGAAGAATCATCTTGTAAAGATCTGGGCTTGAGATGCCAAATGATCGCTGCTTTGGCGGAGTCTGCACATTCATATTTTATTGGTCACAAACGCTTTCCAGATGCTGGCACGCTGGCTGCAGATTGCAGCTCTGGGGACTTGGCTCCCAGCCCTAGTCACTTTGTTAAACTCTTGACCTGCTGTGGGTTAAAAGAAGCAGGGAATGGGACTGAGTCACCACCAGGGCATTGCTGTGAAAGAGAGAGAGAGCACACGCACTATACAGCAGAGAAGTTTCAGCAGCTTTCTGTGCTCAGCTGGCATGGAAAACATTTAAGGTGGTCCACAGCAATGCTCCCAGCTCAGCTGCTAAAGGTGGTGAGGACTGCAGCCTAGGCTAGCGATTGGTTTGAAAGGAGGGACAGGGAAGCAGCTCTGTGCCTGGATTTCGCAGACCGTACCCTTCCCAGATCGTCTCCCTCCCCCCCCCCCCAGAAATGGTTTTCCCCACCCTGCTCCAATACCCAAGCAAGCCGCTCTACCACCTATCCAGAGCAGTGTGCAACATACAGACTGACAACTGAAGCCAGGAAGCCTCACTTGGATTCAGGTTTCATGGCAAACCTGAAATGGAGGCCACCAGGTCTACATTACAAACTCAGGCTATGGCTACACTACAGAGCTTACAGCCGTGCTGGTGCAGACGCTCTAAGCTGACGGGAGACAGTTCCCGTGAGCGGCGGCAGCTATGTCAGCAGGAGAAGCTCTCCTGTCAGCATAGAGATGTCCAGACCGGCGATTAGGTTGGTGTAACTTATGTCACGCAGGGGGGTGGTTTATTCATTCCCCTGAGCAACATAAGTTATACCAACGTAGGCGGTAGTGTAGACAGCCTTACATCGGTATAATTACATCGCTCTGGGGTGTGAAAACTCCACACCCATGAGAGACACAGTTATACTGACCGAACCCGCAGTATTGACAGTGCTATGTCGACAGCAGGGTGTCTCCCATGGACATAGCCACTGCTTCTCCCAGCAGTGAATTCTCTACGTCAATGGGAGAACTTCTCCCATCGGCGCGGTAGTGTTTTCACCAAAGTGCTACAGCAGCGCAGCTGCACTCCTGAAGCATTTTAACTGCAGACCTGCCCTAAGTCCCCACTTCATCCAGAAGGCTCCTCTGAGATTTGCAAACCTTTCAGGGAAAAGACTAGTTGGATTTAAGGTTGTCACATGGTATCCCAAGCAATGGGAAAAGAGCAGTGAACAAGTAGAGAGAAAATATGATTTGGCAGAACCGGTTGAAATTTTTTAACAAAAAAAGTTTGCCCGTCAAAAAAGAGGGGTTTTGTCAAAGAAGTTTTTTCTACGGAAAAATGTAATTTTTCAATACATTGTTGGACGTTTTTATAGGAATTCCTGAACTATATGAAACATTTTGTTTAGTTTCTAACTGAAATTTGTTTTATTCCAATTTTTGTTTAAAAAAAGTTCAAATCAAAATGATTTTTTTATTTAAATTTAAAAAAAAAATTTTGTTCTGTTTTGAAATTTCTAGAAAAAGAAAAATGTTAAACAACGTTTTTTGGGGGACAAGGGAAGGTTGGGTTGTTTTTTTTTTAAAATAACAGCTTTATTGATTTCTGAGTGACCCTCTTAGTCAGGATCCACATCGGAAACAAAACTGGATAAGGAGGCAAGCATCCCTTCTTTATGGATTGGTTTCTACTGGAGCTGGGTCCAAATCAAATTCCCATGTACAGACACCAAGCCGTGGGGAACTTTGAAACCAAAGCCAAGCTGTAATTTGGGATGTGCCCACCCACAGGCTATTCTTCATAGGGTCCTTAAGGTTTCCCCTTCTGTCCGCTCCCAGGCTAGTCCCCATGTGGTCCTGTGGGTTACTCCTTCACCTGGGGCTGACCTCTTTTTTAAATCTCTGTTCTGCTCCACAACGCCTTACCTACATACAGCCTTACTGAACTGGAAAAGGCCAGGGTACATGGTCTTCTCCACAGACAGTCACTGCTACTCCTGAGATCCGCAAGAAGCAGATAATGAAATACACTGCTGTGGGGTGCTCAGCAAGCTGGTGACTCTCCCAGAGGAGCATGAAACCAATCTCTCAGGAATGCAGGAGGATGTTGAAGATCCACAGCAACGAATTAACCCTCTTCTACACTAGGAAAATGATCTGTGCTTGGTTAGCACTAGAAGAACATAAGAACAGCCATACTGGGTTAGACCAATGGTCCTCTGACAGGTTTCAGAGTAGCAGCCGTGTTAGTCTGTATTCGCAAAAAGAAAAGGAGTACTTGTGGCACCTTAGAGACTAACCAATTTATTTGAGCATAAGCTTTCTGTAGCTCACGAAAGCTTATGCTCAAATAAATTTGTTAGTCTCTAAGGTGCCACAAGTACTCCTTTTCTTTTTGGTCCTCTGACAGTGGCCGGTGCCAGATGCTCCAGAAGCAATGAACAGAACTGGGTAATTCTCGAGTGATCCATCCCCTATCATCCATCCACTCCCAGCTTCTGGCAGTCAGCGGCTTTGGACATTAGGCTAATAGTCATTGATGGACCTATCCTCCATGAACTTTTCTAATTCTCTTTTGAACCTAGTTATAGTTTTGGCCTTCAAAACATCCCCAGGCAACGAGTTCCACCAGGTTCGCTCTCTGTTGCCTGTTCAGCTTGAGAAGAAACTTGTTGGTACAGATGGAAGATTTGTTGCTTTGCTGCAACAGTGCTGGAAACGTTTTGTCCCTGCTACGTTAGCAGCCGGGGTCAGATTTTCAAAAGGCACAAATGAGAGTTAGGTGCCCAACTGCCATAAAGTTTCTGTGGCAGCTGGGTGCCTAACTACCCATGGTGGCTTTGAATATTTCCTCCCGAACTGTAGCCAGCCCCAGCTGAGGCCCATTGTCAGCAACAGTTCATTTTTCTAGAGCAGGCAGGGCCTCAGTATCTTGACTATAACGGGAAGGGAGATTAACGACCCAGCACTACTCCTCTATAAGAGGCGTTAAAGGAGAAGGATTTGGCATGTAGACTGAACGTTAAAAGTGAGGCATGGGCTGCAGCATATCCACTCCCCTCAACTGCACTCTGCATATCGTTCTGCTCCTCGCTCGCTGGGAACAATGGAACATAACTCCAGGATTATTTGCACATCTAAAAGCCTCTGCAGTTCTCTGTCAGTGTCAAGATTTTATCCCATGCAGCTGGTCCAGCTATGTTAATTAAATCATCACGTTAGAGCTAGGGGCTTTATTGAGCAAATGTTACCACAGGAGATGGATCACACCTCGGAGAAAGACCAGGTGTGCTGCCTGGACTCCAGAGAGCCCTGCCAAACTCATTTCATGTGCAACAATGATGCCAATTCCGACTCAGCCCCCAGAGGTTAATAAAACAGTAAAGCAATTCACAGTAAACCTAAAACCTTTCAGGTTCAGCCAAGTGGAAATCCAGCATGACTCTCCACACAAAAACAAACAATCAAGGGGTTGGGGGATGGTGGGGGAAGAGAAAGTTTTCCATAACAATCTATCCAATGTTACAGCAGACAGGGTTTCTCCAAAGACATTATGTAATGTCTCATAAGGGCCTTCAGCTGAATTATCAGGTGAAATACATTCTTACTAAAGAGAAAACCAGAAGCACAGGTAAGCCGCAAGTGTGAGAGTGTAACTGCTTTGCGAGCCTTAGCGGCAAGGGAACTGGTTCAGATACAAGGAGATGTCACTAGCGATGGGATCATGCTACAGAATTCAGATTTGGGATTCAAACTCTACAAAGCCCGTGGCTGTTTGGATCTGAGGTTCTGGTTTAGGCCCATCTCTATTAGTGCCACAAACCATCACCCATGAATTTTTGGTACAGGCCTAGAACTATTACAATGAATTTTCTCCCCTCCTTGTTTCGTGGTGCCTCTGCATTCACTAGTTTTGCTCTGAGGTTCATTGTTTGGGCCTCCACAGACACCTTACAGAGGAAAGTCCTTGACTCTCCTCTTGCATCTTGAATAATACAACCTCCTTCTCTTTGGCCTTGACAATCACAATCTTGCCCCACTTATCTCTGTTTCAGATAATGCTGCAAAGATCATTTTCCTATCCTGTCACTTTGACCATGTCAACCTTCTCTTTGAATCCCTCCACTGGCTCCTCCTTCTCCATCACACCAAACATAAAACACTTGTCTTCACTTTCAAAGCTCTTCACAGTCAATGCCCACCCTACCTACCATCTCTCATTCGCTATCAAGCCATTGATGCTCATCTCCGATTGGCCCATGCTGCCAGCCTCCACTGTCCACTTGTTAAATTTTCAAACAAGCACCTCCGTGCTTTCTTCTGTGCTGCCCCCACGTGCTTCAGAAGCACTTCTTGTGAACATCCACAAAGCTACCTCATTATCCAACTTCAAAGCCCTCCTCAAAATTCTCCTTTGTTGTGACCCTCTACAAAAAACTTGACAATGATTAGGATGTTGTGCATAGACAATTGCCTATCATTCTGACCAATATTGCCTCACTGTTTACTTGTATTCCTTCCTTGGCCTGTCTATAGCCATCTGTTGTCTCATACGTAGATTTTAAGCTCCTTGGAACAGAGTGGGACCATCTTTTTGTTGTGTTTGTACAGCACCTAGCACAAGAGAGTCCTGGTCAATGACTAGAGCTTTTGGTGCTATGGTAAAACAAATAATAACTAGAATAGTTCCTTTCTCACTGTAGCCTGAGGTGGGAATGACCAGGACACATTGCAGATGAATCCAAGTGACTCATACATGATTATTGTTTACTCATCTGCTGTTCTCCCCCTCCCTTTCTTCCTACCTATGAAGAATCAATCCCTTTTATGGGGGAAAGGGGCTTGGGGAGAGGGGAGAGGAGATGACTTGCCTAATGGTTTTCGGGGTTTGTCCTTGTACCAAAATGGTTTGAAGTCATCTGGGCTGAGCGGGGAGCTTTGCTTTTATATTTGCATTGTGGTTTTAGTACAGCACTCACATGCTTTGCAAGAGGCACCTTACACGCTGATTAAATGAGCGAACACATAGTACTATTGATGTGCACAGTGCTTACCAGCAGGATAAACACTCAAATCAAGACACAGAACTACAAGCAGGTACAGTACTATCAACATGGGTAGTGATTACTGAAGCTGCAGGTGGGTATTAGAACACACAGACGATGTGGAATGAGGTGAGAGGTGTTGCTGAAAGAGAAGGCACTTGGCAGCAGGAATAAGAATTAACTTCCAGACATCTGGAGAGAGAGCTAGTGCTCGTCTTGAAAAGCCCCAGGGCAATAAAACCAATCCTGGACTGCAATGTAAGGAAGTTTTCTCAAGGAAAAAAAGAATATTGCTACAATTTTTATCTGCTGATTCCCATTCTGCTGACAATTCTAGTAATGTCAGAGTAATTACACACACAGAATCATAAAACTACACCACAATAATGTAAATCCATAATAATCCTCCATTTACACCATAATCAGATTGCTGGTATTGTAATCTTATTGTGGTAAAACCAGTTAGACTAGCATATGAGAGCATCAGTTAGACTAGCATACGAGAGCCTTGCATGTCATTCAGATAAGATATAAGACTGAGCTCCTGGCTTCTTTTTGTCCTTAAAGATCCCATGACACTCTTTATAAAAAGCAAGAGACTTACACTGAGTATTCTAGCCAAATTCCTGTTTGTGAAATTTCCTAAAATTCTCAAGTAATTTCAGCTGGTTATGTTTTTAAGGCCAGATTCTGATCTCAGTTATGCTGGGGTAAAATTAGCAAAACTCCCTTGACTTTTGTGAGAGCGACTCCAGAAACTGGTGCAACTGAGATCAGAATCTCAACCCTTCCTGCCCCTCCTAAAATCTATTGCGTAGTATTGCTGGCTAGCTGATGGCTGCATTTCACTTGAGAGGCAGCTGCATCACAATAGGGAGTAAATAATCCTCATATCTAATCAGATGAACTCTTTTGGATCCTACAGGATGAAAAGCTCTATACAGAAAATAATTAAACAAAGTAATACAGTTCTTGGGGCAGAATTTGTAGAGGGAGAGTCACATGGCAAACATCTTGTATCTCATTTAAAATGTAAATCCAGCTATTGTACCTTTTACACATTTAATACAATTCCCTTGCCAATTCTGAAAGTTATCAACAATATTTGCTATTTAAATGATTGATTTCTAACAGCTCTTCTGCTCCCCCTACCAGCTGCTCTTACTACTGCAGATTATGTAGTGCTCTGCCAATTACTGATAATGTGAGATTGCTATTATTACATAGTCAGATCACGCCATCCCACGTGAAACTTGCAAAAAGAGGCTAAGGGGAAGGAAAACTTGGAAAGATTCCATCACAGTTTCTCTTTGATCATGCTGTCAGTGTTTGGATTTATAGCCCTGCCCCATCTGGGCCTCGGAAACCAGCACGGACTGGTGGTAGAGGATCATTCTGCAGACCTGGGAGGACTAGCAGTAGCAAGAGAACTTCAGGATGGGAAGGAAGGGTTACCTGTTTTGAGATCTGTGCAGAACTGACCACAATGCTTTGGTCAGCAACAGCATATCAATATGCGGTGCCCAAAACTCATGGAGAAGGGGAGCACCACTACCTTCTGGAAGCTGGCCACCCCAAAATGTTACAGGGTCTGTAGCCAATCAGATCCGCATGGGGAGATCAACTGTTGGGGCCATTCTTATGCAGGTCTGCTATGCCACTGATAATGCTGGGTAATGCTCAGGAGATTATTGATGGCTTTGCATGCATGGGGTTCCCAAACTGTATTGCAGCAATTGATGAAAACGCACAGGCCTATCATTTGCCCCCTACTCCCAACCCGAGGGCAAAGAGTTTATAAACAAAGAGATACTTCTCCATGGTTCTCCAAGGATTGGTTGACCATGCAGGAGGTTTACCGTGGTCTGGAAGAGTCTACGATGCTAGGATCTTTTGGAACTCAGCTCTATTTGATTAATGGAGAAAGGACTGGTTGCCCCCAGGACCACTGAGGACCTTAATGGTGTGGAGGTTGGTCCGGGTAAATCTGGGGGACCTGGCTTAGCCTCTGATGCCCTGACTAATGAAGCCATACATAGGTTGTAGTATAGTTATGTAGAATCCTGCCCAGTTCATTAAAAAATGGACAGGTCACATGTCTCCTTTTGTCCCTTGTTTTAAGTACTTTCTCCTGAGCTGCTTGCTCTTTATCCAGCATTGGTCGGCGTCCCGGTCCTGGCCCCTCTCAGATATCTGCTTTGCAATGTCCACAAAAAGGTCTTTATTTCGGTGCCTGGCCTCAAGAGCTTTGACACTTCTCTCCAGATGGTGATGAGATCCAGAGTCCTAGCAGAGCTCCCAGCGAGGCATATTGTGGGACTGCCCAAGTGCTATCACGGTTCTATCACAAGAATGCTGATTAGGGTGACCAGATATCCTGATTTTATAGGGACAGTCTCGATTTTTGGGTCTTTTCCTTATACAGGCTCCTATTACCCCCCAACCCCTGTCCCGATTTTTCACACTTGCTGTCTGGTCACCCTAACGCTGATACACTGAGATCCAGGAGCAAATGGGCAACATCTGGCTCCTCATCAGCTTTCAAGGAGGGGGTGAAGGGTCATCCTGGGAACTTGACAGCAGAGCAGGGAGGGTCCAGGTAAATAGACAGATTAGTAACAGTTGACCTGCAAAGTACTGTGGGATAGCTGTTGGAAGCATGCAAAAAGTGGTGCACAGCAGCTGCATCCACAGGAACAATAGAAGCAACTAATTCAATCTGAAGCAAACCCAAGTACACTTTGCAAGAGGACTCTAGATTTCGTGATCAATGTGGAATTAGCACATGGTGATGGATTACAGCATGTGTATGTAAGCATTTTCAAACCAGATTAACTCGACGTGATCCCATTTAAAACCCCCATGTAGACAAGACACACACTCATCCATGAGTTAAGTGATACATCTCAGAGGGATGAGGATGGGGGAAGCTGAGAATAAGACCCCTCAGGGGAACCAACCTTTGCAATTATGTTGAAACACTTCTGGAAAGAGAAGTCCACTTAGGTTCCCAGACAGGAAAAACTCCTGAGAGTAAGGGAGGTGGGAGCTCCCCAAACCAGGCTCTGGAATGGACTAGGAATGAATCTGACTACCTAGTGTGGCTCCATTCTTTCCCCAGAATTTAAGGGAACAGTTGCTCATTGGAGGGAACAGTTAATTGCTTATTTGTGATCCAAGTGTTTCTTACTCTCTTGTCTTCTTAAGGTGGCTGGCCAATGTATTCCTCTCTCTCATGCATTTTCACCTAGTTTTCTCTGTCACCAACTCCCTTTCCCAGGCATGGGATGAGCCAGCTTGTGGCGTGAGGATGAACGAAGAAAGAACAAAGATGTCCAGGGAAAGTCTAGTCTGGATGACTAATTATCTGGATCCAGAGGCAGAGACTGGCAAGACTGCTCATACAGAAACAAAAACATCTAGAGTCTCAACTATAATAGGTCAGCTCTGCCTCAGAGCATGATGGGAATCAATCCACTGACAGCACAATGGAGAGCAACATGAACTTCCCTAATGCTTGTACCCTCTTGTGTTAAGTTTCAGCCTAGGGCATAATTTAATGGATGAGTAATAAACCCTTGAAATATGGTTTTCTAATAGAAACACTAGTAGACCCTTGACACAGGTATATTGATATAACAATTATGCTGGATAGCATTGTTATACCAGCTACCATAATACATTGTAATAAACTATAACATAACAGTTATACTAAAGTAAATATTAATTAATACTAAAGTAAATATTATGCTGAACTATTGTGTATGATGCTGTCTACTTCACATGCTTCTACCTAGCAAAACTACAGCAAACAATTTAGCTATTTTAATACACACAATTTAATTTAAAATGTAACTGTTAAAGAAAAGCAAGTTGCTTTAGAGGCCTGATATAAAGGCCACTGAAGTCAATGGAAAGACTAAAAGAAGATTAAATAAATGTACTCTTTAAGATTTCTATTTGCATTATTCTCAGAATGCAATACAGGAGATGCTCTTGATTTCACAAATTAAAGCGGTGATCAAATGGAAACATGAGAACTTTTTAGAACTGGGAGTAAAATTATTGGCTCTTTAGGGTGTGTGGAGGAGTAGATAGGAGAAACCAGGGCTAAATTAACAGCTAAATAACCACAAAGAGGTTTAATTTCACAGTAAAACACGGGATTAAAGATTGTGATTGAGCACACGCCTGCAGTGACAAGGGAGGCTGTTGTATTTGTTTAATACAAAAACATCTCAAGAAAATAGAGAGTAAAAATCCAAAATGGAATTATTCTGCTGTTCCTGTTGTAACAACAGCAGACATCTTCGCTGTGCCATGATCTACCATAACCCTCAGTGGAGCATTAGACTATCACACAACCACTTCTCATGTCCTTCACTTATGCACATAATATGGCAACAGAGGGACTATAATCAGCTTTGAGAAAAAACCAAGTGATGTCAGAATACAGTATTATTCGTGTGCCAGAGGTGAATGACAGCGACTACCGAGCCGTGCTTCCCAGCTATCAATTACTGCATGGTTTTTAAAATAGACAGTTGGTAGGCACATTCAAATTGGAAAGTAAGCCCAAATCCACCCAAAATAAACAGAACGGGGGAAAAAAAAAAACAACAACTTCCATTGCCACCCTTAGAAAAAAAGGTACTTCAATATTTTATGGCAATGGTTCCAAATACTGCATTTCACTGTAATAATATCTCAGGGTCTGAGGTGATGGCTGAAAATACTGGTGTATTTTTTATAGGAGCGCAATTATTTTTTGGTTTCCCCCCATTCCCCAGTTCTGGTTCGTGGCGGTTGATTCAGGTGTTTACAGCTGGGTGTACAGTAGCCTTTTTAAAATGTTGCTGATTCTTTCTTAGTGATAGGTTTCAGAGTAACAGCCGTGTTAGTCTGTATTCGCAAAAAGAAAAGGAGTACTTGTGGCACCTTAGAGACTAACCAATTTATTTGAGCATCCGATGAAGTGAGCTCACGAAAGCTCATGCTCAAATAAATTGGTTAGTCTCTAAGGTGCCACAAGTACTCCTTTTCTTTTTTCTTAGTGATCTCGCTGTCTGATGTGGCCTATTTAAAGGCAGCAGTATGCAGCTTCGGAAGATCCCCTGGCTTACAATGGTGACTGAATAGGTTGCCTTCCTGCTCCATGAAGGACTTTTTATCTCATATCCTTCTCTTTTTCTTGTTGAACAGCTGGATCCATGGAATACATGAAAGTCCGGGAAAGCCATCGCTTGAACAAATAAACAATGGCTGCAGCACAACCTCTGAACAATGCCTATTGGTAGGGCAGGCTTTAGCACAGTGGTTCTCAAACTAGGGCCGCCGCTTGTTCAGGGAAAGCCCCGGAGGGCCGGGCCGATTTGTTTACCAGCTGCATCCGCAGGTTCGGCCAATCGCGGCTCCCCCTGGCCGCGGTTCGCTGCTCCAGGCCAATGGGGGCTGTGGGAAGTGGCGTGGGCCCAGGGCTGTGCTGGCCGCCCTGCCTGCAGCCCCCATTAGCCTGGAGCGGCGAACCACGGCCAGTGGGAGCCGCGATTGGCCGAACCTGCAGATGCGGCTGGTAAACAAACCGGCCCGGCCCGCCAGGGGCTTTTCCTGTTTATGCGGCGGCCCTAGTTTGAGAACCACTGCTTTAGCATTTTTGTCAGGCCTGCAAAACGTTTTGCCTTCAACCCCTACAACCCACTAAATAAATAGAGTGAATGATCCCCCCTCCACCCCACCTGACCTTCCAAAAGAATAGTAATAAAATAGTGATTCTCATCCGCTCCAGTCTCACCCGCTCTGCATTAAAGTGGCTGAACCACACTGTCTCTGTTTTCATAAACAAACAGCTTAACCACACATCTCTGAGAATCAGGAGCATCCCTGCCAGTTTTACAGAAAACAGCATGTTTTGCTCTGGTTTTTGAATCAGAGAAATTGGTAGCCAGCTGGGTACGCACGTACACACTTTGTAGGTACACACCTAGGTCTGCTGTACCATAATGTGGTCACCTTGCCCTCCATGAAATTCTCTAGTGAGAAAACAAGGGTGTGATTTTCCCACTGCCTTGTGTAGTTACTCACAGCTGTGCATGGAGCACTGTTATTTTGACTGGGTAGCATTGTGTGGCCAATTCACATTGATTCAGGGAGGAAAAAGCTAGAAACTTACACTGTATGCAAACAGAGATTCCCTCCTGCATTTCACCCTAGGGTATGTAAGGAACTAGGTGATGCAATCTCAGAATCACTAGAACTCATTGAGGATAGTTGACATCCCAGAGGGCTGGAGAAGAGCAAACGTGGTATGTATCTTTACAAAGAAGAACAAAAAAGATCCAGGGAACTATAGACCAGTCAGCCTAACTTTGACACCTCAAAAGATCCTGGAACAAATCATTAAACAATCAATTTGTAAGCACCTAGAGGATGGGTTATGAGTAATAGCCAACATGGATTTGTCAAGAACAAATCACGTCAAACCAAACTAATTTTCTTCTTTGACAGATTTACTGGCCTACTGCATTGGGGTGGAGAGCAGTAGACACAATATATCTTGATTTTAGAAGGCTTTTGACACAGTCACATGTGACATTCTCATAAGCAAACTAGGGGAATGTGGTCTAGATGAAATTACTATAAAGGGATGGCAAAACTGGTCGGAAAGACCATACTCTAAGATTAGTTATCAGTGGTTCACTGTCAAACTGGGGGAGGAGGAGAGAGGGGTGTATCTAGTGTGGTCCTGAAGGGCTCTGACCAGGATCTGGTAGCATTCCATATGTTAATTAATGATTTGGATGATGGATTGGAGAGTATGCTGATAAAGTTTGCAGATGATGCCAAGCTGCGAGGTGTTGCAAGAACTTTGGAGGACAGAATTAGAATTCAAAATGACGTTGAAGAGAATTGGTCTGAAATCAACAAGATGAAATTCAGTAAAGACAAGTACAAAGTACTACACTTAGGAAAGAAAAAATCAAATGCACAGCTACAAAATAGGGAATAACTGGCTAGATGGTAGTACTGCTGAAAGGGATCTGGGTTATCGTGGCTCATAAATTGAATGAGAGTCAGCAAAAAAGTCTAATATCATTCTGGGATGTTGTGATGGGCTTAATGTGGGTTGGAGAGGCCAATATGGTACTTGGCTGCACCTGGAGAGAGAGCCAGCCTGCAGTGAACATGAAGCCCAGCTGGGAGGAGCAGGCTGGTTAGTATAAAGCCAGGAAATTGAGAGCAGAAGAGGTGGCAGGGAAGAAGTATGCAGTCACTCTCCAGGAGCAAAGAACTGGGGGTGGAGAAATTGCAGAGGGGAGCAAAGGCCCTGGGATCCTAGCCCTGAAAGAAGGGCCAACCCAGAGAAGTTATGGAGAAGAAAGGCTGGGTAGGAAGAAGCCCAGGGAAACAGCAGCAGGGAGTAGTACTGTGCAGCGCCTGGCTGCAGGTTCTCTGGGTTGGAACCCAATACAGAGGGAGGGCCTGGGTTCCCCTACCAGTCAGTGGGAAGGTGGCATAAAGCTCTCTGATGTAAGGGGAATAGAGATATTCACAGCCGTGATGCATTGACCGTGGGGCTAAGAGTTGGGGCTGAAGACATGTTATAAGGGCATTGGACTGTTATCTGTGGAACTTTATTACCCTGGAAGAGGAGGGCTATACAATGACCTGGCCAGAGGGCCAAGTCACAAAGAGGGGGCACCCTGAGTCCCATAGACATAGAGAGAGAGAGACCATGGCACAAGCAACTGATGGAAAGGGGTGCCAGACCGGATGTGAGCTAATCCCCAAACCCAGCCACAAGGAGGTGCTCCAATGATGAGTGCACCCTGTTACAGGTGTATTAACAGGGGCGCTGTATGTCAGACACAGAAGGCAATTGTTCTACTCTACTGGGCACTGGTGAAGCCTCATCCAGAGTACTGTGTACAGTTCTGGGTGTTAAACTTCAAGAAAGATGGGGACAAACTGGAGAAACTCCAGAGGAGAGCAACAAAATGGTTCAAAGGTTTAGAAACCCTGACCAATGAGGAAAGGCTAACAAAATCTGGGCATGCTTAGTCTTGAGAAAACAAGACTGGGGGAGACCTTATAACAATGTTATAAAGAGGACAGTGATCAATTGTTCTCCATGTCCACTGAAGTAATGGGCTTAATCTGCAGCCAGGGAGACTTAGACTAGATATTAGGAAAAACTTTCTAACTCTAAGGATGGTTAACCACTGGTGCAGGCTTCCCAGGGAGTCTGTGGAATCCCCATTATTGGAAGTTTTTAAGAACAGCTTTGACAAAAACCTGACAGAGATGGTCTAGGTTTGCTCGGCCGTGCCTCACTGTGAGGGGATGGATTAGATGAGCTCTCGAGGTCCCTTCCAGCATAACATTTCTAAGATTCCTCAGTCTCCCAAATTAGGGAGGAGTTCCATGGCTGTGGGCTTCACAGACCCACACAAGCCAACTCAGTCTTGGTGGGGCTGCAAACAATCCCTAGACCAGGTGATTATTTCAGGTCAATAACTTCAGTGATTTGCCTACCTGTCAAGCAGCCGCTTCAGTGCAGAAGGATCTAAAGAGGAGGTTAAATGCTGTGGGGCTTTGCTGACTCGAGATTCGTGTTAACAGCATTGTGGCCGGTGCCACTTTCCTGGACAACAGCCATCTCATATGGGGACCACCTGACCGGTGGTTCTTCTCATTCAAAACAGCTGGCTCCTGCAATAGAATCAGTGGTTAGCTTTTTTTCCCCTTCTCCAAGCAGGTAGTATTTAGATGGGGGTTCTATTTTTCCACTATTATTAGTAAGTATACATATTTAACGTGTGCAATCTTAAGCTTCAGGCCACAAGCTGATTGTTACAAAGGTTTAGTAAAAAATTTCCGCCCCACGTACAATATTACATGACTTGCCAAGTGCATCAAATGTTTTTCCTCCACTGAGGCATCAGTCCTTGTCTACTCTCAGAGGCTGGATTCCACACTTGAATGACCAGTGCCCTTATTCAGCATAACAGAATTTAGGCCCTGTTACTTTAATCATGTCAGCACCCTATGGACGTTGACCTATTGAGCAAGGCTGCCACACAACCCTTACAGTCATAGGCATCAGAACCCAAAAATATCTGAAAGGGGTCCCTGCACATAACTGAGTGAAATGGGGCTTCGAGGCAGCAGCACTGGTAACTGCTGAAGGGCCTGCATGCATATTCCTAAAATGCTGGAGGAGCATGCTTTAAAAATATTGCTGCATGTTTTCTTGTAGGTGCATTCTGTTATTATTCAATATTTGCACTGTGATAGCACCTAATAACTCCAATCACAGACCAGTGCCCCATCATGCTCCGCACTGTACCTGCATCACAAAATGAAAATTCCTGACCCAAGGAGATCACAGTCTTAGTGCTCAAATCAATTTAACACCATATTCCATTCATACTAATCTTTTTGTATCAAAAGAAGCTTGTTCCTTGATGGCACAGTACTGGTTGGCACTTGAGCAAATAAAAATATGGTCCAAAGGACAAAAATGTTAAATCCCATTAGGAAGCCATGAAAGCAGCATTAAAATCTCTCTCTCTCTCTCTCTCTCTCTCTCTCTCTCTCTCTCTCACACACACACACACACACACACACAGAGCTGGGGAAGACCATTCAACACCCAACATCCTTATGATGTGAATTTGCCATTATGTCACAGCACTGACTGTACTAAGGACACTCTGTGAAACAAACAAGCTGAAAGCTCCAACACAGGCAGTTTGTCATTTGTTTTGCAGCAGGATACAGTAGGTAGATGTTGGAGGAAAAGGAGGAGGACTGGATTGGGCTAATTTTGAGATGGATAAAATGGGTATGTGTATTTCAATAACAGTACTTTGCATTTATATTTCCACTTTCCTCCAAGGACCATACAGCACTTTAATTAATTAATTAATTAAGTTAATTAAGCCTCACAACACCATGTGAGGCAGGAAACTATTTTGCAGATAGGACAACTGAGGTGCCCAGAGAAGTAAGGTGAGTTGCTCCAGGTTGCACAGTGATGAAGCCAAGAACAGAAACTTGGTCTCCAGTCTACAAGCCCTCTTCTCTAAATACACCCCTTTCCTCTTAATGGCAGGACAAGGGGAATGGGCTGATTGTGAGAAGAGTGGAGCAGGGACACGTGGATTTTTGTAGAGGAGCAGATTGGAATAAGGGATTAATGTGGTTTAACAGGTCATTTGGGGAAGAAAACTGCCAATTGTAAATACCTCCCTATTCAATAAAGAGAAACAAGTGAGCAGACCATGCACAGATCTCACTAATTTCACAGTAAAAACATTTTCTGGAGTGACCCCACAGTTGCCCGTACTCCTATATGTATACAAGCCCCCTTTCCTCCTGTCCCTTCGGAGACTGCCCCACAATCCTGTGCCAGAGGCCAAGAGGCCATGGGTTCCACAAGGAGGTGCAGAGAACATGGAGAACATGCACCTGCTTTGGAAGGGTATGAACAATGCGTAGTAATAAGAAAAGGAGTACTAGTGGCACCTTAGAGTCTAACCAATTTATTTGAGCATAAGCTTTCATCAGCTACAGCTCGCTTCATCGGACTAACACCAGACTAACATGGCCGCTACTCTGAAACCTGCATAGTAATAAACCCCTAACATTCCCAGTGCCTCTGGAACCAACACAGCATGTTCTATTGTGGCCCAATGCTACAAGATACTGAGAGCCCTCAACTCTCATTGTAGGATCGTGCTCATATTCAGGATCATTCCACTATTGCTCCCTTGGACCAGGATGAATTTCTCTACTGCCCTGAAGTCCTTGGTGCCAAAGCCCAGAACAAACCCTGCTTTCTCTGTGACCCAAAGTCCCTCATGCCATGGCCTAGTACCAGAACTGTCTCCGGTGAAATCGGCAATGACATTTCTGAATGCTTTGCAAACCAGAGGTGCTGGTGCTTTAGAAACCTGGAAAATCCAAACAGCAGGAGTCGGGTTCTTTGTGGGCTGTTTTTGGATTGGCTTAATATGTCTGGAGGTGGGGAGAGAAGGGCAGCATCCCCTGCCATTTTATCTCCCTTAATGCAGGGCATGTCAGTCATCCATCTGGTCTAAAGAAAATGATTACTGAAATTCCATGTCAATCTCCAGATCTAATCTCTATAGTGCAGCTTAGCTGGGGAACTCACCAAAACCCAGCAGAACGTTTCCAGGGACAGACAGATATGCAAAGCCAGGGGAACAATGAGAGTTGGAAGATCCTTCACAAGTGAATTACATTAATACTGAGTAGTAATTGTGCCAGACCACCTTAAATGGACACTGCACATCTGCTCTTCCTCCCTCTCTCCCCACCCCCTGGGTTGTAAACCATCCTGCAATATTTAAAACAGCATTGTTCCCCCCCCTTTCCAAAGCCCCTGGACCCATTTGAGTGGCTGTGTATTCACTCTGG
This sequence comes from Lepidochelys kempii, assembly GCF_965140285.1. Taxonomy (NCBI): domain Eukaryota; kingdom Metazoa; phylum Chordata; order Testudines; family Cheloniidae; genus Lepidochelys; species Lepidochelys kempii. Next base: position 15,051,121 of record NC_136394.1, on the reverse strand, counting down.
ACTGTTTGTTATTCCTGAGGACATGCTGAACATACTAATAAAAATTTCATAAGAGGTCTCCAAAGTGGGGGGGGGGGTTGTAAAACTCTTCCCCCCACCCTTCATTATTTAGCAGGGGCTGCAGCAGGCTAAAACAAATGCCTCTGTGCAACAAAAAGGAACAGCTCTGCTGTTGAATGGGATCAGATGGCAATAGGTAATGGGGCAAAGAAGATCTATATCATCCCCTAATTCCAGTATAAACAAACACAGGAGCATATTTCTAGCAAATTCCCAACAAGTTAAGTGAAAGAAAAGGGGAAATAAAAAGAAAATGCCAATACAAATCATGCCGGAAAAATACTCTAGTGCATGTATTACTGTATTTCCTCCGTATTCATTCACTGGAAACCTGCTAGATATGGACCCTTAGTACATAGAGATTATAATAATGATACAGAATAATACTGAGATTAAGTATTCATTTATGAAGGGTTCTTCATTTTTTATTTTATTTTAATTTTTTCTTTAGTAATTTAATCTTGGATTGTCAGCTCTGGAGGCTGAAATCCTCTATTTATCCACAGATCATATACTGTGCAGAATAGGCAACAATAGTAGCTACTTCCATCCATGAGCTTCAGTCTTGACCTGGAGAGATCATCTACAGGAATGCAAGAGCGGCTGGGTCTCCATGCCCATTCGATCCTCCTGGGTGTCTCTGTTAACAAGGATGACCACTAGTGCCAATTCTGGTAGTGGGTTTTGTGGTATGGAACGAGTCTGAGACCCTCCAAATTCATTTCAGGTAAGGTGCCAGTCAAAACTAGGAGGGCATCGCTGCAGCTATAGCTGACTAGTTATCCTCAGTTACTTATTTGTGGGGGATGCCAAATTCTGGTTCTGCAGGGTGTTCCTTGGCCACAAGCTGGGCCCAGTACAGCACCCCTGGAACTGTCACATTACTTCCACTAACACTGTAATGGTTCAAAAGGAGCCAAACAATGCTGCATTTGGAGCACTGACCACAGCTATCAACCTGACAACACCTGCAATTATACCTTCCATGGGCTGGGACACTGTCTCAGAGCTAAGCAGCTACACCTGATCTGATCTTTGATGGGTAGCCTCCAGAAATCCCCAGTTGGCTGAAGGAAATAGTCTTGGTGGTTCGTTTGGTAACTCTTTTCCCTCTGAGTTAATGCTGACACAATACACTGGCATGGTTCAGAGGGATATTCTACTTAGAAGCGTAAGTACCATTGATTTACATTAGGTCTTGTGGCTGGGAAGAGGAATCCCTAACTCACTTTGGCTCTTCTGAAAATTCCAGCCTGTTTTCCTAAGTCACTTAGGTGCTCTGGAAAATTGCACACCAGCTTTTAGAAAGGCCTTAAGAGTTGAGACTCTAACTACTTATGGTTTTTGCAAGAGTGTTAGTCCTGGTGTCTGGCCAAGTGACACTTTCTGTAATTTTGTTCTACTGATCTGCAATTCCCTCTGGATATAGTTTTCACTTCCTGTCTAAAGCTGTGCAGTGCTCAACAGCAGCTTTGTTCCACCCTAGAGGTGGCTGTATTTCCGTGGTGAAGTCACATACATTTTATTTTCTATGGGTCTCTCCCTTCTGAAAACACAATATAATGGCATAGATTTATAACTCAATACAACCAGAAGAGAAGTAAATCAAAACAAAACAAACAAAAAACCACTACAAAACAACAGGATATGAAAACATATATTGAGAGTACCAAAACACAGATCATTTATCTAATTGTAAATCAATGACCTATCCAAGTCAGGGTCTCTGTTAAAAACATGCATGAGGAAATTACTAAAATGCAGGTTAATGCCCTCTAAGAATCAGCCCATTAGATACACATTAAAGATGTTTTATTGTAACACATTTGGAGATCTCATGATCTATAAATATGTGTAGCGGAGTGGTTACCCGCTTCTGCCCTGTGGGGCTTAAAAGCCAGCCCTAGGAGAGAGCCAGGGCTGAGGGCAAGAAAAGCTAGGCTGATTGGGGAAATGGATGCAGCTGGGCCACGCCCCAATCAGGCCACAGCTGGGCCTATAAAGGGGCTGCTAGGCTGAAGCTTAGGTAGAGTCTCTCTCGTGCTCTGAGACCTACCTACAGAGACCTGAATAGAGGACCCAGTTTGGAGCATGGCTGGGGAACACTGGCCTAGGAAAGCCCCAGGCTGCAGGCCTGGGAAGGCCTATTAGGTATGGCAGTTGCAGGGGCAGCCATGGGTAGGTAGAGGCAGCAGGTACAAACCCAACCTTGCCTGTGATAAGTGGCTCATACTGCAGTCTGCCCCAGGGTGTGGAGGCTAGCTGGTGACTGGCAAGAGCCTATGACTGAGGTGAGGTAAGTAGTGGGTGTGGGGTTCCCCTGGGAGGGGGAGACTCAGAACTGTGGGGTACTGCCAGGGGGTGGCACCCAGTGAAATGGGCACTGGGGTCCTGGGAGGGATACAGGAGCCAGCAGCAAGATGAGACACTGGCCTGAAGAGGGTGCTCTGGAGGGCTGGTGAGCTAATTCCCTGAGATGACCAGCAGGAGGTGCTGCCAGTGAGTCTGCATGCGGTTACAGTACATATTGAGGAAATGTAAGTAGATGAGTTACAAGGGTTGACCTTAAACATGGGCCAATTTTGCCTCTGATAAACAAAGGTTTCCTCAGTATTTGCAGAATGCCCCATACTTACTACTAGAGCAAACACCAAGAGTATTGCAGATATCAATAAAATAATAGTGATCTAAGCCAAGTGACAAGTTTTTGAGCGACATCGTTGTCTAAACCCCTGGAAAACAGGATTTATATAGAAAAATTGCTTGCAAGTCTACTGATGGTGCCTCTTCCAAACTTCATATACATGTTATTTATATATACACAAAAAGTGGGTGTGCTGGATGCACCAGAGGGTCAGAGCCCCCTCTGCCATTAACATTTGAAATATGTACTGTAAATCATTGGAAAGGCTAATATTTGACCCCAGCATAATAGCCCCATATTTTACCCCAATATAAGGAGTATTAATGATTTTGATACAGTTATAATACAAGCAAACAAATATACAATTTTCCTGTTTTATGTACACTATCAAGAATTAATGTACAAAGAAACTAATTTAAAAGAATAAATTATTTACACTGAATATTCCACACCCATTCACCAGACAAGAAGCTTCACTAATGTGTAAATGTAATGTTCATTGCACCTTGCAGAGTTTGTTGAATATATTTTAACATTTCCCCATATGCCTCTGGAAGTGTCTGAATTTATGCCACAATTGAACTGGGCACCAAATTCTTCTCAGAAACCCTGGCTCAGGAGAGCAAGGCATGCTTACAGAAATTAATTTGAACAATCGGCTGACAGTTCAGCTGGAGAACCTGGCATCAAGTGCTACTTTTTCTTGTTCCGGGAAGGACTAGTTTAAAAAAAAAAAAAAAAAGTCCACTCCAGAAAATCCCTAAAATCCCAGCCCTTGACATCCTCTTCTAGATAGAATGTGCTAGTTAACCTTACTACTTACGTTGTGATGATATTGAGCAGGACCCGTTAAGTGTTTTTACCCATTTTACTGATGTGGGAAAATCTGATGGTCAGGGCTACAGGGTATAACTGTCAGAGCGGTATTAGACCTCAGATGTTCCTGGTTTGTAGTATAGAGCTAGGCAATTCTCTTCTCCCTCCCCTCCCCCCCCCCGGCCCACTGAATAGTGTGTGGTTTAAAAAAAAAAAATTGGGAATGAATTCAATTTGGCTGAAACTATTTGCCAGATTTGGCCCAAATTAACTTTTTTCCCATTTTTGTTTCTGCAAGAAAACCCCCAAAATTTAGTTTCAGTTGGAAACTAACTCCATTTTGGGGGGACTCTTCAGTTCGGCCACCAAACTGAAAAAAATCCGTTATTCATTCAGCTACAGTTCCTAGCCGTCACAATGTTTGTACAGATACACACAATAGCACATCACTCACGTCAGTGTATGCACCAGGCTCTGTATGTGTATCGCTATACGCATGGGTTTGCACACACCATTTCACGGCTATATGTCACTATATCCATCCATGCATGCTGCTGCACTGTGGTAAACACAGCATATTTCCTGTGTATCAGGACATCTGCAGATCAGGGTGTCGGGGCACAGTCACTACTGGTGCAATGCTGGGATGAGCTAGTGAGCCCTATGAAAATGCACCCATTTGACATTACATTGAGTGATGCAGCTGAATCACCTGTGCTGTCTCTCAGGAACTAGCCTTGCATTCTCTTTCTCCGCACAAAGCAAAATATGGAGTAGCAAAATTCAGTGCTGACATCACCACCTCCAATATTTTAATTATCATCACTTGACCCTCTGGCCCAGGCTTGTTCAAGGCAGTTTTATTTTTTTATTACTATCTCAATGCACTGTGTTACAGAACTTGAGTGTATCCTAATTTAATTTTAATTAGTGCTGACTTTTGCTTTCCTCACTAATGAAACAATGCTCATTATGAAGTGTAATTGAAGACCCCTAGAGGGAGGGGCGCCTTGAGACCTCATTGTGTTAGTACCCGGCATCCTGCCCAATAAAATTCCCCTCTGAACGAAAGCAGTTTTATCATTAATTCATACTGCAGGGGAGCTAGCTAGTTGCCAGCCACTGAGCTCATACTGCTCCTAGGAAAAGCCCGAAGCTTTTTCTCCTGAGAAACAACTCAGATTTCTAATGACTAAAATATATTAAGTCCTTCACTCTCCTTGTTTAAGAGCATCTTTGAACATGGCCTGTTCTGAAAATACATCCATTCATTAAAAGCAAACAACATTTATGAACATTTTTACTCTTAAATTGAGATTGAGTAAAACAAATACAGAGCATGCGTTTTTGTTTTTAAAAGAGAGATGTTGCTGTTTACAGCTGTTCCCAGATGAACTGAGAAGATCTGTGGAGAAGGCAAACTTAAAACAGACACGTGAACCAGTGGTCAGTCAGGCCAGGTATTCAACAGGCCATCTTTGTAGGCAAATATTCAGTGAGACTTTTCAAAGCTGTGTCAGAGATCTGGATGTCTAAATCCTCCAACCAGTTTGGAAAATCAACACCATATCTGACATGTCTAGGCATAGTAATTGCAGGCACAAGTTTAGCACCAGGATTGCATGCACTCCTTTATAGGCAGATCTTCAGCTTTAAAAAAAAAAAAATTAATTAAAATAAAAACTGGTCCTGGAGATGGTTTCTCTAGGATGACTCCTTGGTGGCCTGTGTGAGAGGAGTTGCAGGTATCAGTCCAGTTTCTGACAAGTGTTCATCTCACAGGTACAGCCTCACAACTGGCATCATTAGCAGTTGCTGCAGTGAATTGAGAGGCAGAGTGGTCATGGAAGCCACTAGAAGCACCGCCATCAGCTCAGGGAAAAGTGTGCAATAGTAAAATTGCAGTTTGTACAGTACAGCTATACCAATCTGTAAGTGTGGAATACTTGCTAATACCACAGTTTTAAGAAACTGCTATGATATAGTAATCATAAATGTCATTATACTAAAAATGAGTTATTAGATTAAAAAATGGGTCAAATTCTGCTGTCCTTGGAGAGAACATCGGCAAAATTGCCATTGAAATGACTTTTGTCTGAATAATGTCTGAGTCAGGACTGGAGGTTTTGACCCATAGATTTTTAAACACAGTACATAATTTTGCATTTGTTATCCTTTAGTAAACTTATACGTTTACATTAACTTATGTGACCAGGACCCCCAGTGTCAACTTGCAGAAGGCACAGGGGATGCATAAGGTTTCACATGGTCAGATATATGCATAACAGTTCACCAAAGGGTGACATGTGAGGTCTCTACTGAGAGCCAGTGGCCCACTGGTCATCATAATAACTCCTTAAATATATGTACACAAATTTTGCAGTGATGTATCTAAACTAAAAATGATCTGAAGCTGTTGGAGTTAAGGCAGGTCACCAGGAAGTGACAAGCCTCAAATGTTCCTTTCAGGGAGGAGGTAACAAACACCTATCTCCCTGTCTGGTCGTTTGTGTATCGTATGCCTCACACTGTATCACTATTTGCATATGGAGTCCAGGGCGGAATAAATGATTGCGAAATCCACTAAAGATGAAATAAACAAGGTACACCCCTACTACTTGAATAAAGACAAAGGATTTTTATGGTATACATGGTATATTTTGGGTGCAAGGAAACATCCAGGATCCTTCACTGAGGAGGCAAATGGACAGCATGCTCGTCTTGGGAAAGCAGGGTCAACAGCCAATGTGGCTGTAAAGCACTGCAAGGATTTTGAGCGACCATTACTTGACAAAACTTGAGAGTATCTTGTTAATAAAGTCTAGGCTCTAGAACGTGTTATGATTTTTATTTTGTGTGTAACCATTTGTTTCTAATACTTCTCCTTTCTACTACTGGAATCTCTGTTCTATTAAAGGTTTCAGAGTAACAGCTGTGTTAGTCTGTATTCGCAAAAAGAAAAGGAGTACTTGTGGCGCCTTAGAGACTAACCAATTTATTTGAACATAAGCTTTCGTGAGCTACAGCTCGCTTCATCGGATGCATACTGTGGAAAGTGTAGAAGATCTTTTTATACACACAAAGCATGAAAAAATACCTCCCCCTACCCCACTCTCCTGCTGGTAATAGCTTATCTAAAGTGATCACTCTCCTTACAATGTGTATGATAATCAAGTTGGGCCATTTCCAGCACAAAGCCAGGTTTTCTCCCCCCCCCCCCCCCACACACACAAACCCACTCTCCTGTTGGTAATAGCTTATCTATTAGCTTATCTATCTAAACCCCTCCAACACATTATTAAGGATCTACAACCTATCTTGAAGGATGACCCAACACTCTCACAAATCTTGGGAGACAGGCCAGTCCTTGCCTACAGACAGCCCCCCAACGTGAAGCAAATACTCACCAGCAACCACATATCACAAGCCACACAACAGAACCACTAACCCAGGAACCTATCCTTGCAACAAAGCCTGTTGCCAACTGTGCCCACATATCTATTCAGGGGACACCATCACAGGGCCTAATAACGTCAGCCACACTATCAGAGGCTCGTTCACCTGCACATCCACCAATGTGATATGTGCCAGCAATGCCCCTCTGCCATGTACATTGGTCAAACTGGACAGTCTCTACGTAAAAGAATAAATGGACACAAATCAGATGTCAAGAATTATAACATTCATAAACCAGTCGGAGAACACTTCAATCTCTCTGGTCACGCGATTACAGAAACGAAAGTTGCGATATTACAACAAAAAAACTTCAAATCCAGATTCCAGCAAGAGACTGCTGAATTGGAATTAATTTGCAAATTGGATACAATTAACTTAGGCTTGAATAGAGACTGGGAGTGGCTAAGTCATTATGCAAGGTAACCTATTTCCCCTTGTTTTTTCCTCCCCCCTCCCCCCCAGACGTTCTTGTTAAACCCTGGATTTGTGCTGGAAATGGCCCACCTTGATTATCATACACATTGTAAGGAGAGTGGTCACTTTAGATAAGCTATTACCAGCAGGAGAGTGGGGTGGGGGGGAGGTATTTTTTTCATGCTTTGTGTGTATAAAAAGATCTTCTACACTTTCCACAGAATGCATCCGATGAAGTGAGCTGTAGCTCACGAAAGCTTATGCTCAAATAAATTAGTTAGTCTCTAAGGTGCGACAAGTACTCCTTTTCTTTTTGTTCTATTAAATAAAAACTTATACTTGATTTCACTATAAACACATCTAAGTGCTGTGAGTGAAGCAGATTGGTGATCTAAAGTGGAGGTGAGAAGCTGCGGTGTACTGTTTCTTTGGAAGCAGTGAACAATGAGCGTGTCCAATGGACCAGGGGCTGGACACCCCAGAAGGCATGAGGGTTAGAGCATGCCTGTTGCTAACTAGGGCTGTCAAGCGATTAAAAAAATTAATTGCGATTAAAAAAAAAAACCCATGATTAATCAAGCTGTTGAACAATAAGAAAATACCATTTATTTAAATACTTTGATTTCTACATTCAAATATATTGATTTCAATTACAACATACACTACAAATATTTGCATTGTAAAAAACAAAATATTTTTCAATTCACCTAATACAAGTACTATAGTGCAATCTCTATCATTAAAGTTGAATATACAAATGTAGAATTATGTACAAGAAACCTGCATTCAAAAATAAAACAAACAATGTAAAACTTTAAAGCCTACAAGTCCACTCAGTCCTACTTGGTCAGCCAATTGTTCAGACAAACAGGTTTGTTTACATTTGCAGGAGATAATGCTGCCCACTTCTTGTTCACAATGTCACCTAAAGGTGAGAACAGGTGTTCACATGGCACTGTTGTATCCAGTGTTGAAAGATATTTACATGCCAGATGCGCTAAATATTCATATGTCCCTTTATGCCCCATTCCAGGGGTTGTGTCCATGCTGATGACAGGTTCTGCTCGATAACTATTCAAAGCAGTGCAGACCGACCGATGCATGTTCATTTTCATCATCTGAGTCAGATGCCACCAGCAGAAGGTTGATTTTCATTTTTTGGTGGTTCAGGTTCTGTAGTTTCCTCATCAGTGTGTTGCTTTTTTAAGACTTCTGAAAGCATGCTCCACACCTCGTCCCTCTCAGATTTTGGAAGGCACTTCAGATTCTTAAACGTTGGGTCCAGTGCTGTAGCTACCTTTAGAAATCTCAGATTGGTGTCTTCCTTGTGTTTTGTCAAATCTGCAGCGAAAGTGTTCTTAAAATGAATATGTGCTGAGTCATAATCGGAGACGAGTATAACATGGAATAAATGGCAGAATGCAGGTAAAACAGAGCTTAAGGCATACAATTTGTCCCCAAGGAGTCTCAAATTTAATTAAGAAAAGGAGTATTTGTGGCACCTTAGAGACTAACCAATTTATTTGAGCATAAGCTTTCGTGAGCTACAGCTCACTTCATCAGATGCTGATGAAGTGAGCTGTAGCTCACGAAAGCTTATGCTCAAATAAATTGGTTAGTCTCTAAGATGCCACAAGTACTCCTTTTCTTTTTGCAAATACAAACTAACACGGCTGTTACTCTGAAACCTGTCAAATTTAATTAACGCATTCTGTTTAATGAGCATCATCAGCATGGAAGCATATCCTCTAGAATGGTGGCCAAAGCATGAAGGGGCATATGAATGTTAAGCATATCTGGCATGTAAATACCTTGCAGTACGGGCTACAAAAGTCCCATGCAAACACCTGTTCTCACTTTCTGGTGATATTGTAAATAAGAAGTGGGCAGCATTATCGCCCGTAAATGTAAACAAACTTGTTTGTGTTAACGATTGGCCGAACAAGAAATAGGACTGAGTGGACTTGTAGGCCCTAAAGTTTTATATTGTTTTGTTTTTGAGAACAGTTATGTAACAAAAAAAATTTCTAAATTGCACTTTCATGATAAAGAGATCACACTACCGTACTGGTATTAGGTGAATTGAAAAATTGAAAATTGTTTATCATTTTTACACTGCAAATATTTGTAATCAAAAACAAAGTGAGCACTGTACGCTTTGTATTCTGGGTTGTAACTGAAATTAATATACATGAAAATGTAGACAAAAATCCAAAAATATTTAATAAATTTCAATTCCTATTCTATTGTTTGAGTGTGATTAAAACTGCAATTAATCACAATGTTTTGAGTTAATTGTGTGAGTTAACTGCGATTAATGGACAGCCCTATCGCTATCCTATAGCGTGACAGCAGGGCCTGCCAGGCCTGGAGGGGAGTTCTTGTGTTGTCCATGACCAGAATGTGATAGCCTGCTGGTGCACCGACTCTGGCTCTCACGTTGGTCCATCTTGTGTTACCTGCTCTGGCTCGTGCCAACAAATTCACTAAAAATCATAATGGTCCTTATCTCCAGAATTATTTAAAGAGATTTCCCAAGGACCAGCAGTAGCATGGCCGATGCCTTCCTGAGTGTGGGCCACGCTGGTGTTTTCTGGCTGGGAACAGCTTCACCCCATGTGCCCAGAAGAAATATTGGAAGAGGTTTTTTCCCCTTGTGATTTTGGTGCTTGTGAACATAAAGCAACTACGTGATCAAATCCTGATGCCATTGATTATAGACCAAAGATCCAGAAGTTCTTCATACTTGTCATTCTAAGGGAAGTTTAAACAGAAATTACTTGCTTTTAATTTAAAATTAATTCTCCGCAGCTCCTAGCAATGTGTGGGAAACCATCTGCATTGAGGCTAGAGGAAAGCATGTTTTAAAGGCACAAGTTTAATAAGACTAATAAAGTGACTTGTACCATTCTTCCCTGTCTGTCTAGTTCATAGAATATCAGGGTTGGAAGGGACCTCAGGAGGTCATCTAGTCCAATCCCCAACTAAATCATTCCAGCCAGGGCTTTGTCAAGCCTGACCTTAAAAACTTATAAGGAAGGAGATTCCACCACCTCCCTAGGTAATGCATTCCAGTGCTTCACCACCCTCCTAGTGAAAAAGCTTTTCCTAATATCCAACCTAAACCTCCCCCACTGCAACTTGAGACCATTACTCCTTGTTCTGTCATCTGCTCCCACTGAGAACAGTCTAGATCCATCCTCTTTGGAACCCCCTTTCAGGTAGTTGAAAGCAGCTATCAAATCCCCCCTCATTCTTCTCTTCTGCAGACTAAACAATCCCAGTTCCCTCAGCCTCTCCTCATAAGTCATGTGTTCCAGTCCCCTAATCATTTTTGTTGCCCTCCGCTGGACTCTTTCCAATTTTTCCCACATGCTTCTTGTCGTGTGGCACCCAAAACTGGACACAGTACTCCAGATGAGGCCTCACCAATGTCGAATAGAGGGGAACGATCACGTCCTTTGATCTGCTGGCGATGCCCCTACTTATACATCCCAAAATGCCATTGGCCTTCTTGGCAACAAGGACACACTGTTGACTCGTATCCAGCTTCTCGTCCACTGTAGCCCCTAGGTCCTTTTCTGCAGAACTGCTGCCACCCATTTGGTCCCTAGTCTGTAGTGGTGCATGGGATTCTTTCAGATTTCTTTTGGCCCAATCCAATAATTTGTCTAGGTCCTTCTGTATCCTATCCCTACTCTCCAGCATATCTACCTCTCCTCCCAGTTTAGTGTCATCTGCGAACTTGCTGAGGATGCAATCCACACCATCCTCCAGATCATTTATGAAGATATTGAACAAAACTGGCCCGAGGACCGACCCTGGGGGCACTCCACTTGATACCGGCTGCCAACTAGACATGGAGCCATTGAGCACTACCCGTTGAGCCCGACAATCTAGCCAACTTTCTATCCACCTTATAGTCCTGAGGCTTGCGAGGCTGATTTGACCCTCAAGCTAAGCTTTCACCTTTGGTGCAGAGATGCACCATAAGGCTAGCTCTGCTAAGATTATAATGTATGTTTTAGTCATATCATTGCTCATGGTAATATAAAGTACATGATACAAAACCTAGATTGGTGGGTAAAAGCAAGATAGCTTGATTAAAAATACTCTGTTGTTGGAGTCCCGCTCTTCCTACACGTGTCCAGGAAATGCTGATGAGACCTAAATCTGCAGCTTTGAGAAAATGTATTCTAAATGGTGCCAAGAGATGCCACCTCAGGCTGTTTCTGTGCATACCTGTGGTACAGAGTGAGCTTTTCTAGTGTGGTACAATACAGCTAACTGGTGGAATGCTGAGAGTGATGTAGTCTTGGCTAATTGGAGCACTCCTGGGAGGATGTGAATTGTGCAGTTTCCATAATGAGTAGAGAGAAAAAAAAGTTTACAGCTCCTAATGTAATAATGTCAGGACAAGATTAATAGCAGAACTGCTGTGTCTGTCTATTAAATGCTTCATAATGAAAGGCACTGAGTTTCATTAATGATATTTTGCTGCTGATTGGTGCTGAGAGAGTCAGTAGGGCATCACTCCCTCCCTGAGCCTCTTCAAACTTTTTCCATCTCCAAAGCCCAAACATATAACATACATATGAACACACACATTGTAAGGTGCAATTCAGTTATGTTCAGCTCCTGAACCAGTGTGGAAATGAAATCATAGGAACCTGTGGCTAGTCCATGGATATCTCCCTCTTCCTTTTCTGGTTTATAGCAAGTCAGTTCAGAGAAGTTAACAGAGAATTGGTGAGACTTGGGCCTATGCAGACATGCTGGATTTGTAAATATGCTAATTTTTTTCATGTCTAGAGACCTGGGAACAGAATCTGGACCTATTTGCAATGAAAATAAGTTTGGTCTCAGTCCACTCCTAGTGAATGTGTCTGTCCACATAATTTAAACAATTCAGCCCTTGCGGCAGTTGTTGTACAGGAATGGACTAGCAGGCAGTACTGCAGCTGTGAATTGAGGACTGTCCCATATAGATTGGCCAGACGTCCCGATAATTAGTTGTTTGTCCCGCATCTCACCCGATGTACAGTTAGGACACCGTTTGTCCCGATATTTTGCTTCAGCGGCACTTTGGCGTTTTTTTGTTTGGTTTGGTTTTTTTTGCTTGGGGCAGCAAAAAAAATCTAGAGCTGGCCCCAGTGGGTGAGGTGAGCCTGTGGCTGCCCCCCATGTGTCCTGATATTTTGTTCTTGTCATCTGGTCACCCTTCTCCCATATGCAGGACTGTGTTGGGAAAACTTGACTGTAACTAGTGTTATAGGACCAAAACCTGAAGCTGATGGTTTTGCCACCAATTTCAATGGCATCAGGATTTGATCCCAAAGTTAACTGCAATTAATGGACAGCCCTAATGCTATCCTATAAAGTGACAGCAGGGCCTGCCAGGCCTGGAGGGGAGTTCTTGTGTTGTCCATGACCAGAATGTAATAGCCTGCTGATGCACTGACTCTGGCTCTCACATTGGCCCATCTTGTGTTAACTGCTCTGGCTCACTGACAGCCAGTGAGAAGAGCCAGGAGGAAAATTAGTACACTGGATTGGGACTCAGAGGGTCTCCGTTCAGTTCCCAGTTCTGCCACAGACTTCCTGTGTGACCCTGAACATGTCACTTAGGTTCTCATTTCCTCAGCTTTAGAATGAGGAATAGAATAAGCTCTTCCCACATAGGCTGGTTTTTTTTTGCTAAGGTACATACAGCATCTAGCAAAATGAGATCCTGGTCTCAGCTGCAGCCTAGCAGAGCTATAGTAATACACAAACAACAAAGGATGCAGAACACAGGCTTGTGGTGCCAGTGACAAGTGCCCTAGTTTTGAATCTGGGCAGCCTGTATCATACCCTGCACTTACAGGAGCATGGTACATGCAGGCTAGTTGACACTCCCTTGTTTGGGTTGTGGATCAGGGTTTACTTCAGTAACTGACCAGTTTCTGAACCATTTCTTCCTCACTAGTGGGGGATTAGGTGCTAAAGTGGATTTTTAACCTGGCACATTCTGTGGATAACTGGAGGAGATGCTGTCCTCTATGGAGTAACTAAATCATGCCCTGTCAGAGGATGAACACAGTGCCCTGAAAAAACTCGATTATAGTTCTTGTTCTCTCTCTGTGGGCTGAGCTGCTAGTGGCCATTACCACCATAGTGGCTCTAGTTGCTTCTGCAAAATTTAAGATTTTGTTTCTTTAAATTAACTTTCTAGCGCTAATGGCTATGGAGAAAACTAACCTAGTGTGAACTAGATACCAAGTCTGCAGACAGATACACACACCTCTGCAATTCCTCCCATTCATTTCAAAGGGATGTTAACTAGACAGCCAGTTCATGCCATGAATGTTAATAATTTCACTGCCAAACATTTTAGTGGAAACATCTAGCTATTCTGGGATTGTGGGCAGAGCCTGAGTAGAATACCACACTGTTTGTACCGGTATTCTGTGAAATATAGCACAGAATAAGTAGTCTACCTTGGAGCAGCCATCTTTAGCTCTGTAGCAAGACAGCACATAAAATGAAGAGTTTGCCGCTGGCCCACAGCTGATGCATTCTTAGGTATATGGGTGCCTTTAAGTTCCAGACCTGACACCATTTTTTATGGGCCACACTCCCTTCCCCAAAGTTTGGGAGGTATCTGGATCTGAGGTTTTGGCTTTGCCCCACCTCTGATATGGATATACAGTGACACACACAGACAATGGGCTATATCTTGCTACACAGAGTTTTCTAAGGTCTCACTGCTCTCCTTCTAAATGAAACATGAACTATGCATATGTGCACTAGCAAAAGGGTACGTTCCACTGTGCCCAGAGTGAGCCATTATGATATTAGGCTGAGGTTACAGGCACTATGGAGCAGCCAACTGATGTGTGAATCCATTATGGTTGTTATCAATTCAAGTGAACTACTTTTTAGCACTGTCACAATGGACCAAGCCAAGAATTCAGCTCTGGTAAACTGCCTGCATGTGATTCTCTCTGCATCTGGAGCAATAGAATAATAACCCACACAGATATATAGCAGGCTAATCTGCTTTAGGTATTACTACATTTTCCATGTTGAGCTATCAAAGACAGGTAGAGTGCAAGGGGGCTGGGAGGGCTCTCTCTAATCTTCTGAGCACGGTGCTCATTTCTAGCACTGAGCCACAACTAGGGTCATTGTACAAGTTGGTGCTACAAATTGAAATTGTTTCAACTGAACTCTCTGCACCATAGCCACCAACTTCTGCTGGCGTCAGTGGGTGCTTGACCCCCCCGCACCCCACCCCCATTCCAACCCCTTCTTCAAATCCCCACCCCAGCCCCACCTCTTCCCCGCCTCCTCCCCTAAGTGCACCGCATTCCCACTCCTCCCCCGTCCCTCCTGGAGCCTGTTATGCCGCGAAACAGCTGTTTTGCGTTGGCAAGCACTGGGAGGAGAAGCAGGGACACAGCGCGCTCAGGGGAGGAGACAGAGGTGAGGTGGGGCGGGGGGGAGGGGAGCGTGGCTGCCAGTGGGTGCAGAGCATCCACCAATTTTTCCCCGGGGGTGCTCCAGCCATGTCTCCAGCCCCGGAGCACCCACGGAGTTGGCGCCTATGCTTGGCACCTATTTTCTCCCCTCCAGATGCCGTTCTAGAAGTCAAACTGGCTTACACAGCATCAGCTATTTGGTATGTAGTAGCTATAAGCTGCATCTCATTTTTCCCTCTGCGCACTGCACCTTTCAATTTCTGAGAATACTAACTTTTGGCAACACCACAAGCCATTTTGTTCTCAAAGTTACTGCCGTTAAGAGTAGGTACTGTACCTTTAAGAGCAGAGGACATGATAGGGAGAAAGAGTTGGAAGCAGCCCCAGAGT
The DNA here is from genome assembly GCF_965140285.1 of Lepidochelys kempii. Lineage (NCBI taxonomy): Eukaryota > Metazoa > Chordata > Testudines > Cheloniidae > Lepidochelys > Lepidochelys kempii. Next base: position 15,035,878 of record NC_136394.1, on the reverse strand, counting down.
CAGCTTCACCAGATACACAGCTAGTGCACATGGGTCTCCTTTATCAGAATTATATAACTCTGTTTTTTAGGACAAAGTCTTACTTCTAAGAGTCCAGACTGTGCTTCCTTTTTAGGAATACGCAAGACAACACATGGTACCAGAGTAAGGTAGAATTGAGGACTGTGAAAAGAGGACGGTAGAAAAGGATTCTAGCACAGTGGTTCTCAAACTGTTGGTCGGGACCCCAAAGAGGGTAGCGGTCCTGTTTTAATGGGGTCGCCAGGGCTGAAGCCAAAGTCTGAGCCCCACTGCCCAGGGCTTAAGCCCTTGAACTTTGGCTTTGTGGTGGGGCTTGGGCTCTCCTGCCTGGGATTGTGTAGTAATTTTTGTTGTCAAAAGGGGGTCGCAGGACAATGAAGTTTGAGAAACACTGACTAGCAGATGGAGCAACTAAAAGCCCCCAAGGAGTTGAAAATCTCTGATGACACACCAGACTCCTGGAAGACATTCAAACAGAGTGTGCGTGTGTGTATATATATATTTATTTCTGCTATCTTCTTAAACATTACAGGACTTGAGGCAGTTGATATCTATAATAGCATGCAACTAAGTCAGGCAGAGAGAGCAAGTTATGACACAATTTTGCAGAAATTTGAAGAGTAATGCATACTTTAAAAGAGTGAAACATTGGGAAGGTACAAGTTTCACCTTAGAATACAACAGGAAGGAGAGTCCTTTGAAGAATTCCTAATAGAACTGAAGCTAATGAGCCAAACCTTCAACTATGGACAGTTAACAGATTCAATTATATGGGATCAAATTGGAGTTGGAATCAAAGATCCAGTAGTTTTTCATGCAGCTTTGGAAGATATGGAACTTGCTTTGGATAAAGCAATAAGACTGTGGCAGGCTGCAGAAATCACTCTTAACAAAATAAAAAGAATAGAACGAAAACAGGACACTGCCACTCTGGATAGAGGGCCAAGAGAGAAAAAAAACTGGTAAGCAGCCAGTACGTCAATATAGAACAAAAACCACAGAGAAGCATGGGGAAAAAAAAACAAAAACAAAGCACAAGATTTTGCAAGGGCCAGCTTCAAGGACTTCACAAGATGCGGACATGAACCCTGACCTCAGCAATTCCTAGCTTTTGGTAAGTGCTGCAACATTTGTAAGAAATACAGCCATTTGGCCAAAGGCTGCAACCGGGATCAACAACTGCAGAAGAGGAAGCAAAGCCTGCATGCTGATTCAGTAATCCAGGAAGAGAGCACAGACAGCAGCACAGAGGAGTTCTCTTTGGGAGCTGTAGCTCAAGGGGAAGGAACTGATGAATGGACAATTTCTTTAGAGACTAATGGAACTCTTAGAACATACAAACTGGACATTGGTGCTCAGGGAAATGTTGTTTCAGATATTAGAATTGAAAGGCTGATGCAAAAAAAATAGGGAACATGGTGAGCAAACAGGTTAAATTAAAAGCTTATAAGGAACTCATTCCTACCAGAGGTACATGTGTCTTAGAAATGAAGGTAAAAGATCAAATAGATAAACATGGTGACAGTTAGAAGGAATGAAGCACCTATATTGGTCTTAAAAATATGCCATGCCCTTGGGCTGATACAAAGAGTGCTCATAGTAGAGGAGGTAACAGACGCATTGTCCAGAGCATTTGATAAAACTGTAGTAGAAATAGAGTGCGTGTCAGACTGATGATAAAAGAAAAAAAAAAGAATTGTCCAGCCTCAGAAAGGAAGTGGAATGAATTTGCTGAGGCGACAGCTAATGATGAGACTTTACTGAGGGTAATTAAGGCTATTGCCACAGGACATTACATACCAAGTCCATATTTCCATTTCAAAGCAGAACTGTCTGTCATTGATGGGATATTGTTTAGAGGAAACAGAATAGAAGTGCCTCAGATGTTACAAGTGGACATGCTCACAAGAATACATGAAGAACAGCTGGGCATGGAGAAATGTAAATAGAGTCAGAGATACTGTACTGGCCACAATGAACAAAGAGAGAAAACTGATAAAATGTGTGAAACCTGTCAAAAATACCAAAAAATTGAGAAAAGAGCATATGCTGATAAACAGTGAACTATTAAGGGCATGATCTAAAGTTGGTATGGATTTATTTATATATGCAGGTAAAGACTAGGTTTTGATTTTGGATTATGATTCTCTCAATCCAGAGGTTGTTTTATTAGAAAAATACTACATCCAAACATGTAACAATGCACATGGAAATCCATTTTTTCCAACCATGGAATCCCTGAAATTATCATGGTCTGGTAACTGTCTGTAGTTTGATGGACATAATTTTTTAAAAAATTGCTAGAGAATTGAAGTTAAACATTTGTCCTCAATCCAACGGTTTTGTAGAGAATAATGTAAAAATTGTTCAACAACTTTTGAAAAAAGCCAGTGACTCAGGTATACTGAATTATAGGGCATGCTATACTGAATCATGGACTGTCACCTACACAGATATTGTTTAGCAAGAAGTTGAGAACAAAGCACACTAACTTAATAGTGACCTTAAAAAAAGAACAGGAGGACTTGTGGCACCTTAGAGACTAACAAATTTATTAGAACATAAGCTTTCGTGGGCTACAGCCCACTTCATCGGATGCATAGAATGGAACATATAATAAGAAGATAGATATAGATAGATACACACACACACAGAAGGTGGAAGTTGCCATACAAACTGTAAGAGGCTAATTAATTAAGATGAGCTATTATCAGCAGGAGAAAAAAAAAAACAACTTGTAGTGATAATCAAGATGGCCCATTTGACCTTAGTGGCACTACAGACTTAGATGTGTATAAATGACATGACAGGTGTAAACACTAAAGTGCATTATGGCAGAGGGCCCAGTGTGTTAGTGCCTTTGTGGATTCATGATGGTACTTGCTGGGCTCAGAGGGCAGTAGTGACTCATGAGGTCACTGCACAATCTCATGAAGTACGGACTCCTGCAGGACATGTGTTTTGAAGGAGCAGGAGACATCTGCAGCATCTTCTTGAAGAAGAGAGGGATAAGGAGGCAGATACTTCCCTGGCAGCTACAGGACAAAGCACCGAGGAAATCACTGAGGATCCTTTAGATCAGCAAGTGGAGCAGTCTCCTGATTCAGCGAGTGCAAGGACTGAAGGGATGCCTCGTAGATCTAATAGACCACACAGAGCCCCTGAAAGGCTAATTGAACATTGCTAACAAAGTTGGTTATGTTACAGTGTTTGTAGAGAAACAGCTGGTACACAGTAAGTTAAATTGTTTAGAATTGATTTGCTGGAAAGGGGAGATATTAGGAGTAGGTAAAGTCTCAAAGCTTCATAACCACCAGCTAAATGACTCCTTTCCCTCTTTAAATGGGCTCATTCTCTAGAACTGCTATTCCTGTAGTGTCTTCCCAGGGCTGCTCTTGCAAAACAGCGGGGTAGCCATGTTAATGCCACTGGACTCCTCGTTGTTCTTGCAAAACAAGCACCCTGATGACTACCTAAAAGGGGACCATCTGTATCTCCACAAGAATTATCAGAAAGAAAAAAAATCTGTGACCAGGATGTGTCATACATGGATGAGTGACAAAGTCAGAAAAATGCTGGAGGAGGAGGAGATGAATTGAAACCTGCTTGCCCTGTGTGGTGCCGTGTTCACAGAGGTGTCTGGTCTCCTGCACGCACACAGCAACGTAGTACTTGAGGGTTAACGTGGCCTTGGGAAACCCAAGTCAATTTGTCCACCACTGATTGGAGAGCTACTAGAAGGATGCTTTGACAGGATCATTTGAGGCGTATCTGTGGATGAGGAGAGCAATCCATCATTCTCTCTCCCCCTCATCTCTCTGCTCCTCCTTTTCTCTTCTGCCTTCATGCACACATCTATCTAGTAGTGGGGGTGGCAAGCTCCACAGTTATGGCAATTTAAACTGCAAGTGGGCTGGCACACAACTGTCCAATGAGCGTTAATTCCAAGAATAAAATCAAATTATTTTAAGAAAGCAAACAGTCCATAGCAAAGTAAGCAGAAAGCTCTGCCACTGACATATCATTATAAGACTGTGATGCAAACCAAAGTGCCTGCATACAGCTTACATCAACAGGGACATTTAATAGCATATTCTGTGCATAGAAAGCTTTTAAGGCAGCAGCTGACAGCAGCTGGGAGAGACTGAACTGTCAGCTCCAGAGTAATAAATGTGAGCACTCAAAAAAACAAACTCCAAGTACAAAATCACTTTATTCTCTTTTCTCAACATCTTTTCCCCTCACCCCCTTCCTCCTGCTTCTTAGGATCCCAGGCAAAAAACTAAGTGGCCATTCTGCGTCCTGATCAATATGTTGACCAAGAGTTTAATGAGGTTAAAACTTGACATACCACGTCATAGGCAAAGTGTATGCTCACGTGCATTGCCCTAAGGTGCTCTCCAGCAGGGCACACCCTCCAAGTAGCAGGCAGGAAGTAGCTATTGGGTACAAGAGAGGAGGTGGGGGGCACAGAGAAAGTGATCTGTCCTGTATGCGTGCTATACAAAAAAGTACATTGTGCAGCAGTGCTAGGAGAGTATCTGACAGCAGCAACAGAAGCTTTAACTCATATATTTGAAAGTAGGACCCATTTGCAGAAACTGCATTAGGGAAATCACGTGACCTGCCCACCATCACCCCAGAGTTGTGTGGCAGGTCTGGGAACAGGATCTCCTGAGTCCCCATCCTTACGCCATAAAAGCATCCTCTCTCTAAAACTTAGAAACACTGATTGAATTTAAACATGCCAGTGTAGGGCTGAAAGGCTAGAGCAAAAGGGATTTTCCCAAAGACCTCCAAACAAGTTCACAAACAAAATGCAACATACCCCTCAGAATACAGCAGTTTGCTAAGCCCCTTAAGGGTCTGATATGCCTGCCTTTGGCTGCTCATCAGCGAACCACAGCCAACTCTTGAGCAGAGTTTCTGTGCTCTCCCCTTCTCTGTGCTGCAGAGGTTCAAGGCGCCAACACTGCTCCAAAGGGGTCTCTGTCAGGATCTCGGGTGGCAAGACTACAGAATGCACACTTGACTGCACAGGCAAGGGCAGCTGTTTCTAGGTCTCTTCTTCAGGGACTGCTGGAAGTGTTCAGGTGGTGGATGACAAGCGCCCCGCCCCAGTCCCAAACAGCTGATAGATGACCAAGTGCTGGGGGAGGGACGAGAGCAGCTGTTCAGAGCCAGGTGCCCAGATGACACTTGCATATCTCCAAGGGCTCACCATTTCATTAGCCTTTTTCAATAACAGATGTAAGTTCATTTTACAGGGTACTTTCCCTTTGCATTCTCAAGGTATGCTCCCTGTAACATGACTCTCTCCTTATCAGGAGTCCATCATTCCTAGGATTCATAGGTTTGTTTTGTGGCAGGAATCCATGGTTGTATTCTACACATTTTCCACATTCTTTTGGGACTCTTGAAACCCCAAAGCCTTCCCCCTTTCCTGACACACCGTTCTGCTTTGATGCACAGCACTAGTCAGAGTGGTTAAGCACTGGAATAAATTGCCTAGGGAGGTTGGAGAATCTCCATCATTGGGGATTTTTAAGAGAAGTTTGGACAAACACCTGTCAGGGATGGTCTAAAAGAGAATACTTAGTCCTGCCTTGAGTGCAGGGGACTGGACTAGATGACCTCTCGAGGTCCCTTCCAATTCTATGATTCTATGAATCCCTCTGAAGGCTACTGGGCAGCTGGTTTCTCTAGGATTTTATTCCCATAGCAGCATTGCTCGCAGGCTTTATGCTATTTCCCCAATGCCCTTTCTTTTTTGTGTTACCCCCCCACCCCATTGTTGTTTTAGAGCAAAAGAGGACTACCTGATAGGCCCTCACTAGCCCAGTCCCTATTCCGAATGCCTCCACCTCATCTCCCCTCTCCTTTCTAAACAGTTCTGCTCCTTTTGTAACTTGAATGTTTTTAATCTAGCCTCACATGTCATATCCTGTATGTTGAATATTTTTGATTGCCCTTTTGTGCAGTATACCAGCTAGGGATGTGCTATTAACTCTCATGTAATGGCATGTCGGTAGTCTCCATATTGTCATCTGTGCCCCCTTTTGCCTTTTTGATCACTGCTGTCACTACACATTGTAAAGATGAATAAAGTCAGTTTTTACAGCATCACTTGTACTGGCTTTTGCACAAGCACAGGCCTAGTGACAGCTGTCGAGATGCTGTAAAGCCAGAGGTGCTGCACTGATAGGCTCTTGTACCTTTCACATAGCTAAATCCCCATAGCACTCCTTATTTCTTGAGATCAAAATGGCTGCCCACTGTTAACTTCCTTTATATTTAGATATGGGCCCAAGCCAGAAGTTCAGAGCCAAAGTTTCTCAAAGACTCGGGGTACGCAGGCTTTGGTTCTGGCTCATCCCTACTTTCTATGAACAACAAGGGAATGGCCCAAAAGATTTAAGCCTCCTCTTTCTATGAAATCATGATCATGCTGGCAGTGGAGAGACAGCTATTCATAACCGCTAAACTGACTTAATATGCCTTTTAAAGCAAGGAATAAAGAGATAAACATACCCAGACTTTTAAAGACACACATCCCACAAACACATGTACAATGTGCCCAATACATCAACTTAATACAGTAGAGTCGGGATTCTAAAGTCAGCACGTAAGGCGAAAATTGCGTATAGTCAAAAAGAGAGAGAGAGCCGGAAGAATGAAAGAATAAAAAAGGGAAAAGGATGACTTCAACGTTGTTATGCGCAAACCGGAGTGCCGCAGGGTGGCCAGGAGCATTGTCTACGATCAGCAACACTTTAAAGTCAAGTCCTTTCTCTCCGAGGTACCGCTTGACCTCTAGAATGAAACACTTGGGGAACAAAACCAGAAATAATGCAGCCATCACCCAAGACTTTTTATTGGATTGCCAGAACACAGGCAGGAGATCTTCGTTCTTGCCTTTTAGGGCACGGGGATTTGCAGCCCTGTAGAGCAAGCCCGGCTTTATTAAATGCCCAGCCTCATTGCCACAAAACAACATAGTCACATGGTCTTTAGCTGCTTTGAAGCTAGGAGCTTGTCTTTCTGATTTCGAAGTGTAAGTGCAGTTGGGCATTTTTTTCCAGAAGAGCCCAGTCTTGTCAGCATTAAAAACTTGTTCTGGAAGATAGCCCTTTTCTTCTACAATTTTCTTTAATTGTTCGGGGTAGGCTTTTGCTGCCTCTTCATTGGCAGATGCAGCTTCACCAGTAGTCTGCACATTTTTGAGGTTGAAACGGTTCCTAAAACTGTTAAGCCAACCATGGCTGGCTTTGAATTCCTTCTCATCAGAAGGCTGTCCCTCTTCGGCGGGAGGTTTGAACAGCACATAGAGGCTAAGAGCCTTTTTTCACAACGTGTTGCCATTGATAAGCACACGTTTACAGTTCATGTCTTCCAGCCATAAGTTTAATGCTTTTTCAGTCTTCACTAAAGTCTTATCACGCACCTGGCTCGTCACCTTAGCAGTTATTGGAGCACTTGATGGCTTGACGAATTTCTCTCTCTCGAATCTTGATGGCACGGATGCTAGATTCGTTGCAGCCATATTTATGCGCCACGCTGGAGACCAACATACTGTCTCTCAATAAGTCCAACACAGCCAGTTTTTTCTCCAGCATTGGAACAGATTGCTGTTTCTTTGGTTGAGCACCAGATGAAGTAGTTGGCTTGCATTTAGGGGACATGTTGTAAGAAAAATAAATATCTTTAAACACTAGAATCACACTCAGCACAGTGAGATGCTCACTGGATCGGCAGGCAGCGGTCGATCCAGCAGGGGTCGATTTATCACATCTAGTCTAGACACGATAAATTGACCACCAAGTGCTCTCCCGTCTACTCCTGTACAGTACTCCACCGCCGCAAGTTATTGTTATTTTTCTTTTTTTTGGCCGAGCACGTACAGTTGCATTCGCGCAAGTTAAATGCACGTATGATGCGACTTCACTGTATGCAGACACCCAGCACAGAGTTACATTCAGCGCACACACTCATTTACTCTAACCTTGGCCCACTTTCAAACTGAAGATTTAAAGTTTCTAATTTTTTCCTCCCTTGATGAAGGATTTTTCACTTCCTCAACCCCCCTGGGAGGCGCAGTCGCAGCAGCAGCAGCCGTGCATTGTAAATCTTTGAAACTAATAATTATTAAACCCATAAATCTATTTAATGCACAGAACCCCAAACACGCTGAGTGGATAATGTGCTTAAAAAAAAAGAAAAGAAAAGAAAAAGATGATGCTATCAAACTGCTGAAGTGCAGAGCACACCCGCTGCATAGCGCTGGTGGGGAAAGCGGGCAGCACATTCTCTTGCCCCTCCTGCTAGAAGCCTGGCTGCAAGGGTGGTGTGAATCAACTCCACACGCCACAGAGATGGGGTGAATATGCAGGAATGAGAGGGCAGTGGTACTGCCAGCAGCTCAAAGCAGGGGTCTGTCCTTTACTGTAGATGGATGAACTCAAACAGTTGGAATGTTAACAATTGCAACACCACGCACGCAGCCTTGCCAAAGCAACTCCTCTATGACCTGCAAGAAGCTCCTGCACTGTAGAAGCTGGGCTTGTACATAACTGTCTTAAGGTTCTTCAGAAAAAGGACCTGCAACACCTGCTGCTATTCCAGTCCTGAGGAGTTGCTTTGGAGAGAACCTTAGCAACACTTAGTATGCTAGTCCTGATCCCCAATTCCAGCTCTGCCAATGAACCTTGTTTGACCTGCAGTTCCATTCCGGGGCTCCTAAATAGCTCTAGCAACGCATTTCGATCCTTGCTAGCCATGAGCTCGTTATTACAGTTCTAGGCTCTTCCAATGCACCTTACTCTTGCTGTTCTTGTCCTGGACTTTTCCTAAGCAGAGGCTTCCCATCACGACAAACTATATTCTGTTTTTTATGACGTGGACAAGCATTCAGTAGGGAGAAACTGGGCTGAAACCACCACACTCGTTTCACTGATGATTTAATCCAGATTTGAACCAGGGACTCCAAGAGTGAGTGGCAAGTGCATTCACCCAGTGGCACCTCTCACCCATGGGCATGCTTTTCCCCCCCTCTTTCCCAGGAGAGGAAGCCCATGAAAATACATCCAAGTTCATTTCCCAAATCTCTGCTGCCTCTTGTCAGCTTTCTGACTGAGGAACTGCTGCAGACTGTCAGGAAATCAATACATAACAAAAGGACCGTGCCAGTTTTCTTAGCATGAAGCTAGAATTATATTTCAGTAAGGAGGCTGATTTGCTAGAGATTTTGTGTGTGTGTGTGTGTGTCTCTTTCTCTCTATATATCTCGGGAGGGTTGAGTAACTTTTTATTTGAATTCAGATAACTCCTTGGGCCATGATGCCAGTAACTTGACTGGGAATTGCATATGTCCAGTGGTGGGAGAACTGGACCCCTTGATTTCTCTTACTGGCCACAGCTCTTATGACTCTTCTCCTCCTCCTCTGTCCTAAGTTCCAGCGAGTCACTCCACAGAGAGGGAAGGAGGATAGTTTTGTGGTTAAGGCACTGGATTGGGAGTCATGGGACCAGGCTTTGAGTCCTGGCTCTGCTATAGGCTGCCTACGTTACCTCTGTGTTTTAAATCTGGACCAGTGGATTTAGGTGCTCATCTCATGATAAGTGAGACAGACACATAAGGGTCTCTTACAGAAGAGCAATCTCCTCTCAGCCACACAGTACCTAATGCACTCTTCTCCCTGAATCTGTGAGTTGTTAAGCATTCTGCATGCCCACACAAGAGTGACAGAAAGACGAGGGTGCTGCCTCCTGGCAAAGGAATGGAATAGGTGCTGAATTTGGGGTTATGACCACCGGTTGCAGGATATAATTGCAGGGTCTGGCCCCACAGCACTCTTTTCCTGCAGATTAACAACTGTTACGCTTCATGCCATCAGAGAGTTTCCATGCTGGGCACAGCCCAACATTCTGGCTTCCTGCAGAGACAACAGAGGAAGAGGAAAGGATCATTCAGCAGCCGCAAGAGAATTAAAATCCCACTCAGCATTGACTTGAAGCAAAGCGAAAGGGTAATGAGCCTTTGCAGGTTGCATCTTCCATTACGTTTCTCTCTCCTATGGCCTGTCGCTCCCGCGAGCCCACTGATTTTGCACATTAATACCTACAGTAGCCTTTTGCAGGAGGATGTGGTGGGAGCATTTGCAACTCATTTGTCTTAGCTAACACTTATCTGGCCTCCCTTAGGGAGGTCCACCTTTAAGCAAAGGAGTTTCCCTTATGGAGCCTGATGTGAAGCAGCAGCTATCACTTGGAGGCAGCACTTCTGTAGACCTCTTTTTCCACACGTGCCCCCCCCCCGCCCCCATAAAAGGAAAAACAGCCCAGACCACCTGCCTGTTCCAATGGGAGCTTTGCCATTGATGTTAATGGGAGCAGGGTGGGGCTGCATGACCCAAGCTTGGAGAAGGGGAGGGAAATGGAGAATGGGAGAGCTTGCACCGCCAGTTGGAGTGTTTTCCCTGTGCCTGGGTCCGTACTCAAGCTAACCTATGCCCCCATGTCTGCACTGCTATTTTTAGCGGCGTTAACAAAAGTAAAGCTAGCGTGGGTATGTCTAGCTGTGCTGCAATCACACCTCAGACTGCAACAGACACATACCCACTGTCACCTTTTTATCACACCTATGTGGTGCCGTGTATGTCAAGACTAGCCTGAACACACCCACATCAGGTTATGTTGGGTTTTTGAAGCTGGGAGTCAAGTACGGTGGCACAGGGCATTCCCTCTCAACTGTGCGTTTCAAATCAGGTAGGGAAAGTTTCCTGCTGCTTACTCCTCTCCTGGCATCATAGAAATGTAGGGCTGGAAGGGACCTTGAGAGAGCATCTAGTTCAGGCCCCTGTGCTGAGGCATAACCAAGTATTCCTAGACCATCCCTGACAGATGTTTGTCTAACCTGTTCTTAAAACTCTAAATGACAGATTTCACAAACTCCCTTGGTAGCCTATTCCAATGCTTAACTATCCCAATAATTAGTTTTTCCTTAGATCTAAACTAAATATCCCTTGCTGCAGATTAAGCCAATTACATCTGGTCCTACCTCCAGTGGACTTGGAGAACAACTGATCACTGCCCTTTTAACAACAGCAGTCTTCAAATATGTTAAAGGCTATAATAAGCTCCCCCCTCAGTCTTCTTTTCTCAGAACGAAACATTCCCAGTTTTTTAAACCTTTCCTCATAGGTCAGGTTTTCTAAAGCTTTTATTATTTTTGTTGCTTTCCTCTGTCCACATCTTTCTTAGAGTATGGCACCCAGACCTGAACGAAGTATTCTAGCTGAGGCCTCACCAGTGCCAAGCAGAATGGAACAATTACCTCCTGTGTCTTACACAGAACTCTCCTAGTAATACACTCCAGAATGATATTAGCCTTTTTTGCAACTGCATCACATTGTTGACTCATGTGTAATTTGTGATCCAGTATAAGACTCAGATCCTTTTCAGCAGTACATTGATTTATCTTTCCCAAGTATAGCACTTGGCACTTGTCTTTATTGAATTTAAACAGGTTGATTTCTCCAATTTGTCAAGGTCATTTTTAATTATAACCTTATCCTCCAAAAGTGCTTGCAACTCCTCCCAGTTTGGCATCATCTGCAAATTTTATAAGCATACTCTCCACTTCATTATCCAAATCATTAATGAAAATATTAACTAGTACCAAACCAAGGACAGACCCCAGCAAGACCAATAGATACATTCCCCCCAGTTTGATAGCGAACCATTGATAAGTACTCTTACAGTCTTTCCAACCAGTTTTGTACCTCCCTTACAGTAATTTCCCTAGATTGCTTATGAGAATGTCATGTGGGACTGTATCGAAAGCCTCAGTAAAATCAAGAGATATCACATCATCTGCTTCCCAGGTAACCCTGTCCAAGAAGGCTATTGGGTTGGTTAGGCATTATTTGTCCTTGACTAATCCTTGTTGGCTACTTTGGATAACTCAATAATCCTGTAGGTGCTTACAAATTGATTGTTTAATCATCTGTTCAAGTATCTTTCCAGGTATCAAAGTTAGGCTTACTGGTCTCTAATTCCCCGGGGTCCTCTTTGATCCCCCTTTTAAAGACTTGTACTATGTTTGTCGGTCTCCAGCCCTCTGGGACGTCCCCCATGACTTGTCAAAAATAACCGCTAATTTTTCCAAGACTGTTTCAGGTAGTTACTTAAGTACCCAAGGGTGAAACCGAATACATCTAATTTATTTAAATATTTCTAACCTGTTCTTTCCTTGCTTTGGCTTGCGTTCATTTTCCTTTTTTGTTCATATTACTTGTGTTAAGTATCTGGTCACAATTTACCTTTTTAGTGAAGACTGAAGCAAAGCAGGCATTAAACACCTCAGCCTTCTTGATCCTGTCTATTATAGTTCTCCTTCCCCATTAAGTAGAGAGCCTCCACTTCATTTTTCTCTTACACCTAATGTATTTCTAGAACCTTTTCCTATTACCCTTTATGTCCCTTGTTAGGTGTAACTCATTTTGTGCCTTTAGTCTTTCTGATTTTGTCTCTACATGCTTTGCTATTCTTCTGCAGTCCTCCTTAGCAATTGGTCCAGGTTTCCACTTTTTGTGGAATTCGTTTTTGATTTTCAGGTCACTAGAGAGCTCCTGATGGAACCATATTGGCTTTTACTACTTTTCCCTATCTTTCCTTCATATCAGGATAGTTTGCTGTTGCACCTTTAATATAGTCTCCTTGAGAAACTGCCAGCTCTCCTGAACTCCTTTATCCTTTGCATTTTCTTCCCATGGGACCTTAAAGTGTGTTAAAGTCTGCTTTTTTGAAGTCCATTGTCCTTATTCTGCTGGTCTCATTTCTTCCTTTTCTTAGAATCATTAAATCTATCATTTCATCATCACTGTCACCCAAATTGCCTCTCACCTTCAGATTCACAAACTTGTCCTGCATGTTAGTTAGAATCAAGTCTAAAATGGTTGTCTCCATGGGCACTTCCTCCACTTTCTGAAACAAAAAGTTGTCCCCAATACATTGTACGAACTTGTTGGACATTTTGTGTTTTGCCATATTACCTTTCCAAAAGATGTCTGGGTAGCGGTCCCCCATTACCACCAGATCTTGTGTTTTAGATACCTCTGTTATTTGTTCTAGAAAGCCTCATCCACCTCTTTGTCCTAATTTTGTGATATATAGTAGACCCCAACCATAACATCATCTCTGTTTAGCCCTTTTATCTACACCCCGAGACTTTCAACTGCTCTGCCTCTCACCTCCTTCTGAACCACAGTAGGCATGTATATAATACTCAACGTATAAAGCAACCTCTCCCCTCTTCTTCTCCTGCCTCTCCTTCCTGAACAAGCTATACCTCTCTCTACCAATATTCTAGTCATGAGATTTATACTGTGACGCCAATTAAGTCATAATTTACTTATGGACTAATACTTCCAGTTCTTCCTGCTTATTCCCCACACTCCTTGCATTTGTGTACAGACATTTAAGGCCTGATCTACACCTGAAACTTAGATCGACCTAGCTACGTTACTCAGGAGCATGAAAAATTCACACCACTGAGAGACATAGCTAAGCCCAACTAAGCCAGCACAGACACCTCATTACTGCCTCTGGGAGAAATGGTTTTACTATAGGGATGAAAAAACCACTTCTGTCACCGTAACTAGTGTCTGCACGGTGGCACTACTGCGGCTCAGCTGCACCTCTGCAGCTGTGCTATTGTAGCATCTGCACCATAGACATACCCTCAGATGTTGAGCAGATTCCCCCACTGTTTTCCCTCTTGCTGCCCTTATCATCCTACTGTAATTTTCCATTTGGAGATGAAAATGACCATCTCCAGGGCAACCGACTGGGTTACCACAGAGAGAGGATTGCAATTCCAGCACAGGAACAGATACATTCAGTTCTGGATGCAGAACCAAACTTAGCATCTAGAGCCCGTCTCTTGTGTCTTGTCTTTGGGAATGAAAAGACAGAGGAAATAACAGAGGAAAGAGATGTCAATAATATAAGCATGACTGGCTCCTGCTAGAAAGTTTCACAAAAGGCTTCGGCAGATCTTGAAGTGTACTGCACCAGAGTATCCCATTCAAATTTGGGAAATGAAAACTCAGAAGTTTGGGGAAATGTTTTAAACTTTAGTTTTAAAAAAAAATGCTCAAGTCTGTCTGTCCCCCTCCCCCTCCCCCTTCCTCTCTCCTTCCCTCCTCACTGCAACAGAATACGACCCAATTAAGTTAAAAAGTTTCATATATTTTTTACTACTCACACTGAAGAAGTTCTAGGTGGCTCTGAACCAACTTTACTGACACTCCCATCTTTAATGGAAACATGCTGACTGCAACTGGCTCCACTTTGAACTGGCAGATCAAATGCTTTGAGTGACAGGTTGAGAAAATGTAACTGAATCATCTCCATATTTTGTTGGAGGATTTTTTTTTCCCTGAGAAAATATGAAAGTGAAATGTGGTGGACAGGTCCAAGGAGACTGAATTTAATCTTCTTTTGAAGTTGTTGGTAGATGGCAAGAATAAATGTGAAATGGATTTTTGGACAGCTCTCCTTTCATTCTGCCAAGCTCATGGAATTTGCTGAAACAAGACCACCAGCTGTTTTGCTTGTATTATTTTTGCAGTAGGATCCAATACATTCCTTTCCCCTCTAAAAGCTACGGACTCCATTCCATACTAAAGGATGGGCCTGAACCAAAACTCCAGATCTAAATATGCCTGCACTTTGGATATGTTGAAAATCTGAGTTCAAATTTTGCAGATGACCCTGGCCTTTCTAAATGAACCAAACCAAAACTGATTCAGACATGGCAATCTTGGTCCTGGTCAGATTAGTAGCTTAAACCCATCTATATGAAGAGCCTCATGTCTAATGATGGGCAAGGTAAGAAAGATGTCTGATTATAAGAAAACATCTTTGCCCAAAATTGAAATAAAAACTTTTTGGAGTTTCAAAAGAGTCTAGACAACTCTTCCCTTCCCACTTATTTTTCATTTTTGTGCCCATCTATATTTCCTGGTTCAGGTCAAGATTGGATGAGAAAGCAAGTTAGGCCTAATGGTACTTTCTGCCCACTCTTGCAGACCCAAGGGTGCTGGATATGTACCTAAACCTGGGTTCTTGTGCTAATTTAAAATCAAGCATTTGAACCTTTGACGGTCACCCATCTCTACTTGTATCCTGCCATGGGTGATAGACAGGGTGGGCAAAGAAGAATAAAATGCAGGGGATGGGAAAATACAAGAGAAAAAGGGACCTGGACAGAAAGGAAGCAGAGGAAAGATTAGAAGACAGGACACACAGTCTGGTTACCATTCTCACATTGCTGGAAAGAGAGAATCACTGAACAAGCTCTATGCTGTATATAACTTCAAGTGCAGAGTTCGGAGACAGTGATGTAAAACCACATGAGAAAATGATAATCATGTTCCCAGTGCACAAGTCTTTTCATTTGAAATGAGATTTAACTTGTACTCAAGATCTGGGCACAACTATCACAAGAGGTGACACTCAGAGATTAAACAGATCGTAGAGAAAGTTCAGAGAATTTCAAAAGACGATCCATCCTGTAAGCCCACAGATCATACAAGGTACTTGGACAAGCAAGTCAGTAAAGGTCACCAGTTTGATCAAAAGTGCTGCACTTTACATCTCTAATGCAGGGGTCAAGGTTAGCCTGGTGAGTAAGACACAGCATTGGAACCCAGGTAATCTGGGTTTAGTTTCCATCTCTGCCACAACCTTCCTGTGTGACCTTGAGCAAGTCACTTCATTTCTGTTTCTCTATCAGTTAAATGGGCATAATACTTCCCTGCCTGACAAGGGGGTGTTGAGAGGCTTAATTCATTAACACTTTGGAAAGTGCATTGAGCTCCTCAGACAAAAGGCTGCCATAGAAATGCAAAGTAAGCACTTTTACTTGATGCCTGGCTATGCTGCCACCGAGTGGCAACATGGTACAAGCAGCAACTGAGTAAATATGGCTGAGTAACATTTTCAGACACTTTGTGAGGCCTGTGGTCTGCTTGCAGGCATCTGATTGCTTGAAAGCACCTTGAATTTGAGTTAATGCTGCTCTTCAGGAAATCCCTTTCTCCACCTGCGGCTGCTGCACATTCCAGTGAGCGCACAGAGCCAGGAATGCAAGAGAACCACTGTTATTTACTATTCATACATAAGTCATTGTTATTACCTCAGATTCTGTCCCCTCCGTGCAGCCTAGTCAGTAAAACTTCCCCTGCTGTGTCACATATGCATTAAATATCCATCCCTGTGATCCACGCATGATTGATCTCCCCATACCGCATTACAGTCATGATTAACCTTCTCCTGCTACGTCACATATTCAATACACCCCCTTTACTTCCTTCACTCAGACAAAATGAATCTCCTTAGTATTGTCAATAATAATTTTCTTTATATCCTGCATAACAACATGAGGCAACCTGACAGAGCACTCGGGCAATAATTCAATCTTAGCTTCCCACCGACGTTCATTAAACTGAATATAACTTCACGGGAGCTGCCACTAAATTATACTCTCATATCCTTGTGGGGATTGTATATTATTCCCCAGGGAATGGTTGCAATGCCACTGAAGATGAAATAATTTGTTTTTAAAACCCAAGGATTGTATCCTATAGCGCATTATTCCTTCATCTCACTACTCATTTTGCGTATTAGTAATTAGCAGAAGTTCCCCTCCCCCGACCATATAGTTTTGTGGCTGATAACACTGTTCTGTGGGAGATAAGGTGCAATACATTTTTAGACCTGGAGGAAGCTGGCTGACAGCCTGTAACTGAAGTGAACAAGGTGAGGTCTTCATTAGAGGCAGGCAAATCCAGGAAATTCAGGTTTGGGTGTTAACCACAAAGCTCGACAACGGATTGGGGAGGGAAATCAAACCTCCACATTTCTTCCCTGTGCTCTGGGACAAGTCTCCCCATCCCTGCATCTTGAGAACAGGACTCTTTGGGGCCAGCAAACCAGCTGGATGGTGTGTTTGTGTTGTATGATCCCCATGCAAATGCCATAGCATTTGCCATAGTTCCTGTCAACCTGAGCTCCGAATGTCTGGTTTTGGAATAGGCTCGGATTTTACCCAGCCCTAGTTGTAACACGAGACTCCTCAGAGTCTCCAGGCAGGTTTCTGGTAGTGACTTTGGCAGCTTTTAGTCAGGACTGCTACATGAGAAATAAGAGTTTGCCACACTTTGTGGAATCTGGGAAGATTATTAGACACCTGTAGAATCGATCTTTAAAGCAAAATGAATCAAAATAAGATCAATATAGGGTCTGATCCTGCCTGGAGCTGACCCTATATTGATTCATTTGGTCGCTTTAAAGATGGCCTGTAGGGGAGTGACCCCCCTATATATAGCACAGCTCTGCCCCACTATACATTGACAGTTCCCCAAACTATGCACTTTCAGCAAGATGGCAGCCACCCAGAGGGCAGCTGAGAAGAATCATCCCTAAGAACAGTGTCAGACCCAGTTCACAGAAAGCTTCCCACCTCCCAGGCTTTGGGAAACCTCCCCTGAGCAGAAAGAGGATGCTCAGAAAAAAAAAATCCTGTTCTAGCCTGTGAAGTCCATGTCTGCCTCTGCTAGGGGCTGAGCAGCAGCCAGCCAGCCAGCCAGGCTCCTGCCTCCTCTGGTTTTCATGGGCTGTTTGTTCCTGTGATGCTTGAGGACTGATCCCAACCCCCTCCCCTCCCCATCACTCTCCTGCTCTTTACACGCTGCCCGTTGTTAAACTTTATCCTGCTGGATACCATGTGTTTGATATTAATTACAAGTCCGAGCCCCATGAAAGTGATTGAAATTTAATGAGATGCAGGGATGGAACCACTGAGCCAATGGCATTCATTAAGGGTTGCCATGGAGACCTGTTTGCCAGGCTTGACCCACATTAAGTGCCACTGGTCACCTCCCAAATAAATAAGCAGAGGCAATTCCTGAAAGAGGCTGAACACCAGAAACTCTCCTTGGCTTCACTGGGCTTGGCTGATGCTCAGCAGTGTTCCAGTTTCAGCCTGTGGGCCTTTCAAGGCATTGGGATCTAACAGGAAGCAGGACAAGCTTGAAATGGCTCCTAAAGCTAGGGAGAGATGCACCTTCTGAAAGGCAGCCAGCAAAATCCTCTCCCTTCCCTTAAATCCCTTTGGGGTGAGGGTGGTGGCCCCATGCTGTGGAAGACCACCTTCTCCCGCTCTCTCATTCAGAGCACATTTGGTGCCCTGTTTCTGGAACGCTGCCTGTCCTCTGGGCTAGTCCAGCTGGGACTGTGGGGCCAGAGGAGAACAGGGATGGGGGAAGGGGTTTATAGCCTAGCACAGACCAAGCTGAGCAGTGTGCACAGAGACAGGAAGCTGCAGTCAGACCCCAGGGTGGCCTTGTGGTTAAGGCATCGGTTGGAGGCCTGGGCCCAGTGCCTGGCTCTGCACAGACTCTGGGTGACCCTAGTTTCTCTGTGCCTTGGTTCCTCATATGTAAAATGGGATGTTAATATTCCTTTCCCCCACCCTCGCCTATTGAGATGGGCAGGGACTCTCTTCCACTATGCCTTTGTCCAGTGCCTAGCACAGCGGGACCCCAATCTCAGTTTGGTCTATTTGCTCTCTTAATATAAATAAGACGACTAGGTCGAGTCATGGGAGGCTGTCCCCAGAGCTAGGAGCCAGCTCTTCCTACCAGGGCAATCCTGTCCACATGTTTCCAGACATCAACAGTCTGTAAGGGTGTCCTGTACAGGACACTTCCCAATATTAACTTGCCTGAGGTCATTCTGCAAGTCAGTGGCAAAGCTGTGATAGAATCCAGAACTCCTCCTGGCTTAGTCAAACCATCAGGCCACGTTCTTCAAATATACCAATAAATAAATAAATAAATAAATAAAAACACCTTTATGTTCCTAATGTTGGAAAAAACCTTCAAAGAAAAT
Source organism: Lepidochelys kempii (assembly GCF_965140285.1). Taxonomy (NCBI): domain Eukaryota; kingdom Metazoa; phylum Chordata; order Testudines; family Cheloniidae; genus Lepidochelys; species Lepidochelys kempii. The sequence continues at coordinate 15,016,900 of NC_136394.1, read as the reverse complement.
GAAGTTTAAGACTGATTTTTAGAACAATAATGAAAAGAGAATGGTTGGGAGGAGCAGGGAGGGGAGAAATCATAATTTATAAGACAAGCTAACCCAAGGCTACAAGAATTATCACCATGAAACACAACTCAGAAAATGGAGAGCAACATCAGCAAATGTATCTATGTTCATCCGGTTCCTCTAACCTATCCGCAGCCCTGGAGAAAGATCCCCATTGCCACAAATGGATGAAGTCTTATCCTTAAAGCCTACGAGCGTTCAGATAATTTGATGACATGAAAACTCAGAGCACGTAGAAAAAAAATGGGGCGGGGGAAATGTCAACTGGATAAAGGTGTGATCTCTGTGAAAAGGGCCATGTTAGAGCTGAGTGAGCCATTTACATGGCCAAAATAAATACGATCCACTTAGGGCTACATTGTCTCACCCTCTGAAGTCCATGTATGGGTGTTTAAACCTTAGAAAAGGGACCACGTTATTAGTACTTGCATTTTATTTAATTTGGCCGACTGCAAGTCCAGCCTTGATCAACATGCTCCATTCTTGCAAAGATCACATCTTTATGTTGTTGATTTCCCGGCACCCTCCATTTCCAATATTTTTGTACTTCTCAAATGCTTTTTGATCAGATATTGCCCCTCTTTGTTTTCTTTAGAAAGAGAAAGTGTTGAGAAGGAAAAGAGAATCTGAACCTGCTGCCTCCTACACCAAAATCAGCAAACCTTATCCTTCTGCCCCAGGCTGTCTAGGGTCTTTGGTTAAAATGAAAGCGCAAGAATTTCCTATGTGTTTAATTAGACACTGCAAGGAGCCTGGTACAGCCCAGCAAATATAATAGCAACGTATTGAAACTGGCAAAGGAAAACTAAACATTTTGTGGAAGGGCCCAGAGTTCAAATAGTCTTCTGTATGGATGCACAATTTCATGGAAATCAGCCCTCAGCAAGCAAGGTCTTGTTCCCACAGACAAAAAAAAAAAACCAAAGCCTTGGATCCAGCCACCCCCCAAACTTTGAGGGAGTTCAGGTCTAGGTCTAATAGTTCTACATAACTAGCATACTGAAGTGTGTAATAACAATTGTGTGTAATAATAATAATAGGAGTAATGTGGAGTACTTCCCTCTTCAAAGCACTTTACAAATACCATGAGCAGAGTATCTGAGCTCCTTTCTTGCTGTTAGGACAGCCTTGATATTACTGGTGGGGAAATTGAGTCAGAGGGGACAGATTCCGTCCCCTGCATTTGCTTTTATATGCCATTCTGGCAGATACAGAAGCTAATAATGCACTGAAATTGGCTGGGAAAGTATAGCACAGCTCCACTTCCTTCAGCACAATCCATTGGATAGGCCCCAGATGGCCTAGCGATGCATGTGGGTGAGTGCAACACTAATGAGGACACGCTCACTCTGGTACGGCTGTGCAGTGCGGCTGCTCACACCAAGGCTAAGCTAACCCCAGCGTTTAGCCCCAGACTGAGTCAATCATCCAGACTCACTCTGCAATGAAGACATGCCCTAGAAGTAAGGTAATCTGTGCATGGACTGTGTGTAAAATGACACACAAACATGCAGACCTTTGCCCAGGTGAGGTAACCAGATAGCAAGTGTGAAAAATCAGGACACTTTTTTTTGGGGTGGGGGGAGGGAGGATATAGTTGCATGTATAAGACAAAGCCCCTAATATCAAGATGCCTGGTCACTCTAGGGCCCAGGGAGCAAGCTGTCCACAAAGTTCTGCAGAGGTGAGTCACTTCCTCTGCAGGCGGTAGGTTAAGCATGGGCCTATGAGCAGCATGAGCCAAAATCTGGGTCCTAGTCAGTAACACTTAAGTGCCTTAGCTGCGCTCCAGCCATTGAAACAAGGCGAAGCACAGTTAAACCATATTCTGTTCATAGCAAACCGGCTCTTCCTTGGGATTCATTAATTTATACACATGGCCATGTTTTACGGAAGAGCAGATCTCCCTCTATCTCCATTTACTCCATCATCGCCTTTTCAGCATGCTGGAATTCTAACCTTTGAGTTAGTTAGTTTCCTCACCATACGCCATAGTATCCAGTGTAAAAAGTTGCCCGGCACTTCTGTAGATGTTTCGTTTGGCCTGAGCTCCGCTGCTGAAGGAGGGCAAAATTCTGATCCAAGCGACACTGATGCAACCTCATTGAAGTCAAAGGGAGCTTTGTGGCTAGTAAAGTAGGGATTTAATCTCAGTGAAGTGATTTGAGCTCTCTGGATGAGAACTCCTGCAGAAGCCCCAGCTATTTTAATTACTGTGATTAGCACTGAGAGCCCGCAGACTGTGAGAAGGATTTGAACTAGATATCTGAGCCCATCATACAACCCTCTACCCCCGTCTCCTCCAGTGCAGGTACATTTGGACATGCTAAATTCAGCGTGGCAAGGGAAAATGCTCTCTTTTCCCATGGGCGCATGGGTGCCTGAGAGCCAAAAGTATCCCAAATCTCTGTGGGTGAATGTGCCAGTTGGCTTTTAACCGCAGTAACAGGTTCTTGCGGTCTCTGCTATATCAGGCATTGACCTAGGAGGAGGAAGCAGAGATAAAGACACTGAAAAAGTCTGAGAAAGAAAAGCAGCATACAATGAGCCACCTCAGGCTGCTGAACAGCCCTTTGGGGGCCATCTGGTCCCAAGAGCAGCACCAGCCACCACTCCCATTTCTGACAGAGGAGCTGGCCTCATCCCCTGGCTGCTGGGAAGGGGAGAGTGCCATCTGGGCCTGTGGATCGGAGAAGAGATACACCAAATAGGGCAGGCAGATGAGAAAGAGAGAAAGATGGGCAGGCAGAGAAAAAACAAACACCCTGCCCAGTAAATCTGGAGGGCTCCTCCTTCCCAGTTCCCCTGGCCTAGCCTCCAGAGGCATTCCCCTTCACCACATCTCAGCTGTGTTAGTTTACAGCTCTCCCCAGCACTTCCCTGCTGCAGCTGCCTGCAGAGGGGCAGGAATTCAGCTCAAGCCAACTAGAACAGAAGCACCAAGAAGAAAAACCCAGCCGCAGAGCCCCCTCCCCCCCAATTCATCACTGTCAGGCTGTAGTAATTAAGTATTTGCATCCTGATTCCATGCACACAGCCATTCCCCACCCCCTCCCCTCTGTGAATTAACAGCCCACCTTTATTTACATTTCAACATGCCTGCCAGATACTTGTTTGTGAGTAGAGGCCGCAGAGGAAGGGGTGATGGTTTCTACTCCTGGTATGCTATAGAAAGTTCTCCCCCAAGGCTGCCAGCAGTGTTTTCTCCCCCCACAGCCTCCCTTCCCTGCCCCCTGCAGTGTAGCTGGGTGTTGTTATTGTGGGTTAGTTCTGTTTGTTTGCATTATTAACACTTTTATCTCCTTCCTCTGAGAGCTCTAGTGGAGGCGTCTCCATTTAGTATGCAGGCCGGGTTGGCCAGTTGCCATAGCAATGCATTGGAGTCTTCATAATGCCACATGAAGCAAGATCAAGACGACTGGATTGTAATAAAGCAAAAAAAATGCATCCCTCCCAGCCCACCCCCCACCCCTACTTCCCAAGAGCGTAGCTTTCTCTGGACTTGTATTAAAGATGGAGCACAACCTCAGCCCAACAGGCTGCCAAAAACACTAACTACCCAGAAAATAATCATTATTCATTCCCAAGCAGGGCAGTGTGTGTACACACTGCCTCTGCACCCAAACCACCAGGTGGATGTTTATACCTAGTGTGCAATTCCTCTCTGTCCATAATACTTACCCAGCGCCCATTTATAGACATGGCTTGCTCCTCCTCCCCCACCCATTTATACATTGGGCTCCCTCCCTACCTGTATGCCCCTTTCCCAAAACACCTGTTGCACAATCCCCACTTCCCCTACACCAAGTACACATTTATATACGTCGTTTCCCTCAACCCCAAAGGAGCAAGTGACTAAACAGAAATTTCAGAGGCTGGCAAGAGTTCTCATTAGCTGAAGGCTGGACCCTTCTTCTCCCTTTATTTCCCAATGGCCATCTACTTTGTTGCATTGTCTGAGGCCAAGGATGAAAATGGCATAGAGAGTACACTTATAAAGTTTGCGGACAATACCAACCTGGCAGGGGTTGCATGTGCTTTGGAAGATGGAATTAAAATTCAGAATGACCTGGACAAACTGGAGAAATGGTTGGAAGTAAACAGGATGAAATTCAATAAGGACAAATGCAAAGTACTCCACTTAGGAAGGAACAATCCGTTGCACGAATACAAAATGGTAATTGACTGCCTAGGAAGGAGTACTGTTGCAAAAAAAGTAATCATCATTCTGGGATGTATTAGCAGGAGAGTTGTAAGCAGGACACAAGAAGTAATTCTTCCACTCTACTCCATGCTGATTAGGCCTCAACCAGAGTACTGTGTTCAGTTCTGGGCACCACGTTTCAGGAAAGGATGTGGACAAATTGGAGAAAGTCCAGAGAAGAGCAACAAAAATGATTAATGGTCTAGAAAACATGACTTATGAGGCAAGATTGAAAAAACTGGGTTTGTTCAATCTGGAGAAGAGAAGACTGAGAGGGGACATGATAACAGCTTTCAAATACATAAGAGGTTGTTACAATGAGGAGGGAGAAAAATTATTCTCCTTAGTCTCTGAGGATAGGACAAGAAGCAATGGGCTTAAACTGCAGCAAGGGTGGTTTAGGCTGGACATTAGGAAAAACATTCTTAACTGTCAGGGTGGTTAAGCACTGGAACACATTGCCCAGGGAGGTTGTGGAATCTCCATCATTGGAGATTTTTAAGAGCAGGTTAGACAAACACCTGTCAGGGATGGTCTAGACCTAAGTTCCCTGTTAGCTGTGCAGGTGCTCAGGGAACCTGTCCCGGGGACCTGCCATGGCCAGGTGAGGGGCGCCCCTCTCCTGCCTCAACATACCCTGGTCCGGACTCAGCCGTGGCCCAGAACCAACAGCAGCGAGGCCCAGACCCAGCCATGGTGCCCCTCCCCCAGCCCAAACCTAGCCCTGGCCCGGACCTGCCAGGGGAGGGGCATCTATCCTGTAGCCCCAGCCCTGGAGTTACCATGGCTGGGAGAGGTCCCTCTCCCCGCCAGCCCAGGTGCTGCTGGCCCCACCCCAGAGCCCACACCCCCAGTACCCAACTCTCTGCCCCAACCCTGAGCCCCTCATCCCCGGCCCTACCCCAGAGCCCACATCCCCAGCCGGAGCCCTCAACCCCCTGCACCCCAACCCTCTGCCCCAGCCCTGAGCCCCCTCCCACACTCCAGACTCCTCGGCCCCACCCTCACCACATGAATTTTGTTATGTGCACCAATATGAAGGTGATTTTTCACACATCACCTCCATATTGGTGCACATAACAAAATTCATTCCGCACATGGGTGGGAAAAAATTAGAGAGAACACTGGTTTAGATAATACTTCATCCTGCCATGAGTGAGTGAGACGAGCTCTCAAGGTCCCTTCCAGTCCTACGATTCTATGGCCCACAAGTGTAAACCAAAGAAACCACCATGCCTGGTGAGGGGACAGAGATGAATGAACCTCTACCACAAAGGAGCTGTGTGGCTGAGCAGCCCGGCCACCAAGCACCACACCATCCTAGAGGATTTCACTTCCACAGCAGGGACCAGAAGTGCATGGGCTGAGGGGACAACCAGGCTGATATTAGACCAATCCACCTGCAGACTAAGCGTAAGGGTCCTGTTGGTGCAATAATGAGAATGTCAGCAATGCAGTCTGTGCACATGCCAAGATATATTTGGCGAACAGGCGAGACTCGTTTGCTGTGGGCTGACAGGTGGTGAAAGCTAAGGGTGGGCAGAAACCCTAGCCAGCCCATGCTGTATGGATGACACTGCTTCTATTCTATTGTTCATCTTTAGTTAGGGGTGCAAAGTTGGGAATCAGGAGTGCCAAAGAAAGGTTAGGAAGAACTCCACTGTAATATCCTAACAAGGTCTGAGACACTCTTAATGTGCGTCATAGGAGAGGGTCCCCTCTTTACCTCCCGCTCCCCACTAACTCCTCCAGAGACAGAAGCGGCTTTTGTCCCCTGAGCTAAGAGCAGCCTGCTGTTACTACTACAAACCTTCTGTTCTTGCAGGGGAAAAAATTTAGCAAGCATAAGGTGTGATGTGAATATTTCCTAAAAAGCTCTTTACTGAGATACAAGTTCTTCCCCTTTTTTTGCTCCCCTCCTCCCCATTGCACCAGATCTCAATGAGAGATGCACATGCATTGCTACTCACTGACATTTCTGGAGGTTGCAATCATGTTGTGCTTTCCTGCCAGAAGAATACCCTTCAGATTAAACTGAGCACTAGGATTGTAAGAGCCCCTTTATTCATTTTAAAATTATATTCCCAGGCATAAAAGTACTTTGTTAAACTGGAGCAAAGGCTACAAATATCAGTGACTCACTGAAGAGGAAATAAACCTGAACTGAGATTTGTAGTTTTTTCAATATAAAGCAAAATTTCAAAAATAAAAAAGCCCAAACATTAGAGTGTATGGAAATATGCAGTTACCATCTCCTAATAACCTTAACTCTGCCTATCCCCCATTGACAGTACACCCTAGGTACTTGTCACATCTTCCTTGTCATCTGATGAATTATTTTTGATAACAGAAGTTTAAGAAGTCCACAGCCTACAGCTTCAGATATGTTCAATCCCTCTAGTTTCTCAGGGCCCAGTTCTCCGCTCACTCACATCATTGTAAATCAGGAGCAACTCTGCTGTCAGTGAAGTTACACCAGCGAGAGGAGAATCAAGCCAAAACTGCTTTGAGAACAGGACCTGACTGCTTTCCCAGGAGGTGGCTCCCAGCCCTGCTCCATCTAGGAGAATTTTCATCTATTTCTTCTCTTCCTTCCTCCCCAGTTTTCTCCAGGTTTAGACATGTACATTTTCCTGCAAAAATGTTAAAGGAGCAAATAATTGTTTTATTCACATTGTCTAATCAGTCTGCACAAATGAATAGACGGAGGGGAGAGGCCCAATGGCTGGCATGTTGCTAAAGGGGAGATTTAAATTTATCAGAAGCTCCTTACTCAGTTGTAAGCCCTGCTCAGCATATTAAACTGGTGTCTTACTACATCTTCCAGTGCAAGAAATATTCATTTCCCACATCATAAAGACCCATCAATGAATAATAATATTAATAATTAAGCACCTGACTCGAGGGCTATACTTTGAGCATCATAACACTCTAATCACTTGCTTATCCCAGGATAGTTACACTCCTCCAGCTTATTTCTATTCTGTGCCTTATTGGTTAACTATTTAAGGGAAACAGTTTATTTATCATATCCTGTCAGGAATCCTAAAGGGACCAAGGTTTTGAGACCCCAGTCTGACCATTCTCAAACAGGTGGAGAGAGTACTCCAGACCCGAAGTGCCCCCTTTAAAACATAATACGCTACTTGTGCATCCTTGAGAAAGCAGGAGAAAGGAATCCACTCACTGGTAGGGGAGCACAAAACCAGTACTTTGCACTCCCTGCATGGGGTTTGGGGGCAGCATTGTATTCTTTCAGATCGTGGTGGCAAGGTTCTGCTGACATCAGTCAAGCTTTCTGGCAAGGCAGGGCAGTGTGTATGTGGAAGTTACTCATGTTGTGACTAAACAAAAAGAGCCACGTTAATTTCAGCTACATTCAAAACACAAGGCTGGGTTGCTAAGGCGGGGGGGAAATGGGCAAAGGAAAAACCCACACCAGACAATCTCTGCCACGTGGAAATAGAAATAGGTAAGATCACCATCCCCAGCTGCCACTGCTCACAGGATCACCTGAAAGGAACACTTGTAAAGAGATTGTGTCCAAATGTTACACCACTTCCTTTCCTAAAAGTTATGGCCCCAGTGTGGCCACCCTTCCTGCACCAGCTGTTCCATAGATTTTAGTTAGACTGGTATGGCTCCATACGAATAAGGGTGGCAAAATCTAGCCCTATTACTGTGCATATGTTCCTCTAATAGAGAATTATTTATCAGCCATTCTGCAGCAAGGACTGCAACAGCATTAAAATCCTAGCTACTCAGGAATCCATCCTCCCTATGCCCCACAACCTCCCTGAGAATTGCAGCCCCACACACACACACACACACACACCCTGCTAAGTAAGCTTTGGCTGTTTCTAGATTTCCTTCTGTGTGTTGTTCCACAGAGACTCTCTTAAAATGTATCAGGCAGCACATATAAATGAGCCTTGGGAAAAAGAGCTCCATTGAAAACAGGCAGATGCAAAAGAAGTCAGGAAAGCCATGAATAACAGGAAAGCTACAACACAGAGGACAGAGCAAAATGGGTAAAATCTGGTGTTTCAAGAGCAGACTTTATCTAAAATTTAGTGTCAGCGAAGAGGATTTAAGAAAACAACATGAAAGTAGCAGGACAGAGGAGGCCTAGGTGATGGGGCAAAAAGGCGGGTGGATCTGGAAAGATCTGCATTGTTTCTTCGAAGAAGGAAAGTTTCTGCCTTAGCTGCACCCATCGGAGGAACTGTATTTGTAATTGTTCCATGAGTGCATCCCAAAAGTAACACAGACACTGGCTTATATGGAGGAACTCAATCTGAATATTGGTGGTAAGGGCCTGCTTGGTTTCTCTGTCTAAACATGATATCAAAGGAGCTTTTTCTTACTGATGATGGCAACCTCACCCCCCACCCCGAAACTTGAACTAGTGGCAGAGGAAGGGACACCTACCCCAAGACAGACTCTAACCCTATGCACTTACTGCTTGCTGCACTTTAGCAAAAGTTCATCTGTTTAATACAAATGGTGACAAACAGCCCAGTCTTGCAAGCCTTACTGACATAAATAAGCTCCTGTAAGGACTGCTAACCTGGGTAAGAGCTTGCAGGACTGGACACCAGTCCTGGATGACAGGTTTCAGAGTAACAGCCGTGTTAGTCTGTATTCGCAAAAAGAAAAGGAGGACTTGTGGCACCTTAGAGACTAACCAATTTATTAGAGCATAAGCTTTCGTGAGCTACAGCGAAGTGAGCTGTAGCTCACGAAAGCTTATGCTCTAATAAATTGGTTAGTCTCTAAGGTGCCACAAGTCCTCCTTTTCTTTCAGTCCTGGATGGTGTGTTTGGAATAATTATACTTTGAAGTCTGGCAATGGTGTAGGAAAATACCCTGCTTTTTATTAAGAGCTGAATTGAACTAAGAAAGCAGGAGAGACAGTTTCTGTTCAGATCAGTTGGACAAAAACTCTTTCCACCAGACTTCAACAAGATTATCAATAGACAAGTATTATTACATCATGATCATTGCTCTGATTAAATTTCAGTGCCTTGAGGGACCAACACATGCATAGTAACATCTCAGGCTGTATTAACCCTGTTTGTAGATGTCACACATACATTAGATTTTTAAGGAAAGAAACTTACATACAATGCCCCAGTAAAACATGAGTTACACTGCATCAAATAGGAACCCTACAAATGTTTGAATGTTAACTCTAAGTGCTTGTCTATACTAGAAACTTGTATGGTTTTAATTATACCAATATACAACCCTCCCCAAGTGTGGACAGACATCAGTTTAAAGGAGCATTATATAGGTACAGCTATTCCTGCACAGGAAGAAGAAAACTATACTGTTATTAGTCACCTTTATGCCAATATAACTGTGTCCACACTAAGGAGTTGTGTCCATAGGCGCTGACTCTGCAGGTGTCCAGGCCTGGAGCATCCATGGAAAAAAATTAGCAGGTGCTTAGCACGCACTGGCAGCCAGCTTCCCCCTCCCCCCTAGCACCTCCCACCCACCTGCGACCCTGCCAATCAACTCCTCCTCCTCCCTCCCAGCACCTCCTGCTCACCGCAATCAGCTGTTCTGCAGCATGCAGGAGGCGCTGGGAGGGAGGAGGAGGAGTGGGGACGGGGCATGCTCAGGGGAGGGGGTGGAACTGGGCGGGAAGAGGTGGGGACTTGGGAGAAGAGGTGGGGTGGGGCAGGGCCTGGGGCGGAGCGGGGGTGGGAAGAGGCGGGGTGGGGTGGTGAGCTTGGCAGAAGGACCTGGGGCGGGCAGGGGTTGAGCTCCCCTAGAACCCAGAGGAAGCTGGCGCCTATACTTGCGTGAATAAGTTGAATAAGCCACCCCTCTGAGTGATGTAAGTTACACCAACCTAAGCTCCAGTGTGGACAGCACTATGTCAGCGGGAGAGCTTCTCTCCCGCTGACATAGCTACCACCTCTCGGGGAGGCAGTTTTATTTTGCCGATGGGAAAGCTCTCTCCCGTCAGCAATGAGCATCTTCACCAGATGCTAATGTTTTTAGTGTAGACCAGCCCTACGGCTTTTACAAGTGTTAAAAAAAGAAAACAACCACCCTCAAAACAACAACAGCCCCACCCATAACTGACACTTTATACCACTTTAAGGTGTATGTAAGTATAAACCAGACCGAAGTCAAATTATTTAAAAAAATAAAAACCCACTGACAATCACCATTTTAACAGCTCATGTGTTCATTACTCAAGCTTATCTGATGCATGGTTTATGCAAACATATTTTAGCATCTGGAATAATTGCAATCTCTTTGCTATGCCTATTGAAATTCATTATCCATGCTGTGTGACTGGTCACCTAAATCACAGTGTACTGTTACTGCTCCCTGACTGGATGACACTCAGAACCAAAACCAGCCTTCAAAACGGCTGCTAAACCCTTCTACCGTGAACACTTTTACAGACGTGGGTCAGCAGCACTCGCTCTTTCCCGCCTGGCCCACAATAGCTGTGAACAGCACTGTGCATGCAGCAGTATTTGGGGAAAACAAATGGGGATCTGATATACCATGGTGATGAGTGACGTATAAATACCTTAATTTTAACGTTAGATTACACAGACAATGAAGAGGCTGTACATGCCGCTGAACAACCATTTGTCAGTATTTGCCCATCTCTACCTGGGATATGGTGGGCCCCTGATCTCTAATGATCTCAGGCTTCTTGTGGCTTTCAGGCCAGACACAAAGAGGATGGCACCTTTATAAGCTGATAATCGTACAAGCACGTCCGTCATATGCCATCCAGGAGAAGGCAAACCTGAACATACACATGAGGCCAGTGCATTATAGCTTGGATAGCCCAGGGACTAGAAACCTAGAGTGATACTGGAGAGGTACTTACAGTCATCTCACTGTGACCCTGGACACACACCCTGCCCATCTGTGTGGCTTTCACCTTATATCAGAGCGAAAGCTCTTTGGGGTAGGGACCACCTCTTTGCTATGTGCGCGAAGTGTCTACAGTGGGGCTGGAGTCTCCAGGTGCTGCAGCAATACCTATAAGGAGTCTGGAGCAAAGTAACGGCACACAAATCCATCTACTTCTGCAGGAGATTTATCAGCCTCCCTAACACGCTGCAACACCCATCTTTTTTGTGGGCATTTGGACCAGAGGTAAATTGATGGGTTGAGAGCTTAAAGGACTAATGGGTTTGGAACTGGCGCTGTGCCATTATTATGGGATAGTCGAGGAAGAAAATGACTTGAACTGTAATTTAAATGTTTGTATTGAATGCTGTGGTTTAAAGAATGTGATGTGTGATGCCACAAGTAGGCACTAGAAATTTTAACAGGAATAAACAAGAGCAGCTGGGGAATAGCTCATTGATACATATCTCTGGACTTCCAAACTGTGTCAGTCTTATTCTTTTAACTTTATTCTCATTTTAATGTCTTTTAGAACTACAACAGCCTACCATTCAACATAGGCAAAGCTACCTCATTCTGTTCCCTCCAGGGTTGGTCCTACTTTCAAATGGGACTCAAAATGCATTTTTGTGGAACTCCATATTTATTATCTGCAAGTAACTTGAGGTCAAGTTGTGCTCAGTTGGAATATAAAGAGATGTGTTTTTCAGTTAGTGAGGCAAACTCAATCCTGGGCTCCAAGAGTTATGCTAGATTCTTTCCTTGTTATGGATTCTCTCCAGCAATAAAGATTCTACAGACCAAGTTACGTCACTAATGCCATTTCCTGTCTTCAGTGAGAACACACAGGTCTAACTGAATGGAACTTGGTAAACCAATAAAAAAATAAGGGTCTCTTGTGCCAGGAACTACAACCACCATGTCATTACAAAAAGGCAGTCCCTGCCCTGAAGAGTTTACAATCTCAGTTAATGACAAGATACAACAGGTGGATGGAACAAAGGAGGAGGAAAGAGAGAAGACAGCGTACGGAATAATAAGCAGCAACCTCAGTTTCCAACAGCCCATCTGAATGCAGACAGGGAGTAGAAGAGACCATTTCCACACAGCCCCTTTTCACAGTAGAACCTATTCTTTATTTGTATTTATGGTACAGTAATACTAAAAGGCTCCAGCTAAGACAAGGGCAAGACTATGTTAGATACTGTACAAACATATCATGCCGTTCCTGCGCCAGAGAGCTTGCAATCTAAACAGACAAGACAGGGAGGGAAAATGGGAACAAGAGAGTTGAAGTAACTTGCACAAGGTCACGCAATGGGTCAGTGGCAGAACTGAGAACAGAACCCAAGCCTTGAGTCCCAGCCCAGTGCTCTACCCACTAGACTATGCGGCCCCTCAATCACTCTTTAACTCCTTTTTGCCCCAGGAGGTATCCCAGATTTAGTGACTATCCCTCACCACTCTCTGCCCTGTATTTCCTTGTGTAATCCTATACTGTCTCAGAGTATGTCTTTAGTATATGGGAAGGGAGTAGTTATTTGCCTCCTGCGATGCAGTGTTAGACAAACAATTAACACTACCCTGAATCACTTTTTGATACCTGGTTATCTCTGTAAGCAGCAAGTTCCACAGAAGAGCTTGAAACTGATGCGACCCTAAAATCCAAAGAGCAAGACACCACGAAGCTCAAAGAGAGCATGTGTTCTGGAAGGGTCAGATAAATAGTGCCCAGTAGCCAGTCAAATAGACTCCAGCATCTACATTATTTATGGAGATCATTAGTAAGTCAGTGGCTGTTAGGCATTTCTCCATCAGGCTTTCCCAGTTCTATGTATACTGCGTATGATCTCAAATAGGCACTGGAGTGGTGGGGCTGAGGATTGGGAAGACGCATTGTAGTCGGGGGAGGGGAAGGGGAGGGGAAGGGGAGGAGAGACACCATGCATGCAGGAAACATGAAAAAGCACCTGCCCACAGATGTGCTTGATTATAGCCAGTGTCAGGAGTCCCTCATTGTCAAGATCTCTAAATTCTTCTGTGCATTAAGCCCTAATGAATTTAGGTCCCTGCTATCTCTTGTGCCTTTATACCCTGCTGCAGAGGAGCTGATCTGACAGCGATCCCTAGATTTGCACAGTGCCTGAGAAAGCAGAGTTGCACTGTACCATACTCTGACCTGACAGGGCAACAAAGCCAGCTTCCATCTGACCACAGGGGGCAAGAGTTCCAGAGCGGGGGGCCCTCCCCACTCTGCAGATGGAGAAACCAGAGGGGCCCAGGAGAGGTCCGTGATTTACTCAAAGCAGCACAGCCAGCCAGGATTAGAAGAAAGGAGTTTGCTGGCTCCCAGCAGTCCTGCACTCAGCCCCCAGATCACATTGCCCCACCCCCACAACCTTCCCAACTGTGATGCCAGCATCAAAGCCGTCATTCGGGCAAGGAGAGAGTTAAAGGTGGGAGGATTTGGATCTAAGATGCTTTCGCACTTGGCTCCCCAGAGGTAGCTACACAGAGACCCCTAGCTGCTGCTTTCCAGAGCTAATCTGTGCCTGGCATGTCTGCGCTTTAAGTGACAGCAAATGCGCAGCGACATGGTCCCTGTAAAGTAACTGCGAGGACTGGAGCAGCTGCCCCAATGCACTGCAACTTTTGCAACAAGGCAGGGGAGAGCCGTGAAAACAAGGGAGTTTAGCAGAGACACCTGGGCCTGCCTAGAGCCTCTCAACGAGAGCTGCCCAATGCCTTGTCCATAACCGCTCCAGGCACACTGCTGTTTAAAGGCAGGCAGGCAGGTGGGCAGCCTGGGGTTGGGAGTACATGGCTACATGGCAGCAGTGCGGGTGCTACCCCATGGGGGGCCCTAAGTCGGGGTACTGCCCTTGAAATGAAAAAACCAACACAGCCACCCTCCCCACACACGCCCGCCACAACCCCAACCCCCACCCCCAACCACAAGGCAACTCTGGAATCCCCCCCTTCAACAGCCACTTATATGATCTAGAGAGATAACACATATGGGTAAGACTGATACCATTGCAGGCCCCCTCATGCGAGTGACTCAAGCCCTCTCTCACAGACACATGTGTGTGGTGCGCTTGCATGTTGGTGGGCAGACAACTGATCGGTTATCACTTAAACTGCGGAAGTGGGAACACTGCAGTCTTTTTAGCTGGACACAAACGTGTAACATTAGATCTCCCAGTGCGTTGTGACAATAATGCAAATCTTGAGTGAAAAAACCCACCACAGATTAAGTTACTTCTCCGGCAACTCCATACAAAAATCAGCCCAGCCGTTCAAACACCAGCCAGGTGGTAACCCTTGCCCTAAGCAGGAATATTTTTGTGTCCGCACCCCTTCCCCCATACATACTAATAATTGAGCTTCTCCAGGCCCTAAATCATTGCTTCTCCGCTTCTGCCTAGTGCCGGCTCTGCATGGCAGGCAGCTTCCCTAAAGTGGCTGGATTTGTAGGAATTTCCCACTCTCAGCATGGCCCAGCTTGACTCTTTCCAGCCCCTGTCTGCCCCAGCCTGGCGCTTCACGAGTTAAGAGGAGGCAAAGCTATGAGAGACTCCCCAGTGGCTGTGGTGCGCTCACGTGGGGCCGAGAGCCCCATGTTGTTGCCTGTTCTCTGACCCCAGGCATGTAAACACAGCCGCATTCTCGCAAGGCGCTGAATGCCCCTGATTATGGAGCAGTTCTGGGCCCGCTGCCAGCCGGGAAGACCCTGGCGAACGCTTCCCTTGGCAGGCTGCCCAGCCCTGCTCCGACATGCAGGCAGGCAGGCAGGCTGCGAGACAGAAGCACCCGCAACCCCGCGTGGGGTTTTCCCCCCCGGCTTCCTTTCCAGTTCCTGCTAGCAGCAGGAGCAGAAACAGATGCACGAGCAGCCCTGGCTTTTGCACCATGACAAAGGAGAGCAGAAGGCAGAGCTGCACTGAAAAGCACAGAGCCCCTGGCCTAGAGTGTCATACCCACTAGGTCATTCCAGCAATGCTGGAACAATTTTTATACTGCGGGTGCTGAGAGCCACTGAACCAAATTGTAAACCCTGTACATAATGGAATCCACTTCAAGTTCCAACGCCAATGCATTCCTGTGTGATCCCGAAGCATCACTGAGAAAGCTGCTGCTGCTGGGAAAATAAATTTAAGAACAAAATCAGCAACCTGCCATACACATTTGCAAAAGGCTGGTTCTGTCCTGCCCTTCAGGACTATTTTGTCTTTTTAGCAGTTGTGAATTTAAGGAAAGTAGTATCCTTCAAATAGCCCCCTCGTGTTTATAAACAGGTTAGGCAGTGAGCGCCACTGGGACATTCCCTCACGTGTCGCAAACCAATATAACCCGCATTACACCTTGCAGAATGCAGCACTGCACGGCTCTAGCATGAGGGCTTGAGTCTGCTCCCAGTGAAGTCAACTGGAGCTTTCTCAGGGACCTCGGTGGAAATGAGATCAAGTATATCCATGTATGTTTTATGCGCAGTATACTGCTCCATGCTACAGCACATCAATATTGTATAACCAGCACCGTACACATCATACAGTCTTTTCACAACATTCTGCAGAATGCATCACACTCCTGGTATACACAACAGTATAGACTAACTGCAATGCATTCTCATAGCAGTAATATATTGCACTGGGCTACAGCATATCAATATAATCTGCATCTCATAGGCCAAGATTTTCAAACCAGGGTAGGAGATTTAAACACTTCTTCCACATCTCAGCGCCATATTGCAGAATTCAGCCTCCTGCTATACAAATCCACCTACTGTAATTACAAATAGATTCTTTGCAATATCATGCTCTATATATAACAAAAAAGAACAAGGTCAAATACTCCCCTCAGTCACAACAGTGGAAATCCAGAGTAACTCAACTGAAATCAGTTGGATTACTTCAGCTTTACAATGGTGTAACAACTGACCAGTCAGGCCCATAATCTGTGTACAGGTGCTGTCTCCATGCAGTGTCCTGCAGCATATTGCAATCTGCTCATCTACGGATCAGTATAATCTACACTATGCTGTGCTGTGTTACAGCACATTAATATAACTATCCAGACTAAAGTATGGTGACAGTAGTTAGTAATTATGTAGCAGACTCTATGCACTGTGCTATAAAGCAATATAAAATGTATCTGTATGGTATCTGTAGATTCTCTCCACAGTATACTGCAGGAGCTAGCAATGATCTACAGTCGCTGTACAAATCAGTATAATCTCTAGTTTCAACACATTTCCTTGCAATATACTCCCTGCTCTGTGGTGCTGCAAGCAATAACAGCACCCACCTCCAAATACACAATGGGCCTGATTCTACCATCACCTTCACAGGTGAGAGACTCGCTGGGCCAGACTGTCCTCTCACTTGCACCAGTTTTACACCAGAGCAACTCCACAGGCACCACTGGGGCAAATTCTGGATTTACACCAGCGTCAGTGAGAGCAAAATCACACCCACTGACATCAGTGGAAGTTGAATTAACAGAACAGAAGTTGGTCACCCCCCATTCGGTCTGTCTGTCTCTCTGTGTCATGATATGAATTTTCTGCAGCATAGTCTGCTGGGGTTTCCAAAATGTTTTTCAAAGGTACATAGACCTTGTCGACACAGGAAAGGTTTTCCAGAATAATTTTAGGGATTTTTTCTTTGTTTTGATAAACTACCCTGTGTACACCCACAAAAGTTCTTTTCTCAAATGATCTGGCATCTTATCCTGCACGAATCAATCTGCTTTGGAGGTGAAATAATTCTGTTCTGGAAAGAGTTTTTTCAGTGTAAGGTTTGTGTGGACACTTTTGGATTAGCTATTCCACTCTGGCAGTCCTCCCACTGCTGCCCCACACTACATTCCTTCACATTGGGGTTGGCTTATCTGTTTACCTATGTTGCCTTCTAGTGCTCTAAGCTCATCTTGACCGGATGTCACCTCCTCATTTAAATGCTGGCATGCAGCCAGGTGTGTCATTTGAAATTCCAGCTGGTGGCGAATTCACACCCATTATAACAGCTATGCCCGTCCTTCCATGTGGACTCATCATGAGGTCCCCAGCTTCATGCCTCTCCCCAGAGGGGAAAATGTGCAAGTCCATTTAAAAAAACAGTCGATACACACATCTGGCAGAACAAATGAAGGAGAAGGGGGTACTTCCAGCACAAAGACCAGTGCCGCTTCAAAGCAAAGGAGCACCACAGAACTAGGAGAAAGCAAGGGACAAGAACAGGACCTCTGCTAATGCTTCCACTACATGCCCATATTACAAAGAGCAGGAGTGGATTTTTGCAAGGGAGGACACCACCAAACCGGAGCACGAGGTTCTGGCCAGTTTGGGTTGCCTTCCACAGTCAGGTCCAGCGACCACAGACTGCCCAACCAGGAGGGGGTTCCCTCAGACTACCAATATTCCTTCAGCACACCCAACCCTGAGCCAGAAATTCAGGCACTGGAAATGCCCTCCGAAACCCAGGCAGAGAGCCACTCTGAAGCTGTGCTCTTAGGAAGCATCCTGGCCCAGCTTTTTAAAGCTATGTAGGCGCTGCAGAGCTCAGCGTTGCAACGCCTCACTGATTTAGGAGTCTAAAGCTCATTTTCAAAAGGGATTTAGGCACTTAGGGGGAATGAGATTTAGACTCCTAAATCAGCTAGGCATTGCAACACTGAGCTCAGCAACGCCTAAGTAGCTTTAAAAACGCCTAAGTAGCTGGGCCAACGTGCTCGTAGAAAAATGACTTACCGGTCGGCACACCCCCACGTGGCTGAGCATGGCATTGCAGGTCCTTCACCCTTAGGGGCTTCCTTCTGACAGCAGTTCAGGCAGGCCCTGTGGTGGTCTGGTTTTTCCATGGGCTTGAGGTCACTTACAATCTCCCCGCTTCCAGGGTATCAACATCGCACATAAAGCAGCATCCAACCCATACTGCTCATGCATTCCACATCTTCCACCCCTCCTGGACTCCTCAGCAAGCCTCACTCTTCTTTCAGAGTAGCAGGTTCCCAGGTTTCTTCCCAGCATCCCCAACAGGGCTCAATCCCAAACGAAACCAAAATACAGCTGAAGCCACTTCTGCCCATCTGGGCTTGAGTTTGTAGTCCTTCTGGGTTTTCCCAAAGCTCCCAGAACACCAACCCACAGGGCTACCTCCATGGGGCCTTGCTCCAGTTTCAGGGTCAACCACAGGGCTGGCCTCACTCTGTGGTTCTTTTCACAGGGAAAGGGCATTTTAGACCCCTTGTTTTGTCCTAGGTCTCCACCCTGCTGGTCTCCACTCCTTGCTTTATAGAGCAGCCCCACCCCCCAGCAGGGTCTGATAAGGAGTTGAGTCTGACACCTCTCCAGGTACAAACAACATGGGCTAATTGAGCTCACAGGCTCCCATTAACTCCTTGTCAACCAATGTGAGGTTTATAGACCCCATCACAGTGCAGTATTACACACCACTGTATAGAGAATTATACAACTTTGTTCTAGGTGCCGTCAGGACATCGCCATGAAGCCTCTTTCCACCTGCATAGTCCCCCACATCCTTAGGGTGCTCAAAATGGCACCCAGGCCAGAGACATTAATTTGCTTGGTTCTGATAAGTTCATTTTCCATCACTACACCCTGACTTTAGAGGAGAACAATGTACCCCTGGCCTGACCTTGTTTCCCTGACCAGTTAGGACACCCTGCAGAGACACCCTCTCTAGCTGTTCATATTGACCGGAAAGCCTCTCCACCTCCACCCCCCAAGCCATTGGAGAGGATCCATCCCTTGGTGCAATACACAGCAAGCACCTATCACACAAGCCAGACATGGTTCACAAGCATCCTGCATTGTCATACAGCTCTTCCACATTCTCAGCGCACGCTCTGCTGTCATTCTGCAGCTACTCCTTTCTCCAGTCCAAGTGTCCAGTAAAAGGCTTCAGAAGCAAGTGAAGCAGAGAGTAATCTAGGTCTCCCAGAATGACAGGAGGAATCACACCACCATTAATGTCCATAGTGTCCTGGGAGCAAAACTTCCCTTTTGTCATTGCAGTAAACAGGGCTGAGTTTCTAAAGAACCTGGTAGCAGGGACCTTTCCAGACCACCCCACTCTAATATACATGAACACACTGTGGTAACTGACCAGGCCATGCAACACCATGGAGAAATACCCCTTTCTGTTGATGAATGATGAGGCCTGGGGCAAAGAATAGATATTTGGCCCACTCCCGGCCAGAGGACAGTTCTCAAACTCCAACTGTGCAAATCCATCAATAACTGCATGCAGGCTGCCAAGCTTTATGACCTGTACAGCAGCACTATCTCAATAGCCGCGCATATCTCCACGAGAAAAGCCCTGACAGCTGACCTACCAACACCAAATTGGTTAGCTACTGTCTCGTAGCAGTCGGGGATGGCAAGCTTCTCGATGGTGACAGCCACACACACCTCCCTGCAGAGGGGAACTCTGCTGTTGGTATTCCACTGCTGCAGCTCCAAGGTGAGCGGAAATGGCCCACCTGTTGATCACTTTAGATAAGCTATTACCAGCAGGACAGTGGGGTGGGAGGAGGTATTGTTTCATGATTTCTGTGTGTATATAAAGTCTGCTGCAGTTTCCACGGTAAACATCTGATGAAGTGAGCTGTAGCTCACGAAAGCTCATGCTCAAATAAATTGGTTAGTCTCTAAGGTGCCACAAGTACTCCTTTTCTTTTTGGTCATTATCTTGAAGTTTTCCTATCGCTGCTGGTCATCCCAGGTCTGCATCACAACCTTTCCCACCAGTCACTACTAGTTGGCCGAGCCCAGAAGTGGCACTCCATTGAGTGAAGCTGCTCCAGGAAAATGTCCTGCAGAAGTAACTGCTCGGTTTCATCATTCATTTCCACAGAATTGCCATGTCTGTCTCCCAACCCATCCAAAGCCATCCAGCTGCATGACCATCAGTACACAGTGCATCATCCTGTTCCTATTGTATGAATGACTGTCAGAATCATGGTGCTCAGAAGTCTTCTCTCCATGTTGCCTGACAGAAATTCAAATTCGTCCCTCACTAGCAAAAAAACCCAAAACCAATAGATAAATTATGGGATGATAGGAAAGGAATAATGAGAGTTTGTTTAGTTTGACCCCAAAGCCCAGAATTCCAGCAGGTTCCAGTAAGCATCCCACAATGCACAACGAGAAAAAAAAAATCTGAGACTGCATAGAGCCTAACATAGGAATATTGGACCATGGAATATCTGCTCAGCATGCTGTGCCATTATTTTCAAAAAGTGCAGAGCTGTGTGGACACAATGATTCACAAGGGAAGTAGCTCAAGCAGGTATAAGCAGAGCAGTGTGGATGCACACTTGCCCTATAGTTAATCTGCTTTAGTTATAGTGGAAAAAGTACATTCCAAAAAAATCTTTCCTGTGTAGACAAGGACTTGGGCTCACTGTTCAGTGGACAAAATAGAAGAAACAAATGTGAATTAAAGACACAGAAAAGAAATGCTATACACGTTTGAATAAAGATGTTAAGAACATAAGAATGACCATGCTCGGTCAGGCCCGTGGTCCTTCTATCCCAGTAGCCTTTCTGCAGACAGTGACTGACGCCAGATGCCTCAGAGGGAATGAGCAGAACATGTCCCTTATTGAGAGATCTGTCCCCCGTCGTCAAGTCCCAGCTTCTGGCAGTCAGAGGCTTAGGGACATCTAGAGGAGGGGGTTGCATCCCTGAACATCTTGGCTAAGTTTTTCATTAGGTGGGGTTTTGATTGCACCCAAGTAGGCCAGCGACATGTGCCCAAACAGACCATATTCTAAAGCTAGCTTTTAAGTCATGGTTCAAATGACACGCGCTACCAGAACTTGGTGCTAAAATCACCTTGAATGTCTCACATTTGGACAAAGGTTATCCTTTGTGTATTAGTCTAGCCAAAATGACCCTGCTTTCCGGTATTTTTTAAATGAACTGTAAGATGTTAGATGGATTAATTTTACAGAGGTAGGTGGGCAAAACTAAGACAATGGTCTGTTTCCATCCTAGAACATGACTAGATTAAAAGTTTATAAATCACTGGAACGTTTCCTCTATTGGAATGACCAGACAGTGCCATTTCGTAAAGGAAAAGCGGCTGGGCTCAGCAACTCTGACATAGTTTCTGTACGCATCATGTAGTACGCTGGCTAGCATGTGTATGCACCGCTGCCCTCCCTGTTTTAGATGGAAGGACAGATCTGATCAAATGCATGTGATTATAATGCCCTCTTGTGCCACACAGACCACACAAGATACAAGTTCTAATACTACTGGGCCAAATTCATTCCCAGTGTAACTCCATTCACTCCAGCTGAGTCATATCAAGGGTGAATTACCCCATTTGGGTTGAAGGAGATCCTCATTTAGCACCAGAGCTTTGGGAGCAGAAAAGCCTGCATTCCATCAGCAATGCCACATGTGCGTGATTTAGCTGGCGGGCATGTTTTTCTTTGTAGCTGCACACTCATTAGACTCCAATTCTGGGAGAAGTAAATCACTGAGGCGCTTATACATTTATTAGGAAGCATGAAAAATTAACTGTAAACTCAGACAAGAGTTCAGAAAAATCACTGCCATTTAAAATACAATTAACAACCTCCTCCTCCCCTCCCCCAAATTTAACAAAATTGAACAGTCCAGTCAGTGTATAGTAAGAATAACTCTGTTAATAGCAGGTTTCAGAGTAGCAGCCGTGTTAGTCTGTATTCGCAAAAAGAAAAGGAGTACTTGTGGCACCTTAGAGACTAACAAATACATTTGTTAGTCTCTAAGGTGCCACAAGTACTCCTTTTCTTAATAGCAAAAACAACAAGGAGTCCGGCACCTTAAAAACTAACAGATTTATTTGGGCATAAGCTTTCGTGGGTAAAGCCCCCCTTTCTTCAGATACATCATCTGTTAATAGCAGCACCTTCTGTTCTAAATCGCTGTGGGTTAGGAGCTAGCCCCTGCTGATTTCAATGGGGTTGCACCACGTAAGTGAGAGCACACTCTGACCCATTGAGTCAGTCATGGGCTGGAATGATATAAATGTCAATCATTAGCACAAGACCTGGTACCAGCGGAGACATTTTCTCTGAGGTTCCAAGAGCAGATCTGATGATGCCCACAAGCTATAGGGTATTTGTGTTTCCCTTTCTCTGTGTTAAAATTCCTCTAGTATAGGTGTAAGAAACACCACAGCAGCCAAACTGTGGAATAACCTGCTCACAGGGGAAGTTCCTTCCTAACCCTGTCAGTTAGAGGTTAGTTTATGCACTGAAGCATGAGGGGTTATAGCCTTTGTGGTTTCTTTTTTAGCCTTTTCAGTGCAACTGTGGATGTTCTCATTATCCATATTAAGATATACACTTATGGGAGTTAGGCACCAAACTGACGTTCACTGGGAGTTAGGAGCCTCGCCGCCTACTCTGTCTTTGAAAATTCCACACCTCACCCTAGTTCTTTTTTTAATCCTACTAAGCTCCTGGCCTCAGTGAGAACTTGTGTCAGTGAGTTCCACAGGCTAATTAAGCATAATTAAACAAACAATTTCCTTTAACCAGCTTACACATGCTCCCTTTCAATTTCATTGAATGTTCCCTTCCTCTTATGTTAAGAATAAGAGGAGTGCCTGGTTGACCTTCTCCATATTGTTCATTACTTTCTATACCTCTAGCATGTCCTTTTATTATTATTCTCCTCTCTAAACTAAACACGTACAGTCTTTTTACTCTATCTTCACATGGAAGCCCTCCTGTATGTCTAATAATTTTTATCACCTGTCTCTGAATCCCTTCTATTTTTGCAGTATCTTTCTCAAGACAGGATGATCCAAAATGAACACACTACTCCAGGTGAGGGCATATCATTCATCCATTCGTACAGTATCATCACATTATGTAAAGAAATGTATAGATTTTGACCCAAAGTAGTGCTGCCTGCCCAGGACTGCTGATAGGGACTCAATCAATAGAGGGTGGACTTCCCCATTCAGCTCAATAGGATGTTAATGCTGCACCTTAATGATGGCAACATGAATGTCAGCCTTTTTAACTTGTTCTCATAGTGATCGTTTGTAAAAGCATCAAGCTATTTTGCTATCATGGGCAGAGCTGAAGTACCACCACTTTTGTTTTTCCAGGCTGAGCCCTGACTTCAGTTACATCAGGGATTAATTTGGCCCATGACCCTGGAGAAATTCTATTTCACTTCTACTAGCCTGTGACACAGAGGGACATTGGTGCTAACTGGCGGAGGGTTCACTGTTCTTTACAAGCAACTTCTGTCTCAGACTTGACAAACTCACTACGCCTAATACACCACTTTCAAGGTATTTATCCCTAAAGTATAGCATGTGAGGTCTCTACTGAAAGCTTGTAACTTATTGATACCCATAATAATCGATAGATGTATGTATGGATAATATTTAAGGAATAATGTAACTATATTGAAAGTTATGCCCTTATGGTCTTGGAGTAAAGAGAGTCACCATGGAATAATGTGTTTTGGTGATGGCCCATTCAAGCTGAAGGGACTTGTCATCCTGCCCTGGCTAGACAATTATGTAATCTATTGCTCAACTGTCTACCATTGGACCAACCCGGAAAAAATCAATGGAAAACCATCACAGACAAACTATAAACATCAAAAGCACATAGTAGTAGAAAGGACAACACGACAGTGAGGAGTGCGTCCTGTCTGTGAATAAAGACAAAATACTGATTCAATATAGCACAGGGTGGAGAAAGACACTCTGGATCCGTTCACTGAGGAGGTACCTTTATGAGCAGGGGTGCTTCATGGAAGACTGTGTCCAGGCTCCTTGGGACCAGCAAATGCTGCAAAAGACTGAATTTTGGAGTGAGAATCTACTCTATTAGATAGGATGGGCAACTATTAATAAGTGTAGGCCCTAGTTCGCATTTTATGAGTTTGTTTTATAGGTAACCATGTGTTTCCATCACACACACATTTGTTTCTGTTTGCATCTCTGTTTTTTCTTAAATAAATTTCCTTTTGTTTTACTATCATGGAACTCAAGTGCTGTGTGAGATACAGGAACAGTACTCGAGTGTAAAACTGGTAAACTGGGTTACGTTGTTCCTTTGGGAGCGAAGGATCTGGGATTTCTGTGGGTATCCAATGATCAGGGACTGGATACCACAGGGGGACACTTTAAAGAGATTCAGGGACTGGGGTGCATCCATTGTCAACCTGCAAGGCAAAGGCATGGCTGGAGTAGCCTAGAGGAGAGTGCTTCAGTGGCTTACAGGCTGTGTTATGTTAGGGAGCTAACACCCAGCTGCCACAGGCAAGACTCCTTCACACTGGAGGCAGGTGGCAGCAAGGTGACACACAACTCTGGGTGCCCCAAGAAGCATCATATAGCCCCATGTTCTATGAATACATCTGACTTTTTTTTTTTTTTTTTTGGACAGGATTGTTTGAACATGTAAAGATGAAAGCCTCAATAATACGTAATTAGACATACTTTTTAAAAATTAAAAAATGTAACATTTAAACTCATTACCGCCTATAATTATATGATAAAACAGAGCGCAAATAACAATTACATTTAATGTCCTCAATAAATTCAACCTCTTTGCTTTTGCTGAGCTGTGTAAGGGCCTGCCCTTTCAGGCCCTGATTCAGCAAAGTACTTCGCATACGTGTAATTTTAGACATGTGAGTAGAGATGGTTGAAAAATACCAGTTGTTTTTTGAAAGAAATTTTGAATGTTTTTGGTTTTGGGGTTTTTTTCATAAATTTCCTCTGAAAATATTTTGATTTTCAAACAAAAATAAACAAAAATAAAACTGAAAAAACCCTGTTTTTTCAAAAATTGAAAATTCTACCCCCAAATCATTTTTGTTTTCCTTTTCTCATTAAAAAAACCAGAAAAGTTCAACCAAATTCAAATTCAGTGCAGAAGTAATTATTTCAATTAAAAAAATATTGTAACCATCTCTTTATTGCTTAATCTGCAGCAAGAGAGATTTAGGTTAGATATGAGGGAAATCTTTCCAACACTAAGGATAGTTAAGATCTGGACTAGTCTTCCAAGGGACATTGTGGAATTCCCATCACTTGAGGTTTTTAAGAAGAGATTGGACAAACATCTATCAGAGATGGTCTAGGGGTATACCTGGTCCTGCCTCAGTACAGGGCACGGACTTGATAACCTCCCAAGGTCCCTTCTAGATCAACATTTCCATGATTCTATGTGAGTTCTTCCATTGAATCCAATAGGAAAACCCACATGTTTAAAAAGTTACAGACATGTTTAAATACTTTGCTGAATTGGGGGCTAAATCGGTAGCTAAGTCCCTGATATTGTATGTGTTGGCAGCTCAGCTGAAACATGCCACGGGTACCTGATTAATGGTAACTATGCAGACCTGGCCCCAGCTACTGCCCACCTCCAATTCCTTTGTGCTTGACCTCACCCACATTGCAGCTTGGGGGTTTGCACTGTGCAGCGGTGAGTCCTGCAAGCTACTATTGCATGTTAGATGTCATGCAGATGAATAGGCGACAAGGCAGGGGCAGCACAGCACAACTCTGAATAATTTACATGTGCCTGGAATGATGGGCAAAACAGCCCTTACCTAATAGTTAAGTAATATTTTAAAGAGGAGATAATAATGATGAGAAGTGCAAGAGGAAACAGACAGCATGACCTGCCTCCCCTGCCATCAGCATTGGGATTCTCTCTCCATTAGGGGCACAGAAAACAATGTGCCCTGCATTTATCTAGTGATCACACTGTAGTCATTTAAGCCAGGTTTATTATAGATTTCTCTACCACCCCCTTTCCCAGGATTCACAGCTACAGAGCTGTTTGGATTTGGTGCAACCCCAAGCAGCAAAATAGGTTTAAATGACTCCCTCCCTAAAACAAGGGCAGGAACACAGAAAATTTATACAAAATTAATCCAGGCTGGTGACAACCTGAAGATGGCGAGGGAGTGGAAAAGGGGAGACGTTTATTCATTTTCATGACAATAGCCATGGAGAAAGAGACGCTCTCCTGGCTCTCCCTGGGGACTTGAATTGAATTCCCAGGGCTGCCAATCAGATCAGGACTTTAACAGCATTTATTCAGCAGGGAGACAGTCTGGAGCCAGCGTGTCAGCATCTGGATGCTGGCCTGAGTTTGCACCAACAGAGTAGCCAGGAGTCACAAATTTGCCCATTTTGCCAGCTCCCATACAATGTGGGATCTTGCATGCGATCTCAGTTTCCGATCTCAGTTACGCCAGTGTAAATCCAGAGTAACTACATGAAGTCAGTGTACACCCATGGCTTTTGGGTATATGGATCCAGAGTATAGTTGTAGGCCTATCTCTCACAAGGCAGGACTTAGATTTTACCTCACTATAGGTGCAGTTTGATCAAGTTCATCAGAAGCAGATCCCACTGTAACTCTTGTAGGTACTGTTGTGTGGGAAGGAAATCCCAGTGTAAACACAGGAATAGGCTCAAGACTATTCTATCATCAGATTCCAGAGACAACCTGATCCTAAGGGGTCCGATTTCTGAAGTTCAACCCTTTGACAGAGACCATTAAACTGAGGTTCATGTGATTTTGAGCCATTGCTACCAAAGTAAATTCTAATTACAGGCTGCAGATAAATGGATCCAACCAGAGCGTACAGACTCACAGAGACAACCTGTGCCTGCCGATAGAGTGTGTGTGTGTGTGTCTGGTGGCGGTGTGGGGGTGAGGTTCGGGGGGGGGGGGGCAGAGTGAAGGCAGCCAGCTTCAGCAGTGTTACTGAGCATGCTCAGTACAAGCAGCAAATCTGGGGCAGAGGACATGACTCCCTCATGCCCCCCACATACCATACGATGCTTCTGCAGACTCATAGGGCCAAATCCTGCTCTCAGATACATGTGCGGCTCCCATTGACTTCAATGGGAGTTCCATGTACACACTTAGGAGCAAAATTTAGCCCACAGATATTAGAGGTGGCAAAATCCATCGTCTCCAATAGGCTAGTGGGCCCTTCCCCTAAATAAACTAACTCCAGGATATTTATCACTATGAACAAAGTTTAAGTAGCTTCTACAGAAGCCTATGGGACCACAATCTGCCATGACAGTCTTTCCCTCACTGGCAGCTAGATTTTTCCCTGACTACATTTTCATTGTTTCCATTGTTATTAAGTGCTCGCCCTGAGAGAGCCTGGTAGAAAGGATGCCAAGCAGCCCGGTGTTTTTTCCTGGAATGTTTATGACAGTAGCAATTTTAGATGTTGGGTGTATGCAGGATGGAGCATGGCCAAGGAACTGGAATGAATTGTTCAGATTTATACTATGGGGACCTTGCCAGTGGTCTCAGCAGCCAGGAACAGAAGATTCCTGATTTCACTGGCAACTATAGATCCTGTGGAAAAGGGGAAATTCAGACCACAGACCCTGGCATTAGCTTCAGATTATAAAACATTTATTCTGATAGAATGAAGCAAAATCCCAGGAGACAAATGTCAGTCTAGAACTAAAAAAATCTGTATTCTTGAGCTCCAGAATACAGTGATCTACATGGGCATGCATGGGTCTGCAAAGGGATTTCTGGTATCTGATGTCCTGTTCCAGGATATTTTCATTGAACAAGGGGATGTAATGCAGCAAAGAAGGGTTTAGCTCATGTGAGTCTGCTCATGGGTAGTTAGGAAGAGTCCATCTGCATGGGTCCAACTGCAGAGGCAGGGCAATAGAATTAGCAATGTCACAGAATGATAAATTTTAACCCTCTTCTTTTAGTACACTAGTCATTTTCTTGTATTAAGCTGGAATGATTTTGATGCCATGTACAAACAGGTACATGGTGTCCACTGGAAGTTCCTGAGCCTTGCTTTCAAAAAAGATTGCTCTACACAGAAAGTAAAATAAGGTTCCTGAGAAAAGCATCCTGGGTAAGGATATACCAACAACTGTCAGAAAGGCAGAGCATACTTTAGGAGAACCAACCGTCTGATCCAACCTGAGAATTCTGTATTGTCATTTTTCGCCCATTTAAGGTCCTATTTTCACTTCAGGGTTTCCATAGCAACCTCTTGTCCTAAATCTGCAGCACTTATAGCCTTTTAGTGTCATGGGTTCTTTCTTTACAGCTCTAATTACACCCTCATCCACAAGGGGAAATGGCTGGGATGCCATTCCCACCACAGAAACATGCAGGAAGTGCTGCTCTGTAGACAGAGGGGATATAAAACCAAATCATAAACCTTCAGACTTCATCCTTTTTTGACAATTCCCCTATGTCACAGCTGCATGTTTAATGGTTGGGTTTTTGAACATGGGCCATGGCAGACGTGTGCATGTAACTTTAAGAGGGGAAAAAAGTTTAGGGTTTGGGTTAAGTTTTTTCTCTCTGTGTCTTTTTACGGTCTATTCCAAATACAGAAGACTAAAGAAACTGGAAAAGTACTTAAAGTGAACGACTCTGATGCCAAGTGGATATTTGATCCATACTAGTGCTGTCGAGGCATGATGTCCTGCGTGCCCTAGAAAGCACAGCTCTGGGGATAAAACTCATACACTCTGTATTCACTGAACCCACCCTACAGGTCTGTGTACATTTTCTTTTCAGCATTGAAAGGGTTAAGGTTCCCACCTATGCATTTAATTTAAATTCAATAAGACTCTTTCAGTTTGTTAATATGAAACACATAGGGACCTTTGTCTTCCTACCCGCCTGTAAAATGCTTGTTGCGCTTTGCAGATTATTAATAATAATATATTTCTGGCACTGTCATGCCTTGCTATAGTTCTTCAAAGCAATGACATTAAAAACATAGTGGCAAACAGCCCTGTGGCAAAGAGGCAAAGGAACAGTGATTGAACAACAACTTCATAAACGTTTTATAGAACCATTTGCTGAAACGTCTGAGGAAGTGTGTCAGGGTTAGAGCAGATAATTAGAAGCCAGCACTCCTGGGGTCTATTTCTGGCCCTGCTACTGACTTGCTGTGTGAACTTGGGCAAGTTGCTTAAAAATTAAATTTAAAAAAATGAAAATGGAGATCAATAAAATAAAATTGGACTGTGCCCTTCTTTGCTTTCTTTATGATGAATAAAGAAGATTGAAAGTTTTGCTGAAATTTTGCTTTTTTTTTTTTTATTAAACTGCTTGTCTGGATACAAAAATTGTACTTGTAACTATAGAGAAATCGTTAAAGCAGTACAACGTCCCTAGTGTTCAGGCAGTTATATTAGTAAAAAGGTGCTTTAAACTGGTATAGCTATTCCCTTAGGGGAAGGGGAGTAAGTTATACTAGGAAAAATACCTTAATACTGGTATAACTGCATCCACATTAGGGGCTATATGGGGTTATCTATATTGGTACAGAGTCACACCCCTAA
Source organism: Lepidochelys kempii (assembly GCF_965140285.1). Lineage (NCBI taxonomy): Eukaryota > Metazoa > Chordata > Testudines > Cheloniidae > Lepidochelys > Lepidochelys kempii. Next base: position 14,987,374 of record NC_136394.1, on the reverse strand, counting down.
ACTGACAGTTATACCAGTAAAAAAAACTGGGTGTAGATCTGGTCTTAGAAGTATCAGGACTATCAAGTCTTGTCTTTCTGGTTTTTGCTGAAGGCCTCCCTGAAGAACTAGAAATTTAGAGTGGGAACTTTCTCTACCCAGAAGGGTGAGGCTGTTGAATCTTTCCTCTCAAGCCTTCGCCAGCAGTTTAATACTCAGGTGTTAACAAAATCAAAGCTTTTTAAGTGCCTGACTAAAAAGTTCCTGCATTCGGGGCCTGATTCTTCTCATTTACTTCAGCATAAGTGAGTAGCAGCATCTTGGAAGTCAACAGAGTTACAATGTGAAACTGGTGTGAGTGAGTGGACGATTTTTGGATCTACTCTTCTAGTTTGCAGTTTCCACGGTAAACATCTGATGAAGTGAGCTGTAGCTCACGAAAGCTCATGCTCAAATAAATTGGTTAGTCTCTAAGGTGCCACAAGTACTCCTTTTCTTCTAGTTTTAGAATTACATTTTCCAGGTTTACCATGTTATTTTCCCCCTTCCCTCTGTTGCTAGGTGAAACATCCACACAAGCAACAACTGGGAGGACTGACTAAAGCCTTGATCCTGCAAAGGCTTATATACCTGAGTACCTTAACTCCTATGAGATTCCCATTAGGTTCAATGGGACTACCTACCCACATAAGTCTTTTCATAGCTGAGCTCCTGCTGACTGATTATACAGGGAAAACACTGAAACTGACTACACAAAGCATTGTCACATGCTGAAAGTACACTGAAGAAGAAGAAGAAGATAGAGGAAATATATTTTTTTCCTCTTTAGTATGAGTATTCTTAGGTAAAAATTTTACAGACAAAAGGATGATAAAGTTGATGGTTCACATTAACTTTAAAAAAAAAATTATCCCCCTTCTTATGCAAAGTCGTCTTGGTATATCCTGATTCCGTGAAGTAATCTCCAGAGCATAAATTACTGTGCAGACACAGAATTTGTTTCAAGATCTTTTGGCCAGCTCCATGTTACTTATCCTGCACAAAGGGTACCTAGTAAAATTAGAATGGGAGGCCCACAAACCCAGAGCTTGTCCAGTCGATACCTTATCTAGCAGCAGTTTGAACCAGGTGGGCAAAAGTTTAGTCTGGCACAAGTCTGGGAGATGCCTTGACCCTTGGCTGAAGAAATGGTATTTTGCCTTCTAAATCTTTTTATACTTAGGAGCTGCTCCAACTATTAGAGCGTCTGGTTAATCCTGTGATCTGGCTCTGTGGGGCCTTCCAAGAAGGGTCTGGAAAGAAAAGAAGAACCAGGGCCCATATACGTCTGGGGTAATATTGCATTGCACTTGCAGGGCTGCTCCACGGCGCAGCAGTGACCAGGAAGAGCCCTCACCCACCACATGCACATAATACACAATTTTAATTAAAATTATTAAGAGAAACAATAAGCAAATGGGAAAAAAAGCTAATGCATTGGTAGAAAATGCCTTAAGGGTGCAGGAATTATTGTCAATGAGCCTAAAAAGATCAAAGTTATGAGATTTCCTGAAGGTTTTGACCAAGATTTCCAAAAATAATTAGTGATTTTGGGTGCCTCAGTATTTAGATGTGCATCTTAGTCTTTGACAACCAGCCCCCAAATCCAAATTAATGTTAATATTGTGGCACTAGTAATGAAGAAGGTAACTTTTATTTAGATGATAAAATCTTTGGGGCAGGGACTGCCTTTTCATTCTATGTGTATACAGTGCCTAGCACAATGGGGCCCCAATCCCCAGTTGGTGCTTCTAGGCGCTAACTAATTGTGCTACAAATAGGAAACAACAATGGCAACAACTTAAAAATTATAACATCCTAGCCCCACACTTGATCCTCAGAGCAAATCCGGCAAAGGCATCACCATGAATATTCACTTGGATTTTAGGAGACATTCTGTTATGAACTGGGTGAAAGCTTGTTATAGGTTGAATTAAAGCTTCATTGAGATTGAGTATGAATGCACCCTTCAATTAATGTAACTCTCAGGATGAGTTAATGAGAACAACCCCCCCGCTGAACACAAAAGAGGATTGTGAACCCGCCCAGGAGTTTGGACTGCATGGGCAAAGGGCTTTTGCTGAGTATTGTTTGGGGGTGGGGTAGGGTGTAAGCAGAACACACAGAAATGGAGAACACGCAGAAACAGAGAACAGACAAGGGCAGATAGAGCAGCAGAGGCAAAAAATAAATTAAATAAATAAAAGGGCAAGAAATCCCAGACTAGCCTGTGAGCACTGTGTTACTCTTGAAAAAACTAGGGAGAGAGCTTTTGGGTCTGGCATGGCGTTGGCTAAAGAGACTTGGGGCTACAAGCCAAGAAACTGTTCCTCTTGGTTCTTGGTTCCTTCTGCATTTGAGAAGCAAAACTTTGTACATTCCCTGTAAATAAATAAGATGGCATCAAAGAAAATACCAGGCTCCATCAAATTCTAGTTCCAACTGGAACAACATTTTGGCTCCAAAATTTGACTAGCTGCTTGGGTCAAAAAGTGGCAACAATTCTCTTTGGCCTTGCTTGTGGCCCTTGCAAGTTCACTTTCTGCAAACATTCAAATGATTGAGGTCTACTAGTATGATCTATTGTGGAAAGCACATCTCAAAGCCATCTGCATGAGTATTCAAAGAAACCAAATACTATATTAACATACCAGAATGTTCTTTGTGTGCTCATCCTGTCAGTGAACACCACCACCATCATATGACTTGCCTAGCCAATCATAACCAATCAACACAGCTTGAATAGCAGTTATTGGCTATAAGGAATTTCTCACAATCAATCCATAATGTTAAAAAATATTGCATGGAAACTAGCTACTTTTGAATAATGAATAGAGTCAAGGAGAACACAATCAGCTCCCAGATAGTTTCCTGCTCATGGAGTTATCACTTGTCACGAGCTGTCAGGTAAATTAGCTCTTGTGAATTTTTCCACTTGACTCTATAACCGCTGCCCAATGCTTTCCATCACCAACGGGCTGCCATGATTTACAGTCATTTTTCTGACCATAACTGGGCTTTCGCGTCCAACAGAAGAATGGAGCCATAGCTCTTTGTCCTCGAGACCCGTGTACATCTGGCTGCTGGTCTCTACTGACCTTACCCTCATCAACCTGTCACCCACCCCAAGTGCCTGCAGATGTTTCCCAGCTGCATGAGAGAGTGCAGTTATGACTTTCAGTTTTGCTGCTAATGTCCCTTGGAAGGTTTCCCTTGAAGGAAAATAGTTCAGACCTGCTCCACCTAAATGCTCGTGTGAAGGATGGGGCATAATTTATGTCTCTCTTTCACAGCCCTGCCCTTCCACATGAAATGAGCACATACGATGAGCAGAATGTGGGATCCAAATCACTGATTGGGCATGGACAGTTTCTACAAAGTGAAAATATTTCCAGTGTACACCTTGGAACGATGAGATGAGCGGTCCCCAAACTGCTTGTTTCCATATGCACTGGAGTGCATGCCAAGGTACAAGCATCCCATACCGTAAACTGCACTTCAGGATCATCAGACCAGGGACATGATGTTGGCTTGCAATCATTCTGGAGTAACGCAGCAATGAATTAATTATCTTGATAGTGAGGAAATCGAGAGTGCCACAGCCAATAATAGCTGGGAGATGGTACTTCACAAACAATCAAACTATAGCTTAGTGGTTTGAGCATTGGCCTGCTAAACACAGGGTTGTGAGTTCAATCCTTGAGGGGGCCATTTAGGGAACTGGGGCAAAAATTGGGGATTGGTCTTGCTTTCAGCAGGGCGTGGGACTAGATGACCTCCTGAGGTCCCTTCCAACCCTGATATTCTACGATTCTATGATTATAGAGCATGGATATTAGTCCCATCACCTCTAATATCACTGTAGAAATTTATCCATCCAATATAAACCTAATTTTAAAGTCACTGGCACAGACTCTCAGGGCATGCCTACACTAGAAACGCTACAGCGGGACAGCTGCAGCTCTGCCACTGTAGAGCTGTAGTGTAGACATTTACTGCAGCAATGGAAGGGTTTGCTATGGTAAATCCACCTCTCCAAGAGGCGATATCTAGGTCGACAGAAGAAATCTTCTGTTTGCCTAGTGGTGTCTACACTGGGGCTTAGGTTGGCTTAATTACATTGCATAGAGTGTGAAATTTTTCACAGTCCTGAGCGATGTAGTTAAGCCGACCTAACTTTGTAGTGTAGACTAGCCCTCAGTTAAACTAGGTCAAATGCAGAGCTAGGAACAGAATCCAAAACTTGGGATTTGCAGCATGATGTTCCAAGCACAACACCATATTCCGCCCATTGGGTGAACCTGCTGGGTCCAGAGAGAAACGTGCATTACGAAGAGGTGCAAACAGATGCTTTATTGGGAATTTATTGGACACTGAACCACCCAGGATTGTCCTCTGGCAGAAATTGGATCCCCTGCTGGCTGGGCCACTGGTCAGATCCTGTAAGGATTTGTTGTTCCAAAACAGTTTGATCAGTTCCCATGAAACTTGTACCACACTAGGGACTAAGAGAAAAATGCAGGGAGGGGAAATGAAAGGAAGGAATGAGAAGGCAAAACAGACAAGGGATGAGAAAGCAACAGGATGGAGGAGATGGAATGGCAAGTAGGTGCCCTCCCTTGTTCCTCATTGCCAAGGGCAACCCTCTTACCATCCTCAGGGGCTGGTGAGCAGCCTGTTCCTCACCATGCCAGTGATGGCAGATTAATTCCAGAATCCTGGAGAGAGATGCTCTTCTCTGCACCACTGGGAGCCTTGGGCCTCATGTGGCTTCACCTCCCATTCATTTCCCACATCCACAAAGCCCCGATAATCCCATCTATTTACCCCCACTCACAAAGACATTGCTTCTCTTGACCAGTGCTGAACTTGCTTTAGAGCTTTGTTTGCTACATCAGCAAATACAAACCTTCAAAGAAACAGCCAGCAAATAAGTGCCTTCAGGGTTGGGGGAATGGTTTATGCCCAGTTCAAATCTAAACCAGAGAGAAGTCCCCATATAACAGTATCCCATATAACTGAGTCCTGTGCATGAGAATTCTCTACAGAATCAGAATTAAAGAACCAAGGAAAAGAAGTAGGGGTTTAAAAAAAAAAAAAAAAAAGGCAGGGGCAGGAGTGCCCTGACTTTTCAAACACAACAAAAGCCATTGATATTCAAGGTCCGTTGAAGAAGCCCAGAGCTCACAAAGATATTCTTAATGCAGCCTTAACAACCCCAAAAAGAGTTGATTGCACACTAACACTGCTCTCTACCTGAGGGAGCAAGATAGAATAGATCTAATGGACAATTCAAAAGCCATAATCCAATAATCCACAGTTAAATCAAAACACCTCTTTGTCCCTAACAATATACAGTGTTAATGTATATAATAATGTATATGTGGTATCCTGGGGAGGCAGAAAGAGTATTTTTTAAAAAAAATCTTTCCAGCTGACCATCTCGGTATTTGTAAAACACCCATCCCTGCGGTCACTTCACAACCACACCAGAGATTTCTGATCTGACGCCTTATCTTTCGGCTGCCTCCATGCTCCAGTGTGTGGATCCAGTTAAACAAGGTGAGAACAATGTTCTAGGACTAAAGAGGGAGACAAAAAAGTTTGTTCAAAGGTAACTGAGTGCTCCCCTCCCTGTTGGCCTGACTGCTGAAGGCATCCTGCATGGATGACTTTGAAGTGCTAGAATACTTTAATTTACTCTTTTGGTCAGGATTAGGATTGCAGGCAGAACTAAAACTCACAGGCCCTTAGAGAAGCAAAAGTATTTAATAGAGAAGTGCTGGGCTGATGATACCTGCACCCCATCCTCTTTATCCACACAGTGTACTATGAAAAGGAGTACTTGTGGCACCTTAGAGACTAACCAATTTATTAGAGCATAAGCTTTCGTGAGCTACAGCTGGCTGCAGTTTCCACGGTATGCATCCGATGAAGTGAGCTGTAGCTCACGAAAGCTCATGCTCAAATAAATTGGTTAGTCTCTAAGGTGCCACAAGTACTCCTTTTCTTTTTGCGAATACAGACTAACACGGCTGTTACTCTGAAACAGTGTACTGTGTCATCCTAACTCACTGCATGTGTGACATCAGTCCCAGGAATACTTCCTCAAGACGGTATCTGAGCTAGCAATTAGAGATGAACCCCACCAGAACTCCAGATCTGACTCTGCACACACAGCTTCTGGGTTTCAGAGTAACAGCCGTGTTAGTCTGTATTCGCAAAAAGAAAAGGAGTACTTGTGGCACCTTAGAGACTAACCAATTTATTTGAGCATGAGCTTTCGTGAGCTACAGCTCACTTCATCGGATGCATACCGTGGAAACTGCAGCCGACTTTATATACACACACAGAGATCATAAAACAATACCTCCTCCCACCCCACTGTCCTGCTGGTAATAGCTTATCTAAAGTGATCATCAAGTTGGGCCATTTCCAGCACAAATCCAGGTTTTCTCACCCTCCATCTCCCCACACACAAACTCACTCTCCTGCTGGTGATAGCCCATCCAAAGTGACAACTCTCTGCACAATGTGCATGATAATCAAGGTGGGCCATTTCCTGCACAAATCCAGGTTCTCTCACCCCCTCACCCCCCTCCAAAAAACACACACACAAACTCACTCTCCTGCTGGTAATAGCTCATCCAAAGTGACCACTCTCCCTACAATGTGCATGGTAATCAAGGTGGGCCATGTCCAGCACAAATCCAGGCTCTCTCACCCCACCCACCTTTCCCCCCCACTCCCCCAGGGACACACACACACACACACACACAAACTCACTCTCCTGCTGGCAATAGCTCATCCAAACTGACCACTCTCCAAGTTTAAATCCAAGTTTAACCAGAACGTCTGGGGGGGAGGACAGGAAAAAACAAGGGAAATAAGGCTACCTTGCATAATGACTTAGCCACTCCCAGTCTCTATTTAAGCCTAAATTAATAGTATCCAATTTGCAAATGAATTCCAATTCAACAGTTTCTCGCTGGAGTCTGGATTTGAAGTTTTTTTGTTTTAAGATAGCGACCTTCATGTCTGTGATTGCGTGACCAGAGAGATTGAAGTGTTCTCCGACTGGTTTATGAATGTTATAATTCTTGACATCTGATTTGTGTCCATTTATTCTTTTACGTAGAGATTGTCCAGTTTGACCAATGTAAATGGCAGAGGGGCATTGCTGGCACATGATGGCATATATCACATTGGTGGATGTGCAGGTGAACGAGCCTCTGATAGTGTGGCTGATGTTATTAGGCCCTTTGATGGTGTCCCCTGAATAGATATGTGGGCACAGTTGGCAACGGGCTTTGTTGCAAAGATAAGTTCCTGGATTAGTGGTTCTGTTGTGTGGTATGTGGTTGTTGGTGAGAATTTGCTTCAGGTTGCGGGGCTGTCTGTAGGCAAGGACTGGCCTGTCTCCCAAGATTTGTGAGAGTGTTGGGAAAGCTCTGATCCAAATCCAAACTTGAAAGTTCAGTCGTTCTGTAATGGGACAAACTGGATCCCTGCATCTGAACACCCCTGTATTCAGGGAAAATGCAGCCCCTCCATTTGTGGTTTGGGCCCTAGAAATGTCACAGGCTCAGCTTGTGCCAACAACAATTTCTAGCCCAGTGCATCTATGTTCATAATATGTGCAAAATGAAGGCACTTGCACATTGTGCAGGGAAAATCTGGCTTTTAGCGACCTTTGGTTGGGGGAGTTTGGCTCTGTGCACTAACTGCAATATAAAGGGGAGGAATGGCTGCAGTGGAAACAGTCAAAGAGGTAACATAATGCCCAACCCCCCATGTGGAATAAAGCCAGAGGGGATCAATGACTCCTTTAAATTCCCTGCCTTATGCAACATGAAATGTCTTTCTGTTGATGCAAAACACCAAGCAACTTGCTCTGGTTATTCAAGAAAATCCATATCCTTGATATGTAACATAGATTGATAGATAGATAGATAGATAGATAGATAGATAGATATACACACCGTGACAGGGTCGGGCCAGATGGCTATAGGAGAGTAACAGAAGGCAGATATATTAGCCCCAGGTTAAGTAGATCCCTTTTCCCTGGGTAAGGTAACAGGGAAGGTTCCAGAACAATCAGGAACCTTCTGGAGACAATTAAGACAGGCTGATTAGAACACCTGCAGCCAATCAAGAAGGTGCTAGAATCAATTAACGCAGGCTAATCTGGGTTTTTAAAAAGGAGCTCACTTCAGTTTATGGTGTGCGTGTGAGGAGCTAGGAGCAAGAGGCACTAGGAGCTGAGAGTGAGAACGTGGATTGTTGGAGAACTGAGGTGTACAAGCATTATCAGACACCAGGAGGAAGATCCTGTGGTGAGGATAAAGAAGGTGTTGGGAGGAGGCCATGGGGAAGTAGCCCAGGGAGTTGTAGCTGTTGCACAGCTGTTCCAGGAGGCACTCTAGACAGCTGCATTCCACAGGCCCTGGGCTGGAACCCGGAGTAGAGGGCGGGCCCGGGTTCCCCCCAAACCTCCCAACTCCTGGTCAGACACAGGAGAAGTCGACCTGGACAGGGGGTTCAGAAAAACGGCCAAGCTGAGGGCTGCCATGAATCTCCAAAGTGAGCAAATCCGCCAATAAGCACAAGACCCACCAAGGTAGCGCAGGAACTTTGTCACAACACGTACAGCTGAGCAGCTTACATGTGCACAATGTTTACCTTGATTGTAAAGCATGTTTCCAAAATGGGGAAACAGCACAAATGGGAAGGAAATTATGAATTGCTGTACGTGATTTTTTACATTGTGTTATCAGTCATTTATGTAGCAAGAGTCTCACAGGAGTTAGTTAATGATAAATTCATGAGCTGGGTGCTTTTGATCGCAAAGAACTCCTCTAGTGTCTTGCTGCTTCCAGTTCACTATTCAGCTTCCAGAGCAGATTTTCTACCCCACACGGTAAACTGATTCTGTAGATAATAATGACTATTCAGCATCAGCTGCCTTTTCTGACATGCCACATTCAGGAAGTGAATTGAAATCTGGAAAAAAAAATATCAGAATTTGGGAAGATTAAAAAGGGATCCTCTGTTGATAGGAATTATGGAACTGGGATTTAAAACTTCCTCTGTTGTGTGGAAGGGGGCTTCTCACCCAGTTGACTCCAAACCAAGAGGTTCCGCGGTAGAAACATGCAACTGAATTGTCCCAGTGTTACAAATAGCTCAGTGAAAGCATTGTGCTTATTGCTTGCTTGGGTAAGATAGTGGTTTAGATTCAAATCCTAGAGGCTGTGAACTTTAGAGAAGACAGAATGGGAGGAAGAAAACAGAGCATGTGGCTTTAAGTGGTATAATGGGTTAGTGGAAGGTTTAGGTCACAAATGACATAAGTTGAGCAAGCTTTATGTAACTTCCTTGTGGCTGTTTGTCACACCAGAGCTTCAGGGAGGCGTACAGCCCATATCCAGGAGAAACTTAAGGCTGGAATATTAGGGGATGTAGCCAGGACTGAGTCATGTGCAGAACTAGCATGGGGACAACAGGGATGCTGCGGGTGAGGTATAAGATACAGCAACGGAACTGCTCCATGGCTGGAACCGCTGGGAAGCTGCAGGGCGGAATGGATGTGCTTTGGCAAAGCTAGACATGTGGGCCCAAGACTAAACAAAAAGGGGTGCTGCATCTCTGTACTGAGGTGTCCCAGGGAAGCAGTGGTGAGGGGCGAGTTGGAGACAGTTCTTGCTGCATGCCCTGCCTGACACTTGCTCATGGCATTTAGCCCCCTTATGTTTAAATAAAGGATTACTCCCCTCTCCCTGCCCCACCCATCCAAGCTATGTCCTTCCTTCCCTATATCTCTATGACCCCGCCTTTCCATTCTACCCCCACAGCTAAAACTCTTGTCCCAGACCCTCATTATGTCCTCCGATTACCACAACTTACTGCTCTTCAGCCTCCCAACACCCACATCTCCCTTTTGTGGTCTATACAAAACTCTGCTGCCAAGATAACACAACACAAACACACACTTTGAATGGCTCCATACTGACACCTCCTCCCCCACTGCACCAAGTTCCTGTCACTATCTTCTACATAACTGCACTCTGCTCATCCAGTCTTGCCTCCTTCTCCTCCGCCGCTGACCTCAGTCTCAGCCGTCTGTCAGCTCTTCTCACGTGTAGCTCTCTTGCCACAGTGCCCGCATGCCCTTCTTATGCTCATCTGCAAGGCTGCTGCTCTCTCCACATTCAAGTCCCACCTCCCGAAAGACCAACTGCTGTGCAATATCTATGGGAAACCAGGTGGCCGACAATAGCAAGCGCAAGGGGCAATTGTGATTAGACACACACTGTTGAAACACCACATAACCATTGTGACCACACTACCAGCTCCTGTGATTTTTATCATGAGCCTTGCAATATTTAGGGGGGTTCATAGAGCCCCATCTTCTGGAGGCATGGGATTAAGTGAAAATTTCAGCTTTCTTTAAAAAAAATTTTTAAAAAAAAAATCAAGAAATGAAGTTTCTATCCCCCATGTTTGGGGAGAAAAGCTTGTAAATGTGGCCTGAGCGCAAACCAAAACAGCCACTAACAAGAACCCAAAATTTGTTATTGATTTTTTTAAAAAGCTGCGTTTTAATCCAATCTCATGATTTTTGAATATGTGGTGTTGGTAACACTGTTGTGGTGACCTAACCCGATTGCCTCCTCAACCTCTCTGGGTCTGTGTTGTACCGTTTCCCCCTACTCACCGTCTCGCTGCCTTTAGTCTGCTTGCTCCTGAGGGTAGCAACACACCCAGTGCCTTGTGGCCACTACTGGAAACGAACAACCACCATGAGAGGAAGATGAGATCAGCTCTAATGTCAGGGACTGGCTGCGTATGAATCATTGTTGCATGGGCGGCAGAGCCCCATCTGTCAGCCTGGGCTGGCTACTGCATAGACAGAGACCCCCCGCAAGGAACGGGCTCGCAGCTGGTGCAGCACCCTACTGGCCATCAGGTAATGAGGGAGAGGAGATGGGGCTGTAGCAACATGGGGTGGGGTGGTGGTCCCGCACTTCCCCTTTCACTCCCGATGGGACCCCAGACCTGGAGAAAGGGAGGGAAAACAACCCTCCCTCAGCAATGTGGAATCTTCAGGCATTTCCAGAAAAGGCTTGGGGGGAGGAGAAGAACGTGCCCGCTCCTCAGGAAAGAGGGAGACGTGGGAGGAGGTAAAGGAGACTCGCCGGCCGGGAGGGAAGCGGGGGCGCAGCAAGCGCTACAAAAGGGCCACCTCAGGAGTGCAGCTGCTTGGCTCTGCCATATTTAAAGAACCAGCCCCAGAAAGGCATGCTGGGAAAAAATGAAGGTTCTATAAGAGGGCAACCCTATGGTGGCGGTCACAGAGGAAGAGGCTCTTTCTGGGGATCGTAGACCAATGTTATATCCCAGGGTGGGCAGTTTCCCAAGCTGATTCCCCCACCTCTCATTTCAAATAGGTGTCAGGGGAGGAAAGGAAGGTCTTGCAGCTAACACATGGGACTGAGCCAGGAGATCTGAGCCTGGCTCTGCTGCGTGACACGTAAACCTCAGTGTCTGCTTCCCCAGCTATGGGCTGTGATCATGATCGTTCCTGGCCTCACAGAGATGCAGAGAGATTTAAATAACTAGGGTCATATTTTCATGTGCTCAGCCCTTACATTGGAAACCGGCACTGAGTGCCTGGGGTTCTTTTGAAAATCTAGCCCTTAGAGTTTGTAAAGTGCTTTGCAATCCTTGGCTTCTCCAGCTGCTATAGAATGGCAGAATAACCTCAATTTCCTGTGCACATCTCTAAGCAATAGGATAATATGTTATATAGGGGTGTGTATGTAGACTGTATATGGGGAGACATCCAATGTGACTCCTTACTCTGGGTCCCCCTGTGGTCCTTGTCTGCCTACTAGACTACAAACTCCGCAGCACAGGAGCTGCCTTGATCCTTGCACAGCACCTAGCACTTAGAAAATAAGCAGAGGAGTGAGTGTTAAAGAGAGCATAGCGTGTATGCCATGCACACTTACATGCCCTACCCCCACTGCAGTCATCAAGGAACTCCCTGCTGGAACAGCTTAATGCAGGTTAATGTGGCTTTTGGTTGGAGAATGCAGGGATCTCTGCAGCGCTGTCAGTATACCTCCTGCCAAGAAGGGAGAGGAGATAAAAGGCAAACTAAGGTGCAGGAAATGGAATGAGAAATTAAGTTCTCCTTCATCTAGAGTGACCAGATGTCCCGATTTTATAGGGACAGTCCAGATATTTGGGACCTTTTCTTACATAGATGCCTATTACCCCCCACCCTCTGTCCCGATTTTTTACACTTGCTATCTGGTCACCCTAGCTTCATCCCTCCCCCTGTCTGGGAAGCAAAATAAAAATAAACCACAGGGCAACAAGGACACTCCCTGTACTACAAACTCTCAGCAAATTAGGCTCCTTAGGCCCATGCCCCTCTCAATCCCTCCCCTTAGCCCTGGTAAGCAGGAAACAAGATTTCCTGAACCATCCCATGGAGGCTGAATGCTGTAGGAGGGAATAACAAAGCCTGGGAAGGCTCCTCCAGTGCACAGAGGATGTAGTCACAGGTGATAATGAAGAGAGGAAGTGTTTCCTGTCAATTATACCAATAGAGGCCTTTCATAGGGTCTCTTCAGATTCACTTTACTGCTGTGCTAGGGTGTCTCTGGAGCTTACAAACAGCAGTGTGGTCTGAAAGACCAAGCACCAGGCTGAGAATCAAGAGGCTGTTAGCTTGAATATGACATCTACCACTAACTTGCTGTCTGACCTTGGATGAAAACGTAATCACTCAGCATCAGTTTTGCCCATCTGCAAAATGGATATAATAATGCTTACTCATCCACATCTCAGAGTGTTAGGGTTAACTCATTAGAGCAATAAGTATATTGTTATTCTCTATGGAAGCGGCAAATGACAAACCATTATGTGATCAGAAGGATGAGATGAGCATGACCTCAGAGACACAGAAATATAGATTTCTATGCAGCTTTGCAAGATAAAGGCAAGAGTAAATATCCCAACTCACTGGGGCAAGTTCATCAGTGTTCACCAGAAGTAAAGATTTCTAGGGAGAAAACATCAAGCTTACCTCCAGGATTTGTTACACACATGCAAAGTTCACAAACCAGCCAAGAGTCAGGACGAGAAACAGAAGGTCATGCAGAAATTTTGTACTATTTTTACAAAATGCATTAAATTTTGCAACATGCTTAATTGTCAAAGCAGAATTTTGACTGAGGGGAAAGAATTTCAATTAGCTGCAAAAACTGTAGACATATGTGCACTCATGTTCAGTTTTGCATAGTTCTAATTCCTGTGGATCTGTAAAGACGCTTTTAAATTCCTACACCCATTTGAACTTGTTCCAGGACCTGACATCTTACAGTTAAGTGTCCAACTCAGTGGTTCTCAATTTATTCACCATTGTGGGCTGTATATGCAGCTCTCTATGTGTTATACGGGCCACACAATATATATAATACCTGTATGGCCCTGAGGCTGTCACTTGGGCCACAGCTGTGTGTTGATTGGGCTGCAAGCACGCTGTGGGTTGAGAACCACTGGTTTAATTCTATTGTCTTTGTAAGCTTCTTGGGACAGGGAATGCCTTCCAAATGCTTGCACAGTCCGTAACACACTGTCAGAATTTTTATAAAGGAACTCAAACCAACTTCCACTGAAGTCAGTGGAATAAGTGACTCCCATTAACTTAAATGGGAGTTAGATCAGGCTCTCAATTCTCAACTCCATCTCTCCCTCCCTATCCTTATCATGGCTACAAGTTCTATACTGAGAGGGAAAAGGGCATGTGACTCATATACACCTAAAGCCAGAGAAGGGAGGAGATGAAGCTGTCTGCATTCATCCATCCAGGATCCCATTGCAATGGACATGCCTTAACCCCACAAAAGCTGTGACCTTTGGTTAAATACGAGTGGTTGCTTCCAGAGATATTTCAGTTCAGGTGTATCTTCTGTTGAACCAAGGAGTCTGGGAAAACTGAATATTTCTGGAGGGCATATTTCCGTGATGGTCCTCTCTTGCTCCAGCAGACATAGAAAAGCATCTGATTATCTCTTGTCAGGGCACAGTTTAGCAGCCTGGAATCTTTCACACTCAGATTCAGAATTTTAGTAACCATCTGGCTTGCTTGTAGAATTAGGGCTGCCAAGTTCCACTTCCATTTATAGAACACCTCATTGTGGACCCAGGTCTGAGGAGTTGAGAGCTGTCAACTCATCTTCCATTGACCCCCAGCCCAATTCAGCACCTTGCAGGATAAAGCCCTGGGTACCTAAGTAGTGCTGCTTTTAAGGATGGAAGATTCATTCCCCTCCTGAGCCTCCAACCCATTCCCAGGCATAACAGAGGAGCAGCCTTCACTGATGGCTTCATGTAGATCCTGTGTTATTTCTCATTGGATTTGTATTTTGTAAATACATCTCCTGCGTCAAGGCTATCAGATTTATTAACTCCACAGTCTAGTGCTTTCCCAGAGTCAGGAATGCCAGGTGACCAGCAGACTTGCTGAAACAATAAACCAATCACATTAATACAGTTCTCCTATGCTAATTTATTTCCACAACACTTGTGTAGGAGCTTTTACAAAAAAACACTGATGAGGTTCATCACTCTTGTAAGTTTAACAGTGCAAAAGTCCTGGATGCCAATATTTTGTTTTAGTATTTAAGTGTTTTAAAACTAAACAGTGGAGTATTTACCTTGGATCATCACTGAGTTTTGACATCTTGAGTGGAATATATTTTCATGGGACTTGACTTAAGTGTTTAAAATAAGGCTAGAGTTTATTTGGAAACTGAAAAGCTATATTTACCACACACACACACACATTCCCCCCCACCCTCCCCAAAAAGAAAAAAAAAAGCCCCAACCAGCAGCCTTCCTGCCCTAATCAGGGATTGGATTATTTCACTGAAGGTCTGTATGGGGCTATGCCTCCAAACCACTTGGAAAGTGTAGGTAGTGCAGGAATGCTGATGCCCTCTCATTAAGTATTTTTGCCCAGAAAGTGCATTTTACCCAAGCCCCATGATCTGCACTGGATACAATTGATATCTTTCTCCCTGCATGATCCCATGATAGTTGTGATTATTCGAGTGACTTGAACTAACAGTCTCTTGATTTAAATAGGGAGGGGAGGTTCCAGGGTGTTCTTTCCCTTTGGTTTGCCAGAGTCTGAATTCAGTGACTGACCTTTAGGGCATGTTGTAAGACGTGCCTGTTATTCTGGGATTTTGCTACAGGAATGAGTTACTGGGAGGTGGGATGAAGTTTTTTCTGGATTTGGGAAATTTTTTAGGTGATATGTCTTTTGTAAAGATTTTCATGATTGCTTGTGGTCTTCATTTTTGCAATTTGCCAGCCCTAGAGAATTCAGGGGCGCAATTGGACCAATGTGTGGAAGGAAATACCAAGAAGTAATTTAGTAGATTTTTTACCTGTGCGAACCTTGCCCCAAATCAGGTGACATGTGAAATGAGTGTCATGGTCATAGGACGATAGGAATTGCAATAGTGGATCAGACCCAAGATCCATCAATGTCTTGTCTCAGGCCATGGTCAGAACCAGGTACTTCAGAAGACCATGCAGGAGGCAGTTATGCAATAATTCCTAACCTAACCCCCTTTCGATAGAGATTGTCTTACGCCATGTAGCTTGAGGCTTTATATCCCTTCCAAAACTCTTGGTTTTTCAAAAATATTTCCTGTTGTAGCTGGATAGTCTCGTTATCTATAACAATATCTAATCCTTCTTTTGAATCCTGCTCAGCTCTTGGCCTCAATCATATCCTGTGAGAATGAGTTCCACAGGTGAATTGTGCATTGTATGAAAAGAATTTATCTGTTTAGAATTTGCCACCTTTCAGTGGCCCATTTTTCTTTAATTATGAGATGGGGGAATAGTAGTTCCTGATCTATGTTTTCTAGACCATTCATTATTTTGTATCCTTTTATGACGGTCCCTCTTCTTATTAGCCTCCACTTTAAGGTAAATGGTCCCAATCATTTCAGTCCCTCTACATGTGAATTTTTTTTTCCATGTTCCTATCATTCTCGTTCCTGGTCTCTATCAGTTTCAGGCCATACAGCTCCTAGCAGTAAGGCAGTGACGGCAATACTAGTGCATTACGCATCCCCTGATGAAAGACTGAGCCATCTGGACTCTTCCCAAACCAGCACCAGAGATGTTTATCAGACAAAGCCTGGGCAAAGTTTCCTATTATCTCAGAAGCCACTTCCTGTGTTATGTGCTCTCTCACTGAGAATCCCTGCTCTCTCTCTCTCTCCCTTCGAGCTACAACCTATAATTGGTACAGTTATGAAATCCTTGAGCAGAGAGGGTGGGGGTGCAACAAGATGAGGGCCAAACCCAAGGCACTGCCCCTGCAATACCTCTGGAACGGAGGGGAAGGGAGCCAAATAAAGAAGCCAAAAGCACCCTCAAGGGCTCTGCTCGGCTTTGTTTGCTCCAGAATTAATGGGCCATGGAGGTCTCTGTGAATGTTAAGTGTAGCTCCTCCTGCTCGTCCTCTCTTGCCCTTCCCTGTCTCTCACACACAACACAGAGCAGGAGGGAGAAAGGGAAAGACATCTCTCAGGTTCACAGACGGCTAAGCCAGCTTTACCCAGTGTCTGGAAGCAGACAGGCCCCTCCACTGGCATTGTGGATTGTACACTTCAGTGATGCTGTCTTGCTTTAAGCCCAGACTCACAGCTACCACAAACTTATTGGCAATCCCTGATAGACAAACAACGTTGTTGCAAAGCCAGCAGCCGTTGCAAACATGGATTTCAGTCACATGGCAACTGACTTTTAGTAAGAGGCCTGGTTTAGTATTTCTAGGGCTTCTTTGGACAGACTGTCCCTTACCCAGAGATTCCTGGAGGTAGCCCCAACAGTGCTGCCTAGTAGGGTGAAATGTCATTTCAGCAAACCCAGTTGGAGCTGTTCCACCAGTTGTCATGTCATGTCATGTCATGAATCTGACTACTTTCTGCTTGGTTGGGGATGGAACCATGCATGAGAACTGAGATCAGCACACCAGTGCCTTCAACCACTTCACTCTCTGCCTTAGGTAGTTCTAAGTCCCCGACAGTTGTGGAAGGAAACTAAACTAGGCAAACCCATTTGGGCTGCTAGAGATCCAAACAATGAGCCATTACCCTGTTCACTGCCATCCTTTTATTCTGCCAGTGTCATGACAACGCATACCAGTATATGGTACCTATGTGCACCAAGCAAGCCTCTAGCAGACACGAGAAAGATACAGACTCCGGAAAGCTGCCCTAAGGTAGTTGTGGTCTGATTATCACTGTAATCTTATGGCTACTCTACAACATCCCTCCAAGCCATCTGTACCTAACCATAACTTGAGCCGCATGTGGAATAGGAACCTGGCACTCAAGGATCCACAACAGGAGTAAATCTGCCATTGAGACAAAGAGGGTACTGTTTCCTTCAGTGAAATCAGGATTTGGCATAGTATCCTCCTAACCATCTATGTGCCTCTTTCATTTCTGTGAATGTAGTATCATAGAGCTTCCATCTTCAAGAGGAGGGTTCCCTGCTGGTGGCAAGTACTCCAGAGAGGCTGTTTGAGAATAAAACACCACCCCTTTGCAATAGTGTACTGCCTTTCGTCCAGGGAACAGAGACCAGGCTGGAAGACGAGAGATGGATTCTGTTGCCAGCTCTGGCACTGACTTGCTGTGTGACCTAGGGCCAGTTTCTGAAACCCTCTGTGTCCAGTTTCCCAGCTGTAAAATGGGGATAAAGTTACTAGCCTACCCTTGTTCACAAAGCACTTTATTAGGGACAAAAACACCATGTCAGTGCTAAGTGTTAATTACTGTTATTTTATATGGGAGAACTGGACATACAGTAACACCCACAATGCCCTGTAAGACACTGGTGGGGACAGATTATCACCCTCCTTTTACAGACAGGGAAACAAAGAGACTTGCCCACAGTACCTTAGCAAATCCATGGCAGAGCCGGGTCAGAACCCACTTCTCCTGAATCCGAGTGCCCTGCTGCAGCCTCTAGCCCACAGCTACCAGTATATAGTGCCTATTCCAGCAGGGGCTCTGAAGCAGCAGGGGACGTCTGCACTTCACTGAAGTCTCAGCAGAAGGCTGAGGGCCTCTTTGAAAAGAGTCCTCAACTAGTAATCAACTAAGGCAGGTTACCTGCGCTGGTCCCTGGGACACAGGTGGAATGGGGTACTGCTGGAGGGGATGCACTAGGCTAGAGTGGGTTCTTAGTTGGAAAAACACTGGAATCACGTATGAGGAGAAGCCCCTGCATAGGCTATTCCTCTTCACTTGATCTTTCTCCTTCCCTATCTATCTTCCATTCCCCTTTCCGGCCAGCATTCCTGCATGCCTGTTCGTTGGCTGTGCGCCTGCTGAATTATTTACCAGCCTTGTTGAATTGAGAAGTGGCAAAGGCAGGCGTGTGAATCCCACCTGAGACTGTGCCAGCAAGAAGGAGCAGAGAGGGGGTGGGTGGGGGAAGGGTTTGCTACACAGGGCTTAATTAAATGCACAAACCCCTTCCAGGCAAAGCCTTGTGGAGGGATTGCTCCTCTGTCACCATGGAATCGGGGCAGAGGCAAGCCAAGTGCTCAGCTGAAGTGTCAGCTGAGCATCAGAGCACTCGCTCTCTGCTGCTGTTATTCTGAGCCCAGTGCAGGCCCCACAGCTGGGAGATGCCTTCATCTCTTACAAGTGTCAGGTCGACAAACTGGGGCATGGCAGGGCTGTCACACCGCAACTTCCCTCCGCTTTGTCAGCTCCTCGCCCGTTCCTAGTTTTCAGTGGTTGTTTTGCTGCGCGGGGTTAATGAGGATGTTGTACATTTTTAGAGACTAAATTGGCCTCATGTTAATTGTTGCATCTCCCAGTGTGCCTCAGTTAGCACGAGCATGTAAAAGGACAAGGGCTCCAATGTCATCCAGCAAGAGGGGGTGCAGAGAGTACTTGCTATAAAGAAATCTTTATCCACACGCTCATTGAACAAGAACTTTGGAAATATTCATAACCATTAGAAGTTCAAACACTGACCATAGTAATAAACTTAAGCCCTTACATGTCACCTTCCATCCATGCTCTTTACAAAAGGGGGTAACTATCACTATCCCCAATATTACAGATGGGGAAACTGAGGTACGGAGCAGCAATGTCATTTGCCCAAGTTCACACAGTTACGTAAGTCAGGAAGAGGACCCTTTGTCTCTTGACTCCCCCTCTGGTGTCTAACTCACAAGAGCACCCTGTTGATTGGCTATCTTTCCAAGCCAAAATTTATGACCGCAGTATCCGAGCATCACCGTCACAGTTGAGTATATTAATGTAGCTGGTTTAAAAGCCACAGATCTACCTAAGATTCTGCCACCAGGTCACCCTCATTGGGCATCCTGCACATTGTGAAAATGGGCACACAATTCACAAGAGTCATGAAAACTAGATGGCTTTGTGACAGGTTAGATTCAGATTTTAGATAAACAGGGAGCACATTTTGGGCCACTTTCTGAACTTACGCCCCTTTTTCCTGCTGTGAACGATATGGCACACACAGGTGGTAAATCGTGCATTATTTATTTTTTGCACAGCACTGTAACCGTCCACAGAACTTTACAACAGGTGGGACACCCTATGCAACAAAAACAAAACCTCACCCACATCTCTGCTCCCAAGAGCTTACATTCAAAAGTCACAGACAAGTACAGAACAGATAGCAACTAGAGAGCTGTGTGGGGACTTGGGGAAGGAACAACCCTTCCTGTTCTTGTGGGCTCTGATTCAATGCCCCCTGAAACTCCTATTGACTTTAGTGGGCTCTGAATCAAGGCTGAGAGCAAGAGATTACACTGAAAGCACAGAGCACTTACTTTTCCACTCATCAGCAGGCTGGCTCGTCGGCTATAGGGGGTTGCTGAAACGAACTGGTTCTGTCGTCTGCTGCTGTTAGCCCTCTGCCTCATGCATGGGTAGCAAGATGTGGGGGAGGCTCAGAATGCAGTCATTTTGGAAATGCCTATATCAAATAGCATACATGAAGCTGGCTCCTTATTATGTTGGTTTGGGCAGGAGGGCTGTTGTTGGGGACACAGTGGGAGAAAAGGGAGCGCAAGACTATCTTGGGGAATCCTTATCAATACAGCCCTGCCAGGAAGCCAAGCCAGCAGCTAGTGTTTGCAAATCTCTTGGAAGCTGGAATCCGCCCTGCAAACACTAAGGATGGTCATGGCTCACTTTCCTAACAGTCCTCTTAGCATGTCACATGTTTCTATCAAGAGAATCCTAGAAGTTATGCTGGAAGGGGAAGTGAAATAACAGAGACGTGAGCTGTATGTACAGAGCGGCTGTGAGAACAGGCCACGCTCCAGGAATGAGAAACGGCAAACAGTACAACAGCTAAAAACATTTACCCAGCTAGAAAAGAAGAAGACAGAGCAACAAGCAGCAGCCAGCTACCAAATGGGCATTTTTGGGTTGCAACTGCTTGTCTTTGCCAAATTTAAAGGGCCAGAACCCAGAAAGGCATGCTGGGGGGAAAAATTCCTACAGTGGGGAGAGCTGGTAGGAACCAGATAGTTACAAAGCACAGTGCTCCTGGGGAAGGTGCTGCTCCTGCATTGTATGAACCACCTTTGTGCCACAGTGGTGTGGTTAGTTAGAGGTGGTGCTCTCAGCTATGGTTGGTTGACAAAGAGGGGCTGGCTGATTTCTTAGCGGATCACAGAACTAGTTCATCAAGTGTGGCGGCAGTAACGAAGACTGGATGCTTCACAGGAAGATGACCTCTCATAATGCACTTGGCAAAGCTGCATGGATGCAATGTCCTTCCTTCCTATCCCTTGCTACTTGCTATTCCATGTTTACTGTAAAGACCAGAGAAGGCTGCTAGGTTCAGCAGATAATCTTGTCAGTATAAATTCTAAACCAGCCTCAATATATGGCACATCATCCAGCTACAAGCCTCTCTGCACTGACTCTAAAGCCTTCTAATGTATGAGCTTGGGTTGCTGGCAAGGATCCTCGAGAACGAGGTGGCTTTGCTCTCATGGCAGGAGCATCTTTCTCAGGAACGGGAGCATGGCTATCTGCCAGCAGGAAGCTAGATCTCTCCATGGATAGGACGTCCCTCAATCTTACAGACCCATTTGGGTGCTCGAGATACATGTGAGTTTTCTGAGACTGCAGCTTTTACTCTAGAAGGCTGCAAAGAGCCAGGGCCGACTTTAGAATGGGTGCATCATCGGTGGAGTCAGACCTGCTCACTGCCTGTCTGAGGTTGCTCCCAGTGTTTTCCTGAGGACTGGAGGTAGTGAATTTGATCTCTGGTCAATGAGGTGAGGGTCTGTCCAGTTTCACTTCCCTCTAAAGTATCCCTGTAAGGCAATTTGATGATCTACATCCATACTCAATTAGACAACCCATTCATATAGGGTGGATACCTCTTTATCTTCTTACAGATTCTGCAGAATATGTTTGACACTCTGCTGGCCTCTTCTTCTAATTGGTAAGGGCCCCGTTCTGTGACCTATATTTGTGTGTTTTGCTGTCTAGTAGTCTAATTGAAATTAATGGAACTATTCACAGAAGAAACTACTACTCAGCATGAGTAGAGGGGCAGAATAGGCCCTAAGTCCGTTACTTTTTCTTTCCAAAGGGAACAAAACTCCCCCTTAATCTGAGGAGCTGTGGCAAAGAGAAGATATTCATAGAAGGAGTGTTAGAAAATTGATTAACAGTAAAGTGGGGCCCAAAACTGCGCATTTGGATCAGGGGGTTGGGTTCAAGACTAGGGCCACCTTTTGTTAATAGGAGAGTCACATGCACCTCATTGCTGCATTTCACAGTAGGATTGTACAAACCCTTTCCTGGTTTTTTGCTCCTGGCTTCATATTCCCTGAATCTCAGCATGAGATTTTGTTTCAACCGCATGCAGGCCCTGCAAGCAAACCACAGCCACAATCAGCCTTGTTTCAAGTCCAATGTTCACATGGCTTCCACCCCAAATCATAAATCCCACCCTGTCACCTGGAATTTAGCCCAAACATGGCCAAACCTCAGCCTGCGTTCATGGGAAACTTGACCTAGGTTCACTGAAAGGTTTGTAAATCCAGCCGGTGTTCTGGGTTTGTAACAAAACCCCAAACTAGGCAAAACCTTGTTGGTTTTAGGGTGCTTTACAGAGCTTTAATATGGATCTAGTTAATAGGCCCATGGTGTCACCTAGTGGTGACAGACCGCACTGGCTTGTGTAAGCACACATGCCACATGTATGCTGCCCCCTACACACCCTGCATAAATCGTGACTGGGCTGTAATTGCACTTTTAGTCAATAAATCTCTCCAGCGGTGCATGAATTATTCGAGAGATGGCACAGCTTTCCAGTCCCCGTGAAAATCATTCAGTGCTCACTAATAAAGTCAGGGCAGACTCTGCTTTCCCTGTCATTTTCATGAAATTAGCATACACGGACTCCTGGAGAAAGAGCTAACTACAGTAGCTTTGAAGGAAAGCAGCCGGCATCGAACTCAATCTGAAATCCGTTTTAAAGGGTCAACATCAGCTTTAAAGTCACAACTTGTCTGAACGTTTGTATTTACTTCTATTGTTACAAGTGACACCTAAAAGCCCTATAACAGAGATATTAGAGGAAAAATGGATCTCTCTGTACTTTGATGACTTCCGCGGTGCAGTCAAACAGATACACCAATTTTCAAAGGTAGTTGCTGATTTTTGGAGGACTTTGGACCTGATTTTCATAAGCACTGAAAGTCACAGATCCAATTTACTTCAAATTTGTTGAATTTACTTCAGCTCTTCTGAAAATCAAGGTGCCCCAGGTTGGGCATTTCTGAAAACATTGGCGTTAGTCACTTTCTCCTGTGGTTGGTATGGGTCTCCCACACAGCAACAGGGGAAAGAAAAATGCAGTGAAAGACAGAAAAACATGATTGGAAAACCACCACATTGCCAGAGGGGCTGGGAACCAGGGGGAGAACCTGCAAGGTCAGCTTGGTATTTGAATCTGACTAGGATTTCAGGGTCCTGGTGTCCCTTTAAGGTGTCATCATGGAGCTCTCTTAGGTGTTTCTTTTCTAATTCTAACAAATTTATTTGGGCATAAGCTTTTGTGCTATAACCCACTTCATCAGATGCATGGAGTGAAAAATTCAGTAGGCAGGTATAAATATACAGCCCATGAAAAGATGGGAGTTGCCTTATCAAGTGGGTAGGAGAGCACTTCAATCTCTCTGGACACTCAATAACAGACTTAAAGGTGCCCATTCTTCAACAAAACACCTTCAAAAACAGACTTCAATGAGAAACTGCAGAACTGGAATTAATTTGCGAACTTGACCCCATTTAATTAGGCCTGAATAAAGACTGGGGGTGGCTGGGTCACTACAAAAAGTAATTTTCCCTCTGTTGATATTCACCTGTTCTTGTCAACTGTTGGGAATGGGCCACATGCACCCTAATTGAATTGGCCTCGTTAGCACTGACCCCCCACTTGGCAAGGCAAATCCCATCCTTTCATGGGCTGTATATTTATACCTGCCTACTGAATTTTTCACTCCATGCATCTGATGAAGTGGGTTATAGCTCACGAAAGCTTATGCCCAAATAAATTTGTTAGTCTCCAAGGTGCCACAAGGACTCCTCGTTGTTTTTGCTGATACAGACTAACACAGCTAACCCTCTGAAACTTTTCTGATTCAGTCTTCCTATCTGGGGCTTATCCTTCCCTTCTAATCCAGTCTGATTCTCTTCACAGTCATATCTGCCTGCCAAGGGGCAGACTACCCTTTGCATGCTCCCACACACTTTCTGCAATGAACCTCTCTCCCTGTAGCTCTTAGCTGTCTACCTAGACACAACTGGCAGGTTACGATAGTACTTGCCTCCCCTTTATCAATCATTGTCACAGTGTAGGGCTTGATGATGAAAACAGAGACAGGCCGAAGGCACAAAATTCTGATTTAGATCCAAACTTGCCCAAAGGTTTTGGGGGTGGGCATGCAGGGGTGGGAATAGGGTCTGCCTAACCCCAAGGTTGTTGTTGGGGCCCATCCCTAGATGAAGGTATTAAGCATGATAATAGCACTGATCAGGTGTCATGTTCGTGTCAGGCAATTCCAAACAGCTGATCTCAACCATATTATATAAAATTGGAGAGGAGAGACTTAACCTCTTCATGCCTGGATTTGAAGTAGTTCTGTGCCTTTAATATACTCTTTATAACATGGGGAAATCTCCCTGCATTGAGTCTGAGAGCTCTTCAGAGCTGGGTTCATTCAAAGGGTTTCCATCTCTTCTGTGACCCATAGAGTTGTTTTCTCCCCCATCCTATAGCCTTTGCTCTATTTACGACAGGGTGTTCTGTATTTCATAAGCCGATCTCATCCCTTCCACAGCAGGGTCACCACACAGGGTATAGCATTGAGAAGATGCCCTCTCAGCTGATAATGGTAGCAATATTACAGGGAGCAGGATTAAAGAAAGCAAATGCCACCTTACATTTATAGAGCACATTTCATCCCAAGGCACTTACAAAATACATATGTATAGTACCAT
Source organism: Lepidochelys kempii (assembly GCF_965140285.1). Lineage (NCBI taxonomy): Eukaryota > Metazoa > Chordata > Testudines > Cheloniidae > Lepidochelys > Lepidochelys kempii. The sequence continues at coordinate 14,962,730 of NC_136394.1, read as the reverse complement.
TGAAATCCAGCCACCTTTGTGGTGGAGGGCAATTGCTAGATAGACAACCAGCACAAGTGAGGGGAAGATTTTGGCCACAATATCCAAGACATTGGCCACTGGCGGAAGACAGGATACTGGGCTAGATGGACCTTTGGTCTGACCCAGTATGGCCACTCTTATATTCTTAAATTCAACCCCTGCTCTTTGTAAATGTGCTTTAGACTCTTTATTATTCACACAGGGCAGACAGGACCCATGTTTTTAAAGGTCTCCTCTGAGAAAACACAAGAGTCAGCTGCATGGATTTAGCTTGGAAGGTCAACAAGCCCATCTGACCATGCCAGGATAGGACCTCTGTGATGTGAGAGTGTCCAGTGATGCCAAACCTGGGGGACAGCTTAGGGGTCTAAGCACCACCAGCTTGATGCCCTGTCTGGCAGGTGTGTCGCGCTGAAGGTCGCAGTCTCCCCCACTGGTCCCAGTAAAGCCAGAGATTCTGTTCCCCCCTTAACAGCCTTCCTTCACATCCATTATAGCTTGTTGTGGAGTGTCCTCTACTGGCAGCTTTGTGTCGCTGCTATGAGGTTACAATCAACAAGGCTGAGGAAATTTGCTAGATCCATATAAAGCCAGGCAGCAGTTAACGGACAAGCAATGCTTTCATAGGTTGGCCCTGTGCTAGTAGTCTGTGCTGCTAGGTAGGAGACCCAAATTCAATTCTCCAAACCCTTGTAGCTCTGGGGAGCTTAGTCACCTGTTGCGGGATGATTGGTCTCCGTCTCCTCTCTTCAAATCCCTGGAGGAACAGTAGCCTGATGTATGGCCTACTAAGCCTCTCCCAGTTCCTCTCACTTCTCCTGTTGGAATTCTAGACAGAAGGGTCATCCCTGCACAAAGGCACTTCCATAATGCCTGCAGGAGCCAGGTTTACCCTTATTTGCAGCCAGGCTGGGAATCCTGCCAGGCTGAGTCACAGGTGGTACAGTGGGAGCCTTCTTCAAGCAGCAGATCAAACGAGCAATTTGATCTGACCGTCGCCTCCACTCCCCCGGCAACTCCTCAGCATGTTCGTTTCCTTGTGCCCCTTTTTGGCCTGGTAGGAGATGGGAATCCAGTTGCTATTTCCCTGAGGCCGCTGCACTTCCTCTCATGTGGGGTTTGTTTTCTTCCCTCTCCTGACTTTGTGCTGTGGAGGAGCCATGAACAGTAACCCCTATTCCTCAGAGGGGAGTGGACATTCATCCTGTCCCTGCACACTGGGCAGAGAGTCAGGAATCCCTTGCAGAGTACTCAGACAGCTGGACACAGTTTGCACGTGTGTGGTGGTATATCAGAAAACACAGGAACCTTCCACAGTCTTACAACCACTAACCTGCCATCAGACAGGCAAGCATTATCCTCATTTAACACATAGGCAAAACGAGGCCAAATGGTTAAGTGACTTGCCCGAGAGACTGGCACAGCCAGCCAGTGTTAATTAAAACTAGGATCAGAACTCAGGAGTTCAGGGCTCCTGAAGCCTCTGCTCAGAGCACAAGCTGTTCTTGTAAATTTGTTACTTAATTAAAATAATAAAAATACTTCTAAGAGAACACCCATAAATACCATCATGTACTTAGATTACTGGTTAATTTACACCTGGCTGCCATGCATGCACAGCGCAGCCATGGGCTGGAAACAGCTTTACAATGTGTGTGTGATTCACTTTCACTTGGGCATTGTGGAGCAGTTGGATTTTTGTTCAGAATAGTACCACCGCCTAATTCCTATTCATGACTTATCACCTGGAAACACAGAGATGCCTGATTTGAAAGTTGTTAATGAAATACCATCCAACTGAGCCCTGGCTAGAGAAAGAGGGCTACTCCGTAGCAAAGCGCTGGAACTCCCATTTCATACTTGTCCTTGCTTGTCTGTCAAGTCGAAGGCATGAGATTTTGCTTTGGAGTCTTCTCAGCCCATTGCTCCTTCCCTGCTGCCTTGCCATGCATTTGTCTTGGGAGCTGCCTCCCGCATTGCCAACTCTTGCAATTTTATAACAAGTCGGTTGTTTTTCTTAAAGCCTCAACTTCTGGAATCTGGGGACTGTATGAGAACCTCTGCTTTCATTTAAAAAAAAAAAAACCACAACTAAAAAAACCTCCACGTTTCTAACCCACCAAAATGTGGAGTAAGTATGACCTAAAGGCTCAGAATGCAGAAAAAGTGAATAAAAAGAACCCAAATGTATTCTTTATTTTTAAAAAATCTCATACATTTTAAAGCCATCTCACGATTTTGGGGCCTGACTCACAATTTTTGAAAGCTTGAAGTTGGCAGTACTGGAACGGCAGCTCTACAATGGGGGAGAGATTCAAATGAACGGAATGTAGGATGCTTTTTGGATATCCTTCAAGGAGCGTGGTTCCTGGATGGACCTAGCCTGTCTGGCAGCATGAAAGAGGTTTACTGCACCACGGGCATGAGGATTCAGATAAAAAGCACATTGGGATGGCTCTGACAGTATTGGAATGACAAAGGTGATAGGCCCCTGACCAAAGTGCAGTAGCTGCTATAGGGCATTGTTCACAACAGTCACCACAGGACTACAAGTTATAGCGATGCAAAGCTCTTCACCTCACCATGAAAATGCAGCATTCAGGGGAAAGTGACTGGAGCCACTAGAACGGAATGCCAGTACAGCAAGCAAATAGTGCTGGGGTGGGGCTCTTTGACACCTTGGAAACACAGGTTGTCTGCTATACACAGACATTAAAGATCTTAGGGCCCTTTGAACAACAGGGGTTTGCCTTTGGCCATGAGCTTCCCCTCCACACTCTTTTGTACTGGTCTGTTGCCCCTCTACTCTAGCAGTGGTGTTATGCGCGCTCAGTTTGAGGCTAGCTTGGAATGAAATGCAGTGTGGGGCAGATTCTGAGCTCCAGCATACCAGTGTACATGGAGATAGTGCAGCCTGAGATCAGAATCTGGGGCTGCATCTTTTCCTTTACAGGTCAAACCTCATCATTATAAATGATTCCAAGCTCAGCCTGCAGTTAGGAGCATCCTTTTATTACACTTGTTTTGACCCACTTTGACAATGGTGATTTTATAAGGGTGTGTGTGTGGGTGTGTTGGGGAGGGGGGTGAGTAAAAATGCGTGTGTAAATCTGTGGTGAAACACCTTCCCCACACACACAGCAGCACCAATTTACTAGGGATATAATCCAAACCACGCTGCCAGCAACACAGCCAGAATTTCCTCTGAACACTTTACGAAGTGGAATCCGGCTTCTCAGCTTCTTCAATGACCCATGGATCCTTATTCTCCTAGCAGATCAACCTCAGCTGGCTCCAGGCATTTTCTGGACAAGCTGCAGCATGTGCTGATTATCCGCAGGGGGTACTCCGACACCGCATACCAGCCACAACATTACACAGCCAGATTGCTCTGTTTCAGTCTCTCTCTCTCTCTCTCACACACACACACACGCATTTGAAGAGTGCCCATCAAGTTACCAGCAGCATGAAACCCTGGGTCCAGCAGATGCAAATGAGTGGCTATAAATTTTGTTCCTTTCTCCTGCCCTGCAAACACAGACTGAACTGCAGCTGACTCTGACCCTGAAACTCAGGTCTCACTGGGACCTAGAATTCCTGAGGGTGGGGGAGGGGCATCTTTGCCTGGATGGAATAGATATAGAATTTTAATACTTCTATCCCAACACAGCTGAAGCACGAGAACATAGGCACTTTTCAAAATTTTACCCACAAATTCAACTAAGTCTCTTTTTCGAAACTGATTTAGGCGCTTAGGAGACGAAGTCACTGGGGCTTCACCACCTTAGTCCCTTTTGAAAACAGGATTTAAGCACTTTTCAGAATTTTACCCACATAGTCCCTTAGGCTGCTACATCCTGCTGGGGCAGGCAGATGCACTCAGAAACTATCCCGCCTGACTATTGATTCAATGCCTCGGAAGTGTCTGGAATATTCTTAGGCATCTCCCCATTTTCCTCTCCTTCTCTCCTCAACCTAGCAGAGTCTGAAAGTGAAGGTACAGAATGTGACAGAGTTAGAAAGATTTGGCACTAGTGTGCTGATTTGCATGATCAAATGCAAACTAGTTAATCCTCTCCACTTCTTGGAGGGGATTCAGTTCGGAGCAATTCTCTCCATTTCACATCTCATTGCTGCTCAGTTTAAGCCAGAGAAATGACCAAAGAGACTGCTATGGGCAGTTACCCTTTCAGAGGGATGCACACTTGACTTATGAAAATGAGATCTGCAGCTGGAATGCACTGTGGCTTGGAAAATGGGGGTGGGGAGAAAAGAAAAAATACTCCTGCAACTTCCTATTAAAGAAGAGGAGTTCATTGTGTTCACCAGATTTCATGCCAGCAAATAAAACTACATCGGAGTGACCCTAAACACAGGTCCTTTTTTGTTTTAAATATAGTGCAAATATGAGTGAACTGAATGAAGACAACAGATGTCCTTGAGATGTTGGGCATTGTGTTCCAACAGATTTTATTTTTCTGTCTGCATTTGACCAAAAAACAACACAAAAGGAGCCTGCCAGATTTCAGGGCAGACTGATCAATCATTTACTTGCTAATGTTACCAAAACTGGTAAAATTAATTGCTCATTTTCCTTCTGAGCAGCACCACTGAATGCTCTACTTGCATTCTCACATCTTTGGGTTCAACTACGTGATTGGAAGTGACCTTTTAAGCTAATCCACCTTCTACATGGCAGGCCTGTATTCATTATTCCTGACTGAATTCCCAGCAGTTGTTTGTTGTGTCTAGCTTTAAATCTCTCTAATAATAATTCCACTAGTTTAGGATAGCTTCTTCTATTGTCTAATTGTCTTCAGTCAGGGCTTTTTCTTCTTCATTAGCCTAAACTTTTCTTGCATTCTTTTAAAACAGTTGCTTCTCCCTCTTTGTATCCTTGCTTGAGGCATTTTTATTTAGGCTTTCAGTTTATACAGTGCATTTCTTAATCATCCAAGGTGCAGGAGAGGAAAATGCACACACACAAGCAATAAAAATAAAACCAAAATTAACTCTCGCAGAACTCCCTGATCCCCTAAAAAAACGGAAATCCTAGTCTTTCCCTTGTCAATCCAGCTCCTCAGACAAAGCCTGAACAAACAGATTTTGCTGCAAAGGTCAATCAACTCCTACTCAACCATGGGAGACAAACTGTAGAGGCTAGGAATGTCAGTGGGAATGCCCTGCCTCAGCGCCAGGGTATGCTAATCTAAGGCCTGTCACAGCCCAACTGAATTTACTGTTGAGCTAAGCCAGGTAGAAGTGTGTGTTTTAAAATATCCATCCCACGAAGCCCTTTGCAGATTCAAGCCAGTACCTTAAATTGCAGTGTATATAGCACAGGCTTAGTGTTCTCCCCACAACAGACACCACGAAGTAGCCTCATTTTGCATGAACTACAGCTTCCACATGGTCTTCAACAGCAGCTCCACAGGGAGCGTGTTGCAGTAATTCCCACTAGGTAGCAAAGGCACAGGACACTGGGTCAAAGTCTTCATTTCCAGCAGCAGCAAGCATCCTAGCCAAGTGGAGATGGAGGCAAATGAAAAAAAAAGTCTGGACAACAATTGCTATCTGGGGTATCCTGAAGAACCAGGATCCCCAAAGTGAGTGAGTCTGAATGCCCCCAAAGGATCAGATACCTCCTCCTTTCTGCCTAGCTGGAATGACCATAGCGTCTGCCTTGGCTCCCATCCAAGCTTTGATTCCGGCCAGGCACCAGGAAAGCCAAGCAACCACCCCAGACGGATCAGAGCAATAGTGATGGGACATCTGGCATGTCAACAGAGCTTTACTCAACACCAGCTAAATTAGTACTGCCCATGCCACACCCAAGTCCAACATCTGACTGAAGGAGATCTTAGGACCCCTAGTAGCAGGGGAAGGTTGTGGGGGGGTGGTCAAGGGGCCTGGGCCCTGCTGCCGGGGACAGGGACAGAGACAGAGACAGAGCAAGCCAGGGCCCCCCTCCACCTCCAGTATGTTTGGCCCCTGTCCCCAGCAGCCAAGCCCAGACAGGGAGCGAGTCCTGTCTGACTGCCAGGGACAGCAGCCAAACAAGCAGGGGAAATGCACAGGGAAAGGACTGAGCCCCCCTTCCTCTGACCCCACAGGTAATGTGGGGCGGGGAGAGCAGGGAGGGTTGGATAGGGGGTTGGGGGGGCCCTAGAGGGGGTAGTCAGGGGGTGAGGAGCAGGGGAGATTGGATAGGGGATGGGGATCCCGGGGGGACGGCCAGGGGGCAGAGAGCAGGGGTGTTTGGATAGGATGCAGGTGCCCCGGGGGGCAGTCAGGAGTGGGGAGCAGAGAGGGTTGGATGGGGGTGGGAGTTCCGTGGGGCTGGAATGGAGGCAGGGGCATGCCACGCCTCGCTGTTTTGGGAGGCATAGCCTCCCCCAGCCTTTCCTACCTGGCCCTCCATACAATTTCTGTACCTGATGCGGCCCTCAGGCCAAAAAGTTTGCCCACCCCTGCCCTAATACATCTCCTTCGTGTGAGACCCACTGGTGATTGTATGTCACCATAGAGTGTAACCACTTCCCTTGGATCCTTCCTGACATAGCAGAAAGTGAAGACTCCCCAAAGGAAAGTAAGCCAAAATGCTTGAAAGAGACAATGCCTCAAAAAGATAGATTAGAAAAAGTATAAAGATGAACAGCACTTGAATAAAGTTCCCCTGCAAACTCTGAGGAGAGATGTATGGGGAAGTGAGTGCAAATCCTAAAATATGACGGCCAAATTCTGAGCCCTACTCCAGTGGTGCAAAGTGGCCATAAAAAAAGCAAATCTGGTCCCCTGAAGACTCATGGGTTACTGTGGCATCATCTATACCATTCACAGTGAAGTGAGCAGCAGGTTGCCTCTATCTCACAGCAACCTCTGGCTGCCGGAATGAGGCTGTGGGTAGTAACACATGGATGAGAGCAGCATTCAGTTTGAACCAGGGTCTGGATCAGGAGAGCATACAGGTGGCTGAAAGCCAATTGTGGCCTTCTGGATGAGATGTGCTTGGCAGGACTAGAGGATCCGGCTCAGTATCTTCAGTGAAGTAGGATGACAGGTAAATAATTATCTCTTCTCGATAAGTACCATCTGTGCAGGTTTCTCACTGCTGTAAAGCTGGTCGTTCAAGGAATCTCAGACAAAAAAGGAAAATAAAACCGCAGCTAGTGGAAAGAACAAGACCCATGCCAAAATGTGAACATGCTTTTTTGTTTTTAAAAAAGGGAAAGATAAGAGGTCCACAAAACACCATGGGTAAAAACACGGCTGCAGCCACGAGACACAATAAATGTAGCATGGTTTCAGCTTTCACCTGTTGGCCCTTGCATACTCTTTCTGCCAGACTAGCGATGACCTGCACCCTACCTCGAGGTTTTAATTGAGTTACATGTAGCTGGGCTCCTGTGTACCCTAGTTGTCTGTTGGGACACTGGGTATATTACCACAAACCCTGGTAATGCCAACACCCTGGTAAGAAGGCCGATTGATCTTCTGACACCCTGCAGAGCAGTGTCCTTGATCAGCCAAATCATTCACCTAGGGAACGGAGGATCACAAGCACTGCTAGTTTCTGAGGGTAGGCCTTAACTACCACTCAGACCTGACTTGGAAGCAGGAAGGGACGCAGGTTGATCAGCTACTCAAGGCAGGACTGACCCTGCGCAAGCTGAGATGGGAGCTGTTTTGCTGAACTCAAACAGGAGGTAAAGAAAGGACCTACTGGAAGTTTCCAAGGTCACAGTTAAGTTCCGTGGTGGCCATAGGGGGAAAAAGTGGTGATTGGCGAACGTAGATACTGTCAGAATGCGGACTTGCTGCTGCAGCTGCCCAGTCTCCGGGCAGTTCATTAGAGCCACTTGATTGACCACTCCACTTGACTGGTTGAGGAAGGCAGCAAACCTGTTCTTAGGTTCAACAGCAACAACTGATCTCCGGCAGCTCTATGCTCTTTCCCGCAGCTACAATCTCGCCAGTGCCCACCTGTTCCTAATCTTGCTTCAGGCCTGATCCGGCCTTGTTCACAGCCATGCTATCGTCCTGTCTCTCCCGCTCCACTCCTGACTCCGGTTGTGACCTTTGGCTCTGACTTTTGGTACCGGACTCTGGCTCTGACCTTCAGCATTGTTCCTGGCCTGACTGCCTCTTCTCTGACTATTAAGCCTGACCACCCACATCCTAGATGGATCATTTGATGATTACCTGTTCTGTTCATTCCCTCTGAAGCACCTGGCATTGGCCACTGTCGGAAGACAGGATACTGGGCTAGCTGGACCTTTGGTCTGACCCAGTATGGCCATTTTTGTGTCCTGGTTCATGACACATACTACTGCTGCCCTCGGGGACCAAAAATCCTTAAGCATGTCAGGAGCTCTACTTCTGTCAATCTACAGAGTTGAATCCAGGTGCGAGAAACCTGCACAGAAAATACCTTTACAGAAATAATAATCTACCATTTAAAAGTGAATATGCCCAAGGCTGAAGAAGGGTTGAGACTCCTCTTATAGATAGGTGGGGGAAAAACCCACAGTGAACATGAACCCTAGTCACTGCGTGAACTTGCAAAATGATGTGCTGGACCAAACCCAAGCAGCTTACAACCCTTGGGTGAAAGAAGAGTATATTTCAAAGGATTTGTAATACAGGCACAATAAAGTCGAAGATCTTTATTACATTTTATAGATTAAATATATCTTCAGTAGAGTTTTGGTTTTTTTTAAACACACAAAAGGGAAAAAAATACATTCTTCATGTACATATGAAATACTGACCATGTAGCAGGGACCATAGACAGTGCAAAGTCTTAACACAGATGCAGAGACATCACCACCTTGGACGATTATCATTACTTTTCTACAGTATAATTAGAGCAAATCAACACTTCTTCATCGCTCCAACTTCAAACCCCTCACTTTCAGGGGATTCTACTGGATGGTGTGTTAAGGGTTTTTAAACTCACTATAAAATCCTTGCATTGCACAAAAACTCCTGTACGTCCCAGCTTTACCTCTGAGAATTTACACATTCATAACCAGAGGAGGATGTTCATTTATGATTGCAGCCAACTCCAAGAAAACCACAGAAAAAAAAATATACATCCCAGTGGAGAGAGGAACTAATTGGATTTGTTGATTGTTGCAGGGTCCAGTAAAATGTGTACATACACACGAGAGACTGGAGACAGTGAAGCGTGATTGAACAGTTCCTATTACTAGTCTGGAGAAAAGGCATTGGGATGTGACGAGTATCATTTTCCCCAGACTAATCTTCCTTGTCTCTCAGTATGGGATATCATTCTGGTAGTACTGGATCATGTCATATGTCCTACTCCTACAAAACAATAGAAGAATCATGGGTGAATGAGGGGCTATAGAAATGCATCAGCAGATCAACTGCAAAAATGAAATCTCAAAGAAATGAAGATGCACGGATGATAACCTGTAATCAAACTTAAACCTCCACTTTGAAGGCACTGTGAGAGAGCAGTGTCATGATGAGTAACGCATCAGTCTGCTCCAGTTTAAACTAGCAGAGCTCATTTGGCCCTGACGCCAGTCAGCTGAGAGTACATAGAGAAATCATTCTATAATTTCATGATTAAATCAGCAGGTCCTTTGTTAAAAAATAAATTCATACTACTTCCCTCTCCAGTTCTTAATCCTGAGCTGAATTCCATTAAGTGGAAACTATGCTACAGTACTATATTACAGTTGGGCACGTTAGTGACTATAAGGCTAACCTGAGAGACGCTTTGTCACTGACACTAGGACTGGTGCAGCAACATCAAAAGAGAGACTGACTTATAACTTAGTAAGAGTTACATCCTCACTAACTGGACTGGCTAAGCATGGCTCTGACTAACCTTCCACTATTGCTAGGCTAAAGAGAATAACTTCTTTGCACTTTACTAAGGCAAGAAAAAGGGGGCAAAGTCTGCAGTGGTTTTACTATTTTATGCATTAGCAGGAAACAAACTTTCAGTGCTTAGACTTGCAAGAGGCACCTTAGGCAGATTAGATCAAATCAACTCTTCTGTTTAGGGGAAAGAAATACATAATTCACTTGAGTAGTATTCAGAGTACTGCACAAGGGCAGGGTCACATAAAAATCCAAGTAACCTAAAATAGAACAGGAACAACAATGGAAATAGAAGTAACCAGAGTGGCAGTAGTTGAAATATTAACAAGCAAACCTAAATATTACTTTTATGTCTGTGATACACATGAAACTGACATGATCTTGTATCTTATGCCATCGTAGAATGAGCTGAGGCGGCCAAGGGTGAGTAAATGACAATGTCAGCTTTTACAATAGGAGCTAAACCTAATATTTAAAATATATGTTTTGCATTTAATTTAATTTTCTGTTCAAATCTTTCATAGGACACTGTAAAACTATTTATGTATCAGGAGGCATGAACACGGTTACCACTGGGTAATTAGCTAACAAGGTTTTTTTGGGCTTATTGTGAAGCCAATGCGGTGCTTTATTCTATTCAGTACACTAAATACCACATCCCAAGAGAACGAAGCCCACCCAGATTGGCTTGGGCGAGCCAAGCTGCCAAACTGCTGTCTTTGCTCCGCAAGGTGCTGTTCTCTTTCTGAACCATTGTGCATTATGCAATGTAATGTCAAGTAGTCGGATGACTAATGCATCGATGTGATACACAGGTATGAAGAGAAGTTTGATTGGAAAGAGAGGAACGGTCATCACAGAGAAGGGTAGGTTATACTTTTCTCCACAAATAATAATTTAGCACTTATTTAGTGCTTTACATCTTCAAACTGCTGTGCCGACAGCAGGTTCTACTCTCCCTCTTCTGCAGAGATTAAGTGACTGGGCAAGACAACACAGCAAATCGGTTGCAAAAATTATTTTAAATCCCCGCATTCTTGTCCCTAAGCCTCATGCTCAGTCCAGTAGGCTGTACATGCAGCTTCCTCTGCATATATACTCCCAGCTTTCTAAAAGGCAACGAGCACGAAGGTCACAATCTCTCTTCATTCAGAAAAGTAGGCAAGAGATCCCTGTTGCCAGCCAATACCATTCTTTGGCAACGTTATCCCTGCATAAATCAGAAAGGATTCCCAGCCCTCAAACAGCATAACACAATTAGCTAGGTGCAATATTAGAGGAGGGGTGCTGGGCTGCTTTGGGAAGCCAACAGGCATCAGTCACTGCTGGAAGCAAAATGCTGAACTTGATTAGGCTGTTGTCTACGATGGCACGGAAAATCCCATGTTCTTTAGACCAGGCAACAGAAACCGCTGCCTCAGCTTAGTAATAGTCTACTCCCATAAAAGGGAATATATGGTAAGGTATAGTATGGTCACAAGCTAGGGCCGCTCTCTTGCATTACTGTGAGGTCAACAACTACCGAGCTTTATGCCACCTATGGCACAAGATCTTTAACCCCCTCAAAAGGCTAACCAACTAGTGTCCAGTCTAGGGAAGAGACCGGGAGAAGACAGACAGAAGATGCCACACCTGTTACTGAGGAAGCAGCTCTGAATGATCTTAATGATGAAGTTTGCTGCCTCTCGCTCCGTCATGTTGGGGCTGAACCTATGCCTGTATTGGGGGGGAAAAAAGCACACATTAGCTGTGCTCCTCTGGTTCTTACAGTAGAAAAAAACGAAGAGTTGCATATTAGTTCTGTACAGCTTTTCTCCTGTAGTAATTATTAGCACCCAGTGTATTCCACAGACAGTGACACTTGAAGAATCACCTGAGTATTGGTACTCACAAGAGAAGAGATCAATACTGTAAAACTGTGGCTGGATTTCCAGCAAGAACTCTAGGAAGAGGAGAGACCTAATCAAACACCCTTTCTCTTGCAGCTCCTGCCCTTCAAATATCTATACTTTGGAGATAGTGTAAGTTGGGGCTCAGACGGTCTCCTCCCCACCACATGGAATGAATGAATGACTGTAGGAAATGGTGACTACAGAGCTAACGCAAGAGTCAGAAGGTTGTGGGTTTGATTTAAGTGCCACACCAGGAGCTGGACGTACACCAAACTACTGATGCTGCAATGCAGTATTAGGGGAGTACTGTACTGTAAGAACGACCAAGGAATGATCCTTGGTACTAATCCTCGGGTTGGCTTTCACTTTGGCTGGTAACCTTCCCACTTTGCAATTAGGATGCAGGTTAAATCATTCAGTGCCTGTCCTGGTGAACGTTAAAGATCTCAATGGCATTTGAGAAGAGTGCAAATCTTAGATCCTGGACAACATCCCTCTTCTTCAAACAGGTTCTCTCCTCTATGGTTATGCGTTTGCCAATGCTGAGGCGTTGACTTTCTAATTTCCCCAGGAGTGCTCAACCCCGGCTCCACCCCAGGCCCCGCCGCCACTCCACACCTTCCCCCCAGGGACCCACCCCCGCCTCTTCCTGCCCCCTCCCCCGAGCACATCCATTCTTGCTCCACCTATTCCTGCCCCTGCTCCTTCCCCAACCCCCCTGGCCTCCTGCACACAGCTGATCACCAGTGGGCGGGAGGTGCTGGGGAGAGGGGAGTAGCTGATCGCTGGGGCCCGCCAGTGGGCAGGAAGCACTGTGGTGAGGGTGGGGGAGGAGCTGATTGGCAGGGCCACCGATGGGTGCTGAGCTCACACTATTTTTTTTCCCGTGGGTGCTCCCACAGAGTCGGCTCCTATGCTGAGCAGTTAAAAACTACTCTATTTACCTGCACAGTCCCAGCACTAGTTGAATTTAACTCAGTTTGCGCACAGTGCTTTGAAATCCCTATTGCATGAGAGACGCTATAAAACAATCAAATTCTCCTTCAAAACATTTATTAGGCCATATTTGGCTAGGGTCAAACTACACCTGCTGCTACGTTAAGACAAACAGTAGAGGCAATGCTCCTATGGTGAAAAAATAAGGAAAGGGTTAACAGGTATCTGCATGACTTACTTCAACAACTTGATTGTCTGCCCTCGGAAACAGGGGAGCCCTGTATCCAACATCAAGGTAACCAGAGAGACTACAGCATCCATGTAGGGTCTAGAGAGAGAGAAAGAGAGACGGCAAAAGGCAATTAGAGTTCTCAAACTTTTCCTGCCTTTGCTGGGTACAGAGCATAAACTGAGGAATTCAGCTGGGGACTGGATCACACCTTTTATTGTAATTTAATCTACACAGTTTAATCCTCTTATGTTTGCTGATGGCGCTGTACTGCTGTTCACAGTCTGTCGCCCTAATTAAATTACTGCGACAAAGGCAATTTCGCTCCCCTGTGTTTGGCAGCCAGATAAGCAGAATGGTGTGAGATGGATAACAACCTTGGGGAGAACGGTACTAAACAGTATTTGGGCAAAGTAACATTCTTTTGGCAATAGTAAAAATGTAATCAGCTGAATCCAACAGCACACTGCTCTTAAGCAAACAGCATGGGAAATCCATTAGCACGGCACTATTTCCTAACGCCTCCATGTAGCCCTCTATGACTATACCCCCCACCATTAGGTTTGCCAATTTTGGTTGGAGATATTCCTGGAGGTTTCATCATATGACATAATCTTTAATTAAAGATGAAGCTTTAATTCCTGGAGAGTCCAGGACAATCCTGGGGGGTTGGCAACCCTACCCACCATCCGCTATGTGAATACTCCCAACATTCAGATGATATTTTTGCCTCTGTTTCAGTGCCTTCCCAGGCCTGCCAAAATTAACACACTGAACTCTGCTGACATGACGAGTGCTCCCAGACGGACACAGGTTGGGCTACTAACTGAGGAAGCTTTGATTTTTTTAAGTTAGCATCAATAATACTTCGCTTTTATAGAGTACATCTTCACTGCATAGTTAACTTAGGCTATTTTACTTGGGTGTTGCCCCTAACCCGCCTCCTGTCCACACATGAAACACTCTCACCCAAGTGGGGTGGTGCTTTCAAACCAGGCTACCTGGCTAACCTGGGACAGACTAATCCTCGGGTTGGCTTTCATTTTGGCTGGTAACCTTCCCACTTTGCAATTAGGATGCAGGTTAAATCACTCAAGTGCTGATGACCTTCCAGTGCCTTCCCTCAATTCCCCCAATGTGCCTAGAAGGCAGGCAAGTGTCCCACAATTAAATGAATAAGAATTGGCTCCACTTAGTGCAGCACAGAAAACAACAGCATACACCATCAGAAGTCCTAGCGACACCCATGAGTGAGTGCAGCAGCTCAGGCTTGGGGTAGGCTACCCAGGTGCCAATCACCTGAGTAAACTCTGCATTGAAGACATATCCACAGAGGGCTTCCCACTGAAGCATCTCAAACACGTTCTACTAAAGGTGGGAAATATCAGCCACATTTTAGACAGAAAAAATCTGACAGAGAGAGAGATTAAAGGGTAAATCTTCATCAGAGTGGCCTCAACCTGTCTGAAAATATACCTTTAATGATTTACCCAAAAGATATACAGTGAGGGCTGGTCTATACTAAAGCTGTAAGTCGACCTAAGTTATGCCACTTCAGTTACCTACTTCCATAACTCAAGTCGACGTAACTTAGGAGACGCTCTCCCGCCGACTTCACCTCCCCGGAAGGCGAGTACAGACATCGATGGAAGAGTGCTCTGTCATTGATTTAGCTTGTCTTCACCAGACCCACTAAATCGACACCGCTGCATCGATCGCAACAGTGCCGATTTAGCTATAAATATAGACAAGCCCTGAGACAGTGGCAGAAGGGGGAACAGAATATAGTTCTCTTAACTGCCAGTGCCTAATGCCCTATTCAGCAAGCAAGACTGCCTCCCTAGCCCAAGTTAAATGGTGCTGGACTCGTGCTAGCACCAAAGTAAAGATTTAAGAAATCTTCTTTGTGACTGGCTGGCTGCAAGTTGGATTGCTGGGCTCAAACTGCTTACATGGTTTACAATGGAAGTTCTGGCCCCACCTGATAAGCATCATATCAGCTGGAGCTCAATGTGGTTGTCCTATTAGTGCTGATGGCAGAGGTTCTAGAGGAATTCAAAAGTTTTCTCCATACCCCAGATTATTAACACCATACACACGAAGTACAGCGAAGCAAGGAAAGGGCTAAACTTAAAGATCAACATGGAAGAAATTCCCCCATGTGACATACAAGTATGAAATGAACAAGAAACCAGGAAGCTCAATCAGAATATGAAGTCAATGCAAACTTTGTAAGAAGCCACCTTGCCTCACACTCTGGCATTGTTAGAGAAGAGGAATGCATGTTGGGATAGGCTCAGGCCCATGATAGAGTACTCTTCCCTTCCCAGATTTTAGATCATATCCATTGTCTGCTGAATACAGGCTGATGCCTTTTGGTAAGGGCAGAGTTTTCACAGTTCTTCATAATTCAAAGCAAGGTCTCAGATTCTAGAGTCATGTTTATTATCTAAGGGAAGTTCTCACTATTTTTGGGAGCAATGATTCCATTTGCACAGGACACGGCCTTCAGATAAGCATGAGATTCAAATGCACTAAGTAGTAAAGAAAGCTAATTGCTGATTATCCACTAAATATCAGTTATTAGATGTGGAAGCACCCCTGGCTGTGAACAAACGAGGAGAGATGCAAAGCCTTCTCACCTGACTGCTAGGTACCCCCTGACACACATCTCCATGAACCACTTGAAAGGGGTGGCCTCCATTTTTCCTCCCATTATCATCACCATCTCATCGGTCAGCTTGATGTCTGGTTCCCAGCCCAGATTTCCACCAGGTGAGCTTTCAAACATGAAACCAAAATCTGCACACACACACACAAACATATAATAAACCAGTGAATGTACTGTACTGGTTAATAGGGCACTGATTGCTGTAGAAACTAAATGCTCAATTACATCCAAAGAGAGACCAGGAATCCATGTGGAGACTTGAGAGTAAATGGAGTCAGTCTATCGTGGCTCACCCCCTAAAGAAGGGCCGGCTGTCTTCTGTTCAGCCTGAAGTTTCTCTGTGGTTTCAAGCCTTATGTGACAATAGCCTAGCTAGTGGTGACAGATCGTGTCCCTTTCATTACCCATATTTGACCAGAGACTGTGACCATTCCTCTCCCATGCAGACCTCAGACCACTTCCATCCCTCCAGGCTAGACTATGTAATGCACACCTCTAAGGGCTACCTTCAAGACCCCCCAGAATCTCTAATTAGTGCAAAATTCCCCTCAGTATCCCACCTCTCCCGGAAATACTCTTTGTCCTTCCTGGTACTGTCCCCAAAGTATGGCACAAAAATCCATGGTTTCTCTGCCCATGAGGATACCAGTCATAGAGCTGTTCCAATCTGGCTCCCCTACCAGTGAGGGTAACAGCTGAAAGGGATAACAGAGGTGGGCCCAAGACCCCACATTATGACTACATATTGTATGCACTCCTATTGCCCTCCTCTGAAGTGTGTTTGCAGATGAACTTGGAGTGCACGAATACAAAAGTAAAGATGAAACTTAATGTGAGGTGTTTCACAACTCACTACATAAGTAAGCTTCTCACTGACGCATTAGTGGATTTCCATAAACGCAAATTCTGTGCAGAGGTTACATAGCCTTGGTTACATAAACTTACCAGCTAAAGCATAAAATCTAAAATGCACCCATACAGTGATGAAAGAAATCAAATGATACTTCACTAGCATATCTAAAATTAAAAAAACAAACAAGTATTTGCTTAAGGCAGGTAGAAATTTGCAAGTCTGGATTACAAAGCGGCACACAATCACACATACTGTAAGGAAATGCACACTTCTTTCACACATCAGGAAATCTTCCCATCCTTTTGGAAATCTTGAAATCACTGAACAGAGAATGACTTCAGAGGAGGAGAACTGGCTTTTTAATTTTTTTAAACAATATCTTGCAGCAGAATGAAACGGCAGAGACATACAGAAGGCCAAGGGGACACAACTGACCAATATGAATGATGTGCCCCTTTTTGTCCAGCATGATGTTGCCATTGTGTCTGTCTTTAATCTGGAGCAGAAACAGCAGGAGGCTATAGGCAGCCATACTGCGGATGAAATTATATCGAGCCTGCATAAATGAGAAATTAGAGCAAATTCAGAAGAGGAGGGCTAGTGTGCTACACCATCCCAAGAGCAGATATAATCTGATAAAGAATTTCTGCCATTCATGTTTACACTATTTTAAATGAATGACATTCTCCAGTCCTGCAACAGCTTCTGTGCATAGCCTGCTCACAGGATTATCTGCATCTGACACCAGGTACCGTATTATGGTAATAATTATACAATATAGTGTCACAGTATTTCTTATAGCCAGAATGCTTCTCAAGTCAATATTTGGCTATGTTTGGCCAGTTGGTATGTTACCTTTTGGAAAGCAAGGGTTGACTCGTCTCCATATTGCCTTGTAAAGTAATCATACATTCCGAAGTCTGTCTGCCTGCCCAGCTGGTCACGGGAGGTGCAGTCAGGAATGCATTCAATAACACCACACTGAAGGGGAAGACAAACAAGACTGCAAAGCACGTTCCCAACATACATTTTTCATGGCTGATGGCAGCTATACAGATCCCATGGGACATATGGGTAAAAATGTCTAGAACACTGAATATACATTTCCCATTTATTCATTAAAAAGAATGTCCCAAACTTTCCACCTTTCCTATAACTAACTGAAGAGGAGATTCATGACTGCTTCCCAGAGGTACTTCTCTCTGGCACTTTCTGCTGCTCACACAACATATTCTCAAGGGAGAGGGGGTAGGAGTGTCACAGGTGGCAAGTGCCCAGTCAGAAGCTTAGGGGAAGGTGATCTGGGGATAAAAATTCCCTGCTCTAGAGGAATATGGGCTGACAGAGAGATGCCCCTTTCAACAGTGCTTAATTCTGTTCACAGTCTGAATAGTTTATCATCCACTTACCCCTGGGGCTGTGGCCACCACTCTATAGGGGAACACAAACAGGTCCAGGCCTACCAGCTGAAATATATTCTTGAAGAGATCAATGATTTGTAAAGCTAACATGTCCTGTTTAACAACAAAAAGGGGCATAAGTATTAGAGAGGTCATGCAACAAGATCCAACTGGTTATGAAAGTGGTCTGAAGAACAGAGCAAACAAACACCCCACAGAAAGTTAGCAGATGTGTACTTAGTGTTGCACTCACTATATCTATAGAGGAAAAACAGATGAAAAATGTAGTTTGGGTGGGCAGGAAGTCAATGTACACAGATGTCATTCAGATAAGGTGTTAACACTGAAGACTTATCTGCTTGCCTCTGACGGATATGAAAATCCTTGGCATTCCTTGAGGAAAGGAGTAGGAGTAACTCCAACATCGTAGCCAATATTCCCCTTCTCAGTTAAAAAGAAACCGGTTTGAATCCATAACACACTTCACTTTGGAAGCCACTGCTGAACTACCATTAACTACACTTTTTTTTAAAATAAAGTTTGCTGTTTGGAGTGTGAGGCTTCAACAGGCATTTTTGGCACTGGGTAAAGCTGTGTCTTGAACGTATGAGATTTTCTTTCCACCACTTTTCCAGGAGTGGGTAATGTAGTTCTCCCCTTTCACTATGTCTCTGTAATAAGCTAAACATTGTCCCCAAGAGCTCCAGAGAGAAGGGTACTCCAGTGTGATTTTTATTCCCCTTTAAAATACAACCTCTGTCAATCAATTTTCAATTACTATAGAAGCTTTTTACCTGTCTGCAGTCATCGCCCACTTTAAAGATAGCTGCTTGCCAACAGATTTTCTTACGGTCAACCCCTTCTTCTCCACTTTCGTCTATGGAGTCAGAGCGACAACGCAGACCTGCAAACAGAGCAAAAAGCAAAACTTGAACATGGAGCTTAATTAGCAGCCTTGAATCACAATAAATGACAGTACTGGAAACTTAACCCTTCACTTGTCTACAAGAGATTTTCTGCATTGCAGGGTGAATTGCACTGAGTAACACTGAATTCCTGAAGACGTTATGTTTCCTGCAGTACAGGTGGCATTTATACATACAAATTAGATTCCAAAATAGCCCTCATGGTCTGCCGGAAAAGTACATGTACAAATCAAGCCCAGGAGCTAAAAATCCTTCTGAAATTTATGATTTAAAAAAGCATTGCACAGCCGCGTTAACCTGAGTTTCCTTGTTTTCTAAACTACCCAAATATACCTAATTTACATGCTGGATTTAAAGTCATTGGCAAAATTTCTTTAGTACACAAATATCTGCTCTGTTTTTACAAGATCTGATTTGCCTCTTAAAACTCAAACAACAAGCTTATTTCCCCCCGCCACAATTTACAGAATTCAATTTCTGGGTTGAATTAACATGCCTTACGTTAAAATTTGAACCCAGTTTTACTGGAATGATACCATCCACCAAAAGCATGAAACTGCAATGAGTCATTGACTGTTAATTAGTAGTATAAATGATTAAGAACTATATTACTGACCTTCTTTTTCAAGTTCACTGACTCCACACCATTTAACCTTGAACTTGGCCAAGTATGGTGCTTTTGCAGCACTGAAAGTACAAACACACACATAAGGAAGTTGAGTTTGATGTTTCCAACCAACAAAACGTCCTAGAAAAGACCTAAATATTGTAACTAAGATTATCTGAGGTATAAAACAACATGATGTTGCCTCTGCACAGGAAAGAGGCAAGATAGACGAGGCAATATCTTTTATTGGACCAACTTCAGTTGGTGGTAGGTACAAGCACGAGCTACACTTGTGACACACTGCTTCCTTTCCCAGACCAGAGGAAGAGCTCCGTGTAGCATGAAAGCTTGTACCTTCCACTAGCAAAAAAGTTGGTCCAATAAAAGATATTACCTCATGTACCTCGTCTCTTTCATATCTTGGGACCAACAAGGCTACAACAACACTGCAAATTACCTCTGCATAGGAGTTCCAGACTTGTAGTCAATATCCAAAACAATCGCTTCAGGATTGCTGGGCAAGTAACAGCCTACAACAAAAGGGGAGAAGAGAACTTGATAGACATGAAGTGAATTCACCAGCTAGCGTGACAGAGTGAATTTCTAGAAGTTTGATAATACATTGATTCATGTAATTTTAAAATCTATATTGAAGTTAGAAATGGATACATTACGGTCTACCACCATAAGACAGTCTATAGGCTGTAGCCTGTAAAGGACACAGGATACCTTTTAGATTGGTCATTAATTGCCAGAGAAAACAGATTACAGAAAGACAGATAAAACTTATCCCTCAAAAATCCCGAATAAGTTTTAAAGGTCAGATTCAGAGGGGGAAAAAAAGGGGTCTTGGAGCAGTAGAGACTTTCAAAGTATGGGATAGGGACAGAGGACACGAGAGGGAAGGGCAGTTAGATGGTTGTGTCTCATCCCTGAAAACTTATTTCTTCACATGCATAGCCTGCCCGCCCATCATCCACCAAGAACATGCGACACAAAGCAAAAGGTTTTCTTAACCTTGCTCTTCAATTGTACTGCTCCCTTCATGCTCTTTGGGGCAGAGATCTTCATATCTGGATTGTGACATGCCATGCACACTGTTGGTACTATACAAATATTTGTGCTACCATGTTCATGCTTAGCTTGACAAGGAACAACAACAGAACAAGTCACTTCTTAGCCCCAGGCAGCAAAAATATTAAAAAAGAGGCAGAGAAGAGCCCAATTGTTATGAAATTCCCATGAATCACTCCTACAAAGTACAGTATTCATGCTAAATGCAAAAGGAACATACAATATGATTAGACCACTTCTTACCAGGCTGTACTTTCACCTCAGACAGAGCACTCAAACAAGCTTTCTTTCTTTCATCTCCTTTAGGGAATGGCCTGGGGAGAAAGAATTTATTTTACTTACTGAAGTCTGCCATTATTCTAGGAAGAAACTTTTTGTTTGTTTAAATGTGAAACAAACAATCTCTTACTATACTGCTGCAGCTTTATACACACTAATTCAGTATCGAGTCTGAACCTTTTCCTTTCTAAAGCCTTTTCCTTTCTAAAAACTCTTTTCTTACCTCTGTGCAGAACACTGGATAGGAAAGGTAGTCACATATTGCATAGTAGCTGGCAACAAGCCTTAGTAGTCTATTTCCCTTCTCTCCCCAGTTGAAAGGCCTCCTGGACTATAATTTTATTTTCTAAGTTTGTGTGGGCAAGTGAAGCTAGCACCCTAGCAATCTGATGGCAAATGCACTGCATGTTTGCCAAGCATAAGATATAAAACAGATCCTTAAATGGCTGAGCTACATGCCCACAATACATGATCACAGGAGGAACAGCTTCTTATATGCGCAGGCTCCAAGTCCTTTTCAGAACTGCCCAGGAAATACTTGGATTCAAAGCCCTCTCAAAGGCCTGCACCCCTTCTCAGTGCTCGTAGTTTATACCGTACCAAACTGTGCGCAATTATAAATGGCCTTTCCCTGGCAGTCATAGAAAAGCTCTACAGAACAACTTAACATGATTAATGTGAAGCTGCCCAGACAAAACAGGAAATCTGCCTTTATGCCAAATAATACATACACTCTAAACCAAGATTCTTGAATTCTCAATCCAGGCTCCCATTCAGCACAAGGGGAAGCAAGTACTTTGCAACACTTAACAGTGACTCTGGTTGATCAAACAATGAATTTATAAGTTCCAGAGTTCTGTTCAGCCACGGATAATCACAGCTGTGATTTGAGGCAAGAAGAGTAATAAGGCTTAACATGGGGAAAACTGGAGGGGATGCACAATCTCTGATAAGACTGCTGATTTCACCCTCCGCAAGAAAAACATTTCTTCCCCTGCTGCAGAACCTTGGCTCAGACAGTGTTGCACATCTAAGATGACAAAACATTTCTGAACATCCCAGGAGTTTCCACAATCCATCCACATATCCACATAGGGTAAACTTTCAAGTATTGCAACTGGGGAAAGGTGAAGGATGTGAAAATATTACATATGTCCTACCGTGCAGGAATTGTGGTTGTATGGGGAAAGAGGGGGAGGGAAAGTTTTGGGTTAGAGGGATTATAGATTATAGAGGTTATAGGTATTATATAATGGTAAAGATTAAATTCTGGCATTTTTTTAAAAAACATGGTCAAAGTTCAATTTTTTTTTCAGAGCAAGATAAGGAGAATGATTCTTTATAGAAACAACTCCTGTAAATAGATAAATTACTATGATTATTCATAAGAATTCCACATAGCAAATGGCTAAACAGTTTGAGTTACAACATATAGTACAAAAGGTGATATCACCTTAAAACGGTCTCCTGTTTTAACAGCAAAATGCCAAAAACATAGAAAAGATTGGTACCAACAGAACTGAAGCCAAGGTTTTGGAATATTCCATTGTTCACTGTAATTATTTTTTGCTTAATGTGTGAAATATCAATCTGAACAGCAGGAGACTGAAAACTTTGATTAATGAAAGATTTTTTTTCTTGGTTTGGATGTTACATAGAGGATTAGGATAAATAGCAGAAATTCTGATGTTTCTTTCCTTGCTCAAGGAACTAATGAAGGCCTGGTCTATACACAGTTTTTGTAGCAATTTCAGTATTTTGGTTGTGCAGGTGGTGGGGGGCTGGAATGATTTTATACTGATAGATATAGGTGAAGCATCCCCTAGCGTGGATGTGATGACTGTATACGGATATAAAAAAAAGTTTCTTACCTGTAAAGTAAATGTTGTTCTTAGAGATGTGTTATGCAGATGTATATTCCTCTGAAGGTATATGTGCACCCGATGCACAAGAGTAAATCGAATGCAGAAGTGATTGCCACCTAGAAACACGGTCCTCATAGACAGTAAAGGTAATGAGGCTGTCACCATAAGTCCAAAGGAGGATCCTATCTGTTTGGAGAGGACTAGTCTGAGATCCCATATAGGTTCAGGATCAGACACAGGAGGGTAAGTGTTGAGTAAACCTTTCAAGTATCAGGAAACCAGAGGGTGAGAGAAAATGGAAAACCCTGGTGGATGTAATGTAGATATGGAAGCCAGGAGAACTCTCACAGAACTAATCGAAAGGCCTGATGATATCAGGTGCAACAGATAGTCCAGCATGTCTAACCTCTGGGTGATGGAGCAGTAAGTGTTGAGATTGTGCCCAAATTAAAAATCTCTTCCTCTTTGCTGTGCATGTGGCTGTAGTGGAATATTTTCTGCTGTTCACCAAGATGGTCTGAATGTCTTGGAAGCATGATTTCTCATTAGAATTTAACCAGAGATCATCCATGTTGTGAAGTGGAGAGACTGGAGGTTGGGATGAAGAGACCTGCCCTGGTTCTGAGAGAGGAGATCCTTGACTAGAGGAAAAGTCATCAGTGACCAGATGGAGAGGTGATGCAGATCCAGGGCCATGCCAGTGGCAGGAGGATTAATGTTGATTTGTCTCTTTTCAGCTTCCTGAGTATCCCTGGAAAGAGAGGAACCAGGAGGAAAGCATATTGAAATTGACTGGACCGAGGGAGAAGGAAAGCATCTGTGATGGAGCCCAGGCCGTGGCCTGCCGTGGGGCAAAATCTCCTCCATCTGTTGTTCAGGTTGGTGGCGAACAAGTCTATTACCGGGTACTCACGGGGAGAAAATCTAGAGGAGAATGTCCTTTCTGACTGACCACTTGTGTTGGGCTACAAAATCCCTGATGAGGGAATCCCCAGTTGTTTCTCTCACTCCTAGAAAGAGAACAGCTTCAGGGAGACGCAGTTTCTTACACACAGGTTCCATAGGAGGATGGCATCCTGGCATAGCTGAGATGATCTTGCACCTTTCTGCTTGTTCAGGTAAAACATGGCGGTGTTGTCCACAAAAAACTTCCATCATCTGGGTCTTGATGGTGGACAAACATCTCAAAGGCTTGATGAACAGCTCTGAGTTCCAGTACATTGAAATGGAAAGAAACTTCCTGGGGTGACCAAAGAGCTTGTGCCTGAAGCTGACTGAGATGGGTCTCCCAGTCTTTGGTAGATCCATTCATTACCAGAGTCATAATTGGTTCTGGGGACAGAGATGAAACTCCTTTGCATACATTCTGTGGATCTAACCACCAATTCAGAGTCTGAAGCACTTGAGCAGGTACACAAATCCGCGTGTTCAGAGGGTGACTAGAAGGACGATACACTGATTGGAGCCAGGACTGCAGACAGCGAAGGTGAAGTCTGACATGTGAAGTTTCCTCAGTGCATGAGGTCATGTGGCCCAGGAGCTGTAGGCAGGCACACACGGATGATGTTGCGGCTTTCAAGAAAGGCTACAGAGCGAAACCTTTCCCCTAAGAAGGTTAGCCAGAGGGTTCATGGCATCAAGGTCTGCACCCATGAAAGTTATACACTGTGTTGATTGTAATTTGTCCTTTTTTTTCTTTTCAGGCCCAGACGAAAGAACACCTGTCTGATGACAGGGATGCTGTTTTGGACCTGGTCACTAAACGTTCCACAAACTAGCCAATCATCCAGGTAAGGAAATTTCAGAATGGTTAAACGGTACTGGTAAGCCGCTACCACCACTGTTGCACAAGAGTCTCTCAGGGTGCGCACAGCATGGTCCATTTTGTTGGGAGATGGTTTAAGATCCTTTGAGGAGTAAATCTTCTGTTGCATTTTGCAACTCCTTTGGAATGCCAGAAGACTGCAGCCAGGAAGAGCACCTAATGGAAATCACAGTGGCCACTGACCATGAATTCGTATCAGCAATGTCAACAGCTGCTTGAAGGAACGTTCAGGCTGTGAAGTGACCTCAAATTAAGCTTCAAACTGTCCCTTATATTCCTCTGGCAACTTGTCAGCAAACTTAGAAATTGCAGAAAAAAAAATGTATTTAGATAAAAGCCCGATAGTTAGCCACCCGTTTTTGGAAGAGCAATGATGGAATAAGCCTTTCGACCCTATAAATCCAGTCCCTTGAATTCCTGGTCTTCGGGAGTGGCTTTAGGATGGGACTGACGAGACTACTCATTAGCAGCCATGACCACAAGGAACTGGGAACTGGGTCGGTTAAAAAAATAATCAAAATCTTGTTGAGGGATTTGATATCATCTGTCCACTCCCTTGGCCACAGATGGTATACAGCAGGGCTTCTCAACACTTTTCTTTCTGAGGCCCCCACTCCCCAATATGACATAAAAACTCCAGGGCCCAGCACAGGGGGAGGGGGTGCTCAGGGCTTCAGTGGGGCACCAGGGCTTCTCTCCCCCTCCGGGATGCCGGGGCTCTGAGCTTTCTGCCCTGGGCCCCAGCCAGTCTAATGCTGGCCCTGCTTTGTGGACCCCCTGTTGAGAACGGCTAGTGTAGAGGTTAGGGTCTGTCACAAGGGTTTTCATTGGCTCCAGCAAGGCTTCATTGATGGGCAAGGCAACCCTTCCCGGGGCAGGAGTCTGTAAAATACCACAGAGTGCGCGTGGGTTTTCCTTACACAAGTACCACCTGCACTACTACGGAAGTAACTACCCTCCTCCCGAGTCCTGGAAGATCTTACAGTCCTCTGGCAGGGAGATGCTGACTCTGAAATAGCTTCTTCATCTGGAGAGGATGATGAAATATGGAGGGAGAACATCCAGAGGTTCCTCTATTATTTCTCCTTCCTCTATAGGGTCTAGTACAGTGGGTAGAGGGATGGTAGCAATACTCTGGGGAGAGGTTTCCTGCACGGGGAAAGTCTCCTCCTCCCCCAGTGCGGAGTCCAAAGAATAAGTGTAGATTTCTTCAGAATAGGGAGGAGCGGTCCCCATTGGGGTTCGAGGTGGTCTGGGTATGGGTGGCACCTGGGGATCCAACAAAACTTAGGGTTGAGGTGGCTGGAATGCCAACAAAATGATCGGGGCTGGAATAATCGGCCGAAGAGACTGCTGTCTTTGGAGGAGTCAGGCGTTCTGAATGAACCACTGTACTGATGATGCTAAGTGCACCGGCAGTGCTGAGGGTGTCAGCAATACTGATAGGTTTCAGAGTAGCAGCCGTGTTATACTGATGAAACCAAGTGGACCACCAGTGCCTAAGATACCTTAAGCGGAGCAGATTGTAGTAAAGGAGGGTCCAGTAGGGGGAGACAGAGAACATCCCTTGCCAACAAGGCGGCCAGCGGACCAGGGGATACCGAAACAAGTAAGTGTTTGTCCGGCAGTGCTGAGATAGACAGGATACGTTGGAATTTTGAAAAGGAACACAGTAAGGGTGAAGACACCAGTCTTAACAGCCCCAGAGGGGCAAGAGTCAATGGTGCCACCTCAGACAGAGCCGGTGGTTGTCTAGATTTGTGGTGGCTTGAACCAGTACCAGAGGACTTACTGGAAGTCTTTTCAGGAGAAGACCTAGATTTTGAGCGCTTATAAGAGGCTAATGGTGAGGGCAAAGGGTGACGTTTCTAACCAGACTTGCACGTCAAATCATGGGCAGCTGGAGGGACGCTCCCCATGGACTCTGAATCTGCTACTTGGCAGTCGGGGCTTGGTTCTGATGCTGGGTGCATCACCTCCTTCATAAAGTGAACTTTGAGGTAGAAAGCCCTCTTTTTCTTTTTTTTTTTGTGCTGGTGGGGAAGGAGGTACAAATGGGGCATTCGTCTCTCACAAGGCCCTCACCAAGGCAAATCAGGCCACTCTTGTGCCTATCCATAACAGGGAAAACAGCCCTGCACATTGCATGCTGCTTGAAACCTAGGGATATTTTTGTAATAAAGTCCATTAGGGTACCTATACCAAACACTATAACTGAACTACTGAATGCATCCGATGAAGTGAGCTGTAGCACACGAAAGCTTATGCTCAAATAAATTTGTTAGTCTCTAAGGTGCCACAAGTATTCCTTTTCTTTTTGCGGATACAGACTAAGCCCTGGTCTACACTAGGACTTTAGGTCGAATTTAGCAGCGTTAAATCGATGTAAACCTGCACCCGTCCACACAATGAAGCCCTTTATTTCGACTTAAAGGGCTCTTAAAATCGATTTCCTTACTCCACCCCTGACAAGTGGATTAGCGCTTAAATCGACGTTGCCGGCTCGAATTTGGGGTACTGTGGACACAATTCGATGGTATTGGCCTCCGGGAGCTATCCCAGAGTGCTCCATTCTGACCGCTCTGGACAGCACTCTCAACTCAGATGCACTGGCCAGGTAGACAGGAAAAGAACCGCGAACTTTTGAATCTCATTTCCTGTTTGGCCAGCGTGGCAAGCTGCAGGTGACCATGCAGAGCTCATCAGCACAGGTGACCATGATGGAGTCCCAGAATCGCAAAAGAGCTCCAGAATGGACTGAACGGGAGGTACGGGATCTGATCGCTGTTTGGGGAGAGGAATCCGTGCTATCAGAACTCCGTTCCAGTTTTCGAAATGCCAAAACCTTTGTCAAAATCTCCCAGGGCATGAAGGACAGAGGCCATAACAGGGACCCGAAGCAGTGCCATGTGAAACTGAAGGAGCTGAGGCAAGCCTACCAGAAAACCAGAGAGGCGAACAGCCGCTCTGGGTCAGAGCCCCAAACATGCCGCTTCTATGATGAGCTGCATGCCATTTTAGGGGGTTCAGCCACCACTACCCCAGCCGTGTTGTTTGACTCCTTCAATGGAGATGGAGGCAATACGGAAGCAGGTTTTGGGGACGAAGAAGATGATGAGGAGGAGGAGGTTGTAGATAGCTCACAGCAAGCAAGCGGAGAAACCGGTTTTCCCGACAGCCAGGAACTGTTTCTCACCCTAGACCTGGAGCCAGTACCCCCCGAACCCACCCAAGGCTGCCTCCTGGACCCAGCAGGCGGAGAAGGGACCTCTGGTGAGTGTACCTTTTAAAATACTATACATGGTTTAAAAGCAAGCATGTGAAAGGATTACTTTGCCCTGGCATTTGCGGTTCTCCTAGATGTAGTCCTAAAGCCTTTGCAAAAGGTTTCTGGGGAGGGCAGCCTTATTGCGTCCTTCATGGTAGGACACTTTACCACTCCAGGCCAGTAACACGTACTCGGGAATCATTGTAGAACAAAGCATTGCAGTGTATGTTTGCTGGCATTCAAACAACATCCGTTCTTTATCTCTCTGTGTTATCCTCAGGAGAGTGAGATATAATTCATGGTCACCTGGTTGAAATAGAGTGCTTTTCTTCAGGGGACACTCAGAGGAGCCCATTCCTGCTGGGCTGTTTGCCTGTGGCTAAACAGAAATGTTCCCCGCTGTTAGCCACAGGGAGGGGGGAAGGTTGAGGGGGTAGTCACGCGGTGGAAGGAGGCAAAATGTGACCTTGTAACGAAAGCACATGTGCTATGTATGTAATGTTAACAGCAAGGTTTACCCTGAAAGAGTGTAGCCACTGTTTTATAAAATGTGTCTTTTTAAATACCGCTGTCCCTTTTTTTTCCCTCCACCAGCTGCATGTGTTTCAATGATCACAGGATCTTCTCCTTCCCAGAGGCTAGTAAAGCTTAGAAAGAAAAAAAAACAAAACACACTTGCGATGAAATGTTCTCTGAGCTCATGCTGTCCTCCCACACTGACAGAGCACAGACAAATGCGTGGAGGCAAATAATGTCAGAGTGCAGGAAAGCACAAAATGACGGGGAGGAGAGGTGGCGGGCTGAAGAGAGTACGTGGCGGGCTGAAGAGAGTAAGTGGCGGGCTGAAGAGAGGGCTGAAGCTCAAATGTGGCGGCAGCGTGATGAGAAGAGGCAGGATTCAATGCTGAGGCTGCTGCAGGACCAAACCAGTATGCTCCAGTGTATGGTTGAGCTGCAGCAAAGGCAGCTGGAGCACAGACTGCCACTGCTGCCCCTCTGTAACCAACCGCCCTCCTCCCCAAGTTCCATAGCCTCCACACCCAGACGCCCAAGAACGCGGTGGGGGGGCCTCCGGCCAACCAGCCACTCCACCACAGAGGATTGCCCAAAAAAAAGAAGGCTGTCATTCAATAAATTTTAAAGTTGTAAACTTTTAAAGTGCTGTGCTTAAAGTGCTGTGTGGCATTTTC
The DNA here is from genome assembly GCF_965140285.1 of Lepidochelys kempii. Lineage (NCBI taxonomy): Eukaryota > Metazoa > Chordata > Testudines > Cheloniidae > Lepidochelys > Lepidochelys kempii. The sequence goes on along the minus strand of NC_136394.1, from coordinate 14,933,836 downwards.
CTTCCCTCCTCCACCACCCCTCCTGGGCTACCTTGGTAGTCATCCCCCTATTTGTGTGATGAATGAATAAAGAATGCATGAATGTGAAGCAACAATGACTTTATTGCCTCTGCAAGCGGTGATTGAAGGGAGGAGGGGCGGGTGGTTAGCTTACAGGGAAGTAGAGTGAACCAAGGGGCGGGGGGTTTCATCAAGGAGAAACAAACAGAACTTTCACACCGTAGCCTGGCCAGTCATGAAACTGGTTTTCAAAGCTTCTCTGATGCATACCGCGCCCTCCTGTGCTCTTCTAACCGCCCTGGTGTCTGGCTGCGCGTAACCAGCAGCCAGGCGATTTGCCTCAACCTCCCACCCCGCCATAAACGTCTCCCCCTTACTCTCACAGATATTGTGGAGCACACAGCAAGCAGTAATAACAGTGGGAATATTGGTTTCGCTGAGGTCTAAGCGAGTCAGTAAACTGCGCCATCGCGCCTTTAAACGTCCAAATGCACATTCTAACACCATTCTGCACTTGCTCAGCCTGTAGTTGAACAGCTCCTGACTACTGTCCTGGCTGCCTGTGTACGGCTTCATGAGCCATGGCATTAAGGGGTAGGCTGGGTCCCCAAGGATACATATAGGCATTTCAACATCCCCAACAGTTATTTTCTGGTCTGGGAATAAAGTCCCTTCCTGCAGCTTTTGAAACAGACCAGAGTTCCTGAAGATGCGAGCATCATGCACCTTTCCCGGCCATCCCACGTTGATGTTGGTGAAACGTCCCTTGTGATCCACCAGAGCTTGCAGCACTATCGAAAAGTACCCCTTGCGGTTTATGTACTCAGCGGCTTGGTGCTCCGGTGCCAAGATAGGGATATGGGTTCCGTCTATAGCCCCACCACAGTTAGGGAATCCCATTGCAGCAAAGCCATCCACTATGACCTGCACATTTCCCAGGGTCACTACCCTTGATATCAGCAGATCTTTGATTGCGTGGGCTACTTGCATCACAGCAGCCCCCACAGTAGATTTGCCCACTCCAAATTGATTCCCAACTGACCGGTAGCTGTCTGGCGTTGCAAGCTTCCACAGGGCTATCGCCACTCGCTTCTCAACTGTGAGGGCTGCTCTCATCTTGGTATTCATGCGCCTCAGGGCAGGGGAAAGCAAGTCACAAAGTTCCATGAAAGTGCCCTTACGCATGCGAAAGTTTCGCAGCCACTGGGAATCGTCCCAGACCTGCAACACTATGCAGTCCCACCAGTCTGTGCTTGTTTCCCGAGCCCAGAATCGGCGTTCCACAGCATGAACCTGCCCCATTAGCACCATGATGCATGCATTGGCAGGGCCCATGCTTTCAGAGAAATCTGTGTCCATGTCCTGATCACTCACGTGACCGCGCTGACATCGCCTCCTCGCCTGGTATCGCTTTGCCAGGTTCTGGTGCTGCATATACTGCTGGATAATGCGTGTGGTGTTTAATGTGCTCCTAATTGCCAAAGTGAGCTGAGCGGCCTCCATGCTTGCCTTGGTATGGCGTCCGCACAGAAAAAAGGCGCGGAACGATTGTCTGCCGTTGCTCTGACGGAGGGAGGGGCGACTGACGACACGGCTTACAGGGTTGGCTTCAGGGAGCTAAAATCAACAAAGGGGGTGTCTTTACATCAAGGAGTATTTCAGGTAGGACTTCACGGAGGGTTCCAATAAGAAATGGTGCACCTAAGTTATCATTCTTATTGGAACAAGGAGGTTAGCCTGGCCTCTGATTGATACATGGCTAGATTTACCTCGCTGCACCTTCTCTGTGAGTGACTGCAGTGTGACCTAGAAGAATGAGTCCCCTAGACAGGGGAGGGGGGAAGCAAATGAGTACAAAACAAATCTGGTCTATTTCTGTTTTGATTTACTCCATCTATCTTTTACATCTTTGGCTGGCAGCAGACGGTGCAGAAGGACTGCATGCCATCCACATCTCATGGCTGCTCGGCAGAAGATGGTACAGTACGACTGCTAGCAGTCTGTATTGCCTGCCCGCTCATCATAAGACGGTTCAATAGGACTGACTGCAGGACTAAAGAGAATGACCTGCTCAAGTCACTCCAAATTTAGTCCCTGCGCCCATGTCTGCCCAGGCGCTCCCAGCCGACGTGGCCAGGAGCACCTCAGACATGACGATGACGGCTACCAGTCGTACTGTACCGTCTGCTACCACAAGGCAAGGGGTTGCTGCTACTGTGTAGCAATGCCGTACCGCGTCTGCCGTCACCCAGGGTGACGGTTACCTGAGCGGGCTCCATGCTTGCCGTGGTATGGCGTCTGCACAGGTAACTCAGGAAAAAAGGCGCGAAACGATTGTCTGCCCTTGCTTTCACAGAGGGAGGGAGGGAGGGAACAGGGGCCTGACGATATGTACCCAGAACCACCCGCGACAATGTTTTAGCCCCATCAGGCATTGGGATCTCAACCCAGAATTCCCAATGGGCAGCGGAGACTGCGGGAACTGTGGGATAGATACCCACAGTGCAACGCTCCGGAAGTCGACTCTAGCCTCGGTACTGTGGAAGCACTCCGCCGAGTTAATGCACTTAATGCACTTAGAGCATTTTCTGTGGACACACACACACTCGAATATATAAAACCGATTTCTAAAAAACCGACTTCTATAAATTCGACCTTATTCCGTAGTGTAGACATACCCTTACACAGTTGCTACTCTGAAATATGTACACTATAGGAATTTTGAAACACTTGCTAACTGAAGCAAATGTTATAGGGAGCCCCAACTCTCACAACAGATGGTGAGAAGGAACTGAGAGGGAGGAAGTGAATACACCCCTTTTATGTCCTCCTCTGAGAGGATGAGGAAAGCAGGGACTTATGCACCACCTGCTGGCAAAAGTTTCTGACTCAGGTGCACTGGGCGTAGATACACCCGCAGTGGAAGGCATATGTGCACAATCCCTTGAAGGAGAAAAAAGGTCTTTTATTGGCATCGCTTACTCTGTAAATGTACTAGAATAAGATATATCCAGCATAAGGACCTTCTTAACAGAATAACTGCATCTGCACTAGGGGATTGTACTGCTTTATCTATATTGCTGTCTAAACCAAGATAGTTAAAGTGATACAAAACCTGTGTGTTGACAGGTCGTAAGCTATGTAAATAGCAAAATAGCATCAAAGGCCTGAATTAAACAAGTTCAGGCTTGTCTATTCAGGGAAATTTACCAGTATAATTATACCCCTTATAGTTCAACCACTATAACTCCTCTTATGGGCATTTGTTCCAGAATAAGAGCACCTTTTTCTGGTTTAGTTTAGACCACTTCCAAAGTGACAAACAGGCAAAATGTCTGTGTAATTACATTCCTAATTTGTTCACACAGTTACCACAACTGGAGGTGAAAACTGGATAACTGAAAACAATTATAAGTTAGCATGGAAATTTCCCAATTTTTGTACATGCAGTCATAGCAAATGTCTGCGGACATTAAGCATGAAATTGCACACTTAATGTAGAAGTCAAGCACCTGAAAGGCGTTCTTTATGGTATTCAGCTAGGTGGTACAGTGGGTTACTGCACCAGATTTTCATTTCTGGAGACCAGAGTATAGCACTTAGGACATTCAAATCATTCGAGGTCACATCTTCATTCACATCTGTGCCCTTTACAACCCCCCTCCCCCCACGCGATCCAGAACATTATCTGAACTCTTTGCTTAAGAGGTGCCTGGAATGGAGTAGAAGATGGAAGTGCCTGCAAAACGCCTACCTGGTTAAAGCCAGTGCTATTAAGCTATTTACTCATAACTTTAAAACAATAAAAATGAGTGGGACATTCACTCAGGCACCAAAGCTTTCAGGAGCTAAGACAGAAATGGCCTCTTTAAGCCATCCCAACGTATCCAACCTTTCAACACACACAAAAAAGTCTCCTAATGTCTGGTGACTCCTGCGACAGCTGTACCACTTGGCCTGAACTTCCTGTATTAACAAATGTTAATGTTGGTTAACAATTAGCAACATTTTAAAAAGTAAAACCAATTCATTTACAGGGAAGATACTCTGCATTACTTTTGCTATTTTCTGTGTCAGAGAATGTTTTAAAATGTTTAACAAAAGCGCACGCTTAGGTTACGAGCTTGCGTGCTGAGCCACTGCCATCCTCTGGCAAACTTTAAAAAAAAGTTACGTTAGGTACTTTCGCTGCACTTCCTTCCTATTGTTACTATTGGGTTCCAGAACCTCTGTGAACAGAAGCTTCATGTTCATTAACTGATAACAAAATCCAGTGTGAGACATCACAATCTATCTCCATTAAAGCTGGTCTGCTGCTCCAGAAACAACGAATTATAACAGCACTTTATGAGTAAGACAGAACACGTCAAGGCTACGTATTCAGGATAAAGCTTCTATTTACAGTACACATAGAAATGCGTTTGTGAAGAGAGACATTTTCACGGAGATTTTAGTAAAATATAATGTGTATCATTTGCTGGAGCACATCTGTGGTTCTTTAAATCCAAAACAAAATGTTTCCAGCAAGTTGTAATTTGCAGAAAATAATGGAAAACCCTGACATACCTACATACTTCAGTGCTGCTTTTCCTGCGTGAAGCGACTTTCCTGCTAACTTTCCAGAAGAATGCCTCTAACCTATCCAAATGCCCATTTTAATGAGGCGGGTGACACTAACTAGGCCTGTGGGACTGGTTCTACTGGTGCAAAAGCATCAGTTGTTTTACCATTTTCATTCCTGCCTAGCTGCACTTTCCTATGCAACGTCATTCTACCAACACTGAACTCCCAGTGCTTGCTTGCAAAACAAAGATAAATCAGATTAATTTAAAACCAAAGTTCAATCTATCACCATTTCTTTATGGCCCAAACTGCAATGCATATTTCAGATGGTGGGGTCAGTAAAACAGTCACTGCTCACTTATAGTTTACCCAGGTCTGACTAGATACTAATCTATAGAAATATAAAGCAAAACAAGCTTTTGTATCTCACTAGCACAGATCCATAATCTGCTGGGAAAATGTATTTAGCTTTTGATACACCAGTATTTTTTTTTTTAATCTCTCTGGGAATTCATGGTCTCAGATCCCATGCAAAGCAAAACTTCCTATTCAGGACAACAGTTATTTGCAGAATAGGGAGCTATACAACGGCTCATTCTCCCGAACTCCCACACTTACTTGATGATGGCTGAGACATTGGTGATTTTATTAAAGAAATCAAATTCCCGTTGGTAGAACTCCTTGGCTGGCCCAGATAATGAACTGGTCATCTCTTCTACTAGCTGCTCCAGCAGTTCCCCGATGTCAGCTGCATATGTAACCAAAAGAAGCAAGCCTGAATAAAATCTTGGGCACCTACCCAGAAAGACACAACTAATAAGAGGGAAAAAGGGAGATTTTCCTTTGAATCACAAACATAAGCATGCATGGACCTACTTCATGGAATTCCACAAGGAAAAACCCCTCAACAAAATGGGTCTTATCTGCACAAATAGAAGGTTCATAACTTCCGAGGAAAAAAAAGATGAGGGGATTCAATCTGTGAAATAAGGAATAGGAGAGATTAGGCTAATGGGCCCAAGCATGCAGTACTCACGATCTTTCTGATGTCCCTCTTCATCCAGGAAGATATTGGTTTTCATGTTCCAGATAAACTGGTGAGCCAAAAGCTGGGATTTGGCAGCCGCCCACAGGATGTATTCCCTGACATAGCCCATCTGTAACAGTACAAATTCACCATCACCACAACTTAATCCCATCAGCACCAGTGGCTAACCTTCACATCTGAATATATTTAAAGTCTGGAAAGAGAAGACAATGGCGATGTCTTTGAGTGCTTTTCTAGGAACATGAAAGGTGGCACCATGATCTGAAGGACGGGGCACTGCACTTGGAGTCAGGAAGCCTAGATTCTACTCTTGGCTCTGTCACTGACCTGTTTTTTTGGAAGAGTCATTTCAATCTCCTTGCCGGTTTCCCTTCCTCCGTTCAGGAGAGGGGTTAACTCAGTCCCTTCTAAAGTGCTTTCTGTGGCTTGAGTCTTATGACTTCAGTGGGCAAGACTTCCTGATACGATGCATTAATGCAAAGCACAGCACAATCAATGACAATAGGACATCTGGACCCACTGGCACTAAACTTGGAGAACAACTACACACCGTCACCGAAACTACTGGTTTAAGGACATTGCATGGACCAAACTATGAATAGTTTGTGGGTGGATGGGAATGCTTGCCTGGGTCTACCATAGAGCTCCGACATGAATAGGATATGACCTAGTATCTATGTAGTGCATCTGTGTACATATCACTTTGCAATGGAACAGAAGACTGCATTTTTTTAAACCTCTAGCTCCCCTCTGTTGTTCGTAATAGCTATTGACAGCTACATGCAGGGGTACAGAAAGCTTGCTCATGCAGACTCCACAGATTCTATGATGGGTTAGCGATACAAAAGAGCCTCACATCTATTGAGGGCTACTTATAAGTTTCATATACATGAGCTAAGCAGATTAAACAGGTGCCTCTGAAACAAACACACCTGTCTCTTAATTCAGAGCTAATAAAACGTCTTTTGAAAACATTCTGAACAAAATGTCTGGATCATGCAGTATTTATATGCTCTCACCTTATCGTAGCGAAGGGCTTGCACAATCTGTGGAATGTAAAATAAAATGGCATCCTAGAAAAAAGGAGAAATCAGTTAGTTTTTTGCCAGTGTCAAGGAAAAAATGTTTTTTTAAAAATGCATTGGCATCAGGAATTTCATTCTTCATTCAACTGAAAGTGCGTGCCCATTTCCATCTGCCCACACAGCTCCGGCAGAAATGCTATTAACAGGGCTGATGAACACTTAGTATTTTACGCTTGTAACTACTCTGACAAGTATTCAAAAACCCCAGCTTTACACAGTTCCAGAAACACCTTTCACTGAAAGAAAGCAGTTTTACTCATAGGAGCAGTTTGAGACACACAGAGTCTTTAAAGAAACAGACCAAGTACTCCAGCACAGAACAATGACTGACAGCAAACACATTGCAAAACAACTGAACCAAGATTATATAGGACAATCAATGCTGATTTCCAAATGCAGCTTCATCTACTTTATCTTCCCAATATAATGAGTCAATTTAACAAATTTCTTTTATTTCTTCACACTAATGAAATTAAGACATGTGGGCATACAAACCCAAGGTCCTAATTGAGCATGAGTGTGTTCTCTCCAGATCTCTCCTGGAACATAGTCTCTTACCGGAGGGAAGGACCGCAGGACTTTAACTCCATACTGAGCTGTTAGAGGATGAGGTGGGTACATGCTTGAAAAATAGGAAAGGCCAGTAGGTGGATCTGTTGGTGCCCAGCACAGAACATGGCTGAGCTCAGGTGCATCTGCATCAATTGTGTGCCATGTAACCAAGTACTGTAAGCAGAACAAGGAGCAGTATGAATTTACAGGCCCAAAATAATTTCTGGTGCAACACACACTAGGGATAAATTTGGCTCGCAATGTATAATTATAAACCCATAAGCTAGCCTGCTACAATAGAGAAAAAAAGTGATGCATGAATCTATTTGTGCAAATTAAATGTTCTACATCTTTAGATGCTGTATTAAACCGTATAAGGCATTTAATTTTCAGGCACAAACATGGTACCATTTAACCACTAACTGGTCTCAGGTTGAAAATCACCAGGTGCAGTAATTTACACATATTGAACTGGAGTTCAGGTCAACAAAAGCACTGATACAGCTGTCTAATCAAATCTCCACCGCCGCACTGTAGCTGGTCCACTGGCTATATCACTTATGAATGAATTTTAGTGTATTGTGGGCAGTTTCATACACATTGGGGAACATACTTTGTAACAAGATCTGAGCACAACTCAGCAACCACATAACCTTGTTTCCGTAACCCTCATCTGCACATCCTATTTCCCTACCTATGGCTGCAGCTCTCACTTGCTGAATCATATTCACAATTACAATGTGAGTTTTTCAGAGTAAGGACTGTGTGTTTCTGTATGTCTGTGCAGATCTTAGCAGAATTTGGGCACTGTTGTAATATAAATTACTCTTAAAATTAATTACCTTTATTGCTTCAGGTACATCACTAACAGCTCCTGGGTCCAGCCGAACCAGGCGGGTCACTTCTGTTCCAATAGCTTCAGTGTTTTTAAATCTAAGCGTAACCAGGAACGTGTATGTGTTAGTAGATCAAGGTGAGCTTCAATTCTCACTTCTATTTGTGTGAAGAGAACAGTTAGAAACAGGAACACACATGCTTTAACAGAAATACCCCAAATAAAATCCATGTACAATAAGAGACAAACATGCTGGCAAAACTTACAAGTTGGTCGGAAACATCTAACCTCATTCTGCTAGCGTTTCTCTTCACACCACTAGTTGGCTCAGCCAGTTACAAACTTGCTGGATGAAGAATTCTCTGTGGAACTATGGAAGCCTGTCTCCACAGCTTTGCTTGTATTGCAAGAGGCAAAGTACTTCCTTTTCCTTCAGGGGCTAAGCTAGCTACTTCTGTTGTCTTACTTGTTTTAAGGCTCAAACCAATTTAAGGCTAGGACACTCTTTTCAAAGAGCTTTCTAATACACTTAACTCTATGCCCACTGGCCAGTGAAACAGTGTGAAGTTGGTTTAGTTGGAATGGTCTTCAAACATTACATCTGGGCTTTATGGTAAAAGAATTGAACTCAGGCTCCATTAAAGCCTCCAAATTACTACTGAAATGGGTTACAATCTTCAGCAGATTAATTCTTATTGTTTAATGGTCTCAGCCAGCAGTGCAGGGATGCAAGAGGGGTAAGGAGATGGTAAATGTGAATGCTTGCCTTGAGTATTTACTATGCAGCAGATGGAATTATATTGGTTCTTTGTTTTGAGTTGCATCTCACCTGGTAGGCAGTTGCACAGCAAGATGAGGGGAAATGTTCCAAGCCAAATTCACATTATCCTTCCACTGTTTCTCAGTTAGAGTGATGTACTTAGATCTCCAATTTGCCACGGTGTTCTCTGCAGTTTGATCCAACTCCAGTTCAGGGGAGGAGAGCGGGTTGTACCAGGTGATCAAACGCTCAATCTCAGTAGCCTGAGGACAACACGAAAACAAATTGCTTTCTGGACGTAGATAAAACATTCCAGGTTTTTCTCAAATGCTAGTCTAGTCTAGTCTAGTCTATTTGTACTGCAACAACTTCAAAATGTTAGAAATCCACTTCACATCCATGCTCTTGTGAAACAAAGGATGACCTACTAGCAACGAGAGCAGCAGTGTCCTCCGTTTCATGTAGTACTTGTGTAGCTGGGTACCTCTGTTAGTCTTCTTAGACATCCCTTGAGAAGAGGGAGAAAATGCAATCAGTTGCTTTTCTACAAATACATTAAATGCAGCTTTCAAATTGTCCCCTTACTGTCAATCTCAGCAGACAGGAGGAGGACTGAAATGGCATGGAATGCTCCTAAGACGAGACTGAGTATACTGGCAGGGTGATGGGAGGAAGCAGTTCTTGTTCTATGAATATGCCAAGTACTTAAGTCTACAGGGCTATCAATCTGGCACCTTCACCAGCATTACACTTACTTTAATAACTTATAAAAATAATAACCTGCAGCCTGCAACTGTACAAACGTACATCAGGCACCTCACAAGCTCATGTCCACTTTGCTGTCCAAGAGCTCTGGCACACGGATGAAGAATAAGCAATTTCCTCTCAGGAATTTAAGCTACCATAGCCCCTGGTCTTACATTATCTGCATTATACAACTAAATGGTCTGGAAGAAAAAAAATTTGCTAGTTTCAAAACCTTGCTCTTTTCTTTGAGTGAGGCACGTCTTTCCTCAGCCTTTTGCAATAACAGTCAAGTGTAACATCAGTAAAACCTGAGCCAAAATGTTAACGGCAAATATTGGCCTTAAATGACTTTGAATGGAAGTGTATTTTATCGTCAGACAAGTAGCTAGTCTGGACAATTAAAGAAAGACACCTGATTTTTTGGAGATGGTTGACATGCCACTGGACAACGGGTAAGTATTTATCCATCCCTGTGTGGCCTGCTGCCGAGATCCAATGGTGATATCCAGGTTACTCCGGGTGTCTTGATTATCTAAATCAAAACAAAATATTTAGAGGCAGAACCAAATAATCAAAGAAACAAAAAGGGTTTTTGAGACTGCACATAAGGAACTCACCAGGAGGCACCAGCTGGCTGGCTGTTAAGTACTTCTTATCGGAGAACATGGCAGTCCAAAACTTGATCAATATGCTGATATCCTCACGTAGCCTCTTCTCCCCTTGTGTGGGGAATTTTGGGGGATAACTTAAAAATATATATGTACATAATTATAATGCAAGATACTAAAAGAAGCTTTATGTTTTTATTTTAGACCGGGGCAATGAGTGAGCACAGTTTAAGTCTCATTGTGTTTTATCCTTACACCTTGAATCTATTGCACTGGGATGTGCAGCCTTCCTATCAACTTCTGAAGAGTGAAAAAGCAGCCTCTTGGTGTCTATGAATAATGTAGAATTAAAAACTTTGATATACTTCTTGACATCCTAACACTGTCATATGCTGCTATCACTTATATTACTTTAGATTGCACCCAGGCCAGATACTAAAAGGGAACATTTGCCCACATATTGTGTAGGGGTACATTTTCAGCCACACACTCTCAATGGCTTTCACAGGAATTTCATGTCTAAAATCCTTTGAAACACTTAAAAAATTTATCCCAGTAGGGTCTGTAATCTTCATAACCAAACAGATTAAAAGAAATTTTGATTTTCCCTAGTAACAAGGTACAAAGCACATCAAACCATTAATTCCTTTTTGACTTCTTGAGTATATATAATGAACAGCATAGAAGCACAGGTGAAATGGGAAGTGGCTTTTTTATATTAATAGATAAACAGAGAAAAGAATTAAGTCAAATATCAGAATAAAAACAGCTCCTATTGTGAAGTATTCTTGGAGGTTTAAAAAAAAAAAAAAAAAAAAAGATCCAAAAAACCCCCCACACTTTTCTTGGGGAATTGGTGAAAAGAAAATAAACAGTACCTGAAGTAATCAAAGGCAGTAGAATAAATCTTCTCTCTCAAGACATTGCGAATGGTTGCATTTGGAACGACATCAGCATGCAGCAGAAACAACCCGAGTGTCAGCAACCTAAAGTTCAATATATACAGAGCATGTGAAGAGAACCCTTGCACTCTAAATTGCTAAAAACATAAGAACGGCCATACTGGGTCAGACCAAAGGTCCATCTAGCCCAGTATCCTGTCTTCCAACAGTGGCCAATATCAGGTGCCCCAGAGGGAATGAACAGAACAGGCAAGCACAAAGTGATCCATTCCTTATTGCCCATTCCCAGCTTCTGGTAAACAGAGGCTAGGAACACCATCCCTGGCCATCCTGGCTAATAGCCATTGATGGACCTATCCTCCATGAACTTATCTAGCTCTTTTTTAACTCTCTTGTAGTCTTGGCCTTCACAACATCCTCTGGCAAGGAGTTCCACAGGGTGACTGTGCGTTGTGTGAAAAAATACTTCCTTTTGTTTATTTTAAATATGCTGCCTATTAATTTCATTTGGTGACCCCTAGTTCTTGTGTTATGAGGAGGAGTAAAAAACAGTTCCTTATTTACTTTCTCCACACCAATCATGATTTTATAGACCTCTCTCATATCCCCCCTTAATCATCTCCTTGCCAAGCTGAAAAGTCCCAGTCTTATTAATCTCTCCTCATATGGCAGCCATTCCATACCCCTATTATTTTTGTTGCCCTTTTCTGAACCTTTTTCAATTCCAATATATCTTTTTTGAGATGGGGCAACCATAGGGTGACCAGATAGCAACTGTGAAAAAACAGGACAGGGGGTAGAGGGTAATATAGGCGCCTATATAAGAAAAAGTCCCAAAAAACGGGACTGTCCCTTTAAAAACGGGACGTCTGGTCACCCTAGGCAACCACATCTGCGTGTTGTATTCAAGATGTGGGCGTCTCATGGATTTATATAGAGGCAATATGATATTTTCAGTCTTATTATTTATCCCTTTCTTAATGATTCCCAACATTCTGTTCGCTTTTTTAACTGCCGCTGTACATGGAGTGGATGTCGGACCATACTAATAACCATGGCTCTGCCCAAGCCAAACACGAACAGATTTTTTTAAGCAAAAGATGGACTATGTCAGGACACAAAGTAAAATAAAACTACATATCATGGGCTGAACAGAAATCTGGTGTATGTGCGTGCAACTCAATTCTCTTCAGAGTTGAGTTGCTTCTACCAGGTCTAGGGATAGTTAGAGCCAAATTCAGACATTACGTATTTATCTGTAGAGTACTTCAGAGCAATGCAAATTTGAACTAAAAGAGGGGAAAAAATCCTTATTTTTAAAAAAGCAGAAAACAAAATCATGAAACATTTTCACTCTGCAATGTTTGCCTAGTATCGCACTTCCTTGCCAAGGCATGTGACATACATATTACATAAAGACTGCCAATTTGTTTTGCTGGAATGAAGGCAGCACTAGTCAAAGATCGTGCTTTATTACGTTATCATTCTATTCTCTCATAATTGGAATGTGGTGGTAGGTTTTCGTATTTCACTGGCATTGATGCAGGATGAATTATCTGAAGAGATGGGGGCCAGATCTCTCTCATTCAGACGCTCTGGGCAAACTGCATTTCCTTCACCATCAACCTGAAACTATGGCTGGAAAACAATGGGACATGAAAGTCTTCAAGCTAGTAATCCAGAAAAATGGATACAATGGTTCTACTAAATGATCTCTGGGGTGATGTATGAATTACACCAGAGACTGATGCAAAACTGGTATTTGTGGTAAAAAAAAAACTTTCAGAAGTGCCTAGAATGACTTAAGACGCTAAGTCACATTGACTTTTAATGGATTTAGCCTCCTACGTGCTTGAGTCACTTTTGAAAATGGGACTTAGATTACTATGTCATTCTTGGCACTTCTGAAAGTTTTATCCTTTGAGATGAAGAACAATTCCTATACTCAGCATTTAGCTCTTTGTCCTCCTACCCCACACTCCTTCTAAGAGAACAAATATCACTCACTTGAAGCGGGGTCCAATAGCTGCCACGTGTCGGTTCAAACTGCTCTTTGCCCCTCCAATATTCAGAGACAGGGATCGCTGTAGCAGGCTGGAGAAGATCTCGACCTGATCAGAACTACAGTACTTGGCTATTTCAAATCTCTGCACCAGAAACTGAGGAAACAAAAAAAACAAAGGAAAATGTAGCTCAACAAAACCAGAACCTTGCATTTCTCCCATTCTTATGCACCTCTGCAAACATGAAAACATCACCTTACACTAGGCACAAAAGTACTACAACCATGAACAGTGCTACTGGTCCAAAAACAGAAGTCCAAAGGCACAGAGCAGCTCAGTCTTGGCGCCTGTTGCCTGCATCCTCCCATCCCATCATTATCTTAAGTGTAACAATGCAGAAAGGGGGTACTTGCATCTATCCAGATGTAATGTGGTGTGACCTCTGGAGGGCAAGGCCTTGGCTGACTCTCTTCTGAAGCAGCTAATGGATCTGCTTCTTTCTGCTCAGTAGAAAACAGGCCAAATTTCTGCTCCACTGTCATTTGCCAGGCTCCTGCCATTTCTCGCATGAACTGTGAAAATAAAGATTAGTGTTTGTTGCTCCAAATGCGTTAACTTGTTTGCAGGACCTAACCTCCTTCTTTATATCAGCATGGAGCACACTAGTTCTGAACACCCCACCATATCTGAAACTTTGAAACTCATCAGAAAGGTCTGGGGCTAATCATCACCGTGACTAAGCCTACTTCTCCATTTCAGCATAACTCCCTGCACATATTGGGAACTTCTCCCTAAATTACCTGAGAGAAAGTGCTGGTTTTCGGTCATTGTAGCCATTTCGACATGCAGTGGTTTCAGCCACTACACCGCAGCAGTTACCACATCATTACTGCTAGATTTAGTCACATTTCAGGAAGTACAGCTGTTTAGCCCATTACAGGACAATAATAGTTCTAACACACATAGCTCGTCATTCAGGGTATTAATGCCAGAAACTAAATGGCATTGCTAGCCAAATTCCTTTCATTCCTCAGAAGAGGTGTTCTGGCAAAGCAGGAAAGAAAAATTCAGGCCTGGTATGTACAAAAGTTGTACCAGTTTGTACAACCGTTTTGCACTGATTTAGCAGACACTTTTATTTCAGTTTAAACCAGATTTATTTAAGCTAAACTGAAATCAGATACTTTGAAACCAAAATAAAAGTGTTCATACTGGGGTTTGCAACAGTTTAATTACATTGGTTTAAAAACCTAATTAAATTAAACTGGTGCAACTTGTGTGTGCAGATATGACGTGAGCTTGAAGGTATATATCTCGAGCCCATAGTTAATGCTATATAAGGGAAAATTTCCAGCACATCTGGCTTAATCATCCATGTATTCTGAAAGTGATAAAGCTTCTCAATTGAACTGGCTGAAAGTACAGCAGGCGATGTGTAATTAAAATCCACGTCCAGCAGTACAGCCAGAGAGTGAGATTATCCACATGATAACACCAACTCATTAGCACACTGGGAAATCTTGACTCAAGAGATCAACAGTTGTTTTTAACATGCCCATTTTGCATGGATTTATTCTAAATGAGATTTCACTCCTCTCTTTTTTTCTTGAAGAAAAACCTGAATCACTGACTGAAGCTCCCTACCGGTACTTCTATTCCATTCTTAGCAGCAAGTAGCCACTCCCAGCAAGCAATTGCTGTTTCCATGCCATGTTCAGTGAACATTCGCAGGGGGCCCCAGCACAAGTGATGCAGGAGCTGAGGGTCACAGTCTGAAAAAACAAACAAACAAACATTCACACAGCTTTCTTTAACAGAGAAAATAGGAAAAAGTTTTCAAGTCAGCAGGAAATTGGTCTGCACAATTTGTGACAATCAACTCCAAACAAATAACGTCTAGCTGTGACTTCAAGAGGTTTTCCCTGAATTAAGTTTACTGGATAGAACACCGTTCTGCTTCAGTTTATACTCACTGGATTTGTGTATAAAGCATCTATAATTGTAATTTAGTGCTAAGAGCATCAGCACTCAGAAGTACAAAACAAAGTTCCATTTGTTTTATTACCTTTGCTACTTATTAGCATTGCAGTCAACATAAACATGGCCTGGGTGTAGACTTGAGGCTGGCCTGGTTCTAGTGCATCATTTAGTTGCTTGATCATCAGTTTATTCAGGTCAGATACCCGACCTGTAGCATTTGAGAAATGAATCATTCCAGCCACCTGTAAAACATATTTCTTTGGTCAGTGGTGATGAGAAAAATCTCTACATGGCTGACTTTTTTTTTTTTAAACTGTTTGGCACATGCTGGAGTCTGCGAGTATTCACAACTCAGCATGGAGATCCAATGCAGGCCTTGTGATATTTTCTTGATACTACATTTTGCTAACATTACTGAGTAAACACAAAGAAGAACAAGGGTTTTATTTGCAACTGAAATATCAAAAAATCTTTACAAGACCAGAAGTGAAATGATCTCCTCAATGAACTGTGTGTATTATGCCCTAAAACTAGAAAAGATAATGTTCATTACAGCCCTTGTTTAGATGTACAGGATGATGCCTCTTTGCTATTATAGCTGCATTCTACTTAATCCTCCATTTGAAAGCAAGTACAAGTGAGAAAAGCAACATGGCCAACTGGGGAACTCCATGAGTTCAGGAAAAATTCTATAGTTACCTCTCCTGCGTAGCGATTGCGCAAGTTAAGAGAAGACATAAAGTTGGAGTAATCTTTCTTTACACAGGCTGGTCTTTCAGTTAGCTGGGTTGCCTATAAACAACAGTTGTAATGGTTATCAACTGTTAATATACAAATACTGTGTTATCCATATACACTGTCTGGACTTTTAAACAGATCATCCATTCGGTACCAAAAACTGAGAACACTAACAACTGGATTACCACCATGGCTACCAGAACAGTATCAAAGAGCATATAGGTTGATCTCCCTAATACTGCCTCATGCTGGTGTTAATGAGGAAATAAAGGAATCGGTTGTGACAAAGCTCCTTCCCCAATACCTGCAGCCACGCAGGGCTTCACTGGATCAGGAGTTCAGGTATAGGTAGTGCCCTACCAAATTCAGAGCTATGAAAAACGCGTCATGGAACGTGAAATCTGGTCTCCCCCCACATGAAATCTGGTCTTTTGTGTGCTTTTACCCTGTACTATACAGATTTCATACCATGCCACCCTTACTTCTGCGCTGCTGCCTTCAGAGCTGTGTGGCCGGAGAGTGGTGGCTGCTGACTGAGGGCCCAGCTCTGCATGCAGCAGCTCGACCTTCAGGGCAGGGCTCCCGGCCAGCCGCCGCCGCTCTCCAGCTACCCTGCTCTGAAGGCTGCGCTACCACCAGCAGCAGTGTAGAAATAAGGGTAGCAAAACCGTGCCCCCCCATAACCTTGTGACACCCCCCCCAACTCCTTTTGGGGTCAGGACCCCTACAATTACAACACTGTGAAATTTCAGATTTAAATAGCTAAAATCATGACATTTACGATTTTTAAAATCCTATGACCGTGAAATTGACCAAAATGGACCGTGAATTTGGCAGGGCCCTGGGTATAGGGAAGAGCAGCCTCCATGAGGCTATGACTCCTATTCTAATGAATAGCGTCAAAGAGGGGGAAAGGGGCAAGGAGCATGCAGAACCATGGCTGAGTCCTCCTCATGTGCCAGCTTGCAGAGCTGTCTAGGTGCAAAGGAGGGAGCATTCTGCCTCTGACAATAGACGGTCATGCACTCACCATCCCCCTACCCCTTTGCATAACATAAGGGCTCCTGAGAAATATGACTCCGAGTCACTACTCTGTTTGGGATCTCCTGGGATAGCACATCTATGCCCCAAACTCAGGACAAGTCTTGATACAGCCAAAATTTCAGAACTACTTGTATTGCAATTTCAAAACAAATAAGCAAAAATACAATTACTTCTCTATATTCCCCTTCTCAAAAGGGCCAAAATTCCTATGGATTACAAATCAGTGTGGATTAGCTAGGTGCAATCAGGCAAGAATCATCTAATTTCTATTTTAAAATCACCACCCTGATATTGAGTCTCAACAGAAAATCCACAAGGCTCAGCAAGAACACTGAAAATCCAGCATTCAGTTAATAACAGTCTTCTGCAGTCCTGCCTAGGGCTTGCTCAGTTCACTGGCAGATAGATAAACTTGTCACAACTATTTGTACTACATACTTCGGATGTCATGCTTGTGCAATAACCATGGTTTTGCTTACAGCAGCGAACCGAGGTCCAAAGTAATAAAACAAGAGATGAGGAAAAAGACAGTCTGCCTTTCTGATTAACAATGAAAGGGTTTTATTTTCATTTTGATGTGCAGGGCCTTAGTCACTCAGATGATCATTAAAAGGAAGACTTTCATCTATTGATTTGAGAAAGTATATTGTCAGAGTATAAACATCTAATGCAGCTTAACAGTACACATGAAGTAGTGTAATGTAACAAAGTCCACATACGTACATGCACACGGGCCTTTTCAGACTCTACAAATAGTTAGCGCATTTCTATTTATATATCACTTAAAAATGACATATGTAATACTAAACCCTTGCTAAAAGTACATCAAAGACTTGAATATACAGTTTTGTGCTTAAAGACACAAGATTTACAGTTTAACTTGTAGTATCTCTTACCTCCCAACCATTCAAAGGAGGAAGAACATGCTTAAAAGACACATTCCTCTTCATTTCAAAACAAGGGATGCTCCAGAATGGACACCTGGTATGTTATTTATGATATGCATGACTTACAGCATATAGGATTACTTTGTTGATGCCCGATACTCACCCCCAGGGTGGTGTTTTGTCTGTTGTAGCCTGCAAAGTGGAGAATGCTTTCTGTAGCCATAGCCAGCCCGGTGTGCTGAGACAAGCCTGACACCCAATTCTGATGTTTATTTAGGTACTCCTAAGAGGCAAGGAATCAGATTCCTTTGAAGAGCACTGTAATTTTCAAGAGCAGCTAGCTCATTTCAAGTATTACACACATTAAACTACCAAAAGATTTATTATACACACATCTGACAATTTAATTAGGTTGACTCCTTGTTTTCCTTTCTAAACATTGCTCCCTCAGCACTAGGAAAGCAGGACTTTTGTTCCTAAGAGTTCCTAAGACATTAGGCCCTTTTGAAACTCTCATCCTAGAAGCCTAAAATAAAAAGGGATTTTTCTCTCTTTTGTACAGAGGATGAAGCAAACCTAATAGGGATCTAAAGTTTGAAGCAAAGATCGTGATTTTGAAAACCAAGCACAAATGTTCTGCAAAAAGAGGCATTTTAGACTCCATGTAAGATGAAGTGAGATGGAAACACTAACTGTCTTGCTCTGCTAGAATGAAGATTGAAAAACTAGTGTCCACTCTTCTTTTACAGGCGGGAATACAAATGTAACAGGTAGATCTGAAGTACTACAGACTATTCTTGAGCCTCTCCAGAAACTGCCACATCAGTGCTGAGGGAGGAAGAGAGGTAACAGAAAGCAGGTTACTCTAGAAACTCTAACCTGCACTAAAGATTAATCCCCACCTCCCAGGACAGGGTTAACAGAGATGTTATCCTGCTCCCATGCTACCACGACTCAGCAAAAGGTATTAGCAGCAGGATAAAGTCCTTACTTGCTAAGTCACAAAATTCAGTAGTTTACCATGGTCTTTTAAGTTAGCAAAGGTTCTACTGTATTTGAAAGAGAATTAAAAGTCTGAGAAAACCTCTCTCTAATAGCAAAGCAGCAAAGATGTTGCATTCTGATCACCTGCTGAGAATTTAAAAATGCATGAATTTTTATGCACATTAATCAGAATGTATCACTCGCATAACACTGAATCAGAGAGTAATTAAACCTCCTCAACATTCTGCATTCTTAACATAGAATCAAAGCGGAACAGAATGGCTGAAGTACTGAACATTAATTTGAACAACTTAGCAAAGATATTGTTTGAAGGCTACTTCAAAAACAAAATTAAATTGCTACTGATTTTAGTGATGCTTCCATTATTGTGGGGGGCAGGGAAAAATAAGGAATCAGAATAGCCAAAAAGTTACAAAATAAGTATAAATGCATTTAGTCGAATGATATACGGTGATTTCAAGGTAGGTGAACTTTGTACATTTCTGAGGATCGTAAATTATTTCTTCACAAATTCAAGTTAGTTACCTGAAGGTGGGACTTTGTGACAGAAGGAGCCCATTTCATTGCTTCTTGAAGAATCATCCCACACCGGGCAGCAAAGTCCTTCACTATACTCTAGGAAAAGTGCATTGATACACCAGTCAGCCAGCCAATAATCCACAAACAGCATTGTGCTTAGTGGCATAGTAAGCAACATTAAGGGCACCAGCCAGAGACAGCTCAAGAGACTTTTAATGGCATTAGGATATTGCAGCCTATTTACAAAAAGTGTGTTCTGGGAGGCAGAAAACTGTTATGCTTTAGTAAGGTGCAATTCTGAAACAGGGAAATTCAGAATGAACTTCAAAATGTCTGGTAGCTAAATTACAGCTCATGAGCCTTACCTTAGAAGGCACCTTCAAAACAAGACTGTTCGGAGTAGCTGACTGAGACAAGTCAATTAAACTGCTTTTGACCACCTCATCAAGAGAAACCACTTACCTCTCTTGATTCATATGTATCAGGGACAGTGATTCTATACGGGGTGTCTGGAATGTCATAGTATGGTTGGTCCTTGTGAATGTCCTAAAATAAAGCATGTTAAAGTCTCAAAAAGAAGCAATTCACCCATGTCTGATTGACTTGTTCATTACAGGCTACACTTTTTGCTTTGTTAAGTCAGTTTGCTAATGACACTATCCATCCCACAAAGCAGACTCTTGCATTTTGGTTTTGTTTTCAACATGACCATAACTATAAACTATCTTATGGTTTAAAACGAAACATGAGAAAATAAATAAAATAGTACTTCTATAGCACTTTTCTTTCTTCAAAACACTTTACATACAATAATGCATTAATCCTAAATTAAAATAATCAAACTGCACACTTCTTACCTCGCATAGGGATTCTGAGTTTTAACTGATTAATAATGTTTGTAACATAATTTATGATCTTTGGATTTAAGGTGATTTCAGAAATGTAAGTTACTATGAAAGGTTTCAGAGTAACAGCCGTGTTAGTCTGTATTAGCAAAAAGAAAAGGAGTACTTGTGGCAACTTAGAGACTAACCAATTTAGTTGAGCATAAGCTCAAATAAATTGGTTAGTCTCTAAGGTGCCACAAGTACTCCTTGTCTTTTTACTATGAAAGGTGTCTTTTCTTGGATATTATCAAGCAACTTAAAACTCCAAATAAGCAGATCTTCAGGCAAAATCATTATCAATGTGAAATGAATAATTTAAATCAAAGAAAAAAAGGGGGGGGGTAACACTACACCACTTAGCCACTTCATTGTTGAATGATGTATAAGGTATGTTTTGCAAACATGCACCTTCAGTTGTATCTGGTATCTCTGTTCCACTGTTATGAAAACTTTGGTCAATATACATGCACTTTCTATCAGCAATAAAAGGGTTAATAAAGTACTCACCGCACTGAGAGAGAGTGACAGCGTCTGGAGGATATCTAACATGGTCTTGAGCACAGTTCCACTCCACAGTAAATGAGGGAACCTAAAATAAAACAAGTTCACACTGAATAGACAGGTGAAAAAAATTATGCCTTCACCAAAAGGCGCAGAAGATACACACAGAGCAATGTCTCTATGTGTAAACCTATACCAAACATAAGGGATTAAGTTGATCATGGCTCACAACAGATTGGAGTTGTCAAAAGCTCTCTTTGAAGGCAGACTCAGAGGGGAGATTTCCAAGGGCACAGAGGCAATCGGGTACACAACTCCCATTGAAAATCAAGGCAATAACGTCAGGCTACATGACTTCAGCTCCGTATCACCCATGTGTGCCAAGGAGGAAAGGAAAGGGAACTAAAGAGCAGATTACCATTTTAACCTACATTTTGTTTTGTTCTTGATTTTCAGTATTTTCTGTAAAAACACATACTAAATGCACTACACACTACTGGCCAGCAGAGGGCACTGAAAGCTTAGTTGAATTACACACAGCATGATAAAGCAGAGTATAGTTTTGCATTTAACATTCTGCGATGTGGATCATCTTGTGTGGATACTAGGAAGAGGATTGCAATAGTAACTAAGCAAGGATTTCAAATGGGATGGATTTCAGAACCAGGATAACATTTTAGTAGCCCTCTAGGCCTTTTTTAACCATCAGAAATTTTCATCTTTGCTATGTACAAAATGACTGTTTGACAGAACTGGCAGTCACGAAATCTAAATGAATGCCCTATACAAATGCATTCTTCTTCTTGATAACCAAGTAGGCAGTCTGAAAAAGGTAATATAGCAGGGATGTCTATACTCACTTATCTACAAGACCAGATAAGTATTTGTCTGCAACCCTCCTGATCCTCTTGTGAATGTGGTTAAAATTCACTAGGAGAAAGTGAGCATGTCGCTCCAGCTCCTCTTCATTCTCTTTAGTTTTAGCCTAGATATTCCAAAGAGAGGCATGACACTTCTGTGTTTTTAAAAAGACTTTCACAAAAAAAACAAACACACACACACACTTTACACTGCAGTTCTCCTTCCCACTTAGCTTACTTTATCAGCCATCATCGTAAGGAAAGCTTCAAACACCTTATCTGCAACAGCTATCACACACTGCATCATCCCTGGAGAAGAATCAAGAAAAATTTTGTGCTCTGTTATAAGAATTAAATTTTCCTTGGATACTGCACCATTAACAGTTAAACATGTTTATTTGCACTCAGCCAACACTGAATCAAGCTGCTTTACAATTCTAAATAATGTTCATTCCAGCAAGAGCAAGTTTTTTTTTTAAAGTTGAAAATAAGCCACCACCAGTTGAAAATAGCATTTAGCAGTATCCTCCTCCTCTTATATGCCACAGCTCTGCAAAATAGTAACTTTGTTTATCAATAGAATATCTCAAATTAAAACATGAACAGTTTAGCTATTTGGTAAGAGTGGTTTCTACAGGTTATACTGTAGTTTAATAGGGGGCATTTATACTCAAGGGATTCTTCCTACATATTTACTACCTTACACTTGCTGCAGTTCTATATAATCCAGATGAAATGACAAGAGATAAACATGTACATTTCTCAGTGGCGGCTGGGGAGGAAGTGTAATTGCAATCACGTTTACATACTAAGTTAGAGCTATTAATAACCCAACAACAAAGAGTGGTGATGGGACCAATTATCAACTTCAGGAGTTTCAGAAAAAAGCACTTGGGCAGGAGTTGCTACAAAACCTCACTCTGAACACAAATCTTTGGCAATGGTTTTGATTCAATGGACTACCCAAAATATGTTGAGAACCAGAAAGTAGTTCCATAAATTGCAATCAAACCTCTTCATGCATATAGTGACAAGTGACCATAATGCTGTTTCATCAGTGAAATTTTAATGGAGAAGACTGTCCTGTCTGATTTAGTCTTCTTCCCCTCACCGTTTTCAGCTAGTATCAGCTGATGGATATTTTTTATTTGCTTAAAGTTTACACTGACACAATTTATAGGAAATTTGACTGAAACACTGAGTATACCTACTCCATACTAGGACTATGTCATTGGGTATGCACACACTGCACTGACTCAAGTCAAAACTTTTAATAATGACCAGACTACTCTGAACATAAAGGTGACTTGCAATTCTCTAAGGCTATGTCTATACTGGCAACTGAATGACAAAATGTGTGTCTTCCGTCGGTGTTAACACCACCCTGCCAACAACACAAATGCGGCTCATTGGGGGGGGCATTTTTTGTCGGCAGGAGACCGGACGAACAGCAGCTGTGCTGCACAACTTTTAGCGGCTCGGCTGTAGAGACAGAGCTGCAGTGACACAGCCATATCGCTAAAAGCTGTGTAGTGTAGACGTAGCCTAACACGCCTCCTGAAACAGGCGCACACTGTGCAACAACCCCACCCTGGAGCAAAGCAGCTAGACCACTTTTTTTCCCATTTCACATCTGGCCTTATTACAGGTTAAGAGACAGGAGCTTAGCGCAACAGAAAGTATGTAACAGAGCGTTTTGCCCCCAAAGGGAGTAAGCGTTAGTAAGAAATGAGAGCACAAGCAGATATTGCCTACATGCTATGTTGTAAGAAAAATAAGCAGTTAGTGGTCAGCTGCGATCTAAAGAGTTCATTTGCAATGGCTTTCTGGCCACCAAGCCAAAATGTACGGTCCACTTCTGATAAAGTCAAAGACTATCTCTGACATGCACAATTCAAAATACTTCATACTTTAAAGCATATCCATGTAATGCAGGTTCACTTAAAATTGACCTAATTCCATTAATTTTGTTCTAAAAGATATTAGCCAGACAAATTTTACTTTCTCAGGTAGCATATAGCTGAGGTAATCTTACCAGATTTGTCTTTTTGAATAGCTTTATCCTCAAAATAGCAAAACATCACTTGGAAGCGATCTTGGTCTGTTGAACGCAATACCCTAGGAGGATAATAATGTAACACAATCAGACAAAACTAAACATGGAAACCATGCCTCATCCCTATAGTGCAGCGATTGTCAAACTTTAAAAAGAAAAGGAGTACTTGTGGCACCTTAGAGACTGACAAATTTATTTGAGCATAAGCTTTCGTGAGCTACAGCTCACTTCATCGGATGCATTCAGTGGAAAATACAGTGGGGAGATTTATATACATAGAGAACATGAAACAATGGGTGTTACCATACCAGACAACTTGATTATCACTACAAAAGGTCTTCCCCCCTCCCACTCTCCTGCTGGTAATAGCTCACCTTAAGTGATCACTCTCGTTACAGTGTGTATGGTAACACCCATTGTTTCATGTTCTCTATGTATATAAATCTCCCCACTGTATTTTCCACTGAATGCATCCAAAGAAGGGAGCTGCAGCTCACGAAAGCTTATGCTCAAATAAATTTGTCAGTCTTTAAGATGCCACAAGTACTCCTTTTCTTTTTGCGAATACAGACTAACACGGCTGCTACTCTGAAACCTCTCAAACTTTAGCAACCCAAGGACCCTCATTTTGATTTAAAATTTTTCAGGGACCCCCAAGCCTCTCCACTCCCCTGCCCCCTTCCCCGAGTCCCCACCCCACCCTTTCTCCGAGGCCCCATCCCCACTCTGTCCATTCCCCCCGCCTTTCATTGCTCTCTCTCCCCCACCCTCACTCACTTTCACCAGGCTCAGGCAGGGAGTTTGGGTGCGGGAGGGGGTGCAGCCTCTGGAAGGATTTTGGGTGCAGGCTCTGGGCTGGGGCAGGGGGTTGGGGTGTGGGAGGGGGTTCAAGGTTCAGACTCTGGGAGGGAAAGAGTTTGGGTGCACATCCCTCTGGCAACAGCTTCTAGGCAGGGGAGCCAGGGGGTCTCCACGCGCTGCCCCTGCCTGCAGACACTACCCTCACAGCTCCCACTGGATGCAGTTCCTGGTCAATGGGAGCTGTAGAGTTAGCACTCAGGGTGGGGGCAGCACACAGAGACCCCCGCCCCCACCCATGGCCACAGGGATATGTCAGCCGCTTCCAGGAGCCAGGGCAGGTAGGAAGCCTGCCTTAGCCCCGCTGAGCCACCGGACTTTTAGCGTTCAGGAGGCGCTGGGAGGGAGTGGGAGAAATTGATCAGCGGGGCCTGCAGACCCTGGAATACCCTTGGGGACCCCAGTTTGAGAAACACTGCTATAGTACATACCCACACATCAAGAAACTAAATTACAATAAGATTTAACACCTGAGCCTTTGGGTCTATTTTCAATTAACAAGGGTTTGGGGGAAACATTTTTTGCTACTAAGCAAACAATTCACATTGCTATTGGAAGTGGGAAAACTTGCACAAAGTTCACCAATTTGGTGAGTTGTTTTTGGTGTATTTCTACAAACAAACAGAGACCCCACTCTTCTTTACATGCTGCATTTGCTCAATATGGCAATGCCTACCAGTATTTAAAAAACTGCACTTACAGTATGTCTGAAAGGCTTTTGTGAATAAAAATATTTGTCCTTATTGTTTAATGCCAAACAGACATACAACTTAGCGGTTGTTCCCACCTTCTCCAGTAAGAGCCCTCTTCAGCTCTCACCCACAGTCATTCTTTGATAGCAGTCATTAGGAATTTTGTATCCATTTAATGTACTGACTTGCCAGTGTCTATTTCTGTGTATTTTTAATTGCAATGCCGAAATGCACCAGTCAAGAGCAACAATTGTATATCGGATCTACTGATTCCGTAACCATGATAACTTTGAAGCATCATGGATGACAGTCTGTGCTATGCCTCCAAGAGGTTTGGTACAGGACTCGCAGTCCAGGGGAGACAGAGCTGAGGATGTTTTAAACTCGCAAGAGGTTCTTCAGAAGGCAGCGTTATAGCTGCCTTCCATTGTTCCTACACCAGGGGCTTGGGGGTTTTGGGTCGCTTTATGTCACTGCAGCCCTTTTGCCTGCCCTACCGGGCCTGGGCAGAGATGAAGATTTCACTCCCAGGGTGAAATCCTGGCCCCACTGAAGTCAATGACAAAACTCCCATTGACTCAACCAGAATCAGAATTTCACCCTGTGTCCCCAAGTTTGGCCGAAGGGTTCATGAAATGCCAGAAACCAAAGATTAGGAAACCAACCTGTAGTAATAAAAATATACCTCATATACTCTAGACGGTAAACAGACAGTAGATAGGTAGACATAGCGAAGTCCAGCTTATTGATCAGAGCAGACACTTCTGGAGGAGGATCCAAGAGATTTATGATGGTGCTCCGTAACTCATTCAGTTCAGCCTAAAGGTAAGCAACTTCAGAATAAGGAGCGAGCAAACGTGGTGGCACTCTCTTTATTTGCATTCTGAAAAGGTTTAATCTAGGTTACACTACTGATTATACCATGCCTTTAAAAACAAAAAGCCTTCACGCTCATTTGCATCCAGGTAAAGAAGATATAAAAAAGGCACATAGCACTTACTGGTGGCACACAGTGAAGTACTGGAATAGTGCATAAGATGCATTCGTGCGGCAGCAGGAAACATCAATGCTCTTACTCAGAAGAAGTCAAGTTCAAGAGCTCAACACAGTTCATTAAAAGTGAGGGACAAACTGTCTGCTGGAGTAACGAATGAAGTTATACCAGCAAAGAATGTGACTCTGTTTTACACTTGTCATTCATCCTTGACTTTTTTATCTTGCATTGTAAACAATAACTCACATATTTCTGTTACAGTCTATCATGCAAACATAGGGAGAAAAAAGTGGACAAGTACCAAGCCATAGGCAATGGCAAAAGATGAAGGCTCAGCTAGGAGCCACTTTAATAGAGAGAACTACAGAATGTCATTTTACTCCAAAACCAAATTCATCCCATCACTGTTCTGCAGATTTCATCTGCAGACACAAAAGGAGAAAACACAAAAACATCATTAGGTTTCCCTTCCCACAAAGACCTGATTTAGCCAACAGAGGATTGCTGCCGCTAACAAAAAACACACTTGTACTACTTAATACTCTTGCTTTTTGTTCTGCTAAGTCATGCACAGCTTACAGGATGCAGCAGTGCATTTGGAAAGCTGCTGTTATTTAATGAAGGGAGTCAGGTGAAAACATTATATTGCTGTCCTAAGCAGCATCTGCTGGTTACTATCTAATATATTATTTTAAGTCTGAAGGGGCATAATGGAAGAAACAGTTTCTTACAGAAGTCACTGTGTCATTTTTCATGGCAGAGTTGTACTGAAGAACAGATCGAAGAGGTTCTTTGCTGGGAAATGTGAGCAGTGGAGACTTAGTGGCTATCTCACATACCCCTTCATACCACTCTTCCGGCCAAAGACCTGTAGTAGAAATTTGGAGGCGCAGGGAGGGGAGAGAAAGACAAACCATGTCTAGGAGAAACATCCTAATATACTCCCATTATACTGGGTCAACTGATGAGGCTACTATAGAAACCTAAAATTAGTGTAGTGATTTTTCTACTGATCCTCAGTTGGTTATCGCCAACAGATATTAAGATTCAATCCATGAAAATAAGTATCACCAAGTTTTGTGCTACCTCTTTAAACCATCTTTTCACACATTCAGGTATATACCTTCAAACTAATGGCTCACTTTCCAAACATGTAATAAACCTGTTCAGATGGCTGCAGGTGAAACCTCTCAACGTATAAGCAGTTTCTACTTTGCCTGTGTGTCATCCCTGACCCTCCCATGCTAGATCAGAGCCATCACACATTTATATTTTCATGCACAGTCCAACTAGCCCATGCCACTTGTGAACTGAGGATGTAAACAATAATAAATTGTACGCTTCTGTAGTCTGGTCCACGGCAAAGTAGGGCACTTTGGACACAATGCAATCTGTCATCAGAGGAGTGCCGGGTAAGACACCTGCCTTGTGGTTACCCCTAGTCCTTCTAGATCTCTATAGTCAGTGCTAAACAGCTGATTTGCACTTACACACGATATAAACCTAGGTCTACCATCAATGCATCTTTTCCCACTGGACAGTATACTACCTGATCCCTCCACAGCAAATCCCATAAGTACCGAATACAGCCAAAAATCACGGAAGAGCTTCTGTAACCTGGGTTTGGCCTCCTTGATGGGTGGTAAACGTCTGGTGAGCTAACGTGAAAAGGAAAAAATAATTAGGGGATTTCAATAATTTTAATCACTTGTTAAGAGTCAGTCAATATAGCCTCATATTCTGATGATGTTCTAGCATTTCAGAATTTAGTTTCTCCATCTGTTTCAATATATTAATAATAACGTAGTTACTCTTAAAATTGCTGATATTGGAAGAATAATCATTTGATTGTGTTACACTGCCTTAGCAATACTAATTTTCAAAGCTGATTTAACAGCATCTCACTTTCTGCTACAGATAAAATACTGTAGAGCTATAGACTCACTATAACAGAAAAGATAATTTAGAGTTGCAGAACGTGTGGCCTAAGGATTATATGCAGATTCTGATCACCACCTCCTGCAACCTGTAAGGTGCGGACAATGCTGTTCAACTTACTTTATTGCTGATGAACTTGAACAAGCAGCAATTTCTAGTCCTCTATCAAAGTATTACTATAATTGTTTATTATTTGTTTTGCAGTAGTACCTAGAGAACCCAATCACGGATCAAGCACTACACACATCCACACACACTCCCACAGTCCCAAAAAGATGGTCCCTGCCTCAAGGAATTTACAATCCAAGAAGAGACAAGACAACAGGTAGACACAACTAATAGATGGAGAGAGAAGAAAGTCACTGTAAAACAATTATGACCAGTGTAATAAACAGCAGTCACTTTCAAGTGACTGACATCAAAACCTTAATAATGTTATTTTAACTTTGTTTTGTATGTGTCATATGTATATATACAGTGCACAGCTACAGAAAGAGAGCTAGCTACATCATCCAAAAGTATACACATTCTTACACACCATTTTTGAAGAAAATCTTTCACATCCTGCAAGCCCACAGACAGAGCAAAAGCAAGTAAGCACTCCACAAAACCATAAGATCAACAAAAGATCCATGGAAGAAGCAACAAATCACTTGGCAGAGACTACTAAGCAAGTAAAGGGGTTTTGGCTGACAAGGCAAATTTAGCAGTGTTTGATTTAGAGCCTGTTTACTTTGGGAGCCATACAATTTACTAGCATCAAAGTTCAGATTTAAACCCAGCAATTCGCCTTATTCTAGCTATTCAACGTATCCCTCTCTTCACAGTGGCTTGGAGGTAAGGAACATTATTATCGTTTGAACTGGATTTAAAATCTTAAAGAAAAATATATTCCAATAGCGGGGGAAATGCTTTGCCCACAATAGAATGAGGGTGAACAATACATTAGTCTATGGAAAAGGTGAGAATATAAAACTAGGAACCACAGACAGCATTGTCTTTTGTTAGTGATTATTGCACAGAAGTGGTTTTCCAGAGAAGTACCTTAACCTCTAACAGTATGGAAGAAAAAATGTAGCCATCAGTTGCTTTAAAAATAATAATAATAATAATAAAAAAAGTGAGCTATTAAGACTACAGTACTTCACTCACTATATAGCACAGGTTTTAGTACTGTTCTGTTACAAGTCCTTAAGGATTAAACAATGTTCGGTTTCAATCTAGAATATTCATCTCAAATAGTTTTAAGGTTCCCAATGCGACAATAATTCATTTTCATTCTTTATGTACATCAACAGATGGGAAAAGGAGAGACTGATATTACCTGGATGCTACAAAAATGTTAAATATTTCTCTTCCCACCTCCCTCTTAGTTCTCTATTTCATTGTTTAAGAACGGCTTTACATTCTCTTCTTTCGAAACCTCTTCCAAGGGTTTTTCCCCCCACACTTTGTTTTGTTTTTTAACATTTTGTCTGTTTTAAATAAGGGTCTTTGAAATAGTGGCATTCAATGGTACTATCCTACATTGCAAGTTCTAAACATTTACCTTTAACTAAATAAATCCTATCTGGAACAAGAAAAATAATTAATTTTAACAAAATCTGAGTTAATTTGTGTAGCCATGGGATACTGGTTTAGAAATCCTGAGTTTGACTTTCCAACTGCTTTCACCCCTTTCTGTCATAGAACAGCATATTATCAAATCCTTGCATTCCATCCTTAGTTGATATCACAGCAGTGAATTACAGCTTTTGCATGTATTTTAGGTCACTAACCAAGACAATCAATATGACCATGTGCTTAAATATCTAGGGACTGTTTCTGGGAAATGTGGGTACCCGGCATCTTGGCAAGCCAGGTTTCTAGTCTCTTCACACAATATGTATATAAGCGCAGCTCTTGATTTTAAAGCCATAAGGCCAAATTCTACCCTCTGAGACATTCATGCTACTCAGTGGGATCAACAAGAGTTGCGTGCATATAACTGAGGAACAATCTTCCATAAGAAAAACAGATTCTACCAAAGCACTTTCCCTGAAGAAATAACCGAGGCTACTTTCATTTCAATTTGATCCTAAACCCTTTCTTCTAAGAAAAACATTGGCATTTCTAATAATTACAAAAGCTATTGCTGCTCTACTTTTAATTATATAGCGATCCCACCTTTGGAAAAGGAGTATCATACATTGTATAATCCTACACATAAATCAAATAAATAATAGGTACAATGCCCAGAAAACCAAAAATTAAAACTAAAGAATTCCCTCAAAAATCTAGGCAAAAAAAGGGTAAATGATGAAGCTGACTGGAACAGAAAAACCTGTACAATTACGGAACCATGCACCTAAATATGGCCCTGCTCTGGCAAAGTCACATGCATGTCCCAATGACACTAATCTCAGTAAATAAAGTTAAACAAATGCGTATGTCTTGAGGGACTGTGCTATGTCCATAGATCTCCTTTATTCCATCCTCATTCAATTCCATCCTTTCAAAGAAACTGCCCATAAAAATCCCATTTGCTTTATGTTTAAAGTATGTTTTACAAATATAAAACATTTGTCATGTTTTCTTTGCATCTCTCTGATGTGCTCTAAACTAATGATTTCCTACTAAATTCAAACATTTGGAAGCTATTGTCTATCAGACTTCAGCTTTTTAAATTTTTTTAAGTACACATACTCTTACAGCTTAAAACTTTATAATATACAAGAGACCTGGGCATTTTAGTAGAGACCTGGGCTAATTGTGTGTAAAACAAGCTGGAAAGCAATGACACTTTCTCCATTGACAGAAATCAACTGCTGTTTAATGAACTTGAAGGTCTCAGACCAGGACAGGTCCAGGCTTGAGATATTACATGAGCAAGAATTAATTATACTAGGCACCACTAAAATGGAAAGGCTATCACACACTGTAGCGGAGTGGCTGCCCCACTCCTGGGGAACAGGGGTAAAAGCAGCCAAACTAGGCTGATTGGAGAAGCAGCCACAGCTGTGGCCAGCTCAATTGAGGCCCAGCTGACCCTTATAAGAGGGCTGAGGGCCAGGAGCTGAAGGAGTCTCACTCTAGCCATGGAGTGGGAAGGACCTGAGAGCAAGGTACCTGAAGTGGAGCAGTGCTGGGGAAGGGCAAAGGGAGCTCCAGCCCGGTAAACCCCCAGGCTGCAGGCCTTGTTGTAGGCCTATCAAAGGTACTGGGGCTGCAGAGAAACAGCCCAGGGATAGGAAAAGGCAGCAGGTCCTACCCCCTTGCCAATGATGAGTGGCCATGACAGACTGCAGTCTGCCCCAGAGAGCGGGGGCTAGATGATGACTGGCAGTAGCCACTGAGGAAAGGTGGGTTTAGAGGGTTGGCGGTTCCTCTGGGAGGGGAGACCCAGAGCAAAGGGGTACTACTGGGGCCGAACCCTGAGATAACAGGCAACGGGGTCCGGGAGGGACACGGGGCCGGCAGCAGGCAAGACACCGGCCAGGAGGAGGCGCTCTGTATGCTGGAGAGCAATTCTCAAGATGACCAGCAGGAGGCACCACAGTGGTGAGTCTCAACTTTGCTACACACACCAAAAAAATCTTTGCAGGAGCCAGCCAACTATCCACTGTAGGACTCAACATTAATTTGAACAACCTACTGAAGAAAAGGGTAACCTCTTAAAGCTCAGATACTATACAGTTACTCACTATGATATATTGTCTTCCAGCTTCTGACCTGTCACAATGAAGCTCCTGTTTCGTTTGTTTGTTCTCTCTCTCATCATAACAGCTGCGTTTTGTGGGATCAAAGACTTTAATAAGCACTTTGGAACTATAAATCCCCGTGAAAATGAAACCCACGATATGTCTAAATTTCCACCAGAGTTCCATAAGGAAAACACTATAACCAATGACTTGATTGCTGAGGAAGAAGAGGAGGAAGACTATCTAGATTGGGAAAAGATATTTGGCGATTATGATTATAGTGACATAATTGATGCTTCTCCGTATCCATATCCAGTTTCTGAAATTCAGCAAGGAAATATTCTTGAGCTATTCCACGGTAAAACCAGAATCCAGCGTCTTAATATCCTCAATGCAAACTTTGGCTTCAACCTTTATCGGAGTCTGAAGGACAGAGCCAATTCTTCAGATAACATTTTGATGGCTCCTGTTGGTATTTCCACTGCAATGGCTATGATTTCATTAGGGCTGAAGGGACAAACACACCAGGAGGTACTGTCTGTTCTAGGCTTCAGAGATTTCATTAACGCCAGCTCCAAGTATGAGATTATGACAATTCACAACCTCTTCCGTAAACTAACTCACCGGCTCTTCAGACGCAATTTCGGTTACACACTGCGGTCAGTCAATGATCTTTATATTCGGAAGCAATTTTCCATTATGGATGATTTCAGAAACAACACGAAAAATTACTACTTTGCTGAGGCCCAATCATCTGACTTCTCAGACCCTGCCTTCATCACTAAAACCAATGAGCGCATCCTGAAACGGACCAAAGGGTTAATAAAAGAAGCTCTGGTGAACATCAACCCGACAACAATGATGATGATTCTCAACTGTATTTACTTTAAAGGTAAAAAAATTATTTCAGTTTTCAGCAATGGGTTAATTTAATTTATGTTTTGCAGCACAACAATCTGAGGAACCAAGAATGAATCAAAAACCTAGACTACAGCTTAGGCCACAATAATTGGTTTTTATTTCATAGTCCTACTGGGTATTAAGAATTTGTATTAATTAATTAATTACCACTACTACAATGGACCATGACCTCACTGTGTCAGGCACTCTACAGACACAGAACAAAAAGACGGTCCCTGTCCCAAGGAGGCAATATATGGTTTGTATCCATCACCTCAGGAAAAACAGTCATAGCTAAGGGAGTCTATGCAAAACTATTCTCGCAGGAAGGATCACTGCAGTGTGTGCAATAATGGTCAAATTCAGTCCTACTATAAGCAGGTGTAACTCCACTGACTTCAAGGGAGATACAAGTGGGTTGAATTCAGTCCCACACATTTATAAAGAGTTTTAAAGTGTTCAGAATCCAGAGAATCAGCCAGGGTCAAAGACTCTGAGCTTAACGGATGCAGAAAGTGATCTGTACCCAGGGTCTACTCAAGGGTCTGACAAAAGTTACAAGCTTAACAAAAGTGGTCTTCTAATAAAAAGGTAGAGCAGAACAGCATTCATTATGGTTGGGATACATTATGGTTGGGGGGGGGGGTTGTAAGGTGGTCTCTTGTACGGTTTTTAATTATGGGTAGCGCCGGTAGTGCTGCCTGGAGTTAAACTGCCTGAAACATCACATTACAAGAAATGGTTTTCAGTTTCTTATAACTTTCAGCCCAAACAAACAAAGTTTGGCAACTTTTCAATGTTGGGTATCTGATGCAAGCTACTTTGGGGGAAGGGAATTTCAGCAAAAATGGTTCAGCTGTCTCAGGAAGAAAATTAAGAGGAAATATGAGGGTTTTGGCCATGTTAAAAATACTGGGACTGGTGCAGGGGAGGGGAAGAGACTAGCATGAAGAACCTGGGGAGAGAGACTGGGAATGGGTGGGAAAGGGGTGGGGGGAAGGGAGGAAGAGACTGGGGCAAACGGCCAGTGGGGAGAGACGGGAATGGGGCAAGGAGTCAGTGGGGACAGGCAGGACTCATCACACCCACCCTACCCTCTTTACAGTTGGCGCCTCTATAGTGGCAAACTGACTAAGTTGCTACACAGCTGGTTTTTTAAACCCTTTGAAAGGTGCAACAGAAGTCTGGGGCTTCTTTCTTAAGCCCTATCCTGAAGTTCGTGCATTCACACCCCGGCCCTTCAGTGAATCCACCACCCTGTATTAGGTCAGCAAGCTATCATGCCTTTCCTAGAATGAGTCCTAGCGTTAGCACACTGCTTCCCTTTGACATCCCCGTCCTTTAAAAAATAATCTTAAAAAAAAAAAAATTGTCCTCCCAAAAGGGGAGTGAGTTTGTTTTTTTTAAATTTTAAATCTAACTACTACTGGCCCAATACTTCCCATTTCTTCACCTTTGAGACCCATCCACCTGAAGGGCTTTTAAAAATAAAACTGAACTGTAATGTGGCTTCTCTCATACAATTTTTGTTTTCTTAAAATAGTCCAAAATGTTAGACATTCTACAACTCTAGTACAAACCCATAGATGGGGAGGAGCTACAGAAAAGTTTTAGTATAAATATTAGAACACAAAAACTTAACTGACGCCTGTTGCACAATGCATTATTACTCTGCTGATAAAAATTACGCATACAGCCCCAGGTTCTCTCTGGCAACATGATTACACACTTTCGGATGAAAGGTGAGGCATCTGATCCTCTCCACATTACTAGCCATCCAAAAGCAATCACAATGGCAGACTTAGCCAAGCCTTTCTAGGTGAAGATCAAAAGGTGACAGTCAGACTTCCTTAATCAAATGGGATGCATGTTATAGAAAATGTGTTTAGTGGGTGGAATTTCAGCAGCGAAATTAAGGTACCAACTTCCTAACACTG
Organism: Lepidochelys kempii; assembly: GCF_965140285.1. Lineage (NCBI taxonomy): Eukaryota > Metazoa > Chordata > Testudines > Cheloniidae > Lepidochelys > Lepidochelys kempii. The sequence goes on along the minus strand of NC_136394.1, from coordinate 14,899,257 downwards.
CACACAATTACAAGGTTATTAAAAAAGTTCTACAGTATTAGCTCCTCCATGCATTTACTGTTGTGCTCTATACTTATTTGCTCACTTAATTCTAATGCCGTTGATTTTAAAAGGAGATACCAATAGCCAAAATAAATGTAATATATAAAATTCTAACTGTACCTGTCCATCTACAAAGAAACAAGACGAACTCCTTCCAGAGCCATCATTATGAATACAACATTACATTAAAAAGGCAGATCATCAACTATATTCTTTTAATATCATACCTTCACTGGACTATTCATGCACACTTGGGTCCCTCAGAGTGTCTTCACCAGCCCTGATCCAAATCCCCTAGAACTCGATAGGAAGACTTCCTCTGACTTTAACGGGAGTTGGATCAGGTCCTTCGGGTCTGATCCTGCCAGGTGCTGAACTTCCTCAGCTTCACTGAGTCAAGAGTGAGCAGCACCTCACAGACTGGGTAGTCTAACACCAGTGACGGTCCGGGCAGTAGCATATTTGTTTAAAAGTTCTCAGTTTAATGAAGTCAAAGCTTTGATATGCAAAATGTAAATGTTTTGTTTCACATGGAAATTAAAATTTAGCTGTATTTAGTTATGTTGATGAGACAGTATATTATAAGATGAATTCTAATTTTGAGCAGAATTACACTGATCTGCAAACATCAACATCAGATCTTTTAAAGCTCAATCTGCTTTTAAAGCTCATAATCTGAGAATTACATTTTCTCTCCAATATCTTTGAAATGATTTCCACTTTATATTTTAGAGTGATTTTTTTTTTTGAGACCAGCATGTGCATTTAAACTTCTTTAAATGTGTACAGCAAAGTCAGACAAACATCTAATTGGGCATCTACACACACTTGCAAATCATGTGCTTACATTTTTCCATGTTCATTTTTTAAAAACTAGGCTTTTACTTCTAAGTTGCCACAACAAATTCCCTCTTATTCCAGCCACAACTTAATGATCAGCCAGGCTACATTTTGCAATGATATCTGCAAATAAGCCTTCATCACTAAAATTATATTTTAACATCTTTCATTTACAAACTACAATTATATATAGAAATAAGGATGAGGTTTTCTGCTATATTAACAGGAACTTGGGAAAACAAGTTTCCAGTGGAAATGACAAACAAACGGACCTTCCGACTGAATGAGAGAGAAACAATAAAGGTTCCTATGATGCAGACCAAAGGAAACTTCCTGGCTGCTGCAGACCATGAGCTAGACTGTGGTGTGCTTCAGCTGCCATACGTGGGGAACATCAGCATGCTGATTGTGCTTCCAAACAAACTATCTGGCATGAAAGCACTGGAGAAGCAACTGACCCCTCAGGTGGTGGAGAGATGGCAAAAGAGCATGACAAACAGGTAAAATAGGTCTTGTCAAACAAGCTTGATATAGTTTCTTGAAGTTTAAATTGATAAAAGTAAACAGTGATATAATAGACTTCTGGAAGATATTTAACTTAGTACTGAACTACATGGTGATTTTAAAAACTTAGCATTATACAAAAATCAGTGTTGTTGTCTATATTAAATAGATTAAAAACTGGTTAAATGATAGATCTCAAAGAACAATTGTAAGGGAGAAAAATCATCCAGTGGGAGAATTCCCAGTGGGATCCCATAAGGACCTGTTCTTGACCCAAAGCTATTCAATCTCTTTATCAATGATCCAGAAGAAAACAAAAATATTAGGTGGTAGAGATTACAAACGACAGAAGAATTGGTGTGGGATAAATAATACCGACAAGAGTATTCTACAGAATAATCTGGATCACATGCTAAGCTGGGTTCACTTGAACAATATGCATTTTAATATAGTTAAATGCAAGGTTATACATCTAGCAACCAACAATGTAGGTCATAGTTATAGGAAGGGGGGGGGGGACTATTTTAGAAAGCAATGACCTAGAAAAGGACTTCGGAGTCATGTCAGATACCCAACTGAACATAAACTCATGATGCTTTGTGGTATAGAGCACACACAAAGCAAGTGTGATACCTCGATGCATAAGCAGGGGGATGTAAAGTAGAGCTTGTACAGTGTGTTACAACTATATAAAGCATTAGGGAGACCATTACTGGAACAGCGTGTCCGTTTTTGATGTTGACACTTCATAAAGATGTTGACAAAATGGAAAGGGTTCAGAAGGGACACAAGAATGACCTGCCCTACATTCAGAGACTAAAGAAACTCAATCTATTTAGCTTAAAGAGAAGGTTAAGAAGTGATCTCACTGCAGTCTATAGCTACCTACATGGAGAGATTTATGATCGCAGACGGCTCTTCAATCTAGTGGACATAGGCATAAATGAGATGCAATGGTGGAGAGCTGAAACTGGACAAGTTCAGAATAGAGAAGAGGGGCACATTTTTTCTTCCACAGTGAGGGTAATTAACCATTAGAACAACCTACCGAGAAATGCGGTGGATTCTACATCACTTGAAGTCTTTAAAGCAAGACTGGATGTCTTTCTAAAAGATCCAGTCGAGCTCAGGGGTTCTCAAACTTCATTGCACCATGACCCTCTTCTGACAACAAAAATTACTACAACCTCAAGAAGAGGGACTGAAGCCTGAGCCTGTCAGAGCCTCACCGCTTCAAGCAAGGGGGGCAAAGCCCAAACCCCGCCGCCCTCAGGCTTTGGCTTCGGCCTCAGGCGCTGGGGCTTGGGCCCTGGGCCCCAGCAAGTTTAAGCCACTCCCCCAACTTTGGGGTCCTGATCCACAGTTTGAGAACCACTAATCTAGCTCAGCCAGAAGTTATGGACTTGATGCAGGAATAACTTGGCAAAACTCTATGTTCTGTGTTATGTGGGAGGTCAGACTAGATGATCATAATGGTTCCTTCTGGCCTTATAATCTATGAACAAACAATGATCTCTCTCTCTCTCTTTAAATTACCTCTGTTGTATGTACTTGGTAAAACTATAACCTATTGTGCCAGAGAGTTTCATAACAGATAGATGCATTTGCTAATAATACCTATGTCATCTCAACATGAACTATATACTGTAGAAATACAACTGATGTTAAGTCTTAAGCATTATAAGCATGTAATACATTAATAGGGTTGTGGTTTTTGGTTTTTTTTGTTTTTTTTTTGGCCTTAGATTTAGAAAAACTGCTTAGACAGACAATGCCCTACCTTTTAGTAAATTAAGCCTGGGAGAACATAGAGCAGGACTCCTGTATATGTCAGTGTCATGCCTGTTTGATAAGAATGGAACTGACATGCATAGTTAGAGGATGTGATGTATATTTCTCTAAGACCTTTAATATTTCTGTTTCTAACTAGAACAAGAGAGGTAGTTCTGCCTAAATTTAAACTGGAGAAGAGCTATGACCTGACGGATTATCTGAAATCCATGGGAATAGAAACACTGTTTGACAACAACGGCGACTATTCTGGAATATCAGATGAGAAAGTCATCATTGATATGGTAATTTTTCCCCTTCTACACTCATTCTTCTACTTATTATTTCCTGTCATCTGAAGTGTGGCAACAAAGGACAATAATTCACAGCTTAGCTAAGCAAATAACACAATATACCTGCCTCTCCTGGAACATAGGGAGTCTGTGTTTTTTTTCCATACATAGTGGTAGACCAGTGGCTCTCAATCTTTCCAGACTATTGTACCCCTTTCAGGAGTCTGATTTGTCTTGCATACCCCCAAGTTTCAGCTCACTTAAACTACGTGCTTACTAAAATCAGACACAAAAATACAAGTACCACAGCACGCTATTACTGAAAAAATGCTTACATTCTCATTTTTACCATATAATTATAAAATCAATTGGAATATAAATATTGTACTTACATTTCAGTGTATAGTATATAGTGCAGTATAAACAAGTCATTGTCTGTGTAAAATTTTAGTTTGTACTGACTTCAATAGTGCTTTTTACGCAGGCTGCAGTAAACTAGACAAATATCTAGATGAGTTGATGTACCCCCTGGAAGACCTGTGTGTACCCCCAGGGGTAAACGTACCCTTGGTTGAGAACCACTGGTGGTAGACTATACAATTCTGGGAGGGGTCAGGTCATGACCAGTCAGGAAAGGGATTCGCCAAAGCCAGAGGACTGATGCCATATAGGAGCTACCAGTGAAAACACAAGAAAGCCACATGCAGGATACAAAAGATGTGATGTTGTAATTAAAGTTCCCCAGGCTTTCAGCAAATTAATTCTAGTGCAATTCACCTAAGACAAAATACTAAGACTTTAAAGTCTAACCAAAGGGATTCTGCATTTTCTGTTTTGTTTTTTTTTTTTACAGTTCAATCACCAAGGCACGATTACTGTGAACGAGGAAGGCACAGAGGCTGCAGCTGTGACTACAGTAGGGTTCATGCCCCTTTCCACTCAGATTCGCTTCGTCGTTGACCGCCCCTTTCTGTTTCTCATCTATGAGCATCGTACCAGCTGCCTGCTGTTCCTGGGCAGAGTCGCCAACCCCAGCAAGTTTTAAAAACAGAGGAGTGCTCTCATATCCAGGTTGTAGGATTACATTTTAGTATAACAATTTTTGAAAGGAAGATTTTACTTATCACATTAGTCAGAGGTTACTGTCATTACACAACTCACCATTTATCAGTGGAAAATGCAATATATATGAGACCATTCATGTGGATATATATCAGTGAATATATATGAATGGACTCACAGCAGTAGATGATTTGACTGCAATTTATAAAGATTAATGCCAGGCACTGATATCTGTATTAAAAATCTCATTAAATGACTTACACGGTGTTGTATTCAATGTATTGAACTTAACCAGCAAATAAAACATTAGACCAGGATTTTTAAAAGTGGATGTCTAAAGTTAATTTCTTAAATCTGTATTTAGACACCTACAAACAGGCAGGCCTCAGGAAGTGCTGAACATGTTGCAGTTCTGAGATTATCTTTCCAGGTACCTAAATATAGAATTAGGGACTTAACTCTAGGTGCCCATTTTTGAAAATCTTGCCCTCAGAGCCTGATTCTGCCCTCTGATCAACCTCATAGGCCAAATTCATCCTCGGGGAAACTGGCACAATTCATAGATGCATAGATCCTAGGGAAGTCTCAGCCAAATCCAGCAGCAATCTAAATAGAGGTATAAATCATGAAGTAGAGAAACTTGTACTGATTTCACATTCAACAGGTTTATAAAACATGAAATTTACAAACCAATGAGGCAGAAAAGAGGGATTGTAGGAAAAACCACTTAGGAAAAGTAAGATACCATTAGGTTTAGTTTTGATTTCATACTAGTTCTACATTGGCATAACACCAATGATTTCAATAGTTACTCCTGATTTCCAGTAGTGTGAAATCAGAGTCAGTCCAAATGGGTAATTTATACCACTGTAAACTGTCACCAAATTTAGCTATCAGGTATAGACACACATCTGTGGGGAGCATAAGATCCATAACACAGCTTATATACAAAAAGGCATTTTATATAAATGAAGTAGACAGGTAAATACTCTCCCCTACACCATAACCTCAAATACCCAAAGCTACATTTTCTGTCACATTTTATTTTCTCCATTTCTTTACAGAAAAAGATTTATATAAACAAAGCATTTAGGCAGAAAATAGGGGCACTAAACCTCACCTCAGGCTCAATCTAATGAAATTTAGTGGGAAAAACTTGATTAAAATAAACTACTGGTAACTTTTTCAGACTTTATAGTAGGAACAGAAACACTGTCTAATTATTCTCATCATCCACGTAGATGCAACATACTTCCATTCTAAAATGCTACCATTTGACAGGAGGAACAAATTTACACTTTTTCTACCAACTGTCAAATAAGTACGAACACCACATGTATTCACATTTCAAAACTTCCCTTTTCAAGAATTCATATTGTAGTCTCACAAGTTTACTGTATTATTGGGAATATCTAATATTAGACAAAATCTAAATGTTTTCAATATTAAACTTTCCATTGCATATTTTCTCTGGTAGCATAAGAAAAAACAAACAATAGTACTTTGATGGATTTACAAGTCTTTAAGTCTTTAAAATGCAATTTGTAGTTGATCCTGTTTTGCTTTTATACAGCATGTGTCATTTTTAATTTTGTGCCCAACCATAAATGAAGCTGTTTAAACATTCAAGTAAATGAAAAATACCTATTGTATAGGAAATCGCATGGTGAAGAGCTGATATCAAAAAATTATTCAACTCAATAAATAGCTTTTCCCTTTTCAATATTCCTACTTCATATACAGTCCTTGTTCAAAACTTTTTTGCGCACACATACTTTTTCAGTGTTAAAAAGCTTTGCCACAGAAAACATTAAAGAATAAATGCAAGTATGGGAAGGTTATCTTATTCTTCACACACACATTAAAGAAAATAATCAAATCAAGAAGCTGAAAGAAACCTTTGGCAATCAAGAATGAGTTTTTCAAAGCCTACATTAGCTGGAAACAAAGTTCTAAAAGTTATTTTTGAGGCCAAGACCAATTCCTGTAACCAGGGAAAGAGGACAAACAGAAAAGCAAATGTAGCTGCAGCTCAGAACTCATGATCTTTATGCATTGTGCAAGACAATCAAATATTTGCTTCTGCACCCATAATGTAACCATTAACTCTTGCTACAGCTTCTGACTCTGTTTATTTTACTCCCTGTAAAGGTCACATTGGTTAAGAAAAATGCAGTATACATCAAGTATTCAAATCAAATGCATTTTATCAACCAACATGTGACACAGAAAACAGCCCCTTGCAGTATGTCACAAATGAAAGAGATCATTTTTAAAGGCCTGATCTTACTCCCTTTGAAGTCAATGCCAAAATTCCCATTGATTTCAATAGGAGATGGAGCAGGACCTGAAAGGGCAAAGCAACACACCAGTCACCACTGGACTACAGGCCTCAATTAGGACTACAATTAGTCCATTTAAAAGTTGCTATTTTTGAGCAAGCTACCTTTTGATAGCCCAAGATATTTATGTAAATGTTCCAGTAACCTCTGGATCTAGCCTTTATAATCATGGATGAATTCAGTGGGAGCTGATGTTGGGTGCTCAGCACTTTTGAAAGTCAGGCGGGTGCTGAAAGACAGATTTAGGAGCAGGTTTCAGAGTAACAGCCGTGTCAGTCTGTATTCGCAAAAAGAAAAGGAGTACTTGTGGCACCTTAGAGACTAATCAATTTATTTGAGCATGAGCTTTCGTGAGCTACAGCTCACTTCATTTAGGAGCCTAATTTTACGTTCTTATTTTTTTGAGATCTGAGCCAAGAAGTTTGTAAAGCCAGGTAGGGTTGCCAGACGCCCGGTCGAAAAGGGACTGTGTCGGCTCCACAGCTCACATTTGCCAGGAACCATGACGGTGGGAGCTGTGGGGGCAGTGCATGGAGTCTCTCTGACTGCCCATGTGCTTAGCGGCTGCAGGCACCTCATGGCTGTTTCCTTTGAGCCATGGTAAACGCCACCAGGATCCCACACCCTGAACCCCCTCCTGCACCCGAACCCCCGGCCCCAGCCTAGAGTCCCCTCCGGCACACAAACTCCCTCCCGGAGCCTGAAACCACCCACCCCCCAACCCCAGAGCCCACACCCCCAACCCCAGAGCCCACACCCCCAACCGGAGCCCTCACCCACCCTGCACCCCAACCCCGTCCCAGCCCAGTGAAAATGAGTGAGGGTGGGAGAGAGTGAGCGACGGAGGGAGAGGGGATGGAGAGAGCAGGGGGTGGGGCCTCAGAGAAGGGGCAGGGCAGGGGAAGGGCCTCATGGAATGAGGGGTGGGGCAAGGGTTTTCGGTTTTGTGTGATTAGAAAGTTGGCAACTCTAAAGCCAGGACAATAACAAAATGTGTCCTAATGTGTTAGAGCTGCAACAACTAGTCGTAGCAGCGACGGTCTCCAAATATTTGACACGATCTCCTTTTTTCTCCCTAGCTGTATAAAATAATCTTTCTGAACCCAGAGAATTCAACAACAGGAGAGGGGAAGGCAGTCACAGCCATTTCTGGTACTCCCGTGAATCTGGCCATTAGCATATTAAGGCTCAGATTTCAAAATGGCCTGAGCTGTTTGCAGCTGTTCACCTAGAAACGCCATGAATCAATTCAGTCTTTGGCTGGACTACTTGTTGGACTAGGTTTAGAAGTTGTTCTGGCTCGGAAAATCCTCTCAGTCCAAGAGGGCAAACTGTATATACACACACACACTCCTATTTTGCGCTACTTTTGTTTAGAATGGTCTTCAAACCTCAGCACACATGAACATTTCACAAAATGCGTATATCACGAAAGCTAATTAATATCCACGAAAGATATGGAGTCTTTCCTGTCTCCTTTATTATAATTAATCTGCTTTACAGACTCTCTTTTATGCTGCCTTCTGGAATTTATTTTTAACTTTTTTTTTTTTTTTAATAACTCTGGTTTTTCAGTTCTCTCCCCAGGCGCTGTTGTCTTCTAGTTACATATCTCTTAATACATTGGCTGCCAAATATTAGTCAGTATAATATCCCCTCTGGTATTATTTGGATCACGAATCTCTTGAACTCATGACTAACAATAGACCCTCTCGCTGAATAACAAAAAATTAGCTGCTTTAAGAGAGATGTCATCATCAAACAAATGCCCATTTGTTTTTAAACTTCTAGCAAGTAAGAAGTTATAACATGTATTTGTCTTTCATGGCTACTTATCAGTCCCATCTGCTGCCCCTCCCCTTCCCGCCCCCGCACAGATACTTGAGCTTTTGGGGAAATCATCATTCAGCTCACAAATGCCCCGTCTATCAACACTCACCACAGCAATAACAGGAATAAGCACTCCCAGGTTCCCTGCACTACTGGAGGCCTGAAAAAGAAGAGAGGTTTTAAAAGATGTGAAAATGTCAAAGAAACACACAGCAATCTGAAGTAATATTTACTACAAAGCTCACTTCCAATGGCTCATGTTCTTTAGCTACTCGTACATATGCATAAATATGGATACATTGCAGACCACAGCCCTGAGCCTACAAAACCACTGTGTCACCCAACCTGAGCACCACTGAAACCAGTGGGCTAGGCGTAAGCACAGGGCTCAAGTCTACATGAATCCCTAATGGGTTTCCAAACAGGGAAAAAGTCTGCCCACATGGATCCAGCAGCAGGATCAGAATCTAGAACTTGACAATATGCACACTTTCCCCCCTCAGGGTGTTACTGTTGGAAAGAAAAACACTATTTTTAATCAAATGGATGAACTGAGGGGCCTTCTTCCACAGACACAGCTCTGTCATAACTGCAAATCAAAGATCACACTTTCAGTTCGGGGGAGAAACACATATCAGTTGTCATCTGTATTGCAAAACATCCAGAAATTGAAAAGTCTCCTATTACTCTACATGCCCAAAGCCAGCTGTCAAATATTTGCAGAAATCAGATTTTACTTTTGAACTAAAGCCAAGATTATGAATCTGTAAAGGATAAGGAATTTAAGGGACTCACTCCAACAGAAAACACTGTCCATCCAACTTAATCCTAACAAGTTAATTTCCTTTTCTAACAAAAAACAAATTTTGCCTGGTTGCAAAATCTGCTGACAACTAATTAAGCAAAAAGAATCAATGCAAAGTGGTTTAACAGTCACGTAAACAGATCTGGAATAATAAAAAGCCTGTTAAGAAGCACAGGAGACTTAACAAATAATAGAACATTAAAGTCCTGTCAATGCTATCAAAAAAGTGAGAATTCTGCTTTTAAAACCTAAATATAGAAATGGTTCAGCAACACAGTTTGGACCCCAGCATGGACAGGGTCCAATTTAGTATAAATTATTTTTAAAAACATTCAAGAGTAAGAAGAAACAGTCTTAAGAACGATTTTCAGAATCATATTGAGCAAATTATTCCCTGAACACTGGGGTCAAGATTGTACTAGAACCCAAACCATTTATTACTTTTAAAATAAAGGAACATTGTTTTCTAGCACAGATGAAGCTTAAAGTGGATTTGCCAGGGTGTGAATTCAGCTCAGATATTAGTTCCTGAGAGGTGGAACATGGGAGAGACACAGAAATTGCTGGGTTATCACGTAGATGAGGATGATGAAATCCAGTATAAAGGTGTTGTTTTAGAACAGAGTTATATTTATAAGCATCACAGTCACTTATCTGTGAGACCAGAATCTAAAAAACCTGGACAACACAGGCAGGATTTTTCATGATGGCATTCGTTGGGTTTGCTGAAACAACAAACAAACTGTGAATTCATCTGGTTTCCCTCACAGGAGCGGAGTTGGCACCCCAGATTAGAAACTCTTATCCTTATGAAACAAATAACCCAGCAGCTTCACTGAGTTGGTCAGTGACATAAAAGGCATTTACTGGTTACAGATGCAGTTTATCTTCAAAGCAAACAGAGATTCTATTCATTTCAAAGAGATTTGCCAAGAGAGTTCACCAATCCCATAAATGGGAAAGAAAGGAACTTTGCACTATTAAAATTTGAAGTGTGTGTGTGGGAGGTGGGCGGGTGTTGTGTTGGGGATGTTAAAAAGAGAAAAACAACTCTTACTGAATTGCTAGCACAGCTTTAGGTATAATTTTAGCCACAAACATGGCACTAATATAGACATACACGGTATGGAAAGAAATTCAACTTTTCACAATAATTTTTTCTTTTTTTTTTTTTTAATTATAATTATAAAGTCACTCCACATCAACATCTGGGAGGTTTGAGTGTCTGGAATAGCCATATAAAATCACAAATAGTGAAGTGTTAGTTCATCTCTGATAAGCAAAATGTTCAATTAACTTCACTCTTCATTCTTGAGCAGTGAATGTGATGGTCTATAATCGAAAGTAGGATTTCTCCCTCCTTCCCCCCGCCTCCAAAATGAAGGTGTTGCAATTCAGTTCACAGCCAAACCAAATTCACAACTTGTAATATATTTTTATATCCTCCCACCCATTTGAAGAGAAACACTGTTCTCATTTATTGTTCCTCATTTTCACACTTAGAGGTATAAGTTAACATGGTCTACCTCGATATCTTTGTAACTAGCACCTAGCTGTCATGTCAATAAAACTATTCATATGTCACTAAGTGCCTAATCCTGAGTGGTGTCAGTTTGATTTTAGTGGGACTTTCTGGAGCACAGCACTTTAGGAACATGCAATAAGTGATGTAAACTGTATTCACCTCACCTTTGGAAATCTATCCTGTAAATACTAGGTGAGATTGTAAAACAATCTTGTTATGGTAGAGTATTCAAACAAAATTGAAATTTACATAAGTATGTTTACAAACATATATTTTAAGGTTTTTTGGAACTACTCCTAAATTAAAATATTGCAGCTATTTAATAAGAGTCAGCTGCTGGACAGACTTATAGTCTACAACCCTTTCATGTCATAACAGAGATTTAATACATTATAGGCCCAGTCTTGCATTCCACCAGAACACACTGAAGTGAATGGGAGTTTCTAGACCCTTTGCATGTATTTCTTTAAGGATTAGTTTACATTATACAGACAGCTGATCATAAAGATCTGGAAGCAGTCTGCCTGCAGCGGTTTACTTAAGATGTGATCTTAAACCAATTCGTTCAGATCAGTGCGAAAGTCTGTGTACACACTTTAGTTTCAATTTAATCCAGGTTTATTTTGATTTAGCTGCTCCTGAGAGCATTCTGCACCAAAAAGATTAAAATTCTGCACCAAAAAATATAAATTCTGTGCACAATATTTTAAAATTTTGCAAGTTTTATTTGTCAAATAAATGTGGAGGCTCCAGCATGGCATTAGGGACCACGGACCACCGGCTGCACAGAGGTTGGATATCACTGTGCAGCTCCCCAATGGGACACTGATTCAGTGATGAGGCTGCACCCAATCCTGATATAGCACAAGGACCAGGCCAGTCACAGAAACACCCCAGGGCCGTGCCCCTCTGTGCCAGGTGCACCAAGTATGGGCGGGCAGGCTCAGCACGGCAGGATATAAGTGTGGAGGGGCTGAGTGTGGGGCTATCTGGGTGCAGGATGCTCAGTGGGAGATCTGGGTACAGGGGCAGGATCGGGATGCACAGGGGCTTGTTGGGGGGTTCTGGGTGCAACAGTAATGGGACTATGCAGAGGGGTCCAAGTGAAGGTGGTCAGGGCTCTGCAGGGGGGGTCTGGGTATCGGGAGAAATAGAGCTCAGCAGGGGGGTCTGGGTGTGGGAGGCGCAGTGGGGGTGTCCAGAAGCAGAGGGAGTGGGGCTCAGTGGGGTGGGGACCCAGGTGCAAGTGGCTCGTCAGGATGCTAAGGTGCAGGGGGAGTAGGGCTCTTTGGGGGAGTTCTGAGTGTGTGTGGGAGGGGCAGGGGGTGAGGCTTGGCAGGAGGGTCTCGGTATGAGGGGGTCTGGATGCACAGGGGTTGGGCAGATGGGGGAGCAGCTCCCTATACAGGGATCCCTCCCCCTGCAGCTGAAGAGCGATGGGTGCAGGAAGTGGGGGGTGAGGGGAAAAGGAGTTTGCAGAGCTTCCTGAATTTGGGGGAGAAACGTTGGGCTGGTTTTGACCCAGCCCCGGATGCTGTGCAGGGGAAGAGGAATCCTGTTCTCTTCAGCCCAACTGGGACTAGCAGCTGAGCCCGGCGCAGGGTAGGAGCCATCAGCCAGATTTTCCACAGTCCTGTCCCCTGCCGCATAGTGATTTACCTCTCTGCCAGCTGCCCTGGGCACCCAAAACATACTGCGGGGGAGAATCGCATGGCTGCTCTTGTGGCTTCCCTTTGCTTCCCCAACAGAAAGTCATTTTTCTGTGAGGAAGCAAAGAAATTGGCGGGGGACATAAATTCTGCGCATGCGCAGTGGTGCAGAATTCCCCCAGGAGTAATTTAGCTTAAATCACTCAGGAACAAGTTTAAGCTATGCCTAAACAATCTGCTCTTAAACCAAAATAAAAGAGTGCCCACACAGGGGTCCGCACCAATTTAATTTAACCAGTTTGAGGATAATGGATAGTTTGTGCGTCCTCAAGATCTTAAAATACAACAGAGCACTTACTTGGAAGCTGGAGATCCAGATTATAACATCAGCATTAAGCTCTCATTTTAATTTATCAGCAATACAAGTAATGGCCCCTGGAAAACAGGTCACTGAACTTTTTCACATTCCTTCCCAACACCAAAGAAAACCAGCACTCCCACTCTGCTTTTCTGTTAGAGATCACTGACACCACCAGCCAGTTAACATTTCTGATTTCCCAACAATGTCCAGCACTTCTTTTCCTGTGTCACCTTGCACTCTCAGAATGTAAATCAGCTGTACTGATTTGCTACCTCTCCCTCCCCCCGCCCCTCGCAGCCCCACACACAGTAGGGTAACATACTAGTGAAATTCCCGTAACATTAGCGAGAATACAATGATCACAAGGATTTGTAGATATGGACAGATATCTTGTTAAATGTAATCTCCAGCTGTAAGAATTTGTACTGCTCAGTTTTGCTTTGCAGTTCTTACACTTGCAATGCATATGAGATTGCACTTCTAATCAGAAAAGCATTATGGTTTCTCTATCATTCATGTGAGAACGTCCGTCAGTTTCCTCTTTTACAACCAATTCCAATTAATGCTTATTCAGTCAGGGTAATCTGAACTGATCTCACTACATCTGTAGTTCACACCAGACTGTTCCATTTTATGGAGTCTATTGTAAATTTAGTTATGTAGGCCTCCATCAACTCTAATATTGGAAAATCCACATACGTGTAATCACAATAGTAGTTATTCAGGATAAATTAACATCTGGGGTAGCTGAGATTAGAACTGCAAGTTTATAACACTTCCCTATTTCTTAGGAAGTGGTAATAGCAGGAGCTTAGAAGTCAGGACTTCCTGTTTCTGTTTCCAGCTCGGTCACCAGCCTGCTTTGTGCCTTGGACAATTCACTTAATATCTACCATGTCTCAATTAACCTATCTGAAAAATGGGTACACCACTACTAATTACCTAAGCTTACAGATATTATGTGAGGCTTAATTGATATGTAAAAAGTTATGTAGGCTCTATATTATTAATAGGCACCATAACACACATTTCTCATTTGTTTCAGTAGTTACATGTGCGATTTTTAAGTGTATACACTTGGTTCAGAGGAGATCAGAATAATACGTTTACATTAGCCATATCAGTGCAAAGAGGTACTGAATTAAAACCCACACATTTTATACCATTCCTTACCTTTAGTGCGGGGCCCTTTTCACTTGCTCTCTCACTGGCTCTCTTTCCTTCCAGTCCAAGCTGTACAAACAGTTCCAGCAAATTCATTAGTAATTCATCCACAAGGTGTTCTCCCTGAATGTTAGCAGCTATGTTAGCCAAGGCATTAATGACAGCTAAGGAACAGTGTCTGACAAGAAAGAAAGAGAGAAATTAGAAACAACCAACTCTTTGATGAAAAGGTTTGTATTTATTTTATAATGGTTTCTCACTAACACTGTTCAACAGCAAATCTGCATAATACTGAGAGTGGCAGGCACATTTTGGACATCAAGGATTTAGTGAGAATGGATGGCACGCTGGGTTAATGCATTAGCATTCCAATTCAAAAAGCCAATTAAATATTGCTTGAATCATAATTAAAATGCATTTAGTGGTCTCAACAACAGAGAGCAGATGGAAGCAGCACCAAAGGACAGAGAGGAATGGAATAAACTAATTTCCACCATGTGCGCCAACATTGGTGTGTAAAGAATGAAATGTAATGTAATTGGTGGTCTCAATTTCGTCTCTAGAGAATGTTTTGTCTGTGCTGCCACCATCATCAATTCACCAGGACTGACCATTTTTGGTATGGAAAACCTAAACCTAAACCAGCAGAAACATATTGCATTTCTGGATTGGAAAAGTTGTAGGGTGGCAGAGAAATTCAAATTAACAGCTGCAATTAATTACTGGCGTGCACTGGGCAGGACAGTGAGTGAAAGCCTTATAACGAGGGTGTACCAGTAAGCTCGTTTGTAGTTGTTAATCCTTCATCCTCGTTAGAATTGAATTCAAGCATTTTTTAAAGGTTAAAATTATAATGCAACATAACTCTGATACAAACGACCATTTCACATTCCTGAATACTTAAAAGAAATAATTAACTCATCATATGACATGATGAATACAGCAGGAATTCTGAGCTATGCAGTTTTATACTTCAATACCTTACTCAAATAGGGCCTGATTCAACTCCCAGTGAAGTCACTGGAATATTTTCTATTAGTTGTAATAGGAATTGGATGGAGTGCCTAGTTATTAAGCATTCTTCGATAAATTATTCTTAAGGAATTCAATACTTCTTAAGAGTACTGGGCCCAATCTAAACCCTAATGAAGCCAATGAAAATTTTTGACTTCACTGGGCTGTGGATCAGGCCTATTAAGAGGATAGCTTGCAACTACAGCTAATGCATTAGAAGTTTTTGACACCAGAATTTACCAACCAATCAATCTTTTAGAGAGACAAGGGGGAGGGGTAATATCTTTTACAAGCTTTCAAGCTTAGAGAGAGCTCTTCTTCAGTCTGGGATATTTACTCAGAGTGTCACAGCTAAATACAAGATGGTACAGATTGTTTAGCACAAGCAGTTAACATATATTTCAAGGAACTATTCGAGGTGAAGTGGCCCCTTCACACCTGTTCAGTTACAGGGAAGAAAGGAAGGAGAAGTGGGGAGGAAGCCGCTATGGGAGATTTGTTAGTGGATTACAGATTCTTGTAATAAATGATAAAGTCAGTGTCTCTATTCAGTCCTTGAATTTTATTGTCTAAAAAAGTGTTATGAAGTTAAGCTCCCAGGCTCATCTTTTGAAAGCGTTCAACAGGTTTTCTTTGAGGATGAGACTGATAGGTCAAATATAGAGTGATCACTTTGTGAAAAGTGCTCCCCCCACAGACGATATGATATTTTGCCTTACCAATTTCCTGCATGAGTTCATTCGAGAGCATAGTGACTGTCTGGTTTCACTCACATAGTTGCAGTTGGGGCATTTAGCGCACAGGAAAGGTATACCACATGTTGTGGTACACATTTTTAGGACCCATGGATCTTGAAAGGTGTGTTGTTTGGGGGTGTTGATCATTGTAGCAGTGGAGACATATCTGGAGGTTTTGCATCTGTTTTTCTGGCAGGGTCTGGGGTTGTTTTGAGCTGGTGTCCTGGTCTGTGCGGGGCTTACTTCTGACGATGAGCATGGAGAGGTTGGAGCATTGTTTGAAGGCCAGAAGAGGGGATTCAGAAAAGATTTCTTTCAGGATGGGGTCCCCATCAAGTATGGGATGGCAGGTGACAACTAGGGATATGCAGTGGGGGTGGGGGCGTTATTTCTGTATTGAAGCAGGTTTTCTCAGGGTATCTCGGTGGCTGTTCCATGATGTGATCCATTTCTCTGGTGGAGTGTCCTTGTTTGGTGAAGGCAGTTTTCAGTGTGTTAAGGTGTATATCCTGACTTTTTCCTTAGAATGGTCCTTTGATATACGTGGTAACTACTCATGCTAAACAATTTGTTCCATCTTGGAATGTGACACTCTGATTAAATTTCCCACATCTGAAGAAGAGCGCTGTGTAAACATAAAAGCTTGCCTCTCTAACCAACAGAAGTTGGTCCAATCAAAGATATTACCTTACTCACCTTGTCTCTCTAATGTCCTGGGACTGATACGGCTACAAATCTTTTGTGACAGAAGCTGGTACTGCCTGATGCTAACACAGTTTCTGAAAGATCTAGGAGTCTCCATTATTATTCAGTGCCAACTTCTAGCACCTTTTGGCTAAGGCATCATTGCATCACTGTGAAGAAATAATTGCCAACAGCTCATCAAGAGAAAAATAAAATCACAAGTACATTATTCATTCCTAAATCCAACTAATGGAAGCGAGACATACACACCCGTCATTTTTAAATATTAAAAAGTGTTACTTTAAACAATACAGGAATAGGAGACTACATGAGATCTGCATATATTCAAAACACCCACCCTCTCAGAAATGGACAATTAACATTAACAAATCTCTGGAATACAACAAAGAAAGATCGAAAGAAATAAAGCTGTTATGTCTGTCGGAAAAAAGTGAAAGTGCATAACCATGCTTAAAGGAAGATGTTTGGTTTAAATAGTCATGAATTCTAAGGAGTCACTTATATCTATGTTACCTGTATCCATGATCCTTGTGATCTTTAGTGGCAGAGTAAACAACTGAGCTTGCCTTTACACTGATTTGCTGGAATAGATTCCATACCTCCTGGTAAATATATTGCTGTAAGAAAACAAACTAAGTGGAGTACATTGAATACAATATCTCTTAAAGGAATAAACCTGTAAAAATAAATTTTATCCAACTAAATAAAAATCTTATATAGAATGCCTAAGTATCTTTAAAAATCTGGACCTAAGTGACTTAGGAACATAAATCCCATTTTCAAAAAGGATTTAGGTTCCTCAGGCCTAAATAGGACCTGGGTGTCCTAAGTCACTTAGGAGCTTTTGTAAGCTTCACATTTCTTCCTCTACATTAATTCTTTTACTATATATCTGTGGGAACTAAGGTTTGCTGGAGAGGCGTGGCTTTGCTAGTTACTAGTGACATTGTACAAAAAGGTACATGCAAACAAATGATTGTATAAGTGTGTGTATGTTATGAAGACAGGATAAATGCTGAAATGCTGCATTTAAGGAAACATTTTTCGGGCTTAAACAAAGTTGACAGCAATACTTTAACTGAAGGAAATAGACAACTGTAATTTAGGGGTCTCTCTAGTCTGGTTTGTTCTCTTGGCCAGCTCTTCTCTCCTTACGTTTCCAGTGATAACTAAGCAGCCCAGCTGGTCAATGATGAGTACGTCAAGTGGAGATGGTGGCTGGCAGAACTTCTGCTGCAGGATCTGCAGGATAGGTTCCATCACTTTGGGAGTGTCCCTAAGAGCCACTGCAATGTGCCCCAGAGCTCGAATTGTGTGGTCAGGAATCAAATGGGCTTCCCTAACAAAAAATAAACAAGCCACATTCATATAAACATCCAGAAACAATTACACATCTAGCTCTACAAGTTGAGCTACAATCTGCCTGAGAAACAACTTACACTGATGCATCCAGTAAACTGTAATATCACTTAATTTCATTTTAACCCCTTAATGCTGTTTTTCCCTTCTATTATAATCAAAAGCATACTTAGTACAGGAACTAAAAGCAATTGCTTTTATAGTACCAACACTGATCTGTTAACCATTCACTATAGTAGAATCAGTAGAAAAAGATAAAAGGCTTGTCTGGAATGACTGTCCATTTTTATTTTTATTTTTTTAAAACAGTCCCAGTACAGTGGGGTAAACGTAGTGGGAGTTTCCGTTGGAGATGCCTTGTCAACTATCTTAGCTCTGCCTTGGCAAACCAACCTCTCAATAGGAGAGAGGCAATTCAGACTCCACAAGCAGTAATCAATTGTGCCAAACATTAAGTGATGAGCTTGTACAGCCCACTGAAGACTTAGCAGAGGCCACCTCATTTCAGTTAGTACTTCAAATAGACTTTAATACTCACTGCAGACAGGAAAGCAGTGTTTTTATCCAGTAAAGTATGTAGGCCCATCAGTACTGAAATAAAGGCCCAATCCCACAAAGAAATCTGCATGATCTGATGCATATTCCCACATGTATTCTTACTGATGTCAGCAGCATTTCACACAGGAGAAAGGCTCCTCATGCTTGAATGTCTTAACAGGAGTGGGTCTTAAGTTAAATTGACTGAAGACAGAAAAGGATTAGTATTATGCCTAACAACTTACTTGTCGCTCTCCTGTGAGATGTACAGACGGTTAGACAAACTGGCTAGGAAAGCCTCAACAATCACTGGGTCTATAGTCAGGCCAGCTTTCAAGCACCTACAGAACATTAAACACAAAACTTGCCAGGACAGCCAAACAGCAAGAGTTATATTTTCACATCTCGCTATGGGAGAGAAAGGATCCAATACCAAAACCACTACACATAAAATCGATACAGTCGGAATTGTGTTCCGTCAGAAAGTGATTCTCATGAAAAAAAAAATATATTCACATTAGCACATATTTGGCATCCCCTAAAATATTCATGAGACCCTGGCATTCAGAAGATGCTGTTCAATTATTTCACATTTATTTCACGAGTTCAGCATTCTTTAGACATTCATGCTTATTTACATATGAAATATAAGCAGGGTGGACAAACGATTTTTTAAAAAACTAAATATTGATTTGTTATTTAAATTAAATACATTTTTCTTTTAAAAATAAACCTATTTAAAATTAAAATTGAAATTATGACAAGCTATATGAAGGCCTAAATTTAATATAATTTATTAAAAACATTTAAATAAAAAAATATTTAACCAGTAAGTTTGCTGCCAAAGTTTTAAAGAAAGACATACGACTGAACTGGTGGCTAAGCACCTGGAACCACAGTTGGCTGAAATGCTAAAGAAGTTTTTGACAGCGGTAGCCTCTTTGGCAGGTACGAAGAAAATATTTTCCATTTATTCAGCTAGTGCAGTTCAATGACTAGTTCATTCAAAGTTAAGGAACCAACTGGAATTTGAACAGACATTGTGTGCCAAAGTAAGCGTAAATGTTAATGTTATATTTAGTTAAAATACGTTGATCTGCAATGATTACCAACCAATGAGAATCAATTATTTTGTAAAAGGAAAAGAACAAAAGTACAAATGCAAAACAAAATTAAAATCCGTTATTTAAATCAAGCTTTCCTACTTGCCAGTTTAAATCATAATTAAAATACAAGCAACAATGAACACTTCTTGGACACTCCTGTAGTTTGTAGCTGATTCTCTGCCCTCCAGTGTTTGTATCTACAGAGCTGGAATTACCTCAACCCTCTTTCTTCCAAATGGAGGCAAAAGGACTGAGAAAGGCTGTATGGAGTGTACCTTCCATGGCATTTTAAATATCCTTGACAGGTTGGCCCAACTCACTGTCCTCCCAAGCACCAGATGGTGGATGGGGAGGGAGGTAAACAAGGTCTTTTATAAGCACCCAACAGGGCTCAGGAGAAGTATCTTTTAGGAAGCGAATGGGATTAGGCTGTCCTGCTCCTGCTGGAGCCTTCCTCTCTCCATCCATCCAATCAGCAGCTACTCCAGACTGCAGGGGCAGATGGTCTAGTGTAATGGTTTAGAAAAATGGGAAGGGGGTGACTTTCCATTGCCCGAGGTTACAAGCGTTTACCAGTGCATCTACTCCAGAAGAGCTTACTGTGCAAACCTTCGGAAGCAACAGAAGGCTACTGAGCACTCTGGAGGTCACCAGGTGGAGTTAAGGGTACGTAAAGCAAGTGGCCCAGTGGCTAGACAAATACTTTCCAGCTGTACAAAAGGTAGCAGGGGCCATCTAAAACACTCTGCGTTACACAGCTTCTCCATTTAATGGATCGTAATGTTTGTCCACTTCAGTGAGATCAGCGCCTGTCTCCTTAAACTGCATTTTTGATAGTCCTTCAGTATTTCTAAGTACAATTCTTACCTGCAGATGTTGTCTATGGCAATGTCTCGAAGCTGTTCATACATGGATGGTTGACTTTTCTTACCGGGCATTACATTTAGAGTGGACTCTGAATGCTCATTTGTTACGCTGATTTTGATGTCATTGCCACCTACTAAGAACAGAGATGGAGCGTAAGAGACAGTGTCTTTTGCTATATCTTTCCTTGAATTGTGTATACATAGGTAGAGAAATACCTGGCAAGTGAATGCAAAACAGACTAGGATGCAGGAAAGAGGGAGAGGGAGAGAGACAGGTGCTCTGAAGAACTTTGGTACCATGTGAAGCATGCCTACCAACGTGGGCTATAAATTTATTTCATTACTCAATTCGTTTTCAGAAGCCTCCACCCTTCTCACTTTGCATAGTTTTGAATATTGCTTTAGTATTAGTTAAAATCATTTAATTGGCAGTCTCAAAGAAGAATACTCAAACTTAACATTAGGATTTTTCAAATCAAAACTGCTGGATGTGACTAATCAGTAAACAATTTATTAAATGGATTTTTACATTGCCTTACTTTTAATATTTGCATCTACCTTAGTATCGCTAACACTCTGAAATACCTTGAACCAGATTCATTCCTGGTGCACCTCCGAAGTAAACAGAGCTACAGGAGGGATTAATTTCCCTTAGTGTGTTTTAAAGCATGGTTAGAACATAAAAGAACTATCGGGTAAAAATGAAGTCTCCTACTTGACATACCTGCTCCCTGTTCACCTTCAAGTCCAAGCTACTTATTTTTCTTGACAAAACAAGTTTTCACTCCTTTGAACACTGCATATAGACAATAAGGCTGTGGAAAAGCAAGCTATTCTGCTTTGGGCATCACTAACAAACTTGCCACCTAAATTTTAGCTGTGGACTCTTTATTAGTTGTGTCACTGTAAGAGGCAGAAGGAACACAGATTCACATTCAGACCCAGGGATATTCTGCAGGACTAGCAGTTAGGGAAAAAAAAAAAATCAACATTCAATTTGAAATTGAAAACTTCAATATAGAAATCCTGAAGAACAAATAAAAATGGAACTCCATGTTTCAGAAAAGCAACTCACTGACAAGTAATCACAGCAATATCCAATATGTAAAAAAAAAAACCACAAGTTTATGATTAAATTTTTGGTGGTCAGGGAACTTACGAGTCATAACACTGGCTCATTCGTCTATATGCCAAATGGTCTAAGTGTGCCTTTAAACATACAAGCATGCAGCAATGAGCATACACTTCTGCTTTCCATCTAAACTGTGATTTGTGGTTTTCATCCTCCCAACCCATCCCCACCTTATTGGTCTGTTTCATCTACCTAACACAGACTGAAAGCAGCCCAAGATAGCTTGCTGGCAATTCATGCTGCACACATATTGCATATAAGTAGTGGTGGGATTTCAACCCTCCTTTTGCTGGGGGGGGGGGGGGGGAAGCACCTAATCTTCCTGGGTATGAAACAGAGGATGGATGGATGGATGGATGGATGGATGGATGGATGGATGGATGAACACAATTTTTTAGTTACACTTCAAACTATGCAGTAATAGATGAAATTCTAAGCATAACCAAGATGTCAAAGTAATTTTCAAAAACAGGCTTAACATCTTTAGACATGACACAAAAGATAGACTATTTAGAACAACCAACCAAAAAATTGCAGAAACTAGGTTATTTGACCAACACGGACACATATTTGTTGTACCTTCTATTACAATCTTGCTAGTTTCAAAAGTCACTTTTCTGCTGATATATTTGTTCATAGATATATATATTCTCTCTCTCTCACACACACATACACGCTTGCATGCTGCGCCCTACAAACTTAACACCTTGATACCATTGTGGGCCAGAGGAGACACTAACCATTTAAGAGAATGAAAGTTACTGAAATTATAAAATAAGACAGTATTAGGCAAAACTGACTTTGCAGGGTTGAGAGAGTAGGATGCTATGGACTTAGTTATTTCTGTACGGTTATTGCTAGCACCAAGACATCAGGGTGTATACTTGCATGAACTTTTTTTGCATTCCCTCTCTTCCTCCAAAATAAAACAAACAAACCCAAACCACAAATAAATAACTTGGTAGAAAATGAAAAAACCTTTAAGTAAGTTGCAATAATAAAAGGAAATTTAAGAGCAAATTAGTGTTGTTTGTGGTCCACCACATGACTGGACCATAGATGGAGCTAATATTGCTTTCATTTACCTGTGTGATACTGGCTGTGGTACTTGTAAAGTTTTACCAGCACTGGGGAAGGAATAACGAGGAAGTCCCTCAAAGATGGAGTCACAGAATGAACCACAACAGGGAACCTCTCACACAAACGACCTAGACCCTAGAAGGAAATAATTGACACATTACAACTTCTAACTTTCCTGCTGCATAAGCAGGACCTATTTTTATTTCAACTGTGCGCTCATGGCTTTAAAAAAAATATATAATTGCTGAGGGATTTGTACTCCAGTGAAAGAATGTTTCAAACCTCTGATCTAAAGGATCACACTGACAGCATGACAAGTAAGCAATTTCTTGCCCTTTTCTTCCCAGGGGTTTTGCAAAAGATAGCATTTAGTATACCTAATGAACAGGCTTCCCCAGAAGTGAAGTTATGGGATAAGCACATTTTAAAGAGCCCTGAGGAGTAACAGGTCTTTACTATTCCGGTCTTGATTACAGAATGACAACTGTGGACTGGTTTTGCAAAGTGGATAAGTGTCCAACTAGAATGACGCTGATAACACCATGTTCCTTTTTCCCTTTTAAAAATGAATTTTCTACTCCAAGATAACACACATTGATAATCCTAAAGGATCATGTACATTTATTGACAGATCATGTGCAGCCTGGGCAAGTTTCTGCACATTAACCTGCCAATATGAATCAACCCTGACCTGAAAAGAGATCACCATAGCAATGAGAAGGAAGGTCAGTCTCCACGACTTTTTCCACATTGCCCTCTACACAGACTGCCAACAAAGAGGTTAATTAGTTCCAAATGTGGTAGGGTCTTTGTGAATGGGACACCTTACCTTCTAGGCTGGTTTGCATCCTATTTAATTAATTTCACACAGGCTACTGAAACATCATCAGATGGCCTCAGGTTTTGATCACTACCAACCTGTGTTGGATTTCAATTGGTGAACAAGAGATGAAAGGTTTCATATCTGGACTAATCCCAGGAGCCAACCAGTCCCACTACTTTTTTTTAAATTAAGCCAAGTAGATTCTGGGAAGCACCAGCTCACTGTGGTTTCAAGCCCCTAAAATGCAGACGCAGAGGACACAGGCAAGAGTAATATAACCAGAAGATGAGAAAACTGCTAAATTAGTCTGTGAACCTGCAAGCAATTTTACTAAGTGACTTGCTGAAATCAAAATACTCCTTTTCAATCCTTTAAAGACAGACCTGCAAGCAGCAGATCAGCAGCGGCAAGTGAGCAATGATGACTTTGCTGGAGGTCTTGGACTGCAGCTTCTCCGACAGTTTGATGCACAGGTTTTCTGCACCTTTGTTCCAAAAGAAGGAAAATCAATAATAGATCTGAAGAATGTATGTGAATTTATTAGCCTACCTAGTACAATGTGCTTACTGAAGACCATCAAACAGGTAGAGAATTTGCTGGATTCACCTACTTCAGAGTACAGAGATGCTGAATTGTTTAAGTTTTACAGAATGTTATCCATGGTGTTTTGATTTGGTTGATTTGGCTTGAAGGGTTTATTTGAACTTTGTTCATAACATTTTGGTAAAAAGTTTGGGAATCTTATTAATATCTGCAATAAACAGTTCTTTCAAATATTCTGAACTGAGATAGCTACAGGTGTCAAAGACAGCTGTGTGTTTGTTTTATTTGATAGCCATCTACAACTATTTTAAATATTTAAAGAAATGTTTAATAGATTAGGGGGTAGAAGTTTAAATTTAAAGAAAGGAGGAAAACACTGCTAAATATCAGGAAAAGCTTCCTGACAATGATATCTACGAAAAAGTGGAAGCATCTTTTTGAGACATTCATGGTCTGGATGAACTAATGGGCCTTTTCTACATGATTTCTATCAGTAATTTTGCAAGATTTTTAGAAGATCTTGCATGTCCCTGCCTATAGTTCTGATACTGTAAAGTTATATTTAAAGGCAATATATGCAGTATGTGTCAGATTTCATGCAAATATCACTTCTAGAGGAATCAAACATAGTATGAGCCTAAATCAAGAAAACATCCCTATTCAGGAAAGCACTTTCTTAGTTTAAAGCACGTGATTGGGTGCTTTTCTGAATCAGGTCTATATTAAAGAGATATTCAGAATGACTTTTAGCAACTACAGTTAACAGATTCTGCATTACGGAGATGTCAAAGCCTCTCTGTAGGCAAGGATGAATTCAGATTTGCACTTCACGGTGCAATAACATAGTGCATTCTCCCCAAACTTACAGAACTTATTCTCTGAATTCAGAAAGGATTTTCTGAGAACTTTAAGTCAGTTAACCAACTTATGAGTTATAAGCATTTTAAAATGACCCGTGCATTTTTCTGACAATGTTGACTTTCTTTGGGTTTCTCTAGCAAAAAAATTCCTGAAGTTTATCATTAAATGCATTTTATGACAAGCGTCATGTAATAGAAATGACTCTCCATCAACTACTGACAATGGAGAATGAGTTGTACAAAACACTTCTGCAAGACAAAAGATTCTGAAGAGACAGAAGTATGTATTTTTCACCTTGCTCATCTTTCACAGCCCACACCATGAGATCCACACAAGCTGCATTAGCCTGGCAACGCAATTTCAGAGGGCTCAGTTCATTGTGTAGCCGATCTACATCATGCAGGATTTTCTGAAGCTCTGACTGGCTGCTGTTGAACTGTTCCAGCACAAAATCATGGATTTCCTTAACAAATGAGTTTGGAAGATCTGCAGGAATAAGAGGGAAAATATATTCTAGCAGAAAGAAAGTAGCTGTGCCCCAGATAGCATATACATAAGACCAATCCATTTTTATATTAAATATAAAACATTATTCATAAAAAGATTTCTTTCCAAATGAGAAGTAGAATAATTTCATAGCAAAGACCACTGGGAAATTAACAAGTTGGATGCTGATTGTCCCTCCCTCGGGCAGAGGACAACAACAGATTAAATAATTAAATTTTATAGGGCAACTTTCATACCGAAGTGCTTCACAAACTGTATAGCATACATTCAGCACCCATGAAACACTGCACCCTTCCCAGCCACTTGGAACACAGCAAACAATACACACAGTGCTTTATATTCTCCCCCATCATATTACTTAGTAGAAAGTTATATTAATATAAGCACTGTACCTTTCATGTAGTATAACGTGTCTCTTAACATTTTAAACTGGGCAAGGTAAAGAGGGTCACTGAATGTTTTATAATAGAGATCTGCATTAGGACTTATCTGTAAAAGTAAAGAACAGCTATACGTTTCAAAAGGAAACAAAACAACGTTTTCTTATGAAATAGTAAACTGAAGAACAAATAAAACCCCTTATTCAGATCAGGTAACTGTCATTTTCTATACTAGACATGTAATTGTGATAACTGGTACTGTTTAAATTATAATCGCACACCATATGGAAAGGGTTTTGGGGTTGTTGTTTTGTCTTCACAGTTAATCAAGATGCAAACTATACCTGTTCAATGCATTAAATAGTACTTAGCTATCCCCTTTATTTAAACACCACATTCTGTAACAAAATTCTGTCTAATGAGAGAATCCAAAATCATTTTTAATTGGAAAAGCAGAAACAGAGACTACAGCTGTTTCCATCAAAACTTACATTTTGCACTAGCAAGGAAGGCTGTAGACAAGAGCCTAGTTCTTTTCCACAGATGAAAATATACGAGTTGGCTATAGTTCTGAACATACTTAGTTCAGAACAGCTCTATGTCTAAAATTTCTGAGACCCACAAAAGGTGATGTTGATAGAGGATGCTGTGCAATTGTAAACAGCGCGAGCAATCATTTAGCCCCATAAGGACTTATATTCCATGCAAAATATGTTCACTGAAAGTAGGTCAGAAGCAGCTAAACTTTAAGGAGGACATCTTGAAAATACAACAGTATCAAGAACTTCCATGCTGAAAACAGTGAAGAGCAAACGAATGGCAACACATTTTTGTTTTGTTCAGGAAGCGAGAATGAAATACATGAGAATTAAATTAAAGGCCTTTACCTAAGTTATAACTTTTTAAAAAAAAATCTTTTGGTTTACTCTATTTAGGAAGTATTAACAGGCTTACACATCCTTGCCATGTAAATATCGTAAACAAAGCAATAATCACAATGGTGAAGGTTTTTCTTTTTTTTAAGAGACATTATAAAGTATTATAATCATCTGCTCTCTCTATTTAACAGGGTATTACCATATTATAGGATGAGCATGATTACAACAACTATGACATGTAATTTCTAATGATTTTATTAAACTTGAGTGAAATATCTGATTATGCATATTTAAATGTCTACCAAATGTTAATATTCAAAAAAAAATGGACAGATGTGCTGGAGTTTTTCTTTTTTTTTTTCTTTTTCTTTTTTTTTTTTTTGCAGATGAACATACTTTGTCTGGGTACTGAATAAATAGTATCCAAATATCTAAGTATCTATTTGTCCTCAGTCTGTTTTGCTGGGTACATAATTGTTGAACTAATTATTCCATTAGTGCCATCTCCCATATTTGTTAACCATTCTTCTATAGGTGGACTACTTTTCTTTTTCCAATGAGAAGCTATGAGTAGCCTAGCAGCTACTAGCAGATGGGAGATTAATAATTTTATTTCTTTTGTGTGACCACTTCCACTGGGAAGCCCCAGGAGGATTACCAGGGGATCATTTGGTAATATATATCCAACAATTTGTGATATTTGGTTACAAAATGCATCTCAATACTCTCTAATGACTGGACATAAGCATAAAATCTCTTTCAAAAGAATTTTAATAACTAGTTTCAAATTCTCCATGCTCAAGTGCTTAGGATGCCAATGCTAGAGGGGAATGTGTGTTTAAAAACAAGTATTTCCACAGATTTCTCATAAATTAATGGAAATTAGTTTCATCCTGAATGATCATACATCAGTGACTCACAATGTGTATGACATTAGTGACTGTTGCTATAACAACAACAGTCCTCCAGGGCAGATTGGATTTTCCTCCAGGGCAGATTGGAAGAGGCCCTGGAGGTTTTTCGCCTTCCTCTGTAGCATGGGGCACGGGTCACTTGCTGGAGGATTCTCAGCTCCTTGAAGTCTTTAAACCACGATTTGAGAACTTCAATAGCTCAGACATAGGTGAGAGGTTTTTGCAGGAGTGGGTGGGTGAGACTCTGTGGCCTGCGTTGTGCAGGAGGTCAGACTAGATGATCATAATGGTCACTTCTGACCTTAATATCTATGAATCTATGAAATATTTCTACTGGTCTTAGGCTTTGAAAAAACAAATTCTTATTAATCAAAAGCATAAACCAAATATTAGTTGACTGTCCCTTATCACATCCCCTATTTTTATTCATCTCTTACCTTTAATTTCACAATAGTTAGGACTTTAAAAAGAACCCCAGGTGGTTTTTAAACATTTCAAATGGTAAATTAAATTAAGACGTACCTCTGCAACTTCATCTACAACTGCATCTAAGTTTTTGAGAACAGAATCCCCAACAATCTGTTTCACCTACACAGAAAATAGAAGTCAGGTGTTATCATTGGCATTATCTTGGTAGAGGGTTTGTTTTACAATCACAATTTAGGCTGGCCAAAGAAAGCACTCAATCATTTGAATATTAAACATCAGACTAAATTAAGGCAGTGAAAAGTTATATAGTAATTCCTATTATCATCGTTTGTATCACCATGGTGCAAAGAGGCCCTGAGCAATAACACAGGATGTGCCTAGAAGAGGCACCAGGCTCTGCCATCAGATGCAGTCCCAATAAACCATCCCCACTAGAAAATGGCACGGTTCTCAAGTTACATCGATTAATTTGCCTGTCAGGTGCAAACTAGATGGCTTTGCCAATGCAAACGTTTCAATACTAACTTTATTACTTTAAATTACTAACATTTCATGAGCAATATTAATCACCAGTATTAACCATTGAGGCCTGAGGTTAATAATAGCACAGAAAAAATATCCTTCCATTTATATGTTAAGGTAAACACAGCATGCACACAACCTATATATATATATATATATATATATATATATATACATATACATATACATATACATATATATATACATATACATATACACACACACACACCCCTTATATTGCAAAAAGAAAAGGAGGACTTGTGGCACCTTAGAGACTAACCAATTTATTTGAGCATATAAATATTTATATGCTCATGTTAGACACAGCAGTTGAGGGTATTTTGTGTAAGCTGCAGGGTGAGCCCCTTTCAGATGTGTAAGAGGAGATGCCTTGTGTAATTAGGCAATATAAGGTTTCAGAGTAACAGCCGTGTTAGTCTGTATTCGCAAAAAGAAAAGGAGTACTTGTGGCACCTTAGAGACTAACCAATTTATTTGAGCATAAATAAATGAAAGGGGCTCACCCTGCAGCTTACACAAAATACCCTCAACTGCTGAGTCTAACATGAGCATATAAAACTCAGACCTTGATGTGATCTTTAAAGCAGCTCATACTGTACCATGAGCAGCAGCTGGCGGAGCATTTCCAGTGGAATATCAAATTCCTTGTTACTAATACCATTAAAGAGAGGAGAAACTGAGAAGCTAGAGCTGATTGTAGAGAAGTAATAATCAGGATCCAATGCACTCCCATCAGGTAGGTAGGACCCTGCAGACAAGAACAGACGAGAACACTATAACATTAGGTAATTCAAAATGTTTATTGTGTTCTTTGTTAAATATGAAGGAAGACACTGGGGCAAACTATGAAAAGAGAAGATATTTTGATCTTAACTTTCAATATGGTAACGGTCTATACCTGATAAACCATGAAAGGCTTAATCCAGTTCCCACAGAAGCTGAATCAATCTATAATCTAATGTAAACTAGAACTACAGATTCAGCCATTTAATACATACAAGGTTAGAGAAGAAATTATGTTAAAAATATTTGCATTCATTTTGTAAATAGCATTTGGTAGGACTTTTGCTCAACTTCTGTAATACGTTTACCTCAAAAAACCCTGTGTGCACAAAAAACTACACAAGTTTAAAGTCATACTACACCTTCCATCTTAAATAGAAACCAAGACACTGTTACAATTTGAAGGTACAAGAGAAATTAATATATAGTTTTATTACTAGAGTACACTGTTCATCAAGAAGCCAGGTATGAACTTTTGGCACTCCATTCCCTTTCTGGCATCACAATCTTGCTTTTTGTAACCCCTCAGCTGTGAGTTAATGCAGTGTTTTTCTTGTGATTAACAGACTCTCAAAATGTACTGATGAACTTTAAAAAAAAAAAAAAAAAGTATTTTTTGTCCAACTCCTGTGTCTTGGATAGAATAAAAACAACAAAGGCCATCAATTCTCTTGCACCAGAAAGTAAGACTACCACAAACCCGGGTCAGTAAAAACATAATATACAGGACTGTAATTGTCCAGGTGCATTATGGGGAATAATGCAAGGTTTATCTGCCTTTGAAGCATTTGATAGAAGCTAGTGATGAAAGCAAAATACCTAAGAAGAGGCACTATTGGCCTGTTCCAGTATTATAGTTCCTATTATAGTTCTGGTTCAGAAAGAGAGCCCCTAAGATGTTCCAGATACATATGGCCTAATCCACAGTATGCCCCATTCATCTACATTTTTCATTAACGGCAGAAGAATTCTCTAACACCCCTTTTCCTATTATTTTTTTAATCCAAACGAGAATGCCTGAGCTGAAGAGGTGTAGGTGGGTATGACGGGTTGTATAGGCTGACCTAAGACAGGAAGGAATTAAATGAACTGCCCCGTGACCAGGTAATTAGGCCAGCCTTCCTCTGAAACCCCTGTCCAAACTATTGATCCTGAAGGGAGGGTCCTCCAGAAATTATTAATAGGAAGAACAGATAAGAAATAAAAGGGAGGAGACAAACCTAAGCCACAGTTGCCCAGGAGAGGGAGAACACCATTCAGTCAAAGGCTGGGAAGAGCCCAAACAATAAGGCCCCCAAAAGGGGTAAACAAAGCCAAAAGACAATGAAAGATCTAATAAGTACAGAGCTCGCTCTCCTCCCCCTTCATCAAGGGTAGCAATTTATTTTTTCAGCTCAGCAAGTGGCCCACTGAAAGGTGACAGGCTCATCTCATTCGCAGCTGGAATTCTACCACTTGATTTTAGAATCCATAGCAATGAGTACATACACAGTCAGTATAGCCTTTTAAGATCTCCCTTTTGTGAGTTTTGCCTTTGACTTTTCCATGACAAAGTAAGACTTCCTATAACTTACACATACCAATTTTACTTCAAGTAAGGTACGTTACTTTGGGCTTATGCAACCTGCCATCAAACATGATTCAAGATTCCAATCCTCAGTCTGCCATTTTAGCTGTACAATATAAAACATTTGTTATATAAAGTTATTCTGCCTAATCTTCTAAACTATGTTTTGCCCCAGTGCGATTAAGCTCTCTAGGACTAGGCATAGACTACTTAGCAGTCAGAAAATAATGTCTCTCTTGGAAGCTAGACAAAAAAACATTGTTGTTGGAAACCACTGTTGCTGGAAATAAAGATTATCCAACAACTTGTTAATGCAAAAATGTATCAGAACTCTACCACGTACATGCCAAAGAATTACTACCAGTAACCTTGAAGGCAAAGAGAATGCATGGAGGTTTGGGTTCCCTAGCCTTCCTATTGGTAAAGAGTGACAAAAAACACACTGCTCCTTGGCGAAATAGTAAAGACTGGAAGCTTCAGCTTTACCTTCAAAGTAATGAATGGCAGATCCTCCAGGGGAGCTGGGAGGGGGAATTCCACGTTCAGGACTGACCTGAAACACAAGGCAATAGTTGTACTTTATCATTAAAGGCTAGTGAAGCCTTGAGAACTTTAAGATGATGTGGACTCATATTTTCTCTTTTAAAAAATGCATATCATCATTAATAAATCCAGAAAGGTGTTGATAAGTCCCCAACACCTACTGAAGTCAATGGGAGTTTTGAGTGCTCAGTAACTCTCAGAATCAGGCTTGAGTCAGGCCACAACTTCAAACAAAGGGGCACGGATGAAGAAGGGAGTGAGTGTCCTGGTTAAGGGAATGCAGGAGTCATCAGGATTCCTGGGGTCTATGCCCAACTCTGCTAAGGCTTCATTCTGTGATTCTGTGCAGGTCATCTGAAGTCTGATTTTCCAAAGGGGGTGCACACTTAGAGGGCATTGTTGGTGCTCATCACCTCTGAAAACTCAAACTGTTAACTTCTCTAACTTTCCCATCTGCTAAACAGGTATGCCTTATTATACCTGCTACACAGGGATAGCGTGAGGCTTAATGATTGCAAGTTCTTTGAGATCTTCCAAGTGAAAACTATTAATATGGAGGTAACTAGCTTAACTGTCATCAATTATTCTGTGGTTCAGGGAGAAAGCTTTGAATCTGTTCAAGTATAACATTGAATGACTGTCAGTGAACATAAGTTTGACCATCTCTTAATTCAACCGAAGAACAGAAAAGGGTTTAAGTGCTGTCTTCATTGTAAAGGTGGCCACACAAACCTGTGAGATGCTGGACACACTGCTGGTCTTTCTCTTTAAGGATCCTTCTTGACAGACAGTGAGAAGAGAGCTGGGAAGAATTGATCTAAAATCATTAAAAGAACGTCTGCGAATTCCTTCAAGTTCTTCTGGGACTTTCAGGGAATGTGGAGGAGCTTTAGGGAAAAGCTTTGAGAGGAGAGACTCTTCTGAATTGCTGTAGCGACCAAATGCTCGTGAAATTCCAATCAGACACGGCACTGCATATTTGCACAAGTATTCTGGAAAACAAAATTAGGCCATATATCTTTCTTACTGCATAGCAGCTTATGACTTCCTGTTGCCAGCTTTGCTACAAGCTCACTAAAAGCATTACAGCACAATATACATCACAAAGCCAGACTTGCATTATTAGGGGAAGAATAGCTAATTTATGTCATATATGTAAATATGTTTGTCCAGCTTAGCTCAAAATTTACCAATCAGCATACAAACAAAAGTCAGAATACTCTCACCAATTATGGACATTCTGTCATCAATTACAGACCCAATGGTGAATGCTAGTTATATAATACACTTTTTAAACAGAATTGTGGTGAAGGTTAGAGAGTAAGTGAAGTTCAGGTGAAGCTACAATAAAGATGAAACACCAATTTAAAGAACTGTCCTAATACCTTTTTCCTGGTTTTGTGGGGACTGGCACATTCCTAGCAGGAACTGCATCACTTGCAGAATTGCCTCTAAAACCTAAAACAACCAAGACAGACATACAAAAACATTCTTCAGTGAACACTTTAAAGCTAGCACATGCCAGATCATTACATTACGTCAAATGAAACTTGCGAATATTAATTTTGAACTTCACATATTTTAAATTGAATGGGTTTTTGATACTGTATAAAACAAAGATATGTTTCTCTCTAACTCATTTAACTAAAGAAGCCTCCTTAGCTAAAGTAATATCCTAAATAACTCATAAGTATTAGCATTTTGAGAAAGCAGTATCTCCAACTCCGGTATCAAACACATTCATTTTAAGTCACTTGGCTTTGTTATGGGCAATGTTTTTGGGCTCAAACCTCAAAAGACACATGTGAGTAACTTTTGAGCACAACAGGACTATTCACAGAAGTAAAGTTATTCAACTGCAGTGTTTATGTGATCGCATCCTTTGTGAAGAAAAGCTGCCATGGTATTCTTTATTTTAAACCCTTTTTTCACCTTTTTGAAATAGTTATTTAAGCAGCAGCGATCTAAGAGTGCACATCAAAATATTTCAGTTAACTCTACCTGTTCTCTAAGAGTGGCATCCCTATAGGCAACATCTGACAACAAAGTCACCAAGCAGAAGCTGAAGTTTTCTGCAACTGGAAGCATGCCTACAGAAGTGGGGAGGGAAAGGGTGGAGAGAGGAGAGAAAATATTACAATAGTACTTGGGTCAGCCATTTGAAAATAAGAAGTAATATTTTATTATTGTCACAAGAAATCATAAGGCAGCCTTTCAGCAATGCCCCATGGCACAGCTAAATCAAGCAAGTCAGCGGTTGAGTAACTGACATATACACAAAGATTTAAATCATACCCTTGAGCCAGTAATTAGCAAAAAACAAGAGAAATATGTTGCTTTAGAGGGAATAAAAATGTTTCTTGTTTCATATATAAGTCATGGCAGAAGACAAAGACTGAAAATAAAGTAGTCATTTGGCATTAACATTCACACAATGAACAAATTCAAGTGTTGAAAAAAAGTGAGAAAGAAAGCAAGAAAGGCATACTGATTCCAAGTCTGAGAACTAATGAAAGATGCAATAAAGAAAAACGAGCAAGCGCAACACAAGCAGACAGATTTGCTAATATGGAATAGTCATTGTTGCAACAACCTATAAAGCTGTGTAGCTGTTTCAGAAAAACCAGCGTCTTCCCAACATGCAGGAGAAACCCTATTGTTTAATAATCATAGGGCTGAAGGATCAGGCCCTAGGAGAAGACTGACATACGCTGCAAGGCAGGATATGTTGATAAGTAACAACTTAACTGACACATTATACCCTGACAGGCTATCCACTGGTGCCAATAATAGACTGGAGTGCAGACAAGACAATAGCATCATTTGTATCTCTTGGACAAAAAAAGCCAACGGTGTTTGAGTAAATGTGCCTTTCAGGTGGCAAAGATTTTAATAAAGGACTCCTACCAATCCTTGCTGAAACTAAGCTTGAATCTGAAAAGAACCTGCATAACTCATTCTAAGAGGATTTAAACAGAGAAGGCTGGACATTCTCAGCAGGAGAGGAAAGTACAAAAACCAGCTGACGTCAGAAAGTTGCAAACTATGAAGTTCAGAGTTGTTCCCTGGTAGGAAAGTGAGATTCGAGAGGAGAGCCAAATGCCCTAAGAAAAACATATCAGACAGGTGGGGTTAGTCCTTCCTGAAGAAGGGAAAAACAGGAGTTTCCAGTCTCTATAGCCGTGCTGTGAAAAGGGAAAATCCTAAATATGTCAAGCATAATTTAATAAAAATAAACAAACGAACAACAGCATGCACTCTAATTTGGAGCTTTTCAGGATTTCAAAATACTTTTACAAACATTAGCAAACTAAACCTTACATACCCCGACATGGTAGAGAAGTACTCTCTCTACCATTTTAAAGATAGGTACATTAAGACTCCAAGAAGTTTAGTGTTTTACCCAAGATTGAACAACAAACCAGCGGCAAAGCTGGGAATAGCCCCCAAGAATCTTGATCGTCACTCTCCACTCTAGTCATTATACTGTCTCCTAACAACTTAGCCCTGAAGATGTGACTGACTGGTATTGAATTATTTGGAAAGCAGCTAAGCTGACATCAGGAAAGGTGTGAGCTATTCAACTTCCTTTCTGGTCTCTCAAGAAGAATCAATTTTACTGCTGTATCTTTCCAATACAGGCAGTTATGTCAACAGCTAAAAACACAAGGGAGCTGATCACATCCTTTTGTACTCAGCCCAGAACTTAATTCTATTTCCCAAGCACACACTCTGAAGAATAAAACTTAAAACCACCTCTGCCTTTTCGTGCAGTGCTTTCTTCTATCCACTGTACTTTGGGAAGACCCCTCAGAAGCCGGAGAAGATAAGGGACCACACTATCTTTGTGCTGAAAGAGAAAACATTTGTTTGAAATGGAAGATAAAAATTGAGTAACAGTTTCAATATACATGAGTCATGCAAAGGATGGGTATAGTGACTATATATAGAACTCAAGTCATCTAATGATTACTTACAGACTGCCTAAATATCGCATAACTGATTTAATACAGATAAGGTAAATCATGTAACTAGTTCAATGCTATAAATAAAATTGTTCCATCCTACCAATTGCTAAATGAGACAGGACACTGTTGGTCTATCATGTAATTTGAGGATGATTATATGTCTTGATATTTTGTCTCTAGCGTGTTGATTTGAGTCTAACAAGAAGCAGAAAATTATTTTGCTAGATTGCTAAAACAGAGTGTAAGCTTTCGTGAGCTACAGCTCACTTCATCGGATGCAGTGAGCTGTAGCTCACGAAAGCTTATGCTCAAATAAATTGGTTAGTCTCTAAGGTGCCACAAGTACTCCTTTTCTTTTTGCGAATACAGATTAACACAGCTGTTACTCTGAAACCTAAAACAGAGTGGAAATTCCCAAATTCTAATGCCAGCACTCCATAGCCTTGAGCAAATCACTTAATCTCTCAGTACAGGCGCTCAGTTTCCAAATGTATAAATTGGGGACAGTGCTAACTTCCCTCACAGGGGTGGATTAACACTTGTTCAGTGCTTTGAATACATAAAGCATCATATAAATGCCAAGTTCCATTACAAGTGATGTGGTTTGCCCAGTTCTTGGTAATGAGTTCACATCACAAAATTAAACAGCAAAGCTGTTAATAATATTGCATTCATCTAGATCAGGGCTGGGCAAACCTTTTGGCCTGAGGGCCACATTGGGGTTCTGAAACTGTCTGGAGGGCCAGGTAGGGAAGGCTGTGCCTCCCCAAACAGCCTGGCCCTCTACCCCTATCTGCCCCCTCCCACTTCCCACCCCCTGACTGCCCCCTCAGAACCCCTAACCACCCAAACCCCTCCCCACTCCTTGTCCCCTGACCACCCCCTCCCAGGACTCCTTGTCCCCTCCCGCAAATGCCCCCCTGGAACCCCACTCCTTATCCAACAGCTGCTGCTCCCTGTCCCCTGACTGCCCAGACCCCTATCCACACTCCCACCCCCGACAGGCCCCCCGGGACTCCCACGCCTATCCAACCACCCCGTGTCCCCTGACTGCCCCCCAGGACCTCCTGCCCCTTATCCAACCCCCCCGTTCCCCACCCCCTTACCATGCCGCTCAGAGTACCAGGACTGGTAGCCGTGCTGCCCAGCCAGAGCCAGCCATGCTGCCGCGCAGTCAAGAGCACCAGAGCAGGCCGGCAGCTCTCGCAACCGCGCTTCCCGGCAGGAGCTCGCAGTCCCGCCACCCAGAGCGCCGACATCACGGCAACCTGAGGCTGCGGGGGAGGGGGCATAGCAGGGGAGGGGCCAGGAGCTTAAGGGCCGGGCAGGACAGTCCCGCGGGCCGTAGGTTGCCCACCTCTGATCTAGATCAACTGGGAGGCTGAAACAGAAGTGTCTTATGGCCTGATCCAAAACCCACTGAAACCAATTAAAAGATTCACATTGAGTTCAATGGATTTTGGATCAGGTACTTAAGGCATCACATCTCCCTCCTTCTAGAGATGATACCACCTTTAGGGCATACTGAAGCCTTCGCATCAGCTCATGGAAACATCATGGCTGCCTGTCCCAGAGAGGCTAGATGTTTAAGATGAATGTTCGTGAAGAACAAACAGCATTATGTGTATAGGTTTTCATCCTAATCCCGCCCATGCATAAAAAGGAAATTATGGGCCTGATTGTCAGATGTAGGTATATGTTTAAACATAATGTGTGTGAAAATTTAAGCAAGCAATTGCACATTACATTTTTGTGCAACCCCTTCTAAATGTCAGGTCCCGTAGGCCTAGATAGAGGCTACATTCACTTTCATACTTTGCCATGTCTTATTTCAAGCAAGAAACATCCATACCTAACATTTCATTCACCAATCAACCCCATTTAAAGATTTATTCAAAAGTACTTCAGCTGAAGAAAATTAAAATGAGGGAAAGTTGTACCTGAAGGTCAGACTCAATGAGAAAAATTCCCAAAGCAATCACAGCATCTCTGCGGCGCTCATCTAGCTGGAAAATCCCATGGAAATCCACAGGGCACATACATAGCAGCTTCTGCACCTGCAGAAAGGAAAAAAAAATGGAATGTTAGAACACCGCATTGAGGAACGCATAATGCACACATTAAAACTATGACTGCCAATACCCACAAGCGACCCTATGGCTATGTCTACACTATGAACTAGCTCACGTACACAGTCTTGCACTAGTTCCATGAGAAAGCATAGCTGCAGTAGTATGGGCAGCAACAGCAAAGGCCTGGCTGAGCTGTGCAAAGTACAAACCCACCTGAAACTGCCTCCATTGCCACTGCCCATGGGGCTACCGAAGCTACACCACTGTTTATATGTCGGCTAGCTCTCATTGAATTACTCTGAGTATGTGTACACAAGCACAGGAATGACACCTCTCATCTGTAATGCAGACATAGCCTAAGAAAACCAAATTAAAAGCCCTGGCTTTTCATTCTTAGAAATCAGAGATGGAAGAGACCTAAAAGGTCATTGTGCCATTCCCCTGCCAAAGCAGGATCCTTCCATACAGTACATTCTCTAGTCTTTTAAACATACCGGGCCATGGGGCTTCCACAATTTCCTCAGGGTAGCCCCCATGCCATTGCTAATGTTTTTCAGGGCAGAACACTGAGTTTACTGCATCATGTCAATTCAAAGAGTCAATTCCACACCAAATGTCCTTTATTATTCAGCTTTTTAATGAAAATAACCAGGTTCCAGTGGAAGGGAAGAATGATGTTTAGTAAGAAAGGAAAGAATGGATGTCAACTGTCCACTTTTATACTTAGGGTAAATTAACAATTTTCTTCTACAATTGTATAGTCTTTAGGTCCCCAAGAAGTCTTTCTGGAAATCTTGAAACTTTGCATAAACATCATATAGTATATGACAGGGCCCAATCCTGCATTCCTTGTGCACTGAAAACTCCCTTCCACTGAATTCACTGGGTTTCTGGATGTGCAATAAATGCACAATAGGGCTATATATCACTATATTTGCTCATCTCCCTTGAATACAGAAACCTTTTCTTAACCATGGGTGTAAGTAGATGTTGTCATTGCGACAGAGATGCTTTCTTCATACACAGTATTGCTAAAGCAAGCAGTATTGCCTAGCTGGGTGG
Organism: Lepidochelys kempii; assembly: GCF_965140285.1. NCBI lineage: Eukaryota > Metazoa > Chordata > Testudines > Cheloniidae > Lepidochelys > Lepidochelys kempii. The sequence goes on along the minus strand of NC_136394.1, from coordinate 14,860,661 downwards.
GACGGATTGTTCAAATCCTTGTAACCATGTAACAGAATAAGTTGCTAGACCTAAGTATTATTCTACCATTACCTTGACTACTACTGTAGTATCTGCTTCCATATCTACTGAATATGCAACCACAGAATATATAAAATCTCGCAGATGTCTGCTTTATGTACTGAAAGGAGACATTATTTAAAAGGAGAAACATGTAAAGACAAGTTTCAGAGTAACAGCCGTGTTAGTCTGTATTCGCAAAAAGAAAAGGAGTACTTGTGGCACCTTAGAGACTAACCAATTTATTTGAGAAAGCTCATGCTCAATGTAAAGACAAGTCATCAAAATGGCCTGACTTTCAAAAGTGTTGAGCATCCACAGATCCCACTGATGCTATTGAAAAGGGGTGCTCACTACCTTTGTCAGGTCACTTCTTATTTAAGTGCCTAACTGTAGGCAGTCAGGTTGAAAAAACGTTGACCAAGTCTTTTAATATCCGAAAAGGAGTATTTTCTATTGTAAGATCAGAAAGTTCATAATAAAAATAACTGTTTTTTCCTATTATATAAGAGTATTCAATATGTCTTACTGGATAAGTGTCATTTCATTTGCATGTCATTTCATTTGCAATTCAGCACTCTATTTCATGGTTCTCTCATCCAAACTTCTCTAACACTGAACAGGTTCACAAACAATATGCATTAATTTATAATACAGAAACATAAAAGCAGCATCCCCAAGGATCTTGTGCTGTTCAACATATTGATAAAAAAATCTGAAAAAGGGGGTGAACAGTGAGGTGGCAAATTTGCAGACAAGCTAAAATTACTCAAGATTGCAGTCTGCTTTGGATTTAGCTAAGACTTACAAAGGGATCTCACAAAACTGGATGACTGGGTGACAAAATAGCAAATGAAATTCAGTGTTGATAAGTGCAAAGTAATGCACACTGGAAAACATAATCCCAACTATACATGTAAAATGATGGGGTCTAAATTAGCTGTTATCAATCCAGAAAGATCTTGGAGTCATCGTCGATAGTTGTCTGGTAACATCTGCTCAATGTGCAGTGACCGCCAAAAACGCTTTCTCCACACCACTCAAATGTTATGATTAAGGTTGAGCATTGCTTACTGTTAAAATATTTTATCATATCCACACAAATGACATTGTTTTGACTGATGTCATTAAAAGAACACCATAGGTTCTTATGTGAAATTTAAAAAATCCAGTTTGTTATTTTTATGCTTTTTGTTTACTTTTTGCATTTCCCACAATTTAAGGACAAGAGAAAATAAATCAGTTTCACTCTTCTTCCCTCCCCCCACTGAATTTCACTTTCAGGTTCTTTAGTTATAGTTCTGGTCTCAAGCACTTTGGGAAAATATTTATTTTTATTTTGGGTCACAATTGAAGGTGACATTGTCAGGTAAGCACCATCTGTGTGTTTGGTGCTGTAAAGAAAACGGAGGGGGGGCTTGAAATTTACTCCACTGGGCTTACAGTCTAAGAGTCTGTCCCTGCCAACAGTTAATACCAGGCATATTGCTTCATATTCTGAGTAGTTTACGTAAATGAGAAGTAAGCATTCACATTAGTAAACTCTGTGCCTGGTAGTTTCAGTGTGTTTGGTCCTCTGCACAGAACTATATTGCATGCTGGGGCTTCCGATTTATCATAAGACTTCACAGTCATTGATGGGGTCATAGTTTCCAAATACGCATGTCAGAGGCAAATGGCTGTATAGAAAGTAGGCATAAATCCTAGAATCCTATTTTCGACGTCTCTGACTCAAGAAATATTTCCAACACACCTCCGAACAACATACTTATGCACAGAGACCTTCCTACCAACACTACAAAAAGGATTCTGGGTGGACTCCTCCTGAAGGTCAAAACAACAGACTGGACTTCTACATACAGTGCTTCCACCAACGTGCACGGGCTGAAATTGTGGAAAAGCAGCATCACTTGCCCCATAACCTCAGCCATGCAGAACACAACACCATCCACAGCCTCAGAAACAACTCTGACATCATAATCAAAAAGGCTGACAAAGGAGGTGCTGTCATCATCATGAATAGGTCAGAATATGAACAAGAGGCTGCCAAGCAGCTCTCCAACACCACATTCTACAAGCCATTACCCTCTGATCCCACTGAGGGTTACCAAAAGAAACTACAACATCTGCTCAAGAAACTCCCGGAAAAAGCACAAGAACAAATCCGCACAGACACACCCCTAGAATCCTGACCTGGGGTATTCTGTCTGCTACCCAAGATCCATAAACCCGGAAATTCTGGACGCCCCATCATCTCAGGGATTGGCACCCTGACAGCAGGATGGTCTGGCTATGTACACTCCCTCCTCAGGCCCTACGCTACCAGCACTCTCAGCTGTCTTTGAGACACCACTGACTTCCTGAGGAAACTACAATCCATCAGTGATCTTCCTGAAAACACCATCCTGGCCACGATGGATGTAGAAGCCCTCTACACCAACATTCCACACAAAAATGGACTACAAGCCATCAGGAACAGTATCTCCGATAATGTCACGGCAAACCTGGTGGCTGAACTTTGTGACTTTGTCCTCACCCAAAACTATTTCACATTTGGCGACAACATATACCTTCACATCAGCGGCACTGCTGTGGGTACCCACATGGCCCCACAGTATGCCAACATTTTTATGGCTGACTTAGAACAACGCTTCCTCAGCTCTAGTCCCCCAATGCCCCTACTCAACTCGCGCTACATTGATGACATCTTCATCATCTGGACCCATGAAAAAGAAGCCCTTGAGGAATTCCACCATGATTTCAACAATTTCCATCCCACCATCAACCTCAGCCTGGTCCAGTCCACACAAGAGATCCACTTCCTGGACACTACGGTGCTAATAAGTGATGGTCACATAAACACCACCCGATACCAGGAACCTACTGACGTCTATGCCTACCTACATGCCTTCAGCTTTCATCCAGACCACTCCACACGATCCATTGTCTACAGCCAAGCTCTACGATACATTTGCTCCAACCCCTCAGACAGAGACAAACACCTACAAGATCTCTATCATGCGTTCTTACAACTACAATGCCTACCTGCTGAAGTGAAGAAACAGACAGACAGAGCCAGAAGAGTACCCAGAAGTACCTACTACAGGACAGGCCCAACAAAGAAAATAACAGAACGCCACTAGCCATCACCTTCAGCCCCCAACTAAAACCTCTCCAACGCATCATCAAGGATCTACAACCTATCGCGAAAGATGACCCATCACTCTCACAGATCTTGGGAGACAGGCCAGTCCTTGCTTACAGACAGCCCCCCAACCTGAAGCAAATACTCACCAACAACCACACACCACACAACAAAAACACTAACCCAGGAACCCGTCCTTGCAACAAAGCCCGTTGCCAACTGTGTCCACATATCTATTCAGGGGACAACATCATAGGGCCTAATCACATCAACCACACTATCAGAGGCTCATTCACCTGCACATCTACCAATGTGATATATGCCATCATGTGCCAGCAATGCCCCTCTGCCATGTACATTGGCCAAACTGGACAGTCTCTACGTAAAAGAATAAATGGACACAAATCAGATGTCAAGAATTATAACATTCAAAAACCAGTCGGAGAACACTTCAGTCTCTTTGGTCACTCAACTACAGACCTAAAAGCGGCAATTCTTCAACAAAAAAACTTCAAAAACAGACACCAACGAGAGACTGCTGAATTGGAATTAATTTGCAAACTGGAAACAATTAACTTAGGCTTGAATAAAGACTGGGAGTGGATGTGTCATTACACAAAGTAAAACTATTTTCCCATGTTTATTTCCCCCCACCCCACTGCTCCTCACATGTTCTTGTCAACTGCTGGAAATGGCCCTCCTTGATTATCACTACAAAAGGTTCCGCGCGTGCTCCCCCCCCCCCCCAGTGTGTATGGTAACACCCATTGTTTCATGTTCTCTGTGTATATAAAATCTCCCCACTGTATTTTCCACTGCATGCATCCAATGAAGTGAGCTGTAGCTCACGAAAGCTTATTCTCTAATAAATTTGTTAGTCTCTAAGGTGCCACAAGAACTCCTTTTCTTTTTGCGGATATAGACTAATGCGGCTGCTACTCTGAAACCAGGCATAAATGTAAAATTTTGTTATATTAACGAAGTGCCTGCATTTTAAATTGTTTTTTCTGAAAGAAGTTATGCATTGTATCTTATGACTGCCACCTGTTGTTCATTGTAACATACAAACGGCCATACTGGGTCAGGCTAATTGTCCATCTAGCCCAGTATCCGGTCTTCCGACCGTGGCCAATGCCACATTCTTCAGAGGGAATGAACAGAATATAGCAATTCTCCAGTGATCCATCCCCTGTCATCCACAAACTGAGCTAATTCTGGGAACCTTAACCATCACAATACTGCCAGTGATCCTACAAACACAGCCTTTTCTCCTAACTACATTATTCGTAGCTTACTCACAGTTAATCTTCTGCATCACATAAAATTGTTCAAATAGTAAAAAAATAAAGTTAGTTATTTTCTTTTATTTTTAATAATCTTGATAGTTTTTAACAACACAAGTGTATTCACCAATAAATAATCTGACAGTATCCCTTAAAATCAAATAATAACCCTAACTCAGGTTCCCATAAAATACTTTAAATACCGGTGAATCTGTAATGAGAGGACTTTCTTTTTAGTGGATTACCACATCAAGATAGACGTCTTGGTGGTCCATCAAACAAAATTAATTCTAAAAATGTACAAGAATTGGCTAGGGACAAGCCAGATACTGTTTATATTAATGCAGAATTTTCATTTTGGAAAATTCAACTACCCATTAATTTAGTTTAGTTTTAGTTTAGCTTTATGTGCAGTAATAATCTAGCAAATTATAACTTCTCATTTTATCATTGTTATGTACTACAAATGAAAAAGAGCTCTGACGAGCTAACTGTTCTTTGTGAGCATTAAACACCTGCATTAAGGACCTATTCCAGGCCTAACATTCACATATGTAGGCTTTGCTCTCATAGGCTTGCTTTCACTAGACATTTTTAAACTGACTGCTAATTAACTCAAGGTAAGAAGCCTAACACAGACATACCCAGAGGCCTAAAGGCCTAGACCAAACTGATGATCTGCAGGTACCATGTCCTACTCAGCACCCTTGGGAGACGTCCTATGCGTAGTCCAACTATGTTAAAACCTGCTGTAACAGCACACTTGCCATCAACCTAGCCTTACACATTCCTACCTCCATTACATACCAATACCATGCATTAAACAAAGAGTAAAAAGAAAAGGAGTACTTGTGGCACCTTAGAGGCTAAGAAATTTATTTGTATCCAATGAAGTGAGCTGTAGCTCACGAAAGGTTATGCTCAAATAAATTTGTTAGTCTCTAAGGTGCCACAAGTCCTCCTTTTCTTTTTGCGGATACAGATTCTTAGATACTAAGGTCAGAAGGGACCATTATGATCATCTAGTCCGAACTCCTGCTCAACACAGGCCACAGAATCTCACCCACCCACTCCTGAGAAAAACCTCTCACCTATGTCTGAGCTACTCAAGTCCTCAAACTGTGGTTTAAAGACTTCAAGGAGCAGAGAATCCTCCAGCAAGTGACTCCTGCCCCATGCTACAGAGGAAGGCGAAAAACCTCCAGGGCCTCTTCCAATCTGCCCTGGAGGAAAATTCCTTCCCGACCCCAAATATGGCGATCAGCTAAACCCTGAGCATATAGGCAAGATTCACCAGCCAGATACCCAGGAAAGAATTTTCTGTAGTAACTCAGATCCCACCACATCTAACATCCCATCACAGGCCATTAGGCCTATTTACCATGAATATTTAAAGATCAATTAATTACCAAAATCATGTTATCCCATCATACCATCTCCTCCATAAACTTATTGAGTTTAATCTTGAAGCCAGATACATCTTTTGCCCCCACTGCTTCCCTTGGAAGGCTATTCCAAAACTTCACTCCTCTGATGGTTAGAAACCTTCATCTAATTTCAAGTCTAAACTTCCCAATGACCAGTTTATATCCATTTGTTTTTGTGTCCACATTGGTACTGAGCTTAAATAATTCCTCTCCCTCTCCGGTATTTACCCCTCGGATATATTTATAGAGAGCAATCATCTCTCCCCTTAACCTTCTTTTAGTTAGGCTAAACAAGCCAAGCTCCGTGAGTCTCCTTTCATAAGACAAGTTTTCCATTCCTCGGATCATCCTAGTAGCCCTTCTCTGTACCTGTTCCAGTTTGAATTCATCCTTCTTAAACATGGGAGACCAGAACTGCACACAGTATTCCAGATGAGGTCTCACCAGTGCCATGTATAACGGTACTAAAACCTCCTTATCTCTATTGGAAATACCTCGCCTGATGCATCCCAAGACCGCATTAGCTTTTTTCACGGCCACATCACACTGGCAGCTCATAGTCATCCTATGATCAACCAATACTCCAAGGTGCTTCTCCTCCACCATTACTTCTAATTGATACGTCCCCAGTTTATGACTAAAATTCTGGTTATTAATCCATAAATGCATAACCTTACACTTCTCACTATTAAATTTCATCCTATTACTATTACTCCAGTTTACAAGGTCATCCAGATCCTCCTGTATGATATTCCGGTCCTTCTCTAAATTGGCAATAACTCCCAGCTTTGTATCATCCGCAAACTTTATTAGCACACTCCCACTTTTTGTGCTGAGGTCAGTAATAAAAAGAATAAATTGGTCCCAAAACTGATCCTTGAGGAACTCCACTGGTAACCTCCCTCCAGCCTGACAGTTCACCTTTCAGTATGACCCGTTGTAGTCTCTCCCCTTTAACCAATTCCTTATCCACCTTTCAATTTCCAAATTGATCCCCATCTTTTCCAATTTAACTAATAATTCCCCATATGGCACGGTATCAAACGCCTTACTGAAATCTAGGTAAATTAGATCCACTGCATTTCCTAACATGGCTGCTACTCTGAAACCTAAACAAAGAGTGTTGCTTTAACTTGACGTGACACAGGCGAAAAGAACTTGATTCTTATACATACCATAAAAACAGACCTAATTATTGTTCTACTAATTCCCCCTAAAAAACTAGGTTCCTTAGGTACCTGGGGAAAACTTTCTCTCAGCAGGTTGTTAGGACAACTGTTCTTCAAGAACAAAACCACCGGGATATTTTTAAAATCTTCTTGAACATTCATCAACGTTCATAACCTGAAACCAATGTCAGTCAAGCTCTTAGCTTGGTTTCCCTACAGGTGAGCCACACAAACATCACGCATAGATCCAGCGTCCACACACATAAACCTTGACACTCCGCGACACACGGGCTCCACCCCCAGGCATGACACACCCGCTGCCTCACACGACGCACGTCCCCCACACGTAGGACGCCCCCAGGCATGAAACACCTACCACAGGGCGCGCAGCGCGCTCCACGCAGGACACGGGCCCCCCACACGGGGCACACGCTACCCCACAGACATGACGTACCGCTCACATACGGGACACGCCCTGGCGCCCCACCGGCAGGACACCTGCCGCCCCCAGAGGGATGGGAGGCGCAAAGGCGACCCCGTTACCTTCTCCAGGGGAGCGGGTCTCTGCACGGCCAGCGAGCGGGACAGCGACAGCACCGTGTTGAAGTAAAAGCCCCGCGAGGAGCCGGAGCCGCTTCCCCGCCCGGCAGACGCGGCAGGAGCCGCCGCCGCCGCCGCCGGGGCCGACATGTTGCGGGCGCGCCGCAGGGTAGGGCGGGGCGTACCCTACGATGTTATCCACTCCCTCACCACTCCTCTCGCGAGCATCCCCCACTTCCCGCGGGAGCGCCGGGCTCCAATCAGGTAACACATATGGCGGCGCCTACGTTGACTTCACTTCCGGGCTGGTTTCCCATCCTCTCACGGGCAATGGATTATCCCAACTCTCAAACTATACCCCCCACTCGAGTGCTGGAAATGGATTATCCTAGCCCCGGCCTGAAGGTTCCATAGCCGCCCGCTTCCCCGTCACATACACATACACACACCCCCCCTCAACAGCGAGTCATGATAGTTTCTCCCAGCCGCTTCCCCTGCGCAAGGGGCAGCGATGGTTTAAGCCAGTCGTCACGGGGTGGAGGAGCCCGGCGGGTGTTGGCACCGCTCAGGCGGGCGTCGGGGTCGCTGGCGGGCGGCAGCTGGTGAGTGGGGGCTGGCGCGCGCGCGCGGCTCCGGCCCCGGCCCCTCAGCGCGGGAGCGAGGCCAGGGGGTCCCAGGGCCCCTGCGAGGGCCGGTGTCCCGGCTCCGCGGAGCGGCAGGAGTGGGGGCGTCTCGGAGACGGAAGGGGCGTGGGGCTCCCCCGATGGGCGACGGGGGCGGGGGGACCCCGCCGCGTCCGTCCGGGGCTCAGCCCTCCACCCCCCCCGCTCAGGCCCGGTGCCGAGCAGCGCGGGGCGAGGATACACCCACCCCCCGGGGGCGGCCCGTGCCTGAGGAGTGTGTCCCCCTGCGGCGTCATGGCTGAGAGCGGCCCGCGGCGCCGCAGCGCGGGGGATCTGGGCCGCGACCGGGAAGCTGCCGAGGAGAAGGTCCCGAGGAGAAGCTGCCGTGCGGCAGGTCCGGGAGGAGAAGGGCTAGAGAGCAGGAGGCTCCATATGGGCGGCGGGGGGGGGGGGCTTTAGGTGTCTCGTGGTATCCATTAAAACGAGGGGTGGATGCCCGGGCAACTGCAGTAGCTTTGTGTCTGGAGTTACTTGAATGATTGTCGAAGGGGAATGCTGACTCCTTTCCCCGCCCTCCCCCTCCTCGCAAAGGAGAGTTAAATCTACAGTGATTTGTTGAGTCTGTTCCCTACAGGTTCCTATACTGCCTCCTCACCATAGTATCCGAGCACCCTGTAGTAATGCGTTGAGCAACGTGACTAATATTTGTCAAGTGTGGCTCATTCTTTCTCTCATCCTCTTTCCCAGGGGAAAATTAAATGTGCAGTGTAATGTTTTGTTTGATAAATGATACCTACGCTGTGCTGTGAGTCAGTATTAGCAAAAGCAACGTTAAATAAGTACCTGTGACGCTTGAAACAGAAGGTAGTGCGATCTGTGATGGCTTGTAGATCCTGTGGGAGTCTGTTCCACAGTCTTGAACTAGCCCTTGAGAATTTGCAGTTGCCTGCACAGATGAGTTTTACCGTGCAATGGAGAGATCCATTGTGTCCCAGATGCAGAGTTTGTTATAGGGGGGGAAAGAACGGAAATACCAAGATGCAGTTTCCCACCCAGATATAAAAATGTATTTGCTCCTCTCTCCCTTATGTATCTTCTGTGGTTCATATCACAGCTTATATTTTTATACCTTAGTGAACAATTTTTCTTAACTCAGTGTTCTAAAGATAAATAAAAACTGTTTCCTTTACAGGTAAAGATTTTTCATTCTGTTGAGGTTCAATCCCTCTGAACAATTGCTGTAGGCCCTGGGAATGCCAGTGTGACTCCAACCTCACTTTTCTCTAGTTTCACTCACCCTATAGCAAAGGGAGAAAACACACACTGGCATTATGTCATCTTACACAAAAAACTATAATCCCTTTGATGATGATGATGATGATGATGAAGGTTTGAAGCCAGTCAAGTGGAACAATGGAAATGATATCTTTGATGACCCTACTGACAGGCAACATAGGGAGGCTACAAATAAACAGAGGTATCTTCAGCAGGAAGTTCTGAGGCGGGCTCAGGCCACAGAGGACAGCACTAATAGATCTCTTTCCCTCATTTATGAATCTGAGCAAATTGGAGTAGCCACATCAGAGGTAAGTTCTTAATGACAGTAATATTGATTTTTTTCAAGATATAATCAAAACTTTACGAAAGTGCCTTTTTGGTTTATTTAGTCACATTATTAAACTGACTCAGCAATGTTAACACTAAACATAAAGAGATCGGTAAGGCCCAGATCTTGTAAACATTTAAGCCTGTGTGTAACCTTCCTCAGTAGAGTAGCATGAGGCTAAATGAGTGCATGATCAGGAGACAAGTTTGATTGTGATAATATTTTCATGCTGAGTGCCTTCAGTTTTTAACTAATCATATAAAAAAGGTCCATATTGGCCTACTGGTCTTATTAAATGTCTGAGTTGTCTACACAGACTTCAAAAACACCTGAAACCAGGAAAAAAATCTAGTTCAATACCCTAAAAAGCCTTAACCAGAAGTGCCTGCTGATATTTTGCATGCTGTCATGGTGAACTGCTTTATAAACTGTATTTCAGGGGGTTTAAAGTGAAAACTTTTAGAGGTCTTTTATCAAACACTCCTATTAGTTTATCTTGGTAGTCTGTAGAAACTGTTCATTGTTGCAGGGGCTGGGAGGTGATACTGGCAATGAAGCTGTTAGTTAATTTGTTTTTGTTTGTTTTTAAATCCAAGTTGCAGCTTCCTTGGCTGCTTTAAAGTCTTGAGGAGAGCGTATCTGAGTTCTCGCAATAAACCTTTCCTTTATAGGGTCTGATTAAGACTCTGATAACATTAGTCTGATGTGTAACTGTATTTTGATAAAAATGCCAATTAAAAATTAGCAAAGCCTGTGTAGGTATTCTGTTACCACAATTGTTGTTCTGCTCCACAAATGAAAATGATTGTTCTAACTGTGTAAAGTCTGATAGACCTTCTTTTTCCTATTAAATTGTGGCCTGCAATTAATATAGCACACTATCCAATGTGTTTAGGCTCATCTCTGTTAATCATTTCCCTTAGTCTGATGGGGATGTTTCAGAATAGGTGATGATGAGACCTATTACAAATGTATCTAGAGTCACTAATTTGGTCTTCTGGGCTGCATCATCTGTTGAGGGAGGATGTTTGCTCAAATGGTAGTAATTGGTTTGCGTATATAATTCTGAGGGAATGCATAGACACAAGTCATATAATTGTCTATAATAACTTTCATGAGTAACTTGATTTAGATAGTAAACTCTTCAATATACGCACTTTGAGAAGTGGTAATAAATGTTCTCTAATAGTGGAAGGAAAAATCCAACCCTTATCACAAAACAGTTTGGTCTGTTCCTGAAAATCCAAAAGAAATTTGCAGTGTAGGCCTGATTTAGTGTTAATGGTAGAATCTGAATGGCACAGAACTGGTTGCTTGAGTGGGGAAACATAAAGTAAAAAGAGAGACTGCAAGACTGCTTATCTAAAATTCAGTAAATCTAGGAAAGAATATGGACAGCAGTTCTATTTTTCATTAATGCAACTGCAAGCAGATGGATTCTGGCTGTGTATCTTTGATATTTCAATGTCTTAAACTGCATACCTGTGTGCTTTAGAATTTTAAAACTATAGGCTGTAGGAATCAGTTAATGCAGAAAAGACTCTTATAAGAAAATAGCACTAACATTTTTCTATCAGTGGATGCTTTCTGAATGACCTAGTGCAGACTATTCATGTGAGAATGATACTCTTTGTTAGTGAAAATGTGGAACTGAAATAATTCTGACAGCATTACTTGCCTCACTTGTGTTGATTCTGCATTGGTAATCTCTTTTCATCTCTATACTTCCATGGTAAAATGTAACATACCTTAGCAAGGGCAGATAAAGGTGTTAAGACCTGATAAAAATGGTGACTCTAACAAGTTTCTAGATCTTGTTCACAATAGGTGGCAGGAAGTTGGCATTTCTTATTAAGAACTGTAGAGCTAATGAAGGCTACAGTTGCCTTGAGCTGGAGTTGGCAGTTATTGATTTTAGTGCCACAGGGCTAGACGCCTTAGAAATACCTCAGGGAGAAAGAGGCGCTTTTTTGTTCAAGCATGCCTGTTGCCCTCTCTGCATTTTTTGCTTTCTCTTTTATTGGTTCTCCTCCTCTTCCTGAAAGCTTTTAATCATCCTTTTTCACAATTGCCACCACCCTGAAATGTAATTGTCAAGTTCTTGTCACTTTTGTTTGCATGCATCTAATGCTGAATACAAAATTAAATTAATAAGGAATCTTATTTCCACTTTTCTACTGAGCTTGTAATAAGGAATAGGAAAGTGAAACTAATTCTGCTTCTCCATTTTCATGAAGCAGTAAGAAGCAGTCCCTTTGGGTGGAGGGCCAGAGAGCTTAGCAAGGTGCTGGTTTGATTACTGCTTACAACTGCAGGGTAAAGATTTACAAACATTTGTATTAGCAGGTACAGTGGTTCAAATCTGAACCATTTCTGTTTGTCACTTTCATCTTCCACATTAGAAATTGCTGCATGCATAATTAAGTGTGGTATGAGGCAGCGCATGGTCTAATGGATATAACACTAGGCTGATACCTAGGAGAGCTCTGTTCTGTTCTTGGCTCTGCCAGTGATCTGCTGTGTGACCTTGCCCAAGTCACTTCTTTTTGTGCCTCTGTTTTCCATCCACCCTTTGTCTGTCTCTTTTAGACTGTAAACTCTTCAGGGACTTCAAATAGTGCCTTGTGCAGTGGGCCTCAAGGTGAGCTGAGGCCTCTAGGCACTAGCATAAAAAAATAATAAATAACAAATACATAAAGGAAAGTTAGAGCCTGGAGAACAATGGGTTTAAAATGTAAGAAAACTTACACTATATTTATCCTTGATTCTTTTGAAAATCTCCCATTGACATTAATGAAAATTCTGCAGGTAGAATGAGAACAAAATAGCTTCTTAAATCTACATGTTTCAGAGTAACAACTATGTTAGTCTGTATCTGCAAAAAGAAAAGGAGTACTTGTGGCACCTTACAGACTAACAAATTTATTTGAGCATAAGCTTTCATGAGCTACAGCTCACTTCATCGGATGCACGTAGTGGAAAACACAGTGGGGAGATTTTATATACACAGAGAATATGAAACAATGGGTGTTACCATACACACTGTAACAAGAGTGATCAGGTAAGGTGAGCTATTACCAGCAGGGGGCAGAGGGGACCTTTTGTAGTGATGATCAAGGTGGGCCATTTCCAGCAGTTGACAAGAGCGTGTGAGGAACAGTGGCAGGGGGAATAAACATGGGGAAATAGACGTCAAGAATTATAACATTCAAAAACCAGTCGGAGAACACTTCCATCTCTTTGGTCACTCAATTACAGACCTAAAAGTGGCAATTCTTCAACAAAAAAACTTCAAAAACAGACATCAAGGAGAGACTGCTGAATTGGAATTAATTTGCAAACTGGAAACAATTAACTTAAGCTTGAATAGAGACTGGGAGTGGATGTGTCATTACACAAAGTAAAACTATTTCCCCATGTTTATTTCCTCCCACCCCACTGTTCCTCACACGCTCTTGTCAACTGCTGGAAATAGCCCACCTTGATTATCACTAAAAAAGGTCCATCTGTCCCCCTTCCTTCCTCTGCTCTCCTGCTGGTAATAGCTCACCTTACCTGATCACTCTTGTTACAGTGTGTATGGTAACACCATTGTTTAATGTTCTCTGTGTATATAAAATCTCCCCACTGTGTTTTCTACTGCATGCATCTGATGAAGTGAGCTGTAGCTCATGAAAGCTTATGCTCAAATAGATTTGTTAGTCTCTAAGGTGCCACAAGTGCTCCTTTTCTTTTTGCAGATACAGACTAAGGTGGCTGCTACTCTGCTATTTCTGTAGCTCACGAAAGCTTATGCTCAAATAAACTTGTTAAATCTACATGTACTTCGCAAATCTGTGGTATATAGTAGTAGTCAAAAAGCGGTGTTTAAGAGTTATTGATGGGCCAGGAAATTGAAATTTTATATAAAATTTCCACATATATAATATAAATTAGAGGAAAAAAGATAAGGTTTCAAAATATTGGAAGTAGCATGTCATGGAGAGGGGTGAATATAACTTGTCCAGTAGTCTAGACATATGTAAGCAAGGAGGGCTTAACTCAAATTTCTGGAAGGATTCAGTATTCTGGCTTCCTGTTTCCATCTAACTGGATCTCCTGAGTAAGAGCAATATCTTAAAGCTGTGACATTTCAAATGCATGTACGATAAACAAAGAGGATCTTTCTTATGCTAAGGAGTCGTATAGCAATTCTATATAATTATCCATAAAACACAGCCCACTACAGACTGAAAAGAGGAAATGCAGCTTTTGAAATCTTATTCCTAAATGTTAAAACCATTGACATCACAGTCTATCCCTTGACTTGACTAACTTCCATTTTTCTGTTAATTTCCCTTTAGGAACTTGTACGTCAGGGTGAGGCACTAAAGCGCACTGAACGAATGGTGGATAAAATGGACCAGGATTTAAAGATTAGTCAAAGACACATAAACAGCATTAAGAGTGTCTTCGGTGGTTTTGTAAACTACTTCAAATCGAAACCTCCAGAGACCAAGCCTGAGCAGAATGGAGTCCCTGAGTACCAAGGAAACAGCAGGTGAGTAGAAAGAGAATTTTAAGAGTGGTAGTGGTCAGTTGGAGTTGGCAGCAGAGGCGACGCATAGGTGGGGCATGTCGGGTTTTATTAATCCTTTTTCACAATTGCCATTGCCCTAGATTGGCTTGCAGAGGAGGGAGAAGGGCTCTATTCTCCCACTGCACCTGCCCCCAGCAGCCCCATATGTAACATGCGGTGGGGGGGGGGGCACTGGGCAGAGGAGACATGTGGGGTGGTCATGTGTCCTCCTCTTTCAGTTGTGCCCCCACTGCTCCCCCAGTATGGGGAGGCACGAGTCATCTATGGTTGGCAGGGAGACCTGCCTCTTAGCAGAGAAGTCTTGCAAACTGATCCCATGCACTGCAGGATGTAGACAAAAAGAACACTACTCCATCATGCCACCCCTATGGCTGGAATAGCTTTCTTGAGATGGTCTGCAAGGCCACTATCCCCTTCTCTATTCCGATCCCTTCTTAAAATCTTCTACTTACACAATTTAGAAATAGCCAACACGTTTTAGTTTAAATAACATAACCTCCATTCTCCTTTATTCCATGCTGTGTACTAGCCTGAGTAATGGTCATCTTACTGACTTCTACTCTGTTGTGCTGTGTCTGATATTGAACCCCAATTCTGCTCTTGAGTCTGCATAACCACTAGAGTCAGCACAGACCAGACTGCAGCGTTGAGGCTTTAGTTTGTAAGCTCCTCAGGTCAAGGACCAAGTATTTCATCTGTATTGTGATCCCCTAGCACATATTTCAGTACTCTATACTAATAAATATAAGCCTCTGGAATTTTGATCAAACCAGCATGCGTTTCTGCCCACTCAACATGAAAAGTCTTTTGATACTTAAATGGTCAATCAGTCAAATATTGCAAAAAATATTTGCAAAATAACTAGTTGGTTATATGTTAAAGGCAGCTAAATCTTTAATTTTCTAACTTGATTTCAAAATTTGGAAGAATGTTTTTAAGCCTTAGTCGTGGAAATTATATTGCTGTGAGTTTGTACTGGTATGTGCAGCTATATTTCATGGGGTAATAAGGACGTTGAATATTCAAAGCATTTGAAGACAAAAGCGCTGAATGTGAGCTAAGTGTTTTTCGTGATCTCGAGAGAAAATCAGTATCACAGGATGGTAAGAAACTACATTAAATATGACTGGTCTAAAATTGAATAACTTTTATTCTGAAATGTTCCAATTTTTCAGTGACTTGTAATGGGAAAGCAGGTTCTTTCAATTGTATGTTGTAAACTTGCAAGATGGGGACTATTTTCTTCTCTGATGCTTTTGCTAAAATTTTTCTTTCTTTGGTACTTGTGGTAAGAATAATTTCATATTATCTAGATAGTTTAATGAGAACTGTGTAGAGGTTTGTAGCTGTACATCCTTGTAAATTTGTGTACCAGCTTTAAAAAAAAAAATTAGGAAATCCAGAGCTGGACCCCTGCCATAATCAAGCATACTGAAAAACTCCCTCCTATTTATCCTGTGGTCTTATACTCTTTCTCTTTCCAATTTACTAACAACTCTGAATAAAAACAAACAAAAGTTAAGCAAACTGACTTCTTAGAGCAGAACCATGTGACATTCACCTTCAGTGCAGCAATGTGTGAATAACACGGCAACATTGTATGTGTATTGTTGTTTCAGGGGAGAGGGCAGGTTACTGTACGGTATTTGGCTATATGTCTTGGCGAGTGCCTCTACTGGTAAAGACTGGGGGCTTGATTCTGTTCCCACAGAAGTTTATAAGAATTTTGCTGGTGACTTCAGTGGGAGCATGATTGAGCCCTGTAAGATTAAAAATGAATGTCAAGAGAAGGGGAACTGGTTCTAAGTAAGAAGCAATTCGCTATCCTTAAAGGAATTTGGAGCCTAATCCTATTCAGTCGTTACAGAATTCAACCAATGGGCACCAAGAATATTTTCTCTATTTTTTTTCTCTCTCACCAGATTAAAAGAAGCCATGGTCTTTAGTAAAGAACAGGAATCAAGGTACCAGGAGAGTCATCCAAATTTAAGGAAGCTGCATAATTCTGGTTTGTTAATTTATTTGATGTTGCCCGTCACTTTGGGTGTACTTTACATAGCTTAGAGCTGTGTCTGTTTAGCCTTCCTGGAAAGAGTATCATCACATATAGACACTAACAATAAAGAGGCTTGCAAGATTCAGCACCTTTCCTTCCTCATGCAGTTGCAACCTAAGCAGTGTACAAGAACCTACCTAATGTTTTCAAGTATAGCCATATCCTGTGTATGTCAAATGATTAAAAATGGTTCAGAAGGAGCACATTTGAACCATGTGTTTCTACTGCTTTCAAACATGGCTGACTCCCTTATCAATATAGATGTAGCTAACCCTGGTCCAGGAGACATGTCTTATTCATACAAAATAGCATGTAGGCTTTTGTTCTTTCCCTAGCTTTTGTATTAAGCAAACTTCAGCTAATGTTGGTTGGTGCTGAATGGCCATAGCCTGCTTTAAATAAGGGCCCATTTTATAACTAGTCTTCATTTATATTTGTGAGGGTTAGAAAATACTGTTGTCTTTGAAATAGATCTATAAATAAAGCAACACTGTACCTTACTAATCTAATGCATGCTGAAAATGTAACAATTGAGTATAATTGTGTGAGCTTGGTGTTTGGCACTTAAATGGTTAATTTCACCACTTCGCATTTACCCTGTCACATAGGGTGCAAAAATGATACTTCTGGCTCTGTATTGTTTGTCTGCCGACAGATTAGAGAGCAAACCATTAATTTACAACAAGAAGGCTAGAAGCTTTTCAATTAATTGAAAAGAAACACAAAATTTGAAATTTCTTGTGTTAAAAGGTCTAAATAGATCTCTACAGGCAACATATGGAAGCTGACCACTAGAAGGCACAAGAGCTTCCTTATGACTTGCCCATAAGGGGCACTGTTTGGCTTTCGTGGCTTTGGCCCAGTTTTTTTCCCAGCTAAGTAGCAGAACTACAGAAAGCAACACACATGACTTTAAAAAAGGAGGACTTGTGGCACCTTAGAGACTAACAAATTTATTTGAGCATAAGCTTTCGTGAGCAACAGGTCACTTCATCGGATGCATGCAGTAGAAAAGAGTGGGGAAATTATAAATACACAGAGAACATGAAACAATGGGTGTTACCATACACACTTTAACGAGAGTGATCAGGTAAGGCATCCGATGAAGTGAGCTGTAGCTCACAAAAGCTTATACTCAGATAAATTTGTTAGTCTCTAAGGTGCCACAAGTACTCCTTTTCTTTTTGCGAATACAAACTAACACGGCTGCTACTCTGAAACCAGGTAAGGTGAGCTATTACCGGCTGCGGGGGGGGAAGCAGCCTTTTGTAGTGATAATCAAGCTGGGCCATTTCCAGCAGTTGACAAGAACGAGTGAGGGGCGGGGGGGGAAGGGGAATAAACATGGGGAAATAGTTTTACTTTGTGTAATGACACCTCCACTCCCAGTCTTTATTCAAGCCTAAGTTAATTGTGTCCAGTTTGCAAATTAATTCCAATTCAGCAGTCTCTCGTTGGCGTCTGTTTTTGAAGTTCTTTTGTTGAAGAATTGCCATTTTTAGGTCTGTAATCGAGTGACCAAAGAGATTGAAGTGTTCTCCGACTGGTTTTTGAATGTTATAATTCTTGACGTCTGATTTGTGTCCATTTTTTCTTTTACGTAGAGACTGTCCAGTTTGACCAATGTACATGGCAGAGGGGCATTGCTGGCACATGATGGCATATATCACATTGGTAGATGTGCAGGTGAACGAGTCTCTGATAGTGTGGCTGATGTGATTAGGCCCTATGATGGTGTCCTCTGAATAGACATGTGGACACAGTTGGCAATGGGCTTTGTTACAAGGACAGGTTCCTGGGTTAGTGTTTTTGTTGTGTGGTGTGTGGTTGTTGGTGAGTATTTGCTTCAGGTTGGGGGGCTTTCTGTAAGCAAGGACTGGTCTGTCTCCCAAGATCTGTGAGAGTGATGGGTCGTCTTTCGGGATAGGTTGTAGATCCTTGATGATGCGTTGGAGAGGTTTTAGTTGGGGGCTGAAGGTGATGGCTAGTGGCGTTCTGTTATTTTCTTTGTTGGGCCTGTCCTGTAGTAGGTAACTTTACAAGAGTCAGATGACAGAAAGTCAGCTGTCAGTTAGCTAGAGCAATTCTTAATAGTTCTGAATCATTCGTTTGTTTATGAGGACTAAAAATGTCTTACGTTGTTAACAGACTACGATTTCAGTGGAACCAATTCAGAATCTTCTGTCCAACCCGATGTTTATCCAAAGAATCAACATCTCCGAGCTTACCACCAGAAAATTGACAGCAACTTAGGTGAGTTAGAAATTGAAGCTATGTGACTTAACATGATTTCCATATCTTGCTATTTATAGCCTGAGAGAATTCAGAGCAGTCTGTTCCCAACTAGCTGTGTCCTTAAAACTTTGCGTTTAGTTCATACACAGACCTTTGGTTATAAAAGCTCCTCTGTGTATGCAGTTTCTGTTTCAAAAGCTTCCGCCTGGTAGATCTGCTACATGCTTTAGGCCAGTCTTCATGATTAAGTCCCATCATGTTTCACACATACCATGAATTTAGTAGTCCACTTCTTGTCCAAAATGGATTTTAACCAGATGGCGGACTGTTGTAGGACAGAAGACACAGTTTAGTAATAGATCTGAGTTAAAAATGCTTTTAATGTAAAACCAGCTATAGATTGAAACTGGCTAAGATTATTGCAATAATATAAATCTGTATGGAAACTAACATCTGCAATGGGGTATCCCTGCTGGGTCTCAGTATTTTCTTTTCTCTGTGCTCCTATGGCTTTTGTTTCAATATTGGACTCCACTGAGACAAAAACAATTATTCAAAGATGTTTTGGTTACTGAACTGCTGAACAATTTATTTTTTAAAGAAAACCACACCACAGTTATCCCAAAACTTTTTAACCTGATACCAATTGCCACTTTGCGTAATTTAAATATCTTGCCTTTGACTACATCAAAATAATATCTGCTGCATGTTTAACCAGTTGCTGTGCAGACATTCCTATGCAACATCTTTTCAAATGGATGGAACAGGGTCAAGCAGGATCATCCAGCTATGCTGAAAAAGCACATTAGCTGGGTATTACTGATGATAATACCAGTAAGGAAATACCCATTTTAGCATTTAAATATCAAAAATATGAATAGCATAGTCTCCTGTAATGTAGAATGTACCATTTATTTTGCATAGTATGTTTGGTTTATGTGAATGTCAGTAGTGCATCAGTTTGGATTCTGAAGCCTTCGTAAACAAATGCTTAAAACTTTATTTTAATGAGCTTAAAGTTCTGAAGAAAATGGAAAAAATTGGAAGGAATTAAATCCTTAAGGTGTGGATTTTTTCCTCTTTCTGCATATGTTAGTACTTCTGAAGAAAGTACAATCGTAATCTGTTTTATTCTATATAAAATGCCTCTGTATGCCTCTTGTCTGCTCTGTCTGACCTGGAAAGAGTGATATGGAAGAAAACAAATACGTGAAGAATCAGGATGCTGAGCCATAACTGTTACGATAGATATAACAACTGTTCTACTCCCACTCCATTCTGAACTTGTTCGTTTCCAAAACATTGCCAGCCAATTGTGCAGTAAACTTCTTTTCTGCAGCTAACTACTTCAAAGAACACATTCTAGGATATAGGAACAAGTAAACCTGTTCATCCACATTAAACAAACTTGTACCTTATGGAAGGAAATGCTCTAAAAATCCGTGTACAGAAAGGGGGTGTATTGCAAGGATTGGAGCTTTATAGAATTAACCATTTTTACGCCTGTGTATTTTGATCTTTCTTGATAATAAATATCAGTTTAAAGAACAAACTGTGTTGAGAGACTGCTCATGTTAGGGTGTCAAATGTACAGAGGCAAGAAAAAATATATATCCATCCTTAAAGTAAAGGGAGAAAGTTAACATGTCTAAATATATTTTAGACCCGACAAATACCTTAGTTTATCAAGATCAAATTTAGTTTTCACCATTTATTGTGTCTTTTTGTTTGCAATGTACTCACTTTGAGCAACGAAAACTGATTAGTCACTTTTCTGGTACTAATGCACTGCCAGTGTTATAACATTTGTATTGCAAATATTGTAGGGGGATCGTTAAGCAGCTTTCACTGACACTTGGTTTAATTTAAGGTTTTGGGGGAAATGGGAGGAATTTTGACAGCACCCATTTAAATGGCACCTATATCTTGTAATTCCTGCTGTTTTGAACCTTCATACTCCCTCTCTCTCCATTGGCAGATGACATGACTTCTGGGCTTGGCCGTCTGAAAAACCTGGCTCTGGGTCTGCAGACAGAAATTGATGAGCAGGATGACATTCTTGACCGGCTAACCGGAAAAGTAGACAAACTGGATGTCAATATTACAAGCACTGAAAGAAAAGTCCGACAACTGTAAAGTCTTCTCAGAAATTCTTTCCTTCAGTGTAAGATCTTCCTGGATGTTTATCTTGCTGGGGGTTTCCTTTGTTTTTTTGTTGTAAATCTTGGACAATATCCATTTCTTACTTTGTCAGTGGCTTAGCTTCATTAAAATTGCAGAATCTTGAGTGCAACATAGGATCTTAAAACACTTCTTAATATATACATATGTGTACATTGGATAGCACATCTTTCTGCATGTGGTTGCAATCCTTCACTCTGGATTCCTGCTCATTTATATTATGTGCCATGTGCATATAGGAATTTTCAGTCTACATGTTTCAATGCCCTTATCCTTAGAACTGTGGCAAAGAAAATAACTAAATTTTGCACCTGTTTTGCAAGGAATTGTTTAAGAATTTAAAAATAGCTATATGTAAACATACAGATTACCAGCTGAATGCTATCCCCTAGCATTTCTGTGTTCGCTCCTAGGGAATCTCAGAGGTTTCCAAACAACTGGAATAGCTGTCAAATGTGACATGCAATGATGCTGGTACTAAAACTGTGTTGGTCCCCTTCTGCCTAGGGGGGAAGAGATGCTGCACGCTCAAAAATCCTCCACTGATGGTAGTGGTTGTCCTTTTATGTGCTGCTTTTTGCCAGCCGACTGAGTAGGTGGCTATTTGAACAGCAGCATCTCTCCTAAAAATGGAGATTTGGACTAGTATTTCAATTTTAAAAATTTTAATTTTTTCAAATAGGAAAGGTGGAGTGGGGGAGTTCATGGCATAGTCTTATGTGATGACTATTTCTTCCACCCACAACACCACTGTTGAGAAATTAAACTTGCACGTATACCTACATGCTCTCCAGCTTTCTGGCTTTTTAATTTTTAGTTCGTACAGATGACAAATGTTTTAATTATTTCCAGTTTTCCAAATCCAAACTGGAATCCACCTACTAGTTTTTTGTTTTGTTTTTTTCCCCCCTTATGTCTTTGTAAATAACACTGTTAAACAAAATTTATTTTAATTCAACAGCTGTGGGAAGGTAACAACCAAACGGTCACCACCTATCTGCCTGATTGGTGACGTCTCTAAAACGAGCCGATTAATAACGATTCAGATCTTACTGGACAAGTATCCATATCGCAAAATTTACCACCACATTTGACAGTAAGAACCTAGTTGGCAGTTCCAGCAGAGAGACCAGCAAATTAAAACCCTGGTCACTGCAGCTGGTCCCTCCAGATTGTCCTGGCACATCGATGAGCACTGTGGAGAAGCTTGCATTGCATACAGCTGCCTATGCTGCGTGGTGTGCTGATAAATGGAAAACTTTGGTGTCTAGGTCTGTTGATTCAGCACCTTTCATAATCGCTAAATTCACACATTTTTCCCTTTTTTAAAAAAAGACTTGTTCAAACACTTAAAAATCCCATCTTCTGACTTGGTGTGAACATACTCCCCTTGGCGCATAAAGGACTTAGAGAATTTTCAACCCTCTTGTTCTGTACAGTCTGTGTAGGAAAGTAAAGCATTAAACCATCTGAACTTCCTTGCTGTTGGGGGCAATGTTACTGGAAAATAACTCCTCCAGTGCTCCTGGCAATTACATTTCTCTGATGTGAAACCATTTGAAAACTAGTGTATGTTGCATGCTGCCCTGCTGGTGTCACAAATGTCACTTTGCAAAGAAAGTGGCTGCCACCAGCAAGAAACACACAGGTGCCAATTATGAGAGTATTCTGCTATAGATCTTCATTACCTTTTAATTTTCTTGTTGTCTCCCACCTGAAAGTTTGAAAAAGCCTGTTACTACCTACACATCTTGTGCCCTTGTGTATACATACCATTACTAGCGCTTTTTCCCCATTGCCAGAGTATTCGTGAGTGATTAGCTGTCTCATTTTAATGTTAAGGCATTTATTTAGAAAGTAACATATCTTGAACTTGTAAAAAGCTGAAAGCATGTGAGGGGAAGGAAGATTGAAACGTTTGTCCTACCTACCTTTGATGGCTTATTTAAGTACTCGTCAGAAAAAATAGCAGTTGGAGGGGGGAAGTGCTTTGTTTTCTTGCTATAGGAACTTCCAGAACACAGTGCTGATTGACAGAGGCATATTTCTTTTCTGGGTCCAAGCTGTGTGTCTGTATCCTATCCCAAGTTTAAAAATTGTGGAAAATTCCACTACCAGTTAGTAACACGATTAACTTATTTGAAATCTGCCTTCACGTGTATATGCTTACCCCACAACTAGACTTTTCCTAAAGTAAGACCTTGGTAATCAGTGTGCAGGCTGAATAGTTTTCTCCATTGAGTTGTAGCTAATGGAGAAGAAATGTAGCTAGAAGATCCAGCTATGTGTTCATGTATATTGAAAAACAAGAGGAAGATGGGGCTTGGATATGAACAGTGATGGCAGTAGATTTGTTAGTTTAACAGGGGTGCCTTTCTGACATAATTTAGTTTAAGAAGAAATAGAAGAATTTATTTCACAAAACAGACCAGACTTTTTTTAATAATGTAGTTTTATCAGCCTTACTAAAAGCTGCTTGTGTCCTTAGGGGAGATCTTTGCTATAAGAAATCTACTTTGGCTTTTAAAACATTTTGATCATTACACATTTCAAATCAGAACTCAGAATTACGTGGGAGTTCTACAAAGGCCTAATTTCTCATCTCTTTACTCAACCCCGTTCACCCTTGCCAGTCGGTGACATCTGCTATTTCCTCATTGTTTACGGGCTTCCTGCTCTACTAACTTCTGTGGTCCTGTTTTAAAGGATTGCTTTCCACATTCGGGGCTCTTTTGTGGCGATGACAGTTGTGTTTAAGCATAAACTAAAATCTGCTGCAAGCCGAACTCCTTTCCTAGCTTTCATAGAAAATGCTTTACTCTGTCTGCTGCTAAAAAACATAAAATGTTCACAATGGGAAGAGAGCAATGCTGTGTTTTGTAATACAGTGATGAAACTCTTGCTGACTAAAAACTATTTTGCAAAAAGAGGAAATAACTGAAAAGCTGACTTTTTTTTTTTCTTTCCTAGAAATTTCTGCCTTCCCATGCTGCTGAAGGCTTAATTTTTGTAACTAGTCTTTTAGATCCTGTCTAAAATACCATTTCATCTTTCTGTCGGGTACCATTGAGAAACTTATCCTCTCGTGTTGGCTTAAGCTTTTTAAAAATGATTCTGCAAGCTTACCCTTGAGTGCCAGCTCAACCAACTATTCTGCTTAAGTGTGCCTGTTAGCAGGGTAGCTCCCTTTCTTTACAGCAGAACATCACTGGTGATACTGTAGACTAGGCAACGTTTATTGGCTTGAGTGGCAGTTAGTGTTAAATATCTAAATAAGGTTGCAAAAACTTCTATGCAGGCATCTTTATAAAGTAAGACAGGCTCCCTCATAGGAAGATTTATTTCTTTAAATGAGATTAGGGGTATTACAATTCAGAATTTTTTTCTTCCTGAGCACAGATTTGACAATAAACAACCCTCTTTTAAAAAATTAAATCTGGCTATTGGTTTGTAATAAATTGTACATATAAAACTGTTCTTGAGCATTGAACCAAAACTGCACTAAATAACCTAGGGCAGCCAAGATGTAGGCTCTAAGGCCCAGTTCTTGCACTGGGAACTGCACAGGCTGAGTCTGACTGAAATCACTGGGGCTTTGCCCGGGCACAGGGCTCTGCATGGTACTCCATGCAGGATCATGGCCTACGACTTTGTGTGTGCATACAGAATGTCTAGAAGAAACTCTTTGACTGTATTGAGGCTACTGTATTTAGATTGTATGCAAACAGTACTCTGAAAATTTAGCTTGTTTGTCTAAAATTTCAGTTTTTTACATGATTGAAATGTAAAATATTTTGCTGTTTAATAGCTTTTGTGAATGTTCACCTTATGTAAAACTAAGAAATAGAAAATACTTTTTCCAGCCGTTCAGCCTTCAGAACAAACTGACTTTTGTCGTTCCTTTTACATAGATACGTCCATAGGAAAGAGAATGGTTTTGGCTTTGAAATTTGTGTGACATCAGCATTATAGGTAGTGATGATTTGACTACAGAACTGGCTTTTTTTAAATAGTAACATACACCACACAGATTTAATACTTTTTTTTATACAAGCAAAATTGAAGTTTGTCTTTCTTTAATGAAGGATTTAAACTGGATTATAATTCAGCAATTTAAGATGTCAAATGGAATCTATATTGAATGGTGAGATGCTCAATAAAGGTGCTTATTGTACATGAAGACTTGTTGCATTTTCTTTCCAGGGTGAAAGTATCGTTACCAGATGCTGGAAACCATCAAAGTATAATAATTGGATTTTTTCCAGTAAAAGGATATTCTTTAACTGAGGATATTTCCATTATAAATAACATCCTGTCCACTCCCAAAAGTTGCTATAGTGTGGTGTCATTCTTAGGAGCTACAAATCTGGAAGGAGATGCTTTAGCAAATCATGTAACTTCACCAGTCATTTGCTGCTGAACGACAACCCTTAATACTATATAGGAAAACTAGGATTTCCAATGCATGGGCCTATTGCGATTGCTGTGACTGGTAGCAGATGTTTTTGAGAGTGGGGTGAAAGAGTTGAATTTCTGCCTGATCCTGTGGTGGTCACTTTAGACCCTGAATCTTGGGGTTTGGCATGCCCTCAATTAACAAGCATAGCTTTAATTGTTGGTAATAAAATGTAGACTTTATTTCAAAACATCAAAATCCTGCCACAGTATTTGACTCTAGCAGTGAATATCACAGGTTGGCTACATTCTGTGTAAGGGACAACGCTTAGGGAATAAGGCAATCAAATTATGCAGTGTGCTGCAAGCTTTAAACCAGCAGGAATGTAGTTTAGGGCATGGTCCCCAGTCTGGTCATACCAGTATTTTCCAAGGTGCCTGTAACCATGGTGGTGATAGTACTTGTGTTTGGGGAGAGTAATGTGGTGTTTGGAAATCTCTGTATGATAAGGATTTAAATACCTCAGTGCCAGTTAGTGCCACAGGAAAGAGCCTTTGAAGGTCTTATTGCAAGAAATTCTCAGTAGAAATGAGGAGCTAGTTCTTAGAGGAATCAGAATGGTGCTTAGAATTGAAGTATCTACTACAATTCTAGCTGCCACTTGTATCCCTCAGCATGGATCTTCTACAAGTAGGAGGTGAGAGCCCCTCTCCTCCCACCTAGTAAATGGGGCAGACAAATCCTCAGGAGTGCAGCAGGGATGTTGGAGAGAAGTTAGAAACACTGTGTACTCTAGTCTCTTCTGGGTCTCAGCTCACTATACTTATGTGCAAACTTAATTCTAGCAATTGTGGAAGAAATCTATCTGGCTTCATGTGAAGATACGAGGGTATTTTCTTTATGGCTAGCCAGGTATTTTCTCCCTTTTATGCTCTCTTAAAGGGTTTCCTTGACCACAACTGAATCCTTGGCTTTCTTGGAAGTGAGAAAGGGAAAGGGAGGTGAAGGAGAGATGCTCATGCAGTTATGTAGGCAAAAAAATGGAATGATTGTCCTTTTGGAAGAAACAGATACCCTAACCTCTGCTGTCTGTCTCTTTTCCTCCCTGCTGCTCCTTCTTCTTTCTCATCATCCTCCACAACCCCTTTCTCCCCCCTTCCACCACACAAACCTCCAGGAAGGAGGGAATTCTCCCATTTTTCATTTCCTTCAGTGTGCCTTTTCCCCAGGGGAACAAAAGATTTATAGAATCCTGGGGCTGAAAGAAAGGTACAGTTGACCCCAAAATAAGATGGCTCCCAAACTATTACTAGGAGGCTGTCTAGATGTCTCGTTAGGGGCAGGGGTTGTCTAAATACAATAACTTGGTAGCTCTGCACCAGCTATAAAGAGCCTAGCTGGAAAACAATCAGGCTGTGACTACACTATAGACCAAGTGGACGTCCCTAGCAAACAGATTCCCATTGCTGTGCATTGATGCCTTGTGGGAGAACTGACCTCATTGACATCCTAATTCTGTTTTTCTTGGTTTGTATAGCTTTTTTAATTTAGTTTATTTGTAAATATGATTTTTCTGTTTATGGAAAATCAGTTCTATCCAAAGATGAGCCCAGCACTCTATATAAGCAGGTTACATTCTGCCTCCAACAGTGTTTGGTTGGTCTTGTCAGTGCGCCTGACCATCCTTCTGTTTTTCACAGCAACTGGGGCAACAGAGATGTGATATGTGCTACTGAGACTGTCATAAATATAAAGGGAAGGGTAATCACCTTTAAAATCCCTCCTGGCCAGAGGAAAAATCCTTTCATCTGTAAAGGGTTAAGAAGCTAAAGGTAACCTCGCTGGCGCCTGACCAAAATGACCAATGAGGAGACAAGATACTTTCAAAAGCTGGGAGGAGGAAGAAAAACAAAGGGTCTGTGTCTGTCGGTGTGATGCTTTTGCCGGGGACAGAACAGGAATGGAATCTTAGAATTTAGTAAGTAATCTAGCTAGATATGCGTTAGATTATGATTTCTTTAAATGGCTGAGAAAATAGCTGTGCTGAATAGAATGACTATTCCTGTCTGTGTGTCTTTTTTGTAACTTAAGGTTTTGCCTAGAGGGATTCTCTATGTTTTGAATCTAATTACCCAGTAAGGTATTTACCATCCTGATTTTACAGAGGTGATGCTTTTTACTGTTTCTTCTATTAAAATGTTTCTTTTCAAGAATTGAATGCTTTTTTCATTGTTCTAAGATCCAAGGGTTTGGGTCTGTGGTCACCTATGCAAATTGGTGAGGATTTTTACCAAACCTTCCCCAGGAAGTGGGGTGCAAGGGTTGGGAGGATTTTGGGGGGAAAGACGTTTCCAAACGACGCTTTCCTAATAAAAATAAACCCAGATAAATGTTTGGTGGTGACAGTGGAAGTCCAAGGGCAAAGGGTAAAATAGTTTGTACCTTGGGGAAGGTTTAACCTAAGCTGGTAAAAGTAAGCTTAGGAGGTTTTCATGCTGGTCCCCACATCTGTACCCTCGAGTTCAGAGTGGGGAAGGAACCTTGACAGAGATACTTTGGGTTTCTTTTTCCTTCATTGTGGCAAGGAAGGGATTTGGAGAGGGGTTGGAATTTATAAATAACGTAACCAAATGTCCATTGTCCCTAGAATGTGCTGGACATTGCCCTTAAGAGTTTATAATCTAAACAAACAACATGCATGCACGCAGCAGTGGGTGAAAGAGAGGATGTTGCATGAGATGTTTTGAAACTCTCATTTAAAAATGTTTATCATTTGCCTTTATTTATATAAAGCTGTACCCAGACTTGTTATCAGATGTGTTTAGGTAAAACAGAGATGGATTAATGTTTATGTATTTTGTTTTTGTTTCACCAATACCAATCTATTTACTCATTGGTTTTAATCCCTTTCTATGGTCATTTTAATTCTGTATTCTCCTCCTCTAACTTAACCCTGTCCCTATACCCCACTTTCCCTTCCCCGTGTCTCTGCACTGGGACCCTTAACTTTCCCCCCAGTTTATTCCCTATTCCTCCATCCCAGTATTTATCTCCTTCCCTTCATTGGACCTAACCACCTTACCCCAGTGGAAAAGAAAGGGGTTCTGCTGATTGTTGATAAGTAGACCTCTCTTCCCTTTGCCCCTCCCTTGAGTCCAAATTCTTCTCAGCCCAGGTAGTGGGCTGGAATTCAGGAGACATGGGGTTCAGATCCTGGTTCTGTCAGTTTCTTTGTGTAACCTTGGACAAATCCTGTGCTTTAATTCCCTTTCTGTAAAATGGGGGTTGTAATATTCCCCTATTTCACAGGGGTAGTTAAATTAACCTATGATCAGGAGGTGCTTGGATGCTATTGTGATGGGGGCCATAGTTAGCTAGCTAGAAAGCTGTCCATGCTAGATGCTGATCTGTTATTGGTTGGATTGATCCCTTCTCAATGAGCCCTGTGCTGTTTTAGCTCATTGAACAGTTGGTGGTTGGGTTGTGGTGTCTGGGGGGCGGGGGAAGTTCTTCAGCCACAATCGCTGCCGAGCTGTTCTTTTGAGGCAGACCAATACTGTAGTGGTGCTTTCATCACAAGCTGAAAGCAAAGGAAATGAAGATGATTCACAGATGCTTAGAAACTCTGGCTACACTGGCTTTCCTAGCATTTCTAGGTTAGAATTTCTGGAGAGGCATTTCCTTTCAACAATCTCCATAAGCTAAATAAACTATTTTAAAAAAATGTTTGTTTTACTGATCTGCATCTAGACTGTACATTTCCCACTCCAGCTAGTGTGCTCCAGTGCTGGGTTTATGTTGGCAAGCTCTCAGGAGCCTGAAGGTTTCCCGTGTGTGTCCAAGGGAGGTGAGCATAACCCCTCCCCATATGTAGCACATGGTTTCAGCTGAAACCTGAGGCTTCTACCAGGCAATAACAAAGCCCACTCTGGTTAAGATGGAATAATGCTCTGTTCTGGACTATGCCCTTTTAACAGAGATGAAGGAGGCAGCAACCTGTCACCCTAATTCAGCAAGGCATGTGCCTAACTTTCACCATGTGGATAGTACAATACAAGTCAATGGGGTTATTCGCATCCTTAGTCAGACACATGGTTACATAGTTGCTGAGTCACTCAGGACCTGTGTGTGTTGGTATCTTGGAGCATCTTCAATAATTTCTAAGGAAACTTTTTTCTACCCCAGGCTTGGTGGGTGTCAGTACTGTGGAGACAGTTCTTGTGAGAACATATTTTTGTTGTTTTTTGACCTTTTGTGGTTCTCTTTCATATAATAGAATTTGAACAGTTCAAAGATTTTAACTGAAACTTGAGAAGCTTTGTGAAATTGTTGAGTACTTTTGTTGGGGCTGTATATAAAATGAGATGTCTTCGCAGAGAAAAGATTCATTCTTGAGATATATTCTTACCCTCTTTCTGTGATGATTTTTAAACTATTCAGTTAGCCATTGGCCATGTACTATCATAGCCCTACCTGACTTTGTTTTATTCTGAATTTCATCAACTGCTTTCCCATTTTGATATCTCTTTCTGCAGTATATCATGACTGGAGTGTTGTCAAATAATGAAGGAGCTGGGAGAGAACAGCCAAGAGGGATAACTTTGAAAATTTGCTGACAAGAAGCAATTAAAGGCAATGTTGGGATATAGTGAAAGATGGAAAATGTTGAAACTCGCCAGAAGTATCAAAATAAATATCAGCTACAGGCGTGTCTCTGAAGTGAATTTCTCTGGTGCTTTGCACAGCTATCATCAAAATAAAACAGATGGACTGTGAAATGTGTGAGCAGACTGACAAATTGGAGTCAGATCTTCAGGAACGTGTCCATAGTGATGTTCAAAATATCTTTTCCCTAAAATAAGGAGATTAAAAGCATCTATGCACTCTCATATTTTTATAATACAGAGCAGGAAAGTTAGCCTCAATGTAGGTCAAATATAACTGAAAACAATTTTGCTTGTAATATGTGATCGTGAGTAGATATGAGCAGCCAGTGCCAGCTGAGACAAGCACTTTAGTACATACTAGCTTATTTCTTCCTAACACAGTAAGTGAAAGGATAACATTCCCATGAGTCTAACCAAGTAGCCCATGCTAGTCAATGAGGGCCACACTGGCAATTTGCCAGGTTCACGAGGGCCCAGCAAGTTGTACAAAATGGATCATATTGCATCTGCCTCATTTTTCAGATTATGATGTTGGTCAGGATGGAACAGAGCATTCTGGGATCTGTAGCCTTGACTGACTGTCCTCATTTGTAATACAAGGATAAATTCAGGCTCTGTTTTAAGTCTGTGAGCTGTATTTTGCCCTCCCTGTTTTAATCCAAGGGTAGAATGGGTTTAAAAGTGCAATAAACTTCCCCTCCCCAATTCCCAGGAAATTACCTCTGTTCTTTCTCTTTGTGAATGAGTATGGTCAATCAGAGCCCAGGCTTTGCTCACTTCACTACCTAATCAAGGCTTACCAGTATGTAGTAACTAGAAGTAGCAGTCAAACTGTCAGGAACTACATCTTAAGCAGGGCCATTCA
This sequence comes from Lepidochelys kempii, assembly GCF_965140285.1. Taxonomy (NCBI): domain Eukaryota; kingdom Metazoa; phylum Chordata; order Testudines; family Cheloniidae; genus Lepidochelys; species Lepidochelys kempii. The sequence goes on along the minus strand of NC_136394.1, from coordinate 14,829,850 downwards.
TGTTCAGGGTTGCTAGAGGAAGATCTGGATGTTATTGAGGTATCTTTGGGAGGACCCATGAAAATAATTTATTCTAAAAATAACTATCTGTGTCAAAATTAATTTCCTCCTTTCACACACCCCTTCTCCTCTTCAAAGGCAACCAAATATCAGTTTAAGAACTGAGGCTCCCTATTAGAATAGGAAGAATTGTTTACTACTAACAGTTATATTTCAGCCTTCATAAAATGAAAATAAGCAGAGCCTGACAAAACGGAGCAGATTCATTTCTGACACTGGCTACACAATTTCACTTGATGCAGTTGTGTTTTTTTCATATGCTCACATTAGGATATTGTTGAATCAGAGAGTGATGTGTGGAAGGTCATAACAGAACAGATGGAATTCTGAAAGGTCAAAGTCGGACTCAAGAACATTTTCTTCCCACTTTCCTTTTGCTCTTGAGTGCGGCACGGCTCAATGCTGACAGATGGTGGCTCAACTGCAAGCCGCTTCACCAGAGGACTTACGTAAAATCTTTAGGGCTGTCGATTAATCGCAGTTAATTCATACGATTAACTCAAAAATTAATCGCAGTTAAAAAAAATTAATTGCAATTAATCGCAGTTTTAATTGCACTGTTAACAATAGAATTCTAATGGAAATGTATTAAATATTTTTGGATGTTTTTCTACATTTTCAAATATATAGATTTCAATTACAACACAGAATACAAAGTGTCCAGTGTCCAGCTCACTTTTTTATATTATTTTCAATTACTAATATTTGCACTCTAAAAATGATAAAGGAAATAGTATTTCTCATTTGACCTCATACAAGTACTGTAGTGTAATATCTTTATCGTGAAAGTGCAACTTACAAATGTACATTTTTTGCTGTTGTTGTTACATAACTGCACTTGAAAACAAAACAATGTAAAACTTTAAGAGCAGGGGTGGCCAACCTGTGGCTCCGGAGCCACATGCAGCTCTTCAATATGCGGCTCCTTGCATAGGCGCCAACTCCAGGGCTGGAGCTAGAGGTGCCAACTTTCCAATGTGCCGGCCGGGTGCTCACTGCTCAACCCCTGGCTCTGCCTCAGGCCCCACCCCCACTCCACTCCTTCCCCTAAGGCCCCCACCCCTTCCTCTGAGTCTGCTGCACCCTTGCTCCACTTCCTCCCCCTGGCCCGAGCCTCCTGTGCACCACAAAACAGCTGATTTCGGTGGGTTGGAGGCGCAGGGATGGAGGGTTAGGGGCTGATCGGCGGTGCTGCTGGTGGGTGGGAAACACTGGGTGGGGAGAGCTGATGTGGGGCTGCTGATGTGTTACTGTGTCTCTTTGGCAATGCACATTGTTAAATTCTGGCTCCTTCTCAGGCTCAGGTTGGCCACCCCTGCTTTAGAGCCTACAAGTCCACTCAGTCCTACTTCTCATTCAGCCAATCACGAAGACTAACAAGTTTGTTTGTATTTACGGGACATAATGCTGTCTGCTTATTATTTGCAATGTCACCTGAAAGTGAGAACAGGCATTCGCATGGCACTACTGTAGCTGGCATTGCAAGGTATTTACATGCCAGATACGCTAAACATTCGTATGCACCTTAATGCTTTGGCCACCATTCCAGAGGACATGCTTCCATGCTGATGACGCTTGTTAAAAAAAAAAATCAGTTAATTACATTTGTGAACTCTTTGGGGGAGAATTGTATGTCTCATGCTCTGCTTTACCTGAATTCTACGATATAGTTCATGTTCTAGCAGTCTCAGATGATGACCCAGCACGTTTGTTTTAAGAACACTTTCACTGCAGATCTGACAAAATGCAAAGAAGGTACCAATATGAGATTTCTAAAGATAGCGACGGCACTGGACCCAAGGTTTAAGAATCGGAAGTGCCTTCCTAAATCTGAGAGGGACGAGGTGTGGAGCATGCTTTCAGAAGTCTTAAAAAAGCAGCACTTTGATACAAAAACTACAGAACCCAAACCACCAAAAGAGAAAATAAGCCTTCTGCTGGGTGGTATCCGACTCAGATGATGAAAATGAACATGCATCGGTCTGCACTGCTTTGGATCGTTATCGAGCAGAACTCATCATCAGAATGGACGCATGTCCTCTGGAATGGTGTTTGAAGCATGAAGGGACATATGAATCTTTAGTGCATTTGGCACATAAATATCTTGTGACGCTGGCTACAACTATGCCATGTGAATGCCTGTTCTCACTTTCAGGTGATGTCAACAAGAAGCAGACAGCATTATTTCCTGCAAATGTAAACAAACTTGTTTGAGTGATTCGCTTAACAAGAAGTATGACTGAGTGGACTTGTAGGCTCTAAAGTTTTACATTTTAATTTTTGAATGTAGGGTTTTTTTTCACAAAATTCTACATTTGTAAATTCATCTTTCATGATAAAGAGATTGCACTATAGTACTTGTATTAAGTGAACTGATAAATACTATTTCTTTTGTTTTATATAGGGCAAATATTTGTAATAAAAAATAAATTTAAACTGAGCACTGTACACTTTGTATTTGTATTTGAAAATGTAGAAAATATCCACAAATATTTAAATAAATGGTATTCTATTATTAACACTGCAATTAATTGCAAGTAATGTTTTTTAATCGCTTGGCAGCCCTAAAAATCTTTTGAAACAAATAGTTCTCAGATCCATCTTCCATGAGGGAGAGTGGAAATAAGCCTGAAACCCTGGCCATGTAGCCGCCTACCTGGACATCCTGAGTGGGAGAGTTGGAAAAGTAAGGGTAAGCTAGCTCAGGCAACAGCCAAACCACATCCTTAAAGGTGATCTACAAAGCAAAAATGAAGACTGAGGTAAGTACAGATTTCTGTACAGCTCCATTCACCAGGCTTTGGAGGGTGTTCATCAAATAAATGTTTTAACTAGCCCTTTAAAAATGTTTTCCCCTTTCTGAAATTAGCATTGCACATCCTTGCTTGCTGAAGCCCTGCTTATTCTGAAACATCCCAAATAACGAGGTTTGCAATAAGACTTCTTGCATGTCTGATGTCACAAAACAATACCTTCTGTGATTTCTTCAAAAAGCAGGAATTGCCAAAAACTTGTAGAAGGAAAAAATATTTTTAAAGAGACTTCTGTAGCAAATTGCCTCAAGATCTTGGTTAGGCTGTGTCTGCACTAAATATTTTTTTTCCTTTTTGTGCTACTTCTATCAGCAATATTAATACTGAAAACACTAGTATCGATGGGGCAGAGACATTTTAATCACGGTCATCTATATGTGCTCAAAGCAGCTCTAGATGCACAGTAGCTAAACCGCTTATGCTTTGTCCATTGTATCTCTATCCCTGGTGTGAGAATCAGTAGGGCATTTTTTAAAGAGTGTATAGGCCAGGCCTGTGTGGGGATGTTTGTCACACATCTGTGATTAACTTGATTTTATTCTTGCTTGGCAGTTTGGCTTGAAACTTCTTCAAAATCAAAACTCAGTAACAGTTTCCTAGCTGCTGAGCCTCCTTGAGAATAATCTTTGTGAGAGATACTAGTCCTGAGAATCCCAGCTCGGAGCTAAGTTATAGAAAAGAGATTCCGTACTATAGCTAGACCATGTGTTTCATTAAGATGCATGGTATGGAGGAGGTATAGTGAGAAGTGACACTGAATGCTATTCCACAAATGATGGAGAAAGGGAAAAGAAATGTGGACTCCGCTTATGGTGAGGTCTTGTTTCTTCCCATTAGCTTGGAGAGTTCCATCCTGTTTGGAGACGTGGCAAAATGTAGAAGTCACCCAGGTTCTTTTAACCATCACAATTTTCTATGCATCTTATAATGGAAGATAGAAGATGTACTTGTGACCTTCCACGGTGCAATCCAGAACAGTGAGGTGCTGTCACCACCTGCCCTGAAACGTGGGGTGCCTTATGATGCCTTGATGTTTGCAGCTCTCCCCTGAGTTGCTCACAAACAGCCTGCTGGCATGTAATTCACTCCCCAAGTGTCTGTGTGCAGCTACAGCCTTGGTCCAGAACCTCTGATTCCAACATCCTGTCAGCAAACACCAGCCACACCCAGGCTCCCACAAGCCAAACTCCTAATATATATTATTTCACAAATCACCTATTTATCTATGGTAGAAAACAGCGACTCCTTCGATGCATACTTCCCCTTTTTTTCCTGAGCTGTATTGAACTCCTCAGCTTTTCGCTGGCTCTTCACCTAGTCTGTTGTAACTGTAGCTAGCATTCTGTTGTTCTAGATCTAGAAGAATTAGCTAGAGCTGCATGCTTGAGATATATTAGCTACTTCATATTTTTTTCATTAGTTATATGTTCAAAAGGCAGGTTTAACTTCTATCCTTCTGAGGGATGGGTTGCCGCAGCAAATACTCTGGAGGAATCCAGTTTCTAAAAGGATTGACGTAGGGAGCAGCCATGACCCATCAATTGTGATTTTGAACACAGACATTGACTCCCGTGCATGTCCTTCACTCTGTTTTGCATCACTGTTCGGTCGACCTCTGTTTTATAAGGTCAGGACACAGAAGCTGCAATTTCAGCAGCCTAATACACAGCCATGCAAGTAATTCAGGATCTGTGCTGCAAGCCCTCGAGAATGTAAGTAGTTTAGTGTCTAGTGACAAATTACCAAACTATAGTGCAAATACTACAGAGGGCCTGCATGTCAGTGCATTGTACAAAGCAGGATGAAGATGTGTTCATTAAGTGGTAACGCTTCTGGGAGAAAAGTCAGGGATATTGCTTGCAAGTCATGAGTGAATTACATACCATCATGGAGCCATCTCTGTGGGGGATGCTCACATAGCTGCTGCCTGCATTGTGACTGGCTCTAGAGATATTGCTATTTGCTTAGACTTTAAATGCCCTCAAAGTTTGTCAAATATGACAGGGGTAGTTATGAACATTTTTGAGCCGGAGCTTTGCCTGACTGAGTAAGGACTGCACCTGAAAAAATGTAATGGTATCAATTCATAAAGTGAGCTGTACCGATATTATGCTTGGAATTAAACTTAAAAAAAAGAGAGTGAGCACACTAGCATATGTTTGTTTGTAATTTATTTATTTAAACGTGTGTGTGTGTATGTCTGACACAGAGAGGGAGAGAATGCATGTTTGCTTTTATCCTATCAGAGTATCTTTAATTTCCAAATTGTTTTTAGAGCATTAAACTAACAGTTAGTTGTCAGGATTGTACACAATGCTTTCTAGAAACCTCAGAAGAGAGCCTCACAGGCTCCTGAAATGCCTTACAAGTCTCCAGGGCCATGGCTTGAGTATTACTGCCTTCAATGGTAAGACAAAATTTATAACACTTCAATAATAGTAACAAATAATAGCAGAGGTGGAGAGAAGTAGAAGCAAGGGAGAAAAATAAGTTTCCAGTGGAGGTTTGCAATTAATTGGAGAGCCACTAAGGGAAAAAATAGGCACGAAGTTTCTGGATAGCAGGAGATATACAGAGAAGAAAGTTATTGAACCAGTAGTAATGAGTTTCTGGAGAAGGAGAGAGAAGAGTAGGGTGACCAGATATCCCGATTTTATAAGGACAGTCCCGATTTTGGGAGCTTTTTCTTATATAGGCACCTGTTACCCCTCACCCCCGTCCCGATTTTTCACACTTGCCCTCTGGACACCCTAGAGAAGAGGCAAGTGCTAGACAAGTGGAAGAAAAGGGGATGGCTCCCAAGCCTCCAGGACATAGGCTGGAAATAAGTCTTTTCAGAGAGGGAGGTGATTTTAAGAACAAGCAAGGCAATTTTGAACTGGAACCTGAAATGAATGGTGGACCTCCTTAAGTCATGTTTCTTGCAGGTGTTAGAACAGGGACTTTGGAACTATTCTAATGTTACTGATCCTTGCTGTATCATAACATGTCAGTACCATGAAGCATTGGCACACTTTACTTTCCTGAGATTTTGACATTTCTGTTCTGTCCAGTAGAAGGCCCTGGCAATCATACACACTACCCAGGGCATTTCTGAGTGCTATGTTTGTCATCAAACTAGCAAAGGGGACTAGAGATCTGCAGATTAAACAGTTTCTAGCTGCAAAGTGACCCTGAAGTGTTGTGGTGAAGTGGGGACTCAAGAAGGAGCACTTTAAAGGGGCATATGAATCTTCTGGAGAGAGACTTAGATGGCTGATTTTTTGGGAAGAAGGGTGAGGTGTTTTTTAGTGCTATTAGTTTCTCCATTTAAATAAAAACTTTTCCAAGGAATAAATGCTGTTCTTCTAAGGGCTGTGAAAGATTGGCACCCTACAGGCCAAAGAACAAGTAGCATTCAGAGGAGAGCAGATGCCCCAAATTGGAGGGGGAAGCAGTTTGGTGAATGATAGGTAAGACCACCCCATTGCATTGTGGTAAATGGAAAGTCTCCCACAAACTTCAATAGACTTTGGATCATGCCAATAATGCTTTTCTCCTAAGGATCCCAAATTACATACACACAAGAATCGCTGTCCCCATCTCTGAAATGCCACCATCTCTGGAGTGGAAGGGCACTCGGCAGACCACCAACACAACAGCATAATGCACAGGGATTGGGGGGACAGGAAATTCTAGCCAGAGACACCAGGGTAAATCCTTGCCCTTATAAAAAGTAGCATAGGATCTATAATGTCCACACAGAGCAGACCAGACCTCAATTCGCAAAGTCTCATCTGTAAATGCCCATATACAGTAGGCTTTGTGGAACTCAATGAATCTACCTGAGAAAAGTCCAGGAAGTTGAAAAATTTAGAAAAAAAATCACAAAATGTCAAGGTTATTTGTTGTTAAAATTTCAAAAACTTTCAGACAGTTCTACCTGGAAGGAAGAAGAGCTGGGTCAATTCTGTCAAGAATCAAACCCCTGTAGCTAGAGTGTCTATGTATTTAAAAATCAGATGCTTAGACTATTAAGTCCCCCCCAAAAAAGCAGCAGCCCAGTAGGAAGGGTAATAGACTTACAGAGACATGTGCAACAGAGCACACATGAAGAAAGGTGGTTTTTCTCTTGACTAGTAAACACTGAGCACGATGTTTTAGGTGGTGTCCATTTAACAAGAAAAAGAATGCAATGCTGGAATCAGGAGGACTTGGCTAATTGGTAGTGTCCATCGATATTGGGCATTAGGTAATTCCTGGATTTGGGAACCTGGATTGGAGAGCAGAAAGAGACTAAAAGAGCCCAATTATTTTAAGTCTTTGTCATTAAAAGTGTAAATATTTGCTTATTTGTAATCTTTGCTAATAAAGTTATTTCTGCCTGTAAAGCTTGAGATTCTGTGTCCTTCCAATACTTTGAGCTTCCCCAAATTTTTGAGCCCCTGATTTACATTCCCTGTATCAGTCCTCAGGAGTCATAGCACCATAATCAGCATTGGGTATAGTATGCAGTTTTAAAAGTAGACTCTAGAAGAAGTTACATTAATGCATATTTTGGACTTGCTTGCATTTTGGAGAGTATTTATAAAGCTCCCAAAGACAAATTTGATCAAGTTTGTCTTTGTTACTAGTTTCTTTAAAATGTAATATTTAAAATGAGTCAAGTCCCTACTCTATTTGTAAAATGGCTGATGTTGCAAGCCTATGATTCCAACGCTTTCAAATATTGTTCTCTGTAAATGATAAATCATAGGCCCCTTGATTCCATTCAGCTTGACTGTGCAAGCAGGGAGTCCGAAAGAAATTAAACTTGCTGATCATGCAGCAGCCATGACTGTGCCGCTTTAGTGAACTAAAGAATTCCTATTAAAAAATAATAATAATTTTTTACCAGAGCTGGCTAGCTTCAAATTTAGGGGACAGGAGTGGGCACCCTCCAAAATTGCCAAGTACGGAACGGAGGTGGGAGCACCAGCCCTTAGATTTTGGCAATCACCATCAACAGTTTGAATGTGCGGGAGGTGGTCAGACAGATACAACTAGGAATATGTGATACATGTGAATCAATAGACTATGTCCTGCATGTGGATTTGTCTACACACAGTTTTTGGACCTATTTAACTGTATCAGTTTAGAAGCCTTAAGCCACATGCGGCTCTTCAGAAGTTAATATGCGGCTCCTTGTATAGGCACCGACTCCGGGGCTGGAGCTACAGGCACCAACTTTCCAATGTACCGGGGGGTGCTCATTGCTCAACCCCTGGCTCTGCCACAGGCCCTGCCCCCACGCCACCCCTTCCTGCCCCCTCCCCTGAGCCTGCCATGCCCTCGCTCCTCCCCACCCCAGAGCCTCCTGCATGCCACGAAACAGCTGATTGGGAGGTGCGATTTTTTGGCATGATTTTCACAGACAGTGCTATTAGTGCTCATTGACTTCAATCAGAGCTGGGGTCAGTATCTTTGAAAAACAAGCTGTTTGCTTGAAATCTGAAAAAAAATAGGGGTTGGTGGAAATTAACAGTTTGCTGGCAGGGATTTTTGTTTTGGCGTTTGTACTGCACAGGATGTAGATATTATGAGAAAGATTTTTGGGGTAGCAGAGGGAATTCTGCTTGTGAACAATTTGATCACCTACTCTGTAGAATTTGATCACGATGGGGGCGTGTTTTGCCAACCCCAAGCTTTTCCTTTCTTTTTGGCAGTGGGGGTGTGTGTGAAATTAACTGCCTAAGTAAGAAATCACAAGGGAAACCCTCTTGCTGCTACTGACGGATCAGCTGTGACAATAAGGGAGATTTAAAGAGAAAGGGGCCAGTAAGATTTTAAAGGTCTCAGATGAAATACACAGGGATGGGATGGGACAGGTGCAGCTTCTGAAAACTGCCTTATAATAAAGGCTAATGCAACCTGTGCCCTACCATAGAGGTAATCAATATTAATGGAAAAAGAAGGGAGCCTCTCTGCCCCCAAAACGAGGGAGCCTTGGCAGCTCTGCTGGAGTGAGAGCTCTGCCCTGGGCAGCATCCCTGAGGCTGGTTCCACTGTAGGGATCCTGGACCAGCTAGGTGGAGGATGGCGGGGGTCAAGTCACGTGACACCTTGTGGCAGGACAGGACCCAGGCTCTTGCGGAAGGATACCTAGGGGTTCTTAAGTGACTCTGCCTCTCTTCTGGGTCGTGCATCTCTTTATGGGACGAAGCCCCTTCACAGTCCCGTTATGAACGCGGTGATGCCGTCTCCCCCTCCAGTGGGAATGGGAGATGGAGTGACAAAGGTGGCGGAGGTGTGAGGCTGGCGAAGGGACTATTTTTTTAGAGACCCCGGCAGGCTGAGGAGCGGAGGGATCCCGAACAGGGTGAGTGGGCCCGAGGTCTGAGTCAGAAAAGGAGCTGAGGGGGCTGGAGACGGGATCCTTGAGCGCCGCTCTGCGCCTGCGCCACCTCTTGCCTGCCTCTGTGCGTGTGGGGTGCAGCAGCGCCTGCCGCGGCCGGGTCCTGCGCCTCTGCCTCTGCCCTGGGCGCCCTCCACGGGCTGCGCGCAGCCATGGCCCAGATCCTGCCCATTCGCTTCCAGGAGCACTTCCAGGTGAGCGGCGGGGCCTGCCGGGCTTGGGCGGGGAGCGCCCGAGCCTCCTCTGCCCGGCGCCGGGGGTGGGGGCTGCGGGCCGGAGAGGTGGGGCGGCGGCGGCGGCCGAGGCTGCTCTCAGGGGTCAGGGCTGGGGGGGGGGGGCTGTATGGAGGAGAAAATCAGTTTGGGGGGGGATGGGGAGCGGAGACCCCCCCGTGGAGGGGCCAGTGTGGGGGGGGGAGGGAGGAAATGGGGAGCGGAGACTCCCCTGGTGGAGGGGCCAGTGTAGGGCGGGGGGGAAGGGAGGCAATTGGGAGCAGCGACACCCTCTTCTTCCCCCGTGGAGGGCCCAGTGTAGCGGGGGGAGGGGGTGGGGAGAAGCGACCCCCTCCCCGGTGGAGGGGCCAGTAGCTGTCGGGGGCGGGGGGGGGGTGGCCTCTCTGCAATTCCTTCAGGCTCCCCCTCTGCGGGAGGGACCATGTGGATGATACACACAGAATGCGCCTGCCTCTTGGCTTGACTTTCCCACGTCGTTGCCCAAATATCCCTGCTTGAGACCAGTGCAGGGGAGGGCTTGGGTTGAAGCTGGTTTATGGGGAGTGGGAGTCAAGTCAGCTTCAGGTGCGGGCTCTGGGGCTGGCCCCCTCATTCATTCCCCCCTCTCTCTGTCTCTCTCTTTTTGTTGTAGCCTGTGCTATTTGTGCAGAGTCACTCGCTGCTTGAGGGACTCTCTTTTTAGGGCTGAAGGGGGAGGTCTCGGAGCTGCTTGTCAGCTTTACTCCAGCAGTGGAGAGTATGAGGAACAGGGATTGGCATTATTTGTCTCTGGAGCTGTGGGCAAGAGCTTTAGTTTAGGTGGGCTCCCTAATTTTGCCCTTCTGTTTCACAAATGACCATCTGTCTCCAGTTTGCAGGGATTCCTGGGGGATCTTGCAGCCTGTGCTGCAAGTTGGGAGGGATTTTTTGTAAAATAAGGAGGAAAAAAATAAAATCTGGATTTGGAAGCTGCCCACTTTCCTACAAAGTAACATTCAAACCCTCCCTATAAATGATCTGTAGCTATTTTCTTTTTCCTGCTTAAGGAATAATGGCAGCATTGGAAAATATCCATGAATATAACAGAGCAAACATGCTTGAATGATGGGAATAAGCTACAGCAGTGATGTATAGATTAACATTTTTCTATGAATTGGTGAGTGGGGAGGATGAAGTTTGTAAACTAAAAGTGAGGGGGAAAATAGCTGCTTCTGAACAGGCAGTTCAAGGCAGGAATTCACTCAACGAATGAGAACAGGAAATGGACTTGGCAAGTGCTCTTGTCTTTGCACTGTCGCTGTCAAATTAGCATCCATTTCAAAATGTCAATTGTCTGTCACAGTGCAGGTTTATTTACTTGTTCTCTACAGCATCTTTCAACTTTATTACATGACCCTCCGCCTGCCTACTTGTGTTTAAACTTGCATTTTTTGTTTTCCCCCTACTAAGCTCTAGAAACTCTTATTTACTGTTAATATTGTGTCATCTTTTGAGATTGTTTATTGTTAAAACAGGAAGGATGGGTCAGAAACTGACAAACTTCTTTCAGACTCTATCCCATTTTTTTCCTTGCTTAACATTAAGGGAGCAAACGGTTTCCATACCAACCAGCTCCTCATGGTTTGTGTTCATGAACATGTGAACATAATACTGAGGCAGGAAGTGTGAATGGGCTGGTATGGACAAATTATGATTAAACACAACTTTCCCTAAATTAGGGACACACATAAGTGTGCCTCTCTATGTAGCTTCTTGTCTGCTGTTACTTAACTATTTGAGCAAGCTAAACTAGAAGGTGTTCCTGAATGGTGTACTTTTTTAATTCAGGAGGAAAGTGTTTAAAATTTGTGTGCAAGCACACTTATCTCAAATTACCTCCTTCCTGAATGACTCTGGCTCCCTTTCTGTTATTGCCAGCCCTTTTTAGATAACCAATCATTGCTCTGGGGACAGGACTGAGTGAGAACAATATTAAACTGTTTCTGAATAATCGACCATTTCAACTTTGAAGTACATTGTAGATGTAACTTCATATATGGCTTATAAAGGGGACAGGGTTGTTAGAGGCATTAATTTGAAAGTCAGGGCTTACTGAGTAGCTTTTTAAATATTTGAAGTAAAATTGGCTATTGATAAAAGGGGCAACTTCATTGGAGAAAATGAAGCCTCTGCTCCTATTTTGTTAACTTCACTCCAAAATTGGATTAAAATCCTTTTGCCAAGTTTGATCCTGAACTTACATAAATTTACAAATTCTGGCAAAAGAAGTGAGCTGGCTAGTCAATTCACTAACTGTCCCCCTAATACCAAAACAAAATGTGTGAAAGACTTGTGGCAGTGGATATTGTGACATGGTGTAAAATACTATTTTTGATAGCTGCTTGAATTTTTTTAAATGTATAGCGCTGTTGTATAGTACTAAACTTTCTTCCAGTCTACCATAAAAAAAACAGTATCTGTAATTATACATTTTACTTTGCATTATTGCTAGATGTTTCTGACTTCTTACACTTGGCCATTTAAATGATTAATAAAAAGAACAGGAGTACTTGTGGCACCTTAGAAACTGAAATTTATTTGAGCACAAGCTTTTGTGAGCTACAGCCCACTTTGTCGGATATATCTGTAGCCCATGAAAGCTTGTGCTCAAATAAATTTCAGTTTCTAAGGTGCCACAAGTACTCCTGTTCTTTGTGGGTACAGACTAACACAGCTGTTACTCTGAAACATTAAATGATGTAACACTTCAGGCATGAGTAATTCTAAAAGATGACTAAAACATACTTAATGTTAGCAAAACATAGCCTTAACTTGCCTCAGTGCGTTTCTAGTATGGGGTTAGTCTATATAACTAATCCTGCTTAAAGAAAACATTATTCTTGAACAGTGATGAAATATAGGTGAAAAGATGTATCTCTAGAGAAACTTTGAAATATTACAAGCTTTAAGAGATTGTGTAAACTAGCTAATCAAAGTTAATGAAAACATTGTAAAGGGAATTGTACGCAGCTATAAATGGATAAATAGGAAAAATGAAGGAAATGGGCCAAGTCAAAAATAGTTCAATAATACATCTTCTGATTTTGAATAAATGCAGCAGCAGATTCAAGCGGCTATGATGTAGCCATGGTGGCCTGTTGAATGGACTTCCATATCAAACAGTATCTTGCAAATCATCTTCCTTCAAGAATTGGTTGGGGGAGGCTTCTTAAATCCTTCAAAATAACATCTTCCAACCTCATTTGCGATCTGCCTCCTGAACTGCTTTCTTCAACCTTAGGTCTATTAAACTTTCTATAAAAGCATATCTACCACCTTCTGCACATTAGACATGATCTCACCGTTGTGATTGTCTTGTAAAACTGTGATTTATTGAATTATCAAAATCTTCTCACTAGTTTGATTTAATCACAAATCAGTTTTCTCTAACTCTTGACACTGAACTGTTTAATTTCCTCTCCTGAGCTGTTAAATTGCCATGTTTTTGCTCCATGTAAGTTGTCATCACAATTGTATTGAACACTTGTATCTTAGTTGTCACATAGCTATCCTACTGCCCAAACAGGCCTCTGAAGATGCTGAAATGCCATTGATACAATCTGCTGTGTGACATATTTTGTTGATAGCAGGAGGTTCTGTATCCCATTACCCAGATGCATCATATACATATAATACACCTAAAGCAATCTAATGGAGGATTCTAGTGATCATTCAGGCAATGGTTAATATTGTTCGACACCCTACACTGGTCTAAAACACCATGTGAATGTTGAACTACAAACAATGCAAACTAAATGTGAAAAATATCTATAGTTCACAAGTGTGGTTCCCACAATGTAGTATAAACTGACACGGTCTTGTGAGGGAGTGAATGCAATGAAGAAAATCAATATTTAGTGAATTAATGGTATGATCAGTGCTATAAAAAAACAAGACATGAGCTCTGTTTCAGGGATTTAACTGTCTGAACAAATTAATTGATCATCCTGTAAACTTGTTTTGGATTTAAAGCCATTTTAGTGGATGGTGAAAACTGGCAAAGGTTGTCATGTAACAAATCGCAAAATCAGGAGCACTTCAGAGTTTGCTCCCTATGATCATCTGGTTTAGCTCTCTGTTACTCTGCAGCAGAATACTATGCTCTGTTCTGGCTTCATTATCACATGTCAAGTCGTTTGGCACACAACTGTTAAGCATGTGCATTGTAACTGGGATGATCCAACCCACACCAGTACATGATTCCCTGTGTTAAGCATCATCACTTCTCCACACATCTGTTCTGAGGCTGCTACAGCCAGAATGGTTGAGAAGATCAGGCCCCAAGCCTACCACTATACACAGACCTCTTCAGTCACCCAAGAGCATTCTTGTCATATGAGGCACCAGTCATGGGCACACTTGCCCTACCCAGCTTTCTTTGCAACATAGATGTGTCATGAAGAAGGGTTTGCAGCTGGTGTCAGAGACCTCTTATAGCTGACCCAACCATGCATGTACCCATCTTTGATTTGCCATGCTACTCATGGACATTTCAGTTTTGAAGGGGACAAGGTCAATGTGCAGGAAGCCTTCATACCTGAGGCCAGTGAGAGGATCCTACATGCATGTGTGGTCAAAGATATACTATCTCGCATCGCTAACAACTGCCCTCTGAGCATATTTTGATGGTGTTCTGAGAGCTCTGTATTTAGGTGGTGATGCTTCCACAAATTGTCTTGGCAAGCTCCGTGTCTGGTAAGGAAGGAGTGGATAGTAGCTTAACTTAAACTAAGATCTGTTAACCTATTGGGTAGTAACAAATCCTTTTTCTACTAGAGAACTGAACCTAATCTTGTACATGAGCTTCGTTGGACTCTTATGCTGGAGGATCTTGACATATACTATTATAAGATTCTGAAGTTCCCCCTGTTCTCATTATAAAGCAATAGTACACCACCAACATGCCTGCACACTTTTCTGAACAAGTAGGCTGAAAATTACAATTGTCTGACCAGAGTCTCTCTCTGCAGGAATTGCTGTCAGTTGTGCAACAGGCCTGTGACTCAAGATGAACAGTAGCACTAGACTGAGCAAGGCTTTCATGAATCTACTGTAGCTAAATATTTGACCTCTGAGGAAAGTATGCATAGAATATTTGCAAATTGTACATCCATGTTTCTTGGAAACGTGACAAATTAACTAATGTTACTGTATCGTAAATGTAGTTCTGACTTTCGTACTTCTGATCTTAAGCACTTTGGGCTGTCCAAGAGGTCATGATTGCTGAGTGAATTGTTCTGTAGAGGATAGAAAAGTGTGTGAAGCATAATAAAGAGAACACCTCTTTCTACTTAACAAATAAACGGAGTCAGTTTTCTGACAGTAGCATTGGGTTTTGGCTTCAGTTTAGTCTCCTCTCCTATGCAATTCTCACTTGTATAGAGATTGGATGCCTAGTCAGAAATCAAGAGGCAGCATTCTTATCTATTTTGGTGGTGGTTCATAGGGCTGTTGCCTTAAGCTGTCAGAGCACAGCATGATGGAGTCTGACAGTTCTGCATAACTTCCTTTTTTGAGGCAAGAGGGTGGGTATGGACTTAAGCTTCTATTGTAATTAGTCTCATGTTGTGTGCAAACAGTACTAAAAACTTACACTTCTGTAGAACTGCTACACACTGTATTGGGTGGGAGCTAGCTCTACTGTCCAAATATTTAAGGGTTTTAGAATCTTGAATCACCATACTATAAGTTATGCCTACAGAGGAGGTACTTTACCATATTCAAAACTCCTTGGACCAGTCTTGCCAAAACTCCATTGTTTATATACTTGCCTATTTCCTCTCCTCCCCCTAAATCCATAGAGTGCAGCCTGACAAACTAAAATGATCACTTTTTATACCCCTTCACCATATCTAAAGGCTATAATTGAAATGCTTGTAGGCTCTTAGTATAGAATCACCACTGCACCCCCACTGTTCCCTGACCCTCCAGTAGCCCATTTGGCAATAAGCCAATAAAAACTTTATGGCTGTAGACATTCAGATTTAGCTGACTATTACTGGTAGTTTCTGGGGGCAAGTATTAGTCCTACCATTAATTTAGATTTAAACATCCTCTGGGGAAATAAACTGACCTGATTAGGATCAGCCAACAGAATAGGAAGTAGTTTGAAGTGCAGAGAAGTTACTGGACACTAACTGCTTTGGTTCTATGGCATACAGTAGCTTTATGATGGAATGGAATGGAATTAAATTAACAAAAATGGATTTGTCAGTGATAGGGGCTGAAAGCGGTATTCAAAAAACCTTTACAAAAGAGCGTGCATACTGTGCCTTCACTCAACTCTAACAACCTGCACCCTCTCACATTAAAGTGCAGTGCAAAAGGTGTGGAAGTAGAACTGGGATTGGGAATGACCCATGAGAGTTTTCTAAATAGTTCATGGCACATGCCTAGACCTTGGAGTAATCCACAGGTTCTCAGACTTTCCTTTTGGGACCTAACAGTTGCATTTTGTCTCTAGGTAACAGACTAATCCAGGGGTGGGCAAACTTTTTGGCCTGAGGGCCACATCAGGTTTCAGAAATTGTATGGAGGGCTGGTTAGGGAAGGCTGTGCCCACACCCCCTATCCAGCCCCTTCCCTCCCCCCCACGCTCCCTGACTGCCCCCAGAACCTCTGACTGCCCCAACCCCATCCACGCCCCTAACCACCACCCCAAACTCCCCTGCCCTCTATCCAACCCCCTCTGTTCCCTTACCGCTCAGCACAGAGCACTGGTGGCTGGCAGCACTATAGCCACGCTGCCCAGAGCGTTGCCCCGGTGTCGTGTAGTAAATTGCTCTCCGTAACTGCTACCAGTAGCACATTCCTACATGGAGCAGCTTAATAAGCTACACTGACAGCATGGTGCGCTGAGGCCGCAGGGGAGGGGACAGCGGGGGAGGGCCCGGGGGCTAGCCTCCTGTGCCAGGAGCTCAGGGGCTGGGCAGGAGGGTGGTCCGTGGGCCTTAGTTTGCCCATCTCTAGACTAATCTGATCTACATATGGTGCTGTTGTGTGGTTGGTCTCAACTTTGCCAATAAGGGACCTCAATCCACATGATCAAACCCAGTGACGATTAAAAGTAAAGTTTGGCAGGTCACATAGTGACCTAGGACTGAAATAACAGGTGTTCTGCAAGTCAGATGCAATATTAACTAGGTATTGGGTAAACTTTATAAGTCTTTGACACCATGCTGAGATTGTTTAAACAGATAAGGATGGAAAAAGCATAGTCAAGCACTCCAGTGTAACCTTGTAGCTTTTAGGAACCAATTCTTAATTTTGTCTACAGTGAAGATAGCTCATGCTGGCTAGTTTAGCTCAAATATTTTAAATGAAATTAAGCAAGAATAGACACAACAGATCTAGTCTAAGACTTTTTTCCCTGTCGCTACACTTCATAGCTAAATACTATGTAAGACCTTTATTTCTATCATGCTGTGTCATGAAGTTAGGTTATGACAAATATTTTTTGATAAATGTGATTTGCTACTAAACTGTGTGCATCCTGTCTAGCATAATAGAGGGAAAGTAATATTGAATAAAGGTACTTGGATCATACAAAAACAACTTCCAGGGCTGGCACTGTAAGAAGCAGGAAAAAGCTGAATTAATATAACTTGCAGGTGAGTTCATCAAACCTGACACTTCTCACTACACAAAATAAACTACATAATTTCTCAAATTATTCACAGTATACAATGAAACTCTAGGTATACAGCTACAGGTGAATGCCTAATCACATTCTAGGACAGAATAGCTGTCTGCAGGAACTTAGTGCAGGGTATAGACTGAAGCCAGAATTTGACTCTGAAACCCCAGGTAACTTGGTTCACAATTGGCAAGATGGACTGTTAAGAGCCTAGTCTAGGGTCTGGATTACTTTATACCATTTATGAAGTCTGCCAAGTGGTGCTTTTTGTTGCCTTTTAGCCATGTCAGTTCTGTGGTTAAAAAATGCATGGTGCCTTGGGTGGTAGCATATAGATGGCATGTGACTTGTCCTCCCACAATGACGATCCCATTTACAAAACATGGTACATGTTAGAGGGGGTTTACCAGCTGGAGTAGTTCAAATAGCTTTTCCCCCTGAAAGTGAACTTTGTAACTTAGATGCACAAACTGCCACTATTTAACTAGTATATATTAATGTACTCTTCTACAAAATAGGAAGCTGTGTTCCTTATATGTAGCAGTTAAACGTGTTCTGATGGTTATTACCTCACTGACTTCACCTTAAACTGAAAATGCCATGATCAACTTGAGGTATACTGTAAAAGATATTCTGTATCTATGCTGGGGATGGAAGGCTTACATTTAAAAAGCTCTAGAATGTAACTGACTCAAACATGAGCTGATCTCCAGGCTTGCTGCATGTTGACTGTATATCCCATCTTAAGCTGCTGAATTTTGCCCTTCTAAAAGAAAGCTATGGAGAAGAATCCTAGTGTTATCTAGAATAGTAATTCTGTCCTGCAAAAAACATGCTCTGTTATCAGAAGAACAGTTCTAATCTAATGACTTCAGTATGTCTGAAATGTACATCTGAGTTTTACCAGCAAACAAAGATTTGCTAGTAGATCAAAACAATATTTAGAATTAGATTTGGGTGTCCCATGGAAGAACTGTGTTCTGCTGAATAAAGCTTATCCTTGCTTCTTACCACATTAGTCAAGTGGGATGTTTTGCCACAAGTGAAGTAAAGTAGTGAACTTGGTACCATCAGGTAGAAGTCAATTTATAACAAATATTGCATTTTAGTAGACTGCTCATCTTACAGAAGAGGTTTAGGATTGAATATATATAGTGGGTTGGAGCCAGTAGCAGAATGATGTAGGCTGGCTTGCATTGGGTCTGTTGGCACTAGATAAAGGCTGCTCAAATATTCACAAACCTATTGTGGGGGAAAAAAAAGTCCTTTGCTTTCAGCGAAATAGCCTCAAGTTAGGAGTTTCCCCAACTTGAATAGATGTGGAAGTCTTCTAATTTCAGAATTGAGACGATTATACCAATCATAACTTTAGCATACTTGTCTTCTAACAAATTTGTTTAGAGGTCATTGTCATTACTCCAAAAACAAAACTTCATGTAGAAGTTTCACTGCTAATTTTCTACCAGAATACTCAGTAAAAGGATAAGTGCAACTTCAGTAAATAGTACACAAGTGTAACTTTTTGTGGAGAGTTGACAGGTACTTCAGTGTAGCATAAGTCTGTATTCAGACTAGCAATTAGTAATGCTAACGTGTCCACTTTCTATTCAGAGGTGCATGCTCCAAAACAGATATTATTGATGTACTTTAATACATCCAAACATAATCTGTTTATTCAGTGGGCTTTGGTGCTCACTGAGGGCTAATCCTATTTTAAAATAGGATATGTCAAGACTTCCTATACGTAACAATGTATTAAAATTCTAATATTATACCTCAAATGGGAATGGCCAGAGATTTGGGTCAATTATGTGCAATTGCAGTCTTGATTTGCTGATACTTGCTGCTAGGCTACAAGACCAATGTATTCCTCCATCTGTCAGGAGCCAAATGACCCTACTGTGCTATCTGGCTTCTTATTTAATGTAGTAATTGTTTAATCCATGCTTTATCTTGGCACTCCCGATTTACTTCAGATGGCAGGTAAAAGTGAACTGCGAAGGCTAAACTCTTCTGTACAAATCCAAAAAAATTGCCTATTAAATACAACTGGTACAGTATTCACCACTGGAGGCACTTGCTGCTGCCATCACCACAAGATTTTAGAAAACTGAATGCAAATTTGTGAGGTTATTCTGACAAATAGTATAAACAAAGGGGTTAAATGGCTTCTATGTGGGGACAGTTCAGCAGTTTAACAATACTGGTATACCGGTGTGGAAACACTTATTCCAGTACAATTTTTGAATGTAGTTTAAACCCAAACCCCTTTTTTTGACTGAAATAAGGGCCTCTACAGAGATTATCCCAATTTATATTGTCCTAAATTCACACCACCTTAGGTTAGACCCTCTCCTCCTCCACCCCCCCCCCCCCAAAAAAAAAAGACAAGACCTGAGAATAGAAATGTAGAACAGAATGGTAGTTTTGCTATCTCTGAACTGTAGGTTCTTGCTGGCTTCTCTACCAGACTTATCAGGCTCTGAAGGAGGCAACATTAAAATGCTAGTGTTCTAAATATAACTATTTATATTCTGCATATTACATACAAATTTTAACTGTTCAGTTGGCCTTGCGGACCACACATAGGGTCAGTTATGACAGGTATCTTTTGGTGAGTTACTTTGAGATGGTGGTTCTTCCCATGGGAGAACAATATGATAAAACGTGTTGGTCATGGGTGCGTGGGAAGCTAGTAAAGAGTCCTAGCAGAACATTGTCTGCTCTAAACTTTTTGGAGTTCTGCTGTAACTAAGAGCCAATACAGAGTTATGACCACCTCAGGAATGGAGGTTTAACTCTGAACAAAATGTTCTGGCTGTTCTTTCAAAAGTTTACAACTGAAAATTGACATAGTAACATTTCAAAGCTTTATTGTACAGAAGAAAAATACTGCTTTTAACCATTTTAATTTAAATGAAACAAGCACAAAGTTTCCTTACCTTGTCCAACTTTTTAAGCTTTCCCTTTTTTAGTAGTTTAACACAGTATTGTGTGCTTTTTTGTCTCTGCTGTCTGACTGCATATTTCCAGTTCCAAATGAAGGGTGTGTTTGACCCGTCAGTTTGTAACAGAGGTTCTACTGTGGTACTGCAGGTGTTGGAAAGATGCAGCTACCCCATTAGCCTAACATACCATACTGGATGGAGTAAATGGCTGTAGAAGTACCAAGGTCATACGCTAGAAAATACTTTGAAAGCTGTCTAGCATACCTTGGATAATGGAAGATTACTTCTACAGTTCTTCCTCTGAGTGGGTTGGGGACATGAGGATTATGTTCCTAAATGTAATTCTTGGCAAAGAACAGTTTAGACTCCCATATATTTTATCTTGCTTCAGCTGCCCGAGGAAGGGCATTCAAATGCGAACCTTGAAACAGTTCTGGCTCAGACAACTTTGTATTTATGTTGTGCTTGAAATGATCATCAGGGTCACTACAAGGCTCTTTAGCATTAAGGTTTGCCAAAGTTTTGATTTGCTGAGGATTTTAACTTCCTTGATCAATATGGAGGGGGGGAGGGTGAAACAAACTTCAGAAAACTGTTTCTAGAGTTGGGTGCAGAATAACTTGACTTTATAGCTCAACTCTTCAGGTCACTGACTAAATGCTTTATAGAATGGAAAAGCCGAGTTGGACAATACCAAGCAACCTAATAGCAGAGAGTGAGCACCAGTTAATCTGACCATGAAACTTGACACTTACACATGGAACAGGGGAGAACATGCCTCTGAGTATTGCTTTTCATTTGAAACTGGGGGTGGGGGGGGGGGAATTTGGATGGCAGAAAGCTGACTTGAAAAAGTCAGCTTAGTCTTCAGGAGTCTTTATCCTGTATCTGAAACTATACTAAGTGACTGAGAAGCTATATAAATGACATTACTGAAGTCTAATCAGGGAGGAGGGTGACATGCTAAAGGAAAGAGTAATAAGTCAGGAGGGACTCTTCCCATCATTTAGAGTATAAGTGGGGTGAATAGAAGTAGAGCAAAAAAGAAAATCAAATGCTAATTGAATACTCTCTCAAAGATTCTTAATGAGCCTAAAATGAAAACTGGCCTGCTAAAATATCCTGGGTAAAGAAGGATAGATCTAGCAATAGTTCACTGCTGTCTCCTACTGTAAAGAGGATGCAGGTCCCAAGAGGTTGTTGCTTATTGCTAGGCAGTAAATATATATTGTAAAGAGTAGATAAGGGCCTCCCAGCTTCTTTTGAGAAGAGTAGAAATTGATATTTCTAAATTCTAAAACCTCAATTGGATTCCTAAGGACTGAAATTAATATCAATAACTTAGACTTGAGCTATGTTG
Source organism: Lepidochelys kempii (assembly GCF_965140285.1). Taxonomy (NCBI): domain Eukaryota; kingdom Metazoa; phylum Chordata; order Testudines; family Cheloniidae; genus Lepidochelys; species Lepidochelys kempii. The sequence goes on along the minus strand of NC_136394.1, from coordinate 14,808,409 downwards.
AAAACTTAAGGAAGATATACCATAATGACTCAGCATTGCAGGTTCCATGGGAGTCTGCAGGATAATGTAATCCTCTCTAGAGGATAAAATATCTTGAAAGAGTGGGGAAGGGGCTACTTGAACTCCAACACTGACAAAAACTTCTCAAAGCTCACTTGCTGGTGTATGTGGCTTAAGGGAGGGCTATTGGGGAACAAATGAGGTACAGGGGTATGCAGTGTGGAAGGGAATACATAATTGGTGGTATGATTACTGAGTAACAGTAGTTAAATCAGCATTTAGACTGCTGCATTTTGCCAACACCATGGGAATGGTTCTTTACTGGCTCACAGGTACATACAACATATGTAAGCTTGCATAATTCTAGATACTAAAAATGACTCTTGAAGGTCATATTGTTAATGGGAGGCATCTCATGAAGAATATGCTGAAAGTGGCAGGGAGAGGAGGGCAGCAGTATGTAAATCATTGTGAAGAATTGTGTCTAAGTGAATAGTAATTTCACAAGATACAAAGCAAATATAGAGGATGGGAAGTAGCGGAACATGAAGTTCAGTGCTGGTTTACTGCTACAGTGAACATTTATAGAAATTATAACAAATGAAATCCAAGCAAAACAGCTCTGCTCTCCATTCTTTTTAAAGCTGGCACCTGTCTTGGCCTGAACCCTTATGGCTAAATATGGAGGGTTGAGGTAAAATGCCCAAGAGAGACACTGTTACTTCCAAATAAGCAAATGTGTTTTAGAGATTCTGTGTAAACAAATAGTCAGTTTCATAATCTATATGATGGCTAAACTATAAATTAAGAAAGTGCTTAACTGGATATTTATGTAGAATGACAAATGATTCCTTCTGTACCACTCCCTGTACACTAGGGGAGCACAGTTCCAAGTCAGAGCATGTGACTAGGAGCAGAACTCCTGAGTCCTAATCCCTGCCCTTGTGGCCTTGAGCAGGCTGTGTAACTTCACTTATTAAAGGGTGATAATACTTCACAAGGCTATTGTAAGAAGTGGTGTTGGAAGCACATGGAGTTTAAAGTATTATGTGAATTGCAAATATAGCATTAACTATTTGAATTTTATTAATCTCTACTAGAGATAGTAAATGGCCTTAGCATATTACACTGGAGGCTGATTGTAAATGGCAATCTTATACTTGGCAAAGTATACTGACTACATACAAAATTAGAAGTCTTATCAAAACTCATAATTCAGAATCCTGAAATCTGACTTTAATGCATGCATAAAATTTATGCTAACTACTTTTACAGCTCTTAATTTCCAAAACTCCATAGTGAAGAGGCTCCCAGTGCTTAAACTCTGCATGAACACCTTTTTGGAATGAATGACCCATGACGCATATGTTAGTTACCTGGACATATTTAGATATTATGCTTTCATGTATAGAATGTGGGGATGGGGTCCTCCCTTAAATTGCTGCTAGTGCTAGTCTGTCTCAATGACTTCCCAGATGGCTTTACACCTGTTCACTTTCTGCTTTACGGCTTCAGTCTTCTGAAGCAAACATGGGTCTGTCAGGACTAGCCCAGAATTACAGTAGTGCGCTTCAGCACTGCATTAGTAACAATTTAATAGGGAGTACAGAAGTGATCCCTGAGGCATCTTTAGAGATCGCAGCTAAAATGTTGCCAATTACATACCCAATGTATGGCTTAGTGAGTGTCTTCAGTTGTAGCCAGCTCTGATCAACCAGATCAAAACCTATTTAATAGTGTGTACATGGCACAAACTGTGACCTGTTCATTGCCTTGGTGACTTTAGTCTCCCCTTTAAAAGCACTGCTGGAATGGATTGTAATAATGTCAGTTGTGGTATCCATGATGCTTTGGCTTCAGGGCAATTTTTATTTACTTCTAGTACAATCAGAATGGGGTGTTAGTGTCAATCTCATTCAGTCAGAAAGGGAATCATATTCGTTTAATTGAAGATTTTAAGAGATTAGCAGTAAGATTCAAAAACTCCATAAGCAAAGCTATTAGTTGAGACAAAATGAGACTTGCAGTCTGCTACATTTGGCTCTGTATCTAAATTTGACTATTCACATTAATTAAAGTTAGAACTGGCTTAAGGCTACTTCTCCCCAAAAGATGGGCTCTGAAGTAGAAAACAGTAGAAGGAATCAAATTATAAACTAAACCTAAAGGGCTAAAATCTACAGGAGATGCCTCAAGTTTATAGTAACTTGAGTCATTAGAAGGAGAATCATAAAAGGAGTATTAAATAGATATAGTATCGAAATGGCTCCTTTTTACCGTGACTGATTGAACCTTAATTATAGGTGGTGCTTTCTGCTGTGCGAGAACAACAACCGCTGAAACTGGAATTTCTTTAACCAAGCCATCACTAGTTGGCTCCCAGCCTCTAGGTTCCACTTTTTAAGCAGATGATAGGTTAACCTATCTGTCTAGAGATGTACTTTACTTGAGCAATAGGAGACTAAATAGCATGGAGATGAATTTGTATGTAGTAATCAAGTAACTGACCAGAATGACTGCAGTTATTGCTTTTCTGGATTTGGCTCATCCCCCAGTAGAGGTTTTTTATGGATCTTCTCAAACTGAACCAGAGCTGGGCATAACTGAATTTCAGTGACACAAGCAGTTGTCACCTGTGTTTGGAAACTTCAAAAAGCCTATAGTCAGGCTCTGAAGTGGTGCCAATACTTGCCTAAAAATTGATGGGGGGGGGGCTGGAGAGGGAGGGAGTGAGCAGCTGTTCCTTTCTTCAGATTTGGACTGGGATTTTCCTCAAGTGCACATGCCTTGCCTTAAACACACAGTCCATTGATTGACACTGACTCAATCTTGCCCAGTGCAGATACAGTGCAGTTCATAGAATCATAGAATATCAGGGTTGGAAGGGACCCCAGAAGGTCATCTAGTCCAACCCCCGGCTCGAAGCAGGACCAATTCCCAGTTAAATCATCCCAGCCAGGGCTTTGTTGAAGTGCATTATTCAGTCTAGGTTGGAATAGAAGTGCAGAAGCTTCTGATTCCCTTAGATCATTCAGGAATGGCGATGACTCAAATTTCCCCCCCTAATTTCAGTTGAAACTTCCCTTGGCTTAATCCTATTGTACTACCTTGTATCTTTACCATTCTAAACTTCCACTTTGAGTATTCAGTAATTCTATTCTGTCCTTCGCTTATTTATAAAAGTCATCTCTCTCTCTCCAATTCCTAATTTGTTGCTCTTCTCAGCACCTTCATATTTGTCATTCTGGTAACAAGGAGCCTAGTACCAAAAATAGTATTCCAGAAAGACTCTAAAACTACATGACATAGCTTTCTGCTAGTAGACACTTTAGTCTCCATACTAATGTTACTTCCTGGATACTTGCCAGTCCCCAAAATCTAGTCCAGGATAGCTCTTCTATACACAAGATTATTGCACTACTAGCTTTGTTATCAAGCTGCTAGTAGAAGCTCTCGATTAAATAGGCATTAAGGTAGGATATCGCCTATAGGTGGGGTTAAGCATCTTAACTAGCATTTTATCCCAGTTTCTAAATCCTGAACTAAGACCATGCAATTTGACACGCAGTCTAGCTACTTCTGTTCTTTTGTTGGAGTTGCTCTGTTTTGGATTTGTGGTGGTCTTCCTCTGTTTCTATTAGAGAATGAGACCAGGTAGGTGGAGAGAGATTTTTATTGGACCAGCTTCTGTTGGTGGAATTACAAGCTTTTGAGCTAAACTGTGCTCTTCAGGTCTAGGGAAGGAAGTGGAGTGTCTGAGTACTGTATTGGAGAATGTCAGACATGGTACTCTGACAGTTACCTATTGCACAATCATAGTCCAATTAAAAATACTGATTGCTTACTATCAAACATCTGGTACCTTGGTTCATATTGTCCAATAGAACTGTTCATAAGTCTCTCTTGTAGGAAATTCCAACACTTCAATCTTTTTAGCCCAAATTGGGATGGAAAAAATCAAAACAGGAAAAACAGTGAAACCAATTTAGACGACTGATTTTGTTTAAAAAAAAAAAAAATCCATTTGAAGTGGTGGTCAGTCTTGTTTTTCCTGTGGAAGGCCAACAAAACCACTCTTCCTAATGGGGATTCTCTTCAACCTGCCAGTGTTCTATTTGTTTAGTTTGTGCTTGCATTCAGATTCTTTGAGTAAGGAGAAATGCCTCCCTTCCAAATAAGCTTATACAAGCCATCAACTTATTACACAATACTTGTCAAAGCATAAACTACTTTTCTTTCTTTTTATTTAGCTCCAAAACCTGGGAATTAACCCAGCAAACATTGGATTTAGCACTCTGACAATGGAATCTGATAAATTTATCTGCATCAGAGAGAAAGTAGGGGAACAAGCACAGGTAGTGATAATCGATATGAGTGATCCAACTACACCCATCAGACGTCCAATTTCTGCAGAAAGTGCCATCATGAATCCTGCTTCTAAAGTCATTGCTCTGAAAGGTGAGTTGATGTTTTCAGTAATATCTACAACGCAACCAAACATAGAGCAACATTCAGCCAAAAGGCAGCTCTGAGTCTGTAGTGCAACTTAGTTTTATGCAGGACTTGAGTTTCTCATAAGTTTCTTGACTGTAGGGTCTTGGTTATAGTATCTACTCTTTTTGTCTTGGATTTAAGCAGTTGGGCTTAGCATGTGAATACAGAGGTAGTAAGCCAAAACCCCTGTAGAAATGCATGATTGCATTCCATCCTGAAACTGGGAGGGCATTGGCTATGGAGAGTCCATAAACTTTGGACTCTCCTATTTAAACAAATTTGCTGAAGAGGTCTTTTCAAAGACCTCTAAGTGCCAAGACCAGCGTACTGAGTGAGCTTTGCAGAACATGTATAGAGAACACATCAGACTACTGTTGCAGGGTAACAAATGCGAGAATGAAGGCCATTGTACAGCTTCTTAAAATGTATTCCAAGTCTAAATATGTATTAATGTCCTTAACATTAAAATATAATACTTAAAATGTGTCTGGAAAGATCCTAATGTTGAAATCACATAAGGACAGCCAGTAAATTATTTCGGCTTACAATAAGCGTCTAAATAGACATTTTATACTTAAAAGTTAGCCGAGGTCACAAGACTTAAAGTGAATATTGTCTCTGGTGCTAAAACTTGTGAATGCAGAATATATAATAAACTTGGGAAAGGGGTTTTAGCTGTAACTTTAAGCTAGTTAAGTTGCTTCATGAGCTACCTGAGCTCCATGGAATAAAGGCTTCCCGGGCTTTCAGAAAAGCAGAGTAACTTGCAAGCTAGCTGGTGTTTAATCTTGAAATAAATGCTTCACTCTGTTACTGACTGTGTACTTTTCTTCCTGCTTTCTTGTCTTAAACAGATGGTGAGTTAACTTGTCCTGACATTTCACGTTTTAGTGGTACAAAATGGTCTAATCTCATAAAAAGTACTAAAACATTTACAAATAGCCATTTGATATCTTATTTACTTTACAGCTAATTGGGAATTTGAATCCTCAACTTGGTAACTGCAGCGGGAAGAAAACTTTCTCCCTTTATTGATGTGCTATTGACCATTTGGTTGCTTTGACTATTGACTGTACCAACTAAAGACAATATGTATGTAATTGTAGTACAGTTGGTAGACAAAACTGAGTCGCAATACTTTTATGAGAGACCTTTGCTAGCATGACGTCTTGTGTGCCAGTCATTTCTGCCTAAGTGTGCTATATAGTCTGAAGTCATGGTGATATTATCTAGGGGTCCAAGAAATCTGTCTAAAATCTAGTTTTCAAAACTGGAATAGAAAACCTCAAACGTATCAGCCTAGATTTGAGGTCAAGGCTGTTAAAGCAAATAAACAGTCAATGTTTTGACTCAAACTCAAATTGTATTTCAGCTGTTGCATGCATTTCCTTCAGACTACTACTATGAACAGCCTCCATGTATGAGAGGTGGGCAGAGGTGCTGAACAATACACTTAATCTTTTTTTATTGGTATTACCTTGAGGTTCAATACCACCTTGATTGGCCTCCACTCTCCTTAATCGTAGTCTTGGACCCCTGTAAAGCAACCTGTTGGCAAGGAAAGTGCATCCTGTGTACTAGTAAAACTTCATCCAGTACTTAAATGGAAAACTTAGCCTGCCCTGAACTGAAACTAACCTACTAACTATAAAATGAGTTTAGTGTCATCCAGCTTCTAACAATCTAGCTTTATTTTTTACCGACATTAGACTTAGTCAAAAGCAATATTGTCCTGCTACAGTGTGAATGAGCTAATGTAGTCTTGCCAGAGATGTCATTAGACAATGTGTGATGCCAGTGTACTAAATAAAAATGTTTTATCAAGGTCCCACAAACCTGTGGGGTGACACAGGCGATGCAGTATCTCCAGAATGGATGTGGGTGAATAAAGACCAGGGATACTGTCACTTGCTTAGCTATCATTGCATCTGAGGAAGTGAGCTGTAGCTCACGAAAGCTTATGCTCTAATAAATTGGTTAGTCTCTAAGGTGCCACAAGTCCTCCTTTTCTTTTTATCATTGGACAATGGTACATAAATTATGGAACTACAACCATGTGAATCTTTCATAAAAATCCAGTTTCCCAAAAATGTAGACTAGGTCAGACTTTCTCTAGCATTTAATACTTGGCTGCCTGGCTAAAGGGTGGAGCATGCCAAACTTTCCCTGCTGATGGATTGTGAAGACGGCAGTCTAAGCTGTTACGTACTGTGCCTTTTTTATAAAAGTATGCACCATGACTGAGTTGCTCACTAATTCTCAAATTATGAGCAACAGAATGTACAATCTCAATCTCCAATGGGAAATGAAATATTTCTAAAATTAGCAACTATTATGGGGTGTGGTATAAATGCATAAAAATTGCATTTCTGGATTGCATGTAACATTCCCCTAGTGTTCTGACACTTTTTTGTCCTTGTATCCATGTATTTCTTTCTCTTGCTATGTTCTGTACCAAAAAAGCACCCAACAAGTGGGGAATGCCATGTTTTCAGACCGCATTTCCATACAGTGATCATGGGAATGTAAAAATGCAATTTCATGCTCTAGTCTTACAGAAATTTACATTCTTCCACTTCTAGTAGAAACTACTTTTCCTATAAGTAGACTAATGAAATTCAGGCTTGCATTGAAAGTGCAACTGAAGTTTTTAAAAACAAACAAAACACTTGAGTTTTGGCTTAATCCTTTGAGGATACTATCCATTGTAAGTCTTTAGACAAGTAAGATAATGGGGATATTGGGGGTAGAAGAGCAAAAACCTTGTGGTGACACTTGCCTCTACCCTAACTCCTTGTAGCAGAACATTAACCATTCCAATAAATGTTACTTGGGTAATAGAAGAAAACTATAACACCATACTACAACCTGCCCCTTAATGCAGTGCTGGATATAAGAGAAGAAGGCTCTCCTAAACAAGTCTGTTACCTGGTGATTGGGGTCTGTGGAAAAAACTGTACTGTAGGTCTGACAATTTTCTTTTAAGAAATACCATGTTTGCCACTGCTCCTCTTGTTCACTAGATCTAGGGATCAATTAGCTGAGTATTCTGCATTTTTTAAAACAAGTACTTTTTCAGATATTCAAGCACAGTAGTTGGAATTGCTTCTAGAATTAGAATTAATGGGATATTGGGGGTAGAAGAGCAAAAACCTTGTGGTGACACTTGCCTCTACCCATAATTAGACACTAAATATGCGCTATAGGCATGCTGATCCAGATCCTCCATCCTGAATTAGTGATGCCAGGATGACTTGAGCTGGAAACTTAAGCCCAGAAGACAGTCTTGGTGTCGTTCCTTTATATACATAAAGACTCCATGAGCAAAATCAGCTTGCCTTAATCCTGCTAATATCGTCAGTTGAGGATATAGCAATTTATAAATATCTGTAGCCCTCCTAAATGTGAAACTAAAGCTTACAGAGGGAGCTGGTGAGAGTAGGATGCTTTCATAATCACTTAGCAGCTTCTGCCAGAGGAGGTAATGTAGCAGTGTTCTGCTTCTTGAAGTCTCTGTACTCATATGGCTTCTGATATCTTCAGTGATATAGTGACTTGGTCTTGGTGTCATGTGTAGGGCTTTTAGTATGTAGCTATGTAAAAGACTTTGAAACAAATCTTCAACCTCTGTAGTAAAAAGGCAAGTCTTTCTGGGTAATGCCTTGTTTGACAATATTCTTTCAAATACCTTCTCTTCTAGATGGTTGGGGTGCTTTGTCAATTATAAGCTGCCATTTGGGTAATGTGTGTTTTGAGTATCAGTTTCATTAAAGGGAAGTCCACTTTACCCTTTTTGGGAAAAATAACTCCACCCGTTATTAAACTATAACTGCTAGTCCCTGGATAGTCCTATCTGGTATTCTGTTCCCAAGAGACCCACACTCATGCAATAGCCATATCTTAGACAATGCTGTCTTGGCTCCAGGCTCCAGTTTACTCTTTCCCACCCCACATTAAAGGAAAATCTCTACTTAAATTCCTGTTTAATTGCTGCCCACTATCATAGTTAAATATTACTAACCCTCTTATTGGAATGGGAATCCACTTACAGTGGTTAGATATGGTTATGGAGCTGCAAGTCAGGCTTGGCCTTTAGGAATTAAAACAAATGTAAAATTAATTTTACATTTGGCTTCTCTTGGATAAAAGGAATGAAGTTAAAACCAAGCTCACAGGGGCTTCTGCATGGAAGGTAACAAGGCATTTTCCTAAAAATCTAAGCCCCTCACATCTATTTAGCATGGTAGATTCATCCCTGGAAATCTTGTCCCCCAAACTGGCAATGTGTTTTGTTTTGTTCTTACTTGGTAGAAGCTAATATATTTGCCCTCCAGACTGCTAATTGCAGCCCATACAACTATTGTGCTCTCTTGTAAATAGGTGTTTTTGGAGCAGAGCTGGGTCTGTAAAAGTGACTACAGAACCCTCTTAAGTGGGAATATGGGCAGACACTAGTGTCGTATATAAGTTGGAGAACCTGGGTATCTTTAATTAGTCCACTGAAATGGTACACGGAGAGCCTGCCTAGGTTGTCTTAAAACAAAACTCCTTTGAAGCAGATGTTAGGTTCTGACACTACTATAAACTTTGGACTTTCCAAATGTGAGCTGATAAATACCAGAATAAGCAGAGGCATGCTAATTGGAATGCTGTACATAATTTCACAAGACATTATGAACTATGACCTATATCTTTGATCTCAAACTTTTGGTATTGAACCACTTATCAAGATAGTCCACATAATATGCCAGTGCTACTTGCTCACTGACTATTCTACCACACCCCTTTGTGTGTGCATATTTCCTTTTGAGTGCAACTTCATATCTGTGTAGCTGTAGGCACTTCACTATAGTTTAATCTTGATGAGGCAGTTACTTGTGACTTGGAGTAAAGTGTTACCTGGTCAGTCCAGTCTTACCTCATAAGTCAGGACTTGTCTGTGTCCATTGATTCCCTTCTCTAGAACCCAATAAAGAGGAAACTCTTTTTGCATGCATTTAAATATAAAACATGTTGCCATAAAGTGTTCATTGCCTGTGCAGAAATTAATGTTAAATCTGTGTGGTGCAGCATCTGTCACAAGGTCATTGAAATGGCTTATACTGTAGCTGAAGTCATTCTGTTGGGGCAAAACTATGGCAACTTAACTATATTTATTCTACTCATCTTTATTGGAATGTTTAAACTGGAAAACTAGCTTATTGTGGCTCAACTTTCTCAGCATACCTCCCAGTACATGCAAATTATAAGGCTGAGTATAATTTAATGTCCAGAGGTCTGATTCTTTTGTATCTCCCACACCAGCGGGGAAGACGCTTCAGATCTTTAACATTGAGATGAAAAGTAAAATGAAAGCCCATACTATGGCAGAGGAAGTGATCTTTTGGAAGTGGATATCGGTAAACACGGTTGCCTTGGTGACAGAGACGGCAGTCTTTCATTGGAGCATGGAGGGAGAATCTCAGCCCCAAAAGATGTTTGACAGGCATGCTAGTCTTGCAGGCTGCCAAATCATCAACTACAGGACAGATGAACACCAAAAATGGCTCCTCCTAATAGGAATTTCAGCCCAGGTAAGGGACTCTTCAGAAAGTGCATTATGAATATAGGTATAAATCAGAGGACCATGCAGGAAAATAGGACCAAATTGGAAAAAGCACTTGTTTGCATCTCGTACTGACTGTAGTTTCTTACGTTAAACAAAACTTAACTCTTTTTTCAAGTGTTCTGCAGTAGGTGGGAGACCTTTTTCCATAAATGTTTTCCAGCCTTTCAGAAGGATATACAACAGTGTATAAAAAATAAATAAATAAAAACTTGTTTTTGCTTCTGTTGTGCTGAAAGTATTAGTGGTTCAATTCCTATGCTCTTGATACATGGGCAACTCTTAAATACTTGGAGATGTCAGCTTATAAATTTTTTTCCCTTTCTCTTCCCCTCTCTTCTCTCTCCCACCCCCCCCCCCAATCCATTAGCAAAATCGTGTGGTTGGTGCAATGCAATTGTACTCAGTTGATAGGAAGGTTTCCCAACCTATAGAGGGTCATGCAGCAGCCTTTGCAGAATTCAAAATAGAAGGAAACTCCAAACCTTCCACGCTCTTCTGTTTTGCTGTGCGGAGCCCAGCAGGAGGCAAGGTAAAATCTCTAAACCATACTGACCACTTTCAAGCTAATGTAAATGATAAGTAACTTTATGTCTTGGATACTACTGGAAGCTTTTCAAATTAAGACCAGTTGTTAAATACTTCTAATTGTGTTAATGTAATGCAATTGACTTCACTAGGGCTGCACTGATGAAATTAAACTGAGTTGACCCCTTGTTTTTTTTTTTTTTGAGGAATGGTGGCTGTTTGTTTACTTCACAGTAAAACAAAGCCTTGACTGAACAGTCTTCCACTTTTCTAAGGAACTTCATAAAATTAATGTAAATATTGAAGGCAGTGAAATACCTCAATCTAAAGGTGCCTTTACTCTCAATCTGAATAAAGCTCTGTCACATCTTGTAGCATGGTTCTCAGCTGAACAAGCTCACTCTGCCTCTTGTAGGCCTTAAATTGATGGCAATTGTAGTAATTCCACAGGGCTGCTAAAGCCTAACTGAGTCTCAGATATTATGACTCTGAAGAAATTAGATCCTTGTGCCTTAAATTAAAAGTTGATGGAGTTCTGATCAAACTTTCCAAAATCACAGAATACAGTAGCTGTGCCACACTTGCTAAACTCTCCTGTAGTGTGGAGAACAACTACTTGGTTTTGATGGGTTGAATAACATTTCATTAGCTTCTTACAAGATGCAACATCCCTGGAAAAACCAAAAAAATTGCTTTTGGACTGAAATCTTGACAACCTGTTCATGGCAAACCTTTTATTCCTGTATTGAACTGTTCAAGATGGTGTACAACTGAAACTGCCTAATCCAAGAGATGGCAGCAATGGTGTCTTAGAACAAGGCTGGTCCACTTTTAATGTGTGTCTGGGCAGTGCTTTGACTAACGATTTGGAAAATGAGAAATGGTTTTGTCAAAAGCACAGAGCTTCTCACCCTCTTCTAAAAGTTATTAAACCAAGCATTTTGGACAACTCGAGTTCTAGAATCATGAATATTGGCTTAAAATCTTCATGGGTAAATTGCACAAAAGGTATTGAAACAGTTAATTGCCTGGTCTGTAGCTTGTTTGGGAAGCTATAGTTGGATAGAAACTACAACTTGTTTCGTAGCAGGATTTTGCTTACAAACTTTGTCTTGGTGACATGCAATTCCTTCTTCCCAGCTGCATGTAATTGAAGTAGGTCAACCTGCTGCTGGAAACCAGCCCTTTGTAAAGAAAGCTGTTGATGTGTTTTTCCCTCCTGAGGCTCAGACAGACTTCCCTGTGGCAATGCAGGTAAGGTGTATACAAGAGGGCACATGAAACCCATGTCAAGCGTCTCCTGAACTAGCCAACATAAGCATGTATAATAGCATTTCACATACTGTGTGGTGGAGGATATGTTGTTGTAATATGTATATGGCACATCTCTGAATAGAATCCTAGAGTAAGTGACCTCTGTTCTCTTCTTGATCTCAAGAAGGTGCATTCACTTCAGGCCATGCTTTCAGTGGGGTTATCCACTTTTTTTTATGTAGAGTTGCACATGGAGAGCTGACTGAAATACCAGCACTTTTCATGGGGAATTAAAAGTTTGGGAATTTTAGACTGTGTTTTGGCTTTCAGCTGCCCAAAAACAAGGACTTTAACCAAACACTCTTGATTTTTTTTGGCTAAAATTTCAGTGTAGAAAAACCTAATTCTCCATTTTATGAACTAGCTGGGAGTCCTTTAGGAATCAAACCTCACTTAACTGAGTTAAACAGTATCAGTCAGAGCCTTCCCTGTAAAGTAACTTCACCATTGCTTCATAGATGTCACTGTTAAATCAGCCATGGATTTATTCTTCTGTAACACAGCCAATGCTGGAAGCCTAGCTCTCACTAAAGGTAGAGATCTGAAGTGCAGCCTGAGGAAGACCACTCGACATAAGTCCTACTTCTCAAATGTAGTATTCCAAAACTGCTTCTAATCCACTTCTGTAAAAATTGAACTTGCAATAAAAAGCACCTCACTGGATACAGAAACCTCAAGTTGCCATTACACATGTGCATTCTATTTCAGAAATTCTCCTACCTATCCAAATACAAACTTTAAAGTCTGCTGAAATGAGCTGTAGTTTTGTGACTTAGGGATAAAGCTGGGAATAAGAACTGCAGAATTTCTCCTTGGTCAAGTCATGCTTACTCATCTAAGATGGGGAGACGAGTACTGTTCCTGCACCTGCATATCTGTTGGGATTGCTTAGTAACTCATGAAGTCCTGTCAACCCAAAGGACTATGTATGTTGAACATACATGTGACAAGCCTAGTGCTATATTACTCCAAAAATTCACTTTGAGGAATAATCTCAAAACTAAATTGTTTATACTGATGGGGAATCAACTCTTAGCAGAATAGTCAACTGTAACAGCTTGACATTTGGATTTCATTTTTTAGGTTAGGTATAATCGTATATCTGTCTTTACAGTAACTACTTTCAGTGACAGCCTGAGAATTGCTTTCTGTACTACAGTAACATCTAGGGATCAAAATCCTAGGTCGGGGCCCCATTGTTAGGTGCTAGCTTCTGCTCAAAGAGCTTGCAATCCAAGCATATGACAGATTATGAACTGTATGGTAAACAATGATCACAGCAGAGATTTTAAGTTAATGAGAAGATCTTGGCTGCTTAGTATGTCTTGACAGGGCAAATACATACATCTGCACTTAGATTTGATAGGCACATGATGGTGCAAGAAAACAATAAGCCATTGCATTTGACTCCTAGATTTTTCTAGATGGTGTCATTCAATATCACCACTCCTTACTGGATGTAATTCCCACTTCCTTTGTTCAGCTCTCATGATTTGAGAACTAGCATAAGGAGTCAAATTAATCTCTTAACCAGATTTGTCTCTGAATTTTTGTAGTTTTCCACTATAAGTTGCAAAAGTGCTAAAATGTGAAATTGCCAGCTAGCATAGTACCGCTTTTTAGCAGAAGATGCTTGTTTAATTTTAGGTGACTAGCTATAGTGAGCAAATTTGGCTCTATGATCTTGGGTAACAATAGACAGCTGCCTCTTAACCTAACAGGATCAGTGGATTAAAAAATTTCACAAGCAGTTGTATACTGGTGGCTTTACTTCCATTTGAGGCTTTCAGTCATAAGCCATCTCTCAATACCACTGCTTAACATGTCTCTGAATTAATGTCCAAAAGTGAGACTTGCATAATTTTACAACTACATCGGAATATTTAGGTTTTAGGTTGGTTGGTTGACTTCTTTTCTAGGAAGGCCAGCCAGATTTGAATAGAGAACAATGGGATTGTAGTACTAATGTTAACACTAACTGAAACTCTTAATGCAGATATTAAAGCTTGCATAATTAACATTCTTGCTTAGCCATGCGACATCCTAGCTTAGCCATACCTGGGATATCTTAACTTCTGCCTTGGAGACAGATGTCTTGTCTTCTACCTGCCACTAGCATGGAATTGCAGTTCTGTAAGTGACCAGCAGGATTGTTACACTCCTTCCTTGCAAGCTGAAAGCTTACAGCTGCATCTTCCCCTTTTGCCAGCCAAACAATATAGTGAGAATATTTTCCTTCTACACAGCACTGCCGTAGGTTTCTTGTAGCTTGATAGCTCACTGAGACTGTATATTGTCTTTCCCTTTTGGCAGATTGGAACTAAGCATGGCGTTATCTACCTGATCACAAAGTATGGATACATTCACATGTATGACTTGGAATCTGGAGTGTGTATTTACATGAACCGTATTAGTGCTGACACAATCTTTGTAACTGCTCCTCATGAACCTTCCTCTGGCATTATTGGTGTGAATAAAAAAGGACAGGTAAATTGGGTTCTGTTGGCTCTTGAGCCTCTTAACTGAGCATAGGAATACTCTAGTGACTTCTGCGCAGGACAACTAAAGGCATAGTCAATACCATTTATCTAATCAAAAGTACCCCACACTTGTTTAGATAATGATATACCAAGGATTAGTTAAGATCTCAGACCTCTGATTTACACTGCCACAACTGTACAGGAAAGTGTTTTTTGTAGTGTGAGGCGCATAGGAGAAAAATCTTCAAACTCAGTCGAACATTCTGTTCCCACAGTTCCTTACTGAACTTGAGAACTGCTCTCCTAGTTTTGAGCAAGATTGTTTTAAAAGGCTACTATATAGTGCATATGGCAGGCAGCTCAAGCTTGTTATGGTCTGTTCATTGTTTAGTGAATACAATAACAGGCTTTCCTGTATCTGGCCACTTATTTCTTGTGTGGTTTGACAATCCCTTCTCCACCTTCCTCTCCTTTTTAGTCTGATGGGAAATGGCAAGGAAACTTGCTGTGACTTCAGTTGACTCTATTTAGACCATGTATAATGCATATGTAGAAAATTGTTACCACAATCCAAGACACTCAGCATGCCAACTTGCAACACTAGCATGTACTTGGAATAGAAAAGTTCCTTTTAATGTGCAAAAGGTGTGCCACTGAATAGCTGCTTAAAGAACATGCCTCTCCAGATTTAGGGTATAAAACTTTCCTTAATTAAATCTCAAAGGAAATCTAGCACCTGAAACTATTTTAACACTTATTTGCCATGATAGTGTTGCTGATTGATGTATTCATTGCTGGCATAACTTCATATATCCAGTAAAGTGAGCCATTGGACACTCCGCAAACTTCAGATTAGCATTACATACTACAGTGTGTAATAGTAGAGGCCTCAGCCCAATTGTGATGGGCACTGTACAGACATAACAGAATGCCCTTTCCTCAAAGAGATTATCTAGCTTAAAGCCTACAAAACTTTAGAGTAGTAGGAGAAACAATGTGGTGAAATTGCCCTCGGTTATAGGTTTTGTCTTCTAGACTGTGGGTAGACCAGCAGTTCTCTAACTTTTGTACTGGTGACCCCTTTCACATAGCAAGCCTCTGAGTGCAATTTACCCCCCTCTTATAAATTAAACTCTTAATATATTTGACTGTTATAGATGCTGGAGGCAAAGCAGGGTTTGGGGTGGAAGCTGACTGCTCAGAACCCCCCCATGTAATAACTCGCAACCCCCTGAGGGGTCCCAACCCCCAGTTTGAGAACTCTTGGGGTAGACTGACAAGCTGAGTTCTGAGACACAAAACAAAGCTATAGTTCTCTGTTGATGAGCTGCTTCGACTCTTAATTCCTTTGCTCTATTACTTTGAGCTGCTATTTTCAGCAGGATGCTCCTGTTAAGGCTTTTTTGTCCTTTTCCAGGTGCTTTCAGTTTGTGTTGAAGAAGATAACATCGTGAACTATGCTACAAATGTTCTCCAGAATCCAGACCTGGGTCTGCGTATGGCTATCCGCAGTAACCTGGCTGGGGCAGAGGAACTGTTTGCCAGAAAGTTCAATACGCTCTTTGCACAAGGAAGCTATGCAGAAGCTGCTAAAGTGGCAGCATCTGCACCAAAGGTGAGTGCTTTTAAAGATGAAGACTAAGGATTAAAGGTGATGCTTATTCTAACATCCTAAATACACAACTAACTCTGCCGCTTGGCAGTTACTGCACTTTCAGTCAAAAGTGTCTTTATCTTTGAGTTAAAGAATAATTTGGGTTAATTTAATGTACAAAGAGTAAATGGATACCAATATGTTTCTAGTTGAAGAATCTAGCTTGTTGTGGACCCTGCAGAAGACTAGTAGCTTTTCACTAACAGCTTCGTTCTAGGTTGGGCATAGTATATAGAGAAGAGCATAATCAAAAGCCTCTCGTTGTTGCATCAAAACTGATGGCAAATTTAAAAATGCCCAAGACATCAGCATGTTTTGAGTAGGTTACTACACAAATAGTTCAGGTACAGGAAAGGCAAGGGTTATTCAGATGGATGTAACTGAAACCCTTTTTAAATCGTGGCTCTCTTCCCCTTCCCGGTATCTTTCAGGGAATCCTGCGTACCAGTGATACTATCAGGAAGTTCCAAAGTGTACCAGCCCAGCCTGGGCAGGCTTCTCCTTTGCTGCAGTATTTTGGTATCTTGCTTGATCAAGGGCAACTTAACAAATTTGAATCTTTAGAACTCTGCCGTCCAGTCCTGCAACAAGGGCGCAAGCAGCTCCTGGAGAAATGGCTGAAGGAAGATAAGGTAGGCAAATGTTTTGGTTTAAACTTTGCTGCTGTATGTGTCTTGTGCCAGTAGATTATTACATGTTTATGTACTTAGTGGGTTAGTACTTGGTTCATCTTCACTATCTCATTTTCTGCCTAATCATCAAATGCTACTTCTGCTTTCAGCTGGAGTGCTCTGAGGAGCTAGGAGACCTGGTGAAGACAGCTGATCCAACCCTTGCACTCAGTGTTTACCTTCGTGCTAATGTGCCAAACAAAGTCATTCAGTGCTTTGCAGAAACTGGTCAATTCCAGAAAATAGTGCTCTATGCCAAAAAGGTAAATGGTTTTTGTTACAGGAGTAAGATTGTGTAATACCTCTACTGCTAGACTCCTAGTACATATCTGTGTGCAGTACTCTAACCTCTACGTACCCTGGGTATCTTCCATGAGATAAGACAAGGATTTAAACATTTCAGAGTCTGTAAAGCTGATAATCAGTTGAGAGCTGCCTTGCTCAATTTTCATGTTGACACTCATTTCTAAATGAATGCTGATATAGTTCTGTCATGTAGCAGGACTAAGCATCAGCTTAGCCCATGAAGAATCTGAACTCCAAAACTCTCTCTATTTTGGAACACTGGAGAACATGGCCTTAGAAACCAGCTATATAATAGAGACTGAACTGGGAAGATAATATCTGCAGTTTCATTTGTGATCACAAATACAGTAACTTGCTTGTCCTTTGTCTCCCCACCTTAAACTTTGGACAGCAGTTGGTCTAAAGCATTCCCCACAGACTAGTCTTCAAGTGTAGAGACTGAGCATCTCTTCCCCAGCTGGAAACATAACCGTGTAGACTAGCACAAGCTTTTAAAATCTGTCTTAGTTATTAGTGTATATGGAAACGTTAAACACTCTTTTCACAGCTTGGGATGTGATAGTCTTGTGTGACTAGGTTGCATTGTGCGGGCAATAAACATGTCTGCAGCAGGTGTCACTGAACTACAGTATGAATTGTGAGCAGAAGCTTGTAAATTCCTAAGCATTTCCAGGGAGCTTTGACTACTAAAATTGTGTGTAATTGTTCTAGGTTGGCTATACACCAGACTGGATCTTCTTGTTGAGAAGTGTGATGAGAGTCAGCCCAGAACAGGGACTGCAGTTCTCTCAGATGCTGGTGCAGGATGAGGAGCCCCTGGCTAATATTAACCAGGTAAAAATGTGAAGCTGGTAATGACTTGTAGTCCCATCTGAAACTAATGGCGTGATTGTAAAATGAAGTCCAATCCAGTGAACTTTGCTATACTCCTAGGATTTGAATTAGCTTGATTTGGGCTGGCCTATGGGCATACAGTGTCTCTAGTAACACTAACTTCAGAAATGGCTGTAGATTGAGTTCTGTGGATCTTCTTGGCTTTCGCAAGGAGAACAGCACGTCTTACATAGCAAGTTTGCTATGCTGATTGATGGGGACTGCCAAGCTTCAGTCAAGAAGGCTGCTGCTGTTAGCCCTAATTGGCAGGAGAAGGGAAAGACTTCCATTCAATGGGCAAACTAGTCCCCAAAGACTGATCTAGATTATAACTTTTGAGGTCTTTATTGTAAAAACAAATGGGCACTGGACACTGAAACACTTTTTCTTTAGGGAAATAGTCCAACACTTATGAAGTAGAATACTATAACTTGTAAGTAAATCTATCAAAGTTGCTCCACTTACTGGTTATCAAATACTTGTTTGATACATCAGCCAAAATGACCTGTCGTCAAATTCAGACACAAAAAATACAGGTCTGAATTCTCCCTGGTATAGAGTGAATAAACATTTTAAGGTAAGTCGGTTTGTGAGAACACTCTCTCAACAGGTAAAATGTAAAGTAGAAACACTACTCCTGCAGAAGTACAATGCTAAAAGCTTTAATCTAAGTTAACAAGTTGATAACTTAGAGGTGCTGCATATGTCCTGATGGCTCCTTTTTGAAGATCAGCTGCAAGACTCCTGACTTATACTCAGAATTGTATAAGAACTTTATGTGGGCGAGTGACCACTTTTTTTTTTTATTACTGTCTACTTCAGATTGTAGATGTATTCATGGAGAACAGTCTCATTCAGCAGTGCACTTCCTTTTTGTTGGATGCTTTGAAGAATAATCGCCCTGCTGAAGGACACCTTCAGACACGTCTGCTGGAAATGAATCTGATTCATGCACCACAGGTAAGATTCCTCAACCTAGTCTTCTTAAAATAAGTCTCATTCACCATTTTCCTTCACCCTTTTCTTGAAAAACAAGCATATTTTTAGAACTCCAGGCAGTTTTTTTTTTTAAATGCCTATAGCTGGAGATTGCTACCATCAAAAGCATTGACACAGCATTACTATGGAGATACCTATTGTAAGGGTGTTGTAGAGTTTTTTTTTTTAAATAAACATCTGTAGAAGTGCAGTGCAGTTGACTGACTTTAATTGTTACTCAGTGTGGTCTGTTCCCAGTAACTCTCCTTTTTATGTAGTTTTCCTTACATCATGATATTCCTTGACTGTGGATGGAAACTGGAGGCTTAAAGTTCAAGGAAAAATTGTATCCCCTCTTAGGTTGCTGATGCCATCCTTGGAAACCAGATGTTTACACACTATGATCGTGCTCACATTGCCCAGTTATGTGAAAAGGCAGGCTTGCTACAGAGAGCATTGGAGCACTACACTGATCTCTATGATATAAAGCGTGCTGTAGTTCACACTCACCTCTTGAACCCTGAGGTAAGACTGGCTTCAGCTGAGTTTTACTTTGTGCATTAAGTGTAACTACATTTCTCATGCTGTCACTTAACTATCTGTAAACTAATGCACTTTTCAGAGGGAAAGTTTAAAGTAGCTTTGCAAAGCACAAGTAACGAAGTAAAGCTTTGTAAACATAGCTTTGCAAGCACAAGTAACGAAATCCCCTAGACCAGTGGTTCTCAACCAGGGGTATGTGTATCCCTGGAGATATTCAGAGGTCCTCCATAGGGCATAACAACTTATCTAGGTATTTGCCTAGTTTTACAACAGGCTACACAAAAAGCAATAGCAGTCAGTACAAACTAAAACTTCATACAGACAATGGCTTGTTTATACTGCTCTATATACGATACACTGAAATGTAAGTACAATATTTACATACTTTCTCTTTACCATATTATAATAAAAATTGGTAAGCAATTTTTCATTAATAGGGTGCTATAACATTTCTGTATCTTGCCTTTTTTGTAAGCAAGTAGCTTTTAAGTGAAGTGAAACTTGGTGTACAAGACAAATCAGACTCCTGAAAGGGGTACACTCTGGAAAGGTCTAGGGCAGTGACTCTCAACCAGATCAAATGAGCACCTTCAGTGACTGGCCAGTAGGTATTCAGCCATGCATCTGTAATTTAACTTCAGGAAAGCCTTAATCATTCAAAGTCAGTCTATATGGCCAGTGGCAATTCTAAACCTGAAATTGGTCTCTTGGCAGCTCAAACACCTACCTGGTAAAACTAATTCTTGCCCACAACAAACATCATGTGGGTGTTCAAAACAATAAAAGTATCTGACGAACTATTGAGGTAATGTGTTGCAGAGTCCTTGTTGCTATCAATTTTTAGGCAGGTTAAAGAGATCAGCACTATTATCATGCCCAAATTCTTCTAAGTATGCGCTCCCTCCTGTTGCACATCTAGGACATGTACATATGTTTCCACCTGCCAACAGTGCAGAATGTAACTTCCACTTTCCTGCTGAACTTCAGTGAGGTATGTATACAACTACTAAAACCATTTTAACTTCTGTTCTTAGTGGCTTGTAAACTTCTTTGGCTCCCTGTCAGTTGAGGACTCTGTGGAATGTCTCCGTGCGATGCTATCAGCCAACATCCGACAAAATCTACAGCTCTGTGTGCAAGTAGCTTCTAAATACCATGAGCAGCTTGGCACCCAGTCTCTCGTGGAGCTCTTTGAATCTTTCAAAAGTTATGAAGGTGAGGTGCCCTTATGTTCTGAGGGAGGTACTTGCTTTCCATCTGTTTTGAGATGGAAGAAGAGTTGAGTGGGGTACTAGCTCTGAACTAGTACACAGCCTTTCAGTTGGAACCAAGCATGAGATTAACTGTAGTCTGGTGTTTGCAGCTATTTTGCAGAAGATACCTAGTTGGTGTGTATGATCTCCTGGAGATCATACGCTATCTGGGTTGAGGAGGGCAACCATATGCATAACCGACAGTCTGAGTGTTCCTTTCAGCAGCTTTTCTTGTAGACTACTGGTGGGACTATTTAAATTCACCTGTCCTGTCTCACCACTTATTGGTGGCTTTGTTCCTTATTCATAATTATCAAAGCATGTAACTCCTCACCTAGGTGACAACGAGTTGAACTCTAAATGTTCATAGTTATAAGTAGGTAATCTCTCCTTCTTTCTAGGATTGTTTTATTTCCTGGGTTCTATTGTGAACTTCAGCCAGGATCCAGATGTCCACTTCAAATATATTCAGGCAGCCTGCAAGACGGGTCAAATTAAAGAGGTGGAAAGGATCTGCCGTGAAAGTAACTGCTATAACCCTGAACGAGTGAAGAATTTTCTCAAGGTAACTTTCCTGACTGGAGGCTAGAATAGTAGTGCATAGAGGGACCAAAATATTAGCTAAAAGTACAGGTATTGGTCTTAAGGAATCATACAGTGCTTGCATCTCTTGTATTTGCACTTAATTCTGTATCAGTCTTGGCTCTCAAATAGTTCCCTTTCACAAGGAGTACCGAACTCTTAGTTGTGCAAATTCTACACAGCAGTGAGAGGCTAGATGTCTAGCCAGTATTACCAGAGATAGCTGAGCTCTAACTTGTAATTTGTATTACTGTAGGCTTAGGCACTAGATGCTGTAAAAACTAATTTCATTTATTTTAGATTAAATATGAAGCATTATTAAAGCCCAAAAGGTGGTCCTGGGCTAATTTGTACAGATAAAGCAGTATTAGTTCAAAGTAGCTGCATATTATCTTGGGCTGTATACTGATCCCAGTGTGACCAAATTTTGGTCTGCCATAAACACCAATAAAACAGTTTGTAAATATTTAGCCTTTATATTGGTTGCTGAATGTGTACTAGCCAGATCAGACTGTTCTAAGGTACCCCTCAGTCTTTTCTCAGGACTAAGCATGCCCAGATGTATGTTAACCTTTCCTGAAGTCTAGATTTTTCTAGACCTCCTGACTAGATTTGCTCACCTCTGGACTGTCTTCGATTTTGTCCACCTTTTCCTAAAGTTCAGTGCCCAAAACTGGACACTCTAAGCCAGCCCAGACTTCACCAGTGCCAAATACAGCAGAACAACTATCTCCATGTCTTGCATGACACTCTGCTGTCATTACACCCAAGAATGGCATTAGTTTTTTTGCAACTGCATCACAGTTAGCTCATATTCAATTTGTGATCCGCTATAACCCACAGATCCTTTTTAGCAGAACTCAAGGATGTTTCTGTGTTACGATTACCTCAGTTTCAGGGGAAAGTTACTTCCAGCTCTGGGTGTGGGGAAGCAAGCATTCTTTCCAGTGACTCACCTTATTAGTAAAATCAGGCTGCTTTTAATGGCCATTCTACAAGAATGGAAAAAAGTGTGAAGTTTATGCAGCTTAGCCCAGGTGCATGGCCTTCCTTGCTTGAATTTTGGCTTCTACATTCTTAACCTTGGTTTAAGTGATTTATTTTTTTTTTTGTTTGGGGTGTCCAACTTGAGACTCCTTTTTAAGGGGTCTGACTCTCAAGTGCTGAGCATCCACTCTCTGCCAGAACCTTTAAAGGTAGATAGCTATATGCATCCAGGATTTGCTAGTCACTGATTTAAAAAACAAAAATAAAGCCCTTGCCCTTTAAAGTAGAAATACACCTGATTTGGCTGGCTGTTTATGATGGAATACAATGGGCTCTTGAATATTGGCATCAAAGGATGAGACTGCAATCAATTTAGAGTCAGCATTTTTCTGAATGGTAGCCTTTTGCTGGTCTGAAATTAGGAGAACAGTTAAGGCGCTCTGCTGATGTCTCTGCATAATTTGTAAAGATAGTGACTCTTTCTATTTCCCTTCCCCAAACATTCAGGAGGCCAAGCTCACAGACCAGCTTCCTCTGATCATTGTTTGTGACAGATTTGACTTTGTTCATGACCTGGTTCTCTATTTATACCGCAACAACCTGCAGAAGTACATAGAGATCTATGTTCAGAAGGTAAAATAAAATCTCTTCTAAGGAATAAACTTAGAAAGGGACCAGTATGTACAGTGGGAGCTTTGGTTTACCTAAGGTTCTGTAGTTCAGAAGTGGTTGAGCCCCGTAAGACTTAAACCTTGTGTATTGGATAATAGAGCAGAATGAAACACCAAGATTTCAGTAAAGTGTTGCTTAATTCATCCCCCAGCACCCCCACCACCTTGTCACTAAAGTATGTTCTTGATTAGATTTTTTTTTTTAGGGGGGAGAAGGGGTCAGTCTCATAACTTATGACTATTCTT
Source organism: Lepidochelys kempii (assembly GCF_965140285.1). NCBI lineage: Eukaryota > Metazoa > Chordata > Testudines > Cheloniidae > Lepidochelys > Lepidochelys kempii. The sequence continues at coordinate 14,785,224 of NC_136394.1, read as the reverse complement.
TTGGTGGTTTTTGTAGAATATTGCTAGTTAACAGCAATTTAGTGATAACTTGTACTTCTGAAGTCTCGCTTAAGAACACTTCAGATAACTAATTGAGGTGGTCCTGTTTCCTACATTTCTAAACATTAAATTTTTTTTAAAAAAATTTCTCCAGTTATGGCACAGCTCAAAAAACCATTCTTATGGGGGTTTATTCTAGGTGAATCCAAGTCGTATACCAGCAGTGATTGGAGGACTGCTTGATGTGGATTGTTCTGAAGATGTTATTAAGAACTTGATCATGGTGGTTAGAGGCCAGTTCTCAACTGATGAGCTGGTGGCTGAAGTGGAAAAAAGAAATAGGTAAGAATAGACTATAAAGGTACTCAGTGTAAACAGTCATTCCATTTGGCTCCAGTAAAAGGCTTCCCCCATGGTATATAGGAGTTGCATCCATTGCTCTAAGTCAATCCCATTTTGAAAGATCAAAGTAAAAATGATTTAAAGCAATTAATTTGGAGCTCGCTAATGTGTGGCAGTTCTCTTGACTAAGCAAAGGAATTCTGTATGTGGAGTTTCAAGAACATGAGTATGGCATGTAAGAGGGTGTCAGAGTATCTCATTTATTAATTCAGATCATGTATGGCAGTCTTAAATTCTGAGAATAGAGTTTTGGTCCCATTCATGAATATGGGAACTTGGAAAATCACCCCAGCCTTGTGTAATGGGAGAAGAAACAGCCCTGTGTCTAGACTTGAGTTTTGACACGGTTGACTAGAACAAACCAGTAGCTATTGTATGGAAGTATACAGGGTAGATCAGGGGGAGGAGGGGCTGTGTGTGTACACATATGAAATACACAATGACTGTGACTAGGTTAGTAGAACAGGAATGGAGAAGGGGCAACATATTGCAAATGTTGGGGCAATGTGGTGGTTCTGTCCTGCATCCCAAATTCAGGGAAGAAAAGAAATAACAAATAGGGAGGTCTACAAAGCCATCACAGAGCATTGTCTGTCAGCTGAAGGACTTGTTTGCTGCAGTTTTTCTGCAAGTACTGGGACCAGGAAACTAATACCATATAGGGTGTACTAGCTATAAAAATATTATTTTGAGCCCAGTGGACACTTAATCACAAGCAAGAATTTGCTAAATCATCTCATTCTGAAAACTTCCACAAACTATTTCTATAATGCTCAAAGTATGTAATCCATGAAGTATCCTGTCACTATATCACTTAAATGTAAAGCCTAAATCACTCTTCTCTCCTACTAAACCTTGCCATTCTTAACACTTCCAAAATTCATTTTGTTCCTGTCTTGCCCTACTGAAAATATCTGTGGTCTGGTTAATTCTGTCCTTTACCTAAGCAGAAGGTTATAGTAGTCATTAACCCAAAAGTCAGTTGCTAAAACTCTTTTCCTACTGCTTTTTAAGGGTGGGGTTTTTCTTCCCCACCACCAAGTTTCTGCTCTAATTCCCCTGTTTTAAACTGAGTTTAAACTGCTGCTTCCTGACTTATCAATGCTTTTCAGACTCTGCCCTCTCCCAGTACAGCTGCTTTAACATCACACTTTGCTGGGAACCGTTTCCCAGTTGATGTATAGCATGTTCCACATGCCTTACTCTCAACTTGTTAAATGAGCACAATATTTTTAAAGTGAAGTCTCCTTTAAGGGACTTACTGTGCACAGATCACCTGTACACTGACACTGCTTTGAGTTAAAATTTTACTCTAAACAAGCATTCTTGAGTAACTTATGGCATTCTTTATTTGAGCCATGACTAGGTTTCTCCTAGTCTTTATAGAAAGGACGGAGGGGAGAGATTTTTTCCTTAAAAGGATCAGAGAAACTCCAAATTGTCTGTCTGCATGCCCCTCAATAATAAGCTTAGGGGTATTTTAAATCTTAAATGGGGTTATTTTGTAGATCATTCATGGTAAGAATGATTTGATCTAGAAGACTGATTATACTAGGACCACAGCCTTTCTGGGGGACAACCTTGACCTTAAAATTTGCTGGCACTCCTCTCAAGTTAAGGAATAGAATTGAGCACTTTAATAGCACATTTGGTCTGCAAACTTAACAAACTTTATTTTCCCCAAAAGGCTTAAGTTGCTGCTGCCATGGCTGGAATCTAGAATTCATGAAGGCTGTGAAGAACCTGCCACCCACAATGCTCTGGCTAAAATCTACATTGACAGTAACAATAATCCTGAGCGGTTTCTCCGGGAGAACCCATACTATGACAGCTGTGTTGTAGGCAAATACTGTGAAAAAAGGGACCCTCATTTGGCCTGTGTTGCTTATGAGAGAGGGCAATGTGACCTTGAACTCATCAAGGTTAGCAAAACTTGCTTTTGTATCTACAAATACCTGCTGTAGTCTAATGTTTGAGTGGTGGTGGGTTTTCAAATGTCAATATTGGTGTAACCAATGTTCTGATTAGATTTTAAGCGTAAGCCTTTCTAATGCTGACCAAGTCCTACATGCCTTAAATATAATCCCATTGAAGCTAGCAAGATTTGGCTAAATTATGTACATTAAGTTTTATAGAACAGTTGATGTGGGATTTGTTTAAATAGCCCTGAATAAAAGCTATTACAGTACTCTTAGAGTCCATAATAGAAAGAAGGTACCAGGTGCAATTGGAAAAAAGCCTCTGAACACATTTGATTCTAGTATTAGTAGCCTTGGATAGGTTGTCTTGGTTTCCAGAATCCCAAATGGGAATGGACTCCCTCTACCATGTATCCCTTGCCAGCTCTTCCCATTGCTTCTGCCAACTGGTCAACATAAGCCTCAAACTCAACTTCATCAACAGCTGATCACTTGTTCCAGTGCACAAGCCAAGACTATGGTGGAAACTGCTGAGTAGTGTCAGCATATAGAGCACCCTATAGTCCACACTTCCACAACCAGTCCTAGCCTGGAATTGCTGCCTGCTGGAACATGGTGTGGTTCCTTAAGGGATTACCCTTCTGATCAGTGTTACACTGCACTAATTTAATGATTCAGCATGAAAAGCTTGGTTGTGTCCACTGCAGCAGTTGAGTCTAGTCTTTGCATGCTGTCTTATAGAAATGTGAAAAGGAGAATATAGCCACAAAAGTGGTAGTCTTAATGGATTGAATCAAGAGTAGCTTACAGTAAAGTTTTTTTAAGTTAGAAACAGTTTTCCTGGTTCCACTCTTGGAAGTGGACAGACAGATTGACTGACTGTTCTATGCTCCCTTCTTGGGGAGTGAGTTCTGTGGTACTTGCTTTCTCCTAACCCAGGTGCTCCGCAAAGGGCTTTTTGTCTTCCAACAGCCAAATTTTCTACTACAGAAACTGATATTCCTCCCCTCCCCTCCCCCCCCAAGAATTGAAGGCTCTCCTCTTGTCATAGGTCCTTTCCTAGGGTGAACTGGGAATCTTACTTTGGCCACCTGTTAACTGTGCAGATCACTGCTATGAGAACTGTAATCTTTAACTTCTGTGCGCATATCTGCTTGACAGGAGGGGAGGTTGCCAGGCTGTATCTGCATTTACATGATATGACAGGCTCTGGTCAGACTTCAGACACCGAACCATTTTAATTATAACAGTTGGTGTTATAGGCACGCCATAAAGTCAGGCAGTGCTAACCTTGGTACCCAGCCTAGTCTTAAGCAGTAATGGAAGGAAGAATTGGACTGTAGGCTCCTATTAAAATGGTTTGAAAAACAAAACCTACCTTGCTGTCCATTGAAGCTAGCACTGATAAAATGTAACCAAAATGTACATTGAGTCACAACTCAAACTGCAGTTAGAATCAGTCAAATACAAAGCCATTGTGAGAATTTACTTCCTCTGCTGTATCATTGATAAGCTGCTGCACAAAATGTTTCCATTAGACAAAACTGTAGCCCACAAACAGAAGCTTATAGTTGTGGAAACATTGTGTGAAATGAAACATTCTGGTGCTGTTTTCTTGACACTCCTCTTAAGACCTTGACAATGAAGCTGAGTGGAGGATTCAGATAAAATAAAACTGAACTGAACTTCCTTCCCTCCAAAATGAATCCCCTTCTAGGTCTGAAATTTGTCAAAGCCTGTGTAGTTCAAGGCTTCAGAGAGCCATAGAAATATTACCATGAGAAGTTCCAATAACACTTCTATTGGACAAAAGCAAGAAAAGCTCAAACTTTGCAAGAGATCCTGTCTGCCAAGAGCCTTTTAGATCAGAGGCTAGGAAAGAATCCGAACTTGAGTCTGTGTGGCACTTAGTGATGGCCAACAACTAGTTGTATTTGGAAGCTATTGTCCGTTGAGCATGGCTCATCAATGTCAAAAGCCAAACTTGTGTTGGGTGGGATCTCATTGTAAGTGTTCCCTTAACTATACGTGTGATGGTTTTCTCTCTTCAGGTTTGCAATGAGAACTCCTTGTTCAAGAGTGAGGCTCGCTATTTGGTACGCAGAAAGGATCCAGAACTTTGGGCAAATGTCCTTGAGGAAAATAGTCCATTCAGACGACAGCTCATTGATCAGGTACAGTGAAGTAACTGGCTCTACAATTAGAAATGAAAGCTGTTATCCAGGATCTTCTGACTTCAGAATGACTCCAGAATCCCTTGCGCACACCCTATTAGCCCCTCTATTTCAGTGTCTACTTATTTTTCTATACCGGGGTGAGCAATAATTTTCACTGAGGGGGCCACTCCATGAATTTTGGTAAGTTGTCATGGGTTGCAAATTTCTACCATATTAATGGAGAGGGTGCAGGGTCTGGGACAGAGTTTGGGTGCAGGAGGGAGTACTGACCTGGGGTAGGGGATTGTAGTGTGGGAGAAGGTGAGAAGAGCAGGCTCTGGCCAGGAGGCACTTGTCACACGTGACTCCTGACCAGCAGGGCGCTCAGGCAGGCTACTTGCCATGGCCCCACATTGCTCCCGGAAGCAGCTGGCTGCTGGCATTGTGGCACATCTCTGCATGACCCTTTGTGGGGAAGGGGTAGCAGGTATCCAGGTGCTGCCCATGCCTGCAAGCACCACCCCTGCAGTGAGACCGGTGCTAGGGACAGGGACAGCACATGAAGCTGCCTTCCCCCCCCCCCACCTTCTTCCCCAGCCAGGGGTGCGCAGAGACATGCCAGCCAGGAGCAGCGTGGGGCCACAGCAGGCAGGTAGCCTGCCCAAGTGCCTCGCTGTGCCACAGGACTTTAGCTGCCTCCTTGCTATCTCTGGGCTGCTAAAAGAACCTGGTGGATCAGACAAATGTTAAGCAGGCTGGATTCAGGCCATATTTTGCCCACCCCGTTCTATAGTGTCCAGAGTGTTTGTTTTCATCACAGACCGGGTCCAGTATAACTAGCACTTGTCTGGTCTCTCTAATGCAATACTAGCTGTAAAAGTAGTTGTATCTATCCCTTAATTTTAATCTTGAATCTTATCTGGGAGACTGCTCATACTGTAAGGCTAGTGTGGTGGTATGCTTTATTAAATGGTTGTGAAATGCCCAGTATCTCACAATAATACTGGTGAATCAATATTTCAATGCCATCTAATTGACAGAATAAAAGGAATCTTTGGTAGCCAGAATCTTCTGACAGTTGCAGTGTTTTAGATTGATGTTTCAGAACCTTGTGAGGTTCCTGACTTAATGTGTGTCCTACCTCAGTGAGCTGATAACCTTGTTTTATGAATCTCTAAATTAAGACTAAGAAAAGCCCTTTCAACTACTCCTTCCAAATATCTTCAAAATTAGGTTGTCCAGACAGCCTTATCTGAAACACAAGATCCTGAAGAGGTTTCTGTTACTGTGAAAGCTTTCATGACTGCTGATCTGCCCAATGAACTAATTGAGCTTCTTGAGAAGATAGTCTTGGACAACTCCGTGTTCAGCGAGCATAGGTAGGTGGAAGATGGTACCCCTTCTGTTGGAAGAAATATTGAAGCGTTTTGTGACATTTTTTAGGTTGTCCCCTAAACTTCTGAAACAGCTGACTGCTCTGCACTCTATACAGTCTTTAAATGGATGTCCTCTTTTTGGGTGTGCAAAATTTGATCTTGCAGCATTAGGTGATGTGTCCTGCTAGAGAAGGTGAGCAGTCACTGAAGTGATAAAATTAAAATGCTTGAATACAACTGAAGTAGTGCAGCCAGTGTACTAATACACTATCAGTTCACGCGTAATAAGAGTTAGCATTCCTTTGTAACAAGTAACTAAATCTTATTGTACTTCTCTCCATTTTGTCTATAAAAACAGGCTAGTCAGTTTTCTATTGCAGGAGAAACAGTAGATGGCTTCAGACAATCTACTAGACTTCTGTGAAACTCACTTTAAAACCTTAATTTAGGACTTTACTGCCTGACAGTGGCATTTTTAGGTCAAATAGTAGGTAGCACCTAATGCCACTTTTTTCTAGATCATTTTTGTCCTGCTTATCCCATTTACAGGAACCTGCAGAATCTTCTGATTCTGACTGCCATTAAAGCTGATCGCACTCGTGTAATGGAGTATATCAATCGTCTGGATAACTATGATGCCCCAGATATTGCAAACATAGCCATCAGTAATGAGCTATATGAAGAAGCCTTTGCTATCTTCAGGAAATTTGATGTTAATACTTCTGCAATACAGGTGAGGTGCAGTCATGGCTACCAGCTCATGCTTCCTACTATGGGTGTACAGTTCATAGAACAGGTGGGGAAAAAACAGGTAAGTAACTCTAGAGTGGCTGGTAGACCTTTCTAGAAAAGTCTAAACTGTACATGTAGATAAAACTACAGTCAACCTACCACCAATGCAATATATTGTAAATATTCTGTGGAAAAAGCTGCTCTTTGAGCACTTGAAAGTTGGGGATGGGGTAAGGGAGACAAATCCTGAATCTGAATATAGGGAACATAACTATTCAGCATCCAAATGAAGTAATTCAGACACCAATCTCTTGGGAGTTTACATGAGTAAATTTAATCAGTGTTGTCTCTGCCCCAAGGACATTTTCACCCTGAAACATAACCACCTATATAGATGAGTTTGAAAGGGCTGCTTTAAATCCAGAATGTGGTTGTTGCTCATCCTCGTGTGGGGACGAGCTCTAGGCATTTGAAGATTGAAGGACTGGATGGTCACACTTAATACTTGGCAACTGTTCTTATCTCAATATCACAGGTGCTGATAGAGCACATTGGCAACCTGGACCGTGCCTATGAATTTGCAGAGAGATGTAATGAACCAGCTGTATGGAGCCAACTGGCCAGAGCACAGCTCCAGAAGGACTTGGTGAAGGAAGCCATTGACTCCTATATCAAGGCTGATGATCCCTCTGCTTACATGGAAGTTGTTCAAGCAGCTAGTAGAAACAGTAAGCTAAGGCCTCATCAGTTCTGTAGTTAGGCATGGCTTGTTAATGAGAATATGGTTTACCAAGTGTAACAAATTCTTGGGGAAATGATTTTAAAGGATTAGCAGTGGGTAGGAGGACTGAGCCAGATTAACAAAGGAGTTCAAAATTAATATAAAAATACTGATTGATATATATGAAGTCTTCAGATCCAGTGTTTCAGCATTGGATCCATTTGTAAGTGCTTTCACTGACTTACATTCTCAAATCTCTCTACATAAAATGAGAACCATAAATACTAATGGCACACAACTCATTCTTGAGTAATCATGATCCAGAAGAGATGATCAGCTCAGGGAATGGTACCTAGTGTAGTTTTGTTTGGATGTGGGATCAGCTAGTCCCAGCTGGGCAGTATGGCTCTTCAGTGTCAGTTTCTGCAGAGTAGCTCACTTCTTAACTGACTGTTCTCTTGAACATAGTTTAGACAATGGGAAATACTTCAGAATGAAAGGAGTGGAATGGGAAACTTTTTTTTTTTTCTCCTCTATTTAAGATAACTGGGAGGATCTGGTTAAATTCTTGCAAATGGCCAGAAAAAAGGCCAGAGAGTCCTACGTAGAGACTGAACTGATCTTTGCTTTGGCAAAAACCAACCGCCTCTCAGAGCTGGAAGAGTTTGTCAGTGGCCCTAACAATGCCCACATTCAGCAGGTATGTCTTATGTTCCTAATAAAATAGGAAGGCTTTTACAAATAGCTTTGTCAGGTCAGAAATTTCCAGATGTGCACTCAAAGGAAACAGGACAGGCTTTCAAAGTTTGCTCATTCCCCTTTCCTGCCCCTATCAGTCCAAGTCGGTTTATTCTGGTTTTCTCTCTAGGTTGGAGATCGCTGCTATGAGGAGGGAATGTATGATGCAGCAAAGTTGCTCTACAACAATGTATCTAACTTTGCCCGCCTGGCATCTACCTTGGTGCATCTTGGAGAGTATCAGGCAGCAGTAGACAGCGGCCGCAAAGCGAACAGCACCAGGACCTGGAAAGAGGTGGTTCATCTTGCCAAAGCTATGTGCTCCTTTTCCCAGAGTGGGGTCATTCATATTCACTTGAAATGGCATCTTATTTCTAAACAAATCTGTGGACTACTAGCCTTCAGAGCACTTGCTGGTCATGTAATGCTGGTTTGCCATGCTTCCAGCTACTAGATCACATCAAGATACTCAAATATGCTTTCTCAATATTACTCTTCCATGTGACCAACTTCTTAGTTGATATGTTACGCAATCACAAATAGGAGATGAGGTTTCGCAAGAGCAATATGTACAAGATATGGTCCACACTTTGCCAGTCAAAGCCTCAATGGCCATTTTAGAACCTTTGTTTTAAATGGGATAATGCTTACTCCTAATGGCGTATTTTAATTGGTACTGCTTCCAGTCTCTACTTTCAAGCCCCTTGATTATTTGTCCTACATCTGATAGTGTCCTTTGATTTAATGTATAGAAGGAACCCTTTTTAGTCTTGCAGTTATCTGATTCATTTTGGGTAATGTGGTGTCTAATGTCAGTATGACTAAAATCTTCTCTTTGTTACAGGTGTGCTTTGCATGTGTGGATGGAAAGGAGTTCCGCCTAGCACAGATCTGCGGCTTGCACATAGTAATCCATGCAGATGAGCTTGAAGAGCTGATTAGCTATTACCAGGTTAGATTGTTTTAATGATCTAAGGGAATAATTGCTCCCAATTTTGCAGGATTTGTTAATATCGTGTTCCTTAAAATCAGAGATGGCAGCAACTACACTACCCTCAACAGTGCCATGGTAACAGTTGTCATTCCCAGTACTTTAACAAATCTTTTCAAGGATTTTTTTAATCACTAGTGAAACAAGCTCATTTTAAACAGGGAGCTGGGTTTAAACTGGAGAGCATCTTCACTGTGCAATGGAGTAAGTAAAAAGGTCAGTACTTCTCAAACTTCAACTTGGTAACCCCTGTCTCAAACTTAAAACTTCAAATCACTGTTCCTGCTATGTTGTCCCCTACTGTGCTGCTAAGAGATCTTTGAAAAGGGATGATGTTCAACCAATAACATTGGCCATCTTCATCTTAGGATCGCGGCTACTTTGAAGAACTGATTGCCCTCTTGGAAGCAGCTTTGGGCCTGGAGCGTGCTCACATGGGAATGTTCACAGAACTTGCCATCTTGTACTCCAAATTCAAACCTCAGAAGATGAGGGAACATCTGGAGCTCTTCTGGTCCAGAGTCAACATTCCAAAGGTAGGTATCTTGCTGCATTAAATTGTTATGCATCTAGGCAAGTGTTGAGCAACATGCAATTCCTAATTATCCTTTTCCTATCCCTAGGTGCTCAGAGCAGCAGAACAAGCTCATCTCTGGGGAGAACTGGTCTTCCTTTATGACAAGTATGAAGAGTATGACAATGCAATAATTACAATGATGAACCATCCCACTGATGCCTGGAAAGAAGGGCAGTTCAAAGACATAATTGCTAAGGTAAATAGCTGATCTAATTACTGGACTTTTTGTGAAAATTGTTACTACAAAGCAAAAATTGAAGTGATAAGAGCTTTAATCTTACTTGAACCTTCTAGCTGTATCTGTTCAACAAACTCCTGAAATAAGCAGGAAGCTGCTGAGCTCTCTTCTTCTGGGCTTCCTGTGCCTAGCTCCTCTCCCCACCCCCCCCACACATTAGGATCTGAATCTTGTACAGATTCTTGGAATCGGGTAGAGCAGGAAGCTGACAAGTACTAGCCATCTAAGTGAGAAGTTTGCTTTCATATTGTAGTTGTGTACATGGCCAGCACTCAAACAGAAATCTGACATTTAGACTTTGCAGAGTTGACACTTTTATCTGATATTTCAGTTTCCCTGCAATATAGTTAAACTTTCAGATGCAGAGGCAGCCTTTGATCAAATCAGTGTTTTCCCTATCCAGGTGGCCAATGTGGAACTGTATTACAAAGCCCTGCAGTTCTATTTGGACTACAAACCTCTGTTGATCAATGATCTTCTGCTCGTATTATCTCCACGGCTGGATCATACCAGGACAGTCGGCTTTTTCTCAAAGGTGAGCTATAGTCGTCATAAATGGATCAGGTATAGAAACTAAACTCTGTGTTCCTCAGGATTTCTTAGTGCATTCTTGTCCTTGCCCTCAGATGAAGACTTCGGGGTCTGGAAGATGTATCCGCCTCTTGCAGTAGCAAGCATGCTGCTACTGCTCATCAAATCACTTGGAATAGGGCTGTTCCACAGTCTGTGTAGGCCACATGGTTATGGGAAATGGGTCCAAATATCTTCTGTAAATTTAAATCCTGACTGTCTAGCTCTTCTATGCCAGCAATTAAAGGATAAAATTGGCCTAATATCTGAGCCACTGGCAGCTGTACTAGACTTTTTTTGGGCTGGCTTAAAACCAGTCTAGTGCTAAACTGGAGAGCCCGCCTCTCTAGAGTATTTCATTTCCTTCAAAGCAGTACTCTTAATCTAACATGTTCTTACTGCTATTCTGCTTCCAGGTTAATCAGCTGCCTCTAGTAAAGCCTTACCTGCGTTCAGTCCAGAACCACAACAACAAAGGAGTCAATGAGGCTCTAAACAATCTTCTGACAGAGGAGGAGGATTATCAGGTGAGTCTCCCATACAGTTGAGTTACAGCAGGTCTACAACACCTTTGTGTGCAAATTTACTCTCCTTTCTCTTTACATGCCTGCTCTTTGTTAATCAGCCACGTTTTGTACATTGTAAGAATTATTCACCCTGGTCTCAAACTGACTTGATTGAAAGGTATTGGCTGGAATGTAAAGGGGACGGGGTAAGTCCACCTCTTCTGGAGGAATAGCAGCCATGGCCAAATATATTTCAAGGGTTGGGATGAGGTAAATGCTCTCTACATGTGATAAGTAGAAATACCCTACAACACTTCTCACATAAATAGCAGATTCCTTCTAAAGTTACTTCTCTCTAGACAGCATTAGAATAGAGTTGTTACATCTTGGCACACTATGTGTGTGCTGCTGTATGGGGGTCTAGTTAAAAAGAAAACACCTTGTGTATGTGACAGGTTGCAGGCTTCTGTGTCAAGTGGACTAGGGAGACAGACCAGTTACTTAAGTCTGCGTAACTTGTCCACTGCTAATGGGACACTTAACACTTGTATCAGTTTTTCTGTACTTCAGTAATCCCTTTAGGCAAAACCAGCATCATGGCTTTCTTTAAGCTTGGGGGACTGACTCCTTTGGAGCAAATGCCTCTCTTTAGAAATTTTCTAATCTGAACAGCTAGAATGCAGCCATGTCCATACTGTAGTAACCTAGAACTAGCAGCCCCCAAAACCGAAGTTAATTCATGCTAGCCATACTTCTCTAGTTTTTTTTTTTTTGTTGTTTCTCCAGTGGTGGTCAAACACTTGCTGTTCTGATAGCTAACAGAATTTTTCTCTAATAGGGGTTGAGAGCATCTATTGATGCATATGATAACTTTGATAACATCACACTAGCTCAGCGCTTGGAGAAACATGAGTTGATTGAATTTAGGCGTATCGCAGCCTACTTGTACAAGGGTAATAATCGTTGGAAACAGAGTGTGGAGCTCTGTAAGAAGGATCGTCTCTACAAGGTCAGTTAACATTGAACATTTCCCTTTTTTAATGGTATGGAAGAGGTTATTCTAAAAGGCACCTCCAAACTAAGCAGCAGTGAGCTTTCTGCACTGTCACTGTAGCATGGATTGCACCTGCCTTTGCAAAATTCCTACAAATTTAGGATTAGAACTAATCTAAGAGGCCATGTCAATAAAACTAAATTCCTTTTCACACACCTGACTTTTTTTCATAGGTGGTTATCTTGTAACAAACTAGTGCTGATTAGGATGCTCACTTGACAGGAGTACACTTTCTGTGTTTACCAAAAAAAAATCTTGTAAAATTATACTTCAGATGGGGAGCCCTGATGTAGTTGAATCAGTGTGCCATTACTGAGGCTCTAGCCGCCATTAAAACTTAAGTACAAAACAGTATGTGATGTGGATGGTTATATTAAGTGGAGGTACAGCACAAGCACTGTATGTACCTGAAGCAAAAAACACTAGTTTGTCTCATATGCACAAGTCTGAACACACCTTTGTCTTCTGAGACTTGAACCCAAGATGGAACTAATGGCTCTGCCTTTGCCAACCTCTTTGGGGCAGGACATTGTAGAGGGAAGCACTTGAAGGCCCTGTAAACCTACCAACCATAATGACAGGTTAGACTAAGCCACTTCTGATTTTTGTGTTGAAGACTCTCTAATAGTGACTTTGCATATTGGCATCATCCCTATTTTAAAATGTCAGTACAAAGACTGCACTCAGATGCCAGAAACTAAAGCTTACTGCTTTTTTAAAACACCTTACTCGCACCCATACACAATCTGTCTAGGACAGAGACCTCTGTGACTGGTTCAATCACAGAAACCCCCTTGGATCTGCACTTGATGTGATGAGACTACCTCTGAGCCAGTTTTCTCTGCCAGTTTGGGCCTCCAGAACCATGCCTTGTCGAGCCAGACACCAGTCTGCTCCAACACAGACCCAGGGTCTGAACCACATGCCCCAAAGCTGCAGACTTAACTGAAAACAGCTGAAGTGCTCCTGTCTCCAGCACCCAGACACCCAGCTCCCAGTGGGATCCAAACCCCAAATGTATTTCTCTGTATAAAGCTTATACAGGGTAAACTCATAAATTGTCCATCCTCTAGAACACAGATACAGAGATACACAGCTATTTGCTCCCCCAGGTATGTATTACCTACTCTGGGTTAGTTAATTAATAAAATCACTTTTGCTAAATATAAAAAGTAGGATTTAAGTGGTTCCAAGTAAGTTACCAAGCAAAATAAAACACAATAAGAAACTGATTACAGATAAAATCTCACCCTCAGATGTTCAAATAAGCTGCTTTCAGACTAGACTCCTTCCTAGTCCAGGCCCAATCCTTTCCACTGGTAGTTTTTTAGCTCCAGCTCAGGTGGTAACTAGGGGATTTCTCATGACTGGAGCCTCCTTTTTCTGTTCCACTCCCTTTATATAGCTTTGGCACAAGGCAGGAGTTTTGTCTCTGTCCCCACCCCTCCTTTTAAATGGAAAAGCACCAGGTTGAAGATGGATTCCGGTACCAAGCACCCCCAAGCCTTCATTCTTCCTGGCCTGACTCACAGGAAGGCTTGTAAATGGCTGTTTACTTGCAACCAATTGTCCTAGTTGACAGGAGCCATCAAGATTCCAAACCAGCATTAATGGCCCACACTTTGCATAATTACAATAGAACCTCAGTTACTTCATATTTCTAGTTTCAGATACAAGAATGATACATCCTATGCAAATAGGATGACCACAGTCAGTAGATTATAAATTTTTGCCTGAAGCATATTTCAGTTACGTTCTATTCACTCATTAGCATATTTTCATAAAATCCTATAGAGTGCAACATCACAACCTCATTTTTAGTTCTTGGAGGAAGTGTCTTAATCTCATCTGACTTGCTTCCTTTAATGCCAGAAACCAGTATTTATTATTATAAATCCCATTAACTGATGAAAAGTCAAGTTGACAAACAATCTGATTTTTAAAATGGATACTGATAACTCTCTTGCTAATCTATGGTCTATAAGCATATTCTCTGATCCTATGCCAGGTAGAATGGAGCATCTCCATGACCATCTAATGCTTTTGTATAATCATGGACTACCTGGCATCTTGTACATGAAGCTGTGCTGGCCATTCTGGGTTCTCCTGTAAATGCTTTAGTTCAGTGGCTCTCAACCAGGGGTACATGTAATCCTGGGGGTACGCAGAGATCTTCGAGGGGTACATCAACTCATTTAGATATTTTTTGCCTAGTTTTGCAACAGGCTACTAGAAAAGTCAGTACAAACTAAAATTTCATACAGAATGACTTGTTTATGCTACTCGGTATACTATACACTGGAAAATAAGTTCAATACACTGGACCCTCGCTAGAATGCTTGTCAATAGAACACAAATTTGGATATAATGCAGTCATGGACATGGATCCCATATTTAAGTGCCATACAATACGAGTATAGATGCAATGAATCGACTGCTGAGCACTCTCCTGTCGACTCTAATACTCCGACTGCGCATGTGCTCCTTGTTCTGATGGGAGAGCATCAGCTATTAACTTAGCTGAAGTTGCGTATCTTAGATTGACCCCGCGCAGTAGTGTAGACTGCTGTAGGCCGGGAACTCCATACAAATGTAATGTAATAAAAATTTACAGGTACAGTATTTGTCTTTAGAAAGATGACAATGTCAGGCAAAAGGAAGGCTTACTCAGTGCAGGAGAAATGGGACATCATCATTGAATGACTTAGAAATGGTGAAACCCAGACAAAGATTAGCCATCCATGAAAGGTGGACTCGTTAATGCCAATATCACAGCTAAAGAATGCTAACCAGCTTAGAACTTACATTCATAACCTGGATGAAGAGTATGTCCTTCAAAGAAAATGAGCCTGTTTAGCAAATGATGCCAATGTACATGTGGCTTGTGCAAGAACAGCAGAAAGGCATTCCGATCTCTGGTCTGCTCTGTTTATAGAGATGCAAGTGGAAAAATTCGACCGGGAACTTACTGGTGAATTCAGCAATTTTAAGGCAAGTGTAGGTTGGCTATGGAGATTTCAGAGAAGACACAATCTCTCGGATTGCCATTTTGGGAGAAAAATGCTCTGATGCTGATGCCGTGCAGTTGTACCTTGCAAAGGTCAGGGAAGTTGTACAGGCAGAGGGTTACTCAGAGGAACAAGTTTACAATGCAGACAAAACAGGAATTTATTATAAAATGTAGCCCGATAAAACCCTGCCTGTCAGAACAGGTGAACGTAAGAAGGGTATAAACAGGCAAAAGATCACCTTACTTTATTTTGCATGAATGCAACAGGAAAGCATAAATTAAAACCATTGTGCATTGGAACGTCTTGCATGCCTCGGTGCTTTCATCATGTAAATGAATTGCCTGCTGTTTTCGTACAAGAACTCCAAAAATTCCTGGATGACCAAAAGATATTTTTGAACAATGGTTCTTCACCAAATTTGTCCCTTCTGTGCAAAAGCATTTGCAGGAAAAACGCTTAGAAGAAAAGGCCAGTCTTTTGCTTGACAACTGTCCAGCACATCCTCCGGCTGAAAGACTCAGAACCCGTGATGGTAGAATCTGGGTTGAATAGTTACCTAAAAACACTACTTCCAAAATCTAGCTGCTTGATCAAGGTGTTGTTGCCATTTTTAAGCAACACTATCAACAGAACTTGGTATGACAAATGATAGTGAGTTGTCTCACTTTTTTCTGAAGTTGACTATAGAAGACTTTTACATTGGTGGTTCCTGGAATTTATTACACACTGAAACAGTAAACCGCTCTTGGATGGTGGGACTGAGTTGTTTGGCCACCTGCTCCTGGAATAAAATGAAGAAAGCAGATCAGTCTGACGAGGGGTTTATAGAGGAGGAAGTTGGAAGAACAGACATGGAGTGGGTGGATGCAGGAGCTGTGCCAGCAACTGTCTGGGCTCAGGGTAACTGTTCTGTCTCAATATAGAGTCCTGGATAAGAGGCTATGATGAAGCAGAAGACTTTTGTCCCGTTGCTGAAAGACTAATGGATGACCAAATTCTTCAGGCAGTATGACTAAACAGTCCAAAAGCTGAAGAATTGGCCTTTGCTGTGGAAGAAGAGGAGGAAGATGAAGTAGGCGTTCCAATGTCAACTGCGACTGTAGCTGGCTTAGACTGCTTTGAGATGGTTCAAGAGGCAAGACGTTGAGCCTATAAAAAAATTATGCAGCTACATAGTCTTTTGCAGTCCACTAAGTGGAAGCAGCACAGCAGCAAGAAACAAAAGCAACTCTCTGACTTGAAGAACTAGACTAGTTTATTGTAATGTCTCCTTTAAATCTCTAAAGCAGATTTTTTTCTCATTTACTGTTTCCTTCAAGTAGGAGTTTATTTTCTAAGGCTTTCTATACTTTATGGATGTGACAAATTTAATTTAATTTTAACACTATCCCTGCTATAACGCAGTACTTGGCATGGATCCCATATCCCACATTCTAGCGAGGGTCTGGTGTGTGTGTATATATTCAATCATATTTTATAATATGAGAAAATAAGCTATTTTTCAGTAATAGTGTGTGACTTCTGGTTTTTGATTTTGTAAGCAAGCACTTACCCTCACATCTCAGAAAACAGCCTCCTGAAAGGAGTACAGTAGTCTGGAAAGGTTGAGCCACTGCTTTAGTTTAACTGACATCAGTCAATGATCAATACTGCAGGCATTGACTACTAGTGCACAGAACCAGTGGCCTGAATTTAAAAATACTCACTTGGAAACCAATTACATTAGCCTTTGGCTGATCTTAAGGCAGGAGAATGCCAAAGGCTGCGAACTACCTCACTTGGGGAAACCTGTCTGCAGAATTTGCTGAGGGGGGTGTGTGTGGAATAGTTTTGAGGTGGCCAGGTGGTAACTCTTAAAGTGTATGTGGCATTTCACTTGTAGGATGCCATGCAGTATGCTGCAGAATCCAAAGATGCAGAGCTGGCAGAGAAGCTGCTCCAGTGGTTCCTGGAGGAAGGCAAACAGGAGTGTTTTGCAGCCTCTCTCTTTGCATGCTATGACTTGCTGCACCCGGATGTGGTCCTTGAGCTGGCATGGAGGCATAACATCATGGACTTTGCAATGCCTTATTTCATCCAGGTGATGAGGGAGTACCTTACCAAAGTGAGTATTGCTTCTGTTGAAAGACTCACTACTTTGTGGGGGGGAAAAAAAAAGTGCTTTGTACTAGTTTCTTGCACGTTTTAGCATTGTCCAAACTGAGCTAGGTAAGACCATGTTCATGGATTGTTGAGATACTGAACTCTGTTCTAGAAAGACCAGTTTGAGGTGGAGGTACATAAACTTCAGCACACCTCAGTGATCATGCTACATAGTACATAATAACCAATCAGAATTAAACCTGATGCTTTGAGGCTATAACTCTTAATTGATAAGACTAAACTGAACTGTTTCTCTAGCTGCTATCTATCCTTCTAGGAACTGTGAATTGAGACTCCGAGCAAAAAGGGCTAATTCTGTGCATGCTGTTTTCTTGAATACAAGGGCAGTCTATTTCTCTGTGGTGTTCCAACCATTTACTTTTGCCTTCCAGCTTTTACATAAAACTACAAGGGTTAGTTTTTTTTCTTAAAACCTAGGCTCAAGAACTTTCAAAATGTGATGTCTCTTACCATGCCTCTGCCTCCTACCAACTTAATTTTAGGATGCCACAGTCATCTTGCCTGAGACCTAACTAGTTCTCTTCATGGGAATAGTGGGGTAGTACTTCGTGAAGTAGCTAGCCTTCTGAAGCCCTCCCACATCAGGAACTATGGGAATACATCTACATAGTCCCATAGGTCTACAACTAAAGAGTCTACAGAATGTTTCAGGCTAATATATACACAGTGGATTCATATTTAACTTTCATTGCCAATCTTGTAAGCTTTCTGCATTCTGCTGAAATTGTAGCATCAGTGTTACTGAGACATTTCAGTAGTTCGGGTCATGTTTGTGTGACCTGTCCAGAGGGGAAGGAGCCACTGTCAACATGGATGCAACTTCAGGCTTTATCTCCTTGGGGCAAGAGCCTCAGCTGATGTAAATCATAGTTGCACCACTTCAATAGAGCTATACTGGGGAGGCAGGGGGATCTTGCCCGTAGTAGTCATAGCTATCTGTCTGCAAATATGGAGTTGCTAAATCCCACAGAGTGAAACAAAACTGACTTATCACAAATGTAAAGCTAGAAGAAAATAAGTGCTACTTTCCTGTAGATACTGAGGAGATACATGGCTCCACATCAACACAAGGTGGAAGTCACTTTTCTACCTTCTTAACATGGGTAACGTTTTACTTTACAGTGCACAAATGTGCAAATACTGTCCATGCATGGAAATTCATGATTTAAGTACATGGCAAATACTATATACTGGTGGAGTTGCTGTGGTTTAAGACATGCCATTTACATGATAAATGCAAGTTATATATATGGTAAGTCTGTGTATGCTGTTTAATTACCAAGTAACCTGGCAAAATAAGCTGTCTGCAATTGTAAGTAAGATGTAATATCTAATCCATGTACGTAACTTGTGCACTGTAAAATAGTGACTAAATGATTTTCTGAGCTCTAAATATCTCTTGCCTTTATTGTCCCAATGTTTTGATTGTGGCTTTTTTGCTTCAGATTTGTTTTTTTAATACTCACTTGATAAGTATTCCCTTCTGAACTTTCTTGCAGGTTGATGGGCTGTTTAATAAGGTGACAGTCTGATTTTAAACTTTGTGTTCATTTGTGTCCCTTAATATATAATCCTAGGATTCTTACTGGAACCTAGTTGTAGCTTCTGCCAGAAGAGCAGCATAATCTTTTTGTCTGTTTCCTATTAACTTCTAATGCTGTAGAAAGACAGCTTCTCACATGCAACTTGGGAATCCAGCCAGACTTAGCTCACTTTCAGCTGGGGAAAACTAATCACTGAACACTGTTAATAAGCATTTGGGCTAATGATTCAAAAAAATTTTTTGCCATGAGTCCATCCTTAACTCCGGTCTGATGTACTACATTCTTATTTTTTTGTTGTAGATAGCCCATTATAGGAATCCTGTGACCTTCTGGTTTACTATGCTGCAAGATCAGTTGTGAAGAGGGAGGAAATATCTAGATAACTGATTCCCAAGTGTTCTGCTTTACTCAGGCTACATGTAAACAAGTCTAGCAGCTTACCATACAAAGTAGTATGATCTCTTTAGAGAAGTGATGGCCCCTGACTTGGCAGGACAAAGCTTCCCAGCAGAGACTCTTGTCTGCATGCTCAGAAGCTGCTTTGGACTGATCTTTTGTATGCAAAATCTTCAGGATTTCAGCACAATAGCTTCAAATAAAACTAGGTCTAAGACACTTGCATGTAAGAGTGGGGCAGTGGATTTCTCAAATAAAAAATGAGGTTTAAATAGTAACTTTAAACTGCTGGCTGGATTTACAGGTGACCATTATCTACTAAATGCTAGACTCTCACCCCCCCCCCCCCCCAAAAAAAAAAAGTGAAATGTGCATGGTGAGTCTGATGTGCAGTGAAACTAATTTAGTTTGTGGAATTAGAAAATGGGCTTCCTTTACTTAAATTTGATAAATTCTGTACTTCCTATCACATAGGCTGAATACTGTTGCTTCCCTCTAGAGGGAGTAGTATCCACTATTTCTGGATAGATGTTAGTTATGCTGTGGATTGCACTTAAAAAGTTATAAGCATCCATCTTATTTAACAAAGGTCCTATTTTTTCAGTCCCAAGTTGGCAACTCTGAAGGTGTGATACTTCAGTAGGCATCAAATTTGGGGGGGCATGGGTGCTAGCTGACCAGGCCATTCCAGACATGCTTCCTTGTTGTAGCACATGTAAATGAATCTATCGGATAAAAAGGAGTTCCAGAGCAGAGGACCTGCTACTAGGAACTCCTCTCCTTCCTCCCCCCCCCACCCCCCTAGAATTCATAGCTAGGGATTTTAGTGCTAGTAGTTTTATTGTGGTGGTAAGCAGTGGCTGTCTAAGATATCAAAGACTAAACTAGGTGTGTATAGAGCAAAATAAAGACTTTGTGCTGTACCTGTAGCTTCAGCCAGTTCCCCCTGTAAGACCACATCAAACTGTCTTCCCATTGAAGTCCTAGGAGATTGCACTGCCATCTAAAAGAAAATAAACTACCTCTAAATTAGTGAGAATATTTTAAAGCAATATACCTATAATATTGGCTCTGTAGCCTATTCCTAAAAGTTATCTGGTGTGCCAATAAATTGTGAACAGAGCTTATTTGCTGTACTAGATCTATTCACTTTACATAAGATACAGCATTGATTAGTCAAACCATGCTTCATGATATATTGTTTCCAGAGGCAAGCATACTGTAGGCGTGTGTTTTCAGAATTTCTAATTGAAGATGTGGTTAGTCAGCAGCTGTCTGCCAGAGAGTTCTTCCTGCAGACTTGACACTGAAGCTCTGAAATGGAAATTGGCAGCTTGTGTTGCTCTCCATCCATTGATAATGTTGTGTCCTGCAAGTGCTACTAAGCATTACACCTGTACTTCAGATAGTGGACTTTGTTGTATTTAGCTAAGCAAATATTGATGCTTATTTCAGAATTAGTCTCCCCTCCTTTTGGGTTTTAGACCCCATGGACAACTTGGAACACACAAGTATGTTCTAATGGCTTCAAAATAAGATTTGCAAGGGCAACCCTTTAAGACTTGAAGCATTTGGTATGAGACCTACCACTAAGAGGTGGCACATAACTTAGGCAAGGCCTTCATACGCCTCTCCTGTTCACTTTATAACATAGGTGGATAAACTTGATGCTTCTGAAAGCCTAAGGAAAGAAGAGGAACAAGTAGCTGAACCCACTCCAATAGTATTTGGTAGGTGAAAGACTTGGTGTCTTATTTTTATTTTATTGCTAGCAAGATATTAACAGTTAGGTCTCCTCATGCTGGGCTTTTGTCACTTTCCTGTGGCCTATCTGTAATATGGATATTCTCCGTCTCCAGTCAACTTGAAGCAGTTTGTCTTCTCCCTGCTAGGGAACACTACTTGGAGCCCTTATCCTGGATAACTGTCTAGTTGTACTTAATATGCTGGAAAGTTTTGTGCAACACTTAAAGTTTAAACACTTGAATGAGTAGCAGTACTTTAGCTGAAACAATCCAACTTGGCTTATTCCACCCTTTACCATACCACTCCTTTAGACAAAGCATAAATCCCAAGTCTTTCAGTGGTGGGGGAAGGGAGAAGGAGCCATTGGGTGAATGCAAATACACATGGCTTTTGGGCTCCCAGAGTCTCTCCTCTGGATTTCCAGAAGAAACTAATTCTTCCTTGTACTTCCTGTCTGATACCTTTCAAAGAGATTGATTTGTCAAGTGGAAAGGCAGACTTCCAAACAGTGAATGGATTTTTTTTAAATGGCCTGGTCAAGAAAGACCTTGTGTTGAGCAGGTAAATGGAGGGTCTCTTTCAGAATGGACTCTGCAGAAGGCTGCTTCATAGGTTGTTCTTGTCACAAGGTAGATTCTGCTCACTAGCACTGACTTGAAGCAGCTCTGAGGCAGGGAAAGCTCTGTGGTCCACTCTCCAATAGAAAGGTTATCACTGAGTTGATTTATCTGCATGAGGCATGTGCGCTATTGGCGTTCAGAAGATGCATTTGCAATCTGTGGTGGTACACGTACACAAGCTGCTGAAAATTCAATAGCTTGAATTGCTTTGGTCAAAAATTTGACCATGCATGAGTCCAACAATATAAATTGTTTTTTGTGTTTCAAGGAATCAATCTGTATTATTGGGAGGCTGTGTAGCTGTTTCAAACTAAATTGATACCCTTAATTTCCCACCCACACCTCCTACCTCACCTTACACTGGCATTGATGGGCAGATAATGTATTTTTCATTACATTGGCGATTTCAAAAACCCAAAATTCTCTTTGGGTCTAACACTTTGACCCAAAACAAGATGCTTTGTTCTGATTTTGAGCATTTTAAACATTTTTTATTTTAAAAAGCAAATTTTGAAACTTTTGGTTTTTCCATTTCTCAACATTTCCTTCTGAAATGTTGAAACGACACTTTCTGTGTTTGGTTTTTATAAATTCTTGTAGGCTTTTTCTAAATGGACACACATTCATGACATGTTTTGGTGTCATTAAGGTTTTTTTATTTTGGTGGGGGTGGGCGTTGGGGGCTTGAAGTCTTAGTCAGAATTTCACCAAGCTCTAGGTACTGTGAATTGCTCTAAATCTGTCTGGCAAGAAAAGCTAATGGCCTGTTTTCACATCATTGTGTCCTCTCCTCCATGGAGGAGGTATAGTTTAGGTTCTTCCATCTTGTTTGTTAGAATACAAATATGCTTGTTAACCAGCTATATAGCCATTCTAAAGTCTGGGCAGTTTAACACCACCTCATCTTTTTTTTTATTCCAGGCATTTGCAAAGCTTTCTTTAAACAAACTCCTTCTTCCCTTTCCAGGCCAGCAGCTAATGTTAACAGCAGGCCCCAGCGCAGTACCTCCCCAGGCCAACTTCCCATATGGATACACAGCTCCAGGATTCACCCAGCCACCTGTTTATGGTTTCAATATGTAACTAGCTCTTTGACAGATCTACAGTCTGTTTTTCTCCCTTCCTGTCCTGCTAACTTCTTGGAGAAGTTTACAATGGTCCTAAAGGCACAGATGACCCCTCGGTTGGTTGAATACTTGCTGTCCCACTCAGTGAGAAGATTTCCAGAGGATACCTGTTACCATTATTTATTGCTATTGTCCAGTTACATTTCAACCTCCAAAGGCAGCTTTTGTTAATTATGTTGCAAGACTCTTGGCTGAAGTCGAGACACTATTTATCTAAAACTCCAAATACAGCAATAACTACTTGGGGCCAGGGGGAAGAGGGAGTGCATGTTCCTTGCTGCAAACCCATTGCCAGCAGTGGTTGTGCTGGGGAATCACCTGGCACCAAGTCGTTAAAGCTTTAAAGTACTGTAGCTGAAGCTACTAAGTAGGTAGCATGGATGTTCAGAATTGAGTTCAGCAGCATCTTACTGGTGGACTGTTAGAAGTTTGCTTAAATCTGACTACCCCATTTCGTTTGCGATGTTGTATGCAAAAAGGAGAATGGGCTATGGAATATTTCTTAAAGTACTCTGCAAATTGTTTGGAGGAACATGGGGGAAATTTTTTGCAGAAAGTTCTTGGGGGTGGGGGGGTAGATTGAGCCTGTTCTGTACCTTCTGGGGTAGGTTTGAGTCTTAATTACTGAAAGAGAATAAATCTGATCATACCGGAGAGCAAGCAAACTTCCCAGATGCTTTTTTCTTTAACAAGGTGGGAGAGCATGTTACTCATTTGACATTAAATGGTACAAAAGGAAATCTCAGCTATATGTATGGCAAGTTAAACGGAGCAGGAATGTGTGTGCGTGGGCTGCCAAAGTACTATGAGCATATGCTAAGGTAACAATGATTCAAAGAGTGCAGTGTCAGGATGGGGAGGGATATAGTGCTAAAATATTTGAGGTAGTGGAAAGGGATATAATCCTGGTTTTGCGCCTTTATTAACTCTGATGCTGGAATTAAGGTTTTCTGCTCCACCATCTTGGGCTGACTCAAATTCCTGACCCTGACTGGCAACTAGAAGCAGTGTCATCTGATCTGATAGGGTTTGGCAAATCTTGGTTTTGCTGTGCTGTAGTATAAATGGCACATCCACCGTTCACCTTTTTCTTTGAGAATGCCAACAGAGCTGTATTCCTTTGTGCCACTCTTCAAATACATATATCATTAACGTTTTATGTACTGAAATTAGATAACAATGTATAATTTATGGTTATGAACTTTGTGCTAATCATGAATATTATAAAAGTCCAATTATAAATGTAAAACTGGTGTACACTGTGGTTGTAGTCTTGATTATTTTTTTGGCAGGGGGAGTTGCATCTACCAACAGTGATGGTACCAAAACGTCAACTGTCAAAGCTAGACTAGGCCTTTGATCACTGCCCTCCCCTCTACATTACCTGCACTGTAGTAGGTCCAGAGCACTTTGGACTAAATACTTACACTGTACTTTCCCCCTATAGATATTCTGAGGAGTGAATGAGGAAAATAAAAGTATCAGGCAGTTCTTCTACCATTTGCAGAGTGTCTTGCAAGTTCCAGGTGAAACTAACTTTTATGCTATGAACACAATGCCCTAAACTTTTTATTCGTCTGGGGTCTCAGCTATATACATTTTAGATGCATTTGTTTATCCATTCACATCTTGGGAACGAACTTAGTCATGGGCTTCATGAAGTGCCCAGCCTAGACTTGCATCCTTTTACTGTACTTCAGTTGTACTGTAGCCTAGCTTAATACTGGACTGTAGTCTTTTGTGGGGCCTTTCCCAAAAGTGGAGCGATGTAAACTAAGCAGAGCTAAGTATAGGAGAAACTCAACCCCTGGAAGCTACCAAAAGAACTAGTAAACGATCCTCTGCTGTAAATCATTCAGTGTATCTTGGAGAACTGCCTCCCCATCACTTCTACACACTCCAGTATTCAAGAACAGAACACAAGGCACACAACTGCCTCCTTCAAAACAGGAGCATGTTAGAGTAGGAAAGCCCTACACCTGCATGTGAAACTAGCAGCCATATTTGGAAAGGCTGAAAGTAATAGACTTTAAGCATTCAAACCATCAATAGCTGCATTTCTCATAAAGGGCTGTTTAAGATGGCTAATGGTATAGGCAAGCTCAAATTCACAACCTTGCTGATAAGGGTACTGTAGGTGTCTTTCCCCCCCCCCCCATTCTAGCACTCTGGTGTTGCACAACCACTGCTCTAACTTGTATATCCCACTTACAGAAAATTGGTATAGGTTAATAAAATATGCTTTCAGTTGCTCATCAGGAACTTGAAGAGGAAACTAGTGCCTTATTGAAGAGTGTCTCCAAGTTATCTGCTCTAATATTCTCCTATAAAGAAGTCTTGCCATCAGCTGTTACTGGATCAATTCTAGGGTGGTGAACAAACCAGATCTCACTTTTCAGTGAAAGCCATCACAAACACTGAATCCTAGAACTAAGTTTTTTAGAAAATTCAGATATACCATAATATAAAAGTGTTTTCTGTCACTGGTCCATATGTGACTTGGCTAGCTCAGGAGAGCAATGATACTGACCTCATCAGGATTACTTGTGTGGAGAAAGGCTTTAGAGTGGGACCCCAGGTTCATATGGTGTATTGATTGTGACAATTGCTGTTTGTAGGATGTCATGGTTTTTGGCTTTGCTTTAGCAGTGGGAGGAAGGAAAGAAGATTTGAAAACCAAATATAGATAGTTGCTATAATCATACTTTGTTTAGGATAGTTTCCCATTAACTTACTATTGACATAAATATCAGATGAAATGTAGGTAACCAGTGTAGATCATGGGGGGAAGGGAGATGGAGAGAAGAATTCTACTTTTTAAACAAGTACCAAAAACCTGTAAGATTTTCAACTAGTAACGGACTTAAACCTAACTATAGCCTAATTTAGACCTTGGCAGGTATATAAAAATTTGTTTTTCTCTAGCAAGAGCTATGGTACTTTAAGGAACTGAAACAATTGCAGGGAATAAAGCTCCTACCATGCTGCTATGGCAAAAATTTCAGTGCAAGCATCTAAGCCAGAGAACCTTAATTTAAAGGTTTCAAAGTAGCAGCCATGTTAGTCTGTAGTCGCAAAAAGAAAAGGAGTACTTGTGGCATCTTAGAGAAAAACAAATTTATTTGAGCTACATTCCGATGAAGTGAGCTGTAGCTCCCGAAAGCTTATGCTCAAATTTGTTAGTCTCTAAGGTGCCACAAGTACTCCGTTTAAAGGGTCTGTAGATGTAAATGAAAGGGGTTATTTCAGTGGCTCTCAACTTTTTTACTGGTGACCCCTTTCACATACCAAGTCTCTGAGTGAAACCCCCCTTATAAACTAAAAACACTTTTTAAAATCTATTTAACACCCTTATAAATGCTGGAGGCAAAGCAGGGTTTGGGGTGGAGGTTGTCGGCTCATGACCCCTGCCCCCCCCCCAGGGCTCCCAACCCCCAGTTTGCAAATCCCTGGGTTATTTGTAATCTCTTAAATGCAATTCTGGCAAGTACTTGCTTGTAAATTACCAACAGGTGTTTAGGCATAGGAGGAAGGACCAGAATGTCATGTTTCTAGTATAGCCCTATAGATGCACTTCTTTTCTACATAAAACTGACCATCTATTGCTGTTGTTGGAAGGTAGCTGATATGGAATGGGTTACTCTTCAGATCCAGCCACTAGAATTGTACATTCAGTGTAAATATGACAGCCCTGCATGCTTTAAGGTTACTGTTTCACTACCTCCACCTCAAACTTCTCTGCAATAAAAATGCAGGTTTCTAAATCCATCTGCACCAGCAATAGAACAGTCAAGTCTTTTGTTTAATCTAGGTGTCACATGCATGTTCCAGTATAATAGACTTCCCTCATAAGCCCTAAAGAGGCTGCACTACAGGAAATTGAACTGATCACCTGCTTTAGACTTAAAATCAAGCTTATTTAAGGGTAAGAAAGTGGAAACTAAGCCCGTCAGTCGTCTTGTTCCCAGTCTTGCCTCATTTGTATTGGGGAAGAGTGTTCCTACTGAGAAAGTAATGACGAGTTCCCATGTGTTTCTTACAACAATTGCACCAAAAATGCTGTGATGTATAATGTTCCGGCAAAGGAGGGTGTGAAGTTCTCTGCTCTTTTAACAGGATAATGATCCTTGTTGGCCAGGACTCTTCATCCATTTCATAAAAAGAAAAGGAGTACTTGTGGCACCTTAGAGACTAACCAATTTATTTGAGCATGAGCTACAGCTCACTTCATCGGATGCATGAAGCTGTAGCTCACGAAAGCTCATGCTCAAATAAATTGGTTAGTCTCTAAGGTGCCACAAGTACTCCTTTTCTTTTTGCGAATACAGACTAACAAGGCTGTTACTCTGAAACCATCCATTTCATGTAACTAAAGCAGCCCATCAGCAGTTACTACTGTAGGGGAATATCCATTCACATTAGGGTAACGAATAATTCATGTCGGGGGAAGGCTGTTTCAGGAAGGATATGAGAAAAGGATGCATAATAGAGGGCTCACATACATGTCTGTCACCTTGTCCTTCCGCTGTCTGAGAATGGGCTTCCTTCTTTACAATTAGCCTTGGCTATACATCAGTCCACATGGGGTCTTTGTTTCCATCTCCACTTAATATGCCCTGGGAGAATATTAAACTTTCTCTACTCCCACTCAGCAGGGAAAGCCTAGCCCAAGGTATTGGGATTCTGCAAGCATTGTATCTTGGCTGTTAAGTGACTCACCAGGCTAGATGGAAATAGATGGCTTAACTCTCAAGCCTATAAGGCACCTGTGCTGGTGGAAAGGTATGTGTACTGTTCCTTGTACTCTTGATAGAAATCCTGTTGGGGTGGGCTAGCTGGGTATCTACTTGCATAGAAGCTACCATCACTATCCTGTGTTCCCTCCAATGCAGGTTGGTTGACTGACTGGTTCCAAGTGATGCTCTGCCAAGTCTGGAGGTAGAAGGTGGAGGGATGCCTCTTGCACAAAAACAAAGTTGCTCCTGATAGCTGGCTTTTCTAAGACCCATCTCTCTGCTCTGGTATCAAACCCGTGGGCTAAGCCAGAAAACCCAGGAAGACCATTTCTCAACAGTAAGCTCCATTTTCTTGGCTATACAGAAAAAATGTTTATTTCAGGAACTGTTCTGCTTACTTACCTTTTCCAGGGTTGTACAACTATAACAGCACCACTGAATATCAGTCCTGCAGAAGCCCTGCCAGAATGCCCTAAAGTGCTTCAGTCCCATTTCTAGTTGGGAATGCAGAATGTACATACGGTACTGAAGAACTCCAGCCAGGCAAGATCTGTTTGATTTATGATATTGTTATGGCAGTGTTCCAAGCGCACATGGGAGTAATTACCACCGGGTACCAGAGTTCATTTCAATCTGTGTTTAATATATTCTCTATAAAATGTCATCTTTAGCCACTGCAGTCCTAACATATAAACAGCTGGTATTTAGCCCAATATGCAACTTTGTCTGTGCAAATAAACCCTGCCGAAGACAGCTTGCTGTCCTTTCCTAGCCAGTTGGCAACAGGCATTTTGTAAGGTATGTCAAAAACAGCTTGACAAATCCTTGACCTATATTTGTTGTATCGAAAGGGGGGAAAAAGGAAAGAGTCGTTTCCCATTCTTATGTCCTCTGCTACTTTTTATATAATGTAGATAATTGTAAAATTGTCTGTATCTCTTTATAACTGATAGCTGAGTATAGCCAGTTAGGAAAACTAAAATTACTAAATAGCTAACCCTTATGTCTGACCACATCTGACTTGCTGATTAAGAGTGTTAGAAATGCTAAAACCACATTCCTAAAACAGAGTGCTTCAGTGAGTCCAAGTTGCATTGAAAAGGCTATCTGACCCAAAATGACAGGTTAGAAAACAACCTGATCTTGGAGGTTTTAGACCTGCATGCAGCAGGTCACATACAACTAGCAGTTCTGAAGGTTAGTGGAAACTGTTGCCTCCCTTCTCATTTATAGCATTTTCTACTACATTGCTAAAAGAAAAGGAGTACTAGTGGCACCTTAGAGACTAACCAATTTATTTGAGCAGAAGCTTTCGTGAGCTACAGCTCACTTCATCGGATGCATTCCGATGAAGTGAGCTGTAGCTCACGAAAGCTTCTGCTCAAATAAATTGGTTAGTCTCTAAGGTGCCACTAGTACTCCTTTTCTTTTTGTGAATACAGACTAACACGGCTGCTACTCTGTTACTACATTGCTGTAATCTCAATATTCTGCTATATATAGCTTGAGTCATCACTTTGCTCCTAATCTAAATGTGTTTGTATGCTCACCCTAAAACACACCCTGGGAGAATGCTTGCTTGAATCCCATTAGTTCCCACAGGGAGTGGAGTTTTAGGGCATTTTGAAGCTGTAACAAAATCCTGTGAACTATATATGAGAAGTGCTTCATCACAGCTGTGTGGGAACAATGGGAGTATTCTTTAGAACACTGGAATATATCTTTAAATTGTGTAACATGGGGTGGCTTTGTACTTGCTATTGCAAGCTGCAGGGGCATCGTTCTAGCATAATGCATGGTAATTCTACCTACTGTCTCTTTTTTGTTGTTGTTGTACCTTACCCTGCAGCAAACTTTCAGTCTTTCAGAAAAGGTTTAAGTATAATGGATGTGAGCTAGTGGTCTTATTTGTTAGTTTCTGTCAGTGCTCATAATGTGCTGTGTGCTCATGAGGGAGACACGGATCCTGCCTCAATGAACATAAAAGCAAGATTTAAACTCTTCTAGACAGGACCATTCCTACCTTGAACTTTAGTGTTGCAGCCTGTTAAATAGTTGAATGAAACAGTCAGGAGTTATGCTTTTTTGAAGCAAGTATTAACAGTATTGCCAGCTGCAAACAGTCAAAAATCACAAGTCATGCCCCAGAAAACTGAGATTAGCTTAAAAATCATGAGATTGTTTTAAAACAAATGCACTTCGGATTCTCTGTCTCCTGATTTTTGAGCCTTTAGGGTTTGATTTTGTTTTTTCCAAACTTTCCTCCACCAAGAGGCCTAGAATCTTATTAAATGAAAGCAAGAGCCTCATCTAACCAAAAGACTCCAGGACCTGGAGCTTCAAGAAAAATACCAAATAGCACAAGATTCTTGATAAATTTGGCAGAGTTGCCCCTGGGAGGAATCGGCGGTGGTGGTGGTGGTGGTGGTAAAAAGGTTGTTCCTAGCAAGATGACCTAATTTGGGTGCTGAAGTCCGCACAAAGAAAAGGCACATAACTGGTTTGTCAGCCCTGGCTGCCTCTCTTTGTGCTTCATTGTGTGTCCTGAATGTGAAAGCAGACTTCATGTTTGGGGAGCATTGTGAGTGTGTTTGTGAAAGGAGCTGTACTACAGCTCTCCTTTCTGAACAATTAGCTCCGAAGGCTGATGGGAAGTTGCATGTGTATGACCTGATGAACTTGACAATACAATATGTCACGTCAGCCATTTGTGTAGCACCCACCTAACTACCAGCATTCTAAGGTGCTATGCAACATTCTGCAGATTCAGCTGCACAACAAAGCTCAGAGCCGTAATAGAAGACATGAGGACTCCGAAGTGTACGTGACACGTTCATGGTATTCCTCGTAATCCTGCCTAATGGAGCAAGCTGCCAGCTCATCACAGAAGAGCTACTGAGTGACTTTGGCTCGGGGTGGTTACTGAAGATGGATGTGATGAGGATACTTCCCCAAAATACCTTGCAGAGAGGGATTGAGAATATTTGTCTGGGATCCTGGGGAAAAGATGCCACGCATGTAATACGAATGAAGGGGACTGTGTCAGTTTACACTGAAAAGTTCAGGACTTTTTTTTTAAAACATTTTAGCTGTTCTTTTTAAAAGTTCTGATGATTAAATTTTAACATGGGTGAAGAAACAGCCCATTTAGTTTCACTTCTGTTTCTAGTCAGTTTCACTATCATTCTCACACTGGCACATAGCTGAGGTGTTTTGGGTTGCTAACTCTGCACTGGGAATGTTTAAATCCAAACAAAAGTTTTAATTGGATTTTTTACAAACAGCTGAAACATGGAAACATTTCCTTTGCCCTGATGTCTGTAAAACATTGCTTTCTTAACAAACTTGAATTTGGAGCCTGAAATGGACATTTTAACAATTTTCTTTTTTTTCCATGGTGAGAGGGAGGAAGATGAAGGTGGGAAGGGCAAACTCTTAGCAAAAAAGGCCACAAGCAGGAGTATGACTTTTTCTCCCAGCATATCCTTTCCCCAAATATGAAATGCAGACCAGTACAGCAGTGATATCTGATTTGAACTCCTACCTGTATGATTGATTGTGAGGCTACATCTATACTATGAACTAGGGGGTGTGATTTTCCCAGCTTACACACTCATCCTGCAGTAGCTCAAGGAGAGCTAGCCCAAGTATAAATAGTGGTGTAACCTAGTGGTGTAGTCAGGATAGCATTTGCCGTCACAGTGGTGGCACAGCTTAGCTGGACTGGGTACATATCTCCTCTCATTTCAGGAGTGTTTGTACTTAGCACAGCTAAGCCACGCTGCTGCTGCGTGTATGACTGCAGTTACGCAGCTGTGTATACTTGCCTTAGCTCTCATGTGTACATGAGCTCAGGAACCACACCTCTAGCTCATGATGTAGGCATCGCCTTAGGAGCTTTTTTTTAAACTGAACCAATCTGTTATCAGTCAAGTTCAAACAGCTCAATGCTGCATTCTGTGGTTTAGCTTTTGACCAGGGCTGGTGGAAGACTATCTCTTTGTGCACAAGAGAATTAATGAAATTGGGGAGTTAGAAAAACTGTGTAGCAGAATCTCAGTGAGATTACATCTGGAATGAGATGTTCTGATCCATTTAAAGTACTGAACACTTTGCCTTTAAGAACAAAGACCCTTGCAGTATTGGGCAGTTGAAAGGAATAGAGCAGAAGAAAGCTTCCTTAACTTAACTTGGCAATTTAGGGGCACTGTATTGGCTCCCCGCCCCAAGGTATAAAGATGCATTGACTTCTTTGGGCATTATTGGTACTTGGAATTCCTGAAAATCAGGTTTGCATACATTCATAGCCTACCTGCTCTTAAGAGATGCTTAAATCAGTTGACCTAGAATTAGTTTTGTAAAATGTAGTAACTTTTTAAAAAAAACCTTAAACCACTAGAAATGTTCCCATTCCATTTTTAAATTCTAATTTTTATCTTTCAAAACTTCTCCTGCAGTGTTTCATTGTCCCAGCTGAGAAATATTTTGTGGACTCTTAATAAAGATTTAAAATATCTTATTCTAAGATCACGTTTGTAACCCTTTGTGGGAAAAGGGCAACCAGAAAGGACTAGCAGAGCCTCTGGCATGTACATTAGCCCAGTGGCAAGGTGAGTCATTACAATGTATGACTGCAAAGAAACCCAAGATTCTGGATTGGGGGAGTATGCAGGAGGGTTGCCCATCTGACAACTTGAGGGTTTTTAATCTTTTGGAATGCTGTTATTTTGAAAGATTCCCCTCCCCACCCTCTTCTGAAGATTCTGAAGAAGATTCCCCTCTTCTGAGTCAGATGGTACAAAGGGACACGTTTAGGGTAAATTCAATCCTGAGTTGGTCAACTTTAACTTTTTTTTTTCTTAAAGCAACAACATAGATTATGCCATGGAGAATGCACTTACCATGCTCTGGTGGAGTGGTGATAACTTGTAATGTCCTATCTAGCATGTGTGTGACAGTTGTCTTCTGTTGGATGGAGAGCCAGGCCTGCTTTAGTGTAAAGATGGTAAGACCTTTATTCTTGCCCTATTGCTAGGGGGCTTGTGCCTTTGGATCAGAAGCTGCGTTCTTATGTTTATAAGAAGCACACAGGATTTTTTTTATAGGTGAAAAGGCAATATGCCGCATTTATTGAAGATACAAACAATTAGCATACGCATTCAATTACATCACACACACACACTGTCCCATCAGTCGATGTTATAGGTACCAGTCCAGAGTCTGGATCAACCTAGTGGCCAGCTAGGTTGATCGCTGGGTTCTGTCGTTCGCAACACAGTGCTCCGGGGAAGTCTTTGCAAGACGAACCCAAAGTTTCATGGCAAGACGCCCTGTTTATATTGTGATTTTCCTTCACTGGGACCAGTGAGTTTTTCACAGTCATGCTGAAATCAATTGTTGTTTGACGAGTGCTCGTTTTCTTAAATTGTCCTTATTTTTTTTTATTACAGCTATGTTGTCCCCATTGATAGGTGCCTGTCTCATTTTTAGAATCGTAAATCTGCCCTCCTCTGACATTTCAACAGGGGCATGTTGCAGCCTCCTGGCACCCTTGCGTCTGTTTCTGGTTCCTCCCTCATACATCTGGCTCAGCGATGGCCTTCACACTTATCTCTTAACACACACATTCCTCATTCACACACAAAACAAAATTAATTTACACAGAACATTTTGAACAGGAACATCAAATTGCAATGCAAAAGAAAAACAATCATTGCATTCTTTTACTTATTTTAAAATGCTAAACCTACAACAAATTGGTGACCCTCTAAGGTCTGTCACTACCTTTGAAATCAGCACAGACACACATTCTGGCTGATGCATCTTTACCAAATGGCCCATTAGGCCATTCCTTTCTGCCATTCAAAAAGGGTGGCTGGCAGAATATGATCAAATCATATACCAATACATTTAATACATGCTACATTATTATCTCATTCTTTATTTTTTATTCTAAATCATACAAAATACAAACATAAAATCCTACTACTACAGAGTTCTACTCCCACTTGAAGATTATAAACCCTCGATGGCTACAACATACCAGGTAGTGTGGGAAGGGAAATCCTTTCAGACTGAATGTTGCCTCACAATGGACTCTTGTTTGCAAATGGTGCTCAAACTGGGGCCCTGTGAGGCACTGTAGAATAGTGTCCTCAGAATCCTACTGGTTCACCACATGCTCTGACTCAAAAGCCCTAACATAACATCTCCATCTTCATGGTCATGCGTAGCAGACTATAGACTTGATGTAAAGAGCCTGTTGGAATACTGGTGAACCTTCACTGCTGGAGAAAGGAAATATAGTTCACTGCCTCCTCATCATAGCATAAATTGGTGTATTTTTGTAGCAGGTGGAGGGGCTTGTAATGGTCCATTTCTGGGTAGCATATCTTGACCAATTCTAATATTTAAGTAGTGCTTCACACTTTTCAAATTGCTGTATAATTAAAGTAGCTGTGCTATAATGTGTGTAAGTGTGTGATAGGTATGCTTTTGGTGCAATACTTCAACCACCTAAAGATTTCTGGTAAAACCACATCATTGGACATACTATGTTTCTAGCTGAAAACAATGTTCAGTGCCTGTGGGAGGTGTCAGCAGTAATATTAATAATGTAAAATCCCTGTTCACTCATTGCTTGGAGTCACTGAGTCCTGTGTTTTGGGACAGTCTTTAGATTGTAAATTCTTCAGGGTTAGGATTGTCTTCAGATTGTGTCTAACACCGAGCCAGACATCATGACAGCTTATCAAATAACATGATTTCATTTTTTAATGATCTTTATAGGGTAAGAGTAGGAGGGGGAAACTCTTTCCATCTGAATGGCCCCAGACTTGAGGTGCTTTTTGGGTCTGTAGCCAATGCTTGTCAATCAGCCCTTGCAGTTTTCAGTTCCCACTCAGTACTCGAGATCCCCGAGTCCTCACTCTGATATCCTGCTGCTGTTTTGGTCCCCGGTCGCTTTATTAACCCCTGGAATTGAGGGGACAAAAAAAAGAAGGAAATGGTTAAAGTTATTCTAGTACTTTGTCACAAATATGGTAATCTGGTATTTGTTTCCATGACAGCAGAACCTGCCACCAGTAATGGAAATGGAGTCTGGTTTTGCCAGATAGCTTGCTTCCATAGAAATTGTTGGACTGACAAAAATAAGAGGTAGAATTTTAAGTTTTGTCTCTTAAAGTTAACTCTTCTTTTTATCTTTAATTTTGCCCATGTACTAGCCCAGGGGAATACACTCTTGTAGGCTTCAGCTGGCAGGGGAAACTTGTATGTACAAACCACCTATGGATTTTAAACATCCCATTCTACAGCCACCAGTACAAAGGTCAGCTGTTCTCTACAGAGTACTCTTCTCGTCTGGTCTCTTCCTGGTGATGGTTATAATTTCTTGGAGGGCAACTTGTGTAACAACTTCTAATCTGTGCTTGTGCTTCATTACTTTGCTTAATAGGGAAGGGGTTAATCACATGTTTAAAAGTTAAGCACCTGCTTATATCTCAGTGAGATAAATGGGATTTAAGTATATGCATTAGGTTAAGAGTGCACTTAAGTACTTTGCGAATAAGTTTGAGATCATGCACATTGCTTAACTGACTTGATGAGTTAGGATCTAAAAAAGCCAATATATTGCTTAATGAAGAGTCTGTGTGTGCTGAAGATTGGGTAAAGCAAGTGACCTCACCTACAGTAGCACTGGGCATGTCTGCAAATGCTATAACAACATATTGGCATGACAAGCAAGCAGGGAGCTGCGGCGATACATCACAAGTTTATAAACTGTCTGAAAACAGCAAGAGATTTAAACTTAGTTTTCTGCCATCCAAACAGTGCTGTTAACCAGAGTTCTAAACAGCTGCCTCAAATCTGTGACACTATCTACATTCCTTCCTTCCTGTGGGTCAAGTAGGTGGGAGGAAAAGGACTGATGCTTAGTCATCCCATGTGTCTGTACTCGTCTAGCAGATTTAAGCTGGAGAGAACCCAGAGAATGGCTTGAGTGGTGCTTGTGGCACCTTTCCTGTAGCTCCTGTAAACTCAAACGAGCTGGATGTGGGGAGTCAGGATGGAAGCTGCTCAGCAGTACACGATTGAAAAAGCAAAGCGAGCTGAATAATAGCTTAACAATCTTAGCAAACAAATGGCATAGCATTATTCCTTCCTCTGCTGGGTCAGTAGGAAAATGGAAGATTTGGGTTCTGGGTGTCTAGCTTCCTATATAGGACGAAAAGTTTGGACCATGAGTGGGCATGAGACGTGAGCTGGATATTTCCACTGCTACTTCTGTCTCTGCCTGGCCTCCCATGCCATAAATGCTCTTTTACTGCCAGTCTTACCCACAAAGGGATGGATTATACCACTCCTTACAGCTCTTCAGGTCTAGTCTCTGACTCTTAACCTCCTTTCTCATAAAATTATAACCTGTTCCAAGCTTTCCAGCTTAATCAGTTCCCCTGAATCTTGGCCTTTGTACTCTGTTACTCTGCCCCCCCCCCCAATACCTATGCATACTTCATTTATGGTATATTATAAATTATATCAGCATGTGTGTTTTAACCATGATGTGAAGCCCCCAGTAATACCTCTTATACAGGTAAACAACTTCCACATTTCACCTATTTTAGTTCATCTCCTTTTCCAAGAAGCTGCTGTGGATTGAATGGAATAATTCAGAAAAGGGGATGGAGGGATGAGCCCAAAGGAGAAAGGAAGCCAAAATGGATGTTGGTGCAAAAAAACACAGCCATTTTGAAAGCTATAGGTCATCCTTCAGCTTTGTGCCATGGCACTGGTGAGAGACAGAATGAGACACTCAGGAAACCCCTTTAACTCCAGATTCATGTTAAGGTAAGTAGTAATATTACTATTAATCAGCATTTTGGAATGTTCGCTTGCAACTAGTGCGGCGACTAGGGTATGCCGAGAGATCCTGCAACGGACTGGATACTAATGAGAATGGATGGGGTCCGACAGTGGAGTCAGACAAAGTAAAAAGTGAACTCAGTATGTGATTTGGGTTGAAATCAAAGCAACAGTTCACAGCCATTACTGCAGGAACGTACACACCGAACAGTCACTGAGACCATCTGCACTGCACACCTGGCTGCATAGAAACAAACTACTATGCCCAGCTGGATGAGAGGAGTGATGAGTGAAGAGCCCGTTTCTCCTAGCTGTGATTCAGTCCATCTCTGAGACTGGCTCCAGTCCTGAAACGGCACAACACACACTCATTGATGATGGATCTGAAATTCAATATAATACCTTAACGGTAATAGTATTGCAAGTCACATGAGTTCGGAGCAAGGAGCCTCACTGTTCTATGGCTGTAGATTTGAAAACCTAAGGCCAGGTAGTGTCTGCCCCCCACTGGTGGCTGGAGGCCAATATCAGGTATCTGAACCAAAGATGAACATAGAGCCTTGTCCCTAATGTTCACTGGGGGCTTGACTAAATAAGAAAATTGACTGCTACATCCTATATCCTTTGGGCTGAATAATTACACTGCTGTAGTGATACTGATATAACCCACTGGGGGTGCGCACTGTTTCAAAATAAGTGTGACTTAACTTTGGAGATAGAGCAATTATACTGGAATAAAGTCATATTTATACTGGAACAGTGTGTTCACACAGGCAGTTGCACCAGCATAGCTACAGTGGAATAATTATTCTGCTAGAACCATACCAGTCAATTGTCCCATGTACTGAATTAGATTCCATCTGCTAGCTGACTCCTCAAACTTGCTGATGGGAAAGAACAACATAAAGGTGCACAGACCACAGGACTCCATGAGAGCTGACTTGCATCTAGCAGGGCTGGTTACAGTTGTTGGAGACTAACTATGAAAGGTAATATTAATTACCTTTGGAACAGGCTGATTGCTTTGTTGTGTAGGGAAGTCTGCACAGGTAGACTTCTTCTGTGGATTTAGGGTCTCCCTGCAAATTTTTGGAATTCCCTAGGTCTTGTGCAGAAAACTGACTCTGCATCCTGATGATAACAAAAATTGCCATTTAGATGGTTAACTTTGGACTAGTTTAAACTTAGTCTGAATGTGCTGGATTTTGTTCCGCTTAAACTGGACTCAGCTAGAACCTTGGCTCCACAATCTCCACATCTTGGGAAAGTCAGTTTCTGATCCAGTTATGAAGTGAACGTCTCACTGTATTCACCTATTAACCACCATTTCTGCTAATTGCCCTCTGTTTGTTTAAAATACAGATAAAATAGGACAAGTTAGGGAAGGGAACTCATGGTGCGGATATAGAACCTTTCGCATCTAAGCCAGCAATTCAAGTTCAGCTAAAGTCAACGGGCCCAAACTGTACCCTCATCTGAGAACCATTCAGTGGCTGATGTGAAAATCTTAGTAGTCTCGTACTATACTAGTGTGTTCTTTAAGACTGAGTTGGCCAGCCAGGGCTTGTGTCTGTCTTACCTGAGGAAAAGCCCTTCTACCAGTGCAGCATTAACAGCTGACTTAAATCCAGTTCTTGGTAAAAGACTCAGCCCCATAATTTTGGGTCTCAGGAAAGTTCTTTTTAGCCAGGCCCTAGTGACTCACCTGCTGTGCGTATATATAGCCCATTACGACTACCTCGTATTAAGTTCACAGTGTAGGACGTTCACTTTTTCATAGTTTGTTGGGGGGAAGGAGAAATAATCATTTCACAGCTTGTGAAGGTTGAGATGGGCACAAATGTGGTGGTGGTGTTTTTTATGGCTTTGGAAATGTAATTCTTGTTAAAAAATGCCAAGATGCTTTCCTTCACTCAGTCAGGGCCAGCAATAACAAACCAGCCTCTGTACAACAGCTAGCCAGGAACATTCACTGGGGCCCAGGACTTAATTTTTTAGCTTCTACGTGCTTGTTTACAGGCAGCAGTCAGAAAAACAAATGACGAAAATAAATAAAAAACAAAGGCCTGGATGCTTGCAGGTGCTTCTCTTGTCTAATTTATGGATAAATATAACTCACTCCAGTTTTCATCAAGGAGGTGTAGTGCTGACATTAAACCCCACAAGAAAAGTTGAGTGGCTTAATGACAACCCTGGGCTGGAATTAAATTGCTCTCAAACTTCCATAAATGAAGGTGGCATCATATGTGTAGAAAAGGTTAAAGAGAGGAAGATGACGTGTTTCTTTGAAGGGGGTGGTGTGTGTATACAAGGTACCTGTACACAATCTCGACTGTCCTTATCCTACAACTACTTCCTGAAGGGCTTAACTTGAACCATGTCCTTGGCGATGAAAATTGCAATATAAATCTATTATAGATAAGACACCTCCCTCTCTATTACTAAACAAATTCATGCAACAGGGCCAGGGCTATGGCCCCTTATCTAGACCCCTTCAAAACACTGTATTGTCTATTGTCCTTGGCAGCTGGCATCTTAATAAAGCTGCAGAAGCCTAGATCAGCCTGCCCTAGGTGTCCATTTCTAATAATTATTTACAGTGCTTTACAAAGGCATTATCATTATCTACCTTTCATAGCTGGAGAAACAGGGGCCTAAGGGGACTTGCTGTGTAGCAGAGGCAGGGATTCTTAAGTCCTCGGACCCTGTTCTATCTACTAGGCCACACTACCCTCACGTTGGTGCACGGATGTAGCCGGGCTCATGGCTTCTTTCTTTGAGGTCAGTGATTGTGTTTTCAGGGTTTCATCGCGGCCGCCCCCCACATGTGATTCCACAGTTGGGAAGCAGGGGGTGCTGAGCCCGGCGGATGTAGAAGGGCCAGCGCTTAACTTGGGCCAGGGGTTGGCAAGGCCGAGTCCGGGCACCCCTGGGCTGGCTGCATCAGTTATGAAAGTGAAAAACAGCTTGAGGCCTGGGGCTGGCTGAGTGAGGGGAGCCCCCTGGGCTGCTGAGGCTGCAGCGGGGCAGGGCAAATCCCCTGACGGGAGGATTTCACAGCAGCTCTGCTCTGCTGCGGTGGGGGACCGCTTCCTTACCCCTGCCCGGTCTCTTCCCCCCCTTCGCTCCCCGCCCCGAAGGACCCTGCCGGCTTCTGCCCCCCAGCACACGAGGTGGCGAGGAGCAGGCAGCGGAGCTGCAGCTCGTCCCCCGCCCCGTGCGCTCCCGAGGATGTGACGCCGGCGGCCCCACCCCTGCTGCGGGCGGGGACCGGGAGCCGAGCGCCGCGCCAGCGCGTAACCAGCCCGGGCGTCCGCAGGGGGCGCCGAGCCCCGCTGCCCGCCGCCTGCGCTGCCCGCCCCCTGCCCGGGGACCCGCCCCGAGCCCCGCACCGCTTAAACGGCCCCGCGCCGCCGGCCTCTGCCCGCCGCAGTCATGTCCGCCCGCCCCGCGTCCCCCAGCCCCCGCTGCCTGGCCGCTGCCGCCCCGGCCGGTAAAGCGAAGCTCACCCACCCCGGCAAGGCGATCCTGGCAGGTGAGTGCTGGGGGGCTGCCCGCAGCTTGCCCGGGAGCCGCGCGCTGGAGCGCCCGTCCGCCGGGGTCCCCTCGGGGGTGGGGAGCAGCGCCTCGCGCGGGTCAGGAGCGGCCGCCTGTGTGCACCTGATGGGACAGCAGCCCCCACCCCCTTATCCTCCTGACCCGGGACTTCCCCTCTGCTGCCGCTGCTGCCTTGGGGGCTGACAATCGCCCAGCCCCTCGAGGTGTCTTGCTCGGCACCCGGGGTCTCAGTCCTGCTGGCAGGTCTCCTGGGCTGCTTGAAAGAGCAGCTCCGAGTCGTGTGCATGCCCTGAACTTTGGCCCCCGGTGTGCGCGGCTCCTTATCGGACAGCCCCAGCAGCCCTTGGCTCTTTCTTCGCGGGGAGCTGGACGTGCCTCCCTCCTGAGAAGTGTTGTTTTTCCATGGCAGTGCAGTGCTCTCCGCTCGGTCTTTGGCGGGCCGGG
Source organism: Lepidochelys kempii (assembly GCF_965140285.1). NCBI lineage: Eukaryota > Metazoa > Chordata > Testudines > Cheloniidae > Lepidochelys > Lepidochelys kempii. The sequence continues at coordinate 14,745,034 of NC_136394.1, read as the reverse complement.
ATGCGGGGCTGGTGACTGAGTTTTGGCCGCTGTGTCACTGTCTGATGCAATTGCGGGAATTGCAGCCCTGCTTTGAGAAGTGCCCTTTCCTGGCATGCCCTGCTCGGGTCTTTCAAAGTTCCCCGGGGCTCCGTGCAGTCCGAGCGGTGGTCGCTTTTCTACCCGGGGTGGTGATGGGAGATATGGGTCCTGAGAGCAGAGCTGAGGGGAGTGTCTAACGGCAAAACAGCACCCACAGCTGTGAGCGCCAACATGGGATTGACGGTGGCACCCTTGCTGCTGTGGGACCTCCCTATGCTGAATTGCATCGGGATGCTGATTGCAAGACTCTGTCCTGCTTCTAGATTATGGCTTGGATCTGGGCTGAGCCAGGCTTTAGTTTGGAGTTTCCTCACTAGGCAAGAGAGCTCCCTGTTTACCCTTTTGGGGGATCTGTCCCAGCAGGGCTTGTGTAGATTGAAGTTTATCGCTGCCCCTGGGGGCAGTTAGGGTCACTGCAGTGCTCTTCACTCAACTCCTTGTGTCTGTTCAGTCATGAGTCTGTATATTTGATACACTGCAGGCCCTTTCAGTTTCCAAGTCATAGGCGCTGACTTCTGTTTTTGCCACTGGGAGCTTTTGAAGAGGGGTGTGTGTGTGTTTTGGGGAGGGGGCACTCTGCCACTTTTGGGGGAAGGCTATTTTCAGCATATTTATACATTGTTTCATATTCTAGTTATTGAATTTGTCTGTCATTAGTATCTTTACTATTTTAATAATGAGTAAATTGTTATGAGCTACATAATAACATCATCATGAATTACTGTGTATTAAAATCACTGCAATCACCTGCAAGGTGTCTTCACTAACATCCCTGTTTAAAGACATTTTGTAGCTTTCTGGATGAAACTGTCAGCAATCTTATTTACTTCTAGTTCCCTGGTATTGTCTTGATGGACGTTAAGGACAGTTAGGTTATTCAGTTGCATCTGTCCCATTGATGACTGGAGATAATTTTTAAGTGTTCTGAAGTTGGAGAGAGAACAGGAGTACTTGTGGCACCTTAGTTCTTTTTGCGGATACAGACTAACAGGGCGGCTACTCTGAAGCTGGAGAACGAGTTCAGGATGATACAGGCACCATGAGAAGGATTCCTAGAAAAAAAGAGTACTGCAAATGACTCCAAGATCTTTCTTGGTGGGTAACAGCTAATTTAGGCACCCTCGTTTTGTATGTATAGCTGGGATTATATTTTGCCATGTGAATTACTTTGATTTAACATTGAATTTCATCTGCCATTTTGTTGCCAAGGCACCTAGTTTTGTGAGATCCATTTGTAACATTTTGCAGTCAGCTTCCAATTTAACACTCTTGAGTAATTTTGTATCCTCTGCAAACTTTGCCACCTCACTGTTCACCCCTTTTTGCAGGTCATTTATGAAGATGTTGAACAGTACTGGTCCAGTACAAGCCCCTGGGGGACACCCTTATTTACTTCTCTCCATTTTGAAAATGGACCGTTTATTCATACCCTTTGTTTCCTATCTTTTAAGTGGAGTGCCTGGCAATGCTTTCAGGATCATCTAACGATCCTTAATTTAATTTAATGACAAGCCTTTTGTTATCTTAATCACCCTGCCTCTGTTTGTAAACAAACTCCCTCATCACATTCCATGATCAAGCTCTAGCTCCTGGGTGCTGAGCACCCACTATATTTCCCCATGGGTGCTTGAGCCCCGGAGCACCCACAGAGTCGATGCCTATGTTCCAAGTACAAGGTTTTCCCCACGGATTATCCAAGTTCACAATCTGCTGATAATCGTGTGAGAGGAATGCAAGGACGTGTAAACACACTGAAATGTTCTGAAACGGGAACAGGAGTGGGGCTCTCCCCACTGAAGTAATGACCACGGAAATGTGACTTCAGAGCCTTGAAAGTGCTGCCTAGCTTCAACCCCCAAGCTGGTTCTTTCCATGCCCTCCTTGATCCATCTCTGACTTATGTAGCGTTGCTGCCTTTAGAGGAAATGGGAGCGCTCACATTTTTCATTCCTCCGTGCCTCTGGGGGATCTCTTGGTGACAGAGACTATGGGAAAAGAGTTCTTGGGGGAAGCCTTGCAGCTCCCTTTGAATGGGAATTATGCACGATTATACCAGAGCTGAGTGGGGCACCCAGTGTCTTGGAGAGGTGGATGTTCAGTTTCAAGTGAGTAGCTGCACAGCCCCAGGTGAGTAAATGATCAGTGCATTACTCTGTGCTCCCCCCAAAAGGTGTGTAGGTGGGGTGGCATGTTAACAATCTCAGTCTCCTCCTTCCCCAATGTAATCTACTGATGTCATGTTCCCTTCAAACCTCTGTGGAGATAATGAGTCAAAGAGACACATTCTCATTGCTCTCTCATTTTGAATCCCAGGATGCAAGAGGTACGTCCAGGAAGCTTGCCAGCTCTGTGTGGCTGGATGTAACCAACAGTCAGGCATTCCATCCATGGGGATGTTCCATTTAAACCTGTTGCATGGACACATTGATGGTCCAGCAGCAGCCGGGGTGACCCAATTTGGGCAGGGATTCTGAGTTTACTTTACATGTAACCAGGGCATTCTGAATGACCGTGGACCATTACAAGTCGACAATACTGACATGTGTTCCCAAGTAATTTAGCTGTAAGGTCTTGACTGTGAACTGTGACTTTGATATCACAATATTCGTGATCTCTGTTCAGGTAATATACAGGCAAACGCATACAGGCTTTGGGTAAGTTTGCTAGAATTATTTCATCCACAAGGACAAACTCATTTAGCAGAGTGTATCAGTGATTAGAAATTAATTTATTTGCACAAAAAAGGGACCCAGTCCTCTGATGGGAAGCGCATGGAGCTTATAATCACATTGAGGATGAAAAGGAGGGTCGGGGAACAGATTAACACTGTTGTTCTCCTCCTAGCTCATTCCCACTCTGCTGCCTTATTGCTCCCTGGTGTGATGGAACAGCTTTTGGGATGGTTCCCACTGATGAGTTCTTGCAAGAGCTCCGCAGCTGCCCCTCATCTCTTGTGGGATGAAATTACTCCCACAGATCAGCTTGTTTTTGGATCAAAGTCTCTCTGACCTCAGTGGAGCTACTCCAGGGATACACTTGGCCCATTACATCTGTATCTGTTGAAAAGTGGGAGCCCAACCAAGTGTACCGTGGTGCCAGGCAAGGCTCATAGAACTCACTTGTAGTGGCACGTTCGCTCATGTTTCCTCTGCCCAACCACAGGGAAATTCCTAGAATGGAGATGGAAGTCTTTCCTCTTAAATGAAAAAAAATATTATATATATATATAGCCATTTCGACGTGATCTGCATCATTAGAGCTTTTGTGTTTCCCAGCTAATTCCCTTCCTCCATGATCACGTCCACCCCTTTGTTCTTCCAGCCGACTGTACACCTTTCCTTGGGGTCTGACAGCAAAGTGCTGGCTTAGCTTAACAGAGACCTAAGAGTGAGCCTTACCTGTCTATTGCTCTTCCTGCATGGCTGCTGGAACCATTGCCTGCTGCCAGTCAAGTTCTGTTTGCCATCTGTGACCTCTGGCTTTGCTGTCAGTTGACATGCATTCGTTAACGTCACAGTCTCTGGTGCTTGCATGGGCCTGTCAAAAAGAAAAACCACTGGAGAAGTTGCAAGGTTGACTCGAAATCAAAACTCGAGCTGCGTGAAATGTATGCAGCTCCTGCAGTACGAAAGGAGCCGCCTTTGTGAGGTGTGACAAGGAGCTGGGGCCTCAAATTAACTGGATAGTCCAAAAGCTTCTGACTAAACTGTTCACCCCAAGTTATTTGCAGAGGGACTGGTGGTGAGATCCACAGTTACACATTTTGTCTGGGACATAAACCCATATGCATCAAGGCATATGCCAGCAGCTGTTTGCCTGGGGATTGAAAGACATTTCTGTCCGCTGGCAGGCTGTTCCATGACTGTCCGTTGTTCGGTTTATTGAATCTTCCTTTGAAGCTTCTGGCACTGGCCCCTACTGCTGGAGTAGGTCTCTGGTCTGCTCTGCTCTGCCGGTTCTTATGTGCGTATCATAGTGCGGTTTGTCTTGTCTTTTAATGATGGAGCTCAATCCAACCTGTGGGTGGGGGGGAGCTGATCCCACTAGCTTGTTCTTGTGAAAAGTAACTGTGGCATACACTGTGGGCCAACTTCTCTCCTGCCCCTGGACAGCCATGCCCAGCTTCATTGGGAGTGGCTGTGCGTGCAGCTCTTCAGCTGTGCCCAGACTGTAAAGCTCAATGCATGGGTGAAACGCCACTGGGCGCTGGCCTCACATTCGACCTCTTGAGAGTCCTGTGCCCAGAGGGCAGGGTTAGGAGTTGGGCTGGGGAAGCCTACGGGTCTTCCACAGTCAGTCCAAAGATTATGAAAGGTTGCATGGCACACTGAATATGCCCTTGCCCAAGGCGTTTGCCATTCCCTGGCTCCTTGGGAGCTCACTGATCACTGGGGAATCAGTGGCTTTCCGTTGTTTATCAAGGTGTAGTGGATCCCGGGTCCCCAGGAAAGCAGGAATTATGTGGCACAGGTGTGCATGGAACTTTACAGGTATGGGGGGTCCCTGTCTTGACTGGCTTCCAGTCTAGTTCAGGGGTAGTTCTCTGTAACATAGCCCTAAGTTACATATTGCTTGGCCTGGAGGAGCTCCCAGTTTTGTGATCATGAAGCAAATGAGATGAAAGAAAGGCCCTGTTGAAATGCTGGCCCCTTCCTTGCATCCAGTAAATTAAAATGATCTGTAATGTACAGGCAGCACTGGCCAGCCTTGTCGTAGACATAATTGCATTAAATAAGCTGATCCATCAGGATGGTGCCTGGTACTAACTCTGCTCTGTTTCTGCCAGCACAGTCTCATCCGTTCCTTTAGACAGGGAAAAAAATGGCCCACCTTGATTACCATGCACATTGTAGGGAGAGTGGTCACTTTGGATGAGCTATTACCAGCAGGAGAGTGAGTTTGTGTGTGTATGGGGGTGGGGGGGTGAGAAAACCTGGATTTGTGCAGGAAATGGCCCACCTTGATTATCATGCACATTGTAGGGAGAGTGGTCACTTTGGATAAGCTATTACCAGCAGGAGAGTGAATTTGTGGTGGGGGGGAGGGTGAGAAAACCTGGATTTGTGCTGGAAATGGCCCAACTTGATGATCACTTTAGATAAGCTATTACCAGCAGGACAGTGGAGTGGGAGGAGGTATTGGTTCATGGTCTCTGTGTGTATATAATGTCTTCTGCAGTTTCCACAGTATGCATCCGATGAAGTGAGCTGTAGCTCACGAAAGCTCATGCTCAAATAAATTGGTTAGTCTCTAAGGTGCCACAAGTACTCCTTTTCTTAATGAGGCCCATGTGTGCCTATTATATTAAAGGTGCTAGCTGATATTTACAGGGTTTGTCAGTGGATCAGGTACCGATAAACTACCGCATTGCATTCCAGACCCTCAAATCCCTTTAAATTGGGAATGTTAAAGATGAGAAGAGACCTACTTAGACCTTGTTACCATTCGGAAGATGTAGTTCAAACAGTACAAACCCCCTTTGACCAACATAGTTATACCAGCGCACAAGCTGTATATAGCCCAGGCCTCTGCCAATGCAGGACAGGTCCCTATCCACTAGTGCTTTGTCCATGTCCCAAGGACTGGGGCTTCCAGTACTGCCTGAAGAAAGTGTGGCTCTCCCTATCTGGTCGCTCCTTATAGTCCTTGCAAAATGAAGAATTACGACACAGATCTGCCAACAGACTGGTACTGATGAGAACGAGATCCTAGACTGGCTTCTCTGGCCTGGGAGTTCAGTGCCACTGGGCTGTATAACAGTCATTCCCCTTAGCGTCCCCTCGTCACAGAGTACTTTGCTCCCAAGGAGGAGCTTCCCGAGGGGTGCAGTATCCATGGGCCCTATCGCCACAGTATCTCAGCGCCAGCTGTGAATTGCAAAGAGATTCCCAACACACACTCAAGCAATATCTTTCTTCTTCGAGTAGTGTCCCTATGGGTGCTCCACGTTAGGTGTCTGTGTGCCCCTGCACCTCTAATTGGAGATTTTTGATAGCAGTGTCCCCTCGAGACCATGCATGTGCTCTCCCTCCCTGGTGGTCTGCCTGGAGGCTATTTAGCACTGCATGGGTGAACCCCCCTCACTTCCTTCTCTATTGCCAGAAGGTTTCAGAGTAACAGCCGTGTTAGTCTGTATTTGCAAAAAGAAAAGGAGTACTTGTGGCACCTTCATCGAGTGAGCTGTAGCTCAGGAAAGCTTATGCTCAAATAAATTGGTTAGTCTAAGGTGCCACAAGTCCTCCTTTTCTTACTGCCAGAAGGAGCAGTTGTCCCTTCCTTATCTGTCTTATTAGCATAAGTAGTGTTTGTTTTGTTACCTTTGTTCTCCCTAAAAGTACTCAGGCTAGTGTTTTATTTTATTTTATTTTATTTTATTCCTTTGGTTTAAAAAGAAAAGAGAAAAAAGGAAAAGAACTTCACTTTCCTTCCCTGTCTGGGGGCATTCCCCCCCTCCCCAGGCATCTAGTAGACTCATAATTATTTTCTTTTTCAGTTTAAAAAAAAAGAAAAGTAAAGACATTCTTCTGCATATTCCCCCCTGCTAGAGGATGTCACCCCTTGCCCTGGGGCTTGCCTGGCTCTCTCTGCTCCAAGCAGTGCCTCTCCTGCAAGGAGTCAGTTCCTGTAATGGCCAGACATTCACTGTGCCTGGGAGAGCCTCACAGAAGTGCTGTACCTCTACACCTAAAACTGTAGCCTAACAGGAACTGGGAGCTGAAGAAAAAATTCCTCCCTGTAGAGAAAACACTTCAGACTGCAGGGAACTCCGGTGGGTGTTGACCCCAGATCATCCCCGGAGCCTTCACTTCAAAAGGGGTCGAGTGGTGAAGAGGAGAAAGAGAGAGAAGAAGAAGCCACCAGCAGACTCCCCCTGGAAAGGCTCCTCCGAGCAACTGGCCAGCCAGAGGGGTGTTCCCCAGAGTGGCCATCTCGGTAGGACAATACCAGCAGAGGAACCTCCTGCTGTGAGCTCAGCTGCAGCAGGGTTCAGCACCGAAGCTCTGGAAGCTGAAACCTGAGAAGGGGCTTCCTGCTGTGAGCTCTGCCCTGCTCTGAGCTCTGCTCTCCGCAGGGACAAGGGGCTTCTGTGAGCTCCCTGCTGCTCTGAGCTCTACTCTGGGCAACTACTGCGCCGAGCGGGCACCGTTACCGTACCACCTCTAAAAGAGCGGCACAGAGAAGCCCTGCTGTCAGCTCTGCTTGGCACCAAGACACCAGAGGCTTCCACTGTCATGCTCTGAGGCAACAGTACCGTTACCATACCATCTCTAAAAGAGTGGCATAGGGAAACCCTTTGGTAGCAGATGTAACAAAACTCCCATCTAGGAAGCGTTTTGCACCTTCCCAACCGTTGATACCGACTACAGACACTCCTCTGGGGTTCCGGATGAGCCCATGGTAACACAGGTGCTCTGATACTCTGGAGACCTGCGGCCTCAGTACCCAGGGAGAGACAATTACCATACCATCTCTAAAAAAGTGGCAGCAACAAACTTTTTGTACTGGGCAAAACTCTCATTTAGGGAGTGCTCTGCCCCACTATCAGTACTGACAATGTACCACGGACCCTCCTCCGTGGTACCAAATGAACCCATGGTACTGCATGAGCTCTGGTACCCTGGAGACCTGATGATTGGGGAAGAACCACAATCCCCATTGCTTGGTACCAGGACCCCGGTATCGAGCACATCCTGGCACCCAGAATCGCTCTTAGCACTGGGCTGTATACTGCCAATACCCCAGTCAGCGGCACCCTTATCCACTGACGAATCTGACACTGGCCAGGAGGAGATCATTCCCTGGCCCCTCAAGGTGGCCCACCACCTCACTACAAGGGTCATCCCCGGTTCCATCACGCCAACTGCCCATGCCTGCCTTCCCGCCTCTCCCTCCCAAGGCCATATTGTAATTCTTCAGGTATATACACACGCATGGTGCGACCGTCTCCGGTGTCTCTCAGGGAGAGTTCACCAGATGGTTTGCTACAGCCTGGCACCTGAGCCAGGGCAGGAGAGCACCTGAACCAGGACAGGAAAAAGCTTTTTCAGAATGGGAAAGAAGAGGGAAAGGGGGGAGAGGAAACACCTGAAGAGGAAGCTACCTCTTGAGCACACTTCTCCTCATCTCTCCCATCTCTCTCTTCCTGTGCTGCCCACCCCGCATCACGAGGTAAAGATTTAAGAACTTTCTGCATCTTACCAAGAGGGTGGTAGCTGAGCTGCAGATTCCCTTACAGGAGGTGGCAGATACACATCACAAGTTGGTGGAAATTCTGCACACTACCTTCTCATCTAGAACTGTCCTCCCAATTAATGGGCTGATTCTAAATCCTACCAAAATCACCTGGGATAACCAGCCTCCATTGCACCAACCAGCAACAGAGTGTAAACAAAAACAACCCTACACCTGTAGCCAAAGAGGCAGACTTTGTTTTTAGCATCCGCAACCCAACTCCATCATAGTGGATGTGGTTAATGCATGAAGCAAGCAACATAACGCCAAGTCAACTCCATGGGATCAGGCTGTGCAAGATGGCGTATTCATTGACAACATTACTGTTTAGAGTCATAAGTTACCAAACTCTCATGACCAAAACAATTTTGTTAATCTTGGGAAACCCAGGATGTTTCTGAAACATTACTGGAAACACAAAAAGAACAGATTAAGACCATTCTTAGAGAAGGTCAGTTAATAGCCAGACTGGTCCTAGAGACACCACTGGATGTAGCTGTTACAGCTGCCCGTCCAGTCTCCATGACAGTGGTACTGAGGTGGGTTTTGGTGTTCGCTACACCTCTCTAGATTGCACAAAGAGCTACAGACTTCCAATTAGAAGGGCCAAACTCTTTGCGGATAAGACAGATTTTTCTCTCCACATCCTGAAGGATTCTCGGACCACACTACACTCCTTAGGAATCTACACTGTGGAACAGAGGAGACGATATACCTCTCAACCACACCACAGATCACAATCTTCTCAATACTCGCCATCTCTGTGCTGTTATGAGCCACAGTGTAAGAGGCCCAGAGCTCAAAAGTGAGAACAGTCTGCACCCCAGTCCATGACCTCTCAAACTGTCTCTTATAAGCACTTTGATGAGCTGGTCGGGGGCCTGAACAATGATACTTTTTACAGCATCAGCTGCTATCTATACACCTGTCACGCCATTCAGAAGTCACCTTACCTTACTTCACAGCAGTTAGGACCAGCTCTAGAGCAAAGAGATTGATTTCTAGCCCTGAACCTACAGGTTCCCTACTTCCATAAATCAATACAACCATTGTACAGGAGATTTCCTACTGCTTACCTTTGGGGCAGGATCATTATAGGTACAGGCTGCTACACACAGGGTAATCTCCAAGGTTCACTTCATTGTAGCGGCATACTAACCCCAGTACAGTGACTGGACTTTATCAGCACCAACCTGATGCAGTACAAGCGAGAGCGCTCCTCTCACTACCCACATTCACCACCCTGAGACACATGTCTCCCTAATATGCTGGGGAGCTCACCTACACAACAACAAGGTTCAGGACAAGTGGCCTTCCACAGAGATGACTTTCCATATCACTATTTTGGGGCTAGGAGCTTCAGGAGTGTCTATGCACAAACTCTGCCTTTCATCAAAAACAACACACAAAGATTATGATGGACTTAATGTGACTTGTATGTTTTGTATAAACTGCCAAGGAGCTGCCAGAGCTCCCTCCCTCTGCAAGACCGCATTCAAACTTTGGAATTGATGCACCCATCACAATGTGCTCATCTCAGCTGTCCTTCTACAAGGGATACAGAACAGGATAACCAACGGTCTCAGTTGGAATTTTCGAGATATAGCCACCCTTTGGGGAAACATTCACTGGCAGTTGCCCTCATCTTCCCAGCGGACAGGGCCCACTTGTGTGTGTTTTCCCAGTTTCCTACCCTATCCAAGATTCTGTTGAAAATTCAACAAAACAAAGCAAGAGTTATTGTGATTGCCCCTCTTGACTATGACAAGCCTGGCTCCCTTACCTGACGCAGATGGCAATATGCCCTCCTGTTCCTCTGACGTCAGTCCATTCCTCACCCGCTCTCTCAAAACAATGGGCTGACCCTTCACCCCAACCCATGGGTCCTCTGCCTCCAGGCTTGGATCTTTCTTTGTTCCAAGGCTTAGAAGCAGAATGCTCTGGCAAGCTGAAACACATGTTGCAACACAACCATAAGTTGACCCCTCCACATACCTATCTACAAAATGGAAACGACTCCAAGTTCGTACCATTCCAAATGGACAGACCCAACCTCTTCTTTCCTCCCTCTGATTTTGCACTACATTTTAAACTTTCACTCAGCTCCCTTAAGGTACATCTCATAGCGAACATGGCTTCTCACTTGGAGTTTGCTCAACCACTAACGCGTAGAGTCTTTAAGGGCATTGGGACTCTCTTTCCCCCATGTGACACCAACCGCTCCAGCCTGGGACTTTAATCTCCTTCTCAGGGTTTGGACTAGACCTCCCTCAGAGTCCAGGGCAACTTGTTCTCTTACACCTGTCCATGATGACAGCATTTCTAATTGCCATCACCTCAGCTAGGCACATAGGAGAAATAGCAGCCCTGATGGCACACCCATTATTCGCGGCCTTTGTCTTTAAAAATAAATAAATAAATAATAACTCTAAGGCCATATCCCAAGTTTCTCCCTACTTTTTCTGCATTTTCCATATGAATCAACAGATCCATCTCCCTGTTTTTTTTCCCAAAACCACATTGTGACAACTGGGAGACAATTGTGCATCTGCTAGATATTAGAAGGACATTAGCATCCTACTTGGACAGGACTAAGGACTTCAGGAAATCCCCTAAACTCTTCCTTTTGTCCACAGAAAGATCCAAAAGCTCTGTGATATCTCCTCAAAGACTATCCAAATGGGTCTCTAGTTGCACTAATCACTTAGCAAGGCGCAAATTGCTTCCATCCATACGCACTCCATGAGATCAGTTCCTACCTCAATCACATTCCGTAGGGATACCCCTATCTCCCCAATCTATAGAGCAATGACTGAGGCCTCTGTCCATACTTCTGCAGAACATTATGCGATCACTGAAGATTTGGCTGCTGACACCATCTTCAACTCCACAGTACTCTCTGTAGTAAAAAGAAAAGGAGTACTTGTGGCACCTTAGAGACTTAGAGTACTTGTGGCACCTTAGGGCATATTGCTCTATTTAGAGCTCAATTTATTTGAGCATGAGCTTTCATGAGCTACAGCTCACTTCATCGGATGCATACCGTGGAAACTGCAGCAGACTTTATATACACACAGAGATCATGAAACAATACCTCCTCCCACCCCACTGTCCTGCTGGTAATAGCTTATCTAAAGTGATCATCAAGTTGGGCCATTTCCAGCACAAATCCAGGTTTTCTCATCCTCCACCCCCACACACATAAACTCACTCTCCTGCTGGTAATAGCCCATCCAAAGTGACAACTCTCTACACAATGTGCATGATAATCAAGGTGGGCCATTTCCTGCACAAATCCAGGTTCTCTCACCCACTCACCCCACTCCAAAAAACACACACACAAACTTACTATCCTGCTGGTAATAGCTCATCCAAAGTGACCACTCTCCCTACAATGTGCATGGTAATCAAGGTGGGCCATGTCCAGCACAAATCCAGGCTTTCTCACCCCCCCCCTTTTTTTCCCGGGGGGACACACACACAAACTCACTCTCCTGCTGGCAATAGCTCATCCAAACTGACCACTTTCCAAGTTTAAATCCAAGTTTAAGCAGAACGCTGGGGGGGGGGGTAGCAAAAACAAGGGGAAATAGGCTACCTTGCATAATGACTTAGCCACTCCCAGTCTCTATTTAAGCCTAAATTAATAGTATCCAATTTGCAAATGAATTCCAATTCAGCAGTCTCTCGCTGGAGTCTGGATTTGAAGTTTTTTTGTTTTAAGATAGCGACCTTCATGTCTGTGATTGCGTGACCAGAGAGATTGAAGTGTTCTCCGACTGGTTTATGAATGTTATAATTCTTGACATCTGATTTGTGTCCATTTATTCTTTTACGTAGAGACTGTCCAGTTTGACCAATGTAAATGGCAGAGGGGCATTGCTGGCACATGATGGCATATATCACATTGGTGAACGTGCAGGTGAACGAGCCTCTGATAGTGTGGCTGATGTTATTAGGCCCTGTGATGGTGTCCCCTGAATAGATATGTGGGCACAGTTGGCAACGGGCTTTGTTGCAAGGATAGGTTCCTGGGTTAGTGGTTCTGTTGTGTGGTATGTGGTTGTTGGTGAGTATTTGCTTCAGGTTGCGGGGCTGTCTGTAGGCAAGGACTGGCCTGTCTCCCAAGATTTGTGAGAGTGTTGGGTCATCCTTCAGGATAGGTTGTAGATCCTTAATAATGCGTTGGAGGGGTTTTAGTTGGGGGCTGAAGGTGACGGCTAGTGGCGTTCTGTTATTTTCTTTGTTAGGCCTGTCCTGTAGTAGGTAACTTCTGGGAACTCTTCTGGCTCTATCAATCTGTTTCTTCACTTCCACAGGTGGGTATTGTAGTTGTAAGAAAGCTTGACAGAGATCTTGTAGGTGTTTGTCTCTGTCTGAGGGGTTGGAGCAAATGCGGTTGTATCGTAGAGCTTGGCTGTAGACGATGGATCGTGTGGTGTGGTCAGAGTGAAAGCTGGAGGCATGTAGGTAGGAATAGCGGTCAGTAGGTTTCCGGTATAGGGTGGTGTTTATGTGACCATTGTTTATTAGCCCTGTAGTGTCCAGGAAGTGGATCTCTTGTGTGGACTGGACCAGGCTGAGGTTGATGGTGGGATGGAAGTTGTTGAAATCATGGTGGAATTCCTCAAGGGCTTCTTTTCCATGGACCAATCTGTAGTAAAAGACTCCGCTCCAAAGTCCCAGCCTCCAATGGTGGATACTGCTCCGGAGCCACCTAAAGTGGAGCACCCACAGGGACACTACTTGAAGAAGAAGAAGAAGAAGAAGAAGAGGAAGTTACTCACCTTGTCAATAACGATGGTTCTTTGAGATGTGTGTCCCTATGGGTGCTCCACAACCCGCCCTCCTCCCCTCTACTTCGGAGTTCTCTATAGGGCTCTGTGGTAGAGAAGGAAGTGAGGGGGGTTTGCCTGTGCAGTGCTAAATAGCCTTGAGGTAGATGAGGGAGGGAGAGCACATGAGCAGGCTTAACGGGACACTGCTACTAAAAATCTCCGATTAGAGGTGCAGGGGAACACAGACACCTAAAGTGGAGCACCCATAGGGGGACACATCTCGAAGAACCATCGTTACTGCACAAAGTGAGTAACTTCCTCTTTTTTGTAAACAAAATGGTGTGATTTTTAGCCAGCTCCCACTTCTCTCTCATCAAAAAGAAAAGAAGTACTAGTGGCACCTTAGAGACTAACCAATTTATTTGAGCATAAGCTCACGAAAGCTTATGCTCAAATAAATTGGTTAGTCTCTAAGGTGCCACAAGTACTCCTTTTTCTTTTTGCTAATACAGACTAACACGGCTGCTACTCTGAAACTTCTCTCTCATCCTTTGTCCCAATTCCTGCCCCTCACCCCCATCTCGCTGTGGATTGTAGTGGGGGGGTTGTGCCTAAGCAGGGTTCACCCTTTAGAACTAGCCTTGTCCTCGTGCTGGATTCACTCAGTAGCGTCCCTCCGTCGTTTTTTTTACCCCCTGGAAACACTTTTCACAGTCACTGGCTTGTGGCTTAACTGAAGAAATTGGGCTGGAAATAAAGGGGAGCACAGCTGCTGATGCACAGATGGCTGGGGGTCCCAGGGGAGATGGGGTGTGAAATCCAGGCACCTGATACGACCAACAGTTAAAATAATACTCCTTTTAAGGAAACAATCTACTCATTCAGGCTCCATGTCCCATATTGCTTCTCAGTTGCTTCTAGCTCACGTTGAAGCCAGCCCTAGTTGATGATAGGGCTTCTGACTGCATGGTGTTCTTCTTCTGTGTGAAATAGTTCTGGCCCTCGTCTAGTTCTAGAGCAGACAAGTGCCTTTGTCAACTGCACTCCAGGCAGTGGAGACTCCTCGGGGAGGCTTTCCTGCCTTATACTGGGTCCGGTGCAATATGATATTTTACTTGCTGTTCACAAACAGCCTTTGAGGGCACCTTTGGGTCGGTTTTGCCTACCTGCTTGCAGATGTTACCAGCTGCCTTTGATCTTTGGGTGTTAACTGGCTCCCTTGCTGGTCATCTCAGCAGAGAGGGCAAAGGCTGGATGTGCCAGGGAGAATGAGCCCTAGAAGTGATCATCCCAGGTTTGGATGGAGGCGCGTTGCTGGGGATGTCCTCCTGGATGCTGCCTTAGGTTCCCATTTATCCTCTTGTGTGTTTGGGACTCTCAGTCTGGCACTTCTCACCAATGCTAAACTCTACTGGGAGATTGAAATCTCCTCTCTAGTGATGTGTATGAACAGACCCCCGCTGTGCAACACTGGGGACATCTCTGCTGAGGGCGGAGGAAGGGGCTCCAGCTCAGGGCCTCTCTTTGGTAAACCATGTTCCCTTTGCCTGATGAACAGTAATGCACAAGGAGTCACAGGTTGCTTAACTCTCGCACCGCTTTGTTGTCCTCTAGTATAAAAAGGTAATTAAGCGTCCTGCCCGTCACTAAGATTCCCAAATCACTCCCTTCAGAAAGCCCTATCTCTGCTGGGCACAGAGGCACCTCCCACCTTAGAGCAGTAAAACAGACTGCTGGCATGTTTAGAGTAGGATTAATCCCCAGATGCGGTTTCCCAGCGCTCGGCTAGAGTGCGGGACTCCTCTCTGTGTGCTGGGGGATGGCACGCGAGCCTGTGGCGCTTGGTGGAGCTAGTTCTCCACACGTCTGTAGGGCTCTACGAACAGCCTACCCATGATCTGCACAACACGCCTGCAAGGAAAGGGAGCCTTATCCCCAGGTTACAGTTGGGGAAACAGAGTCCCAGCCATGCCAGTTGCCAGGGTCAAACCCAGGCTTTTTACGACATGTGCCATCCGTCGTTTCTGGGCTCATTCACGCTGCTCAACACTATACAACAATAACTGGCAAAGCCCTGCTTAAAATGGCCCGCCCCCTCCCCACCCCACATGGGAGAGTCACTAGCACCAAATCACGGCTAGGGAGAGGCACAGGCTGGTCCTCGGCTGTGCAGTTCTGGGGGCGGCAGAGGTGGCTTTAAATTGCATTTCCTGAGAAGCTCAGTGTCGAGCTGTGGGGAAGGAGGTAGGCGAGGCACTGAGGGACTGCGGAGGGCTGGGGAAGGAACAGTATTTTACGACTAAATCTAATCAGGCTAGATTCTCCCCCACACTTGTGATTGACATCAGACAGCTGTAAGGCCAGGGTCTCTGCTTGGCTGGGGATTCCCTTAGCATGCGGGAGTCCCCAGCTGGTGTAGCAGTCTCCACCTTTAGACCCCTCCCTGTCTCCATTGTTCATGGATGTGGCCAGGAGAAAGGGGCATGGCTGCTGAGTTTTGATGATCCCTGGCTGGTGGGCTGGGCCTTAAGGGCCATAACTAGCTAGAGTAGCTTAGAGCTGCTCCAGACTATGCTGTGGATTGGGCTGGCAGAAAATTCCCAGGACTGGGAAGCTGCAGTTGGCTGTTTAGCTGCACCCAACCTAACTTCCTGGTGCTTCAGTTCCATATTGATTCAGGTGTGTCTGTGTGTTGCGAAGAAGGGGAGGCTAGGTGGGGTTTGGAACCAAACCCTTTAAGGTATTTTTCGTGATGTTGTGTATGCTCTTATGGATGCTTGGATTTGTATTCCACAGGGCACTTCTCTCTGTGTTTATGTAAGCGTCTGGCACACGCCATCACTCTTCCTTGAATTCATCAGTACCTCTAGCTGACAGTTAAGTGATGTTACAAGCTTCTCTCTCTCCCTCCCTCCCCTAAGAAAGACTTTGCATTGTGAATGTAAATCGTATAATTCTCACCTCTGCCTGGGGAATGATTTACAGTCCAGTGTCTCTTGGGCTCATCCTGTCAGCTAGAGTTCATTTTGGAGCCTCTTTTCTACCACTGCACTATTAGCAAAGCCCAAAACCCAGCCGTTGGACTCCCTTGAGCTTTAGCTTCCACAGTTGCTCTCTGTCCAGGACATAAAAGCAAAGAGCTCGGAGAGAGTCTCTCGTTGGAAACAACTGAAAAATCAGTTTAAAATGAGGGACAAATCAGAGCTGCTGGCTCTGCATGAGTGAATTAGCCAAGGCTCTAAGTAATGTATTCTCCTTCTGCACTGACTTTCTGAGCTGTGCTTTGCAGGAAACACTAGCTAAATCAGTCTTGCCTGGTAAAGTGGAGCCCTGCAGATGATTGCATTGTGGTGATGGGTGAAGGGATGCCTGGATAGAGTTAGTAGATCAGTTCATTTGTGCTGGGATCTTTTGGACCAAATGCCACTGTATGCATTCAAGATGTACCTTTAACTGTTTGTTTGCTTACAGATGCTGGGATTCAGTACCTTTCATTGGCTGTTGGGTGAACAAAGAATATGTCCTGCAAAGTCTTACTCAACCCTTTCAGTGCTTTTTTTTTTATAATCCAGTTTCTGGGTCATTCTTACTAACAGTATTAACCCCTTCCTGTGCACTTGGTAAATTCATGGTGGTTCAGTCTGTGTGTGTGTGTGTGTGTGTGTGTGAGCATCTCAAAACTGGCCACGTTAATACAATGGTCGGCCCAGGACAGAGTGGGCCACGGAGACTGAACTCCCCTCTGGCCTTTAAAGATGGTGCCCACCAGGTTGGTGCTGAGGTGCATTGGCAGGGCAGTTGGGAGGAAGCTTGCCCTGCTGAGGCCCATGCTCTCCCAGCTCTGTAAGAGCAGCACAGCTGTCCACCTGGCAGCTTGCACCAGCACGGCAGCTTGCTCACAGGTATAAAATAAATGGGGCCCCTCGGCTCACTGTCTCCTGCTGCTCTGGCTTAAAGAACACACGGAAGGAAACACTCAGACCCTCCAGGCTTAAACCTAAACTACTTTTCATGCTGCTAAGAAATTACCTTACTTTAACCTGCCAAGAAAACCGTTCAATCCTTCATGCCCTGCCTCTCCACTCGTTGATCTGGTGTTTGGAGCGCTGGCAGCATCAAAAACGCTTCCAAGGCGACGGAGTGATGCCGTCGTCACTGGAGTACAACTTCACCGTGGAAACCAGCAGAGAGGCACTGGGCTAGATGGGCTGTGAAGGAGAAATCTGCACTGAAGGCAGATGGGAGACCGTAACTGCTGGCCCAGGGAAGTGGCCTTTGCACCAGTCATCCTGGTCTTACTAAGTCTGTCCTGTCCTGGTTTGAGAGCCCGTCCTTAAGCCTGGAACGTGACTGTCTAGAAAGCATCTTTGCTTGATTTTGCCCTTGTAAAGCGCTCTTGAGCAGATGCTCCGTTCTAGCAGCAACGTACCTTCGGGAGCCGCTCTGGAATCCCAGTGTGCCATTCTTCCTCTAACTGGGGCTACGTCTACACTGGGCACCGCACAACGGCATGGCTGTGCTGCTGTTGTAAGGTGCGCGGTGTGGCTGCTCTTTATCGCCGGGTGAGAGCTCTCCCGGCAACGTCCTAAAACCACCTCCAACGAAGGGCAGTAGCTTTGCTGCCGGGAGCGCGCATGTTCCACCGGCGAAGCGCTGTCCACCCTGGCGCTTTTCGGCTTTTCGTCAAAACTTTTGTTGTTCGGGGGGGGGAGTTTACACTCCTGAGCAACGAAACTTTTAACGAGGAAAGTGCCAGTGTAGACAGAGCCTGAGGAGCTGGGGAGAATGGAAGTCCGCTCCTTTCTGTTGTCTTTATAAACAATAAAAGCTTCAGTAAATCAGGCCTTTGAGCCTTCTGGGGCTTTAGATTTTATGTGGCTGTTCAGTTTAGTGTTTCTCCCTTTTCTTGCCGGTGAAGTCTATAAAACGACGTACATTCTCAGCAGATTATTTTTTCATTAAAGTTTGTACATGAGGAAGTTGGGAAATGGCAGAGAGCTGAGGCCACAGAATGATTCCAGTGAAGTCAGGGACAAATTACTCCATCCTGTTCCACAGTGTTATCGACAGCTCTGTTTACACAGGGCTATTTACCAGTCTGACAACACAGTGTGCAGAATAGTGAAGTCAAATATTTGCAGTTCTGTATATTCCCCACCTATGGAGTATGAGGATGTTGCTGTCCCAACACTATGGTCTTGGGTGTATGGCTGTGTTCGTAGTGCTGTTTACCACCAGCGAAAGTGATGAAATGTAACACACAGCGCCATCCTTTCTTGCTGTTAAATACAAGATGTTCCCTCTAATCATGACGCATCTAATGGGATGGACGCTTTGCTGAGGGAGGCTGTGATATGGTAGTAAATTATTCCCTCCCCCAAGCAATAGCTACATCTAATTCGTTGGGCGATCTGTTTTTAAGGGAATGGATGCCATCCCTACATGGATACAATCCTTCCTGTCTTTAAGACTCCCTTCCCCCCACCCCCCATTCATATTCAGGGAATGGCCCAATGTTAGTTTCCTAGTTTGATCTCAAAGCTTTCAAAAAACCATGCCTCTGGCTTAAATGGACAATGTGAAATTTCAGGCCAAAAGGAGTTTTGTGTAAAAAGCCAGAGCGGTGTGGGGTCAAAATTAGGCTTAGAATGTAAACTGTTTTATAGCCTGAAGTCTAGAGTTCCTACCTTGGTTTTTTAGCTGATCTCTGACTTGTCCTGCAAATCACCTTGCCTGAATGGATGTTTCTGAGGGAACTTGCTGATCCCCGAGGAGGGAGGGAGAGTGGGTGTGGGTGTGTAACAGCATAGAGCAATCATATCTGCACTTTCCCAAGGGGTATAGTTGTCTCTTCCACACAGAGCCCTGTGATTGATTGAGCTTTTTGAGTTCTAGACATGGTTTGCATACTCGTGTCACACTGTTAGTGGTGTATTTCATTCCATAGCTAGATGAAAGGAAGAAGCATGACGCCAACTGTAAGGATGGTTTGGCTCGTCTGTCGGCCCACAAGGCAATGTTGTGTTAAGTACTAGGTTCAGTGTCTGCTGTGAGGGCCCCTGACTTGGGGAATCCCATGAGTAGAAGATGTCACTGCATGTCACACACTTCTCCTGTGCGTAGGACCCTAGCTTGTCTTGCTCCAGCCTGGGTCAAAGAAATGTTTTCTCTGTGGAGCATCATTAGGGAGTTCTCCTGGACTGGGACAGGCCTGGTGGGGGTGCTGGTGGTGAAGTCTCAAGCAGGCAGTTTAACGAGTTGCTCATTCTTAATTTGCTTCATGTGCCCAGAGGCCACAGTGTTGGGCACGTTAAAATCACAAATTAAAAACAAATAGGAAACCTCCTATGTGCATGCACCGTTGTGTGTGTTACATGAGTCACAGCTGGATTTAAGCCCTAACCCTGGCAAAAACTCCACCGTCCTGCCAACGGGCTAGAAACGTCAGAGCGTTGTCTGAAGACTTGTCGTATGACAGTTGTCTCGGTATTTCAGCCCATAGTGAAATTAAACCCACTTTTGGGTTTGTCAACAACAATTCTAAATTTTCCTGGGGGGAGGGAGGACCCCCCTTTCCCAACAAGCTCTAGTTCCGTGGTGGCCATGGGGTCTTGTTCACTGGCACTTTCAGTCAAGGATTTTGCATGCTAATTGGAGACTTGCTGCAAGCGATCCTTCTGCTGGTGCCTGGTCCCCTCCTACCCGTGGCCTTCAACTGGGAGATGTCATTGCTTGGCCAACTGGGGGAGCGGGAATCCCTTCGATTGCCAGAGACAAAGGGCAACAACTGTCCCTGCTCCTGACTGATACTTGCCAGAGCCGGTGAGCTGTGACCTTCACTGAAGGGTGATCTTTCTCTCCTTTGGCTCCCGGGGTGTCCCGCTAATGATTGAGAGCCTCAGTGCAGAGTCCAAGCCGCTCACCCTCCCTCCCTCCCTCCCTCCATCTCGCTTGCTCTTTCGACTCCCAAGTAATTAGAGAAGAGGTGACTGCTGCTGATTCTGCAGTATTGCAAGAACTGACTCTAGGGGTTAAAGTCCTGGTAAACAGGTTACAGAGCCCTCTGCAACCTCACTGGCCATTGGCACCCCGAGGGCGGGGGAGGTATGCAAATAAGTCAGTGCTTAGTCTTCACATAGAATTAATTGTCCTGCATGAATAACTGCCACTGCTGAGGGGGATGAGGCCGTGGTGTGGAGGGCACTGTAAAGAGCATTATAAATTGTTACCTTATTTTTAGCCTTACCAATTAATACATCGGACTCTAAGGACAGGGGCGTGAGATTAAATGGTAGTGTCTGTTCCACAGCACAATTATTGCCTCCCAGATGACGATGCATGTCCCCTCTTCCCATCTCGCTGTCACGCTGCTAGTCATTCGGGGGAACTGCTCCCCAGAACTCCAGAGCCACTTCTAAGGCTGCAGATCTGCTCTCCCCACCTGCTAGGATTTAGGATTCAGTGCTAAATCAGCCAGTAAAAACCAAACACTGCTAAGCAAACCTCCCGGACCAGACAGGCCTTGGGGAGGGAGCCAGTTCAGA
This sequence comes from Lepidochelys kempii, assembly GCF_965140285.1. NCBI lineage: Eukaryota > Metazoa > Chordata > Testudines > Cheloniidae > Lepidochelys > Lepidochelys kempii. Next base: position 14,724,399 of record NC_136394.1, on the reverse strand, counting down.
TAGAGCAAAGGGGCTGTGCTAACAGACCCCAGAAATAGATCCAGTGGGTAAGAAGCAAAAGGCTTCCCTGGCATCATCTCCCTCATATTTTGCCCATGTGTGTATATGCCTGTAAAAGGCTTCCATGGATACCTGGTACATACAACCGTCCATAATAAGAGCACCAGGTAAGCAGGAAATTTATATGTGAGACTCTCTCATTTCTCCACGCAGTTCCAGAGATGACTGAAACCACAAGGGAGGAGCTTGCGTCCCTGGGATAACCACACAGTTGGATTTTCTCCTCCTTCCCTATTCTAAAAGGGAGCGTAATAATAGCTTCCTGCTTGGCACTTCTGTAGCAGCATGGTGTTGATTGTGAAGCTGCAATTCTGGCTCTGATGGTCCACGAAGAGCAACCTGGCACTCAGACACCTGTTGCTCTGTAGGAGTTTCAGACCCCATGTGCTGTCGCCAGAGGAGAATAAAACCATTTGTAGCTAACGTGGGGGTATCAGAATTGCTTATCCCAGTGGGTGACTGTTAATGGAATATGGAGCCTTTTGCATCTTGCTTGCCAGTTTGACTCGAGCCCAGGGCAGTAGTGACTCATTCATTACCACCTGGTGGCTGTATAGTGGACTCTGTGAAATAAGCTGGTGGCCTCGGTCCAGTTCCAAGTGGACGGGTGTTTTTAGCAGACCTCCACCTCCCATGTCCTGAGTTAGCCCTGATCACCTCTCTTTTGGCACTCCACATCCTGCACAGAACTGGGGACGTTGTCTGTGCTCCACAGATAAAGGGGAGGTTTGAGGATGGCTCTCTGGGGGAAGCTTGCATGGCAGCTGCCCATGCAGTATCTGTTCTGGGCGGTAGATAGCAACCCAGACTGCAGGGCTGTCCATCCAGTACTTGGCCATAGCAGGGAGCGATTTAAACAAGAGTCACCTCTCTGCTTACCCCTGTAGTATACACAGGGTAGGGCACAGCATAAGCTTCAGAGCCGCTGGGCATGGGTATGCATAACCTGCTTCAGCTCACCGAGTCTCTATACTCTCCTCCCTGTTTCCACCTGCAGTAAAGAAGGTCTGACCCTTCCCCTCCACCCACCACCTTCCTGAGCATTCTCCAGATGTGGGAGGTGGACACCTCTTTCTCTGTACTGTGGCTCACTTGTGCACCTAAGGGAAAATCCTCAGCCCAGTGCCCAGCCCGAGTACTTCGGCTGCCGCCTCCTCCCTATGTGGGGAGTGGCTACAGAACTGCATTAAGGCACTTGGGATTTGCCGTATTTGATCAGACTTGTGGTCCATTGGGGCTCACGTCCTTTCTCCCGCAGGCAGTGGTGGGTACCAGATGTTCCAGAGGAAGGTGTTTAGAATCCCAGGAAAGGACAATTGTGGAGTATCCTGCTCATAGTAGTAAATTCTTCCTAACCCATCCACCCTGCTCCTCCCACCCCCACCCCCCTGCGAGTTAGAGGGTGGATTTTTACAGGAAGCACATGGGTTTATATGCCTTGTCCTTTATCCTGTCCAATGTAATTGTGGATGATTTTGCTAGCCAGAGAAACTCTCTCTTGTGGTCATGGATGAAGGAGCCCTGTGTACTCCAAATAAGGCCCCACTCTTTGGGTGTTAGGGCTGGAAGCCCTAACCTGATGGTGCCCCACTCCCAACCACCTCCTGCTGTCCAGCCCAACCCATGTGCAGCAGTTCCTCTCATCGGAGGGGACCTTTGTGGCCATGGAAGTGAGGATTGGCTTTGTGTGTGTGTGTGAGAGAGAGAGAAGTTCCCCCTTATTTATTAACCTGTATGCTTCATCTTAAAGGGGCAGGGATGCCTAAATAGTGGTTCACCGGCTTTGTGAGGGCTGGCACAGGGCCACACATGTACAGTGCACCATACTGCCGCAGCCCGCTCCTTTCAACCAGACTTGCCTGGTAGGGTGGGCAAACAGGCTGTGTCTGCAGCAGAACCAGGCACGGCTGCCATTGCAGGGCAGTGGCGCGTGTCCAGGCTCGGTGAGGTGATCTGCAGCGTGGTTTGTCAGAAAAACAATCCCAGCCCACGCGGGGCAGGGCAGACATGCTTGGCAGCCCTCCTCCTGGGTCCCAGTCTTTGCTGGCACAATTTGGAGGGTAGGGCTCAAAAAGGGCCCTAGGAAGCTGTGAGCGGGGGTGGGTGCATGGGCAGTAGCAGTACAGTATCCATAGTGGCTCTGCCTCTGCTTGTTTGGCTGCTTTGACCTCGGGTGCTGGTTTCCCCCCTGGAGCTCGGTTTGTTTTTCAGAGGTTTCCCGTGTTACTCGGCTCCTGGAAGTGCCAAGTCAGCAGCTGCCGCTCAGCGGGAGGGAGCTGGAGGAGGAGCCGGGCAGCCCGGCCTTTATACATCAGCTCAGTCCCTGGTGGTTCTCCTCAGGCCTCTGTAAACAGTGAAGGGGGGTTGGGGAACAAAGTGAGGGGCCAGTGTTCGGTGGGACGGGGCCAGCAGGGAGGAATGCAGGGCTCGGAGGCCCACCTGCTCCAGCCGCTGAGCTCTGACCCTGAGGGGGGCGGGCGGTAGCCCAGGGACGCTGGGTGGTTGCCTGGTCCCAGTACACACGGCTGTGCCCTTCACCTGTCAGGCCTCCCAAGCCCAGCGGGGGCTGGCGGGCCTGGGAGTGGTTGTCGTTTGTATCACTGCAGTGGGTAGGAGCCTGGTCACAGAGACAGGGCTGAGCTGCTGGGCTAGGCCCGTTCCTGGTGGTCGGGGCGGGACTCAGCACGTGCATAACGCTCTCCATTTCCAGAGTGCCTGGTGGATAGTGACTGTGGGGAGGGAGGCGTCGCCCTTGTCCTGCGGGTGGGCACACGGAGACACCCCCAGGGGATGGGACTTGCCCGAGGCCCCTCTTCACCTCCACCATTGCGCAGTGATCCAGAGAGTGCTGCTGCGTGGGGAAGAGCTGTGGCCACCCACAGATGCAGGCCCGGGCGTCTAACAGTCCACAGGGCTTTGGCTTCCTGGGTCTCACCGAGTGAGCACCAGTGTTACCGGATTGCCAATCTGACCAGCCACTAAGGACCTGGCCACAGCATGGGATGGGGGCGAGGGGGAGCTCTCCCAGCACTGGATCGCCGGCCTGTGCAGGGGATGGGGTTGGGACTGGATGACCGGCCTGCGTGTGTGCGGAGGCTGGCTTGTGTTCAGTGGTGATTTCAGGTGCAGTATTTTGCAGTCAGTTTTCCCACATGGGTGGGGCTGAGGAAGCAATGGGACTGAATTGATGGGGGTGGATGAAGCTCTGCAACCTGCTGCCTGAGGGGAGAAGCAGCTTTTCACCCACTGAGAGCTCTCATCCACCCCCCTCCCCCCAGCCTGTTCAGCCCCTACAGAGCAGGCCTGCAATTAGCTGAGCCGTAGGTTTCCTGCTGTTTCACCTTGCCCTCTGGATTCCATCAGTCGCTTCTAGTCTCAAATCCCTGTTAAATGGAGGTTTGCCTGCTGCCTGTAATACTTTCCTGTATTTTGCTTTATTGTGCTTTCATCTGTTGGCTGCAGCGGGCTGAAATATAGTGAAACGTTGGTGCAAGAACATGCACTGTGGCTAGGTGTATCTGTGTTCTCTTTAAGGGAGTCACAGAAGGCTGAAAGGAACCAGATCACTAATTGCCATGTTTGCTCATTCTCTCGCTGCTGTAGCTGAGGACTCTCATCGAAAGAAAGCGGAGTGTCAGATCTATCGAGTGCCCAGATGCTAACCCTTAGTTTGCCCGGTTTAGGGAGCAGGAAGAGCCATGGGCTGGGGTGAGCCACCTGGATGTCAAGAGTCCCATCCTAATAGTATGGGATTGACACTGAGAAATGTTGGGTGCATCCCCCAAATTCTAGAGAAGCTCTTGACTCAGTAAGGGGGTTTCTGCTACCTCCTGGAGAATTGTGGGGCATGGGGCTAGGTTCTGCTCCGTTACACCAGTCTATATCCAGAGTAACTACATTGATTCCTGGTTGAGTCACTTCGGATTTACACTGTTGTAACTGAAACCAGAATCTAGCCCACATGCTTTGTTCTCTTCAGAGTTAAGACCTCAATCTTTTCTCCGTAATAGAGTCTGATGTAAGAAGTTCTGTAGCAAGTGTCATTCCCCTCCTGATGGTGCCAGAGGCTGGCTGGAAATGCAGAAAATCCAGCAGGGAACTGGCAAAACGCACCTGTCCTGCAAGCCTCAGAAAGCCTGTTCCTCTTGTCAGCTCGGTCAGGCCACAGCACTCTCATCCCCTGGTTTGGCCTTTTAATATCACTCTGGCAGCTCAGAAGGAATCGTGACAGCCGAGCGTCTGGGAACTGATGAGTCACGGCTCTTAAAATGTACAAGACGAAATCATTGGCTCACGGGGAAAGGTTGGAGGGTGACTTCGGCTGGGAAGGTGACTCTGGCTTTGTAGAGCTGCTTTATTGCCGGGGAGGGGTTGGGGGTGCATGGGAAGCACAGTCTGTGCATAGTGGAACTCCATTAGCCACTCTCCTTGTTGGCCACGAAGCTAATCAGCGTCCGTAGGACTCTGCTGTTCTCTTCCTTGCAGAAGGAGCTACTTATCAGGGACCCGTTAGAGCTGGCCCTGACCCAAGCTATTGAAAGCCCAGGCTGGACTTGACTAAAGCCATTGAAAGCCAAGGCTCTTTGCGTGACACTGCAAACTGCTGCGTTGGGTGTGGTGGCCCTGCAGCTGGGTCTCGTTCACTCTCTGAGGATGCGAACACTTGGGTCACATCCGGGAGTGGGGATCAGTGCCTTCCCTGAGAGACAGCAGAGCCTCCCTAGTGGACTTGGTGTGGCACTGGGCAACTGGAGAGTTGGGGATCAATTCCTGGCTCTTCCACTAACTCACTAGGGGGCCTTGGATAAGAGACCTCACTTTGGTGCCCCATGTGTAAATGGGAATCCTGATGTACTTCGAGTACATTGGGCGAAAGGCACTGGGTAACTGTGAGTATCTGTTATCCCTCCTCAGTATGTGTTCCCATGACTGTAAAGCCAGAGTGGATGAAGCAATCCGACAAGCCAGGTGGCCTTCCACTGCTCAACATGCTTTGTAGCTGCACCGTGCTGGACATGAATGGAGGGGGGATTGAAAGGAGAACAAGCCGTCTTTGTGTCTGTTGCAGCCTCTTGCAGTTGGAGCAGAGTTCTCCAGCAATGTGATATGCAAGGCTATGCAGTGCTGTTGTCGCTATGTTGGACCCAGGATGACAGAGGGACAAGGTGGGAGAGGTAATATTTTCTATTGCACCAGAAGACGAGCTCTGAGTAAGCTCAAAAGCTTGTCTCTCCCCAACCGAAGTTGGTCCAGTAAAAGCTATCACCTCACCCACTTGTCTCTTTATAGGGCTAGTTTCAGAGTAGCAGCCGTGTCAGTCTGTATTCGTAAAAAGAAAAGGAGGACTTGTGGCACCTTAGAGACTAACAAATGTATTTGAACATAAGCTTTCGTGAGCTACAGCTCACTTCGTTGGATAATTTGTTGGTCTCCGAGGTGCCACAAGTCCCCCTTTTCTTTACAGGGCTAGGCAGTCTCCCCAGAAAGCCACCTCATCAGCACGGCTAGGAGGGGGACTTGCTGCAGCAGCGTTGCCACAGCTCAAGGCAGGGGATCCTAGGGCACTTGGATTCCCATGGGCTTCCCAGAGGAGGATGAAAAGAAGAAGCCTTTGTCTGGCCCTGTCAGGCAGACCAGTGTTCGTCTGTGAATTCAACGGCTGTGTCTGCAAACAGCAGCCATGGGAGAAAGCAGCGTGGTTTGCAAGGCTGTAGGATTACAGGCTTAAACCTGGCAGGTTGCCGTCTTGTGCTAGGGTATTTTTAATGCTGTCTGTGCCCAATTCATCCCCAGAGTAACGCAAGTGGAGTTACGCTGGGGAGGGGTCTGTTTGTGGGCTGGTCCCATTGTGCTGTCCAAGGAATGTGTCCCCATGACTTCCTAATAAAATAATAGGTGCAATGGGCCAAATTCAGTAGCAACATGCAGCTTTGCAGGGTACACATCAGGGATGGAGTGGTCCGGAAATGGGTGCAAGTGGGAAGACAGCGTTGGTTGCACTGATCTGCTGTCCAGTAGGGGCACAAAAGAGTGGGCAGAATGGGCAGGGTGCATGAATAGACACTGGGGATAATGATCATGGAAACCCTGCTTAACCAGAACAACTGAAGGTCTAAGCAACTCTGCACAGGTTCCGAATGGGACCAAGACTTTTCTGGATACCTGTCCTGCTTCAACAAGGGAGGTTCCGGGTGGCTGTGGTCCATGTTAAACCACACTAGCCAACTTCTCCCCTTGCAGATGAGATCCAGCGGAGGATCTGACCGTTCCGAATTCTGGAGCAGCTGCACTTCCTAGTGCAGGTTTGCCTGGCCGAGAGCAGAGACTGTGTGTGACTAGTTTCAGAGTAGCAGCTGTGTTAGTCTGTATCCGCAAAAAGAAAAGGAGGACTTGTGGCACCTTAGAGACTAACAAATTTATTTGAGCATAAGCTTTCGTGAGCTACAGATCCGATGAAGTGAGCTGTAGCTCACGAAAGCTGATGCTCAAATAAATTTTAGTCTCTAAGGTGCTACAAGTCCTCCTTTTCTTTTTGTGTGTGACTAGTTTTCCAGGGGATAGCTGTGCTGCATCCCTCCCACTGGTTGAAAGGCAGCTGCCTGCCATTTTCCTCTTGGCTGAGTGGAGAAGAAGCTTGTGCTTTGAGGGTGTGAGCGTGAAACCAGTTTCGCCAGTAATTAAGAAGGTGCTGAGTTTGAGCCTGCAGGGAGGCGTGACTCTGGCAGTATCTCTGGGAGGGGGCCAGCACCCTTGTTCTAGTTACTCTAGTGTGGAAGAGATACAAGATAAGGTATCGGAGTAGCAGCCGTATTAGTCTGTATCCGCAAAAAGAACAGGAGTACTTGGGGCACCTTAGAGACTAACAAATTTATTAGAGCATGAGCTTTCGTGGGCTACAGCCCACTTCATCGGATGCACAGAATGGAACATATAGTAAGATGTGTGTGTGTATATATGTATGTGTGTATATATATAAATACAGATAAGTTGGAAGTTACCATACAAACTGAAAAGGAGTACTTGTGGCACCTTAGAGACTAGCCAATTTATTTGAGCATGAGCTTTCGTGAGCTACAGCTCACTTCATCGGATAGCTTATGCTCAAATAAATTGGTTAATCTCTAAGGTGCCACAAGTACTCCTTTTCTTTTTGCGAATACAGACTAACATGGCTTCTACTCTGAAACCATACAAACTGTGAGAGGCTAATTAGTTAAGATGAGCTATTATCAGAGGAGAAAAAAACTTTTGTAGTGATAATCAAGATGGCCCATTTAGACAGTTGACAAGAAGGTGTGAGGAAACTTAAGGAAATAGGTTTCAGAGGAACAGATGATGAAGTGAGCTGTAGCTCACGAAAGCTCATGCTCAAATAAATTGGTTAGTCTCTAAGGTGCCACAAGTACTCCTTTTCTTTAAGGAAATAGATTCAATATGTGTAATGACCCAGCCACTCCCAGTCTCTATTCAAACCCAAGTTAATGGTATCTAGTTTGCATATTAAGGTAATCCGCTTTAAATTCTGTTATCTTTGGCTGCATACAGACTAAGTGACAGCACAGTGTGTAGGAACTGAGATTTGGTGTACACTTAGGGCTCTTGCGGGTGTTACCAAGTCTTGTTTTTTTTTATTTTTCTGAGCGCTCCACCTCCTGGAGTCATGTGATGACTCCCTGAGAGTCTCCTCTTTCCATTCAAAATAGGTGTGTTTCTAGCTCTCATAATTGCAGAGGGGGCATGGAAAGATGAGGCCCAAAATCAGAAGGTCCCTCCCAAATTATTTTTAAAAAGCTCAGAATTTTGCAGGGGCTGACTCCTGGTTTTTGAATGTTTGAGATTGGCAGTGTTGCGCCGAGACTGGCAGAGCTCCATTGAGCTAGGGCTGTGATGATTTGGGTTGTGGGAGTGGGAGAGTGGAGCTGGGGGATGACTGTTGTGGGGATGGGTATGTGGGTATGGAGGGACCCCTGAATGAAAGGGCAGGTGTGCTGCGAGTCCAGGAGACCTTGGGAGGATAGGGCTAAGTATGCCCCCGCACGCGCACACCCCGCCCTTCCTTGCTGAAGTTGTTCTACTGGACAAGTCGCAGCTCATTGGAGGAAGTGTAGGGAGTGAGGAGAAGTCAGTTTCCTTCTGGGAGAATGTGTCTGAGGAGAGAGAGAGAGAGAGGCGTTTCTCAGAGTGCTGCATTTCTGCATGTCCGCTCATGGGGAATGTCCTAAGTAATACAAATATATTGACAAAGCAACTTCCTTCTGAGGTTTCTGAAGCGCTTTGCCAGTGTGAACGGGCCAGCCCAAAGCACCCCAGACTCATGAGTCATGGCCCCAGAAACCATGAAATTGACACTTAAAAAAACAAACAAAAAGACCCCCCAAGATATTAAAATAGTCCTTCAGGGGCTTTATCTGCCTTCTGGGCTTTGAACACTTTGGGATCATGAGGGCTAGAAATCTACATCTTTAAAAAAAAAAAATCTGAGCTGCTTCTCCTGTAATCCCATGCCTCCAGGAGCTGAAGCTTTAAGAAAAACCCCAGATATCACCAGAGTTGGAAAAGCTGAATAGCTTAGTCCTGTCAGTGAGGGAGGCAGTAGCGGCAACGCTGGTGAGCTTGGGGCTGAATTTTCAGAAGTTGTCTCTAATTTTGCCCAACAGCCTAGGGGAAGGAGGCCTATGAAACATGCAGTGAAGGTCAGATGAACAGAGAAATTATACTGCATGTGGAATACCGAACCCTTCAAGCACTGCGCTCTTGATGGGTATTGATGCTTCCCTTCCCTGACTTTTATGGGGAGTCTGTGTGCTGGGCCCCAATGCAGTGCACATGCTCCTGGCTCAGCAGTGCAGACTCTGTCCTAGGGAAGGCAGAGTGTGGCCTAATGGCCAGTACACTGGACAGAAGACTTGGTTCTACTCCCAACTCCTGCTACTGGCCTGTGGGGTGACCTGGGACAAATTCCGTCACTGCTCTGTGCCTCAGTTTCCCCATCTGTGCAATGGGGATAATGATCCTGACCTCCTTTGTAAAGTGCTTTGAGAGCTAAAGATGACAAGTGTTGTATCTGAGCCAGATATTGTTGTTTTGTTATAGAGCTTGGCCTGCTTGGAGCAAACCGAGCACACATGTCCAAATGGGAGATTCAGGGCACTGCCTGCTACCGTGGCCCCAAAGGGCTGAGAGTTGCTGCTCTGCTATAGGCAGTGACTGGAAGCAGTGGTGGGTGCCTTCTGAACCCTGTAACACCCACCCTGCCTCCCCTCCCCCTGCAGTTTCTTTAGACCTCCTGTTAGCACTGGGTGTCTGCCTTGCGTCTGCCTTTCCTCCAAGTCAGCAGAATAGGCACAGACAGAACCTCAAGTTCCTTATTCTTGTTGCAGAGCAGAACGTAATCTCCAAGTGGGCCGGCTCCTGTGGTGAAAGTTTCTCTTTGTTCTCCCTCTGGGCCATTCATAGCTCTGTCCATGAGCTGTTCCACATCCCTGCTGACCCTACAGCCTCGGCAGATCCTGTTCCTTTCATGGGGTGTTGTCTGTGAGCCAATGACAGGCAGAGGACCTCTCTGCTAAGTCATGCTGAGTAGCTGTTCTCTGTGAATGACAGCCGCAGGGAAAGGGTGCTGGCGAAGTGGCCGGGGCACTAAGGAAGGTTAGGTTTCTTCTTCCCTGACGGAGGGGAGGGAGAGGCTGTGAGACTGAGCTGTGTGGAAAGAAAAGGAGTACTTTTGAGACCTTAGAGACTAACAAATTTATTTAAGCATAAGCTTTCGTGAGCTACAGCTCACTTCATGGGATGCATGCATGCTGTAGCTCATGAAAGCTGATGCTCAAATAAATTTGTTAGTCTCTAAGGTGCCACAAGTCCTCCTTTTCTTTTTGCAGATACAGACTAACACAGCTGCTACTCTGAAACCGGAGCTGTGTGGGTACATCACAGCCTCATCCACTCCCACAGGCCTCACATCACTGGGGAGGAGAATGGGCACCTGGGACCACGCCCTCCTCTGGGACAGCCCCATGCAAATCGTTGGACTCTGCAAGCTTGAATTTGGGCCCTTTGAGTCTTGTGACACCAGTCAAAGATCAGGCGAGGAGTCCAGCAGCAGGAGCAGGCCTGCTCTCTACCTCAAGGGTGCATGAACTGCTGGCTGGGGCGGGGGTGTGAGCTAGGCAGTGTTAACAGGCCCACATGATGGAGACCATCCCCATGGATCCCCAGGGCAGAAAGATCTGAGTGTTTTACTTGTCCGAGTACTGGTCCCAAGCGCTCTCGCTAGTGGGAGCATCGCTAGGGACCACAGCTGCAGGGCTCCATAATGCTCTTGAAGGTTTCTCCTCTGACGCCGCTGGGGAAGGAATGTGAACTGGGGGGACACAGAGCGGCAGAAGATGAAGCTCACGTGGTCCGTTTGTGCCTCCAATGCTGGTAGAAACCAAGGGCTGCTACTGACCCTTTCGTGGGTCACAGGCACAGGAGACTGCAGTTTCAATAAGGCACGATCCAGTGTCTCCTCTCCCGCAAGGCAATAGTGTGCACAAGCCTTTGACGGGAATGGGGCTTTTAGGCTGGGCACTCGTTAGCATCCCTTTCTCTGCTCACTGACGGTAGCCCACTGCTCCTTTGTTTGATCAGTTATGCTTCCTACAGTCCATAAACACCACAAACTGAGTGTCCGTGTTCTGTGGGTGTGAGGTTCCAGGAGAGTTTTATAACTGAACCACGGTCAGAAATGCACCTGTTGCAAACACCCCGAACGCTAGGGAAGTTCTTGTGTGGATCCGGATTTCACCACTAGGCCAAACCAAAACCCTGGAGCCAAACCGTGCTAGAGACCTCCGAGCTCTGGGAAAGCTCAGATCCAAGCTTGGTAGGCTTCACTCAAACATTTGGCTCCTTTGACCTCCAGGATTGGGTTGCGGATCTCATGGAAACAGGCTTTCTACTATGCTCTTCAGCACTACTCATTTCCACCAGGGCCAGAAATCCAGCGAGAACATCCTTGCTTGCTCTGATCAGCACTTCTAGGTCCTGAGTAAATTCAGAAGCAGCAACTTGGAGGCGCACAAAACATTAGCTCAGACACCACAGATTTAACTTAACTGTTGTCAGAACCGCATATAAGCTTAGGGCTACCAGAGAGGGCAACAAGGCTGGGTCAGGCTAACAGGGTTATGGGTAGGGCCAGTTCCTTTTATTCTATGAAGGCCAATTTGCCCAGTCTGGGGTTGAAGTGCATCGTGAGTGATCTGTCTGGTTGCATTAATTTCATAGCTGGAATGTGAATAGGGATCTTTTAATTCAGTGCTAAAGGAGTTTGGAGTCAAATTAAGCTCCTTGCTTGTCTATGCTATGGGTCATAGCGTAGTACAGTGGCCATAGTGTAGCTACTTCCTACGACAATGGAAAGAGTGTTTCTGTTCCTGTAGGTGATCCATCTCTCCAAGCAGCGGTAGCTAGGTCAGTGGAAGCATTCTTCCATTCATGTAGCTGTGTCCACACTCTGGGTTAGGTTGCTGTAGCTAAGGCTAAAGTCTGGATTATTTTCGCCCCTGAACGACATAGCTACGTCGATCTAAATTTTCAGTATAGACCAGGCCTTTTGAAAAGAACCAAATTAAAGAGAGGCAGGGAGTGCGTGTGGGTCCAGGCTCGGTTTTGTGTAGGCTTCCTGGGTAGCCTTTTGTATGTAGCTGAAGGGAAATGGCACAGTCTGAATGCGAAACATGCACTTAGCCAGCTCCAGGAGTCCTTGTGTCTCAAGGCAGTCTCGTTCTTAAGGTTGTTTGTTGAAGAATCACTATTACAGGGCAAAAAGAAAAGGAGTACTTGTGGCACCTTAGAGACTAACCAATTTATTTGAGCATAAGCTTTCGTGAGCTACAGCTCACTTCATCGCCACAGACCCAAACCCTTGGATCTGAGAACAATGAAAAAGCATTCAGTTTTCTTACAAGAAGACTTTTAATAGAAATAGAAGTAAATAGAAGTAAAGAAATCACCTCTGTAAAATCAGGATGGTAGATACCTTACAGGGTAATTAGATTCAAAACATAGAGAATCCCTCTAGGCAAAAACTTAAGTTACAAAAAAGATAGACAGAAATAGTTATTCTATTCAGCACAATTGTTTTCTCAGCCATTTAAAGAAATCATAATCTAACACGTACCTAGCTAGATTACTTACTAAAAGTTCTAAGACTCCATTCCTGGTCTATCCCCGGCAGAAACAGCATATATACAGACAGAGACCCTTTGTTTCTCTCCCTCCTCCCAGCTTTTGAAAGTATCTTGTCTCCTCATTGGTCATTTTGGTCAGGTGCCAGCGAGGTTACCTTTAGCTTCTTAACCCTTTACAGGTGAGAGGAGCTTTCCCCTGGCCAGGAGGGATTTCAAAGGGGTTTACCCTTCCCTTTATATTTATGACACGCCCCCCAAATCTCAGCTAGGGTGAAACTCTGGCTGGGATTTCTCCCTGGAGCTCTAGGAAAAACAGAGTTAATAAGACACATGCATCTCTAAATATACTACCAAGTACATAAAGACTAACAATATTTTCTACATCTCAAGGACGATTTTAACCAGTTGATTCTGGGAAACTTTCACGGGAGAGTGCATCAGCCACTTTGTTAGAAGCTCCTGAGATGTGTTGGATGTCGAAATCAAAATCTTGGAGAGCTAAACTCCACCAAAGAAGTTTTTTGTTAGTTTCTTTGACGGTGTGAGCTGTAGCTCACGAAAGCTTATGCTCAAATAAATTGGTTAGTCTCTAAGATGCCACAAGTACTCCTTTTCTTTTTGCGAATACAGACTAACACGGCTGTTACTCTGAAACCTGTCATTACAGGGCAGGAATTGCAGATGCTTTTTATACTTCTGCTGCTGCCCATGGGCAGTTCTGAAAGGCTTTCTTATTTTGTTGTTCTCATCCTTCCCCCCCCCCCCGGCTATTCTGGGGTATTTCTTCAGCCATTTCATAACTATTTTAATATCCCTCAGTAATAAAAGAGCTGTTCCAGTTGTGACACAAAGCACCAGTATACAGTGAATTCAGGGTCAAATCTGACACTATCCTTAACCGGGCTACTTTGCCCTACTGAAATCAGCCTGTGTGAATACGGGGATGGTGCCTCGGAGCTGGAGCTGCTGTCTCTCTCGAGAAAAGTTTGGGGGGGTCTGAGGAAAACACATTTTGGCCCAAAATACTCCCATCACAAGCACCTTGGATGCCGGGGACTCTTCACACCAAAGTCTGTGGAATTTCTTGAAAGGGAAACTCTCTTTTTCAAATGACAGGTTTCAGAGTAGCAGCAGTCAGATGCCTGTGTTAAACTGTGGCTTTGTTGTTTTTAAGTCGCTGCTGATAGTCTGTTGGCATCTGGGATCTTAAACACCATCCTTGGGGTGTTTTTCTCTTTGTTGTTGTTGTTTAAAAGGTGAAAAGGGCTTTTCCAAGTGGAAGTTGTTTTGAATAATCCTGCTAGCACATCCATCCCTGATGAATGTGACATTTCGTCTGTACTTCTCTTCCTGATCTTTGTCTGCTTCTGTGTGCTAGACCCTTGTCCTCGCCACTACCAGCTTCCCTGTATCCTTCCGCCTCACTCGCTCCATCTCCTCGCAGATCTGAGCTGCAAACACCCTTCTCCTGTGTCTAATTCCTCCCCCACTATCGATCAGTTAATACTCAAGTTCTGCATGCGACTCCCTCAGGCCAGCCGGAGCTGCAGCTGGTGTGGAAATTGCTGCCTGGATTGGCGTGGTAGGATGGCTCGTGATTGCCATAAGGATTTCACGGTCACGTGGGCCCCATTTTGTGATGAGTATGGTGAGCATTTTAGGTATGGCACTGATCAGGGCAATCTGGCCTCTTTCCTGTTCTCTTAACCCCCCTCCCCACCCACTCCCGCGCAATGGGCTGGAGCAGCAGGCTGGCCCGCACTCATGGCTTTACTGCAGCGATGACATGCTCAGAGTAGAGCTCTCTGCACCACTCTTGTTTCATTTTTTCTGGTGTGGTGCTTCTCTTTGTTCATGTCCTGGATAGTCATTCAGCAGCTATTTGGCAGTGAGCAGTCATGATTTGTTGCTTTCCAACTAAACAGGAGTGTTGCAGCCACTAGTTACCTGCCTCATGGGGCACTCGGATTAAGTTATTATCCTCTTTGAACAGATGGGGAAACCGAGGCACAGAAAAGGATGTGACTGGGGAGAAGAGGCAGTGCGGCCTAAGGGGTAGAGCACCAAACTGGGAGTCAAGAGACGCGGGTTCTGTCCCTGGTTCGGTGGCTGACCTGCTGTGCAACCCGGTGTGGATCACTTCACTTCCCATCTCTGTGTCTGTTTCTTTTCCTACCCTTTGTCTGTCTTGTCTATATAGATTGCAAGCTCTTCAGGGCAGGCACTGGCTCTCCCTGCGTTTGTACAGTGCCTAGCACAGTGGGTGGAACCTCTGAGCATTACCCTAAGAGACATAAATAACACTGGCCACCCAACGGGTCAGTACCAGAGCTGGAATTAGCACTTGGGATTTCCTGGCTTCAGTGCCTATATTACAACAGGGGGGGCAGGTTTTTCCCATGGACCATTTACTGTGCATATATATGTATTTAATGGCAGCTGTGGAATCTCAGCATTCCCAGGCTGGCTACCTAGGGCAGGGGGATGCTCAGCAGCCCTTTGGGGGAGTCGCTGCAGGCCGACAGGGAAGGATGTTTGCTTCGGACAAGAAAATCTGTAGAGCTAGTTGTGCGGACAGCTCTGTGCCTGTGATCTCTGGCGGTGGGGCCCTTGCTCAGGTAGCCCTCTTTAAGAGGAAGCTGCCCTGCTTTAGAAAGAAGGAGGGAGATTTTATCATGAACTTGATGCCTTTAGGGGGGAGTGCTGGCTTAGGGGCTGTTAACCTGTTACCTCCAGGTACTAAAGGGGGCAAAGGCAGAACAAGAACCAATGGCTGGAAGCTGCAGCCAGACAAATTGCCATTAGAACTTATGGCCCAGTTTTTAACCGTGAAGAATGGGGCTGAGGGAAGTGGTGGATTCTCCATGACAGCTGATCAAGTCTGGGTGCCTTTCTACAAGCTCTGATTTCGTCACTGGGCACAGCACATGGGTAACGGGGTGAAGAGCTGTGGCCTGTGTTACACAGGAGGTCAGATGAGATGATCTAATGGCCCCCTGTGGCCTTAATCTATATCCTTGGCCCTGTCCCTTCAGGCTTGGGCACTGGGGTGCCAGAGACCCCGGGGGTCTAACTTTAAAATACTGTAATAGGAACCAGGTGGGGAAAATCCAAGCAGTTCTGTGGTGCTGCTAACTTAGTGTGTAACCCCAAGGTGATGCTGGTGGCTGTCAGCCTTGTGAAGTTGCTGTGGATAGGTACCAGTCCAGACACTAAATCTACTTGCCCAGCCTCACCATGCTGATGAAAACACAAAGCCACTTTTACTTGCCCACCTAATATCTCTACAGGCCTGGGGATGAGACAGTGACCAGAATTTCCTGGTGTCGGTTGGTCTCTCCACGTACGGATAGAAACTCCCGACACAGGGAGTACGATAAGCACACAATGCTGTATACCTGGTGAGCTGTGCTGCGCAAACAGATCCTTTGCCTGAGGATTTCACAATCTGAAGGCACAGGCTGGTACAAGCACGGAGCAGGATGTGTGCTTTTCAGTTGGATTGCTTCACTCGTGTGTCTGCTGGAGGAGGAGAGGGTTCTTGGGGTGAAAGGAGAGGCTGTTCTGGAGGCAGGGGGTGAAAGGAGCCGGGCGTGGATGAAGGGGATGAAAGGGAGCAGCTGAGACAGAGCTTTGACAGAAACGTGGGGAGTGTTGGAGGAAGTGGGGACGGGTGTCTGTCTCGGCTGCAGCTACTTCATACCCAGCACTGTATCTTTAAAGTACTTTATAGACATTAGTGAATTTTCATGTCACCCCTGGGAGGCAGATAATTACCGTTATCCCCATCTTGCAGGCTGTGGTGGGAGAAGAGGCAGAACAAGATTACATGTGCCTTTGGCACTGAGTGCCTCTGTGGCTAGAGCTGGGACCGGAATTTGGGAGTTCCTGGTTCCCAGATCATAATTCAGGCCTTTAGTCCGTGTCTGGGCATGTCTATCCCCTGCCTGAACTGTCTGTGGTCTGCACTGAAAGCTCGTCTGGTGCTATGAAATGATGGCATTAAATCAGGGCTTAAATTCTCCCTGAGTATTTCCCGGAGCCCCGCGGCTCGGGGCTTCAGACCCGCGGAGCACGCTGGGGCTGCTGCGGGTTGGAAAATATTTACTAGAGCTCTGCTCAGGACACCTCTGGCTGTATTTTAAGTCCTGCACTAAATGCTCCTCTGCTGGCAAAATTATTATTGTATGACAGTAGCAGCTAAAGGCCCTGAGTGAGACCAGGGTCCCAGGGTGCTTGGTGTTGTACAAACACGCAGTAAGGGCCAGTCCCTGCCCTGTCTAACCAGACCACACAGAAGAGGAGGGCAGAACATGTCTAGCTTGCTCTGTTGAAAGCACCGAGGGCCAGATTTTCAAAGGAGCAATTGTTCAAAAGTGCTCCCATGTAGGCACCAAAATAAGGGACGAGATGCTCAGAAGAGCTCCTTAGTTGCTGAGCAGATTTGCAAATCTGGCCCTTACCCAAGTGCCTACCTGGGAGGCGATCCCACTCCCAAGTGCTGAAAGGTGGGGGTTGGGCAATTAGAAATGGGCATCGGGGAGGTGCTACTGAGGTGTTGTCAGTTCTCGGTTCTATCTTCCCCCTCTTTGTTCTCCCCAGGTGGTATTGCCGGTGGCATTGAGATCTGCATTACATTCCCTACGGAGTATGTGAAGACTCAGCTACAGCTGGATGAGAAAGCTAACCCGCCCCGGTATAAAGGCATCGGTAAGTCCGGAGCCTGGCAGCTGTGGGCGCAGAGAGACTAGGCTAGGGATCAAACAAGGGGACTGGCGATTGTGTCAGGGGCTATTGGAGCTGCTGCAGCCAGTCATTCACTGCCAGCTAGGCAGAGACTGGCATGGGGGACACCGGTGGGTGTGCATCACTACGTGGGGTGGGAGTGAGCTGGGTGTTCAGATGCCCCTCATAGAAGGACCCTCCCTTGGAACTCGAGGGCTTGCCTCCTTCCTGTCTCACAAGGGGGAGAGTAGGGAAACCGGGGAGAAGCCATTTCAGAGTAGGGTGTGTGGATCAGAGCGCTGGGCGGTCTGACATCCTGCCCCCACCAGTCCCCAGAATCTGAGGCTTGGCTGTGAAATGAGCGCTCCCCTCTAACGGACCTGGCCAATTGCGCAATGCAGCACACCTGTTGTCACTGAGGGAGACGGCGTGTTGGCGGTAGCCTGGTCAGGTGCCCAGGCTGGAGGCGTTCCAGGGATGACGGCCTCGTTCCAGCCCAGGATGATTGGCAGGGGTCCCTGACTGGCAGGATCATAACCTTCTACTTATGTACAGGCTGCATGGTGGCATGCTGTACTGTATCACCGCTGCACTTTGCTGCTTGCCCTCCAGCCTGGCCCCAGCTGACAGTGTGAGAGAGAACCCAGCTGGCTGGGGGAGAGACAGCAGGGAGCTGGTTCCAGAGCCCCTGGCTTCGTGTCTGGCTTGGAACCGGGTCCTGAGGATCTGCAGCAGCATGGCTTCTGACTTGCTGAGTCCAGGGCTGAACAGTGCCCTGTGCCATTCTCCCTTCCTGGATCAGCTCTGCAAAGGGCTTGGCATTGCCCTGTTCTAGCTAAGGAGGCCGAGTCGTATAGTCTGGCACCTGCTGCATGTGGCTTGAACTTCACTGGGGGGGACACGACTCAGGACTTCACATTCCACAGCCGCAGCATGCTGGACGGGGAGGGGAAATCCGGCAGCAGCGTTGGGGTCCTGGCTGCTTTGTCTTCAGCGACGAGACGAACGCGTCCACTCGCACAGGGCCGGTGTTCTCTGCGATGATGCGTTTGCAGCCTGGTGTTGGTGACCACGTTACCCGAGCTTTTCCACCCTGGCACTCGCCCACCCTGCCCTGTGCTCTCTGGCTGTTACCCAAGGACGGCAGGGAGTGCGCGGCCCAGGGAGAGCCTGAATGGTGGAAGGTGCTGCTGGGCTGACTTGGCGGGCCTGCTAAACCCCTCTTTCCGTGCCTTCTCCCCTAGCGGACTGCGTGAAGCAGACTGTCCAGGGCCATGGAGTGAAGGGGCTCTATCGAGGCCTCAGCTCACTGGTGTATGGCTCCATCCCAAAGGCTGCCGTGAGGTAAGGTGCTCCGGCTGCGACTTCCGGCCTTGCCCCTGAAGTGTTTGTGAATTGCAGTTGCAGCAATCTGAGCCCAGGTGATCCTCCTGCTCTCCTTGACACCCACCAGACCCCCAAACAAGCGGATGAAAAACCCCATAGGAGTCTCTTGGAGTGGCCCCTTCTCTCCATCTCGTTGCTGAGGGAGTCTCAGGCCGGGGGTCTGTCTCACGCAGCCTTTCTGCAGAACAGCACTGCCAAAAAAGCCAGACATGCAGGGATAGGCTGATGAGGGCCCCAGGCTAGCAGGCCGGAGGGCCACGGACGTGGCTTCTGCAAAGGAGCACAGTGCAGGGTCTGTCCAAGGAGCCCTGAGTGACCCTCCTTGAGGGCTGCCTGCCAAGGAGCGATTGGCATCGCTCACCTGTGTCCGTAGGTGGCCTGATGTTTGGAGAAGTGCTGAGGCAACTCGGTCCCGCTGCGGGGAGGGGAGGGAATGACTCGAGGTGGTTTGGAATCTACCCGCAGACGGTCGCCGTCAAGGTGGGTCTGGCCAATCGTTACTGGACAGCGTGCCCAGTTCCCTGGCTGGGGGTGGGACTGCCTCCCGGGACGGTCGTTCCCTTTGGGATGGATTGAGAAAACCATCCTGCTCTTAGCAGGACCAGCCTGAGCGGACGCTGCTGGAGGGCTGGCTCTGGGGAGTGCCCTGTCTGCCAGCAGGCCTTGCTGTGGGGAGCTCCCCCAGGGCACTGCTAGCAGTGTGCTCTTTGGGAAGCTCCCAGCTCTTCCGGGCTGAGCCTTTCCCAGCAGCAGGCCCTGGCTGCTGCAGCCGCGGCCTCCCCAGGGAGGAGATGCTGCAGAAGAAAGCATGTGATTTCTGAGTGGTTTGGTCCCCATCCCCACCCTCAGCGCCAGCCCAGGAGGGTGGGGGCAGTGGAGTGCTGGCAGATCAGCTTCGCTCTTCTCTGGGGCGTGAGGGCGTGAGTCCGAGATGAGCAAAATGGATGCTCTGCTGCCTTCTCTCTACCAGCTGCCAACCAAGAACCAATAGCTAATAGCTGTCAGCAGTCAGCAGCCTGCTCAGACGGGGGAGTCAGGTGCACTGCCACCCCCTTCTCTTGGGCTTTCAGGCTTACAGGTGCCTGCCTTCCCAGTGTGGGCATCTGTGCTTCGCCCAGTGGGAGGGCCTGAGATGGGCGGAGGGCGGCTGGGTGTTTGAAGCTACGGTGGGGCTTGGCCACTTCCTGCCACTCCCAGGTGCTGGTAAGGGGAAAGAAGAGTGAGTCGCCATCCCTGGTCTGTTCTCCCAGCTCCCCCTAGAGGCGACCCAAAGGCCAGACCCATGGCTCCATAGCGAGATGCCCACGGGGCATGGCGGGAGCTTCCAGCTGAGCTGGTTGGCCCAGCTGCACTAGGAAATCCCCCTCGCCCTGGCCCCGTCTCTGTGCCCAGCAGCTGTGTCTGCCCAGTCCGGTGGGGTTTGCATTGCCTGCCTTTCTCCCCGGCCAGGTTCGGCATGTTCGAGTTCCTCAGCAACCACATGAGAGATGAGAAGGGCAACCTGAACAGCAGGCGCGGGCTGCTGTGCGGCTTGGGAGCCGGGGTGGCCGAGGCCGTGGTGGTGGTGTGTCCCATGGAGACCATAAAGGTACAGCGCAGGCCCCCTCATCCCTGCTTTGAGAATGAGTCCCAGAGTAGGGGGAGACCGGAGACCACTTCAGAGGGGGCAGGGGAAGCCAAGGAGGGAGCACCATTGCCCTGTGAGCGCCTCCTGCTGTCGGCCCCAGAACTAGCTGGCTGGGCTCTCTCTGTCTTGTTGGAACCGGGTATTTAACCCAGCACAGCCTCTGCTCTGCTCCTCGCCTGGCGTCACACAGGGAGCTGCGCTGTACGTTGCTGTTCACGCCCAGATGAAATGTCCGTGCGCTCCAGCTGCCCACTAGTGGTGAATGGTCAGAGGTGCAGGGAAAGACTTTGCCTGTGGGGCGTTCCCTCTGGACTCTCCTGTTTGATGGGAAATTTTAGCAAGAGACCAGACAGGATCTGATTTTCCTGGGGCCTGTAACTCCTGCAGTGAGTGACAGCTCTTCTCTCCGCGGCCAGCCTTTGTGGCCTGACTCCAGAATTTGTCAGGTGTTAATACCATGAAAGATACGCTGAGCCACACCAATACACTTGCTGGCAGAAGTAAATGCAGCGCCGTGCATGAAATACCTAGCTGAGGCTCCACAGTAGCAAACAGCATTTTGCATCGTTGTTGCTTCTCATTCATTGCCAGGCTCTCCCACACAAATGAGGCCGTTTCTCTGTCTCTGCTCTTTCCCCCTGTGTTATACTCAGTTTTTTCTCCTTGCTTTGTAACTCCCAGATTCAAAAATGATGCCGGGCCTGGAAATCCTGTTCAGGGCTCAGTAAAATGTGCCCTTCTCAGTGAGTGATATCTTCCTACACAGTGTAACGTGAGAGCCAGGGACTGGGCTGGGAAACTGGCCTCTGCTTGCATGACTCTGTTCAGCATAATCCTAAGAAGAGGCTGACTGCTGTGAGCAGCAGCAGCAAGACTGGGACTCCGAAGTCTGTCCCCATCTCTGCCACTGACGTGCTGTGTGAACCCAGGCCCATCCCTTCACCTCTCTGCTTCTCAAAGCTCTCATCTGCCAAGTGGGGATAAATAGATGGACCCTCCTTTGCAAAGTGCTTAGAGATAGGGTGAAGGGACTGTTATTTACTGACCTGATGCTATATGCTCTCACAGGTGACCAAGAGATTAAGCATTGGGGAAGATGCTCTCATGCTTTGCTGGCCTGAGCTAGCAATAGCTACCCTTCTTCCCATCCTGGGACTTGTAGACTCTCCCCTTGCAGGTGCCAAGCCTTGTGTGTTTCAAGTATTCCAGACCTAGCTGAAGTCCTTCATCCCTAGACTGCACAGGTCCCTTTCCTTTCTGACTGCATGTGGAGTGCATGAGCAAACATGTCCGCAGTTGCAGGTAAACCTTGGACAGGATTTTCGTTCCGCTCTGGAACGGCATCAGTATGGCACTGCCCCAGATTAGCAAAGATCCTCGCTGCTGAATCCCTGAGCAGAGCCCCGCTGCCAGGCATCTGATTGGGATGTTTGGGCTCCTATAGCTTGAGGAATGGGTGTCTCTTCACATGCAGCTTGGGATTAACAAATCCTAACCTTCTCTCCCCTCCAGGTGAAGTTTATCCATGACCAGTGCTCCCCCAAACCAAAGTACCGTGGCTTCTTCCACGGCGTGCGGGAGATCATCCGCGAGCAGGGTGAGGGCCCTGGCGTGGCAGCGTTATTCAGCGCCTCCGCGCCGTGTTATCCTTGCGTTCAGTGTGCAAGGCCCCGCCACACTGGGTTGTGAACTGCCTCCTCCCACCAGAGTGGGAGACTGGTCTGTGAGCTGCCAAGGCAGCCAGCACTGTAGGGCCTTGAAAAACACTGGCTCCCAAGTGTCTGCTCGTCCCTCAGGCAGGCTGGTTCTTGGGAGACCTGCTTCCCAGGCCTGAGCACCTTTCCTCTTCTGGCCTAGTCAGGGGAAAGCCGTGCAGCCCTGTCGGCATATCCATAGGAGGGCGGGGAGGCCAAATGACAGGCCACCAAAACCACGCAGAGCAAGCCCCACCCCGCTGCCAACGAGAATTAGGAGAAATGCCTCTCTCCCCCAACGCCTGCTATTAAGAGGGCTTGTCAGGGTCGGGATTCGAACCCACGTCCCCAGAGGAGACTGCGGCCTGAACGCAGCACCTTAGCCCGTTCGGCCATCCTGACGGCAGGGCCAAGTGGGTGGGGCACGAGAAAGAGCTGGGGAGGAGCTGGGCTTTGTGCTGTGGGCCCTGCCGGGGTGGGTGTATGAATGGGGGAAAGGGGAAGTTGTGTTGTGGGCCACAGCAAGGCATGGGGTCGGTGGCTGTCCTGGGGAGACCAGCGTCATGCTGTTTCCCCTCCTCACATGCTGCCCCTTCTCCCCTGCCGCAGGTCTGAAGGGAACCTACCAGGGTTTAACTGCTACTGTCCTCAAGCAAGGATCAAACCAGGCCATTCGCTTCTTCGTCATGACGGCGCTCAGGAACTGGTACAAAGGTACCCGCACTCTGCCTCCCTCCCGCTGCCTTGCCCCCGCATCTCCGTGCCATGCCCTGCCTCATCCGGGGAGCGCTGCGGGCGGAGAGCCACACAGCACGGTGACCTGCTGCAGCGAGGGCTGGCTTCTCCAGCCTCAGCTGAGCTCCCGCTCCTCCCTCCGAGTGAAACTCGCCACCACCAGTTTCTTGTGGGGTCACTTTGACGAGCCTGAGGAAGGCCCCAGGGCAGGACAGAGCTGGGGAGAGGGGATGCCTGGTTAAAAGCCCAGGGGGATGCAGACGGCGAGTAAGGGGGAACTCTAATGGGGTCTCCTCCACTCTGCCCCTGCTCACACCTGTCTGCTGCAGTATACACATATCTACTTCTCCTGTGCACGCTCTCAACGCCCCTACCCCTGCCCGCACACACTGGGCCTGGGCCCTTTTGACAGTCTGTTCAGAAGCCAGTCGGGAGTGCTTTCCCACCCACTCGCTGCTAGGCCAGCCCTGGCCTAGGCTTGTGTGTTCCCTGCCTTACGACCTGTGGGGTCTGAGGACTCTTGGCGGCAAACAGGCAGCCTGGCCCCTCTGCTCACTGTGCACACCTGGAGAGAGAGAGAGCATCTCTGGCCCCCTCGGCCCTTCTTTCTTCTCCAGCTGCAGCTTCTCCAGCTGCTCTCATTTGCGGGGCCCCGTTCCTTTCACCCCCCACTGCACCCCTAGCCTGTCGGGGCCTTTGTTGCTCTCATGTGCAGTGTCACTCAGTGACGTCCCAGCACACTCCCACCTCTTGTTGCTCATGAGCTCTGCTCTTGTGTCTCTCTCCACCCTCTTTCCCTCTGCCTGCCCCTTTTGTGTCGCTCTCCTTCTTCCCAGGGGATGATCCCAACAAGGTCATAAACCCCTTCGTCACCGGGATATTTGGGGCCATTGCCGGAGCGGCTAGCGTCTTTGGCAACACCCCCCTGGATGTGGTGAAAACCAGAATGCAGGTACAGCATGTGGTCGTGTGGCTTCTGGGCTTCTGCTGAGAGCCCATCATTCACCTCTTGCCTCTGGGTGCTCCATGTCTCCTGCTCTCATCTAGACCATGACCGCTGGGCCAAGCGCCGAAATGGGACGTGGCAAAGTGCCACACGGCGCCTTCCCGATGGAGAAGAAGGAGCTGGAACTGAGACTGCTCCCCACAAAGGCCCTGTCTGCCCTAGAGAACGACTGCTGGGGTGCCTGGCCTGATGGGAGAGTGAGGCCCAATGCAGCAGTGTGTCCACACTAGCCATGCTGTGCTCCATGGCTGTGGTCGCGCTGCCCTCTGGGGACCTGAATTAACGGCCAGCGATTCACTCCTAGGCAGACCAGGCCCAGGGCTCCCCTGGGCTAGAGGAATTTGGCATGTTCTTCTCCTGGCAGTCCCGTAGCCCAGTGATTCTCAGTTCAGGAGCCCGATCAGCGATCCCCAAAGAGCCACAATCATGTGAATTCATTGCTTCGTTTACTAGTTCTATATTATTCTCACAGCAGTGACTGACCACGTATTATTTTATCTGCTACAATTGGGTAATAACACAGTAAAAGCATCCTGATTGGTTAATAACTTAAATTGGCTAATAATTAAATCCCACAGTGTTTTAATAGCAAGGGCTGCAAAGAGCCCCTGTCTGAGCATCACTTCCGTAGCCCGTCTCAACACACCTTGCAGCCACCCAAAAACACCTGCAGTGGGGCATGGGGGTGGCCACTGTTATTTGGGTTAGACCACGTCTAAGCACCCTGCGGCTCTCCTTAGGGTCAGGCTCCCACACAATCAGGCTGGCGAGGATGGCAGTCACTGCTGTGACAGCTCCGGCTGTGCAAACAGAAACCCCCCACCTCGGGGCCCTTCCAGAATCTCCCAGGATGGAGCCATGGCTTGTGGGAGCTGTGCTGGGAACTGTGACATAGATCCACCCATTACAGGTCTCTGACCCTTCTCTCCGCTTCCTCTAGGGACTTGAAGCGCACAAGTACAAGAGCACCTGGGACTGCGCCTACCAGATCATGAAATACGAAGGGCCCATCGCGTGAGTCCAGCATCTCGTCTCCATGCAGGGGGCTCAGGGCTGGGTGAACGCAGGGAAACAGGGACAATCCCTCCCCTGCAGCCGAGTGCTGGCGAAGCAGTTCGCACCCGTACGGTGAAACGGGGAGTAGTGCCATAGGAAGCAAAGGGATCCGTCACCATCATGGGTAAAAGGCACCTTGTGGTGGGATTTGCAGAAGGGAGAACAGGTCACCGGCACACGAGAAGCAGGAGCCTGTCCCGGAGGCATGGGGGATGAGATGGGAAAGGCAAGGGCCTGGTGGATGGTAGGAGTAGCAGCGAGGCCTGGCTGTGAGAGGAGGAGCAGAGACCCACACAGGGAAGAGGGGAGAGAGACCTATGTGGATTTTATTAGCCTCTCTACACATGCCACAGAAGCACAGCCCCAGAGCCTCAGCTAGGGTAAAATCAGGGAAGTCAACAGTGACTGACGCCCCCGAGGAGCTGGCCTGGAATCTGAAAAAGCGGCTGGTATGGAGAGCGGATCCTGTGACAGGAGTGGGGCAGTTGGCCAGAAAGCCCTGACTGGGAATCTTAAAAAGTTGGGGTCTCTGGGTGGGGTTTGCCGGGCAGGAAGCAGCCCTTCCCCAAACCCCTTTCATTCCAGCAGAGACTGGGCCGGTCCCCGCTTGTGCTGAGTGTGAAGGGCTAGAGGCTGAGCTGGAGAGGAGGGTGAACTGGAGAGTGTGGTTGCCGGGCATTGGTGCCATTTTACACCAGGCTGCATCTCCACCAGAGATCTCTGGGAGCGGGTGGGCTAGGCCTGCTCCCACACCTGGCCAAGCTGTGCCTGGCCTAGGCCTGAGTGGGGCTCTCTGCTCTCCCTCACCTCTCCTCTCCTCTCCTCTCCTGGCAGGTTTTACAAGGGCACCGTGCCTCGCCTGGGCCGGGTCTGTCTGGATGTGGCCATCGTCTTCGTAATCTACGACGAAGTGGTCAAGGTCCTCAACAAGGTGTGGAAAACCGACTGAGCCTGCCAGCAGCCCCGGGCAGCGGCACCGTCTCCTCCACCACCGCGAGGCAACAGCTGGAGGAAGATGACCAACCCGGAAGAAATTATATGGACATTTCACGAGGAGCGGTGCCCTGTGCCCAGCCACTTGGGCCCATATCAAACCCTGACCATCTTTATTTATAGGATCGAACTGTGGAGTAGTTTAAATTATTGATTATGTGCTAAAATGATGGTGGGGGGGAGGGGACTATATCTGCAAACTTTGCAAAGGCCAGCTCCGCTAGCCTGGGGGTGGAGCTGGGGGGGAATAGATCAGTGCCCGAAAGGGAGAAGAGAGGCCATGATTCTCCAACCAGATTACAATTCAGTCCACGTTTCCTTTTGCCTTTGAGAAAACAGAGCCAAGCGAGCAAAGGTTTCCACTGAGCTCACTGCCATCTCCCACCTCTCCCAGCAGGAGGCGCTGGAGTGCGTGGGGCTGGAGCGCTGGCTGCAGGGGCGCGATTGCAATGGTGTGATGTCCCTGGGTATGGGGAGCTTGCTGCTCCTCCAATCCCATCCTCTACCTCTAGGAAGCGCTCTAGGAAATGGTGTGGTAGCCCAGGCTGCAAGCCACTCATGGCTATTCCACACCCAATCTCGAGAAGCAGGAGTCGCTAGCAGGGCGGGGTGGGGGAACCCTGGCTGGGGGAGAGCTCCAGCCCCCCCTACCAGAGCTGCCAAGTGCCTCAGTCTTAGCGTTTTCCAGTGGGAGTCACTAGGGCCAAAGAGGGTTGATCGTGAAGTGAGCTGCGTGGCACACACTGGCCATTTAGCCTCTGGTTTAAGCCAGAAAGCTGAGGGGAGGCCCCTTGGTGCAGGCAATGACCCTGCCTCCTAGAGTCGGAGCGTGTGATTCAGACCTGTGGCTCTGAACACGCGCCTTCCCTTAGGGGCTTTGCCTGCCCAGCCACCTCCCCTGGAGGAGAGAGGAAATCCACCCTGTACCACCTCCTGGGAGCACTGAGGGGCTTTGCTATGGAACCTGCAAGGAACTCAGTGCCCAGAACATGTCCTCTACCATCCCAGCCACTCGCCCAGGCTCCTGGCGGCACGGCTGCTGCTGTGGTAGAGACCCTGCACTGAGTGGTGCTGCCTTCCTTTTCCTTTTCCTCGCTGAGGAAACATTCCCAGGCGAGTGACTTCCAGCCTAGCGTGACCAGGTTCCTCACCCCTGTGACAGAGGCACCTTGTTGACATCTGAGAAAGGTGAAGTGCTCGCCTGCCACTCGGCCTTCTCTGATTAAACTGCCTCCTGCCACATTCCCTTCCACTCTGCCTCTCCACACACACCCCCACGCCGCTCGATATTCCAGTGCTGGGAGCCAGACAAGTACCTAGCTAGACTCAATGAACTTCACACTGCGTTGTTAACGCTTGTACTGTATCCCCGGGGGACCGTAACCCTGTCCTTGCCCAGTGTCAAGAGCTCATAATGGTTCCAGTGCAGATTTGTGCCAAAATCGTGTCTCTGTCTACAATAGTTACACAGGGGTTTGTCTGTCTGTACTCTCAGTGACAAATGCAGCCTTAACACTATCGTATGCGCAGGTGAAGAAGGAAAGTGCAGGGAAGAGTCACTTTCCGGCTTTCAGCTCTCAAGCCATTGAGGTTTTTTTGCATTTTGCATTTGCAACTTGAATAAAATAAGAGCCTTGCTTTAGAACACACTTCAGAATTTAACCAGGATCTGTAAAGGCAGCAATCAACCCTTGCACTGCGTATGTGTGTACTGACACCCTGATGCATATTTGTATGTCGCATTTACAATCCTGTGCGACATTAATGGTCCCTAGCAGCCCACAGTGATCTCGCTGTAGCATCTGCAGCTCCTATTGTACCATGCGGACGGGGCAGCTCCCCGGAATCCGAGCCAGAGGCATAGTTTTCACTCCTTTGCTAATATTTTAGAGTCCAGGGGTTTCTTTTCAAGCTTTGAGCAAAACGTGTTCATGTTGCGCTTGCAGCTGCCTGCTGGAGTGACTCTTGCCATTTTCAAGGCCAAATTGGGGCACTCTGGCGAGAACCCCAACAATAAACCAAAGTTGCCTGTTAACAAAGTCTCCATCGCTCTGTGTGGGCCAAAGGTAGCCCCGGGTCCATTGCAATTTAAGCCTTTTGCTCACATCCCTTCGGTCACTGGGAGCTCCCCACCCTCCCCTTGTGTTCTGGATGAGCAAAGGGATCCAGGAGGGGGCCCCAGGCCCCAAATCACTGGTGAACGCATTTTGCCAATGCAGCTAGCTACACTGCAGCTACACGGGAATGATGCTGTCTTCTGTTACACTGGCTGCAGATCATTTGACACTTTAGCCCATGTATGCTGCAGTCTGCTTTCCCAAGTGTCTCCCCTCCGAGTTCTTGGGTACTTACCCTGGAATTGCACTGGTCACCACTAGGTTCCGAACAGGCTGGGAACTCTTCCCCTCCCCCCCCTGTTTTGTGTTTACCATCCAATTCAATCCATTGCCTCAGTGCTGTGCTGATAAGGGAATGAGATTTGATGTCCTCTCTGATCCCTGACTCTTCTCAGATGCTTCTGTAGCACATTAAGAATGAGATTCTGAATGACTAAAAACTAAACTAGGCTGTTTCTTGGGCTCAGTAGAAATGTGCAAGGCTCTGATCCTGTAAAATCCTTGACTATGGTGCTGCTAGTGCGGGGATCTGAAAGCCAAGCTGGGTTCTTCAGGCCTGCTGCCTTCAATGATGGGAGCAAAGATTGTGCCCTAAATCCAATACAATGACAATTGGAGGGTGGGGGTGGGAGGATGCTGAGTGGAAGAGGACATTTGGGAAAGGATCTTCCTACTGGAGACTAGTTAGGGTCTTCTCTTCCAGGACCAATGAATTATTTCCTGCGTTGCTTCTCGTTGTTTGGCTTCTTTAGGCCTCAGAGGAGCTGCTCCCTCCCGAAGCTGCCTTTGGGCTAGGAAGAGACGCTACCAGACAGCTTCTCTAGTGCAGGGCCGAGAACTGCTGCCACTGGGCTCCCCTCGGGAGGTGGGAAATACCGTCTCCTTTAGTCATGTGTTCTAGGGCAGACTCTCTACCTGGAGCAACATTCTATGGGTGCAGGCCATTGCCCAGGACCCATCCCTTGGGGTGGGTGCCAGAGCCAGGAGAAAGCTCAGCACAGGAGTGTGTGCCCTGTGTTGTCTCTTTGCCTCTGCCTTGGCAGAGTCCGTGTGCTCTGCTCTCTACAAGGCTGAGTCTTCTACACATGTGTCAGCCCCTGCTGCTTTCTCAGGTTTTACTGCATTCAGAGATTATGTAATAAACTGAAACCTGCTGCAAGCTGGATGTCTCTCTCCTTTTTTTTTTTTTTTTCTGGTGTGTCTGTGTTTCTGCTATTTTGTCATGGATGCCTCTGAATTGCATGGTGTCAAAGCTCTGGTTAATTTCAAGAATGGAGTACGTGTAGGATCAAAGTTCGGAATACAAAGGAATCCTCTTAATGAGCACGCCCTGATGGAGTGGGAAACGTGCTGATTAATTAGTCTGGTGTGCTGATCAGAGTTCCATGCTGCAGCCATCTGCTGTACTGTTGAACACTCACTTTTATTTGGGGAATCACTAGACACCGTACCAGTTAGCTAACTGAAGGGCTAATGCCTTCCGCATCTGGAGCAGAGCAGGGATGCGGCATGAAATGAACAAAGGCCCAGTGGTGAATGTGATGCTTACTGCGGTTGGCTGTCCTTCCAAGAGATGCAAATTACCCCCAGAAGTTTGCGGGAGAGACACAGCTGTCTCTCTGCTGCTGTGTGCATCTCGAAGAGCCAAGGTCTGAAATGTTCCAGTGAACTAGTTCATAGAAGAGTTTTGGAGTGGGTACAAATCCTTGTAAAGTAAAACCAGGTGCAATCCAAGGAAGCTCTGCTCTGTACAAATTGACCTAGCGGATCAGGGAATGTGTTTTGTTTACAAATATTCCCCCCACCCCAAACAGCCAGCCCTGCAAACTCCCCCTGGGATCTGAAAGTCAAGCTGGGTTCTTTCTATCTTAGTGCATCACCAACAGTAAAGACTCTGCAGGACAATGTTTATCACTACTGCATCCCCATGTACTCCAACTATACAGGGGTTATGTTATCCAGGGGCCTGCCTAGGTTTGTTGTGGTTTTGAATCCTGCCTGATCGTTGTAGTTTCAGTTTTGGGTTCTCTGTTAGCCCAGGGTAGGAGAGCGTTTTGGCTTGTCAGGTGCCTGAGCTGCCTTGTGTTGAGTGATGCCAGTCGGCAGGACAGTGCATGCTTTCTTTAGTTGTCCAGGGCTGGTCCTCTCTCTGCAACCTGTTGGGCAGCTAGGGCAGGGAGCCTGTTTTAAATTGTCGGCAAATCAAGCTTCACAGGGGGATCAAAACACCTAGCCTTTCTCCCATCTGAACTTGGTTTCTGCCTTTGCTTTGGGAATAGCTGGGAACTGGCCCAGGCTGCATTTGAAATCCTGGGCAGTCGTATCTCACAGTGGAAAACAATAAGACCAAGGAAACTGCTGCATAGGAGGCCATGCTGACTAAAGATGCATGTACCAGTACAAGACCCTGCACCTCACTAAGCATCCCAGCTCTGGGGCTGGTCCCCAAACCTTGGTGGTGCAGCTATCCTTGTTCTGCTAGGGTTTAATAGCAGCAGGAGGGCCCTGAACTACAGGCCAGTCAGCCTCACTGCAGTCCCTGGAAAAGTCATGGAGCAGGTCCTCAAGGAATCAATTCTGAAGCACTTAGAGGAGAGGAAAGTGATCAGGAACAGTCAGCATGGATTCACCAAGGGGCAAGTCATGCCCGACTAACCTAATTGCCTTCTATGACGAGATAACTGGCTCTGTGGATGAGGGGAAAGCAGTGGACGTGTTATTCCTTGACTTTAGCAAAGCTTTTGACATTGTCTCCCACAGTATTCTTGCCAGCAAGTTAAAGAAGTATGGGCTGGATGAATGGACTGTAAGGTGGATAGAAAGCTGGCTAGATTGTTGGGCTCATCGGGAAGTGATCAATGGCTCCATGTCTAGTTGGCAGCCGGTATCAAGTGGAGTGCCCCAAGGGTCACTCCTGGGGCCAGTTTTGTTCAATATCTTCATTAATGATCTGGAGGATGGCATGGATTGCACCCTCAGCAAGTTTGCAGATGACACTAAACTGGGAGGAGAGGTAAATACGCTGGAGGGTAGGGATAGTATACAGAGGGACCTAGATAAATTAGAGGATTGGGCCAAAAGAAATCTGATGAGGTTCAACAAGGACAAGTGCAGAGTCCTGCACTTAGGACAGAAGAATCCCATGCACCGCTACAGACTAGGGCCCGAATGGCTCGGCAGCAGTTCTGCAGAAAAGGACCTAGGGGTTACAGTGGACGAGAAGCTGGATATGAGTCAACAGTGTGTCCTTGTTGCCAAGAAGGCCAATGGCATTTGGGGCTGTATAAGTAGGGACACTGCCAGCAGATCAAGGGACGTGATCGTTCCCCTCTATTCAACATTGGTGAGGCCTCATCTGGAGTACTGTGTCCAATTTTGGGCCCCACACTACAAGGAGGATGTGAAAAAATTGGAAACCGTCCAGTGGAGGGTAACAAAAATGATGAGGGGACTGGAACACAGGACTTATGAGGAGAGGGTGAGGGAACTGGGATTGTTTAGTCTGCAGAAGAGAAGAATGAGGGGGGATTTGGTAGCTGCTTTCAACTACCTGAAAGGGGGTTCCAAAGAGGATGGATCTAGACTGTTCTCAGTGGGAGCAGATGACAGAACAAGGAGTAATGGTCTCAAGTTGCAGTGGGGGAGGTTTAGGTTGGATATTAGGAAAAACTTTTTCACTAGGAGAGTGGTGAAGCACTGGAATGCGTTACCCAGGGGGTGGTGGAATCTCCTTCCTTAGAAGTTTCTAAGATCAGGCTTGAAAAAGCCCTGGCTGGGATGATTTAGTTGGGGATTGGTCCTGCTTTGAGCAGGGGCCCAGGGGTTGGACTAGATCTCCTGAGGTCCCTTCCAACCCTGATATGCTTCTATGATTCTATTACTCAACCCCAAGGCTTACAGTTAGGAAACCATGTAAGGGTCTGAGAACTGAAACTGTTGCCCTCTGACGAGCAGGGCAGGTTGGGAGGAACATACAGGCCCAGACTAAATCCATCCCCACTGCAACACACAAGACCCTGTAAGTAACTTCTTGCTGCTTCTTAATGCCCCTGGGGCAGGCTCTGCCCCTTGCGCAGAGCGTTTCTCAACCATGAATGGCCCTTGACTGCTTCTCTGACTGTCCCATCAAAGGGGAAAGGCCCCCAGTTCATGCTCAAGGGAGCCAGCCATCTCCTGGCCTATACCCTCACTCCTCCTCCTTGTGCTTCCTAGCAAGAAGGCAAGAGCCGCACTGAAAAGCTCCTGTCATTGACCTAGATGGACCTCTCCTTCTCATCTTAACACAATACTCTGTCTGAGATGGTCTGAAACATGTGTCCAGGGCATGGGTATTGCTGCATGCCATGAAACCTGGCCTGCAGTACTGAAAAGAAGGCGTCATTCGTCCACTGCCCAGCACAGTAACCTCAGCACCATAGTCATGGCTCCAATTAGAAGAGAGGCTTCTAGACTCCTAATCGGCATTCAGCACCTGTTAGAACAGGAACAGTCCTGCTCCTCATCGTTTAGCAAGCCTGCTTCCCCTCTCCTGTCTGTCAGGTGGGAGTCAGCCAGTAGAGTTGTAGGGCCAAATTCTGCCATGGGGCAAGCAAGCTGAACTCTACTGACATGGGTAGAACTCAGTCCCTTGACACCAGGACTGTATTTGGTTCAGTGCGTTTAGAAGAAACGGGTTGTGCTCCTGAAAAGGGATGTGTGTTATAATACTCTGTTGCCGATCTGGAGTCCCTCTCAGGTGTAGGGCTGGAAATGCTTTACAAACAGCAATTAAACCTCCCAATACCCTGCCAGGTGAGTGAGTGCTAGACCCATTCTGCAGGTGAGCGTGCTGAGGCAGAGACACGCTCAGGGCCACGTCCACAGCAAGAGCAAAGCAGAGATTAGAACTGACATCTCCTGACTTCCAGTCTATTACTTTAGCCTCTAAACAACTGTGTCTCCTGTCAGCCACCATTTTACTGGTAAGAGATTTCTGTGCAGTTGGACTTGTTGATCTCTCATTTGTTTGCACCGCTGCTCTCTACAGGATGGAATAATTCAGACCTTCCTATTCGCTGCCTTCCAGGATACAGTCCTCCATTCTGTAGGTATGGCCAGCCATTCCTTGTTCCTAGATCTATAACTTTGCATTTGGCTGTATTAAAACACATTTTATCTGAAGGGGGCTGGCTTCCCAAATGACCCAGATTGCTTTGTATAACTGCCTGGCCTCATTTCTTACCACTCTGGTAATGTGTATCCTCCACACATTTTATCAGCAGTGATTTTATATTTACTTCCAGGTCATTGATGAAAATGTTGAATAGTGGTGGGCCTAGTACCAATCCCTGGGGAACCGCATTAGAAACACCCCCATTCAATGATGATTCCCCATGGACAGCTACTTTTTGAGACTGGTTCTTAATCCATTGACTGGGTGGTTGATATTGCATAGTAGTAATTTTGTAATCAGAATAGCATGCAGTATTAAATCAAACACCTTACAAAAGTGTATATTATATCTGTGCAGTTACCTTTATCACCCACAGTTGTTATCTCTTGGGTAAGTCCTATTTTCCATAAAACCACGTAAGCAAACTGGCCCAAACAGTCAAGCTTGGGTGTCAAACAATGGGCTCCTAGCTCCATATTTAGGCGCCTAAATGAAAGCGGCTTGATTTTCCGAAGTGCACAGCCCTCCAAATCCAAGTGAAGCCAAGGACGGGTGCAAATGCTCAACACCTGGGACCATGGGACCACTTTACTCATGGACCTATGGATTTAGGAGCTTATTATTTTAGGCACCTAGCTTTGAAAGGTTGGGCCAAAGTTGTTTATTCTCATGTGACCTCTACCCTTAACACACTGCACCAGTGTAGACGCTTCCTACAGTGTGGGGAGAGGTTCCCCCCCCCGGATGTAGGAAATCCACCTCCCCCAGAGGCAGTGACTAGATGGAGGGAAGAACTCTCCTGTTGACCAAGTGCTGGCTACACCAGGTATTCAGTCAGCTTAACGCTGTGGATTTTTCACTCGCCCAGCCATGGAGCTGGGTTGACCTGTTTTCGTGCAGACCAGGCCTTAGCCCCTGAAGGGCTTCTTGCCCTTTTTTCTGGTAATTCCTTTGCTCCCCGGTTCAGAGGCCGTTAGTCAGAGGTGAGCTCCTGCCAAGGCAGATCTGTGCAAGGCTCGGGGCATGCTGGCTTTAAGACCCAGGAGCACCCTTCGCCCTGGGCTTGTGGAAGGTGGGGGAGAAAGTAGGTGGAACCGAGAGAAAGTCCCCCCCCCCCCCCCCGGGTCCGGCCAATGGCCCGGGGCCGCCCCCGGGGATCTCGTGGCTCCTATAAAGCACAGTCCACGCGGAGCCGGGCGCGTCTGCCCCACGCTTGTGTCCGGGCTGAGAGCCGCTGTCCCGCGCGGAGGCGGGGTCGGTGCCAGCGGGCCGAGCCGGGCTGAGCCGGGCCGGGCCGGGCCAGTGGGGCATGGGGCCAGCATGCGGCGGCTGGCGGCCGTCGCCGCCCCCGCGCTGGGAGGCGAGCTGGCTCCGGGGCAGCGCTAAGCCGGCAGCGAGCATGGGGGTCCCGGGCCGCTGGCGGCTCTGCTGGGGCCGGCTCCTGGCGGCCGGGCACCTGCCAGGGGCCGAGGCGGGCTGCGGCGGCGGGGGAGCGCCCCCTGTTGCCCCGGGCGGAACAACGCCTGCCCCCGCCTCAGCGGGCCCCGGGCCCCCTGCTACTGCGACGCCTACTGAGAGAAGGCGGGCGACTGCCGCGGGGATTACCCCGGCGAGCGGGTGAGGGCCGGGCCGGGCCCCGCCGCTGCACAAGCGGGCTGGCTTTGCCGAACCGCTGCATCCGGAGTGACTCCGGAGTGACTCCGCCGGAGCCGGGGCCGGGAAGTGGGGCGAACAGCCCCGCGTTGCTGAGCTGCGAGGCCGGTGCCTGGAAGGGGCTGGTTCGGGCTCAGCCGGGCTGGGTTGCCAGCCCCGTTAGCAGCCCGGTGCATGGCGGGGGGGGGAGTGAAGGAAGCCGGTTTTTCAATGGGGCTTCTCCGCACGGTTTTTTTTGTTTGTTTGTTTGTTTTGTGCCAGCTGTTTCCGCCGGGCTTCTGCTTCCCGCAGCCAGATGCAGCTGCCGGCTGAAGCCAGTAGCTCCGCTCCCACTGGGGCCGGCTGCGCCCCGGTTCTGCGCTGGGCTTTTCCTCTCTCCTTCGGGCCTAGGGCCGTCGGGGGGTCCCCTGGCAGCGGCTGGGTGGCTGCGGGGACACCCCCCCCCCCACGGCAGAGGCGAGCCTGACCGTGTCTTTTGGGCTCCGCGGAGGAGAACCGACGGGGACGCTAGTAGGTGTGAACACGGGGGTCCCGCTTTCCGAGTGAAGGCCTGCCCCTGCGCCCCGACGGGGACAGCCCGGCCCTGGGCGCTGGCGGGCGGTGTGGTGTGGCTAAAGGCCAGGAGGCTTTTCAGGTGAGCAATCTGCCTGTCAGGAAAGGCAAGGGAGGATTGCAAGGCCTGGGTCCTGTTGGGGTGACCGGCTGGGAGAGCCATTCCCGGCACATACAGCGGTGCTCTCCCAGGCCGCATCCGGACTTCACTGGTTCTGGTTTCATCACCGTGGGGTCACTAGACTCTCCTTGCACCAGCTGCTCTCTGCCTTGGGCTGTGTGGCTTCCTTCATCATGGGATTTCTTCCACTGAAGAATCTGGTGCTGGCACCAGTTGAAGACCCAACGTTGGACTAGATGGGCCACTGGTTTGATCCACTCCGGATAGTGTGTTTAAAGCAGAATTAATCTGTTCAGTATTCATTTTTAAACTGAACTATTAAAAGAATCCAGTTTTAAAATGGAAAAAGTGGAAATGTATTTATAGCCTGAATCTTCTCTCCATACTCCTCAAAATACACCTTACTCTGCTCATGCTCCTGTTGATTCCAGTCGCATTAGTGGTGCAAGGTAGGACTTGTTGCTGTGTGTGTGTAGATGTAAATAGTTACTGTGTAGCAGCATGAGTAAAGGAATGGGAACTTCACCGGTACTAGTTGTTCTTATACCATGTGCGGCTCTGTTGCGTTTGTTTCGCACATCTCCCCAAGAGTAACCTCCTCTCCCTTAGGTGATGTCTCACTCTGTGTGTGTTTTCCCTTGAATTTTAAACCTTGTAATCAAGAGCTTTAAAAACTCTGAAATTCTCCTCAGGTTCTTTTTGCATGTCCTGCTGGTGTTTAGTGCATTGCGTTCTGTGAATCCCGCAGGACATGGATTGCAGTCGTTCAGGTTTCAGAGTAGCAGCCGTGTTAGTCTGTATTCGCAAAAAGAAAAGGAGGACTTGTGGCACCTTAGAGACTAACCAGTTTATTTGAGCATGAGCTTTCGTGAGCTACAGCTCACTTCATTCTAGTTGTATAAAATGCAATCCTATGGTCAAAGGGCCTCTAATAAAACTGTATTCGCTGTTATCTAGCACAATAAGCTATTTACAGTCAGTGTGTTGTATCTAACTCTGTATAGTAAATATTAAGCCAAAATATTTGCCATGAAGAATGTACAGTCTGTGAAGTGGATGGGTACTAATCAGAGCCTTGGACCTTAGTAGCATTAAATTGTGTGACCTTCTGTCACTTGTAGTCATGCTGGTAACGGGGCTTCACTGCAAGCTAGTTACAGTGACCTCTCCGCTTATGGATGTTTGTAAGGCTCAAAGTTTGCAAAGCGCTCTGAGATCTCTCGATGGACGGTGGTGGCGTAGGGCAAAGTAGTATTACTGAGGGTATGTCTACACTATGGAATAAGGTCGAATTTATAGAAGTCGTTTTTTTAGAAATCGGTTTTATATATTCGAGTGTGTGTGTCCCCACAGAAAATGCTCTAAGTGCATTAACTCGGCGGAGCGCTTCCACAGTACCGAGCCAAGCGTTGACTTCTGGAGTGTTGCACTGTGGGTGGCTATCCCACAGTTCCCGCAGTCTCCGCTGCCCATTGGAATTCTGGGTTGAGATCCCAATGCCTGATGGGGCTAAAACATTGTCGCGGGTGGTTCTGGGTACATGTCGTCAGGCCCCCGTTCCCTCCCTCCCTCCCTCCCTCCGTGAAAGCAAGGGCAGACAATCGTTTTGCGCCTTTTTTCCTGAGTTACCTGTGCAGACGCCATACCACGGCAAGCATGGAGCCCGCTCAGCTCACTGTCACCGTACGTCTCCTGGGTGCTGGCAGACGCGGTACTGCATTGCTACACAGCAGCAGCAACCCCTTGCTTTGTGGCAGCAGATGGTACAGTAGGACTAGTAGCCGTCATCGTCATGTCCGAGGTGCTCCTGGTCACCTCTGTGAGGTCGATCAGGAGTGCCTGGGCAGACATGGGCACAGGGGACTAAATTTGGAGTGACTTGAGCAGGTCATTCTCTTTAGTCCTGCAGTCAGTCCTATTGAACCATCTTATGGTGAGCAGGCAGGCGATACGGACTGATAGCAGTCCTCTTGTACCATCTTCTGCCGAGCAGCCATGAGATGTGGATGGCATGCAGTCCTTCTGCACCATCTGCTGCCAGCCAAAGATGTAAAAGATAGATGGAGTGGATCAAAACAAGAAATAGACCAGATTTGTTTTGTACTCATTTGCAACCCCCGCCCCCCGTCTAGGGGACTCATTCCTCTAGGTCACACTGCAGTCACTCCCAGAGAAGGTGCAGCAAGGTAAATCTAGCCATGTATCAATCAGAGGTCAGACCAACCTGCTTGTTTCAATAAGAACAATAACTTAGGTGCACCATTTCTTATTGGAACCCTCCGTGAAGTCCTGCCTGAAATACTCCTTGATGTAAAGCCACCCCCTTTGTTGATTTTAACTCCCTGTAAGCCGTGTCGTCAGTCGCCCCTCCCTGCGTCAGAGCAATGGCAGACAATCGTGCATCTGAGTTGAGAGTACTGTCCAGAGCAGTCACAATGGAGCACTCTGGGATAGCTCCCGGAGGCCAATACCGTCGAATTGTGTCCACAGTACCCCAAATTCGACCCGGCAAGGCCGATTTAAGCGCTAATCCACTTGTCAGGGGTGGAGTAAGGAAATCGATTTTAAGAGCCCTTTAAGTCGAAATAAAGGGCTTCATCGTGTGGACGGGTGCAGGTTTACATTGATTTAACGCTGCTAAATTCGACCTGAAGTCCTAGTGTAGACCAGGGCTGAGAAGGAGTCTAGGAAAAAAAAACAAAACCCCACCTGGAATACAGGGCAGGAACAAAGTCTGTGGGCCTTATTTTTAATTGGGTTTCATTGTCCCCATCCTGGGTGGGGAGGGTAGGCAGCGTTCAGCTGGAGGCACTGGGCCAGCCACCTTTGCAATGCCTCCGCCAGAGGGCAGGTGCTCAGAACCCCATCTGCTGCTCCAGCAAAGGGAAGCCAAAGTCAGGGAACACCAAACAGTGGAATAACCCAGTGTAAAAGATAAGCGCCTTGCCCCATGACAGCCCATAATCGAACGCAGTGTGTGTACGCCAACGGGCTTCATGACTCCTCCATTGTCTCCTGTTAGGCCCTTTGCTGCCAGCAGGGTGGCAGTTCTCAATGGCCACCCATTCCAGTGAACAGAAGGGAAGCCCAGGATTGGCACATTCATGAGATGCACCTGGTATGGCAGGTGCATGGTGGGTTTTACTGTGTAGAGCATGTGAGATCCATGCCTCAGAACAACTTTTCTGCGCACTGAGAGTGACTGTAGCTGGAACTGGCCTTGGTGTAATGAAATATATCGGGACTTGGAGACTGCCCTCTATCCCAGCTCACGCTAAGCAGGTCCCACTCGTGTCTCTGGGGCTGGGGTTCTCTTCCCTGTGGGCAGAGTGAGAGGCACTCCTTGATGGTTCTGGCTGCATTTGATGGCACTGTTCTGTTGGCCTGAGGACAGATGGACTCTGAGCACAGATGACCATGTTGCACAGTGTCCAGGAGGCTCAAGAGAAGGATTTGGGGGCGGGGGAGAGAATGTCTCAGGCCCATTACCCCAGTATGAAGGCTGCCAAGATCGTGGTTAAACAACAAAGCCCTGTATACCAGGCACCAGAGCCTTTAGCCCTAAACCTGTTTAATACGTGCTGGTATAGCTGGGGGTGTGACCTGCTGCCCTTTCTCATGTAAGTAGCGCCCCCGTTGGTTTGCTCACAGGAGTAAGGGCAGCAGGACCCAGCCCCAGGCAGCTGGTCGCCTGGGCGTTCGCTCTGTCCTTGCAGATGTGCTTGAGGAAGAGCGACCCTCTGATTCTCTCTCACGCTGGTGTAAACCAGGACTACTTCTCCATCAGAGTCAAAGGCATCACACTGGCATGAGAGCAGAGTGGAGATCAATGAGACTGTGAGGAAAAGAGAGGAGGAAAGAGAATGAATGGATGGAGGTGCGGGAACGTGGTGTTTGTTGAATTAAGCACAGTGGGATCTGAAACTGAACTGCAGGGCAAGGCTTTTGGTAGGGCTTTGAGAAGATCTATCTGGTGCTGAAGTTCAAGCTATTTTCTCTTGTCGGAGACTTCACAACAATAGCCTTCCTTTCTCTGTGACTTTTTCAATGGCTGAACTGGCCAGTGGCTTCTTGGTATTGTAACCAAAGAGCAGGAGAGACTTAATTTTGGTGTTTGTTTTTCCCCAAGTCCTGGACGGAGCAGAGAAGCCTGCGCCTGCCAGCCGCTCTCTTTGGTGATAGGTGCTAACACTCCTGTCCCAGCATAGATGCATCTGTGCGTGTAACACGTATGAGGAGCGTGCACGCACGTTGTAGTGGTGGGGTACCTGAGTCTGTGTAAAGTGTTCGCACAATCTGCACTGTGTGTTCTCCTCCCCTTGCCCCGGGGAGATAGGAAGTGCTATTATCTCCAGGTTACAGAGGCACATAGGGTAAAACTTTCAGAAGTGACTGAGTGACCTACGAGCCTAAATCACTTTTGAAAATTGGACTTAGTAATTGAGGTGCTTTTGAAAATGTGACCCCGAGAGATGAAGTGACTTGCCCAGGGTCACACTGCAAGTCTGTGGCAGAATCCTCCATGTCTCCAGAGTCCCTGGCTAGCAGCCAGCCACTGGACCGTCCTGCCTGTCATCCGAATGATGGAGATGAGACCACATCATCTTAAAAACCCAGCAGTTCTGTAATGCAGCCAGAGCCTTCAAACAGCAGTGCCCGGGACTGGTGGGAGACAGCACCACACTGCAGAAGAGTCCCTTGTTTCATTTTCCACTCCCACTCTCAAACAGCTCCGTCTGCAATCCAGCTAATGGGGAAGGGCAATCCATTCCCGTGTGGAGAACGTGTATCACTCCACAGATTCCTGCGATAATATGAACTGTGTCCTGCCTTCCCATGTGTGTCCCGTACAGGAATGCAGCCCTGGGCCTGATTTCACATACCTGAGCGTGCAGACTGTCTGACTGCATAGCTACAAGGACCAAGTGAGCCGTATGCTCGGGGTTGCATGTCTTGTGAGCAGCCTGGCTGTGAGAAGAGTGGGATTAACGCCCGGTGTGTGTGGCTTAAGGGAAGGAACGGGAGCTAATGAGGTGCATTAAAACTGGAATGTCAGCGCAGCCTTCCAGGCTTAACGCGGAATCTGCTGGTTTTCCTTGGTCTGAATGAGACTCTTATAAAGCCAAATAGCCTCAAATGCACCTTGGACATGGCTGCCTATTTAAAAAATCCAGCTCTTTCTAGATGGTGCTGAGGCAACAAGAGGCGTTTGTGTCTCAGTGGCTTGCACAAGGGCTGTGGTGGTGTCATCTCATGTGTGTAAGGGCTCTGCTGTTTTAGGTCATTTGAGGCTTTGTCGTGGGGTGTGTGGGGTTTGTGTTGGGATCTGGGCCGTTTGGAGCTCTGTTGTGGGCGTCAAGGCCTTGCTAGCTGCCAGGTTCGCTCCCGGTGGTGTTTGCTGAAGGGCAGTTGGATGAGGAAGCTGGGTGTGGCTGGGGCACAAGGCTCT
Organism: Lepidochelys kempii; assembly: GCF_965140285.1. Lineage (NCBI taxonomy): Eukaryota > Metazoa > Chordata > Testudines > Cheloniidae > Lepidochelys > Lepidochelys kempii. The sequence continues at coordinate 14,683,897 of NC_136394.1, read as the reverse complement.
CCTTGCATTGGTGTTCATGCAGGAGAACTCCACTGGCTTCAGGAGAATCCATTTGTCTTGACATCCGTGTGTTTAAGAGGAAAATTGTGACAGACTGGGGGAGGGTGCATGCTGCACAGAGAACAAACTAACTGAGCGGGTGTGGAGGGTAGGAAAAACTCCAATAGGCCTTGTGGAGGGACATGCATGTCACCGCTCGTCGTCCAGGGATTTGGTGATGCGAGATCCTGTGACCGCCACAGCCAGCAACTCCTGAGATCTTTCCAGCCTTGCTGAGCCAGCGAAGTGAAGAGCCAGTGTGGTTAGCGGGTGGCCTGTGGGTGCTCCTTGTCTAGCCGAGTCCTTGCTGGAGGAAGTCAGGACACACCTTAGCCACTGCTGTAGTGTTCTCCCCTTGCAGTGGCCCATCTAGCGATGCTCCCATCATAGTGACGCAGAGAGAGAGATACACACAGGGAAGAGGCTGTAAAAGAGAAACGAGGAAAAAACAGAGAGCAAGAGGGAGGAATCGAAAAGGGGCCGTCTGGGGAAAGCATTTTCTTGATGTTTGCTAAATCACTTTGCACTTCCCCTTTATTTCTATTTCTTTCCCTTCTGCGCTGAAGTTCAGTCAGTCAAACCCTTTCCTGGGAGTTTGTGCCATTCACGTGTCCAGGGTAGGGTGACCTCAGGAGAGCGAGACAGCATGTCCCGTGCAGGAGGCTGAAATGCGAAGAGCCAGGGTGCCTGGCCAGGGAGACCACTCCTAGCCTTGAAATGACAGGGCACCATCTCTGAGCCAGTTAGCCAAGGTACATGCCACAGGTTGTCACATGTGAACAAAGGCAGTTGGGAGCACTAAAATACTTTGTCTCATTTGCTGTGTTTCCTTTCTGGGCTGGTCAGGAGATCAGTCAGCTGGCCATAGAGTGCTGCCCTGTTCCTACAGAGCCAGGGGGCTGGGGTAGCTTGGCCCATCTACCATTGAGCCCTACGGATACCTCATGCTGTTTCCTAGCAATGTTGGGGTTTGAACATCTCTCTCCTTCCTCCTCCCCCCACCCCCGCATTTCTGTGGCTGCCTCTGGTCTTCCTGCTTTGGGCCAGAAAACCCATGACTCTGAGAATCTTGATCAGAACCATGAAGTCCTGGAAATCTTACAAGAAAGCCTTTTGTCAGGACACTTTCAGTTTTGTTTTCCAGACTACAAAGATTGGGAGAAGCACCAAACTTCTGGGTGTTTATCTGAAGTGAACAGGAATATGGGACTCGCCAGATTGGAGCAGACCAGTGACCCACCCGGTCCAGTATCCTGTCACTGACTAGCCAGCACCAGCTGCCTCAGAAGAAGGTGCCAGCAGCCTTGCAGAAGGAAGGGATGGAATAACCTGTCAGTGCGGTTCACACATTTTGGTCTTGTTTTTATCCGGTCTAATATGAAGCCAGGCACTTGGAGGATCTTGACCAGCACAAGTTTACTCCATCCAGCAAGTCGTCGTCATCTGTGAACTGCTGTCGTGTTTTGGGTGCTGTGTCCCAGATTGGCTAACCTGCACAGTGGTAGCCTGCAGCCATGGGGGATTGTGTTCCTACATCCAGAACAGCTCCATCCAGGTTCTTTGGCCTGTTCCTCCTTTCTTTATTCCTCATCTCTTTAGCGGTTCCAGACTTCATTTGGGTAGGACAGTTCCCGCATGAAACTGTAACTACTTCTTTACCAAACCAAGGCAGCTGCTTGCTTGCTGGGGCCTTTCGGTGCTCGGAATGCTTGCTGTTTGGTCCCTGTGAGTGACCTTTCCTCAAATGACAGCAACATGTTGTGTTGGCACAGGTCTAGAGTCCAGATGTTGAGGGTTTGGCTGCACCCATACACAGATGTTTCTTTTCCTAGCTCTCCCAGGGCCCTGGACTTTACAGAGAGGACACCACTCCTAATGCTGTGGGGATTCACAATGGATTACACAGAGTACATTGAAATCCACTAAATCGGGACCTCGTCTTTATCTTTTCGCCTTTTGACGTGCTGGATGGGTTCTTAAATAACTTTCTATATGGAGTAGCTAGTGCCCGGTTCTGCGTTTGCACGTGTAATGACTAGGAGCAATTCTTCCATCCGTGATTTTTACTTTGCTCTTTGGAATATCTACGTCTAAATGTACTGATGAATCTCCGTTCCACATTTCAAGCTGTTATCAGACAATGGGTTAAAGATCTGACCCACAAAAATGGGAAGAAAACAAAAATCTGTCTCCGAATACGCTTCAGAGCACCAGGAAGTATTCAAAAGGTTTAAAAAACAAACCGGAGAAAAGGAGGACGTTGAGTGCATGTGCAGCACATGATGTGGCCCAATTATTAAATGTAAAGATTTATAGGCAAATAGTTGTGAAAAGTCTAAAGAGTTGTATTCAAATGAAAAGTTTTATTTGGGGATTAGAGACGTATCGTTTTCTTAAATGCGGAGGTGACGTTGTGTTTTGAGTTCTGTTTTAATTCTCCAGCAAACCACATTGAATTCCATTCATCAAAGCTTTGCTCTACCGAATACTCCCCCCATCCTATCCTTCTGTCCGCCAAAATAAACCCTGATATTTACCCAGCAAAATTAATAGGTTTTTTTAACTGATTTCCGCCTGTTAATTTGTAATAAACACTGATAAATTCCAGGGAAAAATTAAATTAAATAAAAACCGAAAACTGCCTGCCCTGTAGATCACTTCCCTCTACACTTCTAATTGAAACAGTACAGTCACCAGGTTCCCTGACCTGGGCCGCAATTGTAGCGCAGACCAGTAACTCTGAGGTACAAAGCCCTACATGGTGTCAACAGGTTCTCCCCCACGGTGAGAATGAAGTTAAACTATCATGAGAAACTCGTCCGGTGTGGATCGTTTTCCTGTGTTGCACTTTTAAAAAGCTGAAGATATCGTCTTGTATGTACTTTTATGGTCCACAGCTGAGCATCTCACAAGCTTTAATGTACCTATCCTCACAATCCCCCTGTGAGGCAGGGCTGTGCTGTTCGTCTCTGCCTCCGTTCCCCATCCCTAAGTGCCTTGCCCCGGGTCACACGCAGAACCTGTGGCGGAGCAGGGACTCGACCCTGTGTCTCCCGAGTCCTAGGCTAGTGCTCTAGCCACTGGACTATTGTTCCTCTCAAGGGAACACCTGATTTCAGCAAGAAAATCCTGATTTTTTTTTTTTTGTTTGCTAAAACCTTCAGTTCCTTTTGGCTGGTCTGTTGAGAATTGGTCTTTAAACTAGGGCTGGGGCATGTGAGTCAGTGATTGGAGCAGGGATGTTGGAGTCAGGAGAGCTGGGTTCAAGCCCTGACTCTGCCACTGATTAGCTGTGTGACATAAGTCTTGAGTTGCTTGAGTTCTCCCCTTGCCTCAGTTTCCCCATCTGTAGAATGGGGTTAATGATACTTGGCCACTTTGTAATGTGCTTGAGATTTGCCATACAGTGTGAGTTGTTAACAGTAACACAAATGGGCCTGATCCAAATTCAGTTGAGGAAGTCTTTGGAACGTCTCCCATTGACATGAGTGAACTTTGAATCATGCCCAGTATTTGCATTAATATCACAAATTGCAATTAACATTATCCCCTTCCCTTCTGATCTGGGTCCCTCACTTTCCCAGAGCCTGGGAGCAGGCACCAAGTAGGCCATGCTCCTAATAATTGGCTTTCTGTGCCATCTTAGCTCTGTCTCTGTGATTGAACTCCTGTGCCAGGCATTGTTTTCTAACCACCTGCATCCCCCCATCCCCACCATCTTTGCTCTTTTGACAGAGGTGGCTAGGATTTTGCCAGATTCCTTTAAAAGGGACTTTAAGGACCCCTGGGGAAGACCTCACATGCTGGTGAAGGAGAAGCAACCAAGGTAGGTGACCTGGAAGTTTTTCAGAACAGGTTAGACAAACACCTGGAAGGGATGGTCTACGTTTGCTTGGTCTAGCCTCAGCAGAGGGCCATGGACTAGCTAACCTCTCAAGGTCCCTTCCAACCCTACATTTCTGTGATTTATGTAGCAGGGCTAGGACAGCTCATCTAACCTATCTACATCCTGGATCCCTGCAGACAGGCATAGATCACAGGCGTGTTCTCCTAAAGCCTTCGTTCTTCCCTTTATTCACCCTTGGGAGCACCATCCAGCTCCCTTCCATACTGGGGCGGCTGCCGTATCTGTATGCCCTTGGCATCCTCCCTGTCTGCGTCTCTTGTGCACGTTACTGGAGCAGGAGGGTCTGCCTCGCTAGACAGAGAGCTGATGTCAGCTGCAGTGATGTAATCTGATTAGTCAGAGTCAAGTCTGTTGTTCCCCATTCTCCCCTCCATCGCATTACCACTCTTTAATTAACAGCCCTGCGCTTTTGGCATGATGTCATTTTCCCAGCAGAGAGGAGTCTCGTAACATATTGGGGCTGGTCATCTTGGCTTCCTGGGGCTTTCCTCTCTGCCACCAGCCCCAGCCCTATCTAATGGAGCTTGGACTTTTAGTGAAAGATTATACTGAGAGGAGAATTACTTGCCACTGGATCCGGGCCATGCCTGGTTGCCATTGGAGAGCACACACTCCATTGACTTGGTAACACAGAGCAGATTGTCTCTCCCCCCACCCCCGTTTGCAAGGTGATGCATTTACTAAGCTCCGCATTGATTTGCATCGTGGTTTGGGCCACGCTTGGCATAGCTGGCAGGCTATGCTCACGCAGCCAGCGCAAGGAGACCGACCTTTGCTGCATTGCTCCAAAGGGTCCTCTCGGTCTGGCCTGCAGACAGGAGGTGCAGGGAAGAGTGTGTGTAATGCGCTTCCCCAGGGGATCGGCATCACCAGAGGCCTGAGCGGCAGGTGTGCACAGGGGCTCTCAGCCTGAATGGATGGAGCTGCTGAAGCTGCCATGAAGGGAAAGAAACCCCGGAGAGAATTCCATGTTCTGCTGGAGGATGGCGAAGACAAAACCTGGAAACCATTTCCTGTGTCAGTCGCTCTTTGGCTTTTTCTTCAGTTTCTGTCCGTGACGTGGTGACTTAATGCCATATCTAAACAGAGAAGCAATGCTATCTAGGGGTTAGAGCAGAGGACTAGGCGTCGAAATTCCTGGGCTCTATTCTGGACTCTGCCACTGATTCACCGTGACACTTTGGGCAAGTCCCTTTCCTCACGCATGCCTCCATTTCCCCATCTGTGTAATGGGGATAGTGTTACTCTCCAGCCTCTCAGCAGTGTGATGAGACCTAGTTAATTCAGCGTTTGTAAGGTGCTTTGTGATCCTTGGAGGAAAGGCTCCGTAGAAAGGGAATTATCGGTGTTGTGGAGCAGTGCTGACTGCCGTCCATTGCACTGCTACAGAAATTGTCAGCTTGGGGCTCTTGGAGAAATCCTGGCAGCCCCCCATCTCCTTTCCCTAGATGCTGCTTGAGGCATAACTTGTTCTCTTTCATGATCCCCATTAATAATCGGGAGGTGCTGTGGCCTAGTGGCAAGTTCTCTATATTAGGACTCAGGAGGCCTGTGTCCTACTCCCAGCTCTGCCACTGGTCTGCTGTGTGACCTTCGATGAGTCACTTCTGCTCTCTGCCCGAGTTCCCCATCTGTAAAATCGGGCTAATGATGCTCCTGTGTGGAGTGCTAGGTAAGAGTTGTTAACAGATACATTTTGTTGGCATTGGGGGTTCCGCCCTGGGGGTTAATAATGTGTTGTGCTTGTAATTATATGACATTCTCGTCTGCAAAGCACTGTACATATGTTAATTAATTCTCCCAGCACCCTGTTATCCTCCTCATCCGGAGCGGGAAACCGAGGCACTGCTAAACGAGTTCACCAAGGACACACAGGGAGTCTGTGTCCGAGCTGGGAGCAGAAGCCGAGCATCCCTGGCTTCCAGGGCTGTGGTCAGTTCACGCTGCCTTGCTGGGTACTGAAGAAAAGCCCAGTTATAACAATAGCCCGGCAGAGCTCAGATTATACCCCTGACAGAGCTGTTCATAGCTGGGGCCCTGCTCAGGTCCCCTTTCTCCCTTGCTGCTCCTCCAGCTGGTCGAGAGAGAAGAGGCTGTCTGGAATGAATGAATAAAAGCAAACTAGTGGGTCCTTTTTGAATGGCGCTGAGCCCTCAGGGCTGGAAACAGCACAGGGAACCTCTTTATTTACAAATCGCCTCACGCCCAATGACTGTGTTCTCGGCCCCCTCTGTTGCAGAGCTGTAGCGAGGTGTGCTGCCCTCTGCCAGGGAGGTTCTCTCCGGTGCCAGCCCAGGAGACAGATATGGGAGTCAGAAATGGGGGAACGGCTGGCCAGGGTAGAAGGAAAGCTGGAAACAATTGGGGAAAGCTTTTATGGGGAAGGAGGAGAATGGCTGAGTGGGAATGTGGAGCCCCTGGGGGATGATCAGGGGAGTTTCTCAGCCGGCGGAAGAAGATCTGAAGCCTCATCTGCCACTGGGATCTTTTTTGTGACACGTCAGGAAGTGTTTTTGCATAAAAGACCCTGCAAACCTCAGCTGTAATTGTTTATTGGTTAGAGACAGGCCCAAGTCTCCAGGTTTGGCTGTGAACCAGCCAAAGGTTTGGGGTGTTTATAGCCAGGGTTTGGGATCAGCCTGGTATGTAGAAAGGGGCCAGATGCAGGGGCCACTTCTGGATCTGAACCTCCCCGAAGATCGTGAGTGTTCCGGTCTCAGGAGAGGCGGGCCTGAAGCAAGGTCTGTTTGGGGGTGAGACTCAACCCTCACCGAGGTTTATCCCAGTGCAGGGACCTCATACAGCCGTGTTCACGGGCATTGGGGCAGCTGGGCTGGAAGAAGCTCACAGTCCGGGGAAGAGAAGTTCTTCCCCTTCTTCCTGTTGGCTCTTAGACACTTCTTCATAGGGTGTCTTTGCTCCAGAAAGATTGGCGGCCAGCCAGGGCTGGCCTGCGGGTCCCCCCCCCCCAAATAAAAACCCTTCCATGGCACCAAAGTGGGTCGTGCCAGCGGCCCCGCCTCAAGCCCCATGTGTGGTATGACTGCTGTGTCCTGGCTGGGGACCCCAGGAGCGCTAGGACTGTGGCCGTCTCCTGGCCACCTGAATTGTTCCTCCTTTGAAGGACCTTGGGTTAGCGTGTGCTGGGTACAGGATGCCGCACGCTCCGGAGAACGCGTGCAGCTTGTTGGAAGTCCGTGCAGACGTGTTTCAGTGGGTGCCTTGGTGCTGTGACCCTCGTAGCTCTCTGGACTCTCCTTTGATCTGGTCCTAGGGCAAGGCTAATGCTGGGCAACGGAAGGGCATCAAGCAGACTTGCCTCCTGGTTAAAGAAACCAGCTCCCAGGAGTCCTCTGAGAGCGGTGGAAAGATGTGTTGGGCGTCAAGTCCCTTTCCCTGCCAGGGCGGGACTGGCCCTCCCGGGACGTTTCCTAGCGTTGGTTCATTTCCAGTTGCGTTCTGATTGCCGGCTGCAGAGGTGTGGAAAGGCAGAAGCTGGGAGAGCCTGGTAGAGTTAAGAACGAAGGTGGACAAGACCCTGCTCCCCACCGAGCGTCGCCCTTCAGCTTGGCTTCTCCTCACCCAGCCCCCTGGCAGCTACAGGGGCTCTGTGCTGTCTCCTCAGGAATCCAGCTCCAGCACTGAAGCAAAGCCCTGTCCCTTCAGCCTCGCTGGGCTCTGCCGTACCACGGGCTGCTAGGGACTTTCCGCACCGTCCCTACCAAGCTTGCCCCTCACCTCTCGTCTTGCCGCCACGGCTGCCTTGCTGGCTCTCCTTGGCAGGGAGGGGGCTGTGTGTTAAATTCTGACAGTAGCTTGTGGCGCATTTGATTAAATCTATAGAATTACCAGCATAGCCAGAGCCACCCGTGTTTGGAAGCAGGCGAGCCCGTGACTCCCCCACATGTCCCTGTGGCCGTTTCCGATGATCACGCCATTCCATCAGCCGTGGCACTGAGTGCACAGTGCTGCTACCAGGCTTTGATGCGAGTCTATCCGGAAACCGCACGTTAACTATGCAAGCGCTAGAATTTGCACTGGCAGTCGCCCTTTCAGTCCGTGCATGGAAACTGAGCCATGTGATCTGTCTGACCAGTCGAAACTAAAGAGCGAATAGCGACCAGTCCCAGAGGAGTGTTCGCGGTCAATCCAGAGTGCTAAAACAAGATGTACAAACATTTGTCAAGTCATTTCAGATCTCGAATAGACCATGACCTGCTTGTAAATGTTCCAGGAGAAAGAGATTAAATTTGTCCGGTTAATTTATCTGCTCTGTAAGATTTGCTCATCTGCAACTGACTAGCAGGGCTTTGTGGCAGGGAGAGGAGAGAACTGTAGTAATGGGGGTCTGATCTGGGGGAAGGTGCCTGGGCAGAGTCATGTGGGAGAAGCTGGCTAGTATCTGCTGGTATGATATTGCTCCATTCTGCATTGCAGGATCGGGGTTTATGCTTGGTTCTAATTGGCATGATCCTCTTTTACTTCCAGAAGCACAGGGAGCTCACACACAGGAGAAAAAAAACATTTAACTAGCGAGACTTATTTGTGTATCTCCGCATTCTCCGTGGTGGTGGCCAATGAATGTAGACAGCTGTCTAGTACTGTCGCAGCATGTGAGCTGCAAATGCCCCTTCTGAAGGCCTCTGAAAGGCCTGGGTGAGAAGCACAGTCACAAACCCATCACACTGATGAAAAATCATTGTTACCAATGTTGTTCCCATCTGCTGTTAATTAGGAAATGCTGAACCGCTGCCTCGGGGACTGTGTTACACACGGTGGGTCTGAAATGCATCATTTGCATGCCAGGCTTCTGACCGTGCCCACGCTGAGCATGCCATGACACATGGAAAACATTCTTGGGGCTAGAGCGGAGTGTCCCAAACCGCATAGACCTGACTTCTGGAGTGCAGGGGTGAGGCGGGCCCTGGGACCCCTGCATTCAAACCAGCTCCAGTGCAGACTGGATCAAGGAGATGACTTCATGCACTATCTCCACCAAGAATGCAAGGGGACACACCACACCAGATGACCACCTGATGTCATTGGTCTTGCTTCAGTCAAGCTATGCTGATTTACACCAGCTGAGCGTCTGGCTCAGAGAGTGGTTTCAAACTGCTCAACTACTGAGAGATGCACCTTGGTGGATTTGCAGGTGAATCCCTTTAATCAAAAGACTTAAGTTCCTCTTTAGAGCTGGTGTGGTCAGTTTATTGTCTGATGCGCTCTCTTGGGGGACTGTATCTTGCATTGGAAGCAAGATGGGCCAAATTATCTTAATGGGCTTTTTCATCTCTTTTCTTTTATCTATGTCTAGGATTTTCCTAGTTAGCGGTAAGCCTCCCCCTTGTAACTGATAAGTCGCAGGGTAGCTGATTAACTAGGCCCCAGGCTGTAAATCCCCTTGTGACAAGCCACGCTGGGCTAGGGCTAGTTGGGTTTGTGAAGTGTGTGCAGGGCGAGGGGCAGAAGGCTGGGATCATTACACAAGGGGGGGCTCGGCACAGCTTGCAGGGATCCGATTGGCGTGAGGTGCTCGGAAGGGTTTCAGCGCCACCTGGAGGAGGAGATGGCTGTGCGGCAACCGGTTACATGAACCGAGGGAATGAGAACAGAAGTACGTTCCGGCAGGAAGCAGAGGTGACAGGTGTGGGGAGTGGGGCGGGTCTGCACCTACCGAGGAGGCTGCCGGCCTGAAACGAGACACACGTGACCTTTGTGTATCCAGCTGTTCGGAGTCCTTCGCCCTTCAATCCTGGGCACCCAAATCCCCATCTCTGCTCTTATTTCATCCTGTCTGGCCTCTTCTTTCCCATGCTAACCAGCCCCGCTCCACCCCTTTTCCACTCTCATGGCCAGGCCTTCTTCCAGCCTCCTCCTGAAGTTTAGAACAAGCCCCCCGCTCTCCGGCCACAAACTCCGGCACATCTCAGTCAGAAGTATGGAAATGGGGGAAAGCGTGAGACCTGTAAGAGGAAGAGTAGGCGGGCTGAGCTGTGTCTTTACACGAGGGCTGAACCAATCCCAGCTTGCTTATCCTGTGGCTGGGAGAATGTTTTCCAGCGTGGGTGGGCAGACGCACTAGCTCTGGTCTAGCTCGTGAGCAGCGTAGCCAGGGGAAGCGTGGCCAGTGGCTTGGTCTAGCTGTCCAAGTACAGTCCCCCCTGGCATGTATTCAGGCAGCTAGCCCGAGCCCCTGCTCGCCCATGCTCCTCCCAGCTATAGCTCGAGCCGAGCTAGCGTGTGTCTACCCGGGCTGGGCAGCACGTTGCCAGCTGCATGCAGACGTACCTGGTGTGGCAATCCGAACACGTGCTTGTGTGCCGTCCTAGGAACCGGCCCATAAGGAGGCAGCGTAGAGGCCGTATGGGTGTCTGTCTGCTCCAGCCACAAAGAAGGAACTAGGCCGGCCATTTTCCAAGGTGGACCTAGGAGTTCGTAAGGGGGAAGTATGGTAGTGGCTGGGGCGTGGCTTGGACGGGAGTTGGGGCATTTCTTGGAGGAGCGGCACGGTAGCCCCAGGGCCCAGTGTGGAAATGTCGGGGTGGGAGGGCGGAGGGCAGCGGTGCTCCTTGCTGCTGTTCCGCTGACTGACTGGCTGCCGAGTTCTCACAGCTCTGTGCCAACTAGCGGCTTTGGGCTAATTAAGGGATGCAATCAAAGCTGTAGCTTGGAGCAACAGGGCTGGAAAACAGCAGGACCCTCGTGCACCTCCACCCTTGGCCTTGCTCCCGTCACGCGACCAATGCAGCAGTTGTCGCACCCCATCTGCGCTACCCTATCGCTCACTGGGGCAGTTGCAGTTTCAATACTTCTTAAAGGCGCTCTGTTTTGCTTTGGTTTCACCCCAGCGGGAGCTCCCAGCGCGGAATGGTTCACACCCCGCAGGTCGCTCTGTGAGCCACGCTTCCAAGCCCAAGAGAACAGAGGCGTTTGCGTTTTGATTGGAGATGTCAGAAGTGGTTTAAATGTGCAAAAACACCCTCCCAACAAAGCTCCTTTGAAATCTGGGGGAAGACCATTACATTCAGAATGGTCATTTTTGGGGAGCAGTTTCCCAATCCCCATGCAGTGAAAACCACCTTGCTGTCCTCCATGCTCCGTCCCCGCCATGGGAGCTGTGTTGCTGCACGGTCTCCTTCCTGGAAATTCCCTTGGATGCGTGTTTGAAACCTTCAGCAGCAGCAGGGCGGGGCTGCTGCTTCCCTGTTGCAGCCAGGCCTAGGCAGCGGCAGCTGTCGCTTTCGCTGCCTCGCCGGTGTGCGCGTCTCCGATGTTTTTACCCGCAGAATCTCCTGGCACTTTCCTTGCAGCTGGGGCCGCTGGTGTGCTTTGAAGGGAGGGGGTGCGGGGAGAACACGCCAGGTGCTGACCCCCAGAAACCCAGCAGCTCTGTGTACATGGGTGCTTGGGCTGCCCTTGTGAGCGGAGCTGTCGTAAACATTTTGCCATCGTTCTGCCCCTCAGCTGCTTCTCTCATTCCCTGCTGCAGTGGCTTGTCTGCGTTCTGTTACTTTCCTGGTCATCCCCAGCAGCTGAGTTTATCTGAGCCTTAATCACCTCTTCACACAGAAGTGGGGAGGCAGGGAACAAAACTCTGAAGGCCCCTTGGAGAGGAGGAGGAGGCTTGGCAAGCTAACAGCTGTAAAGCAGCCAGAATACACTGGCTGACTTAGGGGGATTGCTTCTGATCAGAGCTTCCCCTCCCCCTGCCTTTGGGAAAGCACAGGCCCCCGTGATCTCCCCCGCAGTGCAGGTAGCTTTGCTTTGAAGTGTGTAGCCTCTCTGCCTGCATCCCTTCTTCCCTCCTCCTCAACATGGGGAGTGCCAGGGAGCCAGCCTGCAAGGGGCACCTGGAGCAGCTTCTCTAGCTTGTGTCTCTACCTGGGGTCATCGTACTCCCAGGGGAGGAGAAATCCGCAGCAGGGGCCTGTCTGGACAAGAGCATGTTGTGGAGGTTCCGTGTGCTGTGCCATGTGGGGATGGGGTCACCTGGCCGGTTGGGCAAGGCCCTGCTGATCAGAATGTGTCCCCCGCTCCTCGGGGGCCGACTGGGATGATTTCCTGCTTGCAGGGGGAGTAGGAAAGTCAGGGGAGCCAGCCAACCTCCCAGCCAGTGCTCCTAACTCTCCTGCATGCTAGTCTGCCTCTTCCCTGTGGCCCTGCAGCAGGCAGCATGTCCTTTCGGCAAATGGCGGCTGGGCCAGGTAGGTGGGGCGGGGAGGTGGCCAGCATTTTTCATCTTCCACATTTAAAATACCTGGGGTACATTTGGGATTCATAACCCATTGGCTCGCTGCTGTCACCAGCATGCATATCCAGTTTCTTGGGCAGAGGGACCGCTCCAGTTGAGTGCCTCCCCCTTCCACCACTGGCTTCGTCTCCGGGACTGGTGTGAAAAGAAGCCCTCCATTTTCAGCCCTCCATGCCCATTCTGCCCATGCTCTCTGGCTTGTCTTGGCAGCATCTACCTGCATAGTCCTGACTGCAAGGAAGCCCTGAGTCTCCTGTTCAGCATCACTTCCATCAGCTTGTCTGCGCTCCTCAGGCTTGATCTCCATACTCCCCCTCAGGCTTTGGTGTCCAGCTTCGTCCAGAAACCCCTCTACTGCTTGTGGGCTTGTTCAGTTCTCACATCCATCTATCACCACTTATCCTGGGCTGATCAACAGTGGACAATTAGGTCGGCTTAACTACATCACTTGGGGCTGTGAAAAAGTTCACGCCCTGTGCAATGTAATTAAGCCAACCCCTTGGCCGATGGAAGGATTCTTCCTCTCGGGGAGGTGGATTTACGACAGGGAGGGAAGAACCCCTCCCCTTGCTCTGGTGAGCGTTTATGCTACAGCGGCCGTGTTGCTGTACCCTCCGAGACAGAGACCCAGGCACAAAGCAGTATGTGTCTTGAATAGTGGCCCCTGTCGTAGGCACGCCGCTTCCCTCGGCATGCACTGGGAGGCTGACATACCTCTCTTCCTGCCTGGCACCTTCTCTGGACAATGCAAAGCATTCTTGACAGCCATGATACCATCAAGAGCAAAACTGATCCTGCTGCCTGCCCAGGGCAGGGGATCGGACTTCTGCCTTGACGTGCCATTGGGGAATGAGGGATGAGCAGCATCCAGATCCCATCCGGCCTCTCTCGTCCCCTGAACAGAACATTTGGGGCCCTCCCCAGGCCCTCCAAGACCATTCTCGTGGGGCAAAGACTGGCCTTTACTCCTGTTTCCCTCCCTCAAACCAGGAATCGGATGTCTGCCCAGCCTAAAGGGGCACGTTCCCACTCTGAACCTTGCTTGGGAGTTACGAGCCGTGCAGTAAATACAAACCCCAAACTGCATCTCCAAAGGCAGCAGCTGGGGCCGGGAGAGGAGCGAGCCCGTGTGGATGAGTCTGGAGGATCTGAATGGCAGAGCAGGGGGCAGGCTGCACTTCTCGGGCCCTGGAAGGCTGCAGGTAGAATCCAGGGATGCAGGCGCTGCAGAAGGTGGGAGTGTGCCTGGCTACTGGGTCCGCCAGCCGCGTGGCAGCCTTGGAGGGCTCTGCCTGGGATTCGTGAGTAAACAGGCAACCGCAAAAGCAGATGGAACCCAAATAAGAGGCTGTGGATTATGAATCCCATGGGGAGGGATGAATCTCTAATAGTTGTCCCCCACACTGCCTGCCCCAAAGCAGATCTCTGCTGAAGCAGTTACTTATAGAGACAGTAGCTAAACGAGGGCATCTCTCTAGACCCATTTTACATAAGGAAACTCTACCTTGTAGGGGCTTTAGTGTTTGTGTTTTTGTGTTTCCCCAATTCAGGGGTTGCTTTGGCCTGGGGCGCAAGTTTAGAACAACTGGCCAGCTGTTCTGGGGGTGACTGTACCTGGCCACCCGTCCTCTGGCATGGGACTGCCAGTGGCGGTGGGTTGGCCGTGCCCCATTGCAGTGCCATCTCATCGCCAGCAGAGGGGAGCTGGCAATTTCAGCATCTCCTTATGGTAATTCGGCATCCTAGGCATGACTGCGGGATGTCTGACTGGGGAAGCTCATGCCAGATACAACCCCAGGGCAGAACCTCTATAGAATCCAGTTGTCTTCACTCAGGAGCGGGCCAGGTCTGGGCAGCAGCCAGGATCCACTCTGTGACGGGTTGGATCCCCTTGGAGCTACCAACTGATGTGCCCAGACTACTTCTGCCCCTGCTTTCCCTGCCAGCCTGGGACTCCAGAACCCTGCCTGTTTGTGCCAGACACACTTGCCGGCTACAAACACAGACCCGGGTCTGAACCACGTCCCCTAACGGCTGCAGGCTTAATTGAAAGTGGCTTAAGAAGTGTTCCTGTCTTTAATACTCAGATGCCCAACTCCCAATGGGGTCCAAATCCCAAATAAATCCGTTTTACGCTGTATAAAGCTTATACAGAGTAAACTCATAAATTGTTCGCCCTCTATAATACTGATAGCGAGAGATGCACAGCTGTTTGACCCCCCCAGATATTAATACATACTCTGGGTTAAATAATAAGTAAAAAGTGATTTTTATTAAATACAGAAAGTAGGATTTAAGTGGTTCCAAGTAGTAACAGACCGAACAAAATGAATTACCAAGCAAAATAAAATAAAACACGCCGGCCTATGCCTAATACAATAAGAAAACTGAATCCAGATAAAACCTCATCCTCAGATGTTTCAATAAGCTTCTATCACTGACTGGACACCTTCCTAATCTGGGCCCAATCCTTTCCCCTGGTACAGCGCTTGTTCCAGCTCAGGTGGTAGCTAGGGGATTTCTCATGATTGCAGCCCCCTTTGTTCTGATCCACCCCCTTATATAGCTTTAGCACAAGGCGGGAATCTTTTGTCTCTCTGGGTCCCGCCGCTCCCCCCTTCTAAAAGCACCAGGTTTAAGATGGATTCCAGTACCAGGTGACATGGCTCACATGTCCTGTGAGACGCCCAAGCCTTCATTCCTCCGGGCCTGACTCACAGGAAGGCCTGCGAGCAAACCCACAGCCAATTGTCCTGGCTGATGGGAGCCATCAAGATTCCAGACCACCATGAATGGCCCACACTTTGCATAAGTACAATAGGCCCTCAGAGTTTGTTTCATATTTCTAGTTTCAGATACAAGAATGATACATACATACAAATAGGATGACCACACTCCGTAGATTATAAACTTTGTAATAAGAAAAGGAGGACTTGTGGCACCTTAGAGACTAACCAATTTATTTGAGCATAAGCTTTCATGAGCTACAGCTCACTTCATCGGATGCATCTTTGTAATGATACCTTACGAGAGACCTTTTGCATGAAGCATATTCCAGTTACATTATATTCACACTCATTAGCATATTTTTATAAAATTATATAGCGTGCAACATCACACACTCCCTTGAGCAATGGGAGAGGTGGCCAGGTGTGATTCATCTAGGGTTGAACTTAAGATCCTTTGGCAGGGACATGTAGTGAGGTTCAGAGGTGGCAGTAGGATTTAGGTGACCATGCTGCCTCGGGATTTCTCATTCAGTGGCAAGGCTGCTACCAGGTTGCTTTCAGCATCAAGTTGTTGCTAGTCGAGGATTTGTGTGAGAGCCTCTTGGAGTCGGTGCCCATGGAGTACTGATCCTGGTTGGGTTATTCAAGCAGCTGGTTTAAAGTCTGGGGATTTCAGGGATGTCCTCTAGGGATAGGAAAGTGTGCACTGGGCCTGTCGCTGGCATGCTGGGTCTCTAGGGAAGTGGGTAGCAAATGCAAACCTCTCTTCTCACGACAGGCCACCCCTGCCCCTGTGGGAACAGAAACCCATTGCAGAGGGGTGTTGGCAGCCTGGCTAATTCTCTCCCTCTCCCTTTCCAGTTACTGAGTCTATTTCCGCCTTAAGCAGGTGGGAGCCGCCTGCCACCTGCACTTGTGGAGCAGCCAGCTGATGAGAGAGAAAGGCGGGTCTGTGTGGGCAGCGGGGCCCAATGCCAGGGGGATGGGCTGGAGGGAGCCAGGTAAGTCGCTGAGGAGAGATGATCAGGGCTGTTACCCAGCCAGCTCAGCCCAAGGGCCTGTCGGTGACACAGAGGAGGGATTTTGTCCTTATTTGGTTTCTCTCCTGCCCCACTTTGTGTCCAGCTGGGAAGCCCCCAGTCGTAAGCCAGAATCGCAAACCACCTTCGGGGAGAGCGATCAGACGCATCCCCCATGTTCTGCGCCTGCCCCAGTCCTGCCCACTGGGTTTGGGCCGTGGTAGACTCCTTGCAGTATGGCCAGCCGCACTGTCCCAGCAAAGGGGTGGCATGTGCTCCCTGCATGCCCCAGCTCCTCCTACCAGGGCTTGTGCCCAAGCCACGCACAAAGGATGGGCTGCTGGCAGGAGGCAGGATACACGGGCAGAGAGAAGGCTTTTGAAGTGAGGAGGGATCCCCTGGAGGCAGGGCAGTGCAGTGCAAGGGCTGGGAGACTAGGACAAGAAGCGAAGCTGGACCTGGAGAGCAGCGGGGAGCCAGTGGGGCATTTGAAGAGAGGGACAACGACATAGACTGAGTGAAGGGTTCATGTTTAGTTATTCCACCTGGAAACAGGCAGGGCACACCCTGACTGTTTTGTAGAAGCAATGCACACATTGCTCTATCCAAGGCCAAGGACTAGATATGAACCATGAGAAGTTGATTAAAAGACAGTGACCGTGGGAAGCTTTCTTAGCCTAGGCTCAAGGCCTGAGAACCAGGATTGTAGTAGATAAAAGTTGGTAAATAAGTATATTAATCAACGTCATACATTCCTTTGTGTGTCTTTTTGCGGTAGAAGTATGTAATGATTAGGGGGGAGAAATATAATAAAAGGGGAAGGTGGAAAGCTGGGGGCAGAGCAGCCCATTTCAGCTGACCAGCCTGCTTGCTTGCATAAAGTTGTGTTCTGTCTCATCATTGAACCGCCACAACTGAGTAGCATGCAAGGACTGTGCTGCTCTCAGCAGCCCAGGGCATGGGGTTGGGGCTCTTCAAAGACCTTCCCTACAGAGAACTGAGGCAGCGCTCCCCCCAGCCAAGTAGGGCTGAATGCAGCTTGTGTCCCCTGGAGCCTGTCCATTCCGCTCCATGCCCCAGGGTTTTGATAGCTTGAATCCCAGCGGCAGTTCTGGCCCGTGTTACGCTGTGTGGGAATCAGTGTTGCTCGCTCTTGCAGTTTAATCATGAGTCTTCTGCTATCTGGTGATTTCCTCAAAACCTGGAGTCATGTGATCACATGAGGCTCCCAGCTTTCATCCAGGAAAATACGCTTCGGGCCTTCATTTTTGCAGAGAAAAGCTTGAAAATGTGACTTTGAAATGCACTCGAAAACCAGAAGGCAAATTAAAAAGAACCCTAGACTTATTTATTTTTACAGTCTTATTCTTTTTAAGCCACTGATTTGGGGAGGGGAGGGGTGGGGGGGGGTTGGCTCATGATTTTTGAACACCTGCGGTTGGCAATGCTGGGAGCTCCACTCACGGTCTCCCCTTGCTCATGGAGCATTCTGCGAGATGGAAGATTAACCCAGTCCTGCTCCTTGGCTGTGCTTCCAATTACAGGACCTTCTGGACTGCTACCTCCATTGCTGGGTGCCAGGGCTCGTGGATCCAGGAGTCTCTGCAAGAGAACTGTGTGTGTCCTCTGCTGTCGCTCATCTTTGTGTAACCCTATGTCGACCTGGGTCGTGAACTTTCAAGGGGAAGGGGAGAGCGACAGATTGAAGCTGATGACCCAGCTTTTCCTGGCTATCACTAGAAAACAGGCGGAAGAAGTGAAGGGTAAACCTCCTCTGAATGAAGTTCTTGCTACACGTTTTACCTTGTATCACTTTCATTAGAAACTCTCACTTCCTATGAAATTATATTTTTGGCCACATAACTATGTATTGTTTCAAAGCACAAGACTGTCTTCATTCTTTTGAACTTTATATTGCTGAAACCTGGCTACCGACCTCCAGCACTGCAGCTACAATGGAAGACCACTCTTTTTCCGTGTTTTCCATTATTTTGCAGACTTTTAACAACAGAAGAAAATTGCAATAACCCTATTTAAAAAAAAAAAAATTTAAAACGCGACAAACTTGCTAGAACCCCAGCACCAAAGTTAATGATGGACGAACATTGGAATGAGGCCAAATCTGAGAGAGGAAGTGATGCCATGGTTCTTTGGGATGACATGGGAATGATGTCATAATTAGCTGTGGAACGGTTTCCAAAAAAACCCGAGTCCTTCGACTGTTTTTTGAGAGGAATGTGTGAAGGAAATAAGAACCGTTTAAGATTGGCCAAGGTCTTAAAAGATGCCATTTGGCTTCTTCTGTGCTTCCAAGCTTTTAAAGGTGATTGTGTTGCTCTTCTCTTGATACTTGGGTGAATCAAACAGGATGGTGTATTACACGTCATGTAGTCGCCTCAAGATCAGAATAAAGGCATTGAAAAAATCTGCACTTCTGTCTTGGGAAAAGCCCAGAACATAGCATAGGAGTTTTTTTCCACCTGTTGCTCTTTACCGTGAGAGATACAATATCTCTAAATATAGATGAGCTCTCTCTCCCAGTAAGATACCTCCGCCACACCTCCTGCTTGCACCCCATTTTTCAGCTGACAATAACACACCATTTAGGACCTTCGAACTTTCTATTTATTGAATCAGGTTAGACCTACGTGCTCTTTGGTCTTGAGTTTTTTGAAGCCCTTGGAATTGCCACCCCTGAGTCTGAGGACTTGAAAAGCAAGTGGGAACATGGTTAATAGAGGATTCTAGTTGCTGCTTTTCTGATGGTGGATCATCGTGTCCCAGAGCCCTGGGGACTTTGGCATAACTACCACTGAGAACTGCCTTGGCTTAAGGTCTGGAAAAACAGTCTAGGGCATTTTTGGTTCCTAGGTTTTATGTGATGACATACAGAATCCTGGGGCTACTCTCCCAGATTGGACCACAGGGGTGACTTTCCCCCTTCTACGCCATGCTTCCTTGGGCCTCTTCTTGACGTGGTTCCCTCCACTCCGGGCTTCTCCCATGGCACCGTTATTCCCCAGGACATGCCAAAAGAACTGAAAGTCCAAAAGGCATCTTTTTGCAAATTACATTTAACATGTTTTATTTTTCAGTTAATAACTTACCTCCCAGCTGGGAAGAGGCCAGACAATCTGAAGCCGGAAGACTGACCATTATTCAGAGAGAATTCATTTATTAAACAAATTGTTAGCTGCACCATAGATTATCCGTAGGAACAGTCGGCCTTTTACGACCTCTGGCTTTACAGATATGCTGCTTTTGGCTTGGCCTGATTCTGTGTGATGCTGAGCACCCATAACTCTTATTAATATCACAGGATTGGACTCTACAGGGCCCATCCTGTGCTTATTGAAGTCATTCTCAAGGCTTCAGGGGGCTTTGGAACAGGCCCTGTGTATACTCCTTTGCTGTCCCTTCACTGCATCCGTTCCACGTCCAATAAACTGATCAGATCTCCACTAGTCTTTTGGTGTAACAGAAATAATACTGCTGCAGTGGAATATTATGCAAGGATCAGTGCTTTAACCATGTGCACCCTGGCTTTGCCTCGCTATTTATGTAGCAGTGAGACGGTTACCTGATGGCAATGTTCCCTTCATCTGTCCACTAATGTTCTCACTTCAGTATCTTCTGGTCCATTTGAGTTGATGGCTCCTATATCCTCCTCCTATATTGTCCGTGTCCAGTTCGGGGGGCCATGTTCTCCTTTTTCTAATTGAGTTGTGTATGCAGGTCAAATCCGTTCTCGTGAATTCAGGTTCAAATCTCAGGTAAAACAAAACAAACCAACCTAGACAGCACGTATGTATGTGCTTCCAACCTGCCCGTGGACTCCTTCATGGGTCCTTCATAGGAGCTCAGTATATGGTCCAACTATCAAGCCACCCCCCTGCCCCTCCCTCCTGCCTCTGTGTCCTGGCATGACAGAAACTGAGTCTTCATGGATGTTATTCATAGGCAGAGATTTTTTTTTTCAATGGGGCCGAAGGGCATTAGACACCAGTCTCCTGTTGATGTTCAGTGGGAGTTGGGCTCCTAACTCACTTAGCTCCTTTGAAATCCCCAGCTATAGATGTTCAGGCCAAAGGGAAGATTATGATCCAACCTCCTGCCTTATAAACAATCCCTACCAAATATCCAATTTTTTAAGCACTGACCACTAGACTCCTTATACTTCTAGGTTTCAGAGTAGCTGCCGTGTTAGTCTGTATCACCAAAAAGAAAAGGAGGACTTGTGGCACCTTAGAGACTAACCAATTTATTTGAGCATAAAATTTGTTAGTCTCTAAGGTGCCACAAGTACTCCTCTTCTTTTTGCTTATACTTCTACTGGCTTTTCCTGTTGCTCTAAGGTCCACCGAGATCCATATAGTACAAGAGCTTGTCACCATTTCTGTATGTACCAGAGAACTGGAATTTGGAATTCGTAGTGTTGCTCCCGTGTCTTTTTAAAAGAACATGATTCTGGAGTGAAACAAGCATGGCTTTTTCCAGGTTTTGAATAGCGTAGTAATTGTTCTGAACCTTATCGCTTCGTGTCTCCACAGCCATAGGCTATGCCAGGTCTGCTGTTGCACAATAACAAGTTCTTGAGTTACTTTGAATAAAGACAGTAGAAAACTTAAGGGGCGTGGTTGGATTAATATTCTTCGCCATTATAATCCCTTTTCTTTCTAGGATAAAGATGGATCATATGACTGAAGATGGTACAGATCCTAGAGGGTTCCGAGCTAGGAAAATGGTGAGTGTGAATTCAGGTTAACGCGGGATGTTAGGAAAACGCCAATTTACTCCCATGACTTTCTTAGAGACCATCTAAACTAGTCACTTAGCTGGTTCCTCACAAGTTCTTGACTTGTTTCTAAACCCTAAGTAATCCACTCAATCTGTAACATAATTTATTCCATAGCGTCCTACTGCTAGAGCAGAGCATAGACCTGCCGAGTCCAATAAATTGCCTCCAGTCATGGGTTTTGCCTGGATTAAACTGAACACCCCTGAGGTTTTGCTTAATTTGATTTGACTTACACTTAACCCCTAGATCACCAAGTGAAAGTCATGCCTTTCGATAATCCATTGTATTTCTCCAGTGCTCTGAGAGGAGGTTGATTTCAAAGGGAGTGGAGATAGATACAGGGTATGTTTGGTACATTATAATTGAATTACTGTAACTGAAGTGTGTAATGTAACCCCCCCAAAGCACCCTTAAATGCAACATTTGTTAAATATCCCCCCCATCCCCCGGTTTAATTTCTCTTTAAAGGGTAAGGGATGGGGGGGAGAGGTGCACATTTTATATACCGACAACACAAATGCTTTGCCATAAATATAGCTGTGTATGACAACTTTTCTAGGTAATATTGCTGTGATGGCAGTCTTATGTATATAGACAGGATGGACATAACTCCTCCGGCTTATCACAAATTGTCCTGTTTGCTTTGCCTTGTCACCCATCCGTGACAATCAAGCTCCATTATGTAGCATTATCCTTTTTGCAACAGCTGTTGCTCTTAAAAGGGCATTTTTATGTGGTCCATTCAGATTGTCAAGGTCTCGAAAATCTCCTAGTATCAGAAAATGAGTCGTTAGGGGATGCCAGTTTCCAAAGCACATTTTAGTCTCTGTATTACTTCATCCCAAAATGGATTTACCCTCCAGTACGACCAAAGTGTGTGGAACCAGTTACTGCCCTGAGCCCCTCCAGCTCTTTCTGAGCGGCATTCTTTTTTTTTTTTTTTTTTTTTCATCCATACTGGGGTCCAGCCCATCCTAATGTGACTCTTCTGCTGGATGACTTTGATCCTGGGATCATGCATGGTGCAGCAGGCTGTACCTCTCTAGTGCTCCCTTGGGGCGAGGGGAGAGACAGAGCCTGGAGCACAGCCCTCTGACTCTGCTGTTTAGGGCCACTGCTCCCATACAGGGGGGTTAGTATGCTTCTGCAGCCCACAAGAAGCACAGTGACTTTTGGGAGTAGGATGACCAGATGTCCTGATCTTACAGGGACAGTCCTGATTTTTTGGGGCTTTGCCTTATATAGGTGCCTATTACCCCCCACTACCCCGTCCCGATTTTTCACACTTGCTGTCTAGTCACCCTATTCGTGAGTGTACTCTGAGAGCACATTGTCAGCTAAGGTGTCTTCACCACGAATGGACCAGCCCTTGGTTGTAACCCCTGGTGAGCTGAGCTGGGCCGAGTGCTGTGTGGCCTCCTCGATCAGCCCATGACACGGGAGGTCTCACTCACTGAGCTGGGGAAGCGGAGTCAGGATAGAGGTGAGCTCTGAGGAATGGAAGTCAACAGGGAGTCTCACAGAACAGCCTCCCTTTGTGTTGGAGGGCACAGCCCCACTGCCCTGCCAGCCTGAGGGGCCGACACACCATGGCAGCAGGGAACAAGTGGAGGAAAGCCCCGTGCCATGGCCATGAAACTGCAGCATTAACCAGCCTTTGCTGTAGCTTAAAACTCCTGTCATTGGAGGGGTGAGACCTATACACCCCACCTCTGCATCGAGCTTCAGCCCTGTGCCCTCAGAGTGGAGCCTGCAGCCTCGACTGAATCAAACCTGGCCAGGCACCATGAGTCATTGCCACGAAGCTGCAGGCTTCAGCTCCTCATGGCTCCTTGGCCTGGGGGGGAGCCCTTCACAGCCTCTCAGGTTTCTCCAGGCCAAAGGGGTCTGCTCTGTTGCAGTGACTATCCTCTGCGAGGGGCCTAGGCACCGACTTCTACTGGCGCCGGGGGGGTGCTCGACCCCACCCCCTCCCACCCCCATTCCGCAAAGTCTCTGCCCCCTCCCTGCCCCTATTCCTACTCTTTCCCCAAATCCCGGCCCTGCCTCCTCCCCTGAGCGTGCCCCGTTCCCACTCCATTTGTTCCATAGCGTCCTACTGCTAGAGCAGAGCATAGACATGTCTAGTCCAATAAATTGCCTCCCTCCCACCACTTGCTACAGCTGATTGGCGGTGGAAGGCGTGGGGAGGTAGGCGGAGAAGCGGTGGCATGCTCAGGGGAGGTGTGGGGGGGGGGAGCTTGGCTGCCACTGGGTGCAGAGCACCCACTAATTTTTCCCCGTGGGTGCTCCAGCCCCGGAGCACCCACGGAGTCGGCGCCTAGGGCGAGGGGAAGGGGATGGTTGCTCCTCCGTGAGGTCCCCCTTTCCCTATCTGCCTTCACCAAGGTGCTGCGTTTCCCCCAACGCTGAGGCCACCTGCTCCGTGCTGGCCCAGACGCTCGCCCCGTCAATTCCAGGCATGTGCAGTCAGAAAACCACCTGCCCCAAGGGGTCTCGCTGTCATGACTGCCTAGCGCGCACTGCTCGCCGGACTCTACTCACCACTCAAACGGTAGGTGGAGCCCACCTGCTTTGGCCAGTTCAGCACAATGCTTTGTTGCCCTGAAACGGCCCATGGGAGAAAGGGATGTGTCAGCCACGCCCCTTGAACCCAGCTTAACCTTCACCATTGCTTTGTCTCGGACTCCCCCTGGCCCTCCCTGCTTCCTGCCTGCAGGGCTGGCCAGACCACCCCTCCCCTTTTTCTCCCCCCATTGCCTGCCCCTGTGGGGTCAGCCTGAGGCCCCCTGCTGCAACCTGTGCTGGGCTGGCCCAGCCCAAGCTGCTCTCCCAAGCCCTCCCTCCCGTACAGGGCTGGCGTTGCTGCTTGCCCCCTCGCCCCTCCATATGTTCCTCCAGGCCCTGCTAGGGGTCACACCCCACTTTTTTGGCAAAACTGTGCATTTGTCCCATTTGGTCTTGCCACCTGACCTTTAAAGAAGGGACTGCCCCTGCCAAAACGGGACATAGGATCACCCAAGTCTTTGGCTCAGTGCCTGATCGGCCCTGACAGCAGCAATTGCTGGAATTAGCAGCACTGAACAGAGGGGGGGGGGGGGGATAGTCCAGTTCTCAGGGCCATTGTCATACAGCTGGCCCTTATACTTTGACATAGGAGAGAGCTGGGTCAGGCCCTTGTGCACCCCAGCTCCATGCAGCTCAGACACGGGGATATCAGAGTGGGGGAGATGGATGGCAAAGGGCACTGCTGAAGGGAGGAAAAAGAGAGATGAGTCCTAACAGAGGGAACAGTGAGGGAGTGGGATGTCAGAGAGAGGCCCAGAGTGAAAGGAGACCTTGGCAAAAGGGAGCTGCATTGGAGAAGCTTGTTTGATTTCCAGGCAGCATAGGCCCCTCCTAGAGATGGCCTAGGAATGTGAAGCTTGTTGGGGATTGGTGATCGTGTGAGGCCCAAATGCCCACCCAGTCCCAGCTGCCGTCCCTTTTAGGGTTCCTGCATCAGTGCTTC
The DNA here is from genome assembly GCF_965140285.1 of Lepidochelys kempii. Lineage (NCBI taxonomy): Eukaryota > Metazoa > Chordata > Testudines > Cheloniidae > Lepidochelys > Lepidochelys kempii. Next base: position 14,659,643 of record NC_136394.1, on the reverse strand, counting down.
TCTCACCCGGGACCGTAGCTTTGCACAGGGGTGCATAGCTGCTTGTGCAAAGTTGCCGTGTCGGGCGAGATGTCACATAGAGAGGCAGATTTATGCTGCCATGGAGCAGGGCAGGTTTTTGCTTCTGGCTCCAGCAGGAACTATTTGCTCCCCAACCAAAAGCAGTTCCCTCAGAAGCAGGCCATGTGAAGGAGACGAGAGCTCACAAAGCCTGGTGGGAGAGGAGGCAATGAAATACTTCCCACATTCCTCTGCCTGAACAATCACACAGGCTGGATGGAGCTTGGCTTTTAGCCCTGCGGCTCCCTCCCCTGGCCAAGCCAGCATTCCAGACCATTTAAACACACCCATGTTCCTGGACAAAAATGAAAGTGTCAACACAGCCGGGCCTGTGAACAGAGCTCAGTTCGTTAAGAGTAACATTATTCAAACAAGGCAGTTCCAGAAAGCCAGGGTGCTAAGGCCAATGTTTTCAGACATGGGTGCACAGCTGTAGGTCCTTACATCCACATGCAAAAATCAGACCCTTGCTCTACGTGAATTTTTGTGCCTAGGGGTGTGTATTCAAGTTTGAAAATGTTGTCTCTCACCCTTCTGCGCCTCAGTTTCCCCAGAATTACAGAACTTGGAGATAGAAGCAGCTGCCTGTCCGATCATTTGCTCCAGCTCCGTAGCTGCCACTGGTACTGCAATAGCATGTAAAGCCCCAACGAGCTCAGCACCCCCATTGTGCTTGGCTTTGCAAAGCTGTATCGTACATGATGGTCCCTCAGAGCATGCCTAACTGCCCCAAGACAGCCAAGCACAAGCAGGCTGGAAAGATAGCGCAAAGGGGTGGGTGTTGCCTGTAAGGGTTAGGGCTCTTGCTGGGGTGGTCAGCACTGCTCCAGGTGTGAATCTCCACTCTGTGCGCTCTGGAGCAGGGCTCGAGCCTGCTTCTCTTATGTTCCAGGGGACTGCCATAGCCTCTGGCTCAATACATCTGTAGCTAGTTATGCAAAGTCCAGCTCCAACAGAAGAGCTTGAGAGAGTAGCCAATTGCCTGCTGCTTAGGGTCATGGCTTCAACTCCCTGCTCCAAATCAGGCAGAGCAGGGGTTTGAATCCCAGCTGCATTGGCTATAATGGGGCGGGTGTATGTGGTTCCTATTTTCCCTGAGACTACATCCCCCTGGCTTAGGCGCCTCCCTCCAGGAGAGGGTACGCAGCTGAGAAACACAAGCAGAGAGATTTCAGAGTAGCAGCCGTGTTAGTCTGTATTCGCAAAAAGAAAAGGAGGACTAGTGGCACCTTAGAGACTAACCAATTTATTTGAGCAGAAGCTTTCGTGAGCTACAGCTCACTTCATCGGAAGCAGAGAGAGGTGCCTCCTTCTAGCCCATCAGTCAGGCACCTAAGTGCCTTGGAAGAGCTGGGTTTAAGCCCTGCCCCTCAGTGCAGCATGTCCGACTGCCCAGCGTAGGGGGCTCCCCCCTGGGATATGTCGACACTGTGACGGGTGTGTGAGAGCAGCCCCTGCAGATATACCCGAGCTCGCTTGGATCCAGCTCCATCACAGCTAGCTCAAGTAACATTAGCCACGTGGGCTGGCAGCACCTTCCGCGACCAACCCCGCCAGGACCCCGAGCAGACGCGAGCGGTGAGGCCGTGCTGCGCTGCTGGGGTGACTCAAGCTAGGTCAGTGCAGGCTGGCTTGGGGAGGCCTATGCCTGCTGCAGTCACACCTCCCATGGCCGTGCAGACATACCCTCGCTTCGCTGGCTTCTGAGAATCCCTTCTTTAGGCACTTAACTCACTCCAGGCAATGCAGGGGGAGCCTGGGCCCACCAGGGAGCTAGGAGCTGTGACAGTGACTGCACCCCAAAGGACCAACTCATCTCCAGGGCTTTCTGCAGCCAGCAGAGGGGAAGCACCCTAGAGAGTAACAGTGCTCAGCAACCAGCACACGGACTGTGTGGCTGCGAAATGATCGCGCCCCAATGCTTTGGCTCTGCTCTGGACCCGGGGGGAGGGCATTAGATACGGCACGGACCCCTCCCAGGTGGCAGGCTGAGAAGGGCTACAGGGCCTTTAAGGGGGGGATTTAGAGACACTCAAGCCGGACTTATCCCAGCACCTCACTAACATTTACAAATGGCAGCTCGTTCCCTGCCCGGGGCTGCCCCGGTCTCAGCGAATGACCCTGTTTGAGGAGCAGAGCCGTGAACGCCACAGGCTGGTAAAGCAAACACCCCTGCAGCAGGCTGGAGCAAGGCTTCTCAGTCTGACGTGTATGAGGAGCCTGAGACTCCCTGGCTGGGGCTAGCAGGAGCGGGCCCAGCCTGTTCACCAAGGGCACTCAGCTCCCATTGCCTTAACGGGAGGGGATTAGGCCCGTGCAGAATCAGGCCTTCAAGAGACGCCCACATAACGTGCCTAGCTCCCATGCTGCACTTGCTGCAGCCTGTGTCCAGGGTCTGCCGGGGTCCCTGCAGCCGGCTCCTCCAAGCCAGAAAATCCTTCTTCTCTCACTCAAGGCTCAAGCCGTTGATGTTTGGCTGGGAAGTGCTTGTGACCCAGCACCATCACTGCCAGGATGTACAAGCTCTGCCGTAGCAACCTCGAGCCCCTCCCTTTGCGGCAGCTTGTCCCCTACTTACTCTCCCCACTCTCGGGTTGCCCCCTTTTCCCAGCAGGCCTTTCAAGGGCTGGCCCTTTAAATAGGGCGGAGCCAAGCATCTGCAGCCCTACTGGAGCCATTTTGCACTGGTCGCTGCCTTTCTCCCCCTCTGAGCTGGTGAGTCTCCTTAGTGCCTTCAGTGCAATTGCTAAGAAGGGTGCTTTCTCACCATTGCCTTGTGCTACTGACAGCTGCTCCCTGAAGCTGCCATAATTCCTTCTAAGATCCGTTCATTTTTCCTAAATGCTTCTCCTTGGCAAAACCCCACTGGGCTAAATGCCATTGACACCCTCACCCCCAAATTACACCCAGGATGATGTTAGCACACCCACTTTACACCCCCACACCTTGTAGTGTACATTGATTGTTCCCCTCCACTATCACAGGCTGGCTAAAAGAGAGGGTACAAAGCAGGCTGTGCGGGTCATCCTGTCTTGTAACAACTATCTAAAACCAAGTGAGTAATTTCTGCTTTGAAAAAGGGGACGTAGAAATCCAGCAGGATGGTTTCTATCAATCACTTGTCAAAGGTAATATAGCTTAGAGAGAGAACTTGTACATGAGAATATCTTTCCCTCCTGTCTGATTCACGCATTCTGTTTATCCTCAAAGGAAGTCGAAAGCATTTCTTTGGTATGAATACCCAGTGCCAGGGTTAGGCTGTGAATTAACTAGGCCAGAGATTTGAATGCTCATTTACCTCCCACAGTTCTGGGCTGGCTTAGTAATTTGACTGGTACCAGCTGTTTGGTGAGTGGACAATAAGTCTCAGCGCTGAGGGCTGTTCACACAAATGTTGATCGCTGCCTGCAAAGAGCTGGAGTGTTTTTCATGATGCTCTGGTGGAATACGCAAGGAGTGCTTTGCGCAGCTGGGAAGAGGTGTGATACAGGGGCCATTGCTCCTCGCTCAGCACAGAGATGATTCAATGAGGATCTGAGCCAAAAGCCCTGAATGGTGGAAAATTTGTAAGAAAACAAATCGGGATCCAAAGGTTCTGGCTGAGCCCTCTGTGTACTGTGGCTGATCTGAACTCCGGGGATGGTCAGATCCTGATTCTGAACCAGTAGTGCCAATTCAGGTATTTCAGGGGAGGGGGAAGCAAACTCCAGTCCCTTTCTCCCCAGACAGCAGGCACCCCATTCCTGTCCTTACTCATTCCCTGCTCCCCCCAGGGGTCCTGGGTCTTCCTTGGCCTGGGAACCTCCCTCTCTCCTACCCACACAGGACATGAGCTGGTGCTACCAAGAGATGAGTTCTCACCAGGCTCCCCTGCACTCTGCCATACAGAAAGAGAATCCTGGGTGCTAGGTCACAGCACCATTTGGCCCAGCCACTTCTCTGCATAGAGGAGTGGCCAGGCCAACTTTGCTTGGTGATGTGATCTCATGCGCCAGATCACATCACCACACTCTGAAATTTGGCCTGGCTGCCCCTCCGGCTGTATGCGCCAGACTGCTCAGGCAGCAGCCGTACACATTAGTATGGGATTGCTGCTTAAAAGTGGTCAGGCCATGACCCCCCAGCTCCTTGGCCTATGGAGCTTTGAGCAAGTGCTAAGAACTTGGAGAGGCATTCACCCCCAACAGCAGCCAATCTAACCCTCTCCCCAGATAGTCCTGTCTTCCCAAACAGGCAGCTCACATTATGTACCCACAGGGCCCATCAAAGAGAGGAAACTAACAGAGTCGGCAGGGTTTGATCAGGCAGGGAGCACAGCTGTTTGGTGGGCACTTGCAGGCTCCCCCCGGACCCTTAACTATGCCCAGCTGGTTCTTATCAGACTCTAAAGAACACCCATGGCAGCCTGCATTGCCTAAGTCATGCCTGGGGAGTGCAGGAGGATTCATGGGAGTACTGCTTATGCAGACATTCCTGCTAAGAACTCAGAGTAAGGCCTATGAGAGAGCAGGTAGCTAAGCACATTAGCCTGACAGGAAATATGTACTTCAGTGCACTGATCTGCACATGTCCCCTTCTCTCCCCATCATCCCGTGGTACCTTACACAGTGCAAGAGGAGCAGGGTGCTTGAGAATCCCTCCTGCTCAGTGCAGAGGGCCACACCGAGTGCTTAACCCTGGGCTCCATGCTCTGCTGCTCACACAGCTCTATCCTCCCAGAAGCAAACATGCAACGCGGGCAGCTGAGTGGGCCACAGCCATGACGACAAGGGCAAAGGTGGGAAGTGACGTGGGATCCATTTCATTAACCTGCACAAAAAGGCTTCCACAGACGCTGCTTTAAGCATGTTTAGTGGAAATAAAAGTGGGACTCCAGGCATGTAATGGACGGGGCGGAGAGGGTCTGATGGTTGCGTGAACTGAAGCAGGCGTGAAAGGTCTACGGTGCCTATGAAGACCCTGACCAGCTGGGCCTCTACAAGACGACAGTGCCTCAGGGGGAACGGGTGTTGTCCATTTGTGCATGGAAATTATAGCAGACAGATGGAGCCTGTCCCTGGTGCCAAAAGGATGGCTTCATAAACCATGCATCAATATCCGTGGAGAACCGCTGCTCTGCTTCTGCTCCCTCCCAGTAGGGCTGTTTTGCCATCAAATGATGCCTTCAAAACCAGCCAGGCAGTGACATCTAGTGCCCTCTGCAGGGCAAAGGAGATAGATGCTCTGTCACCCCTACTTTCCACAACTATACTACATGAAACTAAAAAAACTTTAGAGTATTGCAAAATGAATTTGCTTTCTGCGGTTGGTCTTTTGCTTGGGGATGCTAACCCTGGAGGAGATCCTCAGTGCCAGTCTAACTTATGAAAATAATACGTCTGTGAATCTTGACCGTGAAGTATGATTTCAAATCCTGACTTTAGTAACTATTATCCTCAGTGAGGAAATTGAAATGCTGAGGTTAGCTGGCTTGCTCAAGGTTCCAGTGTTAGAGCTCAGAGAATCAGGGAAGATCAGGGTTGGAAGGGACCTCAGGAGGTATCTAGTCCAACCCCCAGCTCAAAGCAGGGCCAGTCCCCAAGTAAATCATCCCAGCCAGGGCTTTATCAAGTCGGGCCTTAAAAACCTCTAAGGATGGAGATTCCACCACCTCCCTAGGTAACCCATTCCAGTGCTTCACCACCCTCCTAGTGAAACAGTGTTTCCTAATATCCAACCTAGACCTCCCCCACTGCAACTTGAGACCATTGCTCCCTGTTCTGTCATCTGCCACCACTGAGAACAGCCGAGCTCCATCCTCTTTGGGAGCCCCCTTCAGGTAGTGGAAGGCTGCTATCAAATCCCCCCTCACTCTTCTCTTCTGCAGACTAAATAACCACAGTTCCCTCAGCCTCTCCTCGTAGAGAGCACCCATCAGGGTCCTAACTTCCAGCTTCCTGTTCTAAGTGCTAGGAAATGCCTAGCCCTCACTTGTGCTATGTGAGAAGTAGCTAAGTTTCAAACTTACTTAGTTCAACCACCACAGTATTTCAAGCTGCCAAATGTAACCCTGAGCCATGCAGCCTCAGTTGTATGCCGGGGCCAGGGTCACTAGTGATGATGCATACAAAGGAAAGAGCCCAGCTTAGCTGCAGGATCAAGGTTAATTTGGCAGGGCTGGCAGGTAAGAGTTGGAGTCACTGGCAGGGGAATAAGCATGGATACTGTTTTGCTTGTCACTGCAATCATTGGGATTCCCGGGTAAGACAAAGGGAAGTGAAATCAAGTGGCAGCTACCCATGCAAACTGGGTTATTTCCTGTGAGCAGAAGATGCCAATCTGAACACCACCTGAAGCATTAGGTTACTTTTCAAATGTATTACGTTCCCTATGGACACCCACGGTTCCCCAAGAGAGACAGCCAGTTTGTACGCTTGTTATGCTGGTCCCCACAAGCTACTGTGCTGCAATCTGAGAGGTGTCACCACATTCTGGCTCCCAGATCCCACATCAGCTTTTGAATGTCCTATTTTGTTTCACATGGTGACGTGCAATAACCTGACCTACCCCACACTAGACATCTCACAGGGGTTTTCTTTCTGAAGAGATCAGGTTTATTTGGCTCAGCCCCCGTGCCAGTTCCTGGTACAGCTGCTCGTCACAGCACAAGCTGAGCTCGCTAAAAACCTCAAATGCTACCGGAGTCGTCGGGCTTCCAAATGTCCAGGGAGCGGAATGCAACCAAACGAGATGGAACCTTATCCAGCCCCAGCATTTAAAACACTCTCCCCACCACTCCCTTGGGCAAGAGCTGCATCAGAGCAACCCCCATCAACGCCGCTCTGGCCTCATCCAACCACCACAATGCTCACTCCCGATGTCCTCTCCCAGGGTGGAGCTGCTCCTCCAGACAAATCCTGAGGTCTCGACTCAGGCAGCCCTCAGCAGGTGGGCCTCTGGGAATGGTTCTGTATCATGGGAGGGAGGAATTCCCCAGGAGACTCGCTTCCTCCCCATGCAAGGATCCCCACCAAAGAGAAAAGAAAAGGAGTACTTGTGGCACCTTAGAGACTAACCAATTTATTAGAGCAATTTATTAGAGCATGCTCTAATAAATTGGTTAGTCTCTAAGGTGCCACAAGTACTCCTTTTCTTTTTGCGAATACAGACTAACACGGCTGTTACTCTGAAACCCACCAAAGAGAGCGCTGGAGATAAGATGGTAATGCAGGAAGATGATGCTTGCAGTAGACTAGTGCAATGACCTTTCACTTCTGGATGCCTCTGTTCCCAGCTGAAAAGAGGTCATCTCTGATCAATCTAATCCCTCTGACCTAGTTCTCTGGAGGCTTTTGCTTGCATCCCAAAACCACCACATGCTTTGGGACGAGCAGAAGTGATGGACTGGGACTGTCATTGGCAAGGCTGATCCAAGTCACACTGGAGATTCTTTGGCAGAGTTGTGTGGGAAGTTTGTAGTATCTGCTGGGGTCATGTCCAGCTCTAGCTAGTGTCAATAGCAAGGCACTTTCCCAAGCACTAAAATGAACACTAAGAAAGTCATAAACAAGGCCATTCCTGAACTGTGGCCCAGCTGGACAGGATGAGGAAGTGGCTAGGAGTAGGTGTGCCCCCTAACGTATTTGGGAGAAACTCAGACGATCCATCTTAGACATGAGACAGACAATCCTCATAAGGGTAGGTCAAAGCAAGCAGACCCCTGGGTGCGCTCAGGTTCTTGTTGCCTCTGGCAATAAGAAGAGAGCAGAAAACCAGGCAGTGCCAGCAGGGAATGAGTCTGGTTGTGCTCACTTGTTTATTTTAACTTAATACTTAACCATTAAAGGCCAAACCCTAAGTTCTTACTCAGGTAAAACTCCCGCTCTCTTCTCCAGGAGTTGGCCCTGAGAAAGACCCTTAGGCTTTGCCCCGTAGCTCCCTACACTGTAATACAGGGCTGGATCCTGGCTTGCAAAGGGAGTGGGCTGCTAAGCTGGTTCTCTACTTAGTAAGTTTATATCACCATGGAAAAAAGAAGCTACTGGTTTAAATTCCCTGCTCGTGGCTAAAGGGGGAAGGCCCTGCAGAGGCAGGAAGCAATGGCGTGGCTACATGTCCAGTCTTCTCTGCAATGCGCGATACAGCAGATGAAGCCCAGGGTGAAGCACTGTGCTGCTGTTCCATACAGAGATAGGACCCCTCTTCCCTGGCCCGTGGACTGCTCTGGCACCCTGCTGAGGGAGGGGCCCCGTGCAGGCCCACGCAGAGTTATTTCCTTGGTGCTGTGGCTCTCCCGAACCTATGCGTGTTTTACGCTCTGCCACCAAAGCCACGACAGGTGCCCCCCGATGTCTGGGTGTGGCTCTCACTGCCGGTTAAGAGCATCGGTGGAGTGATTTCTCTGGTCTTTTCTGCACAGGAAACAGAGTCCTTGCCATTCACGTCTGTGAGGGTCAGCACCAGCTCAGTTCTCTCCTGCTCATTCGGAGGAGCAAGCAATTCTTTTTTCACTTAAGCACATGAAGCTCCAGAGAACAGGGTACTTGGAGCCGAGCGGGTCTGAACTGGGCTCTGAGCTCCCCGGACTGTGGAGGGGCAGGATCATTCCCCGGCAGATGGTCACGTGTCCAGCTCTCGCCGCAGTTTGACAATTTCCAGTAAGAGTTTCTCTTTCTCCAGCAGGATCTTTTCCTTCTGCAGCTGCAAGGTCTCTTTCTGCAGCTCTAGGATCTCGGTGTGCAGCCGGCTGTGCGTCTCCCGAAGCTCCTTGGCTGGCCCGACACAACCCCTCTGGCTGGGCAGCGAATCTTCGGTCACAGAGGTGCTTGCTGAACAAACCAAACAACAACCCCCCAAATGGTTAAAGCAAACGGAGTCAAGAGAACACAGAAATGCACAGTTCCTCCCAGAAACCAGCCCCTGTGGGGCAATGTCCCACCCGCCACAAACAGCAGGATCCAGCCTCCTCAAAATAAGGGTCATGTCTCAATTCTGCCAGGGCCAGTGATCTACCACTGCTCTGTCCTGCAGCCAGGAAAGCTCATCCTGGCTACAGGAAGCAGCTCTACAGAGATGCTCTTTCTGATCGAACACCCCCTCCCCGCCCATGTCTTCTCTCTTGTCTTTCCCTAGTTACCTCTGGCTTCTTTTCCTCTCCCCGCCTTGCTACTCCCCTTCTGTCACCCACATAATTTACCTAGACACGAGAGGTGGGGTAGCTCTGATGTCCTCGAAAAAGAGTCATGCCAAGCATCAAATAGTGGTGATGCCTGCAGTGCCAGATGCTACAAACGGGCATTTTAAGCTGTACCAGCACCTTATAACTAATTTCACTTAGTGCTGCCAGTGAGCCAGGCCATGGGACAGCCTCCCATGCCACCTCAGGGGATGAACAGCAAGCAAAATCAGCATGGGCTTGTGTACTCAGGGTGTGACCCTGTGGCGAGAGCAGATGAAGGTTCTTTCAAGCTGCCCGAGCATGCTCAAGGTGGAGGGTGGGGCTGTCTTAATGGCAATGGGAGATTTGCAACTACCCTCCCCTGGGGGGTAAGCCCTGCCCCTTCTGTCAGGTTTAACCATAGTGCCATGGGGAGGTTGTTAACACAGCCTGGGGCCGGCCACTGCCAACTTGTGCTGAAGTTCTAAGCAGCCTGTTTGGCAAACTGGACAGAAGAAGAGCTGGAGAAGCCCTCGCTGCAGTGGGCTGAAGGGAGCGAGCGATACCTTAATGCCACTGTCCAGTGCATTCCAGCTTCAGAAAGGAGTGTGGTCACACAGACATCAGAGTGGGGTGAAGTGTGATTCACTGGAGAAGGAGTGGGAATACGGGGCAGATCTGTGGCACGATTCTACGCATGATCCGGAGCTTCAGGACAGTTTAGCAACACTAAAAATGGACACAGGGAACTTTTCCCCTGCCTCAAATTGTACGTCCACTCTCTTAAAAGCAAGGTGTCCCTTCTCACTGGATTTGACCTGTTCCAGCTGACCTGCATTTCCTCTCTTGCTACAGTAGTAAGGAACCAAGATGGTTCTAAGCCAGCGGTTCTCAAACTGTGGGTCAGGACTCCAATGGGGGCTGGGGTCACCAGGACTGGCTTAGACTTGCTGGGATCTGGGGTTGAAGCCTGAGCCACACTGCCTGGAGCCAAAGCCCAAGAGCTTCAGCCCTGGGCAGCAGGGCTCAGGTTACAGACCTCCTGCCTGGGGCTGAAGCCCTTGGGCTTGGGCTTTGCCCCCACCCCTGGCCTGGGGCGGTAGGACTTGGGCTTTGGCCCTCCCACCTGGAGCGATGTGGCTCGTGCAGGCTCAGGCTTCAGTCCCCACTCCTGGGTTTGTGTAGTAACTTTTGTTGTCAGAAGGGGGTCGCGGTGCAATGAAGTTTGAGAACCCCAGTTCTAAGCTGTTTACAACTCTGGGCACTGGGATGGAAACAGTATGTGTAACTTGACGGTTATCTCAGCCGGAGCAGGGGAGAACAGGGCTGTATTTCTGCAGAGACATCTTAATAGTGGGTAGTAGGAAAAATGCTCCCTGACAGACTGGAGATACAAACACCCCCCTGGGGGCACTGCTCACTGACTCAGAGCCATTCTTGGGGGAGACATGTTTAGCCCAACCACTTGGCAATGGGCTGGGAGGAAAGCCAGCCTAGGGAAGGTCCATTCTTGGGAATTCCGGGCGTCTTAAAATCTATTCTAAATGGTCACTTGATAACCATGTGCTCCTCCCATGGCAAGAAAGGCCTGCTTAGGCAGGGGTGGCGCCTATTAATGGCACTCTATAACAGAGGGCAAAGCTGCATAGGCAGCTCTCTCCCCAGGGAAAGACCAAGTACTAATCCCGGCTCAGGTCACAGGTGAAATGAGATTGGTGCCTCTTCCCACCCACCATGCGATCTGGCACTGATGGAAATTTGTACTCCAGACAGGAGCAGGGCGGTGACTGGTCAGGGCTGGGAGATACTGGCAGAGCTCACATGGCTCCCGCTCAGTATAGGCTGAGTTCCACTCTTGGTGATGCTGGTAAGTATCCAGAGTAGCTCTGCTGAACTGCATGTAGCATCTACACCTACATGGTGGTGTAACGGGAGGCAGGATTTGGCCCGTTTGCCAGGCTGCTGCCAGTAACTAATAGCCTCTTCCTTTCATGCACAAATTAAAAGACTGAATTCTGCTGGGAAGGAGGAGGAGGAGCCAGGCACTGCGTGGCCTGGCTCGCGTGTGCAGCTGTCTCACCATTATCATCCATTGCTGTGTGGATGCCTTCGGAGCTGGGGCTGTCAGTCCTGCTGCTTTGTGTGACTGGGCTTGAGCTGATCCCTAGGCAAGGCCATTCGAATATAGGGCTCAAAGGGCACTTGATCTTATAGGCCAGTGCAAAGTCTGGGGAGCAGTTGAGAGGCACCGGAGTCCTGCCGGCAGCAGTCACCTCAGCTCCATGGCTCGGTGGCGAGGTAGTCCTGTGAACTGGCACAGGGTGTGTCTCAGCTACGGGCGCACATGTCAGCGGTGGATCCTTACTGGGGCCCAACAGTCTCTTTTCCACACTCTCTTGAGCTCCACCCGAGCACAAATCGCTGGGCTGCGGGTCCCCTGGAGCATGGATGAAACTCTTTCCAGGACAGCCAGTCCTTGGTGCCATTTCTTTGTCTGTGTCCGAAAGGACCTCCGTTTTGCAGAGCAGTTTGTTCCCCTGGCTCAGCCGAAGTCTATCATTCTGGCTGTGGAGGAATAAGTCTGACGAAGACTCCCGCATCCCCTCCGCTGCGCAGAGAGGCACTGCGGTTCCAGCCGGGCCGCTGGACGGCTTCGTTCCGAAACCAGGGCCCAGGAGCAATGGTTCTGTCACCTCCGGCCCTGTCTTATTGAAGAGAGCAAAGATGTTGTGGAAGAGCCTCTCCTGGGGCCGCTGCCTCAGCAAAGGGTGTTTCACCGTGGTCAGCTCCTTGCGGGCGTCAATGACCATGTTATGCCACTTCTTGCGGATCTCGTCAGGCGTGCGCCGCACAAGCGGGCTGAGGGAGTTGACAGCGGCAGTGATCTCTTCCCACGCTCGCTGACGGTCCATCGTGTTCTTGTAGCGCCCGCTCTTGGGGATCAGGATGTCCTTGCGCAGGCTGAATTCTTCAAGGATGAGGAACTTCTCTTCTTCGGAAAACTTGAGTCTTTTTGGCTTGGCTGTGGTCATGTTGCCCCTGCGATTCAATTACAAGTCACCATTATGGCACTATTTACCATGAGATCCCGCTTAACTGCAGTGCATGGCTGGGGCTCCTACTGAGCCCAGGTGGGTAGAAGAGGGTATTGTACAAGGTGGATCGTGACTCCATCCACGCTCGGGTTTTTTGGGAGCAATCAACTGGCTGATAATTATGTTTCAGCCATCAATACCCATGGGACCCTCTGCAGCTTTAAGTTCAGGTGATTTAAGCACGTAAATGAAATTACTCTACCATTAGATAACTTGGCCTTAGCCACAGATTCAAATGGACGCCTAACCACAGGCCACACTGACAAACTGCCACAGCTTGAGAGGTGCACAGGATCTGCGTACAACGGAGCTGCCTGCAGCCACGCTGGCCTTTAACGCCAAAGTGAGGCCTGGCGGAGCACAGGTCCCAGCCTACAACACAGCATGGAGTCTGCATCTTAAGAGCACGAAATCCTTCCTACTGCTATTAAGCACTTACCCTATATAACCATATAGGATCTCACAGGGCTTTATGAAGGAGGGTAAATATAATTAATTACCACATTAAATGCAGGGAAACTGAGGCAAAGGACGGTGAAGCAACTGGTCTGTCACAGAGCAAGCCGAGGACAACAACCCTGGACTCCTGCCTCCCAATCCCGTTCTCCATGGAAGAATAGCCCACAAGGACTATAGCTTGCTGGGATCAACAAGTGGCAACTCACAAGGGCATCTGCTGTCCCTGAAGGCGGGACCTTTGTAGTGAAAGTGCCACCGGTTACTTTGAGCTGGAGAATTACAAGCTGCAGCCAGCCAGTTCTGCAAAGCCTGCCCCTCTCTTTAATTTGTAGCATGTGCCCCTGGGGGGCAGGGATCAGGCCTTCGAAGGCACCCATGCCAGAGAGAGGGAGACAGGAGGGACATCACCTCAACGCTGGGACCTTGGACCCGCTACGCGCATGGTCCACCGAGCCCAGCATCCCGTCTCTGGGCCGGGGCCAGCACCGATGCTGCAGAAGGAGGTGTAAAAGCACCCCTCAGAGGCACAATTACGCAGTAACCCACTGATGGGGAAATTTCTTCCTCCCCCTTAATTCCTCGCGCCTGGCTGACGCCCTGAAGCACCAGCCTTTAGCTCCCCCCCCCCGGGGGCCTGAAACCCCAGATGGTTTCAGTGCTGGGCTAACCCCGCAGGCGGCTGGGCGCTTTCCCGCCCCAGGCTCCAGTGGGGGTGAGTTCCAGCGGCGAACCCTGCCGGGCGGCCCCGCACCTCTGAAGATGGGGCGCAGCGCAGGCCGGGCGCGGCCCCCTGCGCAAGGGGCGAGCCCGCGCGGCCCGGCCCGGCGGCACCTACCTGCCTGCGGCGCTCGCATGCCGGCGACCGCCCCGGGCCCAGCGCGGCAGGAAGCGGGCGGGTGCCACGTATCCTGCGACACGCGGGGCCGCGCCCCGGCCTGGCTGCGGGGTCCCGGCGGGGCCCTGCCCCCGCGCTGGGGATGGCGCCCGGCTCGGCCCCCTGCGCGGCGCGGCGCGGCGGGGCGGGGCGGGGCCCGGGGGCTCGTTGGGTTCCTGGGCCAGCAGCCGCATCGCTGCGCCCTTCCCCGGCGGGGCCTTTGCGCCCCGCCGCCTCCCCCTCGGGCGCCCCGCGGGTAAGGCGGGGTCTGGCCTGGGGGGAGCCGGAGCCGGCCCTTAATGCAGCGGGAGCTGGGGGGCAGGAATCGGGGGGCCGCACAAGCAGCGGGGGCCCCAGGCACGTGCCAGTCCGTGGGGGATGGGGATGGGGCGCGTGTACCTGGGGGGGAGCAGCGGTCGTGATGTGGGGGGAACTCGGGCAAGTGTTCCTGCCTTGCAGGGCTTGCCCTGGGGCCGATATTTGATAGTTTCAGTCATGACTTGGGCACCAAAGATTGGAGCGTGGGACTGAACTTTGCTGACCACGGGGCGTTGGGCAGCCGTGTCCACGCAGAGGACGATCAGATGATTATACAGGAAGACTGGGATGACCTAGGGGGATGAAATGTAATGGTAGGAAGTGTGAGGTCGTGCACTTAAGGAGGGGTAAGCATTTCTGCTGTAAGATGGGGGGGGGGCTCATCAGTCGGGAACAACAGAGGAGGAGAAAGACCCGGGTGTGCTGGTTGATTACAGGTTGACAATGAACCACCAATTGGACTATGGGCCAGGGGTGTACCCACGGCTGGGCCGCAGCCCACCCACTTAGCATGCAGGCTCTGCTCCGGCCCCAGCGCTTGCAAGCCCCCGTGTCCCGACCCCGCTCCCTGGCAGGAGTGCTGGGTGGAGGGCGGGTGAGCGAGCAGGTGGCTGGCGGCAGCGGAGGAGATCCTCAAAAAAGGTAAGCCTGCCGCCCTGGGGACCTGGGCCTGGCGCGATGGGATGGGGACAAGTGCCTGCAGTCGTGTGCGCTGGAGAACGGCGTCTCCTCCTGGAGCTGGGTGTGTGCTTGGGGCATGGGGGCCCCTGGCCAGAGCATCCATTGCCCCCCGCAAGGCCGGCTAGAGGGCGTCGGGGAGAGGCAGGTTCCCCCCAATCCCTCCTGCCCCATGTTCCTCTGTCATTGTCCGCCCACCCAAAGTTGTGGCCCACCCAAATGTCCTATCTTGGCTATGCCACTGCTGTGGGCATAAAAATGGCACCTGTGATTCATAGATATTAAGATCAGAAGGGACCATTATGATCATCTCGCCTGACCTCCTGCACAACGCAGGCCACCAAATCTCACCCGCCCACTCCTGCGATAAACCTCTCACCTATGCCTGAGCTATTGAAGTCTTCAAATTGTGGTTTAAAGACTTCAAGGTGCAGAGAATCCTCCAGCAAGTGACCCGTGCCCCACGTTGCAGAGAAAGGCGAAAAACCCCCAGGGCCTCTTCCAATCTGATCCTAGGGTGTAGCAGGTGAGGTATTTCCAGAAGAGAGAGGCTGTATTACTGCCAGTGTGCCAGGCACTGGAAAGACCGCACCTGGAGTACTGTGCACAATTCTGGTCGCCCATGTACAGGGAAGCTGAATTCAAACTGGAGCAGATGTGGAGAAGGGCCACGAGAATGATCTGGGGACTGGAGGACTGAATTTAGGGGCGAGGAGACTAAAAGAGCTTGGTTTGTTCAGCATAGGAAAGTGAAGGCTGAAAGGGGGTATGATTGCTCCCTATAAATACACGAGGAGGGTAAACACCAGGGAGGGTGAAGAGCTATTTAAGCTAGAGGGCAGTGTTGGCACAAGAGCAAATGGGTGTAAGCTGGCCATGAGACAAAGGTTTCTAACAATCAGAGGTGCGAGGTTCTGGAGTGGCCTCCCAATAGGCGTGGGGGCAAACAACTGAACTAGTTTTAAGATGGGGCTTGATCAGTTTATGACTAGGCTTGTATTTTATAAACAGGTAAAGGAGTCGGGAAGTGAAGTGATGGGGTTACCTGTGACAGCAGGGGACTGGACTCGATGGCACAGGAGGTTCCTTCGAGTTCTGTATCTTAAATCTCATTTGAAATGGCCTAAAACTAAAATGTCAGGCTCTTAATCTTCATGTCAAGCTTTCAAAATTTTATTTCCAAAACATTTTGAGAATAACACTTTTCTGCCACAGCTGTTGCTTTCTGTATTTTAAGTCCTGTTGGACTGATTAGCACAGCTGAGTTCACTCCCTTAAGAGGGTTTAGATGTTTCATTGAAGTATATAGGTGATAGACAAGAAGAGAGAGTCAGTCAGCCTGGGACTCGTTCACTTGAGTTCCTACAAAGAGGGGAGCCAAGGAAAGTTGCGGCAGCTCTGACTGTGTGTGTGTGTGATCTGCTCTCAGACAGGATCAGCGCCTGCATGGATTCCCCACCCTCTCACTACATCACACTGGATTAAGCTGGGGAGTGACGCAGGAAGGGTCCCTTTTGTACTCTGAAGCCAGGAATTCTGGGACAGAGGCTGTATCAGTGAGGCATGGGCTCAACTGAGACAAGATGAAGGCTCTGTTGGTATGGGATTGTTGTTCTTGCACCAGCAGTTTGGACTAGAGTTAGACGACAAGGATGAATAAGTGAAGCAGTAACTAGCTTTGGGAGTCAGAGACTAACACTGGAGGAATCAGGGCATTTGCTGACTGATTGGGGTGTCTATGTTTTCCCTTTGAAAAGTGTTTCAGAGTGTTTTATAACACTGAATAATAGCAACACCCAATTAAGACTCTTTATTAGTGGTAAAATCCAAGGGACGCTTTATTCAGCCAAAAGCATGTTTATTGGCTCCTTATAACAGGAACAGTGAAATAAGATCAGGTGAGCAGGGGGATCAGAGTTTGAGATGTGACCTCTGTCCTTTGAGAACGTGTTCTCTCTGGTCCTTCCGGGAGTAGAGCTTCCAACCCTCCTCATTACAGGGAAGGCTGTCTTGACCTGAGAGTATCGGGCATACCAAGGAGCCCAAGCCTTTCGGGTAGAGAGGAGCAGAATGATGGGCTAAGACCATCACTGGTATTATATGTTGGTAGTGATCTAATTTGTAAAGCTGCCCTCTGAATGAAGAACTGGAAGCTGTCACCTCCTGGCTTGATCCAGAGAATGTGTGGTTGATAAAATAAATCTGAGGAACCAGGATAACCTGAGGGGGAGAGGGGCCTGGATCCCGGGTAGTAGGACACTGTACCACTTCCCTTTCCTGGCTGGCAAATGGGGAGCACCTGAGTTCCATCAATAACCTACCAGTTCTGGATGGCTCCTGGCAGAGGAGAAATCAGGAAGGTGAGCGCAGAGATCCAGCAGTGTCTCAGAACAGAAATCTAAAGCACAGTGTAAAGAGAGCACACTCTGTCCCTTGGCTAATGGCTCGTGGTAACTCACTACAACACAGTTCTGCCACCCAGGATGATCAGACAGGTCTTACTGAGCACCTTATATCTGTGATCCCATAGTCTAAACTGAAGGTGGGGGCCATTCCATGCTGGGCCAGCAGTTCCTGTACCAGCACAAGGTCACTTCTCAGCTCCTGGGAAGTGCAGTGGATCTCTGAAGCACTGATGTGGATCCTTTCCAGACCATCCAGAGCATGGGCCAGAAGTGTAGCCTTCACTAGTAGTGCTGTGACAGCAGCATGCACCTTTGCACACCCCAGAGCTTTCATATGCAAAGGTGCGATGGCATCTAAAAGGGAGCAGAACAAGGCATTAATAGGGTTAGGGTGTGTATAGTCACCGTCAAAAGTAATTTATTGAGACAGACAACAGGGCAAATAGTCCTGTTCTCACTGTCCCATCCTCTCTACGAGCCAAATTCCCATGTACGTCAGAGGGTAGATAAAGCACCATGTTGCTGTAGCAGGAATTAAGCTGTCACTGAAAAACCAGTGCCGCTCTCAGTGATGCTTGACATGCACTCCCAGCAGCAGCATGAAGGTGCAGAGCCATGAATATCTACCAGGGACTGCTGGCTTTTTTTCTGTTCCTGGCACAGGTGAATTCCGAGAACACCTGACTTGGCTTGTCAGCACATGGCCCAGACAGGCTCGTGCTTAAGCCTACGCTAAGCGTCTCTGTTTGTTATTTAGTTTTCTTCATTTACACAAGTGCCGGGCAGCTCCTCTGGATGTTTGCCTCAGTTTACCTTGTCTGCACAGAGCACAGCCAGTCCCTCCCCAGCACTGCAGCTCTAGTACAGAGATGCTACTGCAGTTTCCCTTGCCACGGGCAAATAGTGTATTATGCAGGTAACATTACGGGGATTTCTGGATGCAATTTCCAGTTATCCCAAACCTCCAAGCTGTTTCTCATTCTCCAGTTTCACCTCTAAGCGCTATTTGTGATACACTAATAGGAGCCAGTTGAACTGTGTGGTGAATTTGGCCAAGAAACAGAAAACAAGTTACCATTGTCAGTCAATGGCACAGACCCTGCAAAGGGACAATTATGGAATATAGTGGCTGTTCCCTGGCTTTTCCTTTTGCACTCTTCGTTTTGTTCGTCCCACCCTTGGTGCTGTTTGAAGGGAGGCTGGTTTATGGGGGGAAATGTTGGAACAACAAACTTAAATGTAGCAGGTTTCTCCACATGTGGATCGTGGGCTAGAGCCTAGGTGAACTGTATTAACCTGACTGAGAACAACATTGAAAAAGTGTAAAGAATACTATGAAGTCACTTAAACCCCAAGTTTAACGTATCTTTGAAGTTGCAATATGGCAGGAAGTAATGTGCCGCTTCTTCCATTTTACTTTATTTAAAGCAATTATTCTAGCACCACATAGTTAAAGAGAGCAGCAATTAGTGCAGGTCCTACATACAAACAAATCTGTGCTTTATGAACAAAAGTGTCATGTATGCAACCAGCTTTGGTTTGGTGTTAAGGCCGACACTGCGGGATATCTGACTGCCCATCGTGGGGAGAGATTAGATGCGATGCCAGTGTAGTTACGTACCTTGGCCCCACCAGAGCTTGCAGTGCTGTAGGTTGTGTAAGATGCTGGGTCCGGTGGCTTTCAGCCAGCGTTGAGCGAAGTCACAAAGCCGAGTGGCGGTGGGCACCCTGTCTAGCAGCTGAAGGAGGAAGGGGAGCAGCAGTCGGGATAAGACAGCTGGCTCCGCAAAAACATTGGGTTCGTCCTCTTTATACAGGCTGACCGCTCTGAAAGGGAAGCCAAGTCAAACGATAAACCCCACGTTTTGTCTCAGTCACTGATCTGCTCCTCCAAACATACCAGCGCGATTTCACGCTATGTACCAGCTGTGACAGCACAGTGATGGGTGTTGCATGAGCAGACGGGCTTTCAGTATTGGTGACTAGGAGGGATGGGATTTCACATGTTTTATGTTTACAGATTGAAAGGCCCAAGCCCTCCCTCTGTGGAGGACAGCTCCCTTGGGATACTGTCAATAATAATATCTCCCATCTATAGAGCACAGTTTTACAGGACTGTACCCCCATTAACTCCTTAATCCACACAAGTCGCTTGGGAGAGACTGAAGTGTCATTTCCATTGTACAGATGGAGAAGCAGAGAGATTAAAGGCCTGATTTTCAAACGTGAGTGCCTAAAGCAAGGCACCTACATAAGTGGCCTGATTTTGAGAGGTGCTGAGCACACGCAACCACCAGTGAAGTCAATGGGAGCTGTGTGCAAAACCTCTAAATAAATAAATAAATAAATCAGGCCACTTATTTTCTCTCTATTCAAGAGATTTGGATACTTATGTTTAGGGCAGGATTTTCAAACATGGATGGACCAAGTTACCTGCCCCAGGTGGCACAGTGAGACTGGCAGAGATGGAGACAGAACTCAGTAGACTCTGCCCTCTATTTTCAGCCTCATTTGCATCCAGTCTGGACATTTTTATTTAAAAAAACAAAACAAAGAAACCCCTAAACAGACCATTTCTTTGCAGGGCCTAGTTTTTAATCTGCCCTTATAAAAACAAGTCATCCCTATGGCTTTTATTCTGGAATACCATCTAGAGCGGTTTCCTCCGGAAGCAGAGACAAAACCAGGCTGCATTTGCTCTTTTCACTCCCACGAGGAGACGGAGCATCCCCTCCTTGTCCTTTACTGGCACACGGGGATTACTGCTTGCATGTCTGAGCTGGCCCTTTACAAGCTGGTCACTTGGGCTCCCTCCTAAGAGGCAACCAAATTCTCATGATTTGCCTTGGTTCCTGAAGACAGGTTTCCCAATCCTAGTCTGCACTGTGGCTGCTTTGCAATACACTGCTGGCATAACCAGCAATGGCTGGATCTCTCCAGGGTTCTAGTATACTCCTGTGGCATGAAACAACCATAGATGTTCTTACCGCCATTTCTAGTGTCTGCAGCTAGTGTTGGGAGGACATGGCCAGGAGAAAACTAGGAGTGGCCAGATCTTCCTATGCCACAGCAATCCCCAGCTCTCCTCCTGGCCCCTTGAAGCTATTGCCAGGCAGCTGCTCTAATATACACTGGGATATTGGACCAGTGCAAAGTGGGATGGGGGAGCGCAAAGGTGCCTCAAAGCAATCTTTGTATCTCTTCTGGAGTTGCCGTGTGCCCTCCCCTTGGCCACAGCTGAAGATGGGCCCTGAAATGTTTCTGGTGTGTGGCTCTTGTGGGGGGTGGGGGAGGGGACAGTGTATGTGTCTCCTTAACACCACTTTAGAATCCTAGCTGCTCACTTGTTGGCCTCCAGTTCTGTCAAGATGTTGCTGAGATCCAGCGTGGGGAGGTGCCGTAGCAAAAACTCAAAGGTGTCTTGGCAGCCCCAGAACTTTTCCAGCAGGACATGCAGCAGGCATACCAGCCCTCTGTTACCCTGGATGAAGACACAACTATCTTGAGGCTGCGCGCCCAACATGTGCTGAACAAGGCTGGCGAAGACAGAGGCTTCACGTCGTACTTCCTGATCCTCATCTTGTAGCAGGTAAATGCCCATGTCCATCACACTGAGTGGAAAAAGAAAGACTTCATTTTAGTAGCATTTGGTGCTATCTGGAGCATTTCCAAGCTGTCCAACTACAATGCCAGGGGATAATCCTACACAGTGAGGTTATAATTAACAGGAAACTGGTTTAAACACTTGGATGGTCAATATCATCATTACTTGTTTCTGGCAGTGCTTGGCAATGTGTCAGGTGTTAGATACATGAAAGGCCCTGCCCCCAAGAGCTTCCAGTTGAAAGAGACAAAGCTAACAGACGGAGGCTGAGGGAAAAGGGGAATATACCAGCAGAGTGGTCAGATGGAAACTAGTTACATCCTGGTAATGTTTAACAAAGATTCTTTTCCCTTTTGTAAAGTGACATACAATATCCTCAAGTACTCCACAACCTTGTCACAAGCAGCCTGCCTCTGTTCATCAGTGCAATGTGCCCCATCCAATATTATATTGAGGATTTTCATGAGGACACTGTTGGGGAGAGTTGGACCCAACATTTACATTTTGTTTAAAAAAATATTGTTTTGCAAACCCTTAGGTCAACAGAAACATTTCCAGTATTTTTATTTAAACTCCAACTTACAAGTCTTTTGTTTAAATTTAAATTTTCCTGTGTTGTGTTTGCAACTGGAATGTTGCAGAGTTGTGTTATCCTGCATGAGGGCCAGAAAATGACACTGCCAAGTTCATTTTCATTGTCCAGGCTGAGTGAAATGCAGAGAGTAAACAAACAGTGCTTATAGCAAAAAGGAGCTGAGGCTTTCAGGTGTCAGCAGCAGCAGCATAGGTAACAGCATCTTGTTTTTAAAAATGTGATTTGTAACTTGGCAACGTCCCCTTTAATATTCTTCAGTGCGATTTTCCTTCGATGCAAATCTTCTATTAAAGAGGCAAGTTATTAAACTTTAGGGCCAGAAACTAGGATTTTGGATGCTAGAGCAGTACTAGGAATGTGTATGGTCAATGACGATCAAGAAAACCTGACTTTCATGCCACCACGATAACAAGTATTGCTCAAAGTCAAGCTGAATTAGCTCTTGCCAGGAAATTAAAAAATAAATAATATGAGGTTTTTTAGTTATATAAACAAAAAGAGAATAAGGATGGATGATATTTACCCCCGCATACATGAGGGGTAAATAGCTATTTAAGCTAAAGGACAATGTTGGCACAAGAACAAATGAGTATAAACTGGCTATGAATAAATTCAGGCAGGATATTAGAAGGTTTCTAAACATCAGAAGGATGAGGTTCTGGAACAGCCTCCCCATAGGAGTTGTGGGGGCAAACCACTTGTTTTAAGAGAGAGCTGGATACATTTTTTTACTGTGACTGTATGACGGGGTTGCTTATGCTGGAAGGGACTCAGCAGCCCTGAGGCCCATATCTGGTGTATGGTCCTAAAAGCTCATGCTTCAGAGTTTCCACCGGCTACCTGCAGGGGTCAGGTAGGGATTTTCCCCTCCAGTGTATTCTGGGTTTGTTATTTTTAAATCTCCTTCCTCTGACTTATCAAGGATAGGCACAGCTGGCAATGGGATATTGAAGTGGGAGGGCCAGGACTCTGAGATGGCACCAACCATTCTCTCTCTCAGATGCTTGGCTGGCTGGTTCTTGCTCACATGCTTAGGGTCTAACTGATGGCCATGTGTGGGGTCGGGAAGGAATTTCCCCCCAGGTCAGATTGGCAGAATTTTTGCCTTCTTCTGCAGCAGGTGGGTGCGGGTCAGTTGCCAGGATTACGTGGGTGTATCTCATTGAATCATTTCCTGCCGTTGTGGGGGTCTCAGGCACTGGTGCACCATGGCCCCCCCTACTCTCTGCCTGTGGCACATAATACTCTAGTCTCCTGCGGGCTGGAATACTTTGGTCTCATTTCGGTTGTTGGGATCAGTGTGCGGGAGGTGGTGGTGGCCTGTGATACGCAAGAGGTCAGATGAGATTATTTGGAGGGTCCCTTCTGGCCTCAACTCTCTGACTCTAAGTGTCAGCTACATACCGCACAGCAACCAACAGCAGGGATGGGCAGGAGGCTTCCAGGGCACTCTGAACCACGTCAGCTCCTGCCAGCTTGAGAGACCTTGCTGCTGCCAGTCTCAGCACCTCCGAAGAAATGGATCTGCTGCATCTTTCCAGCATCACGCACCATCGCTCAAGCAGGGGATAATCCCGAAGCTTGGAACTGTCACGAGTGAGAGAGATGGAATGTCAAAGTCAGGTCATTCCTTCTGGCACTCAGCTGACTGCCCCAAAACAGAATTCTCCCTTTTCGGGGAGATTCTGTACCAATAAGCCAGACCCATGTCACTGCACCAGACTAGTGAAGCTGCCATAAATCCTTTGACATTGGGCATTTGTTGATGTCTAAATCAAAATGCATTAAAGTATATCAGATCCTGTAGTGAAAGGTCATGGTTCTCTGCAGAACACTGTGGAGATGCCATAGCACCTCTGGTTCTGTCCCTCTCACAGCAGTTACATCCTATTATTCTCCATCCGTTCAAGCACAGGGTCTGGGAGTCCCGAGAAGCAGGGCCACTTGAGGTCAAATGCTACTCCAGGCACAAAAGGATTCCCATAGCTGCCAGTATTTTAGGGTGATACCTGCCCCAGGGCTCCTTGGACACGCAGCATTGTTTATGCTGTACCCTGCTTACTGGACAATTATCTCCTGCACCGACACCTCTGTAACTGGCACCCCTACGTTTCTTGTACATGTTGCTGCAGGCATGTTAACTACAGCTTCTGTTCAGTTGCAAGCGATCTGCTTCTCTTCCATGTTTGTCTCCTCTCTCTCGGGGAGTGGAGTAAATTGTTATCAGACCACCTACCAAGCAGGGCAGAGCTCAAATGCAGTGCCAGTTAAATCGGTATAGTGGAAGGGCACGTGCCTCCAATAAAATTCAATGCAAACCAAGTAGGAGCAAGAGAAAAAAGTCAGGAGAGAAGCACAGACCTGAATATATTATATAGGCAAGTGCCAAAAACATGTCTGCTATTGTAAGGCTCAGTGCTGCTCCTACCAAAATCCAGAGCAAAACTCTTACTGACTTCTATGGACCATCAGAAAATGAGCGGGAGGGTACAGAAGAATAAGACCCTACTTACCCCAGGACAAAGAGCAAGCTAATCACAGACAGTGCCTGGAGGAGGAGGTCTGGGCCAGGAGACTCCGTTTCCACCATAAACAGCAGGACATCCACACACGCTGCAGCAGGACCCAAAAGTTTATGGAAAACATCCTGGGTCTGGGATGAAGGACTGCGGCACAGATGCACCAGAGCCTCCAGGTACAACTTCAGGAACTCTTTGTCCCTCCGACCTTGTACCACCGACTTCAGGTTTTCCTGTTGAAGAAAGGGAAAGTTCCCAGAGAAATAAGGAATCAGTGTCCCTCTCTGAAAAAGCCCTTTTAATTCGGGATTAGCAATGACACTTCTAAAGCTAAACTGCAGCTGTGGAAGTGCGGTGGATTAACGCTCTAGCCACTCACCTCTAGAGACTTGGGTTCAAACTCCCATTAGGATGCGAGGAGAAAGGCATACGGTGTCAGTACTAAGTGAATGAGCTCAGCACAGTGATTTCTAGGAACACCTAACTAGCCAAGCTCATCAGAATGGGAGCTCAGAAAGGCATGATCTAGTTCCACAATGTGGGGGTGTTAGGATTGAACACGTCCTGAACGTTCACTCGGATTTAAAATCTCTACGGAGCCTTGCCTTACCAGTAACGTCAGCTGGAGACTCTTCTCTAAGTCCTTGCTTCTTTTCTCCTCCCCTTCAATCACCCACGTCAGGATGGCTGATTGTATATCAACATCTGCCTCTTGGAGGAGCAAGCAAACTGCACCAACTCTCTCAGCCCCAGCCAGGCTTGCTGCCTCCTTGCAGAGGAAGTGGGTGATAACTTGATGGAACACAGCGGAGCCCACCTGCAAGAAAATCAGAACGGCTGCTTATATGCTGCTCCATGAAAGGCTGTGCTTTCCAGACAGGGACAAGATCCCCTTGATGTGGACCAGGTTTGGATGAGTGCCCTACACTACGTGCCCACTGCAAGCACATTTAATAAAAGTGAAATAGCTGGAGAACTAATTTTAACCTACATTTTCCTCTTAAGCAGAGATGCTCTGACTGCTCCTCATCCCTATCCTGTACTCCAGACCCAGCAGAGAGTTTACAATGGTCTATTGTGAGTTTGCAGCTTGACTAGCAGCATATTCCTGCTGCATATTCCTTATCCTTGAGCTGTTTCTGTGGCTCCAGTGAGCCACAATGAACACATCCTCAGGCAAATACCTGGAGCTTGGAAGATCTTGCCTTCTGCCCTGGCCTGAAGCTGTCCAGTTCACTGCTCACAACCTCTCGAAGACGCTTTGCAAAACCCTGGGTGCAGCTCCCCACCAACAGGGAGATGACTTGGAGGTAAGCCGAGCGAATCAGAGGGCACTGCTGTGCGGGGGTGACCAACCAGAACTGGCCTTCCAGCTGATGAGCCACAGACAGCATGGCATCTGCTGACAAACTGAAAGGAAACGGCAGAGTTTACCTAGCAAGGTACCAGTAACAATAGTTATTGGTTAGCTGTTACTAAACAGCTTGGATGCAGGAGCATTAGCGTGTCTCTCTGAAAGGTGCTGGCCCAGTTCTCTCCGCAGAGCCATGCGTTACAGTTCTGTTTCTTGGAAGGGGACAGGGTACTGCATTGATAAAGGTTGGGAAGACTGCTCAGTCGCTACTAGACCACCCTGTATCCTGTCTTATGGTGGTGTCATTGGGCTCTTTCCTTCTGTTTCTGGGGTGTGTGATGGAACCTTTTCCCCCACCCCTGCAGCCAAACAGAACATGAGGTCAGCGTACGTCCTTCTGCATTGTCCCTCTCACTCCATGAAGCAGCCAGCAGGGCTCCATGCAGCATGGTCTGTCCTTATTTCTTGCCCCTTTGATAGCAAATGGAGCCGTTTCACAAAAGGCTGGATGGCCATAAGCACAGGAAGCGAGTCAGCTGGTGAGTCCGTGATGGAGCCGCTGCTCTGCCACTCAGCTGGGAAGTGACATTCCTAGGTTAATTTCAGTGTTTGCCTTGGCATTCCTTGCCAGGCTGCTCGCACTACGCCCCTGGCTTTGGAGTCTGGATCTGAGGTCATGCCTTGCTGCTGTGCATACAGAAAGGGAGTGAGGGAATGGCACTTAGAAACCCACTCACCAGTTGGTGTCTGCAGCGTAAGCCAGCAGAGCCCGTATCTGCAGCAGACGCCCATGCAGCGTGTTGTGGGATAGGACACTGCCTTGCTTAGCTAAGTCCCCAGCCAGTCGCAGCAGGAGCTTCCCGTATTCAGCCGTAGGGACAACCGGGACCAGGGCCTTGGCTGCCATGACTCGCACAGCATAGATGGGGTTTCCTGCAAGCTGAAGCAAGGGCTCCAGGAAGCAAGTGGAGATGCTACGGAGCGAGCAGTGCAGGGCGGGAAACAAAGCAAAGATTATCCTCCTGCTGGTCTTCGGCCCTGCTAAATGGAGCTGAACAGAAAGGGCTGGAAAAGGACGACGACAGCTCGAGAGCATGTCTCTGCCCGTCAGCTCCTTGGGGCCTCTGAGCCCTCAGTACCTGCAGTGTCACTGCAGTGCCCGGCCGTTGCACAGCCCATCCTCTGCAAGGATGCAAGTGAACCAGAAGAGGACAGGGACCCTCCCCCTCTGCAGAAGGCGGCTGGATGCCATTGGCTCTGGGAGGCGGTCAGCCTCACGCAGGCCATAGGTAGCAGTGCCCTGCGGGGACCCCTGGCCTGCACCCTGCCACCTGCCCATGGGGTGGCCTCCTCCCCTTTTTCTCTACCTGCTCAGTCCATCCGCCCCGGGTTGGAGTTTTGCCAAGAGCGTGAGGATGGCGTGGAGCGAGGGGCAGAGGTGAAACCTCCCTCCCTCCGGCTCTCCTGCTGTCTCCAGAGCTGAGTGCAGCTCTCCCAGCAGGATCTCCCTCAGCTGCGGGTAGCGGCTGAAGAACGCCTGAGGGCTCACCCCGTCCTGAGCGCAGCTATCTTCCCGGCTCCGCTTCGGACCCAGCACCCGAGCTGTGAGGGCGCCTGAAGGAAAGCAAGCGGGGGAAGGGCATCAGGAACCACAGCCACTGGCTCACGGCAGGGATGAACCAGCTACCCATGTACTCTGCCTTGTGCTTCAGCATGAGCAGCAGGTCCACCAGAGCCGCATTCAGGCAATGGCAACGTATTAGTGGTTTGAGCACGGAGACTCCCTGACGCCTTTCCTTGGAGCCTGCTTCAAATCCCAGCAGGGCTGACTCAGCCATTCATTCTTCCCAGGCAGAGAGATGGAGTACTCGACGGGAGACACTCTCAAAGAGACTCTGAAGAGCAGGTCCCCCCGCTCTGCAGGGCATTAAAGATGCTGTGGCCTGTTTGCTGGGGTTTGCCTCGGGCCCTTGTCCAGCAGCTCCCACTCCACTCACTTTCATGCTGAGCTACCCTCCACCCCACAGATGGCTGCATTTCATTGATGCTGTGTATAGTGAAAGAGATGGAGACAAGTCAAAATGTAGATCCTGACGGGGACTGCCCCAAAGGTCAGACTCGGGGTTTTGCTTGGGGCCATCTCTTGAGGGCAGTTTGGAAAATGCTCTGTGGGGAGGGAGTCTGTATAAAACATTATTCTTAGACCCTTTAGGGAACAGCTACTGTCACCCTCCCTAAATAGCTAAGGAAGTGGCTGGCAGACCTGTTAAGCTGAGCATTCCTGAAGTAGCCCAGCGCTTGTCTAATTTGGGACTCTTTCGAACAGATAGAGGAATTAGCCTGTTAAGACTCACCCTAGATTGGAGAACACATTTTGCAAACCGTACGACACTATATCTCCTCCCCACCAATATTATTCATAGCAGAGTTTCTGACGTGCTCTTCTTGCTTTCTATTCCATTAGTTCCTCAGAGGGCACTATGGGCCGGACACTGAGCAGAGCAATGGCCTTGCTCCGATGGAGGGTCACTGATGGAAGGACACCCGTGTGTGCACCCCATGGCACTGCTAGGAATAAGCAGCTATTACTCACTGAAGAGCTGGATGGCTGCGTTTCTCATGGCCCAGCTAGACGAGCCTAATGCCTTCAGAAGCAGAGCCATCATAGGCGGGACATACTGGAGCAGCGCCGTTCCCAGGCCGGAGCCACGCACCAGTGTCTGCAACACATGCAAGGCAGAGACCTGCAGAGAACACACAACAAAGATCACTGGGGTGGCCCAGGGACTTCTTCGGGCCCACTGGCAGAAGGCAGTGCCCTGGGTCTGGTCTCTACAGAATCGTTCATCAAAGGGTGTCTTGTAAGGTCTCCAGTGAAAGCCTGTGTCATGCTGATTGACATAATCCCCGTGAAGTGTTCGTACAGGTAATATGTAAAGGGGGGACGGTGTTTCTTTTGGGTGGGAGCTGCTTATCCACCTGTCCAGCTATATGTAAATTGAATACTGTATACTTCACAGACTGACCGCAGTGCTAATCAAGAGATTGTGAAATCTCCATGGGAGATTCTCTGCAGGAAAAAACAAGCAGCAGGAGGTATCCTGTTTACAAGTGATGATAGTGGATGGCTGGAACTATATCTGGGGATACAATGGTGTGCCCAGGTATCCTTCACTGAGGGGTCAAGCTGCCAGCTGGCTTGTCTTTTGAATGGAGGATCACAGCCGGTCTGACTGTCTGATGAAGAGAGAGAGAGACTTTGGGTGAGTAACCTTTATGAGACGGGGGAATGTCTTGTTAAGTTTAGGCTTCAGAAAGCATGTTATGATTTTATATCTAACCATTTGTTCCCATTAATTCTATCTGCTGCTTCTCAAATCTCTGGTCTTTGTTAAATAAACTTTTCCTTGATTTCACTACAAGCTAATCCAAGCGCCGTCAGCTGAGTGGAGCGGTGGTTCTGAGGTGCAGCTGGTGCGCACTGTGCCCTTGGGAGTGGTGGATCTGTGAATGCGGGAAGCATGCAGTAGAATACGGGCTGGACTCTTCCGGGGGAAGCCTGGAGGGCTCAGGGGCTGCATGTGTCTATGCCTTACCTGGAGAGGGACAATGGAGCCTCCGTGGGCTGAGTGGGGGACTGATTGTGTTGCCTGTGGCTGGTGGAATTTGTGATCTGACCCCTCACAGATATGGCTTCCTCACGCTAGGGGCAGGTGATAGCGAGGTGCCTTGCAGCCCTGGGTACACCCCCCCCAGAAGCGTCACAGTCATTTCCCATTCATAGAGCAGCTTTCATTGCCAAGGAGCTTGACGTACTACACAGAATGCAGATGGGTCGCTTCTGGGGACACAGCAAACTCTAGGCAGTAGTTCGGGGAAGCAAACGGAAAGCCGTCTGCCTCAGCTGGATCGGCCAGGGAAGGTAAGTCGATGTGACGCTGCGGTGAACAGCTCTACTCTAGTGAAAACCAGCAGGATGCCTGGAGTGGGCACAAGTGGTTTGCTTGCGTGGTTTGTCTCATCTGAGAGATGGTGTTGCAGGCTGCATGGTGACCCCAGCCCCGTTCGGAGGGCAGGGTCCTCGCTCAGCAGCGCCACTGCCTGGGATTCAGGAGGCAGCCTGCCTGGCTAACCAACATAGGCGAGAGGTAGGTCTCTTCTGCTGAGTATCATCCACTGATGCGTGAGCTGAACTGCTCGGTGCTCAGGCCTCTTACCTGAGGGAGGTCCAGTGTCTGGTCCCAGTTCTGCGGGAGAGGCGTGTTGGCCAAGGCCAGTAAAGTCTGGATGCAATATGCTAGCAGAGGGCGCCCCTTGGAGGGATCCTCCCCACCGACGATACACAGGAAGAGCATGGGGAAGCCAGCTGCCCTGCGGGTAATGGAGCTGCTCCTGGGGCCACTTAACAATTCCAAACCCTGAGAAACAAAACCAGCACAGGAAGCTGTAAGTGACTGAGAGATTACACCTTGCAGTGTTCAGACTGGATTGCAGTTTAGGAGCGCCGAGCTCCCAGGCCTGTGCTCACCCCGCGGGCAAACATCCAGCGCCCATGTTTGTTCTGTAATAAGTGCTGGGAGTGATACAGGGCTGGTACACGTGGACTTAACAGCCGAGGGGAGAGCAGGACCCAAAGGGCGTTCTGCTTAGTCCTCATTAGCTATAGGCTGGTTCGGGAGGAAGGGTTCAGTGGAGTGGAAGGGATGCTCAGACCTTTGGGGTGTACAAGGCCTCAGCAAGGGATTTTGGGGGAATACAGCAATGGTCTTTTGTCCTTAAGTTTACAACTGTTCTAAACCTCTCTAAAAACAACACACATGGGTGTGCGTTCAGAACAATACATGAGTGAGGGGTCAATCAAAACTCTGACTTGATTAAAGTTAATTAGCCTGTATCTCCTTACAGAAGGGGGCTGAGTTTTCCTGTGTTTGAACGCGTACTGGGGCCCTGATCCTGACTGAGGTCTTTGGGTACCTCTGTAATATAAGTAACTGTTACCTTTAACTGAAAGACCATCTCCCCATGGTGCCTAGAGCAAGAAGTGGTTGCAATACCTGTGCCAGCATTGTTCTTGGCACTGCTTGCAGTTCTGCATGAGGATGGTTCAGCAAAGCAGTGCAGAATTTGGTGAATCCCATGCTGCATCCTTCAACTGCTCCCTAGGACAGAAGAATAGTCAGGGTTCTGCAGGTTCAAAGGGCTTTCCATCTGCTATCTAATCAAGCCCCACGAGGGAGACATTCACCTCTTTTCACAGATGGGAAAGCAGAAGCAGATAAATGTAATCACTTGGTCAAAGCTGCAGAAGTTAAGTGTCAGAGCCAGGATTAGAAATCGTAGTCCTATGCTTAAGCCAAAGTCCCTGGCCTACACGATAGAACATTAACATGGAGGAATTTTATAGAGCAGAGAAGTGGATTTTGTGGGTGAAGCTAATTACGAACCTCTGCTCGCCACTGTGTGGGTTCAAAGGGGACAGTCGAGCCACTCGCCTGTCTCACATGATACATTATCCCCACTGGGGATACCACCCATTTCAAACAGAATTTTGTAGAAGGCTGAGTGTCGAGGTTTGCTGCATTGTGTGGGTCTAGTCCCTGCACTGCATCATGGGACGTGTAGCCCAGAGGCTGAGTGACAGAGCCCATAGCACTATCCAAGAAACAGTGACATAACTAGCTGCATCCACGCAAAGGGATCGAGGTTCACTGCTGGGACACAAGGAAGGTAGGGCAGGAAGAAGAAGAGATAGGATGTTGGACGCTGTTCTGTGGTCATTGCCACTGTCCAAAGCAGTAATGACTGGCTCCAAATAGAGCCCTGCTGTGTTCTTGGCCAGGAGTTGGCCCTTGTAAGGGTTACGGGGGAAGGATTGGTGGGAACCCACACTCAGGAGGGAAAACATTTGCTGAGTTGTGGGCCAGCTGGAGCTTTGTTTTGCACTGCTGTAAGCCCCACAGTGACATGAGCCCTGGGCCATTCAAGAGTGGGGGAGCCCCACCCCCCACTCAGGCCTGAGACGGGACGGAGGGTATGGCACAGCCTATCCGGGCCGGACGCTGTTCTTACCCAGTGCCGACACTTCAGCAGCACTTCCTGAAACACTCTAGCCGCCATCTTGAACACGGCGAGTGGCAGGAGCGGCTCAGGCCCCGTCGGGGGTGCCAGGGGGAGAAACTTCTCCACTAGGCCTCCCAAGAGCAGCCCTATTTCCTGAGGGGGCCAAAGAAACAAAGCAAATTAGGCAACCCCGCTGAATTGACATGGCCTCTCCTTGGCACTAGTGAGGGATTTGGTGCATTGCTGGTTAAGAGCATCATGCTCCAGAGTGCTTTAAAAAGCTGAGAGCACAGGGCGAGCGGCAGACATGCCTCAGCCCGGTTTCCACTTGCACAAACTGAAGAGCCCCCTCGAGCTGTATTTTGCTTTGCCCTCCCCTCGCCCCACCCCAGTCAATGCTTCAGTAAGGTGGGGAATTTATACCTATGCAGTCTCCTGCAAGGATCGATCTGAGCCCAGATTTATCCTGCTGCCACTGAAATGGTAAAAACTCCCACTGACTTCAGTGGGAGCAAGATCAGGTCCCTGATTATCCCATCTCCTTGATCACCAATGTTTGCGAGTACCCAGAAATCAAACCAAACCAGAGAGGCAGAGAGCAGCAAGTCTCTATTGTGCAAGGACCCTGCAAGTTCTGGGAGGCATTTTAACGCCAAGGCAAATCAATCAGGTTGTCTTTTATTATTGCTAAAGGGCAATAGCTAAAAATAGTGCTTTGCAGACTAATGTAAGAAGCCCAGGTCCCTGCCCTGAGAAGTTGTTAAACAATGTACAGACAAAAGAAGGGGGGATGGCTAGAACAAAACCCTCTGATTTTGTAACGCTGAGGTGTGGCACAAGAAAGCAGGAGAGGACAGGTAACAGAAGGTGTTAACAGAACTGTATGTTCAGGAGGGCCTTGAAGGAGAAGAGCAAGGTGGCTAAGAAACATGGCTCTAATTAATGCTCCCTCAAGCTGTTTACAACGGTCCAGGGACAGCTACATCGAATACATCACCGGCCACCGACAGTACCAGGAGGTGTGAACTGGAACGACATCGTGCATCAACTACGAGAAAGGGACTGAGAGACTTTTTCCATTGGACCATATGAACTGGAACCATAAACTCACTGAACATTAAATCTCATCAAATGAGGGGGTAAATCCATCCTCATCACTGTATCCACTCATTATATGCCACACCTGAACATAGCCATTATATGAACAACATACCCTCATATCTCAATGTCTGTACTTTGACCCGTTACCCTTTTACCCCTAGTCAGGGATATTGCAGATTATGTATTCCTTACGCCATCCAATCCTAAACCAAACTTCGCACCCCTTGATAATCTGTACCTTATTCCCTGATAACCAGAAACTTCTATGCTTCAACTCTGTACCATTTTCTTTTTATTTTAAGATCTTAATAAAATTATTAATTCTTTACTGGTCTGGCAGCCAAGTGTAACGCAGAAAGGTGCAAAACTCTCTCCTGCCTTTCCAAACATGCAAGTCAGTGATAGAAATAATTCCCTAGCTGAGCCTGGCACTCAAAACCCTCAGTGAGCAGGGTAGGAATTGGCTGATCCACAGAGTCAAATCATCACTAAGAGCAAAATTCTCCTGTAACAGGGCCTGTACTGCTGTAGCCAAGAGCTTCTGTCCTGCCGTGTGTTTCCTGTGACAATATGACTCAGCAGCAGAGTTATCAGTCGTTTAAGTATCTTCATCTAGGCCTTGATCATCAGAGGTATTTAGGCTCCCACCTTTCAGTGAAGTCAGTGGGAGTTAGGTGCTCAAACAGAGACTGGATCTGGGCCAGAGATTCTAGAGAATTACACAGACACACCAAACAGACAGCTGGCATGTTGGTACAAAGGCTCCATAGTGCTGTATCTTATTAGCCAACAGCAGGACTTGCTTGGAGGAACTGTCCTCATTAAAAAAGCCATCCTATTGCCAGACTATCTAGGGAGGGACCCATTCCCCAGCTGGTGCCTGGGATTAGCAGTACAGGAGCTGAGTCAGGAAGACTCAGGGCGTGGTGCAAAGGGGTGGGGCGGGACCTGAAGCAGCTGGAGCCCATTACGTCCCCAGGAAACCAGTCAACTATTTAAAAGAAGGAGTCAGCAATGCCTTTGAGACAGTAACTACCAGTGAGCCACAGTGAGGAAACAAGGTGAGTCGTATCTGTCCACACCAACCGGGAGTTTGTCTTGGCTTGTGTTTAACCTGGGGGTAAAGGAGTTTAGGCCTGTTCTTTATCTGACAAGGAAATCAGACTGAGGCCAGGGAAATGGGCCCTTTTTGTTTGCCCTGAGTGTGAAAAGGTGGAACTTCAGCACTGGGGCTAGGGCAAGCTGTAAAGGGAATCCTTTTTAAAAATCCCACCTTAGTTTCCTGGGTTTTCTTTGGCAGAGGACCCAGTGCACTTCTCAGCTAGAGTGACGGAGAAGCTGCAGGAGAGGAACATGCATCTTGTGTACTTCCCCTGCTTCCCAAACCAAAGGTGTCCCCCGTCCTGGCTGCCGTCTCTGTCCCAAGCCTCTTGGTGACAGAACTCTACTGGCCGCTCACGGAAGCTCCTTACCTTCACTGAGACCCAGCAGCAGGTCAGGATAAGGTTGTGCTCCTCGGATAGCAGGATGGAGTCCTCCCCATCCTGCTGCTCCAGGCCTTTCCCCAGCATGATAAGGGAGCCAATAGCATTTATCATGTCCGCAAATGAAGGAGCGGCAGCTGCAAAAATACAAGCAGAAAGCAGATTTATTTTAGCCATAGCGTAGGTAACAATGCATGGGGAAGTAAAGCAGAGCCTGCTATGGATATGAAATCCAGAGGAAAGGAGAAGGGAAATGGCCGTACGAAGGTAGATGGTCACCTGAGGTCTTGCTTTAGACTGAGAGAAGGATCAAATCCATGATCTTCTGGGGTGGGTGGGTGTGAAACTTCCATAGTGTGGCAAGTAGCTAAAGAGAGGTTGCGGTGTGAACCCCCTCCCCCCAAAACCATGATCCTGTGGACCCTCCCTACTTTCCCATTGTGACTGTATGACATCCCTGACATAACCGCAGTTGTGTATTCAGGTTGTTGTCTTTAAAGGGCTAAGTTCCTTCTTAAAGTCAATTGAGGTCTCCTTCTGCCCTTTATTTCACTTTTCCCCAACCTCTGGGTCTGCTCTTCTCTCCTCCTGCTCATTCTTCTCTGCCACCTGGGCCCCTTCTCCACTGTCACTTGGTAGCCTTAACCCTTGCTGCCCTAGCCATTCTGTCTGGCTGCCTGAGCCCCTTCTCCTGCTGGGCACCCTGCCTTGTGTCATCCTTCCCCGGGCATCCCTCCTCTCCTTGGCCACTCCCAGCCCTTTCCTCCTCTTATGGAGCAGCAGCCTCTTTCAGAGGCAGCTAGGTGGAAACAAGAGGAAGCAGGTGGTTCTCACAGACCTCCAGTCAGCTCTTTGGAAAGAACCTGGAGGGCTGCAGAGGCAGCTGGAAATGAGACCACCTGTGCCCAGCCAGCTCTCTGCAATCCACAATTTAAGGCATATGATGGAGGCAGGCGTAGTTGAAAGGGCATGACACCGTGAGCTGGGCTGGCTATCGGCTTTACATACTGCGAACCCTTCCTCACCTGCCTGGTTGGCGTTGGGCCCCTGCCTGCTCTGGAGCACCCCCAGGAGGAAGGTGCTGATGTCTCCCAGCAAGGCCACCAAACGGCTGAGGAGCTCCTGCCAGCTCTTCACGTGCTCTCCCTTCAGCATGGAGACTGCCCCCTCCGGTACCTCCAGCAGGCACCTCCGCAGCGCCGCCATCACTCCTACACAGATAACACTCCAGTTATCACAGGGCCGGACACTTGCATGTTCTCATACAATCCCCTGAACGAGCTGGGTCACTACAGTCAGTGAGAGCTAGAGGCAGCCTGTGGCAAAGAACCACTGTCCCTAGATATCCGCACCGTACTGACAGAAGGCCAGGTACAAAGTCAAGATCCCTTCCCAGGGCCATGGCATTCCAGAAACAGAAGATACATAACGCAGACGGGAGCAGTTTACTAACGTGCGGGACAAGAAGGGAAAGAATACTGTGCTGAGGGGGATCTAAGGCCCAGGAAAAGGTCAACAGCCGCTTGGAAATTTAGCCAGAGCAGCTGCAAAGAGTGCCACAGACAAGTAGCCAACACCTCAGTTCTCCAATCCACAGCAAGCTAGACCCTTTTGTCCCAGCCCATAAATACATCGCATGTTTCATCTCCAACATACTTCTCAAAACGCTCGCCAATCGTCCCTAGGCCTCTGGGGTGTAGCTAGGGCTGCCCCAAGCCCAGCTGGGGACATGGGCAGAGAGGTGAAGTGACTTGCCCAAGGCCACAGGGAATCTCTCTGTCGTATATGGGAGTGGAGTTAGTTGTGCTGTGCTCAGGCCAGTTACTGGCTGCATGATTTGCTGACTCACAGACCTGGTCCATCACATGACACACAGCCATCACGTGAGAGGACTGCAGGGAAGAGAAGGGGCATGGGAACTCGGATGTCTCCTTCCCCTCGATGCCCAGGGACGCACCATGCATGGGGTTAGTGCTCGCTGCCTGCAGCAGGTCTTGGCGAGCCATGGCGTAGTGAGCTTGCAACATGCCGAGAAGATACCGAGCGAAGCACAGG
The DNA here is from genome assembly GCF_965140285.1 of Lepidochelys kempii. Taxonomy (NCBI): domain Eukaryota; kingdom Metazoa; phylum Chordata; order Testudines; family Cheloniidae; genus Lepidochelys; species Lepidochelys kempii. Next base: position 14,623,846 of record NC_136394.1, on the reverse strand, counting down.
CCTCGGTGTTGCAAAACTGGCGCTGCTTTTCCCTCTGGGAATAGTCTCTTCACGGTGCTGCTGTCTGACCTGGAGGAGGAGGAGGCAGATGCTAACACCACTGACCAACCTCAGAGGAGCTCTCACCTAAACAGCACAGTGACAATCCTCACTGCCGAGGGCGGGAGGCCTTGTGTCCTAACACTACAAAGCACCATCGCCTTCAAACTTGGTAAGGTGACTTCAGATCACAGGCCGCTGCTGTCTGGCCTCCAGTTCTGCTGAGGTGAATTATAAATAACCCCTCTGACTAGTAAGAAATATTAATATTCTCGCTTCATAGCTCCTTGGTTTTTTTTAATCCTACATCCTTAATTCTAAGGCAGATGTCCGTTCTGTTCCAAAAGGACACAGGAGAAATCTATTGGGGCAGGGAGAGCGGGGTCAGCTGAAGTGCTGAGAGCGCAAAATCAAGTAGTTCTGTTCCAGGTGGGAAAAGACACTTCGGACAATATCTGGTGTGAGGATCTGTCCTCTGGGACCACAGAGGCAGAGGATTACACAAGCGGGTGGATGTTGGTGCCTTGTCAGAGTCTGAGATCAGAGAAACTGGAAAGACATTCGAGTGCTATGTAAGTGGTATCAAACTTCTTGGAATCAGGAGTCAGCTAAGCAAGTCCTGGTGAGCCGTGTGTGTGGCCAGACAGGATTATGTACATACTACCAGTTCTCCTGGTCTCCTTCCCACATGTCCCCTGTCTAAGTCCTTTCTAGAATAAAGGAGAGAGACAAGCCAGTCAGTACTTCTGGAGGATGGTTTTCATCAACACCGCTCCTGCTTCTGCCTCCTGCACTCGGGGGCTGCTCACGGCCTCCTGGGCACGCTCAAACAGAGCCACAGCAATGGGTTCTGGGAAAGCCGGCGGGAAGTAGCGGATGAGCAGCTCTGAGGCCAGCTCTCGGACCTGCCAAGAGAGGAGGGGGTGAAGTGAGGGGAAGGTTAGGTCAGGACACAGGTGAGGAAGCAGAGAGGCTATGGGGAGCAGGACCCTCGGGAATCCAGAGCCACTAGAACCCATTCAGGCCTCTAAGCCTGGAAGCAAAGGGGCACCCATTGTTACTTGGCTATTCTGCCCTGATGTGGTGGTGGGAGGCTACTGGGTGTTCTGACCGAGCAGAAGAACGCCGGCTACCAGTAGCAGCATGTGCAAGGAAAGCTGGCAGCCAGATCTGGCCCTGAGGGGGACAGTGTCCCCAACGCCATCCCTGCCCAATCTTGATAGGGTCCCCTGCTTCTGTTCAGTTAAACAGGCCCCTCCTGCGGCTTCTGTTACCAATTCCGGCTGGCCGCAACACAGAGCTGTGGCAATGTTGGGGACGGGGGCTGCTTACCTCATTCGTACTGTCCTGCAAGCAGCTCAGCAGTGCCAACAAGTTGCTTCTAGAGAAAAAGTCCCAGCAGCTCTTCCGCCTGGCCCAGCTCAACAATGCTGCCATGTTCTCTGTGGTGACAGAAAGGCAGGACGGTGAGATGTAGGCAGTAAGTGTGGTCAGGGCTGAACGCAATCGAGAGGGTGGTGGCAAACAGCAGGGAAAACAGGTCTCGCCCGTTCATAACGCCTCTGGTTTATTTTCTGCTGTCAGTGCTGGGAAAGAAAGGCTTTTTATCCTGTACGGAGTCATGCAGCTACAGCAGCACCCCCAATCTTTGTCCCCAGTCTCAAAGGCTCCCCTGTGCTAGGGAATGAGGGATAGCGGAGTACCCAATGCAGCTTCTGCTGCAACAAGACACTGTCAGTACTGAAAGTATAAGTTAAAGTTAACTGGGCTGGGGGCTGCAAACCAGTTTCTATCAAATGAGCCCTTGGGTGGGTAAAGATTTGATTCCACTGAGTCCTTGTGTCATCTCACACATATGCGAGCTTATCATAGGTAGGGCCCTACCAAATTCACGGCCATGAAATCTGGTCTTTTGTGAGCTTTTATCCTATACTATACAGATTTCACAGGGGAGACCAGTGTTTCTCAAATTGGGGGTCCTGACCCTAAAGGGAGTTGCTGGGGGGGGGGGGGGGTTGCAAGATTATTTTAGGGGCGTTGTGGCATTGCCACCCTTACTTCTGTGCTGCCGCCTTCAGAGCTGGGCGGCCGGAGAGTGGCGGCTGCTGCTGACTGAGGGCCCAGCTCTGAAGGCAGCAGCCTAGAAGGAAGGGTGGCAAGACCATACCAGGCCATCCTGACTCCTGCGCTGGCTCTGCCTTCAGAGCTGGGTTCTCCGCCAGCAGGCGCCGCTCTCCAGCTGCCCAGCTCGGAAGGCAGTGCCTCTGTCAGCAGCAGCGCAGAAGTAGGGGTAGCAGTATCGGAAAATCCCCCCCCCACACACACACACAATAACTTTGCAACCCCCTCGCCCCACCAACTCCTTTTCGGGTCAGGACCCCAACAATTACAGCACTGTGAAATTTTAGATAGCTGAAATCATGGAATTTATGATTTTTAAAATCCTTAGACCGTGAACTTGGGAGGGCCCTAATCATAGGACAGGTCCCCAAGATTCCTCATATAGTGTCAGAGGTTCTGGATTTTTTTTTTTTTTCTTCCCACCCCAACCCCTCCAGGGGCCTAGACTCCCAGCTGCTCATCAGCAGCCCACGGAGTTGAGGGCCAAAGCATGTAGAGGGAGGGAGGTTGGTTGTTTGTAAAAAGCTGCAGGATATTTTTCTGGATTTGATACCACGCCCCCCCCCCCCCAAATCACTGCGACCTCACATGGCCTGGAGAGGTCGTTCCATGGGGGCATTTAAATGTGAACACCCTGCTGACGGGGGTCAGAAGCAGATGGGTTGAGGCATCTACTTAGAGCTCATTCTGTTCAGGGGTGGCCTGCTGTTACCCACGTGGAGGCTGTCCCTTCTTCCTGGCGGGGCTCCAGGTGTCGGTGCAGGTCTCCAGCACCGCTGCCAGGAGCAGCAGGGCAGTCTTCTTCCTCTGGTAATTTGACCCTGGGGTCAGAAAGGAAATGCTTAACTGCAGCAGCCACTCCACAAAATCTGCATGGGGGGGAAAAAGCACCTCTGGGTTACTTGTGAGCAATGCACAGAGGGAGGGTGGGGCGAGCCCTTTGGAGCATGAGCATGCACCAGCTCCAGTCGCACTAGACTGACTATAAGGTGGGAAAGTGCATGGTTACCGAGGGGCTTCCCAGCAGCTAATGGTCAACTGGCACTTCATGACAACGGAAGGACTAGGACTTGGATCCGCCTGCTCCAAAAGCACAGGCCCCCTGCCACTGCGGCGAAAGGCAAAGCTGTCAGCTGTGCCAGCCCTGTGACACACAGCTGGTGGCTTTGATTTCCGTCCCACAGAAAGCACTGACTTATGCATTAGCCAGTTCATCTACTTCAGATTAATTCCAGGGAGGATTTTTTTACGTGAAAATCTACTTTTCGCTCTTCACAGTGACCCTTTGCTCAGCCTGGGTAACGGAAAACCCACTCATGAGTTTCACGTTTGTTCACACTCTGTTTTGCTATGTTCAGAGAACGTACCCCCCTTCCCCACCTAGACCACTTGTAAAAAGAAACGTTATTTCTGGACATGCTGACATGTTCAGACACAGCTTGGTTTTGGGCCAGGAATGCCAAAATGTCCTATCGCTCCAGGCTGTTGCAATACGACCAACATCTCTCTCTTACATGGCATTTCTCAAAATGCTTTACACAGGAAGGTCAGTATTGTTCTCCCTATTTTAACAGATGGGGAAATTGAGGCACAAAGCAATCTCGTGATTTGCCCATCAGACCCGTGGCAGAACCAAGAATAAAACCCAGGTATCTCAAGTCCTGGGATTAACCCACTAGGCCTCACTGCCTCTCCTCTGTAAGCTTTCCAATTTTTCAGACTCCTGAAATGTGGAGAAGCATCCAGAGTTCATGGTGTTTATCCCAACTGAACCCAAATGCTGGACCCACTGATGTTGGCCCAGCCTCGTTACCTGTACTGCCAGCCCCAAACATTCTAACATCAGATGTCAAGCCCCCCCAAACTTATGAGTCTTTAACAAAATGATTATAATCCCCCCCCCAGTCAATTTATTTGCCATCTGCTTTCTGAGCCTTTAGGGGATCACATTTCCCAGCTTTTCCTCACAACCAGGAAGGCTAGAAAAAAATAAATAAAAGCTGAGTCTCACAGTCACATGACTCCAGGAGCTGAGGCTTTAAGAAAAAACACCAAAGATTGTGAAATTCATGATCAAATCACAAGAGTTGGTATCGCTGCATTACATGCCCGCTGGCTGGCTCAGTGGTAGCAGGACTAGAGCTCAGAAGAGAGCAGTCCTGGCAGATAGCTGTGGAATCACAAGGCCTGGGGCCAGAAAACAGAATAAAACTTCCATTAAAGGTCCAAGTTGCCCCACCCCACTGTCCAGGCCCGGTTGCATGACCCACGAGAGCTCCCTACGTCCATCCCTGCTCAAGTGGGCGCAAAAGGGTAGTGTTGGGCGATGGCTTTGTGTGTGAAAAACCTAATCCTGGAGGCCACTGAGGTGAGAAGAGATGAAAAGTTAAGCAGCGATGGGAGCCCAAAGGCTTGGAGTCAGATGTCGGGAACGGATCACTCACCTACTGCTTGTGCAAGAGCTCCTTCTGGAGCCGCGTTGGCGGAGCGCTCGGTAGCTTTGCTCGGCATCTTGCTGCGCAGCTGAGAGAGAGCGCTGTCCCTCAGCCTGACCAGAGCCTTCTTCACGGCAGCCTGAAGCAGCTGCCGGAAAGAGGACGAGTCACAGTTCAGGTTCAGTGGCAAGAACTCCTTCAATAGACGCACCTCCACCTCTGACAAGGCCTGGTTGGTCCTGGGGCTGCAACATAGGAGACCCAGTGCTGCCAGGCGAATGCTCTCCTCCCTGGAGTGCAAGCACCAGCAGAGCCTTTCCAACGTCTCCCCATCGAGGGGCAAGGCCCCAGTGATGATCTTGCGGCCGCTCAACAGGGCGACCCACGCCCGAAGGTGGGCAGAGTCCCCACCACTGCAGCTCTCGGCAAGCAAAGCGTAAGAGGCGGGGAAGAGCCGCAAAGTCCAGACGAGAAGGTAGTTGGAAGCGTTGCTCTGAAGGAAGGAGATGGGTGAGGTCAAAGCACTGGCCAGGGTGGGCAGCCAGGGCAGTGCCCACTTCTGAGCCAGCTGCTCCTCCGTGGCATGTTCCTCTCCCTTCATCCAGTGCTTGCGCTGCTGTTGCAAAATGGTTTTATACACGTCTGATGCAGCTGGGCACAGGTGGTTAGTGGCAAGGCAGTTCAGAAGGTGCTGGGGAAGATCCTTGTAGGTATCCAGAACCTAGTGTGGAAGTATAACATTGTATAAGGGGACATGCTGCATACATTGTATATGTGAGAGCATGCCAAAACATGTTACAAAGTATCTGAGGGAGCACACCATAGGGACAGTTAGCTTTTGAATGGAGAAGCAATTAAGATAGAGCCAGCACGTCTAAGAAGCAGGCATCAGAATGGAAGGTGTGAAGGGCAATTAGTTAAGTTAACTGGAAGCTGTTAAAGGAGATTGTTAAGGGTGGCAGGTAACTGAAGATACGTGACTGGTCTCAGGGATCTCGAAGGGTGGTGACTAAAATCTTTTTCTTCTTTTGTCTGTAACTTCTCTGTAACTTGTTCTCCAAAAAACTGTATAAATTAAAAGACAAGCCCCACTCGGGGGGCTCACTTCTAAATGTATTAGCAGAGCAGCTTTGCTAATAAAACAGAGTGGTCTGATAAATTGTGAGTCTGAGTCAAACTTTGACACTAGAAAACCCCAAATAACTTTACAGTCCTTGTTTGCTTTAGGCAGCCCCTGAACTCTCCTAATGCACCAAGGAAACACATGCACAAGCCTTGCTCATCTTATTAGTAGCTAAAACAAAGGCTATATTATGACCGTGGAGGAAGAGCAGCCTTCCCCACCAAGGAAAAAGATAAGCTATTGCCAGCAGGAGAGTGGGGTGGGGGGAGGTATTTTTTCATGCTTTGTGTGTAGAAAAGATCTTCTACGCTTTCCACAGTATGCATCCGATGAAGTGAGCTGTAGCTCACGAAAGCTTATGCTCAAATAAATTGGTTAGTCTCTAAGGTGCCACAAGTACTCCTTTTCTTTTTGCGAATACAGACTAACACGGCTGTTACTCTGAAACATAGCAAAATATTCTGTCCCCTTCTCTAGTGAGACCACGGTGGGGCAGGAAAACGCTGCCGTGACCTCTGCGTTAATGTGTCTTGGCATCCAGACAGGCAGGGTGGCTGGCAGGAGGGGCAGTGGCTCATGCCATTGAGCACCTCCTTGTGGTGGATCTTGGGGGGCTATGGGGGCCACCGTTAGGCAGAGATCCAACCATTTCATTTCTGCCAATGCATAAGAGAGCTGGATATACAAGGCCCCACGGGGGAAGTAACAAAAACATAGGTTGCTATCACTTGAACCAGAAGAGATTCTCCGTTAGCAGGATAGGGCCCATGGCAGAGCAACCTGCATCCCATCCCCTACGGCACAAGGTGCACACACTATCAATCTCATTCTGATTTTTGATGGAGGCCGCAGGGAGACCCAAGTTATCCAAGCACAAGCTCTCTCTGCAGATCCTCAACCCACAGGGTGTACCAATGTGCCCCTCCTTTCTTAAAGCAGTAACCGAGGACTCGCAGACCAGTACAATTTCTGGTGTGTCCGGTTTTCATCTAGCCCTTTGTGGGATGTTTTGGCATCTGCATCACACCCTCCATTCCTCTCTTAGCTGGGCCGGGCACACACAATACCTGTCCCTCTGTGGGCAGTACTCGTTCATCCCACCCATGCGTTAAGTGTCTTGGACACTGCATGTCCCCACCAGGTTTTCTTACTTTTTCTGTGCCCACGTAGGGAAGAATGGCACACAGGGGGAAATATCTGGCTTTGACCTGCCAGGGCATTGCCATAATTCTCTGCAGGAACTGTTCATAGAGGGGTCTCTCCAGGTCCTCAAAGTGATGGCACTCCAGGCAGTAGATCTCCAGGAGATGTTGAAAGGAGCTATGTATGAACTCTGACGCCCCTTCCACCTGAACAACCAGAAAAGATACGCAAACTAAGAGATTGTCCATCATGTCTCACTGCCGGAAATGGTTAGAGGGGCTTTATAACCTCCTCTGCCCTCCTTTATCTGTTACTAGGGATTGCCTGTTCTGTGGTAAGTGATAACCAACATTAAGCAGTCCCAGTTTTGCCGCCAGCAATGGTGGCAGGGGACACAACACAGCAGCCTGATGGGGCTTGGTAAAATAGGCCCCACGGTCTCCCCGTTAGGGCTCCTTAATGGCATTTGCCAATGGAAAGCTGTCTTTCTGAAACTGATGAGACAGCTTGCTGAGTACGGGACTGCTCAGTGGGAGCATGGCTATTGGAGTCTGGCTCTGCCGAGCTGCGAGGCAGAGGGGCTCTCCTCGCAAAGCGCCAGCATGGACAGAACGTCGCGTCAGCCAGGAGGAAAAGGCCATGCCAATGCGCCCAGCCCTATAATGCAAGATCAGCCGTATCTTAGCAATCCTGCCTATGTTACTATGCAGCGTATTCTGCTCCCAGCGAGAGTGAAATGAGCTAGAAGGGCAGAGTGTAGACAGACTAAAATCCGACCAGGCTGCACTGTGCACTTTTCTTCAAGTGAAAGACGGGGAAGAAGGGAAGATTTCTGGATATTTTCTGGCTGCCCTGAAAGAGGGCACGGCCTGTAGGAGCTACATGCCCCCCATCCCGGCTGGGTGCCTTACCGGGCTTTCTGCATTGTTCCAGATGAACTGGCTCAGTCTGTGGAGCAGTTCAGAGTTCTCAGCCAGCATGCGGCTCTCCTTGACTTTCCAGATCTCGGGCAGACACTCCAGGATACGTTGCAGCCAGAGGGAAAAAACTGAAAGCACAGAACAGACTAGTACGGAGCTTTTCCAGCAGACAAAACAGCAAAATCTCCCACAGCTCTTCCTAGCTGGAGTGGGCAACCAGCTATTGGGCAAACGCCTGCCTCTCTCAACACCATTTCCCCTGAGATTTCTCTGTTTTAACCTACCTTATGCAGCAGGGGCTCAAGGCAAGATTAAGGCAAGCAGTGTGCGGTACAGCAAGATGGTACTGAGGGGCCCAGGCTGGATTCAATTGGGCTTTAATTTCAGAATTGAGGGAAAGATCACGCTGGGGGTTCCCCCACCCCCTGCAAAGGTGCCCTAGATATCCGCAGGCAGCTGAGTCACTCTTCCCCTTCCCATACAGCATGTCTGAAAGCTACGGAGGTTTGGAGGTTCCTGCTGCAGTGTGGCAGGAGGGTGGCAAACCTTTAAAACCCTCTTGGGGTATAATGGGGCGGGCGGGAGGTGCAGATCTTTATTACCTTGGAAACGGTAGTAATGATAATCCTTCTGCTCTTCGCTCACAGCCCAGACAGCTGGAAACAGCACGTCCAGCAAGAGACAAGCCTGCAGGGCACACACCAGCGTTAAGCAATGAGCTACTACTGTATTTGTGGTGTTGGGCTTTCCTTGCTGAGTGATGGGAGAGATTACTAGGCACCAGAACTTCAAAGAGGCCCTACTAGGGCATAATTAAGGCTCAGATTTTGTCATGGATATTTTTAGTAAAAGTCACGGACAGGTCTCGGGCAATAAAGGAAAAAAGTCATGGAAGCCCGTGACCCATCCCTGACTTTTCCTAAAAATATCCATGACAAAATGGGAAGGGGCTGGGCAGCTGTGGGGTGGTGGGGAGCTGCAGGGGTCCCCTTGCCCCCTCCGGCAGCTGGGGAGCTGCAGGGATCTCAAGCGAGGAAGCTGCCATCAGCAGAGCTAGGCCGAGCCGCTGCAGCAATGGGCACGATGTAAATACGCTGAGTCAGACAGCCTTGAGCAGCGCAGTCTCTACTGAAATCCATGGAGGTTTCCCCACATGCCCCCTAGCGGGGCTCTTGGACTCCTCCAGCAAAACTCTTTGCCATGACACCAAGGAACACCAGTCTGTTCACCTGCAGTTTTACTCTTTGGCTCTTGAGCCACTGAACTTTGCCTTCTTACAGCTGATATGGCAGCAGCGGGTTGACTAACTACATAGACTGTTCCCCTCCAACCAGCTAAGGCCCTGGCCACAGCAGGTGAACCAGCAACGGTCATGGTGCTGCTAACAGACTTCTAGCGTTCTTCTGCTCTTGATGACCACCTGTGGTGCGTTCATGCCTATATCAGCTACCGAAGGGGTTATTCACAGCACAGCTTGACTTCCAAGATTCTTCCGGGGAAACAGATCTATCCACACTGATCAGGGAAACAAAGACCTCCTGGCAACGATGACATTTAAACACAGCGCCTGGCGCAAGTGTAAGGCCTTTGCCAACTGCTGGGGCAGTTCGAGCCAAGTAAATGGAACGGGCTTGCTCAGCAATGAATTAGCACTCTTCCCCCTCCCCAGTATCTAAAGTCACCCCAAATACTTGCTGAGCCAACACTCGGCAACAGGTGAAGGCTTTTCTAAACCCTTCACCCAAAACCCAGTCTGTTTGTCCTCTGCATTCCCCAAACAGAACGCTCGTTCTAACTTAGAGCTCTCCTACCTGGGGTGGGAAGCTGTCCAGCCGGCAGCTCAGGATCTCCTTCTTGCAGCAAGTTAATAAACCCCTCGTAAGCACCAGTCTCTCTAAGCCATCTGAACACAGGACAGACGTCTCCACCTTCAGTTCCCCAAATCTCAGATCTCCTGGCCCTAGGGGAAAATCACCAAGTTAGGACAGAGCAAAGACTTATTCAGACACGGACTTTCAAACTGCAAATCAGCCTTATGTTTCTCAGGTTAACTTTAGTCCTTCACACCTATTAGTATTAATCGTAGCATGGGGGGCCAAAGCCAGGCAGAGCATGGGCAGACAGCTCAGAAATATGGCCCCTGCAACACAGGGCCTTCCCTGAGCAGACTCTCCCAGTCCTGCTCAACTGTGCGGCGGAGCCTGCCAAACTCAGTGTATGCTGCCTGCTCCAGCGTGGGAGGGTCTCAATCTGCAGAAATCAACGGTCCAGGCCCATAACCTACTGTGCCACCTTGCCTCATGGACTGAGAGCCCCGTATCTAGGCTTTGCTGGAGACTTCCTCCCATTCCTTCACCTAGGAAGGCAGAGCAGGCCTCTAGGGAACTGAGATCTGTTCCTAGTTCAGCCACTGACTGTCCGCTTGGGCAAGTCGCTTCCCCACCTTTGGAAAGCACCGTGAGATCAAACGCTAACAAGGATCGTTACTAAAGATCACGCACGCACCTTGGTCGACTAGCTGGAAAAGGGTCAGCACGGCTCTGGCCCCTCTCTCTGGCTCAGCAGCAGTGTTCACCAGCATGCTCACGGCAGTGCCGGCCAGCAGGCGGGCGTCCTTGTTAGCTGTCTGAAGTCACCAAGGAAAAGGAAACTCACATTTTTAAAAAGCTTGTCTTTACAATGTCCTTTAAACGCCACTTACTGCTCTCCCTGCAAACAAAAGGCATTTATAAAGCCACGGGGGGCGTGCTGCACTTTTGCAGCACATAGGGTGGACTGGACCCCTCTCATCACAACTCCCCCCCGCTCTGCTGCATTCACACTTACGCTGCAGTGTACACGCTGAAACACGTGTATGTCACATGTACATGGGAATGTCTCCAGCTGTATGGGGTGGAGCCACCCATTACCAGCAGCTGTCACCTAGCATGGCACTATCACTGCATTCTACCATGGCTTCATTTTAGTGCAGTAGTTGTTCCCCCTCCACGGGAGCTGTGGATACTCAGCACCTCTCCGTATCAGGCAACTTTTGTGTAGGTGCCTATATTTGAAAACATTGGCCTTGTGTTTTCTGCCTCAGTTTCCCCAAGGAAACCATAAAATGGAGCTAATAAAAACTTGCCTCCCTGGTAGGAGTCCTGAGAGGTGAAATTAGATAACGTTTGGAAAGTGCTTTGAACATTATCCTTATTTTTCTAACCGGGAACAACTTCTCCTCTCAGATCCAGACTGGCCTGGCTTCACGTGGGCTCAAACTCTTTGCAGCAGCTTAGCTGCTGTCTCATCTGTGCCACAGTTGGGCAGCTGCCCGGACTATAATCACCTGCCCGGACTATAATCACCTGCCCCATGACGACTTGCAGCAGAGATCCCAAAATGCTCTGCAGGATTCCACTGTTCTCGGCTTCGCTCCACACCAGAGGCGACACTTCCTTTGGCATCGCCTGGAAAAGCTGCAGGCAGGTCTGTGGAAGTAAAAGGGCAAAGCGCAACCCTCTGTCACCTGCTAGATCTTTTTCTTAACAGTTCGACAATGCGCCTCCCCCAACATAGAGGGGAACTTTTTTCTTCCAACCCTTAAGTCCTGCTGTCTTACAGGGGGGAAAGACGCCAAATTCCAATGAATGTTTGGGTTTTTTAACCCCTTCAATTCATGCCTCTCTTCCCCTAGTGCTAGTGGGAGTTACAGCATGTTACAGGCATCCAGAGGAGACTATAACCCCCAAGCAATGTGGATCTTACCTTGACTGTGACGTAGCTCCACTCCTCGCTCCTTGCCGTTGGGTCTTGCAGCACCAAATTCAACGTGGCAGCTACACGCAGCAGCAGTGGGGCTAGGCTGAGTCTCCAGTGGTGTCGGCCTAGGCTGCTGTCCTCTATGAACATGCAAACTGTGGATAGGGGAGAGAGAGGCGCACAGGGCATCGGATGCCAGGCACTGCAGCCCGAGATGCTGGGTTAAACACCTCAGAAGGTGGCCAGCAGCATCTATGTGCATCCTGCAGCGAGTTATGATCAAACAAACTGATCCAGACACCCATGCTTTTATGCAGGGCTGGGGAATCCCCTTCTCCCTGCCAGCTGGTTTGGGTCCCAAGCTTTGAGGCCGTACATTTGAGTTGAATCCCTCCCTGCAGGGGTGACTATCCCTGCTAACTCTCATGCGCGGAGATTCAGAGATGACTCTTCCCTTGCTGGTATTGTTAACTCATGAAAAGAGACAGGGAAAGGCCAAAGCAAATGAAGGCTCTAATCTCTCTATTCTTGGATGGTTATCTGGAGCTGGTGATTTCTAGTACTTATACCACTTTTCATCATCAACTGTGTGTTAGTTAATTCATTCCCCGCACCCTGGGGAGGGAGGTGAGTATAATTCTCCCTATTTTATGTGTGGGGAAACTGAGGCACGGAAGTGCCATGACTTTCAGAAGGCTGCACAGAGTGCATGTCTTCATGCCCAGATCTTGCTGGGGATTTGCCCAGAAAAGCTCAGCCCACAGACAGCACCGGGCTTTTGGGCCCACATCTGTTGCCACTGATCTCAGTGGGAGAAGGCCAGGACATCGGTGACACTTCTGCTCGTCTCGTTCCCCAGTCAGACTGAGTAGCAGACAAGAGAGTCAGGGACTTGTCTGAGGCTGGCACCATGAATCGGTAGCTCAGCTCATGATGAGTGTCAGCATGGTCTGAACTCAGTTTCTTATTAACCACAGAGGCCTCCATCGTGCATATGCACGTGGTTCTGCGGGTTAGTGTCACGGCTTTCAAAGGGGGCAGGGGGAGTCTTTGAGACTGACCTGTCTGGAGGTCTCCCGGAGACAGCACCTGCAGGGAGAAGGAAGCACAGGAACGTTTAACACTCATGGAGAGACAGCTGGTGCAGAATTGCAGCTCGAGGGATGCAGTGTGTGCTAGGAGAGGTCTGAGGGGCAATTAGAACCTGAGCTCCCGAGCAAAGCATCTGCCAGCTGAGCTTAGAATCAAGCCTTCCTCCCAAACCACAGCATGCAGTTTTCCCCCACCCAAGGCAGCCCAGCCAGATCAGCGGGGCAGGGCTGAGACCCTCCGTTTGTCTCCAGGGTCCCAGGCCAGTGCGGCTGGGTGTTCTGCACGAGTAGAGCTGACATACTCACCCCTAAGGGAACAAACTAATACACTTCAGCCAACTCCCTGAACTGTGACAGACTCTCTACTTTCTCCCCCCACACTGACTATTGTCTGTAAACAGCTTCCTCCTTTTGAACCCACCTCTTCTTCCTACCAAGTTCTCTTTGGGGTGGTAAAAATCACAAAGACTTGCCATGTTTCAGTTCACTACCTAGGGGGGCCACCAACCCAGCACTGGGCTGAAACGCTGTCAGCCGGAAGACCAGGAGGCTGAATGTACAGAAGCCTGTTTTTATTTACACACAAAGATCCGGTGAACCCGCAACGCTGGGACAGGGAACAAAAAGACCCTCCAGGCCAGGTAACAGGGAATGTCCTAACACTGTCTCGTTGTACAGGGGTAGATGTGAGCTTTGAAATACTATGGGAGTAAATACAAGGGTGCTAAGCAGCCTGAACTGGGCCTTTCCTGCCACATCGCCATCCCCGGATCCAATGCTGCCCTGTGCACTAAGGCCCCAATCCTGCAATGCTAGCTCAGACCCGCTGACGTCAACAGGACTCTGCACGGGCCTAGGGGTCCAAGCTGATGGATCCTGATGCGGGATCAGGGCCTCCCTTTGTCTTCTGTGCTGCTCTAAAGAGAACTGAGTTCCTCTCACCTGTTTGTACTCGGTCAGGCTGCTCATTAACTTATTCACTTCCTCAGCAACCAGGGATTCTTTACTTTCTGACAACTTCGTAACAATCTGGGGGGGGAAGGAAACCTCGAATGATCCAGGTGTTCCAGGATTGTGTACAAATACCCAGACCAATATGCGTCTGTCTACACTGCAGTTGGCAGAGAGCCTCCCAGCCTAGGTAGACGGACTCACGCTAGCTCAGCTGGCGTGAGCATGCTAAAAATAGCAGTGTGGATGTTGTGGCTCTGGCGGCTGTTTGGGTTCTCCAGGCCACCGAACGCCCTGGACCTGAGACCAGGTGGCTATCCCGAGTGTCCAGCAGAGCCACAACATCCACCCTGATGTTTTTAGTGACCTAGCTAGTGCAAGTCTGTGTACCGGGCTGGCTCCCAGCTGCAGTGTAGACATACTCTGTGCGCTCGCAATTGGGTTGATAATATGCTATTGAACCCAGACTTAGGATTTAGACACATCATAAACAGACCTTTGCCAAAGAGACCAGTGTGACCTCTTGAGTAAATGATGCGTGAATAAAACCAGCTGTGAAAGACTAAAAATGCACAACAAGAAAAGGTAGGGATTTCAGGAAAAGAATCCATTTGATAAACGCGTTTATGTTGTCAAGCACTGTGCCAGATATGGAAAGTTAAAGCTAAAAGTCTGTCCAATGTCAGCAGGCTTTTTGTTAAATAGCTAAAATCAGCTTTAGTGTTTATTTTCAGTCAAGGGCACAAGTTACAACATTTGGCTCCAGCTCTAAACTTCCCCAGAGCTCAGGAGCACTGGGCTCTGGGATTTTAGTTCAGGCCCCTCCTTGGGCTTGTCTATACAGCCCTGCAGTTTGGACTATGGATAGGCACATTGCAGGGCACACTCCGAAGTCCTTCAAAGAGGACTATGTTAATGCAAACTAGGTACCTTTTAGTCTGTGTCCACAGCATCCATAGGGGGCAGTTACAGCATCGCGCTTCGATGCGCACTGTAATTTGCCTCTCCAGACTACAGGGCCATGTAGCTATAGCCTCTGTTCTGCCTTTTATTATATGTATTTTATTCTCTTTCATAATGAAAGAGCTGAAGAAGAGCTCTGTGTAGCTCAAAAGCTTTCTCTTTCACCATCAGAAGTGGGTCCAGTAAAAGATATTACTTCTCCCACCTTGTCTCTATAATGAAAGAGAGACCGGACAGAACAGTGATTTCCGCACTTGCTGGCTCTCCTCCTTATGTTTAGCTGCTAAACTCACAGATTTTGTAAGCCAGAAATGCATCACAATGGTTATCTAGTCTAAGCTCTTACGTAACACAGGTCAGAGAATTTCACCCAGTAATCAAGGCACTGAACCCCAATCACCTGTGGCTAAATTACATTACTAAGTTAAAAACAAATGAAATACTTTCCCTAATATTCATTTTCCACATAGCAATGGCTGTAGGAGTTGCCACAGAATGTTCTTTGATTGCAAATGAAAGGCGGGGTAGTCTGCACAGTGGTGAATGGGAAGATGGGGTGGCCTGGGCAGTTGTGAATGGGAAGAGGGTGTCCATGAGCCAATGGGATCTATGTTGCTAGAGCCCTGATACAAAAGTCAAGTGTAGGTAGCTAAGCAAAGGGACAAGCCTCTGTTTTTATTCTTGGTTTTCCCAGAGGGAAGGCACAAGCTGTAACCTTTATTCCCAGGGAAACTCAGTTAAGATTCAACATCTAGTTTGCAGTAAGGTTCTTCGTGTAGACTGAGGCACAAGATCACCCCGTAAGTGAATGGCCCAGGCAGATACCAGTCTCAGTTCCGCGTGGCAGGAGCCCAGCCGTCTAATTCCTAGCTCTGACTTGCTGTGGGACCTTGGGTAAGTCACTTACCGTTGCTATAGTTCCGTTTCCTCATCTGTAAAATGGGGATCATAACACCTGTCTACCTAATGCTCTTGTGAGCATCCCTGACTATACAGATATGTCTATACTCCAGTGTTAAATCCAGGGCTATCCCATGACAGCTGACTCAGGCTCAGGGGCTTAGGCTAAGGGGCTGTTTAATTGTGGTGTACATGTTTGGGCTAGAGTCCAGGCTCTAGGATCCTGCAAGGTAGGAGGGTCCCAGAGCTCAGCCTACAGCCTAAGCCTCAACTTCTACACTGCAATTCAACAGCCCCGCAGCCCAGCCCGAGTCAGCTGGCGTGGGCTAGCCCCGGGGTGTCTAACTGCAGTGTAGCCACACCTGCCGAGTCACCGAGAACAGGTGCTGTAGAGGCCCTGCGTTTATTATTTTGCAGACGCCCCTGCAAACAAGGGAAGTGACCGCTGTAGAGCAAACTGTGGCATAACTTTGCAGCCTGACCCCCTACCCACCCAGATGAATGGAGCAGCCACTGTCTAACATGATTTACCTGCTCGAGTTTATGGAAGGAGCTGGAACTGCTGGTCGTCTCCATCTGGAAAGCAAGCACGCAGCGCACTAGGGGAAGCATGTCAGCATCCTCTAGCTCCCGTAATCCCTTGCTCATCTCCTGAAAGAGCAGAAGTGCCTCCTCCAGATTTTTATCTTTACACCTCTTCACAGAACCCCTGGCAAAATGAAACCCAGGATTGTCATGTCAATGCTGACTTGCTCCAAACACCTCCAGCTGAGAGAGGGGAAGAGTTCTGACTGCAGTTATGGTCAGTATGGTCATGGAGCGGGACAGGGAAAACTACAGTGTTTTATATGCCTGGCTTTTGCTTAGCACCCACCCCAATAGTATGTATAGCGCGCATGTTTAAATTACGTTTATTCATTTAAATGCATTGGTCTAGATTTTCATAAGTGACTAGTGCTTTATAGGTTCTTCACTTGTTTCCTCACCAAAACCATCTGATGTTCCACCATTTGCTTTAAAAGATGCTAACACGTATACAGAGGCTGGGGCCAAGGTTGGTAAAAATAAAATAATTCTGCAAAATCTCTAGATAAGAAACAGAAGAGGGGAGGTAGAATAAGATCAGACTGGCCCTGTGTAACGCAAATACAGCGCTGGGAAATGATCAGGGCCCAATGTCACTGAATAGAAGAGAATCAGTTAAATTTCATTCTGCTTTATAGCACCAGTCTTGTAAAGCAAAAAATCAACCAAAGCCCCCCATATAACCACCAATATAAATATATAAACCAAGCCACATCTCCAGCGTGAACACAGCAAGGAACCCCATCAGGGGAAGAGGAGAGTGAATCTCCTCATAAAGGATCCCCTTATCCTGGGCTTGGATCCACAGACGTGTACATATAGCAAGGCTGATTTTGGCAGGAATCTGTGGACCCACTTGCAGGATGGGAGTCTACATCAGAAACAGATCAATATCTCAAGTATCAGGGAGTGGCCATGTTCGTCTGTATCCACAAAAACAACAAGGAGTCCGGTGGCACCTTAAAGACTAACAGATTTATTTGGGCAAATCTGAAGAAGTGGATTTTTTACCCACGAAAGCTTATGCCCAAATAAATCAGTGAGTCTTTAAGGTGCCACCGGACTCCTTGTTGTTTTTGCAGATCAATATCTGAACCAGAATAACGTGCAACAGTGGAAATGAGTAGTTACAGGCTGAAAACTAGCATCGTTTTGTTTTGCATAAGGCGCTGGCTATAGCCCAAACACAGGACTTTAGCGGGGTGCTGCTGGCTCGCTCTCACCTTCCAGTCAGACTCAGGGATAACAATGCTTAGCTGGAGGTGGGAGAGAGGGAAAGTGAAAGAGGAATAACTGATTGAGTTAACCTCCTTCCCTACAGAACTAGTTTAGCCAAGACATCCACATGTCCCCTTTAGTTGCCTGCACACTGATTATTCTTTTACTTGCTTTCAGTCCTTGCATTTCTGTCATTTCCAACTCTCAGCTGTCACACAGCGGGTTAGTGCATGTAGTTTTTATACCTCTGAAGAGCTGGCCTGAGTAGAGGTCTGATTAAAACAGCAAGTGAAATGATTTTGGTTTCAGACTAACTACTGACTGACTTCACATCACACACACAGGGACAGGAAGTCTGCGCAGTGAGGAGACAAGGGGGCTGCGGGTCAAAATGAGAGGCTGTGGCACGGCAAGTCAGTACAGGGGTCTGCTGGCAGTTGTGGTGAGAAGGGGCCAGGACTGGAAACGCCGGGGGTGCTGAGGCTCAGGACTGAAACGCAGCGGCAGAGAGTCCGGAATAGCCCGTGCTGTAGGTCAGAAGAGAAGTGAACTTTGTACTAAGCCTTGCACAACACCCACCTGCACTGCTCAGCTCTAGCCAGGCCCTCGCTTTCAGGAACGGACGTATTTAACCCACATTTACCCAGCAACTAAAACAAGGAGAAGTGTTGAACTGGCAGCTCCTTGAGGCAGGGACTGTTTTTCTGTTCTGTGTGCGTACAGCGCCTAGCAAAAGGGGGGTCCAGGGCCCTGCCTAGACTATCTAGACAGGACAGGAATACAAACAATTAATCCTGAAGAATGGTTACAGAACAAACACTTTTGATCCTTAAAGGGAAGTTACATTTGGCCCCGGAGTTAAACCTGCTAGAAACTTTCCCACCATGAAAACAATCCACAGAAATCAGTTTTTCTCAAGGAGACAGACGCCCGCTCCCTGTGCGGCCCCAACCAGGGGAGCAGTGCAACCTGACAGACAGAGCGACTCTAAACCCAAGTGAGACCCATTCCACCGACCCTTCCCGGTCCCCGCGGCCATCAAGGGGGACAACGAGCTGGATGTCAAGGCGGGCTCGCCCACCTTGCTGTGCTAGCAAAGCAGGTAACACCCCAGCTTCTTACCACAGGGCTTTGGGTTTCAGTGGAGTGTCTCTTTGCGCGGCCATGAACCAGTCACCTGGGGCCAAACTGTCACAGGCCAGTGCCCGGCGACAGGAGAGACCCGCCCCCGCCACCCCCTTCGCTGTGCAACCTGGGCAGAAGCCCGCGCGCTGGGGGGCACGGAAGGAAGCGGGCAGGGCGCCCGGGCGCGGAGCGGAGCGGGGCAGAGCCCTGGCGCCGGGGACCGCCGGCAAGGGGCGCACGCCCCGTCCCGGCTTCTGCCCCCGGCCCCCGGCCTGGAGCGCCAGCACGCTGCGGGGGAGATGCTCTCCAATGGACCCCCCACGGCAGAAGGGGGCTAACCACCCCCCCCGGGTCCCTGTCCCCCCCCAGGAGCGGGCCCCCTGCAGCCGGGGCCGGGGGCCCGAAGCGGGCGCCCGCCACTCACCCTGCGAACTGCTCCAGCTTCTCCAGGAAGGCGAGCACGGCGCGGCTCAGGTCCTGCAGCGGCTCGCTCCGCCCGAGCCCCCGGTAGAAGGCGAGGCAGGCCTGGGCCTCCTGCGCCGCGCCCATGGCTCGCGGAGCGGCCCGGCCCGGCCCGGCCCGGGCGGCGGGGAAGCGAGCCGGGCTGCCCCGGGGGATCTAGCGCCGCACGTGGGGCTTGGCAGCTCCGGGCCGGGGGCGCGCTCAGGGGCGGCGGCCACCATAGAGTCGGGCGGAGACTGGGGCTGTGCCGCCCGGCTGCCGCCGTCACCGGCAGGCTCTGCCCTGCGGGCGCGCCAGCCCCATCTAGTGCTGCCGGGGGTCTAGCCGGGCTGCAGGGAGCGGCCGCGGCTCCCCCGGCCCGGCCCGGCTCGGCCGCCGCTGGAGACTGGCCGGGCTGGGGAACGCCGTGGGCGCCGCTCCGCTGCTCTTCGCACGGCTGGGCTGTGGTCCCCGTCAGGCGTGCTCCTGCCTGGGCTCCCCTGACATCTGCTGTGTGGTTGGAGGGGCTGGCTAACCTCGGGCAGTGGTTGTCAACCTGGGACTATGCCTCAGGTTTCCAAAGGGGCCCGCACCGCCATTTGAAATGTCTTCGGGGTCTGCAAAGGAAAAAGGGTTGACTACCACTGAGGTAGGGGAACTGAAAATCCATGTTACCTAACGGGCTTTAAACTGTGGAGGGGGCAGGCTGTGTTTGAACACCACTTACCCGGTTTGGGGTTTTAACATGTGTGAAAACACAACTTGCTCTGTCCAGATTAGGATTTTAAAGCAGGGTGGTTAACATGGATTTTTTTAAAAACACAGTTTAGCCTAGTCTAATGACAGGTTTCAGAGTAGCAGCCGTGTGTGTTAGTCTGCATTTGCAAAAAGAAAAGGAGGCCTTGTGGCACCTTAGAGACTAACCAATTTATTTGAGCATGAGCTTTCGTGAGCTACAGCTTCATGCATCCGATGAAGTGAGCTGTAGCTCACAAAAGCTGATGCTCAAATAAATTGGTTAGTCTCTAAGGTGCCACAAGGCCTCCTTTTCTCTTATCCTAGTCTAGACAGTCCCTGAATGGGAAAAGACAAGGCTCCTGATTGAGAGCTCACTCCAGGGAAGTCAGTGCAGGTAAAATTTCGGTGCTTTTCAGTAGGGAGGAGCCTGTAGGCCGAGATACTTTCACAAAGGCTTTTAAGGTTGCGCAGGCACCAGAAATATTTCCTAGCGGGTTGTTTGCTGGAGTTTGTGCTTTCATGCGTGTCGACTGTGAGCCTTTTTATTAAGGACCAAGAGCGCAGCGGGGTGATGAGAGTGCAGCTGGTGTAGTTGACAGAGCATCCCATGGAGGGGCAAGAAGGGCCTAGGGAGAGGGTAACAGGATGAAGGACTTAATTCATCGTGGGTGCTACAAGTGATCAGCATCAGTGAGAGCCTTCTAGACACTGGAGGAGCTGGGGCATTGGTGTGAGGTGCTGAGTGATCACACTGCAATTGTTGCTGTCTGACCTATTGTGTTCTTGATTAACTCAAGTTAAACATTCTTAGCAGCATCTAGCAATGGAAGAATTAATTCACTATTACAGACTCTAGGGCTCTGTTTCTTCCCATTTTACCCCAGGGATTTTTTCATTATATATCAAAGGCTTTCTGTAGGTCAAAGACCAGCAGAATGTTCCAGGGCAGGGAGAACAAACCAAAGCCCATCTCCAAGTTCACTGGATACTTTGCACTAAATTCTCATTGGTAAAATGCAGATATGTTTCCCAGTGCAGCTAAGTGCAAACAGGGCTCTTGAAACATAGAAAGGCATACACACACACGTGTGTGTCAAACCAAGTGCTTTCTTGAAGTGATTCAAACTGAAAAATCTGACTTATAATGCTTGTATCGCTGTTGTGTGAGAGCATCTCGTCATCATTAACGATAGTATCCTCAGAACACACCTGTGAGACAGGAAAGCATTCTTCTTTCACAGATGGAGAATGGAGACACAGAGAGATGAAGTGGTTTGCCCAAGATCACACAGGAAGATGGCAGCAGAGCAAGGAATTAAGCCCTAATCTCCTGAATTCCAGGTCAGTGCCTTAACCACAAGACCATCTCTCCAGTATGTTGTGTCTCTGCTCAGTGCATGATAGCTCTTTCTCAGTGTAACACTGATAGAAAGGCACTTTTCATCTACACTTACAAGGATCATCTCATTATACCCAAACTGATACTCCCTCTCAGATTTAACCTCTCATTCCAACACAGCGATGAATGGTCTGTTTGAATTCCATGTGTTAGTCACTGGATTGGAATTAAGCCCATACTGAACAAGTTGGTTTTAGTGAGGCGGATTCTGCAGTCTTCTTGCAAAACACATGCTGTTCAATCCGTTTGTGAACAACGAATAATGGCTGTTATGGTGGGTTTCATCAGTTGCAGCATAGGATGGTCATATTAAACATTTGCACAGTTGTATTCCGTTGTGCACCGTTATATCAGGAATTGTGTGTGAACTGGCATATTTGTAATCAAAATAAAGACATGTTGAACCACAGCTATTATCCTGGGCAAAAATACCCGATCCCTTCTGAAGTTCACTGTAGCTCATCACAACTGCTATATCAAACATACACAAAACTTAAGAGCAGACAGTTAAGGTTGCTAAGGGCAAATAATACCCTCTCAAAATGCAAGAAGTAGAGAGTAATGCCATACTGTGCCTTCTCTCTTGCCCTTTCTCTCACACACAACACGACAGCGTAAGAAAATGAATAGCAATTGACAACAGTCACCAAGCTGAGGTCCAGACAATACCCCTCAACAGGGAAAAGCCTATGGAAGCTGGCACCTCAGATTTCTGCTGCTCAGTTGGGAACCAGATTGATGATGGGAAATCCATCAAAATGGGTGGTGTGGGAGCTGCCTGATCTTTTGCAGGGCTTAGTGATCAAGGTGGCCAATATTCCTGAGATCACTGATGAATTTAAATAGCTGGGTTTCCCATATGGCAGTGGAGCATCCGATGAAGTGAGCTGTAGCTCACGGAAGCTTCTGCTCAAATAAATTTGTTAGTCTCTAACGTGCCACAAGTCCTCCTGTTCTTTTTACTAAAGGAACCAGTTTTTCCATTCTGTCCTCCCTGTCAGGCACAAAAATACATTAACAGGACAGGATACTATTACATGGTGTTCTAGACCTTATGGGATCATGACAAGAAGTTGATGGACATCTGCCACGTGGCCTGGAAAAGTCTGTGATGTGAGAACTTTTAAGATCTTTAGGTTCTTCCAGAGAGGACAGAATGAAACACAATAGTGACATTGATGGTGGGCAAGTTCTCACTGTGATCTGTAGGGTTCCAGAGTACCCACGATCCATGCTGAGATGGTTGAGCAGGCCAAGCGAAATCTCTGCTCCTGGCTGGCACATTGTGCCAAGATGGCTGAGCAGTTAGCAGGGAAGTGTCACTCACAGAGACAAGGTCAGTAACCAACGACATGGAACCAGGGAGATGTGTGTCATGCTTTTCAAAGCTCTCCCTTCCCTTCTGAGTGCGGGGCCCCTATTCCCACAGATTGCAGAGCCAACAGGAACGTTTTGTAGGAGCTGTCTCAGTCAGAAGGGAAGGCAAGGTTTCCCCATAGCAACAGGGAGGAAGAAATTCCTGCTCCTGGCCAGGAAATAGACAGGGTCTGTGTCCAGCTGTTGGAGAAGGCTGCGGAGCACCTCCCATTCCTCTCAGGGTTGTCTTACCTATCATGCCTCCATTGCTGGAAAAGGCTCTGACTGCGCCCTCCTCAGATATCCTCATGATAGGATCCTCTGTCTCCATGTTGAATCATATTAAAGAAGTTCTGTATTAAAATCACAAATGAGTTTGATTCCCCATAGTTTAAATTCCAGGGTATTACTAATTAAGAGTTCTCTTGGTTTTTGGTACTGTTTCTCTCCCTCTATGTGTGAAACTTGCAAGCTGCTAATTGTGTTAGTACATTCTAAGACAGAGTCTATTCTCAAAGCAATTCTTTGTAACAACAACTACTCACACAGAGAGAGACTCAAAGCAATACTCTGTAACAACAGAAACAGCACCCAGAGACTCCCCGACTTTTGTTGTATTCATCTCGCTTTGTTAACAATTGCGATTAAAATAGAGATAGAGAATGTATGTGGATGGATGCTTGGTGTGGATAATAACTGAATGATCAGGGAAGTGACAGCCTAAGAATCCCGTATCCATCGGCTGAAGAAGGTGTCAAGTGGAAATAACCAGAGGACCCCTGAAGGGCAGACTGGAATCCACCCAACAGCCTCAAGAATGGGAGAAGCAAAGAACAAGACAACATCTGGCAGCACGGAGCCGTCAGGAATGTGCCATCTGCTGATTGATTCAGCAACAGCATGATGAAGCAATTCCCATAGACTGGCATAGGAAGAAATTCCTATAAAAGTGGACTCTAGAAAGTGAGAACTTTGGGGTCTGATTATGCAAACCAACTTCCAGGAGCATCAGATGAGCACCTGACAAGGCCCTGCTCCCTCCTCATGTCCAGGTCACCTGGCCAGTGGCTTGGCATGAGCAACTCTAAGACTGGTAACTATGATAACAACCTTGCAGAACCTGTGTGTGTGTGTGTATGAATGAATGAATGTGTGAATAAATATGAAATTGAATGGAATGTTATAGCTATAACTAACTGCTTACTATGATTCTTTCTGTATTCACAATAAATGTGGCATTTTGCCTTTTCCCCTTTAATAAGATCCTGCTGGTTTTTATTTTATTGGTATAATATTTAGCCCCTTCCGCTCTTCCCACTGTGCGGCCAACCCCCACTCAGTGAAGACCCAGCTGCAGGAGGTTGTGTGATACAAATCTCCTTCTCCATGGCAAGAGCTTTCCTCCTCTTGCCTTCCAGCCTCCAGGGCTCCCATAGGAGGTGGTAGATATGCCGGGCACATGCCTCCGTCCTGTCCTTGTCACAGTTCCTGGGTGAACGGCATCGCTGACCCCTCCTGGTCTCGTGGAGTGCACCACCTCCCAGGTCTCAAGCCTCTGGCCACCACCTGGCTCTGGGTGGAATCATTCAATTCTCTACCCTCAGACCGAGCCTGGGGTTGCAGTCCCATGGTACTAGCCATGATTACCTCAGCAGGTGTAACTTAGGCTGACACCCTGCGGTTCTGTTCCCTCTGAGAGCAATGCCAGTAGTTAATATAGTGACCAGACGGCCTCCTTAAAGCAAAGTATTTATTTAGAACACAAGCATTTCAGATAAAATATGCCTTAAAAACAGTACAGCAGACTGGACACATTTTCCGTAAGACTTACCGTTCCCTGGAAGGCCCATTTCTTTAGATGCCTCTATCAGCCTGCCTCCCTAGATAGATGCTGACAAATGATCCTCCTCTCCTCCCACTGAGAAGTGCTTTTTAACTCTGCAGTGTTCTTATGCTCGCCAAGTTCCCAGCTTGGCAAAACAAGGGTGCTTCCTGGGAAACAGGATCCTTGAAGCTGATACCTTCAAGCCCTAGAAGGTCATCCAGGAGTTCCTGGACCAGTGCTCTTTGTGAACTGCTGAAGAAACTCACTGCTTTCCCCCCGATATTCAGGTAAAGAGAATGGGCCAGATCCATCACTGGTGGAAATCGGTGTCGTTCCATTGACTGTAGGTGCTGGTTGGGATAGCTCAGCTCTTAGTCTGATCAACTGGGACGATCATGTGGAAAATGGCATCTTGCTGTAACTGGTAGTGACTGTTACTTCCTGGGATGGCCACAGACTAATCCCAGTCTGCAGCTTGCAGCTACATTTGTCAAATTCGCTGTCCTGCTTTACAAATTAACATGGAAGCACAATTCCAATGACTGCAGACATCAGCTCCCTCGGATATTTGGTTTATATTCGCGAAAGTGCACTAATTTCACTGGTGTTACCCCGAGTAAACCAAGGATAAGTGAGTGGAGCCTCAGGCCCTACGTGCATGATTCTCTACTGACTTGAACCTTGTGTAGTTACTACCCCTGTGCGAAGTGGGGGCAGAGCAGGACCAAGTCAGAACTCTCTGCTCACGGGTGTGCTAGCCCTGTGTACGTCCACTTCCCACAGGTGTAAATGGCTACCCGAGGCACAAGGCAGGGCAGAATCCGGCCCAGGGTCTGGTGGTGTCCAAGCTGTGTGAATCTGGCTCAAACAGCCCTTGCTCTGTCAACAGAAGGCATGGGAGGGAAGGGGGCATATTTCTCTCGTTTCCCCACAGGGGGGATTTTTAAAACCTATAAATTCACTTTTGACAAATGAATGGCTAAAGCTGATTAACCTTTTTGTTAATCCTCTATAATGGCTTTCGAATCTCCTTAACCAATAAGAAAGCGATAAGAGCCCGTTGCTTTTCTTTTTATCTAGATCTACATTGTTCCCCTTGTCTATTTTTTTTCTTGTTTTATTTTCCTTTTCTTTTCTCATATGAAATAGCCCTGAGATCTTATCTCTGCAGAGGCTCAGTAAACAGAACATCAATAATCCCTTCCTTTTATTCCCTGCCGGTAACAGGGTGCAAAGAAGTGTCTGCCGATTGGGATTTGATTACCAGCTGCTATCGAAAGTCTCTTTGTAAGATCTGCGTGCTAAATCCCATAATTCTTTGATAAAAGAAGTATTACCAGTCCATTTTCTGAAGTGAAAGGTATGGGGGGAATGAAAGAAAGCAATCAGTAGAGATACTAATAGGCTAAGTGCGTGTGTCTGTGTGGTGGAAAGGCAGGGACGACAAGGGGAAGCTGGGGAAAGAAGCCCTTTGTTACAGACGGGAAATAGGAATTAATCCGTTTCAGGGTGCATGATTATGACAGCTAAAACCACAAAGGGTAAGATTCTGCTCACACTTACACCAGTTTCAATGCCTTTAGTCCAGATTGACACGCATGCATCTAAGAGCAGTATCTGGGCAAGATTCTCCTGATGTTTGTTCTGTGCTTCAGTGTTTTGTATAAGGGAACTTATAATAATAAACTCCTGTATAGTGGACCTAATTCTCCACTGCCTTGCATCTTGTGTAGTGTCTTACATCTGTGTAAAGTAGGTAAGAATATAAGAAAGGCCATATTGGGACAGACCAATGGTCCGTCTAGCCCAGGATCTTGTCTTTTGACAGTGGCCAGTGCCAGGTGCTTCAGAGGGAATGAACAGAACAGGGCACTTATCAAATGATCCATCCCCTGTCGTCCAATGCCAGCATCTAGAAGTCAGAGGCTTAGGGACACCCAGAGCATGGGGTTGCATCCCTGGCCATCTTGGCTAATAGCTATTGATGGACCTGAACTGAACTAATTCTTTTTTGAATCCAGTTATAGTTTTGGCCTTCACAACATCCCCTGGCAATGAGTTCCAGAGTTTGACTGTGTGTTGTGTGAAGAAGTACTTCCTAATGTTTATTTTAAACCTGCTTCTGTTAATTTAATTGGGTCTTGTGTTATGTGAAGGGGTAAATAACACTTCCCTATTCACTTTCTCCACACCAGTCATGATTTTATAGAGCTCTCTCATATCTGCCCTTCGTCGTCCTTTTTCCAAGATGAACAGTCCCCTGTCTTTTTAATCTCTCCTCAGCTGGAAGCTGTTCTATACCCCTGATCATTTCTGTTGATTACAAACCCTACCAATGAAATTCTCCTCACACCCCAATCCCACTATGTTTACAGAATTATAGAACAGAGTTCTTGTAATACATGATTCCAATACAGAGTAGCAGAGGGAGAAGGATATTAAGAGGTAAAGAAAGGAAAAGGAGCAAAGATACTTATATACTTGAGCCAAAAGATCTGTGTTTTCTAGGGAGATTTGAAAAGAAAGGGAGACTCAATTGGCAGAAAGCTATAGGGAGGCTTCCTCAGATATCAGGAGTGGAAGAGGAGAAGGTTTTCACTCCGTCAGTGATCAGATAGTGAGGAGAGTCAGAGAGAAAGTAGGTATAGAGATGAGAAAGTAGATGAGAGAAAGGAGACAGATGGGTAGTAGAGAGGGAGAATGTTCATGAGGTATGTGGATGGAGTGGCTCTCAAGAAGGCTCAAACATGGAGAGATTTCCCAGGGTAATGCCAGAGGGCTTCTCTTTCCTGGAGAACCCTCTGTTCAGTACAAATTCACTCTGAGGGTATGTCTACACTGGCTGAGTTACAGCGCTGGTAGTTACAGCGCGGCTCAGAGAGCGCTAAAGGGAAACCGCCGTTGTGTGTTCACACTGTCAGCTGTCTGCACAATAGTGTTCACACTTGCGGCACTTGCAGCGGCATTCGGAGTGGTGCACTCTGGGCAGGTATCCCACAGAGCCTCTCTTCCTCTTCTGCCGCTAAGAGTTGTGGGAAGGCGGAGGGGGTCGGGTCCTGTCCCGTGATGCATCGCTTCACACCCCAGCAATTCCTGTGCTTCCGTCTGCATTTGGCGCCATCTTTCAATGGTTTGTGTATGCACACTCTGCTCTGCCTCTTCGGGCTGCAGGAACAGATCCCGCACTGTTGACCAATGTGCTGCTCGCTCTCACTAACGCTTTCCTGAACTTCGGGAGACTTTAAAATATTTCAAAAGGAAAAGTTGATGCCAGTAATGTAAGTGCACTGTAACAAATATGGCCCCAGAAATGTGAATTACTGTTGTACAGAATTACCCAGAAACTCAGGTATTTGTAAGAGAAAATGTATTCACCCCACACAGGAGAAAAAAAGAATCTAAGTAGTGAGGGGAGGATTTCTTCAGCCCTTCACATAAATGTGTCTCTGGACAGCCAGGAGAGAGCCTATTAACCACCCTTAATACATCTGAGACGTGGCGTTCTCCTTTACGCAATTTGCTTTGAGTCAGTGAACGGAACTATCAGTATTCAATGGGAAGACGTCATATAGCATTGCCTGAAAAAAATGTAAGGAACTGGCCTTTATAAAAGTTTTGTTTTGGTGGATCAAAGTTGTATGTAAAAGGAAATTGACCAAAATGTTAATCAAACCTTGTGCAAGGTGCTATTTTTCCCATGGGGAGTCCTGTTAGGAGAAGCAAGGAGGTTATGCTAATATTTACTTGAAGAAAATAGTGAGAGAGTGAAGCAGTGAGCATATTTGTAATCAAGTGTACTTTTATTTATTACACGTCAGGTGAAATATACCGATACTGGAAAAGTTTCAGAGTAACAGCTGTGTTAGTCTGTATTCGCAAAAAGAAAAGGAGGACTTATGGCACCTTAGAGACTAACCAATTTATTTGAGCATAAGCTTTCGTGAGCTACAGCTCACTTCATCGGATGCATCCGATGAAGTGAGCTGTAGCTCACGAAAGCTTATGCTCAAATAAATTGGTTAGTCTCTAAGGTGCCACTAGTACTCCTTTTCTTTTTGCGTATACTGGAAAACGCAGTAATAAAGAGACACTGAAATCGAGTAATGGGTTACACAGGAACTTGGTTATAGAGCTAGTCATCAGAGAGGCCTGGTTAACTGCTTGATTAGTATAATTACAAAGACACAGCTCAACAGTTCATATAAGGATCTTACTAGCATCACTGACTAAGAAAATGGAAAGTGGAAGATCTATACAGCTGTTTCATCCTGATGGAGAAAATCGTTTTCTTAAGTGACTTTATACTGCTGCATAATGAATGAAAAGAATTTAAAGAATTTAAATTTAAAGAATTTTGCAAAGGATTGTTAAGCGGTTTGCATAGATGACCTTGAGAACTTTAAAATGGACATTTGTAAATTGTCCCTTAAAAATGCTGAGAGAAACTGCAACTTGAAGGACAAAGAGAAATATGCAACGCTGACCAAAGGACAACATCCAGAAAATGACCATGGAAAACATCTTGTGAAGGCAGGCTGTTGACCATAACCTGATATGAGAGGGTTTAAGGTCTTTGGTGTCACTCTTAAAAAATGTCTGCAGACTGCTGTGGCCAAGATGTTTTGCACTTTAGGATTATGGATTTTTCCAGGGATAAACACACTGAGCAATAGTAAGCAACTACCAAAAATAAATAAATAAATAAATAAAATTAAAGAAAAATAATTACAATAAAATAAAAAATCTGAAGAGGGTTCCCTGTTTTCTCACTGGATGGTGAGACGATGACTTATGGATCATGACTTATGTTCTGTTGGGTCATTTTAGATTTTTGTAAGAAGAATGAATTGTGTCCTGATTGGTCCACATCCGCTTTTTGAAAGTGACTAGCCCAGTGGACAACTTCCTAATTGGATAAAAGAGACTGATTTTGTTAACCACTTCACTTCCTGAAAGCCAAAAAATCTGTGTGGGAGAAGACTGAGATTTCAGACTGGCCACGTGAGGTGTCCTCCTGATGACATCAAGTACCTATACTGGATAAGCACCTTTTACTTTCTCTCTCTCTCCCCCAGCTTATTCATGTTTCCTATTAGCAAAACCAGAATAAGACCATTCTATCTGTCATCTGCTTCATCTGCTGTGCAGAAACAGTTCCAGCCCTGCCCTGTAACTACGTTGACCTCTGGGTTGACCTAA
This sequence comes from Lepidochelys kempii, assembly GCF_965140285.1. Taxonomy (NCBI): domain Eukaryota; kingdom Metazoa; phylum Chordata; order Testudines; family Cheloniidae; genus Lepidochelys; species Lepidochelys kempii. Next base: position 14,594,536 of record NC_136394.1, on the reverse strand, counting down.
TCTGGTACCACGATCCCAGCACCATTGACATGACACTGAGGGTCCCCAGTCCCTCTGGCTTATCCTACTTTGGTGATGAAGCTCCATGCCACCAACACAGCACAGAGGGGCCTTAATCCCTCTGGGTCGACCTAATCTGACACCATTGACACAGTACTAAAGTCACTGGATCCCCTCCCCAGTGCTGATGTGACAGAATGGAGCAGCAAATCTAATTCCAGATGTGTGAACAGAGAGTGACACCATTCGTGACCAATTGCAACAGACTCCAGGAAGTGAAAAGGCCAAATGAAGGCAGGATCCCACCTTTGGCCTTGTGTGTCAAGCTGTAGGGCCCGAAGCATCTGAAAAGAGAATACTTGATCCGTAACAGGTGATACTGAAAAAAGTAGAGAGACTTTGGGAAAGAACTACCAGTGGCTCATTGTCTGTGGCCATATCTTGTGCCTTGATCCCGTTAGTTTTGATGAGCTAAATGGAGCAAGCTGCAATGGTACCCAGATGGGAGACCTTCAAGAAATAATTAATTCTCTCTTAGCTATTATTCACCCAATGCCTTGGCATGGTCTGGGAGGCACAGTGCCTCAGACGGTGTTATTTTTAGATGAGACACTGTTGCCGGTTCTTGTGATTGTATTGCAAGTCTCGTGATATTTGACATTTTTCTGAAAGCGTCAGTTCCTGGAGCCAAGTCATCATGTAAGAATCCCAGCTTTCATTTAATAAAGCAACGTTTCTAGCCCTCAGGGTTGCAGAGAAAAGCTTAAAAATATGACCCTCTCCACCCAATGGCTCAAAAACAAGAAGGCAAATAGAAAGAACCCAAAATGTAATACTTGTAAAATCTCATGATATTTGGGACTGTGACAGGATTTTTGAACGCTCGTGGTTGACAATACTGGACATAAGGCTGTGACTACATCCTGGTCATTAAAGATCCCATGGCATATTTTGTAAGAACAGAATGTTAACTCTGGTGTCATGGCCCAGTTTGAGTGACTGGAATGTCTAGCTCCCTAAATTCTCCCTGCAGTTCAGTATTCATCGTCACTTCTTCTCAGCTTGAATGTGGTATGGCTGTGCCCTGGGATAAAGCTGATATGTTCCACCTCAATGATGGGTGTGTGAGATGAGCCCTTTTACATACCACTTGCCTACATCACAGGAGTGTTGTGAGCAATGTTCCCTCTAATTTTTGACAGGCCGTGTGCACAAAAAATTTCTTCTGTTGGGCTTCTGTGCAAATGTTTGTGCGTGCGGGGTTTTGCCGTGTGCGCGGGGTTTAGGATCTGCGTGGGCGTGCAGCGCTTAGAGGGAACAGTGGTTGTGAGCCTAATTAATTTTTTATAAAGCACTTAGAGATCCTCCTATGAAGCATACTATATAATACAAAGTATCTGTTGTATTGTTATTACTTGGACAGTGTGGAAAAATACAGCTTTCCTGTGGTCTGAGCGGAAAATAAATCAGCAGTCACGGGGAGTCCTCACCTAGCGAAGGGTGCACTGCTGCTAAAAATGATTTCCCCCCCCCCAAAATTCAGCTCCCCTCCCTTGCTCATATTGTATGATATGACAGTTCCCTTTTGATGGGCAAGCTTTCATTTGGCCAGAGAAAGGGATAATTTGCCTCTTGTAAGGAGTTAATCCTCTGGTCCATTTCTGGGCTGGAGAACAGCTATTCTCCCCCTGCCTTGAATCAGAGGCTCCAACACAATGGAGATCATACCCACCTTCAAATCTACACTTGAGATGGAGAAATCAGATTTCCTTCTGGAGTCATTTCTGTAGGATTAGCTAAATCTTAGATCCACACTAACCCTTCACAAAGCTGCCAAGATTAGTTAGAATTTATTTTATTCGCAGGGGGGTTTACGGTTTTCTTTCCAAAGGGATTATATATATATATTTACTTAGGGTGGCCTCAGTTATAAAGCAGCTAGCTTAGAAGGGAATAAAAAGGCATGTATGTGTATATATAAAATAAAAATCCCAGGTGCAAGAATGACAATCGCTTTAAAGAGAAGACAAAACAATAATTCTGTCTGGCATCACTGGTCTGGTTTAAAAAGCATCCAAGTGTAAGCCGTCTTTTTGCTGGGGAGCCACAGTTTGGTCTCTCGCAGAGAGTAAGCCCCACTGTTTTCAGCTGCTGAATGTGAGCTGCCAAGTGCCACAACTACAGTTCCAGGAACAGGATGTCTTCAGAAGCCCCGTTGGACACAGAGCTCAGCAGAAGAAGCCTCAAGAAGCAATGCTCGTTCACCATCGAGAACATTCTCTCCAGCCCAACAGAGAGAAGTCCCCAGGTTCTGGTCCCGTTCTGTCTCCAGGGGATCCTGGACTGTGAGCCCAAGGGGCTGTGTGGGCCGGAGGCCATCGCTGCTGGCTCTCTGCAGGAGGAGGAGGAGGAAGAAGAAGAACTGGAAGTGGCTGGGTGCAGCTGCTGTTGCTGTTCTCATGCAAGCACCCGTTCCCTGCAGGATTCTTCAAATTGGCTAGGTAAGTATTCTCCTGTTTTATGAGTCATTGTGTGGATCCCATAGGCGGCGCGGCGGGGCGGGTGGGAAGGGACATTGCAGCTGGCACTCATGAGGGCACCAACACTGTAAAGTAGCAAAACCTGGGAATATAGTGACATTACTGCATTTTGGCCTGCATGTCATCATGCATGGGGCAAACTTGGGAAAGGTCAGTTCTCCGATGCAGGGCTCCAAGGAACAGCGTGGTTGTTGCAGGATATAACGTAGGTGATTCAGTAGCTGGTACACTTCTTTCCAAGGCACAATTGTATCAACACCCCAGCATTGTTTTAATATGGCACTGGGCTGCTGCTCTCTAAGATAAAGAAGGAAGGTCCTAAATTCTGATAGTCATCAATGAACGTATGGCATTTGTTGCAACGGTAGAGATGTTGATCTACTGCAGGTAACTATATTCTGCCAAACTACATCCCTGCAACAGTTTCAGCTGGATATTGCTCCTTGTGCCTATGGTTTGTACAGGACGGATGTGCATTTAAGCATGTGTTTAAAGTTAAGTACACTCAAGTACTTAGAGGAATCAGGGCCTATTTGCTGTAGTTCACTCCAAGAGTGGCTGCATTTTAGGGCAGATGAAGTGGTTCATGTATGGAATTTGTATCTCAGTTTAAGTGTGTAAAGTGCTTTGGGACAAAAAGTGCTATGTACATTTAAGATGTTAGATTATTAGCAATAATTTATTTTTTATATTATTACAGCGTAACCATCGTTTTAAAATGACTAGTTATCATTTGTAAAGCACTTTGAAGATGAAGAGCACGGTATAAGATCTAAACAGTATTATTGGGCTAAAAGTTGTAGCCAGTGAGTAAAGCTTAAGTAAAGTATCCAGGATTTGATTCATTATTATCGGAGTGACTTAAGTGATAACACTTCTGTTTCATTATATGTAAAAAAAAGTTATATTTCTAAATCAGTTAGTTCTGGAACAGCTATTGCATAATTCCTGGCACAGTAAAGAAAAAAAGAACACGCAGAGATTTCTTAGTTACAGGTAGTTATGATAAAGTCTCCCAGATTTGGGTTTAAACTGATTTTTACTGGTAAGCATCCTCCAAAATGGACTTGCAGACCTGATGGCAAATACAAGCTCAGACCAAAGGAAAAGGCATTTTTTCCTCATTACTCTCTATGACTGTGAGTTTCATACCATTACTTTGAGTGTGAGCATGGGAGAACTTACTCTGATTTTCATATAACATTCTGAGTTTGGGTTTGTGCTATGGAGTAGTCTCCATGGGCCATTGCATGGAGACCACCAAAGCTGTTTCACTTGAGACCACAACATGAGTGCCCAGATATGAAAAGCTAGTGTAATCTGCATTACTTGGGACAGTCTTTTCCTACCAGGGACCCCAAAACCACCTGTGGATTCTTGCTGTAATCTAACCAGTCCTGCAATCCAACATGACCACAAAGACAAACACTGGCTGTCCAGTCTGTCTCTTTCCTTTATCCTTCTGTGAGCATGGACCCAATCCTGTGACATATCAACGGTTGGCTGAAGGGCTCTGAGCACCCTCAGCTCCCCGTGACCTCAGTGAAAGCTCAGAGTGCTCAATACCTCAAAGTAGAGGGCCCTTAGCCTTTACAAACTCCAGTGAGGCTCTCTGGGGGTAAAGACCTGAAGCCACTGCCAATGAAGGGGCTGCCCCTCATTAGCCTTAGAAGCTGGTAACATTTCACAGTGGGAAAGCAAAGCTGATAGCATCACTGTTTTCTGTGGGCCAGGTCCCTTTTCTCTTGCTGCTTTCCTTTTCATCTGCCTCGCAGAGAGGTTTCTGCAGACCTCTGAAAAACAGGTCAGGAACTGCCTCCCCTGCCTACTCTTGGCCAGCAGCCCTTGGACACTGGTGTATGCACTGAGATTGCTGTCCCGAGTCCTAATGGGAACCCATAGTTAACCCCAGCTCAGGTTGGAAGGTATTCTTTCCTGACCCTTCCTGGAATTCCCCCGTCCCTTTTGATACCACTTGAGTTCTGCAGAGTTAATTGATGCAGATATCTGCTGCTTCCGAACACTCTACAATCCTCCTGGATTCTGGGGAGAGAGAGAGAGACTTCCAGTTAAATCTTCTTAGATTTTTTGGATATACCCTTGAGTTGCGCGGTGAGGGTAGGGTTGGATCTGCTGTAAAGGAGCTTGGGACCCTACTGGAGTGCTGCTGACTCTCATGACTTCAGGTGTTTTTCTTAAAGCCCCAGGCTCCTGAAATGAGGAGGTTCAGTGAAAATCTCACCTTTTCATTTGAAAAAGAAAAGTTTGTTTCTAGCCCTCCTGATTGCAGAGAAAAGCTTGAAAATGTGGTCCAAGTGCATCCTGAAGGCTAACAAACCACAAGACAAATAAAAAGAATCCCAGATTTATTATATTAAACCATTTTGTAGCTTTGAATCCAATCTCATGGGTTTTGGGAGCCTGACCCATTTTAAAGCTTGTGGTTGGCAATCCTGCAGCTGGGCACTAAACCAGGAGAACATAGCCAGCGTTCCTTCACCCTTCCCGAGTGGAATCCTTGGATCCTTTTTGTCTTTTCCTCTTTCTTCTTTTTGTCTCCTTCCTCAGAAGCATCGGGGACAGCCCCAGAGCTGGAGGGGAGACACTGGCTGGGGCTGGCCAGGGCTCTGAGGTGGCACCAAGCATTCTGTCTCTTAGGTGCTCAGCTGGCTGGTTCTTGCTCACATGCTCAGGGTCTAATTGATTGTCACATGTGGGGTCGGGAAGGAATTTTCTCCCAGGTCAGACTGGTGAGGCCATTGGGAGTTTTTCACTTTCCTCTGCAGCATATGGGTGCAGGTTGCTTGCTAGGATATCTGGGTGCATCTCATTTCCCTGCCATTGCAGAGGCCTCAGGCACTGGTGCACCTCAGACCCTCCTGTTCTTTGCCTGTGGCACACAGACGTCTAGTATCCTGAGGGCTGGAATACCTTCTTCCAAGCTGTTGGGTTTAGTGTGCAGGTGCTGGGAGGTGTTGGTGGCCTGTGATATACAGACTAAATGATCTGGTGGTCCCTTCTGCCCTTCAACTCTATGCCTCTCCTGGAACCTAGAGGATTCCAGTCAATCACTGTCTCCTACCCAAGGCCTCACATCATGGCAGCCATGCTTTCATTTCATCCAAGGGGGCTGAATGTGGCTCTGTCCAAAGCCAGTCAATGCTGATCCATCATGAATCACCCAGAGGAGCTCAAGCAGAGTCTGAGCTGCCTCCAGCTTCAGCCAACATGGAACTGAAGGGGGGCAGGCCTTTCTTCAGAGAGCGCTTGGTTTGTTTTGGTTCTGTAATCAAACTCGTAAATTCTAACTCTCCTTTTATTAGACACCAGGTTCCCCTGGCCCATGAGGCTAATTCATCCCACTGCCAGGGCATGTAAGAATCTTCATGGGAGCCAGAATGAGCTGCAGACCTTCCATCAGATCCAAAGGCGGACCCGCCGGCACCGGACCATCTTCACTGAAGATCAGCTACAGGCCCTGGAGGCCCTTTTCAACCAGAACCAGTACCCAGATGTCATCACCAGAGAGCACCTGGCCAACCGCATCCACTTGAAGGAGGAGAGAGTAGAGGTGAAATTCTTCCACACTACAGAGATCAAAAAAGTTTTTGTCCCTGTTTACTAAAAAAATAAAGAGGAATCTGATTCAGGAGCCATTTTAAAGCCTCCTCAGGAGGCTCCAGTTATAGCACCTCAAAGTGCAATTTAAAAAACACATTGTAAATTCTGTGAGCCATAGGATAAAGCCAGGACACAATGGGTGTGTGCAGAACACTCACACATTGTCTTTATGGCCCGACACACTCACAGGCACTCTTGCGCACGCTCGCGCACGCACACACTGCTTAACTCTGTGGTCACTGCCCTGCTCTCAAATATTTTCACGTTCTGCATAACGCTTTTGTTTACCATTGGGATTCCTGGCTCACCTGCCCACCTTGAAACTGAACATGAACGCCAGGGAGGGAGTCCTCAGGTGGCTCTTGTCCTGAGTAACCTGTGTGGGCAGCCTTCATAACCAGAGTAGAACATGCTGCCAAATCCTAGAACTTCCCATCATGCTGTAAAATCCAAAGTTGTAAATGCCAATTGCTTTCAGGCCTGGGGCGTTTCATGGAGGCTGGAGATAAATGTTGCATTTCTTTTATTAAATGTCTAGGTTTGGTTTAAAAATCGACGGGCCAAGTGGAGGCATCAGAAAAGAGCTTCTACTTCGGCTCTGCTCCTTCAAGGCACCAAGAAACCCTCAGAGGAGAACTGCTAAGGGACTGACACTAAGTCTCACTGGGCTACTGTGAAAAGCATCCATTGCCCTGTTCCACTGGTTTCACAGCCAGGTGGGACAGATGGAAGAGGAGGGGGGCTGGAGAGGGAAAGCAGTGAGGGAATCTTCTGATTCGATGAGGTAAAGGGCAGGTAAAGGTAGGTGCTGTATTTTCAAGTCCTTAGCTTTTTCATCCGAACAAAGTTCATCTCATGACAAATAAAACAAATGAGTCATAGGGCACGTTCCTCAAAAGCATAAGCCGAAAAGTTGCCAAATGCTGAAGGTGGGGATAGAGCTTGCTTCAATGTTAGTATTGTAGATGCATATGTGGATGATGGAGAAAGATTTCTCTCAACTTGTCTTTGTTCCTGTACAGATCGCGTTGTGCCTGTTTTGTTGTTATATAGTAGATTCAGAGACTATTCCGGAAAGTGGCCTGGGTTTATATTGTTTTTACAGTGTCATGGTGGTGTCTACAGTTGCATTTTGGGGTCAAGGTAGAAACTGACGAATTACACAGCTCATTCCTTAAACAAACTAACAGGCTTTATTTGCATTCTTCAAAATAAATTCATTCATGTACGGAGTAGGGGGCATCAAAGTACTCATAGTACTTTCAGACTAACGTCTTCAACTAACCTGTGCTAACGCATGGCTGGGGTACAGTTGGTTGTTAGTGCAGACAAAGCCATTTGTATACTTCGCAATCTTCTCTTTCCATGCCCGACCACTCTGTAGCTGCTCTGGTCACAATGTGGGTTGGGTTGCCTGGAATGGGGCAACAGCAGTTGCCAACCCCAAACAAAAGGGCAAAAGAGAAATGAAAACTAAACTGTAGCACTGCAGAGGAAAAGCAGCACCCGCTGCTATGGGTATCCACTAGAGTTTGTACTGATAGAAGGCTGTATTTCACCAGAGAAGCTGGTTGTTTCCTTTTTGTGTGTGTTTCACTCAGCTGGATAATTCAGCTAGATCTGTCAGTTTCCCATTCTGGTTCTCATGCACTAGGACCTTGCTTTCGGGTCTAGAGTGGTGTGTTGGGCTTCACAACAGCACAGAGGAAAGCTTCAGCCCCAGAACTGTCTATGTGGTGCAAAACCTGCCCCACTTGCTGTGTAAACGCTAAGGATGATAACTGTGTGCAGGGTTGTAGCCATGGCAGTCCTAGGACATTAAAGAGACAAGGTGGGCGAGGTAATATCTTTTATTGGATCAACTTCTGTTGGTGAGAGCTTGTCTCCCAAGATATTACCTCACCTACCTAAGGATGATAATTGGCAACGTCCTACAAGGCTAGCCAGCATTTGAAGAATCATTCCTGATTTCCATCCCCATTCTATGTTTTATTCCTTGCAGACAGATTCCCTTTCGTTTTCAGACTTGGATCCCTCCATGATAATTGTGGGTAATGGGGTGTGTATGTGCAGTAAATGCTGCTGGAGTTCTTTTCAAGCTGTCTGTAAAATAAAGATTCATAAATAAATGTATTGGGGAGACAGCTGGTACTGGGATTGGAGCCCTGGCATTGAGCTTGCCAAACATGATGCTCCTGACAAAAGAAGTAACTTTAAATTGGTTAGTCTCTAAGGTGCCACAAATACTCCTTTTCTTTTTGCAAATACAGACTAACACGGCTGCTATTCTGAAATAAGTCCACAAAGATTCTATCACTGTAAATAACACTTTACACTCCACAGCACCTTTGCCTTCCTTCTGTCCTGCAGGGCTCACACCAAGAGCCACACACTAGTGTAGAATTTTCAACACAAGGGTATTGAGTTAAGCCTGAGTGATGCCATTTTCTGGTGGAGAACTTGCTCTACCGGGGAACTGCAGCTGAAGAGCGCAGCCCTGAAAGTTGGGAGCGCTGGCCAGGGTGTGGGGCATGGCTAGGGGATAACATATCCAGGGTTTGAATGCTGGGAATTGTCAGCTTGTTTCAGGATAGGACACACATACAGGCAAAATAATACTAATCTATTTCCCCCAAGCAAACTACCTGAAAAACTTGAATTGAACATTAACGGAATATCCATCTTTTCAAAGATATATAGAGGCTTGGCAGGATTGGATTATCAGTAAATGTCGATGGCACCGAACACATACAAACCACTGAAAAAATATTTCCATTGATAATAATCAAAATTCACTGATGGGTAAAGTGAATGAAAATGCTGCTTGAGAACTTAAGTTTAATTTAAGAATATTTACTTTGTATATTTTGACATGTGATCTGGACAATTTGTGCTTTAACGGTTGTAAAGTTTTAACTTTGTATATCTCAGTGTCTACTGTCAATAAATAATGATTGTTTGACCCTCCAGACTTCCTGCAACTGCAAAAATGTAAATAGATCCAAATAAAATACACAAAATTATGGTTTTAAGCTAACTGTGAAAATTTAAATGGATAAAAATAGAGAACATATTTAAAAATAATATTGATATTCTCCATCAAAATTACAAAAAAAAAAATACAAATTGAATTCTGCCCTGCCTGGGTATTTAGCCTCAGTGCAGTACTTACAAGCAGTAGCTCCTGCCATCTGTGACTTACAAAGATAGTACATAAGTAAACATACTGCCATGTAATTTTTACTTTCAATTGCGTGTTTCTGGCAGGAAACTCTGGTGTGTGTGTTCCATTCAGTCCTGTAGATTGCTTTTTAGTTTTCAGAAATGATAGGATTAATATTTGCAGGCCAGCTGCAGAGTATCTATAGAATCAATAAGTCAACTCTGCAAATTAGGCAAAGCATCACTGTATTCAGCCTTGTGCGTTAGTGTGACATCAGTCTGCCATTGTCTGAATCCTAAAAGGTGACTGCGGAGGCCTTTAAATAAAACCTCCCTCCCTCCCATTCGTCCGTGTGAACCAGAGCCCAGGCTCAAGTGAAACATCTCCCAAGGAGGCGCGGGCGGGCCCCTTTGGAAATCTTAGCTGCTATCAAACCGAGGGAAAGTCAGCCCCGAGCTCACGGGCGGTGCTCCCTGACGCGCATGCGTTCTAGGCCGCCCCTTCCTCATCCTTGTCGGCAGGGGGCGCGCTCTCCCGTTGCGACGCTCCAGCCGCTCTCTGTGGTTTCTCTTTAGCCCGCCGCTCTAGGCTTTCCAGGCGCTGCCCCGGCCTGGAAGCGGGACGTGCGCGCGACAAGAAAACTACAAGTCCCAACAAGCGGCGCGTTGCGACGGTGGCTGGGAAGGGCCAAGCTCCCCCCCCTCCCTCCCCCCGATTCTGGCCGTGTCTGTTCCTGCCCCGAGAAGCTGCGGACGCCCCCTGTCCTGGCTGACAGCGATCCCCGGCCTGGCGCGATGGAGGAGCCGAGGGCTCCCGTCACCGCCGCCGCCTCGCCCCTGGCGCTGGTGCCCCTGCAGGCCGACGGGGCCGCCGTGGCTGTGCTGCGGGAAGCGGCCCAGGAGCCCCCCAAGCGCCGTAAGAGGATCCTGGACGAGGAGAGCTACATCGAGGTGATCGGGCCGGGCCGCCTGAGGGGAGGTTGGGCCGGGCCGGGCCGGGCCGCCTGAGGGGAGGTTGGGCCGGGCCGGGCCGGGCCGCCTGAGGGGAGGGTGGGCCGGGCCGGGCCGGGCCTGGGGGCGGTGGGGGCCGGAGCTGTCGGGGGCGGCGGCGGCCTGGGGCGGGAGGCCGGTGCTGTTGGAGGGAGGGGGCGGGGGATGGGGAAGGTTGGGGAGGGAGGCCAGGCCTGGCCTGTCTTGTGCGGGGTTGGGGAGGGAGGCCAGGCCTCTCTGAGGGTAGGTAGGTGGTGGGGGAGTGGCCGGGCACTTGGGTCAGAGGTTCAGTGTGAGTTGGGTCCTGTCTCCTTTTGCTCGCGAGGCACCCCCAACTTGTGCCATTCGTGAAGGGTGGGGGGGTTGACATAGCGAGCGATATTCCCCCCCCCCCCCGATCGGGTCCCCCACTGCGGCTCGAACCGCCGCCTCGGGGAGTCAGGCTTTGTGCCTCTTCCCAAAAGGGGCCCGGACAACTCAGCATTGCCCAGCTCATTAGAACAAGGGGGGAAAGTGGTTTCAGACACTCCAGCCACCCCGACCCACCCGTGCCAACGTGGGTGGCTTCACAGTCCTGATGTTCTGTGTTTAAAACTGTTACTAACCCTGCTCCTGGGTGGAGAACCCAGCCGACCAGCTGGAGAAAGCACTGAGCACACAGGGAAGGGTGAAACTGACTGTGTACAAGGTGCTGCCTAATACACAGTAAACAAAGAGGAAAAATGAAGGGGAAAATACATTTTCCCAATCTTTTTAATTATAGTGGCCATAAGAGTCGTCTTTGTTTCCTGTCCAAGATTGGTGTGTAACGTTTCTGTGCCCTGCTCTGCAGTTGCTGGGTTTTGCTCCAGAGCTGGCTGCGTTTCAGCACTGTATAATATGACACCTATATGGTCTATGTTTATAAATGTTTTTCACAGAGTATTTTGGGATCCTTCAAAATTATAGGTGCTATATGTCATGACGTTTTCAAAAGGGCAGAAAAATCTGCCAGAGGGGGCTAAATGGGTCAGGTTGGATTGTTAACGGTATGTGGACCTTTTTATCTTGGGTTGCTATCCTGCTAGCCGGGGCCAGATAAGATGTAACAAAGGGTAGGTGTGAATGCAGCCTGGCGTACACCACTAGCTTTAGTTTAGCTAGTACAGCTAAAAATAGCAGTGGAGACGTCATGGCACGGACCCTGGCTCAGGCTAGCTAGGCAAGTACATACCTGAGGTTCTGGGTGGGCTTGCACAGCCAGGGCCAAACCCTGCCACTGTATCTTTACTGCTATTTTTAGCCATGCTAGCAGATGAAAGCTGGCGTGTGTATGTCTACGCAAGTTGTGATATGCGTTCGATTGCAGCATAGACATATCCAAAGTCTCTACACTCTGACAGATCTTTAGTGGCCTATTTTAAATGAGTTGGGTTCCATCCATTTCCTGATGTCTACTTCACAATGCCACCCTCACGTTTAATGCTAATTGGCGCCCTTAAGCAGTCTCAGCAAAGATGCCAGGGATTGAAGTGTAATGGTGATTAATCTCTCTTGCTCTTAGAGGTGATCCATCTAGAGATTCCCCAACTGGGGTGTATATCCCCCATGCGTGTGCAATGAGGTTATCGGGGGGCATGAGGAACTGATGGGGCTGCACTGTAGGGCTGGAGTCAGGAGGGGTTCAGTCCGGTAGGGGAGGTGGAGAGGGGTCTGTGCAAGTGGTCTCAAATGCTAGGACCAGACTCCCTGCCTGTCTCACATGCCCACTGCTTTAGCTATTGCCTGGCAGATACCCTCCTCTGCTGGGGAGGACAGTGGGGAGCTGAAGGCTGCACTTAATAAGTATTGACTCTTGTGGGACAGAGCCACCTCCTGACTGTGGCCCCAGGACACAGTGCCCTGTCCACTTCCCCTTCTGGACAGAGCTTGCCCAGGGGAAACGGACAAGGCCGTGTTGAAGGGCTGGGGTCAGGAGGGACAGTACTAAAGGAGTGCAGCCTTCTGCTCTACTCCTGACCCCGCCTCTTCAGTGCAGCCCACTTGCTTCCCCCGTGGGTGGGAGCGAGACAGGGAGGAAGCCGGGTCTTGGGAGCCGAGACCGCGCAACTGCTGCAAGGTGAGTACAGGCCCCCATATCCCCTGGTCCCCCTTAGAAAGAGGGGAGCATGCATGGAACGTGAATCTCCAAAGGGGGACTCATCAAATAAAGTTTGGGAACCACTGCTCTAGATCATAGCTGAGCCTGCTGCTGGGGCAGTGTCGGGGAAGCCAGCACTGGTATTGTTTGTGCATCTGTGGTACCTCTTGTGGATAAATAGGACTTCAGTATTCATATGCACTGTAGTCAATCATGGCCTTTCATGGAACCCTAAATCCTTATCCCCTTCCAAGGGATCTTCCCCAAACTGATCTTGTTTTTTCTTGCTTGCCAGATATGCTCAGAATTGTTTGTTCTGTTTTTTTTTTTCTTTTCTTTTAACTATAGAGTTTGGAGAAAATTATTCAGAGGGATTTCTTTCCTGATGTTGAGAAGTTACGTGCTCAGAAGGAATACTTGGAGGCTGAAGAAAGTGGCGACTTAGAGAAAATGAGACAAATAGCTATCAAATTTGGCTCCTCACTGGGGAAATGGTCCAGGGAGACACCTGCACCATGTAAGGGCTGGCACTTGGGTGGCTGATTTCGTGGTCAGGCTATTAGTGTGGATGTGTGTCATAAAGTAAAAGATATGAAGCACTACTGTCTTTTTGTCACTTTAATGGATTGTTTTATGCTAGCAAGGTGTAAATTGTAGTGTTGTTGAGTGACTGGGAACCCAACTTACTTAAGGCACAGAATCCAACATGGTAGCTGCCTTCTGATCTAATTATGGAAAAGTACTGATTGCACAGGAGTTACCAGCCTGGATGACACAATGATGTATTGGCAGTGACTGGTATCAGCTGCTTTAGAGGAAGGGTACAAGAAACCATGCGGAGGGGCGGTTATAAAATAACCAGCCCATTGGGGAAACTGCTTCTTAACTCCCATTTGTTAGAGGTCACCTTATGCTCTGAAACATGAGGTGCTATGTCTGTTTGGAAACTCTTGGCTCTCTTTAATTCTTACTGTTATAACTCTGGATAGTCTTGTTATGTCAAGCCCTCTTCTGAATACGGCTATGAAGCTTTATTTAATACAATGGCATATCCTTTTAATTAACACACTCCAGTGGCAACAGATGCCCTGATTATCAGAGGTTCATGTCATAGGCCTCTACTGAACTGTTAGATACCTGCTTCTATTCCAGGAATTGATTTAAAAATAAACCTAGTATAAGCTTTAAAACATTTAAAAGCATTTTAAGGTAAGAACTTGTTTAGCATCACTAAGAGATCAAGGAAGTGGCATGCAATGAAGAGAGGGATGTGCAGTGAAAAAGTATGCCAGCAAACGCCAAGTCACACTGTAAGCTGCTGTGAAGATGCTTGTAGGCAAGAAATATGTGCTGGTCAGAATATATGTGCACCTTATTTATTTATTTTAGATCCATTGTACAAAATTTGTGTGTTTCCCAGTCATTTCATTTAAGGGAGCATGCCATTTACAGGGCTTCTGGGGTGTGTGTGTGGTTTTTATTTTTCTCCTTTTGGGTTAATCTTCCCTCCTTCAGCCTGGTTTTAGGTGCTGTTTCCCATGTTGGCATGTAACTCTCATGCTGGGTAATTTACAGGCTTCCCCACAGTAAACTCAGCCTCTGGTTGACTTCTTGCTATGGAGTTGGGGTGTTGGCTCGCAAAGGGGCAGCTGCCGCACTGTTGGGAACTTGCGGTGAAGGACATGTACCATTGAATGGGTTCCCTGCCTGTGGTATTGGTGTTGCCATTTGCGACTGGCATTGCCTCGAGTGAGGGCTACCATGGAACACAAATCATTGCCTGCTTTTATCTGTCATTGTTTGAGATAAAATAAAGAATGCTTAGAATGCAATCTCCGCCCGCCCCCCACCCCCCCACTGAAATCAATGGGGAATCTTGCCATTGGTGCCCAGCAGGAGTAGGACCAGTTATCTAGTTGAGCTGAAACTTCATCAGTGTTTGGAACTGATTTACACAGACGTCGTTTTAAACCCTTCCCTAACTCTAGTTAAAGAATTCCTCCTTCTTAACCACAATCTGTAGGTCATCTGAGACTAATGAGAGCTGGCAGACAGGTCCCCCGAAGAGGTTGCAGCTTCTTGCTCATCCACTAGGGGTAACATGATGATGATCTGCTCCCCATTTTTGTAACACATGCTGGGATTTATTTCTCTGGCACAGATGTTACTCCAGCCACGTTTGAAACACCCGAAGTGCACCCAGGCGCCTCTTCCTTGTTGAACAAGCCCAAGGTTGGGATCAAAGCTGCGGAGGAAGGTAGGGAAGGGGCTATCCTCTTTATTTGGGTTCTCCAGCAGGAGGGGAAATATTGCTGTGCATGTTATTGGGTGTTAACCTTCCACTAAAGTGGCGCCTTCTAATATCTGTGCTAAGTGAAACTCCATCACAGGTTGGCTGGGATGTGGGCCTGCCTGGATCAATAACCATCTCTGACGTGAGAACTTCATTGCTTCCCAAGAAAAGGGTTTCTGCCTGGGCAAGGTGGCAGGAACACAGCTATTCATGTACAGAACAGTATGAACACGGACGTGTCATCTGGCGGCAAACTACTTCTGAATTGTCCTTTAATGTGAATAAATGAATGATCCTGAAGGGGATGGGTGTGGGAAAGGGTCACTGATCCTTCAATAAGTCAAGTCAATACTACTACTCTGTACGTCATATGTACTTTCATTTTGGATACAGATTCCTCACCAGTGCTCAAGTTAAGAGTGGACCAGTGGGGGAAAATACTTGCATGGGGGATTAATAACCAGGCATTGCTCATTACAGAAAGGGGAGTGTGAGCCTCTTCCTCAGACTTATTCCCTCATCTCTCTAGGAGAAGTGGAGAAAGAACAGAGTAAGGACACTCTTCCCAGCCTGGACAGCTTCTTAACAAAACACACTAGTGAGGATAATGCTTCATTTGAGCAGATCATGGAAGTGGCCAAAGAGAAGGAAAAGGCCAGGCATTCTTGGCTGTATGAAGCAGAAGAGGAGTTTGCCCAGGTGGGGAAATGGCTCCTGAGTAGCTGAGCTTTTCTAACATAGTACTGTGGACAAGTGCTGTCGTCTGTTTAACCAAATGAGGGAGAAAGATGGTTTATAGTTTCTCTCTTGCCTTTGGCAGGGAGAAGAGAGAATATTAAGTTCCATTCTATTGTTGAGTCCCACTAGAACCCACTGTGATTGTTCCTTGTCTCTAGATATGTGACTGTTGAATTAATCATACTGATGCATCAAGGATAAAACACTGACTGCTTGGTTTTGAGTTGTGTGTGCATGAGGCAGTGAGATCTAGCATACAGAGCTAGGAACTCTGGAGTTTAATCCTGGCTCTGCCCCAATTTGCTGTAGCATTTGACAACTCACTAAACCTCTTTGTGCTGCTGTTGTTCCCATCTAGAGCATGGGGATAATATTGACATACCCCAGGGATGCTGAGGATATACGTTATACAGAGCTTTGAAAATATGAAGCACTGTCTAAGTACAAGTATTAGAATTCTTGGCAACAACCTTAGCGAGCTGTTGAACAGCTCTTCGTATTCATCTGTCAATGCCTTATTCTTTGGCAGACAAATTCTTGATCTTTTTCAATTATTGGCATTCAGAATCCTCTGTGTTGCTAATATGAAGTGTGTTAAATATGACCAGAAACACTGAAAAAGTGTCTTGTCTAGTTAATAAAGTTTTATGGGACTTGGGGAAGGGGAAGCTGTTACTGGTGCGGGGAGCTCTGCTGTCAGTATTTCTAGAGGACCACTCAGCATTTAATCTCAAAGAGCTTTGTGAACTTAAGTTTACAAAGATTCTGTAACAAATAATGTGCACTTTTTTTTAGCCCCGTATACATCCTGTCCACTCAAAAGATCTGATACCAAAGTTAAAAGGCCAACACCAGAGTAGCAGTCTCAAAACACAGTGATTGAGTCAGCCTGGGGCACAGAAGAGAGAGAGCCCTGGAATGCCTTCTTGCATTTCTCTAATATTTGCACCTCTTCCTTTAAACTTGGTATCTTATTTTATAGCCGTTGTCTCTGGTCTCTTCAGATAAATCCAGTCTCTGAACTGCTCTTCTCTGAAAGACACAAGATGTAAAAGATGAAAAGCAGAGCATCAAGCAGATGAATTTTCAAGCTTATTTTCAGTCTGAAATGAGAATCTGCAATTCAGGCTTTGTTTTAAATTTGATTCCAGCGACGACTTGAGAATCTGGCACTTCCCTCAGCAGAGCAGCAGGCGCTGGAGAGCGGGAAAGCTGGCGTGGAGACCTGGGAGTACAAGGCTCAGAATTCCCTGATGTATTACCCAGCAGGTAAAGCAAACTGGCCCCTTAAGAGGCATCAGCAGATTTGGAAACATGCACTGGTTCAGGTGGGTGGATGTCACAAAGCACCTGCATTTCCATTTTGCTTTCCCCAGCACTTGTTCAGGTACCTGACTTGCTGTCACTGTGGTAAGATTGCACTTTGCAGCTTTTCCTTCTGCAAGGCAGGGATATGCTCAGTTTCATTCTTTCCCATGTCATTCCTGCGTTGTTTCGACCCTGCTGCCATTTGTCATCCTGTCGCTCATTACCCACATTGCGGTGGCTGTTTGTTTTCAGGAGTCCTAGCTCCTTCCTATTGGGTTTGTCTTGTTAATGAGCACTTTCAGTTCCCCTCTTTCCTCCTACCGTCCTACTCAGCTCTGTATATGTGGGCTTTGCTGGTCCCTTGGCTGCCGTCTAAAAGGCAATGGGATCCTTTAACAAACCCAGACTGGGCCTCGATGCCTTTTTTGGCTATGAATGCATGGTAAATAACCTTCATGTGAAATGTGGGAACTCTTATGTGTTTCCTGGTTTTCTAATGTAGCCTTGATTTTGTCCTGGTTTTTCAGGTGGTAGGTTAGACACCTAACTGCATTAATGTGAACTTTATTTTAAATGGGTGGAAATGGCAAAATATAATTGCATCTGTACATTGTGTCTTGCAGAACTGTGTACTGATCCCTGAGATTGTTTGTTTGGGGGCTTTAGGTCAGCCTGCCCCCTGTTAGTGGGCCCTCAGCCCTTTCCTTGATGTCTTGGCTTGCCGTTCCAGGTGTGCCCGATGAGGATGATGTGTTTAAGAAGCCTCGAGAAGTTGTCCATAGAAACACCCGCTTTCTGAGAGATCCATTCAGCCAAGCTGTGAGCAAATCCCAGCTCCAGCAGGCAGCAGCCCTCAATGCCCAGGTTCGTTTACAGACAGGACATGCTTGTGACCGAAATACCCCTCATTGGGAGAGGTGCATGAGTTATGAGAACTGAACGTGGCAAATGTGCCTAATTGTCTGCTTTCTCCAAGTGCACCCGATTGATGCCAGCTTTTCTGTTCTAGTACAAACAGGGCAAAGTAGGGCCAGATGGGAAGGAGCTGATCCCTCAGGAGTCTCCAAAAGTGAATGGATATGGATTTGTGGCCACCCCTTCTCCTGCCCCTGGTAAGAAGAGACTTTTTTTTGCTCTGACGTAAAAGCGAAGTAGTTTGCAATGCTGTCCTGTTCCACTGACCTTTTGATGAACACTCCACCCTAGGAGTCAATGCTTCTTTAATCGGGCAGCTTTGACTTCGACTCTGTATGTCTGTTGAGCCAATGGGTCTCTGGGGTAGAGAATATGCCAATTTAATGCTCTGTCAAGTCTCAGTCCAAAGATAGAAACGATGCTGGGCTCAGGAGGCTCTGAGACGTAGATGCTGCTTCGCTGGACTCGGGTCGAATGGACTAGATCATCCTAGGAGAGGCTTATAGGAACTCTGAGGGGAGCATGGCACTTGTAACTTTCTGGTGGTGATTGTCTCTCTAGTGCCTATATCCAAGGATCTCAAAGCATTTCACAAACATTTACCCCTCCCCCCAGCAGTTCTATTCTATATAGATCGTTTTATACAGTACTCATCACTGAAGTAGCTGAGTGCCTTCCAGTAGTGCATTAAGCACATCTGTCACGTGGTGTTTGTTCTGCCCTCCTCTTCCCCAGAGGGAGAAGCGTGTGGGGGAGTGTCATGTTTTGGGAGTGCTTTTTGTTTTGTCTCGTTTTGTTTTCCAGTTGTTAACTGTTAAATACATTTACTGGTTGCTACGTGCTTATATTGGTGAAGGCACGTCAAAGAAATGGGCCTTGCACTTGAAGTGGAAAGTGGGGAGGTTTGTGATAGTCCTCGGCTCTGGAGGGAATTCATTCCACAGTCTTAGGCCACCCCGGGAGAAGGCTCTGGTCTTTTAGATAACCTGGACCCATGCCATGGGAAGCCAGTGTAGAGAGCGGAGGACAGGTGTGATGTGCTCGCAGCAGCCTGTGCTGCTGAGGAGATGTGCTGCGGTGTTTTGTCCTAACGGGAGTTTCGGTTTCATGCCCAGGAGTATCGTGTTGCTGTACTCCTGTCGAGCAGTGATGAAGACATGAATAACTGAGGGCGGGTCTTCATCTGCCAGGATGGTACAGAGTGTCCTAGCCAACTGGAGATGATAGAAAGCATTACTCCCAGCTGTTGCTATGTGAGAGTTCAGCGTCAGTGAGGAATCCAAGTCCTCCTAGACTATGGACTGATGTGACCAATTGTGCATCAATCAAAGGAGATTGCACCATGGCTGCCAACTCCTCAAAATACCTTTCTCTGCCCACCAGCATCACCTGTGTTTTGTTCGGGTTCTGTCAGCTGTTCTTCGTCCGTGAGCTGATCTCAGCCAAGCACTGGGCCATCGTGGTGCTAGTGATGTGGACATATGATGTGAAGGACAGGGAGAGCTGTGTGTCATCTGCATGTTAGTGGCACTTGAGTCCATGTCTGTTGAGCAGTTCACCTAGTGGCTGCATGTAGATATTGAGAAGGTCTAGAGAGAGAATTGATCCTTGTAGAACCCACAAGTGAGGGGTAGTAGTGGAGGTGCAGTTTCCCGTCACTACTCTTTGGGTGCATTCCTCCAGGAAGGACTGAAACCACTTTAGCACGTTACCCTGGACTCCTGCCACCCCTCTCAGGTAAGATCATAGCATCTCATGGTCAACAGTGTTGAAAACTGCAGAGAAGCTCAGGAGGATGAGAATGGAGTCTGTCTGCCCTCTAGCCACTGGCAGCAGGAGATCATCCAGCAGTGCAACTAAAGCAGTTTCAGTTTTGTATCCTGGTGTGAATACAGATTGTGCCAGGTCTAGAACGTTGGCCTCAGTTAGATGAGCTGGTAGTTGGCCTCTTGCTAGCTTCTTTGTAAACTTGCTCAGGAATGGGAGGTTTGACATGGGCTGAAAGATAACTAGGACTGAAGTATCCAGAGTGAGTTTCTTTGGTGTTGGTAGGACTGGAAGAGCAGATTCTGGCTGTTTTAGTTGGGAGCGGCACTGTTGTGAAAGAGGGTCACAAACACGCCTGGAGCGGTGTGAGTCAGATTCACAAGTCTTGTGTCGGGACACTTTTAGGGTGTCCACAACCTCTTGGTGAGTGAGTGCCCTGAACTCTGGGAATGCAGGTGGGTTGATGGGTGCAGGTAGAGTGGATCCATGCTGGTTGAGAAGCCTTCCTGAACGTGTGGGATCTTTTCAGCAAAGTAAGATAGCTCTTCGCAGCACTTGGTGCCCTGCTCTGATGCAGGTTGTGGGTGGTCTGGATTAATGGTGTGGTTTGCCACCCTGGATAGCTCCTTGGGAGGGATTTGGCAGCTTTAGTGGAGGCTGATAGGAAGTTCTCTAGGCAGGTAATACAGCCTCAGCACAGGCTTTGAGGAATTCAGTATGTTTCATTCTGTCGGAATCCGCCTTTGTTTTTTGCCCTTGGTGCTTGATTCATAGATATTTAGGTCAGAAGGGACCATTATGATCATCTAGTCTGACCTCCTGTACAATGCAGGGTTGTAGATATTGCTTGAGTTTGGGCTCCTCTCTTTTCATGCAGCGCAGGGTGTCAGAAAACAAGGAAATCTGTGAGACTGATGGGGAGAAAGGGACTGTTAGGAGCCAGTGGGTCAATGGTTGAGGCCAGTTCACAATGGTAATGATTCAACAGTTCAGCGTTCCAACTTATCCAAAGGGCAGCCCCTGTACTAGGATAGATCCATTAACAGCACGCTGGGGTTTTGTGCCATTCTGATCCAAACAGATTCTCTGTGCTCCCTAGTGCATTGCAAGCTCCTGTTCATTTTACAATCCATTATCACCACTCCCAATCTCCCTCAGCCCTACGGCTTTCTCTCCCTCCCTTTGAATAGATCTGTATTGTGTAGTCTATACGATGACCTCTCTGTTACTTCATAAGAATCTAATGGGCTCTGTTTTTATTGGGGGCTAACTGATTTTATGCTGACGTTCCTGCGACCATTTTATTTTTAGTCATTCGTATTGAAGACTGGGGATCCTTGTGTCCTTTCCAGCACCTGGCAAAGCCTGCAGCTGGCATGCTCAGTGCAGTTCCTTTCCATGGTATAAATATTCTCTAAGACAGAAATCCGTTAGGGGGAAGATCCCATGGTTTATCCTGATAAGCCAGCTACTAGATCAGGCTCTGGGAAATTGTCCTGCAGCTCTAGATATTGGTAAAGGGATGGTGTATCTTTCCTACAGTGAGTGTGATCGTCTCTGTAGTGATGGCTGTTCCATTGGCTGACCAGTGATTTATGCTGTTTCATAACCAGCTTCTGTTAACCATTGTGGGGAGAAGACCGCCCCTGTGTTAGGGCAGAGCACACACATTCTGGGTGTTGCAGTCTCTACAAATGTCTTGCATCCCAGACTGACTCTTCTTAACTTGTTGCTAGGTGTGAACGACTCTCCTCTTATGACGTGGGGTGAGATAGAGAGCACCCCATTGCGAGTAGATGGGTCAGAAACGCCGTATGTGGACAGGACACCTGGACCGGCCTTTAAGGTATTCCATGTCAGATTTCAGCACTCAGATCTTTTGGGGGATGGACTGGGGTGGTGGGGCAGGGGAGCAGTCACTTATAGACTAACATTTATTATTGTAGGGGTTATGACTTGGCTGTGGTACTGGCTATCTAGGCCCTATGGGTAGAGTTTAGCTGGATAAAATGTTCTGGCCATGAGGGCTCCTGGTCCATCCCAGGCATCCTGAGGTTGAATATTCTGGGGTTCTCCAAGAGTCTGGAGAAGAGGAGGGTGTCTCATTTTTGGGATTTGATATATAAGTAGATTAGGGAGTCTTAAATCAAACTTTTCCTGCTGGGTGGCTTCCTTCCAGCTTGGCCCTGCTGGCCCATCACCACCAGCTGAGACATCTGAGTCCAGTGAGGTTTGGGGAGGTGGCTTGGCTCTATTAACTGCATCTCACCTCAGATGCAGGACGTCTCCCATTCCCTACCTGGAGAACAGTGAGCACCTTTTGGGTGTGATTCCTGAGGATAGCAGCAGTGGAATTCTTCTATCTCCGTTTTGTCAGACCTGGGCAGTGCAGTTGGTTGGTTTTTCCCAGAGCTTAGCAATGATTGTGGCTTGGATGACAGCTGAGTGGCTGAAGGCTGACCCAGGTAAAACAGAGGTGATACATTTTGTTCAGGGAAGACAACTGGAGGAAATGCCAGCGTTCACTTCAGCCAAGGAGGCAGTTACTGTTTTACCATTTTTGTTACACAGATCTTCAGCTTGGGGATTCTGCTGTATCTTCAACTGCCTCTGGCTGTCCAGATAGCAGCAAAGCTAAGAGTGGGTTCTCTTCCCCTCCCATCCTTAATGTAGATCCTTACGGGTTGGACTCCAGCTATGAATGGGCTTGGTTAGCAGCCTGGAGACTTACCTGGTTTGGTGTATTTACAGATCCTGGAGCCTGGGCGCAGAGAGCGGTTAGGACTCAAGATGGCCAATGAGGCGGCTGCTAAAAACCGAGCGAAGAAACAGGAAGCGTTAAGAAGAGTCACGGAAAACTTGGCCAAGTGAGACGTCTCCATATTAAACTGTCCCTGGCAGTGGGGGAGAATAGCAAGTGCTGTCTAGTAAGAGTTAAATCAGTATGCATAGAGGAAAGGCATTTGGGTGAGGAGAAGGAGTACAAGGATCAGGAGAAGGAGGGGCTTTGAGAAGCAAGAATGGATAAACTCAAACTGGGAGGAGACTTTAGATGTGAACAAGCCCAGTTTCTAGGAGAAGGCTGTTGGCAGTACGGTAGAGAGGTATGTACTTTGGGAACTCTCCTCCCAGGCCAAACTGCCCTTGCTCCAGGAGGGTAAGTGCCCCAAATGATCACAAAAGGCAGAGACGTTCCAGGACTTGGTTGTTTGGGGTAGGGACGGAGAGGATTCAATGGACCTAAAGAGAAGGCAAGGGAGCATTGCTCGCATTCGGGGGGCTCCTGCCATTAATCAGAGAGAGAGACAGCGGGGCTGAGGTTTAACCACACAAGTGGGAGGAGAGTTCAGGCATTGCTGCCAGAAGAGCAGAATGGCCAGGCTCTGTCCTGAGCTGTGCTCTGAATGATTCAAGTAATGCAGGAGTGGAAGGAGAAGGGAGCGTGCGAGTCAGAGTTTGCAGGGCCTGGGAGGTGCTGCATCTGTTCAGTGATCTGTGTGCTCTCTGATACACAGCTTTTGCATTTTAAAACTATTCTGCTTCTATTGCAGCCTCACTCCAAAAGGACTGAGTCCAGCTATGTCACCAGCATTGCAACGACTAGTAAACAGGACGGCAAGCAAATACACTGACAAAGCCCTGCGAGCCAGTTATACCCCTTCTCCAGCACACCCAGGAACCCCTGGATATAAGACCCCAGCAGGAGGGTCTCGCACCCCCACTAGCACCCCACCTCCTAGGACTGTCTCTGAGATGCCAGTAACACAAGATCCCGCTTCAATCACAGACAACCTGCTGCAGCTCCCTAAAAGACGAAAGGCATCTGATTTCTTCTGAATACAACCTTCACCAGCAGGGCTGTGTGCAAGCTGAGAGCAGTATGCGCTGCCAGGAGCAAGGGGCATTTGCTTAAAGCTGCTAGAATGTCATCTAGCAGTTGCTGGATTGGGGACCATTTCTGCCCTCAAGTAGTGCATAGTTCCCGCACTTGACATGCCATTACTAGAACAAGAGTGGAGCAGCGTGCAACATGCGTTTTGGAAGCAGACTATTTACCAGTGTGGTATAAGTTCTCTTCATACCACGTGGACATGTTACACAGAATCGGTAGGGGACAAGGTCGTTTCCAGAAATAGCAAAAAAGGGCTTGGACTTTTGGAAAATAGCCAGAAATGTTTGGAATATTTTTTTGTAATTCTCCTTGTTTTTTTTAAAAAGCGTGACCCTGCTGACTGCATTTGAGTGCCTCTCTTTCTGTACAGATGTCTATTTATAAAATAGCAAGCCTTTGTATTAAGGCCTGAACCAAGGTGTGAAACTTCCTTGCTTATGGCTGTGTGTTCCACTGAAAAATGCTGTTCTGCTGAGTAAAGAAGAGATGTAGGCAAGTCTCCGTATTCTTTCCTCTTCCAATCCCAATTCTGCATAGAAAGAGCCAAAATACCAGAAAGCCTCTCTCTAACTTTCCATCCATTTAAACTGCACTCTTTAGTGTCCAACAGGCCCATTGGTGAGCATTAGTCCTTTGAGGACACAGAGGAGCAGCCTTCAGTGCACACATTTTCTATTCGTCTGCCCTCCTGGGTAGAGTCCAGAAATGTGGCAAGTATTTTTGCCCTGCAGTGAAGTACAGCAGGAGCTATTTATGGGAGTGCACATCTGAAATACCCAGCAAGTTGTAGATGTCATAAAGAACTTTGGAAATCTTAGAATCTGAGCAGAACAAACAAGTCGTCAGTGTTTGATCTGAAGCACACCAGCATTTTACAGTGCTCTGACATTGAATGCAGTCATTTGGGGGAGAGGTCAGCCTGGGACAGTGAAATTTACTGTTGCTGTGGCATCACCTTTCAAGTGAGGCTTTATTCTTTTTTTAAAAAAAAAGGGGGGGGGTCAAAGTGGAAGGTCAGCAGCCTTTGTGTAGTTTCTTGTGCACTAGGAAAGTGCTCCTCACTGCCTCTGGTTACAAGGAATGCATCACTGGCTTTTTATGTGTGTGTCAAATATAATCATTGCAAATAAAGCTGTCACCTTGACCATCTGATGTGGTTTAGAGAGCCACAACACAGCTCCATATGGTCCTGATCCAGTTTCCACTGACTTCAATGGCCAGCTTCTCATTTACTTCAGTGGCCATTGGC
The DNA here is from genome assembly GCF_965140285.1 of Lepidochelys kempii. Classification (NCBI taxonomy): domain Eukaryota; kingdom Metazoa; phylum Chordata; order Testudines; family Cheloniidae; genus Lepidochelys; species Lepidochelys kempii. The sequence continues at coordinate 14,569,942 of NC_136394.1, read as the reverse complement.
TCAGGCTGTATTTGAATTGGTGAGATCAGTTGGTTTTTCCAAGGTATAAAATTCTATTATTATTATTATTATTATTATTTTTAATGGCCAATCTCTCTCTGTCTTGCTCTTTAAAAGTAGAACTTTCTGTACAAGCTTGAAAGTCTCTGATCCCCCATCATTCACTTCAGCAAGCTGTATTTTCTGCCTCGCTCTGCTTGGCAGCAAAAGAGTCAGGCTGACAGAGGATAACCACGATGGCAACAAGTGCTGAGCGAATGCATTCACACGGCTCACTTGTGGAGAGCGTGGAAGTAGGGGTGAGAGATGTTTCTAAAACCTACAGAATGTTATTTTTATTAATGTTACAATTCAAGGTTAGAAAAATCTGCTTTAATGAATGGAAGCATTTTCTGGTGAGGGAGTGGGGCATAAACTGTTCGTTTTGGCAGACATGAGCTTTCACTTACTAAATATTTCTGTTGCGCTGTTGTGAAGAGAGCTTGGCAAATGTAAACAATGCATCGCCTTCCTCCCTCTGCAGATGGTGCCAGTGCTGCCCCTCGCTCTGCCCTGCAGCAGCAGAGTGAAATTCAGACTGGGGTCAGTTTCACAACTGCTGCTGTTCAGAACACCCTGGTGGCGGTGGTTTGGGAAGGCTGTGAGTAGGAGCTGGAGTGATTGGTGGGAAAGTTAGACCTAGAAAGTTCCCTAGCTGCCCCTCTTCTCATCCCTCCCTTTTCCCTGGCTCCTTCAGCAGCCTGGAGGAGGGATATGGAGTAGTGGAGACACACCTCCCCCGGTGGCTCGCAGCAACCAGGAGGCTGCAGCAAAGGGAAAAGAGGAAACTCCTCCCTTCCAGCAGCTAAAGGTGATTCAACACCTAGCAGCCGATGGTGGAGACAATCGATAGAGCCTATAACCGCTGCCCATGGAATGCGGCTCACAGTAATTGCCAGGACTCTCCCCCTTCTCACCAGGCAGGGTCTGTGCTGTGGGAGAGGAGCTGGCCTTCTCAGCAAAGGGGTCAGGGGGAGTGAGTCCTGGACCTCACTGCTATGCCCCTCTCCCAATCACTTTTGTAGCTGCTGAGGGCGAGCAGGGATCTGGTACTTCCCTCTTCCCTCAACCCTGCTTCTAAATTGTAGTAAAGATTTAGCTCACTCAGGTATTGTAACCAATTGCTGTGCTTTTCTCAAAGATGCTGAATGTTTGTAATAGCATCCCCCAGGCAGGGATTGGTGTATAACTGTAGGGAATTATTTACAGAATGTACAAAAAGTACTGTTTAAAAACCAAACTACTGCTTGAGTTATTGGTGTGGTTTTAAAGCTATTCCAGTGGGAGTGGGTGGTATGGCCCTTTTCTAGTAGGGCAGTGACCACCATGTCAAGCGTGACTTTTGTAAAACTAACTGGGGCTACTTGCAATCCCTCCTTCAGGGGAAAGGGGACTCGGCAGTTGACCCTACATGGGTGGTGCTAACCAGAACCTGATTTTCCCCACGCAATGCCCAGGAAAAAGCTAACACTGTTCCGGATCTCCCTCCCTGCTCAGGTTGACAAGAACGTCACCGCTGGTTATTCCTAAATTGTTAATGTGACACTGGAAAGTTGTTTATAAAATGGGACAGTTCAGTGGAACATGGTCACTTGAAGGTTGGGCAGCTTGAAAAAAAGAAACCAAAGTCGTTTCAAACTCTACAGCTGCCCCTGAGTCCCTCCAGCCACTTTATGGCTTTACAATCACATTTCAAAATGCTCCATTTCTTTCGTGAATTAATCCAGTACCTGCCTCAGAGTCTGTCACAAACAACAGGAGACATATATTAGCTAGACACAGTGCTGTCAAATTTACAAAGTAAAAGTGAAGTGAGGCAAATCCTGAGTTCCAGTAATCTCAGGTGTTACTTCTAACAGAAGGCACGTTTCCAGGCCCAGCTACGGTTTGTAAGGGAGGGCGTCCCCTTCGCTGCATTAAACAATAATAGTTCCCTGTTATTAGAATATGACAAATCTAGGGGTCTTAGTAGTGCAGTTTGCCTTTTCCCTACAGGTAAGCAGATCAGCACTTGTAATCAATTGCATATCAGCGCTCCATTTACACTGTGACATGGTTTAGCAAAATCCATTTCTCTGCATCAGAAAATGAAGAGGGGGGGAAAAAAAAAAAGAGCCAAGCCTGCTGTTGTGATGCTGCTGCATTGAATCGCTAGTAAATCTTAGTGAGGTGAGAAATTGGCCCACCCAATAACTCCAGCAACACTGCGGCACTGGACTATGAAAGGAAACCGTGACCCTTTTTCCCTATGCATGTAACAGAACAGGCTGGGAGAGGGCTAGCTGCCACTGTGTTAATGCCCAAATGTGAAAGGGGCATGAGATTGTGATGAAACATTGCGCAAAAGAAACCTTAACTCACCGCAGCATTTCAGCATTCAACCGTGAGGCAGCTATGGAAAAAGTACTCCATAGGCCTGATGTGAATTGGGCATATAAATCTATTAGATGGCTTGGAAAATCTACCTCCTTATTTAACCCTTCAATTCAGCAACATGGTTACTAAGAAGAAAATTTAATAGAATTGCTATAAAATAATTGTTTGTTATGAATGGACTTTACTTTCTCCTGTTCCGGGCTCTTGTTTTTCAAAACTAACTTCATCGTCTTATTCATTAGTTGTGCTGATGCCATGCAAACGACTCTTGCAGGTGGCTATTCTTTAGTCATCACCATTTTTGATCCCTGTTCTTTGCATTTCATCTGTAAGGTCATTAACTTCCTCTTGCTCTTCTTCGGGAACGGCATCCTCTGCTTCCGGTACTGCCTCCAATCTGGGTACTGCTTTAAACTCCGTTTTGTAATCTGGTCTATCTGGCTGAGATTCCTCCGGGGGTTCTATTTCCTGTTTGTGCTCTGACTTTAACTTGCCAAGATTCCGAGAACACTCTCCCTCTTTTACAAATGAAGTTGCTGAAGGAACTCTGGATTTTGGAGTATGCATCCAAATATGATTTAAAATCTCATCTATGTGCAACCTCCGAGCCACGTCTGGCTGCAGCATGCGGTAAATAAGATCTTTGCATTCAACTGTCAAGTTTTTAGACCTGGGAAAGTGCACTCTGTGTTCTTTCTGAATCTTTAGCATTTTTCTAATGTTTGAGTCGTCATATGGCATTGATCCACAGACCATTATATACAAAATAACACCCAGACTCCATATGTCATAAATCTTAGGCTGATAGGGAATGCCTTGTAACACTTCAGGGGCTGCATACGCAGCAGAACCACAGAAGGTTTTACTGAGAATAACTTTGCCATTTTCATCTCGAGTCAGTCGTCTGGAAAAGCCAAAGTCTGACAGTTTGATATTAAAGTCTTTGTCTAGAAGGAGGTTCTCACATTTCAAATCCCTGTGGACAATATCCAAATCGTGGCAGTACTTGATGGCAGAAGACAGCTGGCGAAACATCTTGCGAGCTACATCTTCAGTCAAAGCCCCTTTGCTCTTGATGAACTCCAGTAAGTCTCCTTTTGTACCCAGCTCCATCACAATGTAGACTTTGCCATCAGAGGTCTCAAAAATCTCATAGGTTTTGACCACGGAGCAGTGATTCACTTTTGCTAAAATCTCTATTTCTCTGGGGAGAAATCTTTCCAGGAAGTCATGAGGAGCTTTTTTCCGGTCTATGATCTTTACTGCTACATCAAATTTCAGTCGATCGGAGTAGGCAGATTTTACTTTAGCATAAGACCCTTCTCCCAAATTTCCCCCCATGATGTAGCCTCTCTTTTTAAGGACTGCAACATCATCCATGGTGCCAGAGGCAACAAGTGATTCATAAGTTGAAGTTGACTGTGCATCACGTATGCCAGAAGCCTGTTGTTATATATTCCATGGTGGCCATCTGAGATGCCCTGCTTCTCTTGAGTTAGATGTTGTAGAATCTTCAGCATTGTTTAATGTATGATGTGGGGCTATGATGTCACAAATCAGAGCTGCTGTTACTAGGGGTTAGTGAATTTAAATGCCTTTGTCAGACCTACTGAAAAGCAACTGGAAGCCAAAAACCAAAGCAACATTCCAGCACATCATCCACAAGCACTGTCGCCTTGTTTTTGTACTGTAACATCCTGGTAAAATGATTATTCCATTCACTCTCACAAGAGGAGAAGAGAAATAATTGAAGTGTTTTTTCCATTCTTTGGCTATGGAAAGTATTTGATTCCTGTGCTTTGATACTTATGTATGCTTCTTAGCCTGCTACTCCATTTTGTATTTTGATCATAGCTTGGCTAAGAGAACTGATTGGTTTCAGTTATAGGATACTTCTTTTTGTGTAACAGCCGTGTTAGTCTGTATTCGCAAAAAGAAAAGGAGGACTTGTGGCTCACGAAAGCTTATGCTCTAATAAATTGGTTTGCATCTGAAGAAGTGAGCTGTAGCTCACGAAAGCTTATGCTCTAATAAATTGGTTAGTCTCTAAGGTGCCACAAGTCCTCCTTTTCTTTTTGTGTGTGTCTTATGAAAGTAAAATGAACACAACGGGAGTCTACAGAACAGCAAACACACACAACTCTAGGGAACAGCTTTCTCTTTTAAATCTGTTTTTGTCCAGTTTTAGAAATGTTGTTCCATGAGATAAAATGAACAAGGATATGGTTATAATGTTGCTTCTAAAATACATTCTATTTGCTGTAGCATAAAAACTAAGGAAAATCACCGGTTCAGAAAATACTCTAAAACCTCTTCTGAAATAAGTAGAGCACAGTCAGGAGAAATTGTAATTATTCAAAGGCTTGAAGCTTTGGGCTTTTCAAATTTAATACATCAAACCAATCTTTACTTTGCTTCCTACCACTGCTTTTAAATGTTCAGTTTTAATAATCTACTCTAATTTAACAATGGCCATGTTTGTTTGTTTGTTTGTTTGGTTTTTTTTTTTGCATTTTACTCCCGTAGGACAATCCGAACTAGATGCATTAGTGGCACTGTCTGGCATATATGTCAGAGCTCAATCGGATTGTGTCATGAGTGTCCAGCACCGCAGCAGAATGTTTAAATTCCAAAAGAAAACTTTCCTCTAGAAGCTAAATTGTGTGTACATGCTTCCACACCCTTTTATCTGGGGCTTCTGGGTTTTTTTGTTTTTTTTTTTGGGTGGGGGTGTATTAATTTCACTTTGGGGAGGTTATTTTTAGCAATTTGAGTTTTGTCCAAAAATTGGGGCTTTCTCTTTGTATATATTGTAATGAATAATGTAGATTTTATTCCTTACTTATTACAGTAATATACTAATGACTGTAGTACTGTTTCAAACTGCACTAAGTTAAAGTGCACTAGGGAACCCCTAGTGCATACAAGTAGGGTCTACATGGACCAAGTAAGATGCAGCATGTTAGCGTGTTTTAGAGATCACACCCTAGAAGTCCCTTCTACTGCTCCATGTAGACAAGCCCTTGGGTACAAGTAACAATTTCTGGTGTTCTTTGGGATAAACACTGCTTTTTGTTTTATATTGGGGGTGTTTTTCAGTTAAAACTAAAAATCAGAAGCCCTATATATGTCTCATAAACATACACACTTATATGTGTTTACATGGAGCCACTGGTTGTGGTTCCATACTGAAAGTTGAGTTTTGCCCTTAAAGCAGGGATTCAGCCAGTTTATGTAAGAAGAATATAGCCTCAAAATTACAGCACTTATGCTTTGTGGACAGAATAAGTTTTCCGAGAATTTACAAGTAAATCCTTTAAATTGTTTGAATGAAAATGAATTTTAAAATGGGTTGTTTAAGAACTGTAGTACTTTTATTATTCTTTGTCCTGGACAATATTAATAGAGTAACATACTCTTAAAATGTCCATCTCATTAAAAAGTATTGAAACCTCATAGGCTATATTTGAAGAACTTAAGTTGTAAGTGAGCTAAGTTATTAATAAGTGTTATGTCTAATTTGTCATTATATAGATGGGGCAGCTCATGATGCTCTTTATTGGAACCACTATGATATAAAAGACAATTCAACTAACCACAAACTTTTCTGTACAGCTAATGTGCATGATATAGTTCTATTGTTTTAAGGCGTCTGCGATCTAGAGAGTCAAATTCCAGTTTCATATCTTGGAAATATACATGCAATGTATAATATATGAATGAAATGTGGAAAAATATTCTGGATAGCTCAAACAAAGTACAAGCCATACTCCCCACTACACTCCAACTGCTTGGGGCTCCAGAGGAGCTTTGGGCTCCTCTGGAGATGCAGAGCAACTGTAAACCCAGTTTAACTTGCCCAGTACACACTGGTTACTTTGTATTGCTCCAGAGTGGCAGAAAGCAGCCGGAGGATATTGGTGAATCTGACATTAAAGGTGAAGATTATAAATATTATTTACGGTTAATATTACATATCTTCAGATCACTAGAAAGGTCCATGATGAGTACCTGTTGGTGTCATGTTCATGAATTAACTGTTTAACAATTCAGAGATTCATCGATTTTTAAGGCCAGCCGGAACCATAAAATCAGAGGCCATTGCATCTCACCCAGTTCAACTCTATATTGAACCTAACAACTTTTGTATGGCTAAAGCATATCTTCCAGAAGGCATCCAGTCTTCATTTGAAGACCTCAAGAAATTAAGGCTCTACCTCTCCCTTTGGTAGTTCATACCAGTGCTTAATCCCCCTCACGGTTAAACATTTGTGCTTTATTTCTAATTTGAATTTGTCTGGCTTCAGCTTCTGGCCATTGGTTTTTGTTATGCCTTTCTCTGCTAGATCACAGAACCTTTTAGTATCTGGTGTGTTCTTCATGTGAACATACTTATTATCTGAAATCAAATCACCTCTTAATCTTCTTTTTACTGAGCTAAACAGAATGAGCTCTTAAGTATCTCCCTGTATGGCATTTTTTCCAGCCCTCAGCTAATTTTTGTGGCTCTTTTCTGCACCCTCCCCAATTTTTCCAAATCCTTTAAAAAATATGGACACGAGCACTAAGTGCAGTATTCCAGTATCAGTCTTACCAATGCCATATACAGAGGAAAAATCACCTTCCTACTCACTACTCCCGTTTATATGTCCAACGATTGCACTAGCCCTTTTTGCCACAGTATTCTCCTGGGAGTTCATGCTGAGTTGCTTGTCCACTGTGTCCCTTAAATCTTCTTCAGAGTCACTGCTTTCCAAGATACAGTCCTCTGTTCTGTGGGTATGGCCTTCATTCCTTGTTCCTGGATGCGTAACTTTGCATTTGGCTGTATTAAAATGCAGTTTGTTGGAAGGTTCCCAGCTCTCTCTGTATGATTGTCCTATCCTCATCTTTATTTGCCATTGCACCAATCTTTGTGTCAGCTGAAAATCTGATCAGCAGTGATTTTGTATCGACTTCCAGATCATTAATGAAAATGTTGAATAACGTTGGACCTCTGCTGGATCCCACTCAGAACTCCCTCCATCTGTTGATGATTCCCCATTAAAGCCCTCTCAGGTGTTTTTTAGTCCCCTTAATGTGTGCTCATTGTTTAGTGCTATTTTTTAAATCAGAATGCTGTGTGGTACTAAGTCAAATGCCTTATTAAAGCCCAAGTCTATTACATTTACACCATTGCCTATATCAACCAAACTTATAATCTTCTGAAAGAATGAACTCAGGTTTGTTTGACAAGACCTATTTTCCATAAAACCCTGTGGACTGGAATTCAATATATTCCTGTCATTTAGTTCTTTATCAGTTGAATCCTATAGCAGCTTCCCACTCTTGCCAGGGATTCATGTCAGTCTAACTAGGTCATCTGCTTGCCCTTGTTGCATATTGGCACATTAGCAGTCTTCCTGTCTGCTAGAATTTCCCCAACTATTCCAAGATTTATTAAAAATTGTCAGTGGGACAGAGATCTCTTCAGCCAACTCTTATAGGACTCTTAAGTGTAAATTATCCAAGCTGGCTGATTTCAAAGTGTTTATCCATAGTAGATGATGTTTAACATCCTCGGTTACTAATAGACTGGAAAGCACCTCATCATCCTTACGTGGTACAAGCCCATCATCCTGCTTCTTTCCAAATACAGAACAGAAATATTTTGTGAACATTTCTGCATCATTACTAATAATTTTACCATTTCCACCTAGTAACGGGCCTATACCTTTTCTAGGATTTATTTATTTCCTAATAACTTAAAGAACGCCTTACTGTCTCTAGCCCCACCAGCCATAGATTTTTCTCTGATATCTTTAGCTTCCCATACCAATTTTCTACACTTCATAACTTCTAATTTATAGGGATGGCTATTTCTCCTTTTTTCCATTTGTTATAGGTTGCTTTTTTATTTCTAATTGCTGCTTTCACTTTGCCACTGAACCAAGATGTGCTTTTAGCTAAAGTTGTCCTATTTCTTGATTGTGGCTTTTTGGCCATCTAATAAACCCTACTTAAAGAACTCCCCATTAAGCTGTCATAGAGGGAAGGTCCTCTCATGGATCAGTAACTGGTTAAAAGATAGGAAACAAAGTAGGAATAAAGGGTCAGTTTTCAGACTAGAGAAAGGTAAATAGTGGTGTCCCCCAGGGCTCTGTACTGTGACCAGTTCTATTCAACATCTTCATAAATGATCTGGAAAAAGGGGTAAACAATGAGGTGGCAAAATTTGCAGAGGACACAAAACTACTCAAGATAAGTTCAAAGCAGACTGCGAAGAGCTACAAGGGGATCTCACAAAACTGGTGACTGGGCAACAACATGGCAGATTAAATTCAATGTTGATAAATGCAAAGTAATACACATTAGAAAACATCATCCCAACTATACATATCAAATGATGGGGTCTAACTTAACGGTTATCACTAGAGAGAGATCTTGGAGTCATTGTGGATAGTTCTCTGAAAACACCTATGCAATGTGCAGCAGCTGTCAAAAAAGCTGACCGTGTTGGGAATCATTAGGAAAGGGATAAATAAGACAGAAAATATCATATTGCCTCCGTATAGAACCATGGTATGCCCGCATCTTGAATACTGAGTGCAGAGGTGGTTGTCCCATTTCAAAAGATGTATTGGAATTGGAAAAGGTTCAGAAAAAGGCAACAAAAATTATTAGGGGTATAGAACGGCTGCCATATGAAGAGATATTAATAAGACTGGGACTTTTCAGCTTGGAAAAGAGACGACTAAGGGGGAGATATGATTGAGATCTATGAACTCATGACTGGTGTAGAGAAAGTAAATAAGGAAGTGTTGTTTACTCCTCATAACACAAGAACTAGGGGTCACCAAATGAAATTAATAGGCAGCAGGTTTAAAACAAATAAAAGGAAGTATTTTTTCACACAACGCACAGTGGAACTCCTTGCAAGAGGATGTTGTGAAGGCCAAGACACTAACAGGGTTCAAAAAAGAACTAGATAAGTTCATGGAGGATAGGTCCATCAATGGCTATTAGCCAGGATGGACAAGGATGGTATCCCTAGCCTATGTTTGCCAGAAGGTGGGACTGGGTGGCCGGGTATGGCTCACTTGATGATTACCTGTTCTGTTCATTTCCTTTGGGGGACCTGGTATTAGCCACTGTCAGAAGACAGGATACTAGGCTTAGATGAACCTTTGGTCTGACCCCGTATGACTGTTCTTATGTTCATTTTCATTCATGTTTTTCAGTCCAATTTTTTTCTCCCAATCAGTTCTGCTCATAATTTTGCTCATATCTGGGAATTGTTCATTTTGAAGCACCAAGTATATTTATTACTGGTTGGGACTGTCCTGTGTGTGCCTGTATTGAATGGAATCAGGTTAGGATCACTCATTCCTAGGCAACCAACAACTTCTTTTAGTGATTAATTCATCTTGCTCAGTCATAAAGAGGTCCAAAACGGTTACCTCATGTTGGGCACAGTACCTTTTGTGTTTTAAAATTATATATGATGTTTCACTTCTGCCTTAAGTAGCCCTCCAGCCTGTGTCTCCCAAATTGACAACCCCCATAACACAATTTTTCTCTCCATACAGTGCAGACAGGTACTTAAGGAGTCTCACATCCTATTCTCTAGTTTTGATTCAATGATCTATGATGGACTCCCACTAGTACTATCTCCTGGGCTTTGTTAGCATTCAAGATCCTGTAATTCTGACTCATCAACAGCTCTAAACAGGTGATGAAGTCTCTAATGTAGAGTGTACATCTCTCTTACCCCCTACTCTTCCTAGGCAGCTTTTAACCACTAATTTTAATATTCCAATCATGTGAATTATCCAACCAGGTTTCAAGAAAGTCAAAATAGATCAATTTTCTCTTCATCCCTGAGAATTCCAATTCCTCTTGCTTGGCCCCCAGACCTCCTAGCATTGCTATATAAGCAATAGAAAATTTTCTTCTTTCCGCATTCTGTGCCACATAGGTTCAATTTTTTTGTGACAAGCTGCATTTGAGTTTGTACTATGTTTGCCTTCTTAGCTCCCTCCCTGTGTGTTGCTAGTTTAATGTCCTCCTGGCTGCTCCAGCTGGCCTCCAACCAAGATTATCCCCCACTAAGTGTGAGATGCAGGTTGTCCTGTTCATACAGACCCCTCTTCCACTTGAATAGGGTCCAATGTTCCACAAAACCAGACCCTTCAGCTTCACACCAGTCATGCAGCCAACAGTTCAACAAACTGTCATGATTGGCAGGTACTTCCCTGGCCTCGATGGCCCTATTAGCTTTCACCTAGGCACTACAGAAATAATCCACGTTCTCATCAGTGTAGGAACCCCTGCCCTACTAGGGGTCCAGAAAAGTTTCAAGATTCCCAGTTCTGTCAATGTCACTTGCTTTCAGGGAGCATTCTCCAATCCTAGTCTGTCACGCTACGTCAGAAGAAGACGAGTGGCCTGCAGCTCAGGAAGAATATCAAGAGTTGGAGCCAGAACTTGATGCTGAATCTTCCCCCAGTTGCAAATGTTGGGGTTGCTTTGGCTTCCTCTCCTTCTGAGGATGTTTTTCTGTCCATAAGTTCTAGAACTGTAGGGTGATGACACTGATCACTCTGCAAGAAACCTTCCATTCTGGTTCTTCCATCAAGAATAAGATTACCCTTCCGTGGACTACTGCATCCTGTGAAAGCAGTGTGGTCTACTCTTCCATCATGTCAGGCTACATCAAAAAATACTGACACATGATATCATTTATCCTACAAAGGGTTTTCATTCATTCACATGCACCTTACCTTAGCTCTCTGGTTGTGGCAGTAGCTGTCCAAAGATCCAGAGGAGGACAATCACCCTCCAGACTTTCTGATAGGGAGAGAAAGAAGATGGATTCAATCAGTAGAACAGTGTTTTCATTGGTAGCGCTTGGAATTACAGTGGCAAATTGCCAGGGGCCTGAGTAACCTCTGTGCCTTCATGGCTGAGCTTCCATTCACCATCTTTCACAAGGATAAGATGGTGATGTACCCTAACCCTAGATTCCTCCCCAAAGTGGTATGTGATTTTCACGTTAACCAAGCGATAAAGCTGCCAGTATTTCCCCTTAGATTTCATGCTCACACAGGTGAGTCAAAGCTGTGTTCTTTGGCTGTTAAGAGAGCGTTTTTATTCTCCAGCAAATAGAATGTATTTTAGAAGCAACATTATAAGCATGTCCTTGTTCATTTTATCTCATGGAATAACATTTCTAAAACTGGACAAACAGATTTAAACAGAAGTCAAGGATTTTGTAAGTTTTCTAGTCTCTTTATTTCACATGCAGACATAAAGGTCATGCTGTCGCTTCACAGATGTTGTCTAGTGTCAGTTAGTGCACAGAGGAAAGTGTAAACTAGCATCTACTCCACCCTGCATAGGCGTTAGGTCACACTCTATCAGAGCAATGGCTACCTTCACCATAGCATGGTTTAGATGTATTGCTATTGCGGAAATCTGTAGGGTTGTTGCTTGGAGCTCTGTACGTACATTTACAAAGCACTACTCCCTACAGCTAGAATCTACATCAGCTGCTCAGTTTGGTAGAGCTCTACCTCAATTCCTAGTCAGTAGAACTCTGAATCTCACTTGCCATTTATGGGGTACCTTTTGCCAAACTACCCCAGGAGTGGGAATATGCAGCAGATACTTGAAGAAATGAAGGTTACTTAGGCTTCTCTTTGTGCACAGTGCCACTGTAGCGCTTTAGTGTAGATGCTCCTATGCCAACAGGAGAGCTTCTCCTACCCCCATAGCTAATCCTCCTCCCCAAGAGGCGGTAGCTATGTTGGAGACATAGCACTGTCGGGGGGGGGGGTTGGTACAACTACGTCATTCAGCAGTGTGGACTTTTCTCACCCCTGAGTGACACAGTTCTACCAATATGGAGCTGTAGCGTAGACCTGGCCTTACCTGTATCTGGACTTCTTGGAGCTAGACTCTGCATAGTCACACTTCCAGCCCATCTTCATCTCTTCCTTTAAGTCCTCATAGAACTTGACTTGGAGGAGGTGGTGGAAGGAATTGATGCATCAGAGGACTCCACTCCTACCCCGCCTTTATAGCTTCACCCTCCGAACGTTCAGGAATGGAGAGGGGAGGGTCATGTGAGCATTCCAATGGCCACTGCTATGAAAAGGTTCCACTGTCTGAAGTGGACCCGCCAGCGCCTCCCAGGTGTGTGAATGCACAAAGACCATCTCAAAGAACTCCAGTTACAGGTAATGAACCTTCATTTCTTTACTGCCTGATCAATGGGAGGCCTCCCAGGTGCCTCCAATATTACACAGTTTAGATCTCTTAGGAGACGACAGTGACCAGCGGTGCTGGGAAGGGATGATCAGCAATGGTTCTGTTTTCTCTGTGTTCATCTCAAAGTAATCATTCATCTTCTAAACCTTAGTCTCTGCAGAGGAACTGAAATAGGGGCTGGGAGTCATTGACTAAGCTAGGGCCATTAGCAACTCCCTGAATAATGACTGCCAAGGGGCTGTGTGTAGATGTAAAACATGTTCCAGCGAAGATGAGCAAAGAGCCAGTGGATACAGAGGCCTGAAGCAGCTCACTGCAGGATAGACCAGATAAGATCTACATTAATACAAAGGTGTGGTTGTCAATATCACACATGACAAGGGAGTCAGAGAGGAACAGAATGCTGTTCCCCAACTGTGCCAACATTTCTACAGAGCCAGGTTCGGTAACCAGAGAGAAATCTGTTCAATAGACTAGTTCTGTGGTGGGCTGCCCCTGGAGCTAAAGGCATTTTGAGCTAGTGTCTTGTATTTGGGATTAGGAGCCAGGCAAACCTGATTTCTAATCTCACCTCTGCCAGTGACTTGCTGTGTGACCCAGGGTGATTACCTTCAGGTATCCATGCCTCAGCTGACCCACCTGCAAAGTGAGGGTGATTTTGTTTGGCTGCTGCACAGGGATGTTGTGCAAATGAATTAACATCTGTACAAGCTCTCAGAAGATGTAAAGTGCCATGTAAGTGCTACGTTAATATGTAGGTTGCAATCAGGTCGATCTCTGGGGAAGTCAAAGGAATGCTGGAGAGGATCTGATACTTAGCATAATTGTTTTTGGCACAGCGTAAGCTGCTTTTGTGAGAGGGAGAAGTTGCCAGCATGAGGGATGACAGTACTTAAGAACCAAAAGTCCAAGCTGAGTGCAGGTCCTGGCTAACCCTGGCATAGTCCTCAGTAGTTTGTCAAGAATAGAAAAAACATCTAAGATCCATAGAGGATAGAGAGAGACAGAGCAGTAATGGGCGTATGTGCTGGAGTCTGAACGCACATCACTGCCATCTCTAACGTGCCTTTCTGGACATTGGAATGGCATTAGTGGCTCTAACTTGCCTTCCATCTCCTCCTCACCACTCTCTCTTTTTAATGGCTTGGGGGAGTTCTTCATTCTTATGAAAGAGAGGCAGCAATCTAGTGCAGTATGTTATCCTGGTTTCACCTGCATTGCTTTTCTCAGAGACATCCCTCTGGGCCTCCGTCAGCCCTTTTTAATACGTGCTTGGAACTCTAGTTCCAATGTCTACAAAACCACGTCCACAGCATGCAGTACTTCCAGCTGAAATGTTTAAAGGGGAACTAGTACTAGAAGACCTTGTATGAATGCTTTGGTGGGGTGGATAGTAAAACCTACAGTAAATCCATCCGACTTCTTTACACTTGCCTTAATCAGGCTGGGCATCTGGGTCCCCAGAGATGAGACTAGAGCATTAACCCACTTTACCAGGAAACCCCTCAGGTGGCATTACATTAAAATAATTAGGCTAGTGTGAGATCCTGTCTGAAGCAAGACTTGCTGCATCCTTACATGCAAGCTAAATGGGACAACTTTACATGGGAACAGCTTTGCACAGAACTAGGAAACATGGCAGAATAATTCCAACTAGGAGGCCAACGTTCAGGACCAAATGAACATGGGAATGATGCAAAAATCAATCAATAAAAATCTCTTGGCTGGTTCTATAGACCTGGTGCAACAATCAGGGCTGTCAGTATAGGCAGAGTTGGGGTAGGGAGGCTGCAGCTACTTGTGCTGTTGTCCATCTTGACCAAAGGCAACCTTTGATTCTTCAGCCCAAAGGGAAACTCCCGTGCAATTGTTTTGTAAATTGCAGAATTCAATCTTGGTTTTTTCCCCCTACATTTCACCATGGTGCAAACTGCAGGAGGGGAGCCCACAGTACAGAAAGAGGTGGGAGAAAAGAGGTGCCCTCGAGGTGCCATTCCAGAGCTTGGGAGGGAGTGGCTATTCAGATGGAAGTTTGTCTTTGCAAAGCCAAGCCTCCATCAGAGCACGCAGGGGGTGTTTTACCTCCAACCCCCTGTGAACGAAACAACAGAGCTGATTTGATGGACCCCATCAAAAATGAAACCCCACAGCGTTCATGTAGCTATAGTAGAGATATGCAAGTGTGTGTCAAAATGTACCTTTAAGCTCCTGCCTGCATAGAAGCCACATAAACACAGTTGCAGCCCCATAGCGTTTTGGTGGACCTAGGTCTTGTCAAGCCTGAATTCACCCGTATGGGCAGAACTGGCCATGATGACCTGCTTAGAAGCATGAGGTCTTTCCAAGTTCAACTATGCATTTTCAGATGACTTAAGGAATTGGCACTGAGAACCAGCTCAAAGATACGATTAATGGAAGGAGACAATAGCTTTTTATTCCACTCTTTTAGGAAACAGGCTGTCAGAGGCTGGCTACAACTCAGTGAGTTCCCAAACATCAAAATGATGACAGATCTCATAACAGCTTCACAGTGACAGGAGACACGTAGCAAAAGAAGCCAGGCATTGTGGCAGCGTCTACACCATTCTGCAGCCAGATCTGACTAGGAGAAAAAAATACTCCTTTGGTTACATTTACACTTTTATTATGAATGTAAGTGATTTATTGATGGATTGTTCAGCTATGTTGCTACCAATATAGAGATCTAAAAGAATTCATAAAATTGTTTTTTACATCTTTCTGCTTTGGTCCCTTTTCATACTCCTCACTCCATAGTCTTGTCAATTAGTCTTTTGGGGGCTAGATAAAATACTTGGCTATCCTTTAATCATCACCATTTTTGATACCTATTTTTTGCATGTGATCTGTAACATCATTAACTTCTGCTTGCTCTTCCTCGGGAATGGCATCCTCTGCTTCCGCTACTGCTTCCAATCTGGGCACTACTTTAAACTCAGTTTTGTAATCTGGTCGATCTGCCTTAGATTCCCCCACGCGTTCTATTTCCTGTCTGTGCTCTGACTTCAACTCTCTGAGCTTCTGAGAACACTCTCCCTCTTTTACAAATGAAGTTGCCAAAGGAACTCTGGGTTTTGGAGTCTGCAGCCACTTGTGATTAAAAACTTCCTCTATGTGCAACCTCCGAGCCACGTCTGGCTGCAGCATGCGGTAAATAAGATCTTTGCATTCAACTGTCAAGCTTTTGGAGTTGGAAAAGTGCACTCTGTGTTCTTTCTGAATCTTTAGCATTTTTCCAATGTTTGAGTCGTCATAAGGCATTGATCCACAGACCATTATAAACAGAATGACACCCAGACTCCATATGTCATAAATCTTAGGCTCATAGGGAATGCCCTGTAACACTTCAGGGGCTGCATACGCAGCAGAACCACAGAAGGTTTTACTGAGAATAACTTTGCCATTTTCATCTCGAGTCAGTCGTCTGGAAAAGCCAAAGTCTGACAGTTTGATATTAAAGTCTTTGTCTAGAAGGAGGTTCTCACATTTCAAATCCCTGTGGACTACATCCAAATCGTGGCAGTACTTGATGGCAGAAGACAGCTGGCGAAACATCTTGCGAGCTACATCCTCAGAGATGGCCCCTCTGCTCTTGATGAACTCCAGCAAGTCTCCTTGTACGCCAAGCTCCATCACGATGTAGACTTTGCCATCAGATGTCTCAAAAATCTCAAAGGTCTTGACAATTGCACGGTGATTCACTTTGGCCAGAATCTCTATTTCCCTGGGGAGAAATCTTTCCAGGAAGTCATGAGGAGCTTTTTTCTTGTTGATTATCTTCACAGCCACGTTGAATTTCAGTCTATCAGAGTAGGCAGATTTCACTTTAGCGTATGACCCTTCTCCCAGATTGATTCCCAAGACATAGCCTCTCTTTTTAAGGATTGCAGCATCATCCATGGTGCCAGAGGCAACAAGTGATTTGTAAACTGAAATTGACTGTGCATCACACACGCAAACAGCTTGTTCTTGTCCATTCCATGGTGGTCATCTGAGATACCCTAGGTCTCTTTAGTTGGATGATGTAGAACCCTTAGCATTGTTTTATATGTGATGTGGGCATATGACGTCATAAAGCAGAGCTGATATTGGTGGTGACTGAATGTATAAAATATGACTTATTGCCCACAAAACTAGCTGGACAGGGAAGGGAGATAAGCAGGCCTGGAAGAGATTTTTAGCTGTATGGAGACACAGAAAAAGGTTGAATCCTTGATATTTTATGGAGGAAGAAGAGGCAAGATTTGGATACAGTATAGATATAAGGGGCAAAGGAGAGGGAAAAATCAAAGAGGGTCCTTATGTTATGAGCCTGAGTGGACAAGAGGAGAAGGGGGTGGTGTTATCCAGGACAGAGAATGAAGGGAAAGCTGTGTATTTGGAAGGAAAAATAAGGCGTTCAGATTTGGCCATGTCCGCGTTTTGATAGTGACAGGAGATCCAGGATGAGATGTGGGACTGGATAAAGCTTCTTTGCATGGAATGTGATCAATATTGCCAGTAAAAATGGGAAGTCCAAGAGAATTATTTCTAATGTTTACGGCTGCTCTGTGTAAACATCCAGACCAGGTGATGCAGTCCCGACTTGAGCAACGGTCATGGATGGAACATGGAATCTTACCGGTATTTGAATCCAGGTCTTGTAAAAACAGTGTTTGTAGCCTCATGTGTCAGGCCCCGGTTTATAATTCTTGTGGTGGAAGTGCAGGAGTGAGAGGCATTGCTCTAACCCTAGACTTTTTTTGTGACTTTGAGCAAATTCATTAATCTCTCCCTGCCTCATTTTCCTCCTCTGTAAAATCTATGTAGAAATCCATCTACTATGGCCCCCATCACCTGGGACCATCATAACTGAGTGCCTCCCAATCTTTTCATGTATTTTCCCCACTCACAAACACCCTTGTGAGGTAGGGAAGTGCTGTTATCCCTATTTTATAGATAGCCTCTGTGTGACTTGCACAAGCCTTTTCCTTAGTGACTTGCACAAAGTCACACAAGAAGTTCGTCAGCCCAGGTTCCTGTGTCCAAGGCTAGCGCTTTAGCCACTGGACCATCCTTCCTTGTTGATGACAGTACTTTCCTGTATGAGGAGGTTGTTGAGGCCAAACTACTATGATGTTTGTCATGAGGGTTGAGATCCTCTGATATTAGGGACTATGCTATAAAAGTGCAAAGCACCGTTATAGAGTTGCTTGAGAGAGGTTTCATAATTTAGATTGTAAACAGGATTTAGGTTGAAACATGGCTCCATTAAAAGCTTGATTTTTCACTCCTCTGATTACTTAGCTCAGAAAGGAAGATGTGGTTTGAAATATTTTGTAATTAATTCCACAGGATGGCTGAATTTTTCTGTGAAAGTTTGCAAAGGAAATTGATCAGTTGATTTTTGAGAGCGGGTCATTTTTAAACACTTCTTTCTTGGTATTTTAAAGACCTTTCCGGGGTCTGTTACCTTTTCATTTCAAACTCTGATCCACAGTCATTGGACTTTGGACATGCTCTGGTCTGACTGCAGCCAGATTTGCTAACATTAGTTTCTAGGAAAGGACCCCTTGACTGAGACTCCAAGCTGGAATTAGATCTAGATGCCCAATTCTGGTCTCCTCCTCTATAGGCTGAAGGATCATTTACTTCCCCTCGGAATAGATGGCAGCAATAACTCCCCAAACCCTCGCCAACTCTGATTTAGCTTAAATACAGTATGTTAGTTCAACAGGAAGAATGGAGAGGGAGTAAATAAGTGTAAATTGCAAAGCCATGTCTGTGTCGAAGGTTACACTCAACCTTGCTGGAGAGGCAAATTGTACAGGTTATGTAGAGACCAATGAATCTTATAGCATGAGATCAGCCATGTCCCTGTTTGGCCTTCTGAGCTGAACTTTCCTGTTCTCACTCCACATCTGGCTCCTATGTGTCCCCTAGTTTGAGCTCTGCTTCTCTCGCTCTCTTCCCCTGCTTCCCCCCACACCTCTTTTCTAGTCAAGTGATTCATTTTTGTTCATGTCCACTGGTTGACTCTCCCTGATCAGTTTAGGGGATGGTTTAGTATTCTCCCTAGCCTTCCTTGGATCTTGCCTTCAAGACCAGTGGATCTCAACTAGGGGTCTGGGGCCCACTGGGGGCCCCCGAGCAGGTTTCAGGGGGTCTGCCAAGCAAGGCTGGCATTAGACTTGCTGTGGCCCAGGGGCAGAAAGCTGAAGCCCCACTGCACGGGGCTGAAGCCTGGGGTTCCAAGCCCCGCCACCCAGGGTTGAAGCCGGAGCCTGAGCAAATTAGCTTCACAGGGCCCCTTGTGGCCTGCCGCTCCTGCCGGGCAGCGTGGCGATGGGGTTGGCTCCGGCTTGGCAGCGGGGCTGCGAGCTCTTGCTGCTGTGAGCGGCATGGTAAGGGAGTGGGGTACGGTTGGATAGGCGTGGGAGTCCCAGGGGGCCTGTCAGGGGGTGGGGTGTGGATAGGGGTCAGGGGACAGGGAGAAGGGGGTGATTGGATAGGGGGTGAGGTCCCGGGGGGCGGTTAGGGGCAGGAGATTCTGGGGGGGCGGTCAGGGGACAAGGAGCGGAGGGGGGACGGGGGTTGGATGGGTCAGGGGTTCTGAGGGGGACAGTTAGGGGGCAGGAAGTGGGAGGGGGCAGATAGGGGGCGGGGGGCAGGCTGTTTGGGGAGGCACAGCCTTTCCTACCTGGCCCTCCATACAGTTTTGCAACCCCAATGTGGCCCTCGGGCCAAAAAGTTTGCTTGTCTAGGCCTACACAGGAAAAGGTGTATGCTAAAAAAATTAATTATCTATCTAAAGTATCTTACACATGCACACCTGCATGCAATACTTTACCACAGAGACGTGTCACATTTGCTTTGATATCATGAGTCAAGCACACACGAATACTTTACAGTCATTTACATCATAGTTCAAGGAAGACTTTGATCATTCACTTACGAACCTTTCATACATTACACAGCAAGACCAGCCTAAAATGTATAAACGGTGAAAACAACGCACAATTGGGCAAGAACTACAAAACAGTAACAGCTGAAAAGGGAGGCCAAGAACTTGTAAAACTTAGAGTGGCCAATATTTAAATTAAATGCTTGCACTGACTGACAGTTTTTCTGGGCATTGTTAGCTAGCTACAGAGTGTGTATACAATGTCTGCACAACATTTGCTGCTTGTTTCATAAGCTTAATGCATGTATTTTATCTTAATTCTGACATTGCTAAAATATGTATTTGGATTCTGATATAAAATAATTAGAAAGATGATCATTTTCTGGCACGCTGGAATAATGAAATCTTTACACTAGTGACAGTACACCCAGTTTTATGAATGGGTAAAAGCCCCGTCTGCAATACGTGGCTTGGTTGTGGATGCAGAATCCGGCATTATATTAAACTGGCCAATTAACGTAGCTTATAACAAATGTTTGAAACTATCTTGGCGCTCCAGCCCCCTAAGAATTACATCAGACACTAAATGGGGCCAGCAATGAGTGACTTGATCTTAAACTACAGTGACTTGGGGGGAATGCAGAGTCCACTGAATGCACGGTGCACACAAAGTCTATGGCGTGTATTTATTAGACAGCACAAACCCTTGTGCACTAAGGTAAAATGTCAAAGCCAGGGCTTTTGAGACCATTGTCATTAACGAAGATAAATATTTTAGCAGCAGCACACTGCAGGGAGGCTCATGTTAAAAAAATCCATCACTAGATTACAGGGAAGTGGGGATGATTTTCTTGCCTCAGGTGGACTTTGCTAAATCATCCCTGCCAGAGGTGACATATCACTGGGCCTTGTAAAAATATTTCAGCAAAATCAGTTTGTCTTTGCAATGGACCAGATTGCGCCAAGTGTGAAGTATTGACAAAGAATGCCTTGGGAAGGATATAGCCAGACTAGACTCCTCCCGCCTCTACTGTTGACACAAGCTGCACACTGATACATGACCCATATACTCAAGATATCTTCCAGGAACGCATTCCCAGCAAAATGCTGTTTACTAATATTTGGTGGTTCAGTCGTGTTGCTTCACTAGGTTCAGAAAAGAACATTTTTTAAAATCTGAAAGTAAATCAATGGCTTCTTCAGGCCTTTATCCTGTCCCTCTGCAAGCGTCTGCCCTACTCTGTCTTCTGTCCAGCTGCACAGGAGCTCTTTGCCATCATGGCTCTTTGCCAAAATATCAGGAGAAAAAAATGCATATTGTCAACAGAGAGTGATGATTGCTTTTCTTTCACACTGTTTATTATAAGTGAGCAAGTTACAAAGAAATTGACACATTCCTCCCTCCTCCCGGGAGCAGCCGCCTCTTTCCCTGCTTTTCTAGCAGTGGCTGCCTTTTGGGTCTTCTTCTCCACTTTGTTCTCCATGGGTATCACCCTCTTGGTTGACTCCCCTCTGATGTTGTGGCTCCAGTTCTGGCGGCAGTCTAAGTGCCCCCTTAAGGAATACCTCACTGCATTGTAAATGTGGGTCTGTGGATCCTGGGCTTGTGGACTCAGTGTTTCCAGGCTTAAGTGTCCACACTTCACTATAAGCCTTGGCTTACAATTGCTGGACCTGGGTCTTGCTGCGCTACACAGACTTTCTGACTAGGGGGTGGGCTTTGGGCCACTGTGTTCACACTGCAAAATGACAGGGTTTAGACCTGAGTCACAGTGGGCCTCGGACTCTGACCCAACCCCCCTAGCAGGGTCCTAGGACCCAGGTCCTGAGTGCTTGCTGGACTGAGTCAGACTGATCTGTGTATAGATGGAAGCGGGACTTGGGCTCAAACCTGAATCAGACTTCGTGTGCAGTGTAGACATACCCTTAATGTACTGAGCTCCCAAGGCACAGCATTTACATCACTGATTAATAGTCACTTAGGGCCAAATCTTGGTGGCTTTACCTACACCCAGAGTCCCATTGCTCAGGATTTGGCCCTTTCTCTTTCCTTGGTTTACTGTAATGCATGCTGTATAGCTTGGTAGCAAGATGCTGGTTTTATTTATATATGATTAATACAAACCTCTTGTTCCGTAAAAGAGAAGTCACTTTTTTTATTCCTTATTCCCTTTTGTGGCCTTTTTCATGCCTGGATCCCTCTGTGGGTTACAAAGGAGGGCAACTGGTCTTGAAATTCTCCCAAGGCCACACAATGAATAGGTGGCAGTGATGGGAATAGAACCTAGGTCTCCTGAGTCCCTGCCCAACAGTCAGGGGACCTTTCTGCCTCCCAATACACCATGATATTCAAAGGTTGCAACCTATCAGCCGGAGGCAGAGTCCTGAGCAAACCATGCCTCATGAGGAAGGGAATGAGACCGATGGAAAGCTATATAACTCCGGTCTGTACATCTCTTCCCCATGATTTTGTAACAGGTGAGTGGTACAACCCCCTTGACCAGTTACAACTTGTGTGGTGCATATTGTGTCAAATGCTAGCTTTCCTGCCATCACAGCTGAATTTGTGTGTCTTTCCTCACCTTCCGTGCTGCCTAGTAGTATTTTTAATAGTGCACTCTAGGAAAATTCGGACTGCTATCCCATAGTGCCTCAGCAGGGGAGAGAACGCCTGTAGGACACAAACCCAACGGAATCAGCACCATGTGCAGCAATGCACTGTGGGATGTCCCATTTCATACAGCTGGGAATGAAGAAACACTGACCAAATTTACAACACAAACCTGATTGGGGGATTCTGTCCATACTGCAACAAAACTAAACATCCTGTACTGAACTGGTTCCAAGAAGACACTGATGTCAGCTTCGGCACCGGCAGGGGCAAAACACTCCTAGCTGGCATAGCTACTAACAACTTTCACCATACTGGGCGTGACACAAAACCTGTGTAGAGCCAGCTGTGACAGATATGGCAAGTTCCTGCAAAATCCTTAAAAAACCTTATTGAATTAAGTTTTACATATCTTTGGATCTATTTCAGTAAATGAATGGTGTATGTATTATTGTGGCACAATGTGACTTTTGGACAAACAGTGTCAAGTGGTTTTTCCTAGGGAGTATCTAGGGGGAGGTGAATGCAAATTTCCACCTCCAGTTATGACAAAATTGAGCCTTTTGAAGCTACGCTCTGAGGAGAGGACCATTGTCTACTGATTAGCAGTTCCCGGAGTCTCAAGATCAAAGGCCCAAGCTGTCTAAAGGAAAAACTGAGCTTCGGGGCGGGTGGAAAGCTGCTATGAACTTGTAACTACAGAAAAATCTCTTGGTGTAAGTGATTTGAAGGACTGACTCCTACCAGAGCCCCTACTGGAGTGTGTGGGGGGGTGACCTCTGGTAAGCTTATTAGCATGCGTGTAGGTTCTTTTATTGTTTTAGTATGTTTTCTCTGTAATGAATAAATGTGCTTGCTTAGAAAGAGCTGTATGGTAACTTATAACTGTGGGCAATTACGCTGTGTATAGGCTCTGAAGAGAGAGAGCAAAGAGCAGATGCTGGCCTGTTTAGGCACTCTGGCTTGCTGGGAGTATCGCAGTGTAGGAAGTGAACTCTGAAGCCTGGATGAACTCTGGTCATGTGGGAGAGAGACATGGGTCTCTGCCCAGAGAGGTGATGGCTGAGAAGAAGGACCATGGAGGGGAAAACCAGGTGCAGTAGCTCTGAACTGTGACATCAACCGTGGCACTAAGTGATCACAAACTTAGTTCAAAGTTGGAGTGAGAACAGGGACTTAGAAGCCAGCAGCTCCCATGACTTCTGGTCAGGCTGACTACAAATTACCTTCTTCATTAGTAGATACCAGCAACAAAGGAACAAATTCCCCCCGCCCTGGGTTCAGATCCTGAGCCCCTCTCTGATTGGCAGAGGGTTCTGTTTGAGGATGATTAGGAGGAGAAGCAGGAAGAAACACTATTTGGAGGCTGAGAAAGGCAAAGAGCTACTCTGAGGAGCTTCCTGGCCTTTCTACCATGTGCCCCTGGAATCACTAACCAAGCCCGCTCTCCTGCTGACACGTGCTGTCCCGCAATAGTCCTGGGGGGGTCACTATGGGAGGCTCCTTCCTACTTTCCTGGTGTGCCCACATCTCTCATCATACTGTGTCAACCTTAACTTGTAAGCAGCTATTTGGGGCAGCACAGAGCCTCTGCCAGTAAAGCACCAATGCATGTTTATGACACCCTGAATAAATCAGATAACAGTGGGATGGGCAGAGGCTAAAATTGCTGTCTGGCTCACTGGAGGGAGAACAGGTAACCCCAGCTACTGCTAAAAATCTGTGTGCCTTGAGAAGTTGTCATTCATGTTGACCTCAGCAGCAAGGCAAATAAAGGAAATAACAGCTTCCACACAGCAGCTGGCTGCAACTGAATTTGTTTCCAAATATGAAAGTGGATAGAAATCTCACCAGGAGAATGACTGGGCACATTGAGCAAAGGAAACCATGGATCACAGCAGCAGTTACAGCACTCTGCGGTGTGACAGCCTCTCGAAACAGATATGCCTTCCCCTTTGTTTGTGCTTCGTGGTTTATTGATTGATTATTCAAGCATGGTGTGTGGCTTCTGGCGCTTCCCCTGCACCCAAGCATGGTTCAAAACATCTTCGATTCGTAGCCGGTGAGACACATCGGGCTGCAGCATACGGAAAATAAGATCTTTGCATTCATGTGTCAAAGACTCAGGGAAGATCACTCGGTGTTCCTTCTGAAAGCGGAGCATTCTCTTCACATTGGAGTCATCGTATGGCATGTATCCACTGACCATCACATACAGAATGACGCCCAGACTCCATATGTCATAAACTTTGGGCTGATAAGGAATGCCTTCTATCACTTCAGGAGCAGCATAAGCAGCAGAACCACAGAAGGTCTGACTGAGGATCACTTTCCCATTCTCATCCTGGAAGCACCGTTTGGAAAAGCCGAAGTCAGACAGTTTGATGTTCATGTCTTTATCCAGGAGGATGTTGTCACATTTCAGGTCCCTGTGGACCACGTCCAAATCGTGGCAGTACTTGACGGCGCAAGACAGCTGGCGAAACATCTTGCGAGCTACTTCTTCAGGCAGACCTCTGTTTCTCTTGATGAACTCCAGTAAGTCTCCTCGAACACCGAGCTCCATGACTATGTAGACTTTGCCAGACGTCTCAAAGATCTCATAGATCTTGATGATAGAACAGTGGCTCACTGTTGCCAATATCTCCAATTCCCTGGGGAGAAATTTTTCCAAGAACTCAGGAGGAACATTTTTCCTGTCCGTAATCTTCACTGCCACGTGGAATTTCAGGCGCTCAGAGTAGGCGCATTTCACTTTGGCAAAAGAGCTCTCTCCTAAATTGCTCCCCATGATGTAACCTTTCCTCTTAAGGACTGCAGCATCATCCATGGTGCCAGAAGCAACAAGTGCCTCGGAAGGTGAAACCTACAACTCATCTGTACATAAGCTAGCAGTGTATTCCTTTGCACTGCATGATGGTTGACTCTGGTGTCTGAGTCCTTTGGAGGTTACTGATCTGAAACCGCTTGGCATTGTTTAATAGATGATGTCAGCAGGTGAGGTCATAAAGCAAAGCTGTCATGAGTGGTGACTGACTGTATAATTCAGTGGCATTATAAAGCGAAAGCCAATCACAGGGATGATAAAATTTCATACATCAACGAAAAAAGACATCACCTCGTGTTCTGGAACCCCTTTATAGAGGATTGTTCTATCTTACAAGGGGAAAGAGGTTGGTTTAAAAAGATCTCCTGTTTGGTTTTGAAACTAAAATCGCTTCATTCCACTTATTTGCTCAGCCTAGTACTTAGGTATTATTTATCCCTGCTTCTGAGCCTGCTACTCTGTGCCTCTATTGCAGCCTCAACACACTTGAATTTTCTAGCCTAACGCTCTCCCCATCCTTTCATTTGGTCTAAAGTACTATCCTTGGGGTGGATAGCTGTACTGATGCCAGGTTTGTACATAAGAAGGAGAGGTTATGTAAGGGGAAAGATAAGGCAATGCTCATTCCGTGCTGTTCATGATCCAATCACATAAGCAATAAAACTTCAGTATGTATATTGGGAACTCCATCACAGGTATTTGTTACAGACAACAGTTATGTGTGGCTGGGGGTGCCCAGCACTGGAAAAAGTTGGCCAAACCCAGAACACTGTGGGGAAACTTCAGGGAGTTTAGGTGGTTGTGAGACTAGTACGTGTTGCGGGCAGAAACCATGAAACCAGCCCTTTACAAAGGCAGGTGGTATTGTCCCATTTGTCTGATTGAGAAACTGAGGTCCAAAGTCAAGAAGCAGAGAGCAGAAAAGAACCCAGATCTTTTGACTTCCAGTCTGGTGCCGTAAACCCTGAACTCCATACCTTCAGGTCATGGCTAAAAATCCAGACCCACTGCCGCATTCCTAAAGAGGTTAGCTATTCCTCAGAGCTGGCCTACAGAATTTGCAACAAGATGTGTTTCAGGATGTGCTTTGGATACAAGTCTTGTAAACATGTCCATGTGGAGCCCTAAAAATCCCAGCAGCAGACCCAAAAGCCAGCTATCAAAAGGAAGCGGTGTCTTACTTTTAGAGGTGAACTATAATTCATCATCATCACCATCATGTTCCTATTACGCCTCTGGCGTTTAGGGCAGCGTTGAAGCTCCTCCACTCCTGTCTGTTTCTGGCAAGTCTTTCAATGGTTCCCCAACTGTGCCCCAGGTTTTCCAGCTCAGCTTCCACAGCTCTTCGCCATGCTGTTTTCGGGTGGTCTCATTTTCGCTTGTCTTCAGGTGTCCATCTTATTGCTACTCTGGTGATGGAATCAGTTTCCATCCGAAGCACATGACCGATCCATCTCCAACGCCTCCTGGCAATGACAGTGCTCAGATTCTCTTGGTTGCACCGTGTCAATAGATCTTGGTTTGAGATTGTTCTGGGTCAAAAGATACAGAGGATTTTTCTGAGGCAGGTTGTATGGAATGAAGACAGTTTGGACATGTCATACTTTCTCATTCCCCAGCATTCTGAACTATAAAGTAGTGTTGAAAGTTCGCAGCTCTGATAAATCTTGATTTTGGTTTTGGTGTTGTATTTTGATGATTTCCAGACTGTATTTAAGTTCCTGAAGCTGTTCCTGGCTTTATTGATTTTGTTCTGGATGTCCTGGCTTCTTTCACCGTCTTGGCTGATGGTGCTGCCCAAGTATGTGAATATTTCTATATTGGTGAGAACATAATCCTCTATCCGTGGTGATGGTGAGGCAATATTAAAGATCATGATATCGGTCTTATTGTGGTTGATTTTCAGTCCAGTTTGGTTGCTGGATGCGTTGAGTTGAGTTGTTTTTCTTGTATATGGTGTTGGATATGTGATAGGAGAGCGACATCATCTGCGAAGTCCAGGTCTTCAAGGGATGAGAAGAGAGTCCATTTAATGCCTCTTGGCATGTCTTCTCTTGTACACCACATTACCCAGTCAATGGCAATGTTGAAGAGGATTGCAGACATGACATACCCCGATGTATTCCTGTTTTAACTTCAAAACTGAGCTCCCTGTGATCAACACTGCATGTAAAGCTGAAATAGAAGCTTTTGATGACGTTGATTATATGGAAAGGAATTCCATATGCCCGCAGAAAGCGCCATAGGCCGGTCCTGTAAATACTATCAAAAGCTTTCTCAAAGTCTATGAAATTTATGTAGAATTACCATTGCCATTCTAAGCATTGTTCTATTACCTTTTGTAGAGTGAAGAACTGGTCTGTGCATCCACGCCCTTTCCGAAAACCTGCTTGCTCTTTTCTGAGAACGCTATCAACTGCCTCTGATATACGCTGGACTATGATCTTACACAATACTTTGCTTGGCACAGAAAAAAGCGTGAACTAATTAGCCTGCCATCAAATTAACCCTGTTTAATGTTCCGTGCTCAGGGTTGTCGCCATAATCCCTCTCTGAAGTTAAAGTGATGGCCTCAAAGATGGTCACATTAAAATGCTTCACTCCTCCTATGATCACTGTTCCTTAGGACTTAAAAGCAGCACAGACAAAGTGAGAGCCTAGGCCTTTTTCTTATGTCTGATATAACCACACTACAGATATATAATACAAGAAAACGAATGTTTTATAAAAGCAAGGGCAGAACTATTCGCACTTTGTAACTAGAGCTGGTGGGAAATTTCTGGACATAAGCATTTTTCTATAGGAAAATGTTGATTTGTCAAACTTCAAAACAGCCTGAGGGAAGGGGCAATTTCAACAACATTTAGTTTTGGAAAAAAAAATGGAAATGAAGCATTTTGATAAGGTCGAAATGTTCCATAATGAGAACATTTTGCTTTGAAATGACTTTTTGTTTTGAAATGTATATTACAAATTACAATATAAAATAAAAAGGAGTACTTGTGGCACCTTAGAGACTCACAAATTTATTAGAGCATAAGCTTTCGTGAGCTACAGCTCACTTCATCGGATGCATAGAATGGAAAATAAACAAGGTCAAAACAGAGACAACGCTTTTAACTTTACCAAAGAAAAACTTTTCAATTGATCCAAAACAGAATTTTGTCCAAAAATTTGTTTCATGGGAAATTTCAAAATGTTCTTTTTATTCCGGTTCTGAATGAATTTTGTTTTAAACTTCAATTTCCCGCAGAGTGGAAATTCTGGTTTCTGACCAGCTCTAATTATGACAGACGGGAGAATACCTTGTATTAATCTTTCACAGAGATTTAGATCAGGCTGGAGACTTCCTTTGCATTTCTTTTCATTACACACCTCAGCTAGAGCTGTCTCAGGTAGGAGAGGTTGAGCTCAAGATTAACTAACCAGTTTTTTCTTATTAATTCCTCTGACCTCCCAGAAAGCAAGCAGATCCTTTGTGTGACTTCAAGCTCCCAGCTTCACAGAGTGGATCAGAACAACTTAACGCTCTGGCTTCCAGCTCCCTCCAAATTGAATTTGGAAGCAGTTAAGTCTCCTGATAACTGATTAACGCAACATGCATCTGTGTGCAGCCATGAAGACACCTTGCAAATTTCTCTTTGGGCTGTACAGCACCCATTTGTAACATTCCTACATGGCAGTTAGGAATGTATCTATATCTTTATGCTAACGTGTGCTCTATAGATAGCATTATATGCTTCCAAGATAAAGATATACATTAACGTCACTGATTTGCTCTCTTGCTGCTTGGGAAAGCAGAAGGGGAAGCCTGTCCAACTGCCGGGGAAGGGTTAACCATACTTTGCTCAGTAGTGATACCTAATGGGGGTGATCTCTAAGGGTAGCTCTTTCTCCTAAAGGGCTGCCAAGCACTGGAAAAGGCTGGCCAAACCTGGAGTTTTAGAAGTTTCTGAGAATGGCAGTTGGGGGCAAAACAGTCTCTTGGGTTAGGCTATGGCCAGCTCCTGCCAGCAGAAACCAGCCTTTTACCAACCGAGTGATTTGCACTTGTTTATGTTACTACTGACTTCTACTTACTTAGGTGACAGAAGCTACTCTGGGAAAAGGAGTAACCTCCCTGATCACTTTATATCTACCTGCCAAATTGTAGCATGTTATTAAGAGCAGTTCACTATCTGAGATCAGTCTCTCCCATATTGCTTATAAACTAGGCTTAATGAGTCAGAGGGTGAATAAAAAGATACTGTTCTGTTCCAATAGATGTATACAAATATATTGGAACAGTATACACATAAGGTGAAATTCTGGCCCCATCAAAATCAATGGCAAAACTTCTGTTGACTTCAGTGGGGCCAGGATTTCACCTGCTCTTATGAACCAAAGAGACAATCCTGTATTCACTGGCCCTTAACTCTAAACAAATTATTAACAGACTAATCCTCAACAGGTCACACAAGCCCTCAGGCATTTAAACTGTTAAGAAACAGAGCTCAGGAATGACCTTAGTGTGGGTTCTGGAAGGTACTGTATAAAAAGCATAGTTATTTTTCTTTTTTTAGACAGGACCCGTAGCGTGAGGCATCTTGCAAAACAAAGGCAAACACTGGGTTCCTGCCTCAAGGAGCATGCAGTATGATTACAGATGTGATGCAAGCAGTGACAGTAACAAACCAAAGAAGTAGGATGGAGTGAAGAAAGAGAACAAACACAGAAAGCTTCATTAGAAAGGAGTTAAGGCTGAAAGTGGGTTTGCATGGACGGACTGTGCTATTCTGCAAACCGCTATTACTTTCCTTACAAATATGCCACATCTTTAAAACCCCCAAGCATCAGGCTGCCAGGTAGTGAACTTTGAAGTCAATTTTTAGATATTATAATTTTAAAATGCCTTTTCTGATCTCCACCCCCCCCAACATCTTAGAGAAACCCAAAGCAGGGCTGAGACATGGCATGCAAAGTTTCAAGACAATGGTTTATTTTGGCAGAGTGGGGGGTCAGTTTGAATAATTAGGCTTAAAAGGGAAACTAGCTTCTGCTTAAATATTAGGTGGTTACTGCTTCTCTATATCAGGATCACATGGTTACTCATTTATAATGTGCACACATCTTAATGGAAAGAATTAATTCATAATAACCTGCTGAAACTAAAACTCACTCTCCTCTCCCAGCTTTATAGGTTTGCAATTTGTTATACTGCAGGAAGTATGGCTGCAACCAGGCATTCCAGCCTCCTTCCTTACCAGCTTTACTAATTTCCAAGATGCTCTGAATTGCATAATTAGTTTCCTGTATATTTTCCTCTTTTCTCCCTCCTGGATGGGCTTTGACACCTGGGATGAACTGTCACCGCAGGTATGACAAAACAAACTGATTTATATGATTTTGCTCTAAAATGTAATGCTTTTTGTAATGATTGAGTCTACACATGCTGTGAAACTAATGCATTACGTGGCAGTGTTGGATACTTGATTGCAGTAATAATTATTAGCATGATTTCTGCGATGCTGAAAAATTATCTTGGGGAGTTGGCAGTATAAGCAGAGGCATGTGAGAACATGGAGTCATTCACTCCCATATTGTAGCTCAGACAGCATGGTGATGGTCTCCCTAGGAATACCTGAGAGAGGTTAGACAGTAATAATATTGTTGCCAATTGGCCAAGTGATAGTCAATTTCAGGGTGTAGCAGCAAGTCAGTTTCCACTGAGAGAGAAATTTGGATTGTGGAGTCAGGTATCTTTCCTGTGATTGATTTATTTTCAACATATTCATAAGTGATCATAAAGACTGGACAGGAAACTCCTCAAACCTCAGGTCAGTCACCACTAGCCAGGAACAGCTGCTTCCATCTCTGTTGATCCACCTCGGAAAACTGTGTTCTGCTCTAACCGTCCTGGAACACTTCATTGCCCTACCATGACCAGACCCCTGCTTGCGCTATCTGGGTGCACCTTAGTCGAATGCCTTAGCACCAACCTTTTCCATAACAATATTTAGCATGTACATTGTGTCATGAAACCAGCCCTTTACAAAAGTGGGAATTCTTGTTTCCATTTTGCTGACTGAGAAACTGAGGCCCAGAGGGGTAATGCTTACTTGCCCAAAGTCACATGGTAAGTCATTGGTAGAGTGGAGAATAAAAACCAGATCTCTTGACTCCTAGCCTGGTGCCCTATTCCTCGGCCTCTCTACTACCAAGTCTGGCTTGAGATTATTGGCGAGGAAGGTTGAACTGCTGCTGCTGCCTGTACTTTTCTATTCTCTAGAAAGAACTTAAATCTCGATGATTGTCAGGTTCGTACCTTTCATCATCACTAACATGGGGACAGACTGTGATTCCCTTACTCAAAGTGATTCACTGTTTATTTCATAAGGGCTACAGATGGCTTGTAGTGTAAGGTAGTGTTCACTGTGAGTGATGGCTGGCCCCTATATCACAAGCTGGCCCCTATCTGGAGTTAACATCTCATTGAATTCAATTATTTTTTAAAAATACAATCTTTTGCATGAAAAAAGCCATACAAGGTGGGACCTTGCTTTCAGATGTGTATTCTTCCAGCACTGGGGGCTTCTGAACAGCTGACTGTGCTCTGTGTCTTCAGTGCAATTTGTGATTGTCAGTGTTTACATACAAAGGTAATTCAGGGGATATTTGATCAGTAAACTGCAGCACGCTGTATTGCAGCAACTTTAACTCTTTGGTGGATACTGGAACCACTGTGCAGGGGAGACCTTGCAGAGAGTGTAAATGCCTTCCGTAGATAGCACCTTAGCAGGAATTGCCTGCATGCTGCTGCACAGGTGGAAATTCGGGTTGGCTGCGTGAGGGGCAAGACTGGAGCGCTAGTCTGGAGGATCTGCTGCTACCAGTACCACAACAGATCTTTCTAGGCATTCATGACTTGTACTATGACATAGTAACAAAGCTAGGCACTCAGATACCATGGTGATGAGCATGACATAAATGCCTAGATAGAGAGATGAGCTAGACTGTAAGCTCTTAGTGTTGTGTTTGGATAGTGCCTAGCACAAAGGGGACCTGATTGGGACTACTAGGTGATACCACAATACAAATAATAATAATAATGAGTCCTTCTCCATGGCTGATGGAGAAGACTACGTCCCTCTTTTGGGCCCAGGGAGTTCCCCAGCACTCCGATGTACTTGGGCTGGATTTGGACCTACAGAAGGGTTACTGAGGGACTAACTATGAAATGATTGTTTACCACCTCAAAGCTTACTTCACTAAGTCACTGATCTAATAGAACCTATATTAAAAATCATAGTGAAAAAGAAACTACATACTCCCCAGCTGATTTTAAATCAGATAGCTACTAGCTACAAGTCTTATTAGCAGATTTTTAGTTTTAGAGCGACTTTCATTGTCCTGAGAGAGATGAGGTGCTATCTCACTAATATCCTGGGACTGACATAGCTGCATTTCATTGTCCTTTTAATTTTTAAACACTGTTGTGTACAAAGCATCCCATTTGAAATGTTTGGGGGGCGGGATCTGCGCACCACTTCAAAGACCATTCATTTAAAATATAAGGGGGAGGACAAGGTTGGCTCTAGTACTGGTGCTAGCCAATCAAAGATTTGCACTCAGTGTAGATTGAGGGCAGGGTTACACTTGTAGATGTAGAGTGCTTTGAGTTAACCCAGCCTTCAGAGAGCACAATAGGGAAAGCACTGCAGTCTGTCCATACTGACAGCTTCAAGCGCACTGGCGTGGCCACATTTGCGGCACTTGCACCGGCATTGGAAGCGGTGCATTGTGGGCAGCTATCCCATCATGCAAGTGACTGCAACGTGCTTTACAAATGGGGTGGGGTGGGGTGTGACAGGGAGTGTGTTGTGTGTATGTGGGGGGAGAGAGAGTGGGTTTTTTGGGGGGGGGGGCTGAGAGCATGTCAGCATGCTGTCTCATAAGTTTATACAGCAGCAGACCCCCTCCCCCTCTCTCTCACACACAGGATTCCCCAGTAATGGTTGCTTTGTCTCGGAGCAGATAAGCAGCCGGCTGTCAGAAACGGAGCTTTCAAAGGGCATATCCACATTCCTGCAGTGATTCCAAAACAATGAGAAGAGTGGCCACTTGACTTAAGGGGATTATGGGACGTTTCCGGAGGCTGATCAGAGCACAGTAATGCAACACCTCGTCCACACTGACGCCGGGGCGTTTCAGCCAAGGCGCAACAAGCGTTAATCTTCTCGCCGAGGTGGAGTACCAGCAGCGCTGTAGCCGCGGAGTCAGAGCACTCTTGGTGCCTTGCCAGGGCGGCCGGGGAGTGAGCTCGTGCGCCCGGGGCTCCTTTATCGCACTGTAACTCGCAAGGGTAGCCAAGCCCTCAATCTTGGATTCTTAAGGTGATGAAGGGAGCCAGGATATAGGTAATAATATACAGGCACTCGATGGACGCAAGTCTCAATCATGCCTCTGGACTGATACTGCAAATGGTGCTGTCCCCTCTATTCCCCAGTCCTCTCCCTGTTTGCAGTATTAATTGACAGAGCCCCCCACGGCTGAACACTAGCGTCAGCTCCTAGGTTGTGTCCACAGCAGACTTCTTTCCCCTAAGCTTCCCCCTGTTGCAATGCCACCAGGGGTAGTAATGGCTGGAGCTCTGGTGAAGACAAAAAGAAAAGGAGTACTTGTGGCACCTTAGAGACTAACCAATTTATTTGAGCATGAGCTTTCGTGAGCTACAGCTCACTTCATCAGATGTTTACCGTGGAAACTGCAGCAGACTTTATATACACACAGAAATCATGAAACAATACCTCCTCCCACCCCACTGTCCTGCTGGTAATAGCTTATCTAAAGTGATCAACAGGTGGGCCATTTCCAGCACAAATCCACAAATCCACAAATGCTGGAAATGGCCCACCTGTTGATCACTTTAGATAAGCTATTACCAGCAGGACAGTGGGGTGGGAGGAGGTATTGTTTCATGATTTCTGTGTGTATATAAAGTCTGCTGCAGTTTCCACGGTAAACATCTGATGAAGTGAGCTGTAGCTCACGAAAGCTCATGCTCAAATAAATTGGTTAGTCTCTAAGGTGCCACAAGTACTCCTTTTCTTTTTGCGAATACAGACTAACACGGCTGTTCCTCTGAAACCTGTCATTATGCAAGGCACTGGTGAAGACAGAGAGTCCTACAGCCCCCCCCCCCCCCGCTTTTAACCCCTGGGTCCCCCTCACGCAGGTCAACGCCGCCACCCACGCGCCCAGAGCCGCTCGCCTCACCGTACTCAGGCGGCGCATCGGCCGATCCCCACCGGAAGCCCCGCCCCCCGGCGCTGATTGGCTGTCGGTCTTTGTTGTGGGGGGGGTGGGGGGAGCGTGCCGCCGCCGCCATCTTGAGCGGAGCTAGAGCCAGGCGAGCGGCCCACGGAGCCTGTTCCTGACCTTCCGGCCGCCCCCGCCAGCCAGTCTCCTGCCTCCTCCCGGCCGGGGCGCCAGGCCGAGCAGCCACAGCGGGAGCCGCCGGCTTCCAGCGGGGGCGGGCTCGGTGCGGACGGGGGCCCGAGCGGCCCGGCGGCGGCGGCGGCTCCTCCTCCTCCTGCCTCCTTCCCCCGGGTTTATGGTGCTGCGCTGGGGGAGGATGAACGGAGGATAAATGGTGCCCAAAGCGGACAGCGGCACCTTCCTCCTCCTCTTTCTCCTGGTGCTGAGCATCACCGAGCCGCTGCGGCCAGGTACGGGGGCCGCGAGGGGCCCGGCGGGGGGCGGGGCCCGCGGGGGGACCCAGGCGCGGGGCGAGGGGAAAGGTGCGCGTGAGCGGCCCGTAGTTGGAGCAGGGAGCAAGGCGCCGGGAGGATCATGGTGGTGCAATAGGGCCACCAGTGGAAGAAGAGGGCCAGGGAGGGGCTCAGGCGGTTGGAGGGCAGGGGGGCGGGCTGGCCCTGCCTCCAGAGCGGGTTGGGGGGGGTCACGCTTCTCCTCAGTGGATGCATGGGGGGGGGGGTGGTCCTTGTAATGGTCTACTTGGGGGGAGGCGGGGAGGAGTAGCATTGCACACGGGGATGGTTCATGTGTCGTCTTATAGGTGAGGACTCTGCTGCTCAACGTTTGTTTGCAGGTTGCGCTCGTAAATTGTGTTTCTGCTACCGTTTCCAGGAAGGGGGACTGTGTAGCTGGCCTGCTTCTGCCCCCTCACTGCATTCAGGAGTGGTTTGCTCCCCTCGTTCCCTTATCCCATACACAACTTCATGTTGTAGTGGACCTTCATTAGCAGCTGGGAGTTGGATTGTGTTATTTTACAAAGTGATTGGTTGTTGTAGCAAATATTTCGGAGACTATTTAAGTGATTTTTCAAGTTGATAGTGTTCTCGGTTGTCTGAACATTTTGTACGTACTTGGGAAGTTTTGTTTTAATGAGCAAGAATTTTGTTCTAGCTGGAAATCATCTACTGTCTCATAAGACGAAGCACGCTTTTATAGAAAACTGAACATTGTTGAGGTTGTTTTAGAGGAATACATCTGGGTCAAAATTAGTTTTTATTGTATGTGGGTTGCTAATGTGGCCAAGAATTGAGAAAAGTTCATTTTACCTCCATCTTGGGGCCTTGAAGCTGACCTGAAATTCAAGTTCTTGATGGAAGAACCCTTGTTGTGTTAAATTGTGCATGTGGATTATACAGCAGTCTTCACTGCTAACTTTTTAGTAAATGATGTTGGCTGTGATTGAACAAGGGGAAACTTCAGTCACTCAGTTTATGTTGGTGGGTCTTCTTGATGAGATTGGCATTATGTGGATTGGGAGTTAATAATTTATAACCTTGGAAAACTTCAGTAGCAAATATGTAACTGTTAGTGTTGAAAGATCTCCATGCGCTACTGCAGTGTGATTCAAAGTTTCCATGCTTTCTTTTCCTACCAGAGTCCCTAAATTCCATTTGATCACTTAAAGGATTCTCTCTTCCTTGACCCCTCAATCCCCATTCCCTGGTTTCCCAGTTCTGTTTGGGTAGTGGTTGTATTAAAAATGAGGTCAGTGGCTTTTTTAAATGGAATTTGGTCAGCTGGGGAAGCTAATGATCCAACCAGTGGACCAAATTCAGTGACAAGTCCTGGTCATGTGCCACCTGAGGCACGTTACGCATACGCTAAGAAGTGACTCATTAAAATGTTAGCCAAGATATAGACATCTGAAAGGTCATTACTGTTCACTTCTTGTAGCTGCTGTTTATCTAAAAGTACAGTCCATTTGTATTCTTATTCATGGGTGTCATGGCAGAGCTCTCTCAGCAAATATTGACACTAGAGAGGAGCTGTAGCAAGGCATAGGTTGAGCCAGGACCCTACTGTTTAGCATTAAGTTCATTCTTGAATGTGGTTGGCCATTTTTGAACTGAGATAAAAAGGGTAAAGTTGTAGTCCTAACTTTGAATCTTCTTGGTTTTGCTTGTTTGGATCATAACTTCAACTTTCAGACAAATTGTTTTATGAAACAGTGACGTTGGGAGACCACCTTATGAGACAGTATTTCCCAAACACAGTTAAAACATGGCTGGATCAAATAGTGTGGTCAATCCCACCAACACAGTTCAGTGCCATGTTGTAACTGGGTTCTCATGTTGAGATTGGTTTTATAGTGTAGTAGGAGCTTATGCTTTAAATAGTAAAAATAACAGAAATCTTGTATTAACATTTCTGTAGTCATAAGTTTTCTGCATAGGAGAATTGCTGTTTTAAAACTAACTAACAAATTAGTTGGCAGATGATTTGATTTATATCCAGTCTTTTTACTAAGTGTAGTCAATAGAATTTCTAATTACAAATGCTCTATAGAGATTCAGACTTTCTACATACTCTTGCAGGTTGTGAAATTTGACCCTAAACACTGATGGAGTGAGTGTCTGATCATTGTAGTCTTTTAGAAATTCGTGAAACGGAGTGATCCATATTGGATAAGACCATTGGTCCATCTAGTATGACATCTCACCTCTGTCAGTGGCCAATCCCTCATGTTTCTTAGGAAGTTATGACGTTCACTGCGGTATGTTGCACTGTTGCAAGCCACTTCTTACATTGATGCAGTATGTCTACTTCAGGGAGTTTGTGCTGGTGTAGCTACACTTGTGAAAACATCCCCCATGTAGACAAACCTTAACTCCCCTTGTCTCCTCTTCAGGTCAAATAACCCTACCTTTTGAAGGTGATAACACAAAGGTTCTCCTATACCAGAGGTGGGCAAACTACGGTCCGCAGGAGCCTCTTGCCCGGCCCCTGAGCTCCTGACCTGGGAGGCTAGCCCCCGCCGTTCCCCCCTCCCCCGCAGCCTCAGCGTGCCATGCTTCTGGTGTCGTGTATTAAACTGCTCCGCGTGAGAATGGTAGCAGTTAAGGAGAGCAATTTACTGCACTACACTGGCGCAGTGCTCTGGGCGGCACGGCTGTAGCGCTGCCAGCCACTGGTGCTCTGTGCTGCATGGTAAGAGGGCAGGGAGCAGGGGGGGTTGGATAGAGGGCAGGGGAGTTTGGGGTGGTGGGCAGGAGTGTGGATGGGGTCAGGGCGGTCAGAGGGTGGGGAATGGAGGGGCAGTTTGAATGGGGTGGTGGGGGGCAGTCAGGGGCAGGGGTTCTGGGGGGCAATCGGGGACAGGGAGTTGGGGTGTGTGTGGATGGGGCAAAGGTTCTGGGGGGGCTGTCAGGGAACAGGGTGAGGGTGTGGGTTGGATTGGGCAGGAGTTCCAGGGGGGTGTTGGGGCAAGAAGCACGGGGGGGGGATGGAGGGGGCACAGCCTCCCCTAACCGGCCCTCCATACAATTTCTGAAACCCGATTTGGCCCTCAGGCCAAAAAGTTTGCCCGCCCCTGTCCTATACCTATAACCATATACATTTCCCCCTCTCTAGACTCTGATCTGTTGTTTTGAAGTAATCAAAATCAGATACAGTATTCCAGACAGAATGTGCCATTTGTTGTTTGTGGAATTTCTTAATCCGATTGTGAATATACCCAAGCATCCTATTTACTTTGCATGCTAATGCTGTGTAGGCAGAAATCTTCATTGAGCTGTCCATGGTGACTCCCACGTCTTTTTCTCAGAAAAGCCCTCAATTTCAAAGCCTATCAGTATGTACAAGAACTCTAGACTTTTTGCCAGTGTTGTTTTCTTTACACTTAATGTCTTCAAATTACCAGCCACAAATAAAGCTAAAACTGTAGTTGTGTAAATGAAATAATCTTGCTGTATCCCACTTGTATTGGATCTGATAAGTCCAGAGATGCAGACTGGAAAAGACTTGCTCACTGAAGTGAAAAGTGTGTACAAAGTTCACTTCATATTGCCTTACAATCAAAGGTGTTGGAGGCACAGTGCTTTTATTGGAAGTCAATAACAGGCTAGGAGATGCATGTTCTGGGCTAGACCCACCTATATTGGGGTGGGGTGGCAGTCCTGGAAAGGTTTTGGAACACTGAGGACTATTGATTTAGGAAGGATGGCTGCAGCTAATGTAAGGCTGTTCTCAAATAACCAAAAGGGCGGTTACAGACAATCTGAGACTTCCTGCCTTGGGCTGAAGGTGCTGCTTGCATAACTCAGTCCATTCTAATCAAGCAGCTCCGTATGCTATCATGTTAATTCTAGACTTGCCTTGTGCCCCTGTTGTTGTTATACTATATTTTAAAAATAAAGACTAAAACTTTCCTTATTTTTTCCAAGCCCTCACAAGTGCATAATCTTTTTAGAGCAACCTCACAGAAAATAGTTTGAATGGATCTACATCTTGTAACTGGTGTGTTTGTTTTTAGCAAATTAGTACTGAGAGCAAAGCCAATTAGCATGGTTGATTTTTTTTCTTCTTCTTTCTTCCTAGGGTGGTTATAAATGTATTCGTTTTTTAGGCTATTGTGGTCACCCATGCCTTCATCAGGCACTCCTAAAGCACTAGACGTTTGGCCTATCCTTAGACACTTGGGAGGTTTTCGAAGGCAAAACGCAGTTGGGTGCCTAACTACCATAAAATTCCATGGGAGTTGGGCACCTAACTGGTCTTTGAGACGCTCAGTTATTTTGTTGTACATTTAAAAAGTGAGATTCTATTTTTTGATCATGAGAATACATTTTAAAAATTCTAAAATATTAGGTGTAAGACACTGATTAAGTATTCAAGAGGCATCGCTTTTTTGCTCTGGACAGTTCTTGCATTATTGGCTGTATATTTTTAAAAGCTGAGGATGTGGACTTTGAAGTATGAAATGTCAGAATAGTCCATTTATTAGGGCGGTCAAACGATTAAAAAAATAGTCGCAATTAATCGCAGTTTTAATCACTCTGTTAGACAGTAATAGAGTACAAATTTAAATTTATTATGAATATTTTTGGACGTTTTTCTGCATTTTCAAATATATTGATTTGAATGTCAACATAATACAAAGTGTACGGTGCTCACTATATTCTTTTTGATTACAAATATTTGCACTATAAAAAGATAAGAAATAATATTTTTGAATTCACCTCATTCAAGTACTGTAGTGCAATTTCTTTATCATGGAAGTTATGAATGTAGAATTTATTTTTTACATGACTGCACTCAAAAATAGAACAATGTAAAACTTTAGAGCCTACAAGTTGAAGCATGAAGGGGCATACGAATGTTTAGCGTATCTTGTATGTAAATACCTTGCAGCGCCAGCTACAACAGTACCATGCGGATGCCTATTCTCACTTTCAGGTGATGTAAATAAGAGCGGGCAGCATTATCTCCCATAAATGTAAACGAACATGTTTGTCTTAGCGATTGCCTGAACAAGAAGTAAGAGTGAGTGGACTTTCCAGAGGAAATAATTTAATAATGTTAAAATCTTGTGTGCCTGAGCTAATTAGCATTAGTTACAAGACTTTCCAGTGCAGGTAATTTAATTAAAACTTGATTTCAATCTTATGGTTAGCTGTGAGATTAAAATTTTGATGTGCTTTGATGCAAGGTTACTGCAGGTGGGTGAATGTTCTGCTGTGGTTTGCCCTATGCATATGCTGACACATGACATGCATTTAAATCACCAAACGTTTAATTGTCTTCCTCTCCCATGTCACAGTACAGTTTTATAGGTCTTAACATCACTTTTATAATTTGACATTTTTGTATTTAATGTACTAACGCTAAAATGTCATAGACATAAAATACAGAATTGATCACTTTCTTAGATGAAGAAAGCTAATCGCAAGGCATGTTAAAATTGTTTATGAATGATCACTCACTTTTGTTTATTGAATCTGTGTAGAAAAATGCCCTTTTTTGGCTGAATGGTTTTTACCCTTTCTTTTCCAGTAGAATTAAATATGTTCTTCAGATACTAGCCAATCACAAAATCTGCCCGGAGAAGGATTCTTCCTTCGTTTTACTGTTTGTTTTAGGGAGGCCTCATTGCCAAAAGCAGCATTTCTCAAACTGGGGGTCCCGTCCCCAAAGGGGGTTGCAAGGCTATTTTAGGAGGGTCATGAGATCACAAAAAATATTGCTGGAGGGAGGGAGGTACAGCACAGAGATGATGTGTGGGGGGCTATGCAGGGTCAAGTGCCTCCCCCTGAGATTGGCCTGCTTGTGGGGGAGGGAGAAGTGCCCTGTCCTCCTCCCCCTGCACTTGTCCCCGGCACACTCAGCCCCTGTCTCTGGCCATGGAGGGAAGGAGGGGGCGGGATCAGTTGCTTCTTACGCTGGCCGCTCTGGGTTGCTGCTCTGTGCAGTGAAGCAGCTGCCTGAGAGAGCCCAGTTGGGGCGGTGGTCCACCCTGCCTCCAGCCAGCTGCTGGGGACAGGGGCTGAGCAACCCAGAGGCCCCCCTCTCCACCAGCACATTTCCGGCCTGCTTGGCCCCTGTCTCTGGCAGATGGGGAGGGGAGGAGGGAGCGGGACGCCACTGGGCTCTCCAAGGCAACTGCTGCGCTGCACAGAGCAGCAACCGGTGATGTAAATAATGTGTAAAAACAGTAACCATGTAACCAATTAAAGTTCTATTGGTTACACAATTAAACATTTACCAGGGAACTAAGGGTGGGGGGTGCTGCAGCATGGGGGTCCCCCACCCCGCATCCTGGCAGGCTCAGGGTCCCAGGACGGGGTGCAGGCCTGGGGGCCTAACTGCCGGCACCCCAGGTGTGGATCCCGACAACTGGCACGGACGCCAGCAGCCTGGAGGGATCCTGGATGCCAGGTGGCAGCAGAGCCCTGGCACGGGGCAGTAGCTGGGATTTTGGGGTGCGCAGGGATGCCAGGCAGCAGCAGAGCCCCAGGGGCACAGGGCTGACAGCTGGGAGGGACCCTGGATGGAGTTTAACAGTTAACAGAAACTGATAAGCATCAAGCTTATTGGTTAACAGGTTAAACTCTTACATCCTTAGCAGTGACTGGGAGCTGCTGGCTTGAGCCACCTGAGAAGTCATGTGTCTTTCCTGGTTGTGCCCTCATTTGAGGAGGCATGAGTTGTCTATGGTACAGCAGCTGCTGCTCTCCGGCCACCCAGCTCTGAAGGCAGTGCCGCCACCAGCATCAGGGCAGAAGTAAGGGCTGGACTTTGCTAGGGGGA
This sequence comes from Lepidochelys kempii, assembly GCF_965140285.1. Taxonomy (NCBI): domain Eukaryota; kingdom Metazoa; phylum Chordata; order Testudines; family Cheloniidae; genus Lepidochelys; species Lepidochelys kempii. Next base: position 14,528,395 of record NC_136394.1, on the reverse strand, counting down.
GATCAATTCTACTGCAATCAATGCAGGAGGCATTGATTTAGCAGGTCTAGTGAAGACCTGCTAAATCAATGGCAGAGTGCTCTTCGGTCAGCCCTGGTACGCCAGCTCTCCAAGAAGAATAAGGGAAGTCGACTGGAGAGCGTCTCCTGTCAATCCAGCTCAGTGAAGACACCAGGTTAAGTCAACCTACGCTACGTTGACTCCAGCTATGTTGTTCATTAGCTGGAGTAGCATAATTTAGGTCAATTTACCCCTGTAGTGCAGTCAAGCCCTGAGGGTGGCAATATCATGAGTGTGCTCCTGTGAGTGTGTACAGTAATTTGCTATGGGGGTGGGGGGGGTGGCGGTGTTGTCACAGCCTAAAATATTTTCAAAGGGGAATCAGCAAAAAAAAAAGTTTGAGAACCCAGGCCTAAAGGTTGAATAGGAGACAAGGTGTCAAGACATGGGTACTCGTTCCTCATTTTGCTGCTGATTCACTATGACCTTGGGAAAGTTGCTTACCCTCCCTGTGACTCAGTTTATAGATGAGGAAGCTAAGAGTAATAATACTCATTCTGCCCTGTCGAGTGATTTTGAGCTCTTTGGAGAAAGGCATTAATTAAATGCATAGTATGCCACTGATGGGAAAGCAGAGCTTGAAAAATCCCCAAATATCTGTTAGTTAGAAGGTGGTATTTAATGACCAAATGAGGACATGCAAAATTGGGGTAGAGGTTGGGGGATCATTCCCTTGACGGAAAATCAATGCAAATGAGGCTGCAAAAAAAGCCAGCTCTGCGCTGCACACTGAGGGTGGCCTGTCTTTTGTATCAGCCTTGGCTATTTAGTTTTTAACTTTGGAGCTCTTCAGGCTCTGCGTGGGAGAGTTTCTTTGTTCCCTCTTCTCTATCTCCTTGTTAGCTTTTCATGCTGATGGAGGTGGGCCTGCTCCATATTTCCCTAGTCTCCCTCATCTTTTTCGTCTGCTTCTCCCTCTTCCAGTCTGTTTTGTACTTGCCTTTCGAGTCACTTTTTGGCACCAGCTTTTCCTTTGGTTTTCTCCTATAACTCTTCCTTGTTTGTTTTTTTTGGATCTGCCTCTTCTCCTTTTGGTGTGATGTGTATAAGGGGTAAGAAATCAGTCAGATCATGTACTGCTGCTTGTGTAGCTGGCAAGTGAAACTGATCCAGCTGCAAATTTTAGCTTGCTGCTCCTGCCAGTGTAGCAAAGGGACAAAATGGAAAAGAAAAATACAAGAATTGTTAATCAGTTTCAGTGTAAAAGTAGCTATGAAACTGACATACTACTTATAACTTTCATTCCTCTGCTCTGGTGTCTCAGCAAGAGCAGCAAAGTAAAATTTGCAAGCACCGATCAGTTTCACTTGGCTGCTGATGGCAAGCAGAACAAGAAAGGAAGATCACAAAAAGAGAATAGTCTCTCATCAATCCTTTCAAAAATGGGAGAGGAACTCAAAGAGAACATCATTGGTTAACAACATGGACATACAAAACAGACTGAGGGAAGCAGAGTAAAAGTAAATGGAGAAGGTAGGAGGTAAGAAGGTGACAGTCTGAAAGAGGATTATGAAAATTCTTTTCTTTCCAGTAGTCGGGGTGCAAGGGTAAACCCCAATTCAAGGAATCTTACTAGCTAAGTTTGATATGAAAGATGGAGAAACCCATAGCTAGGTCCCCACTCAGTGTATGGAAAAATATATAGCGTTAAGACTTGAATTAGCAAATCGATTCTCTGGAATTAACCTTGTCCTTTTCTTGGTTTTGATCTTTATTTGTAATGCAAGAGTTGTAACTAGCTCTAGAATCTGTTTTCATGAGTAATGACTCTTAACTTCTGAGCTCTCTTTCTAATATTAATTAGACAGTTTGTTGTAACTTAATCAAAGAAGTTTGTCGTTATCCTGAGAGATGATTATAGCTGACATTTTCTACCAAGTTTATTAATTGTAGTAAAATTTCTGTTTATATTGTATATGGTTATGCTTATCCAATAGAAAATTGTCTACTTCATTTATCATCTTCTCATTATGGTATACAGAATATAGAAATAGCTCAGTGCCAGGTATAGTGTGGACTAAATAAGTGACTGAAAATTAGTGTTTATAAAGTGAATTGAGTGTTCATGAAAGGTGCAAGATTGACCGCCCCAGAGAAGGAAATATCCTATCCTCTGAAGAAGCAGAGTGTGTGGAGTGGCAGACATAACGCAACACAACTGCTTTGCCAGTGTGCTTCTCTCCTAATCTAGAAAGATCACCTCTGCTGGTGAGGTTTGTTGAGATTCAGTGCTAACCATGCTTTGTCCTCTGAGATGGTCTACAAGAGAACCAACTGTGGTGGTAGGTTTTTTAACATGGACACTTATTCACTGGGAAGTGGACTAAGCCCCCAACTAATTTGTCTGTTGGAATAACTACTGGATTATAACTGTGTTGCTAAAAACCTGGGCTGAAGTTTAACCTGCAGCCTAGAAATGGTACGCTCTGTTATCTTCCAAGCCAGCGATTTCCGGAGACTTTCCGGGTGATGTTTTAACTTATTGTCTCTTAACTAAAAAATCAGTCTGCTAACCCTCTATCAGGTAACAGCATTTTAATGATATTTGTGAATCATATGGAACTTTTGAGAAAATGAGCTAGATATTGTAGAACAGGACATCATACAGGACTTGATGCCTATTAGCACAGGGTTTTTTACTCTGGTCACTGTGACGCCCTCCGTTCCATTCAAGTCACAGTTGTCGTGTTTATTGTTTATGGTACTTAAATGAAACATTAAGCCATTGCCTAATTAATAGTTTTTTTGAAATTGACTAACTGCTAGGCTTGGTCATACAGAAGAACAAAATTAATGAATATGTTCAGTTAATTTTACTGGCATTCATCCCTTCGTAGTTGACCATTTGTAGAGATGGTTGACCATTGCAAAGTGTGTCTAATCAAATATTCAGTCAATACTGATGGAATTAGTCAAAATTTATTCATCAAATGCTATTTGGCTGTACTTACTACATCTCTCACTTCTGTGTCTTGGCTTCCTGATTTCAGTCCACTGCTTTTTTTCTTTTCTATAATGGATCACTGTCTCTCTTCTCCTGAGTTGTCGTCTACTCTCATGTGCGCTACCTGCTTGCCATGGTCAACCATGCCTTTCTATCCATGAGATAGGACTACTCTATGCACTCTACATTGCGCTACACCTTAAGAGAATTTGGGAAGTGAAGCTACTGAAAAATGTATCTACGTTAAGTGATGTTTCTCTTGGAATGCACATTGATTCCATGTTCTGTACTGGCTGACACTGTGGTTTTTGGATGGAGTTTAAGGTGTTCTTTTTGAATTCTGAAGCCCTGAACGTTTTGGGTTTCACCCACCTTAGGGTATGTCCATAAAGTGATTGCGGCTTGTATGGAACATGCCGGACTACTGGTATCTAAGAAGCCATGGTAGCTTGAGTAATTACCAAGCCTTCTGGGCAGGCTTGTACAGCCTTCACTGAAGTCAGGGCGACTGCAGCTTCACTGCTACTAAGTACCAGAGCTAATCATCTTAAAATGCTAGCTTGGGTATGTCTAGGTGATCTGTAGTCACATCCTCTGATTGCAGTGTAGACATACCAGTAAAGACTACCTTGCACCTTGAGTGACACCACAGTTGCAGTCATATGAGGTGCATGAGTTAGAGTTTGGTTTAAATTGGAAGGAGCTATATAGGTGGGTGTTCATAGTAAGGGATACTTGACCCTGGAACTCAGCTCTTCTCCTTGTTCTACCAGAACCTTGATGTGATGACTTCCAGGGCTTAGTGCGAGACACTGCTGTTCTTGTGGACTTTTTAAGGGACTGGAGGGTTTTGAGAATGGTGTTAGGCAGATGGCTAGGATGAGCCTCTGTTGGCATTGAGTCGGTATAGTTCTTTAATCATTTGTGTTTAGCATCTATACACATGTATAAGATTGACAGTGCATTCTAGAAGAAAAAGATTTTAGGTTTGGATTTCTTCTCATCTAAAATGAATATGCCCTGTCTAGACTAGAGTAAAATGTGTGTTTGATAACATGTTCTAGCTAAGATGGTCTAATCGTCTAATGTAGATAAATTGCACTGTTGCTAACACCTGTTTAGCTGGTTGAGTGTAAGGACTTTTAGAACATGTTGGTTGCAATATTACCTAACAGTACATCATTTTTTTTCCTAGTCTAGGATAGGTATTAGCACAACTAAGTTACAGGCAGTTATTTTTGTACTGTGAACAACTTACCTAAGGAGATCATATGAGTTTTCCTTGCCACTGTCATTTAGAATTGTAAACTGCATTTGCTCTGTGATCTTTAGGTTATGAGTTTATCTGATTAGTTGGGCAGGTCTTGGAGAATTATTTGGGCTATATTTCAAAGATGCTGCTTCGTCACTAAATACAGTAGCAGAACAAAAATGTACTCTGTAATATAGGAGGCTGGAAAATCTTGCTGGAAATGTATAGACGACAAAGGTAGGGGTGCTGCTGCAGCAATACTTAAAGACAAGCCAACTTAGGACCCTGAGATTGTACTCAAGCAGTTACTCCATGCTGCTGTGGTTTCACTGCTATTGTTGTTGAAGCTAACTAGATCAAATCTAGCTCGAATATGTCTACAGCTGCTGCATTCGCACCTGGGATTGCAGTGTAGGCATACCCCGTGACTCAGTCAGAAGCATTGCCCCCTGCCTCTGCTAGTATCTGGAAAAGAGTAGGATACTAGGATTTCTGTGCTGCCACTTTGATCTGGCTGAGGGGGCTTACACGCTTGTCAGTCTCTGGATAATAGGTGTTTTAATTTGCATCTGCCTAAAGGAGGCAGCTCTTTTTTTCCATATTCAGAACCTTCTGGTTGCTTTAAGAGCAATTATGTCTCCATAATTCCGTCCTTTCCCATAGTCTCTCTTAAGTCTTCCTTCCCTATGAATGGTTTCAGAGTAGTAGCCGTGTTAGTCTGTATCTGTAAAAAGAAAAGGAGGACTTGTGGCACTTTAGAGACTAACAAATTTATTAGAGCATAAACTTTCGTGAGATACAGTTCACTTCATGGGATGCATACAATGGAAAATATGGTGGGGAGATTTTATATACACAGAGAATATGAAACAATGGGTGTTACCATACAGACTGTAACAAGAGTGATCAGGAAAGGTGAGCTATTACCAGCAGGTTTCAGAGTAACAGCTGTGTTAGTCTGTATTCGCAAAAAGAAAAGGAGTACTTGTGGCACCTTAGAGACTAACCAATTTATTTGAGCATAAGCTTTCGTGAGCCACAGCTCACTTCATCGGATGCACAAAGTGGAAAATACAGTGAGGATGTTTTTATACCCTATACCGGAAACCTACTGACCGCTATTCCTACCTACATGCCTCCAGCTTTCACCCTGACCACACCACACGATCCATTGTCTACAGCCAAGGTTTACGATACAACTGCATTTGCTCCAACCCCTCAGACAGAGACAAACACCTACAAGATCTCTATCAAGCATTTTTACAACTACAATACCCACCTGCTGAAGTGAAGAAACAAATTGACAGAGCTAGAAGAGTACCCAGAAGTCACCTACTACAGGACAGGCCTAACAAAGAAAATAACAGAACGCCACTAGCCGTCACCTTCAGCCCCCAACTAAAACCCCTCCAACGCATTATCAAGGATCCACAACCTATCCTGAAGGACGACCCATCACTCTCACAAATTCTGGGAGACAGGCCAGTCCTTGCCTACAGACAGCCCCGCAACCTGAAGCAAATACTCACCAGCAACCACATACCACACAACAGAACCACTAACCCGGGAACCTATCCTCGCAACAAAGCCCATTGCCAACTGTGCCCACATATCTGTTCAGGGGACACCATCACAGGGCCTAATCACGTCGGCCACACTGTCAGAGGCTCGTTCACCTGCACATCTACCAATGTGATATATGCCATCATGTGCCAGCAATGCCCCTTTGCCATGTACATTGGTCAAACTGGACAGTCTCTACGTAAAAGAATAAATGGACACAAATCAGATGTCAAGAATTATAACATTCATAAACCAGTCGGAGAACACTTCAATCTCTCTGGTCACGCGATTACAGACATGAAAGTTGCGATATTACAACAGAAAAACTTCCGAAACAGACTCCAACGAGAGACTGCTGAATTGGAATTAATTTGCAAATTGGATACAATTAATTTAGGCTTGAATAGAGACTGGGAGTGGCTGAGTCATTATAAAAAGTAACCTATTTCCCCTTGTTTATTCCTTTCCTTTCCCCCTCCTCCCCCCACTGTTCCTCAGACGTCCTTGTTATACCCTGGATTTGTGCTGGAAATGGCCCACCTTGATTATTATACACATTGTAAGGAGAGTGATCACTTTAGATAAGCTATTACCAGCAGGAGAGTGGGGTGAGGGGAGAGAGAACCTTTTGTAGTGATAGACACCCATTTTTTCATGGTCTGTGTGTATAAAAATATCCTCACTGTGTTTTCAACTTTGTGCATCTGATGAAGTGAGCTGTGGCTCACGAAAGCTTATGCTCAAATAAATTGGTTAGTCTCTAAGGTGCCACAAGTACTCCTTTTCCTATTACCAGCAGGAGAGCTGTGCGGGAGGGGGATGGGGGGACCTTTCGTAGTGATAATCAAGGTGGGCTATTTCCAGCAGTTTACCAGAACAGTAGGAGGGGAAATAAACATGGGGAAATAGTTTTACTTTGTGTAATGACACATCCACTCCCAGTCTTTATTCTAGCCTAAGTTAATTGTATCCAGTTTGCAAATTAATTCCAATTCAGCAGTCTCTCCTTGATGTCTGTTTTTGAAGTTTTTTTTGTTGAATTGCCAGTTTTTTGGTCTGTAATCGCGTGACCAAAGAGATTGAAGTGTTCTCCGACTGGTTTTTGAATGATATAATTCTTGACATCTAATTTGTGTCCCTTTATTCTTTTACATAGAGACTGTCCAGTTTGGCCAACGTACAAACTTTTTTTTTTTTTTCATGGACTACTTGAAAATTGCTGAGGGTCTTGGCGGACCGCTTAACGATCTTTCCAAATGTTGTTTGTACCATTAGCTCACTATTGTAAAGCGCTTTGGATAAAAGCGCTATATAAAAAAACCCTTAATTAACTTTTTTTGTTCTACAAATAAAAGCACATAACTCATATCTTAATATCAGTTATCTTACCTTTCTAATGCGATGGATGTGCTGTAGCAGCCCATGAGCTGGGGCTGGGAAGGAAGGGAGTCCCTCCCCTCCACAGAGCTGAGGTTGGGAAGGAGGGCCATCTCTCCCTGGCAGCCAGAGCCTGCTTGGCTCCACTAATTAGGTGGATGGCCCTTCATTCTCTTGCGTGTGGCCGCCCAGGCATGCATCTTAGAGGGAACTATCTGCAGGCCACCTGAATGGAGCTTTTCTGCGGACCACAGTTTGAGAACCTCTGCTTTAAAGAAATTGATAGCTTAAATCCCTGAGCAAGCCAGGGAAAAGTTTCTGCATGCTACTGACAGTTGAATGGAGGTGCGGACCCCTTTGGAAATCTTAGACACAGTGGATGGAACCCCAGGGATCTGCAGACCACAGGTTGAAAACCACTGTTTTAGATGTAGGTTTAATACTGTTCGGGATTTTGTATGAGGTATTCTTACAATTTACACCTGTTCAGTATTAGAATGTCCTTTTGGCTTTGGAAGTTGGGAATAGTTTTAGTGGTTTAAACTACTGATGATTCCATAGAGTAGGTTTGAAATCCGTGATTTCACTTGTCATTAGACTTCTGGGCTTGCTCATGCCCTGATTTAGGGCCTAACCTTAAACTCTTGAGTAGTCCTGTTGAATTTATTTGGGCTTCTCACATGCTTTAAGTCTAGACATGTGCTCCAATACTTGCTAAAGGCTTTTTAATTTTCTCCTGTCTTTTTTTTTTTTTTCCCTGCAGACTAGAAACATCTCTTCCCTTGAGGAAGCAAATGGGTTTGCTCACCAATGTTCCTAATAAACTCTGAAAGTGTTTAATATTGTATGATTACTAAGAGTTAGCTTGGGTTGCTTTGGTAGTTCACTTGATGGAATTTTGTAAATCATGTCTCATTTGAATGTACTCCGTATTTCCTTAATCTCTGATTTTTACACACATGCTATTCACCTAATATTTTGGAATTAAATTTTCCGTTTCTTCAGAGACAAATTTGCAAAGATCTGTACCAGGGGTGGGAAAACTTTTTGGCCTGAGGGCCACATCGGGTTTCCAAAATTGTATGGAGGGCTGGTTAGGGGAGGCTGTGTCTCCCCAAGCAGCCAGGCGTGGCCAGGCCCCCACCCCATCCACTGCTCCCTGCTGCCCCATCGAACCCCTCCTCTCATTCCTGACTTGCCCCTTGGGACCCCTGCACCATCCAACCACCCCTTCTCCCTGTCCCCTGACCGCCCCCGGAACCCCTGCCCCATCCAACCCCCCTCTCCTTCCTGATGTGGCCCGTGGTTATTGCTCTTTTCTGACTAGTTATTGTATTCTGCTGTGGAGTCCCTATGCTTCTGTTGGAGTTATTCTTTACCTAGCAAAAATGACTAAGTACCATCAGTTATAGCTGGTTATAGGAACAAGTTTGGCTGCATCTGAAGTGCACTGGATTGACCCTTAGAATAGAATTGAGTGGTTAGGGGAAAAAATGGCTATCCTACAGTGCATATATCTTCTACATATGTCAATTCTGAACATACTGCAATCAGTCAGTAAAATAGGATGTTTTGGTGCCCTCTGAGTAATCTATAGCTCTCCACTTTCTCTGGCTGTCTTTCAGAGGTGTTTGCAACAAACCGCTTTTGTGGAAAACACTGTCAGAAATTGGGGAAAAATTAATGTCCCTGTGCCCAAATGATCCCTGTTTGTCATGCTCGGGGCTGATGGTACCAACATAGGGTCCAGAGTAACCTTGAGGGGACCAGGTTAGTGGAGAGCTAGTGTTTAATTTGTCCCAAAGGTGCAAATAGTTCCTCCAAATTTAAGAGGCAGAGCTGAGAGTCTGGCCCCAAAAGTTTCTTCATTCTCTGCCTGTCTGTTGTGAATGACCCCTTCCTACTGGAAACAATTAAAAAAAGATCTAAAAGTGTGTGTGTATGTTGATCTAAGACTTTATAGCACTCGGGTATATGGTGTATCATTCTTTAAAGGGAAATTACCAGAGGGCTGCAAGACAATTCTGCCTATTGATTACTAGTGCATTTTTGAAATGGAGTATACTTAGGTATTTTCATAATGAAAGGTTGATTCTCATGGTTGGTAATCATTAAAATAATTGCCTCCCTCCCCCAGAAAAGCCTTCACACTAAATTTGGTACCTCTTGCTAACCAAGAGGATATACTATATATACACACTTATTTCAGCAATTATATAGCTTGTTTTTCTAATGTTAGAAGATGGTGAATGACACATTTCTTTGCTAGATTAATTTTTTTACTCATGATTTGTGTCAACCACCTGCACTCGAATAGAAATTGGAATTCAATAAAAAATGCACACAAACATCATATCAGAATTGTTTTTTAAAATCTACCTTAAATGTGCTAGCTACATTTTTTAAAAAAAGTAGGTTTATCAAAATGTTTTGTATTTAAAAGTGATTTTTTTTTAAGCAGAGGAAGTATAATCCGTAGTTAATGAATTGAACAGATTTTTTCTGATCACCATGTCCAAGATTTTTAGAACTAGTAGAGCTCGTAGTCTCATATCTCTTCTGCCAGAGATAGTGTTTATAATTAGTAAAATAATGTAATATTAGAAAGTATACACTCCCTTGACTGGCTGGCAAACAAGTCCTATGAGCCATGGGTGTGATTACCTACCTTTTCCCCAAATAAAGCTATCTCCAAGCAAACATTCTTTTCTAGCAGTTCCCCACAGCACCTGTACAATGGAAGGGGGAAGATGATCTGGAGTTAAGTACTTATTCACTAAAGAGCAGATAGTGCTCCTGCCATTCAAACAACTTAAAATACTTGTATTTTCCAGTTTAGTTCATATGTAACTGATTGAGCTAACCAGAATGTGTGTTCTTGAGAATTGTGATTAAGGACGTGACCTTTTAATGTTCAGGCTTCCGTCTAGTAAGAATAATGTGGGGAAAATGTCCTACAAAGTGCAGAAGGCTCAAATCAGATGATACAAAAGGCCTCTTGCGGCCCAAAATACTGTATTTGTAACTGAGGAAAGGTATTAATTTACTGTATGAAATTTGTGAAACTGTACCACGTTTTGGATTAAACAAAATGATCTTTTTATTGTCCATGAATTCCAAGAACTTGCTAATGTGGAACTGTGACCCAGTTCCTGCTACAAGTTCTTTCCTCTCACATAAAGACCTAGAGTTTGAGAAATGAGATGCTGGTGATTGGATTACATAAACTGGATCCTAAATTTTCTACTGTGCGTCGTTGACTTGAAAAGTAGTACTTGGTTGAGGGAGATAAAAATTTCCTACCATCTTGTGTAAATTATATTGTTTAAACTAACTGACAGTGTTATCCTTTTATTTCTGGTGTGTGTTCAATTACGTTTCCAACTGTTTTGTAAGTTTTCTTTTAAATTTCAAATTACAGGTTCACGACTAACTCTGGCAAGACTTCTTTCAGGTGAGTGTCTCATTTGGACAGATTATATTACTTAATACATTGACTCAACAGGCTGTCTCTTCTTGGACTCATTAGGCTTTTGAAGTTTAATATTGGGTTCCATGTTTTCCTTTTATAACTGACTTGAAAACTAAATCAATATTCCAAATTCATTTTTTTCCACTTCCTGTCTACCTCACCCCTCATGCTTACCCCATTGATCATCTCACAGCTATTGATAAATTGTTGCCATTCCAGAAAATGTACTACCACACCTGAGGAACATTGATATTGTCTAAAGGACAGAGTTTGTTCTATTTAGAAGTATGCTGATGAATTGAAAAGCCATAGTGGTGATTGATAAGGAGGAAATGTGGCTTTGTAGTGAGTATGCAACTGGTAGCCAGGACTCATTGGTTCTGTTTCCAGCTGTTGCTGACTTGAACTCTGACCTTGGTGTTACCAGATTTGTCCATTATCTTGGAGTATGCTCATTTATTAGGGGCAAAGAGTCCTGTGGCACCTTATAGACTGACAGACGTATTGGAGAATAGGCTTTTATGGGTGAATATATCCAATGAAGTGGGTATTCACCCACAAAAGCTTATGCTTCAATACGTCTGTTAGTCTATAAGGTGCCACAGGACTCTGCCGCTTTTACAGATCCAGACGAACACGGCTCCCCCTCTGATCATTTATTGCGTTGGAGGTTGTTTCTGTAATTCTATCGGTGTACTGCTTGTGTCACTTGTGTTCTCATACCGAGCTCTACTTCTCCCTTCTGCAAGTTCCCTCCCAGTGGAGCTATCCTGCAGGACCTAGGTTCCCCAGGGCTGGGTTCTGCCAGCCCCGGAATCAGACGAACACACACACACACATTAACCGAGCGCGTCTGAGAGGACTGGGTTAATCGCACTCCCAAGCTGACCCCTCCTATGCAGGCTGGGTCGAGCAGCACTTTCAGTCTGCCCCCCTTCTATGCCCCTGGACTCAGCAGGCTGGGTCGAGCAGCACTTCCACGCTGCCGCCCTCGTGCCCCAGGTTCAGCACGTCCCTATCCCCACTTTCGCGTTACAATTGTTCTGGTAGTAACCCACTTGATGAGCAAACCCCATAGGATTTTTGGGCTCTGCAGAGATCTTTAACTTAGGTACGAGGAGCGTTGCTGCAGAGTGAATGGGGAAGCCAAAAAACACCTTTGGGGGGGGGGGGGAAGGAGGGGGAGAGAGAAGCAACCAGCTTAACCATGAAAGTTATTTATTGCCCGGTAATAACCATACAAGGGGAGCCAAACAAACACAACAGTTATAATCAAATTTAAGTTAGATTTAATATTATAAAAGTCAGGTTTAGAAAACTCAGTTGTAACCAATCCCACAGGTCTGGGTCAGAAGGCTATACCTAGAGAAAGAGAGAGAGAGAGAGCTGGGTTCTCACCACTCCGTGAAGCTTGAATCAATCAGGGGTCCCAGATGGTGGTGGTAGCTGAGGGTCCGGAGTGCTGGAGACAGGCAGCGCCCCCAGCATGATCAGTCAGGAGAAGATGAAGTCGTACTATGGAACTGCAGATTTTGGATCCAGGCATCAGAGCACTTACTTAAGCGTGGGTAGGGACTTTTGTAGGGAAAGAAAAATGGTTCAAGGGAGAACACTAGATTTGTTTGCGGGTAAACTGATGTCTCAAGGGAGTATACCAAAGTTGTTGTTTTTTGTTTTTTTTCAAGCTAGACAATAGGAACTGCTCATTCCTGGCTGTGGGCAGTGTTCCTTTGAGGGAGCTCACAACGTAATTAGGCAGCTTCAGTATTTTGGATACCAATAAAGGATTTATTACTAGAATGGGTCTGATAACTACTGAGCTGGGTGTGTGCAGGCGTGAGTTCATTAACATCTGGAGCAGAGATTCCCCATCATGCACTGCTTTTCTGGTCCCGTAGTCCAGTGCAGTTCTTGCCTTGGAATCTCTGTTCTCCATTCTGTATTCTAATGGACATGCCCTCCCTGTCCCATCTTCGATTGCAAATGAGGCTAAGGGAGTTTCCTTAATCCTGTCACCCTTGTCCAGAAGGGTTTAGGTGTGTCTCCCACTACCTTTTCATTGCTTTTTGTAAATCTGTCTTCTGATCTGCTTTTGGCTCAAGCAGAGGCAGGGGGGAAGGTCTTTTGTGAGTCAGAAAGGCTAGGTACTGCGCCCTGGTTCCCCCAAGACCACAGAGTTGATAAGTAACATTGGGCAACATAGCCTTTCTTTTCTTTAGTTTACCCATTTGTAAAAAAGATACACTACTTAATAGGGTTGTTGAGGCTTGATGTTTTAAAAAATACTGTCTTTATACAGTCCCTTCATTCAGTGTTCTGAAGGTATTTTATGTAGGTGTGATTTTTGTGCTTCATGTGTTTTCAAGTCTATTTCCACATCCTCAAAATTAAGGGAAAACCAAACACTCATGAACCTTCTGTCCTATTAGTAAATTCAAACTAAAGATGTCTGTTAAAACTGTTTTCATGGGCTATTTCTAGCGCTGTTTTTGTCTTTTTGAGGACAAATGTCATCAGAAATCCATCCAAAACAATTTAAGCTACTTACTAAATTTCACATTATAGTACAGTGATTGTGTTTGATGACTCTTTTATAAGAAAAAGGATCTTGCAAGAATAATAATTGTGCTTCTGAGGTCACACAACAATTGGCACATGCCAAATTTTATGTGAAAACGATTGAAACTTAGCCCAAAGATGTCTGTTAGGTTAAGTTTTTTTACAACTAAAACTTTCCAAAGCAAACTAAAACAGCAAGCCCTACATACAAAAATCCATCCCATATTCATCCTGACCCTGGTTTTATCTCCTTCCAAAAATCTGTAAGCTCTCTTCCTGGGTTTAATGGCCTAGCAGCACTGCTAAAGTAGTGTGTAGCCCCAAAAGGAGAGAAAACGGTAAACTCCTTCAGCTAGAAGTCCCATCTAGTCCACTTTGGCTGGAGGTTTGTGGAAGATGAGGTTTTTAAATGTGTAAAAATATTGGGCTAGAGTTGGTATATAGAGATGCCAATTGTGGATCTCCCCCTTCTGCACACAAGACAGACTACCTGGGTATTTCTATGCTGTCTATACTGGATGAATGAATTCTCCCTACTTCTTAGTTAACAATGGAACTTGCTTCTTGAGATAAAGCACTTTTCTCACATACAGACTTTGTTTTTATATCCTCTCCAACAAGATATTAAATGCAAAATAAATTTTTTTCTACTTGAATAGTGGAAAGTATTACTTCTAAAAACTAGCGAACTTCTTTAATCAGTTTTATGTTTTACTGAGCACTCTATCTTGATCTGTAAAGGAGGGAGATTTGAGAGGAATAGGGGGCAGTAGTAGAAGAATTTTTTCTAATTACCATAATTATGCACATTATTGATACTGTATCTTGGATAGTTGGTATTTCTAGTGTTTCAGTCTTGCTATATTTGATTTCCCCAGGGTGAGCACAGTTTTGTTTCATTTGTTTTTTGAAGACAAGTAAAATATCTAGTGTCTCTTCTCCCACCATTCTTAGTAATCATTATTGGATTGCATGCACATACATAAGGGATGAGAGGGATCACTTGTTTAAGAAATCACATAAAAATAACTGGTTTTAAAAGTGTGCAATGATTAAATAGGTACACCTGGAGCAATTCACATGTTGTAACAGCTGCTACCATGTCTTCAGAAGGACCTCCTGTATGATGTAGGATATGTATGCATAGTCTCCTACTATGACCTAATGTAGCTGAATCAATGTGTTCCATACATGCGATGCATAATTACCTTTTACAAAAGCTCTGGGTGGTCAAAAGATGTTGTACTTCTCTTTGCTAATCTTAATTATTCTTCAGAGGTGCAAGGGACATTTATTATATTATGTTTCTTGTGAATTATTGCTCTGGCCTTTGCAGCAAGGGACTAAGATTCCCTGAAGCATTATTTAGTTTTGTGCTGTTATGGCCTAGAAATAGGCTGTAAGTCAGATGGGATTCTTGATTTGAATCTAGTGATTAGAACTTACACCTTGCATGTATGCCTTGCTTTTAAATTCTAACCTTGGAGCAAGTGTTCAGTTTCCCATTGGCTTAGTACCTTCTTAGAAAGGAAACATTTCAGTCTGGGCAACCAATGCATTCTAAGTCTTGGTTTGGTGTTCTTGAACACAGTATCTAGCACTGTAAATTGGAAAGGGTGCGTGTAAAAATGAAGAGAGTTTTAAGTCAACCTAAGTGCAGAAACATAAGTTGCAATGCAAACAAATTCTCTTGTAATTTTGGGAAGTATTTTCTTTAATTCTATATCAGTTTTTTACCAATAAGTTGTGTAATTGGAAAAACTGTCTCATAAAACTGTAGACAGAGTACATATTGATGCCTGGAGCTGAGATTGTCCAAATGTTTTGATTCTAGAGGATTGTAGATGTTTGTAACTCTTTCCTCCCTTTTTGGGTTCAGAAGTGCCACATTTGATTTCAGCCCAGAAACAAATTTTCTTTAGAAAAATAGAATTAAGATTCCCTAGCATGTTTGAGAATGCCTAGTGGGAGGAAGTGCCCTTTTTCCCATTTAAAAAACTATATATACAGTATTTAGTACCTTTATTTTGAACACTTGCTCTGGCATTTCAATGGTATTTACCAGAAACTTGGAATTTGGCATGGCTTTAACTGCTAGGTCACAGATGTATCTCTTAATGGTTTAGTGGAAATTTGGTTGTGGTTTGTCAATATTGTAAGGGTTTAAAAAAATCCACTTCTTTGACCATTCACTGATTTGTATATTTATCAGTGTTATGTCCACCCTGCACAGAAGTATGAATGTAAAGAAGCTTCTTATGGAATCTTGCCACCTTCTATACGGTGATTGAAGGCACATAGGTAAAGGAGTTAAGACCCCCTCTGGAGGATGGAGTTCCATCAGTGCAGGAATGGATTATGTGCAGTAACGTGCTAAGCATGGGCACACATCAAAAAGGGAAGATACAAATATTTCAAAGCTTTCATTTGGACAGTATTGTCCCAACTGCATAGTGAATCAGGCAGTTCTGTGGGGAAAAAAATGTGATCTTATCATTAAACTTCTGAAATGTCGGAAAACAAGGGTTCAGAGCTAAGACTGCACAGGAACCTTGTTTTGGGCATTTCTTGAGTACTGAATGCTTCACTTTGTAGTCTGTGTTCCTTTAATATAATTTCTTTGTATGGAATCAAATCATACTACAGTTCCTGCTTTTTCAGTTGGAAGCATTTTGTTATGTGGCATTGGTAGTGTGCTTGGCATTTGGAGAAAATATTCATTGATACGTTCAGCTGATTATTTTAAACTTACTTTAAAAAAAATTCTCTACTTAGGGCTTGGCTACACATGCGAGTTAGAGCGCATTAAAGCAGCCCTGGGCGCCCTAGCTCACTCCCTGACCACCCTGGCAAGGCATCTAGAGTGCTCTGACTCCACGGCTACAGCGCTGCTGGTACTCCACCTCGGCGAGAAGATTAATGCTTGTTGCGCCTTGGCTGAAACGCTCGGGTGTCAGTGTGGACGAGGTGTTGCATTACTGTGCTCTGATCAGCCTCCGGAAACGTCCCATAATCCCCTTAAGTCAAGTGGCCACTCTTCTCATTGTTTTGGAATCACTGCAGGAATGTGGATATGCCCTTTGAAAGCTCCGTTTCTGACAGCCGGCTGCTTATCTGCTCCGAGACAAAGCAACCATTACTGTGGAATCCTGTGTGTGAGAGAGAGAGGAGGGGAGGGGGTCTGCTGCTGTATGAACTTATGAGACAGCATGCTGACATGCTCTCAGCCCCCCCAAAAACCCACTCTCCCCCCCATACACACAACACACTCCCTGTCACACTCTACCCCAACCCCATTTGAAAAGCACATTGCAGTCACTTGCATGCTGGGATAGCTGCCCACAATGTACTGCTTCCAATGCCGCTGCAAATGTGGCCACGCCTGTGTGCTTGAGGCTGTCAGTGTGGACAGATTGCAGCGCTTTCCCTACTGTCCTCTCTGAAGGCTGGTTTAACTCAAAGCGCTCTATATCTGCAAGTGTAGCCATGCCCTTAGACTTCTAAAATGTAGACACATTTGTGATAAAAATAGTCTAATGAGGGAGGTACTGACACTGGGAAGATAGGTATGGCATGTAATTAGCAATCATTTACCTTTCTTGCTTGAATGTGTAGAATATAGAGCAAATGAATAATCAAGGCAACATTATATAAATCTAATTATTTAGTGTATTTATGATCCATTTAAGGCTGTAATTCATTGAGTGTTTCTGTTGACCTCATAAACTACTTGAGCATTGCTTAAGTAGTTTAATGCCACTAATGACAATATCCTTTTATCTTGGCCTCTTGAGTATAGTATTATTTGTGCATAAAATAGTAATATTTTGGGTATTTGCTGTTAGTATTGCCCTTTTGCTCCTTCTTCTCCTTCATTGCATCCGTTTTCGCCTCTACAACCGGTCCCATGCAGTGTCCTATAATCCTCATTCTGTTGATTCTGCAAGTCAGATAGAGATTTCTCTTGTTACAATGCTGTAGAATATCTTAATTTACATCCTGTATGTGTGGTTTGCATTTAAACAAACAAAATTTACTCAAGAACTATTTATTTTATAAATAAAAAAACTGATGTGATAAAGTGCAAATTAAATTCTGCCACAACTGCAGATTAAGAGTGATAGAAACTTGTGGATGGCTAGAATGTAAAGGGTTTATTTTTTAAAATTTAATTTCAGCAGCATTTCCATCCACAAAATTACCGTAGTCTCCAATGCAATGCCACGTTTGCAGTGGCAACAAGATATTTCTGACATCAGCACTATAATGATAAAATGTTAGTAACTTAGTGAAGTGTGGACATAATACCATAAATGTATTAATAGGAATAGTTGGAAGTTTCAGCCCTACTGCTTATATGAACTGGATTTTTCAAGTGTGGCCATTGTGATTTTTAATCTCAAAAACCTTCTGGTTATCTAAACTTCACCTTTCCTCCCAGCTCCTCCTTTTTCCCCTCTCTTTTTTCGAGACAAATTGGTACTTGCTATAGTTATATTCTGAAAAACCTAGTTTTCATTCTCACTTTTCTCAGTATTTGCATTATTTCTTATGGTGTTGGAAGTGGTTCATGCATTGTTTTTGGATTGTTGGAGATGTTCACACTGAATAAAATTCTGTAAATGGGTCAGAAGTGTCTTGCCTAGTTGTACCATATGTTGTTGTCAGTTGTAGTCTAGCAGGTCTGTCTGAGTTCTTAGCTATTTTGTGACCTGAGTGTGCGTTCTGCGTAGGTGGTGTGTTAAGAAGAGGATATGCCTATTTTTATTTTTGAGCTCTAATGTCGACCTTCCTGTGCTCTGTAAGGTAAAGTGATGCTTATAAAGAAGCCATTAAACTTTGGTATGTTGTAAGAATTTATGCTCAAGGTATCTAAAGTAAGTCTACCTTGATTTGTGTTTAGTTTGGCAGTATACATTTCAGTAAGAAAACAACAAAAATAATATTAAACCTTATTTAATTTAAAAACAAACTTTATTAAGATGGAGCTCAGGTTGAGAATACATGTTAATTGAAGGTTAAAAAAATGAGGATTTTGTATCTTAAATTAAAGTCACATAAAAAGCCCTTGTAAATCCACATCTTTCAGAGTTAAGATAGGGTTTTTTACTCTGTTTGGTTTTTGGGGTTTTTTGTGCCTAAAATTGTGAAAGTATGGAAATGCAGCTGTTCTCCAACCTAGATAAACGGAGAGAACTCTAGTTCACTAATGGGAAAACAGAAAGGTTAAGTTGTTTATAACACAGGAGATTCAGGGGCGTATAGTCACCTTCCTTAAGAGATTTGAATTGCAGTGACAGATGGACTTCTGGTGATGTGAAGGTGCGTTCACTGAGGTTAATGACCTCTTGCAGTCAGGTGAACAGCTCTAAACTCAGCTTTTAGACAGAGTCATTTGTATTGATCTCTTTGCAAAATATTTCAAGGAAAATGGAAAGAGCAGCAGAATTCTTATGCTGTGATAGTTGATAGAAGGGAATGGTTAGAGCTTTGGAAGTCTTAATTTCTATAATTTTTTTTTAAGGGCAGCAAAACCATGATATGAAATAGTGTAAATATGCCCATATAGTTAGTTTCATTTAAAGGCTGTACTTGTGTAGAAATTCCACATAGTGTATCTTAATAAATTTTGAAGATAAGACAATCATGGATATGAAAGCTAGTTCGCAATGAGTCCGTGTGTTCAAAAGAACTGCAAATTAGATAGGCAATTGTAAATGAATAGGTCCTGTTGTACACATGGTTTGGTAATAGTAATTTGGAATTTGTAGTATCTCTGTAGGTATAACTAGCTTTTTTAAAAAATTACCATAATAAGCTCTTTATTAATCATCACTGGTTCTAAAAACCAAATAAGTATTCCTAGAAGTGGTAATGCAAAAACTGAACAAACCTTAGGATAATATTCATTCATAGGTAGCGACTAGAAAGGCCCTCTTAATCTGTACTTGGTATTGGAAACATTCCGATAGACTGGGATCTGTGGGTTTTAATTTTTTTAACTGTTTTTCAAAGCACCAACTATTTGGGAATACCTGTAAGGAATGGAAATAAGGATGTACTCTATGATCTCACTTGGGTGGGTGGGGGGAATAATCTCTCACTTTCAGGTGATGCTTTTGTTTTGATGGGATCAGCATATTTTCATAAATCAACGTACAGAAAGTTGGGGAATTGCTTTAATCAGTTTGCATGTCCTTCCTAGAATGAAGAAAAGTACTGATCTCTGAGAATACTGAAATTAAAAATATAGGGTTAGAACTTCAGTTCGTTTAAATTAGAGAGCTAAGTTGATTTCATTGGTGCTATCTGTGCCTGCATGGGCCAGCTGAGGATCTGGCCTGTAAATTTTACATGTGGCTTTAAAATGTTGACAGCTTCACTATAAGGCTCTTGCTATAAAGCTATCTGATAAAGTGCTTCCTCAAGTGGTAGTCTGGGCAAAGAAAGTCCTATTAATCTTCCCCTTTAAAACAGGGAGACAGTATGAATTAGAGATCTTATTGAAGGGCCAGGTTGCTAAAATAATGTCTGTAGTGTGCATAGCGGTGGGCAATTAGTTTTCCATGTAGCCTTATTCAGGATGGAATATTTCTCTTTAGGGGAAAAAACCTTTGTTTGTGTTTCCGTAGAGCTCCGCTGTACCCCAGGGCAGTTTGCATGTCGCAGTGGTACCATCCAGTGCATCCCTTTGAACTGGCAGTGTGATGGATGGCCCACCTGTGAGGACGAGAGTGATGAAGTTGACTGTCCAGGTAAGTAGTACCAAAAGAATGCTGTTCTCTGAACTATTACTTCGTGTGGTAGTGTTGTGCTTCAGGTTTGTTTTTTTATAAAATGACGGTTCGCAATTCCAGGTTCAAACGGATGTCCCTATGGGAGGACACTAATACATTTGGTAGAAGATGTTCCTTTATAATAAATCTTGACTCAGCTTTGCTTTTCAGCTTATAGAGTAACATCACAAGCAATTTTTCCTTGATTAGGTTACACCTCCATTCTTGCAGTCAAGTGTATGTGTTCTAAATGTGAAATGAGTTGCTAGACTGTTTTAATGCTTAAGGGACAGGAAAAACTGCCTTTACAATGGAATCAAACTGACACCCTTATCTGCAGTTGAATTCTAAACTTGTCTCTTGCCCTTAGAAAGGTACCACACAGAAGCTGGATGGAGGTACACTGTTGGACAGTGTAGGGGAGGTTGCCCTGTTGCTGCCTATGCTGTGCTGTTCACTTTCATAAACAGAACACGTCAGTCAAGGAAGCAGTCAAATCGGCATTTTTGCCCTCAAACTTGCATAGGGTCATTTTTCAAGAGCTGATCACCAATCAGCTCCATTATTCTAAGTGGGAGCAGGTGTGCATTGGTCTCTAAATATTTGGCCTCAGTTGTGATCAAACGCTCTTGGAAATCTGGCCAATACAATTTAAGATGATTTAAAAACGGGAGGAAATGCCCAAGACTTTCTTTTGGGATAGTGAAATAGAAATCTGGAAATGACAACTAGAATTAAATTGCAGTATGGGTTAGATTTTAAGTCGGGGTCTTTAGAGAGACCCAAATTACACTGAAGTATTGCAGTTTTTGAGTTCATTCTCTGTTTGAACTAATGAATCAGAACTGCTATAGCAGTCCAGAGGCTGAAAATTACTGTATAAATTACGTGACCAACAAAGATTAATGAGAGGTGATGAGATTCTTGCCTCGTTGTGAATGCACACTCTGACTTTGGTGTATTTCCCTTTCCAAAGGTCAATGAAAGGCCATTATAAGCTAAATCATATTGCCTGCCTATTTCTTTTAGGGCCTGGTTCTATTCATGTCAGCAGTAAAACTCCCATTCACCCCAAGAGGAGTTGAATCGTGCGTGATATGGGACTTTCCCAATAAATTCAGTATGTTCCGAGTTTAGCTATTGTCCCACAAGGAACGATTTCCTTTTGCTAGCAGCAGTTCCAATCTTTTTTTCAAAACCCATTTTATCAATAAATGGTTAATGGCTATTAACCAATCAGGATAAGTGAGCTGTGATATTTTGTCTTTCAAAAGCCAATGTTAAGTTGAATAGCCTTGTTGTCTCATAACATCCCATTTTGCTTCCATCTTTCCTCCCTAAAATACAGATTTATTTTTAAGATAGAATTCTTTTCAATTCCAAACTTTAGTTTTAAGCTCTGGTATGTAGAAATGCTTACTTTTCTTCTGTACTCTTGCATAAATATTAGTGGAATCTTTGCATCTGTGTGTGTCCTCTATCCATGGCTCTAATAGGATAAAGCCCTTTGGCTGCTGGTTCTGTCTGCATACTAGAAATTATTGGGAGGATTTACATAGCACCTGCTTACAACTCCTTTCTGCTGTAGTCTTGGAGTCACATGAAATAATTCTTTTTTGTTCCTTAACAGGAGTAATAGATGCTGAAACAGTATTTGCTGTAAAATTTCTAGTAAATAAGGTCATATCTATTAAGGCCTTTACCACTTTGGTGATTTTCAAGTAGTAATTTCTTAATTTTTAATTCTAGTCTCTACTTTTAGCTACTTGCAGTTTAAACTTTGATGTAAATGATAAGAATCTAAGAATGCCAATACATATTCAGAGGTAGCAGTATTTGTGCTTTTCCACCTTCACCTTCTGTAATTGAACCAATAGGAGATGAGAACTTTGATACTCTTCTTACTCCTCCTTGGATTCCCCAATTTCTTCTTTGCCACTAAAAGAGCTCAACTGTGTGGATCAACTTTTTTCAGTAATGAGAATAATGGGAGTGGGCAGATAAACAGCCAGAATTGTGCAGAACCTCTTCAGTTCATTCTTCTTATACTTCATGAACAGATTTTATTTTGTTTATCATGTTTCATAGACAGGGAGTGGATATCCTAAATTTACCATAACTCTTTTTTCCTAATCTTCTCAACAGCAGTCGTTTCAAGCAAGTATAGTAGACAATCATCTCCGTCTCTCTGTTTTCAAAAGCACCTATCACTGGAGTTAGCAGTGCAGAGTTAGCAGTCCATGTGCTTCTTACAATTAAACTCTTGTGATCAGACACAGCCCTTTTGTATAACTTCATCTTCACTCTGAACTAATTGCCCTACAATAAGGTATTTTCCAAGAGCCCTGAGTCAGGAGACCTCAATGTTTCAAGATGCTCTCCGACAGAACTTTTTTGGTTTCATTCCTGGACTGGGTTTGCAGTCCAACTCGTAACAAGGTGTCTGGGCTGAACCTGGTAATCTAGGAGCAACATATTTGAGAGGAAACGATGTGTTGGTCTCATCCAACATCCACTCATTTAATTACTTTTTGTAACATGACCGTTTGTGAGACCATAGGAGGAACTATGTGGTCCTGCACTCCTTCCCACCCACCCCTCATCACAGAAAAACTCCTAGATACAATCAGCCAAAGACTTGGCTGGTATTAAATCTTTATAAACTTAATCATGTAGCAGTAGTCTGATTGCTGTGAACTCAAGCCTTTTGAAATTATTCTTCTGACTTCGTTTTCATGGAAGCTTAAAATACTCGTGTACTACATGTGACCTGAATTAGTTGTCCCATGTTGTTAAGTAATGTTAGCCAATAGGAATTTGTTTGCATAATGTCTGGGCGAAACTTAATGAATGCCCTTTGCACAATGAAAGTAGAAAACTGGTAAAAGACCACTTACAACTGGAAGTATTTTAAAAAAAAATTGGTGGTTTCATTTTAGGCCCAAAAGGCAGTTAATCTTGAGAGGATCTAGTTCCCCTAACACCTCCACTATAAATAAGAATTGGAAACTTTTTAATATCCAGTAGGTTGTTCTGTGCAGTTAAAACTGTTTTGTGGGACAAAACAGCTGTAGAGTGAGTGTGTGTGTGTGTGTGTGCTTTAAAAACAATAATAATAATAATAATAATTAATAAAGACCCAATAGCGCCTGCATTTCCCAGTGGATGAGCTCATTAGCAGCTCATGTATGGAAACCAGCAACCTTTTATGGAAATTTCATACAGAAATCTACATTAAAAGAATGTTTAGGTCACAAAGTCTAGCACTCAAATTAGGAAATGCCAGAATGTAGGTTGCCTTTTATGTATGCACTGAGATAGTTAGTTAATTGCATGACGACTATTTTTTTCCCCCCAGGAAGTCGGTCTCATTCAGTGCATCAGAGGGGGAGGGCGTTTGCAGAATGAGCAGCTATTAAATAGCTTCGTCCTCATTGTTCAGTGTGTGGTCTGAGGCCTACTTTATTGCACACTGTTCAAATCCTGCTCTGAACATATTAGTAATTTCCTCAAGGGCTGCTCTGTAGTACTTGTCACTATAATATTGGAGTGCTTCACAAATGTTAGTTTTTTATTTTCACTACAGTCCTGTGAGATGTTATAATCCAATACCCATTTCAGCTGGGAAACGGAGGTTCACAGATTCAAGTCAAGTGCCCACTAATTTTGGGTGCCCAATTGGAGATGACTAAAGGTTGTCTTTTCAGAGTGCCTAGTGTTATATGCACTTAATATGTTCAAAATACAGCTCTCACTGACTTCAGTTACAGCTGGGGGTGTTTGGCACTTCTGCAAACTGGACACCAGGAGGATCTCATGTCAGGCACCTAGAAAATGAGGAACACACAATTCGTGACTACGTGTGAAATGTTTGGTTTAGGTTGTTTTCCTAGGACCATACAGAAACTCTGTGGCACAGTCAGGGATAAAGTCCAATTTTCCAGGGCAGCATTCAAATGTGAGACCATCCTTTGTTTTCCTGCCGACCCTACCTTATGACATACCTACTGACATCTGCAACAAATGAGGTCGGGCTCTTTGTGACAATAGCATCCTTAACACATAACCATAATTCATCCCAGACCAGGTCCATTCTTTGTGCTGAATGAGGTAGGGGTCATATGGAAAACAGTCTGTCATAATGTATGTATCCAAAGGGCTGAATTAAGGTTGCACTGGCAGCCTTAATTCTGGCATCCCTTAACTTCCTCGTGTTTGACTTTGCAGCCTTAAAATTCTTTTAATGTAGATTTTAAGTTAATCGTGAGGTTTCTAAAAATGTAAACACAAAGCCCCTCTTTTGGACCCATACTGATCCCCATGTGGTTGGTTTATCAGTAGGATAGGAACCTTTTAGACCAGGGGTTCTCAAACTTTTTTTTTGCTGGGACCGCCCTTTGAAAATATTTCAGGTTCCCCTCTTCTCTCCCCCAAGTGATAGCAAATTACTATACACACCCTTGCTTCTGTGCTGCTGCTGGTGGTGGCGCTGCCTTCAGAGCCGCTATACCCCCTCTTCTTCTCCCTCCTGCAATATTTTTTTGTGATCTCACAATCTCTCTATAATAGCCTTGCCAATCTCCTTTTGGGTTGGGTCCCCCAGTTTAAGAAACGCTGTTTTAGACAGACAGCACAGGTCTCTGCCACTTGAGCTGAGAGTCCTCCTCTCTGTTAATCTTTTACTGCTATGTGGATCAGCTACTAGAAAGAGATGAGATGTGCTTTGACAGGAGGTTCCACAGATATCTGCTGACAGAGAATTGTTTACTCTGGAATCTTGGTTTTCATTCCAGGATTTGTTTTAGTGGGAGGGGAGTTGTCTAGGGAGCAAAGACTCTTCTACCAGTATACTCTTCAGCCTGTTTTGTGACAATCCTGTGTCCCTCATTCTGGCCCCCTGCATGTCCTCATCCAATCTCCGTGTGTTCCCACCCCATCTCCTTGACCCTCCTCCCATTCTGGCTCTTGTCCCCTCAACATTAGTTGGGTTGCATTCTCTCCTCTACACTGCCAAGGCACCAGCCAGGGGAGCATTGAGAGCACAGGAAACAGTCTCCTTGCTCTATTTGGATGTCCAGCACGCTGCAGCTGACAACAGCAATTGCAGTGGAAGTCCTGCTCAGTGCATGCAATCCTGGGCTGGAGGATGTTCGGTACAGGCATAATCTTTAAATGATTTAGCTGCCAAACTCTAACAAGTAGAGACTAAGCATGTTCAAACTGCGATGATTTTTCAAAGGCTTATAAGTTGGATTGTTTTCACAGGAACAACAGAAGGCACATCTTTGAGTGCTTTGATGGGATCATCTGGTGGATCCTGTGTGGTTTTTAAGCCTCCAGATTCGAGGCACTATCATTGTCTTGGGGCTTCTAAGCACACTCTCAGGGCACTGTCTCTCAAGCAGCCTGTCCTGACAACTGTGAACTGTGTTTTATCATCTGTCTGTGTCTTGTTTGGGAATTTCCACTCTCCAAACAGCTTCCTGCAGCTTCAGAAAGTGGCTTCTCCCACCTCCGGCTAACCCACCACCTCCGGCTAACCCATTGTCCCAAGGTGCTTCAACTGAATTAGTCATTGAGTTCTAATAGCATGGTCTTGGGGGAAAGGGGTGGAATGTGCTTAAAGTTTTGTCTTGTCAACAATGGTGGATGCACACAGTGTTACGAATTATACCTAATTGGTCACGCACACAAAGCCCCAAACCAAAATGGAGTCACATATGCTAACTTTTCCTTAACAACAGAAAGAGGCATTCTTTGATACAGCAGTTTCGTAAGTTGAACAGGCAGATTTCCCAAATCGCCGCAACATCTGTGACAAAGGTCTTTCTGCCAAATTTCATGGAGGCACTTAAAGTTTCCCAGCTCAACGAAAGTTAGAATTTTTTAGCATGGGCAAAACTACATTTTTCATTAATCTCTTTGCGGGGAAACAATTGAACTGTTTTTTTTATTCGGGCTTTCCACAACCAGTTCAGCCTGAGACAGACACCTGGCTTGGTAAAGTCCATCCTGAACGGCTAAAGTTTGGTCAAGTTGTCAGCAGCTGAAAACAGGCTCTCATAATGGGAAGCATTAGACAGCCTTAACTTAAGCAGGCACTAGCAGGTTGGTCTAGAATACAGCTAGAGTGAATACTTGTTCATATTCTTGTGTTTTCCTGTGGCTAATCCAGTTTCGTTCATGGTTTTTTATCCATCTGTAAATGAACTGGAGACTGTTAGCATTGTGGGGAGCAATGAGTTTCTCGGGAGAAATGAAATCTCACTTCATGAACCTTTGTTTGAACCTGTCTCTCTCTCTCCTTTTTTTAGAATGACCGGCACAGCGTTAGTACCTGCTAGCGCTGCTTGTTGGCTTTATTAGCTGTCGTTGGAGGGACTGTAGATCTTGATTGTCTCAGTCTATTAAAGCTGCTGCTGATATTGCTTTCCATTCTAATCTTAGTGAGTGGCACAGATATACTTTAGCAGAAACAATGGTATGCCCTTTCCTAGGGCTTTTCATGGGCTTTAATACCACTTAATGCCTTGTTTCCTGCTGAAGCCCTCAAGTGGCTAGATTGTGGTACAGTAGTTTGACGTTCTGGCACTGGTTGGGTATATTAAGAATTGTTCTCAATGTCATTCACTTTTTTTCTCCACATTCAAAAATCATTAACATTTTTATGAAGGAATCAATAACCAAAAAGTATAGACAATCTTTCTGTGGCGTATTGGTACAGCACAAAGACAAGTTGTCAAAGCAGGGACACCATTGTCACTAGTACATATTCATGGGATTGATAGTTCTTTCTCATTGCAGGGAGGTGGTACTCCAAAAGACTTTGTACCCTCTCAACTTTGTTTCAGCCAGAGACAGGAAATTCTGTTCAGACAGTAGTATCTCCATATCTGGAAGTCTCCAATTTATTGTTTAACAATTGATGATGATGAGTTAATAGAACGATTTACTTCTGGTGTTTACTTCGTTCCTCTTAGACTTTAAGGCCAGAAGGAACCACTAGATGACCTAGTCTTACCTCTTTTATATCACAAGTTACAAACACCACCTGCACACTAAACCCAACAAATTAAATTAGACCAAGGTATTACAGCTCTCAGGAGACTAGACTGTGTGTCACAGGTGAAAAACAGGAGGGACCAAAGTGTACCAATGCCCAAGGCCCCTGCAATGGCAGGAAATTGAGATGTATCCAGATTAACCTAATTCCATACTGCAGACGAAGGCGAAAATCCCATAAAGTCACTGCCAATCTGACCTGGGGGTGTGGGGAGACTCTTTCCTAACCCCATGTACGTTTATCAATTAGACCTTGAGCATGTGAGGAAAAATCCAGTTAGCGAAGCACCAGGTCACCTTGATCATGAACAGGTTTGGATTAGGACATCATTGTGTAAGCACACGGTAAGAGACAGTACCTGTCCCAAAGAGTTTACCTAAATAGACAAAACAGTTCAAGAGTTGGAGAAAGGAAGTAGTATCCCCATTTTTTCAGAGATAGGGAACTGAGACAGAGGAGAAAGTGATTGCCCCTATGTGATTCAGGCTGTCGTGGGTTTTGAACCCTGATTTCCTGAGACTACTACCTTGAGACCATCTTTCTTGCAAAAAATTATAGGAAGTGTTTGTTTTTGGTGTATGTGTATTATCTAGAGACTTACATCTGTTTGCAGAAAAATATTCTGCAATATAGAACTGTGATAAAAATCTATTTTTTATCACCAAACACAACATACCAGCAAAATAGACTGAGATGACTAGTATTATATGCATACTCTCACCATCCTGTTGTGGGGACCT
Source organism: Lepidochelys kempii (assembly GCF_965140285.1). Taxonomy (NCBI): domain Eukaryota; kingdom Metazoa; phylum Chordata; order Testudines; family Cheloniidae; genus Lepidochelys; species Lepidochelys kempii. The sequence goes on along the minus strand of NC_136394.1, from coordinate 14,500,589 downwards.
AAAACTGTTGAGATAGGACCACTCGATCACCTATCTCTGGCATGCCAGGAAGATCCCATCAGTTTTGGGCCTAGGTTAGTCCCTTTTATACAGGATGCAAGGCTGTTATGCATATTCATGAGGGTGTTCAGATTTCCATATTTATATCTAAACTTCCTCACCCTAACAGTGTTGGAGTATCCTTTCCTAATATTCTACCTACTAATTTACCTCAACTAAATTAGCATATAATGTCAATTGATTACCATGGCATTCTTGTGGTTGAACATCAGCAGAAGTTCAACATCTTAAAATATCCCAAAGTAGCATAGGCTGGTATTTTGTTTAGGCTTACTTGCTTATTACACCATTCTATTTTGTGACATAGGGTCACTCCTGATTAGTTCCTCATGCAGAGACTTTTAGGCCTTTGGCCTCAGTTAATTCACCATGGCTATTGTCTTACAGACTTGAGGCCTGTAGGCTTTTGTGCTACTGCCTTAATTCATACCTGACATGTACCGAAAGGCTATAGTCGCTCCTCCTCTTCTGGGGATCCCCAAAATCAAAATATCCCAATTAAGTGTCTGTCTTCGCAGGCTCAGTTCTCTTGCTGTGTTGATACAGGGCCAGTTCAGTCCCAGGCTCGATAGCTTCCTGGCCTATCCCCAGCCCTCAGTCTGTTCTTCCTGTTTGAAGCAGGGAACACTTCAACAATATTGAGCCTGGAAGGGCAAAGTGGTTTTTTCACTCTCCATAGGTTTACTTTAGTGGTCCTTTTTCCCATACCGAGTTAACAGAGTCCTTACCCTGATGAATGCAGGGTTAAAGTGAGGACTTCCTCACTTTGTCTGGAAGCCCCCAACTGAAGCCTCTCACTAATTGGTTCCAACGTTGGGCCTTCAGTCCATGCCAGTGGTATTGTGTATACTGCCTCAGGCCTCTTGCTTCACCCTTCTATTGGCTTGTCTAAAGGAGAACGTTTTACTGGTGTAACTTGAATTGACTTTTAAGCTGATATGGTTAAACCAGTTCAAAAGGCTATGTATATATACACTCTAGTTTTGTGGTAAGAATGGCTTATTTTGATTCAGTTAAATCTTCTGAACAGACTTTAAGCTGTGGGCACCTCCTGTTCCCTGTAGACTTCCCTTCCAGCCCCTCTTGGGTAAAGGCCTCAATGGCTCCTTTGACTGGTGGCCATTTTCCAGGTCTTGCTTCTGCCTCCTGGACTCCCTAACTGAGCGATACCCTCCTTATGTAGTCCTGATAGTCACCTGGCTCCTCCTGGGAACTACATCTCCCTATATGCCCATTCTTAAAGTGCTGAGCCCCAGTGACATGCAGACAGCAGTGTGCTTCTTTGTAAAAGTATGAAACATTTTCATTACAGAACGTATGAGCTGATATTTATCTCAAGAAATTAGACCTTCATCTGCCTTGGGAGTAAGTGGAAAAGTGTTAGCCTGTTGTCTGGTGATTTCTTCAACAGCCGTCTTAATTTTGTCTAGTAGTTTTGAAAAAGCTTTTGAAAATGTATGCAACAGAGGAAGCTCTCTAATAACCACGCTCACGTAACTGACAAACTGAGCAGCTGGAGCGTGGACTGTTCTATGCAAAGAAGAATAGATAAAAAACTCTGCATGTCAAGGTCTGTGCAGAACTGCATTTGTTGAAATCCTGCCACAAATATTTAGCTGAATCAGCAAGACTCATGTAAAAGTTTGGCTCTTTTCAGTTGTAGGTGTTTCATATTGGCATTTTCTGTATAGTTTCTGTGTGTCTTCTTACAGGTAACTACAGTACAACTGAAGTACATAATTACTATTGTCATTTTTTTTATTTTGTCTGTCTTGAGTTCAAACCTGGAGAGACATTCATGAAAGAGTTAGCCTTTGGCTAAATGAAAAACTGCCTTGCATGTATGTTTCTTTTCTCTTTAGGCTTGACAGGGGACCAACGATCTTATCATGGGAAAGAAAATGTGGACTCCAGGCACAATCGAGGAAGAGGGGGAGAGACAACCCGCTTTCACACTGTCAATGTGGCACAACCTGTTCGGTTTAGCAGTAAGTTGCAGACTGGGGAACCTGGTTCAAATTCCTAGAAGTTAGTTCACAAACCTAGGTCATCTCCTCTCAAGGCAAAGACTTAATACTTCAGTATGCAGGATTTTAAAAAAATATTTAAAGTAGTGGTTCCAGAACTATTAGACTGTAAAATGTCCAAGGACTCTTTACTTTTTTTTAAAGTTGTCATTAAATTGCATGCTTTTCTTGAACTAAAGTGCCCTGAAGAGCATACATTCCAGAGATCTTAATAGTTGTATACCCCCCCTTTTGATAAGCTTATTTGTAACACTGGTATATATAACATGGTAATCATGAATTGTTTTAAAGCAATTCTAGTGACATGGTAGACTGAGAATGGAACCCTAAAATACATCTTTGCCCTTGTGTTTTATTGTTGCTAATATATTAATATAGAATAGTACTTCATAATAGTGGGTTTGTGGGAGGAAAAAAAGTGTGTTAAATTATGGGCTTTAATTTTTCTGGGCTGCATTGTCAGTTAGAAGTATGGGCCTTCAGCAGGTGTGAAAATCTGGTCTTATTTCCCTTGAGAGACTAGTTTCAGCACAGAAGCATTCTTTTTAAACCAATGCCTCAGTGTTACAAAGTGTTACTTATGCATGTGCTTTGAGTAAAGAACATGAGTAGTCCAACTGGCTCATTAAAGGTAGGTTCAGGTGCTCACATTTATAAGTGGGGAATAAAACCTTGCTTATTTGAGCATTGCTCTAGAAAAATAGCAGGATAAAAATTAGACCTAAGTGATTCAAGTTTGATTCTTTAAATTTTCAACAGTGAGTTCCTAGGGAAATAATTTAACTTAAGAAAACTCTGAACTATAATAGCAGTTTGTCTGATAGTATGAGTGTCAGACTTCAAGGAAAAATGTTCTTAGGAAATAAAGCATTTGGAAATTTGCCATCTCTTATCCCTCTAAAGGAAAAAAAAAAAAAAACCTCAGAAGTCAGTTACCTAAATTTGCTGATAACCTGTCCTTGCTCAGCTGTCGTGAATATATGCCAACCTTGGCACAGGTGCTCTTTACTTAACCTTGATGATAACTAGGCTGAGGTACTTGCCAGTCAGAAAATGACCCAGTCTTGGTAAATGGAATACTGTATAAAACTTTTTGCATGGTTGTTTTAGCCTAGGTCTTTAATCCCTAGCATTCTTATTGTGACAGAGACTGAACTAAAAGCAGATAATAGGAGCTGAACATCCAAATAAATAAGGCTTAAGACTTCCTTTATTGGAAACAAGATGCAGAAAAATATTGCTTTGCCATTTAATATTCTATTTAAAATAAAATCCCTTTTGACTAGAGTAGAGAACTCTCCTATCCTATGCTGAAATGACTAGTGTTAAACTTCTTAAATGCTACTTTCTGGGGGGTTAATGCAATTTCTGGCTAGCAGTTAAGTAGAGTTGGAGAACTAGTCTGTAAGGCGTGTGGTGGTGACTTTACACAGAATGCATTTTCTGTAGAATGAGGAATCTCATCAATAAATGGTTAAGGGGATGGGTTGAAAGTGGTGGTGAAATTTTTCAACCATTCTTTCATTGTTCTGATTGGTCTTTATTTTTTTATAGTATTGCTATAAACAGAAGCTGTGTCACAGAGGCAGACAGCTAACACGAGCCAAAATTAAAATTAACATTTCACTAAGATTAAAGAAAAGCAAACAGGTTTTTAAAATATATTTATAAAATTTTGTTATGGACTGATGGACTTAACTAGTTTTGGTAAATTGTTGAGCTTTGAAATTATTTAGTTCTTTTATAACAAGTTGGTATGGAAGTAGTTCTGGTGGCTATAACTTAATATGCCATGTAATCCAGTGTGTTGGCTGACCATTCTGTCTGTTCTTACACAACTCACACCACTGTGGTAGCACTTATTTGCAGTTACATTTCAGAGACAATTAATCAAGGAAACCTTATTTTATAAAAAGGCTCAAGAGCTGTAGTTCAAGAAGTAAGTGGTAACTATGTTAACCCACTGGATAAAACTTTTCCTCTCTTCCCTGAAAGCACTCATTAAAATTAAATCAGGCAGAAGAGGGGTACTGAGATTTGAAGATTTAAACCTGATTTATCAGGTCATGGATTCAGTTATGCTATACTACCTATGTCTGTTTCAATGAACTCCCCTAAATGTGATTCCTCAAATCCTGGTTACTTCATTTTCATATTTGGGTCAGTCATATGAGATTGCATGCAACTTGTATTTATTATTTCGTTCAAAGCATTTGAACTACTACAGATAAGTCAGGTTTTTATTTGTTTAAGATATTAAGTAATTCTAAAAACATCGATTGGAAGATCACAAAAGGACTTTAAAGCAGTAAAAGCCTTAATAATTCTCTAGCATGTGAAAAATGAATATTCCACTTTGTTGAGTTTTAGCAAATGTAGAAAGAACTTGGGTATGGTAATTAGTTGTATTATTTCACTGCTTTATGATAGAGATCACTGTGATTCCAAAAAAAGTTCTGAGGTCCTTTTGGTTATGAACAGAGACCAGATAAATTCTCCAGCAAGAGTTAAATAACGAGTGAGGTTACTGTGTCCTGGCAAGTGCTGCAGAATTAATGTTGCCTTGCTTCCAGTCCGTACCAAATGCAACAGCTAAGATAATCTTTCTTCTTGTTAACTCCGATTGTGCTATCTCTCTCTAAGTCTCTCCACTGGATGCTCATCCACTCCAGTAGTGCCAGCCTTTAATGCCCTTGGTCCATTTCTTCCACAAACATTTCCATGCTTTCTTCTGCACTTCACCTTACTTATAAATTACCCTCCCTGAACTAATCCATAAGACCTTCTTCACATCCTTGGTAAAAACTCACTTCTGCTGTGAAGTCTACAAGAAATGTAATTGGTTACTAATGGCTGTGTTTAGTGACAATAGGGGAACATGGATACTATTTACTTAACATTGTTGTAATAAAAGAAGGAAAAACCTTTGGAAGCATCAAGTTGTGCATGTTGCTAACTTGTGTAACTGCATGATCATATCATTCTCTTCCTCCTGCTCCCCACTTTTTTCTTCCTACTCTTTGTTACGCTTCTTGCTGCTTGTTTCAAATTGGACTGTAAGATCTTCAGGGCAGCGACGGAGTGTGTGATCTTGTCTTTTATGTTTGGTGTCTTGCATGGTAGAGCCTATAACCTGATCAGGGCCTTTGAGTGCTACCACAGTGCTAGTGAAAAGTAAATCCATGTTTGAAATCCCAGAAAGACAAGTTTTGTCAAGAAACTTTTTCATCCGGAAACGTCACCATACTCTTTAATGCACGTCATCTCAGAGTTGTGGGATGGATTTTAGTGTGTGTGCGTGTGTGTGTATTTAGTGTTCTGAAAATATTTATAATATATACTAACTTATTTAATTAGTAGGTATGTGTTGTCTCAAGTTAAGATCCTAATTTGGGGGGATGGTTTTCCCTTCTATTCTCCATGTTTCCTAGGAAAGTGCCCAACAGGATGGCATCACTATGAGGGCACAGCCAGTTGTTACAGGGTGTATTTAAATGGTGAGAACTACTGGGATGCTGTGCAGACATGTCAGAGGGTAAATGGATCCCTGGCCACTTTCACCACAGATCAGGAGCTCAGGTTCATCCTGGCACAGGAGTGGGACCTAGAAGAGAAAGCCTTTGGAAGGAAGGACCAACGTAGGTGAGTCAGAAGGAAAAATAACCATTCCATATTGCATGAAAATTATTTCTACATGAATTAACAAGTAACTGCTAACGTTGTGCAAATTGGGTAGTTTGGTTTGCTTAGAATTTAATGATAAAAATGGATTTAAATTAAATAACTGTTGGCTTTGACTGCTAAGCCACTGCCAATTGTCATCAGTTTTCTGTTTTAACCAGCATTAATGAATAAACTGCAAACTTCATATGATTGCTTGCAGTCAAATAAATGTTTTTTTCCGGTCTCAATGTCTTTGCATCGCTGAACAGAAAACAACAACTGTAGCAAGAATGAAATATTTTAGTGCGGTGTGCATTATGCTGAAGTTTTTCAGTGGAGTACTGGGAGAGTTCTAGTTTTCTGTAAACATTTAAACTGAATGTTCAAGTTTATTGGCAGTAAAAGACCAATAATACTGACAACATTGCTATCGTGAGATAGGAATGAAAGGGCCATTCTGAGAGAAGTCTCTGAACATCTGCTCTAGTTTAGTTTGCGGGGAGGATGTTCTATCTGAGAGAGGACTACTCCCCAAAACATAGAATTACCATTATTTTATCTATGGCCTTTCATCAGGTCTCTGCTGTGCTGTCCTGTCACCGGCACTATTACTCTTTTGTTACTATTGCTACTTCCTGTTCTAATTCAGCATCAGACAGGAAATGCATTTGACAGATATTTTAAGAACATGCGTATTTTAGGTCAATTTAATATAATTTAGCTCAATTTAAAAGTGGAAAAATAGGAGATTTAGTAGTAAGGTTCTGTATTACTTGTTCTCCTTTTTATGGTAGTATTGTTCCCCTCTTGCTTTTTGGAATAGTTTAAAAATGCCTATTTTTTTTAACTATCTAGGTTCTGGGTTGGATATCAGTACGTTATAACCAACCGAAATCGTTCTCTAGAAGGTCACTGGGAGGTGGCTTATAAAGGTAAGTTTCTGACTTCCATGCGGCTTGCTTAAAAATAAAGCTAGTTAAACATACACTCAAAACCGCTATCCTCAAGCATGAATGTAATCTATAAAGATAGTTTCTTTCAAGGGGGAGAGAAGCTGCAGTAATTCAAAGGGAGAACTGCTTCACAACATCAGATGGAATGCCTATGGTAACTACCTTTTTAGTTTAGGCTTTAGAAATTTCCTGGTACAAAATGACTGCAAAATATAATAGAATGGAAGATTTCTATCCTATGTGGGGGTTTCCTTTGAGAAAGATGGGCACTAAATTTGGCTGAATTTTGTAGTTCCATGTACTGGCAGTTAATCTTATTTACAGAATCTCCATAAAAAAATTATAGTCTGTGGGAAACCACTTTGTAGAATAAGTAGGTTTAGCTGTGATGAGATAAGTTTGTAGTTTTAGTGTAAAAAGAGTAAAGAACACTGAAATGCGAAGGTCGCCTTATCTCTCGTTTTGTAATCTGGCCACATTTTTGGAAGAGCCACTCAATTCTCCAGACACCTGTGAAAGTGTCTCTACCTCTTTTATTGCTCAGATGTTAATCAGAAGCTGTTTGCAGCAGGCACAGTGTTAACAAAAAGAAGTAAACAACTGAATAGCTTATTAGCCCAGGAAATTCCACAATTAAGCTTTGGTTACACTGCAGATTTAAAACTGAGATTGCTCAAAGTGAATGCTACGTAAAAGTAATCTACAACTTAATTTTTATGGAGGTGTGGGAAACTAACAGGTATCACAAATAGGTAAGTATTGAAATAGGTGTCTGTGCCAGAGTGAGTGACAAAATTGTCTCACATTGGTATTTTGAAGTGGGTCTAGTTTGTACAGGCCAGAATTTTCCATATGGCAGATACCATTTGGTTCCTCTGATACAGAGTTCGTTGAAAAAGTTTTTGCTGAGTTTTGAAGAGTTATCACCTGTTTCTTCTTTATCTTCTAGTTTAATTTTCAAATTGTTTGTTTGAAATGGAGATTGAAATATGATTGATTTCATTTATACCTTCTCCAGAACAAAGATAAAGCACATTGACTCATGGGTAGGAGGAAGCTTACACCTACATTATACTATTTATACCCAAACAGAAAACTTCATTCTGCAAGGTGGTCAATTTACAGCTCTAATAGCTGTAAATGTCCTTAAAACTTTTTTTTAAAATGTAAAAGAAAACTCTTCTGAAATGCTGATGTACAGTGTTAGCTTGAGAAGCATTGATCTAGACATCTGGTGTGGATGACCGGCTTTTTTTTTTTTTTCCAATGTGCGTGTAGACTGGCAGCCAATGGCTCGTGGACTGGCACCAGTCCGCAGACCACCACTTTGAGTAGCACTGGTCTAGATTATAAATAGTTTGTCTCCAACTGAACGAAATGCTCTGCCAGTGCAAGACTGCCAAGCTGATTCACTTTCAAAAACAGCTGTACTCTGAAAAGTGAATGTAGGACTTTTTGGTTCTGTTTTTTAAACTACCCTGGATGTTTGTTGCAGTAATGTTCAGATCAAATATGTCCACTGCCCCAGTACAGCAAAGCATTTCAGCATGAGTAGTTCCATTAAAGTCAATGAGCCTACTCGTTTGTGTAGAATTAAGCACGTGCTTAAATGCTCTGCTGGACTGGTGCCTTGACATGGGGGAAAAACGAGCTTTCTGATGTGCAGTGCTGCAAAGTCATCTAAAAGTCAATCTGTCTTATTTCCTTCTCAGGCATCACTTTTGGCAATAGAGGATGTGCAGGGTAAATTCTGCCCTCATACCTGGGTAACTCCATTGTGTGTGAACCGATTGTACATAAATGTAACTTAGAGCAGAATTTGACCAAACAGCACTTGGTCATCAGTTAAGTTGATGTGCAAGAAGTCGTAGCAATGGGGTAGCCACTGACGCATCCCCAGTATACAGAACATACCCTCAGTTATCCCTCCCCCTGCCAGCATGACCTTGCACAGTGCATGCAAGGGCATGCTACACTGAGGACGCCTTTTTACAGAATTTGCCACCTCACTTCCTCTGATGTGACCATGCATTTGATGTCACACCTTTTGAAAGTAAGGTGGTGTGTTCTGCAAAATGGCATCCTCTGTGCATGATACCCTTCTGTGCATGATACCCTATAGAACCACACCCAGTTAGTTTTATGATAGAACTGGGCAGGGGACAAACCATACAAAATCAGGACAGTTCAGCTTAAAACCAGGCGAATAGCCTGCCCAAGTAACATCCAGCTCAACTGTTCTATAGTAACTTTGGCTTTACAGTGCCATCAGGAATCAAGGTACTTAAACTTATTTTTGCCACAAAAGGGAGCAAATCTGAACTTTTCATAGAGCACTTCTGTTGAGCCAGGAGGTGCCACTTTCACAGTTGCTTTAGAAGAATAGAGCAGCACTGCAGTATTTCTTCGGGGGGGGAGGGGGCGGGAAATTGCAAACTCTTTATATTAAATTCATGGCTCTTGGTGGACAAAAAGTACCATAAATGATCAGTTAACCTAGAACACCCAGGAAAAATACAGATCTCTATTTCTCTTGAAGGGAAATGTCATTGCTCTTTACTGGGAAGCTGACTGCACTACCATCTGCTGGTGAAACTATTTAGAGCAGTTATAACTTTAACTATTAAATGGTACACATTATGAAAAAATAATGTTACAATTCTGACTTTTCATTTGTCAGATGGTGGCATCAATTCATGTTTTCTTGATGCCATAGAACCTTGCTTTAAGATAGTCTATTAAAAGTAGACTATGGGGAAAATTTTCAAAAGTGCCTAAGTCCCATTTTCAAAAGTCCTCCTTCAGCTACTTTTGAAAATTTTGCTCAATGACAATTCTGTATAGTTTGGTGGACGGACTCTCTTCTTAGGAGTTTCATAAAAGAAATCATTCCCATCAGGTCAAACGCTACTTCAGCAGGCTGTTGTATCAGAGGATCATTTTATCATTTAACCATATGATGTATGGGAGTCAGGGCATTAAGACCAACACTTTCAAGCCTGGGTACCTAATGTTGGGCTCTTAAATCCATATGCACTGGTCTAATTTTTTTCACAGCTGCTGACCCTGGAAGTCAATGGAAGGGTCCACGTGCCCCTCAACTTTGAATATCAGGCCACTTATGCTTGGTTGTCTAAATATTAATTTAGACGCCTTAACTTTAGGCACCTAAGTTTGAAATCGTTGACTCTATTACAAAACACACACTTGGTGCCTCTAATCTCCAGCTACATTATCTGTATCACTTTCACTTGTCGTTAGAATTTATAAATTAGAGAAGTGCCAATATGGAACATTCATGTTGTTTGAATTGTCATGAATCGTATTTAATCAGTGTGTTCTATATTTGTTATACTGAATCTCTCCAGGGATAAGCAGATTAGTGATGTAGTATTGCTCATAGCAAATCTGAGTTTAACAGACAAAGGTGATTTATATTAGTATTAGGGCTGTCAAGCGATTAAAAAATATTAATCGTGATTAATTACAATGTTAATAATGGAATACCATTTATTTAAATATTTTTGGACATTTTCTACATTTTTCAAATACATCGGACCCTTGCTAGAATGCGCATCTATAAAGTGAATTCACATATAATGCGGTCACGGCCATGGATCCCAAATTTAATTACTTTAATTGCAATTCATTTTAACGCGGTCCCCGCTATAACGCGGTACCGCGCCTGGATCCCAAATCCCACGTTCTAGCGAGGGTCCGGTGCATATTTATTTCAGTTACAACACAGAATACAAAGTTTACAGTGCTCACTTTATATTTATTTTGATTACAAGTATTTGCACTGTAAAAAAAAAAAAAAAAAAGTATTTTTCAATTCCCCTAATACAAGTAGTATAGCGCAATCTCTTTATCATGAAAGTTGAACTTCACAAGTGTAGAATTGTATAAAAAAACCCCAAAAAACAAACTGCATTCAAAAATAAAACAAAGTAAAATTTTAGCACCTGCAAGCCCCCTCAGTCTGTCGTCTTGTTTAGCCAGTTGCTCGGACACACAAGTTTTTACGTTTGCAGGAGATAATGCTGCCTGCTTCTTGTTTACAATGTCACCTGAATGTGAGAGCGTGCGTTCGCATGGCACTGTTGTAGCTGGCGTCGCCAGATGTGCTAAAAATTCGTGTCCCTTCATGCTTCAAACACCAGTCCAGGGGATATGCGTCCATGCTGATGGCGGGTTCTGCTCGATAAAAATCCAAAGACGTGTGGGCTGATACATGTTCATTTTCATTATCTGAGTTGGATGCCACCAGCAGAAGGTTGGTTTTCTTTTTCTTGGTGGTTTAGGTTCTCTAGTTTCCGCATCAGTGTTGCTCTTTTCAGACTTCTGAAAGCATGCTGCACACCTCTTCCCTCTCAGATTTTTGGAAGGCACTTCAGATTCTTAAACCTTAGGTCAAGTGCTGTAGTGACCTATCTTTAGAAATTTCACATTGGTACCTTCTTTGTGTTTTGTCAAATCTGCAGTGAAAGTGTTCTTAAAATGAATAGCATGTGTTGGGTCATCATCCGAGATGGCTATAACATGAAATATATGGCAGAATGCGAGTAAAACAGAGCAGAAGACATACAATTCTCTCCCCAAGGAGTTTAGTCAAAATTAAATTAAAGCATTTTTTTAACAAGAGTCATCAGCATGGAAGCATGTCCTCTGGAATGGTAGCCGAAGCGTGAAGGGGCATACGAATGTTTAGCATATCTGGCACGTAAATATCTTGCAATACTGGCTACAAAAATGCCATGCAAATGCCTGTTCTCACTTTCTGACGACATTGTAAATAAGTGGGCAGCATTATCTTCTGTAAATGTAAACAAACTTGTTTGTCTTAGCGATTGGCTGAACAAGAAGTAGGACTGAGTGGACTTGTAGGCTCTGAAGTTTTACATTTTGTTTTTGAGTGCAGTTATGTAACACACACATCTACATTTTAAAGTTGCACTTTCACGACAGATTACACTATAGTACTTGTATCAATCAGGTGAATTGAAAAATACTATTTCTTTCATTTTTACAGTGCAAGTATTTGTATTCAAAAATAATATACACTTTGATTTCAGTTACAACTCAGAATACAATATATATGAAAATGGGGGGGAAAAACATCTGAAATATTTAATAAATTTCAATTGGTATTCTATTGTTTAATAGTGCGATTAAAACTGCAATTAATCATGATTAATTATTTGGAGTTAATCGTGTGAGTTAACTGCGATTAATTGACAGCCCTAATTAGTATAATATTTAAACTGTTTGCACCCACAGCAATTTTTTCATAGTTTTTGAAAGTGATTAGTATTGATGGGTAAGCGTAATCCCCATTGTACAGGTAGGGTAGGTGAGGCACAAAGACCTTGAATTATGTGCATGATGTCTCTTGCAGTCAGTGGCGTTGAGAAATAGTTCAGGAATGCTTACTCCAAGTGCTCAATCCACTAATCCACAACTGCCCCTCATGTCCAAAGAAATACACAAATGTGGGAAAATGAGATTACCTTGTGACAACATTAGCATGAAAAACATAAGGTTAGATCCTCAGGCCTGGCTTGGAGCCCATTACAGTTGTGGGGAGTGGGAGAAAAAGATGCTGGTCAATGACTCTAGAGGGCCATTACAGCACTGAGGGATCAGCCCAAACATGGCCAAGAAACCACAATAGTGCCATTTCCCTAGCTACATTCTGGGCAGCTTAAGAGCTGTCAGATCTCTCTCTTGGGATTCTTCCATGATAATGGAATCCTCAGATAACCAAACCAGCATTGCAGGATGGGCTGGAGCAAAGCAGCTGCAGTGGGATCAGGATCTGTCCATGTTCAGAATAAGATTACAAGAGTCTATAAAATGACATTTTGGCACCTTAAACATGTACTACAGCAGCCTTTCCTCTTCACAAACACGTTTTATCTTGGGATACAGCAATTTTGTCTTCCTGTTCCTCCCAACTCCCTTCCACCTCAAGGAGCATTGCTAAAATTAAAGGATAGTTGCCTTGTACTAGAAGTTGGCTGTGCATGGAGTAAATGAAAAGCTTTCTAGAGTGTCTAAAGCTTCCTAAACCTGCAGGCTGATCACACCAATAATAAATTCTCACCCTAGGTTCCTCAGAAGTATTCTTGCCTCCGGATCCTATCTTTGGTACGGCTATGTCTGAAAATGAAAATGTTCTTTGTGCCCAGCTTCAGTGTTTCCATTTACCCACCCTTCGGCACCATGGTTTACACAGCTGGTATGCTGAAAACTGCTATGAGAAGTCTTCGTTCCTCTGCAAAAGGAGTAAGTTGTAATACAATGCAGATAATCGAATAAAAATGTTAGTGCAGATGACTTATAAATATGCAGAGCTCTGAGTAGACATCTGTTTTGTTTTTCGTGCCTCTTGTCCTGCATCAATGAATTACAAACAGCTGCAAAAGTTCTCTGAATTAGTTGCTTGTTTAAGTGGAGGATTAACATCATTGGTTGCCAGTTGTAGAAAAAGCGATGAAAGCATTTGAATGTAAAGAAGTAAGGCTTTCATTCTAACAGCAACCCTTATTCCCTCTCTCAAGCGGTGTAAAGTCGTCTTTTTAGAGGGACACCCCTGCTTCAGTCTTTTCAGAGGGCATTGAAGATGGATGGTGTCAGTGGCCCTTTTTGGGAGAAAAGTTAGAACATCTTGAGCTGTTGTTGAAGTCTGATCCTGCTTCCTTTGTAACAAAGTAAGATTAACTCTCACAGAAAGGAAGGAGAAAAATAACTTCTGTCTCTGGTGCTTTCTGCTGTTGCTGAGAAATTGCAAGCACAGCACATGGTCTTCACTGCTACTCCTGAGACCTGCCCAACTTCTAACATCTGACTGTTTTAAGGCATTGTTTTTAGCTTGCCTTTCTGGTCACTAGTTCTAAGCACAGTGTTTCAATGGCTGGAGTTGCCTTGTCCAGCTAAGCAGACTGTTAATAGACAGAAGGCAGGAGGAAGAGAGAGACAGAAAAGAGGAGAGAGAGAGAGAGAGAGAAGTTGGGGAAGAAAAATAATACGTAAGGGAAGGAATGATAGCAGGATTTGAACACTTACATCCTAGGTGGTCAGAATTTAGCCAGAGCTGGTGGTCATAATACTGTCTGGTTTCCTCTCTCTGTTGTACTGATTCTGAAAGATGTCTTAATCAGGCCAAGTCAAAGGCCCAACAGTGGCATTTACGGGTCCAAGGAGATGGCAGGAGCAGAAGTCCACTTACCCTACTGTTTCTTTCAATGACCCTCAGATAAGAAATGTCTAAAAGATTGACAGCTACATCCTATTAATACAGACTAAATAAAACACACTTTGATTACTTCAGTTATTAAAAAAAACAAAAAATTAAAAAACCTTGCATGTCTAGAATCTTTCAGCTTTGTCATGCCAGTCGATGGCATTACCATGACCCTTGAGGATTGCTTTTCACAGTTCTTTTAATGTAAACAATCCAGTTTGTACTTGTCTTTTCATTTCCAGCTTTTGCTTCTTTTTAAGCACTTTTACATAACAGATTGAATTGGGTGCCTGTTACTCTGGCAGGAAGAGCTGCACATATGATCTCTTCTGGTGAGGTATTGATACACATTTCTGTTCTGTTCCAGGCCAGACCTGTGTTGATATCAAAGACAACATTGTTGATGAAGGCTACTATTTCACCCCAAAAGGGGATGACCCCTGTTTGAGCTGTACCTGTCACAATGGGGAACCAGAGATGTGTGTAGCAGCCCTGTGTGAACGGCCCCAGGGTTGTCAGCAGTATCGCAAAGACCCAAAGGAGTGTTGCAAATTTACATGTTTAGACCCAGGTAAGTGTGTTAAACTGCATGTTTTCGGCTGAGTGAAGTGAGATCTAACGCTCAACTTGATGGCATCTTTCTCCGTAACATGATAATTTCCCGTCAATTTCCACATTCCAGGGAAAGTTCTAGGTATCAGTGGGCACATCTCCTTATTTTGGTGCAAATTTGGAACACTGGAAAAGCCTGACTTACAGGAAAAGCAGGCTCCCACTCTGCCTGGTGCTGTAGGCAGAGGAATGTCTCCTGTGGCCCCCTGCTATGTACAGGTACAGGTCAGAGGCAGTAGCTTGACTTGTTGGGTGGACTGGGGAGTACAGGGTGGAGGGAGGAAGTAGGGAGGTGGTAGTGGTGGGGATCTTCAGGGGAAGCAGGGATATGGAAGGGGTGGACTTGGTGACTGGTGGGCAGCAAATCCGGAACCCTCAAGGAAATGCAGGGGGGCTGGGAGGATTGGAGGCAGGGACCTGAAGTGGGGAGGAGGGCATCTGGAGATGGGTGGAGAGCACAGATCCTAGCATGAAGGGTGACAGCGTGGGACTCTGGCATGAAGGAAGGGATGAGGAGACTTGCAGGGGCCTTGGGAGGGTGGCATGCAGAAAACTGAGGAGAACCAAGATATGTCTCTTCATCTTGGTGGTGGTTGGTATTTCCTTGACGGAAGCATTAATGTTAAGGTGATCTTGCCAGGAATGGATTAATAAAAGCATGTGAATCTGTATTGGTAGAAAGTAGCCTTTTATTAAACTTGTGGTACACAGTGCTCCCTCTCCACTTTCCAGGTGCCTCTGGTGATCTGCTCTGACATTGCTGATGCTGAGTGCACTTCTTTCTCCTCACCCTACCCCACAGGAATAGCTTCAGTCTGGAGGCGTAACCCAAAAACTTAGACTGTCCAACAGTGTCTAAAAGCCTGCTGCTGGTGTTACTGAGTAGGGGCCCGTCTGTCTGTCTGCTCCCTCCCTCCTGAGTGTCGGGCGGTATCTGCTGGCTCTCTGTGGGTAAATGAGGGCAAAACATTCATGCAGTTTTGAGCCTGTTCTTTATATTAACTGCTGTGGCTAATCCCCAGAGTGTATTTTAATGTATCTTAATTGTATTTGTAACTGTGAATGTTCATGCTCAGTGCATTTGCAGGGTTGTAGCTGTGTTGGTTCCAGGGTATTAGAGAGACAAGGAGCTCAGTAGAGACAATTATTTCAGTCTGGAGATGAGTTCATAGAGAGCCTTTTCTTTCTATTTTCATCAGCTCTCCAGAGTTTGGGGATATCCAGTGATATCGAAAGGCAGCAGCTTCAAAACTTGTAAGGTTTGGACACAACATATAATTAGGCTGTGGAACTCATTGCTCCAGGATGTCGCTGAGGATAAAAACATAGCAAGCTTCAAAAAAGGGATTGGATACACAGATGGATAACACGACTGTTCAGAGTTGTTATAGTTAATGTTATGGTGGAGTCTTGGGTATGTCTCCTTTTCTCTGGTGCCTGGGTGTATAATGTTGTTCATGTACTTCTGTTGTTTTTGTTCTTAAGTTGATTTGTTTCAAGGGCTTTTTGGTGGTGATTGCTGTTCCTGGATAGAAAGGGGTGTCTGTGGTGTGTGTCATTCTTACCATATGGTGGAAAGTCCTTGGTATTAGAAATATTTATACCCAGGAATGTGGTGACAATGAAAATCATTTGGTGCCTTGCCTGCCATATGTATATGTGGTCAGTCTCTCAAAACATGTAGACAGAGTTCTAGTGCGTGGTGGGCAGGGGCCTATCATGGTACATATTACTACCATTGACTTGGGGGAATAGAAGAGAAGTCCTAGCACCTTAATTCAGATTAGGAAAGTTTGTAGGTTCAAATGCTTTTGATTCCCTGCACAGGACCAGCTAGGTGAGGAAATTCAAGATCTCAGTGTTAAGTGATGTAAAGAGGGTTTGTTTATACGGCACTGATGAACTTTTGGGGTAGAGGAAAGCTAACAATGAGGGATGTGTTCCCCCTGAATCAAAGTGAAAACAGCACAGAAAATTGGCAAGCGTTAGATGTTTTTAAACTGGAAGATAGGGAACTGACCCACAGAGTCTGAGGAGCATTCAGGTCCCAGTAATATCTACTGAGAACGTAAGGAACACCGAGAACTCCATATAAACATAAAGGAGTATCTGTATATGGTAGTGGACGATAGGACAGAAATTACTACTGAAATGGAGAAGGGACAGGTTGAAATGAGTGATACAGTTCAGGGGCAAAATACCCATGATGTGTGCTATGAGGTAAATTTAAACCTGATAAATAAACCTGTATGTGCCTGTATACCAATGCAAGAAGCTTAGAAGCCGAAATAGGTGACCTAGAATACCTAGCAATGGAAGGGCACTTTGCCATAAGTGTTGCAAGGATTCTGAGAGTTGTAAACCAGTGAATTCTAAATTTTCAACCAATTCACTCAGTACTGAAATCAGAAATCTAGATCAGTGGTTCTCTGCCCGGGGTACGTATGTCAGCTCATTTAGATATTTGCCTAGTTTTACAACAGGCTACATAAAAAGCCCTAGCGAAGTCGGTACAAACTAAAATTTCATACGGACAATGACTTGTTTATACTGTTCTATATGCTAAAATGTAAGTTCAATATTAATATTCCAATTGATTTATTTTATAATGCACTAAAAATGAGGAAAGTAAGCAATTTTTTGTAATACTGTGTTATGACGCTTGTATTTTTATGTCTGATTTTGTAAGCAAATAACTTTTAAGTGAGGTGAAACTTGAGATACTCAAGACAAATCAGACTCCTGAAAGGGGTACAGTAGTCTGGAAAGGTTGAGCTACTGATCTAGATGGGGTAAATCAGCAGAGGTTCTATAAAGAATAATAATCTCCAGCCCAGAACTCTGAGCATGTCATCATCTAGTAGATAAAAGGGAATTGCTAAACTATAAAGAGAGAAACTCTTCCTTCACGCAGGCCAGCAACTGCTGCAGATTAGGGGGAAAAAAAAAACCCTTTTCCTATGGACAGGTTTTCATAATTGTCCATTACAGAAATTCTTGCACTTTCCTCTGAAGCATCTAAATACTAGCCACTTCTAGACCTTGAACGTTGGACCAGACAGACCACGAGTATGATCTGGTATGGCAATTCCAGTATACCTTGGTTCAGACAGCAAACAGAAGCTTTTGAGCTTGGTTTTGTGTTTTTCAGTCATCTTAAGTAAAGACCATCTGAGTTTATTTTTAACAAACCTGTTCACTGTTCAGAGTTCCCCTGGTTTTTGTTGAGAATAGCATGAGGCTACTGTTTGTCAAAATTCAAACAGAAGGACAGCTTTGAAGTGGACTAGTACTCATCTGTCTTTTAGCGTGTGCTAGCCAGTAGATGGCGCTGTTTGTCACGGAACAGAATTTGGTGAAAATAATCTGATTTTATTAGATTGTTGTTTAAAAAAGCAAATGTCCTCACTATTTTCATTCTTCTGTACCAGCCCAGTCATTTGGATATACTTCATTCAAACCAGCAAGTGGAGAGAAAGAACTCTATGCAATTTGACATCCCCTGCTATGTAAGGTGCTTGTCACGTCAGATTCCCCACTTGTTTCATCTTCGTTAAGTGGAATAGTTCTCTTAGGTAACTGAGAGTATTTGGAGTTCTCAAAGACTTGGCAGACTGACAATGTAGGTTTATTTTAAAGTCATTTAGAAAGATTTTCTATAAGTTTCTTCCTGATTTCAGACTGGTATTGCACTTTTGCACAGTGTCTAACTGAAGCTTCAGTGCCCATGGCCTCTCATGCATTAACTACTATGCAAATAGGTATACAGATTGGCTAAGATCCACAACTCTCTATAACCAGGGTTACAGCCAAAATGAGAAGGTGCAGTCTCTGTGGAGCTACGAAGTTTAACCCAGCTTGGCCAGTTCCTTATGCCTCAATTATTTTAAGGGGCTTTGGCCATCTAAAAGCATGAGACAGGAAATATATACCCGGGGTACCTGGGACCTGCTCCTCTAGAATTGTTTGGAAGCAGGTGCCTTTCTCTCACTGATAAACTTCAGTGGGGTAGGGATTAATCTTCTCTGCTACATTACCTAACTGGCACAAGAGAAACCTTTGCCTTAGAGCACTCATACCAGAATGTTTTGAGGTTTTTTTGCTTAGGGGGAGGAAGGACTACTGTTCACTTGGTATTAAGCTACAGCAGACTTTGTGTTGGTATAAATACTGTGTTCTGCGAGTTATGATTTTACAGGATGGTCCAGGAGAAATTGATCTAAGCTTTCTTGCTTGCATTTGTTTAAGCATCTATTGATTCTGTTTTCTCAAGGGAGTTATTGGAAGTTTATGGCTTAGTATTCCAAGTACTGGCTACTTATATGCAGGTATAATGCAAGAAGTAGTTATAAATTGTCAGAAGAGCTTCAGTACGTTGCATGTGTATTGAGTGATTACTGATCAGTTGTACAGGTATTTGAAAGCTGGGTTTTTTTGTTCTTGGGCCGTACAAATCGAAGTTCATTCTGCACTGTACTACTTGTAAGTTGGGATGTGAATTCAAGTCTTGGTGTCCCTTTAAAAGGGGCTTATTCAAAAAAACAATTAATTTGTTTTTAAGATTGGCATTTTTCTGCATAATAAAATAACCTAATTATATTTTCAGGTTACAAAAGATGTGGTCATGTTTCAGAAAGCTCTACAGTACGGAATGCGTGGAGATTCTTCTCCCCCCCCCCCACTCCCCTCCTTCCCAAAAGAGGGAAAAAACCCAAATACCCCCAAACCTTTCTATTGAGTGTGTGGCAATAGAAACCAAGCAAGTGCTTATCAGCTGCAAATCTGTCCGGAAGCCATGCTTATCATAAGACTGATCTGTAAGTCATGTTCATGATTAAAAGCTGCTAGCTTCCTCCTGCTTTATCCGTCACATGCAGTATGAAAGTTAAGCTTAAACTTGCACTAGGAAGGGGTGGGGGGGAATGACAGCTTTCCTCCCACTATTATCGGCAGTGGTAAGATTTGCTTATACCCTAGTACCAAATTCTTATCTTAAACTATTTTAATGCAGCATCAGCCACCAGACAGAATTGAGATGACCTGAGATAACACTGCAGCAAGGTTCTTTAATCCTTGTTTATGCTGTGGATTTTAACTATTTCATGAATGCTATTTTTGAAGAGTATACTTTACGTCTCTGTATTCCCTGTTTTAAGACCTTCGTTCTCTAGTGAAACTGAAGCCATCTTAAAAATAGCGTTGTATTCTTGTCTCAGAAGCTAGTTTTATTTTTTTAAGTAACTTAATTATTGGGGAAGAGATTCATTAAGCAGCTGTAAAACGTAGTCCGTAGTGAAGTCTCCTCTGGTGGTGGTAAACACTGACATTTTCACATGAAGCATGTCAATTTTTCCCTCTGGGGTTTTACAGATATTAGATGACTAAACTAGTAAGTTGCTTTCTTTAATCAGTGCAGGTTTGTCTTTGTCAGATATTTCTGGATATCCTCCCAAAACCCCCATCTCAGGAGAAAGAAAACTGTTTAATTTACCTACTGTTGATTAGTAGTCCTCCAAAGAGAGACCCTTGGGAAATACATCTTGCTGCTGAGTTGGCAGATTATAAGCGCTTACTGTCCGAGTGGGTAAACAGCAACTGTAATAGTGCACAAGACTATTTTTTAAAGGAATTGGGAAGGGAGGGAACACTTCAGTGCTAGGAATTTGCTGAGCAGTCACATCTACAACACTTCAGAAGATACTTGATCCATTTTGACTTGTTAAGGAAGAATTATTTTAGTGCCTTGCATTTACAATACCACAGCTGAGGGGAAGTATGTATGTGGTTCTGTTTGCTCTCTGTGGGTGTGACAAAGTTACTTATTTGTCTGACATCTGTTCAGACAGATCCACCCGTATCTTTCAGTGTATTTTGTTTCTTTTAATATTTCTATGAATTAGAGAGCTCAGTGTGTAGAAGCCTCTGCAGTGACTGCAAATTGATGCATAGTCACAGGATACTGTTGCTGTCTCCAATTCCGGGAAGCTGTTCACTCAGCTGCCAGCGTTTGGTGAAATATACAATTTGGGAATAAAATGTCACACTAGAGACCTATGTTCTGTACCTCTATAAAAGTATCCTTTTATCTAGGATTTGGTTTATGGTCAAGTCCCTTGCCAGGCCAGGCAGGCAGAAGTTCTAGGCAAACCTTTCAGGACCATGACAAGGAGCACTTTGAAAGAGGGCTGTGACCAGAAATGGGCTGAGACTTGCCCCAGCTGTGATAGATGTGAAGAGAATACATGGAAGTGGAAGCAGGCAGTATATTGTGCTGTGGGCAGGGGTGAGCTGGGGATGACCACAAACTCAGAATTGCCAGTGAAAAGAGGAAGGCTGTTGTGTTCATGTGTTCACACTGAGCAAATGAGGTTAAAAGTGAAAATGAGAATATGATAAATCCACTTAACTTTTAGTTGTGTGCCATTAGGAGGAGGCAGTACGAGCTAAAGAAGGGGATGCTGGAGAGGAAGATAAATAGGAGAGGGAGGCTGAGGAAGCTTGTTAAAGCTATTCTCTTACAGCAAAAGTAGAGAGAGTGCGGTTTCATTTACATTGTTAAACACAGAAAACTAGGAGAATAGCAGAAAGGAAAATCAGATGGCAGGTGAGGTAGGTTTTATATCCAGATTTATTGTTGATAAATTTCGCTAAAATACTGAAAATGTAAGTCATTTGCAAACCCTGCATGTGATTTATAATTATTTGGGTGGCTGCTTAGTTGCTGCTTGTGATTAAGCTTAGGGAACCAAGATAGTTCTGGGTTACAGTGGTGAGTCAGGAGGGTTGGTAAAGCTATTTGATCAAAATACAAGATTTTCTAAAGGATACATCTCACTGGCTGAATTTGACAGAAAAGGAAGGAAAAGACTTGGAAGAGCCTCATCCTACATCCCCACTTCCACTGCCTTTCCGGAAATACTTACTCACACACTCTCTCTCTCTCTCTCTTTGTAAAATGGCACTTAAACTATTTGAAGGTAAATTTTACTATATTTCAAACATCAGGCAGCAGCTAAAGAGCAGTGCAAGCTGGGAATGGTGGCTTGGGATGCATAAGGTTCTGAAGTGGGAGGCAGATATTGTCACTGGGAGTTGAGAGCCCAGTTTGAGATTGTGGATATTCGCAGAGGTCGTTGGACAGCTGGGTGGGAGACATTTGGTTAATGTGTGAGGGGGAACGTATTGATGAAAGTCTATGGTGCGGGGTGGGCTTCTATTAAGAATTAAAAATAAAATTGATTGTGTGTTAGCTGTGCGATTGTACACACTGCTTGTTTCTATAATTTATTAACACTAGAGGTAGGATTCATAACCTCATAAACACACATTGAAAATAAACCCATTTGAAATATTTCACAGCTATAACCTCATCTGACAGTTTTATTACTATAGTAGCACCAACTCAGAATACAAATAGGAGTACAGTATGCAGAGGAAATGTTTTGTGTTAATTTTAGTATCTCAAGTTAAGCAGTTCGATCTTAGAATCAAACAGTAAAGTGTAAAAGACCTTTTACAAAAATTCCTTGTGGTAAATCTCTAATAGAATCTTAGCACAAGTCAGAATATTTTGTATGTGGATGTATTAATCTGTTGTGAGCGATCCATAAAATGCAACATAAGAAGCTGGGGAATGTAAAAGAGCAGCCCTTCCAAGGGACAGCCAGCAGCACGGAAGACAGTGCCCAGTTAGTAACCATAAAATGGTATTCCTTAGACAGTGCCCAGTTAGTAACCATAAAATGGTATTCCTTAGACAGTGCCCAGTTAGTAACCATAAAATGGTATTCCTTAGACAGTGCCCAGTTAGTAACCATAAAATGGTATTCCTTAGCACAGTTGCTTACGTTCCCATGTTCTCTGGCTGTTCTAGTAGTCTTTGGATCAAACGATTTTGTTTTCAAAGTCAGTTAAAGAATTGTGCTCATTTGAAAAAATAACTTGGTGCATGACATAAGTGCTGGAGATTTGTAGCGAAGTTCATTTGAGAAGCAAAATACTCAGGATAAAGTTTCAACCCTTCCAACAGCTTATGCACAGAAGTTTGCAGAGATCAGTGTAATCACTGCTTTTATTTAACCGCAATATGCAGGTAATATACAGTTGTGTCCTCTTCATCCAGTGCAGACAGTCCTGTCTCTTGGCCCTGGTTTACACTGGGGGTGGGGGGGTCGACCTAAGTTAAGCAACTTCAGCTACGCGAATAGCTACACATGAAAAGCATTACCAGTATCTAAATGCAGAGTTTGATGATAATTATCACCCCTAGGTGATATGTAAAACATTCCCATTCATACAGATGGATAAATTGAAATTCAAAAAAGTTGTGACTTGTCTAAGATCAGACATGAAGGCTCTGGTAGAGCTGGGAATAGAACCCAGATTTCCTAATTCCCAGGTCTTTGCCTTAACCCTAAGACTGACCTCTACGCTCTTGGAGCACAGATCGATTGACTTTTTCTGGTGCAAACAAAGATGAGTATCTGAAATGCTCTTTAACTTCTGCTTTTCCCCTTTCCATGTCATGCAAGACTTTCATCTGTAGTCTTAAGCACTTGGTTCCACTGTGCCGGATAACAAATGTTAAGGGAATCCAGATTCGTTACAAAGGATGGATTTCCTAATAACTTTTTAATATACAATTTTCTGCATGTATGAAATTAAAACCTAGTCATTAATCTTCACTCTAGGTTCATACTTCCCCAGTATTGAAAGAAAACGTCAAGAAAAATAACTTTTGGTCAAAGTAGTAATGGTTTTTTTTTTGTTTTTTGTTTTTAATTTAATTCACCTAACAGATGGCAACAGTTTATTTGACTCGATGGCAAGTGGAATGCGGCTGATAGTAAGCTGCATCTCCTCCTTTCTTATCTTATCTCTGCTGCTCTTCATGGTCCACCGGCTGCGTCAGAGACGCAGAGAGCGCATTGAGTCTCTGATTGGAGTAAATTGTAAGTATTCTGTAACTGCAGTTCTAGCCAGTTGTGTTGTAGCTGTGTGGGTCCCAAGATGTGGGAGAGGTAATATCTTTTATTGGACATGCTTCTGTTGGTGAGAGAGACCAGCTTTCGAGCTAACACAGAGCCCTTCAGGTCTGGGAAATGTACTCAAAGGGTATGTCTGCACTGCAATTAAACGCCCACAGGTGGCCTGTGTCAGCTGATGTGGGCTTGTGGGACTCAGGCTTCAGGGCCGTAAAATGAGTGTAGGCGCTCAGGCTGGAGCCTGGGCACTGGGATCCTCCCCCGTTCACTCATCAATGGACAAGCCTGGGAGCTTAAATTCATAACTTTGCCAGGTACTAAAAATCATGGACTGAATAGAGACGCTAATTATAGCTGTCTCCTTCACCTGGAGTGGTCCCTTGTGTGTTAACTACTTATACTAAACAAACTGTTCCACCTTGTATTTAGCTGTGACACTGAGTACACTTCCCAGCGGAAGAGCAGCTCCGTGTAAGCTTGGCTCTCACCCACAGAAGTTGGGTATTGCCTCACCCACTTTGCAGTTTTAGCTCAGTTATATAAGCATGCTTCCAAAGTGGATTAACCTAAGCTGCACACAGGCTGTTTTAGTGTGGAATCCGAGTGTCCACATGGGATGATAGTGTGGAATAGCTTTTGCGCCTTACATTCACAGCCTAGCTATTGCACATAACTTCCCCATGAATTCCCTGTGTAGACAAGCCCTTAGTAATAGAATTATAAGTCTCTGCCATGTAAAGAGAACAAGTGGAAATGGGAGTCTGGCTCTGAGCTGACCTGCTGAATGGCTGTGTCTGAACACTTCTGTATACTGGCTCTAATTGTCATGATTTGAAAAAAAATTAATTCTGTGGGGCACGCCTGATCTTTCTAAAGATCTTGTACTGACACCAGTCTTGTTTATCACTCTCTGATTGGGAGGCTTCTGGGTAGGAACATTAGTTAATGTGCCTGATTATCGTGTGAGCAAGTATACTAAAGTCATCATTTGACATGGTACCCTGATCAGGTGTTCCTACATTCTTCTCTTTGTCCATTCGTTGAGGGAATATTAATGGTGGTAACATTTGTACCATGCCCAAAGGTGTGCTTGGGCACCTTGTAGAACAAATAGACAAATAGATCCCTACCTTAAAGAGCTTTAAAGGCTAGAATTTAGATATGACGTGGGTGAGGATGAGGACAAACGAGTGGGTGTGGGGGGAGAAAGGATAGATAGATGTTTCGTGGTGATTTGCTAAGATTTATATATGCTTCTGGATGGCTGACATTTAGGCCTGGCACTAACAGTATGGTTTTTAGGGTGAATTTGAATGAGGCAAAAGTATGGCTTCATTATGCAGGTTTTGGGAGAGATTCTGTGAATAAGGGGCAGAATGGAAGAAGGCGCAGAGGTGGGCCTTAGTCCGGAGGGAAAGGAAATGGGATAAAGCCACACATTTTCTCATACTTTATTCATTTAAACAGTGCACCATTTTAACCTGGGCCGCAGGATGCCTGGTTTTGATTATGGTCCAGATGGTTTCGGAACAGGCCTTACTCCGCTGCATCTTTCAGATGATGGGGAAGGTGGGGCCTTTCATTTCCATGACCCCCCACCACCCTATTCAGCTTACAAATATCCTGATATTCAGCATCCTGATGACCCGCCTCCTCCCTATGAGGCTTCCATCAATCCAGACAGTATCCTTTGTTCTACTCCAGGTACGTGGGCAGGAGTTTTGATAATTTTACGAGCTTGGTAACAAATATCTTTACGAGGAACACTCCAGTCCTTTTTTGTTCTGCTTAGAGGGAAGATAATCTAAACTAAACTGGAACATACAGCTATTTTAGGGATTCTATGATAGAAGAGCAATGATATATTTCAGAATCTAATCTTTCACT
Organism: Lepidochelys kempii; assembly: GCF_965140285.1. NCBI lineage: Eukaryota > Metazoa > Chordata > Testudines > Cheloniidae > Lepidochelys > Lepidochelys kempii. Next base: position 14,475,157 of record NC_136394.1, on the reverse strand, counting down.
TTTTGTGGCAAATGTTTTAATACAAGTCTTGCTCTATAATAATTTTTACTCTTCCTAATACTAAAATTCTCTGGGCCTCTAAATCAGTATTTGTATGAGTGCTGCAAACTTGTTTTTAGCTCTTAGACTTCACCTCTTCAAAGTTTTTTATGACTGAAATATGATGGAGGAAACCTAACCTACAGCAGTTGGAGGCAGGAGAGTGAACAATCTCTTGATAGGTAAATTTGGTGTATGCTGGCAGAGCAATCACAACAGGAGGGTTCTTGATGATGGAATTTGTTTCCTCCATGCCTTTCAGAGCACACCTTCTGTGCACAGCTCACCTATTCATTACAGGCCTTTGCCTGATGAAGGTTGTGTTTTTTGTTTACTTGAAGGTTTAGTCCTTTAGTTGTTGTAGATGGTCAACTAAAAGTTGATATTTAATTGCTGTATTACATCCTAAGCTGAGATGAAGCATGAATTTTTATAAACCAAACCATAGGTCACTAACACTTCAGTACTCTTGATGAGGACACCTTAGAGTATTTCGAAGTTTAAAAAAAAGACAAGAGTCTTCAGTATATAATTTTTTTGAGAAATGTTTTTTTTTAATTTTGTTTTGGTGTTGAATTTTTATAAAGGTAACTAAAATGTAAATCAGTAATATGCTCTGAGAGCTGTACATATGCATGCAGTTACTATCACTTTTGACTGTACTCTTGCTATCCTGGAATTCTTGAAGTGTGCATATGTTAATGAGAGACAAATGAGGAACACCTCCAAACAAAACTATCTAAATAGGGGAGACTCAAATGCAGCAACAGTCTCTGTACCCTGACTTCTGAGCCATTGAAGTTATAAAAGCCAGTATTTGGCATCAAGGAAGAGCAAGGTGGAGTTCAGGGTTCATACTTTAAGAGATACTGACCTCAAATTGTTGGTTTCTGCAAAACCTAAATCTGTCAAAGTTTTTATGAAACTTCAAAACAAAAATAATTTCAGTGAAAGCTGTTAGTAAATTTAAACATTTCTCTCTAATAATTCCTAACCAAAGCATTACAGCACTTTTGGTGCTTGAGAATGTTGCAAGTAAAACTGACTAGAAACATGAAACTGACTTGTCTGTTTCAAATGTCCTTGGATGACTAGCAAAAATTAGCAGAGTAAATTAGACTGAAATGTTCTCATTTTTAATAGCATGGTATGTTAGTAATACAGTAATGGTATTTATATTTCTAAAGTGGCTTAAGCAACTGATCCCATATTCTTTTTTTTAAGAAGTGCTCATTCCTGAAGTGCTGCACACCCAAAGTATATGTGTTGACTAATCCTGTCATGTTATTGCTTATACCAAATATTGTCTATTTGGACTGACTAGCTAGATTTAAGCCCTACAATGTGTGCCAGTTACTTGTTTGGCCTTTCTGGGGCTAGGTGTGAGGAGCATCTCATATGACAATCAAACTTAAATGCAACTTCATAGAATAACCATCCAGAGTGCACACTGACAGACCAGAGATTTCTGATGCTTCTTGCCTTTCTCCCTTGCAGATGGTGTTCTTTCCCAGACAGTGCAGAGCAGTCAACCATCACTAGGAAACAGTGATTTATCACCACAGCTTACAGAGGAATCTCATCCTCCCTCAGTTGGCCCTTCTTCAGTGGGACTGGAAGACTCTGCAGATAGTAGCACCTTCCTTGTACCTCCCGACAAGCCCCTCAGCGAAAGCACACCGGCAGAAACTCTTGCAGGAAGTCGCCAGAGTCACTGTTCTCTTAATACCGTTGTATAAAGGAATAAAATGCTTACTGCTGGCAGAAATAATACGAGCAACTGTTTTGCACACAGCTGAACGGGCAAACACTACTCCATGGGGTGAACTTCAGAAGGAAGGTCCACTTCGATTTTGAGCACCCTGCTTTTAATGTTCTAGTATAGGACTGTGCCTCTTGTTTTTGGCTGTCATTCATTCACGAATTGGTTTGTCCTGTAAATATGGATTGTGGAACCTGTACTTTTTTCCACTGGCTATGGGAAAGAAGGTGCAGAGAATTTTCTTTGACTTCTTCTAAAGAGGAAAAAGCGTGGGTAGCTTTTTTGTCTTTTTTAATCACGGAGCGGAAATGAAAAAAATAGACATCAGAAAAAAGCTTGTTTGAATTTGAGTACCGTGGGATCCAGGAAGTGGACACTGACAAGAAAAGAGGAGAAGGGGCAGTCACCTTATAATCTGTTGTCTCTTTGCTCAGTGCTACGCTCATGAAAAACTGGAGGATGAAAAGGATCTGCATAACGTTTGATTTCGTCTGCTCTTTATGGAAATGGGTACTGAGCGAAAAAAACCTGGGATTTGCAGTTACAACGTATTTATTTATCTGTAGCTGCAAATCTTGTACTGAGAGGTAAACTTCTGATTCATAAACAAGGACGTGTCTATAATACTGGCATCTCTTTACTAGAGGCACAGTATATGTTCGGTAGTGCTTTGGGGAAGGGATTTACTCCCTAACTGATACTTCAGTCATTTGAGATTTGTGTTAAATCATCCCTTTCCTTTAAATCTAGCTTCATTTGAATTAGCAAAACTAACTTGTGTACTACAAAATGAGGCTCTTGTCAATCACCCACTAAACTTAACTTTCAGGTTAGGCGAAGATGGATTCTGTTGGCTTGGATTTTATGAATACTGAATACTTTTTAGTTTGTGTTCTCAAAATGAAGTGGGATTTTAATGTATACGGGATTTCCTTTCTCTTCTACCCCATCTTTCTTGCATCTGATTCTCCCTGATTTACTGTAGCAGCCCCCATAATCAGAGCAGATCAAGTTAGTCATATAAGGAATTTGTACTGAACACTTCTCTTGAGTGTTGTCCTGTTGCCTTATGAAAGGTAGCAAGCCTAGAGGGACAGGAAGAAAGCACTGCATGGGAATGGTATTGTGCTGTTTTGGTTAAGTTTGGTAGTGACAGAGAAATCGTACAGGATTGATTAATGGGATCTAACTCAACAATGTGCTTTCCCAGCATAGCTGACTTCTCCCCCTCCTTCCATTGTAAATGCTGCTACTTTCTATTTGGGATCTTGCTATTTGCCCTACTATACTTGGAGTGGCTTGATAGTTCAACCTGTTCGCACAAAAACCCTGATTTTCATCACCCAGTTTGTATTTAGTGTGTCTCGAAATTCAGGCACTTGCTAACCATCTTAAACCCCTTGGAGTGTATAAAACAGCTCTCACGTGCGCTGCTAATGCAGGTGTGAGTGCATTAGGAAACACCGTTAGAAAAGCCGATCCACTTGGGGAATTTTGTAAACATGGCCTGTTACCATTCACTGTCTAACTTGTAATCTGTTTTAAAATGAGTGGCACAGTTCTCCACCCAGTGGATTCATTGCCAGTTCCTCCTCTGAATTAGAGTCCTGGTCCAGTAACATGGAGGGTATAGCAGAAGTCAGAGCCATGCATACAGCTTATGACTATATCAAGCATTTCTGAAGTATGAAAATAAAGCGGGTTTTGTGCACTTTTGGAGCACATTCATACGTTTTATACATTGTATGTATGTACTGATTTTTCTTTAGTTTTATATGTACGAGTGTGTGTGCGTGTTTCTGGGTGGCGATTAATAAATACATGCTGTAGATGGTACCCTTTGTGCTGCATCAAACTAGGTGAAGCTAAGCTCTGGGATATGAGTTTGTCTCCCAGGCTGCAAAGTTAATGCTTCTATAAAGCTGGCAACACTATGCGATAGGACAGAGTATCATAGTTCACGTGGCTAGGATACAAAGTCTCTACTCCGAACTGTTCCAGAAAGGATTTTGCTAGCACTGGCCAATGGCAAACTTTTCTTATCGTTCCTTTAAAGCCAGGTAGAGTATTCATTCTGCATCGCTTCCTAGCGCAATAATGAAAGGCCTTTAGGCTTGTTTTTGTCTCTTCCAATCGTTTCCTGGCTGAGGTGAACAGATACCTTACCTCACATGTTTCACAAGACTCAGTCAGTTTTTACTTTCACGTGTTTCTCAGTGGTAAATTTATATGAAAATAAGCTTTGTTGCAACTCAATTTCGTGATGGCTCATGGTTGCAATTATTCCAAATACAGACTTTTTTCTGCAGGTGTCTGAGTGTAATATTTTTCAAAGCTTCTGATCTATTCCCACTTCAGTGGTGGAGTAAAGGCTATAGCTTTTCCCTTTTTTTGTTAAGATTAACAGTAAACGGGAAAACTCTGCCATGGACAGAGCAGCTCACTCAGTACAGATCTTGTTTACCTCTCCATGAGCATCTAATTTGGCAATAAAATGGTCATATTTCCCTTTTAGTATATCACTGTAGCATTTTTCATATATAATACTCCATCTTGGAGAAAGATCCTTTGTCGCTGAAAATGTCATTTCTACCAAGACTTCAGGACCAACTGGGGAAGAGTTAGTTTCTATGAAAGCAGTTGACTCCTTATCAGAACTTCCCAGCCAGTGGAAAGATGGCTGCTGTGAAGCTCCTGTTATGAACACCCATTCAAAAGACACTGGTGCTCAGCCTAGGAAACCCTTCCTCTTAATGTCAATGAATTGATGATTTCTTTGGAATTCACATTTATGTTATGCATTGGTTCCTTATCACCACGCTCTTCTGGCTGCTGCTGTTAAATAATAGTGGTGTATCGTTAACCTTTCTCCAAGCATGAGGGAGCGGGTTGAAAAGATTCCTGTTACTTCATCATTCCTGGCAGTGCAAGTGAGTGAAAAATGTGCACTTCCCTCCAGTTGGAATATTGTTCATTGCAGTTAGTTTTGCAAGGTTCCAAGACTGTCCCATTTAGGGCTGGCTAACGTGCTCCATTTTGGCTTTGTACAAAATACTCTGCCTCAGATCTCCCTCCCCCACAACAAAATGTGGTGCCATATTGTTAAGGTTTTTGCTGTTCCTCCAAGAACTGTTTAGATATCCACTTGTATCAACGTTATCAACTCTGCATGCACACGTATTCTCACTGCAGCGTTGAGTGTTCTACTGGGTGGGTTAATAGCAGATTCTAATTTCAGAAAGCTCAATGGTTTTAATTCTGTACCAGCGGTTAAAACTATGGCCACGTAGGTGTGGCAAGAGTTGTTAGTTTGTTTGCATAATGTTCAGTCTTGGACTAGTTTGAGGTTCAAAATTAGACTTTCGTCCTCTCATGATGGAACAGAAGTGTGAAACGAACTGAACATTATTTCTGAAGGCCTAATCATGTTCCTGAGCAAGGGCCAGTCTTCTCGTTGAAGTCCCAGTTCTAGGGGAGCTTTCCTGCGTAAGGATTGCAGTATGGCACTCTTGAATTTTGTCAGTCTTCATCTGGAAAAATCTGCTTCATGAACTTTAAACTGCTCTCCTTCCCCACCCAAAGCTGTAAGGGTTTTTTTTATTAAATAGATGAATTTCTGCACACACACTGAGTTCTTCCCTTTAGTGGTGGATCTCTGTTTCAAAGCACTAATTTTTTCTGTACAAAGCATAGCTTATCTTTCCTCTGGAAAATCTGCTTTCCCATTAAGTAGGTGGAGGAAAAAAAAGTTGTCCAACTTTTTTTGTTTTATATAAAATTTCCCTCTAAAGCCCTTATGCATGATTGGAGGCTAGACCCTTAAATTACAGCTTGCGAAGATAGTGAAGGTGAATCAGTAGCAGCCCCATGCATTTGGATTCTGACATTGATTCCACTCTGGATAAAATATTGGATCGATGAATTCAACAACAAAGATCTGCTTCCCTTACCAATATTCTGGATCAACCAGCTGCTGAGGTACAACGTAAGATTTCTTCCCCCTCAGTACTGTGCACCTTGCAGAGCAGAATGTGTTGGAGGTGGTTCTAGAAGAGACATGCTGCACTTTCATCACCATGCTGTATTGTAATCTGAATGCCAGACTTTTGTATGCCTGGGAGACTGCGAGAGAGAGAGAGAATGAGACCCAGCTTTTTACCTTCTCTTGACAAATACTTTCAGCCAAGGCTGCATTTGCAGACTCTTCCTGTGTAGTTGATTTGTGACTGAATGTAACCATGGCAGTGTATAAAAGATTTTGATATTCCATGAAATACCATGTAGAAATGAAATTTGATACTGTAATAATTCTGTCCATGTGACCTTTTGTTTTTATGTTTTCTTTTCTTTGGGGTTGGCACTAAATTTTTTTTCTCAAGATGCTGTGAGACATTTCATCCAAATGCCAAATAAAAGGTGTTCTGTAAGAGAAAGGGGCTGTTAATGTTATGATGGTGTTTGAATCAGCTCTGTTCTGAACAGTAAAGGATCCACTGGTCAAATCAGTCTTAAGCATGTGCACAAGACTTTGCAAGATCTGAGTTTAACTTACACATGACGTGTAGCTCCCTAGAGGTCCCCTTGAATAAGTATTAGTATTGAATAAGTATAAGTATAAGTAATACTGTTAACGATCACAGTAAATTCCATTGATACCATTTCTTTGGCAAAAGGACCTCATTTCTGTCCCTCAACTAACCCAATTGAGGCAAAAGCCCTGCCCATTGTTGCTGACCTGGCTTGGTAAAACACTGTTCCATTACAGTCGTGGGTTAAAGCAAGTCACTGAGTCAGTTACATGCCTGATCCTGCCACGGTTACTTACCCACAATGCATTGGGGCAGGAGGTGAGGCATAGAATTCATACAGCCAGTGCCAGGTGTAATATAAGTTGCCATCTCTGCATGAGAATGGTCAGTTCTCTCAGAGGTGCTGCAAACAAACTCAGGTGTTCAGTAAAGAGATTGCACTGAAAGTTAATTAGGTTTTACATTTAATTAACAGTTTTTAGACCCACCCACCCCCTCCCAATTGTCGTCATTTGTTGGCCAAATGGTATTTGAAATGTCACATGGATCTACGCTTCTGAAGATAAAACTAGACACGTTAACAGATGTTTACCCAGACCTACCTGCATGAGCTTAGTAAATACGGAGACGTTAGTATGTAAAGCTTTTGCATGATATCTGGATAAAATGGGCACCTACTGCATAACTCTTGAATCCGTCAGCTAATCTCTCAGTCCATTCCATGCCCTTCTCCCTGTACCTCAACAAATCTGTTCATGTAGGATCTGGTCTCTGGGCTACTCGGCAGCAGCTACTGGACCATTAGCTGGTCTTCCCTCTCTTCCGCTTGCCAATTGCTTAGTGTTCGGTGTGCCACTGAGGTAACCAAGGCAGGGAGTGACTCATTTGGCTGATGGGGAGGGCCCTAGTTCCACCCACCTTTATAACAAGGCCCTTTGTTATCTGTGTTTACTGATTTCTTCCCCCGGTCTCCCGCCCCCCCCCCCCAAAAAAAACCACCCCTCTCAGCTTTTGAAAAACGCACTATTTATTTAGGTTTTACAGATGTTTTTCACCCAGATTTTAGCTTTTAAGGAATTTTTCACAGGGGAAGCATGGGGGGCCCATGCTGAAGGGCTGGCAAGGTCAGGAGAGGGCTCTATCCAGCAGGGGGCCAGTACGGATGGTGCCACCTTTCACTTCCTTCCCAACCCCAGCCCTTCAGTGTGGCCACGTCAACTTCCTTTGTGCAGTGAGGGAGCGGGATGGGCAGAGAGCTGGGTCTCAGCAGCCAAGACTACCTAACTGCTGCAGGGAGTGGAAAGCTTCCTTAACTCCCACGTGGTGGGTATCCCCTGCCTTCCCTTAGCCTGCGGCCCTTTGTTTTTGTCTTTTCTGATTTTTCTGCCTTTTTGTAATTTAATAAAAACTGGGAAATTAAAACACTTCCCCTGCAAATGCAGGGCCTGATGCCCACTTCAGTAGCCCCCCAAAATCTGGAGAACCCTGTGGGGAGGCCAAGCTGGGAGCGGGTAGCCAGAGCTTCTGGCTGGAAGCTGAATGCTACATGGGCCTGATGTTCATTCCCACTCTTGTGCTGTCTCTAGACCCAAGACTGGAATCTGTTTGGGTGGAGTTCGATGATGGTTTACATAGCAGGGGCTCTAACCGCGTAGCTTCAGCACAACTTGAATGGTTGAAGTGTGCGGGGCTCCATGGAGTTGGGAAGCCTGGCTCTTCCTCCCTAAGCTCCAGTTTTGTCTGTTAAGAGGCAGGCGCGCGTACGACAAGGGTGGGAGTTTCGGTAATATTTTTTATTCCTATCTGCCTCAGTTTCCCTCTGTGCTTTGCATTGCTATGCACCAATTGTAAAGGGTTAAAAGCTGCTTTGGAGGCAGAGTGGGAGGCATGAGGTGTTGGGTCACCCAAGTGTCTAGGGTGGTGTGAATGGGGTGTTTCAGGACTGGCCGAAACCCAGTCCTATGAGTGGAGGCTCAGGAAAGGCAGAGTAAGCCCTAAGGGCAGGGGCATTCCCATCCAATGATGAACAGCCAAGGGGAAAGAGAGCTCCAACACCTCCTGCTGGGAGACAGCAAAGGTTCAGAGCTCGGGAACAAAGAGGAAGGGTGGTACATGGCTGCGAAGAGCTGAGCCTGCAGAGAAACAGGAGCTCCCACCAGGGACTGAGCCCAATAGTGCAGTATAGGAAGACAGCGATGCAGATCTGTCCCTATCCAGCAGTGTTCACCTGGGCAGTAGACCCTGTACTTCTGTACCATTTCTCTTGGACTCCCTAGCTTTAGATATCTGGACACATGGGAGACTTTCTATTCTGTGGCCTTTATCTATGATACCCTGAATTCCTTTTTTTTTTTTTTTTTTTGTAATGGGGCTTCCCCTTTAGAATGATCAAAATAAGTGGGAGACATTTGGGGAGTATTTAAGGAGGCTGCCATTCTCTCCTGTTACCCCTGGGAGAGCAAGCACACCAGCCCTGCTTTTCCAATGCAGAGCTCAGAATTACACTGGCACAATGGACTCCCTAAGGAGCTAGTGAATTACACCTTGAAAATCTAGTATAAACCATCATGAAAAGCTGCCCATCTGATTATGAAGTATATCATACAGTCTCTTGAATTCAGAAAGCAGGTCTCTTCTTAAACCTTCAATTTAAGATGCATTTTTATTAACTGTTTCATTGGGTTTCTCTCACTTTAACATGGTCCTGTATGTCCTTCCCCCACTTCTGTGAAGTCCTTTGGGGTGTCCTTGAATGAGAAAAGCTCTGTCTAGTGTGTTGCTGTGTGTGTAAAGCTTGTTCCATTTTATTGACCTTCTAGGTCTCTGATGGGAGGGGCCCAATGACAGGCTTTGCTTTTCTCACCTTGTGTGGATACAGTTCAGCAGATGTCAATTTTGTCCCCCAGATCTTGACTTTCTTCATTCCTGTACGTTGGTCGCTGCTCTGGGGTTTGCTTTCCAGGATCCATCCAGAGAATGCAAGCCTTGCAGCAAACTGAAACCTAGCCCTGTCCAACCTGAGACTCTCTGAATGGAAAAACCGTGTTTATGCAGCTGTGTCTCGTATTCCTGGTGATACATTCTATCTGTCAGAGCGTTCTTCTTTTATTTGTGAGGGAGTGACAAGAAAACAATCAAGCATGTCCTGGAAATTGATGGACATAATTTATGGGTAAAGATAAGGGGGAAAGGTGCCTAGCAGTTAAACTGGATCTGAAAGCATCCTCCAAAGGACAGTTCTCGCTAATCACAATTACACTAGTGTGTATGGTGTGAACACAGACTACTCCTGCTTTCAATTTCCCTTTCCCGTTTCATTTACATCGTAGGGGCCCAACAATGGAGAGTTCACAAACGTGCTTTATCTAGGTGGAACCATTTCAAGGGTTACAGATCGTCCTCCAAATTTAAAACTTGGTGTGATGGGCCAGATTCTCAGCTAGTGTAAACCATCACCACTATGCTGATTTACAGCAGCGGAGTATCTGGACTATGCTGCACCCATTTATTCACTGACCCATTTGAAGCCACCTGCTATGAAATTTTAATTTCTCTCTCAAGCATCCGCATCCCTGCACTATTTTCTCTGTCTCAAAAATAATTTGCAGGGGCACTTCCAAAACCAGCTCTTCCCCCGCCCCCCCCCCCCCAGTTGCGCTCAGTAACTGCGGGGAATCATCCAGTGTCTAATCGTGTCACCTAGCTGCTTCATTTCTTCCATCAGTCAATTTAAGTACCAAGGAAAGCTCCTGCCATGCCGCTGTCTGCCTCCAGAGGGCAGCAGCAGCAGGCACAACGTGCTCTGGCTGCAGTCTCAGAATCAGGCTTGCTGTTCAGTCAAGGGACTGTGATGGTTTCTGCAGGCGTCCAGAATTGTGGGTGGTCATGTTACCCCTCTGCCTCAGTGAGAGAGAGATTTGCTGCTGCTAAGCCGTGTGTCAGCTCCCTGCTGCTCCGGTCTGTTAGCCAGGCCAGCAAACTTCTCAGGCCACTTGCCAGTCTTGCCTGGCCTTGCAGGGAACTCTTCCCGAGACCGGTTGGGGGGGGGGCAGGGACAGATTATTCCAAGATCGTCCCTTCCTCTGAAACCTCTGGTGCCAGCTGCTGTCAGACACAGGACGTTGGACCAGATGGGCCCCTGTCCCCCCTTCCCGAACCACCTGGATGAGCATTTCTCTGCGGTATCCTGCCTATGACACGGTCCATGCACTGGAGTTACCAGCCCTGCGGTCTCCAAAGACCCAGAACACCCCCAGCCGGCTGGCTCCGCTGAGGATGGATGCCTGGCTTTAATATGACAGCCTCCAGGGGAGTTTATAGTAAAACAAGGATAAGTCTATTACTAGAGAACACAGATTGAAGAGATACCAAGCAGAGAGAATAGAAACAGGAAATGGTTACAAAGAAAATGAAAGTATAACAAGCTTCTGAGAGATTTCATGTAAACTTAGCAAGCTCCAAGCTTTTGTCTAAGGCAGTTTTCTCACCTACAGCTACTTCTCAGCATCCTCAACCCACGGGGTTGGGGATCCACTGTTCAAAGAGAGAGCATGTTGGCTTCTTTGTGACCCTGAAGTCATGGATAACAAAGGGATATTCTCTCCCCTTCCTCTTACAGTCCAGTGACCCTTTGAACTGTTCTTTTGAAGTGTGTCCGTCCCCACATGAAGTTCTTCTCCCCTGCGGTTTGTTCTCCCAAGAGCTGGTGCCGTGCTGTGTTCTCATCCGCCTGATAACTTGCTCTTCTGTTGACTTAAAATGCAGATGAAGCGTCCTTTGTGTTGGTTTCACAGTGCTTGATTCACAACCGATTCCCAGACAGACCCGTCTATCAACATCCCCTTGTCCGGTGGGGAGATGCATATTTTTAAAGTAACACCCGTACGCGGATGACCTACGGTGACCAGGCCGAGGTAAGTTTTCATTTGACACCTTACACGACGTTCTTTACAGATAAATACCGGGACAGCAGTGCGTTAGGTGTGGCGAGTTGTCAGGCCTGAGAGGAGTTACAGAACCGGAGGCCCTCAGCCAGTCAGCACCGAGGGCTCTTAGCACTTTAAAACACTTCTGCTTCAGCCTCTTCCAGCCTCCAACAATAGCGCTCTAGACAACAGCAAATGCGTCCTGTTAAAATTGTCCCATGCACAGGACTTGGTGAGTGGCTCAGCCAAATGCTCCTTCTTTATGGCAGCCCCCTGAAAAAGGGAAATGCTGTTGTGGGGGACAAAGTTGACACAAGAGAGGCAGCTCTTCAGTTTTGCCGTCAGGTGCTGCTCCAGGAAATGCATCTCCTGTTGTGTCTTTACTTCACTTTGTGTTACCTGCTTAGAATGTTCTGGGGTGGAGGAGAGCGTCCGGGGACTAGGGCACTGGCTTCAGAGCACCTTGTCGCCGCTGGCGGACCGCGGGTGCCTGTTGTGGCCTTGTGAGTCGCAGAGGGAAGACGGTAGTGGGGCTGAGGAGCAGAACGTTGACAGCAAACCGTCTGGCTGAGTGCCTGGGTCAGAAGAGGCCTCGGCGAGCTCCCCCTTTCTCTGGCACACAGGCCGGGTGCAGGGTTGAGACTGGATTTGTTTGCGGAGATTGAAAGACGTCACTGCTCAACGACTGGTGGAGGGAAGCGGTGCCGTGAATGAGTGGGTTGTGAAGTCAGCCTTCAGCTCGCATACATCTGCTCTCGACACTGCCTCCATTGTCATCTATTCTGGTTCGCATACGAATGTGGCTAGAATGAGTATCTGTGTATGGACAGTCTTTGCCTCCCATCTCCACCCCCTGTTAAAAGAGATCAGGGGCTTGGGAGAGGGGCTGTTATAACACTTTCTGGCACATGGATCTGGCACTGCAGTGCTTTCAAGGTCACTGATCATCCCTGGTGATCAGTTTCTTGTTCCATCACTCCTGCAGGGTGCACCTCTGTTCTGCAGGTGCTTCAGATCTCAACAAATCTGCAACAGGTGACTTAGTTTGATGGAATTTACTTCTCTTTCTGTTCACAGAATGTTCATTTTTGTAGCTATTGAAATTATTCAACTCTTTTTTTTTGTTAAAGTTCCAATAACTCTTGACCATGTAAATTGTACTGATTGGTCAAGTCCCATGGGATTCAGAGTAACAGCCGTGTTAGTCTGTCTTTGCAAAAAGAAAAGGAGTACTTGTGGCACCTTAGAGACTAACCAATTTATTTGAGCATGAGCTTTCGTGAGCTACAGCCCACTTCATGGTTTCCACGATATGCATCTGATGAAGTGAGCTGTAGCTCACGAAAGCTCATGCTCAAATAAATTGGTTAGTCTCTAAGGTGCCACAAGTCCTCCTTTTCTTTTCCCATGGGATTGTACCTGTTCCCAGCTCTCTTGTTGGGGTTCGCATGGGAATGCTCCTAGAAAAGAGGGGGAAGATTTGCTTTCCAGGAGTAAAAACAAGGACTCCTTGTGGCCCCTTAGAGACTAACACATTTATTTGGGCATAAGCATGAAAGCTTATGCCCAAATAAATGTGTTAGTCTCTAAGGGGCCACAAGGAGTCCTCGTTGTTTTTGCAGATACAGGCTAACACGGCCGCCGCTCTGAAACCTGTTTCCAGGAGCGAGGTACCTGTGCACCTCCCACCCTCTGTGCCAGGGCTCATGCTACAAAGACGTGCACACTTTAAATGTTTGCAGATGGCGCAGGCAGAAGGGAACTCCTGGGTGTGCGGCATGTTGCCCAAAAGCTGCGATCAATATCTCACAACTGAAGCCACTGGTTTTGCCCTTCAGCAATGTTTTCTGGTCTTGCCCTTGACGTCAGTCCATATTGATTGTGTTGTGGGAATCCTCTGCCATGCGCCAGTGGTTGGGGTAGCCCAGGGGTCTGCCTTCTCGATTTGAAACCCCTGGAGAGAAAGGGCTGCCGCTCCTTGGAGACGTTGGGAAAGCTTTTGCAATTTGAGCTTCAACTTACCTGTGCCAGAGGAAATGCACAGAGGGATCACCTCAGCTGCCACTAAAATGCAGGCTTCTCTGGGGTAGAGCGCAGCAGCTGTTTGAGGGCCTGGTCCAACTTCCATTGAAGTCAGAGGGACTGAGCCTGGGCTTTGAGAGCACACAGGGCCGCTAGTAACAGCCTATTGCCGTATCCAAATGAAACCAGCGGGAGAATGACAGTTACGGCACACAGCACCATGGAGGGTGAGCATCAGTGCCCAGGGAGAGACCGTTCAGTTGTGCAATTTTCCGACCACGTGACCACTCTTGTGGGTGCTGGGGGCTTTGTGATTATCCCAAAAAGGCAGAAGCTCTGGATTTTATGACTCTGCCGGGTCCATATGAAGTTGCTTTTTAAATGGAACAGTCTGATCCGTAAAATGGGAGAAAGGGAGCATTCTTGTCCCCATTTCTGGTTGATTTTGATTGGTGGCTCTATGCGGCAGGCTGGCTGGCTGGCTCTCTGGACAGTGCCTAGCATGAGAGGCCCTGGTCTCACTCGGGACGTCTCGGTGCCACTGGGCTTCCAGTATATCTGGTGGTGATCAGTAAAAGGAAAGTTCTGCCCAGGATCTCACTGGATCCATGTAAAGTCTCTCTGAAGCTCTGCCTCGCTCTTTCCTCATCCCGCCACCTGTCACCATTCATCAGCTACTCAGCTGCCCTCAGGCTTTTTACAGCAATTTCTTAATTGCTTCAGCAGCCTGGAATAGACACGTTTCACAGGCTGTCACCACTGTGCTGCTGGGGAGAAGACTGAGGCAAACTGCTTCCCCAGCCTGGTGCCATCCCACCTGCCCAGTGGGAAAGCCCTGTGCCCTCCAGAGCTTGCTTTTCACTTCTCTACCCTGATCTTATTCTGCCTGTTCATGTGCTCTCTGCGGGGCTCAGAGGACAGGTGTCTGGAGGGAACTCAATCCCACTCTCCAAGAGCGCTGGCTCTTCCTGTGTGTTTTATTCCAGCACCCTGAGAATTGGATCCTCCTAACATGCATCTAAAGCAGCCCGTCAGACCTCAGCAGGGATTCCCAGCATTCATGTTGCCTATTCTTGGCCTTTATTTGTTCTTCCAGAAATGTACTACTTGCCTTCAGCGGCTCGACTCCCCTGCGTCGGGGCTTTACAACGTTTGTATGTTAACACTCGTTTTTCTACTGCTGTAAACTTCCAGGGCACTTTGCAAATGTGGATCAAGCCCTGTTCTCAGGCCCAGGAGCAGATCCTCCAGTTTTCATCCGGATTTCAGCATTCCTTGCTCCAGGGTTGCTCCTTTGGCACAAATGGCTTCTGTTTCCGCCACTGCTGACTCTGATGTGACATCTGTGCCATCCCCCCCATCCCCGCTGCCCGTGGAAGCTGGGGTAACACCTGTCTCATTGGGATTCTGGGTTGGAAGGTGAACTAGAGAAGGGTAGTGTCAGCATTCCCCTCTGGCCCGGCATCTTTCATGGTGCATATAGAATCCCGTCTTTTCTCTCTGTCAGAGGCCCTGTCTCTGCTCGGAGCTGGCGTGCCGTCCGTCTCTTGCTATTGCTCTTACGTTAGCTGCTACCCAGCCTGCAGCCACCAGCAATCCCTGCCAGTGGGCTCTGCTAATACTGTTCTCTGACATTCTAATGCTCTCAGCCCCTGGCAGACTGTGTCTAAACTTCATGTTGCTGATTGTCCCCATATATTAGCTCTTCAAATTGTTTTTCTATTAAAGCCCATAAATCCGGGATTCTGCTGCGGTTTTACAGCCGACCTGCTTTACGCAGCTGGGGTTTTGTTGGCACTGCAGCGCCAAGAACGTCGGGAGGGCTCCGTGCCGTGTGTCGGGGGCGGGCGTCCAAAGCCACGGTCCATCCTGTACAGTGGTGAAGCACAGCGCGGGGTGTGGGTGTCAAAGCAGCTAAAGTTTCCGCTTCTGAGAAGAGCGTGACTGTGGCTGCGGGGAGTCTGCGCTACACAAATAGACTCCCGTCGGTTCCCTGGGGGACAGAGGGGCTCACCAAGACCTGTTTACATCTGCCAGGCTGCAAAGTGAGCTGAGGGGCTTTGCCTTTTTAGAAGACTAGCACCTGTCGATGTACAAGACTTTTCCAGCTCTCCAGAAAGCTGTTACCGAACCTCATGCCACCGAGCAGGAAATGGCACCTTCCACCTCTGCAGAGCTCACAGCTGGGGTGTTGGCTCCCCACCCCACCCCTTTGTTAAACACAAAGGGCTCTTGGGGGAGGGTTTGTTGCCATGTGATATAAACAGAAGGCACCAGAGGGTTCCCCCTTCCCATTCTTTCCTTCATTTCTTTTTTTTTTTTTTAATAAATGAGAACTGCAGGTCTTCGCCGTGTAGTTCTCCCAGAATCCCGTGTGGCTCAACGGCGAGTGAGCCGGGTTATTTCGCCACAGATTCCAGGGTGGTAATTGCGAGGCAAAGCAAGTTTTAGTCAAATGCTCTGTGTTAACCCCTGCTTAGCCAAACCCCGAGCCAAGGGTGTGGAGAGAAGCGCTTTTGCTAAAATCAGCTGGTTAAAGGTAGAGGGCACATTTTGATTCACTTTAACGCCCGCCGGAGCAGGGGACATGAGACCATCCTGATATTTGAGTGGTGAAAAACAGAGGACAAACCCCTCCAAGCTTTTGTTATAATTCATAAAGATACACTGCTGCCCCACGGCCAAAAAAAAATCTAAATCCCCATTTTTCCCTGTTTCAGGTCACCTTTTGAGGATGACGGGGATCCTTTGGAGCAGTGCTTCTCCACCTGTTTACCATTGTGGGCTGCATATGCATCTCTGTGTTACGTGGGCCCCATCCACACACTATATATACTTCCTGGGTGGCCCTCAGCATGTCACGTGGGCTGCAGCTGTGTGCTGCTTGGCCTTGGGCTGAGAACCACTGCTGTGGAGGCTCCAGGCTCTCTGCTTTAGCGTGGCCTCTGCCGTCCCTGGCTTGCGCAGTTATCGTGTGGTTTCCTGTTTTGTAGAAGGGCAACTGTCTCAGGGCCGGACAACAAGGGGCCGAATTCTGCTCAGGTTACACCAGAGTAAATTCAGATGAACTCAGCAGAAATCAGTGCAATTGCCCCTGCTTTACACCACTGAGAGAGGGCAGAGGCCAAGGGCAGGCCTGCCGGTTCGGATTGGGCCCCAGCAGTGACTAGTCCCAGAGCGCTCGAGGTTCGGGGGAGACTACCACTGAATATTTATGAAGGGAAATCCAACTCTTCACTTCTTTCCTATGAAACAAATTGACGTCAAAGAGCCAGAGGCTGTTAGCAGCCAAGTTTCCAGCAGGCTGGTTCCCTTAGCTCAGAGACTGGGGATATTTATCCCAGTAATAGCTCTGCAAAGGCATCTAAGCCAAAGGTTGTAAGCAAAAAATATTAGGACGTGGAGAAGAGTAATGGGCCCCATTCTCTGTTTTCCTGGCTGCTGAGAGTGTCAGCAGTCTGGCTGCCTGTCTCATTGCCCTAAAATATCTCCAATTGTGCGTTCCTACCTGCACGATGCAGGGAAAGGACCGTTCTTTGGAAGTAATTGCTCCCTCTGTGATGCCGGGCTGATGTATGGGACGCGAGGCTGGCAGGTGATGCCTGCATTGCCTTGGAACGCTGCTCATTAGAGCATTGAAGGCCTGCATCACTGTTCCTGCTGCGAGGAGCAAAATGCCCTCATTCAAGGGCCTGGCCGGCGTCCTGCCTGACAGGGTGATCCCCCTGGTGAGCTGGCTGTGACTGGGCTGAGCCAGCGGCCCCTTTGGCTCGTCCTTCAGCCTGCTGCCCTGCTAATGAATGTGGGGGCAGCCCTGGCCTGACAGTGGCTAGCTGGGGTGGAGGAGGGCCACCACAAGTCACTGGCCATGAATGCCCTGTTAACATCCTAGGCTGTGAATTTGCTGCCAGGGCCCTCAGCTGCTCTTGGATCTCCCCCTCCCCCCCCCCCCCAGCCTGCCTCCCTCCCAGGCCCTTTGTACTCAGCCCTGTCCTTGAAAGAGAGCTGCCTGCAGCTGCATGGGCAGCACAAAAGGGGTGCTGGAGAGGGCAGTTAACCCTTGCCTACCTGTTTGCTCGCCTGCTGGGGGTGGGGCTGAAGGGGAGCTGGGCCCTAGCTGGACTTGGCTGGAGAGGTTGGGGGCGGGGGTGCAGTGCTCCTTTCTGTGATTAAGTTAACAGGGCTTATTGCTTTCCTGGTGCTTTCTCCTTCCCAGCAGCTCAGCTGGCCCCACCCCACTGTGGCCAGCCCAGCCCTCCTCCCAGGACATGGGGGAGATGGGCTGCAGATGGCAGCGAAGCTCCTAGCAGGGGAGCCACGAGGTTTGATGAGATGGTTTGGGCTCTGGCCTAGTGAGGCTGGGTCTGTGATCCCTGCTTCCCATTTACGCAGCACCTTGCACGCTGAAAGGTCCGGAAGAGCCTTGCAGAGGGTATGGAGAGGAAATATCCGCCCGCCCTGCAAATGCAGCCAGCTCTGAGGTGGAACGTAGTAGCTGTCTGGTGCTGTACAGCAATGCAGGGCAGGAAGGCAAGGAGGACACCTTTTGTGAACTTCCTTTCCCATCTATGCTTTTAAAGGACAGTCCTTTCCTACAGGATGGTACTGCTGGGACCGACTTGGAGACGGGAATCCTATAGCCTCAGAACAGGCACAGTGTGGGTAACAGCAGGCTAAATCACACCCCAGCCTGCCCGTCCAGTGGCCCTTATTCCTAGCCTGGAGGACCCAGCTGTAGAAGTCCCCGAGGAGTTCACCTACCATATCCCGTTGGCACTTGGAGAGTACAAGTGAATGAAGGGGGGCGGTGGGGGGGGGGAGATTTTTGTGAACCGGACGCCTGCCTGCTGTTTAACCAGACTGCGCCCTGAACAGCCATCACCTGAGCAGCTTTTGGAGACATGGGCTGGATTTGAGCCCGCTGATCGACTCCATCGTTGGAGACCAGTCCTCCCCTGCACTATTGCTACAGGAAATGCACCCGGCAGTTCATCCGGGGCTCACGCGACTAGCTGAGTTTGCTGAAGCAGGAGATGGGGCTCGGTACCTGACCTCTTGTCTCGGCCGCATAGAACGGGGCTATTGTTTCACCAGTTCCCGCATCTCAGGAACCAGGGTGTAGTTGAGATGTGTCTGGCCCAGCCTCCTCCAGCCCCCTGTGCAAATTAATCTGCAATTTCTTTAATCCTAGGGATGCTGATCCTAGAGCTCATAAACTGACCCCAGCCCCTGGCTGCCTCCAGATCCCAGCATAGCCTGTAGCCGTGAGTATTGGCCATGGGATCTGACATAACGGAGCTAACTCTGTTCCCTCACGACCACTCCTCAAGTCCTTTCAGGCACTTGGTGATCGCTGCTTGAGGACCAATCGCTCATCCCAGCCGCCGTGGGAATGTTTTCTTCAGCGTTCTCCACAGGCCCGGAAAGGTTCTCTGCAGGCGACTGCAACATCAGCCGTTCCCAGTGAAATGAGGATGAATAATATCTGCAAGATGTGCAGCCCAGTTATAAATCAACCGCCCTGGAGGCGAGGCAGGCCGGGGCTTGTTTTTCCTTATGCCTGCACCAAAATCCTGGCCTTCAGCTGCAGAGTCTGGACTTCTCAGGCCTCACAATCACCTCAGGCACAGGGGGGCCCTATGGCTTAATGCCCTTCCCCTGCTCAAGGAGAGAGGGGAATAGATCATCTACCCCATGCTCCGTATTCAGTGAATGCAATGCACAGGGATGGTGGCCGATTGACAGCCCTGGAGACGTGGGCAGTAGCAGGGAAATCTTTCCTCCCCCCAGCCCTGCCTGGGTGCCTCAACCCTGACCTGGAGGGAGCCACCCCTCAGCGTGAGTGTGGCACCATGCCCAGGGCCTGCTCAGTCTTTGATCTGCCTGTCGCTGTTGTCTGTAAAGGAAGGCATCTGGCCGCTCGGAACCGAGAGGGGCAGCTCACTCCAAGTGGGCCATGGAATAGCCGTTCATCAGATAATGGCCCAAACCTCCGACCATTGCCAGCCTGGGCTGGATTGGACAAGTGACGCGTGTCCCTGTCACGGGGGTGACCAGGCCCCTTTCTCAGTGTGATGGGGAGTGCTTCCCGCTCCTAGCGGGTATCTCTGCAATTCTTTCGCCCCTCCTGGATGTGCTGACTCCCTGACTCCGACACCTCCTCGTCCTTCTGCGTTTCACACCCTGTGGCTCTGGGGAGCGGCGCTTTGGGGGCGAGGTGAAACCACCAGGCATCAAGGGACTGGCGAGGGAGCTTCTGTCAAGGGTTGTCTCATTCTGCTGGCCATCAGCAGGGCCGGGAAGGGATCCCGCCCTGGGACTGGATGTCTTCCTAAAAGATCTGCTCCAGGGATTATTTTGGGGGAGTTGCCTGGCCTGGGTTATGCAGGAGGCCAGACGGGTCCCTTCTGCCCTTGGAATCTGTGCAGCACTACACAGGCAGCAGGGGACCATATGAGGGGAGGGTGGATTTGCTTTTCTTCGCTGCCAGGAAATTGGACTCCTGTCTCCAGCAGCTACTGACTTGATGGCCCCCTGGTCTGATCTAGTTAGGTAGGGCCATTGTAAATCTCTTCCCATTCATTTTGGCCTGAAGTCATCTAGCAAAGCCTCTTCCCTCCAAAGCAGTGAACTCCCTCTGGCATTCTTACTTGGGCGGCATAGCAGGAGTGGAGAACAGGCTTTTCCAGGCTTGGGTTTGCACAGTCCCACCGGCAGCCCTCGGCCAGCCGTGCTGGCTGCATTAGTCCTTCCCTGGGGTATGTGGACAAGGCCGGGGGGAGGTTCAGTGTCTGTTAAAGGCTGGCTGCCCCTTTCTCTCCCCTAAAGGCACAGAATCCTGATGAGTGGATATGGACTAATGTGTCACGCACAGGGTGCAGGCAGGGATTTCCTGCCGGGGTGCTCTCCTTGGGGGGCTCCCTTCTGAACACCTGCCAAAGGCCGTTCCTGGCAGGAAGGCGTCTGGACAGCCAATGCAGATGTGATCATCTACCCCTCCCCTCCACCCACGCTTTGCAGCTTGTTGCCACATCAGTGCCCCCTCCCTCCCGAGGGCGGCTGTCTCTGGCCTAGCCTGGCTGTCCTCCTCTCGTATATCAGCGGGCGTGGCTGGAGAGGTTTGTCTGGACCGGTTTGTCTGGACCCAGTGCCTAGTCCGCCTGCAAGGAGACAGGGCTCAAACTCCCTCTTAGCTTTATGCTGCTCTATGTCGGCTATGAATTATTGACAGGCTGGGAGGCTCGTTTGCTGCCCTTCGGTGTGAGAGGGATGGGGCCTGCCTGCGTGCACCACTGAAGGAGCACAGAGATGCGTGTTAGTGTAGACACTAAGAATAACCAGGCAGAAAACCCCAGCTTCCCAATCGATCGCAGCAGGACTGCAGAGCCGTGCTGCAGGGGAAATTGTTCTTGGCTCCTTTCTCTCTTCCCACCCTGGGCTCTGAAAACACACAGAAGAGGCTCAGACCAGCTATCCCACGCAACAGGAGCCAAGCTAAACAGGTCACTACGTCCGGCCCTCCCCACCCACAATGGGGAAGCATAAGGCTGAATGTGTGCATTCTTTTTGGCTCCCATTCTCCACTCCTAACCTGAGGGGGGCGGGGAGGCATCTCTCAGGCTGCTCCAGCCCTGGGCCCATTGATTTTCATTGTGCAGCGTTGGAGGTTGGAGTTCAAAGCTGGGGTGGCACCCAGCTGTCCCCCTCCCCTTGTGTGCACCTGCCACTCCAGGCCCGTCCTGTGCATGATTCATGCCAGCTGAGTGCTCAGAGGAAGCTGCCTTTGCCAGTAAAAGCTTTTTCTACCTAAAGAGAGAGACGTCTTGCAATTAGCAAGCCAGTGGGAGGTGGGGCAAGGGTGCCGCCCCGCTTTTGCTTCTCTTCTCTGCTCATCTTGGATTCTCTGCAGTGGAGAGCTCGTTCTAATTCAGTGGTTCCCAAACTTTAACAACCTGTGAACCCCTTTCACTAAAATGTCAAGTCTCGCGAACCCCCTCCTAAAAATGAATATTTCCAGGGATTTTCTCCTTTACCTGCGTATAAATTATAAAAGCAGTGATCTTGGAAATATGAAAATTGTTTTTATGGCCTGCTTATTACAGGCTATTTATTATTATTTATTAATCATTCCAGTATCTTTATTACATTATGAAAATGGCAACACTCTTCCAGGATCTCACTTGCATAGCTTGTATCCCTTTGAATGAGCCTGCTCTAAGACAAGGCTCCTAGGTTTCATCAAGGCATATCAGCGGTGAAACTGCAGGAAGGGATTTAAGAAGCCAACTCACAGCGTTCCTCCTACACAAGCATTCGGGTCTTGAGCAATCCAGGCAAACAACGCATGTTCCAACCAAGCTTAAACTTGTTCTTCATCATAATTTTAAAAACACTAGCAGCCTATTTAATTTTAAAAACAGCAAAAAATATCCACCTCCCTTTCCATTTCTTATAAGGAGTCTTGACGTTTAAATCTCCTCAGTGTGATAGATAGGCTTGCTTTGATCTGCTTAGCTCTTGGAAGTCCAGGAGCTCTGGGCTGCGGGCCCTGCGCTGCCTGGGGTCCCTAGGGACAGCTCTGTCCACCATTAGGGAATTTTTTTCCTGAGAACCCCTGTAACATTTTGCAAACCCCAGTTTGGGAACCACTGTTCTAACTCTAGGTGCAAAGGGGGATCAGCATTAGCAGGATCGTAAGTGGACAGTGGCCGTCAGTCGTCTGGCATGGGTATAGCGGGGGACAGTACCTTAGAGATGGACGTATGAAGGAAGGTGAATACCTTGAGACACCACGCTGCTTGCTGGATACGTTCTAGCTGTGCTGGGTTAGGCTGAAATGGTCAGGAAGCAGCGAGCCGGTTTGGGATCCCAGTTGTACGTGCAGAGCGATCCCGTTCAGCTCAGTGGAGTGACTCTGGGTTTGCACGGGGGTAACTGGGCTCAGACCCTGGTCCAGCCCCCATGGAGAGAATTTTTTGTCGTGTTCTCTGGTGACCGCTGTGGTCAGGCAAGGGCCAGCACTGAGAGGCTGCGGGAAGGGGCCTTAGCCAAGGGAGGATGCCGTGATGCAAGCCCTGGGAGCAGAACGAGGAAGGTCTCTGCTAAGAATGCCACAAAACAGCCCCTTTGGCTTCAATCCAGAGAGCAGTCCAACGGTGCTGAGACCGCTCAAATATGTGCCATGCATGGAGCTGTGTCTGCCCCCGGTACCCAGGCTGTCCTGGTGATCTCTGTGCAGATCATGAAGCCAGCTCCAGGGACCACATGCGCCCAGTCACTTCAGTGGAGTTACAGCAGCCGTGTGTTGGATTACTGTTAACTGCAGCAGCTCATGTCCCCTCCACTGGGATGGTGTAAAGTCTGGAGGGTTTTTTTCAGATTGAATAACTGAATTCCCTGACAGGCCCCTGATTCCAGGGCCCTGCCACTTTCAGATGATGCGCAGATACCCACTGGCAGCAGAGAACTAAACCGACAGCACCCCTGTCTTGTGTGGCACTTGCATTGGTGCTCACATCCCATCAGGAAATCCACGGGTGTTGACCCCTGCTGCGGTGGGAGGTTCCCCTGGCTGCATCGAGAGAGCTCCAGGCCAGCCTAGGACCTCCTCTGCTGCATCACAGAGCACAAGACTCAGCCATGCCTGTGCACAAGGGCATGCAGCCCTCAGACTGCAGTTCGGCCCGTTGGGGTGCACCAAGGAGCTGGGCCTACAAACCCCAGGCCAGCAAGCAGCTGAGGAGTGGGGGAGCCTTTTTCTGGGGCTCCCCAGGACACCAGCAGGGAGTCATGTAGCAGCAGCTCTGCTGCAAAGTGCCCCATTCCAGGGGTGGGGTGGGGTGGGATGGGGTGGGGAGGGCTGGGGCTGTTGTTGAGAGAAGGCTGAATGTGGGCTGGGGAGTGCTTGCTAGTGTGCTTTTTTTTTTTTTTTTTTGGGAGGGGGGTCTGTGTCTCCTGAACAGGGGACTGTGCTGCTGGAGAAGCAGCTACCCAGTGACGCATCTGTTTAGGACCAGAGACTGAAAACCCCATCCCTGGTGTGGGTGCGTCCTGCTGGCAGGCTGACCTGGAGCCAAGGCTCTGGGAGAACAGCCCGATAGGTCCAGGGCTCTGAAACCGTCTCTGGGTGGACGCCTTCAGCCTGCCCGCCCCCTCCCACGAGGGTAGGCCACTTGGCATCACTGTCTCCTTGGACCAAACCTCAGTCTTCAGCAGCCCTGCGCTGTGCTGTGAGCTCCCTTTAGCGAGTTCACCTGAGTTGGACACTCGAGAGAGGCTTCTACACCCAGAGGGAGCAATGCACCCCCACTTCCCTTAACCGGGAGTGACTCTCTGCCAGCGCTGTAGAAGTGTGTGTGTGTGTGTGGGTTATTAGAAGTCTGGAACACAGCAGAGAGAGTCTTTGGTTAGCACAGAGAACAGAAAGTTACAGCATGGGCCCTCTTGGTCAGTCCAGAGCCCTCTGACCCCTCCCTTGTCCTAATTTTCAAGAGTCTCCAGCTTCTAGCAGCCCACACTTAACACCCATGCCTGGTCCCTCCTCTGACCTGTTCTGCAACTGGTCAAACCCAGCTGGCTTCCCGTGGAGAGTCAGCCATCCAGGGTCGTTAGTTGCTAGGTGCCAAATGTCCGGGCAATTAGAGTGGCCATTGTCTTCTTGGACTCTCTGTGGATTGGGGGCCCAGGCCCTAGACAGCTAGGCACCACTCACTCCTGAATCTCTGGGTCTCTGCAGAGATCTTTTCCCACCACCTAGTTAACCAGGCAGCATGCGGGGGGGGGGAAACTGAGGCACACACCATATATTCATACAAAATATTACAGAAAACTGCCCACTCCGGCCCACCAGCCTCAGTTGTTGGCTAACTGAGCGATGGCATTGCAGCATCAGGAAGTCCGAATCGCAGGCTTAAAGTGTGCTGGGACTTGGGAAAGTAGCTGTAAGGATGGCATTTGCAGGAGGCTAATTCTCTGGCTGGTGAAAGGCAGAGGGGGAGAGTCCCCCATTTGGGATGGAAGAGACAATTGCACAATCTCATGCTGGTGAGACAATAAAACCCTTTCTCTCTCTCTCTCTCTCTCTTCTATTTTGACAGCCAGCAGCAAAAATGAAAACTAACCAGAGCCAGCAGCCCTTGGGGAGGTGTATAAGCCCCTCCCTTTAAAGCCAGCTGCAGCTCCTGCCATTCCCAGGTCATTCCATGCTGGCATCGCTTCTTATCAGCCCACCAGGGAGCTGGGGTGAGCGTAACCCGCGAGATGCTTCCTGAATGGCTGATGAACGCGGGAGGCCACTGGGGCATCGACAGGGGCGAGGTGAGCTGCTGGTGAATGTCAATCCTCTCATTTGCCCTCTCTGCTGAGGACGGCTGAGCGTTGGAGTGGCACAGTCCCGGAGGGCCAGGCATGGGGCTGGTGCAAAGGGGAGGCTGAATGCTGATGAAAGGGGTCGGTCGGTCTGTCTGTCTCGGACAGCAGGTTGGGTTGTTCCAGCTCCAACCAAATAAACCTGCTTTATAGGAAAAAAACCTGCCTCTTTCCCCTGACAAACAGGCGACTCTGAAAGGAGCAACGTTGGTTTAACTCCCCCCGGATCAGGGCTGCGGGCTGACGTGCAGCAGGAAGTGCGCTGTCAGTCCCAGTCAGCAGCCAGCCTCATGCTCTGCTGGGAGCATCAGGACCTTGCGTATCCCCACTGCCAGGTCAAGTCAGCTGGAGACGCTGGGGTTGGACCCCAAAGCAGGATGCTAAAGAAACGCTCTGCTCTGAGAGGCAGCTGCTGTTAGCCCCGTGCTCAGATGGGACATGCTGCATGCCACTGAAAGTGGGGGACAGACCTAAGGGGAGATTTTAAAAAACACTAACGTGGGGTGGCCAACCTGAGCCTGAAAAGGAGCCAGAATTTACCACTGTACATTGCCAAAGAGCCACAGTAATATGCCAGCAGACCCCCCGTCAGCTTCCCCCACCCCCCTGCTTCCAGCGCCTCCCACTCACCGGTAGTCCTGCTGATCAGGGCCTCCCCTCCTTCCCTGCACCTCCCGATCAGCTGTTTCGTGGCAGGCAGGAGGCTCTGAGGGGGAGGAGCGAGGGCAGGGCCGGCTCAGGGGAGGGGACTGGAAGGGGTGGAGTGGGGGCAGAGCCAGGGGTTGAGCAATGAGCATCCCTTCCCCCCCACCCCCCGGCACACTGGAAAGTTGGCGTCTGTAGCTCCAGCCCCAGAGTCGGTGCCTGTACGAGGAGCCGCATATTAACTTCTGAAGAGCCGCATGGGGCTCCGGACCCACAGGTTAGCCACCCCTGCCCTAATGGGGGTTTAGGCACCCAACCCTCCTAGACACTCACTGAAAGTTAGGCACCGTCCAGCCCTTTGTGCCACTGGAAACCTGGCCCAGCGTGACCCCCCGTGTGCCATGCAGGCCAGGTACACTTTCCTGGGCATTTTCTGACCGAGTGGGGCTAAATGAGTCTGGCGGAAAGCCCTGAGCTGGGTTTTATGGATTGCAGCTTTGGATCCCAAGCCCCAAACAGCATTGTCTGGTCATTGCAGGCTGAGCCGACCTAGGCATGCCAAGAATCCAGCAGCAATAACAAGTGCACGAAGGGCTCTCTGGAGGGGTAAATCTCCCCCTCCGAGGGTAATTTCACAGGCTTTGATGGCTTCTTCAGGCACATAAATCTCTCCCTCTCCTTGTAAAGCCTTGAATGTTTATTTCATAAGTGTCCGTGGCTGTGAGTTGTGTGCGGTGGTGGTGTAGCCGTGTGAGTCCCGCGATAGGAGAGAGGCAAGGGGGGTGAGGGAATATCTTTTATTGGACCAGCTTCTGTTTGCGAGAGAGACCAGCTTTCAAGCCGCACTGAGCTCTTCAACTTCACAGCTTCTCTCTCTCACCAGTAGGAGTTGGTCCAATAAAAACTATTACCTCACCCACCTTGTCACGCTAAGTAGCCATCAGTGGCTCCTTTGCGTCTGCCCCAGCAGGGTTATAGCTTCCCTGCCTTTAGACTCTCCGCTCCAGCTGAGCACACCCGTTCTTGTGAGGTGTCCAGCCGCGTTTCTTGCCCACCCAGAGCAGCACCCCTAGTTCCAGCCCCTACGACGGGTGTTGTGCGGGGGCTAGGGATAGAAATGCAATTCCAGGTGTGTCTCTGGATGATGCAGGGAGGTGGGGGAGCAGATTGTCAGTCTGGGTGTTGGCAACATAAATCCAGCAGCTGATTAGCTCTTGGTGGGGGTAGGGATGGACTATTCCATTTCTAGTGTGGTTGGTGAGCTGGGTTAGCAGAGGGCAGCCTCTAACTCACCACTCGCTTGTGTCTCAGCTGCAGACAGAAGAGGCAAGATAATCAATGATCAGGTTTTTCTCATGCCAGGCTGGTCCCCCTCCAGGTTCCTGACCAGATGTTTTGGAGCAACTGAAGAAGATGCTGGCGGCTGTCCTGGTTGGAGACTGGGGAAGCACCAGACTGAGCAGTGATTTTCCTTGGGCTTGCTTCATTGGCTTCCAGGTCTGTGGTATGCAGGGTAGCTGTAGCTATGTCAGTCCCAGGATATTAGAGAGACAGGGGTGAGGGAATATCTTTTATTGGACCAACTTCTGTTGGGGAAACAGCCAAGCTTTCAAAGCAGAGGTGCTCTGCGGGTGTGGGAAAGGTACTCCGAGCGTCACAGCACGATGCAAGGTGGAACAGATTGTTTAGCAGAAGTAGCTAGCACGTGTTCAAAGGGCCCGTTCCCAATGGAGTGGCCCCTTGCCCCCTCTGCAGTCACAGGACAAAAACAGGGGTTACAGGTTGTTGTAATGAGCGATGAATCCAGTGTCTGCCCGGTCCAAGTGTTGGGCAGGTTTCCGCTGAGGCCTGTAGCCCCAGGGAGCATCTCTGCTATTTCATGGCTATTGTTCTCGTCCTTTCTCTTTATTTTTGGCTTCACTTGTGCCTGGACCCCTCCTAGGAATCTCCTTCCCCCTCCCCCCCCGCCCCCCCGCAAGTTTACTGGAATGAGCACAGCTTGGTTGTTCCTTTTAGCACTGAAATAAACACATGCTAAGAAGCAACAACCCCACAACTTCCCTGTAATGATGGCATCCTGTCTCCCTGGCCCCTAGCCCTCCTTGGCACACTGTTGCTAGGCAGGGCCAGGGAGTAACCCCCTGAGCCCCTCAGGGGCGAGTGCGCCAGGCTGGGAGCGTTTTAGGTACATGGCTGTGCCTGCACCATCCATTCAGAGCCCCAGGGCGTCCGCACAGGGCTATAGATCCTTTGTTGGAGGTCTCTACAGCGTGCATAGAGCCCTGAACAGCTCAAGGAGGCCCCTTATTTGCTTGTATGTGTGCGTAGGGGCCCCAAACTATTCTTGCTAGGCCCCCCGTGTGCTAATGCTGCCTCGGGGAAGGAATGGGCTTTTGCCCTCCTGTCAGGCAAACCCTTCTCCTTGGGCACATTTATTCTCACTTGCCCGTCCAAGGGCCAGAGAAATGGGGTGTCAGTCCCGGGAGCTCATGGCAATGTGCCGGCTCTAGCAGGGGCTATCCGAGCTCTGGCCTGGCCTCCAGGCAGGGCACTTGCTGGTGGGGAGGGGGTGGCGCTCTAGGCTACCCCGGCGTGCCCCCCGTTTAGCAAGAAGGGAGCCGATGCTTTGCACAGAGGCGTGGTCACCAGCGTGGGGGACATGCAGCTGCCGAGGCCCTGGCCGTGCCCCTGATCAAAATAAGGCTGGTCCTTGGCACGGCTCCGGCGGCAGGGGCTCAGGAAGGGTGTAAGCCCCAGTTCCTTCAACCTCTCCCAGGGGCTGGCGGGCTAGGAGCGCTGCGGGCGTAGCGGTGGTGGGCACAGGCCCCCGGCCGGCTGCAGGGGCTGAGCGGCTTCGCCAGAGCCGGCGCGGGCACGTGGGACCCAGGAGTCCTGGGGGCCAGGCTGCGGCTCTAACCACTGGGCGCGGTAGCCCGGGGCCAGCAAGGAGCCGGGCCCTGGGAGGGGGGGCCTGGCCCGCGCTCCCTGCTTCCCCAGGGGCTTGCGCCCGCCCCGCCCCGCCCCATCGGCCCTGGGCAGCCCCGCGGGCCAGCCGGCGGCGGGGCCAGGGGGGCAGGGCCGGGGCGCGCCGGCTGCCGCCGCAGGAGGCGAGCGAGGGGTTAAGCGCAGCCCGGCTCCCGGCGCTGAATATTTAAGAGCCGCGCGCAGGCTGCAGCGCAGCCCCGGCTCCCCTCGCGCAGCCCCGGCTCCCCTCGCGCCCCGGACCGCGGAGCCGCACAGCGCGGGGTGGCCCCGGGCAGCAGCCGGCCGGAGGATGCCGCGCCTGGCGCTAACTTTCCTGGCTCTGCCGCTGGTGCTCCGCGCCGCCCCGGGAGGTGAGCAGCCCTCGGGGACCCCCCCAGCGGGGCCCCCCCCACCGCGAGTGGCCCCGGGGTCCGGCCCCGGCTCTCGCCGAGCGGCCGCAGCCAGGGGCGGGACCGAGCGGCTCGGGCCCCGGGGGGCTGCGGCTCTCTGGCCCCCAGCGCCCTGGGCATGGCCCCGCGCCCCTGCCCAGCTCGCGGCTTCCAGCCTCGGCAGCGACTTGGCCTCGCGCCCCGCTCGCTGCTGCTTCTGCTTCCCCGGCTGGGAAAGGCCTGGGGCTTGGTCCCTCTCCCCCACTCTGGCTGTGTGTGGAAGGGGGCAGGTGGGCTGGGAGGCTTTAGAGACCGTCCCGCAGAGCCGGGCTGGCTCCGTCTCCCCTCTGTCTTCGCGGGCAGGGTGGCACACGGACACCTGCGTCGCCTGCCCTGCGACCTGCCTGCCAACAGCCCTGCCGGCTCAGGAGCCTTCCACCTGCTGCTCTCGGCCCCTGGCATCCCCGGCTGCTCTGTGGGCTACGAACAGCCCTGCCCCTCTGACAGCCCGAGTGCCCCAGCATCCCCTGCCATTCGTAAAAGCCCCTGAGCCGGGGAGGACAGAGACGCAGCAGCTGGGGCGAGTGGCTTGCCCTCGCGTTGACGTGCTGAGCACCTACTGGCCCAGAGACTTGCCATGGAATTGCCGGCTGCAGCAGGCCGGTGGCACCCGGATAATTCCCATGGGGGGCTCATTTCCACAAAGCGGTGTACCCTTTGCTCTTGTCGGCACAGGTTGTTTCTTGCCTTAGCGAGGCTGTTTCCTGCCAAGCCGTGGAAAGGCCGCGGCTGTGTCTAAGGGTTTACTGTGGCTGGATCAAGTGCACAGCCAGTGGCCAGATCCTGCTCTCCCTGCCGTTGGTGTAAATTCACGGTAACTCCACTGATGTCGGTGAGGATCCAGGCCAGTTATGGAGTTCAGGGGTTTGGCTCCTTCTCATTATTAATTACAGCTGGCTGGAAAATGTCAGCAAAAGAGTTTCAGTTGGTCTTTCATTGAAATTTCATGGAAGAATTTGTGACCTTTTTCCATGTGCTGCCCAGCTCTGCTACTGGTAATAACAACACTCAGCAGGTGCCTGGCAGTAAGAGTGGTTACGGTGCTGGCCCGGGATGCAGGAGTTCTGGGTTCAATGCTACAGGTTTCCTTGGAAGCAGATCTTCTAAAGAGCTCTGCTTCTATTTAGACACCACAAGACACATCCAGAACTGAGTTTTCTGGCTCTCAAATCGCTGGAGACCAGGACTCCTGCCCCACCAGGTGAGGAGGCTTCCGGGGTGGACTGTGTCCTGCCAGAAGCTCCTGGTTTTCCGCCTGAAGCTCTCTTTTCCCCACGAATTGGGTGTCCTTGTGAGCACTGCTGGCTTCCCAGCTCTGGGGGCTGATTTGCTGCCCCCAAGTACCGCGTCGGCAGGGGCCGGGTGAGCCTTTTGCACTCCCACCAATGAGCCTCACAGCTGATCTGCAGGGACCATGTCTGGTGTGAGGGGGGAGAGCTGTCTCCACGGCCCAGCCAAGCTTTGGCTTCTCAGCTGGGGATGCCAATAAGTGTCTTGGTCGGTGCTGAGGTTACACAGACCTTCCTCCACTAGGAACAACCAGGCTCCCAACTCCTTTCACTTAAGCCACTGATCAGACCCCAGCTGCTAATACCTTTTGTTTATGGAACTACTGACCTGTGGGCCCTGTGCGCTCCAGGCGAGACGAGCCGTACTCGTTTGCCGAGCCTCTGAGCCATTCGGTTCAAGGTCCGCTCCTTCTTCTCTTCTTCACATATGGACGCTTTAAGTGGTACAGCAGCTGCCGTTGGCCAGTCTAGCCTGAAAATCCACACACCTTGATGTAGAGCAGGGATGGGCAAACTACAGCCCGAGGGCCACGTCTGGCCCTTCAGACATTTTCATCTGGTCCTCGAGCTCCAGCCGGGGAGCAGGGTTGGGGACTGACTCGGCTCTATGCATGCGAGGTCTCCACACAGCTCCTGGAAGCAGTGGCATGTCCCCCCCCATGCCTCCTACGCGTAGGGGCGGTCAGGGGGCTCTGCACACTGCCCCTGCAGCTCCCATTGGCTGGCAACTGTGGCCAATGGGAGCTGCAGGAGTGGCGTCTGCGGATGGGGCAGCATGCAGAGCCTGTGGGCTGCGCCTCTGCTTAGGAGCTGGAGTGGGGACATGCCGCTGCTTCTGGAAGCTGCTTGAGGTAAACTCCGCCCGGAGCCTGCACCCCAACCCCCTGCCCCAGCCCTGATCCCCCTCCCCCTGCCCTGATCCCCCTCCAGCCCTCCAAACTCCTTGGTCCCAGCCTGGAGCACCTTCCTGCACCCCCAACCCCTCATCTCCAGCCCCACCCCAGAACCCTCAGCCGAAGCCCTCACCCCCTCCCGCACCCCAACCCCCAATTTCGTGGGCATTCATGGCCTTACAATTTCCATACCCAGATGTGGCCCTTGGGCCAAAAAGTTTGCCCATCTCTGATGTAGAGCCTTTGCTCACCTACTCAGACTGCAAGATGGAGGGACCTTGCAGCCCATCACTGTGCACTGGGAAGGTTGCCTAGTGCAGGGTGGGGGGCTCAACGGATCAGCAATGAGATTTTTTGCCCCTTACTGCCAAGTGACTGGTTCCAAGCCATCCCAGGAGGTCCGTGAGCGACCGGAGCCAGGAAGCTGCTCTGTAGGCCTGTGGGAATGTATGATTGACCGCTCCAGTCCAGCTCCCTGGCTGACACTTGCTCCAGTCCAGGCAACTGCCTGTCTCCTGCATTTGGCACTTCCAGTGTAAGAGCCAAGAACTGAGTGGGCATAAAGACTGAACTGCCCCTTCGGTACAGTCACTTACTGGTGGGGAATGGTGTGTGTGTGTGTGTGTGTGTGATGTAACACTGCTGCTACTCTGGCTGTGCCTGACTTGCACCCAATTAGACAACTTCAGAGCCCCTTGAAATTGTGCCTTCAGCACCCAGCTGTGTCCTCGGTCTGTCTGGATCAGTGGCTCTTTGCACAGCACCCCTGCCGGGGGGTTCGGCCTGCTGCAGGCTCCTTGTTCCTTGCCCAAAGGATCAGCGGAAGCCCAGTGTCGCAGGATATCTGCAAACAGGGAAGCTGGCCTGCAGCACAGCTGTGCTCCAGTCAGAGCAAACTCAAGCCCCTCCAAAGCACAGGAGGTCACCCTGTCGGGATCCCGTCGGAGAACTGAAGTCACTGTTGCAGGAGCTCACAGAAGAACCTGCAAGGGCGATTGATGCTCTGCCACAGTGGGCAGCAGAAGGAACACAGTGGCCTCCCATGAATGTGCCAGCTGAATCCTCGGGTGAATTGATTGGCTAGTGAGGCTTCTGATGACCTAATCTGCAAATGCAAACGAACATTTTCATGCAGATGTGCAGGTTTCACCACATGCAAATGGAGATGCTTGGAAATGCTCTGAGTGAATTACTGGAGGTTGCTTCAGGTCCAGGTCATCTGAGTGCAGTGCGCAGAGGACCCGACTAGAATTTGAGACCCCACTGTTCTAGGATCTGCTGGAAATTGAGAATCAGGTGGAGTTATAGACTAGCTCAGGCTAGGACAGGTGAGGTTAGAGTCTGATCCAAAGTCACTGGAAACCTTTCCATTGACTTCAATGGGTTTTGGATCACGTCCATAGAGTGTGAATATATGTGTGTGTGTGTGGTGGGGTGCTTGGGCCGAACGAATGAATTCTTAAGAAATTGTGAGTAACAGCACAAACGTGGGTGTTTGTAGCAATGGCAGGAGTGTGTATTGTTCAGTGCTTTGAATTCCTGACTAGACCAACCACTGTGATGAACTTGCTTTGCTGATTGAAGGTATCACAAACTGTCTACGGCCCCAAAAGCAGAAGGACTTTATCTTTTGGGTTATGGCGAGTCTTGAGACTCTCTGGCATCCCCAAGAAATGGATCAAGCTGATGAAAAACATCGACAGCAAGGTGATGAGTGTAGTGGGAGTAGACAAGAATCGGACGGAATGACTCAGGATGGCCGAGGAGAAAGGATGCATGTTATCACCAGATTTGTTCACCTTGGTACAGGAGGAGTCATGTTGTGTAGGAGGACAGTGGACTGTATTTTCGCAGATGATATCGACCAAGGAGGATTTACAGAGAACGGCTGACAAGGTGGATCAGAAAAGCAGCAAAACTCAGACTGAAGATCAGCACAGAGAAGACAAAAATTATGGCAGCTGGAAGACACGAGGGAGAGGTAAAGATAAAACCCAGAGACAAAGAACTAGAACGAGTGGGAAAGAATGTGTGAACCTTGGAGGCGCTGAAGAATGGAAACTGTGAAGATGACATAAAAAGAAGAATTGAACTAGCTGCTACCGCATTCATAAAACTCTGACATCTGGAAGGCTAAAGATATTTCAATCAAAGCAAAAATCAGCATATATGAGACAGTTGTCCTGCCAATGCCATTGTATGGGTTAGAATGTAGGAGAGTGAGGAAAGCCAGCGAACGAAAGGCGCTGGCTGCGGAAGGGACTGGCTGGCGGGAACACTGAGAGTTTCAAGGCAGCACAAAACAAAAGATGAAGTGAGAAGAAAACAGCTAAGCAAGGAATAACCCTGTTACAGAAGAAAGATGACTGTGGGTGGTTTGGACACATGGCCTGAATTGACCCAGTAAGTGTACTATACGTGGGGAGACGCACTAGAGTGCAAGAAGCTAGATACAGGGGAAGGCTGAGGATGCGTTGGATAGACGTGGGGAAAAATGACACACAACAAAATGGTTGAAAGAGGAACAAAACTGTGAAGCTGGTACAAGACAGAATGTGGTAGAAAGACTTCATTTGGCCCCGGTGTCACTGTTGAGCTGGTGGACAGGAATGAAAGCCAAAGGCTGTCCCTAAAACACGAGTGTGCTTTCCAAATATCACATCTAGGTCTGGGACAGATGCCCTACAAGGCTCACCTGGGCTTCTCATCCTCCCGGATGTCGGTGTGGTTGGCATGTCCCATCAGAGTGCATTGGGTGGTAGGGGCAGGACTGATACTCTTAGATAACTCAGGTGTAGTTTAGTTGGCCTGTAGCTATGACTCTTTGCTCTACCTGAGCACAGCTGGAAGAGAGAGGCACAGTCAGCCCTATAGCAGGGTGCAACATTTCAAGCTAATAGCCCTTAGAAGATATCGCATATTATTTATATTATCGTAGCGCCAGGAGCCTACTCATGGCCAGGACCCTGTTGCGCTAGGTGCTGTACAAACCCAAAACAAAAAGACAGTCCCTGCCCCGAAGAGCTCACAACCTAAGCAATGCCTGGGGGCTGAGGAAGGGTATTCTCTCCTGGCTTTCTTATACCCCCCGCACAGATACAGAAAACTTCACGTGCATCCTGGAGTAAATGTGCAAAGCTCTCCGATACCACGATGGGGGACATAGGATAAAATGCTGAGGTAAATGGCGGGATTCACTCCCCTTTGGTCCGACACAGCCTGAGTTTGCTGAGTTTCCGGCCCATGCTGGGGGAGGCTGAGGACAGGGTGTGGAGCATCCTTTGAGATGACTGGTGACTCATGATGTATCGCCGGGCGTGGCAGTGGGACTTTTGCCTGCATGAGGAAATGGGCCTTTTAAAAAACATGAAGGGCCTTTAGCTTTTCTCGATGGGTAGAGCGGGGAGCAGAACCAATGGCAAAGGGTGGGGATGGAGCAGAGCCCGCACTGGGGCTCGGCGTGGGAGAGCCCTGGGGCGGGGCTCAGTCAGTGTGGGAGAGCCCTGGGGCGGGGCTCAGTGCGCTGTGCTTAGGGCGGGATAGCGCACAGCTCGGGGAAAGCGAGAGCGGGGAGCAGAAGGGGAGAGAAGAGTTCCCTGCTCAGGGTGTTTGCGGAACCTTCAGGAGCAAATTCCGCCCTGACGTACGTGGGCCTCACGCTGCCCTTGACTCGGGCTGAGTTACAGCAGTGTCTGCCCTTGACTCGGGCTGAGTTTGGCCGTCAGCTCAGAGGAGAGAAACTTCTCCAACATACACCATGGTGACCGTGTTGCCATGTGCCCTGCTCCCGCCCCCGGCTCCCGGGTGCCCCTTTCCAGGCACGTCCCGTCTCTACGTACTCACCGCCCCGTGGAGCCTCTCCCTCCCCATCCGCCTCCCCATGCACCCTTCCTTGTATGCCCCCCAGCATGGGACACCTCCCCTCCAGCTTCCACCCCATACAGTCTCTCCCCACACGCCTCCCATCCTGGGCGCCTACCTAGACACAATGAACCCACCTAGGCCCCTACCTAAGCATTGAAGGGCAGGATGCAGACTGGACAGTGCTTGGTCGGGCTGCTGGTGGGGGTGAGGGGAGGGGAAGAGCTGGCTCCAGTCGCTTGCCTTCTTTTGCATTCCCGCAGCGTGAAGTGCTGGACTTCCCTGGCGCGCTGGGGCCATGCTATAAATGAAGCAAGCACTGTCGGAGCAGAGATAGGGGCCAGCGGGGCACTGACCCTTGTTCATGGCTCCGGTGTGTCTCGCTGGAGACCTGAGCAATGAAGAATGTGCCAGATGGGGTTATGTGAGTGATCTCGAGGCCTTGTCATGGCGGCTGGCTCCGGGCTTACAGGCAGGGGCCATGCTGTTGGCGAGGTGGGTGCTGCATGCCCTGGTGCCCACCAGCTGAATGCCCTCTGCTCGGGCGCACCTAGGAACAATTGTTTCGCGGGGCTCAGCGCACGTCTCGGCCCTGTGTGCTCAGGCGTGGAAATACAAAATGAACTGTGATGGAGGGGGATTTTGACAGCTTTTGCATCCAACGGCTGATTTAACCTTTGGGAGGGGCAGTAGCATAGGCAGAGGGGAGTTTGGAGAAATGAATGGGTTGGGGGGGGTCAGCACAAATCTTACCTGGAAACATCAGCTGCAGGCAGGGCCGTCCCTAGGGGGCCCGGGACAACTCCCCGGCTCCGGCCCAGGCCCCGCCCCCACTCCACCCCTTCCCCAAAGCTCCCGCCCCACCTCTTTCCGGCTTCCGTGCCCTCCTCCGAGTGATGCCGGGAGCCGGCGTGGTGGGGTGGGCTGGGGCCGGGTCGCTCATTGCTGCTGGCCTCAGGACCCCTGCTAGCCCTCCAGGCTGCCCTGGACCCCGCCTCCCAAAGCTTGGGGTCCGGGGTGGTTGCCCCGATCCGTCCTAGGGATGGCACAGTTCTGGCTGCAGCCAGGGCGAGGGAGGTGACAGCCAGCTGTGTGGAGCAGGAGGTGAGTGACCCCAGTGGGCCCTGGCAATCACACCCTGCACACTTATTAGCAACAAGCCTCCTCCATCCCGTTCTGCGGGGAGAAGCTGGAGGAGCCGTTGCTTTCCCTGGTAATTTGCCTTTGCTGGGTCTGGATGGTGATACTTCGATGGGGCAGGGTGATTTACAGACTGCTCCAGAAGGTGTGTGTGAGCCTCAGGGTGCATTGGAAAGGTTTGCTCAGTGTCCCAGTGTGCAATGTTTTTCAATTTAGGTTAAAACTATGGTCTGTCTTTGAAATTCTTGGTCTTCCTGGCCCTGCTTCCAGGCTAGGGGGCTCCGTAGGGAAGCGTGCAATCAAAGTCCATTCTAGAGCAAGGTGGGGTGAGTTGTGATTCTGTTTTTAGGGAGCAGCCTGTTCTAGCTCTCTCTGTTTTGGGGTTCCTGTGTGGTGGTGGTCCGAATTCTAAACAGTGTTACAGGGCACCTTACGGCAAGCGCATTTCTGTTTTTAGCAGACTTCTCTGAGTGTATGCTGTGAACATAACCCAAAGCCCAGTGGGATTGGCATCACACACCCTCTGCTGCAGGCTAGCCTGCAGCTCTGATGGGCTCTGGCCATACAGAGTTATGGGGGCAGAGAGAGAGAGAGAGGACTAGTAAATAATTACCTTTACAGTTCTGCAGCACAAGTGCCTTCTCTTGGAAGTGATCAAAGTGATGAATGGGTTTAGCCTCACAACCTTCTGTGGAGGTAGGGAGGGATTCTTATCCTTGTTTGACAAATGGGCAAACTGAGGCACACAGCAGGGAAGCGCCACAGGGGACCTGGTCCTGTGTTCGTGACATTCAGCTTTTGGAGACGGGCTGAGGTCAGATTTGTCCCTGTGTGATTGCACAGCAAGGCAGCGTCAGAGATGGGAGTAGAACCCAGGAGTCCTGACTCCCAGCACCACGTGCTAACAACTAGCCAGCACAGGCTAATGCGTGAAGGCTCAGGCTGCCACTCCACTGCTGTGTGTTGAGGAGGGGAGGAGATGGCAAATCACTGGGGGCAAGGGCAGCTGTGTCTGGGAGGGGTGGGAGGAAGCAGAGCATGGGAGATGTTTGGTTTTGAGAAGGATCAGACTCAAAGCTCACACGGGCAGATGCAGAGGATCCAAAGGCAGGAGATCAACATTTCCCCAAACAGTTCCTTGCGCCCAAACTGAAATTCACCCCCACCTCTGGCTCAGGGGACAGAGGTCCGGGGAGCAGGAGAACGACTGAGTGCCAGAGAAGTTTCAGTGTGTCATCCCAGAGCTTTGGAGAGAAACAAATCAGCTGAAGTGACGCAGCTGGGGAAGGATCCATTGCAGCCTTGGGGACTGAGTGATAGTTTAGCTGCAGTAAATTAGGAAATGATGAATACGGGGCTGCCTGCTGCCAGCTCGGCAGTTTCTGAAAGGAGAACAAACAAATAACGGGTGGATTTCCTTGGAGACAGTCGGATGTATGTGTGTGTGTGAGTTTAAGGGGGGCTAAGAAAAACAGCCAAGCTACCAATAACCAGGGCAAAGTGAGAAACAGAATCCCCTGATCACAAATTCCATGGGTAGTTTTGGGACAAAGACCCCAGGACTAGAGGAAGTGGCTGCGGGTGGCTCTCCTTTTCGGTGAGAAACGAAATCTGCGAAGGGGCACGCAGAGAGAAAGGAGGGAACCGGTTTGCTTTAACACGGCATCAGAAAAGGACAGCGTGGTAGGCTGGTGACCCTTATCTCTTGCTGTAGGAGCCTCAGGCCAGGAGGTTTATTCCCCAGTGCCAGGGTTAGAAACGGGGACTGTAGGGTCTAATGACTCTGTTACTGATTGTGAGAGTTCAGCAAGAGAGTTTTCTCCTGGGGGGACATGGTACGCTGCAGCAGCCAAGGTGGTCACCTTGTTAGCCATTGAGCCGTGGCTGAGAGATAGGTGGGGTGGGTTGGAGAACCTTGAGGGTCGTGTGAGCCCATCGTTGCTGGATTTGAAATATGAAGGCTGGCGTGCTGTGACTGCTCCTTATTAAGTTTTAATCATGTCCATGTTACCTTGTGCTGCCCTGTCTGTTATAGCCACCTGCTCTCTCATTTTGTACTTAGTCCCTGCCCCAAAGAGCTCACAGTCTAGTGTGTGTACACACAGTACTTTGTGCAATGGGGCTCTGACTGAGGTCTCTGGGGACTACTGTAATATATGAGTAACAACAGTAATGAGACATTACAGAGACCCCATGGCCCAGCTGGCATGTTACCAGCATGGGAAACAGCCCTCCTGAGCCTTGTTCACATCTCTGCCACTGACTTGCTCTATGACCTTGAGCAAGTCCATTAACTTTCTGTGCTGCCGTGGAAGGTGCTTTGCTGTCTGTGGATGAGAAGCGCTAAGCGTTGTGGGAAGGAGAAAAGGGGTGTCTGGAAATGTAATGTGGAAATATGTGAAATGAGCCGGGAGGGGACTGTTGCCGAGTTTTTCATCTTGATTAAATCCAGAGTAAACACACAAAAGGGCAACAAAGGCCAGTCTGGTTAAGTGGAGATGTGAAGAATAGGACAAGCAATTATAAGGAGGTTAAAAATATAATCAATCTGCTCAGGGAGAGAATTGTAGGAGCTATAAAAATAAACAAAAGCAGGTTACAGGGATAATTAGAGGAGCAAAAGCTAATATTGAATGCTGGATTGCAGCGAAGATCTCAGCTCCTAAGAAAGGTCTCTTTAGATCTATTATTAATAGGCAGAAGATAAAAGGGAAAATTGGTCCAGTAAAAATGATGATGGGGCATTGAACACAAGTGCTAAGGATTTTATGAGAGCTTGTTGCTGTATTTATGGGGTGGGAAGAAGACAGGAAAATGCCTGAGACAGGAAGGTGTTTATTGTAACTGGACAGGAAGCTGTTGCCTCCTATTCTTCCCCCTCCAGTGTGTCCTCCCCAGCTCTCCTCCTAGCCTGTCCCCTTCACCCTCTCTTCCCCCTGCCATAATCTGTCCTCATCCCTTTGAAAGCAGCCCTCTGGCTGTCTCCCACCCTCTCTGTATGGGAGAATTCTTTACTAGCCAGAAACAGGGCATGTAAAGCCCTTGGATGCTGCCACATCCCTTTCACCTGGCATACAAGGGCTGGAGCAGGGATGAGGAGCTCAGTTCTGCCTCCCACCTTCTGTCTGTCTTGTCTACTTTGATGGTGAGCTCTTTAGGGCAGGGATCGTTCCTGACTATGGGTTTTCCTAGAGCCACTCACAATGGTGCCCTGACATCAGGTATGACATCTAGGCACTACTGTCATAATAGCGATGATGATCACTGGTAGATGATAATTAATTTCGGACAACATGTAAAATGAACTGTCCCTAAAGAACAAGTAGGGGACTAACTGGAACGTATGCAGATTGCTTACCCTGCATCACCAAACCCTGATGTGTTCAGAACTGACAGAGAGGATGATGCTGGAGAGTTGGTGGAAGACTGGAGAAAAAACATGGATAAAATGAAGCAGGAGCAATCCTGGCAATGACCAACCTGCAGATCTTCCGAGTAAAACGGCGCAACTGTTATAAAGTGAGGACTAAATCATGAAACACCGAGAGACAAGAGAACCATAGTTTATGAGCACTAAGCAGGTTGGATTCAAGAACAGATCCTGCCCAATGAACTAGACTTGTTCCTTTGATAGCAGGACAGTGGTGTCAGTGGATGAAAGGCATGCAGACAATTGCCTTTTGTGTTTGACGTTCACTAAAGCACGCTGACATAGGGTCTCTTGAAAATTTGCTCTCACAATTAATTTCAACTGGACTGGCCAGGATTAGCGAGACAGATCAAAAACCATGGCAGCACTATAAACAAAGCAGTGACGAGTGGCAGCGTATCAGGCTGGCAGGCGATTCTAGAGCGGCTATTGCAGGGATAGAGGATAGATCCAGTCTTAATTAGCATCTTCTACAGTCATCTGGAAGAAGGGGTGAAAAGCACATGAAATGTACAGATGATGTTTGGGTGGTGTTGCAATTGCTGGTGAGGACAGAGAATTAACACAAAGGGATCTAGAGAGACTAGAACTATGAGCATGATCTAGAGAAATGAGATTCAGTTTAATCTGTATCTCCCTTATATGTGTGTGTGAAGGGCCTGGGCAGTTACTGTACGCTGTAGGAAAGAGGAGATCCACAGTCCCATGAAGTACAAGAAGGGCTCAAGCCCATCAGTGATTTTGAGGCAAAACTCCCCTGGCGGTGAATGGAATTAGGCATGGGGAAGGAAGGCAGGCTACAGCCCAAAGTGCTTTTGGACTGAACCCTCTGGTGCTGCCCCGTGAGGCTCAAAAAGCAGCGGGTGTCCTGTGTGAGCACGAGAGGTGTTTGCTGTTGGATAGCTCAGTCCTTCCTCGGGCTGCGTCTCGGACAGAAGATGCTGAACTGTAGCAAGCAGAAGGCCAACGGAATGGGCCTGGTACTGGATGCATGAACAATAAGATTGAAAATGCTTGGTAATAAGGGACTCTAGTAGGTTTTGTTCTTTACATCCTCTGCAATGCAAACCCCACCCCCATGGGTTTAGCATCAGCTTTTCCTTTGAGCAAATATTTCTGGACGAAGGTAAGGCCCAGATTACCAATGTAGCTGATCCAATGCTAGTTATAGTAATGACCTGCAGGACAGATCTGCTCCATTCGACCTGCGTGGAATGCATCGGTGTGATGCTGGATTAGGGGTATTATGAACTGATTTTCAACCCTCTGCTCTACTGCTGTAGGCCACAGGA
This sequence comes from Lepidochelys kempii, assembly GCF_965140285.1. Taxonomy (NCBI): domain Eukaryota; kingdom Metazoa; phylum Chordata; order Testudines; family Cheloniidae; genus Lepidochelys; species Lepidochelys kempii. The sequence continues at coordinate 14,434,550 of NC_136394.1, read as the reverse complement.
GAAAGGGGGCAGATATGTTCTTGCATGCTGGCTTTTGGGTGTGAACGTGGTTGGGGGATGAGCTTGGGGTGTAGCTAATCCTCCTCACAGCCCGGCCATGCCTTGGAGAACAGGGGCTACCATCATCTGTGATTTCCAAAGCCTTTGTAATCAGAAGGTCACCGAGGCATTCACAGAAATAATGGCAATAAAATATGGTGCTCATAGAACAAACTGTCGCCACATACAGGTCCTGTCCTGCAAACGGGCATGTGTTTCACTTCAGGGACTAGTCCGCTAGCAGTCAGTGGGACCACTCACGTTCTGGTTGTTGGCAGGGTTCAAACCTGCAGCCCCGGTCTCTGACGCTGAAGCAGAGCCCTTGTTGTTGTGCTCAGTAAGTGACAAGGTTTTATACTGGCTGGGCACCGCTGTGAGAGGGAGGCATGATCACGTTCACTATGCTAGCGGGTTACAGCCAGGTTCACGTTATTTAAGGGAGGCCACCCAGTTTTAGTGACAAAGGTATTGGTAATTCAGCTAATTATTGGTCCAAATTTACCTCTAAAACTGCTGGTTTTAGCAAAATCCAGTGTCCGCAAAAATGAAAATGTCATCAAAACCATGATAACCTGTTGCCAAAATGACCACAGGTACATTTCGGTGACAGCACGGCCCAGGACAACTTGCTCAAACCGGGCAGGAATCTGCTGTGAAAACAGTGCTGTGTAATTTCTGTGACCACCTCCTCCTTCCTCCGTCCCCCAACACATCAGTCACGGGCAGGTTGGGAAGCCTGACGCTCGCTTGGCCCCGGGGGCAGAGAACCGGGTCGCTGCAGTACCTCTTGCTTGTGGTGACTGGTATTCTGAAGGGTGACCACAAGAGGGCTCCATGTTGACCCTTCTCATTTAAATTCTGGGTTGCTAGGGAGCAACTCCACGAAGTTGCCTGGTGTGCTTTTGAGGCTATTGCTGTTCACTCCTGTATGTTGCCTCTGTAGAATCAGGCCCATGTCAAGGCCTGAGCATCTACCTGCGTGGTTTCCTGCAAACCCTTCATGGCTGTTTAGAATGATGGGTCAGGAAAAGTGAGAACGCAACGAGCTCTTTGCCCCTGCAAAAACCGGTGGATTTTAACACCTTTTTCCATTCCTACTAGCTTGTATTCTGAATTCTTCTCTCTCTTGCAGTTCCCTGGTGCTACGATTCACAGGATCCCAAATGTGGTGAGTACAGAAATTGTTTCAAGTGGGGCTGTGTGCAGGCGGCAAGTGTGCTGGGGCAGCAGGTCCGTGTGCACGCCCGTGTCTGAAGGCAGTGTGAACGTGCGTGGTGTGTGAATGTGCGTGCGTGGCCCCGCGGGCAGGGATCACGGTAACTGCAGTGCCTAAAACTGCCCTTGCAACCCTAGAGTTCAGAGAGATTTTTAAATTCCTTTTTGCAAAGCACCTACTTGGTTATTCCCATTGAGCCTAATCCAACTCCCTCTCCCCCCCCAGGCTAACCCAGGGCTGTCTTCCCTGAAGTCAGGGCCTTTGCACTGGTGCAGGAGCAGAATACGTCCTTTCAGAGTCAGGCCTTTTTGATCTTTTTAGTCTTTTGCATAAATCTTCTGGGCCAGGCAGATCCCTGGAGCGGTGGAGCGAGCATTAGGACAAGGTGTGATCTAATTCCCGGTGGGAAACCCGACTAAGGGAAGGAGAAGTGAACCCGTATTGTGCTAACGTGTGAATTATTTGAGTGCACTTTGAAGCCTAAATTGCATGCCTGCTAATATATCAAAGAAGCAGATCGGTCCGAGCTGCGGTCAGTGACCTTAGGGACAGCTTGAGAGGCTGTTCGAAGGGGAGCCTCTGTTCTGCATTGCTGTGGAGGCAAGGCCTGTGTGCTGGCCCTTGGGATCAGGAGGTTTTCCCTGTCACTTTAACCCCGAAGTAGTGTGCATGTCCACCTCCTGACATGGCTCTGGGGAGAAGCTCAGCACGGCGTGTCTCCTCTTTGTCATGTCTCTGGCTCTCTTTGCTCTCGGCACAAAAGGATTTCGGGGCCTCATGAAATTCAGAGCAACAGTTGCATTGCCTTGCTCTGATGCGACACTGAGTCAGGAGCTACCGGCTGCCCTGCCAGGCCCCACTCGTTTGTCACCCATCTTGCTCGCTCGTTTGGGAGCCCTTCACTTCCCCGAGGAGTGGGATTTGGTTTTCAGTGTCACGTTCAGAATGCTGTGGATGCGTGTGGTCAGAGCTTCCCTGGACAGCAGGGGGTGCATTGGAATGGGACCCCTGTACAGAGGACTGCAGGGCCAGGCTGAGGGAAAGGATCCATTTGCACTCGGCTTCCCCATTTTTGCTGAGGTCAAGATTTGATTTATAAATAGAAAATGGCTATTGAGCAGTGCGAATGGTGCCAGGCTCTCAGCAGAGGCCAGAAGTCGGCAACATTGTTCAATAGCCTGCTACCCAAAAGAGAAAACAGAGATGCGATGTGAAACGTCAGCCTGGCATTCTGACATGTAGGCTCACCGCCCAACTCTGTGCTTAGAAGAGCCTGGGAAACACAGCGTGGGGTGGACGGTTACATTTCAGAGGTGAGAAATGCCCTTCGCGATGTCACCAAGAAAATAAACGGATTGCTTTACCCATACTTAAATATAGTTATGCATTTAAAATGTCGGTCACGCTTGATATTAAAGGAGCAGTTATAAATAGTTTATAAAGGGTTAAAAACTCAATAAATATGTAAATGAATGATTAATCAATTGTTAGAGTTCAATAGATCAGCAGGTTGTTTATAACCATGGCTTATAGCTATTTCTAATGGCTCTGAATGAGGTGCTGATAACCATCTATCACGCATACTGTTCGTGTCTGTAACATACTTACAACATCTATGAATCATTTATTAATGCTTTATAAACTATTTATAAAATGGAGTCTTAATATAAAGTATAACTGAAATGGGTAACTTCCATGGGAATGGTACGTAAAGAGGGTACATTTTATGTGCCGGTATTGGACTTATACATGAGAGTGACTTCTTTGAGGACTTATATGTATATCTGTGCGGTATTTTATTTCTGGCATATATGTGGCCCTGTAAGGACTAGTGTGATTTTTGAAGCATGCCATTTAGTACATGTTACCATAAGAACGGCCATACTGGGTCAGACCAAGGGTTCATGTAGCCCAGTATCCTGCCTTCCCACAGTGGGCAATGATAGGTGCTTCAGAGGGAATGAACGGAATAGGGCAATTCTCGAGTGATCCATCCCCTATTGTCCAGTCCCAGCAGCAGCTGGCAGTCAGAGGCTTAGGGACACCTGGAGCATGGGGTTGCATCCCTAACCGTCTTGGCTAATAGCCATTGATGGACCTATCCTCCATGAACTTCTCTACTTCTTTTTTGAGTCCAGTTATCCTTTTGGCCTTCACAACATCCTGTGCAATGAGTTCCACAGGTTGACTGTGCATTGTGTGAAGAAGTACAGTACTTCCTTTGGTTTGTTTTAAATCTGCTGCTTATTAATTTCATTGCGTGACCCCTGGTTCTTGTGTTACGTGAAGGGGTACAGAACACTTCCCTATTCACTTTCTCCTCACCATTCATGATTTTATAGACCTCCATCCTATCCCTCTTGGTCGTATCAATGAAACACATCTGTACTGATACAAATTGGCCTGCTCCTCACAGTCCTTCTATGCGTGAGCAGTAATATGGCCCAGTGGTTTGGGCACCAGCTTCGGATTTGGGAGACCATGGTTCAATTCCCTGATCTGCCGCAGATTTCTTGTGGGCCTTTGGGAAAGTCACTTAGTGGCTTTCTGCCTCTGTTTCCCATCTGTAAAATGGGGCTAAGAGCACCACTCCCTCTGGAATGCTGTTTCAGTGCCTGATGCTGATCACGTGTGGAGCAAAAGGGAAGGACCCAGCCGCTTTGCTCCATGGGTGTCCAAGTGCCTTCCTGACTGTCCAGTGACAGGAGTAAGGCCCTGACTCCCCATGCGGTTCAGAGACAGCCAAATCTCAGTGACCTCATTCCTGGGCTCCAGCTGACGTGGCGAGTGAGGGGACTGCTGATGTGTTGGCTTAGTGTTCTGCTTTAATTGTGGCATCTTCTCCTCCCAGACTCTGGGCCGCTGCAATAAAGCAGATGTTCTATTGTGCCGCTCATTATAAAGTGGAGTGGCTGGATTTCAGCAGCCAAAACATTACCGATCAGGGAGACTGTCTGGCTTCCTTCCTCGTTACAAGGTTACGCACCTCGCAGATTAATGTTACTCACCATGGTTTCCACTGAAACGATCCCAGCTCCCTGGCAGCCTACAGCTGTAGACAGCAGAGCCAGCCATGTGCTGCCATTGGGCTCACCGGTGGTGGTGTGATGGTTCTTCGATCACTGGGCACCTGTCCCCTTTTGTCTCCACGTTCCATCGTGGTGACTGCGGTAGCCCAATGACGCTTTTGTGTTCGTGGCCTCATGGGGCGGCTTCGGCTCCATCTTGATGGCTTATCAGGGGAGTGAAGCAGGGACAAAGGCTTGCGGCTGCCTTGGCGTGAAGGCCTCAGGCTTACAGGTGACCATCGTGGTGGCTGTGGAGCATCCAAATGGCTGCTAGTGCATAGATCCAAGAGAACAGCCCCAACCAGCCAGGGCGGGGAGGCCTCCGTGTCCGAGGGAGCTGTGTGTGGCGGGGAACGACGGCCAAAGCAGGGCGAAGGGGTGGGGCTGAGATGGGCGCGGCTGGGCGCGGAGAACCTCTGCAGGGGAGACGTGGGAGGAGCGGGGGGAAGAAGAAACCAAACCCAGTGAGGAAGCTACTCGGGGAAGCAGAATCTGCTCTTCAGGGACTGTAACTACTAGCTCAGAGAGCAGGGGCCGCCTGTCAGGCTAAATATAGGCCCTGGCCCAGCGAGGAAATCCTGCTGAATTATGAATGAGGCTTGACTAAGACCCGGCTCATTAATATTCACGAAGGTCGGCTAAGTGAGCGGCCGTCTCTCATGGGGGGGGTGCATGGAGGGAGAGGCTAATGAAAGCGCTGGCGGGTGCTGTGTCCTTTGCGGCCAGAAAGAGCTCGCGGGCGGACGGGCTGCATTTACCAGCACTCGCTCGGTTAAAGCAGGAAAGCCAGGAGCCCTTGGCAAACCCAGCTCCATTTTAACATGCGCCCCAGGAAGCCTCCTCTTGCTGGCGTCCTCACATGATGACACCAGGACCCTTCACTCTGTGGTAGCTTGCCCCCATGTGGCCCATGTTTTACCCCCTTCCCTCTCCCCCCTTCCCTCTCTCTCTCTCTCCCTCTCTCTCCAGGCCCCAGGTACTGGAAGGATCTGGCAAAAGGCTGCGGGGGAGATAACCAGTCGCCCATTAACATTGACAGGCGCAAAGTGCAGAGGGACAGGAACCTAGGAGACATCCTCTTTGAGGGCTACGACCAGGCCCCGCCGGGCAAGTGGAAGCTCATGAATAACGGGCACACGGGTGGGTATTTGTGCCAGACTCCCTCTCTCCCTCCTTCCTTGGCCCCTCAAACTCTCTTTTCCGCAGGGAGCTGCACTGCCCAGGGCTGGATCAGTGAGCTTGACTCGTTGCAGGATTCCCTTCAGTATGATGTATTTATTATTTCTACTGTGGTAGCAGCTGGGAGCCCTGTCATGGCCCAGGACCCCATGGTGCGTGCTAGGTGTTGGACAAACACAGAACATGATCCCTGCCCAGAGAAGCTCACAGTCTTGCATCTGGCTCTGTTATTAACCTGAGAATGCATTGTGCCCGAGAAGAATGGCCTTGAGGTTTGCCCAGCTGCATGGAAATTATAGAGGTGTGAGCTGGCTGATTGGACTCTTTTATGTGCTCCTCCATTCACATGTATTCACTCCCACGCTCCCAGCCACCTCTACCCCATCTGCTTTGTGTACATGAGAGGTCACCGATGTCCTGGGTGAGGCTGGTGGGATTGCAGCCATGTGTTTTCCCTCTGTAACTTCGCTCTGGCCCATTTACAGCGATGATGAGACTGGAAGGCGAGTCTGTGAGCGAACATATCAATATCACCATTGGGATTCTTCTTGAGAAGTACCGAGCCCTGCAGTTCCACTTCCATTGGGGGACCCTCAAGGGGAACGGCTCAGAGCATACCATTGATGGAGACCAATTCCCCATGGAGGTAAGTGGGGAGAGGTGGTCATGCCTCATGGGAGTTGTAGTTCATAGTAGCGGTAGTGTTCACAGCAGCATATTGCTGAGAACTCCACCCCTGTTGCTGACAAAGATCATGATTAAGACTGTGCACTCAAACCGCAAAAGATCCCAGCTAAATGTGTATATCTTAGGTTCAGCAAACCCCAGGTGAACCCACATCTCTCTGGATTTTGTGTTTGGCAGAGCTGGTTGGAAAATATCCTCCCCCGTCCCCCTGGAAAATTCCAATGAAAAAACGAATGAATATTCATTTTCATTGAAGCTTTCCGCGGACAATTTCAAAGTTTCAGTGAATAATCGTAAACCAAAATATTTCTTTTCTGAAATGCCGCCACAGTGCCTCATGGGAGTTGCCGTTCAGGTGCCCTCATGCACCCATTCACTTTTATAGGCCTGGTTCCCTTGTCGGACGACACCTTCTGCGATGCAGCACGGTCTCCCCTCTGAGTGAAGGGAGGCCATGCGCCAGGCCGCGGCACGTCATGGGAGACGTAGTTCGGGTGAGGAGCCCAGCCCATAGAGGAAAACCGGCACCTGAGGCACCTGTACGACAACTCCCATGAGGCTAAGCTGCTCCACACCAGAGTCTGTCCCATGAGTGGGGCATGGGATCCTGCAGCTACAGAGATTGCTGGGACGCACGCTCAGAATACATTCAGTATGGTTCATTTAAAAATGGCGACCTTTTCATGAGGGGCGAGTGTTTCCTCCCCATCCTTCCCACTTGACTCAAGATGCCCATCCTGTTTGGAGCTATAAGGTGATAAATATCCCTCCCTTCAAACTGTCTGACTGGGCAAACTGCTAAGGGCTTTAGGATACTGGAATGGACCTGTTTCCTGGTCATTAATGAGCCATTAGCACAGGGGTGGCCAACCCCAGCCTGAGACGGAGCCAGAATTTGCCCATGTGCATTGCCAAAGAGCCACAGTAATATGTCAGCAGCCCCCCATTAGCTCCCCAGTCCTGCTCCCAGCGCCTCCCACCCACCAGCAGCCCCGCCGATCAGCACCTCCCCCTCACTCCCTGCACCTCCTAATCAGCGTGCAGGAGGCTCGGGTTTGCGGGGGGGGGGGGGAGGAGTGAGGGCACGACAGGCTCAGGGGAGGGGGCGGAAAGGGGTGGAGTGGGGGCAGGGCCTGTGGCAGAGCCAGGGGTTGAGCAGTCAGCTAAACCAGCACACTGGAAAGTTGGCGTCTGTAGCTCCAGCCCCGGAGTTTGTGCCTATTCTAGGAGCCGTATATTAATTGGTGATTATGAGGCTATGTACAACGGGGTGCATGAATGAACACGGGTGTGTCTCTGCAGAGTGCATGCCCAGGGAGAGTAGGTAGCCAGGGAATACCTGAGCGCAACTGCTCCAGTACCCTCCTGTTCTTGGAGGGAATGACATTTTAATGCAGCCGTAAAACACCGAGGGCCTGATTCTGCTTTGCACGGAGAGCCCTTTATGGCACTCTGGCAGCGTAAAGAGGCCTCAGAGTGAGTGTGACTGTCATTGATACCTATGCTAAGGCCCTCTTGCACTTCCAGAGTGGTGTGAAGGGCCCCTAGTGTCAGGGATGTGGATGCCCACAGCGTTAAGGAGCTGTGTGCGCTGTTGGCTACAAAGGGCGCTGGAAGGGGAGAGCTGACCGTCCGTTTGCTGTCCCTGTGACTGATGGGGTAAAATACCACAATGGCTTGGAACAGGTCTCACCCTCCTTCTGTGTGTCTTCCTCTTTAGCTGCACGTTGTTCACATGAACACCAAGTACAAAACCTTCAGCGAGGCCAAAGGGCATCCAAATGGGCTGGCTGTCTTGGGCTTCTTGTACAAGGTACGTCAAAAACGCCCTGCCTCCGGCTTGCACGTTCACTGCCAGGTTCCTCCGAGTTACCCTGAGGAAGTGGCAGAGAGTAGCCTGCATTCTAAGCCCTTTAATAAACAAACCCTCCATTGCTGGAGATCCCATCCTGTGCTGTGCTGAGCAGCCACATCACCAGCTTGTATCATTGGCATCAGTCTAGAGAGAGACTCGCAGGCTGGGGCATGCAGGTGGGGCATTGCCCGGAGAGTACCTGCTCTGGGTCTAAAGACCCTTGACCCTGCCAAGTCAGCCCCTTTAACCAGGACCAGAAATGGCACTTTGCCTCCAAAGCTGATGGAAACACTCCCACAGTGCCCTGGGGTCTGGTTGCCACAGCTCAGGGGTGCTGCAAATCCTCAGGTCACAGGCTGTGTGCCTGCAAGGCCCGAGAAACACGTCTGTGGCTTGCTTCAAAGTCACTGTGTTTACTGTACCCTAGCGGTAACTACTGGTTTAATCTCTGATTTGAGATTTTAATCCACCATGTAACTGGTGCATCGAGTGCCGGGGGACAGGGGAAAATACAGCCCTCTGTGCCCAGTGCATCCAATGGAATGCAGCAGGGAAAGGTTTTAAATTCACCCCAACGGAAGAATAACCCAAGAACACGAGCCCTCTGGACAGAGTAGAAATCACTACTGAATTGCACTGCAGCTAAACCAAATGTGGCATCTTGAGGCAGTCACAGGGGTTCCCTGTTTTTGTAAAGCAAATGGACAAATGTGTATTTTATCACAGCCTGATTCACCCAGCTCTCCCACCAACGCTGTGCTGCTGTCGGGAGCTGCCTAGAATGTAGCTAAGTTCTCATTTAGTTCAAAGGCTGTTCCATCCCGAGAGCTCCCCCATTGCTCATTCCAGCGCCAGGCCACTTAGAGTGCAGAAAGTCACATGTCTGACAACATTCACCTTCTGGCTGTCATTGCAGCTCCTATGAACCATGTGCTTTTTGCTGCAGTTTGATGTGCCCAAGAGTGAAAAATGACTTAGAATGCATAAAGAGGGATCAGATGGGGCTGTGGGGTTAGATGGACCCTATTGATCATTTCCTTCCAGAAAGAATAGGCTTGAGCACACACACTTAGCCTTTTCTGGGTTGCAAGTAATGTTCCAGGCTCAATAAAGCACTTGAACCCTGCAGGAGCATTACTGTATCTGAGTTCTGATCACTGCAGGTTTTGGTCCATTAATTACATAAGTTGTTTTCCATACACCGAGTATCAACACACTTATAGTCTAAATTACTTCTGATTTTTTTATTAAGAAGCAGCAATAAAACAAGAAAGAACAAAACTAAAGTCTCCAGGAGACAGCACGGTGTGGGTGTCTCTTGTGCAGCTGAATGGAGCCCAGCAGATGTCTAGAAATATAAAGGTGCAGTGCACAGAAGACAAAACCTTCTACGTTGCCACGTGTGCCATAACAGAGATCATCAGCCAGTCGGATTGCTCTCTCTGTCCAAAAGATTTTATAAACCTTAAAGAATACTATTGAAAGACTAAAAATTAAAGTTAAGCAGATAGGTAGTGGGAGGTCAGCTGGGAGGTTATAGGTTTGCGAGACCATTGCTGCAGCTGGGGCAGTGCTCTCTTCCCCTGCTCCCCTGGATATGAACTGTGCAAAGCCAGGGTGGTTGGAGTCCGGGTCACATTGGAACCAGCTCTCCAAAGTACAGGGGAATGGTGAGAGCTGAATCAGACTTGTGTGAATCAGTTATATGATATCCCCCTCCTGACAATGGTGTTAGCAGCTGGGGTTCCAGACACCTGTAAACACCATTGAAAATAGCTTTCCTGACTGCCCATTATGCCGCTTATGAAAGAAAGTCACACGCAATAGCTTAAGGGTTCTGGGAAAACTTCAATTAGCTGACGTGGCAGCGAACCTGTGTGGTTTATGTCAGTGCAGAGCCATTCATCTGGAGCTAGGAGTGTGTGTGTGTGAGAGATAAGGGAAGAGGAAAGGAGTGCAAATATTTACGTACAGTGACTGCACTTAGAAAGCTGCTTCTGTTCTCTCCAAGGGGAGAACGCAAAGTATGGATAAAAAGTCTTTTTAATAATAATAAACCTTGTGTTTCTATAGTGCTCTCTGTCCACAGACCTCAAAGTGCTTTGAAACACTAGTGATGAAGGGGATTATTATTCATAGTTTATAGGCAGGGAAACTGAGGCCCTGATCAGCGATGTGATTTGCCCAAGGTCACCTTGTGAATCAGAGTTAGCAATATAGAAATAGAACCCACGTCTGTTGACTTGCAGTCCTGTGCTATAACCAGGAGATCACCCTTTCTCTCAGCCTTGTTGGCTTTGTTTTGAGCCCATGACATTTGGCTGTACAGCAGGTGCATAGGAAGAGAAGTGTTTTGGTCCCCTACTGCTCTCTCTCTCTCTCTCTCTGCCTCTCTGCTGGTAGCTGTGACCCTGTTGTGTACCGGTGAGATGAAAACCAGCATCACGTCTCACAAAGATGCTTAACCCACCAGCTATCCTGACAGCATGCCGGGGTGGGAGCTTCATGTCTGCTGGGGGCCTCCCTAGTCACCTACTTTGCTGTTTGCTGGGATAGGATAGTGATCAGGATGTTGTCTGGTACAGTGACCTCGCCCGCCCTGCAGAGGAGCTTACGACCTAGCAACCTGAGATTGGTTTTGTGTTGTGATCAGAATAAGATCCTTATCCCATCATAGCCTTTGTCTGCAGTTTTGTCTGCAATGCATGGTTGCAGGAGTGTTCCCCCATTAAGCTGTCACTGAAAAACATACCGAATCTTGGAGATTTAAAAATACCCCCCACAGTCCGCTGTTGATCAGGGCAGAGAAAGGGCAGTTTTGACTGACAGCTTGAGCAGACAGCATTCAACTACCATTTAATAACTGAAGTTGACATCCCAGCTTTCTATTGTATTGCTTCCCCTGGCAGAATAGCAGCTCACTGTGGGCACGGCTTAGGGAGCAGTAGTGAAATCTACAATAGGCATGTAAAGGAAGTTTTAAAGCATCCTCACTGGAATGCGTTACATAGCGAGGTGGTGAATCTCCTTCCTTTGAGATTTTTAAATTCAGGCTTGACAAAGCCCTGGCTGGGATGGTTTAGTTGGGGATTGGCCCTGCTTTGAGCAGGAGGGTTGGACTAGATAACTTCTGAGGTCATTGCCAACGCTGATATTCTATGATTCTCATGTGGGAAATGTCACTAAAGATCCCACGGCATGTTTCATAAGAGGTGGGTGTTAACTCCAGTGCCATGGCCCAATTCACCCTCGGTATTGACATCAGCCTTCTTTGAACTCCTGCAGCGTCTGCAAGATGCTATTATTCACTGCTGGATAGAGTCGCTGCGTGTTGATGAGCAATGATTGCGCACACCTCGCAGGTGGCTGAGTTTCAGTGAAGGTGGACGTGAGCCAACTGTATAGTTCACACGTTAGTTTGTAAGCACTTTGGATCCTTTGAGATTAGCAGGTGCTGTAGAATAAAAATCTCCATCGTAGTCCAAGGTGGAGAAGCACAGCACAAGCATAGGTGTCCAGACACCCATTGCTCTCCACAAGAGCTGCAAACGCACTTGGGTTCCCAGGTACCCAGTTTTTGTCTGGAACCATTTGGACTCACCTTGTAAATAGAATCCTCGAGATCTGCCCTTGGCTGGTCGTTCATTCTCCCTCTGTAATGCTTGGCAGGTGTCGGATGCTGATAACTCCAATTACAACACGATTGTAGCTGGCCTGAAGAACATTTCCCGTCAAGGTGAGTCCTCCTGCTCCTCTGTCATCTCCACTCCAGGGCAGGCAGAATAGAGGATAAGAGGAACCCAGAAGCAGGAGGGAAGGGGATATGCAGGGGCACCAGTCACTGATTTCAAGGACCTTTGACTCATTTCCATGCCCCAGTGTAACTGGGTAGTTCTTGGTGGGTTAACACAATGTGGGCACAGGTATGTTACTGCCATCCAACTACATGGCCTGCCCATTGTCTAATTCCCAGCTCCTTTTGAAAATCAGTGGCACTGGGCTTCCTGGGGCCCATGCATGGTGTGGAAAGTCTGGAACCCAGGGCCAGTTTGGGGCTGTCTGAGCCAATGACCTGCTGATGCCGTGTTGGGTTCTCATTCTGTGCTAGGGGAGGAGCAAAGCATGTCAGCCATGCCTGATGCCCTCCTGCCACATGCTCACACTGTTACCTGTTGACTGACTTGTGGAGGAGCAGTGAGGGCAGCCTCCACAGGGTCTGCCAGGCGGAGCCAAGATGCTGCCGTTGCACCTGGTGGTCTAGCAGCATCTGTGGTGGCAAAGGATGCAAGGGGGGAGGCAGGGTTGAATGGTGCCCACTGTAGCTTTAGAAGTGTCAGCTCTTTCAAGTCGTTCATCCCCCAGATGGGCTTTAATGTTGATGGTTTTTCTCTCTCTCTCTCTCTCAAGGGGATTCTGTGGATTTAGCATCCACATTTTGCTTGAACAACCTTCTTCCCAGCATGGCCAATCTGTCCAAGTACTACCGCTATCAGGGCTCCCTGACCACCCCGGACTGCGCAGAGGTTGTCGTCTGGACACTGTTTGAGGAGCCCATTCTTATCAGCCAGTCTCAGGTAAAAGTGCGTCACAGCTCTCTGGTGAATCCAGCAGAGGGTCTTCAGTATGCCGAGTTCCTTCCCATTCCCAGCTCCTGGTCAGCAGTTCAGGGAGCAGAGATCCTGCTCAGGTTGTCTCCTCTTACCATCCGTGCCCACTGAAATACCACACAGGACCATCTGCTGCAGGTGCTGGACTTGAAACCCATTGCAGATGGGCACAAATAACAATTTCAAGTACATGTGCTCCCAAGGGAAATAGCATCCAAGCAATACGGGCTTTGCAATTCCGACCTGGTGCATCACCTCCTGGGGACGGTACTCTGCACCATTCTGTGTGTCAGGGCTGGGCAACCCGTGGGGAGTCAAACCCCGCCTCCCATACGTACGCTGATTATCTTTGAAAATAAGAGCACGAAGTTCCTCCTGCTGTGATTAGTAGCGTAATATTATTTGTTCTTCAGTGAGTATCGGGCAGTTGCCAGAGTACCAAATTGTCAGTGTGCGTGTTGTGTCCCCAGAAGATGGCAGCCTGTCACAGCTCACAGTTGTTTAGCTCATGCTTCAAGCTCTGAAGGTCCCATGTCATTTTCACTGGTTTGTGCTGGAAAGTGAATACAGTCGTTTCTTCTCCTTAACTGGATGGCTGCAGCAACAATGATGTGACTTATGTAGCCACTTTTCGTTTTATTTCTTTAGATTGAAACAATAATAAATCACTTGCACAAGAAGCTCTAGGGGCCCTGACAACTAACTCGTTTTCTAGCAACTTAATCAATCATGACCACTAGGCAACATTAAAAAATCATACATGGGTAGCGCACATTGCCTGCCAGCGGCAATCAGCAACCAGGAACAAATTAACGAAGCCAGACAGTAAATCAAAGGAACAGAAAAGCTGCTCTCCACCCCCAGTCTTTCCAGAAACATCCTTGCAACCTCCCCACCAAAACCCTGCTGAATAAACTGGGGATCGGGTAGCCAGAAATTCCCAGAAGTGAGCTACATTTGCCACAAAGGTTGTTCAGATCAAATAGTTCAGCCAGCTGTGCTCCGGGTACACTGCCCTGCTGCCTGGCACATTCCCTCTCAGGAACGCTGGGCAAAGGCTGTATGGGCAGCGGTGCCCCAGATTACCTGCTGGTTCCTTTTCCTGATTCCAAGAGGAACAGGCAGACTGGTGGAAAGTCCTCCTCTCCTAGCTCAGTGCTGCTCTGCAAACCCAGCTTCCCTGAGGCAGGCACAGCCTGGCCAGCCAAGTGCGTTCCAAAGCCATCCGTTGGGCCTCAAATATAAGGAGATTTTCCAAAAACAATAATCTGGGGTTCATGGTGTTGGCCTGCTGGTTTCCAAGCTGCTGGGTGAACTCGAGTCCTGTTTTCAAGGGTTTCTCCACAGCTGTGAGAACTAGATTAAGCTTTTTTTTTTTTTTTTTTTTACCTGAAGCAAGATTCTCATGGGATCACTTGACTCCAGGAGCTGGGTCTTTAAGAAAAATGCCAAGTATCAGGAGCCTTGTCCAAGAATGAGCAACCCTGAGTCACAGGGAAGCACTGGGATGGATTTTGATGTCTGCCTAGGCCCCAATTTAGCAAAGCACGTGCTTAACCTGAACCAGGTGTTTAAGTCCATCCGCGTTCAAGAAAGTCCTTAAATGTGCATTTAAAGATGAGCATGTGCTTAAAAACTTTGCTGAATCAGGGGCCTGAAAAGTATTTTGGCTGAACATAATGAAATGGCTTGAAATCTCTCTGTGTCTCTCATATCTGCAGCTGAACGCATTTGTCAACACAGTTCACTTCCCGGCCACTGGCGCGTCTCTGATGAAAATGACCAACAACTTTCGACCGCCACAGCCTCTCAAGAACCGAAAAGTCTACGCGTCCAAAGATGCCACGATCAGCCTCAGTACCATGCCCAGTGTCAGCCTCCTGCTCCTTCCTCTGCTCTTGGCTTTCCAGATTGTCCACTTCTCAGGCCCCTCCTAAAAGCCCCTCTCCCGACTCCCTCCCTTCTTTGTCATGAATGGTTTGTGATTATTTTATGATTTCTTCAAATTAGTGCTTCCACACTGTGATCATTTTCTAGCCACAGGACTGAAAATGATGAATGAAATGAAAGCAGATTGGCAGGGGGTACATAAGAATGGCCATACTGGGCCAGACCAAAGGTCCAGTATCCTGTCTTCTGACAGTGGCCAATGCCAGATGCCTCAGAGGGAATGAACAGAATAGGCAAGTCTCGAGTGATCCATCCCCTGTCGTCCAGTCCCAAGCTCTGGTAGTCAGAGCCTCAGGGACACTCAGAGCAGGGGGGTTGCATCCTTGATCATCTTGGCTTATAACCACTGATGGACCTATTCTCTGTGAATGTCTCAAATTCTTTTTTGAGCCCAGTGATCCTTTTGGCCTTCACAACGCCCCCTGGCAATGAATTCCACAGGTTGACTGTGCGTTGTCTGAAGAAGTACTTCCTTTGGTCTGTTTTAAACCTGCTGCCTATTAATTGGATTGGGTGACCCCTGGTTCTTGTGTTGTGAAGGGGTAAATAACAATTTCTTCTTCACTTTCTCCGCATCCCTCACGATTTTATAGACCTTGATCACATCTCCCCTTAGCGGACTCTATTCTAAGCTGAACAGTTCCAGTCTTTTTATACCTCCTCATATGGAAGCTGTTCCATCCCCCTGATTATTTCTGTTACCATTCTCTGTACCTTTTCCAATTCTAATAAATCAATTTGGAGATGGGGTGACCAGGTCTGCATACAGTATTCCAGGTATGAGCATACCACAGATTTATCAAGTGGCATTATGATATTTTCTGTGTTATCATCTATCCCTTTCCTAATGATTCTTAACATTCTGTTCGCTTTTTTTGGCTGCCGCTGCACATTGAACAGATATGTTCAGAGAACTATCCACGATGACTACAAGATCTCTTGCTTGAGTGGCAACAGCTAATTTACACCCCATTGTTTTGTATGTATAGTTGGTATTATGTTTTCCAATGTGCATTACTTTGCAGTTATCAACATTGAATGCCATCTGCCATTTTGTTGCCCTGTCACTTGGTTTTGCGAGATCCCTTTGTAACGCGTCACCGTCTGCTTTGCGCTTAACTGTCTTGAATATTTTTGTATCGTCTGCAAACTTTGCCACTTCGCTATCTACCTCTTTTTCCAGATCATTTATGAGTATGTTGAACAGCACTGGTCCCGGCACAGATTCTTGGGGGGACCCTGCTATTTACCTCTCTCCACTGTGAAAACTGACTTTATTCCTACCCTTTGTTTCCGTCCCTTTAATCGGTTACTGATCCATGAGAGGACCTTCTCTCTTATCCCATGACCGTCTACTTTGCTTAAGAGCCAATAGTGAGGGACCAAAGGAGAAGGAATGTTCATTGCTAGTTTAAAAAATAATAACTAAGACCTGGATTCTGCCAAGACTTTCACTTAACTTTAAGCACATGAGACCTCCCATTAACTCTCCCATTCCTCACATGCTTAAAGTTGAGCACTGGCGTTGCAGGACTGGATCCTTACATCCAGTAACGGCATATTTACAAATGTGATCCCTTTGGTTTTGCCAACTGCGCTATACTTGGAGTGACAGATGATATGACACACACAGTGCTTTCTATTGAATGAGAAGAAATGTTTAAATGATGTCAAAATGCAATTGTAATAAATCTAGGGTTCTTACATCTCTGGTCGGAATCAGCTGGCTTTTTGTTTGTTTCCATTTGATACTTTGTGCGTCTCCATAGCATCCTGCCGAGGGGGGTTGCCCCATTTGGCTCTAGCTGATCGTCAGTGTTCGAGGTCTTGCAGGGGATGTTTCCATTAGGAGACAAAATCAGTATGTGAGTCAGGTTTATTCTTGGCCATGATCTTGTTTAGTGACAAAAAATGTGCCCAAAGTCCTTTCCCCTGAACCCAGTAGAAACAGACAGCCCAGGCTCCGGCTCAGAATTGCTTCTCCAGACTTCCTGCTGGCTTCCTGCCTCTACCATACACAGGCAGCAAAACCAATATTCTATTCTCTGCGGTTGCAACCAGGGAAACCCCTCAGCCCACACAGTTTAGCACCATCCTGCCATGTGCCTTGGGTGGTCTCTCCATTTTTTGTAGGTGTCTCTTCTACGTAAACAGGCTTAATTGCCCCCCTCATTTGAGTCTGTAAGGGTGCTTGGAACATCCATTAACTTTACATGGGCCTGGGATAGTCTTTGGATCAAAGACTCATCCGTTAGCACCTTTCAATCTAACAGGGGCTTATGCCTCCTCCCACCTCCCTTACTGTGATGGATTAAAAAAAAGACGGGAAGATTTTTTTATCCAACGTTTTTTTTTGTTTCATTTTTCCCCCATGAAAATTCAGTTCCCCTTCCTGGAAGGCTTGGTGGCCTTATCTGGGCCCCTGGCACCTAGAGCACTAGGAATTTGTCATCCCCCAGTCTCGCTATGAACAGGTCTGGATTTTTTAGCCTTCGTTTCAAAGCACAGGACAGAAGGTTAGATAGTATCTGAGTATTCTCTTGTCGGAGAAATGGAACTGCAATGCAGCTGAGTTCAGGTGTAGACCCATGCGTCAGGGAGGAAGCCTGGGGGACACCATCCACAGATGGTTTGTAGCTTCTGGACATTCCGCAGGGTGTTCCCCATGGGCTAAGTGTTCCCTACGGGTGATGAGGCATGAGACTTTGAGTTGAAGGGCCTGATTCCTCCTCTTGTTTACACCAAATCTACTGACTTAATTGGAGTCACTCCTGATTCACACTGTGTCAGTGAGAGGGGAATCCAGCCTTTCAGTCTCCCATTAAGGTACTGTTGGGAGTATAAGACAAATTGTCCATGCCAGCCTTCATCTTGTTTTTTATTGCTGTCAAGACCTACATCTCTACAAGGTGAATCCTGTGGTCCGGCAGGAGGAATGCACTTGGTCGCCCTCTAGAGGAAACTGTTAGGGCTAAAATGACTGAAATGCAATGAAAGTGTACCTGCCAAAACAGCTCTGGCTGCCAGATCTGCTCTTCTGTTCCTTGCTGCCTTTCGTTGCTGAGGACAGGGACTGGGGGTGCCAAGGGAAAGGGAATGGGGACGTTCATAATTTAAGCCCTGAAATTTCAGACTTTAGTCTTGTCTCTTCCTGAATTCTGGAAATAATAACCTAGATCACCTTCCAAGAGACAGAACAATGGCTGGGGGTGGGAAGGAATGAATAGAAATTCTGTTTATTTTTAAATGTCCTGTCCTAACTAGCACTGTCATGCGTAGCAGCTGTTGCTTTCACCCCAGAGCTGGCTGCATTTTAGTGGTGAAGGAAACCCAGAGTATAGTTTGTGTGTCAGATTTGCAAACCTGTTTGGGGGATTCTTCAGAATGACAGGTACAATGGCTGGGATTTCCCTAGGAGCCTAAGGGAGCCCACTGACTCTCAATGGGATTTGGGCAACTAAATCCCCAGCAAATAAACCTAAGATTATCTGCATCCCTGCGTCTCTCTAATAGCCCCTTTCCTGTGCACTCCCCATAATGTAAATGTCAGAGCTGTTTAGAGCAGGAAAAACCAATTGAGATAAAAATCACCTGACCTCCCGAGGTTAACAGACAAAAAGGGCTGAGGTCCCTGGCTTTTCTGCAAAGAGCGAACCTGATCTCAGGAGCCTGAACTTTTCCTTTTATTCTCAGTAATTGCAGGTTTAAATTTAGAACTGGAGAAAAATGAATGTAGTCTAAAGTTTGCTCTGGAAAAGGTCAGCCAATTTTAGTGCATATAACCCAGTCCCCTGCACCCACCCAGTCCTTTCAACTGAGCCTTTTCCCTGGGGAAGGGCTTTCTCTTTCACTCCCTGCCCATCATTGGTTTTCACTGTTCAGAGAGCCCCATGATTTATGGAGGGGAAGCAGTCGGCTCTAAAAATGCCCATTGTCAGAGAGATGCTTCAGAGCTTGAATGCATGAATTAGAGACCTGTAGGGCTGAGGCTGGTAGGTCTAGCACAGGTAAGCTTCCTTTCTTTTCATTTTAAGGTCCGAGTTCCAAACCTGGCTTAGGTCCCAGATAGAATGAGTCTAGAGGTCTCGTCTGAGCTTAGTGGACACTCGTCCACCAGCTGCGAAAAAGTCACAATGGTGCTGTGTGGGTTTATTAACGAATGAATATACATGTAGTACTTGGAGATCTTCCAAAGGAAGGTGTTAGAGAAGTGTAAAATTTTAACAATGAAAAGGGCAAGATTTCCTAAGTTGGATGACTAAAGTTAGGCAGCTACATCCATATTAAGACACGAAATAAATTGCTTGATTTTTTTGTTGGTGCTGAGCATCCATGGCGCCCGGGATTTCAGTAGCAGCTGCCGGGTCCTTCTGAAAATCAGGCCACTTCTTGAGGGGCTTAAATATGGATTTCTGCACCTAACTGTAGTAACCCAACTTTCAAAATGGGGACCACTGTTTATACATTGGTTAAAAAGCAGATTATCCAGAAGAATATGAGAGCTGCCCCTTCAAAGATCCCCTCCCCTAGGCAGAGCTTTGGTAAAAGTAGGGTGAAGATAGGAATTCATTTTGCCGTGGCTACTTACTCCTTGATCTAAGCATAAGACACAGACAGACAAACAGACGTGGGGGGTACGTGGAAATGATGAGACAATATCAGTGATAGGCAGTGGTCGCTGAACACCAGTGGCCTAACTCTTGTCAAGTTTTTCTGAAGGCATCACGGCAAAGGAGAGTTTTGCAGAAGGAGTTGATGGAAGATAATGAGGCAGCTTTGTGGATGTTTATGGGGAGCCCCTCCCAAGTGTGAGGAGCAGCATGGGAGAAAGCACAAAGGTGCTTGTTTGAAAACGTAAAAACTAGCTAATCGAGGATGGCACCAGGGGCCGATTGGAGGTGAGGGACATCTCAACAAGGAATGAAAGCTGATAGGGAGGGTGGGGATTGACTGTGAAGGGCCTAGAAAGTAGGAAAGCCAAGTAGCTTAAGTTTCATGTGATAAAGAAAGGGGAGCCCAGGGAGGGATGCAAAGAGAGAATCTGCATGGTATTATTAGTTAGAATCATAGAATATCAGGGTTGGAAGGGACCTCAGGAGGTCATCTAGTCCAACCCCCTGCTCAAAGCAGGACCAATCCCCAATTTTACCCCAGATCCCTAAATGGCCCCTCCAAGGATTGAACTCACAACCAGAGGGATGACGCTATCACAGTGACGGGCTATGAAAATGATCTTTCCCATGCTGTTCTGAAGACAAGATTGCGTTTGCCAAGGGCAGAGAGAAGAATGTTGCAGGAGTTGAGATGTGAGATGATGAGAGCTTGGATGAGAATTTTGACTGTCTGGATGGATAAGAAAGGCTGCATCTTACAAATGTTATTCAGAAAGAATCAGCAAGGTTTGGTCATAGCCTGGACCTAGGGGAGAGGTCCAAGTCGAAGATGACACCCAGGTTACAGGCCTGAGTGAGAGGCAGGAGGGTGGTGGTGTCCTTAATGATTCAGAAAGGAGGTAGCAGGGAGGACTTGGAGGAGCAGGGAGATTGAGAGTTCTATTTGGCCATATCGAGCTTGAGTTGATGGCTAGGCATGTACAAGGAGATGTCAAAGAGACCGGCCAAGATTTTAGTTTGGACAGGAGGTGACTGGTCTGGAGTAGAGAGGTAGATCCCTGAGTCCTCAGCATACAGATGGCAGTTTAATGTGTGTTTGAGGATGAAATTACCCAGAAACAAGCCCAGAGACAGAAGAGAAGGGGGGGTGGGTTGGGGAGGGGGACCAAGGACAGAGCCTTGTATTTGGCTGATAGTGGAATATTTTGCAGTAGGTGTTCCCCTCCCCCCCAGTTTCATGTGTGCAATGACTGATAAATGTATCTGAACATTCCTGTGACATACACAAAGTTTACTGAGAATTATAAAAATGCCATAGCCAAGGAAGTTTTTCTGAGCACCTCCACCTGCCTCTGTGGCTGAAGGTGTCAGCTGTCTTAGGGAAAGCCACAGACAGATTAGATTTAATGAGAGAGCTGTGACATTTCAAAGAGCAGTCATTGTGCGACAGCAGGAGAAATTTACTATTGTCTACAACATTTCAGGAAGTGCTTCTTAGTGATTACTGTGATGGGATCCCTGAGGTGCAGCCTGGGACTCTGGGACGGCTGTGGCCCCTTAGCTCTCCAACCTGGGCTGTCTCTCTCAATGCTTTGCTAGTGACATGCAGCAAGCCCCTCCAGGCGCTGTGATCACTCAGCACAACTGTATGTGGAGCCCCACACCCAGCTAGATTGCATGGAATGCTCCCAGAGCCACTCATGAATCACACAAAGAAAGTCACCAGAGCCAAATCCCCTCCAGCTCCCAGCCTTGTACCTCAGGAATATAAAGATGAGCAGTGCAAATGTATTAATTGCTTCACCACTTCGATGGAAAGTGGATATACTCCTGCCTTTGTAATCCTGAGCAAACGCCCTTACCAAACACTTTAGGCAAAAAGAAACAGTGAGACAAATTTATTGACAACAAAAGGTAGATTTTAAGTGATAGGCAAAAAGTCAGAGTTAGTTACCAAAATAAAATAATATGTAAGCACGCAGTCTAAACTTTCGACCCGATTAGACTGGGCAACATGTAGATGAAGCAGTTTTTCCTCACCCCGCTAGATATTGTAGTTCAGAGTACATAGGTTTCACCCTTGAAACCTGAGCCAGTCCCCTCTGTTGGAGTCTTCAGTCTTCTGAGTGTCCTTGTTGCTTGCAGTGTAGGTGGGGGAAAGAAAAAGGGCCAGCAGGTGGCCACTGGGTTCTGTTTTATACCCTTAGTCCATGTGCTTGGAGAACACACGTCCAGGCATGTCTGGGGGGCATTGCTGAGTCCCCAGGCAAGGTTCAGCAATTCCCCTGGGCTGGCCTTGTGCAGGTGAGTCATTGACTCCCTTGCTGGACAATGGCTGGTGATGTCTGTTCAGCACCCACCCGGGGGTTGGTTACCTCTTCCCTTGTCGTCGTCTCTGGAGAGCTGGGATCTGGGCGCTTCCCAAACCCACAGACAAAGAGGGCTTAGTGAAAACCATACAACAGAATTCTTATAACTTCATATGCATTGATGGTATACATATTTAGATAGAACAATGGCTTTCAGCAGATCATAACCTTTCCCCTGATACCTCACATGGCCTGCTTTATATGCAATATCACAGTTGTATAGAAATGAGGAATATGAGGTTTACAGGGCACTCCCCCGAGGTACAGAATGTCACAATTACATCTACCTGAACAGTGAGGCAACCCAGGCCCTTCTCCTTCAAGTGGCTCCGTGTATGGGAACCGCTGAATGCTGCAGGGCGCTGTGCGCTGCGGTTCTTCCGCATGGGACATCTTGGAGGAACAGGGCCTTAGTGAAGGCAGAGATGGATTAAATCTAGAAGGTGTCTGCACCAATGTCCAGTTTGTGTTGGGAACTGCAGGTCGTATTCTGGGGAAGGGCTTGGTTCTACCCAGAATACGACCTGCAGTTCCCAACACCCCATGCACAGAACCTACATTTGGTTCTGATTGTTTAAAACACAGAATGAATCTCTTCCATAAGTAAATGAGGGAAACACAGCAGGTCAATAACGGCAGAGAACACTGAGCAACTGCCCTCCCCAGAATCCATCTGTGAAAACCATTACACCCACATCGTTAATCGTTCGGTACGAGGGAAGGGATAATGATGGAACGGAACGTTGTGACCACAGACTTTTGTCTGGCACCAGGAGCCTTTGCTTTGTGGCTCTTTGGTCTTCTGCCATTAGCTCATAACGACAGGATTTTTATTGTAAAAGAAAAGGTTATTTTTTAAAATAGTGTTTGTTAAAGGGCATCAGGAAAACGTTCTGTGACGTGAGCACATCAGTAAATTCTACCGTCTTTTTTCCCATTTTTAAAAAATTGAAATAATATTTAAAGTAAGTAAATACTCTAGTAGAACTCGGATTTCAGTAGTCTGTAAGGCAAAATACTCTTCTTCTA
Organism: Lepidochelys kempii; assembly: GCF_965140285.1. Classification (NCBI taxonomy): domain Eukaryota; kingdom Metazoa; phylum Chordata; order Testudines; family Cheloniidae; genus Lepidochelys; species Lepidochelys kempii. The sequence goes on along the minus strand of NC_136394.1, from coordinate 14,411,938 downwards.
CATATGTAGGACATATGACTTGTGGCACTATGCTAAATCAATAACTATAATTTAATAACTTCAAAATAAATAGCTGTCAGACCAACATCAGTCAATGGATTAGGGCAGTGGCTCTCAACCTTTCCAGACTACTGTACCCTTTCAGGAGTCTGATTTGTCTTGCGTATCCCCAAGTTTCACCTCACTTAAAAACAACTTGCTTACAAAATCAGACATGAAAATACAAAAGTATCCCAGCCATGCTAGTACTGAAAAATTGCTGACTTTCTCATTTTACCATTTAATTATAAAATTAATTGATTGGAATATAAATATTGTACTTACATAAATATTGTACTTACATATACATATTGTATAGTATATAGAGCCGTATAAACAAGTAATTGTATGACATTTTAGTTTGTACTGATTTCACTAGTGCTTTTTGTGTCGCCTGTTATAAAACTAGGCAAATATCTAGATGAGTTGATGAATGCTGTGGAAGACCTCTGCATACCCCAGGGATATGTGGGGTTGAGAACCACTGGCTTATAGTGGTAAATATAAAGATTAATTCTGTAGGCCCTTATTCAGCAAGGTACTGAAGCACATACCTAACTTTAAAGTAAGTAGTCCCATTAAATCAAGCTCATGCTTAAAGTTATGCATAGGCTTCAGTGCCCTGCTGAATCCGGGCCAAAGCTGGGTTAGTTTCATTCAGTTGTTGCCATAAAAGTTGCTGGGACTGTATTTCAGTATTTCTTGTTATACTTTTGGATTTTATCATTTATTTCTGGCCACAAAGAATGCCCAAAAGATATGTAGTGTGTGCTGTTAAGGGCATCTCTTCAGAGTTAATTACAGATTTGAAGTCATCACTGCAACACAGATGCATAGGCCCAGCCTAGGGGTCTAGAGGTAGCATTTTACACGGTAGTCTGGAGTCTACTGGAGCAGAGCAATCAATCCACAACGAATAATCTACCGGAGAAATCATGCCTTTTGCCTGGAAATTGTCCACAAACAGCTTGTGGTGGTCAGTTTTTGGACTGAATCATTGAATTCTGGTCCATAGATTGTTTCATTACCTAAATGGATGTTGCATCCAGCTCAAGGCTAACATGTATGATTCAATAGTCTGAATGTCCATCCTCCCCGGAGAAAGGGGTAGAAAGTGGACAGGAGGCAAATAGATAACTGAGCAGGACAGTGGGCCTGAGCCTTTCAAAAGTGACTAGTAATTTTGGGTGCCTAGCTTGAGACACCTCAAAGGGCCCTGATTTTCCCAGGCTGAGCACTTTCTGGAAATTAGGCCCCTTTATGGGGTCTCAAACGGGACACCAGAATGGGGAGGGGCCCAAATTCACTGGTCACTTTTGAAAACCTTGGTCTGGGTTTTTAAACTGGGTGCCCCAATGAAAGTCCAATTTCTGATCTTTGTGATGCGCCTACAACTCCCCCTCATCCCCCGATTTCAGTGAGAAAGTTGCAACCAGTTCTCTTTTGTCTGGCTGCAGTTCTTCCTCTCAGGGGAAGCGAGAATGAAAGAAGCAGTAAGTATTTTGGTTCAAATATCACTGCTTTGTTTAGGAAATAATTAAGTGGGGAGACTGAGGGATATTGCGTTTTAGAAAACGTACCTTCAAGATACTGACACATCCCAGATCCAGAGCCCAGTGAGCGAGAGGACTGATCGAAATATTAGTTCACTTAATGGAAGCAGAGTATGAAGAGAGTTTGAACCAACAGGATTTCATGGTCAGACAGCCGGCCTGATTTACTGCACAAGGCGCTCCATCAAGGATGGCAGAAATTCCCCCGTGATCAATTATTCACCAGACGGCGCTCGTATGCGCTCACCGATGTAATAGTAACATATTGACTCCAACAAAGACAAATAATTAAATGCTTTGTACAAGGACTGCAGAGTTTAAACAACTTGTCGATTCCCTGGCTTATGCCACACGCTGGATGTACGAACAGTACCTGGAAAATAAAGCAATTCCCCAGGGGCCAGATTCTGGCCTTCTTACTTCACCTGAGTAGGGTCATACTCCACAAGCAGTCAGCTCCACTGACGTTCAGTGGACTCAAGAGAGGGTTTTGCAATCAGAGCACAACACCAGCAAGATTTCCTTGCTGTGGGCCTGATCCAAAGCTGATTGAAGCCACTGGAAAAGCTCCCCCCCTCCGCGATTTCAGTGAGCTTTGGGTCAAGCCCTGTTTCTATAGCCGGCACAGCGGGGAAAGGCTAATCTGCACATGACAACAGTGCCAGCGGGCGAGTAGAGAGAGAGCCATCATCTGTGGCATCTGGAGCTGGCAGGCTCAGCGCCCTGCAGGGTGGCTGGACAGGTCAGGCCTGAATAGAGCTTTTTTAAATTGCTTAGAATCGCTACTGTGAGTCTCAGCGTTTATTTATCTTCCTTTCGCGTGTTCACAGACGGTAGCTATAAGATACAGCGGGGACTGGGCACCTGGCTGTCAGAGACGCCAAGTACCCATTCTTCCTAATGAAAGCACTGGGAGCTGCTGATGTGCCATACCTCTGTCAGTCAGGGCTTTGAATACAGTTTCCCTGCCTATTTGAGTAGCTGGTGTCTAGATCCCGTAGATCAGTGGTTCTGAAAATGTGGGTCGGGACCCCAAAGTGGGTCATGACCCTGTTTTAATGGGGTCACCAGGACTGATGTGAGACGTGTTGGGGCCCGGGGTTGAAGCCTGAGCCGCTTCAGCCCTGGGTAGCAGGGGTCAGGCTTTGGCTTCAGCCCTGGGCGGCGGGTATCAGGCTACAGGCCCCCTGCCAAGGGTTGAAGACCTTGGGCTTGGGCTTTAGCCCCCACACCCAGGGCAGAAGGGCTCAGGTGGGTTCTGGCTTTGGGCCCCCCTCGTGGGGTCGGGTAGTCATTTTTGTTGTCAGAAGGGGGTCATGGTGCAATGAAGCTTGAGAACCGCTGCCTTAGATCTAGGTTGGACGTAGGTTGGCCCTGCCCAATGATGACCTCATGACCATGCCCCCTCTACTAAGCCAGCGAGGTGGCTTGGTCTCCACCTACACTGCTCAGTGCTAAAGCATCTGAGAGTCCCAGCAAAAATGTGAAAAGTTCTGGTAGCTGCTGCCTCTCCCTGCCCTGCAGTTGGACTGATACCCAAGGATCCCAGAAATCGGTTTGCCAGGGGAAGATGGAAAAAAATGCTGAATTTGCGTTTTTACAGAGAATCTTTACTTTTTACATTTTGTGGAAAAAATAAAACCATGTATTATCTTCAGTAGAACCCTGTTTATCAGAGCCTCTATTATCCAGCTCTCCATATTAACCAAACCGGGGCTGTTGGCTGTGGTTGTGGGGGCTGACAGCCCGAAGCCTGCCGCCCAGGGCTGATGCCCTTTGCCCATTCTCTGGATTATCCAAATGTTTCATTATCTGATATGGTCTTGGTCCTAGTTATATTGGATAAACGGGGTTCTACTGTATATCAATAAAACATTATGTTCAACCGATACCTATATTTATATTAGGGCTAGGGAAAGTAAAGTTCAGCATTTCATTTTAATTGTGGAAAAACAGATTTTTATATTTTTTTAATCAGAGAATTTTTTTTTTTTTATCATGGAAAACTAGGATCCCTGCTGGTAACCCTCAGCCACTGGGAAGGCAAGCCAGGGTTTATCTCATGTTATGGGGCAATAGGCATAAATGGCATCAAACGAGGGCTCCCTTTGTCCAGTAATTGAAAAATCATCCCAGCATTTCATTAAAATAGCAGAGGGGAGTAGGTTTAAAATGACAGCTGCAATGAGAGGAAAATACCCAGCTCAGTTGTATGTTACATTCACAACTCATGCTATATGCACAGAGAAAGGCCTGTCGGTAGGATCAGATCACACCCAATGCAAGCCCCTTAGTGATCTTGTTTCAGGGCATGATGTACATGCTGGTCCGAAAGGCCCAGAACCTCAAAGGTATTTAGGCGCTTATCTCCCATTGAATCAACAGGAGTTGGGCACTTGCGTACCTTGGAGGCTCTGGGCAAAAGGGACATATGGAGTGGTTTAGAATTAAGGAAGGAGGAAGGTTTGATTTCCTTGCTGTAATTGAAATGGATGTGTCTTTGCCCCATTTCATTTTCAGGCATGTTACTACAGCCATAAAGCAACCTACTGAGCTCCCATCTAACTCTGCGCTAGGTGCATCTGCAGCCTGATCTGTAGCTACCAAAATACCTTATACTCTGTGGTCCTCTTATTCAACGCCTCTTAAATCAAGCTATCCCCTGGGCAGGTTATTAATGCATGAGCAGCACTGCTGAGCTACCCACCCCACACCACATGCATACGGATAATAATATATATGAGGGATGGGCTAGGCCACAAGATTTGAATCCAGATCTGGATTTCAAACATTCTGAAGTTTGGGAGTATTCAGATCTGTCTTTCTAGCTGTTTCTAAGGTGCCTATCATCTTAGTATCTAAGCACCATTTTGGTTTGGCTCATTATTGAGTTTGACCAATCTAGGGTTTTGGTTTGGCCAGTTATAGAGATGAACCGTTCAGCTCTGGATCCTGCCCCCGGATTTCAAACATATGTTAAGGTTCCAGAGTTTTGGTCTGAGCCCACCTGTACTCTATATTCCTTCTGTTCTGTTATCTCAAACCCACCCCCCCAAACCCCTTTCACTAGGTAGTAACAGAACATCCCCAGTGAACCATAAGCATTGTGATTTAAGCATTACACGTCTATGTTTACCATCCCTCATTTCAGCATAACATTTCCCCTTCAACTGCTGCAGCCTCGAGCAGTTACTAGGTAAATTACACATCATTTACACAGTCTTTTGGTTGCGTTACATAGTGTGATCTGCTCTGTAAATAGTAAATGACACATGGGAGCCCTCACCTTTCAGGAATCTGGACCCAAGGAGAAGACTGAAAGCTACTGTTGTAATTTAGTAATTTGCAGCTCTACCAACTCTGTGCTGTCCCTGGAACATTTCTGAGTAATGTGCCATATTATTACTTATCATTAAATACCTGTCATAGCATCAGCCTTTCTTTGCTGTAAGGTTGTTGGGTTTTTTTAAGTGTCCATCGCTTTAACAACCAGCTAATTAAACAAATTAAAGACTATACTGATTATGCATCAGACTCCCCATAAAGGGGAGCTTAAAAGCTACTGCTCTGGCTTGGATGGCCAGTCATTGCTCACTGCCACTTCACAGAGAGTAGCCCTGTAAGGAATCAAAGACAGCATTTCTGTGCTGGCTACGGCATAGCCATCTGGAGAACACCTAGGCTTCTATGCAGAGAGTGCAGCTGTGGCCAGACTCTGGGTGCTCCTTCCCTGTAGGGCACCACGGTGTGCAAATTTCCTGGCGATTGTGCCAGTTACAGGGTTTGTGCTCTGCAGTGATCTCTGCAGCCCATGAATTCCATGCTCATGCCACAGTGCTTGGCTAGCTCCCTCTCCCAACATCTCCATTCAGATAGGATTGGGGGGGGAGGGAGGCTGCTCTGGTAGCAGAACAAAAACCCATTGACTGTCCTCTCCCACGCCTGGCTCGCTCAGTGGGCTGTCATACGGTGCTGTCATACGGTGGGTGAGGTATTACTATTCTGCTGGCCATTTTGTGGCCACGCCACACTTTCCTGTCTCCTGGTGGCCCCTGGCAGTTGGAGGTGCCATGATCTTTTTAGGCTGCTTCTTGCCAACGGGTTTCAGGTTTGCAGGGGGTAGAAAGGTGCTTTTCGGCTGCAATGGCTCCACAGGGTCTGAGTTGGATCGGGGCTCCAGTTTACTAGTCAGGGCTTTTTGGGCTGTGACCAGGCTCATGGCTCGGAGCAGGACTTGGTTTCTGTTGGGGCCTGGCAGTGGGCAGAGGGAGGGCACCGAGCGAGCCTTGAAGTCCTCCTCCAAGGTTGATGGGATCCTGGCCCCCGGCTTATCTCTCTGTCCAGCCCTGTGGTAGGGGCCTTTCGGCTGGCCAAATGTAGCCTCCTCCTGCTTTTCCAGTGGGCTCAGCTCTGAGGTCAGCGGAGCGTGATGCTCACCGTAAGCTTGCAGGGTCTCACGCAGGCTGTTCAGCTCCTCGGCCACATCCTTCCTCATGGCCTCGATACTAGCAGTAACCTCCCCTCTCAGTGCTGCCAGCTCCTTCTGCAGCTTCTTCTCCACCTCTGCAGGAAGCTCCCCGGTGTAGCCAGCAGGGTCGCTGTGCGGCCCACACGCTGCACAGGCACTGTCTGCTGTGCCCTCGGGGCCTGCGCTGCCATTTGGAGAGACAGCTCCTCCATCATCCGCCTCCCTGTGAGTGATTTTCTCTACCAGCTTCATCAGCTGGCTGCCTGGGCTGAGGTCCTCCTGCGGCTCCCTGATGGACAGCTGGGCTTGCAGTTGGCTTCGGAGCTGAGCCATTCGCTCTTTGCCTAGGCTCTCTCTCTTGGAGTCTCGGGGGGTAGGGGTCTCCTCCTGCTGTTCGTCTCCAGTACCCTGGGCTTCGCCTGTGTCTGGGCTCACTGAATTGTTTGTTCTCCTCTGCTGCTGCTGCTTCTCTTTGTTGTGAGCAGACGCCATGTTGGGATCGGAGGGGGAAGCAGGGAAGCTGACGGAATGAAGCAGACGCACATTGTTCCAAGTTTTGTTAGGCTTAGAGGCCATGTTCCGGTCCTCCGAATTGCAGCTCAGCCTGTGCACAGCCGGCTGAGTGTTTGAGAGTGTGTAGCAGCTCGTCAGTGTTGACTAACCCTGAGCTGAGACCTGGGGGGATCCCAAAGGGAGAAGGAAGAGACTGGGGAGGTGCCAGAAAACCCTGCTATAGCTACCGATAAGTGGAACCTTAACAACCGCCAGCTTAGGAACACAGAAGAGCTGAGTGCAGGGAATTCCTCTGTTACTGTTTTCTCACCCCACTCTTGGGCCTAGGCTTTTCTACCAACCCAGATGGGGAGCTGAGATTTTAGAAACAGGGAATGGAACTAACCCCCTCACCCGCAGGCTGCAATCCTCTGCACAAAACCCATCATCTCTCCAGCAGGGAACGCATGGCAGCGACAATAGTGAAATAATAGTAACGTTGGGTACAAAGGGCTAATGGGGGGATCTCCTGGGAAGAAGCTATCTGTGCTGTAGACCACCCTGGAGAAGCAATGCTGGCCGTACTCGAGAGGTCCAGTGCATTCTGGGTCAAGGAATTATAGATGTAGTGAAGTTCAGCCTGGATGGTTCGCAAAGTGGGACACCAAAGTCCTTAATGAGGCACCTGAATAACAGTGGCCTGATTTTCAAAGGGAATTGTCCAACTAAGCAAAAGTGCTCTCTGGCCCCTCCAGATCCCCAGGGTCATTAGCCAATGCCTGAGGGAGGGGCTCAGACCCATCCCCGCAGCACAGGGTGCTGAATCTGCACGGCTGGGTCAGGAGGAGGGTCGGGCAGCTTGACACTCAGCAGGCAGAGCGTTGCGCTTACCCTGAGAGTGTGCAGTGGGACAATGGATTTCCCCTCTGGGGTGAGGGAATGTGCTGCTCTGGTACCGTGTGTGCGGGGCTGGGGAAAGGCATTGTGGGCCACCTGCCAAGCTGCTCAATGTCCCCCCATCTGGCAGGGCCCAGGTCCTGTGTGCAGCCTCCCCTGCCCGCACCCGACACCTATGGCTGCTGGAGTGGGCTCTCCGGCCTGTGGGGAGAGGTCCTGTCCAGACTTGGTGTGCGGGAGTTGGGGAGTGGTCACGGCAGTGACTGGTAGTTCTCCTGTTTGCCTTTGCATTGGGTTCCCTTGTCTGTTTGCGTCGGTTGCTATCAGCAAAGCAACACCGAGGGCCTGATGTCCGCCACACCTGCCCTGCTGTTGGTCTCGCAGTTCCTCGCCAGGCGACATCACACGCAGATCAGTCCCAGCCTCTCCCCCCAGTCCCGAGGGTGGCGGCAGATGCCGCTGTGAGCAGTTGGGCAGAGGTGACCCACCTCATTTTCACCTGCAGGCCTCACGGTATAACCTACCAAAGCTCCTGGCAGATTGCCGCTCCGCGGGCCCCGGGGCTGAGCAGTCTGGTATGTGAGGCCATCGGAAAGGCCTGTGTCAGGCTCTCACTGCTCCAGGAGGCCCCAAGGGGACCTCTCCTGCCCCTGGGCAGAGCAGGGCCCTGCTGAATTATAGCTCCTGCTGCGACTGATCACAAAATCATTACCCACTCAATCTGTTGTTTGCACCTCAGGTGCAGGGCCATTAATTGGGAGCCCTGGTGCTGTTTTCACTCTTTGCCCTACCGCAGGTTCATTAAGGGTCCCTTGGTGAATTCCTTCAGGGCCTTGGCGTTGTCACAGCCCATACAAATAAATACCAACCATCGAGCCCCCGCTCCAGGCCTAGAATAACCCTGGAGTTCTCTGGCACTGGGAATATGCCGCAAATTCCAGTTTCCCCTGCAGTACAAGAGCCAGACTCCAGATCAGATGCTGTACAGGGGCTGGATAATGCCTGCTCATCCCCCCCCCCCACACCCCACCCCCCCGACTCCACAGGAGATCTGTGAGTTGTGTCCCACGTGCAGCATTTGACATCCATATTGGCAAGACTCCCGAGAAGGAAGGAGCTGCTCTTTTTTTCATCTGTCCTATTGGACTCTCCTTTATCCCCACAGTCCCTGGCTGAGTGTGAAGGAAACATCCAGCAGGTAAAGACTGATTATACAGCTCTGGCTGTTTTACCTACAGTAGCAAATGCTCTCTGAGCTACCAGAGCAATTAGAGCCCCTGAGTAGCCACAGCAGTGTCCAGATCGAATGAGAAGAGGTAGCACCCATACTATGGCAGGCTGGGCTCTTCTCCCTGGGTGCCACGATTCCTGGAACACTGCGGCATGGAGACCGCTCGCAAGACAGGGCTGCCGGCTCGGCAGATTTGCCAGTTTTTGAAATGCTGTTTTGTGAGTCACCATGCAGCCATTTACTGCCTTATTCTTTCAACGGATCAGCCATAGCATGTGCACGTCTCCAGACTGGATGGTGAACCAGCATCTGCAAGAAGTTTTAAGCAGGGAGGGATTGTGTACAGAGAGGGTGCATGAGTGGGATTCTCCACCATGACAGGCTCAGTGCTTTGCTCTCACACCCATTTTCCCTTGACTCTGATCAACAGATTTTCTTCCCTTCTCCCTAGTCAAATGGCTGATTGCTCAGGCAGTGATTAGATGGTGGAGCAACAGCGGCAAGTTTGTTCTTCGTTGGTGTTTCTTCTTTGCACCTTTTAATAACTTGTTCAGGTTGGTGGGTGGGAGAGGGGACTTTGGTGATTACCCGGTATTATCACTGGTTTTCTAAGGTTCCCACACCAATTGGCAGTGTAATACATTTACTTGCAATGTACTATTCAGCCCCGAGGTGAGCTGTAGAGGCCCCTCAGACAAGGTGACTTGGTGGACCTGGTGAAGAAGGGAGACAAAGCTGGAACTCAAGCTGTGTGGAGGTCTTTTTTGTTTGTATCTATAGTTTGTCACTGTTTTCTTTAATAATGCCCCCCCACTATGCCATGTGATGTTAGAGCTTTGCTTCCATAACCTGGACACGGTCCTTCAGATGGGCCAGCAGCATTTCTTTTCTTTTTCTTTTTCTTTTGTTTTTTTATCCTCTCATTTGGAGCGCCTAGAAGAATATGCTTTGTCCTCCTCCAGCAGTTGTTAGGTCTGAGGCTCAGGGGATCTGGACTGCCAGTTACCACTGTGATTCTGACATCTGGTGCTCCTGAAATGCTCCTGTGGCACATGTTGAAAGTTCTGTCATTCTGGTTCTTGGGCTGGCTCCTCAGCTGCTGCAAATCGGTGTGGTTTCATTGACTGGGAGGGAGCTATGCCTAACTGCCCCAGCTGAGGCATTTAATCTCTTTGCAGATTGTTCGCAGGAAAGAGGAATGGTTCTATCACTAAGATTCAGTAGTGGAGGAAATTCACCCCCCATGCAAATGTCCTGTGCACCATATAAGTCTCACTTAAAACCTATTTTGAGGGCTTAAGTGGTGCAGACTCTCTGCACAGGGGTGAATTTCACCCTAGTGCAATGATAACCTTGCATTGCTGGCCAGTACTGACATTAAAACCCATGACTCTAAAATGGCATTTGTCAGGTTCCTTCTACGAGCTCCTGAAACACTTGGCAGAGGCAGCGTGGCCTTCTAGCTCAGAGCCATTGATTGGGGAGCGTTGCAGGGGCCAGGGCTCTTACCTTTCTCACTAGGTTTGTGTCCCCCTGGAGCTTGGTTCCAGGCCAGTGCCCCGAGATACTGAAGCTGGTGAAACTTCGGAGAGAAACAGGAGAAGGCAGTGGTGGCTGGGAAACACCAGCAGGACTTCTTGTGGACTCTGGAAAGAGCAGCCCCGCCATGTTAGCGAACTCAGGTGAGTTGCCAGCAGCTCCCTGCCCAAGGGAATTAAAAGGGAGAGGGAAACATTAAGGAGGCAGTGAAACCAAATAGTACACAAGGTTGTGTGGTGTCAGCATGGCTGTTTCACAGGTGAACAAGTCCTTCAGTATCCTGATGATGCCCTACTTAGCTCCTTTGACCCCGAGGCTGGCAAAGGCCAAGGAGAAAGGGTCCCACCAGAGACCATCAGCTGAGCAGCATGGGAGGCACCAGGGTCCCTGTCTCCCCTCTAACAACCAGAGCGCAGGCTCATGCTGAGTCACTCGCTGCTAGAGATGACTTGCAGCTATGTCGGTAATACTGCTCCCCTAGAGTGTTAATTAAGGTAGACGCTATATTCTCAGCCTAATCCTAATTAAAATGAGTCCCTCTAATAAAATACGTGCAGCCTAACAGGGGTGTATATCGCTATGAATCAGGAACCACGTTCACCAGCTTGTCAGTGGAATGACAAGGCGCTTCCCAGGGCGAGATGAGGAGCAGGGGCTGGAGAAGCCAGGGAGAGCAGGGGGAGGGGAGAAGCTAGAAGGAGAAGAAGAGAAAGAGACACACGTTGCTCTCACTGGGATCCGACCCTGGTCCCACTGAAATCAGTGGCCAATCGCTGGCTTCAATGGGAGCAGCAGCGGGCTTGGAGCGCTCTGTGGATTTGCTTGCTGATGGCTCCTCTTCTTCTTGATGGGCAGGAGATGGCACACAGCTCAGCCAGGCAACACACCGCTTGCCCCATCCGTCATGCCAAGGTGCAGAACATCCCCAACCCAGCAGGCTGGCGAGGAAGAGGCGGGTGGCCCAGGAGACAGCAGAGAGCCCAGACAACAGTCAGTCAGTCGGCTAGACAAATAATCCATCGGCTACAGCTCTGCTTCCCAGAGAGCGAGATGAAATCCCTGCCAGAAGCCAAAGGGGACAGAGAAGTGCTCATTCGTTAGTATCTGGTTCTTTACATTCTTCCTTCAGGAAACACAGAGGGGTCGCTTGTGCCCGGGAAGGCTGCAGGTCCAGCTGCCCCTGTAACTGAAGTCATTTCTGTTCATGCACAGGGCGGGGCTCCCTTCACTGAATACTGTGTAAACCTGACCTGTTGGACCCACCATCTCTAGGTGCTGAAAAGTCCAAAGGGCCAATTTCAGCCCCAGTCCAAATGGGTGAGGCTACACTGAAGTTCATACTTGCTGACACCAAGGCTGAATTTGCCCCTTAGTCTCTGGATCAGCTAATTGCTGGGCCTCTCTGAAGGCTGAGATTGATAGCTGTGCTGGACTGCATGTGGTAGAGGTTTTTATTTCTGCTAGGGACTGAGCTGAGATCCATCAAGCTCTTGGCACTCAGGACCTGAATCTGATTCCCCAGAGGTGAACGCCGAGTGCTGTAGTCACTAGGCCTCCTGAATGTGGCTGGGAAATTGGCTTTTGATTAACAAGGAATCAAAGAAATAAAATGCGGTTTCAGGGGCGTAGCAGCAGCGGCATGGTGCAGAGGGTGAAGCGTGAGAGGGACAAGCTAAAATGCCTCGCGTTAGCTCCTGTGGGGAATTGTAGCGCGTTCCCTGCACTCGGTTAACAAAGCACTGATGGACTGTGCCCGTCCCACATTAAGGACTCTCTCTGGGCCAAGTTTTCAGAGTCAATGGACCCGTAGACTAGTTTAGATCCGTCACCTGCCTTCAAAACCACTGATCCTGAGGGAGCGTGGACACATCTCTTATTCCTAGCCAGAGGAGAGGGAACCGGGCGGTTCCTTTTGAGGGGTCCCAGAAACTAGCACTTGATAGCTGCTCAGATTACTCTGCCGGCTTTGGGGTACCACAAGGTCCTGTCTTGTCATGCTTGCTGTTCAATGTGTATATGAGGAGGGGTGGGCTGGGGGCCTTCAGCACACGGATAAGACCCAGCTGTATCGGCCAGATTCAGACAAGCCCAGCTTCCATTTACACACCAAAGTAAGTGGCTGGATTTCCAAGAATTGGATGCCGAGCACTTGAAAACTGGGCCCCATGTTGCCATCTCATCCAATCCACCTGATGCAGCTGGGTGACTTACAAGTGCCTGAATGAGGCTGAGACTTGAAGGATGCCTCCACCCTCTGTGCCTCAGTTTCCCCATTTGTAAAGTGTTGCTCTCCTTTGTGCAGTGCTTTGAGATATCTGGATGCAGTGGGCTATTTGGGGGTGCAGCATATTATATCATTATTATTCTTCTATGCCCTGAGCCCTTTGGCTTTCCCTCAGCCAAGCTCTTTGTGGAGTCGCTGTGGGTTTTGTTTCCATAAGGACTGGGCGAGACCTTCAGGGCTTGGCGTATTATTTATGGCTGTACCAGGCTCACGGGGCAGAAGCCTTTTCAAACCCTTTCCAGGATCCCAGGTGTGAACGCTGTAAGAGGATCAAACCGTGGGTCACACTGCCCTCTCCCAGGGAGGAAATCTGCTGCTGGGGGTCAGGGTTTGCCTCCAGCGAGGAGGAGGCCTTGGGACCTGCCCCACGCACTGTGGATCCTCGGGGATCAATGGGAGACCAGGGCCACTCATGCAGAGGCCTGGTGCTTCCGCATCAGCCCTGCCCCCGCCCTGTGGCAATCTAGCGCCAGAGAAGCCGCGCCGACAGGGACGTGCTTTGGCAAACGCTGCCCCAGGCAGCAGCTGGAGGGAAAAGACCATCCAGAAAAACAAACCCAACCCAAGCAAAGTGCCTCCTGCGAGGGTGATAAAATAACGTCCCGGGAGGAGGCCGGCCGGCTGGAGCAGCCGCCCGGAGCTGGTTTGGACGAGCCCGGCCTGGTGCTACCCTTGTTCAGAGCTGAGGGAAGGATAGGGCGTTTGAAGGCCACCCTGTTCATCTAATTTTAGCCCCCTTGTTCTCCTCTCCTCCACCCACCCCCGCACCTCCCAGGGAGTAAGCCGTCGAGCTGTTATGAAATCGGTGGGTGCTGAGGCTCTCTCTCCACAGCCCCTTTGACGTGCTGGTGCCGTTCTGCCTCCTTTCTCTCTTGACAAGGCTCCCGCCTCAGGAAGCTCTTGGCTCGCACAACATCATAGACAGCAAAGGACCCTTAGCGAAGGCTGCGAGAGGTTGGTGCCTGGAAACCAAGAGCCAGGTAAGACCACGCAGCAGTCCCATGGCTGAATTCCTTGCTGGAAGGCTCTCAGATGCCATGGCGATGGGTATGGGATAAGCACTTGTACAGAATAGAAATGTGCCTGATTTGTGGTTTTATGATGTAGCTAAAACACTCAGACTTGTACACACCTTCAAGTAGACTAGGTTCCCATGGAAGAAACCCCCCAGCTTCACCCATCCTGCCCTCCTGTTAGGTCATCTAGCCCCATACAATATATTTTCTATGGCTTTGTCCTTTCTAGTTTTAAACGTCTCCAGCAATAGGGCTGGGAAGATGCCCCTGATATAAAGCTGCTTCCCTGACTCTACGAACAGCCATGTAGAGCTGGAAGGGTAGCGTTAGCCAGGCATATGGCAGAAAGGGGGAGGTTGTGAGGTTCATTTTGGTCCCATCTGTGAAGTGCTCAGAAAGCCCATAAACAACACGACATAGCAGCATCCCCCTCCTGCCCTGCCTGGCCTCTGGCTTGTCACAGGATGGTGGTCTCATGCCAAACACTAATAAAACCTCGCGACTCCAACCCAGTGGGTTCTTCAGAGGCCATGAAATGAAGCGTCTGCAGGAGGACAAGTGGCTGGACTGGGGAAGTGTAAGTGGGCGATGCTCACGTTCAAAGCCGAGGGGAGGAAAAATGATACAACGTGGACGCCACTGGACTCAGCGTGGCTGATGTTGGTTCCCCCTCGCTCGCTCAGGACCGGCTCTAGGCACCAGCAAAGCAGGGACGTGCTTGGGGCGGCGTGATTCCAGGGGCGGCCTTCTGGCCACTCTTTTTTTTTTTGGCTTGGGCACTTGCACTCTCGGAGCTGGGGGTAGCAAATTTTTTGCTTGGGGCAGCAAAAAACCTAGAGCCGTCCCTGCGCTCACTCATCCACTTCCCCTTCCTCTCAGAGCTCTCTGTTCAACAGGGAGCCCGCTAAAGCATGGACATTTCACTCCAAGCACTTCCTAAACGTTGGTTGGGTTATTACAGGAAGGAGCTTGGCTGGCAGGAAGCAGGGCTTTGCCAGAAGGACACGGCAGCCCTCCGATCCCAGAGCGCGGCCTGGATTCTCAGCCGTGTTGTGGTGGATGCACTGCACCCACGACTGATCGGCACGTTCCTGTTCCCCTGAAAAGGAGCGTTCAGGGAGCTCGGCATAGCCCTCATCTCTTTCCTGTGGGGAGAGCCGTAGCCCCATAGCAAGGCAGCTTGAGGGAGCGGTGAAGTCTGATAGTGGAGGACCAGGAGCTCATTTAGCAGGTTGCCATAGCCCTCTCCTTTGTTCTCAGCTCTTGGGCAGACCGATCCATGCATTCTCATGGCTATCTTTGGGACAGAGACTGTATGTCGAAGATGGGGTAAAGATTTTCATGAGCATTTCTGCTTATGAATGCCTGGTTCCCTATTCTAACAGCTACCATTTCCCCATTCCCTATCCTGGGGCACCCACGTTTTGCCCAGTGCAAAAATGCAGCACTTCCTTCTTCTTAGGTGCTGCCCAGTGAAATCCCCTGAGGGCTAGTGTTGGTAATTACTCAGCTGCCTAATTACCACCAAGTTCTGGCTGCAGCTGCTCTTGCAAATGACCTTGCTTGGAGGAGTGGAGGGGATTTGCATGCTTGACCTTTCCTTAATTATTTCATTAGCTCAGGTAATGGCCTTTCCCGTGTACCTTCCATAATGTTCTAGGCTGGGAAATAGTTCATTACATGAAGGGGCATTGTAGGGCACTTGCTCCCGAGGCGGCTTTGATGCAGATTGCTGGGTAGGGGTCTGGTGGAGGGAGAACTCCCAGACTTGTTTGTAAGACCATGTTTGTAGCACAATCAGCTGGTTTTCTCTAAGGGGGTGAGGTGGCCTTGGGAGTGGAACTGTGGCTGGAATAGACCATTCCAAGCTGCGGTGCTGTGGGGCGGATGTGTGTTCCTTGGTGCTGTGGAGAGAAGGACCTGGAGGGAGGGCCCCTTTGTGTTGTGAAGGATGAGGCAGGGGTGGTGGGGGTGGGTGAGATGCAGGATGCAGACCCCTCTTGTCCAAGGTTAGAAGAGCTTGCATGTAAACAAATGAGCCCACAGCACGTTTGCCCTGAGCATGTTAGCGACAGAACATGAAGGCAAATGAAAGGCCAAGTGGTGGAGGAGCATAAGGCTTACGGGATACTGAGCAATGACAATGAAAGCAGGTAAGTGACTGAACTGAAATTAGGCAGGAGCTCAGAGGGGTCCCCAAGGTCTGTTCTGGAGACCCTAGGTCATTGGATTGCTCAGGACAGGGAGTGTTCAGCTGACAAGAATTACGCATGCAGGAATCCCAATGGGGCCTGCAGGGCTGCAGCCGCAGGGGCCTGATTAGAAGGGCTGTTAGGTGAGGGATAATTGCTGGCCCTGAGGTTAATTGCCCAGGTCACACACTCCTTCAAGGGCTGGCTCGCTGTAGAGGCACGGAGCACCTGACAGACCCACAGGGCAGCTTTCATGCAGCTACAAGGAAACTCATTCAGGTGCAAAGGGCTCCAGCTCAGAGGCTCTGGGGTGCACCAGCTATAGCCAGCAGTGACCCAACCTCAGCGGGGCGGTGAATGCCGTGTCTTCATGTCAACGTTGTTTTTGAATGTAAAATTCCTTGGAGGTGTTTGACCTTCTGTCTTGGGGCTGGCTCCAGGCTTGTGCCCACTTTACAGTATGCCCAGTCCACCCCTTTGGGGACCTCTGTTCCATTAGCCCCCCCTCCCACCTGCAATCCCCCAGGCCCTACACACTGCAAGGGGAACTGTGGGATTTCCACCCTTCTGGGCTCTGCAGGATCCAACCCTCTGACTAGACGCCCAAACCCTTGATGGATTTTGAGGGAAAAACAAGCTGCTCCTGCTCCCAGCTTGGGCTGTGGGAGGCTGCTGGAGGCTTCTTTACCAACACCCTGAGGAATCCAGGCCTGGCTCTGCCTGTCACCATCCCAAAGGCCAGAGCTATTGCTCTTATTCTAAGGGAGATTCCTTTAGGAGACAATTCCATGAACTGGGTTCTGTCAGATTTGCAGCTGGGTGGGAGTGATCTCCAAAGGGCCCCATGCTGGGCTCCCCATCAGATCTTCTCTCAGACATGCAGGGTTGGGAATGCACTCCCAGTGTCAAAGTAAAGGCTGCAGCAGTCAGGCTGAAAGCCTTCTGGTTCTTTGTTTGCTACTTCTGCTCTTCTAGCTTTCCTGTTGCTTAGGGCCATCACCCAGGAGACAGGCCCTGAATTAACTGACACTACAAATGGCTTGGATTTTAAAATTGCTTCCCAATACAGAATAATCTGCCAGCATCAGCCAAACAACACAGGGACAAGCTGATTACAGTCCCTCTCCTCCTCTTCGTGGGGGCTGCTGGGTCTAGTCTGGTGGTGGATGTGCAGTGTTCTGCTCTGCCCACCCTAGTGTGGCATTCTGTGTCTGCCATGATTCTTGCATCCTCTCTGCTCCTGGGAAACAGAGCCACAGAATGACAGCATTGGTGGGCAGTGGTCCAGCCCCATTGCAGCTGGAGGTGGGTAGATAGCCTGTGGCCTGTGTGGGGAGCAAAGCGGGACACAGAGATCTTGCTTTGTCTATCTCAGGCAGATGCAGAAAATCAATAGCTGAGTTTTTGGCCTGTGCACTGCAGGGGTCAGACACGATGATCGTAATGATCCCTTCTGGCCTGAGTATCCATGAATCATTAAAGAGCAGATTCTGCTCTTCCTAGTGTGAGGCACTAAGTGCTGAGCTGGGGCTGAGGGGAGGCTCCCTGAGCCAGGCTGTCTGCACGGAGCAGGATGGCAGAAGGAGGCCAAGATGACCTGCACTTTGGAACAGTCCCTTTTGTTGCTCCATAAAGCAGCCGTCTGCGGTCTATGTGCACCATGGCTACTGTACCTCCTGCGAGCCACTGAGCTCCCCCTCCGCCCCTCACCAAACTAGGGCCAGTCCATATCCTAGATCCATCCTGTGCCGGTACCAGGAATGTGCACAGACTGGGTGCCTTTCAGTGCTCGCTGTGCCCGCAGGTTATTGCTGTGGCAGTTCCTTCCAAGATTCTCGAGGGTGACAGACAGAGAGAGAAAACCAGACAGAAACACGTGTCACAGCAGCTTCTGACAGGCCACCCTGAAAACACCCGGCCCCCTGTCTGCTTCAGAACGCTGCTTCAAACGGTGGCCACCCACTCCTCTGACCTCTGCACAAGACACTCCACAAGATAAAACCGAGACAGAATGCCAAGCTTGTCAGCTCCCATTGAAATACCCCGGGGTGTAAGAGTTTTACTCCGATAAAAGACTTCACTTGAAGCATTAATTGCTTCAATTACTGAGCCATAGCCCCAGGGGCTACCTTTCCCCCAGGCTCCAGCCAGTCATGCCACGCTGAAGTCCTAGCAAGCCACACGATGGTCCCTGGGGGTACACAAAAGTGGGAGGAGATCCAATGGGGATGCAGTATGTACAGTGATGCCACTTTCCTTCATTTGGTGCTGTGGGGCAGGGCAGGTAAAAGAGGCCAAGATTTACCTGGCCCCTGTATCACTAATAATCTCCATGTTCTCAGCTGGGTCGTTTCCCACAAGCACTGCAGCTCAAACCCTTGCTTTCGCCATGTGCCCAGAAACCATCACAGTTCTGCGTGTGGTACGTGTGGCACCAGTAAGGGCATCTGTGAAATAACATGTGGATTGTATGGTGATGGGAAGCCCATGGAAGCACGGGGAGAATGAACTTGGGCTGAAGGGAGCTGCCAGGGGATGATGTGACAATTTCTTCTGGTTGTGTTAGCCTCCTACTGCACTCCCTCTGCCTATCATGTGGCAGGTGATTGGCCCTCCAGGGGCCTCATTTACAGCCCATGGATGTCAATGGGAGTCTTTCCACTGACTTCAGAGGGCTTTGGATCTGTGAAATGAGCTAGAGAGGAAAGGAGTACTTGTGGCACCTTAGAGACTAACCAATTTATTTGAGCATGAGCTTTCGTGAGCTACAGCTCACTTCATCAGATGTTTACCGTGGAAACTGCAGCAGACTCTGCAGACTTTTGAGTGGGGGAAGTTGCTTCTGTGGAGGGGAGCCAGCCTGGAGGCTGAGTGTTTTTCCAAGGCATCCCACTATCACCGGCATCCTAGTGGGGAGTCAGCTGTGGTCAGTCAATTAGGGGGAACTGCAAAGAATGGGGTAGACAATCCCTATAAAACTGGTGGATATTCCAATACTTAGATTCACCAAACCAGCATAAAACACCTTCTTTATGACCTTCCTGGTTACTCAGAAGTCCAAACAACACAGTTCTCGTAAAGTGATCCAGCCTCAGGCCTCCATCCAGGTACCACATCAAATATGATGAAAATTTCTGAAAATCTTATTTCATCATATAAAAGAAAAGGTTCTACCAATCCCAAAGGATCAGGACCAAAATCAGGACACAAATTCAGGACCACTTTCTTCCTGGGCTTTAGTTGTATCCAGAATCAGCTCTGGGTTAACTGATAAATCTTCAACCATCATAGGTTGACAGGCTTCTTCTGTCTGCTTTACAGACGGAAAAGAGCTGGAGAAACATTCCCCTTTAACAGACAAACAGCTTGGGATATCCTTTCCTTTTTTCTAGCACATATGGCTATTCACAGACAATTGCTTGGAGATTGGGGTAGCTCCCTTCATAGGCAAGTCATTACCCCTAACAGACACAGGAACATTTCCTTCGCTTCCCAATTCTCCACACTGGTAACAGGTAAGGTATAGGGATACTTATGTTCCACTAACCTTGCCTTCCCAAACTGCTGATTAGACAAATCCATCAGCTCAGAAGGCTGCCTATGCTCATCTAAACTTTATTTGCCTTTCCCTCCCTTAACAGATAAACTGCAGTTTTCCATAAATAGTGTCTTATTACTCTGAGCTACTTTAAGCACATCACTTTTACCTGGGTCAGGCTTACTTTCCCAAGCTTTACTAGCCAACATTCCATCACCCATAAAAAAAATTACCCTTTTCTTCCTCAATTAGGGCTTTAACCTGATCACCAAGTTTAATTTGCTCTAGAGAAACATCTTTCTGAGCCTTATCTAATGCCAGATTCACTTCTGAGATACCAGAGAGACAAATAGGAATTTTTTCCACATATGCACTGCTTCTTTGCACAGATAAACAGCTATCTTCCTCATACAAACATGTGGAGAAATCCTCCATAGGCAAATCCTTGTCCCTAGTAGACACAGGTTCAGGATTATTTCTTTCCTGTGACTGGTTTATGTCATCAACTTGACTGAACAAAGTTTTAATATCATCCCCAATCAAAAGATCCTTAGGCAATAACTTCCTTACACCAGCTATAACTTCATGTTTAACACCATTCCATTCAAGATGGATTCTGGCTAAAGGCACACTTACAGTAAACTCATAGAGGATTACAATATTCACACTCTGATTTGGTAAATAATCTTCCTCTTTGACGAAATCTGTTTTAACAAGAGTGATGTTAGAAGCTGTAATTTGCCCTAAACAGCTTTTACCATTGAGTTTTACATTCTCTGCACAAGTTATGGGGTTACCTTCACCTGAGTTCACAGTAAAAGCATTTACATAAAAGGTGGCAGTGTTGGGGTAAATTTGGTTACACACAGACAGCTGCTTAGAGTCAAACAACATACCAACATTGTTACAAACTGGATAGATTCTATCCCCACCTTTGCTGTTGAGAGGAGTTGGTTTTTCAGTATGATACAGTTTCTGTTCCTTTATTCTCTTGAGTTGGCGCTTAAGTCTATCCACTTTTGCCTTAGCTTCTAGTTCCTGCAATTGAATATATGCCATTCTTTGTTCATGTTCAAAACACAAGCATTCTCTTTCAGCAACTTCTCCTTCCATATCAGCTTATTTTTTGCTTTTGTTCAAGTTATAGCTGCTTGTTTCTCACTGCAGGCATTTTCGCTGGGTCTGCTTCCTTCTCATTGGCAATTAACAGATTTTTCAGTTCTTGCTCTGGGGCCTTTTTCTTAAAATACAACCCTCTCTGTAAGCACAATTCTTCCAGGCTTTTTTTTCAGGATCTTGATCATGGGTCACTCACTGTAACTGATTTTTAACCCTTAGACTCTCCAATATCAAAATTAAATGTTGACAAGCGTGTGGTTCTGATCCAAAAACCTAATTAACTTGTGGTAATGTCAGGTTTCATAGAAGCAGCCGTGTTAGTCTGTATTCGCAAAAAGAAAAGCAGTACTTGTGGCACCTTAGAGACTAACCAATTTATTTGAGCATAAGCATGCATCTGATGAAGTGAGCTGTAGCTCACGAAAGCTTATGCTCAAATAAATTGGTTAGTCTCTAAGGTGCCACAAGTGCTCGTTTTCTTCCTGTGGTAATGTGTATCCAAGACGACTGCCACCAGGGTCCTAGTGGAGCCAGCTGTGGTCACTCAATTAGGGTGAACTGCAAAGAATGGGGCAGACAACCCCCACCAAAAGCTGGTGGATATTCCAATACTTAGATTCACCAAACCAGCATAAAACAGCTTCTTTATTACCTTCCTGGTTACTCAGAAGGCCAAACAACACGGTTCTCGTAAAGTGATCCAGCCTTAGGCCTCCATTCAGGTACCACGTCAAATATGATGAAGATTCCTGAAAATCTTTTTCATCATATAAAAGAAAAGGTTCTACCAATCCCAAAAGATCGGACACATTACCTCCCAGGTTATTGAATATTCCAGATCTGACCCCAATACACGCTACAGCCAATTCTTATCTAAACTAAAATGTATTAAAAAACAAAAGAGAGTATAGTTAAAAGATCAATATACAGTCAGACATGAGTTCAATCCATTGAGGTGCAGTTTCATAGCAGAGATGGTGAGCTTTGTAGTTGCGAAGAGTTCCTTTAGAATTCAGTTCATAGATCATAGTCCAATGTCCCAATATCATATTCAGGGTGGACCAGCATAACTGGGACCTCAGTCTTGTGACTCAAACTTCCCCTGATGTAGCCTAAGCAGATCTAAGATGATAGAATCAGGACCCAAGGATCTTTTATACAATTTAATGTCCTCTTTGACAAGCTGGGATTTCCTCGGGGAACACAAAGTAATGAGGATGACTTTGAAGGAGGTCTACAAATTAACGTAAGGCCGTTTGCTTTTTCCTCCCCCAGTCACAGTACATTTCAAAGAGAGATGAATACCAAGATATCCCATAAAAAGAAAAGGAGTACTTGTGGCACCTTAGAGACTAACCAATTTATTTGAGCATTATTTATTATTTATTACAGCTCACGAAAGCTTATGCTCAAATAAATTGGTTAGTCTCTAAGGTGCCACAAGTCCTCCTTTTCTTTTTGCAAATACAGACTAACACGGCTGCTACTCTGAGATATCCCATGTTTACAATTCATTTAAATGATATCAGAATACAGCATAGACAGGGACTACTGATTACATTGTCGAACCCTACTCATACATATGTAAATACACAAGAACACAAACATGATCTTCCTACCTGTCTTTTGAGGGTTATTTATTTTGCAGGATGTTTAACCCTTTCTAGCCATGCGTCACACCCACTGTAATGGCTCAGCTTCCCAGGGAATGACCTTCTGATAAACCAGCTCCCCTCTGCTTCCTGTCAAGCTTATTAGATCAATGTTTTGCAAAGAGCCCTACATGCATGGAGCCAATTCCATTCCTCACCGGGCTTAAGGGTCCCGGTGGCAATGGCCTGACCTGAGCTTTGCAGAGACCTGTGCTCTCATGCCTCACTGCCTGGAGGGTGGCCTGCAGTGCCAGGAATGCGCACAGACTGGGTGCCTTTCAGCGCTCCCTGGGCCCGCAGGTTATTGCTGTGGCAGTTCCTTCCAAGATTCTCGAGGGTGACAGACAGAAAGAGAGAAAACCAGACGGAAACATGTGTCATGGCAGCTTCTGACAGGCCACCCTGAAAACACCCGGCCCCCTGTCTGCTTCAGAACGCTGCTTCAAACGGTGGCCACCCACTCCTCTGACCTCTGCACAAGACACTCCACAAGATAAAACCGAGAC
The DNA here is from genome assembly GCF_965140285.1 of Lepidochelys kempii. Classification (NCBI taxonomy): domain Eukaryota; kingdom Metazoa; phylum Chordata; order Testudines; family Cheloniidae; genus Lepidochelys; species Lepidochelys kempii. The sequence goes on along the minus strand of NC_136394.1, from coordinate 14,389,412 downwards.
AGAATGCCAAGCTTGTCAGCTCCTGTTGAAATACCCTGGCGTGTAACAGTTTTACTCCGATAAAAGATTTCACATGAAGCATTAACGCTTCAATTACTGAGCCTTAGCCCCAGGGGTTGCCTTTCCCCCAGGCTCCAGCCAGTCATGCCACGCTGAAGTCCTAGCAAGCCCCACGATGGCCCCTGGGGGTACACAAAAGCGGGAGGAGATCCAATGGGGATGCAGTATGTACAGTGATGCCACTTTCCTTCATTTGGTGCTGTGGGGCAGGGCAGGTAAAAGAGGCCAAGATTTACCTGGCCCCTGTATCACTAATAATCTCCATGTTCTCAGTTGGGTCGTTTCCCACAAGCACTGCAGCTCAAACCCTTGCTTTTGCCACGTGCCCAGAAAACGTCACAGTTCTGCATGTGGTTCGTGTGGCACCAGTAAGGGCACCTGTGAAATAACACGTGGATCCTATGGTGATGGGGAGCCCACGGAAGCACGGGGAGAATGAACTTGGGCTGAAGGGAGCTGCCAGGGGATGATGTGACAATTTCTTCTGGTTGTGTTAGCCTCCTACTGCACTCCCACTGCCTATCATGTGGCAGGTGATTGGGCCTCATTTACAGCCCACGGATGTCAATGGGAGTCTTTCCACTGACTTCAAGGGGCTTTAGAACTGTCCAAAAGAGCTACAGAGGGAGAGATGTTCTGCAGACTTTTGAGGGGGGAAGTTGCTTCTGTGGAGGGGAGCCAGGCTGGAGGCTGCGTGTTTTCCAAGGCATCCCATTGTAATGGCTCAGCTTCCCAGGTAAGCTGAGGATAAACCAGCTCCCTTCTGCTTCCTGTCAAGCTTCTTATAGCAGCGTTTGGCAGAGCCCCATGTGCATGGAGCCAATTCCATTCCTTACAGCTGTCACCATGTGAAAATTGCCTAATCAAAAAACTTCACAGGGGAGATCAGGAGTGATCCAGCTTTATTACAGGAGAGGCTCCTGGGGAGATGAACTCTGACCTCTTCACGTTTATCTCAGGTGTGAGTTATTACCTTATAAGCCACCAGGACAGGCTGCCCCAGTGGGCTACGAGATAACAGCTTGCTGATGAAGTCTCAGTTGAGCTCTGGAGACTCAATTTATGAACTAATGTTAGTATACTGTTTCCATTTTAATGCAGTTGGGGGGAGGGATAGCTCAGTGGTTTGACCATTGGCCTGCTAAACCCAGGGTTGTGAGTTCAATCCTTGAGGGGGCCATTTAGGGATCTGGGGCAAAAATTGGGGATTGGCCCTGCTTTGAGCAGGGGGGTGGACTAGATGACCCCGTGAGGTCCCTTCCAACCCTCATATTCTATGATTCTATTTTCTTAATGAAATATGTGTCAAACCCAAGTTCCTTGTAGCTGTGAGGAGAAGGAAGGAGCAAGGAGAGGGAGGGGTGTTCCACAAATGTCTAACCTACCTGTGGCCAGCCTGAGTTGCTGGGAGTTGCCAGGTTTTATGTTATCTGTGGGAGTGCTAACCCTGGAAGCTGGGACTCCTGGGAAAGCCATCACAACTGATGTTGGCAGTAAGGGTAGGCCTCTGCTGTGATATAATTCTGGAAGGGATTGCAGGAAATCCAGGTGGGTGACAAGCCTGATGTCAGCTCCCACCCATTCAGAGGTAAGTCAGGCAGGTAAAATACCCCAACTACCTTGGATCTCGGAACATTTCTGTGTTAGGAAATCACTGCAGAGCGGAGCAGACCCAATTAATTCCCAGGCTAAGTTCTCCTCTCCAGTAAATCAGTACAAAGGTCAGTCAGACAAATCATGTTTATTTCCATCTCTGTTGAGGGAAGAGACTATGAATAGATCACAGGGAGGCTGTTTTCTTGCTTTTGACCGTAATTTCTGAGATAAGCATGTCAGAGGAAGTTTGGTCTAATGGCACTAGGATAGCACTGACAGAAGCTCAGTTCTGCTCTTGGCTCCAGCACTGAATTTCTCTGTGATGCTGGGCAAGTCACTTCACGTATCTGAGCCTCAGTTTCCCAATCTGTAAAATGGGGACACTACTTATTATGTGTGTCATTCCAATAGGTTAGAAGGATTAATTAGTGTTTGTAAAGCATTTCGCTGCCACCGGTTGGAAAGTGCAATAGACACGTGAACCTGTTGTTTTTGTTCTTTGCATCCTAGTGAATGGACACCATGGGTTCTTCCAAACCAAGTCACCTGGTCTATAGCTATCCTTATGTTTGCACCACAGCTGCTGCATGGTGTGATGCAACATCATGGCATATCATTACACTAGCTCTGAAGCTAGATATGGGCCTGGGTCACAGAACTGGATTCAGATGAGAACTTCCCCATCATTTTGGGTGTGTTCAGATTCAGGGTTTTTCTGTCTGAGTCTACGTCTTACATTATGGAATTACTTTAGCATCCGGTAAGTGTGGCGTAGCCCTGTTCTACATTCGCTGGGGTGGCTGGCAAGCCTCGCTAAGATGTTCTCCTTTGTATTGTAGCGTGCGCCACCTCTTCCCCTTTCCTCTGTACGCCTGGAATCTCCTACTTGCTCTGTGGTATTTTCTTGACTTTGGGGAACAAAACCCCATAGAACTTAGGAGCTTTCTCCAAGTGTTTGTTGGCTAACTGCTAGAGCTCATTCTAACCCTGTGAGACCCTCCACTGTGGTCATGGCTTTGAACAGGTGCTTTCCCTTAGTTTTTTTCATCCAATTCCAACTCTCTCCACACTGGGGAGCCTCTCTCTTCCAGGCCCCTGTTTTCCGTGTAACAAATTTCCCCAGTGAAAGCAGAGTTTTGTATTGTTTTCCGGGGACTAATGGCTCCATCTTCTGGTTAAACCCAGTAAGGATACATCTGATGACGTGAGCTGTAGCTCACGAAAGCTTATGCTCAAATAAATTGGTTAGTCTCTAAGAAAAAAGAAAAGGAGTACTAGCGGCACCTTAGAGACTAACCAATTTATTTGAGCATAAGCTTTTGTGAGCTATAGCTCACTTCATCGGATGCATTCAGTGGAAAATACAGTGAGGAGATTTATATACACACAGAACATGAAAAAATGGGTGTTATCATACACACTGTAAGGAGAGTGATCACTTAAGATGAGCTATTACCAGCAAGATGAGCTATTATTTACCAGCAGGAGAAAACCTACCTACATGCCTCCAGCTTTCACCCAGACCACACCACACGATCCATCGTCTACAGCCAAGCTCTACGATACAACCGCATTTGCTCCAACCCCTCAGACAGAAACAAACGCCTACAAGATCTCTATCAAGCATTCTTACAACTACAATACCCACCTGCTGAAGTGAAGAAACAAATTGACAGAGCGAGAAGAGTACCCAGAAGTCACCTACTACAGGACAGGCCCAACAAAACAAATAACAGAACGCCACTAGCCATCACCTTCAGCCCCCAACTAAAACCTTTCCAACGCATCATCAAGGATCTACAACCTACCCTGAAAGATGACCCATCACTCTCACAAATCTTGGGAGACAGGCCAGTCCTTGCCTACAGACAGCCCCCCAACCTGAAACAAATACTCACCAGCAACCACACACCACACAACAGAACCACTAACCCAAGAACCTATCCTCGCAACAAAGCCCGTTGCCAACTGTGCCCACATATCTATTCAGGGGACACCATCATAGGGCCTAATCACATCAGCCACACTATCAGAGGCTCGTTCACCTGCACATCCACCAATGTGATATATGCCATCATGTGCCAGCAATGCCCCTCTGCCATGTACATTGGCCAAACTGGACAGTCTCTACGTAAAAGAATAAATGGACACAAATCAGATGTCAAGAATTATAACATTCATAAACCAGTCGGAGAACACTTCAATCTCTCTGGTCACTCGATTTCAGACCTAAAGGTCGCAATATTAGAACAAAAAGACTTCAAAAACAGACTCTAACGAGAGACTGCTGAATTGAAATTAATTTGCAAACTGGACACAATTAACTTAGGCTTAAGTAGAGACTTGGAGTGGATGTGTCATTACACAAAGTAAAACTATTTCCCCATGTTTATTTCCCCCACCCCCCCACCCCCCACTGCTCCTCGGACGTTCCTGTTAACTGCTGGAAATGGCCCACCTTGATTATCACTGCAAAAGGTTTTCTCCCCCCCACTCTCCTGCTGGTAATAGCTCATCTTAAGTGATCACTCTCCTTACAGTGTGTATGATAACACCCATTTTTTCATGTTCTGTGTGTATATAAATCTCCTCACTGTATTTTCCACTGAATGCATCCGATGAAGTGAGCTGTAGCTCACGAAAGCTTATGCTCAAATAAATTGGTTAGTCTCTAAGGTGCCACAAGTACTCCTTTTCTTTTGTGAATACAGACTAACACGGCTGCTACTCTGAAACCTATCAGTAAGGTCTTTGCCCTCTTTCTTCTCTCTGTCTGGTTGCTGCAGTCCACAGTGGATGTGAAATTTAACAGTATCTTACACGAGGCTGTGTGTTGTCTACCAAATAGTCAGGGCAGAAATTGGCCTTGGAAGTAGAGTTTGCATTCTGCTGGGCATCTCTTCATCTTGGGTCGTTTCTTTAAAATGTCTATGGTTTGTGTTACACTGGTGGCTATAGGCCTCAATTAGGGATCAGGGCCCTGTTGTACTCGGCCAGGTACACACACACACACAACAAAAAATAACAGACTGGGCCCCAAAGTGTCTACAGTGGAAGTAACAATGGACTCCTGCGTGCTCTGAATGCACAGTGTGCTGTGACAGTGTAGAGCTAAAAATAAGATGCCCTGCGTGGATTTTGTGTGTGTTTGGCTTCCCTCACGCAGATCTAGGCCTTCATTACCTTCAAACAGAGACAGGAAACTCCTTTGCTCTCAGCAAAGTCAAGTTTAAACAGAGCTGGTCAAAATCTTTCCTTCAAAACTGTTTTTTTTTTGACTAAATGACATTTTTCATGGACAGCGCCTGCTTTCCATGGAAAATATCAAGTTATCGAAAACGTTGTGGCCCAAACTGAGAAGCATCCAGTTTTTAGGCAAAATATTTTGGGTTTTGAGTTTCCAGTGAGAAATCAATTTTCCCCATTTTTCTTCAACTTTTTCTGTGAAATAAAACCTATTTTCCACCCAGCTGCAATATTAACGTTTAGTGAAGGAAGCCCAGGAACTGTATTGTAAAAACCCAGTGAGTATGAGGGCTACATCCACACTACGAGTGTGGGGTATGATTTCCCCTGCTCGCGTACACATGCTCGCGCTGTCTCTCATTGAACTAGAGCGAGTCTAAATAGCAGTGTAGCCACAGTAGCATAGGTAACGGCAGTGTAGGTATGGCTGAGCCATACTGAGTCCATACTCCCCAGTTTCCAGCTGGTTTCAGAGTGGAGTTTGGCTCATTAAAGTGCTGGATGAGCATCCTGGAGAACCCCAGATAGCTCCTAGCAATGAGGTTTGCTTGGCTCACAGTCAGGCCGAGAGAGCTAGCGAGGGCTTTGTATCTCTGAGGTTAATTTCTATGTGGTCTGATTGAAACCTGCCGGGGAGAGAGCAGAACTGAGAAAGAGTTTTGTTCTGAGCGGCGCTGAACCTCAGTGCCTAGTCAAGCAGAAAGTTTCATCGGAATGAAAAACGGTAAAACCACAAAGGAGAAAGTTAGCCACCTATTCTGTCCGGGGTTTGTAAACCCCAGGCTATCCTGAGTTACCCTCCAATCCTGGGAGGTGCTGAGGGCCCTCCTCGCCCACTGACCTCACCAGAGACAGGAGAGCTCTGCCCCTTGCAGGAAGCACTCAGCATCTGGTAGGAGTCAGCTCTTACAGCTCCTTGGGGATACACTGATGTGACCAGGTGATCCTGTTTCCATTAGCTGCTCTGTCCAGTGTTGCTGGTGAAAACCTCTGCAGAAGAGCAGCAGGAAGGTGCCGAATAGCAGCACACTGGTATTTTCACCTATACAACTGGGGACTCAGATAAACCCAAATTCACTTGGTCATGGTTTGAGCTCAGATCCCTGGGGTGAGAGGCTAGTGCCGTTGTACCACCACATCTGGCACCTGGACAACTTCCTGCTGCATTGCTGAGTTTGCCCAGAGGGGCGTTTGTCCCAAGCCCATCTCTACTTTGGGTGGTTCACTCGGGGCCCATGCACTTGTGTATCCACTTCTGTTTATGATGGAGCTCAGATCTGCATCCCTCCCTCCTGTCTGTCCCTTGGTGAGGCAGTTCCCATCCAGCTAGCATGTTGCTTGAGTGACATCATGGACAGGGTAAAGAAGAACCTCTTCAGATTGCATAAGATGCCAGGGCCTTGCTCTGTATCTTGGTCAATGCTCAGATGGCCTGACTCCATATTCTGTCCCTGAGCTGTGCACATTGGCAGGTTTCTGGGGGGAAGGAAGGCTCCATGGTCCCTGTCCAGGGGAGGGAGGAATGGCTGGAGGAAGATACTAATTGATATCCCTAGTCACTGATACCCTCTGTTTTTCATATGGTCAGTAGTGTTGAAATCTTCCCTCCACTACCCGGCTCATAGGCCACAATCCTGAGGTGGAAGGACCATCTTTAGGGGTGAGAGAACAGCTCAGCCTCCAGACCTATTCAGTCCTGGACCTTGCTACCAAGTAGGGCCACCCTAACATGGAGGTACCTCCGCTAGCAATGAGACTGAAACCAGCAACTTCAACCCCTGAAGAACTTTCTGTCACTACCTTCCTAAGCTGGCTTTGAACCAGTGACCTAGAAGTGAAAAGCCATCACCAGATCCCTGGGCTATCCTATCCCCTCGACTGTCTTCACTGTTCAGTCACCATGTAATCTTAAAGCTAATTTCTTTCCTGCTTGTTGTTTGTTCTTTCCTATAATATCCCATACCCCATCTCCTCAGCCAGTCTTATACCTGGACTGTATCCTGCTCTTGTCTGCCTGCTTATGCCTTTTTGTGAAGTCTGTGTGCTGATGTCATGAATTACACTAAATAACTAAGTGACCACAAGGTGTCTCTGTAACCTAAGAAAGGCCAGAGTTTGCCTTTGGTTTAAAAATTGACCTAGAGACGCAATCTGATAATTTCTTTACAAATATGGAGACATTCCTTATACCCATGGTCCCTTCCAAACAAACTAACACACAGGTTCATATCTTGCTGCCCTTACCCTCTTCCACCACCACATTTCATACCCCTCCCCAGGTCTCATGGTACTTTAAAGGCTTGGCGAAGTTAACCTCTCACCAATGTACGTCTCTCTCTGGTGGATGTAAGGTTTGTAAAATCCTGTGTTTGCAGGACGTTTTGCAGGCTGGAGCTGATACATTATAATTAAGGCTAAGATTTAGTCCTGGGTATTTTTAGTAAAAGTCATGGACAGGTCACGGGCAATATACAAAAATTCACGGCCAGTGACCTTTCCATGACTTTTACTATAAATACCCATGACTATGAAATCTCTGCTCCTGGGCCCTTGCTTCTCTGGGGGGCCCATGCTCCAGCAGTGGGGGCTGATTGCTCCTGGCGGCCCACTGCTCCAAGGACCCTGGGGACCACACTCCCAATGGCCTCTGGGGCTGCTGCTCTGGCTGGTCCCAGGACTACTACCGCTCCAGCTGTCCCCGGGGCTGCCCCTAGGACGGATGCTCGGCGCGGACACTGCTCCAGCCACCCTCAGGACCGCTGCTGCTCTGGCCCTGCTCTGGCGCTCCCCAGGGCCAGCCACACTGGCTACTGCTTGGGCGCTCCCCAGGGCCAACTTCATGGGGCCGCCTGAGCAGCGGCCAGTGTGGCTGGCCTTGGGGCAGCTCCGGCAGTGGTTGGTGTGGCTGGCCAATGGACCAGCTGCTTGGGCAGCCCTGGGGTCAGCTGCACCAACCGCTGCAGGTGCGGAAGTCACAGAAAGTGACAGAATCTGTGACTTCCGCAGCCTCCGTGACAGAATCGCAGCCTTAATTATAATCAGTTTGTACATTTTGCTGGAAGCTCTGGGAGCTCTGGGTGAGTGGCCTGGGGTAATATTATCATGTACTATTGAGGGCGTCTCTGTGTGATTAAAACACAGTCAAAAATCAGAGCCTGAAATGTCAGTAATGAGCCCCCGAGGGAGTGGCTCTGCCATTGCACAGCCGCGATGGTGACGCCGCTCTAAGAATGAACGAACACGAGATTTTTCCTTCTGCAAGCGAGGTTTAATTGGTGCATTGATTCTGACCTGCCATCTCCTTCCATTAATTTCTATAGCGCTTGTCAGAAGACCAGCTTGATGCTTTCATTACTGGAATCAACGAACAAACCCGGATGGTCTGAAGAGCAGCAGCTGGTTTGAAAAGTGGCCCCTCTTTAACCACGCACCTTCATCCGCAATGGGATGGAAGGAAGACAGAAAAGAAGCTCCATGATGAACTGTCAGACTCTTTCCAAGTTGATAAAAAAACATGTTGACACAAAAGCAGGAGCTTATTTTTAGAGCCCAGCTGGTGTTCTTCCAAGCCAGCCTCTCATTTCCTGCTGGAAGGGGAAATTACTCGCCTGTGTTCTGCCTCTCTGAGGATCACACTCCAAGATTCCAGCATTAGAACAGTGCAGCTCCCACAACTTGTACAATTTTGACCTTGAAGGACGGCAGTAGTTGGGAACAGCATGAGCCAGACCCTGGGCTAGCCATTACGTGCCACTCCCCACTGGTTATAACTACTGCCCTGTGAACCTTCCAGGCGGTTCTTTCAGCTTCTCTGCAAATCAGGCCCAAGGGGCCTGAAGTTGGGCACCTGAATTCAGTGTGTCCCATTGATACGTTCACATTCCTACACAGTTCAATGCCTAATAGTGCATCTACTGGCAGGAATACCAATGATGTGATCTTGATCAGACATCTACAAAAGCAAGCTCAAAATTCACTTCCATATCTGAAAAAACAAAGCATTTTGCAACCTCAAAACCACTCCTGGAATTAAAATAATTATTTTTGCATGTACCTATTTTTCACTTGGTTCTTACGCGGACAGATCCAAGGACAGATTTTCCCAGGTGAGGACTGAATAAGACCTGTGCAGGGGTCTCAGGATTTGGCATCGCCATCATTAGCCCACGGGCCATAGTTTGCTGACCCCTGCTCTATGCCAATGGGAGAGAGCTTTTCCCTCTGTGCGATAAATCCACCTCTGTGTGAGGTGGCAGCTGTGTCAGCGGGAGAGGACAGAGAGCTGTCCACACTGGTGCTTAGGGTCGGTGTAACTTACGTCTCTCCGGGGGGTGGCATTATTCACACCCATGAGCGCCGTACGTTATACCAGCGCATCCTGTAGTGTAGACAAGGCCTTAGTCTGTGGCTTTCTCTGAAGTCATGTGACTGATGCTTGTGAAGAATGAGTGCTAAAACCGTGAGTTAGTGAATTACACTGAATAGGAAAATGCCCACAAGGTGTCTCTGTAACCTAGAAAAGTGCATTTAAAAATTGACCAAAGGACCCTGCATGATCGTTTCCTTCTAGGTCCCAAGACATTTTTGTGCCCATTTACCCTCTCCAAACAAGCTAACACAAAGGTTTGTAGCTTTGTCCCTTGGCTTTTAACATGCCCGTTCCATTCCCACTCCCCAAGGCGACGTTCGAATGAATCCGCTAGGACTGAAGAAGCATTACAAAGCAAGAAGGTCTGAGAAGCTCGACACAGACCTATTTCCAAGAGCAGAATGGGTGCTATAGCACCAGTACTGACACATGATATCCACAGAGATAGTTTTCACGGTGGGATCTTATAATTTTTTTGAGTTGCTTCCAAAAATCTGTAAGTTGGTTGGGCAGGGATCATCTTTTTGTTCTGTGTTCGTACAGTGAGGTCCTGGTCCATGACTGAGGCTCCTTGGTGTTAATGCACTATAAATAATAATTAATAATCATGATTAAAAGCCCCAGTGTTGATCTGGAATGTGACCAATGATGCTGCTTGGATTTTAGAACTTTTCCTTTATTGTCCATCAGAAAGCAGACCAGACCATAGCTCATGGGGATTAGAGGTAGGAAAACTAGACTAAATAATAATATTCCTTCCCAAGCCTCATCTGAGGGTCTTTGCGATTCCAGGAGCTAGTTGGGATTGGAAGCAGAAATGCCTGACTATTACAAGAAAGGCTGGGGTTGGCATAATTCCATCTGTGACAGGATGAAATGTAACAAGAAATGTGTTCTCACAAATAGTTCAAACTAGGTTCTGTTATCTCAGAAAAACATCCAGAACATTTAGGTGTTTATCTGACCTACATGGGAACTCCAGATCTTTGGAGGTGAGCCCCACCATTAATGTCAAGGTTGCCTTCAGTCACTCAAACTTCTCCTGAATGCCCCTGGTTCGCAAGAACCTGTGTTTGTTTTGAAAGCAGAATATTGTGCAGAGCAGGTCAGGAGGAGAAGCTACCGAGCTGAGTAGCAGAACTGAGTGTTTGTTATGGACTCCAGACAGGACTCTGATGGGTGGGTACATTGGTAGGAACAGAATTGGTTCTGGGTTGCAAGCACCGCTTCTGAGCACTGGAGGGTACTGCTAATATAGACACACTGCATATGTGTGTATATTCCTCTAGTGTACAGACATTTACTGAAGTGCTTCTCGGTGACTGTAAATGGTCCTGCTACATCAGTGAGGGGCATACTTTCCATTCGAACTCTGTTTAAAATTGCCTCAAATAGCCTTGGTGGCTGTGACTGGAAAGGAGTTTATGAAGCAGAAGAGGTGTTCCTGCTGAAAGAGAGCTGAATCTATCCAGATGTCTCCTGATGAGTCCCAGGAGAGAGGATCTAACTGAGCGTTTCATTCTTATGTGTTGGGATCAAAACTGGTCTAGCTGTCCTTGGATGCCACCAGGAGAAGTGCCTTAGAAACGTGACAGACAGGTAGGCAGGGAAAGGTAGCTAGCTGGAGAGGTGCCGGTATTGGATTGAGTTTGGTTACTTCACCGAGGTCGATAGTGGATGATGCTCCACCTTAGAAAACCTCAGCACAGCCATGAGGCACAATTGTTCGTCTTGATTCGGAGACACTCACGACTAGACTAGCAGGCGGTGCTTCAGGTCATGCTTGACATGCTTTGGCAGAGCTGTGTGTGAACCCAGGGCTGGAGTCAGGTGATGCTACAGTCTGGAATAAGATGCTTTGGCTGAGCTGCCTGAGGGCCCAGGTATCAAACAGGAAGGGATATGGGTCTGGATGTGGTCTGGACTCAACAAACAGCTCCTCTTTCCCTTGCGAGCAGTGCCAAATGCAGCTCAACTGCTCCGGCACCAGAGCTGAGCAGAAAACACTCTGTCAGGAGCCCAGTCGCTAGCAGCAGCAAGCGAAGGAATAGATCAGTCTGAGATGGCTCTGGACTGGAGGCTGCTTCACAGAGGCAAAGAAAACCTGATCTGGCTTTTCCAGAGCAGTTTGTTACAGGAGTCTGAGCTGGTTCTGAATTCCCTTGGACTGGTAACTCACTGGCAGTAAGGGATTCTGCCCCCAGATGAAATGGGCTTTGTCTGTGCCTCTCAGATCTGTTTACTATTCCTTTTGGGACCTCTCTGCCATCTCCAGGCTCAGGGTCAAGGATCAGTTATTGTGTCACCATCACTTGATATGAACTTCTTTCCCCTTAGTCTTGGGCTCCTGCCCTGAAAGCTGGGTGTTCGCTAAACAAGATCTCACCGCTTCCTGTGTCTTTTCTCTTCGATCCCTCTGCCGGTTACAGCAGTGCTCATCGTCCCCAGCTTGTCACTGACCAGTTGGTATGAATCAATGCCCTGAAGACTGATGCTGACACATGTTCTCAGAGTGGGGTTATTAGGAGACTGGAGACCTTAGCAAAGACAGGATCTTACAGAGAATCCCACAGCTCTTGATTCAGATGAGATATAAAACCAAGACCTTGACCATTCATGGTCATTATAGACTCCATGGCAGTCTACAGGAGATGGGTGCCCTCGGAGCCTGTAAGTCCCAGCTGCCTGATCGCATGCTGCCTTCTCAAAAATCCCCAGGCTGGTTTTTTAAACATTAAAAAAGAAAGCGAGAGAAGCCCGGATGGTAGGATCTACCCCATAGGGCAGAATGTCAATACTCAGTGGTCTCCTCCCCTGCTGTGTTTCAGGGTTCACTCACTATGGAGTCACAGGTAAAAATGTAGATTCAGCACCCAATTACCTATGGCCTAGCAACTGTCAAATAAAAGACAAAATTGCTACCTGCTGATCTCAGTTAGAGCATCACTAGGAAAAGAGTGAGAGGGAGTTTTGTGAAGTGTCAAGGATCCCCTCTCTGCAGGATGAAATGTTTCCCTTCCTGCCCTTCCACACGCAGTGCTGCTGGGTCTGATTCCCCCTTGCATTACAACTGTTTTGTAATGGGGAGACTCTGCTGAAGTCTCATGGGCATAAAATGAGTGCACAGCAGCTGAGAATGAGCCCCGATATATGCAGTACATTCCACCCAGAGGTGGCTGCATCTCAGTGGTGAGTGAAGTGATCCCTGAGTTTATATGGGGCCCTATCCTGCAAAGCATTCCCCGCAATAGAGATTTGGATCTATATGTTAAAGTAGTGAAGTCCGTAGGCTAGAATCAGTGGGTAAAGTTTGCTGGATGTGTTTCGGTGCGTGTAAATATCAGTCATTATCATCAGGGCATCTGTGTGCTCAAACCCAGCCAAAAAGCAGACCCTGAAGTGTTGGTAATGTGCCCCAGAGGGAGAGACTGGGCCCGCTGTTATTGCACAACAGTGACCGTGACACTGCTTCAGGCTCCCCAGGTCTGCACTGAATGAACGACCCCAAGATTTTCCTTTCCTTTTCCCCCCAAGCTCCTGAAAAGGTTAACTGGTGCATTGATTCCGAAATGTTACCTCCTTTCGTGATCTGCTATGGTGCCTGTCACTAGAGCAGCTTGGTGCTTTCCTTACAAAGACGCTAACCCCAGAAAGAGTGAAGGTCCACAGCAGAGCACCGGCTTGAAGAATGGTCCCTCTTGAACCGTACTCAGAACCGAGCCCTAAGGAGGACAGGGAGTAAACTCCATTACCAAGCAGCAGGCTCTTTGCAACGGGACAGAAAACATGTTTGTCACAAAAGCATCAGTTCTGTGGAAACGAGGCCTCACTGGTTTATTTTTAGAGCCCAGCTGGTGTTCACCCAAGGCAGCCTCTTGTTTCCTGCTGGGACATAATTTTAGCAAAGGTAAGATGTTAGAAAACAACCCCGTGGGCCATTTTGAGTTGTGGTTGGAACATCTGTACGACACGATAAGGATGGGAGATGTTTGTGATTTTGGCTGAGCATGACAGGGTCTTTAATATGTCCACTCGGCTGCATCTATGCCTGAGATCTGTTGATGCAGTATTGGAATTGTGCCAGTACTCATATGGGGGGGTGGTAGAGGGTCAGAAGAAAGGGCATAGGTGCTGGAATTAGGGGTGCAGGGGGGGCTGCCGCACCCTCTGGCTTGAAGTGGTTTCCATTGTATACAGGGTTGACAGTTTGGTTCAATGGCTCTTAGCACCCCCACTATAAAAATTCTTCCAGCACCCCTGAGAAGGGGGGTTCCCTGTCGTGTTGATAAATGAATTCCATTACTACTTTGTGCCCATGCAGGGCAATGTCCCTTCCTGATCTGGCCAGAGACAGTCTGTTTCAGCACTAACAGTGGTCTACGTGCTTCTGTCTACTTTTTCCAGGATTTAAATGTGTGTGACAAAGTGGGAACTTTTTTTAGTGTTTTGTGAGTCCTATGTGTGCCTCAGTTTCCCCTATATTTTGTATGGCTACCGAGTGGTGTGGGGGTGGAGAAGACTTAGTTTGCTTTCAGCACAGGCTAAGAGAGAGAGGTGGATATGTGTCACCTAGTTGTCTGAGCCTGAATGGGTCATTAAAAAAAGGACTGGCCGAGGTCAAATCAATGGAAAATCCAAGAAGAGAGTGGAAAACCCAGTAACCAGGATGTTGACAGCTGGCAACTAATGACCCAGAGGGAGACAGAGTTTCCTGCCGCTAAGCGGGGAAGCTGGACATAGATCCCCAGCTTGAGAACAAAGGGCTGGGAGGGGTAAGGTGGGGAGATAAAGGGTTGGCATCTGGAAGAAGCTAGGAGCTGGCTAAGGAGGCTAGATGTGAGGGAGACACAGGGCCTGCACATGGAGCTCTGGCCTAACCAGAATGGACAATACTTTACTTTAACCTTCATCCCTCTGTGCTAACGTAAGGACTTTCCCATTCCGGGTGCCAGGGGACCAATAAATGGTGTCCTTGTAAACTCTCCCTGAGATTACATATGGTGCCCTGAAGGGGCCCAGGACAAGCCTCCCACGGGAGTCTGGCTTGGCTGGATTCCCTGCAGGGAGCCACAGAAAGAGACAGTGAAGGCTGGTGCCAAAGGCCCAGTTCTAGAAGCCATGGGCCTGCTCCTGTTGAGCAGGGTGGGGCCCAGCACACTAAAGGGGTCACTGCCAGGAGATGGATTCCAGGTCGGGGCATAGCCCAGACCCTGTGGTTCAGTGACACTATGATCTCAATATCAGTATTTTATCTTATTTAAATGCACACCTCAATGAAAGACTTCAAGAGTTGGATACTAGCGCACAGCTACCCGATGGACTCACCGGTCTCGGCTTCCACTGAAAATAGTTATACCCACTTGGTACAGCAGGTATACGAGGCACATAGGCCTTTGTTGTGGTACCTGCAAATCACAGCTACCCGTTCTTTCTCTAGCTCTACTGCTGGGGTCATTCGGAGGCTGGGAGCACCGCACACAGACCCTCTGCTGGGGCCACCTTCTAGGGGGACCATTTTTCAAACTCTTATGTTCTTACATCCACTTGTTCAGCTTTTGGTGTATTGTTGCTCCAGTGTCCCAAGCACAAAGACTGACCCCAGTCCAACAAAGAATTTCACACATGCATAAGTGATCTGCTGCCTAAGGGCCTAAGTTAACCACACAATGATATTTTGTGCTTCTTATTTGTGGCTCCAAAGATCACAGTCGTATGCTGAAAATCTCCACAGTGGGTCCTCCTATCATTACATGCTCCGGTAGTATAGCAAAGATTATTAGCATAAAGCCATAGAACTAGAGATTCATTTGCTCTGCTTTTAATGATCATTGACTTGCCGTCGACCCACACGTGTGCTGGATCTCTGTCAATAGCGTACTGCAGAAATGCTCATCAAAAGCCTGAAATCACGAAAAGGGCCCCCTTCGTTATTTGTGTTTCTCTTGTTTTCCTTCTGGTTCTCACAGTTTTCAGCTCTAAGCCACACAGACAGGGCCCTTGTGAGATTTATCTGAGAACCAGACGTTCAGTGGAACTGTTCACCAATAGGGGGTGGAGGCTAGTTAAGAAGTAGGGGAATTCTGTTCTAGTCTGGTTTGTAATTCACCGTCTTTACTGATGTAAGATGCCTTGGGGATCACCCTCAGATATACAGTTCTAAAGCAGGGACAGAGTCCCCCCCACCCCGTTCTCACACTGAGTAATAATTGACCCAGCAAGGAATTCCATTGGTTAGATACTAGGCTATGGTTGTAGGGCTCAAACACTGTCTGAAATTGAGTAGGTAATAAAAAGAATGAATAAATAACGCATGTCAGTGCAGCGGATATGACTAAGAACAGATAAAGGGCCCCATCCTGCAGACACTTACTCTGGGGAGGAGTTCCATGGACGTTAATGAGGCTGCTTGTCTGAGTAAGAATTATTCACTTGAGCAAAAGTTTGCAGGACTTGGCCCAAAATATTTATGAAAAACATACCGATGTAGCTGGCTATGTGGCTGTACCCCTTAGTTCAGCCGGGATCAATGTCCTTTCACAACAAACTGCTTGTTAGAGTGAAATCCTAGGCCGTGGTGTCTGGGACTTTCAAAGGGGCCTGAAGGGCGCTGGAGGAATCCATCCAGCATCCCAGGCTCCCGAGCAGCTTTCAAACAGCTGCCATTTTGATACAAGGAAGATGCCACAAAAGGGTCTCTTCCCCACCAATGATGCAGCACCAGAGGTCAGGTCAGAGAAGCAATTACTGACCCAGGGTCAGAACTACTCACCTAGAAGCACCTGTGGTCTCCCCCTGAGAAGCTGGGTTCTAGGCTTTAATAGTAAGGTACAGCACTCATGCTAGCCCTGGCAGGTCAATCCCAGGGCCTCACCCTGGTTTAGAGAATATTGACGTTAGGTAACTTGGGGGCAGTTTTAAGAAGATAGTTGAGTTAATTTCTCTCCCCCTCCTTGAGCACAGCAGGAATCACGGCACTCAGGCACCCACGCTTTACAGGGTGAAGGAGAAAAAAATACCAATAAATACCAATAAAAGCCTCCCTAAATCATACATGACAGCCATGAGTCAGCAGGACCTGTGCTTTGCTTTGTGTGTGTGTAATTAAAGCATTATGAGTTACCCTTTGCAAAAAGCAGACTCAAGCTCTGGTCTCTGTTCTTCTGTTTATTCCCCACCCCGTACGCACTTCTAGTTGTTTCTAGTTAGGAAACTTTGTTTGAAGTTAAGTTTCAAGCCAATTTTAGGTGTTTTAAATTCAAATACAACTGTCCTTGTTTGTATGACTAAAAAAGAAATCAACTTTTCTCTTAAAAAAAAAATCTGGTGATATAATTTATCAGCATCCACAAAAACATAAATCTTTCTCCATTAGTCCAGTATGCACAGTGAAAAGTAACATTTGCTTCTTTTACATTTAAGAATTACTTCCTTAGCAGAAAGCAACTATTTTCTATATTTCCTGGGGATTGGAAACTATGTTAGGAGTTTTTTTTCTTGTAAATGCTCTAAATCTTAGCTGGATAATATCATTTGATTCATAGAAATAACAAGTCCTCTTTACCAGCAGATGGAAATTTATTTATAACTTGTTCACAGACTTCAGTGTTTACATGCTATATGGCTGAATGCATCAATATCTAAATATTTGTGTGTATGTGCATATTTTTATATATATTTATATACACAGGTGCGCACCTGCATAATAACTCACAAATAATTTATCCTGCGGTTTCACTCAGCTAGCAGCGAGATTCAGCGTATTCGACTGGGGAACTAGTCAGTTGCAGTTTTGAGGCATGAATGCAAAACTTTTTTTTTCTGCAAGAATGTTCTATATTGCTCAGTTACTCTAAGTAAGGGAATGAACATAAAATATTTATTTCATTGTACTGCACAATTAAAAATGCTCACTGCTTCAGGCTCTGTGAAACCATTTATGTTTAGCTCCCAGTTTATACATAGGTTCTAGGCTTGTTTACTTGTTTTTAAGTTTACTTTGGGAACATTTGTACCTTGTATTTATCTCAGAATTCAGCCAGCCTCAGTTGTTCGTTAATGAATCCCAGGGATCAAGTGTAATTTGCTCATTATTTTAGAGACCAAATGAAACTGACACTAAAACAAATAACTTTCCAGCTGAGTTAATGTATTTTTCTTCTCAGGATTTAGCAACGAATTAATTCAATGTAGACTTAATCTCATGTTTTCCCTGGGCAGTCAGGCCTGGTGGTATAAGGTGTTGAGGGCCTCAACTCCCACTGACATCAGAACGGAGCCAAGGCCCCTCGGGTGATCCTTACCCTAGTCAATAGCCAGCACAAAGCCTCTCTCTCTCTTAAGGCTCACTTAAACCCTGTTTTGAAGGCTTAAGCCCTGATTCACAAATCTTAACTGGAAGCACGTAACTGCTTGGCTGAGGTGGGGTCTTCAAGAAGTGCATAGGCCTGGTGCTAGTCCTGTGTCAAATTTTTCCCTCAGCACCTCGTGGATTTATCCCTCCAAAAACAGTGTTCGAGTGGACGAGGCAGATCTCAGCGATCAGAACCAATAACTGCTCCAGCAAGTAAAAAGAAAAGCTCTTTTTATTATTTCTCCATGTTGTACCTGTCTGTAAATATCTGATGTAAGCAAAAATAAAGCCGTGATCAGTAGATGTTAGTACAGCTAGCTCCCCTGTTCGAAGGGGGCTAACAGAACAGTGTGGCGTATTGTATCACAGGAAAATATGAATGGGTTAAGGTTCTAACTACCGTTTGCACATATAATTAGGATGCCCGCCGACCCAATCAAAGTGATGGAGAACCAAAACATTGCTCCGTACTGTTCAGGATTCACGTCACAAAAAATCCAGTCCTGTCTGTACAATATGCACCAGCTTGGCCTCTGTTGGGGTTTGCCTGAGTAACCCCTGCAGGGCTGGTTCCTCACAGCACAGCTATTCTGATCAGGCTAAGTGCTGTATATTTCGGGGTACATATTAACTGCATGGATCGACAAAAGGGGACCATGCTGAGTTCCGTGTTCCCAGGACATTGCCATTGCACTCACAGGAAATCTTTCCTGGAGCTGGGAGCTCACTGAGCTGCTCTGAGGAGTCTCATTAAAGATTTCCAGGGGATTTTACTATAAGCGAACGTAGTGTTTGTAAAAGCTCCAGGAGGCTGAAATGCTTTGTTGGGGCCCATCCAAAATAGGAATCTTTTAATTGTCTGCAGTGGTTTTTGGCCTGTCATCTCCTTAGGGCGGAGAGTCTGGGGCTGCTCTACCCGATGCTGTGGGATAAAAAGAGCCCTGGCTAGCCCCAGGATCTGGGGTGTGGCGTTATATGATGCAGCTCAGACAGGCTACAGGAGCTGGCTCACACTGGTCAAAGAACATTTATGAACAAGGCCCTAATCCAAAGCCCACTGAAGTCAAGAGGGAGACTCTGGAGCAGGCCCTACTCTTGTTAAAATCTCTTTGCTGGCAATTCATGTACAGAACCAAGTTTTGGGTTTGTGAGAGGGGAGGGGTTGCCCCAGGTAGTGCCCTGAGCTCTACCAAAAACAGAGTTCAATTCAGAGTTTAACACATCATCGGCCACCGACAGTACCAGGAGCTGTGAGGTGGTACGACATCGTGCATCAACTGTGGGAAAGGGACTGAGAGACTTTTTCCATTGGACCATATGAACTGGAACCATAAACCCACTGAACATTAAATCCCACCAAATGAGGGGGTAAATCCATCCCCATCATTGTATCCACTCATTATACTCCACACCTGAACATAGCCATTATATGAACAACATACCCCCATATCTCAATGTCTGTACTTTGACCCGTTAACCTTTTACCCCCAATCGGGGATATTACAGATTATGTATTCCTTACGCCATCCATTCCTAAACTGAATTTCGCACCCCTTGATAATCTGTATCTTATTCCCTGATAACCAGAAACTTCTATGCTTAAACTCTGTACCGTTTCCTTTTTACTTCAACATCATCTTAATAAAATTATTAAATCTGGCAGACTGCTTATACCTCTTCCCCGACACAGCCAGGGTTTCTTAGCCTGAGCAAATGCTGGCTTGGGCTGTGGCAAATCCCCCCCAAAGGGTCCAGTCATGCCCGGTGCTGAGCTGATCTCCCCTGTGAGTGGCTGCCTGGCAATGGGAACCGAGGGCTGGCAGCTGCTTGCGGGAGGCATACAGCAGCACCTAGCGGGATCGGGTCCTCCGGTCAGTTAATAAAGTTTGGATCCAAGGCTGGAACTCTTTACACTGCTCTTCCCCCTCAGGCAGCAAAATAACGAATCTGGGTGATTAGTAATAAATCTCTTAGGGGAGCGGCTGCTCTAACCGGAACCCCTCGTGTCACTTCTTGACAGGAAACGCTGAGCGCGGGTCCGTCCGGCTTGGATGCAGCTCCCCTGACTCTGAGAACAAATTACCCAGGGGGCTCTGGGGCCAGACCCTCAGCAGGGGTAAATCGGCCTAACTCCACTGAAGCCAGGGACGCTGCGTGAGTTTGTGCCAGCTGAGGACTGGGCTCATTATGTTCGATCCGATTCCGCTTCTTCTTCTTCTTCACCGAAGTGGATCGGCGCGAAAGGGCAAGTGAGTGAAGGCCCTAAGGCAGGCTTTGAAAATGTTCCATAATGTCCACGTGCCAGGGGAAAGTCCAGCTGAACCATTTGCCATAGATCTGGCAGCGCTGGAAGAAAGATGAAGGGAAATGCTTCCCAAGTGACTTCCCCCAGGGGTGTTTGCCCGGGAATGGACTCTCCCGCCTTAGTGACTCAGCCACCTTGGCGTGCGCCTGCTCTAACCCTGTTTCCCCCAGGACTGGTCACTGACTGACATGGGACAGGCTTCCTGCCCCTTCAGGAAAGGGTTTGAAATCTAGAAACCTCCATATCCACAGTTCCCAGCCACGAGAGCATACTTTCCCCCCCAGGCCCGTGGAGTTGCCTCTGCTCCCAGACGGGGGAGGAAGGACTGTGTTTGTACATTAGTCAGCAGAAGAGACATGTGTGCTCAAAACCAGCGCACGGCCACAATGCAAGAGCACGTTGTCCTGGGTCCCATAACACAACGACGTGTCATGGGCAGGACGGTCCAGTGATCAAGACACTGGCATGGGACTTGGATGCTGTGAGTCTAAGTCCTCCCTCTGCCACAGACTCCCTGTGTGACCGAGGGCAAGTCCCTGAGCCCCTGTCTGTGCCTTAGTTTCCCTATGTGTACAGTGGGGATAATAGCACTTCCCCACACCATGGGGTGCTGTGAGGATAAACTCACTCACATGTCTGTGGCGCTCAGATACTTCAGCAAGGAGGCCACATAGGTATCTAACTCAGACGTCTTCTCCAGCAGCATATCTACTTGGGGCCTTAATAGAACAGGGTAGCTGCTGTTTCCCTTCATGCTAGCTAGGTACCTACACGGTCCTCATCACGGTAATAACGGAGCACCTGGCACATTATGTTGACTGTCTGATTACCAATAACCCTATGTTCCTCTGGCATAACGGTGCACTTACTTGCTCAGATAACTCAGTGGTGTGATTACTGCAGTCTCCCCTGGAACACAACAGTGTATTTTCTTGTAAAACAAATAAAGAGGAATGAGTCAGATTATCTCAGTTTGATAGTTGCAAAGATCAAGTGCCTCCAAAACCCCATGCAACTGGGGAGCAGCTGGGATCCCAGCCCATGGGCCTTCCACCTCTGCGCTGCACCCAGTCGGAGCCTGACTCCTGGGGCTCTAGTAGCAGGGTGGATTTCACCCTTGGACACATTTCTGAACGTGAGTATCCCCATATTCAAGCAACGGGCCTGAGTTCAGCTGGTGAAATGGGCGTAGCTGCATTGAAGTTAACGGAGTTGCATGCATTTCTACCAGCTAAGGATCTGGCCCAGCTTGTTCATTGATGTAGCCAACTAACTCCTGTTATTTGTTTCTTGAAACCCTAGGCAAGTAGGCCTCAGATGGCATGTTAGCTCTTGGGCGCACATCTCCATGGGTTAAATACATATACCGGATCTGTCGCTTGCCCCCTCCTGGCAGTGCGAAGGGGCCATAAAGGATACTCTTCCAGGGCTCTTTCAGACACTTTGTATCTTTTAGGTCAAGCATCCATTTTTATTTTTTTTTAATTCAGCAAATTACAGACTGAATTCTGGACAAATCACTAATGACAGAGATGTGTACTTGTGGCTGGGCTGCATGGTGACTTGTTTGTGTATTTGTCTCTCTCTCTTTCACATGTCAATAGCCAGTGGAGATGGTTTCACTTCCTTTTTTGGGAGTTTTTTGCTGGCGTGTTCTAGTTTCTGATTGGTCATTTAGGCCAGAGGAGGTTAAGTTTAGCATGGGGGCGCCCCTACAGCCGTGCAGCTGCATAGAGATGGCCAGGTGGGGCGGGGCTGTTTTTTACTGTGGCAATACAGATCTTAATCAGGGAAATATTGTCCTGTTCGTCCTTGAAAGCATTTTAATAGGCGCTTACATCAATGTATAGACTATATTTCAGTCCCCTGACTTGTGTGTTATATCCTTTTTCACCAGCCTTTGTTTTGTCTTTGTGATTTAAAAAATAGGATATAAATGAAAGGTAACGTCTATCATACACACTGCCCTGGAAAAACCCTGGGGGACAGCATTAAAACGTAAAATCCTCTCTTTTCCTGTATTTGATAGGCCCAATCCGGATAGACAACACTCATTGATAGCTGTGGGAGTTTGGTCTGAATAAGAAGAGGATTATTTAGTCCAATAAATGGAACTTGTTCTCAAAGGTAAGAGAAAAGTCCCTTTTGCATTTTAATGTTGCTCTCTGCAATCGAAGCAAGAGAAAACAGGTTCACTGGAAGGGCAAACACGGCATACGCAGATGTGATGTCTGGATTAATTTCACAACCAGCTCACACTGACTTACTTTGTGAGTAATTAAATAATGGAACAGCACAGGTGATACGGCATTGATTTTACATGAGGACCAGCTTGCGCTGACTCCTGTGTGGGGTCTCAGTGGGGCCCCTGCAAGGGTCTGGGTTAGTAGATCCTGATACAAAACCAAGGTCCGACAGAGCTAAGGAAACAACCGGAAAAGGCGTCCCTCCTGGTTTTCCCAGGGTAACATTACAGTGGCATGTATTGCAATGGGGTTGTCCAATCTGCCCTGAGATCATTCCAGAGTGGGTGCCAAGAGGATGTTTTCCAGAATATTGTTGGCCACTTGGTACCCGAGAAACAAACACATACTTATATCAGGCTATTTCCTCCCATCCTTCCTCTTGTGAAGTACCTCACCTTGCAAGCTGTCCTGCTGAAATCAGTGGGACCAATCCTGGGCCAAGGGACAGCTCAAAGGGTGAACCAGTGTGGTGGAATCAGAACTATCTTGATGAATTCCTGAGCGACACAATTCTTGCTGACTAGGCTTTCCAAGGGGCCTCCAGAAATGAGCCACGCACTTTGCAAGTGCCTACCTTTGCCAAATGCAAACCCCTACATGCGCTCGAGTCAGCAAGCACTGTATACATGTGTTTATTACTTGTCCTGCAGTAATGCCTTGGAGCACTAGGCACGGCCCAGGACCCCATGGTGCTAGGCGCTGTACAAACACAGAACAAAAAGACAGTCCCTGCTCCCAAGAGCTGACAACAGAGGGGGCCTTTCATTGATTTTATTAATTTATTCCCCCGTTTAATAGAACCATTCACTTTTCGCCTTTCGTAATAGCTCAGGGGTGTGGACAACCAGTAAGAACTAATATGATTGGAATTTGTTGACTCCAGTTAACATAACTGAAGGACTAACTCCCCTCCCTACCCCCAATTAAACAAAACTTCACCCCGAGACCAAGCTCTGTATTAGCAGATTGGCAGTGCATTGATGGCCACCAGGTTTGGATGCTGTTGAACCAATGGGAAAAGCATGTTCTGGAGTTGAGGGTGTGAGAATGTTCTGCGGGAAGCCCTTTAAATATAGGGGCACTTAGTTTGAACTCTTTAGCTGTCGTGGAGGAGCTTGGGGAGAGAAGGTCTCTTGGATAGTCAGGACTTGGAAGCAAATATGGAGCCAGTGGCATAGAATCATAGAATATCAGGGTTGGAAGGGACCTCAGGAGGTCATCTAGTCCAACCCCCTGCTCAAAGCAGGGCTAATCCCCAATTTTTGCGCCAGATCCCTAAATGGCCCTCTCAAGGACTGAACTCACAACCCTAGGTTTACCAGGGCAATGCTCAAACCACTGAGCTATCCCGCCCCCCATGATACATTCCTCTGGCTGACCCTGCTCTGCAAGCTGGTTGCCACATTCCGTACCAGCTCCTGAGTGGTGTATGGCAGTGTGGTCTAGACTGGGCTATGCTCATCCAGCCTGGGGGTGAAAACTGCACAGAAACCCTTGTTTGAGCACAAATGCTGATTCTGGCCCATGTGAGCAGCATCTTTCTGGAGGCCCCTTTGCAAATGTAGGCCTTTGGACTGAATCTGTCCCTGCTGTAAGAGGTAACAGTAGGAGTGAATTGGGCCCTTACTGTTCTACCAGGGTGAAAGAGTGTGTTTGCTTTCCAGGCATTTCCCGCATCCCCTTCAAGGGAGCATACTCGCCAACCTAGTATTAACGGTGACTGCCATAGGGGAGAAGTGTATGTTAATGAACTTGACATTGCTATGAAGTGATCAGAAGAGTCACTCTGCCTGCTTGCGCCATGGGAACAAGGAGGAGGAGAATCAAAGGGGACTTTGACTCCTGGCCGTTCCCTGATGCAGTTATGACAGTGGGGGAAAGGTATGACTGCCCCGTCTTCTCCCCACGTCCCTAGAATGTTGACTGGTTCCTCTGGGCGGGGGGTTCCGCAGGAGATGGAAATGTCTCAGGCCTTGTCTGCGCTGGAGAGGTTGGCCGCTCTAGCTAGAGCAACAAACCCTCCTCCTGGAGATGCAGCTTATACTGGCAAAAGAGCTCGTTTGCTGGGAGAGCTTATACCAGTTCCCCACACGAAATAAGTTATGTCGGCAGAAGGGCCTGTTTGCCGGTGTAACTACATCTGCACTAGGGGTTGTGGTGGCCCAGCGCTGTCGGTTATGGAGATGGTTTTCTCCACCCTTCGAACCGACATGGCTGTGCCAGCAAAACTTGGAAGTATAGACCAGGCCTAAGGGTCAATGCTGCCTCACAGTGCCGCAGCTGTACGGCAGGCCTGGTCATGCTGGCGCAGAATAGACACCCCCCGCCAAGCAGGGACATGCTGTATCTCCTCCATACAGAAGCCTGCAGGTACCTGCAGCGGGGAGAAGTGGATGGGAATAATGCCATTGACAGGAGGTGAAGCCTCCTTGCCTACCTAGCAGCCTGTGCTCTCAGCCACCAGTGTGTGTTCCTGGCTCCCTGCACCTCAGTCTACCTGACCTCTTTGTGTGGCTTCATCATCAGACCTGATGAAATTCACCTCTGTGCAAATGGCCCCACCAGCCCTGGGCACCTCTTGAGCCCTGCTTAAGCCCGTGGGCTGCACAGGCTTTATGAAAGGCCTTCTGGACAGGGTGCATGTCACCCTCAGAAAATAACCGTTGCTTACATGAAAAAAGCGATCAACCCCTGAAGGTGACAGACCAGGGGCTGCTTGATACACGTGTTAACAGCTGCTGGGTCAAGTCAGCAGAACAAAAGCAACGGACCTTGAGCTGACCCTCCCAAAATAGCCCAGAGCCACAGCTTGCCACCTGCTCTGAGCCAGAGATGAGCTGGACCTAGTGGCCTTCTGAGGCCCCACCCTGCCTCGTTGTTCTTGACAGTCCTGCACCTGTTCTTTCTCTTTCCCTGGTGCATCTCTTTCCGTTAACTGTTGAGTCCTGTGGTCCTTGTCTCCTGGCTGGAGCTATTCTTAGTGCACAGAATTTGCTTTTCAGTTTCAGCCCTGCTGCCCTCAGGACATTGGGAGCTATTTGTGTGCCTCACACCTGCTAGCGTGAGGCCAGCGGAAAACCCCCTTCACTGAGCTCACGTTGACGATACTGTCTGACTGAGTTGGGAACGTTGCGTCAGCCTGTTCCCACTTGCTGTACTTGATCTGTAACCTCCGTGATCCACGCTATGGTTCTGTGTTTGCCCAGATCATAGTCACAGATTTGTTCCTGGAAGAGACAACCAGAGATGAAATTGTAGGTCTGGCCAGAAATCTGAGCTGTAGCTACACACAGGGAGAGTGGATGCCATGCTACTGACTTGCACACACTGGATGGGTAAAGGCCATTATGATTTATGCTAATCTAGAGCCAGATTCTGCCACCTTTCCATGGAGCAGCCCTTATTCTGCAAGTAGCCCTAGTAATTTCAAAGGCACTATTCCCCGAGTGATACTCAGCACGA
Organism: Lepidochelys kempii; assembly: GCF_965140285.1. Taxonomy (NCBI): domain Eukaryota; kingdom Metazoa; phylum Chordata; order Testudines; family Cheloniidae; genus Lepidochelys; species Lepidochelys kempii. Next base: position 14,363,778 of record NC_136394.1, on the reverse strand, counting down.
ATAAGGGGTCAGACCCTCTCCCTTGGAGGGGAGTTTTGTCTTTGTGTCTGATTTAGGGCCAGATTCTGCCTCCCTTACTCGTATTGAGTAGCACCATGAGTCAGGCCATAGAAGTAAATGAGTCTACTTCTGGATTGAGGGGTTTCGCAATGGGACTAATCAGAATCTCAGCCCCTTAGAAATATTCACTCACAGACTCAGAATCAGACCTTCAAAGGTCAGAAGACCCTAGAGCAGATTCTAGGATATTTTCTCCCTGGTCGAAGCCTCTCAGTGTTTTTCTACTTCTGCTGCTCTGGCCTTATATTGAACTGCGTTGGTATATTTGCTGTTATTACTGAAATACGCAGCCATAGGAGAGGCTCCCTGTATGACCCTGATGGCTGGATCACCTACAATAGGGCTGGATTTTCAGAAGAGTTCAGCCCGTTGGGTACACGTACGCTCCGGGCACTTGGGAAAGTCTGGCCTGTGAGGTCACATTGGGAGCAAGGGGAACATCAGCCCCCAGGAGCATCCAGGTCATGAAATCACACGGTAGGCCCCATTTGGTGCCGCTGGTATGGACCGTCACATATAGATTACTGTGGGCGGGGGTGTGTGCGCGTTCAGTGCTGGCCCAGTACTCCTGCCATTGTTCGCCGCGCGGAGATTCCCCTTGGTGCCTGTGTGTGGCAGAGCACATGGTTCCAGGCTGGAGATTAGCTCTGTAAAACCAGCCCCGTCTTCCTGGAGAGATCTGCTCCCCGTGGGTCTGGGATCTGCCGCCTCTCGACACAATTGCACTGGAACTGCCCTTTGCACCAGCAGCAGAGCTGGTTACTACATTCCAATGAGTTCCACGTGTGCAGCCCCACTGGCAGCCTGGGGATTGCACAGGTTCAATACAGGGATAATGGGAAGGCAATGGGCTTGCTTCAGGGTCACTGTGGCCACCATTTGGCCTGCAGAACCTTTGTTACTGGTGTTGATGGGTGAAGAAGAACGAATCCAGCTTCACCTCAAGCAAGCCCAGCTGGTTGGCTGCTGAGCACTTCTGAAATGCTGGCCAGAAGTGCCACACTGGGAAGGGAGCATGCCTGAAAATCTGCCCCCTTGAGCTCTCTCAGGAATGGGGCCCCAGGAGCCCAGTTTACAGGGCTGGCAGCTAGAAACAAATCTCTGTTTGCTTCCACACTGAGCGTTTTTGATAAGGCGTCACTGAGACACAATCAACATAGTGCCTTGTGAAGTTACGTTTATAGCGTCTCCTTTCAGAGTAGGCGGCTCTGGATTTGTGCCCTGGTTGTAATTGCTCTGTATTGTATGCAGGCCCCGAGCCCGATCACCAGACTTTTATACATTTGATTTACAAGGAATCACAGCCAGTGACTGGCCCGGGAAGGCTGCAGGTTCTCTTTATAGCTCTTGTAGTGCCTTTAGCCCCTATCACCTCCAGAAGCGTTTCTGGCCTTAGATCCCATTAGAAATTGGACTGATTGCTTCCCAGGTGGAAATACTTTGTTGTATCACCTGACAGGGCTAGGTCTAATGGCCCTTCCACTCTGATGCTTTGTTTGGATGGCTTCGCCTGGGCTCCGCTCAGGATGCGTGTGTGCTTGTAGCTGTCTGGGTCTCGTGGACTGAACCAGGTACAAATTTCACCATTTAACACAGTTGTGGGGCTTTGTTTCTAGTGGGTACAAGAAGAGGTTCTTCTAAAGGAGAAGCTGCCTGGGGTGTTGGGGGGGAAAAAAGAAAGAACTGATGTGATTTGAGGTTAGTCCAACAAGCGTGTGAATAGCTCAGTTATGGATGACCAGAGATTAGCCGATGGGCTCAGCTTTGAGAACCAGGTGAGGGTGCAGGTGGAGGCTGGTAACTGACAAGGCACATTCAATGTCCCTCGGTGGGAATGTTCTCGGGGGCAACAAATGCTCCATGTATCCCTGTCTGCATGAGCGTCTGAGTCCTAGGAAGTATGTAGGGGTGGATGGGCCTGGCTTGCCTCTAACATGCCCAGTCTCGCCCCCTTTGTGGGGCTGCATGCTACTGGTAGGGCCACCCCAACTCTGGCTGCCTCCTGCACAAGTGCCCTGCGGGAGAGGAGTCCCTGCCCCTTGACCCAGGCTCCAGCTCCTGGAATCTGGCCCTAAACTGGCAGTTTGGTTTCTGGAAGGGAAAATTGGGACCTTTTAAAAAAAAGGAAACATTCTTTTCACAGCAGGCCCCCTGAGCCCTGCCAGAGGGGCTTGGCCTGCTTGTTGCTCTGACCCCAGCCTAGAGCCAGAGATGACACTTGTGCCTTGGGTGACTGGGGGAGGGGAGCTAGGTGCACAGCTCGGGCCCTGTAGCTAGATGACTAACCGCCTGCTCTGCACAGGAACTGAGTTTCGGTGAGCACAGCTAGGCTGTGTGTGCTGGGAGCGAATGGAGGCTGGGTTAGAAAACCTGGCCCCCAGCGTCTGTCTTTCTCTTTGGCTATCCACTGAGGCCAGCCTTTCGTGTGGCTGGGGTGACACGGGAGAGAGTATCTCGTTAATCTCTGTATGTGGTTTAAAAGGGTTTGAAAAGGAGGATTTCAAATAAAGATCTTGGGCTCGATTCGCCCGCTGGTGTTCCCTGGCAAAGATCCCTTGACCTCCATGGAGTTGCATGCCCGTTTACGCTCGCTGGGGACCTGGCTCAGCGAGACAGGCTGGTGCAATTGTCCTGTGTTCTGCTGCTCCTGAAGCCTGGCTCACTTCTGTTTTCGCTGGTGGTGAACAAACTGGGCCCTCTGGCGTGTGCTGGCCTGTCAGCTACGATGCACCTGGAACCAGGTGATCGACATGGGATTGCAGGCTCAGAGGACAGAGATCAGCTTTGTTAGGGGGCTAGGTGCATAAAATATGACGCATGTAAACCAGGAGCAGAGAGCAGCACTCCCTGGCATTATACCCTTCCCTTCCTGTCTCTACCCCAGGAATGGCACCCCTTTATATTGACTCATCTCCCATTATTTTCCTGCTCCCCATCTCCTGTGTTAGCAATCCTTCTGCCTCTCTCGAGGTGGCTGTGTGCAGCAGAGGACAAGCCTTCGCTATGCAGGGCTAGCATTTCAGCCACGGGCAGCTTTGCTCTTGCACCTTATTCTGTGCTGAGCTTGTGCATCAATAACCATCGGCTGGAACTCGAGGTGAGGGGGATGCTGCCGCACCCCCCGGCTCGAAGTGGTTTCCATCACATACAGGGTTTACCGTTTGGCTCAATGGCTCGCAGCACCCCCGCTAGACAAATTGTTCCAGTGCCCCTGTCAATAACCTCACAGGGATGCCGAGAGCTGAAAATTTACAGAGTGGGTTGAATTTAATGGCAAGTGAGACTTTTGATGGCATGGAGGTGCACGGCCTCTCTTTAACACTTTAAATACTTCCCACTCGACCTGGTGGGGGCTGCAGAGGGGCAGGAGCCTGGGTTTGGGGAGCATGGCAGTGTGCCAGGAGATGGGGACATAGAGGGAGCTGCATGGGAGGAGTTTCAGGGCACTGGGAAACACAGAGGGACAGGATGGGGGAAGGGGAGCTAGGGGGCTGGGAGCACAGCACTCTGCGTCTGTACCAATGCAATTGCTAAGGGGCTGGGAAATCCCCAGTTATGTTCCTCCTCCCCTGCGCAGTGCTCCTTTCAGATCAGTCTCCAACACAGCAGTACCCATCAGCCGCCCATGTACACACGTCCTGCACGCGTGGTTGTGATCACCAGGGAATACAGACCTTTATTTCTTCAGCCACGCAGTAAACTGCATTAGGGCCAGACTCTGCAAAGCCCTACCCTGGCGAGCAGCCTGGCTGGAACCCATGGGAATTCTCAGATGCGTTAAGGTTTACAGGGGTGGGACCTTACTTTGCTCTCCTGACCCCCCTGCTCACTCACTGTCTGCCTATTAACCTGTGTGCACTGAGAAGGCGACTGAAGCCCCAGGTGCTGGAGCTGCGTCCAACTCACAGCTGCTTTGATACAAAGAACGTGCTGCAAACATGGCACTCTCTCCCCTACCCCAAATGTAGCAGCGGCCACCAGAGTCAGCTCAGAGCAGCCCAAGGACTGAGCCTCTGGATATCTGGGGTGAGAGGCCTTCATAGAGATGTGCAGCATTCATTGGTAGCCCTGGCCAGTCACTCGCTATTCGCAAATGTATTAGAACAAACTTTTCTCCCTCTGCCAGCGCACTGCAAGGACCATGGCCCTGAGCTTTATAGGCTGAGGGAAATAAAAAACAATGCCAATGCATATGTAAGTACTGCGTCACCCACTCCTGTTAGGGAGGGCTAGGGCGCAGGCCTGAGCCGTGCCATGCGTGTGTCTATTTTTACCTTTACTTAAAGCATTTCCAAGTTGTATACATCTGCTGGATTACGCCCATTGGCTCTTCACAGTCACGGCGATCGCTGAATGTTTCTGGTTTTATTAATATCAGAACAAGGCTGCATCAGAGGCTAAAGCAGAAAGGACATTTCCAGGGAATGCAGAGGGGCGAGAGCAGGGGGAAAGTGGGAATAAAAGCAGATATCAAAGGGATCGGCAAAGATTCTGCCCACATCAAACAGGAAGCAGAGTTACTGGAAATCAGCATTATGGTTCCTGGCTCCTCTGGGGAACCCCCTAGTGACTGACCCGGAAGCTGGCTGAGCACCCTAGGGTTTAGAGGGCTATGAACACTCTGAGCTCTTCAGGGACTTCTCAAAGTTCTTCCCATCGTGTGTCACCTGGCAGGTGTAGGTCTCCTGGGTCTTCCACTGAGCTGCATCCAGAGGGGAAAGAAAGAGGCTTCCCTCCAGGCCCCTGGCAAGGGGTGCCCACAGCAGCAGTCCCAGGAAGCCCTGCGCTTCGGGACATGCTCATTCCTTCTTCCTGCTCCTTGAGGAGCTGGATGCTGAGCCGGGAGGGGGAAGGGCAGGTTGTTGTACCTGGGGGAGCACCCTCTGGCAGCCTAATGGACCCCCTTTGTCTGAGGTCTCCTGCAGCACTGGGACTCTGCAGCACCCCCTTCCTCAGGGCTTGTGGCTAAATGCCACCCTCTAGCCATGAGCCTCGCCCTGTGCTGTGCTGCAGAGCGGAGGCCGTGTTGCCCTTGGGGAAGGCAGGGTGCTGCCCCACTCGCAGAACAGAGAGACTCAGAACTATTGCATGGGCCTCCCCCAGCTGCCTAACTCCATTACTCCGACAGATAAAGGAGCTAGGCGGGGAGCAGCTGCCGGGGTGCCCCAATGCATACGAAATCTGGGCACACTCCTGTGGGGGAGCCAGAACAGCAAGAGCAGTGACAAGGCCTCTTCGGACGCTCGTCTACCCCAGCAGTGAGCCGAGGGGCATTTCCTAAAGTGTCCTTCATCAATGAGGAGGAGCGAGAAAATGCACCATGAGCGACAGACGTTACTCGTGTTGCTCAGTGCAGGCTCAGAGACCGGTATCGGACCCAGAAGAGAATTGAGCCCCGGGTGAGTTTTATATCCACATCAATTAGCTGTTCCCTCTTACTGGGGAGGTGACTTTGGAATAAAAATGCGGACGTTCTCTGCCCTGTACTCTCGGCATAGGCACTATGCTTAGAAACCCAGCACCCCATCTCTTCCTGTAAGCTGCTTTTTCGATACAAAAATCAGCTAGAGTGTGATCCAGCTCCCCTAGGAGTCAGTGAGATTGACTTCAATAGAGTTGATGGGGGAGGAGGCTGCTGAACCCCCCCCCCCCAGTAAAAGGACATTTTAGGGGACCATTAAATAAACAATCAACCCATAAAAAGGCATTTTCAATGATGAATGTCAAGTCTTGTTTAAAAGACTTCCGACTAGCAAGAGCAGCTGCAACTGGCAGAGCCCCTGAAGTTCACCTCCCTCCCAGAACGAAGCCAAGCAGCAGAGCGGATGCTGCAGTAGCTTGTTAATGTATTATTCATTGATTATTCGCTTCCAAACTGGTGCTTCAGGACACGGTTCAGCAAATCTTTTAATCAATAATTAGTGAGATTTTCTCTCTCTGCCGGAAAGCAGAACAGCCTGAGTTAAACTGGCTTTTCTGCAACTTCTGGAGACATCTCCAGTGGGGGAAAACCGATCAGATGAGGGGCGGTGGCTCGCCAGGCACACTAAAGCAGGGACTTGAAATGAATGGAGAGCCCAGTGCTATGACTTTACAGCTCCTGCCAGGACTTACTGCAGGACTCTAGAGCTGACTTTTCTAAAGTGGATGGCTTGGTTTGCGCTGCCCGGCCAGAGAGAACGTAGTCCTCATTTTCAGAACTGTTGAGCACCCAGAACTCATATTAAAGTCAATGGGAGCTGGGAATTCCCTGCATCTGAAAATCAGGGTCTCTATGGGGCTCAAAAACTGACACCCTAAATCAGTGGCCACCTTTGAAAATTATGGCCACAATATTCAGGCTTTATGCAGTAAACGGCTGAGAAAGGAGATTCCCAAACCTGTCCTTTAAAAGAGTAGTTTGCTTCCAGTTTAGAGGACGTGTGTGATGAATGTGGGGGCTCCTATGCAGCTTGGCCATTGGACAGTATTTTCCCCATATCCAAAATCTAAAACTCCTGCAAAAAGCTGTCGGAAAGAGTCTGGTGGTTTGGGGACCTTCAAGCTGCTCCTAGTTGACAAGCACCTTGTGGTATCATACAACAGAGCAAAAGAGAACAATTTCTGAACACTCTACATAGGAAAAGTACCTGTCCTGGAGAAAAAAGATTAAAAGTATAAAGATGCACATGAAAGGGAAAAAATGTACTCCGTTGAAGAGGAGATCGTGCAAGCCTATTCCAGTTACTTACTGAGGACGTTCAGCTGGGTTCCTCCACCAAAGATCCACCACCATGATACACACCTGTGCAAAAACCTCCCGCTCAGTGAGAGGAAGATCCCACTCCTGTCATGAATTCAGCACGGAAAAACTCCTTTGGGGTTATTCCTCTGATGCCCAAGAGCAGGATGAGATGTCTTCTCTCTGTAGAAACTCCTGGCACAAGGGGTGAAATGAGTTTATTGGGAACAAACCAAGCATGGTGGTCCTAGCAGGGTCCTAGGGATGGGCAAACTGGTTTGAATAGAATACACTCCTCCACCCCCACCCCTTTGCCCATTTATAGAGCTGAATGCAAGTCAAATATGTTGAGGGCAGGGTTAGGGGTCCAGTCTTGTCCCAGTGCTCTGAGCCTGTTGGGGACAGCTGGGCTCATAGGACCTGATCCAAACATCGCTGAAATGAATGGAAAAACACCCACAGGCTCTGGATCAAGTCGAGAATCATGGAGCTGTAACTTACCCCCTGATTTCCTCATCCTGACCCCCAATATCCCCTGCTGTCCAGAGCGGCTCTTCGCCACAGCAGAGACTCTGGCTCCACGTGTTTGCTCTGGGTGGATTCCATGAAGGAATGTCCAGCTCTCTAGGAAGTGAAGTGATTTCTGGCTAATAGGGAAGCCGTTCCAAGCAGGAAGGGCCTTCCAGCTGAGGTCAATGGAAAAGCTTTGATAGGTTTTCAGGCCGGACCCATCGAAACCAAATAACTGATGTCACTTAGGACACTAGGTCAGTACCTGCCTCCCCGTTCCTCAATGAAATCAAGTGCCTACCTGCGTGCATGGCTTTCTGTACTTGAAGAGACCATCTCTCAGGGTCATGACATGTCATGCGCAGCCCTGTTCATAACTCGTGGGAGCTCCGTCCTGCGTTTACCCCTCTAACAGGCACTAGGGGTCTGCCGGACGCTTTCTTTTTACCATTCTTCTGTCTCACTTTTTTTAGGCCAATGTTTTTGCTGGAGCTGCAGTTCTTGGCACCTTGGAGAACCAAGCCACTCAATTTGGTGCCTAAATATGGACTTAGGTCCCTAACTTTGGGCACCCAGGGCTGTAGGCTTAGGAAAGGGGTTGGACTGGCAGGCCTAGAGCCCGAAGCCCTCTTTAGAGGTGTAGCATGTAGGATTTCCCCATGATGGTCTGCCAATGCACCTCAACCCTACGTGGGAAGGCCCGGCTCTAGGGTGAGTGGGTCTGTAGTTCAGTCCCCAGATGTCTAGGCCAATTCAGCCCTTGGCTGTTCCACTGTAAAGGCCCATAAAGGGACTGGCTGCGGTGGTAATTTTGGGATGTGGAGACTTGTCCACTAGGAGCTGAACCTCGTTCCTTTATCCCGTCACCGAGACCATTAAACAGCCTCAGTGTGGTGCTCTCTGGTTACCATGGCTGTTTGCTAAAGGGTGCTATGGTAGCAGCAAGGGGCTAGCGAGGGGTTTGTAATGCTGACGCTGATCGCTGGCTTCCATTGCTGGAGAAAGAGGAGACATCCTGGGCCTGATTTCTCCCTCCTCCCCCTCCCCCCCCCGACTTACAACTGGGTAAACCAGGAGAAACTGTGCTGAAGTCAGCACAACGAGCCCCGTGCAAAGCAGGTGTCGGCGAGAGAGGATCAGGCCCAGTTTCCCCCGGGTGCCGAACTCTGAGTGGCGGGGGGATTCATGCCCCCGTGTAGGGGCAAAAACTTGAGCTCAAGGCCCCGCTCCCTTCCCCACTCACCCTACCATGCAGTTGTCAGGAGGGAGGGAGCTAGAACTAGGAGACCAGACTCCTGGGAAGGGGGAAGACTGGAGGAGACAATCATGCAATGATTGTCCAGCCATTTGAGTCCTGAACTGGAATTCCAGAGAGCATGATATTCCTGCTCTTGCTTACATCGGATTGTGGCCTCGTGCTTGTACCCTGGGCAATGCTGCTGAGGTTTACCAAGGATTATGCCTGTGAGAGGTTAGAGTAGCCGGTGAACACAGCACGTGGGGGCACAACTGCTCTAAAGAATGTTTCCATCGATCAAAGCGCTTCTGGCTCCTTTTCCAAGCAGAGAGGAGCCTCAATTAAAAACCCTCTGATGTTACAAACAGCCCCATTCCGATAACGGGTCAAATCGAAACTCTAGATCTGTGCAACTTCTGATCTTTGGGGTGTTTGAGATTCAGATCCAGAGTAGGATTTCGGGTTTGGGTCCAAATTTCAATGCAGGTGAAACTACTACATTGTAGCCACTGAGCAAAAGAAAAGTTACTCTGTGCCTGGAGCCTTTTAATAAGTAAATGTTTTAAAACATGACTGCAAACTCGTTGGCTCCATCTCACAGCTCCCTCCCTGTGTGTGTGCACGCATGTATCTCATTTCACCATGCATAGTACCGGCCAGTGTCCATTGCACAGATCTGGGTAGAGGGAGGAAAGAAGGAGACAGGTTCTTCCCCCGTCCCCAATTCCCAACTCCCTTCCAGAAGTGGAGAATCTGGCAGGCCAGGGAGAGGACCCCAAACACTAGTGCTAGGCGGTGTACACCTCCTTTCAAGCCCTTCCGTGAGCAAACCGATTTAACCCATTCCCTACACCCCTTGATCTCCTCAATTATTATTTTAAAGTGTACATCATTACTGAAGACTCTATTTTAATAAAGGCATCTCCTTTGGCTGCATCTAACTTGGGCACTTGGAGTCCTTGATAACTCCTCTGTAGGAACTTGGTTCCCAGTGGTATCTAAGTGCTGCTGTCTGGGATGTCCATTGTATCTGCAGATTTGGACGCTGTCATTGCGCTAAGGGGAAATAATACCTCAACACGTTGTGTGGTTTTGATGCAAGACTAGACAATTGTATTTAAGAGTCCAATAGTTTTTGATGAGTCAGTTCACACTATGAGCAGCCTAGAGCTATAAACCTCAAGGAAGCCTGGATTGTTATGATTGAATTGTAACTAGAGCGTTTGCATCACACAATCAAACATCTCTGCATTGTCACCTTTGCTCATTTGGAATGAATCACATTTTACCCTGGGATTAGCCCCATTGACTTCAATAGGACTTAGGCAGAATTTGGTTCTCTGTAATTAACCAACAGAACTTGCTTCCGGGGAGAGTTTCTGCAGTAGGGACCCCTGGGTTTGGAGTTACCACCTTAGATCAGATCAATCGTTAGCTCATCTATGACTCCCAAGGAATAACACTCCAGCTCTCTGCTGCTAGTGTTCATGGAGTAAGTAGCTAAGAAAAAGTGTAATGCAAAAGAGACTCAAACACAGAAGGATGAACATTTGGATGATAAAGGTACATGTTTTATTGGAAGATAATGTAAATAGTTCAAATACAGTCAGTAAGTGTGAAGAGCACAGAAGAGGTTTAACTCTGCACAGACACAGCGATAGCCGAACGTTTCTGGTTTTATTAATATTGTAACAAGGCTGCATCAGAGGTTAAAGCAGGAAGGATGTTTCCAGGGAATGCAGAGGGGCGAGAGCAGTGGGAACATAGGAGTAACGGTGGGTATCAAAGGGATCACATAAAACAGGAAGCGGTTTTGCTGGAAATCCGCATTATGGTTCCTGGCTCCCCTGGGAAACTCTCTAGTGACTGACATGGGAACCGGCTGAGCCCCCGGGGTTCAGAGGGTTAAGAACACTCTGAGCTCTTCAGGGACTTCTCGAAGTTCTTCCCATCGTGTGTCACCTGGCAGGTGTAGGTCTCATGGGTCTTCCACTTTGCTGCATCCAGAGACAGGTAACTGCTGGCCATGAACTTGTTGTCACTCTGTTTGGATGGCTTGGTCGTCTCCACTCCAGTGGAGATCTGCTGGCCGTCAGCTTTCCAGGTGACTTGGACTGAGCCTGGGTAAAAGCTGCCCAGCAGACACACCAGTGTGGCTTTGCTCTTTGTTTTGATCTCTTCCGAGGATGGAGGGAAGAGGTGCACGGTAGGAGACGCCTTTGGCTGACCTACAAGACAAGGAGATTCAGTGTGAGGATTAAGGAGAATGATTAACATTAGCTGAATTCTAGAACGTGCCAAAGCAGAAGGAAGGAAACTATTTCAGAGCTAAATAATGTGGGTGTGATTGCCAATTTTCATTCAGTTTGAGTTTTTTTTTCCTATACGACAGTGGAGCTTGGAGTCAAACTATTGCTGTGAATAGTTATGACCAGTGTGCATATTCTCAATGACTCTAATGTTACAATGGGGCTATCTGCGTAAGGACTACTTAGATGGGTCAGAGTTGAGGATGGGGCCCTGACTCAGACCTCAGAGATGCACATGCTGAGAGCTAGTCAGGGAAAACATCTGGCAGAGGCATTGCACCGAACTCGCATCAATAGCACCATGCTACAGCTGCCCCATCTGTTGAAAAATGCTTCCCTTTCAATTACTGTATCCAACTGTGAGCTCCTTCCTATGCCCTGCACTCCTGGGGCAAGCTCCCAGACATTGTGGAGACAATTATCTCCACTAGGCTACGCTGAAAACAACGTTCGAAGCTGCAGACGTTGTACTTTTGAGGGATTTTTTTTTTAAAAAAAGTTATTTCATAAAATGTTATAAAACCCACTTTTCAGCTTTTTTCTTCCACGGAGAGTTAATGGGATTTGATCAGTTTTAAATAAAGACGGGAAACTTAAGAGAGAGAGCGTGTGATCCAAAGCCCATTGAATTCAATGGAAAGACACTCATTCGTTTCAATAGGCTTTGGATCAGGCCCTAGATAACGATTTAGCCCATTAGCAATACTAACTCCATTGTCTTTAGTAGTGTGACTCTGAATTTACACTGGTGTAACTGAGATCAGAATCTAGTCCTAAGTATATAGCACATTTCACAATTCATACCCGAGTCAGTAACTAGATGCATTTTCAAAAAGTGAGTTCAAGTCTTATTTAAAAGACTTATCACTAGCAAGGCAAGAAAAAACAACCCCCCCCCCCCAGAGTGTGCCATTAAAATTCAGAGTTCAGCAGAGCAAATGAAGGCAATTCCAGAGCTTCCCATAGAATCTGTTTGATGTCGTGTTCTTTGATTATTCCAGTCCAAATTGCTGCTTAAGGACATAATCCTGCAAACAGGCTAATATATTCTTAGGGAGGCTTCCTCTTTCTAAACGTCAGACTTTTAGGAACATTGTTCTGCAGGGTCTTACAGCCTTTAAGCTTCATTTTCTGTTAACCTCAGTAGTTTCCCCCTCTACAATATTGACAAGCTCTTTGTGTCTTACAGGTTTTGGGGAAACCTAAATCTGCCTAGCTCTCAAGTCCCTATTGTAGCTGGAAGCCCCAGTGCTATTGCAACCCTTCAGGAAAGTTGCCCTTTTGTTTTAATTAAGGTCCCTTAGTTTAGGCTTTGAGCATTTTGTGTTTGGCTCTGTTTGATGTTGTAACTGTTGCCAATGGTGATAGTTCAGCTGTGCAGCCCCATCCCGGGGGGGGGGCAGGGGAGAAGAGGAGGTGACCCTTTGTAAATAGAACTGTCTAGCAAAGGAGGTCTAGGGCGGGAGACGGTGAGTGAGAAGACCTGGGTGCTATTTCTGACTCTGATACTGATGTGCTGTAAGACCTTGGGCAGGTCACTTCACCTCTACGCTTCACATTCCCCAACTGTGACATGAGGAATAGTAACCCCTATTGTAAAATACTCTGAGATCCTCACAAGGCACAATGGGTGAAACCCTGGTCCCACAGCAGTCAATGGCAAAACTCCGACTGCATCAGCGGGGCTGGGATTTCCTGAAATGTACTGCAGGTTTGATTAAATTCTTGTTACTGCAGAGAGTCTCTATGTTCCCCTGACTACAAGGATCCAGATGGCCCAGGCCTGTCACTAATGACTCCTTGCCATATTTCTTCTAAGTACATTTTAATATTGGAGACTGTCATAAAAGAGCCTAATATGTCTCACCCTCCCCTTGATTTCCCATGAAGCTCCCATAGGGATCAGTGGGAGATCTTCATGCAGAATAAAGGGAGAATATGTGTCAGGGGTTTCAGCAGGGGAAACCTGCAGCCGCCTGAATTAAGATGCCCCCTTTTCTCCCTTTTCCATGCCCAATCACTGTTAACGTTAACAGTGAACTCCTCCACTACATTGAGTATTGGTGGAAATCTGAACTAGAATAAAAAAGCAAACGAAGTTTGGTTTGTCTCAGAAGCTGAGTGGCAGTTTGTCTTGGTGACACAATAGTCTTCTGAAAAACCAGACCTCCTATAAAAAAGCACAGCGTTCCCTTTCTAAGTGATTGTATCTGGGGGAGGTTTTCCTTCAAAGAAAGGAGGAAAACCAAACCCATTCCTGCTGCATAAACTAGCAGAATTCTAATTGACTGGGTCACAGTTTCCCTCCTCCCCCCCCCAAACCTTCTGTGACCCCAAAAAACCCAACCAACATCAAACAAACTAGGGCAAGGAACTTAGAAATTTCACTCATGGGAGAAACTCAATATCCATTTTTTAAAAAGACCAAATCCTTGTCTTGCGATAAATTCTGAGGCGAGAACTACAAGCCCCTTCTTAATCACAGAGTAAAAGGAAAGAAAACAATTTCAGTATGATTCATTCTACTGGAACAAAAAGATGCAAAGTTTTTAAAAACAAAACAAAACAAGTAATAAACTAGCTGGACAATAATTATAGAGGAATATTTCAGTTACTTACCAAGGACGGTTAGCTGGGTTCCTCCTCCGAAGACATTCCACAGTGACACGTGGCTGTGCAAAAACCTCCAAGCAGAAGGTGACCCCGTGGATGTGCTGAATCAGGAATTGCCAGAGATCAGGAAGACGTTCCTTTTCTCTGAGGAGACTCCTGGGTCCAATGAATGTTGATTGGGCATTAGCACAGCAGGGTGCTCCCACATGGACACCGTGCGTAGAATGAGAATGTTGCTACCTCCACCCTAATGGACGCCACCATGGATCTCTTTACGCCGCATAAAGGGAGACTATGTGCCAGAGGTTTCAGTAGGGGAATCCTGGGAAGAACCATGCTATAGTTCCAGCATTTGACACTTACCATTGATTGTTGCTGTGTCAGTGTTTCTGGAAGTGTTGTCTTCTGGGGGAAGAACACTTGGACAGAATAACAGAACATTCTGCTCTTCACCGATTCGGAGGTCTTTTGCAGATAAGATGGGCTCCTCTGTGGAGAACTTGGAGCACCTATAGACATGAACACCAAGGGCCAATTCCTGCATTGATATCCCATATAGCTTCACGGATTTCTTTTTTTTTTTTTCATGTGCCATCCTTTAGAGGATACAGCAGGTATTAGGTAGGTCAGACTCCTGGGTTTTGCAGGATTGCAACACTTAAAAATGAAGTCAGAGAACCTATGTCAAGCATTGGAGAACAAGGACAATTGACTACTGAACGCAGTATGTTGGAAACGATGTGTGAAAACTGGTACTGCATTGTTATAGTAAGTGATACCCATTCTCTGTAGCGGTCATTATTGTCTTATGGGAGAAGTTAGGATAACTGTACTATACCTTCTCTGATCTGCCTCTTCAGGAGACACCAGACCAGGGCAGAAGCGACTCCATCCCATATTCACAGGAGATGTTGCTGTGTCGGCCCTTGGCAATAGGGTATCTGGTTCAGGATACGTCTGGAGCTGTGAGACAATGACCCAGTGCTTATGGTTTATTTCCCAGGGAATAAAACCTACATCATCCTTGGTTTAGGGCCTAGCAGTCGGTTCAATACAGGTTTTCCTGACTGCTGTTGGTAGCTGAAAACCAGTTGGGAACCTCCAAGCTTTTCTGGGACTATCGAGGCTTTGTCTGTCTGGTAAACTTGAATTTACCAAGTCTTTGTACCAATACAGGCTGGTCATTTAATAATATGGCAGGATACATCAATCTGGAAGCAGCCTGTAGAATTAACTTCAGCCTGTATCTGTATTCTGATCTTTTTGCCAGTTGAACCAGGCACTCTTGTCTTAAAGATGTTGATTTCAAACTCTCAGCATTACAGAGCTCTCCTCTCCCTCCAGAGAGTCACAGGGCAGATTCAGTTCCTGGTGCCCAGTAGACTGTTCACTTGTGATGCTAACCCCATCTCTCTCCAGGCATCAGCAACGTAGATCTTAACTGTGATCCCTCTCTCCACTCGGCTGGTTTCATCTGTCCTTCCAGAGCACTGCACCATCCCTCTGTCTGGAAATGTGAACTTCTTTCTCTCTCTGGTATCTATAGAGTCCAGCTAAGTGTCATAATTAATGTATGGGACCTGAAAGAAAAACTCATGTATTGACCAGTGAAGTCTACTTTGGGGGCAATGGTGGCCCCCTCCAGCGCTCTCCCACGCGGGGAGGTTTGCAGCCCCTCTGTGCAGCAAGCTGGTCTCCAGATGGACTGGGAGCCTCCACCCGGTCCATGCTGGCTAAACCCTGGGGTGGTTTAGGCGTAAGTCTTTATACAGATGCAGGGGAGCTCAGCTTGCTGTAAAGTGCGCAGGGAAGAATACAGAGGAGGGGCGGTGCGTGCTTTGTGTATTGGAGCACAGCAGGGGTTAGCTCTGATGAAATCATATGGCAACCTCTTTCTCAGACAGCATATGCCCAGCTCTGCTCTTTCCCCAAGACTCTGCAGTGGGATGATGATGAGTGAATCTGTAAGACACTTTTTCCAACTCTGCATTTTAAAGCAAAGCACGGATCTCCGGGCTCCCGAACTCACCGGTGAGGAGAGCTTTTAAAAATACTTCACACCCTTTGACGTTCTCCAAGCCAGGAAGTGCCAGCTGAAGATATCCCAGAATGGAGCGCTCTGTGACCTAACAGATAACTGACATCTCATCGCAGTCATGAGTCAATTTTTAATAGTCCTGCAGTTCACCTCTAAGGGTGTGACCTATGGCACTTTGCGTGCCATACTTCTGATGCTCAAGTGCTTCCAGCTCTAGAAAACAAGGACATAGAGACCCCAATGGATGCTACGGGCCAGTCTCAATCGAGCATAACTCCACTGCAGTCAATGGCATTACGGCCAGTTTACGCTGGTATGACTGGAGAATCAGACCTCAAGTGGGTGCATGTGAAATCTGAATGTAGCAATGTTGGGGACCTGTAGAAAAACACACGTACGGACTCAGAGGGGAGACAACCCACACCTTCCCCAGGTAGAAGTTCTGGTAGACTCCATGGGGGATTTTTTTAGCTGCTCTCTGGTGGTGTCTGGTTTCTACTGGAGGACCTGGAGCCCAGGGTCTGTAAGCCCCACAGAGCCAGTGGACCAAAAACCCCTCTGCTTTCCAAACCCTAGCTGACAAATCAAGCCAATGGAAGCTAGTTGAAAATGTTTAAACTGGAATTTCCCCTGGAGTGGCACTCATCTGATGGGGAGAGAACAGCACACCTGAGCACTGCACACCACCCAGGGCATGCCCCAGAAGCAGGAAGCCAGCTACAAAACAGAAGACAGAGGGGTATTTACAGAAACTGCAGATAAACTATCCCTCTAGCTGTCTATGAATCGTAGGGCTTTCTATAGCATCTGTCACCATCGTATCAAAGGGTAACATTTTAAAAAGCACCTAAATGAATTGAGAGACACAACCCCATTTTCAAAAGTGATTTAGACACTTGGGGCCAGATTTTTAAAGGTATTTAGGTGCCTAAAGATGCAGATAGGGGCCTACTGGGATTTTCAAAAGAACCTAGGTGCCTAACGGTCATTTATTGCAATACCTTTAAAAATCTGGCCCTTAAGAGCCTCAATCCCATTGACTTAGATCTTAAGGAAGTTTGTCACTACTGAAAATAACCTCAAAGCTTCATGCAGTTTTTCAATCTATTCATCAGAGTCTCCGGGAGCTCACATTTGCATGGCAAGAGGATTGATCAATAATCATTGAGTAAAGGAATTTAATCTCTTTCCAGAGCCCGTGCATCAAGAACATTATTTTAAAAAATCAGCACAAACCAGTTGGTTCTAGCAGCCAACTCTTTCTGGTGGGCTTTCTCTCTCTCGGACCCCTTCCCTCCCATGCTTGCATTGCGAGCTCCTGAGAGCGTTGGAGAGCCATTGTCTCCTCTGTGTTCTCTACAGCACCATGTACCAGCTTAGTGCTCCACAAAACAGCAATGATCTGGGATAATTATAACTCGCAGACAGTTTGTGTGTGTGTGTGTGTTGGGATGGAGGGACAAACAGGTGCAGAGATGTCAAAAACGTGTGATGGGGAAGAAAATATCATCCTTCAAAACTCCTCTATTGGCTAGCCTCCATTTGTCGTCTTTCCTCCTTATTCCTTTTCATTGGTGGCGGCAGAGCATGAGTGGCCTGCCAGCAATGAGAGGCAGATACTGTGAGTGTTAGCTCCCACCCTGCTCTCCTCAAATATCTGGCATACAGAAATGATACCAATTTAAACCCTGTAAAGCTCATTGGCCTCCTCAATTATTGTTTTAAAGCTGACATGGCTGTGGGAGAATCAGTGTTGAAGTGTCTCTTTTGGCTGGCTGGCCCCGCACTGCTCATGGGTCCATGTTAAACGCTCTCCGTGATTTGAGTTCTCAGGTATACAAACGGTGCATGCTGGTGTCTGGGAAGGGAGGGACAGACTCCAGGGCGCCCCTCAGAGTATCCAGTCTCGCATGCTACTGATTCCCCAGCACAACTGATGGGTTTTTAATGGGGGACAAACTGTCTGGACAAGCCAATTAAAACCCAAACTGTGCAACACACCAGAATAATTAAGGACCCTGGTGCTGCACACCCCACAGAATCCAGACCATCACTAATGTTATGATTTATTTGTAAATAAACAATAAAGCATCTGAGGGATTCCAAAGAATTTACACACTTACACAGCGGGTCAAACTGGTCACCCCCTTCCCCTCTGTCTGAAACACAGCAGGTGTCACCCAGGGGCCAGCAGGACGAGTTTATTTCAGGCAGATTTCCATGTATAGCTGAACCTGCGGGGAGGCCCAGTTGGGTGGGTAGAGAGCTGTCAGCCAGGTTGGTGTTGGCAGGATATTGAAGGCCACTCTTCCAAAGAGGGGTTTGTGTCTCTACTGACCAGAAGTAGCTAGGAGCTCTGTTTGCAGCTTATCCCAGGGAACAGCCTGCAGCAGTGTGGTCCCCCTCACTCTATGGGCCAGATTTGGACACTTATTCCCCTAAGTGCTGACTTGTTCAGCCAATAGCCCATTGACTCCAATGAGGCTTCTTGAAGAATGACTAATGCTCAGGGAGAAGATGGGAGTGGAAATCTGCCCCCTGCGAGGGCAGAGGGTGACTCAATACTAACTCACAGAGCAGACTGGTCTCTGCAGGGCTAGTGACCCAGCTGAGCATTGAGCCAGCCAAGCCCTGCTGGTCTGTTGGGAGCTGCCAGGATCCCAGAACAAGCAGGGCTGGCTGCAGAGCCACGGGGGTTTGCATTACGCTCTCATGCAGCCCACGATCCCCCAGTGAATCCCTAACACAATGTGTGCTCTGGAGATAGATTTGTGCAGCAGCAATTGTCACCCCTCCCAGAAGGCTGGCTGAGAGCCAGAGTGACCAGTGTTAGGGGAGAACAGTCTCAGCTTGGGTAATGATCCCTCTGTGACATTTCTCCCCCTTCCCCTCCCCTGATCTCCATGATATTACACGTCACTTAGCGTTACTTCTTCCTTAGCTTGTCTGAAACCCCAAAGCCACGAGATCCCTACTAAAAAGAAAACCATATTGGCTGATAAAAAGGTAAGTTTATTTTATTGGAAGAGAAGGTGAATGTTGCAATTAATACACAAGGTGTAAAAGGGACAGAAGAAGTTAAACTCTTCACAGATACAGCAATACTTGCATGTTTCTGGATTTATTAATATCCTAACAAGGCTGCATCAGAGGCTAAAGCAGGAAGGACATTTCCAGGGAATGCAGAGGGGTATGAGCAGCGGGGACATGGGAATAAAGACAGGTGTGATGAATTGGTAAAATCCCCCACCTAAAACAGGAAGCAGATTTGCTGGAAATCCACACTATAGCAGTGCTACAGGCAGATTCCGGCTCCTCTGGGGACCCCCTACAGACTGACACGGGAACCAGCTGAGCCCCCTTTGGTCAGAGGGTTAAGAACACTCTGAGCTCTTCAGGGACTTCTCGAAGCTCTTCCCATCGTGTGTCACCTGGCAGGTGTAGGTCTCATGGGTCTTCCACTGTGCTGCATCCAGAGACAGGTAACTGCTGGCCATGAACTTGTTGTCACTCTGTTTGGATGGCTTGGTCGTCTCCACTCCAGTGGAGATCTGCTGGCCGTCAGCTTTCCAAGTGACTTGGACTGAGCTTGGGTAAAAGCTGCCCAGCAGACACACCAGTGTGGCTTTGCTCTTTGTTTTGATCTCTTCCGAGGATGGAGGGAAGAGGTGCACAGTAGGAGATGCCTTTGGCTGACCTACAAGACAAGGAGATTCAGTGTTAGAAAACCCAAATCCAGAGACTGCCAGTGCAGAATGTAAGAAATTCCAGATCTCTGCCGTGTAACAAATCCAACCTCTCATAAGCGCCGTGGGCAGGGTAATGATCTGAGATGTAAGATGTTCTTTTGGTTAAGGCACAGGACTGGGAATCAGGACGTTTGGGGTCCAATCCTCTGCACAGGACATTTGGGGTCCTTCCTTTATGAACTAGTTAGGAACTGTGTATAACTCATGCACCTGTAACAGTAACTGACTACAAACGAGAGTTTTCGGGGGGGAGGGTGTGAGGAATACAGTGTTAGTGCTAACGAGAAAAATGATTTTGTCCGAAAGTGACTAAACCATTAGGTTCCAATCTGTATGCACTGAACTGCTATTGGAAGCCATTCACAGAGGAAAGACAGTGTTCATTCTGCCTTGTGCTTCATCTTTGGAATATAAAGCATTAAACCAGCATCTAAGTATCTTCCTTGGACTACATTCTGTGTATTATTTGGGGGATATTTCTTTGGGTCTAAGCTTAGAGTTTAACTTGTCTGTTCAGGCCTTGGGGGCTGCTTCACTCGAGACACAGAGGAAACAGGGGTAATCCACATTTTTTTCTACTGGAAAAAATATTTCATAATTACAAAGAAATCACTAGGATCCAAAGCATAGGACAAGAGAGCTACATACATTAAATAGTCTTTTATAGAAAGTAGTATAAAATTCTGTACAGTTTTGGGAGAGAGGGAGTTTGTTTGTGAAGCATCCTATGGAATTCCATAGCAGGGATAAATTCTCTATTCTACCAAGTGGGTCAATAAACCCATTGTTGAATCATCATTGTCTGTCTGGGTTGGTAGGCCTCTCTGCTAAGGGTCAGATCTTCTGATTAACACCTGGGTGTGACGAACAATCTCCTACCAAACCATTGTTGCCTGTTCCTGTTGCTGAACAGCCTAGTTACCAAGTGAGCTTGTTGCTGAAATGTCTTCAGCAGCTGTAAAGTACAGAGTCCTTATGGGACCAGTCCCTGCTACAGGGCCCGATCCAGTGTGCATCTGAAAGTGCTTTGCTAGATTGGGGCCCAAGACCAGAAGAAAAGGGACCTTGCAAACTACCACACTGAGGGTTGATTTCATGGTGTAGATTCCCCTGGGCCCTAGCCTGGTGCTGTGCTGTGTAACTGCATAGAGACGGGGGGGGGGTGGGGCACAATGAAGGCACTACCTGCTTAAGAAGGGATGCAAAAGTTTGGGGAATTTTTAAACTTAGTAACATTTCTGCAGCAGCAGCCTTGGTGCTGGGGCCAAATTGGGATGCCCGTCCTCACGCCAGGTTGCACCTTACTCCACAGGCGGTCAGTCCTATTACTTTAGTGGGACTGTATGAAAAGCAATGTGCTACTCGGCATGAGTAGGGCTCCCGCAGTCTGGGCCCTCATTATTTCACGCTTTATGTAGGTCAAAGCAGCCAAGGATGGTATTTGAGCTAATACTGTTAGCCCTGACTTACCGAGCCCCGGCTAAGCCAGGTCCATCAGGTCCCCAAGGCTGTTCTGTAAGTGAAGCCGGCTGGTCCAGCCAGCATCCTGATCTCTGAGCTGGCAGAATCCAGCCTCTACGAAGCCGCCTATCCTTTCAGACTGGCCAGCAACCTCGTTAGTGTGCTCCAGGCTTGAGGGACACGTTTAGTGC
Source organism: Lepidochelys kempii (assembly GCF_965140285.1). Classification (NCBI taxonomy): domain Eukaryota; kingdom Metazoa; phylum Chordata; order Testudines; family Cheloniidae; genus Lepidochelys; species Lepidochelys kempii. The sequence goes on along the minus strand of NC_136394.1, from coordinate 14,342,889 downwards.
AACCTCTTTAAAGCCCGCTCCCCCTGCAGGCTGCTCCAGCCCCATCACGTTTAACTAACATCTTGCATAACTAAAAGTTTTGGGTGGATTTGTGTTGCATTTCCAAGCTGAATATTCAGTGGTAGCTATAGTCATCCAAGGTACTCCTGACACTGAAGATCCGTTCCATTGTAAGTCAGTCAGTGCAATTAGACTCCTCAGAGTAAGCGTAAATCAGTGTAGTCCCTTGCTAGCAAGGAAGCTACATGGATTTACACCAAATGGGGAGCTGGCCTTCGATTTTTAAAATTTGATCAGTCACTTGTCTAGCGGTAAATGAGCAGTGTGACAAATAGGGCTGGTTGAAAATGACCCATGAAAACTATTTTCAGTGGAAAATTTGATTTTCAACTGAATGAAAATTTTTGTGGGAAGTGTCTGCTTGCCTTGGAAAAAATTTTTTTGTTATTTTTTTGTTTTGTTTTTTGGTTGAAAATCCCAAAATGGAAAAAATATAAATCTTAAGACGAAAAATGTCATTAGCTTAAGTATTTTCTGTTTTCAGCTGAAAATGCTTGTTTGGGATTTTGGGACCATTGAGATGAAAATGATTTTTTTGTTTTGCTTTTTCTGAAATTATTCACAGAAGAAAACCATATTTTCTGCCCAGCTCTCATTCCTAAGCATTTCCTTCCAACGGCCCCTGACAAATCCAATTTTAAATCACCAGGGAGCAAGGATTTTTATAGCACATGAGATGTCACGGGATTGGACACCTGTCTGCAGGATCCTGGGGTGAGTGCTGGTGGAGGTCTATTGCGGACAATGGAGCTAGGGCATTGCACGGCACCGGAGAAGCTGGCCCGGGGTTTCTTTCATACACTAACTAGCACCCGGTGCTAATGAGAAATAGTTCATACCCGAAAAGAAAAAGAGGGAAAATCTTTTCCTGAAGGGGCTAAAACTAGGTCATCGTAAGTGGGGACCCTGTGGCAGAATCTCAATAGGTTTCATGGTCAAATTCAAACTTCTCTTGAGTGGGAAAAGAAAAGAAAATCCAACATGGGCCATGTACACCTGCTATGACTATCCAGAGAGACTAGACGTTCTTCCCAACACAGTGTGAAAGTCCATATATAAAGTGAGAGGAGTCCCAAGCCCAAGATGAAGACAAAGAAAGCAGGAAAAAAACCATGGAAAACGTACCATACAGCCAGGAGGAGGAAAGTTTGAGAGTAATTCAGTGACTTACCAAGGACGGTCAACTGGGTTCCTCCACCGAAGACCCCCCACAGTGACACACGGCTGTACAAAAACCTGTCCGAGTCGATGGCAGGGAGAGGTCACCTCCACTGCCCGTGAGGGGGGAAAAAGAGGTACGGGGCAATCTCCACTGGCACCCCATGGGAGTGCAGGTTTATCCTTTCTGGAGAAACTCATTGTACAATCGGAGGAGTGAAGATCCACTGGGAAATGAAGCAATGGAGTATTCCTTGGGAGAACTCAGAATAAGGCCAAATCCTGGTCCCCGCAGACAGCCCCCATAAGAGAGCAGAAGATGGGCTTGTCGTTAAGGCAGTGGATTGGGAGTCAGGAGAGCGGCGTTCATGTCCTGGCTCTGCCACTGACTTTGTATCTTTGAGCAAGTGACACCCTCTCTGTGCCTCCATTCCCCGTCTGTAAAATGGGGGCAGCACTTCCGTGCCTCCGAGGGTGGTGTAAGGATAAGTTCTGTCGTGTCCCAGAGATGCTCAGGCACTACAGTGATGGGGGCGTGATGGTACCTAGAGGGAACCAAAGGAGCTCTGTGCTCTGGTACCGTGCTGGGTCCCACCACTACAGCGCTCCTCCAACCCCCGCACCGGCTGTGGATCTGTGCTGCTGTGCCTGGAGCCCGTGGAGAACGGGTCTGGGTGCTGGAGGGCATGTACACAACTGGACTGCGTGTTGGTCCCTCCACTGCCATTTGGCCAGGACAGGCCAATACTGGGCCGCATTCATCACTGGTGCCATTGTATTGACTTTGGTGGAATTACGTCGGGGAAAGAATGAGGCGCACGAGCTGTCGTGTATGTTACGGATGCAATAACCAAACTTAGAAAGCACGTGTCAGGAACCCCACACGCCTGGGAGCATCAGCATCCTTCTCGACCTAATTAATATACAGCATGTCCCGGTGACCCACCAATAAGCGTCAGCGAAGAGACAGATCAGACATGCCAGGGGCTGCACACGCGTGGATCGGGTGTGATCCAAACCACGTGCTGTCCTCGTCTACTCTCTGAATAGCGCAGCCTCCCTGCACCTGTCCGTGAGAAGCTAAGACATCCCCTCCCCTATTGTCCGAACGTACCTGATCGGGATCTTCAGATCGTCCAGGGGGTTGCTCTGACTCACTGGGCACAGCCCTTCTGCCAGAAGCTGCGTCATGACGTCCTGTGTTCGCTCTCAGCTGAGCCATGCAGGGGGCTGGTGAAGTCTCCACATTGGACATGCCTGAGGAAGGGCTGAAGATACATGTGCCATGAAACCGATGACCACCACGCTCTGTCTGAACCCCAGCAGTGGGTCAGGTGCAGGCATTGCTGGAAGCCCAGAGTCAAGCAAGATGCTCAGAACCTTTGGTGTTAGTAAAAGCCGTGTCCATCGCACAGCTGACATATGCTGGAAAATGCCCCAGACCCTGTTGGCACCAATACAAGGCCAGGCTGGTATCCGCCCATGTACAGTGCACAGCAGAGATCAGCACTTTCCTGAAGGGAGCCCCCAGTTGCCTTCAGAAATTAACACAGTGCCCCCAACGACAGCCATTTGCTCTGTATTTCCTAGCTGTTCTCAGCAGTAAATCCCAGCGCTGTCTCCCTGGACGGAGCTGCCATGAGACTCCCACCATTGCTGGGCTATTCCCTTCCCCTCACCTTAGGGGAGCCGCACTGGTGCCTGCTGCCCAGCAGAGTGTGGGCGTGTGGTGCCCCTCTCGCCAAAGGCAGGGCCAGTAAACGTCTAGGCTGTGAGCTGTGTCCATGCTCAGCTGGTTTCTCGTGAATTAAACCAGGGCCCTGGACCCTCCCTCTGACTGTAAACACGAACCCCCCCTTAGTGCCTGGTGTGTGTCAGCTCAGCACGGCCAGGGGCGTGAATGGTACCAGCCTAATTTCCTCATTAATGGGCCGCAGTTGAAGCCAAGGAGGTTCACGTGCTGTGTTTGACACACTAACAGACACTTACTGAAGTTGGTGGGGAAGCTCCTGTGACTTCAGTGGCTCAGGCTCAGACGCTGTGAGAATTCGCTGGGTAGGGAGGGGAGGCCTGAGCCGCTGGCAAAAGTGCTGAAGTCCCCTTGTTAGAAGTGACTTCAGCACTTTGGGCCGGAGTGTTAAAGCTATTTAAGCACCTATATGTACAGGATGGCACCTAGCGGGATTTTCAAAAGCACCTAGCTGCCAAACGCCCATTCATTTCATTGCCTTTTAAATCTGGCCCTTACACTGCTAAATCCTATTGACTTTCAGTTGAACTTAGACTTTTAATGGAGTTAGTCACTTTTGAAAACCCCTTAAATACTTCATGTAGCTTTTCAGTCCATTCATCAGTCTATTGTAGTTTACATGTGCAAGGCAACAGAGCCTTTTTGTCAATGAAGTAGTGTTAAAATCAGCGCACACCCTGAATTCGAGTAGCGAACTCCATGGCCCATGCTCGTTCTCCCTCTCATACACACGTTCTGTGTGAGCTGCTGAAAACTTCTGAGAGCCCTTGTCTCCTCTGTGTACTGCACACTCTTGGGGCTCCACAAATCATAACCTGGAATTCTTACCCTCCCACCATGTACAGACCTGTTTGTGTAGGGGGGGAATGGTGGGACAGTTGGTCTGGGGACGTTAAACATACTTTGTGAAGTTTAAGAACCCTTCATTCTTTCAAACTCAACCATATCGCAGCCTCCCTCTGCTCCCTTTCCACTTAACCCCTTCTGTAGGAGATGGCAGTGCATGACTGGCCATCCATCCACCCATCCATGTCACCCGTATTGTGAGAGGTGACAGCATGGTGGTATCTGACACATACGTGGCATATGTGATACAAACGTATCCCTTTACCTCCCTGGCCCCAGGACTGTCAGGGAATCAGGGTCTCCTTTGGCTGGTGGCCCAGCACAGCTCGGGGTCCATGATAAATGTCTTTGTGATGCAAATTCCCAGCTATACACACGGTGCATGCTGCTGTCTGGGAAGGGTGAGACAGACCCCGGAGCTCCCCTCCGAGTATCCAATCTCACATGAAACTGATTCCCCAGGACAACTATGGGGTAATTAATGGGACACAAATTGTCTGCTCTGGCCTGTCAAGGCTCAAATTGTGCAAAAGCCCAGAAGTAACAAAGGCCTGAGTGTTTCCAGAGAATCCATATCATCAGTAATGTTTTGATTTCATTTGAAAAGCATCTTGAATCTACTCATTTACACAGTTGGTCAAACTGCACATAAAGGTCACTGCCTTCCCCTCTGGCTGAAACACAGCAGGTGTGTCTCAGTGGCCAGCAGCACTTGTTTAATTCAGGCAGATTTCCATGTACAGCTGCCCCTGCTGGGAGGGCAGGTTGGGTGCGTAGGGAGCTGTCCCCCAAGTTGGTGTTTAATATCCTGCCCAATGGAACTCTTCCAAAGAGGTCCGTTGGGTCTCTACTGACCAGAAGTAGCCAGGAGCTCTATTTATAGCCTAACCCAGGGACCAACCTGCAGCAGTGTCGTGCCCCTCACTCTATGGGCCAGATTTGGACGCTTATTCCCCTGAGTCCTGAGCTGTTCAGCCAATAGCCCATTGACTGACTCTAATGAGGCTTCTTGAAGAATGACTAAAGGGAGAAAACGGGAGCCGGAATCTGCCCCCTGCGAGGGCAGAGTGTGACTCAATACTAACTCACAGAGCAGACTGGTCTCTGCAGGGCTAGTGACCCAGCTGAGCATTGAGCCAGCCTAGCCCTGCTGGTCTGTTGGGAGCTGCCAGGATCCCAGAACAAGCAGGGCTGGCTGCAGAGCCACGGGGGTTGCATTACGCTCTCATGCAGCCCATGATCCCCAGTGATTCCCTAACACAACGTGTGCTCTGCAGAGAGATTTGTGCAGCAGCAATTGTCACCCCTCCCAGAAGGCTGGCTGAGAGCCAGAGTGACCCGTGTTAGGGGAGAACAATCACAGCTTGGGTAATGATCCCTCTGTGACATCTCTCCCCCTCCCCTGATCTCCATGATATTACACGTCACTCAGCGTTACTTCTCCCTTAGCTTGTCTGAAACCCCAAAGCCAACGAGATCCCTACTAAAAAGAAAACCATATTGGCTGATAAAAGGTAAGTTTATTTTATTGGAAGATTATGTGAATATTGCAATTAATACATCAGGAGAAAAGGGGACAGAAGAAGTTAAACCCTTCAGAGTCACAGCGATAGTCAAATTTTTCCGATTTTATTTATATCGTAACAAGGCTGCATCAGAGACTAAAGCAGGAAGGACAGTTCTAGGGAATGCAGGGGGTGAGAGCAGTGGGGACATGGGAATAAAGACAGGTGTCATATGGATTGGTAAAATCTCCCACCTTAAAGAGGAAGGAGTTTTGCTGGAAATCAGCATTATGGGAATGCTACAGACAGATCCTGGTTCCCTTGGGGAACCCCCTACAGACTGACACGGGAACCGGCCGAGCCCTCCAGGGGTCAGAGGGCTAAGAACACTCTGAGCTCTTCAGGGACTTCTCGAAGTTCTTCCCATCGTGTGTCACCTGGCAGGTGTAGGTCTCATGAGTCTTCCACTTTGATGCATCCAGAGACAGGTAACTGCTGGCCATGAACTTGTTGTCACTCTGTTTGGATGGCTTGGTCGTCTCCACTCCAGTGGAGATCTGCTGGCCGTCAGCTTTCCAAGTGACTTGGACTGAGCCTGGGTAAAAGCTGCCCAGCAGACAGACCAGTGTGGCTTTGCTCTTTGTTTTGATCTCTTCCGAGGATGGAGGGAAGAGGTGCACGGTAGGAGATGCCTTTGGCTGACCTACAAAACAAGGAGATTCAGTGTTAGAAAACCCAAATCCAGAGATTGCCAGTGCAGAATGTTCGACATTCCAGATCTCTGCCGTGTAACAAATCCAACTTTTCAGAAGTGCCCTGGGCAGGGTGATGATCTGAGATGTAAGATGTTTTTCTGGTTAGGCACAGGACTAGGAATCAGGGACCCAATCCTTGGTCTCTCACGTGCTTCCTTAGTGAACCTGGCCTAGTTAGTCACTGTCCCTATGCCTGTAAAAGAGGATATCACTTTACTCATTCTTTTTGTCCCTTGAATCACTGAAGGCTTGATCCCATATTCCTCCTGCACAGGTATTTCCTATTGACTTCAAATAACAACTTGGGGCCTGCAAGAGGTACAGTGTTGGTGCTAAAGGGAAGAAAAATCAATTGGTGTGAAAGGGAGTAGAGAATTGCATTGCAATCTGTATGCACTGGACTTCTCGCAAGAGCCTTTCACAAAGGAATGCTGCAGCTGATTCTGCATTGTGCTGCATTTTAGAAATCTAAAAGCAGCTTTCTAAGGATTTTGTACTGTGTTCTGGTTATTTATTCAGCGTTATTTCTTAGGGTCTAAGCTTCGCTTCGAGTTTAATGTGTGTGGTTAGGGCATCAGAAGCCACTTCAGTGCCCAGAGAGGAATCCAGGGTAACCCACATTTTTCCTTGTGGAACAAACCTATAAAACGTAATAACAAAGCAACCAGAATGATCCAAAGGATGGGATAGGGGGTCTCGACACGTTTCAGAGTGTTTCATATAATGTACCGTAAAATTCTATGGAGTTCAAGTAAGAGACTTTTTTTCTTTTTTTAACTATTCTATGGTATTCTATAGCAGGAAGAAAGTCTCTATATATTAAATTCTGCAAGTTGGGTCAATAAAGCTGTTCAGCAGTTATCATCGTCTGTCACATTCTGCAGGCCTTTCTACTAAGGGAACGTACGTTTGAAAAAGACCTCAACGGGAAATAATCTCCTTAACTCCTCCTGTGATATGCCGGCTGCTGAATAGCCTCGTTACCAAGTCGGCTTGTTGCTGAACCATTTTCAGAAGTTCGTAATGTACAGACTCCTGTATGGGACGAATCCCAGCCAAAGGACTGGAGCCAGTATGTGTCTAAGTGCCTTGCTGGATGCGGGGCCAAGACAAGCAAAAGGGACATTGCAAAATATCACAGTATTGGTTGATGTCAGGGTGGGTACAGAGTAGAGTCCCCTGCGCCCACGTATGATGTTGTGCTATGTTACTGCATGGAGCTATGGAGACAATAAGGGACCTCCTGGCTTAGGAATGGACACACAAGTTTGTGGCATTTTTAACCCCCTAGTAAAAGGCACCCATGAACGCCAGAAGTTTTGTCATTCAATTGGCAGTGTAGCCAAAGCCGATGTAAAGTCTGCTGGCAGCCCTAGAATACCAGTCTAGGAAGGCATCCAGCCTTTCCAGACTGGCCAGCAATCTTGTTAGTGTGCTCCAGGCTTGAGAGAGGCAATTAGTGCAGTCTCTTTCAAGCCCTCTCCCCGCGCAGTCTGGTCCAACCTCACTCCATTTATCTGCAACTCTCCATATTTCAAAGGTGTCCCTCAGCATTGTCAGAAAATCAGGTCTGAGTGGTATTCCCAAACTGAAATCCACGATAGCTACAGTCGTCCAAGGGACAGTGGAACTGATCCTCCGGGTCATGAGTAAGTCACTCATTGCAGTTACACTCGCTCAGTGTAAGTGTAAATCCGTGTAGTTCCATTACTGCCAAGGGGGCTACACTGATTTACACCACATGAGCATTTGCTCTCATATTTTTAAGATTACATCAATCTCTTATCTCGTTCTCAATTAGCAATTCTACAAAAAGGGCTGGTCAAAAATGACTCACTCTATCTCCTGTCAGTTAACAATTGGGGTTTTATTTCAACGGACGTTTTGACGGAAAGTGTCTCATGTCGAAGGAATTTCTGGTTGGAAACTCAAAACCAAAAGGTTTCTGCAGATATCTGGGGACTTTTTCCCCTGTTTTCAGTAATTATTTTGTGAAAATGTTTCATTTTTTATTTTTTTTTGCCAAAAATCTATTTTCTGCTGAGAATTTTGACAAAAATAAAATTTTTAATTTTTGTTGAAATTTTCCAGAAAATGAAACCCATTTAGTGACTAACTCTTACCAAAATGAATAGTCTTCAAACTACTCCAGAAGATCAGATTTCAAATCACAAAGGACAAATTATTTTTAGATCAGATTAGATTTCAAGGGGTTGTACAACTATTTTAAGAAGGTTTAGATGCGTTTTGAGGGGCATCTATTGAAAACAAAGGGACTATGTTGTTTTAGCTGGCTGAGAATCTGGCCCTTGGTTTCTTTCACATATTGGAAAAACCCAGTGCGAATAAGTAAGAAATGTCTAGTCCATGAAAACCAAAAACAAGGTAGAAAATATTTTCTTTTAGATGCTAACACCAGTTATTTAAAAATTGGGACCCAACAGCAAAATCTGGGTAGGTTTCATGGGCAAATTCAGAAACCTGTTCATTGGGAAAAGATAAAAAAAACATCCAGCATGGGACATCTACACCCTGTTCTGAGTCCGGACGGGCTAAATATTGTTCTCAACACCGTAAGAAGGTCTGAGTGTATAGTAAGAGGAGACCCAAGCCTGGATCAAAGGCAGAAAAGGAGGAAAAAATCATGGAAACATTGCAGTCTTGGCATTGAGAAGGAAAGTTGGAGTGTAATTCAGTGACTTACCAAGGACGGTCAGCTGGGTCCCTCCACCGAAGACATACCACAGTGACACACGGCTGTACAAAAACCAGTCATGTTCAATGGCAAGGAAAGGTCTCTACCACTGCACTTGTGGAGAAAATGACCATGGAACAACTTCTGATGGACCTCCATGAGTGGGAATGTTCATCCTTTCTGGAGAAGCTCATAGTACAATTGATTGATTGAATGAAGATCCATTGGGAGGTGAAGCACTGGAGTATTCCTTGGGAGAGCTGACATGGGGCCAAATCCTGGTCCACGCATGCGCACCACATAAGAGAGCAGAAGATTGTCTTGTTGTTAAGCCACTGGAGTGGGAATCAGGAGACGGGGGTTCAAGTCCTGGCTCTGCCAAAGACTTTCTTTGTGCCCTTGGGCAAGCCACATAATCTCTGTGCCTCAATATCCTATCTATAAAATGGGGATAGTACTTCCCTATTTCACAGGGGTGCTGTAAGGATAAATTCTTTTATGACTGTGAGATGCTCATGTTGGATATACCCTGTTTCTAAAACACGTGTCTGTAACCCACACCCCTGGGAGCACTGGCCTCTCTAAAGACACGGTAAACATCCACGGTAAACATCTGATGAAGTGAGCTGTAGCTCACGAAAGCTCATGCTCAAATAAATTGGTTAGTCTCTAAGGTGCCACAAGTACTCCTTTTCTTTTTGCGAATACAGACTAACACGGCTGTTCCTCTGAAACCTATCTAAAGACATAGTGTAAAAACTCTCCTAACACCACACCAACAAGTGTCTGCAAAGACACAGATCTGCCATGCTGGGGCTGCACATGTGTGGATAGGAAACCAACACCATGTGCTGTCCTCGTCTCATCTGGATAGTGCAGCCTTCCCTGCACCTATCAGTAAGAAGCTACCACATCCTGCCTTACCTGATCAGATAGTCCATAGGGCCAGGGGTCACTCTGAAGAAGCTGCATCATCATGTTCTGTCTTGCATTTGGCTGGTGAAGTCTCCACACTGGACGTGTCCAAGGACCAAGTAAATAATGCTCAAGATCCATGTGCCATGAAACCAATCACCACCATCCTCTGCTGCAACCCTGTTAGTACCAATACAAGGCAATGTTGGGATCAATGTCCAGTGTGCAGCAGAGATGAGTGCTTCTGTGAAGGGAGCCCCCCATTTGCCTTGAGAAATTATCAGAGTGTCCCCAACGACAGCCATGTGCTCTGTATTTCCCAGCTGTTCTCAGCAGTAAATCCCAGCGCTGTTTCCCTGGACAGAGCTGCCATGAGACTCCCACCATTGCTGGCTATTCCCTCCCCCTGACCTTAGGGAAGCCACTCTGGTGCCTGCTGCCCAGCAGAGTGTGGGCGTGTGGTGCCCCTCTCGCCAAAGGCAGGGCCAGTAAACATCCAGGCTGTGAGCTGTGTCCATGCTCAGCTGGTTTCTTATGAATTAAACCAGGGCCCTGGACCCTCCCTCTGACTGTAAACACGAACCCCCCCTTAGTGCCTGGTGTGTGTCAGCTCAGCACGGCCAGGGGCGTGAATGGTACCAGCCTAATTTCCTCATTAATGGGCCCTAGTTGAAGCCAAGGCTCACATGCTGTGTTTGACACTTGATCCGGCACCTACTGGAGTTGGTGGGGAAGCTCCTGTGACTTCAGTGGCTCAGGCTCAGACCCTGGGAGAATTCCCTGGGTAGTGGAGGGCAGGCCTGAGCCGCCAGCAAATGTGCCCAAGTCCCATTGTCAGAAGCGACATAAGCACTAGGGGACAGAAAGTTAAAGGTATTTAAGCACCTATAGTTACAGGCAGGCGCCTAGTGGGATTTTCAAAAGCAGCTAGCTGACAAACCCCCATTCATTTCATTGCCTTTTAAATCTGGCCCTTACGCTCCTAAGTCCTATTGACTTTCAGTTGAACTTAGACTCTTAATGCAGTGAGTCACTTTTGAAAATACCCTAAATACTTCATGCAGTTTTTCAGTCCATTCGTCAGTCTATTGCTGTTCACGTGTGCAAGGGAACAGGACCAATTACTAAACATTGAGCAAAGGAAGTGAATCGCTTTCCAGAGCCCTTTTGTCAATGAAGTAGTGTGAAAATCGTCGCACGCTCTGGGTTCTAGTAGTGCACTGATTGGTACATGCGCGCGCTCTCTCTCCCTCTCTCTCTCTGATCCTTTCACTCTCCGACTTGCATTGTAGGGGCCTGAAAACTTCTGAGAGCCATTGTCTGCTCTGTGCTCTGCACTCTCTTGGTACTCTACAAATCATCATCTGAATATCTTAAGCCCCCCAAGTACAGACGTGTGTGTGTGAGGGTGTTGGGATGGTAGGACAAATCGGTGTGGGGATGTTAAAAATACTTATTCATAAAACCATCATTCTTTAAAACTCATCCATAGTGCAGCCTCCCTCAGCTCCCCTTGCCCCTTATTCGTTTCTGGAGGAGGTGGAAGTGCATGACAACCGCTCTCCATGAGGCAAGTTCCCAGCTGTACACAGGGTGCATGCTGCTGTCTGGGAAGGGTGGGACAGACTCCAGGGCGCCCCTCAGAGTATCCAGTCTCACATGCAACATGAAACTGATCCCTGGACCCCCAGCTCCATTTATGGGTTTTAAGGGATCACAAACTGACTGCTTTGGCCCCTCAAGGCCCAAACTGTGCAACACACAAAACGTACTAAGGGCCACAGTGTTGTGCACCCAGAGAATGCAGATCATCAGGAATGCTCTGATTTAGTTCTAAATAATGAGGCTTTTCAAATGGAATAGCTTGACTCTGAAGGCTCCGAAAGCACTTCACACACTTACACAGCTGGCCACACTGGGCATGAGGGTGCCCCCCTTCCTCTCCGGCTGAAACACAGCAGGTGTCACCCAGGGGCCAACAGGACGAGTTTCTTTCAGGCAGATTTCCATGTACAGCTGCCCCTGAAGGGAGGGCCGGTTGGGTGGGTAGAGAGCTGTCGGCCAGGTTGGTGTTGGCAGGATATTGAAGGCCACTCTTCCAAAGAGGGGTTTGTGTCTCTACTGACCAGAAGTAGCCAGGAGCTCTGTTTGCAGCCTATCCGAGAGAACAGTCTGCAGGACTGTCGTGCCCCTCACTCTATGGGCCAGATTTAGACGCTTGTTCCCCTGAGTGTTGACTTGTTCAGCCAATAGCCCCAATGACTCCAATGAGGCTTCTTGAAGAATGACTAATGCTCAGGGAGAAGACAGGAGCTGGAGTCTGCCCCTTGCGAGGGCAGAGGGTGACTCAATACTAACTCACAGAGCGGACTGCTCTTTGCAAGGCTAGTGACCCAGCTGAGCATTGAGCCAGCCTAGCCCTGCTGGTCTGTTGGGAGGTGCCAGGATCCCAGCACAAGCAGGGCTGGCTGCAGAGCCACGGGGGTTGCATTAAGCTCTCATGCAGCTCACGATCCCCCCAGTGATTCCCTAACACAGCGTGTGCTCTGGAGAGAGATTTGTGCAGCAGCAATTGTCACCCCTCCCAGAAGGCTGGCTGAGAGCCAGAGTGACCAGTGTTAGGGGAGAACTGTCACAGCTTGGGTAATGATTCCTCTGTGACATCTCTCCCCCTCCTCTGATCTCCATGATATTACATGTCACTAAGCATTACTTCTCCCTTAGCTTGTTTGAAACCCCAAAGCCAACGAGATCCCTACTAAAAAGAAAACCATATTGGCTGATAAAAGGTAAGTTTATTTTATTGGAAGATTATGTGAATATTGCAATTAATACATCAGAAGAAAAGGGGACAGAAGAAGTTAAACCCTTCAGAGTCACAGCAATAGTCAAATTTTTCTGATTTTATTAATATCCTAACAAGGCTGCATCAGAGACTAAAGCAGGAAGGACAGTTCTAGGGAATGCAGGGGGTGAGAGCAGTGGGGACGTGGGAATAAAGACAGGTGTCATATGGATTGGTAAAATCTCCCATCTTAAACAGGAAGGAGTTTTGCTGGAAATCAGCATTATGGGAATGCTACAGACAGATCCTGGTTCCCTTGGGGAACCCCCTACAGACTGACACGGGAACCGGCCGAGCCCTCCAGGGGTCAGAGGGCTAAGAACACTCTGAGCTCTTCAGGGACTTCTCAAAGTTCTTCCCATCGTGTGTCACCTGGCAGGTGTAGGTCTCATGAGTCTTCCACTTTGATGCATCCAGAGACAGGTAACTGCTGGCCATGAACTTGTCGTCACTCTGTTTGGATGGCTTGGTCGTCTCCACTCCAGTGGAGATCTGCTGGCCGTCAGCTTTCCAAGTGACTTGGACTGAGCCTGGGTAAAAGCTGCCCAGCAGACAGACCAGTGTGGCTTTGCTCTTTGTTTTGATCTCTTCCGAGGATGGAGGGAAGAGGTGCACGGTAGGAGATGCCTTTGGCTGACCTACAAGACAAAGAGATTCAGTGTTAGAAAACCCAAATCCAGAGACTGCCAGTGCAGAATGTTCAACGTTCCAGATCTCTGCCGTGTAAGAAATCCAACTTTTCAGAAGTGCCGTGGGCAGAGTAATTATCTGAGATGTAAGATGCTCTTCTAGTTAAGGCACAGGACTAGGAATCAGGGACCCAATCCTTGGTCTCTCACATGCTTCCTTAGTGAACCTGGCCTAGTTAGTAACTGTCCCTATGCCTGTAAAAGGGGATATCACTTTACTCATTCTTTTTGTCCCTTGAATCACTGAAGGCTTGATCCCATATTCCTCCTACACAGGTATCTCCTACTGACTTCAGATAACAACTTGGGGCCTGAAGGGGTACAGTGTTGGTGCTAAAGGGAAGAAAAATCAATTGGTGTTAAAGGGAGTAGAGAATTGCATTGCAATCTGTATGCACTGGACTTCTCGCAAGAGCCTTTCACAAAGGAATGCTGCAGCTGATTCTGCATTGTGCTGCATTTTAGAAATCTAAAAGCAGCTTTCTAAAGCTTTTGGATGACGTTGTACTTACTAGTTTAAGGATATTTGTTAAGGTCTAAGCTTTACTTGGAGTTTAATGTGTGTGGTTAGGGCATTGGAAGCCACTTCAGTGCTCAGAGAGCAATCCGGGGTAACCTACATTTTCCCTTATGAAATAATCCTATAAAATGTAATTACAAAGCAAGCAACATGATCCAAAGAATGGGGCAGAGAGCTAGACAAGTTTAAGAGTGTTTCATATAAAGTACCATAAAATTCTATGGAGTTCTAAAAGAAAGATTTTTTTTTTAACCATCCTATGGTAGGAATAAAGTCTATACCTTAAATTCTGCAAGATGGGTCAATAAACCTATTAAGCAGTTATCATTGTCTGTCACACTCTGCAGGCCTTTCTACTAAGGGACCGCACTTTTGAATAAGACCTCAATGGGAAATAACCTCCTAACTCCTCCTGTGATATGGCGGCTGCTGAACAGCAGCCTTGTTACCAAGCTGGCTTGTTGCTGAAATGTTTTCAGAAGCTTGTAATGTACAGACTCCTGTACGGGACCAATTGCAGCCAAAGGACTCGAGCCAGTATGTGTCTAAGTGCCTTGCTGGATCAGGGTTCAAGACGAGCAAAAGGGACAATGCAAAATATCACAGTATTGGTTGATGTCAGGGTGGGTACAGAGTAGAGTCCCCTGCCCCCTTGCACGATGTTGTGCTATGTTACTGCAGGGAGCTATGGAGACAATAAGGGACCTCCTGGCTTAGGAAGGGACACACAAGTTTGCGGAATTTTCAACCCCCTAGTAAAAGGCACCTGCCTTCTAACTGGGGCAAACTGAGCAACTCTTCCTCATTCCAGGTAGCACCCTACTCCACAAGGGGTCGGTCCCACTGACGTCAGTGGGCCTGTTTGAAGAGCAAGGTGCTACTCAGCAAGAGTAGGCTCAGTGCAGCCTGCGGGCTGTAGTTATTTCACGCTTTACACAGGTCAAAGAGACAAACAATGTTGTCTGAATTAGCACAGGCAGCCCTGATTTACAGAGCCCTGGCTAGCTGAGATCTATCTGCTCCTCAAGGTTTTGCTGTACCTGAAGCCTGCTGGCCCAGCCAGCATCCTGATTGTTGAGCTCTGAGCTTGGCAGCCCGAGAATGCAGCTTCTAGGAAGCCGTCCAGACTGGCCAGCAACCTCGTTAATGTGCTAAAGGCTTGAGAGAGGTAGTTAGTGCAGCCTCTTTCAAGCCCTCTCCCCCCTCCGGCTGCTCCAAGCCCACCCCATTTATCTGTAGCCCTCCATATTTCAAAGGTGTTGGGTGTCCCTCAGCACCTGCAGAAAAACAGGTCTGAGGGTATTTCCAGACTGAAGCTACAGCCATCCAAGGAACAATGGAACCGACCCTCCAGGTCAGGATTAAGTCAGTCAGTGCAATTACACTCACTCAGTGTAAGTGTAAATCAGTGTAGTTCCATTGTTGTCAAGGGGACTGTGTTCATTTAAACTCCATCAGGATTCGTTCTTATATCTGTAAAATTACATTGATCTCATATCTCGCTCGAAATTAGCAATTCTACAACTAGGGCTGTCAAAAATGACCCATCAAATCTCTTGTCAGTGAAAAACTGGGTTTTCATCTCAATGGAAATTTTTACAGAATGTGTTTGAGGTCAAAATATTTCTTGTTGGAAACGCAAAAACTCAGAACCAAAAGGTTTCTGTAAATATCTGGGGGTTTTCTTTTTCACCCAATAATTACTGAAAAGAGAGTGTTTGTTTTTTAAATTTTTTTCCTGCAAAAATCAATTTTCTGCTGAGAATTTAGACAAAAATAACAGTTTTCATTTTTGTTGAAATTTTCCAGAAATTGAAACCCCATTTTGTGACTAACTCTTGCCAAAATGAAAAGTCTTCAAACTACTCCAGAAGGTCAGATTTCAAATGACATGAAAATAATGTGTCCTTTCTCACATTACATTTCAAGGGATTGTACATCTATTTTAAGGAGGCTTCGGTGCATTTTGGTGGAGATCTATTGAAAGTAAAGGCACTATGTCGTTTTACCCTGGCTGAGAATTTGGCCCTTGGTTTCTTTCTCATTTTGGGAACACCCAGTGTGAATAAGGAATGTCTAGTCCATTAAAACAAAAAACATTTTCTTTTAAAATGTTTTCTTTTAAGATGCTAACACCAGTTATTTAAAAATTGGGACCCAGCAGCAAAATCTGGGTAGGTTTCATGGGCAAATTCAGAAATCTGTTCATTGGGAAAAGATAAGAAAAATCCAGCATGGGACATCTAAACCTTGTTCTGACTATCCACAGATTGAACATTGTTCTCAATCCTGTGGAAAAGTCTGTGCATAAAGAGAGAGGAGACCCAATGCTGGCTCTAAGAGAGAAAAGGAGGAAAAAAATCATGGAAATATGACAGTATTGGCATTGAGAAGGAAAGGCGGTGAGTAATTCAGTGACTTACCAAGGACGGTCAGCTGGGTTCCTCCACCGAAGACAATCCACAGTGACACAAGGCTGTACAAAAACCAGTCATGTTCAATGGCAGGGAGAGGTTGCCACCGCTGCACGTGTGGAGAAAATAGACACAGGACGACAACTGGGATTTCCTTGAGGGCGAAGGTTCATCGTTTCTGGAGAAGCTCATAGTACAACTGATTGAATGAAGATCCATTGGGAGGTGAAGCAATGGAGTATTCCTTGGGAGAGCTGACATGGGGCCAAATTCTGGTCCCAGCATGCAGCCCACATAAGAGAGCAGAGGAGGGTCTTGTACTTAAGGCACTGGAGTGGGAGTCAGAAGATGGGTTCAAGTCCTGGTTCTGCCACAGACTGACTTTGTGCCCTAGGGCAAGTCACGTCATCTCTTGCCTTAGTTCCCCATCTGTAAAATGGGGATAGTACTTCCCTATTTCACAGGGGTGGTATAAGGATAAATTCCTTTAGGGCTGTGAGCTCCTCAGGTATGACAGTGATACAGGTCATAAACCTGCCTAGATAGAAGCAAATGAACTGTGTGCAAGGCAGCTGCTGCTGCACTGGGTTCCACTGTCCCTGTGCTCCACCAACACACCCACAGTCTGTGGATCTACAGATATGTCCAGCATGCCTGTGTGTGCTGCTGTGGATGGAGCTCCATCTAGCACCACTGTGGGTGGTGGAGGGGACGCAGAGAGTGTTTGAATTGGGGCTGCTAAGCTGTTGGTCCTTCCATTGCCAGCTGCCCCTCATAGGTCCCCAGGAGGGAGAGGCTGGCAGATTTATTTGGGATCCTGAGAGTGATCATGCTGAGCCACATTCAACCCTGCTACAATTATAGTGACTTGTGGGAATTCTACTAGAGAAGAATTAGGCCCATTTGCTGTCAGTATTTAATGTATCCAATAGTGTATTTTATGTCGGCGTTACCCATGTTTCTAAAGCACGTGTCTGTAGCTCACACCCTGGGAGCACTGGCCTCTCTACAGACCTAGTCAGTGTCAAAACTATCCTAGCGTCACACCAACAAGCGTCAGCAAAGAAACAGATCTGCCATGCCGGGGCTGCATGAGTGTGGATAGGAGACCAACATCACATGTTGTCCTCGTCTCTCATGTGGACAGTGCAGCCTTCCCTGCACCCGTCAGTGAGACGCTACCCCATCCCATGACACATGATCCTGCCTTACCTGATCAGGATCTCCAGATAGTCCGTGGGCCAGGGGTTGCTCTGAAGAAACTGCACCCTCCTGTTCCGTCTCTCATTTGGCTGGTGAAGTCTCCACACCGGACATGTCCGAGGAACAAGTAAATAGTGCACAAGCTCCGTGGGCCATGAAAGCAATCACCACCATCCTCTGCTGGGACCCCAGCCATCGATCGGATGCAGGTGTTCCTGGCGGTCTAGCTGGTAGCCAAGGTTCTGCATCTTGCATATGCTGGAAAATTCTCCATGCCCTGTTAGCACCAATACAAGGCAATGTTGGGATCAGTGTCCAGTGTGCAGCAGAGATGAGCACTTTCCTGAAGGGAGTCCCCCAGTTGCCTTTAGAAATTAACACAGTGTCCCCAACGACAGCCATGTGCTCTGTATTTCCCAGCTGTTCTCAGCAGTAAATCCCAGCGCTGTTTCCCTGGACGGAGCTGCCATGAGACTCGCACCATTGCTGGGCTAATCCCTCCCCCTCACCTTAGGGGAGCCGCACTGGTGCCTGCTGCCCAGCAGAGTGTGGGCGTGTGGTGCCCCTCTCGCCAAAGGCAGGGCCAGTAAACGTCCAGGCTGTGAGCTGTGTCCATGCTCAGCTGGTTTCTTATGAATTAAACCAGGGCCCTGGACCCTCCCTCTGACTGTAAATACGAACTCCCCCTTAGTGCCTGGTGTGTGTCAGCTCAGCACGGCCAGGGGAGTGAATGGTACCAGCCTAATTTCCTCATTAATGGGCCCTAGTTGAAGCCAAGGCTCACGTGCTGTGTTTGACACTTGATCCGGCACCTACTGGAGTTGGTGGGGAAGCTCCTGTGACTTCAGTGGTTGAGGCTCAGACCCTGGGAGAATTCCCTGGGTAGTGGAGGGCAGGCCTGAGCCGCTGGCAAATGTGCCCAAGTCCCATTGTCAGAAGCGACGTAAGCACTTGGGGACAGAGAGTTAAAGGTATTTAAGCACCTATAGTTACAGGCAGGCGCGTAGTGGGATTTTCAAAAGCAGCTAGCTGCCAAACCCTCATTCATTTCATTGCCTTTTAAATCTGGCCCTTAGGAAGCTAATTTGAATTGACTTTCAGTTGAACTTTAGACTTTTAATGGAGTTAGTCACTTTTGAAAATACCCTAAATACTTCATGTAGTTTTTCAGTCCATTCATCAGTCTATTGCAGTTCCCATGTGCAAGGGAACAGGCCCAGTTAATAAACTTTGAGCAAAGGAAGTTAATCTCTTTCCAGAGCTTTTTTGCCAATGGTGTGTGCTGATTTTTAACACTACTTCAATGGGGTCTAGCAACGAACTATTTATGGTACATGCGCGCTCTCTCTCTCTCAGACACGCTCTGTCCCATCCCTTCACTCTCATCCTTGCTTTGTCCCCTCTGTGCTCTGCACACTCTTGGTGCCCCACAAATCACTATATGGGATTCTTATCCTGCCATGTACAGTCCTGTGAGTGTGTTGGGATGGGGGCGGGGGGCGGCTCAGTCGGTCTGGGGATGTTAAAAATACTTTGTGAAGGTTAAAAAACCCTCATTGTTTAAAACTTCTCCGTAGTTCAGCCTCCCTCTGCTCCCCTTTCCCCTTATTCCCTTCTGTAGGAGATGGCAGTGCATGACTGGCCATCCATCTATCCATCAGTGTCACTCATATGGTGAGTGGGGGCAGCTTGATGGGATCTGACAAATACGTGGCATAAATGTATCCCTTTCCCTCCCTGGCCCCAGGACTGTAGGAGAATCAGGGTCCCTTGTGGCTGGCTGGCCCAACACGGCTCCGGGGTCCATCATAAACCCGCTCTGTAATGTGAGTTCCCAGCTGTACACATGGTGCATGCTGCTGTCTGGGAAGGGTGAGACAGACTCCAGAGCACCCCTCAGACAGAGTATCCTGTCTCACATGAAACCGATTCCCTAGCACAACTAATGGTTTTTTTAAGGGATGCAAACGGTCTGCTCTGGCCCATCAGGGCTCAAACTGTGCAGCGCCCCAGAAGTAACATGGGCCTGAGTGATACCAGAGAATCCAGAGCGTCAGCAATGTTCTGCTTTCACTTGAAAAGCATCTTGAATCTGAAGGCTCCCAAAGCACTTTACACATTTATGCAGCTGGTCATACTGGACATAAGTATGTCTGGCTGAAATGCAGCAGGTGTCACCCAGGGGCCAGCAGCACTTGCTTAATTCAGGCAGATTTCCATGTACAGCTGCCCCTGCTGGGAGGGCAGGTTGGGTACGTAGGGAGCTGTCATACAGGTTGGTGCTGGCAGAATATTAAAGGCCACTCTTCCAAAGGGGGGGGCTGTGTCTCTACAGATCAGAAGTAGCCAGAAGCTCTGTTTACAGCCTATCCCAGGGAACAGCCTGCAGCAGTGTGGTCCCCCTCACTCTATGGGCCAGATTTGGACACTTATTCCCCTAAGTGCTGACCTGTTCTGTCAATAGCCCATTGACTCCAATGAGGCTTGTTGAATCTGCCCCCTGCGAGGGCAGAGGGTGACTCAATACTAACTCACAGAGCAGACTGGTCTCTGCAGGGCTAGTGACCCAGCTGAGCATTGAGCCAGCCTAGCCCTGCTGGTCTGTTGGGAGCTGCCAGGATCCCAGCACAAGCAGGGCTGGCTGCAGAGCCATGGGGGTTTGCATTACACTCTCATGCAGCCCACGATCTCCCAGTGATTCCCTAACACAATGTGTGCTCTGGAGAGAGATTTGTGCAGCAGCAATTGTCACCCCTCCCAGAAGGCTGGCTGAGAGCCAGAGTGACCCGTGTTAGGGGAGAACAGTCACAGCTTGGGTAATGATCCCTCTGTGACATCTCTCCCCCTCCCCTGATCTCCATGATATTACACGTCACTCAGTGTTACTTTTCCCTTAGCTTGTCTGAAACCCCAAAGCCAACGAGATCCCTACTAAAAAGAAAACCATATTGGCTGATAAAAGGTAAGTTTATTTTATTGGAAGATTATGTGAATATTGCAATTAATACATCAGAAGAAAAGGGGACAGAAGAAGTTAAACCCTTCAGAGTCACAGCAATAGTCAAATTTTTCTGATTTTATTAATATCCTAACAAGGCTGCATCAGAGACTAAAGCAGGAAGGACAGTTCTAGGGAATGCAGGGGGTGAGAGCAGTGGGGACGTGGGAATAAAGACAGGTGTCATATGGATTGGTAAAATCTCCCATCTTAAACAGGAAGGAGTTTTGCTGGAAATCAGCATTATGGGAATGCTACAGACAGATCCTGGTTCCCTTGGGGAACCCCCTACAGACTGACACGGGAACCGGCCGAGCCCTCCAGGGGTCAGAGGGCTAAGAACACTCTGAGCTCTTCAGGGACTTCTCAAAGTTCTTCCCATCGTGTGTCACCTGGCAGGTGTAGGTCTCATGAGTCTTCCACTTTGATGCATCCAGAGACAGGTAACTGCTGGCCATGAACTTGTCGTCACTCTGTTTGGATGGCTTGGTCGTCTCCACTCCAGTGGAGATCTGCTGGCCGTCAGCTTTCCAAGTGACTTGGACTGAGCCTGGGTAAAAGCTGCCCAGCAGACAGACCAGTGTGGCTTTGCTCTTTGTTTTGATCTCTTCCGAGGATGGAGGGAAGAGGTGCACGGTAGGAGATGCCTTTGGCTGACCTACAAGACAAAGAGATTCAGTGTTAGAAAACCCAAATCCAGAGACTGCAGTGCAGAATGTTCAACGTTCCAGATCTCTGCCGTGTAACAAATCCAAACTCTCACAAGTGCCATGGGCACGGTAATTATCTGAGATGTAAGATGTTCTTCTGGTTAAGGCACAGGACTGGGAATCAGGAGATTTGGGGTCTAATCATTGCTCTGCCATAGGGTTCCTTAGTGAACCTGGCCTAGTTATTTACTGTCCCTATGGCTGTAAAAGGGGATAATATTACTTTACTCATCCTTTTTGTCACTTTGATCCGTGAAGGCTTTATCTTGTATTCCTGCTGCACCCATAACTCCCACTGACTTCAAATAATAACTTGGGGCCTGCAAGGTGTACAGCGTTGGCACTAAAGATACAAATTATTGTTATGAAAGTGAGCAAAGAAGTATGTTGCGATCTATATGCATTGGATGTCTAGCATGAGTGGTTCACAAAGAAAAGCTGCAATTCGTTCTACATTGTGCTGCATTTTAGAAATCTAAAATCCGCTTTCTAAGGGTTTTGGACTATGTTCTGGATATTTGTTTGGGGTTATTTCTTAGAGTTTAATGTGTGTGGTTAGGGCACCAGAAGCCGCTTCAGTGCCCAGAAGGGAATCTGGGGTAACCCACATTTTCCCGTATGGAATAATCCTATAAAATGTAATAACAAAGCAACCAACAAGAGCCAAAGAATGGGACAGGGGATCTAGACACATTGATAGCATTCCATAGAAACTACTGTAATATAGTACAGCACTTTCATAGAGAGAGCTCTTTTGAACCACTCTATGTCATTCTATGGCACAGATAAAGTTTCAGGATATAAAATTCTGCAACATAAATCAAAGATCTCATTGAGCAGTTACCATTGTTCATCACATTCTGTAGGTCTCTAAGCTAAGGGTCAGATCTGTCTGCATGAGTCTTGGCTGGGAAATAGCCTTTTATCGCACCGTGTTATATACTGGATACTCTTGTTGCTAAGTTTCAGAGTAACAGCCGTGTTAGTCTGTATTCGCAAAAAGAAAAGGAGTACTAGTGGCACCTTAGAGACTAACCAATTTATTTGAGCATAAGCTTCCGTGAGCTACAGCTCACTTCATCAGTTGCATCCGATGAAGTGAGCTGTAGCTCACGAAAGCTTATGCTCAAATAAATTGGTTAGTCTCTAAGGTGCCACTAGTACTCCTTTTCTTCTTGTTGCTAAAATGTTTTCAGAAACATTTATGGGACCAAAGGACTCGAGTCAGTATGTGTCTCAGTGCTTTGCTGGATCAGGGTCCAAGACAAGAGGAAAAGGGACATTGCAAGATACGGACACAATAAAGGACATACTGATTTAGGAATGGGTGCACCAGGGGTTTAAAAATTCCTCAGACTTGTAACATCCAGACACCTGGGACCAAACTGAGCAACTCTTCCTCATTCCAGGTAGCACTTTACTCCACAAGGGGTCGGTCCCACTGACGTCAGTGGGCCTGTTTGAAGAGCAAGGTGCTACTCAGCATGAGTAGGCTCAGTGCAGCCTGCGGGCTGTAGTTATTTCACGCTTTACACAGGTCAAAGTGACAAACAATGTTGTCTGAGTTAGCACAGGCAGCCCTGATTTACTGAGCCCTGGCTAGCCGAGAACTATCTGCTCCTCAAGGTTTTACTCTAACAGAAGTTGCTGGCACAGCCAGCATCCTCTCCATTGAGTTCTGAGCTTGGCAGCCCTAGAATGAAGCTTCAAAGAAGCTGGCCAGCAACCTTGTTAATGTGCTCCAGACTTCGGAGAGGCAATTAGTGCAGCCTCTTTCAAGTCCTTCCTGCACCCCGCATAGGCTGCTCCAAACCACCCCACCCCCATTTATCTTCAGCCCTCCATATTTCAAAGGTGTTGGGTGTCCTTCAGCACAGTCAGAAAATCAGGTCTGAGTGGTATTTCCAAACTGAAATCCATGATAGCCACAGTCATCCAAGGAACAATGGAACCGATCCCCTGGGTCAGAAGTCAGTCAGTGCAATTGCACTCACTCCGTGTAAGTGTAAATCAGTGTCATTCCATTGGTGCCAAGGGGGCTACACTGATTTACACCACATGAGGATCTGTTCTTATACTGTAAAAATATCAATCGCTGAACTTGCTCTGAAAGGAGACTGCAAATAGGGGTGTTAAAAATTACCCACCAAATCTCTTGTCAGTTAAAACATTGGGGTTTTATCTAAATGGAAGTTTTTGCAGAATGTTTCTCCAGATCTCGAAAAAACATCTTTTTTTACTGTTGGAAAAGCAAAAACTCAAAACCAAATATTTTCACCTGAACTCTGATTTCTCCCACCTCCCCGGCTTTTCAGTAATTGTTCGGTGACAACATTTTGGTGTTTGGGTTTGGGGGTTTTGCCCAAAAGTCAAAATTTTCTGCTGAAAATTTAGATGAAAATATTTTTTTTAAATTTTTGTTGAAAATTTCCTATAAGGAAACTTTAATAATATTTTGTGACCAACTCTCACTAATTTGAATTTTCTTCAAGCTAACCAGACAAATCGGGTTTTAGATTGCAACAAACACATTATTTTCTCTATCACATTACGTTTCAAGGTATTGTACACCCATCTTAAAGAGATTTGGATGATTTTTGGTGTAGGTTTATTGAAGACCATGGGACTATTTTGTTTGATCTTGGTTGAGAATCTGGCCCCTGGTTTCTTTCACATATGAGTCAAAACCGAGTGCTAATAAGAAATGTCTAATCCAGTAAAACCAAAGCAAATAAAAAACAATTGGGGGTTGGGAAATATTTCCCTGAAGAGGCTAATACCAGTTATTTCAAAATTGGGACCTGACAGCAGAATCTGGACATGTTTCATGGGCAAATTCAAAACCCTGTTCACAGGTACAATATAAGAAAATCCAGCATGCGACATGTACACCCTATTCTGACTATCCACGAGTTAAACATTGTTCTCAACCCTGTGGGAAGGTGTGTGCATAAAGAGAGAGGAGACCCGAGCCTGACACTAAGGTAGAAAAGGAGGAAAAAATCATGGAAACATGACAGTATTGGCATTGAGAAGGAAAGGCGGTGAGTAATTCAGTGACTTACCAAGGACGGTCAGCTGGGTTCCTCCACCGAAGACATCCCACAGTGACACACGGCTGTACAAAAACCAGTCATGAACAATGGCAGGGAGGGGTCGCCACCACTGCACGTGTGGGGAAAATAGTCATTGGAAAACTTCTGCTGGCTCTCCATGAGAGTGAAGGTTCATCATTTCTGGAGAAGCTCAAAGTACAATTGATTGAATGAAGATCCATTGGGAGGAGAAGTAATGGAGTATTCCTTGGGAGAGCTGACGTGGGGCCAAATCCTGGTCCCAGCACACAGCCCATGTAAGAGAGCAGAGGATGGTCTTGTCCTTAAGGCACTGGAGCAGGAGTCAGGAGACCGGGATGCAAGTCCTGGCTCTGCCACAGACTGATGTTGTGCCCTTGGGCAAGTCAGATCATCTGTGTGCCTCAATTCCCCATCTGTAAAATGGGGATAGTACTTCCCTATTTCACCAGGGATGCTGTAAGGATAAATTCCTTTAGGGCTGTGAGATGCTCAGGCACAACAGTGCTACAGGTCATAAACCAACCTAGATAGAAGTAAAGGGGCTGTGTGCTAAGCAGCTGCCACTCCACTGGGTTCCACTGCCCCTGTGCTCCCCAAACACACCCACGGTCTGTGGATCTTCAGCTGGCCCTCGTAGGTCCATAGGAGGGACAGGCTGGCAGATTTATTTGGGATGCTGATAGTGAACATGCTGAGCCAGGTTCAACCCTGGTGCAATTATAGTGGTTTGTATGGAATTTTACTACCGAAGAATTAGGCCCATTTATTGTCAGTATTTAATGTATCCAATAGGGAATCTCATGTGGGCGATACCCATGTTTCCAAAGCACTTGTTTGTAGCCCACACCCCTGGGAGCACTGGCCTCTCTACAGACCTAGTCAGTGTCAAAACTATCCTAGCTTCACACCAAGAAGTGTCAGCAAAGAAACAGATCTGCCATGTTGGGACTGCTTGTGTGTGGATAGGAAACCAACACCACGTGTAGTCCTCGTCTCTCATCTGGACAATGCAGCCTTCCCTGCACCCGTCAGTGAGACGCTACCCCATCCCATGACACATGATCCTGCCTTACCTGATCAGGATCTGCAGATAGTCCGTGGGCGAGGGGTCGCTCTGAGTCACTGGGCACAGAAGATCTGCAAGACACTGTGTCAAAACGTCGTGTGTTCACTTTTGGCTGAACCATGCCAGGGGCTGGTGAAGTCTCCACACTGGACATGTTGGAGGAACAAGTAAATAGTGCACAAGATCTGTGTGCCATGAAAGCAATCACCACCATCATCTGCTGGGACCCCAGCCTTGGTTCGGATGCAGGCGTTCCTGGCGGCCTCTCTAGAAGCCAAGATTCTGCATCTGGCATATGCTGGAAAATGCTCCAAGCCCTGTTAGCACCAATACAAGGCAATGTTGGGATCAATATCCAGTATACAACAGAGATCAGCACTTTCCTGAAGAGAGCCCCTGAGTTGCCTTTAGAAATTAACGCATTGCCAGCAACGACAGCCATTTGCTCTGTATTTCCCAGCTGTTCTCAGCAGTAAATCCCAGCGCTGTTTCCCTGGACAGAGCTGCCATGAGACTCCCACCATTGCTGGGCTATTCCCTCCCCCTCACCTTAGGGGAGCCGCACTGGTGCCTGCTGCCCAGCAGAGTGTGGGCGTGTGGTGCCCCTCTCGCCAAAGGCAGGGCCAGTAAACGTCTAGGCTGTGAGCTGTGTCCATGCTCAGCTGGTTTCTTATGAATTAAACCAGGGCCCTGGACCCTCCCTCTGACTGTAAATACAACCCCCCCTTAGCGCCTGGTGTGTCCCCGCTCAGCGCAGCCAGGGGTGTGAATGGTACCAGCCTAATTTCCTCATTAATGGGCCCTAGTTGAAGCCAAGGCTCACGTGCTGTGTTTGACACTTGATCCGGCACCTACAGAAGTTGGTGGGGAAGCTCCTGTGACTTCAGTGGTTGAGGCTCAGACCCTGGGAGAATTCCCTGGGTAGTGGAGGGCAGGCCTGAGCCACCAGCAAAAGTCCCCAAGTCCCATTGTCAGAAGTGACGTAAGTACTCACGCCTGGAGTGTTAATGGTGTTTAAGCATCTAAATATACAGGTAGGCACCTTGTGGGATTTTGAGAAGCACCTAGTTGCCAAACCCCCATTCATTTCATTGCCTTTTTAATCTGGCCCTTACGCTCCTAAGTCCTATTGACTTTCAGTTGAACTTAGACTTTTAATGGAGTGAGTCACTTTTGAAAATACCCTAAATACTTCATGCAGTTTTTCTGTCCTTTCGTCAGTCTATTACGGTTCACCTGTGCAAGGGAGCAGGACCAATTACTAAACATTGAGCAAAGGAAGTGAATCGCTTTCCAGAGCCTTTTTGTCAATGAAGTAGCGTTAAAATCAGCGCACGCTCTGGGTTCCAGTAGTGTACTCGTTGGCACACGCGCTCTCTCTCTCACTCACACACACACACATGCTCTGTCTGATCCTTTCACTCTCATCCTAGCATTGTAAGCTCCTGAAAACTTCTGAGAGCCATTATCCCCTCTGTGCTCTGCACACGCTTGGTGCTCCAGAAATCATCATCTGGATATCTGGGCAGAGAGCTGTCACCTAAGTCGGTGTTGGCAGGATATTAAAGGCCACTCTTCAAAGAGGGGTTTGTGTCTATACTGACTAGAAGTAGCCAGGAGCTCTGTTTACAGCCTATCCCAGGGAACCGCCATCAGCAGTGCCCCTCTCTCTATGGGCCAGATTTGGTCACTTATTCCCCTTAGTGTTGAGCTGTTCAGCCAATAACCCCACTGATTCGAATGAGGCTACTTGAAGAATTACTAATGCTCAGGGAGAAGGTGGTACCGGAATCTGCCCCCTGCGAGGGCAGAGGGTGACTCCGTACTAACTCACAGAGCAGCCTGCTCTCTGCAGGGCTAGTGACCCAGCTGAGCATTGACCCAGAGTAAAAAGAACACAATATTAGCTGATAAAAGGTAAATTTATTTTATTGGAAGAGAAGGTGAATGTTGCAATTAATACACAAGATGTAAAAGGGACAGAAGAAGTTAAACTCTTCACAGATACAGCAATAGTCAAATTTTTGCGATTTTATTAATATCCTAACAAGGCTGTATCAGAGACTAAAGCAGGAAGGAGAATTCCAGGGAATGCAGGGGGTGAGAGCGGTGGGGACATGGGAATAAAGACAGGTGTCATATGGATTGGTAAAATCCCCCACCTAAAAGAGGAAGCAGATTTGCTGGAAATCGGCATTATGGGAATGCTACAGAGAGATCCTGGCTCCCTTGGGGAACCCCCTACAGACTGACACGGGAACCGGCCGAGCCCTCCGGGGGTCAGAGGGTTAAGAACACTCTGAGCTCTTCAGGGACTTCTCGAAGTTCTTCCCATCGTGTGTCACCTGGCAGGTGTAGGTCTCATGAGTCTTCCACTTTGATGCATCCAGAGACAGGTAACTGCTGGCCATGAACTTGTCGTCACTCTGTTTGGATGGCTTGGTCGTCTCCACTCCAGTGGAGATCTGCTGGCCATCAGCTTTCCAAGTGACTTGGACTGAGCCTGGGTAAAAGCTGCCCAGCAGACAGACCAGTGTGGCTTTGCTCTTTGTTTTGATCTCTTCCGAGGATGGAGGGAAGAGGTGCACGGTGGGAGATGCCTTTTGCTGACCTACAAGACAAGGAGATTCAGTGTTAGAAAACCCAAATCCAGAGACTCCCAGTGCAGAATGTAAGAAATTCCAGATCTCTGCAAAGGTGCCACAAGTACTCCTTTTCTTTTTGCGAATGCAGACTAACACGGCTGTTACTCTAAAACAGATCTCTGCAGTGTAACAAATCCAACTTCTCACAAGCACCATGGGCAGGGTAATGATCTGGGATGTAAGGTGTTCTTGTGGTTAAGGCACAGGACTGGGAATCTGGACACTTGGGGTCCATTCCTAGTTCTGCCCCAGGCTTCCTTAGTGAACCTGATGAAGTCACTTACCTCTCAGGCTATGGAAGGGGGTCACATCACTGACCTCAGCGCACGCAGGCTTTTTCTCAAGGTTTATGGTTTTTTACATATTTCTAAAGCGCTGAGACACTTGGTGGAAGGTGCTGTAGAAGTGCGAAGTATTATCAGGATTGTTTCCAAGCTCACCTTTTCATTCATTGTTGCTCAGAGAAAGGGAAATACGACTTCTGAACAGCTAGCAACCTCGGCAGTTTGCAGAGAATTCCTCCCTATTAAGTGCAAGATTTTGATACCTTTCCTCACATTGAGTAGCACCTTCCTTCTCAAATGGTGCCATTTAGTGCAGAGGAAGGTGCTACTCATTGAATTAAGTAGGAAGATATTTCCATGGTGAAAACACTCTCTCTCATTTCTCAAGAACAGACTATCTGAGAATGGGGCTATTTCTTAGGGTCTAAGCTTAGAGTTTAATTTGCCTGTTCAGGCCTTGGGGGCTGCTTCACTAGAGTCACAGAGGAATGTGGGGTAACCCACATATTTCCAAATGAAAAAAATGCTATAACAGATAATTAGAAAAAAAACAAAACAGTAGGATCCAAAGCATAGGATGGGAGAGCTACATGCATTAAATAGTGTTTTATAGAAAGTAGTATAAAATTCTGTAGTTTTGAGGTGGGGGGGGGAGTTTGTTTGTGAACCATCCTATGGAATTCCATAGCAGGGATAAATTCTCTATTCTGCCAAGTGGGTCGATAAACCCATTGTTGAATCATCATTGTCTGTCTGGGTCTGTAGGTCTCTCTGCTAAGGGTCAGATCTTCTGCTTAACACCTGGGTGACAAACAATCTCCTACCACAGCCTGGTTGCCTGTTCCTGTTGCTGAACAGCCTAGTTATCAAGCAAGCTTGTGTTCAGCAGCTGTAAAGTACAGACTCATTTATGGGACCAATCCCTGCTTCAGGGCCCGATCCAGTGTGCATCTGAGTGTTTTGCTAGATTGGGGCTCAAGACCAGAGGAAAAGGGACCTTGCAAACTACCACACTGAGGGTTGATTTCATGGTGGGGGCAGAGTAGATTCCCCTGGGCCCTAACCTGGTACTATGCTGTGTAACTGCATAGAGACGGGGGGACATTGAAGGCACTACCTGCTTAAGAAGGGACGCAAAAGTTTGGGGAATTTTTAAACCCTTAGTAACATTTCTGCAGCAGCAGCCTTGGTGCTGGGGCCAAATTGGGATGCCCGTCCTCGCGCCAGGTTGCACCTTACTCCATAGGCGGTCGGTCCCATTACATTAGTGGGACTGTATGAAAAGCAATGTGCTACTCGGCATGAGTAGGGCTCCCGCAGTCTGGGCCCTAATTATTTCACGCTTTATGTAGGTCAAAGCAGCCAAGAATGGTATTTGAGCTAATACTGTCAGCCCTGACTTACTGAGCACTGGCTAAGCCAGGTCCACTATGTCCCCTAGGCTGTTCTGTAAGTGAAGCCGGCTGGTCCAGCCAGCATCCTGATCACTGAGCTCTGAGCTTGGCAGACACACAATCCAGCCTCTATGAAGCCGTCCAGCCTTTCAGACTGGCCAGCAACCTTGCTAGTGCACAGTTAGTGCAACCTCTTTAAATCCCTTCCCCCTGCAGGCTGCTCCCACCCCACCCCATTTAACTAATATCTTGCATATCTGAAAGGTTTTGGGTGGGTTTGGGTTGCATAGCCAAACTGAAATCCAATTTTCTCCAAGGTACAATGGAGCAGATCTTCAGTGTCAGGAGTAAGTCAGTCAGTGCAATTAGACTCACTCAGGGTAAGCGTAAATCAGTGTAGTCCATTGCTCGCAAGGAAGCTACGTGGATTTACACCATGTGGGGAGCTGGCCATCTATTTTTAGAATTTGATCAGTCCCTTGTCTAGCTCCAACTGAGCAATGCTACAATAGGGTTGGTTGAAAATGACCATCAAAACCATTTTCAGTGGAAAATTGGTTTTCCACTGAATGAATATTTTTGTGGCAAGTATCTGCTTTTCTCAAAAAAAAATCATTTTTTTTGTTGAAAATCCGAAAATGGAAAAAGTGGAAATCTTAAGCCAAAACCTCTCAATAATTGAAGCATTCTCGGTTTTCAGCTGAAAATGCTTGTTTGGGATTTTGGGCCCATTGAGATGAAAATGATTTTTTTGTTTTGCTTTTTCTGAAATTATTCACAGAAGAAAACCATATTTTCTGCCCAGCTCTCATTCCTAAGCATTCCCTTCCAACGGCCCCCAACAAATCCAATTTTAAATCACCAGGGAGCAAGGATTTTTATAGCAGATGAGATGTCACGGGATTGGACACCTGTCTGCAGGATCCTGGGGTGAGTGCTGGTGGAGGTCTATTGCGGACAATGGAGCTAGGGCATTGCACGGCACCGGAGAAGCTGGCCCGGGGTTTCTTTCATACACTAACTAGCACCCGGTGCTAATGAGAAATAGTTAATACCCGAAAAGAAAAAGAGGGAAAATCTTTTCCTGAAGGGGCTAAAACTAGGTCATCGTAAGTGGGGACCCAGTGGCAGAATCTCAATAGGTTTCATGGTCAAATTCAAACTTCTCTTGAGTGGGAAAAGAAAAGAAAATCCAACATGGGCCATGTACACCTGCTATGACTATCCAGAGAGACTAAACTTTCTTCCCAAGACAGTGTAAAGGTCCATATATAAAGTGAGAGGAGTCCCGAGCCCAGCATGAAGACGAAGAAAGCAGGAAAAAACCATGGAAAATGTACAATACAGCCAGGAGGAGGAAAGTTTGAGAGTAATTCAGTGACTTACCAAGGACGGTCAACTGGGTTCCTCCACCGAAGATCCACCACAGTGACACACGGCTGTACAAAAACCTGTCCCAGTCGATGGCAGGGAGAGGTCACCTCCACTGCCCGTGAGGGGGGGAAAAGAGGTATGGGGCAATCTCCACTGGCACCCCATGGGAGTGCAGGTTTATCCTTTCCGGAGAAACTCATTGTACAATCGGAGGAGTGAAGATCCACTGGGAAGTGAAGCAATGGAGTATTCCTTGGGAGAACTCAGAATAAGGCCAAACCCTGGTCCCCGCAGACAGCCCACATAAGAGAGCAGAAGATGGGCTTGTCGTTAAGGCAGTGGATTGGGAGTCAGGAAAGCGGCGTTCATGTCCTGGCTCTGCCACTGACTTTGTATCTTTGAGCAAGTGACA
The DNA here is from genome assembly GCF_965140285.1 of Lepidochelys kempii. Taxonomy (NCBI): domain Eukaryota; kingdom Metazoa; phylum Chordata; order Testudines; family Cheloniidae; genus Lepidochelys; species Lepidochelys kempii. Next base: position 14,311,574 of record NC_136394.1, on the reverse strand, counting down.
CCCTCTCTGTGCCTCCATTCCCCGTCTGTAAAATGGGGGCAGCACTTCCGTGCCTCCGAGGGTGGTGTAAGGATAAGTTCTGTCGTGTCCCAGAGATGCTCAGGCACTACAGTGATGGGGGCGTGATGGTACCTAGAGGGAACCAAAGGAGCTCTGTGCTCTGGTACTGTGCTGGGTCCCACCACTACAGCGCTCCCCCAACCCCCGCACCGGCTGTGGATCTGCATGCGTGTCTGTGCTGCTGTGCCTGGAGCCCGTGGAGAACGGGTCTGGGTGCTGGAGGGCATGTACACAACTGGACTGCGTGTTGGTCCCTCCACTGCCATTTGGCCAGGACAGGTCAATACTGGGCCACATTCGTCACTGGTGCCATTGTAATGACTTCAGTGGAATTACGTCGGGGAAAGAATGAGGCGCACGAGCTGTCGTGTATGTTACGGATGCGATAACCAAACTTAGAAAGCACGTGTCCGGAACCCCACACGCCTGGGAGCACCAGCATCCTTCTCGACCTAATTAATGTACAGCATGTCCCGGTGACCCACCAATAAGTGTCAGCGAAGAGACAGATCAGACATGTCAGGCGCTGCACACGCGTGGATCGGGTGTGATCCAAACCACGTGCTGTCCTCGTCTACTCTCTGAATAGTGCAGCCTCCCTGCACCTGTCCGTGAGAAGCTAAGACGTCCCCTCCCCCATTGTCCTAACGTACCTGATCGGGATCTTCAGATCGTCCAGGGGGTCGCTCTGACTCACTGGGCACAGCCCTTCTGCCAGACGCTGCGTCATGACGTCCTGTGTTCGCTCTCAGCTGAGCCATGCAGGGGGCTGGTGAAGTCTCCACATTGGACATGCCTGAGGAAGGGCTGAAGATCCATGTGCCATGAAACCGATGACCACCACGCTCTGTCTGAACCCCAGCAGTGGGTCAGGTGCAGGCATTGCTGGAAGCCCAGAGTCAAGCAAGATGCTCAGAACCTTTGGTGTTTGTAAAAGCCGTGTCCATCGCACAGCTGACATATGCTGGAAAATGCCCCAGACCCTGTTGGCACCAATACAAGGCCAGGCTGGTATCCGCCCATGTGCAGTGCACAGCAGAGATCAGCACTTTCCTCGTGGGAGCCTCCAGTTGCCTTTAGAAATTAACACATTGCCCCCAACGACAGCCATGTGCTCTGTATTTCCCAGCTGTTCTCAGCAGTAAATCCCAGCGCTGTCTCCCTGGACGGAGCTGCCATGAGACTCCCACCATTGCTGGGCTATTCCCTTCCCCTCACCTTAGGGGAGCCGCACTGGTGCCTGCTGCCCAGCAGAGTGTGGGCGTGTGGTGCCCCTCTCGCCAAAGGCAGGGCCAGTAAACGTCCAGGCTGTGAGCTGTGTCCATGCTCAGCTGGTTTCTCGTGAATTAAACCAGGGCCCTGGACCCTCCCTCTGACTGTAAACACGAACCCCCCCTTAGTGCCTGGTGTGTGTCAGCTCAGCACGGCCAGGGGTGTGAATGGTACCAGCCTAATTTCCTCATTAATGGGCCGCAGTTGAAGCCAAGGCTCACATGCTGTGTTTGACACACTAACAGACACTTACTGGAGTTGGTGGGGAAGCTCCTGTGACTTCAGTGGCTCAGGCTCAGACTCTGTGAGAATTCCCTGGGTAGGGAGGGGAGGCCTGAGCCTCTGGCAAAAGTGCTGAAGTCCCCTTGTCAGAAGGGACTTCAGCACGTTGGGCTGGAGTGTTAAAGGTATTTAAGCACCTATATGTACAGGATGGCACCTAGCGGGATTTTCAAAAGCACCTAGCTGCCAAACGCCCATTCATTTCATTGCCTTTTAAATCTGGCCCTTACACTTCTAAATCCTATTGACTTTCAGTTGAACTTAGACTTTTAATGGAGTTAGTCACTTTTGAAAACCCCTTAAATACTTCATGTAGCTTTTCAGTCCATTCATCAGTCTATTGTAGTTTACATGTGCAAGGCAACAGAGCCTTTTTGTCAATGAAGTAGTGTTAAAATCAGCGCACGCCCTGAATTCGAGTAGCGAACTCCATGGCCCATGCTCGTTCTCCCTCTCATACACACGTTCTGTGTGAGCTGCTGAAAACTTCTGAGAGCCCTTGTCTCCTCTGTGTACTGCACACTCTTGGGGCTCCACAAATCATAACCTGGAATTCTTACCCTCCCACCATGTACAGACCTGTTTGTGTAGGGGGGGAATGGTGGGACAGTTGGTCTGGTGATGTTAAAAATACTTTGTGAAGTTTAAGAACCCTTCATTCTTTCAAACTCATCCATATCGCAGCCTCCCTCTGCTCCCTTTCCACTTAACCCCTTCTGTAGGAGATGGCAGTGCATGACTGGCCATCCATCCACCCATCCATGTCACCCGTATTGTGAGAGGTGACAGCTCGGTGGTATCTGACACATATGTGGCATATGTGATACAAACGTATCCCTTTACCTCCCTGGCCCCAGGACTGTCAGGGAATCAGGGTCTCCTTTGGCTGGTGGCCCAGCACGGCTCGGGGTCCATGATAAATGTCTTTGTGATGCAAATTTCCAGCTATACACACGGTGCATGCTGCTGTCTGGGAAGGGTGAGACAGACCCCGGAGCTCCCCTCCGAGTATCCAGTCTCACATGAAACTGATTCCCCAGGACAACTATGGGGTAATTAATGGGACACAAATTGTCTGCTCTGGCCTGTCAAGGCTCAAATTGTGCAAAAGCCCAGAAGTAACAAAGGCCTGAGTGTTTCCAGAGAATCCATATCATCAGTAATGTTTTGATTTCATTTGAAAAGCATCTTGAATCTGAAGACTCCCAAAGCACTTTACTCATTTACACAGTTGGTCAAACTGCACATAAAGGTCACTGCCTTCCCCTCTGGCTGAAACACAGCAGGTGTGTCTCAGTGGCCAGCAGCACTTGTTTAATTCAGGCAGATTTCCATGTACAGCTGCCCCTGCTGGGAGGGCAGGTTGGGTGCGTAGGGAGCTGTCCCCCAAGTTGGTGTTTAATATCCTGCCCAATGGAACTCTTCCAAAGAGGTCCGTTGGGTCTCTACTGACCAGAAGTAGCCAGGAGCTCTATTTATAGCCTAACCCAGGGACCAACCTGCAGCAGTGTCGTGCCCCTCACCCTATGGGCCAGATTTGGACGCTTATTCCCCTGAGTCCTGAGCTGTTCAGCCAATAGCCCATTGACTGACTCTAATGAGGCTTCTTGAAGAATGACTAAAGGGAGAAAACGGGAGCCGGAATCTGCCCCCTGCGAGGGCAGAGGGTGACTCAATACTAACTCACAGAGCAGACTGGTCTCTGCAGGGCTAGTGACCCAGCTGAGCATTGAGCCAGCCTAGCCCTGCTGGTCTGTTGGGAGGTGCCAGGATCCCAGCACAAGCAGGGCTGGCTGCAGAGCCACAGGGGTTTGCATTATGCTCTCATGCAGCCCATGATCCCCAGTGATTCCCTAACACAACGTGTACTCTGCAGAGAGATTTGTGCAGCAGCAATTGTCACCCCTCCCAGAAGGCTGGCTGAGAGCCAGAGTGACCCGTGTTAGGGGAGAACAGTCACAGCTTGGGTAATGATCCCTCTGTGACATCTCTCCCCCTCCCCTGATCTCCATGATATTACACGTCACTCAGCGTTACTTCTCCCTTAGCTTGTCTGAAACCCCAAAGCCAACGAGATCCCTACTAAAAAGAAAACCATATTGGCTGATAAAAGGTAAGTTTATTTTATTGGAAGATTATGTGAATATTGCAATTAATACATCAGGAGAAAAGGGGACAGAAGAAGTTAAACCCTTCAGAGTCACAGTGATAGTCAAATTTTTCTGATTTTATTAATATCCTAACAAGGCTGCATCAGAGACTAAAGCAGGAAGGACATTTCCAGGGAATGCAGGGGGTGAGAGCAGTGGGGACGTGGGAATAAAGACAGGTGTCATATGGATTGGTAAAATCTCCCACCTTAAAGAGGAAGGAGTTTTGCTGGAAATCAGCATTATGGGAATGCTACAGACAGATCCAGGTTCCCTTGGGGAACCCCCTACAGACTGATTCGGGAACCAGCTGAGCCCCCTGTGGTCAGAGGGCTAAGAACACTCTGAGCTCTTCAGGGACTTCTCGAAGTTCTTCCCATCGTGTGTCACCTGGCAGGTGTAGGTCTCATGAGTCTTCCACTTTGATGCATCCAGAGACAGGTAACTGCTGGCCATGAACTTGTCGTCACTCTGTTTGGATGGCTTGGTCGTCTCCACTCCAGTGGACAGCTGCTGGCCGTCAGCTTTCCAGGTGACTTGGACTGAGCCTGGGTAAAAGCTGCCCAGCAGACAGACCAGTGTGGCTTTGCTCTTTGTTTTGATCTCTTCCGAGGATGGAGGGAAGAGGTGCACGGTAGGAGATGCCTTTGGCTGACCTACAAGACAAGGAGATTCAGAGTCAGATTAGGAACAAAGCCAAAGAGAATTCAGATACACAGTGGAACATCAAATTCAGACGCTGCCAGTGCAGAATCCAAGGTACTAGATATTTTGAGCTAGATCCTCACCTACTATAAATGAATGTAGTTCCATGACAGCTGAGGGAGAAACTGCCTGAACTGTAAATCAATGCTGCTTTGTAACTACAAAGTCTTACCATTAAAAATCAAATGAAAGCTCACCTATATCCCCGGATTCTATCTGGTAAAGTTAGAGTGGAGTAGAACAGGAAAAGCTAAGTTCAGCTAAAACACTGCGCTAGCCCAATATAATGATCTCCCGTGTTAAACATCCCCCAGCATCTCTCCTTGTACTTGTTCCCTCTCCCACCAGCTAAGGAACCATATGGCACTGACGCTGCATTTGCATGATTGCCCAGGAATTCAGGGCCGAGGAATGTAGCTGGCTTATTCTTTGAGTCAACCATGTTTGATCTGCTGCGAGCTGCCCTCAGAACATCGAAAGCAGCTGTTGCTTTCATATGCAAAATGGCGCTCCGCTATGGCTGGTCTGCTGTCATCTGGCTCTAACATGTCTATCTTTAAAACTGCCAGCTAGCATTTGCCATCTTGTGTCGCTGGCTGTAGGAAAAGTGGATGTTTCAGAGGATTCCAGGTTTAGCTCTGATTTGGAATCCTGCCTGACCTGAGAGCTACTTAAATTGGTTTGTTGGTATTCTAGAAATTTGTGCCCCTTCAGTATCTCCTCCTGCAGGATACTCCATACACGGCAGAGAACTCACATAGTGTGTTTCAAGTTTTTATTCTTACTGTTTTCTCAATACTTTGGGGCCGCATGTCGGCAAATTCAGCTCGCATTGAAGCAGGTACTGAGGGAAATGTTAAACCACTGATGTTAATTTGATTGCATCAGAGAAACCAAAAGCAAAATTTGGGCCCTTAAAATAAGAACTAGGGCCCTAATCCAGTTGAGCACTTAGATGCATGCATCAGCCATCCCCTGGAAGTCAATAGACTGACTACTCATGCGCTTAAAGTTAAGCACGTGCTTAACTGCTCTGCTGGATCAGATTCTTTGTGCAAAGATTTAGGATAGATTATGGCTCATAGGCAGCATCAAAGTTTCCGCAGATTCAGAATCTGTCATGGCACCCTACATTGATAATTCCTGTGGGCACAGTTCTCCCACTGCAGATATCCTGCTTGCCTGGAATTAGGCCTTTGGTCCTAGCATTAATAATCTTGTCCATTACGACCTCATTGGCTCTACAGCTATACCAGCTGAACATCACATTAGTGGGAATGAATGGCCCTTTACTGAGAAATGCTCAGCCGACGGCTGACCTGGCACAAGCCAACATTTAATCCCATAGCTCCGTTACTGCGGAGTTCACAATCACTCCGGGGCATTGATACGTCAGATTATTTCTTTGTGTTCAAGTCAGAGAAATTTAGCCTCTTAGGCCTTGATCCTGCAATCAGGTCCATACCACCGGCCCGGGCTGGATTCCTATTGGCTTCAAAGATGCTCTGTGAGTATGCCTGTGTGGATCCAATCGCAGGAGTGGGGCAATATTTTATCGGAGTAGAGAACCGGAAGGGCTCGCTCTCCTGCGTTCAGTTGTACAGCGTTTGGCAATTCAAAGATATATCTTTAGTTAACTAGAGTCTCTGGGGCAAACTCTCCTCTCATCTACGCTGTGTAAATCCTGTGTAGTCAATGCACTTTTGCCACAGTACCGAGAAGAATATGGCCCAATATTTTCAGAAGTCAATTTCAGCTCATGTTTAAAGAAACCTCCTTGCTAACAACTGCCAGAGCGGCTAATATTCACAGCACTGATTGCCGAACAATCAAGAGAAGCAGAGAGCCATCTAGAGTTCCCTGTGTTTCATCAATGATTGTTCAGTGCTACATTGCAGTTAATGCTGCAACCAATAAGTAGCAACCAATAACCGATAAGATTCCCTCCTCCTGAAGGGAAACTGATCTTTCAGAGACTTAAGCCCTTATCCTGCAATGAGTTCCCCCAAGGGGACCCATGTGCTAGCACAGAGGCCCACTGGATTCAGTGGTCAATGATAGTCACTCAGAGCTCAAGGTTGTGGTCAGATTCTCAGCTATTGTAAATTCACGGCTTTGATTGAGAGAGGCCAATATATATCTATAAAATGTTTGTGTTAGTGTGTGTGTGTATACACACACAAACACACACACACAAACACACTGTTGGCAGGAGAACCCATCATTTTAATATCTTCTAGGACGAAGTGAATCCAGTTACTCCAGATTTACACCAATGTAACCGAGAGCAGATTTGGCCCATTGTTTCTGGATCGGGGTTCGTTTTCTCTTAAATGACAACGTTAGTCCCATCAGAATATCTAAAATTTCTAGTTCAGTGGCTTTCAACCTTCTTTTCATTTGCGGACCCTTCAAAGACTTTGAATGGAGGCGCGGACCCCTTTGACAACCTTAGCCATAGTCCATGGCCCCCCAGGGTTGAAAACCACTGTCTTAGATGTTTTAAGAGAAGCTTTCTCAAAAAAAAAAAAATTTTGAACACTGCTGGTGTGACCCTATCTGCTGCGGGTTTCCCTCTCGCTAGTAGAGAGGAATAAATATCTGTGGCTAAACTCCCAAAGGAAATCATCCCTTGACTTAGTTCTGCATATTCTGACTGCACAGACATGTTCAGACCTGCACACACAGCTTGATTCTCAGAGACGCTGAGCACCCAGCACTGCTATTGGGAGCTATGGGCGTGCAGCACTTCTGAAAATTAGCTAATAAGGGTTGGTCACTTTCCTCCTAAGCATGTGTGGTAATTGCCAGCTCAGTGGTCTGACACTGTACAGCAATTCCTATTGATCTGATTCTCAGAGGCACTGTGCCATCACAGATCCCACTGAATTCATAGTCTGGCCCGTTTCAATGCAGCTGTGCAGTGCTGGGCAGGGACATGCTTCTGTCCTATCGCAATGATCATCCTCTGTCCCGAAGCACAAGATATCAATTCCCTTGTCTTTGCATGTGCAAGTCACAGAACAGTGGTGTTAACTGGTCATAAAATTATCCAGCTTCTTGTTAACTCAAACTACAGTGTTCTACTCTATCATCTCCCCAGGGGATAACACACCCTTTTACTTAGCGAATACATACTTGCCAGCCGTTCCACCTAGAGACCCCGTGGCTCAACGGGCAGTCAAAAAGGAGGAGTGAGCCGTGCTCGCTTGTTAACAATCACAATAATTCATTCATAACCTTAAACACTTCGACTGAATCCTCTCCTGCACCTCTCTATTCCAAGCGACAGAGTCCTACTTGGAGCAGTTCCTCATCCGTATGTGAGTCTCGCTATTTAAGACCATTTTTGTTGCCTATCTAGCTACCGCAGGTATTCCTTGCGCCCATTGCAGTAATATCTAAGTAACTGCCTGACCAGGAGAAATCCTTCTCTGGCTCTTTTCAGTCTCTGCAAGCTCCGATACAACAGTGACTAGCCAGCCAGATGCTTAAAACTGAACAGGCTATTTGCAAAAGAGGGTGTCTCATGTTTCAAGAAGAAGTCATTTGCTCTGTATCCCTTTTAATTGCACCTGAGAATTCAAAGTCTCCTTTTAATTGCTTCTGCCCCCTGGATGACCGAAAACATCCACCTATGTTTTCAAGAGGAGTTTCTCTCTCTCTCTCTCAGCTCATTGACCACTCCTATTTTCTTTCCCTGAGTTGAAAATTCTCACCAAAACCGTCTAAGTTTTCCAGCATAACCTCAGGAAAAGCATCAGACACAAAAAAAAACAAAAAGCAGCTGTCATTTTTGACCATTTCTGAAACAAAGACGCTTTTTCTTTTTTGGCTGCAGGACTGACCAGTCGTCTATGAAACTAAAACCTTATATCTCAAACTCCTGAATATTTTCTCCTCGTTACCATAGCCTTACCTGGGAATCTTTCCATCAGAGAGTGAAAACTGACATAGAAAGTTTTGTTAGATAAACAATTAAAATACAATTTGCTGGGCTCTGAAATTAGGAGGTACCCCCCACACACACCTATAGCCTGTAATAAAACAAAACCCTGTTATGTGACCAAAGCTTTGATCAGTGGGGACTCATCAGTAACAAAAGGGCAAAAACATTTTTACAAGTGGAAAAATCTGTAACTACACAGGACCTGCGTTTTGTCATTCAACAGAGCAACCCCCCCTCTGTCCACGCACACATTTTCATGGTGATTAGGACAGAGTAGAAGAGCACCCAGCCTGGAATAGATAGAGAAGTTGAGAAGGGGAGACAAAGGAACAAAATTCAAAACTCGCAACAACTGGGAAACGATTGTAAATGAATATTAGAGTGACTTACCAAGGACGGTCAACTGGGTTCCGCCGCCGAAGACATACGCACAGTGACACACGGCTGTGCAAAAATATCCCGGCAGCTGCTTGCTTCTGCTTTGTGGCCCAGGCGTCCCATCGGCGGGGTGAATTAGATGGGGAGGTTGATTGGCCAGAATGTTGAGCTTTGGGAGAAGGGACCCAGATTTCTCTTCTCTGAAGAAACTTGGGTGATACAGGGGGACGGACAATAATTTAGTGGGGAGTGTAATTGTGGAATCAGCTTCTCTCCCAAGGGATAAGCCACTGTGCCTCTGGTCAAGGTCTTGAGTTAAATAGGATGCTAATCCCAAAGAACAAATTCTTTCTCTTTGAGTCCTAGCACAGGGCCTTTCTATTCAGATCTGTTTGTCATTGAGCATCTTGGCCTGTCTTCTTCACCAGCTCGTCCTTTCTGGATCTTTTTTCCTCCTCATTTTGGCAGAATGGGGTCACTGGGCCCAGCTTGGTTTCCATTTCTGTGTTTGACCTTTCTACGGTGCCCTGCTACCTGGCAACGGGCCCCGTGTACATATGTGAGCACAGTGAGTGTAACGTTAACGGAGCTGGTGCACAGCAGTGTTCAGAACCCATAGAATAAACCAGATCACAGAGACGAGCAGAGTTTCCACCAGCCAGCCTGGCACAGGACCTTTCGGCCCGGAGTCCAGGGGCCTCCAGGGAACCGCACAACAAGACGTGGAGAGCTAAGAGATAGGGGTTGGGAGGAAGGGGAGCCTGGCTCTCTCTGTTATGAAGTTGTCCACAGAATGGATAAGGTGGCAGGGACTGGAGTATGGATCAATAAAATACATCGTACTGGAGCCGATAGACAGAATTGAAAAGAGGCTACATGATTATTCCCAGTTTCCAGAATGCTGCACCGGGCCAGTTCTAGCAAAGGGCCACAAGCAATAGTCTCCCCTTATGAAGCCAGCACCTTATGGGCCCCCCTGTATCCATATCTCCCCTGAACCACCCCACAGACCATGGCACTTCCCCCCACTCCATGGCTGCAGACTCCCCTACTTTTCAGGCTGAGCGTCTGAATCAATGTGTGATCTGAAATGGTCGGGGAGGCAAGAAGGTCACAGACAGATGTCTAGAGTGTAGGGGTCCCTTTGCCCAGGTCCTTTGGAAACTCAGAGCTAGCCGCAGTGCAGCCTTGCTTTCGTTTAGGTCAAGACAAATAAAAATCAAGAAAAAGGCGATATTAGGACTTGAAATCTGGTTTACCTGGTTCCGTATTTCTATATTTCCAGTGAGCCTGTGGCTTGATTCCCCGTGGGTCCCACTGACGCAGAAGGTCAGGACAATGAGGTTCTTTGCTCTGAAATCCACCTTGATGCCGTGAATGAATCCCATCCTGGAAGGAGAATGCAGTGGCTAAAGGACACTTGCTACTGAAGTATCAGCAGCATCCTCCATTCGGCCCACAGCGAAGGCAGCGCTGGAGACGTCTTTAGAACATGCGAGCCCAACGGGTTCCCCAGAAGGCCAGTCAGAGACATCCCTGTGAAGCAGCAGGTAGGAAGGCTCCTGGGTGTTTGTCGCAATGTACGGGTTACTCTTGCTGTAAACGGCCCTCCTAGCCCCTGGGGTTGGTCCTTGCTGGGAACCATGGAGTGATCCACAACAAGGGGAACCCACAGGCCATTTCCAAGTTTTGAGCCATGACGTGTGCTGTCTCTTAGGATTAGGGAGGGTCTGGCTGCCCCTCGCAGAGTATGGCCCTCTGGATGTTCACACCATTGACATCTACCATAAGCATCTTCTGTGCAAGTTCCTGGGTCCCAAGAAAGCCACATAGGTCCGTCTTTCTGTATGTCCAAGGCACAAAGCTAAATTGTCCCAACAGATGCTGCTCCTACAGTCTAATAATTCATTGCAGTAGCAAGATAAGTCCTTCCCCTATCTGCCCCGTGGGGGATGGATGGGCACCATCTCAGCCATGGACAGAGTCTTCTGTTCAACTGGCGTCTTCAGGAATCCCACTGCTCTGGCTCTGCCACCTGACTGGGAACTGAAACATCACTTCTTAACCCCTGGATTCAGCCAGTTATGCCTGACAAGCTGAGCTTGGTGTGCGCAGTACAGGCCAGAGACAGAGAGGAACATCGGGTGATAGGTACAGCTGGCAATGTGAGCTTGGAGGGGAGGGGCCAGGAGCCAAGGGCTGATAGCAGACAGAGTCAGCGGGGGCAGTGACGGCCGATGCCTGAACACATCTGCAATAGGAGGTCCCCGGGGAAAGGTTTAAACTGAAATTCAAGCCTGCTCCGTCAACCCCAGATTCCCAAGCTACTAGGGCTTCCTGTTGCTCTTTAAAGCTTTCTTCAATAACATCCCCTTTGAAAGTCCCCAATCCCATACTGTGCAGGGTGTTCAGTCCAGACCGAGCGACCCCCTCCCCAGCTGGTGGGTGCTATTTTAAATGGAAGGATTTTAAAGTGAACATCAAAATATTCAGACACCTGATTCCATGCTCTTGGGGCTGGGGGGGAGGAGAGCAGAAACCTGCCCAGCTGGGAAAATAGCTGGTGTTCGGCTGAAAAGATGAGGGCATTCCCGTAACATTCCCCATCCTGATCATTCTATTACTGCTCCGAATGGCCAACCAGGGGGGAGACCCTAGAAAGCAATTAGAGGCGGCAAAAGGCTCCAGCTTTCCAAAGCTTCCTTGGAGGGGGGCGGGGGGTCCCCCACTCACAGTTTTATTTCAGTCAAAGTGGCTGCCACCTCTCTGCTGTCCCTTGTGTGGAGCAGCCAGAGCTGAGATGCGCTAATGGTAAGAAAATACTGCACTGCACCTGCCTTATCAGAACCGAATCCCCTTGGATCAGCTGACGATGGCAGATGGACTCATGAAATTTACCTGTTTCACAGCTGGTTGCTTGACCCTGAGTGGCAGTTTTGTACACCTGAAATTATCTCATAGGCGGGGAAGTGCCAGTTGGTCCCGAAACATGTAGCCGATGAAAACCTGCCGTGTGATATCATGCGGCAGGACAGTTACCACGTGTAATCAGTAAGTGCCCTCTGCGGTCAGCTCCTGTGATTACAAGTTGACTTGTGGTTACATGATTTCATGCTTTTTTTCTTTTTCCATTGATGCACTGAAACACTCTAGTCATGGGGGAAACACACTGTGGGGTTGAGCAGTCTTGCGTTGCCAACTGTCCTGCGATTGCATGCGCACCTGGCAGATGGTGTGTAACTGTCTGGCTCCTGGAAACCACTTCCTTTTCCTGCTAAACCTGAAAGGAAATCAGAGTAGTTTCTGGGGAGCGTAAGTGCCTCTCAGTGCAAGTGGCAATCACTCTGTTTATAGTTCCCTGCATGCGCAAGAAGCATCATGCAAGCAGCCAGGCTTTCAGGAAAGCAAGTCTCCCTTCCTTCAGTTGGTAACCGTTCACCTCTGGGTATCTGGATTCCAAGCCTTTTTATTGCAGGAATGAGGCTGAGTTGGTCTCTGCCTTGCCCCTGTTCCCATGGGCAGTCACCCTACTTGGAGAGCTTGGAGTGGAATGACCACAGTGCTGGGGGTCAGGACTAGGATGCCTGGGTGGAGCTGCCTGGAGAAGTGGCCGGTGCTCTGGCTGGGTCTAGCCAGGGCTATCAATCCCTTATGTGTCAGAGCAACTGTTTCACCAGTTGGCATTAAACCAGAGCCAGGTGAAGAGCCCCGTTAATTCCTTTCACTACCGCCAGGACCAGCTCATTCTGGCTGGTTGGGAGCGACTGGGCCAGAGAACATACTCCCTGCTTACCTAGGGTGCCGTGCTTACCTAGGGTGAATGTGTGAGCCAGCCCAGCCAGCACGCACACATCGCTTGGGGCTGCTTTGTTCTGGATTCAGACTGGTCAACCGGCTTCGTTTAGCTTGAGAAAAACTCAGACTCCAACAAAACCCAAACCTGTGTGTGTGTGTGTGAAGTGTCTCATAGACAATCCCACCCCCTTTGTTTTACTTTTTCCTGGCTTATTGGACTGGTAAGGGTCAGAGACTCGGCAAAGAATCGAACCAAAGCAGAAAGCACTAGCCCAGCTTTCTCAGCCAGTAGCCCTCCCACCCCCCGAGCATCGGTGTTCCCCACGCCACCTTGTTTGTGGCTCAGGGCATCTGGTGGCCAGTTGAAGCTAATCAGACTTCCATTATCACCAGCTCTCTTTTCAGTTGTTCTGGCTGCTGGTCCCTGGCTCGCCGAGCCCACCCAGTTCTCTCCACAGGCCAGGGCCTGGGCAGCATCCCAACACCTAGACCCTGTTTGGAGGGTTGAATGAAACTTCCATGGGGCTCAGGGCTTGTTGTGCTTTGCCAGGGTGTCCTTTCACCTTGTTGTTAGCACAGTCTGTGTCAGAGCCAAGCTTTCAGCTCTGCTGACGGTGATTGGTCATTGACGTTGTGCAGTCAGGGGTATTTACACGTATCACTTCACAATGGCCATGCCCTTGTCACATGGAGCGAAGACCAATTGAGCTCTGATCACTCATCAGCTGAGTGATCAGCTAAGGCCTCAGTGAGTAGCTGCGTAGCCTTGCGTAGGATGGTTGGGCACCATGTCAGGCCTCTCCCACTACAACTGCTTGAGCTGGACATGGAGACCTCCAAGAAACACCTCGGGGGCTGCAAGAAGTTGGGTGTTGTAGACAGGGTAGGTGCTGAGACCGATCGGAAGTCGGTGTCTCAGCACGGCGTGAGGGGACATGATTTCTGGAAGAAACATCTTTTAGATGAGACGTGAAATTGAGCTCCTGTGATAAATACTACTCCTACTTTGGAAGCATTTTGCAGCTGTCTAAGGAACTCCTGGCCATTTGGGTTCAATGAGACTCCACAGCACTTTCAGGTGTTAACCCCAGTGACCTGGCCTGTTGTAACAAAGCTAGTTACATTCTACCTACCTCAATTTCTCATTGGATCGGCCGTATTATTATTCTGTGCTGCCTGCCCCAAACTTGTGTGTCGTGATGTTGTGGGCTGTACATCAGCTGTCTCTCTCCACCCCAGAGGTGGCTGCAGATCAATGATGGGTGATCTTTGTAGATCATTTTGAGAGGGGCTTTGGGAATCCTCCAGGATCAGAGAGGGCTTTCTCAAGGCAAGAGACTGTTGGTTTTGCTCTGGTGCACTTGGGCAGCTTTGCATGGCAAGGTGGGGCAGATGACTGTGCTCCGCTTGAGCAGCCTTGCCTACTATTCACCGTGCCGTCACTGCACGTGTGCTGTGCAGCAGGCCACAAGCCGCTCCTCCAGGTCAGTCATTTGTCCCAGCATGTACTTGAGTCTCTTAGGGACATGAATATGGTCGGTTACTCAACTTCATTGTTTCTTAATGAGTGCAGTCTTAGCAGCTCATAATGCCCCAATTTCAGACAGGGATGCTGAGCCGTATACTCTAAATAATACAGGTCAGGTAAACGTTTTGTAGCAAGCTGCCATCTCCCATCAAGTTATGCATACGTCTGAGTCCACGCAAAGGGAAATGATTAAACTAGCCAAAGACAGGAACAGGAGATGGACCTAAGCCCTGAAATGCAGCAACAAATTAATATTGGGCAAATGTCAGACACTGACAATCAGTCGCAACACAGTTCAGATAACGGGCAAGGCCCAATTCCCAGAGCTAAGCAATGAGCCTCCCTCTGCTAACTCTCTGACAGTGCCAGGAAATTCAGATCTGGATGCCTCTACTCCCCCTGCAGTTACCTCTCCGCCTCCTGCCCCTGCCAAAGTTTGCTTCTGTTTAGATCCAGGGCTTGAGTTCAGGCCTCTCTAACAGGAACTCAATTCAGAGGAAAAGAAAACAGATTGGCCAAGATTTTCAAAGGTGGCTAGTGATTTGCGGGTATCCAAAGGGGGCGAAGTACCTGTCGTGTGAAAATCAGGCTCCTTTCCCGTGTCTTCAGTTGGGCAAATAGAAACAGAGGCTCCCCAGATCCCTGTCCTTTTGGAACATCTTAGCCAGATTATGATTCCTGGGTGTCTGTGGGAATCTGCAACTCTGCCTGCACCCCCCAGCCCTGCAGTAACCTCCTTCCCTGGTGCACATCCCCATCTAGTGTCCTTTTGCTGCAGTGCCATGTGAAGATTCCCGGGTCTATGTCAACCAGACCCTTACAGCTGGAGACGCTTCCTGCTTGGGATGAGCCTGAAGATGGCAGCAGAGCCACAGAGATCGGAGCTGATGTGAATCCAGCACTCACCTCACGGACCATGGTGTCAGACAAGCTGGGGCTGGGGCAGGCAAAGCAAGGCCAGCAGAGGTCAACGTGCACCAACGGATCTGGTCGCTCCTGGCAAAGGCAGAGACTGTTTCCAAGGGCTAGCTGCCCAATGGAGCAGGTTCTGCCTGCTGATCACTTATGAAAGAGCTCAGTTCCCACCCGGGCACCTCACAGGAAATAGGGGGCTCAGAATCCAGCAGCTCCTCCCTGGCTCTCTGAGTGCAGAGACCGACTCCTCAAGTCATTGGCCTGCTCACAGCTTTGGAAGAGATTGCCCAGGTATTGGGGCAATCGCACCAGGATAAGGTAGAGCAGCCACCCTCTCCCAGTAGGGTTCTATATCATTCCCCCTTTTGGTGACCTCAACGGCCCTTTTCTGACACCAGCGTCACCCCTTTGCTGAGCGGTGGCAGACGTTAATGCCGTTCGGGTCGGTTCTCCCGCAGTCAGTGACGTGGAGTCCGGGTATGTTCTGAGTGTAACTTGTTCGTTCACACATACACCAGTCCAAATGTCATTCCTGGATAGTCTGATGCTTCCCTGTGAATATTTAAGCAAACAGCCCTGCTCCGTCACCTGGCCCAGGGGCTTGTTTTACTCTGGAAATCTCAGGATCTCTCTTTGCTGCAGGCTCGAGTGTTCTGGCATCCTTAGCCTCTGTTTGCTAGAAGTGGGGAATGGGTGACAAGGAATGGATCACTTGGTGATTACCGTTCTGTTCATTCCCTCTGGGGCACCTGGCATTGGTCACTGTTGGAAGACAGGATACTGGGCTAGATGGACCTTTGCTCTGACCCAGTGTGGCCGTTCTTATGTTCTCTTGGCAAGACCTCTAGGGCCCTGACTAGGGATGTCTCAAGAGGGTGTAACTGGAGCTGGAGCTCCCCTGCTCATGCTGGAGGGGGTGATGACCCTTAGCCAGTCTGAGTAGAGAGTTCCCGTCCTGCACCAGGAGATGGAGGAGGGAGACAGGGAAGGGCCATTCACACAGTGCACGGAGGCAGCTGGGAGGAGTTGTCCTCCCCTCCTTCCCACAAAAAGAGAGAGAAGGAGGAGGGAGATGTTCCATCCGACCCCCTGCAGAGGGAACACAAGGAGGAATCAGGGGAGCGCTGTGCATCTCCTGAGTGAGGAAATGGACTTCACTGCAAAGAACAACTCTTGTGGGATGTGTTATAGGCAGAGACCAAACACTGCAGCCTCTGCGGTTCTGTCCCCCAACACCATCGTATGGTGGGGGAGGGAGGTTTTTGTCTCACTTCCCCATCTGGCTGGATCACTGTGATTCGCACTACTGGCCCACACCGCACAGTAATAATCAGCCTCATCCTCTGCCAGGGCCCCGGAGATGGTCAGATAGCCTGCGTTACTGGCCGTGTCTTTGGAACCGGAGAAGCGAGCAGGGACCCCAGAGCCCTGGTCCTTGCTGGACTCTGAATAGTATCTCAGAAGGAATCGTGGAGAATTCCCAGGTTTCTGCTGGTACCAAAACACACTGTAGCCACTGATACTGGTCCCACTGCTCATGGTGCAGGAGAGTTTCACGGTGTTTCCTGGGGACACTGACACTGAGGGCGGCTGAGTCAGCACAGGCTGCGAGCTGGAACCTGGAAAAAATATGGTAGAAACGTGTCAACCCCTCCCTGTCCGTCCCCAGCCACTAGTAACAGGGTTTGTGCAATTGGCTTCAGCAGTAACTTCATTGTGTATTTAACCTGCTCTCCCTGTTCTCACCTGTACACCATGTCCCCAGGGGACATGGGAATGAGGGGAACCCAGAGCATGGTGAGGAGATTTCAGGCCCTTGGAAGAAACGCAGCGAGAGGTGCTGACAATGCCTGACAGTGTCTGCTCCTTATATTGACCCTCCTGGGGTTAAAGTCTTCTTTTATGTTCATCTGCTCTCATCTGATTGGCCCTGACGATCCCAGGGAGGGGGCTGTGCGGGAGGAGGGACAAGCTACAGCCCTATAAGAGAGAGCTTCCACATCCCAGATGAGATTTGACTATTTGTGTCTAATCTGTGAACAGTTTTGCGTTGACCGAAACTGCATCTTTAGCTGAATAAATTATTTGTCAGAAACATTTTTCCAGCTCTAGTGATGCATAACTCACTTTTGCCCGAGTGGTCCCTGGGCCTGCTCTCAGTCTGTGTCCACCCTTTGGTTCTGCTCTGTGGTTCTCTGAGTGCCTGGGCAGGCAGGTAGAGTCTGCAGGGGTCCCTAGCTGCTGTGGGGTGTGTGGAGAGCCCTCAAGTCGGTGGCTGAAGGGGGCTGAGGAAGTTACAATAAATGTTTGTCAGTCTCAGAGCCTCGTTCCCAGCACATCCAGACCAGGGAGAGGGGCAGGTATCCACCTTCAGCAGCACTTACTCTGCTCTAGGGGAAGGAATAAAATAGGGACGGAGATAGGACTAGTGCTGTTGGGATAGGACTGGGAGCCGCGAACTATATCGCTCTACTCCCAGCTCCTGCACTGCCTGCGCACCCCTGGGCATGTCATATGATCTCCCTGGGCCGTGTTTATCTCTGATGTAACTGCACCGAGTTACAGGGCTCTAGATCAGGGTGGGTTTGGCCAATGAGGTCTCTGTTTTCCCATTTGACAAGTGGGGACTTTAACATGCAGTTATTTACCTCTCAGAGCCATGGTGAGAATTCATCAGCTCTTGTTCGTGGCTTTGGGGGTGCCATTCAAGGGCTAACTCTTAATTTCAGGTGACAAACATAGCCCAGTGTCTGGAAATATTAAGCAGCTGGGCGTGTGGGTGGCATCTTTACGGGCAGTCTTGTGGATAAAAACCCAGACTGGCCCCCAAGAGAAAAGCAACGGGAAGGTTCTGTTGACATCTCCAATCTAACCCAGCCCAGTGCATTCATACTGCCGCCCTTGCCACGAAGTCAGGGCTATGCTCACTAACTTTCACCCTCTCTCTCATGGCTCTGAGAGTTTGGTGCAGCTCTGTGCAGTCAGAGCCCTCCTGCTCCTGCACGTTTCACCTCAGGAATCGGCTCCTTCATAGTCCTGTTATTCAGAGATTGTGTCTCTCTCTCCCGCTGGTGCCTTTTTCACAAGCCTCGGGCCCTGCTCGCACTGGGGCTGGAGTGCGGGCTCTGAGGAGGCTGGGAGGGCTCAGAGAGTTCTACTGCATTCAGGAGACAGATGCCCGCGAATCCCAGATGCTCCTGGGGATGGAGAGTGGGAGAAGTGAGGTTTTGCTGCTGGATCCAGGAGCCCAGTGACTTTCTCCAGTGCAAGGTGTAACAGCTCTTGCCAACCAACTATTATAACATAAGAAGAAATCCGGGAGACTTTATGTAACAGTAAACACTTTAATTAACTTATTACTGACTACTGTGGACTTGCCTGCCTGGCTCCAAGTGCTGTAGCAAAGTGCTCCTGCCGATAAGTCTCCTGACATGATGACTCCTTCCATACAACAAAACGGGTAACTTGTTCCTACTCCAAAGTTCCTTCTGTTGTTACATTTCCTTTTCTAAAAAAATACACACAATTTAACTAATTTTCAAATTTTTATTTATCTGTATTGACTTAATGTAGCACCCACAACTCTAATCTGAATTCTTAAAAGTCTAGAACAATTACCCTCTTTATCACAGAATCATAGAATATCAGGGTTGGAAGGGACCTCAGGAGGTCACCTAGTCCAACCCCCTGCTCAAAGCAGGACCAATCCCCAACTAAATCATCCCAGCCAGGGCTTTGTCAAGCCTGACCTTAAAAATATCTAAGGAAGGAGATTCCACCACCTCCCTAGGTAACGCATTCCAGTGCTTCACCACCCTCCTAGTGAAAAAGTTTTTCCTAATACCCAACCTAAACCTCCCCCACTGCAACTTGAGACCATTACTCCTTGTTCTGTCATCAGCTACCACTAAGAACAGTCTAGATCCATCCTCTTTGGAACCCCCTTTCAGGTAGTTGAAAGCAGCTATCAAATCCCCCCTCATTCTTCTCTTCTGCAGACTAAACAATCCCAGTTCCCTCAGCCTCTCCTCATAAGTCATGTGTTCCAGTCCCCTCATCATTTTTGTTGCCCTCCACTGGACTCTTTCCAATTTTTCCACATCCTTCTTGTAGTGTGGGCCCCAAAACTGGACACAGTACACCAGATGAGGCCTCACCAATGTCGAATAGAGGGAACGATCACGTCCCTCGATCTGCTGGCAATGCCCCTACGTATACATCCCAAAATGCCATTGGCCTTCTTGGCAACAAGGGCACACTGTTGATTCATATCCAGCTTCTCATCCACTGTAACCCCTAGGTCCTTTTCTGCAGAACTGCTGCCTAGCCATTCGGTCCCTAGTCTGTAGCGGTGCATGGGGTTCTACCATCCTAAGTGCAGGACTCTGCACTTTTCCTTGTTGAACCTCATCATATTTCTTTTGGCCCAATCCAATAATTTGTCTAGGTCCCTCTGTATCCTATCCCTACCCACCAGCATATCTACCTCTCCTCCCAGTTTAGTGTCATCTGCAAACTTGCTAAGGGTGCAATCCACACCATCCTCCAGATCATTTATGAAGATATTGAACAAAACCAGCCCGAGGACCGAACCTTGGGGCACTCCACTTGATACCGGCTGCCAACTAGACATGGAGCCATTGATCACTACCCGTTGAGCCCGACAATCTAGCCAACTTTCTATCCACCTTATAGTCCATTCATCCAGCCCATACTTCTTTAACTTGCTGGCAAGAATACTGTGGGAGACCGTGTCAAAAGCTTTGCTAAAGTCAAGGAACAACACGTCCACCGCTTTCCCCTCATCCACAGAGCCAGTTATCTCGTCATAGAAGGCAATTAGAGTAGTCAGGCATGACTTGCCCTTGGTGAATCCATGCTGACTGTTCCTGATCACTTTCCTCTCCTCTGTCTTGCAGGGTTTCTCAGCACTCTGCCTTTAGAGGTAGTACCAGGAGTATCAGGGGCCCATTTCCGCCCCTGTCGTTGAGCTGGCCACTTGCGACTCAGTAGATTCAGTACACTGGTTTAGTATTGCTGGTATTTCTGAGCTGGATGTTAACACAATTTCTGTTTGTCTCATATTTTCATTCTTCTCCTGCACAATTCTGTTAGTGCTCATCAAATACTGTCTGCTTCTTCCATAGATATCTCCTTCCTCTGTCTCAGCAAGATAAGATTTTGGAGCAGGGTTTTGGTCAATCATCAATGCAGATTTCCATACTCCTTTTTGACAAATAGTCTCTCCATTTTTCAGTGATGATAAAGGCTTTGCACCTTGTCAAAGAAATATTTCTGCTTTGCTTGTCTCAATTTTAGGCTAGTTTGTATGTCTCCTTGTATGAGCTTAGGTTGTACCAACGTTGATGAAGTCAGGAATCGGTTCCTTAGACTTCCCAAGATGTGGAGTTGAGCAGGTGATCTCATATCCCCTCTAGGTGTATTCCAGTAGTCCAGCAGGCTAAGATAGGGATCTGTGTAACCCAGGCTAGATTTTTTAAGAATCCTTTTTATAGTTGGAACTGCTCTCGGTCATTCCATTTGACTTCAAGTTTTGTGAATCAAGTCCCATTGCTTTGCAAAAGTTTTTAAGTCTCTGGCACAAAACTGTAGTCCATTGTCACTAATGAGTTCTTCAGGTATGCCATACCTTGCACATATAGACTTGCGATGTCTGATGAGAGACACACTTGTGGTGTTCTGAAGGAAGCAGACTTCTAAGTATCTGAATATTAATCAGCCACAATAAGATACTCTGCACCTTGAAACTCAACAGGTCCATGCCAAGTTTCTGCTAAGATCTGTCTGGGGCCTCATGTGGTAGCACTGGTTCCTTTTGATTTTTGTTTCTGAAAGTTTGACATGTGTTGCAGAGACTGTATCATGTCCTCAATTGGACAGCACGTGCTCGGCCAATAGATGGCATCTTGAGCTCTCCTTTTACATAGCTCTGCTCCAAGATGACTGTCCTGAATAATAGCCAAGATCTCTTTTCTGAGATTTGCCGGTACTATGTTTCCACCATTCTTAAAGACAAATCCATCTTGCAAACTTAGTTCTGCATTATATAATGAATAAGCACAGATATCCTCTGGTACGTCCGGTCTCTTATCCAGCCATCCTTGCAAAATAGTTTGTTTTAAGGTTTGCTGGACAACATCATTTGCAGTAGCTCCTTGGAATTCCTTCAATTTCTGTTTGGAAATAGAAAAATAAGCTATCATAAGACGTATTGCAACATCAGCTTCCTCTGAACTTACTCCTTCACTTTGAAACATGTATGCTCTTGATAAAGAATCAGCAAGTGCTAATTCTTTCACTGGTCTATGTCTCACTTCCAGCGAATATTTCGGGAGTGTTAACAACCATCTAGGAAACCTTGGTGGAGCACTACAAAGGTTTTCTGAAAATGGCCTAAAAGTATGTTTTCACAGCTACTTTTTGCCCGTAGGTAAACTGATTAAATCAAATACAGCCAAATACTGTTTTCAACATTTCTTCTTCTATCTGGGCATAGTTCTGTGGCGTGGAAGTTTAGAGCTTTAGAGACACGAGCCATAGGAGCCCTGTTTTGCAGCAATACAGCCCCTAATTGGGAGAGCTTGCATCCACCGGCATAGCGACTGGTTCTTTGACAGTACATACTTCAGCACAGGTGTCCTTGTAAGCAATTTTTTCAAGAGTTCATGTGCCACTTCCATGTACTGGCATCCCAGCAAACATGTCGTCTTTCCCAACAGTTGCCTTAAAGGAGTAGCTCCCGTTGACATGTTCAGCATACATTTCCCAAAGTAAGTAACCATTGCAAGAAATCTTGGCAATTCAGCCTTGCAGGCCAATAAGGCCATTTCAATAACTTAAGTTATCAGGTTTTAGACCTTCATTTGGCAAACGATGCCCCAAATATTTTCTCTCTCTCAGATCCAGTTCAGTCACAGATTCCTTTCATGACAGGTGTCTAGAACTCTCTTGAGCCTTTCATCGTATTCCCATCTGGTATTTCCCCACCCAGTATGTCATCTGTATAATATTTAACACCTTCCAGACCTTCATATGTCTTTTGGATCACTATTTGGTACCCTTCAAGAGCTGAACAGATGCCCACAGGAAGTCTGGTGAACTGCACTTCCCAAATGGTGTGCTGAATGTACACAGTCTAGAACTTTTGTCATCCAGCTGTACTTGCCAAAATCTACTACTGGGGTCCAAATCAGGGAAAATGGCAGTTTTTGCTAACTTGCTGGTAATTTCTTCCACTGTAGGCAATTGAAAGTGTTCTCTTTGTATTGCTTTATTCAGATCCCTCAGATCCAAGCATATTCTTATTTCATCTCCACCTGATTTGGCTACACTTACTATAGAATTGACCCATTTTGTAAGTTCTTGCAACTCTTGTTATTACTCGCAACTGTTCCATATGGTGCAGTTCTTTCACTCCCCTGTCTCTAAATGCCACTGGAACTTTACCAGGTACATGAGTTGCAGCCGGTACTTGTGAATTCATCTTTATGGTGTGCTTACCTGGGACGCACCCCCACCCTGCACATCCATCCTCTTATTCTCTAAATATATCCTAATCACCTTCTGGTTCTTCCGTTACCAGATTGACCCTCTCCACTTGTCACAGTCTGTAAGCCCAGTATGGCTTGCGAGTGAAATTCCAGCAACACTTTCCTACCCTGATGCTCACAGTTCAAACTGCATTTACCACATACTTCCAGTGGGTCCCGTGAGTAGCTCATCAGCTGGATACTAAAGTGCAAAGTGGTCTGGACCTTAATGTGTTGTATGACTTTACAGACATCACATTGGGCTGTGCCCCAGTATCGATTTTAAAACTCATTGTTTTGTAATCATTAATGAGAAAATCCACATTGCACTCGTCCTTGGAAGGCTCAGGACTCAGCATACTGAGGAATAGATCTTACAATTGCTCATCTGCTCCTGCCAGTGGGTGCGAGTCCAGTTTGTCCATGTAACAGGAATAGGGACGAGATCCCATTGCTCTCTGAATTGTCCTTCCACTTGAGAGCTCTGTGCATTGGGTGAGATTGTTCACAAGGGTTATGAGAGAGACGCAGCGTGGTCCCAGGCTCTGCCTGGAAGGATTTCTAGGCAGATTAAATATGATACCTGCTTCTCCGCCTCTGAAATGGCCCCTCCTGCTGTCACAGGACGAATGCTATTACACGTTTCCCTTTGATGATGAGAGGTTTGTGTCTCACTTCCCCATCTGGCTGGGTCACTGTGAGCAGCACCGCTGTCCACCACCTGACAGTAATAATCAGCCTCGTCCTGCGCCTGGACTCCAGTGATGGTTAACGTGGCCGTGTTACCGGAGCTGGCCCCAGAGAATCGCTCCGGGATTCCGGAGGGTCTCTCACTGTCCTTGTATATGACGAGTAGCGGGGCACGGCCAGGTTTCTGCTGGTACCAGTGCACATACTTGCTACCAATGTTGCTTCCCGAACAGGTCAGTTGAGCGTTTTGCCCTGGAGACACAGACACTGAAGGCGGCTGAGTCAGCACGTACTGGGCGAGAGAACCTGAGACAGGAGGAGAAAACATGGGGATAAAATCAATATTTAGTGATCTAACCCACCACAGGCCGTGCAGGAACCCGAGGAACAGAAAATCCCCTGAGTAAAGAGGTGGAGAAGATCTCTCCCGCTAATAATACCTGAGCAATAAGTGAGCAGCGTGAGGAGCAGAGGGGCCCAGGCCATAGTGGGGAATCCAGACGAGCTCGGCTTCCTGAGGCAAATGGGTCTGTGTCTGGGACCCTCCGATTCTCTCTTAAACCCCCAGTGCTGGAGAACGGCCCCTTCATGCAAATCAGCCCCCTGCTCACTGGCTGCTGCTGCCTTTCACTCCCCAAGAGCGAAGGGACCCAGGGGAGAGCCTCTCTGCATAAATCCCCTCAGACATCTGTAGGGGAAAGGACTCCTTTGCCTTTCATCAGCAAGAAGAAAGTTTAGCTCATCCCAGAGGTGAGCAGCTCGAATGGGTCTGGTGTACTCAGAACGTCAAGTGCAGACCCCTCTCCCCAGAAGTCTCCAATTTTATCTGCCTTGGACCTCAAATTAAACTGTGGTTTCTTCTCATGCTCCCAGGCCACAATAGTTTTCAGAGTCAGGCCACCATTTTCGGTCATTGCAGGAAGAAATGCTGGCCAGTTTTGGGGTGATCATTTCTGGAGTGCTGGATGGTGTGGGTGCTGTTGGATGGGGACTGGTGTGGGGGCTGGTTATGGAGTGGGTGCTGGATGGGTGGGTGCTGTTGGATGGAGACAGGATTTGGGCTAGTTTCGGAGTGGGGGCTGGATGAGGGCAGTTGATATTTTCAGACTTTACATCAATCCATGGTTCCCAGGACAGTCCCAATGTGACGCAGAAACTCCCCATTCCACGGGGCTGGCTGGACTTGGCTCCTCACTCTGGGAACTGCAACCTGGCCCCTAGTGAGCGGGTCACAGCCCTGCTCAGGTCTGGCCCGGCCGCCCCACGGGAACGAGTGAGGAGCTGCTGGTTCATCTTTTCTTTCTCCCTTTAAGCCGTCGTGCCAAGTGCGATGCCCCGTTTATTTCTGGCAGCCCTCGCACTGCGTCCTTTGTTATTCAGCAGACTGTGAGTGTTCGTGGGCTCGAGGCGGAGGGGTCTAGTGCTGGGCGCGCTGACAGCCCCTGCCTCTGAGCGTGTGGCAAACGCACCTTCCCCAACATCTAGGGCCGCTGCACACCAGTACTCACAGCCACTCCCTGCAGTGGGGTCGGCTCCCACAGATTACTATTGCCCCCTAGTGGCCAGCGTCGCACTTGCCATGGTCACGTCCCTGACTCTCCAGGCCTGTAGGGAACATCGCTAGCGAGTCCCTTCCAGCATTCAGCCTCTTCCTTCCAGGATGTCCTTCTCCACACTAACCAGCTGATCAGGCCCCCGGCTTAGTCACGCTGGGCAGAGATCAGTCAGTTTTTCCCCCCCTGGATGAAGATTAAGACATTCTAGAGCTGGGCAGTCACCGGGGTGCGGCTACATGAATCTAACTCTGTGAGACACAGACAAACCCGTCCCCAGGGGAAGGGGCAGCGAGGCAGAACCACCCCGGGCTCCTGCATGGCGCTTTACCCTGCGCTTTTGAACATTGCCAGACAGAGTGGAAATTGACCATCACCACCTTAGATCCCCTACACCGAGAGTGCCGAGGAACCGTAAATCTCCACAGAGTTCAGGTGAAATAACAATATCCTGGAAGAGCGTCTCTGCCTTTCGATGCCCTGGGCATTCACCCCAGTCCCCTGAGGATTTGATTGAGAAGTAGAGCAACTGATGGGCTGCTGAGGAACCTGGCCACCCTCGTGATAGGCAGGGGTGTGTCCCCTCTCCCTTTCCTCAGGACCCCTGGGGTTTGCAGTAGCAATGCCTGCTTGGCCGGGGCAGGAGCCCACAGGAGAGCTGTCTGCTGGGGGAATTTCCAACACTCCTCTGGGAGCAGAATGGGCCTCTCCACTCAGAGGAGCACGGAGCCCTGTCTGCACAGCGGCAGAGCCTGTGTCAGGGGAGGAGAGACTCAGCCCTTGCCCAGCCCGGCCCAGGACTCCGCGTGTGGCCAGCTCCCCAGCAGAGCTGTGCTGAGATGGCATCAGTCAGGGCCCCAACAGACACAATTGGTCCAGAGGGTCTCTCACTGTCCTTGTATATAATGAGTAGGGGGGGGCACGGCCAGGTTTCTTCTATTCGTCAGTCTCTTCTCCTGTGCAGGTGTGGGGGTCGGGGGGAGTGTGTGACAGGACGCTTGTGTCTGTGTGTGTGAGCGGGAGAGGGAGAGAGACAGAGGCAGTGTGTGTTGGGGGAGAGTGAGTTTGTCGGCATGCTGTCTCGTGAGTTCGAACAGCTGCTGTCCCAGAAACACCATGAGAGACTCTTCCCCTCTGTGCAAGGTGGACCCGGTGGGGGGGAGGCAGGCTCAATCAGGCAGGATCCAAGTATGAAGGGGCTCAGTGTGGGGGGATCCAGGTGTCGGGTGAGAGGATTCTGTGTGGGACAATCTGGGTGCAGGCAGACTGTGGCAGGATGTGGATGCACAGGGTCTCAGGGAGGGGCCGGGTCCAAGTGCGGGGACAATGGGACTGTGCAGGGGCTTCCAGGTGAAGGTGGTTGGGGATCAATGGAGGGGTCTGGGCCTGAGGGTCTCAGCAGGGGAGTCTGGGTGCAGTTAGTTGGGGGTCAGTGGCATGGGGGTCTGGATGTGGTGGCTCAGGGTGATGCAGGGGGGTGGAGCTCATAAGGGTCAGGGTTTGAGTGCAGGGAGGTCAGTGGGGGTGGTGTGGGTGCAGGGGTGGAGGTCTGGAGGCAGGGGGTCTGGGTGCAGGGGGGCTCCAGATGCAGGAGTTGAGGTTCAGTGGGGTGGGGTTTGGGTATGGAGTGCTAGGTGAGTTTTAGGTGCACGGGGTGAGGCTTGGTGGGGGTGTCTGATATGGGAGGTACGGATGTATGGGTGTTGCAGGGATGGGGGAGCAGCTCCCCGTACAGTGTCCCCTCCCCATGCAGCTGAGGAGCGATGGGGGCAGGAAGCAGGGGAGGATGCTGAGCTTGCTGCAGCTGGGGAAGGTTTTTTGGGGTGAGTCTGACAGAGCCTCATACTCCTTGCAGGGGAAGAGGAAGTCCCTTCCTCTCCTGCCTCCAGCCCAGCCGGGACTAGCAGCTGATTCTGGTACAGGGTTGGAGCTCCTGGCTGGGGTATCGCCAGCCCTGTGGTTATTGACTTCTTCACTGGTTGCTCCGGGTACCTGAAATGATGTACCTGAGCTGCTAGGGAGTGGTGCGTGACTGCTCTTGCAGCGTCCCTTTGCCATGGGTTTTGTGGCCTCAAGAAACCCTGGCTGGTTTGGAGCTGTGTGTCCGATGGGATGGCTGCTGTCTGGTTGGGTGTCCCTGGGAGATGCGGCTGCTGCAGACCGATGGCTTGAGGAGTGAGTGGCTGCTGCTGGGCTCTCGAGTTGTTCTTGATTGGGGTTGGGACTGACCAGGATGGGTGCTGCTGGGAGGCTCTGGGGTGCTATTGGAGCATGCTGCTAGGTGAGGCTCTGCTGGGAAGGGTGGGGCCGAGACCCTTCTGCACGTCACACTGCTGCACGGGAGCCCCACTGAAAGACAGCGAGGAACCAGCTGAGCAATGGGGACCATGAGGATCAAGGCAACTGGCTCCTGACTGCTCCCCTTTGAGTGGTACTTCCCTGCAGCAGGTCAGTGTGGGCAGGCCGAAGGCAACGCTTGCCCCCTCTGGGTTATAGCAGCCCCTGGGTTTTGGTGATCTTGTCGTGACCCTCGCACCACTCCAAGCAAGACTGGCAGTCGGAGAACCCCTGCCCCAGAGACCAGGGAGCAGAGAGGGAGTGGCTGGGAAGTTGGAATCCAAACAGTGGTCTCTAGGGTCCCTTGTACAGCTCAGTCATGTGAGCGCTGTTGGGGAATAGAAAGCCCCAAAGCCCAGAGATCTCTCTAGCCCAGCAGTGTGTAGCCTGACTTGCTTTACACTGCCCGAGTAGAGACTCTGAGCTCCAGCACTGTGAAGGTGAAGAGCACCCGCTGTTGGTGAGTGCTGCTGTTACTAAAATTATTCTGGCTGGGGTTTTACAAAAGCTGTCGACCCTTCATGCTGAGCTCATCACAAAGCGGGCCCCCACTCACTGTCTCTCACAGCCACAGGGAACATAACTGTACAGTTGTTTGCAGCATTCATGTTGTTCCTTTTCAGGGTGTTCTTCTCTGTGCTGGCTGCACTGATCACGTCATCAGCCTGGTCCCATCTTTGGAAGGGATTCCCCAGGGGTTTCAGAAGTTGCACCTGCCTAGATTAAGACGAATGCAACCCAAGATAGGGAAGTCATCTCCTTCTAGCTGGTTTGCTATTGTTGTCTCTTCCTGGGACACTAATGTTCTGTTCTGATCCCAGGGGCACCCTACTGTGAGCGGTAGCGGATACTGGGGCCGTGCAGACCAGCTCTCCAGGGATAAGAGGGAAGGTCCTTGCGTGGATCAGTAACTGCTTAAAAGATAGGAAACAAAGAGTAGGAAAAAATGGTCAGTTTTCACAGTGGAGAGAGGCAAATAGTGGAGTCCAGAAGGATCTGGGTAGGACCAGTGCTGTTCAACATCTTCCCAATTGGTCTAGAAAAGGGGCAATCAGGGAGGTGTCACAGTTTGCAGATGATACAAAACTACTCAAGATAATTTAGTCCAAAGCTCATTGCGAACAGTTCCAAAGGGATCTCTCAAAACTGGGCGACTGGGCAACAAAATGGCGGATGAAATTCAAAGTTGGTGAATGCAAAGTAATGCACAGTGGAAAACATCATCCCAACTATACATATAAAATGATGGGGTCGCCATTAGCTGTTACCACTCAAGAGAGAGATCTTGGAGTCATTGTGGAGAGGTCTCTGAAAACATCTGCTCAATGTGCAGCTGCAGTCAAAAAAGCGAACAGTGTTCGGAATGACAGGAAAGGGATAGATAAGAAGGCTGAAAATATCATCATGACACTATATAAAACCATGGTGTGCCCAGCCCTTGAATATTGTGTGCAGTTCTGGACACCCCATGTCAAAAAAGACGTTTTAGAATTGGAAAAGGTATTTGTTTCGCGTGTGCATATTCGTCTAGCCAAGCGATGGAATCTGCAGTGGCGTGATGCAGTTCTTCTGGGCCACCTCTGGACCTGGTCAGCAGCTTCCATTGACAAGTGTGTCACCATCTGGGTTACGCCGCAGCTGCACAAAGGGCTGCCACCAAAGCCACAGGGATACTGGTCGGCTGCACAGAGACCTGGCCCGGTCTGGAACTTCTTCAACAGGGACCACTGGCGATGGGGTAGGTCACAACCGAGCAGGCAAATTGTGGGGTCGGCGACGAGGGGCTGGTTGGAGCACGAGCACCCAAAGACGAACCAGCCAGTTTGCAAAGAAGATTGTTGCGCTTCTTAACTTTAGCTGCTGTCTTCTTCAGGAGGAAAGGATAACTCAGTGTGCAGTCGAAGGTCACACCTAGGTAGACCGGTTCTACTTCATGCTTCACCTCCTGACCATTCAGATAAACATTCAGTTCTCGGGTTGCACTGGTGTGATGAGGATAGACCAAACTGGAGACTGTTTTTATGACGCTTGGCTGGAGGCAAAAAGTCTTCCAGCAGTCAGCGAACTTCATCATGTCCCGGTTTAAGGTGTCATCAAGCTGGTGAAATGTCTGGGCTTGGGTAACGCAACAGATGTCGTCTGCGTAAATGAACTTTTGTGACTCTGTTGTTGGCAGGACATTGATGTAAGGATTGAACAGGGTTCGCGAAAGCACAGTACCCTGGAGTAACCCACTGCGCTGTCATCTCCAAGCACTCGTCTTCTCCCCCATATGGACTCTGAATTGCCTATCGCGGAGGAATAGTTAAATGATGCCTGTGACCCAAGGTTGCAGGACCTGTGATACCTTCACAGGCAGGCCAGTGTGCTGTACCGTATCGTACACTGTGGTTAGATTGATGAAAACAGCGCCTGTTTTCAATTTTTTTGGAACCATTTTCAACAAATATGGTCAGTGCGAGTACTTGTTCACATGTGCTATGGCCTCGGCGAAAGCCGGCTTGGTCAAGGCTCAAAATTCTCTCCACGTCGGGTAACATGTGCGGTAGGACAAAGCGCTCCAGGGCCTTAAAGTACACCGACAGTAATGATATGGGTTAATAGGTTGATGCTGGACTTGGGTCCTTTCCAGGCTTTTGGAGGCCAATGACTTTTGCGGTGCGCCATATCTTCTGTAACCTACCGTCACTGATGATCCTGGTGACGAATATCACACACCAAAGCCAAGCACGGGGGCCAAGGTTTTTCAGGAATTCTGGAGATAGCCCGCAGCTCTTCCACACTTCATGCTACCCAGTGTCTGTTCCAGCTCTGTTACAGTAAATGGTTGTGGGCAGCTTCTGATCTGGTGTACATATTGAAATATACGCCATTCGTTCCTCACTTGTCTTCGCACCTGTTTCTCCAAAGGTGCTCTGGCCACTCTCAGTAGGTGTCCGGCTACCTGGCTGGGTGTCACTGAAGGTCGGCAGGGTGCAGGTGGCTGCTGCGTTGCTCCAAGGTGTTGTCGCGACTCCAAGACTTGCATCTGGAGCAGGTAAAGCTCATCCTCTCAGTCGTCTCCTCCCATCTGGCTCGGAGAGCAGTGTCCAATGATTCGATCAGAGGGTCAGCGGCGTCTGGGTCACCAGACGCCTCCTACTGCTTGTGCAAGGCAGCGCTCTCCTCCTCGAGACAGGGGATGTAGAGCGGGGAGCAACCGCGTGGGATGGCTCTGCAGGCTGCTTTGTAGAGAGCTCCACAGACGCGACGGTAGGTCTCATTTACCGAGAGATGCCAGGCTGGTATTGTCACTACTGTCTTCTCCAGCGCTTCCTGGTCTATTTCCCGGTCGGCCTTTCAGAAGTTCCACTGCTTCTGTTTGGAACTCTTGACACCTGGGAGCTGTATCCTAATATGGATCAGGAGAAAGAGGAACCACAAAAATGTGGTTTGAGGTATGGATCAGCTTCCATCTGAGGAGAGATTAAAAAGATTGGGATGGTTCATCTTGGAGAACACATGGGAGAGATGATAGAGGTCCATAAAATCATGACTGGTGCGGAGAGAGTCAATAAGGATGTGTTATTAACCTGTCCCATAGCAATAGAACCAGCGATCACCCAATGAAATTAGTAGGCAGCAGGTTTAAAAGAATCCTAAGCGAGTACTTCTTCACACAATGCACTTGTCAACTTGTGGGATTCGTTGCCAGGGGATGTTGTGAAGGCCACAAGAATAACTAGGAGTGGAAAAAGAACTCGGTAAGTTTGTGGAGGATAGGTCCATCAATGGCTAGATTGCCAGGTGCTAGCACTGGACGAGAGGGGACGGATCACTCAGTAATTGCTTTGTTCTGTTCATTCCGTCTAAAGCTTCTGGCACTGGCCACTGTGGGAAGCCAGGCTACTGGGATAGATGGACTTTTGCTCTGACCCAGGGTGGCCGTTTTTATGTTCTTAGAGGTGTCCACCTGGACCCCAGCAGACAGAGTCTGAGGAGAGAACAGGGAAGACTAGGGAAGTGCTGGGCAACTGCTGAGAGTGGGGAAATGAGCTTCGCTGAGAAGAACAACTGTTGTGTGATGCGTTACAGGCAGAAACCAAACACGGCAGCTGGTGTGTTTTTGTCCCCCCCACCAATCTCACTTCCCCATCTGGCCCAGTCACTGGAGCAGACACTGGTGTGCACCACCGCACCGTAATTATCAGCCTCGTCCTCTGCCAGGGCCCTGGAGATGGTTAAATAGCCGGCGTCACTGGACGTGTCTTCAGTTCAGCTCAGATCGAATCTGAAACGTGAAAAGTCCGGTTTGGAAAGGTTCCAGAGCGGGGAGTTGAACGTGGGCTGCCCCTGGTCTAGGTGAGCACCCTCCCCACTGGGTAAATGCAGAATGGGTGGGGGTGTCAGGAACAGTAAGAGCAGCACCAGCCTCCCTCTGGCCAGTCTGTGACTGGCCAAAACGAGCCGGGTC
This sequence comes from Lepidochelys kempii, assembly GCF_965140285.1. Lineage (NCBI taxonomy): Eukaryota > Metazoa > Chordata > Testudines > Cheloniidae > Lepidochelys > Lepidochelys kempii. Next base: position 14,279,957 of record NC_136394.1, on the reverse strand, counting down.
CAATTTGTGCGTCCTTTCGGCTGGACCGAAACTGCACCTTTTGCCGAATAAGTTATTTGTCTGAAACGTTTGGAGCAGCTCTAGTTACGTGGAACTCACTTTGCCTTTCGATGCCCCAGGCTGAACCCAGTGGGGACTCTCAGCAAACCCCCTTTCGGGGCTGAGATCCCCCCTGAAGCGCTCGATCCCTGCTCTGGACAACTCCAGTCCAGCAGGTGCACACTGACAACCCTCTGGACACTTGGTAACGGCGTCACTGCCAGGTTTACCCCACTCCCCTGAGGATTGGATTCAGAAGAAGAGCAGCTGGTGGGCTACTGAGAAACCTGGCCACCCCCTGAGAGTCAGCGGTGTAGCACCTCGCCCTTTCTTCAGGACCCCCTGGGGTTCTCACTAGCAATGGCTGCTTGCCCGGGGCAGGAGCCACCCATTCGAGAGCTGTCTGCTGGGGGACTTCCTAATGCTCAGAATGGGCCTGTCAACTCACTGGCGTGCAGAGCCTGGAGCCTGCGCCAGGGGAGGGAAGACTCAGCCCTTTCCCACCCCAGGGGTTACGAAGGAGACAAAGTGTGAGCCCAGGCTGCCGAGAAGGGTTCGTGGGCAGATGAAATAAGACGCCTCCATTGCCAACTCAGAAATGGCCCCTCACGCTGTCCCAGAAAGAATGAGAATAAATGATCCCGTGTCAACGGGCAGTTTGTGTCTCACTTCCCCATCTGGCCGTGTCACTGTGAGCAGTGCTACTGTCCTTGTCCCACACCTGACAGTAATAATCAGCCTCGTCCTGCGCCTGGACTCCAGTGATGGTTAACGTGGCCGTGTTACCGGAGTTGGCCCCGGAGAATCGCTCCGGGATTCCGGAGGGTCTGCTGCTATCACCATATATAACGAGTAGCGGGGCGCTGCCAGGTTTCTGTTGGTACCACTGCACATTCTTGCTACCAATGTTGCTTCCCGAACAGGTGAGTTGAGCTTTTTGCCCGAGAGACACAGAGACTGAAGGCGGCTGAGTCAGCACGTACTGGGCGAGAGAACCTGAGACAGGAGGAGAAAACATGGGGATACAATCAATATTTCAAGAGCTAACACACCACAGGCCGTGCAGGAACCCGAGGAAGAGAGAATCCCCTGACTAAAGAGATGGAGAAAAACTCTCCCGCTTGTAATACCTGAGCAATAAGTGAGCAGCATGAGGAGCAGAGGGGCCCAGGCCATGGTGGATCCAGATGTGCTCGGCTTCCTGAGGCAAACGGGTCTGTGTCTGGGACCCTCCGATTCTCTCTTAAACCCCCAGTGCTGGAGAACGGCCCCTTCATGCAAATCAGCCCCCCTGCTCACTGGCTGCTGCTGCCTTTCACTCCCCAAGAGCGAAGGGACCCAGGGGAGAGCCTCTCTGCATAAATCCCCTGAGACACCTGTAGGGGAAAGGACTGCTTTGCTTTTCATCAGCAAGAAGAAAGTTTAGCTCATCCCAGAGGTGAGCAGCTCCAAATGGGTTTGGTCTGCTCAGAACGTCAAGTGCAGACCCCTCTCCTCAGAAGTCTCCAATTTTATCTGCCTTGGACCTCAAATTAAACTGTGGTTTCTTCTCATGCTCCCAGGCCACAATTGTTTTCAGAGTTATGCCACCATTTTAGGTCATTGCAGGAAGAAATGCTGGCTAGTTTTGGGGTGATCATTTCTGGGGTGCTGGATTGTGTGGGTGCTGTTGGATGGGGGCTGGTGTTGGGGCTAGTTAAGGAATGGATGCTGGATGTGGGAGGGTGCTGTTACATTGGGACTGGAATTGGGGTAGTTTCGGAGTGGGGGCTGGATGAGGGCAGTTGATATTTTCAGACTTTACATCAATCCATGGTTCCCAGGACTGTCCCAATGTGATGCACAAACTCCCTATTCCACGGGGGTGGCTGGACTTGGCTCCTCACTCTGGGAACTGCAACCTGGCCCCTAGTGAGCGGGTCACAGCCCTGCTCAGGTCTGGCCCGGCCGCCCCACGGGAACGAGTGAGGAGCTGCTGGTTCATCTTTTCTTTCTCCCTTTAAGCCGTTGTGCCAAGTGCGATGCCCCGTTTATTTCTGGCAGCCCTCGCACTGCGTCCTTTGTTATTCAGCAGATGGTGAGTGTTCGTGGGCTCGAGGCGGAGGGGTCTAGTGCTGGGCGCGCTGACAGCCCCTGCCTCTGAGCGTGTTGGACACGCACCTTCCCCAACATCTAGGGCCGGTGCACACCAGCACTCAGAGCCACTCCCTGCAGTGGGGTCGGCTCCCACAGATTACTATTGCCCCCTAGTGGCCAGCGTCGCACTTGCCGTGATCACGTCCCTGACTCTCCAGGCCTGTAGGGAACATTGCTAACCAGTCCCTTCAAGCATTCACCCTCTTCCTTCCAGGATGTCCTTCTCCACACTAACCAGCTGATCAGGCCCTTGGCTTAGTCACGTTGGGCAGAGATCAGTCAGGTATTCAGGCAACTGGATGAAGATTAAGACATTCTAGAGCTGGGCAGCCACCGGGGTGCGGCTACATGAATCTAACTCTGTGAGACACAGACAGATCCGTCCCCAGGGGAAGGGGCAGGGAGGCAGATCCACCCCAGGCTCCTGCATGGCGCTTTACCCTACGCTTTTGAACATTGCCGGACAGAGTAGAAATTGTCCATTTCCACCTTAGATCCTCAAGGCTCTGCAGGCTGCTTTGTAGATAGCACCACAGAAGCGACGGTAGGTCTCATTTACCGAGAGATGCCAGGCTGGTATTGTCACTACTGTCTTCTCCAGCGCTTCCTGGTATTTTTCCCGGTCGGTCTTTCAGAAGTTCCACCGCTTCTGTTTGGAACTCTTGACACCTGGGAGCTGTATCCCAATATGGATCAGGTAGAAAGTGGAACCACAAAAATGTGGTTCAAGGTATGGATCAGCTTCCATCTGAGGAGAGATTAAAAAGTTTGGGATGGTTCATCTTGGAGAACACATGGGGGAGATGATAGAGGTCCATAAAATCATGACTGGTGCGGAGAGAGTCAATAAGGACGTGTTATTAACCTGTCCCATAGCAATAGAACCAGGGGTCACCCAATGAAATTAATAGGCAGCAGGTTTAAAAGAAACCTAAGCGAGTACTTCTTCACACAACGCACAGTCAACCTGTGGGATTCGTTGCCAGGGGATGTTGTGAAGGCCACAGAATAACTAGGAGTGGAAAAAGAACTCGGTAAGTTCGTGGATAATAGGTCCATCAATGGCTAGATTGCCAGCTGCTAGCACTGGACGAGAGGGGACGGATCACTCAGTAATTTCTTTGTTCTGTTCATTCCATCTGAAGCTTCTGGCACTGGAGATGGTTAAATAGCCGGCGTTACTGGACGTATCTTCAGTTCAGCTCAGATTGAATCTGAAAGGTTTTACGTGTTTTGGAGTATTGTAAAAGTCCGGCTTGTAATGGTTCCAGAGCGGGGAGTTGAACGTGGGCTGCCCTTGGTCTAGGTGAGCACCCTCCCCACTGGGTAAATGAAGCGTAGGGGGGAGTGTCAGGAACAGTAAGAGCAGCACCAGCCCCCCTCCGGCCAGTTTGTGACTGGCCAAAACGAGCCAGATCCAATTTGTGCGTCCTTTCGGTTGGACCAAACCTGCACGTTTCACTGAATAAATTATTTGTCTGAAACGTTTGGAGCAGCTCTAGTTACGTGGAACTTACTTTGCCTTTCAATGCCCCAGGCTGAACCCAGTGGGGACTCTCAGCAAACCCCCTTTCGGGGCTGAGATCCCCCCTGAAGCGCTCTATCCCTGCTCTGGACAACTCCAGTCCAGCAGGTGCACACTGACAACCCTCTGGACACTTGGTAACGGCGTCACTGCCAGGTTTACCCCACTCCCCTGAGGATTGGATTCAGAAGAAGAGCAGCTGGTGAGCTACTGAGAAACCTGGCCACCCCCTGAGAGTCAGCGGTGTAGCACCTCGCCCTTTCCTCAGGACCCCCTGGGGTTCTCACTAGCAATGGCTGCTTGCCCGGGGCAGGAGCCACCCATTCGAGAGCTGTCTGCTGGGGGACTTCCTAATGCTCAGAATGGGCCTGTCAACTCACTGGCGTGCAGAGCCTGGAGCCTGCGCCAGGGGAGGGAAGACTCAGCCCTTTCCCACCCCAGCGGTTACTAAGGAGACAAAGTGTGAGCCCAGGCCGCGGAGAAGGGTTTGTGGGCAGATGAAATAAGACGCCTCCATTGCCAGCTCAAAATGGCCTCTCACGCTGTCCCAGAAAGAATGAGAATAAATGATCCCCTGTGTCAACGGGCAGTTTGTGTCTCACTTCCCCATCTGGCCGTGTCACTGTGAGCAGAGCTGCTGTCACTGTCCCACACCTGACAGTAATAATCAGCCTCGTCCTGCGCCTGGACTCCAGTGATGGTTAACGTGGCCGTGTTACCGGAGTTGGCGCCAGAGAATCGATCGGGGATTCCGGAGGGTCTGCTGCTATCATCATATATAACGAGTAGCGGGGCGCTGCCAGGTTTCTGTTGGTACCAGTGCACACTCTTGCTACCAATGTTGCTTCCGGAACAGGTGAGTTGAGCTTTTTGCCCGAGAGACACAGAGACTGAAGGCGGCTGAGTCAGCACGTACTGGGCGAGAGAACCTGAGACAGGAGGAGAAAACATGGGGATACAATCAATATTTCAAGAGCTAACACACCACAGGCCGTGCAGGAACTCGAGGAAGAGAAAATCCCCTGACTAAAGAGATGGAGAAAAACTCTCCCGCTTATAATACCTGAGCAGTAAGTGAGCAGCGCAAGGAGCAGAGGGGCCCAGGCCATGGTGGGAATCCAGATGAGCTCGGCTTCCTGAGGCAAATGGGTCTGTGTCTGGGACCCTCCGAATCTCTCTTAAACCCCCAGTGCTGGAGAACGGCCCCTTCATGCAAATCAGCCCCCTGCTCACTGGCTGCTGCTGCCTTTCACTCCCCAAGAGCGAAGGAACCCAGGGGAGAGCCTCTCTGCATAAATCCCCTGAGACACCTGTAGGGGAAAGGACTGCTTTGCTTTTCATCAGCAAGAAGAAAGTTTAGCTCATCCCAGAGGTGAGCAGCTCCCAATGGGTTTGGTCTGCTGAGAACGTCAAGTGCAGACCCCTCTCCCCAGAAGTCTCCAATTTTATCTGCCTTGGACCTCAAATTAAACTGTGGTTTCTTCTCATGCTCCCAGGCCACAATTGTTTTCAGAGTTATGCCACCATTTTCGGTCATTGCAGGAAGAAATGCTGGCCAGTTTTGGGGTGATCATTTCTGGGGTGCTGGATTGTGTGGGTGCTGTTGGATGGGGGCTGGTGTTGGGGCTAGTTAAGGAATGGATGCTGTATGTGGGAGGGTGCTGTTACATTGGGACTGGAATTGGGGTTGTTTCGGAGTGGGGGCTGGATGAGGGCAGTTGATGTTTTCAGACCTTACATTAATCCATGGTTCCCAGGACAGTCCCAATGTGACGCACAAACTCCCTATTCCACGGGGGTGGCTGGACTTGGCTCCTCACTCTGGGAACTGCAACCTGGCCCCTAGTGAGCGGGTCACAGCCCTGCTCAGGTCTGGCCTGGCCGCCCCACGGGAACGAGTGAGGAGCTGCTGGTTCATCTTTTCTTTCTCCCTTTAAGCCGTTGTGCCAAGTGCGATGCCCCGTTTATTTCTGGCAGCCCTCGCACTGTGTCCTTTGTTATTCAGCAGACGGTGAGTGTTCGTGGGCTCGAGGCGGAGGGGTCTAGTGCTGGGCGCGCTGACAGCCCCTGCCTCTGAGCGTGTGGCAAACGCACCTTCCCCAACATCTAGGGCCGCTGCACACCAGCACTCACAGCCACTCCCTGCAGTGGGGTCGGCTCCCACAGATTACTATTGCCCCCTAGTGGCCAGCCTCGCACTTGCCATGATCACGTCCCTGACTCTCCAGGCCTGTAGGGAACATCGCTAGCGAGTCCCTTCCAGCATTCAGCCTCTTCCTTCCAGGATGTCCTTCTCCACACTAACCAGCTGATCAGGCCCCCGGCTTAGTCACGCTGGGCAGAGATCAGTCAGTTTTTCCCCCCCTGGATGAAGATTAAGACATTCTAGAGCTAGGCAGCCACCGGGGTGCGGCTACATGAATCTAACTCTGTGAGACACAGACAAACCCGTCCCCAGGGGAAGGGGCAGCGAGGCAGAACCACCCCGGGCTCCTGCATGGCGCTTTACCCTGCGCTTTTGAACATTGCCGGACAGAGTGGAAATTGACCATCACCACCTTAGATCCCCTACACCGAGCGTGCCGAGGAACCGTAAATCTCCACAGAGTTCAGGTGAAATAACAATATCCTGGAAGAGCGTCTCTGCCTTTCTATGCCCTGGGCATTCATCCCACTCCCCTGAGGATTTGATTGAGAAGTAGAGCAACTGATGGGCTGCTGAGGAACCTGGCCACCCTCGTGATAGGCAGGGGTGTGTCCCCTCTCCCTTTCCTCAGGACCCCTGGGGTTCGCAGTAGCAATGCCTGCTTGGCCGAGGCAGGAGCCCACAGGAGAGCTGTCTGCTGGGGGACTTTCCAACACTCCTCTGGGAGCAGAATGGGCCTCTCCACTCAGAGGAGCACGGAGCCCTGTCTGCACAGCGGCAGAGCCTGTGTCAGGGGAGGAGAGACTCAGCCCTTGCCCAGCCCGGCCCAGGACTCCGCGTGTGGCCAGCTCCCCAGCAGAGCTGTGCTGAGATGGCATCAGCCAGGGCCCCAACAGACACAATCGCTCCGGAGGGTCTCTCACTGTCCTTGTATATAATGAGTGGGGGGGGGGCAAGGCCAGGCTTCTTCTGGTCCTACTGCACAAACTATTCGTCAGTCTCTTCTCCTGTGCAGGTGTGGGGGTCGGGGGGAGTGTGTGACAGGATGCGTGTGTCTGTGTGTGTGAGCGGGAGAGGGAGAGACAGAGGCAGTGTGTGTTGGGGGGGAGTGAGTTTGTCGACATGCTGTCTCGTGAGTTCGAACAGCTGCTGTCCCAGAAACACCATGAGACTCTTCCCCTCTGTGCCAGGTGGACCCGGTGTGGGGCAGGCAGGCTGAACCAGGCAGGATCCAAGTCTGAAGAGGCTCAGTGTGGGGGGATCTAGGTGTCCCACCTGTGTGGGACAATCTGGGTGCAGGCAGACTGTGGCAGGATGTGGATGCACAGGGGCTCGGGGAGGGGCAGGGTCCAAGTGCAGGGACAATGGGACTGTGCAGGGGCTTCCAGGTGAAGGTGGCTGGGGATCAATGGAGGGGTCTGGGCATGGGGGTCTCAGCGGGGAATCTGGTTGCAGTTAGTTGGGGGGTAAGTGGCATGGGGGTCTGCATGTGGGGGCTCAGGGTGATGGAGCTCATAAGGGTTGGGGTTTGAGTGCAGGGAGGTCAGTGGGGGCGGTGTGGGTGCAGGGGTGGAGGTTGGAGGCAGGGGGTCTGGGTGCAGGTGGGCTCCAGATGCAGGAGTTGAGGTTCAGTGGGGTGGGGTTTGGGTATGGAGAGCTAGGTGAGTTTTAGGTGCATGGGATGAGGCTTGGTGGGGGTGTCTGGATATGGGAGGTCCAGATGCATGGGTGTTGGGGAAATGGGGGAGCAGCTCCCCGTACAGTGTCCCCTCCCCCTGCAGCTGAGGAGCGATGGGGGCAGGAAGCGGGGAGGATGCTGAGCTTGCTGCAGCTGGGGAAGGTTTTTTGGGGTGAGTCTGACACAGCCTCGTACTCCTTGCAGAGGAAGAGGAAGTCCCTTCCTCTCCTGCCTCCAGCCCAGCCGGGACTAGCAGCTGATCCTGGTTCAGGATTGGAGCTCCTGGATGGGGTATCGCCAGCCCTGTGGTGATTTACTTCTTCACCAGCTGCTCCGGGTACCTGAAATGATGTACCTGAGCTGCTAGGGAGTGGTGCGTGATTGCTCTTGCAGCGTCCCTTTGCCATGGGTTTTGTGGCCACAAGAAACCCTGGCTAGTTTGGAGCTGTGTGTCTGATGGGACGGCTGCTGGCTGGTTAGGTGTCACTGGGAGATGCTGCAGACCGATGGCTTGAGGAGTGAGTGGCTGCTGCTGGGCTCTGGAGTTGTTTTTGATTGGGGTTGGGACTGACCAGGATGGGTGCTGCTGGGAGGCTCTGGGGTGCTATTGGAGTATGCTGCTAGGTGAGGCTCTGCTGGGAAGGGTGGGGCCGAGACCCTTTTGCACGGCACACTCCTGGAGAGGAGCCCCACTGAAAGACAGCGAGGAACCAGCTGAGCAATGGGGACCATGAGGATCAAGGCAACTGGTTCCTGACTGCTCCCCTTATAGTGGTACTTCCCTGCAGCAGGACAGTGTGGGCAGGCTGAAGACAAAGCTTGCCCCCTCTGGGTTATAGCAGCCACTGGGTTTTGGTGATCTTGTCGTGACCCTCACAGTACTCCAAGCAAGACTGGCAGTCGGAGAACCCCTGCCCCAGAGACCAGGGAGCAGAGAGGGAGTGGCTGGGAAGTTGGAATCCAAACAGTGGTCTCTAGGGTCCCTTGTACAGCTCGGTCATGTGAGTGCTGTTGGGGAATAGAAAGCCCCAAAGCCCAGAGATCTCTCTAGCCCATCAGTGTGTAGCCTGACTCGCTTTACACTGCCCGAGTAGAGACTCTGAGCTCCAGCACTGTGAAGGTGAAGAGCACCCCCTGTTGGTGAGTGCTGCTGTTACTAAAATTATTCTGGCTGGGGTTTTACAAAAGCTGTCGACCCTTCATGCTGAGCTCATCACAAAGCGGGCCCCCACTCACTGTCTCTCACAGCCACAGGGAACATCACTGTACAGTTGTTTGCAGCATTCATGTTGTTCCTTTTCAGGGTGTTCTTCTCTGTGCTGGCTGCACTGATCACGTCATCAGCCTGGTCCCATCTTTGGAAGGGATTCCCCAGGGGTTTCAGAAGTTGCACCTGCCTAGATTAAGATGAATGCAACCCAAGCTAGGGAAGGAGGAGTGCTGGGCAGAGACGGGCTCCAGCTAACGAAGAGAGGGAAGAGCATCTTTGTTAGCAGGCTGGCTAACCTAGTGAGGAGGGCTTTAAACTAGGTTCACCGGGGGAAGGAGACCAAAGCCCTGAGGTAAGTGGGCAAGCGGCATACTGGGAGGAAGCACAGGCAGGAACATCTGTGAGGGGAGGGCTCCTGCCTCAGCCTGAGAATGAGGGGCGATCAGCAGGTTATCTCAAGTGCCTATATACAAATGCACAAAGCCTTGGAAACAAGCAGGGAGAACTGGAGGTCCTGGTGAAGTCAAGGAATTATGACGTGATTGGAATAACAGAGACTTGGTGGGATAACTCACATGACTGGAGTACTGTCATGGATGGAGATAAACTGTTCAGGAAGGACAGGCAGGGCAGAAAAGGTGGGGGAGTAGCACTGTATGTAAGGGAGCAGTATGACTGCTCAGAGCTCCGGTACGAAACTGCAGAAAAACCTGAGTGTCTCTGGATTAGAAGTTTAGAAGTGTGAGCAACAAGAGTGATGTAGTGGTGGGAGTCTGCTATAGACCACTGGACCAGGGGGATGAGGTGGACGAGGCTTTCTTCCGGCAGCTCGCAGAAGCTACTAGATCGCACGCCCTGGTTCTCATGGGAGACTTTAATCATCCTGATATCTGCTGGGAGAGCACTACAGCGGTGCACAGACAATCCAGGAAGTTTTTGGAAAACGTAGGGGAAAATTTCCTGGTGCAAGTGCTGGAGGAGCCAACTGAGGGGGAGCTTTTCTTGACCTGCTGCTCACAAACCGGGAAGAATTAGTAGGGAAAGCAAAAGTGGATGGGAATCTGGGAGGCAGTGACCATGAGTTGGTCGAGTTCAGGATCCTGACACAGGGAAGAAAGGTAAGCAGCAGAATACGGACCCTGGACTTCAGGAAAGCAGACTTCGACTCCCTCAGGGAACTGATGGGTAGGATCCCCTGGGGGAATAACGTGACGGGGAAAGGAGTCCAGGAGAGCTGGCTGTATTTCAAAGAATCCCTATTGAGGTTACAGGGACAAACCTTCCCGATGTGTCGAAAGAATAGTAAATATGGCAGGCGACCAGCTTGGCTTAATGGTGAAATCCTTGCGAGCCTTAAACATAAAAAAGAAGCTTACAAGAAGTGGAAGATTGGACAAATGACCAGGGAAGAGTATAAAAATATTGCTCGGGCATGTAGGAATGAAATCAGGAGGGCCAAATCGCACCTGGAGCTGCAGCTAGCAAGAGATGTTAAGAGTAACGAGAAGGGTTTCGAAGAGTAACGAGATGACCTCCTGAAGTCCCTTCCAACCTTGATACTCTGTGATTCTATGAAGTCACCTCCTCCTAGCTGGTTTGCTATTGTTGTCTCTTCCTGGGACACTAATGTTCTGTTCTGATCCCAGTGGCACCCCACCGTGAGCGGTAGCGGATACTGGGGCCGTGCAGGCCAGCTCTCCAGGGATAAGAGGGAAGGTCCTTGCGTGGATCAGTAACTGCTTAAAAGATAGGAAACAAAGAGTAGGAAAAAATGGTCAGTTTTCAGAGTGGGGAGAGGCAAATAGTGGAGTCCAGAAGGATCTGGGTAGGACCAGTGCTGTTCAACATCTTCCTAATTGGTCTGGAAAAGGGGCAATCAGCGAGGTGTCACAGTTTGCAGATGATACAAAACTACTTAAGATAATTTAGTTCAAAGCTCATTGCGAACAGTTAGAAAGGGATCTCTCAAAACTGGACGACTGGGCAACAAAATGGCAGATGAAATTCAATGTTGATGAATGCAAAGTAATGCACATTGGAAAACATCATCCCAACTACACATATAAAATGATGGGGTCGCTGTTAGCTGTTACCACTCAAGAGAGAGATCTTGGAGCCATTGTGGAGAAGTCTCTGAAAACATCTGCTCAATGTGCAGCTGCAGTCAAAAAAGCAAACAGTGTTCGGAATGACAGGAATGGGATAGATAAGAAGGCTGAAAATATCATCATGACACTATATAAAACCATGGTGTGCCCAGCCCTTGAATATTGTGTGCAGTTCTGGACACCCCATGTCAAAAGAGATGTTTTAGAATTGGAAAAGGTGTTTGTTTCGCGTGTGCATAGTCGTCTAGCCAAGCGATGGAATCTCCAGTGGTGTGATGCAGTTCTTCACCACTGACGTCACTGAAGGTCGGCAGGGTGCAGGTGGCTGCTGTGCTGCTCGAAGGTGTTGGTGCGACTCCAAGACTTGCATCTGGAGCAGGTAAAGCTCATCCTCTCGGTCGTCTCCTCCCATCTGGCTCGGCGAGCAGTGTCCAATGATTCGATCAGAGGGTCAGCGGCGTCTGGGTCACCAGATGCCTCCTACTTTGTGTTCTTGGTGGGACGGGTGCTGGGACTTGCTGGTTGTGCAGGTGTCTCTGAGAGATTTGGCGGGTGCGGACTGATGGCTTCTGGGATTCGCAGCTGCTGCCTGGGGCGGGTGTTGGCGGGGGTTTGGGAGCGGACAATGTGGCGGCTGCTGGGTGGTGGACGTGCGGCTGGGTGGTTATGGTGCTCCTGGAAGATGCTGCTGAGGGATGTCCTGCTGGAAAGGGGTAGGGGAGGGGCTGAAACCCTTCTGTGCTGCACACTGCCCATGGGAAACTCACTGAAAGATGGTGAGGAACCAGCTGAGGATACTGTGAGCAATGGGGCACCTGGTGAGCAAGGCAGCTGGTTCCTGATGGATTTTCTTGGCTTTCCCTGCAGAAGGACCTGGTGTGGTCAGCGGGACGGGAATGTGGCAGCAGGAGAGGGAGAGAACTTCTGCTTCTCTCCCCTTCGCTTCCCCCTCCCGGGTCAGAGCAGCCACTGGGTTTTGGCACTGGTGTGATGAAGATAGACCAAACTGGAGACTGTTTTTATGACGCTTGGCTGGAGGCAGAAAGTCTTCCAGCAGTCAGCGAACTTTATCATGTCCTGGTTTAAGGTGTCATCAATCTGGTGAAATGTCTGGGCTTGGGTACTGCAACAGATGTCGTCTGCGTAAATGAACTTTTGTGACTCTGTTGTTGGCAGGACATTGATGTAAGGATTGAACAGGGTTCGCGAAAGCACAGAACCCTGGGGTAACCCACTGCACTGTCATCTCCAAGCATTCGTTTTCTCCCCCATATGGACTCTGAATTGCCTATCGCGGAGGAATAGTTAAATGACGCCTTTGACCCAAGGTCGCAGGACCTGTGATACCTTCACGGGCAGGCCAGTGTGCTGTACCGTATCGTACACTGTGGTTAGATTGATGAAAACAGCGCCTGTTTTCAAGTTTTTCTGGAACCATTTTCAACAAATATAGTCAGTGCGAGTACTTGTTTGCATGTGCTATGGCCTTGGCGAAAGCCGCCTTGGTCAAGGCTCTGCAGGCTGCTTTGTAGACAGCACCACAGAAGCGATGGTAGGTCTCATTTACCGAGAGATGCCAGGCTGGTATTGTCACTACTGTCTTCTCCAGCGCTTCCTGGTCTATTTCCCGGTCGGCCTTTCAGAAGTTCCACCACTTCTATTTGGAACTCTTGACATCTGGGAGCTGTATCCCAATATGGATCAGGTAGAAAGAGGAACCACAAAAATGTGGTTCGAGGTATGGATCAGCTTCCATCTGAGGAGAGATTCTAAAGATTGGGATGGTTCATCTTGGAGAACACATGGGGGAGATGATAGAGGTCCATAAAATCATGACTGGTGCGGAGAGAGTCAATAAGGACGTATTATTAACCTGTCCCATAGCAATAGAACCAGGGGTCACCCAATGAAATTAATAGGCAGCAGGTTTAAAAGAAACCTAAGCGAGTACTTCTTCACACAACGCACAGTCAACCTGTAGGATTCGTTACCAGGGGATGTTGTGAAGGCCAAAAGAATAACTAGGAGTGGAAAAAGAACTCGGTAAGTTCGTGGAGGATAGGTCCATCAATGGCTAGATTGCCAGACGCTAGCACTGGACGAGAGGGGACGGATCACTCAGTAATTGCTTTGTTCTGTTCATTCCGTCTGAAGCTTCTGGCACTGGCCGCTGTGGGAAGCCAGGCTACTGGGATAGATGGACCATTGGTCTGACCCAGGGTGGCCGTTCTTATGTTCTTAGAGGTGTCTACCTGGACCCCAGCAGAGAGAGTCTGAGGAGAGAACAGGGAAGACTAGGGAATCACTGGGCAACTGCCGAGAGTGGGGAAATGAGCTTCGCTGAGAAGAACAACTGTTGTGTGATGCGTTACGGGCAGAAACCAAACACAGCAGCTTGTGTGTTTTTGTTCCTCCCACCACAGAACTTGGATGGGGAAAGGGGAGGGAGGAGTTTGTCTCACTTCCCCATCTGACCGAGTCACTGGAGCAGGCACTGCTGTGCACCACAGCACCGTAATTATCAGCCTCATCCTCTGCCAGTGCCCCGGAGATGGTTAAATAGCCGGCGTCACTGGACGTGTCTTCAGTTCAGCTCAGATCGAATCTGAAACGTGAAAAGTCTGGTTTGGAATGGTTCCAGAGCGGGGAGTTGAACGTGGGCTGCCCCTGGTCTAGGTGAGCACCCTCCCCACTGGGTAAATGAAGAATGGGTGGGGGTGTCAGGAACAGTAAGAGCAGCACCAGCCCCCCTCTGGCCAGTTTGTGACTGGCCAAAACGAGCCGGGTCCAATTTGTGCGTCCTTTCGGCTGGACTGAAACTGCACCTTTTGCCGAATAAGTTATTTGTCTGAAACGTTTGGAGCAGCAATAGTTACGTGGAACTCACTTTGCCTTTCGATGCCCCGTGTTGAACCCAGGGGGGACTCTCAGCAAACCCTCTTTCGGGGCTGAGATCCCCCCAGAAGCGCTCGATCACTGATCTGCACAACTCCAGTCCGGCAGGTGCACATTGACAACCCTCTGGACACTTGGTAACGGTGTCACTGCCGGGTTTACCCCACTCCCCTGAGGACTGGATTCAGAAGAAGAGCAGCTGGTGGGCTACTGAGAAACCTGGCCACCTCCTGAGAGACAGCGGTGTGGCACCTCGCCCTTTCCTCAGGACCCCCTGGGGTTCTCACTAGCAATGGCTGCTTGGCCGGGGCAGGAGCCCACACGAGAGCTGTCTGCTGGGAGACTTACTAATGCTCAGAATGGGCCTGTCAACTCACTGGCGTGCAGAGCCTGCAGCCTGCGCCAGGGGAGGGAAGACTCAGCCCTTTCCCACCCCAGGGGTTACTAAGGAGACAAAGTGTGAGCCCAGGCTGCCGAGAAGGGTTCGTGGGCAGATGAAATAAGACGCCTCCATTCCCAGCTCAGAAATGGCCCCTCACGCTGTCCCAGAAAGAATGAGAATAAATGATCCCCTGTGTCAACGGGCAGTTTGTGTCTCACTTCCCCATCTGGCCGTGTTACTGTGAGCAGAGCTGCTGTCACTGTCCCACACCTGACAGTAATAATCAGCCTCGTCCTGCGCCTGGACTCCAGTGATGGTTAACGTGGCCGTGTTACCGGATTTGGCCCCGGAGAATCGATCGGGGATTCCGGAGGGTCTGCTGCTACTATAGTATATAACGAGTAGGGGGGCGCTGCCAGGTTTCTGCTGGTACCACTGCACATTCTTGCCCCCAATGTTGTTCCCTGAGCAGGTGAGTTGAGTGTTTTGCCCTGGAGACACAGTGACTGAGGGCGGCTGAGTCAGCACGTACTGGGCGAGAGAACCTGAGACAGGAGGAGAAAACATGGGGATACAATCAATATTTCAAGAGCTAACACACCACAGGCCGTGCAGGAACCCGAGGAAGAGAAAATCCCCTGACTAAAGAGATGGAGAAAAACTATCCCGCTTGTAATACCTGAGCAATAAGTGAGCAGCGTGAGGAGCAGAGGGGCCCAGGCCATGGTGGATCCAGATGAGCTCGGCTTCCTGAGGCAAACGGGTCTGTGTCTGGGACCCTCCGATCCTCTCTTAAACCCCCAGTGCTGGAGAACGGCCCCTTCATGCAAATCAGCCCCCCTGCTCACTGGCTGCTGCTGCCTTTCACTCCCCAAGAGCGAAGGGACCCAGGGGAGAGCCTCTCTGCATAAATCCCCTGAGACACCTGTAGGGGAAAAGACTGCTTTGCTTTTCATCAGCAAGAAGAAAGTTCAGCTCATGCCAGAGGTGAGCAGCTCCCAGTGGGTTTGGTCTGCTGAGAACGTCAAGTGCAGACCCCTCTCCCCAGAAGTCTCCAATTTTATCTGCCTTGGACCTCACATTAAACTGTGGTTTCTTCTCATGCTCCCAGGCCACAATTGTTTTCAGAGTTATGCCACTATTTTCGGTCATTGCAGGAAGAAATGCTGGCCAGTTTTGGGGTGATCATTTCTGGGGTGCTGGATGGTGTGGGTGCTGTTGGATGGGGACTGGTGTGGGGGCTGGTTATGGAGTGGGTGCTGGATGGGTGGGTGCTGTTGGATGGAGACAGGATTTGGGCTAGTTTCGGAGTGGAGGCTGGATGAAGGCTGTTGATATTTGCAGAAAAATCCATGGTTCCCAGGACAGTCCCAATGTGACGCAGAAACTCCCCATTCCACGGCGCTGGCTGGACTTGGCTCCTCACTCTGGGAACTGCAACCTGGCCCCTAGTGAGCAGGTCACAGCCCTGCTCAGGTCTGGCCTGGCCGCCCCACGGGAACGAGTGAGGAGCTGCTGGTTCATCTTTTCTTTCTCCCTTTAAGCCGTCGTGCCAAGTGCGATGCCCCGTTTATTTCTGGCAGCCCTCACACTGCGTCCTTTGTTATTCAGCAGACGGTGAGTGTTCGTGGGCTCGAGGCGGAGGGGTCTAGTGCTGGGCGCGCTGACAGCCCCTGCCTCTGAGCGTGTGGCAAACGCACCTTCCCCAACATCTAGGGCCAGTGCACACCAGCACTCACAGCCACTCCCTGCAGTGGGGTCGGCTCCCACAGATTACTATTGCCCCCTAGTGGCCAGCATCGCACTTGCCATGGTCACGTCCCTGACTCTCCAGGGCTGTAGGGAACATTGCTAACCAGTTCCTTCCAGCATTCAGCCTCTTCCTTCCAGGATGTCCTTCTCCACACTAACCAGCGGATCAGGCCCTCGGCTTAGTTACGTTGGGCAGAGATCAGCCAGTTATTGAGGCAGCTGCAGCCCCCTGGATAAAGATTAAGACATTCTAGAGCTGGGCAGCCACCAGGGTGCGGCTACATGAATCTAACTCTGTGAGACACAGACAGACCCGTCCCCAGGGGAAGGGGCAGCGAGGCAGAACCACCCCGGGCTCCTGCACAGTGCTTTACCCTGCGCTTTTGAACATTGCCGGACAGACTAGAAATTGACTGTCACCACCTTAGATCCCCTGCACCGAGAGTGCCGAGGAACCGTAAATCTCCACAGAGTTCAGGTGTAATCACAATATCCTGGAAGAGCGTCTCTGCCTTTCTATGCCCTGGGCATTCATCCCACTCCCCTGGGGATTTGATTGAGAAGTAGAGCAACTGATGGGCTGCTGAGGAACCCGGCCTCCTCGTGAGAGGCAGGGGTGTGTCCCCTCTCCCTTTCCTCAGGACCCCTGGGGTTTGCAGTAGCAATGCCTGCTTGGCCGGGGCAGGAGCCCACAGGGGAGCTGTCTGCTGGGGGACTTTCCAACACTCCTCTGGGAGCAGAATGGGCCTCTCCACTCAGAGGAGCACGGAGCCCTGTCTGCACAGCGGCAGAGCCTGTGTCAGGGGAGGAGAGACTCAGTCCTTGCCCAACCCGGCCCAGGACTCCACGTGTGGCCAGCTCCCCAGCAGAGCTGTGCTGAGATGGCATCAGTCAGGGCCCCAACAGACACAATTGCTCCGGGATTCTGGAGGGTCCCTCGCTGTCCTTGTATATGGATGGGGCCAGGATTTTCCCCCATGCAGGGAGGTGAGATGGTTCCTAGGGCTTACTAAGGAACCATACTGTGACCCCAGGCTGCTGAGAAGGCTTTCTGGGCAGATGAAATAAGAAGCCTCCATTCCCACCTCGGAAAGGGCCCCTCACGCTGTCACAGGAAGAACAAGAATAAATGTGTCCCTTCGACAACAGAGGTTTGTGTCTCACTTCCCTGCCTGACTGTGTCACTGTGAGCAGAGCTGCTGTCACTGTCCCACCGCTCACAGTAATAATCAGCCTCATCCTGCGCCTGGACTCCAGTGATGGTTAACGTGGCCGTGTTACCGGAGCTGGCCCCGGAGAATCGCTCCGGGATTCCGGAGGGTCTCTCACTATCTGCATATATAACGAGTACGGGGGCACGGCCAGGTTTCTGCTGGTACCAGCTCACATACTGCTTGTCAATCTTTTCGCCTGTGCAGGTGAGTTGAGCATTTTGCCCTGGAGACACAGACACTGCAGGCGGCTGGGTCAGCACGTACTGGGCGAGCGAACCTGCAAGACGAGGAGAAAACACGGGGATAAAATCATGATGATGAAAGCTCTGGGCCAGCAGCCGCGTGAAGCAATGGGAGAAATGGGTCTAAAATCAAAGACCCTCTTTGATTGAAAGACTGAGATAAGCCCCCCCTCCCTCGCCGCACCTGAGCAGTAAGTGAGCAGAGAGAGGAGCAGAGGGGCCCAGGCCATGGTGGATCCAGACAAGCTCGGTTTCCTGAGGCAAACGGGTCTGTGGCGGGGACCCTCCAATTATCTCTTAAACCCCCAGAGCTGGAGAACAGCCCCTTCATGCAAATCTGCCCCCTGCTCACTGGCTGTTGCTGGCACCTCCCTCCCCTCAGTACAGCTACGGACAGACCCAAGAATTGTTTTGTTTCCCATTTGCAAGGAAAAATGTAGCTTATATTGGGGGTGAGGGGCTCCCTAAGTGCTCTCTCTACTCAGACCATTACCGTTCAGAACACTCCCTCGGAGTGAGGAGTCTCCAACGTTGTCTGCTTGGCACTGCAAAGCTAGCTGGGTTTCTTGTCATGACCCTGACCCACAATCTTCTGCTGCGTCAAGGAACCCTGTCTGGTTTGGGGCTGTGTGTCCTTGGTGGGACGGGTGCTGGGACTTGCTGGCGGTGCAGGTTGTGCAGGTGTCTCTGAGAGGTTTGGCGGGTGCGGACTGATGGCTTCTGGGATTCGCAGCTGCTGCCTGGGGCGGGTGTTGGCGGGGGTTTGGGAGCGGACAATGTGGCGGCTGCTGGGTGGTGGACGTGCGGCTGGGTGGTTATGGTGCTCCTGGAAGATGCTGCTGAGGGATGTCCTGCTGGAAAGGGGTAGGGGAGGGGCTGAAACCCTTCTGCGCTGCACACTGCCCATGGGAAACTCACTGAAAGATGGTGAGGAACCAGCTGAGGATACTGTGAGCAATGGGGCACCTGGTGAGCAAGGCAGCTGGTTCCTGATGGATTTTTGTGGCTTTCCCTGCAGAAGGACCTGGTGTGGGCAGCGGGATGGGAATGTGGCAGGAGAAGAGGGAGAGAACTTCTGCTTCTCTCCCCTTCGCTTCCCCCTCCCGGGTCAGAGCAGCCACTGGGTTTTGGTGATCTTGTCGTGACCCTCCAGCCATTCCAAAGGAGACGGCCAGTCTGAGTGCCCCTGCTCCAGGGCCCGGGGAGCAGAGCGGGGAGGGGGGTGGCTGGGGAGTGAGAATCTAAAGCACAGTGTCCTCCAGGGTCACATTGGAAAGGGGACAGTTGTAGGGGTATGAAAAGCCCCAAGCCCAGAGATGTCTCTGTCCCCGCAGTTTGTAGCCTGGCACCTGGACACGGCTGCACTCACCCAGACGCCCAGCTCCAGCACTGGATAGAGGACGAGCTCCCCCGGGTGGTCAGAATCGCTATTACTACGATCAGTCCTTCCAGCGTTTCACAAGAGCTCAGGCCCGGCACGCTGAGCTCATGGGAACGCTGCCCCCTCCTGTCTGTCTCACAGCTGCAGGGAACAGCGGTGTACGGTTGTTTCCAACATTCACGCTGTTCCTTGTCAGGGTGTTTGTTCTTCTCTGCACTGATCACATCACCAGCCTGCTCACATCTGTGGAAGGGATTACCCCGGCACTTAGGCAGTTGCACCTGCCTTGATGAGGATTGACCCAGCCCAATAGATGGAAGCCACCCCCTGCCAGTAGGTGTTTGTATTGTTGCCTTTTTTAGCAACATCAGTGTCCCTTTTCTGACACCAGTGTCAGCCCTCTGTGAGCCATGGCAGACATTTGGGTCTTGAAGGCCAGCTCCCCAGTGGAGAGGCAATCAGTGACGTGGAGTCTGGGTATATTCTGAGTGTAGCTAAGTTTATTTTCACCTATTCCGGTTCTGGAATGGAGAAGCCAGGCAGGCCCTTCTCCCAGGAATCTCAGCCCAACACCACTGCCAGGGGGCCAGGAAACAACTCTTCCTCAAGAATTGACTCTGATCAGAGCCCTGGGCAGACAGCAAACTGTCCTGCAGCTCCCACAGCTCCCTCTCGCCTTGTATGACCAAAACACCACAAACATTTCTTCCAAGACTAAAATGTTACTCACACAAAGGCTCTGTCTACACTGGCACTTTTATCATTAAAACCTTTGTTGCTCAGTGGTGTGAAAAAAATACCCCCTTGAACGACAAAAGTTGTAACAACAAAAAGCATCGGTGTGGACAGTGCTTCATCGGCGGGAGACTCTCGTCCAGCAATGAGCTACCGCCCTGGTTCGGGGTGGTTTTATTTTGTTGCTGGGAGAGCTCTCTCCCGGCACCACGGAGCGACTACACTGTGCAGCTTACAACGGCGTGGCTGCAGCCACTCTCTGTAAGGTGTGCAGTGTAGACATAGCCTAAGAAAAAGACTCTGTAACAGCACGAGCTGGGCAGGGCGAAGGCCAGGTCTGATGGCTGGAGGCCTCCTAGCTCTGGAGATGTACATGGGGATGTTGTGCCAGGCTGGACCATGGACACATTCTCTCCTCCAGAACCTTATGAATGAAGTACTGCCCCTTGCAGTAAATGGCACCTTCACTCGGAGCCCTTGCAGGGCATCTGAGCACTTGAGACATGGCAGTTGTTAAGTAAGTGAGCCCCTCTGGGGAATCTATGGGGCCACTGAATTATTAACCTACTGTGCAATTCTTTGCAATCAAATATGCCTAGAATACCACCTCTGGGCACGTGTCCATGTTATTTAATAGCACAAACAATTAACTGGCTGAAATGAAATTCATTACACTGAGATATACCCCCGCACACACCACACTTTGGGCAAAAGTACAGAGTGGGGCCTTGCTTTGTGACTCAGGATCTGTAGGACCAACAAGGGCAGTGTATGCCAGCATTGAAGATTCACCACTGAAAGCACATTGCCCTCAGCCCCCCAGGCGAGGGACTGCAAATGGCAGTGAATTCATCCGAGCCCAGCAGCCACAGGTGAACACAGGCAGAGTGGCACTTCCTTGGGGAGTCAAGGCCAAAAGCAATTGGGCTTCAAGGCTGATTTTTCAAATGCACATGAGATGGCTGAGATTTTCAAAGCAGTGCTGGGAGTCAGCCAGCCAGTCATAGTAAGGTGCACTGCTGTGAAAATCTAACCCGCAGCAACATGTGTAGGGAATCTGGTTTCATTTACTAATGCAAAATTGACAGTTACAACCTATAACACAACCACTTATATACTCTGCCCAGTGAGATCTTTGAATTATTGTTTGCATACTGCATCCAGTTCTACTTGTCTGTGCTGCATTTCAGAGTTAAGATGCCATTGAGATGAATGGGACAGTTCACACCTCCTTAGCAATGTCTTTGCAGGCTGTCTCTTACGATCAGGCAGGCAACACTGCATCCAGTCTGTAATCTTGGTAGCCAGTCCCACTGCTTATAGTGCAGGAGGGTTTCACAAGTGTTTCCTGGGGACCTTGAGGCAGTGTCTACACTGCACAGTTTTGTCACCAAAAGTTATGCCACTTTAATGAAAGCTCTTTAATTAAAATACTGTTGCATGTCCGCACTATGCTCCCTGTGTCAGCGGAGTGCATCCACCACACTAGCAGCTCTTGAAGCGACACAGAGAGCAGCGCACTGTGGGTAGCTATCCCACTGTGCAACTGGCCGCAGGGTGCTTTGGGAAGGGTTTGCAATGCCTGATGTTGGCAGGCACAGTGTCACATGATGCAGGTTTCTCAATCCCATTGTTCCATGGGCATCCAATGAGATTGCCAGCTGCTTTTCAACCAAAGTGTGTGTGAGAGGGAGCATGCTTGTGTGTGTGTGAGAGAGAAAGTCAGAGACAGGGTGTGTTGGCGGGGGAGTGAGTGTGTCAGCATAGAATCATAGAAGATTAAGTTTGGAAGAAACCTCAGGGGGTCATCTAGTCCAACCCCCCGCTCAAAGCATGTTGTCTTGTATGTTCAGACAGTCGCTGGAAGCAACCAGTCCTGAGGCAGGGGGAGGGGGAAACCCCCAAATTCAGCCCCCAGCCCCCCCCCCCGGCTCTGCATAGCACAGCAGTCTCTCTCTCTCTCTCACACACACACACACACATCCACCCCTGCCTGCCTACCTCCGTGTCCAGTGTGGGAGAGCAGGAGTGTTCCAAGGTAATGACTGGCTCTGCAAAAAGAAAAGGAGTACCGGTGGCACCTTAGAGACTAACCAATTTATTTGAGCATGAGCTTTCGTAAGCTACAGCTCACTTCTCAGATGAAGTTGCATCTGTTCATCCGACGAAGTGAGCTGTAGCTCACGAAAGCTCATGCTCAAATAAATTGGTTAGTCTCCAAGGTGCCACAAGTACTCCTTTTCTTTTTGCGAATACAGACTAACACGGCTGCTACTCTGAAGACTGGCTCTGTTTCCCGGAGCAGAGCAGCACTGCACAGCAGACCGGCTGTCAGAACGGAGCTTTGAAAGGGGAGAGGTGCATCCTGCAGGGCTGCTGAGTTCACAACAATGAGCAGAGAGGCCACGGCAGGCCTTGTGGGACACCTCCGGAGGCCAGTTACAGTGAGAAAAGCCAGCCCGGTGTTTACACTGGCACTATGGCGATAAAACTTTTGTGTAAGAAGCCTTATGACTCTCACGGAGGTGGTTTTATTACAGCGCTGAAATTGCGGCATTTCATCACCAGAAGTGGCTTTGCAGTGTGTACACCTCCATTGCTCTGCCGCCAAAAGCTGCCTTATGGGCGGAAAAACTTGGCAGTACAGATACGCCCAAACGCTGAGGCCAGCCAAGTCCTCAGTTGAGTCTCAGCTGC
Organism: Lepidochelys kempii; assembly: GCF_965140285.1. Classification (NCBI taxonomy): domain Eukaryota; kingdom Metazoa; phylum Chordata; order Testudines; family Cheloniidae; genus Lepidochelys; species Lepidochelys kempii. The sequence continues at coordinate 14,257,817 of NC_136394.1, read as the reverse complement.
CCCGACTGTGTAATTGAGTTGATGAGTTTCTTTCAGCGATGAACCTGTTGGGGACACTGGGCACTACGCTAGGTAACTCGGGAGGGTGGAAGACCACGAGTGTCGAGGAAGCCCTCCTGCTCTAAGCCCGGATAAACTAAGGCCCCTTTGCTCCTTGAGCCCTCTGTGATCCTGCATAACTCTGAGGAAGCTAGCACATAAACAGACAGGTTTGCACATGGCTCGCCAGCCAAGGCCAGCTTCGGCTTGGGAAACAGCTAGATAAGGCAGAAATGTGTAGCAAAAACCAGTAACAAATAGGACCAAATAAGGCAAGGCTCGGGCAATGCTACTGAGGAAAAACACAACTGGCTGCTTTAGCTGACTGGCTACGGTATTGTACGGGGCAGCAGGTAATTGGTTGCATAAGCTTGTGCAGTGAAATAGGCAAAGGTATATAATGTATACTGGAATCTGCTGCACTGCTGCAGGATTTGAGACAGCTCAGTCTCCCTGCGCCCTATTTGAAGCTTCAGATAAATCTCTCTGCTTCTCCACCCCGTTGTGGTCATTGGCACGATGCACACTGGGCAACGAACCCAGCTGTTGCTTGCCTCAGGCACTCTGTGCTGGCAACAAACCTTAACACCCCATAGGTCTCCGTGCAGAAGTGGAGACTCAGAAAATGTGAAACATGCCTAAGACTGGTGAAACGTCACACCACATGAGAATTGTGATATGCAGTGAAATCTGCACAGGGTGGTAGAAAGCACTGGGATGTTCTGGTCAGTCTGAGAGCTGCATTAACAGAACGTCTGTCGGGCAGGATTCCTGGGCTGACTAACTAGGAAAACCCCTTACGCCTTCTCTGATATGGCCCCCCCATCACAAGAGAGAATATTTAATGTGGCCTTTGATAATATGAGGTTTATGTCTTACTTCCCCATCTGACTGTGTCGTTGTGAGCAGGGTCATCCCACACCTGACAGTAATAATCAGCCTCATCCTGCACCTGGACTCCAGTGATGGTTAACATGGTCGTGTTACCGGAGTTGGCCCCAGAGAATCGCTCTGGGATTCCAGGGACTCTCTTGTTGTTTTGATAGAGAAGCTGTACGAGAGCACTGCCAGGTTTCTGTTGGTACCAATGCACATGGTAAATATTAATGTTGTCTCCTGAGCAGGTGAGTTGAGCATTTTGTCCTGGAGACACAGTCACTGAAGGTGGCTGAGTCAGCACGTACTGGGCGAGAGAACCTGAAACAGGAGGAGAAAACGTGGGGATAGAAATTACTGAGAGACAATAAACTGCAGGCAGCACAAGGAGCTGGAAAAGGGAAAAGCTTTTTGGATTAAGAAATGGAGAGAAACCTGTCCCCTCACAGCACCTGAGCAGTGAGTGAGCAGCGCGAGGAGCAGAGGGGCCCAGGCCATGGTGGGGAATCCAGACGAGCTCGGCTTCCTGACGTCTCTGGCTGGGACCCTCCAATTCTCTTATATCCCCAGAGCTGGAGAACGGCCCCTTCATGCAAATCTGCTCCCTGCTCATTGGCTGCCAGTGCCAACAGACATACTCCATCCGCTTTGGAAGGGCAGTGACAGGGTGAGAATTTCTCTTTATATAGCCCCATAGTTACTTAGGTAGGACAGAATTATTTTTCCATTTGCAAGCGGACAATAGAGAGAATCCTGGAGCTGAGGAGCTCCCACTCTGCACAACCTGCTCCACCACTTAGTTCATGGAGCCGAGACTCTCTAACTGTCTGCACCTGGGGCAAGAAAACCAATGCGATTTGTTGTCATGGCGCAACCCACAATCCCCTGCAGTCACATCCCACCATGCTTTGGGTCACAACCAGAAACATGGCTAGATTCTGGGTGACCACTGATGGGATGCTGCCTGGGGTGGGTCCTGCTGAGTGGGGTGAGGGCTGGGAGGAGTGCAATCTGGGGCAGGGCCATGGTTATGGGGATGCTGCCTGGGGAGGTGGCTCGGCTGAGCAGGGAGCAGCTGTAGAACTGATCAATGAAATTGTTTTAAATTGTTCACTTTATTAATATAACTTCATAAGCAAAGTTTATGAATGAAACAACATTCATTCATAAAACCGGTTACCCCAATAACTGGCTAATTGAGTTTCACTTTCAATCCAACTGCTGCTTAAAGCGCTGAAACGTACACTGTTTCAACATTGTAACTTCTGCTCACTGGTTGTCATTATACTTGTCCATATTGTAACTTCTGCTCACTGTTTGCCATTCCTTACACTTGTCCATATTGTAACTCAAACTCCATTTTAACTTGCCCCAAACTCCATTTTAAAATGCTCACTCCATTTTGTAAAAGCTTGCTGCAGCCTTCATTTTTGCAAACCCTGCTGTGACCTTATTAGTGTAGTTTAGATGTGTGAATGAGGTATGTATGGATGATGGAATCAACCTCCAGCCCCAGCCTGTCCTGATGAAATAAAATGTAAACACCAAGGGCTGAAGATGCAGACAACAGCCCTGACAAAGCAAGAAGAGTCCACCCTAAGAAGAAAAGAACAAAAGTACAATTGAAGAAACATCAAAGCCAGGTCCTAGGCTGAAAGTCATGTTTGCAACTGACGGGTGATCAATCACACCGAACCCAGAGGCAGCGTGACCTACAAGACCTATAGACTCTGGATTCAAACTAAAGCCTTCAAAATGGATGGAAGAGATGGAAGACTTTGGAGGGTAAAATTCTGCTGCCAGCATGGAAGGGCATCGGTGCATGCCCAACAGAGACCCAGCCCTTCCTTGTGCCCAGCTTTCCTGGCCAGTTAGTTGCCACAAGCTACGAACCCAAGCCATGAACTCAAGCTACATTCAGGACTGGTAACTATCTAGAAGCTGCAGAACATTTGATGTGTGTGTGTGTACATAGGTATTAGATATTAGTTATTGGTCATAAATCAAATTGTGTTATAATAAACGTGACATCTTGTCTTGTCCCCTGAAACGATCCTGTGTAGCCCTCCACCAGGGGGGGTGCTGGTGGAGGGCTAGGATGGTGCTTCCAGCTGCTGCCTTTTCACCTCCTCTTTTGACTCAGGGCAGCTGCAGCACCAGTTGAAGATGGCGAGGATCCTGTTGGTCACTGTGAGTCGTGGGGCCGGCAGGTGGCCAGGGGCCAGCTGATCACCACCTCTACACGTGGCTCCCCTGGGGCAGAGCACAGAGTGACTGGGTGAGGGAGGAAGCAGGAGGGGCTGCAGGCATAGGCAGCTCCAGTGCTTCTCCCTCTCTGCCCTCAGGATTTGGGGATTTCATTGTGCCCTGGGGAGAGAGCTCCTGCCCTAGAGATCATGGAGCAGGGAGGGCAGAAGGGGCTGGATGGGAAGCTGAGCCCCCAAATCTGAAGCCGCTAGGGGTAGGGTGACCAGATGTCCTGATTTTATAGGGACAGTCCCAATTTTTGGGTCTTTTTCTTATAAAGGCTCCTATTACCCCCACCCCTGTCCCGATTTTTCACATTTGCTGTCTGGTCACCCTAGCTAGGGGACCTCATATGTACCATACATCTAAGAGCCGTTATGGTATGAAAAGCCCCTGAGCCCAGAGATGACTCCACTGCAGCTGCTGGTAGCTGGTCACTGTGAACTGCACCCCCCCTTCTGCACCCTTCCACAGCTCGTGGATGATCAGCTCCCCCTGATATCTAAACCAGCATATTTAGATTCATAAAAATATTCCCCGAGAGCAGCTTTTGCCTTTCACATGCCCCAGTCTGTGCACCACGGGGCTGTCAGCAAAACCTCCTTTGGGGCATAAGCCCCCCTAAAGGGCTCTGTCCCCTCACTGCACATTTCATATTGGGACACACATGCTGGTAACCCATGGGGTTGCTGGAATATTTTCCCTACTCCCCAGGAGGTCTGACTGTGAAGGAAGAATTGCAGCTGTTGTGGAAACTACTGGTGGGGAGGAGAGGGGGGTGGCCCCTCTCCCTCTTAAGATCCCACTGAGGTGAGCGTCATGAGTGGGATACCAGAAGCGGTGAGAGAACAAAGCCATTGCACCAGCATCGCTGGTGGGCCAGTTTACGAGTTGAGTTTATTCCTTTAGATTCAGTGAAAGTGATGTTCCATTGCTCCGAACTGTCCTTCCTCTCTGGAGCTCCCAGTGTCCTGGGGTGACAGAGGGGGTCTCTGAGGCAACATACTGTGACCCCAGGCTGCCTGGAATCAGTGCTGGGCTGAGTTAAGAGGAAATACCTTCCCCCCCTCAAAAATGGCCCCTCACCATCACAAGAATGATATAAAATGTTCCCTTTCATAAGGGGAGGTTTGTGTCTCACTTCCCCATCTGGCTGTGTCACTGTGAGCAGTGTTACTGTCCCACACCTGACAGTAATAATCAGCCTCGTCCTGCACCTGGACTCCAGTGATGGTTAACGTGGCCGTGTTACCGGATTTGGCGCCAGAGAATCGATCGGGGATTCCGGAGGGTCTGCTGCTACTTTGGTAGATAAGCTGTAGGGGGGCGCTGCCCGGTTTCTGTTGGAACCACTGCACATGCTTGCTCCCAATGCTGTTCCCTGTGCAGGTGAGTTGAGCATTTTGCCCTGGAGACACAGACACTGAAGGCGGCTGGGTCAGCACGTACTGGGCCAGAGAACCTGAGACAGGAGGAGAGAACAGAGGGGTGTAAAATCAGTCATTAGTCATTCGTCGTGAAGTTAAAGCTCTGGGCCGGCAGCCTGGGAACCACACAGAGAAGAGTCTCTGGAAGCAAAGACCCCCTTTGACTAAGACAGACAAACCCTCCCCCCTGCAGCACCTGAGCAGTACGTGAGCAGCGTGAGGAGCAGAGGGGCCCAGGCCATGGTGGATCCAGACGAGCTCGGCTTCCTGAGGCAAACGGGTCTGTGGCTGGGACCCTCCCATTCCCTCTTAAACCCCCAGCGCTGGAGAACGGCCCCTCCATGCAAATCTGCCCCCTGCTCATTGGCGGCTGCTGCCTGTCATACCCCTTCACTGGGGTGGGAAAGGGTTGTTTTGTTTTCCATTTACAGGGAGAAAATAAGAAGTCTCCTGACGAGGTGCCCTCCATGTGCACAGGCTGCTCTGGCAGTTCCTTCTCGGGGCTCTCTCCCCTGGAGCAGGGCCTCCACACTGTATCCGCAGCAGACCCCAACACTCGCTGGTTCTTGCCATGACCCCAACCCACAATCCTTCTCAGTCACATCCCGCAATCCTCTGGGGTCACAACCACAAACCAGGGCTGGTTGGCGGGGGAGGGTCTGTGGGGTGGCTGCTGCGGGGGGGGGGTGTCTTGTGGAAGAGCTGGCTGCTGGTGGGGGCAGTTGGTCACTGAGGTCAGCACGGCTGGGCTTGGTGGGTGGTTTGCGGCTGGCTGGCTGGGGGAGTTGGTTTGGCCCAACAGGCGGGTGAGCAGAGGAGCTACCAGGGATGCTGGCAGAGCGGGTAGGAGGGGTGTTTTTTTCCCTCTTTCCCCGGCCCTGCTCCTCAAGGGAAAGCCCACTCAAGATGGTGAAGAGGTGTGTGTGTGGATCAAGCCAGCTCGCTCCTTCCAGCCTTTAATGGGTGCTACCCTGGAGCAGAGCACGGTGCAGGTGGAGGCAGGGAGGTGTGAGCAGGTGCAGTGCAGGGCAGGCAACAGCAGCAGGAGTAGCAAGGAGCCGAGTGTCTCCTTCTCTCTCTCTAGCAGTCAGTTTATTTTGTCACGACCCCCCATTCCCCAGTCCAATTTCTCTTTGAGAACCTCGGCTGCAGAGAGGGGAGGTGGAGAACAGGGAGCTGGACTCCCCTGGGGTAGTTTATTCATATTATACAGAAGTTGGGGCAGCTTTGTCCCATTAGACTGGGAGTCAGGAGACCTGGGTTCTAATCTTGGCTCTGCTACTGACCTGCTTCATCACCTTGGGTAGGTCACTTCACCTCTGGGTGCCTCTGCTTCCTCTTTGTCTCTCTCGTCTATTTTGATTCTAAACTCTTCTTAGCAGAGACTGTCTCACACTCTGTGTTTGAACAGCACTGAGCATCGTGGCGCGCTGAGCTTGATGCACAATGCAACTAATAAATAATTAGAGCTGGCTGAAAATTTTCCAATGGGCTGTTTTTCCACCGGGAAAGGCTCTTTCATCAAATGGAAACTTTCTGCAGGAATGTGTGGCTTTGCACCGAAATTCTGTTGAGTCGAAAGATCAAAACAAAACATTTCAACAATGTCAAAATCTTCGGCGTCCACCTTTTTCTAAGGGGATGGTTTGATTTTTTGTTTGACAATGACAGGCTTTCCTAATTTCATTTGAGATTAGAATAGTAAGTCTAAAATGTCAAAATAAAAACCTTGGGGTTCCCTGCTTTCCCTGAGGGTTCATGGATCACTCACACTGATCAAAAACCAATTTAGCAGTTTCTGAGGAGGAGAGGGCAATAAATACACTTTGCCCATGATTAACCATTTCCAGAGCCAACCAGGGTAGAGCTAAGAAAGAAATGGGGGGAAGCTGAAAAGTTCCATTCTCTCATCTAAGGGCCCACACTAGAGGATCTAGCTTTTTATGTCAGGCAATCTACATTCTGAGTAGCTGCTCTTTGCTTTCTGGGATGATTTCCATCATCTCCAGGCCACCCAGCTGGGCTACACAAGCTTCTCTTTATTCATGAGCAGTTTTTATTGGGCAGAAAATGGAATTCAGAGAACTGGGCGGTGACTCTGCCGCCCCTTGCGCTGAGAGCTAGGAATGAAAATCCCACTGAAGAGCTAAGTGTTATTGTCATTGCTTATTGCTAAAGACCAGTGAGACGCATCACAGTCTGAGGAGGCTTCTCCTCAGGAGTTCTCCTGGCTCCTAGCTCTTGGGAGCTGGGAAAGTGCTAGAAACATCACCAGCGACACAAAACGACATGGAGTCCCAGCAGCACCAAGACAGGCCAATACACACCCTCAAAGGTTCATTGGCAAAGGCGATCTTGTCTCTATGTTTCCTGGGGACGGGAGAACCTGGCTCTGTCCCATACGACTCTGAGTCCCTGCCTTCTGGAAGATTCTGTGCCTGAACCATGAAGTTCAGTTCAGGTCCCAGCTGAATTCAGGCATTTGTGGGAGTTCCCCACAATGGAGCGGATCTCACACGCAGGGTCCCATGGCCGACTGGCATTGGGGGAGGGGAGGCTCTCAGATCCCTTCCCCAGCACCCAGACTGAACCAGGTGGGAAATCAAACACGGACCTAAAAAGAACGAGGAGACCTTGTGGCACCTTAGAGACTAACAAATGTATTTGGGCATAAGCTTTCGTGGGCTAGAACTCACTTCATCAGATGCATGAAATAAAAGATAGAGGAGCAGGTATAAATACATGAAAGGATGTGGGTTGCTTTACCAAGAGTGTGGTCAGTCTAACGAGATAAATCAATTAACAGCAGGATACCAAGGGAGGAGAAATAACTTTTGAAGTGGTAAGAGAGTGGCCCATTACAGACAGTTGACAAAAAGGTGTAAGTAACAGGAGGCAGAAATTAGTATTGGGGAAATTAAATTTAAATGACCCAAACACTTCCAGTCTTTATTCAGGCCTAAGCTGATGGTATCTCTTGCATAGATATGTGGACAGAGTTGGCCCCGGGGTCTGTAGCAGGGTTTGGTCCCTGAGTTGCTGTTTTTGTCGTGTGGTGTGTGGTTGCTGGTGAGTATTTGCTTCAGGTTGGGGGGCTGTCTGTAAGTGAGGACTGGCCTGTCTCCCAAGATCTGTGAGAGTGATGGGTCATCCTTCAGGCTAGGTTGTAGATCCTTGATGATGCGCTGGAGAGGTTTTAGTTGGGGGCTGTAGGTGACGGCTAGTGCTGTTCTCTTATTTTCTTTGTTGGGCCTGTCTTGTAGTAGGTGACTTCTCGGTAACCTTCTGGCTCTGTCAATCTGTTTCATCACTTCACTAAGTGGGCATTGCAGTTTTAAGAATGCTTGATAGAGATCATGTAGGTGTTTGTCTCTGTCTGAGGGATCGGAGCAAATGCGGTTGTTGCCGGCACCCAGTGCCGAGAGGCTGAACAACAGCTTGAGTGGTTCGTTACCCGGTGTGCTACACCCAATAATCACAACGGGGTGGAGAAGCAGAAAAGTTTATTTGCAGCTGCAAAAAGGTACAGGGAGAATAAAATCTCAAATCCTGCACAACAGAGCAGGAAGTTACACAGGCTTTTATACATCCTTTTTCCCAGCATACTTATCCAATAGCAAGCTGCTCCAAGTATCCATATAGCCAGCCAATCCAGTTCCCAGCTAGTTCCCTGATTCTCTGTATCATTTGTTAAACTATACATAAAGCTGCTTTATTCAGCATTGTTCTTCCATATCTCCCCTGTTTGGCCTTGCTTAGTTTCAGGCAGTCTGACTCTGCAACATACTGTTGCAGATTCTCAGCATAACTGCTGTGTGTGCCTCCAGGTGGGGGGGGCCAAGGACACTTGGGCCTAGCACGCAGAGCTGCTGCGAGTGCCTCCAGGCAGGAGGGGCGGGGCAAGGACACCGGGGCCTAGTGCGAGGGGGCTTCATCGACACTTGTGGTCTTCCATCCCCTCGAGTTACCTAGTGGCCATGCCCCAGTGTTCCCAACACGGTTGTATGTTAGAGCTTGGCTGTAGACAATGGATCATGTGATGTGGTCTGGATGAAAGCTGGAGGCATGTAGGTAAGTATAGCGGTCAGAAGGTTTCCTGTATAGGGTGGTGTTTATGTGACCATCGCTTATTAGCACTGAAGTATCTAGGAAGTGGACCTCTTGTGTGGACTGGTCCAGGCTGAGGTTGATGGTAGGGTGGAAATCACTGAAATCTTGGTGGAATTCCTCAAGGGCCTCCTTCCCATGGGTCCAGACAATGAAGATGTCATCAGTGTAGCGTAAGTAGAGTAGGGGCATAAGAGGACGAGAGCTGAGGAAGCGTTGTTCTAAGTCAGCCATAAAAAGTTGGCATATTGAGGGGCTGTCCTAAACATACAGCTAGGGGTAGCATAAAATCCCCCCTTTACCTGTAAAGGGTTAAGAAGCTCAGATAACTTGTTTCGCACCTGACCAAAAGGACCAATAAGGGGAGAAGATACTTTCAAATCTGTGGGGGAAGGTTTTTCCTTTGTGTTCTCTTGGGACAAAGAGAGGGACCAGGCAGGAAAAAAAAAACCCTCTCCTAAACCATACCTGAAAGAAACCTCTAAGATCACAAATTGTAAGTATAGCAAGAGAATGCGTTAGTTTACCTTTTGTTTTAGCTTGTGAATTTTCCCTGTGCTAAGAGGGAGGTTTATCCCTGGCTTTCGTAACTTCAAAGTTTTGCCTAGAAGGGAATCTAATGTATTTTGAATCTGATAACCCTATAAATTTACCTTCCATCCTGATTTTACAGAGGTGCGTCTTTTACTTTTTTTCTTGATAATAAAGTTCTGTTTTTTAAGAATCTGATTGGCTTTTAGTGTCCTATATGATCTCTATCAAGCATTCTTAAAACTACAGTACCCACCTGGTGAAGTGAAGAAACAGACTGACAGAGCCAGAAGGATCCCGAGAAGTCACCTACTACAAGAAAGGCCCAACAAAGAAAGTAAGAGAACACCACTAGCCGTCACCTACAGCCCCCAACTAAAACCTCTCCAGTGCATCATCAGGGATCTACAACCTAGCCTGAAGGACGACTCATCATTCTCACAGATCTTGGGAGACAGGCCAGTCCTCACTTACAGACAGCCCCCCAACCTGAAGCAAATACTCACCAGCAACTACGCACGACACGACAAAAACAGCAACTCAGGGACCAAACCCTGCTACAGACCCCGGTGCCAACTCTGTCCACATATCTATCCAGGGGACACCATCATAGGACCTAATCACATCAGCCACACCATCCGGGGCTCGTTCATCTGCACATCTACCAATGTGATCTATGCCATCATGTGCCAGCAATGCTCCTCTGCCATGTACATTGGCCAAACCAGACAGTCTCTACGCAAAAGAATAAATGGACACAAATCAGACTTCAGGAATCATAACATTCAAAAACCAGTCGGAGAACACTTCAATCTCTCTGGTCACTCAATAACAGACCTCAAAGTGGCAATTCTTCAACAAAAAACCTTCAAAAAGAGACTCCAGCGTGAAGCTGCGGAACTGGAATTAATTTGCAAACTAGATACCATCAACTTAGGCCTGAATAGAGACTGGGAGTGGTTGGGTCATTACAAAACCTAAACTTAATTTCCCCAATACTAATTTCTGCCTCCTGTTACTCACACCTTCTTGTCAACTGTCTGTAATGGGCCACTCTCTTACCACTTCAAAAGTTATTTCTCCTCCCTTGGTATCCTGCTGTTAATGGATTTATCTCGTTAGACTGACCTCACACTTGGTAAAGCAACCCACATCCTTTCATGTATTTATACCTGCTCCTCTATCTTTTATTTCATGCATCTGATGAAGTGGGTCCTAGCCCACAAAAGCTTATGCCCAAATACATTTGTTAGTCTCTAAGGTGCCACAAGGATTCCTTGGTTTTTTTGCTGATACAGACTAACACGGCTACCCCTGAAACACGGACATGACTCTCCAGTTGGGACCATTTAGCCTCTGTTTATTTGTTAATATTCATGGATTTTAAAATGAGTGACCAGACAGTAATAATCAGCCTCGTCGTGCGCCTGGACTCCAGTGATGGTTAACGTGGCCGTGTTACCGGAGTTGGCGCCAGAGAATCGATCGGGGATTCCGGAGGGTCTGTTGCTACTTTGATAGATAAGCAGTAGGGGGGCGATGCCAGGTTTCTGCTGGAACCGACGTACATTGTAGTTCCCAATGCTGTTCCCTGAGCAGGTGAGTTGAGCATTTTGCCCTGGAGACACAGACACTGAGGGCAGCTGAGTGAGCACGTATTGGGCCAGAGAAGCTGAGACAGGAAGAGAAAACATGGATAAATTCACTGTTTCATTACTGTATTGAGAGACTCTGCAGGCAGCCAGCACAGGAAGCTGGAGAATCCTTTTGGATGAAGAGAATGAAAGAAACCCTCCCCCTTGTAGCACCTGGCCAGTAAGTGAGCAGTGTGAGGAGCAGAGTAGTGGCCACAACTGATAGAAATGTAAGTTGCAATGTCTGTGAAAAAATATAGCAGAAAACTTTACAAAAACTGGAAATTGGATCCATATGAGCGCTACAAAATGGCAACAATTTCAAAATGTAGAGATTTTTTTCAGAACATCACTTCCCCAACTGCTGCCAAGCTCTAGTTTGTTCTCCCACCTTCAGCACTTTGTAAACAAAGAGTTCCCCCCAGTGGTCAAGGTCAGACTTGGTGGGATCAGGTGGAAGAACCATCAGGGCACAGTCATGTGGTGCTCAACCTTTCCAGACTACTGTACCCATAGCTCAGTGGTTTGAGCATTGGCCTGCTAAACCCAGGGTTGTGAGTTCAATCCTTGAGGGGGCCATTTAGGGATCTGGGGCAAAAATTGGGGCTTGGTCCTGCTTTGAGCAGGGGGTTAGACTAGATGACCTCCTGAGGTCCCTTCCAACCCTGATATTCTATGACTGCAGGCTTTTCTATGACTAACCCCTTTCACGAGTCTGATTTGTCTTACGTACCCCAAGTTTCACCTCACTTAAAAACTACTTGCTTACAAAATCAGACATAAAAATACAAAAGTGTCACAGCCACACTAGTACTGAAAAATTGCTGACGTTCTCATTTTGTCTGTCTGAAATTTTAGTTTGTTCTGACTTCGCGAGTGCTTTTTATGTAGCCTGTCGTAAAACTATATAAATATCTAAATGAGTTGATGTGTCCCCTGGAAGAGCTCTGAGCTGAGAACTGCTGGGGGATTCATTCTGTTCCTTCCCAGGATGTCACAGGATCAGCAGCACCAGGCAAGAACTCAATGAATCATCTGACATTCACTCCGAAGGGCTTCCTGGGTTCTGTGTTGGCTCTGTCCCATCATAGCCTGTGCTCCAGCAAGGTCGGGGCGGGGACGCGGGGGGAGAAGGGGCTTGTTAACCCGCATTAGGGTGTTCCTCTGAACAGAGCTGATGTCACGTGTAGGGTCCCAGGGCAGGCTGGCCAGTGGGGAGGTGGGGAGCCTCTCAGATCCCTTCCCTGGCCCCAGTCTGCCCCTGAGGTGGAATCAAACAAGGACCTGACTCTCCAGTTGGGAATATTTCCCAGCCATTTATATTTGCGACATTTGGCAGGGCCACTTCCTATCGCCGTTGAAGTGGCCCACGCTCAGCAGGAGCCAGCTGGCAACACCCAGTACCCTAGAGACACCAACTGATCTCCTCTTCCTGTGCTGGGTGACCAAGCGAGTCAACGCGTCACAGACATCTGCACAGGGGCACGGAAAGGGTGACCAGCGCCTCACACAGATAGTGAGCAGGGGGTGGACGGGCGGGCAGGACAATCTTCAGACGCTGGCTGACAGCATCAAGGTTCCTCTCCAGAATCTTGTTTGGTGATTATCCTGGGAATCAGAGAAACAGAGGCTGTGATGCTGCCCTGATGCCTCCAGTAACATTGTCCAAAGCCCTGTGTGTTATCGCACCAGCTAAACAGTGTGGAGCTGACGCACCTCTCCCAGAACAGGGCTTTGGGCCTTGTCCGTTTCTGGAAATGAGCAGCCAGAGAGAATCCCTATCCCGCGGCGTCCGTGGGAGCCACAGGAACAGAGGGGAAAGGTGAGGAGTGGAGACATCAACCTCCCCAGCTACTCCTCACATCGCTTCAGCCCCACATCTGGCAGACACTTTGGGGCCTGGAGAATTTAGAGTGAGCACCTCTGGGCAGTCCTAGGGGGCCACTTTATTATTAATCTAGTATGTAATTCCTTGCAATGAAATAAGCCTAAAATACCACCTTTGAGCACGTCTGTGCTATTCAATACGATTAAAACCAAATTCTGCCCACCCACCCTCTGAGTAAAGTGGAGGTAAACATAAAGTCTGAATAAAGAGCGGGGCCTTGCTCTGTGACTCAGGGTCTGCAGGACGAACAAGTGCAGTGAATGCTAACATTGAAGATCCCCCCTTGAAAATACCTGGCCCTCAGCCCCGAGGCTACGGACTGCAAACAGGAGGGAATCTGCTGCCCACAGCAGCCACAGCCCAGACCTAAGGCGCATAAAGGAGTTAGCAAGCAACTTACAAGATACGACTCAGCCACGTATATACTCTGCCCAGTGCAATCTTTGAATTATGTTTGCACACTGCATCCGATTTTACTTGTGTTTGTTCGGTTTCAGAGTTAAGATGCCATTGAGATGAATGGGACAGTTCACACCCCCTTAAGGAGGTTTTTGCAGGCTGTTACTTGCAGACACATTTAGGCAGCTTTGTACCAAGTCACATTCACAAGGTTTTTCTTTTCAACCTTAAGGAAGGGCTAGAAAATGTAACTGTACTACATTAAAATTCAGATTCTGCACAATCAGGAAAATATTGGGATGATGTTCCAAGCCAAGTCAGTGCACTTTGAACCCTGAGTACAGACAGAAACCAAACTGCGGGTCATGAACTGCCCAGCAGAGCACAGGCTGCAGGAGTGAGGGGGAAGGATATTTCTGGCTTCCACTATTACACCACACAGCACAGTGACAGCATGCTCTCCACCGCGTGCCCTGGAGAAGGCTAAGCGTCCAGTGTTACTGGATATGTCTTGGTCCCCACAGGCGGGAGCAGGGACTCCAGCAGCTCCCTGGTTTTCCTCAGAATCTGAGAGGTAACTAAGGTATCATGGAGAACCCCTGAGTTCATGCTGGAACCTGTAATCTTTGAAGCTGGTCCCACTGTTCACAGTGCAGGAGGGTTTCACAGTGTTTCCTGCGGACGCAGGCAGTGAGGGCTCCTGAGTCCTCAGCTCAATCTGAGATGCCCGCCATGTAATGGAAGCACTTCCTGAGCTCCATGCTGATCATCCACAGCAACCAATAGATCATCGCCGAAGCAATGCAGATTCAGGCAGTATGAAATACGGAGAGCAGCGAGGACATTGCAGGTGCCTAAGAGTGGCGCTAACTGAGATACATACCCTAGACTGTGGAAGTGGCTCGGTGAGCGAGGGAATGTCTTTTATTGGACCCACTTCTGTTGGTGAGAGACAAGCTTTCGAGCTCCACACAGCTCTTGGCTGAGGAAGAGCTCTGTGCAGCATGGAAACTTGTCTCCTGCATGGAGAGAAGTTGGTCCAATAAAAGACATTACCTCCCCCACCTTGTCTCTTTCATATCCTGGGACTCACACAGCGACAGCAACACTGTGTGTAGAAGTGGCTGTGAAGTCTGCAAATCTCAGCGCTCATTAACAGAATCTCTGCCTTGAACTGTGCCAAGGGTGATTAAATATGAAAGGCCCTTCCCCACCTCAGAAATGACAGCCCCTCCCACTGTCACAAGAAAGAATATTAAATGTGGCCTTAGTTAAAGAGGGGGTTTGTGTCTCACTTCCCCGTCTGTCTGTGTCACTGTGAGCAGCGTTACTGTCCCACACCTGACAGTAATAATCAGCCTCGTCCTGCGCCTGGACTCCAGTGATGGTTAACGTGGCCGTGTTACCAGATTTGGCCCCGGAGAATCGATCGGGGATTCCGGAGGGTCTGCTGCTACTATCGTATATAACGAGTAGGGGGGCGCTGCCAGGTTTCTGCTGGTACCACTGCACATACTTGCCCCCAATGTTGTTCCCTGAGCAGGTGAGTTGAGCGTTTTGCCCTGGAGACACAGACACTGAGGGCGGCTGAGTCAGCACGTACTGGGCCAAAGAACCTGAAAGAAGAGAACAAAAGGCATGGGTGGAAAATACCTATTTTGCCATTTGCTGTGGCATTCAAGCTTTGTGCAGGCAGAGCCCTTTACAGCTAGAGACAGAAATAAACCCTCCCCCGCGCAGCACCTGAGCAGTACGTGAGCAGCGTGAGGAGCAGAGGGGCCCAGGCCATGGTGGATCCAGACGAGCTCGGCTTCCTGAGGCAAACGGGTCTGTGGCCGGGACCCTCCGATTCTCTCTTAAATCCCCGGAGCTGGAGAACGGCCCCTTCATGCAAATCTGCTCCCTGATGATTGGCTGCCAAGACCTATGACCACCCCCACCCCTTTCGGAGGTCGGTAATACGGGGAGAGCTTGTCTTTATACATCCCCATTGTAACCGGGGTAAGAAAGAATTCTTCCGTTTTCCATTTGCACGGAGACAATCGAGAGACTCCTGGAGCTGAGGCGCACAAGCTGCTCCACCATTGAGTTCAGGGAGGGGAGAGTCTCTGTCTGCACCTGGAACAACAAGAGCAGCTAATGGTTCCTGTCACGGCCCATGGTTTGGGGGTTGCTGGCTGGGGGAGGTGGCTCGGCTGAGCAGGGAGCAGGGGGGTGGTGGTAAAGGGCTAGGATGGTGCTTCCAGCTTCTTCCTTTTCACCTCCTCTTTTGACTCAGGGCAGCACCAGTTGAAGATGGCGAGGAGCCCGTTGGTCACTGTGAGTCGTGGGGCCGGCAGGTGGCCAGGGGCCAGCTGATCACCACCCCTACACGTGGCTCCCCTGGGGCAGAGCACGGAGTGACTGGGGAAGGGAGGAAGCAGGAGGGGCTGCAGGCGTAGGCAGCCCCAGTGCTGCTCCCACTCCGCCCTCAGGATTTGGGGATTTCATCATGCCCTGGAGGGAGAGCCCCTGCCCTCAAGATCATGGAGCAGGGAGGTCAGAAGGGGCTGGCCGAGAAGCTGGGTCCCCAGAGCTGAAGGCCCCTAGGGGACCTCGTATGTCGTATCTAAGAGCCGTTAGGGTATGAAAAGCCCCTGAGCCCAGAGACGACTCCACCGCAGCAGCTGGTAGCCTGTCACTGTGAACTGCACCCCCCTTCTGCACTGTTCCACAGCTCGGGGGTGATCAGCTCCCCCAGTGGTCAATGTCATGCCTGCCATGATCCTGCTCCTCTGCATGGCTGGAGAGCAGCACCACTTCCCCGTCATTGCAGCACACAGGCTGTTCCTTCGCCGCTCGTTCTCCTCTGTGTGTCCAGGCCGATCACGCCACCGACGTCCTCCCATCTTTGGGGTAGATCCATCATTTTTTCAGACAACTTCAATTGCCTTCATGAGGTTTCCTCTCAGTTCATGTCAAAGCCAAAAGTCCTGCAGGATCAGAGCATCTTCAAACCAGGATATTTCAGATTCATAAAAATATTCCCTGAAAGCAGCTTTTGCCTTTCGCATGCCCCCATCTGTGCACAACAGGGCTGTCATCCAAACCTCCTTTGAGGCACGAGCCTCCCGAGAGGGCTCTGTTCCCTCACTGCACGTTTCAAATCGGGACACACACGTTGGTAACCCGTGGGGTTGCTGGAGTATTTACCCTGAGCCCCAGTGGGTCTGGTTCAGAAGGAAGATTTGCAGTCATTGTGGAAGCTGCCGGGCGGAAGAGGGGGCAAGTGGGTGGCCTCTCCACCTCCAGTCCAGATTCCTGGGCGTTCTCAGTCAGGACTGTCATTCCTTTACATTCTGATCCATCACCCGCCCCTGGCCTGGTTTCTATCCAGAATGTCAGGATCCTGCAGCCCCCTCTTTGCGGCAGGCCCCTGGCGAGATCTCTGGAGCCCTGAATAGGGATTTCACAGGAGGCTGTAACTAGGGCTGCCCCTTCCCCTACCCACGCTGAGGGGATGGTGACCGATTATAGACAGTCCCCGTCCTGCAGGAGGAGAGGGAGGGGGGAGACCAGAGGCTGTTCACCCAGAGCAAGGATTCACCAAAGAAAAGCTCTGTTTTCTCCCTCCCCCACAAAGAGAGAGACTGAGCAGGGTGAAGGGCAGCACTTGCCGGGCAGGCTGAGGACTCCTTGTGGGGTTGCCTGATGGTCCCTCCCCAGCAGTGTTAGGATGGGACAGCATCAGTAAAGGTCTCCTCAAACTGCTGAGTGTTGCTGGTGGGAGCCCTCTGAGCTGCAGGTTGCAGTGTTGACATGAATAGGGCCGTTAGCACGTCCTGTTGCTCTAGTTTCAGGCTCTCTGCACATTCAGGCAGGCACTGGTTACATTCAAATCCCAGAGCCCAGGACACCCCACTGATCCCATTTAATCTCCCCGAGTCTGCTCTGATAGGCATCAAAGGACCAGTATCTATATTCTGGTTAGAAATGTACAGAGTGTCACATAGGGTGACCAGATGTCCTGATCTTATAGGGACAGTCCTGATTTTTGGGTCTTTTTCTTATATAGGCTCCTTTTACCCCCTACCCTCTGTCCTGATTTTTCATACTTTCTGTCTGGTCACCCTAGTCCCACATGGGTGCTGACCGAGGGGGAACGGGTCTATTCCTAGTGATAACCTAGTGCAGCTTTCAAACCCATCAGCAATGTTTCCAGTAGGAATCCCTGGGCCAATGGCACAGGACTGTAGGGGAGGACCCCGTACTCTGGGTGTTACCTGAAAGGGGACTCGCCCCATTAGCAGAGCAGCAGGGGAAGGGGAGAGCTGTATTTCAGGGGGAAACTCTCATGGGATTCAGTTTGGACAAGGGAAGAAGACACCTGGTTAGCATCTAGCGTTATTACTTATTGTTTGCATCAGAATTGGCCGAGGCGTCCCAGCCATGGCCCAGGACCCCATTATGCTAGGTGCTGTACGAACTCAGACCAAAGAGACGGGCTGTGTCCCAAAGAGCTCACACTCTAAGTGTAAGACAAATATCAGCAGGTGGGAAAACGTCCCCGCAGAACTACCAGGAAGTGTGCTCCCGAGAGGTACTTCCCAGAGCTCAGCTCACGGGAATACCTGCTGCAGAGGTTATTGTGTGTGCGTGTTTCCTATGGGCCTGGATGTGATCGGTGTCTGACGGCACCTCCTTTCCTCCTGTTCACAACCTTCCCTCCGCAGGCCTCTACACTGTAAGAAACCCAGGAATTAGGAGGAATCTGGGACCCCCAAAAGAGATGACGCTAAGAGCAATTCTTGCTGTTGTTTGGGGTAATCTCGGATGGAATAACTGTGAGTGCGTAGTGTATACCAGAGCCCAGGATGCCCCCTGATACATCTCTTTTCAGCAGCTTGTAGCTACAGGTACATTACAATGGGCAACGGCCATTCTCTCGGCTTTGGCACATTATAGACGATGAGCCCCACCTACTGGGTAGAGTTACATCTGCAGCCCGCTCTTACCCTAACCAGTGCGCTGTTCAGGGGTCAGCCAGGGCTCAAGGTGCTGGCGTACGCTCTTCTCTATTCCCCGTCTGCTTCCATTAGGCTGTGCATCACACCAAGACCTTCCCAGAGCCCTGACCAGACACTCTGCCTGCCAAACTCTTAAAGGCCTCCCTTAAAGGCCCAGTCCCTGCTCCCACATCTTCCTTTCCCAGCCAAAAGTTAATTTGGACCTATATTGCAACCCCATGCAGTGTCTTCGGGGACCACTGTGTCAACTTCATGAATGGTGTCTATCCAATTGCCAGTCTGCTCCAGGGGGGAGGTTTACCACAGACTAAAAGCTCTGGGGGATGCTTACCCCTCGCACTGCAAACAACTCCAGAACAGCCCCACCACCGCCTGGGGTGGGTTGCATATACAGGGTCACGCTGGGTTTTCCAGAGAGCAGGAAGCAAAGAATGGGCTTTTGTGATCAAAGGATGAGCTTGAACTGACACGGGCTCTTCTTTTTCATTCAACAAATGGACAAGACCTTGGCTTCTAGGTGGACCCCAACCTTCACCGAAAGGTTGGAAAGACTTTAGCCTACTAGGGCTCCAGAACACTGATGCAGGGGTAGTCAATTTTTTGGTCAAGGTCCACTTTTCTTAGTCAAGGTATATTCAAGGTCCAGACGCCAGAGAAAATAATAAAAAATAACAATAATTATAATAATAACTAAACAGAAAGATTTCAGAGTCCGTTCAAAAGCGTCTGGCACTCCAGATTTGGCCCACAGTCTGTCTGTTGACTATCCCTGCACTGACGGGTGATTCCTGGTATGTTTAGTGTGCGTCTAAATCTGCTTATTGTTATATGGTTTCTCTGTGATGCTTTTGTGCTATGAATAAATATGAGTGATTATTAAGAGCTGTTTGGAGTCCTGGTAAATGGCTCCTGTCATAGCTGCGGAGAGAAAGCAGGGCTCAGGCGCTGGCTGCTAGGCAGACTGGTTTGCTGGGGATATCACCGTGCCTGGCAGGAGGCTGTGCACCCTTAAACCTCCAGTCAGAAGGGAGTGGGACACGAGTCCCTTCTCGGTAACAGGTGAGGGCTGGAGGCGCCTGGCGCGGACCACGGAGGGGAGCTACCGGTGCAGTTGCACTGTGACATTGATAACCGTAACACAAACAGCACACTGTCACAAACAGCGAGAACCAGCCGAATAACTCAGCTTCCGAACATTGTCCACGGCGGGTGAGGGAATACAAGAGATATTGCCTCGCCCACCTTGTTCCTCTAATATCCTGGGACTGACACAGCTATACCAACACTGCACATAACAATGCGTCTCCCTTCACACACTGTCTCCTCTACAGGACATGGGACACGTTTTCTTTGATAACAGTAGGTTTATGTCTCACTTCCCCGTCTGGCTGTGTCACCGTGAGGCTGAGCACTGCTGCTGTCGTACACCTGACAGTAATAATCAGCCTCGTCCTGCGCCTGGACTCCAGTGATGGTTAACGTGGCCGTGTTACCGGATTTGGCCCCGGAGAATCGATCGGGGATTCCAGAGGGTCTGCTGCTACTACCATATATAACGAGTAGGGGGTCGCTGCCAGGTTTCTGCTGGTACCACTGCACACTCTTGCCCCCAATGTTGTTCCCTGAGCAGGTGAGTTGAGCGTTTTGCCCTGGAGACACAGACACTGAGGGCGGCTGAGTCAGCGCGTACTGGGCCAGAGAACCTGAAAGAAGAGAACAAAAGGCATGGGTGGAAAATACCTATTTTGCCATTTGCTGTGGCATTGAAGCTTTGTGCGGGCAGAGCCCTTTACAGCTAGAGACAGAAATAAACCCTCCCCCGCGCAGCACCTGAGCAGTACGTGAGCAGCGTGAGGAGCAGAGGGGCCCAGGCCATGGTGGATCCAGACGAGCTCGGCTTCCTGAGGCAAATGGGTCTGTGGCCGGGACCCTCCGATTCTCTCTTAAATCCCCGGAGCTGGAGAACGGCCCCTTCATGCAAATCTGCTCCCTGATGATTGGCTGCCAAGACCTATGACCACCCCCACCTCTTTCGGAGGTCGGTAATACGGGGAGAGCTTGTCTTTATACATCCCCTTTGTAAACAGGGTAAGAAAGAATTCTTCTGTTTTCCATTTGCACAGAGACAATCGAGAGACTCCTGGAGCTGAGGCACACAAGCTGCTCCACCATTGAGTTCAGGGAGGGGAGAGTCTCTGTCTGCACCTGGAACAACAAGAGCAGCTAATGGTTCCTGTCACGGCCCATGGTTTGGGGGTTGCTGGCTGGGGGAGGTGGCTCGGCTGAGCAGGGAGCAGGGGGGTGGTGGTAAAGGGCTAGGATGGTGCTTCCAGCTTCTTCCTTTTCACCTCCCCTTTTGACTCAGGGCAGCACCAGTTGAAGATGGCGAGGAGCCCGTTGGTCACTGTGAGTCGTGCGGCCTGCAGGTGGCCAGGGGCCAGCTGATCACCACCCCTACACGTGGCTCCCCTGGGGCAGAGCACGGAGTGACTGCGGGAGGGAGGAAGCAGGAGGGGCTGCAGGCATAGGCAGCCCCAGTGCTGCTCCCACTCCGCCCTCAGGATTTGGGGATTTCATCATGCCCTGGAGGGAGAGCCCCTGCCCTCAAGATCATGGAGCAGGGAG
Source organism: Lepidochelys kempii (assembly GCF_965140285.1). Lineage (NCBI taxonomy): Eukaryota > Metazoa > Chordata > Testudines > Cheloniidae > Lepidochelys > Lepidochelys kempii. Next base: position 14,237,038 of record NC_136394.1, on the reverse strand, counting down.
GTCAGAAGGGGCTGGCCGAGAAGCTGGGTCCCCAGAGCTGAAGGCCCCTAGGGGACCTCGTATGTCGTATCTAAGAGCCGTTAGGGTATGAAAAGCCCCTGAGCCCAGAGACGACTCCACCGCAGCAGCTGGTAGCCTGTCACTGTGAACTGCACCCCCCTTCTGCACTGTTCCACAGCTCGGGGGTGATCAGCTCCCCCAGTGGTCAATGTCATGCCTGCCATGATCCTGCTCCTCTGCATGGCTGGAGAGCAGCATCACTTCCCCGTCATTGCAGCACACAGGCTGTTCCTTCGCCGCTCGTTCTCCTCTGTGTGTCCAGGCCGATCACGCCACCGACGTCCTCCCATCTTTGGGGTAGATCCATCATTTTTTCAGACAACTTCAATTGCCTTCATGAGGTTTCCTCTCAGTTCATGTCAAAGCCAAAAGTCCTGCAGGATCAGAGCATCTTCAAACCAGGATATTTCAGATTCATAAAAATATTCCCTGAAAGCAGCTTTTGCCTTTCGCATGCCCCCCCATCTGTGCACAACAGGGCTGTCATCCAAACCTCCTTTGAGGCACGAGCCTCCCGAGAGGGCTCTGTTCCCTCACTGCACGTTTCAAATCGGGACACACACGTTGGTAACCCGTGGGGTTGCTGGAGTATTTACCCTGAGCCCCAGTGGGTCTGGTTCAGAAGGAAGATTTGCAGTCATTGTGGAAGCTGCCGGGCGGAAGAGGGGGCAAGTGGGTGGCCTCTCCACCTCCAGTCCAGATTCCTGGGCGTTCTCAGTCAGGACTGTCATTCCTTTACATTCTGATCCATCACCCGCCCCTGGCCTGGTTTCTATCCAGAATGTCAGGATCCTGCAGCCCCCTCTTTGCGGCAGGCCCCTGGCGAGATCTCTGGAGCCCTGAATAGGGATGTCACAGGAGGCTGTAACTAGGGCTGCCCCTTCCCCTACCCACGCTGAGGGGGTGGTGACCGATTATAGACAGTCCCCGTCCTGCAGGAGGAGAGGGAGGGGGGAGACCAGAGGCTGTTCACCCAGAGCAAGGATTCACCAAGGAAAAGCTCTGTTTTCTCCCTCCCCCCCCAAAGAGAGAGACTGAGCAGGGTGAAGGGCAGCACTCGCCGGGCAGGCTGAGGACTCCTTGTGGGGTTGCCTGATGGTCCCTCCCCAGCAGTGTTAGGATGGGACAGCATCAGTAAAGGTCTCCTCAAACTGCTGAGTGTTGCTGGTGGGAGCCCTCTGAGCTGCAGGTTGCAGTGTTGACATGAATAGGGCCGTTAGCACGTCCTGTTGCTCTAGTTTCAGGCTCTCTGCACATTCAGGCAGGCACTGGTTACATTCAAATCCCAGAGCCCAGGACACCCCACTGATCCCATTTAATCTCCCCGAGTCTGCTCTGATAGGCATCAAAGGACCAGTATCTATATTCTGGTTAGAAATGTACAGAGTGTCACATAGGGTGACCAGATGTCCTGATCTTATAGGGACAGTCCTGATTTTTGGGTCTTTTTCTTATATAGGCTCCTTTTACCCCCTACCCTCTGTCCTGATTTTTCATACTTTCTGTCTGGTCACCCTAGTCCCACATGGGTGCTGACCGAGGGGGAACGGGTCTATTCCTAGTGATAACCTAGTGCAGCTTTCAAACCCATCAGCAATGTTTCCAGTAGGAATCCCTGGGCCAATGGCACAGGACTGTAGGGGAGGACCCCGTACTCTGGGTGTTACCTGAAAGGGGACTCGCCCCATTAGCAGAGCAGCAGGGGAAGGGGAGAGCTGTATTTCAGGAGGAAACTCTCATGGGATTCAGTTTGGACAAGGGAAGAAGACACCTGGTTAGCATCTAGCGTTATTACTTATTGTTTGCATCAGAATTGGCCGAGGCGTCCCAGCCATGGCCCAGGACCCCATTATGCTAGGTGCTGTACGAACTCAGACCAAAGAGACGGGCTGTGTCCCAAAGAGCTCACACTCTAAGTGTAAGACAAATATCAGCAGGTGGGAAAACGTCCCCGCAGAACTACCAGGAAGTGTGCTCCCGAGAGGTACTTCCCAGAGCTCAGCTCACGGGAATACCTGCTGCAGAGGTTATTGTGTGTGCGTGTTTCCTATGGGCCTGGATGTGATCGGTGTCTGACGGCACCTCCTTTCCTCCTGTTCACAACCTTCCCTCCGCAGGCCTCTACACTGTAAGAAACCCAGGAATTAGGAGGAATCTGGGACCCCCAAAAGAGATGACGCTAAGAGCAATTCTTGCTGTTGTTTGGGGTAATCTCGGATGGAATAACTGTGAGTGCGTAGTGTATACCAGAGCCCAGGATGCCCCCTGATACATCTCTTTTCAGCAGCTTGTAGCTACAGGTACATTACAATGGGCAACGGCCATTCTCTCGGCTTTGGCACATTATAGACGATGAGCCCCACCTACTGGGTAGAGTTACATCTGCAGCCCGCTCTTACCCTAACCAGTGCGCTGTTCAGGGGTCAGCCAGGGCTCAAGGTGCTGGCGTACGCTCTTCTCTATTCCCCGTCTGCTTCCATTAGGCTGTGCATCACACCAAGACCTTCCCAGAGCCCTGACCAGACACTCTGCCTGCCAAACTCATCCCTTAAAGGCCCAGTCCCTGCTCCCACATCTTCCTTTCCCAGCCAAAAGTTAATTTGGACCTATATTGCAACCCCATGCAGTATTTTTGGGGACCACTGTGTCAACTTCATGAATGGTGTCTATCCAATTGCCAGTCTGCTCCAGGGGGGAGGTTTACCACAGACTAAAAGCTCTGGGGGATGCTTACCCCTCGCACTGCAAACAACTCCAGAACAGCCCCACCACCGCCTGGGGTGGGTTGCATATACAGGGTCACGCTGGGTTTTCCAGAGAGCAGGAAGCAAAGAATGGGCTTTTGTGATCAAAGGATGAGCTTGAACTGACACGGGCTCTTCTTTTTCATTCAACAAATGGACAAGACCTTGGCTTCTAGGTGGACCCCAACCTTCACCGAAAGGTTGGAAAGACTTTAGCCTACTAGGGCTCCAGAACACTGATGCAGGGGTAGTCAATTTTTTGGTCAGGGTCCACTTTTCTTAGTCAAAGTATATTCAAGGTCCAGACGCCAGAGAAAATAATAAAAAATAACAATAATTATAATAATAACTAAACAGAAAGATTTCAGAGTCCGTTCAAAAGCGTCTGGCACTCCAGATTTGGCCCACAGTCTGTCTGTTGACTATCCCTGCACTGACGGGTGATTCCTGGTATGTTTAGTGTGCGTCTAAATCTGCTTATTGTTATATGGTTTCTCTGTGATGCTTTTGTGCTATGAATAAATATGAGTGATTATTAAGAGCTGTTTGGAGTCCTGGTAAATGGCTCCTGTCATAGCTGCGGAGAGAAAGCAGGGCTCAGGCGCTGGCTGCTAGGCAGACTGGTTTGCTGGGGATATCACCGTGCCTGGCAGGAGGCTGTGCACCCTTAAACCTCCAGTCAGAAGGGAGTGGGACACGAGTCCCTTCTCGGTAACAGGTGAGGGCTGGAGGCGCCTGGCGCGGACCACGGAGGGGAGCTACCGGTGCAGTTGCACTGTGACATTGATAACCGTAACACAAACAGCACACTGTCACAAACAGCGAGAACCAGCCGAATAACTCAGCTTCCGAACATTGTCCACGGCGGGTGAGGGAATACAAGAGATATTGCCTCGCCCACCTTGTTCCTCTAATATCCTGGGACTGACACAGCTATACCAACACTGCACATAACAATGCGTCTCCCTTCACACACTGTCTCCTCTACAGGACATGGGACACGTTTTCTTTGATAACAGTAGGTTTATGTCTCACTTCCCCGTCTGGCTGTGTCACCGTGAGGCTGATCACTGCTGCTGTCCCACACCTGACAGTAATAATCAGCCTCGTCCTGCGCCTGGACTCCAGTGATGGTTAACGTGGCCGTGTTACCGGATTTGGCACCGGAGAATCGATCGGGGATTCCGGAGGGTCTGCTGCTACTACCATATATAACACGTAGCGGGGCACTGCCAGGTTTCTGTTGGAACCACTGCACACTCTTGCCCCCAATGTTGTTCCCTGTGCAGGTGAGTTGAGCGTTTTGCCCTGGAGACACAGACACTGAAGGCGGCTGGGTCAGCACGTACTGAGCGAGCGAACCTGCAAGAGGAAGAGAAAACACATGAATAAAATGACTCAGCATTGACTTTATCCCCAGTTAAAATGATCTGCAGGCAGCCACGGGGAAAAGCAAATATCATGTAGCACCTGAGCAGTAAGTGAGCAGTGAGAGGAGCAGAGGCGCCCAGGCCATGGTGGGGAATCCAGATGCGCTCGGCTTCCTGAGGCAAACGTGTCTCTGGCTGGAACTGTCCGATTCTCTCTTAAACCCCCAGAGCTGGAGAACAGCCCCTTCATGCAAATCTGGTCCTTGCTTGCTAGCTACTAAAACCTCCTCATTCACCCATACGAGAGGGGCAGAGACACAGGGTAGGGGACAGATTCTGGGACCAAGTCTTCTCTGCTCTACACTGGTGTAAAACCCAGGTAACTCCACGGAAGTTTACCTTGTTGTGAAAGTGGAGTAAGTGAAGGGAGAATCAGCCGCTTTCTGTAAAAACTCAAATATTTAATGATGTAGAGCCAGTACTGATGACCCCAGGCTGCCTGCTGTGTCAGCCAGAGCATGAACCTCAAGAGCATAAAAGGATCATTAAACATTGTGGTTAGAAATATCATATCAGCATTGGCACTGCCCTGGGGAAAGATTATATTTCTGGGGACCATCCACTGCAGTTTCAAAGCTTTGCTCAGATTCTGGTAGGAATCTCCTCTTGTCAAGCTTTGGGAGTGTAACAGTGGATGAGGTGGCTGGCACTGTATAAGCAGAGCAGAATGGGAGCTGGGAAAGCAAAGGGCTCAGTCTGGAGGAGATCATCCTGCATACTGAGAGGGGCACGCACCATCAGATCCTAGGGCAGAGCTGGAGCCACGGAGGGGACAGGGTAGTTCAGGGGATTGTTTGTGTGTGTTCAGTGTGGACAGGTTTCTGCTCAGGGCTGTTTCTTGGACAGGCACCTGCTCAGTCTGTATCAGCAGGGAGCAAATGTCATCAGAGAATTACCAAGAAAGCATCCCCTTGAGATAACCTCCTGAGAGACTGAAGAAGGACACTTGGGGAGTGTGTATGTCCCATGGGCTCCTCGTATGGGGATGTCTGATGGCCCTGCTCTCCTCCAGTTCCCACCTGCTTCACCTGTCCCTCTCTGCCCACAAGGAAAGAAGGAAAAAGGGGGAACCTGGGAGGTAGCAGGAAAAAAGCATCACTGTTATTATTGTTGTCGCCCCCCATAGTATCCCTCCCCAGCAGCAAGCGGCCAAATGATTCATGACAAACAATGACCAGTGTCTCCTGTTTGGCCTATTCTAGCTGAAGAGCTCCTTCTACTGGTCAGTGCTACACTTGCAGAAGTGATCTCTTGCCCAAGCTAAAAGTTTTACCAACATTTCCTATTCGAATTCCAGCTCCCCAGCCCAGCTCGGGACTTTGGTTCCTATTCCCCAGCCCAGATTTGCTTCCTGGCCGAATTTTTAAAGTGACAAGAAGTTGCTCTGCTTCTTAGTAACCTTCGCCTTAGCCCAGCCATTCCTGCTGACCTCCCAACGCTGCAGCCGGCCCTGGGCACCTCAGACAGCCCATAGGGATGCGAAGCTGGGAGGGGAGTTAGAAATAAGGTGGGGACTGCTGGGGACAGGGAAGGCTGGAAGCAGTAGGAAGCTGACTCACAGAGGCCAAATGTGGAGTTGTAGCCCCAGGGTCATGGAGCACTGCTCAGCTCTACTGGGTCCCTTAACCCTTTGTTCCCCATGGCTGCTAGTACGGCATGCAGGCTTCTGGCACCCACTGCAGGTGACGTGGGCCAGTGCCATGAAGCATACAGCCAGCTCCTAGAGTTCAAAAATTCTGAGTCAGGCTGCTGAAAATAATGAAATGAATAAATATACACACGGGGGCACCATTATCTGTGTCTTTGAGTGTTTGAGCCTTTCAGGCATGCTAGGGTCACTTTGTCAATCCAAGGGCTAGAAACTTCCTTACATAGTCACTGAAAGCCGAGGTTTTCATGGAATCACTGGACTCTAGAATCTGGGGCTTTCAGCAAAAGAGCCTAATTAGTGCTGGGCTCACTATAAAACCGCAAGAGATGGTGCTGAATCTGACTCTGGTGAAGGGCAATGAAGATGGGAACTTAAAGGTTGAATTTGGCCCCTGTTCAATGGGAAACAAGTGCAGAGAGCGGTGCCCGGGAATGATGGACTCTCGGACACCTGGGGTGCTGAGTAATTGGGCTGGATTTCCCCAATCTCCCTGGCTGCTCTGTCAGCATCTCTTTTGTCAGCTCCTCCTCCTTCCCCACTTCCCTTCTCTGTGGGAGTCCCACAAGGCTCCCTCCTTGTCCTCTCCTTTACTTTCTCTCAGCCTTATCCTTCAGTATCTCCATCTGCTCACCTGGGGTCAGTCTCACCCCTGTGCTGACAACTCCCCAATACACTTCTCCACTCCGGCCCTGCTGCTCATTCTCCCATCTGGTGTGGTCTCTCCGGTATCCCGCCTTTCGATGGCTCTTCTGGTGTCAAGGTCACATTGGCCAAAACTGAGCTCAGAAATCTTCCCTGCCAACCCCTCTCAGCCACTGATGCCAGCCTGTTTAGCTCTTGGTTTCCTTATCTGTGGTGCCTCATGCCCCATTCCCCTCTATACCCATCCACCCCTCTGCCGCCGATGTGTTTCTGCAGCAGAAATCTCAGGGCCTGACTCCATTGTCTTTGTTGGAGGCCTTGGGGAAGATCTGAGAAGGAATTAAATTGTGCTGACTCTTACGGCTGTGATAGGAGTGTTGTCTCTTGCTCCCCACTCTGACAGCAGAGGGGATGCTGGCTCTTAGGGAGAAGAAGGGGATAATCCCCATCCTGCACATGGAGAATGAGGCGGGAGCTGGAAATAGCTCTGTGGACTGAATTTCCTGCTCATAACCAGCTGTGTGATTTGTCCCAGCCAGAGACAAAACTGCAACTGGTGAACTTTGCGCACAGGGCCCAGGCCAGGGGAGAGGCGGGAAGGGTGTTTTTGTCTCACTTCCCCGTCTGTCCGTGGCACTGTGTGGAATAGCACTGCCATTCTTCCGCACAGCACCGTAATAATCACCTCATCCTCTGCCAGGGCCCCGGAGACGGTCAGATAGCCGGCGTTCCTGGCCGTGTCTTTGGAACCGGAGAAGCGAGCGGGGACCCCAGAGCCCTGGCCCTTGCTGGAATCCGTATAGTAATACAGCAGGGATCGTGGAGGATTCCCAGGTTTCTGCTGGTACCAGGACACAGCGTAGCCACTGATGCTGGTCCCGCTGCTCATGGTGCAGGAGAGTTTGACGGTGTTTCCTGGGGACACTGACGCTGAGGGTGGCTGAGTCACCACAGGCTGTGAGCTGGAACCTGGAAAATATGGTGGAAATTTATCAACCCCTCCCTGTCCGTGCCCAGCCGCTAGTGAGTCTGTTTGTGTCTTAGCTTCAGCAGCAACTTATTTAACCCCCTCCCCTCTGTTCTCACCTGTGGACCACGTTCCTAGTAGGATGATGAGGGGAGCCCAGAGCATGGTGAGGAGATTTCGGGCCCTTAGGAGAAAACAACCAGATCCACTGAGAAGGCCTGACAGTCTCTGCCCCTTATATTGATCCTACTGGGGAAGCAGCATCTGAGCTCCACCTTTATTCTAGTTTCTTCTATTCTGATTGGGTCCTATGATCACAGAGACCTGGGCACGGGAGGAGAGACCATCCCTTAGGGAGGAGTTCCTGCTCTATAAGGTGACTAGCTCAGCTCCACTCCGGCAATGACCGTCTGCCAGGATCCAGGTTTCATTCAAATGCTCGCAGTGGAGGCTGCTGGAGTTCAGACTGTGCGACAGTTTCCATTCTAACCCCTTGTTTTCAGTTATTTGTAACTTTCCCAGTCCTTCCCCCTTCAGCCTGTCATTTCCCTGCTTCAAGGTTAGGAGGGGGATGTACTGCTCTTTTCGGGACACTCACCTGAGAGGCGGCAGATCCCTGTGCAGATCCCTTCTCTTCTTCAGGCAGAGAGAAGAAACGGAACCAGGCTCTATCTTGGGTGAACACCCAAACTATAACGTGTTATGGGGGAGGCTGTCTCCTCCCCAGTCGCCGGGTGTGAAGTTAGGTGGCCTCTGAGCACGCCCACCAGATCAAGTCCCACAGGCAAGGTAGGCAGGGCAGTTTGAGAATCGTGCTGGGGCTTAGGCATGAGCTAGGGCTCGGGTGCGAGGAAGCAGCACATGTGCTCAGAGGCAGAAACACAGGTGCCCAGGGACCTTTTAGAGCAAAAACGTAGCTGCCTAGTGAGTTTAGGCGCCTACAGGGTTGGGTGGCAGCTGAGCAGGGATTTTGTGGATCGCAGTGCTGCCTACAACTGGACCGTAGGCACCTGCATCCCGTTGTGGATCTGGCTTGGTGCGGACGGAGTGTGCCCCTGAAGTGTGGGTTGTGGGCCTGTGGCAGGGATGGAGCACACTCATTCTCAGTTCGCTCCCCAGCTCAGCACGGCATGTCTGCTGCGTCAGTGCTGTCTGGACCACCACCTAAACCTCCCCTGGAGTCCTCTTTGTAACAACAGGGCGGGGGAAAGGGGAGGCTCTGGTCACCAAATGACCCGCAAATTGTACCCCAGACGCTATTCCGGGTCTTTCAGAGCACACTAAGATTAAACACAGGTCATTGACCAGGAGGGGAAGAAGGGAGCTGTACCGCAGGAGCCCTGCGACCATGACCCCAACTGGTACCCAAGGCCGTCTCCCAGCATACCAACTTCCAAGCCAATCTGACTCTGTCTGGGAACTGTGGAGCACTTTGAAAGTTGACTTTTAAACAGAAAAGCTCCTGCAGCCTTTGCGTGTCTCGCATGCCTGCTGGCATTCCATGTCTTGCTCACAGCAGCACCAAAGTGAAAGTCTAACGATGCTTGGATTTTTGGGGTTCGGGGCTGGGTGTTGCTCAGGTCAAGGGGAGGCTAGTGAGATACGATCTATGTGAATGCTGCTCATTTCCCCCCTAGCTTTGTGCAAAAGAAAAGTGATTTCCTCCCATCCCAAGAACAAGCGTGAGATATCAATCGGCTGTGGTGTGTCAGTAACTTAAGTGCCTGCTGTCATTGCTCGGCCTGCTCCCATTACCTACAGCGTGAGCCGTTGGGAGGGCAAAGAGCAGAAACACTCAGACGCGGTCACACATCAAAGGTGATATGACAGTCTAGGAGGTAGCTACACCTTTGCTTGTTGATGGTTTTATACATTAGGAGCATTGCTTTGAATTCAGGGCCTGGACAGGCCTGAGCTAAGCACAGCGTTAATGAGGAACCAAGCAGTAGCTGAATCATGTTGTCCTTGCTCAGAGTCATGAGCAAATTTTGAAGGTAGGTAACCGCAGCCCAGTCCAAGTGCAGCTTTTCCAGAGTCAGCAGCCCACGTCTTACTGGTATCATTCCTGGACTGTGGGAAGAAGCAAGCATCTCTGGACAACGTGCGCAAGGAGCTGTTTGCTAAGGAGAACAAAACAAATGAGAAACTGCCACCAGCAATGGCCTCTTTCAGACAGCACCTGAAATGTGCAAATTACCAGTCACATCTACAGAATCCTGCAACAGTCCAGCATCTTCAGGTGTCCCCTGTCAACAACGGATAGATGATAGCACAGCCCCAGGGCACCCGGTTCCTAAAACAATGGTGCTGACACCTGCTCCAGAACCATCCTCCCCTTTGTGCCCTGTGGCTCTGAGAGTCCCTGTGCAACAAGGAGATGCAAAGGCCACAGGGAAGATTTCGTGTGTTCTGATGCATGTAACTGTGTCAGCAACGAGTGTAGCAAGGGAGTAGTGAACACGTCAGACACAGCTTCTGAGGGGGAGTTGAAATGTTTGAACTATCTGCACATCACGGTGACTATTTTTGTGAGTAAATATAGCTAGAAGAGGTTTTGCATTAGACATTCAGTAGCTGGTAGTTATATGTTCGGGTTACATAAGAGTATGTGGTTATACTTTGTTATTCACATGATATATTCATACGTAGCCATGCTACAACCCTTCTACTAAGAATCGTAACTTTTATATAAGTAGTTTACATGTACTATCACTGTATTCAGTGATGGTAAGAAGATAATTACAGTCTATCATTGTATTCAGTGATGGTAAGACGGTAATTACAGTTGCAGCATGTGTGCTTTAGACTTATGTCTCTGGCTGAGCAGATAACATCAAAAATTTGTTTTATAAGTAAAGGTAGGTGATCTTATTATCTGAATAACCTCATAAAAATAGCAGACAGCAAAGCTTTTCTTAAATAAGTCCATTCTATAAATAATAACAATTTTGTTGTATTACATGGGACAAACAAGCTCATGCTGTCATGTAACTACTTTACAGCAGACTTACTAGCAGACTTTTGCTTTAATTGAAGGCAAAAAATTACAGGAAACTGCATAAAATATTTCACCTGGTGCTAAATATTTCCCAAACTTTCCAAACCAGTACTATTTTGAGTCCATAATTGCATTATCAATTGTATTTAGAAGCTTTCTGCCAATTTGGGTCAAAATTAAAATAAGTTTCTACAAGTTATGGCCCTTTTGGGGATATTATGATTTTTTCAGATTGGATGCCCAATAACGTCTAAATAGTACGTGATATAGAAAAATGGCACCACTTTCAACACCTACATCAACCCTAGTGATGACCACCAGATACATGCCTAACATGTAATTGCAATGAAGTTTTTCTAGCTGCTGGGTTACGCATTAAAGACCAAAATGGGTCTGGGCTGGTAATAAATACTGATAGTCACAGGAAATACTGAACAAAATGAAAATGGAAGGGAAGGGCCTTGATTATATTATAAATGAAGATTTCCCTCTAGTGGCGACAGGTACATTTACAGCAATGATGACTTAACAGCTAATTAACAGCGTTACCCTCATTACCTAGTCTAATTCCAGCTCCTCCAGTTCTGGGACCTTGGGTCGTGCTTCTTGGCTCAGAGTTTCCTCCTTGAAGACCTTTTAAAGTTCCCAGAAGTTGCTGTGCACCATTGTTGCGTTTGTTTTCTGCCAGCAGTTCCTGCTGATCTTCAAACTCTGCAGCAGGGCCTGCATGCCTCAGAAACTCATAGGGATGGGGTCAGAAATTACGTGAGGGCTGTGGGGACAGGGAAGGCTGCGAGCAGTGGGGAGCTCACTCACCAAGGCTGGCTGGGGAGTTGTGGCCCCAGGGTAATGGAGGGCTCCTCAGTTCCACCGAGCCCCATGTTCTGACTTCCCATGGTCCCCAGTGCTGTACATGGGCTTCTGGTAGCCTCCTCAGGTGACTTGGCCTCTGCCATGAGTGACTATTGCCAACCAACCCCAAGTGTTCAAAAGTCATGGGTCAGGCTCTCCAGAATCCTGGGGTTGGCTTAGAACCCCTGAGATTTGTTAAGGGCTGTCGCTTCGGCTCCCTCCTTTTCTCCCTCTGCAGCTGACCCCTGGGTGACCCGTTGTGGGCGCAGTACCACCTCTATGCTAACAACTCTCTGGTATCCTTCTCCCCTGCACAGCTGTCTCCTGTAGTTCCTCTGGCATCTCAGCTGGTCATGTCTCCGCTCATCTCAAGCTCACCATCGCCAAAGCTGAGCTCAGAGATCTTCCCTCCCAACCCCTCTTGTCTGTGTCCTTTCTCTAATCCTCCCTGGCAGCCAGACTCATACGCAGGGGGTGTCTTCACTCCTCCCTCTCCACCCTCAGAAAATCCTCTCGTTTTTTCCTTCATAGTGTTTAAAAACGTTGACCCCTCCTATTCTGTCCCAGTGGCTGCATCAGTTGCTTCGCCCTAATCATCGACCACGAATACTGCAACCTCCAACGTAGTCCTCTCCAGCCTTTTACAAGCCCAGCTTGATCCCGACCTGTCCACACCAGAGCTTGCCCAGCTCTGCCCTGCTCTCACCCTGGCATTACCCCCCAAAACATCCCCCCAGACTTTCCACTCAGCTGGCAATGAGGGCCTGAAAAGCCCTTTGTTTCCATGCCACTCTCGCCTGATGCCCCTTCCCGCTCTCATAGCCATTAACTCCCTCCCCTGTCTCTGGTTGGTCCTACTTAGAAAAGGGAGCCCCTGACAGCCTTCTCTTTGCAGGGGGGCTCGGCAAGATCTTTGAAAGGACCTGAGCCCTGAAGTCACTTGAGTCTGTAAGGGGAGGTGAATTTCTCCCTCTCCCCATTGAAGACTGTGGGGATGTTAACTCCTAGATGGAGTAAACTGCCCCTTCCTCATGCTGCAGAAGAATAATGAGGAGGGAGCACTTGTGAGGGCGTGAATTTCCTTGTGATGAGCAGTTGTCTGTGTGAGGTGTTATCAGCACAGACCAAACTCTGCAGCAGGGGCCGTTCTGCCTAGGCCACACGGAGCCCAGGCTGGGAGAGGGAGGTTTTTGTCTCACCTCCCCGTCTGACTGCGTCACTGTGACAAGCACTGTTGTGCCACACAGCACAGTAATAATCAGGCTTATCCTCCGCAAGGGTGCCGGAAATGGTCAGATAGCTGGCGTTGCTGGACAGCTCTGGCTATCTGACCATCTCCGGCACCCTTGTGGAGGATGCAGAGAAGCGAGAGAAGTGAGCAGGGACCCCAGAGCCCTGGTGCTTGTCGGAATCTGACTTGTATCTCAGCAGGGATCGTGGAGAATTCTCAGGTTGCTGCTGGTCCCAGGACACAGCGTAGCCACTGATGCTGGTCCCACTGCTCATGGTGCAGGAGAGTTTCACGGTGTTTCCTGGGGACACTGACACCGAGGGCGGCTGCGTCACCACAGACTGCTAGTTGGAACCTGGAAAAATACTGTAGAGACCAGTCAATCCCTCCCTGTCCGTCCCCAGTCACTAGTGACACAGTGTGTGCACTGGCTTCAGCAGTAACGTCACTGTGTATTTAACCCACTCCCCCTGTTCTCACCTGTGCACCCCGTCCCCAGCAGAAGGAGGAGGGGAGCCCAGAGCATGGTGAGGAGATTTCAGGCCCGCGGGAGAAAACCAGCCAAATCCACTGAGAATCCCCCACAGTATCCGCCCCTTATATTGATCCTCCTGCGGGAGTAGCCTCCATGCTCTGCCTTTATGCTAATTGGCTGTCGTCTGATTGGTCCCTATGATCGCAGAGAGGTAGCCATATGGGAGAGGAGACCAATTCTTTGGGGAGAAGCTCCTGCTGCATAATTCACTGGTTTAGTTGCACTTCCACAGGGCTGACTCTGCAAGGGTGAATCTGAGCGCTCACAGGGGCGGCTGTTGGAGGTTAGACTGTGGGATGGTTTCCATTCTAAACATTTGTTTTCAGCAGTTTGTAACTTTCCCAACCCTTCCTCTTTTGACCTGGCAGTTCCCAGGTTTGCATGAAGGCTCACACTTGGTTCACAGGTTGAGCAAACACAACTCATGAGTGTCTGGGAATGAGGAGAGTGAAATGGAGACACTCTGCCCATGATTGAAAAGTCAAAAGCAAAACTAGGGAATGGAAAGGGGAGACTGTAGGGCGCAGGGAGTCAGCAGATGATACGGGAGGGTGAGGTTTCTGTGACTGGGGATGCATGTGCTTAGTAGCTGTTCTTTGCCAGCAGCCACAGTTTCTCTGCTCTCCAGGTCATACGGCAGGGATGCAGGTGTTTTGGCTTCTTTATTGGGGATCTTTATGGGGTGATAATACACATGGGAGACTTGGGACTAATGAGAAAACTTCTCCTCTGTCTGGGGGCAGTGGAAGGGCATGGGGATTCTGTGGGATGGGAATCTACCTGCCACATTGCCCACCAACTCAAACCTGAGAACCATCAACACCAGGCCCGATTCAGGACAGCCCTGAAGTACCTGCTGATCGGTAAATACGTGCTAATTGCTGTCCCGAGGAGGGATGCTTTCCTGAATTAGGACCTGAAATGTCAAAAATTGGTTACTAAAGAGTTGCTTGTTTCCATATTGGCTTGGGGAGGGTGGAGCTAGACTCTATCCCATAATGCTCAGAGTCCCAACCTCTCAGGAGGGTTTCAGTGGGTTCGGTGCAGTCCCATAAGCCACATGAAGAAGCCAGTTTGGGGCTGGATAAAGGAGTTTGCTGATGTTCCTCTGAGCAGAGCTGATCTCACCCGCAGGGTGCTGTTGCAGACAGGCTGGTGTAGGGAGGGGAACTCTCAGATCCCGCCCCCAGTGTCCAGACTGCAGCAGGGGGAGGAGGGAATCAGAGCAGGACATTACAGCCTCCCGGCAAATATTTACCCCCAGTTTACTTCTGTGATGTTCATGGTTTCAAAGATTAAATCTGACTCTGCTCTCGCCTGGAGGCTGGAGCTCGCCCCGGGGGCTCCTTGTCGGGGGCTGCTCCCCTCCTGGCAGCAGGCGAGAGAACTCTCCAGCATTACAGTGCACTTTTCAGGATGGTCCACATTTCAGCTGGATCCTGTTCCCTCGTTGTGCCAAGCCAGGCATGTTCTGCTGTCCCCGACGTGTCTCCTGTACAGAGCATCCATTCGCCGCAAGACAGGACACAGCTCCACGAGCTCACGAGTTCTATCGTCCCCTCCACTTGCCACTCTTCAGAGCTCTGTGCACATCACAGCCCTTATCACTGACCATCGCTAATGTGACAGACCCCAGCCTCAGCCACACCGCCATTCAGAGGGCAGGTGTGAGATCTATGCATTGACGAGTCTGTCTCTAACCACCAGACCACACTGCCATCCAGGGCCAGAGTAAAATCCTGATCTCCAGCACTCTACCAAATAGCTGGGTAACCTGCTGGCAAACTCTGTGCTGCTTCCCCTTCTAGTCTGGATAAAGCGTAACAGTTACTCGTACAGCTCAAGGGAGAAAGGTCAGTGCTGGAAATCTGAAAATCCAGGCTTCAAACCCTGCATATTACCCAGGCGGGGAGTCCTTATAGTACAGGAGATGGTATTTGGTTTTCCAGATTTCTTTTAAAGAACTGATTATTCAAGTCACACAATGAGGAAACATCTCTAAGCCAATATCATTTTAGATGGTCTGATAATGGTTATTTGTATTATAATGAACATTTATTGTAATCTGTCAATTATAGTGTGATGTCCCACAACACACAACGGTTCCTCGTTCTGGCTCTTTGTCACACGTATGGATTGTTTGCATCCCGCATTGGCTGTTATGGCTGGTGTGATCGGCAGTGGCCACACTGAGGCTTCTGGAGGCATAAGCAGGGGACTATTAGGTAGGAGTGGGAAGGTGGTTTTACCCCTGTCTATGGCATTGGTGAGACCATTCCTGGAATACTTTGTCCTGTGCTGATGTCCCTACTTCAAACAAGAGGTTGAAAAAGTTGGAAAGGGTTCAGAAAAGAACTACAAGAATGATTTGAGGTCTGGAAACAGGCCTCACTGTGAGAGACTTAATAAGCGCAATCTATTTAGTTTACTCAAGAGCAGGTGAAGAGGTGACGAGGCCCACAAGTGCCTACATGGGGAAGAGTTTTCTCACAGTAGACAGCTCGCTAATCTAGCACAAAAAGGCAGAGCAAGGTCCAGTGGGTGGGAGATGAAGCTAGACAAAGTCAGACTAGAACTAAGGTGCAAATTGTATCTGTGTAGGAGAAGGGAGATGGTGAGAGCAAGCTGCCCAGGCAGTGAGCAGAGAAGTGACCGAGAATATTCCCACCCTACTGCCAGCATGGAGGTCAGCCCAACACTTTAAGGAGATTCATTAAAAAGACAAGTGGTTGATTAGGGGGGATAGAAATAACTGGGACTCGCGGTACTAGAACCTGAGACACCGCCTCTTTGCTAAAGCACTGTTTGTTACTCAACCATCTAACGCCTCTGGATCTGACCTGCCCCTCGTGTACTGTCAGGATGTGGGAGGACTAGGACAGTCCTCCCGCCAACAGGGCTCAGAGCTCCGGGGTTGGGAGTGGGGCTAATTCCTCTGTCCTGCCTCTCGGAGGAAGGTTTCTCCCATGGGACAGACTGTATAACTTCTCTGTCGGGCCCTGACGGGAGTGGGGGGTGATCTGTGCTTGGAGGTGCATGTTTGGGAAACAGGCCCCAGCCATGTCCTTTTGCTGGGGGAGAGCTGACGTCACCAGGGGAGATATCTGGGCAGGCAATTGGTGGGGCAATAAGACAGAGCCAGGCAGCAGGGGGGGCACCAGGTGTTCCGGTCAGTGTTTAAACAGCCCAGAGGTGAGGGCGCACTGCTTACAAATACGTCCTCCTCCCAGCCCCTCCTTTCTAAATACTGTCTGGATAAAAGCCCTGCAGTGTAGGGAGCTCTCCACGGGGCCAGCGAGGAGGTGACTTGTACTCCACAGCTGGCAGGAAAGGGTTCTGGGTTGACTGGAAACAATCTCCTTTCATGCACCTTCCCCACCTCTGGCAGGCGCGCACATTACAGAAAATAACGTGACCTGTTCCCTTTGAAAGGGGAGGTTTGTGTCTCACTTCCCCGTCTGGCTGTGTCACCGTGAGGCTGATCACTGCTGCTGTCGTACACCTGACAGTAATAATCAGCCTCGTCCTGCGCCTGGACTCCAGTGATGGTTAACGTGGCCGTATTACCAGAGTTGGAGCCAGAGAATCGCTCCGGGATTCCGGAGGGTCTCTCACTATCATCATATATAACGAGTAGGGGGGCGCTGCCAGGTTTCTGTTGGTACCACTGCACACTATAGTCTTCAATGTTGCTTCCCGAACAGGTCAGTTCAGCGTTTTGCCCTAGAGACACAGAGACTGAAGGCGGCTGAGTCACCACGTACTGGGCGAGAGAACCTGAGACAGGAGGAGAAAACATTGTGATAAAATAACTCAGCAACATTGACATTATCCCCAGTTAACATGCTCTGCAGGCAGCCAGGGGGAAAGCTCTCCCCTCTGTAGTACCTGAGCAGAACGTGAGCAGCGCGAGGAGCAGAGGGGCCCAGGCCATGGTGGATGCAGACGAGCTCGGCTTCCTGCGGCAAACGGGTCTGTGGTGGGGATCCTCCCACTCTCTCTTAAACCCCCACAGCTGGAGAACGGCCCCTTCATGCAAATCTGCTCCCTGCTCATTGGCTGCTCAAGCATCTTCATTCACCCACATGAGAGGGGCAGACACAGGGGCCAGTCTCTAGACCCAATTCTTCTCTGTTTTTCACCAGTGTAAATCCAGGGTAACTCCACTGAAGTTCATGCAACCAAACTGTTGTACAAATGGTGTAAGTTGAGGCGAATCAGGGCCTGTCTGCGTAAATTCAAACATTTAATGAAGTATAAATATCATCCAGAGCCAAAGGCGTCCTGCTGAGTCACTGAAGCACACAGAGCCCATTGTTCATAGCCATAAAAGGATCCTTAACACATCAGGGTTAGAAATATCCTATCCACACAGGCACTGCATTGGAGGGTACTTTTATATACCTGGGGACCATCCACTGCACCTTATAAAGCCTTCTGCCAGTGTTAGCGAAGGAAGCTCCTGGTCTAATTGTACAGGAGGATAATAATCCATAGTCTGTTGTTGGATAGTTACACACAGGGCAGTTCTGGAGGCAAAAGGCTGAGTCTGATAGCGAGAGACCTGCACTTGGAGAGGGGATCTATGCCACTGGATTGTAGGCTAGAAGATGAAAGGGAGGACTTTAGTTCCGGGGGATTTCTGGTGGATTTCACTCTGGGCTGGTTTTTGCTCAGCGCCCAAGTCCAGACCCACGCTTAGCCGTTCTCAGCAGATGTAGGGTGACCCTACGTCCCGTTTTGGCTGGGACAGTCCCTTTTCTAAGCCCTATTCTGGCTGTCCCAACTTGATCAGTTGGCAGAGCAAACAGGGCAAATGCCCACTTTTGTCAAAAAAGTCGGGTGTGGAGGAATGTACGGGGGGCGAGTAGCAATGGCAGCTCCACACAGGGCGGGAAGGCAGGACTCGTGCAGGGGGCAGGCAGGGCTTGAGCGAGCAACAATGCCAGCCCCAGCCTCGTGCAGAGTGTGGGGGCCAGGAAGGGCTCAGGCGAGCAGCGAAGCCTGCTCCAGCCTTGTGCGGGGGTGGGCAGGCAGGGCTTGGGCTCAGACCAGCCCTGTGTGGGTGGGGTGTGGGAGAGGAAGGTCTCAGGCTAGACCCACATGGTGTCCCATTTTCCCTTTGGGAAATATGGTCACCCTAAACAGATGGGAAAATGTATCAGGAACTACCTAGAAAGCATCGTCCCAAGAGATCAATGAAGGGAGGTACTTCTCTGTAGAGTTTATTGGAGTCTGTATATTTCATATGGGCTCCTGATATGATCCTTGTCTGCCTGCACTGACCTTCCTCCTCTTCTCAACCCTCTCTCGTTGTCCCTGGTCACCCATAACGAAACTAGGGAATGAGAAGGTACCGGGGAAAGGGACATACTGCAGACAGGAGGTGGGGTGCTGGAACTGCAAAGCAGACTATTTGAGAGCAAGCAGGAGCTGTAGGTAGGAGGAGTGCTCTGGGAGTCAGGCAATACAGATTTGATTCCCAGCCCTGCCACAGACATGCTGTATGACCATGTGGCCAAAGTTTAACCCTTTCTGAGCCCAAATTTCCTCATCAACAAAACAAGGCTCCTATATTATCTTGGAGGTTTATACCACCAGCCATAACCACAGCATCTGAGCCCCTGCCATGTAATACTAATAGCAACGATGAAGACCTTCACGGAGTCTTTGACCCTACTCAGGGTAGAAACTCTGCTGGGGGCAGGGTTTGTAGGTGAGATTTTTTAGATTTCATTCATTTACTTTTCATTGTTTGTCAGGTTTTTGTTCCTGGTTGATTAGTTTTGGGGGGTTCCTTTTTACCTTTTGGTTTTTGTTCGGCTGGGATTTGTGGGTAGAAGGGGGTGTCATGGTTATGAATGTCATTCTTATTGTAGAAAGGCCTTGCTCATACTCTGCATGGGTACTGTGAACTGTAAGTCAGTAACCTCTGTAGAGAGCCCGCGGTTCTTGAAAGGAAGTGCTACAAAATACAGCTCATTAGTATTTAGTAATAGTACATTCCTTAGGGGGATTTCCAGTAGTTATAAATGTGAGATTTCTTACTATAGATGAAATGCCCCTGTAATCTAGACACACTTCTGTACCTTAGCAGCTTGTAGCAGAAAGGGTCGTTAGAACGAGCTCTGGATATTCTCTTATCTTTGACATGTTATAGATCACGCGCTCCTCCTAGTGGTTACATTTCTACCGTCATTTCTATTATGAATATTATTACTTAACAGGCAGCCTTGCTTCCTGCAGGGCGTGTGGGGAGGCAGATGGGGGACACAGACCGAGAAGAGCTGTTCCCTTGCAGGCCGGGGAGAAACTGAAACACAAACACAAGAGACTCTCACCTGCTCTGGGGCTGCTTTACAAACTCAGAGCCGGGTCATCGAAACATCTGTGAAACCTCAGAACAAACCTGGGCCGGTTAACGGGTTGACAGTGAAATCACTGCCGACCCCTGGTGTCCAGACAAAACCAGGTGGAGCCCAGTGGCCGGGACTCAGATTCACTTTGAGAGTTTGGGAGTTCACTTGACACCGAACCAGTGTAAGCAGTGTCAGGATGAGCTCCACCCTGACATCTGGTGGTGAGGTGTGGCAAGTTGTGGAAAAGAACTTCAGGGGCCGATCTCATTTGCATAGGCACACCCACCACGCCTAGAATGAGACCATAGCTGCCCAAATGGTCACTTTGGCTGCTGTGGGATCCCCAGTGTCTCTGTTATTGGGGCAGGAAGAATAAATTGTTATTACCCTGATTATGGGAACTGTGCTTGGAACTGTACGTGGCCTTTTGTTACGATGGAGGGATTCACCATCATCTAAGTAGCACTCGCTAGGCAAGGGTCATGGGTTCCAAAACTGTGTGAATGGAGAGAGGCTGGGGACAAGTATTAATATTTGGTGGCATGGGCCCCTTGGTGAGGGCCTTACATGCTGATTGCACTTCCTCCTCTCTCCACTGTGGAATATCAGAGCTAATTTTGATTTCATTAGAAGTCTAGTTATAGGCTGCTGAGCTCACTTTGGGCTGACAGTGCACTAGCACTGGGGCTCCCCTACTACAAGCTGAATTCACCTAAGAGCTAAAATCACTGAGTGTTGTGTTAAGCAGTGGGGGAGCCTGAAGATATATTGTGGAGCAGTTTGCGGGATGGCTGGTGAAGCAGTTCGACACGGAGCAGTGTGTGGATGGCAGGAGCTGCTTGTGGGCCGTGGAGCTGAGTGAAGGAGTTCGTGGGGCGGCTGGCAGAGCGGAGCGCAGCTGAGCGAAGGAGTTCGTGGGGCGGCTGGCGGAGCGGAGCGCAGCTGAGCGAAGGAGTTCGTGGGGCGGCTGGCGGAGCGGAGCGCAGCTGAGCGAAGGAGTTCGTGGGGCGGCTGGCGGAGCGGAGCGGAGCGCCGCTATGGAGCTATGGGGCGGTCAGCTTCAGATCACGTAAGGTGCCTCTTACCCCCGTCCCATTTCCACCCAGGTTGGGAGGTAAAGCTCTGCCGATAAACTTTCGAACTCTGGGGCTGCCCTGACCAGGGACAGAGACTTTTGGGGCATTGGACTTTTGGGACTTTGGGTGATTTGGGGTTGCTGGACTCAAGAACCAAAGGGAAAAGGGCATGCCCCAATTTGCCTGGGGTGGGGTTGCTTTTGCTCATGGGTTGTGTTATGAATCCTGTTGGTGGTGTTTCCCCAACATAATGCCACATTGTTTCTCTCTGTTATTAAAAGACTTTTGCTACACTCAGACTATGTGCTTGCGAGAGGGGAAGTATTGCCTCTTGGAGGCGCCCAGCGGGGGTGGTATATATTTGTCCCAGGTCACTGGGTGGGGGCTCGAGCCGGTTTGCATTGTGTTATTGGAATGGAACCCCTAGATACTGAACCCGGCCCTTGTTGCTGCCAACTCTGACGGGCAGAAGGGTTACACCAGCAAGGAAAAGGTGGAAGGGCCTGACGCCACCAGCACCAGACCCAACAAACTCCTGACTCCCTGCACAAGGACACAGTGAGCATCACGCAGTCAAGTCTCTCAGTGCCACAGCCAGAGCCCACCCTCTGCAGCCAGCGCAGCTGCCAGCTCGGACCTGGGCCGGGGAGGATGCGATTTGCTCAGGGGTTGCTTCTGTCTCACTTCCCCATGTGGGTGTGTCGCGGTGAGACACTCCCCCACTGCCATACCACACAGCACAGTAACAATCAGCCTCGTCCTCTGCCTGGACATTGGCGATGGTCAAATACCAAACGTTGCTGGAGCTCTCCTTGGACCCTGAGAATCGCTCGGGGACCCCAGAGCCCCTGCTCATGCGGCTATAGTAAGAGAGCAGGTGTTGCGGAGGGCTGCCAGGCGTCTGTTGTAGCCAGTTCTGGTCATAGCTCTGCACAGTGACCCCATTGCTCATGGAACAGGAGATTTTCACTGTCTGTCCAGGGGACGCGGTCATGGAGGGTGACTGAGTCAGGACAGGCTGGGTGCTGGAGGCTGGGGATACAACGGCCTTATATCAACCCTCCAGGGTGAGGGAGTTTCCAAGCTCCACCCTTTATGCTAGTCCACTCTCTTCGGCTGGTCTGTGTCACCACCAGGAGATGGCGATGGGGGTGGGGACTGACCTTTCATGAGAAGCTCCTGGCTTATAACAGCGCTTTCCGTTGTGCTCCAGTAGTAGCCACAGCTGGCTCAAGCGTGTGCTGGAAGCAGCATAGACATTTCCACAAGGAGATCTAAAACCCCGGAGCCCTGCTCAGAGTTAAACCTACAGCACTGACGGTGCGACAGGTGGGGGTGGAAACTGGGTATATTCTGGTTCAATGATCTGCATGACCAAAGAGTGTTGCAGAACTGAGCCCAGCTGATGAAGACGGAAAAGACAAGTTGAGGCTTTCCCACAGGAGATGGGCTTATGACAATATCTAGATCAGAGTCACCCCACAAGGGGTATTTCCCCCCCAGAGATTAAAAAAAAGACAAGAAGTTGTTCTCCAGGGGTCCAAGACAGTCACACTGGTGCCACCAAGGAGGCCGAAAGAGCTGGAGACACGTCATATAGAAGGGATATAATGTAGGAACAGAAATAATCCACCCACAAACTGCTTTGGAACCAAAGACACCCCACTCCCCCCGCAACTGCCGTCATGGAGCTTTGAGACTTGCCCTGCCCAGAAACTTGAGGCGGGGGAGCTATTAATTGCATTTTATTCTTTTCCCTCTTCACAAATTAGCCAGAAACCTATTTGGACTGTTATAAAATTGGTTGTTATTTAGAATTGTTTAACAGACACTTCCCGTGAGTTTGTTTCAGTCCACTAGACGGTCATACACTATTCACTTTGATTCATTATTCATGATATCTGACTTGTCCCCTCAGTCACATGGTCTTATTTCTGCTTTTCCACTGAATGGCTGAAACATTTATCGCCAGGTTGAAACATCAAAGAAAGTCCAGAATGGCTGAGTGAACGCTTCTGACATGAGCCACTGAGCTAAGACATTCACATGTGCTTTTGTGACCCTTTTTCTTTCCCCCTAAAAGAATGTTCCTGAACAAGGTATGAAAAGATGTGAGTGTCCCAGGCACCAGTGCGCCCGGGTGGGGGTTCAGTCAAGTGGAGGTTTATGAATATTGAACTGGAATATCTGTGCAGCGCTACTCGAGACAGCTGTTCTGTGGAGCATGTTTTCATTACACTGCATCAGCAAGGCTTTAGAAGGCGTTAAGAGTCTGACCTAAAGCCTGCTGGAGTCAATGGGGGGGGGGTCTTTCAGTTGACTTCTGTGGGCTCTGGATCAGGGCCTAAGAGTGATCTAAAGTGCCATTGTCCCCTGGACTTAGAGAGAGCACAAGTGATGAAGCCGGAATCTGGATCAAAGTCTGCACTCAACTCCATGTGGGTGGGGCGGGTAGGGAGATGGGGCACTATCTCTGCTCTGGCCTGGTCTGGCCCTGTGATGCTCCCCACACACAAAGATACTTTTCAGGCTGAAATGTCTTTCATTGAGGTGAGGTTAAATCATAAAGTAAGTGGGAGAAACATGAAGAGTCTCTGTGGAGAGTCCAGAGTGGGGGTCTCGCACTGCGACAGACACCATTGTGAACTGCCCCACCACTGACCAGCATCAACTCCTGGCCGTTAAAGAGGCAAAGCGCAGAACAGCAAATGGAGAAGGTTCCCCTGCTGGGACAGCCTCTACTGATGGCTATGGGAACCCATGAAGGAAATGAGGGTTTCTCTGGTTTGGGACACTGGGATTTGGGAAGAGCCTGTCCTATTCCATGGCCATACAATGGCAGGTGGGAGATTAGAGAAAGAACACGAGCTAAGCAGCAGGCAGGGCACAATTTGTCCCTGTCAGGGCTCAACAAGAATAAACCTGAGCTCCCTTGGTCTCTACCTTACCCTTCCCAGTCCAAGGGGAGGATTGGTCAACTCCTGATGGAGAGAGATGAGAGATGGTTTCCATGGAGATAAGACCTAGACAGGTGCTGAATCCAGGATGGCTGGGAAGATTCAGGGGCTTCTTAAAAATGCAACCTCCACCCCATCCTCTGTAAGGACCCCACATGCTAGTGCTGGAAGAGGACCACCGTGCGAAAGGCTCCCTGCTGTAGACTGTGGTTTGTGCCTGACTTCCCCGTCTGGCTGGGTCACCGTGAGCTGCTGTCACTGTCCGTGTCCCACCGCTGACAGTAATAATCAGCCTCGTCCTGCACCTGGACTCCAGTGATGGTTACCGTGGCCATGTTACCGGAGCTGGCCCCGGAGAATTGCTCTGGGATTCCGGAGGGTCTGCTGCTATCACTCTATATAATGAGGAGTGGGGCATGGCCAGGTTTCTGTTGGAACCACTGCACTTAGTATTCATCAAACTTTTCTCCCGTGCAGGTGAGTTGAGCGTTTTGCCCTGGAGACACAGACACTGCAGGTGGCTGGGTCAGCATGTACTGGACAAGAGAACCTACGACAGGAGGAGAAAGCAAGGGGATACAATCATGATCATTAAAGCTCTCTGCTGGCAGGTTGGGGAACCAATGGGAGAAATGGCTCTAAAATCAAAGTCCCTTGTGATTGAAAGACTGCGATAAGCACTCCACCTCACAGAACCAGAGCAGTATGTGAGCAGCGCGAGGAGCAAAGGGGCCCAGGCCATGGTGGGAATCCAGAGGAGCTCGGCTTCCTGAGGCAAACGGGTCTGTGGCTGGAATCCTGTGATTCTCTCTTAAACCCCCAGTGCTGGAGAACGGCCCCTTCATGCAAATCTTCTCCCTGCTTATTGACTGCTGCTGGCACCTCCCTCCCATGCTCTCTCACCCAGCAGAGCCCTGAGACAGGGGAGGGTCTCTCTGTGTAAACTGCAATCATGACTAATTAGGAGATGGTTATTTTGACCACAACCTGCGAGGAAAAGCCAGAGAAATGGCAGAACTGAGGGGCGTTGTCTGTGCAGTCACTGTAGTCTACTAAATGTATTTCTGTGGAGGGGAATCGGTGTCAATTATGGGGTTAAGGATCCGGAACTCTAAAGAGAACGTTTTCGGTGTTACTGTCTTCACATCCATTGCTGGAATCATAGAGAATCATGTCTTAGCACAGATCCACACTGCTGAACCCCGAACTTCAGGACCCAGCAGCCTGCAGCCTCACCTATGTGCGCACTCGGAGGGTCACATTGCGTCCTCGATCCACACTGCTGCGCAGCCGGCGTTGCCTCACACCCCACTACGCTACTAGAGATAAAGAGCGCCCCCTAGTGGCTAAAGTCACCAGGTTGTGACCGCTACCTGGGCTGAAATCATCATGATACCTTTCTAACACCAAGACTCTTTCTTGAGAGGTTTTGCTCGTGAAATCACTGGCTCCTTTTGATAGGTGTGAAACGTGTGAGAGAGTCAGAGGAGTCCTCTCTGATGTGCAATTAGCAGGTGCAATGCAATAAAACAGGGATGTAATTTGCCTCCATTAATAAACATCTATCCCCTTCCTTTGAAACGCACCTTCCCAAGCTATCCTTGTGTTCCAGGCCCCTCCCGTAACAGTCCAAGTTGTGGCCTCAAAATGGGAGGGCAGCAGCTGATCTGCTTCTCTGTGCAACCATGGGATCAACCCCAGGGGCAGTGACCGGACTACAGAGCAGCGTCCCTGGGCTGTCAGAGCGCCTGGGGGATACTTTGGGTGACCACAAACCTACCTCCGCACTTCGCCCTGGGGTGACCTGCTGAGCCCACATGCGATCGGTGTCACCGCTACACTGACAACTTGCTGACACACTTCTGCACGCCAGACCTGGCTCCTGAGCTCGCTCCCATCTTGCACAGGATCTCGCTCCTGCATCTCAGTGGTTTGTGGCTCCTGGCTTCAAACGCTCACCTCGGGCACAACTGAGCTCAGAAATCTTCCCTCCCAGTCTCTCTCCTGTCCCCATTCTCCAATCCTCCCAAAATGCATTATGTTAAAAAATATCAGATTAACACTGGCATTGCCCTAGGGAAAGGTTATATTCCTGAGGACCCTCCACTGCAGTTTCAAAGCTCCCTACCATGTTTCCAGTAGGACGCTCCCAGTGTTAAGCTCTGAAGCTGTAGACGGGAACCACCCATGGTTGCTGACAATGTATATACAGG
The DNA here is from genome assembly GCF_965140285.1 of Lepidochelys kempii. Lineage (NCBI taxonomy): Eukaryota > Metazoa > Chordata > Testudines > Cheloniidae > Lepidochelys > Lepidochelys kempii. The sequence continues at coordinate 14,211,323 of NC_136394.1, read as the reverse complement.
CAGAATGGGAGCTGGGAAAGCAAAGGGCTCAGTCTGCAAGAGATCGTCCTGCACACTGAGAGGGGCTCGCACCATCAGATCCTGGGACCAAGGTGAAGCCATGGAGCGGAAGGGCTGTACTTCAGGGGATATTTTGTTTACATTTACTTAGGGCTGGTTTCTCCTCAGAGCTGTTTCTTTTACAGACACCTGCTTGGCCTGTATCAGCAGGGAGCAAATGTCACCAGAGAATTACCAAGAAGGCGTCCCCTTGAGACACTCTCCTGAGAGCTCAGTGAATGAAATTGGTGTGTGTGTTTCATACGGGTTCCTTGTTTAGTGATGTCTGACTGCACCTGCTCCCCTCCAGTTCCCAGCCTGCTCCAACTAGCCCTCGCTGCCCACTGAGAAAGAAGGAAAACAGAGGGAAAAATTGTAAAGTTTGGGAATGCTGATAAATCACTTTCTACCCACTTCAGACCACACGGGAGGGTGAGGTTTCTGTGGCTGCGGATGCACGTGCTTAGTAGCTGTTCTTTGCAACGGTTTCTCTGCTCTCCAGGCCTCACAGCTGGGCTGCAGGTGTTTCGGCTTCTTCATTAGGGGTTTTTATGGGGTGATAATACACATGGGAGACTTGGGACTAATGAGGAACCTTGTCCTCTGTCTGGGGGCAGTGGAAGGGCATGGGGATTCTGTGGGATGGGAATCTACCTGCCACATTGCCCACCAACTCAAACCTGAGAACCATCAACACCAGGCCCGATTCAGGACAGCCCTGAAGTACCTGCTGATCCGTAAATACGTGCTAATTGCTGTCCCGAGGAGGGATGCTTTCCTGAATCAGGACCTGAAATGTCAAATATTGGTTACTAAAGAGTTGCTTGTTTCCATATTGGCTTGGGGAGGGTGGAGCTAGACTCTATCCCATAATGCTCAGAGTCCCAACCTCTCAGGAGGGTTTCAGTGGGTTTGATGCAGTCCCATAAGCTACATGAAGAAGCCAGTTTGGGGCTAGATAAAGGAGTTTACTGATGTTCCTCTGAGCAGAGCTGATCTCACCTGCAGGGTGCTGTTGCAGACAGGCTGGTGTAGGGAGGGGAACTCTCAGATCCCGCCCCCAGTGTCCAGACTGCAGCAGGGGGAGGAGGGAATCAGAGCAGGACAAAACAGCCTCCTGGCAAATATTTACCCCCAGTTTACTTCTGTGATGTTCATGGTTTCAAAGACTAAATCTGACTCTGCTCTCGCCTGGAGGCTGGAGCTCGCCCCAGGGGCTCCTTGTCGGGGGCTGCTCCCCTCCTGGCAGCAGGAGGGAGAGCTTTCCAGCATGAGAGTGTACTTTTCAGGATGGTCCACATTTCAGCTGGATCCTGTTCCCTCGCTGTGCCAAGCCAGGCATGTTCTGCAGTCCCCAGCGTGTCTCCTGCACAAAGCACCCATTAGCCGCGGGGTCAGGACCCGGCTCCAGGAGTTCTAACCTCCCCTCCTTAGAGCTCTGCGCACGTCACAGCCCTCGTCACTGACCATCGCTAATATGACAGAGACAGACCCCAGTCTCAGCCACACCGCCCTTCATAGCAGGGGGGCTGTGTGCTTTCAGGATGTGGAAGGACTAGGACAGTCCTCCCGCCAGCAGGGCTCAGAGCTCCTAGGTTTGGAGCGGGGCTAATTCCTCTGTCCTGCCATGGGACAGACTGTATAACTTCTCTGTCGGGCCTTGACGGGAGTGGGGGGTGATCTGTGCTTAAAAGTGCATGTTTGGGAAACAGGCCCCAGCCATGTCCTTTTGAGAGCTGATGTCACCAGGGGAGATATCTGGGCAGGCAATTGGTGGGGCAATAAGACGGAGCCAGGCAGCAGGGGGGGCACCAGGTGTTCCGGTCAGTGTTTAAACAGCCCAGAGGTGAGGGCGCACTGCTTACAAATACGTCCTCCTCCCAGCCCCTCCTTCCTAAATACTGTTTGGATAAAAGCCCTGCAGTGTAGGGAGCTCTCCACGGGGTCAGCGAGGAGGTGACTTGTACTCCACAGCTGGCAGGAAAGGGTTCTGGGTTGACTGGAAACAATCTCCTTTCATGCACCTTCCCCACCTCTGGCAGGCGCGCACATTACAGAAAATAACGTGACCTGTTCCCTTTGAAAGGGGAGGTTTGTGTCTCACTTCCCCGTCTGGCTGTGTCACCGTGAGGCTGATCACTGCTGCTGTCGTACACCTGACAGTAATAATCAGCCTCGTCCTGCGCCTGGACTCCAGTGATGGTTAACGTGGCCGTGTTACCGGAGTTGGCGCCAGAGAATCGCTCGGGGATTCCGGAGGGTCTCTCACTATCATCGTATATAACGAGTAGGGGGGCGCTGCCAGGTTTCTGTTGGTACCAGTGCACAACGTTGTCCCCAATGTTGCTTCCCGAACAGGTGAGTTGAGCATTTTGCCCTGGAGACACAGAGACTGAAGGCGGCTGAGTCACCACGTACTGGGCGAGAGAACCTGAGACAGGAGGAGAAAACATTGTGATAAAATAACTCAGCAACATTGACATTATCCCCAGTTAACTTGCTCTGCAGGCAGCCAGGGGGAAAGCTCTCCCCTTTGTAGTACCTGAGCAGTACGTGAGCAGCGCGAGGAGCAGAGGGGCCCAGGCCATGGTGGATGCAGATGAGCTCGGCTTCCTGAGGCAAACGGGTCTGTGGTGGGGATCCTCCCACTCTCTCTTAAACCCCCACAGCTGGAGAACGGCCCCTTCATGCAAATCTGCTGCCTGCTCATTGGCTGCTCAAGCATCTTCATTCACCCACATGAGAGGGGCAGACAAAGGGGCCAGTCTCTAGACCCAATTCTTCTCTGTTTTTCACCAGTGTAAATCCGGGGTAACTCCGCTGAAGTTCATGCAACCAAACTGTTGTACAAATGGTGTAAATTGAGGCGAATCAGGGCCTGTCTGCGTAAATTCAAACATTTAATGAAGTATAAATATCATCCAGATCCAAAGGCATCCTGCTGAGTCACTGAAGCACACAGAGCCCATTGTTCATAGCCATAAAAGGATCCTTAACACATTAGGGTTAGAAATATCCTATCCACACAGGCACTGCATTGGGGGGTACTTGTGAACCATCTACTGCACCTTGTAAAGACTTCTACCGTGTTAGCGAAGGAAGCTGCTGGTCTAATTGTATGGGAGGATAATAACCCATAATCTGTTGTTGGATCGTTACACACAGGGCAGTTCTGGATGCAAAGGGCTGAGTCTGATAGCGAGAGACCTGCACTCGGAGAGGGGATCTATGCCATTGGATTGTAGGCTAGAAGAGGAACAGAAAGGCTTTAGTTCTGTGGGAGCTCTGTGGGGCTTCACTCTGGGCAGATTTTTGCTCAGTGCTCAAGGTCATACCCCTCCAGGTGGGAAAACATATCAGGGAACTATCAACGAAGTATGCCCCCGAGAGACCACTGCACTGAAGGTATTTCTGTCGTGTTTACGGTGTCTGTGTAGAGATACAAGGGAATGAGGAGGTGCCAGCCGAAGGGACAGATCATAGACAGGAAAGCGGAGGTTGGGGTGATGGAACTCCAAAGCAGACTATTTCAGAGGGAACTTGGCCTGCAGGTTGGAAGAGTGCTCTGGCAGTCAGGAGACAAAGGTCTGATTAGCAGCTCTCCCACAGACCTGCTGAATGACCCTGGCCAAAGTCTAAACACCCCTGAGCCTAGATTTCCCCATCTATAAAACAAGGATCTTATCTTAGGGGTTCAGACTGCTGCTCATCACCATTGCATCTGAGTTCTTTCCACAGAAAAGGGATAGCGATAGCTAAGTCCCTAGTGGCCAGCAGGGCAGTCCTCCCATTTTGGCGTCAAAACTATGTTTGGGGCAGGGTTCGTGGGTTTGATTATTTTTTAGAGTTTATTCATTTTCTTTTCGTAGTTGGCTTCTTGGTTAATTTTTGTTTCATGTTAATTTGTTTCAGAGGATTATTTTTTACTTTTTGATCAGCTGGGTTTTGTGAGGTAGAAAGAGTGTGTCAGGGGTGTCATTCATCCTGCAGAAAGGTCTTCATAATACCTCGCGTGGGTGTTGGGAAACTTGAATCATTGATGACTGTAAAGATCTTGAGGTTCCTGGTGGGACAGTGCTCTATAATGAAATTGAAGATCCTTAGTTTTAGTAATAGGACAAGCTTCAGGGGGATTACTTGAAGCTATCAGGGTGAGATTTCTTACCACGGATGAAAAGCCCTTGTAATCCAGACCCACTTCTGTATTTCGGTTTGTAGTAGAAAGGGATTTTCTCACATCTTTCACACATTGTAGATGAAGAGCTCCCCCTAGTGGTTACATTTAGAGTGCTCACATATCTGCTATGACTGTTCTCTCTTCACAGATGGTGAGGATCCCTGGGGGGTATGGGAGGGGACAGAGACCTAGAAGAGCTGTTCCCTTGCAGACTGGGGAGGAACTGAAACAAAAACACAAGAGACTCTCGCCTGCTCTGGGGCTGCTTTACAAACTCAGAGCAGGGTCATCGAAACGTTGGTGAAACCTCAGGACAAACCTGGACCAGTTAATTGTTGAGAGTGAAATCACTGCAGATTCATGGTGTCCAGACTAAACCAGCTGGAGCCCAGTGGCTGGGACTCAGATTCACTTTGAGAGTTTGGGAGTTCACTTGACACCGAACCAGCAAGGAAAAGGTGGAAGGGCCTGACGCCACCAGCACCAGACCCAACAAACTCCTGACTCAAATACCAGACGTTGCTGGAGCTCTCCTTGGACCCTGAGAATCGCTCGGGGACCCCAGAGCCCCTGCTCATGCGGCTATAGTAAGAGAACAGGTGTTGCGGAGGGCTGCCAGGCGTCTGTTGCAGCCAGGTCTGGGGATAGCTCTGCACAGTGACCCCACTGCCCATGGAACAGGAGATTTTGCCTGTCTGTCCAGGGGATGCGGCCATGGAGGGCGGCTGAGTCAGGACAGGCTGGGCGCTGGAGGCTGGGGATACAACGGTAAAAGGTGTTAGTGCCCAGTAAGGCCAGCTGCTTGGATCTGTACTCGCAGGTTCTGCAAAAGGAGGAACAGGAGTCTTTTAGTCCTCTCCCCTTCCCCCGTTCTCACCTGTGCTCCACGTCCCCAGCAGGACGATGAGAGGAGCCCAGAGCATGGTGAGGAGATTTCAGGCTGTTGGAAGAGACACAGCCAGCTACACTGAACATACACGACAGTGTCTTGGCCTTATATCAACCCTCCTGAGTGATGAGCTTCCAAGCTGCACCCTTTATGCTAATCTTCTCTCTTCTGCTGGTCTGTGTCACCACAAGGAGATGACCCTGCGGGAGGGACAGTCCGTCAGTGACAAGCTCTGGCTTATAAAAGCACTTTCAGTTGTGCCCCAGTAGTAACCACTCTGGCCCGGCCCTGTGGTGGAAGCAACGTCAGCAGCTATTTTAATGATGAGATGTAAAAATACAGAGCTCTGGACTTCACACTGATGATGCTTTAGGTAAGGTGAGAGCCCTGATATTTTGCTGTCACGTGATGTGCATGACCCAAAAAATGTAGCAGAACTGAGCCAAGCTGCCATAAAGGAAAAAGTCGGGGAGAGGCTGCCCCATGGAAGATTCCCTCATCACACTATCAAGAGCAGTATCACCCCATAAGGGTGTATTTCACCCCAGAGATTAAAAATAAACCAAGAACCACCACCAGGGGAAGCCACATGCATCATATCTGATTGGTTGTCTAAGTCACATTTTGCTCTTTGACCGAATGGTTAAAATTTGATAACCAAGTGGACAGAAGTCAGAAAGATTCCAGGATCGACGGGTGAACTCTTCTGCTGTGAATCGCCAGGCTAAGACATTCACTCAAGTGTTTGGAGGGAGAGTCCATGTAAGAAAAAGTATCACAAACAGATGTTCATGGAGAGGAAATAAAATAAAATGACTTAACATTGGCTTTATCATCACTTGACATAATCTGCAGGCTACCATTCAAAAAACCAAACCCTTAGAGTAGTGGTTTTCAATTTTTATTCATTTGCAGACCCCTAAACAATTTTGAACGGCGGTGCAGACCCCTTTAGAAATCTTAGACATAGTCTGCGGAACACCCCCCCGCCGCCCAGGTCTGCGGACCACAGGTCGAAAACCACTGCCTTAAAGCACCTGAGCAGTGAGTGAGCAGCGTGAGGAGCAGAGGGGCCCAGGCCATGGTGGGGAATCCAGACGAGCTCGGCTTCCTGAGGCAAACAGGTCTGTGTCTGGGACCCTCCGATTCTCTCTTAAACCCCCAGAGCTGGAGAACGGCCCCTTCATGCAAATCTGCTCCCTGCTCATTGGCTGCTGCTGGCACCTCACTCAGCCTCCTGACAGGGACACAGACCAAGGGGAGAGACTTTGGGTCGAGTTCTCATCCCATGGGCACTGGTATAAATCTAATGCCAGTGAAGCTATTGGAGAGAAATGGGTGTAAGTGAGGAAACTCCCACACTTAACGAAGTAGAAAACGCTGCCTACTTTTCATTTACAAGGAGAAAAGAAAAATAATCCCAGTGCCCAGGGCGTCCTGCTGGGTCACCTAATCCCCCAGCGCGTGCTCCCGCTAGGCACAAAACCAGCATTGATACATTATGGTTAGAAATAGCGGAGCCCCACATTGGTGCTGAGCTAAGGGTTGCACTGGCAAGGCGCACTTACCCTACCTAGCAGCTGTGTACCATCACAGCCAATACCCCGCACTGGCCCAGTTCTGCACCCTGAGTCTTGCTCCCAGGCCCAGATATTTCTCCCCGCAGACTTTCAAGCCCCCAGGAGCTGCTCTGGACCTTAGCAGAACTCCACATTAAGCCGACAGTTCCTGCTAAGCTCCTAAGGCCTGCGGCAGGCCCTGTGCACTTCAGCAATCCCAGAGAGATACGGAGCTGGGAGCGGGATCAGGATCGAGGTGTTGGGCGTTGGGCACCAGGGAAGGCTGGGAGCAGTGGGGACTCACTGAGGCTGGCTGGAGAGCTGTGGACCAGGTCCATGATCCCCGGCTCCGCATGATTCCCAGTGCCGCACGCAGCACCCCGGAGCCCCCTCAGGTGACTTGAGCCAGGTCCATGGAGGAGTTGAAGATGGTGGCTTAATCCTGGAATTTTCTCCAGTATTTAACAGGAAACCAGCGCAGAGAGCAGTGCCCTGGGCTGATGGGCTCTCGAAGACCTGGGCTTGCTGAGTAACTGGGCTGGATTTGTAGCCCCGGAACGTTTGTGTGCGAAGGAGACAGCACGGCACCAGATCCACCGTGAGGAAATGTTGAGACAGGGAGAGACACCCTGCCCTTTTCTCAGGGGGCCCTGGGCTCCCATAGAAACCTGCGTGTATGAGCTGCTCGCAACCTGCTGAATTTTCAAATAAGCAGCCACATCAGTTACCTTCTCCCCATTCGGCTTTCATGAGACTCCGCTCGCTTAGATCTACCTCCCAGGCCACACTGTCAGCATCCCCTCTGGCAGCTCCTCCTCCTCCCTATTCCCCTTCCCTTTGGGCATCCCACAGGGCTCCCCGCTCCACCCTGTTCTCTCCTCCCTCAGCACCTTCTCCCTCGTTAACCCTGTCCCCCCCCCATGGGGTCAGTATCACCTCAGTGCTGACGGCTCTGCATCCGACACCCATCTCCACCCCAAACCTGGCTCCTGCAGCCTGCTCTTACATCTTGCACGCGCTCTCTGGTCTCCCAGCCTGGCCTGGTTCCTGGCACCTCAAGCTCACCTTGAGCCAAACTGAGTTCACAGACTCTCCCTCCCAAACTCTCTCTTCTAGTCCCATTCTCCAGTCCTCCCTGGCATCCAGGCTCACGCTCAGGGGGCATTTTCCTTCCTAGCCTTCAGAACATCCAGTTACTGACCCCATCCAGTCCCTCCCAGACCCTGCACAGCTCTGAACACTATCTAACATTCTCGTCTTACCTATACCCCTCAGCCAGTGATAGCAGCCTTAATGGTACTTCAGAGCCCTCCTCCACGACCCCAAGCCCCTAATCATTACACATGCGCCCATCTCCCTGCCCTTCCGGCCTTACTCCATTAGAAGTCTCAGCTCATGGATCCTTCTCTTTGCCACTTGCCTTTGGTGAGATCTTTGAAGGACATGAACGGTGATGTCACTTGAATCTATGGGAGGGGATGGTGCATGTCTCTCTCTCCCCTTTGAGGATGGAGGGGCTGCTCATTCCTAGGTAAGTTAAGGGCACAGAACCCCCTCCTGCAGCAGGAGAAGGAAGAGGGAGCTGGGAATTGCTATCAGGCAGTGAATTTCCTTTGGATGAACAGTTGTATGATGTGTTATAGACCAAACTCTGCAGCCTATACAGCTCCCCACAGAGCCCAGGCTGGGGGAGAGGAGGAGAAGGAGGTTTTTGTCTCACTTCCCCATCTGTCTGTGTCATTGTGACAATCATCACTGTGCCACACAGCACAGTAATAATCAGCCTCATCCTCTGCGAGGGCCCCGGAGATGGTTAAATAGCAGGTATTTCTGGATGTGTCTTTGAACCAGAGAAGCGAGCAGGGACCCCAGAGCCCTGGTACTTGTCAGAATCTGACTTGTATCTCAGCAGGTATCGTGGAGAATTCCCAGGTTTCTGCTGGTACCAATACACACTGTAGCCACTGATGCTGGTCCCACTGCTCATGGTGCAGGAGAGTTTCACGGTGTTTCCTGGGGACACTGACACCGAGGGCGGCTGAGTCACCACAGACTGTGAGCTGGAACCTGGGAAAAATATGGTGGAGACCTGTCAATCCCTCCCTGTCCATCCCTGGCCACTAGTGACACAGTTTTCACATTGGCTTCAGCAGCAACTTCAACGTGTATTGACCCCGCTCCCGCTGTTCTCACCTGTGCACCATGTCCCCAGCAGGACAATGAGGGGAGCCCAGAGCATGGTGAGGAGATTTCAGACCCTTGGGAGAAACACAGCCAGATCCACTGACACTGCCTGACAATATCTGCCCTTTATATTGAGCCTCCTGCGGGAGGAGCCTCCAAACACCTCTTTTCTGCTAATCTGTTCTCATCTGATTGGTCCCTATGATCCCAGGGAAATGGACATGTGAGCAGGAGACCATCCTTGGCGATGAGCTCCTGCTGTATCAGTCACTAGTTCAGCTCCATTCCAACAGTGACCACTCTGATAGGATACATTTAGCTGAACGTTCGCAGTCACCTTTGGTGGCGTTTAGGCTGCATAAGAGTTTCCATTCTAACCCCTCATTTTCACTTGTTAGTAACTTCTGAAATCCTTTTGACCTGACATTTCCCCGCTTTGCCCGAGGTCTATTATTCATTCACAATTTGAGCAAACACAGCTCAGGAGGTTTTCCTGACAAAGACAGTGAAATGAATATGCTTTGACCATGATTAAAAAATTCAGAGCAATTGACCCCACCAAAGCAAAGCTAGGGTGGAGCTGAAGGGGAAAGGGGGGAATCCTGCCATATTATGAGCTCTCAGCTTGAGAACCATATTGGAGGCTTTGGCTTTTCATGCTGGGGAACCCACTCGGTGAGTAGCATTTTCTTGCTAGCAGTGACGATTTCTCCGATTTCCAGGCCCCTCAGCAGGCTGCATGCATCAGTGTATTCCTTAGGAGTTTTTATTGGGGCCCTGTGGCACCGTAGCCCCTTGTTGCTTGAGATCGATTGATGGAAAGTGCTTCATCAGTGCTAATTGTTATTGTTAATGGTTAGTAGCAAAGAGGAATGAGCCACCTCACAGCCAGCCTGTCGTGGCAAGGCATGGGGCAGCGGGATTCTTCCCGGGGATATTCCGCCTCTTTCTCCCAGGGAAATGGGAATGTGCCCACAAACACAGAGCAGCAACAGCCATGGAAAAGACCAACATAATCAGTGAGAAATAATCAACCCTGGCAGAGAGAGGTTAGCTCTTCTTCTGTTCACATGGCAGGTAACTAACCAGGACACCATGGAATATACATCTGATAGGGAAGGGAAGAGATCACCAGCACCAGGCACAGGAATGAATCAGGAATATTTATACACCACCTGGCAGCCTGAGGGGCCATCTCCTAGACTTTATTTAGATGTGTTTAAAATACAAATAGCTGATCAGTTGGGATCAGAGAAATGGACGCCGGGCAGCTGCCCTGATGCCTCTAGTAACCTTAGCAAGCGCCCGGCTGGCATTGCTCCGTCTAAATGTGGGGTGCTACCACCTCATACAGGAAAGGGGGTTGTGCCTTGCTGGGATCAGAGAGGAAGTGGATGTTGCCGAGGTCAGAAAGCTGAAGGTCATTCCTTCCTCACCCAACACCCCATGCAGTGAGATCCCCATGGGGACAATAACGAGGTGACTTGGATGCCTCATTTTGAGTGGGAACGAAAAGAAAGAGTTTCAAAGTTTCCCATAAATTTCCCCATCAAATTTGGCTTTGCATCAAACTGTCTTGTTTCCATTTTGATTTTTTTCTGTTTTAGATTATCATGCAAAGTGCTCCACTTTGATCTTTTTTTAAAAACACACTTTTTTTTGACATTGAGACACTGCTGTGGAAAGTTTCCATTTCGATGAAACACGACTTTCTGACAGAAAAACAGGAAATTTTGGACCCGCTCGAGTTGTGAGATTTTATTCTCCAAGGTACGTAAAGGGCTTTGGGGAAGGAAAGGGCTACAAAATGCAGAACATTTGAATAATAATAATGATTATTCCGTCGGATACTTTCTTGATGTTATCAATATGAGCGATCTTAGTGTATATGCACAAAAGCCCCTATCACCCAGAAAGAGTTTGGTATCCTAGCAGGGTTAGTGGATTACAATGGATAATGTGAACTTTCTCATCTTGGGCACGTTATGGGTGGAGAGCTCTCCCTAGTGGTTAAAGTTACATTTGCAGGTTGATCAAAAGGCTGTGAAACTTCCGAGCAGCCCTGGATTGAATTACAGATTTACTGTGAACTCACAGGAGATTTGTGGTTTCCAGACAAAACCAGCTGAAACCCAGGGACTGTGACTCAGCTTCACTTTTAGATGTTATGAGTTCATTTGACAGCGAACCTCAAAGCAAAAGGTAGAAGAGCCTGACGCCACCAGCGTCAAAACCAGTGAAAACCTTTGCAGGACCCCTTGCAAAGGGACTAGTGAGTGTTAAGCCGTCAAACCTGTGATACAAAGGAGCAATGCCGTACTCATGCCCTACACTCTACCCGGGGCAGCTGCCAGCTCAGACCCGGGCCAGGGAGGATGTGATTTGCTCAGGGGTTGTTTCTGTCTCACTTCCCCATGTGGGTGTGTCACGATGAGACACTCCCCCACTGCCATACCACACAGCACAGTGATAATCAGCCTCGTCCTCTTTCTGGACATTGGTGATGGTCAAATACCAAACATTGCTGGAGCTCTCCTTGGACCCTGAGAATTGGTCAGGGACTCCAGAGCCCCTGCTTATGCGGCTATAGTAAGAAAGCAGGTATCGCGGAGGGCTGCCAGGCACTTGTTGCTGCCAGGTCTGGGGATAGCTCTACACAGTGACCCCACTGCCCATGGAACAGGAGATTTTGACTGTCTGTCCAGGGGATGCGGCCATGGAGGGCGGCTGAGTCAGGACAGGCTGGGGATACAACGGTAAAAGGTGTTAGCGCTCAGGGAGACCTGACCCTGGTACCTCACCTTGCAGGGGACTGAACAGGATTCTTTTAATCCTCTCCCTTCCCCCCTGTTCTCACCCGTGCACCACGTCCCCAGCAGGACGATGAGGGAGCCCAGAGCATGGTGAGGAGATTTCAGTCTCCTGCAAGAAACAAAGGTGGTCACACTGAGAATGCCTGGCAGTATCTGCCCCTTGTACTGAACCTGCTAAATAAGCAGTATGCAAGCTCCACCCCTTATGCTAATCGCCTCTCCGCTGAGTGGCCATGTGACCACACAGAGCTGGCCCCATGGGAGGAGACACAGAGCTTTAGTGACAAGCTCCTGGCTTATAAAGATTGACCCCACAGCTGGCCCAGCCGCGTAGTAGAAGACTCATGCAGAGATATCTTAATGAGCCTGTCATAAATATAAAGGGAAGGGTAACCGCCTTTCTGTATACAGTGCTATAAAATCCCTCCCAGCCAGAGGCAAAACCCTTTCACCTGTAAAGGGTTAAGAAGCTAAGGTAACCTCACTGGCACCTGACCCAAAATGACCAATGAGGGGACAAGATACTTTCAAATGTGGAGCCGGGGGAACAAAGGGTCTGTCTGTCTGTGTGATGCTTTTGCCGGGAACAGATCAGAAATGCAAGCCTTCCAACTCCTGTTAAATTAGTAAGTAAGCTAGCTAGAAAATGCATTCGATTTCCTTTTGTTTAATGGCTGGTAAAATAAGCTGTGCTGGATGGAATGTATATTCCTGTTTTTGTGTCTTTTTGTAATTTAAGGTTTTGCCTAGAGGGATTCTCTATGTTTTGAATCTGATTACCCTGTAAGGTATTTACCATCCTGATTTTACAGAGGTGATTCTTTTACCTTTTCTTTAATTAAAATTCTTCTTTTAAGAACCTGATTGATTTTTCATTGTTCTTAAGATCCAAGGGTTTGGGTCTATGTTCACCTGTACCAATTGGTGAGGATTCTTATCAAGCCTTCCCCAGGAAAGGGGGTGTAGGTCTTGGGGGGATATTTTGGGGAAAGACGTCTCCAAGTGGGCTCTTTCCCTGTTCTTTGTTTAAAACGCTTGGTGGTGGCAGCATACTGTTCAAAGACAAGACAAAGTTTGTATCTTGGGGAAGTTTTTAACCGAAGCTGATAAGAATAAGCTTAGGGGGTGTTTCATGTGGGTCCCCACGTCTGTACCCTAGAGTTCAGAGTGGGCAAGGAACCTTGACAGAGCTATATAATCACATCGTTCTTTTCTTAATTGAAATACCATTAGCACCTGGATGAATTCTTGTCACCTGATGTGTGTGACCCAAAGAACATAGCAGAACTGAGCCAGGCTGATGCACAGGCGAAACCCGGGGAGAGACACCCGCAATGGAGATTCACTTGTCACAATACCTAGACCCCCCAATTGCCCCACAGAGGATATATAGCCCCAGAGATTCAAAAGAAAAACCTCAAGGATCCCAGACTGTCACATCGGTGACACCAAGGAGGCAGAGAAAAGCAGGAGAAATAACACAAAGAAGGACTCTATTGCACAGAAACACAAATAATTATCAACCCACAAACTTCTACAGAGTCGCTTGTGCTGAGAAACCTGTTCGTTCAGTGCATTTATCCCTTTTTTCTCTTCAGAAATCATCCACACAGTTGTGGTTCCGATTTGTGTAACAAACACATTCTGTGAATGTGTCGCCTCCCATAGGTCGCTCCTGAACTATGGGCTTTGCCTATTCCTTATTTGATTTGTTGTCTGTCCGGTCACCTGGTTTTACTTCTGCTCTTTGACTGAATGGCTGGAAATGTAATGACTAGGAGGGGAGAAATCAAAGAGTTCAACACAACTCTGTGCAGACTTGTATCCTGAACCATTGTGCCAATGCATTCTCAAGACTGTTTGGTTTGTGCCATTTCTCTCTTTCAAGCCCCTGTCCTGCTCTCCCTCCCCACCAGAGATGTTCATGGAGAAGAAATTGAAAGGCGAATGAATCCCATTCAAGTGCATGGATGGGGTTAGAGCCCAATGGAAGTTCATGAACATTGAAATGAAACATATCCTCTGTGGGGCGACTGAGGGGTCTAGGTATTGTGACGAGTGAATCTCCATTGCGGGTGTCTCTCCCTGGGTTTTCCCCGTGCATCAGCCTGGCTCAGTTCTGCTCTGTTCTTTGGGTCACACATCATGTGACAAGAGTACATCAGGGTGCTAATGGGATCTAAAGCATCATCCCTGCTGTGGGGCTAATTAAGAAAAGAATGACATGATTCTATGGCTCATTAAGATATCTCTGCATGAGTCTTCTACTACGCGGCTGGGCCAGAGAGCCAGTGTGCAGAATAGGGAATGGGGAGGGGTCTCTCGCAGGGACAGATTCCACTAATTGCTCTAGAAACCCATGAAGGGGTAAGGTTTCTGTGGCTTCACAGGCTGTGTCTAATGTTACCAGGGAATTGCCTGCTTCATTCCATGGCCATATCAGAGCAGGTGGGAGATCAGAGAAAGAGCAAGAACCAAGCAGCAGGCAGGGCACAATTTGCCCCTGGCAAGGGCTCAACAAGAAGAAAACGGAGCTGCCTTTGATCTCGGAATTACCCTACTCCACAGAGAAGTTTGGCAAACAACTGATGGAGAGAGATGAGAGCTGGTTTCCCTGGGGATAGAACCTAGATAGGCGTGGGGAGATTTGGGGGCTCGTTAAAAATGCAACCTCCACTCCCCATCCTCTGACAGATGCCCATTCGCTATGCAGGAATGAGGAGCACCATCCGTTCTAGAGGCTCCCTGCACTAGACGGTTATTTGTGGCTCACTCCCCGCTCTGGCTGTGTCACCATAGTCTTCAAAGCTGTTCCCTGAGCAGGTGAGTCGAGCGTTTTGCCCTGGAGACACTGAAGGCGGCTGAGTCAGGTGAGAGAATCTGAGACAGCAGGAGAAAACACTGGGTAAAACAGACTCAGCACTGACTTTATCCCCAGTTAACATGATCTGCAGGGAGCCAAGGGAAAAACTGAACCCCTCAGAGCACCAGAGCAGTAAGTGAGCAGCGTGAGGAGCAGAGGGGCCCAGGCCATGGTGCATCCAGACGAGCTCGGCTTCCTGAGGCAAATGGGTCTGTGGCTGGGACCCTCCAATTCTCTCTTAAACCCCCATCACTGGAGAACGACCCCTTCATGGTCTCTCCCAGGGGGAGTGAATGGGCAGTGCGTGGAGCAGTGCCCCCGCACTGATAGCAAGGGGAGGCTGAAATGTCTAACGAGGAGCAATTGTTGTCTCATCGATTGCGGGCAGGAACCAAACTGTGCAGCCCGTGCAAAGCACAGGCTGGAGCAGGACATGAAGGCAAGGGAGGTTTTTGTCTCAGTTCCCCATCTGGCTGGATCACTGTGATTCGCGCTACCAGTCCATACAATACAGTAATAGTCAGCCTCGTCTTCTGCCTGGACACCGGTGATGGTCAGGGCAGCGTTGTTACCAGAGATGGACCCAAGAACCGCGCAGGGATCCCGGAGGGTCTGTTGTTAGTGCTGTATATAATCAGTTTCGGAGTAGAGCCAGGTTTCTGCTGGTACCAGGCTGGATAGTTGCTGGTGGTGACGGCTCCAGTGCTCAGGCTGCAGGACAGAGTGACAGCCCCTCCTGGGGCCACCGACATCGAGGGCTCCTGAGTCACCACGGGCTGCGAACTGACCCCTGAAATCAACAGTACAAACACACTCAGCACAAGGACTCTGGATCCTCACAGACAAACCTCCTCCCTGGCAAGTGCCCTTCATATTTTTGTCACTAAAGGAAACAATCCCCTCACCTAAGCAGTAAGTGAGCAGCGTGAGGAGCAGAAGGGCCCAGGCCATGGTGGCGAATCCAGAGGAGCTCAGTTTCCTGAGGCAAACGGGTCTGTGGCTGAAACCCTCCGATTCTCTCTTAAATCCCCAGCGCTGGGGAATGGCCCCTTCATGCAAATCTGCCTGATGCTGGTGGTATCTCGTATCGAAGCTGAGCCCCGGAGATTGCCTGGGCAGAATCGCTCTCTAAAGTCCCGGACGACAGAAGTAAGAAAGGCCCCTCTGCTTTATCCTTTGCTCAGGGAAAGCCAATGTGATCCCAGAGTGGAGAGCTCCGACTGGGAAATGTGCCATCACTCATCTACCTGCACGGAGCACGTGGATTACGATGGGATCTCCTAACTCCCTGCCCGCCCCCGGCACACACGTGCTCACAGGCACGGAATGAGCAGGAAGCGTTTGTGGTCCCATTAGCCCCGGGGAATGCTGCTGTGACAATACACCGCTGTTCTTAATTGTAATATTATTACGCGCCGAGCGTGGCATAATTATGGGGTATTTTGTGCAAGATGAGGCACGTGAGATATCATTGAAAAGGTTTTGATTTACTGAGTGTGATTATCCTACTTGTATGCATGTATCAGTTTTGAATCTGTAATTAGGAATATTGGCTACATATCTGTATTGCAAATACGTTTACCCTTGGGGAATGCCCACTAGGAAAAATGTAATCAGTCTCGATGGCTGGCTGGGAAGGGCCGTTAGGGAGAACAATAGGTCTTAGAAGATGCTAATCGCTCACTGGGGAACCTTCCTGAGGACACAAAAACAGCCTCTGACTCATGGCTGCTAGGACACTATGGGGTTATGTGACCAAGTCACCTGGTACTGGACTCCATCTTGGAATACCAGTGTTTGTCCACTGCAAGGTGTGGGAACTAAAGTTGGAGACAAAGGGTTCCTGCCATATTCAAAAGCTATTTAAGGCAGGGGAGTGACATCATCATGGTTCTTCTCTGACTCCCCACCCCAGGAGACTGCTGAAAACACTGGAGGAACAAAGACTGGACTAGGGGAGAAGGGCTGAACCCAGGCTAGAGGGATTTGTAGCTTGTGAAAGGAATACCTGGGATTTTAAGCTGCAAGCAAGTGCAGCTTGCCCTCAAGAATCTCTGCAAACTGCCCAAATCAACAGTTAGGGTGAGAATTTGCTACTCAGATACAATCTCTTTAGTGTATTAAACTTAGATTTGTGTTTTTGTTTTATTTGCTACGTAATCTGCTTTGATCTGTTTGCTATCCCTTATAATCACTTAAAATCTATCTTTTGTACTTAATAAATGTATTTTTGCTTTGTCTAGAACCAGTGTGTGGAAATTATAACTTTGGGCCAAAAGCTGTTGCACATCTCTCTCCACATTGAGGGAGAGGGTGAATTTCATGAGCTTATACTGTACAGTTCTCTGTGCAACGCAAGATGGTATAATTTTGGGTTTACCCTTCAAAGGGGTGTGTGCACTTGAATAGCTGGGCAGTTCCATACCTGATCTTTCCCATGCAGAGCTGATCTCAGCATCTGTGTGTGGCTGCAGCTGGGTGTGTCCTGGAGGGAGCTTGAGAGCCTGTCACAGCAGGACAGTGGAAAAGGAGCCCAGGCTGGGAGATTAGGCTGGCTCAGTGGCACCCTAGGGGAAACCTATCACATCGCTCTCCCGCGTGTCCTGTGGGGGTGCCCTGGGCTGACTGGTTCAGACTCTAGGGCACAGGACACAGCTCTGGTGACTGACACCTGGGGAAGTAGGTAGAGATAGGACAGGAGGAGGGAAGATGATGGGGTCCCATCCGGAAAAACTCTTGCTGGGAGCTCGTGTTCCTGCTCTGATCTCTGCTCAGATCCCGGCACAGGGACAGGTCAGTGTCACCCCCGAGAATGACACGTGCTGGGTCCCAGGAGAATGTTGAATTAAATTGTTGCTGCAAAGGTCACTTGGCTTCTAGTTTCGTACCCGCTCTGGGCACATGCCCCATCTGCACCGGCTTGCCTGCTGCTCATCCCTGTCTGCCCCCTTCCCCCAAATCAGTAGGGACTGGGGTGCCTGGAATCTGAAGCAGGTTGGGGAGGGGACGGACCCTGGAGTGCAAAGGGCAGGGGGATGCGTGAGGCTGGTTTCACACTATTCCAAATGGGAGATTTGTTTGTATAGGACACAGGTGAACCGCCCAGGAAGCCCAGAGAGGCCTCTGTGTCCCAGCTGTTTGTAGCCTTATTCTTCTCTGGCCTGGACAATGAACAGTATGGATGAAGAGCTCCCCCTGGTGGGGAAGGTCACATTTACAGCGGTTCCCAGCAGGCACTCTAAGCTGCAGAGCTCAGCGGTTTATAAGAATTGTCTCTAACCCCAAGGCTGCCTTGTTCGACCAGGATCTCTAGTCCCCTGGGATCTGGGCTCCTGGCAATTTATAACCCTGCTTGGGGAGCACAGGCCTGGTGCTCAGGGCCTGCAGCTGCCCTCACTGCTGAGCTTTGGCATGGAAAGAAGAAAAATTCTGCCTGATTCGACAATGATCAGCTGGGGAAACCAGGGGCTGAAGCAGCTGATGGCACCATTCCCGTCCCTCCAGAACTCCTCCCTTCCTGCCGAAACCTGCATTCTGCTGGGCTCTGGGCCGCCCTCCACGCTGCACAGCAGACAGCCGGGGGTGCGTTCAGATGGGGTTAGGGGCCCTGCTTTGCTTCTTCCTGCTGGGTAACGCGGGGCTGAAAGGTTTGCAGCTAAACTCAGGCCCGACTCCCTGAGCTACGGGAGAATGGATCTGTGTCAGCACCACGGGGCCTGTGAGACAGTGGGAAAGTTAGCAGGGAAATTCCCAGGTCTCACGGGCAGGTTTTGTGTCACCAGGGTTAGGAGTGGGGGGGGGTCTGTGACCTGAGACTGTTTTCAACTGTGTCCTCAGCTTTCTTATGCCCTGCTGCCCCTGTGTGTGCGTCTCCAAGGACTGAGCCAGGACTGCGGGCCAGAGCCCTGAACAGTCCCCAGAGCCCATTGGTGTATCTTTTGGGTAAGAACAAATGGGATTTTGCTGTAATCTATTATCTGATACATCCTGTATCTGGACACTTCACCCAGGCGTGGGAACGGGAGGCACTAAGTGTTCTGATAGGTCTTTCTTTTATCTTCCAGGCCATTCAAGGGGTTGTCCAGCTGGTAGGGTAACACCAGGGAACTGGGTTAGGGGAGACGTGTCTCTACCCAAGGACCATGTGGCCGTCTGCTCCCAGTTTGAACCCGGTAGCGGTGGGTCTGCAACACAGGGATCTACAGGGCACGAAAAGCTGTTCCTGCTGGAGAGACGGAGCAGAGAGCATGAGAGCGGCTGACATCTCCCCGGGGAGTGATTGGGGAGCAGTGGAGCAGCGTCCCCTGCTGATGGCAATGGGTGGCTGAAATCCATAAGAAGGAGCAATTAATGTCTTATGTATTGCAGGAAGGAAACAAATTGTGCAGTCAGTGCAGAGCCCAGGCTGGAGGAGAAGACAGGGGAAGAGACGGGAGGTTTTTGTCTCAGTTCCCCATCTGCCTAGATCACTGTGAGACCAACTACTACTGCTACCCGTATACACAGCACAGTAATAGTCAGCCTCATCCTCTGCCTGGACACTGGTGATGGTCAGGGCAGCGTTGTTCCCGGAGATGGACCCCGAGAACCGCGCAGGGATCCCAGAGGGTCTGTTGTTAGTCTGGTATATAAGTAGCTTCGGAGCAGAGCCAGGTTTCTGCTGGTACCAGGAGGGATAGTTGCTGGTGGTGACGGCTCCAGTGCTCAGGCTGCAGGACAGAGTGACAGCCCCTCCTGGGGCCACCGACATCGAGGGCTCCTGAGTCACCACGGGCTGCAAACTGACCCCTGAAATCAACAGTACAAACATACTCAGCACAAGGACTCCGGATCGTCACAGACAAACCTCCTCCCCTGCAAGTGCCCATCATATTTTTGTCACTAAAGCAAACAATCCCCTCACCAGAGCAGTACGTGAGCAGCGCGAGGAGCAGAGGGGCCCAGGCCATGGTGAGAATCCAGATGAGCTCGGCTTCCTGAGGCAAACGGGTCTGTGGCTGGAACCCTGCGATTCTCTCTTAAACCCCCAGAGCCGAGAACAGCCCTTTCATGCAAATCCGCTCTCTGTTCATTGGCTGCAGGGCTTTTGTAAATCTAAATCCTGATATTAACCAGTACAGAGATGGTCATGTTTCAAATTTAACCTCAAATTTATTTTAAATACATTTTCTTCTTGACAAAATAACCCCCCATAAAATTGTACATTTTCATGTATTATTTCAAGTTCAAATTGAAACAGCGTTTTGCTATTATTAATTTAATACAGGGGGTTTACTTTAACCTACGTCTTGAATAATATTTAGAACAAGCAGATGATGCAGCACACAGACTGCCAAGTTCTCTCTAACTGCCTGTGCAGGGAGCTAGATCTAGGAAAATGTGGATTTTTAGTTATGGGGAATCACATGTTTACAAGCTGCGCATGTAGCAGAGTAAATCTGGTCACTACTTTGTCTCTCTGACCAAACAATTTCTTAGCTGCAGCTGCTGCCAACAGACTATCTGCATGGAAGCAAACATCAATATTACATGGTGCCAAACACTTTGTAACGATTGTCGTCTAGATTCTCACCAGGGACTGAACAGGAGAATTCGAGAGCTAAAGCAGGAGTCTCTATATCTTGAGCCAAAGGAGAACGGGGCAGAGTTATAAAGGTGCCGAGCTACATCTTTGTGCATCTAAAAACCTTTACGTGAGCAGACGGGGATGTCAGTTCCATGTGGGTACAGCTGGGGGCGCTCAGCTCTGAATTTGGCCTTTACACTGTGAACGGCCATTACGGGGTTGCTGGGAGGAGCCGTTAGCGTCACGTTAGCGCAGCACGTCTGACGTGTGGAGAACAATGGACGAGCTTTGCATCGCTGGACACACAGATATTTTCTATCACATGCCCATGGGGAGGGGTCACTGCCACCACCACTGCAGTGCAGCCGGGCCGGCTTCCCCACACGGCCCCTCACGTGTGGACACGCGCCCTGGAAACACCCTCAGAACTATCTCATTCCCCTCCTTCCACCCTCCCTCCCTCCAGCTCTCCTTTGCTATGATGCCTACAAACAAATTGCCAGCAGTGAGGCTGTGGGTGTGCTGAGACCCTTCCCATCCCGCTGCCAGGATTGTCTCATTGCTGCCTTCTGCTCCCACAGGTCGGTCTGTCACCCCATGTTGTCTCTTGTCTCATACTGAGATTGCTCCCTCCTTAGCCGGGACCGTCTTTGTGTTCTGTGTTTGTACAGCGCCCAGCACAACGGAGACCTGGGCTGTGACCGGTCCTCCCAGGGGCTCCAGAAATACAGATACATAATAATCACAGTGATGCAGCCACCTCTGAAGGACATTCCTGGACAACATTTTGCAGAGATGTTCAGCATTAAATGTAATGTCAGTCAACTGCATTGTAATTTAAAAAACAAAAAAACACACATCGCAGCAATTACAATGAGAAGTGGTTCAAAAATCTACAACCGAATACAGTACATTTGTGTGCCTCTGATTTTGTCTCTCACTCCTCCCCCGCCCCCACCACTTGGTCTGAATGAGGGAAATAAATGGCCGCAGCTGGTCAAACACCACGGTCTGTGCACCAGACTCCCGAAGATAAATGTGTATTTAACAGTTACTTTATTCCATTGAAAACAATTCATGACACAAGGGCAGGGAGACAGCGCCCCCTGCTGCCCATTCGTAACTGAACTATGTCACCCACCTGCGAGGCGTAGATGGGGAAATATCCAGGAGCATCTCAAATCCCCTTTTATTCTCTCCAGTCTCTGGAGTTTAAGGAGAGATTCATGACAGGTCCCAGCTACCCACAGCCCAGTTTATTATTTATGAGTGTGGCTGCGTGTTATTGTGTCCCTCCAATTAGTCCAGTTAGTCCTTCTGGGCTCATATTTACTTGAGGAACAGCTTGGACTTGGGAACCTCTGTGACTTGTCAGATACACCTATCGCAGGACTGGGGCGAATGGTGGGGTCTTTACTACGTGGTAGCTCTCAATGTCCCTACCAGGGGGAGACCAGTCTACGTCTTGTTTATTCTGGTCATTTCGCAGGCTCGGCCATTCCTGATGGTGCTGCTCGTATCGTGGCCAGGATCTGTTCCTTTCCTGCCCTGGCTTTGTACTTGTGTGTGAAATGCCTGAGCTCTGAGATCTAACACCCAGCTGTTTGGGCTCTGAATCCCACTGGGTTTGCACGGAGGAGTGAGCTGGCATTTAACGGACAGGAGTCCCTCCTCTCAGAGCATGTCCTTGGGAACAGGACATTGGAGTGTTTTGGGGGGTTATCACTAAATCTAGGTATCACAGTGAGGCTCCATAAAGGGTGAAATCCTAGTCCCATGGACAATGAATGGCAAAATACCCATTGGGTCACGGGGCCCAAGATTTGGCCTTCAATGTCCAGACCCTGATCATCCTTAGTAGCGCCCCTCACTGATGACGGGAATGTGCCTAGTTAAACCCCAACACATCTGCGCGGAGGAGCGTCGCACCCAGACACACAGAGACTGGAGTCATGCACAGGACGGGCTGCTGGAACACAAGGGTTTGGTCGAAGTTCTCCACCTGGCTGCATCACTGAGCTGCACCCCCACTCAGCATGCCACAGAAATCACCAGCTCGTCCAAGCAGTACCCGTCTTCTAACAGGGCTGGGACATCAGGCCAGTCTCTGCCGACAACTACAGGCCAGGGGAGGTCTCTTACTGGGCTGACCCTCGGCTTGTACATCTGACCTTGTATTTCTCTGTCTAGCTCCACTGCTGGGCACACTCCTGTCACTCCATGTGCAAAAAAAAAAAAAAAAAAAAAGTGTGCACCAGCAAATGCCAATCTAGTGTGACAGCTGGGAGACTGCACCCGTGAACGACCGCCTGCCCGCCCCTGGGGTCAATGAGTTCTCTCATTTCACGGCCAGCCACGGTACCAGTGGAGTGCGCCCCCTACCCGAACACCAGGAGTGGACAGTCCTTTCGTAACCGGCCCGTCTGACCACACAACCGTGTTCTCCTGACTGATTCCTGGGCTTGTCCCGTGATGACTGAGGTGCTGCTATCTCCTATGGTACGGTAGAGACCAGGAGGCCTAAGAATTTCTCTCCCCAGAAGTCCCCCTCGCCAGGCCACGGTCGGGGTCTCTGTCCCCTTGCTTCCCTCACAACAGTCGCCTGGAACGAACTCTTTGGTCGGGTGGCTCAGCATGATCAGCTTCCATGTAGGTCAAAACCTCCAGACCCAGCTCTGGGCTGCAGCCGTAGAAATGGCTCGAAGAGGACAAGGTCCGTCGCCTTGTCGAAGGAGTTTGTGGCAGGCTCCAGCTGTCGTGTGACCATAGCTTGTAAACCTTGTGCTGCCCCTGCCAGGGCACGCCCGGGGCAAAGGCTCCGGCCTGACCTGGTGGCAGAGTGCTTCCAGGCTCAGCCCCAGCCTGTCCACACTGGCTTCTTCTACCGCTCTGTAGGACTGTGCCCTGCTCATCCGACAGAGCTCGGGAGCTCCCATGAGCTTCTCCCGAGAGGAACGGGGCCACTCCAGCTGCCCAGGAGGATTCTGCCCATCCTGCTGCACTCGCTGCCCTCTCAAAACGCCTCCGAGTTGTCACCTGGGCCTAATTTTGCCCAGACAGGCCCTGCTCTGGCAGAATTTTCTTCTCATAAAACTACCTGGGTCCCTGAGGTCCACTTCCCTGGGCACAGCAGGAAATGTTCCTGCTGAGCCTGTTGCACGTCTAACTGCTGTGGCTACCCTGTGGGGCTGCCAGCGTGGGGGCTACACCCTCCATGTTCCCCGACGGAGAAACAGAGCCTTAGTCTGTCTGTCTGCCCCTCCCCTCTGAGGCAGTCTACCCCTCCCTCAGAGGGGGTCCCCCACAACCCCATTTCTGGCACCAATATGTGGTGGGGCGCACTCATCCTCGGAGGGCCCCCTGCGTCCAGGTGCAACATGGCTGGTCTCTTCGGTTCCCGAGCCGCCCGCTGCCTGTTTGCCTCTGGCCCAGACCTGCTGTGGCTCAGGCCTCCGGCCCCGTCACAAAGTTCAAACCCTCCCTGGGCATCATGAACATGTGCAAATGAATCTGCCTAATTCCTCTGCCCCCTCGGGCTGCTTCAAAAACCCCATCTCAGGGCTTCCCCTGTAAGAGCCGACCCTGCCCCTGGAGCAGCTTCCCCCCTTTATCCTCCGGTTAAAGCCTGGCTCTGGGCTTCTCCCTGCCAGAGACCTGCCTCCCCTGCTGTCTCCCTTGCAACTGAGCCATTCAGTCTGCTTAGTATGGCTTAGCTCCGCCCCCTCAGCCCGGGAGCCAATTGGCTCCTCACCTGCCCAGGTGCAGAGCCTGACTCGCTGGGTGCACTCACTCACCTTGCAGGTGAGAGGGGTGAAGCCCAGCACTGTGGACATGCACTTTGCAATGCACTGTGGGGCTGGTTTGCTCTCTGAAAGGGGCGATGCTGCATTTGGACGTAGCTGGCGCTGCGTGTGAGGGACGCCAGCCGTGCCCTGGCTGAGAACACGCCCTGCATGAACTGAAGACTAGCTCTGGTCAGGGGCATGCTCGGATAACACCTCCCAGGGCTGAGTGTGAGAAGAAAGGTCGCTTGGCAGCTTGATTTGTGGCTTCTGAGGAGGAACATGCCGTGAGTGCTCTGCTGGCCCTCTCAGGGCTCAGAACACCCCGTCTGCCAGCTCCAAACACTTCACGTCCTCTTGCCCAGGTGGTCTTCTCTGCTGCTATGGTCTTCAGTGAAGGCAGCCCATGCCTCTCCCCCGGTACCACTAACATAGCCACATTCCCGCCTCCCCTCTTTTACTGGGATGGGAACCAGAGCCCACCCGGACATACATGCAGGGGACGACGTTCTCCTCTGCCTCGGCTGTAAACCAGACGCTGCAGAGCGTGGGTGCCAGAACCCAGGCTGAGGGAAGGGAGGTTTTTGGCTCAGTTCCCCACCTGACAATATCACTGTGAGTTACGCTACCACTGCTGTACCACATGCTACAGTAATAATCAGCATCGTCTTCTGCTGGGGCATTGGCGATGGTTAAATAACCAACACTGCCAGAGGTGGAGCCAGTGGACCGGTCTGGGATCCCATCGCCTCTGCTGGTGGTACCGGACAGCGCAGAGCGAGGGGCTTCCCCAGGTTTCTGTTGGAGCCAGGAGATTGTGTTCTTGCTCCTGTTGACGGTGCAGGAGAGTTTCACGGTGTTCCCCGGAGATACTGACACTGAGGGTGGTTGAGTCAGGGTGGGCTGCGAGTTGGCCCCTGTAATGAGAAGAAATGATGATAAATTCCTGGTGCACACAAGACTTGTTAGTGACTCCTGATGCCCCACAGGGCTGACAAACTGAAGAGCTCTTCCTTAGGCCCGTGCATGATTTGGAAGAAAACATCGACTGCTATTTGTTCAGAGACTTCGGAATGTGATCGTCTCTCACCGGAGCAGTAAGTGAGCAGCACGAGGAGCAGAGGGGCCCAGCCATGGTGGATCCAGACGAGCTCGGCTTCCTGAGGCGAACGGGGCTGTGGTTGGAACCCTCCAATTCTCTCTTAAACTCCCAGTGCTGGAGACCGGCCCCTCATGCAAATCTGCTCCCTGGCTGCAGCTGGCACCTCCCTCTCGCTATGTGAGGGGCAGAGGCACAGGGAGACCCCTCTGTATAAATCACCCTCTGTCCAGAAGCAGGGGGGGACTGGGTTTCTTTTTACCGGCAGAGTGGAATGCACAGAGCCCCAGAGATGAGGTGCTCTGGCTGATCAATCAGTAGAATTTACTACTCGTTTATCGGCGGCAATGGGCTTGCTGCTGAACAGGTCCCGATACAGAGACACTCTCCCCTTTGAAGAGCCTCCCCTCTGGTGGCTCTGCACTGCACAGTTAGCTCCAGGGATCTGTACTCCAGGAGCTCCTGGCTGAGAACAGACACGGTGCAAAGTAACACTGGACTCACTGCGAGCCTAGGCTGAGCTGCTGTATCCGCCCTGGTGCTGCAGTCACAGTGTGCGGTGCTGAGACTTCTGGGGCACGTCCCCTGGGCCTTCGCGCTGCTCTGTTCCCTCTTTCCCAGTGCATTGTGGGAGAATTTGTCTGTCCTTTCTGGGCACACGGGTGGACGTGGTGTGAACATGGCAAAGCATTCAGGGAAACCCCTCCCGGCTGGGCCCAGACAGAGAGGGTCAAGTTGCGTTGGGGGACACACAGGAGAGGGTGGGAAAGGAGCCTGGGAAATCACTGCAGACCTAGATTGAGGGCAGCAGGGAGTCGGCTCGGAGACAGGTGTCGGAGCTGGGGCTAGTGTCACTGGCAAAACCAAAGGGGGGATGGGAGACAGGTCTGGACATGTCAGCTGCAGCAGAACTGGGCAGAACCAAGTCAGCCCAGACACAAAGCCCCGGTGGGATCCCCTGGTGTCAGAGGGGCTGGTGATGGCATTAGAAGAGAGGAGTGACGGGGTCAGAGTCTCAGGAAGGGTAGATGAGTTCAGAATCTGCACTTTGCACCAACTCAAGATGAGTGATTTCGGAGTCAGGGTGGCCAAAGCAGAGGATGTCACAGGAATCAGGGTGACAGTGGATCAGGGCCAGGTCCCATGTTTTAGCCATTGGGTCACGTCTCATGTACCATGTGTTGGGTAAGAACAGGAGAGGATTCCATATTTCCAAAATGAAACTGGCTCTTCACTCAGAGAACGAGTCACAGAGACGCTGCAGCTGCTGCTGACATTCCAATCATGTGCACACAGACTGGCCTCCCGGTGCCTCCTCCAAACTCTTCCTCCTGCAGCCTGAGCTCCCCCGTCCAGCTTCCCTGCAGGTTGCTCCAGAACAGGCAGGAAGCGTCTGGTTGTCTCTATGCTGTGGAGGAAGAGGTGGCGAGATGTGATGAGGCTGAATGAGCAGAGGAGCAGGGGTTGGGGGGCGGGGGCAGGAGTCCATGACCCCACATGCTCACTGGCATTGGAGAAGGAAGGAAATGGAGAGGGCTGAAGAGTTACAATGGGAAGTTTGGGCTTGGCTGTGCGTAACTGGAGCTGGCAATGAGCCACCCGAACCAAGAGTCAGAGACAGCCACATACATGGTGCTGGCTGGAGGGGGACAAGTCACGCACGGGAAGGGAGATTTGTGAGTCCCGAGCACAGAAATGATGTGTGAGGCAATGGAGGGTGGGGTCGCAAACCCAGGGAATGGGGGACGGGGGAGGGGGAAGAGGCAGGGACAAGGCCAGAGCCCTGTGGAGTCCCCCAGAGAGAGGGATGGGGGGAGTAGACAATCACTGAGGGAGCAGAGAGAAATGGGAGGAGAACTAGTCCCCTGTGTCTACACTAATGTTTCTCGGGAAATCTCTTGCCGTTACACCCCATGGGCGCGAGCAGTAATGGGAGCCCTAGTGTAGACAGTGTTTTACCCCCGGGTCACCTAACCCTGCTCAGAGCAGGGGGCAGGGCAGTGGGGGAGGGCAGTAGTGTGAGGCCAGGCTCTAGAGGACAGGGGTCAGAGAGGAGGCGGAGCTTTGGGACACAGCCACCAACACTCCTGCTTTGGCTAGGACAGCCCCGGCCTTTCCCGCAGCGGGACACTGACTCTGCAGCCAGCAGATGAACTTTTCTGTTGAGGTTTTTATGCCGCACCCATCCCTGCGGTACCTGAGCTCCTAGACTGGCCCACGGGGAACTAGACGTGGCCACGGGCCTGTGGCTTGCTGGACTGCAGGGGCCAGGAGGAGCAGGGCCATGGAGGCACTAATGAACTTCTGGAGGGGACCGAGGAAGCTGCCAAGCAGCTGGGATGGGGCCAAGGAGGAGGTTCCAGGGAGGAGGGATTTTGATATCATCTATTATTTGATACACCCTGTGTCTGGACACTTCATCCAGCCCTGGCAACTGGAATGGACGAAGGGATCTGAGAGGTCTTTCCTACGTTTCATAGATTCATAGATATTTAGGTCAGAAGGGACCATTTTGATCATCTAGTCTGACCTCCTGCACAACGCTGGCCACAGAATTTCACCCACCACTCCTGCAAAAAACCTCACACCTATATCTGCGCTATTGAAGTCCTCCAATCGTAGTTTAAAGACTTCATGGAGCAGAGAATTCTCCAGCAAGTGACCCGTGCCCCATGCTACAGAGGAAGGCGAAAAACCTCCAGGGCCTCTTCCCATTTTGTAGTTTGTCCCATTTACCATTGACTTCAATGTCCTTAACTACCTTCTCCTTCAAAATTTTTTCCAAGACCTTGCATACTACAGATGTCAAACTAACAGGCCTATAATTACCCGGATCACGTTTTTTCCCTTTCTTAAAAATAGGAACTATGTTAGCAATTCTCCAATCATACACTACAACCCCTGAGTTTACAGATTCATTAAAAATTCTTGCTAATGGGCTTGCAATTTCATGTGCCAATTCCTTTAATATTCTTGGATGAAGATTATCTGGGCCCCCCGATTTAGTCCCATTAAGCTGTTTGAGTTTCACTTCTACCTCAGATATGGTAATGTCTACCTCCATATCCTCATTCCCATTTGTCATGCTACCATTATCCCTAAGATCCTCTTTAGTCTTATTAAAGACTGAGGCAAAGTATTTGTTTAGATATTGGGCCATGCCTAGATTATCCTTGACCTCCACTCCATCCTCAGTGTTTAGCGGTCCCACTTCTTTCTTTGTTTTCTTCTTATTTATATGGCTATGGAACCTTTTACTATTTGTTTTAATTCCCTTTGCAAGGTCCAACTCTACTTGACTTTTAGCCTGTCTCACTTTATCCCTACATGTTCTGACCTCAATAAGGTAGCTTTCCTTGCTGATCTCTCCCTTTTTCCACTCCCTGTATGCTTTCTGCTTTTTCTTAATCACCTCTCTGAGATGCTTGCTCATCCTGCTTGGTCTACAGCTCCTGCCTATGAATCTTTTCCCCTTTCTTGGGATGCAGGCTTCCGATAGCTTCTGCAGCTTTGATTTAAAATAATCCCAGTCCTCCTCTACCTTTAGATCCATAAATTCTTCAGTCCAATCCACTTCTCTAACTAATTTCCTTAATTTTTGAAAGTCAGCCCTTTTGAAATCAAAAACCCTAGTTGCAGATTTATTTTTGTTAATCCTTCCGTTCAGTTTGAACTGAATTAGCTCATGATCACTTGAGCCAAGATTATCCCCTACAACCATTTCTTCTAGGAGGTCCTCACTACTCACCAAAACCAAATCTAAAATGGCATCATCCCCTCTAGTCGGTTCAGCAAGTACTTGATGAAGGAATCCATCAGCTATCGCATCTAGGAAAATCTGAGCCCTGTTATTATTACTAGCACTCATCCTCCAGTCTATAGCTGGGAAGTTAAAGTCTCCCATGATCACGCAGTTTCCATTAGTATTTACTGTATTAAAAACATTAAAAAGGGCTCTATCCATATCCAAATTAGATCCCGGCGGTCTATAGCACACCCCAAGCACTATCCCAGGGGGGCCTCTAATAGTTTTCTTCCCCAATGTAATTTTTGCCCAGACGGACTCAGTCTTATCCATTCCATCGCTTCTTATTTCTTTACATTCTACCTCATCATTGATATACAGTGCTACTCCACCACCTTTACCTTTATTTCTGTCTTTCCTAAACAGCACATACCCTTCAATACCTGTGGTCCAGTCATGACGACTATTCCACCACGTTTCTGTTCTCCCTAGAATATCTGGTTTCACTTCCTGCACCAGTACCTCTAGTTCCTCCATTTTGTTACCTGGGCTCCTCGCACTGGTGTACAAACATCTTAATTTTTGCTGTTTGGCCTCGCTCACATTCTGTACCCTATTAGGCACCGTCATTCTACAGCCAGTGTAACCTATTAGACTGGTATCTACACTGCCCTTCCTCCTACCCACGGCTGTAGCCTCTCTTATTTCGCTCTCTCTCCTCTCAATGCTAAAATCTGATGTGGAGATTACCTGGACATCTCCCAACCATCTCCCCCAGATTCCTAGTTTAAAGCTCTCTTAATCGGTTGTGCCAGCCTCCATCCTAGAAGTCTATTTCCTTCCCTACTCAGGTGAAGTCCATCCCGAGAGAATTGTCCTCTGTCCATGAATGCCTCCCAGTGGCCATACATCCCAAAGCCCTCCTTATAGCACCACTGCCTAAGCCATCTGTTGATAGTCATAATCTTGTCACACCTTTGTTGCCCTTCTCTAGGAACAGGCAGAATCCCACTAAAGATCACCTGAGCCTCGATTTCCTTAAGCGTCTTCCCCAGCCTAGCATAGTCCCCCTTAATACTTTCCAGCGAGAATCTAGCCGTATCATTTGTTCCCACATGAAGGATAATTAGGGGATTCTTTCCTGCTCCCTTTAGAATCCTTTTCAACCTCAGGTCTACATCCCATATCTTAGCACCTGGAAGACAGTACACCCTCCTATTCTCTGGATCAGCTCTGGTTACAGGCCTATCTATTCTTCTCAGTAAAGAGTCCCCGATCACATAGACCTGCCTTTTCCTGGTGATGGTGCTATTCTCCAGTCTATCCCCTGTTCCCTCTGGCTGCAAGTACTTTCCATTCCTATTCTCCCTTGTGATCCTCTTTAACCCATCCTGTCTCCTCCTGGAGCTCAAACTTAGTGTACTCTCCAGTAAGTCTTCCCCTTTTCCTATAGGACGAGCCGCTCTTCTCTTCTTCCTTGCCCTTCCACCTTCAGTGACTACCTGCTGAGCCCTTTCTTCATTTTCCAACTCTGCAAACCTATTCTTCCTATTTCGTCTAACTTCCAGGCCATTCAGGGTGTTGCCCAGCTCGTGGGATAACACAGGGGAACTATGTTCAGAGAGACGTGTCTCTTTACCCAAGGAGCTTGTGGCCATCTGCTCCCCGTGGGAACCAGGCATTGGTGGGTCTGTAACCCAGGGCCCGAGAAAGCTGGAAAAGCTGCTCCTTGTAGAGACCGAGCAGCTGCCTTCTGCCCCAGACAGAGTGAGTGGGGAGTGGGCGGAGCAGTGCCCCCTGCTGGCAGCTAGAGGCGGAAATTCCTCAGAAGGGGCCATCAGGGTCCCGTGTCCTGCAGGTAGAAACCAAACTGAGCAGCCTGTGCAGAGCCCAGGCTGGACGAGCTGACAGGGGAAGACAGGGGAGGTTTTTGTCTCAGTTCCCCATCTGCCTAGATCACTGTGAGACCTACTACCACTGCTACCCGTATATATGAAACAGTAATAGTCAGCCTCATCCTCTGCCTGGACACCGGTGATGGTCAGGGCAGCGTTGTTACCGGAGATGGACCCCGAGAACCGGGCAGGGATCCCGGAGGGTCTGCTATTGGTGCTGTATATAAGCAGCTTCGGAGCAGAGCCAGGTTTCTGCTGGAACCAGGCTGGATAGTTGCTGGTGGTGACGGCTCCAGTGCTCAGGCTGCAGGAGAGAGTGACAGCCCCTCCTGGGGCCACCGACATCGAGGGCTCCTGAGTCACCACGGGCTGCGAACTGACCCCTGAAATCAACAGTACAAACACACTCAGCACAAGGACTCCGGATCCTCACAGACAAACCTTCTCCCCTGCAAGTGCCCTTCATATTTCGGTCATGAAATGAAACAATCCCCTCACCTGAGTAGTAAGTGAGCAGCGTGAGGAGCAGAGGGGCCCAGGCCATGGTCGATCCAGACGAGCTCAGCTTTCTGAGGCAAACGGGTCTCTGATGGGACCCTCCAAAATCTCTCTTAAACCCCCAGCGCTGTAGAGCGGCCCCTTCATGCAAATCTGCTCCCTGTACATTGGCTGGGGTTTTTTAATCCTGAGTTTTAACAAATACAAAGACGCTCACATTTCAGATTTAACTTCCAGTTTTGGCTTCATTTAAATAAGATTTTTTAGTAAAAAAAAAGTACCTCCCTATAAATTTGTATATTTTCAACTATTATTACAGGATCAAATTGAAACAGATTTTGCTAGTATCATTGAATAAAGGGGTCCTTACTTTAATATACTCCTTAAATAAAATTAACACGACCAGATGGTGCTATCACACAGACTGACAAGTTCTCTCTAACTGTCTGTGCAGGGAGCTAGATCTGGGAGAAATGTTTGTTTTTAGTTTTGGGGAATCACAGTTTGACAAGCTGCGCATGTAGCAGAGGAAATCTGGTCACTACTTTGTCTCTCTGACCAATTAATTTCTTCGTCCGTAGGCAGCAGTTGCAACTATCTGCATGGATGCAAACGTAAATATCACATGGTGCCAAACACTTTGTAATGACTGTTATATGGGTTATCCCCAGGGATTGAACAGGAGCACTGTGGAGCTGAAGCAGGAGCCTCTATATCCTGAGCCAAAGGACGAAGGGGCAGTTTTTTAAAGGTCCCTACTTAGATCTTTAGGACACTAAATCCCTTTACAAATCAGGTCCTAAGTCCTCTGCTTGGTATCTATCCAGTGTTCTGGACAGACAGGGAAGCGTGATCCACACTGAACAGAGGTCCAAATCAGGTCCTAAGCTTCTCCCCTGTCTTCCTTCCTCCTCACAGTGAGAGAGAAACAAACTTGGGTCATTCCCGCGGAATCAGCCTCACTGGGCCAAACCCAGTGGGCGGGTGGAAGGGGAAGTAAGTTCCATGTGGGTACAGCTGGGGTGCTCAGCTCTGAATTTGGCCTTTACACTGTGAATGGCCATTACGGGGCTGCTAGGAGGAGCCGTTGCGTCATGTTAGCGCAGCACGTCTGACCTGTGGAGAACAATGGACGAGCTTTGCATCACTGGGCACACAGATATTTTCTATCACATGCACGTGGAGAGGGGTCACTGTCACCACCACTGTAGTGCAGCTGGGCCGGCTTCCCCCACACGGCCCCTCACGAGTGGACTCACACCCTGGAAACACCCCCAGAACGAACTCATTCCCCTCCTTCCATCCTCCTTCCAGCTCTTCTTTGCCATGATGCCTACAAACAAATGTGCAGCAGTGAGGCCATGGGGGTGCTGGGTCCCTTCCCATCCCGCTGCCAGGATTGTCTCATTGCTGCCTTCTGCCACCCACAGCCCGGTCTGTCGCCTCCTGTTGTCCCTTGTCTCATACTGAGGTTGTTCGCTCCATAGAAGGGACTGTCTTTGTGTTCTGTGTTTGTACAGTGCCCAGCACAACGGAGACATGGGCCATGACTTGTCCTCCCAGGGGCTACAGTAATACAGACAAGTAACAATCACAGTGATGCAGCCACCTCTGAAGGTCTCCTGGGCAACATTTTGTAGAGGTGTTCAGCATTAAATGGAATGTCTGTTAAATTACATGGAATGAAAAAAACACTCTGGAAAGAAATACCCAGCAATTCCGTTGAGAAGTGGTTCATGAATCTACAAAGTAAATCAGTACATTTGGGTGTCTCGGACCTCCTGTCTTGCAGCCTCCCCCACCACGCGGTCTGAATGAGGGGTCTGAAAGGATGCAGCTGTTCAAACGCTATGGTCTGTGCACCAGACTCTTAAGGAACAAATGTGTATTGAGCAGTTATTTTATTCTGGTATAAACAGTTCATGATACAAGTGCAAGGAGACAGCGCCTCCCGGTGCCCAGTCAGAACTGAATCATGTCACCCCTCTGCAGAACAGTAGTTGGGGAAAATCCAGGTGCATCTCAAATCACATTTTGTTCTTTCCAGGCTCTGGTGCCCAGAGTTACACCTGCACGACATCGACTGGGGAAATCCAGCTGCTTCTCACATCCCATTGATTTCTCTTCAGTCTCTGGAGTTTAAGGAGAGATTCATTCCAGGTCCCAGCTACATACAGCCCAGTTTGCCATTTGTGACTGGGGCTGCGTGTTATTGTGTCCCTCCAACTCACCTCCTGGACTCTACCTAATATGATGTAGGCTGAGAGACCCCAAACACAATAACTGACAGGGACAATCTCGAAAGGGACGAATCCAGTTGCTGATTTGCTCAGGTTTGTATCAGGTCTCTATCAAGCCAGCCTGGCATTTATTCTATAAGTTGCCATGGGTGTGGATTCCTTGTTTCCCCAGCCCCTCACCAGTGGTGGGACATTGATTGTAGCCTCCCCCAGATAGGGAATAGAGAGAAAACCTTAATTTGTTAACAGTTAGGGGTGGAAGGTCCCGGGACGGTTGGGGTTTGTTCTGAATTCAGTGCTGCAGGCTGCCGGCTGGGAGAACAAAACCCAGGGCGATGAGTCCGCTGAGCAGCCACCAACACTCCTGCTTTGGCTAGGACAGCCCCGGCCTTTCCCACTGCAGGACACTGACTCCGCAGCCAGCAGATGAACTTTTCTGTTGAGGTTCTTATGCCGCACCCATCCCTGCGGTACCTGAGCACCGAGACTGGCCCACGGGGAACTAGACATGGCCACGGGCCTGTGGCTTGCTGGACTGCAGGGGCCGGGAGGAGCAGGCCCAGGGAGGCACTAATGAACTTCTGGAGGGGACCGAGGAAGCTGCCAATTAGCTGGGATGGTGCCAGGGAGGAGGTTCCAGGGAGGAGAGATTTTGATATCATCTATTATCTGATACACCCTGTGTCTGGACACTTCATCCAGCCTTGGCAACTGGAATAGACTAAGGGATCTGAGAGGTCTTTCCTATGTTTCCTCTAACTTCCAGGCCATTCAGGGTGTTGTCCAGCTCGTGGGATAATATGGGAGAACTATGTTCAGGGAGACGTGTCTCTTTACCCAAGGAGCTTGTGGCCGACTGCTCTCCGTGGGAACCAGGCAGTGGTGGATCTGTAACCCGGGGATCTAGAAAGCTGGAAAAGCTGCTCCTTGTAGAGACCGAGCAGCTGCCATCTCCCCCAGACAGAGTGAGTGGGGAGTGGGCGGAGCAGCACCCCCTGCTGACAGCTAGAGGCTGAAATTCCTCAGAAGGAGCCATCAGGGTCTCGTGTCCTGCAGGTAGAAACCAAATTGTGCAGCCAGTGCAGGGCCCAGGCTGGAGGAGCTGATGGGGAAAGACAAGGGAGGATTTTGTCTCAGTTCCCCATCTGCCTAGATCACTGTGAGTCCAGCTACTACTGCTACCTGTATACACAGCACAGTAATAGTCAGCCTCATCCTCTGCCTGGACACCGGTGATGGTCAGGGCAGCGTTGTTCCCGGAGATGGACCCCGAGAACCGGGCAGGGATCCCGGAGGGTCTGCTATTGGTGCTGTATATAAGCAGCTTCGGAGCAGAGCCAGGTTTCTGCTGGAACCAGGCTGGATAGTTGCTGGTGGTGACGGCTCCAGTGCTCAGGCTGCAGGAGAGAGTGACAGCCCCTCCTGGGGCCACCGACATCGAGGGCTCCTGAGTCACCACGGGCTGCGAACTGACCCCTGAAATCAACAGTACAAACACACTCAGCACAAGGACTCCGGATCCTCACAGACAAACCTCCTCCCCGGCAAGTGCCCGTCATATTTTGGTCACTAAATGAAACAATCCCCTCACCGGAGCAGTAAGTGAGCAGCGCGAGGAGCAGAGGGGCCCAGGCCATGGTGGGGAATCCAGATGTGCTCGGCTTCCTGAGGCAAACGGGTCTCTGGCTCAGACCCTGTGATTCTCTCTTAAACCCCAGAGCTGCAGAACGGCCCCTTCATGCAAATCCGCTTCTGGTTCATTGGCTGCAGGTCCTTTGAAAATCTAAATCCTGCCTAACTGCCTGTGTAGGGAGCTAGATCTAGGAAAATGTTTATTTTTCGCTATGGGGAATCACATGTTTACAAGCTGCACATGTAGAGTGACCAGATGTCCCGATTTTGTAGGGACAGTCCCAAGTTGGGGGCTTTTTCTTATATACATAAGCACCAATTACACCCGACCCTGTCCTGATCTTTTACACTTGCCCTCTGGACACCCAATGTGCATGTAAGATATTACTTGGTCAGATCGGTAATGTAGTGACATTGTCACTACATTACCGATCTGACCAAGTAATATCTTAGTTGCAGCTGCTGCCCACAGCCTATCTGCATGGATCCAAACATAAATATCACGTGGTGCCAAACACTATGCAACGATTGTCGTCTAGATTCTCACCAGGGACTGAACAGGAGAACTGGAGAGCGAAAGCAGGAGTCTCTGTATCTTGAGCCAAAGGAGAATGGGGCAGAGTTATAAAGGTGCCGAGCTACATCTTTCTGCGTCTATATACCTTTATGCGGGTGGAAGGGGATATAAGTTACATGTGGGTTCAGCTGGGGGTGCTCAGCTCTGAATTTGGCCTTTACGCTGTGAACGGCCATTACGGGGTTGCTGGGAGGAGTCGTTAGCGTCATGTTAGCGCAGCACGTCTGACGTGTGGAGACCAATGGACGAGCTTTGCATCGCTGGGCACACAGATATTTTATTTCACATGCACGTGGAGAGGGGTCACTGCTGCCACCACCGCAGTGCAGCCAGGTCAGCTTCCCCCACGCTGCCCCTCACGCTTGGAGACGCGCCCTGGAAACACCCCCAGAACTAACTCATTCCCCTCCTTCTACCCTCCCTCCAGTTCTCCTTTGCCATGATGCCTACAAACAAATTGCCAGCAGTGAGGCCGTGGGTGTGCTGAGACCCTTCCCATCCCGCTGCCAGGATTGTCTCCTTGCTTCATTTTTCTGCTCCCCACAGGCCGGTCTGTCGCCCCCTGTTGTCTCTTGTCTCATACTGAGATTGTTCGCTCCTTGGCCGGGACTGTCTTTGTGTTCTATGTTTGTACAGAGACCAGCACAACGGGGATCTGGGCCATGAGCTGTCCTCCCAGGGGCTGCAGAAATACAGATACGTAATAATCACTGTGATGCAGCCACCTCTGAAGGACATTCCTGGGTAACATTTTGCAGAGATGTTCAGTATTAAATGTAATGTTAATTTAATGAAATATCATTATAAAAGCACTTTGCAAAGAAATACCCAGCAATTCCGTTGAGAAGTGGTTCATGAATCTACAAAGTAAATCAGTACATTTGGGTGCCTTGGACCTCCTGTCTCTCCTCCTCCCCCACCACTCGGTCTGAATGAGGGATCTGAAAGGACGCAGCTGTTCAAACGCCATGGTCTGTGCACCAGACTCTTAAGGACAAATGTGTATTGAACAGTTATTTTATTTTGTGACAAACAGTTCATGACACAAGCGCAGGGTGACAGCGCCCCCTGGTGCCCAGTCAGAACAGAACCACACGCAGCAGCGTAGATGCGGAAAATCCAGGTGCATCTCAAATCACATTTTATTCTCTCCAGGCCCTGGAGTTTAAGGAGAGATTCATTCCAGTTCCCAGCTGCACGCAGCTCAGGTTTAGCCTTAGGAATGTAGCTACCTTCAGACTCCCCTTGCGTGTTAATATTTTACATGTAGAGACATCATGGACCCAGGAACCCCCTGTAACTCATCAGACAAGTACAGGGCAGGGTTCTGGAGGGGAGGGGGCATGCAGGGGAAGGGATCTTTCTACTCAGTGGGTCCCAGTGAGGCTTTGATCTCTATTAACACAATCATTCGCAGGCTCACACTTTCCTAATGAGACTTTTCTTACGCTGATGGACTCTTCTTTTTCCACCCTGGCGGTGTATGTGTGAAACGTCTGGGATCTAACTCCCAGCTGTTCATTCTAAAAATCTCACTGGGTCTCCATTTAATTGCAAACTTGTGTTTAACTGTAATGGCCTTAGCTCACCGCACGTATTTGGGAAGCAGGTTTTAAAAAGTTTAATGATTTTTTTTTAGAATGATAGTTTACCCAAACTAAGGACTAAGATTGTATTAAGAGTCAGATCCTGGCTCTACTAAAGTGAAAGGCCAAACACCAACTGGTTCCAATGGGAAGAAGATTTGGTATGAACTAGTCAGAACGTGGTAAAGCTCATGAGATACTGTCACAGGGGACTGGCCCAATGAGCCCACAGAACAGCAGCAGTAACTTAGTGACACAGGATGAACTCGTGCTGGGCAGAGGTTGAAGGACAGAAGTGGGAGGTTTGTGTCTGAGTTCCCCATTTGCCTGCATCGCTGTGCACTCCCTGCAGCACAGTAATAATCAGCCTCATCTTCTGCCTCGGCGCTGGTGATGGTTAAGTAGCCGATTTTATTAGAGGTGTCTTTGGAACCAGCAAAGCGACTGGAGACCCCAGAGCCCTGGTGCTTGTCCAAGTCAGTTTTGTACCTCAGAAGGTATCTTGGGACGTTCCCATTTTTTTGCTGGTACCAGGCAACACTTCCAAATGCGTATCCACTGCTCATGGCGCAGGAGAGTTTAACTGTGTTGCCAATGGACACCGACACTGCGGGCGGCTGAGTCAGAGTAAACTGGGAGAGGGACCCTGGAAACAAATAGAAACCTCTGGATTAACTCTTCTGCTTGGAGGTGACAGGACCAGGAATCCATGTAAACAAGAAAAATCACAAAGTCAGTGACAGAAACATTTAAAATTAAACCACAGAAGAAGAATCCTTTCCTTACCCGAGCAGTAAGTGAGCAGCGTGAGGAGCAGAGAGGCCCAGGCCATGGTCGGGAATCCAGACGAGCTCGGCTTCCAGAGGCAAACGGGTCTCAGGCTGGAACCCTGCAATTCTCTCTTAAACCCCCAGAGCCCGAGAACAGCCCCTTCATGCAAATCTGCTCCCTGCTCACTGGCTGCTGCTGTTAGCATCTACCTCCTTCCCAGGTGGAGGAAAATAAAGATTGTAAAAGGGCAGGTCTTCCCCGTTTGGGCGTTAACCAGGAAGATCAAAACGGGTTTATTTCCTTGTCTGCTGTAACTGCAATCTGCTCTCTGTCCATCTCCAAAGAATACTGCCAATGCCTCCCCACAGAGACCCTTCCAGGCAAAATCCTTTGTAACCATTCTCTTCCCATTGCATTAGAATAATCTTCTACTCGTGCAGGGCTAGGTACAAGCAGCATTTCCCGTGTTGTAATTTTTCTTTCATGGGACTTTGCCCAATTTCTCACACAAGAGAGAAATTCATTCTGGCTCTTTTAACGACAGCGAATTAAATGTCTAACTGGGGCCATGTCCAGTCCAATGCTATTTATTTTCTGGGAAGCACCCGTGAGTCCTGTGTTCTGTTCACTCCGCCCAGTGCTTCATTTGTGCCAGGGCTAAGCCCCGGTGCCTCTAGGCCGGGCAGTTCACACCCCAGCATCGCTGAGCTTCCCGTGTCAGTTATGAAAGTAAAAAAATTGCTCAAGCCACAGCTTCTAACTGCTTGAGCCCCAGCACCTTTTTCGTCACAAACCAAGCGCTGACTCTGCTCCCTCTAGGGCCTGGGGCTAATATTTGCAGACCCCAAACAGGATGGGCCTTACAGACCCTAGATAGGATGACGGACAGGGACAGTATCTAAAGGGAGGAGGCCCGTTGCTGAGATTTCTATCAGGTCGACATCAAGCCAGCTAGGTATTGTTTGTCTAAATTGCCATGTGTGTGGATTCCCTTTCCCGCAGGCATGGACCGGCGGCAGGGAGGTGATTCTCTGCTAGGGAAGAGAGAGCATCTTCGTCTCTTTTCCAATTTAGTGGGGGGAAGCTGCGGAACGGTTGGGTTTGGTCTGAATTCAGTGCTGGAGGCTGGGCCACTGACACCCACCGTGATGAGTCTGCCGAGCAGCCGCAGGTCGCAGGTGAAGGCAGGAAGGTACCACGGCGAATGGGGGACGGTTGGTGAGAAGTGTAGCAAAGGGTCTGGGAGGAGCGTGACATCGCCGGCGGATGGCGGAGAGGCTCTTAGGACCCAGCAGGTGTTAGAGCCCACAGAGCCTAGAAGCTGAAGCCCAATGCCTGTCTCTGAGTCGTGGTCCAGCTGGCTCTCTGCCAGGTATTGTCTCAGCAGGACAGTGCTGTGTCTCACAGCACTCCAGCCACCCCACCAGGGGGCGACAGTTCCACTATTTCGCTCTAGAGAACGACCAGCAGAACCTGCTCCTGACACGGCCTCACGAGTGGGACTCGGCCCTGGGCCAGCTCTGGGGTGACAGGTGTTCAGTCCTCAAGGCCGCTCCAGACGTGGCTTCTTTGCCGAGCCTGTGAGCTCAGCCCCTGGGTGTGAGCTAGCGACTGGATTAGTGTCACACTCAACACTGGGCCGGCCCCTGTAAGGATAAAGGAGGCTTCTGTCATGTCATCAGGAAGGCCTAAAAATAGCCATCGCTTCAGTCTCTCTCCCTTGGGGCAGATGGGGGAGCTGCTGCAGCAGTTCCTACAGCGAGCCTGGCTTCTCTTCTGCATTCAGGCTTCCTTCCTCCCCTCAGACACACGGCGCTGTCTCGTCACGCGCCACCTGAAAGCAGCGTTCTCCGCGCTCCGACACATTACCCTCGACACGAACGCACCATAACGCCCGCTCCGGGGGGCGCCGCTTCTTCTCCCAGATGCCTGCGAAAGGGAAAGACCTGTTTCATTGGTGCACGAAGAAAGGATGATTTTGAAAACTCCTCTAGCCTCCTCCCCCACAGCTCCTTTGTCTTAGTCAAAGGATCTTGGGGCCAGCTGTCACCTGGTCGGGAATAAGCTTCACTCCCATGGCTGCTTGGAATCTTACTTTAGATTATTTCAAAATTATGAACTCCCCTTCTGTGAGAACTTGCTCCACTTAGTGAGGTCAAGGCCCACCATGTAACTCATCAGACATGCCCAGGGCAACACACCAGGACGGAGGGGGGTTCTGTGCTACTCAGTAGTCTGCAATGTGGGCCCTGTGTCTTGTTTAACTCAATCATTTTGCAGGCTCAGCCTCTCTTAACGGGGCTGTTTGTATCATGCCCAGGATCTGTTCTTTTCCTACCCCGGCTCTGCTTGCGTGTGAAATGCCTGGATCTGCAATCGAACACTCAGCTTCTAAGTCTCACTGGGTTTTCATTGAAGAATGAGCATTTAACAGACAGCAAGTGCCTCCTCCCCTGGCATGTATTTGGGAACATCTTCTTTAAAATTATAATCAAAACGGATTACTACAGTAGAACCATAAGCAGGGTCTAATCCTCGTCTCATGGAAGTGAATGGCAAAACTCCCCGGGGTTTGAGTGGGACCAAGATTTGTCCCTAACTGTGCAGAGGTTGATAAATCAGAGTCGCTAACCGTACTGGGGACTGGGAGAGTGAACAGTAAAACCATAAGGCATCAGTCTGGAGGATCACAGCCCACTGCCACAGACTGAACTCATGCCCAACACAGGCTGAAGGAGGGAAGAGGATGTTTTTGTCTCAGTTCCCCACTTCGTTGCATCCCTGTGCAGCTCCACTGGCATGTGCAGCACAGTAATAACCAGCCTCATCCTCGGCCTGGACACTGGCGATGGTTAAGTAGCCGAATGTCTTCGAGGCGTCTTTGGAACCAGAGAAGCGACTGGGGACCCCAGAGCCCTGGTGCTTGTCCGAGTCAGTGTTGTACCTCAGAAGGTATCTTGGGCTGTTCCCATCTTTCTGCTGGTACCAGACAACATCTCCAAATGTGTATCCACTGCTAAGGGCGCAGGAGAGTTTAACTGTGTTGCCAATGGACACCGACACCGAGGGTGGCTGAGTCAGAGTAAACTGGGAGAGGGAACCTGGAGAGAAACAGAAACTGCTGCAGGATTATCCTGGCTTGGTGTTCATGCAATCAGATTTCCTGCTGAGCCAGGAGTCTGGGCATCGGGAACATGCAGGAATTCAGTGAAATATCCTTCTAAATAAATCTGAGATCAGAAACCCTCCCCCTTACCAGGGCAGTAAGTGAGCAGCGTGAGGAGCAGAGGGGCCCAGGCCATGGTGGGAATCCAGACGAGCTCGGCTTCCTGAGGCAAACGGGTCAATGGATGGGACCCTCCAATTCTCTCTTAAACCCCCAGCGCTGGAGAACGGCCCCATCATGCAAATCAGCTCCCTCCTCACTGGCTGCTGCTGTAGAGTGTGTGTGCACCAGGGAGGTTCTCATTAGCATTCTCTGCCTCCCCACTGCAAACACCTCCTGACCTGAGCGTGTCCTTCGTCCTGTTGGTCACTGCTAGCTAGTCACTTTCTGCTAAGCCCCTTTGAGTCCTATATTCTTAGGAGCCGTCTCTGGTTTTGTTTTGGGCTTATCTTTTCTAGATCCCAATAATATGGGGCTTGAACATTTCAAATAGGACGGGGACTGACAGAGACAATCTCTAAAGGGACGAGTCTTGTTGCTAATTTGCTCAGGTTTGTATCAGGTCTCTATCAAGCCAGCCTGGCATTTTTTCTATAAGTTGCCATGGGTGTGGATTCCTTGTTTCCCCAGCCCCTCACCAGTGGTGGGACAGTGATTGTACCCTCCCCGGCTAGGGAACAGAGAGAGATCTTTTATTTGTTAACAGTTTGGGGTGGAAGGTCCCGGGACGGTTGGGGTTTGTTCTGAATTCAGTGCTGCAGGCTGCCGGCTGGGAGAACAAAGCCCAGGGCGATGAGTCTGCTGAGCAGCCGTGGGGCCCAGCGGAAGGGAGGGTGGTTCTATGGCGGACGGGCAGGTGGTTTGTGAAGTGTGATGTACGGGGGCTGGGAGGAGTGTGACACTGGAGGTGGATTTCAGAGCGGTTCTTGGGACCCACCAGGTGCTAGAATCCACAAGACCTAGTAGCTGACGCTCGCGCCTGTCTCTGTGTCGTGGTCCACCTGGCTCCCATCTACTGTCCCAGGAAAAAGGTTGGTGTCTCACAGTGCTCCAGCCACCCCAGCAGAGGGCGACAATTACACACTATTTCCCGACAGAGAGTGACCAGCAGAACCTGCTCCTCAGCCATCAGACTCCCCTGGGTTCGCTCTGGGTGACAGGGGAGTTCCCTTTTCACGGCCATTTCACTTACAACAGTGGTGGTGTTATTAGAGTCACCAGATGGGCCTGTCTCAGCGAGTGGAACTGACTGTGAGATCTTGGCATGGTCCTTTTGTAGCAGTTGATCATATATCAGAAACAATCTGTTCACTTCTTAGTCTCCCTAGAGCAAGACAGAAGAGCTCAGCATTACTACACAGAGAGACGTTTTATAAGAGATATACCTGGGCAAGGATTACGTCACCCACCCCTGAAGTGCAGCCACCTCTGCAGAACATTCCTGGGCAACATTTGGTTGCACAGTTGGAATTTTAAATGTACGTGTTAAAAAAATCTTCATAATTCAGTGTCCAACAGCTACACCAGACTGGTTATTTATAAATCTACAACCTAACTCAGTGCATCTGGGTTCTTTCAATGTTCTATCTCACCCCGACCCCGCCCAATCTGTCTGCACCAGGGATTGGAAAGGAAGCAGCTGTTTGAACACCAGAGTCCGGTGCACACACAGGTGAAGACAAATATGTGCCAGTTACTTCATTCCAGTGTAGACAGTTCACAGTGCAAATGCCGGGAGATGTCGCCCTCTGGTGCCCAGTCGTAACTGATCCCCGTCACTGAGCTGCAGAAGAGTAGAGGGGAAAATCCAAGTACCTCCCAAATCTCATTTGTATTTTCTTTCCATCTCTGGAGTTTAAGGAGCGATTCACTGTCGTTCCCAGCTCAGACAGCTCAGTTTGTTTTATGAATGAGGCTCTGTGTTAATACGTCCCTTCAACTCCCCTGCTGTGCTGCTATTTCACATGCAGAGGAGCCCGGACTTGGGAAGACCCGGTGACTTGTCAGATACGTGGACAGCAGGACTGAGGAGTGAAAGTGCTGGGGGGTCTTTATGACTCAGTTGCTCTCAATGTGGCTTCTGTGTTTTGTGCAGCGTGATCAGTTTGCAGGCCTGGCCTTAGGTCCTGGGGCTGTTCTTATCAGGGCCAGGGGCTGAGTTCAGGCTCTGAATCTCACTGGGTTGGCACTGAAGAGTGACCTGGTAATTAAGGGACCAGACTCCCTCCTCTCACAGCATGTACTTGGGAACGGGACACTGGAGTGTTTTCTTTGGGGTTATTACCTCGATCTAGGTAGAACAGTGAGGTTCCATAAAGGGACTCATCCTCGTCCCATGGACAATAAATGACAAATGCCCATTGGGTCACTGGGCCCAAGATTTGGCCTTAAATGTCCAGACCCTGATAGTCCTTCGTAGTGCCCCTCACTGATGACTGGAATGTGCCTAGTTAAACCCCAACACAGCTGCGCGGAGGAGCGTCGCACCCAGGCACACACAGACTGGAGTCATACGCAACACAGGCTGCTGGAAGACAAGGCTTTTGTCTAAGTTCTCCGTCTGGCTGCATCCCTGTGCAGCACCCCACTCTCCCTGTGCCACAGAAATAACCAGCCTCATCGTCTGGTTGGACATTGGTGACG
This sequence comes from Lepidochelys kempii, assembly GCF_965140285.1. Taxonomy (NCBI): domain Eukaryota; kingdom Metazoa; phylum Chordata; order Testudines; family Cheloniidae; genus Lepidochelys; species Lepidochelys kempii. The sequence goes on along the minus strand of NC_136394.1, from coordinate 14,167,599 downwards.
GTTAGGTTGATGGTTGTATTAGCTGCATCTGTGGAACCGGAGAAGCGACCGGGGTCCCCAGTGCCCTGGTGCTTGGCAGCATTGGATTTGTACCACAGAAGATATTTTGGAGTATTTCCGATTTTCTTCTGGAGCCAGGTGGCATGTGTCATCGGATACCCACTGCTGAGGGTGCAGGAGAGTTGAACAGTGCAGGTAGTTCCCGCTCGAGTTGCTGCCAACAGTCCTTTTCAAACCAGGTCTGGTCTTGTCCGAATCAGTTCTCGCTTTGGTTTTTCAGCCTCCTCTATTATAGTCTCTCATGAGGCTGTCACCTCCCACAGCGCTCGGTTTCCCTCCTGTAACTGTGTCTCCAGGGCCTGCAGTCAACTTGGCGTCTCTTGTCCAACCCTCACGCACCTCGGCTTTTCCTCTGGGCCCCGGCCCAAGAGCCCATGTCCAAGTGAGGGTCGTCCTATGGGCAGCTCGTCCAAGCAGTACCCATCTTGGAACAGGGCTGGGTCATCACATTAGGCCAGTCTCTGCCTACAAATACAGGCCAGGGGAGGTCTCTTAGTAGGCTGACCCTCCGCTTGTTCATCTGACCTTCTATTTCTATGTCTAGCTCCACGGCTGGGCACACTCCTGTCTCTCCATGGACAGGAGGGGGAACTTTGGGACACAGCCACCAATACTCCTGCTTTGGCTAGGACAGCCCGGCCTTTCCCGCAGCAGGACACTGACTCTGCAGCCAAGAGATGAACTTTTCTATTGAGGTTCTTATGCCGCACCCATCCCTGCGGTACCTGAGCACCGAGACTGGCCTACGGGGAACTAGACATGGCCACGGGCCAGTGGCTTGCTGGACTGCAGGGGCCAGGAGGAGCAGGGCCATGGAGGCACTAATGAACTTCTGGAGGGGACCGAGGAAGCTGCCAAGCAGCTGGGATGGGGCCAGGGAGGAGGTTCCAGGGAGGAGGGATTTTGATATCATCTATTATCTGATACACCCTGTGTCTGGACACTTCATCCAGCCCTGGCAACTGGAATGGATGAAGGGATGTGAGAGGTCTTTCCTATATTTCCTCTAACTTCCAGGCCATTTAGGGTGTTGTCCAGCTTGTGGGATAACACGGGGGGACTATGTTCGAGGAGACGTGTCTCTTTACCCAAGGAGCTTGTGGCCGTCTGCTCCCTGTGGGAACCAGGCAGTGGTGGGTCTGTAACCCAGGGATCTAGAAAGCTGGAAAAGCTGCTCCTTGTAGACACCGAGCAGCTGCCTTCTCCCACAGATAGAGTGAGTGGGGAGTGGGTGGAGCAGCGCCCCTTGCTGGCAGCTAGAGGCTGAAATTCCTTAGAAGGAGCCATCAGGGTCCCGTATCCTGTAGGTAGAAATCAGACTGTGCAGCCAGTGCAGAGCCCAGGCTGGAGGAGAAGACAGGGGAAGAGACGGGAGGTTTTTGTCTCAGTTCCCCATCTGCCTAGATCACTGTGAGACCTACTACCACTGCTACCCGTATATATCAAACAGTAATAGTCAGCCTCATCCTCTGCCTGGACACTGGTGATGGTCAGGGCAGCGTTGTTACCGGAGATGGACCCCGAGAACCGCGCAGGGATCCCAGAGGGTCTGTTGTTAGTCTGGTACATAAGCAGCTTCGGAGCAGAGCCAGGTTTCTGCTGGTACCAGGCTGGATAGTTGCTGGTGGTGACGGCTCCAGTGCTCAGGCTGCAGGACAGAGTGACAGCCCCTCCTGGGGCCACCGACATCGAGGGCTCCTGAGTCACTACGGGCTGCGAACTGACCCCTGAAATCAACAGTACAAACACACTCAGCACAAGGACTCTGGATCCTCACAGACAAACCTCCTCCCCTGCAAGTGCCCTTCATATTTTGATCATGAAATGAAACAATCCCCTCACCTGAGCAGTAAGTGAGCAGTGCGAGGAGCAGAGGGGCCCAGGCCATGGTGGATCCAGATGAGCTCGGCTTCCTGAGGCAAACGGGTCTCTTATGGGACCCTCTGAAATCTCTCTTAAACCCCCAGTGCTGTAGAGTGGCCCCTTCATGCAAATCTCCTCCCTGTTTATTGGCTGCTGGTTTTTTAAAAATCTTAATCCTGAGTTTTAACATATACAAAGACGCTCCCATTTCAAATTTAACTTCCAGTTTTGGCTTCATTTTAAATAAGATTTTTAGGGAAAAAAAAGTACCTCCCTATAAATATGTATATTTTCAACTATTATTACAGGATCAAATTGAAACAGATTTTGCTAGTATCATTGATTATAAGGGGTCCTTTCTTTAACATACTCCTTAAATAATATTTAACCAGATGGTGCTATCACACAGACTGACAAGTTCTCTCTAACTGCCTGTGCAGGGAGCTAGATCTGGGAGAAATGTTTGTTTTTAGTTTTGGGGAATCACAGTTTGACGAGTTGCGCATGTAGCAGAGTAAATCTGGTCACTTCTTTGTCTCTCTGACCAATTAATTTCTTCGTCCGTAGGCAGCAGTTGCAACTATCTGCATGGATGCAAACGTAAATATCACATGGTGCCAAAGACTCTGTAGTGACTGTTATATGGGTTATCCCCAGGGATTGAACAGGAGCACCGTGGAGCTAAAGCAGGACTGAGGGACAGTTTTTTAAAGGTGCGCACTTACATTTTTAGGACTCTAAATCCCTTTACAAATCAGGCCCTAAGTCCTCTGCTTGGTATCTATGCAGTATTCTGGACAGACGGGGAAGCGTGATCCCCACTGAATGGAGGATGATGCTACAACACCTCCGTGTGGCCTCTTGTCCGTGGGTTATCCGGCTACTCCCCTGTCCTCCTTGTTCCTCACAGTGAGAGAGAAACAAACTTGGATCATTCCCGCAGAACCAGCCTCACTGGGACAAATCCAGCGGGCAGGTGGAAGGGGATGTCAGTTCCATGTGGGTACAGCTGGGGTTCTCAGCTCTGAATTTTCCTTTACACTGTGAATGGCCATTATGGGGCTGCTGGGAGGAGTCGTTAGCTTAACGTTAGCGCAGCACATCTGACATGTGGAGAACAATGGACAAGTTTTGCATCGCTGGGCACACAGATATTTTCTCTCACATGCCCATGGGGAGGGGTCACTGCCACCACCACTGCTGTGCAGCCGGGCCGGCTTCCCCCACGCTGCCCCTGATGTGTGGACGCGCCCCCTGGAAACACCCCCAGAACTAACTCATTCCCCTCCTTCCACCCTCCTTCCAGCTCTTCTTTGGCATGTTGCCTACAAACAAATTGCCAGCAGTGAGGCCGTGGGTGTGCTGGGTCCCTTCCCATCTCGCTGCCAGGATTGTCTCATTGCTGCCTTCTGCCACCCACAGCCCGGTCTGTCGCCTCCTGTTGTCCCTTGTCTCATACTGAGGTTGTTCGCTCCATAGAAGGGACTGTCTTTGTGTTCTGTGTTTGTACAGTGCCCAGCACAACGGAGACCTGGGCCATGACTTGTCCTCCCAGGGGCTACAGTAATACAGACAAGTAACAATCACAGTGATGCAGCCACCTCTGAAGGACATACCTGGGCAACATTTTGCAGAGATGTTCAGTATTAAATGGAATGTCCATTTAATTAAATATCATTATAAAAGCATTTTGCAAAGAAATACCCAGCAATTCCGTTGAGAAATGGTTCATGAATCTACAAAGTAAATCAGTACATTTGGGTGCCTCGGACCTCCTGTCTCTCCTCCTCCCCCATCCTGTCTCTCCTCCTCCCCCATCACGCGGTCTGAATGAGGGATCTGAAAGGATGCAGCTGTTCAAATGCCACAGTCTGTGCACCAGACTCTTAAGGAACAAAGGTATCATGAACTGTTTATACCAGAATAAAGTAACTGTTCAATACACAAGTGCAAGGAGACAGTGCCTCCCGGTGCCCAGTCAGAACTGAATCATGTCACCCCTCTGCAGAACAGTAGTTGGGGAAAATCCAGGTGCATCTCAAATCACATTTTGTTCTCTCCAGGCTCTGGTGCCCAGAGTTACACCTGCACGACATCGACTGGGGAAATCCAGCTGCTTCTCACATCCCATTGATTTCTCTTCAATCTCTGGGGTTTAAGGAGAGATTCATTCCAGGTCCCAGCTACACACAGCCCAGTTTGCCATTTGTGACTGGGGCTGCGTGTTATTGTGTCCCTCCAACTCACCTCCTGGACTCTACCTAATATGATGTAGGCTGAGAGACCCCAAACACAATAACTGACAGGGACAATCTCGAAAGGGACGAATCCAGTTGCTGATTTGCTCAGGTTTGTATCAGGTCTATATCAAGCCCGCCTGACATTTTTAAGCTGCCGCGGGTGTGGATTCCTTGTTTCCCCAGCCCCTCACCTGTGGTGGGACATTGATTGTAGCCTCCCCCGCTAGGGAAGAGAGAGAACCTTAATTTGTTAACAGTTAGGGGTGGAAGGTCCCGGGACGGCTGGGGTTTGTTCTGAATTCAGTGCTGCAGGCTGCCGGCTGGGAGAACAAAGCCCAGGGAGATGAGTCCCCTGTGCAGCCGCGGGGCCCAGCGGAAGGGAGGGAGGTTCCATGGCGGACGGGCGGGTGGTTTGTGAAGTGTGACGCATGGGGGCTGGGAGGAGTGTGACGCTGGAGACGGATTTCAGGGCAGTTCTTGGGACCTACCAGGTGCTAGAATCCACAAGACCCAGTAGCTGACGCTCGGCGCCAGTCTCTGAGTCTTGGTCCACCTGGCTCCCATCTACTGTCCCAGGAAAAAAGTTGGTGTCTCACAGTGCTCCAGCCACCCCAGCAGGGGACGACAAGTACACACTATTTACCGACAGAGAGTGACCAGCAGAGCCTGCTCCTCAGCCGTCAGACTCCCCTGGGTTCGCTCTGGGTGACAGGGGAGTTCCCTTTTCACGGCCATTTCACTTACAACAGTGGTGGTGTTATTAGAGTGACCAGATGGGCCTGTCTCAGCGAGTGGTACAAGTTCTCTTGAACTGACTGTGAGATCTTGGCACGGTCCTTTTGTAGCAGCTGATCATATACCAGAAACAATCTGTTCACTTCTTAGTCTCCCTAGAGCAAGACAGAAGAGCTCAGCATTGCTACACAGAGAGACGTTTTATAAGAGATATACATGGGCAAGGATTACGTCACCCACCCCTGAAGTGCAGCCACCTCTGCAGAACATTCCTGGGTAACTTTTGGTTGCACAGTTGGACATTAAATGTACGTGTTAAAAAATCTTTATAATTCAGTGTCCAACAGCTACACCAGACTGGTTATTTATAAGTCTACAACCTAACTCAGTGCATCTGGGTTCTTTCAATGTTCTATCTCACCCCGACCCCGCCCAATCTGTCTGCACCAGGGATTGGAAAGGAAGCAGCTGTTTGAACACCAGAGTCCGGTGCACCCACAGGTGAAAATAAACATGTATCAGTTACTTAATTCCAGTGTAGACAGTTCACAGTGCAAATGCCGAGAGACGTCGCCCTCTGGTGCCCCAGTCGTAACTGATCCCCATCACTGAGCTGCAGAAGAGTAGAGGGGAAAATCCAAGTACCACCCAAATCTCATTCATATTTTCTTTCCATCTCTGGAGTTTAAGGAGCGATTCACTGTCGTTCCCAGCTACAGACAGCTCAGTTTTTCTTATGAATGAGGCTCTGTGTTAATACGTCCCTTCAACTCCCCTCCTGTGCTGCTAGTTCACATGTAGGGAGAGCCCAGACTTGGGAAGACCTGGTGACTTGTCACATACACAGACAGCAGGACTGAGGAGAGAAAGTGTGTGGGTGGGGGGTAGGGTGGGAGTGTCTTTACTCCCACCATGTTGATCTCCATGTGGTTTGTGCATGTTGTGTAGCTTGATCACTTTGCAGGCTTGGCCTTTCCTCGTGGGGCTGTTTTTATCAGGCCCAGGGGCTGTTCTTTTCCTGCCCTGGCTTTGTTTGTGTGAAACACCTGAGCTCTGGGACCTAACACCCAGCTGTTCGGGCTCTGAATCTCGCTGGGTTGGCACTGAAGAGTGAGCTGGCATTGAAGGGACCGGACTCCCTCCTCTCAGGGCATCTACTTAGGAATGGGACGATGAGTGTTTTCTTTGGGATTATAATTGAATCTAGGTACCACACTGAGATTCCATAATCCTCGTCCTATGGACAATGAATGGTAAAATGCCCATTGGGTCAAGGGACCCAAGATTTGGCCTTAAATGTGCAGACCCTGATCATACTTCATCATGCCCCTCACTGATGACTGGAACGTGCCTAGTTAAAGTCCAGCACATCTGCGCGGAGGAGCGTCACACCCAGACGCACACAGACTGGAGCCATGCACGGGACAGGCTGCTGGAACACAAGGGTTTGGTCGAAGTTCTCCACCTGGCTGCATCACTGTGCAGCATCAGCAGCCCCACTCTATGTGCCATAGTAATAATCGGCCTCATCATCTGCTTGGACATCGGGGAGGGTTTGATGGTTGTATTAGCCGCATCTTTGGAACCAGAGAAGCGACGGGGGACCCCAGAACCCTGGTGCTTGGCAGCATTGGATTTGTACCACAGAAGATATTTTGGAGCATTTCCAATTTTCTGCTGGTGCCAGGTGGCATGTGTCATCGGGTACCCACTGCGGATGGTGCAGGAGAGTTGAACTGTGTTTCCTAGGGACACGGACATCGAGGGCGGCTGCGTTAGTGTAAAGTGGGAGAGCGATCCTGGGAACAAACAGAAAATTCTTTTTTAACATATTTCTTCAGGAATATGGAGAAAGTCAGAGACAGATGAAATTTAAATTAAAGCAGGGAACAGAAACCCTTTCCTCACCCGAGCAGTAAGTGAGCAGCGGGAGGAGCAGAGGGGCCCAGGCCATGGTCGAGCCAGATGAGTTTGGCTTCCTGAGGCAAATGGGTCTCTGGCTGGAACCCTCCGATTCTCTCTTAAACCCAGGGGTGAAAGTAAGTCTAGGGACGTACCGGTACGGGGCTGGGCTGGGGCCGGCTCTGGCCTCCGGAAGGGGCAGAGCCTCGGGCAGAAGGGGCGGGGCTGGGGGAGGTCAGAGCCAGCCCCGGCCCACCCTGTACCGGCAAGTTCCTCCTTCCCCCTCCCCGGGGTAACAGCCGCAGCTGGGGGCTCTGGCAGCGGTTTAAAGAGTCCTGGCCCCTTTAAATCGTCCCCGGAGGCCCGCCGTTGCTTCCCCAGGGCTCCGGCAGCAGGGCTCCGGTGACGGGGCTCCGGCCGCCACTACCGCCCCGTGCCCTTTAAATCGTCCCCGGAGCCTGCCGGAGCCCTAGGGAAGGGCCCAGGGCTCGGCCACCGCTACCGCCCCAGGCCCTTTAAATCACCGCCCCAACCCCGCAATTTAAAGGGCCGGGGACTCTGGCAGCAATTTAAAGGGCCGGGGGCTCCAGCCACTGCTGGGAGCCACAGGCCCTTTAAATTGTGCCTGCGGAAGCTGATCCACCCCGGTTTGGTGCACCGGCTCTTGCCGGTACGCTGCACCGGGACATACCGGCTTACTTTCACCTCCGCTTAAACCCCCAGAGGTGGAGATCGGCCCCTACATGCAAGTCTGCTCCTTGGCTGCTGCTGGCACCTCCCTCCCGCTATGCGAGGGGCAGAGGCACAGGGAGACCCTCTGTATAAATCACCCTCTGTCCAGAAGCAGGGGAGGACTGAGGGCAGCGGGGAGTCAGCTCAGACACAGGTGTCGGAGCTGGGGCTAGTTTCACTGGCAAAACCAAAGTGGGGATGGGAGACAGGTCTGGACGTGTCGGCTGCAGCAGAACTGTGCAGGAGCAGGTCAGCCCAGACACAAAGCCCCCGTGGGAGCCACTGGGTCAGAGGGGCTGGTGATGGCGTTAGAAGAGAGGAGTGATGGGGTTGGAGTCTCAGGAAGGGGAGACGAGTTCAGTATCTGCACTTTGCATCGACTCAAGGTGAGTCACGTTGGAGTCAGGGTGGCCAAAGCAGAGGATGTCACAGGAATCAGGGCGACAGCGGATCAGGGCCAGGTTCCATGTACCGTGTGTCAGGTAAGAACAGGAGGGGACTCCATGTTTCCAAAATGAAACTGGCTCTTCACTCACAGAACTGGTTACAGAGATGCTGCAGCTGCTGCTGACATTCCAATCATGTGCACACAGACTGGTCTCCCGGTGCCTCCTCCAAACTCTTCCTCCTGCAGCCTGAGCTCCCCCCTCCAGCTTCCCTGCAGGTTGCTCCAGGACAAGCAGAAAGAGTCTGATTGTCTCAATGCTGCAGAGGAAGAGGTGGCGAGATGTGATGAGGTTGAATGAGTGGAGGAGCAGGAGGTGGTGGTGATGGGGGGCAGGAGTCTAAGATGACCCCCACGTGATCGCTGGCATTGGAGAAGGCACGAAATTGAGGGGACTGAAGAGTTACAATGAGAAGTTTGGGCTTGGCTGTGCGTAGCTGGAGCTGGCAATGAGCCACCGGAGTCAAGATTTAGAGACAGCCACATGCATGGTGCTGGCTGGAGGGGAGCCAGTCACACGTGGAGAGGGAGATTTGTGAGTCCTGAGTACAGAAATGATATGTGAGGCAATGCGGGAGGGGGTCACAAACCCAGGGAATGAGGTGGGGGGGAAGAGGCAGGGATGAGGCCAGAGCCCTGTGGAGTCCCCCAGAGAGGGGGAGAGGGGAGGAGACATCGCTGAGGTAGCAGAGAGAAATGGGGGGAGAACTAGTCCCCCGTGTCTACACTATTGTTCCTCGGGAAATCTCCTGCTGTTACACCCCCTGGGTACAAGCAGTAATGGGAGCCTGTAACGATGCTGGTTCTGCTGGGACCCAACTGAGAGTGCCAATTCAGGACAAATTGCTTAAAGCAGGGCAGTTGCAGCCCAAGGCTGGGGTTCCTTTGCACACCAAGGCAAACCAAAGCAGCCAAACAGAGAAGACTTCGGTTTTGCCCTCCTGGCTAACCACAATCATACAAGCAATTCCCTTAGACACGCCAGTTTCCCAGTATCACCACCAGTGCCCCTTGTTATGGGGACACATGGTTATGAAAACCAATACCCCGGTAAAAGAAAAAAGGGTTCTCTCGATCCCAAAGGACCAAGCCCCAGACCCAGGTCAATGTACAAATCAGATCTTACCCACCAATCACGCTGTTGCCAATCCTTTCGACTCTAAAATCTAAAGGTTTATTCACAAAAGGAAAAAGAGATAGATGAGAGCAAGAGTTGGTTAAATGGAACCAATGACATACAGTAATGGCCAAGTTCTTGCTTCAGGCTTGTTCCAGTGATGGCACAAACTGCAGGTTCAAATCAAGTCTCTGGAGAACAGCCCCAGCTGGGGTGGGTCACTCAGTCCTTTGTTCAAAGCTTCAGTGTAGCAAAGTCCCTCCAGAGGAATGAAGCAGGATTGAAGACAGGACGGATGTGAGGCATCAGCCTTTTATAGTCTTTTCTTGGTGTAAGAACCCCGCTTTGTTCTTACTGGGGAAAATTACAGCAAAATGGACTTTGGAGTCACATGGGCAAGTCCCTACATGCTTTGCTGAGTCACAAGGCATATCTGCCTTCTCTCAATGGGTCAGTTGTAGATCTGATGGTCCTTAATGGGCCATCAAGCAGGCTAGGTAGAGCTGACACCAACTTGTCTGGGGTGTCACCCAGAAGCACAGCATAAGTTTGAAATACAGACAGTATAGATCCAATATTCATAACTTTAACTACAAAAATGATACACACATATAGACAGCATAATCCTAACCAGCAAACCATAACCTCTCCCTAGACCCCTTACAGGACAACCTTTATACAATATTTGCTGCAAATATATAAGCGTGGTTGCAACAGTGATCTATACAGTTACAGATTATGTCAATAACGTCACAGAGCCTGAGTGTAGACAGTGTATTACCCCCATGATACGTAAGCCTGCTCAGAGCAGGGGGCAGGGCTGTGGGGGAGGGCAGTAGTGTCAGGCCAGGCTCTAGAGGATAGGGGTCAGGGAGGAGGGGGAACTTTGGGACACAGCCACCAACACTCCTGCTTTGGCTAGGACAGCCCCGGCCTTTCCCGCAGCAGGACACTGACTCCGCAGCCAGCAGATGAACATTTCTATTGAGGTTCTTATGCCGCACCCATCCCTGCGGTACCTGAGCACCGAGACTGGCCCACGGGGAACTAGACATGGCCACGGGCCTGTGGCTTGCTGGACTGCAGGGGCCGGGAGGAGCAGGGCCATGGAGGCACTAATGAACTTCTGGAGGGGACCAGGGAAGCTGCCAAGCAGCTGGGATAGGGCCAGGGAGGAGGTTCTAGGGAGGAGGGATTTTGATATCATCTATTATCTGATACACCCTGTGTCTGGACACTTCATCCAGCCCCGGCAACTGGAATGGACGAAGGGATCTGAGAGGTCTTTCCTACATTTCCTCTAACTTCCAGGCCATTCAGGGTGTTGTCCAGCTCGTGGGATAACACGGGGGAACTATGTTCGGGGAGACGTGTCTCTTTACCCAAGGAGCTTGTGGCCGTCTGCTCCCCGTGGGAACCAGGCAGTGGTGGGTCTGTAACCCGGGGATCCAGAAGGCTGGAAAAGCTGCTCCTTGTAAAGAGACTGAGTTGAAAGCATAAGAGCGGCTGCCATCTCCCCAAGAGAGAGTGGGTGGAGCAGCGCTCCCTGCTGACAGCAAGTGGCTGAAATTCCAAAGAAGGAGCCCTCAGGGTCTCATGCATTGAAGAGAGGAAGCAAACTGCGCAGTCAGTGCAGGGCCCAGGCTGGAGGGGATGAAGACAGGGGAGGTTTTTGTCACAGTTCCCCGTTTGGCTGGATCACGGTGATTCCCACTACTAGCCCACACAGCACAGTAATAGTCAGCCTCGTCCTCTGCCTGGACACTGGTGATGGTCAGGGCAGCGTTGTTCCCGGAGATGGACCCCGAGAACCGGGCAGGGATCCCGGAGGGTCTGCTATTGGTGCTGTATATCAGCTGCAGAGGAGCAGAGCCAGGTTTCTGCTGGAACCAGCCTGGATAGTTGCTGGTGGTGACGGCTCCAGTGCTCAGGCTGCAGGACAGAGTGACAGCCCCTCCTGGGGCCACCGACATCGAGGGCTCCTGAGTCACCACGGGCTGCGAACTGACCCCTGAAATCAACAGTACAAACACACTCAGCACAAGGACTCCGGATCCTCACAGACAAACCTCCTCCCCGGCAAGTGCCCTTCATATTTTGGTCACTAAATGAAACAATCCCCTCACCTGAGCAGTACGTGAGCAGCGCGAGGAGCAGAGGGGCCCAGGCCATGGTGGATCCAGATGAGCTCGGCTTCCTGAGGCAAACGGGTCTCTTATGGGACCCTCTGAAATCTCTCTTAAACCCCCAGCGCTGTAGAGCGGCCCCTTCATGCAAATCTCCTCCCTGTTTATTGGCTGCTGTTTTTTTTAAAAATCTTAATCCTGAGTTTTAACGAATACAAAGACGCTCACATTTCAAATTTAACTTCCAGTTTTGGCTTCATTTTAAATAAGACTTTTTTGTAAAAAAAAAGTACCTCCCTATAAATTTGTACATTTTCAATTATTATTTCATGTTCAAATTGAAATAGGTTTTGCTAGTATCACTGAATAAAGGGGTCCTTACTTTAACATACTCCTTAAATAAAATTAACACGACCAGATGGTGCTATCACACAGACTGACAAGTTCTCTCTAACTGTCTGTGGAGGGAGCTAGATCTGGGAGAAATGTTTGTTTTTAGTTTTGGGGAATCACAGTTTGACAAGCTGCGCATGTAGCAGAGTAAATCTGGTCACTTCTTTGTCTCTCTGACCAAATAATTTCTTCGTCCGTAGGCAGCAGTTGCAACTATCTGCATGGATGCAAACGTAAATATCACATGGTGCCAAAGACTTTGTAATGACTGTCAGATAGATTATCCCCAGGGATTGAACAGGGGCACTGTGGAGCTAAAGCAGGAGCCTCCTATATCTTGAGCCAAAGGACTAAGGGGCAGATTTTTAAAGGTGCCTACTTACATCTTTAGACACCTGAATCCCTTTACAAATCAGGTCCTAAATCCTGTTCTTGGTATCTGCGCTATGTTTTGGACAGATGGGGATGCGTGATCCCCACTGAATGGGGGGTGATGCTACAACACCTCCCTGTGGCCTCTTGTCCCTGGCTTTTCTAGCTACTCCCCTGTCCCCCTTGCTCCTCACAGTGAGAGAGAAACAAACTTGGATCATTCCCGCCGACTCAGACTCACTGGGACAAACCCAGCGGGCGGGTGGAAGGGGATGTCAGTTCCATGTGGGTACAGCTGGGGGTGCTCAGCTCTGAATTTGGCCTTTACTCTGTGAACGGCCGTTACTGGCTGCTGGGAGGAGTCGTTAGCGTCACGTTAGCGCAGCATGTCTGACGTGTGGAGAACAATGGACGAGCTTTGCATCGCTGGGCACACAGATATTTTCTATCACATGCCCATGGGGAGGGGTCACTGCCACCATCACTGCCATGCAGCCGGGCCAGCTTCCCCCACACGGCCCCTCACGCGTGGATGCTCCCCCTGGAAACACCCCCAGAACTAACTCATTCCCCTCCTTCCACTCTCCCTCCAGCTCTCCTTTGCCATGATGCCTACAAACAAATTGCCAGCAGTGAGGCCGTGGGTGTGCTGAGACCCTTCCCATCCTGCTGCCAGGATTGTCTCATTGCTGCCTTCTACTCCCCACAGGCCGGTCTGTAACCTCGTCTTGTCTCACACTGAGATTGTTCCCTCCTTAGCCGGGACCGTCTTTGTGTTCTGTGTTTGTACAGCGCCCAGCACAATGGGAACCTGGGCCATGACCTGTCCTCCCAGGGGCTACAGAAATACAGATACATAATAATCACAGTGATGTAGCCACCTCTGAAGGACATTCCTGGGCAACATTTTGCAGAGGTGTTCAGCATTAAATGTAATGTCAGTTAAATTACGCGTAAATAAAAAACATTTTGCAAATAAATATCCAGCAATTACAATTAGAAGTAGTTCATAATTCTGCAACCTAAATCAGTACAATTGGGTGTCTCAGACCTCCTGTCTCTCCTCCTCCCCCACCACTCAGTCTAAGTGAGGGATCTGAAAGGACGCAGCTGTTCAAACACCATGGTCTGTGCACTAGACCCTTGAAGACAAATGTGCATTGAACAGTTACTTTATTCCACTAGAAACTATTCACAATACAAGTGCAGGGTGACAGCGCCCCCTGGTGCCCAATCATAACTGAATCACATCACCCACCTGCAGAAGCGTAAACGGGGAAAATCCAGGTGTATCTCAAATCCCATTTTATTCTCTCCAGTCTCTGGAGTTTAAGGAGAGATTCATTACAGGTCCCAGCTACCTACAGCCCAGTTTGCTATTTGTGAGTGTGGCTGCGTGTTACTGTGTCCTTCCAATTCACCTTCTGGGCTAATATTTACATTTAGGAATAGCTAGGACTTGGGACCCCCTGTGACTTGTCAGATACAAGTATAGCAGGACTGGGGTGAGTGTTGTGCACTATTCCCTCTCAGCTGTGCATGTGCACACACATCCTAAACCCCGCACACACGGCGAAACACTGCACGCACAAAAAATGAAATACTACATCGGAGCCAGGCTGACATATCATTTACAGGCAACTTTTGACATTGTTCGCCCGCCATCTATCAACGCAGCCAGATTCTACTAGCTGGCAAGGGGGGCAAAGGGAAAGGAGGGCAATGAATCGTACCTCTCCCCTCCAGCATTTGGAACGTGGAACGCTGATCACATCGGGACGGTCGGGACCCACACACCTCCATTTTCCCACGTTTTTTGGCTGCAGATGCACGGACGTGATCGGAGCTAGGCACAGACTTCCTGTATCCTGATCTGAATGATCTCCCGTTTGCCCTTTTGTCTAGTCACACTGTTAAGCGCATTGAAATAGTAGCCATACAATAAAAGTATTAATTTTAAATAAACCAATCTGGTAAAAAATCAATCCCAAAATGTCACTGTCTCGAGGTCTAAAGCGTAAAAGAACAGCGACTTCATTTAAATCTGGATGGCTGGATGAGACTATAGAGACGGTTACACCGAAGTCACATAGTGTAATGCTTGTTAAACTTCATGAAATATTCATATATCATGAGGACAACAGAGTGGTTTGTGTATATTGTCGAGATGCCAGAGCTTCGGGAGAATTTTCAACAGGAAGAATGTGGAACGATGTATGGACGTTGGATTTCTTAAAGCGTCATCTGTCAAATCCCTATGTTCAAAATACAAAGACTTTTTTGCTGAAGAGATTGTTATAGTCAGTCAGTACAATGACTTCAAGTTTGCAGTAGCTGAAAGAATCAAAAGCCAATTGGTTTTAAGTTTCCCAGATATGGTGACATTTGCTCACCAGAATGAACAGTTTCAGGATCTTGCAAAGTTGATGGATATTGGAGGAACATTCCTAGCATCAAATGCAGAATGTGAGCGTGGCTTTAGCTTAATGAACACTCTAAAAAACAAACTACGGAATCGTTTACAAGTAGCTCATTTGGACATGCTGATGTGTATTCAGAGTTACCAGCTGGATGGAGGACTGATGGATCTGGACAGAGTTTACATTGAATGGGCAAATGAAAAAGATCGCAGGAAAAAACAGTCAGGTTAGTTTAGCAGTCTTTGACATTTTGACCAATAAGGAAATTAAAATGCATTTGTAATTACATATCTTATTCTTGGCTGATAATCATTTATTGGGTTTTTTTAGGAAAATTTTAAATTTAAAACACAAACTCTTGTTTTTCTTTTTTTACTTATGATGTCTCTATTTGAAAACCCACATAAATTGACATAATGGCATACTTATTAAATTGTCTTTATTATATGTTTATCAAAATCTTTTCAGACATGTGTATAGAATGAAAGGTGAAAGTGGACACCAACGGGCAGAAGCCTATGGACTGATAATGATCATGATTAATATGTGCTTGATATATGCTCATGATTGTCTATAAAAAAGATCATAAAGCGTAGTGCTTAAAACTAACTTCTGCTTCATGAAGAATGGTTACATTTCCTTTTCCTAAGTATTTAAAAATGACATTTATAAAATAACGTGGTGTAAAACTATTATAATCACAAGTTGCAAATTAAAACTTTTTAAACGTATAAGCATTTTACTCACTTGGGCGCATTTGCCTCCTGGTATACAAATTTGAACTCTGCTTCAAAAATTTGCACAGAAGAACCATTTGGGGCACACGGCAAAAATTAGAGGGAACATTGGTGGTGGGGTCTTTACTACATGGTGGCTTCTGTGTTTTGTTTAACCAGGCCATTTTGCAAGCTCAGCCTTAACTAACAGGACTGTTCTTATCATGGCAAGGATCAGTTTCTTATCTACCTTGGCTCTGCTTTTGTGTGAAATGTCTGGGCTCTGGGATCTGACACCCAGCTGTGCGGGCTCTGAGTTTCACTGAAGAATGAGCTGGCATTTAACAGACAGATACTGCCTCCTCTCAGGGCATGAATCTGGGAACTGGAGTTTGGAATGTTTCCTTTAGGATTATAACTGAATCTTACTGCTGCTGCCAGGCTGTAGAGGGGGTGGGGTCAAATCCTGGTCCCACTGAAGGAAATGATAACACTGCCATCCAGTGCAGTGGGACAAAGACTTTGCCTTAAATTTTCAGAGGTTGATCAAGTTAGTCAGCTGCCATCACAGGGGAGTGGGACAGCGCATGGGGACACCTCAGTAATTTCAGATTGGCTGAATGATCATATCTTAACGCTGACATGATGGGCTCATGCAGCGTTGGAGGAGAGAAGAACAGGATTTTGTCTGAGTTCCCCATCTGGCTGTGTCACTGTGCAACACCATCACTGGTCCCTGCACCACAGTAATAGTCAGCTTCATCCTCTGCCTGGAAGCTGGTGATGGTTAAGTAGCCAGTTGTCTTCGAGGCGTCTTTGGAACCAGAGAAGCGACTGGGGACCCCAGAGCCCTGGTGCTTGTCCGAGTCAGTGTTGTACATCAGAAGGTATCTTGGGCTGTTCCCATCTTTCTGTTGGTACCAGGTGACACTTCTAAATGTGTATCCACTGCTAAGGGCGCAGGAGAGTTTAACTGTGTTGCCAGTGGACACTGACACTGAGGGTGGCTGAGTCAGAGTAAACTGGGAGAGGGAACCTGGAAAGAAATAGAAAATGCTGCAAGATCATCATGGCCTGGAGTTAACGCCTGCACGTTTCCTGCTGAGCCAGGAGTCTGGGAATCAGGAATACGGAGGAATTCAGCGAAAAGTCCTTTAAAACAAATCTGAGATCAGAAACCCTCCCCCTTACCAGGGCAGTAAGTGAGCAGCGTGAGGAGCAGAGGGGCCCAGGCCATGGTGGATCCAAACGAACTTGACTCCCTGCAACAAACAGGTCTCTGGCGGGGACCCTCTGATTCTCTCTTAAACCCCCAGTGCTGGAGAATGGCCCTCTCATGCAAATCCTCTGCCTGCTCACTGGCTGCTGCTGTAGAGTTAGTGTACACCAGGGGGGTTCTCATTAGAGTTCTTTGTCCCTCCTCCCCCCGCCCGCCAACTCCAAGCAGCTCCTGATCTGAGTGTGTGCTTACCTCGTATTGGTCACTGCTGGTTATTACTTTCTGTTCAGCACCTTGAGTCCTGTGTTCTTCTCAGCCTTCTCCCTTTTGTGTTTTGGGCTAATATTTTGTAGACCCCAATAAGATGGGGCCCAAACACAATGACTGACGGACAATCTCTAAAGGGACGAGTCCTGTTGCTAATTTGCTCAGGTTTGTATCAGGTCTCTATCAAGCCAGCCTGGCCTTTTTTCTATAAGTTGCCACGGGTGTGGATTCCTTGTTTCCCCAGCCCCTCACCAGCGGTGGGACAGTGATTGTAGCCTCCACCGGCTAGGGAAGAGAGAGAGAACTTTTATTTGTTAACAGTTAGGGGTGAAAGGTCCTGGGACAGTTGGGGTTTGTTCTGAATTCAGTGCTGTAGTCTGCCAGCTGGGAGAACAAAGCCCAGGGCGATGAGTCCGCTGAGCAGCCGCGTGGCCCAGCGGAAGGGAGGGAGGTTCCACGGTAGATGGGCAGGTGGTTTGTGAAGTGTGACGCACTGGGGCTGGGAGGAGTGTGACACTGGAGGTGGATTTCAGAGCGGTTCTAGGGACCCACCAGATGCTAGAATCCACAAGACCTAGTAGCTGACACTCGGCGCCTGTCTCTGTGTCGTGGTCCACCTGGCTCCCATCTACTGTCCCAGGAAAAAGGTTGGTGTCTCACAGTGCTCCAGCCACCTCAGCAGGGGGCGACAAGTACACGCTATTTACCCACAGAGAGTGACCAGCAGGACCTGCTCCTCAGCCATCAGACTCCCCTGGGTTCGCTCTGGGTGACAGGGGAGTTCCCTTTTCACGGCCATTTCACTTACAACAGTGGTGGTGTTATTAGAGTCACCAGATGGGCCTGTCTCAGCGAGTGGTACAAGTTCTCTTGAACTGACTGTGAGATCTTGGCACGGTCCTTTTGTAGCAGCTGATCAAATACCAGAAACAATCTGTTCACTTCTTAGCTTCCCTGGAGCAAGACAGAAGAGCTCAGCATTACTACACAGAGAGACATTTTATAAGAGATATACATGGGCAAGGATTACGTCACCCACCCCTGCAGTGCAGCCACCTCTGCAGAACATTCCTGGGCAACTTTTGGTTGCACAGTTTGACATTCAGTGTATGTGTTAAAAAAATCTTTATAAATCAGTCTCCAGCAGCTACCAGAGCAGATATGTATAAATCTCCAACCTAACTCAATGCATTTGAGTTCCTTCAATGCTCTGTCTCACCTCTACCCCACCCAATGTGTCTGCACAAGGGATTGGAAAGGATGCAGCTGTTTGAACACCACAGTCCAGTGCACACACAGGTGAAGATAAATATGTATCAGTTACTTAATTCCCGTGTAGACAGTTCACAGTGCAAATGCCGGGAGACATCGCCCTCTGATGCCCCGTCGTAACTGATCCTCATCACTGAGCTGCAGAAGAGTAGATGGGGAAAATCCAAGTACCTCCCAAATCTCATTTGTATTTTCTTTCCATCTCTGGAGTTTAAGGAGCGATTCACTGTCGTTCCCAGCTACAGACAGCTCAGTTTGTCTTATGAATGAGGCTCTGTGTTAATACATCCCTTCAACTCCCCTTCTGTGCTGCTAGTTCACATGCAGAGGAGCCCGGACTTGGGAAGACCCGGTGACTTGTCAGATACGTGGACAGCAGGACTGGGGAGTGAAAGTGCTGTGGGGTCTTTACAACTCAGTTGCTCTCAATGTGGCTTCTGTGTGTTTTGCAGCGTGATCAGTTTGCAGGCTTGGCCTTAGGTCCTGGGGCTGTTCTTATCAGGGCCAGGGGCTGTTCTTTTCCTGCCCTGGCTTAGTTTGTGTGAAACACCTGGGCTCTGGGACCTAACACCCAGATGTTCGGGCTCTGAATCTCGCTGGGTTGGCACTGAAGTGTGAGCTGGTAATTAAGGGACCGGACTCCCTCCTCTCACAGCATGTACTTGGGAACGGGACACTGGAGTGTTTTCTTTGGCGTTATTATCTCGATCTGGGTAGCACAGTGAGGTTCCATAAAGTGACTCATCCTCATCCCATGGACAATAAATGGCAACATTCCCATTGGGTCAAGAGCCCAAGATTTGGCCTTAAATGTCCAGACCCTGATAATCCTTCGTAGTGCCCCTCACTGATGATTGGAATGTGCCTAGTTAAACCCCAACACATCAGCAAGGAAGATCGTTGCACCCAGACACACATACATTGGAGTCATGAGCCATACAGGCTGATCGAACACAAGGGTTTTGTCTAAGTTTCCCATCTGGTCGCATCACTGTGCAGCATCCCACTCCCTGTTCCACAGTAATAATCAGCCTCATTTTCCTCTTGGACATCAGTGACAGTTAGGTTGATGGTTGTATTAGCCACATCTTTAGAACCAGAGAAGCGACAGGGGACCCCAGTGCCCTGGTGCTTGGCGGCATTGCATTTGTACCACAGAAGATATTCTGGAGTATTTCCAATTTTCGGCTGGTGCCAGGTGGCATGTGTAATCAGATACCCACTGCTGAGGGTGCAGGAGAGTTGAACAGTGCAGCTAGTTCCCGCTCAAGTCGCTGCCAACAATTCTTTTTGTACCAGGTCTGGTCTTGGCCAAATCAGTACTCGCTTTGGTTTTGCAGCCTCCTCTATCATTGTCTATCATGAGGCTTTCACCTGCCCCAGTGCTTGGTTTGCAGTCTGTAACTGTGTTTCCAGGGCCTGTAGTTGACTTAGCATCTCTTCCTCAACTCTCTGGAGCCACTGCCCTGGGCTGTCCAGATCACACACCTCAGTCTTCCCCTGGGCCCCTGGCCCAAGAGCCCATGTCCAACTGAGGATCGTCCTATGGTCAGCTCGTCCAAACAGTACCCGTCTTGTAACAGGGCTGGGACACGAGGCCAATCTCTGCCGACAATTACAGGCCAGGGGAGGTCTCTTACTAGGCTGACCCTCAGCTTGTTCATCTCAGCTTATATTTCTATGTCTTGTTCCATTGCTGGGTACACTCCTGTTTCACTATGTGCACACGAAATGTGCACCAGCAACTGGCAATCTAGTCTGACGGATGGGAGTCTGCACCCACGAACTAGCGCCTGTCCACACCAGGAGTTGATCAGTCCTCTCATTTCATGGCCAGCCATGTTAGCAGTGGAGTGCGCCCCCTACTGAGGGACCATCCCAAGCCACAGACCTGGCTGTGGTAGTAATGCAAATACCCGCACTCCATGAGTGGACAGTCCTTTCTTAGCTGACCTGTTTGGCCACACTGGAAACATACCATTGTGTTCTCCTGACTGATTCCTGGGTTTGTCCCATGATAATTCAGGTGCTGCTACCTCCTCCGGTCTGTTAGGTACCAGATTGTCTCAGAATTTGTCTCCCCAGATGTCCCCCTCACCATTCTACCATCGGGGTCTCTGTCACCTTGCTTCCCTCAGAACAGTCCCCTTGAACTAAACCTTTGGTCGGGTGGTTCAGCCTTATCAGCTTCCATGTAGGCCTCCACCCTTGCCACGGCCTCATCAGTAGAAGTTGGTCAAAACCTCCAGACCCAACTTTGGGCTCCAGTAGGCAAGACCCATAGGAATGGTTCTAAGATTACAAGGTCCACCGCCTTTGTGACGGGTTTCCCCCCAGGTGCCACCTAGAACTGGGGTGCAGCTAAGCCCTCTGTCTCACCAATCTAGGTACCCTTTCACACTGTCACAGTGTGATCAGCTGCAAAGCCCTCCAAGCTTGCACTCACACCAGCATCCACAGGCAGGGATCACACACAGGTGTATTCATGAATATCCTGGCCAGCCACTGCATGAACCAGCACAGAGCGGCTCCAGCCAAAATACTCTCAGTTCCCCAGCCTAAGACCCCAGAGCTGTCAAAAACCCGACCAGTATGAATTTATTACAATTACCCAGTTCGCCCCTCCCTCCATGTGAAGAGGAATATGCACAAATTTTTAACTAAGCTGAAATTTTTCCCAAACACTTCCCTCAAACCGCAGTGTTTTAGAAGTAAAATATAAAATAGATGTATTAACTACAATAGATAGATTTTAAGTGATTACAAGTAATAGCAAACCAACCAAAGTAGATTACCTAGCAAATAAACAAAATCCCAATCTAAGTTTTATCGACCAGATAGGATTTGTATCAAGCAGTGTCTCACTGATAATATAAACAGTCCCTCAAGTTTCCTTCTTCCCTGCATGGGACCCCCCTTCCCCATTTCAATCTTTGTTCCTAAGGTGTTTCCAGGTGCTTTGTTGTGGGGAGAGAGAGTCCAGTCATGATGTCACTTCCCCCTTTTATATCTTCTTCCAACTTGCTGGAAATTTCTTTTGCTGTGACCTGGGTCAAACAGTCCCCCTTGTATAGTTGTGATGTCTCTGAGAGGTTTCTCTTGCACCCAGTTCCTGGAGTAAACCTTGTGAGTGTGCATATTTCCTCAATAGGCCATCAATATTGTTTGACCTCCTTAGTGTTGTACCTGAAAGGCTGCCTGTGGGTGTTCTCAGCCTCACAACATGTTTCAGTAGCACATACACAGCAAAACTTCATAACTTCACATACAATGATAGCTGGGGGGGCAACTTTCTATTTGCAGAAAACCAAACACCCTTACCCCACCCACTGACCGGCCCCGTCTCCAAGGGCCTGCCCCCAGCTAACTCCATCCCCCATCCCGCCATCACTCACTCTCACCCACTGTCATTCACTCGCTCATTTTTGGGCTGGGGCAGGGGCTTGTGTTGTGAGAGGAGGGTGAGAGCTCCGGCTGGGGGTGTGGGCTCAGGGGTGGGGCTGGGGTTTGGAGTGCAGGAGGGGGCTCAGGGCTGGGGCAGGGGCATGGGAGGGGGTATGGGGAGTGGGCTCCAGATGGCACTTACCTCAGGCAGCTCCTGGGAAGCAGCGACATCTCCCTCCGGCTCCTAGACAGAGGGGCAACCACGTGGCTCTGTGTGCTGCCCATGCCTGCAGGCACTGCCCCCTCAATTCACATTGGCCAATGGGAGCTGTTGAGCTCGTGCTTGGGGCGGGAGCAGCACACAGAGTCCTTCTGGCCATCCCTCTGCCCAGAAGCTGCACTGAGCCAGGTAGGTAGCCTGCCTACGCTGCCAACTGGACATTTAATGGCTTGGTCAGTGGTGCTGACCAGAGCCATCACGATCCCTGTTCGACTGGGCGTTCCTGTCGAAAACCGGTCTCCTGGCAACCCTATTGATAGCACATAAAACTTAACAGGATATTCATGTTCAATAGATTAAGATGTTTAGAACGATGCCTCACTTGGCATACTTTATATAAAACACATGATAATTATATCACCAGGGTGAATGTGGGGGTGCCAGGGTGTTGCTTTGGGGCACAGAGAGTCACAGTCTTGTCTAAAGAGTTTGTGTCAGGTTCCAGCCATCGTGTTACCAGAGCTCAGAAATATTGTGCTGGCCAGTGGCTTGCTGGATGGCAGGGGCCAGGAGGAGCAGGGCCATGGAGGCACTAATGAACTTCTGGAGGGGACCGGGGAAACTGCAAAGCAGCTGGGATGGGGCCAGAGAGGAGGTTCTAGGGAGGAGGGATTTTGATATCATCTATTATCTACTACACCCTGTATCTGGACACTTCATCCAGCACTTTCAACTGCAATTGACTAAGGGATCTGATCGGTCTTTCTTATGTTTCCCCTAACTTGCAGGTCATTCAGGGTGTTGTCCAGTTGGTGGGGTAACACAGGAAAACTCTGTTAGGGGAGATGTGTCTCTTTACCCAAGGAGTATGTGGCCGTCTGCTCTCAGTTGGAACCAGGCTGTGATGGGTCTGTAACCCAGGGATCTATAAGACAGGAAAACTGCTCCCTTTGCAGAGACCCAGCAAAGAACATGAGTGGCGGCCATCTCCCGCAGACAGAGTGAATGGGGAGTGGGTGGAGCAGCACCCCCTGCTGACAGTAAGAGGCTGAAATTCCTAAGAAGGAGCAATCAGGGTCTCATGTCCTGCAGGTAGAAACCAAACTGTGCAGCCAGTGCAGAGCCCAGGCTGGAGGAGATGATGGGGGGAAGAGAGGGGAGGTTTTTGTCTCAGTTCCCCATTTGGCTGGATCACTGTGATTCGTGCTACCAGTCCATACAATACAGTAATAGTCAGCCTCATCCTCTGCCTGGACACCAGTGATGGTCAGGGCAGCATTGTTACCGGATATGGACCCAGAGAACCGGGCAGGGATCCCGGAGGGTCGGCTATTGGTGCTGTATATAAGCAGCTTCGGAGCAGAGCCAGGTTTCTGCTGGTACCAGGAGGGATAGTTGCTGGTGGTGACGGCTCCAGTGCTCAGGCTGCAGGACAGAGTGACAGCCCCTCCTGGGGCCACCGACATCGAGGGCTCCTGAGTCACCACGGGCTGCGAACTGACCCCTGAAATCAACAGTACAAACACACTCAGCACAAGGACTCTGGATCCTCACAGACAAACCTCCTCCTCTGCAAGTGTCCTTCATATTTTTAAAAAGAAAAAGAGTACTTGTGGCACCTTAGAGACTAACCAATTTATCTGAGCATGAGCTTTCGTGAGCTACAGCTCACTTCATGCATCCGATGAAGTGAGCTGTAGCTCACGAAAGCTCATGCTCAAATAAATTGGTTAGTCTCTAAGGTGCCATAAGTACTCCTTTTCTTTTTGCGAATACAGACTAACACGGCTGTTACTCTGAAACCTTCATATTTTTGTCACTGAAGCAAATAATCCCCTCACCTGAGCAGTAAGTGAGCAGCGCGAGGAGCAGAAGGGCCCAGGCCATGGTGGGGAATCCAGATGAGCTTGGCTTCCTGAGGCAAACGGGTCTCTGGCTGGGACCCTCCAATTCTCTCTTAAACCCCCAGAGCCCGAGAATGGCCCCTTCATGCAAATCCGCTCCCTGTTCATTGGCTGCAGGTTCTCTGAAAATCTAACTCCTGACTTTTAAGAAGTACAGAGATGTTCACACATCAAATTTAGCCTCAAATTTAGCCTTTTTTTTAATAAGATTTTTTATTTAAAAAAAAAGTTATTCCTCATCAAATTTTACATTCAAATTGAAACCAGTTTTTGCTAGTATTATGTATTATAAGGGGTCCTTACTTTAACCTACTCCTCGAATAACATTTAACACAAGCAGACGATGCCAAATTCTGGCAGACTGACAAGTTCTCTCTAACTGCCTGTGTGGGGAGCTGGACCAAGGAGAAATGTTTATTTTTAGTGGTGGGGAATCAGTTTGACAAGCTGCGCATGTAGCAGAGTAAATCTGGTCTCTTCTTTGTCTTTCTGACCGAATAATTTCTTAGTTGCAGCTGCTGCCTACAGACTATCTGCATGGATCCAAACATAAATATCACTTGGTACCAAACACTCTGTAACGACCATCAGCTAGGTTATCCCCAGAATGGAACAGAAGAATTCCAGAGCTAAAGCAGGAGCCTCTATATCCTGAGCCAAAGGACTAAGGGGCAGATTTTTAAAGGTGCCAAGCTACATCTTTATGCACCTAAATCCCATTACAAACCAGGTCCTAAGTCCTCTGCTTGGTATCTGCGCTATGTTCTGGACAGATGGGGATGTGTGATCCCCACTGAATGGAGGGAGATGCTACAACACCACCGTGTGGCCTCTTGTCCCTGGCTTTTCTAGCTACTCCCCTGTCCCCCTTGCCCCTCACATGAGAGAGAAACAAACTTGGATTGTTCCCGCCGAGTCAGACTCACTGGGACAAATCCAGCGGGCAGGTGGAAGGGGATGTCAGTTCCATGTGGGTACAGCTAGGGGCGCTCAGCTTTGAATTTGGCCATTACTCTATTAACGGCCGTTACTGGCTGCTGGGAGGAGTCGTTAGCGTCACGTTAGTGCAGCACGTCTGACGTGTGGAGAACAATGGACGAGCTTTGCATCGCTGGGCACACAGATATTTTCTATCACATGCCCATGGGGAGGGGTCACTGCCACCACCACTGCAGTGCAGCCAGGCCAGCTTCCCCCACACGACCCCTCACGCATGGACGCGCCCCCTGGAAACACCCCCAGAACTATCTCATTCCCCTCCTTCTACCCTCCCTCCAGTTCTCCTTTGCTATGATGCCTACAAACAAATTGGCAGCAGTGAGGCCACGGGTGTGCTGGGTCCCTTCCCATCCCGCTGCCAGGATTGTCTCATTGCTGCCTTCTGCCACCCACAGCCCGGTCTGTCGCCCCCTGTTGTCCCTTGTCTCATACTGAGATTGTTCGCTCCATAGAAGGGACTGTCTTTGTGTTCTGTGTTTGTACAGCGCCCAGCACAACAGAGACCTGGGCCATGACCTGTCCTCCCAGGGGCTACAGTAATACAGATACGTAACAATCACAGTTATGCAGCCATCTCTGAAGGACATACCTGGGCAACATTTTGCAGAGGTGTTCAGCATTAAATGGAATGTCTGTTAAATTACATGTAATGAAAAACATACTTTGGAAAGAAATACCTAGCAATTCCATTGAGAAGTAGTTCATAATTCTGCAACCTAAATCAGTACATTTGGGTGCCTCAAACCTTCTGTCTCTCTTCCTCCCCCACCACTCGGTCTGAATGAGGGATCTGAGAGGACACAGCTGTTCAAACATCACAGTCTGTGCTTCAGACTCTTGAAGACAAATGTGTGTTATATCCTTACTTTATTCCCCAGAAACTATTCAGAACACAAGTGCAGCGTGACAGCACCCCCTGGTGCACAGTCAGAACTGAACCACATGCAGAAGTATAGATGGGGAAAATCCAGGTGTATCTCAAATCCCATTTTATCCCCTCCAGTCTCTGGAGTTTAAGGAGAGATTCATTCCAGTTCCCAGCTCCATGCAGCCCAGCTTTGGCCTTATGAATATGGCTGCCTTCAGCCTCCTTGTGAGTTCTAATATTTTACATCAAGGGACTTCAAAGGCCCTGGCACCCCCTGTAACTCATCAGACAAATACAAGGCAGGGTCTGGAAGGGGAAGGGGGTGTGCAGAGGAAGGTTCTTTCTACTCAGTGGGTCTCGGTGAGGCTTTGGTCTCCGTTAACACAGGCTCACACTTTCCTAACATGGCCTGGAAACTGAACCATGTTTCCTTCATGTGTGAAAGGCTCTTCTCAGCCCCAGACACCACTTGCTGGCCTTCCTCTGCCTTTGATATTTATAAGGGGCTTTTTCCCATGGGATCTAAGGCAATCTGAACTCTGGCCTGTATGGTTCATACCCCCACACTTAGGAGCTCTGTATTGGCTGAGGGATGAAGTTAACCCCCTGATGCCTTGTTTAATTTGCTCATTCAACAGGCTCACCCTTTCCTAATGGGCCAATTCTTCACATTCTGATGGACCAGTTGTGTCCAGACTTGTCCGGGTTTATGTGTGTATATAAATCCAGTCGTTACACTGAGAAGTGGTTCATAAATCTACAACATAAGTCAATACATCTGCGTTCCGTCAACCCTCTGTCTCATCCCTCCGCCACCCAGTGTGTCTGCAGGAGGGGTTTGAACAGATGCAGCTCTCTGAACACCACAGCCTGCTGCACAGACCCTTGAAGGTAAATGTGTATTAAACACTGACTGTATTTCACTACCAACAGTTCACAAGTGCAGGGAGACCGCGCTCTCTTGTGTCCAGAGTCATAGCTGAACCATGTTGCTACACTGCCCTACAGCACCTGGGGAAAATCCAGCTGCTTCTCACATCCCACTGAATTCTCTCCAATCTCTGGAGTTTGAGAGATTCATTACAGGGCCCAGCTACACACAGCCCAGTTTGCCATTTGTGAGTGTGGCGGTGTGCTATTTTGTCCCTACAACTCACCTCCTGGGCCAATATTTACATGTAGGAATAGCTAGGACTTGGGAACCCCTGTGACTCCTCAGATACACGTACAACAGGACTGGGGCGAGTGGTGAGGTCTTTACGAATCAGTTACTCTCAATGAGGATTCTGTGTTTTGTTTCACCAGGTCATTTTGCAGGCTCAGCCCTTCCTACCAGGGCTGTTCGTATCGTGGCCAGATCCGTCCCTTTCCTACCCTGACTCTGCCTGTGTGTGAAACGCCTGAATTCTGGGATCTAACACCCAGCTGTGCAGGCTCTGAGTTCCACTGGGTTTTCACTGAAGAATGAGCTGGTATTTAATAGACTCAAACTACCTCCTCTCACAGCATGTATCTGGGAACTGGATTTAGGAATGTTTCCTTTAGGATTATAACTGAATTTCATTGCTGCAGGAACACTGCATTGCAGGGCTCAAATCCTGGTCCCATTGAAAGAAATGATAAAACCACTGTTCAGTTCAGTGGGACAAAGACTTATGTATTATAGATACTCATGGATATTGTGCTTTAAAGCCTGTGGTGTTTAAACCAGATATGGCAGGAGCAGTTGATGAATAGGGTTTCTCCAAAGGAAAGAGGCCAACACCTCGAACCAGGTGTGGCCAGATTCAAGGGTCTATCCATTTGTATCAAACCTCTATCAGGTTTGCAGGAGGAGACACTGCATTGTAAAAGTCACTAGTGGTAGGGTGTGGGGGAGGCAACATGCAGCCTACACCAGATGGCGCAGTGTCCATACCCAGCAGGGAACAGGAACTTTATCTGGGATATATGTCAGAAGGATACATTCAAAGGTTTATTGGACAATACAGAGAGGGGAAGCAAATGCCTCAGTTATCCTTCCGCTGAGGAGACAAGGAAAACCAGCGCCTCGGCTCCATTGGGATCCTAGCTGAGAGCTAGCCAGCTATTGCTGGGGAAGGGAAGACTGGTGAGGAAACTACTTTGAACAAAGACAGGGGCTTATTAAGTGAGGTCTAAGCCATGAGAAAGTATTTTTACATTTGTTTGTAACCCTTTTTGCATTTATTCCTTCTACTTTGCATTTGTTTAATAAACTTGGTTACTTTTACTATAAAACAATTCAGGGCTGCATTTGAAGGGAAGAGTGTATTTATCCCAGTTAAATTAATAAGCTGGGATGTACTGACTCTTTAAAAGAGCACCAAACTTGATATCTTCTGTGAGCGTACAGTGGCAGGAGCTCTGCATTGCAGAGAAAGGTCTCTGAGGAGGCCCAGGGCTGCCATTCACTGTCTGTTATCTGCTGGGTGAGGTTTGGGCTGGGAGAGCCGTGAGGAGTTTGCTGGTGAGGAAGACAGACTGGGGTGGCAGGTAGATGCACAGTCTAATCTCCAGCAGAGCTCGCTCTTGGCTAACACAGTGGCTCACCGCTCTGGGTGTCCCCAGCAGCCTGTTACACAGGGTTCGTGAGTGTGAGAAGGAACTGTTATATCGTGGTGAGAGCCCAATAAACACAGAGATTCTTCTTCAGTGAAACTGAAAAGAACTGTCTGACTAGCTCAAAAAAAGCCCAGTCTCCTTGCTGTCAAAGGCCTTCTCCCCCTTCCAGACTAGCCATGCAGAGTGGGGGTATTTCAGCTTCTGCTTGTCTTGCCTTAGAAGCTATTTGTCAGACTCCAGCCCTTGCACAGAAAAGTGCAGCAGGAATTCCACACCCTAGTGCTGAGGCACCACCTAGCACCTGGGCTCCCAGGGAAGTTCTTGGGAAACTTTCATTTGCTTCTCCTTTAGAATCCCTGTCAAATACAGTAGCCCCAGGGCCACAATTCTCTCCTTTACCCCCTGGGAACCTGTCATCAGGCCAGGCTACTCCCCAAACTCCAAAGCAGGGCTGCCACACCCAGCCCTTGGCAAGGAGGGTTATTTTCCATAGCGGAAGTTAGCAAACAAACAGTCTTTTAACTCATCCCTTAGCCTCAGGGCCACCCCTCCCAGGGTCTCTGGCTCTCTTGTTCCGAGCAGCTTCCTCATTTCAGTCCGTTCTGCTCCCTTCCAGGAGCAGCCGCCCCAGGGCTGCTTCTCTGAGCCCAGGCCCCTTGCCCCAGGGGCCCACCACAGACACTAGCTCTTCTCCACAGCGACTTTCCCTCCCCCCAGCACAGCCTGGCTCAGCTCATTACCTGCTATCAGCCCTTAATAGGCCCAGCTGTAGCCCAGCCCTCTAACTGACTGGGTTGGCCCTACCTGCTCTGCTCCAGGGCGCTGGGCTGAGTCTACCCCCAGGGACCAGCTACCCTGGACAGAGCCCGAATGAAGTCTCCTGAGAGAAGAATTCGGCCTGGCTGGCAGTTGTTTCAGTGGAGGATGGTGACTGATTGCCCTGACGGAGGAATGTAGCTGGAGCCCTGGAGTGTCTCTTTCCCCTCACACAAATAGATGCTCAATGCGTGTGGGGAGCTCCTGGATCTGGCAAGAAGCCCCTGGAGCTGAGCAGGAGACATCCCAGGTTTCTGTTACACTTATTATGATGCCATGTATTAATAAGGCCCCCCACAGTTTGACTGGGGGCCTTTTATACAGGTTGGCGTGACACCAAATAGCAACTTCCCTACAATGAAGAGCATTTACTTCATGACCCCCCCTTAGCACCTGAGCCAATTGCCCCGAGGGGACCAGAAAAGAGGAACAGTCTATACTCCTGGGGCCTGACTTTCCAAAAGCTGAAACCTGAACTCGGCCGGCATTTACACTTGCCCTTGTATTTGTGCACCTGCTTTGCATACGTAATTCCCAACGCTGCACACACACATCCCTGCTATGGAAGGAGATGGATAGTCAGGCCCCAGTCTAGTCATTTGTGTGCACAGATACGGATTCATGTACAACTGCAGTGTCTGTGTGGACAAGCGCACCCAACAAACACACATAAGAGCAGAGACTATGTTGTGCTCCAGACTGGTCCAATTCCACCAGGTGCAGAGCACTCTCCATTCCCGATGCCTGCAGTGGGAGCTGAGAGTGCTGTGCACCTCCCACGAGCTGGTCAGCCCCCAGCAGGATCAGGGCCTCAGTGTCCAGGCTCAGACTTATTCCTGGAGGACCTAATTGCAGAGTCAAAGTCCCACCCCAGACAATGTCCAGCCCCCACTGAGCAGAGGCACCCCCAGCCCATTGCAGGGGCCACAGTGATGGAGCAATGAGAGTAAAACAACTAATTTGGGAAATATGTTTAAAGCATGAGGACCTGAGAAATACATTGCACATTTAAACTGGAGAGAGAGGGGAGTTTAATTCTCTTTGTTTTCTTGCAGAGAATTAGGCCCATTTTTCATTACAGGATTCACACCTTGGATGTTAAAAATCTTCTCTGTACTGGGCACATACCCCTCTCCCAATGACTAACTGCACTGGAGAATTGCCAGTGATCTCACTAACAGTATTACACAAACAGCACTGCTGTGCGGGGTAGGATATGCATATGCGAGTGTTCTCTGTGCATGATGAGCAAGCGAATACCTTCATGATCAAACCTGCCATGCATGCAGGAGCAAAACTTCCTCCTCTGCACATTCGCCTGCTTCTGTTCGCAGAAGATGCACAGAGAGCACCGAACTGCCCTGCACTGATCTAATTCCATCACACACCAGGGACGTGCTCATCAGTACCAGCCACACACAGTATAATGGGCAGACATTGCATCCTAGAGGCCAGAACCAAAAAGGACATACCTTATTAGACGCAGTGTTGCTGTCGCCATGTTGGACCCAGGCTATTAGAGAGTCAAGGTGGGCGAGGTAATATCTTTTATTGGACCAACTTCTGTAGGGGAGGGAGACAAGCTTTTGAGCTTACACAGGACTGAAGAGGAGGTATGTGTGGCTTAAAAGCTCGTCTCTTGTTATATTATCGCTGGATGTTTTTCTAAAAACTCGGCTCTAGGAATTAGTGTGGGGAAGTTCTATGGCCTGAGTTCTACAGGAGCCCAGACGAGATGGTCACAGTGGTTCCTTCTGGACTTAGAATCTATGAGCCTTGGCTTTGCCTCTGTTGCCTCTTTGCCAGTGGGAGGGACAATAAATTGAGCTCACGTCCCCACCTGAGTAATTATTATTATTATTGTTTATCATCTGAATTGGTACCCTAGTCAGAGCCCAGGCCCCAATTGTCCTAGGCACTGTACAAATACAGGACAAAAAGACACACACACACCACGCCCCAAAGAGCATACAGCCTAGTTTGAGTACAGCCACTGAGCAATCCCTGTGAAAAATCCTAGCCACTCGGGACTTGTGTTTCCCTCCTCTCTGCATTGCAGTAACCTGGCATTACCAATAGGAGAATTAGGGGATTGCAGCCCTGGTGCAGCCCTCCCCTTGTTCCTGCTCCCTCCACGGAATCAGGATCCCAGTTGCACGGGCAATTCAGATTGCTGGTAAATCAAAACCACAAGCTCACTTGGCCCTCTTTGCTGTGACCAGATTAATCTCTGCACTCCCACCACCATTTCAAATGGCCAACGCTGACCCCTCCCAGCATGCCCCCTACATGGCATTGATTTCACCGGTGATGTGATCACTGCTCCTGACCGGCTAAGGATGGCGCACACAGCCTGTTAGATTTCTGACCTGGTCTCCCCCACCCCGGGCCACTTGTTTGTCTCATCCCACCTGCTGTGTGTTGGCTTTTAGACCGCAAGCTTTTTGGAGCACGGGCTGTCATTTACTCTCTGTTCATGCAACACCTGGCCCAATGGAGCCCCAAGCTGCTTGGCCACGAGGCCACAGTATAGAAGTTAAATGATAATTAGTACCCAGCCTGACTGCACTGTGGCAGGGAGTCACTGAAGTGTATTAGCTCCCGACCATGCATACTGATTGCACGGAGTGACAGACCCCAGGGGTTTTGCCGGAACTTGGTGTCACAATAAACTGAGCATTCCTCAGTGCAGGCAGGGCATGCTGAGGAATCTGGTTTCTGCTGGGTTCTTCCAACGCCATCCCCTCCCTGAGCTGCTTGAGGGAGTGGAAAGATGCAGCTGGCTGAGTGATGTGGTCTGTACAGAAACCTCATACATATGTGTGTGTGACAATTCCCAGCACTGGACAGGAGAGCAAAGCCCACCAATGATGGGATTAACCCCTGGGCCATGAATTGTGTCCCAAAGCCTGGGCTAGTTAGAACAGTTTGGCTATGCCGGCTGCTATTCAGTACCTGGCAGGGAGACAGAGCACCACCCATTGCGGGAATGAAGCTTCGCAGAGTGCATGGAGCCCTCCGTGTCATTAGGACGTCATTTATTCTTGATAAGAATGAGCCTCAGGAAAGGACATTCTGCAATTGCATATATTCAGAATAAACCACCAAGTGAAGATAGCTGTTTGCTCTTATCCAGTTCACTGGAGCACCTTTCTCCTAGCGCTTTATCTTGATGCTAGAATAAACCAGCTTTGTTGCAACATCCGTTGCAATAGCTGTGATAGACAGGGCCAGCCAGTCACTCCTGGCTGAAGGAATTTTGAGAATACAGCTTAATATGCCTCTGTGATGAGGTGAAACCCCCTCAAGGGCTGGAAAGGGATTAATAGTCAATGAATTATGGCACAGGTGCAACAGATGTACCTAATTAGTTACTTCTCTGCCAGAGGGCTGGGGGTGCACCAGGTAATAACTTATTGGACACCAGGGCCTGATAGAAAGGAGAGAGATCAGTCTGGAGCCACTGAGGGCAAAGGGGCTTCAGCACAGGGGCCTGAGCCAGAGTCCACAGGAGAGCAGCGACCTCAGGGAGCAGCCTGAGGGGCCAGCGCTCTATACCAGAGCTGGGCGAGACGAGAAAGGAGATTGGAGGGCTGATCACTGAGACTTTGGGACAGGCACTGGAGACAAAGATGTCTGCAACATTGGGCCCTGACACATGGGGGCACTCACGAGACATGGGGCACCATTTCCAGCGCCAATCTTGAAAAACAACCAGGGATCGCTAAATCTTCCGGGACAGGGAGGAGCTTAGGAAAATGACAAGCACAGTCTAGATCAGCAGCTCTCAAACTGCGGTGCCTGGAATGCTCACTGGTGGTGAGAGGAGCGCTGGCTGGCCACATGGTGCTGACTCCTCCTCCTGGTTTCTAGGTGCTAAATTGCATCAAAATTGCTATAAATACATTCAGTTCTTTTGCATTTCCATGTCAACCATCATCGTGTGGTTGCCACAGGGACACTATTGATCACAAATCGGAGGGGAGGTGGTCATCACAATCATGAATGGGAGGCAAAATATCCCACAAGACAATCTCTCCATTCAGATGTGGTCCCCCCGTGACAAAGTTGGAGAACCTTTGTCTAGATTACACCAAACAAGGAGCCCTCAGAACTGAAGTGTGAAACCTGCAGGACACAAAGAATGCTCTGGGAATGGACTTCTGTATTCTGGCTTGCAGTTCTTGCTGGAATGCCTCCCATGCCCCTAACAGCCTCATTTGACAATATACATCCCTCAAGCCGCTTTTGAAAAGGCATCTGCCAGTCTATTTCTGCAGTGTCACAAGCTTCACAGCTGGCAGCCAAAAGTTGCCAGATGTTCTTAGTTTTATCAGTGATTTCAACCAATTAAATGATTATGGCAAGCTGGTGATGAGACTAACAGTGTGTGTAACGCAGTGTGATTAAAATGATGGGTGCAAAATAGCATGGCTGGGAAATAGCAGAACAGCACTTAAGAACAACACTTTTTACTGTTCCAGCCAGATCTCACAAAAGTCCTTCCCAGACATAATGATTCCAGGGTTCACCCTCTGTTAAACACCTTCCATCACCTACTATCACGACGTCAATCTTTGCCAGCCACTGGCCTGCTCTGATTCACACAGTTGCTCCTCACTTCCTCAAAATGTCTACAACTGGGTAATGGACAAGAGCTTTTCAAAGACATTTCTCCCACATGGAACCTTTTCTTGGATTCACTTCTGGGAGTCGCAGGGGGTGGTCTCTTCGCCAGCTCCGGTCACAGGCTCACTTCAACCCAATCTCCTAGTTATTGATAACGATGCACATTAATTCGAGCTTGTAATTTCAGCTTTGTGACTCCCATCAACCACTCCCATTCAGCAGAGCTGGACGATTCATTCATGACAAATTTTGCTTCCTATTTAGCTCCTTGTTCTGGCTGAGAACGGTTCAAGGCACCAGTTTTTTTGAATGTTTCCGTTCATTAAAATTTTGCTGAATAATCTGAACGAATCGTTTTGAAAATATCTCTTTGGAGGAATAGTTTGACTCCGCCTCCCTCTTAGACCAAACTCCCTATCCAGTGGACTCAAAACAGGATGCACAATGAAGAAGGGCAGTGGAGGTTTTTGTCTCAGTTCCCCATATGACTTTATCATGGTGGGACACTCCCCCACTGCCATACCACATGGCACAATAATAATCAGCCTCATCCTCTGCTTGGATATTGGTGATGGTTAAATAACCAACATTGCCAGAGCAGGAACCAGTGAACCGGTCTGGGATCCCATCACCTCTGCTGCTGGTACCGGACAGCACAAAACGAGGGGCTTGGCCAAGTCTCTGTTGGTACCAATACAGATTGTAACTGCTAAGGCTGTACCCACTGCTCGTGGCACATGACAGTTTGGCTGTTTGTCCTGGCGACACAGACTCTGAGGAGAGCTGAGAGTCAGCACCGGCTGTGAACTGGAACCTAAACAAGAATAAAAACAGGACTATATAAATGACGAGTATCCCCACATCCCATTATCTGTTACGAAGTCTCATGGTAGGGATGTTCAAAGGACAGCAAGAAATTTGGCTGCACAAGCCAAGATTAATCCCCAGGAATGTTTTGAAAATCTCAGACCACTGATCTGCTGCTTTTACATTTCAACAGCAGAGATGGTCCAAAAAACCATTTGATTGGTCTGAATTTACAACAAAATAATCACAGTACTTGGTCAAAGTTTTGGGACAAGTCAACCCTCCTAGCTGACCTGAGCAGTAAGTGAGCAGCGTGAGGAGCAGAGGGGCCCAGGCCATGGTGGGGAATCCAGACAAGCTTGGCTTCCTGAGGTAAACAGGGTCTGTGGCCGAGACCCTCCGATTCTCTTTTAAACCCCCAGCGCTGGAGAATGGCCCCTTCATGAAAATCTGCCCCCTGCACACTGGCTGCAGTCCCCCTGAGAAACGCAAAAACTCTTAAATGGGAGCTCAGCTCTCGGGGGCACTCAAACCCAGAGAGGACAGAAAGGGGAATCATTTGTTTTTCCTGATGGAAACCTGCGGAGGTATCCTAGCTACCACACAGGAAAGGGCAGCATGAATTCTGCTGTACTGGGGAGAATAAATAACTTCCTAGTGCCACAAGAAAGTCCTGTGCAGGGAAGGTTTCATGTCTTCCTCTCCTGTAGTCCCTAGACTATGCAGTCTTCTTACAATATAAGGCTATAATATACAGCTGCAGCTGGAAGCAGTGGCTAAATTCAGCACTTGATTACCCACATGGAAGGCCACTGAACCAGGGCTGTAAGCAAGAGCAGAATTTGGACCATTGTTACCAGTTTGAAGTGGATGACATGCACTAATCCAGGCAATAAACAAGCCCTTTAAAGGGCCCCTGCTTTTTATAATGAGAGGCTAAATGGTTGGGGTTTGGAAATCTGTGGACAGTGGGAAGTGTGGACAGAGAGATGCATCTTCTGTAGTACTCCACGTGGGCCTGATTCAGCAAGGCACTGCCTGCCCTTCACTTCCAGGGCCTGCAGTGGGAGCTCTGGGCTTTGGCACCTCCCAGGAGCTGCTCAGCCCCCTGCAGGATCAGGCGCTCACTGGCTGGGTTCAGATGTGTTCCTGGCAGAACCAAATTCCAGAGGCACAGTTCCATCCC
This sequence comes from Lepidochelys kempii, assembly GCF_965140285.1. Lineage (NCBI taxonomy): Eukaryota > Metazoa > Chordata > Testudines > Cheloniidae > Lepidochelys > Lepidochelys kempii. The sequence goes on along the minus strand of NC_136394.1, from coordinate 14,132,324 downwards.
TGCCAATGCCCTGATCCCAGGGAGCTGATGTGCTCCGGTCAATGGCAGGGATGGTGGTGAGGGGGACACAACATAGAAAGCACAACTTTAGAAAATATGTAAAGAACGAGAACCTGAAAAATAGGCTGCACACTCAGACTGGACACAAGGAGAAGTTTAATTCTCTCAGGGCCCCTGGGGTGAATTAGGCTCATTTTTAATTATGGGTTTCACACCCTGGATCCTAACTACCCTTTCTAAGCTGGGAAAGTGTTTACACCCCTCTCCATCAGCTAACTGCATTGGAGAATTGCTAGAGATTTCACTAACAGTGTCCTATGCACATCACTATTGGGCAAGGAAAGATCTTGGGGTGTGTATATTCTCTGTGCATAATGCACAGAGTGGCCTGGAGCTAACGAACCTGATCAAAGCTACCACATGCACAGGAGACAAATGCCTTGCTCTGCACGACTGCCTCCTTCCGTGTATCCCAGAAATTCAGAGCCGTAACAAGGACCCCTGGCATGGTGGCAATATACCGGACGACTTGATTTTCTTTCTCCCGTGCCAGATTCTTGGTCCAGGTGGCAAGGTCAATACCTGGCCACATGACAGAGGTAGGTATTTACTGATCCCAGTGGGTGTTCTTACATGTTCCTAATAATAATAGTAATAACCACAGACCAATGCTCTCTGCTGTCTGAGCTTTGCATCACAGGCCTCTTGTTCTCATAGCAATTGCTTCTGCAGTGATCCGTTCAATCACTGAGGTGGATTTTTCATAGCATTGCCCGCCCCATGCTGTGTGAGATCACGTCATGCTGTCATACAGATTCACACCATCCACAGCAATGTCATCTCAACAGGCCCAATATGATTCTGTGTTTTCCTGTTGGCCATTGAGCAACACTGGCTCCAAGGTTAACATGCCTAGGGATTTCTATAAGGCTTCCCCGTTTGGGGCTCTTTCCACAGGTACAGTTGCCTCGGGTCCAGCTGAACTGGGTATGCATCCATCATAACGGATCTCGTTCAGTGCACTCTGGCATTTGTTTGTGTTTGATTGAAGAGTTATTTCTTTGGCTTGCTACCGAACATTGCACAGCCTCCCTTTATGGTGCTGATTACTTTCTATCGTGCTGGCACACATACTCAGAATGCCTGCTACACACCATACAGGGCGCTGACATCTGCCCCAGGAGCTTAAAACCAGATCAGGTCACACAGTGTAAGGTTACAGTTCATTGTATACGGCTGGCGCGTCCAAAGGAGCCTAAGTAGGACAGCTCAAAAACGTTCTAGTGATGGAAAATGGGGTTTTCAAATAAACAAAACTTTTCACGGGTGGTGTCTTCTTTCCTCAAAACAATGCTGATTATTTTGGTTGGAAAAAAGAAAATTTGCGGCTGAAAACTGGAAATTTGGGGGGATTTTGACAAAAAGTTGGAATGGTCAGTGGAAAAAATTCCATGTTCTGACCAGCTGTAAGTCTAAAGAAGTTAGGATTCCAAGTCATGGAGGATTTCAGTGGGGTTGGGTGGCAAACTCCTTTAGACAGCTTTGAATATCCCGGCCTAAACGTTTACATTTGGGTGGGGAGGCAGGGTAAAGGGGGGCAGGAGAAAGGTTGTGAACTGATATTCATTAATTTGCAAACTAACCATTTGAATGGAACCTGATGAGAGATCTGGGAAGTGGGGTTGTGGGAACTGACAGATTACTCCTCTTTGTCATTGATGGGCCTCTGGGACCCAGGTGGTTTGCGAGATCCAGAAACTTCACATAGAAAGGAACAAACATCCAGGGGCAATATCAAACCAGGAAAATCAAAGCAGAGAAGATGCCATGAACTATATTGGCTGAACTGACACCACAAAGATATTAATTCTCGATCGGAGAGGTGAACGAGACCTCATGTGTGTAATTCATAACTCGCCTTTCCCGGTTACTGAGCGGGGAGAGCTGTCCACAAAACCCTTCAGAGCAAGTGCAGGGAGGAAACAGGCAACAGCTGTTTGTCCTTCTGCAGAGGGTGGAGGGGGAGCAGGAAGAGAAGTTCCCTGTTAAATAGCGAGGAGGAAGTGGAATTCTCAGTGAACAATCAGCTGATCTGTTGGAAGCAGAAACCCAGGTGTAACTGGGATATTGGGATAAATTATGTACAGCTACTAATATAATCCCTTTCTCCACTTCAGCTCAATTCTTTGCTGGAGTACAGGGCAGAGCTCTGTCGTTGCACGACTTTCAGAAAGCCCTATGCAGAGTCAAACCTCGGGTCAGACTATTTAAACTTTGATTTATTAACTCTCATCTAATTGAGTTCTGCCTTGTTTCTATAGCTGAATAACTGAGATAGAATCCCAATTTAAAGTAACTAGCTCAGAACTAAGCATGGCTTCCACACAATCTGTAGCCTCTTGGATAACAAAAGCTCCCCTCTAGCACTCCCTCTGGGTTCATGGTGGACCATACCCGATTTCTATGAAGGGCTTCCCTAATACTTAGAGACTGGCGTAACACGCAAGTACAGCCACAACGTTACAGATTCTGAGACCCATCCCTTGAGGCAGTTATATGCCATCTCCCATCATCCAGCCACAGGAACTCCGACCAGCTCACATATAAACACACAGAGAGATACATGCTACTTTGCTTCTCCATCTCCAATTGGCTCTACCGTGTTGAGACATTTAGAACTGTCACTCAGCGATGGGCCACCCATAGCTATTGACTATGCGCAGTAACTACCAACACCCTCTTTTCTGTATTCTTTTTTCTGGGCACTTACAGGGTGTCATCTGCTCTGCTCTTGTGCACAAACACAGCTGATTCCAGCAAATCCCTTCCCCCGCCCACCACTGTTCTCCTTTTCTTTGGGCTTACAACATAAAGGCTTATGAGTAACCCAAGCCATGTATGGTGCACAGTTCCCAGCAGAGCACAGGCTGAGTGTAGGGAGGATTTGGTCTCAGTTCCCCTTTGACTGTATCACTGTGGGTTACCCATAGCTGCTACCACTGCCGTGATGTACACCACAGTAATAAGTGGCCTCATCCTCTGGCTGGACCTTGGTGATGGTTAAATAGCGAACGGCTTCGGAGCTGGAAACAGTGAATCGATCTGGGACACTATCTCCTTTGGTGCTAGCATTGTATCAAAGAAACGGAGGGACCTGGCCGTCCCTTTGTTGGTACCAGGAGATGACATAGCCATCGTGCTGACTACTCAGAGTGCAAGAGAGTTTCGCAGCATTGCCTGGGGACACTGAATTTAAAGGTGGCTGGGTCAGCGTGGGCTGCAAGCTGGCCCTTGAAGCAAGGAGGACAGGAACTAATCTATCACAATTAACCCTCTATTTTGGCTGCATACTGAAATAGAATCAAGGAGAAAGAAACTGAAAACAAATGAGAGTTATAAAGGAAGTAATCAAAGCAGATTGTGTGTAAACCCTCCCCCCCATTACACCTGAGCAGTAAGTGAGCAGTGTGAGGAGCAGAGGGGCCCAGGCCATGGTGGGAATCCAGATGCGCTCGGCTTCCTGAGGCAAACGGGTCTCTGGCTGGAACCCTCCGATTCTCTCTTAAATCCCCAGAGCTGGAGAATCTGCTCATGCAAATCTGTTCGCTGTTCAGTGGCTGCAGTAGCATTTCACAGCCTCCATCCCCCCCCTCAATGCAGCTGCAGTTAAATGGAAGCTCTCTTTATTGAGGGATTCAAACCCAGTGGGACAGAAAGGGGAGGTCATTCACTTTTCCTGATAGAAACCTGCAGGAATACCGTGGCCATTACACAGAAAAGGGCAGCATGATTTCTACTCTCTAATACTGGGGTGACTAAATTTCCTAGCTTCACACAAAAGTCCCTTGCAGGGAAGGTCTTGGTAAACTTTCATTTCTTCCCCTCCTATAGCCACTATAATGTACAGCTAAGCAGAGTGGCAGAATCCTGCCCTTAATAACACCCAGGAAACCCCACTGATGTCAAGTGGGAACAGAATTTGACTCTGTTCATAATTTTTCCTTTGGAGGATATTGACTTATCAGCATGACAGATAAATAGCGTCACTCTCCCCTTATATATATATATATAAATGCTCAGTGTCCAGGGACATCCTAATTCAGGAAAGAACCCACGACAGATGAGCAGGATCCAGGTTTCCATTATCCTTATTACTGCCTTTATTGATAAGACACTGTACTGTGTATCTGAGTGTCCCTTATACTGCCTGAAATTGTACCAAACGTCAGGTTCCCCCAATATTGAACTTCTACTTCATTATCATCCTCAGCAACTGACCCAACTCCCTGAGGCCCAGTCGAACTGGGGACTGACTTTCAGGAATTTGAGCCCTGAAGTCTGCTTTCATTTTTGCCTGTGCATTTTGTGCACCTTTCCTTACGTGTGTAATAACGACAGTTGTGTACTCACCAAATGTTTGTTGTGTATGCAGTGGGTTAGGCACCCAACTCGTCATCTGTGTGTGTAGATACCCAATTTGTATGCAGAATAGCAGTAACTCTGTACTCAAAAGTAGGCCCAAAAAAATGCAGTACTCTAGAGTGGCCCAGTTCCACCATTCCTGGTGACTGCCATTGGAGCGGAGGGGGCTGTGCTCTCCAGAAGCCACCCAGGCCTGGCAGGATCAGCATCTGAGTGGCCAGGCTTAGACGTGCTTCTGGCAGGCTCTTATTTTGGCATCAAGGTTCTGCCACTAACAACTCCTGCTCCCAGAGAGCAGACGCGCCCCAGCTGACGCAGGGTTCTGGGTGAGGAAAATGTCATAGGGAAAGAAAACAATTGGGAAATATAAAGTGTAAAGAAAGAGGCCTGAGAAATCAGCTGCATGTTTGAACTGGAGAAAGAGGGGAGTTTAATTCCCTCAGGGCCCCTGGGATGTATTAGGCTCCTTTTTCATTATGTGATACACACTCTGAATTCTAAACATCCTCTCTGCTGAGAAAATACTGACCCCAGTAGCTGCACTGGAAAATTGCCAGTGATCTCACCATTACACACACACAGGGCCAGGGAAAGATATTTGTGCCTGCCAAGTGCACAGGAGCAAAAATTCCTCTGCGCATTCTCCAGCTTCATTTCACACTAGAAATGCAGAATGCACAAGAGTCACCCCATATTAATCTAATTCAATCACGATGAGAAACTTGCTCATTATAAACTCCAGCTCAGACAAAGCATAATGGGCCAATATCAAACAACAGGAAACACTTTACAAGTTACAGTTGGGAGGGAAGAGAGGACAGGTAAAAAGAGGGGTTAACTGATATTCATTTATCTTCAAACTAATTGCCTTCCTTTTTGCCTGTAACATTGCAGAGAACTCCCCAGCCAGCTTCAAAGAAAAACTACAAATGAATCTGTCTCCCTTATATCAAATTCTGCCCCACCTCCATATATAAAGCCTTTAGAAGGCTTTGTTTTCATCATACAACAAGAGTTTGGAATAACTGGCATTTGTAACAATGAATCGTTTTTTTAACAGGCTCAGATACAAGAAAACAGGAATCGAATAGTGGAGCATTGTCCTCTGGCACTAGTGATTCCTCTGCCCATCTCATATTGATAACACTTGGCACATATTTATCATTATTTACTCGTTCAAAGCACCATAGAAGTGGTAGGTAATTACTTGTCCCAACCCTCCTCCAGGGTGCTTAGGGAAGTATTATTCCCCCACACAGCACAGGGAGTGAATTGACTGGCCAATTACACACAACGTAATTGACAAATCCAGGGTCAGAACCGCAGGCCCTGTTGCCTCCCAGCCCTGTGCTCATTCCTCCAGATCACACAGCCCTAGCCTAAGGGGCAGTGTTGATGGGTCCCAGAGAAAGCCATCCCCAGCTCTCTTTGCCTACGGAAAGTGACCCGATGCCCTGGAGGAAGGAGGAGAATAAGAGAATAATTTGGACCTGGGAGGAAAAGCAGATAAATTATTAGACCCTCTCAGTGGAGCTGAGAAAGAAGTTGCACCTTTAAACTGAGGCGTGAAGAAAATGCACAAATCCTTCGGTGTCTCTGTTGTGAATTAGGTTCGTATCTCATGCTCAGCTCACTTGCTTGAGTCTAGAAATCCTCACTGGGTGGGATTAACAGACTTCCAGTTCCACTTACCCCACCATAGAAAAAGCAAAAAAGCTTTTAGAAACCACCTTTACGTGAAGTGTCCACTGGGCACTGCTTTCCCTGTAACAACAGCCCTATTACAGGCTAGCACAGCAGCTCTCAAAATGGGGTCTATGCCTAGGGCTCCTAGGTGCTATGGTAATACACATAATAAATCACTACAATGGATTTGGGAGAGATGGGAGATAAAGGTGTCCTATACCAGAGAATGAATCAGAACAGGCAGCCTTCTGCAGAGCAAAGAACAAGGATTTGAGGAGAGAGTGTGGCACCTAGTGATTTCAGATTAATATAATAGCAGATCTATTTTCTGTACAGGTGCAGGAGAAGAGGGTCAACCATGTAAACTCTGTTCAAATTAATCTTCAAGAAAAAGAAACATGAACAATACCAACAGCACTTAATGCAAAGATACTTCAGCAGTCTGTGGTTTGCTGCATCTCATTTCACTTACTGGGCATCACAAATGCTATCAACAACAAGGCACAGGGGAAAACATTACGCAAAGGACAAGGAGGCAGTGATTAAAGTAACTTCTTCTCTATGGCTCTGGTATTAAGTGACACAGCATCACTCACTGGGGCCTCACACTACTGCTGCTCCTGCACTCTTCATTCTTACCCATTGCTCATCAGCATGGCCCGTTGGGTAGAAAACAACTTTGTCACACTAGTCATCAGGAAAAAGAGGGATTTCGCTCTGCTTAGACAATGTGAGGATTCTCTGGTCAGATCATTTGGAGGCAGATAAAGCAGAGAACCACTGGACTGATCAGGAGTATGTGAAACAGTGAGATGGCGAAGTACCTCCAAACTTTGGTGGTGATTCAGTACAAGATTGGCTAGTCTCTAAGGTGCCACTAGTACTCCTTTTCTTTTTGCAAATACAGACTAACACAGCTGCTACTCTGAAACCAAAGATTTCACAAGCTTCCCCTAGGTGTTCAGAGAAGATGGCCTATAGATCTCTGAGGTCAAGTCGAACATGTTTATGGATGATTTCAGGGGATGCCTTTGCAGCTTTTTCTCTGCACAGCGGGGTGGGGGAGGGGTAGTGTCCACGCTAAAAGCTCTATGGTAGCAGAGACTAGACATGCAGTGCAGGGAAGGAATGGACTTCAGTGCCTTGCACAGACTGAAATAGTGCTAGCCGGCACATTTAACCCTTACAAGAGGAATTACAGAGGGAGAAAGATGGAAAAAATTCTTTGTTTGGCTTATGGGAGCAGGGGAGAAGCAACAGGAAGCTTCCTCTTTACAGAACTGACTTGCCCTATATTGCTAACGCAAGGACATAAATCAGACTATTAGCTGCAGTTTAGCTTGGGTAGGAAGCTGTTCAGCAACTATCTTCTAATACAGGAAAAGTCGTCGCCTTTTACTTTAACCATGGGGTCTGTATCTTATTCATCTGCTCTGGCCACGTCAATTGTTACACAGTCACCTCTATTAGAAAGGCAGGTTGAATAAATGCTATTAAAAAAAATTAAGAGTACTTAATGGCTCCGATAGTCTTTAAGCACTTTGAGAAGTTATGCTCTAATTCCAGCCCAACGCATTTCCTTATAAAAATATATTCATGGCAGGCAAACTACACAAATAGAGGAGATAAGTGTTTATTTAAATATTAAGGGTTAGAATAATTTATGTAACAAGTTCGGTCTCAAACGACTACAATCTAGTCATGCATATGAGATCAGTCCGTTTTAACAGCTGCGGTAACACTGGATATTTACAAGCTTAGCCATTTTATACATAGAAGATAGTTCAGTCTGTGACACGTGTGCTTGGAAATTATGTACTGTAAACTATTTATGCTGTTATGCTTTACAATAAGTTTACAAGCAGCAGTTAGTGAAAACTGATTGTGTTAGTGTGTAAACTGTCCAATAAAGTGTTGCACTAAAGTCTGTGGATCATGACTGTTTAGTTAGTTGATTTGACAGGAAAAAAGAACGAGAAACGGGAAAAAAAAGCACCAGTGGACATGGACGTTTTGCTTTAGGGCTTTTTGTATTCAATTCTTTCTACTTTCACATCATCTCCAATGAGCTGATACACATAAGTCACAACGGTGGATGCCTGGATATCCATCAGTACAAACGAAGGAATGATGTTTCTGGAAAGAAAAATCATTTTGGTTCATGTATCTGACAATTAGAGAAGCAACAGCATTGCAGTTAGATTTTAACAGACCTTCACTTTGACAAAGTGTGAACTGTCCCAAGGAATCGGATTTAGAAATTGCATTGCGAGTATGGTCTACTGCAGAAGAGTGGGAAATACAACACTTGGAGAAACTGCAGCTACAATTCATCCCAGGCAGAAGGATTTTGAAGTTACACTAGAATAATCCTTGAAATCAACAGCAAAACTTTTTTGGGAATTTCAGTGCAGTGACATTATGTTAACATGGAACCGTCCCAAAAATATCTTTCCCACTGAAGCTGACCCATCTCTGGAATATATCACTAAACGGGAATGTCAGAAAAATCAGACCACCGTCGTCTCTATTCCATTTGATATAGACTAATATAGGGCTTTAGTTTTTCAGAACTTTCCAGTCCTAGGATTCAAAAGGAATAGACAATAACAAACACATGTGTAAATGCTGAGCAGCCATTTTCAGCATTTCCTTCACTAGACCTAAGCCATCCTTGAGAAATGATTCAAGAATGCACTACATATATTAAGCTTTCTAAAGAGAAGAGGTAAAGTATTGTTCTGGTATCCAAAGCTTCTTGTAACCACAAACAGTTAATATAGACACCTAAGTATCGTCGTCATGGGCGCATCAGAACTATACATATATAAAATAAGTGCTCAGATATTATGCGTGCAGTATAAAGATCCCCAAACTTATTTAACTCACATCTCCAAGGCATTATAGGCTCCCGTGGCCGATCCTGGATTGATGTAGAACTTGTTTTCATGTTCGAATGCCTCAAATTTATGTGTATGCCCTGAAATCAGAATGTCCACATCCAACTGCCTTTGCAGCAGTGCCAGGCTGGCCGTGTCACCCCATGGAATAACCTGATGGCCATGGATCAGCCCAATTTTAAACTGCCCAACAGTTACAACTTTCTGTTCTGGGTAATTCAGGTTCTAAAAATAAACACACAGAGCAGGTTACATATACTCCTTCACCAGTAGAAAGTCCATTTGCATTTATTCATTCTGGGCAAATGACGGGGTAATGCCTTTACGGGCAACTATGTTTTTCCCAGCTTCATCATGCAGAATCCACTCAACATTGGCTCCATATCCAGGCAGGAGTCAACTGCATTCTTTTGCAAGGAACAGACTCGAAGTTGGTGGGAATGGGCTAAACTTACAGAAACACTTAACATGGTATTACCCTACTGTTCCAAAATAGTGTTAAATACAGATAGGCTTGGCAGAATTCAATATTTTTTATCATTTTGGTGGATATCAATGTTTATTTTTACAGTAGCACGAAGTTTTGGGGGGGAGGGGTCAGACAATTATTTAATTACAGTGTATGTTGAAATTCCAGAAGTTAAAGCTTTATACCAGTTAAAACACAAGCTGCCATCATCACATCAACATATACAAAATAAATATCTTGAAAATCAAACTCTAATAAGTTCTCAAGCAGCATTTTTCTTATTTTGCCTAGCTGGAAATTTTGATGATCATCAATGGAAATATTTTTTGCTTATTTTGTGTATATGGTGAAATTGATGTTTAACATTTACCGACAAAAATCTGAACTTTCCAAGCTTAATGAGACTTAAGGCTACGATTATGTCATGGAGTCCCTGACTTCCATTGACGCCGTGACATTTTCCGTCCTGGGGCTGGAGCTCCCAACCGCCGGGACCCGGCACAGCTCCCAGCCCAGCCCCCAGCCGCAGTCAGAGGACCCTGCAGCAGCCCAGCCCCAGGGGCAGGGGGACCGCGGAGATCCCGCCCACCGCAACAGTGGGGGACCCAGGAGCCCCAGCAGCAGTAGGTGCTCAACCCACCTACGCCTTTGTCAGGGATATTTTTAGTGAAAGTCAGGGACAGGTCACTGGCTGTCATGAATTTTTGTTTATTTCCCCGTGACCTGTCCCCCACTTTTACTAAAAATATCCGTGACAAAAACTTAGCCTGAATCATAGCGTTACCAAAAAAAAAAAAATCACACAATCTCTGCAAAAGCAGCAAATCAGATCAGAGGGTCTTCAATCTGGCAATAGTGAGGGAAAACAGAGCCAGAAGACTAGCTATTTTTATACAGATATGACTCAAATACAATGATATGAACTGCATTACACAAACATGCACAAATCCAAGAGGTGGCTTTAGTCTTGTTGTGTATGGGGAGGAGGGAGAGGGAAGAAACTACACTTTTAAAAGTCATTGATCTCATAATCACATAATACTCTGTTTCTTGTCCCCAGCATGTTACCCAAAGCAAGAATGACTAACGCCATCTTAATGACACTGAAGTGAAGCGGTTTAGAGAAAGTCATTCAAATGTTACCCCTGCATGCTAGACACACACACAGAGACACTGTTTAGAGAGAGGTCGTTACCTCATCAAAGTCCCCTCGGACAACGTGAACATCCCCAGCCAGTGTCTTGAGGTAGTCATAGCTCTCCTTGGTGCAGAGGTTTCCGGTGCAGAGGATGTGCTGGATCTTGCCTGGGACCAGCAGTTTTTTGAATTTAGCTGGCAGGCTATTGCATCGATGTGGGATGTGAAGGTCTCCTAATACTAACACCAGCTTATTCGAGGTCAGGGATCATGAAAAGTATTTAAAATTACTACATCAACAAAAAAGGAGTGAGAGACATTCAACAGCTGTTTGTCCTGTTCTTACTGACTGTCCATTAGTAAGAAGATTCCAGGAGGGATTAAAAACAAAATTCATTTCTACTCTGGATGATCTGACCATTTGACAAAAAGACTCCGAACACATAAGCCACTGACAGCAGTTTGAAGATTACTGAAGCACAAGAGGCCGCTCCAGCATACAAAATAGAGTCAGACCCCTAGAAACCCTGCAGCTTCTCAAACTCAGATTCTGCCAGCAGGGCTACTATTGTACTTGCGTTTGTGCAGCTGCCAATGAGGAATGCAGGCTATCACAGCAGGATATTTATTTACATGTTTACAGCGAATGAGAAGAGGGGGATAAGAGCCAGGAGAAGAAAACACTTCAGCCCCACCGCCTCATACAGCCCAGCCCCCAACCCCCACCCAGGCTCACACGGCCCAGCCCCCCCAGCCCAGCTCAGCTCACACAGCCCAGCCCCCCGGCTCACACGGCCCAGCCCCCCCGGCCCGGCCCAGCTCACACAGCCCAGCCCCTGCTGGGCCACCGCCCGGGGCCGGTTCTGGCCGCGAGCCCCCAGCGCCGCCTCTCCAGCTGCGCCCCCCCGGCCCGGGCCACCTCAGAGACAGCGCGGCCGGGCCCCGCCCCGCTCCGCTCACCATCCTGCCCCCAGCTCCGCTCGAGTCGCCGCTTCCGGGGGAGCCGGCGCGCAGAGACAGAGAGTGACCCGCCCAGCCAATCACAGGGCAGAGCGTGAAACACGTGAAACCGCGGCCCCGGGGGAGGGCGGAAACAAGCCTATGAGCGTGGGGCGTCTGCACATGCGCGTTGGGGAAAGTGAAGTCCTGGCGGTGCTGCCCTTTGCCGTCAGGAGAGCGGCCTGGGCTCGAGGCTGATTTCTTTGGGAGACGTTGCCATGGCGATGCGGGGTGTGGGGCTGGCTTCACCTTCCCCCAGGGGTTGGTCAGCCCCAAAGCCCTGCACCTGGGCCTATGACTGTAACCATGCCATGGAAAGGGGTCTGCCAGCAAGTGCTTCCCCTTGCCACAGGCCGGGGCCAGGAAGGGTGGGGGAGTCGGAGTCCAGTTTTTTCTGTTTCTGTCCAGGGCCTTTGGCAAACACAAAACCAGGCCACCGCTGCCGTCCGGATCACAGGCTCCTGCTCAGATTCAGGCACTGAGCATCCAGCGGGATATTTCACAAGATCTAGAATCTCCTGGTGTTGATGTTCATGGACCAAATCAACGTTCGTTCTCCAAAAAGAAACAAAAACAGAGTTTCCCGTTCTGTTTTCCCTTTCTGAAAGTGGACTGAACTCAGGAGCTCGGCACCACCAGCCTGCACAGAGCACAGCATGGGTCAGAGGAAGGGCGGTTTTTGTCTCAGTTCCTCATGTGTCTGAATCACTGTGACTCCCTGCAGAACAGTAATAATCAGCCTCATCGTCGGCTTGGACCCCAGAGATGGTTAGAGTGGCAGCATTGGCAGAGCTGTCAATGGCACCGGAGAATCGACTTGGAATCCCTGAGGGCCGCTTGCTATCCTGATATATAATCAGTACCGGAGCTCGGCCAGGGCTCTGTTGGTACCAGGAATTCCAGCTATCGCTGATGCTGCCGCTGCTCCTGGCACAGGAGATCGTAACCGTTTGCCCAGGAGACGCGGATGCTGAGGGCGACTGAGTCAGCACAAACTGGGCCAAGGATCCTGAAACAAAATCAGTAGCAAAGAGAATGTTGTGAGATGAGCCATTTCCCCCATTTATTGGAATAAGAGAAAGAGAAGAGCTAAAGGTGATGACAACTGTTATTAGCAAAATCCTCCACCTACCAGTGCAGTAAGTGAGCAGCGTGAGGAGCAGAGGGGCCCAGGCCATGGTGAGGAATCCAGAGAAGCTCGTCTTCCTGAGGCAAATGGGTCTTTGGCTGGGACCCTCCAGTTCGCTCTTAAACCCCCAGAGCTGGAGAACCGCCCCTTCATGCAAATCTGCCCCCTGCTCACTGGCTGCTGATGTCTGCACCTCCCTGCCCCTGAGTCAGTAAAGGACGGATCATTCTTGTAAGTGAGTTGAACTCAATGAAGGGGAAACACTAGTTTATTGACTTCCCTGCTCTCAGTGCTTAATTCATAATGAACGAGATGCCAAGGCTCAAGCAATGAGGTACTGGAGATCAAGCAATTTTTTTACATTCATAATTGATGCAGCAAGCCCAGAGTGGCCAGAGCCGGGGGCTATGAACTGCAAGCCAAAAGTGATGGGGCTCAACCCTGGCACAAATTAAGCACTGCCTGCTCTTACTTTTCAGAGAGCTTTCCTCTTCCCCATCCCACTGACCATTGCAAAATGAAGCCTGATACACACAACTAGGGTATAAAATCTTTACACCATTTACAGACTTCAGGGAAGTTCACACCCAGGTTTTAGTTCAGGTCCATCTCTCCATCAAGTCCTGAATTCCTCTGAGCCAGTTAAGTTTTTAATATTGGTTTTCTGCTACTTTCTGGAGAATTAGATGGATGCAAACTGAAGTTTATTCTGTATTTATTCCCAGAAAATCCCCCAGAAAATCTCTTCTAGAAGTCATGAAGCAGAGTCTCCATAATATCCTCCCATTCCTTTCTGTAGATGGAAAAATCCTGAACTCCTAGACATACCTGAACTCCTACTACCTTCAGTGGCCATTGTGCATACTGAGAGATGACAAGACCCTTTTAATCTATTAAGCCTTTGTCATCAAATGAACCCAGACTGGCCCTTGTTCACATGTCCTGCTGCTGGACAGAGCAGGATTTAAGCAGTTTCCATCCCACATCCAAGCTTCCCTGAGCAGTGAAAAGAAAACCAGCAACCTGGGACTTTCCCATCTCCAGGACCAGAAGCATGGACTGTGAGGCTCTAGCCTCAGTGAGCTGATGTACATTCACTGGAACAACAAAGCCCTGAAGATGGAAATAGCAAAGAGTCACAGGGGTCTGCTCTTTCCATTGATGCACCTACTGCGGGACCTCAGTCCCCAGGGAGGTCATCTGCACAGCTGGGCAGCAGCATTCACAGCCCACCTTCAGTTACTAAATAAAGCAGATAATGCTCTCAGCTTGCGTCTCTGCAACTCTGTAAACTGCTCTTTCTCCTCATTTGAAATACACTAGATAATACCTAGATGGGCGGCATGGACAGGGAGGGTAGATATCATGTCTACGTTTGATGGCACAGAACACGTACCATGGTTTGTGTAAAGAGAAAAGGAGGACTTGTGGCACCTTAGAGACGAACAAATTTATTTGAGCATAAGCTTTTGTGAGCTACAGCTCACTTCATCGGATGCATGCAGTGGAAAATACAGTAGGGGGATTTTATATACACAGAGAACATGAAACAATGAGTGTTACCATATACACTGTAACAAGAGTGATCAGGTAAGGTGAGCTATTACCAGCAGGAGAGAAAAAAGCCTTTTGTAGTGATAATCAAGGTGGGCCATTTCCAGCAGTTGACAAGAACGTGTGAGGAACAGTGGCGGTGGGGAATAAACCTGGGGAAATAGTTTTACTTTGTGTAATGACACATCCACTCCCGGTCTTTATTCAAGCCTAATTTAATGGTGTCCAGTTTGCAAATTAATTCCAATTCAGCAGTCTCTCATTGGAGTCTGTTTCTGAAGGTTTTTTTTTGTAATATTGCCACTTTTAGGTCTGTAATTGAGTGACCAGAGAGATTGAAGTGTTCTCCAACTGGTTTTTGAATGTTATAATTTTTGACATCTGATTTGTGTCCATTTATTCTTTTATGCAGAGACTGTCCAATTTGACCAATGTACATGGCAGAGGGGCATTGCTGGCACATGATGGCATATATCACATTGGTAGATGTGCAGGTGAACGAGCCTCTGAGAGAATGGCTGATGTGATTAGGTCCTATGATGGTATCCCCTGAATAGATATGTGGACACAATTGGCAACGGGCTTTGTTGCAAGGATAGGTTCCTGGGTTAGTGTTTTTGCTGTGTGGTGTGTGGTTGCTGGTGAGTATTTGCTTCAGGTTGCGGGGCTGTCTGTAAGCAATGACTGGCCTGACTCCCAAGGTCTGTGAGAGTGATGGGTCGTCCTTCAGGATAGGTTGTAGATCCTTGATGAGGCGCTGGAGAGGTTTTAGTTTAGTTTTAGCCCAGTGGTCAAGCCATGTCAGCCTGGTGCTCACAAGGAGACACAGAGTCCTCCAGCATTTCATATAACTTCTTTTTGCATTTGACACTGATGTGGCTATAAAAGTGTGGTACAAATGGGCCATTCCATACAGTACCTGGCTTGGGGTGAATAATCAGTTACAGGGAAATCTCCCTGCAGGGTTCGCGGGTTGTGCTAGACATTGTCTGGCCCAAAGGAGCCTTGATCACTTGATGATTACCTGTTCTGTTGATTCCCTCTAAAGCACCTGGCATTGACCACTGTCAGAACACAGGACACTGGGCTTGATGGACCACAGGTCTGACCCCGTATGGCCGTTCTTATGCTCTAAAGGACCTCAGGGGGGACCAGAACTCTGCCAGCCAGTGCCCACCCCTGAGGGCTGTTGTCTAGGGGGACAGGAAAGCGGAGGAGGAGAGAAAGGGATAGAGAGTGAAGAAGCTGAAGCTGCCCCCAGAAGAAGCTGAAGCTGCCCCCAGAAATGGAGTTCCAACTAGTTGCTCCTGATCCTTATTTCTTCTCTTTCCTTTTCCCTTTTCTCTCTGTCCGTCTGCTTGTTCTAATTGTGCCAGTCAGCTGGGATGAGGCTGGGTTACTCTAATTCCACTGTAACATTATCACTCACTTGTGCTTTCACCCTCCCTGCCCCAGCCGGGGAACTGAGGCTTAGCAGGAACGTCAGCCAGCCGTGTCCAGAGTCATCCCAGAGCCACTGCATGCTCCACCCTGCTATCCGGCGAGAGGGGAGCCGACCGTGGCGAACTAACCACCACAGCGACCAGACACAAGGGGATTTCTGCAGCTCTAGTGACCTCTTCCGGCCAAGTGACAGATCTGGGACCTGGGCAAATACTTTGCCTTTGCCCGAGATACCTCCCAGGGAGGCGTTACAGGTTCAGCCCAGAGCACAGCAGCTGTGCTCCCCAGGCTCTCTCAGTGGCCATGGAGCAGAGCTCCTTAGGAATCTGCTGTAAGAGGGAGGCCCTTCCCCCCTTAACATTATTGGTTATGACCTGCCTTGGGTAGCACCTGGGAGCTCTGCCATGGACCAGGACCACATTGTGCCAGGCACTGTACAAACCCAGAACAACAAGACAGTCCCTGCCCCAGAGAGCTCACAGTCTACGTAGAAGATGAGAGACACCAGGTGGAGAGACAGACAGACAGGCTGACACACAGACGGACTGATGGGGGAGCACAAGGAAACAATGAGACAGTAATTGTCTCCCAGTAACACAGCAATGCCCCAGTGGTGGGCTTTCCCCCAGTCTGCTTGGGAGGGGCTGTGATGCTGTATGGAATATGTAGAATGCTCTGTGATGGTATTGATACCAGTATTATAAAATTGCAATAAATCTGACCAGATATGCTGTGTAAGGTATCTGCGAAAATGTTATAATTTGCCAAGTATGATAATCTGGTTTTTAGGTTTGTATCACCTTTGTCTTGTGAGTTCTAGATACGTAGGGTATATTTGTATTTCCAAACTTTTGTTGCTGGGTGACGCCCCCAGACAGATTGGCATCAGCACTGCCTAGCCTGTTCGATGACCCATCAAGTATCATCAGCTGTACCATGAACCCACTGAAAGCAGCCAGGGGATACACCTTATCAGTCAGCAAGACATGTAGGGACATGCCATGCCATGTGCTGTAAAGCTCGTGTTTGGGGACATAGGAAGTACCAGCCACATGGCAAAAGAATAGAAAAGGCAGCTGCCACATCTCCATTTTGTCTTCATTCTTGCTTCTTACCTCTGGAGTAACTTTTCTACACACCGAAGCTCTCAACAAAGGACTGACTGACCCATCCAAGCTGTGGATGAGTTCCAGAGGGAATTTCAAGCCAGAAAACTCACCTGTACTGCTAAGAATCTGATAGATGGACTTTGAAGTCTCTGTATGTATGTGTTTGCTTTACCATTCAGCAATTCTCTTCTTGTTCTTTTTTCTTTATAATAAACCTTTAGTTTAGACACTAAAGGATTGGCAGGCAGCATAGTATTTTGGGTAAGATCGAAACTCCTATTGATCTGGTAACGTGGCTAACCCTTTAGGGTCAGAAGAACATTTTGTATATGTGAGCAGAGTTTTTAAATAACTTCTCACTGTACTAGACCTAGGTGTTGATTGGGAGCCAGAGAACTGGAATGCAATAAAACGGGCTGTGTGATTTCTTTTTCAGCTTCTTGATAACGGGTGTGTGGGGGATCAGGAATACAGTTTGTGACTGATTGGTGAGTCTAACTTCAGTGTTAACCACCACTTTTGGGAGTATCTGCTCTCCCTTTTTACAGCCTGCCCTCACCTTGGTATTTTCAGTGAGGGCTGCCCCAGGCACACCAGGTCACAGGAGGGGCTGGATGGGGAGCAGAAGGGGTTCGTGCTTGTATCTTTTAATGGCTGGATGGGATCTCGGGGGTCACACGGGCAGATCACTAGGATTTTCATTATTTGGTGATTCATTTTAGGGCTGAGGGTTTTGCAGGCACTTGGACAGGGGGGCGAGAACCAACTGATAACAGCAACAGGCATTGCGGTTGTGATTGCCAGCTCTGTAAATCGCCCTAGCCCCCAAGCAGCCAGTGGAGCTACACGGATGGACGCCACTAGACAATTCAGAATATATTTGGAGCCTTTCAAACTAATCTCCCGCTACGTCTGTAGGCCCCCAAAGGGCAGCCCCAGTTCTCCCGGGCTGTATTGCTGTGTTATGGGGAAGTTTGTTAGCAGAGAAACTGGCACCCAGTCTGTGCCCATAACGTTGGCTTTGCCCCTGTGACCCCCGGTGCAAAGTTTAAGAGCTCCCAGCAGGGCACAGGCTGGGGAGGGAGGTTTTTGTATCACTTCCCCATCTGACAGTGTCACTGTGGTGAGCACTCCCAGTCCACACAGAGCAGTAATAATCAGCATCATCCTCCACTAGGGCCCCCGTGACGGTCAAGGACATGGTGTTACCCGATCTGGAGCCAGTGAAACGCGCTGGGATCCCCGAGGGCCTGGTACTCGTGCTGTGCATGATCAGCCGAGGAACATTACCCAGTCTCTGTTGAACCCACTTCGGGTAATTATTATCAGTGAGGGCTCCACTACTCAGGCTGCAGGAGAGCGTCACAGTCCCTCCAGGAGACACTAACTCAGACGCCTTCAGCGACTGGAGCTGCTGGGAACTGAAACCTGAAACATGAGAAACAAGCTGATCAGAAATCCCCCTAGCACGGAGCACATCACAGATTCTTAGCACTATAGATAATAAATTCTTAGTTTGTTTCATCCAGCAGACAACCCCCCCCAACCCCTTACCTATGCAGTAAGTGAGCAGTGTGAGGAGCAGAGGGGCCCAGGCCATGGTGGGGGATCCAGATGAACTTGGCAAGCTGAGGCAAACGGGTGCCTGGCTAGGACCCTCCGATTCTCTCTTAAAGCGCCAGAGCTGGAGAACAGCCCCTTCATGCAAATCTGCTGCTAGCTCAATGGCTTCTGTCTTTTCAATTCTGTCAAAAAGGGGCAGAGACAACCCAAGGGAGAGGCAGAGCAGCCCTGCTCTGTGCCTCACTGATAACTCTGTGCTCTCTGGTCACTCCAAATGCAATAGGACCGAGCATGGGAATGGTCTGTACCAGTGTCTTCCATTCCAATCCTGACCTGAGGCCTCTGTCATTCTAGCCACAGGCCTTTGGCCAGTTTCACCAGCCACCTGAATATCTGCAACAGCTCTGTTCTTCCTGTCGTGAGCCTCTCACGTCAAGATCTCCAGTCATTTGTACTGGGCGTAACTAGGGACACCAGTGGAACCACCAAACTTATTTTCACTGGTGACCTGGGTCAGGATTTCAACTCTCTTCCCCAGAGGTGAAAGACAATATGTCGGATTATGATGATGTGTAAAACAAGAGCACCCAGAGGCCCTAGTCACCCAACCTCAGGCTTTTGGCTCCCTAGTCATCAACTATCTTGAGTGGAGACACTCTCTCTCCTCACCTCACACTCCTCACACTCCCCACCTCTCTCCCCGTCCTGACCAAGATATTTCCAGGCTGAACAGTTCCCTGCCTTCACTGTGCTATTCCCAGCAAAAGACAGTCTGCCTCTCCAGGCCTGCTTGCTTTCTCCTGAGAGACTAATTACATTGCAATTGCCCATACTTCTAATTTACCACACGGTTCTTCCTAAGCAAACCTAGTTAATTCTTAAGGAAAAAGCATGCCAGAGAAAACATGAAAAACAATAAAAGAACCTACACGCCTGCTAGTCAGCTTACAGGAGCTCCCTGCCAGCCCAACCTCCACGAGAGCTCTGGGCCGTGCCACTCCTTCCGACCCTTCCTTAAGGACCGGGGCCCTCCCTGGACTGGAATTCCTGTCCACTTCCTAGATCAGAACAAAGGTCCTGAGTCCACTTAAAGTCAGGCTATTTATTTACGAGTCCTTTCTTTGTCAGCTGGTCCCCGAAGAACCCACTTTGGGTCTCTGAAATGTCCTAACAGAACAGGTGATCAGCAGACATGTCTCGTCCCAGAAAATTAGTCCTGCCTGCTACATTGTCCAGCTTGGTCGTGTGAAGGTCACAGTACTTCCCAGATAATGCTTTAAGCCTGTTTTCTTTGAACCAAGTTCCAAACCATCCCGCAATGGTCCATAGACATTTGTATTTTTAATACAATGGGCTGTTAAAATACTTAAACTTGATTCAACAAGTTTTGTCCAGGATATTGCTGGAAATTCCCACGGTCACAGCCGTACTGACCCCTCAGTGCAGGGCTGGTGGAAGCCACAGGGATTCGCAACACTGAGTGAATGAACAGGCCCCAAGTTCTATTTCCGTCTCTGGCATTGGCTCATTCTAGGACACTGGATAAGTCACTTAGCCCCTCTGCCTTTTTTCTTCCTGTTGCGGAATAAGGGCAATAAAACCCACCCGTGTCCTAGGGGTGTGGTGAGAATTCATCAGTCACTGTTTGCAAAGTGCTCTGAAGCTGTACAGTGCTCTAGGAACACTAGCTACTCGGTAATACTGATTCCTGTCTAGCCCATTGTTCCATCATGTTTCCCCTGCTGTCGGATCATGGCTTCCCCACTAATGAATGTGGGATTGTGCGGTTCTAAGTCAGAGTCCTACCCTGTGCTCTGTGGAGCACTTGCTCATGTCCTGCAGAGAACTGGCTGGTCACAGGTGCTGCTTCCTCCCCTATCGTCCAGCGGCTAAACTGTATTAAAAGAGACTAACAATACGTGCCATCCTTTCCCATTGCTGGCACCCATGTAAACACCATGCAGTGGCGTTGCCAGAGGGATCTTATGTGATTGCCAAGGAAAGTCACCACGGTCTGTATAATTGTGAATGGGCAGCACGTATCACTGAGACCAGCTCTCTGTTAACACATGGTTCACACAATCAAAATAGCCTTCTTCTGGGGTGTCCCTCAGAGGCTTGTTACGCAAGAGAGGAACAGTGAGTAATGGATGGAGCTGTTTTAAGCTTCTTAGCTGGCAGCCCTAGAGTGCATGGAAGCCTCTGTGAGGAGGAGAGAGGGGCTGCTGCTGGAATAACTCATCCTACAGTTCTAAGGAAAAGGAGTTTATTAAATTTCCCGTCATTGGCTGGAGGAAAAGTTGAATCCGGCCATTCCTGTAGCCATGACTTCCAACTATTCTCCCAGAGCTTCAGGACTTGGCTGCCTCAGTTCTGAGAGTGGAAAGACTTTCATTCAGCAGATGCAACAAATGAAAATATCTGCAGACGGCCCATGTGGATTCCTCTCCTCTAGCCCTGCACGTAGCCAGTCACAGACACATTTATCCCAGGGGATTCTCCATCACAGTTGACCCCTCTTTCTCTTCACAGGTCTGCTGTGCCCACTGTCTCTGGGAAATAACTGGCTCGGCAGGAATCCTGCTCACAAGGACCTGGTGGTTATAGTCCATCACCAATTGAATATGTGCCAACATGATGCAATTATGAAAAAGGCAAATATCGTTCTGGGGTGAATTAACAGGAGTGTTGTATTGAAGACACAGGAGAGAATTGTTCGGCTCCATTTGGCACTTGTATCCAGTGTTGGGCACCTCACTTTAAGAAAGATGCAAACAAACCGGAGAAGAGCAACACAAATGTTAAAAGCTGGAGAAACATACCGATGAGGCAAGGTAAATAAAATGGGCACAAGAAAAGATGACTATGGTGGGAACCCTGATAACAGCCTTCAAATATGTTAAGGGGTGTTATAAAGAGGATGGTGATTAATTGTTCTCCGTGTCCATTCACGGTAGGACAAGGAGTGAATGACTTAATCTGCAGCAGGGGAGGTTGAAATGAGATATTAAGACCTGGCGACTCTTAAGGTGGGCCGGGGGCATGTTCGGAGAGCAGGGTGCTGCCAGGCCCTGCGTCTGCACAGCGGAGGGGACTGATGCCCTGCGCTCTCTGTTCCAATCGCACCCTGGGCACAGCTCTGAGCAGCTCAGGGAAGGAGCCATCTCGGGAGGGATCGCTCATGGTCCATGTCACGATTTAAGCATGGACGGTGGGGGATGGAGGGAGGCCTTGGGACCCAAGAACCTTATAACTCTGATGACTGGTGTCTTTCCCTGGTGAGACTGTTGTTCCTGCTGCTGGTACCCTCTGCTCCAAAGACCTCATCCAACGCCCACGGAAATCAAGGGGAGTCTTTTCAGTGACCTCCACAGGCTCTAGGCGCCGGTCCCAAGAGCAGAGCTCCTGCCAAGCTCACAGCTTCTCTGTGCATCTCCACAGAGTAGCCCATTTCTGCTACGTCAGGGGGAGCGACCGACTGTTACCGGCACGGAGGGCTGGAGTTACGAGTCACCCCTCTGTACAGCCACATTAATAAAACTGAGCCCTCCTAATCCTCAGCTACCCTGTCTGTAGCTCCTCCTTCCGCTGTGCTCACGTAGGTCCTCAGTGCACGCTCATGGCCGTGGCCTGCGTCACGCACGCTTGAGCAAACCCCTGTTCCCTGGTGCTGATCCAGGGTGTTCTCAATGCTGGGCTCTAGTCGGGATCTGCTCTGGGACGGCGTCCTGCTGCAGTCACACCAAATTTCATTCCACAGGCCACGAGCTCCAGACGCTTAGCTCTGAGGGTTGGTTCGAATCTGCAGTGCTGATGAAATTCACAGTTCAACTCCTGAGTTAAATCCTTCAAGGGATGGGTTGGGTTGGGTTGCCCAGTACAGGTTTGAATGTTCATAGAACAATGCAGGGTCTTTCTCTCCAATGACCATTTGCAGGTCTCTCAGGAGTGAGGCAGAGCTAAGAAGCCCTCTCCCGTTAGCTGGGGTAGTGTTAGGGTGGATTGGCCAGGCTCTGATCTCATTGCAGTGTAAATCAGGAAGAGCTCCACGGAAGCCCTTTGTGAATTTGCTCACCAGTGCGAAAGACAGGGCTGCCAAGTGTCACCTCTACTTGTCTGTCAGCCTTTGGCAGCCCTGCCACGCCCGCCCGTCGACCGGAATCTCACACGTCTGGCTGGGCTGTGGCCAGTTCTCTTGTGGCCACCAGAGACCATTATTGTGCATGGTGCCTCAGAGAGGCAACGGCAGCTGCTAAGGGCAGGTGACTCACAAGGGGTGTCTCTACGGGTATCTGAGAAGGAGTTGAAGGGGGACTAGAGAAGGGGGCAGGAACTAAGAAGGGACGGAATAGGGATCTGGAACTGAAAAGGAATGGGGGGTAAATGAGGGAAGCCAGTGCAGAGATGGGAAAATGGGGGAGGCTGTCTCATAACCCATATACCTCTGGCTGTCACTGCCTCGTTAGCGCTACAGGAAGTCATCCCCCCAGATCAGAGTGAGACATGCACAGTAAACCCTGGCCTGCAGCTGCTATGCAGCGAAAAGGAAGGCTTCGTTCAACAGGGGAGTTTTCGTCTCAGTTCCCCATCTGACAGTGTCACTGTGAGGAGCACTCCCAGTCCACACAGCACAGTAATAATCAGCCTCATCCTCGGCCTGGGCTCCAGTGATGGTTAACGATGCCCTGTTACCATATGTCTCACCAGAGAAACGCTCGGGGATCCCGGAGGCTCTGCTCCTAGACTCATAGATCAGTAACCGAGGGGCCTTCCCTGATCTCTGCTGATACCAGGATGGGTGGTTTTTACTAATGAAATCCACCCCTTGCAGCGTGCAGTGCAGCTCGGCTGTCTCCCCCGGTTTCACTGCCATGGTGGAGCTTGTCTGAGTCAGCGCACTCTGGGAACTCCAACCTGGAGAGAGCAACAGAAACCAACCAATCACAACCTGCCTCTCTTGTCTGAGAAATGTTCTTCCCAAATCAGAGAGCGAGTCCCAGGGATTTCAACCCAAAGTCCAGTTAGTGATCAGCCCCTGGTCTTGGGATCCATTCAGAGAAACCCCACCCTCCACCCTTACCAACGCAGTAAGTGAGCAGCGTGAGGAGCAGAGGGGCCCAGGCCATGGTGGGAATCCAGATGAGCTTGGCTTCCTGAGGCAAATGGGTCTGTGGCTGCAACCCTCCGATTCTCTCTTAAACCCCCAGAGATGGAGAACAGCCCCTTCATGCAAATCTACTCCCTCCTCATTAGCTAGAGAGCATGTTCTAGAGAAGAAGAAAAAAAATTCAAAAGAAGTTGAGGATCAAGAGTCAGCAGAGGAACAAGGCAGAATGAAGAAGAGGAGAAATCTAAGGAAGAGAAGGAAAAAGACCCCTGAATTCCTAATATTTGTCCAGCCACGTACAAGAAGTAACTGATTATGGTAGTGCTCCTCGTTGTACCATTGAAAGTCCAAATGCAACCAGGATTTGAATCCAGGTCTCCAGAACGCCCATTAGCACAGTAAGCCATTGTGTGCTACAGCCCAGTGATGTAATAAAAAGTCTGACGGCTACGGCTCTCTGCAGCGCAGTCCCGGGCTACCAGCCCCGTTTGTCTTCTCAGCAATAGAAGAAGTTTGCATTGCTCTTTAAAACCTTTCAGACTGATATTTAGTTATTCATTAAGGAAGTGAAGGTGTTTGGTATCCATTTCAGGCAGTGTAGGTTCCTTCAGTGTAAAGTACTTTCTGCTTTAAATTTTTACAGCACCTACCCGATGGCCACAAAGACACTGCAAAGATGGCTGGAAGGGATGGAAGTTTTCCCAATGAATCAGTGCTTTCATGTTTGTTTAATCAGACATGGGTGCGAGTTCTGGTGTTGCTGAGGATTCCTTCCTGTAATTTGGCCTTCACGGGGTCTGCATGTGCCTCTCCCACTCCCTTTCTCAGCGGGGCAGAGGACAAAGAGCTCTGGGGCTCCCTGGGCACATGTACATGGCACCACAATGGGCAGGGGGTGGGTTGGAGGACAACGGAAAATAGAGAGGTGAGAGAATCGGTTGGGGGTGTAGAACACACATCGCTCAGCACCCACGACAGGCGGCTCCTGCCTGACCCCTTCCACAAGTGCATTACAAGGAGTGTCTCTGGCATGAACAGGCCCCTGCAGCCCAGTCGCTCCCTCGCTCCTGTTATGGGAAACCCCTAGTTGCTGGGCACAACCTGAGCAAACAGCCCATGTGCAGGGAGGGCATGGACGCTTCCCTACCCCCACCTGCCACGGAAGGGCAGAACTGCTCCATAATCCCCTGTCTAGCTATTGCACCTCCCCTGCCTGGGGCAATTGAATGTGGATCTCCATAGCCACGGAACCAATGGCTTCAGCCCCTACCTCAAACTCCCCCTGCATGTGAGCATGGAGGAGCCCAGGCAGGGCCCATGGGGAAATGGGGAATGCATCTGGGCAGTGTCACTGTCTCCTGCCACCTCCACGTGGCAGGATCTCTCAGGCTCTGCTGCCTGACCAGTTTCTGCACCTGTCTGGGATACTGGGGGAAGAATTTGCCCCTAAATGAGTAAAAGCCAAGTTCAAACTGGGACCAGGCCACCGAGGGTCACAAAACCAGCCCCAACCAGAGAGAGCTCAGAGAGGAGTCGCGGGATCAGTCACTGATCACAGAAGCTCAAGCTGCACAGAAGCTCAGGCTGCCCCAGATGGAGTTTCTAGCTCCTGTTCCTTATTTCTTCTCTTTCCTTTTCTGTTTCTCTTTCCCCTCTGTCCGTCTGCTTGTGGTAACCAGCTGGAATGAGGCTGGGTAACTGTAACTCCACTATAATATTATCACATGCCTCTGGGTCCAGTCTCCCTCCCCCAGGACGGGAACCGCGGGCTAGGCAGAGCCGTCAGCTGTGTTCAGAGTCAACCGAAAGCCACTGAATACTGCGCTGTTCTGTGGACTGAGAGTCATAGGTGCTGGAACTAGGGGGATTGCGGGGGCTGCCGCACCACCTGGCTTGAAGTGGTTTCCATTCTATGCAGGATTTACAGTTTGGTTCAATGGCTCTCAGCATCGCCACTATAAATATGGTTCCAGCGCCCCTGCTGAGAGGGGAGCCAGGCCTGGCAAACTAACCACCAGAACCGCCAGATACCTGGGGATTTCTGCAGCTCTAGTGACCTCTTCTGGCCAAATGACAGGTCTGTGACCTAGGCAAAACCTTTTCCTTTGCCTAAGATTCCTCCCAGGGGGAACCGTTATGGGCTCAGCCCAGAGCACAGGGGCTGTGCTGCCGGGGCTCTGTCAGTGGCCGTGTGGAAGAGCTATGCAGGAAATGCAGTAAAAGAGAGACTCTTCACGCCATGAACAGTATTATTGATTACCTGCATTGCGGTAGCACCTTAGAGCCTCTGGCATGAACAGGACCCCATTGTGCCAGGCCCTGTACAAACCCAGAACAACATGGCGGACCCTGACCCAAAGAACGCACGCTCTGTGCAGCAGACAAGAGATGTCAGGTGGAGACACATAGACAGGTGGCCATGCCAGGGGAGCACAAGGAAACAAGGAAGCAATAATCCTTGTCTATACACATTTCCATTCTCCAACAGAGAGTTGTCGCCTGCACTGTGAACATGGGAGCCTCTCCGAAAGGAGAATTGTCTCCCAGCAATGCTGTGAAGCCCCAGCCACAGGTTTTTCCCCAGGTTGCTGGGGAGGAGACTGGGGGGCTGGAGAGGCAGGAGGAGGGGTCATGCTGGTGCCTGTCTATGGATGGATGGGATCAGAGTCTCAGGGGTTACCTGGACAGCTCATTGTGTATTTCATTCATTATCACGATAATTTAGGGCTGAGAGTTTAGGTTTTGTAGGTGCCTGCAATAGGGGGGAAAGAATCAACTAAATAATAAAACATTCACAGCACTGGGCACTCTGGGTCCGTTCTCAGCTGGAGAAAGCACCCTCGTTCCAGTGATACCAGGGCAGCTACACGTCCACACCTGGGAATTCATCCCAGATGTTTTTAACCTTTCAGACAGATGTCCCACTCTGATTGGTAAGTCCCAGAAGGGAGGCCCCAGTCCCCGGGCTGTGTTTGTGTGCCATGGAGATGTTTGTAAGGAGAGAAACTGCCGCTCACTCAGTGCCCAGAACACTTCTCTTTGCCACTACGACCCCCAGTGCACAGATGAAGGGCCCAATCCGGTGTCCGTGCAGTCAAGGGAACGGCTCACAGTGACTGCGCTGGGTGTAGGCTGGAGCTGGCCTTACAGGGGTGGGAGTTAATCTCTTTCTCCTCTTCATCTACGTGTCCAATGCCCTCTCAGGTTCTGAACCAGAAGCAGCGACACTGACGTGCCCAGCAAGCTTTGCCCTGTTCTAGCAGGAGCAGACCCACGGTCAGTATAAGAGGCACCAGTCATCCCCCTGCGCTGTGTATCCAGAGAGCAGGGAGAGAGTTGTCCCTGTCCAGAGGGGGAGGAGGTGGATTTCACAGGGAGCGATGCTCAGCTCTCTGGTAGACCTCACTCATACCCTGGGCTCTGCAGCCAGCACAGCTTCCAGCAGGACACAGGTGGGGAGGGAGGTTTTTGTATCACTTCCCCATCTGACAGTGTCACTGTGGTGAGCACTCCCTGTCCACACAGCACAGTAATAATCAGCATCATCCTCCACCAGGGCCCCTGTGATGGTCAAGGACATGGTGTTACCCGATCTGGAGCCAGTGAAACGCTCTGGGATCCCCGAAGGCCTGGTACTTGTGCTGTACATGATCAGCCGAGGAACATTCCCCAGTCTCTGTTGAACCCAGAGCGGGTAGTTGCCATCAGTGATGGCCCCACTGCTCAGGCTGCAGGAGAGGGTCACCGTCCCTCCAGGAGACACTAACTCGGACGTCTTCAGCGACTGGAGCTGCTGGGAACTGAAACCTGAAACATAGGAAACAAGCTGATCAGAACTCCCCCTAGCACGGAGCAGAACCGCCGTTCTCAGCGCTGCCTGCAGAGAGAGCAGCGCGACAGCTGGTTATAAATTCTTATTTTGCTTCATTCACCAAATCAACCCCCCCTTACCAATGCAGTAAGTGAGCAGCGTGAGGAGCAGAGGGGCCCAGGCCATGGTGGATCCAGACAAGCTCGGCTTCCTGAGGCAAACGGGTCTCTGGCTGGAACCCACCGATTCTCTCTTAAACCCCCAGAGCTGGAGAACAGCCCCTTCATGCAAATCTATGGCTCTCTCCAGGCCGAGCTCTGTCATAAAGGGGCAGAGCCAACCCAAGGGAGGTTGTTCCAATGGGCTAAGAGCACAGAGCAGGCAGAGGCCCGCTCTCTGCTCTCCGGATAACCCTGCGCTCTCTGATCACTCTGAGTGCAGAAAGACACATCGTGGGGATGTTCAGAACCTGCTTCTCCCATTGCAATCCTGTCCTCTCAGGCCTCTGTTGTTCTAGCCACAAACCTCTGCCCAGTTTTACCAGCAACTCTTTGCTCTTCCAGTCCTGAGCCTCTGTTGTGTCAAGATTTCCAGTCATTTTTACTGGGCATAACAGGGGACACTGGTGGAACCACCAAACGGATTTTCACTTTGACATCGGTCACACTTTGAACTCCGTTCTCCAGAGGTTAATGAAATTATGCCAGATTATTCTAATACGTGTTACAGTGAAACCCAGACACCTAGACAGGACCATGGTTCCATTGTGCCAGGTGCTTTACACACCCCTGTCTTCAGCTCTCTTTGCCATCAAGTTTTATCTAGTGGCATGAACAAATCCCCAAATTGATTATTGCACGGTCTGGAGGAGTAAGCACAGGTTTGGGAGCCAGGAACTCTTGGGACCAGATTATCCCATCAGTGACGGGGACAGGTCCCAGACACACCAAAGGGAGTTCCAAACCTGCATGGTCCCAAGTCCATGGTGGATCTAAGTACTGGAAAAACCACCGACTTTGGGGATTGTCTGCCCCAGTCTTTGCAGTTTACCCTAATTGAGTAACCTCAGTGTGGCTCCTGTGGGACCCCGGTCACAAGGGGTTTATTAAACTGCTGATAATTGGGTAGAGGAGAGGCTGAATCTGTCCATTCCTGTCATCTTGACTTCCACATATTGTCCCAGAGCTTCAGGGCTTGCTTAGGGCCCCTCAGTTTTGAGAGTGGAGACACTTTCATCCAGCAGATGCAACACATGAAAATATCTGCAAAGATGGCCCCATGTGGATTCTATCCTCTAGCCCAGCAAGCAGCCAGTCCTGGGGCCTTTCTTGATTAGGATTCTCCATCACCACTAATTCCTCTGTCCCTTCACAGCCTGCGGTGCCCACTCTCTCTAGAGAATAATGGGCTAGGCAGTAGTGCTGCTGAGAAGGATCTGGGGGTTTTAGTGGATCACAAGTTGAATATCAGCCATTGTGAAGGAGGCAAATATTCTGGGGTGAATTAACAAGAGTGTCGTATGTAAGACACATTTGCCAGCCTGTCACAACCTATGGGGCATTTTTCTCTGTTCCTCATCCAATCTCGTCATTGGGTTCAGCACCCCCACTCCAGCAGCACAGTAATAACCAGCATCATCCTCTGCTAGGGCCCCAGTGATGGTCAAGGACACTGTGTTACTAGACATGGAAGCAGTGAAACGCTCTGGGACACCAGCAGCTCTGGCAGCGAGCAGCGTGAGGAGCAGAGGGGCCCAGGCCATGGTGAGGAATCCAGATGAGCTCAGCTACCTGAGGTAAACGGGTCTGTGGCTGGAAACCTCCAATTCTCTCTCAAAGCCCCAGAGCTTTCCTGATCACTGCCAGGTACTGCGCCCCACTCTTCCTCTTCCCTCTTGATAAGGCTCCCAAACACCCTAGGAAGCCTCTGTCCCATGCATCACATGCTGGGAGCTCTAGAAGCCCTCCTGGTGCCTTGTCGAGGTGGTAGGAAGGCAGAAGGTTTCCAGCTTTTCCCTGTTAGCATGGAGCACCAGAAGGCCCTGCAGGAAGATGGATATTTCTTTGACAGTCGCTTTCCTTCCCCTCTTTCCAGGAGCAGCCTTTTTCCTGGCAGTGAACAAGTGAACTCAATCGCAAAAGCAGTGACCTTCCCCTGCCCTGCTTTGCCAAAGGTTTGGGACAGAACCAGAGAATCGTCTGAGCCATACAGGGTTACAAGCCCCCTTCCCTGGCAGAATCCTTCCTCCTGCTCTGCCTCTGTAACTTCTTTGGCATTTATTTCTTCCATTCTTCCTTCAAACCCTACTGCTGGAGCAGGGCACAGTGCAAGAGGCAGGCAGTTTTCATCTCAGTTCCCCTGGTGGATGTCTCACTGTGATAGGCCTTTTGCTTACTGTCCCATCTATAGCAGTAATAGTCAGCCTCATCCTCTGCCTGCACCCCAGAGATGACGAAATTCCAGAGGTTGTTGGAGGAGTCAGGGGAGATGGTGAATCGCTCTGGGATCCCTCTGCCTCTGCCTCTGCCCTGGTCACCGCTGGTGTAATAGTGGTACACAAACCGTGGGGCACTGCCCGACTTCTGCTGGTACCATCGCACCCTGTCATTGCCGATGCTGTACCCATTGCTCAGAGCACAGGAGAGCTTTACCCTAGTTCCTGGAGGTTCTGACACTGAGAGCGGCTGAGTCACCACGAGCTGGGAGCTGGCGCCTACAACAACAAGACCACGCACACAATTGCCACAAATGTTAGCCTCAGCTCTCATGGGCCTTTACGTCCCAGAGAAGAGCCTTGGGCCCAAAGCCTGGTCTAGCGGGGTGTCCTCACCTGTGCACCATGCCCCCAGGAGAACAATCACAGGAGCCCAGAGAATTGTGCAGAGATTTCAAGCACCCAGGAGAAGCTCTTCAGTCACCCTGGCACCTGCTCCATGCTCCCGGCTTAAATTTCCCTCAGCAGAACCATGCCGAGCCTTTATGCAATTCTGCACAGCTGTTATTGGCTCTCCGACTCAGTGGTAGGGCATCATGGGAAAATCAAAGCCTGGAAAACTCCATCCTGCCTACCAGCCATCTGACCCCGATATAGGAAGCACCTTGTAGTCAGTGAGGGAGTGGCAACAAGCCATTGGGGATGGCAGTCCCTGGCAGACTCAGCTGCAGGGCTAAGGTTGGGGATTTCCAAGGCTGTCACTAAGGAAAGAGCCTCTCGACAGTGCCAGATTTAAGGGCAGGCAACTGCCTGGGGTGCCGAGTTTGGGGAGCGTCGGCCTCGGGGGGCTGGTTTTGTTGTTAGCAACAAAGGAGAAAATAGAATGTTTGAAGTAAAACGTTTCAGGTGTGCTGTCTGTGGATTCATTTTTCACTGACCTCCTAGAATGTTCTGGACCTTTGTAGAATCTCATGGAACCTTCCAGACTTTCTGAGAACTAAGAGTGTTGTCAGCCATGTCCTCCCGGGTATATAAGGGGCGGGGCATCACCAGTCAGTCAGTGAGACATAAGAACATAGTGAGGTGAAGTTGGAGCCCAACTGCGCTATTGTGAACCTTGTTTTCTTGTGTAATTGTGAAAGCGTACTTGTGTTTTAATACCTGAAGAGTGTAAGTAGTGACTAAACAAGGACATATTCAAGAGATCTCTTTCGAACCCATTTGCTTTTATATGGCATCAATAAATACAGATTTAGAGATCCTAGCGTTCAAATTTATCGTCTTTTATGACAGGGATAAATCATGCACGCTAATCATGCATCAAAGTCGTAAAATGGGCTACAAATGCAATAAAAATACAGAAATCAAAACTTTAACAGATGGGGAGATGGGGGCACCGAAGACTCCTCGCTGGGGGCGCCATTTGGTCCAGGACCGGCCCTGCCTCCAGATAGTCTAGCGAGATCTACAATTATCTCAAGTTCTAGGGCCCTAAGGCCTTCAACTTCCCAAAGCCCTTCCCTTGGGACGCAAGTTACAGAGGGGTGTGTTGCTAATGCTATTGGGCGGTCTTAGACTGCCACCTGCTGGTCTGTATAGAGTCTCTCAGGGCTTAAATCTTGTGAGGTCCTGACTGCCTCTCAGTTGACCTCAGTCAAACCCCAACTCTTGTGTCTCTAAACAGCCCCGGTGCTCTCAGCCTCACTGACTCCCCGACACGCTTCCTGTTATTGCTTCGGTCACAGCTCAGAGGCCCGGCACTCTGCAGAGACCTGATTTGTACTGAAAAGTGTCGTTTCACAGGTTTGGAAAGTGTGATCCCTTGTGTGGATGGGTCCCCGTTAGACGGTCCCACACTTTAGGGCCCAGGCACATAGGGAAAATCCATAGCAATGATCCCCTTGGTCATGCTCCACAGCATCCCATCCACGCAAGCTCCATGAGCCCAGATACCACGTGCCCTGCGTGGCAATTAAAGGGCAAAACCAGAAATCCAATCCCTTAATGCTCACACTGGTTTGGTCTTGTAGGGTTGCTGGGGAAGGACGGCTTTCTAAAAGGAATGTTTTAAAGAATACTGAGGATTATTCTGAAAAGCAAAAGCTGAGATTCTCCTCTGATCAGGTGTCTCCGGAAGCTCGGTCTTCAAGGAAACCCCCAAACATGACGAGATTTGCAATAAAATCATGAGTTGGTGACAACACTGATCTCGTTGCTTTTTGTGGCGGTTTCACTCCTTTGTTTCTATTTCATCTCTACAATGTGTCCGATAAGTTTTTTTTTTATCAAAGTCCTCAACACAGCAGTGCTTCCGATAAGAACCACTTCAGCTATGGGAAATGATCACATACTTTGACTAATCCTACCGCATTCCTAAGGACAGTCTGAAAAAAAACCTCATTAAACTGTTTCTATGTTATTTATTGTTAACGTGGGGCTCATCTCACTGAATCTGGAAAATAAGCAATGACACTAGATCCATGAACTAATCATTCAGCCCGAGGTTTATGCGCCTCCATCCCAGCACATGACAATATGCATCCTGCAATTTGATTTGAAACCAGGAGTAAGCCAACTGCAAGGGCGTGGAGTGTACGGTGCATGCAAGGAGAACAGCACCTACTCCCATGGGCTTCCCATACAGTAAGGAAGTTAACACTGGGGGTAACCTGCTCTGCTAAGTTTGCCATTAGAGTGGGGATGGGGATGGCAGTAAATTAGGTGACTGACCACTGATGCCATTCTCCTTTCCTTCTGCCCTGAGGCTGTTGCAGCAAAGCTCCTTTAGCTCAGCAGATCGTTTTACCTTCTCTCTCCCCTCCGTTCACCTCCAGGAGAAGAGAGTGCTGGGCTTGGACATAGATTTGTTTTTAACACACCCCTATGGAATGGATGGTGTGAACCCATTTATCTTAAACAGAAGTTGCTAAAGCCCAGGAAAACGCTGGGATCAGCTGAATGGAAGAGGTCACTGTTCTGAATTCTCTTCCTCCTGGAGCATTACTTTCTTAGCAGGCTGCTGCCTCACCTGGCTGACACTGAGCAGTGGAGATGGAAATCAGACAAGCCCTTTGCTGCTGAGACTAAGATCAGGTCTGTGCAGTTCGGAAGCAAATCCTCAGATATCTGAGCTGGCTCCTCTGGATTTATAGTTTTTGGGAGAATTCCTGTCCAGGGGAGGTTCCCTTCTTCTGATAATTGCACAAACAGGAACGCTGCTGTCTTGAAACAATAGAATAGATGTGGATTCTTTTTAAGAAAATGGGTAAGAAAATCAACTCTGTGTGTGTGTGTGTGTGTGTGTGTAAAGTTGTAGCATGACCAACTGCTTTACACTGCACAGACTCACTCCCAGTAACACACTAATCCATGCCTGGAGAACACTCTGTTAATCCTTCTCACACATCCTGGCGCTCTGCAGGGCAGCGACTCACATGGCATTGGGCTAACTCCTCAGCATCTAAAGAGTTCAGCCTGATGTCACCGAGCACTTGGAACGAGACAGCCTGTTTCTTTATTGTTTTGCTGGCTGTTCACCACTGATTCTGCTTTATCCTTTTGCAAGCCAATTTTTGTTGTTGTTGCCCTGGTGCTGGTTTCCTTCAAGCGAAGGAAGAGCAGAGAAGATGAAATTCCATGTAATAGGGAGACACCGTCCTCCTGCCGGAAAGTTATTGGTGAAGAAGCCAAAATACCAACTTACAAATAAAACACAGAGTTGGGGAGCACCTTCTAGCAGCTGGGACTAGACCAGAACCAGAGTAAACTCATCATCTTGAAATATTTCACTCATTGTGGTGTCTGAATGTTCCTGTCTGTGAATTTACAAACCTACTAATTCAGTTATCTACTGTACTCTTCTGTGGGTTTAGTAACTGACCTTTACATATGACTATTTCAGCACTTTTACCTTATCGTGTAGCTTTTTCAAATCAACTACACAAGCCTTCCGTGCCGTATAATGGATCATCTCATACACACCTGACAGGTCAGGTAAGCCAAGCTCTGGCACAGGGAACAGAGTGACTCTCATAACCTCATAACAGAGTGACTCTCCCCTGCTCCCCCTTCTCATAGTGCCTGGTTTCCCCAGTAATGAGCAATTAGCTCCAGCTGAATCCAGCCCCTGACTGGGCTCCCCAGCAATCACTTCAGTGAAGCCAGACACCTGCTGAAGACTCCCTGCTGAGGGAGAGGGTTTTAACTCTCCCCAGGTATGGCCAGCGCTTCCCCCCGACAAGCCTCTCCACTGCCCCTAAAAAGGCAGATTGGATACAAGTCAATAGCTATGAAGACTGTCAGTGCACAGACAGGGTGGTCTGAGCTCACGCTGTCCAAGAGCTCCCTTAGAAGTGATTGGTCCCCGCCTCTCACAACAATTGATCCAGCGCTTTGTCGCTGGCTTTCCCCAGTTAAGGACACCTCCAAACCTCACTGAGTGTCAGCTGGCTGCTGTGACGTTTCCACACACACACAAAGCCAAACATGTATTTGGCCATCTAGACGACTTATTTCAAGGAAAATAGCAAAGAAAGAACAAATGACAAGTCTCCGGGAGAAATCGCATGCACTCGGGAGATAGCGAGCGTACACATCGCTACCCTCCACAACTGGAGCACAAAAGGGCTGCTGATGCACCGCTGCCATGGCAAGAGCAGGGAGTCCATGTTTAATGGTGCACAGCCCAGATAACAGACTGATGACGTCTGTGTTCAGTTACACGGCCACATGCGTCGCATCCGTCTTCTGTGCCTTGCTCTGCTGTAGTGTATGTCCTTCTGCCCCAGTATGGGCTGCTGCTCCCTCCCCCCAGCCCTCAGCTCAGACCGGCAGGACTTGTGGGCCTGACCCGGTGACGTGTGGAACATCCCCAGTTCTGACCGGCTTCAAGTGGGAGACGGGAGGCCCTCAGCATCGCACAGGTTCAAGACATACATTGGTGGACAGGTTTCATTTCCTGGAGTCCCTAAGAGCACTTGGACATTTATCAGCAGCCCACTTGGCGAGAAGCTGACTGTGGTGTGTAGCCCAGCTGTGCGCTGTGGGACCCCTTGTTTGAAGCCCTGGCATGACTGGTTCTCGGCCATAGTGAGGCTGCCTGTGCAGATGGGCCTGAGCCTGACCCAGAATGTCAGATCCAGTTCTTCATTTGTAATGAAAGATGTGCTGGGGCTCAAGCAATTTTTTTTCTGACGTGGTAAAAAAAAAATTGGCAAGCCCAGAGGCGCCGGGGCTACAAACTGCCGAGCCCAGAGGCACTGGGGTTGAGCCCTTGCAAGGCCTGGCACACAATAAGCACCGATCGGATCCGATCCTGCCACAGAGCATGCTAGCAGAGTTTGGATATGGCTGTGATTCCAGTTCCAAGCCCCCTGGTTCCAGCCTGTCTCTCCCTCTGTGACCTGCCTGGTGAGAACCTCCATCCTTCTCTCAGGCGCTGCGGTGAGGCAGGGAATGGGGGTTGTGGGTGAGGAGCAGAGGAACGCTGAATGGTCTCTGTGCCCAGTGTCAGCGGCAGGGCGGCAGGAAGCAAAGAAGTGGAGAAGTGGAGCAGACAGTTGTTCTGGGAGTCAGGGGCTGAGGGGCAGCCAGAGCTCTTCTAAAGGGAGTGAAGGACAAAATCGGAAGGTGTCGCCTCAAATACGCAAGGAGGCTAAAGTTGGTTCCTTATTCCCGATTTCTTATTCCAAGAAACATGTCTTTCCACTGTTCTCCTGACACCTATCGAGCTCGCTTTAGCAAAGCACCCCTCCCCCATGTGGATGTTTGGGGTCACAGGGGGTTGTGCCAGGATTACAACCCATATAAAGTTTCTTGTGGCCAGGCAGACAGCTCCAAATTATGGAGGAATTCCAGGTCATCAAGAAACTTCCCTTCTGAGCAAAACTGAGTCCCATTCAGTACATCTACAGAGCATTTGGACAGACTCGGGAGAGAGGATCTCACGCTCATGCTCTAAAACCAGCTTTATCCACAGCGCTGTGAAGCTGCAGCTTGGGCTAGGGCTCAAAACTAGCGGGTGGGATAGAGGAGAAAGGTTGTGTCATCCTCTTTAGCCTTTCCCCCCCTGAACACACCCTAAACTCCTCATTTCCGGCCCCCCCACAGAGCCTGCACACACACCCCTCCCCCCGCACCAGAGCAGTCACCTTCTCCCGCACCCCAACCCCAATTTTGTCATCATTCATGGCTCGCCGTACAAGTTCGATACCCAGACTTGGCCCTTGGGCCAAAAAGTGCCCACCCCGTGCTAGACATTATCTGTCCCAAGGAGCCTCATTACAGCTGGCAAAACCGGGGGACAACAATGACACCTAGCAGTCACTGGTATATTCTCCAATGGCTTCAGCCTGTGGGTCACTTTCTTATCAAAGAGATTTACTGGGGCGATCTCCCCTTCTAATTGCTAGGCCCAGTCACACACCTTCCCGGGGTCACTGCTAGGACAGTGTTAGTGATACAAAACAGAAAGAAACTCACTTCAGTGTGATGGGTGGACCTGCCTGGTAGTGGCCCTGCCCCAGTTTCTCTCTGTGCTGTTCATTTCCTTCCCTGGGATAAGGCTTTATGTTTCTTCATACCAAGTCTCCTCTGGTTTCCTGCAGTCTCCAATGGTTTAATCTCCCCACATCTCTTTGCAGTGTCATTCTGCCCTCCCACATGTTGGCCACCTTCCAGAGTTGGGGTCATGTCGGTTGCATACGCGATAGCAATTCATTCCAGTTATTCTCCCTAAGAGAATATGCGTCGTTGGTTGCATAGCACCCGTCTGATCAAGTATCGTTCACACTCAGGCATCCTGTGACCAGGAATATCTATATTCATGTTCATGGCTTCAACACTATTATTGGCTATAATGCCACTTGGTATAATCCCCAATGACAGATACCCCCAGCCCATCCCAGGTGGAGCCGGCCCAATCCTTCCTTCCCAGGGTGTGTCCAGCTTGGGAATTCACGCAGCAGGGGTTTCAAGAAGCCCACCCATGGAAACACATCACAACTCTCCCAAGTCCCTTCCCATCTCAATGCCTCTGCACAGGAGCCAGACCCACTAGACACACGGTGCTTGTCTGGAGGGCTGGCTTGGGGTCAGCAACCACCTGGTGTCATCCCACCATTCTAAGGGCAGCATGGCCAGCCCAGGTGGGCAGTGGACAGGGCCAGAGCCCCTGTGGATCGCTAGCATTGGGCAGCAGTGATGGGGAAAGCACAGGCTGCTCCTTTCACCGGCCCCTGCCTCCCCAGCGTCCTGTGAGGCCTTCTCCTATGCCCGCCCCACACCAGTACAATGCCTCAGCGCATCCCCACAGGGCAGCTCCCCCCTGGCTGTCCACCCCCCAAAGAAGACACACAGAAGCTACCTCACCATTTGCTCTTGATTTCGGATTGTAACACCCGTGACGGGGGAGAGACAGTTCATTTCGCTGCAGGGCCTCAGGCAGCACAAGGACACAGTGAGACCAGGGTGGAGGAGTTTCACTTGAGCTGCCGTGGGAGGTTTTGGTCTCAGTTCCCCATGGGTCTGCAGCACTGTGGGATTGCTGCTGCTGTCATACGAAGCGCAGTAATAGTCAGCCTCATCGTCGGCCTGGACCCCAGAGATGCTTAGAGTAGCAGCATTGGCAGAACTGTCAATGGCACCGGAGAATCGACTTGGAATCCCTGAGGGCCGCTTGCCATCCTGATATATAATCAGTACCGGAGCTCAGCCAGGGCTCTGCTGGTACCAGGAATTCCAGCTACCGCTGATGCTGCCGCTGCTCCTGGCACAGGAGATCGTAACCGTTTGCCCAAGAGACGCGGATGCTGAGGGCGGCTGAGTCAGCACAAACTGGGCATCAGAACCTGGAACAGAATCAATCACAAAGAGAAGACAGAGTCAGAGGAGCTTCAGCACTGCAACAGGAGTAAGAGGAAATTAAATATGCAGAAAATTATGAGTAATTTTGAAAGACTCCTCCATACCAGAGCAGTAAGTGAGCAGGGCAAGGAGCAGAGGGGCCCAGGCCATGGTGCGGAATACAGACGAGCTCGGCTTCCTGAGGCAAACGGGTCTCTGGCTGGAACCATCTGATTCTCTCTTAAACCCCCAGAGCTGGAGAACGGCCCCTTCATGCAAATCAGCCCCCTGCTCACTGGCTGCTGCTGTTGCCCTGATCTGCCCGACTCCCACTCTGAGATGGGAGAAGGGCCATAAAGGATAAGTGTCTTAGTAACTGACACTCAGCACTGCTGAGTATAGACCACTGGCTGCTCATTCATCCATCACCGTACAAAGGAGAACCCTACACAGCTGCGAGAAGTGATTTTCTGCAATGCACAGAGTCCACTTGTAGCCCTGGATTTTGTTTGGGGTCTAGAGAGTCAAGCTGCAGCTGTAGTCCATTCCCACTTCACTGTGCGGGGAAGGAAGGGTCAGTGCTTGGAAGCTCTGGGACCAAATGGTCAATGAAGCCCAGACACGGCCAGAGGCTGTTTGCTGATGTGAGTGTGGAAGGGAAATGTGTTTTCCACTTCACAGCCTGCAGCCGGACTATGGTTATAAGGGATCAGGGTGTGGCCTTGGAGCAGTTAGCCAAAGTTATATGGAATTTGCAGTCCGTACATACACTGGCCAGTGCATTGCCCTTCCCCAAAGCCAATGGGCCAAATTCTGATCTCATGTACACCACCAATGTAGACGCAGAGTAAACTTCATTGCCCTTAATGGAATTCTTTTGCGTTTACACCAGTTCAACTGACACCAGACTCTGGCCTGTTCTCACACAAGGTTCAAAACATGGAGCTAGCTCAATTAGTCCATTGCCGTAATGTGGAGAGGTAAGGCCTGAGGAAGGAACAAAAGTATCTTCCCTCAGAAAATAAATGATACAGCCATATTGCTTTGGCTACAGATCCCGCATTGTACCTGTTCCAATGACACAGGCACCTGCCCTATATTTCAATCATCTGTGTGTGTTGAAGGGAGTCTAGCTCATACCCGCCCCCCTCTGCATCACTTCTGGACTTGGCCCCCAATGTATCATGAGTCAGTGTCAGGGTTTGTAGGTGAAGACCATCAACTCGTGCAGTTGAGGAAAGACGGGCCCAGGGTTTTAAACCACAGGCCCCGTTCTGCTGGATACAGAGATTTGCCTGAGCTGATCTGCAGACTGCAGAGAGCGATCAGAGGACAGGGCAGAGCTGTTCCCTGTGCAAAGAGAGGCAGAAGGAGGCAGGAAAGAGCCACACCACCCGGGAGAGATGGGCTGGAATTATAATTGGAAACTAATCAGCAGTCGGACTTTTTCTCGGCAGAAGCCAGACTGCAGCCTGCACCGTTCCCAGCGGAGCCAGTGCAGAGAGAAGGGAAGAAAAGGGGAAGTTTTTATCTCAGTTCCCCATCTTGCTGTCTCACTGTGTATCGTGCACTGCTGCTACCCGTATACACAGCACAGTAATAGTCAGCATCATCCTCTACCTGGACACCGGTGATGGTCAGAGCAGCGTCATTACTGGAAATGGACTCAGAGAACTGGGTAGGGATCCCGGAGGGTCTCTTATTAGTTTCATATATAAGCATCTGAGGAGCAGAGCCAGGTTTCTGCTGGTACCAGGAGGGATAGTTGCTGGTGGTGACGGCTCCAGTGCTCAGGCTGCAGGACAGAGTGACAGCCCCTCCTGGGGCCACCGACATCGAGGGCTCCTGATTCAGTAATGAACACTGAGGGCTCCTGATTCACCACAGCCTGTGAACTGACCCCTGAAATCAACATTACAAACACATTATTATTAATTCAGTTCCTTTATTCACTGAAAAGTCACCTCCTCTATAACAATCACACTGAACATAAACCTGCCCAGCTGACCTGAGCAGTAAGTGAGCAGCGTGAGGAGCAGAGGGGCCCAGGCCATGGTGGGAATCCAGACGAGCTCGGCTTCCTGAGGCAAATGGGTCTGTGGCTGGGACCCTCTGATTCTCTCTTAAATCCCCAGAGCTGGAGAACGGCCCCTTCATGCAAATCAGCCCCCTGCTCATTGCACACAGAGCATGTTCTAGAGAAGATACGTTTTTAAAAATGAAGATGAGGCTCAAGAAAGGTCAGAGGAAGAAGGCAGCACGAAGACAGCAAATCTCAGAAAGAGCAAGAAACACAGCTGAATTACTAACATTTTTCCAGCCAGGAAGAACTAACGGACGATGGCAGAGCTCCTAGATTCCTTATTGCAAGTCCAGAGGCAATAAGGATTTGAATCCAGACCCCCGGAACACACACGAGCAGAGTAAGGCATGGGCAGTACTAGGGAGATTGCTGGCTACGGCCCTGTGGAGCGCAGTTCAGGGGTATTGGCCACGGTTGCTTTCCCAGAAATATAAGAAGCCTCTATCCTTGTTTAAAACGTTGTATATGGATATTTAGTGATTCATTAAAATAGCCGGGCTTGACTGCTGTTTGTTACCCATTTCAGGCTGTGGGGCTTGCTTCAGTCAAGTACTTTCTGCTTTAAAGTTATCCAAAGAGAAGATCCAACCAATTATCATAATTCAATCATGGCTGGAAGGCATCCAACTTTCCCAGTGAAGCAGGGACTTCACATTTGTTTAATCAGACGCATGCCCCAGTTCTGCTGTTGCTGAGGATTTCTTCCTGCAGTTCAGCTTTCAGGGGGTCTGCACGTGCTCCTCTCCCTGCCTGAGAGGGGCAGAACACACAGACTCCCTGGGGCACCCGTACTCGGCACCGCAATGGGCAGGGTACGGGTTGCAGCGCAGGAGTAAATATAGCTGGCAGAAAAGCCATTGGGGGTGTAAAGTGTCCATCGCTCAGCATCCAGTACAGAAGGCTCCTGCCTGAGAGTGTCTCCCCTCTGGCCCCTGCAGCCCAGTCGCTCCCTCACTCCCGTTTTGGGAAATGCCTGGTCCCTGGGCACTGCCTGAGCAAACAGCCCGTGTGCCGCAGAGGCAGGGAACCCGGCCCGCCCCCACATGCCAATGAAGAGCAGCAGAATAGCTCCACAGCCCCCTGTGGGGCTGCTGCACCTCCCCTGCTGGGCGTTTGGATCCACATGGCCACAGATCCACAGGCTTTGGCTGAAACTCCCCTGCACGTGGGGCTGGAGGAGCCCTGCAGGGTACACGGGGCTGTGGGGCATGAATCTGGGCAGGCTCCCTGCATCCTCCCGCCTCCGTGCAGCACGACCTTTCCAGCTCTGCGGTCTCGAAGTTTGTGCACCCACGGCGGGTGTGGGGAGAAGGACGAATTAGCCCCTCAAAGAGTAAAAGCCAAGTTCCAAGTGGCACTGGGCCAGCCAGGGTCACAAAGCCAGCCCCAAGCACAGAGAGCTCAGAGGGGATCCTGGGGGATCAGTCACTGGGGGGAAGACAGAAACGGGGCTGTCTGAATAGTGTAACAGTCCTAGACTGGCAAACAGGGAGTGCAGCATCGGCCAGGCTCACAACCCGCCCCCAGCAACACACACACATGCTCTGGTCCCATCAGGATAAGCACAGGATAAAAGCTTAGACAGACAGACCAGTGACACAGCAATAGCCTTCAAATATATTTACAGAGGGGATCTGAGCCCTAAATAATTGTTCAGGGCTGTGACAGACCTGGCTGTTGTGTGAGATCCCTACAGAGCCAGAGGAGCAGCTCCGGAGAACAAGACAGCGGAGTGTCTCTCCCTGGCAGGGCTTTGCAGATCTGGACACTCTCCCCATCACGTCCCTTTGTACCTTCCCGGCTCCGTGTCATGTAACTGGCCCTGCTCTCACTCTGGTCTGTTCTGAGAGTTCCCATGTCACAGCTGCAGGGCTCTCCTCACCTGCAGGGCACCATCTACACCATGTACCATGAGTTTCATCCCTTACCCTGCCTGGCCTTGGGACTAAAGGAAGAAATCCATGGTATGCCCATATCTAGAATAGTGCCTGCAGATCTGGTCCTCCCAGCTCACAAAAGATATATTGGAATTGGAAAAGGTACAGAAAAGGGCAACAAAAATGTAGAGGGGTGTGGAACGGCTTCCATATGAGGAGAGATTAATAAGACTGGAACTTTTCAGCTTGGAAAAGAGACGACTGG
The DNA here is from genome assembly GCF_965140285.1 of Lepidochelys kempii. Classification (NCBI taxonomy): domain Eukaryota; kingdom Metazoa; phylum Chordata; order Testudines; family Cheloniidae; genus Lepidochelys; species Lepidochelys kempii. The sequence goes on along the minus strand of NC_136394.1, from coordinate 14,090,494 downwards.
GGGGATATAATAGAGGTCTATAAAATCAGGAATGGTGTGGAGCAAATAAATAAGGACGTGTTATTTACTCCTTCTCACAACACAAGAACTAGGGGTCACCCAATTATATTAATAGGCAGTAAGTTTAAAACAAACAAAAGGAAGTATTTCTTCACACAACGCACAGTCAACCTGTGGAACTCCTTGTCAGAGGATGTTGTGCAGGGCAAAAGTATTACTGAGTTCAAAAAAGAACTAGATAAGTTCACGGAGGATAGGTCCACCAATGGCTATTAGCGACGATGGGCAAGGATGCAAAACCATGCTCTGAAGTGTCCCTAGCTGCTGTTTGCCAGAAGCTGGGAATGGGTGACAGGATATGGAACACTTGATGATTCCCTGTTCTGTTCATTCCCTCTAAAGCACCTGGCATTGACCACTGTCAGAACACAAGACACTGGGCTTGATGGACCACAGGTCTGACTCTGTATGGCCGTTCTTATGCTCTAAAGGACCCCAGGGGGGACCAGGACTCTGCCAGCCAGTGCTCACCCCTGAGGGCTGTTGTCTAGGGGGACAGGAAAGCGGAGAGGAGAGAAAGGGATAGAGAGTGAAGAAGCTGAAGCTGCCCCCAGAAATGGAGTTCCAACTAGTTGCTCCTGATCCTTATTTCTTCTCTTTCCTTTTCCCTTTTCTCTCTGTCCGTCTGCTTGTTCTAATTGTGCCAGTCAGCTGGGATGAGGCTGGGTTACTCTAACTCCACTGTAACATTATCACACACTTGTGCTTTCACCCTCCCTGCCCCAGCCAGGGAACTGAGGCTTAGCAGGAACGTCAGCCAGCCGTGTCCAGAGTCAACCCAGAGCCACTGCACGCTCCACCCTGCTATCCGGCGAGAGGGGAGCCGACCGTGGCGAACTAACCACCACAGCGACCAGACACAAGGGGATTTCTGCAGCTCTAGTGACCTCTTCCGGCCAAGCGACAGATCTGGGACCTGGGCAAATACTTTGCCTTTGCCCGAGATACCTCCCAGGGGGACGTTACAGGCTCAGCCCCGGAGCACAGGGGCTGCACTCCCCAGGCTGTCAGTGGCCGTGGAGAAGAGCGCCTTAGGAACCTGCTGTAAGAGGGAGGCCCTTCCCCCCGTTAACATTATTGGTTATGACCTGCCTTGGGTAGCACCTGGGAACCTCTGCTATGGACCAGGACCACATTGTGCCAGGCGCTGTACAAACCCAGAACAATAAGACAGTCCCTGCCCCAGAGAGCTCACAGTCTACGCAGAAGATGAGAGACACCAGGTGAAGAGACAGACAGACAGACTGACAGACAGATGGATTGATGGGGGAGCACAAGGAAACAATGAGACAGTAATTCCTGTCTATCACATTCCATTCCCCAAGAGGGAGTCTTTGACCCTTCACATTTACTAACAGAGGAGCCCCTCTGACAGGGGAATTGTCTCCCAGCAACACAGCAACGCCCCAGCTGTGGGCTTTCCCCCAGTCTTCTGGGGAGGGGGCTGTGACGCTGTATGGAATATGCAGAATGCTCTGTGATGGTATTGATACCAAAATTATAAAACTGCAATGAAGCTGACCAGCTATGCCGTGTAAGGTATCTGCAAAAATGTTATAATTTGCCAAGTATGATAATCTGGTTTTTAGGTTTGTATCACCTTTGTATTGTGAGTTCTAGATACATCGGGTATGTCTGTATTTCCAAACTTGTGTTGTCTTGCTGGGTGACGCCCCCAGACAGTTTGACATCAAACAGTTTGACAAAGCCCTGGCTGGGATGATTTAATTGGGGATTGGTCCTGCTTTGAGCAGGGGGTTGGACTAGATGACCTCCTGAGGTCCCTTCCAACCCTGATATTCTATGATTCTATGATCAGCACTGCCTAGCCTGTTCAATGCCCCATCAAGTATTATCAGCTGCACCATGAACCCATTGAAAGGAGCCAGGGGATATACCTTATGAGTCAGCAAGACATGTAGGGGCATGCCATGCCATGTGCTGTAAAGCTTGTGTTTGGGGACACAGGAAGTACCAGCCACATGGCAAAAGAATAGAAAAGGCAGCTGCCCCATCTCCATTTTGTCTTCATTCTAGCTTCTTACCTCTGCAGTAACTTTTCTACAAACCGAAGCTCTCAACAAAGGACTGAATGACTCATCCAAGCTGTGGATGAGTTCCAGAGGGAATTTCAAGCCAGCAAACTCACCTGTATTGCTAAGAATCTGATAGATGGACTTTGAAGTCTCTGTATGTATGTGTTTGCTTTACCATTCAGCAACTCTCTTCTTGTTCTTTTTTCTTTATAATAAACCTTTAGTTTAGACACTAAAGGATTGGCAGGCAGCATAGTATTTTGGGTAGGATCCAAACTCATATTGATCTGGAACACAGTTTGTGACTGATTGGTGAGTCTAACTTCAGTGTTAACCACCACTTTTGGGAGTATCTGCTCTCCCTTTTACAGCCTGCCCTCACCTTGGTATTTTCAGTGAGGTCTGCCCCAGGCACACCAGGTCACAGGAGGGGCTGGAGGGGAAGCATAAGGGGTTCGAGCTTGTACCTTTTAATGGCTGGATGGGATCTCGGGGGTCACACAGGCAGATCACTAGGATTTTCATTATTTGGTGATTCATTTTAGGGCTGAGGGTTTTGCAGGCACGTGGACGGGGGGCAAGAACCAACTGATAACAGCAACAGGCATTGCGCTGGGATCCCCGAGGGCCTGGTACTCGTGCTGTGCATGATCAGCCAAGGAACATTCCCCAGTCTCTGTTGAACCCAGAGCAGGTAATTATTATCAGTGAGGGCCCCACTACTCAGGCTGCAGGAGAGCATCACGGTCCCTCCAGGAGACACTAACTCAGACGCCTTCAGCGACTGGAGCTGCTGGGAACTGAAACCTGAAACATGAGAAACAAGCTGATCAGAACTCCCCCTAGCACGGAGCACATCACAGATTCTTAGCACTACAGATAATAATTTCTTAGTTTGTTTCATCCAGCAAATAACCCCCCAACCTCTTACCAATGCAGTAAGTGAGCAGCGTGAGGAGCAGAGGGGCCCAAGCCATGGTGGGGGATCCAGATGAACTTGGCTAGCTGAGGCAAACAGGTGCCTGGCTGGGACCCTCCGATTCTCTCTTAAAGTGCCAGAGCTGGAGAACGGCCCCTTCATACAAATCTGCTGCTCGCTTAATGGCTCCTGTCTTTTCAGTTCTGTCAAAAAGGGGCAGAGACAATCCAAAGGAGAGGCAGAGCAGCCCCGCTCTGTGCCTCACTGATAACTCTGTGCTCTCTGGTCACTCCAGATGCACTAGAACGGAGCAGATGCACTAGAACGGAGCAACGTACCAGTGTCTTCCATTCCAATCCTGACCTGAGGCCTCTGTCATTCTAGCCACAGGCCTTTGGCCAGTTTCACCAGCCACCTGAATATCTGCAACAGCTCAGTTCTTCCTGTCGTGAGCCTCTCACGTCAAGATCTCCAGTCATTTGTACTGGGCGTAACTGGGGACACCAGTGGAACCACCAAACTTATTTTCACTGGTGACCTGGGTCAGGATTTCAACTCTCTTCCCCAGAGGTGAAAGACAATATGTCGGATTATGATGATGTGTAAAACAACAGCATCCAGAGGCCCTAGTCACCCACTCTCAGGCTTTTGGCTCCCTAGTCATCAACTTTCTTGAGCGGAGACCCACCTCTCTCCCCCTCCTGACCAAGATATTTCCAGACTGAACAGTTCCCTGCCTTCACTGTGCTATTCCCAGCAAAAGACAGTCTGCCTCTCCAGGCCTGCTTGCTTTCTCCTCAGAGACTAATTACATTGCAATTGCCCATACTTCTAATTTACCACACGGTTCTTCCTAAGCAAACCCAGTTAATTCTTAAGGAAAAAGCATTCCAGAGAAAACATGAAAAACAATAAAAGAACCTACACGCCTGCTAGTCAGCTTACAGGAGCTCCCTGCCAGCCCAACCTCCATGAGAGCTCTGGGCCGTGCCACTCCTTCCTACCCTTCCTTAAGGACCAGGGCCCTCCCTGGGCTGGAAGTCCTGTCCACTTCCTAGATCAGAACAAAGGTCCTGAGTCCACTTAAAGTCAGGCTATTTATTTACGAGTCCTTTCTTTGTCAGCTGGTCCCCAAAGAACCCACTATATGTCTCTGAAATGTCCTAACAGAACAGGTGATCAGCAGACGAAAGGTTCAAGATTCAGAGGCTGTGTCCCTAAAGGGGGGGGTTGCAATCCCCTCCTCCCCATGACTTCCTAGGAATTCCACTTCACATGTCTTGTCCCAGAAGATTAGTCCTGCCTGCTACATTGTCCAGCTTGGTCGTCTGAAGGTCACAGTACTTCCCAGATAATGCGTTAAGCCTGTCTTCCTCCGAACCAAGTTCCAAACCATCCCGCAATGGTCCATAGACATTTGCATTTTTAATACAATGGGCTGTTAAAATACTTAAACTTGATTCAATAAGTTTCGTCCAGGATATTGCTGAAAATTGCCACGGTCACAGCCGTACTGACCCATCAGCGCAGGGCTGGGGGAAGCCACAGGGATTCACAACACTGAGTGAATGAACAGGCCCCAAGTTCTATTTCCATCTCTGGCATTGGCTCATTCTAGGACACTGGATAAGTCACTTAGCCCCTCTGCCTTTTTTCTTCCTGCTGCAGAATGAGGGCAATAAAACCCACCCGTGTCCTAGGGGTGTGGTGAGAATTCATCAGTCACTGTTTGCAAAGTGCTCTGAAGCTCTACAGTGCTCTAGGAACACTAGGTACTCGGTAATACTGATTCCTGTCTAGCCCATTGTTCCGTCATGTTTCCCCGGCTGTCGGATCCTGGCTTCCCCACTAATGAATGTGGGATTGTGCGGTTCTAAGTCAGAGTCCTACCCTGTGCTCTGTGGAGCACTTGCTCATGTCCTGCAGAGAACTGGCTGGTCACAGGTGCTGGTTCCTCCCCTACCGTCCAGCGGCTAAACTGTGTTAAAAGAGACTAACAATACGTGCCATCCTTCCCCATTGCTGGCACCCATGTAAACACCATGAAGTGGTGTTGCCAGAGGGAACTCATGAGATTGCCAATGAAAGTCACCATGGTCCACTTGACTGAATGGGCAGCAGGTATCCCTGAGACCGGCTCTCTTTTAACACATGGTTCAGCCCATGCAAATAGCCTTCTTCTGGGGTGTCCCTCAGAGGCTTGTTACCCAACAGAGAAGCAGTGAGTAATGGATGGAGCTGTTCTAAGCTTATTAGCTGGCAGCCCTAGAGTGCATGGAAGCCTCTGTGAGGATGAGAGAGGGGCTGCTACTGGAATAACTCATCCTACAGTTCTAAGGAAAAGGAGTTTATTAAACTTCCCGTCATTGGCTGGAGGAAAAGTTGAATCTGGCCATTCCTGTAGCCATGACTTCCAACTATTCTCCCAGAGCTTCAGGACTTGGCCACCTAAGTTCTCAGAGTGGAAAGACTTTCATTCAGCAGGTGCAACTAATGAAAATATCTGCAGACGGCCCATGTGGATTCCTCTCCTCTAGCCCTGCATGCAGCCAGTCACAGACACATTTATCCCAGGGGATTCTCCATCACAGTTGATCCCTCTTTCTCTTCACAGGTCTGCTGTGCCCACTGTCTCTGGGAAATAACTGGCTCGGCAGGATTACTGCTGACAAGGACCTGGTGGTTTTAGTCCATCACAAATTGAATATGTGCCAACATGACGCAATTATAAAAAAGGCAAATATCGTTCTGGGGTGAATTAACAGGAGTCTTGTATTGAAGACACAGGAGAGAATTGTTTGGCTCCATTTGGCACTTGTATCCAGTGTTGGGCACCTCACTTTAAGAAAGATGTAAACAAACCGGAGAAGAGCAACACAAATGTTAAAGCTGGAGAAACATACCAGTGAGGCAAGGTAAATAAAATGGGCATGAAAAAAGATGACTATGGTGGGAACCCTGATAACAGCCTTCAAATATGTTAAGGAGTGTGAAAAAGAGGATGGTGATTAATTGTTCTCCGTGTCCATTCACGGTAGGACAAGGAGTGAACGGCTTAATCTGCAGCAGGGGAGGTTGAAATGAGATATTAAGAGCTGGAGACTCTTAAGGTGGGCCGGGGGCATGTTCGGAGAGCAGGGTGCTGCCAGGCCCTGCGTCTGCACAGCGGAGGGGACTGATGCCCTGCGCTCTCTGTTCCAATCGCACCCTGGGCACAGCTCTGAGCAGCTCAGGGAAGGAGCCATCTCGGGAGGGATCGCTCATGGTCCATGTCACGATTTGAGCATGGACGGTGGGGGATGGAGGGGGGCCTTGGGACCCAAGAACCTTATAACTCTGATGACTGGTGTCTTTCCCTGCTGAGACTGTTGTTCCTGCTGCTGGTACCCTCTGCTCCAAAGACCTGATCCAACGCGCACAGAAATCAAGGGGAGTCTTTTCAGTGACCTCCACAGGCTCTAGGCGACGGTCCCAAGAGCAGAGCTCCTGCCAAGCTCACAGCTTCTCTGTGCATCTCCACAGGGTAGCCCATTTCTGCTACGTCAGGGGCAGCGACCGACTGTTACCGGCACGGAGGGCTGGAGTTACGAGTCACCCCTCTGTACAGCCACATTAATAAAACTGAGCCCTCCTAATCCTCAGCTACCCTGTCTGTAGCTCCTCCTTCCGCTGTGCTCACGTAGGTCCTCAGTGCACGCTCATGGCCGTGGCCTGCGTCACACACGCTTGAGCGAACCCCCGTTCCCTGGTGCTGATCCAGGGTGTTCTCAATGCTGGGCTCTAGTCGGGATCTGTTCTGGGACGGCGTCCTTCTGCAGTCACACCAAATTTCATTCCACAGGCCATGAGCTCCAGACGCTTAGCTCTGAGGGTTGGTTCGAATCTGCAGTGCTGATGAAATTCACAGTTCAACTCCTGGGTTAAATCCTTGAAGGGATGGGTTGGGCTGGGTTGCCCAGTACAGGTTTGAATGTTCATAGAACAGTGCAGGGTCTTTCTCTCCAATGACCATTTGCAGGTCTCTCAGCAGTAAGGCAGAGCTAAGAAGCCCTTTCCCGTTAGCTGGGGAAGTGTTAGGGCAGATTGGCCAGGCTCTGATCTCATTGCAGTGTAAATCAGGAAGAGCTCCACGGAAGCCCTTTGTGAATTTGCTCACCAGTGCGAAAGACAGGGCTGCCAAGTGTCACACACCTCACTTGTCTGTCAGCCTTTGACAGCCCTGCCACGCCCGCCCGTCGATCGGAATCTCACACGTCTGGCTGGGCTGTGGCCAGGAGTTCTCTCGTGGCCACCAGAGACCATTATTGCGCATGGCACCTCAGAGAGGCAACGGCAGCTGCTGAGGGCAGATGACTCACAAAGGGTGTCTCTACGGGTATCTGAGAAGGAGTTGAAGGGGGACTAGAGAAGGGGGCAGGAACTGAGAAGGGACGGAATAGGGGACTGGAACTGAAAAGGAATGGGGGTAGATGAGGGAAGCCAGTGCAGGGATGGGAAAATGGGGGAGGCTGTCTCATAACCCATATACCTCCGGCTGTCACTGCCTCGTTAGCGCTACAGGAAGTCATCCCCCCAGATCAGAGGGAGACATGCACAGTAAACCCTGGCCTGCAGCTGCTATGCAGCGAAAAGGAAGGCTTCGTTCAACAGGGGAGTTTTCGTCTCAGTTCCCCATCTGACTGTGTCACTGTGAGGAGCACCCTCAGTCCACACAGCACAGTAATAATCAGCCTCATCCTCGGCCTGGGCTCCAGTGATGGTTAACGACGCCCTGTTACCATATGTCTCACCAGAGAAACGCTCGGGAATCCCGAAGGCTCTGCTCCTAGAGTCATAGATCAGTAACCGAGGGGCCTTCCCCGGTCTCTGCTGATACCGGGATGGGTGGTTTTTACTAATGAAATCCACTCCTTGCAGCGTGCAGTGCAGCTCGGCCGTCTCCCCTGGTTTCACTGCCATAGTGGAGCTTGTCTGAGTCAGCGCACTCTGGGAACTCCAACCTGGAGAGAGCAACAGAAACCAACCAATCACAACCTGCCTCTCTTGTCTGAGAAATGTTCTTCCCAAATCAGAGAGCGAGTCCCAGGCATTTCAACCCAGAGTCCAGTTAGTGATCAGCCCCTGGTCTTGGGATCCATTCAGAGAAACCCCACCCTCCACCCTTACCAACGCAGTAAGTGAGCAGCGTGAGGAGCAGAGGGGCCCAGGCCATGATGGGAATCCAGATGAGCTTGGCTTCCTGAGGCAAACGGGTCTGTGGCTGCAACCCTCCGATTCTCTCTTAAACACCCAGAGCTGGAGAACGGCCCCTTCATGCAAATCTACACCCTGCTCATTGGCTGGAGAGCATGTTCTAGAGAAGAAGAAAAAAAATTCAAAAGAAGTTGAGGGTCAAGGGTCAGCAGAAGAACAAGGCAGCATGAAGAATGAAGAAGAGGAGAAATCTAAGGAAGAGAAGGAAAAAGACCCCTGAATTCCTAATATTTGTCCAGCCACGTACAAGAAGTAACTGATTATGGTAGTGCTGCTCGTTGTACTATTGAAAGTCCTAATGCAACCAGGATTTGAATCCAGGTCTTCAGAACGCCCATTAGCACAGTAAGCCATTGTGTGCTACAGCCCAGTGATGTAATAAAAAGTCTGACAGCTACGGTTCTACGCAGCACAATGGAGAGCTACCAGCCCCGTTTGTCTTCTCAGCAATAGAAGACGTTTGCATTGCTCTTTAAAACCTTTCAGACTGATATTTAGTTATTCACTAAGGAAGTGCAGGTGTTTGGTATCCATTTCAGGCAGTGTAGGTTCCTTCAGTGTAAAGTACTTTCTGCTTTTAATTTTTATAGCACCTACCCTATGGCCACAAAGACACTGCAAAGATGGCTGGAAGGGATGGAAGTTTTCCCAGTGAATCAGTGCGTTCATGTTTGTTTAATCAGACATGGGTGCGAGTCCTGGTGTTGCTGAGGATTCCTTCCTGTAATTTGGCCTTCACGGGGTCTGCATGTGCCTCTCCCACTCCCCTTTTCAGAGGGGCAGAGGACAAAGAGCTCTGGGGCTCCCTGGGCACATGTACATGGCACCACAATGGGCAGGGGGTGGGTTGGAGGACAACGGAAAATAGAGAGGGGGGAGAATCGGTTGGGGGTGTAGAACACACATCGCTCAGCAGCCAGGACAGGCGGCTCCTGCCTGACCCCTTCCGCAAGTGCATTACAAGGAGTGTCTCTGGCATGAACAGGCCCCTGCAGCCCAGTCGCTCCCTCGCTCCTGCTATGGAAAACCCCTAGTTGCTGGGCACAACCTGAGCAAACAGCCCACGTGCAGGGAGGGCATGGACCCTTCCCCACCCCCACCTGCCACAGAAGGGCAGAACTGCTCCATAATCCCCTGTCTAGCTATTGCACCTCCCCTGCCTGGGGCAATTGAATGTGGATCTCCATAGCCACGGAACCAACGGCTTCAGCCCCTACCTCAAACTCCCCCTACATGTTGGCATGGAGGAGCACAGGCAGGGCCCATGGGGAAATGGGGAATGCATCTAGGCAGAGTCTCTGTCTCCTGCCACCTCCACATGGCAGGACCTTTCAGACTCTGCTGCCTGACCAGTTTCTGCACCTGTCTGGGGTACTGGGGGAAGAATTTGCCCCTAAATGAGTAAAAGCCAAATTCAAACTGGGACCAGGCCACAGAGGGTCACAAAGCCAGCCCCAACCAGAGAGAGCTCAGAGAGGAGTCGCGGGATCAGTCACTTCCTGGCCTCCTTCATGATGGAAGAATGGACTCAAGAGTGACCAGGACTCTGCCAACCGGTGCCCCCGCTCTACCCCCCCTTCTGGCTGCTGTCCAGGGCGATGGCCAAGCAGAGGTGAAGGAAGATCGGTACGGTGCACACAGAAGCTCAAGCTGCCCCAAATGGAGTTTCTAGCTCCTGTTCCTTATTTCTTCTCTTTCCTTTTCTGTTTCTCTTTCCCCTCTGTCTGTCTGTCCGTCTGCTTGTGGCAACCAGCTGGAATGAGGCTGGGTAACTGTAACTCCACTGTAATATTATCACATGCCTCTGGTTCGAGTCTCCCTCCCCCAGGACGGGAATCGCGGGCTTGGCAGAGCCCTTAGCTGTGTTCAGAGTCAACCGAAAGCCACTGAACTCTGTGCTGTTCTGTGGACTGAGAGGCTTAGGTGCTGGAACTAGGGGGTTGGGCAGGCTCTCGGGTGTCCGTTATATGCAGGGTTTACAGTTTGGTTCAATGGCTCTCAGCACCGCCACTATAAATATTGTTCCAACACCCCAGCTGAGAGGGGAGCAGGGCCTGGCAAACTATCCCCCAGAAACACCAGAAACCAGGGGATTTCTGCAGCTCTAGTGACCTCTTCTGGCCAAACGACAGATCTGTGGCCTGGGCAAAACCTTTTCCTTTGCCTGAGCCCTGGTCTACACTAGGACTTTAGGTCGAATTTAGCAACGTTAAATCGATTTAAACCTGCACCCGTCCACACAGTGAAGCCCTTTATTTCGACTTAAAGGGCTCTTAAAATCGATTTCCTTACTCCACCCCTGACAAGTGGATTAGCGCTTAAATCGACGTTCCCGGCTCGAATTTGGGGAACTGTGGACACAATTCGATGGTATTGGCCTCCGGGAGCTATCCCAGAGTGCTCCATTCTGACCGCTCTGGACAGCACTCTCAACTCAGATGCACTGGCCAGGTAGACAGGAAAAGAACCGCAAACTTTTGAATCTCATTTCCTGTTTGGCCAGCGTGGCAAGCTGCAGGTGACCATGCAGAGCTCATCAGCACAGGTGACCATGATGGAGTCCCAGAATCACAAAAGAGCTCCAGCATGGACCGAACGGGAGGTACGGGATCTGATCGCTGTTTGGGGAGAGGAATCCGTGCTATCAGAACTCCGTTCCAGTTTTCGAAATGCCAAAACCTTTGTGAAAATCTCCCAGGGCATGAAGGACAGAGGCCATAACAGGGACCCGAAGCAGTGCCGCGTGAAACTGAAGGAGCTGAGGCAAGCCTACCAGAAAACCAGAGAGGCGAACAGCCGCTCTGGGTCAGAGCCCCAAACATGCCGCTTCTATGATGAGCTGCATGCCATTTTAGGGGGTTCAGCCACCACTACCCCAGCCGTGTTGTTTGACTCCTTCAATGGAGATGGAGGCAATACGGAAGCAGGTTTTGGGGACGAAGAAGATGATGATGATGAGGAGGTTGTAGATAGCTCACAGCAAGCAAGCGGAGAAACCGGTTTTCCCGACAGCCAGGAACTGTTTCTCACCCTAGACCTGGAGCCAGTACCCCCCGAACCCACCCAAGGCTGCCTCCTGGACCCAGCAGGCGGAGAAGGGACCTCTGGTGAGTGTACCTTTTAAAATGCTATACATGGTTTAAAAGCAAGCATGTGAAAGGATTACTTTGCCCTGGCATTTGCGGTTCTCCTAGATGTAGTCCTAAAGCCTTTGCAAAAGGTTTCTGGGGAGGGCAGCCTTATTTCGTCCTTCATGGTAGGACACTTTACCACTCCAGGCCAGTAACACGTACTCGGGAATCACTGTAGAACAAAGCATTGCAGTGTATGTTTGCTGGCATTCAACCAAAATCCGTTCTTTATCTCTCTGTGTTTTCCTCAGGAGAGTGAGATATAATTCATGGTCACCTGGTTGAAATAGAGTGCTTTTCTTCAGGGACACTCAGAGGTGCCCGTTCCTGCTGTGCTGTTTGCCTGTGGCTGAACAGAAATGTTCTCCGCTGTTAGCCACAGGGAGGGGGGAAGGTTGAGGGGGTAGTCACGCGGTGGGAGGAGGCAAAATGCGACCTTGTAACGAAAGCACATGTGCTATGTATGTAATGTTAACAGCAAGGTTTACCCTGAAAGAGTGTAGCCACTGTTTTATAAAATGTGTCTTTTTAAATACCGCTGTCCCTTTTTTTTTCTCCACCAGCTGCATGTGTTTCAATGATCACAGGATCTTCTCCTTCCCAGAGGCTAGTGAAGCTTAGAAAGAAAAAAAAACGCTCTCGCGATGAAATGTTCTCCGAGCTCATGCTGTCCTCCCACACTGACAGAGCACAGACGAATGCGTGGAGGCAAATAATGTCAGAGTGCAGGAAAGCACAAAATGACCGGGAGGAGAGGTGGAGGGCTAAAGAGAGTAAGTGGCGGGCTGAAGACAGGGCTGAAGCTCAAATGTGGCGGCAGCGTGATGAGAGGAGGCAGGATTCAATGCTGAGGCTGCTGCAGGACCAAACCAGAATGCTCCAGTGTATGGTTGAGCTGCAGCAAAGGCAGCTGGAGCACAGACTGCCACTGCTGCCCCTCTGTAACCAACCGCCCTCCTCCCCAAGTTCCATAGCCTCCACACCCAGACGCCCAAGAACGCGGTGGGGGGGCCTCCGGCCAACCAACCACTCCACCACAGAGGATTGCCCAAAAAAAAGAAGGCTGTCATTCAATAAATTTTAAAGTTGTAAACTTTTAAAGTGCTGTGCTTAAAGTGCTGTGTGGCATTTTCCTTCCCTCCTCCACCACCCCTCCTGGGATACCTTGGTAGTCATCTCCCTATTTGTGTGATGAATGAATAACGAATGCATGACTGTGAAGCAGCAATGACTTTATTGCCTCTGCAAGCGGTGATTAAAGGGAGGAGGGGAGGGTGGTTAGCTTACAGGGAAGTTGAGTGAACCAAGGGGCGGGGGGTTTCATCAAGGAGAAACAAACAGAACTTTCACAGCGTAGCCTGGCCAGTCATGAAACTGGTTTTCAAAGCTTCTCTGATGCGTACCGCGCCCTCCTGTGCTCTTCTAACCGCCCTGGTGTCTGGCTGCGCGTAACCAGCAGCTAGGCGATTTGCCTCAGCCTCCCACCCCGCCATAAACGTCTCCCCCTTACTCTCACAGATATTGTGGAGCACACAGCAAGCAGTAATAACAGTGGGAATATTGGTTTCGCTGAGGTCTAAGCGAGTCAGTAAACTGCGCCAGCGCGCCTTTAAACATCCAAATGCACATTCTACCACCATTCTGCACTTGCTCAGCCTGTAGTTGAACAGCTCCTGACTACTGTCCAGGCTGCCTGTGTACGGCTTCATGAGCCATGGCATTAAGGGGTAGGCTGGGTCCCCAAGGATACATATAGGCATTTCAACATCCCCAACAGTTATTTTCTGGTCTGGGAATAAAGTCCCTTCCTGCAGCTTTTGAAACAGACCAGAGTTCCTGAAGATGCGAGCGTCATGCACCTTTCCCGGCCATCCCACGTTGATGTTGGTGAAACGTCCCTTGTGATCCACCAGAGCTTGCAGCACTATCGAAAAGTACCCCTTGCGGTTTATGTACTCGGCGGCTTGGTGCTCCGGTGCCAAGATAGGGATATGGGTTCCGTCTATAGCCCCACCACAGTTAGGGAATCCCATTGCAGCAAAGCCATCCACTATGACCTGCACATTTCCCAGGGTCACTACCCTTGATATCAGCAGATCTTTGATTGCGTGAGCTACTTGCATAACAGCAGCCCCCACAGTAGATTTGCCCACTCCAAATTGATTCCCAACTGACCGGTAGCTGTCTGGCGTTGCAAGCTTCCACAGGGCTATCGCCACTCGCTTCTCAACTGTGAGGGCTGCTCTCATCCTGGTATTCATGCGCTTCAGGGCAGGGGAAAGCAAGTCACAAAGTTCCATGAAAGTGCCCTTACGCATGCGAAAGTTTCGCAGCCACTGGGAATCGTCCCAGACCTGCAACACTATGCGGTCCCACCAGTCTGTGCTTGTTTCCCAAGCCCAGAATCGGCGTTCCACAGCATGAACCTGCCCCATTAGCACCATGATGTATGCATTGTCAGGGCCCATGCTTTCAGAGAAATCTGTGTCCATGTCCTGATCACTCACGGGACCGCGCTGACGTCGCCTCCTCGCCCGGTATCGCGTTGCCATGTTCTGGTGCTGCATATACTGCTGGATAATGCGTGTGGTGGTTGATGTGCTCCTAATTGCCAAAATGAGCTCAGCGGCCTCCATGCTTGCCTTGGTATGGCGTCCGCACAGAAAAAAGGTGCGGAACGATTGTCTGCCGTTGCTCTGACGGAGGGAGGGGCGACTGACGACATGGCTTACAGGGTTGGCTTCAGGGAGCTAAAATCAACAAAGGGTGTGCCTGTACATCAAGGAGTATTTCAGGCAGGACTGCACGGAGGGTTCCAATAAGAAATGGTGCACCTAAGTTATCGTTGTTATTGGAACAAGGAGGTTAGCCTGGCCTCTGATTGATACATGGCTAGATTTACCTCGCTGCGCCTTCTCTGTGAGTGACTGCAGTGTGATCTAGACAGGGGAGGAGGAAAATGAGTACAAAACAAATCTGGTCTATTTCTTGTTCTGACCCACTCCATCTATCCTTTACATCTTTGGCTGGCAGCAGACGGTGCAGAAGGACTGCATGCCATCCACATCTCATGGCTGCTTGGCAGAAGATGGTACAGTACGACTGCTAGCCATCTTCATCTCTTGCCTGCCTGGCATAAGATGGTACAATACGACTGCTAGGAATCCTCATCTCTTGCCTGCCTGGCAGAAGATGGTACAGTACGACTGCTAGCAGTCCGTATCGCCTGCCCGCTCACCATAAGACGGTTCAATAGGACTGCAGGACTAAAGAGAATGACCTGGTCAAGTCACTCCAAATTTAGTCCCTGCGCCCATGTCTGCCCAGGCGCTCCCAGCTGACGTGGCCAGGAGCACCTCGGACACGACGAGGACGACTACCAGTCGTATTGCACCGTCTGCTGCCAGAAGGCAATGGGTTGCTGCTACTGTGCAGCAAAGCCGTACCGCGTCTGCCAGCACCCAGGAGACATAGGGTGACGGTTACCTGAGCTGGCTACATGCTTGCCGTGGTATGGTGTCTGCACAGGTAACTCATGAAAAAAGGCGCGAAACAATTGTCTGCCCTTGCTTTCACGGAGGGAGGGAGGGAACGGGGGCCTGACGACACGTACCCAGAACCACCCGCGACAATGTTTTAGCCCCATCAGAGTGCTCCATTGTGAGTGCTCTGGACAGCACTCTCAGATGCCCGATTGTTTGCCATTGCTCTGACGCTGGGAGGGGCGCTTACAGGGTTGGCTTCAGGGAGCTAAAATCAACAAAGGGGGTGGCTTTACATCAAGGAGTATTTCAGGCAGGACTTCACGGAGGGTTCCAATAAGAAATGGTGCACCTAAGTTATCGTTGTTATTGGAACAAGGAGGTTAGCCTGGCCTCTGATTGATACATGGCTAGATTTACCTCGCTGCACCTTCTCTGTAAGTGACTGCAGTGTGATCTAGAAGAATGAGTCCCCTAGACAGGGGAGGGGGGGAAGCAAATCTGGTCTATTTCTTGTTTTGATCCACTCCATCTATCTTTTACATCTTTGGCTGGCAGCAGACGGTGCAGAAGGACTGCATGCCATCCACATCTCATGGCTGCTCGGCAGAAGATGGTACAGTACGACTGCTAGCAGTCCGTATCGCCTGCCCGCTCACCATAAGACGGTTCAATAGGACTGACTGCAGGACTAAAGAGAATGACCTGCTCAAGTCACTCCAAATTTAGTCCCTGCGCCCATGTCTGCCCAGGCGCTCCTGATCGACCTCACAGAGGCGACCAGGAGCACCTCAGACATGACGATGACGGCTACCAGTCGTACTGTACCGTCTGCTGCCACAAGGCAAGGGGTTGCTGCTACTGTGTAGCAATGCCGTACCGCGTCTGCCAGCATCCAGGAGACATAGGGTGACGGTTACCTGAGCGGGCTCCATGCTTGCCGTGGTATGGCGTCTGCACAGGTAAAAAAAGGCGCGAAATGATTGTCTGCCCTTGCTTTCACGGGGGGAGGGAGGGTGGGAACGGGGGCCTGACGATATGTACCCAGAACCACCCGCGACAATGTTTTAGCCCCATCAGGCATTGGGTTATCAACCCAGAATTCCAATGGGCAGCGGAGACTGCGGGAACTGTGGGATAGCTACCCACAGTGCAACGCTCCGGAAGTCGACGCTTGCCTCGGTACTGTGGAAGCGCTCCGCCGAGTTAATGCACTTAATGCACTTAGAGCATTTTCTGTGGGGACACACACACTCGAATATATAAAACCGATTTCAAAAAAACCGACTTCTATAAATTCGACCTAATTTCGTAGTGTAGACATACCCTGACACTACGAAATTAGGTCGAATTTATAGAAGTCAGTTTTGTAGAAAGCGGTTTTATACAGTTGATCGTGTGTGTCCCCACACAAATGCTCTAAGTGCACGTAGTCGGCGGAGTGAGACTGAGACTGAGACTGTTGTTCCTGCTGCTGGTACCCTCTGCTCCAAAGACCTCATCCAACGCCCACGGAAATCAAGGGGAGTCTTTTCAGTGACCTCCACAGGCTCTAGGCGCCGGTCCCAAGAGCAGAGCTCCTGCCAAGCTCACAGCTTCTCTGTGCATCTCCACAGGGTAGCCCATTTCTGCTACGTCAGGGGCAGCGACCGACTGTTACCGGCACGGAGGGCTGGAGTTACGAGTCACCCCTCTGTACAGCCACATTAATAAAACTGAGCCCTCCTAATCCTCAGCTACCCTGTCTGTAGCTCCTCCTTCCGCTGTGCTCACGTAGGTCCTCAGTGCACGCTCATGGCCGTGGCCTGCGTCACGCACGCTTGAGCAAACCCCTGTTCCCTGGTGCTGATCCAGGGTGTTCTTGATGCTGGGCTCTAGTCAGGATCTGCTCTGGGACGGCGTCCTCCTGCAGTCACACCAAATTTCATTCCACAGGCCACGAGCTCCAGACGCTTAGCTCTGAGGGTTGGTTCGAACCTGCAGTGCTGATGAAATTCGCAGTTCAACTCCTGGGTTAAATCCTTGAAGGGATGGGTTGGGTTGCCCAGTACAGGTTTGAATGTTCATAGAACAATGCAGGGTCTTTCTCTCCAATGACCATTTGCAGGTCTCTCAGGAGTGAGGCAGAGCTAAGAAGCCCTCTCCAGTTAGCTGGGGTAGTGTTAGGGCGGATTGGCCAGGCTCTGATCTCATTGCGGTGTAAATCAGGAAGAGCTCCACGGAAGCCCTTTGTGAATTTGCTCACCAGTGCGAAAGACAGGGCTGCCAAGTGTCACCTCTACTTGTCTGTCAGCCTTTGGCAGCCCTGCCACGCCCGCCCGTCAACCGGAATCTCACACGTCTGGCTGGGCTGTGGCCAGTTCTCTTGTGGCCACCAGAGACCATTATTGTGCATGGTGCCTCAGAGAGGCAACAGCAGCTGCTAAGGGCAGGTGACTCACAAGGGGTGTATCTATGGGTATCTGAAAAGGAGTTGAAAGGGGACTAGAGAAGGGGGCAGGAACTGAGAAAGGACTGAATAGGGGACTGGAACTGAAAAGGAATGGGGGGTAAATGAGGGAAGCCAGTGCAGGGATGGGAAAATGGGGGAGGCTGTCTCATAACCCATATACCTCCGGCTGTCACTGCCTCGTTAGCTCTACAGGAAGTCATCCCCCCAGATCAGAGTGAGACATGCACAGTAAACCCTGGCCTGCAGCTGCTATGCAGCGAAAAGGAAGGCTTCGTTCAACAGGGGAGTTTTCATCTCAGTTCCCCATCTGACTGTGTCACTGTGAGGAGCACTCCCAGTCCGCACAGCACAGTAATAATCAGCCTCATCCTCGGCCTGGGCTCCAGTGATGGTTAACGATGCCCTGTTACCATATGTCTCACCAGAGAAACGCTTGGGGATCCCGGAGGCTCTGCTCCTAGAGTCATAGATCAGTAACCGAGGGGCCTTCCCCGATCTCTGCTGATACCAGGATGGGTAGTATTTACTAATGAAATCCACTCCTTGCAGCGTGCAGTGCAGCTCGGCCGTCTCCCCCGGTTTCACTGCCATGGTGGAGCTTGTCTGAGTCAGCGCACTCTGGGAACTCCAACCTGGAGAGAGCAACAGAAACCAACCAATCACAACCTGCCTCTCTTGTCTGAGAAATGTTCTTCCCAAATCAGAGAGCGAGTCCCAGGGATTTCAACCCAAAGTCCAGTTAGTGATCAGCCCCTGGTCTTGGGATCCATTCAGAGAAACCCCACCCTCCACCCTTACCAACGCAGTAAGTGAGCAGCGTGAGGAGCAGAGGGGCCCAGGCCATGGTGGGAATCCAGATGAGCTTGGCTTCCTGAGGCAAATGGGTCTGTGGCTGCAACCCTCCGATTCTCTCTTAAACACCCAGAGCTGGAGAACGGCCCCTTCATGCAAATCCGCTCCCTGCTCAGTGGTTGGAGAGCATGTTCTAGAGAAGAAGAAAAAAAATTCAAAAGAAGTTGAGGATCAAGAGTCAGCAGAGGAACAAGGCAGCATGAAGAATAAAGAAGAGGAGAAATCTAAGGAAGGGAAGGAAAAAGACCCCTGAATTCCTAATATTTGTCCAGCCACGTACAAGAAGTAACTGATTATGGTAGTGCTGCTCGTTGTACCATTGAAAGTCCTAATGCAACCAGGATTTGAATCCAGGTCTCCAGAACGCCCATTAGCACAGTAAGCCATTGTGTGCTACAGCTCAGTGATGTAATAAGAAGTCTGACGGTGACGGCTACGGCTCTCTGCAGCGCAATCCAGGGCTACCAGCCCCGTTTGTCTTCTCAGCAATAGAAGACGTTTGCATTGCTCTTTAAAACATTTCAGACTGATATTTAGTTATTCACTAAGGAAGTGCAGGTGTTTGGTATCCATTTCAGGCAGTGTAGGCTCCTTCAGTGTAAAGTACTTTCTGCTTTTAATTTTTACAGTACCTGCCCTATGGCCACAAAGACACTGCAAAGATGGCTGGAAGGGATGGAAGTTTTCCCAGTGAATCAGTGCGTTCATGTTTGTTTAATCACACATGGGTGCAAGTTCTGGTGTTGTGAGGATTCCTTCCTGTACTTTGGCCTTCACGGGGTCTGCATGTGCCTCTCCCACTCCCCTTCTCAGCGGGGCAGAGGATAAAGAGCTCTGGGGCTCCCTGGGCACATGTACATGGCACCACAATGGGCAGGGGGTGGGTTGGAGGACAACGGAAAATAGAGAGGGGGGAGAATCGGTTGGGGGTGTAGAACACACATCGCTCAGCATCCAGGAAAGGCGGCTCGTGCCTGTCCCTTTCCGCAAGTGCATTACAAGGAGTGTCTCTGGCATGAACAGGCCCCTGCAGCCCAGTCGCTCCCTCGCTCCTGTTATGGAAAACCCCTAGTTACTGGGCACAACCTGAGCAAACAGCCCACGTGCAGGGAGGGCATGGACCCTTCCCCACCCCCACCTGCCACAGAAGGGCAGAACTGCTCCATAATCCCCTGTCTAGCTATTGCACCTCCCCTGCCTGGAGCAATTGAATGTGGATCTCCATAGCCACGGAACCAACGGCTTCAGCCCCTACCTCAAACTCCCCCTGCATGTTGGCTTGGAGGAGCCCAGGCAGGGCCCATGGGGGAATGGGGAATGCATCTAGGCAGCGTCCCTGTCTCCTGCCACCTCCACATGGCAGGACCTTTCAGACTCTGCTGCCTGACCAGTTTCTGCACCTGTCTGGGGTACTGGGGGAAGAATTTGCCCCTAAATGAGTAAAAGCCAAATTCAAACTGGGACCAGGCCACAGAGGGTCACAAAGCCAGCCCCAACCAGAGAGAGCTCAGAGAGGAGTCGCGGGATCAGTCACTTCCTGGCCTCCTTCATGATGGAAGAATGGACTCAAGAGTGACCAGGACTCTGCCAACCGGTGCCCCCGCCCCGCCCCCCTTCTGGCTGCTGTCCAGGGCGATGGCCAAGCAGAGGCGAAGGAAGATCGGTACGGTGCACACAGAAGCTCAAGCTGCTCCAGATGGAGTTTCTAGCTCCTGTTCCTTATTTCTTCTCTTTCCTTTTCTGTTTCTCTTTCCCCTCTGTCTGTCTGTCCATCTGCTTGTGGCAACCAGCTGGAATGAGGCTGGGTAACTGTAACTCCACTGTAATATTATCACATGCCTCTGGTTCGAGTCTCCCTCCCCCAGGACGGGAATCGCGGGCTTGGCAGAGCCCTCAGCTGTGTTCAGCGTCAACCGAAAGCCACTGAACTCTGTGCTGTTCTGTGGACTGAGAGGCTTAGGTGCTGGAACTAGGGGGTTGGGCAGGCTCTCGGGTGTCCGTTATATGCAGGGTTTACAGTTTGGTTCAATGGCTCTCAGCACCGCCACTATAAATATTGTTCCAACACCCCAGCTGAGAGGGGAGCAGGGCCTGGCAAACTATCCCCCAGAAACACCAGAAACCAGGGGATTTCTGCAGCTCTAGTGACCTCTTCTGGCCAAATGACAGATCTGTGACCTGGGCAAAACCTTTTCCTTTGCCTGACACTACGAAATTAGGTCGAATTTATAGAAGTCGGTTTTGTGGAAAGCGGTTTTATACAGTTGATTGTGTGTGTCCCCACACAAATGCTCTAAGTGCACGTAGTCGGCGGAGTGTGTCCACAGTACCACCGTCGACTTCCGGAGCGTTGCACTGTGGGTTCCCGCAGTCTCCGCCACCCATTTGAATTCTGGGTAGAAATCCCAGTACCTGATGGGGCTAAAACATTGTCGCGGGTGGTTCTGGGTACATATCGTCAGGCCCCCGTTCCCTCCCTCCCTCCGTGAAAGCAGGGGCAGACAATCATTTTGCGCCTTTTTTCTTGAGTTACCTGTGCAGACGCCATAAGACAGCAAGAATGGAGCCCGCTCAGCTAACCATCAACGTATGTCTCCTGGGTGCTGGCAGACGTGGTACTGCATTGCTACACAGCAGCAAATTGCCTTTGGCAGCAGACAGTGCAGTGGTAGCCGTATCGACGTAGTCCTGGGCACTCTTTTAATCGGGCACCTGGGCAAACATGGGAGTGACTCAGCCAGGTCATTTCCCTTGTTTCGTCTCATGGCGATTCAGTCCTTTTAACCTCCAGCCAGCAGAAGATGATGGCTAGTCGTCATACTGCACTGTCTTCTGCCGAGCACCCAGGAGATGATGATGGCTAGCGGTTGTACTGCACAGTCTGCTGCCAGCAAGATGTATAAAGATAGATGAAGTGGCTCAAAACAAGAAATAGACCAGATTTGTTTTGTATTTATTTTCTCCTCCCTCCCTGCCTCTGTGAAATCAACGGCCTGCTAAACCCAGTTTTGAGTTCTATCCTTGAGGGGGCCATTCAGTTTCTCGCAAAGCCACCCCCTTTGTTGATTTTAATTCCCTGTAAGCCAACCCTCCCTCCGTCAGGGCAACGGCAGACAATCGTTCCGTGCCTTTTTTCTGGGCAGACGCCATACCACGGCAAGCATGGAGCCCCGCTCAGATCACTTTGGCAATTAGGAGCACATTAAACACCACACGCATTATCCAGCAGTATATGCAGCACCAGAACCTGGCAAAATGATACCGGGTGAGTAGGCAACATCAGCGCGGTGACGTGAGTGATGAGGACATGGACACAAACTTCTCTCAAAGCAGGGGCCCTGGCAATGTGGGCATCATGGTGCTAATGGGGCAGATTCATGCAGTGGAACGCCGATTCTGGGCCCAGGAAACAAGCACAGACTGGAGGGACCATATAGTGTTGCAGGTCCGGGACGATTCCCAGTGGTTGCAAAACGTTCGCATACATAAGGGCACTTTCATGGAACTTTGTGACTTGCTTTCCCCTGCCCAGAGGCGCAAGAATACCAAGATGAGAGCAGCCCTCACAGTTGAGAAGCGAGTGGCAATAGCCCTGTGGAAGCTTGCAGTGCCAGACAGCTACCAGTCAGTCGGGAATCAATTTGGAGTGGGCAAATCTACTGTGGGGGCTGCTGTGATGCAAGTAGCTCACGCAATCAAAGATCTGCTGATATCAAGGGTAGTGACCCTGGGAAATGTGCAGGTCATAGTGGATGGCTTTGCTGCAATGAGATTCCCTAACTGTGGTGGGGCCATAGACAGAACCCATATCCCTATCTTGGCATCGGAGCACCAAGCCGCCGAGTACATAAACCGCAAGGGGTACTTTTCAATAGTGCTGCAAGCACTAGTGGATCACAAGGGACGTTTCACCAACATCGGCGTGGGATGGCCGGGAAAGGTACATGACACTCGCATCTTCAGGAACTCTGGTCTGTTTCAAAAGCTGCAGGAAGGGACTATATTCCCAGACCAGAAAATAACCGTTGGGGATGTTGAAATGCCTATAGTTCTCCTTGGGGACGCAGCCTACCCCTTCATGCCATGGCTCATGAAGCCATACACAGGCAGCCTGGACAGTAGTCAGGAGCTGTTCAACTACAGGCTGAGCAAATGCAGAATGGTGGTAGAACGTGCATTTGGACGTTTAAAGGCGCGCTGGCGCAGTTTACTGACTCGGTTAGACCTCAGCGAAACCAATATTCCCGCTGTTATTACTGCTTGCTCTGCACTCCACAATATATGTGAGAGTAAGGAGGAGATGTTTATGGTGGGGTGGGAGGTTGAGGCAAATCGTCTGGCTGCTGGTTTCGCACAGCCAGACACCAGGGCAGTTAGAAGAGCACAGGAGGGCGCGATGCGCATCAGAGAAGCTTTGAAAACCAGTTTCATGACTGGACAGGCTACAGTGTGAAAGTTCTGTTTGTTTATCCTTGATGAAACCCCCCACCCCTTGGTTCACTCTACTTCCCCGTAAGCTAACCACCCTCCTCTCCTCCCTTTGATCACTGCTTGCAGAGGCAATAAAGTCATTGTTGCTTCCCATTCATGCATTCTTTATTCATTCATCACACAAATAGGGGGATAACTACCAAGGTAGCCCAGGAGGCGTGGTGGAGGAGAGAAGCACCCGGAGGGATGGTGGAGGAGGGAAGGACAAAGCCACACAGCACTTTAAAAGTTTAAAACTTTGAAACTTATTGAATGCCAGCCTTCTGTTGCTTGGGCAATCCTCTGGGGTGGAGTGGCCGGGTGGCCGGAGGCCCCCCCCACCACGTTCTTGGGCGTCTGAGTGAGGAGGCTATGGAACTTGGGGAGGAGGGCGGTTGGTTACACAGGGGCTGTAGGGGTGGTCTGTGCTCCTGCTGCCTTTCCTGCAGCTCAACCATATGCTGGAGCATATTGGTTTGAACCTCCAGCAGCCTCAGCATTGAATCCTGCCTCCTCTCATCATGCTGCCACCACCTTTCAGCTTCAGCCCTCTCTTCAGCCTGCCACTTACTCTCTTCAGCCCGCCATTTACTTTCTTCAGCCCACCACCTCTCTTCCCAGTCATTTTGTGCTTTCCTGCACTCTGACATTGTCTGCCTCCATGCATTCATCTGTGATCTGTCAGTGTGGGAGGTCAGCATGAGCTCAAAGAACATTTCATCACGAGTGCGTTTTTTTCGCCTTCTAATCTTCACTAGCCTCTGGGAAGGAGAAGATCCTGTGATCCTTGAAACACATGCAGCTGGTGGAGAAAAAAAAAAGAGACAGTGGTATTTAAAAAGACACATTTTCTAGAACAATGGCTACACTCTTTCACGGTAAACCTTGCTGTTAACATTACATACACAGCACATGTGCTTTCGTTCCAAGGTCGCATTTTGCCTCCCCCCACCACGTGGCTAGCCCCTCACCCCTCCCCATGGCTAACAGCGGGGAACACTTCTGTTCAGCCACAGGCAAACAGCCCAGCAGGAACGGGCACCTCTGAATGTCCCCTTAAGAAAAGCACCCTATTTCAACCAGGTGACCATGAATGATATCTCACTCTCCTGAGGATAACACAGAGAGATAAAGAACGGATGTTTGTTTGAATGCCAGCAAACATACACTGCAATGCTTTGTTCTACAATGATTCCCGAGTACGTGCTACTGGCCTGGTGTGGTAAAGTGTCCTACCTTGGTGGATGGAATAAGGCTGCCCTCCCCAGAAACCTTTTGCAAAGGCTTTGGGAGTACATCCAGGAGAGCCGCAAATGCCAGGGCAAATTAATCCTTTCACATGCTTGCTTTTAAACCATGTATAGTATTTTAAAAGGTACACTAACCAGAGGTCCCTTCTCTGCCTGGCGGGTCCGGGAGGCAGCCTTGGGTGGGTTTGGGGGGTACTGGCTCCAGGTCCAGGGTGAGAAACAGTTCCTGGCTGTCGGGAAAACCGGTTTCTCTGCTTGCTTGCTGTGAGCTATCTACAACTTCATCATCATCTACTTCCTCGTCCCCAAAACCTGCTTCTGTGTTGCCTCCATCTCCATTGAAGGAGTCAAACAACACGGCTGGGGTAGTGGTGGCTGAACCCCCTAAAATGGCATGCAGCTCATCATAGAAGCAGCATGTTTAGGACTCTAACCCAGAGCGGCCATTTGCCTCTCTGGTTTTCTGGTAGGCTTGCCTCAGCTCCTTAAGTTTCATGCGGCATTGCTTCGGGTCCCTGTTATGGCCTCTGTCCTTCATGCCCAGGGAGATTTTGACAAAGATTTTGGCATTTCGAAAACTGGAACGGAGTTCTGATAGCACGGATTCCTCTCCCCATACGGCGATCAGATCCTGTACCTCCTGTTCGGTCCATGCTGGAGCTCTTTTGAGATTCTGGGACTTCATCGTGGTCACCTCTGCTGATGAGCTCTGCATGGTCACCTCTGCTGATGAGCTCTGGCCAGCGTGGCAAGCTGCAAGTGACCATGCAAACAGGAAATTGAAATTCAAAAGTTTGCAGGCCTTTTCCTGTCTACCTGGCCAGTGCATCTGAGTTGAGAGTGCTGTCCAGAGCAGTCACAGTAGAGCACTCTGGGATAGCTGCCGGAGGCCAATACCGTCTAATTGCGTCCACAGTACCCCAAATTCGACCCGGCAAGGCCGATTTAAGCGCTAATCCACTTGTCAGGGGTGGAGTAAGGAAATCGATTTTAAGAGACCTTTAAGTAAAAAAAAGGGCTTCATCGTGTGGACGGGTGCAGGTTGACATCGATTTAATGCTGCTAAATTCGACCTAAACTCCTAGAGTAGACCAGGGCTGAGATTCCTCCCAGGGGGAACCGTTATAGGCTCAGCCCACAGCACAGGTGCTGCGCTCCTGGGGCTCTGTCAGTGGCCGTGTGCAAGAGCTGCGCAGGAAATGCAGTAAAAGAGAGACTCTTCACGCCATGAACATTATTATTGATTATCTGCATTGCGGTAGCACCTTAGAGCCTCTGGCATGAACAGGACCCCATTGTGCCAGGCCCTGTACAAACCCAGAACAACATGGCGGACCCTGACCCAAAGAACGCACACTCTGTGCAGCAGACAAGAGATGCCAGGTGGAGACACACAGACAGGTGGCCATGCCAGGGGAGCACAAGGAAACAAGGAAGCAATAATCCTTGTCTATACACGTTTCCATTCTCCAACAGAGAGTTGTCGCCTGCACTGTGAACATTGGAGCCTCTCCGAAAGGAGAATTGTCTCCCAGCAATGCTGTGAAGCCCCAGCCACGGGGTTTTCCCCAGGCTGCTGGGGAGGAGACTGGGGGGCTGGAGAGGCAGGAGGAGGGGTCATGCTGGTGCCTGTCTATGGATGGATGGGATCAGAGTCTCAGGGGTTACCTGGACAGCTCATTGTGTATTTCATTCATTATCACGATAATTTAGGTCTAAGAGTTTAGGTTTTGTAGGTGCCTGCAATAGGGGGGAAAGAATCAACTAAATAATAAAACATTCACATCACTGGGCACTCTGGGTCCGTTCTCAGCTGGATAAAGCACCCTCATTCCAGTGGTTCCAGGGCAGCTACACGTCTAGACCTGGGAATTCAGGCCAGATGTTTTTAACCTTTCAGACAGATGTCCCACTCTGATTGTAAGTCCCAGAAGGGAGGCCCCAGTTCCTGGGCTGTGTTTGTGTGCCATGGAGATGTTTGCCATGGAGATGTTTGCCGCCCACTCAGTGCCCAGAACACTTCTCTTTGCCACTATGACGCCCCGTGCACAGATGAAGGGCCCAATCCGGTGTCCGTGCAGTCAAGGGAACGGCTCACAGTGACTGCACTGGGTGTAGGCTGGAGCTGGTGTGAGTAAATCTCTTTCTCCTCTTCATCTACGTGTCCAATGCCCTCTCGGGTTCTGAACCAGAAGCAGCGACACTGACGTGCCCAGCAAGCTTTGACCTGTTCTAGCAGGAGCAGACCCACAGTCAGTGTAAGAGGCACCAATTGTCCCCCTGCTCAGTGTATCCGGAGAACGGGGAGAGAGTTGTCCCTATCCAGAGGGGGAGGAGCTGGATTTCACAGGGAGCGATGCTCAGCTCTCTGATAGACCTCACTCATACCCTGGGCTCTGCAGCCAGCACAGCTTCCAGCAGGGCACAGGTGGCGAGGGAGGTTTTTGTATCACTTCCCCATCTGACAGTGTCCCTGTGATCAGCACTCCCTGTCCACACAGGGCAGTAATAATCAGCATCATCCTCCGCTAGGGCCCCCGTGACGGTCAAGGACATGGTGTTACCCGATCTGGAGCCAGTGAAACGCCTTGGGATCCCCGAGGTCCTGGTACTCGTGCTGTGCATGATCAGCCGAGGAACATTCCCCAGTCTCTGTTGAACCCAGAATGGGTGGTTGTGATCAGTGATGGCCCCACTGCTCAGGCTGCAGGAGAGGGTCACGGTCCCCCCAGGAGACACTAACTCGGATGCCTTCAGCGACTGGAGCTGCTGGGAACTGAAACCTGAAACATGAGAAAGAAACTGATCAGAACTCCCCCTAGCACGGAGCAGAACCGCCGTTCTCAGTGCTGCCTGCAGAGAGAGCAGCGCGACAGCTGGTTATAAATTCTTATTTTGCTTCATTCACCGGATCAACCCCCCTTACCAATGCAGTAAATGAGCAGCGTGAGGAGCAGAGGGGCCCAGGCCATGGTGGATCCAGACGAGCTTGGCTTCCCGTGGCAAACGGGTCTCTGGCTGGAACCCACCGATTCTCTCTTTAACCCCCAGCACTGGAGAACGGCCCCTTCATGCAAATCTATGGCTCACTCCAAGGCTCCTGCCTCTCCAGTCCGAGGTCTGTCATAAAGGGGCAGAGCCAACCTAAGGGAGGTTGTTCCAACGGGCTAAGTACACAGAGCAGGCAGAGTCCCGCTCTCTGCTCTCCCCATATCCCTGTGCTCTCTGATCACTCTGGCTGCAGTAAGACACATCATGAGGATGTTCAGAACCTGCTTCTCCCGTTGCAACCCTCTCCTCTGTTGTTCTCGCCACAAATCTCTTCCCAGTTTTACCAGCCCCCTGAAATCTGCAACTCTTTGCTCTTCCAGTCCTGAGCCTCTGTTGTGTCAACATTTCCAGTCATTTGTACCGGGCATAACAGGGGACACTGGTGGAACCACCAAACGGATTTTCACTTTGACATCGGTCACGCTTTGAACTCCGTTCTCCAGAGGTTAATGAAATTATGCCAGATTATTCTTATACATGTTACAGTGAAACCCAGACACCTAGACAGGACCATGGTTCCATTGTGCCAGGTGCTTTACAGACCCCTGTCTTCGGCTCTCTTTGCCATCAAGTTTTATCTAGTGGCATGAACAAATCCCCAGGTTGATTATTGCATGGTCTGGAGGAGTTAGCACAGGTTTGGGAGCCAGGAACTCTTGGGGCCGGATTATCCCATCAGTGACGGGGACACGGGTCCCAGACACACCAAAGGGAGTTCCAAACCTGCATGGTCCCAAGTCCGAATTTCTGGTTCTCCCATCAGCTCATTGTGGGTATGTGTGCACAGCAAAGAAAACCCCGCGGCTGCCCCGTGCCAGCCAACTCAAGCTCACCGAGCTGAGGCTGTGAGGTTGTTTCATTGCTGTGTAGATTTCCGTGTTCGGGCTGGGGACAAGCTTGGGTATCCGCCCACCACACAGGGTTCCCACTGGTTCCAAGTCTGTAGGGCACTAGCTGGTGATCTGCAGAGAGCGGTTTGGTCACGTGGTCCTGGCTCCTCCCCTGCTGTCCTGCTGCTAAACTGTATCAGAGGAGGCTAACAATATCTGAGCTCTTTTCACAGTGCTGGTATCCATGTAAGCAGGTGATGGTGCTGCCAGGGGCATGTGATGTGATTGTCCATGGAAGTCACCATGGACCATGTGGTTGTGAATGGGAGGCAGGTCTCATCACACAATTCTAAGGAAAGGGGGTATGACACATGGCCAGAAAGGATTAAGCATCTCGCAGGCTTAATGACCCAGAGTCAACCTTTAGAAACATTTTGGAAAAGTATGTAAATGGTAATTAGGGCCATTCCATGTTAGATGGGCTAGAACTTTCAAATGCAATCCTGTATTTTTAGAGAATTAGAGATGAAACTAATTGTGTGTGTTTACTTATATCTTGTTAGATATTAGCCATGTAAACAGACTGTTCCTGTCTATTACTATGGCTATTGATTCAGAGATCAAAAGGGAATATTAACATTTAGGTGAACCTTGGGTGAAATAATGTCCTTGTCTATATGTCTCTTCAAAGTTTGTGATAAACTGCGTAATGGATAAATTACCTTATGTTAATCCATACAGTAATTACCAGTGATGCTTAGGAAATAGAAGGTTACTTCAAAAGCCTATTGTTCACCGAGAACTATATCGTCAAAGAGTCTGCTAGAAAACTGCATAAAAAGACTCTTGGGACCTGATCCTTTCATCTCAGATCTGTTTGATGCATTATGCAAGAGAAGCTTGAGTCATAAGACAGAGATTTCCAGTCCCACCTGGATCACCCTGAATATGAACATGGGACTATATAACCTATGGACTAATTCTGAAAGAACTCTTTGTAACTACAGAGCTCACCATCTCTACTATAAAACTGATCTCAGAACTGCACTCATGTCTCTATGCATACTGGTCTTTTAACCAATACTCTCTCTCTCTCTCTTTTCTTTTGAAATACATTTTAGTTCAGTTAATAAGAATTGGCTGTAAGCTGTATTGGGGTAAGATCTGAAATATTCATTAACCTGGGAGGTAATGTGTCCGATCCCTTCAGATTGGTAGAACTTTCTTATATGATCAATAAGATTTTCAGTAACCCCCATCATATTTGACTTGGATGTCTGGGTGGAGACCTAAGGCTGGGTTGCTTTAAGGGAACTCTGTTTTGGCTTCTGGGTAACCTGTAAGGTATTATAGAAGCTGTTTTGAGGCTAGCTTGGTGGATCTAAGTACTGGAAAAACCACCGACTTTGGGGATTGTCTGCCCCAGTCTTTGCAGTTTACCCTAATTGAGTAACCTCAGTGTGGCTCCTGTGGGACCCCGGTCACAAGGAGTTTATTAAACTTCTGATCATTGGGTAGAGGAGAAGCTGAATCTGTCCATTCCTGTCATCTTGACTTCCACATATTGTCCCAGAGCTTCAGGGCTTGCTTAGGGCCCCTCAGTTTTGAGAGTGGAGACACTTTCATCCAGCAGATGCAACACATGATAATATCTGCAAAGACGGCCCCATGTGGATTCTATCCTCTGGCCCAGCAGGCAGCCAGTCATGGGGCCTTTCTTGCTCAGGATTCTCCATCTCCGCTGATTCCTCTGTCCTTTCACAGCCTGCGGTGCCCACTCTCTCTAGGGAATAATGGGCTAGGCAATAGCACTGCTGAGAAGGATCTGGGGGTTTTAGTGGATCACAAGTTGAATATCAGCCATTGTGAAAGAGGCAAATATTCTGGGGTGAATTAACAAGAGTGTTGTATGTAAGACACATTTGCCAGCCCGTCACAACCTATGGGGTGTTTTTCTCTGTTCGTCATCCAATCTCGTCATTGGGTCGAGCACCCCAACCCCAGCAGCACAGTAATAACCAGCATCATCCTCTGCTAGGGCCCCAGCGATGGTCAAGGACACTGTGTTACCAGACATGGAAGCAGTGAAACGCTCTGGGACACCAGCAGCTCTGGCAGCGAGCACCTTGAGGAGCAGAGGGGCCCAGGCCATGGTGGGGAATCCAGATGAGCTCGGCTACCTGAGGTAAACAGGTCTGTGGCTGGAACCCTCCAATTCTCTCTCAAAGCCCCAGAGCTTTCCTGATCACTGCCAGGTACTGCTCCCCACTCTTCCTCTTCCCTCTTGACAAGGCTCCCAAACACCCTAGGAAGCCTCTGTCCCATGCGCCACGTGCTGGGAGATCTAGAAGCCCTCCTGGTGCCTCATCGAGGTGGTAGGAAGGCAGAATGTTTCCAGCTTTTCCCTGTTAGCATGGAGCACCAGAAGGCCCTGCAGGAAGATGGATGTTTCTTTGACAGTCGCTTTCCTTCCCTTCTTTCCAGGAGCAGCCTTTTTCCTGGCAGTGAACAAGTGAACTCAATCACAAAAGCAGTGACCTTCCCCTGCCCTGCTTTGCTTAGGGTTTGGGACAGAACCAGAGAATCGTCTGAGCCATACAAGGGTACAAGCCCCCTTCCCTGGCAGAATCCTTCCTCCTGCTATGCCTCTGTAACTTCTTTGGCATTTATTTCTTCCATTCTTCCTTCAAACCCTACTGCTGAAGCAGGGCACAGTCCAAGAGGCTGGAGGTTTTCATCTCAGTTCCCCTGGTGGATGTCTCACTGTGATAGGCCTTCTGCTTACTGTCCCATGTATAGCAGTAATAGTCAGCCTCATCCTCTGCCTGCACCCCAGAGATGACTAAATTCCAGAGGTTGTTGGAGGAGTCAGGGGAGACGGTGAATCGCTCTGGGATCCCTCTGCCTCTGCCCTGGTCACCGCTGGTGTAATAGTGGTACACAAACCGTGGGGCACTGCCCGACTTCTGCTGGTACCATCGCTCCCTGTCATTGCCGATGCTGTACCCACTGCTCAGAGCACAGGAGAGCTTTACCCTAGTTCCTGGAGGTTCTGCCACTGAGAGCGGCTGAGTCACCACAAGCTGGGAGCTGGCGCCTACAACAACAAGACCATGCACACAATTGCCACAAATGTTAGC
The DNA here is from genome assembly GCF_965140285.1 of Lepidochelys kempii. NCBI lineage: Eukaryota > Metazoa > Chordata > Testudines > Cheloniidae > Lepidochelys > Lepidochelys kempii. The sequence goes on along the minus strand of NC_136394.1, from coordinate 14,059,568 downwards.
CTCAACTCCCATGGGCCTTTACATCCCAGAGAAGAGCCTTGGGACAGCAAAGCCTGGTCTAGCGGGGTGTCCTCACCTGTGCACCATGCCCCCAGGAGAACAATCACAGGAGCCCAGAGCATTGTGCAGAGATTTCACGCACCCAGGAGAAGCTCTTCAGTCACCCTGGAACCTGCTCCATGCTCCCGGCTTAAATTTCCCTCAGCAGAACCATCCCGAGCCGTTATGCAAATCTGCTCAGCTGTTATTGGCTCTCTGACTCAGTGGTAGGGCATCATGGGAAAATCAAAGCCCGGAAAACTTCATCCTGCCTACCAGCCATCTGACCCCAATATAGGAAGCACCTTTGTAGTCACTGGGAGGAGTGGCAACAAGCCCCACTGAGCCATGCCATTGGGGACGGCACTCCCTGGCAGACTCAGCTGCAGGGCCAAGGTTGGGAATTTCCAAGGCTGTCACTAAGGGAAGAGCCTCTAGACAGCACCAGATTTTGAGGAAGGCAACCACCTGTGGTGCCGAGTTTGGGGAGCCTTGCACTTAGGGGGCGCCAGCCTTGGGGGGCTGTTTTTGTCAGAAAATAGAATGTTTGAAGTAAAACGTTTCAGGTGTGCCGTCTGTGGATTCATTTTTCACTGACCTCCTAGAATGTTCTGGACCTTTGTAGAATCTCGTGAAACCTTCCAGACTTTCTGAGAACTAAGAGTGTTGTCAGCCATGTCCTCGCGGGTATATAAGAGGCGGGGCATCACCAGTCAGTCAGTGAGACATAAGAACATAGTGAGGTGAAGTTGGAGCCCAACTGCGCTATTGTGAACCTTGGTTTATTGTGTAATTGTGAAAGTGTACTTGTGCTTTAATACCTGAAGAGTGTAAGTAGTGACTAAACAAGGATATATTTAATGAGACGCCAGAGATCTCTTTCGAACCCATTTGCTTATATATTGCATCAATAAATACAGATTTACAGATCCTAGCATGCAAATGTATCGTCTTTTATGACCAGGGATGAATCATGCACGCAAATTGTGCATCAAAGTCATGAAATGGGCTATAAATGCAATAAAAATATTCAAAACTAATGGGGGGATGGAACACCGAAGGCTCCTTGCTGGGGGCACCAATTGGTCTAGGACTGGCCCTGCCTCCAGATAGTCTAGAGAGATCTACAATTATCTCAAGTTTTAGGGCCCTAAGGCCTTCAACTTCCCAAAACCCTTCCCTTGGGACGCAAGTTACAGAGGGGTGTGTTGCTAATGCTATTGGGCGATCTTATCCTGCCACCTCCTGGTCTGTATAAAGTCTCTGAGTGCTTAGATCGTATGAGGTCCTGACTGCCCCTCAGTTGACTTCAGTCAAGCCCCAACTCTTGTGTCTCTAAACAGCCCCGGTGCTCTCAGCCTCCCCGACTCCCCGACACGCTTCCTGTTATTGCTTCGGTCACAGCTCAGAGGCCCGGCACTCTGCAGAGACCTGATTTGTACTGAAAAGGACATGGGCAGTGTCGTTTCACAGGTTTGGAAACTGTGATCCCTTGTATGGGTCCTTTAACCATGTTTCGGGTTTGGGACAGGAGTTACTGGGTGAAGATCTATGGCCCGTCTTGCAGAGGGAGGTTCTTGTAACACTTCCCCACCTAACAGTGTCACTGTGCTGAATGCTCCCAGCCCACACAGAGCAGTAATAATCAGCATCATCCTCCACTAGGGCCCCCGTGACGGTCAAGGACATGGTGTTACCCGATCTGGAGCCAGTGAAACGCGCTGGGATCCCCGAGGGCCTGGTACTCGTGCTGTGCATGATCAGCCGAGGAACATTCCCCAGTCTCTGTTGAACCCAGAATGGGTGGTTGTGATCAGTGAGGGCCCCACTGCTCAGGCTGCAGGAGAGGGTCACGGTCCCTCCGGGAGACACTAACTCGGATGCCTTCAGCGACTGGAGCTGCTGGGAACTGAAACCTAAAATGTGAAAAACAAGCTCATCAGAACTCCTCCTAGCACGGAGCAGAACCACCATTCTCAGCGCTGCCTGCAGAGAGAGCAGCGCGACAGCTGGTTATAAATTCCTATTTTGCTTCATTCACCAGATCAGCCCCCCCCTTACCAATGCAGTAAGTGAGCAGCGTGAGGAGCAGAGAGGCCCAGGCCATGATGGGAATCCAATGAGTTCGGCTTCCTGTGGCAAATGGGTCTCTGGCTGGAACCCACCGATTCTCTCTTATACCCTCTGAGCTGGAGAACGGCCCCTTCATGCAAATCTATGGCTCACTCCAAGGCTCCTGCCTCTCCAGTCTGTGCTCTGTTGTAAGGGGGCAGAGCCAACCCAAGGGAGGTTGTTCCAATGGGCTGAGCGCACAGAGCAGGCAGCCTCCCGCTCTCTGCTCTCCCGATAACCCTGTGCTCTCTGATCATTCTGGCTTCAGTAAGACACATTGTGGGGTTGTTTGGATTAAGGTGGGCTATTCTCAGCAGGAGAAAAAAACCTTTTGTAATGATAATCAGGATGGCCCACTTCAAACAGTTGACAAGAAGGTGTGAGTAACAGTAGGTGGAAAATTAGCATGGGGAAATAGTTTTTAGTTTGTAAAATGACTCATCCACTCCCAGTCCTTAATAATAACAGCCCACCTTAATCGATGGGTCTCGTTAAGAGTTGCTATGGCAACCCCCATTTTTCATGTTCTCTGTATATATGTATCTTCCTACTGTATCTTCCACTGCATGCATCTGATGAAGTGGGCTTTAGCCCACGAAAGCTTATGCCAAAATAAATCTGTTAGTCTCTAAGGTGCCACAAGTACTTGCTCTTTCTGCTAATACAGACTAACAAGGCTGCTACTCTGAAAACTATAACCTATGGACTAATTCTGAAAGAACTCTTTGCAACTACAAAGCTCACCATCTCTACTATAAAACTGATCTCAGAACTGCACTCATGTCTCTATGCATACTGGTCTTTTAACCAATACACTCTCTCTCTCTCTTTTCTTTTGAAATACATTTTAGTTCAGTTAATAAGAATTGGCTGTAAGCTGTATTGGGGTAAGATCTGAAATATTCATTAACCTGGGAGGTAATGTGTCCGATCCCTTCAGATTGGTAGAACTTTCTTATATGATCAATAAGATTTTCGGTAACCCTCATCAAATTTGACTTGGATGTCTGGGTGGAGACCTAAGGCTGGGTTGCTTTAAGGGAACTCTGTTTTGGCTTCTGGGTAACCTGTAAGGTATTATAGAAGCTGTTTTGACGCTAGCTTGGTGGATCTAAGTACTGGAAAAACCACTGACTTTTCGTGGCGTCGGCCTCGGGGGGCTGGTTTTGTTGTTAGGAACAAAGGAGAAAATAGAATGTTTGAAGTAAAACGTTTCAGGTGTGCCGTATGTGGATTCATTTTTCACTGACCTCCTAGAATGTTCTGGACCTTTGTAGAAACTTGTGGAACCTTCCAGACTTTCTGAGAACTAAGAGTGAGGTGAAGTTGGAGCCCAACTGTGACATTGTGAACCTTGTTTTCTTGTTTAATTGTGAAAGCATATTTGTGTTTTAATACCTGAAGAGTGTAAGTAGTGACTAAACAAGGACATATTCAAGAGATCTCTTTCGAACCCATTTGTGTTTATATGGCATCAATAAATACAGATTTAGAGATCCTAGAGTTCAAATTTATCGTCGTTTATGACAGGGATAAATCATGCACGCTAATCATGCATCAAAGTTGTAAAATGGGCTACAAATGCAATAAAAATACAGAAATCAAAACTTTAACAGATGGGGAGATGGGGGCACCGAAGACTCCTCGCTGGGGGCGCTATTTGGTCCCGGACCGACCCTGCCTTCAGATAGTCTAGCGAGATCTACAATTATCTCAAGTTCTAGGGCCCTAAGGCCTTCAACTTCCCAAAGCCCTTCCCTTGGGACGCAAGTTACAGAGGGGTGTGTTGCTAATGCTATTGGGCGGTCTTAGACTGCCACCTGCTGGTCTGTATAGAGTCTCTCAGGGCTTAAATCCTGTGAGGTCCTGACTGCCTCTCAATTGACCTCAGTCAAACCCCAACTCTTGTGTCTCTAAACAGCCCCGGTGCTCTCAGCCTCACTGACTCCCCGACACGCTTCCTGTTATTGCTTCGGTCACAGCTCAGAGGCCCGGCACTCTGCAGAGACCTGATTTGTACTGAAAAGTATCGTTTCACAGGTTTGGAAAGTGTGATCCCTTGTGTGGATGGGTCCCCATTAGACGGTCCCACACTTTAGGGCCCAGGCACATAGGGAAAATCCATAGCAATGATCCCCTTGGTCATGCTCCGCAGCATCCCATCCTCGCAAGCTCCATGAGCCCAGATACCACGTGCCCTGCGTGGCAATTAAAGGGCAAAACCGGAAATCCAATCCCTTAATGCTCACACTGGTTTGGTCTTGTAGGGTTGCTGGGGAAGGACGGCTTTCTAAAAGGAACGTTTTAAAGAATATTGAGGATTATTCTGAAAAGCAAAAGCGAAGCCTTCAATGATCTTTACAAAGAGGCATGAGAAATAAGCGGCAGAGCCCACTGGCCTCCCAGCCTCGGCATTGTCTCAAAGGAACACGGACCAGGTTAGAACTTTGCTGCTCAGCTGGAGGGAAGTTGCACCGGGGCAAAGGACTCCAGTGGCGGCAGCTTTAGGTCCCCTTGTCGGTACTGGCTTTGCTTTACAAATGTGGAGTACGTGGAGCTTGGGCGCCCCCTGGGCCCGATCCGGGGAAGTGCTGAGCACATGCAGCTCTGGTGGAAGTCAGTGGGAGTTGGGAGCCCTCAGCACCCGAGAGGTGGGCTCACTCTACTTCCAGGAGGACAACTCCATGCAAATAGGAACATCAGCACTAGCGTCTGTGAGGGCGCTGTAGGAGAAGGAAGGTGAGATTACCCTTGTCTGTGTAACTCAAGAGACCATGACTGGAACAGTGTGTCCAGGTCTGGGGTCTGCAATTTTAAAAGGCCATTGACAAGGTAGAGAGGGTTCAGAGAAGAGCAACGTGAATATTTCTTGGCCTGGCAAACACTAATCGTCGGCTGAGTGACTTTATCTCTCACTATTTAGTTTGTCAAAGAGAAGATTAAGAGGTGACTTGATCAGATACTCAGGGCTGTTTAATCTAGCAGACCAAGGCAGAACAAGATCCAATGCCTGGGAGCTGCAGTTAGAAAAATACAAACTGGAAATGAAATGCACAGTAGTTAAGCACTGGAGCAGATTACAAAGGGCTGTGGTACATGAAGCCTGTGCAGGGTCTTTCTAAAAGAGATGGGCGAGTTCCACCAGATGTTTTGGGCGTGAGGCAGGAATTACTGCGTGAAGTTCTGTGGCCTCTCTCACACTGGAAGTCAGGCTGGATGATCACAATGGTCCCTTCTAGGCTGCAACTCCACAGAACTATGATCCGGAGCTAGAAGTGTAATAACGGTACCAGCCATTAGCCAGAAGAGCTCTTCAAAAACCAGCTTCGGCTGGTCCCATATCACAGTATAATGCCTACTGTGGAATGGTTCCCACTGGTATCCTTGGGGCTGTGATCCCTCGTGCCCTGGTTTGATTTCCTTACTGTCTTTAACACAGTCTCTGCATCAGGCCAGTGATGTTGTGTCAGTAAAGGCCACAGCTTTGTAAGGCAATGAGGACTGACAGGAATTGGAGATCACATTTAGCCAGGAGCCAATCGACCGGGGCATCTCATAGGAACAAGAGACACACAGATGGGCTCCAGGCACTGTGTCACTATGCGTGAAAGGGGGTTTTGTTCCTCTTCTCTATGCAGCTGTATCACTGTGTACTGGTTAGATGTGCTGTCCCAGTCTGAGCAGTAGTAATCAGCATCGTCCTCCCCTTGAGCCCTGCTGATAGTTAAAAAGCAGGTGTTCCTGGAAGGGTCTTTAGAGGCAGTGAACCGGTCAGGGACACCAGAGCCTTTATGCTGGGTAGAGTCATCCTTGTAAATCAGCAGGTATCTTAGTTTCTCCCCTTGCTTCTGCTGATACCAGCGTATGTAGGCATTGCTGATGCTGTATCCACTGCTCAGAACACATGCGAGTTGGGCAGTTTCTCCTGGAGTCACTGACATAGTGAGTGGCTGAGTCAAAGTTAACTGACAGCTGGAGCCTGAAACAACACAGAACCACAGGTCACCAAAAGGTCTATAAATGTGGGTGTGCCATGCACCAGGCACACTTCCTGACCTAGCTTCTGAGATCAAGCATGCAGTTATATTTACCTGCCCAACAGGCTACCAGAACCAGCAGAGTGGTGACCCAAGCCATCCTAGGAACCGCAAACCCAGCCAGAGCGGTCTCTGAATTCAGTGGTGCCTTCTCCGCTTGCTTCTTAAACCCTGTGATGTGAGCAGACATCCTGAATGCAAATCTGGACGCCTCTGATAGGCTCCAAATAATCTTCAGCTCACTGGCACCCACCCCACAGGCAGCCGGGGACAGTCGGTGCGTTGCTGGGCTAGGAGTAAGTGGTGACAGCCTCAGGTATTTTTATCCCATGAGGACACCCTTGAAAAATGTTTCCACCAGATTCCCCACAGCTGTTCAATTGGTTTGTTGCACTGTACAGTGGGAGGGGAGGACAATGGATTCCCCTGACCCTGTATCACTGGAGTCGCTGCTGAAGGCGGGACACAGGCCCAGTAGGGAGGATAATCTGTTCCAGGGTGGAAGGGTCATTCCCTGGCAGAGTTTATTGGTGGCTCTGGTCTCCAGTGGGTTCTCTGCGTTATCCCCCACAAGTGCAGAAGCTCAGCACCTTGCGCTGCATGGGATGGAGAAGGGGCGGTTGTGAAGGAGCTCAGGAAAGCCATGATCTGCCTCTGTCTAATGGTCTGTACAGAGCAGATAATGATAAACTGGCAATCGAGAAGTTGCACCAGGTGCTGTTCCTATGACAACACTTATTATTACGCTTGGCACAATTCGATTTTTGAATATAATTTCGACAGATAATATCAATGTTTATTTTTACACTTTTTTCTATTTTTATCTCTTTAATTTTTCACAGTTGCGGGAAATTCTGGGTGGCTCAGACAACAATTATTCAATGACAGTAGATGTTGAGATTCAAAATGCTAAAGCTTTATCACCATTAAAACACAAATGATCAACACCACGTGTCATAATACACCCACTACATATCCTTAAATCAAACCTTTGTAAGTTCTCAAGTAGCATTTTCTTGCTTTGCCTATCTGTAAAATTTGATTATTACTCATGGAAATATTTTTGGTTCTTTTTTGTGTATTCTGTGAAATCGACATTTACCACTAAAAATCGAATCCTTCCAAACCTACTTATTTGGTGCAGTGTCTTGTGTTTATGAAATTTCTAACCCCTGCTTTCATCACTTTTCTGACTCGCACAGAGACAATCCTTTTAGTGCGTGAACCTTTCAGTGTTGCTAACCGCGAGTGTTCAAAAATCAGGACTCAGACATTAAAAATCCTGACAGTGGCTTAAAAATCAGGGGATTTTTCAATAAAATAAATGTGGGGCGCTTTTTATTTGCCTTGTGCTTCCTGCGCCTTTAGGGTTCCCATTTGCTAGATTTTCTCCACAACCACGAGGGCAAGAAATTTATTTTAAAAATAAAAGCTGAGATTCTCCTGTGATCAGCTGTCTCCGGAAGCTCGTGCTTCAAGGAAAACCCCAAACATGAGGAGATTCGCAATAAAATCATGAGTTGGTGACAACACTGATCTCGTTGCTTTTTCTGGCGGTTTCACTCCTTTGTTTCTATTTCATCTCTACAATGTGTCCGATAAGTTTTCTTTTATCAAGGTCCTCAACACAGCAGTGCTTCCGATAAGAACCACTTCAGCTATGGGAAATGATCACATACTTTGACTAAACCTGCTCACTCAGTTACCTCTTTGGGATTGCTCCTGTGTGGGTTTAGCCCTATAATGGATCATCTCATACACACCTGATAGGTCAGGTAAGCCAAGCTCTGGCACAGGGGACAGCCTCACCTCTGAGATCAGAGAGCTAGCCCCACTAAACCAAGCCAAAGGGCTCTATACTGGTCTAGCTCTCCCTCATTCCAGAATGCACAGGGCCCCTAACTCAGCCTAACCCTCATAACAGAGTGACTCTCCCCTGCTCCCCCTTCTCACAGTGCCTGGTTTCCCCAGTAATGAGCAATTAGCTCCAGCTGAATCCAGCCCCTGACTGGGCTCCCCAGCAATCACTGCAGTGAAGCCAGACACCTGCTGAAGACTCCCTGCTGAGGGAAAGGGTTTTAACTCTCCCCAGGTATCGCCAGCGCTTCCCCCCCCCCACAAGCCTCTCCACCGCCCCTAAAAAGGCAGATTGGATGCAGGTCAATAGCTATGAAGACTGTCAGTGCACAGACAGGGTGGTTTGAGCTCACGCTGTCCAAGAGCTCCCTTTGAAGTGACTGATCCCCACCTCTCACAACAATGGATCCAGTGCTTTGTCGCTGGCTTTTCCCAGTTAAGGACACCTCCAAACCCCCCGAGTGTCATCAGCACATGGCCTGAGAGGCTCTACTCAGTACTGGGGCACAACTGTGCACAAAGCCCCACGACTGCTGGGAGAGCCCCTGTGGGATGAGGAATTCCTTTGCACTCGTGCGTACCGTGCGCCGCTCCAGGGGAATGTGGGAAATTCTGCAGACAGGAGCATTGTCCTGTCACACAAATCACTGCATGGACCTGAGTCCTGTTTTCTGTACCAGAACTTGGGCAAATCAGACCACTGGAAGCCCCATGTCTGACCAGGGGATCCTGCCCCATGTGATGCACTTTACCTCCTGGGACAGGGACAGACCTCTCCCAATCCCCCGCCGTCCCACCCCTCTCTCCGTGGGGCAGGCTGGCAGGAGGAGGTTGGTGGAGCGGCTGATGGACTCTCACAGGGAGAAAAGGACATCACCCCCGAATGGAGATGGGGGATGAGTTGCCCAGACTGGTTTGACTGGAGGGGAAGCTGGTCAGTCCCAAACTAGGAGAGGAGGCCAAGTGCACAGCTCAACCTCTGCCCCCCATACCAGGTCAGAGTGCGGGAAGGGGGAGGCAGAGGAGCTGTCTTTCCTCTACACATGCAAGCCCCCACCTGCCCCCTTGCGGGGAGTGAGGGGCACAAACCCACTGAGGATTACTCAGGCTGCAGTCCGAGGCCCAACTGCAGCCTGGGCAGGTCCCAGCAGGGCACCGACTGCAGAGCAGAGGGGAGGCAGGGTTGGGTCTCAGTTCCCCATCTGAGTGTCTCACTGGGTAGCCTTAAAAACCCCTCCTTGATAGTGGTGAGTGAGGCAGTAATAATCAGCGTCATCCTCTGCCAGGGCCCCGCTGATGGTTAAATAGGCCATGTTACCGGAGCTGGACCCAGAGAACCGCTCAGGGGTCCCTGACACTTTCACGTTAGCGTTGTAGATGAGGAGGCGAGGCACCCCGCCCCGCCGCTGCTGGATCCAGTATGGGTATTCGCTGGTGATGTCAGATAAGATGCTCAAGCTACAGGAGAGTTTGACAGTCCCTCCAGGAGACACCAACAACGAGGGCTCCTGAGTCACCGCGTACTGGGAGCTGGCACCTGGAAAGCACAGTACAAACAAAGCCATGAGACCCGCCCTGCGGCATGACACATTTGTGTGAAATTCCCGAGAGGGAGGGGGAAGGGAAGTTCAAACCCAGTCAAGGGCTGCCCTAGCACCATGGGCCCCTCTGTCACCTGAGCAGTAAGTGAGCAGCGTGAGGAACAGAGGGGCCCAGGCCATGGTGGGAATCCAGACAAGCTCGGCTTCCTGAGGCAAACGGGGTCTGTGTCTGGGACCCGCTGATTCTCTCTTAAATCCCCATCACTGGAGAATGGCCCCATCATGCAAATCTGCTCCCTGCTCCCTGGCTGCTGCTCTGGGCACCTGCATCGCCCCAAGACAGGGCAGAGACACACAGGGGATCTTTCTTACGTTTGCTGTGACTGTAAAGTAATGAGCTATATGAGGGAAAATATTAAGAAACTCCAGGAATCTGCTGGATTAGGCCTAGTCCCCTCTCCCCTCAGCTTCAGTGCTATTCCCAGTCCCATATGTCAGTGGTTCTCAACCAGGGGTACAAGTACCCCTGGGGGTACACAGAGGTCTTCCAGGGGGTACATCAACTCATCTAGATATTTGCCTAGTTTTACAACAAGCTACACAAAAAGCACTAGCAAAGTCAGTGCAAACTAAAATTTCATACAGACAATGACTTGTTTATACTGCTCTATATATGATACACTGAAATGTAAGTACAAGATTTATATAATCCAACTGATTTATTTTATAATTACATGGTAAAAATGAGAAAGTCAGGTATTTTTCAGTTCTATTGTGGCTGTGACACTTGTGTATTTTTATGTCTGATTTTGTAAGCAAGTAGTTTTAAAGTGAGGTGACACCTGGGGTACACAAGACAAATCAGACTCCTGAAAGGGTACAGCAGCCTGGAAAGGTTGAGAGCCACTGCACACACTGGTACCCCAGGTTTGCTGATGAGTTAGTTTGTGATGCAATACACAAAGGATTATCCTCACACTTCCTTCCCCTGAGCAGTACCTCCCTGAGCCCAGTGACGTGTTCAGCTCTGCTAAGGGTGACCCGTGTCCAAAGACGGGAAGCCGAGCTGCAGGTTCATGACAGGCCATGTGGAATCTAGATCAAAGCAGCTCAGTCCCTGCTCCGGGACAGGGATTTTCCTTTTACAATTTAACACCCACAATACAGCCTGCAACATTCTATTCACCCTCTTGCCTGGGATGAGCAGTTTGCAGGGCTGAGATGCCGTGAGTCACCTCTCCCGCACCCCGAACACGCCTCAGACTCCGTGACCAGGCCGCTGGGGGCACTCAGTGCTGGGGGGAAGTTCTCAGCACTGGAATATATGTGCAGAGTGTGTTAGGGAAACAGTGGGTGGTGATTTCAAGATGAATGGGGCAGGGGAGCACCCTGCTGAGGATTTATCATTCTCATCTGCCTGGACTACTGCCCTGGTGGCTTTGGACTTTACCTCCATTTGGGGAGCTACAAACTGCCCCATGTGCTGCCTCACAGCGATGGGGCCTGGCCCTATGCTGCACTTGCTCTGTGATCCTGGTTTGACGGTGTGTAAATCCTGCACACAGCGATGTATCACTGCTGGGCTGGTGGTCCGCTCTGCCATGGCTGGGCTCAGGGAGGAAGGAGACGGTATATTGTGCTCTGCAGCCACCTCCAGGGAGGCCAGGATACAAATCACTGAGTTCCAGGTCATCTACCTGTCCTGGTTCCTCCTCCTGCCCAGTGTCATCCTATTAGTTTTAGGGAGCAGAAGGCTTTGGGACTCACATCGCAGGGATATGGGGAGAGTGGAGCTGCCCAGCCAAGTGCTCAAATGTAAACCTTTCCTACCAGGAGGGTGTGTGCAGCCCCATGGTACGATTCATGTAATGGATTTACACAGAATACCACACAGATGGATCTGGACTGACGTTGCACCCACCCCCCATCACACACAGACATGGCCAAGACTCCTCTCCCCTGTCCTCCACTGCCTTGGATCTTTGCTATTTCCAACCGTTATAAAGAGCCCTTGGCTGGAATTATTCTCTCAGAGACTCCTGCTGTTGGTACTCTAGGGATATTGGGCCATTCCCTGCTGACACATTCGTTGGATGAGATGGATTACGCTGGATATAGTCTCTGGTGGAGATGGGAACACAGAGTAGCAGCCATCTTGAATCAGGCCCCTCTGGGCCCTCAGGATAGTACAGAATCCAAGTGACTGGGTTCACTCTGTGTAAGATTGGGCTATTCAGATGCTGGCTACCAAACCCTTCCTGTCACTGACGGGCTGACTGGCACCAGATCTCCATGGACACATGTGATTTCACAGCTCTCCTGTGGCACGTATTGGATTCAGACACACCTGGGTCACTTCTAGAAGTGCAGGGGGTGGAGGTGTGAACATGCGGCCCGTGTAGTAGGAGATGGGGAGGTTGTAGAGAACATGACAGTCCTCAGCCTGTCCTGGATGCTAGAACAGCCCCTCTGTGCAGAGGATCCCAGAGCTCCCAATCTGCAGGCAGCCCCCACACCTCATGCAGTGCCAGGAGATCAGTCTAGGAGGAAAGGGATCTAGTGTGAGGGGAAAGCAATCCCTTAAACAAAGGCCGGGTACAACACGGCCAAGGAAGCCTCTCTCTGGGCACAGCTCTGCCCCACTAGCCTCAAAGCTCTTCCTCAGCATCTCGCTCGGGGTTGGCCAGTGAAATGTGAAAGGTTTTTGTCTTGGTTCCCTCTCTGATTACACCACTGTGAGCATCTTAGCGCTGTTGTCCCAAGTCACACAGTAATAATCAGCGTCATCCTCGGCTTGGAGCCCAGAGATGGTTAAGTAGCCAACACTGCCGGAGGCAGAGCCAGAGAACCGGTCCGGGACCCCAGAGCCCCTGCCTGTGCTAGAATCACTGTAATAATAGAGCAGGTATCTGGGAGGATTCCCAGGGGTCTGTTGGAACCACCTCACTCCATAGCTACTGATGCTGTATCCTCCACTGACACTGCACGAGAGTTTCACTGTCTGCCCCGGAGACGCTGACACTGAGGGCGGCTGCGTCACCACGTGCTGGGCACAAGAACCTGCCAGAGACAAAACTCAGATCTGTTAGTGCTGCACGGCTTGTGCTAAACCCCTAATTAGCTCATTTACCAGCTCCCCAAAAGTCATCCTGGTCGGGAATTACCTGCCAGGAACAGTCCCAGGAGACAGAGAGGCAGAGCGCACAGGGCCATGGTGCAGGGAGGAGATGGACAGAGGGAGAGAAGGCGACAACTCTGTCCTTGGGGTTCAACTGGTTCCTGCCTTTATGAAATCCCATAGCAGCTTTTGGAGCCCTAAGGGGCAGGCCACATGCAAATGAGCCCTGGGGGCCAGGCTGGGGTAAGCCAGAATGCAAATGAGCTGTGGTGCTCTCTGACCTGGCCGACTGCTCAGAGACATCTGATCGTCAGTATTTAGCACACTTGACTTTTTCTGCCCATTAATCACTCTGCTGCTGGCCCTTCTTTTCCCAGCAGAAAGAGAATTTGCATGGGAGAAAGGGGAAAACTATGGATTTGTCTTCCAAAACCCAAACCTAGGGTGCACTAAAGAACCCCAAACAACCCGACAAAGCCCATGTTGAGCCCAAGTCTAGCCTCCAGCTCCGACAGAGAATTTAATCACTTCTCCTTCATCACTCGTTTTTGAGGTCTTGGCCACCAGACTAATACTATCGCCCCATCTAGTGATCGGAAGCAGTATTGTCTTTCTCTTCTTCACTGCACTTTCCTGTCTGTGCACCTGGTCCATTTGTGCATTGATCAGCATGCACAAGTTTACATTCCTCATACCACAGAGGTTCCCCAAGGAGAGTCCAGCTGTTGAGATGTAACTGACTTAGTTCCTGATGCCTTGCGCTTAGTATTGGATAACGTGCTTCACAGAACTTCTTCTGATTTTGTTTTCTTAATGGCAAGATTAAAGTGGACTCAGTCCAGTTTCTGTGTGTACTCACTAGTTTTGTGCATGATCTTTGCAAACCCAGTTTTCATAATATTTGGACATACATGAGGAAATCCGATCACTTGTGTGTGTAAGTGACAGTGTTCAGAAATATGTGTCCAAATGATGGCGTGTGATACTTTGCACGTGCACAAACAAAGGCCTCAGAGGGAAAAGTGGCCCTTTTCATGTTTTGTTTCAGCAGAAAGCCACAGGGCATGGGCAAGGAAAGGGCAGGCAGGAAACATAATTCTATACATACTAAAGGATTATTAGTTTTGTTCACACAGTGCTGCTGGTGTACCCGACGTCAGAGAATAGTGATATCGATCAAACAAAGAACACAGCCCTGCCCCAAACAGGCTGCAGCCTGGAGGCTTGAGGCAGTGCAAGAGAGCAAAGGTGAAACAGGACAAACACACAGGGCCGGGTGGGTTTTACGGCTGGAATTTTTCACTGAGCCTGTGGGTCGTTGGCAGCCGTATGAAGGAGAAGGAAGCTGCTTGGTGAACACAAATGGGAAAGCGGCTGATCCAAGTGGAAGGTGCAGTATGAAGGAAACATAAAGGACAACATCCCTGAGCTCTCTCAGCTTCCCACTCGAGCCTCTGTCCCTTCCAGCCCCAGTTCTCTCCTCCCCCTACACGTTTGTTACCCCAGACAAATCCCCCTCTGCTCAGCCAGCTCTCCCCAGCAGTGAGCTTTCTTGGTGTATTGTGCTCTACAGACACCTCTAGGGAGGCCAGGATACAAATCACTGTCCTGGATTCCGCTTTCTGCTCCAGCATCTTCCCATCCGCGTTCGGGAGGAAAAGGCCTTGGGGCTCACATTGAAGGGATGAGGGGAGAGCGGCGCTGTCCAGCGAAGTGCTTACGTTGAAACCTCCTCTGGCTTTGAAGATGGGGGTTAAAACTGTCATAAGGAAATGACGGTCTCCATAGGTCCAAAGGGTTTGTGCTTCCCAATCATACCATGAATATAGTGGATTTACACAGAATTCCTCATGGCTGGATCTGGATTGAGGCTGCCCCTACCCACCCCAAACACAGACAAGGCCAAGACTCCTCTCCTCTCATCCCCGCTGCCTTGGATCTTTAGCTATTTCCAGAATTTTAAAAGAGCCCTTGGCTGCATTTATTGTCTCTCATTCTCTTGCTGTCAGTACTTTAGGGATATTGAGCCCTTCACTGCTGGCAGGTTTGCTGGATGAGATGGATCATGCTGGATTTAGGCTTGGTCTACAGTTCCAATTTATGTTGGTATAACTACTTCACTCCATCTAGAAAAATCCTACATTAAAGTTGGACAAGGTGCAGAGAAAGGCAACAAAAAATGCTTAGGGGTATGGAACAGCTTCCGCAAGGAGACTGGGACTGTTCAGCTTACAAAAGAAGATGACTAAGGAGCGGTATGATAGAGATCAATAAAATCAGGAATGATGGGGAGAAAGGGAATAAGGAAATGTTATTTACCCCCTCACATAACACAACAACCAGGAGTCACCCAATGAAATTAATAGGCAGCAGGTTTGAGACAAACACAAGGAAGTACTTCTTCATACAATGCACAGTCAACCTGTGGAACTCATTGCCAGGGGATACTGTGAAGGCCAAAAGGATAATTGGGTTCAAGCAAGAAATTAGATCAGTTCCTGGAGGCTAGGTCCATCAATGCCTATTAGCTAAGACAGTCAGGGATGCCATCCCATGCTCTGGGTGCTCCTAAACCTCTGACTGCCAGAAGCTGAAACTGGGCAACAGGAGAGAGACCACTTGATATTTGTCCTGTTCTGTTCATTCCCCGTTAAGCTTCTGGGACTGGCCACTGTCAGAAGACAGGATACTGGGCTCAATGACCTTATGTTCTTATTTAAAATAACAAGACATTCATTAATAATAGTATTAAAATGTCCTTTGCGTACTTGCCGAAGCTTGGATTATAGTTATAACAAGTTCCGTAACACAGAACACTGGGAATGCGGGGAGAGCTGTATAGACAGGGCACCAGGTTTCTGGGAGGCTATGGGAGGAGATTGCTGAGGTGTAGGGGCATTTTTAAATTGGCTTCTCCATGGCTCGTGGGTCCTTGTGGTGATTTCCAATGAGTTAGCTATCATTTCATAGAAAAGAGGAAGATGTGAGGGGCATAACTGAAGAGAAGGAACCAGTGCTCAGGGAAGGGCTAGCAGTGCTCTAGAGAAGATCCCACTCTCCCTGTGGTACTTATGTGGCCCCTTCACCATAGTATCTGAGCACCTCACATCACAGCCCCTCAGTGCGGTGCAGCAGGGCTGTTATCCCCATTGTACAGATGGGGCACTGAGGCACACACAGACTAACAGCCAGATTTTCAAAGGTATTTAGGCACCAAGTGGGATTGGCAAAAGCACCTAGAAGGTTCGGTGCTTTGTAAACCCCACTCGATGCCCAGCTGCATCTTTGGGTGCCAAAAATCCTTTCAAACTCTGTGCCTAAGGCACTGACCTGAGGCCATACAGGAAGTCCAGGGGGCGGCGGGGAGGGGCAGGGGAATAGAACCCAGGTCTCTCAGGGCTGCTCCCTATCCACTGGACCAGCCTTTCTCTCTGCTGCACGCTGCAAAATAGAGGACTCGGATGGGTGGAAGCAAAACCAGTGTGGCCACTTCTCTGAGACTCCAGCAATCGGTCCCAGGCAACTGGGAAGGATATCATGGCTGACAGTACGAAAAGCAGCACAGAGGTCAGGAAGGATGAAGAAAGAAAGAGAATGAGAATCGGATGAGAGGAGAGCATTTAACCGCTAATGGGTGTCAGGTTCTGCCCCAGGCTGGGTTGTACAGCAATGCCTCCTGTGCAATTTTAGATTTTAACTGAAAACCTTCTTGTTTTGTCATGAGTTTGAGAAAAGGAAGAAATGAGAAAGTGTCATATGAGGATCAGATGTGATTATACATCAAATTCATAGGGTTTCATCTGTACTCAGACCAATTTCAGAATAAAGAACAGAAATTGCATCCACAAGTCCATAAAGTCGACAATTACTGTCATGATTTGTATTATTCACTGGGCATGATCAGTGTGCCCCAGTTCCTGGAGTCAAGTGGTATGTGATGATTTCAGCCTTCGCTCTTAAAGAAAAATGAAGTTTCTAGCCCTTGTCTGTGGAGAAAGCTTCAAAATGTGACCCCCAGTGCACACCAAAGGCTCAAAAAACAGAATGTAAATTTTAAAAAAACACCACATCTATTATTTTTACATAATCTCATTATTTTCAAGCCAATCTCATGATTTTGGTGAGCCTGACTCATGATCTTTGAATATTTGGGGTTGGCAATACTATGAAAATGACTTGAAAGGGTCAGTTTCACTCCTGTTTAAGGTCATTTTCTTGTCTATTATCTGAAGTGGGGTGAGACCCCAAGAGCTCCAGGCAGATGCAGTATAAACTCCTGGTGGGGGGGGGACCTTGCCCTAATAAGATGTTTCCAAAGTTAAATAATCTCTTTGAAGCTTGATGAACTGCAAAAAAGTACTAGAAAGTAATCTAGGTTTTTCTACAAGTGTTTCAATTGTTGTATTCAAGAGTTAGTAACAAAGTATGAATATACATTACATTTTTAAACCTAACCAGTGTCCCTTAAGTGAATTGACACAAGATGTCACAATATGAGCTGAGTGGGTCTAATATTTGTTTAATTTTCTTTCTTTATACAGGAATTAGAAACCATTATTTGTCAGGAGCACTGTATCTAAGTTATTATCTGCAAAAAAACCCAAGAGTTTTCAGGTGCCGAAGTAGCCTTTGAAATCATGGTTAAAATTGCCCCCTCCCCCTAGAAAATCTGAAATGGCGCCCCAGCTGTAGTGGTGAAAGGAGCCACTTCCTCCACCTAGTCTGCCTCCTCTTTATTGAGGGTGGCTCCTCAGTCTCCCCCTGAAGAGGCGAAGAAAAATAGTTAGCTCTCAGAGTCTGACGGGACACAATAGAACAGGGCCACTGAGAGACAGGGCGGGGCAGGGGTGGTGGGTAGAATAGGCCAGGGGCGGCTAAGTCTCCCCAAACCCAGGCTGTGGCCCTGCCCACGCTCCTCCCCTCCCCAAGACCTCACCCTCACTCTGTTTCTCCCCTGAAGCTGGCGGGGGCTCAGCTCCCAGAGCTTGGGGCTTGGGCCGGCCAGCGGCTCGGGTGGGCTCAGGGTGCCGTGGGGGTTTTGAAGCTACTCTGACTCCGGTGGGTGAGGGGGGCCAGTCCCTCATGTGTGGGGGTGGGGTAGGGGCAGACCCTCATGGGGTCAGGGGGCTAGCCTCCCAGAATGGGGGGTTCACCCACCGCCCATAGTGGGGGGAATCACTTGTACGAGCATCACTTTTCAGAGGTCTCAATTGCTGACTAAGGGCACAGGCCCAGCCTTCTAGCCACAGGGAAGCTCCCAGCTGGGGTTTGGGCTGCAGGTGTCTCATCCCAAGTGAAACCTCACAGACAGCAGCAAGAGCACACGGGGCACTTCGCAGGGTGGGGATCTGTCTGAGAGATCAGGCTCCATTCTGAGGGTGGCTCAATGGTAGACACGTCTGATCTTCATGTCCATTCCCTAGACATGCTGTCCTCACCCAGCTGGCTTGTCTGGGCACCGGGAGTCTTTCCAGACAGGCCTTCCTGGGTCCCTTCTGACAGCAGGGACCAGTCTCTTACATATCCCGTTAAGGCTAAAGAGGTCATCTAGATGGATCAGTAGCCACGGTGGACAATTCCAGAAACCTATGAAGTAACTTCTCCGGTTTCCGGTTCCGTTTTTGGTCTGTTCTATGGAATGAGATCTTGAGAACTGAACTCTCCTGTGCTCTGCACAGATATGAAAGATCCCATGGTATTTTCCATCAGAACAGGGGTTGGCCCCACAGTCCTTACCCACAATTTCCCCTCCTAATACGCATTGGGATGTCACTTTGCAGACCCAGCCACAACACTGTTTCCAATTCACACTGACTGCCCACCTAATTTTAGAGGAAAAAAGGATTTTATGCCCCATTTTCAGCTCATTTCAGAGCACAAGACAAGTTATGGAGTGGTGTCTTTGGTTTGTCTATAATACAATCTCCAAGGTTCAGCTCACACTCTTCCCTGCGCAGAGCAATTTACAAGGCCGTGATTTCGTATGCGACTTTTCCCTCACCCCAAACATGTCTCAGGCTACTCAGTCATGTCAGCGGGATTGGGGTAGGGGGAAGAGCCATGACCTGGGGAACGTGCTCAGCACTGGACTGTGTAGAGCATGTTCTGGAGACAGTGGATGGTGATTTCAAGAGGAACAGGGGCGGGGAGCACCCCGCTGAGGATTTATCATTCTCATCTGCGTGGATCGCAGCTCCGATGGCTTTGGACTCTATCTCCATTTGGGGAGCTACATACCGCCCCATGCCCTGGGCCCCACGCTGCACTTGCTCTGTGTATCACTGTCAGGCTGGTGGCCTGTTTTGCCATGGCTGGGCTAGGGAAGCAGGGAGACGGTATATTGTGCTCTGCAGCCACCTCTAGGGAGGCCAGGATACAAATCACTGAGTTCCAGGTCATCTACCTGTCTTGGTTCCTCCTCCTGCCCAGAGGAAAAGGCTTTGGGGCTCACATTAAAGAGATGAGGGGCGAATGAAGCTGCCTAGCAAAGTGCTCACGTGGAAACCTCCACTTTGGCTTTCGGGGTAGGGGTTCAAATAAATGTAAACAAATGCAGGTCCAGTGGGGCCTGGGGTCTCTGCTGCCCCACCATACCATTAATATAACGGATTTAGACAGAATTCTACGGGGATGGATCTGAACTCAGGCTGACACCACCACCCCCTATCACACGCAGATATGGCCAAGAATCCTCTCCCGTTGTCTCCACTCCCTTGGATTTTTTAGATATTTTCAGATTTTTAAAAGAGTCCTGGGTTGGAGTTTTTCTCTCAGAGTCTCCTGCTGTCCGTACTTTAGGGATATTGGGCCCTTCACTGCTGACAGATTCTTTGGATGAGATGGATTACGCTGGATTTAGTTTCTGGTGGAGACAGGAACACAGAGTAGCAGCCATCTCAGATCTGGGCCCTCAGGTTAGTAAGGATTCCAAGATTACCGTGGCGCCCAGGAAGCAGCCAACAGATCCCTGCAGTGCAGCCCCTAGGTGCATGGGTAGCCAGGTTTCTGGGAGGCTATGGGAGGAGATTGCTGAGGTGTAGGGGCATTTTTAAATTGGCTTCTCCATGGCTCGTGGGTCCTTGTGGTGATTTCCAATGAGTTAGCTATCATTTCATAGCACCTGCCAGTGCACTAGATTGTAGCCACATGTGAAAGATTCCCTTCCCCCACTCACTGACTGCACTCTCAGATACGCTTTCTGTGAAGACCTGAGTTACAGCTCACACAGCCCCAGCACTTCAGACCAACCTGGGTCACCATCTACCTGCCCCTCGCTCAACAGGGTTTGCAAGGGAAGGGGGGTGATGTGGAGATCAACGTGAAGCAGGCCCCAGGGCAGGACCGGCAGACAGTGCCTGGGTGCAGGGGACAGTGACTCCCCAAGGAATGATCAAAGGCGTCTCTCTGTGTTTGTCAGCTTGTCTCTCTCTCTATTGTCTGTGACGGTGTCTCTAGGGAGCTCATGGTCTGGCCCTCACGTGGGCACAGGCGGACAGGCTGGGTGGAGAGTTTTGGTCTCAGTTCTCTGTCTCCCTGTGTCGCTGTGATGAGTGTTACTTCTATCATCCCATACAGCACAGTAATAATCAGCATCATCCTCTGCCTGGACCCCAGCGATGACTAAATTCCAGCGGTTGCTGGAGGAGTCAGGGGAGACGGTGAATCGCGCTGGGATCCCTGTGCCCCTGCCCTGGTCACTGCTCATGTAATAGTGGTACACAAACCGTGGGGCGCTGTCCGACTTCTGCTGGTACCATTGCACCCTGTAGCTGCCAATGCTGTACCCTGAGGGCATGGTGCAGGCCGGTCTCACATTCTCTCCGGGGGACACGGACACCGAGGGCGTCTGAGTCAGCACAGGCTGCGAGCTGGAACCTGGAACGAGATAGAAAAGAACTGAAATGTGGCTCTGCCTGTGTGAAACTGGTGAGAGGGGCTGAGCCGCGGCCAGCATCTCAGAGCAGAGAGAGTCAAGTGCATCTTTCTTCCCTACCCGAGCAATAAGTGAGCAGCGTGAGGAGCAGAGGGGCCCAGGCCATGGTGGATCCAGACGAGCTCGGCTTCCTGAGGCAAACGGGTCTGTGGCAGGAACCCTCCGATTCTCTCTTAAACCCCCAGCGCTGGAGAACGGCCCCTTCATGCAAATCAGCCCCCTGCTCACTGGCTGCTGCTGGCACCGCAGCCCACTGGAGAAGGGCAGAGTCCTCCTCACCCTTGTGTCGTGCCCCTACACCAAGTAGCACCTGCTGCCACCTGAGGAGGGCGAGGAGCCCTGGTGGGCCAGCCCTTCCTCTACTCTGGTTTCACAGCCCGCCAGGGAGATCAGCTGGCAGCTCCTTCGTGGAGCCACGGGCCTGGCTGTGTACCTGGTGCAGTTCCCAACTCGCCCGACAACTGTCCTTTGTGCAGCGCGAGGGAGACCCCAGCGCACATCTATGCCTGGCGCGTTAGGTTGCAGCCCCTCTTCCAGCTCCATGTCCCCATGCTGAAGTGCTAGCTGCTCTTTCTCCCGCATGTCCTGACTTACCCACAACCCATCTGTAGTCACAAAACCTCCTCACCAGCCTCCTCCTGGCACTGGCCAAGAGAGCATCCAGCACAGCAGGAGGAGGAGAGGGGGCCATTGAGGGGAGAGAAAAAGCCTTTAGCTCTCGGACCCCGACAGGAAACAGCAGAACAGTGCTCCTGAGAGGCAGCTGCAGAAAACAGCTGCATTAGCATCCCTTTCCATCAGGCTCCATTGCTGGCCAAGGGTGCAGGCCCAGCCTTCTAGCCAAGGGGAGGCTGGTGCACCCAGCTGGGGTTTGGGCTGCAGGCATCTCTCATCCTGAGTGAAATCTCACAGACAACAGCACGAGTGCACTGGTCACTTTGCAGTGTGGGGATCTGCTGAGAGATCAGGCTCTGTACGGAAGGCAGCTTTGTGGTACAAACATCTGACCTTCATGCCCATTCCTGGCTGGATTCAACCCCCTCCTCACACAGCTGGCTTGTCTGTAAGACAGAACTTCATCTTCCTGGAAAAGCTCCATACATAGGGGGCATCAGGCAACACAGGGGTTTGGGAAGAAAGTTATGTTGCTGTTGATGAAGTTCCTGTTTGCAATGATTCTGGGCCACCTTTTCTGCTTCTTACTGGTGTCGTGGGGTCCTTGAAGTTATTCAGTGTTCATTACTCTGCTCTCACCATTTATTACCAGCAGTTATTTTCTTGTGCTACCCACCAATCTGCTAGACTGCACCCCACAGAAAGAGATTTCTGACCCTCCACCCCGCCTGCCCTGGTCAATTCCAAGAGGATTTATGTGCACCTGACCTCTGCAGCTGAAAGGGTATTTAATCCAGTCCTATAACAACCCACAAAGAATGTCTATATTGTTCCCCTGGCTTCGAACTGCCACACTTCCATTGGCTTGTTAATGCACATGAGATGGGAGGGCTCAATGGAGTCACTTTATTGGCCTGAAGTAGTGGATCATTTAAACAGTCACCCATCTGAATCACCCTTATTCCCCGCATCCTGTCTGCTTCTCCATTGCACCGCACAAAGGATATGAAACACAAAGATAGCGGATGTGCTTTTCATTTCGGCAGATCACAGAACCGGTTTACAGTGGAAATGCAGGATATTCCCCTCCACGCCTGACTTGATTTCGGAATCTAATGCCACCCATGAATGCTAATTACCAGCTGAAATGAGAATCACTGTATACAGAAATGACAAGTCTTTACTGATGATGATTGGTACTATAGCATGACATACTCCCCCACACCTTAGCGGCCCCCGACTCCCTGCCTCACTGGCCCCCTGCTCACACACCCAACTGACACAGAACCTTCTCCCTGCCAGCCCCCTATAGGGGCTCAGCAAGGGCAGATTCATCCCCACTGACAGACCATGTGGAATCTAGATTAAATGAGCTCAGTCCCTGCTCCAGGATAGGGATTTCCTTCTACCATTTAACCACCACCACCACAAACTCACAGAGAAGCAGAGGATCAACCCCCCAGAGCGGGGATGTCTGAGGGCTACAGGAGGGGAACTCTCAACTGCTCCTGATGTTTGAGTAAGTCTCTGAACAGCTCCATGTTTTTTCCACACCAACCTGCTTTCGGGTTCTCCCATCGCGGCCGCTGGGGCTCTGTGATAGCTGAGCAGTGAGCAGCTGGGCTAGGGACGTAACCACAGGCCTCCATTGCTCACAGGCCTGCCCGCCCCACTGAGCAGGAACAGCCCTTATTCCTTTTAGCAAAGCTGTTAACATTGTTTTCACTCCATCCACCAAGAACCAAGATCTTTGCTTTCCCTCAAGCCTCACAGGGGTCCCATTCCACGGTCCGTAGAGGTCATCTTCCATTTCTTGGCATTTCAGAGCTCTGTTGCCCTCTAGGGAGAGAGTAGGTACTGCACTGGGACTCAGCGTGTGGGTAATGTAATAGAAGCTTTGGGACTTGGGGAGTAAGACTTGGGCGATTGTTCTCATGCTCTGGAATGGGGCAGACATTGATTTCTGCCTCTGTTTGGCTGTAATGTTCCGACACTGCACTGGCATGGCCCATCACACACACTCATGCTGTCCACCTGGCCGTCTGTCGCCTACCTCTCTCTTTTCATTCTCCTTTGTCTCCTTCTCAGGAGGGGAGAGACCAGATTTCCTCACTCCGTGGCATTATCCTCTTTGCAGGTACGGTGCCTTTGTGATCAGGAACCCTTTCATTGCAAGGGCAGGGGCCAATCTTTTGGGGGCTGCACTTGGCACCATCACCAGGGGCTCCTTCGGCTCCACTTCTCCCTGCGCTCCAGGGCACTGCAGGGATGAAATCAAGGCAGAACCTGCCAGGAGGCCTTTCTGCAGATCTCGTGGAGGCAAAGGCCCATGAAGCTCCCTCACCACAGTGTACCACACTGTGCCTGATGCCCATGGGCAAATCCAGCCTCTGCTGCCTTCCTCAGAGGAAGCCGAGGGTTCTCACACTCAGGGACGAGCCCAGTAAGGACCCGTGGTGCTCAGAGGATTCAGTCTCACTTCCCTATCTGCCTGTCGCACTGTGAGCCACGGCAGCACTCAATGTGAGACAGTAATAATCCGCCTCGTCCTCTGCTCGGACCCCAGTGATGATTAAATGGCAGGTGTTACTGGAGGCGTCTTTGGAAGCTGAGAATTGATCAGAGACCCCAGATCCCAGCCCGTTGGCAGATTCGTCTTTGTAATAGAGCAGGTATCTCGGTGGGTTCCCTGCTCTCTGCTGCAGCCAGCTTATGTAGTAGCCACTGACGCTGGTCCCACGGCTCATGGTGCAGGAGAGTCTGATAGTGTCTCCTGGGGACACAGTCTCGAAGGCCGGCTGAGTAAATAGGCCACCAGCAGCTGTGAGAAACAAACAGACATGTTAGAAGTGACCACAGCCAAATTCATGCTGTACTCGGTGTGCGTCCTCTGAATTCCTAGCATAATCACCTGCCAGGGTGCGCCCCAGGAGGCAGAGAGCCAGAGCAAATTGGGCCATGGCGCCAGGAGGGGATGGAGAGAGAAGAGAAAGAGCCTGACTCAGTAGCTGGGCTTCTGCTGGTTTGCAGCCTAGTGCTGACTTCGTAAACCCTCCCCACCCCCCAGTGGCTGCTTTAGAGCCTGTAGCTGTGGGGCAGGGGCAACCCACTATGTAAATGAGCCCTGCAGACCACGGCAGGGTCAGTGTGGCCTGAAATTATTATACGAGGCAGAGTCAAGGAAACTCTAGGTGTCAGTCAGACCTCAAGGGCCAGTCAGTTAGAGCAGCATCCCAATATTCTGAGTGGCCAGGCTGAGGCAGCTCGGCAAGGGAACGAACCCAGGCCTGGCTGCAAGCCCCAGCTTCTGAATAAGCCCCAGGTCTCTGAGATCCCCCAGGAGAATCAGACACAGAGCACGTCGCCTTGAAGCAGTAGAGGGCCGTTTCTGATGCGGTGAGTGGGGTCGAGGAGGGTGGGGAGCCTGTGTTTCATCTGACATCTTAGCTGCTCTTTAACCGAGCCAGTGGCTGGCAGGACCCGTAGTGGCTCCTGGGCTGACTTAGCTCTTCTGAGGGGATTTCAGCACCCATTGCCACAGAGCAAGACCCACGAATCGTGGGGGAGAACCAGGGAACTCCTGGTTGCTCCTGGAACCCTACTGGCAATCCTGAGTCAGAGGGGATTTCAGAGGGCCCTCAAGTCACCAGACTCCTTTCATATGTCTTGTAACGGCAGCCCCCAGAGTCAGTGGGCACTGACCCTGTCATGTGACAGACAGAAGTGTTCAGTCTTCGGCCCGGGGAGGTGACTGAGGCTTGGAAACAACGCCAGTCTCTTACCACCACTCCCGTGTGTCACGCTGCTCTTGTGTGACTCTCAACCTAAGTCAAAATCCCTGGAGAATCGTAGCAGCCACAGCACCATCCCATAGCAACGGCACCGGGACCCGTTCCCTTCGCCTGCATACTTCCGACACTTCAAGTCTTGGGCAACTGCGAGCCGGGCGATTTATTAATCGCCGTGTCCAAACTGCATTTGTAAATGATATTGCAATTTGCTGTGACTCAGTTATGTAGAAACCAGCGGTTGGTTAAGACTCGACTGGGCCCTGGCGTTCGCATAACAGTCAGGTTGCCCACACACACAGCCAGATGCAAGGTGCACCAGCCCAGCAGCCATGTCAGAGTCCAGCACTGCCTCTCCCAGCCCCGGCCCTCAGACCGCTATGTCTGACAACCCGGGCCTATGGGATCCCACGCACATGGCTACCATTGCCCCCGAGTTCATCCCCCTCCTGGGTCCTGTGCCAGTAGCAATCTGCTGTGCACCAGGCCACCAGCACTCAGCGATTCACTGCTGTGTCTGGATCCCCCCCCAGCCCCAGGGCTCACACACAGGGATCCTGCCTCAGTGCTCCCTTGTAATGAGAGCAGACAGCAAAACTCCTCCGGGGCAAGCAGCTCCCAACAGGCCGGCAGCCAGCACAGAGTTCCCCGCCCAAAGCCTCATTCCTGAGCTTATTTTCAAAAGGGGCCTCTGAGTTTGGGCGCCCTACCTGAGACACATGTTACAGCCCAGACGTAGGTTGTGGAGTAGGGGGCTGATAGCCAACAACTCGGGTGGGGGCAGAGGGGTCTCCTACTGGTCAGGCAGGGGGAGGGGTGCTTGACCCCAGCAGGTCTGTGAAGGCAGCATTGAACACCTGCTTTCAATCCTCTGTGGACCCAAGAGGGTGATCTACCTTACAGGATTTCCATGCCCAGCCTCGTGTTATTGGCCAGTGAAGAGCCACTGACCGCTGTGGCTACAGCGTTGTTCTCAGACAGCCTGTGACCTTATGCCCAGCGAGCTGTATTGGGAAACACATGGCCCGTCTCCCAGCGGGCTCCCGGGAGTCTGCCCCATGAAACCAGATTCCCCTGAGCCGCAGAACTTGTCTCCATCAATGGAGATTCCACCATTTATCCTCCAAGCCAGTGAGCTCTGAGACGCTAGAAAGCAAGTGCCCTGGAGGCACGAGGGAAGCGGGGAAGCAGTTGTGTGTGTGACGCCTTGGCGACCGGGATGGGGTTTTGGTCTCAGTTCCCCGTCAAGCTGCAGTGCAGTGTTACTCGCCACCACTCGATGTGAGACAGTAATAACTGGCCCCATCCTCCGCTTCGACTGCAGCGATGGCTAAATAACAGGTGTTAGTGGAGGCCTCTTTGGTAGCCGAGAACCGGTTGGAGGCCCCCGAGGCCAGCCCTTCGCTGGACGCATCTTTACAACAGAGCAGGTATCTGGGAGGGTTCCCTGATTTCTGCTGCAGCCAGCTCACGTGGGCGCTGCTGAAGCCGGTGCGAGCGCTCAAGGTGCAGGACAGTTTAGCAGAGTTTCCTCGAGACGCTGCCACTGAGGCCCTCTGGGTCAATACAGCCTTTGTGTTGGGCACTGTCAGAAACCAAGACGCAAGTTAGCAGTGACCAAAGCTGAATTCAGACTGTCCTTCATGTGCCCGTTGAGTTGCGAGAGGAATTACCTGCTAGGGAAAGCCACAGGAGACAGAGGGTTAGAGAAGCCAGGCCCATGGTGCAGGGAGGTGACGGAAGGCAGAAGGGAGAACCCCGATGTTGTACTTGGGTTTCTGTGGCTTTGCACCCCAGGCTAACCCCTGACTTTCTGCAATTCTACAGCAGCCTTTAGAGCCCTGCGGACAGAGGTGGGGCTGCCCAATATGCAAATGAGCCCTGAGGGGTGGCGCTACTAGGCCACAATCCCACGCCGTACCCTGAAGCACCGCCAGGTCAGTCCGGTCTGCTGATGGGCCCTGGGGTCCTGACTGCAGACCTGACCCACTCGCACCCATCACCAGGGTCCCCTTTGGGTAACGCCACAACTCCTGGTGTTGTGAGAGGGGTCACAGAGCTCAATGCTAAAGTTCTACATCAGTACGGGACACAGCAGCGCCCCCCGCCGTAACAAAACCACCATGCGGGGCCCTGGTGTGATGAGTTAATCAGGTGACACGTTGGTTTGTGGCCAGAAGTTTACTGAAAGAAAATGCCAAGAGACAAGGTTAAGAACAACTCTTTAATCCCCGATCAGCCGTGTAGGTGCCTTACAGCGCTAAGCACTATGTACGTGTGCAGCATACAAACTGATGGGTAGGACCCCCTTCCCCTACAGCACTTACACACACAACTTTAACCCCGGGCTTAAAATTAAACAGGTGCTTAAATGCTTTGCCAAAATGAGGCCTAATTTATTAAGTGCATATCAGTGTGTGAACTACATGTGTCAGACGCATTTTAATGGTTCTATTTCCAGTTCTGTTTCCATCAGTTCAGTGACTTGTCCACTGAGATTTCCAGATGTGACTGGGGGACTTGTGGGTATGTCACATATGGAAATGAGGCTCTCTATAGCCATCCTTTTCCCCCTCCACTCAGAGAGGAAGCAGACAGCTCCTTCCACTGACGCATCTGGCCGTAGGCTCACAGTTCTGTACATGTTTCAAGAGAGAAGATCCAAATGGGCTGGAACAGCACCAAGGCAGCCTCTAAACTGGGTCCCATGTTGGGAAACTTACTAAAACTTTGCTAGTGCTGCCTATTGAACAGCTGTTCCCATGGAAATTAATTAGTACAACTTGCACATTACAGTAAGTATTTATTTTGTTACATAAAAACACCCTTATCCCATTGCTCTAAATAAATCACCTCAAATTTCTGGTCAGGGATTTACTTGGCACTATTGAAAAAAGTTCATTAAGAACAAATCACACTACAAAACAAATCGTGGTTTTATAACTCTAAAGACTTCTTCCCTTGTACCTCACATTGGACAAGATTGTCGGTAACGTTATTGGGCCTTCTCCTATGCTGCCCTCTGGTGGTCATTATCTGTCTCTCTTCTCCATACAATGGCTCACTAAAGTTCCCGTGTCAGTTGCATGCTTGCAGTGCTGCAGTCCCAGTGACTTTCATGAGAGTTGTGCACAGACAACTGATTGGTGCATCGGGCCTCGGATATGTAAGGAGCCTTGTCTGCGTCCCCTGCTAGTCTCTCTAAATGCTCATCTGTTTCTCAGCATCAGTGATACTGCTCACAGCTTCTTTGCTTGTAATTACTTTAGTCACAGTGCACAAACACTGACACTATGAAGGAATCTATGTAAGACATCACTGTCTGCCAGGGCTTCGCTCCACAGGATTTCCTGTTAAACACAGATCATGCTAATTTACAACAGCACATCGTGTTAGCTTGCACCTGGTGGAATGCAGGCAGAGGATACCAATTCTACAAGGAACTTCCAAAAGGGTTCACAATCTGCTTCTTTAGTGTGTATTTCTGTTCTCGGTGATGGCCTCTCTTGGGGTTTCTGTGATTTGGTCTCCAGGGGCCCTAGGGTGCAGAAGGTTTTTGTCTCAGTTCCCTGTCTCAACGTATCACTGTGTAAAGCATTGTTGTGCCATGTACCACAGCAATAATCAGCATCATCCGCTGCTTGGATCCCAGTGATGGTTAAATAGCAAATGTTGCTGGAGGTGTCTTTGGAAGCAGAGAACTGACCAGGGACCCCAGAGCCCTGGTGCTTGCTAGATTCATCTTTGTAATATAGCAGATATCTCGGAGCGTTCCCAGCTGTTTGCTGAAACCACCGAATGTATTAGCCACTAATGTTCATTCCACTACTCATGGTGCAGGAGAGTTTGATGGTGCCTCCTGGGGGCACTGACTCTGAGGCAGGCTTAGTCAGGGTTGGCTGTGCGCTGGCAACTGTCAGAAACAAAGACTCGAGTGAGCTGTGACCAAACCAGAAGTTAGTGAAGCTCAGTGACTAGAATAGGGGTCGGGCAGTCAGGACTTCTAGGTCCTGCTCCTTGCCTTTCCAAAGGCTCCTTTGGATCTTGGAGAAGTCACTTCTGCTCCTCCGTTTCCCACTGGGGATACTAGTCCCCTGTTTGTAAAGGGCTTGGGGACCCTCGGCTTGAACACAAAAGGCATTTTCAAAAGCACCTACGTGACTTCAAGGCCCGTTGAAAGGCCCTGAGTCCCACCGGGAGTGTTATCAGCAAGGTGGGGGCGCGTTGGGTATTACAAACCCCTGACCACTCACCTGCCAGGAGAAGCCCCAGGACACAGAGAGTCAGGGTGGACCGAGTCATGGTGCAGGGAGGAGATGGAAGTGGATAGGAAGGAGCCCGATTTGGCAACTCTGCTTATGCCTGTTTGCAGCTTGAGCCCTGGCTCTGGGCAACCCTCCAGGCACCTTTAGAACCCTGAGGGGCAGGCCTGAGACTGGCTCGTATGCAAATGAACCCCAAGTGGTAGGGCTCTGTGAGTCTATTGGATACACTGATCTCTGCTTATTACCATTACATTTTGCAATGCAAATCAGCCATATGGTCCTGCGGGAAGACCTGATCCCCCATCCTTCCCCTGATCCCCCGTCTCCCTGTCGGACCTGCCCCAGTTAGGCAAAGGTTAGAAACGTCCAACTTGAAAATTCACATGCAGAGAAGGGACTAACGGCAGCACAGATGGCAACTGAAATGCTGCAGAGCTGCTGCGCCATCTCTATCACAGCAGCGCGGCTCCCTTGTCTAGAATCACAGCGTACTGAAAACCGGGAACGAAAGGAGAGGAGGAGTAAAGAGAACGGGAACGTCTCGGACTGAGTCTCTCAGTGGCCAGAGCTTGCGCGTACTTGCGGGTAAGAATTGTCACATGGCACCATTGCACCACGGGAAAATCCAAAAGGAATCAGAGACGCGCCTTTTACAAGTAGCCACCCAAACACACACCCCAGTGTGGCTGGAGAGGGAGCAGGGACAGGGCAACAAAGGGGACAAACATGAAGAGATGGTTTCTCATCCAATGACAGCTGCATTGTAGAGAGAGAAATTCTCTATAAACCCCTCACTGGTGTGTTGGCAAAAACACTTGGGCACTTCTAGACCCCCTGCTACTAATTCTAACACTTGCAGACACTCTTTAAATAGCTTAACACCTGCATGAAAGTAAGGGTTAATATTTGGACCTGCAAAGCCTATTGTCAGACACACACACACACACAGACATGGGAGTAATGTCTTGGGCGGTATCTCTTAAAACCTCATAATCTGCTGGTCATTATTGTCCTGGTAAAATATGTCTGGAAACATTGTATGTAAAGTTATAAGATTCCACTGTATGGTGTTATTAACACATGTTCCAAGTCTGGGGAGTGGTCAAACCACTTCCTCAGAGATAAAGGGCAAGCCCACACCTCAGCCAGGTGTAAACAAGACCAATGGGCCATTACCTGCTAAGTGGCTATTCATTGTCAGGAAAAGGGACATGAGTGAAAAAATCTACATCTTAGCAAAGAAACAGCATGGAGTTCCCATCCACACAGTCTGCCTGTTGCCAGGCTCCCAGCTGGAGATGCTTCTCAAAGAGGGGAGAGGACTATACAAAGAAAGGGGAGACACCCAAAACACCCCTTCCTCCTCTCTCTCTCTGCCCATTGATTCATTGCCTCAGAAGGAGCAAAGGGAGCAGCCATTCAGCTGGGGATGGGGTCCTGGCCTGAGACGTGTGGCCACTAAGAGTCTGTTGAGAGCCGGAGATGAGAAAACTTTGTTTTACATTTAATATAGTTATTGAGTTAGGCACTAACTGTGTTTCATCTTTATTTTTCTTGTAACTATTTCTCATTTTTGTGCCTCATTACTTATACTCCCTTCAGATCTCTCTCTTTGTAGTTAATAAACTTGTATCTACTCTAGTGTGTTTGAACTGAAGTGTTTGGGAACCTCCATTTAAGGTAATAAGTTGTATGCATATCATCAAATAAAATGACGGACTTTACAGAAGCTTGTATTGTCCAGGAGAGGGCTGGGCAGTGCAGGACATACATTCCTGGGGGGAAATCAGGGACAGGGAGTGTGTTGGGGTTACCCTGCAGTATAATTCAGGCTGGTAAGAGCCTAAGTGTGGCTGGCTGGCTGCAGCACACACAGAGACACAACTGGGAGTGACCTACATGCCGGAGGCTGTTTGTGAGCAATCTAGGTTGGAGGCTACAGCAGCAAGGCATTGTACAGGGCACCCCAGGTTGAGGGCAGGGGTGCCACAGCTACTCAGTAGTCTGGATTGTATCCTGGACATGTCACAGGTGTATGGATGATAAGTGCTATATTAGTGCTACAGGATTCTCAGTATTCTTCAGCGTATCCCAGCCTTAGCAGTCATGTTTTCTGCTCTTCTCTACCTGTCTCCCACCAAAGGGGAGAGGCTGTTTCTGCTCAGGCAAGAGCAGCAGGTAAATACTGTTTCCGGCTGCCCCTCTCAGTCCTTAGAACTGCCTTGGCCATGCTGCAGTAAGTGTAAAGGATTCTGGGTGTCTTTGAGAGCTAAATGTGCCCCCCATGCAACGGTGCCAGAAGCAGGGCCCTCATCCGGAGGAAGGTTGAGGCAGAGCCGGGAGGGGTGGTGGGACGAAGGGAGCAGGAAGGAGCTGGCAGAGGCTGACTCTCCTTGTTGCCTAGGTGCCCTGCACCAGGGGCCATTTTAGGCCGCACGTTATCAGGGGCTTCACTGAGCCTCCCTTGCAATCTACCCCCGCCCTGTCAGGGCCATAGACCTGCAGTAGCTGCACTCTGCTGCCATCTACTGGGCAGTGATGTGTCCGTGCTCTGTGGGGCTCCCTCGCCCGTTTTGCAGAGGCCCGGAAAGCCTGGTGGACAAGCCTGTCCGGGTCCCCTCTTTTCCATGGGGCGCGGACTTCACTCTTTGTGGTGCAGGAGAACGTACGGTGTTTCCCGGGGACCCTGCCGCCGAGGACGGCTGCCTCAGCTTTTCAGCGACAAGACAACAATTGGAAACCAAGAGACCCGTGAGCAGTGACCGGGCCTGAACTCACAGGGTATTTCAGTGCTAAGGGTGTGTCTTCCGCATGAGGAGCGGTGAGGGGAGCAGGAGCCAATGCCCCCTGTGTAAGAAGCAGGCTGGTGCTCAGGGCAGGTGTAGCCTTGCCGCAGGGCTGCAGTGGAGTGAGAAGGTTTTTGTCTCACTTCCCCATCGGACGGTAGGGCTGTGCAAGCACTCCCAGTCCACGTAACACAGTAATAGATGGCGTCGTCCTCTGCCTGGGCCCCAGTGATGGTTAAATAGCCAATCTTGTTGGAGCCAGACCGAGAGCCAGCGAACCGGCTGGGGACCCCCGAGCCCATGCCTTTGTTAGATTCAGTGAAAAAATACAGCAGGTATCTCGGGACGCTGCCCGGTTTCTGCTGTATCCAAACGACACGGTTGGCACTGACGGTGTAACTGCCCTCTAGCGTGCAGGGGAGCTGGACAGTCCCCCCGGGAGACACGAACTCAGAGGGCGGCTGAGTCACCTGAGCGTAGCAACCTGCGGAAAGCAAAGAGCAGGGGGGTGAGCACCGCTATTACTGCCATCTTTTCAGCTGACCTCAGTTTCAAGGCACGGTCGGACGTCAGTCTGCTGTAGCCGTTACCTGTCAGGAAAAGCCCCAGGAGACAGAGAGGCAGAGTGGGCTGAGCCATGGTGCAGGGAGATGGGGAGAGGTCACAGGAGCTGGGTTTCTGCTGGTTTACAGCCTGTTCCCTGCCTTTGTGAAACCCTGGGGCAGCTTTTAGAGCCCTTATGGGCAGGGGTAGGGCAGCCACGTATGCAAATGAGCCCTCCAGGGTCAAACTGGGGCAGCCCACTATGCAAATGAGACTCAGGGGGTGGAGGTCAGACATCACGTTCTTTTCATGATCCAGACTCCCTCAGTTCTCAGACCTGCCGCCCCGGGTCAAACCAACGTTCCAGCCACTCCGGTGTCCTCTGAGCGTGTGGGTGTGGGGCACTCAGCAGGATAAGTATCTGGGTGCATCTCACTTAACTATTTCCCTCCTACTGGTGCACCTCCGTCCCTCCTGTTCTCTGCCTGCAGCACAGACTAGTCTAGTCTCCCGACGGCTGGAACACTTTGGTCTATTTTGGTTGTTGGGTTCCGTGTGCGGGTGCTGGGTGGGGATTAGTGGCCTGTGATGTACAAGAAGTCAGCCTAGATGATCTGATGGTCCCTTCTGGACCTTCTGAATCTAAGTGAGAGCGAATGACAATGACAAGGGTAGACAACAGAAGGCACCTTGTAGAGAAGGGTCATAGATTCCAAGGCCAGAAGGGACCATTGTGACCATTAGTCTGGTCTCCTGTAGCACTCAGGCCATAGAACTTCCCCACAATAATTCCTAGAGCAGAGCTTTTACTAAAACATCCCTGACAGAGACTCCACCACGATACTGGGTAAATTGTTCCAGTGGTTAATTACTCTCACCTTAAAAATATACACCTGCTTTCCAATCTGAATTTGTCTAGCTTCAGCTTCCAGCCAATGGATCTTGTTGTACTTTTGCTAGATTGAAGAGCCCATTATTAAATATTTGTTCCCCATGTACGTTGTTATAGACTGTAATCAAGTCACCCCTTAACTTTCTCTTTTTGGTAAGCTAAATCGATTGAGCTGCTCGAGTCTATCGCTGTGAGGCATGTTTTCTGATCCGTTAATCATTCTCATTGCTGAACCCTCTCCAATTTATCAACAGCCTTCTTGAATTGTGGGCACCAGAGCTGGACACAGTATTCCAGCAGGGCCAAATACAGAGGTGAAATAACTGCTCTACTCCAATGCAAGATTTCCCTGTTTTTGCATCCCAGGATTGCATTAGCTTTTTTGGCCACAGCAATACACTGGGATCTTATGTTCAGTTGATTATCCATCACAAATCCCAACTCTTTTTCACCCAGGTGAATGTGGCACTTTGTTTACCCTCTCTCATAATACAAGGGCAAGGGGGCATTTAATGAAACTGAAAGGGAACAAACTTAGAACCAATAAAGGGAAACATTTATTTTCCACAATGCATCATTCACCCATGGAACTCATTGCCACAAGATACTCCTGAGGTCAAGAGCTTAGTAGGATTAAAAAAATGATGGGACATTCAAATGGGTAGTGAGATTGTCCACAGTTACATTAGACAGCAACAAATGTAGAAGGGGTATAAACCCTCATGCTTTGGGGCATAAGGCTTGGCTAGGAAGAAACTTCCCCTCTGGGCAAGATATTTGAGAAACATCCATTATGAGGTTTCTTGCACTTTACTCTGAAGCACCCAGGCTAGGCCAGCATCAGAGGCAAGCTACTGAACATAGGTGGACCATTGGTCTGATCTGGTCTGGCAGTTCCTCTGTCCCTAATATATACAACTGTGACCCTAAGAACCCCTCAGTGCCAACTTGCTGTGTTGCGAGATGCTGTTGGCTTCAGGCAGCCAAGCTACAGCCGGCACAGACAAGATCACTTCAAACTAAGGGCAGGTAGTGGTGAGGTGCCTCACAACCCCAGATGCCCCTGGGGAGCGTCACAATAACCAGGCAGTCTTATATTAAGACAGCATCATCAGTAAAAGAGCACTAACTCTGTGTTGTGTCTGGAGAGATGGCAGCGACGCATCCAGCTGCAGTTTTGAAAAAATAACAATTGGGAGAGGTTAAAGAGAGTATGTTCCAAGTGTCCGAGTGAACTCCACACTGCACAGGATACAAGTCATGCAGCTAATTATTAGCATTTATTGTTTGTATTGCAAAATCTCACAAAAGCTTCAACCAGGATCCAGCCCCCATCACGCTGGGTGTTCTGCATAGCAAGTTACACGCAAGGGAGAAGCGTCACATCATCAGGACATTGCTGGACATGCCCTAAGGGCAGGACACAGCTAGATAACACTGACAGCTGAGTCACCCTCCGCGGATGTCCCATACACCAAACCCCCCAGTGTACAATGCTAGAGTAAAGAATGTATTACAGCAAAGTAAGGCCCCAAAAGCATAGGCAGAGATCTGAAAATCTGGCCCTGGGGTTGTCAAAACAGGCTCATTTTGGCCCCAAACCCGCACTCACTTAAACAATGGCAAAACTTTCCTCTCCTGAGCAGCCCTGTTGCTGCTAATTCTGGGTTTCATTGATCCAATAAAAGGGGCCTCTGGGTGGGCTGTTTTTCTTTGGTCTTGGACTTGGGAATACATTGAATGGAATGGCCCGTGCTCAGCAATTGTGGTGGTGCTCAGAGTTAGCTAATCACCCATTCCCTGGTACACCCCAGAGAGAGCGGCTGTGCCCAAAGATTGGCAGGCAGGTCCGCTGAGGGCCCCAGAGCCAGGCCGACTGTGATGGAATGTTATCATTCCTGTTTATTATTTACCCAGCACCAGAGTGTGCAGGGCACTCGCTCCCCCTGCCCAGCCACGCTAACAATCTGTCTGAATGTCTCAGCTGCTGTGTTGGCCATGGCTCATCAAGCTCTTCGTTCTTCCCTCAGGGTCCTGTGTGTCTGAGCTAAGGCCTTGTGGTTGTACCCCCGCACGATGTGCATGCTGCTGGCTGATGGCCACGGTTTCATGGTGACGTGCTGCCACCTTCTTAGGGAAAAGCTCCCACCAAATTCTCTCTCTCTCAGCCCCATGGGCTAATGGCTTTGCAGAGAGCCGGGATGAGAAACCAGGAATCTATTTGTCTTCCCATTTAAACAAAAACACTTCCTCAGAACCTCAGAACTGAGAAAGAAGGCATCAGCAGCTGGCAAACACTTATGCTGAGTGTAAATCAGAGAAGCCCTGAGGCTGCTCTAACTTACACCGGGCACTGGACAGGGCCCTGAATACAGGAAGTGCACAGGTAGTTTAAAGGGACTGCCTCTCTTCACCCCCAGCAGCACCCTTTGTTCCTGTCCCAAGCTCAGAAGCAGAGTAACTAAGAACCCGGCCCGCTGTATGTAGGAAAGGCACATAACATACTCCTGAACATCAGAACAAGTGCTTTAGAAATCTGTCTTTGATGTCAAGCTGTACTGGGTGCCCCACATGCAGCTGATGGGGATCTCAGCAGATGGACGGGGCCTGCGGGCAGGAAAGACCAGCTCCGTTCGGTAGGGTCTCTGTGCAGTGGGAGCTGCAGGTGCCTAGCACCTGGCAGGATCTGGCCCTGCGTGTCTCGTAGCATTCTGAGCTCCACCAGGTGACATCCGTCAGACAGGAAGCCACCATCCGTCACAGCTCTCTGAGCATAACCGACCAGGGGGCCTCAGCTCTAGGTTAATTCAAGGGTGGAGAACGTGAGCCGTTTCTTTTTCCGTTCCTTATGGGGCTGCGGTTCCTTCAGCACGAGGCTCTGCAAGCAGGGGCTCATCAGAGTTCCCCGGGGGCCAGCACAGGTTTTGGTTCCACATTTCTAGAGATAGTAGATGGGATATGCGACCGAGCAGTAATAGTCAGCGTGGTCCTCAGCCTGGACCGCGGCAATGGTCAGAACGCAGGCGTTACTGGCGGGGTCTTTGGACGCAGAGAAGCGGTCCGGAATCCCGCAGGGCTTGTGCTTGTCCACCTCCGAGTTGTAATAGAGCAGGTACCTCGGAGGGCTGCCAGGTCTCTGCTGGTACCAGGCGACCCCGAACTCCCTGATGTTGTACCCAGGATTCAGGGCACACGAGAGTTTCACCGTTTGTCCCGGCAACGCTAAAATGGAGGCCGGCTGAGTCAGCACCGGCTGTGCCCTGGAAGCTGAATGAAACAAGGGCGCAGTTACGGACGGAATGGGCCGATCCCACCCCCAGTGGCTGAACTGTTACATTATCCCCTCTGGCATTGCCTCTGCACCAGCTACAGGTTAACCTCCAGCAGCCAGCCTGACCACGCCTGCCTGCTCCGCCCATCCCTGTCTGCAGAGCAGCGATAGCTCAGCCCAGGAGTCTCGCCCTTCAGTCCCTCCCTCTGCAGAACTCGCCTCCACCTCCCACGAGAACGTACCTGGCACCAAAACCCCTGGGAGGAGGAGAGCCAGGAGGCGCAGCATCATTGCGAAGGCCTTGGAGGGAGCCAGAGGGAAAGGAATCGGCAGCTGCTGTGCAGCAGGGCCTCTGGCTTTCTGCAAACCTGCAGCAGCTTTAGAGCCCTGGGGCGCCAGACAAGCCAAGTGGGTCTATGCAAATGAGCCCTGGGGCTCAGGGACTCCATCAGCTGTTCAGGTGTCTATCTGCTGCTCTCTGTGCTATTCAGCCACAAGGCCGACACAATGAGGATGAAGCTTCAGTCACCACTGGGAAGAACGGATTCAGGGCTAACACCTCCGCTGTATTTTGGGCTATGGCATTTGCTGCGGAATCTGGCCTCCTCCTCTTGTCTGCCCCGCTCACACCTGCAGGTGCCGTGCGTATGAGACACGGAGCCGGGTTCTATTCCAGCTCTGGCCACAGACCTTCCGTGTGCCTCTTGGTCACTCACCTCCTCTCTCTGGGTCTCCGTTTCCCCACTTATAAAGCAGGGATAATAAAATCCACCTCCCCCACAAGAGCTGGGAGGCTGAACTCATCCATATTTGAGAAATGCTCAGATGGAAAGTGCTACGGGAGGAGAATCTAAGACCAGGCTCCTTTCTGGGCAGAGCAAGCTGCTTTCCTCCAGAGAACTGGAGATCCATCCAGAGCCAGCCCCTGCACGAGGTGTCAAAGCGCAGGAGCCTTTCCCCAGGCTGCTGTCTAATCACAGACACTAACCACAGAAGGAACCCGGGGCTGTTCCTGAGACTAAATCACTGTGACAAGAGCTACTGCTGCTCGGCCGTGGAACACAGGGGCAACCTGCCCCGCCTTCTGCCTGGATGCCAGCGCTGGAGCAGCCCTGCGGCAAGTGTGTGTGGGAACAGAGGGTCGGTCGAGGAACCTGGCCTCTCTGCTGTGGCTGCTGCTGTAACAATGGCAGCACGTAAATATACCTGGGGCACCCCCCAGGCCTCCACTGAATCCCTCTGGCTGTGCTGGAGACAGTGACGTGGAGAGTGTCTGCGGGATCTGGAACGTGAGGAGAAAAGGGGCTGCTGACATCACACATGATGAGACACATCCCCAGGCACATCATGCCCCAGAGGGGAAATCCTGTGTCCTACGAGGGAAAAGGCCCAGAGAGAGACACCACAGCGACATTCTGCAGCAGTCAAAGGCCAAAGCCCCACCGCTCCAATGGGCTTTAGAGTGACATGGGCGATCATTAGGCAAATTAGCTCCAGGCCCGTCAGACGTTATTGGACAGGTCAATCAATACGGGAATGCTCACTATGGTAATTCAGAGGATTGCCCTGTAGCTTCATGCAATGATTTGAAGACCACATCTCAAGTATCAGTGATGCACTCTCTGTACTTGCAGGGTAAGGACCTGGATAGAAATTACTGGGCTTGCAAATCTTTTAAACGAAGGCCTCAGCAGAGGGCATGCCGACCTGCCAGGGATCTGGATGTAGAGGGGAAGAAGGTTTGATTGAGGGCCTGGCTTGGCCGGACCAAAGAAGCTTAACTGGGGATGAGTAGACCAGGGAGTGTGGGAGAAGGTTCTGACAGACATTCGTGGGGAGAATATGTTCTCGAGGGAAGAACAGAGGGAGGAGGGATTTTCACAGGTCTGGAGGTTCGGATAAGCACCCACATTTAAAATGGAATCATCCAGCATTTTGGCGTGTGTCTCATCACTACTGCCAGGAGATGCTGGTCTAGGTCTCTTATGCCATACCGTTTGGCACAGTCAGGAGTCTCCTCAGGAGACCCCAAGACTGAAACAGCAGCAGGTGCCGTAGGTCAGGATCGGGGTGCGTTGGGGCAGTTGTGTGTAGGACGTGTGCGCAGGACGTGTGCGCAGGACCTGCCCATGTGGGGGACACGTGGAAACAATCAATGAGCAATAATGCCGGGGGTCAGTGAAGACCATAAATGGGTCCCGGCTGGAAGGAAGGCTCAGCTCCATTTGCTGATATGATTGAATCAAATTCCCCTCTTGACATCAAACGAACGTCGGTGAGTCAGTGGCGGCTCTGGAGATCGCAGCGCTGGGACGCCATGAAGGGCATCACTGGGGAAGGGAATAGAGGAATTTCCAAGCCTGCAACAGTGATTCGGAGACAGAAAAGAGAGAGGAAAATGTACAAGATGGTGAAATGGGATGAGACGAGGAGAGATGCCATTGCTGGTCATGGCTGAGGGGCTGAGCACCGTCCTTCAGGTGTGTACTATGAAGCTTCTAAGGGGTTCCCACACTGGTTCTCTATGGGACTATAGCACTGTGCACTTTGTGGGTATCGTTCCAAATTGAACAATAATAATTGCCTCATCCTCAGGCTGCATCCGTGAAATGTTTAAATATCCTTCATCGAGGCTGTGATTTTTGGAGCCCGAGAATCTCTCTGGAACTCCCTCTCCTCTCTTTAAACCACTTTTTGCACAATACTGCAGAATGAAACTGGGGGCACTGCCAGATTTTTGCTGGTTCCAGATGACACAAAAATCCTTGAACTTGACTCCACTCATGACACATTTCAGAGTGACTGATTCCCTGGATGCGATAGACACCGTGGGCTCCTGAGTCAGGACACGCTGGGACTCTACGTCTGCAGGAAGCAAAGACAGTGTTATGGAGGCTGCTAGTGGGCAAGCAATGTTGTCAACTGGGCTTGCAATAGTCATCTAACCAAAGCGTTCTCCAATTTACTGCATCAGCCCCTTAATCTGGTGTAGACCCAAGTGGCATAACTTTACTAAAACTCCATACAGATGGGAGGCAGAGCTGGCTCTGCCCACTGGGAGATGCAGAGAAAGTAAACCCTTCTTTGCTTTCAAGGGTTTCCTCTGCAAGGTTATAGAAAACTCCTGGCATCACTAAGTTAGCAAGACTCAAAGAAATATACCAAGAACTTACGTGCTAAAGAAAACACCAGGAGTCCCAGTGCCACAGGAAGCTGGGGAAGCATGACAGTCCTCCACCAAAGGATTCGAATGAACGAGAGCAGTGCAAAGTCCTTCTGTATGTCTTTGGCTCTGCTACTGACCACATGAGCTTTGCTGGGGCATTTAAAGCAGCCCCACAGCGGAAGAGGGTCAGGCAAATCTGCCACTCCCTTGGGAGAATTTACGTGGGGAATTGGTTTTCACCACTGCACCAGAATTGGACCCAAAACCCTCACATACAAACAGAGGGGCCTGAAGAGATCAGCTGAAGTGGAAGCCCAGCAGCAGCGACTGGTGTCAATAAGCCCTCGCAGGAGGCTGCAATGCCCCAAGCAGTGCTGATATACCTGATCTGGATGCACTGTATTGTATTGTACACTCCGAGTGCCGCAAGGGATTAATAAGGCCAGGAGCTCAGCAGGATTCAGGGTTTAGCCATGTATAAAAGAACATGAGCGATAACTTGTTGTCAATGTACTATGCCTTTAAGTGAATACTAGTCTATGCGCACAAAGAATTACACCTATAACTGGAGACTGTAGAGCATGGTCTCATGCCCTGCGCCCATCCCCTGACCCCTGTACGTAAACTGCCAGGCCAGGCCAGACTGATGGTTCATCTAGTTTGGTGCCTTGTCTTTAGCAGGGGCCAGGACCAGATGCTGAAGAGGAAGGCATAAAACCTCCAGAATGGGTAATTATGCAGCATTCCAAGCGGCTGCTTGACCATGATGTCGCCCTGGGATCAGACAGCACCTAATGAGAGGGAATAACAATGATTGCTGCTTCATCTAGGGTGACCAGATAGCAAGTATGAAAAATCAGGACAGAGTGTGGGGGGTAATAGGCACCTAGATAAGAAAAGCCCCAAATATCGGGACTGTCCCTATCAAATCGGGACATCCGGTCACCCTAGCTTCATCAGAGCAGTAAGGGTGAAAATCCCACTTGGCGGGCCCCACTCAATCAGTGCCAAGGGGTTAAATGGTTTGCATTCAGTTTGAAACGCTCGGCATGTGTGTTCACACCGTGCCCTGCACAAGGGGGCTCTGGTCCCGACTGGGTCCTCTGGGCACGAATGCAATCCATCCTCACAGTCTCCCATCTCTGAATGCAGCGGAGCTGGGGCGCAGCAGCATGACGCCAGGTGTTGAAATGTGCTGCCCTCTAGTGGGGCCTGCGTGCTATAGCAGTGCCTGTGTGTAAACCTTGCTGCGTGAGTGTCCAGTTTATAATTCCAGTGCTCCCCCGGTAACAGGAAATGAGCAATCGCCCTAGGGACACACTCGGCCCCTGTGCAGTATGTGATCATTCCGCCTCCTCTGGCTTCTCTCACGCGAATAGGCTGGAAGGGATTTTGCAGATTTAAGGCCAGGCAGCCACACAGACAAACACAAACTGGGCTAACCCGCCTGGATGACGCCTTTAACACCCTGAGGGCAGACATGCCAAACCCGCGGAGAAAACGCAGAAATTGGGCTTGTTTTTCGCTTAACTGGCTCGTGCGTTGCTTGTTGGCTAGTTTTTCCCTGTTTGGCTTGCAGCTTGTTGCTTCTTTTTTTTTTTAATCT
This sequence comes from Lepidochelys kempii, assembly GCF_965140285.1. Lineage (NCBI taxonomy): Eukaryota > Metazoa > Chordata > Testudines > Cheloniidae > Lepidochelys > Lepidochelys kempii. Next base: position 14,017,999 of record NC_136394.1, on the reverse strand, counting down.
TAGGGATTGGCTTGTTTTGGCCTTGTTTTGAAATGGGATTAGCTTGATTTTTGGCTTATTGTGAAAGTCGGAGTGCTTATTTACCACGGGAAAGTTGGCAACTATGCTTGAGGGCCAGACAGTGTTAATTACTCTCCGTCCCCTGGTCCTGGCCGCACCACACCTGAGGAGTCTGGGGGGGACTGTGCCTCCTCCTTCCAGAACTCTTTCCCTGGTGCACAGGGGGACTATGCAATCTGCACCCTCCCTTAGCAAGTGTAGCCTGCTCCCCCCAGCAGGCCTGCCAGCTCTGCAGGCGGGTGCTGACAGGGATTGGGGGTGCATGGAGGAAGCAGTCCCTGTGCTCCCTGAGCCCATGGACTAATATTGGCCCGCCCTTTGCCAGGGGTGGCAATGCTCTCACCAGTCACCCACACAAAAGCAAGGCACAGTCTGGCCCAGAACATTCCACCTGAAGGGAACCTCCACCAACCCCCACAGAGCATCCAGCCCCCGGGCAGGCCTGCAGCCCCCAAGCTGCATCCAGCCTGTACAGAGCAGGCAGTCCACAGTGACCAGTCAAGCCGCACACAGCGTTTGGCCCAGATGGAGTCTGACTCAGCCTGAACATCTGCAACACACAAAGGATCAAACCCACCAGGAGCCCCCAACCCAGACTAACTGCCTCTGCCTAACCCCCCTGGGCCAGTCTGGCTCTCCCCCTCCCGCCCCCAGGTGTTTCTGACCTACTGAGAGTGTTCTGCGTATGTAGCTTCACATTCCAGACCCAGGGCGTGCTCTTGTGAGGGATTGGACATTTCCTGTTCATTGGAGCTGTAATGCAGTTGGCAGGGAAAAGGGATAACCCGATACAGCCAGGCCAACAGGACCAGCCTCAGCCACCTGACCTTTTTGTGATGCCCAGTAGTGGCCTCTCAGGATACATAGGGAAAACCAACATACAAAGATTTGTTCAGAGCCAGTTTTAGAGCAGGTAGAGAACATATAGGGTTTGATCCAAGGCTCATTAAAACCAGTGGACAAATTCCCATTGGCTTCAGTGGGCTTTGGATCAGCCCATGCAGAATAGAAATAGGTAATGACTGGGGTAGGGGGTGGTCTTGAAACATCCTGATCATGTCTGAGAACTATATACTCATAGTCTGAAGAAATGCAAACTGTGACTCCTCTGCATTTCTGTGACCATCTCTTTTCAGACTCAGACATAAGCTTTGGTGTGGGAATAAACAGTGAGCGACCACCAGGTTTGTGTGTGAGAAAGAGATCCACCCTCCCACGCAAACCTGGTGTGAATGTCTGCTCCACACAGACCTGGTACGATCTCCCTGTGCATTGCTCTGATGCAGTATAAGAGCAGAAGAGGTTCCTGTTGCTTGAGCGGCTGAATGAGAAACCATGACTCTCTTTTGTGTGTGTGGCTTCACACTTCATTCTGCAGGGGAAGCAAAGCGGGTGGAGGGGTCAGCACATCTCCCCCAGCAACAGCTCCCGAGCCTCATCACCAGAGCAAGAGGTCTCTGCAGAACCTGCCTCCGCTCTGCATGGTTTCCTCCTTTGTGAGCTCTGAGCTGTTCACACCTTGGAAGGAGCAATGATGTGGCAGCCTTTGGGGGCTACCACAAGAGATCATGGTGCTGTGCAAACGTGTGATTCCATACCACTCCGTACCAGCTCTTCTTGAGCGGTCACATGCATCGCTGCAGAATTTCACTTTTAGTTTAAACGTACAGCCCCTGTGGGTGGGAAGAAAATCTCTAAACAGGACCCGCTGCAGCACTGTCCTGAGTCTGCAGACAGATAGATTGAAACACTGCCAGATTCTGACCTTAGTGACACTGTGAATAACTCCACCAAAGTCAACGAAAAGCAGTTGAGTTACTCCACACTGATAGCGTAACTGAGATCAGAACATGGGCAGATAGCTGTCAGAGAACTGTGAGCTATGTGGAGCTGTGTGTAGCGTTTGGGGATGGGGCAGAGCCTGAGTAAAACACCAGCGCTATTTCTGACCCATGGTGAGTAGAAATTATTGAGAATCTGGAGTGATTTAGGAAAATAACAACTGGCTTTATTGGGGATTTAGCTGAACTGAGCTGAAAGGCCATAGGCCAGCTGTGGAGAGAAAGACTCTTCTCCAAGCTGGAGAGAGACATTTCAGATGAGAAATGCAAGTATGTGAAGCTGGGCATATCCAGCACTGTGACAGTATGAAAGACATCTGTCCCCAGAGCATTCCTAACTCCCTGCGCCACAGATTGATTTCCTTGTGGCCCCTATTTTCGGTCTGTGTCATGTAGTGTTAATGTTAGTACCACACGTTGTGACATTGCACTCCATATACTTTATGAAAATATGCTTATAAATGTGAATATGATGTAACTGGAATATGCTTTATGCAAAAGGTCTCTTTTAAGGTATCATTACAAAGCTTATCATCCCTGGGTGAGTGGCAGAGAGGAAGATGGCAGAGTTTGTTACAATACAATCAGAGACGGGGAGGGGAGAGAGGGACCTCAGACCCTTCTCACTGGGCCTCAACAACAAAGGCCAACTGGACATTTCATAGCAATATTATAGGGGCCTGAGGAATACTGTATCCACCTAAAGATCAGCTTCACCCAATCACACTACTTTCATCAGTACATTTATTACATGCCAGAGCCACACCACTGAAGAAAAGGGGTGTTTGCTGGAGACATTTGTGGTACACGAGACGGAGGTGAATACATTCACGATGCCTGAAGTACGGCATACACAGTGTCCGTCCCTGGGTCACTGGTCCCTGCTCTGGGCTTCTTCTTTGTCACTGGCTCGCCAGCATGAGAGCTGCCCGTTGGAGAGGACACCATCTGAAAACAAGCAGAACCCCAGATCAGCACAGGGAACAGTGACATTCACTGAGCTGTGATCCTCAGCTCAAGGCAGAAGAGGCTGAGATGAAGTGAATGAGGCAGCTCCATGTATCAGCCACAGTGAGAGCGGGGCCCGAATGCTGGGCTGCCCCATGGCCCCCACAACTGCAGCTGCTCTTCAGTGTCTGAGCTGCAATTGCAGCCGCAGTCTCTCCATGCCAGCTGCAGGGAATCCCGGGCCCCTGGATTCATGTAAAGATGAACCTGTGTCACTTTCCCCTGCCCTCCAAAAATAGGGCCTTCCAGGCTGGCCTGGCCGAGCCAGTTCAGAGATCTGTCTCATGGTGCATCATACTGGGTAGACACCCCCACGCGGCCACTCAGCCAGTGGATCCCCTGCTCAGTTCCTATGTGGGGCTTAGGAGGTGCAGAGGCTTTGCACAAGCCCTCTGCACTGGGGTGAATTTCACTCCGTGACCTAGGGCAAGTCAGCTTATGCCTCAGTTTACTCATCGGTAACTATAAGATAGGAACATCCACCTACCTCAAAATATACAGTGCGGTTTGTAAAGCACTTAAAAAGCCTCAGATGCTACAGAAGTACAAACAGTTACAGCTATCATCATTTACATTCGTTCTCCAAGTGACTCCGCTGGGACTGGAATGACATCTGAGCACTTTCGATACAGAGATCAGCACTTACACTGTACTCACTCCACTGCAGTTTTGAATAGATCATTTCATGGCCGACGGGCTGTGTAAAGGAGTCTCTCTGGGCAGGGGTAGGGGTGCTGCAAATGGGATCAGACATTTCCAGGGAAACTTCCGGTTTCTTGGCCTGGATTCGGCGCTTTACTAATATAAAATAGAGAAGGACACATGCATATTATGGAATGACTTGGAATGCAGGCATGAGGGGAAAGGCTGAATTCTACCTCAGTGTCTCTATTTATAGGCTGGGTTCTTGCTTTGTAGAGGCTTTCAATTTTTTTCTTCTGTTAATTTATTTTACATCAAAAGGGCCTGATCTAAAACCCCTTGCAATTAAAGGGAATCTTTCCACTGACTCCAGTTGGCCCTTGAGCAGGCTCTTGCAGCTGAGGGGCTAAACACTCACTCTGATCCATGCTTGCAACTCCCGTTAACATCACTGGAAATTCTGCCTGAAGTGTGGAAGCGTATCAGTGAGACCTTGAGCTGGAGATATAAAGAGTGTGGAGATTTGGTGACCATCCCTAGCTGTTAGGTATTAAAACAGGGGTGGCCAAATGGCAGCTCCCAAGCCACATGCAGCTCTTTTACAGGTAACGTCTGGCTCCCGGAGCCCACCAACCCATCCCTCGCCATTCTCCGCCTAACAGGCTGGTCGCGGGGAGCTCGGAGCTTCTGCCCTGGGATGGGGTGGTGGGACGTGGGGCAGAAGTCTCAAGCCGCAGCACTGTGCTGCAGGGCTGAAGCCCTGAGCCCCGGCTGGCTCTCAAGGTTATGAAGATTATCATATGCAGCTCAGAGGGTAAGTTTGGCCACCCCGTATTAGAACATGGCTGCTTTGCTCCTGCCCCAATCACACCCTGTCATAATTAAAAGGTTTCTTAACTTCTCATTCTTTGCTTTGAACTTAAAAAATGTTACAGACTTGTTAATAAAGAAGAGAAATAGCATGGAGCCATGTTTGAATTCAGGAAAGACATCCTGAACTGGTCATTTCCCAGAAGATTTGCTGTACCTCACTGAGACAACAACAGTAACTTAAAACAAACCATGGCTGCAAAGTGTATGATGATGCCTAAAGAGAGGCAGGGGAGATTGTTTGCACGTCTTTACTAGCAACTACTTACATGTAAAATACAAGCCCAAAGCAAGGAGGAACAGAAGTAGCCCAGCAGTCAGACTGGGGATCAGCAGAACATTCACTGGGTCTGCGGGGGCTATAAAGGAGAACAAACAATATTTGTGAAAAGTCAAAAAAAGAAAAGAAAACTGAATCCCTTCCATTTGCTCCTGTGCAAAGCCTCGGGCGATATTGCCCCTTCGATTAAGGATGAGAAAGGCGCTCAGGTACTATCGTATAAGAGACACTGAATAGACTAGTAAGACAACTCCAATAAACATGCAGGACTGCAGCAAGTCTCCCAGCCAAACCGTACTTAACATTCCTGATATTTCAAAGGCAAAACATAAGCCAAAAGCCCCTTACAAAAGTCCTTTTTCATACATGTTAAAAGAGGGAAAAGAAACCCCACAAACCCACTGCTGAAACTGTCCTTCACAGGACGCCTTGAAGTAGATACTTATCTTTTTTTGGCACTGTTTCAAGACTGAATAGAGCAAGTCCTAACCTCAGAACAATGTGATTTTCACTCCCTGTTCACATATTTACCAATACAATCAACTGTGAATCAGATTTACCTCCTCATAAATTCAACCTGCTACCTTCATAACTTCATCCCTTGTCCACAGATTTGTTACGCAGCAAATGCAGTGAGGATTGTCTCAGGACAATCTTTGTTAGTTGGTATCACACATTACTTCACTGTTACCTAAAGGCCTTGTAACACTAGCTCCATATCACGAGTAATCAGCAATACTAATCAGCCACCAATAAGTCACCTCACCAGCAGTAAACAGACTCAAATACACAACATATATAACAGACACACTTAGGTCAGTATCTGTGTGAACAGGTGGTGTGTGTTTGTGGTTTTGTGGATGCTTTAAGTTTTTCCGTTGATTGATCCCCAGCTCTTTTTCTTGATAGCAATCACTGGACTTGCAAAACCCAACATTGCTGCACTTCAAAGGGTTTCTTTTTTCAGCCAGGCACCATAAGCAATGCTATTATACAGCCATGCTGCAAATGGTCTCTGTGTGAATACTGCAAAGCTTTGAGAAGCATTTCCGGTCGGGCTAAAGGCGCTGGCCAGGCAGTCTGTGTGGACAGGAACTCCATGCTGTTTCTTTGCTAAAATGCAGATTCTTTTTGCCCCTGCCCCCTTTCCTGCCAAAACATAGCCACTTAGCAAGCAATGGCCCATCAGCCTTGTTTACACCTGGCTGAGGCATCAGCTTACTCTTTTGTTTCCCTTCCTGCTGATGACTCCATTTATAGCTTAAATGCAAATTAGGCAGAGCACACATTCCTTGGTTTGAGGACAGACCTGTTTGCTAGCTTCTGTTTGGGCAGGGCTGTGATTTGGAACATGTGTTAACACCACCATACAGGGGCATCTTACAATGTCACAGTGTTGCCACACATATTTTACCAGGACAAAGTTGACCAGACAATTATGAGTTTTCAAATGATACCTTACAAGACATATCTTCTACAAAGATTATTTCAATAGTGGGTGGGAGGTGGACACAGGGGTACGTTCTATCACAGAGAGTGACTGGTTTCTTGGGACTGAGTGTAACCTGAATATGTTGTGATTTTTGGTGGAAGCATGGGCATAGTTTTGGAGGGCAAGGAGGGGCGTTGCCCCCGCCCCTCCAAACTGCAAGCCTTGGACAGTTGTTGAGTTTCCCCCATACACACACATGTGGCCCCATTGGCCTGACCGGAGCTGCCCCCTCAAATATAGAAGTCAAACTATGCCTATGGGTGTAAGTGACAATTTATCATATAATCCAGCTTGCCTGGGTGGCAAGATAACTGGAGAGTCTGAGTCTTAGACTCTTAAGGGGACAGACAATGACTCCCTGGTAAGACGGTTACAGTGATCTAGGAGTTCTCATTTGTTACTCATTTGGTGAAATCTAATTATAGAACATACCACCAGTATGGGGTGTCTGCCCTGCTTTTGACAGTTAGCCCAGAGGTAGGCACTCACGATCGTGAGCTGTCATGAGCCACTCCAGACAGCGTGACAACGATCACTGTCCCTACTTCTTCAGACACACAACTGAGTGTCTGTATTTTAAAAGTGCCCTGATGTGTTTCTAAAATATCCAAAGAGGGTAAAGAGCAAAGGTTTTGCTAATATGTAAAAAACAAGAAAATCCTTTGCAGTTTTCTTGTGCAAGGAATCGGAATTCTGAATTCTCAATTGTTTGATACAATCCAGTTCCCGATGCATTAAAGTATGAACATTCAGCCAAAACAATTAGTTTAATATAAAAATATGCTTAAAGAACAAGGGAAAAGAGAGGGAGAAATAAGATGAACATCTTACAACAATCCACAGGAAATGAAATGTTGTAGGGATACTGCTAATGCTGTAATTTTTGTTGTAGTCAGTAGTCACTTGGAAATTAATATTAAAACATGCATTAAGTTCAGGAACTGTCATTGAGTTTTACTGGGGTTTAGGTGCCTAACCCTGTTCAGCGCCTTTGAAAATCCAACCCTAAATACTGACTTATTATAACAGTGTTTATTTATAAATCCATACACGCCTTAATGATTATAAAAGAATCTTTGCATTACAGTGAATTAATACAGTTAATTAATTCAATGCATTAAATTAACAGCACATCATTACTTACATTTAAGAGATGGTGTTTTATTTGTGGAAGAAAAATGTTTACCTCTTGTCCCTGAATCATATGTCAGGAAAAAGACAGACAGAGATGCAAGGTCAATAAATTTTACAATGCATAAGGCAGAAATTACGTTTTTAAGGTTAATTCCCACGATTAAGAACTGGGGAATTTACAGATAGGGCCAAATCGTTCTCACCTTACTCATCCAGATAATGCCTGATCCAAAACCCATTGAAATCAATTGGAGTCTTTGGATCAGATCAATGATCCCTTTGAAAAGCCGGGAAAGTATTAAGAGTAAATAAACTCTGTTCAAAATACTGATGGCTCCTTCTCAAATGTAAAAAACCATCATATTTCTGAAACAACTGACAGTGGGCCATGTACAACAAAAGGAGTGCGGTAATTTATTTAAAACCTAGGATATATTAAATATATTTGATGATGATGATGACTGTACCCATCCTGAATTAATAGATCTAACAAACTAGATTCCAGAAAATAGATCTTGTTCCAGCTATTAAAAAAGTCCAATATTAGAAAAATCAGCAGATTTCTATAGACCATTTGTTTTTAGACTAATATAGATCTTCTGTTATAAAAGCAACTTTAAATTCCATAACTCTGAACTACGTTTTTATTTTTTCAATTTGATTACTGTTTTATAATGGCAGGTTTCAGAGTAGCAGCCATGTTAGTCTGTATCCACAAAAAGAAAAGGAGGACTTGTGGCACCTTAGAGACTAACCAATTTGCCACAAGTACTCCTTTTATTTTATAACTGTCCATTAAAATAGTCTAAGATATTATTTAAATAACAAAGATCAGGAACACTTTTTTTCAAATAAGTTTTTTTATTATGAAAATATTCCATAAATATATTTAGATTTAGCACAGCTAAATTAGCAGGACATTTTGGAAAACAGAGTACGGTTCTGTATAATGGTATAGGGGAGACAATACTCTGTCTCATAAATTCAAGGAAGGAAATACAGTAGGTATAATAACTAGAATTTATAGTATACTTTTTGTCTTAGGGATGGAAAGTATCTACTAGAAAGTCTACCATTGCTATAAAATATGGCAAATTTGCCTTTTTGGTCAAAATTTGCTAATTCATTTGCAGAAAATATACACAAAAAGCCATGTACATATATGATTTTTTTTTGTAAGCAAACTGCAAATTTTTCTCACCCATTCCTCAACTATACAGGTTATTATGGAGCCATCTCACACTATAAAATATATATGTATTTTAAATCAAACCAGTGTAAGCTCAAAACTTGTCTTGGAGCACATTAAGCTCAGGGGTTCCAGATAGTCCATGCATGGTGTGACATATTTAAGAGAATTACAACCAATGTACAATTTCCCAGCACTAGAGATGGTGACATGTAAGTGACATGACTGGTTTGATAAATAAGCTAATGTTCCGTGTAATGTTCAACTAAAGTGATGCAATGGAAATATTGACAAGAAAATTGCTATAGTTGAAATATAATTGCATGGTCATATGTTGAAGAAGCTTTTAAACAATTCATAAACATGCTTGCATCATAAGTCTTATTTCATAGGAAGCAAGAGAGCTAAGATTTCTCATGCACACGCAGCAGAGTGTCCAATAGAGAGAAAGAAACAGGAGAGAGAGAAAAAGAGAGACACTCACCCGTGACAATGAGATGAGTCCCGTTTGTTCTTGATTTAACAGGGAGTGGCACTATGATCACTTCACAGTAATACAGGCCACTGTCATTCACCCGCACCTCGGGGATGAAGAGAGAGCTGGTATTCTTTTCAAAGTCTAATTGACCCCTAAAATGGCCTTCAGTGATTGAGACCGGGACACTGGTATTGGGACGAGTCATCCTAAAGGACAGGATCCTCTTGGACACATTTTTATGGGTCATCTCATACTTCCAGATTATCTCGTAGAATGGATTGCCAACAGCAGGGGATCCATCAAAGGAACACTCAAAGGAGATGGGTTCCCCTTCAGTTACCGAGATCACTGGAGGGTTTTCCCTAGAACCTAAAACAGAAAAGTGTAGTTAAAAGCAGGCGTCTCAGCAAACTCTGGACCTTGCTGTTTTGTAGGGAATGACATCAGCTAGTTCAACCTACTTCCATTTTATTTGCTGTTAGTTTTTGTGTGTGTGTTAATTTACCGCTGGTGAAAGGTGCCAGACTGACTACCTTGGAGAATTAATTTCTCTGTTTAGCCACAGATCAGACACAACATAGACAAGTCTCCAGTGTTACAAGCTTCTATCACATTGTCCAACAATATGCCTCATTGCTGACCTTGACTTTAATCCCTGTGGAGTCCTTGGGGGTGCATCATTGTTACATTTCTGTTACTGTGTATGATGTGACGGGGTTTTGTGTTTTTCTGAGTTAATTGTACAATCAGATACTATTGGTAACACCACCTCCATCTGATGCTCTGTGTGCCTTCTGTTCAATAAAGTAATCTTATTTAGATTGAACATAACTTTATAGGATAGGCAATATAAGTGCCCTAGGCTTTCATTCATCTCAGGGGAACTATCAAGGATTTTACAAATGTTCTTTCTTAAATTTTTGGATATCAATAAAGTCTAGTTTGATACACAATAATGCCCCCAATTTTTAACCTGTTCCCCCAAATATTTAATGCTACTTAGATAATATTTCCTTATCAATTATATTACTCAATTTACTTTTGTTATAAATGCCAAGAACTAATTATTTAATCTCATCATTCTAGAGAGCCCAAAGGAAAACATGACGGGGGAAAAAAACCTAATTAAATTCAATTAAATTGTTTCTTTGTATATAGGAAAAGGGATTTTTTTCCATTTCAAAGCAACTGGGTCCCATCTACTTTCCATGTTAATGCTCCAATTTAGACTGCAATCATGAGTTATATTTGAATACTAAAGCATAATTACATATACATTGCAATATATATTTTTTCATTTGAACACAGTTCAGAAGAAAACTACACCTGCTATTCATCACAAAAGCATTTTTATTCACTCATTTTTCCATCTATATAAAAGCAGGTACTCTTTTTGGTGAATATCTCATTGCTAATCTGGATTCAGCACAGTTTGTATGTCAAGTTCCATAAAAAACAAAATCCAAAAAGAATAATTCTCCTTTGATGCACCAGAAATAATGTAATTCAAACAACGTATAAAGATTGTCAGCAAGAAAACACAGCCCTAATTAACAGAGCTAGACGTGGTCCACAAAATTCAATTCAAACCCAGATTTCAAGCCCTTTAGAGATCTGGAGGTGTGTGGATCTGGGGTTTGGTTTAGCTCATTAGAGGAATGGGCCAGATCCATGTTTGGATTCTGAGTTTCTCCAAGTTCTGGGCAGTTCTGATCTGGGTTTAGGGTTCAGGCTCATCTTTAATATTTCATCTTTCCATTTTCCACTGTAAGCTACCCCAACCCCAGTACTGCAGGTTTACATCTGGCTCTTCCACTGAGCAAACTTCCCAAATGCCCAAAGCAGGAGAATACCCAAGTGGTGCAACTCTGCTTACCTAGGGAAACGAACACTTCCTGCAAGAAGGAAAGCACTAACACAGAAACGAGAAGAGCCATGCTTATCCCATGTCCTCTTGTCTCTCTCTATCTCCAAAGGCTCATGTTGCTCGTAGAGTCTGCAGGCACCATTAATTGACAGTAGAGGCTGCAACCTGGGCGTGCGTCTGAGTAGGAAAGAGAAAAAAAATATCTCACCTTACTCAGGGACGTAGTCTGCAGTGTGCATATGACGAAACAGTGTGATAAGTAACCCTAATAATAACCCTGCTCTGCCCCCACGGCCTTGCAGTGAAGACAGCCCAAAGCACATGCTTCAGAGGAGACATGTCCCACATCAATGCAACCCCAGCACATTGACCTTTTCAAGAAATAACAACAGGGGAGAGTGGATAATGGAAAGAAGATGATCAGAGAAATTAATTGCCAAACTGAAATGACCTGGATGGAAATTTCCTTGTGCTGCTTCTCCTGGAGGAGGAGAACTCCCAGTTCCCTGACGGGACCCCATATTAAAAATGACATTTTGGGCTGGAGAGTTTCCTTCCCCCTCACACTTTGACTCCCAACTCTTCCTCGCCTCACAATCCCTTATCACCACTGTCCATAATGTTCAACTTTTACACTGTCCCATCTCACCCAGCAGCCTCACCCTCACTGCCTCCCTTGGCCTCCAAACCCGGATCAGCTCACCCTCACAAACACGGTCCATCCATCAGGCCTTCCTAGGCAGCGAGTGTTGGAGTTCTGCTCTGGAGCTAGAGGGCTGGCAGCCCTTGTCCTAGGTAGCAGGCGATATTCTTATCACACTTCAAGCTGAAAGCCCCTATTTTGAATGTGAAAATCTTGTGTTAATAATATTATGAAGTTTGCGGTGTTGTTGTAGCTGTGTTGGGCCCAGGATACAAGAGAGACAAAGTGGGTGAGGAAATATCTTTTACTGGACCAACTTCTATTGGTAAAAGAAACAACTTTCGAGCTAAACAAAACTTTGTGTAGCTCAAAAGCTTGTCTCCTTCAGCAACAAAAGATGGTCCAGTAAAAGCTATTACCTCACCCACCTTGTCTCTCCAACATTATGAGGAACCTCTACCGTAAATGAAAGTGATGCAGAAGGTAGAGGGAGGAGAGTCTGATGGACTGAAAAGAGGGGAAGAAAGTGGGTGACCATTACTGGATCACCTCAGGGCAGCAGGATGGTGAAGATAAGGCCAGTATAGGCAAGTGCAGCTGCGGTGGCAGTGTCCATCAGTGAACCAGGCTGCACTGACTGAGTGTGTAGGGTTGGATGGAGATGAGGGGTCGTGGATGGCAGTGAGTTTAACGGGCACAGAGCAGCCATTCCTGAATGAGCTGAAGGGGGTGAAGGAGGAGGGGGGACTAGGGATGAAGCAGTCAATTCACAGAAGAGGAGGAGAATCAATGTTAAATAATGAATTCATTACTTAGAGAGAGAATTAAAAATGGCAGTTAAATCAGTTAATGAATCAGTTCGATAATTAATCATCAGGTAGACAATTAAAGCTGCCGAATAAGCGTGACGGGCCAACTAGCAGGTTTGGGTGGGCAATAGGGAAGGTGGCCAGATGGGCGGCAGGCAGTGCTGCAGGAGGGTCCGTGGCCAGTTACCAAGGAGCAGTTCAGCCAGCTGAGGGGAGACATCAGCAGCAGTCTCTGGAAGTAGAAAAGGCTGCAGAGGTCTCTTTCCCAGCACTGCTGGTAAGAGGGGCTGGACTCCCCAGGGCAGGGGACAGGCCAGAGAGGTGACAGCCATGCAAGTAGACAAATGGCTAGAATTCGAGCATGACGTTGGCACAAGCAGCCCTGCTCTTACCAAAAGTGCCATGTGGTCTTTAATACACTGGTGCTCAGAGCCTCGATTTGACATTTCATCTGAAATACAGCACCTGTCCCAGCTCAGTGTTTACTGACGCCACACTGGGACCTTGCATTCAGTGCTGACTGACTGGGACCCATGTCACCTTTTGAGTCCCCGACTCCGCTTCCTTGAAGCCTCTTGAGTTTCCCTTGGGGAGCAGGGCTTAATTTGTAATGAAAGAGGTGCCGGGGCACCAGCAATTAGGTGCCGGGGCTCCAGGAATTTTTTTACATTCATAACTGATGCAGCAAGCCCAGAGGTGCCGGGGCTATGAACTGTCCAGCCCAGAGGTGCCGGGGCTATGAACTGCCAAGCCTAGAGGTGCCGGGGCTGAGGCCTGGCAAGTCCTGGCACAAATTAAGCACTGCTTGGGGGTCTCCAAACCAAGGACTGACCCTGCCGACTGGCTCACAGCACACGGTGCAATGTCTGCGAGTTGTGTGTTTCACCATAAACAAATACCCCCCTCAAGTGGCGGCTCAGTGGTATTTACATCTTTGCATCTGGAAGGAAACCACTGAGATCAGTGAAAGTAGCGTGATCTCTGAAATAGTAACATAGAGGTTGGCGTGCTAGTTGTTGGGAATGGGTCTGTTTTATGGGGAGGGGTGAACTGGGTGTTAATGTTGAGGCTGACGTCAGAGTTGTTGAGGTACCCTTAGCTGGTGATTTCCTTAGCTGTAATGTTTGAGGTTGGGCTTGTTCTCTGGATGACTTCAATGACCCCTCTTCTCTTAAATTTTGCTTAGCAACCGTAACCATCAACCAACCAGATCCTTTGTTTCTGGATAATATCATGAGCTCCGTAGCTCTGTGGTATCGGCCCGGACGTGGGTCTAACCCATGCTGCTCCTGTGTTGTAAACATGCCACCCACCACAGTGAGGCCTGGGACTCCCCTAAGAGGCTTCTGGGCAGATTAGATCAGCTCTGCCCCCCTCTACCCAGCTCAAGCTGAGGATGAGAGAGTTTAGCCATAACATGAGGGTTTGCATCCGATTTCCCAAGACACACCAATCCTCCCCCCGCCTCTCCACCTCCACACCCCCCCCACACACACACACCCTCAGCCCATATAAGGCAACCTTGCCAGCTACACACGGGTCTATAGCCATGAATATACAGGAGAGGCTGTGTGGAGATGACGCCACTAAAAGGCCCCAAGGGACCAAAATATAAATACCTCACTCTTTGCCTGGCAACCATCGCCATGGGGACAGTTTGCAGCCTCAAGTGTTGCATTTCGGGTTATATCCCCGCTCAGAGGTCTTCCGGTGCTTTGTGTTGCCATGGGAACAGTCCCAAAGCCAGGACGAGGCATTGGGCCCCTTGCTGGGAGAGGAAGAGCCCGCCACTGTAAATAAATGGATTGATTGAAGTAGGAAAGTCCTGAAGGGGAGTCAGCATGAACCAGAATACCATTCAAACTGGCATTCCCAAGTGCCTCCATGCCAATCCCAGCTCTCCCACTGACTCACTGAGTGGCCTGGGCCGTGAGTCTCAGTCCCTCTTCTGTAAAATGGGGATAAATGAGGCTTTGCCCACGGTGGTCGTGAAGCAACATGCATTCCCTGCTGTTTGTAAATGGCTCAGAAGAGGCACTGTGCTGGCTAAGCACTAGGAATGATCACCATTCAAATGGAGGGAAGGAGGGCTTTGAACCACAAAGCGCAGCAACGGCTAGAAATGCAGCCCTGTGATCGTCTTGCTTTGCCAGCTTTCCCCATGCCCATTGTATCGAACATGCTCTGTTTACAATACAGTTATCCCCATGGTACAGATGGGGAGACTGAGGTACAGAGTGACTTGCCCAAGTCACCCAGCAGAAGAGCTGGGAATAGAACCCCCCGCTGCTGTGTCCCTGTTCAGCGCTCTATCTCCTGGACCGCACAGCCCCTCTGGCCAAGCCCGGCCTGGCTGCCAGGCCAGACGCTCAGCCCTGTCTCTGGAGACACAGCGATCGCTATTACTCTGCCCGTTCTCAGCACCAGCAATGGAGACTGCGGAGTCAGGACTGGGCTGGGGATTCGTTGATGCAGCAGACAGCCGAGACCGGAGGTGCCACTTCTGCGGTTAGCCTGGATCTGCAGTGCTGACGGCTTTCAGTGGTGGTTGGTTCAGCTGAGCTGGAAAACATGCAGGCAGAACACTGCGCAGCACCGGGGTTGCTGAGGCCCTGAAAACAGATGGGCAAGGAATCCTCTGAATCCAAAGCAGAGGCCCCGGGATTGTTATTCGGTACTGATGATGAGACAGTGGCATCAAGATGGTCTGGAGCCATACAATGCCCTGATGGGCTGGGCAGCCCTCCCGGATGCTTCTGCCTGCTTCAGCACAGCCCCTGCCCCGGCCCCTGTCAGAGCTTCGCTGAGGAGCTTTGGAATTGGCAGGAGTTATTTCCCCGTTGCTGGGAAATCTGGTTGTTGAAACCAATAAGAGCATTAACAAGGGAAATGCTCACCCCTCCCCCAGGCTCTTGGCGGGCTAATTATGCCAGCCTTAATAACAGCCTTTTGTCACCAAGGCTGCCTGCAAGTCTGCCCCAAAACACAAGGCAGTCGGAACACCATCAGCAAAGTCCTCTGGCTCGGGGGAGAGGGACAGCAGTCTCGAGGAAGGGGGCTGCTGAGGAGGTTTGGGCCCAGCAGAGTGGAAGCACTATGTTCATTACAGTGAGATATGGAGGTAAGTGGGGGAAGCTCAGACTTTGCACCCAGCTTCTCCAAATCAGCTGGTTTCTCTGATCACGAAACCTGACAGCATACTTTGTGTTCCTCTTCCGGCCACCATTCAGTGGTCCTATCCGTTTGCTTTAAGTCAGTGGCCTGGGCAAGTGTATTGGGGAGACTGTGTTGTCTAGTGGCTAGGGAATAGATCAGGGAGTCAGGAGACCACTGACTCACTGTGTGAGTTCCCTGTGATTCAGTTTCCCCATCTGTAAAACCATGTATTTCACCTCCTTTGTAAAGAACTTTGAGATTGAGGGATAAAAAAACTTAAATCAGAGCTAAGCGTTATCTGGTATTATTTGCAGACAGACCTCAGACCATTAAGGGTGACTTTACTCCATCTTTCTAAGGGAAGTTAGTCACTGCAGACTTTTACTGTTCTGTGGTTTCAGGGCCATACAGCGAAATGAAGCAATTTGACAACAGACACCAGATGAAAACCAAGTTCCCGTGTTTTCCAGCTGCCCCTGCTCCACAGAGGGGTTTGTGCTTCTCTGAAGTGCAGCTCCTGCATCCTCAGCAAAGTGACTGTGCAGAAATGTCATCTCTGCTCCGTGTGTCTGCAGAGTCATCGCCAATCACATCAGTGACAATAGCTTTTATATTCATTTGTTCTCCTGAGTGCCTTAGCCATATCCCCTTCCTGCCCAGTCTCACCCGCCTGCTGGGTGACGCTGGCAGCTTAGGTCCCTTGGCAAAACAGGGACTGGGGGCAGCTTGTATCACTGCAGACCAACTCCCGGCTCACTTGCTCCAAGTGGACTTGCTTTGACCCAGGGCCCACGGCCTGGGCACCAGCAGCAGAGTGAAGATAGCCCACTGACTGACGGGCTGTTTAGCTGCAGAAATGGGTCCCCTGAGAACATGATAGTTTGTTGATTTGCTTTGTAGAGTGCAACCTATTGAGTGCTCTTAAAATGAAGGGTTGACAGCTCAGGCGAGGCCCAGCAATAGCGTGAGCGGGCACCGTGCAGGCCTTACCCAAACTCAGCTAATGGCCCTCAGTCGCGACCTGCAATCTCTGCTATTCAAGCTCTGAGCCCTCCAACATTTCTTCTAAAGCACTGCAGTCCTGACCTGCAGATCCCCCTGCTAGCCTACCTCTGGACCCCTGTCCCCAGTCTGTTACTGCACCTCCATACTGACCTGCACCACCCCTTGCTGTTCATGTGCTGGGCCTCTCTAATCTCGCTCAATTAACAAGTTTTTGAGGCAAATATCCACTGGTGACTAAGCTGAGACTCCCAAACTCAAGTCACGTGTGACATTCGTGGGTTTGCAGAGGGGAAAGCGAAGGGCCCGATCACACCCTAAGTTCCCTATTTCTTCTATTTTATGAGACCAAGTTTAAAAAACCAAACTGAACCCACAAGCATCTTATGAAGCAGTGAGACATATTCCTAAACCACCAGAATACTCTGGATGCCTCCTGGTCCGGTTTGATTGTGGTTCTAAGGACAAGGGAAGGAGGAGCACAGGTCTGTAGCACCCCAGGTCTGGCTATGACACATCCCCTTCTGCAGTAAAACTTACCCTCCCTTTTCTGTCTGCCACATTCGCTGACGTGAGCAGATAACGTCTGTCTCGTCACTGCACTTGAACCACCCACTGCAGCTCATTGGGTTATGCAGCTCCTAAACTTGGGGAAAATCTGTCTCCTCCTCTGCTGATTCCCTTTCCCTGCTTCACAGCTGACTGCCAAGAGATTGTGAACGTGCACTGCCGGGTCCTGACCCTCACCGCGCACCTGAAGAAGAAATGCCAATGTCGGCCAGAAGGTACCATGTCTCCATCCCCCTCTTAATGAGTGAAGGCCACCTGCCTGGGGGACAGACACAGGTGCTCTTAAAGTATCAGACATGATGAGGGAGCTGGTGGAAAGGTGAAAAATGGGTCAAACTGGGATTAAGGGGGTGAGACTGAATTGCAAAAAGGATGGGGGTAGAGCAGATGACGTATTTCGCTCTCTCTTGTCTCATAAAGGGTCATAAAGTTTGTGATCAGTGTAACATACTAAAAATAATACACTGGAAAATACATTCATAGAACCCCATGGGATCCCAAAGTCCTTTATTAAGCAACAGGCAAACTGCAATGGTTTGCTAGGTGTTTCAATGACCTAAAAATATTGATGTTACAAAATGTGGGGGCATAACCGCTGTGTACCAGAGCAGGCAAGTGAATTTCATGTCTCTGTAACCAGGTCACTTGTCAGGGTGGAGTCTCTCACTGGCTGTGCCAAATGGGAGTAGCTCCATACCTGTCATGGACAGGTGAAGAGGAAGCGGAGGGCTGCACTGGACACTCAGGAAAGTTAATCCACTCAGGAAAATTAATCCTAATGAACTAAAACTGTGAATTTAAACTGGATTAGTTAAACTGCACTAGGTGGTTGTGTGGACACTCTTATTCAGAATTAAAGTGACCTTAATTTGGTTTAATTTAAGTCACTTTCCTGAGGGACCCTGTGTAGTTAAGCCTACTCTAACTCTGTATGAATTGTAGAGCTGGGGGTACATAGGAACTTCTTAATCCAAACTCTCTCTCCAGATTGCATTGATCTCCTAGATGAATTGGGGACCCTGATAAACCTGAGCGAAGTGGAAAATCCTGCATCTGAGCTGGCCAGTAAATACCTCGAGGAGAGGCAGCGCTACATCCTCCTCAGAGTCATTCGTAAGTGACTTGCCAAGACTCTGCAGGCTGAGAATGCTGCCGGGCTCCCTCCAGAGCAACGTACCCCATTATAGGGAAGGATCCCCACTCCTTCCTTCTATGGGATTTCGTTTGTTCTACACAAAGATACATGAACAAAGTTAGTGGGATATTCATCCCACTATGTAGAAATGAAGAGCGCAAAGGTACAAGCGAACAAAGGAAATGCTCAGTGTTCATTGCAAATGGACACCGCAAAATAGTGTATTGGTGTAGGTAGGTGGAGAGATAGAAACCACGCAGCAATTGTATCGTGACAAACTCCCAACACCATGTGTCATGCTAGTGTGAAACAATTACTTCTTCTTGAAGTGACTTAGCAGAACTACACAAGCTAAAGCAGGTCTTATGGCCCAGTAAATTTTTCCAGGATATGAAATGAAGGAGCATGGTTCTACTAATTCTGTTGGCAGGAGGAGAAGGCTCGGAATCAACCTACTATGAATCCCTACTGGAGAACCTGGGAAAACACCACCCTGAGCTGGCAGGTGAGAGCTGGGGTCCCACTGCATCAAATCCCCATAGGGAGACCAGTGACATAGATGTATAACATCAGACATTGTCATTCAAATCCCTGCCATGTGCACCATCATTAGCCCCTGCATTTCATAGTCCCTTTTGCAGAATTTGGCCTGAGGTTGGTTTGAGACTTTTTCCAGAACTGACTTGGCCAAAAGTTGTTGTTGCTCTGGCTAAAGGAACAAAAGATCCCAGGAACAGGGGTGAAAAAAAGGAACAAAATTAGCAAAGCCAAAATGTGTATGTTTAGCTTAAGCCAGGAAGTATTTCCCATCCTTACTACATGCAGCTTTCCATCTTCAGTGTTTTGCAAACATTGTCTTACTAATCCTCATTACATCCAGGGGTGGTGGGTAACATACCAACCCCATTTCGTGCATGGGACAACAGAGGCAGAGGGATGAAGTGTTTTACATTAGGATAAAGAGGGACAGATGGTCAGAGCAGGGATTAGAAAGCACAGGAGTTCCTTGTCTCCTAATCCTGGGCTCAGGCCACTAGACTCCATCACTCTTTCTATTGCCATATTAAAAAAGGAAGGAATCAGTTAGCTGGCAAAATCCCTGGTTTAGTAGACAGGAGCCTAGCAAGAAACTAACAGCTGGTTTCTGGGTTTGCTTCCCAGAGCGGCTGCAGAAGTTATCAGCACACCCTCAGCTGAAGGACAACACGAGGAGGAGTTCCATGCAGAGAAAGTTTCGCCCACTGAAGGAACCACCCCAAGGCTCCCCAGCAAAATTCAGAAGCACACAGCAGAGTAAGAAAGGCTCTGTTCCCTCCAGCAGGCCCACCTAGATAGGGTATCATCCATTGTGGGAACAAGGCCTCCAGCTGTTTGGAAGCATCTCTGAGGGACCCTTCACAGGGTGAAAGACAGCCAGCCAGGTGGAGTCAAACTGTAGGGCAGGATGCAAGATGACACTGCTTTACAAGCAGCATCCTTATCACAGCCAGACTGAGCCATAATCAGAGACCTCCCCCTCGAACCTTTTTAAATGGAAGGCTAGCTAGGCTTATGCCACCCTCTGAACCAGAGTTTAGACCTGTCAGGGATAACAGACTAAAACGTAGTAAAGACTTTACTTTTGGTACTAGCAACTCTGACACACAGCAAGCAGGTCTCTTCTGTGAGAAGGTGCCACAGCTGTAGTCACAACCCAACACAAGCCACAGTTAGGTGTTACCATTGTATACTTCATTTGGAACTAACAACCCCTATTAGAAATAGGGGAACTTTGTGATGTGTCAGTGTTCTCAAGCCTACTTGCTGCAAACCATTTCTCCAGTACTGTAAACTCCCCTGCCCTCCCCAGGCTAAGGGCAACTGGTACATGTATACTAAAAAAAGTAATCTATTGACATTAGTGAGAGGCAAATGTGGATTACTTTATTCCTGTTACCACCACGCTAGATATGGGACAGCAAAGTGGATTGTATTCTGTCTGCTTCATCAAAAGCAGAATTTACATTCCAATGGGAGGCTCTTTATGACTGATCACACATAATCCAGAAAAGACTCAGCTTGACTTTCATTTGCAGGTTGAGGTGTAGGGTTGGCCATCAAAGAGAAAAATATAGTCTTGGAAACTGAGCAAGTCTGATATGGAATCCTTGCAAGGCACCCAGCCAGGAATCCCCTGGTGCCTCTTTCACAGTAACTGCTCTGCAAGCGGCCTTTGTGAAAGCCCAGTTCCAACATCTCCTGTCCCCATCAGGAACAGCTTCACCTTGTACAGTGGGGTTTTTTTTTTTGTGTTTGTTTTTTTAAACACTGATTAGAGAGAGTGCCTCATGGAGGAATATTTTTATGAACCAGACTAGAATGTAATTCATCAAATACTAAATACATAGAATAAAACAATGGTTTAAAGGATTGTGGGAAATGCAGTTTTGTTCAGCAGGGAACTGGTCTCTTTCACACATGCATTAGTAAATGTGCAAACCCTGATCCAATTTTGATCTCATTTTCAGTATGTATGTTTGGAGTAGCTTTGAACTCCTTAGTTATTCCAGATTTATAGTGGTGTTCCCAAGATCAGAATCTCACTCTTTATTCACAAAGCAGCAAGACTTTAAAACGTCCTTTGTGCCTAGATTTTCCTTGGCACACAGCACATGGCAGTCTGACTGCAAGCCACACATAGTTCAGGAGACACTAACCACTGCCAAAAGTTCAGGTCATGAAGTTTTGGTGGAGGACAGGCTTTCATTGCAAGACTGGGGTATATCCACTATTTTGTTATTTTTTTAAGAGGAGAAATACTCTTTCCTGTTTAGCAGAACTGGAAAGTTGCAACAGAACTGCACCAGCATAGACTATTACCGGCTACTTACAAATCCATACAAGGAACGAGATTCAGACAATACTGTCCAGTGTTCAACAGCAGCTAGAGAGCAATGACAACTAAAATAACCAAGAGAGTTAAGAGATTTTATCCATCTGCAAAGAAAATCCCAATATTAGTATGCAAAGCATTCTTTTCCTGGTCACACGGCAGCTACATTCCTTCCAGCTGAAGCCTGATGACTGTTAGCAGTGTCAGTTTCGACTGTGGAAAGGTAACCCAAGTTGCTTCACAGCCAATAAAACTGAAAGTGTTAGCTTTTTGCAGAGCCAGATCTGAGTGGAGTGTCGAACACATTTCAGTTACTGACTAGCTGTACCTGATTGTTAGAGGAGGCCTTGCAGCTCCTAGTGCAATGTTAAAGCTGCATGCGGCACCAGTGAATTTAACCTGATGCTAATCACCTTCAGCATACTACTTAACCCACTAAGCCAAAACAAGATCAGCCAGCAGCGTTCTTAGTCATGCAACTGACCAGGTCACATTTTTCTTCCCACACCTCTGTCCCCATCATGTCCATGAGCGGAGAGGATTTTGAGATTTATAAAAATACCAGTCAATGAAGCACTTGCAGGGTAGTGCTCTTAGAGATTCTCTCTGCTCTGGCCTTCCGAGCAGACAAAAATAGTACAGCAGTGGTCGTATACATGTCCTGTGAGAGGAAATCCAGCCCTGGCCTTGTTTGGTTTGGTTTTGCCGAGTCATCCAGCTACATGGATTTTAATGATTCTGCTCCCCTTGTTTGGGGAAGAGGGGAAGAAAACACATTCAGAGATTAGAATGACATCCTACAGTTTCATCTACAATAAGAAACAACAAACTATTAATAGATTAAAATAAACCATCTCCTTTTATTACATATTTCACTGTAACAAATCAAACAAGATCTGGAGTCTAAAAGCCCCATCAAATTCCAACCATCGTTCTTTCCTGGCAATTCTAGAAGTGTGTTAGCTCTAAGTGGTTCTTTCTGCTGGTTGGACTATCGTTCCCTTCAACTGGTTACTTTGGTCACTAGCTGTCCCTTCCAGTCTTGTCTGTACTCCAGGCTCTAGTTTCCCTGTGTTAGTGCTGAATTTCTTCACAAGAGGGAGGAGACACCTACAATAGGAGAGGATGGAGAAGCTCAAGTTCAACATTAGGCAGAAGGGACCCACATATGTCAAATGCCTGACTGAGGCGAACTCCCCATGATTAGCCAGAACATGCAAACAGGAGTACCAGTTCAACCAAGCACACAAGGGGGTTTTGTCTACTCATCACTTAATTTACTTAGTATGTTGCTCCAGGAGAAGGAAACCCTTCTCCTCTGGCAAACGAAGAGATAGGGAACTGGCTGGCAGTGTTCTGGGAAAGGAGTAGGCTCCCCAAAGGAGCACCCAACCCCTAAAAAAGGGATCTCCAAACCCACTATTTGGACCACCATTTTCATTCTGCTAAGACATGGACCAAAGGTGTCCCTCTTCCCCTTTTCATGATTCCTGGGCATCTTTATGGAGAGGACTACACTACTGAAATGGCAGAGACATGAGACTTTGAAGTCACTTCAAAGAGAAGGACAGCAACCTCTTCCACATTTAGGGGGTTTTGTTTCCTTAGGAGGAACTATTAACAAACTGCTGTTCAAAAGCTCAGAGCCCTACCAGACTAAGCCACACTACTCTTTCAAACATTAGCTTGTCAGTCCCAGATTTGACAGCTTCCCATGTCTGCACCCTGCAGTGAAACCAAGCAAAAAACTCACCATTATTATATTTGCACTGCTTCAGTGCCTCGTTGAAACCCTCACACAAGGTCAAGTCACTCTGATTGGTAGCACAGTCCAAGAACTGCTTCATCTCATAGTGGCAAGGTCCATACTGCGGCTGCTGGTACGCAGGCTGCCTGGGCTCCTACAGACATCCCAAGAAGAAGAAAAACATCCCAGTTTAGGGAGACAAGCTCTGTATTCGTCTTCTGTCCCAATGATCTATCCTGACTAGATTTTCCTGTTTACCTGCCAGTCACGGCAAATGTGTGACTAAGCTGAGCTCACGTCCCATCACCTTGCATGGTTTTCAAAATAAATTACAGTCCTAAATTCAGTGCATAACCAAATAGCCAGAAGCGAGGGCCATAACTGAAAAATAAAAGCCTTTCCTAGACACCAATATTCTCACATGAGCAAAAGGAGCAGTCCAAATGAAAGGTTAGAATAGCATTTTCCCCCATGCAGAGCAGTAATGGAAACTTCCTTTATGCTGTTCAAGTTGTTCGGATGTATACACTTAGGAGGAGGACTATGTTGTGATAATTCAGCCTACAAATTTGCCCTAATTGTGAGCTCAGCTGTGAGAAGCGAGTGAAATTTCATCATGTCACAACAAATGTTGACTGGAAAAGGTGCAAAAATAGGGTGACCAGACGTTCCGATTTTATAGGGACCGTCCCGATTTTTGGGTCTTTTTCTTATATAAGCTCCTATTACTTCCCACCCGCTGTCCCGATTTTTCACATTTGCTGTCTGGTCACCCTATGCAACAAGGACAGACTGAACTAGTCCAAACAAAAAAAGGCCTACAACTATCATTCAAGGACTGTGTTAAGATCATGACTAGTAAGAAGAAAAATGCACCAAAACTCGTGTCAGATATTAGGCCTAACTGGTTGACAAAATAACTTGGGGATAGGCTATTCCACCCATTACTCCCTTTCAGGGTCCTCAAAGAAAGATACTTTGGGGAGGAAAAATTAGCTACTGGAGTGAGCTTCACCATCAGGGCTGGTACCCCTACCATCTCCTGAGACTCCAGGCCTCATCATCCTGATACGGAGAGATGCTCTGACCAGACCAGGCCAGAGAGTGGGACCCAGATGACATCACCTCTGGTTGAATACCAATCATCATCTGGGATAGGAAACTTCGCCTCTGGACCACCACCACTTGGTACTCTTTTCCTTCCCTACCTTATCTCTCTCTTTTCTCCCCTTCTGTCTAATAAACAGCTGGCTCATCTGGTCAGGACTGCATATTTTGCAACAATGCTATAAGCCAGTAACCAGAAAGAGGCAGCTAAAAGTAATACCCCAAGCAGCCCAATGCCCGTACAAGTTTGCCAGGTCTCAGAGTGCTGACAGAACCACGTGCTGTGCCTGTGTTTTTCCAGCATTGAGGATGCAAATGAGAGTCAAAACTAGAGACAAAAGTGCTATTGTCTCTTTGCTGTTCTTCTCCCCCCCCTCGTCTTCATCTCGTTTTGTCTCAAAGGAAGCAGGATTAGACTTAAACAGCAGCAACAGCTCCAACCCATCTCAACTAACATTCTCTTCTCCCCAAAACCGACAGTTTTGATACATTCTAAGACTGTCAGACAAGAGGGGAGGGGAGTTCCTTCTAAAAACTCTCTCCAGCTAAAGGGGAAAAGAAGGCCTTAAAACTTTACATTTCAAATGCTGCAATGGTCTTTCATTCTTTTCTGTATCTTTGAATAAAAAAGTTAAAGGATTTTTAATGGTGCATTTGCCATGGTACTAAGCAGGCTGAGGTCTCTGTATGCCAAACCCCAGATCTTGTTTAAAACGGTTTACTGTTGGGCAGTGACTGAGTTAGGTTACCACCTTTGACTCGTTGGGCCCATACATTCCATGTAAATTACTAGACCAGCGACCAACGTTCAGCCAAACAATCTACAGCTTCAAACGCCAACCACATTTTATGTTGAGTTCCAGGGGGTTCCTGTGCTGACACTTTGTTCCTGCAGGACAGATGGAATTTGGAGGCTTCTGGACTTGAACCGGCTATGTAGACTGCACGACTAGACACCAAGGCAGGGACTCTTATCTGTTTTCCCAGTGCCTAGGACAACTGGACCACAATCCCCAATACTCTGGTGCTACCACAACAGAAATACAGACTGCCTTATGTCCCATTTAAAGACACTCTAGAGAGGGCAGTGATGAGAAGCAGGGAGGCAGAATGCTGAGGAAGGCAACATCTCCATCAGTCTATACTGGGAGCCTTTTAGGAAGCAGCTCCACATCCAACAACTAACCTTGACTACAAGAGTCCAGACATCATCACAGAATATCAGAGTTGCAAGGGACCTCAGGAGGTCATCTAGTCCAACCCCCTGCTCAAAGCAGGACCAATCCCCAATTTTTTTTGCCCAAGATCCCTAAATGGCCCCCTCAAGGATTGAACTCACAATCCTGGGTTTCGCAGCCTTCGCAGAAAAAGCCTTTCTAAAGGAGATTCCAGGGTTTCTTGTACGGGCCACAGACTGCCTTACCAGCACCTAGAGATCTAGCTAATCCTTGGGTCAGGCTCAGTTTTATGTAACAGTCATGCCACAGGTTTCACTTTCCTAATAATTTCTACTTTTAGATGTCCCACATCTCTCCAAGGGGGCAGGTGGATCCCAACACTGCTTCCGGGCAGAAAGGAAACAAGACCTGCTGCTCTGCATCTCCACATGCTCTTTATGGACCTCATTAATCTCCAACAGCCTGGTAAAACTGGTCAGGATTAGTCTCACTTTACACAGAGAAAGTGAGGCAGAGCAATTCAGCAACTCCAGTGCCAAAGAGTAACCATTATCAGGGGCAGGATTAGAACTAGCGAGTTTCTGCCTTCCAGTCCCAAGTTTAGACTCAGGACCACTTCAAACAAATGGGGGCCCAGAAAAGTCATCTAATTGCCCCTCCTTTTAAGCAGCAAGGCCCAAGGCTAGTGTGCTCTGCCCCAACTGGCTAGAAGGTTAATCTCACAAGTGCAGGGCTGGAGACCAAAAAACAAGTCTGGTACTTTGTGAGTTTGGAATGACAGTTTATGTAAAAGGTTGTGGAAGTTTCCTATTAAACATGAAAAAGGGTGGACATGTTTTGTGCCCCAATCAGGACCAGCATCAGCTTCTCCAGCTAGGAGAGACAAAGGCAGGTTAATGTCAATGATTTATTTTATAATGATTTAGTTTAATCAAACTCCTAAAGCCAAGGCAGGCTTTCAGAAATTAAGTTCAACTAGTTTCAAAATATCTATACCCACTGATTTTTGATAAAAATGAGTTTTTACTGTGTAATAAAGGCATCTTATTAAGTTTAAAGCCAAACTGACCCGCAAAGTTCAATAAATCAATGTTCCAAATCCAGAGAGATAATACATACGTGGCTGTTTTCTCTACAGACTAGCATCACGTTCTGTTCTCGTCTCCACTTAAATCACAGGTTTAGCCTGACCAAACTAGTTCTAAGCACAAACACGCCCCTACACACAAGGCACCTCAGAGTAATAGTGGGGCTTAAAGTGGACATTGTTTGTGTTTTCTTGGATAACCAGCCCTGCTTCCTGGACTCCATGAACCTCTGAAGAATAGTTTCTTGATGAAACCATGGAGCTGCATTACCTGGATAGCACTGGCTGGTTTCGCTGGCTCAGTGCTGCTACCACCACTGAATGCCCCAGTAAGAGCACTGCCAACCACATGGCCCACCGCAGATCCAACGGCAACCCCGGCAGCAGTGGTAGCCATCTGGGCCATCAGGCCAGGCTGCTGGGGCTGACCTGGGGCTGCAACAGCTGAAGGTGGAGGATGAGCATGAGCTGGGGCTGCACTGCTGAGTACAAGGGAAATGAACAAAGAGAGGAGAAAGAAAGATTTTAAGTGAAATTTGTAAAGGAAGGAGCTTACACTAGATAACTACAATAGGAATCACATACCCCAGCAGCTTGCCTGCTCGTGGTCCCACCCAGGTATATTCCAAGGGTGGGAAAGAGGGAGAATACAACGTGTGGTATTTTTCTGAGATGGATTTGCAGCAAGTGAAAGAAAAGGGACCCCAGCTGCTTAGTTTTCACAGAGGTCAACTCAATAGCTTTGTGGTTACAAATCTGGCACTGCCATCCCAGAAACAGGGTTTTATTTACTTCCTGCCACACTTCTGTGTGCACAAACTCAGGAATTCACTCCCCCTTCTAAACATACACCTACTGCCAGTCAAATGCGTCAAGATGACACTACCATGGCTAAAGTCACCTTGAAATGCCCATCCCTCTCAACCAGCCAAGGACACTGGTAGGAATGCAGCTGGCATCGTACTTTCGCAACTGGTTAGTAACCAGTTGCAGAGCAGGGTCAGGATCCCAGAGGGCGAGGCTTGTCTTTCCAGCAAGAGGAGGAGGTACAGCGTGTATAGCTGGTGTGACTGTGGGGAGGAGCATGTGGACAGGCAGGCCGAAGGGGACCCACAGACCCCCCGCCCCCCACAGCTGACTTGAGGAGTCACTCCAGGTGAAGCCCTCCTTGGGGTGATCGCCAGGGCAAGGGACAGCCCAGGCTGGAAACCAGGGCACCGCTAGCCCATTAAGGGGCAGGGATTAGTACGTTACCAGTCTGGGGAGATTCGCCACGAAGCGTCCCTCAGATCGTGGGCGAAGGGCTCATGCTAACCCAGCTGTCCGGCCTTGTGTTGCGCGGTGAGGCTCAGAGCCCCTTTCCCAGGCCCGAGGAAGAGCTCTGGGTCTGACCGACAGAAGCCGGGCCGATGCCCGAGGCCACCTCAACCCAGCCTGTCGCGCTGGAGAGAGGCACGGCTCAAGCACAGGGCACGCGAGGAGCCGGAGCCGGAGCCAGCCCCAGGCTTGGGGCGCGGGGGCTGGGCTGCAGCCCACGCGCGCTCCGGAGCGGGAGCGGGGCCGGGGACTCACGCGGACTCTCACTGTCCCGGGCAGCCCCCGGAGCTCGGGACCCTGCACCCGCCCCACCGCCCCCACCTGGCTGCAGCCGGCCGGGCCGCCGCGCTCCTGCTCCCCCTGGGCATCCTGGGGCCGCCGCCTCCGTCCCGAGTCTCCTTGAGCGCGGGTGCTGCGCAGCCGGTTTAAAGGGCGAGCGAGGGAACCCACGTGGCCAGGCTCTGCCGCTTGGCTACTACTGGGCATGCGCCCCGAGACTCGCGCATGCTCCGTGACAGCACGTGAAGCCTCTGCCCTCATTAGGTCTGCCGTCACTTTGCTCTCTGCGCAGGCGCCCTCCTTCCACGTGGGCCTAGGCCAGAAACTGGCTGTCCCAGAGCCATACATTTGACCTTCAGCTGCTTTCCAGAGAGTGCTGGTGGGAGCCAGGCAGGGACGGGCCTTGTGGTCAGTGCAGGATAATGCTCAATGAAGGCGCCTTGGCCTAAGGCTCCAATGCCACTGGGAAGAGTCATTCCCACCAGATTGGTCTGTGTGTCCATGAGCTCTCAACCCTGCCGCTGCATAGCGTCATCCTTGCCCGCCTTCCTGGCTTTCTGGTTAATGGGGGGGGAGGGGATCCTGCAAAATCGTTTTTGAGGTAACTTGAGGTCACGAGTGGAAAAGGCTGAAAACCATTGGTCTGTCCTGTCCCTGCATTTGTAAAGCACCCACCATGGTATATATATGAAGAGACGTAGATGAGTGATACAGAGCGCTCCTTGGTATATTTCTCTCATGGCCTGCGGCTGCATGGCTTGGGCCGTGAGCCCATCACACCCCAGCAATTAAGCAGAGTTGGTTCTAGTGGCTTCTTGGACAGGGCACCTCCAAGGGGTGCCCAGTGATAGCGATTCTGCCTGAGGCACTCTTGCTTAGTAAGAACTGAACTCTTGCCCTGGTGTTGTCGGAGGGAGTGCTGTGCTGTGCTCTTGGAGGTGTCCGCTGCTTCCAGGACAGTCAGCCTGCTCCCTCTCCTGGCCAAGCAACATTGCTGGAAACTAGTTGTTCGTCTCTACATACCACTGATCTCCAGGACAACATCTTTAGAATATCCATAGCGTTCCCATTGTTGTTCCAGAAGACACTTAAATTACTGCCATGGCAATTAGTTTTCCCAGGGCTAACATTATCATAATGGCAAGTTGACATATTTTTGGTAGAGTCTCCTGTACCTGCTCACTAAGAATAGATATAATTATCTCACCAGAATTCAGTCCGTTTAAAAAATGACTATCATGGTGTCCTTTTGTCATGAGACAAACAACCGGTGTGTCACATGGTTCAGTAACTAGCCATGTGCCCACCAGAGGGTGCTATCTGACTTCTTTTAGCTGCACTACCATGAAGTTCAGTATGGTGGGTGTATGGAAGGAAGATATGCACACACACACACGCGCGCATGCATGCAGCTGAGGGTGCTCCTTTTACATAATCTCTTACAAAACATTGTTCAGCTGTCACGGGAAATCAGGCTTTTAATATTTGTCTATCAAGTATTTCTAAGGCATCTGTCACCTTAGTATCTAAATCAATGCACATTCAATGAGCATTTTACCCAAAACAAGGTTTATCAGAGTTGAAGAAGTCGTATATTGTTAGCGGTAGGTTTAAGTTGAGAGGTAGGGTGCTGGCCTGGGGCTTGGCATACCTGGTTCAGTTCCCTTTTCCGCCCCAGAATTTGTGTTTGATCCTGGAGAAGGCTCTCTGTACCGCAGTTCCTTGTTTGAAAATTGGGAATAATAGCATGGCCCTGCCTCACAGGGGCGCTGTGAGGATAGATATATCAGAGACTGAGCAGAGCACAGATACTGCAGTAATGGGGCAGGGTAATTACCTAATCCTTGGTCTACACTACAGGGTTAGGTCGAATTTAGCCGCGTTAGGTTGATTTTAAAATGACCGCGTCCACATAACCAACCCTCTTCCATCGACCTAAAGGGCTCTTAAAATCAACTTCTATACTCCTCCCCGACAGGGGAGTAGTGCTAAAATCGACCTTGCTGGGTCGAATTTGGGGTAGTGCGGACGCAAATCGATGGTATTGGCCTCCGGGAGCTATCCCAGAGTGCTCCATTGTGACCGCTCTGGACAGCACTTTGAACTCCGATGCACTAGCCAGGTACACAGGAAAAGCCCCGGGAACTTTTGAATTTCATTTCCTGTCTGGTCAGCGTGGCGAATTCAGCAGCACAGGTGACCATGCAGTCCCCCCAGAATCACAAACGAGCTCCAGCATGGACCAAAAGGGAGACACTGGATCTGATCGCTGTATGGGGAGAAGCACTGTGCAGGCCAAACTCTGATCAGAAAGAAGAAATGCAAATATATTTGCCAAAATCGCACAGGGTATGGTGGAGAGACGCTACAACAGGGACACACAGCAGTGCCGTGTGAAAGTTAAGGCGCTCAGGCAAGCCTACCAAAAGACAAAGGAGGCAAACGGTCGCTCCGGGTCAGAGCCCCATACATGCCGCTTCTATGATCAGCTGCATGGCATTCTAGGGGTGACCCTACCACTACCCCACCACTGTCTGTGGACACCTGCAAGGGGCTAGTCTCACGCAACAGGGAGGAGGATTTGGGGGATAAGGAAGAGGAGGAGGAGGAAGAGAATGTGCAGAGGCAAGTGGTGAATCCGTTCTCCCCGGCAGCCAGGACCTTTTCATCACCCTGGAGCCAATACCTTCCCAAGGCAGGATTCCAGACCCTGAAGCCGGAGAAGGCACCTCTGGTGAGTGCAGATTTGTAACTAGAGTACAGGGTTTAAAAGCAATTGTGTTTAATGTTTGATTTGCCCTGAAGAATTGGGGTGCTCTCCTGGTGGTACTTTGAAAGCCTTTGCAGAAGGTTTCTGGGGAGGGCTGCCTTATTTCGTCCTCCACGGTAGGACACTTTACCACGCCAAGCCAGTAGCAAGTCTGGAATCATTGCAGCACAAAGCATGGCAGCGAATGGTCCTGGGTTTTGGTTGCATTCAAGCAACATTCAGTCTATATCTTTCTGTTAGCCTCAGGAGAGTGATATCATTCATGGTCACCTGGTTGAAATAGGGGAATTTTTGTAAGGGAACAGTAAAAGGACCCCGTTCATGCTGGGCTGTTTGCGCTTGGCTAAAGAGATCATTCCAGAGAATAGCCACTCGGTGGGGTGGGGGTAGGTGTGTGCTGCACATCCACCTGAAAACCCCTCCTTTTAAATGTGAAACCCAACCCATTACTTGCTCTGGGAAAGGAGGGCGCTGCAGTTTGAAAACATTCCCACATGTTAGGAAGGCGGAAGAAGCCAACCCCGCGTACCAAAAGGCTTACCATGGCTGCCTGGAAGCCGAATTCTGTTGCCCAGCCGTGTGTGATGTGTCACCATACTGGCAGGCGCTCAATATAAAAGGCAAAATGTGACCTTGTACCTAAAGCACATGTGCTGTCTGCTGTGAATTGCTTGATTCACTGTGAAAGAGTCTCCTTAACGCACCAAGGAGGTCACAAGCTACTGAACTGTGCCCCATATGTGCTGGTGTTCCCCTTCTCCCCTGAGAGCCCAGCCGACCATCCCACGACTCTCTGAAAATCAAATGGAAAGACACTGCCCCAGAACCAGGGATTTTTTCCATTGGCTGCTGAACCCTTTTCATTATGGCAGGAGCGGGGGAATGGAGAAAAGGCACCAAAAGCCAAAGCACTGTAGGAAACCTCACCGTCCTCACCACCAAATTCCAGAGAGCTTGTTCACCAAGGCAGGAAAGTGGAGATCTTGTGAGCACAGCTGCAGGTTCATGACATTCTGCAAATAGACCCAGTTCAGACAGGCTGACTTTGTTCAGGAGTAAGAGCCCCAAACCGTAACAGAGAGACGGAACCACATCCTCCGGAGTCAGACTAGGGGAGTTTCGTACCTCTTTCCCTATTATTGTCTGGCAACTGCCATCCCTTTCTGTCATCACATGCTCCATTAAGAGAGGATCTTTGCAATGGGCCGTTGTTGTTTCTTGCCCAGAAGCTACTGCAGGCTGCAGGGAGGTGGCTGAAGCAGCAGCAGGCTAAAGAGAATAGCACATTCCCTGGGGAGTTAGTGAAGCTGGGGAAGCACTGAGGGTTTTTGTGGAAACCTGCAACTGAGGGAGAATATCCTAAGCTGGACTCAGATATCCATATCTGTGATGTTAGGAGTAGCCATAGAGACTGGCAGATGTCCAGAAGCTGCTTCCTAGTTCAAACCACAGTGTCCCCAATCAGCATGGAGGCTTGTGCTTGTCAGCCCTGGGCAGCAATGTCCGGGAATGATACCGACAAGGCTGTGCTCCCAGTATTTCCTGGACAGCAGGCTGTGGCTGGTTGCTTCAGATCACCTGGCCCGCGAAGTGTCCACCTTTGGGGCTGTGGCGGTTTTGTTTTGGATAGCTTCTCAAAGGTGAATTTAGTGCTAACAAACGTGCCGCAATCCAGGTGTGGCCTAGGCACAAGTAGCCATGCAAGCTTCCCTACCTCCCACCCTCCCTAGTAACATCCTGTCCTCAGGTTCCGCCAATCGATCACAGCTCCCGCTGGCTGCAGTTCGCTGTTCCAGCCAATGGGGCTGCGGGAAGCGGCAGCCAGCACGTCCCTTGGCCCGCGCCGCTTCCCGCAGCCACCACTGGCCTGGAACAGTGAACCATGGCCAGTGGGAGCTGCGATTGGCCAAACCTGCGGACGCGGCAGGTAACCGTCCCGGCCCGCCGGCGGATTTCCCTAATGGGCCGCGTGCCAAAGGTTTCCGATCCCTGGCCTAGATGCTGATACTGCCAAAGAAGGCACCCGCTGGTTCTGATAGCACGTGCACCAGGAACTGGACTGAGTTGCAAACTCATGTCGGGAAGGCCACTGAACAATCCTCAGACGCAGAATTGGCTGGGCTGTTCTCTGCACTGACGCCGAGGTGGAAGGGGCTCAGTATGTGTGATCTGCAGTTGCTGAGGTATTTGTTACTCGGCCTTTCCAGAGTGTGCTGTGCAGTGTCCCACTGAGTCTGGTTTTCCTAGATTACCTCCCAGATGCTGTGCATGGTGTTATCTGCAGGAACACACTCAAAGCTGGCAATAGTCAATTGCAGCCAGCTTCACACACTGCTAGGGAAGCCGGAGAGTTTTGTCATGTCTGCCTCAGTATCTGATTTTCAGGCCTGACCCTCCCTTTGCTTTATCTGGCCCCCTACAAACTGTGATGATGACCCTGTAGTTGTGAGATTCAGGTTCTCAGAGGTGAATGGAGAGGGGTTTTATTACAGGGGGGAGGGATAGCTCAGTGGTTTGAGCATTAGCCTGCTAGACCCAGGGTTGTGAGTTCAATCCTTGAGGGGGCCATTTAGGGATCTGGGACAAAAATGGGAGATTTGGTTGGACTAGATGACCTCCTGAGGTTCCTGATAATCTATGAACCTTTTCTCTCTCTTGATGGCTTTTACCTTCTTATGAAGCAACCCACGAGGGGAAGGGAAGGCAAGTGAACGCAGAGCTCACACTCTGATGTCTGTTTTGAATTTGCACTTCAGTTTCTATAGCACAGCGCTGCCAGACAGAGACAACAAAAAACCCTGAGAGGGCAAACCATTCTCTTAAAGTGCTTGGATACTTAGCTTTGTCTTACTACCCCAAACAGACAGTATCTCAGGGATTAAGTGATACGGGACAAGCAGCTTTCATCTCTGGACATGTCTGTCCAAATATGCCTGACTGCATTTAGCTGGTCTCAGTGTACTGGGCCACATCACAAAACCACCCCACAGTGTGGCATGGCTAGCCGCAGTCTCACCCGCGAAGGCCAGGGCAGGATCAGCCGGGGTGCAGCCGGTCAGAAATGAGAGGGATGGGTGGACCTGTGTAGGGGAAGCTTTCACATTGCTTGTCTGCTCTGTGCCTGGCTCTAACCAATGCTAGCCCTCTCTTCGGAGAACGCAAAATCACTGCAAAATGAGGGAGCCTCACCTGCCAGTGAGACTGGATGACGCAGGGGATGGCTAATGGATAAGGAGCCTTGCTCTTAAGTTGTAGGTCACCGGCCCAGGTCCCAGTCAGGTCTGTTATAACCAAAAATCCTGTTGGAGAGTTATGCACATCCCAAGAACACTATGACTGTTAGAGAGGCCAAGAACGGAACATTCCATGGGGACTAGCTATCTATGTTAGGTACTCATCTGACCCCTATCACTGTCATATCTGAATGCTTCACAATCCTCCCCACGGCCCTCTGAGGTAGGGATTGGGAAGACGGAACTCTCTTCCCCATCAGGGTTGAGACGCATTGGCATGGCAACGTGAGGGCAGCTTGTAATGCCAATCTGTGGACAGATCCAGGACTTCTGTCTCCGGGGCACGACAGCCACTTTATAAGGGTTTAATGGTAAGAGGGCATTGCAATTAGCGAGCAGAACAAAGCTACTTGTTAAAGAGCTGCAGATAAGATGTATGTGAAACACAGTATTTGATTTCAGTGGGATGAGAAATAGCCTTAGCTGCTTATTTATTAAGCTGTTCTTTGCAGCAGCCATTTCCCGAACTAGATTCCCCAGAGGGGGCGCTCCTCCACTCTGCTCTCTCTCTCTTCTCTTTCTTTGATCCTCTCCTCATTCTCTTGCCTTGGCTTTTGGTCTTTGCCCTGGAATGGAGATGGGGAATCTAATCTGTCAGTGCCACCCACGCCCCTTGCGGATCAGTCCCAATGCTGCACCTTGCGGGAATAATTCCTGAGAGACAATGAATCATCGCATAGCTCAGGCCACACCACAGCCCTCCACAGATGTTTCCCTTATTCCTTCAGCTTCGCCTACCTCTGTGGTTATTTCTCTCTTAGACCACATCCCGTAGTGAACTCCTTTCCTTGCTGGTGTTTTCACTCACAGCCCGTGTGCCACTTTCTTAGAGACCGAGGGAGTCTCTCACATCTTCCCAGAACCTACAGGCAGGCTGATGGGGATTAGTGCTAGTGAGACTAGATGACCACTGACGTGTTTATCGGTTTCATGCCATGCATCCCAACAGTAGCTTACATGTAGCAAGCCTGCATTCACAGAGTGCTCACAGGTTCCAGTCAGGGCAGCCTGAGATGTTGAATAGCATTTACTGTGTTCAGCTGAGAATTTTTATTTACCCCAAACTGAATATTTCTGAAAGTCCGTGCAAGCCGGGGCAGAACTAGAGATCAGGATCTGAATGCTGCCCAGTGGGCTGGCAAAGGCATTCAAGTCTTGGTGGACATTAGACATTTGAGCTTTGGGCACAACCCTTGAGAGACTAAGACCCTGAGCTGGCTTTCTGTGTCTACCTGCACTGGGTTCTGGGGGCAGCTCCTGAGAAGAGGATCTGAACTGGCTTTCTATCTCTATACTTCTATGGGCCCCGTGGTACCTGAGAGCCTCACAATCTTGTGACATATTTATCCTCACAGCACCCCTCGGAGGTAGGGAGATGCTATTACACCTGTTTCATGTACAGGGGAGTGAGTCCGTCAGTCACATAGGAAGTCCGTGGTGGAACGGGAAATGGAGCCTTGGTCTCCCAAGTCCCAGGCTAGTGCCCTAACTACTGTACCATCCTACCTCTCCTCTGTCGGAATCTGGAATGACCGAATCCAGCTGTGAGGAGAAGGACTCAAACTGGAGTTCAGGGCCTCCCTGGAAGCTAGCACGGATTCCTGGCACACAGGGCCGTCCTTAGGCATACGCAGCATACGAGCACCATGAAATTTGGTGCCCTACACGCTCACCGGCGGTGGGAAGCGGAGCAACGCGGCCCCAGCCCGCTCCGCTTCCCTTGCCCCGGCCCCGGCCATGTCACTCGGGTTGGGGAAAGGACCGCCCCCGGCTCTCACCGGTGGCGGGAAGCAGAGCACCGCGGCTGGGAGCTGCCGGAGTAGAGCGGGCTGGGGCCAGGCGAGTGGGGGGCAGGGGGAATCCCTTCCCCTGAGCGACATGGCTGGGGCTGGGGCGAGGGAAGCAGAGTGGGCTGCTCCCGGCCCCCCCACTAATCCCCCAAAAGTGGCCCCCCACAGCTCCTGCCTCCCAGTCCCTGGGGTGGGGAGGCCTGGGGCCCCACAGAGGCCCCGCAGGGGCGCAGCGTAGGGCACCCAAATGGCTAGGGACGGCCCTGATGGCACAGTGCAGCCCTGGGAGGAAATGAATGGTAGAATCTGTGACATGAGAGGTGGAGGTTTGCTTTCTCACCTAGCCCATCCCTTACCAACGCAGTGTGTTTTCTTGAACCCAAACCGGAGTTCCGTGCCTGCCTTTGGTTGCAGGCACAGAGTTTATTGCTCCTTCCAGCTTTAGTGCCTGAAACTGGCTCCCTCCAGCCTGTGCAGCAAAAGCGATTTAAAAAGTAAACAAGAATCAGGAGGTTGCCCTGCCTAAAAAAAAATACCGCAGCTATGTGACGGCTCTGGGGCTGTGTTCATACATTCAGTATCTTATAAAAACTCCTCTTTTGGCTGGCTTCGGTGACTGGCAGGAATTAGAGGGCAAAGTCAGTGCTGGCTTGGTAATTAACTGCTGCATAAATGTTCTTGTCTGCTAATGTTCGAGCGCTCTCTCTTAGCACACAAGCAGGGAGACTCAGGAATTTAGCACACATTAGGGCTCCCAGGGTATATTTCCCACAGTCATACAGATTGAGGAGCCCTTCTTTCATGGGTATCTTCCCTCTCATGTATTCTGGCAGCATGGCCCCTTTCCTTGGGTTACTCTGTATTTTTATGGTAGCCACTGGTAATGGTAGATTGCCATATGGTTCCACACAATCCTAATCCACATGGCTGCATATGGTAATTGCATAATGGCACTGGGCATTGCATGGTTTCACACAGCACAGCCCTCTGATGCATCATTTGCAGGTGCTCATTGAGTTTACTCTCTGCCTCCTGACATGTTTGCACATGGAATCACCTAATTACCATATGCCTGGGCAGATCTGGGCAGGGCAATGCACTTTTGCCCTTCTTCAAATGTTTGGCTGCATGTAGTTCGTTGGCACATTATATAGTACAGTTGCTTGCTGAGCTGGACAAACTATTCAGATTAATTTAGCCCCTTGTTTGTGAATTATCTTCCAAAAATCTTTACAAACGTGCTTGTTACTCAGAATGATTTCATGACCGAACATATTTCACCCATTGAGTTCCGTGTCCTATTTTCACTCTTATTTTATTATTCACCACAACTACTGCTTGGTATATGCACTATTTATAACCCACTATTTGTGTCAGGTGCTTGATCACCAAAATCACATCATTTTAATTCTACTCCCTGATTGGATGAGTCCCAAACGCACAAAGAAATGTCAAGTCTGGTGCAAATACTTCGGAAAGCAATACATATGCAAATATCTAGTTGCATGTATAATCACACACTTCCTTTATCCCATAAACGTTTGTGCAAACAAAAATTCCCTCATTTGCTGGGAGAAAATCTACAGGGTGAATCAAAATGATTTCACAGGATTTCTTGGAGCAAATGAATACACTTTTTGCAGTATTTGTCCATCTCAGGTTGAATAATGCATGACTTAGCATTGTATGGTAATGACATGATAATAGCATGGTGACACGGTAATATATCAAGAACAGAGACATAACATGGATTGTCTTTTTGTTCTGTGTTTGTACCGCACCTAGCACAAAGGGGTCCTGGCCCATGACAGGGGCTCTGACCTGCCGTGATAATACAAATAATATAATCATAAAAACAACAACATGGACTTTTGAAGGTACTTCCTCAGACAATGAATTTCCTGCTACCTCTATCACACCTCAGCCACTTCTGATTTGAGGGTTTATTTTAGTGCAAAAAGACAAGTGTTAGACACCAGAAAAATGAGAAATAAAGAGAGAAAGCCCCTGAGAGGAAAAAGGAATGTCAAAAAGGCCAGGGGACAGTCAGGTAGGCATGATGGAGAAGGAATGAGTGCAGTGGGTAGGAAGATAGCAAAAGGAGAGCAGCGTTTCAGCTTTCAAGTCTTGAACACTCAAGTTTTACATGCCATTTCTTGGATGTGGTTTACCCCGAGGGCAAACTCAACAGCTGTGAAGTTTCAGCAGATGAACAATGTAGTTTTCAATAAACTTCATAAAGCAAATGAAAGGACTTTTAACCCATTCACGTTGGCCCAGTTTCAGTTCTGTAGGTTGTTATCCCCTGGTGATTGACCTAAAACAATAAATGTGACATTTGTTTCTTGATTGACCGCTAGGAATTGATTCTCAGAGCAGACAGACTTGTGGTATATACAGAGTGGGTATTGCTGAACAGATTGCTCTGCTCTCTATCTTCTGAAGACCGCCCCTGCCCCCCAAAGGACTCTTTCAAAGCAAGGCCCAGGGATGGTACGGGGGAATAACCACATTACTGTAGGGCTTTCTCCATGTCCTTATTCAGAGTCTGCTGGGTCCACGGAAATCCATTGTGAAACATTTGGGACTTGTCAAAGCTTGTGGTCTTCTGCTTCTGAGTTATTGTTCAATTGCCCACGTGCATAAACATTGTGGATGGCTCGGAGGCTGGCGATTCTGCAGACCTGGAGAAGCTTCTTATCATTAAACTATGTAACCACAAACATCCAGTCTGTAGGAAGAGTTTGTCCCTTGCGATGTGGTGGGGAAATTCCCAGATCCCCTTGTCATCTCCAGTGCCATCAGCATGTCATAATATCAAGACAATGGCCCAGTTCTGGCCTCCATTTTATCCACACCATCAAAATTTTGCTGGAAGAAAATTTTAGATAAAGGCTTCCAGCTTTGGCCCATCTCTGGCTGTCCACAGAAACATCAAAATCAGTGTAAAATACAAATAAAAGTCAATCCACTTGGCGAAATAGGATGAGGAATCCTGGGGTGTTTTGATGACCACAGCAGTGTGTCTATAGCATATACAGTGAGGTTCTTTCTTTCTTTCTTTCTTTCTTTCTTTCTTTCTTTCTTTCTTAAAAATAATAATATTAAGAGGCTAGATATCTACAGCTATTGTCCATGGAACTTACACCAGCTGAGGCTGTGGGCCATAAAGCTTTTCTCTGAAACCCGTTGATGTGCTATCAGTCTGCAAGGAGAGATCCATTGGCATGGTTTTGCTGTGGATAATGTGTTACGGAGATCCTCCGGGGCTGGTGTCTGTGAACTGAGCCACTCAGCGTGAGCAAAGGTGACAGAACTGGGCCTTTTGTTTTTTAATGTCCACTGGATTAATGGGGATTAAAGTCAATGGGGGTTTTGCCTGAGTGAGGACTGAACAGAAACTGAGCCAGGGCCTCGGGATTTGGATTTTGTAGAAGCAATTATTTGTTGCATTTCCCCTTTTGCGGTGCAGATTTGCCCGGGTGGCGGGGAGTCCGGGACAATGAGGGCTCAATCTTACCTCTACTCTAGCTGGGAAAGGGCTGTGGTGCCATTTGATACTGAACTCACCCTAGCTCTGCAGGGAGGTAATGAGTCTAAACAAATCCCTGAAGGCTTTTCACATCCTTTTCAGCATCACTTTTTTAATTGAATGATATTGCTTTTTAGCTCATGCCTTCAAAGCTTCTGCCTCATCCAAGTGCTAAGGACTAAGTCAGGTCCCTCCTCTACCATCGCTCTGTGTCCTGCCCCTATTTCCCTCCTGGCTCAGATGTATTGCACACATACAGGAAAGGTCCCCCAAAAGTGCCTGTGTCATTTACCAGTGGGGCTAGACGGGCTTGGTGCCTGAGCCATACCAGGGCCTGGCGGTATACTTACGGCAGCGAGGTTACATTTTCTGGTTACAGTAGAGCCTGGCTTTGTTATGCTACGGGGTGAGCTGCAAAGCCCATCTCTTCCCCCCAGGCGTTTAGGAAGGGGATGGGCTGTCTATTACATGGCCCCGTATGACTTTGGATACACTAATTTATGTGACAGGCACCCAAAGCACAGGATGAGAGCTAAGAGAGTGTTGGTACAGCAGCCAGCACACTGGGGTCCTGGTCCAGGACTGGTTCTCCTAGAAGCTACCATAATACAAATAAATAATAATAATAAATACAATTACCTTCTTCCCACTCACTCCCTGAGCTTCTCTCTCTCTCTCTCTCATCCCCATTATCTCCTTTGTTTTTCTGCCTAATCGCTAACCTCCCTCCCCTGCTGTATCTGCCTGCCCCTCTGCTTCATGAGCTGCTGCTTTCATGTGGCTTGCTTAACCCAGCGCATAACCCCTGATTGAAATGAGATGGGAAGCGCTGAGCCCTGCCTGTTTCTGCCCACCTGGCATCAATCAAGGCAGCCGCTTCGCTGGGGGGAGCCCAGCCGCCCCTCTGGCGCTAACAAGACTCGGGGAGCACTCCGGAGGGTGCCTGGCACTTGGCCAGTGCCCTCTGTGGTTGCTACTAATGACCTCGGCTTTCGAAGCTGGCCTGGGCATCTTGAGGCCCTCACGCCTTCCACTTATCAAAGGCAAAAGCGTGCCCTGTGGGGAGCAAGGAGGAGCCTGCGCTGAAGAGGGGCAGTCCCCCCCCCCCCGACACTTGGGTGTACCTGCTTCACGGAGGAGAATTCAGAAGCGTTAGTGGGGGAGGGTGACGAGGAAGTGCTGGGAGAGATGAACACGGTATAGGAGGCAAGCCATGCCTCCCTCCCCCCCCAGCTCAGCTCAGCTCAGCTCATGGCACCACGGGTGGGATGAGAGGTGGGGGGGCAGCAGTTCCTCACCTTGCAGAGCCTGCCTACCTCTCTCTTCTCCCCCCCGCTGGATTTTATGAACACAGCCTCCCTACAGCTAGAAGGAATAATATCCCATCTGACATTCCATTCTGAACGCTGCCTTTCCAGGGGCTCAGAGAGAGGGAGGGAGGAGGGGACATCTCACCAGCCTGGGTTTCCTTTGTGGGGAACTGGCAGGTTGGAAATGCTGCAAGACGGCACTAGCAACCTCCGTATCCGCAGGCCGAGTCGGAGGCTCTGCAGCGAGCTCTGGCTGGCACACGCTCCCTGCTTCGGCTGCCCTCTCGCGGAGCAATGATTGAGGCCCTGTCCAAAGGGCAGTCGGACAGCGAGTTAGCGGTGCCGGGGCTGCACTTGCTAGCAGGGGTGCAACCACGGCATGGACACTACAGGGCCGGAAAAGTCTCCGTCAGGTCACGGCTTCCAGGGAGGGAAATAGGCTGTGGGCTCTCACCCAGCTGGGGAACAGCATTTCTCGGCCTGCCCCTTTAACACCCACTCCACACTGGGGCTCCCCCAGCTTGAGGACCCTTGTAGTGAGGCCAGCGTGTGAGACTGGCTCCCCACAGTTCTCTCTCCGCACAAGTTGGGGCTGAAACATTTTGCCAGAAAGAAGAAGTGGCTCCCAGGCATCTGGCTCCTGAGGTGTATTGTGGCATGTGCTGGGTCTGGGCCAGGAAAGCGCCGGCAGATGAAACTCCATCTCAGGCCCATAGATGCGCAGCTGAGCGTGTTTCCCTTCCCCAGCCTGGCAGGCAGGCAGGGTTTGTTGATGTTTGTATGCGCGCTGCCCCTAGCGATTTGATTAGACGGCATCGCCGTGGTTCACCCTCCTGTGCCTGCGTTCAGCCTATGGAGAGCCACACGCTGAATACTGGGCTACTGGGAGCTATTTGCTTTGGGGCAAACCCAGTCCCCGCCTCTGAGACGCTGGAGGAACCTTGACCACGTACCCATGCCGTTCTGCTGTGCAAATGCCTGGAGAGTGCAGGTAAAGGAGTCACACGGGGCCGTGCAAGGTGGAGCCCTGCCCCGTCAACCCTCCCTGTGTGGCTGTGTGCAGGTGTGGGACATGGCGAGGCTAAGGGAGGCGCAGGGCTGGAGGATCCTACTAGTTCACAGATTTCCCCCCTGCGCAGAAGGGTGACATAAGGGCCCACAGAGCACACAGCTCCCACTTGCACCTCCCCTGTTCAGCTCCTCAGGCCTGGC
Organism: Lepidochelys kempii; assembly: GCF_965140285.1. Classification (NCBI taxonomy): domain Eukaryota; kingdom Metazoa; phylum Chordata; order Testudines; family Cheloniidae; genus Lepidochelys; species Lepidochelys kempii. The sequence goes on along the minus strand of NC_136394.1, from coordinate 13,976,329 downwards.
ACTGGGCTCTAGCGTGTTTTTCTTTTTCTCACCCATGTTCTCTTCTGCCTGAAGCTTAATGGGTCTGATTCTTCTCTGACACTAGATTTACACTGAAGTAGCCCCCACTGTGGTCACTGGAGTTATTCCTCGTTTACACTGGTCGGACAGGAGTCTCAGGCCCACTGTCTTCCTCCTGCCTCCATCTTCTCTTCTTCACTTTCTATACCATCCTCTTTGCCGGGAGTGTTGGGGCAGGGCTGCCGTCAGGGACAGCTGGACCAAACTCACTTCCACCAGCCACCTTGGTCTGTGCCGGTTCTCACTTGGCCCCCGTGAGCGAGGGTCTGTGATGGGAGGAGAGGAACATGGGACAGAGAGGCGTTTGGAAAATGAAATCAAAGGGCGAGAGCCTTTTTCTTGAACACCCCTGGCTGCATAGCCAGGAGCCAGTGAGGCACATGGCACTCTGATAATAAGCCTTGCCTTGTTTCCACATCACACTCAATGGGAAGGCTCATGTGACCCTGCTGACACAGGTGAGGCTTGGTTTGTCCTTACCGAGCCTCACTGGTGATGCTGAAATTGGGGATTCCCAGGCAGAGAGTAACTGTTGCTGTATATGGCATGGTAGAGGATGAAACATTCTGGGGAAAAGGCCAGCCCAGGGCTGGAATCGCGCTCAAAATTCAGTCAAATGGAGATTGTCCAGAAGAGCGGAACAGTGGTTGGAGAAGAAGAGCAAGGGGTCTATCATGATCAGGCAGAAGGGGAATCTTCCAGTCTTGCATAGATATACACACTTCACTTTTCCAAAGACCGTGCCGAGACCACGTCATCCGTTTCACATTCCCTGGTACAGCACACTTGAACCCAGGTTTTCTTACAGCATTCACTCACTGTCCTATGGAAATTGGTCCGAGCCTCCCACCCTCCTTGCAGAATTCAGCCGTAACTGGAATAACCTTGACTCCTGGTGCTGTGCAATAGGGTAGAAAATTGCTCCTCGTATTTTAGCACTTTCCTCCCCGAACTTCTTTTGTGGTGGGGGTGAGCGAGTGGAAATGTACGAGAAGCCATAGTTAGTTGGAGCCCTCAGTGGGACAGAGCTGAGATGCTGACACCTGGTGTTCCTAGCACGGCAGAAGTCCTCTACCATCACCATCCTCAGGCTTATTTGTACCACGCCGTAGGTGTGCACAATGTGCTTTTCAGGCCCCTGCCCCAAGGAGCTTGCACAAGGCAGGACACAGCACATGAGAGTATGGGTGACAAGAGGCACCGCATGACCCTATTGTCCTCAGCTGAACACACTGCTCCCGTTAGCTGAGACTCTTTAGTGACCCTGGAATGAGTGTCGGTCTTTTCCAAACCAGGCCCCTCGTCCCATTACCTTTTCCACAGTGGGTCCCCTCTCCCATCTATCTGGGCTCTAGCCAGGGCCCCTCTCCTGTTTGGGAAGGGGAGGGTGGTCGCGAGGCCCTGACACCTGCTCGAGAGACTCCTGTTATGTTGTATTTGGTGAAAATAGATCAGTTAAACAGAATAACCGGAGGGAGCTGAAGCTATGATTCACAGCTCTCCTGCGCTCTGGGCTTCTGGCAGAGCCAGGCGAGCAGCCAACAAGGATCCTAGCCTGGGCATGCGCTCTCCAAGCCCTGCCTGACATGCACGTGGTTGTGCCCCAGTAGCCAGCTTGTCTCCTGGAGTTGGAAGTGGGGCAGTGGAAGATAAATCCTATCTGTCTCCCTAGGGGCTTACAAGTCCCCCATCACTGTAGTGTATGAGCACTGAACAGCCCTGCCTCCTTTCAGAATTGGTGGGACAGCGGAAACGCTGGCTGGGAGGATTGGAAAATCACTGGCAACTCTCTGACTTGTTAGGACAGGAACATGTCAAGACAGTAGCAAAGCAAGAGGGCTCAGGTGCGGCGGGTGCAGCATTGCTGACGTGTCGTCCAGGATTGTGGCTCAGGGAAGGCTGCAAGGGCTCCAGTGACCTGTCTCCGGCAAGCAGTGGCAGCCAGGCTGTCTGGACCCAGTTGCTTGGGAGGTCAGTCTCTGGCCATTTGACAACCGGCAGGTCTCCCAGAGATTCCAGGCCAGTCCCTCTGCAGAGGGATGCCAGACCTTCAGTATCAAGGTGGCCACAATGCGAGCCCCTGAGCTAAGCTGCCAGCAGCCTGATTAAATTCATCAGGCTAAACCTCTGAATTATGGGTAAGTGATGTGTGCATGGCCATGACGATTAGCTGAAACCCACCTGTCTCTCCCAGTGGTGGAGGGAGGGATCAACACCATTCAGAGACCTATCTGCCTACCTCATACTTATGGCCCCTATCATAGTACTGCCTAGCTGATGCAACCGGTTAGTTCAAAGGAGCATCTTCTTGTTGGTAAAAAGGAACTCACTCCGCGTGCTGCGCTGGGAATTCTTATTTTAGTCAGCGACAACTCTGAAATACACAGTGCCATTTAGGTCTGTATAAGCGTCTTTGCAGGAATCTGAGCTTGCATAACTCAGACTCATCTGCAATTCTTCAACACACAACAAAGTGTTTCTCTCTTTAAAGGGGAGCCCCTGCCTGCTGCTAGTCCACACAACTGCAGGAGGTGTATTCCCTGCAACACAGGTGAGGGTTTGGCAGTAGCTTATCGTGCTCCTTCCAGACAGCGTGGGGCTGGGGGAGCGGATGGCTAGGTAACCGATTCACCAGCCATTCAAAGGAAAAAGACAAAAAAGGAAAGGTACTTGGAGAGAGACAGGAGGACTTTTTCTCATTGTAACCAAAATGCCTGGATCTCCAGGTAAGACCAGCCAAGGTGTGACTGCTTTCTGCCTGCAAACCCCAAACATAACCCTGTCTAGAGAGTAGGAGCTTCCCCAGAGGAAATCACAGGAACTCCATCTTCATGTGCTCTGGACAGAGCCAGGATAGTAGGAGAAGCCTTAATTCTGCTCATTAAACTCTGAGCCCAATGAAAACAGGTTCCTTCCTTCTCTTTGGCATCTCTTGCAGTTAGCTCCTCAGGGCTGCTGTAACCAGGCTTTGGACAGATGCAGAGATGAGGTAAACTAGACTTTGGAGGCAAGATAGTGGAGTTGTGCTTGATGCCAGGGCATTCATCTGTCCAATTAGCAGGGTATCAGTTTTAGATACATTTTGGGGGCAGTGGATTGTGCACGGAGCTGGGAGTTAAGAGACCTGTGCTGATTCCTGACTCTGCCGGTTCCATGCCATGTTCTTCGGCAAGTTATTTCACTTCTCTGCCTTGGCTTCCCCTGTCTGTCAAATGTTTGTCTCCTCTGGTAAAGGATTTAAGGATCTGTGGGGAAAATGCGCCATATCAGTATTGTCGTTGTTCTATTTCTTTTTACATCTGTTAAATGTATGCGGTATTTACATTCTAAATATGGTTCACATCAAACAAAATGTGAACAATACATCACAGAAGTGTAAATCAATAACGTAATACTGCATGCCAAGAAACTTTACTCTCTCCCTGCACACCAGGCAGAGATCAAAGCTTTGTTACTTGCATACATTTCTTGAAGCAATTTGTAGTCAAACTCACAGTCCACACGGGGGATGTCGATAAAGACCAGGACTTCTCCCATATAATGCACCCAGAGACAATACTGCAATGCCCTCACTGGCTTTGTCTCCAAGCTGATTCAATCCAGAATTCGCAGTCTCCAAAATAGACGTGGATGGCTTCCTTTCCCTATCTGCACTGCTCTCAAGTGGTGAATTAGATTGGGCGTGGGCACAGGTAAATTAATGGTAGTGTATACACAGCTGACTTCAGAACTTTCATTCACACAGTGCATGTGGCATGAAAACACTTTGTGCGTTAAAATGAGACATATATCCATCCTCCATCAGGACTGAGGGGTCAGGAATTTGAGTGGAGGCTCTTGCTTCTAAGAACAAGCATCTGCTTCATTAGAGAGGGTATGCAAATACGAAGATCATTGCGGGAAATCGCCCCCACCCAAACACCGCAATCCACTGCCAGAATGCAGCAGGACATATGTGGCAGGAAGGCAGATGCCTGGATTATGGTGCTGCCAGCTGATTGCACACTTGATTTCTGTTGTAACTCCTCATACTAAACTTCCCTTCTCTCAGTCTGATCTGGGATGGCTGGAGCAGTCTGTATGAAACAAGGACCAGAGCAAACCCCTTCTGACAGTGCTGCCCAACCTTATAACACAGGAGGGCCACATAAACCTAAGCACAACCTTGTGTGGGCCAGACAGAATCTACATATTTTAATAAGATTTAAAGTCACCTGGATTGATTGATTTGTATTTTAAGTTCAGCTTGTTTTGTATGTATTTAGACAGGTTGTTTCTATGTATAGTTTTGTCTATTTACACACTTGTGTAAACTAAAATGATGTAAACATAACGACAAAATGCTAATGAATTGGCCATTAGTATATTGTGTTGAAGCAGGCTGTGGGCCTTATGAAATGCTCTGGGCACGCCTGCCTTACGAGGTGCAAAACACCACAGTTGATTCTTTTCAACAGGTTAAAACCTTGCCCACCTCAGGCCCGTTGTGTTTTCAGCCGGGAGCGGGAGTGGGGATCTGGAAGTCCTCCGAGGGGAGCAGTTTGTGCAGAACCCCCAGCCCTGGCAGAAGCAGGAAGGACTGGAAATAGCATTAGAGCATGTTTTGTGTACGCAGTCTGGACCGTACCCTCTGACATTGACTCTGTGCAGGCTGGTGACCTGTTTACTCACCTTTGGGGGCAATGAGGGATAAGAAGAGAGTCTTGGCCACATTTTGCCATTTACATTAATTTTCTATTTACTTCACTAGCAGAAACTCTGTAGACCCTGTATCTTCCCTCCCCATGTACAGATGCGTTAGTTGAACTAAAGGTGTGATGTTAAAGTGATTCAGTTAAACCAGGGCAGCTTTTAGGGAGGAGGGGGAGACTTACATGCATATAAACCCGGGTTACGTGGGTTCAGCTTGCACCTGTAGTATCTTGTGCGTGCACCGCAAGCTAAACCAGCTTCAAACCAACATGTGTGCGCACTCACAGAGCTGCACGGGTTTAATTAAAACACGTTCACATCACGCCTTTGGTTAAACTGGTGCAGCTGCTTTCTGTAGAAAATTCCTCAGTGACACTCATTGGAAGAAGAAGCCTCCTTCCCAGCTAACAAGCCCTGGGTTTAGTGTCCCTAGTAAAAAAAAAAAAAAAAAAGGCATTCCCAAAACAATAGCCAATGCTGATTCCCCGCTGGCCCCTGCTAAGAGGGTAAAATGTGCTCTTGAGAGAGGGACGCTCTGTTGGAAAGAACTTCTTTCCCCTTCATGCTTTGTACTGCTGCACTGGCTACTCTGGGAGAGGGGACGTAGGGAAGTAAAACAATTCATTAAATGGAAAATTGGAGTATTTTGGATGTAGATGAAGAACTGAGGGAACAGCTGATAACAAATAGCAACAATTAACAAGTAATAGTTTACATTTCAATGTACAGCATCATTAATCCCAACCTATTACGTATTTGGCTTGGGGACATGGGTGAGATCTCGTCTACACTACAAAATGGAAGGTGCTCTAACCATGTCAGGAGACATTAACAATTTTACTGCTGCTCTTTGCAGAATCACCCGTCCAGGCCCTGATTCTGTAGGGTACTAATGCACATGTCTGACTTTAAGCATGTGAGTTGCCCCAGTGACTTCAGTTAAACTCAGCATGTCTGCTCATATGTTTCAAGTTAGGCACATGCTAAACCAAGACCCTATAGGGCTTATCCTATGTGGCTTACTCTCATAGACATTGGAGATGGAAAACCCCACTAGGGTCATCTAATTCTAATCCGTCCTCCCTCACACTTGGAGGCTAGATCATGCCTTACAGCCCATATCAGTGGTCCTCAAACTTTTGTACTGGTGACCCCTTTCACACAGCAAGCCTCTGACTGTGCCCCCCCTCCCCATACATTAAAAAACACTTTTTTATATATGTAACACTATTATAAATGCTGGCGGCAAAGCAAAGTTTGGGGTGGAGGCTGACAGCTCGCGCCCCCCCCCCACATAATAACCTTGTGACACCTGAGGGGTCATGACCCCCAGTTTGAGAACCGATGAAGTGAGCTGTAGCTCACAAAAGCTTATGCTCAAATAAATTGGTTAGTCTCTAAGGTGCCACAAGTCCTCCTTTTCTGTTTGCGAATACAGACTAACACGGCTGCTACTCTGAAACCTTTGGATATACTCTAAGTCTGCATCTACACTGGTAAAATGTGGACCTGGACCAATGGTGGGAGCTGCAGCATAGACAGGACTAAGGCATTTTTACCCCCATATCTAACCCTGCTCTGAGAAAATCTTGATCCATTTTGATGGCACCACAATATGAGTGGATGAAAAGAAAATGCATGAGTAAAGTAATTGATAGACTGTCTCACAAAACCCTACTCTCCACATTAATTCTATTAGCGTGCCACGATGCTGTGGCCTGAAAACTGGCAAAAGAACTGTCAACAAAAGCTAATTCAATTTACAGTGCTAATTTGTCGAGTTCATGCAGTTTGCCCATCCTACTCCCTCAAGGCGCATCAACAACAACCTTCAAAAATACATGTGAATATAACACCGCAAATGAACGGCATTGGCTACTATAGAACCGGGGAGGTGTCAGGTAGGATACCATGCATAGGTTTGGTTCTACTTAACATCTTCATTGATGATCTCAAAGAGGGAATAAACAGCGTGCTAATGAACTTCACAAATGAATATACATTGGGAGGAGCTGCAAAGAGCCGCGAGGAGAGAGAAATGAGACAAAGGGACCAGGAGAGGTTTACAGACATGGACAGAAAATAACACGGGGAGATTTTCCTTGGTAAAACGCAAGCTAATACGTCTGGGAAAAGTGATCCACATCAGTCATGCAGGAGGAGGCAGAAAGCTGGAAGCAGGGGAGGAAGACCAAGAGGTGAGCCAAGGGACCATTAGATGTGAATTTGCAGTGGAACATGGCAGCTAAAAGGGCCTGTGCAATCCTGAGATCCATACGCAGACACTGCCAGATGCGGACAGGGGCGGGGGGGCTTTTCTAAACAACTCTGGTGCGACTGCACCTGGAATGCTGCACTTAGTTTTGGGCAAATGATCAAAAAGGCTACAGGCAAACTGGAGGGAATTTAGAGAAAAACAACCCCAGTGATCAGGGCCTGGGAGGACCAATTGATTGATTGACTGACAAGGGAAGATGTAAGGAGTTAAATATGTACAGCTTGGCTAGGCCATGACTGAGGCCTCGGTTCTCCAGGCCTCGGTTCTTCCACCTGTGCAGCCCCTGATGCCCAGGCAGAGCGTCACTGGCCTACCGCAAGGTGTAACAGATCATGGAGGTCCTGGAGGCAGAGGGATTGTCAAAGATGGCACAAGGGGTGAAAGCAATAAAAGGTGAGTGTCGACTGACTCTGAGGTCTCTGGGGCAGATGCTGCCTTTGTGTTGTTTGTACCACAGTCCAGTGAAGTGGGACCATAACGATCATGAGATCTACCGGCCCGGGAGGGACAAGTGTGTCCCAGGGGAAGTGGCAGGAGCCCTGTTTAAAACGAAACATTAGCAAATGCATTGTAGGGACCAGTCTGGCATGGCAGGGATGGCGTGGGTCCCCCAACCGGGACCGATCCCATCCTGGCCCCAATCCTGCAAGTCACAACGCCTGAGCAGCCCCTGTGCCTGCCCAAAGGGCCATGGACATCAGTGGTTGTGTGCAGACAGAGGGGCCCGCCCACACTCACCCTGCAGGATGGGGGGCCCCGGGATATTTAAATCCTTGCTCCAAATGCTGCAACTTTCCAGTGACTTCAAGAGGGTCAGGAACCGGGAGGGACACAACCTCCATTCAGACGAACAACTTTATTTGAGCATCAACACTTCATCGGAGGCATGAAGCTGTAGCTCACGCAAGCTGATGCTCAAATAAATTGGCTGGTCTCTCAGGTGCCACAAGTCCTCCTGGTCTTTTTGCGGACACTGACTAACAGGGCTGCTCCTCTGAAACCTCCCTTCAGCCACTGCAGAGCGATGGAGGCTCCCAGGGCACCCGAGCGAGCAGCAACGGGGCCCTTCTCAAACCCCCCCCCCCACGGTGACCATGCCCCCTAGCAGCGGTGGGAGAACAACCTGCCCCCCCCCCGTCAGCTTTCCCCCAGGCAGGGCTGATTTCCTTCCTGCCCAGCCAGCGGGGTCTTCCCCCGCTCCCGTGTAACGCTGTGGCCGGGGGGGAGGAGGCGCTCCCCTGCGGGGGGGGGGGTGTGTGGGGGGGGTCTGCCTCCCCCCGGCGCGGAAGGAGTTAACGCAGCCCCTGCTCCTGGCTCCAGCCGGGCTCCCGGGATTCCGCCCCCCGCCGCCCCACGTGGTGCCGCCGGGATGTGTCACTTCGGCAGCCCACAACCGTGTAATTCGAAGAGGGAGAACAAAAGGCAGGAGCGCGTATAAAAGGGGCTGCGGGACATCCCCGGCCCCATGTCTGCGCCCGGCAGCGCCCGGCCCCGGCACGCTCCGGCCCCGGCCCCGGCCCCAGCCCGCCTGCAACCTGCGCTCGTCCCGGCAGCGCCGGGGATGGCTCGGGCGCCGCTTTCCGCCCTGCTCGCTGCCTTCCTCCTGCCCTGGCTGCTGGGGGGCCAGGCGCTGCCCGCCTCGCGGGGGGCCCGCCGGCACAAAACCCTGGTGAGTACCGGCGGCGGGGGGGGGGTCTCCCTGGCCCCGATCTCCGCGCCCCGATCTCCGCTGCCCGGGCCCGCTTTGCCTCCATGCGGCTCCCTCTGTGCCCTGGGTCGCAATCTCCCCTCTCCCCTTCCTCCAGCCAAACGCCGCCTCCGCCCTCCCCTCTCGCTGTGCGCGGGGGGGGGGGGCTGGACGGACGGACGGACAGCTGGCCGGAGCCCCCACTCGGCCACACCGGTCTCACACAGGAGCCCCGCTTCCCGGAGGGACGGCACCCCTCGCCTTGTTTACATCCCGCTGCCCATTGCGTGCCGGCTGCGGGAGAAACCCTGCCCAGGGCTGGGTGAAGAATGTCACAGCCCCTCTGGCTGCACGGGTTTGCTTTGCTGCTCTTGTGTGCCCCCCCCCCCGCGCCCCTTCGGATTTCCATGCTCTTTTTCTAAAGACCTAAAGGGTTTTGCCTTTTGTGCATTCCCTTTTCTTGGGGCATTTCCTTGGCAAACCCCTCCCTGCTCCAAAAAAGAACCTGGAAACTTTTGGTGGTGGCTGTTCTGCTGGGGGAACAAACCCACCTCTCTTTCTCCCCTCCCAGGGAAGCGCCTCCAGTTGTCCCCCCAGCAGCAGATGCTTGTTTGTTTTAGAGGTGGCACTTTACTGTTATGTCAGCTGCCTCCTGCTTTGTTGCAGGGCAGTGAAAGCTGCATGCTGGCTTTTCGCATGTCAGGATGCAGTTTTAAAATGTGCCCTCTTTTGTGGGGACTGCTGTAATTAGTGTTTAGAAGATGACAAGGGATCCTTCCCCACTCTTCCCCTTAAAGGTTCGGTGGCATTCATTGCCTGGTAAGAGCGCGTCCCTCACGCTGCGATGGCAGTTCCAGATGAAAGCGAGAAATGTTAAGGGGGACACAAAACTAAATAGATGAATAAAACCTGCAGGCCGGGGGGGAAGCGGCAGGCAGGGCTCTCCGTCACCTGGGATGGGGCTGTTGGCAATTGGAGGTGCTGATGCCTGGGTGGGGGGGAAGTTTGGGGGACTGGGGAGGACCGAGTGCTGCCCGCACTGGGGCTGTGCGTGTAATTGGGTTATTATAGGCAGTATTTTCCTGGTGCCTAAACTGATGACGGAGCAACGCCCGGTAGCACCACTGGGGATTAGCGCAGGTCCTGTCGATGGTTTTATTATCAAGCTCTGTCATCTGAGAGGTTTATAACTTGGCTGTTAAATCTGCTTGGGGGCTGGAGCTTGGTTTAAAAATTCTTGGCCTAGGAAGCACTTTTATTATTCAAAACAAAATGCCATTGAACTCATCCCAGCTGTGCCTCCATGAAGAGTAAGGCAGCGCACATGCTGAATGGAGATGCATTTCTTTGCACGCCCCCAGCTGTGTTAGGGCTTCAACTACATTTAGCAACTGGTTGATCCCTAGCTCTGCCAATAAGCCACAGTTAGTAACTGACAAATCTGGAGCCCTGCTCCTTCCTGCAGAGACATGAAGTGGTATGGGGGGGAGGGAGAAATGGGGAGGGGTCCTGAGCCACCCCATGGTGTCGCTACATAAAGAAACCCAGGAATCCCCATTCTCGAATGGACTGGCGGTGCATCTAATCTGGGTCCTGAGACCAGCAGGGGTCCATGCTGGCTGCTTTGTAGGAAGGCATTGCTAGCCCTAGTTTTAAAGTGTCCTGTGTAAATTAAGGTTTCCATATAACTCTGCCCAACTGAGACTAGTCCCCCCCCACACACACGCACACACTCGTATACCCATGATCCCCACTCACTGCCGCCAAGGGAGTGCAAAGGCTTCTGAGGCTTATACAAACTAGCCAGCATGTCTGGAGCACAGCAAGGAGCGGGGAGGGAAAGAGCTGGCACAGTGCCTTGGTAAGACAGAAATCCCATACCAAATCAGGCCAGTGGTCCGTCTTGTTCAGTGTCCAATACCAGATGCTTCAGAAGATGGTAGAACTCCCATAAGGGAGTGAGTACAGTCCACCTGGCCATGAGAAAAGCTTCTCCTTAATCCCAGGCAGCCAGCTGTTGATTTATATTATTCTGAATCCTGTTTGCTAACTACCCTGATATAACAAGAGTAACTCTGGATGATCTCCATATTATTCCTAACCAATAGCTACACCTTTTCAGCATCCTAATAAGCATTTGGGTCAAGAGCTTCTTTTGGCAGCTTCTTTTTGGCAAAAAATAAATTTACTTCCATGGTTTCTAAAGGGACATCGGCAATTTGGTCTTTTTAATCATTTTCTGGTGGAGCACCCTCCCTCACTAGCAAATAGTGTGTTCCCTTTCCACAAGGATTTTCTGATCTCCTGCCAGTCTTTATAAGGATCTTTCCAGCAAGCAAGACACCAACTATGCCATGCAAACAGTGACACTAACCGTACAGGAGGTGCTCTCCTATCTACCAAGTAAAGAAACTGAAATAGGAGACACGTCTTTCCACCACTGATGGCTTTCAGTCATTGAAGATGTTACTTAAAACCAGAGTAGGTCCAAAATTTCAGAGAAATGTGATTCTTTTTTTTCCAAGTTGGTGTCCATTTAATCTTGTTGCCATTTAATTTAATTGGATGCCACCTGGTTATTAGATTAAGACAGGGTTACCTGGGATTTCCGGATTGACCTCTTGATGGAGGGCAAAAATGCTTCACTACACCCAGACAATGTACAAAAACATACCATGACATGTTGGAAGAGGGGGTGCTGGATTTCTTCCTGACCTCAGCAGGTCAGTTTTTAGTCCTGAAGCATGAGGTTTGATAGCTTTTGATACACCCCCATTTACTGTTGGGGTGCTCAGGGGCTAAGGTTTGTTACAAGGTAAAACTAGGTGGGGGAAATTTAGAAGTTAGCACCTGAGGAAGGCAAGAATTAGAGCAAAAGCCAAACCATCTGCAGTGGTTTTTAAAACCCCCAGAACTAAAATCTCAAATTCTCAGGGCACTGCACACCAAATGGAACACCTGGAGATGGCCTGGCTCAGGCCCCCTCTGGGAAATTAATGTCAATGTGTTTTTCACTGAGAAACTAACCTTGCGGGGGGGGAGGGAGGGGAAACTGGTGGCCTCATGCCTAGTTGGCTGGTGTAATCCAGCCGTATGGCATTTCCTGGAACTTTCCCCTCTCCAGAGCCAGCAATCCTACCTGGAATGCACTGTGCTTCCTTATAGCTGCATGACATGCAGCTACCTGGGCCAGGAGCAGATGGGGGTGACGTTAGGAGGAGTAGCTCGGCCCATGCAGGCTCCTCCCTCCCCATGCAGACCAAGTTTACAAAAGAGGTTGATATATGCTGTTTGTTTTCACTCTTTAAATAGTGAAATGAGCATTCAGGATAATTTAGACATGTTTATCCTCCACTTCAGCAGGGAATCAAGAGCACATGTAAACATTTACTCCAGGGTTGTGTAGGCTTTGGCAGTGTCCACCTTCCCCCCCCCCCCTCTCTCTCTCTCACACACACACACACACACACACACACACAGCAAACTGCAGTTCTTGAAGGCTTTGTGTTAGTACCTGGGTTCTGGCAAAGTGGACAGGAAGGGAGAGCTGGGGGGTGGGGTGTCAGAAGAGAGAGTAGGAGTAAAAGAAAAGTAGCGTATCCAGGTGTTGTGCCCAGTGCTCTGTCACATCTGCCGTCCTACTGGGAAGGATAAAAATAACAGCAAAGACCGTCAAGCCTCATGCTTCTGGGCAGGAACATGTTGTCAGCTGGGGTCTGAAGAGATTCCTCACCTTCCCTGGCCCTCTCCTCCCTGTAACAGAAGTAGCATAAGGAGAGGGGCTGGTTTTCTTTGACAATGCTGACAGGAGTGGAGGATTCTCCAAAGGCTCAGAGCGGTGGGTCTGATGAGCAGCAAAGATTGGTATCCAAATCTTATGGGCTTATCCAAGCCTCATTGGTCTATGAACTAGACTGGAAACTTCACAAGAACAAGCTCTCTTGAGGTTCAGGTTCTATCCCATTCCAGCCAGGACAGCGAGAAAGGTTGTTCTTGTGAGATCTGGGCATTTGGACTGTGGGTGTGGCTTAAACCAGAAGGCACATGGAAATGAAAGTCACCTGAGTATTTGCAACCTTCAGAAAAGCGTGGGTTAGGTTTGGCTCAAGTTTAGAGGGAAAACTGAGGCCAGAGGTCTGTTCTAAGTGTATTCAAACTGCAGCAGACATCCCTAACTGTTTAGGCCACTGAGGAACAGATGGAACAGGTGGTGTCTAGGGAGGACACATGGTGGATTCCCTGGAGAACCCATCAAAGGGCTTTGCTCTGTCGAGAATAAATGAGAGAATAATCAGGCTTGGGTAGAGCTTGTGGAGTTCTCAGGCTGTTGCTGTGAGCAGAAGCTCTGCGGCTGGTTTATTACTTACATTTTCAGCCAGCACTCTGATGCACCATCTGTGTGTGTGTGCAGATATCATATTGTTAATCAGCTCGGTGGTATAACATCCTTGCTGCGCTTCATGGAATTGCCATACTGAAAAGTCCACTACGCAAGGGTAAAATAGAAACCTGTCTGTCAGGAAGATGCTCTGAAATCACTGCATATTTATAGAACTCTTGAGCCTTCACAGATGCAGCTCTTCATTCCATCCTCCCAGGAGCCTGAAGATCTCCACATATTGGCCAGAGACTTGGGGGTGTCTCTCAGCATATGCTTAAAGGTCAGGGGCCCCTGGCCCAAGTGGGTTCTGCTCCTGTAGATTGGGGGATCCCAGTCCCTGGCCTGGGCAGGCATGTCCTACCCATAGATAAGGGGTGCTGGTCCCTGGCCCAACTGGTACTTGCTCACCATAGGTTGGGGGGTGGCAATCCCTGGTCCAGGCTGGCACATGCCCCTCATAAATGGGGGAGGGGGTCCCTGCACATCTGGCCCCCTAGGTCAGTGGGTCCCAGTCCCTGGCATGTACTGACAGCTGATGCTTCATTTTAGCTTTGACCTTACAGATGCATAAAAAACAACCCTACTGTGACTGGACTGCACGAAGTCCCGGGAGGGTTTCTTGGTTTTCAGGGGATTCCTGCCTCATCAGACTAGGGGCTCATGAGATCTTTGTCCAGCCAGGCCTCCTGGGGTTTATTTCCTTGTACCTGGTGAGTACTCTTGCCTCGGGTTGTCCACAGGCTTTCACTGTGCTGCCTGCTCAGGAATGGTGCCACTGGTGGACCAAAGCCTTGAACTATCACATAACCACGGCTCCCTCTAAGCTGTGCTCGTGTGCCCGGGCACACAGATCCTAAACCCCACGCACACGGCAAAACACCATATGCACAAACATTTGCACAGAAGAAATTTTTTGCGCACACGGCCTGTCAAAAATTAGAGGGAACATTGCACATAACTAAAACGGCTGCTAATGAAAATAACCCTGAAGAGTTTATTAATTTGCCCTCCCTCTGCATCAGCTTAGGCCGTCACTGGCTCTGTGGGCATAAACATTTGCAGTTCTCAGTGTTTCATGTTTCCTGTTGCTTAGGAAAAATAAACATTTTCTTTCTTCGTTGCCAACAACAACCACCACCAGATAAACGGGAAACAGAGTCTGGTCACAGAGAGATTGGACTTGAGGATTCCTAAGGCGAATGGCAGGAGAGGGGCCTTGGTCTGTGTGTACAAGGAGCTCTGTTCCTGCATCTTCCCCTGCCTTAGCCCATCTTCACATTCCTGATGGCTTTCTCTTCACGTTGATCAGAATGCAGCCCAGAGGACATGGGCTTGTCCTGTGATGAGAGTGCTCTGTGTCTGTGTATATGTATAGTTAATCGATTCGGTGCCAGAAGATGGCATTCAAGAATATGCATTGTTCCGGGTTTCGTAAGATCAATAAAATATCTTGTGCTGACTTTCTTTGTGCAACTCTTTACATCAGGGCCTAACAGGTCCCACTGGGCAGAGCTACCAGGGTGCTGTACACCACAAAACAAGCAGGGGCTGGCCTACATCACAGAATAATGGTCCCTTTCAGCCATGAAGTGGCTATGATTCTCCGCGAGCATGGACTCTGGTACAGTGTCTGAGATGCCCTGATTCGGTGTGGAAGTGACTCCCTGTGAGGAAGCAGAACTTTACTGCTAAACAGTAGCTTCAGAGCACTTTGGAATCCCAACCCGCTCCGGGTTAGAGGAAGGGCTTGCTAAACCCAGGGGGGCAAAGGTGATCAGTGCTACTGAATAGGAGTGTTCTTCTTTTGAATCACGGCTGGTGCTGCCACTCCCGGGAGCAAGAAGCCATGCACACACCCCAGGAGCGAGGGGGAGGCAGCTGTCCTGGAGCAGAACCACAGAGACAAGAACCTGGGCACGGATGGCAGCAATTTCTTACCCTACAGTGTGGGAGAAAATAGCTTTACTTGCGAGTGTAAAGACACAGGGATCTTCCCCCTCCCCTGAGAGAGGAAGGAGGAGGGCGAGTGCAGAAGTACAATGCCCGTGAGTGCGGACTCTTTGGTCCTAAAGGAGGATGATTTTGCCTGTGAAGGTTCGCCCCTCCAGTGGCCAGAGTATCCATGGGATCAGTCAAGGAAGCAGCAAACACTGGGTCAGCACAGACCACGTGGAGGGAGAGAAGGGGGCTGGTTGAGAACGAGACTGTCCCCACTCCCACAGGGAAAGGAGCAGCAGGAAAGACCTGGACTGCTGTAATGGTTTGCAGGGCAGTGTCGCAGGAAGCTCTCAGAGGGTGGCTGTCGTTCTGATTCCTGAGTCCTGCAGTGCTCCTCCGTTGTAGGAGAGCAGGTGGCCTGGGCCGCTGGGAAGGGATCAGTGAACTGCAATGCTCTTGTGGCTACTGAATAGCGTCTGTGCCATGACAAAGCCCATCAGATGAATGAAATGACAGAAGGAATTGCTTTGAACTGGTTATCCCAGAAGGCTGAGCTCTGCGTGCTCCACACAGGTACTTATATGAGCAGTGTGACACAGAGGCACTAGAAAAGGGCAAATATAGTACTTGTCTATAAACGGGAATAAGGACAATCCAGGGAAATATAGACCAACCAGCTTAACTTGGGTCCCCAGAAAGATAACGGAGCAAATAATCAATCAATCAATTTGTAACCACCTAGAAGAAACTAAGGTGATAAGTAACACCTTTACAAATCAGCAGGGATTTGTCAAGAACAGGTGTTAAACCAACCTTATACCTATCTTTGACAGGGTAACAAGCCTTGTGGATAGGGTGGAAGTGGTGGTTGTGTTATATCTCGACTTTAGTAATGCTTTTGATACTGCCTCTCATGACCGTCTCAAAAACAAACTAGAGAAATATAGTCTAGACGAACCTACTATAAGGCAGGTGCACAACTGGTTAGAAAAGTCTACTCCGAGTCATTATCAATGGTTCACAACCAAGCCAGAAGGGCATATCAAGTGGAGTCCCGCAGAGATCTGTCCTGGGTCTGGTTCTATACAATATCTTCATAAATGATTTGGTTAATAGCCTGGAGAGTACACTTATACAGTTTACAGATGATTCCAAGCTGGGAGGGATTGCAAGCATTTTGGAGGACAGGATTAAAATTCAAAATGATTTTGACAGACTAGAGAACTGATCTGAAATAAGATAAAATCCAATGTGGACAAATGCAAAGTGCCACACTTAGGAAGGAATAATCGACTGCACAAATACAAAATGGGAAATGCTGGCCTAGGAAGGAGAGACAAGGTGGGTGAGGTAATATCTTTGATTGGACCAAACTCTTTTGGTGAGAGAGACACATGTTCAAGCTTACAGAGAGCTCTTCAGGTCTGGGAAATTTATGTCCAGTGTCACAGCTAAATACAAGATGGAATAGATTTTTTTTTTTTTTTTTAGTGCAAGTAGTTAACACATCTTTCAAGGGACCATTCAAGGTGAAGTGGCCTGTTAACACCCCTCCAGTCATAGGGAAGAAAGGAGGGGGAGAAGCAGATGGGGGAGGTTGTTAGTGGGTTATCAGTTGTTGTAATAAGCCATAAATCCACTGTCTCTATTCAGTCCATGACTTTTAGTGTCTAGCAAAGTTATGAATTCAAGCTCCCAGGTTTCCCTTTTGAAAGTTCTGTGCAGGTTCCCTGCAACAATAAGGACTGATAGGTCAGTTATAGTGTGATCGCTTTGTGAAAAATGTTCACCCACAGGTGAGGCAGTGGTTTGCTTTTCATCCTGTGTGAGTTAATAGGAGAGTGCAGTGATTGTCTGGTTTCACCTACATAGTTGCTATTGGGACATTTAGTGCACTGGATGTGGTAGACCACATGTTGTGATAGGCATGTGTAGGATCCATGGATTGTGAAAGGTGTGTGTGTGTGTGGGGGGGGGTCAGGGGGTTGTTTATCATTGTAGCAGTGGAGCTTGAATGCTTGTTTCTTTCACCAACAGAAGTTGGTCCAATAAAAGACATTACTTCACCCACCTAATATCCCGGGACCAACCATGGCTACAACACCACTGCTGAAGGAGGAGTACTGCAGAAAGATGTGGGGGTTATAGGGGATCACAGACTAAACAGGAGTCAACAATGTAACACTGTCGCAAAAAAAAAGCGAACATCGTTCTGGGATGTATTTGCAGAAGTAGGGTAAGCAGGACATGAAGTAATTCTTCCAATCTGCTCGGTGCTGATACGGCCTCAATGGGATATTGTGTCCAGTTCCGAGTGCTGCACTTCAGGAAAGATGTGGAGAAAGTCCAGAGGAGAGCAACAAAAATGATTAAAGGTCTAGAAACCAGGACCTGTGAGGGAAGATTAAAAAAATTGGGTTTGTTTAGTCTGGAGAAGAGAAGACTGAGAGGGGACATGATAACATCTTCAAGTATGTAAAAGGTTGTTATCAAGAGGAGGGAGATAAATTGTTCTCCTTAACCAGTGAGGACAGGACACGAAGCAATGGACTTAAATTGCAGCAAGATTTAGGTTAGAAATTAGGAAAAGCTTCCTAATTGTCAGGGTAGTCCATGCCAGGAAGTGAAGTATGTCAAAAAAAGGCCAGTATGGAGGCTGGGCAGTAGGAGAGCTCTCAGGTTCCTTGGATGAGGGCAAATCACTGGGTTTTCCACCTTGAAGGTGGGATCACAAATGTAAGTGATGGAGGGGAGGGAGAGAAACCAGCTGAGCCTGTTCCCCTGCAGGGCAGGTTATAGCCCCCCAGTAGGAGTCGTATCCAATATTAAACGGATCTAAGCCAGGATTGCAGTATAGTTAGCCCTTCTCAGCTGGCTGGGAACAAGAATGTCAATGTGTTATCTGTGTTGTGGTGGCACCTGGGGTCCATTGTGCAAGGCGCTGTACAAACCCAGAACAAAGCAATGAACGCTGCCCCAATGAGGGCAGTCTAAGTAGAAGACAGAGCCCAGTGGGAGACCGCAAGGAACCAATGAGAGGGTGTTGGTCAGCAGGACGGGCAGTGGGCTTTGCACACCAGCAGCCTCATTGTTGTCAAGTTTTTTGTTGACCGAAAATGTCCTGCTTTGCTGCTGCTCCTGGGTCTCTGTGGCTGGGCTGCCCTGTTTGCAGCCTCCTGCCAAGCATGGCATTTGACCTCCACACGCAGGAGCCAGCTCCGGGACAATTGCCCTGCCCCTAGCTGGAGAGGTTAAGGGTCCATTGCAGCTCGTGAATGTGGATGGGACACTGACCAGGGAAGGCTGGCTGTTTCCCACGTGGCCTCATGTGATGTCTGTCATGTTCTGCAGTGTGCCCGGGGTGATGTCCGTGCAAAGCCTGGGAGAACGGAGCAGGCAGTCTAGTCTGTTCCTTGCGGGGCTGTCTGCTGTCCCCTGGGATCAGACCTTTCCCCCTCTCATTCCGGGCTGGAGTTTCACAGTCAACCAACTGCCTGCTGGGAATCTGCTCATTTTTCAGAGGCCGCCCTCCCAATGTGCTGCTTAGCCCTGTGTGTGTATCATTCCAGCCTGCCCCAGGAGGGAGAAATACCTACGGAAGGGAGAGACCTTGGCTCATTAGTGTCCCCAGGGCTTTTACTCGGGGCTTTCGTCAGTATGGGATAGACAGCTGGATAGTCACTCAAACTCCATATTGCAAATCCTTTGTCTTGTTCCCTTGGCTGGGAAACATCAGTTCACAAACCCCAGGCAGTGAATATCCCCTTCTTAGCAGGCTCTTGTCTGTGCTCTGTGGGAGGGTTTGGAAAGTCCTATAAAAGCCAATGAGAATTAGCTGCATAAATCCTCCCTCCATGTCCTGAGCAGGACAGACTCCTGGGGCCACCCTGATAGTGAGAAGCAACCTATCCCATGGGCAGTCAGCAGGACCATTAGCGGAGTAAGGCACTCCCCCAGACACGACTAAGGGTCTCACAATCCAGCCAGCAGCCCCACGGGAGGGAGGATCCTAAGGCTCGCTGGCAGACATTGCTCGAGAGTGATGCACGGTCCTCCCTTCCCCAGACTGATTTCCATGGCCCCAGGCTCCACCTTCACAGGCTCCAGGAGCAGCTTTTGGCTCCTCAGCTGTGATGGCCTCTCTTTCCTTTTGGCCCATTGGAATTTTATCTCCCCTCCAGATCAGGGAGGGGGAGGGAAGGCACCGACACAACTAAGTAGTTAATGCTTTTCTTCGGGAAAGTGAAGCCGCCAAGAGAGGCTTTGGCAGCAGCATTCCAGCCCCAGCACTCACTCCTAATGGAGCTGCAGGTCAGGAGGAGTGATCATGGTTTACAGAAGAGGAGACAGGGTGACATCAAAGCTGACAGTCGGGTCTTCTACCCCATCCCTGCTCCAGTGCACAAAGCGAGCCCAGCTGAGCCCATACTGCCCGGCACATGGCTTCAGTGCAGTAGGGGGTGGAATCCAACATCGACAAGCAGGACATGTTTCCTGAGCCACCTCTCTCCCCTGGAGAGGCTCCAGGCCAGGGATGTGTCTCCGGTGACCAGAGCGATGAGTCCAGCCAAGTAGGTTCTTATCTCTGGCTAGAAAAGTCTCCAGAGAATTCCGTGGCAAATGGCATCAGCCTCTCGGCCAGCCCCTGGGCAGCTTTGCGTGTCTGGCTGTGGCTAACGCCGGTGGTTTCCAGGGAATTTCCGATGGTTGTGCTAACACGTGGGCAGCTCCAGCAATGGGGCAGATTGGCTGTGGCAGTGAATTCTCTACCCCTTCTATGCCAGTGCATAGGGAGCCACCCTGCACCAGGGGCCCAGATACCATGTGCAGAGCCAACTCTGTCAGCTCCGTGCTGCTCTTCGGGCCTCCCTCGCTCAGCAGTGCAGGGTGCTCTGAGGCCTGGAAGAGGTGCACAGGGGGCAGGTCGGGGTGGGGTCAGAGCCGGGAGGGCTGGGGCAAGGCTGGGGGCAAGCCCAGAGGTCCAGTGGCTCTGGATAGCTGCAGTGGCCCATTGCAACAGGGCACAAGTTAGCCAAATCGGCCCCGGAATAGGGGAGAGACAAACTGCCTCCTCTCAGTCTTTGGACCGGCACCAGTGTGCATCTGGCCGATAATGTCGACAGGGCTCAAGTGTTTCTATCCCCACACAGCTCAGGGCAGGATGATGGCCTCCACCAGCATAGGCGGCAGGTATAATAGGCCAGGGCAGGCTGAGCCTGCCGTGGCCGCTGGTTGCGGGGTTTGCAGGGAAGTTTTTGCTTATTGTTATGCCCCAGGCAGGATCCGGGGAGGCTGGGGAGGTGGTATCTGCTACTCAGCTTCCTGGGCTCATGAATGATCTCCCTGGACTCCAGAGGGATTACTGATGAGTCCAGGAAGCTAAATAACACATACCGCCTCCTCAGCCACCCCAGAACCTGCATGGCGTATATAAAAAGCTCAGGATCTTTGGAAGAGCTCGCGGAGCAGCTTGGGGCCTTAGGAGGGGAGCCGCAGCATGGCTGGGGGCTCCTTTGGCCTTGGGGAGGGGGAGAGGGAGCTCAGGGTCCCAGCTGGTCTGGGGGTCCTCCAGTCACGGGGCAGGCGGGGCAGGATTTCTCGGGGGGTCCTTGGGAGGAAGGGGTGGGGTGGAGGGTGGGCTAGCCTCCCTGAAGGGGGGCTCCATCCACCACCCATGTCCACCAGCACTTGCAAAAGTGGAGCTAACAAGATCCTGCCATCGAGAGACCCACCAGCTCCTCCAGCAAAGCAAGGGCAAACCATGGGGGATGGTCCTAATATGTCTAAGGTTAAAAAACAAAAAAACCAAGCAGGTGGGAAAAATTCCAGGCCTTCTCTGTATGTCAGAAGGGCACAAACGCAGATGGGTAAAACTCTTTTGCAGGTCCCTCTTTAATCTAACCAGCCCATGACTGCACATGTCCTCCAGTCACGAGGGGCCCTGAGGCCAGAGGCCACTCACCACTGGGGCTCATTTCTGTTGTGCAATCCACTGGCTCCCCCCTTGCACTTGTCCTTTGCCCCAGTCCCGTGGACGCTCCTTGCAGGGCCCTTTCTGGGCCTGTGGAATCGAGACACCTCCATCTCTAGCTGTCCTTGCTGCGTAGCAGGTCCTGCCCCGGCGTCTGAGGTGAGCACCCTTTATCTGGTGCAGCCTGCACGGTGCCTGACAAAGAGAGAGCCCCATCAGTCGGGGGCTGTCTTGGACTCAGCCGCAGAGTCCTTAGTGTGCATCCCAGGTGAGCAGCACAGCGATACTCTGACAGCTCATCTTGTTACCAGCCTTGCTGTAAAAGTCTGGGAACCTCTTATTCGGTAAGGCTCTGCTCTTGTGAGCCGCTGGTGTGAGAGGAGTGCCCAGGGGACAGATCAGGACAGGCCGCACCTGCGTCCCCCGCCTCCTCTTTGTCAGAAACCATCGACTTGTTCTTGGTGGCCTGGGCTTAAGGGCCGTGTGTAGTGTTCCTGGGTGCTGTTCAGCAGCTGACCTGCCGCCTCCCGGAGCTGGGGCGATTGCTATAGCGTGCAAAGCGCTTTGGGATGTAAGATTGATTAGCTCATTATGAGACCTGAGTTTCTCAGACAAGGACAGCAGGAGGTGATCGCCACCGAGCTAGAGGAGCGTCTGGCTGGCTGCGACAGGGCAGGACGGGCTGGCGGAGTAATGCTAGCAATGAGTAGCGAGACTACCATGTGCCTTCACGTGACCTGCCAAGTTCCTGTGTCAGTCCCTGCAGCCTGTCCGGACCAGAGGGCACTGTGCTGTGATCTAGATGTTAGCCATGATAGCGGAATTAATGCCAAGGGCTTCACACTTCATTACAGCCCACATGAATGGAACTATTGTGCTGGAACAGAGATGGCAATTTGTGGGATTAAACTGCAGCTCCATCCGTAGAAAACCAGCCAGCGCCGCGTCCTGCTGACCGTAAGGTCCCTGGCTGGGTGATGCAGGGGGTGGCCTGTCTGCTGGCACCTGCGAGACCGGGCTGTGCGAGTCTGTCAGCACAGCGAGGTCCCATTTAAGTCACAGGGAACTAGAGAACTAAAGGAAACAAATGAGTCGAGCCTGGCGGCTCCAATGACCCCGATTCCTTCAGGATAAAGGGAGCTTCCCTCCCCTCAGCGTCTTACCCCGTCTGTCTTGCTTCTAATGTGGCCAAGGGATATCTCTCTTACCCGGTCACTGCCCCTGGAGGGAAGAATCCAAGCATCAGCAGCCGTGAAGGAGTTTGCTGTATGCTCCTGTGACACCAGTGGGCTTTGTAACCTACCGGAACTAGGCCAGCTATAACTTATTAGCCACTGCCTAGCCCAGCTGGGCTGCCAGGGACCGAGCAGGGTGTGCAGTGGCTGGAGGAGCAGGGCGGCGGAATAGCCTGAGCCTCCACGGACTCCCTCTGCCGTGTCACTTGGACCAGCATTTTCAAATGTGGATGCCTAAAATGAAGCAACTGCGTCCACGTTTGAGCAGCCGAATTACGCAGGCTGAGCGCTGTGTAATTCCCACCGGTGGCCCTGTGGGTTTGGGTTGCTTACTTTTAGGCAGCCAAGTTTGAGAATGTTGGCACTGTCCTCTCTGCACCCCAGCTGACCCTCCTGTGAAAGGGAGAACTGCAGTCCTGACTTAGCTCTCCGGGGAGACGGCTGGCTTAATCGGTGGGACTAGCCGTATGATGAAAAGCGCCATATGAAAGGTTAAGTGTCAATCACCGCATAAGAGTAGTTCATGACCTTTCCCATGCCAGGACCCACCCCACTCCTGGCGCTCCCCTCCCATCTAGTTGGGACCGTCTCCCTCCCATTTAGCAATATGGGATGGGCAGGGTGGTCTTGACGCCTCTTGTGAACCCAGGGGGATGAGAACTCCTGCCATAGGACACAGGTTGGGGGCACTTCATTACAGTCACCACGGTCAGGGATCACACAGCGAATGCTCGCGCACTGAGCAGGGACTGCCAGGGGTCCTGTTCCGCAGATAGGGGCAGATGCTAGAAACGATAGGAAAATGATGAAGGGGGAACAAGGGGGATAGGAGAGACCTGTGCGGGCCCCCCATTCTCCCTCTGAATCCACGTGTTCTTCTGCCAGCCTCTTGCTTTCCACAGGCAAAGCAGAGGTTTCTGCCCCCCCCCAGCACAGCACCCGGACTCGAAGATGCTTCTGTCCCAAGTGCAAGGGAGAGTGAGGTGCATAATTAAACCATTGCCCAAGCACGGTGTGCTTGGGGTTAACGCCAATGAGCAGCCAACTGGGAAAAAGATGCGGCTGGGGGAATTTACTGCCTAGCAATTCCCTTCTTTCTCTGAGGGTCTGGGTTCCTGCCCAAAGCCTTTCCCGCTGACCGGCTGCCAAGGGAACACAGACCAGGAGCTGCTGTGGCTTACTGAGGTTGCAGCAGGTGCGCCCCGGCCTGGAGAGCAGCAGAGCCCAGTGGAGGGAGAGCACAAAGACCAGGGTGGGTTTGCTGCACAGAATGGTGGGAAGTAAGGAGGCTTCTCACCTGAAAGAGTGTTTGGGGGGAGCCGGTGTAATGGCTGGAATGCAGCTGGAAGACACTGCGGCAGGGTTGCTGTGGCATAGGCTAGAGGACAGGTTTGTGTAGCTGTCTATATGCCATGCTTTCTCCTGCCATCCGCACAAGTCACAGCTCTGTCTGCCTTTTGCCTAGGATGGGGCTCGGAAACACCATGCCTGGAAGGAGCAGAACCCCTGGATTTCCTCCTCGGTTAATACCATGGAGACTGGAGTCCCCATCAAGGGCTTCTCCAGGGGCACAGACAGGCCGGCAGCAAGCTGGAACCCACCTCGCTGCGGCGTGCCAGACCTACCCACCCTGCCAGACGGCCAGAATGGGCGGAACCGGCAGAAGCGGTTCGTCCTGTCGGGAGGACGCTGGGAGAAGACGGACCTCACCTACAAGTAAGACAGGCGCAGAACCAAAGTCACAAGCAGGGAGCGAGTCCCGGTCAGGATCTCCTTCCTAAAAGAGAGTTTCCGTTCGGTGCTTTCGTTCACTGAGCCTCGCCTATTACGGGGCTGTCCAAGCTGGGGAACTTGTTCAAGAAACAGGGTGCAGGATGCTGGGGTGACAAGGGTATATATCACACAGACCAGTTAGGCCCAAGCTGTCTCACCCACGTGCTCACCATAGACGTGACGGCCTTCACACCGTCAGCCACTCACTCACCCCACCACCCCCACGCTATTCACGCACCCACCAGCTCCGAGCACCCGTGTGCGCCCCCACAGTCACACACGCTCCTTCCCTCACACACACAACCACACACTCATTAACACACCCACGCTCACGTATACACCCACTGGCTCAGACTTACAAACACCCCGGCCCTTCTCTCCGCACACCCCACCAGGCACCAGTCCCACATACTCACACAACACCCTCCCTCCCCGAGGCTTCCCTCCGCGTTTATTTTAAATAGTCCGTTCTAGTCGTCATTTAGTGAAGTGCTTACAAACATGGCCTCAGTGTCCCCGAAATCACACCACATGCTCTCTGATAGGAGTTTGCTGAGTGTGGTTAAGGGCCAGGGTTCTGCTGGCTGATCACACTCCATATTCTCTCCTCAGTGCACTTCTGCAATTGCTGTTAGCCTAAGGGAGTAAGAGGCACATGTGGAAAGGAGAACTTGCTCCTGTGCGTCTTGATAAGGCCCAGAGAAATATCTTCACCGGGTATGCATTTAAATGACCTTAACTGAGCACAGGGGATGCTGCTATGCCAATAGCCTCCCGAGACTATCAGGGTAGTGGAAAGGCTTCCTCTTAACCCTGGCATCAGAGGAAAAAAACTTTGCTGATATGAACAAGCACCAACATTGTGCCGGGGAACTAAAATCCTGCTGCATCAGAGATTAAAAACATCACACTATCCAAAGGCAGCGTTACAGGGATGTGGGAAATGAGGGGCTCATGCACCAGTTAGTGAAACAGCATTTCCCTTCAGCATGAGCCAGATGCTAGGAGCTGAAAGCTTTTTCCATAGCTTTGAGAACTCCCATGTATACATGAGCACACAGGGTAGGTATGTCCATACCCTAGCTCAGAGATATGCTGGCAAAGGTGTGTCTAGGAATCTATTTAGACTGGTATCTGAGCGCCTCACCACACTAGAGGTGTGCACGAAGAGTGTGCACCTATACCAGAGTTCTCCCTCTTCTCCCGTTTCCCGGGAGCTGGCATCATTTCCAGAAATATGTCTTCCCTCTGCTCCCATCCAGTTCTCCCCTCACTACAAGAGCCAGGGAACAGCTGATGAAACTGAAAGGTGGCAAATTCAAAACTTGCAATCAGTGCACAATCAGACTGTGGAACTCATTGCCACATGATGTTGTTGAGGCCAAGAACTTAGCAGGATTCAGAGAAGGGTTAGATGTTTCTATGGGCAACAGGAGCAGGTAGAATTCTAATAGTACATATTAAAAAATAAAGCAAAGCTTTGGGGTGATCTTTAACTGCTAGGGCTGAGGAGGACATTTTCCCTGCGGGGCAACTGCCTCCTGTGGGGTTTTTCTTGCACTTTTCTCTGACACATCAGGTGCTGGTTATTGTTGGAGCCAGTACGCTGAGCTGGGTGGACATTGGTCTGGATCCGGTATGGCAATTCTTTTGTTCCTCCTTTCATAGCTGAGCACATCTGGATGTGGGCTTGATTCACCCCAGGCGGTGCATGGAGGTGTAAGCTGTAGCTCCTTGTTCCAGCAGGGCCTACTGCCGTTCAGAAGGGATCTGTGGGAGGACTGGTGGGGAGGGTGGCGTTTGGCATAAATGAGGGGTGCCTTAGCCAGGAAAGGAGAAGCAGAATGTCCTTAACAGCAAAGCTACTCACCTCAGACCCATAGCTACTGTCCTGCAGGTTCTCTTCCATACAGGGGCAGTTTGTTCTGTCTCTCACGCCGTTACGCTGGTTTTAGATGGAGGACATCTCATTCGCCGATTGTTTTCGGCCAGACGTGACTCCGACACCGAGCAGGTTTAAATGCAACATGGAGGCCAGGGTAACCTCTCCGGTGGGAGTGGTGGTGCTGCATGACTTGTAGCCATTCTAACCGCAGTGTCATCGCGCTACGGTCAGGAGCGGGGAGTGCAAGTTAATGGGGAGTCTGGGGATTTCCAGGTGTTTAGGGGACCAGTGGCGTTAATGCCGACGGTGCTGCTGGAGACTTTATCGGTGATTATTGTGGTGATGAGTACATTGTAACATTGATGGCAGTGGTTGTGCTGATGGCCAGACTGAATGTTGGTAGGATGAGTTGGCTGGGACCCCTTCCTAGGCTTTGAGGAGTCAAAGGTCATTGGCAAATGTTCCCTGACTTGTACCCAAGCCTTCAAGGCATGCGTGAACTGGCTGGAGGAAGTCGTAATTTAGAAATGTTTAGTGTACTACCTCCTCCCTGAACTTTGCTCTCCACTAGAATGACAATCCTGTCACTGTTTACAGCAGGGATGCTGAGTTAGCGTCTGATTCCGGGAGCCTTACTTATACTGCAGAGCAGTGACTCATGAGCAACCCTCCCCCCATTGGCGTTAATAGGGCTGCTCGTGAATGTGCTGTTCACTGGGATAACGAAAGGGTCGCAGGTTCAATCCCTTAGGGATCAGGATGGTCGCTTCGGTGGGGAGTGGAGGGGACCAGCTGACATCAACAAGCACCAACCTCATGGGAATAAAATGCCTTTGCAGCAGAGATTAGAGAGAATCAAATCACACCATCCAAACAGAGTTATGGGTGGGGGTAGACTGGAGGGATTATACCCCCTCCTAGGTACTGTTGCGGCATTTCACTCCAGCACATGCACCAAACAGCTTCCCTCTCCTCCTCCAAAGCCCTCCTAAAAAATACATGTCTACAAAGCTGTTCCAAAACCACCTCTGCAGGATTCCTTGCGCCACCTCAGCCTCAGCCTGGTATCTTGTATGCTAGGGCCTGAGCTATACAGACTGTCTGAGCTAGAGTGTCCTCTTCTTGTGGCAAAGCCCAGGTCTGTTACTGTGTTTACATGGCCCCAGCGAACCAATGTTGCGTGGCAGATTGTTGGTAAAATGGAAAGCTGATGGTGGGATTTGTGGTAAGGACATTCCCTGTTGTCTTATGAAATTGTGATTTGCAGCCAGTGTAATGATGACAAAAGTTCAATGACTCATTAGTGCGGATTGTAATGATGATGGACATGGTGGCATTTACATTAATGGCCATTCTAATGCTGGTTGTGGTGACAACTAATGCATTGCGGTTCACACTGACCCTGATTTGCCGGTGAGATCCAGACTCATTACGCTGGTGTGGGGCTTGCTCCGATAGTGATTATGTTGGCTGAGGTGTTCTGATGCTCACAGAAGAGGGTAGCATCCCTTTTTACGATAGATGGCACTCCCTGCTGCTGCTAATGCCCGTGATGACGCTGCTCATACCAGTGCCAGTCTGACGCTGACCATTGTGTGATGTTGGGATGATAGTTCTTGGAAAACATCCGGTCAGTGTGCAGTGGCAGTCAGAAAAGCGAATAGAATGCTAGGAACCATTAGGAAAGGAACCGATAATAAGATGGAAAATATAATGCCACTGTCTAAATCCATGGTACGCCCACACCTTGAATACTGCGTGCAGTTCTGGTTGCCCCATCTCAAGAAAGATATATTAGAATTGGAAAAGGTACAGAGAAGGGAAAGAAAAATTATTAGGGGTATGGAACGGCTTCCGTATGAGGAGAGATTAAGCACACTGGAACTGTTCAGCTTGGAAAAGAGACAACTAAGGGGGGATATGAAAGAGGTCTATAAAATCATGACTGGTGTGGAGAAAGTGAATGAGGAAGTGCTATTGACCCCTTCACATAACAGACAACTTAGGGGTCATGCAATGAAATTAGTAGGCAGCAGGTTTAAAACAAATATAAAGAAGTACTTCTTCACACAACACAGAGACAACCTGTGGAACTCGTTGCCAAGGGATGTTGTGAAGGCCAAAAGGATAACTGGGTTCAAAAAAGAATTAGATAAGTTCATGGAGGTTGGGTCCATGAATAGCTATTAGCCAAGATGGTCAGGGATGCAACCCCATGCTCTGGGTGTCCCTAAACCTCTGACTGCTAGAAGCTGGGATTGGACAACAGGGGATGGATCACTTGATAAATTGCCCTGTTCTGTTCACTCCCTCTGAAGCATCTGGCCAAACCGGCTACTGTTGGAAGACAAACTACTGGGCTAGGGGGACCATTGGTCTGACCCAATATGGCCATTGTTATGTTCTTATGATGGGCAGTGATCTCCTACCTCTAAATACTGCTTCTTAGAATTATAAGATTCCCATGGCAACTTGTGAACACGAAAGTGAGACGGACCATTGCGGAAGCGTTGAAAGTCTGGAGTGACGTGACACCACTAACCTTCACCGAAGTGCACGAGGGCCGAGCTGACATTGTTATTGATTTCACAAGGTAAGCCTGGAAGGGGAAGCCATTCTAATCCAAAAGCAAACGCCCCTCTTCCCCCACTGGGCTTGGTGTGAAAAGGACAGATCCCACCGCCCCCACTGGAGCTGGTCCAACTGTTGGCAGCAGATTGTTTATTCGCTGAAGTTAGTCCCATGTTCTGTGTCCAAACTTCGGTTTTCTTATTTAGTAGAAATAAATAGTCGTAGGAGGCTGCCTGGGCAAGGGCTATTGTTTTGTTATGTGCATGTACAGTACCTAGCGCACTGGGGCCCTGATCGGGTGCCACCATACAACAAAGAATCATTTATTTTACTAATTGGTTGTTTATTGAAAATTGTTCGCCAATTAATTTATGCTACCACTTGTCAGCCAGGGATCTTTGACCAAGTGTTTGTTTTGGCTGCTTCCAGCTCTTCAGTCTCTCCCCGGATTGAATGACCTGACCTTTTGCCCCAAAACAAATTTAGCTTCTTGGTTAAATGAATCTTGACTCCAGGCCTGCACTTTACTTTCTGCAAAATATTTGCAGGAGCAAAACTTCACTCCAACGAATGTTTGCACAAAGCTAATAAAAGGGATTGTGGATCCCATCCAAGGGAGGAGGATGTGGGCTGTATTCCGTGTGTTTGTCTCCACTTCTCTGCACTGTTCACCTCTCTCCAGGGCTTCCTCAGTTCACAGGAGTTTGGCTTGAGTGAGGACTTGAGGATTTGGCCCAGGAAGTGTCCATGTGTTCCACACAATTCAGTTCTGCTGCCTTTATGATAGTAGCTTGATCAGCCTTCGCCTGAATTTTACAGGCTTGATGAAAGCTGAACAGGGGAAGGAACAAACACCGATAAGAAGCTAATAGCGTCTGTGGCCTGGTGTGAAGGCACTGGGCTTGTGTGAAGGTTCGGCCTCCCTACTTAGAACGAGGTTTGCAGGGACACGAGGGACGGCTCGAAGTTGAATGATACAAATAGGCTTGTGGTGCTGTTCTCAAGGCTTACCCTGGCTGCCAAGTACGGTTTCACTGAACTACCATGTGCTTGCCCTCCAGGTACTGGCATGGCGATAACCTGCCCTTTGACGGGCCTGGAGGCATCCTGGCGCATGCATTCTTCCCCAAGACCCACCGTGAGGGAGATGTCCATTTTGACTACGACGAGACCTGGACCATTGGGAACAACTTAGGTCTGTTGTGGATTCAGATGGAGGCATGGGTGTGTTTGGGGAGCGGGAGGCCACTGATAAATGTAAAAAGCGTTTAATTTAGAGAGAAGAGGCCTGAACAGGCTTGTCCGCACACCAGGGCAGGGCACTTCACATGGTCTGTGTCCTTGTCTCTTTCCAATCACAGTTAAGTGGGGTTCTAAGACCAGGTCACTCAAAGAGCCACCACTAGAAAATAAAACAGGGGAGAGATGAAGGGAAACTAAGCCCCAGACACTGGGGTGGAGTGTTTTTCTGCCAAAGTCCTGTATAATTGGCAGGTCTCAGTCCCAGTCCCCATTGTCCACCATCTGTTTCCAAAACTTTTCTTCTTGAAAGTCTCTAAAGGGAAACAACACAGGCTCCCAATCTCTCACTTTGGCTTGGGAACACGCTGACACCCCCCCAACATCTCATGGTCAATATGAGGGAGCAACTTGATTTCCAGATCAAGTAAAAACAATTTTCCTAATAATAAAGCCAGGCTGGTATCACTGTGGTGTTCAGGAATTAATGCCATAACATCTCACAAGATACATATGGTATCTTGAGATCTAATAGGATCACTGCCTAAGGCCTCAGTTCTTCTGCAAGATGCACAGATAACAACTCCCATCTATCCCCCTCCTCCACCCCAACATGATCTACAGGGAGAAGAGAGGGGGGAAAAAAACAACTAAGCTAACACCTTCCCTTCAGGGTCTCTCTGTACAGCTTGCCTTGTGTGGGTCAGTGTTTAGCGCCCAGTCCTGCACCCACTGAAGTCCATAGCAGTTTCCCCATTGACTTTTACTGACAGTTTATAAACTCCCTGGGGCCAGGGACTGTCTTTTTGTCTGTAGAGCATCAAGCACACTCCAACACTGGATAATAAATAAACACCAGTAACTTTTGAAATATCTGAGGTACTTCCCACCAGTCTTGCAATGGGAGACTCTGGGAACATCTGCAATCAATTTTCACCACTCTCTCAGAAGTTAGATAAGCCATTTGAAATATTTCGTAATATATTCCTCTTCATTAATCCTGTATTGGAGGAGAGCTTGAAAACCTGCTGAAACTGACCAGGCCAAGTTCCATCGTCGTTCACTCTCTCTTTTTCATATGTGGCTTCAGTAATAACTGGGGATAATCACACTTAGCATGTTCTTCCAATTTAATATCCTCCAGAGCTTTGCAAACATTAATTAACCCTTGCAAGCCTTCTCTCAAGCAGGGAAATATCCTTATCCCCATTTTACAGGCAAAGAAACCAAAGTTCCTAGAGGCATAAGTGACTTGCCCAAGGGTCACACAGCATATCATTGTCAGAACCAGGATTAGCCCTCTGGAGTTCCTGGCTCCATGCTCTTTTATGGCCTTTCCCATGCAAAGATTTTTGTCGGATGCGCTGTTGTTCAGCTCCCCATAAAGTTGGAGCACAGCACTGTGGATCTGCCAATACTGGAAAGCAGAGAGTGAGGAGCTTGCCAATCTAAACAGGATTTTTCGACAGTGTTTAATAAATCACTGAGGTAGAAATCCCGGATGCTCAACTGACCTAGATGTGATCACTTCAATTGTGTCAGTGCTGAGCAAACTTGACACATTTCAGGGGGCTGCTCATTTGCATAAAAGCCAAGTTTACTTGTCCTCTCTATCAAACTTTCCCAGGTGGTCGTACCACATCCCACTGGAATATTCTGCAGCATGCCCGTGCACTAAACACACCAGCTCAGTTAACTACAGGGTGGATTTGATTTAAATCACTAGTCAGGAAGACTCAATTTAATCATGATTTTCTACATAAAAGTGCATTCTTGTTGGTTGTTATAACCTTAAAGCATATTCTTCACAACTCAGAGATAGACGTAGGCTTCGTTTTTAGAAGGTACACACTATACATTTTTAAACAGGGATTTATTCGGAAAACGTTTCAGATTAGTTTTACAGCTACATCAGAAAATGAATGAGTGTTTGGTTATTTCATTTACCAAAGGTAATTGAAGTAGATATTTAAGAAGTCACTGGGAGGTGAACTATGTCCAATTCAACAGGCTAATCATTAATATTTGGAGGATTTTCTTGCCAGGCTGTATTAGGAGGAGAACATCACCAGACAGACATTAAAATTGTTTTATTTAACTAAAACAACAACGTTAAGTATTCTGGATTGTTTTCTTCAACAGCGAACATACAATATTTTAACAAAAAAGGATATGTCCCTCACTTCTCACATTTATCTCCAGACTTCTTCTCCTTGTCCAGATTTATTCCACCCCCAACAATCTTCTATTCATTGAACTTTTTGAAACTTTGCACTTTTAAAGAGAGGTAAGGGATTGACTCTGTGTACACAAATTTGCAGAGGGACAATAGAGTTGAGGTCTGTTGTTTCTCACCTCTATATAGTTTATTTATTTTATTTAAAAACATTTTTGCTGTTAACAAGCATGTTACCTCTGGAGACACAAATCCACAGTTTGAGAACTGCAAAACTAAGCCTCTCTAACGGTATCTTCTAGACTGAGCACTGAGTCCCATTGGGTAGATGAAAAGATTTACCTAAATAATCTATACAGACGCCTATGGAACCCCAGAAGATTGGGTCCCTAATCCATGAACTATTAGAACTCATTTACAAAACTTTTCTTAAACATTACATGAATATATTGTCTCATATTATAGAATTAGAATTTACAATCCCTATTCCATGATGAGAGATCTTTGAGCTATAATGTATCTTAATTAAAATTATCTTTAGATAGCATTTTTCCTCAAAAAGCATTTTATAAAAAAAATCCGATTTAAATAAAAAAATCTAATTTTTTAATTTTTTTTTTTTTAAATCAGTGATTTTTATCCACCCTGGTTAGCTGACTCTCTTCTTTCTAATGGGGCTACACCTTGGAGATTTCTGACTGAAACCAGGGAAGAATTAATTGCATTTGGGCTCATTAGGAAACAACATTAGGACTCTTCCTCACAGTCTTTGTTGCTTAATTTGTTCTTTTAAGGTCTTTTTCTCCGACAACTTTAGAACCTGAAAGCAATCAGCAGGGAGCTAAAGGAGATCTCCCAAGTGTAGTCTACATACCTGAATCCCTTTATGTTCCCTTTAAAGATGCTTTCAAATAGTTTATGCCTAAGCATGTCCTCCTTTAAATCTATTAGAGTCTGGGTGGGAAGGGCTGGATAAAACATCAGAAATGGTTTATTTATTTTGCCTTTCATGTTCTCACGACAAACCAAAAAGCAATATGTGATCGCCCCCTGCTGTCTGTGTGGCACCATTTGTTTACCACTGCTGTTCTCAGGGTGGTCCTGGTGGCATGGTTCTGCATCACACCAGATGTTCCACAGGATGGTGTCTTGCTGTGAACCCCACTATGTTAGCTGCTAATCGAGGAACGATGCTCCCCCTTTGCAAAGCTGATCTAACTGGACACCACCTTAGTGTCTGCTTCCTGTGGGCCAGATTCCCACAGATGTGCCAAAGGCGGAACCTTCCCCCCAAAAGTAGGGGGAAGATTCTATTGGGAGCTGGGGCCATTGGCCCCTATGCTGGTGACATATGCAGAACCCACTGGAGGCAGAATTGTAACTTGTTGATATGCACAGGCGCTAAGGAAAAGGTGAAGACACTCAGTGACCCAACTCACACCGTTCCAAAGCCCTGGCTGGAAAACCAGCCCACCCCCACCACTTTGCACGGCTGCTGGGATTGCCTCCTTTAAAGAGGCCACAGCATCTAGCACTACAGCAAAGAGCTGGGAATCAGGAGGGTCCTGAATTCAACCCGCTGAGATGCTCGCTCGCTCACTCTAGGACATGAGGCAAATCAACAGACCCCTTTGGACTATGGTCAACTCAACTCGACCTCCCTGAAAAGCAGATTCCCTCTTGCACTGAACTTTTTGTGATCCCACCATACGAACAGTGAGGGCCCTGCCCATCCTGGGTGTCTTTCAGCACCCTGAAAAATACCTGCACCCTCTTCCCTTTGCAGGGACTGACCTACTGCAAGTGGCTGCTCATGAATTTGGTCACGTCCTGGGCCTACAGCACACTGCTGTCTCCAAGTCACTGATGTCTCCTTTCTACATCTTCCGCTACCCGCTGAGCCTGAGTGAGGATGACAAACAAGGCATCCAGTACCTCTATGGGAAACCAAAGACCGATCCGGTGCCAGCCCCGACACAGAAGGCAGAGCCAAACCCGCCAGACATCGAAACAAATGAGATCACCAACTTGGGGGTGAGTGACCAGCAACGCTTGCGTCAAAGCCACTATTACCAAGTGCCCCCATTAGTACTAAGGCAACCCCAACTTTATTCTCCTAGAATCACCCCCTGGTGAGGCTCTAGGGAAACCACAGCAAAGAAAAGAAGGAGAATAGGGGATTCCTTGGGAATCCCACTGCCCTGGGAGCTGGCTACACCAGGCCTGGGTTAGATGACAAGTGAAAGGGGTTTGATTGCAGTTGAACCCCCTTCCACCTCCCAGCTTGGCACACGTTAGCATGATTGGCAGTTCCTGGTGAAGAGGAGTCAAAGATTTTCCTTGCAGGGGCAATGAAGGTCAAGGCAGGAGTGCGTTGGCAGAGCTGTGTAGGGGCCCCGAGGACTTCAATAGTAACAATATCTAGCTCTTCTACAGCACTTTTCACTGGTAGATCTCAAAGCACTGTGCAAAGATGATCAATGTCTGCAGAGGTGGGTAGCACCAAGCAGAACTGAGACACACTGGCAGAGCTGCGTGGGGATGCTTGCCCAGCACCTGCGCGTGCAACCCCTGGCTGTAGCCAGGGCAGGTTACCTGTCACGTTAATAAACAAGTCAGTGTGTTTATAGGCACAGAGCCCAGTTCACCCCGGGGCAAACCGACAGGCAATGCAGTAAGTCAAAGTTCCTCCTCACTCCCAGGCTTCTTGATTCAAGCACTTGTCTTGATCCGTGAAGCATGGGGAGGATTTAAATTTTAGTTGGGAAAGACCCTATTATCTGCAGTGACTATCTACAGCCTCCTCGGGCAAGGCACCGGGCCGGGGCAAGGTGACCCCCTGAGTTTGACATGGGGGCAGGGTGCCCCTCGGAGCTCAGCACCTGACTGGCACACGGTATTCTCAGTCTGTGCAGCCTGACGCCTGTGACACAGATTTTGACGCCGTTTCCACCATCCGGGGGGAGCTGTTCTTTTTCAAGTCACACTACGTATGGCGGCTCAGGAATGGGAAGCTGCAGGCTGGCTACCCGGCCCTGGCCTCTCGCCACTGGCAGGGAATTCCAAGCTCCGTCGACGCGGCCTTTGAGGACTCCCTAGGAAATATCTGGTTTTTCCAAGGTAAGCGAGAACAGAGACGGGATTGGAGGGCTAGAAAGGACAAACTCCTGTGGTGGGGTGGGGGACACAAAACCCAGTAGGTTTCAGGGCATGAAAATGTTCTTGGCAGCATCAAAAACCCACACCCCTAATGTAAGGATTCCTTTGTTTGTTTTCCTCTCTCCTTAGTTTTAATATTTTAACAGATGTCGGGGGGGGAGGGGGGGTTCACTTTCATTTTAGACAAAGCCAAATATCAAACTTTCCTCCTTTGGAACATGAGCACTTTGCTTCCAAGTCTCTGCCTGGAAATGTGCCTCACTCACAGATGAGGAGTGAAGGTAACGCTTACCGCCTATCCTTTTGGGATGAAAATTGGTGAAGAGGAACAGGCCAGCTCTTCTTAAAGTGGCATTGGCCAGCTGGCAAATATTCTCACCTTGGTTACTTAGAGGCAAAAGAGTTTCCCAAATCTAGTGTATTGAACAGAAAGAGTTCCAATTGATTTTCCCACTATTTATGGGTATTTGTTTATTTCTGCATCTCATTCAGCTTGGACATTGAAATCAGAGGCCGGATTGACTGGTTTTACATTGGTGTAACTCCACTGACTTCCATGGAGCTATTCCTGATTTGCACCTGCCTAAGTGAGATCATATAAAAACCTTAGCTTGGTCAGGATTACTTTTTATAGCCAGTGGCCCCAATTCTCTAGTCTGGCCAAGGAGTGCTTTAATGTAAGTTCTGAGCAGGGGCAAAGATGGCTCACGCCTGCAGAGACTTCCATCATTGTCCCAGCAGTCTGGAGTTCAGTCAGGCGCAGTGACGCCCTGGCATCCATCTGGGCATGATGGGACAATACTTACTTGAGTGCAAGGACTCAAAATTGTGCAGTGCAATTTGTCAAACAAGCACAAATGTTCCAGGAATCTACACACCTAGGACTAGATTGCAGCGAGCCTGTGTGTGTGGCTGTGTGGGAAAGGAGAGGAGCATTTCTCCCCTCCCCCTCCCAACCGTGTAAGGGGCAAGCCACAGGTATGGTCATTGTGCTTCCAGCACACAAGCGTCTGACAAACACTAAAGGTAGTAAGGCCATGGCCCTACCACCCACCTTCTGCACCAGCCATCAGAGGAAAGTTGGCGCAAGAAGGGAGAGCATGGCGCACTTTCAAAGTTCTCACTCTACCTGGAATCCCTGGAGTCCCTGCAGCCATGGCAGAACATCTGCACACCTTATTCCCTCTTACAGTGGGGACTGTGGTTGCAAGACCTGGCCCAGAGATTGAACAAAGCCCTGGCATTCCTAGTGCCGCTGCCTGGAGCTAGGTATGCATTCTCTGGTAAATGCGGTGACTTTAAAAAACCGTGTAGACACCAAATTTGTTCCTGAGGATCTCTGGAACCCAAGAATAATAGTTTACCCTGTTTCACCCAGATAAGCACTCACCGTTTTCTTTAATTCTCTTTCCAAGTCTAAATTACGTAGAGAAAATCCAGAAGCTGGTAGGATACTGTTGCCCAGTTTTGTGTGTGTGTGTGTGTGTGTGGTCTCTGCATCATTACTCAGTATATCACACAGACCATATCAAATGGCTCAGCATCCAGAATTATCCTACATCCTGCTAAAACTGGCAGGATTTTAACTAGAGCAGTGCTATGGAGTGTTGCATAAAGAAACCATTAAATGTCTAGGAGTAATCATGAAGATTGCAATTTTAATCTAAACTCAAAACATTATTTTGGTCTTTATTTTATTTTGACCACTTCTTGCTCATTTATGCAGATCCCCCATTTAAACACACAGGCACACTTACGGATGTCAAGTACCAGAGGGGTAGCCATGTTAGTTACATACGTACGGAAGTATTATTAATCATGTTTATTACAATAGTGCCTAAGGGCCAGCCAAGAATGGGGCCCAGCTGTGCGAGGCACTGAACACACACAGTGTAGAAGATGGTTCTTACACTGAACAGCTTGCAGTTGGTCCTCCTTTCCTCCACCACAGCCTGAACACCATCAACTAGACAACCTCTCTTAGCAGTAGTTATAGCCAGAACGGGGTACATTGTTTTGTGTTTCCACAACGCAGGCAGTGCCAGGGAGCTATAGTTTTTCAGTGAGTGACATGGGAATAGAGAGAGGCTTTTAAAAGAAAGCAATACTTTCTGCTGAAGGATTCCCAGCTACATCCAGTAGTTAAATAAACAAATTAAAAGAACCCTCTCAAGGACCTGTCATAATTTTAAATGTCATTTCCATTTTCCACACTTTACAATACTGCAATAAGTATAAACATAAAATGGTTTTTCCCCACTGATTTGGTCTTTTTCCAATTAGCAAAAAAAATTTTTTGGCCTTCCTGTGTTTCTCTTTCTTGCGAAGTTTGACATTAACAGGGCTGCTTTGTTTGCTTGCTTAGGCACCAACATCACCGATGCCCCCACGTGGACAGCTCACTGCGGCGGGAGCGTGAAGCACCCGTTCGTTATATGTGGTCCCACAGAAATGGATGTTTAATTTCAGTCATTACAATACTGCTTGGTGTAGATCTGCATTTTCAAATAATGTGCATGCAGCTGCAAATTAGTTTGTGCAATTACAGCAGTTGCATATTCAGTTATCCTAATGGATCGTGCAAATGACCAGTTACACGTCTGTCATTTGTATGTGCCAAAACAGTAGCTGGTGTGCACAATGTAGGTGCATAATTGCACAGACATTTTTGCACATGCAGTTGCTTATCTAGTTTTCTCTCTATTTAAGGCTTAGACTTCAAGAGCATGTCCCTGACACCTCAGTATGCACAGACTCTCCATGCACAAAGACCTTACCCCTCACTTAATTCTCTCCCCCACATCAAAGGTGGCCCATTTTTCTTCTTCCCTCTCCCCACATGGTAGCCTCAGGCTCTTGGGCAGGGAGAATAAAAGAGACGCAAGGTGTGGATGAGATGGGTTATTATGCTTGCCAATGTTGCTTCACGGATTTCCACACACCCCCTCCCCGCATGTTGTCTTCCTTTAGATTAAAAACGAAACAGACTCATAGATGTCATGGTGGTAAAAGGGTTCGAACCTCCCTCAGCGCATTCAGAGCAAAATTCAAACCCCATTCTTTTGTATCAGCCTACTCACAATAACTACTTTAAAAAACTAACCCGCTCTCGGCTGTATATGCAAAAAGAAAAGGAGGATTTGTGGCACCTTAGAGACTAACCAATTTATTTGAGCATCAGCTTTCGTGAGCTACAGCTCACTTCATCGGCTGTATATGTACACGTCCCCATTATCGGAGGCACTCCCACACTAGTGATGGGCACCATGTAACAAGCTACACGGACTGCCCTAGAAGATGAAGCCATCTATTCATTCAAGGAACAGATACAGCAAAGACAGACTTTCTCCCTGGCGTCAGCCTTGCTTAGAGGTGAGAGGAGAGTTTGTTCTCCCCTGTCCATTTGATGCATGGCGTCTCAATGGTCATCAGCAAGGGTGCCAGGTGTGCTAGTGGTTTTTTTGTCATGGACACCTGTCCCCTGGGACTGGGCTGAGATTTCAGGTCATTTCACACAGGTCGCCATACGGTCATTAGACAGTAAACAGCTTGTGGTCACTCCTGTCATTCTATATTCTTTTGCCCCATCATCAGGCTCTCAGTACTGGATTTATGATGGCGAGAGACGTGTGTCTGGCCCTGCTTCTATCTCGGAGCTGGGCCTATCTGCTTCTCCTGTCCAGGCAGCTTTGATGTGGGGGACAGAGACGAACAAGATTTACTTCTTCAAGGGAGGCAGTTACTGGCGCTTCAACCCTAGCACCCGCCAGGTGGAGACCATCTACCCCCGCAGGATGGCCGACTGGCGTGGCATCCCCCAGGAGATTGATGCTGCTTTCCAGGATGAGTTTGGTGAGTGCAGATGGGAATAGAGGCCTGTTCTTGTGTGGGCTTTCTTGATTATTCTCGCATCTCAGGTGCGAAGGGAATCAGCAGGATTTGGACATTTATTTTAATCTGGACTATTAATAGTGAAGCACTTCTGCAAATTTTCATCCCTAAGAAAAATCTAATAATACATGTATATAACAATTTGTACAGAGATCATGCAGTTAAGCTTGCAATGGGTGTGTAACAGGTATTTATCATCCATTCTGTAGAAGATCATGTGATTAAACAACTAAAACCCCAATAGTACCTTTCTCCCCTTAAAGGAAATACATGTAGGACATTACAGATGCTTTTTTTTTTAAGGGGAGAGATGGAGAAACTCCCCAAACCTCTACTAATAGGAGAATGGCACAAGGAAACCTGCTCCTGTTACACCCTCAAGGAAGAAAACGAGGCACAGGTGACAGAACTACAGACAACATTTCACTGCTTATAATGGTGCTGGGAATATAGACAACTTTCTACCATTCCCCCAGACAGGGCTCCTTGCTGAAAATGGCACAGTGACACCACATGGCCTCATCATCCAGTGATGCATCGAGAACTCTTGACAACAGATGTATCAACCCTAATGCCCTCCCCTTCCAAGGGATCCCTTGAGAAATGTTGTGCATTAATGTAGGCAATCCTTACAGGTTGGGGGACTCTATCCTGGGAAGCAGTGACTCTGAAAGTTTGAGGGGTCATGGTGAGTAATCAGCTGAACATGAGCTCCCAGTGTAATGCTGTGGCCAAAAGAGCTAATGCCATCCTGGGATGTATAAACCGGGGAATCTCGAGGAGTAGAGAGGTTATTTTACCTCTGTATTTGGCACCAATGTGACTGCTGCTGGAATACTGTGTCCAGTTCTGGTGCCCACAGAGCAAGAAGGGTGTTGATAAATTGGAGAGGGCTCAGAGAAGAGCCACGAGAATGATTAAAGGATTAGAAAACCTGCTTTATAGCGATAGACTCAAGCAGCTTAATCGATTTAGCTTAACAAAGAGAAGGTGAAGGCCGTGAGACTTGATTAGCCTACACAGGGAACAAATATTTAATGAGTTCTTCAGCCTAGCAGAGAAAGATATAACACTAATCAGTGGCTGAAAGTGGAAGCTTGACAAATTTAGACTGGTAATAAGGCATTAATTTTTAATGGTGGGAAAAATTAACCATTAGAATAATTTACCAAGGTCTGTGGTAGATTCTCCATCACTGACAATTTTTGTATCAAGATTGGATGTTTTTCTAAAAGATATCCTATAGGAATTTAGGGAAGTTCTATGGCCTGTGTTATACAGAAGGTCAGACTAGATGATCACAATGGTCCCTTCTGGCCTTGGAATCTATGAAAATCTATTACATAAATCCCAAAGAAATCTCTTGGCAGTAATAGTCTCCTTTCAGCCATAGCCTACACCTATTCCATCAAGTCCTTGCTGTACTGATAAAGGGCCTCATTCTGACCCCTCTACTCTCACTGACCTTTCCACAACGAGGCCAATTGCTGAGTCACAGAGCTGGGTGGAGAGGACATGAACCTTGCAGCATCTCCAGCTTCCTCCTCATCCTTCTTTGCTCGTTAGTGAACCATCCTTCATCGTGGGTCTTTGCCACCCCTTTGCCCACTGGCAAATTGAGCATGAAGTCCACTATGGGACATAAACACAAGGAGTAACAATGCTAGAAAATGAAGAGTCCCGTAAATCACATCTGCTCTGTCTCCTTTGACACTTGTCTCTGTCTCCTCCACAGGTTTTGCCTATTTCTTGAGAGGCCGGCTTTACTGGAAGTTCGACCCAGTGCAGGTGAAAGTGCTAGAGGGTTACCCACGCCAGATCAGCCATGACTTCTTCAGCTGTGCACCCTCCTCCAATTTCTTCAGATGAAGAGACGGGTGTTGGCGTCCTCCAGATCCCCTCCCATCTCCCCATGTCTCCACCTGTCACTTTGAAAGATGTCATGTTCTCAGAGAGAAATCTCATATGCATTCCTGGCCTCTTGCTATGCCCATCACCTGACACAATGGATTGTACCAATGGCTTGAGGAGACCTGTGGCTTGTGGCAGCCCATTTTCAGATTCCAGGGGCCCCCAATCACAGCTTGGTGTTGGAAATAAGGATGCAGCCTGATTGCTGTTGAGTGGCTACTTTAACACTTCCAGCACGTAGATCCCAGAGGCCAGCCTGGAATGGGTCATGCTTCCAAAGTTATCTGAGCCCCATCCACTTAGAAAATGGATCCCACTGGTATTCCCTGTGTTAACATTGCCCACAGCACAGCCACTATTGTTGTTCCTGACATCAGCACTGTTGAGGATGGATTCCACCGAGGGCCACTTTCCTAGCATTGAAAGGGGAGTTTTAACTGTTCCCAAATTCAGATTCAAGACATGTGCCCAGGTTGCTGGGCCTGCTTCACCATGGTAATAAAGTTGAGTTTGGACCCCTGCATTTCAGCATCTTGTCCCAGGTCTATTGATATTTCTGTTTTTGTTTTGTATTGTCATTAATCATAATAATTTTGTATTGATTTGTAAAAATATTCTGTTTGGGTTTTTTAAAGGTGCTAGGTTTCAGTGCTGGACACTGCCCTATATCTCCATATATTGTTACTAACTCTGGGATCTCACAGGACACTAGCTCACCACAATACTGGCCAGGTGTCTACAACTTTACCAGAATTTTAGGTTAAGTCTATCCAAATTCAAAACCAGTGTTTGTGCCTTGTTTCACTTCTTTATCCTCTACCTATTGCTGAAAATCAGTACACAAAAGAGGGTCATGCATTTTTTCTTATCTATTCCTCACGCATCTACCTTCCCATCTTTCACCTCCTTTCCCATATCTCCAACTGAGCAAAAATGTATCTGCTTCCACATCTCATGGTTTTTGCTGCATAGCAAAACTTTATGTATTGTAACAATCCTGGTTAGCAAAATAAACCTAGGGTGGCCCTTTCTGATTGCCCAAGAAAGGGAGGTCAAGGAAGGGTAGCAACTTACTCAGTTATCCTTACTATTTATCAGCTTTCCTTCAGACCTAGTTAGAGACAAAGTGGGATTTAAACCTACCCACAGCAAATAGAGAGATGGCTCAGTGGCCTTTATCATCCTTAGGGCTGCATGTTCTCTCTAAGCATTAAAGTTTTACCTCATTCAAATTTCAGGTCTAGGTTTTTTACTTCTTCTCAGTGTTTGTTTTTACAACCATTCTTCTTCAAAGTAAGTATGTAAATGTTTGTACAATGTGTATAAAACCTTTTTATA
The DNA here is from genome assembly GCF_965140285.1 of Lepidochelys kempii. Lineage (NCBI taxonomy): Eukaryota > Metazoa > Chordata > Testudines > Cheloniidae > Lepidochelys > Lepidochelys kempii. The sequence continues at coordinate 13,934,144 of NC_136394.1, read as the reverse complement.
TATACTGTGTGTGTGTGTGTGTATATATATATATATACTGTGCTTTTTTAATAAGTGATTTTTTTCTATGCTTTTTTAATAAATGTGATTTTTTTTCTATGCCCTGTTTAGTCTGAATTTCTTTTAACATAGTTTTCAACCACAATTTTAAAACGATCCCACCTACAGACCCTTATCTTGAGCACTGTCTATGCTGTAAGTACAAGGGTGTTGTTTGTAATCTGTTTGTGACCTGGTCACCAGACCCAGTTGCAAGAAGTATAGATGAGTTTGGGTCATGCTATCATTATTGAACTTTTCTATTACAGTGGTACTTAGAGGTCTAGATCAAAACGGGGGCTGTAAGAAACATTCCCTTCTCAAGAATAGGAAAAGGAAAACTATAGAAAGAGTAAAGATAATTTTCCCTCAGGAAGTATAGGAAGCACAGCAAGGAGTAACTAGTTACAAAATGGCTACTTTAGGGCTACAGCTGCTTGACTCTGCAGTATTTAAAGGGACAGACACAGAAAGGCATGCTGGGGGGAAAAGTTTGTATAAGAGGGCAGCATTGGATTTGGGAAAGTGGGTAAGGCTCAAAAAGCTGTAAAGGAAGGGCTGTGTGTTGCTAATGGCTTGCAAGTGAGTGCTATACAAAGGCATAGCCTCTACCTTGAAGAGGTTGCCATTTAAGAAGACAAGTATGTAAGAAAGGTGTGGGGAATGCATTGGAATACATACAATGTTCATGTACAATGGCAATATAAATGTTTAAAAATATCAATAGTATAACTAGTTAACCTTATCTACCCTTCAGTCTACTGGTCACTGATTGTAAAAACAGGTCTTGAGAAGAGAGTCAGTAGCCTTACAGATTTAGTGCCTTGTGTGTAGCATAAAAGGAGGGGAGGTGTTTTGAGAAGCTCATAAACCAGTGGTTAAAGTGGATATTATGACAGAGGAAGAGCTAGAGGCTGAGATTAAGGTGGGAGCAGTGTTGTGAAGGCTCTTGAAGATGAGGATAAGACTCTTGAACTTGGTGTGGTGACATAAAGGGAATTGGAATTCAAAGAGGGAGGTGATAGGGTCAGACTGACAAGCAACAAAAATAATTGGGACAGCTGTGTTTTGAATGAACTATAGAAGATTATGTGGTTGTCAGGGAGTTGTAGAGAAAGCAACGGGAGTGAAGATGAGAAATGCTGAGAAGCTGACTGAGTTTTTGGCTTTCTGAATAGAATTAAAAGGTCAAACATTATGGAAGAAGCAGTTGCATAACATGGATATAGCTTGGGTGTGCGTGGAGGGGGAGAGAAAGTAGAGGAAGACTCCCAGGTTGACTTGTATGACTGGGAAGATGGTGTTGCCATTAATACTTTGAAGAAAGATAGGGAGTAAGGGGTCCATTCTGGAGAGAGGGGCTGCGACATGGGACTGGACAGAGGGAGATACCTCTGCAGTAGAGAGGGAGAGCTGAGTCATCTATGCAAAGATGGTGGTTGAAGTTGTGTGACCAAATGAGATTGCCCAGAGAAAGGGTATAGAAGGAGAAAAGTGTTAAGGCTGGAGCTCTGTGGAACCCCTACAGAAAAGAAGAGGTGCTATCATTGAATGTACCTGAAGGAACAGCTAAAGTAACAGGTTTCTTCACAACATAGCCATGTTTGCATATCTGCACCTACTATGTGGCATACCCAGGGTGGTATCTGTGCATCCTGTGACAGTCTAAGCAGATATCCCCCGGCAGGAAACAGTGTACCTGGAGAAGGTGAACACAGCTGCATGCGAGGTAGTGCTGTCTGGGCTATAGAGCTCCACAGGGAGCTGGGAAGACTGGGTTGGCTAATCTATTATGCAAATCCTCTCTATATTCGCAAAAAGAAAAGGAGGACTTGTGGCACCTTAGAGACTAACCAATTTATTTGAGCATAAGCTTTCGTGAGCTACAGCTCACTTCATTGAATGCATCTACACAAATTGTTCCAGCACCTGTGGGGATCTGCTGCCCCTGCTCCCAAATATGTTACCCCCATGCTGACAGCAGGGTCAGGGCAGGACCAAAGGTGGCTGCAGGGCTCTCTGAGGCCGGGCGTGGACTCACCCCCATGCACCAACTGGGGCAGGTTCAGCAAGGGGTCGGACCCATTCAATGCAGTAGCAGATCAGGCACTTAGCTAATGGGGGGGGGGGGCTGGAAAAATAGGCACCCCCTGGCAGGAGTGGGGGAAGCCCCCTCACCTTACTCCCCAGCAGGAGGGGGGTGACTGCAGGCAGAAGGGGTAGGAAGCCGCCCCCATTTGCTCTGGCCCAGGGCCCCCCAAAACCATAATCCGGCTCTGCTCCCAGGGCAAGTCCTGCCAAGCTGCCCTGGCTCTCGCCGTGTAACTAACAAAGGCTGAGGAGGGGAAGCCGAGGGCGAGCCCCGGCCCCACCCCCTGCAGCCAGCGCCCCCCGGGCCCCAAAACGCCCCTTCCTCCCACCTCCAGAGCCCCCGGCCTGCGTGCCCCCCCGCACCAGAGCCAGGCACCGCAAGGGGAGGGGCGGGGCCCGGACCGAGCCTGCACGTGCCCCCACGCGCCGCTGGCGCCCCGTGAACGGGGGAGGGGGGGGGCGCTACTTGGAGGCGGCTCCTTTAAGGCCGCGCCCACCCCCGGGTCGGGGCTCCCCGAGCCGCGGCTTCGGCGCATGCGCATTGATCGGGCGGAGTAGGCCGCAGCACCCCGCTTGCTTCCCCTCCGCGCCCGGCGCCCCCCGGCCCTGCGCCCGCCGCCGCGATGATGATGATGGCGCTGAGCAAAACCTTCGGGCAGAAGCCCGTCAAGTTCCAGCTGGAGGAGGACGGCGAGTTCTACATGATCGGGTCCGAGGTACCGGCCCGCCCGGGGGCAGGCGGCGGGACAATGGCCCGGCCGGGCCCCGCTCTGCTGTGGGAGCCTCCGGCGCGGCGGGAGGGGAGAGTGGGGGGAACGGGCGGGCGGGGAGGGGGGAGTGTTGCGTGAGGCCTGGATGGGGGTGTGGGGGTGGCGGGGGGTCTGACCGGGGGGGCTGGGTAGCAGGGATCGGGCTGGCGGGGGTGGGGAGTCGGGAGGGGGGCTGGGTAGGAGGGATCTGGCTGGGAGGAAGCTGGCTTATCGGGGGGGTGCAGGGAGTCTGGGGGGCTGCGGAGGGGCTGCCTGGGGATGGAGGGGGGTTGGGTAGGAGGAATCGGGCTGGCGGGGGAGGTGGGGAGTCTGGCGGGGGAGTGCAGGGGGTCTGACTGGGGGAGGACGGGGGCTGGGTAGGAGCAATCGGGCTGGCGGGGGAGGTGGGGAGTCTGGTGGGGGAGCGCAGGGGGTCTGACTGGGGGAGGACGGGGGCTGGGTAGGAGGAAGCGGGAAGGTGGGGAGTCTGGTGGGGGAGCGCAGGGGGTCTGACTGGGGGAGGACAGGGGCTGGGTAGGAGCAATCGGGCTGGCGGGGGAGGTGGGGAGTCTGGTGGGGGAGCGCAGGGGGTCTGACTGGGGGAGGACGGGGGCTGGGTAGGAGCAATCGGGCTGGCGGGGGAGGTGGGGAGTCTGGTGGGGGAGCGCAGGGGGTCTGACTGGGGGAGGACGGGGGCTGGGTAGGAGCAATCGGGCTGGCGGGGGAGGTGGGGAGTCTGGTGGGGGAGCGCAGGGGGTCTGACTGGGGGAGGACGGGGGCTGGGTAGGAGCAATCGGGCTGGCGGGGGAGGTGGGGAGTCTGGTGGGGGAGCGCAGGGGGTCTGACTGGGGGAGGACGGGGGCTGGGTAGGAGGAAGCGGGAAGGTGGGGAGTCTAGCAGGGGAGCGCAGGGGGTCTGACTGGGGGAGGACGGGGGCTGGGTAGGAGGAAGCAGGCTGGCGGGGGAGGGGAGATGTTGCGTTGGGCCTGGCCTGGCAGTGATGGGCTACTGAAAGTGGGAGGTTGGGAGCAGGAGGATCCATCCTGGGGCGAAGGGGATCTGGCTGAGACAAGCTCCCCCCTACTGTGCGAGCCCCCAGGAGCAGGGGAGAGGCAGCCCTACTAGTGGCATCATGCTCCCATATCTCTGCTTGGCCCCCTTGGAGCTGGGCCTGATCCAGTAGGCTGAAGTAGCTGTTGCTTTCCCCAGATGCTGTCCGAATCTCTTTATCCGGGAGGGGCACTGTAGTTGTTGCCCCTCTTTACGGCAGCCCGGTTCATATGCTTTATAACGGGGGCATCTTCAACACCCACAAGGTCCGGTTGTGCTTCCAGCACCTGTGCTGTGCTGGTTGTGAAGCTCTGGCCGGTGATGTTTATAGCTAGGAGAAGACTTTAGGAGGTCTTCAGTTGGCTTGGTTGGGGGAGAGTGACAGCATGAGTGGGGAGCAGGATCTGAATTAGTGGATTTCAGTGAAACTGGTCATATACACAAAGTTAAGCTTGTTTAAGTGTTTGCCACACTGGGGCTAAGACTCGACCAAAACCAGGAACTTGTCTCTGTGTTCTCCAAGTCCTAACTGCCTAAGCATCATCACACTTCTTAATGACATGATATATTGTGGATATCTGAACATTTTATTTTAGGAAGATGCTGAATGTCCAAAAACAGCCATATGATTAATTTAATTTAAATGATAATTTTAGGTCCAGGCTTTGGTGGCCAATAAGGAAAATCCAGTTAATGCTCCTACAGTTCTCATTGACTCCCTTTGGGTTTTTAGCATAGTGGAGTAACGATTTGCAGAAGCAGTGCTTCTGTGAGTCACAGATGTTGCACTACCTCCATGAATTGACTCATTTGAGGCAAGAACCTTTGATCGTCTCAACTGTGTTCGAGATCTGGTTATACCTTTAAAACAGAAAAATGAGTATTTCAGCCCCATTTGATAGGGGAGAGGAGTCTTGAATAACTTAGATTTCCAGATGCATATTTTTAGCAATGACAAGGCCCCAACCAATGGTAATTCTGAAAGAACTGGGGAGGTTGTAAAGTGACAAAGCAGAGGTGTTACTCTGCAGTTCTCTAACCATCAAAATCGCAGTCTCAATGGTGTAGAAGGAAAATACTTCATTATTCTCTTAGCCACCAGCTAATTTCTAACCCTATTTACTGATAAACATCAAATAACAAAAAATAGTATAAGAAAACCAGAAGCTAGAGTTAGAACCAAACTGGGTGTTTTCTAATCTAAAAGAAAACCCCATTGTATGACATTCTGCAGGCTGCTGGTATGTTATTGCCATAAATGTTAGTTTCATAGTCTAGAAATAGTCTCATTTAGTGCTTAGATAAAATAACACAGGTGTGGACATTATGCCTGGAAGAATGAAACTGCTTTACAGATGTTGACTGAATTTTAAAAGGGATTGTTGTCAAGTGAGTCATGAATTGATTTGTGTTTGAACTCTGCATGTTCCTCAGAGCATTTAAAACACAAAATACAAACCAGGTCTTAGGTTACTAGGTTCTGCACAAAGAAGAATGTTGGAAACAGAAAAGGTTCAATATAAAAGATGGTAGTGGGGGTATAATATACTGTACAAACCTGCAGTGGGAGACCTGGGTAATTCCAGCCGGAGTAAGACTAGGAAAGGTTAGATTGTTAAGAAATTATATAAAAACTACTGGTGGTCTTATTAAATTAAGGATTGTTAAGATGGGGTTCTTTCTCACCAGGCTGGTAAAAGAAATGTTGGTCAATATATGTTTTGTTTCCTGTATTGCTACAAAAGTCTTGGTGTTATGTGCCCCACTTCACCAGCACAAAGGAATCAGTATGCCTCAGATTCCTGCTGGAAACACCTTCCATTTGAGCTGTGTCCCTTAAAACAAATCTCCTTTTTGCTTGTAGGTGGGGAACTACCTACGTATGTTTCGTGGCTCCCTATACAAGAGGTATCCCTCCCTCTGGAGGCGACTAGCCACAGTAGAAGAGAGGAAGAAAATAGTTGCATCTTCGCATGGTAAGAAAATTGATAAATATTCCTGATGTTTTAAGTCTGAAAGGATATTTTTTAAAAAATGAAATAAGTACATTCTTAAAAATACCCATAAACTATTATTTTCATTGAACCAGTTACATGTGTTTGAATTGCAAAAGATTTATACATTTCTAAATTAATCCCATACAATTTCATTTGGCATAAGAGGCTTCTAGTGTATGTGTATGTACACACACACAACCTTTTTGTGATGTTGCAATTTTTTTTTTTTGCTTGAAAACAAGGTGTTTTGTCTGACCTTGGTTGTCTCTCAGGGGGTGGAAAGAAAGAGATTCCAGAACTGGTATTGTTCAATAGTTGTATCAATAGAAACAGAAGAGAGTAAGAATCTTGTTATCTTAATAGAAGTCTCCTTGGCAAGAGAAGTAAGTAATGAAACAATTTCCTTTTAAAAGATAACCTTACAAGCTACAGGGCTGGAGCACAACAAACCTGACATGTTACAGATTTATGTCTACTTCTCCTCTGAGTTTTCTGCTGACTTGTTGCTTTTTATTTTTTCAACAGAGTCTCAGCGGAGTCACAGCCCCAGAAGATGTAAGTCTTCAGCCCACATTGTTCTTACCTTTTGGTGGAGAAAGAATCCCTCTTGTGGCCCCTGCTGCTATCAAATATGTGTATTCAGATGTTTAATTCTTACTAGGGTCTGCCCCTGCCACTCTCCCAATTTTTGTTCTTACAGTAAAAAGAAAAGGAGTACTTGTGGTACCTTCGAGACTAACAAATTTATTTGAGCATAAGCTTGAATGCATCCGATGAAGTGAGCTGTAAGTCACGAAAGCTTATGCTCAAATAAATTTGTTAGTCTCTAAGGTGCCACAAGTCCTCCTTTTCTTTTTGCGAATACAGACTAACACGGCTGCTACTCTGAAACCTGTTCTTAGTGTTTTACAGACACTAATTCTCCAATATGCTGCAATGGAATCAGGCCTTCATTAATAAAAGGAAGACTTGTGATATCTTAGAGACTAACAAATTTATTTAAGCATAAGCTTTCGTGAGCTGCAGCTCACTTCATTGGATGCATTCAGTGGAAAATACAGTGGGGAGATTTATATACATAGAGAACATGAAACAATGGGTGTTACCATGCACACTGTGATGAGAGTGATCACTTAAGGTGAGCTATTACCGGCGGGGGGAGGGGGGGAATGATGGATGACGAACCTTTTGTAGTGATGATCAAGGTGGGCCATTTCCAGCAGTTGACAAGAACGTCTGAGGAACAGTAGGGGGTGTGGGGGGAGGGGGGAACAAACATGGGGAAATAGTTTTACTTTGTGTAATGACCCATCCACTCCCAGTCTCTATTCAAGCCTAAGTTAATTGTATCCAGTTTGCAAATTAATTCCAATTCAGCAGTCTCTCGTTGGAGTCTGTTTTTGAAGTTTTTTTTGTTGAAGAATTGCAACTTATTTGCAAACTGGATACAATAGCTCACCTTAAGTGATCACTCATTACAGTGTGTATGGTAACACCCATTGTTTCATGTTCTCTGTGTATATAAATCTCCCCACTGTATTTTCCACTGAATGCATCCGATGAAGTGAGCTGCAGCTCATGAAAGTTTATGCTCAAATAAACTTGTTAGTCTCGAAGTTAGTTACCATCATAGTACTCCTTTTCTTTTTGCGAATGCAGACTAACACGGCTGCTACTCTGAAACCTGCCTTTATTAATGTTTTTGATAGGTCTGTTGAGTGACTCAGTTCTGTGGTTAACCTTTGTCACCACTTTCTGACACACCATTCCAGACCTTTATGCATCACAGGGTTCATTAGTTTCCTCCCATGCTGAAGCAGGTAATCAACTGTGTCACCCCGGATGGCTCCAAGTGCACATCAGAGCTTACAGCCGAGATGGCACTTACAGATGTCTGTACCACAGGGAAAGAAAGTAGAGTGCTATTGTTTTTCTGCCTGCTCAGCCCCTTTTCATTCTGAGTCAGGGTCTTGGCTCTAGAAATGTCTCTGCGTTGTTGGTGGGTTATGGTCCTGAGTCCCAGAAAAGCAGGTTAGTAGGATTTCTTGTGTCTAGTGGGAATTCCTGGCCAGAAGTCATATTTTTAATAGACTGCACCTTAGATGTAGCTCTGACACTTATTTTAATGAGTGGGATTTCTCACCCAGAAATCTCACCTGGGGATTTCTGTGTAGTTTTTTTCTTTCAGGAACACTGAGCTTTCTTCTTTACTAAAATAACCTGGAGCTCTTCCTTTTGTCCTTCAAAAAAACCTGCTTGATGCTGTAAATAATGGATCGTAGTCTTCCACTCTGGAAGCACTGGGTTCATGTGTATTTGGTAAAAGCCTCAGTCTGTTTTCTGTGGACTCTTGTCCACGTTATGGAGCCACAGCCCAGTTCTTGGTCTGCTCATGATGCCCAGCACTGCCTAGCAGAGTTAGAGTTGGTTATCCCTGAGGCACATTGGTAGGGATGTGTGAGGGGAACTATCACAGTTTCTGCCCGCAGCACAACTAGCCCCTTCTTTCTTTGTAGCAGAGTCTTTACATAAGCAGTTGTTTTAGCACAAGCAGTTTTGCTGTCATCTGTAAATGGTGCCATGCTGCACCGTCACTAACCAGCCCTTCAGAGCTTTCACTGGTCTTATTTTCTGGGTCTTATTTCTCCATTTCACATCATAGGGGGGTTGCAGTGTCTTCTTTGTGGTATATTTTAATAAGATCTACTGTGACATTTTGGGGATCACCCAGACCAGGAAGGGATTCTGTCAGCACCTGCCCTGCAGCCTTGGGTGCCTTAATACTCTGCTGCTATGGCTCAGGGTATGTCTATACTGCAGAGAAAAACCTGTGACATGGTGTCTGAGAGCCCAGATCACTTGACCAGGTGCAGAGCTAAAAACTGCAGTGTAGCTGTTACTGCTGGAGCTGCAGCTGAGGCTCCAAAACCCTCCCCCTTGCTGGGTTTCAGAGCCTGGGCTCCAGCCTGAACTCAAACTCCTATGCTGCTATTTTTAGCCCTGCAGCCTCGGCGCTGGGGGCCAAAGTCAATTGACCCAGGCTCTGAAACCATTGCTGCAGGTTTTTCTTTGTAGTGTAGACATCACCTCAGACCCCTAACCCCAGTATCCGCCCTACAATCATCAAGGTCTTGCCCTGGCTTCCACCATCCTAGTTATTCCTTGCAGGGTGACCTCCCCAGCTTTCTGGGCCTGAATCTTCCCAAATCCATCTACCCCGGGTTCTTAACTACCAGACTCTTGGACTCTTCCCCTCTAGTTCGTTGCCCCTGACTGAGTGAAACATGCTCCCTAGTTATCAGTTCATTGTGTGGAGAATGTCCCCCAACGTTTGCACTAGAGACCTTTTGGGGGTACAAATAAAAGGTTTGCATAATAAAAAAAAAAAAAAGAGAGAGAGAAAGAAATAGCAAGGAAAAGCAAACACAAGTTGCACAGAAAATAAACATAAAGGTGCAGTTTCAGGTTTACACTTCTATATTAGCTAAATTCCCATTTCTAATACAGGTTACCTGTTGCCTCTGACCAGTGCCTCAATGTGCCCTCTGGCCTAGAAAGGAGCCAGTGTGTCACCCACAGGACCCTGCTTCAATTCTGGCCCTCAGTTTTTGGTTGCTTTTTACTTAACCTTGCAAACGCTTAAAAAGAGAGAGCATTTTCCTTTCAGGGCTTGTCTACTCTTACAATGCTGCTTCAGTGAGGCCCCTACTTATGCCAACAGGAGAGAGTCTAGCTACCTAAGAGGTGGTAGCTAGGTTGATGGGAAAATTCTCTCATCAGCCTAGCACTGTCTACACCGGAGGTTAGGTTGACTTAACTGCATTGCTCATATGCATTTTTCGCACCTTTGAATGACTTAGTTATCCCAACGTAATTTCCTAGTGTAGACCAGGCCTCAGACTGGTGATGCATGGATGTCCAGATCAAGGGAATCTCCCTCCTTAGTTTTCCAAGACTGGGGTTTTCTTTTTCCATTTTAGTGTCTTTCCACTAACTTTAATAGTCTACCCTTGTACAACCCCGGAAGTGACAATGGTGGATGCTTGGACGTAGTCTCATCTGGTTAAGGAGGCAGCTCCTCCCTGCCTGATTAACCAACTTACTGTTGTGAGCTGAATGTTGTAGCACAAATTATGAGTACACTTTTATATTTGCAAATACATAGATTCATAGCCAGTCTGTATACATATCTCAAATTACCATCAAGGTCAGAACCTTACAGGCTTTAATAAAAGACCTTACTTGTATATAAAAATATGACAGTAACATTATATACAACCATGTGATTCAGTAGTGTATGCTTTGGGGTTCAAGCCCCCTGTTCTCCCCTTCGGGGGACTGGGCCTGGTTGTCACACGACCAAAGAAAATCAAACTTGCCTCTCCTGGCTGAACTGGCTCCAGAACTAGAATGTGTATTCTTTGGAGCAAGGACTATCTTTATGCTTGTACAGCGCCTAGCACAACGGGGCTGGGACCTCTTGGTGCTTCTTGTGAAATTCTGCTGGTCCACTCCTGCCCACAACTCCCTGTGCACTGAGTGCTCCAATGACAGGTCAAACTCCTCTAAAATGAAGTGCTTTAAAGGAATAAGATGAAGGAATCCAAGCTACTCAGTTTTTTTAGAGGCTCTCGGCAGACGTTAACATTGCCTATCCCCAGCAGCAGAATCATTAATTAGTACCACGATTGACAATATTTCAAAGGCTAACCAGTTACATGCTTTCTGGTCACAGATCATGGTTATACGACACTAGCCACTAGTGTGACTCTCTTGAAAGCCTCTGAAGTGGAAGAGATCTTGGATGGAAATGATGAGAAATACAAGGCAGTGTCTATCAGCACAGAGCCTCCCACCTACCTCAGGTAATAAACATTGCTGAGGCCTAGGATCAGAGTGGAAGTGATTGGAAGAGCTGTTCTACCCTGTCAAACTATAAACCTCGGGTATTATTTAGTGAGGTATCTATTGCTTTCTGTGTTCCCTAACATTGCTAATGTTAATCACTGTTTCATTAAATGAAAATCTTTATTATGGAAGAATTTGATTTCTGGCATACATGTACCTTGGAACTTGATGACGTTGCTGACCTTAGGACTGTTTCATCCCAGATTCTAGTGTATGTTCTGGGGAAAAATACACCCACATTGTGCACCGTCTGGGCGTAAGACAGACAAAGTTATACACTCCAGAGGTCACTTAAATGAACACAATCCAAATGTTGTTCTGGTATTTAAAAATGGTGCATGTGGCTGTAGAATTTCTCTGCTAGGGGAAAAAATAGAGTATAGACAATGATAGTCTCTTAATTAAGGGAAGGAGTGCTTCCTAATGGTTAGAGCTTGGTGCGCTAAGAGTTGGGACTCTGGGTTCAACCCCTGGCTCTGCCTGACCTTGGGCAAGTCACTGAACCTTTCTGTGCCTTAATTTCCCTATCTGCAAATTGACTTGCCTTAGAGGGGTAGTGTAAGGATATAATTTAAAGGTTGTAAAACATTTTGAGAACAGTGGATAAGAAGCATTGTAGAAGGGCAAAGTAGGATTACTTAGGCAATAAGTCCTGTCAATGGAGTCTTTGTTTGGCAAAAAAGGACTGGTGGGGATAGATTAAAACAAAGAGAGATCAAACAGAAAAAGCTGGCCAATGAATTGGAACAGTGGTATATGTTAAATGAAGTGCTGTGAGCTCATCTGAGGTGAGTACTGTAGAAGGGCCAAGTATCATCAGACGGCTAAAACTATTTTTCCAGAAGGCCAGCCCCACACTCTCCCAGCTGTGGTGGGGATTTCTCCACCCAGACAATTGGAGACTTATGAATGGAACAAATGCACCATGCAGCTTTCAGGTTACCATTGCAGGAGCCTGCGATCAGGCTTAGAGTTGTATATATGACCATACCGTAAATAATGACAATGGAAATATTTAGTGCTGGAACCTCAAGTTTAACACTAAATCTCCTCCTTCAGAGAGCAGAAGGCAAAAAGGAATAACCAGTGGGTGCCAACCCTACCCAACAGCTCTCATCACCTCGATGCTGTGCCATGCTCAACAACCATCAACAGAAACCGCATGGGCAGGGATAAGAAGAGAACCTTCCCGCTCTGGTGAGTCAGTCACCTGCTGTTGGAAACTGCTGAGTGTTTCTGCATGATGACAGTTGTCTAGAGGATGGCTCTGAGGCGGCAGGGATGTTGTATTGACTTGTACAGGGTTTGTTGATGCTGTTAAAATTGTACGTTATACTTGGTGATAAAGACCCAGCTGTCCCAAAACTAAGACACTCTTGGTTAAACTGGGCTACTTGAAGCTAAGTACTTATGCCCCCTGGGTGAAATTTGCCCCTGCGGAGTACATGAGGTGCCATTCATTAGGCCTTTGCACCATTTAATGCCTCAGGGAGTTTGAGTGGCACACAGGCCTTGCACTGGCCTCTGCATGGGGTGAATTTCACCCCATATGATGAAAATTCAGTGGCAGCAGAAAATGTGTGTTCCCTGGTTTTTAATATTTCATGCACTTCTAGGGTTGACCTCCCTTGCTGGTCTGTGTTTCTACCACTTCTGCCTGTCTCAGAACTGTCAGGTCTGCAGCCATCCGTAGAGACAGAATGGTGTTCTGAAATGTGTGTGGAGCCCAGAGAGCTAGCTTAGCATTCTGTTTAGCAGTAACTGAAAGAACCTATAGGCCTGTATCCTGTAAGGCATTAACTTAAGTTAACATAAGGATTTGAGGCCTATGAACTTAAGCATAAATAAGTGGCCCCACAGTCCCCCTGAGTTTTGGGGAACTGGGAATATTGTGCTGGGGGAGGGGGGGAAGTCCATGCAAAATGATAGCTGGTAACTGCAGGGACATTTAAACTAGTACTAGGCTTGTTTAGTTTAGGATCTAAATGTTGGCAGATGCTTAACCACAAACTTGCTTTGGCAACAAATTGGTGTATGTGATGATAATTAATATACTGCCCTATAGGATAAGGACACCCCAACATTATTGGGGTGAGGAAGTCAGATACGGACAAGGGAGGCTGGGTATTTGTATGAATATTCAATACAGCCCTTAGGCCCTACAATTGACCAGACCACATGTATGTAAGGTGAGATTTGGACCATCAGACTTGTTTGACATGCCAGGGACAGAGTAAGACCCTTGTAGGCAACCACCTGTCTCTTACCACCAGATCCCAAGAAAGGGTGTGAGTCTCTGTGACGTATGATACATGATACCTTAACTCTATACTGTTGCTCTTTTTGTGTCCTCACTTATTGTGCTAATAAAAGTGCATAAAGTTTTGCTTTGCCTTTGGCGTGAGTGCCTTCCTTGTGCACATCAGGGTTCCCAACCAGACACTGCTCTTTATAATTGATTTTCAATTAATTACTAATTAATCAATAACCACTAAAGAATCAGGTAACATTAATTTTTTAAACTTGTTTCATCTAGTGCTCGTGGAAGGTGCTGGATGGACAGCCCGGGATGCAAATCTACTGGTTTTTGATAGGACACTGCACAGGTGGCCGTGCAAGCTTTCCCATGCTGCCCCCTGCTATGCCTCCACCCTGTCTCAGGAAGGGCCATCCTCAGTAGTGAGGAGAGCAGCTCACTCTCATTTCCTATCCACTCCTTGGTAACTGTGCTAGGACTGTCAATAAGGATGCCAATTGTGGTGGTGGTTGTGAGGTGCACACCTGTACTCTGGGCACTGGACTGAGACTACTGCTCCATTCACGTAGGCCACTAACCAGCCACACAGTAGTAATGGCCTTCATTTGCTAAAGATGTGTTCTGAAGTTGAACACCGTGGCCTAGAAGAGAGGAGCTGTGTATCCCACTGAATGATCATTAATATCACATCACATCACATAGACAGGTTTCAGAGTAACAGCCGTGTTAGTCTGTATTCGCAAAAAGAAAAGGAGTACTTGTGGCACCTTAGAGACTAACCAATTTATTAGAGCATAAGCTCCAGCTGCTAGATCAAGTCAAATTGTGTCCCCCTACATCGTACTAGATATGTATTTTACTGCCTTTGTGCAAATATTTCAGTAACTTTAATTTCTCTGCAACATTGTCCAGCTGCTATGACTCATGATGATTTTATATCTTCCATAGAACACTTGATCTGAAGAGTTCAGAGGGAGCCAGTCATGCAAATTAACTCGAGGAACTTCCTCACTGTATTCTCTAGCATATTCTTTTATCTCAGACATGTTAAAGGTGAAAATGAAACCCAAGGTCCATTGTTGCCTTGGACGTGTAAGTTTATGTTTTAGAGCCCACCCAAAGGCTGTGATTATCAGAGCGAGGTATGCCTGGTAAATCCTGTCTCTTCTCCTGGATGCTAGTGTACCTTCTACCAGTGTCCAACGCTGTGTGTTGTCATGGTTTGTTTTCAGCTTTGATGACCATGACCCGGCAGTGATCCATGAGAATGCATCCCAGCCAGAGGTTCTCGTTCCAATCCGATTGGACATGGAAATCGATGGGCAGAAACTCAGAGATGCTTTTACGTGGAACATGAATGGTATGTAGGCAGCCAAGTCTTGTCTAAGGAGCTTGGAGAGATTCAGTTGCATCCATACAATAGCATTATTTATTTGTTTATTTATTTTTGAGAGAGATCCACCCATCCCCTGCCACACACTGGCAAAGCTGTCAAGGCCTCACATTTCACTGGGATTCCATTTGTCATGTCTCATCCTGTATCATGTGTCCTTCCTGCTTGTTGCAGTGAGCTCTAGGGATGTGTAATTTGAGGCCATCTTTTGTAATTGGCCTGTTCTCCACACCTGATTCAGTGATGCCACAGTCCAGTGTCTCTGATCTCATGTGGTATTCAGATGAGATACAAATATAAAAGCACAGAAAGCCTGTATCTCCATAATCTCATTCACCTGTGTATTGTATTAGATTGCAGCTACATTGTTTCCATAGGACCAAATAGTAAATGTTGTCCATTCCTTAAGTCAAAGTTTGTAGATTTTTATGTCCTTACAAACCAGAGTCTAAAAACTTCCTTTGACTCTTTCTAGTAAGAGGTTAGTTAAGATTTCCCTCTGTATGGTAGGTTACAGCAGAGGCCTTATGCCTTGTAATCAGTTAGTGAGAGGAAGATTCTAATTGCTGTAAGCCCTGACTGAATTAACTGGGAATACTGGCTTGTTCTAATTAAACTGGTTTTCCTTTCTTCACCTCCATCAGAAAAGCTAATGACCCCAGAAATGTTCTCGGAGATTCTCTGTGATGACCTGGATTTGAATCCTCTGACCTTTGTCCCTGCCATTGCCTCTGCAATTCGACAACAGATTGAGTCTTATCCAACTGACAGTATCCTAGAGGACCAATCAGATCAACGAGTTATTATTAAGGTAATAAAGAAGGAAGGCATGACCTCGGTTAACTTACTTTGTAGAAGGCTGTTTGGGGAAGGAAAAGCACGTGGGCTCCTCAAGCTAGGAGTTCCTGGCTCCCAGTCCTGTGTCTAGATCGCATCTCTGTCCTCTGTGTTGAGGCCCTGGTGGCAGACTATTGCACACTGCTGTCCTGTGCCAGGAATTGAGATGACGATGTAATAGGAGTTCCGTGGGGGAAGGAACAGTGTCAGATTTTGGGGAGGAGCGCTGGAAGTCCTCACACATTTGGGTTTCCTAGCACTAATGGCAGTATAGAACCCAAATACAGTAGTTCTAGAAATGCATGGAATTGGTTCAGCCTTTTATCTTCCTTGCCCCTGAACTTTACGTTCCGCATTAAATAAGCATGACCATGACAAGGTAATGCAAGAGATTGATATGTGTAAGAGCATTTGAGATGCAAACAAATCTGACTTGTGTTTATGGCATTGTGTCCAGCTAAATATCCACGTGGGGAACATTTCCCTGGTAGATCAGTTTGAATGGGACATGTCGGAGAAGGAGAACTCTCCGGAGAAGTTTGCACTGAAGCTGTGTTCAGAGCTTGGGCTCGGTGGGGAATTTGTCACCACCATCGCTTACAGCATTCGGGGACAGCTGAGCTGGCATCAGAAGACTTATGCCTTCAGGTACAGAACACTGTAGTCTTATCTGTTAAATAGCTGCCTCCTTGTGGAAGAGATTCTCTGGGAGACAATCCTGCTGATGTACCACACTCTGGTTCCTACTCTGCTCTTCTTAAGGATGCTTGCATGGAAACAAGGTTTTGGCTTCTTGAGCTCATGTGGTCCTTCTGTCACCTGAAGCCCTCCTCACTTTGACATAAGTTAGTTGCTGTGGAGAGGTTTATCAGAGGAGGAAGAAGCAAATGAACTCCTAAGCAGTGAAGATATTCCTTTCATGTAAATGTCTTAGTAACACAAATCAAAGGAATTCCCAAAAGCCAATATTATGTAAAGGCCATTTCCTGCGTGGTGGTGGCAGGTCCTTTATGGTACCCTATTGGGAACCCTGCAGAGACTCTTCCCTCTTTCCCACTTTCTTGTGTGGTTCACAGGCTGTGTTGCTGGGTGGCTGGGAGGGCAAGGTGTAAATGTGCTGAGGCTGTTTGGGAGAGGTGCTATTTCAATGCCGTCCTCACTGATGTAAGCTAATTTCAGAATTGGTGCCTGCATTGGGGAAATGGAGCATAGCCTCACTTGGATGTAACATGCAGGCTGACTCTGGAGAGCATGGAGTTTAGCTTTACTGGGGCTGGGAATGGGACCAGTGCAAATACCACAAACTCTAGGGAAGCCTGGCTCTGCATGCTGCCCCTCAGGCCTGTGTCTCATTCATACCCTGAGGCTCTTGGTGGTTGGCTAACTTGAGGAATCTGCTTCATCCATTCAAAACATCAAGTATCTTTTGGTTTAAAATAGAGCCAAAAGACTAGAAATGGCTGCTTCATTCCCTAAGTGCCGTTTGCGTTGAGACGCTGGGGGTGTTACGTACAGTTTGTAACTGTTCCAGGCAACACTATTCTGTGATACTGAAATATCAGCTCTTACCACATTACAGCCTTTTGTTATAGCTAATGGGTAACAGCTATTGTTTCATCTTCTTCATACAGAAAATATGAACCCTTTAATCATGTTCTCCTTTCATAACATACATACTGATACCGTTTTCGAGAGGCCTCCAAGCCATTTGTGTTCCCTGTATCACGTTGACTCGTGAACCGGTCTTAAGTATTTTCAAAGCTTAATGTTGATTTAAACAGTAACTGTAATGCCCTGCACTGGCCAGAATAAAAACTGGTGTGATTCCAGACCTGCGTTTTGTAGCTGGGTTGCAGCATGTACAGGATTTACTTATCACCAGGAGACAGGTTATGCATTCTGACAGTAATAGGTTCCAGTTGTATTATGTAGTGGTCTGTGGTGAATTAGTATATGGATGGTTTTTATCCTTAATGTATTTCATTATAATATATTACAAGTGTGCAAGTTGGGAATATGCATTAATGAGCTGGTCTCTGGGCTGGCCTGGCAGACTAAACTCTGTGCATTGTGATACTTTGTGAAGGTGAGATGATTTGCGGGGCCAGCAGTGGCTGGGGGAAAGGACATGCCTTGCTTTGGCTTTTAGTAATTCCCTGTGGCCATTTCAGGCCATCACAATGGTACACTCCAGGGGTTCGAAGAGAAACCGCATCCAACCCTTTATTGGAGGGTCGGGCAATGCTTAGAGGTCGATCTGGGCTGGGGGAGGGAGCATAGAAGCAGAAAACAGGAGATAGAGTTATGGTAGAAGTAGGAGGCTAGTCCATAGAATTACTCTGCTGGCACTTAGATTGCAAGTCTGACCTGTTTATTGTATAAGAGGCAATCCTGAGAGTGTGTAGGATTATTATAGTTCACATTGTGGTTTAATAAATTGCTGTAGTCAGGAGTTAGCAGTCAGCTTTCATTATTTTAGAAGAGCCCCAGCCAGTTAGTACTCTTGGCACCATGAGCATATGTCTGTATCACTGTAACCTTCTGTCCTTTGCTCTGCCTTTCTCCACGGTCTTTGTATATTCACGACTGTCCACAACCAGCATCGTGGCAGCCTCCTTTGGAAATGGAGCACCGGAGTGCTGTAGGCCAGCTGCTTTTTACTCCTCATCTGCCCCTTGGCACTTCTCAGTTCGCTTTCCTTCAAGAATATACCCCAGTGGGGTCCCCAGAAACAGTGTAATTCCAAAATTATTGCCAAAGCAATGTTTGTAAGAGACTCAGTGTGAACCAAAGGTAAACATAAAATCCTCTCTGCTTAAGTGTGGAGAACTGCCTCTCTGGAGAGGAGTTTGTAGTTATGGATTTAAGCAAGAGTACAGTCTCATTGTTAGAGCTTGTGTGCTTGTCCTGCTGCCGGCGTTTCTGCTCTGTTAGCATCTCAGGGCGTGACTTATACCTTCCTTTGTCAGTGAAAGCTGATGTGGCTGGGGACCAAACCATTTTTGGCGCCATTGCCAAAAGTGCTTTTAGTCTTGTCCACACTAGAAAAGCTGAAATATGGACCGGAATCTAGTGTCTTTCCCACTGTCTTCTAACCCCCTCTCAGTAGAGTTGTATGACATAATGGAAAAAATGCCCTAGGCATGTCTACACTACAGCCTCCACCAACGCAGAGTCACAGGTGTGTTCCTAACTGTAGGTGCAGTCCCTGAGACTGGGTGGAAGTGCGTCTCGAGCTCTGTGCAGTGGTGCTGGGAATAGTTTTATCCTGGCCACACTGGGGAGTAAACTCTTCGAAAGCAACCAGGGTAGGGGGACCGTTTGCTGGTTTAGCAATATGTGCTGGCGAGCACAGCTGGGAGTTCAAGCTTTCTTCTCTGTATCTCCCTCCTGGCTTATACTTGTGACAGTTCCTGAAGTAAAGAGGAGAGCCCGCTCGTCACTGTTGGACAGAAGTCCTCTTTTGGATTAACCCAAACGCTACTGCTTCATTCCTTACGAGTAAGTTTAAATTGCCTTCTGCCCACCCCATTACAGTGTATCCCATATCCAGTGGAGACTAGCATTCCCAGATGGTCACTCTTCCTAGTTCTTGTCCCTTAGTGCTTCAGAGGGGCCCTATGAACCTGCATAGGTACCAAAAGGCTTTTCTAATATACCTGTGTTTTCCCCATTTATCACAGGTGACCTGGTTAGGATGGAGGCTATTTGCAGGTAGATAGTTAGGTTTTTTCCCTCAGGAGGTTGCTTGCCTGATATGAAAATGTACCTCCCTTCTAGTCATTTTAGCTTATAACAAATGCTGTTCTCTCAGACAGTGCTTAGTTTGCCATGGATGCTCTGATATAATACCAGCCTGTGGTCCCAAGAGGTGACTTCACACCCTGGCTTGTTAAAGCCAGTTTACCAAGGACTTCTGCATGGCCCTGATTATTAAGGAGAGTTTGCACATAGAGGATGATTGCAATAGGTAGACTTCAAACCTCCTGTCAAAGATAAAGGAACCTTATTGCAAACAATGAAATCAAAGTGCTGGCTGCTGGTAGGAGAGGAATGTGGGAAAGGAGGCCCCAGCAGAACAAAGTAATCATCAATACTTAGACATCATCTCTTGTTTAAAAAAACACTAATTAAAACCTTGTTTTGTTTCTCTTAGTACAAATGTCCTCTTCCTTCTGCTTCTCCTCCGGCAGAGGAGTGGCTTTGAAACCTTCTTGTGATTAATGATATTTGGGTTCTGTGGTTGGTTAGTTCCTGAATTCCCAAACCACAGTAGTGGTGGTTGCTGAAGAGAGACATTCCAGTGATGTAGGAGAAGGGTCTGCTGTAGCAGTATCAAAAGAACAGCCTTAATATCTCCAGGGACTGCCAAGAGTCTGAGGAGTCACGCAGATCTTAATCATCTGAGGGAGAGCTGAAACCATGTAATTCGGTGGGATTCTGCTTTTGCTGGTCAGCACTGTCAGTGCAAAACAAGGAGAGAGCCAAGAAACATGATATAGCAGTACAGGGCTGAGAGCCACTAGATAGAACTATTTCTATAGTAAGGTATATGAAAATATTTTTAAGAGGCTGAAATAGGACCCAACAAGTTCTCCTGTCCCCATGACTTATTCAGTATATAGTGACCCTATACAAATAAGCTCCCTGGCCCAAAGAGCTTCCATCTGAATATCCAACGGAAGGAGCTGATTTTACCAGACACCAAACACTCCATGCCTTAGGGTCATCCTTGTGTCCAGTAGAAAGTGTCACCCTGCACAGCTGGCTGTATGGACCCTGCCACATGTGAATGTTACCTCGGCCTGTCACTTGAGGGTTGGACCGGGGCATGGGGAAGGTCAAAACTTCCTCTCACTTCACTAAAAATTATGCAGCTGATGGTGCATTACACAGGGCCTCCTACACTGGGAGTATCCCCTCTGCCACTCCTCCAGCCTGGCAGCAGCAAGCATTGTGCCCTTGAGAAGTTGAGGTGTTGTCACAAGAGTGTAGATTCCCTTCCTCTCTCTGACTCCTGCCGGTCCATGGAAATGTGGGATCCAGTTTAAGATTGTGCTGAAATTATGCTCTTAGGCCCAGTCTTGCAGCCCCATTGAAGTCTGTTGACTTGTGCGGGTGTGAGCCGGAATCAGGCCCTCAAATTCTCCTCTCACTTGGTAGCACAAATGTATTTCAGGAAACTTCATCTAACCAGCCCCAAAGGGGTAAGTGTGCGAGAAAAACAAGAGCAGTTTAAACATCTAGTTGAATACACAGCTAAGATTTAGCAGGTGGCCCTGGAACACACAGCAATGCTCGCAGGCTGGGCTGAGGTATGTGTTCTTGGTGAGTGGCTAAAATGGGCATCAGACATACCAGAAGTAGATTCAAGTGAGGCATCCTCCCAGGAGGCCTTGGATTAATATCTTATTGGAGGGTTAGCTAAAGGTTTGCCATTCTCGATCAACAGCTTTGCTGCAGACAACCCATTTCCATGGTGATCAGCAGTTGAATTATGTCCTGTGAATCAGAGAGCTAGGATTAGCTGCATGTAAGTGACAGGATCCTACCCTGTGTGGTGGTGTCTCTGTGGGAGGGGTCAGACATGGCCGTGTGCACCTGTGATGGACAGACACACACACACACACTTTTTCAAAATTTGAACCAAATATTTACACTGAGACTTGCCTGTAGCTTCACTGCATTTCCAGCTCCTCAATATTTAAGAAGCCACTCACATAAGCACAAGGGGCCGTACCAGTTAATTCTTAAAGGGATAGTGAAGACCCCTTTGTAAGCATGTGATGGTGTAGCTGCTCATAGCAGACTAGTTTAACTTGCACTAGCAGACTAAGCTCTTTGGGTCAGGGACTGTCATTTATTCAGTACATTTGTAGAATACCTAGTGCAACGGAACCCAATCCATGACTAGGGTCTCTAGATTCAATTGTAATAATGTGTTGCTCTTCAGTGGAAGATTGGGAGAGTTTATTGTCACCAGGTCTTATGAACCTAAGGAGTTGCCAAAGGCTGTGAAGAAAGAGCATTTGTACTAGGCAACTCAGAATTACAGTACCCCACTTGCAGTTTGCATAGCCTGAGGCCTTGTCTACACTATGGGACTAACTTGACCTGAGTTACGCTATAACTTAGGTCAACTTACTGCGGTGTCTACACTGTGTTGTGTCGACCGGAGACGTTCTCTGGTCAACTTACCTTACTCTTCTTGTTCCGGTGGGACCAGAGAGCACTCTGCAGTTAATTCAGTGGGTCTTCACTAGACCCACTAAATCGACCCCTGATGCATTGATCACAGCAGCCTTGATCCCTGGTAAGTGTAGACATGGCCTCAGAAATGCTGGCAGGAACCTCAGGAAGCCACATTTCTGAGCAGGCAGGGTACTCTCCCAGTTCATGAATGTCCCCTTGGATATGACAAAGCTTTCAGCATTCATAAACTGGTATGATCTTTTCCTTAGTCTGTGATCACTCAGCCTGAATGTCGTATGTCCATTAGCCAGTTACATAGTGAGCCTTCAGAGAGGGGAAATCTACTGAGACTGTGGTTGGCATTCAAAACCTGCATGGCTCTTTAAACTGCAGTCTTCATGTTGTTATTAATATTGGTCATATGCCTCCTGACGGCCAAAACTTTCTAAAATAAGGAGGACTTGTTCAGTGTTTGCTTTGATGAATCCCCTTACACTGATGCATACAAGAGACGATGGCTTTGAAATAGTTAGATTCATGGCAATTCCAGGCTCCAGGAACTATAGCTTATCTGTCTACTGGGCAGGAACCAGACTGTACCAAGCAGCTGTAAGAATGAGTACCCAGCCAGAGTGGAGAACCATTGAGTACCCCTCCCATCTCAGCTCTGGGGCAGTGCCCAAGGGGAGCAAAAGGTCTGTGTGTCTTGGCTGTTGCAATTCAGATTTGGCTGAATTTTGTTTTTTGTCTTGACCTGGTGCTTTAGTGAGAACCCTCTGCCAACTGTAGAGATCGCCATTCGCAACACAGGTGATGCTGACCAGTGGTGCCCTCTGCTCGAAACCCTGACGGACGCGGAGATGGAGAAGAAGATCCGAGACCAAGACAGAAACACAAGGTGCTGCCCGTTCATACAGTTTTCATTCTGGCCCCTCTCTAGGATAGAATTTTTAAAAGCTTTGATGTTTTATTTTTCTCTGCTGAGAGCCAGCTGGCAGGATTTCAGATCAATACACCAGAAAGAGGATTTCTCTCTCCTTTTGCTTCAGGATATTAAACTGTTATCACATCACTCTGCAAGTGTCTTAACATTTTCATTTTGACCATCTCCTGCTCAAAGCTCGCTCCTCTCTAGTGCAGTAATATCTGGGGTCTCGAAGAGTCTTAAGACTAAATGCCACATGCTGCCTAGCATCCTGACAAAGCTTCCCTTTTATGTGTGGAGACGCACTGTTTGAAGTAGGAGTGACGTTCCAAACCCCAGCCTGGTTAACTGCACTTCTGCCTATTGGCTGGCACAGGTAGGAACACTGTTGTGATTACAAGAGCAGCTTTTACCCCTGTAGGGGGAGACCTACAAAGCAGCACTGCGGGGTCAGCTTAAGCTGTTCAAACCTGTATGGATGTGAAGTGAAATCTGCCTGGTTTATCTCCCCAAGATACTGTAGATAATAAAACTGAGAGATTCTAGTGGTTCAAGCAACAGCCATGGATTGCTCAAAACTATGGAGTCCCTGCCATTGGTATCTGATAAACAAACCGTCTCCCAGTTATTTAATACTCAATTTGATAAGACTGTGACATTCTGATACTCGGGAGCTGTAAGCTCTTGCAGTAAAGCTGAACTGTCAATGGCTGATGGATGTTGAAACACAATTCAGGCTGAAAGAACACATGGAAATGAGTAGCCAGGTTTCTCAGCAATGGCAGAAATGCCATACAGTCTTCAGGAGCTGGGCAGATAACAATGTGGTTCAAGTCATTAGTACAACCAGGCTAGGGTGTTAACTAGCAAGTAAGTTTGTCTAGCAGCCCCTATGACTGTGCAGTAACTTGCCCTTTAGCATCTGGGAGGGCTGTGTGCTGCCATTGCAGGCAGATCTACTAAAGCATAATTTCCCAATCACTTACTGTGCCTTTTTCTCCCTCACTTCCTACAGGCGCATGAGACGTTTGGCCAACACTGCTCCAGCCTGGTAACCCTCCCCGATATGACAGTGGTGTTCATCCTACGGACTCTGTCTCCACTCCTCTCCCCCAAAAGGACCTAGGAGATTGGCAGGGGTTTGTCTTGAATCTTTTTGGCCCAGAACGAGGACATACATTCCACTTGCCAAGCAGTTCAGGGTACTGCTGACTCCCACCCCTGCCCCCACCTTAATGCCATGGGCCTAGAACGTTGCATTAGCACGTTATCCATCCGAGACCTGTGGCAGCTGTCAGAGCCCTCATGTACCTGTGTGTGGACTGAGTAAAGATTTTTTTTTTTTTTTTTTGGTATACGTGCAAGTTGCACTGTTAAGACAACTTTTAAAATAAAAGGAATGCATAATGGTTGGTTTGAATCAGTAACTTATATGCATGGGAGTCTAGCTCCCATTGTTTGGGCTCCTGACAATTGAGCCTTCCGATGGCCTAACGCTGGAGTTGTTGGAGCTTCATGGGTTGTTTCCAGCCCTTCTTTTCTCCCCAGGTCAACAAGAGCTGGATGTTCACAGCTGGTAAGGAGTCCTGTCCTCTAGCTGCTCATTTGGAATAGATCTAATAAGCTTCAAAGGGAATCCTGCCCAGGCCTTGTCTTTTACCAGAGGACTGGGCTTTGTGACTCACTGGGGTGGGAATGGTGAAGATCATGAGAACTACACAGTGAATGCTGACGCTGTCTGGATCATGAAGGAGCTGTTTGTTTAGTGCACTCAGGGTGATCAGAACTAGCTTTGTGTCTGTAATTATGTCTCAGTGAATGGACCATGGCTGGTTAGCTTGGTGAGCATGGTATAGTCCATGGCTTCAGGTAGGCTTTGAAGTTCATCTCTGTCTAGTGTCAGAGCGTGTTGGTTGGAAGCCAAAGTTGGGGAGAATACCTCAACTCCCAGAACTGGTGGTAAGACTACAGACTCTCTGCTGAAATTGCATCTTTCCTTCAGTAAAAAGCCGCCACTGTGCATGATCCTGTGCAGTCAGTCCCTCCCTTGCAGCTAATGAATTAACTAAGTTCTCACCAGGAATAAAGCTGTATTTGCACGTGCCATTAACACTTTGGGGCCAGGAAAGCTGGTGAGAATGCAGAGACCTGCCCTTTCCCAGGAGGAGTTTAATTTGGCTGTTTTAAACAAGATACACATGGTCAGCTTTTTATTTTATTTTTTTAAATAGAATCAGAGCCAAGCTGCTGGCTTGTTGGCTGTTTTGCTCGAGCTTGCACTCCTACTCCTCCTCCTCCTGGGAAACCAAGAGACAATGTTGCAAGCAGCACAGATTACATTGACAATCTGACACTGGTGTGCTTAAAGGAGGCTGTAAAACCTATTCCAGCGTAATCAACCCACGCTTCTAGCTTTGTCAGAAATCTCCTTTTAGCATGAGAATTATCGTGCTTTGTCTTGCACATTGGCAACCCCAGTTCATAGAAACCTGTTTGCTTTCAAACAGCTGAGTCTGGGAGGAGGGAAGAATAAAAATTCAGAGTTTGCAGAAGCCATGAACTTGCAAACTCAGCAGCTTTATCACTGCAGCCTTAACCCTTACACTGATCAACTGCTAGTCTTTGCCTCTTACCTTTCATCAACAGGTTATTCCAACATGGGGGGAGTCCCACAGCCAAAACCTGCATTTATACACAGCTAAGCTTAGAATGTAAATGATGAGTAAATCTCCCTGTCTCCCCTCCCTTTGAATGGAGCTTGATTACAATGGATTTTTCATTTGGTGGGTACTAAGACTATGCCTACTTTGTGGTAAGGAGGCTTCAGCCTCTCCTCGGGGAGCAGCACTTGACATAAACTGCAGAGAATTAAGTGAAGGGCTGAGCTTCCTGAGCCTTAAGGCTCCTGCACCATTTTGCTTCTGCTAACTTGATACTCGTTAGTGTTTGTCTAGTGGCTCTGGTTGCAAAGCTTGCAAAGCACTATGACACAAGCCAGCCCCACAAAGGTGGCTGCATAATGCAAACTTTATATTTTGAAATACTTAGGCCTGGTCCAGACACACACACTATTCAGCTTTAAGTGGTTCAACTTGGTGTGGATCCAAAACTGTTCAGCTTTCAGATGTAATTCACAGGCACTTGCATGGGTATAATACAGTGGGCTTTTAAACCAGTGCAACTTGGTGGCTGTAGATAAGGCCTAAAAGTTATTGCTGGGCTGTACAGGGGCAAACCTTGTCACTATTAAATTCAGTAATTTAATATGAGCCACTGTACCATGATTAGAGGAGACTGGAAAACTTTCAGCTCTGAGCAGCTGTTCAAGTGTTTTACATTAAGAGGGCTTTGCTGCTGTCTTTCAATATTCTGCATCTCCTTCAGCCTGTCTGGCACCTGCATTGCTTGTTTCCTTTCCCTGCAGCACTCAAGCTCCCATCTGTCCTTGTGGTGGGCTCTCCTGGAGCTGGGCAAGTGCACTAGTCTACATCTTCCCTTTGTTTGAGCTGAATTTGAAATAACTTAGGCCCTGACACTCAGCAAGGGCTTCATTCCTAGGTGTAAGTAATAACCGTTCTGCATAACAGCCCTGGGTGCCTCTTGCCCTACCAGGCATAGCTCAGCCTTTGAAAAATATAAACTTTAATGTAAAGAAGCTGGGAGAATGGAAGGGGAAAGAGGAGCAGAACCAAGGCAATGAACCATTCCCTGCTGTGATTTTCCAGTCCTAGGGTTTGCTGCATTGCTACATCTGAGTAATACCTAGAGCATCAAGCACTTCAATGGCACAAAGCAACTACTGGAGCCTTTGGGAAGGAGGGAGTACCAGGGGCATACCAAGGAGAAAGGTGACTTGGCACGCAGCATGGCTGTAGCAGAACTAGACTAGGATGATCATTTGAGGCCCAGGCTGCTGTAGGATTTACTGTAGCCAGGGGCTAGCCTCTACCCCCTCCCTACACCACTTCTGTACACATACATCTACATAATTCCATTCAGTTTGTAAATGACACTCCAAGGAAAAACTTGGGAAATAAGTTATCCCCAAGGAACAGTGATACAGACTAAAATTAGTGACTGGAGCTGTTCTTCAGACAGCATCTGTCCATGGCAAAGCTTTCCCCCTACCCAGGGCACAGTATCAGTCCAGCAGGAAGGAGAAGAGTTCGGTCACGTGGGGGAAGAGCAGGTTCTCCCCCACTATTGAGGCGGCGGCTGGTTCTGGTCTTGGTCAGCAGCTGGCTGATCATCAGGAAGGGGGTTGTAGTTTGGATCTTCTTCAGGAGTGTCAAATACCAGCTTCCTGGCAGGGAACAGGCCCATCCCCAAAAGAAGTGAACAGTAAGAATTAGGTGTGAGGGATGAAAGCCACCCCATCCCTTCTAGGAACCAAATCTACTCTCAGGGACAGCTACATGTATTGCACCAGGGGGGTTTCCACAGTTCTCAGTTGAGTCAGGGAAAAAGCCTATGCATTCCTGTCTACCCTCCAACGACTTGATCCAGTTACCCATACGCTGTACTTCAGTTATCAAGCCTGGAGCTGCCCTTGTGCCATAATATCTTATTGCTCAAGTGTCCAACAAGGGCCACTTCCTTCCATGGGAAGCCTGACTCCCAGTAACAAGGGGGCCTGAGTCAAAGCATTCAAGCCGGAGCAGAGCACGTACAGATTGCCAGTTAGGACAGCAGTCTGAGGCATGTGGCGCCTTCCACAACAGACAGGGTTGCATGTGGACAGCTGTCAGCATTTGCACTGCCTGGTTAGTAACCTGCTCGGAGACATGACCAGCCCGCGTGAGGCTGAGGTTGTCTCCCAGCACTGAGGCAGGTTAGCTATTTTGCTTTGGAAAAAAACCCTTGGAGGTGTAGATGATACATTGGATCCAGGAAAAATTACTAGAATTTCACTTACAGGAAGTCTGGAGTGAGCAGCAACTTCTTCCCTCCAGGCTGGTTGGGAAAAACATCTTCAAGGAAATAATAAATATGACCCACTGCAATTCCTGTAGAGAAGATGAAGGCAGAAGTGTTACCCTCAGACATGCCTCTTCCCTGGGGGTGGAGGGCAGCTAACTAGCTGCTCGCTGAAGTTCTGAGACAGGAGAAGAGCTACCTGTAAGCAGCTGTCCCAGGAGACAGCTGCATTGCCTCTACATACCCAGCTGGGAGAGCCCTGTGTGAGTCACCACTCTGTGTGTGAGGAGGGTGGGGGGGGGGTGTCGCCTTTAGCAAAGGCTTGGCTTTGAATGTACTCGTGCTTTATGCTCCAAAGTAAAGCATGGCTGCAGAGAACTCTTGGGGTATGGACAACAAAACAGAACTGGGAGGGCAGAAGGAGTGGGGCATGAGTGTCAGCTTAGAGCACATTTTCTTCCCATCCCCATTCCTGAAGAGCCAGCTCTGCTGTGGATTCATAGGTGGCACCATCCCAAGCTAGTCGTTGGTGCCTCCTGGGCACAATACACAGGTGCTATACAAAGTGCACTTAGTTCAACAGTGAGACTGAACTTGGGTGTCTGTGGCAATCAATCAATCAGACTAGGCCAGCTGTTCTCCTCTGAGAAAGGGCATGCCACCAAGAGTGAACCCAGGCCATGTGATGTAAACCGCTGGACTCACAGTTGGGAGAGCTGTACATGCCCAGACACCACCCTTCCAAAGGGTGCTCCGTGTCCTCTTACCCAACAAATCAATGATGATAGAATTGCCCAGCAGCAGAGAGAATCCCATCAGAACCCAGGGCAGGAAGGGGGCCTGGAAGTTAAGAAGCCCAAAGAAGTTCATGCGGATGTAAGGGTTCCTGCGGCTCCACACGTACACCAGCATGATGGTGAAAGCCTGGCCCAGGAAGAAGAGGCTTGCAAAGAGGCCGAAGAGCTGAGAGCTACAGAGTCAAGGAGAACAGCACATTCTGCTTATGCTACAGCCCAGAGCAGCAGGACAGAAGATGGGACAATCTCATAAGCCCCTGACAAATGCCTGAAGTTCTGACACATTAGTTAGATACTTGGGCAGCTGCCTAGGATTTCAGTGTACTGGAGTCCGCTACATAAGTGAGAGAGAGCCCATGCAACTCGCAACTCCTTCCATGAGGTCTGGGACACACCAATCCCTCTGCCCAGTGCTGTGTCCTCACCTTCCCCAGGTAGCAAAACCTGCACTGGATCAGTGTCATTTACACCTCAGCTACTCTGTGCTGCCTGGGGTGAGCTTGTGGCAAGAAAGGGCTGTGCACCCTCACTTCTGCAGCACCCCTCCACTTTTCCAGGACACTGGCCTCCCCTGCAGCAGAGGACAATATTCCTACACTGGACATAGTTTTTCTTTAATGAACTTAGAGAAGTGTTCCATAGTTTGGAAGAGACATGAAACTGCCTGGTGCAAGAATTGAGGCTTCATCACTAGATGTTAAGCTTCCAGGGGTGTTAGTAGTGTTTTGCCGAAAACCTCTGTGCAAGATGGAAGATTGGACACGACAGGTCTCCTTAGACCCAGGCCTCATATGAATCTGTGAGCAGGGCCGGTCTGGATGCAGCTAACTTGGACAGCAAAATGAGCGGACAAGTCACCAGCTTTATCCTGCAGAAGTTCACCCCTCTCCTGTGCATGGAGACAGCCCCCATACTCACCCCGCCTTGCACCCAACCCTCCGTAACAGTGGCTGCAACAGGAATTAGTCAGCGTGCCGTTCTGCTGAGGAAGAGCATGTTCCACCCCAGGGCAGGCATAGCACAAACAGCGGTTATTCCCTTGGAAAACCGCCTGGCTCTTCAGGAGCAATGTCCAAACTGATGGTTATTGCCACTATGGTAAGTGTCCAACTTGCTCAGCTCACAGGAGAACCCTATTTTGTTAATTCTCTCCTGTAAATCTACAGAGCATGAACTTAGTGCTAGTGGAAGCAGCCTGACTGACAGCAGGGAGCCCCAAGCCCTCTATAAAACCCTTAGAGGCAGCAGCAGGGGCTGTTCATTAGCCCCTCACCATTGCTCTGAAGGGAGTGGTTTTAATATCGCCATGATTCAGTACTTCAACAAAAGAGCTCCAAGCTCTTTGTAAGTAGAATGATCCTGCTTTCCCCCAATGGGGAAGCTAGCAGAGAGAGGTCAGCTTGCCTAGGTCCCAGTGAGTCAGTGCCAGATCCCAAAATAGAAGCCATCTCCACCAGCTCCCTGTACCATGCCCTCCCCTCAACACCAAGCTGCCTTCCAAGGCTGTGAGGGGTAGGTAGGTAGGTCAGTATCCATGGGAAGCCCTTCCTTGCTCTTTGCTGAGGATGCCAGTTAGTGCGACACGGTAGTTTTCATTTCATGGACACTGGTCGAGTGGGATGTGGACTGAGAGGAAACTCATCTTCAGAGCTCTGAGGCTTATAACTACTACCCTGGGCTAGGTCTGAATGGCTGCCCTAGAGGGAGAGAGATTCTGTATCCCATTACAATGCTTAGGAGCCAGCCAGGCCACTTCTTCAAGTTAAGTTTCATGTTTTGAGCACAAGAGGTGGACCTGACATTTATCGGCATCCAAGCTGCTCACACTTGTCCTCTGCAAGAGAGTTCTGTCCAAGATAAACCATACCCTCTTCTCAATTAGAGTCCTTTCCCTGGAAGGGAGACGGGTGGTTTGTTTCTAACATGCCAATGGCCCTAAGGCCTAGCTGCAGGTTTGCAGAGGTGAGACTCTGGGCTTCCCAATCATTTCCCCTGCTGTGCTCAGGGGCTCTGACTCAGTCTTGGCAGGTCAAGAGTGTGGACACCACAGATGCATTGGCATTTGCCTAGCGAAGCACTTACAGACACTGCACCTGGATGTCGGAGTCTGCTCAGCATTTGCATATGAAAATACACACAGCTTTAGGGAAAGTGCATCTTTTGATACAGCTCATTTCCATCTAGACACACGTTTAACACCCTTCTGAGTGCACCTTGCAACAGATGGCAGCAGGCTTCTCTGCAGAAGGAGTTTTTTGTCCTTCCCAGACATGTTTTTCTTACTTTAAAATGGTTCCAAAGCTTAAAACAATGTTCACACTAGGTACAAAAATCAGAAGTAGCCCTGATCATGCCCATGAGCTATACCATCACGGTGCAGAGACTTACGGTACGCAGTCTACTAAAGATTCAGGGCCAAGCTGCCTTCAGCTACATGCAGGCAGCTCCTTCGTCAGTCCCACGCACTCTGGAAGCTTGGAGCTAAAAGTTTTAATTGCTGCTATTTTCTCTAAATTACCCATATTCCAATCACTTAGACACTCCAGTGTGAGCTGTTATTGGGCAGTAACTCTCCCCACTCCCAGATGACAGCATGGATCAGTGTAGAGATATGGGAACAGGAACCTCATAGCTCAGTAACGTTACTTAAGGTTTTTACTTAATCTGGTAAGAGCTATATGACTCCATTTCCGGTGAAGCCTACTGATCGGACAGCTTCCTGCATCCCTGATTACACAACATCCTGCCCCCCTGTCCAAATTATATGTGACCCCTCCAGATACATCAGAGCTCCTGTGATCAGTGGAAGAAACAAAAATTAACTTTTTGTAGCTGGAGCATAAATCTTAGACGAATCCTTTCAGGGCCTGGGGAGTACGAACAGACGTGTACAACAAAAGGAATTAGCCTGTGGAGTTGCCAGTCCACCATTTGAAAGCCTGCACAGACAGAGGCTGCTGTACGTGAGAAAAGCAGGAGCAGAGACTGCATCTGTCAGCCTGGTGGCTCCAGAGTTTGTCTGTCTTGGGAAACATGAGCCTCACGTCCTGCAGTCCAAGTTTTGCCACTCTAGGCAGCCACCTGTCCTACTTTATGGGAAAGCCAACCAGAATGTAGAGAGGCATACAGAAGACCTTAAGAAGGTCCTTGGTACAAGGAGTCAGTGGACTAGCAGCCTATTCACAAAGTGTCATAGGACAGCAGCCCAGAGGGCCTTGACCTACTCAAACAAACAAAGGATACTGTCATGAGAAATCCCCCGAAGAGAAACATGAAGACAAAGTCTGCAGTCCGTCCCCGAAAGGAGCCTTCCTCTAGCATTCGGCAATATCTGTACCTGAGAGCAGGAAACGAGAGGGTTTGCAGTATAGGAAACTTAACAGCTGGCTGCCCTGCATCACTGGCTGAACCACAGGGGTTTGCCAACAAGCTACCACAAGAGGTTTCATGAGAGGAAGCTGCCAGCCAGCTGCCCAAGTCCCTGAGCCAGAGCAGTGAGATTCATCTTTTGTCTTGTGTTACCAGACTCAGGGAAAGAGTGAGTCACCTCTGCCCAGCGTGGCTGCAGAAACCACACTGCACTGGCCATGGACAGCACAGTTCCAGGAGCTGGTATGGCTCTGTAGTCTCTGGTGGCAGCTAACATTGCCTGCCTCACTGATATCACACTAGGCATTCCTCAAGGGGGGTTGCCCCAGCCTGACAGGTACTTTGGATGGCAGATTGAATGAGTGATGGGCTAGCTGGATCTCTTCAGCAGTGAGCTTGGCCATCTCCCATCCCAAGGCACCAACAGGCTCTGGAGCGACCCTGTCTGGAAATTGACTTTTGAGGAAGGGGAACTCAACAGCCCAGCCCCGCCCCGCTGATGATACAAGCCAACTAGATCGGGAAGGTGGGCGAGTGGAGAGTCACATTTAAAATGAAAAGGGAGCAGAAAGTGCTGCTGAGACCAAAGGATACAAAAATATCATGTTGAAAAAGAAACTGAATCCCAAGGGCCCAAAAAAGAGGAAGTTCGTGATCAGCCTCCAAATCTGTAAGAGAAGAGACAGGAAAAGAACGAGATGGACAGCCATATCTCTTCCCCAGTTTGGAAGGTCCCCCGCACCTATGTGCTTCCATACAGCCATTTACCCTGTTCAGTAATCAGCCCCACAAAACTAGATGCTTGTCTTACCCACCTCCTATGGATTCCATCTACCCTCTCAGAGCCAGACAGTCTTTCCTCCTTGGTGAGTGATATTTCCACACCTTCCCCAAGGGAAGAGACAATTTATGATCCCACCACCCAAGGCAAGACTCCTTCCTAAAGAAGAGCTTCCCCCATCCAGCCTCAAGAGACTAGATGGTCATAAATCTCACCCAACCTTCTTCTTGAAAGGGGACTGGATTGACAGTCTTAGTAGGATCTGAGTAAAACAGGAAAGGGACCTAAAGAACCCACTGTGGCGTGGGGCAGAGAAGGGTGGGGAAAACACTACTGTCTGACTATAGCCACAACTCCAAACTTCTGCTAGTGGGAAAAAGTCCCACAAGGCCCAGCGGCCACTTTCACCACCAGACAGAGCACAAGAGAGTATCTGGAATAAAGAAGCTCCTCCAGGCTAGTAGGGCTCCTGGTGATAAGGAAATAGGGAAATTGGGCTGGCCTGCTGGCTCCAGCTCACGAAATCTCTGGATTATCAGGCTAGGAAAAGAATGAAGGACTCAGTGGAAAATTGACCCCTTATAAGAAAAGAATCTCACCTGGAACTTTCTGAAAATCAGATCTGGGTTGAAATACAGCTGGAAAGGGGTGATGAATTCTAATTGCTGCAAGAAACCAAGAGAGCAACCATTTAACCTTGGAGTGAGACATGAGAAGCAGGTCATGCTGCTCTTAGTGTTGTTTATACAGCACCCAGAGTATGCCAGACTTTGTACCAAGAAACCTGCCACTTAATTTTACACATGATGCCATGAGCGAGAGCATTAAGTGATGCAGAGAGGGATGGAGAGGACAAAGGATACAGCGATTAGGTCGCACAGCTACTCAGGGTTGTTATGTAATAGTATGATGGTTGACAAACCAAGGTAGTTTTTTATTTTTGGGAGGGTAGAAGGGAAGGAAGTTGGCATACAACATCAGGCAAGGTTGGAAGCGGGAAGCTTGAGGGAAAGAGGAATGGGGCCAGGACAGACACAAAGCAGCAGAGGAACAAGGAAAAGGATCAGCAGACAAATGCAGGTGGAATGGTCAGAATCTGTTTCAATGGAAGGATCTTAGTCCGAGCAATTTGGAGACAAAGGTGGAGTTTGCTGGAGACACAAAGAACCCTGTCACTGGGGGAGTGGAAATGTATGAAGTGTTTTCAGTGGGGAATGAGCCACTTGCTGCATAAATGGAGCAGTCATTCTCTTTTGGTTTTTTGCCGTGCACGCTGCTCGACTTGTATCTATTGCTTCTCTGAGCCCCTTTTTATCATCCTCTGATGCTCTTTATTCAAGCAGATACCATTTGGTTTTCTGATTTTGGGTGAACACTGTGTCTGTGTATAGAATCGGAGAACTGGAAGGCACCTTGTGAGGTCATCTAGTCCAGTTCCCTGCACTCATAACAGGATTAAGTATTATCTAGACCAGCCCTTAGAGGTATTTGTCTAACCTGTAGTGTGTGAGCGGGCAAAAACATCAGCCCTCCCAAACCCATCCTACCTGCCATCCCATGAAGGACATTAAATGCAACCTCTGACAATACTGTACCCAGCAAGGGAAGAGGTGGTGATTTGCAAGGATGGTTCAGGGAAGACATGGTGAGCTGCACGCAGGACTACTGAAGCATCTTACTCCTAACAGAGTCTGGCCTCAGAGAGCATTAGATATTGCACCCTGTCTCAGGCCGGGTCACAAACTGATTTCACTGCCAGCTGATGGTGGGACAGAAAGAGAGTGTGTGCTAATAGAAAATTAGAGCAAATTATGCAAATGCTGAGAGCCAGAATGCAAGCCCACCAATTCCACTATTCGCAGAATTTAGCCTCGAACTAGGGAATAAGCGCTAGAAGAATATTGAAAATCTTGTTGCTCTTTTTTGAACTATCCCATTCCCTGCCACAGACAGGAAAGGAGGAGCAGGCAAACGCACAGACCAAATGTCCAGCAGGTAGGCGTCCCGGGCACAGCGTCTGCCTCCCTCCCTAGCACTGAGGAGCAGAGCACAGGGTACAGGACACAGCCCAGGGACCAGCCTCAGCCCAAATCCCCTCCCGGTGAGCAGGGCAGAGAACACCCAGCAACGTCCACTCGAAAGGAGCCTCCGAGGGGTCCGACCCGGGGCCGGCTGGGGAGAGCTGGTAACCCCCGGGCTGGCGGCGGGAGCGTTCACACCCCGATTGCCCGCCCACAGGCGCCAGTCCCAGGGCACCCGCCCGGCACGGCCGGGCCCGGAGGGGCGGGGGCTGAAACGTGTCAGAGCCCGCGTCCACACGGCAGCGCGCACGTGGGCGGGCGGGCGGCTGACTGCGGCTTTATGCCCCCCGCGGGGAGGGCAGCTGGGCCGGGCCGCAGCGAGCTCCCGCAGATCCCGGCCGGCGGGAGGCCGCTCGCGGCCCCCTGGCCCCGGCCGCCCCCTTACCACGGCGGCGGTGGTGAGGACGCAGGCGGTGGTGTAGGCCCGCGTCACGGCCGGGATCCCCAGGTACTCCTGCGCGAAGCCCTGATAGGCCATGGCGCCGCCGGGGAGCCGGCACCGGCCTGCAGCGGCGGGTCCGGGGCGGCGGCAAACGGCGCTACGGCCCCTTTAACGCAGCCATACGGCCGCAGCGACTGAGGCAGGCTCAGCCCCACCCCCAAGCCTCCGCTCGCCAATCGCTGCGCCAGGGGGAAGTGACAGACAGCGCTCACCAGCCAACCACCGCCTGCCACCCGCCTCCCCAACCCGGAAGAAACTCGCCCTGACTGGAGGGGAATAGAGCGGTCAGCGGCGACAAACCAATCACTGGGAAGCGCAGCTCTGTGGGGGTGGGACAGAGCAGAGAGTGAGGCGGCCCGGAGCCAGTGGGAGCGCACGAGTCCTGCCCCTCTTCTGGCAGGGGTGGTGGTTGTTGTGGCGGGAGGAGAGAGGGCCACGTGGCTGTAACAGGCGGCCAATCAGCGCACCAGAGGGCCCTAGCGTCAGAGCACCTAGACCAATAGGAAGAGCCCACGCGTGCACGGGGTGGGCGCCTGGAAGTGGGCGTGGCCCGGCCCCCTGGAGGGGTTGGGACGCCGCTGAGCGGCGGCTTTTCGCCGGCTGGAGGGGCGCGGGGCGGCGCCCCCTGCAGGCCCACAGCGTGGCTCTGTCCCCCGGGCGGGACCGGCGCTTCACAAGCGAGCCGGGGGAAGGGGCGAGCCGGCAGCTGGCGACGTTCGCAGCCGATGCAAAACCGCTCGGGACCGTTCAGGCCAGGGCCGGGAGCCACCCGGGGAGCGCCCGCCTCGGGGAGCCTGGGCAGCGGGATGGCGGCGTCCAGAGGAGCGGCCGCGCCCGTCCGTGCCCGCACGAAGACCCGGCGGCCTTGTGGAGAGACTGGCCAGTCAGCGGCGACGCTGATAAACGCGCCGGAAAGCGCCTCGCAAAACAGGATCCCACCTCCCCAGACCAAAAAATGGCGGCGGCGGCGGCGGCGGCGGCGGGGGGGGGGGGGGGGCGGCTACGTCAGCGGCTGCTGGTGGAGAAGGCGCAGTGGGGAGTCGCCGCGGGTCGTCAAAAGAGCGAGCGGCCTGTTGGGAACCCTGCCGAAGGGGATCCCTAACGAAACGAACTGCCCTAGGCTGGCTCTGTAAACCCCTGGTGCGCCCAGGCATTGAGCGCTGCCTGCAGATTTGGTCACCCTGTCGAAAAAAGGTATATTGGAGTCGGAAAAGGTACCCAGACCGGCCGCAGAAATGATACGGGGTAGGGAACAGCTTCCCGCTGAGGAGAGATTTAAAAAAAAGGCTGGAAATTTTCAGGTTGGAAAAGAGGTGGTTGGGGGGAATAGGATAGAGGTCTATAAAATCATGAATGGTGTGAAAAACTGGATAAGGAAATGTTATGTACTCCTTCAGGTAACACAAGAACTAGGGGGTCACCCAGTGAAATTGATAGGCAGCAGATTTCAAACAAACAAAAGAAAGTATTTCTTCACAGTCAACCCGTGGAACTCTTTTTGCCAGGGGATGTTGTGAAGGGTAAAACTATAACAGGGTTCCAGTAAAGTACCTGGAGGATAGGTCCGTCAATGGCTATTTGCCAGGGTGGGCAGGGAGCCAGCACCATATTCTGTGTGTCCCTAGCCTATGTTTGCCAGATGCTGGGAGTGGGCGATGGGATGAATCACTCTACCATTGCCCTGTTCTGTTCATTGCCTCTGAAGCACCTGGTGTTGGCCACTGTTGGAAGCTCATGCTCAAATAAATTGGTTAGTCTCTAAGGTGCCACAAGTACTCCTTTTCTTTTTGCAAAGACAGACTAACACGGCTGTTACTCTGAAACCTGTTGGAAGACAGGACACTGGGCTAGGTGGACCATTGGTCTTGCACAGTAAGACCATTCTGATGGTCTTTTATAGAACCCAGATGTTTCTGCTCCCCTCTTCCCCCCCCGCTATAACCCCCTACATCCCACTTGCCTCCTGGAACTGAGATAGAATCCAGGCGTCCTGATGGGGTTTCCCTCTCTGCAGAGTTAGTAACAAAGTAAGAATAAACATTAAACATTTTAAATCTAACCAGTGTCCCTTAAGTGACTTGCCCTTAAGATGTCAGAACATGTTAGTATTACAGCTGAGTGGGCCTAATATTTATTTCATTTTCTTTTTTACATAGGAATTAGATACAGTGCTCGTGTCAGCTAATTGCTAAATTATCTGCCAAAAAACCTAGAGTTTCAAGTGCCTAAGTAGCCCCTGGAATCATGGTTAAAATTGCCCTCCACTGCCAAAATCTGAAACAGCCCCCCTGGCTGACTTGTCAAGAACTCACCCCTGCCCTCCCAGCTCAGCCCCCCTACAACTGGAGTTATGGTCTAGGGCTGTTTTTAATAAATGAATCATTGGATGTTCCCTATGCCCCCCACCCTGCAATGTGATCCTAGCCTGGGATGGGGCAGGAGTGTAACATTCAGCAGTAAATCTGGATTCTGAACCTTCACGTGTAAAAAGGCCTTTCCAAAAAAGGGACTAGGAAAGGCCTAATAGTGCATCTCACACCCTTGTTTCCCAAGGCACCAGGGTTCTCACCAGGCAGGGAACAAAATCAGCAATGGCAAGGGGAAAGTCACTAGAATGTGCAAAAAGAAGGGAATGAGTTCTGTGGATCTCTGAAGTAGGAGGCTACAAAGTACAGACAAGTAGACTCCTATAATCCTCGGAGACGGATTTAAAACCAGGCACGCATCTGTTAAACCTTTGGATCTTTTACAGAGGAATGAAGAAAAAGAAGCAAGCTGAAGCACGTACAACTTCTGATTCCCCATCTACAAAGGGTCAACCCCATGCCTATGTACTTAAGTCCCACTTAAACCCTGTTTAAGTGGTGCCTAGGCATTGTTCTGGCCTGCTGTACAGGGGAGAATTTCGCTCTCAATTCCTATTGCAAAGAACAGAAAGACAGATAAGCTAAAAAAAAAAAAAAAAGGCATATCAAACAACATGTAGGTATGAACAGCTCACTGAATTGTGTAACAAGCTCAAAGCACATTTAGCCTTGAAAATTAAGTAGGATGCAATTCCTGCTTTTCACCTCCTCACTACAGGACAACACTCGAGGGCCCACTTATTACTTACTGAGATCTAAAATGGTCTTTTGTGGCATTTATATCCTTTTCCAAATGTCAGCAGGTATATTTTTAGTGTTATCTCTTGAAGTTTTGCAAGGGAGTTTTCTCTGCCAAGATAACCACCCTAAAAGGTGTATTAGTAACTAGTATTATTCATATTGTGGTAGCGCATAAAGGCAACAGGTTGAGCCCCATTGGGCTAGGCGCTGCACAAACAGTAAGTTACGGCTCTTGTCCCCAAAGAACTTACGCTCTAGAAGGTAAGAAATAATAAGTGGCTAAGACAAAGCAGGCTGGGGTGAGGTTGGGGAGATGGGGTAACAAAGAGAATAAGAACTGTGCACAGTCAGAATTAGTGATGACAGCTCTCCAGCTGCCTAGCCAAGAGAATGTATATGAATCAAGTAATTCCAGCTGAATTTTATTAATTTTTCCTACTCGTGGATTTCAGTCTTCCAGATTCTCTGCCTGGAACAGTCTCTGAAGATGTTACTTGCTTCCCTAGAATTGCAGCTGTCCCCTGCAGCCACCATGGCAGCAATCTGGTTGTGTGATGCTGTTACCTAGATTTGCACCCTCTTTAGATTCTCTGAATGAGAGCTGGAGAGTAAACGTCTGCACCTAGATGCTAGTTTTTAGCCATGCTGCACTGATTGTCTAGTTCTAAATCGGAAGAGCTGAGTAAATTTATATAGGAACACCTTACCTGCCCACCCCCCAAATGTAATGGCAGTAGTGTAGCACCACTGAAGCTAGCTTTAATGAAAAGGGCTACATGCCTTTGCTTCTTAACAGTTTTATTAGATTAGCAGAGGGGTCTGAAATGACACAAGCACCCTCCCTCCCCCCCCCCCCCAATCCAGGCAGGGGCCTCTGAAAACTCCCCAAAGGCATCACACAGCAGCGAGGCAGAGACCCAGAGCAACTAAGTGATTTATGGAGAAGATGAAAGGCGTTTCCTGACTAGGATGCTCAGTTACAGGTGGACTCTGCACAAAACCTGAAAGGCCCTGAGGGGGCAAACATGTCATCATTAATCACTCTGGCGCTGGAGCACAAGAGCCAGTGAGTCTGTTGAGGTCATTCCTGCACCATAAGAACGGCAGGGCTGTTCCTAGGATGTAGTGCACTCTCGTGAATGTCATGCCACAAAAAGGGACATTACCAATATTGAACTTCACTAGATTTGTGATCAGGGCAACCAACCAGTTTGATCAGTTTGGCCTAATGGAAACCTGGCAAAAAAACCACCCCAAAGTGGACGATACACAATGACTTTGCTCTTGGTAAAGCATTTGGGGGAGGATCGCAGGGCACGCTTTCAGGTAGCTACTCAGTGTGCCACACTGTCTAGCCCCAGTGGTTCTCAACCTATTTACCATTGTGGGCCACAGGCCACATCCAATACTACATGGCCCTGAGGATGTCACATGGGCCGCAGCTCTGTGCTGATTGGGCCGCAAGTGGCCTGCAGGCCGCAGGATGAGAACCGCTCTAGCCTGTTTCTGTCACCTCACAGGCTCACCCAGGCTGTTTGCCATTCACCCCATGAACCTTTTATTCCTCTGCACCTATACACACACAACATAGCACAGGCATCTAGTACCAGGAGCTTTTCATACAGGCTCAGCACATCTCACCAGCTGAGCTTCCCCCTTGCTTCCTGTTCCGTCTACTTATAGCCTCCCAATTACATCCTTAAGGCAGTGGTTACCATCTGGGTGCTCATAATTCCCCAGCAGAAAGCGTTTCGCTGCCCCGAGCGGAGCCTGCAGCCTTTTACAGGCTGCAGCAAGGTCAGCGATCAGGGTGTTGCTGCTAGCACTCTGTCATAGGGAGATTTTTTTTTTAACTGATTCTTACTAAAGAGAAAAAGACCAGTTCCTCTTGTGCAGCAGAGGGAAGGCATCACACCAGACTCAGAGGGAAATAAGTGGTCAATGTAAATGGGAAAAAGTTCACTAGAAGAATAACAACCAGACACTTCTCAACAACCCTACACTCACCCAGTGCATTTCTGAGACATGCTCCTGCAGTGTCCCTGGGTATCACCTAGGTGATGGTAGCAGAGCTTAGCATTCAGTTCTTGGGGAGGCGGCAGAGAGACTGAGCTCCCTGCATAACCATTTCAAATATATTATGAAATGCCCTTTGAAATGAAGATCTGATAAAGAGCTAAGTAAACCTCTTGACATCCATTTATGCTGCAGCATGATCATGCTTTCCAGAACTCTCCAGTGGAGTCAGAACTAACATTGCAGCCATCCGGGCTTTGGCCACCGGGGAAATGGTCTGGTGTTAAGTTTCTGCATAAGAAGGTAAAGCTGTCACCAGATTCTTAATGAGCCCTGAGATGTCTTTTAAAATCTTCATTAATGGGAAATGAAGTCTTCAGTTGGGGGAGTGGTGGGGTGGGGGGAGAAGAGTCTCTCCTTTTCACTTCCCCAGCCAGCCATTTGGTAAAGAACAAAACCCAGCAGGAAAATGAGGATCATGAGGTTAAATAAACTATGTCAGGGGAGGAATAAAAAATAAGACAAGTGGGTACATATGAAACTGAAACAGTTTGGTGATAGAAGGCCCCTAGGTCTGAAGTGCTGAGAAAGTGGGCTGTGGCCTGACAGCTCTAAGGTGGGGATACCTGATGTATTAACTCTGGAGTTGGACTGTGGCTTGAGTGAATCCCAGGGATGGAGTGAGGGAAGGGTGAACTTGGACCCTGAATTTAACCTACGTTCATAAACTTTGTTTTGTTGACACAACAATCCTAGTGGGAGTTTGGAGGGACGTTGTACATGGTGCTTAGATACACACCATAGACAGCAGACAGACAGGAGAATTATGCCTCTTCTGTCAGGCACATCACTATGCCTTAGTTTCCCATCTGTAAAATGAATATAATAAAGAAGGCAAGTGTCTGGCCAACTCGCACCCTAGATGTAAGCAGGGGAATGGTCCCGCTATTGTGGGGAACTTTCCTGGCTTATACCCTACCCCAGCGAAATGATGAGTCCTCGCTCCCACTTCCTTTACCCAGAGGCCTGCCTGACCTCAAGGGCTCCCCTTTCACTCTCCTGTGTGGCAGAGTCCTCATAACCCCAACAAGGCTGGGCCCAGGATTCCTGGGGGGCTTGACCTGCAACCTTGTCATGTTCACTTAGGGCAGGGGCTTGGATGTCCCCACTCCAGGGTGCTCTCTCTGCACTGGATGCTTCCCTGACCCTCTGATCATTACATACAGTTCAAAGCAAATATAATTTATTAAACAGCAATCAATTTTAAAAAATAAGGGGAAGCACTCTTTTTTAAGCTCTTTCTTGCTTTTTGTTTTAAAGGATGCAGGGGGAGGGAATAAGTAAATGCAGTGAGAAGATTGCCACCTAGTGTTGGAAGAAGCAAAAGATGCTAGCAGATGTAGAAATCTTAGGCCGTTTCCTATCCAAACACCAACCCTGCCTGACCTGGCTTCGCTGCTGAGTTCAGACAAGGCTGGGTGCATTCAGGGTAGTACAGCCAGAGACGGTTTTAATCTTTTCATCATCATGTCAACATTTTATGGGATTCAGGAATTATATTTTTCCTCTCTTACACATTAATACAATTGCACAACAGAGTTACACTCATTTTTGTATGGCTCAACTCTGGCTATTTTTTATAAAGTTAAAACTACAGAAGAAAGAAACCATATTTATTCAAAAATTAAACTAGAAAATGTTGTATGTCAAGGGCTCACAGGAACAGTAACATTGTTCCGGGACTTCTTGACTGATTCCATCTCTCCGTGGCATTGTCCTATCAGCCCCCTGACCATGAGGGCTCCAGGCATAGAGCTAATGCTGCCCCCCTGCCTCCTCCCCAGCAATAACTTACAGTAGTTCTTCTGCTATTCACTGTGTCCCTTCCCCCTTTGAGGGGAGGTTTGTGCAACTGCTGACACTATCTTACTGGGCAAACCCCTAGGAGTTGCTGTCCACTGAGGTTATGATCCAAATTTCTATAAAACCAGCCTGTCTGCTCAATCCAGGTCAAAGCTGTTATTAAATGGACCTTGAAAGATGCATGTTTAGTAGGTCTCTTGCAGCTGATGCACATGCTAATGGCAAAACATTTCCATTTATAACCTTCACTTGACATATTTGTGCATGAAACAAACACAATTGCACAGGAGACAGCCTTGTCAGTGGTACAGTATTAGGAAACCGCATTGCAATCCTAGCGACTATTATCAGCTGCACTCAAAAGCTTTGCAGTCAGTAAATCAAGACAGAGGAAAATGTCCCTGTAGTCTAAGAGCCCAAATAATCCTTAGTGCAAGTCCACTAAAGTTACACCTGGGATAAATTTGGTCCTGCATTTCTAAATGAAATATTTCCTGAATGTGCAGCAACTTTGGGGGAGGGGGAATATCAAGCGCCTCTTTCCTGTTTAACGTGCCTCTAGTCCTTGACCCCTTGCAATCATTTCTCATGTTTTCTCTCTGTTGTATGCTTTCAAGGAACTTCTGTGTATCTCTCCAAGGTCACAGGTAAGCCAGCCCCTTCAGTAGGAGCTCAGCACCTTCCTTTCCTTTTGTGTTGGACCCAAAATAGCTAAGAGTTTGAAAACACAAAGACAGAGGAAGAAAGCCATTAGCTCTCCTCAGGCGGTAAACATGCAAACCTCAAGGAGGCACTTGAACAAAGATAAATGGGCCTGTCTCAGAGTTCATCTCTTTTGTTTGTAGTAAATTATTGCTTGTAATTCATGTTTCCTGTTCGTTAGATACCAGAGGAATTTTAAGACATGGAATCCATTTTAATTTGTTGTTACCAAAACCAAACCCCTCTCAAACCCCATCTGGAACTTGTTTCAGTCGTAGCTGTTTTGTGTTCTGTAACTATTTCAGGAACATGTCTGCCCTCTCTAATTGTTTCAAGAGCAAACAGATGATCTCTTTAAAGCAAGCAGCTCCCATTTTGCTCGGCACAGCATTCTGACAGGTCACAGGGTGAAAGTATCAATGGTGAAATAGATTTGAACATAAAGCAATAAGCAGCTTCTGCCTTGTGAAGGGATGTGTAACTCCCATAAGGCACATCCCTGGGTGGCAGATAGGGGAATATTCTGCAGACGCAGGACAGCTGCAAATATCCAATAAGCAGTCACGGACCAACTGGTGGCATCTCTCAACAGGGTGCAATGGGGTAGTTGGTGGCATGGCTACCTCTGTAAAATGCCACATTGGTTCTATGACAAGAACAAGGCAAATAAAGACAGCATTAAAAAAAGTCTTGCCAGGGTGGGTGGGATTTGGTAGCCTTGGTAGGTAGCTCACCTAGGAAAAGGGAAATTCAGATTTCAAACCATGTATGTCAAGCTTGGATAGCCGACCT
Organism: Lepidochelys kempii; assembly: GCF_965140285.1. NCBI lineage: Eukaryota > Metazoa > Chordata > Testudines > Cheloniidae > Lepidochelys > Lepidochelys kempii. The sequence goes on along the minus strand of NC_136394.1, from coordinate 13,890,839 downwards.
GTAAAACTCATTCAATAGATGTGTTCATGTAGTCAGGAAGTCTTTGCATTATTTCTTGTTTAAAGATATCTTCATTCCCATATTAAGTGTAACTCAGAGGACTAGGGCATATGTTGCTTGCAAGGAACAACAGCTTCACCTGATTCTTATACCTGGGCAAAGGCCGCTAAAGTTAAAGAAGCAAGTGAGGGATGTATGGAGGATACAAACTACAGTTACCGTTGCTGGAAATGGCACATGAAGTCTTAACAGTGATTAAAGCAGTGCTGGAAAGGATACGAAGAAAGACTTGATGGTGGAATCCTCAATTTAAAGAATCAGTCAAAACCAAAACGTAACCTTAAAAAAAATGGCAGGGCAGTGGCTTGAGCAGTGATAAGATGGTATATATACAGGCAAAAACAAAGCCGAAAGAAGTATTGTGATAACTAAAAATTTGGTCCCAGATTAACTATATAACCAACTAGGAGAATATGAGGGAGAAAAGACAATCTACAAGCTCATTACAAGACAAAATGATGAGGGATGTGAACAAGTTTTTTTATATTAAAAATGAACGTGATCTATTGCAAACAAATGGTGATTTACCCAACGAAGTCTGGAGTGATTATTTTGAAAGAGTGATGAATGAGAATCTAAGAACATGATACTGTATTCTTAAGAAAGAAAAAATGCTAGATGAGTGGCATAAAAGTTTTGTGGTGCCCATTTTTAAACATAAAGGAGATATAGTATATGATAATTATCACTCAGGTAAGCTGACATCACTTGCTACGAAAGTCTGGGAGAAGATTATTGAAAATCATCTGCATGGAACAGCTGAAATTGGGAAGGGTGAGTATGGATTTATGCTGGAAGGGTGTACAGTTGATGCCATATTTGCTCTACAAATTCCCATGGGGAAGTTCAGGGAAAAGAGAATGCAACTGGGTATGGTCTTTGTGGACTTGGATAAGGCATACAGTCATGTACTGAGAGAATTAGTTTGGTGGAGTTTGCAACAGAGAGGTGTGCCAGAAGAATATGGCTGCCTTATCCAGGCTATATATGATTGATTTTGACTATGGTAGTCACTCTAATGGGGCTAAACCAAAGAATTTACAGTAAACATTGGTTCGCATCAGGAGAGAGTATTGGGCCCTTTTTGTTTACATGGATGTGATACATGAGACTATATGAAGGGAGATGCCTTGGAATATGCTGTTCACTGATGACTTAGTGATATGTGCAGAAGATTGTAAGACCCTACAAACCGACTTTGAGCAGTGGCAATATAGGGTTGAGCAAACACTGGTAAAACTGATTTCAGAGTAATAGCTGTGTTAGTCTGTATTCACAAAAAGAAAAGGAGTACTTGTGGCACCTTAGAGACTAACCAATTTATTTGAGCATGAGCTTTCGTGAGCTACAGCTCACTTCATCGGATGCATACCGTGGAAACTGCAGAAGACATTATATACACACAGAGACCATGAAACAATACCTCCTCCCACCCCACTGTCCTGCTGGTAATAGCTTATCTAAAGTGATCATCAAGTTGGGCCATTTCCAGCACAAATCCAGGTTTTCTCACCCTCCGCGCCCCCACAAACAAACTCACTCTCCTGCTGGTAATAGCCCATCCAAAGTGACCACTCTTCACAATGTGTGTGATAATCAAGGTGGGCCATTTCCTGCACAAATCCAGGTTCTCTCACCCCCCTCCAAAAACCACACACACAAACTCACTCTCCTGCTGGTAATAGCTCATCCAAAGTGACCACTCTCCCTACAATATGCATGGTAATCAAGGTGGGCCATTTCCAGCACAAATCCAGGCTTTCTCACTCCCCCACCCCACCCCCCCTGGGAACACACACACAAACTCACTCTCCTGCTGGCAATAGCTCATCCAAACTGACCACTCTCCAAGTTTAAATCCAAGTTTAACCAGAACGTCTGGGGGGGGGGGGGGAGAGGAAAAAACATGGGGAAATAGGCTACCTTGCATAATGACTTAGCCACTCCCAGTCTCTATTTAAGCCTAAATTAATAGTATCCAATTTGCAAATGAATTCCAATTCAGCAGTTTCTCGCTGGAGTCTGGATTTGAAGTTTTTTTGTTGTAAGATAGCAACCTTCATGTCTGTGATTGCGTGACCGGAGAGATTGAAGTGTTCTCCGACTGGTTTATGAATGTTATAATTCTTGACATCTGATTTGTGTCCATTTATTCTTTTACGTAGAGACTGTCCAGTTTGACCAATGTAAATGGCAGAGGGGCATTGCTGGCACATGATGGCATATATCACATTGGTGGATGTGCAGGTGAACGAGCCTCTGATAGTGTGGCTGATGTTATTAGGCCCTGTGATGGTGTCCCCTGAATAGATATGTGGGCACAGTTGGCAACGGGCTTTGTTGCAAGGATAGGTTCCTGGGTTAGTGGTTCTGTTGTGTGGTATGTGATTGTTGGTGAGTATTTGCTTCAGGTTGTGGGGCTGTCTGTAGGCAAGGACTGGCCTGTCTCCCAAGATTTGTGAGAGTGTTGGGTCATCCTTCAGGATAGGTTGTAGATCCTTAATAATGCGTTGGAGGGGTTTTAGTTGGGGGCTGAAGGTGATGGCTAGTGGCGTTCTGTTATTTTCTTTGTTAGGCCTGTCCTGTAGTAGGTGACTTCTGGGAACTCTTCTGGCTCTATCAATCTGTTTCTTCACTTCCGCAGGTGGGTATTGTATTGTAAGTTTGGGGGGGGGGGGCGGAGGGTGAGAAAACCTGGATTAGTGCTGGAAATGGCCCAACTTGATGATCACTTTAGATAAGCTATTACCAGCAGTACAGTGGGGTGGGAGGAGGTATTGTTTCATGGTCTCTGTGTGTATATAATGTCTTCTGCAGTTTCCACGGTATGCATCCGATGAAGTGAGCTGTAGCTCACGAAAGCTCATGCTCAAATAAATTGGTTAGTCTCTAAAGTGCCACAAGTACTCCTTTTCTTTTTGGTAAAACTGAGGCTTCGATAACTGAGGGAGGAGGACCCACCATAAAGGATATTACAGGCAGACAGCTTAGAAGAGTGAAAGAATTTAAATACCTGGTATTAATGGTTGCTGACAATGGTCCCCAGCATAGTACCAAAGCTGCTTGGTACAAGTGGTGTGAGCCGATCCCAGTTCTCTGTAATAAAAAGATGCCAATAAAGTTAAAAGGTAGAGTGTATAAAACTGTAATTCAACGCATCCTAATGTATGGAACAGAGACATGGCCAGCCACAGGAAAAGACATCAAAATGCTTCCACTACAGAAATGTAGATGTTGAGAGGGTCAAATGGTTGGACGCTTCATGACAAGAAAAAAATGAGGTTGTGAGGGGCCTAATGTGGGCCCCAATGAAAGACAAGTTGAGGGAGGCTAGGCTATGTTGGTACAGACATGCCCAGTGGAGACCTAACAGTTACACTGGTAGGATGACTCCTGCAATGTTCATGGCTGAAAGATGACCACAGGGGGAGGCCAGAGACTGTATATGGACCAGATATCGGCAGAGAGACCAATTTACGTGACAGCTAGGCGTACAATCAGGAGTTTTGGAAGAAGACTACAGAAGTCACCCACCCTGAATAGGGGAGGGGCAAGAAAGAAAAAGAGCAATAAGCTGCCTCTGTGTGTCGCTTAGTAGTAAACCATTGGGTGCACACAACCTCATGCCCTCAGCCACCTGAGAAGTGCAAGAAACAGCCTCCCACCCACACTGTGAAGGGGATCCTAATATCAGAATGTGTCCCCTTCATTTTAAGACTAATTTGTAAAAAATAAATTCAACAACTTGTTGGAGAAACTCCCAACATATCCTTCCACTGTGAAAAATAGTTTCTGGCGGAAGAAGAAGATAATACCTCATTTAACTAACTGGAATGTATATATTAACACTGACATTTGAAAAGTGGCCCTTTTTGTTTCCCAACCCACTAAGGCTCCCTGGGCTCGAGAGACCCTCCCCTTGAACCTGGCTGCTCTTTCAACTCTCATCTTCCATTGAAAAAAAAAATAATGCCACACACACTAATTGAGGTCCCCAGTGTAGGTTTTTCAGTAGGCAGTGTGAATGGACCAGCCCCAGTACTGGCTCAATCTAAGGCTAGATAGTAAATACTAAGAAATGGGGGAAACTGACTCCTCTGGGACTACCATCATGCCCATGAGTAAGAGGGGTCTCCACTCTAGGAGGTAGAGAGCTTCCCTTGGCATCTCTTCTCAAAGAATAGCATTCTGTCCTTCCCTCTCCTCGTCCCTCAGTATTAGAAAAGGCAACACAGCATCTGAAAGAGCAACACTATTATAATGTTACCCAAATTTTCTTTACATGTCCGATCAGCAATGTGATGGAATGTATAGTTTGGTGGATATGAGAGTTCACAGACTTTATTTCCAGCATCATTAAGAGTACATGGCCCCATATTGCAAATATAATCAGTTAATCTTTTTACAATGAAAAGCTGTATAATCATAACCACCTTTCATTTCATAGGATTTATTTTTAGATGTCTAATGACCACAAAGAAATTCTTTCCCCTTAATTAGGGAAAATATTTTTGTAATCTCTTATCCCCAATTAGAAGTACACGTTAGTGGTGAAAGATAAGTGAGCCATTCAGATTAGGTAATTTCATATGGGTAAGTTAAAAATAAAACTGAATTCAAGCCCCAGAAGAACATATAGTTTGTTTGTTTAGGTCTTTGCTGTAGATGGAAATTAGCTTCCTTTATTTTTTCATAGATTTAATGCCAGAAGTACCATTAGATCTAGTCTGACCTCCTTATAACACAACCCATAGGGTTTCACTGAATTCCCTGTATTTAGCCCAATAGCTTATGTCTGGTTAATGCATATCATCCAGAAAGGCATCCAATTTTAATCTAAAGCTATCAAGAGATGGAGAATCCACCAGTTCCCTTGGTAGTTTGTTGCAATGGCTAAGCACCCTCACTGTTCAAAATTTCCACTCTCTTGTGACCTTGTCCCTTACAGCACAGTCCAGCTTCCTTTGACATCAGTGAGTTGAATTAGGCCCTTTATTTTGCAGCATGTATTTCGTAACCCTCCTGGGCACAGTGTCAGGAAGGCAGACAATAGGGCCTTAGAAAAAGGTTTCTACCTTTGGTTACATGGTAGCAGAATATGAAGTAGTAGAGTCAGCAAAGAGGTATTTACCAGCCGGGGTACCAGGGGATGCTTACAGTGCGAGGGAGTAAGCAGTTGGCTTGTTCCTTACCAGTCATCTTTAAAGAAAGGTCGGGTCTCAGCAGCGTCAGGAATACAGGCATAGTTCTAGCTTTTCAAACCCCAGTGCCAATGGGACAAAGTATTAGCTTGTCCCAATGCACTGTTCACAATTAATTTTAATTGCCAATTAGTCCTCAGTAATCTAGCACCTTCACAGACTTTCCTGCTTCTCTGTTGGAATAAAGATTCAGTATTCCTACCTGGCGGAGTCTGTATTCCTTTCCTTCCTGCTGTGCTCAAGAACAGAGATATATTGGGAGCAACACAGAGAATGGTTCCTTCCCTGCTTATCCAGGGAAGTGCCATCTCTGTGCCCTTCAGGATGCCCAGCTTAAATTAAAGCACTTCAGCAGTGATGGGGCACATAAGGAGTTAAGACAAGTGAGAGAGCTCAACAGCTGCATAGCTCAGGCTGTGTGTGGCCTAAGGAAAGAGGTTTCAAGTGCTTGAAATATTGGAGCCTTTCTGGATGTCCATGAAAAACTGTTTTTCGTATGCGGATGAAAATGAAAGCCACTTCCTTCCAGCTGCCCTCTCTTTTGCCTGACCTAGTAGGTGAAAGGAAAGGCCATTCTTCCAAGACGCCCAGAGAAATCTTAGTTGACAAGAGAAAAGTATAAGTCTGGTTGCCAATGGAAATACGAAACAAAGTCCGTCCTGTCAAACTTTGTGTGCTCAGTGATTTTACGCTGCTCAACAGCATTTTACATATCTGGATTCTGTGCATTCTGGAAACAAGTCTGTGTTTGTGTGAAAAGAGAAGTTCCCTCTGTACTGAGCTCTTGCCCTGAGAAATCTCTTGAATATAGACCATCTGGAAATGCATTTAGATCTTATTACCAAGCCTTGCAAACTCTTGTAACCAGAATGGATTAATGTATTTTCTCTTAATACCCATGGAGCAGTGGGAATTCAGAATAATGGTATCCCGGGGGGACTCATTTTCTCCAAAGAAAATCCCATTTAATGACCAAGTCCTGCAAAGCACTGCTTTAACCACCGAAAATCTCAGCTGCTTGAATAGTAAGAGCTGCTTATTTGTAATCTTACTGATTCATCCACTCCTACTGTTTGAGGAACTCTGGAACGATCACTCGTGACATACAGGGCACAATTCATCTGTGGTGTGACTTCACTGGCTTCCATGGAGTTATATCAAAGGTGGATTTGGCCTGTATTGTATTTGTCCTGTGGGCTGTTACAAACACGTTAAATAGTTGTGCTTCGTTGCATATACAGAAAGAATATTTTTTTTAATCAAGCTAGTGGCAATGAGGCTGAAGTATTTTTGTTGATGGTTTCCATTTTGGTCTATTTTAGTCATGACAAAAATATTTTTGTCTTTAACATTAGCAGTTGCTTCCAGATCACGACAAGACAAACCTATTGAAAAGTGACTTAATGTAGGAGAATCATCTTGAGAAACTGACGGATAATCCAAAGGAAATAAAATGCAACCTCCAGTTATGGGCAAAGGAAAGAATAGAATGGATGGGTCAGCCCATTTAATAGGATAGATGCATGCCTAGTCAATGGTGAACTCAGTTCAGTTTGTTCTGTTTAAGGAACTGGTACAGAGAGTAGAACAAATAACAGTATTAACATTTTGTCTGCTGCCTTCTTTAAATGGGTATGTTTATAGCACTGATGTACAAATGCAGGTATTCAGAATGAGAGCCACAGATAAGCAGCCTGTGCAATACAATGTGATTTAAAAGCAATGCTTTCAATGTAGGGGTCACAAGGGATTAGAAGAGAGGACTAGAATATCTCATTCCCATGGGGTACCTGGCCACAGTGGTTGTTGCCTTAGAAATCAATATTGTCCAGCTGTAGTTTCTTTTAGTGAATTGTTTTCAAAACATTTTCTTGGGCAATGTTCCCTGAACAGCAGGAAGGAAAAAGAAATCAGAGTTCTGACGATGCCCATGATATCATTTACCTTTTGTGTCTTTCGATAATTTACGCCAATTGCTGCTGCTCTGCTGCCCTGCAGCTCAGAATCGCTGGGCATTTCCATTCTGCCCCTGATTCTGAATTAAGAGACTAGACCCCTCGATTCCCCAGCAATGCTGCTGCTAGACTTTGAAAATGGGGTCCTGTCTTTTGGTAGAAACGTTCTAAACTGTACAAGCGTCTCAGTGCACGGTGGATCAAACAGCCTCTCGCTGCAGTGACAGTCTGTTCCTAATGTCAGGATTTCTCATACAGTCAGATAATTAGAAGCAGAAAAGCTGCCGTCTCATTCTACAAATAACTACTCTGCCATGCTAATGGCATCATATTTCACCTTGATAATGACAGGATTGAGTTCAGTTAAAAAAAATTTAAAAAGAAGAGATCTGAGGGGAGAGGTGGTGCTGGAAGCCAGCCAGAGTTTAGTATCGAGCTTTTTTAAACCTATGAGTTCTAGTAAAAAGAACGTGCTGTTTACCCTCGAGCTGATAACTTTGCTTGGTTCCTGATTGCAGAGATGACCCCACAGCTGTACAGACACTCTCAGAGCTATGAGGACTTCTCCTAAGTGAGCGAGAACCTTGGGACTATCTCCTTTAAGATACCTTTCCCATGTAACACACCTGTTCGGGAAGAACTGAACCAAGAGGTACTCCAATCCTCAGAGGCCAAAAAAAGAGAACACAGGGAGCGGAGAGAGACTTTGTATTCCCCACCCACCCATACAAAAGATTGTTGAAATCAGTCATCTGGTTGGTGTTAAAAATAAGAACACACTAAACACTAGTTTAACATTTTCTTATTAGGTTTTCTAAACCCTAGTTTAGTGTTTTATTATTATGAATGTTAAATGACATAGTCCCTGCCCTCAAGAGCTAGCATTGATAGCTGTGTTGAGAACTACGCTCTCGTGTGCTCGTGATGCCATGGTTCCAATAGCTACAGTGGGTCTTGGTACTCCATCGCTGTACTTACTAAGAGTGCCTATAAAAGATCTGGGGAAGCACTAAGGGATTTTTATTAATATGAGTCCCAAGAGACTTCCACCACCGAAAAACATTGTATCCAATGCTCTCAGTTGCTCCATCTCAGCTTAGCAGACCAGAGGTGCTGACTTTGTGATTACCCCTGCTCTGCCACAGGCCAGCCCCCCACTCCGCCCTTTCCCCCCTGACCCCCCCGTCCTGCCTCTTCTCACCCTGTTCCACCTCTCCCCCCAGTGCCTCCTGCATGCCGCTGAACAGCTGATCACAGCAGGCGAGAGGCACTGGGAGGGAGGAAGAGGAGCTGATCAGTAGAGCCCTCCGCAGATATAAATTGGTATCTATGGAACCACAGGGCTCTCCTGGGAACCGCAGCAGCGAAAGGAGCACAAAGTGGGGCTGCCACTCCCAGGAGCCAGCGCCTTGCACCGGCAGCTCCTCCAGCATGGCTGTACTGCCCCCAGCCCCACCGGCAGCTGCCCCTGGCTGCACTCTTGTGTTCAAGCAGCACACTCCCCCAGACAGGAGATGCAGACAGCTACATGGAAGGGATGGGGGCAGGGCTGGGAGCGGTAAGGCCATGCTGGATGAGCTGGCAGCGCAGGGCACTGGCTCCTGGGAGTGGCAGCCCCATGTTCTGCTCCTTTTGTTGCTGCGGTTCCCAGGAGAGCTCTTCAGTTCAGCAGATACTGATTTATATCCGCAGATATCCGCATCCACGGGTATAAATTTGTACCCGCGCAGGGCTCTACTGATCAGAGGGCCGACCGGCAGGTGGGAGGCGCTGGAGGGGGGAAGGGGAAGAGCTAATCGGGGGGGCCACCAGTGGGTACTAAGCACCCACTATTTTTTCCCCATGGGTTCTCCTGCCCCAGAGCACCCACGGATTCGGCGCCTATGTAGCAGACAGTGTGGTAGAGGGAACATTAGGAATTTTATGGGATAGCGAAGAAGACTTTATTGTTTTGGCAAAGTGTGACAAGTATCAAACCCAGGCATTACTGTCCTCAGCATATCTACTGGAACGTTGAGTGTGCCTGGACTCTGGCGGCATGTTTAACAAAGCATTTCAGACGGGGATTTCCTCTGAGAGCAGAAGATTTTCCCAAGGTTGCAGGGAAGGAAAATAAGGGGGTCCTAGTTAGAAACATTTGCAATCTGGGCATCTTTCAGTACCAAAATACAATTGTTATAGGTGCTATAAATATACATGTGACAGTAAACAAAATCAGCATCTTGGACTTTTTCTAGAAAAGATGATGGAAAACTGCCTCCAGAAGCAACTTACCTCCCCAGTATTCTTGACCCTTTCCAGTCAGTCACAGAGACAGACCTGGCTCCACTGATGCCCCCCTTCTGGCCGTGGATAGAAGTGAGATGTCCATTCTAATATTGCTTGACCTATCAGCAGCCTTCCACATGATCAAACATGATGTCCTACTGACTCCCCTATGAGACCTTGCAGGGGTAGGCAGAGTTGTTTTTGCTCATTTTCCCGCTCACAGAATCCAGATGGACATAATGAGTGATTGCTCCTCTTCCCTGTAGAGTGCTGCAGAACTTGTCAACCCTCTTATTCATGTGAGATGTCATGTACTACAGGGTCATCAATGTGCCAACAATACCCAGCTCTACCACTTTTGCACCCATTACTGACATTCATGTCTCAGTATCTGAAGGGAACAGAACTTGGGAGGCAGGAAAGTGGCTCTGTTAAATTCAGGGAAGATGGAGGTGAAATTAGCAGCAAGAGGAAAACACTTGGAAGGCATGGCAGGACACTGTGGCCACACACTCTGCCCTCCTGCGCTGAGATAGTATATAGTTCTACCGGACTCTTTGCTGTCTCTAAGAACTCAATTAATGACTGTGTCCAGTAACACCCTCGATCTTCAACAAACCAGGAGATCTAACCACAGTGATCCCACATGCTTTTCATGACCCAGGCAGGGTCACTGCAAAATGATGTTTTGGGGGTTGACCACTAAAGCCTCAAGAAAGCTGCATCTGATTCATCATGTCGCTGCCCCCTTGCCCAGTGGAACTCATTAAGATCACATCACATTGGGTGCACTTTATTCCTTACTAGCTCCCTATCCAGCTCCAGACTTGCTTCAAGATGTTGGTCTTGATCTGTAAAGCTATTAATGGTCTAGCCCTAATACTACCTCTCCCCTGCCATGACAGCTAGGATAGTTAGAGACACTGACTGACTTCCCCCTGTCCTTAGGGGGAAGCTCTTATATTCCAGATGCAGTGTTTTCCCCAGGCTGTGGAATTCCCTATTGTCAATGATCAGGATGAATCCCAATTTTGCTTTTTATAATCTACAGTTCTAGACTCTTCTCTTTGTACAGACCTTCTTCCAATAATAGACTTACAGATGGCTAAGAATTGGTCTCCTGGAAAACAGGAACAAAACTGATTGCATTCAGGACAGCTAAAATGAGGATGGTATGGAGAGTTCAGGTTCTACTTTTTAAAATATACTGTGACTCCCGCACCTATATTCTTCAGCGATAGCCATTCTAGATACTTCAGCTGCACACTGGATTTAGTATTCTAGGTATGAAACTTTGCACTTATTCTGCCATCTAGTGGTCAAAGCGTAATGCAGCATTAAGTAGAACACCTCTCTGAACACACACACACACACGCACACTTTCCAGTTGACAGAGTCCTCTTATGGAGCCCAGAGGCCACAAAATTCTCCTGAGGACAACTGACATTTTAAAATTGTTCTATTTTTCCCACTCTGGCACTGGCCTACAAGACAGCCTGGATCGAAGAGGTATTTGCAATGTGTGATGGATGCTTCAGAATTGTTTTTTGAGTGCCTAAAAATGTGCTAAGTGCCTCACAAACAAGACGGAGCCTCTGTCCAAAAGGACATATACTCTTGTTCTGATATGACTTGGACAAGATGGAGAGGAGAGGCAGGAAAAGAGTGACAATGCTAAGATCACAGGCATGCATACACCTTGATAGTTTACTTCATTTTTTTAAAAATGATGTTTTGCTGAGTGTGTTTCCTCCCCTTTCATGTCATGCAGGCTTCAGTTTTTGGAGCAAGATGATGAGGTGAGGGAGGTAAGTTTGTGCAGCAATGAGAAATCCTCCGTGTCCTCAGGCCTAGGAAATGTGTCTTTATCACTTCATGTGTTAAGCTATGCTAGCCATGGTAAAGCCATGCAGGGGTGAGTTTACAGCTGCAAAGGGCTTCTGGTCATACAGCAGCATAGTTATTACCAGAGACTTGTCTGAGCAGTCGCAAACATTGCTGTGCTGTGTGTCTCATTAGTGATACAGTACCAAGGATAATAGCTGTTTTCTCAGCAACACATTGTGTGTTGCTGCAGTGGACACTGATGCTAGATCCTTGGGAGCTGTGCTTTCTATTCCACACACTAGTTTCACCCCAGTAGAAGACAGGACAGGGGCCAGCCACTCTAACCTCAAAGCAGGGTACGTGTGTTTGGAAGGAGGGCTCCAGCCCAGCCATGCAGTTTCTACACACTAACCTGATCCCAAAGGTAGAAGGATTTAGAGACAGCACCTGCCTCTTATTCCAATCTACACGCTAACCTCCACTAGCAGACAAGGAAGAGCAGAAAGGCATCCTCATCTACTGTTGCACTGCACACTCCAGCTGTGCCCAAGAGAGGGGGACAAGAGGCAGACCCTGCATGCTTTTCCATTCCAGACTCAACCCAGTCCTGCTAGTCCAACACGCATGTGAGCAGGTCTGGGAGTTGGGGAAGAGGGATCCATACCAGCGATAGTCATCGATTCCCATGTGAGTTTAGTTAGTAGGAGTGGGGTGCAGACCTAACTCTTTAATTCTTTCACATGTTATATTATCATTGGGGAGGGAAAGGGTAACAAAAGTCAGATTTTTTTATACTAGCTCTTGTAATTGCAGATCTTATTCCTGCAAGTGTCAAACCCTTTTTGAAATCTACTACGCTTTTAGCCCCAGCATAGCTTTGTGGCAATGAGTTCCATGGGTTAATCATGCACTGCAGGCAAAAAACAATATTTCCTTTGATCGGTTTTAAATTTGTTGCCTTTAAATTCAGTTGGTTGCCCCTTTGCTTCTGATAAAGGATGAACTGGTGAGTTCAACTGATCAGTATGTTGTCAGTTTATAGAAGTTTAATATGTCATCTTACTCACATCTTCTCTCTGCTAATTAGTCTTGAACTTTTTATTCTTGCCTCAGACAAAAGCTCTTCCAGGCCTCTAATTTCATTAACCTCTTCAGCGGAGACAGAGCTGCAGCCCAGAACTCCCACCCCTACAAGCATCACTGCATTGTCCGTAGGAGCGTTAGTCCTGCTATGACAGACAGGCACCTCTCCTGGCTGAGCCTGGCCTCGTAGCTCGCTCGCCCCTATCTGGCAACTGCTGCCAACCATCACTCTGGCAGCCCCCTTTCAACAACTCAGTCCTCTCGCCAGGTCACACCACCCCTTCTGGGATACCAACTCTTCAAGAAGTCCCCAAAACATCTCAACACAAGAAGATCTTTCTAACCCCTTTTGGATTATGCCTTAGCCCATCTTGAAGGCTCAGCCTGCAGCCCTATACTGGGACTAATAATCCCTACAATAAACCCCCTGTCTGTTCTGGGTTCTAGCCCAGGGACCTTGTCCTGAATAGTTAGATGTGCTCCTTAGAATGCACAGAGTTTTTCCTGAGCCCCTTCCTATCTCTAGACTCCTCATACTACTTCCCCACAGCCCATGGTTAATACCACCTCTTCTCCTCATTGACCACCCCACTATAGCCAGCCAGCCTCCGGCCCAGCCTTCCCTCCAAAGAAGTTTTCTACCCCCTCTTTCCTAAGTGTTCCCTAACTGAGCTTTCTCAGTCCTTTAATGCAACCCTGCCTCCAGCTCTCCCCCACCTGGGCTTGATCACTACTTCGGCTTGGCTGACTTTCCAGGTGCAAGCAGGGGAGCTAATTGGCCACTCAGGCCCAATAACCCTTTGCTGCAGGTGGGTGGGGTGAGCCCTCCATCACACCTGTGTTAGGTCTTGGGGCTAGGTAGGGACTCCCAGTGCACGCTGCCTCCCTACATTACTCTGATTTCAAATGAATATGAGATTCTTCAGCTTCTATCCAAAACTGTCACTTTATGCTACTAAGATGCTGTATCCCACCCTTGAAGTAGCAGTACATCAGGGGGTAATTATATGATCCTTATATAGTTCATACAGTAGTTAAAAGAGCTTTGGGATCCTTCGGGATGAAAGAGGCTACATACCATCGTTCTATAGGAAGATCAGATGTTATGTGAAGCAGCAGTTCAGCTATTTCTGTTGGTTGTAATTTCAAGCGCCTGGGACTCTCACTTCTAGGAGAGAAGCAACTCTGCCGTTACTGTTGCTACTTACTGCCCTACTGTCTTCTGGTACCCAGATGGGAAAATGCAGCCATTTGGGGAGTAATAACCAACTGCTGTTTCAGCCAGACCCGCTGGCTCATGCCTCCCAGTCACCGCGGCCTAATTTAATGGCGTGTAACCAATACGGACAGAAAGCGGAGTGTAAAACTCGCAACCTAGTGAAAAATAAGCCAAAGAAAAGGATGAAAGGTCATGTGAAGGAAGCAGGCCATTGAAGTGCAGAGTTCCTTGAGGTGAAATAATAAAACCTTCTGTTAGAATTTAGCTTGAGCATCTCTTATTTTTTCACTGCTATACAGTCATTTAATTTTTTAACCAGAACTCAGCTATTTTTTAAAAACCGAAAAATGATCGTGCACTCAGGATGTGTTGCAAAGTGGGGCCCTTCCCCAAATCTATTCAACTTCAGATGTACGCTCCCCCCCACCCCTTTTACTACTAACAGACCATTAGGTCAAGAGTTATGTGGATAGACTTGGTTTCAGTTGATTCCTTGGTTGACATTTTTCCACAAAGCAAAAATCACCATGCTCTTTGACACTGCTCAGAAGAGAGCCAGGACTGAGATATGTACTGACAAGTTTTCTAGAGGAAGTTTGCACGAAATTACCCTGTTGTATGTAACCACCAAAATTAATTAAACACAGAAGTTTTTACATGATATACCTGCCCTTCCCCATGACAGCCTGCCAACCCCCACCCTGTGCTAAGATTATTTGCAACATCAGATTTCAAATGTTGATGTAATTTAGAAAGTACTACTCTGAAAAGTGTGTGTGTGAAAACAGCACCTTCTTATTCAACAAATATGGCTTTTGTGTATTTAAAGTCATGTATGCCATGTTAGTGACAAAACAAAGATTTTACTAGTTTTTAATCCCATTTAGTCAGTCACACCAACAAAGCTTTAAGAGAGTGAGCAGGATTCTATTTCTTCCTGTGGATGAAATGATGGACCCCCACCTATCAATTATACCTGTCCTGTGCAAACTCAAAGACAACAATTAGGTTGTGCAGATGTCACTGAGGCATAATTTCATAACAGTGGGGTTGAATAGGTATCACTGAGGGCCTAAACTGGTATTAATTTGAGGAAAGGAAATAACCCAGCTTGACTTTCAGATCCCAGATTGAGTTTGCATGGCTGTCAAAACTTTGTTTTACCTCTAATCTGAGCACATTTAATAGTGACATCAATTAAAGCAATAATTATGGAACCCCACTGTATTATTTTTACTGAATCACTTTTCAAAATAGGAACACACTTTATTTAAGAGGCAACAGTCAATGCCAGAGATGTTGCCCCAAGGTCAGACTCTATGTGTGGCAGGCTGTCGATGGAAAAGTTAAGATTTGGAAGAGGAGCTAGACTCTCCCCAGTTTCACCATTTGTTAAAGTGCATAGCAGGTGATTATCATTATTATTTGTAAAGCACTGACAGCATTCTCAGTACTATATGAGACCGTTCCTGACCACAGGTGCTTACAGTAATCCAAAACAGAAGATGTATCACCTCTTGCTACATACAGTAGCAGTGTCATGCTCAAACTTGGAGAATTAAAAAACCTCTAAAAAGTTCTGAATCCTGTAATAAAACCCCAGAACATGCTCTTTGGCAGAAAATGATGCAGTGCAAACCTCAACGTAACGTTGCCTGACCCAGAAAGGTCCTCTAACCCCCCAAATTGTGTAAGGAAGCCAAGTCTAAAGAAATCTGGCAGATATGCATAAGGATGAACCTACCTAAGTGAATATCAGGCTTTCCCCCAGCATACATATCATGTGTTTTCAATAAAACCAACCAACCAAGCCCTCATCTATGATCACGCAACCCCTTTTTGAGAAGTAAATTCAGTTGGCAAGTCACCTGCCAAGTCAAGTGTCTATAACGCAATCTAATGGATGACTAAATACACACATTCCTGCATTGGAGATTTAAATAATCCTCTAGAACTCTTCCCAAAGTACAAGAGACTCTTTCATCAGAAAAAGACAGACAGGAAACATACCAGCGAAGAATGAACAAACTACAGAGACTGGTACAATTTTGTATTCTACTATTATTATTTAGGTTTCAGAGTAACAGCCGTGTTAGTCTGTATTTGCAAAAAGAAAAGGAGTATTTGTGGTACCTTAGAGACTAACCAATTTATTTGAGCATAAGCTTTCGTGAGCTACAGCTCACTTCGCTTATGCGCAAATAAATTGGTTAGTCTCTAAGGTGCCACAAGTACTCCTTTTATGATTATTTACTGATTTGTATAGCATCTTCTGCAAGTATCAAGGTATTTTAAAGAAATAATGAAGTAACTGATGAGATCATAACAGACTACCCAAATCAAATGAAAGCAAGGACTGGCCAAGGGTTAGCACTGACTGCCATGTCCCTGCACTGGCCGGGGACAAGAACAGTGCAGAGGCAGCATATTCAGTACTTTGGGGAAGTAACGCTTCATATCATGCTGCGGCCAACTCTCTGGCTAACCTGGAAGCTGTTTTGATGGGTTCTGAGGGGATATCCCCAAAAGTTTCCTCAGACTAGGAAGACGACTGTGATGCAGGACCTGTGGAGGAGGGAGAGGAGGGAAATTCTACCCTGAGATTGGGAAAGTGAGGGAGAATCCTAATGTGTGATCACAGTTAGATGCTGATTTTGAAAGGAAGGCTTTGAGGCGTGGAGATGCTCAGTCTCCAAGATTATCTGAATTTGTGATTTGAGAACCCCCTCTTTATCAGGCATGAGAATAGGTTATTTTCACCTACTCACGTACCATAAATGAAGGGTAAGGGGAAAACTGATGGGGAAAGTAAGAAAGGTTCACAGAGAGACAGATTCTGATCTGTTGTTATTTTGGATGTATTCTAGTGTAAGTACTCTGAAGTCAGTGGAGTTACTATGGATTTACACTGGTGTAACTGAGATTAAAATCTAGCCTATTATCCCTTTCTGAGAGTGTATGACTTTGCTCTGCAGCAACAACAGTGTAATCATGAGTTAAGGCAGTACATGTTATTGACAGCTGGGCAGAAGTTTCCCACAGAGATTACAGTACCTTAGACTTTTCATAACTGGAATTTGATTTGAAGGTATTAGAAGGAACAAGAATTTTCCAATAATATATATGGGGAAACTGAGTAATCACATCTCCCATGTATGGGTAGCAGATTAAAGTTTGTACTTTAATTTGAAAGCAAAAGTGCTCCATCATGTTCTGTTTCAGAGTAGCAGCCGTGTTAGTCTGTATCTGCAAAAAGAACAGGAGGACTCGTGGCACCTTAGAGACTAACAAATTTACTAGAGCATAAGCTTTCGTGGGCTACAGCCCACTTCATCAGATGTATAGAATGGAACATATAGTAAGAAGATAGATATATACATACAGATAAGTTGGAAGTTACCATACAAACTGTCAGGTTTCAGAGTAGCAGCCCTGTTAGTCTGTATCCACAAAAAGAACAGGAGTACTTGTAACACCTTAGAGGCTAACAAATTTATTTAAGCCTAAGCTTTCGTGGGCTACAGCTCACTTCATCGGATGCAAGTGAGCTGTAGCTCATGAAAGCTTATACTCAAATAAATTTGTTAGTCTCTAAGGTGCCACAAGTCCTGCTTTTCTTCATACAAACTGTGAGAGTCTAATTAGTTACGATGCGCTTCTGCTTCCAAATCAGGGACAAAGAATCAAAGTAAGGCTGTCTCTTCCTTAGCATTATTCAGGAGATCTCCCACCATTGCCCCAGCACAAGTAAGCTGCACTGCTGGGAGCAATGGTGAAGCACTTGTGCAGACAGAAAACAGGCATTTTTATCACTGTTATGTAACCACGAGAGTAGCAGGCCAAATTCCTAAAAGGCAGACAAGGCTCCAGGCTTTCAGAAGTGGGTGATCAGGTCTCACTTCTCAAGGAAACAAAGGGCACTTGAAAACTGTCATGTGTTTTAATCACTCAGCACTATAAAATGTGTTAACAGCTCTTGAAAGATTAACCAAGGAAGTTGGCTGTTTCTTCCTGAAGTTCATTCTGGCAACTACCAATATATTTGAAATGCACACCTTTCAAATACTGGCCACTCTCTAACCTTGGAAAAATTATGCTTCTGCTTTTTTTTCCCTACAGACAACCAAAGATTTGATGGAGTAAAGGTGTTGTGTATCACTGCACCTCATGTTGCACTTTACAGATCAAATCTTTTTCCTTGCAAACATAGAAGACACCTTTCCCATTATGTAAAATAACTACTTGCTCACAGCCTGAAGCCTTGAATTGTAAAAGCTACAGACTCCTACCTATACATCTTCACTCATCCTACAGCCCTCCCTCAGTTGCAGAAACATACCTGATTCCCCCCACCCCCTCCCCAAAAGGGTGGATATATTTTTAAAACTATGTACAAGGTTTATCCAGTAGGTGTTTTCTTCCTTCATTTTCAAAGGGCTGCTCTGTCGGTGCAGGTGTTTACTATGATCACTGCCTAATGGAGGGAGACAAAGCTTGGGACGCCCCTGAAAAGCCAGGGCAAAATGTGTGTGTGAGAGGGAGGGTGAAGGGGAGAACTTTGAAGGATCCAGAATCACCCCCTCCCATTCACAGATCTTCTCCCCCCTCCCCCGCCTTCTATGAACAGCGTGTGGGAGAGTTTCCCAGGAACATTCAGCGGGGCGCGAGGGGCACTGTGCTCAGCTGCCCCCTAGCGTTTGCTGAACTGTGGGCCACAAGCAGTCCAGAGGGGTCTCCTCTGTGCGCGGTGCCAGGAGACAACCCGAGCGCTGAGCCCCACGGGTTTGCGCGGATCGGATGGAGACACACGAGCTTGGCGCGCAGGGTTTGCGGGCTAGGCAGTCACGGCTGCTGTTTGCGGCTGGTACCGGGTACCCCCCAGGAGCCCTGGGCATGGGGCAGGACCGGTGTGCAGGCGCCGGCCGCTTTGCACTCACGTTGGGCTCCCAAAGGCCGCGGGAAGGGCCGAGGGGCAGGAGCCCGGCCCGAGGCCCGCAGTGTCGGGGATGACTGGGCCAGGCACCGGGCCGGGACACCGCTGGCACTGGAGGGCGCACGCAGCCCGGGCTAAGGCCTTGACCCCCGCGGGTTTCTCTGCCGCAGCGCTGCCAGCCAGGCCCACGCCCCGGGGCTGGGCTGCGGCGCTGCGAGGGCGGAGCAGCGGCGAGCGTCCGGCTCCTTGTGCCTGCCCCGCCGCCGCCGGCGCCGCGCCGCGCCGGGCCCGCCCTGCAGGAGCCGGCTCCAGCCTGCCCGGGCCGCGGCGTGCGGAGCTCCAGCCCGGAATGGAGGAAGAAGAGGAGGAAGAAGAAGAGGGGCTGAACTGCAGAGCGCAGGCCCAGGTGACCGGGGGCGCGTCTGACCCCGCATCCCGCAGCGCAGCGCCCTGCCCGGCTGCCGCATCCCCCAGCGCCCGGCTCCGAGTCCCGCATCCCCTAGCACAGCGCCCGGCTCCGAGTCCCGCATCCCCTAGCACAGCGCCCGGCTCCGAGTCCCGCATCCCCCAGCACAGCGCCCTGCCCGGCTCCCGCGCCCCCCCCGCTAGCGCCCGGCCCCGCTCACCTCTCCCAGCCCAAGTGCATCGCAGGCAGCAGCTGCTCCGCTCTCACTCGGCGGGGCCGTAGGGCTCGTACAGGCAGGGGCACCTGCCACCTGCTTTCCCCCGCCCCACAGTTCCCTGCCCCGGGCCTGCCCCGAAGAGCCAGCGCTGGGCACTTCACCCGGCTCTTTGCTGCACCCTGCAGTGGCTGTGGGGCACTTTCCCCGCGGGCAGCCTCGCAGGGTCTTGCTGTGTCACAGCACATCCCCGATTCTGTCAATTGCATCCTGACTGCCTTTTGTTGTTGAGAGCTCCATGGGTGGGACTGTCCCTTACGACTTAGGGCCATTGTAGGGTAAGAGGGAAAAAAAAGGTAAATCCCTTTGCTGATGGACGAACAGAAAATGAGTTCTCTGCCTCTGGGGCCATCTCCCCTAGAGCAGCACTTACTACCTCCACGAAAAGCGTGATCCTATTGTTCATGCCTCCATAGCATCTCCTGCAGGCCTCCGGGGTACCAACTTCCCAAGCCTAGGCGGCAGTCCCATTCACCAGTGAACACTAGAAAGACGAGACAGGTTTTAAAAGACAATCTAGCAGAGAAGTTGTCAAGGTTCCTCCCCCACTCTGAACGCTAGGGTACAGATGTGGGGACCTGCATGAAAGACCTCCTAAACTTATCTTTACCAGCTTAGGTCAAAACTTCCCCAAGGTACAAAATATTCCACCCTTTTTCCTTGGATTGCCCGCTACCACCACCAAACAAATACTGGTTACTGGGGAAGAGCTGTTTGGAAACGTCTTTCCCCCCAAATACTTCCCAAAACCTTGTACCCCACTTCCTGGACAAGGTTTGGTAAAAAGCCTCACCAATTTGCATAGGTGACCACAGACCCAAACCCTTGGATCTGAGAACAATGAAAAAGCATTCAGTTTTCTTACAAGAAGACTTTTAATAGAAATAGGAGTAAATAGAAGTAAAGAAATCCCCTCTGTAAAATCAGGATGGTAGTTACCTTACAGGGTAATTAGATTCAAAACAGAGAGAATCCCTCTAGGCAAAACCTTAAGTTACAAAAAAGATACACAGACAGCAATAGTTATTCTATTCAGCACAATTCTTTTCTCAGCCATTTAAAGAAATCATAATCTAACACATACCTAGCTAGATTACTTACTAAAAGTTCTAAGACTCCATTCCTGGTCTATCCCCGGCAGAAACAGCATATAGACAGACACACAGACCCTTTGTTTCTCTCCCTCCTCCCAGCTTTTGAAAGTATCTTGTCTCCTCATTGGTCATTTTGGTCAGGTGCCAGCGAGGTTACCTTTAGCTTCTTAACCCTTTACAGGTGAGAGGAGCTTTCCCCTGGCCAGGAGGGATTTTAAAGGGGGTTACCCTTCCCTTTATATTTATGACAGAAGTACTGATTAAAAATCACAGTGAAACAGACAAGTACAAACCTCATACAAGCAGGGGGGCTGGAACAATTTTTATAGTGGGGGTGCTGAGAGCCATTGAACCAAACTGTAAACCCTGCATAGACTGTAAAAAGAACAGGAGGGCTTGTGGCACCTTAGAGGCTAACGTTTATTAGAGCATAAGCTTTCGTGGGCTACAGCCCACTTAAACCACCTCGAGCCGGGGGGTGCGGCAGCACCCCCAGCACCACTAGTTCCAGCACCTAAGCATATACCTCGCCCCAGTAAACAGGGAACACACAGGCAGACCCTCACCCGATGCAGAATTGCTGATCACAAACTGTTAGGAGAAAGCACAGTGAAAACTTAGAGAAAAGCTGTGCAACCCGTTGTGACAGGAGAGAGTGAAACTGAAAGAATTCATCTGCTGCAATGTACAAAATATGAAGGTGCGCAAACAAGATACACCCTCAAATGACCAGAAAAGGACTTTCCATTCAAAATCAAGAGAAAAATTGAGCATGATTGTCGGTGAAAGGAAAGAGATGGCAGAAAAAATAGCATCCCACCAAATCAGAAATTCACAATATCTGTAAAGGGCCATGGAATAAAACCCTGGTACCCTATGGAACCCCTGTCTGAGGGAGACATTTAACCGCAGATGGATATTGTTTCTGTGTTTTAAACTTTGTCAATGCTTGTATAATACATTGGTCATGTCAGTAAAGACTTTTGTAGGGAGCTGAACTGGTGGGAGCTCTAACAGCTGAGCATGCTTCTGCAGTGATATTTCCAGAATGTGGAACTGACTTTTAGAAATGCACACATTAAATCACTTTGGCCATTCTCAGCACTGCTGCTGAGAACCAGCCCTGAACTCGCTAACTGCAATTACTTCTTAAAATAATTTGTAGGCACTTTAAAATTTAAAATCTCTTTGTGTGATTATTTTGTCTTTTGGAACCTTTCCTTTTTAGATCCAGTATTATGTCTCCTGTGTTCACCTATTATCATTCAAACCATCCCAGACAAATTATTGGGCCAAGTGCCTGTTGAACCATTTTATATTTCAGCAGTAGAAAACTATCAATATTTTCTGTCTTTTTAATACATTTCTATTTGGTTTACCTTAGCTTCAAGGCAAGGTCCTATTTTTTACAGTATGTGCTGCTGGGATTGGAGGGACTTTCCAATATGGCTACAACATCTCCATCATCAATGCTCCAACTACAGTAAGTGCTCTACTGGCCTTTGCAGCCATCCCCTGAGACAGTGAATCTTGTGAGGTCTAAACTCTGTTATCCTCACAGGGATCCTTAGTCTGGGAAAACACAGGCATATTTTGCCAAAACCCTTCAGCCAGTGACTACTAAAGGTGGACAGTAAAGGAAGGATTTGTGTCCTTTACATAGTTAATAATTTAACTCTTGCATCATGGTAGAGGTGCTGCAGCTGAGACCCAGAAGGGGTTATGACCACAGGATCGCCGGTCTGTACCTTTTTAAATCAGTCATAACTTTAGCAAATATAATTCTGAAACTTTCCAGTCTTAGAAGAACATTTGTTACAAGTTAGATAAATTTGTCTTACTTCATAAAATAATAATTTTTAAAACATTTGCAAAACCAGGCTACATAATACATGACAACCACTTAACTGATTCCCTGCTGGTGAGCTCTCTTGGGGTTCTGTGGTAGCTGAAATATACCGCATACTACATGCTGTATGTTCGAATGGATCTGGAACTTGCTGGTGTGACTCTGGGGGACATGAAATGATTGGGAGAGAAAGGTTAGTTTAAAATGAGTTATGCACTGAGCAGCCCCTTTAATTTTGCTATTGGGAGCATTCAATGTATAGGATCCAATCCTGCACCCATCAAAATCAAGCTTGGATTGAGCCCATGAAATATATTTAGATCATTTTTTTAAATATGCAAGATAATTTCACTTTGTAAAGGCAATCTGTCTAGTACGGCTTCTTAACAACTAAAATTTTATAGGGGGATGTCAAAAATACAGCTTGAAATTGAATGCTTTCTTCAAGCTGAACTGTGGAGTCATGATCATCACGTAAATCATACCTAATATGAAGTAAACCTTTGCTGTTTCTCAGGGATCTTTATTTTTAATCCTACAGTAAAGTGACTCTTGTCCTTCACTTACAGTACATTCAGAGGTTTATAAATGAAACGTGGCTAGAACGCACAGGCGCATCTCTAGACAGCGGTGTGATATTGCTAGTGTGGTCTTTCATTGTTTCTATCTATTCTCTGGGGGGACTCGCTGGAGCTCTCATTGCAGGACCCATGGCAATCAAGCTGGGAAGGTAAGAGGCCTTTGGATTTTCACCTTGAACTTTGTAGATCGTTTTTCATTAATCGAGTGCCTAAACATTTGGATGTTAAACTGAAAAGAGCCCAATTCCAAATTACCCAACTCAGCTGAAACACATGAAGTTCATTCTTAACCTAAGAAAACAAGACCATACAATCTGGCATTAGCCCTTAAAGGAATCTACCTTGAATGGTAGCATTTCAATTCTCATCATCCAACACAGCACAGTACTTTGCACCACTGGAAAAATGTCTAGGTATGGCTTTCTGCTCCACCAGCATAACATAACATACAGCAGGCAAGTGTGCAGTCACCAGCTTCTCTTCATCTAATTTAAGCAGGAAACAGGCACAGAATTAATGGAGAGCTTTTCTCCAAAATGGAGAGTGGGAAGCGGTAGGAATGCTGCACGGAATCCATAGCTTGAGGCAGCATAAGGTACTTACAAGAGGAGCGACCCTGGGACAGTTGCATCACAGAGCACTGGTCTGCAGTCACTTTAGTTCACACAGGCCATTCCTGCTTCTCAGACTGAAATATCTTTAAAATGTGGTTATCCATTGAGTCTTTCAAGTTCCTTTTCTTCCCTGTGCTTGGGAGCCTATAAAAAAAATCTGTATTACCCTTTCTGCAGATTTCACACGTGGTATAACCTCCCCTTCTCTCTGAAAGAACAATCAATATTTTTATCGTGAAACCACAGAAAGTGACACTGTACTTGCCTCTCTTTCCAGCTCTAGTATGGCATTCGGTAAAAATTGCATCTCCCCCTTATGTACTGAAGGAACCAGTTTTACCATTTCAGGAGGTAATCATGGGCTAAGTAGTGGTGCTGTCATCCAGAACTCACCCTGTTTCTTGCAGATGTTCATAATGATTTTATGATTCTTATGTTTCATTAAAAAGGGATTTTGTTAAATGTAAGAGCAGGAGCAACGAATCAGGATTATCAGTGTGATGATGCCCTCCTGGTTCCCTGAATCTGGTCCTGCAATCATCAGTTATCTTCGTTCACAATGAATTCCACTCCAGTTGAACCGTCCCTAACTCCGCCATGCACTGTGCAATGCAGATGACAGTTTATTTGCCAATGTCAAACCCAGTTTTCATAACTGGACACTTGCCATGTAGGCACCAGACAGAGGTATTTGGGCCCTAAGTGCCCATCTGAATGTGCTGCTATAGAAATGGGCACCCTGACAAACTTTCAAATTTGGAAAATTGGACTGCTGTGTCCCACCATTGGCTCTAATAACCAGACCTGGTGAAATCTGACCCTTCAGTTCTGTTTTTATTCTCTCCGAAGGAAGACATCGTTGCTGCTGAATAACGCGTTTGTGATCATAGCTGCAGTCTTCTCAGGGTTCAGCCGGATGGCCAAATCCTTCGAGATGATCATGCTCGGCAGATTTTTCACTGGAATCAATGCTGGTAAGGAACAGTGATACTATGGTAATGAGGACTTTAGAAACAACGTACAAATATAAATGTCTGTGGCATTAAAACGGTTTCTGATGTGCTCTGCAGTCCCTGGTGCTTCATTTGGCATTGAACTCATGACCCCTGGCACCAGAAGAATATGCCAGTCTCCTTTCCCTGCCATCCAGAGGTGACATAAACCTGGATTGTCAGCCAATATATGGCTTCTTCCATGTAACATTTCACAATATGCTT
Organism: Lepidochelys kempii; assembly: GCF_965140285.1. Classification (NCBI taxonomy): domain Eukaryota; kingdom Metazoa; phylum Chordata; order Testudines; family Cheloniidae; genus Lepidochelys; species Lepidochelys kempii. The sequence goes on along the minus strand of NC_136394.1, from coordinate 13,866,258 downwards.
CTGAAGCATATTATGCAGAAGCCCTTATCAAAGTCTATGCCTAATATCTGGGTACTCCAGAAACATACCTACACACGCAAGATAATTCTCCTAAGGGCTATTTGTAGTGACAAGAATTACTTGCACATATGGAATGTCTGTATCATTCAGCTCACCACCGGAGACTGGTTTACATACTCCCAGGTTGACTTGGTTAATGGCCGTTGCTTCATGAGCACAGAAGAGTTAGTGCATTAGCAGCTCACTTTTGAAGATGTGGGTCCCCACGTCCAATATTGTCACAAATTGAATATGTTTGATCTCATACTAACCCCTAATAAAAAGGATGGTTTTGTGGTTAAGGCACTGGATTCAATTCCCAGTTCTGCCTTAATGTGAGATCTGGGGTAAGCTATTTAATTTCTTTGCCTCAGTTCCCTATCTGTAAAGTGGGAATAACAGTACTTTCTTTCTCCCACCTTTTGTCTGTCTTGTCTATTTAGATTGTAGCTCTTTAGGGCAGAGACTGTCTCTTACTACACCTAGCAAGGGGGCCTCAATCTTCCTTGGGGCCTCTAGGCTCTACTGTAATATAAAATAATAAGAACAGGATAGTGCCAGGAATGGAATAGCAGGGAGTGCTGCAGGTTATATTCTGGGGTGTAGGCCAAACTATGCTGGAAATCTTCCATTGAGCTTACCCACATGTAGGCCTGACCGTAGCCCCTGCTTTCCACTTATGCACATTCAGTTCCACACACACATACCTGCACTTTGCTGGTGCAAACACCCCCCTCAGCCCTTGAACACTTTTAGCATCTCTGTGAACACTAATGAAGAAATGTGCTCCCTCTCCTGCAAACCTGTTTGAAAAGCTTGTGTGTTTACAAATTCCAACACTGGCTTGCATGCAAGGGTTAGACTTTTTAAAGAGCAAACAGCCAGATATGTGCATGCACCGTTTTGCATGACGCAAATGGAAGCCATTTAGAGGTGTGGCAGAAAATTTACCCCATATCTGCCTCTAGCCAGCACTATTAGTCCCTCACTTTGAGGGCACCAAAATTAAAATAAAGCTGCAGCTTTAATAATGCACAGTAATGATACTCTATGTAGCTTTAAAAATGTGAAATTGCTTTTCATTAGCCCGCATTACATACTTTAATACATATTTACCAAAACTGACACAGTGAATTAGAGGGAATGGAAATATATTGGTGTAAGTAACAGGCATTGAGAGATCAGTGTAAGCAGCATACTCTGTAACAAGCAGAGAGAATACAGCTAACTACCTCATCTAGGGGCTGTTTTAATTTTTCTTTTTTCTCTTTTACATCTTGAGAGCATAAGCTGAGGTCAGTGTTTGTCTGTCTTCTCCAGGTGTGAGCATGAACATTCAGCCCATGTACCTGGGGGAAAGTGCTCCCAAGAAGGTCAGAGGAGCAGTGACCTTGACTTCTGCATCATTCACTGCCCTAGGGTTGGTGCTGGGACAAGTTGTTGGAATTAGGTAATGTATAGACCTCCCTATGTTTCTGATTCACTAACTCTCTTCTTTCTTTCCTCTCCTGTCTTCTCCTGCTCAAATGCCTACGTACCCTTGGGACAGCATGATGGTTTTGAGCCTAGGGACCAAATTCAGCAGTGACATCAGTGATGATGAGGGCTGTCCATAAATCATATCACAGATTTTTTCGTGATTTTTCAGGACCCACCCACTGCTTGTAACACTTTGTGACACTGAAATACACACACAAAATTAAGGACTTACCCACCCTCAGATGTGTCACCTAATTTATGGGTAGCCCGGTGTAGATTTTCTGGGTGTAGGTGACAGCACTGTTTTCACTCACTCGGCATTCAATGGATGTACAAAATGAGCGCAACTTGCATGAATCTGGGACTCTGTGGACCAAATTCTGCTGTGACATGGACTTCAGTGGGAAATCTGCCTGTGTACCCCAGGGCTGAATGTGGCTTTGCATGTTAGGGGAGAAGATGTAAGTGCGTATGTGTGGCAAGACTTGTGTTAGTTGCTTTTCCTGCTACAATGCCACCACTGCTACCCTTGGTGGAAAAGCTGCTTTCTTTCATACCCATTGACTATCAAAGGGGGGTAATAACCATACCTAGCTCTTCATCAGTGGAGCCAAAAGCACTTTACAAATGAGGTCAGTGTCATTATCCCCATTTTACATATGAGGAAACTGAGGTACACATCAGTGAAATGACTTGCCCAGGGTCACGCAGCAGAGCCAGGAATAGAACCTCAGTCTTCTAAGTCCCAGGCCTATGCTCCATCAATTAAGCCATACTGCTTCCTCCAAGTTACACTCCTTTGCCCCTTATACCCAGTGTGTAACTTGCACCACCATTTATGCCACCTCTGATTTTGGCCCAGGAACACCCATGGGAGTTGCACTTTTTTATTCCAACTTGCATTTTGCCTTGTGTCAGAAGAGGCTCCACATGTTTCAGAACGGGCCTCCTGAACATAGTCAACTTGTAAACCTGCTGCTCTGTCAGCCCCAAAATATATGCGCTGCCCCAGTGTTCCTGGATCACCCCTGTCCATTAAACTGTACACTGCTTACTTTGATCCGGCTACCCTGAAGTAGCAGTAGCATCTCCCTGTTGTGTGCGACAGTCACTGGGGTTGATCCAACCATCCCAGCAGAAGCAGAACAGGCAGCCAAGTGTGAAATGTGAACAGAGGAAAATGTATATGGGTGAAACCTCACGAGTGGAATGAAAAACCCTCAGTACCAGAATGATTACCACACTGGATCTTCAGCCCAGAAAGACTGCTACAGCAGTCTTCACCACCACCCTCTTTGAGCCAGCCACGTTCTAAAAGTGCACTCTCCCTCCCTTCCCTTGTGCTTAAAATGTTCCAGGGAGGTCTCATTGTTCTGGAATTCCCCCAAATTCCTCTATCCTTGGATATCTTATTTCCCCATCTAGACCTGTGAATGAATTCCTTCTCCCAACGAGGAGATTTTTTAATCATGTCCCATCTCTCCAGGTTGGCAGGACAGCTTTTCCTTTAAATGCAACTGTCCAACATATAAAAACAGCAAGATGGGCTATAGTTTTGGTGCATGGGTTAGTGGGAAGTTGTGGTGTGACCCACAGCATCACAGTGTGAGCTTTTGGTGTCCCTGGTTGTGACTGTTCAGATGGAGTTCTCTAACCCTCCATTATGTCTCTGACCTCCTGCTCTCTTGTCACATCGCAGCACCAAACCAACCTCCAGGCAGGTGCCAGTCCCTCTAAGGTGGAGGCAAATGGCATTGCTGTTTCATAGGTTACCTATCAAGGAGTCGCTTGTGAGGCAGAAGGCCACATCACCTTCACTTTCAAACTCAGCTGCTTCTCTTGCATGATGCACAAATCATAGAATCACAGAATAGCAGGGTTGGAAGGGACCTCAGGAGAGAGATGCCCTATGAAACCCAGAGAGAGAGTCAAACCCAGCTCTCCCACACCGCATTGTGCTGCCACCAGGTCACCCAGACAGCTCCGAACACTGCATTTAGTCTTATGAAATATTTGATTGATTTATCTTAATTATGTTTTATTTTTCCTCAGAGAACTATTAGGGGGAGAGGAGAGCTGGCCTCTTCTTTTGGCTAGCAATGTGGTGCCGGGTTTGATCCAGCTGATGACTCTGCCTTGGTTACCAGAAAGCCCGAGGTACCTCTTGATTGACCGAGGTGACAAGGAATCCTGCATCTGTGGTGAGCGTAAAGTGGTCGCGTCAATGTCCGATTCAGGGGGCAAGATTTACGGACCATGCAAACAAACTGATGTTGGTTTTGTTGTACATTCTTAATATGTTGCATAGCTTAGTCCAGCATGTTTGGCCTGGAGCAAGCAGCTTGAAAGGTACGTTTTTTTCCCACAGTCAGTATTCTCTCCTGTAGTGCTACTGGCCTCCTTTAGCGAGTACCAAACGCGTTAGCCCAATCAATGTCTAGGCCACTTTCTGCTGAACATTTAGGGTGACATTTTTCAAAATAGAGGCCCATGTTCTTTGTGCATAAAATGCGAACACAAAAGTGTAACCTTAGCTGCATGTGACTTGGATATTGCGAAGTTGGCAGCCATCTCACCATTTGTGTGGACAGTTGCAATAATTGTACGTGCAAACAAGCATGCACTTGTAGCTGGGCACAGACCGGGGCCTCCACCTTTTGAGAATGTTGCCCTCAGTTATGCTTTTTGGTAAGTTACCATAAGCGTCACGCAAAGGGCAGGCAGGGTAAATACGTCATTATTTCTTTCTTCCAAACTAGAGTGCAGTTTACACGATAACTAGTTTTTGACCTGTTAAGGTACTTATCTGTTGCTGCAAATGACTTTTTCACTACATATAGTGAGTCCAAAGGCAATTATGTAACCTGTTCTCTGTTTAAGGAGACCTACTTAACTTTGTATATAGTCTGTAACTATGATATCAAAGAAAGGCTAGATGAAGATTTCAGTGACCAAATCTGAATCCTCTTCATATAAGGAAATTTGTTGACATTTGTAACATACAGATCTCCAGACATGGACCAGGTTGGAATTAGTTTCCATTACACATGTGCTGTGCACCAAAAAATCTTAACTCCCTTAGATTCATTGGAGAGCTACCATAGAGTAATATTCTCTCAATAAGAGTCAGAAGCATGGTAGTTGAAATTGCACTGGTTGGAAATATTCCCTGATAAGAAAGTTGCATGGGTTTTGTCATCCCTTCTCCCCAAAGTCTCTCAGACTTTCTAATAGTTTCATCAAGCATAGCACATCTTGCTTTCTCTGCTTATCAAAGGTGGTTTCTTGGATCACAAAGTCCTACCACTACACTGCTTTCTGTGATTGTCACTTGCCACCCAATCCCTCACTCCCACAGGGAGATGAATTGATGAAGTTAAAGTGCTTCCATAAAGTAGATAAACGGCACCTTTTCCCTTACAGCACTGCAGAAGCTGAGAGGTAATGATGACCTGAGCAGTGAGCTGGAGGAAATGCAAGCAGAACAGGCTGCCATCAAAGGTCAGAGGGCAAAGAGGCCGTGGGAGCTGTTCCAGAATCCAGCTGTAAGACGGCAGCTAATAACTATCATTGTGCTGAGCAGCGCCATGCAGCTCTGTGGAAATGACTCGGTAAGCACGATAGCCACCATTTCATCAGCAGGTATCAGATGTGAGACAACAATGCAAGGAAGACTGTCACTTTTGGAGCAAACAGAGGCTGAGAATCTCCCCCTGTTCTGTAGGGGAAGGCAAGTTAGCCTGCTTCCCTTGCAGAGTTCTTCTTGGTGATCTCCAGAGAGCATTGTGAACCTACCAAAGCAGGAGGAATGATGGAGATAATTGAAATAGGAGCAGGTAAAATGGTGGCCTAAAAAGAGAGGCGGGTAGAAAGGCTAGGTGGTCCTTGCTCAGATGTCCCCCTAAACTGATGTGGCAAAAACCTTTTGCCATCCACTCATGGGCGGGAAAGGGTGGATGAGGAGAGATCATACTGAGATGCCCAAGAAACTAGAAAACAAGAAAATGGGAACGTAAATGCAGTAACAGAAATATTTGCATACTGGTCTTCTGAGATATCAGGAAACATGAGGTGGCAGGGGTGCCTGGCATTGCTGATGAGTGACCCATGTCATATCTGGTACATGGGGCATAATGGAAAGGGTCATTTTTATTCTGGGGAGAGGTCTGTAGTTGATGGACTTCTCTTTGCCTTCACTATTGAAACAACATTTCAGTTACTTTACGAATCTGTTTTGCAGTTGTTTGCAGAGAGCATTTCATTGCTACCATCAGATGCAAATATCAGGTGTTTGGCTGCTGAATGCACATTACTGAATGGATTGCATATGGACACTGTGGAGAAGCCGTTTGAATGGCAGCACAAGTAGCCAGTTCTCCGGGTGACAGTGTTACTCTCCAGATTGGGAGGGGGAATGTGGCGTCTGAGGGGGTGGGACTGGCAGTGATGTGCAATTCCAGGGCAATTTCTCTTACAGTTCACTTTCTTTTTTTCCTAGATGTATTTTTATGCTTCCTATGTGTTCCAAGAGGCTGGAATTCCATATGAGAAAATCCAATATCTCATTATCGGCACCGGGTGCTGCGAATTGATCACAGCCGTTACTTGTGTAAGAATCTCTAATGCATTTTGCTTATGTGAGCAAACCCCACCGATGTACATCAGGCAACTTTCATACCTACAATAACTTCCTTCCCAAAGAAACACTTTGCTGTATAAATAATTTGTAATCACTAAATCACAGTGTTCATTTTCAGGTATTTTGACATCTTACTTGAATACTTTAAAAAGTGCTGTATTTTTAGAAGGTGTTTGCCAGAAAAGGGTTCTGTTTGAAAGTGTTTCAGTGGACTCCAGCAAAGATTTTTGTTTGTGACTATGACAATACTGGAAGGTATCGTAGTTCTCCTGTATCCCCAGTCTCTGAAGTCCAGCTTCTCCAATTAGACATAAATATTTAAAATGCGACTTACCTACTGGAGCCAGAGTAATTGTTTGTCTTGACCGTTGCTGTGGGCAAGGCCTCGTAGGTTAGTAGAGAATAGCATTTTTAAAGTTAGTGGCTGGAGACAACAGTAATGTAGGAGCTATCTAGAAAAGACCAGTGAATGCTACAACTGGAGCTCTCCGGTTCAGTTCAGTTCAGTTGGCTTACCTCCACTGCTGCAGAGACGGACTCTTACCTTTCAAGTCATGGCTTGCAGTCTTTGCATCTGCGGTCTGTCTTCACAGTGCAGCATCCTAAGAACACAAGTTAGGGACTGTACTGTAAAACCGGTACTGTTCTGAAACCCTGTCACCTTGTGGCAGTTTACACTAAATGCGGCACTCCTAGAGAACGTGTTTCAGAGTAGCAGCCATGTTAGTCTGTATCTTATTTGAGCATCAGCTTTCGTGCGCTACCGCTCACTTCATCGGATGCATCCGATGAAGTGAGCTGTAGCTCACGAATGCTGATGCTCAGATAAATTGGTTAGTCTCTAAGGTGCCACAAGTACTCCTGTTCTTTTTTAGAGAATGTGTTGTATTCAGTTGTACTGATATTGTACGTTTTGGTCAGTTTTCTTTCCTGTAAAATAGACAAGAGAGAAAATAAACTTAAACAGAGCCAGAGAAACAGACCCCCTGTCTCTTTTGCTTGGTACTTTGCAGTCACAAATTTCTCTTAATTTCCACTAACTTGTGGGAACTCACATTTCTCTTCTGGATGCTCTCAAAGAATGACTTTATTCCCTCTGCCTGCGATCTCTGGGGCAGCACACAGCTTGAGAGGTGGATGAATTGTCTCCCGGAGAATGTCAGCTTTTTCCTTCATACATGCCTATTTGCAGGAAAAGGGTTCAGACTGCAGTTGTGACAGATTCTTGACATCTCCTTATTGCCCAGCCTGACTGAATCTCCTCAACACAGTCCTTATTATTGCATGAGTTTCTCTTCTTCCTAAAGAACGGGTAGTGCCCCGGAAGTAGGTTGCCCAGCAAGCTAACCAATGATACCTGAAATGGGAGAGAGGGAGGAATGTGGATGAGAGGCATGAATAGCTAAGTGTCCCGTGTTGCTTTGTTTCAGAACGTAATAATAGAGCGTGCTGGGCGGCGGTTGCTGATTCTGGGCGGGTACAGCCTCATGGCAGTATGGGCCATCATCTTCATGGTTGCTTTATCCCAGCAGGTAAAATAACTCTATTGAATTATCTAAGTGAAATGGATTCTGGTTATGCCTCTGACACAGATGGGGATATTAAGTAGGGGGCAAGTAATTATAAGTGCCTTAACCTATGTTCCCTTGTTCTCTGTGGAAATAGAGTCGGATAAGCTGGATGCCGTACCTCAGCATGGCCTGTATTTTCGCTTATATCCTGAGCTTTGGAATTGGACCAGGTCAGTTGTCTGAGGTTTTTCGCTCAACCCTTGTGCGACTGCGGGGGCTGAAGACTGTACTTAGCCACATCACATTTGAATGAAACAAAGGGACAATACATTTTGAACACTCACTACCTGTAGTTTCATCAGCAGTGCTTGTAGGCAACTGTGATTGTGTCTCAGGGTGTGTAATGACAACCGATCATTCTCTGGAGCCATTTCTGTTTACGTTCTCTTGGAGTAGACACAAAGTGTGAAAGGAAACTTGAAGCATAAAAACAACCTTGTGTAGGTAGTAACTTCTTGTCTAATTTGTGACAATAGGCAGCAGTTCCTGGATTTGCTAACCAGTTCATTAGGACTATAACCAAGTGCTCTTATTGCTTCACTCTTTCACTGTATGGCTTTAAAGGTTGTTGAGCTGTATTATTTTGTAATTTCTTTGAATATAAATTGAAACACATTTTCACGTGTTTTTTTAACTGATGAGCTTGCCGTTTTTCTCAGAACCAGGCAGTGTGTACAGGTGTGGTTGTGTGTATGCACATGATGTGTACTGTGTTGATACGTAATGTGGACATGATTCTCTGCTCATGTCAATATAAAACAGGTGCAAGCAAGAGGAGAATCAAGTCTAACTGTCATAAAATCATTTGGGTTGGAAGTAACTTCCAATGAGTCATCTAGCTCATGTCCCTGCAACGTCTCAGGCTTGATTACATTATTTTTAAGCTGCCCATGCCAGTCTAGCCTTCAAAATAAGGAGTGATTCTGATTACAAAACCTTTCTTGGCAGCTCATTCCATTGCCAGATGGCTTGTATAATTAGGCAGTTCTTAATATTCACCCTAAAACTTCCCTGGTGCAGTTACGTCCATTACTATGTATTCTGGCCGTGTTGACTAGTGAGAATAATTGGCAATGTAATCAATGGTCCCTGTCCTTTTTATATCCCTTTACATATTTGTCAGCATATGTTTTCTAGTTTTAACATTTCAGACATATTACAAATTTGTTTCCAAATCCTTTTTCTAGCTGGTGTGACAGGAGTTTTGCCGACAGAGATTTTTGATCAAATGTCTCGTCCAGCTGCTTACATGATCTGTGGCTCTCTGCTCTGGTCCAATCTCTTTGCAGTTGGAATGGCCTTTCCATTCATTGTGGTAGGTTTGGAAGCTGGTACAGCCATCTACTGTTTTTTAGTTCACAAACAAGTGCTCTTGCACTGCAGCTTACAGCAATGCTTACTGGAAGAGACTGGGTCTGAAGTATCTGCAAGTCTCAGGGAGCCAGCACTCCAGCTCTGTCGATAGTGACTTTGGCTAGAAGTTGTGACTGGAGTAGTTGTGAGCTCTCTCTTAGCCAAGATTCCTACTGCTTCCCTATAGTGATTTCTGCTGGAAGAGGCTGGGGTTGGAATAGTTTTGAGTCCCTGACAGCCAACATTCCCATTCTGTCCCCAACTTGGAAAGGTTGGGAGAGGAGACTCCCCTATTCCCTAAAGTGACTCCTTTGGGAAGAGGTTGGGACTGGAGAGATTGTGGGTCTTCACAATAAGTGCTCCTGTATTATGTCCAACAGTGAATCCTGAAAAGAGAGTCTGTTTTTACATCATTCTTTAGCATGAGCTATATTGAGGGTTAGGAGAAGGTACATATCTCCCAAACTTTCCCCTTCAGTAGCTACAATCTGTTGCCAGTCAGGACCAATGTTTATAACACAAACGAAGCAAGATAATATTGTCAGAGATAAGTATCTTGCTGTTAGTCCTTTTAGGGGAGAGCTGCTTACTCATGTTTGTAAGATCCTTAAGTCAGTGCAGAAATATTTCATGACTGAAGCTATTATATGCAGGAGAGGATTTGTAGAGGGGATTAGCCTCATACTGTGGTACGTTTCCAACACTTTTCCTTTTTTTCTCCCTGCAGGAAGGTCTTGCTCACTTCTGCTACCTTCCATTCTTCACGGTTTGTGTCTGCACTGCTCTATATGTCAGTTTTTTCCTTCCCGAGACAAAGGGGAAGACCTTCCTGGAAATCTCCAAGGAGTTCAGCAAGCGCAACTTCAAAACTCAGACACGTGAGAAGTTTTGGAAAGGCCCTGAGGAAATCAAATCCACTATGTTATAGTCTGGGAATAAGTAAAGGTGGCTGGTGGTTGGAAAATATCCTGAGATGTTTCTCTTTTCTTGAGGCAGAAGAGGTGGGGGTTAAGGAGAATACACTGCTCTTGGTTGTGTAGTGAAAAGTTTTCACACTAAAGCAGGAAATTCAGTTGATGTTTCTTGTTCACTTCATTTGTTAAAAACAGTTTGCCCTGCATTTTTGCTTAGAAGGGTAGCATTTATTTATACCACAATGCCCTTTGCCATCTCTTGGGAGCATCCCCAGTGATATGCTACTTAGACAAACCATTTTGAAAGCTTCTTTTAAAAAGAGTGGATCACACTGTATATTATGATTCCATTTATTAATGGCTTATAAAGGGTTAATAAAATATTAATAGATGTTATACACATGTTACAGACATGAGTACTATGCATTATAGATTGTTGTAAGCAGAAGGTGTTATAGATGGTTATAACTAGGACCCTCATTAAATCACAATTTCATGGAGACCTCGGAAATCGTAAAAATGCCCCCGGCCCCAGACCATGAATGTTAGTCGATTTCAGGGACAAAATGAATTTTACAACTAAATTGAGTCAATTTCAAGGATAGAATAAATTTTACACATAGTAGTCAATTTAAAGGGCAGGAAGAATTTTACAAGTAATGTTAGTCAATTTCAAGGATGGAATCAGTTCCCAACCTTGAAATTGACTCAATTTAGTTGTAAACTTCACTCCATCTTTGAAATTCACTAACATTAATTGTAAAATTAATTCCACTCAAACGCCATGAAATTGAGTACTTTGCCATTTAAATTGTTGTGGATTTTCTAAAAAAATAAAATAAAAATTCTGATTGCACAAGGCTCTAGTTAAAAGCCACCTATTGACCTTCTGGCCTCTGTAATAATCTATAATGTTTGATTAACCACATATTAAAATCTGTCAATCATTCATTAACCCAATAATTCATTAATCTTTTACAAGCCCTTTATTCATGGAACAGTAAAATAGAGTATGAGCAAATAATGTGTTAATTTCTGAAGATTTCTCCCCTCCTCTCTGCTGTCCTTTTTCCATCAAAGTCATCACTTTTGATTTATTTTTAATTTTAGACAAATACTAAAGAAATCTTTGGAGCACTTTTATTGGGGGAAATATACACCTAACAGGAGCAAATGTAACTTCTGACTGTCTTGTCCTGCACAATCAGCTTCTGTTTTCCTCTCATTTAGCTACCCCGCTAGTTGTGGTTCAGATAACCTCATCCATTCAGAGAAGGGGCACTGGTGCTGTGTGTGTCAGTGATGAGATTCAGTTATTGGTTTTTGTAATCCCATCCACTCAGGTGCAGCACAGGGCCGTTAATCTTTCTGAACGAGAGTTGATTTTTAACTGCAATAGGTTTTCCAGCCACATAATATGGGAACATACGTGCCGCTTGAGAGCATGAGTTTAGTGAGTTGAAGCCTAAAACACCATGATATGTTATTGGTTTTGATCATGCCACTTATTCAGGTGCCCTAATCTGGATTTAAGTGCCTGAGTTTAGACACCCAAGTCTGAAAACTTGGGCCAAAAAGTTTAGTACTTAAAAAGGGCCTTCATTTAAAGGTGGTACGTGCCGGTCTAGAGAATGGGGTTTCCCCAGAATTAGCCATTGATTGTTTGATAAATGCAGTGATCCCTCATAGTGTGCATGTTTGACAGGCAAAATTACAGACACATTAGGGGTGCAGAAGTACTCTGTCATGCCTTGCGCCTCAGCTGCTCCAGGTGTGTCTATACGGACTGTTGTGTCATCACTCCCATGAGACAAAGGACTGATACATCTCAGTGAAAGTTTAACGATTGGTTGGTATTTTTCAAGGCTAAATGGCATGTATTTGGGAACCCTAATTTAAAGTGTTACAAAGTGGTTTTATATTCTGTTTCTCTCTGAGCAGTACCAGACACCAGTTTAATACTTAACTATATTTCTTCTTTAGTCCTTCTTCACCTAAACAATGTCTACCTCGCTATAATCCTCTCAACTCTTTGCCTCTAAACTGGACTCTGAAATAAGATTGGCCTTAATATGATTAATTAAGTTCTGTTTTCAGAAGCCAGATGACATTTTATTTCCTCATCTCAGTGCTCATGTTGTTTATGGTATAAAGTGTCTTAAATAGCCACCAACCTGTTGAGCAATAATGGCTGTTAATCATTTAACAGATTGGGAAGGAAAGCTCCTCCTCATACTTAATCAGTGACTTGTTATACACCTGACTTTGGGGCATTGCTTTTGGAATTATTTATTCTGAACTGGTTCTCTTCATAGCTTGCTTATAGTGGTTCATGTACATTTTAAAACGTATACAGCTACTTCTCTTGAACTGTTTGTATGAGAGGCTCATGGGCTCCCAGGGGTGCTCTTGATACTTCTCCTAGGGGTTGGTTCTTCATGTAAGCTCAGCCAAGCGCAGAGTAGAGAGGGGAAGCTGTCAGAGAGCCAGTCATGGCCTCCTTATTCCCAGTTATGTGCATCCAGCTCAAGTGCAAGCTGTAGTGGGCAGCTGTAACTTACACCGCCGCTGGAGAATCAGACGTAGCAAAAGCCTTGTTCCACCCATTCCATTCCCCTGTGCCCACTGCCCTTCCTCCTCACCATACAGGGAGCGGAGGTTCTCGTAAAACCAGGTAATGAAGCCACAAGAGCAGAGCAGCCTTTTCCAGCTTTACGCCCACAGATTCCCCCTATTTGTGGGTAATTTTCCAGTGGCAATCTCTGGCTGCTTTAGGTAAGCTGTGAAGAGTGAATCTGGCAGTCCAGAAAATCTGGCTCATAGAGTGGAGCCCTTTCCATGGTACTGAGGTTTGCTAGCACTGAAATGTTTGCCTGCTATAATAGCTGGCACCTGTATGTTATATCCTGCTTTAATGGGCCAAAACGCATACCTCGTGTAACTCCATTAAGGCTTTATAGAATCCATTTGACTTTAGTCCAGTCCACTCCGCTGGTGTCTCTCACTGCTTTTTAAAGGCTTGACGAGGGTAAATGGTTGCTTTTGGGGTTATTCTTACCAATCTTTGCTTGAGAGGCTATAGTGAAACTGCCTTTTCTTCCTCTCTGTGACATTCTGGCTGTGTGTGTCTGCCTGACTCCCGCAACCTGACCAGTCCCTCGGAAGCCAAAACTGAAATGCTCCCAATACGTCAGGGACATGGTCAGCATCTGCCAGCCAAGTGACAGAGGCGTGCCAGATTTCAGACATCTTTGGTGCCACGCTCCTGGCTGCCCTCCAGACACCGTGCTGTGTCAGTTAACCGCTCACACAGTGAAAGTGTTGTGAGCTTACTGCTTGGGTTAACAGGAGCCCAGAGGAACAGTCTTAGGGAAGCAGGAGCTCATGGGGACAGCAAACTCCCCTTCCAAGCTCTGATTCAATTTTCTTTGAGCACTGCATAGATTTCAGAATGGCTAAACATTATGCACCTTGCCCAGCAGTTATTCCAGCATTGGAATCCTGTGTTTCACCTTTGAATCACTTACTTCTTAGGGACAGATTTTTACAGGTATTTAGGCACCAAAAGCGTCCAGGAGCCTAACACTCATTGAAATCAATGAGTTTTAAGCACCGAGGTGATTTTGAAAAATCCCCCTAGATGCTTAACTATCTTTAAAAATCTGTCCCTTAGTGACCAGGTATTAAATGCACCAGTGCTTATTAGTCACAGGGCTTGAGACTAACATTTGCTCTCTCAGTCTCATCTTTAATTGTGCAATAAGAAACTTGGCTTTGGGCTGAAGCATTTCCTGTAGATTTATCTACCATATGTGTTTTAAGGTACCTAGCACCTTGGTACTTGTGCACCAAATTGTAGGTGTCGTGGTCAGGGATCTTCCCAAACAGCCCCACTTTCTCTTACCATGCATGAAATGAAAAAGCACAGTTAAATGTTCCTGGAAGCCAGGTATCGCTGGCCAGATGCCAGAACAATGTATGTTCTTATGGCAGATGTAGCAGTTTGTTTGTGTTAGGTGCATTGTGTTCCGACAGTAAGCAGGATGTTCCCAACAGTGAAAGACTCCAGGATAGCACCGTCATCTGTACTATCAAAAGTCCCATACACTATACGAACCATTTTAGCAACCCGAGTGCAGGACATAGCCAGGGCTCCTCGTTTAGTACATACCTATTACTGTAGTTGTTGGGCATGTCTGTGAGCTCCCTCTGTGTTCTCCTCCAGTTTCTATTTATAGCCTGAAAGCCATAATCCATCCAGCTCTTCTCTTCTAATTTTGCTTGTGTAAAAGCTACAGTAGGGCTGCTGGCTAGTCACAAAGGAGCGTGTGCAATAGAGAGAGACATTTGTTGCCAGACAGCTTCATTTGTACAATTATTTTAAAATGGCAGAGTTTAAAAAAACAACAACCGTATTCTTGAATGCAGTGAATTTAAATGTGAAGTCCTGAATGTCTGTTAATATCATGCTGGACATGAATGGAAAAGACGATTTGTTATGTAGAGAAGGAAGCTGCATGAAAATTATTCTGTATTTCAGTGTCTAAAGTATGTAATATATGAAAGGATAAATCTGAAAATTGTTTGGTATTATTGTTATTGTTGAATCGTCTTTACACACACTATTTATTTACCTACTGTTTGGGATATCTTTGCTAGTAGACAGTATAAGCGACATTTACATTTATACACTAGTACGCAGGCACTGGGGCAAAATCATAATCTTCCAAAAGTGCCAGCAGAGCTTTCATTTTATTTATTTGTTCTTTGGATTGCAGCAGTGCCTCTGAGCCCTGGTGAATGATCAAGCTACTGTACTAGGCACCACATGGACGTAACATGCAGCATGGACTTGACCTTAGGTTTTAAAAATCACACCAGAAACACCGACACCTAACTAAACTGCATGAAATTCAAAGTATCTACTTCAGAAAGCTGAAGGGCTGAACTGCTGATGGGAATGCAAGCTGTGGTGCTAGGGAGTTGAGGTGTTTCAAACCTGAGAGCTGAAAGAACAGACAAAAAGACACGGAAACGGGGGGCACCACTGAGTTTAACAATCGTTCACTTCAGCATGCAACAGAAAGTGAGATCTGAAAGTAGCTGGGGGTCCATAAAGTGCTGCTAAAGAGAGATCTGGGCTCATGGGAGAGGAAGGGGCTGTAGGGAGGAGGCTCCAAAATGTCCAGTAACCTTACTACAGTGTAGCAAAAATAATTTTAAATAGATGTGTTAAAACTAAAGGAGTAAAGAAAAATCAGAGTTTCTAACTACTGTCCCCCCTGATTTCTTCTATCCACGGCTCTGACTATGTAGTTGAAAGATTACTTGGCACACGCAAGCAGCATAGCTGTATAGTAGCACACAAACATGCCTCGCTACATTATATATGTGCACAACCACACCACAGACAAGTGTGACTTCATGATTTCAGCTACAGAAAGTGCAAATGAACATGGCACACATTAAATGGATTAAAAACGGGCTAACTGACAGGTCTCAAAAGGTACCCCTAAATGGAGAATTGTCATCCAGCGGGGTCCATAGCAATTGGTTCTTGACCCTACACTATTTAACATCTTTATCAACGACCTCGAAGAACACACAAAATAATCACTGATAAAGTTTGCAGATGACACAAAAATTGGGGGAGTGGTAAATAATGAAGAGGACAGGCCCCTGATTCAGAGAAATCTGGGTTTCTTGGTAAACTGGACACAAGCAAACAACGTGTTTTAATATGGCTAAATATAAATGTATACATCTAGGAACAAAGACCACAGGCCATACTTACAGGATGGGTGACCCTATCCTGGGAAGTGGTGACTCTGAAAAAGATTTGAGGGTTGTGGTGGGTAATCAGCTGAACATGAGCTCCAGCGTGCCACTGTGGCCACAAGAGCTAATGCCATCCTACGATGCATAAACGGGGAATCTCAAATATGAGTAGAGAGGTTATTTTACCTGTGGATTTGGCACTGGTGTGACCACTCCTAGACTACTGTGTCCAGTTCTGATGCCCACAATTCAAGAAGATATTGATAAATTGGAGAGGGTTCAGAGAAGAGCCACGAGAATCATGAAAGGATTAGAAAACCTGCTTTATAGTGAGACTCAAGGAGCTCAATCTATTTAGCCAAACAAAGAGAAGGCTAAGGGATGACTTGATTACAGTCTGTAAGTACCTACATGGGGAATACATATTTAATAATGGGCTTTTCAAGAAAACGTACATGATCCAAAGCCTGGAAGTTGGACTAGACAAATTCAGACTGGAAATAAGGTGTAAATTTTTAACAGAGAGTGATTAACCACTGGAACAATTGACCACGGGTCACAGTCAATTCTCCATCACACTGGTAATTTTTAAGTCAAGACTGGATGTTTTTCTAAAAGATCTGCTTTGGGAATTATTTTGGGGAAGTTCTACACTCTGTGTTATACAGGAGGTCAGATCAGATGATCACAATGCTCCCTTTCTGGCTTTCATTGACCAAAAATATACTTTGACGTATCTTATTGCTGCTTAGCTGCACATTTATAACCTGTGGTTACAATGCTGAATTCGCACTACTTACAAGACCTGCCTAACATTACTAGAAGATGAAGCTTTCCGTGCAGCATTTACAAAAGACTCTAGATTGGGAATGATCATATGTTCACTTAATTTCCTGTATGTAATTACCATCTCCCTTAGTGCACATGTTGCAGAAAAACACACACATCTAACTTCAAAGCGTTTTCTGAATTTCACTAGAAAGCAGTTGCCTTTAGAGCAATCAAGCAGAGGCAGACAGAAATTGTTAAATGGTTACATTTTACTCAGAGCATTTAACAGGCTGGTTAACTGATAATCAATTAAAAGAACTCAATAAACTAAAAATGTAAGTTACATATGTAGATCAATATTAATACACTGTATGCCCATTGCCCAAGCCTTTGGACACACGTACATCTTAAAAAACTTTACTATCAAAGATTCATAACTTGGTTTAATGCCTACAAATAAATGGCAGCAACAATCATTCCAAATCAATTTCCAACAACCTCAGTAGAGAGCAGCAGTTACAAATAGCATCAGCAACTATCTCTCCTTTAGACACAACTCCCAACGCATCTACACACACCTCTGACAAATACTAAACTGATCAGTTGAGCTTCTACCGCAGTAGTTCTCAACCAAGGGTACATGTACTCCTGGGGGTACGCAGAAGTCTTTCAGGGGTATGTCAGCTCATCTAGATATTTGCCTAATTTTACAACAGGCTACACAAAAAGCACTAGCGAAGTCAGTACAAACTAAAATTTCATACAGACAATGACTTGTTTATACTGCTCTCTATACTACATCAGTGTTTCTCGACCTAGGGGTGGTGACTCCTGGGGGTATGTGTCACGGGAAGGGTTTGGGGAGGGGGTTGCAAGTGTAGGGCTGGCATTAGGGGATGGCAAGCAGGGGCCCTCATGAAGCTAAGGTACATGCTGAAGCCCAAGCCCCATTGCCTGGAGCTCATGCCGAAGTCCAAGCCCTGCCCAGAGCTGAAATCAGACTCCTGAAAGGGGTACAGTAGTATGGAGAGGTTGAGAGCCACTGTTCTATCATATCCTGAAAAACAAAATCTGGCTCTGATGAACCAAGTGCAGCAGCTTCACCTCTGAACACACGCTGCTAACAGAAATACTGAGTTCTAATCTTGGCTCTCCTAACATGAGCAGTTTACCTAATTTGAACTGTTGCTGAAGGTTACTTAAGGAGAGGCCCTATCTAGAATTACAGACAAAAATAAAGACATTAAGATATTCTGTTTCATCACCATCTATCATACAGAGTGTCTCTACATGCTTAAAGGTTGAATTTTTCTTTCAGACAGAGAACTCTAGTCTTTTTAAACTAGTGGCTAACCCTTCAAAAGGCGGTGTGCGCACATACCTGGGTCATTTCCCATATCTGAATCAAGACTTCATCCTAACAGTTAGTTACATAGATCACAAAGAAGCCCTTGAGAACCTTTCCAGGGCAGGTGAGAATATGGCTTACCAAAAAGTGTTTTAAAATTATAAAAGTTTTGAAACATTCTTGATGGGCTAATTTGCATTTAGAGCCACATAATGCTTAGAGCAGAGCTTTCTTAGGTACTTTACAGGAGAATTTTATGTGCTGCCCATTTCCGTACGACCGTTGGAAAAAATAAAAAATGTAAATTGTAAACACTCAAATTATTCAAATAATATTAATACAATATTTAAAATTATTAATAATGGCTGCACTTAGATTTTTCCCTCGTTATAAGCATGTCCTCTTGTGAATTTTTAAGATGCCGCAGTTGCTCATGTTTACTTCACAGTCTTCTCCCTCCTCAGAAAAAGGCACCCGTGTAGCCCTGAGTTCTTCAGGGTGCAGCTGTGAGCATACACTACATTCTTTTCAAAGCTGAGGAATATTTTCCCTTCTCCCGCATCCATTGCGCTCAGCCTACCAATATTTTTAGCTGGAAGGTGTTGCTTGATTACTCAAGGCAATAAAATCTCAGCCAGAACAAAAGTCTTGTGAAATAAGCTATCAGACTCTCAGCCAGTCCATTCTAGTTTATACCAGTCCCTGGATAGTGGCTTTCATCAGTGCCCTTTTATTGCCCTTTACCCAGCTCCTTCAGCTGCATATCATTTGTCAGCATTCTTTATACATCTTCTTCCCAAATGACCTGGACTGAATGCAAACGGATCATGACCCATCAAAATTATGGGCAGTTTCATCAGTAACCACCATGATAATAACAAACTGCATAACAAGAACTCCATGAAAAGGCAAAAAGGGTGTGAACAAGACAGTGAGTGAGAGAAGGCACTCATGCTTTGAAAAATTATCTAAACCCCCTCTCTGTATAAAGTGTGATTGTTCCCACAAAACCTAAAGGAACCATCAAGAGAGATTTGATCTGCAAGCTGAGATGGCCACCAAGCTGGTATACTTTTCTCTTTTTTCTCCGAACAGTATTAATGCACTACTTTTCCCCTTCCTTTTGCTGTTCTAAAGCCGTGTTGCAGAAACTCAGTAACGGGGGGAAATCAATCCAGTTCTTATCTGAACTCAAATATGGTTTAAAACAGTGGTATAGGAGGTCATATCCGAGAGATCAAATATCTCAATGTTTGGTTTAGCAGATAATTTAAAAAAATGAAATAGTGAAAAATGGATTTGAGACCTCTTTCATTTAAAGCAATGAGTTGTGACAGATGAACACCAGCCAAAGGGGTTCAGAGAAGGGCAACAAAAGGACTAAGGAGCCAGAGGGATTGACTTAGGGGGAAATGATTAAAAGAGCTAAGAGAGTTTGGGTGAGTGATGGCATGGGTGGAGACACATGACAATTATTTGTAATTACCTGAAAGTTGTAAACACCAAGAGATGGAAAGGAGTTGTTTTTGTTTAGAGCAGTATCAGAGGGTAAAACTAGAAATAATAACATAAAAAATAGAAAAAAGATATTTATGATGAATATGAAGAAAAATCTTCCTGAAAGTGAGATCGGTAAGACTGGAATGGTCACCCAAGAAAGGTGGTGGAAGCCCCTCCTTCTGCAGGTGTTTTAAAATAGACTGGGCAAAGTCCTAGAAATTCTGCTATAGGCAGGATATTAATACAAATATAATTAAAATAGGCCATTCTGAGCTTCCTGCTGCTGGACTATATAAATAATATTGGGTGTGGGAGGGAGGTGTAGGAGCCAGAACAGCCACCTGACACCACTGAAGGATTCCTCTGTGCAGCAGCAAAGAGGTCCTACCATGGCTGAGAACCCGTGCCTGCATCTTTTTAAAGAGCTCTGTAAAGCATCACACCGCACTACGTTGCCACATACAGTTTTAATTAAATAAATAGTAGCAATAATAATTACAGTTCATAATGTACCACCTTTCCTTTCGCTTTTCTGTACACCCCTCTCTTTACACTGGAGTCTATACAACGAGTGCAGCAAAGCAGGGGAAAAGGTCAAAACGTGCACAGTGTATTTAGGAACATGCGGACTGACTGGAAAACTAACCTCGAGGTTCCTGTTGCTGCTGCCTGTGACAGGCACTGCTTTTTGTACGACAGGTTCTTTAAAAAGTGTTACTGAAGATGAAAGAGAACGACATCATCAAATCAATGGAATACAGCTATAATTGCATGAAGACTTTGGGGTCAGGTCTGAGCAAGATTCAAAGCCTGCTGCATTCTGCGTCTCTGTTGAAATCTGTGATTTGAAATGGAATGAAGCAGTAGTAGTCTGCTGTAGGAAATATGAAATGAAAAGGCCATCTGGGTGAGGAACAAATGTCCCAAGGGAACATGCTTACTAAAATATTTACCCAAGCCTGGAGCTATTGTCAGATAGACATCTACAAACTGAGGCTCAGCATTGCTCCTAAATATCTTATAGCATAACCCTCATATCTCTTTCCATCACTACCCCCTACACTACCCTACTACAAAACAAAAACACCATAGCCAGGTCCATCTATTTCAAATGGAAAATGTACCAACAAATCACAAGGCTCTCTGTGTGCTGGAGAATGTGCTCCCCAGAAGCTGCCTAGGGTGATCACCATAACAACATCCACTGCCGTAGCTATCAGAACATTTGTAGGATATTCAGCATTGGACTGAGGTAATGAGATGTGAGGCTTATTTCATTTTTTTCTTCTACTAAAATATAGGAACATGTTAACACAAGCCACTTGTAAAAAGCAATTTAGCAACTGCTTTTAATACATATTTTCAGAGTATCCCAGGCAGCTAGACTGTGGCAGGCTGAATCAGCTGACATGGAAACAGAAATATGATACTTTACATTCCTCAAGGAGTTTGTATCAATAACCACAAGCTTTCTAGCAAAGGAGTTTGGGGATGAAGAATGTGCAATGGGCAGTTCAATAAAGAAAATCAAAATCCTTACTGGGATATATGTAGTATATATGCGACTTTTGTAAATCTGATTTTTGCCTGTTGTTAGAGGGGACAAGGAATTCCTTGAAATTCCCACGTGCATCAAAGTGTGTTTAAAAAAATACACAGAGACACATCCACACACTCACACCAACACACAGCCAAAGATGGACCTGCATGTATGCACTCACATTAACACATGTTTCTTCAATGAAGAATTTTCCTTGCTGGGACCTGTACCAAGGAACCACCACTATAGGTGTTTGAGGTCCACAAATAACTGTTGCAACAATGTACATACAGTTACAACAAGCACACCAACAGTCATCTGTGTCGGACTCAGTACAAAGGGTGAACTAACCTCCTGATTGGGTGTTGAAGGGAGGACTCTGTCCCGAGTGGAACACAAACATCCTTGGATCAGAAAGCAGCAGATAACTGCTTGAGCACTGCCTTTAACACTAGCAGTAATAACACTGATATTCTCTTTTGGGCCTTCAGCTACTGGAAGATGAAACTATATTGCCATATTTACATACACATATTGTCACGGACTATTGAAATTCAGGTTCTCTCACCTCACTGTTTTTATTTCAGTTAAATTCTGGAAGCAGAAGCCCTCTATCCCATTCTCATGGCTGTCAGTGCAATCCCAGCACTAATCCAGCTGGTCATGTTGCCATTTTCCCCTGATTCTCCATGCCACCTCCTTGTAGACAGAAAGGACAATGAGAGCTGTATCAAAGGTAAGAAAATATGCCCTTAAAACACATATCTTTTGCAGAACTAGTAGAAGGATTGTAACAAATCCATGTGCTGCAGACAACGGGTACAATTACCAGAAAACTCACACAAGCACATACAGAAACTCCAGCTCCACCAACATGGGCCTTTACCACTTGAACTAAAGAAGATCTCTTCGACAGTGATATTAGTGTTTCCCTTATCCTCTGCCAGCCACTAGAGAATAACATGAGATCACACATACATGCAGAGTACAGCAGGACCTTCTTGCTAGCTCTTCCCCTGAAGGTATACTCCTCCCCATAGCAGCCAGGGACAGGGAGTTGCTGCTGTTTAGTTCCCAGCACTTCCTCTCATGCCCTATCAAAGTTACTCATCATGAGTATTCTTCCTCTTCACTAACGCTTTAAATGCCAGCATTAATTCAAAACAGTTATTTTGCAGCCTTTGTGCTATTATCACTTTTCAAGTATTGAAAGATGGAAGGCTTTTCAGGCAGCTCATTTGAATGGAAGAGTAATTTTCCCCTGGAGTTCTCTGTTTTGGGGTCTATGCAGGGCAGAGTCAGGGAAGCGGGTGTAAGATGGCTGATTCCTCTTTAACAGAAGAGGGCACAGAACAGATTTGCTGATAATATGCAGCCTCAGGTTTGTTTTTCACTGAAATACAAAAAGCAGGAGGAGAAGAGAAGGTTTAAACCCCCAAAATGAGCAGTTGAACCAGCCTATTGCATACTGTACTACTGCACATCCACAGGTCGACAGGGGATAGCGTAGACACTGTGTTGTGTAATTCGAATAAATTGGCCTCCAGGAGGTGTCCCACAGTGCTCCGCTGTGACCGCTCTGGAGAGCACTTTCAACTCCACTGCATGTCAGCCAGGTACACAGGAAACAGCTGCTCCCCGTTAAAGCCCCAGGAACTTTTGAATTTTCATTTTCTGTTTGATCAGCGTGGAGATCTCGCCAGCACAGCTGATCATGGAGACTCAAGGACACAAATGAAGTAGATTTTCAAAGATATTTAGGCACCTGAAGATGCAGTTAGTTGCATAGTGGAATTTTCAAAAGCAACTACGTGCCTAACTCCTTTTAAAATCTGGCTCCAGGTGCCTACCTGCATCTTTAAATGCCTTTGTAAATCTGTCCTCAAGTCTATGCATTTTGGACCCACTCCTGTGAAGTGCTAAACGTCCTCATCGCCCTTTGACTTCAATGGGAATTGAGGACACTCAACACTTCTTAGGATAGGGCTGCTGGAATGCAGTGAAATCATCTGTCTGAAGAGTCTCCTTCAGTCTGCATTGCATTTCCTGGTATGATACAGCAGTTTTACACAGACTAAGATCCTCTTATGTGTCTCCATACAGCATGCAATGTGACTTACCTGATCCCAGCTATTCATTCAGTCTGCCTGCCTTTTCATCTACTTCCCTTCTCTATGTGAATTTGATCAGCGAGTGGAGAAATGCTCTCTGTAATATTAACACAACCACCAGCTAGAATGGATTTTGGAGCATAGGTTAAGTGATTGCTCAAAAACCTGAATCAATGCCATGCAAGAGGGAGAAACTATGCAATTTCCACAAATATCTTTTGCTTGATCAAATGGGTTATACATGCATACAAGATATAGTGACAACTTATAAAATGTAGATACTACATGGCAGGGG
This sequence comes from Lepidochelys kempii, assembly GCF_965140285.1. Lineage (NCBI taxonomy): Eukaryota > Metazoa > Chordata > Testudines > Cheloniidae > Lepidochelys > Lepidochelys kempii. The sequence continues at coordinate 13,842,920 of NC_136394.1, read as the reverse complement.
AGGGATAGTGATCACAGCATCAGATTTGGAATAATTATACTTACTGGAACCATTGGTTTAAATCTTAGCAGGATAAACTCAGCCCTTCATTCTTCTTAGGAAGATAAACTGAGTATCATGATGAAGTCCTAAAAACCAAATTCCTGTCTTTGCTGCATAGACATTAAATATATCTCAGCACTCTTTGCAAGAATAAGGGTTTGCCCCAATTTCTTGGCTAGTATTTCCCCTACCTCTGCCATTGTGCAATGTGTGTGTGCCCCAGTTATCCTTCTAGATATCATCTTCCACTCTAGAGATTGCTGCCTGCTGGTATGTCCAGCACAGTACAGAACATAAAGGAAGACAAAGGCCTTGCCATAAGGAGTTTACAACCAAAATAAATAGTTTAGATTGAATACAAACAGTGTCTGGGCAGATGTAGGTCAATGTTTTTAAAAATAACGTTTCTTTCTGGGCTTTCACACTGAAGACAGAGATCATCCAGTCTATAAGGAGAGGGAAGAAGTTCAGAGCGTAAGGGGAAGTGTGGGAGAAGATACGAGTGAGACATTTAGATGAAGTTTGGGAGGAGCGCACACAACATGAAGAAGAGGACGAGGAAATGAAAGCAAAGATGAAGGAAGCTGTGCAGGGTCTTAAAAGTGAGGTAAAAAGTTTGAAGGCTGAAAACAACAACAAAAGAGCTTAGGTCTGAGGATGGTGTTAAACTGTTTAAACATTTCATCAGCCTTAAAATGAATGAGTTACTATCAGAGCAACGTCTCATATATCAGAGAATCAGAGTATGTTACAATAACCGAAACACCGTTTAGCTTTGATGTCTGAACTGGCTGCCTGCTTCCCATCCCAGGTCCGCAAGACCCCTCCTGATATAGGGGGAGGAAAAATCTCTCTGTGTTTTGGACTGGGCTTGACATATCTGTTTCTTGAAATATTTAATCCAATAGGTCTAAACCCTGTCCAATGACTAAAAACAACATAATTCACTGAAAACGTAGAAAGTAAAAATTTAACTTCAGTCCCATGATCCCAGCTCCTCATTACTTAAGTAACATGCCTGGGTGAAAAAGCTTAGAAAGCAGATCACCCATCTGACAGGGTCCTGCCAGTGATTCCAAACAGCCGAGCTTTCAATAGGAAATGGCCAGCTACCTGTCAGACCTGGTGAGTTCCCTGGTTTTTTTTTTTTATCACATCAGATATTAATAATAGGAAGGATCTGTCTTCCACTTCCTACCCACCACTGCCAATGCCGGAGAAGGTACTGTACATTTTCATTAAACAATCTTTAAAACAGTGTGATATAGTTATAAAGACTACAACAAGGGGATACAGAATGGTCTATTTGGCAGTGATTCCGATGGACAGAGGAAAAAAAAACAATTTTGGGGGCAATACCCCTTTAACAAAGGTAGGGAGGCACTACTGGTAAAGGAGGATTACCTCGAGGTGCTGGGACAGTTGGAAGCACAGCAAGGGAGGAAGAAGAAATACAGCAGAAAGGGTTTGTGGGGAGACACTTGTGCCTTTGCTTCCGCTCTGAGGGGCTCAGGAGGAGGCAACATTGCCTAAAAATATACAAGTATAAATGAGAGAAAGCTGTTTGCAGGCCTGCGAGGTGATGTGGGAAAGCAGGAAAAACCAAGCCCCATGAACAGGACAGAGATTTGAACTGGTGTGTGAAAATCCATCTCAAAATGCATTAGCACCTGTATGAGAACATTCTTCCTCCTCATTGAGAGAGGGGGACTTCCCCAATAATAAATAATAATAAAATAATAAGATAGACACAAAAAACCCATCACATTTATTTTAGAGTCTCATTATTTTCATAACAATCTCATGGGGTTTTTTAAAGCTCTGTTTTGTAAACTTTTGAAGTCCCATGATTAGCAATGCTGACATAATAAGGGTTATAGAATCATAGAACCATAGGGTTAGAAGAGACCACAAGGGTCATCTAGTCTAACCCTCTGCCAAGACCCAGGATTTGTTGTGTCTAAACCATCCATGACAGATGGCTCCAGCCTCCTTTTGAAAACCTTCCGTGAAGAAGCTTCCACAACCTCCCTAGGCAGTCCGTTCCATTGTCCTACTGTTCTTACAGCTAGGAAGTTTTTCCTGAGATTTAATCTAAATCTGCTATGCTGTAGTTTGAACCCATTGCCTCTTGTCCTGTTCTCTGTGGCAAGAGAGAACAACTTTTCTCCATCTTTTTTATGGCAGCTATTCAACTATTTGAAGACTTCTATAATGTCTTCCCTTAATCTCTTTTTTTCCCAAATAAACATACCAAGTTCCCCCAGCAAAGCTTTGCTCATATGGTTTGCACTCCATCCCTTCAATCATCTTTGTCGCTTGCCTCTGGATCCTTTCCAGTTTCTCTACACTTTTCTATACATTGGTGACCAAAATTGGACTCCAGCTGAGACCTAATCAGTGCTGAGTAGATCAGTACTATCACCTCCCATGACTTGCATGCTATGCTTTGGTTAATGCAATCTAAAACGGCATTTGATTTTTTTTCTTCTTTTGCTTTTTTTTTTGCAACAGGATTGAATTGCTCACTCATGTTGAGGTTGTGATCCACCAGAACTCCCAGATCCTTCACAGTTATGCTGCTGCCAAGCCAGTTATTCACCATTTTGTATTTGTTCATTTAGTTTTAATTCCCTAAGTGTAGCACCTTACATTTGTCTTTGCTGAATTTCGTTATGCTATCTATAGCCCAGTTCTCCACTTTATCAAGATCTCTCTGAACTTTAGCTCTATACTCCAAAGTGTTGGCAATCCCCCTAACTTTGGGTCATCTGCAAATCTGATCAGTAAGTTCTCTATTCCTACATCCAGGTTATTCATAAAGTAAAGATGTTAAACAACACCACACCCAGAACATATCCTTATGGAATCCCACTTGAGACCTCCCTCCAATCTGACATAATTCCTTTTAATAGTTCTCTTTACCTGCAGTTGTTTAACCAATTATGTATCCTCTTAATGGTAGTTGAGCCGAGTTCACATTTTTCCAGATTACTTATCAGAATGTAATGTGAGATTGTGTCAAAAGCCTTGCTGAAGTCCAGGTATATTGTATCCACCTCATTCCCCCTATCCACCAAACCAGTTACCCTGTCAAAAAACAAAATCAAGCTGGTTTGCCAAGATTTGTTCTTAGTCAATCCAGGCTGGCTGCTGGTGATCACCCTTCATCCTCCAGGTATTTGCACACTGAATATTTTAGACATTGCTCTAGGAGCTTCCCCAGGTATCGAAGTCAGGCTGACTGGTCTCTAGTTCCCCAGTTCCTCCTTTTCCTCCTTTTTAAAGATGGGCCCCACGTTAGCCCTTTCCCAGCTTCCGGGACCTCTCCTGCCATCCATGAGTTTGCAAATATTTGCAGAAATTTCTTCAGCTAATTCCTTCAGTACCTGGGGTTGGATCCTTCCAGGCTGTGTGCAAAATACAATGAGGAGGTGAAATACAAAGGAAACCACATTAAATTTGTCAATAAACATAAAAAAATTATGGGAGTTTGTTAGGACACAATATACTGTACTGATCTGGGAAGCACATAATAGTAAATACTAACAATTAGCTCTTACATAGTACTATTCATCCATAGAGCTAAAAAAAAAGTTGACCCTAGTCAAGTGAGTTTAAGGAACCAGTGAAACCGTCAGTTAAAAGAAAGATAGTTAGATTTTCAGAATGAAAAAAATGCTGTCTGTGTTGTCTCTCATTGTGTGTGTGTAGAGAAAGACAGAGAGTTATAGTTCTAATTGTTAAAGTTATAGTTAGTTTACAGTTCTCTCAGCTCTGTGGTTGCATTGGGATGGCCAACAGAAGAAGGAGCACTTCTTTATTGTCTCCAGGTTGTTCCAGGAGCAAAGACAGAGCATAGCACTGCCAGCGGTCCTTCCCAAAGTATTCGGCAGAATGAAAACAAACTCGCCTGGGGCGTCAGGGTTCTCTCATGGCCCAGAGGTAGTGACAATCCGAAGACTAGCAATTCTCTCAGGCCATGTCTATACTAGTGAGCTTACAGTGGCCCATTTGTACTGATGCAGCTGCAGTGCTGTAGGATTGCTCATGTAGCCGTTCTATGTTGATGGCCAAGAGCTCTCCTGTTGACATAAAGAAAACCACCTCAATGATACGTGGTAGCTATGTCAGCAGGAGAAGCTCTCCCACCGACATAGCACTGTGCACACTACCACTTATGCCGGCGAAACTTCTGTCACTCAGGAGTGTGTTTTTTTCACACCCCTGAGCAACGTAAGTTTTGCCAACATAAGTGGAAGTGTAGACATGGCCTCAGTGTAGTAAGCCTAATATGAAAAAACCTTCTTTACCCTGAAATATTGTTTTGACAAAGGTGGTAAAGAATAAAAGTTCTCCCTTTGTAGAAATAAAACAGGTAACATGGGATAAGAGGGGATGACATGCCGCAGTTTCACACACCCCAGTATCATTAATAGCCATTTGGACAGCATGTTCATTGACACATTGTCAGTTCTATCATCCTGAATGCAATGGTCCTTCCCATGTAGTGAATAGTAGTGGGTCTGTCTTTGTCTTGTCTCTTTAGATTAGGAGACTCCAAGTGAATGTTGGTTCTCTCTAACCACTTGGCTGGGATGGGGGGCATCTTTGAATGGTCGATAACACCCTTTGGGGCTGGAACCTTGCAAACTGTGAAAAGGTTTCGATAGCTAGAAGTGTCTGTAATGAATAAGACATGTTCTGGAAAGGGAGAGCTGTAGATACATGGATCTCACCATACACTGAGTGTGTGTTTTATCATCTTTTTGTAGATTCAGTATCGGAAGCTATTTCAAATGATGCTTGTGCTGGGAATTGGTGGAAACCTCTTACCAGGTTTTCACCTTTCTGTGATCAACTACCCTTCCGTGGTAAGCAAATTCTTAATCAAAGATGCCTCTTTGGTTGAATGTGCATGGGACTGGGTCCTAGCTTGAGGATGCTCCTTGTCCTTCAAATAATTCATTAAGTGTTTCTATTGAGACTGTTCCCAGCTCTTTCCATTCCCATTCTGTACAGTAAGAAAGAGTAAGATGAGAGTCTGGATAAAGGACAGACCTTCACTCCACAGATAGCATTCCAGTAGCATTTTAAAAGGCTGAAGACATTGGGAAATGAGCTCTATGAAGTGGGTTTTTACCCACGAAAGCTTATGCCCAAATAAATCTGTTAGTCTTTAAGGTGCCACCGGACTCCTCGTTGTTTTCGTGGATACAGACTAACATGGCTACCCCTCTGATACTATTCCCTGTGTAGTCTATTACTGAATTGAGGGATTTAGGAAGAGGATTCTTGGTAAATCCCTCTCTGCTACTGTCTTCTTCATTTTGAAGTATCTTTGTAGTCCCTTAAATCACACTCCATGGACTGGGTAGTAAGGGTTGTTTGTGAACTATAAACTTGATGAACGTAAAGGGTATACATCAAGGTTAAGACGTGGTGCTGTGGTTGAGGTTTCAACCCTCGAAACGTCCTTTGGCCTTCCTCCCATTGTTCCCATCACCTACACTTAAGAACACGGACGTTTAAAAGGAATTGATAACAGGACCCAACATTTGAGGGTGGAAATGTACACAACATTTTACACGCCAAGTTTCAGTGGATGAGATTGTGCAGTTAATTTGTGCAGTAGCCTTTCCTCTCTCAACACTTGGATTCAAAGATGGTTTAGATTATGTGTGAAAACAAGTTTGGTTATTGCATCATACAGCCATCAAAAAATGGCACAATTTGCGGCAATCTTTGCTTAAGAGAGAAGCCCTTGACTGTAATAATATTAACTAATTAATAAGACCATCATGTCAAGGAGTAGGTGTACTATCAGAATTTACTGGGGAAGCTCACATACTACTAGTCTTTTGTTTTTGAAAGCAATAAATTTGATCAAAATGTTAATGTGGACAAGGGGGATCCAGTGGCCATCATGTACTTAGATTTCCAGAAAGCCTTTGACAAGGTCCCTCACCAAAGGCTCTTATGTAAATTAAGTTGTCATGGGATAAGAGGGAAGATCCTCTCATGGATTGAGAACTGGTTAAAAGACAAAAAGAAAAGGAGGACTTGTGGCACCTTAGAGACTAACCAATTTATTTGAGCATGAGCTTTCGTGAGCTACAGCTCACTTCATCGGAAGTGTAGCTCACGGAAGCTCATGCTCAAATAAATTGGTTAGTCTCTAAGGTGCCACAAGTACTCCTTTTCTTTTTGCGAATACAGACTAACACAGCTGTTACTCTGAAACCGGTTAAAAGACAGGGAACAAACGGTAGGAATAAATGGTAAATTTTCAGAATGGAGAGGGGTAACTAGCGGTGTTCCCCAAGGGTCAGTCCTAGGACCAATCCTATTCAACCTATTCATAAATGATCTGGAGAAAGGGGTAAACAGCGAGGTGGCAAAGTTTGCAGATGATACTAAACTGCTCAAGATAGTTAAGACCAAAGCAGACTGTGAAGAACTTCAAAAAGATCTCACCAAAACTAAGTGATTGGGCAACAAAATGGCAAATGAAATTTAATGTGGACAAATGTAAAGTAATGCACATTGGAAAAAATAACCCCAACTATACATACAATATGATGGGGGCTAATTTAGCTACAACTAATCAGGAGAAAGATGTGGAGTCATCGTGGATAGATCTCTGAAGACGTCCACGCAGTGCGCAGCGGCAGTCAAAAAAGCAAACGGGATGATAGGAATCATTATAAGATGGATAGAAAATAAGATGGAGAATATTTTATTGCCCTTATATAAATCCATGGTATGCCCACATCTTGAATACTGTTTTGAGATGAGGGGACCACATCTGTACAAAGATATACTGGCATTAGAAAAGGTTCAGAAAAGGGCAACTAAAACGATTAGGGGTTTAGAACGGGTCCCATGTGAGGAGAGATTAAAGAGGTTAGGATTTTTTAGCTTGGAAAAGAGGAGACTAAGGGAGGATATGACAGAGGTATATAAAATCATGAGTGGTGTGGAGAAAGTGAATAAGGAAAAGTTATTTACTTGTTCCCATAACATAAGAACTAGGGGCCACCAAATGAAATTAATGGACAGCAGGTTTAAAACAAATAAAAGGAAGTTCTTCTTCACTCAGCGCACAGTCAACCTGTGGAACTCCTTGCCTGAGGAGGTTGTGAAGGCTGGGACTATAACAAGGTTTAAAAGAGAACTGGATAAATTCATGGAGGTTAAGTCCATTAATGGCTATTACCCAGGATGGGTAAGGAATGGTGTCCCTAGCCTCTGCTTGGCAGGCGAGAGATCACTTGATCATTACCTGTTAAGTTCACTCCCTCTGGGGCACCTGGCATTGGCCACTGTCGGTAGACAGGATACTGGGCTGGATGGACCTTCGGTCTGACTCAGTAGGGCCAGTCTTAGGTTCTTAATTAAAAACAATAAACAGCATTTCTGACATCACCACTTAATTCTACTGCAGATGTGTATAATACCACCAGTTTTTAGCACCACCCCATTATTCCCCCATTGTGAAATTAATATATAGCAATTCAAAACTGATTTTCAGAGATACAGATTGGTAACAACAAGAAATGTGGGTATGTGGGCTTTTCCTAAACTTTTATTTGCAAGTAAGTCTCATGTTGTCATTCTTTAAATAGTAACTATTGGTTGAAACCAAAGCCAGCTTTAAATATAATGAAGTATGATTGTGAATAATGCTTTGGAGTCATAATTACTGTTAATGCAAATCCCCTTTTCCTTCTCAGCACATTAAGAGGTTTATCAACAAAACCTGGCTGGAGCGATATGGCTCTCCTCTCCATCAGGAGACCATCACATTGCTGTGGTCCCTCATTGTGTCTATCTACTGTGTAGGGGGACTACTGGGGTGTCTGTGTAGTGGATACCTGTTTGTGAAATATGGAAAGTACGTATCTTTTCTGAACAGCTCACTAATGAGGAATTGTATTAGTTAATTTAACGCTGAAAAACATTTTACTGAAAAGGGAACAAAATTATTTTTAAATAAACAAAAAAGAAAAACTGTTTTAAGTTCCTACATCATTAAAGGCTAAAACTTGGTCTCATTCAAGTCAGTTGCAAAACTACAAAGGACTAGGACTGAGCGCTTATGGAATATAAAATAAATTCACCCATTTTTCACCAGCTTCAGTCAGTGTGAAGCAGCGTGCAGGACCCCCAGCAGTCTAAAGTCCATGGCGAGGTTACAGCTGCACAACTCTTCTCTCACTGAGAAGAGTGTGTGGCCAGGGCAGTCAGGAGATGGATTAATTTAGTTCCTCCCTGTTGCAGTCTCCACAGGCAAAACAACTAGAGAGCCTCTTGTGGAAAGTGAAGGTGCCTCCCTTGGTAGAACCCCTGAGAGGAAACAGACTTAAAATTACAAAGATAGAGACGGATATAGATACACACACACTAACAAAATATTTGAAAATAATTTCCCCATTTACTTACCTACCAGGGCTAAATTAATGATTCTTTATTCCCTGCAATAGTAAATATACCAGCTGCAGACCCCTTTCAAAAAACCAAAGATGTGCGCAATAGTATCCCCTTCTCAGCTTTTGGTCCACTTCACACACTCACACTATATGCTTCCACTCAACCTTTCCTCCACCTGCTGGTCCCCTCTCCAACCAACTCCCTTGAACACACGCCTCCACTTGACCCTCCCCAACCTATCTTTTCCGCCACCATCCTAGAGCTATCTCTACTTTAAGCTGCCCGAAAGTCTCTATAAAATCCAGACCAAGTTGCCCTACCCAATCTCCAAGCCTTCAGAACACAAAGTTTTCAAGTATCCTTAAACAAGAACACAGAGTTCCGAAGGTTAACAAACTGTCTCATCCCTTAAAGATATATAAGCACATTTCCACTATGGTTGATTGGATATACAATTTCTTTCCAACAGGCAGTGAGGAGGGGCTAAACATTATTTTAATATCTGTCCAATAAAATTGCCACTGAAACACACTCTTTCTTGGGAGAAATATAGGATAGTGAATGTGGGAATTCTTAAAGCACTCTGCTGATGAAAGTGAAAAAAACAGACTATTATAAGAATAAATAATCATATGTAAATTAGACTGATACAAATACACAATTATTACTATTTCCTTATTGTTCTTTTCATAATTATGTATTAATCATTTCATAATTATTCAATGTAACACGTAAACATATATCTTTTCACTGAAATTTTATTTGAGCTCCATTCTCAGGAGATTCTCTAGTACGCAAATATTTATTTCCTGGGGCAACAGCTGTAAAATATTGCCCACGGGTAAAAAGATATTTTCTGAGGTTGTGATAGATTGCCTGAAGCAGAAGCCTTTTTGTTTTTAATTGCTTGGGTACTTTAAAAAAAACTTTCAAGTTCTTACTTCTGTGAATATATTTGGTGCTTCAGAAAATGTAAACAAAGCTCACTCCTCTTCTGCTGCCCCAAAGAGAGAATGAAACTCTAATTCTCCCTTGTTTAATATGGCCGTTTAATTTGGCTTTTACAAAGCTGACTTTTTCCTTCTCTGTTTTGGGATAGGTGCAATATTTTTGATGGGATATAGGATCCTAGAAAGGGAGCAATGAATACTGTTTAACTATTTTCTCTCAGCACTTCTCTCTTCAGGAATCCACTATAACCTCAGTGGAGTGCTCCCCTTTGGTGTCTCTCATGTCACTACCTAACAGAAATTGCTACACCCCAAAGCATTGGTTTTTAAGAACAGCCATGGCTTGGTCTGTACATTCACTGGATAACAGGAGTCCATTTATTCAAAGTGACAGAGGAGATATTTATGGGAAAACCTGATTCACATCTGTATTTCATTTGCTGCTACAGAAAGAAATGTCTGTTGTGCAACAATATGCTCATAATGGTAGCTGCCTTGCACATGGGCTTCAGTAAGACTGCCAAGTCTTTTGAGATGATTCTGATTGGACGCTTCCTCTATGGCATCAGTGCAGGTAGGACCTCACCACTACTGTATGTACACAGGTTATTCGCTTGGGAGAAGATAGGGACCACTCCCTCTCAGAGCTCCTCAGGGAGCACAGCACCCCAGGTAGAGCAGGAAGGTTTAGAGAGGAGGTGGGGGCCAGGCCACACCCAGCATCAGAGGAAGCAGGCTGCATACATCTATAGGATGGTGCAGCTCAAGCAGTTCTCCTGCATATTAAGCCAGCTGGGGCTGGACTGTGCAATAATAAAATACAGCAAAACACCATCTACTTCCACAAGGACTCAACTGAAAAAAAAATTTGGTAATGGGAATAGTGATTTATTAAACGTTTTGTTCTAGAAGATGTAATTTTCCATTTTGATGACGTATTGCAGATAATACTTAAACAATTCAAAAAAAGGAGAGTGCTACAGTTTGGCGGAATGTGATTTGAAAAAAAAACATAATTTTTCTTTCTATAAATATAACTTTCCTATTTCTTCTCGTCATTCAAGGTGTATGTTTGAACGCACATAGTCAATACCTAGGAGAAATTTCACCGAAGAAGCTGCGTGGATTTGCAAACACCAATGCTCTTGTGTTTTTGACACTAGGAAAAGTTTTAGGGCAAATTATGGGATTAAGGTATGTGTCTATTTTACATACTTACATGGCCTCATCACCCCAGTATGTGAGCACACCACAATCTTTAATATACTTATCCTCACAATGCATCTGTGTCAGAGCACAGAATCAAACACTTGTCTCCCAAGTCCTAGGCTCCTACCTTTCTCCAGGCAGAATATATGCACTTATCTTGGGACCACGCAGCCTAAATATTTTTTCTTTTCATCCATTTTTCCCATTGTCTGTGCATAGTGTGTCAGTTTCTCTACTTATCACACAAAAAAGAAGTTGCTAAAGTTACTATCGTTGTAACTCACAAAGACTGAGGATCTGAATTCTTCGGTCTTATGTAGAATTGCAGCATTGGTCTCAACAGCAGTTGCATGGATTAACAAACGCCACTGAATTTTTATTTTTTAATAATGGGGAAAATCTCAGAACAATCTATAGAACTAAGGCACTTACTTAGCTATTTTCCTTTCGAGTTGTCCAAATTTACTTTCAATTTATCCTCTCCATTTCCATCTGCATATAGCATTTGTTGGTCCACTTTTTCCTCCAGAAAACAAAGTTATTTTATTTTATTAAACTGTAAATATATTTTATATGTTCTCTACAGAGTGTTTTTAGGAACCGAATCCTTGTGGCCTTTGCTATTGGCCATATGTGGAATTGCAGCATTTGTCCAGCTGGTCTCTTTGCCATTCTTCCCTGAGTCCCCACCCTACCTTTTGATGCAAAAGGAAGACACTGAAGGTTGTTTGAAAGGTAAAATGGGACAAGCCCTTCTCCAAATCTCTGATTTATTATATTGATAGCCATAGAAGGGGTCAGTCTGTTAGATGGAACCGAGTTTCCCATCATCCACCAATGATCTTTCTTAAGAATTCTAATCAACAAGGATCTTGTACTGATATTGGTGTAGACAAAAATTACTAATTTGTAGTTATTCAAGATCACCCTCTAAAATATTACTGTATTACACAAACAAGAGACAGACAACTACCAGCTAATAGCAATGTGTAATATAGTGTGTTCCATTAAGCCATATCTGATTGATGTCATCAATCAGTGACTAATGGATCAATAGATGGACTGAATTATGAATGATTACTGAATGATTACTGAATAATCTAATCACTAATTCATTAGCCAATTGAATGATGAAGATGAGTGGCTGGATCAGCTGATGGATACGTCTGCCAGGCACTACAGTGTTATAAATAAAAAACAATGGTACTAATAATTATGCTTGGCTATTTTTCCTCCATAGCCATGAAGGAGCTCTGGGGTGAAGGGGATCATCAAGCAGAGTTTGATGACATGATGAAGGAGAAGGCAGCAATGAAAAGCAACAAAACCATGAGTGTCCTGGAAGTGATGAAAGAACCAGCCTTGCGTTGGCAGTTGTATATAATGATTCTCCTTACGATGAGTATACAGCTGTGTGGCTTGAGTGCAGTTGAGTATTCCTCAATTCCAACCTCAGAACTGTTATTAGGTAGCATGGAGAACATTACAGAGCCACAGTTCCTACTTGTTTCTTCCTCTTGATCCTCTTTTCTCCTCCTCATAGAGAGTTCACTGCAGTAAGTCAAGTGGTAACATTCACTGGCATGAACACATGTCTGTGTATACAATAGGTCCAGCACAGTGGATGTTAATGTTCCCTGAAAGGGTATTGTCCCATTGATTTCCTTTCTGTTCTCACTAGAAGCTCTTTCTCTAGGACAGATGGCTGTACAAGCTCACTCTCTCTGTCTAAGGACCTTGAGAACTCTTTGTACAGATTTGGGTCTCAGTTAAGTTCCTGTCTGCTAGTAGCAGATGCATATTGCCATCTACCCTTCATTCTGTGTGGTATCAAGGGATCTCCTTCTACCAGCCTCTGCCAAACCAGACAGCAAGGGCCCTAAGAACGTTTCTCTTTCTCATGTCCCCTGCCCAGTACCATTCCTCTTCTCCTGACTCCAACCAGCTCCTTCTCCTAGCTCCAACCAGCTCCTTCTCCCAGTTCCCTTATTTACTCCCTCCTTTCTCCTAACACAATGCTTCTTTCAGTTCCATTCTTTTCTTGACCCCCAAAACCCTTTCATTAATCCCTAATAGACCCTCGAATTTCAGATTTCAAACAGTTGCCTCAGCTCCTCTTTCTTTGAAATAGAAATCCAAGCCCCTCTGTTTCCTCTCCTGACCCCCAATAAAAACCCACGTGGTGATACTGTACTGGTGAAGGATTGAAATCTGAATGCTGCTGCACAAGCACATCTCACATACCTTGATTACACTTCATTGTTAAAATTCCTTTTCACTGCATTTTCCAGATCTACTTTTATACCTTTGAAGTGTTCCGTGCAGCCAGGTTGGATGAAGACCTTATTCCATATATAGCATTAGGAGTTGGGATCTGTGAATTCTTCTCTAACATCCTGTGTGTAAGTCAGACCTGACTTGGGTTTGGAGGGTGAAGGGAAATGTGTTTTGAGCCAGTTCCGTCTTAAAACGAACTGCTCTTTCGATACATGAACTGAAGAATCTTTTTGTGTGACCACTACCCCACCATATGAAACTGTGAAAGACAACATAACCCCTGCAACAGGAAGGGGCTAAGGAGTTTCTCTGGACTGAAGTGGCTCCACCTCACCACACCTGCGAGTCATTTTGAGACTTGGAAGAGAAGTTTAAGGTGGGGGAAGCTCTGCTCAGGGCATGTCTACACTACAGTGGCACAGCTACGTCACTGCAGCTGTGCCGCTATTGAGTCACAATGTAGATGCTTCCTACATCGACAGAAGTTTTTCCATCAATGCAGTTAATCCATCCCTCCGAGAGATGATAGCTAGGTCAACAGAAGAATTTGTCCATTGAACTAGCAGTGTCTACACCGGGAGTTAGGTTGTACTAACTACAGCACTCAGGGCACACAATTTTTCAAAGCCCTGAGCAACATAGCTAGGTCGGTTTAATTTTGAAGTGTAGACCAGACCTCATTGGTAGGCAGCTCTGAGAAGAGCAGAGTGTTGAGCTTCCTAGCTCCCAGGGAGAGTCCTGGCAGAGACCAGAATCTACACCCTTGCCTAAAAGAATGCCCAAGTCCGCAGAGTCAAAGGGGGCTGTAATCTATCTATTCTGCTAGCGAACCAGCGGATGTTGAGCTACATTACAGCCTGCCCAGGGCCCTTCTGAAGGGAGAGAGGCCAGTGGCCAAATGGGATTGTCTGTATATTTCCTTTTCCTTTGTTTTCTTTGCTGCTCCTAAGTTGTTTGTTTGTTCCCTGGGACTTTGAAAGGGGTAAGCATCCAGACAACTTGGCTGGAAGGCTGAGAATCCATCTCTTTCAGAATGCTAATGAGTGCCTGAACCCGGAGAAATGGATACAATTCTGTCAACATCCCAATGGGGTGCTGGTGAAAGACTAGAACCCTGACACCTCCCCACTACCCCTCAGATTACTTCCCATCTTTTTTGCGGGGGGTGGAAGGGGGTGGTCATGGTCCACAATTTCTTTTAAAAATCAAGACTTATGATTATTTTTAAAAGGAGTTTACGTCATGCTCCCATTGATAATAATGTTTATATACAGGTAATAGCTGTGCGAGAGATCAGATATAGCAGAAGAAGTGGGAAAGACAGAGGGGAAAAATGCCACTTTATGTCAAGATAGTGGCAGACTGCAGCAGCTACGTGAAATGGTTGATTCACTTTTGAAAATCTGACTTTCAGGGTGCAATTTTATACATAACACCCAGAAAATCTATGTGATGGTCTGTCAGGTATAGAGGCTGTCTGCAACCTTGGGATATAACCTCATGGTAACTCATTAACTAAATAGGGTGTAGGGGAGTCATTCCTTGAATGGAAAATACCTGGGAAAATGTCACAGTGCTGCAGAAAGTGATGGGGTTCAGTAGGGGTTCACTCAGAGTCAGAACTGATCAAATGGCACAGCATGGTGCTAGTGACTCACTGCACTGTTGGAGATATGCTGCCATCCTCTAAATAAGATGCAACATGGAACCCCTGAACAGCTGTGGTACTAAAATCCCTATAATATTTTTTTGCAAGGGAAAGGATGTTAACTGTGGTATTCACTCTGCCTACCGGAGTTTTTCTGAAATTAGAGTAGCCACAGAACTTCAGCCTCCAATCTGCTTCACCCATCTTTGCATAGATCTTTGGGATCCATTGACAACCATAGCCATAATATAATAATTTCACCTTTATCAATGATACGAGGGAAGGAACTAACACAGCTGAGAGAGAACCTTATAAAACTTATGATTTGTCATTTTTGTTTTTAAACACACATAAAAAGAGGCACGCACGTCTATTTCAGGAGAATTTTCAGTGAAGACCATTACAATTGCTATAGTGGAGATGCACACACCAGATTCAGACTCTGCATGGGATACTAAACCAAGGCTACAGATAGCTGGCATATTAACATCTAATTAAATAGATGGGACCACAAATAATGTAGAATAATATCCCCATGGCTCTAAATGAAATACATTCAAATGGAAGAGTTTGACTTTCTAGGAAAGTGAGGGGCTGAGGGAAGCAGAATCATCCCAGAAATACAAGCTGTCCTTTCTGGCCCCAAAGAGCAGTCTCCATTATAAATGCTGCTCTGAAACGCCCACAGAGTTCATCAGGCTAGCACCTAGCAGTGCTTTGCTTGATCACAGGGCTAACAAACGTTTCACAGTTACACCTATTTCGGTACTCTTGAGAGGAAAAGGAATGAAGGAGACAGCAAGAGAGAATGAAAGTCAAATTTCCTGGGGGAGTGGAGGTTGGAATTTCCCATGCTTGCAGTAATGTCAATGTGTTTTCTGATCCTCAGAGCTTCATCATTGACCGGTTTGGCAGGCGGATGCTGTTATGGGGTGGTTATGGGTTGATGGCAGGGATGATGGCATTCCTAGTCACAGCTCTCTCACTGCAGGTAAGGAAGCTTTTCTTTTTGAGGGGACCTGTTCCCACTTCCACAAAAACTGCTGTTTATGTTATTCTCAAATTAAGCCTGGTCCCCATGGTGACATTTGGTGGGAGACCTTAGTTTTGCACTCTAACAAATGTAACCCTTCTGCCTGTCAGAGTTGGCAGCAACAAGGGCCGGGTTCAGTATCTAGGGGTTCCATTCCAATAACACAATGCAAACCGGCTCGAGCCCCCACCCAGTGACCTGGGACAAATATATACCACCCCCGCTGGGCGCCTCCAAGAGGCAATACTTCCCCTCTCTCAAGCACATAGTCTGAGTGTAGCAAAAAGCCTTGTAATAACAGAGAGAAACAATGTGGCATTATGTTGGGGAAACACCACCAACAGGATTCATAACACAACCCATGAGCAAAAACCCATCCCAAGCAAATTGGGGCATGTCCTTTCCCTTTAGCTCTTGAGTCCAGCAACCCAAAATCATCCAAAGTCCCAAAAGTCCAACAACTCAAAAGTCTCTGTCCCTGGTCAGGGCAGCCCCAGAGTTCAAAAGTTTATCTGCAGAGTTTTACCTCCCAACCTGGGTGGAGATGGGGGGGGTTAAGGGGCACCTTACGTGGTCCAAATCTGATGGCCCCACCTCTCCATGGGGCTCCACTCTGCCAGCCACCCCATGAGCTGCTCTAGGCATCCAACAAACTGCTCTGCTCCACCCTTCGCTCCGCTCTGCTCGCCGTCCCGCAAACTGCTCCACCATATATCTTGAGGCTCCCCCACTACTTAACACAACACTCAGTGATTTCAGCTCTTAGTCAGTTTAGCTCTTTTGTGATTTCAGCTCGTAGTAGGGGAGCCTCAGTGCTGGTGCACCATTAGCCCAAAGTGAATTCAGCTCAGCAGCCTGTAACTAGACTCCTAATGGAATCAAAATTAGCTCTGATATTCCACAGTGGAGAGAGGAGGAAGTGCAATTAGCATGTAAGGCCCTCACCAGGGGGCCCATGCCACCAAGTATTAATACCTGTTCCCAGCCTCTCTCCATTCACAGAGTTTTGGAACCCATGTCCCTTGCCTGGCGAGTCCCTCCATCATAACAAAAGGCCAAGTACAGTTCCACTGTCCTTGATTCCCATAATCAGGGTAATAACAATTTATTCTTCCTGCCCCAATAACAGAGACACTGGGGATCCCACAGCAGCCAAAGTGACCATTTGGGCAGCTATGGCCTCACTCTAGGCGGGGTGGGTGTGCCTGTGCAAATGAGATCGGTCCCTGAAGTTCTTTTCCACAACTTGCCACACCTCACCACCAGATGTCAGGGTTGAGCTCATCCTGACTCTGCTTACACAAATGCAGGGCTGAATGTTACATGAATACTCATGGCTCCTTCTATGAGGCCTTCATCCTTGTCCTCACCTGGAGGGGTCTCTGTACTGCCTCCTCCTAAACCAGCACTATCCACATTCCCGCTGTCAAGTAACTGTCCCACGAGCAAGGTGCCCTGATTTAGTCTCTCTCCAACCTTCTTACTATCTAACCCCTCACACAGTCTCCAGTGGGTGTATCTTGCCTTGCTGTTGTCAAAATCTTTGCAATGATCATTCCTGCGGTCTCCTTTCTCATTCAGCAGCACCCCTCATGCTCCTCTCCACTTACATGTGGCTGTGACAGCTGCCCAGCGATCATCTAAGCTGCTGAAAATCTTTTTCCCCCAGTGCAAAGCATCCACACACTTAAGCTCCTGAATCTCTTTTGTCCCTTCCCTCAGCTGCTAAACTGTCGTCCATCCCACCCCTTGATACAAGTGATTTTACTCCCCATATATAAAGCAGACTCTTGGCAATCACTAAACCAGATAGTAGAAAGTAATGAGCATGTTATTTTACCACCATATTAATTCCCCCTTTCTCTCCTCATTGCTTTCTGTCTAGAATCAGTTCTCCTGGATGGCCTCCTGCAGTGTTATTCTCATATTCTTGTTCATTATCGCCTATGGAATTGGACCATGTGAGTACATCAACTTAGGTGATGATGGGAAATCTATGGACCACACTATATGAACACATTAATATGGATGGGTATTTGGAAATGGAACTAGACTTTGTAAATACATCTTCATAGAGAAGGGAGTGAAGCAGAATCCTACAACATCCTCAACTCACAAGTAAAACCCCAGCTCCATTCAGGATTGTTAACTGATGGGATGTTCAGTTCCTTCTCTTAGCATTCCTTTATCCTTTCTTAATTTCAGACTGAATCAGATACTATGGCAATGCCAGAACCAGCTTACAACTCCCTGCTGGGGTTTTGGTTCTCACTTGGGACCAAAGCTAATTCTAGGTCCCTGACAAATGGCTATGTTTTGTTATTGGAACCTTAGATATAAAATATCAGCCTTGTAGGTCACTGATTTTTATTCGGGTTTTCATATCATAGCCATAGCCATGGTATAGGAGTGCCTTGACAACCTGTCTTCGTACTAGCCCCCATTAGAAGCAGGAACTCTGCACATGTGCCAGGAGGTGGGCACAAATTCTCACTCTTTGGGGTTCTGCTTGACCAGATGTTGCTCCTAAATATGAATTGTATGAATTTGCATTTTTTCATTTTGGGGAAAAGAGGTGACCAAAGTTCCTAGGGGAAAACCCCACATAAATTTCTTTGCTACTTTTTCACATTGCTTCTTCAGCTGGGGCAGTCACATCTGTCCTGATGGAAATCTTCAACCAGTCAGCCCGATCATCTGCCTTTGTGATTGCTGGGACCATTGGCTGGATGGGCCTCATGGTAATTGGGATGATATTCCCCTTCACTGTGGTAATTCAATTTGGATTTCTTCTTCAATGCTCCCAATTTAAACCACCTTTTATGGCTGTCCTAGGCAGCAAGGCATAGCAAGTACATTACAAGTAGGCGATCAATGTTCTGAACCCATCTCAAAGTCCCTGTTCTGCAGAGGCCTGCTGTGTAGCAGAGGTGGCATACATAGTCTTGAGGTGAAGGGTGTGAGCTGGCCCAATCGTCAACCACCCTCTGCTGTCTTATACATATATTAAAAATGTAAAGAAACATTTCTTCTTTAGACTGAACTTTTTTCCTCATTCCGGAGAAGCAAAGCAACCTTCAAGGATCTAAGAAAGTAAGTGTCAGAAGAGGATTTGTTCATCTTTTTCTCTTTTATTTTTGTCTTCAGGAGGCCCTCGGTCCCTTCTCCTTTCTCATCTTTGTGGGCGTTCTTGTCATCTCAGGGATTTTTTCCTACCTGCTCCTTCCAGAGACAAAGGGGAAGTCGATCATGGAAATCACAGAGATGTTCAGCACAATATATTTTGGGAAGAAACTTTTACTGACTGCAGGGAAGAATTCCCCTGCAGAACACACCTTCTGCACCAAGTTCTGACTGGCCAGCAGAGTCAGATTTCATTGACAAAATGCACTGTCAAGATCAAATTGGAAGCTGAATGTACTAACAGACTGTTTTTTAATAAAATCTTATTTGAAAAATAATTCACACCTATCTCACCTCTTGTTCCTAGTCGTCCCATTTTATATTTGGGTCTTTGTTTTTCATGCTCACAGGCAGTAACTTCACACATGGTGCCCATCTCCTAATACAACTCTGTATCAGGAGGGTTTTAGTAATTAACAAAGACGCTTCCCAGAACTGGAAGGTATGAGCACTCAGGCATAACTAAACTGGTCAGTTTTATTGCAAGTCCCCTTCCGCTGCAACCATTGCAAAGAAATGGGACTTAAAAGTATGTGTGTTAATTAGTCTAATTAATTTCTATATAGTAAAGAGGGAGAGGACAAACCATAAAATCCTGTATTTGACCAAAAAGACATGGAAGTCGGGTATCTTGACTTTGGGATAGTTCCATAAGAGATACATTTTCCTCCCTCTCCTACATGCAGCATCTCCAATAAAAATGGGCACAATTCTCATAAATCTTTGCTTAGTAGTTATCTTTGTACCTTCACATATAACAAAAGTTTATTCCCATATTTACTATAATAAAATGATATATGTATTCCAGAAATGATGCCTTTTAACATGATGCTGGGTATGATTCTCTCCAGATCTATGGAGTCATTTGTCTCCCATAGCCCAATCTGAAGATATTGGAAAAGAAAGTGAGTGTACATGGATTTCACTTTGGAATTTATTTTGGATGTTTACTAAAAACTTAGGCTGTTGATTAATGGCAGTTAACTCAGTCGATTAACTAGAAAAAATTAATCACGATTAAAAAATTAATTGCGATTAATTGCACTGTTAAACAATAGAATACCAATGGAAATTTATAAAGTATTTTTGGATGTTTTTCTACCTTTTCAAATAAATAGATTTCTATTACAACACAGAATACAAAGTGTACAGTGCTCACTTTATATTATTTTTATTACAAATATTTGCACTGTAAAAATGATAAACAAAAGAAATGATATTTTTCAGTTCACCTCATACAAGTACTGTAGTGCAATCTCTTTATCATGAAAGTGTAACTTACAAATGTAGATTTTTTTTGTTATATAACTGCACTCAAAAACTAAACAAACCATGTAAAACTTTAGAGCTATAAACTATAAGTCCACTCAGTCCTACTTCTCGTTCAGCCAATCGCTAAGACAAACAAGTTTGTTTACATTTACAGGAGATACTGCTGCCTGCTTCTTATATACAATATCACCTGAAAGTGAGAACAGGCGTTCGGGTGGCACTTTTGTAGCTGGTGTTGCAAGGTATTTACATGCAGGATATGCTAAACATTTGTATGCCCCTTCATGCTTCGGCCACCATTCCAGAGGACATACTTCCATGCTGATGATGCTCGTTAAAAAAAATAATGCATTAATTAAATTTGAGACTGAACTTCTTGTTGGCAAACTGTAGGTCTCCTGTTCTGTTTTACCTGCATTCTGCCATATAATTCATGTTATAGGGTCTCGGATGATGACCCAGCACATGTTCGTTTTAGGAACACTTTCACAGCAGATTTGACAAAACACAAAGAAGGTACCAATGTGAGATTTCTAAAAATAGCTACAGCACTCGACCCACAATTTTAAGAATCTGAAGTGCTGTCCAAAATCTGAGAGGGATGAGGTGTGGAACATGCTTTCAGAAGTCTTAAAAGAGCAACACTCAGATGCAGAAACTACAGAACCCGAACCACAAAAAAGAAAATCAACCTTCTGCTGGAGGCATCTGACTCAGATGATGAAAATGAACATGCGTCTGTCTGCTCTGCTTTAGATCATTATCAGGCAGAACCCGTTGTCAGCGTGGACGCATGTTCTCTTCAGTGGTGGTTGAAGCATGAAGGGACATATGAATCTTTAGCACATCTGGCATGTAAATATCATGTGACACCGGCTACAACAGTACCATGCAAACACCTGTTCTAACTTTCAGGTGACACTGTAAACAAAAAGCGGGCGGCATTATCTCCTTCAAATTGCAACCAAACTTGTTTGTCTGAGTGACTGACTGAACAAGAAGTAGGACTGAGTGGACTTGTAGGCTCTAAAGTTTTACATTGTTTTATTTTTGAATGCAGTTCTTTTTTGTACATAATTCTACATTTGTAAGTTCAACTTTCATGATAAAGAGATTGCACTACAGTACTTGTATGAGGTGAAATGAAAAATACGATTTGGTTTTTTTACAGTGCAAATATCTGTAATAAAAATAAATATAAAGTGAACACTGTAGAAGTTATATTCTGTGTTGTAATTGAAATCAATATATTTGAAAATGTAGAAAACACCCAAAAATATTTAAATAAATGGTATTCTATTATTGTTTAACAGTGCGATTAATCATGATTAATGTTTTTAATCACTTGACAGCTCTACTAAAACCATAAATTGCTGGCCACTAAATAATTACCAAAACTGTAAAATAAACCTAATAATGTTTCAAAATAAACTTTAGTGACTGAGGCCTGTCCCCAAAAGAATATTTTTCAGAGTAAGGTCTGTGGGCAAGGAAAAAAGACGTTTAAAAATTGAATGGTGCAATTAACGTTTTTCAGTAGAAATTCTTGTTTTTAAAACTCATACTACCAAATCCCTGATTGACAATCACTTGATTTAAACTCCAATAAGCTGGACTACAGTAATGAGGTTTGTACATATGGCAGGCTTTTGTCTCTGTTCCTCTATAACTATACCGCAAAACACGCCACTGAGGCAGCAAATCATGAGGGTGAGAGTGGATTCAGATTCAATTCAGGATTTATTATTTCAGAAAGTGAAAAGCAGCAATAGAGCCCAGAGGAACAGGGGACGGACATGCACCGTATAAAGTATAACAACAATAAGCCCAGTTACACGCTGGATTTCTTGAGGGCTAGGTACAAAAATCACATCTGTATGGTCAGGATGCAGCAAAAATATCAGCCTCAGGATTCACCTTCTCCCCAGTTAGTACGCATTGAATGTCATGGTATGACACAGCAGGTTTATGCTGAGTCAGAACCTGTCATGCGCCTCCTACAGATGACTCACCTGATCCCAGTTACTTATTTCATGCTCCTGACTTTTTACCTACTTCTCTTACACAGGGAAATGTTCTGTGTAACATTAACAGAATCACCAGTTAAAATTGATTTTGGAGCATAGGTTAAGGGCCCGATCCAACTCCTGTTAAAGTCAATGGAAAGATTCTCATTGAGGCCAACGAGAATCTATCACTGACTTTAATATGAGATGGACTGATCCCTGAGGGATCATATACTCCGGTCAATTTCATGGCAAAAGGAAAAGCTGTACCTTTGGTTTTTTAATGTTTAATCAAATGTATTAGCAGCAGCACCCATATGTTCCCTATGCAGTTGTACAGGGTCCTGCAGATCTTCTACTACACACTCAATCCCTCAGGTGTAGTGCCCCAATCACACCACCAGCCTACCGGCTATTTCTAGCAGCCGGGTACCTGCACCCTTCCTCTCCTATAGGTCTGTAAAACTGCACCAGTGGCAGACCCAGAGTTTGAATGACTACCAAACCCACACATCTGGTAGAGGAATGTGGAGGTGAGGTCTCTTCACACGTGGCAAAGAAGCTGTGTGGGACCCTACACATCTTTCTTCATAAAGATCCTCACAAATATAGAGCCTGTAGCCATCTGTATCATAGATGAAATATAAATACTACTATGAAATATTGGACAATTTTTATACTAAAAATATATTTTATGAGTCATTATATCTAAAACATTAAGAGACGTTGCTAATGTATTTTCCTTAACTTTGTAAATAATTTTGAATTGCTGTTGGCAATAACTAATTGTAAACCTGAACTAGCTCTGTTCCCTCACCAGAACTTTTTTCCCTCCATTACATTTGCACATTGGTTTGTCATGGTAGGGCTGCCCACTGGCACGGAGAGTTTTTGATTTTGAACAACATTTTCAAGGAACTACATGGACTTTGTGAAATAATATGCAAGGAGAAAAAGGTAGATACAATTTTAAGCCTGGCATCTGAAATTGTCACCTGGAGAAACGTTACAATACCGTGTAACTACGGAGAACAGATTTCTCATCTAAAGGAGAACTTGTCGGGTTTTGATAGTGTTACATAAAAAGGAATAGGTCTTGGATGGCCTTTGTTCGAGTCTGCAAAGGAGGAGGAGGGGGCAAGAAGCCTCCCCTACCCTGCTCAGTTCCTCACATAGGACCAGCTACAGTCTTCCTCTTTGCTCTCCTAAGCACAAGGTCTCCTAATGTGGCTGCTAGAGAGAAGCAGTTCCACATCACAACACTCAGGCGGTGGCTAAAGTCTGGTCTACACCTAAAACTTAGGTTGATTTAGCTACACCAATCAGGGATGTGAAAAAAAAAATCACACCCCTGTGAGACATCGTTAAACTGACATAAGACCTGTTGTAGACACTGCCAAGTCAACAGAAGAATTCTTCTGTCAACCTAGCTACCACCTCTTGAAGGAATGGATTTACTACAGTGATGGAAATACTCCTTTTGTTGGTGTAGCAAGTGTCTATATTCCAGCACTACAGTGGCATGACTGCAGCTCTGCAGCTTTGTCCCTGGAGAACTGGTAATATAGTCATACAACAGAAAGACAAACTAGAGCCCAAAGTGTACAGGAAAAGTCTTATTACCAGTTAGTATTATACCATAACAATGATTTTCACTATCAAAAATTATATCACAAATTGTGCATTCATCACCATGATACAAAAAAAAAATTTTAGAAAGTTTTTGAAAAATCCCAAACTTGTAAATGAAAGGAAATTGTTTAAAATCTCAAGCCAATAAAATAACAGATATTTTAATAACAACAGATATCTGCTACTCTGAAACCAGGTATTTTTAAGAGCTTCTAAGTCTACACACTCCTGCACATCAATAAAGAGTTAACTTTGTTGGCAGGAAACAGATAAGTGGAAAAGTCTCCAACCACTTCAAATCACTATAACATCTAACTGGTACTATGGCATTCCAATAAACCAGCCATCACTGTTTGAGTACATAACATACGTCAGTGGCTCTCAACCTTTCCAAAACTACTGTACCCCTTTCAGGAGTCTGCTTTGTCTCGCGTGCCCCCAAACTTTCACCTCACCTAAAAACTACTTGCTTACAAAATCAGACATAAAAATACACAAGGGTCACAGCCACACTAGTACTGAAAAATTGCTGACGTTCTTATTTTTACCATGCAATTATAAAATAAATCAAATGGAATATAAATAGTGTACTTACATTTCAGTGTAGAGCATATAGAGCAGTATAAATATGTCATGGTCTCTATGAAATTTTAGTTTATACTGTCTTCGCTAGTGCTTTCTATGTAGCCCATTGTAAAACTATGCAAATATCTAGATAAGTTGATGTATCACCCCTGGAAGAGCTCTGTGTACCCCCAAGGGTACATGTACCCCTGGTTGAGAACAACTGATATATGTAAGAAGGGATTTAAGCAGTTACCCAAGTAACTGAAATTTTGCTATTAACATGTACTTGTTTCTCATTATTTCTTTTGACTCATAGGCATTTGCAGTAAACCCTTCCAAAAACAAAGTGAATTCTGTATTTGGATGGCTAGATCCTTAGCAATAGGATTACACGGTGAAGATTTGTTGCAGGTGCCAAGGTGATGTAAAGGCCACCTTTGCCTCCACCAATCCTAGACATGCTCTAGGCAGAGAAAGTCCCTGGGCATAAGTTAGAGCAGCCTGAAGGCTTCCAGGGGCTGACACAGCAGTCAGGGATCAACCAAACACAAGAGAGTCCCAAACTTGCCCTTTCCCCCCAAACCATGCCTCTTACACAGGCTGCGGGAAGAGGAAGTGGTGTAGAACAGCAGTTCTCAAACTGTGGGTCGGGACCCCAAAATGGGTTGCAACCCTATTTTAATGGGGTCACCAGGGCTGGCTTAGACTTGCTAGGATTCAGGGCTGAAGCCTGAGCCCCACTGCAGAGGGCTGAAGCCAAGGCCCAAGGGATTCAACCCTGGGCAGCGGGCTCAGGTTACAGGCCCTCTGGCTGGGGCTGAAGCCCTTGGGCTTCAGCTTTAACCCCTACCCCGCACAGGGCAATGGGAATCAGGCGGACTCAGGCTTTGGTCCCACCTCCTGGGGTTGTGTAGTAATTTTTGTTGTCAGAAGGGGGTCGTGGTGCAATGAAGTTTGAGAACCCCTGGTGAAGAAGACTTTACTCTGGCACTAGCTCATGAGAGGATCCTCTGACACTAGGATGACCTTCCCATGGTTGGATACAGTGGGTTTAGGGCTGTTCTGTGCCTGCAGTGTAGAGCAAAGGAGCAGACAGCCCAGTGTGACAAATTGGGGAAATGTCTGTATCATTTCTTATTAATATTAATTGTTTATGACTCTGTTTCTCTGTTCAAACCGGCATTGTTACCCCCTG
Organism: Lepidochelys kempii; assembly: GCF_965140285.1. Taxonomy (NCBI): domain Eukaryota; kingdom Metazoa; phylum Chordata; order Testudines; family Cheloniidae; genus Lepidochelys; species Lepidochelys kempii. The sequence continues at coordinate 13,817,473 of NC_136394.1, read as the reverse complement.
AATGTGTAATCAAATCAAAGGAGGCTGCACAAAGGGGGCTGTTTAGGAATTCATGAAGGGTAAATAATGATACAGATAAAAGAGCCCCTAACGTACCCACTTCAAAGGAGTTAAGATAACAACAGCTGGGACATCAACTGGAGGAAGAATCTACCTGGCTGGCACAATCCCAGTAAGGATGTGTTTCTCTTCCCAAGGCTAGGGCTGAGATCAAATGACCTACAGGGGTTGAAAAGGTGCCCTGGCAGAAAGGGTAGTGGGGGAACGGTCACCTCAGCTAGAAGCTGATAAAGGGACACAGAGTCAGCATACAACAAGGCTGACACCCAAGACAGAGTGGGTTCAGCAAGAGTCTTCAGCAGAGAGTCATCAGCAAGCAAGCTGTAAATTGTCCCCTGTCTTCTTTGGGCACCAAGGCTAAGTCATATCTACCTAGGGACTTGAGGAGAAAGCCAAGCACAGGCAAGAGAACGTGTGTAGATGTCTTTGCTATTGTTGACTCTATTTCTCTAAGCTCTGGGTATAATTTGGGTAAAATATACCATACTTTATTTTGGAGAAACTGCTTTAGTGTCACTGCATGCTATTCCTGACCACAGGCTCCCAAAAGAGAACTCCTGCAGGGTCCAAGCCTCGCTGGACCTACTAGGTAACACAGTTGGCAACCAGAAACCCAGGCAGAGAGTGGCTGGATTGCAGGATCCTGTCCCGAGGAGAAACGGAAGAACAGGCCAGCTGCCTGAAATGGATGCCCTTAGGGGACTGGGAAAGTGTCTCAGAACGGGCAACCTCTCCAGAGACCATGACAACCAGGTACTGAACTTAATGATTAAGGATAAAATTGTGCCACCTTTCATCACCTTGGGGAGCACTCACTCCCAATGCCTTTAGCTGGACTACTTTCATGGCGTAAGTGATTCCAATGGTTAGTAAGAGTTGCAAGGTGGACCCTAAATTACAGGGCATTTCATTCACAGTTCATCTGACTGTACAGAAGAGCACATATTTACTTCACAGCAACATAACTCATTGTACAAACTCTCTCTCAGGCACGTTCTAGTTCAGACAGGTATTACTGCAGAGACACTTCCGAGCTTAGATCAGAGAACTAAAGAATTTTACAGTAACTGGAACATTTTAAGTTTTATGCTTGATCCATGTACCTCTTTCCCTTCCCACAGTTAGCACCCCACAGTGACTAATATTCTGAGGTAGCGATACCTCTCCCTCCATTGGCTTAGATTAGACACAGTTTCCTGAAATAGTTAACTCAACAGTTTTAAACCTTGCCCAGCTACTGCAAAACATATAATACAAAGAAAACAGTACAAAGTACAAATTTAACAGTAATCCCTTGGTGCCAGTTCCTCATTGCCACAACTCAGACAAAGATGGAGACACAGAAATCAGTTCATTCAGTTATAATAAAAGAGACCTACTAAGGACTGGGAACAGTAAGCCCTTTAACCAGAGATGGCCAGCTGCCTCTCAGATCTGGTGAGTACCCTGGTGTTTACCTATTGCAGCTGATGTTTTTAATGCTATCAGCACTTTAAAGATGACAAAACCAATATATCAATAGGAAGAATCTGCCTCCTACTCCCTGAAAATTAAAGCTGGGCAAAACCAACAAAAATTATTTTGCACAAAAATTTGAAATTTTGACGTTGTTTCCACTTCACAAAGTCGAAAATTTTCTGTCTCACACAATTTTTCATAATTTTAACCAACACGTTGAAATTTTTATAAATTTTTTTCCCTTTACTGAAAATTATTTGTTTTCTGTCTGAAGACTGAGCTTTTGGTAAATGAAATATCTCATTAATGATTTTGAAAATAATGTTGATATAAATACTGATATAATTTCATTAAAATTTTGGTTAAAAATTGTGAAAAATGTAAAATGGCAATACTGTTGAAAATGTTTCTGTGATATTTCCATTAAGACTTCTTTAAAACAAATCTGTGTGTGTGACATGGCTTCTTTGAGTCTGTCTGTTCTGCAGTCAGGATGGTTGAAGCAGAACACACTTTTTTAGAGGATATCCCTTTAACAAGAAAAGTGAAAAAAAAATATTGGAACAAGAGCATTCTCTGAAGGCTCCTAAGTAGCTGGTTTCAGAGTAGCAGCCGTGTTAGTCTGTATTCGCAAAAAGAAAAGGAGGACTTGTGGCACCTTAGAGACTAACCAATTTATTTGAGCATAAGCTTTCGTGAGCTACAGCTCACTTCATCGGATGGGAGGACAGTCTGGGAGACAATCAAGGGAATGGGAGAGTCATGAGGTGCTTATTCATTAGCAGGTGGGATAAGAGAAAACACAAACAAAATATGTGAAAATACAATCCCAATCACGCAAAGATCTTTTGGGAATAGCTGGAGATGGCATAAGTCCCATCCAGAATCCAGTGGCAGAGGCCAAAGACAATTCTCTTCCCACAGCTACTACTTACATTAACACAAGAGCCTGGGAAGCCCCACAACTTATCACACTGTTGACAGGGAAACTCCAGGGTTTCCATGGCAGCAAAATGCAGTTTCTTGAGCTGCATGTAGAGAAAGGGTCAGATAACACATCTCTGGCCCCAGAGCAAGTAGAGGGAGAAAGAGTGTTTTCAGAACCAAGGCACCACTTATGCTTTGCTACCATTTCAGTGAAGATGAGACAATATTCTTATTCTGTTCCTGTGAAGTTTCTTACACCTGCAACAGTCTGTGACATATGAGATATATTTCTGGAAAGTGAAAGACAGATATAAGGAACATCCTGGTCTTACCACAAGCTTAAAAAGTAGTTTTTCTTTGCAGGTTAAGTACCAAAGGCTATTTCAAATGATCTTCGTTTTGGGAATTGGTGGATCCCTGCAAGTTGGCCTTCAAATTTCTATGATCACTTACGCTTCTGTGGTAAGCAGTCTTAAGCAGCTGGAATATTATTTGGTTGTGTGTGCAATGGGACTGCATGCTAGCTTGAGGATGCTCCTTCAAGGCAATTCACCAAGTGTTTGCATTGCAACTATTCCTCCCTTTTCTATTCTATCCTGTAGGTCAGTGTTCCTCAAAGTGTACAAAATAATTGAGAGGAGGGGAGAGATGTATTTTCAGAATGCTTTATGCTGTAGCTAGCTTTTCTTCTGACAGATGGTGCAGTCAGTAAGTTAAGGCGGTAAGGTTGTGCATTTCCTTATTGCATACTCCTGAGACCTCAGAGTGAATCTGTAAAGGATTTTTTTAAAGTAGGATTTTGCTTTACTTTACTTCTTGATGATGTATAAAGAAGACCTGAATGTGTGTGTGGGGGGGGGAGGGACAGGTTGTTTGTTTTTAAAAAAATCTTCTGTTTTCATACACTGGAAATATTAGGAATGTCAAGTTTGGTCTTCCCAGGTTTTGCTGAAGGACACTTCTTGGGGTTCTCAGAGCGTGGGTACTTTGAGGTCTCACACCATAAAGGGGAAGTGGTGTTGAATCTTTAATAAATAATAAAATAATAAAAATATCTAGCTCTTATAAGCTTCCTTCTTTTTCCAAAATACTCAATAATGACTAAAATTCAATAGGTGTTAACATAAAACAAAGAGTCAGATTATGCCTGCCTAGATCCATGTGGTCTGAAGTCATGATAGGGGAGTGGATGAAGACAGGACAAGCTGGAGATGGCATAGATGGGACGCTCATCATCCCGCTCCTGTCCTAAGGTTACCAGGAAAAACTAATAGATCCCCACATAGTGTTAACTTTTCTGTATAGCCTCCCCACCCCCGTCTTTGGGAGTGCCTTCTGCAGGCCAAGAGACAGAAGAGATGAATCCCTGACCTGAGGCACCCTTCACAGTTGCTCAGCTTAGAGTCTCAAATTTTGTGATGTCATTCAGTAACTTCATTAATTCTCCAGTCACCAGAGTATGTTCTAGGATAGACAAGATCTGCATTTCTAATGTAAAAAAGACTTAGAAGCAAGCAAATGTAATAAAATAAAACAAATACCTTTCAGATCTTTTTTATACACCCTAAAGAAGAGAAAAAGGGCAAAAGTCTAAATATATTTCCTTTGAAGGCAATGCCTTTTCCGTGGGGATTCAATGTTATCCAGTGGATTTCACCTTACAGAGAAAGTAGAATTTTAAGGCTTCAGGACAGTGAAAATGAAAACAAGGTGGGCAATCTCACTGTAAAAGCACCACCAGTCAACTGTTTAAGAGAGGATCAAGATTGAGGTGCACTTGCAGAACTGCATGGGGAATTCTGTACTGTGTCCGACTTAAAGCCAATGTCATTACCCTCTTATTTTCATAGCTATAAATTAAATCACAATTTTTAAGCAAATTCAAGGAACATCTCTGGAATTTTTCACTCCACTCTAAATATATTAAACTCTCTCTGGCCTTTAGCTCCTAGCAGTTCCACAGTGTGAAACAGAAAAGGAGCAATACAAAGTTGATGTTCAAGGTCTCAGATTCAAGAAGCAGCAGAAAAGTTTGGTGGAATTATGGGTTCTTTTTTAAATTATGTCTAATAGTAAGTCACCCACTTTTAACTTCTTCTAAATAGTGCCTGAAAATATGACAAATAACTAAGAACAATCCATTGGAGTCATGTTTAGTTAATGAAAATCCCCTTTTTCTTTCCCAGCATGTTAAAAAGTTTATCAATGAAACCTGGCAAGAGCGATATAGCTCTCCTCTTCATCATGAGACCCTTATGTTGCTGTGGTCCTTCATTGTGTCTGTCTTCGGTATAGGGGGACTCCTAGGGTCTCTGGGCAGTGGATACCTGACTAGAAAATATGGCAAGTATGTATATATAAAAACAAGTTGTTAATCAAAAGTCATGAAACAATTAATGAGTGGTTGAGTCCTTGAGTGTGAAACATTCTTTTAGGTATTCTAGGACCAAACCATTTAGCACCTTGAAAGTAAGGATCAAGACCTTAAACCTGACGTAGTATTCTGTAGAAAGCTAGAAGAGTGAGAAGACTACTGGAGTGATATATTGATTATATCATTCTACATTTGTTGCAATTTCCTCAGGGCTGAGACCTTCAACCCTGATAGGTTATATTGCTATGGCCTAGGTGGGAACTAACAAAGACATCTATTATTGAGGCCTGGTTACCATCAGCAAGGAGGGGATGCTGTTTCCTAGCAAGCTGAAATGACAGAATGGGTTTCTTGGAGGTGCAACTATGAGTTTAGCATCACTGAGAAGCACAGAAGTCCTCCTAGGCTATGGTCTGACTTTCTGAGTTGTGGGTATGTCTTCAAGTGGAAAAGTTGCGTCTCTAAGATCTTCTAAGTGTTTTCCTATGCCAACCAGCATAACGTCTGTATTACTAGCCTTCAGCTTCAGCCAGCTCTTTTTCATCCATATTCTTATCTCATCCAGACTCTTAGATAGTTGGCTGACAACAGTATATTCCTAAATTGTGAAGGACAGGTAGAGTTGTATGCCATGTGCATATTGTTGACATTTGAGCCCATTAGGTCTCTGTTTTTCCTAGTGCCCCCATGTAAATATTTAATAAGGGCTTGTCTACACTTAAAATGCTGCATGAGCGCAGCTTCACCGCTGCAGCTCTTCAGTGAAGATGCTACCTACCCCCATGGGAGGCCTTCCCATTGGTGTAGGTTCTCCACCTCCCTAAGAGGCGGTAGCTAGGTCAATGGGAGAATTCTCCCATCAGCCTAGTGCTGTCTATACTGGGGGTTAGGTGGCTTTAACTGTGTCACTCAGGGGTGTGGATTTTTCACACTCTTGCGCAATGGAGTTATACTGACCCAATTTCCTAGTGTAGACCAGGCCTAAGACTGGGGAGAGAAGTGTGCCCTGAGAGAGTCTGCAAGTGATGGGCACAGTGGTGTAGGTGGGATTTGCCTACAGTTTTATGGAAGTTTCTTTTGCACTGTTACAGAAAGAAATGTCTAATGTGCAACAATCTGCTCATGCTATCAGCTGCATTTGTCATGGGCTTCAGTAAGACAGCCAAGTCCTTTGAAATGATTCTGATTGGACGCTTACTATGTGGCATCAGTGCAGGTGAGACTTCTCATACAAGTCAATTCTCTTTCCTATCCCACAATGCTTTGTCTCTCTTCAAATTTGGATTTCCCTTTACTTTGACAACAAAATGTCCAGATTCATCCTCAGTGGTGCAATGTCTCATTAGGTCATATGCACAGAAACAGCACACCTGCTACAACACTTATTCTTACACATATCAAAATGTTACCAATTCTGCTCACAAAAAACAAAGTTCTACTTTGAAAAAAAAATATCCCTAGAGCAGCCAGAGGAAAGTTTGGGCTTACTGTATAACGTGTAATTTTCTTGATGGGAAAGAAATGAATAGATACATACTGTTCTCAGCCTACTTCAGTTACAATCTGTAGTTTCAGCAGAATATGGTTCTGATCAACGAAATTGGAAAACAAAACAGAGGACAGTTTAAATCTAATGTTCTCATAAAGCTCTCAAGAAACAACTCTATTCAGAGCTTCACCCATTTTATTTTCTCTCTGTGAAAATTCTCAGTACACTGTCTTTACCCCTCCCTCAACACATGAACTCCTTTGAGTTAGGAAAATGACCTGGGATAACCAATAAAAGTAAATCCTGGCACGTAGCCCAGATGTCAATAAAAACTTCCCATGCTAATGCCATTATGTCTTCGATTTCTCACCTACACAAAAGGATACCTATTTCACCTCTTTCTTTTGGAAAGGGATCTCTTATTTTGAAACAAGAACTTTTCTAAACTGATGTAAGACAATGTTGCATTGAATGGCAGCATTTTTTTTCTTTTTGGCCCATGCACTGGGATGCTCTGTAATTTCTTCTATGAGGGGCACCGCTCTCGCCCAGAGAGAATTTCATCTGATTCAACAGAGTTTCACATCTTTATCCCTTTTGCTACCATATGCTAACAGGAAGGACAATGTCAGAAACTTGTTTACTTTAATATCAAACAGAAGTATGCTGAGATCACAGTATTAAGGGAAAGCTGTTACTTATCTAAAAGATGTAATATTTATTTTTAAATGCCTTTGTTTTCAGATTAAATATTTCACTCATTAAAAGATACAAATAACACTTTTTGCCCCAAATCTGCAACATTAATAACAATGTGCAAAACAGATACACATGACAAAAGTATTCATGATTTGCTCTGGAATCCAGTATTGCTTGCTACAGAAATAGCCCATAAAGTACTAAAACCACAATTTTTTAAATTTACACTAATTTTATTTCCTATAATGGTTTTGTTTCATCTCCTAAATTCAAGGCTTAGGAATTCCTCTACATCCTCAGTATGCTGGAGAGGTTTCCCCCAAGAAGCTGCGTGGATTTGCAAATTCTACTATCCCTCTTTTTGGGGCACTGGGAAAAACCCTTGGGCAAATTATGGGACAAAGGTAGAATACACTTACTTCCCTACCTACCTTTATTTCTCTATATTCTTTATCTTTCTGTTCATAGTTTCCATTTGCCCACGCATCTCTCCAAAAACAAAATCTGTTGAAGTTTTATTTTACAATATTTACATTTTTATACTCTCCAGGGAGTATTTAGGAACTGAGTCATTGTGGCCATTACTGATGGCCTCCTGTGGAATTGCAGCATTGGTCCAGCTGGTCACTCTGCCATTCTTTCCTGAGTCTCCACCCTACCTCCTGATGCATAAAGGAGATGAGGAAGGTTGCCTGAAAGGTAACTGAGAGAGTTCCCTGGTCCTCACTTTTATTTCTATTGGTTTTTTGGATTTGTGATGTTAATAGAACCTGTTAAGGGGATTTGTGATATTAGGTGGTACCAAGTTTCCCACTGCCCATTACTGATTCTGTGAATATAGATGAGCTACAGATTTTGATACATGTCTAAATTAGTAAACAAACTTTTCTTTGTAAAATTCTGTATTAGGGGAAGCTTTAGCTTTCTACCATTACCAGCTAACTTCATTATTGCATTGATCATTCTGATTGATTAATGAGATATGGCCTGTCAGTTCAATGGAATAATCAGTGCAGATACTGAACAATTCATGCATTATCTACTCAGTAAATTCAATAGTTAACTGAATAACAAAGAGTGGACTAACATGATGGATTTTGTCTTTCTCATGGACAGCCATGAAGCAGTTCTGGGGTGAAGGGACTCATCAAGCAGAGATTGATGACATGATGAAGGAGAAGGCTACAATGAAAAGCACCAAGATTCTCAGTGTCTTGGAGCTAATGAAAGAAGCATCCTTGCGTTGGCAGTTGTATACCATAATTATTATTATAGTTACCCTGCAGATTTGTGGCATCAATACAGTTGAGTTCTTCCTCACTTTAAGTCTCAAAACTATTAGGCAGCCTTGAAAATGCTATAGACTCAGTATAATTGGCATTTGGTTAACATGGGAGTCCATAGCATTTCAGAATCTCACCACGCAATCTCAAATGTATATTTAAGAGAAAGAGTGATAGTTTTGAATACTGCAAGACTCCACACATCAGGGTTCTTGGGAGGGAAGAATGGGTTCTACCACGACATTATTGGATCTGTCCCTGCAGTGTCCATATATGTAGCTGTTTCTGATAGCTAGTGGAGATCAGCGGAGTGATAAGTAGTGGGACTACCTCCCGCCTATGTCAATATGTGCTGCAATTGTTCGCCATGGACGGCAGGCACCTAACTCTGAGCCAAGCTAACATGCACTCTGTCTAGGATGGGGAGTAATGAAAGCACACAAACTTAAGAATCGAATGTCAAAATTATTACATAGGACTCGTTTGCAAATTCCCACTTTGATGTGGGACTACTGGATTGAGGAGTATAATTATAAGGAGGTATCTTGAGCAACTATAGTGCAGGTCTATTTATAATACAATATCATCTGACAAATACAGGTCCCAACAGCAGCAACAGCAGAAAACTGATAAAACCTGGTCAGTGTCATATTCTGCTCCATCCTTGTGTTTAAGGATTGCATACACAAGCAGCACAGATTAAAAGGGCACAATTCCGTATTGCAACATTTCACCACCACATTACACTGCTGCACTGCATGGAGAAAGGTTCTTGACTCACCTTCAAGCGATCTAGTCAAACACTACTTCCCAAATGAATAGTAGACATTCACTGGAGCAACTGCCATACTTACAAACAGGAGCAGAGCCCCACCATTATTTCAATACTGTAGAGATCATTCCTTCTTATGTATAGTGGCTGGTCTTCCCTGACAAACAGTGTGTGTGTGTGTGGGAATACCACTTGCCCTGTGAAATGGGTTCCACTTAAAAACACTGAGTTCCTAAGGAAGAAATACACCATTCTATTCCGACACCAAGACTTTCAAAAGCACTTAATGATACACGTCTATAAAGAACTGATGAAACCTCAGCAATGATGGTCTCACCGTCACAGGGTTTTAGTTACTGTAATGTTTTATAATAAAATATTTTAATTTCATAACATTTTACAGTGTTTTCATCTTTCAGTAATACAAAGTCTCACACCTACCCAACTTTATGTAGAACTGCAACATTGCAACACTGAACAGTAGAGACAAATCACAGTTCTCACTGGAGAATAGCAATTATTTATCTGGTGCCAGGAACAGTGTCACACATACATATGTAAGAGGTAGTTTACTTTTCTTTGATTGCATTTTCTAGATCTATGTTTATGCTTTTGAAGTGCTCCACACGGCTGGGTTTGGTGAAGACATCATCCCCTACATGTCACTGAGTGTTGGTCTATGTGAACTCCTCTCTTCTATACTCTGCGTAAGTAAAATTACACTGGGAATTGGTCAGAATTTGCTCCATCTGCAATTACATCAATGTGATTTGTATCCCTCAGAGCATCGTCATTGAGCAACTTGGCAGAAAGAGGCTGCTTTGCGGGGGCTATGGGATAATGGCTTTAATACTGGCTAGCCTCACAGTAACACTCGCCCTGCAGGTGAGGAAAATCTTTCCAATGAGTTCTTTTCCAATATCCACCCCATTTCTAACCCTTCCCATCAATAGTTCTACTGGCTATAGAAAAAGGCCAGTTGGCTCTAGAATCCCCAAAATAACTTTTGCTACTATGATGTCAGAGCTGGTAGTCGCTAAAGTTTGTCATGAGACTCCCCCAATCTTCCTCACACTCTGACGCAGGCAGGGCTGAACCTCAGGTAGATTCAATCTTGATTGGTTTCAGAGTAACAGCCGTGTTAGTCTGTATTCGCAAAAAGAAAAGGAGTACTTGTGGCACCTTAGAGACTAACCAATTTATTTGAGCATGAGCTTTCGTAAGCTACAGCTCACTTCATCGATAATGTCTTCTGCAGTTTCCACAGAATGCATCCGATGAAGTGAGCTGTAGCTCACGAAAGCTCATGCTCAAATAAATTGGTTAGTCTCTAAGGTGCCACAAGTACTCCTTTTCAATCTTGATTGTCCTCCTTCTTCTGTGGCCTGTGAATGTGGCGACTGTTAGCACAGTCTGCTGTATTCCTCCCTCCTTTACAGCTGGACCCAGCCAAAATGGTTAAAAGCTAAATGTGATCTCAACAATACTAGTATCATTGCTGTTGCTCCTTCAGAGACAGGGCTCTTGTGATACCAGCACTCATGGAAGAGGAGCTGCTCCAAACTGCTTCCTTACCCTCAGTGCCTCCCACTCCTGTTTCATTTATGATGGATCAGTGTATCTACAGAATCACTGGTCCAGGCTCCACCCTTCCTTGTGACCAACCCTCTGTGCACTATGGTGCAGAGACTCTTCTCTACATGGAGATGTGATCCATGGAGTGCAAGAGGTATAGTGAACAAGTGCCCAAAAGCTCTTTCACCCCTGTACAGGAGGCAGGATCTGCTGCATCCAGGGACCTCCATATATGTTGAAGGGGCTACAGAGGCAAGACTTGCCCTTAAAAAGAGGTGACCTCAACAAAAATGGAATTTTTCCCTTTTTGTTTGTTTGTTTCTTTATAGTGTACAAAGAGGCCTTGAAGGTTCTCTTTTGTTTAAGGATTCTTCTGTACATTCAAAATTCAGGTGTTATACCCTGGATTTATAGACAACTGGACAACTTGGAGATCTACCACAAAGAATCTATTGAAGGACAACATGATTATGGGAAAGGGAAAGTGATTTTTAGTCACCCTGCTTAAAGCATTGTTTTTGTTCATAACCATTTAACAAACACCTGGGAGAAAAACCTTTCATTAAAGAATCAAGACCTTCACCCCTTCAACAAGGCATGAGAAAGAGATCTCATCTGGACTGTGAACTAACAAGTCCTTAACAAAATCAGGGAAGACACAATCTGGTATTCTTCATATTTCTAAAGTTAGGAAAAAGAAAAGCAAGCAGAATTTGGGAGGCAGGGAGAGAAGGGGTAGTCGGAAAATGAGGCCAGGGTGGAAACGAGGAACTATTTGTCACTAGCTGAACAGACATCACTAAGCTTTGTATTCCTCTCTAGGACTGGTTCTTCTGGATGCCATACTGCAGCCTCTGTCTTATTTTGTTGTATGTGATCTTCTTTGGCATTGGGCCAGGTGAGTAGTTCAACAGAGAGGGAGAGAGACAGGAACCAGGCCACGTGAGTACAACAACATAGTAAGGAGATAGGGAAAACAAATAGCATATACCATTTAGGTATATGTGGAGTAACCGCAGAATCCAGAATGCTAATATGGACAAGGATAGGGAAAGAAGAGAACTAGACCACATGAATACATCTTCTTAGAGGAAGGAGAGAGGAGAGAGTGCATTAACGTGAGAGTAGAACCTGAGTGAAGGAAATTATTGACCTTACGTTATTGATTATATGACCTCAGAGGCTCAGGAAATACTTTTCTCCATCAAAAAGTCTTTCCCCCGCTCCCCAAAATATGTCATCTATGGCACTGATTCTGTAGCAGCATATGGCCTCCCAGTGGTTCTAAAACTGGGGGTTGGGATCCCAAAGTGGGTCATGACCCCATTTTAATGGGGTCGCCAGGGCAGGCATTAGTCTTGCTGGGGCCTAGGACTGAAACCCAAGCCCCACCACCTGGGGCTGAAGCCAAAGCCTGAGGACTTCAGCCCTGGGCAACGGGGCTCAGGTTATAAGCCCCCTGCCCAGGGCTGAAGCCCTTTGGCTTTGACACCCCACCCCACCCCCCATCGGGGCAGAGGGGCTTGGACAGGCTCAGGCTTTAGTCCCCCCTCCTGGGATCATATAGTAATTTTTGTTGTCAGAAGGGGGTCACGGTGCAATGAAGTTTGAGAACCCCCATATTGGCAACACGAACTCAATAAATAAAACAGGAGAGCAGGCAATTGTGGTTGACCTAAGGCACTCTTTGATCAAGTATTAGCCCCAAATATGATTTAACATTAGGCACAGGCAGACTAATTTTGCTTAATTTTGAACACTCTTGAACATCATAGGTTCAGTAGCAAGACAGACTTGAAAAGTTATTTGGCTTGTGTTTTGCTAAGCAGAGAACAAAGAAGGTGCACAGAATAAAAATATTCATGGAAAAAAACAGGGTGATAACACAAAGCAGAGAGCAGGCAGAGTGAAAAACAGAGAGAGAGTCTGAAAAAAAGAAAGAGGAAAAGTTTAAAAATACATTATACACATGTACGCAGAGTGGATAATTAATTTGTGCCAGAGCAGAGATACTCAGACCTCAGTGGTTCAGGAGCCAAATTAGTGATCAACATTACCCAAAAGAGCCACAGTCATGTGAATTCACTATATATAATTTTCACAGCAAAATGACTGACCAGGTGTTCTACAATTGGTTAATAACATAGTATAAGCATCCTGATTGGTTAATAATTAAATCACTCAATGGTTTAATATCATGTGCTGCAAACAGCCACAGGAAACACATTAAAGAGCCATTTGTGGCTCCCGACCTTCAGTCTGAGTATCACTGTGCTACAGCTAGCTTTTGGGGTGACTCTTCTTTCATGCATAGTACTGGCTTCCTTTTACCTAGAAAAGCCTATTCGGTTTCAGCTGCCTTCCCTTCCCTTGGGGGGAGCATGGTTTGCTAACTCACAGTTGTTTAGTTAGTCCTGGGACCTCAAAACATAATCTGAAGCATTGGTAAAAGCCAAACTCTATGAGGTTCATCCATGCCTATCAATATCATCTAGTACATTGGGACATTAAAAAGGGAGAGTTCCATAGTCCTATAATAACAACAAAATAATGATGATAATAATAAGCACTTGTATAGCATCTTTCATGTCAGACTTTCAGACTGTTACAAATATTCTCACATCTTCCCAGCGAGTTAATTACCATTTAAAAACTCAACATTTGTTACATATATTTCTTGATACATAGACTAGAAACTTACACAGTGGCATCTGAGTTACTACTGTAACTGTGGGTATTTTCTGTCTTCGTAATGGCAACACATCCTGGAATCATCATCACCAATAATTTACATGTAGGGAAACTGAGGCAGGGAGATTAAGGCATATATTCAATAATGTACTTAAGGATGTGCCAATGAGTTGACTCAATTATTTAAATGAGATTACTCCTATACTTCCCAAATTGGGGTCTAGATGGCTTGCCCATGGGCACACAATGAGTCTGTGGAGAAAAATAAATCAGAACTCACAAGATCCTTGCTTTCAGCTCTATATTCACTGTGCATCCCATACAGCCTCTTACCTTGGCCATTACATTAGCATGATAGTTTTGTTATCTATTTTCACCAACAACTTTTAATGAAAATTTTTTTCACTGGAGGGAGAGAGGAAAGAAAGAAGGTGAAGGGAAACAGAGTAGCTAAGAAAACAACACAGCAATTATTACTTGTTCATGTTTCATCTTCCTTTCAGCTGGTGCCACAATATCCATTAGGGTTGAAATCTTTGACCAGTCATCCAGACCATCTGCCTTTGTGATTGGTGGGGCCCTCAACTGGGTTGGAATCTTTGTGATTTGGATGATTTTCCCATTCATTGTGGTAAGTGATTCTAACTGGATCATTTCCCAACTGCTTCTAATTTAAACCACCTTGAGAGGGTTGCAGGAAAATGGAGATGAATAAAGAGCAGTAAATCACAATGCTGGGTCAGTTTGGAATCTTTTGGCTCCTATTCTGTGGAGACCACTTACGTAACATAGGTGGTGCATTTCATTTTTAGACTGAACTGATCTCAAACTCAAACATGTAAAGAATGACTTCTCCTTTATTTAAACATTATCTGACTTCAAAGATATAAAGTCACATTCAAGAATCTGAAAGTCAGAAGATTTGTTCATATTTCTCTCAATTTTTTTCCCCAGGAGAGCCTTGGTCAGTTCTTCTTCCTCATCTTTATGGGGATTCTTGTCACTTCTGGGATCTTTATCTACTGGTTCCTTCCAGAGACAAAGGGAATGTCTATCACTGAAATCCAAGAGGAATTCAATAAGTTAAATTTTAGGAAGAAATATGTCCCAGCCATGGAGAAGAATGTCAGTGAAGATTATACTTTCTGCACTCAGCTCTGATTTACCATCAAAGGGAGTCAGGAAAAGGAAGAAAGAAGAGACATTAGTGACTTTCAGACTGGAAAATAAAGCCACACTGGACTGTCAGCTTTAATATCTTTTATTGGCCAACTTTTGTTGGTGAAAGGGATACGCTTTCAAGCCACACAGAGCCTGAGGAAGAGTCTCTCTCACCAACAGAAGTTGGTCCAATAAAAGATATTCCCTCACCCATCTTCTCTCTCTAATGTCCTGGGACCAAGTGCTGCTCTCCAGTCAACTCAGAAACAGGATGATGTCTGTTAGTAACAGATCCAGTGCTCAAGACTGGAATGACTGAGAACTCTGGCTTAACTTGGTGAACTGTAAATATTCTTTTATACTATCCGTCAATGAATCAAAGGTTGGCGTTATGTTTAAAACTTTTAAACAACTCTCAGCTGAACCATGAGTAAAGAGAGGAAATAGAAACCCACCTCTTCCAAAGTGACTTCCAATTGTCATTTTACAATACAAAACTGGGAATAGTGAAGTTATTCGGTTGCTCTCCAGGGCTTAGGTTTAGACAGTGATAGATCCAAGAAAAAGTTAAAAAGAAAGAGGAGGGAAAATCCAATGTTCTTTTTGACCCAACGTCATTGAATGGGAAAAATTTTGATTCACATCACAAAGGGATAAGAGCTCAGATAACTCTCCATAAAAGATGGTGTCATAGGCAGAACTAAGGTTGCTCAACACTTTCCACTCTAAGATTCTGCTTTCAGTTGCTCATAACTTTGCCAAATTTAAACTGTTCTGGCTGAAATTTTCCATGCTGGAAGTCTGACTCAGGCTGATTTCCCCCAACCCCTCACATTCCCTGCTTTTTTCTCCTTTAAATTTCAATTAAACAGTTCAGATGTGTGCAAAAATGAGATTAGATAAAAACACATTGTTTTCCCCATGTTAAAAAAAATTCTTACAGCAGTTTTGTTGAGAAGTTCTACCAACTCCATCCTTTGGAGAAAGGACTTAACATTTGGCAGGATGGCCATTCGAGTACCAGGAATGTGCCTTTTGCTGTCCCCACGTGCTTGTGTAGGACAGGTTTGGCACCCCTGTCATGAGGTACTCCTGTGTGCCAAAAATGCTAACAAGGGGTATGAAGCAGAAGAAAAAGCCTTGTGTAAGAGTCTTATCTGTTTTCACAACTGATTCCACCTTATCATCTATGGGTATGCTGGGGAGGTGGTGCGGTGGTCAAACTCCCATTTATATGCAAATTCCTGGAATTCTTCTAAGGCAAAAAGAAAAGGAGTACTTGTGGCACCTTAGAGATGAACAAATTTGAGCGTAAGCTTTCGTGAGCTACAGCTCACTTCATCGGAAGCTCACGAAAGCTTATGCTCAAATAAATTTGTTAGTCTCTAAAGGTGCCACAAGTACTCCTTTTCTTTTTGCGAATACAGACTAACACGGCTGCCGTTCTAAGGCAAAGAGGAGTCCGTAATCATTGAGTACAGAATCTAGAATGTCATATCTCACAGAGTGGGTCTTCAGTTTGCCAAGTATTGATTTACTTTTTGTATCAGGTAGGGAGGGCATCAACCTCCAAAAACTGGACTAGTAGTCCACAGTAGCCAAGTATTGGTTTTCCTTGAAGGTAAGCAAGTCCTCTCCCACCTTTTCCCAGGGTTGAGTGAGCAGTTCATATAGGAACAGAGTTTTTCTGTTGACGGGTATCACTCAACCAGCCATGTTCACACCCTTCTAAGGAGTTCAGTTATGTATTCATTCCTGGCCAGTGAACACTCAAGTCCATCTAAAACAACTGTCAATGCCACGGTGTAAGGCATTTTTTTTGCATGATATCCTTGCATAATGAGGCAGGGACAACAGCTTTGTCCTCAAAATATGATTCCATCCTACACACTCAGCTCATTTTAAATTTGAAAATGCAGTTCTGCTCCTATCAGCACTTGGCTTGTGTCTTCTGGCCACCCTGCTAGTATCTGCGGAAAAGGACCTAGGGGTGACAGTGGACGAGAAGCTGGATATGAGTCAGCAGTGTGCCCTTGTTGCCAAGAAGGCCAATGGCATTTTGGGATGTATAAGTAGGGGCATAGCGAGCAGATCGAGGGACGTGATCATTCCCCTCTATTCGACATTGGTGAGGCCTCATCTGGAGTACTGTGTCCAGTTTTGGGCCCCACACTACAAGAAGGACGTGGATAAATTGGAGAGAGTCCAGCGAAGGGCAACAAAAATGATTAGGGGTCTGGAACACATGACTTATGAGGAGAGGCTGAGGGAGCTGGGATTGTTTAGCCTGCAGAAGAGAAGAATGAGGGGGGATTTGATAGCTGCTTTCAACTACCTGAAAGGGGGTTCCAAAGAGGATGGCTCTAGACTGTTCTCAATGGTAGCAGATGACAGAACAAGGAGTAATGGTCTCAAGTTGCAGTGGGGGAGGTTTAGATTGGATATTAGGAAAAACTTTTTCACAAAGAGGGTGGTGAAACACTGGAATGCGTCACCTAGGGAGGTGGTAGAATCTCCTTCCTTAGAGGTTTTTAAGGTCAGGCTTGACAAAGCCCTGGCTGGGATGATTTAACTGGGAATTGGTCCTGCTTCGAGCAGGGGGTTGGACTAGATGACCTTCTGGGGTCCCTTCCAACCCTGATATTCTATGATTCTATGATTTCTAGACTGCCTGTAGTTGGATGTCCTTTTCTGTAACCTCTTTGATTTCCATCAGCTTTGCTCTTGAAACTCGGAGATGATGCAGCATGTTAATGGATACAATGTTCTGACCCCCTTCCCCAGCTCAGGGATGGTGGGTAAATGCCCTGCTCAGGTGTCAGCTAACACCAGTAATCTGCCTGGACATTCTCTCTACCTGGTGGACTGGAGGCACATCCACATGTACTGCAATCTATTTGGAGCATTAAGAAGGGGCCTTGCCATAATTACACTATTACTGGGTAGCCAAAGGTGTACTGATGGAATCACTCCAATCGAAATATCACAGCCAGAAGCTCTTTTGGGGGATATATAAAGATTCTGGCCTTGAAGAGTTCTGGCAAGATGTGATCAGTTGTGGATAGTGGCATTTTTTCCCCAATGTCCAGGTCAGTGGCTTTGAATCTATGCAGACGTGTGATTTGCCTGATGGCTTTTTTACCACCATCATGTTGCTTACCCAGGCTGTATTGGCCTCTACAGGTACTAGGATACTCCTGCTCTGCAGACTTGCAAACTCCTTGCATAGTAGATTATGTAGTGCCACCAGAATTTTCCTTTGTGGTAAGCACACAAGTTCCACTGTGGGGTCTACATTCAGTCTTAGCTTTCCTTTGAGGCACCCTTCGCTGTTGAAAACATCCATATGCTTTTAAAGTTGTCTCCATTGTCTATGAGACTCCCCCTTTGGCTTCTTGCACTGCACTTATAAAATTCTGAAGCTGCATCCAGATCAGATCCATGGTTTGTATGGCTGTATTTCCTAAGAGGGGTCTGTAATGCTTGCCATCCACCACCACAAACTTTGATTGGTACCATTCCTTATTTTTCAGGCTAGTTATTACCAAGTCACATTTTCTTACGGGCTACGTTATGTTCTCATTGTACATTGTTAGACTGTTCCTGTTTGCAACGGGTATGTTCAAGTGCAATTCACCCGGAGCAATTTCATTGAAGGGGGCCCTGCCATTCAGCTGAAATAGCACAGGGCATTTCTCTATTAACATTGTTGCATGCACAGAGGTTGATATTGTCCCTTGTTGCTTTCCTGTCTTGACAGCCTGAACCTGGTTCATTCTCAAACTCAAGGAGAGAGTCATGATATCCTCTCTGCTGTCTGATGTGCCATCCCTCTCTTGTACAAGTCTGACTAATCTTTCAGATCTTGCTCTGCTCTTGCATGCGCTGCTAAAATGGTCCAACTTGACAACACAGTGCTGTCCTAGTGCAGGGCACTTCGTCTCCTTTACCTGCTCATGCTGTCTTCCACAGTAAATGCGTCACACAGTGGGAATGGAACACTGGCCACCTGGTTGCCTTTGCTGTTGTCTCATTGCATGTACTTCTGGGGGTTTTGTGCCTCCTAGGCTTTCATCCTTGCTCTTGAGGCTACTGCTGCATGCCCATGTCTAAGCATGTGTTTGATAGGAGATTGCCTTCCTGACATGGGCGGGTGGATACAAGAGGCTTGGGGAGGCTAAGCCAAGCCTCCCCAAAAGGGGCAAGAAATGTCAGATGCGGATGCCAGCCTACCACCTTTGGAGCGCTGCTGTCGGAATCTCCCAAGAAGTGGGGAGACCACTGGTGCCCACACCATGGCCCCACCCCTGCTCTGCCCCAAGGCCCTGTCGCTGCTCAGCCTCTTCCTCTGTGGCCCTGCCCTCGCTGCTCCTCTTTTCCCAGAGACCCCACCTTTACTCTACCTCTTTCCTTGAGGCCCCCCCCCCCCCGCAGCCCATCACTCGTTGCTCTCTGCCTCCTCTCTCCAAGTTGCTTGCCTTTAAGGCAGGAAGGAGCGAGTGGTGGGGGACCAGACGGAGGGGGTAAAGAGGAACGCGGCGGGTAGGGGAAGAGGCACAGCGGGGGCAGGGCCTTGGGGCGCAGTAGGGGTGGAGCATGGGCAGGGCCTTGGGTGGAGCAGAGGCTGTTCCCCCGTCTGGGCACTGATGGTCCCTCCCACTTCTAGGGAGCTTCTGTGCCTCATGCCTAGCCTTCCCAAACATAAAATTTGGGTGTCACCTATACTTCCTGGTGCAGCTACTCCCACAGATGGTGTTCCCAAGTGCATCAGACTATCCTGTCCCAAATCAGGGAGTCTGTCAAGTCCCCAAATGTGTATGTAGCAGCCTGTGTATTTAAGGCTGCAACGTAGGGGTCTATCCCTCCCTTTGGACTGGTTTGTACTGAAAAACTTGGGTCACTCCACACATTTGTTCTGCTTTGGGGAACAATAGTTTCCCAGGGCTCCTAGGCCTGCTGTGAGGTTTGAAGAAGTGGTGAAGATCTCTCTGCCTTGCTCCCCAATATGATAAAATCGTTTTAGTTTTCCGTCGCAGTCTCCCTGCCTGACTAGGTCTGTGTACAGGTCAAACTCCTCCTTCCACCAGGTCCATAGTCTCAAGTTCTATGCCTTCAGAATCCAGGGCTTCAAACCAAACTCCATGGCTCACACTCCTAGCTGTTGCACTTCAGAGAACTCACAGCTCTGACATTGCCACAATGTTTTATTTGAAAAGAATGAAGCTGAATCCAAGTTCAGTTCAACAAATGGAACTTTACTAAACCCTCTGGAATGCTCTATCCATGTGGCTTCCAGTTGCTTCCAGCCTAACTTCCTGCATTTCCTGTTCCACTGGTGTCCTGTCAATAAGTCTCCCTAGGGAACAAGGGCCTTCTAACTCCAGTTCCAGTGTTCATAATACAGAGGAAGATGCTGTCTGACGGGAATGCAGAGGAATTAGGTGGATTTGCAGGAGCCAGAGGGTGGGAAACAGCAGAGGGAGAGATGGGCAGGAGCTGGAGAGGAAGGAGCCAGCGGGTGAGGGCCAGCAGCAGATGGGGACGGGGACAGAAGCCATGAGGGACTGTGAACATTTTATTTAAGGACATGCCCAGCATCATATAGGAACTCTATGACAGGGATAGAATACAGTTCTCCATGATGGCATTAAACTTGTTGAACAATGAGATCATCCTTTCTTTTTCTGCAATTCCCTGGCTTATTCACTATACACCTTCCAAAATTTACAAATAATGAGGCAAGGTTCCTACAGACAACAGCCTCATTCACTACACAACCCTGACTTATTCTCAGGAGCACCATCCATCCTGCATTCTTGGTGAGGCTGGGGTCCAGTGAAATAGATGAAATTTTGTAATTAGAGACCATATGTATATATAATGCACACACACAAAGGGGCCAAATTAAGGTTGCAAATTTGGCATTTTACAAATTTTTATTGTTTGACTTTGCAATCATACCTTTCCTTTAATGTAGTTTTTTGGATGTAATAAAGAAGTAGTACACATCAGTACAGCTAAATATACCTGCAATAAGTCAGTCAACAAGATATAATCTAACTGCCTACTAATTAGGCACTTATCCCATGTTCATCACTATGGCATACGAATGAGGCAATCTATATAACACTCCAAGATCCTGAGAACATAAAAAGTAAAAGTAAACCAAGGAGGCAAGATGTATCTGTAGCTATGTTAGAAGAGGACGCAGGGACTGTCCTAGGGCGACACTGGCCCTTTAAGAAGGAAGATGCCAGGGCACCTGTGACTCATCAGCTGTTTCCCAAGTGGGTTTTCAGAGAGGGCACCTGGGCCATATAAATGGGAGACAGAAGGAGACATTGCTACAGGATTAGAGCAGTACGTGCACAGCCTTGTCTCCCCACAGGCCCAGGAGGTTCACCACCTCCTTTATACTCCAGGCAGGAGCGTCTGCAGCGTGGAGCCAGAATGGTCAGCGCTCCACGCTGAGCGAAGGGGAAACGGAATTTCAAAAGCGTGCAGGGCTTTAGAGGGGAGATGCACATACCTGTATACCTGACCGCTGGGCAGCAGAGTTCAAAACAGTGACCAGAGCAGTCACAGTGGGGCATTGTGGGATGCCTCCTGGGGCCACTGAAGTGGATGTAAGTAACAGCGTCTACACTGACACTACGTCGACCTAAGTGCTACGCCTCTCTTGGAGGTGGAGTTATTAAGTCAGCATAGCGGGCAAATTACGTTAGTCGGAGCAACGTTTTAGTTTAGACACTTACAGAGTTAGGTCGATGTAAGCTGCCTTGCATCAACCTCTTTGTAGTGTAGACCAGGCCCTAGCTATCGCATCTCAGGGAGGCAGAGTAGCTGCTGTTTTAAGTGTAGACAAGCCCTGAGTATATTTGCCAGACCTGAGGAAGAACTCTATGTAAGCTCAAAAATTTGTCTCTCTCACCAACAGAAGCTGGTCCAATAAAAGATATTACCTCACCCACCTTGTCTCTTTCCAGGATTAATCATTTCCTAAATCCTTGAGTTTTAACAAACAAAGCCAGATGTCTCTTATGTAATCAAATATTAACAGCTACCACTTACTAGGCATACAATTAATTTTGTAGTTTCTAGTCTATGAACAAAGGGCAACACACTTTCATAGTTGGAGAGAAATATCTCCCTACAAGAGGATACAGAATGAACACAGACACATTTAAAATGTTCTGAACCTTATGCAATGGGCATGAAAGAAAATAATGCAAAGCAAACAATACAAAGTCAAATTTAACTTTGACTGGTCCAAATGGACAAGCTTCTTTTAGTGCCTGGATTATACAATTTTAGTGAGGAACAACTGCAACCAGACTGCTAATTCAAGAGACCTGCCACAAAACAAAGAGCTAAGAAAACTCTTACCCTGAAGATGGGCAGCTTTCTCTCAGACTTGGTGAGTTCTCTGTCATTTATCTATGTACCAAGTACTTCTCATTTATATCTAAAAATCCAGCAGGGGGGCAGGGAAAAGGGAGAACATTGGAAGGGATCTGTTCATTTTCATGCTCCCTGTACTTCTAGAGCGACAATCAAACTCAATAATTTAGTCATTTTAACACTTTTTTCCCAAAATCAGAAAAGGAAATATGGTACTTGACACTGTTTGTTCCCAAAATTTTATTGTTCTAAATTTATATTATTCTATTTTCAGAGATATGCAATCAGTGAAGAATGTTCAGTTATTCATTTCAATGTAGTTAGTGACCCAAAGTTAGAAAACAAAATAAATATTTTCAAACCCTGAATACCTATATTTGACAGTCACATGCAGCTGAAGAACACTTACACTGAGAAATATCCCTCTAATTTAAAGAGCTTTTTAAGGTATATATTTTAGCATTTCAAGGAATGATTTGTTGTTCAAATCCCCTGTTAATACAATATTTCTAAGAGTTTTGTATGTGCAAGGATGAGGCAGCAAGGCCAAGAACACCCTGAACATACCAAAAACTTGTCTTCTATCTTCCAGGTTCAGTATCGGAAACTATTTCCAATGATTTTTGTATTGGGAATTGGTGGAACCTTCTCATATGGCTTCCAAGTTTCCATGATCAGCTATCCTTCCATGGTAAGCATAGCATCCTCTACAGCTAAATTCATAGTGTCAGGTTTTGGCCTGGGGATGTTCTTCAAGACACCTTGAAATTCTTTCCTCAACTCCTTCCGTTCTCATTCTGTCCATGAAAAACAGTAAGAATAGTTTGTAAAACCCCAAAGGACAATTTAGCAGAATTTATTCAGGATCATGGACATTTCTAAAAGAACAGAAGACTAACCACACCAGAGACTTTTACTAGAAGGTGAAGGCTCATGTGAGTTGCTACTCTTTAAAAAGCGTCTATTTCATTGCATGTATCCCTACTAATGGGAGTCTCATATGGGTATTGATGGCGTAAGTGTCTCTTATAGTGACTAGAACATGAAAGAAGCAAAGATACAGAATGAAACTCAATGTACAAATTAAAGTCTAAGCACTGAACTATTATAGCTAAGTAAGTGCCTTCATCTCCCATACCAACTTCATTATAATACTTCAGATGAAAGAAGATAATTCAGAATATGGAAAGAATTGGTTCAACATACAATATAATTTTTTTTCTAAATTAGAATTTTTAGACCTAAAATTTTTAGATAGAATAAAAGACCTTATTGTCACAGTTCAGGGCACCTGTATCTGTAATCCCCCTCCACGGTCCAGCAAGAGCACCCAGTGTAGGGTCCCAGCTCCTCAGGCATCAGCTTTCTTAGGCAGAGATGTGTCTCTCCCCCACTTGACCAAAATATTTCCAGGCTGCACAGCCCACTGCTTACACCAGGATATCCCCCCAGCAAGGCAGACTGCCTACATGACCAGCATCGGCACTTCTGCTTTGTCTTCAGAGACAAACAACACTATAAATCGCCAACAGTCACAGGTTACCACACAGCTCTTTATAAGCAAGCACGCTTATTCTTAAGGTAAAAGCATTACAGAGAATACATTAAAACAATAAAAGCACCTACATGCATATTAATAAGCTTACCAGAGATCACCCCAACTCCAACAAGGGCCCTCGCAAGTGAACAGTTCTTCAAACCTCACACAGGGGTTTTCCCTGTAGTCACCCATTCATCACTAAAATGCAAATGTTTTTGCTCAGAACAAGAATTTTCAGTTTTATGGGACCACAGTAGCCCAAAGACCTCCCACCCCTCCATAAAGATTGGGGCTCCCCATGGGCTGGAGGTCCAGTCTATTTGCTGGATTAGAAAGAAGACCATGAGACAGTTTTAGCTCAGGCTATTTAACCAAAAATCTTTTCTCTGTTGGTCCCTGGAGAATCCAGTTTGAACCAGTATATGCAAGCCTTTCTCGACGTGATGGTAGCTCATTGGAGGTGTTACAACCTGAGTGAATGTGTCTAACTACACCTCACTATTCTTAGTTCCTGGGCTTAGTTCCTGGACTGTCGTGCCCCAGCCCCATAGAAATACATATAATCCCTCAACAGTACATAAACATTTGCATTAATACACTGATCTCCTAAAATACTTCAGCTTAATTCAATGAAGTTTTATTTAATTCAGTAAGGTTTGTACTGGATATTATCATATTTGTCACACTTATGATCAGTATAATTGGTAATGAAACTCCTTCTTCCCCCCCAATTTTTCTTTCTAGTACATCAAGAACTTCATCAATGACACTTGGCAAGAGCGATACCATTCTGTCATCGATGAGCAGACCCTCACATTACTGTGGTCTTTCATTGTCTCTACTTTTAGCATTGCGGGATTCTTGGGAACCATCAGCTCAAGATACCTGTCTGCAAAATATGGAAAGTCTGTATCAAGTAAAAAGCACTTTTAAAAACTGTCCCCTATAACAAAGTAGAAAAATTATGTTTGGCTTTGAGACAATTGTCCCTATAGAAAGGAAGAATAGTCTATATTTTTCTAGCCAAAGTGTTGCATTATTTCACACCATCCCTCCAATTAATGAATATATTTCAGTGACAGTTCCCTATTTCCCTCTTTTATCCAAGTGTTCAGTCCACAATACTGATTAATACCTTTGCAAAAAAAAATGTAGATTAAAATTGACTGTAAAATTGGTCTGTTAGCTAGTGCTCTGCCATCTCATGCAGGAAACAAGATTTTGATTGCTGTCAATGCTGCAATAGTAAGTGAATCAGCTTCTGGAAAGGAATACTTCATGTTACTCAACTTTCATCCTGCCAGTGAATTAACAAAGGGCACTGACCTTCTCCAAAGGGAGGTCTGACTAATCCTGCCTGATCAAAAGGATACAAGAACAAATGTACTACATACATTGACAGGGAAATTACTGTCCATTACTTTTAAATTCAAAACAAATACGTTAGGTTCCTTAGCTCCTGTAAATCAGCATAGTTTGACTTTATTATACTTACCTTTATTTGATAATCTTAACTGGCACAAATTAGCACCTTTCTTGGAAGTCTCAGTAGAAACTAAGGAATGAATTAAAATGGAGATACAGCTCCTCTTTTCACCCTGAGAAGTGGTCCCTCCAAAACAGGGTGAAGGTACGTTAGTGGAATAGGGCAGAGAAACTTCCACTGCCTGATGTATCTGTTCAGTAGTTAAACAGGATATTCCATATTTCACTGCCATCAAATGTAATCTCTTTCATGAGCACTATACTCGCATGACCAGAAAACATAATATCCAGTAATGGGTTTGGCTCAGGAGGAGCTGTTATGTTTCTAGGGGGAAAAGCCCTAAACTAAGAAGGATTTAGAAAATAAAATACATATTTATGAAATGTCCAAGGGAAAATTACTTACCTCCAGTTACAGAGACAAGGTGGGTAAGGTAATATCTTTTATTGGACCAACTTCAGCTGGTGAGAGAGACAAGCTTTTGAACTGTTGTTGGCAATCACCCATTCTTGGGCCTGTGGCCCTGCATAAAGCCAGGATGGGAACAATCCAGTCTCAAAGCTGTAGAGAGCCAGCCCTGCAATGAAACATAGGTATCAGGCACTACTCCATTTTTCATCCTTTTCACACAGTGGAAAAAGAACAACTACGAAAGGTAGCTTGAAATTTATTCAAGGTGTAAATTACCTTAGAAAGGAAAACATTTATAAAAGGATAAAATGCCTTTGAGTTTTCTAGGGTTTTTTAAGTATATACACAGGGTTAACATATGGGGACTCAGAAATATATATAAAAACTAAAGCAGTAAAAGGAAAAATAGAGACATCCTGAAAAATTAAAATTCCTAGAAGGCAAGAGAATTTGGAGGCCCCAAGCTTATTCATAAAGAGGTTGTATAACACCAATAGACCTAATCGTCACCCTTGTCTAGAGGTGGAATCTAAGCAATTCTGCTTAATGAAACACACACACACAGAGCTCTTAATATCTCCTGGATGGAACTGACTGCAGGCTTGCTACCACAGCAAGTTTCACATCAAATCAGCCTCAATATGACCTTGAGATGAAGCTTGGTCAGATTATAGCAACAAGAGACTCAGCCACAATCATGCACACATGGTCTCTTAGAAAGAGTACAGCCATGGATGACTAAGGCGGAACTTCAGCAGTGTCTTTGGAAGTAATATAGAATATTACCATGACATTTTAAAAGTAAGAAAAAAATGAGCTCTCAAATTCAGAATGACTAGGTTGAATGAGTTTCAGGGAGTATCTAGTATAAAAATCTCTCCTTTCGTCCAGCAGTATAGACCACATGCCTTTTTTCCCTGGGAGATGGATTTTCTGATGTATGTCCTCATTATACTGTTCAATTTTAGTGCATCCTTGAGGGGGGTAGTCAATTGTACAGAATTTCTAGGGGTGAAAGTAATATTAAACTCTTACCGGTATGGGGGCCGAGCCTCCCCCAGCCAGCCCATCCACGCTGCCTGGCCTGTGCCGCCCGGGGCTCCGGCCACTGCAACAGTAGCGGCAGCCGGGAGCCCCGGGCCCTTTTAAATCGCCAGCCCTGGGGCAGCTGCCCCTTTTCCCCCTGTCGGCAGCCCTGCGGCAGCGCTTTAATGTCGGCTGCGTATGGGCCAGTACCTGCTTCTTACCGGTACACCATACTGGCCCGTACGGCCTACTTTCACCCCTGAGAATTTCTATCAATCAGATGTTATAGTCCCTATTGGATAATACTGAAGACTCAGACGCCCAAGGCAACCAGGTGTAAATCATCCCAAGCCTTCTTCCTGTAAAAGCTGGCTAAATGTGCATGTCCTTGGGGAATGAGATATGACCGCATTAAGAATGCTTCATGAAGTTGCTGGGATTCTTCTCCCCTTAGCAGGCATAAGAGGAAGGGTGGAGGAGGGAGGCACAAAAGAGTGAAAAGGCTAAAGAAAAGAATGGGTCAAAGTTCACGGATACAGCATAGCTGCTAGCATCAACGACGATCATCAATCAGCACAGATAGCACCAATAAAAATGAAGATTAAACAAAAAATTTGGGGGGGGGTGGAGATCACGGGTGTTGCCAGGATTGTTGGCGACCTAATCCAGGTAGGAGTAAGTGCCTCAATATTTTTTCTTTTTAAATAAAGGAGGCTGACATTCAAATACGGGTAAAGGATATAGACACTTTAACTGTACTGGATGTGTCCTTCATAAACTGTGTTCAGAAAAGAACTGTTTAGGAGAGCACTGTGGGGTTCCTCTGCAGGGATAGTGCCAGATACCCTTTGAGAAACCAAAATCTCAGAACTTTGAACTTAAAGAATTCCCAGCAAATGGCACAGATCCATGAGTGGGAGATCTGCTGGGATGGGTATCTTTGAAGAAATAATATTTCAAAATTTTCATTACAGTCTCTGCTTTACCTGACTGAAGTGTTCCCATATATGGTGGAATAGTCTACTTTATGCTTAGATTACCCAAAGGTTCTCAAACTGGTGGTTGGGACCTCTCAGGGGGTCATGAGGTTATTATGGGGTGGGGGTCGCGAGCGGTCAGCCTCCACCCCAAGCCCTGCTCTGCCTCCAGCATTTATAATGGTGTTAAATATATAAACAATGTTTTTAACTTATAAGGGGGTCGCACTCAGGGGCTTGCTATGTGAAAGAGGTCACCAGTACAAAAGTTTGAGAATCACTGGATTACACCAATTTCGGTATCAATTTAAGTAATGGTTCAACAGCCCGGCATAAGCAACTGCTAGGTCCCACTTGCAAATTCTTGATTCAATGATAAAGTCACCACTATCTGTGTATTCAGAGGATAAAAAGAGGGTATTTGGGGAAAGCAAGAGAGAGATGGTGTTGCCAGTTTTATGAAAGTCTCTTATGTGCTGTTCCAGAAAGAAATGTCTAATGTTCAATAACCTGCTTCTGATAGCAGCTGCATTTTCCTGGGGCTTCAGTAAGATGGCAAAGTCCTTTGAGATGATTTTGATTGGACGTTTCCTTTGTGGTTTTAATTCAGGTAGGTTGTGTTTGATTTCTACTTGTATAATAATCAGTTGGGATCCCCCTGCAAGGCTGTAAGCCAGAGGCAGGATCAGTATTCCTAAGTGTCAAAATGAAAGGGGTCAATAAATTGTTATAGGGAAGAAAAGAGATGATAACCCAAAGGATATCAGATAAAGGGGTTAAGAGAAAGAAATAAGAGAATGCATTTGATTGCTTGAGACTATTTTCCACATAATAATATTCCAGGCTAAGGGAAAACACGTTGGAAGAGTGAACTTTAAAAAAATGGGTAATAAAGCTGACAGCAGAAATATTGCAGGTTTGCAAATAATAAAATAATAAATAAATAAAATGTTCACTTCGTACTGCTAGTATCCTGCCCAGACTGAAACTGTTTGCCTCTTATATCTTTTATCCCTAGGTATGGTTATCAAAATTACATCTCAGTCTGACTACACAGAATATAGGAACAACTTCAGTTAGATTTCTTATTTTTTTAAGGAGTAAACGAGAATTCATCCTCTTTTTTATTTTAAAAAGAGTTTTGATCTTTCTTAATTTCCACTCAAACAGAAGAATCCTCCATTTAACATTAGTTTGTGGTATGGAGCACAGAACTGATCCTACTTCCATCGAAGTTAATGGCAAAACCCACTAATTTCAGTGGGACTTCAGTTACATTTTCCTTCTTTTAAACAAACTTGTCCTTTCTCTTTTCCCCTATTCAAGGTGTGGGTTGCAGTTTACATGGCCAGTATGTGGCAGAAATTTCCCCTAAGAAGCTGCGTGGATTTACAAGTGTCACTGTCTTGTTTTTTGCGAACATGGGGAAATGCTTAGGGCAAATTGCAGGACTAAGGTAAAACAAACATATTTATGTTCACATCTAAATTTCTGGGACCGGACGTGGGGGATATCTTTCTATTCATTCTCTATCTATCCATTGTTATCCCATATAGTTTAATTCAGTCTCCCTATCTATCACTCAAAAACATTTGGTAAGTTTCCCTTCTTTTGGTTCTTGTTTTAACCTATTCTCTCTAGTGAACTTTTAGGAACTGAATCCTTGTGGCCTTTACTGATGGCTATCAGTGGAATCGCAGCATTGGTGCAGCTGGTCACTCTCCCATTCTTCCCTGAGTCTCCATCCTACCTACTGATGCAAAAGGGAGACATGGAAGGCTGCCAGAAAGGTAACATGGACCACCTTAACTTACTGCTTTTTTCCTAGCTTCTGTCCAGTTACTCAAGCTGGAATCTTGGAAGGGGAAAGGATTACACAACATTTTGAAAAAACAAAATACCACTTCTACATTGTACTTTCTTAATGCTGTCATCAAGACAGTTCAGATACAAGTATTAGTGGGGGTTAACATTGTTATTAAAACTAGTGGCCATCATTTCTTTACTCTGATATATAACTAGTGCAAAAATTAACATTAATGCTATACTGAGTTGTGGTTATAGTCAGAAAAGTGACAGGGTAAGAATGGTATCTTACTATTGAACAGATCTGATCCCTGTGTGTTTTCTGAGCGGTAACTTTTTTCTTGTTAAGAAGGTAAATATTTTTCTGTCTAAACTACTAGCCAACAACAACATTGCACAGCAAACTAATAGGTAGTAACTATAATCAACTGAGATATCTATGAATGTATTTAAAATTAAACACTTTTTAAAGCCAGCTGAAATCAGACACCTTTATTTTGTATAGTTTTTCATACTAATGGTATCCCAAAATACTATCCTAATAGACACTAGATAAGTTAAAGAATTTGATGATAAAGCCAACAACAGAGAAAGAGAGAAATGAACAGGCATAGGCGAGCAAAAAATTTAAAAAATGACATTTGAGAAAAAAGCAAATGAATGAGGCAGAGAAGTAAGAGAAGATAATTTCAGACAGCAGGAAATGGAAGGGAAAGGGTGCTCACACCAGCAGTGTGGAGATTGTGAAAGGGAGCAGAAAAGATATTGTTAAATGAGGAACGGCTGGAAAGTAGGGAGCAAAAAGAGGTCAGGGTTCTACATTTCTCTTAAAACAGGACAGCTACTGATATTATCAACACCTGATAGGGAACAAAGTTCATGTGCATCTTCACATAGGCTGAAGTGTGGATGACTGAACGGATGGTCCTATATTTACTGATTCAATTAAAGAGTGACAGGGCAATGGATGGGTTTAATAGAAAGCATGGTGGAGCAATCCATCAAACAATGACATAAGAACTGACTGATGGATTGAGTAATTGACTTATTCACTGCATACTTTGATAAATATGTATTATAATGATGGAACAATGGATCAGATGTGGATGGATGAACAGATTAGCTATTTAATATCTTCCTTAATTATCTGGAGGTTGAGGAACAGCAAGTTGAAGAGATTTAGAGAGAATACCCTCTTAGTGTTCTGAACACCAGTGAGCACAGAGAAATAGTAAAGAAGGCTTAGAAATATTGGTGTGAAATAAAAATAGATTCAACAAGGGAAAAATTATAAGTTAATATAGCCCACGGTGGAAAAAACTAATTCAACAGTGAATGAAGAAAACTAGTAAAAAGAAATGCCAAAAGAGACATATGGATGATAGTGGTGCAGTAAGCAAGATATTGTGGTTGCTATGTGCTCTGGCTGGAGGGGGTGGGGGGAAAAACCGTGTCTTTAAATTATGAAGCAGAAAGGAATCACCCTCTGCTCCATCTGGTCCTGGTGTTACTACTCAATTAATATGATTCGCAAAACTGAATATCTCAACACCAGGAAA
This sequence comes from Lepidochelys kempii, assembly GCF_965140285.1. NCBI lineage: Eukaryota > Metazoa > Chordata > Testudines > Cheloniidae > Lepidochelys > Lepidochelys kempii. Next base: position 13,786,778 of record NC_136394.1, on the reverse strand, counting down.
TATTGACAAATTGAAAGGAGTACAGAAAAGAGCAACAAAAATGACAGACTGGGGCGGGAGGGTTTGAGGAAAGATTAAAAGTGATAAAATATACAGTTTATCTAAGAAATACCTAGAGACTGGAAACATGGTAATCATCTACAGGTATTTGAGTACCAAGAACGGAGAGCTTTTTACCTGTGTTTATTGAGGGGTAGCCATTAAAAAAAAAAATTTACAAAAGACATTACCACAAAAATTACCACATTTTCCCTTATACTTATAAAATAGGAGATCTGTGGTAAAGTTTAATGGTTCTATTTTCACTAGAAGTAATGGTATAGCATTAAGATTTCTAAGATTATAGAATTAAGATCTTAATGATAAGTTAAAAAAATGCCAAGAAAAACTTTGACTGCAAGCCAAATTCAGAGATGAATCAAGTGTAAATCAATGATCTTCCACCTCCCTCCCTGTGTAAAGTAGACCAATTTAAACATCCTTAGAAATCAATACAATGTGTGAAAGTTGGTCTAAGGGAGACTAAATTAGTCTACGGAGGCCTAATGTACACATCATTTCAGATTTCTGCTCACACTCCCTTGGAGAAAATTAGACTCTTTGAAACTCAATCTACTGACGGACATAAATTACACATCCTTACACATCATTTCTCAGTTTGGCCCCCCTTCTCTACCTTTGAGTCTAAGACAGTGTATAATACACATCAAAGAGGTGAAAGAAGGGGAGAATAAGTAGGCTGTACCTTAATGTTAATTTAAAACTAATTAGATTGACCCTCCTATTAAGCATTTTTTTGCATCTCTTCCCACCCCTTGTGTACAAGTTATACCAACTTAGATTCTCTGAGATTCAGTGGCCCAAATTCAGAGGTAATGTATACGGCCCTGCTTTGAGCAGGCGGTTGGACTAGATGATCTCCTGAGGTCCCTTCCAACCTTCATGTTCTATGATAAGTGGAATGTAATTTATACATTAGAAAGTGGGTGAGAGTCTAATGGAGTTGATTCTAAATTGTTATAAACTTAGGCTGCTTTAGATTTACATTTACATAGATTTAGATTTGTTTACCTGCCGCGTCCGCAGGTTCGGCCAATCACGGCTCCCACTGGCCATGGTTTGCTGCTCCAGGCCAATGGGGGCTGTGGGAAGTGACGCGGGCCGAGGGACGTACCAGCCGCTGCTTCCCGCAGCTCCCATTGGCCTGGAGCGGCGAACCGCAGCCAGTGGAGCCATGATCGGCCGAATCTGCAGATGCGGCAGGTAAACAAACCGGCCCGGCCCGCCAGGGGCTTTCCCTGAACAAGCGGCGTCCCAAGTTTGGAGAACACTGACATAGCCTAATCCATAGTACAGGTGGGTTGATGTCACAGATCTAGTGTTCCCTCCTCCCTTCTTCTCTGCTTCCAACCCAAGTTCAAAAGATCTGGATTCTCTCAGCACCTAGAAGGAGAGAGGATTCGAACTAACTGATCAATGGCCACGCATAGGAGGACTGGATGAATCCACTGATCAGTTAGTAAAGGACTGGAAGGCTGGCGAAAAAACATCAACGAACAAATTTAATGGGTTTATCTGTTTGTTGCGTAATAATTTTGAGAGTTTTTCCTTTACAGCTTTGAAGCAGCTTTGGGGTGAAGGGAATCATCAAGGAGCAGTAGATGATATGGAGAAGGAGCAGGCTACAACAAAAAAAATCAAACCCATGAATGTCCTGGAACTCCTAAAAGACCGATCCTTGCGATTTCAGTTGTATTTATTGATCACTGTTGTTGTTACCATGCAGCTTAGTGGTATCAATGCAGTTAAGTATTTGCCTCACTTTAAACATTATTATAAGTCATCACTGAGGAAGCAACACATTGTAATACCAGATGTATTCAAAGATATGAGGCGAGCTCACATAGTATAAAGATTCCGCAAACTTTAATGCTGCCAAAGCCCTGACTCAAAACAACGCCCGCCTCCCCTAAAGGTACAGACAAGTACACAGTCCAACAAAGCATTTGTTACATTTTCCAATCCCCTAACCTCTTTCAAACCACATCCACCAACATTCTAGTTAATGGGAGGGGAAGTCCATTACAATATGCACACTTAATAGTAGGAGGAGTAAAAAATTCATTTGAAAGGAAAGAAATCTAAAACTGATAAAGGGATTACACTGTATTTGAAAAAATGCATAATTAATGCACTCAATTCACTGCCACGTAATATCACTTAGTCCAAGAGTTTAGTAAGACTAAAAAATTATTTGACATTTATATGGACAATGAAAACATCCTCAGTTCAGTATATATATTTGTAATTTACAGAGTTATATATACCCTCTGCTTCAGGACACAAGTCTGCAACTAAGTGATGGGGATTAGGAAGAATCTTTTGCTACGGGCAGTTTATACTATAATTGTCCATTACGGGGATTCCTAGGCTGAGTTTAAGGCCAGAAAGAACCAGCAGATCACGTAGTCTGATCTCCTGCACACTACAAGCCACTAACCTCCTCCCCCCACCCAGCTACCTCTACATTGACCCCCAATAACCTGGATTAAATTTAAGTATTACAATCCTCCTCCAGAGACTAAACTATTGTGTGCTACAGGCAGAGAACTGCACCAATGCTCAAGGCCCCTGTAGTGGCATGGAACTGATTTTGAGAGATTATACCCAAATGAACTCTTGCACCTTTCTCTGAAGAATCTACTATTAGCCACTATCAGTAAAAGAATACCAGGCTGGTTAGACCCAACATGGCGATATTTATGTTCCTGTGTAAGTCTTCAAGACCATTGGGCACCGTGAGTTCTGTGTTTCAACATAACGTTCCACTGGTTTGTTGCACTAACTTTTTTTCCCCAAAACTCTTAAGGCCACTGCAGAATGGGCAGCTATAGGTATGAAGCTTTCATGAAACCTGCCTAACTGTAAACAACTGCTGCCCTACTTTTATTATTATCGTGGTTAAGGATACAATTTTTCTTCCTTCTGCAGCCAGAAAAATTGGACCAGATCTCCAGCTGGTGTGAATCAGTTCAGCTCCATTGACTTCAATGAAGTTACATCAATTTACACCAACTGAGACTCTGTTCTAAGGATAGTAGGCTTTGTACATTTGCACTATGGGAACCTGTGACATTTTGCAAGTCTGCAGTTGAATGTCTGGGACTCAATCCTACTCACCTCATTCACGTGCAACTCCCCTGAATTTCAAAGAAAGCTGTGTGTGAAAGCGGGGAAGGGGTTTTGACCCTTCAATTCCTTTCTCCTGATTCTCAATTTTCCATTTACACTGGCGGTGAGGGGTTTATGCCTTACAAGGACAGGCAAACTTTACACAGCTCAGAATGGAAGTTGAACACGGATTAGGATCATAATATTTTTCTATTACTATCTTGAGCCAAAAATACTCAAACAGTTTGTAATTCCCCAGCTCCTGATTTTGTGACTTGGCAAAGTAATGGACTTTCATTATGTCCACAAAGTTGGAAAGCTCTTTAGGTAACTAATCTTCACTGAAACTATTAAAATCTGTTCCCACGTAAACAACTTGACATAAATGTTAGAGTAAGAGCTCAATATTAACTAGATTATTAAGAACAAACCAGGTTAGTGAGTGAGACACACTCTCTCTGCTACCTGGCCCATTACTCATAAACAGTCTTGCACAGGTGTGCTTCAGTGATTTTTTTTAAACTATTTCTTTTGTTACATTTCCCAGATCTATTTCTATGCCTTTGATGTGTTCCGTACAGCTGGATTTACTGAAGATCGTATCCCCTACATATCTCTGGGAGCTGGGATCTGTGAGTTCTGCGCCTCCATAATGTGTGTAAGTCACATTGCAGTGGGAGTTGGCATATGTAAAATTTCCATTACCTGGGTGGTGGACAGTTCTCTGAATCAATGAAAAGGGAGGCTCTATTTCTGCAAAAGGATTTTCCAGTATGAAGTAGTGGGCTTCTCTCTTGTTCTTTGACTGCATCAGGTAGTCGAGTATAGACAAGGTGCCAGCATTTCTATCTCCATGTGATCTAACCTTAGTCAAAGCAAGTTCAGAGGACATGGCGGAATAAACAGCAGCAGACACTAGTGCCTCGCCTACACGAGCGCGTCGACCGTTGCTCTCGCTGGAGGACCTCTGCTAGTGGCAGTGCAATGGAGGGAAATTATAATTTTAAAAAAGCTCTGGCATTCAGATCCATAAAGGACATTGCTGGTAGTAAAACAATTTACTGGAACATCTACAAAATAGGGGGAGCTCCCTGAGAGGTACGGTGAAGCTCGGCAAGTGGAAAGAAGATGTGGTAGAAGAACTTCAACTCTTTACTCTGGGCCAGTTTGAAGGCGGAGTTTAAGTTCTTGATCAAAGTAGCATTGAGGCAAAGGTGAGGACCAGACCTCTCGATCCTCTTAACCTCAGGATATGTGCCTCTGATTCTATCTCTTCACTTACATACTTACTCACCCCATGATCCCACTTCGTGTCTATTCAAAGAGAGCTCATTCAATGGAATTCACCTTTCTCGGAGTTCTAGGGAGCATCTACACAACAGGAAGAGCAGAATAGGCTCCTCAAAAGGACATCATTTCTGTTCCATGTCTCCGTTCACTTGAGAGGGACACCAATTGCCAGTTCCATTAGGAACTTGCTTGAAAAATATTTGGAATCAGTGAAAACTAGAGAAGAGACAGGTTCTGCACAAGAAAGAGCTGCTGGCACAATGGGACTACTAGTACTGTTTTTCAAAGATTACAAGGCCAAAAGGGACCACTATAATCCTAGTCCGACCTTCTGCATAACATAGGACATAGGACTTGCCTGAATTAGTTCTTGTTTCAACCACAGCATATCTTTTAAGACATCCAATCTTGATTTAAACATTTCCATTGATGGGGAAGCTGCCACAACATTTGGTAAATTGTTCCAATAGTTAGTTACCCTCACTGTTAACAATTTGTTCCTTATTTCACATATAAATTTGTCTAGCTTCGCCCATTAAGGCAACCTCTAGCCGTTAAGGAAGTTTTGAGGCAGCAGAGTAAGATACTGCGTTCAGAATGGAGATTTGCCTGATGAGGCCAAATAGCTTATTGAACCATAGTGATTACGTAAATCATTTTCCTTGAAACTTTTTGTAGGGATTTTTTTTTCCTGAACAGCTCTAGTTTTCATATTGGCAGGGGCCTCATGGGAAGTCAGACACAGGAAGAGGAAAAAGACAGAAGGGCATATGCCAGCATCCCTAACCAAAATATAATTCTAGGATATAGAAAAGCCCAGTGAAGTCGAATCTGATTACAAGCTCATGGACCTATTACACACAAGATAGATGAATCCTGGTGAAGAATATCAATATAAAAGACAAATAGGAAAAGTAATTTTAGTGTCTTTTGCATTTTGTGCCCTTCAGAGCTTCATCATTGATAAATTTGGCAGAAGGATGCTGCTGTTGTGGGGATACGGACTGATGGTTTTGACACTCATGGTCCTCACAACAACTCTCTCCCTGCAGGTAAAGAAACATTCCCTTTCTCTGTGTCCTTGACCAATAGCTTCCCTAGTTGGGATTCTTGTCTGCAAGAACAAATATCTACAACATTCATTCAGTTAGTTCTTAAATATTCTATTTGTGATTTTCAGAACAGTCACCTCCAAAAAAGGAGAGAATTTTCTTCAGGCTGAGACTCCTTAAGGTTTTCCAAACCATGCTGGCAAGAAATCAGCATGGAAGTCTATTAAGGTATTAACAAACACGGTCTATTGTCCCTTTGTCTTCCCCTTTAGCATCAGTTCTTCTGGATGCCCTACTTCAGTATTGCTGTAATTTTCTTGTTGATTATCATCTTTGCAACTGGACCAGGTTAGTACATAGATTTGAGGAGAGAGAGAGAGATTGGAAAAAGAATGAATAATCTAAATATACTAACATAAAGGGGCTATATACTGATATCTGAACAAATTAAATTCAATATAAAATATAATATTTATAATATTTTGCACAATTATAGACAGTGTTTGGTGTGCAGATTAATAGTAAGTATTACTATTCATCCCATCACCCTTAGGAATGGCCTAATAGCCATTCTGGCAGCATGTTCTAACCATGTCCCTTCCTTTCCCAATACGCTCCCTACACTGGGAGTTGACACAGTCTAGAGCCATTCTAGCTGCTCTGTGTTGCCTGGGAAACACCCTTACAATGGAGGTTTTGTTTGGAAGCCAATTCTACTAACTATATACTCTTAAGAATCTCACTGTAGATCAAATTTGAAATATAAAGGCTCTTATATGTGAATGTTAGTAGCATGACCTTGATTGGATCAAACCTTTATAAGTTACACTGTCATAACTTCTTTAGTGTCAGTGGCTAGACTATTTACTGCAATAAAAATTAAACAAGAAAAGTTCTTTCAAGTGACACTGATCAAAAAAGGAAGTTTACCAATGGAAAAAAAGCTGAGTTCCTCTACTTGGAAAGTCAGAAAAAAGAGCTTACCACTAAAAATACTACTGACTGCACATGGACGATTAGAATTCAATGCCTCTGATTCGTTTTTCCCCCCACTTAGACCAGTGTAAACTCGTGGTAATGCCACTGATGTCAATGGAGTTATACCAGTCTAAAACGGGTGTGAAATTGGAATCCAGTCTAATATCGGTAAACTTTACACTAAAATTTCACTGGATTTAAATTATCTTACAAATGAACAAACATTTATTTTTACTATTTAATTATTAATCTGAGAAATCTTTTCCTTTCCAGCTGGAGCTTCATTCCCACTCATGCCTGAACTTTTCACCCAGTCATCCAGATCATCCGCATTAGTGATCTCCATGTCTCTACACTGGGTAGGACTCTATGTGATCGGGATGATTTTCCCATATGTAGTGGTAAGTGAATCTAAACGTGAGGGTGCCTGATTAAAAAAAAAAATTTTGGAGAATATTTCTGTGCCAAAGCAATGGCCTCACAACACACCAGCATATCAGGAAACCTGGGTTTTGGAATAACCATAACATCCTTGCTTCCTAGCCAGGGGTAGACATGCCTTACCACAGAAATTAGCCCTTATCAAGGAGGTGAAAAGTGAGAGATTGCTCCGTTCATAGAGTGCAACATGTTCCTCCAGATCACCATTTGAAATTAAGATATCTGCTTTAAAAATTCCCAAACTACAACAGTCAAGGGTCTTTAACTTATTTTATTTTCTCTTTTGGTTTTCAGAAAAGCCTCGGTACCTTCTGCTTCCTTATTTTTGTGGGCTTCATTTCTATCTCATGGATTCTCATCTACAGGTTCCTTCCAGAAACAAAAGGCAAATCAGTCATGGAAATCAAAGAGGAATTCAATCATTTAAATTTCAGGAAGAAATGTGTCCAGGACATGGGAGAGAATCCCTCTGAAAAATATACCTCATGTACCAAGTTATGACTGGACAGAAGAGAAGTAATTTCTTAAAGGGACAGAAAAGGGTGTCACACACAGACGAATATAAAAAAAGAGTGTTAGCTTTAATATTTTACTCCTGTTATTCTGTATTCATATTCATTTCTTCGTGCAAACAGACTTCATAGAAGATCATCCTATGTGATTCTATAACATGAGTGTCTTTCAGTATCTAATGGACACCATCACTAGTTACACAGTAATGTGCATTTCATGTGAAGATTCCAGTTTCCAAAAAACAAATCAAATGTGTACTTGCATACTTTTAAAGTCACCCAAACCTTAACTCTGCCCATGTAATACCATTGTAAGGACACTAGGACAATCTGGCTTTGCAAGATATACACATATTATAGATAATAAATAAGACAGTTTATATGCCTGAATTTGTTACCCTGTTGGTCACTTTGACTGTGCTGTCCTATGGCTCAGTAACCATGTTGATGGAGCACACTTTCATCCAAAATGGGTAACTCATAGGCAACACTGAATCTGAGAGCCAAATGATGTTAAAACCAACAGAATATCACTTAAGTTTGTATTCCTGAAGTACCATCATTTTTCCTATCCTACAATTCAGGTTGGACTGGGTCAAACACAGCTGTTTGCTTATGCACTTAATTGAACCGTTCTAAACCTTGTCCAATCACTGTCAATGAGGGTTGGTCAAGAGTTTACGGACAATGGTTTTTTTGACAGGAAATAGCCCGATTTGCAGAGGTTTATCAGGTCCAGGATGAGATTTCCATAGTGATTTGAACCTGGGTCTCCAACATGTCAGGAGACTGCCCTAATCAATGGGCTATATCAGGAATTCAAACCTGGGTGTTCTATATCCCAGATGAATGTTCTAATCACTGAACTAGAGCGCCAGTCTCTCTCTCTCTCCTCATTTTGTTGGAGCTGCTCAACTTTGTATAAATAATTAAATATTCATTAGCCAGACAAGGAAAGATACTGATGGAAACAGAGATTTGAACCTAGGTGCCCTATTGTAGGGACACTTACCTACCACTGGGCTCCTAGCTATTCTGAGCGCTCTCTCTCTTTTTTTTTTTTTTGGCAAGGCATTTCAAAAGATCTTGTTTTCTTTCTGCATTGAAATGAAAACAAAATTCTGAAACCTCAGTTTAAGAAACAGTTCTTGTTTTCCAGTCAGATCTATTGAAAATATTTTAATTCAATGTAAACAATACAAAAACATTTGGAAATGTATGAGAATGGCATGGTATGGCATTCTATGAGCAACTTGGTGCTGAGTCACTTTCCTGATCTCAGTTACTCACAAGCAAGTGAAACAATGCCCTGTGGAACATTAACAAGACAACTGACTAGAACTGATATTTGGAGCACAGGTCAATTCTGAAAAACGCACATGTTTTGGCAGCAGGTTTCTAAGAAACATGTATTCAGATGACTGGAATGGCGGGTGGGTATAGAGCAAAATACACTTCTCAATGCATTTGTGATATATGTCATGAATTACTCAACAGTGAATTGGGTAAACATAAATGTCAGTATGTTTAAATATTTAAATGTTAAAGGACCTGCTCTTCCCTTCCTGTTTTAGGTTCAGAGGGAATGAAAATAACCAAAAGCCACGTACATGTCCTAAAATCGGTTAGAAGGGAAGAACCACCAATATGGCACATTGTCCCCTCCTTCCGGAGGGTGAAAAACTCCACATTACTGTGCATAGCAGGTCTAGAGCACTGAGAATCTACACTATGCTCCAGTGGAAGCATGAAGGGGGACTACAAACTAGATAGTTACTCAAAAGTTTCAAGAATATGAAAGTAATCTTCTTTAAAAGAAATCAGCTGTCTGGTGAGACCATGCTCTAGACCTACACAGTAAGGGTAAGTCATGTGAATTTGACCAATTCACACAATAAAGTCTAAATTTTTGATAAAAAATTATGGAGGTTCGGGTGGGCCAAACCTGAGCAGTACTGTGACCTGGTGGTCAAGGTCACAATGACTGGAGCAGGGAGCCCGGCACAGCCCAATGGGGGACAAGAGCCACTGCTATGCGGAGAGTCGCAGACACACAAAAAAGTCACAGACAAGACAATAACGCTATCGGTGACTTTCATGCTATGAGAAACTTTGCAACCTTACTGAGAACCAGGTTAAAACAAGACAACCACAAGAAATGGAACTGACTTTGCAAGGAACAGTGGTTATTAGCAGGAGTAGTGAAAATGATGCTTCCTAAATTAGTGTCAAATTGAAGTGTTAAAGTAGTAAAACTGAAGAGTATCTAATTAAAAATGCACACTGACGCACAAACAGAATAAAAGGGTGGGATCAAATTTGATTTCTACAGATGTGGAGGTAATTTAAACACAAAAGTTGTCCAAGCACAAGGATAGCCGTGTCAATCATACAATAAGAGCACATGGTCCGCAGACGTGAGTTATTCTCTTCACAAAGTAGTGCAAACCAAAATACATTCATAGACACAGAACTGGAGGACCAAGTTCTGATAATGAAGAAACAGAAAGAGCTTTGTTGGGTTCTTTTATAATTCACAAAGCAAGTTTCCATAACAGATTATTTTCAGCACAACAAACCAAACAAACAAAAAGTGAATTTCAAAAAGCATATAATGGAGCCCAGTACAATCATATCAAGCAAACAGAAAATGGTCGTGACTACCCCAATGTTAAAAAGTAGTACGTTTGTTTCATCCTGAAGTCACAAAAGGAGCCCATGTGGCAAAGCTACGCTATCGTTTCTGTATAAGGAAAGATGCCAGTCAATAGATTCTGAACTAGAGGTACAATATCGCATCGTGCTCACCATCATTCAGCAATGCCATGAATAAATGCTCACAGGAATGATTGCTGAATCTGTCAGCATTATTTCATGAAGATTCCCATGTCATGCTAAGAAATCCCCTTGGAGCAAAGAAGGGGCATACACAGGCAGGCAATGACAACATAGCAGAGATGATACACTAAAAGGTAATGAATTCACAGAACTTCTTCATAGGAAAAAAGAAAAGGAGTACTAGTGGCACCTTAGAGACTAACTGCTCTAATAAATTGGTTAGTCTCTAAGGTGCCACAAGTCCTCCTTTTCTTTTTGCGAATACAGACTAACACGGCTGTTACTCTGAAACTCTTCATGGGAAGACAGCCCTGGAGTCTGATTCATCTTTATCAGTTAAGAAACAATAATTTATATTCCATCATGAAAAACCTGCCATTCCAGACCAGCCATGGCTTGCGTAAAATAATACTTCTAAACACAAATAAGACCCCTTTTCCATCTCTTAGCTCTATAGCATTTGTGTGAAACCTTAACTCAGAGCTGGACCATTTCTCCTGAGCCATTTTTATCCCTCATATCCTTCACAACCAGAGAGGCTTACGTTTGTTCTTAGAACAATCCAGAGAAAGGTTAGGCAGAAAGGACCCACCTAATTTTGTTCCTGCTTGGCTCCAATTCACAGAAAAAACAACTATAGGAGCCAGCGAAAAGAACAGGAGGACTTGTGGCACCTTAGAGACTAACAAATTTATTAGAGCATAAGCTTTCGTGGGCTACAGCCCACTTCATCGGCTGCATAAAATGGAATATATAGTAAGAAGATATATATATATACATACAGAGAAGGTGGAAGTTGCCATACAAACTGTAAGAGGCTAATTAATTAAGATGAGCTATTATCAGCAGGAGAAGAAAACTTTTGTAGTGATAATCAAGATGGCCCATTTAGACAGTAGACAAGAAGGTGTGAGGATACTTAACTTAGGGAAATAGATTCAAAATGTGTAGTGACCCAGCCACTCCCAGTCTCTATTCAAACCCAAGTTAATGGTATCTAGTTTGCATATAAATTCAAACTCAGCAGTTTCTCATTGGAGTCTGTTTTTGAAGCTTTTCTGAAGCCAGAAGTGGAGCCAGAGGACCACCTAGAAGCAGGATGCAAGAAAGCCAAGGAATTGTATTCCTTGGTGAAGGGAATAGGACTGTGGAGCTTCGAACTCCCATTTTGAAGCGCTTTCCTGTTTGTGAGGTCTGTGTGGAAGTTAATTCCAAGGTAAATCAATTTCTCTGTAGGAGCCAGAAAACTTGCCAAGGTTCACAATCAGACCTAGGGTCAGGAAAAGATTTAAAGTTAGAAACAGGAGCATCAGTATTCCTAAGTGAGAACTGCCCCAGACTATCCAGTGAATAACTGTGATTGCCTGCTTCCAGAGGTGAACTCCTATAACTGCTGCAATGAGTTTTGTAAAAACTCTGGGGGTTGAAGAAACGGGGGGAAGACAGCATAGTACTGGCAATATAGAGTTGAAGGGAGAAACCAAACGAGTTACTGTGGAGCAATCAGCACATGCAGATAAGCGTCGTGTAGAACTATGGATGCTAAGTAATAGCCTGTACTTATAGCTAGAATGACTAAGCAGGTCAGCTCCAGTTTGATCTGCAGGGGACTGACAAACTGTAACTAGAGTTCAGAGTAACAGCTGTGTTAGTCTGTATTCGCAAAAAGAAAAGGAGTACTAAGGTGCCACAAGTACTCCTTTTCTTTTTGTAACTAGAGTGAATAGGAAATGCCTAATGAGTAGAGGAAGAGCTCATTAGTCCTGATCTTCAAGCCTAAAGGAGATGTGCAAGAACATAGTAATTACTGACCTATCAAGTTACTGAGTCACACGATGAAATGGCTGGAAAGAATTATTGAGAAAACACTTCAGGAGGAGCTGGACCTTCAAGCAAGCAATAACAAATTCGGGTTTATGCCAGGAAGCTCAGCACTGGATGCAATGTTTGCATGCTGAATATTGAAGGAGAAATACAAGGAATTGTATTTAGTGCCTGTGGATTTAGAGAAGGTACCTTGACTGTGAGGCTCAGTCCCGGCTGCTTGGAGCCCCAGCAGCTTCTCTGCAGGAGGCTGCAGCACCCAACTGCCCACCTGCTTGGTCAGCCACCCTAGTCTGAGCTGAGCTGCTCCCTTTTGAACTCTCCCTCCACTGAAAGCATGCCCAGCAGGAGCGAAGGGGCGTGGCTTCCTGTGTCCAGAACATCTCCTTAACCCTCACCTCACCAGTGCAGGGTTTGTACATCCATCCCATCACAGGAGGACAGAGCTAAAAAAAAAGAAGTAGGTAGGCAAACAGCAAAAGTTGGAGGAAGACTATTAAACGATGAATCTTAGCCAAAAATTTCAAAAAGAAAATTCAATTGGTATTGATTGCTTAGCTGGTAGACCCGGATATCCAGTTGCAGAGCTGGTTAGGACTGTGCCCACTGCTAAACTGATGAAGCAATTCTATTCTCTTAAGTAACGACTAATTTATAGGGTACTTCAATTCATAGCAGAGCTATTGGGACAGAATTATTCACTTTTATATTTAAAGTCCTAAAGTTCCGTGTCCAAATTCCATCAAGGGCATCCTCCATTTCCACCAAATTACAACTCAGAGCTAATTCTCAATTTATATTAAAGACAAAATAAGTTATGATCAACAGAATCCTATTTAGAATTTAAGCCTACACTAAATTGCTTCCCCTCCCCCAATTAGTGAGTACTCAGGAAAAAAAAGTTCCTCATCAAGAAGACCACCTCATTTGATTGGACTGGACATAACTGTTGGTTCAAATATTTAATCCAACCCTTTCAAACTTTGTACAACATCCGAAATAGACTTTAGTTAACTGAAAACCTTGGAAGTAAAATTTAACTTGAATCACATGGTGCCAGCTCACTACTGGTGCGACAGCATAATTCACATAAGGACGCCCAGAGCACACTTCATCCCTTTGACAGGAAAGAGTCCATGATCAACTGCAGCCAGCCCTTTTGTAGAAGATGGCTAACTGTCTCTCAGACCTGGTGAGTACCTGGTAATTTAATCTGGGGGCTCTATTTAGTAGTAGCAGACCACAAAGATAGAATACTAGAAAAATAGGAAAGATTCAACGTCTTTAGACTCTTCCGGTTTTGTTCTGTACTAGTAAAGCACAAAGCACAAGGGAGTCCTGGACCGTGACGGGGGCTGTTACATGCTACCACAATACAAATCATCATCTTGTTTCCCTGGACCACCGCTGAAATCTGTGGCCTCTTTTCATCATATCATACTTAAAGTGACTGTTTCTGAGAGTTTGTTTTTCCAAACGGATGCCATTAGTAGACTAATTATCACTGTCTTCTGACCATCCAAATGGCTCCTAAACTGCTCCAGTTTATGAGGAAAAAAGATTTAGGAGTCTCTTGTTTCCTGTGATGGCAGAGATAAGTCACCTTGAAAAGATGGAGGAGCGATCCTATCTATGTAGGGGTGAAATCCTGGCTTTATTAAAGTCAATGACAAAACTCCCATTGATTTCACTAGGGCAAGAATTTCACCCTAAGTCCTTACCTTAGTATCTGTTGTGTCCAGGTGCCGCCAAAGAGGCAAAATGATCATCTCTCTTTCTTTCCTGCCTGCTATTGAAAGATAGGACTAGACATCAACAAGATGAAATTCAATAAAGGCAAGTGCAAAGTACTACACCTAGGAAAGAAAAATCAAATGCACAAAACCAAAATGGGGAATCGCTGGCTAGGTGGTAGTACTGCAGAAGAGGATCTGGGGGTTTATAGTGGATCACAAACTGAGTATGAGCCAACATGTCACAGCTGTGAAAAAGGCTCTGTCATAAATATAAAGGGAAGGGTAAACCCCTTTAAAATCCCTCCTGGCCAGAGGAAAACTCCTCTCACCTGTAAAGGGTTAAGAAGCTAAAGGTAACCTCACTGGCACCTGACCAAAATGACCAATGAGGAGACAAGATACTTTCAAAAGCTGGGAGGAGGGAGAGAAACAAAGGGTCTGTGTGTCTGTCTAGATGCTGTTTCTGCCGGGGATAGACCAGGAATGGAGTCTTAGAACTTTTAGTAAGTAATCTAGCTAGGTATGTGTTAGATTATGATTTCTTTAAATGGCTGAGAAAAGAATTGTGCTGAATAGAATAACTATTGCTGTCTGTGTATCTTTTTTGTAACTTAAGGTTTTGTCTCGAGGGATTCTCTATGTTTTTAATCTAATTACCCTGTAAGGTATCTACCATCCTGATTTTACAGAGGGGATTTCTTTACTTCTATTTACTCCTATTTCTATTAAAAAAAGAATTCTTGTAAGAAAACTGAATGCTTTGTCATTGTTCTCAGATCCAAGGGTTTGGGTCTGTGGTCACCTATGCAAATTGGTGAGGCTTTTTATCCAACATTTCCCAGGAAAGGGGGGGAGTGCAAGTGTTGGGAGGATTGTTCATTGTTCTTAAGATCCAAGGGTCTGGGTCTGTAGTCACCTAAGCAAATTGGTGAGGCTTTTTACCAAACCTTGTCCAGGAAGTGGGGTGCAAGGTTTTGGGAAGTATTTGGGGGGAAAGACGTTTCCAAACAGCTCTTCCCCAGTAACCAGTATTTGTTTGGTGGTGGTAGCGGCCAATCCAAGGACAAAGGGTGGAATATTTTGTACCTTGGGGAAGTTTTGACCTAAGCTGGTAAAGATAAGCTTAGGAGGTTTTCATGCAGGTCCCCACATCTGTACCCTAGCGTTCAGAGTGGGGGAGGAACTTTGACAGGCTCATATCATTCTGGCGTGTATTAACAGGAGCATTGTATACAAGATGTAGGAGGTAACTGTCCCACACCGTTCAGAACTGATGAAGCCCCAGCTGGAGTAATGTGTCCTGTTTTGGGTGCCACACTTTAAGAAAGATGTGAACAAACCGGAGATAGTCCAGAGGAGAGGAACAAAATGATAAAAGGTTTAGATTGCCTGACCTCTGAGAAAAGGTTGAAAAAACTGGGTACTTTGTGTCTTGAAAAAGATGAATGAGTGGCGGCCCTATAGTCTTCAAATATGTTCAATTCTCTTATAAAGAGGATGGTGGATCATTTGCTCTCCATATCCACTGAAAGTAGGAACAGAAGTAATGGGCTTACTCTAGGAAATTAGGTACTGGAATAGGCTTCCGAGAGAGGTTGTGGAATCCCCATCATTGGAAGGTTTAGGAACAGGTTAGATAAATACCTGTCAGGAATGGCTTGGGTGAAGAGGTGCGTTTTCAGTTCATCTATGAATGTGATGAGGTTAGAAGCCTCTCCTATTTCGTCTAGTAACAAGTCCAATGGTCTTGCTTTGGTTCTCATGAAGGTTTTAGCTCCTACAGACACAAGTCTCCCCATACTGGTCAACAGTTTTATTCCAGTGGAACACAGCTGCTGTAGAAAGCCAGTCATACTAGGTGAAATTACCTTTAACGTAGCCAGGACCAGTTCCATGGGAGTTTGAACTAGAGTGGGCATTCAATGTGGAGCCAGTGCAGAAAGCACCATATTGAGTGGATGCATTTCTAATAACTTGTGGGAGGTTTTATTTTTAAAAAATAGAGACCCGTCCCCAGGAATGACCAGACTAGTGGAAGCCTCCTTTCTCCCACACACCACATTGTCTGTCCTCACCC
Organism: Lepidochelys kempii; assembly: GCF_965140285.1. NCBI lineage: Eukaryota > Metazoa > Chordata > Testudines > Cheloniidae > Lepidochelys > Lepidochelys kempii. The sequence continues at coordinate 13,770,859 of NC_136394.1, read as the reverse complement.
CTTCCATCTCTGCTCCTCTCTCCTTTGATCTATGCCGCCACCCCTTGTGTCCATACACCATTTGCTCTGTGCTCCGCCCAGCCCCTACCATGTCTCACCTACACTCAGTGTAAGCACCAGTGACCAAGCCCTTGAGAACCCCTTGCCCTTCCCCCCTCCCCACACTGTGGGCAGCCCCTTTGGCACTGGCTCACCTTGCTATGCTGCTCCTTCTGCCTGGAGCTCACCGCCCTGTGCTAGGCAAAGCGAGGGGAAGGGCGGAGTGTGGATCAGAGGGAAGCACTGCAGAATCAGAGCCCACAGTCCCTCCCTCCTACCCTACAGGAAGAGTCAAAGCAGGGCTGAGCCCAGCACAGCTGGAGCTGGGGTCTACAGCCCCATGCTGGGCATGTAGCTGGAGCAGTGGAAAACCTTGCTCTGGCTGGCCTTGGCCACAACACTCATCTACACCCACAGTGCTCTCCATCTCCAGCAGTCTCTCCCAGTGGTAGACCACACTGTGGAGCAGGCACCACTTCATGGCAGCAGACAGCCCAGCCAGAGCCTCGGCAGCAATGACACAGCTCCCCGGGTCCAGGTCCCCATCCTCCTCCTCTGAGCACTCGGCTGCCTCGGCCCACTGATTCCTCTGGGCCAGCATGCACGCCTCGCTGGTCATCTCCCTCACAGCCACCTCCTCCACGTCCATGCTGATGAACTCATTGAAGTCCAGCTCACTCGTGATAATAACTTGTGTTGCTTGGGAGGTAGTCTGCTATGTTTTGAATTAGCGGGAGCTTTCTTAAGGCAAGGAGCTTCATTTCTAGTTATAGACCATTACCCTAGTGGAGCCTAAATATTGCAAATGCATAGATCACTGTAATCTCAGGTCTAAGTCTGATAGCATTTGGATAGGACTACACCTTGGGACCATTCAGAAGCTGAACCTATTACAGAGCACCACCACTTCTTTGTTAAGTGGAGCTGCATGTTGGGAGCATATTAAACTAATTTAGACCAGAGCTCCGTAATCTCATCAGATTCCAGTAAACTTCCAGGTGGAATTCAAGGTGTTTGGTTTTAATCTATGAAGTGCTTAATGCTCTAGGATCTGATTAGTTGAAGGATTACCTCTTTCCCCAGTATGCAATGGCAGACTTAAGATGAGCGAAGATGCTTCAGCTGGAACTCCTTCAATATAAACATAAGGGAGCAGATGGCAGTGTGTGCTCTGAGAAGGATCCTTGGTCTTGGAACTCACACTCCAGAGACCAAATTTGTTAGCTTTTCAGGCATAAAGCAAAGGCCATATTTCTTCTCTTGCCTCTAGAACTGCTGAGGAATTTGTGGGCTGAGGTTGATATATTTAATTGGCAGTCCTCTGTTTATAGATTTTGTGATTGTTAATTTACAAAGTAAGTGCCCAGATTACTGTATGGGTGCCTCTAGTTCTACTTTAGAAATATGAAGAAATAAATTAAATCAAATAAGTAAGATTAGAAACTTTTTTTCCGGCCAGGCAAGACAAAAATTGACTGATTTTGCCACTGTGGATCTAAACACTGACTAATGTAACAGTCTGAGGCAGATGCCTTTGATGGGTGTGGGGGAGGAGCATCACCACATTCTCATTTAAGTTCCGCTTCAGCTAGCTCCTCTACATCCAGGTACTGATCTCAGCTAGGCAATAAGGAACCTGGAAGATGGCGTAAGTTAGGTTTGACATGAAGGAGATGTAGAGCGAAACGTTATCTGCCTACTGTTCATACTCCTACCAACGCTGTTTCATTTGGCAGCCTGATCAATGTAGATTGAATCAACAGCTTTTGTTTAAATAGAGCCCTATATACTAGGCTAACTATAGATTCAACATTCGAAACACTTCTGTGCCAGGACATATATGTATGTTCCCCATGGAAAATGCTGATATATAATTATTATTATGGGATAGATTTGTTGATAAACCTGTAAGGTTAAAAGCCTGGCTATGCTTTGCAATACAGTACAAGACTTATTTTATATAGCATGTCTTACTAACTACAACCCAAAATGTTTTGAGTTAAACAGCAGCAGAAGGGGAACAACATGAAAATGTGTAGAGAAAAGGTGTGTACTACCAGGTAGGTCCCTTCAGAAGGAGGAAGGGACTAAACCCTAATGGCTGGAAAAGTAAAGCCCATTTACAAGGGTAAAACAGGAGAGCACAGAGGACTAGAAAAGAACAAAATGATGATGATATCTATCGCCACTGATAATGGTGATAACCCCTTACTTTTCCTCTGCACATCTCAAAGGGCTTTAGAGCCAGTAGAGCTCAGAGAAAGAGAAGAATTTGGCTCTGGTAAAGAGCACATAGCTGTTTCCTCTTATTCTCCTCTAACAATGATGAGAGGAGAAAGTATCTTTCTATTATCATATTTAAAGTTTGGACTGGATCAGAAACGTGGGTGGATGGAGCAGGGAAGAGTCGATTGTTTTTAAAATTCTGTCTTGGCAATACAGCTGAGGGGTAACTCTTTATGTTAAGTCTGGAAGAGAGAAAGTCTGGTTTTACTTTCAAGAGAGTTTGATTTGGAGAGGCCTTGAGGGTACAATACTTATGGTTTACTGTTCATAAACAAACTGCGGATTCAAGGTACTAGAACTCCATTCTACCTGGACTGATACCCTTTTTCCTGTCAGCTTGTCACACTAGCAGTCAGATCCATATAGCGAGAGACATCTCGCAGGCAACAATGGTTTAATTTCTGCTACCTTACTTCTAAGCAAGGATATGTAGATAATTTTGTAAAATACAATAATTTTCCTTGCACTAGGAAGGATTTAACCTTAATCTGGTCCTGTGGCCAATTATTCTGCTTTTGGGGTTGGACTGTGGGCTTTTGGAAGAATGTTTGTTTATATCTGAAAGTATCTGTAGTGAATACATACTTTCAGAGCAAAGAGGTGAGTATGGCAGACAAGGATGCAAGACCATGAGGGAATCTAGATTTATGACAAGTTGATAGAGCATTGCTTTCTCTTTTCAGCTTCAGTATCGAGGATTGTTTCAAATGATCTTAGTGCTGGGAATTGGTGGAAGTTTCCCATATGGGTTCCATATTTCTGCAATCAGCTACCCTTCCCTGGTAAGCAGAGACTCCCCGGAGTTTACATGGTGGAGGGGCCTGGGTTAAGGATACTCTCAAAACTTGCTGAGCATTTCAACAAACTCCATTACAATGTCTTCATTTTGATCTATAATGAAAAGAAAATAACATGTAGGTAGAGCACCTTATCCCCAACAGGACAGTACTTTAAAAAACCAAAAAACAAAGCAAAACAAGAGAGATTGTTAACCCAATAGCATAAGGAATATCCTTTCTTGCAATCTAAAATGAGCACTTGTGGCACCTTAGAGACTAACCAATTTATTTGAGCATAAGCTTTCGTGAGCTACAGCTCACTTCATCAGATGCACAGTACGCATCTGATGAAGTGAGCTGTAGCTCACGAAAGCTTATGCTCAAATAAATTGGTTAGTCTCTAAGGTGCCACAAGTGCTCCTTTTCTTTTTGCGAATACAGACTAACACGGCTGTTACTCTGAAACCTCTAAAATGAGCGACACCAAAAATGAGTTTCCTACATTTCAGAACTGATTTACCAAAATGTTGGGAGGTATTTATGTGATTATAGGCTAAGCTTCAGGGGACTACCTGGTACAATCAATTTGTGTGCAAGCCTTTTGTCTTTAAAGACTTGGGTTTAAGTTCTCCCTTACGTAACAAGTGAAATCAAATGTGGAGCTCTTATTGTAAAGCCACTACACCTTAAAACACAGTTTTGCAGTCTCTGCTTAAAGGTAAAAAACTTAAATCCTCTTTTAGAGGGGGGTTTAAAAATTGTTTTGGAAACAAAACTCGGTAACCATATTCATTTAGGACCGTGGTTCTCAAACTTTTGTACTGGTGACCCCTTTCACATAGCAAGCCTCTGAGTGCAACCTCCTCCCCCCCCCCACTATAAATTAAAAACACTTTTTATATATTTAACACCATTATAAATGCTGGAAGCAAAGCTTGGTTTGGATTGGAGGCTGACAGCTCGTGACTCCCCATGTAACAATCTCATCACCCCCTGAGGGGTCAAGAACCCCTGATTTAGGAGTCATCAGGAGACCAGCAGGAGGCCCTGTTATCACTAAAACTAAAAGGTGTTTATTTGGTGTAGCTCTGACGTACTCTTCCTCATAGCTCAAGTCCACAAACCTGCAGCTGTGTTGTGAATTTACGAGATAATTTGGTCAGCTTTATCAAGTCTCAGAGGATAAAGACTTTTCCCTTAGAATTAGGAGGTATCTAAAGTAAAAGCCTTCCCATAAGCCTGCTGAGGGGACTTTTTCCTATTGTTCCCAATGTGCTAACAGAAACCACCTCTTAACATTTCACAGCTAAAAAGGTGTGGCCACAACAGGCTCATTACTGATTCGAGAGTAGTGGGATAAGGGTTCCTGTCAGAAAGCAGTGGTGCGAGCTTCTTGTGTAGAGAAGTTTCAGAGTAACAGCCGTGTTAGTCTGTATTCGCAAAAAGAAAAGGAGTACTTGTGGCACCTTAGAGACTAACCAATTTATTTGAGCATAAGCTTTCGTGAGCTACAGCTCACTTCATCGGATGCATACCGTGGAAACTGCAGCAGACTTTATATATACACAGAGAATATGAAACAATACCTCCTCCCACCCCACTGTCCTGCTGGTAATAGCTTGTCTAAAGTGATCATCAGGTGGGCCATTTCCTGCACAAATCCAGGTTTTCTCACCCTCCACCCCGTGAATTTGTGTGGGGGGGTGGAGGGTGAGAAAACCTGGATTTGTGCAGGAAATGGCCCACCTGATGATCACTTTAGACAAGCTATTACCAGCAGGACAGTGGGGTGGGAGGAGGTATTGTTTCATATTCTCTGTGTATATATAAAGTCTGCTGCAGTTTCCACGGTATGCATCCGATGAAGTGAGCTGTAGCTCACGAAAGCTTATGCTCAAATAAATTGGTTAGTCTCCAAGGTGCCACAAGTATTCCTTTTCTTTTTATGTAGAGAAGTTAGCTTTTTTTTAAGAGATCAGATCTCTACTACGGCAAGTTGTATAGTTTTCATTCACTCACAGAAATTTGCACAACAGGGTGAGAAGACTAAACTTTTGAATATGTAAATGCTTTTTCAAAACAAAATTACATTTTTAAAAAGTGGAAAATTTTTTTAAGAGTATCAATTTTTCATCTCTGTTAATGCACTTGAGTGAGCTGTATGAATGAGGGGGAAAATCTGCTGTAAATTAGGCTAATATCCCAGAAATATCAGAAAACCAAAGTAATCTCGTGCATTAGAGAAAAGAATTTCCACTGGTGAAAAAGATCTAGTTGGAATTCCATCCCTTATCTGTAAGTTTAGCCAACCATGGCTGTGTACAGACGCTACAGTCACCAGTGGGGAACGAATACCACTTCAACTAAAGCTCTGAGACGGCACAACACCACTGCGTACAGTCAGCAGTTAGTCCCTGGGGCCAGCTTGTAATAGGAGATATGATCACATGCCTACGGCAGTATGTTGCATGCACTACACTAGCTCAGTGTCAGGAATGACCGCCTCCAGGTGGGCCTGGGATCAGCTAGCTAACCTCAGTTAAATCCCCTAACTGGCCAGATATGCCTGATGGGCTGAGCGCTGTTGCCAGGACAGCTCCTAAACCTAGCGGCAGCACTGGGCTGTGGCAGCTGTTCAATGCACTTCCCCACAGCTGCAATCTCTCTTCTATCTGCTTTGCTCCCCCCCAGCCCTGTCTCTGCCCTCCTCCTGGCTCCCAACTCCAGCTCCAGCACCTGGCTTGGCTCCTGGCTCCCTGCTATTAGACCTGACCACGCACATCCGTCATGAGATCAGTGTTGCCAGATCTTATGATTTTACCACAAATCTCATGACATTTGATCTTTCTTAAAGCCACAGCTCCAGCAATCAGATGATTACATTAAAATTTCAGCTTCCATTTAAAAAAAAGTGTCTAGCCCTCCTGCCCTAAAGGCTCAAATACCAGAACAAAAATTAAAAGAATCCCAAATTATATTCAAAATCTCATGTTTTTTAAAACCAAGTTTCTGATTTTGTGGGGAGCAGACTCATGATTTTTCAATAGTTGGGATTGGCAATACAGCTAACTCATCCTGAGTGCAAGGTCTACAACAGTTCAAGTCCCGTTTAGCAACAAACAATGGCCAAATATACAACAAAAAAATCAAAGACTAAACCCTGGACCTTCATTACTAAAACCACACACCTCTGATACTTGAACTAAAGGAACGCTCCTTCTGTTGTAATAGACTGTTCTGGTTGCTGGATCTAATCAATTAGGAGGAGATATGATAAACCATACTAAGCCAGTCTGTTACATCGGAGTTTCCCAAGCTTTCCTGAAATTTCTACATTTCAGAGATGTCTTATAAAAAGACTTGACAGGATTATAAACAAAATAAACTCAAGGTGCATTTTCTAACTTTGAAAGTGTCTTGAACATCTAAACTTAAAAAAAGTTTAGTTGAAAATTTGGCAAAGTACACAAATTTGTTTTGACAGTGAAGATTACTTTAAAAAGAGGTCCAAGACTACAGCAATGGATCAAAGTTGAAGCACAGTAACAGAATAGTATGAGGAAAGTCCATAGTAATTATGCTCAAATAAATTGGTTAGTCTCTAAGGTGCCACAAGTCCTCCTTTTCTTTTTGCGAATACAGACTAACACAGCTGTTACTCTGAAACCAGTAATTATTTAAAGTCTCATTTGCTCTTTCAGCACATTAGGACATTTATCAATGAAACCTGGATAGAGCGATATGGCTATCCCCTCCATCCTGAGACCATCATGTTGCTGTGGTCCTTCATTGTGTCTGTTTATGGTATAGGAGGACTGCTAGGGAGCCTATATTGTGGCTACCTTACTACAAAATATAGAAAGTAAGTATTTATTTTCATAGCTTGATAACGCATGTGGGGAAAAATGTACTAGCAAAGCACATACAGTCAACTATTCTTGTTCAATGTAGTCTGACCATATATACTTCTATTCAATTGCTTTAAATTGCTATCATAGCCACCCAGGGTAAGTGGTAACCAGTCTTTCATTCAGTGTATTTAAACAGTATGCTGATGGTGAAGTGTGGTCCCTTCTGAAGATGGGCTTACCAACACTCCATTTACTAGTGCCTTGTGGGGAAGTAACATGTGATGCAATTTCCTCACATCATCCTCCAGTACATAATTTCCAAGATCTACAAATCCAGAAACAGAAGCCATGCATATTCGTTCAAACACAGGTTTCCTGGGAACTGTTACAATCACTTGGACCAGCCTGAATTCCACTTTTGAGAGATGTAGCTTAAACACTCAAGGGTAAACCTGAAACATTAAAGTGCTTGCTTAAAAAAAGTCAGATTTGCAAAGTGTATTCATTCTGGAGTGAATGTTGTATTAAAGTATTATTAGTACCTATTCTAAAGAAAACGTGAAACTGAACAGAAAAGAAAGTTAACTTTACCCATAGTTCTGTATAAGAGACTGCTCCATTGTTAGTAATGTCCTCTATTAAAAGTCTGTCCCGAAGTAACTCCACAATAGATGGAGAAAGGATTCCTCATGCATCTGGTGTGTTCTCAGGATCTTGTGTGTAACACCAATATCCTTTGCAGAGAAATTGGCAAACAGATCTACTGGTGTGTTCCACTTAAAGATTTGCTCCGCCACCCTCTGATCCAGAGGCCCCTCATATGGGTCTCAACTATCTTAGCCTGACTGCAGTTGTTCTTTCCTGCCAGGTAAATGCCCCCAAGAAGTTTCTTGTGGGACACTGCATAATCCCACACTTGAAGGCCTCCTGATACTAGAAACAAGATCCTGCTCCTCTCCACTTGTTTACGTCAACCTTGGTAGCGTAGCTGCCTGAATCAGAATCAACTTTTAGGTATAAGGTCTCTGTACGCTCTTAATGCATACAAGATCACATTCATCTCGAGAGCAGTTACGTGTAGCAACTGGTCTTGGAGATACGAACAACTTTGAGTGAAAAGCTGCTCCACTTAGGCTCCTTTTCACAAGCGCATCCAGAGATATCAGATGAATCTGCAAGACCTTTCCAAGAATGCTGAACGTCTCTGGATAGCAATCCAGCCAGTGGGTTTCAGAAACCACTAGCCACCCAGATGCAAAAGTCTATGTGATTCAAGTCTGAGACATCAGGGTCCACTGAGGGGACATGCCATGGTCACCACTTACTGCAGCCATCCGGCCTAAAATTTACAGTATAGTCTTTACTGAAGCCTCTCTTTGGTATATCCTTTCTGCCAGATCCACAAGTGCCTTGGATCCACTACTGTGGCAGGAATGCCTCATCATAAGTCGTGTCTACAGTTGGCTCCCACAGAGTCAAATTGTTTCTGTATAACAAGCTGGTACTTTGGATATTGCACCATGAATTCTAGTGACTTCAATACCCCAATGCTTGTACTCCTCAACATATTGTACTTGATCAACCTGTTGTTCGAGTACGACTACACATGAACTCCCATCCTAAAGAAATACTGACACATGCTAAGCATTTATAAATGCACATGCTGCCAAGGTACAGTTATGAAGTAAAAGTTCTTGGATTCTGAAAGCGAAGAATCATTTAATTTCTCCGGGAAATACCCAGTTTGGGTATCCATTAAAACATGCCACAAAGGAACAGTAATTGCTGTACCATACCTACAGTTAACATATTTAAGACGTTACATGGTGCTTGTATGTTGGATAAGTAACAGCAAATACATTAATCAAAAACAGTATAAGAGATACTCACTTCATACCACTCTCTCATCTTTTTACAGAAAGAAGTGTCAGATTGTCACTAACCTGATCATGCTAGTAGCTTCACTTTTCATGGCCTTCTGTAAAATGGCCAAGTCCTTTGAGATGATTCTGATTGGGCGCTTCCTTTATGGCATGGGAACAGGTATGACCTCTGTAGACATCAAAAGGGAGTCTCCTTGGTATCCCAGTATAGTCTCCTTTCATTATAATTCTTTTAGAATTATTTTATATTACCCAACAAGTATACTTAGCATGTCACAGAAGACACTGATACATAATAGCTGGTCAAAGGTGCAGGGGGTGGAAATGAGTAGTGGGAGGAGCTTGGGATAAGACAGTTAACATTTTCCTCAATTTAATGGCCATCTCTCTTCTTTCCTGTCCAAGGTTTCTCTCTCACTATACATCCTCAATATGTAGGAGAGATTTCACCCAAGAAGCTGCGTGGATTTTCAAACTCCACTCTCGCTGTTTTTCTGACACTAGGAAAAGTCTTAGGACAGATTTTTGGACTAAGGTAAAACAAAATCATCTATCACCTTTCTCTGCAGCAGCAGAAGCTGGTCTTAAGCCTTTTTTAAAAAAAAAAAGAAACCACCCTCTAAAATCTTCAATAAGTGCTCTCATCTCCAAAATTAAATGTTTTATCTTAAACCAGTAGACAGTATTTGACCAAATCTGAGAGTTCCATGTTTAAGACATTGGACACAGAAAAATACAAGTAATTAACCACAATCTGAATTTTTTTTCCTCTATAGCCTTGCTACCAAGTGGCTTACCTTAAAACTTCCTGAGGTTTATTTGAAATATCATGGTGAGATCTAGCACATGGGACCACATTTGAGATGTGTAGCATATTAGAAAGTTTTTCAGTTCAAAATTAGCATCACAATCTCATGAACTTCCTAAAGGTCACTGTGGGACCTAATGTATCATTAGAAAGTTTTCCAAAGTGCTGCTGAGTTTCACAAAATTTGCCAGACTGACTCAGTTATCCGGCTGCAATGCACTCAGCACTAGAATTCGGCCCATTTGCTGTCTCTCTATTTATCATTCAGAAAAAGTTATTGAATGTTAACATAATGGTTTGATCATGACTGCACTTTTACATGTACTCTCCAGAGAGCTCTTAGGAAATGAATCGTTGTGGCCATTGTTGTTGGCTTCTACCGGACTCACAGCATTGATTCAGCTGATTATGCTCCCCTTCTTCCCTGAGTCCCCATCCTACCTTCTGATACAGGAGGGTAATGAGGATGCCTTCATGAAAGGTAAAGTACTTACTCCACTCATTTCAGTAAATCTAATTTGTTGGAGTGTTAGCCATTGAAAGCAAAAAGAGTAGAGCCCAAGACTCCTACTACCTCAATAAAACCGCGCTCTTAATGTTCATTTTCATTAAATAAAATTTTTAAAAATGGTTACATTTGTCAACTCAATATTAGAGTGATATGACATTCTGACAGCCCCGCAGACAAAACTCTTCTAGTTATCTATAGAATAAGCACCATCTGGGCAACAAGAGTAGGCTTCCACACATTGCCCCGACAACATACACCAAATCATGATGTGATGAAAACAACTCTAAGGACAGACTAATTAAGTCTATGTGATTCAGACAGGCTAAAAGGATTTGTTATTAAAGAATGATGGAGATGAACTGATAGATTAAACTATTTAGTTTTTTCTTCTGCACAGCCATTAAGCAACTCTGGGGTGAAGGAGATCATCAAGCAGAGATTGATGACATACTGAAGGAAAAGGCTGCAACAAAAAGCACCAAAACCTTGCGTGTCCTGGAACTATTTAAAGAACGATCCTTGCGCTGGCAATTGTACTTTTTGGTCACCATCATGACCAGCTTGCAGCTTAGTGGCGTCAATGCAGTTGAGTGTTTTCCCTGTGTAAAAACTCAGAGTCATTGTTAGGTAGCATTAAAAAAAGGCCTAGTTATTTGTTGCACTATTATATTCATGACATATGTTATGCAGGAAGTCAGACTAGTCAGATCATAATAGTCCCTTCTGGTCTTAAAAATCTGAGAAACTTGGTCCTCTTCTTCCTGATCAATGGACCCCTGGTTGTTGCCATTACAATTCTGCTCTGACTTTTCTAGTATGGAATCCTGAATGCATTAGCAAGTTTGCAAATATAGATAATACCTCTCCATAAAGGTCTCTGGTGCCAGCTCCACCAAAGAGCCAGCATAGGCCACTCGCTCAGACATGAGGGATCCTCCCAAGAATTGCTAACAAGCACGAGTATTGGGGGCAGGTATTCAATGCCAAATTCTAGGGTCAGTCTCCACCAATAAAGGAGATGGACAAAGACACACCACTGTTGCATCACATTCTATGTCAAAACACTGCTGACCCATCCCCCTGAGGTCCATGGGTTGGGGTCTGCTGGGGAGGTCAGAGGTACTGAAGGCTAGAATCTGAAAACAGAGACAACGATGAAGCTTCTCATTCAGGTACATGAAGATCTAAGAATATGTCATTCTCCAAAAGCAACAAGAGGGACTATGCATCCGATGAAGTGGGCTGTAGCCCACGAAAGCTGATGCTCTAATAAATTGGTTATTCTCCAAGGTGCAACAAGTCCTCCTGTTCTTTTTGCAGATACAAACTAACACAGCTGCTCCTCTGAAACCAAAATCATCCATGTGCGAAGCTAGAAAGCTGTGGTTGTAGAGACAGGAATGGATAGAGCAGACAGAACTTCACTTGTACAAGGAGCTTGTGACATGCTTGTGACAGTATCACATGTACAGTGAGAACTAGATGGCACCAAAATGCTTCGCCAGTGAGCAGACAGCCCACCCATCAGTAAATTTGCTTTATATTAGAATAATTTTTGTCTGATTTCTGCCTCACATCTGAGGAGTTTCACAGCCTGCCTCCACGATGATTGTTCACACTATTTTCTCTCTGCCTTTTTCAGATCTATTTCTACTCTTTTGAAGTGTTCCGTGCAGCCAGGTTTGAAGACTATCTCATCCCCTACATATCACTAGGAGTTGGGACATGTGAATGCCTATCATCTATAGTGTGTGTAAGTCTCACCAAACTGGAGTTTGTAGGAAAAAGGGAATGTATTTAGAGACAGCATTTTTTTTTTTTTTAATGTGTAGCCTTGGCAGAGGGGAGTTAGGGGAGAGACTCACTCCGTTGTGTAAACTAATCAAGAAATTTCCTCCTACCTCTAAGTCACATGAAGCTGTGAAAGGCAGCCCTTCTCCCCAATTAACTTTGTATTGTTGAATGTCTTTGTACTCATTTTTACTCCGTGAAATGAGTTTCACATCATGCTTTAACCAATCATGATTTTGTACAGACAACTGCTTTGTGGATAGATAGGAAGAATAAAGGGCACAGTTCCAGTGGCCTCTAAAAGAGCAAAATAGTGGATTATGTGAAGCCATGTGAAATTTTGGATTGATACAAAATTGTGCAGTTTGACACAGATCTCCATGTAACAAAGAAATGTAGGTCATTTGCCAAGAAGCTGGTGCATGTCTGATCACTACCATTTTGGGTAAAAAGAGGTTATCACCTGCAGGGAATGGCTGTCAATTGGCTGTACACTTTCCCTATTCAGGTTTCAGAGTAGCAGCAGTGTTAGTCTGTATTCGCAAAAAGAAAAGGAGGACTTGTGGCACCTTGGAGACTAACCAATTTATTTGAGCATAAGCTTTCGTGAGCTATACTCACGAAAGCTTATGCTCAAATTAATTGGTTAGTCTCTAAGGTGCCACAAGTCCTCCTTTTCTTTTTTCCCTATTCAGAGACAGAAAAAGTTACCAGCTCCCACAATGGAGGAGACTAAAGTCCATGAACTATTTTATCCCATCAATTTTTAAGGAATTGCAGTGGAGGCTCTGGGAGATATAAACCCTTCATGAACACCTACTTTCTGCCTTAATTTCTGGGGTAAGCCTCAGGTTTGAACTACCTACGTGTTGAATTATGACTTTTTCTCATGACACAAGATAATACAATAATTATTCCTGTAAGTAGGGTAGATATATATAGCTCATGTCTGCACGCACTGCATTCTTGCCTAAAAATGGATTATCTCTAGACATCCAGGGATCAAGACTGATGTACAGCGATGAAAGTAAAATATACCTCTTCCCCATGGTTTTAAGGGAGAAATATTCAAGTAAAAAAATATTTCTGAATAAGTCAATAGGAGATGTAAGTAAAGCAGAAGTAAAGCAGAATCAGTCCAACCATACTGTATAAATCTTTCTGGTCTAAACGTACAGTCCCCAGTACAAATGATAAACTGAAATATCAGTAAGATTTAGCTCATGTTTAGAGAGTCTCATCTGTTTGTATTAACTGAATAAGACTTCTGAGAAGAAGGTTAGGAGCATGGGAAGTAATCCATTCATTTGGAGTTGGAATTAACCATATTGGTAATGCTGTGTTTTCTGTTTTCCAGAGCTCCCTTATCGAGCGATTTGGCAGGAGGATGCTGTTGTGCGGAGGATATGTACTAATGATTTTCGTGTTAACACTCCTCACAATGACTCTCTCCCTGCAGGTAAGGGGATTTCCTAATCGGGACTTTTCCAGCATCAACCCCCATTTCTAATCTTTCCTCCTAGGCAAGATTTTTCGCAACAGAATAACCACCAAAGTGAACTTCATTCACCATGGTGGAAAGACAAATTGGAGGATTGGGCCAAAAGAAATCTGATGAGGTTCAATAAGGATAAGTGCAGGGTCCTGCACTTAGGACGGAAGAACCCAATGCACAGCTACAGACTAGGGACCGAATGGCTAGGCAGCAGTTCTGCGGAAAAGGACCTAGGGGTGACAGTGGACGAGAAGCTGGATATGAGTCAGCAGTGTGCCCTTGTTGCCAAGAAGGCCAATGGCATTTTGGGATGTATAAGTAGGGGCATAGCGAGCAGATCGAGGGACGTGATCGTTCCCCTCTATTCGACATTGGTGAGGCCTCATCTGGAGTACTGTGTCCAGTTTTGGGCCCCACACTTCAAGAAGGATGTGGATGAATTGGAGAGAGTCCAGCGAAGGGCAACAAAAATGCTTAGGGGACTGGAACACATGACTTATGAGGAGAGGCTGAGGGAGCTGGGATTGTTTAGCCTGCAGAAGAGAAGAATGAGGGGGGATTTGATAGCTGCTTTCAACTACCTGAAAGGGGGTTCCAAAGAGGATGGCTCTAGACTGTTCTCAATGGTAGCAGATGACAGAACGAGGAGTAATGGTCTCAAGTTGCAGTGGGGGAGGTTTAGACTGGATATTAGGAAAAACTTTTTCACTAAGAGGGTGGTGAAACACTGGAATGCGTTACCTAGGGAGGTGGTAGAATCTCCTTCCTTAGAGGTTTTTAAGGTCAGGCTTGACAAAGCCCTGGCTGGGATGATTTAACTGGGAATTGGTCCTGCTTCGAGCAGGGGGTTGGACTAGATGACCTTCTGGGGTCCCTTCCAACCCTGATATTCTATGATTTTATGAAAGCAGGAAGCAGGGCCAGATTTCCAATTAGGCATAGTAGGCACGTGCCTATGGGCGCTGGTGTTCTAGGAGCACCTAAACGTTAAAAGTGGGGCACTGTGAGCCACCAATGGGCAGGGCGGCTGCTGAAGGGGCTGGGAGCGTCCTAGCCCCTTTCCAATCTCAGCCACCCCACTGCCTCCGCCCCAAGCTGGGGAAGTAGAAGGAGGGGCGTGGCCGGTGCCCCATTCACTTGCATAGGCAGAACTGGAGCATGGCTACCACACCGAGTTGCAGGAGGGACAGAAAACACCCAGGGACCGCTTGCCATGGGGAGAGGTACAGTCCCCCGCTTAAGTCTTGCCTGGAGGGGGTGGGCTGCGCCCTGGTTCGGGCTGGGAGCACCATGTGTGGCAGAGGAAGGGGAGCTGAAGATGCTGTGCCTAGAGGCGCATAAGGTGTAAATCTGGCCCTGGCAGGGAGCATTCTATTCTACCATGTTGTTACAAAGTCTGCTCTCACTTTGCTTTCTCACTCTAGCATCAATTCTTTTGGATGCATTACTTCAGCGTCGTTCTGATCTTCTTGTTCGTTATCTGCTATGGAATTGGACCATGTGAGTACATCCACTTTAGATGATGGTGAGGAGGGAACTTTGCACCATACCACTCGAGTGCATCAGAATTGGTGGATAAAGAATGGAACACCACTGTACCACCTCTAGAGAGCAGCAAGGGAAGGAGGTTTAGCTATCTGAATACATTAACAGAAGGAGACAATGTGTCTATAAATGGAAAAAGTGGAAAGAGCACATGAGCACCTCAAGTTTTACTGCTGATCTTTTACTGGCTCTTAACTCAGAATGTAGTATCCTCCTCCCCCCAAAAAATCTGAGAATCAATCCCAGAGGAAGAACCCCAAAGTATTCTGCTACTAACACAATTCCCCCGACAGAACATTGATAAGTACATATTTAGTGATCACCTCCTTTGTTAAAATAGTGAACTGATGCACTTTCTGCCCATGGAGGAGCATCGATGGAAGAGGCTGCAAAACAGATGAGGGATGTGGATTAACAATTTATTGCACTGATGGTGCATACCAATAAAATATAAAACCACATAGATCACATAACATCAGAGGAAATATGCCAAACTGTGCACTACAATCTAGC
The DNA here is from genome assembly GCF_965140285.1 of Lepidochelys kempii. Classification (NCBI taxonomy): domain Eukaryota; kingdom Metazoa; phylum Chordata; order Testudines; family Cheloniidae; genus Lepidochelys; species Lepidochelys kempii. Next base: position 13,755,358 of record NC_136394.1, on the reverse strand, counting down.
AGATTAAGAGGCTAATGTATACAAAGTTTAAAAATCTTTTTTCTCCCTCATGCCTCACAGCAGAAAGGGACGCTATATGCATCTCACAGATTAAATATCCCATTATTCATTTCAATTTGAAATTAACAAACTCAAGACTTTACATCACAATTTCCATCTATTCAGCTGAGTTAAGGCAGGGACCCTGTCAGAGTCCATCAGTACAGTTTCAAAATTCAGGACAGCTAGGTATAATAATAAATACATAGCTGTTATATAGTACTTGTCATCCATAAATCTCAAAGCACTACACAAAGGAGGTGAATATAATTTGTCCCCATTTTACAGATAAAGAAACTGAGGCACAGGGAAGCAAATTGAGTTCACCCAGCAAGTCAGTGGCAGAGGGTACGTCTGCACTGCAGTCAAAAAGTATGACTGCAACATGTGTAGCTATACCCAAGCTAGTTTTGATCTACTTAGTTGGGGGGGGGGCGGGGGTATGTACTTGAATGGCTAGCCCATGCTACCACCTGTGCTGTCACAGCAACACTGCTATTGTCATTCAAGCTAGCTAGATGAAAGCTAGCTCGGGCGCATCTACACGTGCTGCAGAGTCACTCCTGACTGCAGTGTTCACATACCCTGAGTCCCAAGCCCCAGTCTAGTCCTCTGTCCACTAGCTCACACCTCCCTACAAGGCAACCCAACTCTTCCCTGAGTTTCTGCACACTGTCTGCAGCACTGCACTGCCAGGGTTCTGGGATTGGGAATCAAGTTCTTTTGTTGTAGTAGAGGACACTAACCACATAGATCACTGGGACAGACTTACTATAATTTTCTACTAGGCATTGTCAGTGTGAGGCCCTTTGCAGAAGCAAGTGAATTAAAGTTACTAAAGAAACATCTCTTCTCCAGCTGGAGCCACTGGAGCCATAATCACTGAAATCTTCAGCCAGTCATTCAGACCATCAGCCTTTCTGATTTATGGAAGCATCAGCTGGGTGTGGCTCTTTGTCCTTGGAATGATTTTTCCCTACATTGTGGTAAGTGATTCTGTGACCCAGCCTCTTTGGAATGCCTGAGGGCACAGGAGTACATAGATATAGTACAAAAGAATGCAGTGTAAGGACTCTAATGAAAGCCTGTGGCACACTGGTCATCATAATCATGGCAACATGTGTGTGTATATATACACACAACATCTGTATAAGCAGTTCTATGTATATATACTGAAAATTATGTTGTTAAGATCTGTGACTAGGGACTGGACACTAGAAAGGTGAAAAACAGGTTTTCTTTTAGGCAAGAAATGTTTATCTATCTGTTGGTTTACATGTAAATTAAGTACTCTGCGGTTCACAGAGGTTCCCATTCATTTACAGTCTGAGCCAAATATTAAAGAAGAATTGTTAAATCCACAAGGAGGAGATTTACAGGAAGAAATGACCCAGCAGGGGAGAGGCCTGTTCAGAAGTAAGGACAGTGAACTTTTTGGGGTATGGGCAAGAAGGTACACCCTCATTCCTGCAATCTCTAAGGAGAAGCTGCCAGTGGGCTTGATCTTATGAGATGTCTTCCCAGCCATATTGATTGAAAATGCTGGGGAAAATTCCAGGGCTAAGCTATCTTGTAGGACAGTGATCCCCAACCTTTCGTGTGGGAGTAGTATATGGCTATTCCCAGAAGACTGTGGCAGGTTCTAGACACCCCGCCGCCAAAATGCTGCCGCCGAAAAGCAGCAGCGAGAAGAAGCATCACTGCCGAAATGCCGCTGAGAAATGGCAAAGCTTCCCGGCAGCATTTCAGCGGCAGGGTGTCCTGTGGGCGCACAAAAATGCCCCGGCAGGAGCCACGGCACCAGCGGGCACCACATTGGGGACCCCTGTTGTAGGAGATAGCAGAATGCCTTTGTTAGGGGGCTTACTTCCCTGGTCCTTCTCGCATGAACAGAGAGCAACAATACCCGAAGTCCAAAGGTGCAAACAATTAGATGTTTATTGGGGTGAACTTCCAGCAAGCATGATTCTAGTTTCCTTCCTTAGCGTCCCCCTTCCCAGCTCTGACACCCCAGAGGCTTACCTGTGTCCCTGTTCCCATTTCCCCCTTTAGCTAAACATGATTCCAATTTTTCCCCCCATGCACCCACCCACTCACTTCCTGATTGACTGCAGACTATATAGTAAAACTTGAGTTCTGCTTAGCTATACCTTAACCAATCATTTTACTGAAATTTAACTAACCAATCCTAACATCTTATAACTTGATTATTTAACCAATTATATCCCACCACCTTAATTAGTTTACACCCAGCAAAATTAATTATACAGCAGACAGGAACAATCACAGAACCAGACAGATTATACGGACAAACAATGGGGAAATGGGGACTACAGTGATAGAACAAACACAGAAATGAGGATTTCACATCCCAGCTATTGATAAGTGAGTTCTTGCCAGACAGGATGCTATCAAACTAAGTTTCCTTTTACATGTTCTAGGCACTCCCCTTTCTCTGGAGGCGATAGGCATTATCAGGACAGGATTGTATTCCTAATAGCCCAATGGCACCTTCTTTCAATGGGACTAGTTTGGAATGTGAGGATGTGACTGGTTGCTTCCCAGCTTATGGCTGCCTCTGCTGCTTAGCCAAAGCTCTTAACCTAAGAACAGGGCCTCAGACTGTCACAGTAAGAGAAGGCCCTTACACCGGCAGACAGTGATTTTGATTCTCTTTTATACCTCTAGAACTAGCCAAGTGATAAGAATACACCTAAATTCTTAGCGTATAGGCCTTTACAGACAGGCTTGAATATCTATATCCTAACAGCCTTGTTAGTTAAGCTTAGGCTCCAGAAATTGTGTTATGATTTTGTTTTATATGTAACCATTTGTTTCCAATATTCTCACTCTCCATCACTTGACTCTGTTCTTTGATAAAAAAACATTCTCGTTTTCACTATAGATATCTTAGCTGTGTGTTAAGTACAGTATGGCTCTTGAGTTGAGTCTTGCAAGCTGGGGTGTACTAATCTTTTGGATCGGAGACTTCTGTGAGTATTCAGTGGGACAGAGGCCAAGTACTCCAGAGGCAGGCTTGGAGGATTTGGGAGTTGGAGTGTGCCTATCGCAAACTCATACAGAGACAGCGAGGCCTGTGGAGACATGGAAGGCAGCACTTGTGCTGCCAGAGGTTGGTGGTTTCAGGGAGCTGATCCACAGCAGGCCCAGATGAGACACTCATGACAAGAGCAGGTGGGATGAGTTGCCTCATAACTTTGGGAAGCATCACAGTTGGCAGGAAATTACACCCAGTTTGCTGATTAGCTAGGGATCATGCTCCGGGCATTTATTTACCAAATAAATAATAGTTACTGAGAGATTCACACCTGAGAAGATTGGGAAACAGGTAAAGAAAGGTTACGGTTTGTTGTTTTGGGTAAGGGAAACAGAACAAAAGAAAATATAAAATGAGTAAGCGGATAAACAGAAAAGTGATCAGACTGATTGACCAAAAGGACCAAAGAGGGGTGCAGGCTTAGAAAACAATCCTGATGCAGCTCTCAGTGAAACAGCCCTGAAGATGGAGTTTGACAGGCTGGAGATGACTAAAGCGGAAAAGAAAGGAGAGCACCAGAGGTGTGAAACTGCAGAGAGAGCCAAAGGAGCAAATAACACCCCACCAAAGAGCACTGGCGCTAAAAGACAAAGCAGGAAGCCCAAGAAGCAGAAGCCCTTGGGGGGGAGGAGGAGGAAGACAGAGAGCCTATATGCCCTGATCATATTGAATTTACCAAAAAAAAAAAAAAAAAAATCATCCCTTATCACATGGGGAATTCTCACCAGGGTTCACAAAACTGCAACAAGCTGTACCTGGGTTACAGAGAGACTGACTGCACTGAGGAATGTTTAACCACCTTCAAAAGAATATGCATGGTACATAGAATTCCAGATGAACAAAGAATGACTGTCTTACTCCCTGAATTGACTGGTAAAACTTTACAGGTATTTAATGATACAGAGGTTAATGAGGCTAAGAAGTATGTTCATAGAACCATAGAAATGTAGATTTGGAAAGGACCTCGTTAGGTCATCTAGTTCAGTCCCCTACACTAAAGCAGAACTAAGTATTATCTAGACCATCCCTGACAGGCATCAGTGCAAGGAGTCTGTTAAAAAGGTTTCACACTACTCCAGAGGCATTCAGAAACCTCAAAAGATTGATAAGTTACATCGAGGGGGAATATGTGCATAAAATGGCAGATTATGTGAGAAAATGGATAACGAGTGAAGGGGCAGACACCCATGACAAGTTGGTAGATCTGATCACTCAAGAGCAGCCGTTCTCAAACTATGGGGAGGGCCTCCCAAGGGAGGTGCAGGAATGTGTCAAGGGAGGTATGAGCTGTGTGCTGTTTTTTTTTTTTTTTTATTTAAAGAGCTCTGCCTGTTAGGCCTAGGCGGCTGGGGCTTGTGCGGAAGGGCCATGCGCTCCCGGGAGCTGGGAGAATGAGACAAAGGGGACAGCCAGAGCCCCACTACCTGGGGGCTGACAGCCAGAGCCCTGTCATCCAGGATCAGGCTCTTCTTCCCCCTCCCTCCCAATCCCTCACCAGGAGGCAATCCAGGCTTGGGGTCTACTTCCTCCCTTCCCCCCACATCCCTCACCTGGAGCTGCAGGGCTCCAGCTGTCAGCCCCAGGGTGGCGGTAGCAGGGCAGAAGTAAGGGTGGCAATGGGACCCTAAGTCTGCTTTGAAAAGTGATCTTGACAAATCACACTGCCACCCTTACTTCTGCCCTGCTGCTGGCACAGTGCTGCCTTCAGAGCTGGGTGCCCAGCCAGCAGCCTCTGCTCTCCACTCTCCCTTCAGAGCTGGGTGCCCAGCCAGCAGCCTCTGCTCTCCACTCTCCCTTCAGAGCTGGGCAGCGGCGTATGAAGGCGGGGTGCAATCAAATAAGTTGAGAACCCTGCTCAGGCCTACTCTGAGGAAGGGTAAGCCATGGTGTAGGAGAAAAACTCCAGTATCAGTGAAGACAGCTGCCAAAGGTAACTTGTACATACAAGCGAGACTATTTGAGGAGCACAAATTCCAAAGGGAAAGGCAAAAACTTGGCATAAAAGGGGGTTCCCAGTTTGTCCCTGGGAATAGGGAGAGAGGTGAGGGAACTAAATCCACACCACCACAGTTCCAGTCTCCTCCTAGTAACCCTAATTATTGGACCCCACCCCAAAGAAACATTATATATGTGGGTCCCTTGATCATATGAAAAGGCCGTGTCCTAAGTATGGGGGATCCCAATTCACTCCCTGATCTATTCGGGTTAATGCAGCTACACTGGAGTCAGAGACTTCAGTGGTGGCAGAGGGAGTTCTGGTTACCTTTGTCAGGTCTGACCTCCTGAGGGGTAGAATAGTTTATAACAATGGCCAAACATAAATGGTGGAGCGTGCCAGAGGTGGCAAGACACTGGTGCTCAGCTTTTCCTGGTCGGGGGGATGTGATTCAGGAGAATGATATGCTCCCGGGTGGGAAGGTAAAACTACTATCTTTAAGACAATTTAAAACCACAGTACCTTTGGCCTGCATCAGATTGGAATGGAAAGGCTTAAGGGGTACTTGAAAGTAGGAATTTTTAAAAATTTACCAGCAGCGTGTTGGTTGAGAATTATGCAATATCACTGCCCAAAGCTGTCAGCATTGTGACCCATAAAAGGAGAATATGTCCCTGAGTTCACAGAGGTAACCTCTGAGGAGAGAAAGGGAGCTGAGAGGGGAAGAAAAGCCTCAGTCCCCTTATCAGCAGAGAATATCAATGTGTCCCAAGAGAAAGGGGAGAAGCTGCTGGTGACAGCTCTCTAAGCAAGCCACAGCCAAAGTGAGTTTGCTGTGGAGCACAATGCGGACACCTCTCAAGAGAGCATCAGAGAAGCCATTCACAGTACGGCCCCAGATAGGGAGAACAGGGCTAGGTTCTTTACAGAAGAGAAGCTAAACTGTACTGGAAGGCTCTGGTGGGGAAAAATAGAATACAAAAAATACAGACAATTGCTTTTGACCTCAAAGCATCATGTGGAGTTAATATTATTAGCCCACAACTGTCCTTGTGCAGGACACTTGGGAACAGAGGACATATGAAAGGTTTGAGGAAAAAAATTGTATTGTTTTAATGTTCAAAATGAGGTAAAGGATGACGGCAGCACTGGTGATTTATGTCAGAAGCAGAAAAAGCCTGTAGGATACCACAAAGCTCCCTTGCCAATAATCAAGGAAGCATTTTACTGGGTTGCCATGGACATTAAAGGACCCTTATCCAAGCCAAAACAGAGAGGGGGAAAATATATTGGTAGTAGTAGATTTCACCACTAGGTATCCAGATGCAGTTCCTCTAATATAGAAGCTGAAACAGTGCATAGAATATTTAATATAGAATCACTATATTTAGCACTGTAGCAGATTTCCCAAAGGAAATCTTGTTAGATTGTGGGTCAAATATCATGTCCCACTTATTTAGTGAGTTATGGAAGATGTGTGGGCTAAACCAATTAAGATCTGCTCCATATCATCCAGAGAAATAGATTAGATGAAAGATTTTAGAGCCCATTGAACCTATTTAGAAATATATTTTAAAAGAAGGGAGAGGAACTGGGATGTAATGTTACTTTATCTGTTGTTCACCTACTTGGAGGTGCCCCAAGAGTCCAAATGGGGTGAACCCTGTGATCTCCTATATGGGTGAAAAGCCAGAAGGCCCCCTGGATCTCAGAGGCTCCTGGAAGGGTGGCTCTGAGGCAGAGGCTGAATATGTGCAAAAGTTTAGGGACGATTTAAAGATAATGATAGGAATGGTTCAACAAAGCTTCACAAAAAGCCACACTGCTCAGAAAACATAGTGAGCAATCATTTGATGTGGGGGACTTGGTGCTGGTATTACTCCCTGTGAAAAGTTACAAATCCAGAACACGTGGAAGGGGCTTTTGGGGGTGCTGGAGAGGGTTAATGGTGTTACCTACAATATACTTGGGCCCCACAGCAAGGCTGCTGCACAGACCGTGCATGTAACAAGTTCAAAGTGTAGCAACTGAGAAGCCATTATAAACATGCCATGCTGTTCAGGGGCAGATTCTCAGATTGCCCCTCTCATTGACTTGATGATTGAGTACTATAGTAACACCTCAGTAGAGCACTGAGGTGTGTGAAGAGAACCTAGCTGAAAGGGCAAAGGTTATGAGCGTATTCCAGAGTCACTGGCAGGTATTTTCCAGTGGGCCAGGTATGACTCAAAGTGCTCCATAAGACTAACACTGTGTAGCCACTGCCTGCCCCCAGCAGAGCATATCAGACCACTAGAAAAATGCAGGAGAGAATCCATAAGGAGATAAAAAGCATGCTGAACATGGGGATAATTAAAGGGTCAAACAGTCTCTGGATTTCTCCAGTTGTTATGGTTCCCAAAAAGGATGTGACCATAAGTTTGTGTTGATTACAGAAGGTTTAACACCATCATAGTTCCTGTGCACATCCTGTGCCCAGAATTGATGAACGTTAGGCGCTCTAGGCAAGGCAAAATATTTAGGAATTCTATACCTAACAAAAGAATATTAACAAATCCCAGTAGATAATGAAATGCATAACAAAGTCCACCTTCATTAGTGATTTGGGACTCTGTTTTATTTTAGAATTAAGAATTTCTCTCATTCCTAAAATATAAACCTACGCTGAAGAGATAAGGGAATAAGAGTCAGAAGGGTATTTTTCTAACAATCTTCTCTTATTTCTGTTTTTAGGAAAGCCTTGGATCTTTCTGCTACCTTATATTTCTGGGGATCCTTGTGTTCTCATCAGTCTTCACCTACCTGTTCCTCCCGGAGACAAAGGGGAAGTCAATCATGGAAATTAAAGGGGAATTTAATAAGTTAAATTTTGGAAAGAAACAAGCGGTGAACACAGAAAATAATTTATCTAAGGAACACACCTTCTGCACCAGACTCTGACTGCTCAGATGGGAAATGTTACGTATTAGAGGGACAGGAAGCACTGTTGCAATCAGACTGAAATATAATCCTAAAATGGACTGTTAGCTTTACTGTCTTATTCTTATTTTCATAAAATTATACAGACATGAAATTCCTCATGCTTAAGTCTTATTTTCCCCCAGATAGTCAAACATTTTCAAGGTTACTTAGGTGACTCAGTTTGAACTAGTCAGTCTTGCACCAGGATTCACTAGCACAAGGGCTATACTTAATCAGTTTCCCCTATTCCTGAGGGTCTTTCATATTGCAACAAAGGAAAGATTTTACAAGAAACAGGAAATTGAACTGTAAAAATAAAAATCACAGGTGGGGGGGACTTAAGCAGGTAAAGTACCTGTATTTATTTTGGTTGACTAGATTTCAGGTTGATTATGGCCCTGATCCAAAGCCGATTGAAGTCAATGGGATCAGAATCTAGGTCTCTTTTCTTGAGAAAGAAAACAAGACTGGATGTTTAGGAAGCAACGAAGACCTTGTAAAATAGCTATTGATAAAGAGGTGGTAAAAGCTTGCTAAAAAAGCATCATTGTAAAAAGTTCAGCCAGACTGGATGACCCACATCAAGGGAATTAATTTAGTGTCCTTACCAAGGAAGTGAAATGATCATGGAAAGTCATGGAAAAATTGGATTAATTTACAGAAGATTGGGAAGAAAGCAAATGTTGTACCAGTCTTCAAACAAGAAAAGAGACGTGACCATTACTATCTAGTAAGTCTAACTTCTGTCTCTAGAGCCCTGACGGTGTCGCTAGAGTAGATATGGGGACAGAGTAGGCAACAAGGTTTGCTACAGGGATTGTTACCTGGGTTAGTGTTTCTGTGGTGTGGTGTGTGGTTGCTGGTGAGTATTTGCTTCAGGTTGGGGGGCTGCCTGTAAGCGAGGACTGGCCTGCCTCCCAAGGTCTGTGAAAGTGAGGGATCATTTTCCAGGATAGGTTGTAGGTCGGTGACAACGTGCTGGAGAGGTTTTAGCTGGGGGCTGTACGTGATGGCCAGTAGTGTTCTGTTATTTTCCTTGTTGGGCCTGTCCTGTAGTAGGCGATTTCTGGGTACCCGTCTCACTCTGTCAGTCTGTTTCCTCACTTCCCCAGGTGGGTATTGTAGTTTTAAGAATGCTTGAAAAGATCTTGTATTTAAGGATCTGCTTTCTTAGTACACAAGGCTTCTGAGAATTACACCAGATGTTTTCTGAGAGGTGAAAGTTTGTTAGAGGGTTGTTTTTATATAAATAGTTTGTAAATGGCTGTTTATTGAACCAAGTAAAATGGTTTATTGGCCCTAATGGTTTGTAAAATGGTTTATTGAATCAAGTAGAAACTTAGATTATAAAACTGGGTGGAAGTATTGTCTTCATCTTTCCAAACCATCTCAAACTGTATACAGTAGAATTTATGACTCAGAACTAGATGATCACATCGTCTTCCTTCAACAATTCATGAAAGAAGAAAAAAATCAAGTGGACCTATCAATATAATAAACTGCTATTTCAGTCAGCACTGGTTTATTGCCAGTATGGACAAAGCATCTCTCTTGGGTTTTTGTTTGTTTGGCCTCTTTTAATGTTTTTGAGACAAAGAGTCTGCTCCTGCAGGCCTTATTTATACAAGTAGCCATTCATGTGAGATTTCCCATTGATTTCAGTGGTAGTAACATATGAGTAAAGACTACTCATGAATATAGGCTACAGGATTAGACCCCAAGTATACAGCAGTATTGTCTCTTCTGATTTTTTGAGAGGTGAGAGAATCCACTTCAAGTTAAAAAATCAGAAGCCAGTTGTGAATTGAATTAAGGAGTTTGCACCAGTTTAAGTAAATACATTTAAACTAAACTGGTGCAACAGCTGTGTTTAGGCAGGGCTGTAAGCAAGCTCTTTCTTTCTTCCAGCAGTTGGGGAATGTTGCTTCTAATTTACTAGACACCTACTAACCAAAGGTTGATCCACCCTTTTATTTACATTTTATTGATTTCTTTTCTTCCCCACCCTGAAAAAATAAGGAAAGAACAGACAAAAAGGGCAGAACAGAAAGGTAAAGGAAGGGAAGGAAAAGGAGAACAACCTCTCCATTTCCATCTGCTCACTTTAAGCTCTTTTAGCTACCTCTATTATATTTAAAATTTAGTCTGGGCAATATTCCAAGCCCTGCCTGTTCTGGGGTATCTTACAGGGAGCACTAGAAAGCAACAAGTATACTCAGTAGCTCCTAGCAAAAAAATACAGTGTGAACTCTGGGCCTTAGAAAGAAAATACTTACTGTTTGCAATACCAAAGAGTCAGAAGGAGATACCATAAACACCCACAGCCAAGGGATTAGAAGGACAAAGACTACGACTTAATCACTTACTACCCCTGAAAACTAAATAGAGGCTTTTTCCTCTACTCCACTGAGCACACAAGTATCCTCTCTTCTCCATCCCAGTGTGAAGATTTTGTTGAACTCTTGGATGATAGATCTTAAGACCTTGCCTCCCTCTCAACTCCCAGAGACCTGAATCAAGCCAGGTGATTGGGCAGAAAGCAGAGGTGGATAAAGCAAAACTTTCCAGCTTCAGGTCTGGTAAAAATGTAGGTGGTCTTAGGAGTGCATGTCACCACACACTAAATGTACAGTCCTGCCTTCCCTTAATTGTAGTAATAGTACATTTGTATTATGCCTTTCAACTCAAAGGATTTTAAAGAGTTACACACATACTCATTCCCATCCACCACTGAAATGCAGCCACCTCTGATATGACCTGCAATAAACCACAGCAATTCTCAGAATAGGAAAACCTTATCGTGCAGCAGCCCAAGTCATCCAAAAACCTGACTTGGACAAAGTTCGTTGTGTGCTCTGACTATTAGACAAGCTGCAGATCTACCCTTAAAAATGCTAGGTTCATTTATTTTCATTTGAAAATGAAAAGTGGCCTCCCACGTACATCCTTGTAAATAACACCAACCCAGCCCATTACTTTGACAAATTCTCTTGTGGCTCCAACATAAGCAGCCAATTGCATCATCTTGTTGGGGACACTGGGCATGGCCACTAGGTAACTCGAGGGGATGGAAGACCACGAGTGTCGATGAAGCCCCCTCACACTAGGCCCAAGTACCTTGGCCCCCCCCCCCTCACCTGAAGGCACTCGCAGCAGTTATGTATACTAGGCCCAAGTGTCTTTGGCCCCCCGGCCTGGAGGCACTCGCAGCAGTTATGCTGAGGATCTGCAACAATATGTTGCAGAGTCAGACTGCCTGAAACTAAACAAGGCCAAACAGGGCAGATATGGAAGAACAATGCTGAATAAAGCAGCTTTATGTATGGTTTAACAGATGGTACAGAGAACAAGGGAACTAGCTGGTAACTGGATTGGCTGGCTATATGGATACTTAGGGCAGCTTGCTATTGGATAAGTATGCTGAAGAAAGGATGTATAAAAGCCTGTGTAACTTCCTACTTGGTGTGCAGGATTTGAGATTCTATTCTCCCTGTACCTTGTTTGCAGCTGCAAATAAACTTTTCTGCTTCTCCACCCCGTTGTGATTATTGAGTGACGCATACCGGGTAACGAACCCCTGCTGTTGTTCGCCTCTGGCACTGGGTGCCAGCAACAATCTATTACACTTCAGGATGAATGGATACAGCTAATTAGGTATGGGCATACAAACTATACGAGAACTGTATTCGCTTATCAGACAACAACATTTGTGATAAAGGCTATCTTTGAAGTAGTCCCTCCAACATCTTTTTCTTCCTAGTCTGAGAACACAAAGGAACACTTTAGGAGAGGAATTGAGGAATAACATATCCAACTAAAATTGCTGGGGTCATTTAGGTAGGTACTATGCAGTTACTCTGAAGTTACAACCTGGAGGATTGGTTCAGTTCCAGTTCAGAGAGCAAAGTGCCTCTTACTGAACCGTCAGTACTACTTTCCACAGCATCTAAGTGTTCCTTAGACCTCCAAAGAGTCTCCCGAATTATGCTTAACTTGTGACAGGTGAAAAGATCACAACTCACATAGCCAGGTATATACAGAGCTATTGGTAGAGAGATTCTGGTATACATTTACTTGAAATTTCTATTATTCTGAAGACTGGGAATGCCCCATGAGACTGACTACCCTGATACGGAATGGCTCCTGGAACACTTCAGGCAATCCACTGCCACCTGGGGCATAGGCCCACCCCCCCACTGAGCAGGTCACTTACCTGAAATGTAACCCAATTGTGAGAGTCTCTCCAGCTATCTGATCCAGCCTCATGGCATCTTGCAGCATCCCTGAAGATAAGGCAGTGTGCTCAGGACTGGGCCCTGTAACGCTGTCTCTCAGGGGATCTGGCTCCTCAGAGAGGACAGGAGAGGGCGATCTTCTCACTGTCCCCTCAGCCACCCAACTAGGCCCCAACGCCTCAGGTGTGACTAGGTAAGGGATCTTCTCACAATTAATAGCAGAGAAGAGACTGAGGGGATATTGAGATGTGGGGGGCCCTGCTCACCAGTGGTGACTTGGAGGGCACCCTTGTGGGGGGCAGCACTTCTCTGCTCTGGGAGAGGTCACTAGCTGCTCCAGATGAGATGGAAAGTCATTGATTTTTCTCATGCTACCTTTCCCCCCCACCATTTCCCTCCCCTCAGTCCCAGCAGCCTGGAAGTGCAGGGGGGGTGGGGGCGGTTGTCTAGCTCAGTTCTAGACAGCCCATGGTGGAAGGAGGAGAGCAGGGTCTCTTTCCACAAGCAGGTCCTTCATCCCAGGAGTGGGAGGAGGAATTAATGACCACCCCTCAGGTGACAGTTCGACATTTCACTGGTGCTTCCTTAATCCCACCTTTTCCTTTGCCACAGGCCAGGCGGCCTGGAGGGATGTCTCTCTCTGGCTCAGTTAAAAATGGCACAACAGGAGAGTCACTCTCTTGCCAGGTGGACCATGGTGGGGGTTTTTCCTCCCAAAGCGGAGCCTCAGTCCAGGAAGGAGATCACTAATTGCCTCCCCTCAGGAAGCAGCTTGACTGTTCACCAGTGCTGCATTCTGTCCCCTCCCCATCCCAGTCCTCTTTCCCTTGCCTCAGCCTAGGGTCCCCAATGTAGGCCTTGCTGGAGCCCTAGGGATAGCTAAAAGTATGAACCAAAGTAGGCCTTGGCAGAATACTAACACACTAGGTATCAGCTACCCCAGTAAGCACATTCCTGACCTGAATGGATGGTACACTGCACCCTGAACTCTCAAGTAACCACATCAACAAATTCCTAGAGAGTACAGGAACACACAGATCCCTAGTAAAATAAGAAAGAAATGACAGGATAATAGATGAGGATTGAACTAGCAGATACAAAGAGGGTAGCTAACATATGGAATGGAATACATAACTTGTTTGTATCAATATATGAAAGGAGAGTGGACGGAGGGGCATCTTTGTATTGGCCTAGGGGATGATATCATGTTGAGTGAGCTAATACCTTGTTGCAGGCATACATGTGTTAATACCCTGTAACCACTGAGCCGGGCACTAGGACTGTGCCTTGTCGAAAACAAACCTGGCTGAGCCTTCGCCACCAAACCGAGCCTGTGGTCTTTCGTTATGAGCAACGTCACAGGCTGCTGAATCCACAAGCTACACTCTCTGCTAGTGCAGAACACACAGGAGCTCCAAGAACAGCAGCCCTAACACCACCCCCTTTCAGACAGTCTCCTCCCAGCTTTCTGCAGACCATGCCAATTTCCTGATCTCCAACACAAAGACTCCCAGCAGGCACCAAGCACCACTGGTCTTGTAGGAGGAACCTTTTGGGTGCCAGCAGTCAGGAAACTGTGGGATAAGGAGAAACTAGAGCTGTATGCTTCCCCCCCCTCCCCCCCCACACAGCTGGCTTTTCCAGGCCCTATGCCCTGACTGAAGGCAATGGGGGGCCCTTTGTGCCCAGAGGGGTTACAGGGGCCTAGATCCACCATTACTCTTATTATTTCTCCTCAGAAAATAATTAATTCAATTTTTCTCCTATTGGGACCCCAAAACCTGCCTTGTATCCTAACCACACACACTTCACCTCAAATGCCCTCCTGCCCACATACCCTATCCCCCTCAATAACCTTACTGGTGAACATTCAAGTGGACAGCAACCCTTGTTAGGGACAAAAGTCACACTGGCCCAATTTTTCCACCCATACAGTGCTGTGTAGTACCTTACACTATGAGTATTCACATTGATTTCTCATCCTGTTGACTACAGTGGGACCACTTGTAGCATACAGCATGAAGAACAAGAACTCAGAGACTAGTCCTATTCTTTAAGCTTCGCAAATGTAGTACTGGTGAAAGAGGAAGTTATAAAACCTGATTTAAAATCCATTGATGTTAATAGGAGTCTTTCCACTGACTTTAGGCCAGGCCCACATAACATAAGGAGCATTTGCTATTTTCTCGTATTCTATTCCATGTAAAGTGCTCCCAGAACACACAGTTATGGAAAGTTTCTACATTTGTTGTTATACTTAACATTGCAAAACAGTTCTCATTATAACCCCCTATTCTTATATACTTGTAACTTTCTGAAACATTCACTTTTTAAATATTTTTCATGATTGGCCTGTATCCAAAAATGAATTATTGTTTAAACATTAAACAAAATCTGTTTTTGTTTGTTATGAGTGAAAAATACACATTTTCCCCACTGTAATATATTTACAGTTCCTACTTGCATTAACATTAAGGCCAGCAGGTGGCTTAGCCAGCCTCCTTCCTCTCTACTAACCCCAACAGGTGAGCCTGAGTGGGTGGTGGGGCAGGAACTGCTGACTATCAGGAGATCCTAATTAATTATTATGCATTTGTGGGGCTTTTTATAGGAGAGCGAGCAGTATAACAGGTATACTGTGAAACAGCACAGGGAGTAGTAGTTTCAGTGAGGATTTTAACAAAGGCTAGAAAAAGGCTCTCTTGTAATCAAAAGATGCCTAAATTCATTATTAACACAAATGTGAGCAAGAATAAAGTGCCAAATTGCTTGATAGAAGAGCTCACCCATCAACTACCAAAAGCATTGGGTAAACCTGCACAGGTAAGCAGAAAAGGTTCAAATAATTACTGTATTTATAATCTAGGCACAATATAGTATATGCTAGGGTCTTAATCCAGAAAAGAACACCTGGAAATACATCTATTGTTACTTCACTGAATTCCTGAAAAATTTAACTGTATTTAGAACCTTCTATTTGCGTGTGCAAACACACACACACCCCTAAAATAATTCCAGGCCTGAACAGCCTGTGTATAACATTTAAGATGACTCATAAGAAAAGAGAATAATTCACTTGATGTGGAAACCATAACAACTTCCTGACTTTGTGTTCAAGTTCCCTTTTAATGTGGTTTTTCTACAACCAATATACATACTGCATATGAAGTCCTGAGATCTGGTTTGTAGTCCCAATTCTGCCATGAACTTTCCTGATCTTTTGGCATTAAATGCTCAACCATTATGTTGCACTGACCTGAAATTTTGCATTGAATTTGTTTTTAATCAACAAAAATTGACTGTCTGCAAATTCAAATAAATGGACTCCAATGTGTAAATCAAATCAACTTATATGCCACTGTTGAAGTCAACAGAATTATCCCTACTAATTCTGGATTTGGCCCAGTGTCTTTATGTGAATCTTTCCATGTGTATAGGATGACAATTGAAATAAATGTAATATGTTTCCATGGGCTAGATTCTCATCTTGGCTTGATAAGAATTATTCACATCTGACAGTCCACTGTGTGAAGTTCCAGGTGCATACTCACTGCAATTTTCTGAATGTATCAATGTGCTTTCTGAATGTGACTTTTCCAGCAATATTTTCAAAACACATCTATTATTTCTAAACCAAAAAGACCAAAATCAGTTGTGGTGTAAGTGGGTGCAAACATGGAGCTGAACCTGTTGTACATCAGGGCTAGATTTAAGCCAATATTTTCAGAAGCATTTCTCCACTTTCTAGGATTAAGTCCATGGCAAATCTAAAGTTTTAAAGAGAAACCATTTTTCAGTTAACTGAGCAGGAAAAACAGCATCTAATGTTTCTTAGAACATGCAAACATCCTTTTCACATTTTTATAACACAAACGGATTTAGTTTGAGACTAAGAATTAAAGAAAATTTAGTTTGGGACTAAGAACTAGCATGTAAATGTCAACTGAAAAAGCAATATAAAACACCTACTTGAATAATGTCCTGATTTGGAAGAGGGGTAAGATGCTGATTTCAGTAATGTCAAAAAAAGATGGGGAAACAAGAAATATGATCTAAATATAAATAGGCAATTAAACCATGTTAAATGTCAGCTTTCGGATTAAAGTTTAGCTTTTCCCTGAAAAGTGACTTTGTAACAATGGAATCATGGGGCTAATACTCAGTGTGTGTGACTCCATGTGAGATTTCCTAAGTTCAGTCATTTTTCCAACTAACAGCCCAGCAAACTCAACTTGGACTTCAAGTCAAACTGAGCTCTCCTTCTCACACATCCCAGCACTAAGATACTTCAAGTCAAATGTTGCAACTCAATTACACAAGTGCAACCCTATTGCCTTCATATTCTGATTTCCATTTCTCATGTGCAACCACACTAAAAGGTGATGGATTTTGCAGAGGTGTCAATGAGGTACTAAACCATGGCCTCTAGTATCTTTATTTCTGGTGATTAATGTACAAGAAAGAAAGAAGCCAGCCTGAGTTTCAGGACCCAAGTCTCTGGTAGAGTTTGCACTGCTCTACATGGGAGGTCACGTTTAAAGAACCACCAACTTTAATATCTCAGCCAGGGCCTCATACTGAGACGTGGCTTTCCATAGCCACCTACTCGGATCACAAATGTGGTATGAAGGCAGATGGAAGCAGAAACTGGATGGTGAGGGAGAAGAAGTGTTATTCAAACACAACTAGAAAAGGAGTACTTGTGGCACCTTAGAGACTAACCAATTTATTTGAGCATAAGCTTTCGTGAGCTACAGCTCACTTCATCGGATGCATACTGTGGAAAGTGTAGAAGATCTTTTATACATACAAAGCATGAAAAAATACCTCCCCCCACCCCACTCTCCTGCTGGCAATCGCTTATCTAAAGTGATCACTCTCCTTACAATGTGTATGATGATCAAGTTGGGCCATTTCCAGCACAAATCCAGGTTTTCTCACCCCCGCCCCCACAAACCCACTCTCCTGCTGGTAATAGCTTATCTAAAGTGACCACTCTCCTTACGACTGAAATAGTAATGCAAAACTGCTTTATGTATAAACATGCTCCTCTTTCCAGAAGCAGCTCTTCTTTATACTGAATACTTAGAAAAACCAAACTATTTTCAATGTGGAAAAGGAACTGCCTGCTGTACAATGCAGTACTGCCAACCTCCGCCTTAGGTGCTTCCATGTGAAGCAGCAGTGTTTAGGAATCCGAGGTCAGGGTTATACGGATTCTCTTGCATTTCCACACAATTGGTTGGGTAAGGACTGATGGTTGAAGCACAGGTAGCCGCTGCAGGGGAGAGGAATAGAGGTGAAGTACATGCTTACAGCACCTGATTGGAAGTTTTATGGTTAGAATCAGTGCTGTGTACGTTTTTACTACAGATGTTTGAATTCATGGTAAATAATATTTGCTGTGAAGTTGGGCAATGTCTCAATTATTCAGATATGTCTGTTTATCTGACCTGCTCAAGTTTTTAACCATTGTTATTAGTATCAAATAACACAGTCCATCAAGCTTCTGCTTTGCATAGATTCTTAAGACTGCAAGGCCAGAAGGGACCACTCTGATTATCTAGTGCAGGGGCGGGCAAACTTTTTGGCCTGAGGGCCTCATCAGGTTTCTGAAATTGTATGGAGGGCCGGTTAGGGGAGGCTGTGCCTCCCCAAACAGCCCAGCATAGCCCGGCCCCCACCCCCTATCCAATCCCCCCACTCCTTGCCCCCTGACAGCCCCCACCGGGACTCCTGCCCCATCCAACCCCCCCCTCCCCCCCGGATCCCTGCCCCTGCTCTTGGTCCGCTGACTGTCCCTGGGCCCCCCTCCCCGGGACCCCTGCCACATCCAACCACCCCTTCTCCCTGACTGCCCCATGCCCCTGACTGCCCCCATTCAACACCCGTTCCCAGCCCTCTGACCACCCCGACCCCTATCCACGGCCCTGACCATCCCCCCGAACTCTCCTGCCCTCTATCCAACCCGCCCTGCTCCCTGTTACCGCGCTGCCTGGAGCACCGCTGGCTGGCAGCGCGGCTGCACCAGGACAGGCAGCCGTGCCATGCAGCACAGAGCACCGGGTCAGGCCGGGATCTGCAGCCCCACCGCCCAGAGCATTGTGCCGTGCGGTGGCGTGGCTGTGGGGAAGTGGGGGGGGGGGGACAGCCTCCTGGGCCAGGAGCTCAGGGGCCGGGCAGGATGGTCCTGCGGGCCACAGTTTGCCCACCTCTGATCTAGTATGACCTCCCATATAACCAAAGTGCTAGAACTTTCCCAAAATAATTCCTTTCCAACTAGGGCATCTCTTTTTAAAAAAAGAAATCCAACCTTGATTTTAAAACTGCCAGGGATGGAGAATCCGCCAAACCCTTGGTAATTATGCAAGATTCTTGCATAAACACAACTTCTTTGGAAGCACCATCAAGCAGTAACAGAAAAAAGGAGACACTAGCATCTACATTCTTGCTACCTCTGACCAAAGCTGACCTGCTAGATAGTAAGTACAAGTCATCAAAGGCAATCATTGTTTGAGTTTTAATGAAGGTAAAAAAAAAAAAGAGCATAGTGTGTCCCATTACAAGCTTTCTGGTTATGTCCTATTAGAAGTGATGGGAGTACCCAGTACCAAACTACACTCTGCTTGCCTCATTACCAAACCAAAGGGGACTTTTTAGCTGACAAAGATCCATGACTGCAGTACCAACATCAAGGTACTAAAACAGCACTTTTAAACAGCTATTGCTCCCAAGAGCTTTTGCAAGGATCTGTTTTCTTCACTAACACCAAAAAGCTGCTGGGAATTGCAGCAGATGTTGACTGAAAGACAGTTAGAGAAGTTTATATGAAAAGCAAGGCAAAAGTTGCCTGTTTATTGAATTTAAAGAAATGGCTACAAAATTGGTTGGTGACATTCTCAACTTTTTCAGGTCCGAGTAGACTGTATTCATCACTCCAAACTAGTTGGTGGCACTATCCTCCCTATTAGTATGCAAGTGAAAGGTCTAAAACATTTCCATAAATTTAATCTTTATTGAATACAATTTTAAAACATGCTCTACCCTCTCCAGTCCCTAAAGCAGCAGCAGCTTTCATGACCACCACACAGCTTGGTCCAGTACTGTACCACCTTCTCATTAGCAGAGGAGCATTTTAGAAAACTGGATTTGCTATTCCATTCTAGGAAGCTATCTTCAAACAATAGAAGAAAGGATTCCCTTGGAATGCTGTCGGTATAATTAGGGTTAGATAATGCTACACCACCTATTGTAGTAGTGTGTTTGAGATGTTCTTGACCGGGATTTTGAGACTAGTCATTGAAATTGAGCATTCTAACACTACTTTTGTAATGATGATTAGATTACCTATCGTCACCAGGTGTGGGACCTTCTGCTGTGATGGACTAATTCCTACCTGTAGCTCATTTTCCACTAGTCTCGCCTTCCTTTCTAAGAATCAGTTCTTTTCAAAATCAGTTGAACAAGCCAACCTCATGTCTTGCTACCACAGTACCGTTGGAAATACTATATTAACTTCACTCTCTGATAGGCACAGTTGAGTCCATTCAATGAGCCAAATTCATGCCAGGTGTAAAGCCAGGCAAGGCAATGACATTACACTGGGAATTTGCTCACTATATCCCAGACTACCTATATTTTCCTCCCAGACCTTGTCCTTTTCTCTTACAATTGAGAACACTTTTCTCTCCATCTCCTGTGGTCATGACGTCAGTATAATTTTCAAGTTCTCCTATCTTTCTTCCACATTCAGGCTTTTGGTAAGTCCTGCCACTTTCCCTTTATCACCACTAAAGCCAGTCTTTTCTTCTCCATTCCTACTGCTTAAACCAGAGCACACAGCATGGTCACTCTTGTAATGTTTTCTCTGCAGATTCTCTTTCTCACCACTCTAGCTAGAAGTCCATTAAATAGAATGAGAATTTGTATCCTTAAAACTTGCAATGTGATTGCTGATATTAATTGTATATGAGATACTCATTCAGGTTGTGTCCTGAAAACCTGCACGGTGTCTAGTTCTCTTAAGCTTTGAATAGTTGTGTACTTTCTCTATTCTTATTTTTGTGCACAGTAATTGACTGGTTGTGATACTTCAAGCATGAACTCTAATTACAAAGAGACTGAGGAAACAGAACAATTTAATTGCATTTCTTTAATTATAATGCATGTATTTTTTCACCATTAGAACTTTTTGTCCTTTAAATCAGTTGCAGGACTTTTAAAATCTTGAAACACCCCCCATCTGTTTCAAAATTTAAGAACTTTTTTCTGTAAAATATGTTGGAAAGAAGATTGCACCAGATTTTTATTTATGCAGTGGTTCTTTGTCTACTAAATTTTAATAAATTAATTTATGGGGTGGGGAGACATCCTTTCAAGTCAATAGTGTCAGGGCATACTATTGACTCCGCTACTATGAATTGGCAGAATGACTCAGTTGAACAACATGCAGTCAGTCAGACTCTCTACCTCATGAGATATTCATAAGAAAAAAAAAAAGTTAAATTACAAAACAGAACAACTTCCAGGCTGAGTTTCAAGCTACCCCAGGAGCCCTGTGCATGGAACTTGATCACCCTCCTGACCTTTTACTCCCCAG
This sequence comes from Lepidochelys kempii, assembly GCF_965140285.1. Taxonomy (NCBI): domain Eukaryota; kingdom Metazoa; phylum Chordata; order Testudines; family Cheloniidae; genus Lepidochelys; species Lepidochelys kempii. The sequence goes on along the minus strand of NC_136394.1, from coordinate 13,734,530 downwards.
TCTCCCAAGCAGCCACACTTCTATTGAGCTCCTGTGCAAGGGGATAGGGAAAGATCACCTGTTAACTCTTTGCTCATGGGGAGCTATTGTTCTTGCACAGACATGCTAGAGAAACAACCTTGATGTTTCTGGTATTATGATCAGAAATGAAAAAATTAACAAAGTTGGCATAGAATTGGCCATAATTAAGCTTTCAATTTTACAGCCAAAAGATAAATTCTGGGCATCTTCCCTTCCTTAGCAGTTTTATCAGTTTGATTGCAGAATCAAAAAAGACAAGTGTGTAAAGCGGATAAATATTCTCAGGTCAATTCCTCTATGTGCTGATTTTAAAAGCAAATGAGTGGGAGTTTGAGTGTATAAAAAATAGGAAATAAGGAACATATGTAACTGAACTCTTACTGTTTCCTTACTCTTTTTAATGAGCATCTTTATTTTATAAGAACAACAAAGTTTTAGCTCTCTGTGCCTGTTAAGTGAATGATGCACTTGCAGAAGCTTTTCAGGATAGCAATCCAATTCCCCACATAATGGCAGAAACAAGGGTTGAGATGTAGGCAGGAGCAGCATCTTTAAAGGCAAGATGAGGTATTTGAATTTGACGCAGAAATAGACTGCAGGTCAGGGGACATAGAAGTAGGCACCTACACCCAGAGCTTCAAACTTACTTATGCACTGAAATTCCATGGATTTCAATGCAGGTTAGAGACCAAAATACGTTTGTGGATCTGGGCCCTAGACACTTTAGAAAAATCACATTAAATGCCTAACTGCATTATTAGGTACCCAAATGCCTTTTGAAATCTAGCCCTTAGTGACTTCTTGAGAACAGTTCCAATGTGTGTATGTCACAACATTTTGCAGCTTCCCCCAGCAGCAAAGTCTTTAGAATGGTGTATTCTAGTCTGAAGTGATGTGCACTAATTTTATTTTAGTAGGGGAGGGTGTAAATCAATTAACCCTATCATTCCACATGCTTCACTTCATAGTCTGCTGCTGTTGACATCATGGGGGGGGGGGGCGAAATGAGAAGGGAGTCTGTGCCCTCTGTGTTTCAGAGGCAAAGTTTAAGAATAAAATGGAGGCCTTGACACAGGGATTTCCATGTCTCTTGAGAGAGGGTTATCAGCACCCTAATGCTCCAGGAGTCCTTTTCACAAGTGACATCCACAGCCCACACTTCAGTGCTCAAGTTTCCAGGTGGGATTTTCAGAGGTACTTAGTATTGGTCTGGCACTGCTCCCATTAAGTTCAATGGGAGCAAAGTTGACAACCAACACAAAGCATTTTTGAAAATCCCTCCTGAAATTCATCCCACTGTAGATGGCAGACATGCCTCCATACCACTTAAATAGGATTTAAACCCTATTCTGAGGGCTTAAGTGGTACACTAGCTTTGTGTTGCCTCTCTGCACAGGAGTGACTGTCATCTGAGTAAAATGAAAGTGTGAATTTAAGTGCTAATATAAGCATTGTTGGCCTGCCTCTCTAAGCACCCCCGTTTGACAATAGTTCTCCAATAGCATCTCACATGTGCACAAGGGATGGCTGCTCATTGGGTTTGTAGCCGCTCAGCTCCTTTTTATATTTAAACACTTAAGATCATTTTGGCTAATTCCCCCTTACAAACCTCCCACTATACTGATGCTATAATCGGCGTGTGTGTAAATAACTGGCACTCTCCCTCCTTCCCCAATTCTTTTTACCAAGGGGTTATTTTCATGGCTGGTCTAATGGACACCTGCTCCTTGGAGGCAACAAATGGCCAAGTTTAGTGCCACCCATTTCCCTCTATTAGGAAACTAATCCTGATTATTCTTACATGTAATCAAAATCCACCCCACCAAGTTGTATATTCTTTAGGCAGAGTTATGTGGGTGCAGAGGAAGAGATGCCCCATATGTGGGGCAGGAGAGCAAGGGAACTATGCTACCTCCTATAACTTAATACTCACAAGGACAACAGCTGCTGCAATGCACCCCACAATCTTAGTGTCGTACTTTCTAAGAAAACAGTTCTACAATAGAGGGAGTAATGAAGGTAGCATCACCCAGCCCAAATGCTACATGCTAGAAGCATCCCTGGCTTATTAATAACTGTCTAGTTGGGTGATTAGCAGCACTATCTTTAGAAGTTTTGTATGGCACAAGTGTGTCCAAAAGCACTGTGATGGGTTTGGGCACAGAGACATCCGTGGGACTGTCACCTGATGTGCTGAAATTACCTCTAAGCCTTTTTTTTTTTTTTTTTTTTGCCAGCTTAGGACTCCAGAACCCTGTCTTGTTGAGCCAGACACACTAGCCTGCTGCAACACAGACCCAGGTCGGAACCACACCCCCAAAGCTGCAGACTTAACTGAAAACAGCTGAGCAAGTACTCCTGTCTCCAGCACCCAGACACCCAGCTCCCAATGGGATCCAAATCCCAAATAAATCAGTTAACCCTGTATAGGCTTTATACAGAAACTCAAATGGTCCACCCTCTATAACAGAGATACACAGCTGTTTGCTCCCCCAGGTATCAATCACTTACTCTGGGTTAATAAAAATCACCTTTGTTAAGTATAAAAAGTAGGATTTAAGTGGTTTCAAGTAATGACAGAACAAAATAAGTTACCAAGCAAAAAAACACTTAGCAAGTCTAAGCCTAATACATTAAGAAACAGAATACAGTTAATCTCACCCTCAGATGTTCCAATAAGCTTCTTTTGCAGACTAGACTCCTTCCTAGTCTGGGCCCAATCCTTTCCCCTGGTACAGTCCGTTAGTTCCAGCTCAGGTGGTAACTAGGGGATTTCTCATGACTGGCATCCTCCTTTGTTCTGTTCCACCTCCTTTTATAGCTTTGGCAAAAGGTGGGAATCTTGTCTCTCTGGGTCCCCACCCCTCCTTCTAAATGGGGAAGCACCAGGTTTAAGATGGATTCCAGTACCAGGTGACATGGTCAGACATACTGTGAGATCCTAGCCTCCATTCTTCCTGGTCTGACTCACAGGAACTAATGCAGGAAGGATTGCAGATAAACAGAGCCATTTACAACCAATTGTACTAGTCACTGGGAGCCATCAAGATTCTAAACCATTAATGGCCCACACTTTGCATGATTACAATAGGACCTCAGAGTGATACTTCATATTTCTAGTTTTAGATACAAGAATGATACATACAAATAGGATGAACACACTCAGTAGCTAAGCTTTGTAAGGATATCTTACCAGAGACCTTTTGTATAAAGCATATTTGAGTTACATTACATTCACTCATAAGCATATTTCCATAAACATAGGGAGTGCAACATCATAAGCACCCCATGTAGTCACACCCTACACACTATTGTAACCTTTGTACAAAGTACACTTTGTGAGGAATCATTTGAAAACTAGATTTACTTGTCACTAATATCATGGTGAAATAGATGTAGCAATATTTATGTAAAGTAATAAAGTCCCCCGTATGATGTCATTAACATATGGTCAAAACCAGACAGCCCTGCCGAGGTAGGCAAAAGCTGTTAAAACAAGCCTATCCTAACCAAAGTAATTTTACCTCAATTTACATATAATTAGTAAACAGGGCCCTCAAGATAGCAGAGGGAGGAGATTGCTGACAAGTTATTTTGTTTCCTGTCATCAAGTGGGGGAAATGAGAACTCTGGTGGTGAAGGAAGCTCCATGCTCTGTCACCTACCTCACAGTTCAAATGAGCTTTACTTGCAGGGGGAGGGGAGGAGCAGGAAACCCTTCAGAATAATCCACTTCGAGGATTCCTTAGACTATAGAGAACCCCAAGTTATTTCACCTAAACCCCTTGGGCATCTGGGCAAGATCCTGACCAAGGAAGAGTCAGTCCCCCTCTTAATGGAAAACTGGGGGTGAGTAAGGCCATCTTAAAGCCTTGAACCAAAACTTGCTAGATTACATTTTAGATGGGTGGTTTCACTTTTATTTGCAGGTAACCATTTCTAACTCATTTGAATTCATTTAAAGTCATATCTGTGTGATGAAACTCATTTTGTTTTTAATCAAAAAAGTGTGATATTTAAACTGAACAGTTTGGTAACTCCAGTTAAAGTAGCTAGCTATTGGATACTGACTCCTTAAAAGGGCAGCAAACCTTAATATCCCTCTGATATATCCAGTCCTGGAACAATCAAAACAGGTTTTTGGGAAAATTCAGGGCTATGAGTGTGTGGAATCACCATACCAGTTGTTAACCAAGGCTGGTAGAAGCCAGTGGTAGTCTGAGAGATTGCAGGCAGGCACCAGGATCCAAAGCATTGGACCAGGGTTGCCCACTATATAGAAGTACATCCTTGTTGCTGAGGGTGGGTGACCCAGGCAGAGGAACCACAGCAGCAAGGCACTTGAGGTTACAGGGCAAGGGGTAGCAACTCCTCACCTTCTTCGGTGCATTCAATACAAGTAACAACAAGCTAGGGTGAAGAGCGAGTATACAAGGGGAAAATTCCAAGGCACAAACATAATGGCAGTTTGTATTGCAATACACTTGAGTGCCTAAATCCCATTGACAGTTAATTTGCCTTTGAAAATCTCCCCCACAATCACAAAGAAAAGCAATCTAACACTACAGATCTCTGATCAGCTGCTGTCCTTCCATGGCTCTAAAGACCCCTGCGCCACGTGCTTTCTCTACAGCATTGGCAAGATAGGAGACCAGGAGAACAAGGACTATTCCAAGCTGCTGTGTGACCTGCTGAACAAACATCTGAAAATACCTGCAGACAGGTGAGCCTGTACTACAGCGTGCCTGATTTGGGGTCTCCATATCTGTTTAAACTACTAACCCCAAATTACATAGCTCTTTGCATTAACACTTTTTTGAACAACCTGTTTGAAGACAGTAAAAAACAAAATTTAAACTCTGTATTGCCAATTGTCATAATAGGAAGGGGATAACCCCTTCAGCACAAATGGTAGGAGATGCTGGTGCTGAACATCTCAGGTTCAGTTAGTATGTGACCATGGCCAACTGATTAGATATAACAACTTGACTAACTACTAGAGAACAAAATTGATACTACAAGAACAGAAACTGAAGAAAAAAGTTAAAATCCTGTCAGTTTGGAAACCATATTTTTTAAAAATAAAGGTTTGACAAATAAGTAACTTTCCACTACTGTTTGCTTTTCACATCTGGTCTTCCAGAATGCAACATTGTACTACACAGTATCACTTGCTAGTTATTAATTTCACTTTCAGGTTCTCATGCACTTGAATTTTCAATGCAGAATCTGGGATGCAAACAAACTGCAGAGGAATGTTTTCTTTCAAAAAAAGACAAACCAACCTGTTCCCATCAGAATTTTTACAAAAGAAAAAAGCAGCATTTCTGTTGCTTTTCCTTTACGTAGGCCCAAACTGGACATGACAATTTATTTAAGAATAAATAATTTAAGGTAAGTTGAAATAATATGTACAAATTGACAGGAAGATAAGGAGACTACATTAAGCTTTTGCAGATGCTTGACAGTTTAAGGAACATGTAATTCAGATAGTAAAATCTGGAGAAGGCTTCAGGATTACAGGGATATTTGACACTGTTTGTTTCACCTAGTGAAACACAGTTTGCAGAGCTCTGTTCTCAGCATCTCTTCTCTTTCAGAATCTACATCAGCTACTTTGATATGAGTGCTGCCAACGTAGGCTGGAACCGTACCACCTTTGCTTAAGGCACCTACATAAAGTAACAGGTTATTCGTGGACCAGCATTTACCGAGTTTGAGATTAGTGCTCATGTCATACTTTCTGCATTGTGTGTGCCAATTCAAGGATCACGATTCCTTAGCATGCTTACCTGTTGCTGCTTTAACATTCTTCTGCACCACACCTGTAAAAGAAAAGTAGAGACTTAGAAAAAGTGCAGAGAGTCTTATTACTTTTCAGAGACATGGGAAGATGGACACGCTTTCTATTGATCTGTATGAGAGATGCTTCTTAATTGTACATTAGACTTGCTCTGAGCAGGATTAGTTGACTTATTAAATGTCAGCAGCAACCTGTCTACACAAGCTGCTAATGTTAGAGGGAAATTTGAGTTTTCATTGCCTAGACAAAGCCACAGAGGCAAGCACAGCACTTAATGCCTGATTAGATGGCAACAGAAGTCTAGCCAAAGTTTAGCCAGCCTGCACCAGGCACTTAATTCTCAAGGCAATTTTAAAAGTATAGTTTACAGTCAGACTTCAACAGTAGCTTTATCTGAGGAAGGAGTACAGGACTGGGCCATAGAACTCCATTTACTGTTGGCCAAAAACCAGTCAATTCAGTTTAAAGAACCTGACTAGTCCAATTTGGCCCAAAATGTAGGCATTTGTTTTTTTAAGCCACAAACATAAAGCCAAAGGAAGTTGGTCAATGTTTGTGCAACATTACCACAGTCACCAGATTGTAAATGGACTTCCTAGCTTTGTTTAACTGAACATGCAGCCAGTTAGCCTTTAAAGAACTACATATTTGTCAGCTGTGGTGGAGGGTTGCTGGGAAATTGAATTTATCACCAATAAACTTGTTTCCTGCCTGAAACCATCTAAAGTTTCACATTCATCAGTATAGAAGCTGAAGACTGGTTTTACCTAAACAAGCACAAAACATTGGGTTCCATCATGAGAGCTTTTCCAGTGGAAGTTTTCTTTAAACAAATAATCATCCCCCTTTAGCACCAACTTCCAAACATGGCAGTATTTCAAGGTCTGCAGCACTACGAACAAGTCATCCCAGCTAGTCTACTTTCCATGTTCATGAAGAAAAATACCAGATGTAAACAGTATAAAAGTAATGAGTCAGTCATTTAAGCTGATTCAGGTCTTGATCTAAAGTATTAATTATATTATGTATAAAAGGCACAGGCCATCATCCCCCTTCCCTCCAACACGAACATCCTTCCAGCACTGTGGATACTCTACCAGAGTTTTTCCCCCCAACTCAGTTAACAATAAGTTTAGCCAAGGCTTTTACATGTCAACCAAGCCCTCCCCCACTTCTGAGGCTCTCAGATATTAACAGACTGCACAACAAAGATCTTCTTCCCTAGGAGGTAGCCTCCAGCTCAGTCTCAGGGTAGTCCCACATCAGGTACATCATTTAAGAAAGATTTGGGGGGGGGGGAAAGAAGGGTTGTCTTTCTAATGACCACATCCAAAGTCTTCAGGCAGGGAGAAGGACAAGCAAAAAGTAGAAGACATAAGGGAACACAGAGACCTAGAAAAAGTCAAAGAGCGAGTAACTCCCCACCCCATATCAAATAGCACCCTTTCCCACACAGAGCCCTGGTCTACACTAGGACTTTAGGTTGAATTTAGCAGCATTAAATCGATGTAAACCTGCACCCGTCCACACGATGAAGCCCTTTATTTCGACTTAAAGGGCTCTTAAAATCGATTTCCTTACTCCACCTCTGACAAGTGGATTAGCGCTTAAATCGGCCTTGCTGGCTCGAATTTGGGGTACTGTGGACATAATTCGACAGTATTGGCCTCTGGGAGATATCCCAGAGTGCTCCATTGTGACCGCTCTGGACAGCACTCTCAACTCAGATGCACGATTGTTTGCCGTTGCTCTGACGCAGGGAGGGGCGACTGAGGACACGGCTTACAGGGTTGGCTTCAGGGAGCTAAAATCAACAAAGCGGGTGGCTTTACATCAAGGAGTATTTCAGGCAGGACTTCACGGAGGGTTCCAATAAGAAATGGTGCACCTAAGTTATTGTTCTTCTTGGAACAAGGAGGTTAGCCTGGCCTCTGATTGATACATGGCTAGATTTACCTCGCTGCACCTTCTCTGTGAGTGACTGCAGTGTGACCTAGAGGAATGAGTCCCCTAGACAGGGGAGGGGGGGAAGCAAATGAGTGCAAAACAAGTCTGGTCTATTTCTTGTTTTGATCCACTCCATCTATCTTTTACATCTTTGGCTGGCAGCAGATGGTGCAGAAGGACTGCATGCCATCCACATCTCATGGCTGCTCGGCAGAAGATGGTACAGTACGACTGCTAGCCATCCTCATCTCTTGCCTGCCCGGCAGAAGATGGTGCAATATGACTGCTATCCATCCTCATTTCTTGCCTGCCCGGCAGAAGATGATACAGTATGACTGCTAGCAATCCGTATCGCCTGCCTGCTCACCATAAGACGGTTCAATAGGACTGACTGCAGGACTAAAGAGAATGACTTGGTCAAATCACTCCAAATTTAGTCCCTGCGCCCATGTCTGCCCAGGCGCTCCCAGCCGACGTGGCCAGGAGCACCTCGGACACGACGAGGACGGCTACCAGTCATATTGCACCGTCTGCTGCCAGAAGGCAATGGCTTGCTGCTACTGTGTAGCAATGCTGTACCGCGTCTGCCAGCACCCAGGAGTCATACGGTGACGGTTACCTGAGCAGGTTCCATGCTTGCCATGGTATGGCATCTGCACAGGTAACTCAGGAAAAAAGGCGCAAAACGATTGTCTGCCCTTCCTTTCACGGAGAGAGGGAGGGAGGGAAAGGGGGCCTGACGATATGTACCCAGAACCACCCGCGACAATGTTTTAGCCCCATCAGGCATTGGGATCTCAACCCAGAATTCCAATGGGCGGCGGAGACTGCGGGAACTGTGGGATAGCCACCCACAGTGCAACACTCCGGAAGTTGACGCTAGCCTCGGTACTGTGGAAGCACTCCGCCGAGTTAATGCCCTTAATGCACTTAGAGCATTTTCTGTGGGGGGACACACGCACTCGAATATATAAAACCGATTTCTAAAAAACCGACTTCTATAAATTCGACCTTATTCCATAGTGTAGACATACCCCTAGACTCTTTACATAGTAGGCATTCTCTCAACACTGATTCCTTCACTGGAGCCAGGGCCATCCTACCCTCTGCAGCTCTTCTCCTGATAGCATGCAGCCCATAGCACCCCACAAACGAGGCTTCCTGCAGCTATCTAGGCAGTTCCTTTCCTTATAAGGCTTTACTCACTGTAGGAGTATTCTTCACCTGCACTGTAGTAGCCATTTATCAGCTCCAGGTGCTCATTAAAAAAATTAGTTTCCAACCACCTACCTAGGCAATTAATTGGCAGGTGGGCCAAGATTGGCTCATTCTCCTTAAAGACATCAGTTCTATGTAGACTGAGCTCTGATTCCCCTTAAAGGGACCAGCTACCCTGTGACAATACATAAGGAAATGTGCTTCCTAAAAATATGTTTTCATATAAGAGTGTTCCTTTAAACACAGTTTAGTCAAGTCAGCCAGTGTGGAGAAGTTGAAAAATGAATTTAGAAACTGTGTTCTAGCTCAGGTAGAAATCTGGGCTAGAACACAGCTTCTAAACTAAATTTAGACATGCTTTTGTCCTGTTCATGCTGGCCAGTCTAACACAGTTTAAACAGAATTAGCTTGAACTGATTTTAAATTGTATTACCAAAATAGTCTGAATAACATGGCTCCCAGTTCCCTTTAGATTTGGCCTTACTGCCCTTTCTTAGAATCACTCTGCACACTTAAACTGAAGAGTAGGATTGCGCTACAAACCCTCCCTGTATCTGTATTAGCAAAAGTGTGTCCAAAATTGTACTTACACCAAAAAACATAGTTGTAGCAAGGCAGTTAGCTACTTACTAGAAACTATGGTCATATCTGCTACAAGAGGCCAATATCAGATCCTAGGATTTGCAATGTGCAGAGACCGTAAATGGACAAACTGTTTCCCCTCCCTTTTCACCAATTGAGCAATGTCCAAGGACAATAAAGATTAGAATGGAAGTTCGCCGCCCAAATCCTTTTGAGGATCTGGACCCAACTGTCTGCCTTACATTTTAAAAAAAAACGCTGGGTGCACTCTGCCCACAGCAGCCATCCCACGTCATGAGAGCTTTGAGCCTGATTCATTTTTATGTGTACAAATTCAAACCATCTGAGATCCCAGCATCTTTATTTCTTCGACCCATTCCTTCCCAAGATGGTCGTTATTATTATTATTTTAATTATAAAATACAGTAGAACCTCAGATTTACAAACATCTCAGGAATAGAGGTTGTTTGTAACTCTGAAATGTTCGTAGCTCTGAAAAAAACGTTATGGTGGTTCTTTCAAAAGTTGACAACTGAACATTGACATACAGCTTTGAAACTTTACGATGCAGAAGAAAAATCTTGTTTTTCCTTTTTTTTAATAGTTTACATTTGACAGTACTGTACTGGATTTGCTTTTTGTTTGTTTGTTTTGTTTCTGCTGCCGCCTGATTGTGTACTTCTGATTCCAAATGAGGCGTGTGGTTGGCTGGTCAGTTCGTAACTCTGGTGTTCATAACTCTGAGGGTCTACTGTGTGTAGTGATGCTTAGGAAAGAATAAAAGGCTCAGGTCACATCTTAAAATGCATGCTGTGTATCCAAAAATGAATGATTAAAATTGTGTGTATGTGTAACATATATACACTCCAGGTCGGTTACACATGCACATGGGCAGCTTTAGTGAACATGCAAGCCCTTTATCTGAGATCCAAATAGAGGGCCAAATATTGCCCTCCATTGTGTAGGGGAAACCTCCCCCCAAACCTGCCAAAGTGAAGAAGAGTACTTCCACAGCATCACCAGAGACCATAGATACTCTCCATGCAAGAACTGCAGGATGGCTGGGGTTCTGTAGTTTTGGGGTTGGCAGGCCAGGGAAGGTATGTGAGAACGGCTGGGGTGCAGTCACTCGCTGCGCCATGATCCCCTGTATTGCAGGAATTCCCAGAAGCAACACCCTTTCATTCCTGCAATCCCTCAGCACGCTGGAGGTGAGGGAGCAGGGAGGGAGAATGATTTATGCAATTGCAGGGAATAATAGGGACAGTGTGTCCTTTTTAAAAATAGCATTACTAAAACATTTTAAAACATTCCCCATGTTCTTGACCCAGACCCTGCCATCTCATTATTTATTGTATACTGTTTTTCTGGACCATTACTGTAGGTACATTAGCCGGTGTCTATGCTCAGTTGTGTCATTATTTACATATTGGCTGGTTTTCTACAAATATAAGAACCAAGTAATTTTTCAATTGTTCTTGTATGTGTGTGTGGATGTGTGTGTGTGTGTAGGCCAGGCTGGAGGAGGTTATGAATCTGATTCTCTGTTGCCCTCTATTTTGAGTCATTTAACCAGTGCAAATTGGGGGTAAAACGCTACCATTCTGATTTAGCAGCATTTTACACTCTCTTTGCGCTGAAGTAAATGATTACACAAGGTCCAGGGCAATCTATGTACATCACAGCACACAGCCCAGCAGAGGGCTCATCACTCAAGCAGCCTTTGGCCTCTATATGAAGTAGCTCCACTTCATTCAAGAGCCAGGATTAGATAGACCACTTCTGCATAATTCAGTTCAAACAAGAAAACATGGTATGGAAATCATAGCACTGAAAAGAAATGGATCATTGTCTATTTAACAGTGAAAAGCAAAGGAGAAGCACTGAAGAACTAATTTATGCCAGCAACACAGATCTAAACCATGGTTTGCATTATGTGACACGAAGAAACCAGACAAAGCCAAATACACATTTATATCAAAAAATGCAGAGGGATGCCATTTATTTGCAAATAAAAGCTCATCTTCAGGGTAGGAGTTGTGTCTTTTCTTTGGCCCCATCCTGCAAAAATACCAATGATTAATGTTACCACGATGAATAGTCCCACTGAAATCAGTGAGACCATTCATAAGCATAAGTGTTTGCAGGATTGGGGCCTATGTTCGTACAGTGCCCTGCACAAAGGGGTATCCAATCCTTACAAGAGCCTTTGGGTGTTGCCATAATATAAATATTAATTAATTAATTAATTAATTAATTAATAGAGTAAAGCAAATGACTGAGCAAAGGAAGAAATGGGAAGAACTCTGTAGGGAATCTAGGGGAGAGGGGAAACTATAAACACATTAAACCCAGTAGGTGCACCAGGAATACGCTTTAACTGAGTGTTTAGTTGCCAAAATTATCTGCAGACAGCAGCCCCAGTTTTTGGGTGCTGCGGTCCCTTTAAGAATCTGGTCCGGCACAGATCACATGAGCAGCATTTCAGAGCCCAGCGAGAGGGGCTTGCTGCAGGCTCTCTTCTCTTCAGCTCCATTTTGCAGCCGCCGCCCAGGAAGCAGCCATAGGCTGAGATTAACGGTTTAGCAGAAAGGGAAAGTTCCTTGCAAGGATTCAAGATGCCCATGTTTGTTGTTAACACCAACGTGAGCAAGGATGCAGTGCCAGAGAGCCTGACTGGGGAGATCACCCAGCAGCTAGCAAAGGCTACGGGCAAGCCTGCCCAGGTGAGTTCAGGGGGGTAACCCCCCTCCTCCTCCTCCTCCCACCCCCTTGGGCATGTAGGTAACTTGCAGGCAGGCAGGGCAAACTGTACAACGTAAGGACGTCGTAGCTAGCCTGAATCCTTGGTGCTGTTCTCCTGGATGCTTCCTTTCTAGCCTAGAGGAAACGGAAATGAGTCTCTTGTAACGAGTCTCCGTGGAAAAGGGAGACCTCTAATTGTTGCTGCTGCTGCAGGCAGCTTTGAGGTCAGTCGGTCGCCTGGGAGTGCGGCGAGACAGGGTGGAAGGACTGAGTGAGCGCATGGAGGCTTGCTGGCATGGCCCGGGGGAGGGGGAGTTGGGTTCTTCTCCTCCTCCTCTGCCAATGGCATAACTGAATGTGCGTCTGACCAATATGTAGACTGCATAATGAGGCCCGTCTCCCTCGTGGGCAAGGCCAGGGTGTTGGTTCTCTAGGTGCAGGAGTGGGTTCTCGCATGCTTAGCTTGTAGAAAAGCCAATGAGATAGCTAGCTCTCAGAGTAACAGCCGTGTTAGTCTGTATTCACAAAAAGAAAAGGAGGACTTGTGGCACCTTAGAGACTAACCAATTTATTTGAGCATAAGCTTTCGTGAGCTACAGCTCTCTTCATCGGATGCATACTGTGGAAAGTATAGAAGATCTTTTTATACACACAAAGCATGAAAAAATGGGTGTTTATAAAAAGATCTTCTATACTTTCCACAGTATGCATCCGATGAAGAGAGCTGTAGCTCACGAAAGCTTATGCTCAAATAAATTGGTTAGTCTCTAAGGTGCCACAAGTCCTCCTTTTCTTTTTGAGATAGCTCTGTTTACTGTAGTTGTATTTGTGGGAGGGAACTGTTCTGTTAGAATAGGTAGGTCTTCACTGTAATGGGTGTATAGATTAGGAATATTCATCATGCAAACATATTGTGTTTCTTACTAACCTGGCAAGCTCTTCTCACCAAGTATTTAGGGTGACCAGATAGTAAGTGTGAAAAATCGGGGCTGGGAGTGGGGGGTAATTGGCACCTTGATAAGAAAAAGCCCCAAATATTGGGACTGTCCCTATAAAATTGGGACATCTGGTCACCCTACAAGTATTTTTCTCTATTGATGTCCACAAAAGCCGGATCAAAGTGGGGCTTTGCTATTAAAGAATGATGTGTACAGAAGACTAATGCTATGTGAGGTCACTTTTTTCCCTTGCTGATTTGGGCTGCAGTGAGGCCCAGTGGGTTGGAAAAACTTTCTGGCATAGAGGGCAGCAATGGGTAAGAGAGAGTGTGACAGCCCCAGGTAGCTGCAGAAAATTCATCTTAAAAATAAATACAGTTTCAAATCCTATTCAGTCACAAAAAATGTTTATCTACTGTCTAGCACATATCGAGGCTCCTGGTCCCTATAGCTCTCAAATCACTTTACAAGCGTGGGTATGTGGCTCCACTGGCTTGCCCAAGGTCATACAGTGGCTATTATCAATGCTAGCATTATCTTTTAAATTTCCCACTTGTGCTACTATAATGGGAGCTAAAGCTCTGGGAGTATCAGAGTAGACAGCCCATTAGTGTTTTGATCACCCAATCATCTTTATGGGCCCCTGAGCAGGGTTAGGAGAGAGGTGGCCAAAATGCCAATGGTCTTTCTCCATCAGCATGAGTTGCGGTCACACTACTGGAGTTGTACCAGTGTGAAATGTGAACAAAAAAGGTTAGTTTACACACCACCAGTGAATTGGTGGCAGAGCAAGCAAGAGAACAGAGTCCTCCTGCCTCCCTGTCCTGTGCTAAATCTACTAGACCGCAGATGCCTTAAAATGTTATAGATTTATGGGAGCAATCTGACTGGTCAATGGCCCCCGGGATGTGCACCTGCTTACAACTTGAGTGGAAGCTAACAATTACAGCCCTCACCAATGGCTAAACATCAGCTGGCTAGACAGCGAGTTGGATGCAGGCATGAGTCTCAATGAGAAGGATCACCACACCTTTGCAGGAGGTGGTTGATGTCTTTATTTAAAAAATTACAGAATTATTTAAAAAAAGGAAAAAATATAAGCTGGGGAGCTAAATCACTACATGTCTGACTAAGGTACTATACTACTGTAGTGGATGCTTTAGAAATGTGTATGATTAAACACCATTTGTGCTTGCAGTAGCTAATTCCAGAAAACAAGCCTGCTCTCTGGATTCCAAGTAAATACACATCAGGAGAGCGTGGAATATTACCTGATCACCGGTTGTTGATTTGTTTCACAGTACATAGCTGTGCACATTGCAGCTGATCAGCTTATGTCCTTTGGGGGCTCCACCGATCCTTGTGCCCTTTGCAGCCTTCACAGCATTGGCAAGATAGGAGGGCAGCAGAACAAGAGCTATACCAAGCTGCTGTGTGACTTGCTCACTAAACAGCTGCACATACCTGCAGACAGGTAAGGCTGCACCAGAGTGACATTCCAGTTATCTGCTTATCTAAAATTACTTTTTTGGATTCTTTATTATGCTCTCTGGTTGTCTGTTATTGCTTTTCGCACCTGAGGGGTTGTTTTTCCCTCCCACGCACACCTGAGGGTGTTTTTTTTCCAGCTTTATTTCAGTATAATACTGCAAATATGGCTCTTTCATAAGACTCCTAACTGAAAAAGTCCTTCATCATGCAAGCCTTTTACTAAAGAACTGAATCTATTCTGAGTAGGGAGTTACAGCTGTTCTAAAATCTGAAAGGTGTGTGCTGGTGCCATTAATTGGCTTTTTCTGGATTAATGTGGTTCAGGCTGGCTCTCAATCTTTCCAGACTACTGTATCCCTTTCAGGAGTCTGATTTGTCTTGTGTACCCTCAAGTTTCACCTCACTTAAAAACTACTTGCTTACAAAATTAGACATAAAAATACAAAAGTGTCACAGTACACTGTTACTGAAAAATAGCTTACTCTCTTATTTTTACCATATAATTGTAAAATCAATTGAAATATAAATATTGAATTTACATTTCAGCATATAGTGTATATAGAGCAGTATAAACAAATCATTGACTATATGAAATTTTAGTTTGTACTGACTTCACTAGTGCTTTTTATGTAGCCTATTGTAAAACTAGGCAAATATCTAGATGAGTTGATGTACCCACTGGAAGAGCTTTCCGGGTCCCTGGTTGAGAACCACTTGGCTAATAGACTAATTCTAATCCCGAATGGCTGACTAATGCAGTATAATCTGACCCTTAGGGGTTAGGGTGAAATATGATGAACGTATGTATAATATTCAGTGTGCCCCCCCCCTTTTTGGGGGGCATGAAGGGAGATCCTTGGGCAGATTGGGGACCCAGAAGAATGCAGGCACTTGGCAAACAGCTGTAGTTCTGTCAGCCAGCAAGGGAGTAGAGCAGCTGTGCTCAGTGGCAAACAGCAGGAGGAAGCTGCTGCTGCCTATGCCTGGAGAAGCAGGGAGCTGCAGGCAGCCAGGAGAGTCCATTTGGTTTTGGAAAAAGGTTGCAGCTCTCAAAAGAGCTCAAACCTTTTGATCTCTCCTGCAGTTCCAGACATGTCACTAAAATGACGTGTTTTTAACTAAGAGCTTGGAAATGCAAGAAAGAAAAGGCAGTGTGCTGGAGGCTGCGAGCCTTGGCAAACCCAGCTTTCCAGTGCTTGGTAAAGTATTGGAGAAGGGAATGGGTGGTGGGTGGTGCAGCTTCTGGGCTTAAGCCAAAATTTACTGGTAAAGATCTTGCTAGCTTTTCTAAAAATTAAAAATGGAAATGTGAAACCACATCCCTTGGAGGGTGGGAGGGGGAGTGATATTCCTTCCCCTTCTCTCCCTCCCCCCGGTTTCCTATATAGGTAATAATGGATAGCTTTCATGTACTAAGCATCTAACATTTGTCATGGTCAACATTTCTACTTTTTTTTTTTTTTTTTAAACAGAGTCTACATCAACTATTATGACATGAATGCTGCTAATGTGGGCTGGAATGGTTCCACCTTCCAATAGGGCACTCCCATGTGAGCAAAGAGGCTATTCCTGGACCTGCACATCTCCTGCCTATTAGCAGACCATGGCACAAGTTGCCCTTCCCTGCATTTTGTGCACTGTCACGGATGACGGTTCCTTGCTAGTGTGTTCACATGACTGTTTAACATTCCTTTTGTTTTCTATATGTAGAAAATAAAAAATAAAGATTTAGAAGGAAGTGGCATGGCGTGAGCTCTTCCTTTAGGATCGGGGAGGGAGTTTGGCTAGCCTAACAAACAAGTGTTTTTCTGTCTCTTTGAACCACACTGTGTCCTAGGAACAAGGGTGAGGCCAAATAAGTCATATTAGTTTTCAATGACTCAAAATGCAAATGATTCAGATTGATGACTGGCACCAGTGGTGGTTAGAATGAGCTCTTACTCTTCCAAACATCATAGGACTGGGCATGTATTTACACAAGACTTGTAAACACATGCACAATCTTATGATGCTTGGAAGAGTAATATTGCTGCCTTTCAAAATTAAGAAAATGAAATGGCTGCCAGCTCTTGGCATTTCTGTGGAGGCTGCCTTGCCATCCTTGGGATTTCAGGGGAAGGGAGTCACATCAGAGGATTTGTTCAGTTAAGAAATCTGCTTTAAGTGTAGAGCATTCACCAGCGATCAAAATGGATGTAGCACACGTCTTTGTTCCTTTTTAATTCCATATTGTGTAGCGCATGAAGGTAAATCTTAAATGCATTGTAATCCAGGTGTCCTTTCAGTGCCCATTTTGTAGGGGCAATGTTCAAATCTGTGTCTAACTCTCTCACCTATGCACACTCTCATTGGCTAGGTAGGTGCACAAGAATGTTCTTTAGCTGGCAGTGGCACATGCCTTGCAAAATTCTACTTGCCTAGTGGCTTGAGCTGGCATAAGAACATAAGCACGGCCATACTGGGTCAGACCAAAGGTCCATCCAGCCCAGTAGCCTGTCTACTGACAGCGGCCAATGCCAGGTGCCCCAGAGGGAGTGAACCTAACAGGTAATGATCAAGTGATCTCTCTCCTGCCATCCATCTCCACCCTCTGACAAACAGAGGCTAGGGACACCAGTCCTAGCATATTTCGCTCGCCCATCGGAAGCCGATACAAAGGACGATCCCTTCTCGGAAGGGTTGCTGAGTAAAGCCCGGTGCGGGCAGGCTCCCCTGGGCAGCCGAGGACTCGGGCAGGGCCCCTGGTGCTACTCGCTGTTGTTGCCGCCCAGCCCCAGACCCCGGCAGATGCTGTGCTGGGGTGACCAGCCTGTGCCTTAGGAGGCTGCCAGCTGAGGTGTGGCCGGGCCAATGGCGAGGAGGGGGCTGTTCAGGGGAGATGCCCTGGCTGGGGCCTGGCCCAGTAACCCGTATGCTCTGTGACAGGCCAGAGCCCGAGGCAGATTAAACAACTGCCCCTGCCAGACGGGGCCGAGGGTGGAGCCCGGCCTGGCCACAGCCTGGAGCCGGGCTGAGCTGCCCAAAGGCGCCCGCCGCCTCTTCGCGCCTCCCAGGCTGTAGGGGGCGATGGCGGCCGCCGGGCTCCAGCTGTGCAATTCTCAGTCGCGAACGTGGCTACTGCGCCGGCTGACGTCATCTGAGAGCGCCAGCAGCGGGGAGGTGGGGCTGCGGTACCATGGCGCTTTTCCTCATCAGCAGGTAAGCGGGAAAGAGAGAGAGCGCGGGGGGGTCGGGAGACGAACGGAGCCCGCGGGAGGGCGCGGCGCGTGGAGCAGAGCACGAGGAGGCGGCGGCGGCGGCAGACAGGCCCACGTGTGTCGGGGGAGGGGCGGCGCTGCTGGGGCCTGGGGTGGGCGTCCCGCGGGTGTGGCGGAGACAGGCTCCGCCGAGGGCGGGTGTCGGGGGCGTTACTGCCCTGCCAGGCTGGGCAGGGATTCGTAACGCGGCGTTGCTCCCGCCGCTCATCCACGTTACATGAAATCGTATTTCACACTGTGTATGGGGGGTCCACCCCATTCCCCACCCAAACACGCCAAGCAGCCCCCCAGAATCACGAGATTGTCTTAAAAATCCTGAGATCGTTTTAAATCATGAGTTCTTGTGGTTTGCTGTCAGGGTTTGGAGCCGTCAGGCTGCACCTGTGTCATGTTTTCAATATTTTCTCTAGGGTCATAAGACTTTGGTTTAAATGCCTGCGTTACCGTGGTTAATACAAGGTTACAAAAGGAAGTACTCTTAATTGGCTACAAAGCGTAGACTAGAGCAGTGCTTCTTAATCAGAGGTACATGTACCCCTGGAGGTACACAGGTCTTCCCGGAGGTACATCGACTCATCTAGAGATTTACCTGATTTTACAATAGGCTACATTAAAAGCACTAGTGAAGTCAGTAGAAACAAAAATTTCATACAATTACTTGTTTATTCTGCTCTATATACTAAAATGTAAGTACAATATTTATAGTCAAATAGATTTATTTTATAATTATATGGTAAAAATGAGAAAGTAAACAATTTTTTGGTAATAGTGTGCTTTGACACTTTTTTTGTATTTTTATGTTTGATTTTGCAAGCAAGTAGTTTTTAAGTGAGGTGAAACTTGGGGGGTATGCAAGACAAATCAGACTCCTGAAAGAGGTACAGTAGTCTGGAAAGATTGAGATCCACTGGCCTAGATTATTGGGCCTTCCTACGATATCTAGTTGACTGTGAAACTGAATTTTGTTGCCTTTTCTCTGCCAGTAAAAATGTGAAAAGGGTGGTTACAGCCTTGTTGTAGTGCTTGCTGTGGTATGTTTAAAGCGTTTTCTTTGTGAAACATTCAGATACCTTGGCGGTGAGGAGGATGCTACTGAGGACCGGTCACAGGCCCTGTTAGAACGGCTGCGGGAACAGGCTAGAGCCAGGCAACTGGAAAAGCAGCAGCAGGTGCCTTTGCCTTCTGATGAATTAAAACAAAAGAAAACAGAAAATGAACTCCACCAAAAGCTCAAAAACTCTGGATTTGATTCTGAAAATGAATCACAGAGAGAGGCAAAAAAGAGGAAGAGAGGACACAGTGGTGAGGGTTCCTGTGGAGAAGGGGAAAAGAAGCTGAAGAAGAACCACCAAGTGAGCAGTGATTCTGAGAAGCCTTCAGCAGGGGCAGATTCTGGCCTAGCGGGTGAGGCTGACAATGGCTACATTCCAGCTAAGAAGAAAAAGAAAGAAAATGGGAAAAAATCAAGTCTTCCTCAAAAGAAAATTGAAGCAGGTGAAAGCAAAACTGAAAGTGTAGGATTTAATTCTTAAAATTCAATGTCAAATTATTTTTTATTTTAGAAGAAAGTGCAAAATTCTGACCTTCTGGGTCTGGTTTACAACTGGAACCTGGAAATTGGTGTGTGAGGGTAGGGGGACATGCACATAAGTATGGAAAGTTAACCACTGATTTAACAGTATCAAAGGGCAGTTAGAGCTACATCAACCTTAGGATTGGAAAGAGAGATGAGAATGTAAGTGGATTTTTAGATCCTGGAAAGCCTAATTAGTAAAAATACTTCCAGTTTTTTAATCTGTCCCTCTGTCTCATTTTTAGCATTTTATTCCTTCTACCAATATTTCAGATCTTGATGAAAACAATAGACAACAGGAAAATAAAAGTAAATTGAAGAGACACCAAGCTGCGAGGAAGAAGGAGAGGGACATTCCAACAGAAATTGAGACAAATGGAGCTGAAGTGAAAGGGAATCAAAGCACAAAGGAGGAAGTGTCGATACCTACTTTGAATGAAAAAGCAACACCGCCACCCTCTAGTTTGTTGGTTCTGGGAGGGTATGACAAAAGAGCAGTGCAGAAGGTAACCAACTGGCCAGGGATTTTGTTCTGATTGTGTTATTTGGGTGAGAGAAGGAGTATTCTAACATGCTTTATAAGTAGCATTGTCAGGCTTTATGGTAGAAGTCATTTAGTTAATACAGAGATTACTAGCCTTTCTAAATAAAATTTTTTTTTCCGTATAAATGATAAAGTATATTTTAAACAAGAGTTTTACACAAAAAATAAAATAGTGTTACTGATTATACCATCTGCTTGATAAATTTAAAACAATGGTGACTGTAATCCTGATGTATAATAATACATGGTTGACTGCCCTTTCATTTCAATTTGCTCTTCAAATGTTTTACTGTTTTTCATTTTTTAATGGTATGGTCAGTGTGTCAGGTCCCAATCCTGAAAACTCTTTGTGCAGATACTAAACTTTCAATTGTATAAGTGCAGAGATGCACAGTTTTGGCCTATCTTCAAGCCTGTAACTTGCTGCTTGTGTGTTACTTTGAGAGAATATGTTAACATTTTCTACAGAAAAGTTCATATCCTCTTAAGTCTGAGTGCATAAAATCTTGCCCCAATAATTATTTTAAAAATACTGAATAATAATTAGTTACTGATTGTGTTACACTAACTTTTTCCCCTGGATTAAAGGAACTTCAACTTCAGGCCAATTGCTGAGAATCTCTATTTTAGGATTCATTCACTTTTTGTTTCCAGGTTCAGCCCATCCTACCACAGTGGCTTGCTCAACCCAAGCTGGTCCATAAACACATAAAACAGAACCTTGTCCCAATACAGGAGGTTCCAGGAATCCATCCCAAACTGCTAAAGAAGCTGCAAATGAATGGAATAGAGTCTTTTTTCCCAGGTACCTTTAATATTTTGTTTGGTCTCTCTCTCTCTTTTTTTTTTAATCAGCTAACTTCTCCAATATTCAAACCGCTCATGTCATGTGTTTGTGTATGATATAAAGAACTTACTAGAAAATCAGGGCTCTGGGGCATGCTTGAGATAAGTGATTTTTTGGGGGGCGGTGGAAACAAATTCCAAAATTTCCCCAAAGCTGACAAGAATATGATACTTTAGCCAGTGTGGTGTGGATTTGTTAACTTTAAATTAATTTAAACCAATATGTAAAGTGGTTACTTAGTCATCTTCACTACCAGAGCTGGATGAAGAGAAGAATTAGGTACCTATATGACAGGTTTCAGAGTAGCAGCCGTGTTAGTCTGTATCCTCAAAAAGAAAAGGAGGACTTATGGCACCTTAGAGACTAACAAATTTATTTGAGCATAAGCTTTTGTGTGAGACAGCTCACTTCATCGGATGCATGTAGTGGGAAATACAGTGGGGAGATTTTATATACACAGAGAACATGAAACAATGGGTGTTACCATACAGACTGTAACAAGAGTGATCAGGTAAGGTGAGCTATTACCAACAGGAGAGCGGGGGCGGGTGGGGGACGACAACGACACAGGACTTTTGTAGTGATAATCAAGGTGGGCCATTTCCAGCAGTTGACAAGAACATGCCCACATTGATCATCACTACAAAAGGTTTCACACACACACACACCAGCCCTCCTCTCCCTCCCTCCCTCCCCCCCCCTTTGCTGGTAATAGCACACCTCAGTGTCACAGACTGATCCATCTTAGAAAAAAACTTGCTGTTCCATACTTGGACATGAGGTGGAGCTGAGGTATTCCTGTGTATATGTAGAGGTTCTGACATAGGCTAGGTAGGGACAAACCTCTACTGGAAGGTCTTATTGGTAGCATGTATGTTGCACATTGTTGATTTGATTAAGACAAAGGAATGAAAACAAACGTAGATTTATTACAATGGGTTAATGCATTAACCTTTCTCTTTTAAAGACTTAACTAATTACATCTGTGATCTGGATTTATCAGGTCTTAGTCTGCATCAGAAGACCATCAAAGGACTGCAGCTCTAGCTCAGACGTTTTCTATTTTAAATTATTTCACTGTTTAATATTTTGCTGTGCTAGAATATATAGCAGAGTGTAATGAGTTGCTGGTATGCTATCCTCAGTTACTCTCCTTATGTCAATCACAGATTCTTATACTTTGAGGTCCAGAAACCCCTGTGTTCAGTTTATCGTATACACTGGCAGGAAATACGTTCAATCATTTACTGCTTGTACTGTCCATGTAAATAGTTTTATATTATTAATCAAGAAAAAGCTAAACCATAATATGCTGTGAGGAAGAGGCTCATAGATGATTTGTTAGTGGATATTTAGTTCAAAGCTGGCTAATAAGCCACAGCTCTCCGAAGAAGAAGGGAGAGAAGTCACAGGTTTCAGTCAAAGCTTTTGTCCTGAATAATTTGCTCTCGCTTCATTTGTAACTTCTCCTCAAGGCCCCAGAGCTACAGGAAGCTGGGCACCATCAGCTCCTACTGAAGTTGACATGAGTTGGGAGCATTTAGCCCCTTGCAGGACTAGCTCCAGATGAGAGCAAGAACCATCTTTTTAGGCAGAGAGTACACAGCTGCCCTCAGCCTTGAAGGAACAGACTCTGTGCTGTCTCCCAGTGAAAGGAAGATTTTAAAAAATACTAAATAGTTATATGGTTATTCTTGTTAAACTCCTGCCTAAGATCATTCTGTTCACACTTTCATCACCTTGATACATAGGCAAACAAGAAAAAAATATATAATGAGCTACAAGGATGTGCTAAGTTCGGATTTAGGGACAGCTGAATTACTTGTATAGGGAAACCCACATAATCATTGCCTAGATCTAGTCAGGGCTCACTTTCAGAATCAATAAATTGACTTAATCTTTTGTTTATAGCCCGTTAAAAAAGACCCTGATGAAAAGCTGTGAAACAGCTTCCAAAATGAATTGGGGTTCCCCTTGAGTAGTGAAGAGCTCTTTTGAACTCCAGATCTTCCATATTTGCACCAGAAAACCTAACTTAACAGCAGGGAGAACACAAGGCTTTCCAAGTCACAGAAAGAGATGACATTGTACAGTTTTTAATAGCATTTGACGGATAGACTTTGGCCAGGTTGTTGCTTTTACTGATCCTCATTTTCCTTCTGTTCAGTTCAGGGGGAGGTGATTCCTGCCATTTTGGAGAGTGCATCCAGTGGCTTATTGGTAGGGAGGGGAGGATGCCAGCCCAGCGATATCTGTGTTTCGGCCCCTACAGGCAGTGGTAAAACACTGTCTTTCGTCATCCCTGTGGTACAGGTGAGTTCAGCCAAGGTGTATAGTTGTAACAGAGAGGGCCACAGTTGCCTTTGTTTCTCAGCAGGGCTGTAAAATGGAAGCCTCTTGAGGTAGGTAAGAAAGTCAGGAAGAAACACCAACAAAAGCACTGAGGCTTAGAACTGCAGAGTTGCCTAGATACAATTCCCATTAACTTCAGTGCCCCATCCAGCTTTCGTGGCCAAAGAACATAATGTGAGGAGTTGAGGAAGACCGCGGGGAATAAATGAATTAGTAAATGTTGGGGGATTATGAGGATGCTGCCCACTTGCCCAGACTGGGCACAGAGACCCTACTAGCTTTCAAGTGCTCATATGGCCTTTGTTTTGGCAGGCTCTGTTACAACGAGTGGTTTGCCAGGTGCGAGCTCTGGCAGTTTTGCCCACCAAAGAACTTGCACAGCAGGTAAGAGACTTTTTTTCCTTCCTTTCTCTAAGCTGAATTTAAGTCAAGTGAAAGGCTGGTGCTTTAAACCCACTGCCCGAACACATGTGATTTCTACCATGAGAAGTAGGTTGAAGACTAACTGGGTTTGATGCTGGTGAACATAACAGAAAGCATTGTCATAAACAACTGTCAAAGAAGCTAACAAATCCCATTTCCCCTCTGCAGGTGAGTAAAGTATTCAACATCTACGCTGATGGGACAGGTCTGAAGGTTGTTTTGGTTTCTGGGCAGAAATCTTTCAGGAAGGAGCAGGAGACTCTTGTCCAGAGAACGTAGGTTAAATATGCTTTTGGATAATGTTTTACAGCTCAAATGTCTCAACCCCTTATCTCAGTGCATGGAGAGGTTGAAGTGTAGGCTATTGCATCACATGTTAGGTTGCATCACGTTAGTTTTTCTGAACACTAGGTTCATATACTGGATATTGTTTAAAATCTCTGCTTGCCAGAATGCTAGGAGCAGCGTTTTTCTAAAGTTTTGTTAGCTTTAGTAGGATAGAAACATGTTACCTGTGACTTTGAATATGAACTGCTATTTATGCAATAGAGTCTGTCCTTGGGATCAGCAGCCCCACTCGGGGCTGAGGGAAGAAGTGGCTATGTCTGTCAGTTGCACCTTCAGGAATCAAATTGGTCATGAAAGTGGAAGGGTGGAGGATGTCCCTCCTTACTGGGATCCTTAGCACTTCATGCTTTCTGCTCTTGTCTGGTGTTATAAGATCTGTCTCTTTCTGGAGCTGATTGGTTTTTTTAACCACTGCCCCAGGAAATTCTTTTGTTCTCCAGTGGCTGCTTTGTAGGTTTGCTGTTTGTTCGGCCTGGGTTTCAGTTCTGTCCTCTTATTTTATCTTCGCAATTAGGTTCTCCAACACAGACACGCCTGCTTCTAAGAGAACCTGGGATTGGGGCAATGGTGATGGCCTGCAGCCCACATTATAACACTGGCTAAAAAAAGGGTTACACACCAGATAATTTCCAATTATTTAACCATGAAGCATTCTCCAAATCTGTCTGAAGTAAGCTAGTTCTCCATCTCAGCTCTCCAGAGCAAAGCATGGCCTCGAGTATCCTACATACACGTTCTTTAATGTAAATGATATGTTTGACTTCTTATTCCTCAATTAAGTGACGTGAGAAAGGAAAGCGAAAAAAAGAAAACCAGATACTGGTTGGTCACAGGAACATGTTACATTGATCTCACTATACTGTGCACAGCAGGAAGCAGCTGGGTGACAGGACATTTTGTCTTTTCAGAGTGATGGGTTACTGCAGTCTGGCTGATATCATTGTGGCCACACCTGGACGACTTGTGGATCATATTGACCAGACTCCAGGGTTCAGCCTGAGACAACTTCGCTTTCTGGTAAGTTAAAACAATCAGATCTACTGAGCTGATTATCACAAGGCTCTTTGTGTCTATAATTCCTACTCTACATCTTTTTGTACTTCTGGTGCATATACACATCTATGTATAGGAATTGCCATGCCATTCAGATTATTGGCCATCTAATCCTAGTATCTGCCTCCAGAAAAGGCATTTTATGTAAACACCTGGAGGGGAAAAAATCTACCAAAAATAAAACTTAAAGGGTCTAACTTCAACAATCAAAACCAAGATTTCACAGTAAATTATCAAATTTATAATAACTCACCAGCATATCGGAGTATGCACTGGGATCACATTTATTTGGTGCCTTATTTATTCAAGGTATCCGAGATCTGATTTCCCTTATGTCATTTAAAGACACGTGGTGTTTATTAGCCAATGGATTTAAGTTAAACCAAATCTATTTATCATATGGGACTCAAGGTTGCCCTTCGGTTTGGTCACTGAATACAACAAAACAAGATTGGATTTTTTTCTAAAAGATATGATCTAGGAATTATTTTGGAGAAGTTCTTTGTTATACAGGAGGTCAGACTAGATGGTCACAATGGTTCCTTCTGGCCTTGGAATCTATGTATCAGGTATTTAGATGCCTATGCAAGGACCCAAATTTAGGATTCAGCTCCCATATTAAAACTGTGCTTTTTTTTTTTTTTTTTTTTTAAGTGAAGTAGTTTGGCTGATTAGAAATGTATGCATATACACAAGGGTCGTGTGTGTGTGTGTGTGCACACTCCTTTCTATCATTTGTTTATCCCAAGCAGAAATGTCTTCTCCCTGTTATAAAGAGTGGGGTTTAATGTGTGCAGGAGGAAAGCTACAGCACCAAAAGGAGCCTAACAACAAGGGCTGTTTCTGTCTGAGTGCAGATTATAGATGAAGCTGACCGTATGATAGATGACATGCACCAGAACTGGCTGCATCAAGTGGTAAAAGCAGTGTTCCGAGCCGAAGAGGACTCTGGCACCAACATGCTTTTCCAGAGGACAGAACCGGGACCTGTAACGGCAGCCAGGTAACCTGGAAAATGCACTCTGCTGAATCACTACTACAGAGGAGGACTCCAGGTTAAGCCTCTATTCAGTGCTGGTGTTTTGTTGTCTGCTCCATTTGGATGTTGATTTTTGTGTACGCTCCAATACTCATTCACTTAGAAAACATACTGCTAATCAAGTCTGCTGTTTTTCAGTGGCTTCAAAATGCAGGTGGCAAAGAGCTGATGCTAGGAATTGACCCATGCTTTTTAAAGTGAACTTTACCAACTGGCAAAAAGAAAAGGAGTACTTGTGGCACCTTAGAGACTAACCAATTTATTTGAGCATGAGCTTTCGTGAGCTACAGCTCACTTCATCGGATGCGTACCGTGGAAACTGCAGCAGACTTTATATACACACAGAGAATATGAAACACTACCTCCTCCCACCCCACTGTCCTGCTGGTAATAGCTTATCTAAAGTGATCATCAGGTTGGGCCATTTCCAGCACAAATCCAGGTTTTCTCACCCTCCACCCCCCCACACAAATTCACTCTCCTGCTGGTGATAGCCCATCCAAAGTGACAACTCTTTACACAATGTGCATGATAATCAAGTTGGGCCATTTCCTGCACAAATCCAGGTTCTCTCACCCCCCTCCCAAAAACCACACACACAAACTCACTATTCTGCTGGTAATAGCTCATCCAAAGTGACCACTCTCCCTACAATGTGCATGATAATCAAGGTGGGCCATTTCCAGCACAAATCCAGGTTTTCTCACACACACCCCACCCCCATACACACACAAACTCACTCTCCTGCTGGTAATAGCTCATCCAAACTGACCACTCTCCAAGTTTAAATCCAAGTTAAACCAGAACATCTGGGGTGGGGGGGGGTAGGAAAAAACAAGGGGAAATAGGTTACCTTGCATAATGACTTAGCCACTCCCAGTCTCTATTTAAGCCTAAATTAATAGTATCCAATTTGCAAATGAATTCCAATTCAGCAGTTTCTCGCTGGAGTCTGGATTTGAAGTTTTTTTGTTGTAAGATAGCGACCTTCATGTCTGTGATTGCGTGACCAGAGAGATAGAAGTGTTCTCCGACTGGTTTATGAATGTTATAATTCTTGACATCTGATTTGTGTCCATTTATTCTTTTACGTAGAGACTGTCCAGTTTGACCAATGTACATGGCAGAGGGGCATTGCTGGCACATGATGGCATATATCACATTGGTGGATGTGCAGGTGAACGAGCCTCTGATAGTGTGGCTGATGTTATTAGGCCCTGTGATGGTGTCCCCTGAATAGATATGTGGGCACAATTGACAACGGACTTTGTTGCAAGGATAAGTTCCTGGGTTAGTGGTTCTGTTGTGTGGTATGTGGTTGTTGGTGAGTATTTGCTTCAGGTTGCGGGGCTGTCTGTAGGCAAGGACAGGGGACACCATCACAGGGCCTAATAACATCAGCCACACTATCAGAGGCTCGTTCACCTGCACATCCACCAATGTGATATATGCCATCATGTGCCAGCAATGCCCCTCTGCCATGTACATTGGTCAAACTGGACAGTCTCTACGTAAAAGAATAAATGGACACAAATCAGATGTCAAGAATTATAACATTCATAAACCAGTCGGAGAACACTTCAATCTCTCTGGTCACGCAATCACAGACATGAAGGTCGCTATCTTACAACAAAAAAACTTCAAATCCAGACTCCAGCGAGAAACTGCTGAATTGGAATTCATTTGCAAATTGGATACTATTAATTTAGGCTTAAATAGAGACTGGGAGTGGCTAAGTCATTATGCAAGGTAACCTATTTCCCCTTGTTTTTTCCTACCCACCCCCCCACCCCAGATGTTCTGGTTTAACTTGGATTTAAACTTGGAGAGTGGTCAGTTTGGATGAGCTATTGCCAGCAGGAGAGTGAGTTTGTGTGTGTATGGGGGTGGGGTGTGTGTGAGAAGGCCCAACCTGATGATCACTTTAGATAAGCTATTACCAGCAGGACAGTGGGGTGGGAGGAGGTATTGTTTCATATTCTCTGTGTGTATATAAAGTCTGCTGCAGTTTCCACGGTACGCATCCGATGAAGTGAGCTGTAGCTCACGAAAGCTCATGCTCAAATAAATTGGTTAGTCTCTAAGGTGCCACAAGTACTCCTTTTCTTTTTGCGAATACAGACTAACATGGCTGCTACTCTGAAACTTTACCAACTGGATCTATTGATCCTTTCTCCAGCTAGATTAGGGTGGTATTAAAGAAACCAAAAATGTGCAAAACTTTGAGGATCAATCGCTATGTTTTTATAGCTGACTGAGTTGCTCCAGAACTATCACAGCTCCCCTATAAGGAGATTGGCAGAATGTTTGCTGGACCACCCCTGAGCTATTCATCTGTAGTTGCTGTTTCTATGTAGCATCATAGACATGCATGGCCTTTCTCAGAATACATACAGGCAGGTTACCTGCCCAGAACAGGGTTAAGACAGAATAACAGGAGGAGAAAATTGAAGGAGGGGTTGAGGTAGGGTTAGGACCAAGGCGAAGACACGAAGATTGCCTGTTCACTTGGGAAGCTGGTGTATGCACTGGGGGAAGGATGGGGGGCTTACAGGTTTTTTTTTTAGTTGATATTAACTGCTTTTATGAACTAATTAGAGCACTAGCAGTATAAGCAAGCTTAAAGGGGCAGGGGGTTGCAAAGTGACTTGCAGAAAGTGGATTGGGTCAGGAAGAGAGTTCCAGGAAGAGTTAACGACTCCTCAGATTTTTTAGATGTTGTTAGAGGGGAGGAGTAAAATGTGACATTCCTCCAGTCTGCCGTAATGCTCAATGCCTGCACGCTATCTGTCTCAGCACCTGCTGTCCCCAGATACCACTACAGAAGTTGCTGTTCTCAGCCACACTGACTCGGAACCCAGAGAAACTGCAGCAGCTGGGCTTGTACCAGCCTCGCCTCTTCACATCTGTCTACTCTGAGAAACAAGCCGTCACAGCTGGGACAGAAACAGAACAGGATGCTGAAAAGAAATTCCCTCTCCCTGAGGGACTTTCGGTAAGGTGATTTATCCTCTCGCAGCCATGGAAGGTATCTTGCTGGGCAGCTTTCCAACTGGGAAGGAGCGTGAATAGGTTACATCTGAAGAACACATCAGACTCAAAGCAGCTTGATCTGCTTCTGGAAATAGGGTTACATTTTCCCTTAATTTTATCCCATGAATAAAAGCATTTCTTCTCCAGGCAGCCTTGCATTACTGAGGATTAGGAGGAGAAATGGTTAAGAGAACAGATAGGTCCTACATATGTAGCTCTACATATGCATACCTGTTGATGGATCTCCACCTGTTCATCTCAGAACAGGGCTTTTTTACACAGATACTCCTTTAAAAGAGGATGAGAAGCACCATCAGCACTAAGGAGTGCGATAATAAGATAAGAGTAATACATAGCACTTACATCACACTTTCCAGGTGTAGATCACAAAGTATGTAGCAAAGACAAGTATACATCATTATCTTCTTTTAGAGATTGGGAAATTGAGGCACAGTGTTGTTTTTGCCTGACGCTGCACCGTATATCAGTGTCAGAGACAAGACTAGAACACAGGTCTCCTGCCTCAGTCCTGTGTTGTCTTCAACCTTTGGAGAGGTTGAAGTGTTGTCTACCTTCCCTGTATAACTTGTCCCAAAGGAGATGGCACTGTGGGATCAGTTATCTGTAATAGTGAATGTGTTTGTAAGTAAGAAGCTCAGACAAGTAGGTTTGGGGAAAGAGTCCATGTGAAGAGCAACGTTTTTAAAATTTACTGTTTCTTCTCTGTCCCCTACAGCAATATTATGTACCTTGTAACCTGAATTCCAAACCTTTGTTCCTCTTGTATTTCATGCTGAGAATGAAATTTACCCGGGTGCTCTGTTTTACCAACTCCAAGCAGATTTCCCACAGGTGAGTTCATTGATGGGGTACTTACTATGTGTACCTGTATCAGTCAATAGGGTAAATTCATGACTCTGTTTTATCTCCCCACCCACTTCCAAATAGATTGTTCTTACTGATTCGAGCCTTTGGTGGAGTGAATGTAGCTGAGTTCTCTTCCTGGTTGACTCCAAGTGAGAGACAGAGGACCCTGAAGGAATTTGAACAGGGGAAGATACAACTGTGAGTGTCTCAGATGAGTGTGTGTATGTGTGTTTGGGGGGTGGTTTCAGTACTGACCCACGCTACTTCCAGTGTAGAGGTTTCAGAGTAGTAGCCGTGTTAGTCTATATCTGCAAAAAGAAAAGAAGTACTTGTGGCACTTCAGAGACTAACAAAATTATTTGAGCATAAGGTTGTATGAGCTACAGCTCACTTCATCAGATGCATGTAGTGGAAAATACAGTGGGGAGATTTTATATACACAGAGAACATGAAACAATGGGTGTTACCATACAGACTGTAAGAAGAGTGATCAGGAAAGGTGAGCTATTACCAGCAGGAGAGCCGGGGTAGGAGGGGGACCTTTTGTAGTGATAATCAAGGTGGGCCATTTCCAGCAGTTGACAAGAACGTGTGAGGAACAGTGGCGGGGTGGGAGGAATAAACATGGGGAAATAGTTTTACTTTGTGTCATGACACATCCACTCCCAGTCTTCATTCAAGCCTAAGTTAATTGTATCCAGTTTGCAAATTAATTCCAATTCAGCAGTCTCTCATTGGAGTCTGTTTCTGAAGTTTTTTTGTGGAAGAATTGCCACTTTTAGGTCTGTAATCAAGTGACCAAAGAGATTGAAGTGTTCTCCAACTGGTTCTTGAATGTTATAATTCTTGACATCTGATTTGTGTCCATTTATTCTTTTATGTAGAGACTGTCCAGTTTGGCCAATGTACATGGCAGAGGGGCATTGCTGGCACATATCACATTGGTAAATGTGCAGGTGAACGAGCCTCTGATAGCGTGGCTGATGTGATTTGGCCCTATGATGGTGTCCCCTGAATAGATATGTGGACACAGTTGGCAATGGGCTTTGTTGCAAGGATAGGTTCCTGGGTTAGTGTTTTTGTTGTGTGATGTGTGGTTGCTGGTGAGTATTTGCTTCAGGTTGGGGGGCTGTCTGTAAGCAAGGACTGGCCTGTCTCCCAAGATCTGTGAGAGTGATGGGTCGTCCTTCAGGATAGGTTGTAGATCCTTGATGATGCATTGGAGAGGTTTTAGTTGGGGGCTGAAGGTGACGGCTAGTGGCGTTCTGTTATTTTCTTTGTTGGGCCTGTCCTGTAGTAGGTGATTTCTGGGTACTCTTCTGGCTCTATCCATCTGTTTCTTCACTTCAGCAGATGGGTATTATAGTTGTAAGAGTGCTTGATAGAGATCTTGTAGGTGTTTGTCTCTGTCTGAGGGGTTGGAGCAAATGTGGTTGTATTGTAGAGCTTGGCTGTAGACAATGGATTGTGTGGTGTGGTCTGAATGAAAGCTGGAGGCATGTAGGTAAGCATAGCGGTCGGTAGGTTTCCGGTATAGGGTGGTGTTTACGTGACCATCACTTATTAGCACCATAGTGTCCAGGAAGTGGATCTCTTGTGTGGACTGGTCCAGGCTGAGGCTGATGCTGATGGTGGGATGGAAATTGTTGAAATCCTGGTGGAATTCTTCAAGGGCTTCTTTTCCATGGGTCCAGATGATGAAGATGTCATCAATGTAGCACAAATAGAGTAGGGGCATTAGGGGATGAGAGCTGAAGAAGCATTGTTCTAAGTCAGCCATAAAAATGTTGGCATACTGTGGGGCCATGCGGGTACCCATAGCAGTGCCGCTGATTTGAAGGTATACATTATCCCCAAATGTGAAATAGTTATGGGTGAGCACAAAGTCCAGCCACCACGTTTGCCGTGACATTATCGGGGATACAGTTCCTGACAGCTTGTAGTCCATCTTTGTGTGGAATGTTGGTGTAGAGGGCTTTTACATCCATAGTGGCTAGGATGGTGTTTTCAGGAAGATCACCGATGGATTGTAGTTTCCTCAGTGGTGTCTTGAAGATAGCTGGGAGTGTTGGTAGCGTAGGGCCTGAGGAGGGAGCCTACATAGGCAGACAAACCTGCTGTCAGGGTGCCAATGCCTGAGATGATGGGGCTTCCAGGATTTGCAGGTTTATGGATCTTGGGTAGCAGATAGAATACCCCTGGTCAGAGTTCTCCACCCCCTGCTCTCCTGCTGGTAATAGCTCACCTTACCTGATCACTCTTGTTACAGTCTGTATGGTAACACCCATTGTTTCATGTTCTCTGTGTATATAAAATCTTCCCACTGTATTTTCCACTACATGCATCCGATGAAGTGAGCTGTATCTCACAAAAGCTTATGCTCAAATAAATTGGTTAGCCTCTAAGGTGCCACAAGTCCTCCTTTTCTTTTTCCAGTGTAGAGAGAGTAGTGAAAACATGTATGTAATAAAACAAACTCATCTGCAAAACTGAACTTGCAAAATCCAACTTGTGAACTGAGTGGGAGGCTTAGGCTATGTAAACACTACAGCGTACGTCGGTGTAAGTTATGTCGCTCAGAGATGTGAATAAGCACCCTCCCTGAGTAACGTGAGTTACACTAACAGAAGCCCCAATTTAGACGGCGCTACATTGGCGGGAGAGTTTCTCCCACTGACATAGCTAGCGCCACTCGCAGGAGCTGGAGTAATTAAGTTGACGGAAAAGCCTTCTCCGTCAGTTTAGAGCACCTGCACTAGGAGCATTACAGCGATGCAGCTGCACTGCTGTAAGCTCTGTAGTGTAGCCATAGCCTGAGACTCACGTTTTCTGAATTGTGCTGGTGCATTTGTGTGCATTTACTGCAATTTTTTGTACAGTTGAGCTACTTGTGTGTGCAGATAGCCTCTTAGAATCTAGCTGCTAAGTT
The DNA here is from genome assembly GCF_965140285.1 of Lepidochelys kempii. Classification (NCBI taxonomy): domain Eukaryota; kingdom Metazoa; phylum Chordata; order Testudines; family Cheloniidae; genus Lepidochelys; species Lepidochelys kempii. The sequence goes on along the minus strand of NC_136394.1, from coordinate 13,701,520 downwards.
GCTTGGGCATTTGTCATGTGCAATGGCAGTAAATACACAAAGCACACATGTAATTCTGATAATCTGAGCCTTTCTGCTGATCAGGTTTTTATTGGCACATCATAGAAAATGGATGCCGCTTTACTGCGGGGGCTATAATGAACAAAAGTAATGTAATCTAACAGCAAGAACCTGTTAGACTAACTGTCTAGATTTTTGTTCCCAGGTCTGTCACTGATTTGCTGTGACCTGAGGTATATCACTTAATCATGTGCTTCAGTTTCTTTAATACCGATGGGGCACTGAGTACTCACTGCCTGACAAGTGTCCTTGAGAACCTTTCATGAAAGGGGAAACATATTAAAATACATTTTTTTTTAATACAGACCTCTCTTTGCAGTGGCTGTTTGGCTGTCCTGTCTTGAATGCTTTGAGCATGAACATTTGGGTGCATTTTCAATATGGTTTGTGGACATTTAGCTCCCAATTACTTTGATAGGAGTCGCCTGGCTAAAAATTCCACATAGTGTGCTGTTAATATCCTCTGTAGCTACCAAACCTGGAAACTCCAGTGGTGTCATGGTTTATGTCAATAGAAAAAAATCCTCCAGAAGTGCTTAGCACATCACTGGAATGGATTTTCCCCACAAGTGTCTAATATGGCTGGTATAGCTAATAAATCTGTGGTGTGATTCGTGGTACTATTTTATGCTCCAAAGACCCAGCCCTCTGTGTTTGTCTGGCTAGCTTGATTAGGGAGATTAGTAACATATTGTGAGCTGCTCCTTATCCAGTTACCAGAATTTGCAGTGTCATTGGGCAATGGCTTTATGCCATGCAAAAGACCTGGAAATGAATGCTACTAGTTTTTTTTTCTTTAAAACTTAAAACAGGTTAATCAGCACAGATGCCACTGCTCGAGGGATTGACATTAAAGGAGTGAAGTGTGTGATAAACTATGATGCCCCTCAGTTCATCAGGACTTATATTCACCGGTGAGTGGCTGAGGAATAAAAAGAAGAAACATGAATTCGGATTCTAACCTCTCTCTTTTGGATGTGGCTTTTTAGACATTAAAGCATTCTTCACGTACACAAAAAATGTATGTGGTGTGAAAAGTTTTTTAATACCATTGCAATAGAGCTGTTCGTTCAATATGAAAGCGGTTGTTCAATCAAAATTAAGCCTGTAGAGTCACTGTAGTGACACAAGGCCAGTCTAAATTAGGGCAGCTTCCTACTATACCAGGCCTAATTTATAGAAAATGTGGGTATTGCCCTGGACGGTCCCAAACACTGATGGCCTGATTTTCAGAAGCGCTGAGGGCCCCAACTCCAGTTGAAATAAGTGAGGACTGGAGGGTCAGCACTTCTGAAGATCAAACCCTGAAATGTTAACCTTTTGTGTTTATGTACAGGAGGCCTTCTTATACTGACGGTACTTATAGAAATAATCTGAATAGTCCTCTTCAGGTTTCAAGAACTCCTGTTGGGGCAAGGTGGGAAGGAATGTGCTGCAGCTGAGGGGGGAGCAGATGGACAGTTAAACCAACATTGAGGTTGGCCTCCTTTATCTGATTTCAGAGTTGGAAGAACAGCTCGAGCTGGAAAGGCGGGATTAGCATTCACCATGCTCCTGAAAGTGCAGGTGAGTCATAGTCATGGCAGCAATTCTGAAGTGAAGCACAGCAGAGTGGTGAGGAGGATGGGGTTAACGTAATTTTCCTCCATCCATTCACGTGCAGTCCAGTTCTGTGTACAGGTACTTTCCCTTCAGTGGTATCTGTACAGCACATTTTTCATAGACACTACTGTAATTACTCTTCACTGGTTGTGAAGATGTCCTGGCGTGGCTGTATTGAGTATGAATTCTTAGTTTTGCATACCGCATTGCATGAAGGGAGGTATCCACACCGCCCCCCTTCACACACTGAAAGCAGTATGCCTAAGCTTCCAGATCTTGTGCTGAAAATGAACCGTTGATTTCCTGCCAGCATTCCAGGAACTCTGTTGCATTCCAGGCCTCGTGTGTGAATTCTTCAGGAGTTTGGGGAGACTGCAAACCTAGTTTTTAAGCATAAAAGTTAGGTCTTCTCAGAATTGAGCTTATATTTGGTTGTGAAGTTTATTCACTAGTAATTTCCAAACTAGATGGAGCCTCCCAGGCTCATGGTCTGACAGTTGTGGTGAAAAGATGAAGGGGGCAGCACCCACTTTCCTGAGTCTCCTCCTCCCCCTAATTTTCTGTATCTGTTTGTGATACAGGAGCGGAAGTTTTTGCAGATGCTGTGGGATGCTGGCACCCCAGATCTGGAGAAGCAGCTGGTGAAGAGCAAGTATTTAAAGCCATTGTTGCAGCAATATGAGGAAGCACTGTCCAAGCTCCAGAAAACTGTCAAGGTAACCGCAACAGTGAAGAGCTGCAGTATAAAATTCAACTGCACAAAAAGCTCATTGTAACCTGCTGCAGACTTGAACGTCAGTTAGTGTTCAGTGTCTTAACCTTGGAGATCTATTGAGATGCTTGAGCCAGTAGAGAACAGAAGGGCCCTGTGTTGAAAGCACAGTAGGCATTACTTATTTTACTGCCTTTCTGCAGATCTGTTGATTTCCTCTAGTGCGCTGGGGATTTGAGGGCTGGGAAGAGGAAGACAGAATAACTATGTGCAGAGGCTGAACCTTCTGTCAGATCAGAATTTGAGACACAATTCACCCAACTTGCAAATTGCATAGCTATGTTTTGAACTTTCAAGGAAAAGGGGTTCCATTTGCTGACCCTCCATTAGACAGGAGTTCTTTCATCTGTAAACAGAACATCAGTGTCCTTACCAGCTAAGCGTAAGAGCAGTCACACATGGTAACTGATCTGGGGGGAAGCTCCTGCTCTAGTACTTTGTGGAGAATCCTAAAACTAAAGTCAAGAGATTGGCGACCTGTCCCTGCAAAATAGATGGCTTTGGTGTCCAGCTTCTGGGCTTTAGCAGTGCTGGGGAAGTGGAGAGAAGGGAAAGAAAATGTGTCAAATTCAGCTGCATTTCTGCCTGTTTGATACAGTTTGTGCACAGCTGTGTGACCCTGTGACCCAGGCTCTGAGTATCTGCAGTCACCTTCTTTGTCTTAACAGGATGAGCGAGCACAGAAACGAGCATGAGAGAGCCCAGGAGAGAAGACTGATGTATATTTTCCATGGCATTGAAATCAAACCAGGACTTATCACGTTTTTGCTGTTAATGGCAAGTGTCAGGGTAACAGTGCAGCTCCAGAGCCAATGGATTAGCTGCCCAACCTCCTAGTCAAAAGGCTAAATTGTCACCTTGCCAACAGGCATTGTGGACCTCACAGAGTGTGTACAGCCCCCTTCCATTCTGAGGGAACTGGCACCAAAGCTCCGATCTCAGTTTGAACAAATATTCTTTGCAGGGGAACGCTCTCTCCTGTCCTATTGGTATATTGAAAACTGCCAACAGTAAATAGAACATCCTACCTTCTTAGAGTGTGCATCTGATGGAGCTTCCAGTTATCAAATTTGATGGGGCCAGGCCCCTCTCTGCTTTGCCTGTGGATCATTTCGACAAAGACAATTGTTCCTTCTCCTTTGCTGCAGACACATGATCTGTATCTGCAAAGTGCATCAAAAGCCGTACCATGTACGTAGCAGACTGCTGTCAATTCAAGAACTGTTCCAGGCTGGGGGTGGAGAAAAAGGATGTCTTAACTTTTGAAATAAAGAGTAACTTTAAAAAATATGGTTTTGTTTTCTTGTAAAGGATGGTTCTGAGTAAGTAAAGGATTTTTTAGAGTGAACTAATAGTTGTTCTGGGTCCCTCATACCAACCTTTATTCCCCCTTTATCAAGTCAGGCGCGTGGTCATAGTTCCTGTTGGAAATACCAGCAGGGTTATCAGACTAAATTACACCATTAATTATGCTGAAGTTTTACTGTTTACTAGGGCTGTCAATTAATCGCAGTTAACTTACGTGATTAACTCTAAAATTAATTGGGATTAATCACACTGTTAATACAATACAATACCAATTGAAATTTATTAAATATTTTTTGATGTTTTTTCTACATTTTCAAATATATTGATTTCTATTACAACACAGAATAGAAAGTGTACAATGATCACTTTATTTTTATTACAAATATTTGCACTGTAAAAAACAAAACAAATAGTATTTTTCAATTCACCTCATACAAGTACTGTAGTGCAATCTCCTTATGAAAGCTGAACTTACAAATGTAGAACTGTTTTATTTTTGAATGCAGTTTTTTTATACAATGTAAAACTTTAGAGCCTACAAGTCCACTCAGTCCTACTTCAGCCAATCGCTCAGACAAACAAGTTTGGTTAAAATTTGCAAGAGATAATGCTGCCTGCTTCTTGTTTACAATGTCACCTGAAAATAAGAAGAGACATTCACATGGCACTTTTGTAGCCAGCATTGCAAGGTATTTACATGTTAGATATGATAAACACGATGCGTACACCCCTTCATGCTTCAGCCACCATTCCAGAGGACATGCTTCCATGCTGCTGATGTTCGTTAAAAAAATAATGCATTAATTACATTTGTGACCGAACTCCTTAGGGGAGAATTTTGTCTCCTGTTCTGTTTTACCTGCATTCTGCCATATAGTTCATGTTATAACAATCTTGGATGATGACCCAGCACACGTTTGTTTTAAGAACACTTCCATAGCAGATTTGGCAAAACACAAAGAAGGTACCAATGAGATATTTCTAAAGAGAGCTACAGCACTCAACCCAAGGTTTAAGAATCTGAAGTGCCGTCCAAAATCAGAGGAACGAGGTGTGGACTGTGCTTTTAGAAGACTTAAAAGAGCAACACTCAGATACCGAAATTACAGAACACAAACCACAGAAAAAGAAAATCAACCTTCTGCTAGTGGCATCTGACTCAGATGATGAAAATGAACATACGTCGGTCCACTCTGCTTTGGATCATTATCAAGCAGAACCTGTCGTCAGTATGGACGCTTGTGCTCTGGAATGGTGGTTGAAGCATTAAGGGACATATGAATCTTTAGTGCATATGGCATGTAAATATCTTGCGGCACCAGCTACAACAGTGCCATGTGAACTCCTGTTCTCACTTTCAGGTGACATTGTAAACAAGAAGCGGGCAGCATTAGCTCCTGCAAATTGAAACCAAATTTGTTTGTCTGAGCGATTGGCTGAGTGGACTTGCAGGCTCTAAAGTTTTACATTGTTTTATTTTTGAAAGCAGGGGTTTTTTATACATAATTCTACATTTGTAAGTTCAACTTTCATGATAGAGATTGCACTACAGTACTTAAGTGAATTGAAAAATACTATCTTGTTTTTTTTACAGTGCAAATACTTGTAATCAAAAATAAATATAAAGTGAGCACTGTACACTTTCTATTCTGTTGTAATTGAAATCAATATATTTGAAAATGTAGAAAACATCCAAAACTATTTAAATAAATGGTATTCTATTATTGTTTAACACTGCAATGAATTTTTTTAATCGCTTGACAGCTCTACTGTCATTATAAAACCACTTGTAACATGAACACACACACACCATTAATGTGATTGCCCACAAGGGCAGGGCTAGCTCTAAACCTTTTATTGACACATTTCAACTGCCCCATATTATGTTTAGAGTGGCAGAGGTGGGCATGATGCTTTTCAAACAAAAGTTCCTGCTCCTTGAGCTTGCAATTTAAGTTAGACACAGTACAACTGGGGATTTCAAAACTATATTAAATGATCATGTAGCCTTCTGTATGTCAGTTGCGTGAGTTTAGTGTTTGAATTTTTTTTAAAGTTAATATTAAGCTAAGTTTGTGAAAGTAACATCAAGCATTGGTGGGATGGGGGAAGGCAGCACTGGAAGGCTTCCAGAAAGTGGATTGGGGGCGGGGGGGGGCTGTGAAGGAGGCAAGTGAAGGATAGGGCTTTTTGTGGGGTGGTGAAGATGGGTGACTAAATTATCTTGATTGGGGGGGGGTCTAGTTTTGTAGAAGGAGGGGGGAATACAATACCTTTTATCGCACCTGCATAATGCTAAAGCCATCTTTCATCCTCCATGCTGATACCCACCTTGCCTCACCCCCCTCTCTGCACAGCAGCTATTTCCTATAACGCACTTCCTAAGACCGACTACTGAAGTCACAGTCATGGTAAAGAAAAAGCATGTAGACCTCCAAGTGCTCAGCTGTTCTCTTGTATGAACAGGACATGGGCACCTATCTCTGCATCCTCCCAATAAGCGGTGTTCTTTGAAATCATAATAAAACAGTTGGCTTTGGTTTAATTTTTTTTTTTTTTTTTTTGTAAAAAGGCAGTGCTGATGAAACAAGAGCCAAAGTCTCCCACTTTGTTTGCTGTTGCAGGGATGTTGCAATTGTTTGGGCAGAATGCTTTTCCATTTGAAGGCTGATCCTGTCACTTTGTGCTTGCAGGTGTTGGCTGTCCTTTCAAATGAGCTGGCACAGCTTTAGCAGAACTTGTTAAGCTAAGAAGAATCAGTAAAGATGGTTCAATTTTAGAGGTAAAATGTCAAGGTATTGTGAGGGGGAGCTTCCACGCCAATTAAAGGAACGTGTGCACCATGCTGGAAACGTACCTTGTTGTACTTGGAAAGCAATAGCATGTGCCGGCATAGGCCCTATGTCATCAACTTCAAATAGAAAAAATCATAATGCTAAAATAAAGATAAAATGGGTGTGGGGGGGAAAGTAATTCAATGAAACAGGCCCCTGTGGAATAAAGCAATGTGATGCCTTACTTAGCTAATGTGCATTGTACTTGAATTAATGAACTTCTGTCAAGTTCTGCCTAGGGACCCAATTCTGCAATAAACTGCATGCAAGCAGTGGGATTGGAGCTCAAGTCTGTTAAAATGTCAGTGGGCATGACTGGGGTGGGGGAGAGAAAATGTGAAATTCACTTAAATTTTCTACCTCATTGGCCTGCTCAAGGTAGAATCCTCACGATAATTTGTGGTCAGTAGCCTAGATAAACTAACCCAGTTTCCATACATATAAACCAATGTTTCCTGACAGGGTTCGGTGCAGGAGTGATTGTTACACTTTTATACCTACTATCTGGCACTTAAAATCTGTAACATAATACAGCTGATTTGTGGATAAAAGCCTATATAGAAAAAAGTCATATAGTACCTAGCTCTCACGTAGTGCTTTTCATCCTGTGATCTCAAAGCACATTACAGAGGTCAGTGTCATGTAGTTGTTTTTCAGCATCATTCAGGGTGGGAGATTCCTTCACTAAAGCAGTTAAGCATTTAGACCCCCATCATGCAATGAACTCTGAGTGGGTGGAGGATTCTGGCCCCATGGAACTCAGTGCAGGATTAAGAGTAACAGCCGTGTTAGTCTGTATTCGCAAAAAGAAAAGGAGTACTTGTGGCACCTTAGAGACTAACCAATTTATTTGAGCATGAGCTTTCGTGAGCTACAGCTCACTTCATCGGATGCATACCGTGGAAACTGCAGCAGACTTTATATATACACAGAGAATATGAAACAATACCTCCTCCCACCCCACTGTCCTGCTGGTAATAGCTTATCTAAAGTGATCATCAGGTGGGCCATTTCCAGCACAAATCCAGGTTTTCTCACCCTCCACCCCCCCACACACAAATTCACTCTCCTGCTGGGGTGGGAGGAGGTATTGTTTCATATTCTCTGTGTATATATAAAGTCTGCTGCAGTTTCCATGGTATGCATCCGATGAAGTGAGCTGTAGCTCACGAAAGCTCATGCTCAAATAAATTGGTTAGTCTCTAAGGTGCCACAAGTCCTCCTTTTCTTAGTGCAGGATTAGAGACTTAGACCTGAATACATTGTGTGTGCAGCAGCATGATATAAATTCTCTTGCTATCCATCCAGTGATGATTCAAGCTAGGATCAGTGTTTTAAAAGGTTTTCTCCCATTAAATGAAAACAGGGTGGGCTCATCCCATAAAGCACTAACAGTGCTAGGCACAAGACAATGTGTCAAGGGGTCAAATTTTCAAAACTGCCCTAAGTCCAATTTGCAAATCAGAGCTGACTCTGTATGAGACTTAGGCTCATAAGTCTCTGAATCACTTTTGAAAATAGGATTTAGGCACCTACATCACATAGCTGTCTTTGAGACTGTTGCCCATGGTCCCTGCCATGAACTGCAGACAGTCTCGGTACTGATGGGCTGAGGTCGGAAAGGACCCAGTGCTCATGATAGCTTTACTTCAGTTCTACTGTTTTGTTTATTGAGCTGCTTTAAATTATTCCTCATTATAAATAAGAGGACAAGATGCCTTTCATAAATCCAAGTCAATCTTTATCTATTTTTTGCCTCCCTCATCCCTCAACCTTTGTTCCCGTGGCTAGGAAATTTGCACTGGGGTGTTTCCAGCCTGAATGAGCCCTGCAGTCTCCTGATTGGTCCAAAGTAACTAGCAGCACTGGCTGAGTTGCTTACTAAAGGCTCTTAGCAGAGGTATGCAGAAGTTATTCTCAGTCCTGCCTCTAGGCCACCTGCTGCAGGCTGAGTTGCTGTGAGAGGCTCTTCTGCTGTAGGGTTTCTCTCTCACTGAATCCCAGCTGCCAGAATGGTGGTAGAGCTTTTTCTGGATCTCCTCTCCCAGCCCTGCCGAGCCCTCTTTATATTTGCCAAAAAAAACAACATCCCATTTGAGTTCAAGCATGTGGATCTGCTAAAAGGTGAGTGAAGGGCACCTGTACCTGGGGGATGGACTGTGTGTGTGTTCTCTCATTACTCTGCTAGGGGGGTCCAGCAATAACATCTTAAGGGAGAACATTTGCTCTTAGGAGAATTGATCTGTGCAGACTATCAGCATGTTACACTTCTCAGGTGCAACTGATTCCCTTGCTCTAAACCCTAATGTATCTCTGTTTCTTCACACAGGGATTTTTGCCTTATTCTTCATTACTGACCTCCAGTTGACAGTGGAAATCTTATTTAGGAAACTAGATGCATGAAAGAAATGTAGCCCCAGCTCTTCAAGCTCCTTTTTCTGCTGTTGTACTTTCACTTTGGGCCACTGTTGCATCCGATGAAGTGAGCTGTAGCTCACGAAAGCTCATGCTCAAATAATGGTTAGTCTCTAAGGTGCCACAAGTCCTCCTTTTCTTTTTGCGAATACAGACTAACACGGCTGTTACTCTGAAACCTGTTGTAATAGTTGCACATCTTGGCTGTTTTTAATTGTCAGGCTCACATTTGGGAGGTGCAAGGTTATACCCAGTCTCTGATTTTTAACAGTTAAGCATACTAGCAGTTGATGAGCATTGTTAAGTGAAGGAATGGGGCCAGGGCCATGCTCTTGCTGTCACACACATGTCATGCTGTTTCCATGCTCCACTAAATATGTTCCTCCTATACCATGACATGACTAGACCAAAGCGCTGAGCAGAAATGCTTTCTGAAAAGTCCTGCCTCGGCTGAGTTGTCTCCAGCTTCCTGTAATTCAGACTTGCTGATCTAGGTCTAAACCTTGGCGCTCGTGCCATCTTTAACACTAAAAAAGTCTTGAGTTTTGTCTCCCTATTATGACCCTGAAGCAGATTCTTGCACAGTCCCTAAAACTGAGGTGCTAGAAGGACCAGAGAGACTGAGGGCATGTCTTCACTAGCAACGTGAAAGTGCTGCTGCAGCAGTGTTCTAATGCGGCTGGGTAGTCGCGGCACCAGCGGAAAAGACCACCTCCACCAGGGGAGTGCGGCACCCAGCGCTGGTGCACTGCCTACCCTGCCACGTCACAGCGCTGAAACTTGCCGCGCTCGGGGGGCTGACATGGTGCTGAACGTGTTTAGTCCTCACTTCCACTACAGGCACAGCCATGTTGCTTACCAGTCCAAGTGTGCATGTTGCCAGCATCCTTTGTCAGCAGGCAGCAAGGAGGAATCTTTTGTAGAGTAGATGTAAGGCTTGTGGTGACTGGAGAGCTAGTGGAGGGTGGCCGCACAAGAGTGAAAGCCGAGTAATTGGGAAAGGAAGGGTTTTCATCAAACCGCTTTAAATTTGGCTATTGGTTGATGCCTGTCTCTTTAATACAGAAAGAAAAGGAGACTGAGATTTATTTGAGCATAAGCTTTCGTGAGCTACATGCATCTGAGGAAGTGAGCTGTAGCTCACGAAAGCGTATGCTCAAATTTTAGTCTCTAAGGTGCCACTAGTCCTCCTTTTCTTTTTGCGAATACAGGCTACCACGGCGGCTACTCTGAATCTTGTTAATACCTATCTAATGTCAATGACTAACACTCTGGAGAAATGGTTTCGGAGTAGCCGCCGTGTCAGTCTGTATTCGCAAAAAGAAAAGGAGGACTTGTGGCACCTTAGAGACTAACCAATTTACTTGAGCATATATGGTGCTAAGGTGCCACAAGTACTCCTTCACTCTGGATAAATGACTCTTTTGTTTCAAAACTTAATGCTGTGGGCCCTTTGGTTCAAGTTCATAACAACCATCCTCTGAGTCTTCCAGGAGGTCATCTAGCCTTGATGTTCATAATGCTTTACAAATTTAAAAAAAAAAACCCAGGAGACCATGTTACAAATAATGAAGAGAGGGAAAGAGCCTTTGTGGGTTGTTATCCACCATAAAGAACAAAAAAGGCACAACTCTTTTTAAAAACCTCCTTTGCAGGCTCACCTTTCAAAAGCCTTAAAACTTTGAAAGGGGAGCAGGGATTTTAGACTTTTCATCGTGACTTGTGTTTTCTCTCCTCTTCCTCGTCCTTCATTTATTAATACGCGCTTAATTGCTTCATTCATCCCAGATGGATATTCCATCTACAAAGAGCAGCAACTCCTCTCTCAGTTAAACTGTGTTACCCAGAATGTTGGCACTGCTAAGGAGAGCTCTCCACTATTCCCTGTTTAAGTGAGAGCATTATGCCCAGCCTGCTTCTGTGACTCTGATCTTTCTTCGCTTCCTTAGCCCCTATGCCTCACACACTTAGGCACATAACTGCCACTTCTGAGGCACCTAAGGCCAAAGTTTAGGCACCAAGGCGATCATCAAAACCCCTGCTCAGCTGCCACCTCACTCTAGAGGTGTCTCAAATTCCTCCGTGCCTAAATTCTTACTGTAAAAGGTTTCCTAGGTCCTTAAGTTTCTGCCTCTGGGTATACCTACTGCTGCCTCAGGCAGGCGCCTGAATGCCTATCTCATGTCTATGCACCAGTGGGATCCTCATGCCAGGTGAAAGCTGGCATTGCCCTGCCTATTGAGGCTGATCCTCTGAGCATTCTCAGAGCACACCTAACTACATACAAAATGCTCACTCTAGATCAAGTCTCTTCCTATCTGGAGGCAGACGCTGGAAGTTCTGCTCCGAGTCTAAAGTAATCCAAGTACTCCCAGCTACATCCTCTAAAGTTCTGGAGGTTCCCTTCCATCCCCTGCTACTATGGGGCACAAGATGCGTTCTGTGGTGGTGGGGGATGCACTGCTAGTCTGAAGCAACAAAATAGCATGTGGGGGAGAGGGGTGGCATAAACACACCAGTGGGGGATTTATGAGTCTCATTTAGTTGCTCATGTTTGACAACCTACCTCCCAGGCAGTAGCTATGTTGTCATGCTGATGCTGGTAGCTGGAACTGCCCCAGCTGGTTCTGGAGAGGGTCAGCCAATTCTTTACCACAGAAGTCTGCTGTCCTGAAGTCAAAGCTGTGCCTGCTGAATGTCTTTGGTACCAAAAGGCGATAGTTCATCAAGGGAAGTGTGAACTAGGGACATGTAATAGGATGCCCTTCTCTGCAAACAGGACTCCTGGGGTTTTACTGTGCCTATGAAAAATCCCATTTTGGCTGAGTTCAGGCAGCCCCAGCTGGGAGCTTGCTGAGCTATGACACACACAGAAGAATCTGTCAAAGTTATGTGGCCTTAATGGGTCTATGCTGACCTTGCAGCAGCTGCTGGGTGCTGTGTCTCGGACCCCGTGCTGGTTCCTGCCCTACATTCTGCAGAGCTTTTATGCCTCTCTGGCTCCTGCTGCAGCCCTATTGCTGAGGTGAACGTGAGCGGATACAGCAGGGATGCTCCCTTGCCATCCATCTTATGACATAAAATGTAGTTTAAGCCTGGCTGGAATAAACCAGAAAAGAGAAACTGTCTGTAATTACTAACCTACAAGCTACTCCCCTCATCCCCCTGGCTGCTAATACGGCATAATGTCAGATTTAGGCTTTGTATCCTGGGGTGATCTTGAGACTGCAGTCATGGGCATGTTAAAAATGCCGAAGATTCACTTGGGTTGCTGTTGCAACACACTGCAGCTCTTGCTCTAGGTCCCTCTTACAGTAACAGCAGGAAGGAGAAATGCAGTTTCTTGAGCAGGCACTCTGCAGTTACTCTTTCCTTTCCCAGTGCTCACTGATATAACCCAGTGCAGCCTGGCACCAGTTAATCCACCAGTTTTCATCTAACTACTTCACTGAAAGGTTAAGTGACATCCGATGAAGTGAGCTGTAGCTCACGAAAGCTTATGCTCAAATAAATTGGTTAGTCTCTAAGGTGCCACAAGTACTCCTTTTCTTTTTGCGAATACAGACTAACACAGCTGTTACTCTGAAACCTCCCCTTTCAGTGTATGGCAAACTCTAGTGTTTTGCAGCACAGCTGCTCTCCCCAAGAAGTCTCATGCTTGCTTCCATTCATTCAGTGGGGAAGCCTGAGTTTGCAATAAAGCCTACTAATAATTAAGAGTTCTGCTCCATATTCTCTCCTCTCTCTATGCCTTGCTCTTGCTTGACATTTGTCTTTCTAGAGACTTTGGTGGGGGGAGATTAATAAGATTATTCAAGGTACCATGGGGAAGGAGGCATTGTCAGTTTAAAAGAATATTTAACGTATTAAACACACACACATTTGGGCTCCTTTCCTTTTCAGTACTGACCACCATGAGCCACTAAAATATGGGGCAGGGGGAGACAAGCCAGTGAACTTACTGAGAAGGGTGAAAAACTGACTCCGTTGTCATTGGACTGACCGAAGGAGATTTCAACAAAATCGCAAGCTCCAGATGCTCTATGTTATACAGTAGCAGCACTAGGCTTTAGCAAAGCCTACATGTAGCTTATGACTACAACAGAGAAGAACTGCTACATTTGCTCTCCTTACAGGGATTCTAAAGTGCATTGTATCTCTGACTGCACTAACCTCCTGGATTCCTATGGAAACGCTTATAAGTTAAATACATTTGGTTATGTTCAGGTCCTAAGTGGTACCAGCATGGACATAGGCATCCATTCATGGCGCAAAATCAGGGTTATTATAGCCTTTTATACAGACAAACCATGGGCCCCTATGCTGCCTCAGCATGCAGACAGACATATGGGATATGGAGCAGCAGGTGAAGGGTGTAGTAAAATCTTCAGTCCCAATCTGCACCCTTGCTTCAAGCCCTACTCTCAAATCCTGACAGAGTTGCTGAGCATGGAAGGCACCCTGAGGAGGGCGCAAAGTTCAGCCCAACGTCTGAATTTGGACCACTGGAAACAAGTGGATGCTCTGCTTCCCTGGAAGAGCCACCATTGTTAGGTGATACCTTAAATAAGGCCTCAGAGCATAGGTGTAGTTTGATGTCTATATTTGTGCGGGGGGGGGGAAGCTCCAGCAGGCCAATGGGGCCATGTGGGAGTGGGGGGTGGGGATTCCATGCTTGCCCAAGGCTTGCAGTTTGGGGGGGCAACGCTCCCCCCCCTTACCCCACAACTACACCCATGCCTCAGAGCTCTTTTATAAAATGGTAATTGCCTGTTAGCTCATCGCAACAGATCCTGCTTAATATGTAAAGACCAAACCCTGGCTAAAAAGCACAATATACAGGCTAAGCTGTATTTAAAAAAATAAAATAAAAGCCAGTCTTCTATTAAGTGTTGGCGCTGCATGCATAAATCTCACACATCAAACTAAAACCAGACCCATTTAATCTGTATGATAACAGCAAAACCACTAATTGCAAAGCAGAGTTCAGGAACCATTAGAAGCCTCATTCTGAAGCCAAAGGATGGTCGGTATTTCAGAGGTGGTGCTTTGGAAGTGAATTTCCATAGCTCCAGAGGCTGGCTGGAGGAACAAGTCCTCTGAAGCATTCTTACTTCTCTAACATTCTGGGCAGCTTCAGGGAAACAAATGCAAAGGATGAGGACTGGACAGAACAGGAATCGCCCCCGAATGGCGTGTGTGGCCTGAGTGAAGTCTAGGCCTGGAATTCTCCAGGCATTTCTAGAGTGCAGCAGAGAGAGAAACATGGAAAAATCTCCATATCCTTTTTGGAAGGTTGCCAAATGAGGCTGTGTTCGAAATGGAACCACTTCACTGTGTGAAGATGGCAAGCGTCATTCATGACTATTCAAGTATCAGAAAACTAAACCAATTCCCAGAAGGTTCTGCATTATCTGGGGATCGGCTGCCAGAATGTTAGTACAAAAGACTTGAGAGTTGCATCATTTAGCTCTCCGAGGTTCACCTGTGCAAGTTGGTTAGAGGAGCTTGAAAACAAAGGGCCCAATCTTGCAAACACTTCAGTGGATGACTTGTGTGAGTCTAGCCAGATAGACAAGCACTAATTGTGCATGGAAGAGTTCTCAGATTGGGCCCTGATGTGAAGAGCACTCAGACTTCAGGTAAATATTTTTCATTTCAGGCTATAAAGCTCATCCCTTTCCTTCTGTCTTGTATTTGAACTCTGAAGAATTGTCATGAGAATGCAAACCCTTGCCTATGTCTATAACCTATCTCAGACCTGAAAGCTTGCCTTTCTCTCCCCTCCCTGCCTGATGCAAGTTATTCCTTCAATAAACTAATGGTGGCAGTTCCATTTGATAATCGAAAGCAACGGATGTCTGACGACAAACTATAATGCATATAACTGACCGAAAATACCCTGAACTCCAACAGCAGCTTTGAGGGGTTTGGTAAAAGTGTCACAGCACTCAGTTATACAATATTGCATTTTCATGTTTCAAAAGCATGATTGAAATCCCGCCTCACGCTAGCAGGGCCTGAAAAACTAATTGCATCTGAACTGAGCTGCGCTCCAGTTAGACCAAAGTAACTGTCACTTTATCACGAAAGCTTATGCTCAAATACATTGGTTAGTCTCTATGGTGCCACAAGTACTCCTTTTCTTTTCACTTTATCACTGTTACCCTTGTCCTACTTCCCTCTTTCGGTTACACCCATTTGTTATTTCTCATCTTAAAATTAGACTGCATGCCCTCTGGGGCTGTCACTCTGCCTATGTAAAGTGCCTCGCACAGGGATCCTGATAGGGGTCTTGGGACACTCTAGCAGCAGGTATCTGATATTAAAGCAGCAGATATCTGATATGAAGCAGGCCCGAGCTGACAAGATTACCAGCATAAATTGAGCCTTACAAGCCTATTAACAAATGTCAGAACACTGAACATGCAGACAATGAACAGGAGCGAGACAGGAATGCTAAGCTGATGAACAGAGAAGATAGCATCAGGCAAAATCTATATCTGTTATAGAGCTCTATTGCCCACTTGCTTTCTTAGGAAAATAAACAGGAATTTTCCTTATGTGGTCAAAGTTGAGATGTCATGGTCAAATATTCCCAGGGACTCTGCTGATCCTCACTAATGGGTAAAGAATCTAGCTTGATTTGGGTGCTAAATTTAAACTTTGCCGGGTTGTTTCCTTCTAGTCACTGAATCTTCCTTGCATGCCGTCACCGCTACCGCCTCCTTAATCACCTCCTAAATCTTTTTAGGGCATAACCATAGTGAAGACTTTGGCAAGGTGAATGCGCTGAAGAAAGTACCAGCGATAAAGGATGGAGCCTTCACCTTAGCAGAAAGGTAAGGTTGAAACAAATGCAACTCTCTGATGCACGGTCTAACATCACAACACTTAACATCTGCCTGCTATGTCCCCTGCTCATTGTTCTACCTTATTACTTGCTCATCTCTTCTCTCTCTCTCTCTCTCTCTCTCTCTCTCTCTCTCTCCATGCCTTGGCTTATCTGTCTTTTATATGCTGTTTTTTTGTCTTTTCTGCATTCATGTCCTTTCTCTTTTCTCCCTATTTATCAGCCCCACTCATCTATGCCTCTTCCAGTCCTATATTTTCCCCATTCCTTCTGTCCCTTACGCCTTGCTGCAATTGTGCATCCATCTTTGAAGACAAGGAGATGAGGACAAACTTTGGCCAAGCCCAGCCACTTGCATCGGGTGATGTTGCAGCTAAGCTGCCTGTAGGCTCAATGCTTGCAAAGTTCCATGGATCTGGTGAGTCGCTGATTGTGCAGGATGGGCTGGCTTGAGGATGTCTACAGGTCTGGTAATGTGAAGCTTTCCCATCATGGGTATGTGGTCCAGTGTAAATTGTATAAATTGCTCTAGTGGTTCAAGTTGCAACTGAAAATACAGGCGGTAGTGGGATTGGATGGCTGACCCCCCCTCAGCCGCTGGATAAAGTATCACAGGGCAGTTTTGTTTGTTTGTTTGTTTTTTTAAAGTGTGGAGGAAGGAGAAGAGGAAATCCACTTCTTCTCACTTTTCTGGAGGAAGGTGGGGGAAGCGAAAGTGAGAGTGGATTTTTTTTTTTGCTTTCTCTCTCCCTTCCTCCCCACCCCCCACACCGGGAAGTGGCTGGAATTGGACTGCAGAAACTCCAAATGCTTTTTCAAAACTAAAACATTCATTTCACTGAAACAACTCAAAATGAATTCATCTTGAAAAGCAAAACTTAAAAAAATCCTAAAAATGTTCAGTTTCTAACCATTTCTTTTGTGAAAAGTACCCAAGACTTCAAGCCGTGCTAGGAAGTAGATGTTACTATGGTATATACATTTCTAGTGAGGGAAAGGGGGGCAGGGAGAGAAGTCTGAGTTGTAACTCTCATGTTACAGAACATGACTGGTTATTAGGGACTATGGGGAGATTCTTGGGTCTGTCAGTATTAACTCACTGACCTAGCTATTGGTAGTCAGAGTATTCTGAGATGTGGGGGGAAGAGGGGAGACAATAACCTCTTAATTCACCTGTCCATTGTTCCCTGTTACTATCTGGGCAGCATTGCGATCCTTCTCTATCTGAGCCAAAAATTCAACACTCCTGATCACTGGTACCCTTCAGACCTGCAGAAACGGGCCCGGGTTGATGAGTACTTGTCCTGGCAGCACGCTACCATTCGGGAAAAAGGGTGCAAAATTTTCATAACCAAGGTAAAGATATCCGATAACATGAGAACTGACTGCTAGCACCTGCTAGTGCTGTAGCATGTAGAATGCATTCAACCTCCCCTCTCCTAGCATCCCTATTTCTTATAAAGTATGTGTGCGGCAAGGGATTGGGGGGGTGTACTCAGAATGACCTTAATGTAGAGTGTCACTATCTTACCAGGCTGGTACCTTGCCGGGGTAGTGTAGATCTCTTACATCCCCAAAATGACATTAAAAGAGCACTGAGGTTGCAAAGTTCAGTGCTCAAAAGCTAGAAAATGCCAGACGTGCTGTTTGCTTGGAGTTTCTTGTACGGATGACTGGGACTGTTTCTGGATGATGTGCCTCACTAGCCAAAGACACATACCAGCTGATATTTGGAAACCAAACTGGAACTTGAGTTGCATTGGCTTCCCTGGTGAGCCAGCACTCTTCCTGATGGATTGTAATGGACCCGCTTACTCCTGCTGAAAGATTCCTTTATATTCTAGCCCCAATTCTTCCCAAGATTGAATCTGCGGGAACATTGTCTCCACTGTACTCAGTCCAGAGTAGTAAGTAAATGTAACTGATCCGGCAAGGGTGAGATGGTGCCAGACACTGACCACTTTCCTCCTGCTTTCTGACTGACTAGGCATAACTGTCGCTTGTCTCTGCAGAGACAGGCCTCTCCTCTTGAAACAAGGGGCTGTGATTGCAGTTGGTGTGAAATGTTGTTGTTGTTTTTTTTTTTTAAGGCAAATGTCTCCAAAGAAGAGAATCTGAACAAGACTGCCTGATTTGGACAAATATGATGCAATGGGTTTTTATGCTAGCCAGCCTAGCAGAGGGGGTTTCCAGTACCAGCTAACTCAGCCCACTCCATTATAAACTAATGAGGGATACTTAGAGTGGTTCAGGGTGCCAAGGCTGCATGGTGGATGGACTAAAAATTGGCAGATAACATGTTAGAGCTGCATTTTCCTCTCTCTGGTAGGTACTGGTGCCTCTCATTCTAGGGCAGCCATTTTCTCCAGAGACACTAAAGGAGAATGTCGAGGAACTGAATTCTGCTCTGAAGCAGTTTGAGGAGAAGTTCCTGCAGGACAAGCCCTTCATTGTGGGCAACGAGATCTCCCTGGCAGACCTGATGGCTGTTGTGGAGCTCATGCAGGTGAGTGTTGGTCCTACTGGTTCCAGTTGCCAACCAGACTTCAGACAAAGCAAGCTGGGTTGCTGGGAGAGTGAGCTGGCACATGGCTTTCAGGTCCTGCAAAAATATCTCAAATAAGAGTTCTCTTTGCCCGTTTGTCTTTCAAACTTTTTGGATAAAACTGGAAGCGTTGAAGTGACACTTCCTATGGAAATGAAAAATATTTTGAACAAAGAACTTCAACCCTGCTCTGATTACTGGTCCTCTGGCAGAAATCAGTGGAAATCAGTAGACTAGCTGAAAGGTCCTAAGTTACTAAAATTTATTCTAGGGTGAGTGTACCTGGAAATGCTCAGCACTGTGGAAAAACTACCTGTGTTTTTAAACTGATTGAGAAGTGCATGGTTTCCCTTCCTCAGACTGGGAATTCCACAGGGAAAAGTCTGGGGGTCAGAGTTGTGAGGGTTTTGTTTGTTTGTTTCATTTTCCTTGAAGTGCTGAGCATACAGACTAAACTTAAAAAAAAAACATTTCTATATATTAGAGCGAGGACTTCCTCTGTATCCCTAAACACATTCACACAATTGAAGTACCACTGTATGTATCCTTAAGAATGATGTACCTGCTTTTGTATTGCAGGAGTCTCCTTTTAATTGGCTGGTGTGAATCTACTTTACTTTTCATTATAAAATTGATTATCTCTTGAGATAGTGTTTGTAACATACTTATTGACACTTTTGCTGTCAGTTTGTCTTGTCTATTTTCATTGCCCAGCGGAGTGACATACTAGTCTCTTCACATTCTGGCTTTCATGTGTTAGCATGACTCTAAGTTTTGGGTTGCAAACTCTGCAGAGGGATTTTTAAACCCAAACAATGAAGTGTTTCCAATGAAAACTCAAGAATGCCTTTCCTGTTAATGTTGGGATAGGGGGCAGAAGGGGAAGACTACATTGCTATCTCTCTGTGTCCCTATGTAGCTGTTACAGATATCCTCAGATACTACTCTAGTCTCCTAGAAATGGAGAACTTGAAATGAGCTGAAATCAAACCCTCAAATCTTCCAGATCTGACTTGATCCAGCTGATATTTGTTTTTAATTCCAAATGGCTTTTTGGTCCCATCCCTCTAAATGGATTCTGGTTTGGACTGTTCGCATGGAAGTTGTGCTACTGTGTTTTTGCTTCTGTCTTTGCAGCCTGTAGGAAGTGGCTGTGACATCTTTGAGAACCGACCCAAGCTGGCAGAGTGGCGCAGCCGGGTGGAGGAAGCTGTGGGGAAGGAGCTCTTCCAGCAAGCGCATGAGCTAATCCTGAATGTCAAGGATCTGAGCATCCCTCAAGTTCCCCCAGAACTGAGGGAGCATATGAAACAGCTTCTAAAAACTTGAATTAAAAAGGGAAAGTGTCCCTCTAAGCAAAGCTAATCCTGTGTGGGTTTTTCTGCATGTTTCACTCCCTTCTCCAACACCACATCTCAGTGGTCCTCCTGCCCAAGAGGAAAGAACAGCATCTTACTAACAATACTTTAATCACAGCCCTTCCACGATTTACAGAGGGGGAAAAATAGTATCTTTTGTTACAAACACTGAATCACCCCTTTAACCTGCAGACATGTGAGCTGCAGTATTGGTAGGGCTTCCTTTCCTTCCTTGACTCATCCTCACTGGACCTGTCTGACACTCACAGCAACTCAGCAGCTCAATCCACATTGGCACTCAGTATTTAGTCTGGAGAAGAGAAGACTGAGAAGGGACATAAGTTTTCAAGTACATAAAAGGTTGTTACAAGGAAGCGGGAGAAAAATTGTTCTTCTCAGCCTCTGAGGATAGGACAAGAAGCAATGGGTTTAAATTGCAGCAAGGGCAGTTTAGGTTGGACATTAGAAGTTTTTCCTAAACTGTCAGAGTGGTTAAGCACTGGAATAAATTGCCTAGGGAGGTTGTAGAATCTCCATCATTGGGGATTTTTAAGAGCAGGTTGGACAAACACCTGTCAGGGATGGTCTAGAGAATACTTAGTCCTGCTTTGAATGCACGGGACTGGATTCAATGACCTCTCGAGGTCCCTTCCAGTTCTATGATTGTACAAGCCCCCAGTCCCTCACTAGCTAAAGGCCTACATTTCAGATATTTGGGTGCATTAGTGTTGCGGGTCACATTGTGCAGGAGGGGCTGAGCGATTTCCAAATGGGGAAGGAAAAGTATTTTGAGACTAAGCCCTGATCTACATGACAACCTTATGTTGGTGTAACCACATCGCTCAGGGGTGTGTGTGAAAAACACACACCCCTGAGCAACGTAGATTATACCAATTTAGCCCCCACACTAGACAGCACTATGTTGACCGGAGGATTTCCCCTATCAACATAGCTATTGCCTCTCATTGGGGTGAATTAATTAAATCGACAGGAGAGCTCTCTCCTGTCAGCTTAGTGCAGCTCCACCAGAGAGCTGACAGTGGCCCAGCTGCATGCACTGTAAGCTCTCTAGTGGAGTCATAGCCCCAGTCTGCACAGGGAGTAGACTGCAGATTCACAGCCTTTCCAAAGAAAGAGTAATGAGAACCTCCAGCTAAATGGATGAGAAGTGGACAAAGACAGCTTCTGGGAAGCTGGGCATGAGAATTTCTAAGCAAACACATGCTTCCATCAGTAGGAAGCTACTGCATCCAGCTCCATGAACCAACTGGGACAGGGTATATGTAGGTGAAGACAAGTCTGATCCTGCAGACACTCATATCCGTGAGTAACATTATGCCCAATCTTCAGGTAGAACTATACACATGACTAATGATACATTTGTATTGGCAGGCTCAAGCTTTAATGTGCAAGGAATGATCTAACATATGAACAAAAGCTGCATTTCCAAACAAAGCTTCTGCCAGCATGCTCTGCCATGCTGAGTATTCAATGCCTCCTCAGCTAAATGAGACTCTGGCTTGAATTGTTTTGGTTTTTTATGCAAAGAATTAAACAAATGTCAGAGGGGTGGATGGACCTTCTCATGGGCCTTAATAAACCCAACATGATTTACTAACCAAGTCATTGTAATTCATAATAGGAAGGGCCAGGCCTCTGCTGTACTCACAAATGCAGCATGAGTGGAGGCCATGGCAGACCTGCACAGAAGCACATGGCTCAGCTTACAGGTGCAGTGGGAAGTGACTTGGTTCCCCTGCAACCAAACTGCCTCTCCTACTCTCATGGTTTGTATGCTGTGTGGATTCCAGGATGTCAAGGTGGGTGAGGTAATATTTTTCATTGAATAGAAGGTGGTCCAATAAAAACTATTACCTCACTCACCTTGTCTCCTACTCCCCACAGGAATTGGGTACTAATGGCCAAATTCATTCCTAGCACAGCTCTATTAAAGTCCAAGCAGGGAGCCAGGCTTAAGGAGCCTTTCTCTCTTGTCTCCTCTCCGCCTACTCCAGCCAGGAGTATTCCTCTCCTCTTGGTGTTATGCTGCTGGGGAAGTTTAGAGTTGCTTTCTGCACTCCATCCACTTCAGGGCAAAATGATGAGCAAACACCTGAGCTAGACAATCCTGCATGTGTTTTCTTTCCTCTTCTTTGGCCTCCTGCTTTCCCTTTCTACCCCATTGCCCATCCCCATCTGCAAGTGAGAAGGCAGATCAGGTTTGCAGAAGTGGTTCTTCTTTTCTTAAGCACAGCCACAACAGGCAGCCTATTGTCTATGGGCTGCTGTCAGGATTCCAAATGAGCAAACCCAACTGTCACCTGGAGCCTCCCCTCTTCGTCCTGCTGCAGCTGGGCCATCAATGCAGTCAAGGAGATCCACAAGGGGCACCTTGAGGGGTAGGGAAAGGAGCAACACATGGTTATTAAAAAATAACCATGGAGACCAGTGGGGGGTGGTTTCTGAGAGATGCAAATGCATCTGGGATTTATCATTATTTGTGTAATGTCAGAGGTGTGCTTGTGCTTTACAGACAGGCATCTGCTCCTGGGACCAGGTCATACAAACAGGAGGGGAGAGGTTTCTGGGGTGGGAGTACTACACTCCTTGGAATATGTTCCTGCAGATGCAGTTCTTCCATGTAAATGTCAGCATTACAGGTGGCTGCTAAGGTACATTGTTCACATTCTGGTGGGGCAGGGAGAGATGCCACCTCAGCCTGGTCCCTGACTCTTTCCTCTGGAGGAACGGTAGGAGAGGAGCTCTCATGATACACAATAACTAAGAGACGGAAAGAAGTTTCTCTTCAGTCTGCCTTCTCTGCAGCTTCAGCCAAGGACAGGTAATCTCAGCATCCACACAGACCTCGCTCCCTCTGCCCAGCAGGTAGGATGGGGTTAGAGCTCTACCTGGACTTGCTCTCACCACCCTGCCGAGCTGTCTACATCTTTGCCAAGAAAACAACAACCCCTTCACATTCAAAAAAATGGAGGTGCTCAAAGGTGAGTGAGGGAGCTGAACCCCTTTGCTCCCCCTTGGGGTTGTGTTTGCTTACCTTTCTTCCTTCCCAGGCAGGGCACTGAGCCCAGTTACCCCCAACAGACCTCAGGTTATGAAGCATCCCATCCCTTCCTGCTTTCAGCCTTTGTGAGTCAAGGACCTTCAAGAAGGAAATGAACAAAGCTAAGCTCAAACCCTGGGAACCTTTTCTGGAGTGAGAGAATCTGGGAGGCAGATTCAGTTTTGGGGAGCAAAATGCCAGATGGGATTTAGCTGGGACTGTCATAGATGGGTAAGAATTAAGTTTCTGGCTACTACTCTGGCATGACATTGCAGATGCCAACTCCGAATGCTGCTAGAGCTTGCCTCCTATCCGCTTTGCAGCTTCAAGGGTCCTAAGCCCCATGCTGTGGCTCTGTGCTCTACTCCCCGTCTCTGTTTCTTTTTACTCTGCTTCCCCCTTCCCAGCCCCATGTACTTTCCACTTCCATTTCAACACCTGACAAGCCATATGGATGCTGCCCAGTATAAATACATTGTGGCCAGGAACAGGTGGGTGATGGGTTTTATACAGGGTCTCCATCTTGTACTGCTGTCTTTTTCTGACTCAGTGGTGGTTGTGATATATTATGGGGGGAGGTTCTCTTCTCGCTCCCCTCCCTAGGCAGTTTTTCTTCCTCACTGATTAGGGGAAATCTCTGCCTACTCTGATTGCCTTGAGTAGGGTTTTCTGCCCTTCTTTATGTTCTGGATAGTGACGCAGAAAATGTATATAATCTTTCCTTGTTTTCGCTCATTACACAATGGCTCCCCATTGTGGTGCCAGAGGGTCTCCCGGTTTTCATTTCTAATCTGTGATCACAGATTCTGCATTTGGTAAGCATCTACCTCCATTTTACTGATCACGTTCTGAGGTACCTGCTAGACCAAAAGAATGTAGGTTGTTTTTAGCTCTTCTTCCCTCTAGGCAGAACGTTGTCTCCTTAGGGCTAGAATCTTGGCCACAGGGATAAGCAACAACATGTCTGGGGAACATTTTTAGCACATCCATGGAGCTTTCTAAAGTCAGTGGATAAACTAGGTCCTGAGATACCAATGTTGACGGGGAAGTGAGTATAAAACCATACATAGAAACCATGATAATCTGAACCTCAGATGAACAGAAGTGTATCTGAAAGTTACATATGTCTTCAATATACACACATTATATCGGACATCTGACCTGCACATACAGATCTAAATGGTGAATTCTTCATGGCTGCATGAAACATAAACCTTTCAGTGCTGAAGTCTGACTAGTCCACAGAAGTCCTGGAGCTCACATGCTGCTGGCCAACAGTGGGAAGCAGCCTTTGGGAAGCTGGCTGGTTTTCTGTGCTGGCCAGCTCCCTCTCTTTGAGGTCTGCACTCCACATGAAGAAAAGGAGGACTTGTGGCACCTTAGAGACTAACAAATTTATTTGAGCATAAGCTTTCATGAGCTACAGCTCACTTCATCGGATGCATTCCACATGAGGAGCTGTCAAAGCTTTGTGAATCAGCTTCCCACAGTCCTCCATTGGCTACTGCTGTCTCCTGAGCCTTTTGCATAATCAATTTTATTGTATTCTTTTCTGTAATTTCAAGTCACTATAATGCTTTATATGAATGGAAAGTCTGTCAGTCTGCCATGAAAATAGGCAGGCTTGGGATGTCCATTGGAGAGTTAATCAAAAACATGGCCAGCTAAATGCAGGCCTAACATAAGTAGATGTAATCCTCATTGACTCCCATGGGAGTTATGCCTGCTTCCACCAGGGCTGAACTGGTCTGAAACATGCCTGAATCCTCACACTCCTTCTTGAGCATTATTCATGTTTTGAATAGGGAAGCTTATCTCACAAGTGTGGCGGTTAATGCTGCTGCATGAGAGGTTACTCTATGTAGAAAAGAGGTGTGGGTTTATTTTTGATCAACCTTTTGGTTTTGGTCTTCTACAGCTTGGTGTAATGGAGGGGGAGTGTGTTGCTTTGACCAAAGTCTCATTTCTCTCCAGCTTCTCCTCTGAGGCATTTTACTCAGAGCCCCAAATGACTCCTCCCCAGGTGAGTAATGGGGCTGTCAACCAATTAGTGGGGAAAAGCTTATGATTCAGCAGTTCTGCCCAATAAACTTTGTCAGACAAGGGCTCCTAGGAGCCAGCAGCAGGAAAGTTACTCTGTACACAAGCATGAGAGAGCTAGGAGGCTTAGCAGCAGTAATTTGTGTTGTGAAGGAACTCTAAACCCAGATACTGAAAGAAATGGGAGCAGGAAGTAAAAGGCTGTTTAAGCCCCACTGGGGCCTAATTGCAAAATCCTGGCAAGGCACTTGAGCAAGCACTGACTCTGTATCCAATTCAGAATTCAGTACTGATTTGGGTGGTTTGTTGTTTAAGATTTAGCCCAACATCTTTGTCTATCTGTCCAAGGTATTTATAGTACTCGTGGGGGAATTCTGTGCCACTGTGCATGCACAGAATTTATGTCCCCTGCAGATTTATTTGCTCCCCTGCAGAAAAATGACTTTCTGATGGGGAAGCAAAGGGAAGCCACAAGAGCGGTCATGAGAACCTCCCCAGCAGTATGTTTCAGGTGCCCAGGGCAGCCAGCAGAGAGGTTAAACACTGCAGGACGGGGGCAGGACTGTGGAAGAGATGGCTGGTGCCTCCTACCCTGTGCCAGGCTCAGCTGCTAGTCAGGATAGGACTTCCTCTTCCCCTGCATAGCATCCAGGGCTGTGTCAAACCCACCCCCAGATTTCTCCCCCAGCTGCAGGAAGCTCTGCAAATTCTCCCACCCCTCGCTTCCTGCACCCATTGCTCCTCAGCTGCAGGGGGAGGGATCCCTGTACAGGGAGCTGCTCCCCCATCTGCCCAGCCCCCATGCATCCAAACCCCCTCATACCCAGACTCCCCTGTGAAGCCTCACCCCCTGCACTCAGAACCGCCCCCCACATGAGCCCCACTCCCCCGGCACCTGGACCACCCTGACGAGACACCCGTTTGAGGATCCCCATACCACTGAGCCCCAAACAGCTGCACCTGGATCCCTGCCCTACTCTCTCAGCTTCTGGACTCCTCACTGAGTCCCTCACACCCCCCTATATCCAGACCCCACCCTGCTGAGCCCCAACTACCTTCACCTGGACCCTCCCCACCGCAGAGTCCCATTACCTTTGCACCCAGAACCTCTCAACAAGCCCCTGTGCATCCAAGTTCCCCTGCATCCGGATCCCCCACTAAGCTGTCCACACCCAGATTGCCCCACACATAACTGTCTCGACCCACACCTGGTTCCTCCTACACTAAGCCCCTTCACACTTGGATCCTGCCTTGCTGTGCCTGCCTGCCCATACCTGGTGCACCTGGCATGTAGGGGCAGGGCCCTGAGGTGTTTCTGGGGCAGGCCCTGTCCTTCCACTGTGTCAGGGTGGGTGCAGCCTCACTGCTGAGTCCGTGTCCCGGGGGGAGCTGCACAGTGATCTCCCACCTCTGCGCAGCCAGTGGCCTGTGCTCCCCAATGCCATGCTAGAGCCTCCACATTTATTTGACAGATTTTGCAGAATTTTAAAATATTGTGTGCAGAATTTTTAATTTTCTGGTGCAGAATTTTTAATTTTTTGGCGCAGAATGCTCTTAGGAATATGGGGAGTCAGTCACTTGCCGATGTTGACTTCAGTGGGAGTTTTGCTGCCTTAATGATAGTGGAATAAGGACTTCCAGACTAAATCCCATTGAAGTCAATGGGAGATCTGACAGAGAAAGGCGTTCTCTATTTAGCTTGGTGTGCCGCTTTTCCTATTCAGCCTCTTTATCCACAGATCAGAGTAGCTGATAATTAAAAGGATAGTGAATTTAGACCCAGAATGTAGAGTTTGTGTTAGGAGGGTAAATGCCTGCTTTTCTTGGAACATTGAACAGCCCCTTCACCATCCACCCCGAAGCCAACACTTTTACAAAAGGTTTTCACTTGATTGGTGAGATTTGTATGAGAAATGCAATCCTTCCCCTGCAGCAGTAATGGGTGACACAGGTAATGATGCTTTTACCTAGATATGCTATTTTTCTCCTCTGGAAAAATGATGCAGGTCACCACCCTCAAGTCAAGTGACTAAATAAGTCAGAGAAGGCCGCTACCTGCCCAAGGGAGCTTAGCATGCCCTTTCAGGTGGATCTATAAGTTTTAACACCTCTTCAGTTCAAAAGACTTAAGGGCATCCTGACACCTTGTTTTCAATGCACATACTGCAGCATTCGGCTACTGCACAAAAGCCAGAAAGTGAACTGGGCTAATTTATTTTCCCACCTCCAAGCTAAGTGAAATGCAGAACATCAACAAACAGTACCAGTGATGAAAATGTAAATTGGATTCCAGAATTCCATCCGTGTTCATGCTGATATTAACACAGGAAGAAAATGTTTGGTTTTTTATCTGGTTTTTAACCAGGCAAGTATGTCTAAAAGAAGCTGTTACTCTGTGGTTAGAGGAGCTCTTTCTTGTCCAGGAATAGCACCCCAGTGTTGCTGCCTGCCCAGCCGCAGGAGGCTTAGTTACTAAGCCCTGTGTGCTCAATGCACTAATTTCCCTTTGCTTTCAGCAGCCTGCATGCAGCACTTGGTCAAGTCTAAAGAAAATCATCTGTGTGAGCCACATCACACTGGCTCACCCTCTCACAGCTTTGCCCTTCCTCTATGAATGACAGCCTACCCAAGGCAACTGGCTATCCTTTTCAGCACGGTCAATGTAAAATGGACCCTCTTATGCATCTATGTTGTGTGAGAGAATTCAGAGTTCACTGGTCTCACTCCCCTCTCTGTTACGTTTTGTTCTCTCCACCCATCCTCCAAATTCCTGACCTCTAACTTCTTTTTTTTTTTTTTTAATAAAGGATGAACCTCCCATCCCCAACACTGACAAACACCTTGCATCGCTTCTGCTCAGGTGTACACAGAATATAGAAATCAGTCACAGCCATGATCATAATACATAAACCCATAATCCTGTCAAAATAACTTGAAACCAGTGTTGGCATGAAATGCTTTCCCTGTAAACCTGAATGGTGCAATGCACAGCCCTGTGGCAGAATTCTCAGCATGGCTGTATTGTGTATGAAAGGCCATCGTGTGACACCAAGCCAATAAGGTGTCATTTCTCATTTATGACATCATGGCATCATGAGAGCTCCATGTAAGAAACTGAGAACCAGTTCCCAAGCTACTTTAAAAATGGAACAGCCTATTAAGAACACACAATTAGTGTCCTTTATGGGCCTGATAAATTATTAAAGCAGGTTGGAAGTTGGTACAGAGTCCCTTGCATGGAATTCTCCTGTTGCCCAGTGCCACAAAGGACACCCTCACTCCCCACTTGCTGGCTGCCTCCTGCAGTAGGTTCAGATGCCAGTGATAACTAACAGCCTAGCATATCGGATTTCACAGTGTATTTGCTTGTGTTTGTTACCTCGTGAACATTTAGACTGTTGGGCTGTGCAACATGGAAGCAGTTTCCCTTTAACCTAACACAGCGATAAAGCTACTGTGCAGGATACCCACACAGATTCCCACATACAGAATCCTCACCTTCGGGTACAGGGATCTTTTGTCTCATTAACATGGACAACAACTATAGCCTCATGGAGATATATCTACACAGCAATTAGACACCCACAGCTGGCCTGTGCCAGCTGATTTGGGCTAATGGGGCTCGGGCTAAGGGGCTGTTTAATTGTGCATAGATGTTCGGCCTTGGGCTGGAGCCTGGGCTCTAGAACCTGAGCCCTAACATCCACACCGCAATTAAACAGCCCCTCACCCCGAGTCCTGCGAACCTGAATCAGCTGGTACTGGCTCAGTGCTGGTGTCTAATTGTACCATAGACATACTGTAGTGGGGTAGTCACCCCGCTCTGGCCCTGAAGGAGTTAAAGCAGCCCTGGAGAGGGCTGCAGCTGGGGAAAAAGACTGAAAGAAGCAAACCTAGGCTGACTGGGGGAAGTGGCCATAGCTGGGTCCACGCCCCAACCAGGCCACAACTGGCCCTATAAGAGGGCTGTAGGCCAGAAGCAGGAGAGTTTCACTCTAGCCCCAGAGTGAGAAGGGTTAGCTGCCTGAGAGCAGGTACCTGAAGTGGAACGGTGCTGGGGAAGGGCAAAGGGAGCTGGGGAGCTCCAGCCTGGTAAACCCCCAGGCTGCAGGCCTTAGTAAAGGCCCAGAAAGGTACTGGGGCTGCAGAGGGGCTGCCTGGGAATAGGCAAAGGCAGCAGGTCCTAACCCCTTGCCAATGATGAGTGCCCATTACAGACCGCAGTCTGCCCCAGTGAGTGGGGGCTAGATGATGACTGGCAGTAGCCACTGAGGCAAGGTGGGTTTAGAGGGTTGGGGGTTCCCCTGGGAGGGGAGACCCAGAGTGTGGGAGCACTGACAGGGGGCAGCACCCCAAGGTAAAGGGCACCAGGGTCTGGGAGGGACACGGGGCCAGCGGCAGGTGAGACACTGTCCTGCAGAGGGTGCTCCGTAAGCTGCAAAAGAGCTAATTCCCTAGACTAGCAGGAGGCGCCTCACCGGTGCGTCCTCACCTTGCTACACATACCCATGAAGACAATTCCCAATAGCCTGCTCCATCTGCTACAGGATCCAAAAACCAAGCCTAACTTTGCCAAGAGCTCACTCTGTTAACAGAGCTGTGTATACCATGACCGCTGGCAATCAGAACCCATCCAAGTATACAAGGCCAAGTGCATCCATGGAGCAACTCCTTGGATGTCAGTAAACTAGGAATGAATTTGCTTCAGCATTTCCATACTGTAAATATTGGAGATAATGAGCCTCCTCTTTGTACTTTGCCTTCTGGCCTGTTCCCCCCGCCCCCTTTTTGTTTGGAATGTCACCTGAATTTTATTTAACTTAGTGAATATGGAGAGCTGGTGAAAGGTGCCAGACTGAGAGCCCCAAAAGCAACCCACTCTGCTCAGAACAGGGACAGCAGCAACACCGCAGACCTCACCACTCTGCCTCTGTACTAACAAGGTCACCTCCAGGGATTATAGGGGATTTCAGTTTCCATGGCCATTCAGCCCTTGGCCTCCCACAGAGGGTGCCAATGATATTGGTGATTAATGTAATGTAAGGAATTCTGCACTAAGAACTAGAATAAGGAATCTTGGCCAATGAACAGCCATCCGATGATAACTATCAGCCATTACTGACCTGAGCCAGATGTGAAACAGAGACCTTAATGTCCCACTAAGTAGAAATATAAAATAAACAAACAGATGGGCTGTCTGTGCCCAGGTGACCATCCAGGAACTCAGAACACTGACTCTCCCTGCCAATAATTTAAACGGGCATGTTTCAGTTTCTTTAAAGATAAACTGCAAAACAAGAGCAACAGAAAGGATTGTGGCCTTTACTGGTTCTTTATGATGTACAAAGACAGCCCCAGAAACTTTATCCTCCCTACAAACAGAAGGCGTGTGTTTTTTCTCCTTATTTTTTACCTTACCAGCAGGGCCGGTGTAACCACTAGGTGGTCGCCTAGGGCACCAAGATTTGGGGGCGCCAAAAGGGGCTCCGGCAGGATGAGCGGTGACGAGCTTGCAGGTGGGAGGTGGCTGGGTGGAGGGGGGAGGGCTGAGCTTGGTGTCACCCCCCCACACACGCTGATCGCTCTCCCCCGCCTCTCCCCTTGCAGATGCCATCCCGTGCCCAGCCCCGGCTCCCCCGGACCCGAGGAGGTGAGGCAGGCGGCAGGGCGGGAGGGCTGGGCACCCGGGCTGTGGGGGCGGAGTGAGGGGGAAGACTCGGGCTGCCGGGGAGGGGGCTCCATGTGCTTCCTGGGAAGCTCTGCCCTCTGGGGGGAGGCAGGGGCCTGCTGGTGCTGGGGGCTCAGGGTGGGGGGGACTCTGTGTGCCAGGCTCTGGGGGGAGGGGCAGCGTGGCGTGGCTGGCCGGGCTGGGGGGAGATGTGGGGGGGGGGGGAATGTATGCCAAGCTCTGGAGCAGGGGGCAGGATCCCGTGGCATGGTCAGGCTGAGGCTTGGGTGAGCTGGGCCAGAGGGGGCTGCGTGCCACACTCTGGAGACAGTAGCAGGACTCAGTCATGGGCCGGGCAGGGCTGGGGGAGGCATGCTGTGTGCCGGGGGGGTGCTGTGTGCTGGGGGGAGAAGGTGGAGGGGGGGTGTTGTGTGCCAAGCAGGGCTTGGGCGGGAAGAAGGCGGAGGGGGGATGCTGTGTGCCGGGGGGGAGAAGGCGGAGGGGAGTCAAGGGGGGCTGCGTGTCTGGCTGAGTGCTGTGAAGGGGGGCTGTGTGCCTGGCTGGGGGGGCTCTTTGTGTGCTGGGCTAGGTTTTGAGGGGGAAGTGGGGGATCAGCAGGGGGCGTAAGATGGAAGTTTCGCCTAGGGCGCAAAATATCCTTGCACCGGCCCTGCTTACCAGACCCTCATTCTCTCTGTAGTTCTAGGAGGGCCTAGCAAGATCTGTGGCGGGTCTGGTCACTAAAGTCACATGAGGCTGCAACTTATGCAACCAGTTTTCCCTCCCCCACTCAGTCTACCACCTAATCAGCATCTAGAGGGCAGGTAGAAGTTACAGCTCAGGTTACCATTTCATGTGTCATCCCTATTTGGGCCCCCAGGTTCTTGCCAAGGTACTCCAGCAAAGCCAGAAAAGTGAGAATCCAAGATTTCTCATGTAATATGAAGTGAGGGCAGGGAGAAAGGGTGGAACAGTTAAAACCAAAATCAAACTCTGAGATATATTTTCTAGATCATTCCGAAGTAAAGCGCAAACCCCACTTTTATGCTTTGCTGTGTCGGTCCCGTTTCCAAAGAAGCTGAAGACCTGATTAGATAACAAACTCTGTTAACATCTGCCAGTTGGAACAGCATGGTTGTGGAATTTAACTCTCCTATGAGAGAGGGAAGAATAAATTATTTCACGAGGTCTCCTGAAAGGGATGCACTAATATCAGCATCCTCAAGCCAGGAACAGTGCAGGGAAATGCTGTGTAAGCTTCCCTCTCCATAACTAGGTCAATGCTCATCCACTCTGACCTCCAGCCTCTCTGCTATTCCAGAGCCGCAGAACCCTTGTTTGCAGATGAATCATTTTCTGTGACTGTTTATGCAGCAACAAGCTGACTGCTGTGTCATTGACATCCATGTCGTACTCTTCCTAGTCAGGGCTCTGGAAACTTCCTCAGCCACTCCTCTCCCCGGGGAGCAGATTCTGCTGATAGCATCTTCTTTTCATGTGAGCGCTAAGTGTCCTCCGCTGTTCAGAGCCTAGCAAACTGGAGCGGAGACTTTGCTCCTACAGCTGGGCTGTCTACAGTTGATATTCATCCACTGCAGTGATCTCTATTGATCCACAGTCTTCAAGCTCCTTTCTTTATTCCGTCCTAGCTGGTGTTGGTCTCCTTCATGAGCTGCAAGAAAATGGTTTAGCTTTGACTTTCCCTGTGAGGAAGAGTGGGGGGTTAGTGACCATCTGACTCATTATAATGCTCTGTGCACAAATGTGTTTCTTCCAGGCCATGCCTATTTCCTTCACAAATATGAAAATATATTTAAGATGTTCAGTTGCCTTTATTCAAATCTCCCTCTTCTTTCCCTGCCTCTAAGACCTTGGCACACTCGCTTTCTACTGCATAGTGGACATTTGTGAGTAACACTTCAGCAAGTTGCACAATTGCCATTCCCAGTGACAGAGATCAGTGGTTGAATCCTCTTGCAACAGCAAATCCCCTGCTCCAGGTGACTGTCAAATCTGGGCAAGGTCTTTTGTCTCTCTCCGATATAGTCCCTTTTTTCAAACAAATACATGATATGGGAAAAACTCTAGTTGTATATCACAAAGGTTCCTATAAGCATCATAAAATGATGGCAGGACATTCTTGTGGGCAGAGTCCAGTCCGAGCTGGGTGCTCCTTTCACTTTAGCTTCCATTGGTCCAGCTACCAGTCTCATAACTGGTGAGTTTTTTCTCACTGTTTCCAGGGCAACAGCACAGTGACGGATTTGGCAAGGTGAATGTCCTAAGGAAAGTGCCAGCACTGAAGGATGGAGATTTCACCTTAGCAGAAAGGTAAGAATTCCATAGAAGTACACACTTCTCTTTCTTATCCCGTTATTCATAATTTTAATCCTTCTGAGGCTGCACATCTGTCAGCTGCAATCCATTGTAGGATGATGGTTTTGGCCTGAAGCAGGCAAGGAAAAGTGGATGATAAGAGTTCTCTGCTGTTTTGAGATTGCTCTTCTCACTGCCGCTGCAATCTGGCTGAATGTTCCATGGGGACCCAGCTTGGAATCTCATCAAGGCCTGTCTGTCTGTTTGGAGAGTGATGCAGTCTTTAGAATAAAGTTATCTCTGTTTTTCCCCACAAGTGGAACCATTAGGAATGTGATGCCATAGGTGGATTTCTTGCAATATACTGGCCTTGGTGCTCCACTTGTTCCTCAATTCAAGATCACTTTTCCTGCTTCCTGTCACCCTTCTTCCCTAAGTCTCTGTCCCCAGAATTCCAATCTTTCTTGTCTCCCATCATCCCAGCAGAATTACATTAATAAATGTTGCTCAGGTGTTTAAAGCAAATATAGCTCACTGGAGGGGAATAACAAACTCAGAACTCTCAAATTCTTTATTCCGTCCTCCTGTTTCCCCACTTCAATTTTTTTATCTCCATTAACTTTCCCTTTTTCCTGGCTGTCCCCTTCTACCATTCTCCATTCCTATGCTTTATAATGCAAGTAACATGAAGAAATGAAGGGGAAAGGGATGCAGATGAAAACTTTCTTTCACCTTAACTCACCTGCCTATCTTCTTCTCTTTATACTTGGACAGTCCTGCAATTCTTGCCTACCTGAGTCAGAAGTATAAAACCCCTGACCACTGGTACCCATTGGATATGAAGAAATGAGCCTGGGTAGATGAATACCTGGCCTGGCAACATTCTGCCATCCGGCCAAGTGTTTTAAAGATTTTCTGGCTCAAGGTAAGAGATTTAAATATCCAAAGCTGGACCTCGTGTGAGTCAGCAGCTGCTGAATTTCCCATGGTGGAGAATTGTGCTCCAGAACCTAATGCTAT
This sequence comes from Lepidochelys kempii, assembly GCF_965140285.1. Lineage (NCBI taxonomy): Eukaryota > Metazoa > Chordata > Testudines > Cheloniidae > Lepidochelys > Lepidochelys kempii. Next base: position 13,667,668 of record NC_136394.1, on the reverse strand, counting down.
CTACCTTTGGTACTTTCTATGGCCCCTGTGACAGATACTGCAACCACATCCAGTATCTTTGGGGGAACATATTGTTGTAAGTTTGTGTGCTACTGTGGCCAGGGATTGTATGCAATTCCAGGGGGAAGGGTTACCACAGCTCCTCTAGGAATCAGAAACGTGCAGGAGAGTGAAAAAAGTGAATAACTGAGGTTGTAAACACCTCCAGAGAGGCACTACCCCTGGGGAAGCGCACATCTACTGGTCCAAACTGGATTTTCCAGAGACTAACAGACATAAAGAGAGGGCTTTTGGCATAAAAAGGCTGTGGTTAAACTGACTCAGGGCCTTCATTCTGATCCAGAATATGGACAGGACCTTCTGTCCAAGGACCTTGACCTTTACAAAAGGGTTGGAAAGACTATGGCCTACTAAGTGACTGATTGGTGACCTCTGGTAAGTTTTGAGCACATGTATAGGAACTTTTGTTTTATACATGTTTTCTCTGTAATGATTTTACCTTAAGAATAAATGTGCTTGCTTAGAAAGAGCTGTATAATAACTTGTAACTGCTGGCAGTACATTGGTCATAGCCCTGAGAGAGAAAGCAAAGCAAAACACAGGCAATGGCCTTTAGGTAGATTGGTTTGCTGGGGAAATCACAGCATAAGACAGGTAGCTGTGCAGCCTTAAAACCCTGGTCCAGAGGCAACGAGACGCAGGTTTCTGAGCAAGAGAGTAGATGGTGAGAGCCGGAAACCTTACGTGTGTGCCCTTGAGGGACAACGGTGGGGGGAATACAGGTGCAGTTTCCCTGAAACTGTGACAACCCCCATTACTGTAGTATCTGAGCACTTCCCAGTCTTTCATGTATTCATCCTCCCAACCCCCTATGAAGTAGAACAGTGCTGTTATCCCCATTTTACAGATGTGGAACTGAGGCACAGAGAGACCTGTGCAAGTGATTCAGGAAGTCTGTGTCAGAGCAGGGCACTGAACCCAGGCCTACCGAAGCACGCAGGTTAGTGCCCTAATCACTAGACCAGCCTTCCTATCCTATTCTTTGACCGTAGTTCCCCTTCTCCTCCCCTGCAGCCCTGCCAGTTCCAATACCTGCAAATAAGCAGATCTTGAGAGAGATCATAGAATATCAGGGTTGGAAGGGACCTCAGGAGGTCATCTAGTCCAACCCCCTGCTCAAAGGACTAGTCCCCAATTTTTGCCCCAGATACCAAATGGACCCCTCAAGGATTGAACTCACAACCCTGGCTTTAGCAGGCCAATGCTCAAACCACTGAGCTATCCCTCCCCCCATGAGCTATCCCTCCCCCCATCCACCATCTTGGGCAGAAATCATATGCTGTCAGCCTCCTAAGGCTGTGAATTATTGAGAATTTTTATTCTGCTTTCTCCTTTGAGCATTACTTCCCTAACTGTAAACATTTTGGAGGACAAGTGATCATCTTCTAATTTAAGATAAGGGACTTGATCTCTGTATGAGTCTAGACTTCCCGTCTGTGTATTATCCACACAAACAGCACCACTGTTGTTCGTTACTGTGGCACTGGCTGCAGCATGATGATCACTGAGCTTACCTTTTTCACAATTACTAAACAGGATCAAGTGTGTGTAGATGTATGAAGGCTAAGTCTATACCCTCTTCCCCACACAGGTGGTGTTTCCTTTATACATGGACCAGACAGCTTCTGAAGAGAAGCTGCAGGAAACTTTAGAGTACCTGGCCATTCCCCTGAAGCAGTTAGAGCAGAAGTTCCTGCAGGACAAACCCTTCCTTGTAGGCAACAAGATTTTTCTGGCAGACCTGGTGGCAGTTACGGAGCTCATGCAGGTAAGGGCTGGAGAAGGATGAGGAAAGCAGCGCTGTCTGAACTGCTTGGCCACTGGACAGCATGCTGTACCACTTCCAAATGGGTGTGCTCTGTACCCTATCAGCACAGGATAGAGATGGGGAGCAAAGTATGTGCAAGGACGTCAGACACCTAGTGAAGCAGGTGCATGCTGAGCACAGACTGAATGAGGTTCTCACAGCTCTTTCTCTTCCCGTTTGCCTGACCCACCCCCTCAGGATTTCATCCATAGTTGCAGCTTCTTAATTCTCCTAATGCAAGATCCAAAAGGTAATATCATTCTCCTAAGGGAGAACAAATGCTCAGGAATGCCCTGGCATGGGGACAGAGGGAGAGGGATCCCATGTGACTATTTCCTCCACAAGGCAATGGCTTCCCTGTACGTTGCCTACAAAACACTAACCAGAAACTTCTCCAGCAGCTCAGATTTCTGGATGGGTCGTTTCTAAATATTAAATGGATCGCACTTAGGATAGGTCAGAAGCTCACTTCCAGGCTGGCAGTGACATCCTCCCATTCTCCCCCTCTGGATGACACAAGTAGCAGCACTGACTGTCTCTGGAGTTAGTCACTGTGATGTGGACAAGCTCAGTCATACCATCTGCAGGTCGAAAGTGGGAAAAACACTGGTGTCTGAATTTGTTAATCTTGGAAAAGATGCATGTTACTGTGTCATCTGATACATTTATTATATTTTCAGTATGCCCCCCTGCATATGGTGAGCAGATGAATCACAGCGCCTGAAAATCCAGCCCAGACTACTCGACTTGTAGCACTGTGGCGGAACATAGTTCCAGTCCCCTTTGATCATAAAGCAGCTGTCATTAACCTGGGGGGATGGGCACAGAAATCCAGGTCAGGTGCTTCTTATTGCAGGTGAGAGAAAAGACTGAGGGTGTCATCCTCCAGCTTTTAGTGACACCCTTGCTGACTTCTTTTCCTACCTGTGGCAATCACAAGTAAATCCAAGTCAGTGACACCTCCTGCACTCCTGCACTCGCCAAGAATGGATTCTGCTGTGTAAGTGGTGAATTTCCTTATCGAAGTCTCACCCAAGTGTTTCGCAGCTACGTCTCTCTCTGCAGCTCATAGCAATTGGTTATAATATCTTTGAGGACATGCCCAAACTGGTTGAGTGGTACAATCGAGTGGAGAAAGCTGTGGGGAAGGAGCTTTTCCAGGAAGCACATAAGGTGATCCTGAATTTCCAGGATTTGAATAACATGCTGATTGAGCCACAACTAAAAGAGCAAATGAAACCTAGGCTGCTGAAGATGGTGGCCTGAAACGTTTATTTAAACGTTTATTTAAAAAGTACATTTATTTCTTTTGCATCTTCTGGCCTCCTAGCTGCATGTGTGGCTGGTCTTAGGCTGTGAGGGAAGAACTCCACATCATATAGGAAATGAAACACTTCCACAGCCCATCTCTCTCTGCTCAGCTACAGAAAGTGAGGAAGAGTCTTAAAGTGTAGCTGTAACTCCAAAAAATGGCTCTGTAAAAGGGGTGGGTTCGTTGATTACTGCCTTGAAGTGACTCCAGACCAAATTGCTCAGAAGACTCTTGCAGATAGACTAGTTTAACAGCAATCCCTATTCCTCCTAGAAAATGCAGAGCAGGAATCCTAGCAATCTGTGTGTATCAAAATAAACAAAAACTATGGAGATTGTTTCCAACTCTAATTCAACCTGAGAGCTCCCTTGTGCTCAGAGCCCTAAAGCTTTTTCATAGTAGTATGTAACAATCATATGTGTGATAAATAAAAGGGCAGCAAATCCAGTGATTTCCTTTCATTGGGATTCTTGTGACTCTTTCAGAGGACCTAAAAGTCTGAAATATAAGCCTTCAGTGATTGCGGTAAACTTAAGGGGATGCTAGGGGACTGAGGTAGATTTAATTATGGATTACTTTATTTTTCATTGGCTTACCTGCTCTGACTTTGGGGTGTGCAGAAGGATACTTTCCAGTAACTGAAATGCTCCAAATATCGTCATATCCACACCCAAGGAATCACATAAGCTGCAGCTCCATTCCAGAGCAGAGAACAATCAGTGGCTCAAGGCACATGCTTGTGTCTATTCTGGATTCCCTCTGTTCTTTTTTCCTTGCAAGGAATCTTAAACCTCAGAGAACTGGGGAAAAGGGTTGGTGACTGTGGATCTGCAGAGGTCATATATTCAGAGAAGTACAGGTTCTACTTCTAGTAAGCAAGCAAGTAAGCAAGCAAGCTTTCTTCATGCCCCCAAAATGACTCTGCAGATCTCCACTCCAGGGCATCACCAAGCAGTGGTAATTGACCCAGGAGATGGGCATGGGGTATATTGATCTCTAGAAATGAGCATCTTATGAAGCTCCAACATTGTGAGAATAATGCTGAATTAAAGATATGTACTGAGCTCTCCATAGCAGCTTTATAAATTCCTGCCAAGATAGGGTTGCCAACTGTTTAATCACAGAAACCCAAACACCTTTGCCCCGCCCCTGCCCCAAGGCCCCACCCCTTCTTGGAGGCCCCATCCCCTGCTCACTCTGCTTGGGGGCAGGAGGTTGGGGTGCAGGAGGGGGTGCAGGTTCTGGGATGGGGGTGGGGCCAAGGGGTTTGGAGTGTGGGAGGGGGCTCCAGGCTGAGTCTGGGCAGGGATTGGAGTGCAGGAAGGGGTGAGGTGTGCGGGCTCCAGGAGAGAGTTTGGGTGTGGTGGGGGCTCAGGGCTGAGGCAGCGGGTTGGGCTGCAGGAGGGGATGAGGGGTGCAGACTCTGGGAGGGAGTTTGGGTGCAGGAGGGGGCTCAGCAATGGGGAGGGGGTTGGGGTGCAGGCTCCAGCCGGGTGGTGCTTACCTCGGGAGGCTCCTGGAAGCCACCGGCAAGTCTGGCTCCTAGGCTTGGGGGCAGCCAGGTGGCTCTGCGTGCAGCCCCTGCCTTTAGGCACCACCCCCACAGCTTCCATTGGCTGTAGTTCCTGACCAATGGAAGCTGCGGAGTCAGCGCTTGGGCTGAGGGCTGCACACAGAGACCCCGGGCCGTCTCTGCACCTAGCAACCAGAGGGACATGCCAGCCACTTCCGGGAGCCACACGGAGCCAGGGCACGTAGAGAGCCTGCCTTAGCCCCACTGCACAGCTGACTGGACTTTTAGCAGCCTAAAATCTCCCTGATTGGCTTCAGTAACAGGAGAACAAGCCCAATTCCAGGAGACTCACGGCCAATCCGGGAGGGTTGTCAACCCTATGCCAAGGATATATTGTAAATACAAGTCAATGAGGTGGTCAACAAACATGGATATAGTGTACTTGGATTTTCAGAAAGACTTTTACAAGGTCCCTCACCACAGGTTCTTAAGTAAAGTAGGTAGTCATGGGATAAGAGGGAAAGTCCTCTCATAGATCAGTAACTGGTTAAAAGATAGGAAACAAAGAATAGGAATAAATGTCAATTTTCACAGTGGAGACGGGTAAATAGCAGGGTTCCCCAAGAATCTGTACTGGGACAAGTGCTGTTCAACATACTCATAAATGACCTGGAGAAAGGGGTAAACATTGAGGTGGCAAAGTTTTCAGATGATACAAAATTACTCTAGATAGTTAAGACCAAAGCTGACAGTGATGAGTTACAAAGGGATCTCACAAAACTGGGTGACTGGGCAACAAAATGGCATATAAAATTCAATGTTGATTAATACAACGTAATGCACATTGGAAAACAAAAATCCCAACTACCCATACAAAATTATGGAGTCTAAATTAGCTGTTACCACTCAAGAAAGAGATCTCGGAGTCATTGTGGATGGTCCTCTGAAAACATCTGCTCAGTGTGAAGTGGCCAGCAAAAAAGCTAACAGAATGTTAAGAACCATTAGGAAAGGGATAAATTATAAAACAGAAAACATCATAATGCCACTATGTAAATCCATAGTACTTCCACACCTTGAATACTGTGTCAGGTCTGGTCACCTCATATAAAAAAAATATTAGAATTGGAAAAAGTACAGAGAAGGGCACCAAAAATTATTAGAGGTATGGAACAGCTTCCATATGAGGAGAGATTTAAAAAACTGGGGCTGTTCAGCCTAGAAAAAAGAGGACTGGGGGAGATATGATAGAGGTCCATAAAACCATGAATAGTGTGAAGAAAGTAAATAAGGAAATGTTATTTACCCCTCCACATAACGCAAGAACCAGGGGTCACCATATGAAATTAATAAGCAGCAGGTTTAAAATAAAGCTAAGGAAGTACTTCTTCACACAAGGCACAGTCAACTTGTGGAACTCATTGCCAGGGGATACTGTGAAGGCCAAAAGGATAACTGTGTTCAAAAAAAAAATTAGCGAAGTTTATGGAGGATAGGTCCAGCAAATGCTAATAGCCAAAATGATATGGGGCACAGCTCCATGCTCTGGTTGTCCCTAAACCACTGATTGCCAGAAGATGGGACTGGATGACAGGAGATGGATCACTTGATACATTTCCCTGTTCTATTTATTCTCTCTGAAGCATCTGGCCCCAGTCACTGTTAGAAGACAGGATACTAGGTTAGATTGACCATTGGTCTGACCAGTGATGAGCTGCCAACAGCTGAAGAACCGGTTCCTTCAGTCGCTCCGGGTCTTCGGAGGCACTTTGGTGGCAGGTCCTTCAGTCGCTCTGGGTCTTCGGTGGCACTGAACAACGTGCCGCCGAAGATCCGGAGTAAGTGAAGGACCCGCCAACGAAGTGCCAACGAAGACCCAGAGCGCCGCCCAGTGAGTAAAAATTAAAAAAGGATTCTGAGGGGAGCCTCCCCAGCCGAGAGCTCAGGCGGGCCGGACAGGACAGTCCCGCGGGCCAGCTCTGGCCCGCAGGCCAGAGTTTGCCCACCCCTTTAACAACCGGTTCTAAACCGGCTTCAAAATTTAACAACCGGTTCGAGCGAAACAGTGCGAACCGGCTCCAGCTCACCACTGGGTCTGACCCAATATGGCTATTCTTATGTTCCTACCTCACAGTCTTTGGACAGTCCCAAAATTTCTGTCATCTGGTCTCATTTTGCTGTGCTGCTGATAGATGGCCAACTCCTCCTCCTGGTGTGCTAAAGAAAAAGACTTCTTGGTAGTGCCTCCAGTGAGACAAAGAATTAACCACACTAAAGCAGTGGCTACCACACTTGAACTCACAAATAATTCAAACTCAAGAAACCAATTAAAAACAATAACTATATACTCTCTGTAATGATTTGATTAAAGAGAAATATACAATCAGTAAAAATATTAAATGATTAAACTGATTTGAGATATTAATAATGCTTTTTAATTACTAAAGGTTTTGCCAGCAAGCATACTAGGTCACATGACCACACATTCCCCCAATGTTCCTAAACAAAGTGTCTCCCCACTCAGTTCTGTCTGTCCTGCACGACTCAGGTACCCAGATAATGCACGTGAAGTCACGTTGCAGGCCTGTAATTTGATGCTGTCAGAAATACACTTTATTATACTGGGAACTGGCAGTGCAGGTCTTGATGATCCAGGCAAATTAAAGCCCTTTAATGTGCCTTAATCATGCAAGATTAAACCCTAACTATAACGTCATTGTTCTCGGTCCTGTGCTTAGTTCACTACCCTGAAATGCCTTTTATGTCATTGAGCTCTCCCTCCTGAGAGCAAAGTGAGCTTAGCAGTGGAGCAGTCTCAGGCCTGGTCTACACTACGAGTTTAGGTCGAATTTAGCAGCATTATCTCTATTTAACCCTGCACCTGTCCACAAGACAAAGCCCTTTTTTTTGACTTAAAGGGTTCTTAAAATTGATTTCTTTACTCCACCCCGACGAGGGGATTAGCGCTGAAATCGGCCTTCCTGGGTCAAATTTGGGGTACTGTGAACGCAATTCGACGGTATTGGCCTCCGGGAGCTATCCCAGAGTGCTCAGTTGTGACCGCTCTGGACAGCACTCTCAACTCAGATGCACTGGCCAGGTAGACAGGAAAAGGCCCACAAACTTTTGAATCTCATTTCCTGTTTGGCCAGCGTGGCAAACTCACCTGCACAGGTCACCATGCAGAGCTCATCATCACAGGAGACCATGCAATCCCAGAATCGCCAAAGAGCTCCAGCATGGACCGAACGGGAGGTACGGGATTTGATTGCTGTATGGGGAGACGAATCCGTGCTGGCAGAATTCCGTTCAAAAAGACGAAATGCCAAAATATTTGAAAAAATCTCCAGTTGCATGAAGGACAGAGGCTATAACAGGGACCCGCAGCAGTGCCGCGTGAAAATTAAGGAGCTCAGGCAAGCCTACCAAAAAAACAGAGAGGCAAACGGCCGCTCCAGTTCAGAGCCCCAGACATGCCACTTCTATGATGAGCTGCATGCCATTCTAGGGGGTGCAGCCACCACTACCCCAACTCTGTGCTTTGACTCTGTCCCAGGAGTGGGAGGCAACACGGAAGTGGGTTTTGGGGGCGAGGAAGATGATGGTGAGGAGGAGGTTGTAGATAGCTCACAGCAAGGAAGCGGAGAAACCGGTTTCCCCAACAGCCAGGATCTGTTTATCACCCTGGACCTGGACCCAGTACCCCCCGAACCTACCCAAGGCAGGCTCCCGGACCCTGAAGGCGGAGAAGGGACCTCTGGTGAGTGTACCTTTGTAAATATTATACATGGTTTAAAAGCAAGCGTGTTTAATGATTAATTTGCCCTGGCATTTGCGGCCAGTACAGCTACTGGAAAAGTCTGTTAACCTGTCTGGGGATGGAGCAGAAATCCTCCAGGGACATCTCCATAAAGCTTTCCTGGATGTACTCCCAAAGCCTTTGCAAAAGGTCTTTGGGAGGGCAGCCTTATTCCGTCCTCCATGGTAGGACACTTTACCATGCCAGGCCAGTAGCACGTAGTCAGGAATCATTGCAGAACAAAGCATTGCAGCGTATGGACCCGGTGTTTGCTGGCATTCAAACAACATCCGTTCTTTATCTCTCTGTGTTACCCTCAAGAAAACACAATATGACCGCGAGGAGAGGTGGCAGGCTGAAGATGGTAGGTGGCGTCAGCTTGCTGAAAGAAGGCAGGAGTCAATGCTCAGGCTGCTGGAGAATCAAACTCATATGCTCCAGCGTATGGTTGAGCTGCAGGAAAGGCAGCAGGAGCACAGACCACCACTACAGCCCCTGTGTAACCAACTGCCCTCCTCCCCAAGTTCCATAGCCTCCTCACCCAGATGCCCAAGAACGCTGTGGGGGTGCCTCCGGCCACCCAGCCACTCCACCCCAGAGGATTGCCCAAGCAACAGAAGGCTGGCATTCAATAAGTTTTAAAGTTTTAAAGTGCTGTGTGGCCTTGTCCTTCCTTCCTTCACCACCCCACCCGGTGCTTCCATCCTCCACCACCCCTCCCGGGCTACCTTGGCAGTTATCCCCCTATTTGTGTGATGAATAAATAAAGAATGCATGAATGTGAAGCAACAATGACTTTATTGCCTCTGCAAGCGGTGATAGAAGGGGGGAGGGGAGGGTGCTTAGCTTACAGGAAAGTAGAATGAAACCGGGTAGGGGAGGGGGGATCGTTTCCACCAAAGAGAAACAAACAGAACTTTCACACCATAGGCTGGCCAGTCATGAAACTGGTTTTCAAAGCTTCTCTGACGTGCACCGCGCCCTCCTGTACTCTTCTAACTGCCCTAGTGTCTGGCTGCGCGTAATCAGCGGCCAGGCGATTTGCCTCAACCTCCCACCCTGCCATAAACGTCTCCCCCTTACTCTCACAGATATTGTGGAGCGCACAGCAAGAGGTAATAACAGTGGGAATATTGGTTTCGCTGAGGTCTAACCGAGTCAGTAAACTGTGTCAGCGCGCTTTTAAACGTCCAAATGCACATTCTACCACCATTTTGCACTTGCTCAGCCTATAGTTGAACAGCTCCTGACTAATGTCCAGGGTGCCTGTGTACGGCTTCATGAGCTATACGTTAAGGGGTAGGTTGGGTCCCCAAGGATAACTATAGGCATTTCATCATCCCCAATGGTTATTTTCTGGTCTGGAAAGTAAGTCCCTTGCTGCAGCTGTTGAAACAGACCAGAGTTCCTGAAGATGCGAGCGTCATGTACCTTTCCTGGCCATCCCACGTTGATGTTGGTGAAACATCCCTTGTGATCCACCAGTGCTTGTAGCACCATTGAAAAGTACCCCTTGCGGTTTATGTACTCACTGCGTTGGTGCTCCGGTGCCAAGATAGGGATATGGGTTCCATCTATGGCCCCACCACAGTTAGCGAATCCCATTGCAGCAAAACCATCCACTATGACCTGCACATTTCCCAGAGTCACTACCCTTGATATCAGCAGCACAGTGATTGCATTGGCTACTTGCATCACAGCAGCCCCCACAGTAGATTTGCCCACTCCAAATTGATTCCCGACTGACCGGTAGCTGTCTGGCATTGCAAGCTTCCACAGGGCTATCGCCACTCATTTCTCAACTGTGAGGGCTGCTCTCATCTTGGTATTCTTGCGCTTCAGGGCAGGGGAAAGCAAGTCACAAAGTCCCATGAAAGTGCCCTTAAGCATGCGAAAGTTTCGCAGCCACTGGGAATCATCCCAGACCTGCAACACTATGCAGTCCCACCACTCTGCGCGTGTTTCCCGGGCCCAGAATTGGCATTCCACGCCATGAACCTGCCCAACTGACACCATGATGTGCACATTGCAGGGGCCCGTACTTTGTGAGAAGTCTATGTCCATGTCCTCGTCACTCTTGTCACCATGCTGCAGTCGCCTCCTCCTCGCCTGGTTTCGCTTTTCTTGCAGGTTATGGTTCTGCATATCCTGCTGGATAACGCGTGCAGTGTTTATAGTGCTCATAATTGCCGCAGTGATCTGAGCGGGCTCCACGTTCCCAGTGCTATGGCGTCTGCACTGAAAAAAGGCAGCAAACGATTGTCTGCCGTTGCTCTGATGGAGGGAGGGGTGACTGACAACATGGCTTACAGGGTTGGCTTACAGGGAATTAAAATCAAGAAAGGGGGTGACTTTGCATCAAGGAGAAACAGAATGGCCCCCTCAAGGATAGAACTCAAAACCCTGGGTTTAGCAGGCCATTGATTTCATGGAGGGAGGCAGGGAAGGAGGAAGGGAGGAGAAAATGAATACAAAACAAATCTGGTCTATTTCTTGTTTTGATCCACTTCATCTATCTTTATACATCTTGCTGGCAGCAGACTGTGCAGTATGACCGCTAGCCATCATCATCTCCAGGATGCTCGACAGAAGATGGTGCAGTATGACTGCTGGCTGCTATCGTCTCCTGGCTGCTCATTAGAAGACGGTGCAGTAGGACTGCCGGCAGGACTGAATCTCCATGAGATGAAACTTAAAAGGGAAATGACCTGGCTGAGTCACTCCCATGTTTGCCCAGGCACCCCTGACCGACCTCTCTGAGGTCAGCTAAAAGAGCACCCTGGAGTACAGCGACAATGGCTACCAGTCATACTGCACTGTCTGCTGCCAAAAGGCAATGAGCTGCTGCTGTGTAGCAATGCAGTACCGCGTCTGCCAGCACCCAGGAGACATACGGTGATGGTGAGCTGAGCGGGCTCCTTGCTTGCCATGGTACGGCATCTGCACGGGTAACCCAGGAAAAAAGGCGCGAAACGACTGGTCAGCCATTGCTTTCACGAGGGATGGAGGGAAGGGGGTGCCTGACGATATGTACCCAGAACCACCCTCGACAATGTTTTTGCCCCATCAGGCATGGGGATTTCTACCCAGAATTCAAATGGGCAGCGGAGACTGCGGGAACTGTGGGATAGCTACCCACAGTGCAACGCTCCGGAAGTCGACGGTTGCCTCGGTACTGTGGACGCACTCCGCCAACTAAATGCTGACTAAATGCACTTAGAGCATTTGTGTGGGGACACGCACAATCGACTGTATAAAAATGCTTTCTACAAAACCGACTCCTATAAATTCAACCTAATTTCATTGTGTAGACATAGCCTCAGTTGCACCTGGATGGAAACTTTCCAGAGCTCTGATGCCACCACTGACTCCTTGGGCAGCATGGCCTCACAAATCTACAAATCGGTCTGGGATCTCACCCCTAAACACCAGGGGCCTTTGACAGTGGATTTCTCAGGTCCCAAAGGCCAGTCCTAGACAACGGTAGAGGGGAAATTTATCTATCTTATGTACTTATATATCCCCCATTACTGTAGTATCTGAGTGCCTAACAATTGTTAATGATAGGGAAGTATTATTATCCCCATTTTATAGATGGGGAGCTGAGGCAAAGAGAGACTAAGGATGGCATTTACAAAGGTATTTAGGTGCCTCACTCCCACCTAACTGACTTGCTCAAGGTCACACAGGAAGTCTGTGATGGAGCAGGGACTTGGACCCAGGTCTCCCAAATCCTAGGCTCTTTCCCAACCCATTGTCTCCTATTGGTTACTGAGTTTGCTGAACTGCCTGGTTTGTAGTTGTTTTTGATCAATGACCTGATGCTGCTTTCCCGGAGGGGATGGAAAAGCAGCAAATAATCAAAGGGTTACAGAGACTTCAGCAATTAGAGCAGTTAAAAATAATAATGAGACTTCATTCTGAATTTGGGTGAAGGTCCCTTTTCAGGGACAATGTCAATGTGGTGATTGTTGGGAGCTGGCACGATTCTAATAGGAATAGCCACACTGGATCAGACCAGTGGTCCATCTGGTCCAGTATCCTGTTCCTGGCAGTGGCTAGTACCAGATGATTCAGAGGAAAGTACAAGAGCCCCACAGTTACGGAATAACCTGCCCATAAGGGAAAGGTCTTCCTAACTCCATGCAGTTGATTAATTCTAATTATTTGTATTGTGTGATCAGCCACTGTATTGTCCAATGTATTGTACATAGGTATCATGAAAAGTTGGTGCCTGCCCCAGAGACCTTCCAATCTATGGTGAGAAACACATGGAATAAAACAAACAGGTGGGGAATTACAAGATAGCAATATCTGGGCAATAAGCAGTGGTCACAGTATGCCAGCTGCTTAACCAGTTAGTGAGTGGTTGGCCTGAAGATGAAGGTTTATTGATATTCCTTGTACTTTGCTACCCAAAGTAACATAACAGTGGCTGTTCTCAGTACTATATGTATAAATGTCTAGTCCTTTTCTGAATGAGAGGGAAAGTTACCACCCACCTACTGCAGTCCCTGCCCCTTCTACCTCCCCTAGAGGAACACCTAGCAGTCCAGGAGAAGGGCTCTCCTTATTGGTTCAAAGTTAAGCCACTGTCTGCCTTGGAGAGAAATTTCTGTCCACCCTGTCGGTTGCTGCTGCCAAAGCCACATTGAGACAAGCCTCTCTCTCTCTCTCTCTCACTGCTGCTCCCTGTGCCCAGCAGGAAGGATGGGGCTGGAGCTCTACCTGGATCTGCTTTCCCAGCCCTGCCGAACGGTCTACATCTTCGCAAAGAAGAACAACATCCCCTTTGAGTTCAAGCATGTGGAGCTGTTCAAAGGTGAGTGAGGGGAGCTGAGCCTTTTTACCACTCTGCATCCCATCCCCCCTTGGGGGCTGAGCCTGGTTAGCACCTGTCCATGGGGAACTCAGTCAAATTACACTTCCTGCACTTGTGGAGAGGGGGCAATATTACCCATTTCCTCAAACCCTAAGGAACTGTGGTGCATTTCCTTCTCCCCCATCCCCTCCCCAGGATTTCTGTGCATTTCCCTTCCTCCTTTAAGGACTTTTCTAAAGTGGGATTGTATCAAAATAGTTATTCTGGGTTGATTATAATTTTGGTATCAGTTCTTGTATGACATACTTATTCTGGAATAGGAGGGGCCACGTAGAGGCTCATACAAACATAACTTTTCTGGAATATTCCAGGATAGATATTTTGGTACATTTCCAGGTTGAAAACCCTTCATTATTCTGCTAGTAACAGACTTTACAGAAGTCAGTGAAAGAAGAGCAGTGCAAAGTATGAGAGCCTTTTCTGCTGAGAGGGAGTCTGAGTGGGATAGGGAAGTTTGGAGACAGATGTTACAAGGCCTGGGTGCTGGAAGGCTGAGTTCAAATCTTGGGATCTTTCCTAGTGGGAAAGGAGCTAGAGTTAGAGAGGGCCAGGAGTTTGTGGGGGATGAGAAGTCTGTCTGTATGTGGAGAAGTAGTTTATCCTGTGTGGGATGCAGCACACAAGGGAGATAGGGATTGGGATAAACTGTGTGGCAGTCAGTTTTTCTTGGGGGGTGGGGTAGGAAGATGGGGGTAATAGAGGTTTTAGGGAAAGGGTTGGAAGTTTATGAGGAGATTGGAATGTGAGGTTTGCATGGACATTTGTACACAGCATGGGCTTTACTTCAGGTGAGAAGAAAATAGGCCCAGTCTAAGGACCCCCTAGTATTTAAGGCCTTTTTCCTTTTGTCCCTCTGGTTTGTGTAATTATGACATTGCGGAGTGCAATCCAGACCCGTGAGAGGTTGTGGCACCCCTGTCCTGCAATTTGAGTCCATCACAATGGTTTGCTGCTGTACCTCCCACCTGGGCTGCTCATGAATAGCCTTCCAGCATGCAGGTAACATCCTGAATGTCTGTATAGCTGCAGCCTGCCAGCCACACATCAGTCACACTCTGAATTCCACCAGCCTTGGTACCATTTGCAAGGTGACCCCAATACACTCCCAGTCCCAGATTTTCTCCCCAAAATGTGTTCTGCACTGTCCAGCCCCCGCCTGCACAGTCCAGATACATAGGTCCATTGCTCCTCTAAGGGGATCAACATACAACAGCTTGCTACCCTAAATGGTGTTACCCAAACAATTCACAACACTGGATTAGCTTTGATTAAACAATAAATTAAGCTTATTTAACTATAAAGAGATAGATTTTAAATAAGTACAAGTATAAGGCATTAAAATCAGAAATGATCACTAGCAAAATAAAGATAAAATGCTTCCTAAACTTAACTGTACTAAACTTAACAAACTAGGCTTGGTCCAAGGTGAAATTCTTACCACAAATTTCCAGTAACATTGCTGACCAAGTTTCAGAGTAGCAGCCGTCTTAGTCTGTATCCGCAAAAAGAAAAGGAATACTTGTGGCACCTTAGAGACTAACAAATTTAGGATCTGCTCCCACATCCATAGGCTGTTTCTTTTGTCTTCTTAGGTGCAAGAGAGAGATGAATAGGGAGAGAACCTGGGATGTTTTTGCCCCTCACTTTTATAGGTCTGCCACTCTTTGAAATGCATTATTTTTTTCCACTGAATGCATCCGATGAAGTGAGCTGTAGCTCACGAAAGCTTATGCTCAAATAAATTTGTTAGTCTCTAAGGTGCCACAAGTACTCCTTTTCTTTTTGCGAATACAGACTAACACTGCTGCTACTCTGAAACCTGACATATTCCTCAGAGTTACCCTTAGTAAAAGTTCAGGCCTGCTGTGAGCACAGAGACAAGGAATCTGGTGGTGAAAGAGGTTTCCTGCTGTGTTTTGCTAAAATGCAGATTTGCCTTGTCTCCCTCTTGCTGTCTTAAGGACCTTGTTTACTACGTCTATGTAAATTGAGTTAAACACACATTCTTTTGTTTAAGATAGGCCTGCTTGACCAGTTCTGCCAAATTGGAGCTATATGGGTTTGAACTTGTGCCACTAACTTCATTCAAGAAGAATTCATAACTTTACATATAATGTTGCTACACACATTTTACCATGAGATTACTGACCGGCAAGCTATTAGTTTTCAAATGATACCTAACAAGGCATATTTTGTACAAAGATTATAGAGTGTGTAGAGTGCGAATACAGGGGTGCATTCAGTCACAGTAATCTACCTGTCTGTTGGCAGATTCCATTCTGGGGAGGAAAATGCCAGGTGGCAATAACCCAGGACACTCATACGAAGGTAAGGGTCCTGGTTACAGACACTGCTCTTGCATTACACAAAAGAGACAGAATCCTACAAAAATGAACTGTCTCCCCTTTCTATCAGAGGTCGGGGGCCCTGAATTGGCCCTCTTCTTCCCCCTGCCACTCTTCGCTCTCTACTTCTCCCGTTCCTCCCCCAGTGTCATCTCAGCAGCTTCTTCTCTCCCTGGAATAGGGACTCACAGAGAGTTCCTGCACTGACTCCTCAGCTGACTAATAGGACTTACAACCAGTTAATAAGCAATGCCGGGTGTTCAGCTGACAAACCATAGGCCTCTCTCCTTTAGAAATAACAACCAAGAACTGTCCCTTGGCATGATGTTATAACAAGATAGTCCTTGGATCTTCTTAAAATGGGTTGGCCTCATCTGGATGGAAAGGGGAAACAAACTGAGCTTTACAGGGCTTTGGCAATAAATATGTGTAACACTGTTTGGTGCCATCTACACAGCAAGAACAGAATTTTCTATAAAGTGGTCAGGAAAATATTGTCTTGTAACATGGCTTTTTGCAGCGTAGATGGGCCTCTTGGGATCCAGCAACCAGAAGATCACTTTGTACGGCAGGAGCCATACAGCTGGCAATCCTAGACAGTGGTCATTTTGGAATTGCAGGGTGTCTAGTTTTACCTGTTCAATTAAATGGGAGCTGTGACCTGGAGGCTGCTTATAACTCAGGAGATTCAATGGTACAGTCATGCATGGGAGTTATGGGCAGTTTCTGCCACCACAGCAAATCAGTATGTTTATATCCATGTGCTGCTTTCTCAAGCTAATGGGCTGATTTTCCTCAAACAACATCTCTGCTCATAGGTCTGAAAGGCCTAGATATGAAAGAGCAAATATTGCTGTCCAATCAACAAGCACTTTTGTTTTCACCAGTATCAGTGGAATCCTGTTGTCCCACCAATAAGAGGAGACATACTTGCTGTCTTTTACCTGGTCATCACATTCTTCCCTCTCCAGTTTTGCTCTGTGACCAGAATCTCAATTGCTTCCTTTTAAATTTGTCCTTCCTCAATAAACTGCCACTTTTCTGGAATTCATCACATTCATTTTGTAGAATTCTTGCAGGGAAACTCAAACAACTGTAATTCTAGTGAGCGCAAGTCAGCAGGCCCTCTCCGCTGTCAGTGCTGCATGAGAAAATAGAGCTTTTGTGTTCCCTGAAAGTGGACACATGCTCTCATAGCCTGTAAAATATGCTGAGGGAAGGGGTAAGAGGGACTGTTTTTGGGGGGAACACAGAGGGGCAGAGCTCAGAGACATCTGTATGTAGCCTCTTGCTGTCATCCTGCCAGCCAGTGCCCCATGATGCATGGGAGAGACACAAAAGAAGGTAAAAAGAAAAGGAGTACTTGTGGCACCTTAGAGACTAACCAATTTATTTGAGCATGAGCTTTCGTGAGCTACAGCTCACTTCATCAGATGTTTACCGTGGAAACTGCAGCAGACTTTATATACACACAGAAATCATGAAACAATACCTCCTCCCACCCCACTGTCCTGCTGGTAATAGCTTATCTAAAGTGATCAACAGGTGGGCCATTTCCAGCACAAATCCAGGTTTTCTCACCCTCCACCCCCCCCCACAAATTTACTCTCCTGTTGGTGCTAGCCCATCCAAAGTGACAACTCTTTACATAATCAAGTCGGGCTATTTCCTGCATAGATCAAGGTTTTCTCACATCCCCCCCACCCCCATACACACACAAACTCACTCTCCTGCTGGTAATAGCTCATCTAAACTGACCATTCTCCAGGTTTAAATCCAAGTTAAACCAGAACATCTGGGGGGGGGGGGTAGGAAAAAACAAGAGGAAACAGGCTACCTTGCATAATGACTTAGCCACTCCCAGTCTCTATTTAAGCCTAAATTAATAGTATCCAATTTGCAAATGAATTCCAATTCAGCAGCCTGTGAAGGGGTGCACAGCCTAACTGAATCCATTCCACTAGTCCAGCCCCGGGAAACTTTGCCCGGCCTGTTGAGAGAGAGACGGATTCACTGCTAAGGCAATGGCATTATTTGAACTCCCTACTGCGGGGAGCTAAGGGAGAGGCCACTGTGGTTTGATTAGTGTGCTTCTATTCCTGGAATACCCACCTGACTCATCTGTATTGTGGCTGCTTCTGTGGCACTGCTAGGAATACCCTACAGCCATGTCTAGCAAGTTTAGTTGGTTCGTTACAGAGAATCTGCAGGGGAAGGACAGCCTGGGCACTGGACATTGTTTTGTTTAGAGATACCCTGAATGTCTGCATGGGAGCACGATATAGGACTGTGTATTTATCAGCTTGCTTCTGTTTAGACCCCCGCAATTGTTTAAAATGACTGTTACTCATTTACTGACTGCACCTTCCAGCTATATCCATCTGTCAGCTTTAGGGTGGCCATATTTCCCTATGCTGAATATTGGACTCCTGGTAAAATTACTCGTATTCAAGCTAGTTCAACGGCAATCAATGAGAACTATGCAGTACAAATGTTCAAATTAACATCAAGTTGACTGAGCCCCTGTTAAAAAGAAATACTGTGTAGTTAGATTCTATTTATTTACCTTCTTATCTTTTAGGCTTTAGGGTTCACATAGCGAGAGGTGACACACACACTCCTGTACACCTCTCTCACACAGGAGGGTGACCAACCAACCCGATGCTCCCTGCTCAGTGTTCTCCGCCCTCCCTGCCTGGGTGGGCCCCCGGGACGGACCCGGCTCTCATGGTACCTGGCAACACATGTGGGGGCGCACGCAGGGGCACATGCTCCCCCCCCCGATTTCTGCCAGGGTTCACACCAAATTGTGGCCAGCAGCAGCTTTTTGGCGCTGTGTGGGAGGGAAGGAATGGGAGCTGCTTCCAGCCGCAGCGGAGGTGGGGGAAGAGATGACCTGGGCTGTTGGTGAGCTTAGAGCTCTGTCCGGGGGCTGGTTCTCCGCACAGCACTGGCAGCGGGATGCACCCCACCGGGGGGAATATGGAGGAGCAGTGGGTCTGGGGGAGGTGAAGGGGCAAAGCAGGGAGAGGACAGTGAGAGGGGGAGTATGTAAAGGGCCAGTGGGTGGGCAGCAGCGGTGACACATAACCGGACGCCGCCTGGTGCCTGCCCGCACTCACCAGCCACCGCAGCTCGCAGCCAGTGCCAGCTGGAAATGGGACAGGGGATGGGGCCCTGCTGGCCAAGAGCCGGCACGCAGCAGGGACTGCACTGATGGATCAGCAAGGGAGCACCCGACCCTGTGCGCTGCAGCTTTGCCCCGCCACCAAACTTGTACCACCACCCCCACCGTCGGCCACTGGACCCCTCCCACTCACCGCTGGTGGGCAGGTGGCTGGTGGGCAGGGATCATGCGGGGTGGGGGAGGCAGAAAATACGGGACAATTTGCCTGTTTTTAAGAAAAAATCAGGACACCTGCATGAGGGCTTAAATATGGGACTGCCCCTTTAAAAACAGGACATCTGGTCACCCTGATCAACTTTGAAACAAAAAAGTGGAGTTCTCAGACATGTGAGTCCTGGGAGAATGGCTGGCCATGGCGAATAGATTGATTTTTCTCTTTTCTGTAAAATATGTTACCCACTTTGCTCTTTCCCTTCTGTCTAGTAAACTTCCTTTCCCCTAAGGTCTTATACTTAGGAGTCCTCATTGTTAGTATCCTAACAAGTTTTTTGATTCCATGAACAACTGTGTATGCTACCTATTGAAATTGCTCTAGGAGGCAGGGCAACCACCCTTGTGTACATAACCCCAAGAGAGCTGGAGGTGCTGCTTTGAAATCATTAATTATTTGCAGCGGATCTGGTTCCCATTCAGAAGATGACTCCACAAGTCAGGTCAACACCATGTGACCTGTGAACAGGCTTCTCACATATACTGACCAGCACAGCCTAGTACAGGGATGGGCAACTTTTGGCACACAGCCCATCAGGGAAAGCCACTGGCAGGCTGGGATGGTTTGTTTACCTGCAGTGTCCGCAGGTTCGGCCTATCGCAGCTCCCACTGGCTGGGTTTCACCATTCCAGGCCAATGGGGGCTACAGGAAGCAGCACGAGCCGAGGGACATGCTGGCTGCCGCTTCCCGCAGCCCCCATTGTTGGGGGCGAGGGAACGGCAAATCCCGGCCAATGGGATCTGCGATCGGCCAAACCTGCGGATGCCGAAGGTAAACAAACCATCCCAGCCCACCAGTAGCTTTCCCTGACGGGCTGCGGGCCAAAGGTTGCCGATCCCTGGCCTAGTAGAATGGGGCTACAGTGTTATGTCTGCTAAATTGCAAATATAAAGATCAGTCATAATAATTATCTTTATACATAAATAAATAAACCATTAATCCCATTGAAGCAATGTGAAACCAGTGTTAGTATTAAAGCTTTTCTTTGCAAACCTGAATGGCTTGCTGCAGAGCCATGTGACAGAAATCTCAGCAAGGCTGTATTGTATATGTAAAGCCATCATGAAACAAAAAAATTAGATGTAATTTCTCATTTGTGACAATGGCAGCATGAGAGCTTCCTGTAAGAGGCTCTGAACCAGTCTCCAAGCTGCTTTAATGATTTAGTAGTTCCATCAAGGACACTAATTTTAAGTTCTTAATAGGACTGTTAATAATTAAAGCAGCTTGGAAGCTGGTTCAGAGTATTACACATGGAGCTCTCCTGCTGCCACTGTGATAAAGGACATCATTACTCAGTCGCCGGCTGCCTCTAACAATAGGCTCAGACACCAGGGATAACTAGCATAAAGCGTATATATAAATTCACAGTGCATTTGCTTTGAAAGGTGTTTGTTACCTTGTGAACTTAGACTGCAGGGAAACATGGATGCTGTTTCCCTTTAACCTAAGACCATGATGAACCTACTGTCCAGGATGCACATGCTAATTCCCACATACAGAATCCCCACATTCTGGGATCTTTTGTCTCACTAACATGGACAACAACTAAATCCTCATAGAGACAACTCCCTACAGCCTGCTCTGTCTGTTACAGAATCCAAAAGCCAACCCTAGCTCTGCAGGGAGCTCACTCGGTCAACAGAGCTCAAAATATTGGAGATAATAACCCTTGCCCTTGTACTTTGCCTCAGGGCTGTTCTTTTCTTTGGAAATTTGTTTGAGCCTCTCAGTTAATAGATTTGTTTAACATCAGTGACTATTTGGGGTGGTGAGAGATGCTAGAATGAGACCCCCAAAGAAATCCCCCTTCTGCACAGGATAGCTACAGCAGCTGCGGTGCAGGTCTCACCACTCAGCCCTCCTACCGTGCCTCAACCCTGCTCTGCTGATCTTCACTTTCCTTGGCTGATTCCAGTATTGTTGACCTCAAGTGCCATGAGTCAGACCCCAAAAAATCATGAGGGTTTTTGTTTTTTTTTAAAGGTGATACTGTGGTTTTTCGGTCTGACTTTTGATTTTTTAACTCCTCCTGCCCATCCCCTTTGTGTCTGTGAGGTGGTGATGGTGGGGCTATCCATAAGTTACATAAGGGGGTGGGTGGGTCCTTAATTTTGTGTGTTTGTTTCAGTGTTATTACAACATGTTACAAGAGGTGGGTGGGGCTTGAAAATAATAAAAAGATGTATTACATAATTTATGGACAGCCCGTGTGTGTAGTGTCTGTGCATGCCCGTGTGTGCCTGCCTGCCTGGCTGTGTATGACAACCGGTGTTGATTACTTTCCCAGATTTATTGGGTGAGGTGATTTTGGCCTCTGCTGCAGGAACTCTCACCCCACATCTGCCCATCTCCTACCCAGCAATTAATTCTGCCCCAGCCCCAACCTCCAAATCAGTCCTGCCTCCCGGAGCTCATCAGTTCAGCCCCCGCCCCCATCCGCCCAGCCTCACCTCTGCTCCTTCTAGGGTTCTGCACCCCACTCCCAGGCCTGGGGGCTGCCGTGGGGTCCCCTCTCCGCCTGCCCAGGGCCAGTGTTGCAGCAAGGGACGCGGGAGGAGGGAGCAGAGCTGCCCTGAGGGCTGGGCTCTTTCCGCTGCCCCCTCCCCTCCTGTGAGAATGGCTTTGGGTTGCTGCGGTGAGAGAGGGAGTGAGCGCTAGCTCTCCTGTAGGTGGTCACTCAGCCCAAGAAGGCGGGCAGGTAGGGAAGTCAGCCAGTCAGAGGGCTTTTCCCCTCAGGCCAGGCAAGGTTTCAATTCACTGGAAGGCGGGAAATTTTCCCCTCATGCCAGTTGGGCTCCAGCTCAGCCCCAGTCCTGTCCCATGTGGCAACACTGCGGGCTGGCTCGGTCCTCAGCTGCGCTCTTAACCCTGCCCGCAAGAGGCCTGCGGTGGAGAGCACAGGTTCAGCCGTGCCCCTTGAGGGGCTCAGCAGGAACACTGGGCCTAGCGACACCCCCACCGGGAGCCCTGACTGAGCTAGACAAGGACATAGGGGCTTGGGGTTTAGTCCCCACTTGCTACCTGCCCCAGCAATACTCCAGTAGGTGCCCCTGAGCCAAATTACACTCAAGGGATTGTGGGGTGGAAAAGGGTGATTTTAAATGGTTGGAAGCCAAGTAATTTCATTTGAAAAATTACTAACGATATTGTGTTTTAAGAAACACGCAAAAGTCGGCCAGCCCTTACTAGTCATCCCTCTTACAGCCACCTCAGGGATGTGACTCTCACCATTTGAGTCGCAGGGGTTCTTTTACAAACCCTTGGGGACACCATGACTGAGACCATGCAAAATCACAATTATTAAGCATGGCTATTTTATGATTAAAGAAAGGAAAAGAAAATCTAAAACAAAACAAATGATAGAACATCAGGGATCAACTGGTTACTTCCGTTACAATCTCATTGAATCATAGAAATGTAGGGCTGGAAGAAACACTAGAAAGTCTTTGAGTCCAGCCCCTTTTGCTGAGGCAGGACAAATAAACCAAGACCATCCTGACAGGTGTTTGTCTGACGTTTTCTTAAAAACCTCCAATACTGGGGAGTCCACAACTGCCCTTGGAAGGCTATTGCAGAGCTTAACAACCCTTAGAGTTAGAAAGTTTTCCCTAATATCTAACCTAGATCTCTCTTGCTGCAGATTAAGCCCATTACGTCTTGTCCTACTTTCAGTGGTCCTGGAGAGCAACTGATCATCATCCTCTTTACTATAGACCTTAACATATTTGAATGCTGTTACCGGGTACCCCCTCAGTCTTCTTTTCTCAAGACTAAAAATACCCAGTTTTCTTAACCTTTCCCCAGAGGTCAGGTTTTCTAAACCTTTTATTAATTGTGTTGTTCTCCTCTGGACTCTCTCCAATTTGTGAACATCTTTCCCAAAGTGTAACACCTACAATTAGACACAGTAGTCCATCTGAGGCCTCGCTAGTGCCAAGTAGAGCAGGACAATTACCACCTGTGTCTTACATACAACGTTTCTGTTAAGGCACCCCAGAATTATATTAGCTTAGTGAGGCCTACTGTGTCCAATTCTGGGTTCCACACTTTGGAAAATATGTTCACAAATTGGAGAGAGTCCAGAGGAGAGCAACACAATTAAAAGGTTTAGAAAACCTGACCTCTGGGGAAAGGTTAAGAAAACTGGGTATGTTTAGGCTTGAGAAAAGAGGACTGAGGGGGGACCTGGTTATTGGCTCATATTCATTTTGTGATCCACTATCTTTTTCAGTAGTACTACTGCCTAGCCAGTTGTTTCCCATTTTGTAGTGGTACATTTGATTTTCTTCCTCCTTTCCTTTGCATTTGTCTCTATTGAATTTCATCCTGTTTATTTCAGACCAATTCTCTAACTCGTCAAGGTAGTTTTGAATTCTAATCCTGTCCTCCGAAGTGCTTGCAACCTCTCCCAGCTTGGTGTCATTCACAAAGTTTATAAGCATAATCTCCACTCCATTATCCAAGTCATTAATAAAAATATTGAATAGTACCAGACCCTGTGGGACTCCACTAGATGATACATCCTCCCAGTCTGACAGCAAACCATCTCTTTTATATGTCTCTCTTTGCAGTGGAGAGCGTTTAACAAAGATTACACCCTGGAGAGTGAGGAGCACTTTCCTGATATAGTATACATATCTACTGTACCAGCAAAGCACTCCTAATACGGATGCAGTTATACTGGCATGATGCTTATTCCAGTCCCCAACCTTCACTCCCAGTTAAATAAGATTTCCCGGTAAGCGCATGTTTTTGCCAGTATAATGCACTACAAGCATCTCCCAGCAGAGCTATGTGGGTCAGGGATTACACCTCATCACACTGCTGATTGACAGCGGTATGTGTATATATATATATATATATATATATATATACACACACACGCACACCTCCGTGTTATCATGGACAGGAAATTTCCCACATTCCATTGTCTCATTATGTACCCTATTTTTCTTTCTTATCCAGTTTGCATGTTTTCCAAGGTTCTTGAACATCTATAGCAAAATATTTCTAGAAAAACTGCAAAAATTATAGTTACCTATTAATTTTAGCAAACCTCAACTAAACGTTACCTTGTCCTTGATGATTTTCACATGTATCAAGAACAAGAGCCTAATCACAGTTTAATACATTTCTAGTGCAAAGCATGGTAGAAGGGTGATTCATACAGCTTAAATAGAGGGCCTTTAAAAATACATAATATTTGCTCCATAATATAAACTATATAATACTAACTAACTAGCACTGACAGGAATCAAATGTCTGAATCCTAATGCAACATCCTGAACTGCTCCATGCCATTGGCAGACCTGAGCAGTTTGCAAAGTTCACAGATAGCTTATGTTCTGACTCTTTAATTTATGCCCCTTTTTAATCTGAAACATGCACATGTAGGAAAACTCTAACAGAACACCATGAAGTGAAGGCAGAATGTTCTTATGGGTTTGACTGATCCTCATTCATGCATGGTCTAGTTACGTATAAGCTAGGTGCTTGCTTCAGTTTTCACAGGTTTAGATACTTCTGACCATGGACTATCATATTTTAATTGTTTTTAGGGCAACATTATAGGGAAGAGTTTGGCAAAGTGAACATCCTAAAGAAAGTGCCAGCACTGAAGGATGGAGTCTTCACCTTAGCAGAGAGGTAAGAATTCAATCCCCAAATACCATTACTGAGGGATAAGCTGATTAAATTCAGGGGTTGGGAAGTATCATTCCCTATGTCTGATTAAAAAGAAAATTCAGAATTTGCCATATGCATTTATGGATTAGACAGATTGATGGTCTGCTTTAGTATCTCAGCTCCTATGTTCCTGCAAAGAAAGGAGATGGTAGGGACTTGACTCACATGCAGTGTTATCATTTAGATGTTTAAAGCTGGGAATGGGCAATGGGATGGGTCACTTGATGATTACCTGTTCTGTTCAGTTTCTCTGAAGCACCTGGCATTGGCCACTGTCAGATGACAGCATACTGGGCTAGATGGACATTCTTGTGTTCTTATGTTCTTAAATCTATGCACATATTTCAAATATATGATATGATTCAGACTTGGAGCTGGTCCTCTTTGGTTAGATGTAATTGAAATTGTGGAGTAGCCATTTCTAGCTTAATTGGTCGTTATTTATGGGGAACCAAGGATTTTCTAGCATGGGCTGGAGCAGGACAATACAGTGTTTGTCTCATGTGCCTCTCTGCTGGCCCTGAAGCGGTTAATTTAACTGACACTCATGCTTGGGCTGTGGGTGCCCACTTAAAATGTTTTGCAATTACCTTTTCACATTTGAAACCTCTTGACACTGCCAAAAAATGATAAAAATCATACACAAAGATTTAAAATTCGTACCTTTTAACATCTCAGGTTATTGTAATAAAAAATCTCATTTACTTTGTTTGCTTTTCTGCATTTGTTAGCTTCCATGATGAAAACATACTATTGTTATTTTGTATTATTTGTGTTACCATAGCACCTAGGATCTTAGGCATGGGTTTTGCCATCTGGTTCTCATGTGCATGCACTACACAACAAAGTCTTGGGTTACGAACACTGCAGAGGAATGTTTAAAGCTAAACAAACAAAAAAAACTTTTACTCTGAAATACAAAATCATGGCAACATTTCTGTTTATGTTAGTCACTCAGATACTACAGCGACAAAGGTCATATAAGCATCAGACAGATAAAACCTCGTTTTTATTTTACAAAATGACCTGTCTGCATCCTTTGAAAAGCCTTATCTCAGCAGGCTTACACTGTCATCATGCTAAAATAGTTCAATGATATCTGTATCAAAATGGCAAGGGCTGCCTGTATTTTCTTTCTTTACTTTTGTCAGTATAGATTTTTCTATGGGACTCACTCCCCAGCACAATAGCTGACCATACATCATTGCAAATTACCAAGATTTTTAACCGGCTGATTTCTCCTGCCTGCTCGTGATGACACAAACACTGGATGGCAACAAACACCAAGGGCCGGATCCTGCAAGCTCTCTGTGCAAGCAATTCCCTTGAACTCACGAGGGTGGGTGGGGAGATCTTGCAAGATAGGGCCTTTATGAAGATGATTGGAGGGGGATGCCACTTAAAGAGAGCTTCTGTGGGTACACAAACCCCTTGGAAATCTGCAGTGATGAGAGAGGCATCAGAAAAGTACAGCTGCTAATGGGTTTTTAGCAAAATATTGTCTACAGATTATTATTAGTGTTAGCAGTAGTAATAGCAGTGTTAGTGGAGTGCCTAGGATCACTAGTCGTGGACCAGGACTCCATTGTGCTAGGCACTGTACAAACACTGGTTTCATCTTGAGGCTTAATTTTCCTACAGGTTAAAGTTCTGAAAGGAGCCTACAACAGTTCGGTGCCCAGCTCGGACTGACTGTCCGTGGGAATTGAGTGGCTCCCTCCATTAGGCTCCTTTGAAAATCCAAGCCCCAACACTTTTTAGTGGAAGCAACATTAGGAAAGGGGGAGGAGAGATTGATGCAGCTGAATATATTCTTTCACCTTATCTGCCCCACTGTTTGTCTCCCGTTAATTTCTGGACAGCACTGCAATTCTTCTGTATCTGAGCAGGAAGTACAACACCCCTGATCACTGGTACCCGTCTGACATACAGAAACGGGCCCGGGTAGATGAATACCTGTCATGGCATCATACCAACATCCGGGCTAATGCTCCCAAGACCTTGTGGATCAAGGTAAGAAGATTAAATGCTAAAAGCTCAGAATACTAGTATTTCCTCACTGGACATGGGACATTTAAACAGCTCCTATACAAAGCAAGTTTGTCTCCCCAAAATAGCACACTTGGCCCCATACCCAGCTGAGAGGAAACTCACTTAGGCAATTGTTCCCAGTTCCTTAGTATTTGGATGAGGGAAGGAAGGCTTTGGTAACAACTTTCCCTTAAAAATATCAGTCTAACACAGAAGGTCTGAACCTCACCAGGGAAGCACAGATCTTTATAGATCTTCAGAAAGGGAAGCTGCTTCAGTGCAGGCTGTACAAGCCCACCCAGACCCGGTACCCTAGGGATTACTCAGGCAGCTAGTCCCTGCTGAAGCCTGCGCTGCTGCACCTTCACCGCTAGATTAAAGATCGCTCAGGTATGTGTACACAAACCGCATCACACCCTGTGGTTTTAGTATAGACATAGCCAAAGAGAGAGCTTGGAGGTGTGAATAGAGCCTGGGTTCCTTTTGCTTCCCTTGTGCATGCTCTGCAAAACAAAGCTGAAAGGCTTGTATTCTTTAATCACAGCTCCCCTGCAGACTCACCAATTATGAAATCTGTAGGAGACTGTCTGCTTCCAGCACACACAGATGCTAGTCCAAAATGGGAACAAGAATAGAAATAATGGGGTTACACTCTGTGCGGAGAGTTGCCAGTAAACATGTAATAATTTCATCTTGCTTGTTGTAACTTTGCCCTTGTCAGTAATTGACTAAACACTTTGGGGCTTGTTTAGCTTCCTGTTCTGTTGACATGGGAGTACAGTTGGCTAAACGCCACAAAGAAGAAACACAAATATAAGTCACGTATGCAACATACAATTGCTTCCAATCTCTGCAACCTGCTCTCACAAGGCTTCAAAGAAAATTAAAAATGGAAGTTAAACCCTATTGAGGAAACAAGAAAGGAGCAAAAACTCTGACGAGTGAAGTCTAAAAATATAATTAGGAAGGCCAAAAAAAAGTGAACAGTTAGCCAAAGACTCAAAAAGTAATAGCAAAAAAATTTTAAGTACATCAGAAGCAGGAGGCCTGATAAACAATCAGTGGGGCCCTGGGATGATCAAGATACTAAAGGAGCACTCAAGGACGATAAGGCCATTGAGGAGAAACTAAATTAACTCTTTGCATCAGTCTTCACTGCTGAGGATGTGAGGGAGATTCCCATTCTTTTTAGAGCCATTCTTTTTAGGTGACAAATCTGAGGAACTGTCCCAGATTGAGGTGTCATTAAAGGAGGTTTTGGAACAAATTGATAAGTTAAACAGTAATAAGTCACCAGGACCAGCTGGTATTCACCCAAGAGTTCTGAAGGAACTCAAATGTGAAATTGCAGAACTAGTAACTGTGGTTTGTAACCTATTGTTTAAATCAGCTTCTGTAACAAATGACTGGAGGATGGCAAATTTGACATCAATTTTTAAAAAGGGCTCCAGAGGTGATCCTGGCAATTACAGGCCAGTAAGCCTAACTTCAGTACCAGGCAAACTGGTTGAAACTATAGGAAAGAACAGAATTGTCAGACACATAGATGAACATAATTTGTTATGGAAGAGACAACATATGTTTTGTAAAGGGAAATCTTGCCTCACCAATCTACTGGAATTCTCTGAGGGGGTCAACAAGCATGTGGACAAGGGGGATACAGTGGATATAGTGTACTTAGATTTCCAGAAAGCCTTTGACAAGGTCCCTCACCAAAAGCTCTTAAACAAAGTAAGCTGTCATGGGATAAGAGGGAAGGTTCTCTCATGGATCGGTAACTGGTTAAAAGATAGGAAACAAAGGGTAGGAATAAATGGTCAGTTTTCAGAATGGAGAGAGGTAAACAGTGGTGTCCCCCAGGGGTCTGTACTGGGGCCAATCCTATTCAACATATTCATAAATGATCTGGGAAAAGGTGTAAACAGTGAGGTGGCAACATTTGCAGATGATACAAAACTGCTCAAGATAGTTAAGTCCAAAGCGGACTGAAGAGCTGTAAAAGGATCTCACAAAACTGGCTGACTAGGCAACAAAATGACAGATGAAATTCAATGTTGATAAATGCAAAGTAATGCACATTGGAAAACATCATCCCAACTATACATATAAAATATAAATAAGCTGTTACCCCTTAAGAAAGAGATCTTGGAGTCATTGTGGATAGTTCTCTGAAAACATCCACTCAATGTCCAGTGGCAGTCAAAAAAGCTAACAGAATGTTGGGCATCATTAAGAAAGGGATAGATAATAAGACAGAAAGTATTATATATATAAATATCTATATAAATATCTATATAAATCCATGGTTCGCCCACATTTTGAATACTGTGTGCAGATGTGGTCGTCCCATCTCAAAAAAGATATATTGGAATGGGAAAAGGTTTAGAAAGGGGCAACAAAAATGATTAGGCGTATGGAACAGCTTCCGTATGAGGAGAGATTAATCAGATTGGGACTTGTCATCTTGGAAAAGAGATGACTAAGAGGTGATATGATAGAGGTCTATAAAATCATGACTGGTGTGGAGAGAGTAAATAAGGAAGTGTTATTTACTCCTTCTCATAACACAAGAACTGGAGGTCACCAAATGAAATTAATAGCAGCAGGTTTAAAATAAACAAAAGGATGTATTTCTGCACACAACACACAGTCAGTCTGTGGAACTCTTTGCCACAGGATGTTGTGAAGGCCAAGACTATAACAGGCTTCAAAAAAGAACTAGATAAATTCATGGAGGATAGGTCCATCAATGGCTATTAGTCAGGAAGGACAGGGATGGTGTCCCTAGCCTCTGTTTGCTGGAAGCTGGGAATGGGTGACGGGATGGATCATTTGATGATTACCTGTTCTGTTCATTCCCTCTGGGGCACCTGGCATTGGCCAGAGTTGGAAGACAGGTTACTGAGGTACATGGACCTTTGGTCTGACCCAGTATGGCCATTTTTATGTGCTTATGTTCTAATCCAACTTAATCTCGCTGCTGATTAGATAACCCTGGTCCAGGAAGTAGCTGCTGGAACACTGGAGGTAGGGAAGGATATAAAACCACTCTGTAGCACAGGGCACACTAACTAGGATATGGGAGAAGACAAACTGTCCCTAGAATGGGAAAAGGAGGAAGATGCTGTCCCAAGCCACTACACAGAAATGCTATGATTCACCGTTGGAACATCTGACCTAGGAATGTATGGGATTATCTATACCAGAAGTCTTTAAATCAAGACTGGATATCTTTCTAAAAGATATGCTATAGCTCAAACAGATGTTATGGGCTTGATGGAGAAATTGCAGGATGAGGTTTACTGGCCTGTGATATGCAAGAGAACCGACTAGATGATCTTAACGGTCCCTTCTGGCCTGAAAGATCTATGACACATCCAGTTCTGAATAAACTATGCTGAGCTCCAGCATTGCTTCTGAACCAAGTAATAAAACTTCTTCTTGATTCACTTGGTGATCCCTGGAAAATAAATG
Source organism: Lepidochelys kempii (assembly GCF_965140285.1). Lineage (NCBI taxonomy): Eukaryota > Metazoa > Chordata > Testudines > Cheloniidae > Lepidochelys > Lepidochelys kempii. Next base: position 13,637,358 of record NC_136394.1, on the reverse strand, counting down.
CAGGATTTGTATCTTTTTAATTTATAATATCAAATTAAAACCATATGACTGTTGTGTCCCTTGCCATGGAGAAGAGCCAGGCGTTGGGTGGAGTAAACACAGAGGGGATTCTTTATTCAGGATGCCGGACTTACAAAGACCTTGTAGCAACCTTTGATTCTAACTGGGAATGTAAATAACCATTAGAACAGGATACCAAGGGGTGTGTACGTTCTCCATCAGTTGGAGTCTTTCAATCAAGACGGGATGTCTTTCTAAAAAACAAAAATACTGTAGTTCAGCCACAAGTTATCTTTATGCAGGAATCACTGGGTGAAGTTCAATGGCAAAGGTAACACTAGATGATCATAATGGTCCCTTCTGGCCTTGAAATCTATGAATATATAGCCCACATGCTAAGGAACACTGCTTGTGCTTCATATTGTTGCCACATAGAATCTGCTTAAATTCTGGCCTGGATTAAGCAATCATGGAATGAATTGCTGTATATGCTAATGATTAGGAGACATTTGCTCCCAGTTTCACCTGCAAAAATCTGTGATCAGAGTTCTGCTTTCCTGTCACGGTGCCTGGTATGTGGCTACAAAAGAAAGAGAAAATCTCAGGTCAGACTGTCAGAAAACAGGGCCGATACCCCAAACTGGCGGTATATTCTATAATTAGATTTCACCAAACCAGTAACAAATGTGCGCTCCTGGACTACTGAATTAGTCTAACCATGGAGCCATGACCAGTCCCCTTAAGCTCTCCAGCACCTTTTTATCACCCAGATAAAGTGGACTTTATGATGAAAGTTTATTAAAACCAGAAATCACCAAAGCCAATTTCTCTAGTAAACTAACCTAATATTTATTAGCTAAGAAAAAGAAATGAGCGTTACTGAGAGGTTAAAGCAGGTAAAATACATAACAGGTGAGTCAAAGTTTGTAAGTCCAAAGTGACAGCAGAGATGGTGTATCTGCTTAGTTCTCCATAAGTCTCTCAGGGCTTCCCAAAATGGCTTTGGGGACCTCTCTCTTTTATTTGGAACACCCCCTAACAGCATCCAAATGGATGAGAGATGCAGAATCATTCTCAGGTTCCCTTTTTATAGTTGAAAAGTCTGGCAAGCGTTTCCATCACTGCAGGGGTCTTGTTTTATTGATTAAATGCAGACCAAGTTTGTAGATCTTCCATTGTCTTACATAATGATCCATACTTTGAAGTTAACAACCTTTTCATTTAAAGTTTAAGGCTTCACACCCCGGTTGATGGGCCATTCAATTATTGTGACATCCTAATACATTTAGTTATAGACATCCAGACAATTTCATTAGTTTTCATGAACAATGTGACAACTCTTATCCTAACACATCTTTGATCTAAGGCAGGGATCTAAGGGGTTCTCAAACTTCATTGCACCACGACCCCCTTCTGACAACAAAAATTACTACATGACCCCCAGTGTGTGGGGGGGAGAGAGTGGGGGACAAAGCCCAAGCCCAGAGGCTGCAACCCCAGGCTGAGTGCCTGTAACCTGAGCCCCACCACCCAGAGATGAAGCCCTCAGGTTTCAACCCCAGGGGTTAGGCTCAGGCTTCGGCTCTGGTGACTCCATTAAAATGGGGTCGTGACCCACTTTGGAGTCCTGACCCACAGTTTGAGAACTGCTGATCTAAGGTTAATTAAGTACAAAGATAGCAATTACAGGAAACAGGTGAAGACAATAACATAATTTCACTAGCTTTCACGCATCTAAAGCAAATGTAATTACCAGGTACATGTAATATGATAACATCCCTTTTTGTTCTGTTCTAACAAGTGAATTTGTACACTTAATACTTCCTTGAGGTTTTGACCTGAGCTGGCTAGCTGTCAGCTCCACTTTCCCAAAATAAACAAGAGGCTTAACCAGAAGCCGTAGCAGGAGGAAGCTGTGAAGTTGTGAAACACTGAGGGTTTTTATTCTGTGCACTGCTTTGGACACGATTGCTTTGACTGTGAGCATTTTGAAGGATAAAGGATCATCTTTTAATGAAAGCTGAGATCTTGCCACATGTGAATATAGCATCACTTCAAACTGATCCTAGATTGTATGACGTGATGATCAGTAAATTTAGTGGATCCCATTTGCAAAGGCAAAGGAAATCCAGTGCAAGTATATCTATGGAGGCTAAGTCTATTCCCTTCTCCCTAAACAGGTGCTCATTCCCCTCTTCACAGGCCAGACACTGCCTCCGGAGAAGCTGCAGGAGGTTATGGATGAGCTGGCTATTTCCCTGAAGCAATTTGAGGAGAAATTCCTTCAGAACAAGCCGTTCATCCTGGGCAGTGAGATCTCCCTGGCAGACCTAGTGGCTATTGTGGAGCTCATGCAGGTGAGTAGTGGATTGTAATCATGAAGACTCAGCACAAGGAAAAGATGGTATTGTCTAACTACCTGGGGATGAGCAGCATGTTTCCCTAGAGCAGGAATGCAGATCTAATTCAGCAGAGGGCTGGATTCCTATATTAAAATATTGTCCTCCAGACCTACCTATTCTTCCCCACAGCAGACCCACAAGATACCAACTTGAAACTCCTCCAGTAGCAAAGCTGGGGGGAGCTTTTTTTTTTAATCAAATTAAGTGGATCATACCGAGATTGGTTGCTCGGTCCCAGGCCATCAGAGCTGGGATCCTGCAGAGCAAGAGCATTTCCCGCTCTTAATTCCATGTCCCAGTGACTAACAAATAGCAGTGCTGCATCTCTGCAGTGAAGAATTTCAGAGGGTGGGACAGGCAGAAAGTAGAGGGGAAGCCCCCCAACTAAAACCTCAGCTTAAGTTACAATGGTGGTGGTGGTCTCATATGTTGCTACCTGGTTTAGCATTCCTCACTACAAATAACAAGTAGGCAATAGCATTCACCAATGGGATCTCTAGCCCCATCTCTTTAATGCTGTTGCTGAGCATTACTCAAATAAGTGTTAGCCACATCCTGTGTCATCATCAAGTAAAAGGGGCCACTGTTGTCAGGAGTGGATTTGGGACTATTAAAACGCATGAAGAAATACAGTCCAGTTGGGTTTTTTTCCAGATGCACAGGTAGACTAGGAGATCTCCCAACCTTTCTGATTCTCTTCCATGAGTTCCCCCTGACCCCACCCCACACACACACTTAGTGGTGACTTCCCTTGTGGAAGCTTCAGCATTTCTCACTTCAGTTACGTCTCTCTATGCAGCCCATTGGAGTAGGTTGTGACATCTTTGAAGACAGACCCAAGCTGTCAGAATGGCGCAACCGGGTGGAGGAAGCTGTGGGGAAGGAACTCTTCCAGGAAGCACACGAGATTATCCTGAATATCAAGGAACTCAGCAACATCCAAATTGACCCACAGCTGAAAGAGCATCTGGCGCCTGTGCTGAGGAAAATAATGAAATGAGCTAACGTTCTGTTACCATTTGATCTGCATCTTTCCACCATCTTGCTCCCCCAACCCCCTCTCCAGCACCATGAGTAAGTGCCCTTCATAAGGAGGAAAGAACACTGCAGCACTTTCCATGTGAAAAATGCAACCCTCCCTTAGTCCATTGTAGCATCCTCAGGGACAGAAGCTGGGGAAATCTTAGAATCTGAAGCTGTAAATTCACAGGAAGCATCTGAGAACAAATAAAGAGGCAGCAAATCTTTTCGGGGGGAGGGCTTTGTGACTTTTTTGTTGTCATATTTGCTTTCAGGTGATCTGTACCAATAACACATAAACCTTCTGGAACTGCAGCAAAATTAAGGAGGCAGTGATGAGAAAACTATACAAAGACTTTGGATTCTGCTGAAAACACCCAATTGTGAAAGAATCCTAAATGGGTGGAATCTGTATTTCTGTATGCTTATATTCATGATTTCCTGTTGTCCTTGAACCTTCTCCTGAAGTCCTTGCTCAGGCAAAACTCTCTCCCCCTTGTCAATGAAAATATCATGACTAAAAACTTCAATATTTTACACCCTCTTTCCTTTCAAGTATTTACTATCTCAGCTATTTAGATGGTTGTTGCTGAAGTTTTCTACAATGTCATTATGGTTCTAATGGCGCTACTGCACTAGGTTTTAAGTTCTAAAAGACCCTGAAAGCATTTTTATAAATTTAAATTGTGTGTGTATGGAGTAATGTGGTGTTTAATTCCTTCCCAAACTGAGAATGTATATGATAAATTTCAACCTGAATCTAAATTTTATCAACAAGCTAAAATTAGGTTTTGTGGCAAGAAAATGTTTTTATTTATATTTTTCCTATAAAATTATAAAGTACAGCTATGAGTGAAACTTAAAAAGGTGTGACATTTATTTCTTTCAGATTCAAGAGAGACAGCATGCATTTATGAGAGCTAAGATTTTGAGAGACCTTTGCACAACTCTTCCATTCAGAGAGTAAGAGTCATCATTGGTTCTCTGAGGATGAGGGCTTTGCGGCTGAATTTACCAGATGAGACCATGTGTTTCTTCTATGCTTTGTCTTTTTGCTGTGTACATACACACCCATACACTTGTTAATGGTCTGCTCCTAAGGAAAAGAAATTGTCTTTAGTTTATTAGAGAGACAAGGTTGGTGAATAATATCTTTTATTGAACCAACTTCTGTTGGTGAGAGAGACAAGCTTTCAAGCTACCCAGAACTCTTCCTCAAGTCTGGGAAAGGTACTCAGAGTGTCACAGCTAAATACAAGGTGGAACAGATAGTTTAGCTTAAGTAGTTAGCACATTTCCAAGAGACCATTCAAAGTGATGTGGCCTGTTAACACCCCTGTAGTCATAGGACAAAAACTGGCATTCGTGGGTTACAGATAGTTGTAATAAGCCATAAATCCAGTATCTTTATTAAGACCATGACTTTTAGTGTCTAGTAAAGTTACGAATTTAAGTTCCTAGGCTCATCTGTTGAAAGTGCTGTGCAGGTTTCCTTTGAGGATGAGGACTGATAAGTCAGATATAGAGTGATCGAATTGTGAAAAGTGTTCACCCACCATGCTACCTACACACATTAGGGCACCCCACCTTTTCCCAATTCGTAGGGCCCTTTAAATCACCCCCGAGCTACCAGCTGCAGATGCGGCTGGGAACCCTGGGGCTCGGGGGTGATTTAAAGGGCCCAGGGTTCCAGCTGCTGCTACCGCAGTTGAGCCCTGGGCCCTTTAAATCACTGAGGAGCCCTGGGGGCTCCCAGCTGCCACCACTACCCCGGGGCTCTGGGCTCTGGCAGAGCTTTAAAGGGCCTGGGGCTCCGCTTTGGTAGCGGCTGCCAGATCCCCGAGCCCTATAAATCCCAGCCTGAGCCCTGCTGCCCGAGCCCTGGGGTAGCGGCGGCCAGGCTCTGTCGGGGATGTAAAGGGCCCCGGGGCTTCAGCCGCCACTACCACCCCGGCCCTTTAAATCCACTCCGGAGCCCTGCTGCCACTAACCCAGGGCTTCGGCAGCAGGGCTCCAGTGGGGATTTAAAGGGCCCTGGGGCGGTAGCAGCGGCTGGAGCTCCAGGGCCGTTTAAATCCTCGCCAGAGCCCCCCCACCCCTACCCCAGGGTTCAGGCAGCAGGGCTCAGGCGGGGATTTAAAGGCCCGGGGCGGTAGTGGCGGCTGGAGCTCTGGGACCCTTTAAATCCCCGCCAGAGCCCCACCGCCACCGCTACCCAAGGGCTCGGGCAGCAGGGCTCAGGCGGAGATTTAAAGGACTTAGGGCTCCAGCAGCCCCTACCGCCCTGGCCCTTTAAATCCCCTCCGGAGCCCCGCCACCGCTACCCTAGGGCTTCGGCAGCAGGGCTCAGGTGGGGATTTAAAGAGCCCCGGGGGGTAGCGGTGGTTGGAGCTCCGGGGCCCTTTAAATCTCTGCCTGAGCCCTGCTGCCCAAGCCCTGGGGTAGTGGCGGCGGGGATTTAAAAGGCTGGGGCTGTAGCAGGGGCTGGAGCTCGGGGGCCCTTTAAATCCCCGCCGCCGCTACCCCAGGGCTTTAAATTGCCATCTGGGAAAGCCGGTCCCGGTACGGCGCACCAGCTCTTACTGGTACGCCGTACCAGGGCGTACCAGCTTACTTTCACCTCTGCCCGCACCCTTTCCCAGTACATAGGGCTCTGGGTGTATACTACTTCTGCAGGTTTTCAGGACCTTTTACCAGTGAAAGAGCCTTACACATAACCTCTATTTATTAACAATCACCAAAAACAGATTGTACATGCTACACATACAGTGCTCACCACTCCCAATAAGACAGATGAACGTTTCCCTGCTGGCCAGTCAGGATCAGGTCCCATCTCAGGGACTCCAGTTTCTGCACGGTGTCCTTGGCAGAGTGTTGAGGTCTGGCCGCTCTGATCTTTGGGGCTGTGCCCTGGAGTTGGTTCCCAAAGAACTTCCATTTGAACCCCAGTTTACATAGTGAAATTTGAGTCCTTTTTAGCTACACCTTAACCAATCATTATACTAAAATTTTACTAACCAATCCCAACATAGTGTAATAAAATTTTCTAACCAATCCTATCCCACCACCTTAATTAATTTACACCTAGCAAAATTAATTATACAACACACAGAAACAATTAAAGAACCAGACAGAGATCATACACACAAACCATAGGGAAATGGGGACCATAATGATAGAACAATAATGAAATGAGGATTTCACAACCAACTATTGATAAGTAGTTTCTTGTCAGACAGAATGCCATCACACTAACTTTTCATTAACCATCTTAAGATCTGTTTCTTTATCTGATGATAGTATAGTGGGGGGCCATTCGGACGGGGTCTCCTTTTTAGCAGCCTGATATTACATTGTTTTAATGTAATTTAGATGGAATGTGAGGATGTGACTTCCTGGTTCTCAGCTAATGGCTGCTGCTTGGCTGCCCTTTTAATCTGGCTGCAGACAAAGGCCTTAGGCTTTAGGCCTTACAATACGGCTGCAGACAAAGGCCTTATCCTTACAGGAAAGTGCTGTGCAGGTTCCCTTTGAGGATGAGGACTGACAGGTCAGATATAGAGTGATCGAATTGTGAAAAGTGTTCATCCACAGCTTTTATCATTTTCCTATGTGAGTTTATTCGAAAACATAGTGTTTGTCCGGTTTCAACCACATAATTGTTTTTGTGGCCTTCAGTGCACGGAATGTGGTGTACCACATGTTGTAATAGGCATGTATAGGACCCATGGATTTTGAAAGGTGTGTTGTTTGGGGGTGTTTGATCATAGTAGTAGTGGAGATAATTTCTGCAGATTTTATATGTATTGCTCTGGCGGGGTCTGGTGCCACTTTGAGTTGGTGTGTCCTGGTCTGTGGGGAGCTTACTTCTGATGAGGAGCTTGGAGAGGTTGGGAAGGTTGTTTGAAGGCCAGAAGAGGGGTTCAGGAAAGATTTCTTTCAGGATAGGGTCCCCATTGAGTATGGGTTGTAGCTGTTTGATGATACCCTGTATGGGATGGTAGGTGACAACTAGGCATTGCAGTCAGAGAAGTTTTTATTTCTGTATTGAAGCAGTTTCTCACAGAGTATTTGGATGGCCTGTTCCATGATGGAATCTATTTCTCTGGTGGAGCACCCTTGTTTGGTGAAGGCAGTTTTGAGTGTGTTAAGGTGTATATCTCAGACTTTCTCCTTGTAGCATATTCTGTGGTATTTGAGTGCCTGGCTGTAGATAACAGATTTCTTGGTGTGTTTGGGGTGGTTAGTGGCTCAGTGAAGGTAGGTGTGGTGATCCAGGGCTTTCTCGTTTATAGTTATCTGTAGGGTTTCATTGTTGAAGCTGATCATGGTGTCCAGGAAGTTGATACTAGTGTGGGAGTGTTCCAGAGAGAGTTTAATGAATGTGTGGTGGTTGTTGAAGTTGTAGTGGAAATCTATGAGGGAGCGTGTGTCGTCTGTCCAGAGGATGAAAATATCATTGATGTATCTCAGATATATCATTGTTTTCATGGTTCATTTGTCCAGAAATTCTTCTTCAAGGTGGCCCATAAAGAGGTTGGCATATTGGGAAGCTGTCTTAGTACCCATGGCTGTTCTGATGGTTTGGACAAAATGTTAGTTATGTTAATATAAAATTGTTATGGGCGAGGATGAAATGGATGAGTTCAGCAATGTGTTGAGGGTGGATATCTGAGGATTGTCCATTATCTTGTAAATATTTGAAGTAGGCAGCTATGCCATCATTGTGAAGAATGTTGGTGTACAGTGATGTAACATCCATGGTGGCAAGGATAGCGTTCTGAGGCGGTAGTTAATGTTGCGGAGTTTGTGGAGGAAGTAGATTGTGTCCTGGAGGAAGCTGGCCCTTTGTGTTGTGAGTGATTTGAGGACTGTTTCCCAATATTCCTTCAGTGAGAGTGCCATGGCCAGATATAATGGATCTGCCTGGGTTCCCTTGTTTGTGTGTCTTGGGAAGCATGTAGAAGGTCCCTGGGGTGGGTTCTTGGGAGATGAGTTTTGTAGAGTTTCTCTTGGAGTTGTTTGGGGAAAGATTTGATGATATCCTTAAATTCCAGGGTAAGTTGTGGTGTAGGGTCTTCTTTGAGTTCTTTATAGTAGGAGGTGTCGAAGAGTTATTCGTTGGCTTCATTTGTTTATTAGAAAGTAATAACCTATTATAAACTATTTGGAAGCATGGGTTGTGACCTGAGGCACTGACAATCTGCCACTCACTCTTTTGAGTGTAAAGGGGAAAGTATATAATTAAAAATGTGATTGTACATTAAAAAACTGCCTTTTGGCGACAAAGCAGTGAGCACGTACGCACTGCGATGTGAGTTTTGTCAGGAAAAATGCCCCATTTTGGCGACAAAATACTTCCACCCCATGAGAGACTTTTTTCTTTTCCCTTTGTTGATAATAAAGGAAAGAGCCACTGTAGACACCACACCTGTTTTAATCGCTTTATTTAGCCTCCAGGAAGTGTCCCACAATGCCCATCCTGACCATTCTTGTCAGCAGTTTGAACTCAGCTGGCCTGCAGCCAGGTAAACAACCATCCGCCCCTCCCCCTTGCAAGCCCCAAGAATTTTAAATTCCATTTCCTGCTTGCTGGTTCGGCCTGGGGAGGTCTCATCGCGTCTTCCCAGGTGACCATGGCTGGCTATCACACCAAACACTCTCCTGTCTGGACCACCATGGAGCTGTTAGATCTGATCAGTATATGGGGAGAGGAGGCTGTGCAGTCCCAGCTGCACTTGACCCATGGAATTGGGATACCTATAGGCACATTTCTTGAGGCTTGTGCAAAAAGGCTGAGCGGGACATGCTGCAGCGCAGAGTGAAGATAAAGGAGCTGAGGCAGGTGTACCATAAAGCGAGGGAGGCAAACTGCTGCTCCGGTGCTGCACCTAAGACCTGCCGTTTCTCTAAGGAGCTGGAAGGTATCCTCGGTGGCAACCCCACTTCCATCACCAACAGCCCCCGGGGATACTTCAGAGGGAACAGAAGCAGCGGAAAGAGGACCTAATCCGGAGGATGAAGTTATTGATGAAGAGGTGGAGTTAGACGAGAATGTGCAGCTCCCGGTGGGGTCGCCCGGTGGGGCAGGCAGCCAGGAACTTTTCTCCCCTCCTGAGGTGCCTAGCCAGTCTCAGCAGCTGCTCTCCAGCGAGCAAGAAGCAGGAGATGAGACGCCTGGTAAGTAGCTGTGGCTTGTGTAGTGCAGAGGTAGGTTCAGGGCACAGAAATGTGGGAGGTTGGCTGTGTTTCTGTGAGCTGGATATTTCCCTGGGTAGCTGATCAGTACGGTGGAACAGGTGTTGATGCACGCCGAGCTATCGCAGGAATCCTCCAGAGAGATCTCCAGGAAAGTTTCCTGTGGGTACTCAGTAATCCTCTGCCAGAGGTTGCGTGGCAGTGCAGCTTTGTTCCTTCCCCCATTGTAGGACACTGTCCCACGCTATTCGGCAATCACTTGTGCAGGGACCAAAGTAGCACATAGGTGAGCTGCATATAGAGCAGGACGGAAGCTGCAAGCATGCAGTACATGTACCCTGGTTTCCCTGCTTACCCTCAGCAGTGACATGTCTGCTAGAATGATCCCTGCCTATGGAAAAGTTTGGGATAATTTTAGAATTAGTTCCCTGTAAAGCTGTACCACAACCCCTACAATGTCCTTCTGTCCAGGTGCAGCCCCCTCTGGTCAACACTCAGCATGTTTTGTGTGCTTGCAGAGATGTGTGCCTGGCAAGGGTCAGTGAGAAAGTGATTGGTATATTGCAAAAGGTGCATATAAGTGAAATGTTTCAATGCTGTGCGTGAATTTAACAATCCTGCTTCTGTGCATTGTCCCCTGTGCTTCACCAGATGTGGCCTTCAGGAACACCACACACACTCTTGCCAACCATCTCCACCAGATAAGAAAGAGGCCAAAACACAGCAAAGAAGACATGTTTCGGGAGGTACTGCAGTCCTCCACTACAGAGAAAAGGGAACAAAAGGAGTGCTGGGAAGCCGAAAAGTAGGATAGAAAAGAGAATCAAGCATTTGCTAGGGACGCAACAGAGTGGATGATAAAAGTAATGGAGGAGCAAGCAGAAATGCTCACGTCTTTAATAATGCTGCAGAGTGAGCAGGTCCAGGCTCAATCTCCACTGCAGCACATGCACAATTCTTTACCAGCCCCCCTCCACTCTGCCCACACATTCCTTTCCACTTTCTGGGACTCCTCAGTTTCCTCTTCACTCCACCCCCTCACATAACTTTCACGATGATAACTGGACCTACACACAGTTGTGAGATCTGCCCTTTCCCAGTCCCTCCTTTCCCAGCAAGCATCTGTGTTTTGGTGAGTGTCACTGTGCTTTTACTTGATCAATAAAGGCAAAGTTTTATAATGGTAAATCATCTTTATTTTGTTTTCTACAAATTCACATTGCAATCACTATGAGTACATGTACAGGCATTTTAATCATTTTTTTACTGGGATATGTGGCCCCAGATGTCAACATAGCCCCCTAGGGGAAAAAAATGGAATGCACCATGGAAGCAACTCTAAAAAAGATATACATTACTGCTGCTCATTGTCAAAGTGCTTCCTCAAAGCCTCCCTGATTTCAATTGCTGCCCTCTGGGCTCCTCTGACAGCCCTGGTATCTGGCCGCTCAAACTCAGCAGCCAAGCATCCTGCCTCAGCACTCCACCCCTGAGCAAACATTTCATCCTTCACAGAGATTATGCAAAGTGCAGCACACAGCTATGATCATGGGAATATTCTCCTCATTAAGGTCTGACCTGCCATAAAGGCAACATCAGCATGCTTTTAATCTGCCAAAGCACATTCAACTGTCATCTGGCACCTACTCAGCCTGTTGTTGAAACACTCCGTACTGCTGTCCAGGCGTCCTGTGTAAGGTTTCATGAGTCAGAGCTGTAAGGGGTAAACCGGGTCTCCCAGGATCACTATGGGCATTTCCACATCCCTCACTGTAATCTTGTGGTCTGGAAAGAAAGTCCTCGCTTGCAGATTTCTGTATGGCTGGTGTTCCTGAAGATGCGTGTGTCATGCACCTTTCCAGACCACCCTGCGTTCATGTCTGTGAAACTCCCATGGTGATCTACAAGCGCCTGCAACACCATGGAGAAGTGCCCCTTCCTATTGATGTACCTTGTTGCGAGGTGGTCCGGTGCTAAACCTGGAATGTGTGCCATCTGTCGCCCCTACACAGTTAGGGAAGCCCATCTCTGCACAGCCGTCCACTATTTCATGCATATTTCCCAGAGTCACAGTCCTTCGTAGCAGGATGCGATTTATTGCCCTGCACACTTGCATTAATGCAGCCCCAACTGTTGACTTCCCCACTCCAAATTGATTTGCGACTGACCGGTAGCAGTCTGGAGTCGCCAGCTTCCAGACAGTGATTGCCACAAGCTTCTCTACCGAGAAGGCAGCTCTCATTCTGGTGTCCTTGCACTGCGGGGCCAGCTCAGCATACAGTTCCAGGAAGGTAGCTTTACGCATCCGAAAGTTCAGTAGCCACTTCTCGTCATCCCACACCTGCATGACAATGCAATCCCACCATTCAGTGCTGGTTTCCCTAGCCCAAAAGTGATGGTCACCCTATGCAGCTGCTCTGTGAATGTCAAAAGCAATGTAACGTTGCTGCTATCCATATCATGCAGAATCATCTTCCTCTGCCAGTAATTTCACAATTAACTGCAGTACCAGGTGCCCTGTCCTCATGACACTTAACAGAGCATAAAGGAGAAATGCGGGATCCATCCCTTCTCATTACAGATGTTGGGGTGCACAGCAAAGAATGGCCATTGAAAAAATGGCATGAAAGAAAGTCAGAAGCCAATGGAGGGCAAGGACACAAAGCAATGCATGACAGGACATTTAGCATGATCCCAAGATGCGCCGTGATCTGCTCCGCCTTTCCACAACACCTAGCGACAGAAGGTGTCACCCTGCACTATGGGACACATACCCACAATGTATTGCTCACACTGTCGATGATGGTGCCCCCAATGCGGATGATGTGCCGCCAGAGGGGGCTAGTGTGAATAAGCTTTTCCGATTTTTATCAAGTCGACTTTTGGGTGTTGATGTAAGTGTAGTTGACAAAACTGGGTAGTGTAGACAAAACCTAAGCCAGCCCTGGTGACCCCATTCAAAGGGGATTGCAACCCACTTTGGGGTCCCGACCCACAGTTTGAAAACCTCTGCTCTAGCAGGTTAACATATCTTGTCATATCTTCTGTTTAAATGAACAAGATTTATTTTATCAGCAAACTCACCCTGGCATCTGAGAGTTAAGATGGGTTATTTCCTCTCATCTTTATTCTCAGCAATTAAGAGCTTTAGGTCAAATGATTTCCTTAGTAATACACTAGCCTTCATTGGGATTGCACTGGTATAATTTGAGGCATAAATTGGTGAACATTATGTTTATTGATGATTAAATTGATGTTTATTAATGATTTAGTTGGGGTTGGTCCTGCTTTGAGCAGAGGGTTGGACTAGATGACCTCCTGAGGTCTCTTCCAACCCTGATATTCTATGATTCTATGTTTCTATGACTATGCTGGGCTGGCAGGTAGAAAACACTATATTTTTCTTGTAAACTTTGCAAATTTGATCAGTGGTTACTGAGATACAGTAAAGATTGGGACCTTCAAGCATAATTCATTTCATTCATCCATAGAGTCATTTTTCAGAATAGCATCACTCTTCAGACAACCTGTCCTAGTCCTAACATTTTGTTATGAACTAATGAAATTCTATTGCTGATCACTCTTTGAGACAATATGAAACCCTGGATTATGCTGTCCATCAGTGCCAGTCTGCCAGGGTCATCTTTATTGATCTGGGAAAACAAACTCCAATCTCAGTAGCTGACCTGACTTTTTAAATATTTGCTATGGCAATAAGCCACCATGCTGCCTTTTCACTTTTTGTAGAGAGGATTGTTGTGCAAAAGCCAATCTATTCCAGTCTTGGACCGCAAACATGTGATTGTATGTGCAACAATGACCCCCTGTGTAGTCTGCTGAGTAATCAACCCTTGTGAATTTACATGCACTTGCGGCTGTTGACGGCTTTTTTCTTTCTGAGACACTTTTAAAAACAGAGGTGAAGGGTCTAATAAAGGAGAGCAAAGATGTATATGCCTTGCTTTCTAGGCTGGCCTGACCTGTCATGAGGATTCTTTATCCATCCTAATACCACCTCTGGAAAAGCAAATTGAAAGTAGAAATTTCTCCCTTACTTCAGCCTACCACAACTCATTGTTATTAATTCATTCTATAAAGTTAGACATGGGTTTTTAACCTGTGTGATGTGAAAATCCCTTGCAGAAGGCAGTTGTTTAACACTGTGTGCACATCTGCTCCACTGAGGACTAGTCTGTCCCCTCATTTCCCTTCTTCCTTACTTTTGGAAAATATGTCATAAAAACATTCATCGGCCTTTATTGAAATCTCCTCCTTCTTTCCCTCCTCCAAGATCGGAGGAAACGCTCTTCCCAGTTCAGAATGGCCATTTGCGGGTAACTTTTTTCAGCGTGTTTCACTATTGCTAGCATTAACAGGAGTAAAATGACCGAGTCCCTGTGCAACGTGCTGAAAAGCTTGGCATGACTGTCAAACTGCAAAGACCCTGGCTGGACATTTTGGCTTTTTATGCTTATGTTCCTTCTTTAATTTGAAAAACACACCTCTTGAAAACGCCCATTGACTTATTTATAACAAGGTGCCTCTAAGTGTCTGGCAGTGGCAATAGCAAAGTATTGCCACTGGTTTGACTAATCCCCATTAACGGGTTCCAAATGGGCTACACTGACAGCTCAGCTTGAGCTTCTATTGGTTTCTCCACCACTAATTATAATTCTTTTAGGGCTCAACATTCAAGAATTTAGCAACAAACTCCCTGAAGAAAGTACCTATACTGAAGGATGGAAGCTTCACCTTCAGAGAGAGGTTAGAATGCAGAGGTAGAAACCTCACATCCTTATTGCAGTATTTACAACCGTAACACTTCTGAGCGGCATGTTTGTCTGCTGCAGTCCGCCTCTACAAGGATCCTGGGATGGTGTTTGGTCTTGCAGTGTGCTAGGACATGCCGGTAATAAGGCTGGTTTCAGATTCCCAGAGGCACTGAGAAGAGCAGGCTGGCTGAATGTTCTCCTGGGGCCCCAGATTGGAATCTCACCAAGGCGTGGGAGTGTTAATGCCAATCTGTCTCTCAGTAAAACACACCTGGAGTGTATTGAGAAAAAAGTTGTACGTGCAGGGGGCAGTGTGGCACTAGGCATTCCTTTTTCATTCAGCCTGTGACCCGCCTGAAGGGATCTTAGCACCTTTCCTGATACTAAGATTCACACAAATGTAGGTGGCTCAAGACCATAGGCGCCAACTCCATGGGTGCTGAAAAAAAAACAGTGAGTGAAGCACCCACCGGCCACGCCCCCAGTCAGCTCCTCCCCCATCCCCCCAGTGCTTCCCCTGCCGACAGGCCCCGCCAATCAGCTCCTCCCCCTCCCTCCCAGTGCCTCCTGCCCACCGAGGATCAGCTGTTCAGCAGCATGCAGGAGGTGGGGGGGAGCGATGGTGGAGTACACTCAGTGGAGGGGGCGGTATAGGGCAGAGCGGGAGTGGGAAGAGGCAGAGCAGGGGTGGGGGCTTGGCAGAAGGGGTGGAGTGGGGGTGGGGCCTGGGGTGGAATGGGGGTTGAGCACTCCCCCGGCAACCTAGAAAGATGGTGCCACTCCTCAAGACTGCAAGTGAACAGAGAGCAAAATGAGAAAGCAGTGTTTCAAGAAGCCAAGGAGAAGGGTTCCCTGAAAGCCTCATTAGAATCAGTCTGGTTCTGAGAGAGCTTTGATTTCCACAAGGCTTATCTTCTTTGCCAGGACACAATCTGCAAGTTCTAAGTTTGTTTATATTTGTGGGGTGGGGAACAAGTGGTGTATTTTTGAGAGAATGAATTCTCTGAGCCATGTCTTTGTAAGGAATGTGTGCAATATACTTTTCATAGCAACAAAAAACTGACAAAATAAAGGCCTGGTCCAATGTCTGTTGAAGTCAATGGAAGGTTTCCCATTGACTTCATTGGGAATTGGATCAGGCCCTAAAACAGCTGAGAGGGAAAAGGAAATGCAGAAAACACTACATTATACTGCATGATGATAGTTTTATAAAATATCTGTCTGTGTTAAGGTCTGTGGTTCTTAAAGTGTAAAGGTGCTGTGGGTTATCAGCAGAACAAGCAGTGCTGACCTTCTAGCTCCTGCGCTGTTCTCTGACCCCTAACATTACCACACTTTCTAAATGGAAGCGATGTAAGGAGACGAGGAGGATGTAACTGTTCTCTCCTTAGCTCACAGACCTACTGTTTCCCCTCTTATCTGGGCAGCACTGCGATTCTTCTGTACCTGAGCAGGAAGTACAACTTGCATCCAAGAGTTTTTAAAGAGTTGGCTGAGGAGCTCTCTGGACTATTGATGTTGCTTTTCAATAGGTCTTGGAGTACTGGGGAAGTGCCAGAAGACTGGAAGATAGCTAATGTGCCAGTTTCTAAAAAGGGTAAACAGGATGATCTGGGTAATTATAGGCCTGTCAGCCTGACAGCAATCAGCAAGATAATGGAGTGGCTAATCATAGAATATCAGGGTTGGAAGGGACCTCAGGAGGTCATCTAGTCCAACCCCCTGCTCAAAGCAGGACTGATCCCCGACTAAATCATCCCAGCCAGGGCTTTGTCAAGCCTGACCTTAAAAACTTCTAGGGAAGGAAATTCCATCACCTTCCTAGGTAACGCATTCCAGTGTTTCACACCCTCATAGTGAAAGTTTTTCCTAATATCCAACCTAAATCTCCCCCACTGCAACTTCAGACCATTACTCCTTGTCTGTCATCTGCTACCACTGAGAACAGTCTAGAGCCATTCTCTTTGGAACCCCCTTTCAGGTAGTTGAAAGCAGCTATCAAATCCCCCCTCATTCTTCTCTTCTGCAGACTAAACATCCTGAGTTCCCTCAGCCTCTCCTCATAAGTCATGTGTTCCAGTCCCCTAATCATTTTTGTTGTAATAAGGGACTTGATTTAGAATTAAAGGAGGGTAATGTAGTTAATGCAAATCAACATGGGTTTATTGAAAACAGGTCCTGTCAAACTAACTTGATATCTTTTATGAGATTACAAATTTGGTTGATAAAGTTAATAGTGTTGATAGGACATACTTAGACTTCTGAAAGGCCTTTGACTTGGTACCACATGACATTTTGATTAAAAAACTAGAATGATATAAAGTTAACATGGCACACATTAAATAGATTCAAAAGTGGCTAACTGATAGGTCTCAGAATATAATTGTAAATGGGGAATTGTCATTGGATGCGTGTGTCTCCAGTGACGTTCTACAAAGATCAGTTATTGGCCCTACAATGTTTAACATTTTTATTAAAGATCTGGAAGAAAACATAAAATTAGCACTGATAAAGTTTGCAGATGACACAAAAATTGGGGGAGCGGTAAATAATGAAGAGGACAGGTCCCTGATTCAGAACAATCTGGATCACTTGCCAAATGGGATGCAAGCAAATAATGTGCATTTTAATATTGCTAAATATAAATGTATAAATCTAGGAACAAAGACCATATGCCATACTTACAGGATAGGGGACTCTATCCTGGGAAGCAGTGACTCTGAAAAAGATTTGGGGTTGTGGTGGATAATCAGCTGAACATGAGCACCCAACGTGACGCTGTGGCCAAAAGAGCTAATGCAATCCTGAGATGCATAAATGGGAATCTCAGGTAGAAGTAGAGAGGTTATTTTACCTTCATATTTGGCACTGGTGTGACCACGGCCGGAATATTATGTCCAGTTCTGGAGCCCACAATTCAAGAAGGACGTTGATAAATTGGAGAGGGTTCAGAGAAGAGCCTCTAATGATAAAGGATTAGAAAATATGCCTTATAGTGATAGACTAAAAGAGCTCAATCTATTTAGCTTAACAAAGAGAAAGTTAAGGAGCAACTTGATCGCAGTCTATGAGTATCTACATAGGGAACAAATATTTAATAATAGACTCTTCAGTACAGCAGAAAAGGGTATAAAATGATGCAGTGGCTAGAAGATGAAGCTAGACAAATTCAGACTGGAAATAAGGTGTAAATTTTTGACAGTGAGTAATTAACTACTGGAACAATTTACCAAGGGTTGTGATGGATTCTTTTTAAAATCAAGATTGGATGTTTTTCTAAAAGTTATGTTCTAGGAATTATTTTGGAAAAGTTCTGTGGTCTGTGTTATATAGGAGGTCAGTCTAGATGTTCACAATGGTTCCTTCTAGCCTTAGAATCTCTGATTCTTGCCTTGTGTGCTTTGGTTTGTTGGCAGACTTCCTCCGGAGACATTCTTGCTTCTGTAGATCTCTTGTTCTGGGGACCTCCCCAGAGAGAAACCAGTTTAGCCTTTGTAGCAAGTCATGGGGCAAGATTCCCTACTTAATCCAGGCTGCCAAGTACCACTCCCCGATTTGGTCATTTGTAGTTAGTTTGAGTATTAGCAGCACTCCTGAGTTCCATACAGAGCCATGAGGGGCATTTAACGTCTTTATTTTTTTAAGTGCTCCCACATTTTTAAGTGCCTGTGTGAGGTTAAATAGCTGCAT
Source organism: Lepidochelys kempii (assembly GCF_965140285.1). NCBI lineage: Eukaryota > Metazoa > Chordata > Testudines > Cheloniidae > Lepidochelys > Lepidochelys kempii. The sequence continues at coordinate 13,619,276 of NC_136394.1, read as the reverse complement.
TTTGGGGGTGGTTGTCCATATGTCTTGTGACCATAACCAGCCAATTGGTGAACATACAGAAATCCATATTTAATATGTGTATATACAATATACATACACATACAAATCACTTACATGGTGCTATGATAATACAAATTATAATAAAAAACCGAGGAGTGCTTGTGGCACCTTAGAGACAAACAAATTTGTTAGTCTCTAAGGTGCCACAAATACTCCTCGGTATTTTTGCTGATACAGACTAACACGGCCACCACTCTGAAACAAATTATAATGATGATGCCATGTGGTAAACTACATGCACCTGGCTCTTTTCTCCCTCTAGTGGTCTCATGGAGAACAGCAAGATCATGCAGGAAAGCCAAGAGTCTTTGGGAGATTTGGTATGTCTCCTCTTAGAGGGTAAATTAATGAAACCAAACTTGTAGGGATCCTAGCGCTCCACTTAAATTAAAAGGTTACTTCACCTACTAAGTAGGAGCAAAAGACAGTACGAGAAGTGGACTATGAAACCTGATGCATATGCTGCCAGCATTTGATGTAAGGATATCTGAGATCCACAGATTATTCTCAGAAATGCAACAGAACAACATCCAGCTGTTTGGAGGATCCCATTAAGTCTCATTCTGATTGCTGATACTTAGAGGTACAGAGAAATAGAGGATTCATACAGCTGGGTTCCAGATTAGCTCTCCTGTAAATCTATGGAGCAAATTGTGCAGTTCCCCATTTGGTGATGACTAAATTTCATTGCATGTGTATGGAAGCTAATCCTATTCCTTCCTCCTCATGCAGATGGTGATTCCCCTATTCACAGGAAAGCCAATACCTTTACAGAAGCTGCAGGAGGCTTTGGATGAGCTGAATAATTCCCTGAAAAAGTTCACAGAGAAGTTCCTGCAGGACAGGCCCTTCATTGTGGGCAGCGAGATTTCTCTGGCAGACCTGGTGGCTATCACAGAGCTCATGCAGGTGAGTGTAGGAGTGTTGTTAGTGAATTTTCAGCATCATGAAAAACTGGTGTTGTCTATACTGCCTGAAGACCAGCATGTGGTGCTGCTGCAGTTTCCCTGGAGATGGGAAGGGGGGGGTTGATGCAGCACCACATGACTGAGAAGGGAAGCAGGATTCAGCTACCTCACAAAGATGGCAGATGCTATAGAAGAGTCTGATCCAGTGTAGCTCTGCCCTGCCCCCAAATCCTATGTTTTCATTCATGTCGTTCCCTCCTCATTACAGTTTTCTATCCTTCTTGTGAAGAATTCAAATCCTAGGAAGGATAAATGAGGAGCAATGGGGAACTGATGTTTAGATTAAAATAAAGAGCCCAGCCCAAGGGGGGGCAGGCTTCCTCCCCAAGTAATTTCCCTGCTCTCAGTCTGCAAAATACCAATCAGTGACTTCACAAAATACAGCATGTAAAATGAAGTGGCTCCCATATGGATCCATCACTTGCCTGGAGTACTGTGTTACAGCACTTTCCACCTCTCCTCCAGATGCTTTACGGGGCAGCACTGCCTCCCTCCAAAGAGCAGGTCACCCTGCAGATAAACTTTTGAGAGGGCAAGAAAAACTGCTGATGCTGCAATTCTGATCTTAAATGATGATTTTGTGTTCTCTCATTGATCATGCCTTAGTGCATGTGAGAACTGTTACAGCTATTAAGCCAAACTCTCTGCTGATGTAACTTCATTAGCTTCAATGGTATTATGCTGCTGGAGAAATTGGCTCATTATCTCCTGACTTAACCTCTAGTGGCTGAGGTTTTGCAATAAGCACCACGTGAATTGCAATGAGGATGTACCTCACCCTTCAAGTCAGGCTCAGACATTTAGGTGCTGGAGCAGATTGAGGATGACACTGACACTAGTCAGCAAATTGTCTTCCTACTTGTGGCAGATACATGGTAATCCAGGGCAGGATTCTGCTGTGCACAGTTACTTGAAATGAATCCCTCTCCTTTTCACCATGTTTGGCTGTTGTGTCTTTCTCTCTTTAAAGTCCGTAGGTGCTGGTTGCAACATCTTTGAGTGCTGACCCAAATTGGTGGCATGGCGCAGCCAGGTGGAGGAAGCTGTGGGGAAGGAGCTCTTCCAAGAAGTGCATGAATGGATCCTGAATGCACAGGATTTGAGGAAAGTCCAGATTGACCCACAGATGAAGAAGGAAATGAAACCTCTGCTGCTGAAGATGCTGAAGTAGGAGGAAATGTGAAGTATTCCCTCACTGCTAGACTTTTCTGAATGTATTTCTAAATCCAACCCCCAAATTCCCCTGTTATGTGCAGTTACCCTGTGCCAAGAAGAAAGAACTTTCCACAGGTTTCACTTGAGTAGTGGAACTTTTCCGCATGTTCTGTCTTTATCCTCTAACAGTGAACCACTGAAGGGCACTTTAAAATTAGAACTTTTTTCCCTTAACCATTGCCTTTTTGTCACTTGAAGGAGACAGTGTGTGGTCCCCAGGAAATTCACCCATTACTATCTCTCACAGGGCTTCCTCGTCGCAGTCCTCTTAAATATCCTCATGCTGACTGTCAGCTTCTCTGCTCCTTGACAATTTTGAAAAACTCAAAAAGAATGCAGACTTCTAGCAGAGAGTCTTCAACCCCTTTCCACACACATGCTCTGGATTTCTCTCTGTGAAAGCTTACTAATCTCTGGGACATTTTAGCTTCTTTGGGCAGCACACGTTCTTATTTTCCTCTCGTCATCCTGTAATTGCCAGTGCCACTCTTCACAGAGAAGTGACTCATCCCTTGGGGAATTTTCTGTTCTAACCTCCTGTGCCCCATCAATCCAGGATTTTGTGCTCTTAAAATATTGCTAGAAATAATGATGCCATTGGACACCCAAAGCAGTGCACTTTCTGTGCAGTTGCATGCCCAGAATACCAGCCATCAGGTGTCTTCTATCATGGGAAGTGCCAAATCTTTTGTGCAAGTCTTGGAAATGCACTGTCTGATATGTTGTTACTGCTATAAAATAGAAATTAAAAATAGAAACAAGCATTTACTGTAGCTTATTCACACGGATAGAACAGTCTTTCAGCCAGACAAGTAACTCTGGCATTCACAGTAATGTCACTGCTTGTGCTTCCTAGACAGCTCAGCGCAGGAGTTGTGTATTTTATGTACCGATATTTTCTGAATCTGTTTAGACTATATCAGACATTTACCTCTCAGATTCATCAGCTGCCAGTGTGCGTCTTCAGAATATTGCAAAGTATACGTTCAAAATAAAAATGCAGCAGTCTTCTGTCTTTGAGTGTTTCATTATCTTTGCTTTTAGAAGATCTGGGTTTGAAATGCCGTCAACTTAAAGCAGAGCTTTGTTCCCTTCTCCTACATACACACTTTCCTTCCTTAAGAAGCTCTAGTTAGGGTTAGTGGGTTTTGTTTTGTTGTTAAATGCCCTAATCTTCTGGAAGTGTCCATTTTTACTGAGGTTTTTCCACTCAAAAGCTGTACATCATTAACTCCCCATCACAAAATTCAAACCATGGGCCAGTCTCAGATTTTGTAGCTGAACTTTTTTATAATGATAGTGTTACCCATTATCACAATTACCACTTCAGCATAAAGAGTCGGGTATGATAATATATATTATAAATAGCCACATCAGTTGGACAGTAACGTGGGAGACGTAACCTCTAAAACAGGCTTCTTGGATTTTAGCAACCACACATGGAGCAGCTGTTAGTGAAAAAGAGAATATTTTCTTCACCCCATTTCTCCATGTGGAATATCTAAATAAGACGAGATATTGAAGTGAGAAGAAGCAATGAACACATGGAAGGCAGAGAGCCCCAGCCAGCTGTAGGCCCATCAACCCCTCTATCCATCTTCCAACAAAGAGTAGAAATAATTCCCCAGTCTTTAGGGAAGGAAAAGCAATATGAAAAAGGCTGCCAAAACAAGAGAAATTAAGTATCACAATAGGTTGCATTCACGCAGTCACATGCATATTATTACAAGCACTCTGTTAGCTGGTAGGGTGTGATAAATCAGTCGTGCCATGGTGATCATGCTGCCCATCAAGACTTACTGTTACATTTCAGTGTTCAGGTTATTAGTGTGTGTATGTGTTTTATGCCTTTCCATCCCCTCACCTCTATTGTCCTTCTCAGGGCATTCAGGGTGCGAAAAATAAACATTTGTTTCCAGCAGACAAATGAAAGCCAGGGTAAACTCCACTGGCATATTTCCATTTGTGGCTTTGTTAAGGACACCCTTGATCAGGGAATTGCATGAAGCAGGTGAACTGCCTTCCTGATAAGCAATCCATATAGCCTGTTTGTATACCTTGCCTGCCAGTGTCCCAGGAAATGAAAAGAATTGAGGGTTTCCTTTTGTCTTACTCCTTTCCCTGGGGGGCATGGATCAGCGTTCACGTCATGCTCCGGGTCAGTACCTGGCCCAGGCTGGGAAAACTAATGATCCAACCAGCGGACCAAATTCAGTGATGAATCCTGGTCACATGCCACTAGAGGCACATTGCACGTATGCTAAGGCAGACTCCAAAATTCCCCTAGCAGAATCAGATTTCTCTGCCACGTGGAAATAAATCTCACAAAAATCAGGGCACCAAATCCATTGTACTATGTTTTATTGCACGATCTGGTAAACAGGACACCCAGCTTTGGAGGCTGGGGAACTGCTTTTCCTGTCCTGTCTGGGCAGGACCAGCGCTGCCTACTAGGCAGCATCACCGTGACAGCTGGCACATCCGTGGCTGTGGCAAGGTGTTCATAAAAGGCCAAAGCAAATCTTCCCCCCCATCCCCACCCCCAGTCACCGGGAGAGGAGCGAAGGTGGGCCAGGTTGCCCCTGCTCCGCTCAGGGATGGTCCCCAAGGACCAAGGGGTCAGGGCGGAGAGACAGGCAGAGGAGGGTGTCTCCAGACGCAGCCAATCGCGAGCCCCGGCGCTCGCTCCCACCCCCTGCTCTGCAGCCCGCGCCGGCCGCGCAGGGAGTGACCCAGCAGCCCGCGCTAGCCTCGGCCATGCCGTTCCTGGAGCTGGAGACCAGCCTCCCGGCCGCTCAGCTGCCCCAGGGCTTAGCCGGCAAGCTGTGCGCGGCCGCTGCGGCTATCCTGAGCAAGCCCGAGGAGGTGAGTCTCCTGCCTCGGCGTGCGCAATGCTGAGGCCTTTGGGCCGGCCGCGCTGGCTGCGTGCGCCCTTGCTGCCGGCTGCCCTGGGGGAGCAGCGGGGCCTGCGGCAGATGCGCGGAGCTTGTCCCTGGCCCCGCACCCCCTGCGGGGTATGGGCTAGATGAGAGGGGGTCCTGGTCTAGGAAAGACAGAACCACTGGTCTGGGGTCCCCCTGTGGGGGCCGTGAGCAGGTTGCGGGGGTGCCACCAAGTAGAGCCAGCCTTGGGCTCACTGGGGCCCAGGGCAGAAAGCCAAAGTCCTGCTGCATGGGGCTGAAGGCTGGGACCCTGCTCCCCGCCACCTGGGGCTGAAGTTGAAGCCTGGGCAATGTAGCTTTGCGGCGGGCCCTGCAGCATGGGGTCCCGGACAGCTGCCCTGCTTGCTACCCCCTAGTGCCGGCCCTGGCTTTTCTATGCAGAAAACTAAGTTATTGTGGCACAGGTGGGCTGTGGAGTTTTTGTAGCATGTTGGGGGGAGGTGTCTCAGAAAGAAAAAGGTTGAGAACCCCTGGACTAGGGCAAGGCAGGGTTCCCCTGGGGTGCACGGGGTGAGTGGCCCAGGGCACCAGCGCCTCCTCATGACACACACTGCTCATATCTGTGAGGCTTGTGTCCTGTGTTTCCTTCCCTCCCATGGCTGTTTCCCTGGGTGTGCCCGGCATGGCAGAGGATAAACGTCACGGTGAAGAGCGACTTGTCCATGGTGGTTGGAGGCTCCGCAGCGCCCTGCGCTCAGCTGTTCATCTCATCCATTGCAGTGGTGGGAACTGCGGAGCAGAACAGAGGGCACAGTGCCAAGTTCTTTGAGTTCCTTACCAAGGAGCTGGGGCTCGGTGCAGACAGGTGAGTGCAGTGCAGGGAGAGTAGGAGGAAGGTGTATTCAACAGGTAGAGGGGAGTTTCATACAGCGTCCCAGTGAGACCCAGCTCAGTGCTGTGGAGCTTCACTAATCAAGGTTTGTGTTTAAGTACAAATAGGGGAAGCTTACAAGAGGCCTTGGCAAGGAGGGTCTCTCCTCCAGTCCTCCTGATTTCCCCCCCCTGCCCTGTCAGTAATTTCCTGCACTCCTTAGACTGGGCATCTTCCTTCTTGCTCCTCTCCTGGCTTTCTAAGGCTGAGCCTAATTGTGAGAATGCGGGGTGAAGTCCCAGGTGTAGTCAAAGCAGAGTTACCCCCAAATGCCCTGAGAGCCTGGTGGCACATGAGCAAGGATTTCAGAGTAGAGGATTTAGAAGCAGAGCTGCATTGGAGTGAAACCAGAGAAAGAAGAGAGATGGCAATTGAATGTCATCATTGTTAGGGCTGGATGAATTGGGGGTTCCCCTATTCTGGTACTTAGCAGCTCTGACTCCACATCCCCACCATGTCACATAAAGCTTGCTACACCATTAGTCATCCTTGATCCAAATAACTCCTCAGTAGGGCTAATTACTGTCTTGGCTGTCAGAATTTATTTAGTACAGGAAAAATAAAATTTATTTTTTTATTTAAAGGCCAGACATGTCCACCATCACCCATCAGTGCCAGGTGGTAGCAAAGGGGTTAGTTTGCCTTTCAGGTGGATTTGTCAATCTTTTTTCTCTGCCCCTTTCTCTCTTGTTCTCCCATTACTCCAACAGTAGCAGAGAGAGAAAAACTCGCTCCATGTGTATTTCATAGCTCTGGGGAGAGGTGAAGTCTTATTTTTCCCTTTGTGTTTATATGGAGGAGAAATTGTCTATTGAATTATTTATGACTAGCAGAAATTTTTTTTAAAAAGTCATACAACAGAATAAGAGAGAAATATTAACTAGGTTCTAGGCCAGTTGCCTAACTGGCTGCCCCTGGAATCCTGCTGCTACTAGGTCTTGCCTCCTAGGCAGTAAGGCTGGTAAACAAAAGCTTGGTGGACATGGATGGTGGTTATACACTGGTTATTTTCAAACAGCTAAGGGGAATACAGAAACACAAATAGGGCAGATGCCTGAAATGAAAAGGCAGTGAATTCCTATGGTTTCCATGTGACTAAGGTATTTTCTACTTCTAAGAATAGCTCTAAATTCAGCATTCTGTGTAGCTGCACCAATGCTGGCACTGTTTGAGCTGCAAGGATAGCCAAGGACATCCAGGACTTTGCACTGACTGAACTGGGTGGGGCGTACTCTATTCTGACCAGGAGTAACCCCATTTAACATAAGCAGCGCAAGCCCCAGTGCAGCTTTCTCTTCTCTGTGTTTGGGGTCAGCAGGCGCTCAGATACAGCAATGAGAATTTACATATACAGCAATGAGAATTTACATATAAGTACCTTGGATAAATAGATAGTTAACAGTTTAACTTTTTGCGGGTGTGGACAGGACTTTAGAACCCGTTCACACACTGTCCCATATAAAAAAGCCTGCTCCTATTACAGTCAGAGCGTTTAAGTCCCGACCACTGAGAGCTATGTTTAATGGTGTGTTTCTGGGTTGTTGAGAGAACTTACTGGAGATAATGTTCTATTATAAAATAATAAGCTTTCCTTTCCTCCTCTGTTCTCTCCTCTTTCACACGCAAAGGATTGTTATCCGTTTTTATCCACTGGAACCTTGGCAGATTGGCAAGAAAGGAACTGTCATGACTTTCTTATGATCTCTTCAAGAAACCCATTAAAAAGAAACCCTTGCGGAGGAGGGCACAACCCAAGGATGGCCAGCTCTACCTGTTTATTTCTATGCAAGATCTGATATGTATCCTTCTGCACCTCCACTCATATAGTTCCTTTCTGTTTCTGCTTCCTATGTGCACACATCTCCAAAGCGGGGCTTACCAGCCAAACTCTTTGACAGTAACAGTTGGAGGTCTTTGTCTCACACCTGTCTTGTGGCCCAGAGACAATGCAGTTACCTATGATCTCAAACAAAACTTGAATTGTGAGCTTTGTTTAGCTGGAAGTTTGTTTTGTCATCAGCAGCGTCATGATGGCCTTCCTTATTTGGATCCAGTTAATCCAAGTTCTGTAGTCTTTTCCTTTAGCAATGAACAGTTCTTTCTTTCTGTTGCGTGACTGGCATCATTGATAACTGACAGGGGAGGTTCTCCAGTTTTGTTCAGCCCGAGGGCCGCTTTGCAAGAGAAAGACAGATCCTGTCATGTGCCAGCCTTTCCTCTTCCTTGTGAAATTCTGTTCTAGGAGTCCCTGGGCCATAGCTTGAGACTTTATGGGGTTAACTTCACCACCAGATAGAATGCTGACTGGGACCATGTCCCTGTAGACTTTTCTACACCAGAAGTCACTAAAAGTTGCTTATTAGTCTGGCAATAGGCACTAAACTAATTCATCGAAGTTAGCCTACTCGCTGCCAGTGGAGGGCAGAGAGAGTCAAGGGGACCTGAGATCTTTCACTTCCAACTTCTGTGACCATATCTTCCATGCTAAACCTCCTACCCCACCCCCATTTCTGGGAAGAGAGAATATTGGTCTGAGGGAAGAACCTTTTAACTTGTATGGGGTGGCTGGGCTAGGGCTCCTTTCTAATCTCCTGCTCTGAGCTCTGCTTCACTAGGATCATTCTCTTGCACTGGTGGATGTTCCCATGTTCAGTCTATAGACTCCTGTAGTTTAATATCAGTGTGCATATTGTGCACTGGGGTATGTGTGGAAGAGGGCTACTTATTGCAGAATCATTTCATACCCTAGGGTGTGGAGCCCAGGAAATTGTTTTAGAATCATAGAATATCATGGTTGGAAGGGACCTCAGAAGGTCATCTAGTCCAACCCCCTGCTCAAAGCAGGACTAATCCCCCATCTACCAGATCCCTAAATGGCCCCCTCAAGGATTGAACTCACAACCCTGGGTTTAGCAGGCCAAAGCTCATTTTGCTGGTTCTGGTAATTGGTTTCAATTCCTGTAACTTGCCTCCTTGTTCACAGTACTTTTCCTCAACCCTCTCACTACAGTGAGCAATATCAGAACACTTTTTCTTTTACAAATGCTTTCAGTGTTCTGTGGGTGGTGGAGAGGAGCCACGGCCTTGCTACATCTGCTGTAATGCCCATTCTCTTAGTAGGGGAGTTTTCCCCTTGGCACCCTTCTAGTTGGTCACTTTTTAACTGGATTATACACAATATTTTATTACAAAAATCCCCTCAACCCCCCTAGTTATCGTCTATGGGATTTTCTTACTTTTGCATTTCACTCAGCAGAGATAATGAAGATAGAGTTGTCAGTTTCATTTTCATTTGTAGTCACTTTTTAAGGTCCAAATCCTGCAAACATTTAGGCATATGAATAGTTGCACTGAATTCATTGGGATTACTCATGTGAATAAGTGTTTTGAGGGTCAGGATTAAATCTTTCATTTTCTGGTTCTGATGTACCACTACAGTGTTTAATTGTCAGGTATTTACAGCATTGCAAGGGAATAATTACATTTAAAAATGAACTAATTTCCTCTTTCATTGCTCACAGAATACTTTTTATTCCATTAGGTTTTGTAATTTTTTTTAAACACAATAAAAAACTGTGGGTGTCAAGTTGGAAGTGTCTTTCATTTATTCAAAAATAACTGAAACCAATTAGGTTATTCAAAAATAATTAAAACCAAATGATTTATTAATATCTGAAGCTAGTTACTACACATGCAGCATAACTTTCTTCCATTGTTGCAATATCACTGTCCTCTAAATAAAATCTGCACTAAGTGCAGATTTATGTGTTAGTGTCATGAGTTGGGTGTTTATCTGGTCAATAGAAGTTGTATCAAAATATTTTTAGTGTGTGTCGATTCACTAGATTATCGCAATACTTTCACTCTGTTTCCCTTTCTCCTTGTATCTCACTCACTCTTAAGCACAGTTGTAGATAACACAGCTATCCACGCTGCCTATGTTTATTTTTCTCATGAGATCTTTTCAATTAAATGCTTTTAAAACTAGGATAGTAAATGAAACAATTGTGTATCACTGAGCATATGACCAGTGACCTTAGAAATCCGTTTGTCATGGAAAAAAAGCTGAATTTGCATTTTTACAAAGAATCTTTAGTTTTTACTTTTTGTGAAAAAATAGAATTAAATTTTACTGCAAGTACTTGTCACTTATTCAGTGTGTGCAACCTCCTCCTCTTGTGGTTAATTTTTGAACACGCTTTATATTTACATAGCTAAACATATTCCAATAAACTGCTTCCAGCGTTTCGAGGTTATTCAAAGGCGGGGGGGCGCTTCATTTTTTAATGTATCTCAAATTTCACTTCAGCCTCCAGATGTGAGTGATTAAAGTTATGAAAATATGCCAAAAACTTTAAAAATCACCCCAAAGACTGTCTCTCCATTTGGCAAGGACAAATTTCATGTTGATGGTAATGTTCTGTCTGTACTGTATGCAGCAAGGCTGTAGATTACATCGAAGGCAGACAATTGTAGAACACATGGAAAACGATAAACATAAACTGAATGAAAACAAGACTGAAACAGCAGGTCCATCGACAACAGTAAAGAAACAATGCATTGTGACTGGATCATACCAGTGTTTTTGTGCATTTAAAAAAAACTAATTTTCTGAAAATATACCATACAGACAGAACTATTTGGTATGTGTATGAAATACAAATTGCAATGCTGTTAATTTTCTTATAATGATTGATGGCACTGGTAGGCTTCAAACTCACTTAAAAATTGTAAATATATCAAAATACTGTGTTCAACTGTTACGTATATATATTGTGGCTCGGAAAACTAAAGTTCAGCATTTCACTTTAATCATGGAAAATGTGGATTTTTATGTTTTTTATCAGAGAACTTAGGGAAGTTTACTAGGGAAAACTAGGAGCCCTCCATAACTTAAAGCTTAACTGATCCTATTACTACCCTCTCTCCTGGCAGGGGGACGGTACTGCCCATGTCCCTATGAGTGGCTCAAAAAAGTGGAGGTGAACCCTTTGTGACAATCTGAGAAAACCCAGTAACCTCAATGTTAGCATTACAGAAATGTAGCTTTAATTATGGTTTGTAAAGGACTTCCCGTCTTGGAGATGACAAGTTTTGACTTCCCTTAGGACAATCCTGTTTTTTGCCCTATGTCCCAGCTCGCCTTGCTGGCTTCCTACCACTAGTTGCTTTTAGAGGCTGTTTCTCCTTCGTTGCTTCTCCCATTAGCTGCTTCCTGGCTTTGCGTGTCTCATTGCTATAAAAGAGCAGGCACAAGAAGAGGCAGGAGCCTCCACACACTCTCCAGCTCTCAGCAGCAGCTTCACTCCATTGCCCTGGGGTGTAGAGATACACAAAGGAGTGGAAAGGGGATAGATACCATCTGGAGGAATTAAAAGTGGGGAAAGCTTGGGAAGGAGGTTGCCATGCGAAGATAGCACAAGAGAATGACTTCTGAGCTCGTTCCAACTGCTGGAGGGGATTGTAGGCGAGAGGGCTCCCTGCCCCCTAGAAGACAACAGATAAAGGGGGAGCAGGGCATATTTAGAGGAGTGGTACGTTTGTGGGAAGAAAGTCTTGGGTGTTGGCGGGAGTCTCAGTAAGTTCAGACAAGCACCTGAACTACCATTACTTTGGTTTCTCCAGTCACAGACTTTCTGTGCAATGTTGACCATCTCTTTCACACTCCCAGTATGTCTGTGACATTATATTAGTGACAAAACATCCGTACTAATGCAAAATCATAAAGCAAGCTGGGGCAGGGAACTTTCTGAGAGCTTCGTTGCTCATGGACTTTGCATCTTTTGTAAGATAGCAGTTAAAATATTAAACCAAAGTGAGTGAAGGGCTGGGACAGATTGGTTTTTCTCAGCCAGAGCCCTCTTACCATTTATTTGGCTCTGGCCAATGCAGGGGGTGGAGTGGGATCAAAGCAACTGTTATGAGTTGGTACTATAAATCACTGTAGGCTCTCCTACTCCACTAACTGCTAGTGCTGAATGTTCTCTATGATCATGTTGGCTAGGGAAACAGCCATTTAGCTCCATTTCAGAGTAGTAGCCGTGTTAGTCAGTATCCGCAAAAAGAAAAGGAGGACTTGTGGCACCTTAGAAACTAACAAATTTATTTGAGCATAAGCTTTCCTGAGCTACAGCTCAATGTTTTGGGGCTTGAGGAGGAAACTGGCATAGGGAGGTTATGCAGGCCCCTTAAATCCACAAACTGAAATAAGTATACAACCCTGCATAGTACAGTATAGAGAAACCAAAGGAAGCTGTAAGCATTTGTTTACGCTGTAACAGCCCAGTTGCTTAGATCTGTTACTCTGGGTCTAAGAAAAGCAAATGTATCAACTGCATAGTTCTCAATAGGAATTATTTAAACTTCTGTTCCCCCAAATTGTCGAGCTTTTCTTGTACACAGCTTGCCAGACATCTGATCCCCAACATCACCCAGCAAGAGATCTTTTTACAGTTTCTAAATATTTCAAGCCTTGAACGTCAAATAATTTGGCTGCTGTTTCTAAGGGTTAGTGATCTTTATTGGATTGCTCAAAATCTCTGTACTAACATGTTTGTATGTCCAAAATCTTAAACAGACTGATTTAAGGGCTCCAAGATAAATTCTGAGATTCTCAAGTCTTTGGGACAAGGATTGTGTATGTATTTAACCAGCACAAGGGGCCTGATCCTGTCGAAGACCTTTGGACACTATTGGGATATAAATATTAAATAATAACTTTTGAGTTACAAGAACAACCATGTGGGGAGATTGCTTTAAGGTGTATGAATATCCCATCCCCAATTATCAGTTTATACAATAGCTGGTGGTGGGGATAGTCTGCTTTCTTAAACCTGGAGTCAAAGATTTTGAGATAAATATGTGTACATTCTACACAAGGGGAACTATTCTTTATATCACTGAGGGTTGGAGATTTCCTTGTAGTACGAGGTGGCATGGCTGCAGACTGATATGATTCCCTGAGATTTCAACAATATAAACTAGAAAGCAATATAAGTCATCTACGAAAGCTTCCTCCATACAAGCTCTCCAAATGCATCTGAAACTTGACTTAAAACACCCCTGCTATTCCAGATCTGTCTTCTCTGCCCATCCCTGAGATGTTTCTGTAATAAGCACAAAATGGGAGACTACAATAAAATATTTTAATTTGACAAGCCAGTTTGAACTCAGACATACATGGGTGGCAAGCCAATGCACTAACCCACTGCTCATTATCTACACAGCCTTTTCCACATTGTAAACAAATGCCCATTCTACAATCAGATTTGCAATTAATATGTTTTAATTGTAAAAATAATATACAAATGAAAATACCAAACCCAGACTGATGAAACATATTAATTTCTCCTTACAATCATGTTCTTAATAGGTTTCCTACATCACCCTGCCAGCATACTTCAACACAAACCCATGACTGAGAGGGTACTTCAGTCTCCACACTTTCAGTCTTTGGGTTCCACTGCAGGTTGTCAACATGGATGCTTGGTAGACATGTCTACCAGGACTGACAGCATCAGCTTATTCCACTTTGGTGAGCAAACAGCTATCAGATGGTAACATCTGGTCACTGTAGTCCAATGATCTGCTTGACAGAGTCTCTTCATCCTATTACCAGTCCTCTACTCTCTCCAGAGTCTCCCTAAACAGATATCTTCATTCTCTAATAATTTACCAGATGATTTTATCATAAAATCATCACTTTAAGTTTAGTGAACATATTTGATACACAGCTACAAAAATGCCTTTTAGGGGAGGTTCATATTCTGAAAAAGATCAAAGATCTAGCACCAAAAAATGACTAAAGCTTTGATGTGTATGTTTCAGCTGTATGCATCCAATGAAGTGACCTGTAGCTCAGGAAAGCTTATGCTCAAATAAATTGGTTAGTCTCTAAGGTGCCACAAGTACTCCTTTTCTTTTTGCAAATACAGACTAACACGGCTGTTACTCTGAAACCTTTCAGCTCTTGTTAGACATTTGACTATAGGGTGATTCAGTGTAATGCACAAGTTATGATATGCCCTTTAGTGACCATCAGAGTAACTTGATAAATTGCTCACTTTGGTTAAAGTGATTGTAATTAACTGGACTTTGATAACTTATCAATTGTTCTTCATGTCCACAGAAACTAGGACAAGAAGTAATCAGCTTAATCTGCAGCAAGGAAGATTTAGGTTAGATATCAGGAGAAACTTTCTAACTAGAAGAGCAGTTAAACTCTGGAATACATTACCAAGGAAGGTTGTGGAATTCCTGTCAATGGAGGTTTTTAAGTACAGGTTAGACAATCACCTGTGAGGGATGGTGTAGGTATACTTGGTCCTGCCTCAGTGTGAGAAGAGTGGACTAGATGACCCCTTTCAGGTCCCATCCAGCTCTATGTTTTTTATAATTCTATAAGAACAAAGCATCATGTTTATTATTACAATCCATTTACATAGTGCTCTAACTCTACACAATACTATATACATATAGAGCAAGGGCTTGTCTTCATTGCAATGCTTAGCTTGAGATATAACTCAGGCATTACACCCAACCTGACTCCAGTTCATAGACAAAAATCTCTACCTTGAGTTAAAGTGATGCTTTAAACTTGAGCTAGCTGGTCTGTCAGGTGGTATATGCTATTAATGCGGTGTGGATGCAGCTACAGCTCAAGTTAGCACAATTTATCAGATGCTAATCCAATCACTCTTTGCTGCTATCACAATCATTCTCTGCAGGTGAAGTGTGATGCTGCAATATGGCCACTCTCCCTTGAGCTTAGCTAGCTCAAGTGGAGTAACTTGAGCCTGTAACTCAAGCTAACTGGTGAAAACTGAGCAATTGACAGGGAAAGGATTTTTACTCACACTTTTTAAAACTCTGCTTTTTGTTAGCACAGATTTAACTTAAGTAAATAACATTTTGGAGAAAGGACAGTTTTGTTAAAGATTCAACAGCTCACTTTCAGTTAAGTTGTGAGAACATACAATAAACACTGGAATGATGGGCTGGGGAAACAGGGAGGATTGTGTAGTTGTCTGTGAATACATAGAATAAAGGAGGGCAGCTGAGAAGGACTGGAAGGAAAGAAGAAAACTTCAGTGTTTGAGAAAATGAGTTTCAGATGAAGCTAGGCATCCATGACGAAATGTCAGAAACGCACCCAGAGAGAGAGGACTGAACAGACCGCTAGCACAGAGAAAAGGCAGTAGTTGAATGCATGAGCGGTAAAATCCCAGAGATGGGATATAAAAATGAACCTGATGGGCACTGGCAGAAAACAGACGGCAGCAGGAAGAAAAGCCAGGAAAGGAGATAGTGAAGGAGGGCCAGCAACATGCCGCAAGCAGCACCAGGGCCCTGGTTCAACAAAGCGCTTCGCCGCTGCTTTACGTTAGGCATGGTTATGTCCAACCCCTCAGGCAATGCCCTCAAGCTGACGTGTGGCTGCTCCAGGCCGGGGGGTGAGGACGGTGCAGGGGGACGTGGCGCGCTCTGGAGAGAGCCAGGGACACAGCACCTGGACCGATTCGGTGATTTAGACGCACGGTGACAGGAGCTCCAGCCGGGCCGGCTCTGGTCAGTCACTGGTCGAGCCCCGAGGCCGGGCGGCGGCGGCGGGGCCGCGTGACGGCCCCGTGCGCGCGCGGGACGGGCTGACAGTGACGCGGTGAGAGAGGGAGGGCGGGACGCACCCCGACGACACGAGAGAGCGGGCAGGACGAGTCATGGGACGGTGGCTCCCGAGGGCCAATGGAGGGACAGCACGGCGCGCGCTAAGGTCGTGACGGCAACGACGTGCCGCGGTGACGGCATCATGGCAGTCTCCGACAACGGGGTCCCGTGACGGCACCCGGGGGTCCCGGAAGGGGCGGGGCGGATGTGGGAGGCACAGCCCCCGGAGTGGGGGGCGTCACTGCGGGAAGCTGCTCCGCAGCCGCCTCGGCCCCGCCCGCTCCGGAGGCAGCCGGGCAATCTGTATCCAGCATCTCTATTGGCTGGGTAGGGAGCCGCAGTTCAGCCAATGAGCGGCCGTTGTATTGGCCTGCTGGGCTCCAGGGGCCTGGGAGGAGGTTGCCGTGGAGACTGCAGGTGAGGCTCCCCCCTTCCCTGTAGAACGGACTCCTCTCAGCGGCGCGTCAACCCCCCTCTCCCCGTCTTAGGCGGGCCGCTCTGCCCGCCGTTTACCCAGCCGGCCCGGGCTGCACGCCGGGCTGGGGCGTGGGGAGCTCTCTCGGGGAAGCAGCGGGGCCGGTGCCCGTGGGGGGGGGGAGTGCGGGCTGGTACCTGGCGCCTCTGCTGAGGGAGCGGAGGGCCCAGTGCTGCCGGACACCTGTATGGAGAGCGGGGGTGCAGCCCTGTCCCCGCCCGGATGGGGGATCGGCATTGTGCGGGGAGGAGGTGCCGTGGGGGAGCGATCTCCGTGGGCCAAGCCTTGCTTACGTTAAAGCTCCCCGGATAATTGGGGAGCCCTCTAGTTCCAGAACCCACCGACGTCCCAGTTTCCACGGAGGGGCCCCGTTCCGCCCCTCTGTCTGCAGTTGCCTCTCACAGGCCTATGGCTGGATGGAGCCTCCTGTGACGATTCTGCCGGGCTCTTGCACCCTTTACAACAGGGTTTCTCAAACACTTGGACGCTGAGCTTCTTTCAGGAAATGTAACAGATCTTCCCCCTCCCCTTGCTAAAAACCTACCCATCATCATTTATGCATCTACCTCTTCCTCTTCAGTCACTCCCTCACACCCGTGCTCTGGAAAGTGGCATTGTGTACACGATAGACCGTGAAAACGATCCCTTTAGCATGTGGTCAAAAACTAGTTTTGGAAGAATGAACTTTTCTAAAACCTAAATCTAGTAGAAACACTTTTACAACTTTTTTTAAAAAGTCACTGAAAACTGCTGACTTTAAACAAATATTTCCTTATAGCGTTTGACACCTAAACATAACTGCAATGAGAACCTACCGTGAAACTCACAAGAACAATGCAAAATGAAAATGGAGCATAAATAGTTAAGTAAATTAGAATTAGAAAATTATTTTGGTTTTAATAATCTAAGGAGCTGTGTGAAACAAGTAAATTTATTTTTGCAGTACCTGTATATGGTTTTTAAGTTGGAAGGCTTAAAGTAGCACTATTCTATTAAGTGTCTCTGTCTAGACATAAAGTTTGCAGGTGCCTAAGGCTTTGTCTTGCACATAAAATTTGCTTTAATTGTACTGGTATATTACGTATACTGGTATAGCTAAAGTGGTACAAGCCACTTTCTATGGATACAGTTATACTAGCGTTAAAATGCTTATACTGGTATAGTTTATTCCTGTAGAGTATTATTTTGCTATAAAATAACTGTGTCCGAATTAGGAATTGTACCAGTAAAAAATCATACCCCTAACTGACATAGTTATGCCAGTACAGAAACTCTGCTTTCTATTTTACTGTATTTCTCTTCTTCTGTCACCATTTGACTGTACTAGAGCTAAAAGTAACTTGACTCTTCTTTAAAAGTTTCTATTTGAGCAAAATGCAGAATTAAAATTGTTGCCATCCACATATTTTTCTTTCGCTTTGGTTGGTCTAGTCCAGGGGTCACCAACGCGGTGCCTGTGGTGCAATGGCACCCGCCGGGGCAGTTGTGTGCGCCCGCAGGACGCTGCACTGCCGAAATGCCGCAGCCGAGCGCGGCCGCCGGAGAACCGCCCACCGAAATGCCACCGAGAAGCGTTGCCGTATTTCGGTGGCGATGCTTCTTACCACTGCCGCTTTTCCCACAGAAAGGTTGGGGACCACTGGTCTAGTCTCTAGTGCAATATCAGCCAAGCTACTGAGTTCTAATCCTGTGTCTACCAATAGGGTGACCATATTTCCCAAAGGGAAAGTAGGATACCATGTGAGGCTGGCCTGAGGATCCCTGTCCCCAGGATGGGGCTGGGGTTGACAGCCCACACCCTGTTGTCGCTTGCCCACCAAACATTCCCTTGGGGGCATGCTCCACTTTTTTGTTAAAACTGGGCATTTGTCCTGTTTGTTTGCTCTTGCCCTCTGATGATCAGTTGACAAGAGCAGATGGGACAAATGCCTAGTTTTGCCAAAAAAGTCAGGACATCTGGGATAGAAGTTAAAAAGGGATCTGTCCCATCCAAAATGGGATATGTGGTCAACCTATCTATCAATGACTTGCTGTGTGAGCTTGAGCAAGTCACCATGACCCTGATTTAGTCCGGTTCTTAAGTATGTATTTAAACTTAAGCTCAAGTAAACTTAAATACTTACCTAACTTTAAGTATCTCACTGAAATAGGGCCATGGAGCCCAATGTTTTTTTCAGAGCTGGTGATAATTTAATTTGGAGTCATGGATGTTCAGTAGGTGAAAATTGGACTTTTGGTTTCATTAGCAATTTAAAAAAATTAAAAAAAAAATTGTTTAAGGTCAGTCCAAAAATGAACATTTAATTTATTTTTTAACAAATTTAAAAAAAACAACTTTTTTGGGTAAAACAAAATATTTTGTTTTGAAATAATCAAAACATTTTGTTTTGAGCATTTTAAAATGTTTTTGAATTTTTAAAAGTAAAAATAAAGGAAATTTAGAGACAAAAAGTTTCAGACTGAAAATTTTGCCCAGCTCTAGTTCTGTAACTTCTGAAAATCAGGCCTCTGTTTCCTCCATTTATAAAACGGGGAAATTACGTGCATGTCTTGCAGGGATTTTGAAGCTTTGTTAACTAATGTTTATGAAATGCTTTGAAGACGTAAAATACTTTATATTATTGTTCAATTTTCTGTATAATTTGGATGCAAGTGATAGAAGTTTTAGTTGAGGAGGGAAAATCAGTGTGTGTGAACCAACAAAATGTGATCACTTCTGAATGAGTTAAATTAAAGTAAAAACATGCTTTCTTTACACGTGAAAGTGCTCATCAATGATATCTGAATTCATTCAGCTCATAGTTCAGCACTCCCACTGCTTCCTGCTGTGGTTAATTCTGGAGTTACCTTGCTATTAATATGGTCTACAATATAAAAGACTGTTTTTAGCCTGCTGTGCACATGTCATTTTTTTGTATGTCTGCTGATGTGAGGGATTTGTCTCATGGCAGTGAACATTTAAAATAAAACATGTACAAATTCCTTTCACGTTCTTTTGCCATTACTTGCATCATACTTCAAGAATTTAATAGAATGAAAATTATAGGTTTAATTTAAATGAAAAATAACTGGTTTTAAATGTGAATACCAGTTTTCAAATTTTCTATCAATGTTAAAATTGCTAGGGATATTAACCTCCCTCCTTTCAAAATGGAGAAGTTTTTATCATAGAAGTTTAGCTTCTTTTTGTTGCCAAATATTTACTTCATAGACCTCTATGGGTATGCAGCTCTAAAGTCCTGCCTTTGCAAGAGAGATGAGAGACACTGTGTTGTCATTGGCCCACCTACACTCTGTATAGGGAACGTTTTAAAAAAAAAAAAGTGCTCCACTGATACTTGCACTAGTTCAGCTTCGTAAAAGTTAGCAACAGTAGCTGGGAGCACTAGTATAGAGGGCCTGCCAGCTTGCTTTGAATAGTAGACCAATTGGATGTGCTCTGAAAGAAGCCATGATGGCTGCCTCCTCTGACACTCAGCACCAGGACAACTTTTTCCTTGATTTCTGTCTTGTTCCACAGACTCTCGTTGTGGGAAGGGCATTGGGTTCTAGCCCCAGAAATGCATCTGTGAACAGGGATTCTGGTCTTGTGCTGCTGATACAGGGGCAGGAAGTCAGCCCTGCTCTGAGAAGGGACTTTTTCTATAATTTTAAAAAATGATGCGATGGTGCAGGTAGACTATAGCAATGCACCGCAAGGAGGCAGAATTGAGGCTACACAGGCAACTTTATCTTCGTCATTGTCTGACATTTAAAGGAGTACTTGTGGCACCTTAGAGACTAACCAATTTATTTGAGCATAAGCTTTCGTGAGCTACAGCTCACTTCATCAGTATGCATCCGATGAAGTGAGCTGTAGCTCACGAAAGCTTATGCTCAAATAAATTGGTTAGTCTTTAAGGTGCCACAAGTACTCCTTTTCTTTTTGCGAATACAGACTAACACGGCTGCTACTCTGAAATCTGACATTTAAGTGATTAATGTGGCAGCCTTAACATTCGTTTAGTGTAATGTTTTTGGATGTTCTCAAGAATATCATATCTAACGTAGGGATTATCTTTAATATTACTGTTACAGTACACATAAATCTCCAGCTGACTAATGTACCATAGTTATAAGTGCATTGCAAATATTCATTTTTTTCTAGTGTTTAAAGTCTTAAAAGCAAAAAGAAAATAAGGAACAATTGCATTTCCTTTCATCTTAATTATTTTAGAACTTTATTTACAATTGTTTTTAAGATTGTTATTGTCAATTCTCATTTATATTGTAAGGTGCTATGACGCTTGTAAAAATTTCCAATTAAATTGTTAAATAATGATTATATGTTTTTAATAATAAATGTTTTCCATTTATAGTAAATATAATTGCAATCCCTGTTTGCTCTTCAGACCTATGTGACTGGCCCTCCACCTGACTCTAGTGGGAGAATCTTTCTGAACATGGTAAGGTGGCAGTCCAGCACAAGCTGCTTATCAGACATCTTGGTGGTATGGCTCTCTGAGAGAGCAGCGAATTCTCGGTGCCACATGTTGCTTGAATCCTTTCATGTGTTTGATGTGAGAAACCAAAAACAATTTTCCATATTTCCTTATCCCAAGACTTAGCCGCTCTCTGTGGAGTGTTAATTGGCACAACTAGAACATTGCATTTTCAGTAATTATCCTTGTAGTGATTGGTAAATTAAGGAGCTTCACTGTAATCCATATGTCCATTCTACTGGCTCCAGGATTCCTAGGGATGGTTTAAATGTCCTCCCCTGCCATTAAAGGAGATTCCTTTGTCTTGCTTGTCATATTCTGCAGTTAGTGGGTTGATAAAGTAACCATTATATACTGAAGTAGTAATAATTTCTTACATTTGCAGTGCTAACCTGGGTTTTATTGTGAGATTTTCAACTAGAGAGAGAAATGATAAAAATTCTGGTGGCAAGAGTGAGATGAGGAACTGAGCCAGATATGAATTTCATGTATGTAACTGTTTCTTGATTCTCATTCTTAGATCCGAATTGCAGCATTGAATGCCAGCTCCACAATTGAGGATGAGCATGAAGGTACCTTCAAAAGTCACAAAACACAGACAAAGGAGGCTCAAGTAAGTAAAACAATTTTAATAATGTGGAAAATTGACATTGAATCTCTTCTGATATGTTCTAATCTCCCAACATTGGGTCTGTTCTCTCGTAATTTTTGGTTCTAGGGGGAAGAGCTACATTAATATTCTCATCTCCTAAACTCAGCCCTTAGCATACCATGACTCTACTGAAATGGGGTACAGTGCATCTGTGTGGCTTATTTGTGAGTAGGCTGCATTAGTTTAGGAGCTGAGTTTCCTGTCTGCTTACTGAACAGATGAAGAAATATTAGCTGTTGAAAGAGAGAAGTTGCCTGACTCTACTTTACGATACAAACTGAAGACATTTTGATAGGAATGATCTCAGTGTTTCAGCTTTGTGAATCATTCCAGTCATGTTAGTTAGGTAAACTAAGCAAAGATAATCTACGGAGGCCAAGTTCAAGGTGCTGATTTATCTGGCTGATTATATCTCATTCAGAAATATAATTATAATTCATTTAATTATAGACAACTAATCTGAGCACAGTTTGTTTCTGTATAATACTCTCCTGATTTACTAAGAATGTCTCATGGGTACAGATTATTGCAAGAGAAAACATAAAGAGTGTGTATTTTTAATTGATCTTGCAAGGCCTTACACTCAACTTGGTGGCTTTTCTCTGTTTGGATGTAATGTGATAACTTTTCAATACTGCAGCTGATCAATTTGAATGTTTCAAGAATGATCTAGGCTTCAGTAGACAGAACCTTATTGACCTTGGTGAAAATCAAAAGGAGAAAACTGGGGACAGCGGGAACCACAGGCATCTTGGTTAGCAGAAGTAGCAGATTAAACCACCTCTCTAATTGTTTATAGACCAAAGATCTTGTTGATGGCAGCTGTCAATCTTCCTTCTTCTCCAGACATCTAGAAAGACTTATGTTCAGTGTTGGAGAGGAGTCAAGGGTTGTGATACATGTAGGTACCAATGACACAGGGAAAGGTAGGAGAGAGATCCAGTCTAAATTTGGCCTCCAGGTAGGTTAGAGATTAAAATAGAGGACCTCCAGGGTGGCATGTCTCTGATATGCTATCAGAATTGAGAGCAATGGAACTGCTCATGTGGTTCTCTCAATATAAATGAGATGGTGCTGCTGGCAGGGCATTCTCTTTGAGAGATCCTTGATTTTGGAAGTCCCTTTCCTTGGTCTACCAGAGCCCAGGTTTGTTAACCACCTGAGCATGCTGCACACCCCATCCTTTTCCGCTCCTCTTTGTTTTGCCTGTTGAGGAGGCAATGAATTATTTAGCTAACATTATTGATAAATCATCATATTTATCAGATAGAAATATTTAAAAGAAAAGAACGTGTATTTATTGTTAAAACCTTAGATTTTACAGCTTCACTTAGGCCTTGTTCATACTGTTTATGAAACCATTCTAGCAGCTGCCATATTTAAGTAGAGTCGTTACTAGCAACAACTGAATTAACTTTCCTGACCAGTGTAGACTGGGTTTTTTCTATTGTAAAACTATGCTGAATACTAACCACTTTGACAGGTAGCTTTTAGTATGGTTTTATAACTAGATTCACAAAAAATATTTTACAAACTGCAAAGGTGATAGACTCCTAATAATAACAACTGCGTTTAGCCTGGTTACAACTATTGGACCCAATTCAGAAAAGCCTACCTATTCAGAGAGGGTGCTTTATTGTTCATATTAATGAAGAAATATACTTATTCCATTGAAGCCCAATGGGACTTAAGTATGTGCTTAAAGTTAAGTATGTGCATGAGTGCTTTCCTGAATAGGATTGACAGAAATGCTTTCCTGAATAATGGCCATGGTATGCACATTGTTTTAAGGCTGTATTAAACCACCTTCCCCCCCACCTCCCTTCTGCCCCCCCGGCAAATTGCTTTTGACTTCCACATATTTTCTTAAAATCTCTAATTTTATTGCAAGGATTCTCCTTGGTTGTTCTAGTATTTTTTTCTTTTATTTCTGAAGACTATTAAATAAAAAGTTAATAGAAAAATCAGTAGAGAAAATCCATTATATAAATCTTCTCTTATTTAAGTGTTACTTCTGCATAAGAGTTGTGATGATTATGTTGTTAATTTTGTTACTTTGACCCACAGGAGGCAGAAGCTTTTGCTCTGTATCACAAAGCTTTGGACCTTCAGAAACATGACCGATTTGAAGAGTCTGCCAAAGCTTACCATGAGCTGCTTGAGATTCGTCTTCTGCGAGAGGTCAGTGAAATTAGCCACATCTTTACTGCATTTTGTGCTATTCCATTGTGTCTTGGCCATGGATGACTCAAAAATGTAATGCTGGTTGTCAGTTGGCTGGTTATTTGCTGCTGTTTATCACTAGTCTAATTCCTGATGTCAAGGGTACATTTGTTTTGTTTACCATTTTCAGGCAGTTCTCTCTGGTGATGAGAAAGAAGGGTTAAAACATCCAGGCTTGATGTTAAAATATTCCACCTATAAAAATCTAGCGCAATTGGCAGCACAGCGAGATGACCTGGAGACAGCCATGGAGTTCTACTTAGAGGTACAGTACAGTCTGAGTACAATATGAGAGTCTCAATATTTACTAGTCTTGCTGAAGTAGATGTGAGAGACCCTCACCATATTTTGTATAAATGATTTGCATTAGGGCTGTCAAGTGATTAAAAAGATTAAGCGTGCGATTAAACAATAATAGAATACCATTTATTTAAATATTTTGGATGTTTTCTACATTTTCAAATATATAGATTTCAGTTACAACGCAAAATACAAAGTGTAGAGTGCTTAATTTATATTTTTCTGATTACAAATATTTGCACTGTAAAAAAACAAAAAATAATATTTTTCAATTCACCTAATACAAGTACTGTAGTGCAATCTCTTTGTCATGAAAGTTGAACTTACAAATATAGAATTAAGTACAAAAAATAACTGCATTCAAAAATAAAGCAATGGAAAACTTTAGAGCCTACAAGTCCACTCAGTCCTATTTCTTGTTCCGCCAATTGATCAGACAAACAAGTTTGTTTACATTTGCGGGAGATAATGCTGCCCGCTTCTTGTTCGTAATGTCACCTGAAAGTGAGAACAGACATTCTCATGGCACTGTTGTAGTCTGTGTCACAAGATATTTACATTGCAGATGTGCTAAAGATTCATATGTCCCTTCATGCTTCAACCACCATTCCAGAGGACATGTGTCCATGCTGATGACAGGTTCTGCTCGATAACAATCCAAAGCAGTGCAGACAGATGCATGTTCATTTTCATCTTCTGAGTCAGATGCCACCAGCAAAAGGTTTATTTTCTTTTTTGGTGGTTTGGGTTCTGTAGTTTTCGCATCGGAGTGTTGCTCTTTTAAGACTTCTGAAAGCAGGCTCTACACCTCTTCTCTGTCAAATTTTGGAAGGCACTTTAGATTCTTAAACCTTGGGTTGAGTGCTGTAGCTATCTTTAGAAATTTCACATTGGTACCTTCTTTGAGTTTTGTCAAATCTGCAGTGACAGTATTCTTAAAATGAACATGTGATGATGGGTCATCATCTAAGACTACTATAACATGAATATATAAGGCAGAACGCTGGTAAAACAGCAGGGGACATAAAATTCTCCCCCAGTGAGTTCAGTCACAAATTTAATTAACGCATTATTTTTTTAATGAGCGTCATCAGCATGGAAGCATGTCCTCTGGAATGGTGGTCGAAGCATGAAGGGGCATACGAATGTTCAGCATATCTGACACGTAAATACCTTGCAGTGCTGGCTACAAAAGTGCCATGCAAATGGCTGTTTTCATTTTCAGGTGACATTATAAATAAGAAGTGGCAGCATTATCTCCCATAAATGTAAGCAAACTTGTTTGTCTTAGCGACTGACTGAACAAGAAGTAGGACTGAATGGACTTGTAGGCTCTAAAGTTTTGTATTGTTTTGTTCTTGAGTGCAGTTATGTAACAAAAAAATTTGACATTTTTAAGTTGCACTTTCACAGTAAAGAGAGTGCACTACAGTACTTGTATGAGGTGAATTCAAAAAGCCTGTTTCTTTTATCATTTTTACAGTGCAAATACTTGTAATAAGAATAATATAAATTGAGCAGTGTACACTTTTTATTCTGTGTTGTAATAGAAATCAATATATTTGAAAATGTAGAAAAACATCCAAAAATATTTAAGCAATTTCAATTGGTATTCTGTTGTTTAACAGCGCAATTAAAACTTCGACTAATCACAAATAATTTTTGAGCTAAATGCATGAGTTAATTGTGATTAATCGACAGCCCAAATTTGCATGTATTGTGTGTATGTTTAGGTAATAAATATGGTATTACTTGCTCACCTTTTCAGTCCCAAAGAACAATAGTGTTCCATCATAAACCTCAACTCTAGCAAATACAAACTATATTAGGCAATGTGTACAGACACACACATGCATGTGTAGACATGTGTATATGGTGTGATATTTTTGTTTTCTAGGCTGTAATGTTAGACTCTACTGATGTCAACCTGTGGTATAAAATTGGTCGTGTTGCAATAAGGCTAATCCGTATGCCACTGGCACGACATGCTTTTGAAGAAGGGCTCAGATGTAATCCTGATCACTGGCCTTGTTTAGATAACCTCATCACAGTCTTGTACACGCTCAGTGACTATACAAGTAAGTACAGTTAGTTTTTGTATAATTTTTCTTAAAATATGCAATTCAAGTAAAAATCAATATGATCAGAACAGTACAGTGATGCAGTCTTTCAGACAATATCTTAAACAAGCAATGTATTGAAATTATAAGACACTAATGTGTAAGTTTTTCAAGGTAAAGTACAGTGATTTGTAACCGTTTTTAATTACAGGAAAAATCCCTATCTGCTGCTTTTATTTATTGAAAACCATCATTGTGCTCATTTATTTTTATTCAGTTCTTTTCTCTTTTAGAATTCCTATGACTTTTTTAAATAATGGAAATAAAATTAAGTTTATATCATTTTATGTTACAAGGGATCCCAAACAGAACACACAGACGAGGGGCAAGGAAACAAAAGTTCCAACCATGGATATTGAGTTGAAATGCGTTTTGTCCCCTGGTCCCCCCAAAGGATTTGCTTTTCTGTAGGAAATGTTTGAGGTGGACTATGAGCAAGATCCTTTTGGGGGAGGAATTTCTTGAATTCAGTATCCCTGGTTGGATTCATGAGTCTGGATTCAATTAAAAATTCACAGAAACAGCATTTAAATTGTTTGTTAAATAAAATAATCTTAAATATGTTGTATACATAAAAAAACATTTTTATCAAAAATGTTTTGCATTTAAAACCAGCTGATTTATTAAACAAAGGAAGTATTATCTGCAGTTAGTGACTTGAACTGATTATCTATGGTCTCTAGGTCCTTTAAGATTTTAGAAACAGGAGATCTCATTCTCTCACACCTAAGTTTTATTCATAGAGTGGAAGAGGAAAACAAGCCTTTACTGGTTTTTCAACTCCCAACTGGTTTCTTACCCTTGCATGAGCTAGTCATTGAGCTGAACTAGTTAAATAAACTGAGGAGAAGAAAATATTCGCTCTGCAGCACACTGTTTTCCTTCCTCTATAAATAGAACTACAGTACAACAGGATACTCTCTAAGCTGGTTCCATTGTAAATATTGATCAGTGTGTGGTAGTAGTTTAACTATTAAGGACCAGGTAATGCACTCCATGGAAAAATACATGTAAGGAAGTTTGTGTTGTAGCTTGTGGAGTTTCTGAGATACCTTGTCAGTAGACAGGGTTTCTGTGGCCACAAAGGGAGCAGGGGACGAGGCCCAGCACCTGTGTAAATGTCTGAAGATCTGTGAGGAAATTCCACAGAGGACCAGGGATCCATACTACTTCCTGAGCCACTCCCTTTTTTCCCAGCAGCACAGCTTCCTTAGGAGCTGCACCTTACCGCTCTACCCACCTAATGGGAAGATAAGGTGGAATGGGTTTGTGCAAAAGTTCCAGCTGATAAAGTCACCATTAATTTCTTCTGGAATTTTAGCAAAGGATGATGCCGTGAAGAGCAGCTATCCTTAGACATGCTTCCCTCCAGAAGGTCACACAACTCCAAAAAACCTTTGGAGTACCAACTACATGCTGTTTCTGAGGAAATTTCTCTGTGATCTCGGAAGTTGGAAGATGTAGCATTAATTCCCCTCTCTTCTGCAATTTTAGTCCATAAGGACAGGATATCCACGTCTTCTATCCCCTCTGCCTCATGCAGCAAGAGAGATATGGCCCTGCACCAGTCTGAAGTTATGAATGGCACTCTTAAACTCTGCTTAATCAGATAAAAGGATGAAACAGCAAACATTTCAATTAAGTTCTTTTTTAATCCATACTTTTTTTTTCTGATGGGAAGATGTTTGTCTCTATGCGGAAGGACATTTAATTCTTTGGGTAATAATCTATTCTCCTCTGCCCCACAATACTTAAAAAATATCTGTAGGATTTAGAGTGAAAATATGATCTGGAGCTGTGATCTATTATACATCAGAGTGCATGCAAGAAGCTTCCCTGTAGACCTCTCTCTCACTCTCATGCATGTTCTTTGTCTTTGTTGTCATTTCTAGCAAGTTACCTCCAGGATTTGAGTATAAAACTACAATATAGTTCATAGTTATGGTTAATTATGCAGCAATTGATATAACTGTCTCTCAACTTTCAAATTCAGGTTTCATGTGGTAGATGAACCAATACAAATTAAGGTTAATAGGTGACTCCAAGGTAAATTAGAGATGTAGGGCCTGATCCCGTCGTCCTTCCTCATGAGAATAGTCTTAATGGAGTAAATGGGATTACTCCGGTGAGTAAAGAATGCAGGATATGGCCTTTCCTGCTGTAATGCAATTTGTAATGCAGTGATCATGATAAATGCTGAGGAATGGTGTAAAAACACTGAAGGATTCCTGTTTTTCAGAAATATGGGGTTTGAAACCAAAACCTGATAAATGACTTTGTTAAGCTGTTTAGCAAAGTTGTAGATTTGTTTTTAGGGGCTAAAACTTGAGAATGTGGGGTTATGATTAGGATGCCCAGGTAAGTTATTTTATTTGTATATCTATGTGTTTAACCATTTGCAGAGAGAATTACAAATCAATGATTGTCGAAATGTTTCATGTCCAGTTGAAGATTTTAACAATCTTGTTAGTAGTTTATATTTATCCCAGAAGTGGGAACTTTTGAATGATCCAAAGTGTCAAATTGCCCATAATTCTTATTTCTGTTTCCTCTATTAGCATGTTTGTATTTTATCTGCAAAGCTCTGGAGAAAGACTGCCAATACAGCAAAGGACTGGTATTGAAGGAGAAGATTTTTGATGAGCAACCTTGCCTCAGGAAAGACTCGTTAAGGATGTTCCTCAAATGGTGAATCTCATTCTTAGTCATCCTATAGTTCTTACATTAGAATTTTAGGATAGAAGTAGTTCAGAAAGCCTAGTGAGGTCCAACATTTTAAACTAATATAATTGTACCATGTAGTTTTTGTCTTCTGAATAAACCTTATTGCTGTGTTAGGTACTATTTTCCATGTTAATTACTTGTTGCAAGAAGAAAATTCTAACTTTTTCTTTGTAGTGTTCCAAAATTATTTTAATTCCCAGACTTTTTTAAATTCCCATTATTGTGTTTTGCTTTTATATATAACTATAATTGAAACATGTACATCCACCTCCCCTGTCTGTTCTTTTCAGGATTTACTTTCCTAATTGAAATCACTTCTTAATTACCACCTTTCCATGGCATTTGACTTGGGACCAGCTCTAGCTGTCCCTGAAATCAATGTAAAGACTTGCATTGACTTCAGTGAGAATTGTATATGGTTATTAGTTTTGTAAGCTTCTGTCGTATCTGAGATGCAAGAATCCTGTAAGATTATGTGAGCATTTGGATTATTTATTTCTGAAAACTGTTATTGAAACATTATGGTTGAGATTTGTTGTTTTTTATTTATTTATTGTTTATATGAAGTTTGGGGTCCCGTTGTGCTAGGCATTGTACAAACCTATAGTTAGAGACTTCCCCCTTCCTTGAAGATTTTATAATCTCAAAGGTGGGAGAAACAGTGACACAGAGAATTGAAGTGATTTACCCAAAATCACCAGCAGATCAGTAGCAGAGCCAGGTCTCCTGACTCCCCATCTAACATTGTGTCCATCAACAAAACTCAAGAAATTGAAAATTAGGATTTTAATTCAACTGTAACTCAGTCCCATTGTGCATCTGTAATATTTTATATTCCTGCGCATGTGGATAACATCATTGCCTTAATATGTGTGTGCTATGTGGATGAAGTAAAGTGGAATGTGAATCTTGGTGCACATCTATTGATTCTTTGGTCAGACATGCAAATAGAGTTTTTCACTGTATCAGCACTGTACTCTACACAGCCTGCAAATTTTGAAACATGAAGTGTGGGGGATCATCTGAAGGGATGCAGATGTGTATCACTGGCTTTCTATAGTATCCTGAGAGAGTCATTTTAAAATTTCATTTTTTAGAGCATAGCAAACTCTTGAGTGCTCAGCATCTGAACATGTGAAACTTGATTTGAAAGTTAATTTTTTGTGGACATACAGTTACAGACTCAAATAATCCTAGGTAGTTAAGGTGGAGTGTGTGTACTGGCAAAGAGCAGAAAGGCTGCCAGACCTATTTGGGCTGCTGATGCATCTTAAGGTAGAAGTTTAGTGTAGGGATGGCTTTATAGCTTGCAAGGAAGGAGCTAGCGAATCTTAAAGGAAGGACAGTCTTGTTTTTGACTTGGGCTAGATATAGAAAATAAGGGCCTGTGACGTAGACTTTTGGTTGGTTAGTTACTTAGGCCATGATTTAGCAAAGCTTTAAGCACATAAATTCAGCAAAGCATTTAATGATAATTTTTTCCCCACAGTCTGATATTTCAAAAACAATGGAATAGATATTTTTCAAACTCTCAAAAAATTCACTTCTGGACTGAAAACATGCAAGAGAATTTTCAACCCTAGATGTTATTTTTGCTGAAACTTTGAGTTGCTCAAAATGGGACCCTGGAACAAAAGGAGTTTCTCAGCCATAACAATAGCATTGCTGTAATCGATCTCACTGCTTTCCTATTCATTTCCCACTTTTTAGAAAGTGAAAGAGGAGAATCTGCCTTGAACCATCTAATTTTAGAATGAACTGTGAACAAATGTATATGTGCTTTTATATGTGATTACTGTTTTTGTACCCTACATTAGAGGAGAATCTTAAATTAATCTCTTTGATATTAAAAAAATAAAACTACCTATGTTGTCTTCCTTTCTCACCACCTCTCAGTGACATGTCGATCCATGATGTGAATGTGAGTGTAGCTGAAACAAGAGCAATCATAGATGAAGCATTGGAGCTACGTAGAAGGAGGCAGGCTCTAATGGTGCGAGAGAGAGAACCAGATCTTAAGCTTGTCCAGCCAATTCCCTTTTTCACGTAAGTCATCACTGTTTCTGTTTCGGAAAGTCATGGCCATAGTTCATTGGAATCTCTTCAGCATGTATTTTTCCTCATTACATGTATTTATTTTTTTTAAGTTTCAGTAATCCATAAGGAGTGTGGCTCTGTTCATGTTTCCAGATTAAAGTTGATACATACCAGTTAAAACATGCTGAAACAAAATTGTGGTGTGAACTAGGAACAAGTAGCTAAATTCAGGATATCTTCACAACAGAAAATTTGAAATTTTCCTGCATTGATTGGTTTGCATCTGAAATTTAAAGCTTTTTTTTAATTTATGTTTTTAATATTTTTACCATTTGGATAATGGGGATTTATAAACTAATTACTATTCTACAAAAATGTTCTATTGTGCATTTGGATAGTCTAGGAATTCTGTTAGAATACATTGTGTGTTTTAAATACATGTGTTAGAGACTTCTGTGATCTTATTTAGGGCCTGTTTCTGCCACCCTTATTTGCACTGAATAGTTTTCTCTGCAAGTAGTCCAATTTCAGAGCAAGTTACTACTAATTGTATAAAAGGCTGACAAAATCTTGCCCTTACCCATTGAGTATAATGCTAGACCTGAAAATTCATATTAAACTGGGTTAATGTTTTTGTTTTTGAGGTGCAGCAATTTCCTCTGCAATGAGTGGTTTCTCTTGGGGTGAAGCATATCGTGAGCTCCATTTTCTGTCTATTATACTTAAAGCCATTGTTGGGAACAGGAAAATTAATGACTGTGATAATGTTAATCCTACTCTTTGGTTCAACAGTATGTTCCAAATAGGAAGCAAGACCCATGAGACATTTGCTGCTGAACTGAAATCTCTAGGGGACAGGGTGCCAAAAATCGTATTCTCCAGCTTTTCTAGTTGCGTGACAGATTTTGACTCCATGAGGAATCTATTCCTCTTACACTGATAAAATCGCTTTTGATACCCTCAGTAATTCTAACCTTCTATAGAAGAACATCTTCACTGTAATTCCTACATCCTGCAGTTTTTAACTGTAATATAGAAGGTTATGTGGCAAAAGCTAATGAATAAATGGATAAAATAAGTGTTTGTGTTTTTACATGCAGGTGGAAGTGTCTAGGAGAAAGTTTACTTGCTATGTATCATCACCTGACAACATGTGAGCCTCCTCGACCTAGCCTGGGGAAGAGAATTGACCTCTCAGAGTACCAAGACCCAGTCCAGCACTTGATTCTTTCTCCTACCTCTACTCCTGTCAGTGTTATCCAGCCCAATCCTGTCAGCACTAATCCAGTGGTTACAATGAGTGACCCATTATTAACTTACACTCCAATGACACCCAATTTTTCCGGTCATAGTGAGAATTTACTGGAACCAGTAATGCCTATAGGTGAGCAAGGTACTTTAGTCTACAATTCCAGATGACACTGTTGTCTTTGCAGACATAAACGAGACTGGAAAATGTCTGTTGTCTTTAGAAATGAGTGTTTTCTAAACTGTCTTCTAGCTGATCCAATGCATTTTCAAAGTACGTATATTCCAAGTCAGAAAAAGAAAAGTTCAGTCATATAAAGCTGTGATAATCTGTAAAACAATTACTTTAAAAAAGAGAAAGCTGTCTAAATGATCTAGGAGGTACTGGATAATGATTAGCTCTGAGTTCTATCCATAATTGATTTTCTATAGCACTCATCACTGTAGTATTTAATCCCTTCTATTCTTGACTGTGCTGCTGTCTCATGCCTCAGTTTCCCCATCTGTAACATAAGGATAATAATGCCTGGGTGATATGTGGCTTAATCTGTTAATATTTGTAAAGCGTCCTGAGGCTGTCAGATGGAAGGAGCCATAAAGAAAAAAATATTATTACTATTAAATAAGATCAGCTGCTTGGCCTGTTTAATTCTCTGCCTTCATATGTACTTATTTGTTTGCAAGATGATATTCATATTCTCAGATGTTCTAAGGTATATACTGTGTAGGGAGGTGTGCGTGTGTATATCTATCTATCCTATCTATTGCTATTGTTCACAAGGCTACCAGTCTTTGGTTGATGTTTATAGGAATTTACAGGTGTTAGAGCGCTAGCCAGAGTCCTATGTTTTCCTTAAAAACCACAAAATTGTGCTGAAACTTAGAAGATTAAAAGAAAGTATATTTTAAAAAAAATCAGGTTTTCAAGCAGTCTGCTTCTTAGTTCTGACCCAGAATTTACATGCATACAAAATGTCATGAGTATCAAACTTAATTTACTTTGTATTCAAATTAAAAGAAGAAAAATTAGAATGTGAGCTATGCATTTCTTAATGAAGAGATGCAGTCATTTTTGCACGTTGTAATAGAATGAGTAGATTTGTGTAAAAATAGTAAAATCATAATGCTTGTTGTTGTCAGGGCAGTCCTCAGATTCCCCATCATGTTTGGTCCTGTAGAAATACAGTGTAGGGTTCCCTATCTGCCTTGACTCAAGTTACTACTGTGACTCTTCCTATCTGATATTTGCTATTTTTTTATGGTAACTGTTCTGTGAAACAAAACATGACTTAGGCCTAACTGTAGTTTGATCAGTGATAAATATGGTTCTGTTTAAGGGGCTACAAGGCCAACATCAAATATAAGCTTTGAAACCTGGTCACTAACCAGACTGCTGTTTAAATGATTCTGTTCCCCTTTAAGTTAAAAGGAATTTTGCCATTGTCTTAAGTAGGAACAGAACTGGGTTCTTGATGTTGCCATAGAATAAAGTAAATTTAAAATATATTTCATAAATCACCGTGATACTAAGCAACATTATCCATTGTGTGTTATTTGGCAATTTGAGTTTTGAAAACGTTTGATTCTGTTTTCTAGGTGACACAACTGTTAGTGATAAATCCAAGAAAGGGGTGAAGCGGAGGAGAATCACAGAAGATAGTGGTGAAACTGCAAAAAGGCGGTCTGCTCGAGTCCGAAACACCAAGTGTAAAAAGGAGGAGAAAGTTGACTTTCAAGAGCTGTTGGTAAAGTTTCTTCCTTCAAGGTACAGCAGACCTTCACTTGCAATGAGAGTTGTTGTCATTATGTGAAGACCACAGGCTTTTTTGTTGACCTGCTGGTTATCCACCCAGATCCTCAGAGGTACTGGACTCATGTTGCTTATTGACAGAAATGTGACTCAGTATCTTTTTATAAATTGTATTAAAACTATTAAAAATAAAACTGTAAAATCAATAAAGCAACAAGTTAATCTCAGTGGTGGATTGAATTAAATCATCAATTTAGTTAAATCATCAGATTAATACAAAATATAACCAATCCTTATACATTCTAAGGAGGTGGCTATACCATTTGGTTAGAAGTCACAACTAAAGAGTTTGACAAAAGTCCATCAGTTCTCTCATTTGAATGGTTAGGTATCTCAATATCGAAACTGAATTATTGTCTAACATCTGGGGTACAACCTCAGATCCAGTTATCAAACTTTTCCTCCTTAAAATTCAGTCTTGTGTGGTGGCTAACCTTTACCCCCTTCCCCTCCCACTCCCAAAAATGAGACACATTATAAAAATACAGACTGCTACAGAACAAGAGACATTGGACAAGTAGTCAACTTTGACCAGAAATGACGGATGACAATCTCAAATCCCTTAAGACTTCAAGACATAGAATATACTCTAATGGATAATTTTTATGAGACAGTATTTAGGACTGTTTATCTGAGGCACTTTTCTTTCAGGTGCCTTCCTTGCTTGCGTGTTATGGGTGCTCTCACACACATGCATGCACACAGCTACACTTTTCATTTCCACATCCTAAAAATAAAAAGTCTGAATTGTCTGGGTCATCTGCCAACTAATAAGAATAACAGATAAAAACAGAAAAAGGAAAAATAATGTATTAAGGTAACGGAATTTGCAAACTCCTTCAGCTCTCACAGTCTTCTGGACACTCTTAGTAGGAGCTGGAACTGTAGTCAAGGAATTAAACGATGATGTTCTGCTGGCAAAGTGCTTCTCACTAGCGGGCCTCCTTCCAGGTGGGAGTGGCCTGATTATTG
Organism: Lepidochelys kempii; assembly: GCF_965140285.1. Lineage (NCBI taxonomy): Eukaryota > Metazoa > Chordata > Testudines > Cheloniidae > Lepidochelys > Lepidochelys kempii. Next base: position 13,584,515 of record NC_136394.1, on the reverse strand, counting down.
ATGTCATGAATTGTTCTCCTCAAGTTGTTTAGTCTTGAGGATTCTGAAATGTCAATCTTTCCTCTGGTGTCTTGGAACCCAGAAGATGAGAATTCTTGGCCTTATCCTTGATTCTTACAGTTTATAAACTTTACTTACTCTGTCTTACAGTGCCTCCCTCAAGGTCTTTGAACAAGACATGTGCGAGGCCTGCCTTGCAGCCATGTATCTTGATCCAATCAGGTTCAAATGAGGTCATCCTTAGCCTCAGTTTTAGGAAAAGTCCTGTTTAGATCAGCAATTTTAAAAATACTCAGTGTTTTACATATTACACCGACTAAGTCTATGACCCCCCCCAGACACACCCCCAAATATAAAAAAAAATCTGGATGAGACCACTTGAGGAAGTTGGTATGGTCTTATCCTGGTAAAAGGGCATTGAGATGACATTGTCATTAGTTTACAAAAATTTCAACACTAAATTCCTGTAAAAATAGCTGTTTGGAAGGGATGTTCTTCAACAACCAGTCACTCAACATTCATTCATGTGCAAAATTAAAAATAAGTTCAGATTTATGATCAGTTTCATCATATCCATTTCTCATTCTTGAAGCAAGGCAATTAGAATATTTTCCAGTTTCAGAACTGGGTTTTTATAGGTCAAACAGCTAGTCTTCTAGAATCTATGCCTTGATAGAGAAAAGTAACTTGAAAGTAAAGAAATGCTTTTTTTTTTTTAAGTTTGTCAGGTATTCTCATGTAGGTTATTTCTCTCACTGTTTTTTCTAGAGAAGAAGCAGAAGCAAGTCATAAACTTTTTTGCATAGTTAAGAAGTGGGTATGATTTACACTGTATTGGGTCTGTATGGACCCCAGTGTCATTGTCAACAAATCAGATCAGCGTTTCTCATTAAATCCGAAGGCATATTTGTTTTTACATTGATTATTGATTTGAGTGGGATGATTTCAAAAACAAAGATCCTTCTGAAAGGAAAATGTTAAGTTGCATTGCTAAAAGGGTTTGGATCTGCTCATACTTAAAATAATAATGCTGATAACACTGTTTTTTTTTTTTTTAAAAACAATTCCAAATGTTGTGGAGTAGTCTTGTCAGTTTCTGAAGCTTATTTGCTAGGATTTGCTCTTTTCTGTAGGCTGTTTCTTTCCATTTTTAGGGATAGCATGCTTGAGGCTTTTTACTCTGATGAAGTCTGGGAATAAATTTAAATTTCTGATGATGAACTCCAACTAGGATACTTCCATTGTGAAAATATACATAACACCTACACCCGGCAAGCTATTTGTTATTGAAAATAATATTCAGACTCTCTCAAGTACTGTTCTTTTACTTGTTTTCACCCCTTTTCACCCAGGCTGCGGAAACTGGATCCAGAGGAAGAGGATGATCCTTTCAATAACTATGAGGTGCAATCAGAGATCAAACAAGAGAATTTCCAGCATATTGGACCACATAGAATGTCATTTGACTCTACAACATTCATGGAATCTGGTAGGGACTTCAGCATATCCATTTTTCTACTTGTTTTCTTTTTTCCCTTATGTCTGCTTTTTTACTCCCACTTCTGTTTTTTTTCTTTTTGTGCACAAAAGAATGTTATTTTAAAGGATTTATTTTAATACATCAGTTGACTGAGCTTCACTGTATTAATAAATTATTTTTGTTTTCATTGGGCTGCTTATTTACTCTGTGTGATCTGTGTTGTGTGCATGATCTCATTTAACCATTTCAGTGTAGTCACTTTATTCTGCATAAATTCAAGGCTACTCCTGCAAAAGGAGAACCACTGTGTCATAAAGGTGTTATGGGTGTTCTTTATGCGAGATGTATGCTAAATGTCACAAAGCATTAAAAGTAGTATTCTCAGAAGCGAGGCAAGGAATTAAATGTGGTTAGTTTCAACAAACAGGTCTCTGTGCTCATCTGCTTTCCAGAGAAGCAGGATGTTCATGAATTCCTATTGGATAACCTGAACAATGGTGGCATCCTAGAACTGATGATGAGATATCTGAAAGTAATCAGCCAGAAGTTCCTGGTGAAGTGGCCACCTGGCTTGTCTGAGGTGGTCCTTAGTATCTACAATAGCTGGAGAAAGCATAGTAGTAATTTGCCCAACCCGTTACTGAGGGACTGTAGCAACCAGCACATCAAGGTAAGGAAACGCTCTATTTTTTGAGCTTCTTAATTTACCACATCCACCGTATATTACTCTGTGTGTCTTGAATGTGCTGCAGCCTCAGCTCAACCCTTAAAAGCAGAACACAAAGCTGTGTGTGCACCATTTGAGATGCAGGAGGCAGCTCCAGACACAGAGTGAAAGATCGAATTATGTGTAAGTACTGTAGGACGTAGCAATTTAATGACAGAAACAACAGTGCCAACTGCAGTGCACTCAAGTTGTGGGGGGGTTTGGTTTGGTTTTGTTTTTTGTTTTTTTTAGCCAATCAACAGTGCTGCACAGACCATAAGATTTTTGGGTACAGAGATTTTTGAACCCATGTCAGGAGCCTTCACCCTCTTCAGATGGAGCTGCAGTTACAACCCTGGTTACTGTGGAAAAAATGTAAAAATAATTTTCTCTTTAATCCACACAACCACATCTGTAAGAGCTGTAACAGAACATCCAGTGTTACTAGGAACAACTCATATCCAGTTTTGTTTTTTTTTATCCACCCATCTTTATGCAGAAAGCATTAATGAGCTGGCAAAACTAGCATATGTGTTCATTCTCCTTGATTCCTACAATTTCTTGAGTATTCATCTCAGCCTTTTGATGTTTTTTTTCAGATGTTCTAACATAAGGTATTAATGATGAAGCAACTTAAAATGGTTATATTTTAGGTTGAGGATGTTGCTCTTTTTCAAGACTGGGCCAACTGTTCCCTTCTTATCTTCTTCCCCACTAGATCGTCTTATCTTCTCATAAACAGACTTTTTTCATTCCTTTTTCCAGTTGTAAAAGGCCAGGGGAGTCTCTTTAATCCTACTGAGCATCATAGAAAGAGGGCAACCTCCTTTCCTTAGACAGAAGAAAGCCACGATGGGTGTAGGTTGGAAATGGAAATCACAAAAGAGGATTAATTAGAAAGCTTCCTTTCAAGTGATTTGTTAACTTCTTTTTACTTTCCAAACAAGGTTCTTTGTATTCTTCCCTGACCTTTTCATACCTTCATTGTAGGATATGATGCTGATGAGTCTGTCTTGCATGGAATTACAACTTGACCAATGGTTGCTGACGAAAGGGAAGAGCTCTACAGGTGAGAATTGGTTTTTCTCTGCTAGCCTATTCTTACAGTGTAAATTAAACTTGTAAGAAATTTTGTGAATCATTTATTAGAATACTGAGCTGTTACTTCTCCAGATGTAGGTCTGATCAATGGATGTGTACAACAGTTCATCTTTTTTTTTATTAGTGTTTGTGTTAGAAGGGTGAGCTGAGTGTTTGCAGCTGCTGCACATGGAACTGTTTGCATAGGGAGAATGTGATTTTATACTAAACTGTAATAAATTAATTTACAGTTTCCCCTCGAAATTGCCCTTCTGCCACTGTGAACGGAAAGTTTGGTCCTGATTTCCCAGGATCCCATTTTCTGGGGGACTTGTTGCAGCTCTCATTTGCATCCTCCCAGCGAGATCTGTTTGAGGAAGGTTGGCTGGAGTTTGTGGCTCGAGTGTATTGGCTGAAGGCTCGCTTTCTAGCACTGCAGGTTTGTTTTCATTTTGAGTTCAACAAATAGAATTTTTCACACTTAGCACAGTTTTTAAACAAATGGACTTAAGAATTATTATAAGCAGTTGAAGTGGTGGGTCTATGTTAAGTCATCAACACATTGGAGTCAAGTAATTCAGGAATAGCTTGACCTCTTTGAAGACAAAGTAGAGGTTACATTTGTCTATTTTATTTAGTTTCATTAACTGTCCCTATGAACGTTCAGTAATTAGATGCAAAGGATCTGGCCAAAATCCTTATGCATTGTACCAGAATTCAGTCATTTTGGTACATACAAGTGTTTAAAGTAGTTTGTCTTCTGTCCCCAGAAATAAATTTCAGCTGGAATTATAATGAACAGCTGCAAGACACAAATTCACTAACAGACTGAAGCCTGGATTCTAGCTCGTAGAATCTGTAATAGAAGCCCAAATAGCATGTCCAAAATGCAACTGTGCATTGAGTCAACATTTATATATTGTGATTGATTCTTTTCTTCCAATGGAGCTTGATCCTTCTGTTGACAACAGTTATTCATTTCATGTACAGATTTTCAAGCAGTTTGTCCTAGACCGATTGCTCAAGTAAACAGTCCAAAGAAAAGTTATTTATTGGATCCCAGACTTCATCATTATTTTATTTCAAGCATCGGTTTCTTAAGGCAGCGAAGAAAATGTTTACAGATTGTCTGTACTTAAGTCTAAACTTTTGAGAAGAAAAAAATGTGGGTTTGACTAATCAAACTTTAATCTTCAATTGATAACGTACTATATCAGTTGATTTCATATACACACACTGAGTAATTCATTTCCTTTTTATTTTCATATCTCAAAATCCTTCTTTAAGAAATCCATCTAATGAAAAACTGGATTGTTCCATAGAAAAATTAGTGGGGACAGAACCTTCTTCTCATTTATGAAGTATGTTTAATCATTTTATACAACTGAAGTAGAGACTCCTTTAAGTCATTTTATTTTCACTCAAAAATAAAATTTCTTTAAGTTAAAAGGATCTTCTAATTCCTTTTTCAGGTGAAGACCATTCAAAATCAACTGTCACTGCACAGTCCCAGTAACAAAGAAACATATAGACTAGACTGAAAGATAAAATTTTTATGATTATGACACACATGTAACTCCTCTGTTTCACAATAGATCTAGATATTTCAATTAAAAAAAACAAAGATGGAAGTAGAAGGATAATCTGAAACATAAATATACGTTTGGAATCAGAACCAGCTCCGCTTAAACTGAATGCAGGTTGTCCAGTCAAAATGTATTGATCATCTTTATTAAACAGACTGTCTTTATGGCTAGTGCTGTATCTCTTCAGCTTTAGTGAGTTATATTTTCTCCCTCTACAGCCTCTCTTCCTGTCCTGATCCTTCCCTTTTAGGAAAACTCAAATCTGTTTAAGATGAACAAAGTGGGTTGTTCACAGTTTTACTTTCTCTTAACTAGTTAGCTGTACATCTCAGTAATGTTACCCAAATTTATGGTTCTGGTCAGCATAAAAGGAAGACTTACTTCTGGATTTAATCTGCCTCCCTTCACTTTCAGAGAAAGGGAATGTTAGTCAATTTATACAAATAAATTTTCCTGTTATGTAACTTGAATACCTAGTGTCCGGTTTCCTCCCCTTTTCCCCCCAGTGGTGATGAAGGTAGCAGGTAGAATAGACTGGTAAACTGTTGGTGATGACTCTTTTGGTTGATATTCTGATTAGTTAAGTACCCCCCCAAATAATTTGCCTATCTCTCACTGACAGTGTACTCACAGAGTTAGTGATTCAACATTGCCTAGCTGCTTTTGAAGAATCTCAGGTAGCATTGTGTGATTTCCTCAAACTGTTTCCACAGGGTGACATGGAGCAGGCATTGGAGAATTATGACATCTGCACTGAAATGCTGCAGAGTTCCACTGCACTCCAAGCCAAAGCTGGCAATGAACACAGCATTGTGATCCGATTACCTAACCTCCATGTTGATTCTGTTGTTTCTCTAGAAGAGGTAGGGATCAGTTTGTTTGTTTGTTTGTTTGTTTGGGTTTTTTCTGTTTCTAAGTTCATCCAAAATTGAGGATTCCAGTCTACTTAGTGTGGTTTTGATACATTTCTAAAGAAGAGCTAAGTCTTGTGAGAAACTAGAGATTTTATATGTGTGCGCCATTTTCTTGTTTACATTCCGTTTTCCTTTGGGCTGTAATGTGATAATTCTGGAGGGAATCTGAGATAAAGATGCTAAGGGACACGTTCCCTTTGGGGATAAAAAACACGTTTTATGATTTAAAAACAAACAAAAAAAACTAGTGCGGCTTCTGTATCAACAGTGCTCAGAAACAATGCCGTAGCTGCAAGATTCATTTCAAAATTACTAGCACTTGCCCTGATGGAAAAGTAGCATGTATAACATCAGTAGCAGCTGTCTTAAAGTGAAGAATATTTTTACAAACCAGTTTAAAACCAATAATGATTGTGTTTTATAGTTAATTGATTTGAAAACCATCCTTCCCTTTTTCAGTTAAATGCTTTCTTTATCTATTACTGGTCCCTGCACAATTCAGTCTTGCTTAATAAATAGAATGAAAAATATTGCTATCAGGGTGCTGCATATACAGCTGTTAGTCATTAGACTAGAGCTTTGTTTCAGAGGGTTTCTTATGCTTTAATTTCACTGTTCAAATGAACTCTTGCCTTCAGCAGTCAGAATTTTCCAGTAAAACATGCAAATGAATTTATAAATAAAAAATTAGACATCATTGTTGTTTTTCTGTTACTGCTTATGGGGGAGGGCTTCAAACGCAGGCAATGCCATCTGATGATTGCTCTTTCTCATAGTTCATCAGAAAAAATGTGAGGTTTTGAGATTTATGGCTTAAATACAAAAAACGATAGTACTAATTTTTTAAAAAATTAAATACAAGTTGGGGTAAGTGATAATGGTTGGAAGCTTGTCTACTTTCTTCCTTGTCGTTTCTCTTCCTTCCAGTGCTGTAAATTTTACACATCCTACAGCTATAGTTTTGTTGTTCATAAGAAAAGTCAGTCATTTGCACATGAAGGTGAAATGTAGGTTGGATTGCACTATTTGTGACTTTTGCAGATTGACAAGAACCTCAAGTCTCTGGAGAGATGCCAATCTTTGGAGGAGATCCAGCGACTGTATGAGGCAGGGGATTACAAGGCAGTGGTGCATCTGCTTCGCCCAACCTTGTGCTTTAGTGGATATGGTAGGGCTAAACATCTGGAATTTGTTATATCTATACCAGAGAGACCAACACAGTTACTTCTGCTGCAGGTTTGTTATGTTTCTTTAAAAAATGCTGTTTAGTGAGGTTTTGAAAGCCCTGCATCTGCTTTATTTCCAAGAGCAACATAAAAAAGATTTGGAGGGTTAGTGTTAATGATGAATAGCGTTGACTCCATTTAAGAACCAAAACATGGGGCCAGTGTGTGTGTGTGTGTGTGTGTGAATCCACTCTCTATATATGTGTAGAGAGAGAGAGTGGATTCACCCAAACCTCTAAAACTGATCCAGGTTCAGTCTAGTTTGAAAACTTTAAGACTATATAAACTTGAGTGAACTTGGATCAGTTTTAGAGGTTTATTATGGATGAACCCACTTTACCAATGGCCTGCTACTAGGACTTGGAGTTTTTGTTGCCCTTGACTATTTATATGGTGGCTCCCAAGCATCCTATGCACCTGAAAGTTGTTGGCCAACTGGGTGTGAGGCAAGAAGCACTGGTGTGATAACTTCTCATTAGTCTGTCCTGCTTCATAGTCAGGTTGCTGCACCAGCTGTAACCTCCAGGGTGGCTTCACAGGATATTACAAGAGTCCAACCTAGAGGTGATAAAAGCTTAGATCACCATGGCAAGATCCTTATCTAACAGAAAAGGGTGCCAGATATTGCCCAGCCATAGATTTTTTTTTTTTTAAAAAGTTATTGATCGCTGCTGCAATCAGGAAGTACAGGATAGGAGATTAGTCTAGCAAGATCAAAAGATTATGCACTACCATGACAATTAAGGGACAGATGTCCTCTGCTGAGGGAGCAGGATGCAGTCTGTCAGTTCCTTAGTCTTTCTCTGTGCTGGCTATTTTTACTGCTAGTTTGACTAGAGTGAGCCTGGGCCAGTTGCTTTTCGTCCACATTCCTATTTTGTTGTGATCGTGGGACATCAGATCTTGTTTTCCATACTCAACAAGAAAGAATCTTAGAGCTGGGGATCATAAAAATACGTTGGGCATTGTAACCTTTATCATTGTAGAAACATAGCTTGTTTTCTAAACCAGCAATAAAATAGTAGCATGGCTCCACAGTGACTCAAACTCTGATTCTGTTGAACCTCCATACACAGCAGCATATGGCTAGAGAGCAAGAGGCTCATTGCTGCCTCTTCCCTGCAAAATAGGCTCATGTAGAGTCTCTTTGTATTCAGAGAATGGGACTCAGTGTTGCTTCCCTGATGACACTCAGTTGAGGAGCATGGGTTCTGGGGTCTCTTGTATTGTCCATTTTAATGCCACATTTAGAAACTTCATACTGAATTCTCAGTAGAGTAAACATGAGCTGCTAACTGTGTACCTTCTTCCATTCCCCTTTCCCCTTTATTGTGCTTTTATGCTTTGAAATAAACATTAGATCCATATAAAAAAAATTTTCATGTTAACATTCACTAGGATTCCCTGCTGAAACAGAAGGATTACAGACAATGTTTTGAATGCTCTGAAGTTGCCTTGAACGAAGCAATTCAGCAGATGATTAACCTGACAGTAGCGTCTGCTAAAGAAGAGTGGGTTGCTACAGTAACACAGCTGCTCATGGGGATTGATCGCTCACTGTCATCAGACAGCAGCATCCTGAAGGAATCTTCTGTAACGCTGAGCCTCATTCGACTAACAAACAACCTCATTCAGGTAACCTGTTCACCTACACTAGCAAGCAGCCACTGTGCACGACAGATCTTTTTTAGGCATGATACAGCTGCTGCCTGAATTGCCACCCACTTGCAGAGTCTCTCTTGGGTTACATTTCTGTGTGGGCTGTTTCCTTTCACACTCCTAGTTTTCACTGCAAGATGTCGGATGCATTGAGAATCTCTTCTGAAATCAGTAATGGCTGCTAATTCTGAGCACTGTGTCTGCTGAAATGAGCAAGGAATAGTAATAAGGTGGCTCAGGAAGAAGTACTGCTGGCTATGACTCTGTTTCTAGGGGCAGCACTGCAAGGTTTGGTCCAGCTGGCTGGGCGGGCCCAGTTTGTTTGTGGCACAGATCTTGCTGCATATTCGCTGCATGTGCCATTCGCATGAGGGATGGTAAGAAAGATCCTATGAACCTGAGGAACAGGGTACATACAGTCAGTTGGTGTTGTTGGTATGTTACATCATTCAGCTGAGATTCTAGTAGCTGTGGCCGCTGGTTAGTTCTTTAGATTCTTATACAGATATAGGACTTAAGTCAGAATTGGGAATCTGATGATTATGAAGGGTATTTTCATCCTCATTCCTCTTTTCCTTCCTCTTAAGGACAGAATTAAGTAAAATGATGGTTATTACCTCTTTCCAGTTTTAAAATTATGGGTAATATTTAGCCTTTTTGTAGAAGTTCTGAGATTTTGAAAACTGTTTACTTTTCTCCTGAACTTCTCATTTAAGTGCCAGAATTGTAAACTACTTTCAATATTATTTCCTCTTTAAAGACCCAAGCTTGATAATTGCTATCTGCAACATTCTGAGTGCCCTCAATTTTCATTAACTTCAGTGGGACCTGAGGTCACTGGGCACCTTGCACAATCTGACCCTAAGGTTTTAGAGCAATGTGCACAATGATGCCTGTATATATTTGTTCTTATCTGTGAAAATATTTATGGTATTACAAGAAATTTTTGCAAGAAGTGGCACTAAGGGTAAGGCTATTACAGGGAAATTGCAGGAATTTCTTGTAATACCATAAATATTTTCACAGATAAGAACAAATATATACAATTTATATGTGTAAAATATATCTCTAAGTGTAATATAATAAAATAAAGAAGGAATTTCCAGAAGTTTTAGAAACACCTGTCATTGTTTCAGTAACTGGGGCTGTTACCTTGGAGTAAGGTTAGGGCTACTGTTTTATTGATGGGGCATTGTAGTGCTCGCCAAGAGGCTCTCTCCCCTGAGGTAATTTGGGAGTGATAAATCAATTTCCCATTTTGGGTGGGGGGAAAGGAAAAATCAGAGAATTTCAAATTAGCTAGAGGTAAATTCCTTAGCAAAAAAATGGTTTTGGTTTATAGTAGAGGGTTTTCCAGAAAGTTTCTAATAGTCTCTGAATTTTCTCAATCTTACATAATTTCAAAAAATTGTCAAAATGCTAGCTTCCTATTTATTTTATGCCGAATTGATTACTTCTTTTTTTGTTTGTTTTTAATTGCTGCTTGATTGTCAGGGGGTTTATTTTTTTAGTTACTGATTAGACAGTTAAAATTGTGTAGGGGGACACACTCATTTTGAAATAGATATAGCTGTTGGAATACCTTTTATGTTACAGTGGAGTTCTCCTTCCAAGAGATTTTAATATTAGAAGCCAAGAGTTGGGTTTTATTTCTTACATTAACAAAAAATAGAGGTGATGATAATACTCTCTTATATAGATCTTTTTATCTGTAGCTCTGTGTCCTTTACAAAGGATTGTAAATATCATTACTCCCACTTTTCAGTTGGTAAAACTGAGGCACAGAGAGTTGATGTGACTTGGGGTATGTCTACACTACAAAATTAGGTCGGATTTATAGAAGTCGGTTTTGTAGAAAGCGGTTTTATACAGTTGATTGTGTGTGTCTCCACACAAGTGCTCTAAGTGCATGTAGTCAGCGGAGTGTGTCCACAGTACCGAGGCAACCGTCAACTTCCGGAGCGTTGCACTGTGGGTGGCTATCCCACAGTTCCCTCAGTCTCCGCCGCCCATTTGAATTCTGGGTAGAAATCCCAGTGCCTGATGGGGCTAAAACATTGTCGCGGGTGGTTCTGGGTACGTATCGTCAGGCCCCCGTTCCCTCCCTCCCTCCCTCTGTGAAAGCAAGGGCAGACAATCGTTTTGCGCCTTTTTTCTTGAGTTACCTGTGCAGATGCCATACCACGGCAAGCATGGAGCCCGCTCAGCTAACCATCAACGTATGTCTGCAGGGTGCTGGTAGGCATGGTACTGCATTGCTACACAGCAGCAAATTGTCTTTGGCGGCAGACAGTGCAGTGGTAGCCGTCATCGACGTAGTCCTGGGCACTCTTTTAATCGGGCACCTGGGCAAACATGCGAGTGACTCAGCCAGGTCATTTCCCTTGTTTCGACTCGTGGCGATTCAGTCCTACCAGCAGTGCACTGTGTTTTAACCTCCATCCAGCAGAAGATGATGGCTAGTCGTCATACTGCACTGTCTTCTGCTGAGCACCCAGGAGATGATGATGGCTAGCGGTTGTACTGCACAGTCTGCTGCCAGCAAGATGTATAAAGATAGCTGAAGTGGCTCAAAACAAGAAATAGACCAGATTTGTTTTGTATTCATTTTCTCCTCCCTCCCTCCTTCCCTCTGTGAAATCAACGGCCTGCTAAACCCAGTTTTGTGTTCTGTCCTTGAGGTTTTGAGTTCTATCCTTGAGGGGGCCATTCAGTTTTTTGCAAAGCCACCCCCTTTGTTGATTTTAATTCCCTGTAAGCCAACCCTGTAAGTCATGTTGTTAGTCGCCCCTCCCTCCGTCAGGGCAACGGCAGACAATCGTTCCGCGCCTTTTTTCTGTGCAGACGCCATACCACGGCAAGCATGGAGCCCGCTGAGATCACTTTGGCAGTTAGGAGCACATTAAACACCACGCGCATTATCCAGCAGTATATGCAGCACCAGAACCTGGCAAAGCGACACCGGGCGAGTATGCGACGTCAACGTGGTGACGTGAGTGATGGGGACATGGACACAGACTTCTCTCAAAGCATGGGCCCCGGAAACGTGGGCATCAAGGTGCTAATGGGGCAGGTTCGTGCCATGGAACGCCGATTCTGGGCTCGGGAAACAAGCACAGACTGGTGGGACTGCATAGTGTTGCAGGTCTGGGACAATCCCCAGTGGCTGCGAAACTTTTGCATGCGTAAGGGCATTTTCATGGAACTTTGTGACTTGCTTTCCCCTGCCCTGAGGTGCAAGAATACCAAGATGAGAGCAGCCCTCACAGTTGAGAAGCAAGTGGCAATAGCCCTGTGGAAGCTTGCAATGCCAGACAACTACCGGTCAGTCGGGAATCAATTTGGAGTGGGCAAATCTACTGTGGGGGCTGCTGTGATGCAAGTAATCAACGCAATCAAAGATCTGCTAATATCAAGGGCAGTGACCCTGGGAAATGTGCAGGTCATAGTGGATGGCTTTGCTGCAATGGGATTCCCTAACTGTGTTGGGGCCATAGGCGGAACCCATATCCCTATCTTGGCACCGGAGCACCAAGCTGGCGAGTACATAAACCGCAAGGGGTACTTTTCAATAGTGCTGCAAGCACTGGTGGATCACAAGGGACGTTTCACCAGCATCAACGTGGGATGGCTAGGAAAGGTACATGACGCTTGCATCTTCAGGAACTCTGGTCTGTTTCAAAAGCTGCAGGAAGGGACTTTATTCCCAGACCAGAAAATAACTGTTGGGGATGTTGAAATGCCTATATGTATCCTTGGGGACCCAGCCTACCCCTTCATGCCATGGCTCATGAAGCCATACACAGGCACCCTGGACATTAGTCAGGAGCTGTTCAGCTACAGGCTGAGCAAGTGCAGAATGGTGGTAGAATGTGTATTTGGACGTTTAAAAGCACGCTGGCGCAGTTTACTGACTCAGTTAGGCCTCAGCGAAACCAATATTCCCACTGTTATTACTGCTTGCTGTGCGCTCCACAGTATCTGTGAGAGTAAGGGGGAGACGTTTATGGTGGGGTGGGAGGTTGAGGCAAATCGCGTGGCTGCTTGTTTCGCACAGCCAGACATCAGGGCAGTTAGAAGAGCACAGGAGGGTGCGGTGCGCATCAGAGAAGCTTTGAAAACCAGTTTCATGACTGGCCAGCCTATGGTGTGAAAGTTCTGTTTGTTTCTCCTTGATGAAACCTACCGCCTCTTGGTTCACTCTACTTCCCTGTAGGCTAACCACCCTCCCCTCCTCGCTTCGATCACCGCTTGCAGAGGCAATAAAGTCATTGTTGCTTCCCATTCATGCATTCTTTATTCATTCATCACACAAATAGGTGGATAACTACCAAGGTAGCCCAGGAGGGGTGGTGGAGGAAGGAAGGACAAGGCCACATGCCACTTTAAAAGTTTAAAACTTTAAAACTTATTGAATGCCAGCCTTCTGTTGCTTGGGCAATCTTCTGGGGTGGAGTGGCCGGGTGGCCGGAGGCGTTCTTGGGCATCTGAGTGAGGAGGCTATGGAACTTGGGGAGGAGGGCAGTTGGTTACACAGGGGCAGTAGCTGCGGACTGTGCTCCTGGAGCTCAACCATATGCTGGAGCATATTGGTTTGATCCTCCAGCAGCCTCAGCATTGAATCCTGCCTCCTCTCATCATGCTGCCGCCACCTTTCAGCTTCAGCCCTCTCTTCAGCCCACCACTTACTCTCTTCAGCCCGCCACCTCTCCTCCCTGTCATATTGTGCTTTCCTGCACTCTGACATTGTCTGCCTCCACGCATTTGTCTGTGCTCTGTCAGTGTGGGAGGACAGCATGAACTCAGAGAACATTTCATCGTGAGTGCGTTTTTTTTTTTTCTTTCTAAGCTTCACTAGCCTCTGGGAAGGAGAAGATCCTGTGATCATTGAAACACATGCAGCTGGTAGAGAAAAAAAAAAAGAGGCAGTGGTATTTAAAAAGACACATTTTCTAGAACAATGGCTACACTCTTTCACGGTAAACCTTGCTGTTAACGTTACATACACAGCACATGTGCTTTCATTCCAAGGTCGCATTTTGCCTCCCCACACCACGTGGCTAGCCCCTCCCCCCCCACCCCCCCGGCTAACAGCGGGGAACAGTTCTGTTCAGCCACAGGCAAACAGCCCAGCAGGGATGGGCACCTCTGAATGTCCCCTTAGGCAGCCTTGGGTGGGTTTGGGGGGTACTGGCTCCAGGTCCAGGGTGAGAAACAGTTCCTGGATGTCGGGAAAACCGGTTTCTCCGCTTGCTTGCTGTGAGCTATCTACAACTTCATCATCATCATCTTCCTCATCCCCAAAACCTGCTTCTGTGTTGCCTCCATCTCCATTGAAGGAGTCAAACAACACGGCTGGGGTAGTGGTGGCTGAACACCTAAAATGGCATGCAGCTCATCATAGAAGCGGCATGTTTGGGGCTCTGACCCGGAGCGGCCGTTCGCCTCTCTGGTTTTCTGGTAGGCTTGCCTCAGCTCCTTAAGTTTCACGCGGCATTGCTTCGGGTCCCTGTTATGGCCTCTGTCCTTCATGCCCTGGGAGATTTTGACAAATGTTTTGGCATTTCGAAAACTGGAACGGAGTTCTGATAGCATGGATTCTTCTCCCCATACAGCGATCAGATCCCGTACCTCGCGTTCAGTCCATGCTGGAGCTCTTTTGCGATTCTGGGACTCCATCATGGTCACCTTTGCTGATGAGCTCTGGCCAGCGTGGTAAGCTGCAGGTGACCATGCAAACAGGAAATTGAAATTCAAAAGTTTGCGGGCCTTTTCCTGTCTACCTGGCCAGTGCATCTGAGTTGACAGTGCTGTCCAGAGCGGTCACAATAGAGCACTCTGGGATAGCTGCCGGAGGCCAATTGCGTCCACAGTACCCCAAATTCGACCCAGCAAGGCCGATTTAAGCGCTAATCCACTTGTCAGAGGTGGATTAAGGCAATCGATTTTAAGAGCCCTTTAAGGTGAAAAAAAGGGCTTCATCATTTGGACAGGTGCAGGTTTACATCGATGTAACACTGCTAAATTCGACCTAAACTCCTAGTGTAGACCAGGGCTTGCACTACTAATTTCTATCAGATTCAAGAGATTAGCCTTCCTTTCCTAGGCCTTTGTCTCTCCATTCCTGCTGAGACGTTCAGTAGGACATAAAAATCAGAATAAAATATGACAGGTTTCAGAGTAACAGCCGTGTTAATCTGTATTCGCAAAAAGAAAAGGAGTACTTGTGGCACCTTAGAGACTAACCAATTTATTTGAGCATGAGCTTTCGTGAGCTACAGCTCACTTCATCGGATGCATACTGTGGAAACTGCAAAAGACATTATATACACAGAGACCATGAAACAATACCTCCTCCCACCCCACTCTCCTGTTGGTAATAGCTTATCTAAAGTGATCATCAAGTTGGGCCATTTCCAGCACAAATCCAGGTTTTCTCACTCTCTGCTCCCCCCCTCCCTCCCCCCCCCACAAACTCACTCTCCTGCTGGTAATAGCCCATCCAAAGTGACCACTCTCCCTACAATGTGCATGATAATCAAGGTGGGCCATTTCCAGCATAAATCCAAGTTTAACCAGAATGTCAGGGGGTTTGGAGGTAGAAAAAAGCAAGGGGAAATAGGCTACCTTGCATAATGACTTAGCCATTCCCAGTCTCTATTTAAGCCTAAATTAATAGTATCCAATTTGCAAATGAATTCCAATTCAGCAGTTTCTCGCTGGAGTCTGGATTTGAAGTTTTTTTGTTGTAAGATAGCGACCTTCATGTCTGTGATTGCGTGACCAGAGAGATTGAAGTGTTCTCCGACTGGTTTATGAATGTTATAATTCTTGACATCTGATTTGTGTCCATTTATTCTTTTACGTAGAGATTGTCCAGTTTGACCAATGTACATGGCAGAGGGGCATTGCTGGCACATGATGGCATATATCACATTGGTGGATGTGCAGGTGAACGAGCCTCTGATAGTGTGGCTGATGTTATTAGGCCCTTTGATGGTGTCCCCTGAATAGATATGTGGGCACGGTTGGCAACGGGCTTTGTTGCAAGGATAGGTTCCTGGGTTAGTGGTTCTGTTGTGTGGTATGTGGTTGTTAGTGAGTATTTGCTTCAGGTTGGGGGGCTGTCTGTAGGCAAGGACTGGCCTGTCTCCTAAGATTTGTGAGAGTGTTGGGTCATCCTTCAGGATAGGTTGTAGATCCTTAATAATGCGTTGGAGGGGTTTTAGTTGGGGGCTGAAGGTGACGGCTAGTGGCGTTCTGTTACATTTTACACATACACATTTTAAAGAGAGTGGTCACTTTGGATGGGCTATTACCAGCAGGAGAGTGAGTTTGGGGGGGGGGGCGCGGAGGGTGAGAAAACCTGGATTTGTGCTGGAAATGGCCCAACTTGATGGTCACTTTCGATAAGCTATTACCAGCAGGAGGGTGGGGTGGGAGGAGGTATTGTTTCATGGTCTCTGTGTATATAATGTCTTCTGCAGTTTCCACAGTATGCATCCGATAAAGTGAACTGTAGCTCACGAAAGCTCATGCTCAAATAAATTGGTTAGTCTCTAAGGTGCCACAAGTACTCCTTTTCTTTTTGAGAATAAAATATAAATGTTCTGAGTTTATGGACATTGGTTCATTTTACTTTTGAGGCCAAAGGAAAAGCATAAGTTCCATAAAAACATACTATCTAAATAATATATGGAATGTGTTACTAAAGCCTATGCTTCTCTGAATATCACAGTCCTGAATAGCAACTCCACCATGTGAACTAAAAAAGGGCACTATTTTTAGTAACAGATTTGTAAAGTTGCTGTGTGGTCCTCAAGGTGTGATTTTAGTAGACACTATAGTGTAGTCAAATATGCTTCAGTAGATGAAGCTTTCAGTAGGGCTCTTCTAGCATATGTTCTGGAGAAGTAATCTCACCCTGTTGGTTAGAGGGAGAGCCATACAAATCCCTTTTCTTTGAGTTGTTGTCTTCTCTGTTTCAAGAATAGGCAATTTTTCATAGGTAAATGATACTGGTATTTCTCTACCAGACTGTCACGCACCCACCCATCCCTTATTTCTAGTCTGTTATGCATTATTCACTTGTTAACTACTATCTCTGAAATATCTCTCTTCAGGAGAATCTCTGTTCATAATTCCTAGTTGGCTCTATCTGGCTACAAGATTTTCATTGTATTTAAATTTGTTGGAACTAACTTTTGTCCAGTTTCATTCTAAGCAAGTATGTCTCACCTTCCAGGATGTAAATACATCGCTTTATAGTCATCACTAACAGGAGCCTTGATTCAGCTTCTGCTAGTGCTCAAAAATTCTGCTATTCCCTTAGTCATTTGTGCTTGTTTTAGTGTGATATTAGGACAAACATACCCAGTTAGAAAACTACCTTACAGGTAAGAAAAATGGGCTTTTCCCATATTATCAAATTCTGGAAATTGAGAGTGTCTTCTCTTTTTAGTACTTTCAGGCCCAGCCAGCACAAGAAGCAAAGCTACTTAAATTTAGATTTTTGTTTGTGTATGAATAGGATGCAGTACCTGCTGAGTCATCTGGACTTGTGTAAATTATTTTTCTAATATGTATATCTTTGTGTGTATAATGGGTATCGTATATTTCTTTATTAGATTATAGATTGCAGCATGGCAATCCAGGAGGAAGCCAAAGAGCCATATGTCTCGTCAGTGCTTCCCTGGATTATTTTGCACCGGATTATCCAGCATGAAGAAGATGCCTTCCGATCCCTTTGCTGTCAGCAGCAGCAGCTCCAAAGCCAGGCCGAGGAAGGTAATAGTTTAATTTGTCAATGTTATATGTTGTTAAACCATTGCTCCTTATCCTTTTCTTCTTTGGCATGTGTATGGGAAATGGCTAGTGTTCTTTTGTCCCTCTCACTTAGGGAGTCTCCAATCTTCATTCCCTCGCCACAGTGGACAGTCGTTCTGAGGAAAGGTTTCCTTACCAAAGCATGGAGAAATAAGTAGCTAGGTAGGTTAGCTCAGTTTTGTACTTAGGAGATATAATTACTGGCATCTTTCTTCCAGTGAGTCCTGACACACCTATGCTGCCTCCTTCCCTCATGTTACTGAACACCGCCCATGAGTACTTAGGAAGAAGATCTTGGTGTTGTAACTCAGATGGCGCCCTTCTCAAATTCTATGTGAGTATTGATGCCTAAATATTAAAAATATTTTTAAAAAAATCTGTTTTTTCTCCTGTTCCCTACCCCCATATACATGTATTGGAATGGCCATTTTATCCTAGGTAATGAAGTATTTAAGGATTGTTCTTCCCAGCTGTTGTCTATCATAACTTTTTCAGATTATCTGTCTTTCCTAAACAAACAAAACCATGTCATTTGCCTGGGATAACAGACTGTCTTATGATTACTCAGTCACTATACATTTCTTTGAAACTGTAAAGCACTGTATAAATGTTATTACTGATTTGCCTGAAAAAATTATGCTCTTGTATCAGCCTGTGTTCTCAGTGGTCAACACAAAGTTTAAATTATGCAACTTAAATTTTAATAAAGCAATGGTGGTTTCTGTAATTTTTTTTTTAAGAGAGAGGAAAAAAAGAATTAATTGAACTGAGGTTTTCTGAAGTTAGTAGAAACCATGTTAATGAATGGTATCGTCAGCATCCATCAACATTACTTGTAACCTGATGACTGATCATGATAATTTTTTTTTTTTTAATTGTGCTCTGGTCCAGATATCTGGTTCAAAGGGCACTTGTTGCTCTGCAGTGTGGGAGCAGAACCAGACCTGTCAATCACTAGCTGCAAGGGAATACCGTGACCCTGAAATTTTTATCTGCCTTTGCAGCAGCCGGTGGTTCATCCAGATCTTCGTGCTGCAGAGCTTTACTGAAACTTTGTTTCAAGTTTCTGAATAATTTTTGGCTTAGTAGTGTGTCTTATTTTGCTGCCATCTCCTTGGGCTTCTTCCCTCCTTTTGGGGGAAATTGTCCCCCAGCTCTACTTCTCCCTTTGAGGCATTTGCAGCAGCTGGCACCCCTACAGGCTTCAGGGGAGACAGCTAAACCAAGGAAAGGCAAAAGGCGAGGTCTGTATCCTTCCTCTGTTTATTGAGTGTCGCGTTAGGGAACTCAGCCAGCTCTGTGGACAAGATGCTCAGTCTGAGCAGGTTTGCCTTTGCTGCTATTCCCTGGGCATGAGGGATAGATGAGACCAGCTCTGCTGGGCAAGACACACGCATTGTCTCAGCAGCTTAGTCTAGGTGAGGTCACTTTGGTTCCCCTCCCCCAGGCAGGAAAGGAGGCAGCTAGGATTAGAAAAACCAGCTCCAAAGGTTAAGCAGCTCTCCCCCCCCCCATCAACTCCATGAGGGGAGTAATGCCAGAATGGCATCATGACTTTGTCTCTAGAGCCCTCACCAGCAGCATGCTGCTGACTGCAGAATTCAGCCACTTCCTACTCCTCAGGCCATGGATGGAGGACACTGGATACAATAAGGATGCTGCTGACACCAGACAGTGTGATAAGGGACCTTCATGCCCAGCTCCCTTCCCCTGCTACTGACTCTACAACAGGCTTCCCAGGGGTTCTATACTGCGGGCTGGAGCCTCCTAGGGAAATATAGACCTGTCTGGCCCATGTGGCTCCAATGTAACAAACAGGAGTCCAGTCCATCCTGAACTCCAGGCCAGTACTGAAAGAGGGCTCATACGGGCTGGGTGGGGAGAGACAATCAACAGAGGGAGTGCTAGTCACTAAATATTTTTGAAACCGTATTTGAGCCCAGATTTGCATCTTCCTCTAAAGCAGGATCATAGGAAAAATACCCAAAAGGGAAATAAATAAATAAAATTAGTGCTGTTTTCCCTGCTCATGTTCCTGGGGTACAGCAACAGATAATCCTCAGCACCTAATTCCCTTGCTCATATTCACAGAGTTCAGCACAGCAGATCAATGCAGAAAAGACAGGACCACAGAGATGCACTGATTCCTGTGGGCATGCACACATACTTAAACGCGCACACACAGGAGGAAGTCTAACTGTCCACATCAGAATTTGAGGCTCAAAAAATAAAATGTGTATATTAAGACAAAAAAACCCAAAACACTTTCAGGTGGAGTTCTTTGAAACTATGCTAGGACTTCTGCAGCTGCCCTAGACAATTCTTTAATGATTCTAGGTTGATCTGAGGAGGAAATAGGTTTTGTTTACCTTGTCCATGCATCATTGCTTAGTGCCTACTGTCTTACTGGAAAGCTTTTCTTCATTGCATTAATGTTACAGCTAGATAGTATTATAGAATCCAGGAGTGGATTTTAAGGCACTAGTACTGCAGTATTAGTAGATGAAGGGAGGGCTGTCAGATCACTGGTGACTTTTATGATGATATATAGTGGTTTAGTTAATGCTGGGGAGAACAAGTCTCCAATAGCCAGCAGTAGAATTTTTGTCAGCAGATGCTTCCTCTTATCCAACTAGAATTTAGAAGGTGCATCGCTTACATTTAGATTAGCACCCCACATGTGTTAGTGTGCTCTGAAACAAACCCTAATTCCAATACTTGAGTCATCAAGTACTTTTAACAAAAGCCATATTTAACATTTTGTAGCTTATTACAAGTAGTCAGTAGCAGCTTTCAGAGCCAAAAAGGAGTTGAAAGGCTGAAAATCAGGAAGATATTCCAGTGTGGAAGAAAACATTAGAAGAGAAAATGGGCTTCACAAACATGCTAGACACAGGTGTGTGTTTTACACAGTATCCCATCATAGTAAATTACCACCATCTGTAGGTGAACCATCTGCTGGCACACATTGCACTGCTGGTGGCTGAAGGATATTGTGTAATAAAAAATGTTAATATGGCATTAACACATCTACTATAGCCACACTTTGAAGCATTCATTACAAAATCATTCTGGATTGTTGCTAAGAAAGACTATTATTAAAAGCTGAGTAAGGGCACGGGTTGTACTTGTCACTGTTCAAATAATTTTGTCAAGTGGGTATTTTAGTGTTTATACACTTTGCATTGTGTAGGCATGTCATGCTTTTACTACAGTTTGTGGTAATAATTTACTCCTTCCTTTCATCCTGGTCACTATTTACCTCCATTGCACACTTTTAATTTTCAAAAATTGTTAATCACATTTCCTATGACACACTCTGCTGTGATAAAGTGACTACTGTGACTCAAAGCTTCATTGAAATACATTCTAAAATTTCTCATTTCACCCTAATATATGTATTCTCAGCTTCTAAAAAGCGCTGTATGGTTTGTAGCACAGTTCTGCTAATAGGAAAGCCAGGCTGTCAGGAATCGAGGCCTGCAACAGAGCCAGTCTCTGGGCAACCTAACAAGTGCAACTGGCCATAGTAGGCTGCCTGATCGGCTACAGAGCCTTACTTGTCGGAAATGTCAGAAGACCAGCTCTTAAACCCAGCAATAGCTGCAGTTCGATGACTGCTCAAAGCATTCACCTAGGATTGTGATAGTTCCTGTGACTGCTTGTTGCCAGCTTTTGTCCCTTAATTGTTCCAGCCCTGCTTCTGCCTTGGATCCAGCCCTGCTCCAGCCTTGTCTCGCTCCAGGTAACCTGGCTCTGATCCTCTGCTCCTATTTCTGACTGTGTCTCTGCCATCTGGCCTCTGACGCCAGCTCTGACCCTAGGCTCCTATTCTTGGCTATGGACATCTGCTTTAAGTGCTGGGCCTGAGTCCTGCTCCAACCACTAGGCACGGACGTCCACATCCCATCCTTACTGCCCTACTGCTGAGTCATCAGGTCACTCATATTTTCTCTTGTATAGCAAAGGGTTTCTGATATCCCTTTTGGCACCGTTGTTTCTCTACTTTCTTGTACCCAAATGACCATTTCCTCTACAATCCAGTTTCACAGCAAAGAATAATGAAAAGCCTAGACACACAAACTAAGAAAATCTAGGCCACTACTCAATTCTTTATAAGCAGGTATGAAGTTTGCATTACAAGTACAATTTTGTTCTGTAGCCTTTCACCTCTGCTACTTGCTTTAGAGTCTCTAGGAACACAAAGACCAAGGGTAGTGACCACACATACATTCACAAGTATGAGGTCTGGTCTATTTTAGAAGTTTTATTAAAGTTACAATTAAAGTTATTACCTAAGCATATAGAAGTTCTATACAGACCTCTGCACGAGTTACAAATATAGTTACACACACCTCATTAACAATAGTGTTAGGGTCTGATGGGTCTCTTATGGATTGATCATCAGTAGAGGGATGGTTCCAGCTGGAGTGTCCCATAGGGAGTACAATTTTCCCACTCTGGGCACCCTCTTTTTATGTGTCTATATCTACATTCTGCACATGTGCATAAAAATGTGAACCCTCTTTTTCCGTATTGGTCTGATGTCCTGAAGAAACTACAGGGACCCCAATTTCTATAGATTGTGTAGGCTCTCATTATTCTCATTAGCATTGACACACAATCTGTATCATGTGGTTAAGATACATGTTGGAGACAAGATTTGCCTTTACAGTATTTTTATGATTTAAAATTAATCTTCTGGCTAATTTTTTGCAATATTACCACTTGGTACCTCTTTTCCCATAATCTAAGGGCATCGGGTTATTCTTTGGTCACTTATTTGGTCAGCATTTCTTAGCTCCAAAACCTAAAATAGCTAAGCTAAAATCTTGCAGGCCTCCGCCTATAGGCCTTGAGTTTCAGCCCTCCTTGCTTAGATTCCTAATACGTGATTATTCCCTCTACATACCAACCAATCTTGTACTTCTGTAGTCCTACAACTTAACTCTATTTAGCATACGATTATGTATAACATGTTAGTTAATTACACACAATAAATGAACAATAAACTAAAATCATTGGCTGTAGTTCCTGTTGGGGAAAAATAAAGGATCTCATCGCTTCCAGTGCTAATTCTATGGTTACCTTTCTTATTTATAGTATGATGGCATTTTGCCTTGTATTATTATTACTAGTTTCTATTGCAGTAGTGCTTAGAGCCCCATCCTGATCCCCAGACAACTTGTTGTCACTGAAAGGTCTATTTGCATTTTTTGTGAGAACAGAGGTATTAAAGAAAAGTTACCGATCATTATAAAGGAGGACTACAAATGGTGTGAGACTTATACAAAGTAGAAGCAATTCATAATGGAGAACATAATTCTTCCGTGCCTGTAACCTCCCAAAATGATTTCACTAGCAGCTTTTCTTTCTTCTTATCCCAAGTTAGTCTTTACTTAAGCTCATAGAGATGCTTATTTCCCTCATTTTTACTTCTGGTACTACAGTGCCTCTTACAGAGAAGAAATGGAGTAAAGTTTCCAACAAGCATTTGACATATTTTGAATGTAATTTCCATTATCAGTATGTATTGAAATGTGATTTATAAGATTTCAGTTCAGCGGCACCGACTTTCTAATGTGCTGGGGGTGCTCAACCCCCCCAGCTCTGCCCCAACCCTGCCTCTTCCTGCCCCACTCTGCCCCCAAGTGCACTATGCCCTCTCCCCTCCCCTCAGCGGTTTTTGCATGCTGCGGAACAGCTGATCCGTGGTGGGCAGGAGGCACTGGGAGGGAAGGGAAGGTGGTGATCTGCGGGGCAGCCAGCAGGTTGGAGATGCTGAGGGAGTGAGGTTGGAGCTGGCTGCTGGTGGTGCTCAGCACCTACCATTTTGTCCCTGTTGGTGCTCCAGCCCTGGAGTCGGCACCTATGCTTCAGTTGGTGGTTAAACCAGTCTTTCATACAGGGGCAGAATCAAAAACACAGATTACTCTTGGTGAAAATGCCTGTAAATGACACTGAAAAAATCAAGACCTTCACAAAAATGTTCCCTTTAGGGATCTTATTAAAGATCTCATAGAGCCACCTTTTTTACTCTTCAGCCTTCTATTGCAGATCTGTCCCCAAAACGTTGTAGAACTAGGTGTTATCCTTTTTAAAAAAGGGGGGGGGGAAGGCAGCTGATGGCTACCCTCTTCTCCCCATAACTGTGGAGTGAGAGCTGATCAATTGTAGCCAAGATAGGTACATTTGCAACATATATTCACACTGTGCATTTTGGGGATAATATTTGTGTAAATTTTATATGCAAAACTGACATTGCCTTTGGCCTCCTGGTAAACTATTAATGCAGCCCTTGGTATCCTAATATGTGAGCATCCTTACCTGGTACATAGTTAAAGTTTTTCTTTAGAAAAGGCTTTCCTGTTTTCCATTATTTGGCCTGCAGAATTACAGAACTTCAGGCTGTAATTGGTATTACTTTTTCAGTGAGAATCTATAAATGATTTTTTGTAGGTTCTAATGGAACTTCCAGACCTAAGGGGATTTGTAAATATGTAGCATAAACTTTGAGATCAAGCTTAGAAGCTCTTTGTCCAAATCTCAGATGATATATCCTCTTATCAGTCAAGGTTAGGTTTTCCCATCTCTAAACGTTCACTGGGAAGATGGAGAATTTTCTCTTTTAAAGAGAATTATTTCATATAACATGGCTCCTTCCCATCTGTAGTGGAGCTCACTCATCCAGAGCTGTGGATGCCTGTTGGGTTGAGATTTGGAAAGTTCTGTTAACTGATGTTTGTGAGATCTATCAAACTTTCAGTAGCCATTACAGACTCCTCTGAGGTTCAATCTTCTCAGCAATAATCCAGCTGCCTTCTTTGACCCCTAGTGTATAACTAGATCATGATATCCTACATGTGTAGTTGAAATGTGGTAGAAAAGAAGGGATTACTGTGCAAGACAACGCCCTTTTTTTTACTTGCATGAATTTCATTAATTATTGCAGGTATTCCTCCACATCCTTTGAACTGGGGCCTCTTCTTTCTCATTTTTCTGTGTCTTTGGTGGTGATATTCTTCCTGAATGTCAGGGCTGGTAAAATGTAATGCATTTGTTAGAGTAAACCACCTAAATGTGCAGAGGGAAAGGTAATGAGAGAGCTTTTCAGTGACTTTTAGAATTTGGGAACATCAAGCTGAGACACCAGTCTTCAGTAAATGAAACTGGAAGAGAACATAAGTATCACAAATACAGAAGGTAAAAGAATGGTATTAGGTTACAGTGTAATGGAAATGGACATATTGCAAGAGTGATGAGCATGCAGAGACGTGGAGAACATTTGGGTGTGAGTAACAGAGAAACATTAAAGTTGTTTTCTGCATGTTCTGTTCCATATAGGCTTTTATTCTGTGTTCCTCGCCGTAGTATCTGAGTGCCAGGGTTAGGAAAATTAAAAATAGGAAGCATTTAATTTAATGTGAAATTCAGTTATCAGACCTTGTTTGACTTACGATGCTTGTGATGTTCTAGGTGTGGGTACTGCAAAAGGAGCTTGCAGTGTCTACCTCTGAAGATACTCATCCCTACAAAGAGGAACTGGAGACAGCCCTGGAGCAGTGTTTTTACTGTTTGTACAGCTTCCCAAGCAAAAAGAGCAAAGCAAGGTACCTGGAAGAGCATTCTGTGCAGCAGGTAAGATAAGCACAGTTTACCTTTAGTGTAACACCTTAGAATGCTGAAGAACGTGGTTTTCTCCTGTGTCAATATGTTGAGCTGAATTAATGGGAAGGAGTCATAATTACTAGGGCCTTTTTTCCGGACCTGAAATTCATTTCCTTTATATATGGTGAAAACTCCCTGGATCCCTAAAATAAGTATGGAACAAGAGGGCTAGATGTTGGAAATAAAGCCAATTGTAGCTTTATCCATGCTATAAAAAAACCCCTAAACACCTAAAACACCAAACACCTGATCTTACAGTTGATGAATATGGAAAATGCAGGGTAAAGTGAAGCTGGTAAAATATTAAAATTTTTATCTTGCCAAAGCTCCGATGGAAAATATTGGTTAGTACTGATTATTAAAACTTATAAAATTCAGTTTGGGAGAAGCAGAGCTGTGTCCAATGTCCCGAAGACATTTCACTCATTGTTAGACTGTATAGCTTTACAATTTACCAAAAAACAGATGGTCATGAAACTGTCTCTTGTGTCTGGATTTTACCCAAGAAAACACTTAATAGGTTAGTGCCTCTGAAACCATAACATAATGAGCCTGTTAAGAATTTTGTAGTGCAGTCTGCTGAGTGTTAGTATTTTCTTGCTCATAGTCTGTCTGTGAATTATTCTTCTCAACCTCACCTCGTCCAATATGTATGATATGCTAGAGGGCCAAAAGAAGTGTCTCAGATAGACGATTTTGTAAGACTAATAAAAAGGAGGAGGAGATGAATGGGAAGGGCAAAGAAAGGGAAAAAATAAAAGGATTGTGGGAAAAGAGAATCCCTCCTGCTGGAAATGGCACTTCTTGTCTAAAGAAGGTGGGAGACTCTGGGTGAAATCCTGGCCCCACTGAGGTAAATAACAAAACTCCCATTGACTTCATTGAGGCTACCATTTCACCCTGTCTTCAGAAGAGCAGATTGGGGAAATATGACTCAATTAGCTTAAGATAGGAAAACTACAAACACCTGAACATTTTTTTAAAAATGAAGAAAAAAGGTGATGATGCAAGGATGTGACTGGCTATTTTATTGTTTGATTTGAAAATGCTTCCAACTCTGTAATTGCTGGGGACGCATTTGGAATTTTCCTTCTCCGTTACCGGGATTTGAGTTTCAAAATCTACAGCAAATGTAGCTCTTTCCTTCTATCTCTTCTCACATCCTCCATGTCAGTCTCCAAATCTCCTGTTTCCCAGGCAGGTCTAAGCAGACTCTCCAACTCTTCCAAGTAAAGCTATCCTTATTAAAAGCATTTGTTAAGTTACAGTTGAGAGCCTTAGCCTGTAATCACTGTGATGAACATTATATCTTAATAATGCCTTTGGGTGTTCCATTCTGGGAAGGTTGCACTGGTTTTCAGCTGATGTAATGTTTTTTTTTATCCTATTCTTAAAAAATGTCCCTAGCTTTTGACTTTGAGATAATTTCGCTCTCTCTTTCTCCCACCCTCTTCCCTTAAGGTGGATCTGATGTGGGAAGATGCGTTATTCATGTTTGAATATTTTAAGCCCAAAACCCTCCCTGAGTTTGATAGCTACAAAACCAGCACTGTATCTGCTGATCTGGCCAACCTTCTGAAGAAGATTGCTACGATTGTTCCTCGAACAGACAAGCCCATGTTAAGCCTAGATGATGTCTCTGGCTATATTGAAGGAACCTTCAGCAAGGTACAGTTAGTTGTGTTTAAAAAACTTCAAGGGAAGGAAATGGCTATATTGTTTCATTTTCACAGTAAGGGATTGTTGGCTGGTGTCTGATTTGACATTCAATGCTCACAAAAATCACATTTTAATTGGATTAGAATGGCCTTTCCAAAGCTTATAGTTTTACAAGGAAGAGGTACAATGTAGATGAATATGGATAGATTTAGGGATGTGGGGAAGTAGTATATACAGAGCTATTTTAAAATATGTTCCTGAGTCATCTAAGGTTTTCTGTGTTCAGGTACCATCTCTCCCAGAGGGTGCAGACTACTCTCCTCCAGTGGTGACTGAGCTGTATTACCTCCTGGCAGACTACCACTTCAAGAACAAAGAGCAATCTAAGGCCATTAAATTCTACATGCATGACATCTGTATTTGTCCAAACAGGTCAGTGTTGTTCATTCCCTTCAGTTTATCAGTGCTGAAATGAGGGACAAATCAGGGGTTTTGTTCTGTTTGGAAAGAAAGAAAACTTTCTGGTGTTTATTATTAGAAGTAAGTTTATCTTAAGGAGCATTTTGGGGAAAAAACCATATTAATTATTTGACATTTTCTTTTTGGTTTCTGAAATGACCAGAATTCAGAGAGAGTGGAAGAAATTGAATTATAATTAGGAAGAGCAAGAGGTATGATAACTGACTTGACTTTCTTTTCTCTTTTGCTCATTGGTTTCCCTGGGGCAGTGAGAAATGGAAACTATATGTCAGTGGTTAACTGCATAAGAAACACATACCTCTCTCGATGGATTAACTGCTTGGGCTGAGTTTTTTAAGTTCATTTAGATTTGCTGGCAGAGAGGTGCTCTAAAATGGGTCAAAATGGACAGAGCTGTATTGTTCTGATGACCACTAGTTAAACTCAAAAATATTTCTCTTGTCTGCCTTTTCAGTCTTCACCATCTCAAAGGAATTCTTTCTAAGGTGAATAAGCTTCACAGTCCCTCATTTTAAAAATTGTATTTTCTATTTTAAAATTCCTCCAAAAAATGAGCTGTAATAATCTTAAAATACCAATCGATAAACCTAGGACATGCAAATTAGGCTTTTTCCTACCAGTTTCCTTCTAATGCGATGGCAAAGGGATTGAAGTTGACTAAAACTTATTCTGAAGAGCAAAAATATTGTTAAATTAAGTCATATAACAAAGCAACAGGGAGATTGTAGGCACAGAACAAAGTTATATGTGTAAATCTGCAGTCAGAACAAACCTAGCATCAATGGTTGGTCATGGTTGAGTCTTCCAGCTTAGGAACTGGGATTTTTCAAGTGTTGAAATCTTGATTTGATGGCTTATGATAAAACGGCAGGAACATTTAATACAAAATGATGATTTTTTTGGAGGGGGAGGAGTAAAGCCTGTCAGCATTTGAGAGTGTCACTTTAAAATTCTGCTCCACAGGCTGCATTAATTTGTTACAATTAATTACCCAGCAAGGAATATCTTATATAGCAACATAGTATTTTCACCCCAGTTACTTGGCACATTATCTTTTCAAAATATCTAATTTTTAAAACCCCATGGAATGTGGGTCTTCAGATCACCTTTCAATCTGGCATGGAGTGAAGTTTTAAGTCAATGTTGGTAAGCAGAAACTTAAAAGTATTATAAATATGATTAACCATCTGGTGCTAGAATCACATTAAAAAGTAGAAGCTCTATACCATTGCTAAAATGTTTTAGCAATTTGGGTTCATCCAATATGGAGAATACCCTTGAATTTACTGTCACTTATAAGTAAGGATATGATTTAGTCACGGAGGTCATGGATTTCCTGACTTTAATGGACCTCTGTGACTTCTTCAGCTTCAGCCCCCTCCACAGGGGCTGCAGGCCAGGGCTGGAGCTGTCCTCCCCACAGCAGACAGGGCTGTCAGTCCCACTCTTGGCAGTCGGGGCCGGAACTTTTCCCCCCACAGCAGCAGGGGCAATCAATCCCCTCCTGCTGGTGATTTTTAGTAAAAGTCATGGACAGGTTGCAGGCTTTTGTTTATTGTCTGTGACCTGTCAGTGACTTTTACTGAAATAACTGTGACAAAATCTTAACCTTACTTATAAGCATAGTGCTGAATCTTGAGGTAATTCATTGCAAGGTAGCTTTTACCCTACCATAGCATGGCATGCACTCACCGCCGCAGCGCCTCCTGCTGGTTACCTCGGGAATTAGCTCTTCCAGCTCCAGAGCGCCTCCTGCTGGCTGGTGTCTTCCTACTGGTACCTGCTTCCTTTCAATCTCCACCACTGTACTTCAGGCCCCGCATTCCCACCCCAGCCCTCGGTGCCCCTTCTCTGGGGTACTGCGCCACAGCCCTGCCCCCAGACCCAGGGGTCATCCCCTTCCTGGGGAACCTCAGTCCTAAGCCCACCTCACCTCAGTGACCTACTGCCAGTCTTCA
This sequence comes from Lepidochelys kempii, assembly GCF_965140285.1. Taxonomy (NCBI): domain Eukaryota; kingdom Metazoa; phylum Chordata; order Testudines; family Cheloniidae; genus Lepidochelys; species Lepidochelys kempii. Next base: position 13,555,273 of record NC_136394.1, on the reverse strand, counting down.
TCTACCCCTTCCCTCAAGGGCAAACTGCAGTCTGAAATGGCCGTTCATCATTGGCAAGGGGGTTGGGCCTGCTGCTGCTTCCTTCCCTGGCTGCTTCCCCACAGCCCTAGTACCTCCTCCAGCCCTGAAAGCAAGGCCTCTGCCTGCGGGTTTGCCAGGCTGGTGCTTCCCTACCTCCTCCTGTCCTTCCCCAGAACTGCACTGTCCAAGGTACCCTTTTCTCTATCCAGGAGCCAGGTCCATCTCTTTCTCCAAGGCTGGAGAGAGACTGGCTACCCTTTCTGGTCTACCTTCTTTTATACTGGCTTGGCAAGCCCTGATTGGCTGCCTCCCAGCCTTTTCTGATTGGCTCCCAGCCCCCTCCAAGGGCTGGGTTTTAACCCTTTCTGAGCTGAAGCGCGGTGACTGCCCCACTACACATACATCAACATTTTCCTGGAGGGAGATTTTTTGGTTCCTACTAAGTCATGTTTCCATCAAAAAAGTATAATGATAGTAAAGACCGAGTGCCATCCAGTCCTGCCATCCAAAATGTTGTTGTGAATACCGGGCTGTCTGTTAGACAAGATTTGATCATGTTTAGAGGCTAGGATGAAAGGTGATGTGTACAGTGTCTCTCAGAATGTCACCACCGTGGGAGGATGTGCAGCGGGATTATTGTTTTGGAGAAGCCTGTGATGTAAGAAGGAAACATCTGGAGAAATAGTAAAAGGAATAATCACACTCGTGATTCAAAATGCTTTGCAGCGAGTAGTTTATTTGCCGTGTTTGTTCTTTCGTGCATAGGTTTGATTCTTGGGCTGGCATGGCGCTGGCTAGAGCAAGTCGAATTCAGGACAAATTGAACTCCAATGAACTGAAGAGCGATGGCCCCATTTGGAAGCACTCTACTCCCGTCCTCAACTGCTTTAAACGAGCCCTGGAGATCGACAGCTCCAATCTCTCTCTCTGGATAGAATATGGCACCATTTCCTATGCCCTGCACTCTTTTGCATCCCGACAGCTGAAGCAGTGGAAGTTAGAACTTCCCCCTGAAGTTGTGCAGCAGGTGGGGGTCTAAGTTAGAGCTGTGTGAACTTTTTGAAATGCATATTTAAATCTTATAATGTTTCTGATTAAAGCATTCAGTACTATTGGTGTGGAATTGCTACACTGCATGGTGACTTAGCAGCATTGCTAGTCACAGCTTCCACCCAGCTCTAGTAAAAATAAACATGTAACTTGCCAGCGTGAGCACTTTTTGAAATTTTTGTTAGTTTCTTCTCAAAATTAGTCTGTCTGAGATTTGAGCCTACTTAGACTCTTCCTCCAAAGATCACTCAAAAATGGCAGAACCAGCAGGAAAAAAGCCAAATACTTATGAATTTGTAATGAACTGCAAGTATCTACAATACATTTACTTTCCCTGTTACTAAACTTCATACAAATTACTTCAGAATAAGATGAAACACCTCTTTTTAAATAGGCAAAAGACCAGAAAATTGGGCAGCTCACATTTGTACCCACACATCATCATTTCTCTTGTGTCATAATGAGGGTTCTCTTTTTGTTACATTTGAGTTATTTACTTAAGCTCATGATCAAAACTGTTCAATGACAAACATCTCAATAGCATTTTCAAGGAAGTAATTTATGTGATAATTGACCCCTGACCAACAGCCATGCATAAATTATCTTGATTGTGAAATTTTCTGCTGATCCAAGGCAGAAAAGCAACTTTAATCTTTATAAACTTGGTCACTAGATATAGATAGTGTTGTATCCCCCTCTTTCTGACTGATACATTTATCTTCCATCCTGACTCTCAAGTATCAGATTACAGTGAAGGAATGGAAATTTGAAGGAAAAAAAAAGAAGGTGAATTGTCTCTGGTCTGTGAGCTGTTAAATACTCAACAAAATCTAAAGTTCCCCAGTATATGAATGGAAGAGAAGGTGCAATGAGAACACCTTCTCCTCTTGCCTTCTCGAAGGCTCTCGTCCATCCTGCAAAGGTTCTGAGAAAATGTGCTCTGAATCCTATTCCTCAGCATGAAGTTAAACCGTAATTACTTTTCCAGCAAAGGTAACTAAAGAATATGCCAGACAAAATATGGAAGAGGAGACTCAAAGAAACAGTACTGGTGTGAACCACTGTGTGGAATTAAAATGAACTTTCTTCCATGAGCTGAGTGGAAAAAAGGTCTTAAAATATCCTGTTGCAGACAAGTAGATAAATCACAATCTCTGGAAACAGAGAGAGACTTTTTTTTAGATAACTTTAAGCATCAGGAATCATGTAGGGATATATGGCTTAGTTGATCTTTCTAACTGAAAGTTAGATGGCTTCTCAGTGAATAAGATGAGCACCTTGAAGTGAATCAGTATAAAGAGTACTTGTCTCGCTCAGGAGCATAGTATGTCACTGGAGAGATTTGGAAATCATAGAATCACTTGCTGTGTTCAGACTGCAATAAGAGGCATGCAACGCGAGCCAATCAGAGTTTGTTTTGAATCTCTCCCCCACTTTTTTGTTGCTTTTTTGTTGCTTTTTTTTTTTTTGAATCTCTCTCCGCTTTTCCATGTAGTTTGTTCAGAGGCATATCTTCTCCTAAATCTTACTGGGGTTTTACTTGCGGAATGAGATATGAATTACTCAACTTAAGAAATGAGGCACTGTCTTAAAGACCATTGTTCCACCCAATATCGCTACAGATGAAGACCAAATGGCCATTACTTGAGTTTCTGAAGAGATCCATTAAAGTAATACTGTGAAATGGAAGGTGTTTGTGTCCTGAAAGCAGGAAAGAGTTAGGACTGCCTGATAACTTAACTGCACTGAAAGTTAATTGGTTATTTTCTAATCTTTTATATTGTCAGAATTTTAAAAATACCATTTTGTGATCACACAGTGCTAGATGTGTGAAAACCAAACTCTCAGTTAACTCAAGGTAGTGAATCATTTTCTTCAACACTTCTTGAGCTAGGCACAAAAGGAGCTGAAAATCTCATTTGGAAAACATGGGTCTTGGGAGGATCCCATGTTCAGAGAAAACGTATCTCAAGAGGCATAGTCATTCTTCTTGTCTTTTATTCAAAAGTCTCTAAGAGGCTCTAATCCTGAGTTAGGTGAACTGCAAAGAAAAATAAAAACTTGAGCTGAATTTCTGTGTTGAATGCCCCCATTAAGGAAGTTCTGAGGGATGTTCAACACAGAGTGGTGTTCGGCCGTCTTGGTAGATCTTGGTTCATGGAAGCTATCCCAGATGTCTCAATACAATTCATGGTATTTGTGATGTCACAGAATGATGCATTTTGGCATGTCTTCAGTGAATCAAGAGGTTATAAAAAGGTTCCACTAAGGTGGGGAAAGAACGTCTAAAAGGTTAATTATAACGTTGAATGTCTCCCACAACTTGGTTAGTGCGGAGCTTAACAAATAAATCTGGACTTAAATTTTTGCTTTGCAATTTGTCTTTGTATATAAAATGTTTTCTAGAGCAAATTTGCCCCAAGGGTTGGAATTCAGATTTTTGTCTTGCAGTAAAACAATCAGAAATGAACAAGGGTGTTCCCATGAAGCAAAATGAACATTATATGAGCTGTTGATAATTTGGATTATAAACAAAGTGGTGGCTGTCAGCAGCCATACTCCATAGCAACAGATGATTTACTGAAATAGCATCTCTAAACAAACATGTTTGTGGAAAATGCGCTGAGTTGATTTGAATTCATGAAGGCTAACTTCAGTGAATCTCTGTGCCTCCCAGAAAAACAAAATAAACATACAGTCAAATTTACTCATCCAGGTTCTTGCTGCTCTTTAGTGGATGCTATGAAAAGTATCTTAGCGTGTTCAGGATCTCAACTTCTCAATTCCTATTTATTCATAAAATATTAAAACTAATGGTGAAAGGTCAGACACCTAACCAAGGAGATTACACCAAATCAATTTTTCGGATCCTGTTTTTAGATTTCTTGCCTCTTCTAACGATAATTTGGGAAGGTGGTCATTGTAGAAAGGGAAAGAAATCCAGGGCTCTTTCCTAGCAAAATTGTGCCTGATTGGCATGAGTTCTCGGATACAACAGTGCCAGAATTAGTTATTTATTTATTTGCAATTTTGTAGTTAGACAGATTCATCTTTTTAGTTGGCCACATACAAATTGTGATGTAGTTATTGAGAGGTGAGAACCATAGGACATGGTGATGTTGATATTAAGAGTATAAACATTTGCTAGCACCTCTACTCCCATCTCTTCCAAAGCTCTCGAGGTGTTAGCATCCCAAATGTTAATGGGAGGAGATTAAATTACATTTTCACCTTTCTCAGTTTTGAATGTTCCCAGGTTTGAATATTTACCACCTTCCCATTCTGTATTTATATATGTAGTACCACCATAGAAGTGTGCAGAGCTTTACACACATAAGAAAAAAAGGCTCTTGACTATGTTACTGCTCTTAGTTACATTGTAACCATACAAGGTTTACTGTGGACTGCCATGTAACAGTGTGTTATTACATCTCTAAAGATTACTTGGTAATGAAATCTAAGAACTCCAGAATTAATTACCTTGAAGCCTCAAGTCATTACAGTCCATGCCATTCTTCACAATAAAAACATGCTCATTACTGTCTTGTAAACCTATCACAGTAAGGTACTTATTAAGGAATTGAATGGACAATACTTTAATTACCATTTGTAACAGAGTTATAATGTGGGTACAGACCAGCCAACTTAAGTTTCCATGCACCAAACCAGAATTTTTTTTTTTAAATGGTTTCACTCTTCTTTTTAAAATGAATGTGTTATAAAGGTATAAACCTTTGAAAAGGCTAAGCTTTCAGTGTAACAAAAGGTGAGTTAGAACAGCATGATTCTCCCTTTTAGGGATATATCGGTTTAAAAACAAACACAAAACCACTGTTGTTGTATACCAAACCATAATCAAAGGGATTCTTCTTAAATTAATTATGTAAAAGGGGACAGATGTGTTTTCTGTTCAAGTTCATAATTAATATTTAACATTATATTTAAACTCTGTAAAATAAAGCAACACGTTTCCAGACAGTACTTAAGACGCTGTCATTACTTTATATTCTTAAATATTTTTTAGTTCATCCTCGGGGAAGGCTAACCTTAATTTATGCTGTTTCATTTTGTAAAAATCAATACTGCTGCCCTGCTTATGAGGCTCAAAATCAGATTCTTACCAACTATTATAAAATGTATTTTTTGTGAATTCTAATGGCCTGTGTTCTAGTAGACTATTAGTTGCAGAGTTAGGTAAATATCCTTAATTCTTATTTTTAAATATATGTGTTGAGAGAATTGCTTACAATGATGGAAAAGAAACAGAATCACTGTCTGTTAATTTCTCCACAAGTGTTTTACATTTATACATTTTTTTTCCTTACCACTTTATTTGAGTCATTAATGTGAGAAGGCCTTTAACCGAATGAAACACAGATTCATATGCACCACATTTTATGAGTTTTCAGAAGCCATTTGGGTAGTTGGATACATTTTATATGCTCTGCCATTAAATCCAAAGGATTTTTAAATAACCTATTGCTTTTGTGAACTTTCATATGCAGCAGAATAAATTTCAACATTGTTCATCCCAGCTAAGGGTGAACTCATGTTTTCAGCATCTTGTCCCATTGCAGATGGAAGAGCGTCGAGACAGCATGTTGGAGACAGCCAAACTCTGCTTTACTTCGGCATCTCGCTGTGAGGGAGATGGAGATGAAGAGGAGTGGCTTATTCACTACATGCTGGGAAAGATTGCAGAGAAGCAAAAGCAGTCTCCAGCTGTCTATCTGCTTCATTACAAACAGGCAGGTCACTACCTCCATGAAGAAGCTGCCAGGTATCCAAAGAAGATTCACTACCATAACCCACCAGAACTGGCCATGGAGGCATTAGAGGTAAAATGGAAAAACACACACAAAAGCTTGGTGCCAGGTCTACTTACTAAACTGAATCAGAATTTAACAGCTGTTACCATGTTTTCAGTGTGTTGAAAATGTTGCCACACACGCATAGTTTAACCAGTAGACACCATTTTCTGTTTTTAAACCTCTGTGTTTTAAAATTTTGTTTTTTTCTCCCATTAGTTGAAATAACGATAATCATTATTATTAGAGTAGTGGCAATAGATGTGCATTGTACTTTCGAGATGGAAATATATTCAAGGCAAAAACCAGGAATCAAATGGAATTCCTAAATGCTTGCATTATAAAGCCAGTTTATAGGTATGGTACTGGTATCAGATAATGCTATTATTTATCACTTATTTAATAAGAGTCAAATTCACTTTACCCACATAAAACTCATCAGTCAGACTTTGAGGTTGAAATATAGGTGATTGGGGTGAAATCCATCCCCTCGCCCAGAGGCAGGGCATGAGCCCATGGGCTGATGTAGTAGTCACAGACCCTCTGCATCCATGGTGCAGCTTGTTAAGGACATTGGCTGTAGTATGTATCCAATGACCTCCTCCCATGTCTGTCCTCATTGCTTCATTCCATTGCCTGGAGGGAGCACATTTTTGTTCTGAAAACCTGTGCCGTTTACTTGACTGGGATGAACAGGAAATGTCCTGATGGGGTACATGTGACAGCAAATAACTTGCTCTGCAAATCTCAGAAATTTTTGTAGAGCAGGGCCTACTTCTTGGAACTAGTTTCAGAATTCTGAGCTCTCTCCTGATTTAATGGACTGTGTTTTGTTTTCCTAGGTTTACTTCCGGCTTCATGCCTCTATTCTGAAACTTGTGGGGAAGCCAGACTCTGGGGTGGATGCGGAGATATTACTTACTTTCATGAAGGAGGCTTCTGAGGGACCATTTGCCAGGGGTGAAGAGAAGAACACTCCAAAAGTTACAGAAAAGTGAGTGCTAACTTCCAGAAAATACTCTGAAAACATGCTTTTTCCACAACAAGTAGGCTTTTAATGTAAAGATTATTATTTGTGTAGACATCTACATAGATTCAAAACAGGTGTGCCACAAACTATTACAGTAACAATGAATGTGCTGTAAACCAACAGAAGTCCCAAATTGTTAAGACTTTAACTCACTCTTATGACATCTAGTGTTCCACATCATAGAACTTACATTATTGATTTTTCTGAGATCTCTGCAATATATAGGCACAATGTAAGGAGGAAGGTTAACAAGAGACGGGGACAAGCTCATCTTTGGATACACTGGTGAAACCATTATTTTTGATTAATTAGCAGATGCTTTACTTAAAAATCCAGCTTAATTTATTGACAGGAGCCCTCTAGCTTTGGTTTGTTAATGGCTATAAAGTAAGATGTCTTGACACAAACCATTGATGGGGATCCAGTTTGCCCTTTTTCATTTCTTTCCTGTGTCTTATGGTGAAAATCCATCTTGTTGATGTTGCTCATAGATTTGATTATATACAGAAGATAATGATGCAAGAGGAGCAGTCTGTTTCCATTTAATTTACATAGACACTGACTATGCTAATACTCTTCCTTTTCATTTTTGTCTTCTTCCCATCTACCCAGGGAAAAGACTTGCATGATTGATGAAGACTCTCACTCTTCTGCTGGAACAGTACCAGGCCCTGGGACTTCCCTCCCCTCATCCTCTGGTCCAGGTCTGACATCCCCACCTTACACAGCCACTCCAGTTGACCACGATTACGTCAAATGTAAAAAACCCCGTCAGCAGGCAACGCCGGATGGTACAGTCCCTGTTCTCAATACTGCCAGCACAGGGAGGTGCTTTAATCATGGGGGGCTTGACCTGGGAAGATCAATCTGCTCATTTCAAGGAGGGTGATGGGTCTGTGGTAACACGGGCAATATTGCTGCTCATTAACTTCATAAATTCACAGTGGTCAGAGCTTTAAATAAAACATTCAAGGTCGTCACCTCCCACCCAAACTAAATGGGAATGGGAGTGGGATGGAGTATGTGGCTATTAAATGGTCCTTCAGTAATGTGGCATATCTCTAGAGCCAATCATGTACTACTTGAGCTTATGAGGAAAGACTTGGGTTTAATTGATACCTGAGGTTGTACCATTTCAGTGCTTCCTTGACTTGGTGAGAATCTGAGCAGTTCAGTTAACTTTTTGTGATGTTCCATCCAAAAAAATCTCACCAGAGTTTATCCCATTTGGAATGAGGCAGGTGGCGACTGTCTGAATATATTGCTTATCAGCACAAGGTGATTTGCATGGTGGTCTAATAGACTTCATCTTTTAATTTTTTCTTTATTATTTACAACAACTGGCTAGCAGCACATTTCTGTGGATCATAAAATAACAGCTGATTGGTTTAGAAAGAAAAGTAGTAGGGCAGTGTAGTGGTGTCGTTGCAATACAAATTAATAGAAATCTACTATTTAGGAAACCTGACACTATCTTTTGGCAGGCAATTTTGTTTCAACATCACCACACTGGTGACCAGCTTAGCTATCTGTCCCTCTAGATTTGTGGCTACCAACATTCATGAATAAAGTACATATTCTGCAGAGTGCTTCTGCAGGTGAATGTTGATGGATTACAGCATCCTCCTTGAGGAACTGCTCTTCCTGATCTGAACTTATTTCTTTTGGGTGGGCTGCTTCCATGCCTGTCAACATTTCAAAAATATTTAAACCATAAAAATGTGACCCAATTTTGAAACCAGTAGCTAAATGTCCAGTACCCGACAAGGTGTATTTGTTTGCTTTTCTTCCCTACTAATAAATAACTTCTCGATTAAAACCAGCAGAGGGTTTTTGCATTTCCTTCACTAACCTGAATATTTAAAAGTTTGTTTTATCCAAACCTTCATTTCAGTATGCAGTAATTCATTCACGGTTTTAACAGAGAGACGGACAGAGAGTGTGTGTGTGTGTGTGTGTAATATGTATGTACATACACACGCACATTAGTGTGAATGAGTTGTATATAGGTAGGCACTTATACTGCTTTAGCTGCTCTGTGTCCTTTCTCTACCAGTCGTGTGTGTGTGTGTATATAAGTAAAATATAAATGAGAGAGAGAATAGGGATAAAGATTTAGGGCCTGATCCAAAGCCTATTAAAATCAATGGGAGTCTTTGCATTGACTTCAGTGGGCTTTGGATCAGATCAGACTCATACAGGATGTGCCTGGAAAGCAAGAAGTTTCTTTATGTAGCTAGTATGCTTTGGAAATCATTGGACAGTCACCTCTATTTGTTGGCAGGTACATTATTTACTTCTCTGTTGTCAGCCACATTCATTAGCAGATAGTTTTTGCCCTGTTAGTCAAAGATTCTTCTCGAATAATTCTGCTGTTACTTGGATGTGGGGCCAGTCATGACCTGCTTTTTTCCCCCCACTCGTTGTGGAGACTGACATTGCAAACGAAAAATGTAAAAAAAATTAAAAAGTATCCTAAAATAATATGCACTGTGCGATCCAATTCTCTGTCAGACTTCATATGCATAGGCCCTACAGCTTGCTGAAATGTTTTGTGGAGACAAATGAGTTGTTGCAGTTCATGTCATGAGTGCATTCACTCACAAGAAGGTATAATGGGTGATGGCATACTAATTTCCTGATGGGAGGAAGGTGGGCTACTTAGCAAAACCAAAAGGTGCAAGCTAAGGAGCTGCTACATCCATCAGGGCTGAAGCAGCAATTATAGGAGCTGCAAGCCTGGCATAGCATAGCTGTTGTCACAGCTATAGAGATTGTCAATTTGTAGAAGAAGCCAAGTTAGGGTGACCTCTTGGAAGGTAGAGTGTGACTATTACAGGTAGAATTGCAAAGCACTGCACCAATCATAATGCCTTATAAATTGCTGGCAAAGCCAAACTACAGCAGCAGCACACTGAAGAGCCCCAGGAAATTAAAATGTTTGCCTAGGGCTGCTGTTGCAGATGGAGGAGTGCTAACAGGTTGGGAAGCTCAGAAGTGACTCACCTTTGTGTGTGTGTGTGTGTGTGTATTACTAATATTGCATTGCTTTGCATTAATTTGCATAATACTTTTGTTAAAATATGTACTTTTTAAAGTAAAGTGCTACTGACATCTTTAACGCAACCTAATTGCCGCAGAAGTGTGGTGTCTGCATTTCCATTATACTGTTCCTAAAAATAGTCAATTGCTTTCTTTTTTTTTTTTTTTTAACTTACTACTTTGGGGAAACTTTTTGCTATTCTGACACCAGTTGAAATGGCCCACACTGGCATTGTTTGTGAATGAAATAGTTTGGCCCAAATTCAGTTCAGTTATCTACCCTAATTGTCTTAGTATTTTTATGTACTTTTTACCATGGCACCTGATAAAGGACAATAATATAAGTGACTACAATAGATCCCCCACACAAAAATCCCCTCTGCCTGAATTGCCAAAAGCGAACTTAGTAAATAACTCAGCAATGGTCCATAGTCAAACAAATGCTTTACCCAAGATATCTTGTACTGTACCCTGAGGTCAGCAAACTGGCTGACTTCTAGAGAGAGTGAGTTCATCCACAGACAGGAGCCCTTCACTGAAAATCACTGGACTCCAATCCTCAAGTGTGCACCTCTACACAGCTAAAATGTAAAGGGCAAGCATTTATTTTCAGGTGATGTAGCTGTAATGTCCATATAGTACTATGTAGTGTAGTTGTATCCATTTTGGTCCCAATATATTGGCGAGATAAGGTGCGTGAAATCATATATTTTAGTGGACCAACTTCTGTTGGTGAGAGAGACAAGCTTGCACCTTATCTCTCTCATATTGTACTATAACTGTCCAGCATATTTCTATATCTGTGAAAAGATGGACACGAAATTTGGAAATGACTGCTATAGTGTAGACCGTTTTGAATCCCTTTTGCATTGGTTTAGAATATCATGCTTTAGACAAACTGGAAAATATAGAGCAATAAAAGCTTGTAGAGTAGTACAGTACTTTACTGTACAGTACAGTACATACATTTCTAGCCCTGTCTCCCTATGGCAGCTGCTGACCTGCATCTTTCCTTCAGGAGGCAAGAAATATAGCTGAGCTGCAGCTAGTGTTTGCTGGCAGTTGTGCATGCACAAAACAGGTGGCTGCTTCTCTGTGCTCTTTCTTACTCATTCACCAGGCAACATCTCCTTTTCCCCTTTGTTGTGTTAGCCCAGTCTCTCCTTTTCCCTCCCCTTCACATTGCTGGTTTTGTAACCCAACAGAGTAAAAATCTGAATTTAACAGTGGATGAACCAAATGTAGACCTCTGTTGTTTACTATTTTAAAATAGCAGTCTGGGATTAAATAGGACATTTGCCTCACCTAGGATATCACTATGATTAACTTACCCAGCTAGAGGGCCAACTTTCTACTGAATGCACAGTGATTAAGCCGTGGATATGTGCAGCTCTTCACAGAGAGATGGGGAGAAAATACAGACTCTCAACAGTTACAGTCTCAATGTATTCAGCTAATCCCTGTTTTAAATATTGAAGTTAATTCAGAAAGAGAAAAAATAAAAGGTGTATCTAAATAAAAACAGTTATCCAAATAAGAAATCTAGTTCCCAGAGAGAGAACTGAAAAGTTTGTCCTTTTGCTGTGGCATCTGTCTTTTGAATATGTTGATGTTCAGCTATGTATGTATCTATCAATGAAGTGTTGTGAGACAGTGCAGAAAATGCATGGAATGCCCATTGCTACTGTAATGCTGAAACATTATATTATTGTTGTCTTTACCCTTGTCATTTACTGCCTTCTGTTCAATTATATGTGATTATCCTTTTTTTATGTTTATCTTTGCTTGACTGCTTTTGCAACCAATATTGCCCGTGCTGCCCCTAACCTTTATACAGTTCTGTTCCCTAGACATTTTCTTCCTGCTTTTACCTGTCACGGCTTGCTTCAATAATTGGCAAAAACTGCATGTTAAGCTCACTGGGAAAGGCTACTTGCTTCGTGCTGTGGGAGGAGTCCCACTTCATAATCCGCTGGTCCTGTGATTCTGCAAATGATGTAGAGGTGTGCAGTTTCTGTGAGAGTGGGATTCTCAAGATATTGATGAGTCAAAGGTGATCCATGAGGATATTGTGCATCAACTTGTCACTGGTGCCAAGAATTTAGTGAGACTCAAAGAGAGCGGACATTTAGATGGATAACCAGAATATCCAGAGTTATAACAGTTAATACAAACAGAGTTTTGGAAGGGATACAAAATCCTCATGCATCAGAGTTTAAACCAATCTCTCACTATTAGAGATTAGAATGAAACCTTCATGGCGGGAGATAATTGTACATTTGACTACTGTTGTGATTTGCACCTGCCTCTGTGGCATCTGGAACTGGATGCTCTTGGAGACAGGACATTGGACTAATGGATCCAGGATGGCAATTGCTATTATCCTGCTTTTTTATCCTTTCTGTAATTTAATCTATTTAGCGCCCCTATTTTAATGGGGTTGAATGAGGAAAAAATCTGAAATTGATATTCAGTATAAAAATTTATAAGAAGAACCTGACCAGATAAATGGAATGTTGATGAGCCTCTGTGCTCTGAGATTGTTGATGGTAGAAGTATAGCAGTTGTTAGAGTTACTAGTTACTAACATGTATCTAATGATTTGATGAAACTAGACCCAATCCAGGATTACATCTTTGACTCATTTTGTAAGGGAAGTCCCTTCTGTACGTGGAGAGAGACACTCTGCCTCAAGTGGTGAAGCTGCTCCAGTGCAAAACTCAACTTTTTATCTTTTTCTTTTAAAAAAAAAAAAAAAATTAATTACATGAAAGTGCATTTTGATTCCAGATTTGTGTAGTGTCAACTATTATGGCTGGGGTCTATTTCAAGAATCACAGTGGTATGGGGCCAAGTAATCCCAAATGTTTCGACTGCATACCATTGAAGATAAACGTGTGTGTAAGCTAGAGTTCTTTGAGTGATGGTCACTAAGTGTATTCCAGTCGAGGTGCATATGTGTTCCATGCACCTGAGATGGGCAGATTTTTTGCTTGTGCTGCGCCTTTCTCCTCCTCCCACTCTGAACCAAGGGCATAAGGGGTGGTGCAGACCTACCACTTTTCCAGTTCCTTTCTACTGCATGTGGTCTGAGACAGAACTTCTCTAGTGTCCGTAGCTTTAGCTAGTGTTCCTGTTCAAAAAAATCAGATGCTGTTAAGTTTTAGCAGTTTTAGATAGTGTAGTTAAAGTAGTTCAGAGGTCTGGGGGCACCCCCACACAAACACCTCTCCCCCCATATGGGGGTGCCCTGTATGCCCAAGATCCCAGGGTGTGCAAGTCCTATCCCTGGGTCTTCCTGGTCACCGACTTCCACACTGCATGCCTCTATTGCCTTGGGGAAGCTCATAATCCTTCTAAGTGTAGTATCTGCCCTTGCTTTCCTTGCTGAACCCATCAGTCTCATGAATTCAGGCTTTCAAGATTCCTGATGGACAATTGTGTGAGACTTCAGTCTTATTCTGGCCCATCACACTCTTCTGCACATCAGACAGAAGCATTGAGAAGCACCCCTTTGATCATGGTGGTCTCCGCCTCCAGGGCTGCTCAGGGCAGAGTTAAGGACTCTTCCAAACAGAGACATGAGGAGGGTAAAAGCAAACACTCTCACAAGACACGTGCGAAATCTCCTGCCAAGTCCTCACCGAAAAAGAAGACCTCCTTGCTGACAACTTCTAGGTCAGTAAGACCCCACACCTTGATATGGATGTGTCTGGAACTCCTAAGGAGCATGGTACTGGTTCCTTGACAGGGAGAATCAAGAGTCCCCCAAAACAGTTGATAGCCAAAGGGACAGACCTATCTCTGGTAGTGACAATGGAAAGAAGAACATGGACACATCCTACACTGATGGTACCAGCATGAAGAGATAAGAAATCATTGTTACTGAAAACCACTGTCCTTCTGAAACCAGCACTGCTAAGGGACAGAAACTGGGTCCACTCTCCATCAACAGACTAGATACTCTATCCCGGAGGACCTTACTATCTTTGCAGATCTGGAATCGCTGATACTGTCAGATCCGGTCCTAACCACGGACCTCCTGACACCATCACTTCACCACTCTCCTGTACTATCAGCCAACCAATACATAATGAGACCTGGTACTGATGGCGCCACCCATCAACATAGAGGCCTTATTTTCTTCCACTTAGTCTAGAATTAGCGGGAGAGCTTCACCAGCTTTAAGGAGGCAGGAAGTCAGCCCTGACAGAGTCTCCAAAATATCATGGGTGCCTTCATATTCTCATAGGAAGGACTGCCCACCTCAGGACCAATGGTACCCTCCTCTCTGGAATCCACCCCATTACCTCTATTATCCCTCGCACTAGCCTTATTAGTGTCCCTGAGATCCGTCTTTGTGACTCCCAAATTTTTGAGATCTCAATGAGAGGCAAGGCAGGATTGCCACCTGGGAAAGAACCTCAACTTAATCAGGAACACTCTGAAGAAGAGGAGAAACCCATATAGCTGGAATCATTCACCCTGGTGGGATGATTATCATTGTCCTCATCAGATGAGGTGATCACACAATCACCATCACCACCTGACTATAGGCAGTTCCAAGACCACCTTGGGAGAATTGCAGACACGCTGCAGATACCTCTGCATAAAATGCAGGACATCACTCATGAGCTGATAGATATCTTCCAAAGAGCTGGTCCGAGGAAGGAGGCACTGCCTATTAATGAAGCCATTTTAGAACCAACCAGAATGGTCTGGAATACTCCAGCTACTTGTGCTGTCATTCTGAAAAGAGCAGAGAAGAAATATTTTGTACCATTGAAAGAGATGGAATACTTACTTACTTTTCATACTCCGAACTCTGTAGTGTTGCAGGCTGCCACCAAAAGTGACAAGCAGCATCAAACCAGATTTACACCCACAGGTAAGGAGGCCAAATGTGTAGACCTCTTTTGAAGAAAGAACTTCACTTTGGTGAGTGTACAGTTTCATTTAGTGAAATAGAACCAAGCTTTAAAGTTGAAATATGGTTGTATTAATTAATTAGCCTCCTAGTCAATGGCAGCATCTATAATTATGAGAAGGGATTCATGGCTCCAATCCTCCATATTTACCAAAGAAGTCCAATCTACTGTGCCTCTGGATCTGCCTCTTGAGAGAAATAACCCATTCAGCATGAAAAAAGATAAATTTGTTACATACCCTTAAAGACCCATGAGCAATTCTTCACCCTCTGGGTATCTATACCCTGGGGCCACAGAGGAAGTATCTTAAACCTCAGTCTTACAGGCAGCGTCCAGCCCCATAACCATTCTACCATCAAAGGATTTATGAGTTCCTAGCAAACACCAAAGATTACAACCCAGTAAGCAGAACTTCTCCTCTTCATTCTCCTTCCAGCCCTAGCCTCCCACCAGGAAATCCTTTTCATGGGGCTTTCAGAAGCCAAGAATCAGGCCTCTGACACATACACAGGACTCCTGCACCCTATTTGAAGGTCATCTAGTTCACTTTTTCTCAGCATGGCACCGAATAACGTCAAACAGATGGGTTCTAGAGGTTATCACTACTAGTGATATGACAGAGTTCCTGTCTGTTCTCCCTTCAGAATCCCCTTCCATGTCCCTCTTCAGTGACCCCTCTCAGAAGAAGATGCTCAGAAAGGAAGTAGAGTCCTGCTCCATCTGTAAGCCATGGAACTGATACTGCTTCAGCACAAGGGAAAATATTCTACTCAAGATATTTCCTCTTCTCCAAGATGAATATACCAAGATTAAAAACTAGGAACAATATAATCCACAAACTAGTTTGGACCAGTTGGGGAACAGATGCTCACACTTTGTAGACAGCCACCTTGGTCTCCATCTTAAGAACATAAGAACGACGTACTGGGTCAGACCTATGGTCCATCTAGCCCAGTGTCCTGTCTTCCAGCAGTGGCCGGTGCCGGATGCTTCAGAGGGAATGAACAGAACAGGGCAGTTACCAAGTGATCCATTCCCTGTCATCCAGTCCCAGCTCCTGGTTGTCAGAGGCTTAGGGAAACCCACAGCATGGGGTTGCATCCCTAATCATCTTAGCTAATAGCCACTGATGGACCTATCCTCATGAACTTATCTAATTCTCTTTTGAACAGTTATTCGTTTGACTTTCATAGCATTCCCTGGCAATGAGTTCTCCACGGGTTGAATGTAGATTCAATGAAGAAGTACTTCATTATATTTATTTTAAACCTGCTGCCTATTAATTTCATTGGGTCAACCCGGTTCTTTTGTTACATGAAGAGTTAAATAACGCTTCCTTATTCAATTTGTTCATACTATTAATGATTTTATAGACCTCTAATATATTCCCCCTTAGTCGTTGTCTCTCTTCTAAGATGAACAGTTCCAGTGTTTTTAATCTCTCCTCATATGGAAGCTGTTCCATACTCCTGATCATTTTTGTTGCCCTTCTCTGTACTTTTTCCAATTCTAATCTATTTTTTTGAGATGGGGCAGCAAACAGAACTGCAAACATTATTCAAGGTGTGGGCATACACTGTGGATTTATATAGGGGAATTATGAACTTTTCCATCGTATTACCTAACTCTTTCCTATGGGATCCTAACATTCTGTTCATTTTGGTGTTTGTTTTGTTTTGTTTTGTTTGTTTGTTTGACTGCTTCTGCACATACAGCAAATGTTCTAGGAGAACTATCCACGATGACACCAAGATCTCTTTCTTGAGTGGTAATAGCTAATTTAGACCCCATCATTCTGTATGTATAATTGGGATTATGTTTTTCAGTGAGCATTACTTTGCATTTAGCAACATTGAATTTCATCTGCCATTTTGTTGCCCAATCACCCCGTTGTGTGAAATCGCTTAGTTAAATAGAAAGCTGATTGCAAAGAGTTACAATCTTGAGTAATTTTGCTTTCTCGGCAGTTGAATATCTGGCTTCCTGTCTTCACCCATATTTTACTATTACTACTGAAGAGAAGCAGCAGTAATACAAGGGTACAATCATGCAATAACACTCATCTATGGTGATCTCAAAACTCCTCCAAAATGCTGCCTTTGGTCCAGGAATCTTTTCTGGTTAGTTGCCAAGCTCTCAAAACCTTGGGACTATCAGCAAAAACCAAGTGGTGCAGAGGCTTTGGGGAAAGTAATGGAGGTAAAGAATCAAGGCCTGATCACAGATCCTATAGACCAGCCATCTAGCTTCACCATGGCACAAAAGCTTTGGATCACAGCAGACCACATCAGAATTTCAAACAGATGTTTGTAATTACCACTACTCAAATGGAAAATGAAGTATAGCCTGATATGTGAATGTGGAGAAGACAGCCAAACCAGGGAACAAACTAGTGAACCACTGCCCTCTAAGATCTTTCTCTGAAGGGAAAGCCTTGATTTATTCCAGGTCACCTGAAGCCACAGAGCAAATGACAGACTTGGATGTTGACCTTTTAATGTTGCTTTTCAGGTTGACATACAAAAGAAAAAGAATCCTCAAGAAGAAAGTAGGCTGGAGGCCCATACTAGATTTCAGACAGCTGAATGCCTTCATCTGCCTCCTGTGGTTCAGATGATCACCCTGGCCTCTATATTTCCCTCTCTAAACAAACGCGACTGGTTCACAGCTCCTGATTTAAAGAATGCTTATTTCCACACCAACATCCACCTAGCACACAGGAGGTTCCTTCAGTGCACCCTCTGTTTGGACCATTACCAGTACGGCGTGATCCCCTTCTGTCTTTTGATGGTGCGATGAGTGTTCACAAAGGTGACACTGGTAGTGGCAGCACTTTTGAATGATCAGGGCACGCCGCTATTATTCCGGTACCTTGAAGTGCTGGCGACTCCTGGGGAAGCTGTACCGAGACGTTCAGAGGGCAGTCCTATCTTTAGTCCAAGTCCTATGTTCATTAGGACTCCAAGTAAATAAAGAAAAGTCCATTTTAGCTCCTGTGCAGATTATACATTTTATTAGAACAACCCTGGATTCGATCAGAGCCAAAGTATACCTGCCTCTGGACAGATTCCAAGCTATGAAGGAGCTCATCATCAGCTTCAACTGTGCCCTCAGACAACAGTATGATGCTGTCTCTTCCTCCTACATCACATGTCCTCTTATATGTATGTGACACTCTTTGAGACTTCATCTCTGATATCTACATGTGTGGTTGTGGACAAAGCAGTCTCATGTCCCCACAGTGTTCTGACTTAGCTTATCTGGTAGGAAAACAGATTAACTGTGTGTGTGTGTGTGTGGTAGTGGGGTCTCTTCGTCCCTCCCCAACCCATGAAAAGATGGGTCACAGACACCTCCGTACTAGGCTGGGGAGGCCATCTGAATGAACATGTAGCACAGGGTAGTGGTACCCAACAAGAATCACAGTTACACATCAACCTCCTAGTTCTGCAGTCTGCATGAAGCCTTCACACGATTTCTACCACTTATTCAGACCCTACATGTTCAGATCATGTTAGACAACAGGGCAGCAGTTTATTATATCAATAAATAGGCAGGAGCAAGATCCAGCCTTCTTTGCATAGGATCTGTCAGTGCCCTCCTTCCCCTCTGCTGAAAATACTTCCAAAGGTTATTTGTGGTACAAAAGGAACTGGAGGGGTAGTAAGTTTTCACCACCCCTTATGCTCTCAGTTTGGAGCATGAGGAGAAGGATGCAGACCTGGATCAAGGGACATTGCTAGCAAAAATTTCTGGTCTTCAGAAATGGAGCGCACACATACCTCAAATGGAATACACATAGGGGCCACATATCTCAAAGAACTCCAGTTACTGCCAAGGTAAGTAAAAATACTATATTCCACATGCAGTAAATCTGTGAAACCACAGCCTTTGAACAACTATCCTTATGGAGTGGGAAAGACTGAGTCTGACACTTTTGATAAATGTCATCAGTTGCCACTCCATAAATATGATTGTTCAAAGGTTTTTCTTTACTTTAAAATGGAATGGAATACATATGTCACATACCAGAAAAGCTTTGTGTACCGCTCACCTGTGTTTAAGGCTCTTAGTTTTAGCACCTTTTTCTACTGCTATCTGAATGTCTACCCCAGTTGAAAGATCTTATAACTACTAGAACCCATGCCCTTCCTTCCGATGTCCAGGATAGTATTCTAAAGAGGAAGTTGTATGTTTTACCCTTTCTTCTCTTTGAACCTGGTATCTTCCCACAGATATAGCTACACCTAGGACCTTCTCCCCATTCTCTCTCATCTCAAAAAAGAGTTTCATGGGGTGGAGTGTGGGGAATCTGTCAATCAAGTTGAATAGCAACTTCATTGATAAAAACTAAATACCTCATTAATACAACTGTAAAAAGGCTTTACTTTCTTACTTTTCTCAGTTACTTACTACTTCCTTTGCAAGGACCTTCACAGTTTCATAATGCAAAACAGATTCTGCCAGTCAACATGCTATTCTAAGAGGTTTACTACATTATACTTATGCCTTTGCATGTAGCCTCTTGTCCAGTGCTATTGTATACTTGCTATTTCAGGCCAGTCTCACATTTTTACACACCATTGCCCTCTTCTTTTTTCATTCCTGCCATGCTAGTGAACATCCACAGTTCAGATGACAAGGTATATTCCATATGTATACTGGTATATGTAAAGAGTTCACATCAATGGAATAGAGTGTTGACATAGAATAATGATCTCCTGGTCCTAAAGAAGTGCTGAGACAAAGAGAGACACTGATCCTTTTTCAAAGTTACATTAAAACATCTTTTTTTCCAAATAACTGATAGGCACACACAAGTGTTTTTATTTGGATATTAGTGAAATAGAGTGGCAATGGCTTCCTGTGCTATTATAGAATAGCACTATTCTACTTTGGTTTATGGATCAGCCTTGTGAACTTCAGTCAATCAGAAACTAGATTAGCCTTGGCATACTTTTAAGAAGAGAACTGAGATCTAATAGAAGTTCTAGTTCTTTAAAATGTCATAGGTAAATACTTTCTCTTCTGCCACCTGAATGACTAAAAAGGGTCTTCACCAGATACAATGGAATGGAAATTACTGCAGTGTTTATGAAACCTCCCTTCCCTTCCTTGCAGTCTATGAACAGTGTTAATTCCTAAGTTTGAAACTTGTCTGTAAAGGGTCCATCTGCATTAATTTTTCAAATCCTGAAATTATCTTTCTAGCAAGACCTATATTCAGATATGTTTCTGTAACAATACGTAAACAGGACAAAAGGCACTTTTCCTTTCTGCTTGTCCCTCCTGCACACTGGGGCTCAATGTCCGAAGATATGAGGAGAGAATTCTTTGCTGGAGCAAAGCAGAATTTTTAAATATTATTTTTATATGTAAATGTACATCTGAAGTCAACTGTAAAAGTTTAACACAACTTTGAGGTCTGCTGAATTCCTCTACTAAACAGCTGTGTTCACTAAGCAATATACGGTGTCCTCTGAGAAAACATAAATTAATTTTAACTGGTGGTGTGTGGAAATAATACACTTATAAATTTTCACTCAATACTCTTTTTCATTTTGTGACCCAGATAGTTTTGGAGTTTTTGTAAAAATGTCTAAGAAATGGCCATTTTCATATTGAAAACAGATGAAATTTTAAAAATTGCATATTTTTGTTAAAGTTTGAGGTTCCTCTCATTGTAAAATGGTCATATTTTCAAGTAAAAAACAAAGTTTACAACTTTCCTATTTGAAGTTATTTTACATTTGGGAAAAGGAAAGGGCTTGTTAGTTTTTGTGTTTTGAAACAAAAATTACTTTTTTACTGAGGTAAAATTTTATTTTAACTTTTTTACATCCTTCTAGTCTTAACCAACCAATTATTTTTCTTTTGTTTCTGGAGGATAATAGTAAACAGAAATCTTAACCCTTCTGGTATGTGTGATATCCCAAAATTATGCACTTTAAGATGTCTCTAGTGTTGCGAGATTAGAGGATTTTCATGGAAGAATAATTGTCCTGGATTCTTCATTTGCAACACGGCGGACATCTCTCTGTTTCCTCTCCTTAGCCTCCTCCTTTGGACTCTGATTCAACAAAGCACGTAATTATGATTGGGATTTAGTCAAATTTAGTGGGACTGTTCACAAGCTTGAAGTTAAATACATGTATGTTTGCAGGATTGGGGCCTGGGTCTTTACCAAACACTGCTTGCTCTCTGATGTTTCTACTGTATAACTGAAATCTTCTCTCTGTCCCTCACTTGCTCTTGATTCACATTTTTAATGTTTCCTGCCCAACTGTACGAATTAGACATTTAAAAGAGTTCTTATAATAAAGTTTAGATTTGTGCGCACAATTCTGCAGTACTTACCAGAGCTGCAGAATATATGGCGCATTGGCAATTGTTCTCTTCCTCTGCTGGATTCCAACCACAAGGCTCCCCTCTTTTAACAGAATGTATTAAATTACCACAAGCAGTAGATAACAAAAATTTATCTCAGCTTTTATTATAGAAACATAATATCAATAAAAAGACACAGCCGTTTTAAACTTCAGTCTTCAAGACCTGGGCGTGTGTTTGTCACATATCTTGCCTCAAATAGGCAGAAATTCTGTTCCTTTCAACGTTTCTTCTCATTCACCTCGTCACTCCTGAAATGTCTCAGTGTAGAATTACCCTTTTCCCAGTACGCTTTTCTAATAGGTGGCCTTTTAAATTTGGTGAAATTTGACCATTTGGCAGTCGGGTGATGCTTGCTGCATATCTCTACCTTTCAGCTGGTAAGTGTTCTGATTATGCTTTCCTTTTCTCATACCACTGAAGAGAGGACACCGCTCACACTCCCCTTTGCTCTCTTCTCTTAACCCATCAATTTAAATTCTTAATTCTAATCCTTAAATAACTTATTTTGCCCCTTTCTACATTTCTGCTCTCCTCCTCTGGCACACACTCTCTAAATGTCTTCAAACGCTTTTTTCTAAGGTTGGTACCTTCACTTTTACTACCCCCATGCCAGGAATTGGCTCCCTCTTCTTGTTTACCTAGACTCCCTTTCCTCCTTCAAATCCCTCTCTAAAGTGCAGTTCTACTCCAAAAGGTGAATATGTAAAAAGACACCTTCATACTCCGCAGATCTGCTCCCTTTGTCATGTCTACTGAGTTTAGTGACAATGGGTAAGATTTTCTAAAGTACCTAAGTGACTTAGGCACCTGAGACGCAGTGATTTCTCTCCCACCCCCCATTGACTTTTAAAATTTTACCCTATAAATTTTTATGGTCTTGTACTACTGTTAGTGCTGCAGAGACACTACAGTTGTTAGGATGTGAGTTGGATTCCATTCCTTTGCATGCTCATCAACAAATTGATTCTTTCCTGTCAGTTACACCTGTGCAAACATATTGAAGGCATTTGGTGTGATTCTTTGCTAAGTCTCTTCGAGGCACAGCCCAGAACTCACAACCTTGGAAGTGGGAGGGCAAAGGTGACTTTACCCCACCTTTTCATCCTCCAATTCTGGGCTGCTGAGAGGACTGTAATGGTCCTGTAGGATAACATTGGGATCCCCAGGGGCTGCTTTAAATAGAATCCCCATAATGACCCCATCCTCGGCATACTCCCTTCACCAGGCCTTACAGTGGGGACTACACAATTGTGTGTACATTGACTGTAGCAAAGGAGAGAATCTCTCACATTGAGTTTGTGCAAGTGTTGCTGAAAGCATAATTTGGAGTTCTATAGGTGTCAAGAGTGCTTAATTTGGGACCTTCACCGCTGGTGCTGGTGGATGAAATAGAAAGAACACAGCTTGATTCGCAGATTCTAGGCTGAGTTTGCGGGACTGGCAGTCAGACAGCATGCCTTTGCTTGTAAACTGAGCACATTTGATATAGAAGTTATTGGAACAATAAAGAAGTAGCTTTACAATGCCACATATGCTTTACATAGTCACTTCTAAAGTTGTTTGAGAAATGGAAAAAATATTCATGAAAAATGTATCCCTTCCTATCAGAAAAATCCTGAAACTTTTCAGTCAGCTCTAGTCATTTCTCAGAATAAAACTGCATTTTAAAGCTCATGTATTGTTATTACAGTTGTGCCAAAAATGTATTAGGTACTGTACAAACATACAGGAATGTACAACTCCTGCTCTGAAGATCTTCTAGTCTAAGCTTTCAGGGGTCTTTCCAACCCTTAATAGTAATCCCCTTTCCTAAACTACTAGGCCATATGTTACCTTTTTTCTTTCTTAGCTCTTAAGACTTTTTTGGCAGGGAATGTTTGTAAATTTCTAGATAAACGTAAAGCACTGTATATGTTTTAATTATTTCTTAATAATCAAAGCTAATATAGTCTTGACACCAGTCTCTCTCTCTGGGCTCCTGCTCACACTCTCAAACTGAACCATGCAGATGGCTAGTCTGGCAGTCTGACATCACAGTAAACTCTCATGGAAGGATCACAGTCCAGAACCTGAAATTGTTCCTGGCATGGGAGAACTGAGAAAGTGATTCGCTTGTCTTTTCTGGGGGGGAGAGAGTTCCTGGTGTTGCTCTCTAGCAGTCATCTCTGCTTGATTAGAGGAGTGACACTGATAGGCTGCAAAGAGAGCCATGTACAGCCCTTCTTGACAGTGGGACAGTTGCAGCAATAGGAGGCATTTGAGGGTAGGTAAAGAAGTAAAAGGAAGTGGGGGGAAATGGGGATTCCTGGAAGACTCCCCCTTCCCAAAATTATCCATACAGTCAGTGCTGAGTTGTCTAGTTTCATGGTTTCTCCTATCAGTAATGCATGCCTGTTTCCATAGCACTGTCCTACAGATTTTAATTACTGCTAAGGTAGTTCACTTACATCATGACTCACAACACCCTGTCCAGAAGAACTCTAAGTCTGGAGTCCTTTTATTCGTAACTAATGTAGTGTCTTTGGAGAGGCCTAATTTTGGAACCCCTCGCTCTTGTTCCCATTGTTATTTGCAGTGCAGGTTCAAAGTGTGTCCAGTTTAGGAACTTCTTCAGATGGCGGCTGAATCTTGATGCACTAACGTATATGTTTTAAGGTATTTTGAGCAGAGAATATCTGTAATGTGTGAATATTAGCACTTCCCAGCCTCTGAATTACTATTAGTTGAATCCTGGCAACAACCTAATAATCTCAGACTCTCATTTTACAACTTTTATGCTGAATTTCAATAGCAGCTGGGGGTGGAGTGCATTGAATATGTAAGTTTTTTCATTTCTATTCAGACCACCCCTTATCTTATCCTAGTGTCACCTTGGTGTGTACTCCAAAGTAATGCACACCACCATGTAATATATTAATGGTCAAAGCAAGTGAAGGAAAATAGCCATGCTCACATGCCCTCTACACAGTAACCCTCTCTTCTGTGGTTGCTTTGGAGCCCATGAAAAAGAAATGATGACACCATATTTACCCATATCTTCTACTTAGCAGTCTTGATTTATTTAAATATTAAAAAAATCAAGTGCCAATCTTTCTAAACATTTTTTGGAAATGTACACTGAAAATGAGGAAGTTGACTCAGAAGAAATCATTAAAAATGTCTTAGATGCAACAGTACAAAACATCCTCTTTCTCCCCTTCCCCCCTCTCCCCCCAAAAAAGAAGCTTGGTCTACACTTGCTTTACTTCTGAAAAAATTTCTGTTGTTGCAGCCCACCATCTCAGCTCCATCAGCAGAAGCAATGTTGAGAGTCATTGGATGGATGTTTGTGTTTTTACCACTATGTTGTGTGCTCAGAGCAGGGTTAGATGATGATGTGGTTGAAATATTGGGTATCTGTCTAGCTAGTGTAGGAATAGCCCAAAGAGAGAGTGGCACATACACTCATGCATACCTACATATGTACACTTCTTTTTAGCAGAAACTTCAAGCTGGGATTGCTAGTTAGGATTTGAAAAGGAAGACTTCACGTTTGCTCCCTTGGGATGAAAAACTTCATTGATAAGCGGGTATTTGAAATATAACATGCTGGCTCAGAGCATCTGAGCATCATTTTTTATGCTGAGAGAGGTTAGTTAATTTCCTAGTAACTGATGTAGCCCTCACAAACTCACTGTACACCAGCCATTCTTGATTCCCATTCCAACATTTTGACTTTTTATCTGTCACAGGCTGAACATCAAAACTAACTTCAGTGCTTATGGGATAATGAAACATTTATAGTCTCGCAACTGCTGTATTTTTGCATCTTCAGTCTTCTAACTCAACCTCTAACCTGCTTCTGAAGCAGATGCCTGAGTTTCTACCATTTAAAAAAAAAATCTGTCAGATGAATTGCTGTAAATGTGGAGTGTGTTGGTTGTCTATATCAGGGTTTTTGTTGTTGGTGCTGTCATTCAACCAGTCTTTCTGGATGTTACAAAACTGCTAAGAACCACTGTGGACAAGAGAAAATATCTTTTATTTTATCCCCCAAAACTTTGCAATCAATTTCCAAACCTTGGAAGTTTAAAACATAACTTCTTTCCCCCCTGACACCGACCAGGCGTTCAGCTATATCCACATATATCAAAGAACATTTTTAAAGCTCTACAAATGAGTCATGAAAGTTTGACTGACCTCCGTTCAGAATCTTTCCTCTCCCATTCTTTTGTAATGATATCATTTCTATATAAAGTCTGTCATCACTAACAAACTGTAAAACTTTCTATTAGGAAGCCAGGAATGCCCTCCCCCAGTTCCTTTTTCCAGGTGCAGTTTCATAGGACCTATTCACTGGATAGACAGGTTTTCTTCATGTGCCAAATGAAAAACCCGTAGATTGAATCAAATTGCATTATAATCTTTCTGGAATCAAAACTAGTAATACCTGTACTATAAGTTGAGGTCTGGGGAGAGGGTTTATCTGGTTAAGACAAATCCATAAGGAGCGTCTCAGCACTCTATTTGTACTGTGTAATTTGTACAGAAAGGGAAGGAGTTATTTATACTGTCAGCTCCTCTCTGTTGAACCTCTCTGTTGGTGAGCATTTTTCATTTTATTCTTGATCATATCATGAATAAGAATACAGAGAGACTGCATTGGTCTTCAGTGTCAGATACGTGTCAGCCTTTCTGCATGCTGTTAGTTGTATGCAGCTTTTTTATCAGTTGAACTAATCCTGTCCCTGGTAAAGGGACTAAATTCATCCATGGGCTTTAGATATAGAGAGAGATCTGTCTGCTAGGATTTCACATCAGATATTGAATTTTGCTGGTGGAAAATTGTAGAAAAACGTGTTTTTTCCCATCTGAGGAAGAAAATATGTATCTTTTTCTGTAGTTGTGTTGTAGTTTTAGAGCCTGCACATGGATGGGCTGTTCCAGTTCCAATCATGAAGATATGCTAGGTTGTCTCTGCCAAACCCTGACATAGTGACTAAGGATATATTAGACTGGTCTCAGAGGTATCTGAGAAGTTTTCACTTGTTCCTTTATTCTAGGGTACAGTTTTTATCCCACTGTAATCACCACCTTTTACAACTGTTTCATGTGCTGAAACAACTATGGCTGAAAGGGCTAACAACCCCCTCCAAACTGTAAAGCAGTCAACAGGTGCGATACATTACTCTAATCAACTGTACCCACCAAAACTGAATCACTTCCCTCACACTTCTATCTGCTAGCCATTGCTTTATTTGTGCAAGGGCTTACCAGGGCTGAGCCCTGGCACCTCTAGTCTTGGCAGTTCATAGCCCTGGCTCCCTTGGGTTTGCCACATCAGTTATCAAAGTAAAAAAATTGCTTGTGCCCCTGCACCTCTTTCATTACTAATTAAGGTTTGCTGCTAGCCTGAAGTCCAGGAATCTTGATGTCTATCTCAAACCGAAATCTTAGCAAGATGCTAAGCAGATGACCGTTCCGTGGACTGTATCAAACTCTTGTCAAGTGGATGATGTCAGTGATCATTCTGTTAGGTCTTTTGCATCTCTAATTACATTGATCTTCTCTCCTTTGCAAGAACTGCTTCCAAAAATTCTTAGAAATCTTGATGTTCAAGGTCTTTCCCTAGCAAATGAGTTCTGGTGGACTCAGATTTTTACCTAGTGTACCAAAGTTATCCCACCTTCCTTTTGAGATGCCACAAGTGGCACAATAAAACTGCTGAATGTTATGAGTGTAAAGAGTTGGCTACATTCTGTCCTAAAGGTGACTGCTTATCAGGGTTATGCATCAACTCCCTTGTACGAGGTTTCTAACGTGCTGAGATATCCCAGGAAATCATTCGAAAAATGAAATCTACATGAATACTTAACAACTGCTTATGAAAGAAAACAATTACATATTCAGTTCTTGGAAAAAACAGGTGAGGAGATGAACATAGCAATAAATTGTAGAAGACAGATTACAAGAAAATAAATTTATCTTTTAGACAATAGGCACATTGGTTGGCATAGGTCCATGTGTTACAATAGAGAAAGTTTACAAAATGGTTGAAATCATTATGCTACTTAGATTGAGGAGAAAGCACTAACGCATGGTTTAAGATGGAGGTCTGTTTGGTCCTAATGTCTCCTGTGGTGTGGATGAAGTAGCACATTCATTCTTTACCTCGTTCTCCTTTTTTTGCAGAAAGGAGTCAGGACAGCACAGCAGTGGTGCTCTCTGATTCTAGCTCCACACAGGACATCTTTAATGAACCTGCCAGTTCTCAAGACAGTTCGAGGAAGCCTTACTCAGAGAAGAGGATTTCCACTTCCTGTTCAGATGTGATGGCATCCTGCAAAGAAACTCTAGGATCTGAAGACGAAAGAGGTAATCATTTTATTATGTAACTCACAGCAGCTTGTGTGATGATGATGACTAGGGCTGTCAAGTGATTAAAAAAATTAATCACAATTAAAAATATTTATCGCGATTAATTGCACTGTTAATAATAGAATACCATTTATTTAAATATTTTTGGATGTTTTCTACATTTTCAAATATATTGATTTCAATAACAACACAGAATGCCAAGTGTACAGTGCACACTTTATATTTATTTTTGATTACAAGTATTTGCACTGTAAAAATACAAAATAGTATTTTTCAGTTCACCTAATACAGTACTGTAGTGCAATCTCTTTATCATGAAAGTTGAACGTACAAATGCAGCATTATGTCCAAAAAACCTACATTCAAAAATAAACAATGTAAAATTTTAGAGCCTTTAAGTCC
The DNA here is from genome assembly GCF_965140285.1 of Lepidochelys kempii. NCBI lineage: Eukaryota > Metazoa > Chordata > Testudines > Cheloniidae > Lepidochelys > Lepidochelys kempii. The sequence goes on along the minus strand of NC_136394.1, from coordinate 13,527,245 downwards.
TCTGTCCTACTTCTTGTTCAGCCAATTGCTCAGACAAACAAGCTTGTTTACGTTTGCTGGAGATAATGCTGCCCGCTTCTTGTTTACAATGTCACCTAAAAGTGAGAACAGGTGTTCTCATGACACTGTTGTAGCTGGCGTTGCAAGATATTTATGTGACAGATGCGGTAAAGATTCATATGTCCCTTCATGCTTCAACCACCATTCCAGGGGACATGCGTCCATGATGATGGGTTCTGCTCAATATCAATCCCAAGCAATGCGGACTGACGCATGTTCATTTTCATTATCTGAGTCAGATGCCACCAGCAGAAGGTTGATTTTCTTTTTTTGTGGTTCAGGTTCTGTAGTTTCCGCATCGGAGTATTGCTCTTTTAAGACTTCTGAAAGCAGGCTCCACACCTCATCCCTCTCAGATTTTGGAAGGCTCTTCAGATTTTTAAACCTTGGGTTGAGTGCTGTAGCTATCTTTAGAAATATCATATTGGTACCTTCTTTGCGTTTTGTCAGATCTGCAGTGAAAGTTTTTTTTAAAATGAACATGTGCTAGGTCATCATCCGAGGCTACAATAAAATGAAATATATGGGAGAATATGGGGACATACAATTCTCCCCCCAATGAGTTCAGTCACAAATTTAATTAATGCGTTATTTTTTTAACGAGCGTCATCAGCATGGAAGCATTTCCTCTGAAATTACTCTGCACAGAATTGATGTCCCCTGCAAATTTCTAGGCTTCCCCACAGAAAAATGACTTTCTGTCAGGGAAGCAAAGGGAAGCTGCAAGAGCAGTCACACACCACTCCCTAGCAGCTCAGGTACATTGTTTCAGGCACCCGGAGTAACCAACAGAGAGGTAAATCACCACAGGGCTGGAGACACCCTAACCAGTGTCTCCTACCCTGAGCTGGGATCAGCTGCTAGTCCTGGGGGGAGGGATAGCTCAGTGGTTTGAGCATTGGCCTGCTAAACCCAGGGTTGTGAGTTCAATCCTTGAGGGGGCCATTTAGGGATCTGGGGCAAAAACTGGGGATGGGTCCTGCTTCGAGCAGGGGGTTGGACTAGATGACCTCCAGAGGTTCCTTCAACCCTGATATTCTATGATTCTGGCTGGGCTGGAGTCAGGAGGGGATGGGACTTACTCTTCCGTTGCAAGGAGTGGCTGGGTCTGTGTCAGACCCACACCCAGAAACCTCCCCCAACTGCAGGAAGTTCAGCATCCTCCCCTGCTTCCTGCCCCCATCACTCCTCAGCTGTGGAGGGAGAGGTCACTGTATGGGAAGATGCTCCCCCCATCCTCTCAATCCCCATGCAGCCAGACCTTCCATACCCAGACTCTCCTGCCAACCCTCACCCCATACACCCAGAACACCCCTAGCACTCCATACCTGAACCCTGCCCACTGAACCTCAACCCCTGCATCTGGAGCCACCCTGCCTCCTGACCCCCACCCCTGCAGCCCAGACCACTGCCACTCTGCTCCCGGCACTCAAACCCCCACCCTGATGAGCCTCACCCCCCCCCCCATCCAGAGACCCCACATCTAGACATCCATGTCACTGATCCCCAACTAACTGCACCCAGACCCCCACCCCACCCCACCACACTCCCCTTGCATCTAGACTCCCCCGCTGAGTTCCAACCCCCTTCACCTGGAAGCTGCTGTAGAGTCCCATTGTCCCTGAATCTGGAACCCCCTCAACAAGCCTCTATGCATCCAGATCCCTCCACAATCTGCCTGCATCCAGACTGTCCCACACAGAACTCTCTCACCCCACACTTGTATCCCCCCACACTGAGCCCCTTCACACTTGGATCCTGCCTGGTTGAGCCTGCCTGCCCCACACCTGGTGTGCCTGGCACAGAGGGGCAAGGCAGGGCCCCAGGATGTTTCTGGGGCAGGCCCTGGTCTTGTGCTGGGGCAATGTCAGGTGCAGCCTCACCACTTAGTCCGTGTCCCAGGGGTGGGGGTGGGGAGGCTGCAGGGTGGTCTCTGAGCTTCATGCAGCCAATGGCCTGTGCTCCCCACTGCCATGCTGGAGCCCCTGTATTTATTTATTGACAAATAAAACTGGCAGAATTTTAAAATATTGTGCGCAGAATTTTAAATTTTTTGGTGTAGAATGCCCTCAGGAGTATGGAATGGTGGCCGAAGCATGAAGGGACATACGAATGTTTAGCAAATCTGGCACATAAATACCTTGCAATGCCGGCTACAAAAGTGCCATGCAAATGCCTGTTCTTACTTTCTGGTGACATTGTAAATAAGAAGAGGGCAGCATTGTCTCCCATAAGTGTAAACAAACTTGTTTGTCTTAGCAATTGGCTGAACAAGAAGTAGGACTGTGTGGATTTGTAGGCTCTGAAGTTTTACATTGTTTTGATTTTGATTGCAGTTATGTAACAAACAAACAAACAAAAATCTACATTTGTAAATTGCACTTTCACAATAAAGAGATTGCACTACAGTATTTGTATGAGGTGAATTGAAAAATACTATTTCTTATGTTGATCATTTTTACAGTGCAGATATTTGTAATCAAAAATAATATACACTTTGATTTCAATTACAACACAAAAAGAAAAGGAGTACTTGTGGCACCTTAGAGACTAACCAATTTATTTGAGCATAAGCTTTTGTGATGCATCCGATGAAGTGAGCTGTAGCTCACGAAAGCTTATGCTCAAATAAATTGGTTAGTCTCTAAGGTGCCACAAGTGCTCCTTTTCTTTTTGCAAATACAGACTAACACGACTGATACTCTGAAACCTGTCAATTACAACACAGAATACAATATATATGAAAATGTAGAAAAACATCCAAAATATTTAATACATTTCAATTGGTATTCTATTGTGCGATTAAAATTGGGATTAATCACGATTAATTTTTTGAGTTAATTGCAAGTTAACTGCAATTAATCGATAGCTCTAGTGATGACATTAAAATGTTTTGTCCAGCATGCAGAAGTATTGGAAAGATGTTGAGCTATGCTTTTGAACTTTTGTTGGATGCCAGTGGGGTGTATATGTATAGTTTGTGTTTTTTAAAAATGTGTATATATAAACTTTATATTTATATCACCCATGTGGTTGTGATACCACTGACATAAGTGATAGAACCCTCTCATAACCTGCAGAATAATGTGGTAAATCAATTTTTATCATGGTCTTTTGACTTCCTCACCTGTACTCTGGCTTCTAATATTTCAAAGTCCTGAGCAGTTGAAGGAGCTGTTATTGTAAAACAATCACAAACAAAAATTTTTCTCTCTTTTGCCCATACTTAATCCTGGGCTAGTGATAGCTTATTATTCAATATCTTGCGAATCATAAATACTGGAATTGAAAGCTTATTCACAATGGAGAACTTGAAACCACCTTCTGCCATCCTTTTCCCATGGAATACAGCGGTTATTTGAGCTCCAATAGATCATTTGATATCAGATGTTATATATGGAAAAGTGATTTTAAATAATTTTAGATCTTCCAAAATCTATTAGTTAGAATTTCTCTCTCCATCTGAAGCCTGTATAGTTGAATTCGGTGCTGCGGGAGCTGGGCTTTACAAGTAGAGGGATATGAAAAACAAAACCAATACATTAGTTTAAAACTCTCTAAAAGTTAATGTTTTTTTTCTGTAAAATGTGAGGGTGTAGCATAAATATTATTGGCGTGTAATTTGTTCACCTTTGTGAGTAATGCTGCCATCCAAACTTAGGCTCATAAAACTTTCCTATCACATCACACCATTGTTTAGTCTCTCCTTCCATAATATCATATTTTATGGATCCACAAAATTTGATGCTTAGCAGGTCCTGATCCATTCCCTTATTCTCATTGGAGAGAAATGTACAGTAAACGTTTATTTCAACATTGTATGTATCATTGATATTTTGATAACTTGTTTTCTTCTTTTGAATTATGCTTTTTCTTAGGGTTTGTCTAAACTAGGGAAACTTGCGCCAGAGTGACTATACCAGATGTGGGCAAACTATGGCCTACCCAGCCCATAAGCTCCCGGCCAGGGAGGCTAGCCCCTGGCCCCTCCCCTCCTGTCCCCCTGTCCGTCGCCGCTGTAAATTAATATAAGATTTGATAACATTATTTTGTAATATGTAATATGACCCAGTATTAGAGGCGGGGTGTATGTTTTGTACTTCCACTTCTAACTACACCCATTGCTTACAACACAACACAAACCCACAATTCAAAAATAATTCAAAAATATTTGAATTAGCTTTCCTACAATTAATTTAAAAAAGCCTATTTTGAGGGAAGGGACATAAACGTTTGCTTTGGATACTTTAAAAAAAATTAAAACAAATTTTAAGTCCCCCAGATGCTATGGGTATAAATACAAAATAACATCAGCGAAGCATGTAAAAGAGTTTTGCTCGTGTTAATTTTGACAGCTTTTTTCCTCTGCTTCTGGGATGATTAAGGCATTGGAATGACTGAAACTTTTTGAGTTGAGAATTAAAACATTCTGGTATTACTGAAACATTGTATGAATATGCTGTAGCTTGAAAAATCTAACACTTTTTAAGTTAAAAATTTTAAAAGGTCTTCCTCAAACTTGGGATGGCTCAGACGCATCAAGTGTGCTAACAATTCTAGGTCAGAAGGTGCTGATTGTAAAATATTTAATGGTTTAAAAAATTAAATAGAAATATTTTCCCCAGCCTTCAGAAGTTTCTGAAAAACATAGTACATCCTGCTGGAATACTGTGTCCATGTCTAGTGTCAACACATTCAAAAGGCTGTTGAAAAATTGGAGAGGGTTCAGACAAGAGCTTCAAGAATGATTCACAGTGAGGAAAACACACCTGAAAGAGAGACTTAAACTCAGTTTATTTAGCTAATCAAAGAGAAGGTTAAGAGGCGATTTGATCATGGACTATAAATAGCTACATCAAGTGATAGTAACTGATATGAGAGGGCTCATTATTCTAGCAGAGGGCTGTAACAAGATTCAGTGGTTGAAAGCTGAAAAAATGTTAATTGCAATAGGTTGCAAATTTTTAACAGTGAAGGTAATTAACCTTTGCAACAGGTGACAAGGGATATTGTAGAGTCAGCATTATCTGATAAATGAAGATTTATCTTGTAAAAATGTTGGCCTGGTTGAACCACAAATTATTGGACTTAATGGAGAAATCCCTGGCCTGTGTTATTCAGGAAGTCAGATTAGGTGATCATAATAGACCCTTCTGCCCCTAGAGCCTGTGACTCTAAAGTTGCCTTCCTCTTGATAGATGGTTATATATATGTTTCTCTAGGAGCTTGAAGGTGTCTTGTTCATTGAACATGTAGAACAGAACAGTCACACGTATATTGGGAAGTTCTGGAATTATTCTGAATGTAGTTTAATGGAGAAAAAGTTTTAAGTTTTTCAGTATACATCGGTTCTAAAACACAAATGCTGAACCTTTGTTCATTTGTAGGAAAGTCAGAAGAACCCTTGGAGAACTCTGAATCTTATCATGCAGCTGAGCATAGTGTCCAGAAAGTTCTTTTAGATGCCCAAGTATCATCTGGCATCCCTATCAAGGCTACAGTTCCCCCACCTTCACAGTGGGACTGTAAGAAGAAAGCTGAATCTTGTGGAGACGCATCTGAGTTTCCCCAGTGTCTTCCAGCAGATCTTGAAGAGCAACGCAAATTCCTGACAGAACAATGCATCACCTCCTTCCGTTTGTGTCTGAGCCGTTTCCCCCAGCACTATAAGAGCCTCTACAGACTGGCCTTTCTGTATGCGTACAGCAAAACACACAAGGTAAGACATAGCACTGGCACAATGACTGGCCAGCTGTGTTTAAAACTATTTATTTCTTATAAATATAAAAAGAATTATATCTTACCTGTAACTAAATAAGTGGACTGAGCAAATGGTTAGGAACTCCTCAGTGTTGACATGGACCTGCTGTGTGACCTTGATCAATTCACTTAGCCTTTGTGGCACCTCAGATTCCTCATCTGTAAAATGAGGATAATAATGCTTACCCACATCCAGGGCATAGGGAAGATTAGTAAATTGGATCTAAATTTTAAAAAGTACATGTGCAGAATTGGACAACTACATTTGCATGCATATGTATGGTATGCACAAACCAGTTGATGCACATACACATGCTGAGAGATCTGAATGCAAAAAGATATACTTTGCGTGCACACTTTTTAAATTTTAGGACTTTGTGTTTATGCAGCTTTTTGAAAAATAAAAGCAGTAGATTTATTAATAGATACTTACTGATACTAGAAGATTACACATCCTTAATATATTAAAACAAGAGGAGCTGTGTTCCAGAAGGTCCCCTCAGTATGGTAAGAATTAGTTCTCTTCCCAACTCCCTCAGTTTCTGGCTTGTGGCATCTCGGGGGCCAGATGTAAGATCACTATCAGATAGAAGACCAGGTTTGGTCTCTGACTCTTGTGCTGCCTTGTCTTGGGAGTACTGCAGAGGTTGTGTTCTCCTTTGGGGATAGGGAAATCTTGTCTTCCTCAACAGTGATATTTTCTAATCAGTCAAGAATAGTTTTAACAGAGCTCTGAGAGGAGCACAGTTCCTCCTTACTGAAGCATTTTTATGGAATGATTTGGAAAGGGGAAGGTTATATAAGCTAAATATGAAGACAGAAACATTACCTCTGCCTCCCTTCACACAGCTGAAAAAGTTCAAGATTTTGTAACCGAACACATTCTTCCTATCTTATAGGAATGCATGTTTTCTCTAATGGCATTCACTAGACGGGTAGGGTAGTCAGACCGTGGCTATATGGATGTAGGATCCTAGCTATCACTAAGTGAAGGTCAAAATAAGAATTAAGGCTTGACGGAAATTTCTTTTCCCCACTTGATACTAAACCCAAATTGCTGTGCTAGGGTATTGCGTTTCTAAATCTCCTGCTCCTGTAATCTGTCATTACTTCCCCCTGAGTAGACCAGTTACTGGCTGTTAGAAATCACTGAGTGAAAGTCACTCAAGGATCCTACTGCAATTCCAAAGCAGACTGACGCACAGGCCTGTGGTCTTGGTTTAAACGGGGCAGAAAATGTCTTGGTCGCTGTGTTGGAATTAGTGCACATTTGGCCTGAGAGAAGCAGAACTTTCCTCCTCCAGCATGACCTAAATGTGTTCTTCATGGTTGAATTACTGTGAAAGGACTTTAACTGTCATGAGTTATCTCTTTCTCTGTTTTGAACTGTAAACCTCCTTTATTTTAGATTTAGCATGTTTATTTTGCACCCAAAACAAGTATGTTTTGCAGAGAACTGTCTCCCACATAATCAAGCAGCATACAAAATGTATTGAGCATTGATCTTTGCAACTATGGATGTTTTGAATAACTCTTGCATGTTGTAGCTTCTTTTTTTACGAATTTGGTGCTCATGAAAATTATAGATGGATAATTCTAGCCTAGACTGAGGCAAAATGCACTACAGTCAGGTTCTGCGAAAGTTTCTTTGTCACAGTTCTGTAGTCCACCTGAGTTTTGGCCTGCAACACCACTGCTATTCTAGCCCTGGGCCTTTCTTGAGCAGCAACCGCCTATCATGCCAGCTTGTAAAGTAAGTTGTAAAGTATCCATGAGTAATAAGTTGAAACTACCAAACTTATTTCTCTGTTGGTCAAAATCAGCATTTGAACCCAAGTCTCTTGATTTGAAAGCCTAGTGCAATGACACACTGTACTACCTTACCCCCCTAGTATTCCTTCCCCACCTACACCGTACCTTCTATTAATTGAATTTCCACTATGCATTCTAATAGCAGTGAGGGTAATGGAAAAGATAATGGCAAAGAAATGGAAAAGAAAATTATACTGCTGATCATAATTATCGACCTAACTGCACCTCCAATAACTTATGGCTTCTTGAGCATGCCCCCTCTACCCCTCAAGCTGTCACCTTTTTCTTGTGATGGAAACACACATTTCTCCCAATCTCAGACTAGGTGATTCTGATGGCAGTTCCCTGTGTCTCAACTGTGATCACCTTACCAGGTCTGACTTGGGCTCAAACCTGTAGTTTTGTTCCCAGTGACAATGGGGATTAGTGACCAAACAGCTTCCTTAAAGCAAAATCTTTATTTAGAACAAAAGCATTTCAGAGGAAACACATCTTAACAACAATAAAGCATACTGTCTGCATAGCTAGTTCTTCTCTAAGGCTTGCCATTCCCTAGATCTGGGAGACCCATTTCCTTCATACTGCTCCACTTGGAAGCCAACAGCTGTCTCCCTTGTCTTTTTTGTGTGTACCTATGTATTCTCATCTGGGAAGCCACTGTATTGCCTTTATGTACAGTTCCCATTGAATTCAAGTATTATAGGCATGTAATAAATGTTCAGCTAATCCCAAGACAAATTAGATCAATGCATTCACACAGGAAAGTCTTATAACCCAATATAGGATAAGTTTCCCTCATTGCTCTGGTCATATACAGTGTTCATGTCATTATTACATATATGTATTCATAGATTAATATATAGCAATTTCTACAGTGTTCATAATCTTATTACATGTGAGCTCAATTTCTGTCATACTGTAGTACAAAAATATTAACAGCACAAAAGACGCCAAATTGATCTGTAACATGTATTACGAATCAAGTGGAATGTGTCCAGCATTCAGACTGGCTATAAAGTAGTCATTTTCTAGCAAAACATGACCAGTTTTTAAACACAGGCAGTTTTGAAAATATTTTCACACTGTTTGTATATGACAGCCATTAATTTCTTCATAAAAATCCAATCATTAAGAGCAGCAATGGATTTTCACAATCTGTCATTACTGTTGCTGACAAACTGGTTGTATCATCTTCCAGTAAGAAAGCCTGTCTATCTTCAAAGCAGTTAGTCAGAGGGTAGCATATCCTTGCCTGAGGAACTCCTCACAAAACGTTTTCTTAATGTTTTTCCCTTCTTTTTTTCTTTCTTTCTTTCTCTCACAAACTAACTATTTATATGCACTTAGTTATTCATTATGTTTGGCTATTGGCTGGGCAGTAGATAGCATAGAAGAGAGAGGATGGGTACAGTAGTCTAAATATCGTGTCAAATACCTGTCTTTCCTGAAAGCCATAGGGTTAAATCTCATCTTTGCCAGTTCCTCCCTTCCTCATTTCTAGTAGATAGGTTAATTTCTGTGCAGTCTATAGAGGGTTATATATATTTTTTACATTTGGTGCATAATTAACTGTCACTCAACTTCCCAAAAAACTTCTATTACTTTCTGCTATTATGACAGGTTTCAGAGTAGCAGCCGTGTTAGTCTGTATTCGCAAAAAGAAAAGGAGTACTAGTGGCACCTTAGAGACTAACCAATAGCTATAGCTCACGAAAGCTTATGCTCAGATAAATTGGTTAGTCTCTAAGGTGCCACTAGTACTCCTTTTCTTTCTGCTATTATGATTGCTTATACCACAGAATTTCCAGAGGACAGAATTTTCTGTCTTGGACCATTGATTCATATTCTTTTAAACAGTTGCTGCCTCTGGTTAGGTAGTGCCAAAGAGTTAAGATATCTGTCTGTCTATTATGCCCTTTGTGGGAGTTTTACCCATAAATAAATTTAGAAAGTAAAATATATCTGAGCATATGTAGTAACAACTGGACTGAGAAGGATACTTAGATACTTAGAATAAGGAAAAGTTATTTACTTGTTCCCATAATATAAGAACTAGGAGCCACGAAATGAAATTAATGGGCAGCAGGTTTAAAACAAATAAAAGGAAGTTCTTCTTCACTCAGCGCACTGTCAACCTGTGGAACTCCTTGCCTGAGGAGGTTGTGAAGGCTAGGACTATAACAGGGTTTAAAAGAGAACTGGATAAATTTATGGAGATTAAGTCCATTAATGGCTATTAGCCAGGATGGGTAAGGACTGGTGTCCCTAGCCTCTGTTTGTCAGAGGATGGAGATGGATGGTGGGAGAGAGATCACTTGACCATTACCTGTTAGGTTCACGCCCTCTGGGGCACCCGGCATTGGCTACTGTCGGTAGACAGGCAACTGGGTTGAATGGACCTTGGTCTGACCCAGTATGGCCATTCTTATGTTCTTATACCATGGTGACAAGCGTGGTCTGAGAACCTTGATAAATAGATTAGGTACAGGTGGGTTGCTGTGTGGCTTGAATAGATTTCTGGTGAGGTTTCAGAGAGCTAAGCGTAATTTTAAATTGCATAAAATCTTGTTGTGAAGTTCAGCATTTGTGTCCATTGCCAAAAATTTGCATGAAGAACCAAGGAGGGCCAAAATTCATGGCTGGCCAGAAGAGACGATTGTCTAGCCTCCACAGTGCATAGAAAAGTAAGTTTCTCATGCACTGGTTCTTTTCACCCTTTTCTGTCATGTCTCTGTACCATTGATTTTGCTGAATCAGGATGTTGGTAAAGGGACAAGCTTTTTTACCAAGTCCTTTTCAGGATCTGTTCTACATTTTATTTGGCCAGACACTCCACTTTCCACCTCAAAATGTTGCCTCAAAATGTTGGTGGTTATTTTCATCTCATGTTGTCATCGAAGCTAATCTGTGTTTAGCTGCTAAATTTTGTTAGATGGGACTTTCATACTGGTGGTGGGGGGAATATAAAAGTGAATTTTCAAAAGCTATTTTTTCTCTACAAACTTGACTGCCAGTTTTATTCCCCCACTAAACCTGCTTCTCTGCCTTGCAGTGAAGTCCTAATGCTTCCTTTGTGACTTCCATCTTTTACCACAAAAATGAAGGCAATGCCACAATTTGATCTTTATAACTTAATCCAGGGTGAAATAGGAAGGACAAGATAGGCAGAGAAAAAGTCAAGGCTTTGTTCACAAATACGGATAGCAAGTACTACCTAAAATAAAGTGAAAGTGAATAGTTCTCTTATGTTGTGGGGGTCAGTCCAGGCAGGGGTATAATATCCTCCTACCCATAGGCAGTCAGGAAGTGTTTTAAAAAAAAAAAAAAAAAAAAAGTTGTGTATGTATAAAATGTTTTAGGCATATCTTTCTTATAATGTCTTTCCCAGGAGATGCTTTTTTTCCTGTCCTTAGGTTTTTTTTAATTTATTAATGCTCATACATTATCTATCCTTAACAAGAACCCTTAACAATTTTTAACACCTGTTTGCCATTAGGAGAATGTAATATGAGCCGTAGTTACATCAGGCCGCCACCGGACATGGTATAAAATGCATGAGTAGTAATTTAAAGCCAGAATCTTTGATAAAGTGATCCACTACTGAGTTGTTCATCATCACCGACTTTGTATTTAACAGACAAATTAGTTTGTGGAAGTAGGAAGTTTTGACAGTTTTCAGGAACTTTGTAGTACAAATCCAGTAATACACCAATATTACAGCTGCTCTGGGTCTAGCTTTCAACAGCTTCAGGGACTACTCTTTGCTACATTCCTGCTGCAAGATGACATCACAACTGTGGAATCAAAAAAGCACTTTGAGCTAGTTGCCTTGGAATTCTGTCAAATACTGTGTATAAAGGACATACATCAAATATTAGGAACAAATTCTGACAATGTAAACTTGCATAGCTCAAGGCTGCAGTTGATTCACATTCCACTTTGAAATCTAATAACCTTGGAACACTTTGGAACAGATGTTGCATGGCTGGTCTACATTAGTATCCCAATTATGTTGGCAAAAGTGTGTTTATATGTCATTGTAGCTAATAAGTTGCTAACAGTTTCTCTGATCAGTGCTGTTCTTTAAAACTCTTTCCAACACAAACAGTACAGCTCAGAGAAATTGTTAGTATCCCATTAGTAATAATCATGTATATTTGCTGCATCGTCATATGTTAGGTCAGTGGTACTAATTTGTTTAAAATGTCTCCCTCCAGGATCTTTCACTTCTACTCTATCCCCCTGCATCTTTTACATCTATGCAGCAGCTTTAGTCCTTGATAAGAGAGAAGCTGCTAAATAAAATGGAGCTATACAGAAGTTATTCATAAAGATGACAAACTGGACTGCCACCTGTTTGCAAACGGCAACTTATTCTCTTACCTGTTCAGAGCTAGTATTTCCATTAGCAATGGAAGCTAATTTTAAAATATCTATTGTATGGCCTATGCGTTTAGATCAAACAATGTAACATCACTTTTCCTAATATAATGCACTTGCCAAGCCTGGCATATTGGCCGATCTCAGCCCATAACAACAGTACTAGGGATCCAATAAAATCCATCAGATAGGTTATATTGGTGCTTCTCATGGTTTTCTCCCAATTTCTCTTTCCAAAAAAGCCCCCAAACAAGCCCACACAACACATCAACCTACTGCATGAAATACATAGTGGAAATCTTCACAAACAAATAATCAATAAGGAGGAAATGTTTATAGACCAAAAAAAGGTAGATTATGTTTTTAAAATAGCAAGGTGCATTGGAGATGAGGTCTTGTAAAATACATAGCTTTGATGCAAAGTAAAATGTTGTTGTTCACTTGGGGAACTAGAATTTTCCTATTAAATATGCCTTCTATTCTGAGTACATTCAAAAGTTCTAAAGAACCTTCAGACTACTCAGCAGTCTGTTACCTGCCACCACATATATACACATTATACCCTTCCATATCAAATAATATCTTGAAGAGCGAAACATAGTTTGTTTTAGGGCTGTCAAGCGATTAAAAAAATTGATCTCGATTAATCGCACTGGTAAACAATAACAGAATACTGTTTATTTAAATATTTTTGGATGTTTTCTACATTTTCAAATATATTGATTTCAGTTACAACACAGAATACAATATATATGAAAGTGTAGAAAAACATGCAAAATATTTAATAAATTTTAATTGGTATTCTGTTTAACACTGTGATTAAAACTGCGATTAATCACAATTAATTTTTTTAATCGCGATTAATTTTTTTTGAGTTAATAGCGTGAGTTAACCGCGATTAATCAACAGCCCTAGTTTGTTTATATACCGCTTAAGTTTTAAATATGTAAAAAGGAATAGAATATAATCCTTAGTCTTAATTTGTTGCATTATTTGGATATTAATTTATGGCAAATTTCAAATGTGAAAAATGGCTGCCTGGCGCTCCTGAAAGCCTGGTATTAAAATTAAAAAATATAACTACAGTAAGAATGTTTTCAAATCTGTACGCCATCGGAGGATCAGAACCGTGTATGGCTCTGGGAGACATTGGAATGCACCTGCACAAACACTGCCACTGCTTTAAAATCAACATGGCTGCATGTTCTCCCATAATGGAGGAGGGTCAACTCCAGGCTTCCTTAACAAAATCAAACTTGAAAAAATGTTTTCTACAATGAAGAGCAACATTTGAAAGTGTTGTTAGAGCATCTACATTGATGCTAACCCTGCAGTGTTCTCAATGAGAGCTTTCTAGGTCTTCTCTTGGCCGTATGCTGAAGGAGGAGTTGGGGGCTTGGCTCTGAGGAGTATTAGTTCTTGTAACTAGTAAAAGTGATATTTTTGGGTGAGTATCATAATTTTTAACTAATTACAAGCATTGGCAGTGAAACAGATATTTAAAAATATTTGGGAGGGGTAGGAAGTAGCAGATCATTTTATGCAACTCACAGCCACACTTCCTGTGGTTCCTTCCCTTGTGGAAAGGTGGCTTTTGACACCTTGGAGTTAAGAGGTATCCACTTCTGAGGTGACTCAGATTTCTAGCAAGATGATCTTTATGGTAGTCTTCTTTTCCATCTTAGTAATATAGGAAAACAGTTCTGCAAGGGACTGTAACCTGTCAAAAGGAAAGGAGTACTTGTGGCACCTTAGAGACTAACCAATTTATTTGAGCATGAGCTTTCGTGAGCTACAGCTCACTAGAGACTAACCAATTTATTTGAGCATGAGCTTTCGTGAGCTACAGCTCACTTCATCGATGAAGTGAGCTGTAGCTCACGAAAGCTCATGCTCAAATAAATTGGTTAGTCTCTAAGGTGCCACAAGTACTCCTTTCCTTTTTGCGAATACAGACTAACACGGCTGTTACTCTGAAACCTGTAACCTGTCAGTTAGTCTGCCTTTGAATCTTGGAGTGGTGAGGGAGTGGGAGGTGGTTGTTGAACTGGAAACAGCTCTTTATAATTGGTCTGAGTCACAGTTAAATCCAGTGCTTCAGACTGGTAAGAATAAATCCCTTTTGCTTTGTCCTGAATCCCTTCTTCCGCTCCTAATGACTCCAGTTTAAAAGGTAAGCAGAGCAGAGTCTTTGAAACCAATGAGTTCAGATCCACTCAAGTGTATTTACTGGGAATTACTGATTATCCTGATTTAAGGATAAGGACAGTGTAACATCTCTAACTTCACCCTTTACTCTCATTACATACAGTTGTGTGAAGATTACAGAAAAATGGCATTATTTGTCTGGATGACCTTTTTTGCTTTTGGCTAGATCATCGTCATCACTTTGCAAAATATGTGGATTTCCCTAGGAATAATATATTCAGTGTACATATATCATACACTACTTGAGCAGCACGAGAGCATGCCACTACAGTTACAGCTCTGTCAAACTATCTGGTGTAAATCCTGGTTTCAGGAATATATCTGTAAGACACCTCCTAAGAGTCATTCAGGCCTGGGATTTTATATATAAGGTTACAGCCGTGTGATGGTGGCTTTTCTGTTTTTGTTTGTTAAACATATTAGATTGAGGGGTTTTTTTTACTGTAAGTAAAAATCCACACGGCCATGTGTGTTGAGATGCCCTGAGATTGCATGTCACTTTCATACACCTCAGATCATCACAGATTGGATTGAAACGGATGCATGCAAGCAAAGCAGAAAGTACAATATTTAAACACTTGGCTTTTTTTGGCCTTATTTAGCCTTGAACTTTGTGTCTTTCCAGGAGCAATGTGAAGCACTAACCACTGAAACATGGGTTGCCCCATTGTTCTGTTGTTTGATAGACTGGCAATTCTGGTTCACTGCTTTTACAGACTCGGCCATTTGTGAGCGAGTCTTTTTGCTGCCAGAATATTTTTGAAGTGTAATATAATACAGCAGTCTTCTTACATTCTCTGCTAGGTAGCCAAATGCTGGTGTCTTGTTCTTTAGAGGAAGCCAGTCTTTTGATGTGCATGTAACCCAGTGTAGTTTCAATGTATAAATCAATAGAGAGCTGACATTGCAAAGTGACAGTTTGGGCTTGGAGGATGTAGACTGGTCTATTAGGGAAAATAAAATCTATGATGGGCATTGCCAGCATTTAGAGTAAGTAGAAGTGGAGTTTAAGATCAGACTTGAAAGCACCTACTTTACTATGGTGGCTGGTGCTATTAAATACCAGAGATAGAAAAACAGGCCGATATATCTGAAAGGGAGAGCCCAGAGTTGAAATGGACAGGAAACACTAGGTTTGTTGTTTTCCTGCTCCATTCACAGCTTTTTGCATTTGATGTGTGTGAACAGTGTAAAAAGTATTCATGTGCCTGCTTCTTGAGAGATGTGAAGAGCTGATTGTAATAATTGTCACTTGTGCTGTATGCTGACTTCATTCAGAACAGAATGGTCAGACACCACACAAACTAAACCTTGGGTGTAGTTATTGTTCACATGGCTTATCCTCTGTTTCACTACCAAAAGCAGTAAATGAACTGTTCTTTTTGGAATTTCCATATTGTGAGATAGATCTCAATCTTGTGCGGCTAAGGAGAGGAATAATGTAAGGGGGCCCTCTGTGAGGCCCTCAGCCCCTGATTTTGGGGGCATCTGGGTGCTGGGAAGTCCCTGGCGTAGATCAGAGCTACCTGAGACTACTGCCAGTAGCCCCAGAGGCCGTTGTCACCTGGGGATTGCCCAGGCATAAAGCAACCTTATCCCCAGCTCCTTTTTTCTGGCCATGATTCCTTTATCAGGAAATGTGGGAGAGACATAGAAGGTGACCTGGGAGCCAGTATAGTGGCTCAGTGTCAGCCCAGGATCCCCTAAATTGTGGGAACTCTCAAGTGACCAGTTATGTTGACTTTAGTATTGTTTTGCACCACCATAGCAGTGCAAAGCAATCTTAATGCAGGGCAGAATCTGGCCATAAATGTTGTCTTTCACAGTTCATTGGAAAGCCAGGAGTTGTTCTGTAAAGCATATATTGTGAGATATGCTGCCATCAATTATTTTAGGTTCTACAAGAGTAAATTTTAAGACAAGATTCACACAATCGCAACACCTTAAAAATTACTGTGTCCTGAAACATCAGACACTGTGATCAGATAATAGCATTGCTGCGTGACTGATATGTTATAGAAACCTTCAGATGAAATTTGCAAGAGAGAGGCTTTAAAAGAAAAGGTACCTTCTCTCTGATCATATTCTAAATGTAATTATGGTATATCCACCTCAATATGACAATCAGCCTAGTCCATAATGATAAATTGCTGCACTTTTATAAATTTTCTGTTAGCAATGCAACTTTAAGACTAATCCTTCACCATGCTGAAATCAATGATTGTTTTGCCTTTTTTTCAGTAAAAGCAGGAGCAGGCCCTTTTTTGCATAGCTTTTTTTATATCTTTGGTTTTCTACTGTCTGTAACTTAAAAGGTTTTACAGATTTAGATCATAAAAGTCAGTGAGTGGTTATGGTATAAATTGCAGAAAACAGTGCTATGGAGAGAGAGCATGGTGAGTCAAAGCATTTTATTTTCCAGTCATAACACCAGTGAACCTTTTATTATTCATATGTCTCTGTGGTAATAAATGTGTGTATTAGTCCTCATAAAAGCCAGAAAATGCCTAATGGTATTTGTAAAGTAACATGCATTTATCTCATACTCAAGGTAAGCTCATCAAATTCTGTCCAGTGTCAGATGCTGTAATTACAGAGGCCCAATATCTGTTTCTCCCTAATTTCTAACAATCTTTCTAGTTTATCTGGAAGTGTTTTGACCCCTAGCAGCAGCTGATTGGCATTTCCAACATTATGCTTTGTTACACTTGATTCTAGAAACAGTAAGTAACCTGTCCAGAGGTGAGACTCCAATTCTGAAAAGACACGGTGGGTTTCTGCATGACTACTATAACTGAAGGACTGAAAAAGTTTGCAACTAGATAGGGTTTATATATGAGTTATGCATATTTCAGCAAACACTCACAGGATGGAAAGGAAAATCAGCAGAGAAATAAGGTAAACATCAGTCTAGAAAAAATCAATAATGTTCACAGAAGATAAAGCAAGAGGAGAAAGGTTAAGGTGGTATCATAACCAGAATACAGTTTCAGGACGTACATGGGTTAATCAGATTTATGGTTTATAGATGCAGCTCCCAGGTCCATAGAAAGAACACCACAGGCAGGTTATAGCATTGTCACTTGCCTCTCAAGAGATATCAGTGCATTCTCTTCCTTGTTCTCTGCCTTTTGTTTGCTCTACAGCTTTAGTGCTCTGGGGAAAAAACAACCCAGTGCTCAATGCTAAAGAGATCATGGAATGATTGAAGGAAAAAGTAGAAGTAAACCAGAGATTTAGCCTGTCAGTGAAACTTTACAATTAATAATTGTCCCTTCTGTTAGTACTCCTGGGTGGCAGGTTTGCTCAGGGCCAACAGCTGCTGTTCTTCTGACCAAAATAAAGCCTTGATAAAAGCTTTCATATTCATATATTCATGTCAGGCATTGAGTTCTCTTGAACCATATTTTTTTCTTCCTTAGGAGACTGATCCTGCAAGATCTTACTCTAGGAATATTTCTTATTCTCACATGTTAAATGTTTCTGTGTAAATCAGATATGACTGGTGCTTGCCAGACCAGGCCCTAATTTCTTAATTTATAAAGCCAATTTATGGCTTATCTACACATAAAAGGTGTATTCCTTTAACTATACTGGTATAGCTAAGGTGTTACAACATACCTAGTGTGGGAACAGTTATACCAGTATAAAGTTGCGTATAGCAGTATAGCTTATTCCCATAGGGAAAAAGGGGGAATAAACAACATTCATTTAAGGCACCTTTATACTGATATGAATGTGCCCACACTAGTGGTTGTACTGGTATAATTATTTCAGTTAAAAAAAAAAAAACTATCCGAAATAGTAACAACAGTTAAAAAAGAAAATCTATCCATAGACCAGGCTTTAGTTGACAGAGCAATGGTGAGCTTTCTTGCCATCTGAAAGATGAACATTTCATTCTCTCACTTGGTCTCTCATTTTTAGGGCTGACAGGGTTTGCAAGTGTAGTCATTGAAGTATGGTGATTAGGCACACAGACACACATCCTAGGCAACCAAAAAAAGGGCTGACGGGTAAACTGCTATATATTCAAGGGATCTGGCTAGCTGTTTAGTATTTATGGACAAGAAATTGGTATTAGAAATCAGTGACTTTTTGTTCTGAGTTTGGTTGCTATCTAATCCTTTTATATTGTTAATGAAATTATGACAATTATTCCATAAAAAATACATATAGTCATTTTTTTAAAAAACAGGTAGAAAATGTGTGTACAACTCAGGCTGCTCTAAGTGACAGGAAATGGAAACAGATTTCAGTGGCATTGAGGAAGCACAAAAATGAGTCTAAGTCAGCGCAAACTATGAGGGTTTGAGACTGAATTTGAAGCTTTAGGGGGATTTAGTAATCCTCTGCCTAGTGCCAGGGCCAGTCAGTCTTAGGGCTTGTGCTGTTAAACCACCGTGTTTTCTGTGTAAGGGTTTTTTGGGGGAGATGGGATAATCTCACCTCTGAATTACATTATTGCCCAAAATGCACAAATATTAGCTGACCTGACTCTGGCTGCCATTAGACAGATTTCTCTGGAAAAATTATAACTGGTAATGTATAAATAAAAGCAAGAGAATGTTTTGTACTTTTACCTGCATTAACAAACCGTTCCTGTCTCCTACTCATTTTCTTTCTTGCTTGCTTCTGTAGAACCTCCAGTGGGCCCGAGATGTGTTGCTAGGCAGCAGTATCCCATGGCAGCAACTGAAGCACATGCCAGCACAGGGTCTCTTCTGTGAGAGGAACAAGACTAATTTCTTCAATGTAAGTTAATACTGTTGACAAACATACCACTACTTGGACATTTTAACACCTGCTTCCCATATGGAAGGTTTGTTGAGAGAGAATGTTGGGGGAATTCAACAAGAGAGGGTTGAAGGGGCGACACAGAAGGCAAAGAAGTTGGATTTGTACTACAGCAAAATTTACCAGTATTGTCCCATCTAAGAGGATGCATGCATAGTGCTTATTCCTTATAAGCTTGAGAAGCTATCATCTTACAGTATTAACATGAATGGGGGGCGGGAGAATCAATGGCTTACCATCATGTGATGGTCACTAAATGCTGCTGGGATGAAAACTGTTTAAAATTCTAATTCTGTTCATTTCTGCATGTGCTCTCTCTCTCTCGGGTAAGTCCTTTTGCACTTTTTGGAACAACCAAAAATAGTACTATTTGTTCAAAGGATTTTTGAGGTTGGTGGGGAGTACTGAAGTACTGTATCTAAATGTGAGCTACTTTATCAGCAAGAACAGAAGTTCTAGGTAATCTCATGAAGCCCAGTCTCTAGCAGAGTCTCACTGTATGGCAAACTAGCTGTCTATACATATGTAGCCAAGGAGTCTTTCAGGCCATTACAATGCTCAATGTTTGTTATCGCTGTTTAATATTATTATTTCCTGTATGAAACAGTTTTCTCATAAGAATTGATTTCTGGTTTGCATCTGTTTAAAACAAACAAAAAGGCCTCTTCTGAAGACCATTTGGTGTTTTGTGCATTTTGTTCTGAGTAGTCCTCCTGCACAAATTTCTTTTGATGTATAGTATACGCTCTTCTCCCACTGTAATCTACTGGAAGAACATTAAATGAAATTTCAGGTGTTTCAAAACTGTATCATGGACCAATCCTAAATTCTATCTCCCTCTCTGCTCCTGAAGAGAGGTTTTTGTTATAAAGACTGCCATGTCTGGGAGGGTGTAGACTTAGTAGTTGTGATGTAGTTGGTGAGCATGTGCCTCTGTGCCATGCTAGTCTCCTGAGTGCCTGCCTGCTTTTCCTACAAAAATCTTGCTCTGTAAATGCTTAATCCTATAAACTGTTGAACACTCTGGCTCTGATCTAGCAAATAGAATCATAGAAATGTAGGGCTGGAAGGGACCTCAAGAAGTCATTTAGTCCATCTGCCTGCACTGAAGCAGGACCAAGTATATCTAGACTATCCCTGACAGGTGTTTGTCTAACCTGTTTTTAAAAACCTCCAAAGACTGGGATTCCACAACCTCCTTTGGAAGCCTATTCCAGTGGTTAACTAGCCTTCTAATTAGAAAGTTTTTCCTAATACCTGATCTAAATCTCCCTTTCTTCAGATGAAGCTGATCATTTCGTGTTCTACCTCCAGTGGACATGGAAAACAGTCCTCTTTATAATAGCCTTAAACCCATTTAAAGACTGTTATCAGGTCCCCCCCTCAGGCTTCCTTTCTCAAGATTAAACATGCCCAGTGTTTTTAACCTATCCTTATAGGTCAGGTTTTCTAAGCCTTTTATCGTTTTTGTAGTTCTCATCTGGATTCTCTCCAGTTTGTTGGCATCTTTCTTAAAGTGTGGTGCCCAGAACTGGACACAGTACTCCCGCTGAGGCCTTACCAGTGCCGAGTAGAGCAGGACAATTACCTCCCGTGTTTTACATACAACACTCCGTTATCTAAGTCATTAATTAAAATATTGAATAGTACCAAACCCAAGATAGACTCCTATGGGACCCCACTAGATACATACTCCCAGTTTGGCAGCGAAACATAGATAACTGGTTGAAAAACTGTACTTAAAAGAATAGGTATGTACCCATCTTACAGTGATTTAAATTAGACCACATTTCCCTACTTTGCTTATCAAAATGTTATTGGGACTATGTCAAAAGCCTTACTAAAATCAAGATATATCATATTTATAGCTTTCCCCCATCCACTAGGCCACTAACCCTGTCAAAGGAAATTAGGTTGGTTTGGCATGATTTGTTCTTGACAAATCCATAGTGGCTATTACTTATTACCTTACTATCCTCTAGGTCCTTAGAAACTGATTGCTTAATAATTTGTTTCAGTATCTTTCCAGTTATCGAAGTTAGGCTAACTTATCTGTAATTCCCCAGGTCCTCTTTGTTCCCCTTTTTAAAGATATGTACTATGTTTGCCCTTCTCCAGACTTCAGGGACCTTACTCGTGCTCCTTTTGCTCTCAGAGATAATCGCTCACGGTTCTACATTTGCTTCAGCTAGTTCCTTAAGTACCCTAAGATTAATATCATCAGCCCTTTCTGACTTAAATGCATCAAATTTTATTAAATATTTTTTAATTTGTTCTTTCCCTGTTCTGGCTTGTGTTCCTTCCTTCTTTTGTTAATGTTACTTTTGCTAAGTATCTGGTCATAATTAACCTCTTTAGTGAAGACTGAAGCAAAAGAGGCATTAAATATTTCATTCTTCTTGCTTCATGCTTAGCTTTAATCACATGAGTGTTCCTAAAGAAGTCAATTGGACTGTTCATATGCTTAAAGTTAACCATGTTCACTGGTGGATCAGAAGCAGAGCATTCAGCACCTTGCAGATCAAATCCCAATGGGTGCACTAAACAGACTGGAAGAGCCAGTCAGGAGGGAACTGTGCAATTTGTGTGAGAATTGATTTCTACTTAAAAACAGGGATTTACTGTATAAAGAGGTGAGTGGTCCACCTAATTTAGTATCTAGTTTTTGAATGCCAGTGTGAGATACTTCAAAGGTAGGTATAAACCCTCATAATTCCCTAATTGTATGGTGCTGTGCCATGTGAGGGAAATTTCTTCCTCACCCCCTGATGAGGCTCTGTTTATGCCCTGAAGAATGAGAAATGATAGCCTTGTTAATTTTATCCTAGATATTATACATTTACATATTTAGTAAATTTTTAAAATTACAAAAATAAGTTCCCACAGTTTAGGATGTTCATACATTATTAACAACTTAAACGTTATAAGAAGAAAAATAAGAATATAGTCTCCAAAAGAAAGCTATGCTCCAATTCAACACAACTCTCAAAAAGTAGCATTAGAAAAGTGATGATCCTTGTCCAAAGGACAACAGACTCCACTAAAGCTTTGCTTCTGCTGTTGGTGTGCCTATGCCAGTTAAGAGCCCTCATTTAGGATCCTGTCTTCAACCATGAGAGATTTAAATCTAGGGACTCTTAACTCAAGTGCCCCAGCGTCTCTCAAATGCCATGATGGCACGCTAGGGTGGGGTGTGTCTTGGAGAGCTATAATGTGAGCCATTTAGGGGTTTATAGATCAGTGCTAACACCCTAACACCTACATGCAAATAAAAAGTTAATACTATTATTAATATAGGCATAATATTAATCTTGGTGCTAACTCCGCATAACAGGCTGAGAGTGCGTTCTGCACCATCTGTATCTTTCTAGTCCTCTTCAGGGGGATTACCATATAGAGCAAATTGCAGTAATCCAGCATAGAAGACACGCAATCATGGACCACAGTGGCAAGATCCAGATCCAAGAGAAATGGTTATAGTTACTTTGATATAGATGAAAAAAGACACCAGTGGCACCTGAGATTCCAAGAGTGAATAATGTTCAAAGAACCTCCAAATTGTGAATCATTTGTAAAACTCCCTCCATAATTGAAATAAGAATCACCCCTCCCACCATACCCTAAAAATCAAACCCTCTTCTCACTAGCATGACATCCATCTTGTCTAGGTTAAGCTTCCGCCCTCAGCCAACTTTCTATCTTGGCCAAGCACTAGGAAAGCAAAGGTGCTGCATTCTCTGGGTCTGGCAAAAAGGAGATACAGAGCTGCATGCCATCTACCACGTACTGATATCTTTACAGCCCACTATCCTCCTTAATAGCAGCACATATATGTTGAATAGGACAAGGTGGAAACAAAATAGAATTTTGCAGAACCCCATAAAAATAGGCAGTTTTCCAAAGCTTCTCTCACACGAACTTTATTCATATGTCAAATATTTTTAATCTTACTGAACTCAGTAATATCCTGCAGCAGTGATTTCCACAGGTTAATAGTGTTGCTTACCGTATTTACTTGTATCCACTTAAAGTGTATGCCCTTGACATAGCGTGCTCTTTTGTTCTCATCATAGGAAAGATTAAAATGAATGCCTGAGTGAGTTTCTCCATATGATTCACTGTTTAGATACCATTTCCTTCCAACGTGAATAGTCCTACTGTTTTTAATCTGTTCTCATATGGAAGAGTCAGAGCTGCTGAAATTGTAGCTGATCTAATTTTACATATACAAACAACCATCGTGTGAGAATGAGAGCTAGCAGCTCAGAGATTTTAGTAGGGACCTTGCCAACCTGCTCTTCCAGACATTTTATAAATCATGCATATTCCTGGTGGAATTATTTATGAAATGAGTGAGAGCAGTATATGAAAAGGAATAAACAGGGTAGTGCTGTCTCCTATTAAATTTTACTGCAGGACTACAAGTCTGAATCTCAGGATGTCCTGTTCTGTTACCTAATTCGTTAGCCCTTGAGCAGCTGTGAGTGAGATCTCTTTGTATTATGCTCTGCTGCCTTGAGGAACAGCAAGTAAGCTTTGTTTGCTTAGCCTTGATGTCACCTCACTGACATTAGACTGAGCTTCAAGGTACTTAAAATTCAGGATTCTAAATCTGAAGGAAATATGCTTCTTTGAGTTGATACAGATGTGTATTCCACTTAAGTGTGAGCACACCCCGTGCACTGGAGCTGGAAAAATTTGCCTAGCAGTACCTGTAGAGGGGCAGCTCTCATGCTGTAGCCCCTCCCCTGACTATATTCGGCACCGCTGCCCCAACCCTCCGTCAGTTCCTTCTTACCATTTGTGGCTGGAATCAGAACTCTATGTGCTTTAATCCCACATCTCTCTCAATTAGTGTTTCCTGTTTTACAGTTGTTGTACATAGTTAGTAGTGCCTTTGTGTACTGTTAGCTAAGTTTTCCCAGTGATGCCTGCACCAGGGTTTAAACATTGTCCTTCATGTGGGGAAGCAATCCCCAACAGCAATTCCCCACGTGGTGCTTACTGTGTCTTGGTGAGGCCCATGTTAGAGGGTGCTGTGCAATCTGCAGGTCATTTTAAAAAGCAGACTCAAGTGGCTGGAGACCTTCCTTTAAAGCAGCACCTATTTGAGCAGCCCATGTGGCTTACTTTGGTACTGAGGCCCTCATCTGGTCGGAGGTCACCCTCGGGTTCTGAGAGTGCTCTGGCTTCACGTTCTGGAGCAAAAGTCTCTCCCATGAAGTGGAGTCATTCCTCATTGTGTACGCCAAGGAAGAGGTTGCATAAGACTAATTGTGAAGGTCCCAGGTCCTGTGGCGACACTCCCACCTCCCCCAGAAGGAGCATGGATCAGCACCGGGTCAATGCCGACATGCAGGATGGCACAGGTACCTGTAACACTGCCCCGGTACTGATAGGGGGGGTTAGAAACCCTGTACCATTGACTCCAGTTCTGGCTTCTGGGTGTGCATTGAGTCTGGTACCCATGAAGGACTGTTCCTTCATTGGTGGCATGTCAGGTGGCTACAGACCGCTGCCTTTCAGTCCCGACCTCTCCTTTGGTCCTGGACTTTGCCAGGACTACATCATCTGTAGACTAGTTGGCTGATTCGGTTGAGTCTGTCAGCACCAGATCGTAATGTTCCCCTCCGGCAAGTCATGGAATTGGGGCTTGTATTAGGATTGGTATGGGACACCTTTGTACCACCACAGTTGGTAATGCAAATGTTGCTATCGCAGTTCTCACTGCCATCGGACATGTCGATACTGTTCCTGACTTCAGGGTTGACTTCATTCCCACTGGTGTGCTCAGCACTGACGGTACCACTTCTACTTTGTTTAGTTAATTTTGTATATTTGCCTATATTATATTATATTACATTATATTATATTTTTTTACTTATAGTGTCTACAGAAAGGTTTCTATAGTAACTAAGTCAGAGATTAATCCACAGGGAGGAGAGGAGGAGCATTTTCTTTATATAGCAGGCAGCTTTTTCAATTCAGATTCTATGCCACTATTAATAATAAAAAAAAAATTTCAGCTCAGTGCACAGAAGATAGTATTCACCAACATGTGGATGGCTGGTAACTACATTTCTTAAGTCTGAATGGAAAGGAGCACTATGAGGGGTTGAGCTCCGTGTATCAGCAGCTGCCCATACCACGCAGTCTGATGTCCAGGATTTGCAGTTTCACTGTATATCCCTCACAGCATTAGTAAGTTTAGGGACTGAAAAGGCTTGCAAATGTTCAAGGTAAATGCTCATAACATTTTACAAAAATGATTTCATGCTGTTTTTCACAAGTCTGAATTTCACAATAAAATTCATTAGCCCAAAATATCTTTACATATTGGCTTACAAATGTCTAGTTTGAAATATTGGGGGGGGGGGTTATATTCAAAATTTAAGAACCCTGATAGCCATCTTTGACAATTTTTACTTGGGAGGAAAAGACAGGAATAAAGCACTGTATACACACATACAATGTACTATGCATAGGGAGACAGGTATACCAAGTCATGTGGGGATGGAAGCTGCCAAGGACTTCAGCACTCTTTCTATCTCCAAAAGTGACACAAAAATGTTACTGGGTTTTGTGTCCCCAAGGTTTCCCATTCTTCCTTCCATACTCTGGCAAAGCAGAGCCAAGCATAGGCATCAGCCTTCATAGGGCAGCAGCTGTCTGATCATTCCGGCATTCTGAGAGGGAGCAGGTGATGGCTCAGATTAGTGATTTTTTTTTTCGTTGCTTTGGGACTGTTCACGCTAAGTATGATTGGGCATTGGCACACTGTGAATTGGCCCTGCAGGACTGAGAGTTCTGGCTGCTATGCAGTCAAAGAATGAAGTCCTCTATGTGTTGGTGCTCTATGTGTACAGGATGCTCGTGGGGGCAGAATTAGTCAACATAGGCCCTCTGCTGTTGCTCTGCCAGTCGTGGGGTTTCTCTGGCCCTGCTACTGGTCCTGCCTGCTCTTACAGTTCTGTAAGGAAGCAGTTGGTTCTGAAGAGGGGATCTAGTAAGGAACCATGTGACTTTGGACTGGAATTTTGAGTAACCAGAGCTGGACACATGAATTTGAGGCTGATGGCATTATGATTGTTGTTTTATATGGTTGGGCAGCAGGGAAGCCAGCCCTGTTCCCACCAGCATTCCACAAAGTACCCAAAGCATTATTGACTCACATGGTTCTAGAGACAGGGTGTTGAACATACAGCTGCAGGCTGGCTCCAGCCCTCATGATATATTTATTAAAGTCAGATTCTCCAGAATCTAAACTTTCATTAAAAAAAAAAAAAGTTAATTTCTAGACCGTATGGCTGCAGAGATAACCTTTTAAATGTGAACTGAGTGAGTGATGTAGATATTTGCCTGAGTCTGCAGACAGCTGAAATGATGACTGTGATGTGAACTGTCCTGTCACCTATTAATCTGAAAGGAATATCAACTTTAAATGACACTTGGGTCAATATTAGCTATTTAGTCACCAGTATAATGGGGAAGAGGCTGAGAATGAAGCTTGCAATATATAGTTTATAAAAAGACTTGCTGCAGGAAGCGCACAGTGTGGAAGGGGATGCTGAATGCTCCGAGATCAGACCCAGGAAGGTCGAAGCTGTGTAAGCTTCTTGCCCTGGTGACAGTGAAGGCATGTTACCTCAAAGTCCTGACTGGCTCCATATGGAGTAGTTCCAGAGCATCGCCCAGTGACTCCATGACAATGACACCTGAATCTGGGACAGTTCCTCAGATATGTCACCTAAAAAGAATGGCTCAGGTTTGGAAATCTCCCTCACATCCTCAGCCGTGAAAACCGATGCAAAGAAGTCATTTAGTTTCTCCGCAATGGCCTTATCGTCCTTGCGTGCTCCTTTAGCATCTCGATCATCCAGTGGCCCCAGTGTTTGTTTAGCAGGCTTCCTGCTTCTGATGTACAGTACTTAAAAAAAAAATTTTGCTATTACTTTTTAGTCGGTGGTTCTTCACATTTTTTTTTGGACTTCCTAATTTTTTTACATTTCATTTGCCAGAGTTTTTGCTCCTTTCTATTTTCCTCACTAGGATTTAACTTCCACTTTTTAAAGGATTCCTTTTTGCCTCTCACTGCTCTTTTACTGCTTCTTTTACTTTGTTGTTTAGCCACGGTGGCACTTTTTGGTTCTCTTACTATGTTTTTTAATTTGGGATATAAATTTAAGTTGAGCCTCTATTATGGTGTCTTTAAAAAGTTTCCATGCAGCTTACAGGGATTTCACTTTTGGCAATGTACCTTTTTAATTTCTGTTCAACTAACTTCCTCATTTTTGTGTAGTTCCTCCTTCTGAAATTAAATGCTACAGTGTTGGGCTGCTGTGGTGTTTTCCCCGCCACTGGGATGTTAAATATAATTATATTATGGTCACTATTACCAAGTGGTCCAGCTATATTCACTTCTTGGACCAGATCCTGTGCTTCACTTAGGACTAAATCAAGAATTGCTTCTTCTCTTGTAGGTTCCAGGACTAGCTGCTCCAAGAAGCAGTTGTTTAAGGTGTCAAGAAACTTTATCTTTGCACTTTATCCGTCCTGCTGTGACATGTACCCAGTCAGTATTGGGATAGTTGAAGTCCCCCATTATTACTGAATTTTTTATTTGTATAGCCTCTCTAATCTCCCTGAGCATTTCACAGTCACTATCACCATCCTGGTTATGTGGTCGTAATATATCCCTACTGCTATATTCTTCTTATTAGAGCATGGAATTACTATCCATAGAGATTCAATGGTACAGTTTGGTTCCTTTAAGATTTTTACTTCATTTGATTCTATGCTTTCTTTCACATATAATGCCACTCCCCCACCAGCACGACCTGTTCTGTCCATCCAATATCTTTGGTTCTCTGGTATTACAGTGTCCCATTGATTATCCTCATTCCACCAAGTTTCTGTGATGTCTGTTAGATCAATATCTTCATTTAATATGAGGCACTCTAGTTCACCCATCTTTATTATTTAGACTTTTAGCATTTGTATATAAGCATTTTAAAAACATGTCACTTTTTAGCTGTCTGCCATTATCTGATGTAATTGAATGGGACTCTTTTGCATTTGACTGTTTCTCATCAGATCCTACCCATATTTTATCATCTTCCATCCTCTCCTCCTTACTAGGACATAGAGAATCTCCATTAATAGATCCTCCCCTAAGGGATGTCTCTGTCCAAACCACGTGCAACTCTGCATCTGTCTGCTTTCCGCCAGCCCTTAGTTTAAAAACTGCTCTACGACCTTCTCAATTTTAAGGGCCAGCATTCTGGTTCCATTTTGGTTTAGGTGGAGCCCATCCTTCCTGAAAAGGCTCCCCCTTTCCCAAAAGTTTCCCCAGTTCCCAATAAATCGAAACCCCTCCTCCCTACACCGTCATCTCATCTGTGCATTGAGACCGTGCAGTTCTGCCTTTCTGACTAGCTCTGCACGTGGAACTGGAAGCGTTTCAGAGAATGCTACCATGGAGGTCCTGGACTTTAATCTCTTACCTCACAGCCTAAATTTGGCTTCCAGGAGCTCTCTCCTATCCTTCCCGATGTCATTGGTACCTACATGTACCACGACCACTGGCTCCTCCCCAGCACTACACATACATCTATCTAAATGTCTTGAGAGATCCGCAACCTTTTCACCAGACAGGCAAGTCACCATGTGGTTCTCCCAGTCATTGCAAACCCAGCTATCTATGTTTCTAATGATCGAATCCCCCATTACTAATACCTGTAATGATATGTCATTTTACAAATGTACAGTGAATAAATTCTATAGTTTGTCTTTGCCAGCTGTGAACAGAGGATATCAGTAGAAGGAAAAGAAATTAAATGGTGTGGCGTCTGTGTCACTTTAAGGAGAAACTGTTGAGCAGTTTACATTTAAACTACTTCAAATTCCCTCCTTTAAAAATTTAACCTAATGGGACACCTTCAAATTCTGAAAAATGATAGTTTCACTGTGACTAGAATTTTGAAGATAATAATGTGTGATAGGTCTTGGTCTTTTTAAAATATATATACTTTTATTTTAATATTAGATTTGTATGCCCACTCTCTACCTGACAGACAAGTTCTCTACTCTTCCTACTAAGTGAGCTACTTATTCTGGTTTACAGCAGAAGTGAACTATGGCAATGATTTTCTCAGAACCTTGTTGGCATCAGTGGAACTGGTGCATAAGCAAAGAAAACAATAAAAAGAACCACATTAATCTTTCCATATTTTTAAATTAACATTTGCCAGAAATAGTGTATTTTTAAGCTTTTATTTGGGTGTTTTTAAAAAGAGAATTAAGAAAAAACAAGCAAGTTTTAACTTTTTTTTTTTTTTTTTAAGTAGCTGGCATCAGCATTCTTCTTTCCCCTATAAACTCTTCTAGCCTTTGTCTGAAACCCCTAACATAAGAGTTACTCATTTGTTAAATTCTATAGCATCAGATGTGAGCGCAGGCAGGCATGTGGCTGTGTATGAATGGAGAGGAAGTGAGTAACTTTGCTAGGTGAAACTTCATTGACTTTAAATATGCTTGGCTTTTTTTACTCCTTTTTATGAGGATGATGGCAGTATTCCCTGTGGAAAGGGAATTTAATGGATGCACAGTCAGATTCTAACAACATAAGAATGGTCATACTGGGCCAGACCAATGGTTCATCTAATATCTAATGGTTCAGCCTAATATCCTGTTTTCTGAGAGTGGGCAGTACCAGATGCTTCAGAAGGAATGACCAGCACAGGACAATTTTGATTGATTCATCCCCTGTCATCTAGTGCCAGCTTTTGGAAGTCAAAGGCTTAGGGATCATGGGGTGGCATCCCTGCCACCTTTGCCTTTGTACATTGATGCACCTTTCTTCCATGAACTTATCTGAGGACTGTTCACTGCAAAGCAATTTTCTTCCGTCCATTTCTAAACAGAAGTACTTTTTTCTCTTTGTGAATTTAGGTTGAGATGTTTTCACTAGCTATATGTTGGTTTTAAGAGGATTCTAAGAGAGTAATCAATGTAATTCAATGTCATTTCCACTACGCATTCTGTGTGTATTGTAACTGTGAGAATGCTTTTGAGGCAGACTTGAGCTTCTGTCTGAGCTTGCATTGAAGGGAACTGCAAAGCCACAGCCAGTTTAGTATTCTTTTATTTTGTGCTCAGAATTTATCGGCAAGATTTTTCAACCTTGCACCTTGTCGCTGTAAGAACTGGTTCTATTTTGGGGGCTAAAGGAGCTGATCCTTAGCAAGTAGATGCAAAAAACATCCACGATTGGGCAGATTGTATTACCTTTGTGAAATCCTGACATGACCTGGGGCTGCAACTGGGACTATATCCCAATTTACTGGGCAAATAGGTCATTTATTGGAATTTTCAGCCTTTGAAAGAGAAGAGGACCTGTATTGAAAAAGTATTTTCCTTTATTAAAGCAGCATATGCCATCAGAAATATTCCTGGCACTGCCAGATCTTGGCTGAATGTTTTAAGCACCTGCCACAAATAAATATTGTCTAGTGTGAGGGAGCCTGGGAGACTGTGTGGGCAGAAGAAAGCATAATGATCCAAGACAGGATTGTTCTGCTCACAGTACTTTGGGAGTATGTATGTATCATAATGTGAAGGGCCTAGAGATGAGTGAATTTTTATTTAATGGCTTTAAGATGATGTGACTGGTCATATGGTGAAAATTAAGATGGAGGAAAGAGGAGATGTGACAGAGCAGAATATATTTTGTTATTGTGAAGTAGTCAGAGAGCCTTTTTGTGGGTGGATGCGTTACACATGTAAACATTGAAGCAGAAATACGCCTCATGAGTGGAAGTGCACTGGCTTTGGCAGCATTGCTGAAATTAAGAGAATAAAAAGTTTGACAGTTGTGTTGTGTGTGATTGTTTCATACTCTTTGGCTCCTGAGGAGAAGGTGGGAATTCCTGCCATAATATGCATACATTTTGCAGCTTGTATGATAACTAGTAGTTGGAGCTCCAAAGGGTTAACAAATCAATCAGATAACTTTGTGAGCCTCTTGGAAAGGGGATTGGGGAAGGTGTAGGAAGAGAGGAACAGAGAAAGAGTCCACTTGTGGTCAGCATTATACATTTACTCGTATGAGTCACTAAATTGGTTACATCCTCTCATTCAGCAAGGAAGTTCCAAGTACAGCTTGAGTGAGAAATGGCTCATTTCCAATATTTTCATGGCCATACTAATTTGCAGTACTTCTGTCAGTGCTACCACTCAGCAGGTGTGTGCACACACCTCCTTTCAACAGACAGTTTCACAAACTTGGCTTTTGTGGATTTGCTTTATTTTTCTGTAGTTCAAAGGAAGCAAGCTGAGAAAAACAAACTCCTTCTACGTTAAACCTTTCCTAACAGGTTATTCAGAATGAATTGGGGTAGTTGGCTATTTTGCTTTTATTTGCTGTTGAGGTTTGCTGACACAGAATAGAAATTAGAGATGGAAGGTCCTCTTGGGGTATATTGTTAAGATCTTTGCCAGTGAAGGCGAAGTATCTCTTAAGAATTTTGTCCAGTCTAATTTTAAATAAACTGATGGGAATTCCTCTAATTCCCTTGGAAGACTATTTGTCTGATTGAGCTCACTGAAACAATTTTTCCTGATAGTCAACCTAAATTTTCCATGGCTTTCAGTTACACTTGTTTGGACAAGCGAGTATGGACAGAGACATCTAAATCTACACACAAAACTGTCACTCTGTCATCTCTTTGGTTCATTGGTCTACTGAAGCATTTGCTCTGACAGTCCACAAAGAGATAGTGTAAACCATCTGCTCTGTGAGAGCCTGGATTGTATTCAGATTGTTTGGATTGATATGTGACTTCTGAGTTGCTTCATCGTTTGCATTAGTGACTTGCTGCTTTGCATTGCGAAATCTGTTTCAGATTTACTAATCTAAGTACTGCAGAAATATGGTTTAGGGGAATGCTTATTCACAATTCTCTATTTTTCTTATGTGTTCATTGTTTGAGATCAGAAGGAGCCTGGATAGTGGCTAAAATGGATTCTGCTTACACATACACAGTGCATTCCTTCTGACAGAATGTACCAAAAAATGTGCAGTGAAATCATAGAATCGTAGGACTGGAAGGGACCTTGAGAGGTCTTCTAGTCCAGTTCCCTGCACTCATGGCAGGAGTAAATATTATCTAGACCATCCCAAACAGGGGTTTCTCTAACCTGCTCTTAAAATCTCCAGCGATGGAGATGCCACAACCTCCCTAGGCAATTTATTCCTGTGCTTAATCACCCTGACATGAAGTTTTTCCTAATGTCCACCCTAAACTGGCCTTGCTGCAATTGAAGCCCATTGCTTCTTTTCCTATCCTCAGACGTTAAGGAGAACCATTTTTCTCCCTCGTCCTTGTAACAACCTTTTATGTACTCAAAAACTGTTATCATGTCCCCTCTCAATCTTCTCTTTTCCAGACTAAACAAGACCAGTTTTTTAAATCTTTCCTTATAGGTCCTGTTTTCTAGACCTTTAGTCATTTTTGTTGCTCTTGTCTGGACTTTCTCCAATTTGGCCTCATCTTTCCTGAAATGTACACATACAAAATGTGCTGGACACAATACTCCAGTTGAGGCCTAATCAGTGTGGAGTAGAGCAGAAGAATTACTTCTCATGTCTTGCTTACAGTACTCCTGCTAAAACATCCCAGAATGATGTTTGCTTTTTTTGAAACAGTGTTACACTGTTCATTCATATTTAGCTTGTGATCCACCAGGACCCCCCAGACACAGGCACTGTCTTCCTCCGGGCCTTGGGACTGCTCTGCTCTGCCCCAGGCCCTGCCCCCATCCAACTCCATCCCCCAAGCTCCCACCCCGTCCCGTCTCTTCACGCCTTTACTCCGCCCCTGCCCCACCTCTTCACGCCCAGTTACAACCCTCCCCCGAATGTGCCCCATCTCCGCTCCTCCCGTTTCCCCCAGTGCCTCCTGCATGCCGTGGAACAGCTGATTGCAGGAGGCACTGGGGGGGAGGGAAGGGGAGGAGTTGATCGGCAGGGCCTCTGGCAGATGGGAGGTACTGTTGGGGGAGGGAGGGAGCTGGCTGCCGGTGTGTGCTAAGCACCAACTATTTTTTTTCCATGGGTGCTCCAGGGCTCAAGCACCCACGGAGTTGGCGCCTATGCCCCCGGATCCCTTTCTACAGTACTCCATTTTAGGTGGTCATTTCCCATTTTGTATGTGTACAGCTGATTGTTCCTTCCTAAGTGGAGTACTTTGCATTTGTCCTTACTGAATTTCATCCTATTTATTTCAGACCATTTCTCCAGTTTGTCCAGATCATTTTGAATTTTAAGCCTATCTTCCAAAGCACTTGGAACCCTCCCAGCTTGGTATCATCCGCAAACTTTATAATTGTACTGTACTCTCTATGCCAGGGGTCTCCCAACTTTATGAGATGAGGGCCATATTAGATTTTTGAAGGGGCTTTGCAGGCCAAAGCGACTGGGAAAAGAAATTAAATATATGCAAAATTGTTAAAAAAAACACTACTCTGCTGTGTCAGTGTTGCATTAAATTAGAAATCAGGCTCCCCTTTTTGGGTCTGCTCTGCCCCGTGCCTGCTCCCTTCTCCCTGTGCCTGCTCGGCTGAAGAAAATGACAAAGGATTGAAAGTTTGGCTGTACTTTGGTAAGAGAAGCTCCAGGTTCCCATTGTTGGTTGGGACTGTTTGGTTCTATTACTGCTGTAGTTAAAATTTAACCATTGTGAAATTGTTAATTTCCATCTTCTTTACTCCATTTATTGGAGATGTAATCAAGCATCTGGCTTGTATTTTTACTCTAAGGCAGGGGTCCGTGCCTGCTCGGCTGCAGCAACGACTCTCCCCTAAGTTGGCTCCCATTTTGGGGGGACACTGGCTCCCGGAGGCACTCACTCCTCTGCACAGCTCAGCTGTGCTGCCGTCCCGCGTGAGCTGCTGCCGGCAGTCCCTCCCCCTGCCTGCTCGGCGCACCTACTCAGCTGTTCACTTCTCCGCTGTTGGTTGGTTGGAGGGCTGGACAAATGGAAGCCCCGGGCTGGATGCGGCCTGCGGGCCGTAGTTTGGAGACCCCTGCTAAATCATGGATGAAGATATTGAACAGAACGAGACCCAGAACTGGTCCCTGCGGGACCCCACTTGATATGCCCTTCCAGCTTGTCTGTGAACCAATGATAACTACTCTCTGGGAATGGTTTTCCAACTAGTTATGCACCCACCTTATAGTACCTCCATCTAGGTTGTATTTCCTCTAATTTCTACTTTTCCCTAGAAGTGTGTTAAGTTTTGTTTGTGTGTGTGTTGCTGTACTGTACTTGGCACTGGTGAGGCATCAGCTGGAGTACTTGTCCAGTTTTGGGCACCACACTTTTAAGAAAATTATGAACAAATCGGATAGAATCCAGAGGAGAGCAACAAAAATAAGAGGCTTAGAAAGCATGACCTGTAAGGAAAGAGTTGGGCATGTTTAGTCCAGAGACGAGAAAACTGAGGGGGGACATTAGTCTTTACATATGTAAAAGGTTTTCATAAAGAGTGTGGTGATCAACTGGTCTCCATGTACCCTGAGGGTAAGAGTAGTAGTAATTGGCTTAGTTTGCAGCAAGGGATATTTAGGTCACATGTTAGGAAAAACTAACTATCCTTATAGTTAAGCACTAGAACAGGTTACCTAGATAGGTCAGGAAATGCCATCATTGGAGGTTTTTAAGAACAGGTTAGACACACACCTGTCAGGGATGGTCTAGTTAGATCTAATCCTGCCCCAGCACAGGTGGATAGGCTAAAATGATCCATTGAGGTCTTTTCCAGCCCTGCATTTCTGTGATATCAATGTGTAGGGTAGATGGACACACTATATACAATATATGGTCATGAAAGCCAATGTATTTTATACATTGTTTCAAATCCATGGTATAATATTCAGCTGCAACTGAATTCAATGGGAGCTGTGCTTTGAACAGATAAAATGCTATATTATGTTAAATATTCCAAAAAAGCAGGTCCTATGTGTCTCTAACTGGACACCCAAAACTATTGCATTTTTTTAACCTTAATCTTGCTGTGCCTTAGTTTGCCATCTGTAAAATAGGTATAATATGTATCCCCTTCTAGGGAGGTAAATAGCATTTAAAAAAGTAATTGTTTATTAAAATTGTATGGGTTAACTGTTTAACTGTTAACGAGTTCACAATGACTCTACCCCACATATATATTATCTTTGTCAAGTGCCTTTACTAACAACAAAAACAGACAGTCTTATGTGTAAAACCCACTTTTTTGTTTAACCTTTTACATTGTATCCCTGAGGCGCCAAAAACACAAAAGGTCCTATTAGAATTTCAACTCTACTGCTGATTTTTGTTAAGAAAAATTAACATGTTTACATGCTCTGGTTTCAGTCTTGTATGCAGCCGATTAACAGGAAGGCCAGCATTGGAAAACACACTTTCTGCAGGCACAGATGATCCTGGAATGCACAGGTAACTCTTTGCCAGTTTTCCAAGCCTTGGAAAACGCTGTGCATTGATCTTCCACCACTCCCAATGGACTGCATTTCAATGAAGGTCAAGGCTCCTTGAAGTAATTTTCCAGTTCATTTTCTACTGCATTCTCCTCATTCTCCTTTTTGGTATAATCTTCATCTGAATGCATCATTACAGCACTCTTCTCAGTTTCACACATTTTTTGGTGCTGGCTGTATCGGCTCATCCAGTTCAGCACTTCTTGGTTCAGCCCTAGCACTTGGAGGTTCTTCTATTTCTAACATCGATGCAAGTTGCAGAAGCTTTGATTTAGCAGCAATCTGGACACAGCCTGCCAGACCCCATTTTTCCACCGTAGCGTTTAATTTTTCAGCAAGGATTTCCACTGTATGTAGTTCTGCCATACTTTTGGTTTATAGAACTGCGGATCAAAGCTCCCAATTTTCAATATAATGGCAAGTGAGTCATGTACTTTCTGTAGTTAATGCTGTCCAGCAGTCAGCGGTGAAAGCTACTTTAACGGCGTTCTCCAGTTTTTCCCAGACAGACCTCACACAGTCTTCATAGCACTTCTCTAGTTGCGAGGTTATAGTCTGTCGCACAGGCACACAGTATTCTGGTTCTACAAAACTCATCAATGCACAGAAACGTGTACCTCCAACAACACTTACAGATAGCATATCTGTAGTGATCATGGTGCACAACAACTCTTAGTTTTTCATCACATTGTGTGTGCCATTTTCATGAACTGCCAGAAACAAACGTTATCAGTGTTTGATTTTTTTGCCGCCTTTTTCACACGAAACAGAGGGATGCTTCAGCTTCAAATGGTTCAGCATTGCTCTGCTGCTGTTTACATACCTCAGCTGTGTATTACACAGTTTACATTTAACAGTGTCATCTGTTGTTTTTGTGAAATGATTTCAGGCATTACTTCTTTTCGATCGCTCCATCTTCGCTATGGACCAGTAGTTACCAAAAATCACGATAACCTACATGATATTGTTTGAAGGTTTAATGCTACCAAAGTGTGACATCAGTTCCATATGGTCAGCAATGGTCCTGACAATGTGGAACCTAGTTCCGCGCACTCTATGAAATGGCATTGCTGCAGCATTTTTAATGTGCACATTAAACGTTAACTGAATACATTACCGGTAAGACCGATGCTTATCGGTGAACCGGTTAACATTTTACATCCCTGCCCCCTTCTCTCACAGGAATGCCATGAAAATAAATTCATTAATGTTTGTGAAGCACTCCGATACTATAGTGATGAGCACACCATAGAAAAGCATATGAGGAAATGTAATAATTCTGGCTTCAGAGTAGATTTTGGATAGTGTGTAGTAAATGAGGCATGGAGCCACACTCTAAACAAGAAGAAATCAAAATATTGGATAGTTTGTTTGTTTGTTGCGCTCTGTCCATCCTGTGCACTGAACCGGGTATGGGTCCTGTAGAAAAAATAGCATGTGATCATGTAAATAAAGACTATCATCATAGTGCATACACACAAGGGAGCTGAATAAAGTTGCACTTAAAAATTCAGAAATGCCACTACTGAAGTGCTTGACTTTGGAACCTTAATGTTCTTTTAATGTAGAGTTTTTTGTGTGTAGTTATACATGACATGCACAAAAACATATACCCTTACCATTTATCTCCTTCAATGTTCAAAGGTTTTAATGTGAGTGCTATGTAAGAGCTTTGAGATAAAGTATCCTTCTATTTACCAGACTGTAAAATCCAGTGGTTCCCAACAGAACCCCCCTAGAAGAACTTGTCTGAGAAAACACTTTCTCTTCAGTACAAGATAAAAAAACTAGTAATTGGAACTGTTTCATAGACACAAACATTAAAGCAAGAATGCTCTGAATACCTCATTAACTGAAGTACTGGCAAGGGAATAAAATTTAAAATGACAGTTTCTCTCTAGCAAGACTAAAAGCTGAGGTTTCCCCACCTGTAATGCAGTTGCTGTTCCAACAGGCTTAAGAGAGGATCGTTTGGTTGTTTTTTTGGTTGTCGGGGTGTTTTTTTGGGGTTTGCCTTAACCTGGCAGCCCCATGCTAATGGATGGCTGTGTTAAAATTTCCTTAGCTAACTGAAGATTTTAATTCTGATCATTTTTCTTTTGATTTCACACTCCTCCCCACAGAAACCAACAATGAAAAATGTTTTATAAGATGATAAAACTAACAATACATGGGTTTCAAGACTGAAACATTTTTTACTTTAAAAAACATTAAGAACATACTTTTGCAATTTTGTAGTATCTTTCATCTCAGGATCTCAAAATGTATTACAAATAGTAAAAAGAAAAGGAGGACTTGTGGCACCTTAGAGACTAACCAATTTATTAGAGCATAAGCTTTCGTGAGCTACAGCTCACTTCCTCAGATGCATATCGTGGAAACTGCAGCAGGCTTTTTACTCTGAAACCTACAAATAGTAAGTAATCAAAGAAATCCTGTCAAATCCAATTAGGCCCAAAATTTAGATTTTGTAAAAATAAGGTTTCACGGAATTAAATGTCAAATAAATATTTTCTGGTTTGTTTTTTAATTCCATTGGCAACAGCTTTCTGTGAATAAATAATTGCTATCCTACATTGTTTGCAACCTAAACACTGCAGCATAAAATGAGTATAAACAAAAGTGACCTGACTAAGCTCTTTTCATTATCCAAGCTGAAAAACTTGTAAAAAAATAGACAATAAAAAAATTTAGAATCTTTCAGTTATAATATTCTGATGTGTTACCTGTCATAGAGGTAAGAAGCTTTTGGTTTTGAATTTTTTTTAACTTGGAAATGCCCCTTTAAGCCCCATAACAATTCTGTAAAGTGTAAGGCACATTCATAGCAGCATAGCCATTTTATAGCAAGGTATGCAGAGGCACAGAGATTAAGATCAGTATTTTCAAAGCTGACTAGTGATTTTGGGTTCCTTGGTGTTTGGATATCTAACCTGAGATACCCAAAAGGGTCGGTACTCAGCACTTCCTGAAAATCAGGAAAACTTTAAGGTTTCTCAGGAATTAGACACTGAACTTCACTATTCACTTTTGAAAATATTGACCTCAGTGTCTAAAGCTCTGGCAGCAAGTGACTTTTAGAACTAGGAATCGGTGTGTTCAAACCATTAGTTCCAGTTTCACAGTCCCTCCCTTTTCAAGGAAGAAAATGTATCTCCTCCACCATTTTTAGAGTGGTGTATGTTTGCTGCTTTGGGTTTTAGCTTTTATATTCACTTTTACAAAATGAAATTCACCAGCCAATGCAAGTACATGATGGGTTACATTTTAAACTTTGTCTGCTTCCTTCAGGTGCTTTTGCAATTGTTATGTGAAGCTGTTTCCATCTTACTCTTGCAATAGCCACCTCTAATAACAATAGCACAGAGGGATCCTAGAAATGTTTCACAGTCCTGTAACAGCTCTGCGGCCCTTGAGCACAATGGTTCCATATCCCAGGGAGAAAACATCACTTTCTCCAATTAAAAAATGATAGAAAAATATATCTTTATTGCGTTGGCATCCACATGAGACAGGTTTTTCCAGGCTGTGAGTTCTTCTCCTGCAGAGATGAAAGGAGGAGCTATGCAGGAAACTAGCTCAGATTTACTCCCACCTTCAAGGAAAATATGAAAGTATGTGTCCATCAGTAGAGAGCATGGAAGAGTCCTCTAATTAAAGTTTGGGGAAGGGAGTGAAGAAGACATCTCTTCTAAGTTAAAGATGTCAGAAAAAGTTTGAATTTTAATGGAAAAGGAAATATGTAACCCCTAGCTGGTAGTTAGCTAGAGAAATCCTGAAGAAGAACTGTACAGAGTTAAAAGAAAAGGAGTACTTGTGGCACCTTAGAGTCTAACAAATTTATTTGAGCACAAGCTTTCATGAGCTACAGCTCACTTCATCGGATGCATCAGAGTTAAGAGGTTCAAACCCCAATAGGATTATTACAAATGATTCTTTTTATAAACTATATATTGCATGTAAATTTCTCTAGAAGTGGGTGTCATAGCTGATCCTAATTCTTATATATCTGCCCTTTCATGTGACTGGCTGGTCTTCCGTAACTAAGTCTCAGCAGAAGACAATAACAGGATGATGTGATCCTGCCTCTTCTTGAAATCGTAGTGTGCCTTTAACAGTTCCTTTGATATTATTACTGTGATGAGCACTATAAAGCAACCTAAGACAATCTGTTCTTTTCTAACCACTGATGGTGAAGGAACTCTCCATAGGAAGTTCAGAAAAACTTAGGTCCTGTGTTAGGACTAAATGAACTTCTTTAGAAGGAAGTTAGAAGATAGGTTTACAAAAGCTAAAAATAATAGGTCACGCTTCATTCCTTTGGCTCCATTGTTCAATCCTCAGCCGTTTCCCAACACAAAGGAGGAAAAAGAAAGCCACTTACCCAGAAAAGAATCTATACTTTAGCTTTGGCTTCAAGGGGCACCCAGTATTCCCAGAGTCAGGTCACCAGACCTCACTACAAGCAGAGGAAGAAGGGTCCAGATGTTCCAACTGGAGAAAAGTTAACGGCCTTTGCTTGCCTCAGACACATGGATTATCAATGTTGTAAAACTGGACTATGGAGTTCGGTGTAAAAAAAATCCTTCAAACTGACTCTTTCATGAATGCTCTTGAGACCTTCAACATTAGGATGAGAAACTTTAGGGAATTCAGTCCAAACCTGCAACTCAGAAACCTCAGAAATACTGTGTGGCAAAAACATGTGAATGAATCCATGCCACCCAGCAAAGGAAGGAAGGGGTTTTATTCTGGGTAATTCGAAGTGCCCAAAAATGTAGGAGACCCGAGGCCCAGTCTGAATCTCAGAAAACTCAATTACTGTCTGATAGAAGAAATACTGCAAATGATATCTCTTGAAACAAACTGATCTCATCTAGATGATGATAATGGGATGCGCACTCTGGCCCCTAAGGAAATGTTTATGGATGATGAGGGTACATCTAAACTGCCAGCTCTATATCAAATTTCTTAGAGTACACTATCAGTGCAGAGCATAGCCTTTTGAGCTGGTATCAGCATGGCATGTGTTTACAAAATGTTTTTGTAGCTGTAGCATTTCTAGAAAGAAATGGAGTTCATTGAACCATATCTGGATGATTGGCTGGAGCAAAACAGTACTTCAGAAGGGAATGTGACATTGCTGCAAAGTCACCAAGTTTATCTTAAACTACCCCAAAATCTCATTTTGTTCTCTAAAGACAATTGGAATATGTAGAAACCCTATTGGACACAATTTGCCCCAAAGTCTTCCCTCTTCTGGAAATAATCCATGAATCTTAGTGCAGTGCTTGAAAATTACTTGACACCTAGTAGCCAAAGGACTACATCTAATATCCAGAGGTAGATATGACATATTTGTTGGTAGAGGACCCCCACCCTTAAAGTCCAGGGTTAACATACCAGTGAACAGTCCCCTTACCTCTCCCAGCTGCTTAGAAGGGAGAAAATGTTAAGATTTGTTTCAGGGAGCTTTACCTAGACGTCGCTTGTGGATTCCATTCTTATCAGTTTTTTGGATATTAAAAGATTTGATAAATTTTACGCTCTGCCCCCTCTGGCTACATGCGTCTGAGGAGAGGTTCCCATTACTCTGCGTCTTCCTCAGTCTCCATTTTTGGGGTCCTCCATCTTCGTGAATAACTCCAATGCTTGCTTCTCAGAGCTTTTGGAAGCATCAACAGCGTGAAGTGGATATGATTTCTGACAGTTTTGCTGCTGCCCATAGGGTTCAGAAAAAGAGCAAAGAAACTGACCACCAGAGTCTTGTTAATTTCACTCAGGTGCTTGGCAAATCTATTATATGAAAAGTTCCTTCAGTTACTGCTGCCTCTGGCAAATTATACAGCCCTTGGAATATCCATCAGCTTGTCATTTCTTTGACCCTGGATCAATAGGTCATTCTGTATTAAACTGTAACAAAAGGGTAGTCTGGCTGCATCTCTGTTTCCTAAGCAGACCTCCAATGTCAGGGTCAAGTTAGGTCACATTCAGTCTGTGGAATGTCAAGTATCATAGTGTGACACTTCAAGGGTTGCTTCATTGTTGCTCATTTTAAACTTCCTTTTTCTATTTCCTCACTCAGAATAAACAGAAAATAATAAAATTGTAACCTTTCTCTAAAACCGTTCCCAGCCTTTTCACTTGAGAATCACTTAAAACTATTTTATCAATGCTTGAAGCATAAACCTCAGTTAAATAGAAAGGTCTGTGTAAATTCTGTTCGATTACACCAATGTGGCACTTTGGGGGTTCACACAGAACAGTCGGGGGTTGTCACTGCCTTCCTTGTAACCCTGGATGCTTCTTGCTATGCATCTGTGACTCAGAGCCCTGACAGCAGCAGCCTGCTCAGAGTACAGTGACCTCACCCTGGCTTCCACCAGCTTGATTACTCCTTGCAAAATAACACCAGCAGCCCCTCCAGACCCACATCTACTCAGAACCATCTACTTTGCAGTGCTCAACCTCTCTTGCTGTGGCACTCACAAAACCTTTTCAAGATCACTGCTTTTTTAAAAGAGGTAGTACACAGCACCAGCCTGTTAGTTTGGCGAAGGATTTTACTCTTCAGTTTGA
The DNA here is from genome assembly GCF_965140285.1 of Lepidochelys kempii. NCBI lineage: Eukaryota > Metazoa > Chordata > Testudines > Cheloniidae > Lepidochelys > Lepidochelys kempii. The sequence goes on along the minus strand of NC_136394.1, from coordinate 13,485,115 downwards.
AACACTGCTCTGAGATGGTATTGTAATAAAACAAGATTAAGTTTATTGACAAAGAGCAGGTATTTAAGTGATAACAAATAGAAGGAATTGAGATGGAAATAGTTACAAAAAACAAAAATAAAAATATGTTTCTAAGACTAAAATCTAACTTAACAAACTAGAGCCTTTTGTTCAAAGTAGTTTACTCACCACAGTTGTTCTTCCAGCATCACTGGCCAGTTCTTCACCAAGATCCAACACAGAGCTCAGAGCACTTGGTTTCTTTGTTTCTTCAGGTGAAGGATGCCAAAGTGGCTTTCTCCCTCTGCTTACATCCTCAAAGTTTATCCTTGTTTTCAAAGTCAAGGAGTCTGTCTTTCTGTGTTCACTAGGGAGCTGACACCATGTTAATTTTTGCAGTCTCCTTCCCCTCCCCGCCCCCCCATCGAATTAGTTAAGTTGGTATTTCCCCTACTGTGTAGTTTGATTTTGTTTACCTTTTATGTAAAGATACTTCCATCATCTGTTTTTGCTCAGTTTACATTGGAGACAAATTCAAGCAGGCTGGACCACATTTTTCTGTTTAGGACGGTATACCTTTAGCCCTACCTGCCAAACACATTTTAGGAACATATTTCCAGCACATGTTTATGATTTTTTATATATCACCTGTACATACACCACGCAATAATATTAATGCCCAGAGTATTACCAGTTTGCATATGTTACCTTACATGACACCTTTTAGATAGTTTATGAGTTGGGGCACACTGAGCTGGTCAGGCCAGCTGAGACTCACTGAGAGATAACAGGGAACCTCTTGCCCTCTGGCACTGGGGTGCTCTAAGGGAAGTGGTCCCCAAACTTTTCAGGGTCAGCCCCCTCCACTCCCCCGGGAGCCAGGGCTGGGAGCGGGGCGTGACGCAGACAGAGGTAAGGGGGCCAAGGCTGGGGCTGCAGCTGGGGGTGGGTCTCAGGCTGGGGTCAGGAATGGAGCCAGGGGCCGAGGTTGGAGCTGGAGCCATTGCCGGGGCTGGAGCAGATCTGGAGGTGGAGATGGGCTGGGTGGTGCTCCCTTCCTGCCCCCAGTGGGGGCTGGCCTGGGCCTACCACACACCCCAAATGTTCCTCCATGACCCTCTAGGGGGACAGCATGTCCCACAGTTTGAGGACCACTGTCTTAGGGTCATACATAGCCAGCTTCAGGTTAGTTCCCAGCCAGACTTGCAGAGTAGCCACATGGAATTTTCCAAGGCATCATTAAGTAGACTCTCTGTACTGTGTTGTATTTCCAGGATTGCCTTTCAGTTACAGAATCTGTTCCAATTATTTTATTGGTTTAGTGATTTGTCTGTGCTTTTTTACATTATTGTGTTTCTATTTTGGAGAAGCTTATCAATCAAGTGATATGTTGTATATTTTTCTTTTTGGGAGCCTGATGTTCCATCGTCCTACAAAAAGAAAAGGAGTATTTGTGGCACCTTAGAGACTAACCAGTTTATTTGAGCATAAGCTTTTGTGAGCTACAGCTCACTTCATCGGATGCGTACTGTGGAAAGTGTAGAAGATCTTATTATATACACACAAAAAGCATGAAAAAATACCTCCTCCCACCCCACTCTCCTGCACCTGGTAATAGCTTATCTAAAGTGATCACTCTCCTTACAATGTGTATGATAATCAAGGTGGGCCATTTCCAGCACAAATCCAGGTTTTCTCACCCCCCCCCTTTTTTTGTGTGTGTGTGGGGAAAAAAGAATTTTAGTTATAAGCTAGGGACGCATCAACTAGAAGTAACGGAGGAGGAAAAGGACCTTGGAGTATTGGTTGATCATAGGATGACTATGAGCTGCCAATGTGATATGGCTGTGAAAAAAGCTAATGTCGTCTTGGGATGCATCAGGAGAGGTATTTCCAGTAGGGATAAGGAGGTTTTAGTACCGTTATATAAGGCACTGGTGAGACCTCACCTGGAATACTGTGTGCAGTTTTGGTCTCCCATGTTTAAGAAGGATGAATTCAAACTGGAACAGGTACAGAGAAGGGCTACTAGGATGATCCGAGGAATGGAAAACTTGTCTTATGAAAGGAGACTCAGGGAGCTTGGCTTGTTTAGCCTAACTAAAAGAAGGTTGAGGGGAGATATGATTGCTCTCTATAAATATATCAGAGGGATAAATACCAGAGAGGGAGAGGAATTATTTAAACTCAGTACCAATGTGGACACAAGAACAAATGGATATAAACTGGCCACTAGGAAATTTAGATTAGAAATTAGACGAAGGTTTCTAACCATCAGAGGAGTGAAGTTTTGGAATAGCCTTCCGAGGGAAGTAGTGGGGGCAAAAGATCTATCTTGCTTTAAGATTAAACTCGATAAGTTTATGGAGGAGATGGTATGATGGGATAACATGGTTTTGGTAATTAAATATTCATGGTAAATAGGCCCAATGGCCTGTGATGGGTTTTTAGATGGGGTAAGATCCAAGTTACCCGGGAAAGAATTTTCTGTAGTATCTGGCTGATGAATCTTGCCCATATGCTCAGGGTTTAGCTGATCGCCATATTTGGGGTCGGGAAGGAATTTTCCTCCAGGGCAGATTGGAAGGCCCTGGAGGTTTTTCGCCTTCCTCTGTAGCATGGGGCACGGGTCACTTGCTGGAGGATTCTCTGCTCCTTGAGGTCTTCAAACTACAATTTGAGGACTTCAATAGCACAGATATAGGTGTGAGGTCTTTTTTAGGAGTGGTGGGTGAAATTCTGTGGCCTGCATTGTGCAGGAGGTCAGACTAGATGATCATAATGGTCCCTTCTGACCTAAATATCTATGAATCTATGAATAATCCATTAGAGGCACTGTGGGTCCCCAGGATTCCAGACAAGGGCAGGCATGGGCTGTCCTGCTGATGGTTAAAATTCGGCTATGGGATTCCCACTATTCCCATACAAAGGGTGCAGATCCAGGTGTTTGCCAACCAGGAGACAAAATCCCTCCCCCAACTCTCTGACATGCATGTGGAATGTGCATGTAATGCCGTCTTTCAGAATGGTGTAGCCTGCATTCCCCCATGTACCCATTCATCTCTGTGGGCCCATTGGAGGGATAGGGACAGGGCTAATCCCTACTTACCCCCTTCGGGACAATTTACCCATGGTTGTTCCTGGCCATTGCCTGGAGTGCACAGTATGGAAGGAAGACTTCTTGCACTCTGCATTGCCATCTGTTGTTGAATGGAGCTGTCTCATGGCAACTGGAGGGTGGCAGCTGTGCTCCAGAATCTGTTTCCAGCTAAAAGAAATTAATCCTCTAGCTACATGGTTCTGAAGATCTTCAAAATGTGAATTGAGTATAAACTGTGAAGTCTGCAGGCAACCTGCTGTAATAGTTCTGAGAAACATGAATTGCTCCATTCATCCTAGTGTGATGTCAACTTGGAAGCCTAGTGATCAACACTGAAATAGTTAACAATGTTGGCATTTTAATGATGATTAAAGTGCATGAAGTATAGAAAAAACAGGACATTCTGAATATGTGACCAGTCAAGTATTATTATAATTTATTACTATTGTAGTGACATTAAAGACCCCAGTTGGAGATCAGGACCCCATTATACTACAGACTGTACAGAAAAATAACACACAGTTCCCAGAGAGCTCACAATCTAGGATTTAGACAATACCCAACTGGCAAATCAACTAATAAAGGATGGGGGAAAAGAGGGAGGAGAAAGTATACAGACATATTTGGTAAATTAGTAACTACAGTGGTATCAGTAGTGCCCCCCTTTCAATAATCCTTGCTAGTGCTCACAGGCAGCATATTCTGGGCACAGCATTGCTGTGGCAGTGTAAGTAGAAACACCATTTACATGTAGTCCTATTTTGGGGGGGTTGTTTTGGTACTGTCCTTTCAGTGTGTCACTCTTCTCTCTTCTAACTCTGGCAGGTTGCTGCATGTTTTTTTGTAAATAATAGAGTTGGAATAAAATTTCCTGACTCTGTATGTTCTAAAATTGATAAGCTAAAGCAGTAGAGAAGGAAAATGTTTTTTTTCCTGAAAAACTTCCATCTGAAACCTGCCTCCAATGGTTGTCTGAAGCTGACAGAATGAAAGACCCACCAGGAGACTAGTCTGAATCTGAAGTTCTTTAAATATTCAGGCAGCAAGGTGAAGATGGCACGGTGATATGCTACAGATTTCTGTTCTGATTCTACTTCTATCATCTCTACCTTTTGACCATATTCCTCTGCTTATTTTCCCATTTGCCATTGGGTCCTTTTTCTTGTTCCCTTTGTCCTTTAATGAGCACATTTTAAATGCAGTATATAGACAAATAATTAGGCACCTGAATATTGGAGGTTCTATCGGTAAAAGAGACAGCACACTGAGCATGTGCAATTACCAAAATAATGACTTCATCCTTAGAAATAGCTGCTTTTTAACAAGATTCTGTGATAGTTTCATGGCATTTATCAAATAATGTTGTAAAACAATGCTGAACTGGCTGAAATAATAATCACTTTGATGCAGAAGTTGTGGTTTCCAAATACTAAACACCAGTTGCCATAAGAAATTAAATTATCACCAGTACTGAATGGGCATACCAATAATAGGGCCAGGTATTAAAAGGTTACCTCTCCATTACAGGCCCAAATCTGGCTTTTGCTGGCTCTGCTAGTACATCTTCATCCTTGAGACCCAAAGGGAACATAATGGAAACAGAGAACTTCTGGATCTGCATATCTTGGTGACTCATTTAAGTGGCAAAGAATAAAAACTTGTAGATGAATTTAAGGTATTAGAGTGCAGACTGAATAAAAAGGACAGCCATTTCTTCAAAGCTCAAAATCAGTGCAGACTTCACTAAGAACTGCATTTGTTGTTTTCTGAGCTGTTTCTGTTTCCACTTCCACCACCTTTTAAACTATATCCTCTGTTCTTTGCTGTCACCACACAGGCTACCTGTGACTTTTAGCTCAAAGGCAGGTGTCCTTTTTTTAAGGAGCCATAGTGCTCCATTTTAGATCGCAGCAACCCTTTTTCTCTGCTAGCCAAGCACTTTACTTTCTTGGGTCATTTCTACAGCTGTCCCCAAGCTGCTCACCTTATTTTAGTAGGACTCAAACCCTCCTATACTTCTAGGATCCAATCCTGCAAGGTGCGCTGCTCAGCAGGACTGAACTTGTAGTGTGTCTCAATACTGATAAAGGGAGAAATTGGGCTGGAAGTTACTTCTATCAGAATATAAAATGTGCCATGCTGGATCAGAGCATTGGCCTCTGGCAGTAACCACCACCTGATGCTTCAGAAGGAAGGTGAAAAAGCCCCTTATTAACCAAGCCAGCTGTGCTGTGGGGATAGGAGCGGGGATTTTTTTGAACTCCTACTGGTGATCAGTTATTCCCCTGAATCTTGAGATTTGATTAGCTTTATCTCTAAAAGAAAACAAGAACCTCTTACTACTTTAAAACAAAAGATCACATCATGTCTTTTTAATGGAAGAAGAGTTCATGTTGTACCTGTAGTGAATGTCTGCTGACCTGAAGAAATTCCATTGAAAGTAGGAAAGTTTATCATATCCATGACTTTCATAAGCTATTCCATAACCAACAGACATGTTCTGCTTATGTGTATAAAGTCTGTCTCCTTATCGCCTTAGTGCAGAGAGGTGTGGAGATCTCATCTTTCTGAACTTTCATATTTTAACCCAGAAATTTCATCAGGAAATCCCAATGCAGAAGGGTTAAAAGTGCTAAGAATCTAAAATAGGTTTGCTCTGGCTCCTGCTATTGTGGACCTGGAGATTGAGGGCTAGAGTTCAAATCTCAGCAGGCGATTCTGGCTCACTAAGACATTCCATATTCTTTCTTATATGGCTATTGATTTAAAGGATGCAGAATGCTAAACCCAAAAAAGAAAGCTATTTGAATAAGAGATGATTTTAAAGAAAGCAGTATCCAAAAAACCATGAGTGGGACTTGAGAGAAGAATGGCGTTTGAGGGATTACAAGTTTCCTGTGTCGTATGCAGGTATTAACAGTTGCACTATTCTTTCAGTTCAGAGAAGTGTTTGTTGAACTGAGGGTGTTTACTTTAAATTTTTGGTTTTAAGCCAGCTGTTGTTAGAGCCCTATTGCTGACCCTGGGAGTGTTTAAAGTTCTTTGTAATTATCTTGTTTTCTCCGCCCCCCCATCATTTCCCCCACACTTTTGTCTTTCTATATTGCAGTTGACAAGCCTCAAAAGCAGCAGCTCTGTCTATCTAAGCTGTTTAACTGAGGCCTCTCATCTCTGTAGTATCTGAGCACCTCCCAAGTAATTAAAAATTAAAAAATAACAAAAGGGATCTCTCTTTCCTTCCCAGCCTGCCAGAAGAGTAAGGAAAGGGATCCCAAATGCAGTATTAAGTGAGAATCAGTGTAAAGGCCTCAAATACTACATAGGCTTATGCTTCAGGTCCCAGTGGTAGAAAGGTTCGTTTAGAAGTACAGTGGCACAAGCCGTCCACAGCCTGTTTCAGCAGGGAGCATGGAGCCAGTTGGAGAGGGATCAAAGTCAGTCAGGAGATGTGATGAGTCAGTGCATCCCTGGTAACAATACCAATGCCTGTCCCCACAGGCATAGTGGCTGCCATTTGCACATCACTGAAGCTTCTGTATTTCATAGAATCATAGAATATCAGGGTTGGAAGGGACCCCAGAAGGTCATCTAGTCCAACCCCCTGCTCAAAGCAGGACCAATTCCCAGTTAAATCATCCCAGCCAGGGCTTTGTCAAGCCTGACCTTAAAAACCTCTAAGGAAGGAGATTCTACCACCTCCCTAGGTAACGCATTCCAGTGTTTCACCACCCTCTTAGTGAAAAAGTTTTTCCTAATATCCAGTCTAAACCTCCCCCACTGCAACTTGAGACCATTACTCCTCGTTCTGTCATCTGCTACCATTGAGAACAGTCTAGAGCCATCCTCTTTGGAACCCCCTTTCAGGTAGTTGAAAGCAGCTATCAAATCCCCCCTCATTCTTCTCTTCTGCAGGCTAAACAATCCCAGCTCCCTCAGCCTCTCCTCATAACTCATGTGTTCCAGTCCCCTAATCATTTTTGTTGCCCTTCGCTGGACTCTCTCCAATTTATCCACATCCTTCTTGAAGTGTGGGGCCCAAAACTGGACACAGTACTCCAGATGAGGCCTCACCAATGTCGAATAGAGGGGAACGATCACGTCCCTCGATCTGCTCGCTATGCCCCTACTTATACATCCCAAAATGCCATTGGCCTTCTTGGCAACAAGGGCACACTGCTGACTCATATCCAGCTTCTCGTCCACTGTCACCCCTAGGTCCTTTTCCGCAGAACTGCTGCCTAGCCATTCGGTCCCTAGTCTGTAGCTGTGCATTGGGTTCTTCCGTCCTAAGTGCAGGACCCTGCACTTATCCTTATTGAACCTCATCAGATTCCTTTTGGCCCAATCTTCCAATTGGTCTAGGTCCTTCTGTATCCTATCCCTCCCCTCCAGCATATCTACCACTCCTCCCAGTTTAGTATCATCCGCAAATTTGCTGAGAGTGCAATCCACACCATCCTCCAGATCATTTATGAAGATATTGAATAAAACCGGCCCCAGGACCGACCCTTGGGGCACTCCACTTGATACCGGCTGCCAACTAGACATGGAGCCATTGATCACTACCCGTTGAGCCCGACAATCTAGCCAGCTTTCTACCCACCTTATAGTGCATTCATCCAGCCCATACTTCCTTAACTTGGTGACAAGAATACTATGGGAGACCGTGTCAAAAGCTTTGCTAAAGTCAAGAAACAATACATCCACTGCTTTCCCTTCATCCACAGAACCAGTAATCTCATCATAAAAGGTGATTAGATTAGTCAGGCATGACCTTCCCTTGGTGAATCCATGCTGGCTGTTCCTGATCACTTTCCTCTCATGCAAGTGCTTCAGGATTGATTCTTTGAGGACCTGCTCCATGATTTTTCCAGGAACTGAGGTGAGGCTGACTGGCCTGTAGTTCCCAGGATCTTCCTTCTTCCCTTTTTTAAAGATTGGCACTACATTAGCCTTTTTCCAGTCATCCGGGACTTCCCCGGTTCGCCACGAGTTTTCAAAGATAATGGCCAGTGGCTCTGCAATCACAGCCGCCAATTCCTTCAGCACTCTCGGATGCAACTCGTCCGGCCCCATGGACTTGTGCATGTCCAGCTTTTCTAAATAGTCCCTAACCGCCTCTATCTCCACAGAGGGCTGGCCATCTCTTCCGCATTTTGTGATGCCCAGCGCAGCAGTCTGAGAGCTGACCTTGTTAGTGAAAACAGAGGCAAAAAAAGCATTGAGTACATTAGCTTTTTCCACATCCTCTGTCACTAGGTTGCCTCCCTCATTCAGTAAGGGGCCCACACATTCCTTGGCTTTCTTCTTGTTGCCAACATACCTGAAGAAACCCTTCTTGTTACTCTTGACATCTCTGGCTAGCTGCAGCTCCAGGTGCGATTTGGCCCTCCTGATAACATTCCTACATGCCCGAGCAATATTTTTATACTCTTCCCTGGTCATATGTCCAACCTTCCACTTCTTGTAAGCTTCTTTTTTATGTTTAAGATCCGCTAGGATTTCACCATTAAGCCAAGTTGGTCGCCTGCCATATTTACTATTCTTTCGACTCATCGGGATGGTTTGTCCCTGTAACCTCAACAGGGATTCCTTGAAATACAGCCAGCTCTCCTGGACTCCTTTCCCCTTCAAGTTAGTCCCCCAGGGGATCCTGGCCATCCGTTCCCTGAGGGAGTCGAAGTCTGCTTTCCTGAAGTCCAGGGTCCGTATCCTGCTGCTTACCTTTGTTCCCTGCGTCAGGATCCTGAACTCAACCAACTCATGGTCACTGCCTCCCAGATTCCCATCCACTTTTGCTTCCCCCACTAATTCTACCCGGTTTGTGAGCAGCAGGTCAAGAAAAGCACCCCCCCTAGTTGGCTCCTCTAGCACTTGCGCCAGGAAATTGTCCCCTACGCTTTCCAAAAACTTCCTGGATTGTCTATGCACCGCTGTATTGCTCTCCCAGCAGATATCAGGAAAATTAAAGTCACCCATGAGAATCAGGGCATGCGATCTAGTAGCTTCCGTGAGCTGCCGGAAGAAAGCCTCATCCACCTCATCCCCCTGGTCCGGTGGTCTATAGCAGACTCCCACCACTACATCACTCTTGTTGCACACACTTCTAAACTTAATCCAGAGACACTCAGGTTTTTCTGCAGTTTCGTACCGGAGCTCTGAGCAGTCATACTGCTCCCTTACATACAGTGCTACTCCCCCACCTTTTCTGCCCTGCCTGTCCTTCCTGAACAGTTTATAACCATCCATGACAGTACTCCAGTCATACGAGTTATCCCACCAAGTCTCTGTTATTCCGATCACGTCATAGTTCCTTGACATCACCAGGACCTCCAGTTCTCCCTGCTTGTTTCCAAGGCTTTGTGCATTTGTATATAAGCACTTGAGATAACCTGTTGATCGCCCCTCATTGCCAGTATGAGGCAGGAGCCCTCCCCTCACAGACATTGCTGCCTGTGCTTCCTCCCGGTATCCCGCTTTCCCACTTACCTCAGGGCTTTGGTCTCCTTCCCCCGGTGAACCTAGTTTAAAGCCCTCCTCACTAGGTTAGCCAGCCTGCTGGCAAAGATGCTCTTCCCTCTCTTCGTAAGATGGAGCCCGTCTCTACCCAGCACTCCTCCTTCATGGAACACCATCCCATGGTCAAAGAAACCAAAGCCTTTTATATCATATATCTTGGTCAGTGACACCAGATATTCTGACTGGCTACAAAGGCAGTAATAGAGGACTAATTTAGTTTGCATGACCCAGTCTCAGCCAGTTGGATTTTGTTTGGAATTCCAGTGGTGCAACACACATGCACGTAACTCAAGTATGACCCTAGGACCTCTTCATGCCAAGTGATAGAGGGCACAGAGTTACATAACGGTTACAATGATCCCATAGGTCTGATACCTACATACTAGTCTCCCAAAGAATATCATGTAAGGACTCTAATGAAAGCCTGTGGCGCAACAGTCATCATAATCACTATGAGATGTATGTTCAGAAAATATGTGGGGAGGGGTGTGTGTGTGTGTGTGTGTGTGTGTACACACACACACACACATACTAAAAATTATGTTCATAAAATGAGAGTTCAAACAGGTCCTCAAAAGGTGATCCCTATACTCTTGTCAGGCAGGGGGGAAGAGATGCGTCTTTCTCTCTCTCTCTCTCTCTGGGTGGTCATATGCAAATCGAGTATTGTATGGTTCCCAGTGGAGGCCCATTTACAGTCTGAACAGAATGCTAATCAAGAGTTTGCAGGGTCTGCGGGAAAAAATAAAACCAGCTGGGGGTATCCAGTTTAGGACTGAGACAATGAACTTTTGGAACTATATCTGGCGTACATATGAGCCTTCAGTCTGTGAGGTGAGGTTACCGGGGGATTGATCTTGTGAAAGGGGGATCTCAGCCAAACTGGTTGAAAACACTGGGAAAAGGGTAAGCTATCTGGTAGGAGATAGACGAAAGCCTTGTGAGTTAAGTTTAGGCTTTAGAAAACGTTATGATTCTGTTTTATATGTAACTATTTGTTTCCAGTATTCTTACTTTCTGTCACTTGAATCTCTGTTCTTTGATGATAAACTTATTCTTGTTTTCATACATAGACGACCTGTGCCTCCTGACAGTGGGGAGGGGGAGCACAACCCCAGAAATAACAGCTCGAGGCACACAAGTCCGTCCCTGGCAGCCCCTCCCAGAAAGCAGCAGCCCCTCAGTGCAGCTCCCAGATTTTCCTCTGCTTCTCCCAGCAGAGTTAAAGCAGCAGACATTCCTGCAGCTCTGCCTTTCCAGGCTGGGTCCGCAGGGAGGGGGCATTGTGACTCCGCATGTCCCCCCCTCCCCACGTGTCACACCTCTGTGTGTGTGTGTACATTTTTAAGTGCCGTGTGTTAAGTAGAGTGATGATCCTCAGTTAAAACAAGTAAGAGGCTGTGTACTATTCCTTTGGGAGTGGAATCTGAGTTCTGTGACTGCTCAGTGGAACATGAGTTGGGCATTCCAGAGGGACACTCAGAGAGTTTGGGGGTTGGTGTGTACCTATCGCTTGCCTGCAGAGGGCCAGCAGAACCCGCAAGGGCTGAGAGGGCTAATTGTGCTGCCTATGGCCAAGGTTTTCGGGCAACTGACCCTTGGCAGGTACAGACAGGGTTTGCTCACTCTAAGTGCAGGTGGTAGGTAGCAAGGTGCCACACAACCCTAGAAAGAATCACAACAAGCAAGGAAGGGAAATTTCATTACAAATAAGCAAAATGCTAATTGAGAAAAAAGATGGGAGGCTTTTGGTACTAGATCAATGGGAGGATCATTTGTGAGGAGCACGCCATAGTGTTAAACTTTAGGCAGATAGTGTTTGCCTTGTATAATTTGAGTGAGTGAATGACCTTTGCCAAAAATACTTCTCCTGTTTAAAAAAAAAAATCATCAGTGTATAGTAAGTATCCCAGTGAATAAGATAGGAAATCAAACTCTTAGAGTATATGTAAAAAACAAATGTATGATGTAAGTTTCTCCATCTGTAAAGTGGGGATAATGATATTTGCTCTGTTGTAAAGCTCTGTGAGACCTACAGAAGAAAAGTGCTATGTAAGAGTGAGGGTATTATTATATTAGTCTTAGTAGTGATAATCATTCATATTTACTTATTACCAACATTTAAAGTCACATATGTTGTTTTTATGGCACCATAACTGTTCACCACAATAGGTAAAATGTATTAATTAGAAAAGAAAATCTTTGCACCTCCAAGCTTACAATATAAAGGCAAAAAGCCTCTGCAGCATTTCTATATGACATAATTTCCAGTTTCTTGAGCACCCAATCCCTAGGCTATTAATTTTTAAATGTTTTAAGGTGTGTTTAACTCCAGGTACAGCAACCATTTAATTTGCATAAATAAATGACAACTCAGTAGGAACAAACTCCAGTGCAACAGAGAGAACAGAGGCTCTACGAATAAACCAGTAGATTGCCGTTTTTAATCAGAAAGAAGCTCAAGTACATTAAATACATAGAAAGTAAATACATATTTTGGATCTGTATGTAAAACATATGTTTATGCTAAGCAGTCTAAAGATTAAAGGTTAACAGATTTTTGGGGTGGACTGCCAGAGTTGCTCTGTCATAAGTGCAGAATGGGCAATTGTCTCCAGTATAGCAAGATATTGGAGGCAACAAAATGTGTGGTGTTTATTTATGGCAGAGTGCTATGAACTTTCTAAAGAAAAAAGGAAAGAACGGTTCCTGCTCCAAGAAATGCACAATCTAAAGAGAGTCCGACCAACAGGACAATTTGGTATGGGCACAACATGTAAAGAAGCTAACTTTTAAAAAAGATAAATAAAGTGTATAAACCAGTCCCAGCTATTCTTCAAATGTGCCATTATCAGCTGGTTAGTTTCATGTAGGTATCATGTCAGGAATAGATTCCAAGTGTGGAGAGGGTAATGACCTTGGAGATCACATCAGGAAGGGTATTCAGTACAGTGCATAGGGATTAACATAGAAGAAGGCACAGATATATATCTTAAAAGCTGTCTTAAATGGGCAGACAAGGCTGGCATCCTTGGCAGAACTGAAGGGGCAACACAAACGAAGATAAGGATGAAGAAAAGGAGTACTTGTGGCACCTTAGATGTCCTTAGGCACCTTAGGATGTCCGATGAAGTGAGCTGTAGCTCACAAAAGCTTATGCTCAAATAAATTGGTTAGTCTCTAAGGTGCCACAAGTACTCGTTTTCTTTTTGCGAATACAGACTAACATGGCTGCTACTCTGAAACCTGAAGATAAGGATGGATAAGTAAGGAGGGGCAGACATATGCAGGGTTTTTAATATGACAAAAACTTAGACTTGGGAAATGGGAAGCTAGTGGAGGGATTCAAAGATGCTGGAAACTGGAATGTGGTTAAAATGACTGGAAGGAGGATGATTTTATCTGTTGAATTTTGTAGGGACAGGAGGGGGCAATATGGGCATCAAGCAGTAAGTAAACCTGTTTCAGTAAGCAAGATAAATTTTGAGTGCCTGAACCAAGAGGCTTAACTATAGAGAGAAAGAAAAGGAAAGTTCTAGGCTGTCTACACTACCACTTATGTCAGCAAAACGTATGTCGCTCAGGGGTGTGAAAATACACCCCCCCAGCAACATTATTTATATCGACAGAAGAGCTAGTGTAGACAGCATCTCCCGTCGACATAGCTACCGCTGCTCGTTAGGAGTGGTTTAATTATGTCGACAGAAGAGCTCTCTTCCTTTGGCATAGAGTGGCTGCTGGAGAGATCTTACAGTGGTGCAGCTGCATCAGTACAGCTGTGCTGCTGTAAGCTCTCTAGTTTAAACGTAGTGATGTTGAGGAAGAGGGAGAACTTCAGCACAGCTTGAATATCTGGAGCAAGGCATCAGGAGAAGCTAAAGCTAAAAGCAGGTTACAGGCATGGGTAAAGGGAAGATGGTGATGTTGGTGGCAGTGACAGACTGATGGGAGTAGAGAGGCACTGGAGAGAAGATGAAGAGTTTGGTTTGGGCTGTGTTAAACATGAGCTGTGAGTGAGACACCCAGGTAGGGATGAGGGAGTTAGAGATGCAGGATTGGATTGATGGAGAAAAAGTCATGAGTGGACAAGTAAATTTGTGAGTTGTCAGCATAAATATGGTAATTTATGCGGTCACTCACAGTAAGATGTAAAGATGAGGGGGAACCCTTCATTTCCTGCACAGACAGTGGGAGAGAAGAAAAGGAGGACTCACCAAACAAGATGCTAAAGGAATGGACAGAGAGGTAGAAGACCAGGCTATTACAGTATTGCAGAAGCCCTGGATTGATAAAGGAGGGGGTGACTGACATTGTCAAAACCAGAAGGATGGGGAGGGAGTATAAACCCTGCAATTGGGTGATTCTCATCTCCTTGGTGAGAGTAGTTACCGTGGAGTGAAGGGAGAGGAAGCCCGCTTGGAGGGCATCAAGAATGCAGTTGGAAGAAATCTGGCAATGGTTTTAATTGGCTCTTTCCATACGTTTAGAGGTGAAGAGAAATGGACCACTCTTAGAGGGTTAGGCTGGGTCAAGGGATATTTTGGGAGGGATGGGGGACAGATAACTGTTAAGTATCAGTATGGGCATACCTGTGGGGGTGAATGCATACTCATTTGCTACAGGGCAGCAGACCCCTTGGAGCTGGCCCTGAGTAATATTCTGGTCTAATATCCTCTGCTTTAATATTAGGAAGAATGTTTATGCTTGGCAAGCAGGTCTCTACAGCTCGTGCCATTTGCACATTCTTTCTCTGGCCACCTTAAAACAAGTGTTGCAAAAAACCATGCAGCAGGAAATCTAAGGTATGTGGTTTCCAGAGGCTGATCTACTCCCATGTAGAGAGGAAGTATGTGAAAAGTAGGGGAGGGGGAGTACAGGAAAGAGACGGGCGGTTAACACCAGGGTACGAGGCTGTGTTTGTCAGTGCAGTTTCTTTTCTTTGTTGTTGTTGTGTTGTCTTGGATCACTCTGAGTTCCAGTTGTACGCTCTGCTTGTGCAGTCAGGTGGGTTGGATTTGTTTAGTGCATTTTATGTGGGTGGATGAGTGGGTGGATTTAAAGTCCCACCTGATTGGCCGCCTTCAACCTCAGGGCGGCCTTAAAAAAAAAAAAAAAACCCACCGAGAGAGAAACACGGTGGCTCTCACACACACTAACGAAAGCTGGAGGAGTCCGGGGTCGGGGGGGGGGAGAGAGCGAGCGCAGGGGTGCGTGGGTGTGCGATGGAGGGCTCGGAAAGAGAGAGCCGAGTGTCTGTCAGAGGCTTGCTGTCTCTCCTAGCCGCTTCTCGCTCCCTGCAAACACCGGGATTGGCAAGCCCCCTCTGCGGGCCTGGGGGATTTTAATGAACTTTCTAATTGCAGTATGGCTGACTGTACACGCGGGTGAAGTAAAACCCAGCTCTGGAGGTGCCCTTTCCCTTTGTAATGGTGAGTTACCTGCCCAGACGCAGGGCTTTGGCTGGGCTGTCCTGCTGGAGTGCTTTTATTTTGAAGGCTATAAATAGCACTTATTAAGGGGGAGGGGAAATGGAGCGAATCCTTTGTATGGCAGCAATTCATTAGGGCAGGAGAACCGCCGCTGGGGCTTTTCCTTTCCCCGATTGTTATGTTCCTTCGCCTGAACTTGTTGTGAAGGTGACAACGAAGAGGCTGCAGCGAAACTTACCCACGAGGGGGAGGGGAAGAGAGGCTGAGAGCCAAGCAGAGTCATTGTATCGAAATGGTGTTTATGTGCCGCTGCGAGTATGAAGGGGAAAATGTGTCCTGTTCCTTAGCGAGAGAATATGTTTGTGCTTCTGGTTTTAGCCTGAATGTTTTGCTATTTACGTATGCCTGTGTTAGAGACAGAAGGAGACGTGGGGAACTGCTGTTCAGAACAGGGAGAGATGTTTGGTTAGAAAATGAGAGGAGAAGAGAAATGTAGTATCTGATCTGCCCTCTCATGGGGGCCTATAACCTGCAGTAGGAGAGGAAGAGACTTTATGCTTTGCTAACGTCTTTTCCATCTCTTTATGACCCTCTAATGTAAATAACTACTAGCTTATTTACATTTCAGGTTTCTTACCCCATCTTTGTTCTAGTTGCCTCTGGTTATTAATACCTTCCCTCTTCTAGCTATTCATTACCTGTGGATGTGGCAGGGAATCCCTCCTCTTAAAAAGCTGGGAGAAGGGATGGGGGAAGGGAGATCTATGTGTGCCCTGAAGATTTCTCCACAGTACTATGTGCAGGCAGCCAGCGGCATAAAGAGGCAGGGAGTGCTCTGATGACATTTGTTGTGATGGCTGGGAAGCACTTGTTTCAGTAGTTCCATATATGTTCTGTTAAAGGCTTTAGCAGAGCCTTGCTTGCTACACAGAGATCTTTTCTACAAAGGGATGGGAGAGTGGGAAATCAAGAATTAAGTTTGGGTGGGGAGTGGTTTGTTTTTGTTTTTTCCGAGTAGGATGAATTATTTAGCGCCATCATTTTCAATTCAGACCTGGAGCTTAGAATGGGAGGTCTTCACGTCTGGAAGAAGAGACGCAGTGTGCCCTGTAAAACAATGTCTGGCACAGAGCAACC
Organism: Lepidochelys kempii; assembly: GCF_965140285.1. Taxonomy (NCBI): domain Eukaryota; kingdom Metazoa; phylum Chordata; order Testudines; family Cheloniidae; genus Lepidochelys; species Lepidochelys kempii. The sequence continues at coordinate 13,468,930 of NC_136394.1, read as the reverse complement.
CAGCTGTGATCTCTAGTGTGCACTCTGCTGTTTTGACTGTGACTGTCATGCTCAGACTGGAGATTCCCCCTTTTTAACAGTGACCTAACACTGTCATCCAGCATCTGTTTTGCACAAAGTACTGACCTGTAGCAGTCACAGTTTCAGTCATCTGAAAGGAATGAGGATAAGAGGATTCCAGTTTAATTAGCAATTAGCTAAAATCAGCTAGCTTTGTCTGGTCATATGTTTACAATTTTTGATCTTTCTCTTGTAGGTCTTAATTGCAATAAATTCTAATGTTGTAAAAGAAGAAAGTGCTACCGGCTATTTTGGCTTCAGCATCTTCATGTTGCTAATTTTTTGATACGGTGTTTGGTGTGTTTGCTTACTGGTACTGCAAGATGTGTATCTGCTGTGGATATTTAACTTAAAGCAGAACCCTACGTTAGAGCATCTGTTTCCGAACATCTTTATCACCCTGGAGTCTGGAAGATGTGCCTTTTTTATTGGGGGCATATTGAAGCTGACATCCTGAACTGTTTTAGTTAGGGTTCAGAGTAGCCTCAACAGTATGTTCCAATTAGGAATAATCAGTTGAGGGGTTGTTTTTACCTTTTCCAAGGGACAGTAAAATACTGAGAGTTGAGCACTCCCCCACTCATACACACATTTAAGTACTCTGTCAGTTGACATGCATACAGTTCCGATCTGACAGTATCCCAGAAATCAAACAGCAGCAGACAGTATGCTCTCTCCTGCTTAGCCAACTGAGTCACTGTCATGCCCTGTGCCAGATGAAGCCATTGTAAAATCACTGCTGGCTGAATTTTGAAAATCCCTTGTGTATACTGTGCATTGCATTATTGTAATTAGGATAATTCAAGCATAACTACTTTGCAGTACCTTTCTCTCCAGTATTGCCAAACAGTAGTTAACTTTAGCTAGATGGCTAGGCAGTCCTCATTGTTTACATGAGTTGTGCATTTTCACCAAATCCCCTAATTGGATAAAAAGCCTTTTGTTAACTCCAAGTTATGGACAAAGCCCTGGAAAAGCAAATAAATGGGAACAATGTCAGGGCATGATTTTTCTTTTATTTTAGTAGGTCTGATAAAGTAGCTGAAAAATGGAGGGACGAGCGCAATAAATAACTCTCGTGTAGCGAACTTTGTTTTCAGCTGTAGTAATTGCAGTAGAGTCAAAGAATTATATATTGTGAGGTTAGTGATGGGATGTATAGCCATTAGTAGAAGCAACATTGTTTGCTTTGTGTAGGAGTCAAGATTTCTGTTTAGAGCAAGGGCGGCCAAACATTTTGGCCCAAGGGCCACATCGCGGTTGCGCAACTGTATGGCGGGCCGGGTAGGGAAGGCTGTGCCTCCCCAAACAGCCTGGACCCCACATTCTATCCACCCCCTCCCACTTCCTGCCACCCCCTATCCAACCCCCCTGCTACCCGTCCCCTGACCACCCCCATCCAACCGCTCCCTGTCCCCTGACTGTCCCCCGGGACACCCTGCCCCTTACCGTGCCGCTCAGAGCAGCAGGAACTTGCAGCTATGCTACTGCCCTGCTGCGCTGAGGCTGTGGGGGAGGGGGAAGAGTGGGAGAGGGGCCGGGGGCTAGCCTCCCGAGCCTGGAGCTCAGGAGCCAGGCAGGACGGTCCCGCAGGCCAGTTTGCCAACCTCTGGTTTAGAGCCTTGACTTGCTTGACAGGAAAGGGAAATGTTCTATAGACATTTCAGTAGCAAGTGGAGAAGGAGGTAAAAGAAATGCTTTAATAGCCACCTATCCCTTCTGAAAAGTACATTTGGTGAGCTTGGAATGTACAAAATTCTGTAGAGATTTTTAGCTCTTGGAGGGGATTATGCCTCTGTGTAGACTTAACTCCTCTCTAACAGTGGTTACCCCGTGTGTGTCTTTCTTATTCCTAATCGCTAATGTGTAGGTATTTGTTTCTCATTATCTATCTTGTATAAGCCTCTTCCTCCTCCTCCTTCTGTCTGTTCCTGCTAACAGTTTATAATCCAGGATGCACATCACCAATCTTCTAACAGATTTTGAAACCTCAGACAGAACTCTGACCTTCAAATATGGATAAACTTATCTGTGAACAAATGTGCATGTTTAATAATTTGGCAATAAAGAAGAGGAATAGAAAGCCCTAGTCACAGACTCCTGACAAAGATTCTGACTCAAGATTAAAAGGCTTTTCCACTAACCTCTGTCCTCATTTCCCCTTCTGTTGAAACACAAGAATAGGAGGAAATTTATTTATAATTTACTATCAATTCAACTGTCCAATAATTCTACACTGATGAAAGGGATTCATATTCCACTATATCCCCCCCATCCCCACCCCACATGCCTGTGAATACCCTGCACACTGGCCATGGGATAGGTCCTCCTCATTCCCTTCCAGAAACCCTATGTCAAAAATCAGTGGCTCTAATGTTGGATAGCCAAGTTTTGATTTGTTTACATATTGCTTGTTATTAATAACACTTTTTATAGTTTGTGGTCCTGCTGAATAATACAATGCATTCATTTTTATTTAAAAAAAAAATTAAACTCCAAAAAGAAAGAAATAAAAATAACCCTGATGCCAGTTCCCGCAACCCCCCTCCCCCCAAAAAAAGAATCCTCTATGTTTGTAAATCATATCACAATTTCTTTGGTGAAATCTGTTTGGCATGCTCCAAGGCCCCAACCTGCTACCAAACTTAGCAGTGAACTGCAAAAATAACTCTGTCTTATGGTTTTGGAGGCTGGGGTGTTCACATGCTATTTTATGGGTGACTTCCTTAGTGAGTACTCTGATGGTAACCTGCTGGAATGATTAGTTTTGTTTGGGGCCTGTCAGTGCTATAGCTATTTACCAAGGTCAGAGCTGGTTGCAACATGGCCATCTCCTGACCCAGTTACCTAGGGTGACCAGATGTCCTGACTTTATAGGGACAGTCCCGATTTTGGGGTCTTTTTCTTATATTGGCTCCTATTATCTTCCACCCCCTGTCCTAATTTTTCACTCTTGCTGTCTGGTCACCCTACTATTACCATAATGTTAAAAGTTTTAGCGTAGACAGGATCTAACAGTGTCCACACAGTACCAGCTCCAAGCTTTGTCAAGAGACAGGGAAGAACTATTTTTTTCATGCCTGCCCCCTCGGTCAAGAGAAACTGCATGCCTACAGGGATTGGACTGAGTGAGGAGGAAAGAGCCCCAAAGAGATGCTCCCCGTCCAATTTTCAAAAATTAAAGGGCAACAGCTCTACAAGAGCACTGCAAATCCTTGGAAATAAGAGCAGCCCATAGATGGTATAATGGTATATCTCAGCCAAAGGGTTAAATTACAGGGAGAGATGTTCTTATGCAGGCAAAATGTTAGTCAAGTTGGAATTAAGCCAGAACACCAGCACCTGTGCAGTTTGTAACTGTTTCTAAGGGTACATCTACAGTATGAAATTATTTCAAAATTATTCTATTTGAATTTTTAGAAGCGATTTTATACATTCGGTCTTGTGTGTCCCCGCTAAGCATGTGAATTTGGCGGAGTGCGTCCACAGTACCAAGGCTAGCATCGAATGTCGGAGCGGTGCACTGTGGGTAGCTATCCCACAGCTCCCGCAATCCCCACTGCCCATTGGAATTCTGGGATAAGCTCCTAGTGCATGATGGGGCAAAAACATTCTCGCAGGTGTTTCTGGGTGTGTGTCGTCAGTCACTCCTCCCTCCGTGAAAGCTACGGCAGACAATCATTTGGCATGCCGTGCAGACGCCATACCTCTTTCAGCAGATGGTGCAGTACGGTGCGCCGCTGCTCTCCTGCTACTGTGAATCCAACTCGCATTTCCTCTTGTCTTCCTATGTAATCTCTATAATATCTACTCTTTCTCTTCCTCACTGACCGCTTCCGCTGCCAACTCTGCTTGGCCATCGTGAACCGAGCAGCACAGCTTCTACTGCAAACCCTGCTCTCATGCTCTTGCCGTGCTACCAAGCCTCTCCATGTTGTCTGTCCTGGGCTCCCGCTTCCTTGAAAGCTACAGAAGACAACCATTTCCCACCTTTTTTCGGCTATCATGAACCAAACAGCACTCTTCCGCTGCCACTCTGCTCTCCTACGTTTCACGCCATTTTTCCAGGATTACCCGTGCCGGCGCCATAGCACAGCAAACATGGAACCCACTCGGATCTCTGCTGCAGTTTTCACCATTGTAAATACCTTGCTCGTTATCCAGCAGTACCTGCAAAACCGGGCGAGGAAGCGACAACAGCACAATTATGATACTGATGGGGACATGGATGCAGGCATTCCTAGAAGCAGGGCATGTGGTGATTGGGAGATCATGGTGGCGTTGGACCAGGTTCATTCTGTGGAACGCCAATTCTGAGCCCAGGAAAAAAGCACAGACTGGTGGGACTGCATAGTGTTGCAGGTATGGGATGATTCCCAGTGGCTGCGAAACTTTCATATGCGTAGGGCCACTTTCATGGAACTTTGTGACTTGCTGTCCCCTGCCCTGCAACGCAAAGACACCAAAATGAGAGCAGCCCTCATGGTTGAGAAGCGAGTGGCCATAGCCCTGTGGAAGCTTGCAACTCCCGACAACTACTGGTCAGTCAGGAATCAGTTTGGAGTGGGCAAATCTACTGTGGGGGCTGTTGTGCTGCAAGTAGCTAACGCAGTCATTGACCAGTGACTATGGGAAACGTGCAGACCACTGTGGATGGCTTTAATGTGCTGGGGTTCCCTAACTGTGGCGGGGCGATTAAACAGAATGCATATCCCTATCTTGGCCCCGGCACACCGGGGCGGCCAGTACATAAACCACAAGGGTATTTTTCCATGGTGCTGCAAGCATTGGTGGAGCACAAGAGACATTTCACCGACATCAATGTGGGATGGCCAGGAAAGGTGCATGACACTCGCATCTTCAGGAACTCTGGTCTGTTTGAACAGCTGCAGGAAGGGGCTTACTTCCCAGACCAGAAAATTACAGTTGGGGATGTTGAAATGCCTATAGTTCTCCTTGGGGATCCAGCCTACCCCTTAATGCCGTGGCTCATGAAGCTGTACACAGGCACCCTGGACAGTAGTAAGGAGCAGTTCAACTATAGGCTGAGCAAGTGCAGAATCGTCGTAGAATGCGCTTTTGGATGTTTGAAAGTGCGCTGGTGCAGTTTATTGACTCGGTTAGAACTCAGTACAACCAATATTCCAATTGTAATTGCTACTTGTTGTTGTGTGCTCCACAATATCTGTGAGAGTAAGGGGGAGACATTTATGGCAGGGTGGGAGGTTGAGGCAACTTGCCTTGCAGACAATATTGCACAGCCCGACAACAGGGCGATTAGAAGAGTGCAGCAGGGCGCGCTGCGCATCAGAGAAGCTTTAAAAGCCTGTTTCATGACTGGCCAGGGTATGGTGTGACAGTTGTGTTTGTTTCTCTTGAAGTTAGCTACCCCTATATATATATATATATATATATATATATATATATGTGTGTGTATATATATATATATGTATATGTATATGTATATATATATGTATATGTATATATGTCACAGTTGTTTAAAAACATTCTTTATTATTTATTGCACAACACATTGAGAAAAATGAGAAGGTAGACCAGCGGGGGGAGGATTCGGTTATGGAGGAGGAGGGAAGGACAAGTCCAGAAACCAAATCAAAATTTTATCATATGCCAGCCTTCTGGTGCTTGTGCAATCCTCTGGGGTTGAGTGTGTGTGTCCCCATAGCCTCCCCTCGTGTTCTTGGGCGTCTGGCTGAGGACGCTGTGGAACTTGGGGAGGAGGGAGGGCGGTTATACAGGGGTTGCAGCAGCAGTCTGTGGTCTTGCTGCCTTTCCCGCATTAGATCCACCATACAGCAGAGCCTGTCTGTTTGCTCCCCCATGAGCTTAAGCATAGCATCCTGCCTGCTCTCATCGTGTGCGTCCTTCCTCTCTTCATGTTCATTGAACCCTTTACGGGACTCTGCAATTGTTTGCCTGCACACATTCAGCTGGGCCCTATCATTGCTGGAGGACTGCATGAGCTCAGCAAACATGTCGTCCTGAGTTCGTTTTTTTTCCGTCTTCTAATCTGGACCAGCCTCTGGGACGGAGTAGATAGGGGTGTTGAAACATTTGCTCCTGTGGGAGGAGGAAAAGGGAGGGTAGTATTTTAAAAGATGCATTTTAGAGAACAAAGGGGACACACTTTCTCAGTGAAACAAGCAATTCATAGTACACAGCACATGTTCTTTCTGTACAAGGTCGCATTTTGTCTCTTATACTGAAGTGCCTGCCACTTTGGTGTGAGTAAGCCATCACACACGGCCAGGCAACAGAATTCAGCTTGCAGGCAGCCATGGTAAGCCCTAGGGGCACGCAGGGTTCTGCTTCTTCCACATTCATTTAAATGCTTTCAAACTGCCGGGCCCCCTTTCCCATAGCAAGCAATGCCTGGTGGATTTGCCATATAAAAGGAGGGCCTGCGGGCTCTCTGCGATGATCGTTTCACACAACCCCCGCACCCACCACATGGCTCCGATGAGGCTCTGAGCAGGGATGAGCCCTTTAAACTAAATGCGAACAGCCCAGTGCGGCTGGGTTTCCCCCCACCCTCACCACATGGCTCCGATCAGGCTCTCCCTCACCAGAAGTGTCTTCTCCAGGGTCATGGTCCAGGAGCCCGCCTTGGGAGTGGGGGGAGGCTATTAGATCCAGTGTTAAGAATAGTTCCTGGCACTTGCCGCCTGTGCACTGTCGTCGTCGTCATCCTCCTCCAATAAATCTTCCTCCTTGCTCCGTACAACTCTCGCCTTGCAGGTGTCCACGGACAGTGGTGGGGTAGTGGTGTCGTCGCCCCTCATAATTGCATGCAGCTCACGGTAGAAGCGATATGTATGGGGCTATGACCCAGAGTGCCCATTGACCTCCCTGGCTTTTTGGTACGCTTGCCTGAGCTCCTTGATTTTTGTACAACACTGCTCCGTGTCCCTGGAGTAGCCTCTTTCCGTCATGGCCCTGGAGTCTTTAGCGTACGTATTTGCATTTGTTTCTTTGGAACTTTAGTTCTGCCATAAAAGATTCATCTCCCCAACATGCAATGAGATCCAGTACCTCCCGTTTGGACTATGCTGGAGCTCGTCTACAAATCCAGGACTGCGTGGTTTCTTGTGATGGTGGACTCTGCATGGTCACCTGTGATGGTGGACTGTGCTGATGGTCACCTGTGCTGATGAGCTCACCACGGTGACCAAACAGGAAATGAAATTCAAAAGTTCCCGGGGCTTTTACTGCCTACCTGGCTAGTGCATCGGTGTTGACAGTGTTGTCCAGAGCGGACAAGGGAGCATTCTGGGATAGCTCCCGGAGGCCAATAATGTCGAATTGCGTCCACAGTACCTGTAACCCGGAACTGCAATCTCTATTTTAGTGGTACTCCACTTGCTGAGCTGGAGTACAGAAACCGAATTAAAGAGCCCTTTGAATCGAAAAAAACAGTTTGGTCATGAGACAGTTTTATTTCAAATTAACTCAGCTAATTCTGAAATAACCTCGTACTGTAGACCAGGCCTCAGTGCTGATAATTTGATTGAGTTTAGTTATCAGATGCTCTGTGACATTGTTGTGGAGGATGCAGTATAAATGTTTTTCTTTCATGAAAACTGCCATAGAAGCTACTCAGGACCTCTGTTTTGTGTTTTATCCAAGGGGTAAGACCTCCTCCAGTGCAATCCATAATGTGTTGCTGTGACATTCCTTTATTACTGATTCAAGAATCAGTGACTGAATGATTATCGCTTTCTACAGCACATGAATTTTCCTTTGAGGTCTCCCATACAAGTACTGACTTGACCCAACCCTATTTGGCTTCCGATATCTGATGGGATCGGAGCCCAACTTGGTGATACGTTTATATAAGCATACAGAAGAGATGAAAACTGTAACATCACCTGAAATGCTTTCTTTGTTTTCTCAGACCTTCATAATCTTGCGCTTCTTTAACTTTCAGAGTAGCAGCCGTGTTAGTCTGTATCTGCAAAAAGATGTATTCTATGCATCTGATGAAGTGGGCTGTAGCCCACAAAAGCTTATGCTCAAATAAATTTGTTAGTCTCTAAGGTGCCACAAGTACTCCTGTTCTCTTTAACTTTGTGTCTTAGAGTGTTCACTGTTATGCAGAGGATGTTCTGTAAATTTAGGGGTTCAAAGCTGGCCTGGCCATACAGGCTCCAATATAGGGATTCAGGATATTGGCAGATGGGGGGGAAGAGCATTTACCTTAGAAAGAACATTTTGTTTGATCAGAGGGGAGGGGTGTGAAAATGGCACACCAAAAACCCTACCTGGAAAGCTTCTGTAAAAGATGACTCTTCTAGGCATTCTGGCAACAGTACACAGGAATTTCTTAGTCATTTCACTGGTAAAATTTTCTTTGTCTGTTACAGCCTGTGTACTATATTAAGTAGCTCAAATAGCGTGTCAAAAACTCAGATATTCAAGGTAATAAAATATGCATTTGACAGTTTCTTCAAATCACATGTGTTGGAACACTTTCTGATCCACTAGATTGACTATTATAACAGGAAGAGGTACTCCCTAATAGTGCAATACTTACATTGCAGTGTTTGAGGATGAGGGGTTTTGCATCATTCAAAGGTTCAAATTAAAAATTCACTTTAGCTCTCAATGAATAATACTGTTCTTCATGCTGATAAGTACTTCTTTTACCTCTAGTATAATAGCACTGAGACTGGATGGTTTCAGTGAAATATGTCTAGATATGATGGTGACATGCACCTTTATATAAAGCTAAATTTATAATAAGTCAATATATTTATTACTATATTGTTAATATATTATAAATGATCATTGCTGCTATTAATTATAATTAATATATTAATGCATAAATTAATCAAGCATTTTCTATTAATTGATCTGATCAAATCCACCTGAACATGAGCTGATTTTTTTGCAAAAAAAACAATTCTTCCCTTTCTTTCTTTACAGGTAATTGTGTCTTCCAAATGATGCTGGAAGCAAATTGACCCCAACATTCCAAATTTGGAATGTTCATGCTATTATCTTAAGGCATCTGTCCTCAATAAGCAGAGCAAATAATGCAGTATTGTGTGGTGGTTTTGAGATCTAGATTAAAGTTCTTTAGGAACTAGGCTGAGGCAAAAAATATATTTCACTTGGGACTTAATTTACATTTCAGCCTGTGTCCCAGGCAAAAGTCCAGTTCATTAATCCACTAATTGTTGGTTAGATTGCAACCTGTAGGGAGGAGGGGATATGCGACTAGGTGATGAGAAGAGAAGGAGCAAAGATGCATGACCCTGAATGGCACTGTGTCTCCCTCCACTGCATGTTTCTGTGGAACCACCAGTTTCCTTCCATGCCCCTGTGGTGGCTTTTAATGTAGATAGATATGGGACTAGATTGCATATATGGTTTCAGTGTAGTCTGGCAGCCCAAGCTTCCCTTCATGGCTCCCTTTGTGGCCAGTGCAGCCACAAGAATGTGACCCTCCCCATGTCACCAGGGGAGTCCCCACTTCCACTGTCAAGAGCACTGTAGTCTTCTGTAGACATGGAGGAATGGGGTGGGAGAGCCATCAAATCCGGGTTTTTTTGTTGTTTTTTTTTTTAAATTCCTGCTTGCTTTTTGTTCATTCCTTCCTAACTTCCTCCAGTGTTGTGACAGCAGATTAATCCAGCACCTACAACTTGATGTCTTGGTCTAGAGTTAATGATACCTGCTGAATTGCATGGATTTACCATTTGCTACACTAACTCCAGAATCACTCTGCAAAACATCTTTTTCTCCTGATTTTCTCAGCTTATGGGTTCATTGCTGTAAGTGCAGCATAATCATACTGCCCTGTCTTCTTTCAACTGCCTTCACTACTTCTCAGGTGAAAGATCAGAGGCAGATACAGCAGTACAACTGGAAACTCTTTGTTGGCACATTCTTTGTGGTTGCTATATTTTGTTGGGGTGGTTTTAGTTTTAGTTTTTTCCCCTGATATACCATTAAAAAAAACCCTTTCTTACTGTCCTTAAGTCTGCTGGCTATAGATTTCTCCTTATGTCCTTTTGCTTTCCTTGTCCATTTTCTCCCATTCTCTAGGTACTGGATTATAGTTATTACTACCAGTTTCCTCTTTCTTCCATTTTTTATGTATGTGGGATGGTGGAGGGGAGTGTTATTTTTTTATAGCCACCTTTACTTCCCCTCCAAGCCCAGCTGTGTTTTTAACCAGTGTGGCTCCCTTTCACAACTGTGGGATTGTGTGCTTTTTGGGCATGTAGTAAAATGTTCTTAAACAATTTCCAATTATCATTCACATTTTCTGTTTAAATTATTCTCTCAATGAATTTGACTCCTCATTGTTTTCAGCTTGGTGGAATTGGTCTTGTAAAGCAACAAGTGTATATGTTACTGGTTTGGACTTTATTCTGTTTACACATAAGAAATGTGATCAAGTCATGATCACTTGTACCTAAGTGACCCACCATTATTCCTCAGGCAAAAGATTCACATGGTGGGCTAAACTTCAACAGATTTGGACTGTGAGACCAACGGGATAACTGAATTTCAGTGCATATGGCCATGAATTAAAAACACCCTGCTCCTTGAGTGATTGTCTACATGAATTCCATTTTTGGTGTAAAAGTGTCCCCTGGGTCCCCATGCACCCAAGGACATAAAGGGCAGATGGGGCTCAAACTAGACTCCTTGTGGCTTTTTGTTTTATAAAAGGGTCATGAGAATATTGCCTTACACTTAAATATTATCAGAATGAGTTTCCAACTATATACGAACATGTTAGATCCAGCTAGCTGCATTAGAGCTCATTCTGGCAATCTTTGCTGCCTGTTTGAAAAATGTCCTTGTGATGAATTCGGAGCTACTCTAAGAAATTAATAACAGTCTACGTTGACCTGGTTATTGAGATGTTTATATTTTGAATATAATAGGTTATCTTAATAAGGGGGTGGAGGAAGCAGGAAAGCAAAAATGGCTCAAGATAAGCCAGGATAAGAAAAGGACCAGGATTTCAAAAGAACGATAGCAGAAATTAAACTCTCTCATTCGGGGGGGGGGTAGTTTTGGGGGGAACCAGGCTGAGAGACGGAACCATCTGGGGTGTCTGAAGAAGTTAGGCTATCATGGTTATCAAGGGATAGTAAGTCTGTAGTGTTTTTAAGTCTTGTGTTTTAAAATCCTTTTTTTCTACAGGGCTTTTCCCCATGGTTTAAAATAAACAATATTTTTATGTTAAGAAAGATGTTTTGTCATGGTATACCAGTCAGACTGCTAAAGAGAGGAACAGCAAGTGTCTGAACTCATTTGAACTTTTAGGGTGAGAGTACTGGGTAACGTAGCCCAGGGCCCTGTCTAAGAATGTGAGAATTGTGGAAATCCATCCTGGGATAGGTAAAGGCACAAGGCCTGACACCTGAGAGGTTGCATTCAGAATGACCAGAAAGTGGACAGAAGTGCAGCTAGCCCTGTTACTGTGACAAGTCCCTATTTTTGAAATTTGTGGGACAGCTACATGAAGCTCAATCACATTTACAAGAAACTATTTGGCAGAGGCTACCAGATCAGATTCTGTTTTGGTAGCGACTGTCCTGCAGTCATTGGTTAAGAAGAACTTCTAGTACCCATCTGTATGCAAACAGCCAACTGCTTATTAGTCACTAAGAGTGGAATCTATGGTAAATAACATTTTCTTCAAGTGATTATCCACCTAAAGTACTAGTTCTTTGAAATGGGTTGTGGAATCCATGTGGACAACCCATCTTCCTCTTCTGGAATTCTGTATTGGCCAAGGGATAGTTTATGCCCGTGGGTGGGGGTGCATGAGAAAGCTTGGGGTACATGCATTAGGTAGCCCTAATGGACCCTGCTGGTCAACAAATCTATAAGAAGCCTAAAGCCTTGGCAAGAGCTGGCATGTGGCCTACCAGTGCACAACAATAAGGTAAGTAACTATTCTTTTTGAGATGTTCAAATCTAGGGACAATGAGTGAGTGCATGTCAGCTGATCTTGGCTGTCTCAGCCTCCCTTTGCGAAAGAGTTGGTCTGTTGTAGCTAGAACCCAGACAATATAATAATTGCTGTGAACACCTTTAATTGCACTCAGAAGTGAATAAGAAGTCTTTGGAGCACCAGTATAATATGCTCCCTGTGGCTAACACTGCAAAGCAAGCAGGCTTTTACATTCTCTGTCACCTCCACGGTAAGCAGTTTTCAATGGCAGACTAGTATAGAGCATACTACAGCAATCCAATTTGATGATGACAGGTGTGGAAAATGTCCATATTAAATATAGAGTGATGTTAGAGAGACAAAGTGTGTGAGGTAATATCTTTTATTGGATCAAATTCTGTTGGTGAAAGAGACCAAGCTTTCAGGCTTACACAGAGCTGCTCTTTAGGTTTGGGAAAGGTACTCTGTGTACCTGAGAGAGTCTGTTTACCTTTCCCAGACTTGAAGAAGAACTCTGTATAAGCTTGAAAATTGCATATGTTAGAATTATTTTGTAGGGAGTAAAGACTAGCTGCATAGCAAATATGTTGCTATGTTGTGATTGAAATCAGTTTTGCATAACTGAATTTGTGTCATATCAACTGATTTCATCCATCCTTCTCATGAGGTCTCAGTGTGCATGTTGTGTTGCTTGTATGACATGCACAGGACTGCGATATTACTAGATTCATGCAGAATGAAGAGTACATGCTTTTCCCCCATTATATGACTTCCAATTTGTCTTAAGGCCTAACCTATAGTAGAATAGATTTGCTGGTATAGTTGTACCACTAAAAGAAAAGGAGTACTTGTGGCACCTTAGAGACTAACCAATTTATTTGAGCATAAGCTTTCATGAGCATCCAGTGAACTGAGCTGTATACAGTGAATACAGACTAACACGGCTGTTACTCTGAAACTTGTACCACTAAAACACTCTTAGAGGATATGTTACTTGTATAACTGCCCCTATGCTAGGGCTTTTACTTGTATAAAAATTTAATTTAAAACATCATATGCTGGCAAAAATCTTTGATATTGTCCTGCCCTAAAAGGTAGAAGGAAACAGCTCAGAGATAACTTTGTATCAAGGAGTCACAGCCTGTAGAAAAGAATCAAATTGCACAAGAATATGTTGTTTAGCAGTCTTAATCCATAATTCATCCTCTGTTTGAGGAGGTGTTTACCAGTTGCCAAAAAGAAAACATTGCATATACAAGAGAGAAAGTTGTACAGTCTTGTCACACTATTTTATATGTATACATCTTCTCATTTCCCACTCCCCCATCCCAAATGGAAGTGAGGGGGAATGGTGCAAGGAACCAAGGATTAGACACAGTAGTGGTCCCTGTATTCCTCTAAGCACAGGGACTACTTCTTAAGGCTCTCAAGAGGTTAGCCACCTCACACACGCGTTGGCCTGTGGCACTGACCTGATGAACTAGTGGGGAGCAGTCTGCACCATCCAGAGAATGGTGTAGTGTGCATACTGCTCCTGTGTTCCCTAAAGTTCTAGGAGGGATTATGCCTGCCTGAGGCATGATCCGCCTGAGGCACGATCCTCCTGAGGCAGTGCATCTCTACCACCTCCTGCGCTGGTCAGTGTCTTCCAGGCACGTTCTCACTCCAGGTGAACAGTTTGACAGGACTAGATATGTTTGTTCTGTGAGTGCTACATTTAGTTGCACATGCACCCCTGCACCTTTGATTGGAGATTCCAGGACCTGATGAAGCAGGTTGCTAACACTCTGCAAATTCCCCTAGAAGAAGTCCAGGATTCCCATCACAAGCTGCAGCACACTTCTTCCTCAGCACAGGTGGCACTGCCATTAATGAAGCCCTCCTTCATTAATGAAGTCTGGCATACTCCATCATGTGCCTCCCTACATTCTGAAGGGCTGATGTTTAAAAGAAAAAAAATAAAACAGAAACTATTTCTTGGTCAGGGATTCTGAGTCTTTATTTTCTCATCCAGCACCAAACTCTCTGGTCGTAAATGCAGTTAATGAAAGGGGCAGGTTGCATACTCAAAAAGCCACCCCTTACAATAAGGACCAGATGCATCTGGACCTGTTTGATCACACGAGCTATTCATCAGCAGCACTTCAGTTCAGAATAGCTGCCCACCAGGTGCTGATGTCAAAATATGACTACCTGAACTACGAGAAGTTTAATGCTTTTATTGACCATTTGCCACAGGAACATTGAGAATAGTTCAGTGCCATAATAAAGAAGGGTCAGCTTTTGGCTAAAACTTCACGGCAGACTTCACTTAGTGCAGTAGACACTGCAGCTATGTCTACTTCCTCAACAGTAGCGATGAGGTGAGCTTCCTGGTTTTAGTTCAGATTTCCACAGGTGGTGCAATCAACTGTGGAAGATTTACCTTTCAGTGGCCAGAAGCTGTTTGCAGATTCCATGGACAACTCTCTTCATACCATAAAGAACTGAAGGGCAACAATTAGGTCATTAGGGATAGAGAGGTCTCCAAACAAATAGAAATATAGCAGGTCTCAATTGGCACAAAGATCCCACCTGGCTCAATTTTCTACCTTCCGTAGGCTACTGGAACCACTGGCTAAGAGGTCAAGGTTTGCAAAGAAAAAGCCTGCAACTACCTCAGGTGCTTTATCCCAGCCTGCAACATTGTCTAAATGCCAGTTTTGATGGTTTGATTGAGAATCCAGACTACCCAATGACCTGGTTTTATCAGCTGCACAAGACAGCCCCCATTCCTCAATTTGGACACTGCCTCTTTCTCTTTCATCAAGCTGGGAGCCCATAAGATCAAACAAATGGGTAGTGGAGGCTGTTACTTCAGGTTATACAATCCAATTTCCTTCCACCCTGCCCTTTCAACTTCCTTCCCTGTCACTCTTCAGGGACCTTTTTTACGGACAGTTGCTAACATAGGAGATCTCATCACTCCTAAGTCTAGGACCCCCTAGAGCCAGTCCCGCTTCAACACAGGGGGAAAGGGTTCTATTCAAGATATGTTCTCATACCCAAGGGAAAATGAGGGTTGGAGGCCAATATTAGGCATGTCAGATATCTAAAATTCAGAATGGAGTCCCTAGCGGCTACAGTTCCCTCCCTGGAATTAATGGACTGGTTTGCGACCCTTGACCTCAAAGATGACTACTGCCACATAGCGATTCATCCTTCTCGCAAAAGATTTCTTCATTTCACTTTCAATCACAGTCATTACCAGGACCAAATCCTACCCTTTGGCCTGTCATCCACCCCAAGGTTGTTCTCAAAAATCATGGTGGTCATAGCTGCCTACCTCTGTTGTCTAGGAATAAGTCTTTTCTCTACCTTGACAATTGGCTCCTCAAGGGTCAGTTGTATCAGGAGGTATGGTTGGCAGTTCAAACAGCTTTACTATTCTGAAGTCTAGGCATGCAGATAAATCTTGAGAAATTAATCTTGACCACTGTGACGCTGACAGATCAGGTGCCAGCTCTTACCAAGGCCCCGAGACCTCAGCTGAACACTGACTAATACAGAGCCAGAAGAGTACCCAGAAGTCAACTACTACAGGACAGGCCCAACAAAGAAAATAACAGAATGCCAATAGCGGTCACCTTCAGCCCCCAACTAAAAACTCTGCAGCGCATCATCAAAGATCTACAACCTATCCTGAAAAATTATCCCTCACTCTCGCAGATCTTGGGAGACAGACCAGTTCTCGCTTACAGACAGCCCCCCACCTGAAGCAACCTCACAACAAAAACACTAACCCAGGAACCTGTCCTTGCAACAAAGCCCGATGCCAACTCTGTCCACATATTTATTCGAGTGGCACCATCATAGGACCTAATCACATTAGCCATGCAATCAGGGGCTCGTTCACCTGCACATCTACCAATTTGATATATGCCATGATTTGCCAGCAATGCCCCTCTGCCATGTACATTGGCCAAACCGGACAGTCTCTACGTAAAAGAATAAATGGACACAAATCTGACATCAGGAATCATAACATTCAAAAACCGGTAGGAGAACACTTCAACCTCTCTGGCCACTCAGTAACAGATTTAAAGGTGGCATTTTTGCAATGGAAAAGCTTCAAAAACAGACTCCAGTGAGAAACTGCTGAGCTTGAATTAATATGCAAACTAGATACCGTTAACTTGGGTTTGAATAGAGACTGGGAGTGGCTGGGTCATTACACATATTGAATCTATTTGCCCATGTTAAGTATCCTCACACCCTCTTGTCAACTGTCTAAATGGGCCATCTTGATTATCACTACAAAAGTTTTTTTTCTCCTGCCGATACTGGCTCATCTTAATTAATTAGCCTCTTACGTCACCTTTTCATGTTCTCTGTGTGTGTGTGTGTGTGTATATATATATACACATCTATCTTCTTACTGTATGCTCCATTCTATGCAATCTGATGAAGTGGGCTGTAGCCCACGAAAGCTTATGCTCAAATTAATTTTTTAGTCTGTAAGGTGCCACAAGTACTCCTGTTCTTTTTGCGGATACAGACTAAGACGGCTGTTACTCTGAAACCTATGTGGCTCACCTGTGTATTAGTATTGTTAAAATAGATATTAAGTTTATAAGCATGTGTTTAGTTTTTATGAAACGCTTGTAGGATGCTGAATGTATCAATCTCACTTATAATATCTGTACCACATGTTATAAGGTGACATTAAGTGTTTGCATTGTAATCCTTTGTGATTGTGTAAGTAATCAAACAGGAAAGAAGCACTAATTAATGTAAAATGCAGGCTTCCTACAGAAGGTGTTAGGTCCTGCCCATCAAGAAGACCCATTGAAACCAAATGAGCCATTGTGGAACATCACATAACAAAGACTTTGTTAACTGGATTCCTTTCTCCCTCTCCCCACATCGGTCCCATGGAATGAAGAGGAGACATGCATGTAAACTCATCACGTCAGCTTGAACTTTGTGGGAAGGGAGATAAAAATCTCTAACAAGAAGGAACTGTCTTTATTCTGCTTGGAATCTGAGGGGCAAGGGTTACTAAGTGTAAGCAAAAGATCCCCAGTGCTTGGCATGAGCTACCTCGAAGGACATATAGAGCTTGCTTATTATAGAAACTTCTATTACCTTTTGAAAACTAAGACTGTAACTCATTTGTGTGTGTGTGTTTACCTGCTTTAACCTTGTAAATAACTCTCATTTTTCTTAGTTAATAAATCTTTAGTTACTTTATTATGGGATTGGCTACAAGTTTTGTCTTTAGTGTAAGATATAGGGTGCAGTTGACCTGGCGTAAATGACTGGTCCTGTGAAACTGGGAGTAACCTGAATATTGCTGTGATTTTTGTTATAAGGGACCATCTATCACAAAGGTAAGCGTGCCTAGGTGGCGAGATAGTCCCTTTGGATACTCCAGTCTGTACTCTGTGGTTAGGCTGTTAAAGTGCCGGAGGAGTTTTCACTTAATACTTCGTTGGAGAAATCTAAGTATAGAATTGACAACCAATGTGGGGGGTGTGCCTGCTTCTTAACAGTCTACCCTATGGTTGATACTCATGCTCTTGAGCCACTTGACAACCCCAATACAACAATTATTCTTTATAAGAGTTCATCTGGATTCGATAATGGGTGGAGCTTATCTCCCTCGGACAGGTTTCTTGCTCTAAAGAATCTTATACAGAGTGCAGTTCAGCCCTCAAGTTCCAGCAAGGACGTGTCTGCAACTTCTGGGACACATGGCAGCTTGTGTTTTTATGACACAAAATGCCAGATTTCATCTTTGATGTCTCCAGGAATAGGTCGGATTGTTTATGTACCCAACAAGCACGTACGTGTACCCAGACAGGTCCTACAGTCACTTACCTAGTGGATTAATCCATCCAAAGTTTGTTCAGGAATCCTGTTCAGCCAGAATCCCCATACAATCATATTAACGTCAGACGCTTCCCTCTTGGGATGGAGAGCAAGTTTGATCCCTCACACTGTCTAAGGCAAATGGTCACAACAGGAACAGCACGTGCACATCAATCTGTTGGAATTAAGGGCAGTCAGAAATGCTTGCCTCCGCTTTCTTCCCCTAGTCAAAAACAAGTCCATCAGGATCATGACCGACAACATAGCATGCATGTATTAATCATCAAAGTGGAGCGCATTCCCCTTCAATCTGCACCAAAGTGATAAAGCTTTGGAACTGCTACATAGCCAATCGGATGGTGGTTTCGGCTTCTTACCTCTTGAGTGTACAAAACACCATGCCAGGTGACCTGAACAGATATTTCTCCCTAAATTACAAATGGGAGTTGGACTCAAGTCTTCAACAAAGTATTCCTATCTTGGGGATTTCCAGACATCGACCTTCTTGCCATAGCAGCCAACACAAAGTGCAAGAAATTCTGTTCCAGATGGGGGCTCGATCCCCGATCTGAAGATGTTTTCCTAATTACATGGATTAAGGGTATTTTTAATGCATATTCTCCAACTCCATTGCTCTTAAAGTTCCTTATCAAGATTAGACAGAACCAGGCCAAAGTCTTGGCCAAGTTGGTGCAATCAAAATGACAAGTTTGGTTTCCTTACCCCATCTATCTCACCTCTTGCCATCCATAGCAGCTCCTGATCAAACCTTGATTGTTGTCTCAGGATGCAGATTGGAAGCTCCATTTGAATGTCCTGTAACTAGAAGCCTGATTCTGCAATGGTTCTTGGGACTAGAAACCACATGTTCATCAGAAGTACAAAAGATACTGATAAATAGCAGAAAGGAATTTACTAGGCATACTTGCCTTCAAAAATGGCGAAATATAACACATTTCATATAACCAGCACCATTTTTCTCCTGTCCAGTTGTCTCTTTCCTTAATCTTGGTTTACCTGTTGGAAATAAAAAAATCCGGCCTTTCTATGAGTTCCATCAAGGTTCATTTAGCGGAAATAACAGCTTTCCAAGCGTTGTTAGAAGGCTGCTCAGTATTCACTCATCCAACCACACTGAGAATTCTTCAGAGGATTTATCAATCTTTTTCGTCAGATTGGAGCCCCTGCTCCACTTTTGGATTTCAACCTGGTTCTTAACCTCTCATGAAACAGCCCTTTGAGCCACTGATTACATGCTTGCTGCTACATCCGTCTATGAAGATTGCCTTTTTGGTGGCCTTCACTTCTGCAGAAATGGTTAGGGAGATGGAGGCTTTAATGGCAGATGCTCCCTTTCCTTCCATCCCCAAGGAGAAAATATCTTTGCGACCTCATCCAAAATTCTTATCTAAGCTGTCCTCTGAATTTCCTATCAACCAAACTGTTCATCTTCCTTTTTTTCCTTCTTCTTCTTAGTGGCATCAGTCTATACAGGAGTTGGCTCTACATACTCTAGATGGGGGTTCTCAACCTTTTTCTGTGGCCCACCTGTGCTACAGCAACTGTTTTTCTGCATAACCAGTAGATTAAAAGCCAGGGCTGGTGTTAGGGGGTAGCAAGCAGGGCAATTACCCAGGGTCCCAAGCCACTGGGGGCCCCGTGAAGCTAAATTGCTCAGGTTTTGGCTTCAGCCCCACATGGCAGAGCTTGGGCTTTGGCTTTCTGCCTTGGGCCCCAGTGAGTCTAACACCAGCCTTGCTCTCTGGTTTATTTTGGAGGACTCCCTGAAACCTGCTCGCAGCCCCACAGGGGGCCCTGGACCCCTGATTGAGAATCTCTGCTCTAGATGTTGAGAGCCTGTTAGCCTTTTACTTGGGCAGAATGAGGCCTCTCAGGAAGACACCCCCCCCCCAAAATGCTTTGTTTCCACTGAAGATAGGTCTACAGGAATGCCTGTCTCCTCTCAAAGGCTTTCTAAAGGGATCTCTGGATGCATTATTGCCTTTTATGGGTTCCCTGAGGTTCGACCTACCCAAGAGTGACTGCACACTCTACTAGATCACATTCTAATCTGTAGCCCTACTCAAAGATGTTCCAGTTGCTGAAAACTACAGGACTGCAATATGGTCCTCAGTGCCCACAATTTCCATGTGCTGTGGCTTAATTCATGCAGCAAGATTAGAAGCTGCAATAGGCAACGCAGTTCTTTCTTCAGCGATGGACTCTGTTCTGAAGCTGCCACCTCTTTAAAGGGGTACTGCTAGGGAGTCACCTAAAGTGGCGCACCCACAGGGACATTGCTTGAAGGAGAGATTACTCCCTTTGTGCAGTAACTGGAGTTCTTCAAGATGTGTCCCTCAGTGGGTGTTCTGCTCCCCGCCCTCCTCCACTCTGCTTTGGAGCCGCCTCTGTGGGCTTTGTGGTGGAGAAGGAACGGAGGGTGGTCCGCCTATGCAGCCCTACGTAGCCTCGGTATGGGGCATGAGAATCTGTAGGACTTGTGCATAGGCAAAACATACATTGCTACCAAAAAATTCTGACCAAAAGCACATGGGTGTATATGGACCTAAAGAGGAGCGGCCATAGGGACAGCACTTGAAGTTACAGCACAAGTTGAATTATTTTTCCTTTCCTCCTCCCCCTGGTCTTTGTTCTACAGCAGCCACTGAGCAGAATGGCTGCATTGTCCCCGTCCCTTACTGATCGAGTGCATTTCCATGAAAAGAGTATATTTTAGTATTTCCGCTGAGATCCTTGTGAAATTTCACAAGGATGTTGGAACATTTTGGGTAAAAACTCCAGCCTCCTGCTTCTGTGAGCAAAATACACCTAGATCTCAACTGTGGCAAATGACCAAAGCCAGTATTCACGAAGGCTACCAGCAGACTTCAGTTTGTGTTTCACTAATTTTGCCTGAACCCTTAGCTCATCATCTTAACAAGGCATTTCTAGTTTTAGATAATTGCTTATTCAGGAGGAAATGACTGTTCATCTTTTCTTACCCTTTTCCCCCCACTGTCTGATCTCTCTTTCTCTCTCACATTCTTTGAATAGATAGTTTGGATGTGCTTTTCATGTGGTAAAAACCAATCTAACTCCATGTAAACAGTGTGTTCAGCTTTGTAAAATTATGTTAATTCTAGGAAGTGAAAATATTAAATTTAAAACTCATGTTAAAAAATTGCTGTTGTTTGGAACAGAGAAGCTCAAAATGTAGGTTCTCTGCCCTCTTTCCTTACTATTTCCTTCCCACAGACACTTTAATGTGGGAGCAGGCTGAGCATTTTTTTCACACCTCCGTTTTGGTCCGGCAGCTCTTCTGCAGAATTAATGCTACTGGGCTATGCATAATCCTGACCTTCTAAATGCTGAGAGTAAAAGTACAAGAGTAGCAGTGTTTACACATGTAGATATGGATGTACTGCTTGTGATCTGAGGTAGGATATGGAATGGTAGTCCAGTTCTCCTGTGAGTTCTTAAAAAGGAAATGCAAGGAAGAGGGGCAATTAGCTGTGTCCTCTCTTCCCCTGCCACAGGCTGATCAAATGCCGTGTTTTGTTTCATGACACTTTTGATGTTCTCTCACTCTTCCATATCAGGAAGATAAATGGAAAATTGGAAGAATTTTTCTAAACATTCTAGAGGGGTTGGCAAGCCTTCTCTGAGTCATTAACCAGAGAAAACAAGAGAGTCCTTACAAAAACAAAACACAAACACCAGGGGGGTGGGGTGTAAAACTTCATATAATATGTTTTTAATATACACACTAGAATTGTTTCAGCTTTTTCTCTGCCTTTGCTGCACCCACCTGTATTTCCATATTACAAAAAGTGGTTCTGGTTTGCAAAATAGATGAAGAGGAATAGGAGCAAATGGAAGAGGAGAATCAAAAGAGAGAGAAGCAGTAGATGAATTATGAAAGAGCTTGTCATAAATATAAAGGGAAGGGTAAACACCTTTAAATCCCTCCTGGCCAGAGGAAAAACCCTTTCACCTGTAAAGGGTTAAGAAGCTAGGATAACCTCGCTGGCACCTGACCAAAATGACCAATGAGGAGACAAGATACTTTCAAAGCTGGGGGGGGAGAAACAAAGGTTCTCTCTGTCTGTGTGATGCTTTTGCCGGGAACAGAAAAGGAGTGGAGTCTTGGAACTTAGTAAATAATCTAGTTAGATATGCGTTAGTTTCTGTTTTGTTTAAATGGCTGATAAAATAAGTTGTGCTGAATGTAATGTATATTCCTGTTAGTGTCTTTTTGTAACTTAAGGGTTTGCCTAGAGGGATTCTCTATGTTTTGAATCTGATTACCCTGTAAAGTATTTACCATCCTGATTTTACAGAGGTGATTCTTTTACTTTTTCTTCAGTTAAAATTCTTTTTAAGAACCTGATCGCTTTTTCATTGTTCTTAAGATCCAAGGGTTTGAGTCTGTGTTCACCTATGCAAATTGGTGAGGATTTTTATCAAGCCTTCCTCAGGAAAGGGGCTGTAGAGTTTGGGGAGGATTTTGAGGGGAAAGACGTTTCCAAGCAGGCTCTTTCCCTGTTATATATTTGTTAGATGCGTGGTGGTGGCAGCAATGAAGTCCAAGGGCAAAAGGTAAAATAGTTTGTACCTTGGGGAAGCTTTAACCTAAGCTGGTAAAAATAAGCTTAGGGGGGTTTCATGCAGGTCCCCACATCTGTACTCTAGGGTTCAGAGTGGGGAAAGAACCTTGACAGAGCTAAAAGGAAAGATGACTATAAGAAAAGCTTGCTGCAGGAGACAATGCAACTGGAAGAAAGGATTAGAGAGAAATGTTACTTTATCAAGAAAGATTAGGTGTTACCAGAGATTCTGAACTTGAGGACTCTGCTCTCCAAGCCAGCAGGAATTTATCACTCTTGGAGCAAGCTCACTGATGTCTTCAAGACCAACACTATATGGAGTAATGCCATTAACAAGGATTAAGGATACTTCTATTTATTACCCTATATTGCACTTTGTTGGCTGCAGGAAGTGGGTTGAGCTAGAGAAGGAAAAATACAGCCAGTCATTTAATCCACAGAGCTCAAACCTGACTCCTTTACTTTCCAGACCCTGAATCCAAGGTCTTATCTTAATCTAGATCAGGGGTGGGCAAACTACGGTCCGTGGGCCACATCCGGCCCACCAGCACATTTAATCTGGCCCTTGAGCTCCCACTGGGGAACAGCGTCAAGGGCCACTCCACGCATGTGTTGCAGCTACCAGAAGCAGTGTCATGTCCCCCCTCCAGCTCCTACGTTTAGAGGCAGCCAGGGGGCACTGCCCCCACAGCTCCCATTGGCTGGGAATTGCGGCCAGTGGGAGCTGCAGGGGCGGCAACTGCAGGCAGAACAGCGCGCAGAGCCGCCTGGCCACACTTCTGCATAGGAGCTGGAGGAGGGACATGCCGGTGCTTCTGGGAGCTGCTTGAACTAGGCGCCACCCAGAGCCTACACCCCTCCCGCACCCCAACCCCCTGCCCCAGCTCAGAGCCCCCTCCACACCCTGAACTCCTCTTTTCTGGCCCCACCCCGGAGCCCGCACCCCCAGCCGGAACCCTCACCCCCTCCTGAACCCCAGCCCCAATTTCATGAGCATTCATGGCCCACCATACAATTTCCATACCCAGAAATGGCCCTCGGGCCAAAATGTTTGCCCACCCCTAGTCTGGATCATGTTGAAAGTCTTACTGTAAAAAGATGCCATGGGGGGCAAGAGGGGGGGTTGTGGAAACTTCATGCCAGAAGTAGATTTTTAAAAGTAGCTTTAGGATATGAATATCCACAGAGATGACCCACACTTTTCATAATTGGACAGGGGCATCTTTAATGCAACCAGAGGCCACTCCTTTTGGTTAAGAGAGTTCAGTTCCTGACTTTAAGCTGCTATGTAATAAAGAACAGTGTAGATCTGGATTGTTGCAATATTAGTCAATGGCTTCCCTCCACCTAGAGTTTGCTATATTGTTATGGACTTTTGATTAGTCCAAGGACAGCGTGCTTTCATTGGCAAGGATATTATGCAGGTTGACTAATATTCGTCTGTTCTTTTGCCCCCAATGTTGTGTCTGTATGTTCTTATAATTGTGGGTGGGGTGGGGGGATTGCCACTCTTTTGTGCACTCTCTGGGTCTTCACAAGATTTCCACTTGCCTGGAGATTAATCCCAGGCATCATCAAGAGTCCCAGATGGGGAACAGAGCCTTCTAGTTGAGGATAAGAGAAGTGCTTAGTGAAACAGGTGGCTGTAAACAAATAGTGTAAAACAGAAATGAGAAAGGGAAATGAATACCAGAAAATATGTAGACCTGAAAAAGAACTTTGTGCAAGTTTGACAACTTGTCTCTCTCGCCAACAGAATTTGGTTCGATACAAGGTATTACCTCATCCACCTTGTCTAAGGAAATATGTATGCTTTTCCCTCTGGATGCTGCTGTAGGTTTTATTAGCTGACATGGCTTTGAGTTTAATCTTTCTATTTCATCCACATCTCTTAAAAGCTTTGAATATGATTTCTTTTTCTTCTTTCCTGCTCCTTCTCAACTGAGCACTTTCTGAAAATACTAGAAGTAACTTCTGGATAGAGGATGTTAGTTAAGACGGTATGAGAGATGGAAATGTGAAGAACAAGTTTCCTTGCTCACCCATACAAAATCTGCAGGGCCAGGGGTTGATATTCAGAAGGAATATTGTCCCTTGCTAGAAAAGGACAGATGTGGGAAGAAAGAGCATCCTTTCTACTTTTCCTATACTCTGGAATCGTATGCTGAAACAGAACAGATTTTCAATTTCTGATGCCAGCATCAAACAGCTTGTCATTATCTGTTTTAGCTGCTTCCATTTTAGGTGAGTTTGGGCTCTCAGTTTGCTTTGTTTAGTTAATAGTTTTATTGTGTCTTAGTTTGTATCATAAATAACTTAAGAAAAATATCTCCCAGAACTGTGGTCAGAGAGCCTGTTTGACTCAGGAGTCCAGTATGTTTCCCTCCTACCTGATATGTATGATCTCCTCTGTGGGCCAGTGCTGGGAAAGGGCCATGACCCTATCTCTGCCCCCTTTTGGAGTGATTTGCACTCTTGAGAGGTTCAGGGAGGAAGCAGGAGAGACGACCCTAATGAAATTTGAAGCGCCCTGACTTTGTTATAGTTATAGTGTAATTGTTCCGGGGATTGCTTTTCACAACTGGATAGGAACATCTTGAGTGTGACCAGGGCCACTCCTTTCATTTAAGAGCTATTGCCAAGAACAGAAATCCTATAGCTAATCCAGTAACTTGCATACTGAGAAGGTTGCCTTGTGCCCAGAATACTCAAATACTTAATCTGTTGGAGTGCTTTTGTATAGTGTCAGTAGAAAGCCACAGAAGCCTCATTTTGTTGAGGACTGTCAGCTTTTTCTCCCCAAAGAGATATTCCTAAACCCTAGGGAATCCCTTCCCTTCAAAAAATGCTCAGATAAGCAGCATGGAGCAGTTAGCACTCCCAGCCTATCTGTTTTCAGAATGGCTGAGATGGGCACAATGGATACTTTCCAAATCCTGTCTAGAAGCCTTCGTGTACCCTGCATTAAGCTGGAACTGAAGACTGCAGCAAGGTCCTCCCTCTTGCTTCCGTGCTGAATTCTGCAGCAAATAGAAATTCTGCAGCAGCTTGAAATAAATGTGAAAATGAATAATGCAATCAATACAGTATTCTTTGTTGTATTTATTTTGATGTAAATTTCAGTTTATTTTATGTTGTCCTCAGATTTTCACTGAGCTGCAGATTTTTATTAACAATGCAAAACAGAATTGTAAAATTCGTTGGGGGATGCAGAGTATTAGTTTATGGAGGTTTGGAGTTCTGGGGCCCTGGAGGCATTTGAAGCTTTTTAAAGCTTCTCGCTCCTTCTCTTGGTTTCATATAAGCAGCTCGGTTGGCTGTAGCAGAAGGGGAGGAGAGCCTTAAGGCTGAAAGAATGGTGGCCAGCACACACAAGCTGTGCAACAGAGTGGTGTTTTGAACATAAATTCCATTCAGTGACTGACTGGGTGGGAGAACCTCTGCCAAGTGGCCTGGATAGTGATTATAAGTAATAGAAACCCTGAAGAGGACTCCAAATGTTGTCAGTCTGTGCTGGGTCTAAAATGTCTGCACTGTTAAGTATGAGTACATTAAAGGGGATATTTGGTTAAAAAATTTACTTTTCAAATGATGTGAAAACATAATGATACATCAGTCAGACTGAGTAAACTTTTCCTGTCTGTTCCCCAGTTAGTTCCATGGCAGCTCCAGCAAGTGTATCTATATGGTGTGTTTTGTTCTAGTTAAGAGTTCCAGATTCTTTGACTGCTGAGATTAGCAGATTTTTTTTATTGCAGTTCTTGTGTTCTGAATTGAGAAATATATTTTCCCTGGAGATAGATGACAGCCAGTGAAGGCTTGGCTAGATCCTTCTTTATGTATATGTGTGGGATTCTTCTGGGAGTACTCTGGATGAGGATGTATCTTTAACTCAACTCAGATTGGGAGATTGAGGAGGATTCAGGTTCAGCTGGAGGCCCTGGTAGGATTCAGGTTGACTATTTAAACATCTGGTGTTTTTTCATGTCACAATGCAAAAGGACAGTTGAGGGAAAGCAAGCAAGGTAGTTGGTTCTTAACGGCAAATTCCTTTATGCTTTACGATTGGGTCTGAAGACCAGATGAGTAGATAGCATAGGGGAGTAGTCATGGTTAATTAAGTGCACTTGTATAAAGCTGTATAGTTCATTGCAAGACTATGAAAAGTCAGTGCAAGAACTGATGAGGAAGCTTCCCTTTAAATCTCTTTCTTCATCCTGTAATTGTAGAACATTGAAAGGAGATGAGTTTACAGGTAAGTGGCACCTGGATTATTTTCTTCAGCACAGTAGCATCTGTATGTATGTAGGTAAGATTACGCAAAGTACATGAATAATTAATTTTTTTTTCTTGTTTAGTACCAAAATATGGTAATACCATAACTGTAGAAATGTAACACTGTAAACTGTGCTCAGTTGACCTTGAGCATTCTGGAGGCTTGAAGTGCGTGGAGGTGAGCCTTTCTCCACAAGCGGCTAAATGCTGCCTGAAAGTTATTTCCCCAATAGTAATTTTGGTTAGATGATTTGATATCATAACCTGTTGCAAGATAGTTTACTGAGTGGTAATCCTGCCGCACACTTTAGTTTTCAAACAAAGCGTGCTTGGAGACCTGTAAAATGATCATCCTCTAACTTTCCGGATGATACTCAGTGTGTGTGGGAAAGTAGTTAAAATGTTTACTGGGCAGATGGGAAGAAGCTGGAGGAAAGCATTGTCAGCTGATTTCTGGTGTCATGTCCTAAAGTTTGCTCTGAGCGAGCTACATAATGCAAGTGAAAGATGAGGTAGAGAGTTGTGGACTCTGTCAGAACAAACCAGGAGATTACATAGTTAGCTGCTTTCCATTCGAACGATTCATTTATAAATGAACAATAAATTGACTTGTAGGGCTGCATCAGCTGGGAAGACTGTTTTTATCTACTTGTGTGTTGCCATCGTTGAGGTCAACTAATCTTTTGAGGATTTGGTGGGAACCAGTTTGATGACTTTGCTTCTTTGTGTATCCTCTTTAGAATTGGTGCATCCAGGTGCAGCCAAGAAGCATAGTCACAGGACTTTAATATTTTTAAAATATTTACAACCAAGAGACCTTTCCCTCTACCGTCTTATTTTGTGCATTCAGAAAGCTTTCAATGCAATTTTGCACTTTTAATCTACAAGGTCAATAAGTGTTAGATAGTGAGCTGCTTGATAAAGCTGTGCTATCAAACCTAGAGGATGCTTGTGAAAAGTAACAGTTGTGGGTGGAGGGAAGTGACAGTAGTGCCACAAAGGTCAGTTTCAGAACAATTATAGTTACTATTCTGTGTATATAGAATAAATAAACTGTAATAAAGAGATTAAGTTTGCTGATAAAGTTGGAAGAAGCAGAAGGAAGAATGGGGAAGTGTTGATATAAAAAAGGATGGCTGGAAAAAAGAGTACTGTGGAAAGCAAGAGAATCATAGAATCATAGAATATCAGGGTTGGAAGGGACCCCAGAAGGTCATCTAGTCCAACCCCCTGCTCGAAGCAGGACCAATTCCCAGTTAAATCATCCCAGCCAGGGCTTTGTCAAGCCTGACCTTAAAAACCTCTAAGGAAGGAGATTCTACCACCTCCCTAGGTAACGCATTCCAGTATTTCACCACCCTCTTAGTGAAAAAGTTTTTCCTAATATCCAATCTAAACCTCCCCCACTGCAACTTGAGACCATTACTCCTCGTTCTGTCATCTGCTACCATTGAGAACAGTCTAGAGCCATCCTCTTTGGAACCCCCTTTCAGGTAGTTGAAAGCAGCTATCAAATCCCCCCTCATTCTTCTCTTCTGCAGGCTAAACAATCCCAGCTCCCTCAGCCTCTCCTCATAAGTCATGTGTTCCAGACCCCTAATCATTTTTGTTGCCCTTCGCTGGACTCTCTCCAATTTATCCACATCCTTCTTGAAGTGTGGGGCCCAAAACTGGACACAGTACTCCAGATGAGGCCTCACCAATGTCGAATAGAGGGGAACGATCACGTCCCTCGATCTGCTCGCTATGCCCCTACTTATACATCCCAAAATGCCATTGGCCTTCTTGGCAACAAGGGCACACTGCTGACTCATATCCAGCTTCTCGTCCACTGTCACCCCTAGGTCCTTTTCCGCAGAACTGCTGCCTAGCCATTCGGTCCCTAGTCTGTAGCGGTGCATTGTATTCTTCCATCCTAAGTGCAGGACTCTGCACTTATCCTTATTGAACCTCATCAGATTTCTTTTGGCCCAATCCTCCAATTTGTCTAGGTCCTTCTGTATCCTATCCCTCCCCTCCAGCGTATCTACCACTCCTCCCAGTTTAGTATCATCCGCAAATTTGCTGAGAGTGCAATCCACACCATCCTCCAGATCATTTATGAAGATATTGAACAAAACCGGCCCCAGGACCGACCCTTGGGGCACTCCACTTGATACCGGCTGCCAACTAGACATGGAGCCAGTGATCACTACCCGTTGAGCCCGACAATCTAGCCAGCTTTCTACCCACCTTATAGTGCATTCATCCAGCCCATACTTCCTTAACTTGCTGACAAGAATACTGTGGGAGACCGTGTCAAAAGCTTTGCTAAAGTCAAGAAACAGAAGGAAAAGTCTGCAGAACAACCTCTGTGCGTTATGCATAGCTCGGGTCAGTGCTTCTCTTTTGAAAACATGGAAAGTTGGCCCCCAAATAGGGGGAAAAATATAAGAGGTTTACAAATGTCTAAATAAATTATATGGGGTGGCACTGCAAATTCACCAAAAAGGAGTAGGAGGCAGACCTACCGTGGACAGGCTTTTTACATAGCTGGTTTTGATGTTCAGCTCTTCATGTGTTCTTCACTTCTGCCTTGTAATAAATTCTAAAGAACTTTGCTCACATTTAGAGTACAGCTAAAATTAGCAAAACAAGACCTTTAAACAAGAATGAAAGATTCAATATTTGTACATCTTGCTCTCTGGACAAGTTTGGAAAGCAGGGTTCACTCTTTAGCAGGTATTCTCAAATCAATGAGATTCTTCCTACAACCTTATTAAATGGCATGAGGATTCCATTCTGCAGATGTACCCCTGGAGAATTTCTGTCATTGAACAAGGGAAATAGTGGGAGAGTTGGTATTGGTATAGCAACAGTAGTATTTGTTATTCAGATGGCCCCAGTCCAGACAGTCAGTGATCTCTGCCACCACTACTGATGTATGGATATTATTTGAACATAATTTTTAAAATCTGGTTAACATCCATCTTAAACATATTTTATTAATATTGGGGGAAAAGTCCCCTCAGATTTGTTAAGCATTGCAAAATCCATGCTGACTAGTCATAATTTAATTATAACTGTCCAATTGTCGCCAGTGTCTTCCCAAAGATTCCTTTGGCTCCCAAGATTTAGTTAGTGTTCAGGATGTGAGCACAAGTGTGTTTAAAATTTGCCAGTGGGGAAATTGAACTGTAAGGAATCCCATTATTTGTACCAGACCAAAGGTTGGTTGCTCCATGGCTAATGCTTGGCAACCTCCAAACAGGTGACGCCTTTATGCTAACAATCTATTTGAAGATACACTCCTACAATAGCTGGCTGACAGTTGCGAGTATCTGAATTAGATCAGGAAAATTTTATTCATGCATTCAAGGATAGGCTAACTTGTCTTGTTTGATAATGGGATTTGGTTTCTGTAACACCAAAACACTAAAACCTTTGAACTTAGTGAGGTTCAGAAAAACCCCTCATAATAATTAACCTTCTCTTGCCTTTTTCAGGAATTCGTTGGCAAATATATCTAAGGTGCGTACTGTGGCTTCTGTAAGACTCTGTTCCTTATCCAAATTTCCTTATTTAAAGAACCATTGCATTAGTTCATTCATTGTACCCCGTCTCATACTGAAACAGTATCCAGAGAACACAGAGGAACCTGGTCCATATTTTTAGTTTTCTATTCTGTCTTTTACCATGGATCCATCTTTAGAGGCTGCTTCTCTTCATTTCTTTGCAGGGAATCTGGCGAATCCCCGTGGATGAAATCGACCGCCCGGGCAGCTTTGCATCTCATATGAACCGCTCCATTGTCTTGCTGCTGAATGTGCTGTCTCAGCTCAAGGATTACAACACCCTGCTGAAAGTCTCCTCCATGCTGCAGAGGACACCTGATCAGGGAAAGTGAGGCCATAAGTTTAGTCTTCATTTAACAAACCTTTTCTTTCCATTTTGAATATTCCCCCATCCCCCCATTTTTCTGTCTCTTTGGGAAAATACTTAACTGCTTTAAAAAATAAAAACAAAACCCTGATCTATAACACCATAAATTATATTTCTGTTGAAGGAAGAACATATTTCAAGAGAGTGAATTAATATGGTTCTGAGGAATTTTGACGATGCTTAAAAATGGTACTGAGGCCTATGACTCTAGGGGTCAGATTCTTATCCCTACTAGAGCTGCTTTACACTCCTCCAGCACAAAGCAGCCAGTGAGCTGGCTTACCTGACCTGAGGATTCCTCTTATATGAGGAGAATCATAGGTGTCATAGAGGCACCATAGTAGCATACACCGCCCCTTTCCTCACCTCTGACACAGGAGGCATGTTCAGGAGTTGAGGCTCAGGCACTCCTGTGTCCCTGCAATTTCTGAGTGACTGACTAGCCTCTAACTGGCTGATGGCAACTGCCACCATATAGGAGTTGATCTAATTACAGGAGTGATCTAATTTTAATTACATTAATTTTATTTGAACGAGTGTCATTTTAATGTCAGCTGCATATATAGGTAGAAAGGCCAGAATCTAAATATTGCAGGGTAAATTAAAAACACAGTAAAATTCCAGTTGGTTACTGAGAAGGAAATATGTACAGGATGAAGTTTTTAAGAAATTGAAATTAAGGTGGATGGCAACAGGCTGTAGTGGCTGGAAGCATTACACAGCTCACTGTGTGAGACCCTGTGAGTTTGCATATGGTGCAGTACATTCATGTATATGTGATCACATGTTCAGCAAAGTTGCAGCCAAAAATATGTTAATTTTTAGCATATCAAAAGTACTGGAGGACAGAAAGCTTTAAATTTATACCAGGCCAGTCCATGCTGTTTTCAAAATACAGCATAATCATTTACAGTTCTAAACTGAAGTTTAGAGTATTCTCAACTTATCTAAAATATGGTCCGCTTGTGCCAACCAGAGCAAGCTATAGCCATGTGAGGCGTCTGTAACTGAAAATATTGGGGTATATATAGCATGTACCAATTACATTTGATATTTTTTGTTTTACTAAAGAGGGTTTTTCTTTATGACTTTAACTTAATTCAAATAAACTGTCAGTTGTAATAAATCAGAAAATTGTCATCTATTCAGTAATCATTCATTTGAAAAAACAAAACAGAAAAAGGTTTGATTAGGTAAATACTATAAAAATACACATTACAGTTGGTGCATTTCTGACTAAATGTAGTTTCTGCATTTGTAGCCAGTTCTGGTTAGAAATAGTCAACTTTGAGGCTGAAATGCTGTTTTTCATTACCGTGGATGGGTGAAGCTGGTTGCTGAGAACACTTTCTCTAAAAACTGTTTCTTTTAAAGTGAAATACACAATTATGAATTGCAACTCAGTGAGGCTTCTGTGGCACTTAATGTAAATAATTAGGATTTAATGTAAATAATCAATAGGAATTATATGCGTTAATTCACTAGCTTTTTAACTCTAGAAATCTGGATTCAAAGGCAACTTGGAACACAAGTCAAAATAATCTACTGATCCTCCCTTTAGCCTCAAATGGACGCTTATCCATGTTCCAAAAACCACCTCACAATTCAGCATAATTGACATCCTCTGCTCAGGGGAAGTCCAGATTTTGACTAACAGAGTTGTTGTAGGCCAGAATTTGAGGGATATTGAAAGAGTTGTATGGGAAAATTTGTACACCATTTTCCCACATTTTTCACACCTATAGATAATAGTATCAGCGTCTTGCCAGTACAAATACCCCTCTCCACAAAGTGCCTCTCAAACTTGGGAGGGGTATGGGGGAAGTTTGAAGCAATTTAGTGTAGAAGTGTAAATTTTTGCTGGCTTTTTTTCCTGCAACATCTGTTCTAAATGGGTTTTATCTTTTTTAGAAAGTTTACATTTATTCTTGTTTTTAAAACCCTAGAACTTTTTGATGCTTAATTTGCTTTCTCATCTTCTCATTGTGGCATAGAAAGTACTTACGGGATGCAGATCGCCAAGTTCTTGCACAAAGAGCCTTTGTTCTCACAGTGAAAGTATTGGAGGACACACTTAACGAGCTGACAGAGGTAAGAAAGCATCTGTGCAACTGCCCAGAAAATTTCAGTGGTGCAGTACAGTTGTGGCCTATTGCTCAGTGCTGAAAACCAGAGACATTCATGAAGAGTGGGTATAATTCTGCTTTTCCTTAAACTTGTGGAAGTCGGAAATAACTGCTCTTACCCCCACGTAATTCCATTAGTGTGAAAACAATGCTAGTGAGCAGAATCTGGCCCAGGATCTTTCGTTAACATGACCTGAGGCTCTGCTAGCAGAATAAACCTAGACTCTGTAGGTCTGGATTTGTTTCTTTAATACTTTTTCTTCAGAGCCACATGCATGTTATGTTGGTATCATTCAGATTCCAGTCATGTTGTGAAACGAATAAAAGAATAGCCATATGTCTCATGTCTCTCTGAAAAAGAGCTAAGCGGCTGAATCAGTGAGCATCCAACATTCCATATTGTTTGCAAGTTAAATCAGTATCAGGGCTTGTCTGCATGGCAAGTTCTATGTGGCAAGCCAGGGTGCCAATCTACAGCACATCAGCTTTTCGGTGGTAATATCCCATGTGGACACTGACACAGTGCAATGAAAATCCTAGAGTAGAGCGCTCCAAGCTGCATTCCGGTTGCAATGTAGCAGTGTCCACAGTGATGTTACTGTGCAGCAAGCTAGTGTGCTGTAGATTCACATCCTGGCTTGTCATGCAGTAATTTGCTGTGTAGATAAGTCCTGGAACTTGGAAGCATATTAGGCAAACAAATCAAGGGAAGAGCTCTGGCCTAAGGATTTGTTTGGTTAAGAAGAGTACAAGCTCATAAACTTACTGAAAACAAGTTTGAAGGAGTTGGCCCTTTCATGTACTGCAGTTCTTCCATCTGGGTGTAGTAAGAATGCCAGCAATAGCAGGTTAGACCAGCTGTGGCCTGAAAGAGGGGAAGGTGTCCTCTGGTGACATTCCAAAGGCAGATTTCACTACAGCAAAGCTACGACATTCAAATGTTAGATCAGAGTCCATGATACTTTTCAAGCTTCTAACCATAAGAGAAGGTTATGTCTTAGAAACCAAAATGAAGATTATGAAATTGATGTTCGTGTTTAGGTGCCAAAAGAAATGTTGTGGTTGCAGTACGATGGGGGAAATTTCTAGCTATTCTAGACCCTGATTTTACCTAATCAAATATATGGCATAGACTGAAGCCACAAAAGGAAATGTAAGGTTAAAATAAACCTGCCATAGCAATTTTGATCCAGTTTGTGCTATTGGTTCAACTGTGATCTTTTCCTCAGAATATTATAACCAGTCTTAAAGCTAGTGACTTGAGTTAATTTTAACCGATTTTTTTTTAAAGGACTAAGCAAGAATGAATACTAAATAAACTCATTCTCTTTAGCACCAAAGACCGTAACACAACAATGGTCCTTATTGTCAGCCTTCGTGTTACCTGTAGTTAGCTTTTCAAACACTAAGCTGCTTCTGATTCAGTGTTAATTAAAAAGGATGCTCTTTTTTTAAGGTATCAGAAGATCAAGGTTCCAAATCTTGTAGCCTTGCAGTAGGAAAGATGACAACAGACGTCTCCAACAAAGCTAGTGCTGAAGAAGGGAAGGAGGTTCTTCCCAAAAAGCCAGGCTTCTCTGATGGAGCAGTATGTGGTACTGAGAATGGAGTAAAAGAAGTGACCCAGAGACAAACCCTCAATGCTATGGACACATTGGAACAAGAGGATAAGAATGACAAGGAGATGAAAGAGGGCCGCAGGCCTGGCTCAGTTGAGCCCATGGATTTTGATGGATATTCCAAAGACCCTGAAAAAATTGATTCTTCCTTTAAACATACTGAGCCAGATCGTGTTCAGTCTGGCAGGAACTCAAAGGACAAAACCCCTGAAAGCAGGACTGCAGAACTCTCCCTGGAGGAGTTAAGTATCAGCTCAAAACAGCAACAACAGCAGGCAGCTAAAGGAACAGTTCAGGCAGCACCTGTGGAGGAAGCTGTCCAGAGAGCAAACAGAAAGAGGAAGTTAATAGATGATGCAGAGTCTGGGAAAACTCTGTTACTGGATGCCTACCGGGTGTGGCAACAAGGTCAGAAGGTCATGGCCTATGACCTGGGCAGGATTGAGAAGATCATGTCAGAAACATACATGCTGATTAAACAGGCAAGTGATTTTACTATCAGTTCTACTTTCTCTGTAGATTTTGGGCAAACAGCTTCCTGTGTTACCTGAAGAAGAGCTCTGTGTCTCTCTCAAAAGCTTGTCTCTCTCATCAGTAGAAATTGGTCCAATAAAAGATATTACCTCACCCACCTTGTCTCTCTTTTACCATTGCCATTTTATGAATCAGGTGGCAGGGAGTGAATATTAATCAAAATATGTCGTCTATGTTAGGAACATAAATCCCTAATGCATCCTTACTTCG
This sequence comes from Lepidochelys kempii, assembly GCF_965140285.1. Lineage (NCBI taxonomy): Eukaryota > Metazoa > Chordata > Testudines > Cheloniidae > Lepidochelys > Lepidochelys kempii. The sequence continues at coordinate 13,433,784 of NC_136394.1, read as the reverse complement.
GAGCTCTTAATTTTTTGGAGTTGCATCATGTCCTATCTATAAGGTAAAGTATATTAAAACAACTGCTTTTTAACAAACATTTCTGATTTATGATCTTGCCAGAGAGGGTGCAAGGGGAACTTTTTTTTTTTTTTTTTTGCTTCCTTGGTCAGTAAGGTTCACTGATAGTAGATGCAGTTGGGTAATAGGGAGAGTGGGCCTTCAGCACTTCCCTGCTTAAAATTTTGCAATGGCTTTGTTAGCATAGAGTCTGAATCTGCCTATTGCACTGGTGACAGTTTAATCAGTCAGCTTAAACCAGAGAGCAACAGTGAACACCATATCCAACAAAATATAAAAGGCGCCACATATTTCAGATGGCCTCGTACCATCCCACCAAACTGCCTCTGGGCAAGGGGGCACTTTGCTACAGAGCCTCTTGCCAGAACAAGGGCATTGTTTGCAAGAAGCAAAGTCATACCCACACTGTGTTGGAACTCAAAGGACTGCTTCTGCTCCACTGAAATCAGTGATAGATTTCCTGCCAGTTACTAAATCATACTGGCTTCATCAAGTGTCCTTCTTTATTCAGGTGGATGAGGAAGTGGCCCTGGAACAGGCAGTCAAGTTCTGTCAGGTACATATGGGAGCCTCAACACAGAAACAGGTAAGCACTAAACCGTTCTTTCTTCCCTTTACCATCATCAACACTGTTATTTTATGGTCTGATAGTTTAGCAGACAAGTGTCTGTAAGCCACATAAGAAACATCTACTTCCTCTTAGCATTGTTTTTGAGGAACAGGTATAATTGGAGATCGGGGGAGGAGGCTTCACATTTTGAATGTTTAATCAAGTGTTTGTTGCTAAGGATAATTCAATTCTTATTTGTTTCTTAACCCTTGTCACATTTTCTTTTTCGTTGTCCATTGGCTGAAATGTATTTATCTAACCCTTTATACTCTTTCCCCTCATCAGTTTTTATGATATCAGTCATTACAAAGGCTGTTGCAGGATTATGATTACCTGTAATCTGTTGCACAATTGAGTTGAGCTGATCTAAGATGAGAGATGTAGGTAGCTAACAGTGGAAATCAGAGTGATTTCCATACCTTTACAATGACTCCTCTATCTAAATCTTCGCAACCTTTGGACCAGCAGCAACAGATCCGAACGTATTGCTACATGTAAAGGTCTCGTTTTTCATGGTCACCCAGCATCTCTGTGGTTTCTGGGTTTCTACTCCAAGCAACAGCTGTGGAACCTGAAGGGAGATGGTTATTTACCTGCCCTTGGAGAGAGACCTAAAGCCAGGAAGAAATAGCAAACGGGTCAGTAGGTGTGTCCTATGGTGATTCATATTGCTGGCAAACCATAGAGTTGACAAAACCACAGGATTTTATGGTTCCTCGCATCAGCACACATGGATTAAGAGCAGAAACAGTGACTCAAAGTCCAACTAGAGAAAGTAAAATACATCTTGGAAAAATCCCAGTGCGTTTACTCAATAGCCATTACTCAGCTGCCTTATACGTTCTTTCAAAATATAAAAATCTAGCTATATTGTAGATTGACAGCCCTCAAAAATGTATTTACAATAAAACCAAATTTGTTTGAAATATTTAGAGTCCAAGTTAGAAACTTTTTATTGCTTTAGTATGATATCAAGTGGTGGAGATATTTTAAAATTGTAAAACTAGATACAAAAAGTGCTGCTGGCTGAGATTTTCTGCACCAAAAATGTAGAACTGTGCATACATACTGAGCAAAATTCAGCCATGACTTAAATATAATATATTCATCATTCATAAGAACTCTAAAAAATGGATGAAAGTGGTAAAGTTGAGTATTTTGTATTAGTTTGGTACTTAATGGGGGGGGCAAAATGAGTATAATTTTACGCACCAAGGAGTCTGGAGCAGGAAAAGAACTAAGAAGAGGATGAAAGGTAAGCTGGAGGGCTGCTTTCTCCTACACTTTCCCATTTAGTTGCTTTTCTTGCTACAATCCACACACATCTCCTAGATCGGTAAGCTGCACTCATTTTCACATCTACTGAATACCTAATCAGTACAAGTTACATCACCTGTTTTGCAGTCTACTTAGACCACCTGTTAAAGTTGCTGATTTTGACCCAGAGACTTCCATTGTGGGTTCATCTACTTAGTCTCCTTACCTTTATGGCCAATTTTATGTGCGTGCTTGTATGTCACAAGCTATAAAGACAAATTCCCCTGTTCTAAATAACTTTGAGACCCCTAGTTGTTAATTTCTTTCATCTATTCCACCAGTTTTGCTTATGATGCTGCCAAGGTATGTGAAGTGTCAGACCTCTTGTATGTCAATCCCAGAATGGTCCCTTAGCATATATGCTAACTATTTTTGCTAAACTATCTGTTTGATCTTGTATTTAGCTGTGGCACTCTAAGTACCTTTCCCAGACCTGAGAAAGAGCTCTGTGTATCTCAAAAGCTTGCTCTCTCACCAACAGAAGTTGGTCCAGTAAAAGGTATTACCTCCCCTAATCCCAGAAAGTGTTATTGGGGTTGATTCTCAAGGTTTTAGTTTTCTTAGTGTTGATTTTCAGCCCGAGTAACATATGTCTGGAGATGGTTTGTTTTAGCTTGCATATCTTTGTGGGTATGGAACAGCAAGCTGATGTTATCTGCAAAGTCAAGGTCTTCTAGTTTCTGTGTGAAAGTCCGTTGCAAACCCCTGGGCTGTTTGTGGTTTTTCTCATGACCGAGTCTGTTACTAGTAGGAAAGTCATCTGTGACATAAGATGTACTTGTCTGATGCTGGTAGTTACCTTGAATGGCTTAGTCAGTTTGCTGCTATGTAATTCTTTGCATGTTCTATTTTCATAAAAGCTTTTGAAGAATAATCACAGATTTCTGGGAGATTCCATAGTGACGCAGCAATTTCCAGTAAACAGTTCTATCCACTGTGTCAAAGGCTTTTTAGAAATCTATGAAATTCATGTAGAGCAACGACTACAATTCGATCAACAGTTCTGTGATGATACGTGGGGTTACTGTTTGATCTTTGCATTACAGCCAGAATAACATCAAACTGCACTCTCTCTCAAGAAGGCCACAAAGCTGTCACAATAGGAATGGGGATAAAGGTCTTTCTGATGAATGAATGGCTAACATGAAGGCAGGAGGGCTTCTGTGTCATTCATTTAGGGCTCTCACTAATTCTGATTCCTCAAAATAAATGTTTTGCTGTCCTTGAGATGGGACTTTTCCTATAACTTAAGTAATTTCTTCTTAGCCCTAGGCAAGATAACCAGAAATTCGCTTCTAGAATTAGTGTTAATCTGTAAAAAAGAGAGGTCAGACACTAGAAGACAACTGAGCATACTGCACTTCTACAGTCACACCACTTGAGGATCTTTAAACCTTGGCTTCTATTCAATTTTTTTTAATTAATCATTCCTTAGATGTAAAGTGCCATAACCTAAATTAGAAAAATGAAGACCTGAAGCATTAGGATTACAGCAGCACTCATTAATTAAAATCCCTTTTCTTGTCTTGATAGAAGTTTGCCCTCTTCTGCTTGGTAGTTGTATTAGAAACACACCTTTTATTGTGCAGGTGCACTTGTAAAGTTAGCATGTCAAACAGTGCCTCCGAGTACAATTGGTTTAAGGGCTTAGACCATTTGTCTTCACCTAGACCAACTTAATTTTTTTTTTCAGTATGGGAGTTTTGGTGAAGATACTGGTTTAATCTTTTATGCTGTAAGAATTCTTCCCATTCTGCTGATACACAATACTCCCTAAAAGTATATAATCTTAGAAGTGATAGTAGTGGATTTTCATTATTGGCATTATTAGCATTTATTAAAACAATTTTGTTATATTCACAAATGAACTCTTTCCTTCTCCTAGAAATATAAGCAGACAAGAGAAGTAGGAGCAAATAGTCCAGTGGGCTAAATGTTACACTTCTCATATAGTTACAAGGATGCTACATTTTATGTTCTATATCCAAGTTGTTAATGGTGTATTTTGCAATGCAGCTTCATATAAGAACCAATTTGACAAGCTCTTGAGAACTAATTTGATTTCTTGAAGGAAGGAGGTAGAAAGAGGTGCAAGAGTCTCTCTTGATTTGATTTTTAGTGGAAGATCTTGGTCTCCATATTGACCCCATCAGGTAGCCAGTAACATTTTCCTGTTAAAACTACACAAATGACTACAAATAGTGCAAGTGGCAATACAGTGGGGACTTTTTCTCTTCCCATATAATCTACTCTTTAACTTGTTTCTTTATAAAGAAATCTGGGATCAGAAGGCAAATCATGTCTTTATTTTTCCTTTAAAACAAATAATTTTATAGTCATCACACTGATTTGTGACCTGGATTGTAAAACTAATATGCTGAGTAGTGAATTTCTTAAAACAAACCATGCTTTTGTTCAGAGTACATTGATTTAAATCATGATTTAAATCACCAAGTGGAAAGCCTTGATTTAAATCGTAAATTTTAATCAACTTTTCCATTTGTACTTCAGTTATTTTCTAAAGAAAGGTGCACACTCGGTTGTTATAACCATTAAAATATGTTGATTTACAACTAAACAGGGCATTTACACTAGATGTGATACATCTTTTTGGTGTCTACAAACCAAATATAAGAAATTATATAGGTCAGAATATAAGAATATATACTATATATATAATACCAGAATATAAGAAATTATATAGGTCAGTATTTTCAGATTCTTATTAACTGTACATTTTTAGTGTGTTAGAAAATGGTGAATGATATATTGCTTATTTACAAGCTTCTTGTTTGTGATTTGTGTGAAGCCTCATTGGGATGGTAACTGGAATTTAATTAATCACATAAAATGGCATATCAAATTTATCTTTATTAAACAAAACAACCTTAAATGTTTTGAATACATAAACTTCTCTTATCAAAACATGTTTCACATTTACAGCTAAATGATTTATTAAACTGAGGGACTAATTGTAGTCAGTGAATTTAACTGATTATTTCAGATCAGCCTGGGAAAATATTCAAATATACCTAAGTGAAAGTGACTGGAGTTTATGTTGCTAGTTTTGCCTAGCTCTTGAAATGAGACAATCTCTTAAATTAGACTGTCCTGTTATGCTATATTTATTAAGCTTGACCTCAAAAGTTAGATGTTTTTTCCTTAATTCTTTCTTTATATAGAAAAGCAGCCTTTAACTCAAAGTTTTATAGAGGCTCACGGATTCAGCATATTTATTTTTATTTAAATGTTTTAAAAGATTATAATATGTTTTGTAAAACAGGTTTAATTTTAAAAAGAGAAACTTATAATTTAAATGACAAAATTTAAAAAATCTGATGTAAATAAAACATTTTTTTATTTTTCTTTCAAAAACAGTTGATTTTTATCCATCCTGCTATTGTTCCATACTGGAAATAACTTGCCGCTAAGTAGAGTTTTGAGAAGATTAGCATGACTAACTGAGTTATATAAGGAGAGTGATCACTTTAGATAAGCTATTACCAGCAGGAGAGTGGGGTGGGAGGAGGTATTGTTTCATGGTCTCTGTGTATATAATGTCTTCTGCAGTTTCCACAGTATGCATCCGATGAAGTGAGCTGTAGCTCACGAAAGCTAATGCTCAAATAAATTGGTTAGTCTCTAAGGTGCTACAAGTACTCCTTTTCTTTTTGCAAATACAGACTAACACGGCTGTTACTCTGAAACCTGAGTTATATTAGTTTTAGGATGCTAAGATTCTGGGAATGTGATTACTTTGCCACCAGATCCTCTAGCGAGGTCATTCATTATTCAGTCATGTAGCTAAAGTTTGAGATGGGAGAATGTCAAGGTTCCTCCCCCACTCTGAACTCTAGGGTACAGATGTGGGGACCTGCATGAAAAACCTCCTAAGCTTATCTTTACCAGCTTAGGTCAAAACTTCCCCAAGGTACAAAATATTCCACCCGTCGTCCTTGGATTGGCCGCTACCACCACCAAACTAATACTGGTTACTGGGGAAGAGCTGTTTGGACGCGTCTTTCCCCCCAAAATACTTCCCAAAACCTTGCACCCCACTTCCTGGACAAGGTTTGGTAAAAAGCCTCACCAATTTGCCTAGGTGACTACAGACCCAGACCCTTGGATCTTAAGAACAATGAACAATCCTCCCAACACTTGCACCCCCCCTTTCCTGGGAAATGTTGGATAAAAAGCCTCACCAATTTGCATAGGTGACCACAGACCCAAACCTTTGGATCTGAGAACAATGAAAAAGCATTCAGTTTCTTACAAGAAGACTTTTAATAAAAATAGAAGTAAATAGAAATAAAGAAATCCCCCCTGTAAAATCAGGATGGTAGATATCTTACAGGGTAATTAGATTCAAAAACATAGAGAACCCCTCTAGGCAAAACCTTAAGTTACAAAAAAGATACACAGACAGAAATAGTTATTCTATTCAGCACAATTCTTTTCTCAGCCATTTTAAAGAAATCATAATCTAACACATACCTAGCTAGATTACTTACTAAAAGTTCTAAGACTCCATTCCTGGTCTATCCCCGGCAGAAACCCGCATATAGACAGACACACAGACCCTTTGTTTCTCTCCCTCCTCCCAGCTTTTGAAAGTATCTTGTCTCCTCATTGGTCATTTTGGTCAGGTGCCAGCGAGGTTACCTTTAGCTTCTTAACCCTTTACAGGTGAGAGGAGCTTTCCCCTGGCCAGGAGGGATTTCAAAGGGGTTTACCCTTCCCTTTATATTTATGACAGAGAACAACAAATTTAGTCTTGAAAACAACTATTAGAGCAGATTTGATATCCGAGTACACTGGAACAAAACTGGTTCTCCTAATAAGTCATTTCTAATAAAACTTTACTTTCTAATTTAACATATGCCTTTCTTCAAAGCCTTCTAGGAACTCCCTTTTGGGAAGGTGGAAATCTAAATTTTAGAGATTACTCAACCCTGTAGTCTGTTTGACTCTCTTCTGCTGGGGATATGATCTTGAGTAGCATGGAGATAACATATTATTGCTAGTACAAAGCCATGAATTAATATGCAGGCACTAGAATATTTACTCTAAGGGACATCTGTCTGGTTCCAATAGAGTGAATCCTGCTTTATCTCAAACCAGCAAATATTCACCTCCTGTAAACAAATGGTGCTATTGTGTAAAACAGCAGGAGCCCAAGGAGAGAGGGCTATGTTACTGGAGGGTTTGGATGGGAAAATAGACTTACAAGGTTTGTGATTTTTCTGTTTTTATCAGTTTTTAACAAGCCAATATCTTGGTTTTTTCCTTTTATGACCACAGGTAGCACAGATTTTATGGTCTATGATGACCAGTTAAAATAATGTTTTTGGATGGATTCCATGTGGTGGTGGCAAAAATCATGGCTCTGCAATATATAACCTATTATCTGTTAACAAGAGCTTTGCAAGCTTTCTCCTTGAGCCAGTCTCAAAATCAAATCAGTCACTCAAATTGTACTATCAATGGATTTACAATTGGTAAATCGTCATGTTAGAGTTTATATTCAAAGTGGCTTTTTAAGTTTTGCTTGGAACAGAAGAAATTGTCGTGCAGGGGCAAAGCAGAATGTGAACTGAAATGGTAGGTTTGTAAACATTTTTTTCTTCAGGGAGAAAACTGATGAGAGGATATTGTTTGATCTGGTTTGGATGTCCAGATTTTCTTTTCATATTCCCACATTTTTACGTTGTTGATCTGTAAAAGAAACTGTTAAAAGCCCTTTCTCGGGGGTGGGGAGAAATAAGTGAAACATTAAATAATTAGAAAATAAGCATCTCTTGTTCTGCCTCATATGGTTCCCCCCCCTCCTTTGTTCTGCCCACTTGCTGCTAATTTTCATCTCCTCATTTTCTTTTCTTTCTGCACATCAAGACGTCAGAGACTGCTTATGGAGCTGAAAGTGTTTTTCCTGAGTTGTCTATAGATTTTATTTAATGCAGCAGAGAGACAACAAGAAAAAGGGAAAGAAGAAGGTGGGAAAAGGGGGACAAAAAGACAAGTTTTTTAGATCTCACTCCTACCAAAGAGTGACCATTTTGTTCACTGTTGCATTCACCAGTTACCATGGCATCCCCCTCTCACTTTATACTGGAGGTGTTCTCTCAGCGTAATTAACAGCTCTCCTCTCTCAGCCTGCAGCTGAAAACAATTGTTTAAATGAACAAGAAGGAAAGAAAAAAACCACTTTTTTCCTTTTTAATTTATTAATATTTTTCACCTTACCATTTTACCTCTCTTGATCTGATAATTCTGTTTGCATATCAGAGCGTCGTTGGAATATGTAGTAGGCCGCCTACTCAGAATGGGAGACCACATCTTTGAATGCATGCATTACATGAAGGAGTTGGCTCGGCTGGAATACAATTCAGATGACTGTGTGTATGTTATAATTTGCCCTTTACAAAATGTTAGTTATAGAGTTTCAGGCCACAAAGGACAACTAGATCATCTAGTCTGACCTTCTGTATATCCCAGGCCACCAGCACCCACACACTAAACCCAAGTTGGGGGGCCATGTTGAAGTTGATATATGGTTCTTCAAGATATGGAGTACAGTACCATATTATGGGCATCACTGCTAGTTCTAAAGGTACATTGGAAAAAGCTTAGACAGAAGTCTTGTGTCAAATATCACTTTTTATCACTTGTTGTCTCAACACTGAAGTGCCCTACAGAAAAACTGCAAGGAATTTTTTACTGAGCTTATACTCCAGGAGAAGGTTATTCCTCTATCTCTACTGCTTTCTTCCCTTTAAGGCTAGGTCAGTAACTGCTTTTCTGCCTCTTCTGTGCCTTTATATTTTCTTCCTGTATAAGAAGGGTTTCTCCATAGATCCTCCAGTTCCCATGAGGCCTAAGGATTTTTTTTGAAGAGGAGGGGGTTAACGCCTCTAGAGTCCAAAGAAAGTATAGAAAAGAAAGAAAAGAGTAATCTGTTGATGGCTATAGAAGCATAGAAAGAGTCTTAGACACCTAGCTACATATAGCCCAAAAAGAGATCTCACCATCTGCATAGCCATATACCTTTATTTATTCAGTTAGGTTTCAGCCTGATCCCATACCAAAGGGCACCTTTGCTTTAAAGCTCTTTTGATATATGTATAAAAACACAAAGAACATAGGATATGACCAAAGCAGATATACTTCTTTCTATTATACATCATTTGATCACCAGTCATGTGACCAGTACAGCATAAAAGCCTCAGGCTTTGCTGGTTCTGTCTATATGCTGTGGTAGAGATGAGGCGAAAGCAGAGTTCCTGCATACTCTTCTCTTTAACAGGTGAGGACCTACAGGAAATCCCAGCCCCTAGTGGGGAAACTAGAGGTTTTCCACCAAAATGATCGGAGGGGGAATGAGAGGAGAGATAATTTTCCTCCTTCTGTACCAGTTCCTCATAGACACCAGTTCCCTCTGAAACTTGCTACCTTTATCATGGAAAAAAGCATGAAGCCTCTTCACGTTGTAAAACACATTTACATTAATTTTAAAGGCAGTGAGAATGGGAAAGTTTACATCCTGCCATGGATTGGGAGAGAATAGTCAGAGCTTTGACTCTATGTACCACAACAAAGTACAGTAGAACATTCTCCTCATAGAAGCCACATCAAACATTGTTATGCAGACAAAACTACACAGGGTCGTTTCAGGGGACAAGACAAGATGTCACATTTATTATAATAACACAATTTGATTTATGACCAATAACTAATATCTAATACCTATGTACGTGTGCACACACACACATTATATATATATATATATATATATATATATGTTCTGCAGCTGCTGTATAGTTACCAGTCCTGAATGTAGCTTGAGTTCATGGCTTGGGTTCGTAGCTTGTGGCGGCTAACTGGCCAGGAAAGCTGGGCACAAGGAAGGGCTGGGTCTCTCTTGGGCATGCACGAATGCCCTTGCATGTTGGCAGCAGAATGTTACCCTCCAAAGTCTTCCATCTCATCCATACTTTTTTATAGGCTTTAGTTTGAATCCAGAGTTTATAGGTCTTGCTGTGTCACGCTGTGTCTGGGTTCAGTGTGATTGATCACCCGTCAGTTGCAGACATGACTTTCAGCCTAGGACCTGGCTTTGATGTTTCTTCAATTGTATTTTTGTTCTTTTCTTTTTAGGGTGGACTCTTCTTGCTTTGTCAGGGCTGTTGTCTGCATCTTCAGCCGTTGGTGTTTACGCTTTATTTCATCAGGACAGGCTGGGGCTGGAGGTTGATTCCATCATCCATACATACCTCATTCACACATCTAAACTAAACTAATAAGGTCACAGCAGGGTTTGCAAAAATGAAGGTTGCAGCAAGCTTTTACAAAATGTAGTGAGCATTTTAAAATGGAGTTTGGGACAAGTTAAAATGGAGTTTGAGTTACAATATAGACAAGTATATGAATGACAAAAAGTGAGCAGAAGTTACAATGTTGAAACAATGTAAGTTTCAGCAATTTAAGCAGCAATTGGATTGAAAGTGAAACTCAGTTAGCCAGTTATTGGGGTAACCAGTTTATGAATGAATGTTATTTCATTCATAAAACTTTGCTTATGAAGTTATATTAATAAAGTGAACAATTAAAAACAATGTCATTGATCAGTTCTACAACATGGGTAGAAGCTTGACACTAATTCTCAGTTTTCTACTGAAGATGAATGCGGAGGGGAGGAAATAATCAAGCCCCAGAAAGACATGGAATGCATTCATCCACGCAGAACATCATACCCCCTCCTGATTTAAAAAAAAATGTGCTGTAGAAAACTGGTCCTCCTTCTGGTGCCCTTCTCAGTGTCTTGTCTTTACCGTGCCTGGTTATGATCAGCAGTATGATCATAGATAGAATAGATAGGTATGCATTAGTTCTGATGCACTTAAGTCAGTTTCTCTACTATGTATCTTCCGGGTCTGTTTCTCACGCAAAGTGTAATAGTCCTGTGTTTTTGCTGCTAGGCAATCACCTGCATGACATTAAAATACATGTGGCCCCATAGACCTTGACAAGTATTACTGCTAGTGGGATCATGCACACCTGCTTTGCATGTAAGTTGGCATCAGTGGCTGATATAGAAGTGTCACAACTCTTGTCTTCACACTAAAAACTAAATATTTTCAAAAGAGGTAATCCTTCACACCGATTATAATTCTTCCTCAGTTATTTTTGATACTATTCCAGCTTCCTTGACTTCAATAAAATGTCATATAAATTTCAGCCTCTCTCAAGAGGGCAACAGTGGAATTGCAGTGGGGGAAGGATATAGTGATAAGGCCAGGATTCTTTTCTGTGTACTGTGGGAGATTTTTTGTTTTAGGACAGTCTCCTTACCCCCACTTTCACCATCAAAGAAAGTTATCAAGGTTATGTTCACCTGCTAACATCTCTGTTTCATTGGAGAAGGGGATCTGATTTTCTCTATCTCGAGAATCACTAAGACAGCCCTTCACCAGTTTACATTTGGAAAGTTTTCTTAACAGCCATTAAGATGAGAAAATTCTTTCAAGTAAAACCTTAAATCACATTGAAACTAATGGAGCTATCAGATTAGTACCAGTACAGGATAATGCCATGTGCTGATGCATTATTACCCCTACTTTGCACACATGCACGTTAATGAGCAATGGGTGAACCTCAGGGAGGGTAGCACCTAGCCTGGCCTGCCCTTTCTGCCTGAGGCCCCTCCTCGCCCGCTGAAGGCCAGAGTGGGCCCCCAGCCCCAGACCTCCCGAGTGCCAGGAAGGCGGCGTGCCCCCTCCCAGAGCACCAGGCAGGCAGCACGGCCCCCACCCAGCCGCGGAGCTCCAGGCAGCGCCCTTCCTGCCCCAACCCTGGAGCTCAGGACAGCTTCCAGTGCCCCAGAGCGCCAGGTGGAGTCCTTAGCCCCAGGATGGCCCCCATTAGCCCCAGCCTGGGGCCCTGGACACGGGGGAAGAGCCCCCTGCAGCACAGTGCCGGGAAGCAGGAGTGGGCCTGGGGGCAGAGCCATGCAGGGCTGTTTGGGGGGGCTCTGCCCTCCCCAGCCTTTAATACTCACTGCCCATGTGCACATATCTACTAAAGTTCAGATTTATTACAAAAAACTATTGCCCTGTAAAGTAACCAATCGTTGGATGGAATACCTAAATCCTTTCCAATTCGCACACCCATAGTTTCCATTATACACTAACAATTGGAATCTTGGTTTTGTTCATGCCCAAGCACTCTGTCAGCTTCAGTCAGGACAGTGGCTGCAATATTTAAGTGAAACATATGTTGCACAGTGCTGGCCACGTACACATGAAATATGTTTTTGTTTATGCCACCATTGGATGCCAACATCCTCCTTAGAATGCAACCCTGGCAGTCTTAGGCTGCCAAGGAAAAGTATTAGACAGACCTTGAAATTTTACATGAACGAACAACTTGAAAAACACTGGGCCAAATATATTCCTGTTGACTTCAGATTTAGTAGGTATGAATTTGGCCTTTTATACATGCATGGATTATGTCAGTCAAAGCTCTGTCCCCGCCCTACACACCCATTCATCTGCAATTAAAAACCTTACTATATTCAGCTTTCACAGTGGTTTCCTTCAAGCTCCAATTAAGTGTTATATGGGAATCTGACAGTGACTCCTCTTTCATGTACCTTTCTCTTTCTGTTTCTTCTTGCCTCACCATCTGTTTTCTCCTTTACCTCTTGTATGTCCCCAAATCTTGCCTTTTCCTTCTCTCTGACCTTTCTATTCATGCACTCCTTTTCCCACCAGTCATATAAGCTGCGTGTCTCCTACAATCCATTTACTAATTTAGTCCCTACCTGTCCTCTTTTTTTGTCACTCCTCCATTCTCATTCCTCTCTCTGTGCTCACTACCTATATAAATGTAAGGGTTTTTTTATTACTAATAGTGTGCCTGGATTTTTTAATATTTGGATAACTTTGACTGTCAATAGCATCTTCAGTTGTCTATACTAGTTTCAGAATTTAGGACATTATGTATGCAGGAAATTTGTCTTCTGTGTACAGAATCTCATAAATTAGGTGCGTTATGAGTTTTTACATCCTCTAAACCATCAGAAACTGGACATTGCTAGAGGCACAATAGATCTTATCTGATCCAGTATGGCAATTATGACGTAAAAACAGCTTTTTTAAAATTAATTGGCAGTGAGATTTTAACCATATCCATTAAATACTGCGACTGATTAAATATACGCACTAATAACACAGAAGTGACTTTAGAAGTTATACTACACGAAGTATAAATAGGTCCAAGAGCGCTCTCCAGTATTGAATTTTAAATGTATTAAATATTACAGATATTCTGGTACAAATTCACTCCAGATTCTGTCAGTGGAGTTCAACCCCTGCTTCTCACACCATTGTAGCAAATCTGTAGACACCTAGGACACCATGGTCCCTTAGAACATTGGTAGCAAAGATAGAACTTTGATCTTCTTGCTCCAAAGGCACAGGCCCTACTGCATGAACTGGGCATAAATCTCCTTTTACTTTAGTGGTTTAGGGCCTATGAGACTGACAGGTGAGCAGCTTGGAGTCTGTCTAGCCAGTTCATTACCACTTAATCTGAATTAATGAAGATTATTAAGAACACAAAGGTAGTCTGTAGCATTAAAGACCAGAATATCTATTGGTATGGAATGTGGGAGGGGTTTTATTTTATTTGAGCTGTCTTTCCCTTCCTTGGTGAATTTAAATCACACTTCCACCTCTTGGTTACGTAACTAGTAGCAATGCTTCAGATTCTTAGTTGTGCCCTTGGGACGAGAGCCCAGCTGTTAGTATTGATATTTTATCCTCCATATTAAGGTCCAAAGGCAAGAGTGCTTCCAGATCAGTCATTTCAAGCATTATTCACTCGCTGCCACAATTGATAATCACTTAGAATAAGCACATTTTTATTATTTTACAAATATAAATACTCTCTTATCTCCTCGTTTCTTTTGTTCTCTTTCATAGCCTTACATACAGTATTTTCTTTTAATAATTTGGGGTTTTGAAGCTCAATTCTTCCCAAAGCACTAACTATCTGCTAGATTAAACCCAGAGTTTGCCAGCAATTCTTTCTAATTGAAAGAGCTTCTTTCTATTCATAGGAGTTTGGAACATTCCTGAATTTCATCCTGTTTAATAATAAAGTTCCGCTGAGTATATTATGCTTAAGGAGCTTTCTATACAAAGCAGCTCAATTAGAGCACTATAACTGTGAATATGAATAAGTACTCCAGGTGGTGCTTTGATAAATGAACTGTAAAGTATGGAAGATAAATACTCACCTGGGGGAAAGATTTTATTATTATGTTTAGTATATATGTGCACAAGAGAGATGCTATTTTTTTGCATTATGCAAGTGACCACAATACTTGCAGTTTCCATTCAATAAGGTTACACATATGAGCTCAGTAGGCCATATTTTCTCACCATCTTTCCTTTTTTTAATGTAGTCCATAGGGGAAACGCCAACAACCCCAAAGCATATAAAGGACAATAAAGAGAGCTTCTTTCCAGCAACACTGCCTCCTACACCAGTAAATCCAGACACTGTGACTTCTGAAAACCTCCTAAAACTGAACGACCTTCATTCCAAACCCAAGCCAGCATCCTCTTCCTCCTCTTCCTCTTCCTCCGCATCTTCTTCAGTGCCCCCACCGCACACACCACACAAGGACATCGAGCCACACCAACGCCAGAGTGCAGAGACTGCTCCCAGCATGTCTTACATTGCGCATGGTAAGTCTGCACCTAACAAAATGTCTTGACAGTCTCTAGTTGACTTGCCCAAGGGCACATAGTAAGTAAGTCAGAATTCTGCCACAAGTTATATTTTTTAATCGCTAGACCATATGCAAAAGAACACAAGAGGCCACACAAACTGAGATTTGTCTCTGGTTCTGAAAGGGACATATATATTACTGGAACTGATCGAAGAGTTGTCCTCAGTGTACATGTAAAATATAAAAGTGCTATAGCTTATTGAAAAGGAGGGTTTCTAACTCTGCTGTGGTATAAAATAGATATTTATTTTTTCAATAGTTGACTTAAAGAAATAGTGGTGGTTTAAAATTGCTTAGAAGTTTGAAAAGTTAGACATAATACCAGTGGAGATGGATTAGTCGGCAATGTGTATGTGAAGTAGTCAAAGGGGCATGATTAATGTAACTTATTATATGGGTATCACTGCCACGTGTTTGTGTGTATGTGTGTGTAGAAATCCCAAACTTGTACAGTAGTGTACTAATAACTTTTTTGTAGGGTAGCATCATCTTTATGCCACAGAGAAACTATTTTATAAGATATATTCATCAGATATGCTATTGATATAAATATTTCTGCTCTGGAAAATGGAGGGTTGACTTAGTTACAATGAGCCATGGTAACTACAGAATGATAGTTGTATGAGGCAGAATAAACAGTGGCTGAGAGGACTGGAATGTTAGAATTACAATATTTGTAGCCCTAATGTAGTTAGATGAGGACACAGGGTGCAGATAAGAAGGTCAAAGATGCAAAATACATACAGTTTAGAGTCCCTGGTTGGCATGAGAACATGACTTATTTGGGACCATTTTATATAGTTGGTCCTAGACAGACAACCAAGATCAGAGAATTTAATGAGTCTTATCACCCTTGCATTTTTGGTCACAGGCCAGCCACAGCGTGGCCAGTAGGCAAAGGGAGTGTGATGGGCTCGCACCCTCAGTATTACTAACCTCCACAGAGGGCATGAAGTAAGGCTGAACCAGCCCAAGCCTGCTCTGTACTGGCCAGCAGAGCCTAGTTGTGCTCATGTGTGGAAGCGTAATGATGCACCCACTTAAAAGATGGCAGAATTCTTGCTGAAGTGTACGCTACGGAGCTCCAGGAGGAATTCTGTCTGAACCAACCACAATTCTTCCTGTGGCTTCTGTTAACAGCCTAGCCCCTTCCAGCTATACAGACACCCAATGTGGGACTGTGCCTTAAAGGCATAATCTGGCCCTGAAGGTTTGTGACTTTTATATGAAATATATACAGTGCAACCTCAATGATCCAAAATTATCATCTGAAACAAGATCATGTCATTTGATGTCTGTTAATTATATTGAAAATTCCCACAATTATTCAAAATTCTTTAGTCCTCTCTTGCACTCAGATAATCAAAATTGTAGTTAATCAAAAAACTGTAGAGCAGGGTTGAACAAACTTTTTGGCCGGAGGGCCACATCGGGGAATAGAAATTGTACGGTGGGCCATGAATGCTCACAAAATTGGGGTTAGGGTGTGGGAGGGGGGGAGGGCTCTGATTGGGGGTGTGTGCTCTGGGGTGGGGCTGGGGGATGAGAGGTTTGGGGTGTAGGACGATGCTCTGGGCTGGGATGTAGGGGTTTGGAGAGCAGGAGGGGTATCAGGACTGGGGCAGGGGGTTGGAGCGTGGGCAGAGGCTCAGGGGTTCAGGCTCCAAGTGACACTTACCTCAAGCGGCTCCCGGAAGCAGTGGCATGTCCCTTCTCCAGCTCCTACGTGTGGAGCGGCCCCCGACCCTGCTAGAGCGCCGGAGTGGGGCCATGCAGCTGCTTCCAGGAGCTCATGATGGGGCTCCCAACCCTGCGCCCCAGAGTGGGGCCAAGCCCCAGCGCCCTAGCTGAAGTGCCAGAGTGGGGCCATGCCGCATGGTGTGGCCCCTGACCCGGTGCCGCGGCTGGAGCGCCGGAACCCACTCCCCAGCGGGAACTGATGAGCTGGCTTAAAAGGTTCGCCGGCCAAGTTTGCCCACCCTATTGTAGAGTATGAATGTTTCACAAATGAATATTTACATTATGGGCATAATGGTCAAAAGTGCCTAAATTCTTTTTTTAGAAGTGACTTGGCCCCTGTATATCTAAAGAAAATAATCAAACTATTTTCAGATAATATTAAAAGCCAGAGAGAAATCTACACAAGCCTGGTATGTTTACTGTTAAGAATGAAACCTCATATATCCATCCAGGCATTGTAGAATGGAGCAAATCAGAATAGTGTTAAGGTAGTGCCAAGCTATTGGAGGCATCATCATCAATACTTTATGAGCTAGTCTCAAACTGGTTTGTTTGAAACAAATTTTGCTTTGTGACTGAGTATCTTTGTATAGTTTATGCGCACATACCTACTGTACATGGTTTTTTTTCCTTATGTAATCAGTCTTGGCAGCTAAATGCAGATAATCTTCTGAATACATCAGCAACAAAGAGCAAACCAGGGAGAAATCAATTTTCCCAACGAGCTAATCTCTCAGAGAGTACAGGATTAAATTGAAATTTAACATCCGCCACTAATAGTCATTTTATAATCACCTCACATTCCTTCTCCACAAATTTTGTAGTGGGGAGGGAGAAAATGTTGCAGTCAGATTTGTCCAGAAATGGAATTATATGGTATTATCATGGGATGTCTTTCCAGGCTTGTTCAGCAGGGAATAATTCAGGTCCATCCCTGGAGGAGGAAAAGAATGAAGCCTCTGCCTTTTAAAGTTGTTGTGATCTCACTGAGCAGAGAGGTAGGAATGACAATGCAGGTTAGCGCTCCCGTGTGCCATTGCTTTACACATAAAACTCATAAGCATTTCTGATCTACTTTCCTCTCTCTAATTTTCCAAGCCATCCTGCAGTGGCAGAAACATTTATTTTAATCTTTTGACTCTCTAGGCCTTTTAGGGATTTGTGAGGCTTCTGATGGCTTCTTTCATGGTTTCTGTACATCTTCTGGTGGTGGGAGAGGGGTGGGTTAGCTACCAAAATTATTGCCCTGAAGTCTCCTGTCTGAAGATCAAGAGGCTTTCTCTGTACATCTCTCATTTCAGTGCTGAGTGCATGTATCATTTCTGGCTGTCTGGATCTCAGACACACCTGACAAGATGTTTCTCTAGCTGAGAGTGACACCAATTACTGTCCTTTGCTTCTTTTTTCTTTCTACTCCTCCCTCTAGCCACACCCACACTTTTTAAAGAATGATTGCTAAATTCATAAGTTTTACCCTTTTTTTCCTCTTTTCCTCCGTTATTTCTCCTTTTCTATGTAAAGTCTCTCCTCTGCCTCATTTTCCAAGTAATCTTTTTATTCTTCACCCTTTTTCCTTCCTGCCTTTCCTTTTAATTGCCACTTTAATACCCCCACCATGTCTGTTTGTCCATCACGGAGGATTCCCTGTCCCCAAGTATTAACTACTGTAATTCTTCATGACTTCATAAAGGAATTACACAACCATTTTCCAAGCAGTGTTGGTGTTCTGCCAGTCATTCCCCATGTCAACATTTTAATGAGATCTTGCGACTGGTATACAGCACCTAGTACAGAAACTACAGGACGATGAAATCCAGTGATCAGGTGCTAATGACAGCATGGAAACTTCCAACATTTAGGTATAAATTCACATGGGGCTGCCAGCCTTTTTAGCTCAGCATAGAATTGACTCCGGGGAGAGCTGTAAAATAGGTCAAGTAGGTTAAACCCTCTCCAGCTCTGTCACACAATTCCAATAGCTGTACTATTCTATCGCTCTGAAAATCTTACTAGTATGGTTGGTTTTTTCCCCAGATGGTATCCTTTTTTTTCCCCATTTCTTAATCCAGTGATGATTATTAGAAGGAGTGGTCAGGAAAACACTAACATGGATCCAGGCAAGGAGGTGAAAGTGAGGATTTCCATATCTGGATTTATTCAGAAGTGAGGATGACTTTGCTTGAAGCCAGTTTATTGCGCTTGATCTGCATGTAAAATGAACGGAGGGGGAAATGGGATCCTGTCCCGCTAAATAAATGCTAAGATTTTTAAAGGGCATTAAAATGTAAGGTTAAGATTTTAACTGGTGAAAATCTGCTGTTTTATTATGAGTCTTTTGACATGCCTTCTGCCCTCCCTCCCTGTCCCCTCATCCCAACCTGCCCCCAACACACATCCACACCCCTTCCCAGGAGATCACTGACAATTGTATTCTGGTCTCGATTCCTTCACAAAGGAGTCACAGTGCAGTATATGGAGGAGAGCTGGGTCCCCCTGGTGAGACTAGAGCAGAATGCACTAAGGACTTTAAGATTTAATTACGTGCCTTCAGCTGCCTTATTTTTACCTCTACCTTAGTTACTGCCTGTTATGGTGATAGTCCTCAGTGGTACAGATCATTATCGCTTTTGACTTCCAAATACATGAAATTGTTTTAGTTTGCCATGATGCATTCTTCCTGAAACTTGTAAATGACCCCTTTACTCACATGCAAAACAGATTTTTATGAAATATTGAAGCTGTGCTATAACCCTTCCAAAACTAGGAAATTCAGAGTTAAGACAAATACTCCACCCTTAGTTCTTTCTGTAGTGTCTAAGTATTGCAACATACATACTGTATAAATATCCTTCTTTGATCCCAGATATTTGGGCCCAGTTTGATCCCAGATATGTAGTGGTGATTCTGGAAGTACTTAAGCTTTATATCTGTTGAAATATAGTAAATGAGATGCAGCGATGGTTGAAGAAGGCTACATAGGGCCCGGGAGGTTGAGTGACAATATGATGATAACTATAGAGAAGGAACTGGCACTAGATTTGATTCAGCATGAGAAATAATTGACAGTGTCATGGGGTCATCCACCACTCTGGCACCATCTGCTGGGTGTTTCAGGAATTAGCTCAGTCCCAGCAGGTGCACCCTGTTGTGGTGGTTGCTCTTCCCTCCCTGCTTCCACCTGCAGACCCATTACGGTTCCTTTCTCTTGGCATCTGCTTCATGGCACAGCCAGGCGGTGTCACCATCCGGTTCCCCTTCCGGGGTGGGGGGAAGGGGCCCAGGCCTGCCCACTACTCTGGGCCCCGGCCCAGGGATCCTGCAAACAGAAACTTCCTGCTGCCTCTTCCTTCCAGCTCACTGTCTCTATTCCTTGCGCCACTTTCCCGTAGCCTCAGTTCCTTCTGCTCCTGCCTCTGGCTCCAGCTCCTTTGCTCTCTTCCCAGGGCCTCGAGTCTGTAAATCCTGGCAGCCTGCCAGGAAGCCAGTCTTCTCCTTGCAGCAGATTCTCTCACTCTGGTCTGCTGATCCAGCCTTATGGGCTGGCTGGGCCCTGATCAGCTGATCCAGCTTTCACCCTAATTGTCTGCAGCTTCTGCCCTAATTGGCTGTTTCCCCTGCAACCACACCTTTGGTTGCCTGCCACTCAGCCTCGCTAGACTGATTTTAATCCTCGCAGAGCCAGTGCGGGTTGGGCGCCCCGTCACAGGCAGGAATAGTAATCTCAAGAGCAGAAGCTCAAAATAAAGGTGGTTGTAGGATGGGAGGTCTTTGACACATGTTAATACAGCATTTAATATGGCAGGGTGTGGAATTTTGCTGCCCCACTTCAGAGACATAGCAGGATCATGCTAAGATGGTTTCACTTATATCTCTGAGACAATACCCAGAGAGTCACAATGGGCACTTGCTCTTCCATCTCCAGAGTTCTCAGAGGGATCCCACCTCCATTTTTCATGTCTTTTTTTTCAATCCAAATCTATATAAAGCAACAAGGAGAGATTGTGAAACAGCATGGACTAAAATGCCAGATGTTTACAGAAGACACCCAGCTGTATGTCTCCTTCACATCAGATACAAATAGCACAGTTTCCCAGCTGTCCTCAACTTGCTTGAGTTCAGCAGTTGGATGCACAGCAGCTGATTGAATCTGAAGCCTGAAAAGACTGAGGTGATGCAAATAGAGTGGGAAGTACTTCAGAGAACTCACCAACTCTCTTAACCTTACCTTCCATTGAGGGCATCTGCCTTCATATTAATACAGTACACAGTGTAAATGTTCACTTTGACTCCTCACTGTTTCTGAATACCTGAATAGCTACAGCCACCCAAAATCCCCTTTTTCCATCTATGGCTGATTAGATGGCACCCCCTTCTGTTTTGTTTGGACTTAGCCACAGTGATCCACAGCGACTTCTGGGTTTGCTTATTGTAATTTTCTGTAACCAGGGACAAAATGCCAACCTTTGTAAAAGCTACTTTTAGTTCAGAGCATAGCAGTCCATCTGCTCTCCAACACAGAATGCCAAGATCACATGACCCCATTTCTCATTCTCTTCTCTGAATGCTGAATTAAAGTCAAGGTTTCAGTCCTTGTTTCAAAGCCATCCTTGGGACAGGACCAAGTTAACTTGGGGACTTCCTAACCCTGTGTGATCAATTATCTGCATCGACAGCTATATTCCACTGGAAAATGGAACTGTCAGACCTAAGAATGGTACCTGGTTGCAAAGAAGATGGAGCTTTCTTAGTGACTGGCCAAAAAAACTGAAACTTGCTCCTTGTCTTCCTTCTGAGTGAAATGCAAAACCTAAGCCTTCCCACAGCATCATGTTTTTAAAAAAAACATTTTTCTTGCATGCCTTCTGGTTTTTAGGGACTTCTTTTCCTTTATTTCTTTTTTTAAAATGTGATATTATTTTGGGTAAGCTCTACAAAAGAGATGGGTTTGGCATTTCATTCTGAAGCTGCTGAGGTTCATGGTTAACAAGATCTCTTCCAGGAGTGAGTTTCAGCTTTGTAGGCAATCCCATCTTAAATCTTTCTATTTTTATAACTCCTTATGTCTTTTCTTTGTTGTCTTGTCCCCCTCACTCACTTCCATTTTCCATCTCTCCCTCCCTTATTTCCGTTTTTTCTCTTGACCCTTTACTGTTTTTTCTGAGCATTCGTCTCCATTTTTCACAAGGTTTTCTGAAATAGGGCAAGCACTGTGGTATCTGTTAGTTGTAGTGTACTCCAGGGTGAGATTTTACAGTAGATGGATTTGCTAGCAGGAATAAATCAGACAGCTTCTGAGCCAGTCACAAGTAGTCTGTGTTTACTCTTTCTAATCTCTTGCTGTACCCACCTCCTAAGCTTGGCCTTGGTATACTCACTTCCCCTTGTCTCATCCATTAAGATCCATGCCTTTCATGTAGGTTTTTTTCCTCTCTTCACCACAGGTGCACTCTGAGAACAGCCTCACTTTTGAATGTCAGTGGGGTTTTTCCTGTTTGTGAAGGATCTCTTAATTCCCTCTTGCCTCACATTCAGACAGCACAAACTGATCACCTGATTCGCAAAAAGAAAAGGAGTACTTGTGGCACCTTAGAGACTAACCAATTTATTTGAGCATAAGCTTTTGTGAGCTACAGCTCACTTCATCGGATGCATTCAGTGGAAAATACAGTGAGGAGATTTATATACACACAGAACATCAAAAAATGGGTGTTTATCATGCACACTGTAAGGAGAGTGAGCTTAAGATGAGCTATTACCAGCAGGAGAGTCGGGGGGGGGAAGAAAACCTTTTTGTGGCTGACTTAGAACAACGCTTCCTCAGCTCTCGTCCCCTAATGCCCCTACTCTACTTGCGCTATATTGATGACATCTTCATCATCTGGACCCATGGAAAAGAAGCCCTTGAGGAATTCCACCAGTATTTCAACAATTTCCATCCCACCATCAATCTCAGCCTGGACCAATCCACACAAGAGATCCACTTCCTGGACAATACGGTGCTAATAAGCGATGGTCACATAAACACCACCCTATACCGGAAACCTACTGACGCCTATTCCTACCTACATGCCTCCAGCTTTCACCCAGACCAGACCACACGATCCATTGTCTACAGCCAAGCTCTATGATACAACCGCATTTGCTCCAACCCCTCAGACAGAGACAAACACCTACAGGATCTCTATCAAGCATTCTTACAACTACAATACCCACCTGCTGAAGTGAAGAAACAGATTGACAGAGCCAGAAGAGTACCCAGAAGTCACCTACTACAGGACAGGCCCAACAAAGAAAATAACAGAACGCCACTAGCCGTCACCTTCAGCCCCCTACTAAAACCTCTCCAACGCATCATCAAGGATCTACAACCTATCCTGAAGGACGACCCATCACTCTCACAAATCTTGGGAGACAGGCCAGTCCTTGCCTACAGACAGCCCCCCAACCTGAAGCAAATACTACCAGCAACCACACACCACACAACAGAACCACTAACCCAGGAACCTATCGTTGAAACAAAGCCTGTTGCCAACTGTGCCCACATATCTATTCAGGGGACACCATCATAGGGCCTAATCACATCAGCCACACTATCAGAGGCTCGTTCACCTGCACATCTACCAATGTGATATATGCCATCATGTGCCAGCAATGCCCCTCTGCCATGTACATTGGTCAAACTGGACAGTCGCTACGTAAAAGAATAAATGGACACAAATCGGATGTCAAGAATTTTAACATTCATAAACCAGTCGGAGAACACTTCAATCTCTCTGGTCACTCGATTCCTGACCTAAAAGTGGCTATTCTTCAACCAAAAAAACTTCAAAAACAGACTCCAAGGAGAGACTGCTGAATTGGAATTAATTTGCAAATTGGATACAATTAACTTGAATAGAGACTGGGAGTGGTTGAGTCTTTACACAAGGTAAAACTATTTCCCCATATTTATTCCCCCCCTCTCAGACGTTCTTGTTAACTGCTGGAAATGACCCTGATTATCACTACAAAAGGTTTTCTCTCCCCTCCCCCCCCCACTGTCCTGCTGGTAATAGCTCATCTTAAATGATCACTCTCCTTACAGTGTGCATGATAAACACCCATTTTTTCATGTTCTGTGTGTATATAAATCTCCTCACTGTATTTTCCACTGAATACATCCGATGAAGTGAGCTATAGCTCACGAAAGCTTATGCTCAAATAAATTGGTTAGTCTCTAAGGTGCCACAAGTACTCCTTTTCTTTTTGCGAATACAGACTAACACGGCTGCTACTCTGAAACCTGATCGCTTGATTGGATATGTTCTCTCCCTCCTCCTACTCCTCACGATATACCTATTTGGAGTACAGCAAATTTGAGTTAGCCAGCTAGCATGATACGTTAATGCCAAAAACATTTCAGTCCATGTAGTGGCTTTACTGCCTTTCTTTTTCTGATAGCTACCATTTGAATTCCACTTGTATGATATATATTACAAACTGTGTCTCCAGAATCCTTTGATAAAATTAAACCTGTGTATGAGATCTGTTATGTGTATGTATACATACAATTAAAGCAACAAAGATAGACGTACAGTATACTAAATTGTGATGATAGATATTGGGATGTATCTTGCTGAGACAGGGTGATGATCTAAGAGGAGTGGGTAGTGAGACATTTCATATGGACTTCTGACTGTACATACATTTCAGATTTATACTATGGGCTAAATTTTCAGTTGTTGGCCACCTCTTTTTTGTGTGCAAAATTGCAAACATGCAAGTACGCTAGTCTTTGCATGCACCCTTTAAATGGTGTAACACCCTTGTTAATTGAAATGTTAGTAATTGCACCCACAAAATCCATTGAGGTCAATGGTGTTTTTGAGTGCAAATGCTAACTCTTACATTCACATTGCTGTTATACTGTTGCAAATGAAATAACAACTGTGCACATGCAAGTGATAGAAATTTTAGTAGGCGTGATCGCCTGCAAGTGCGCCTCTTAACCATAGTGAAGGCTGAATAGAGGCCTAGCTGAAAATCTACTCCACAGCTATTGCATAACTTATTTATACAATGCTTTTTTTAACCACTCATCGATCTAATGGTAGCTTTCACTAACCTCTACTGTGTTTAACTGGCTCGGGGGACAAGAAAGGATTAAATATTGTCAGAGAAGGGAGAGACTTGTGGCTTTTTCCAGGCAGCTATTACATTCAGAGAACATAACGGCCATTCTGGGTCAGACCAAGTGGCCAATGCCAGGTGCCCCAGAGGGAATGAACAGAACAGATATTCATCAAGTGATCCATCTCCTATTGCCCAATTCCAGCTTCTGGCAAATAGAGACTAGGGACACCATCCCTGCCCATCCTGGCTAATCGCCATTGAGGGACCTATCCAACAGATTAACGTACATCAAATTCATCAGCAATGGACTACAAATGAAAAACTGCTGCTGTACTCTAGTAGAGCTGAGTACAATGTTGTTCTCCCCAAGTTATTAACTACTGCCGAGTCAAGTCAAGTTTTAGTTAAGACGCAAAAATCAGTTAGCTTACTGTTTTTTAAATGGCATTGTAAAGAAATCATGGAACTGGACACCAAACTTTAGTCTTCAAAAAATATTTAAAAACAGATTTAAAAGTTTAATAAAAGAAAAGGTATTTGGGGAACAAAACGTTCTTTTTTAGGATTTCCCCTTCCCCCATGTGCATCTGAGTTTCTAAGTATTCAGAGACCTAGATATAGATACTCTCACCTTTCCATTAGCGTGCAGTATTCTCTTCATGATGGTATCTGAGCATCTTTCATTCAGTCAGGTCACAGAACTTTGTTCCAAAACTTTTTACCTTGTTCCAGGTTTCTCCAAAAGGAATTTTTATCACTGTGGCTTTGTGCTTCATTGTTGGATCTAGTTTCTTGCACGCTGCACTTCTGTTCAGATACTCATTACTTGTCATTTTGGTCACCGTCTGTGCACTGATCTCCATCACAGTGGTTTTAAGCCCTCTTTTTGCTTCCACATGCAACATTTTTTTTCTCTTCATCTGTTCCAATATAACTTTCTCCACTCTGTGTATTTAAGTGGGTCTTCGTGCTAAAGACCTAGACTCCTAGAGATACAAAAGCCCTATTAAGTCATCTAATCCATTTCCCTGCAGGTACAATATTGTTCCCTTTAGAGAAGCAGCATAGACTAAACTAAGCACAATACCGTCAGCCAGAAATACCAAAATGCTAATCCTACCTCTGTGACTTATTTGCTGTCTGGTCTTGGACATGTTCCTTTACTCTCTGTGGAGCACTTAACTCTTTTCCCTTTTATAGGCATGGAGCTCTCCTCTCCTCTCTTCAGGCTGAGGGTAGGCAGGATGCAGAAAGATTTTCTATAGTGTCCACATCCTTAAACACTAGCACAGCTCTTTGAAGACTCACTGAGCACTTCCCCCACCACCACCTTTTTTTTTTTTTTTTTTTTTGGAAGAGGTGGAAATGGGGGCATGGAGTTCAGAGCAGAGGCTTTGTCCCCATGTCTATGCACCATCTGAAAAATGGGGATAGCAATACTTACCTACTTTGCATGGTGAATTAAGCTTCGATTCTGTAACCCTTTGCTCGAGCTGAGAGTGGTACTTGCATGCAATTAAACCCATTGAGGTCACTGAGACTAATTATGTGAGTGCTATTCAGTACAAGCAAAGATTGCAGAATTGGGTCTTCACTGTGTCTAAAGTGTTTTTATGATATAAAAGTGCTATAGGACTACTTAATAGTATTATAGTTTCTAGTGTTTCCTTTCATAACACAATACTTGAAGGGTTTTTTGTATTGTCTACTTAAGCATTTGATACTCTTGGCCGTGGGGTTTCTCCCAGTCATGCCTTTTGGAAACCCAGGTATGAATCTGTTTTGGAGTTCGAGTTCAGAGCTCAGCTCTTTCATCTTTCCTATGATGAGATGATATTTTGCTCTTTCTCTCCCTCTCTTTTAGTCCTTAATATGCCTTTATGTGTGTATATATTAATAGTTGCCTCCTTGAACAGCTGGAAAGCATTTGCTTAAGGTGTTAGTCTCATTATCCAGTTTGTTTTGTCAGTTTTTGTGAATAAATAAAGGCAGGTGTTTGATTCTGATTAACATTATAGTGTTGGTCTCTTGTAATACCTGACGGTACAAGGAAATCAAATGACACTGTACAGAGCACAAGGAGAGCAGGGCAGCAATTTATCACTTACAGCCCCTCTGCTTGTAAACTTTCTGTGCATCTGTAAAATGCAGGGAGAATATTTGCCATTTTTTCATTGTATACATGTTAGATTAGCAAAATAATGTGTCGTATTTGTATATATGATGCTCACTGGAAGTGTATAATATATATATCTACAGTTGTGTATATATGTATGTAATGAGTTCTCTGTATAAAGAGAGGCAGTGAGAGAGAATGTTAACTATAATGAAGTCATGAACCCAGGCGCCCGCTATAGGCATCTGCAAACACTGGTTACCCTGGCAACAAGTGGAAAGAGGTTGGAGAGGAAAGCTGGAGTAGGTTGTTGCACTGAATTGTTTTCAGCTTGTTTCCTCCTCACTAAAGCAGGGAGATGCTGAAAGGTATGATGTGCCTCTTTCTATTGTGTATGTTATATTATGTATAATAGAGCGCTGTTGGGAAGGGGTACGCAAAAATTTTATCTTATTCAGCTCCATTTTGCTCAGACAGACATGAACTTTTCTGTTTAAATATTAACATAAATGTTCTGTGTTGCAAATCTGTGTTTTCCCATTGTGCTTACAGTTCACAAGTTGCACTACAGTGTTTGAGTGCCAAATAAATCTCTGTACTGTATCTGTCCCATCTTCTGCCCAGGGATGGGTGGCTATTGCATCTCCTCTTAATGTCTTCGAAAACTGATTTTATTTTGAAGCTGGGTTTATAGAACTAACGTTTGAAAATGTACCAGGCTTGTACCAGTACTGTGTAATATAGAAAGATCTAGTTGAACAGGACTAAAAATGAGCTTCTGAACACCTCTAGACTGTGCTGTATCGATTTCCTTGTGCTGTTGTGCTGATGCAGAATATTGTAGCTCATGACTTAGTGGAGTCCTTGCCTCCCTGGGGAAAGTTTTTATAAGAAGAACTAGGACATTATGTTCATCGGGGCTGTAACAGTGTCTTCCACAAAGGCAAGTACCGTGATATTTTCTTCAGAATCTGTTTTAAGTGGATAGGAGAAAATTGAATTGCGTGTGTGTCTTTTTTTGTTTATCCTACAGTCTCTTGCTTTTTCTGTCTGTTCAAGGAGAAGAAATGTAGTGAATAACTCCACATTATATTGAAGTATCATTGGTACAAATTATGACAGGGACATTTGTATATGTATGTGTACACACCTGCGTGCAGTGAGACCACAGGTTAAGTGAATTGTTCTTAGTATTTTGTTTGTAAATTCAGTTTTTAAACTTAGAAAAAAAGATGTCTCTCTCAAGTAACCATGGCACAACACATCATAGTCACAAGAGAATAAAGAATCTCAGCCAATATAGGGGCATAATTCAGTCACTGGGCATTTAACACCTCTGAGAGTCGAGTTATTGATTGATTAACTTGACATTGGCTCCTTGTTCTGGTTGTCTGGAGCATTCATTACAATATTATATTAGAAATCGCTGTTTCCAGAAAGGTCTCAATAAAAATTCATATTTAGAGTTATCAGATTTATGTCCTTTCATTTGTATTCTCTTAAGAGTGAAAGGGAGCTGACAAATTAAATCTAATTTTATTCAAGTGAAATCTGATCTTATTCTGTAAAACTAGATATACAAGACATTTTCAAAAGAAATTAATAAAGCAGATTATTGAATATGGGATGGGTACACTGATAGACTATGTATATTTCAAGCTAGCACCATTAGGCTAAAATTTGATTGCTCAGAAGACCCAATCAATCAAGTCACGTGACACAATCTAGTTAGACTCAAAACATAGCAAATCAGTCCAAACAATGAAATACCTTATAATCAAACAAAGCAAATAATCAGCATTAAAGGATAAGTATTCAGTCATTAAGCAATAACACAAATCACAGCTCTTAATGTGAATGAGTGGTAAACTTAAATTAGTTGCTGACTTATTAAGCCCCTGATATGGCTTAGCAGTCAGTTACATGCGATTTCTTCTTAGGATACAGTTTAGTTACAGGATTTACAGCACACTCATATGTAGTATTTTATCTAATGAAAGGAACAGTAGATGGCAAACCTAGGTGAATAAAGACCACTTTATGCTTATCCCAAATTTTTAAAATCTGTCATCTGAGATGTTGCAGCAGCAAGGTGGGATTTGATAGCCTGTCTGTTGTACAGTATAATCCCTCAAAATTGTCATTGTTCTCCTGCTTCTCTTTTGGGGAGGCTGGGCTGTTCCTTCCTCTCTACCTCAGAGTCAGAAGAATTTTTTTTGCAATCATTTGATTCTGGAAGTCTACAGTGTCTAGCCCACAGCTTATCCTCAGAGGCCAGCAGCATAGAGGGCATTCGTCCTGTCTTCAGTCCACTTCAGGGCTGTTGTTCTTTTGGTACACAGCCTCTGGTACTCTTGCTTATTGTTAAACCACACTTACACCTGGTGTAGAGAGAATCCAAGTTAGGAAGTTTGGGAAATAGTAACACAGATGTCTCTCTAACTCTGTTTCTTAAACTAAAAAAGCTGAATTGTGTTTCTTCAGGATCCCTGTAGCTTAAACACCCCATTTTGGTATTGTTTCAGGTTCTTCTTATCTGTTCACACAAAGCGTATTTATATTTGACTGTTATCAAATATTTTTTTTTTATCTTTGTCATAGGATATATGTTACCTTTGTTATAATGTTATATGTGCTGCCATACAGGATAAGGTACAGAAGAAGAGCTCTGTGTAACTCAAATGCTTGTCAGTCTCACACCAACAGCAGTTGGTCCAATAAAAGATATTACCTCACCCACCTTATCTCTCTAATATCCTGGGACCAACAACACTGCACAGAGTACGATGCAGGAAGGAATATGGAGTAGAGTGCTGAAATGAGTGAACATATTCCTCTTTTTCAGACCTTTCTGCTTTATGGTTGACGATGAGTGGAGCATCACAGAATACATTCTGACTGTGTTTCACCTGATATCTGAACATTCATATGATGGAATTGTTATAGAATTTTCTGCCTGCAAACTCGTTGATTCTCAGGCTTATACAGACTAGCAGGCATAAGTTTAGGTGACATTTCTTTTTTTCACCAATTAGCATTTGCAAGTGCAATAATTTCATCACCACCCGGCTTGATAAACTTATTCTCACAAACTGTGTTCAAGAAATTTAGGAAATGTAACTCCTTGAAGAATTCTACCTAGATACGGAATCCCAGGTAGCTAGGTATTCCTTTTAATAGAGTTGGCAGGTTGTTCTTCAGCCATAAAACCTTCCTTTCAAACTCCTGCTGCAAAGGCAAGAATCAAGCAGCAGAACCTCAGTGTAACAGATTGTGAGATCTTAGCTACATTGGATGGAGATGGAAAAGTGATTTTCTCATTGCAAAAATACTGTTTTCTCCATAAATGTGGCAAGTTGAAATAGATGTTCCTTGGATAGTAACCATTATCAGTTAGTGAATCTAAGAAAGCTCACAGCTAGCTATTTCAGCCTGTCCTTTCCAGAAAGGACTATGATCAGGGTCTCATGGTAGTCAGTGAAAATTATACTACTCATGTCAAACATGCAGTCCTGGCCTTGGAATCTATATTTACATTCAGTAAAATATTTTTCTAATATAAATTAGCGTGGGTATGTGTGGGGGTTGGGAAGAGAGAAAGAGAGTGTGCAAACCAGTACACACACTATAAGGATTTGAGCTGTACGTGTATATACTTTTGAATGCCAGACTCTGGGAATTTCACAATGCGTTGATCTAAAAAAACGCATTAGTAAAACTACAGTAGATATGTCATAGATTCGTAGATTCATAGATATTAAGGTCAGAAGGGACCATTATGATCATCTAGTCTGACCTCCTGCACAACACAGGCCACAGAATCTCTCTCACCCACCCACTCCTGCAAAAAACCTGTCACCTATGTCTGGGCTATTGAAGTCCTCAAATCATGGTTTAAAGACTTCAGGGAGCAGAGAATCCTCCAGCAAGTGCCCCGTGCCCCATGCTACAGAGGAAGGCGAAAAATCTTCAGGGCCTCTTCCAATCTGCCCTGGAGGAAAATTCCTTCCCGACCCCAAATATGGCGATCCGCTAAACCCGGAGCATATGGGCAAGATTGACCATGTCGCTAAAGTTTGAGCATTTAACTATAATTCTTCGTCTCCAAATAGGATAAGCCAAGCTGCTGCTTCCACTGTGTCTAGATACTCATAATAAATAAACCTTATAGCTTGCTTTAAGGAGGTTTTTAATATAGTATCTATCTTTTGTCACCAATAATCAGATATAAATCTCTTGGATCAGTGCTGGCATGGCACTCCAGCCAACTATTATATCTCTGAATTGTCTGTGTAACGGTGCTTATGACAGGAGTTCCAATCCCCAGGTCTCAGAGGTTGGTGATCACATATACACGTTTAGGGAATTCACTTGGTACATGGATGTGCCTTTGCATATGCGAGAATTATTTATCGCACAGTGTTCCATCCAACTTTTAAAAATGCTATGTTTTTAAAGGCTTCATGAAAATCTGTGCTTTAATTGATGGTACCAAGTGTCAGAATTGTAATATTGCCACTTTAAATTCCCAGTATTTAATTTTCAATCATGGTGTTGTTGAATAGTGGCAGAGTAATGAAATGCCCACCAGTTATAAGATACACACAAAATAATTAGAATTAAGAAAGGGATCAGAAAAATCTCTTAATCTGTGAATTATCTTTTGTTAATGAAGAGGAGGAGGAGCTGGAAGGACCTTTGGAAGGGCTTGGATTTCAGCAGCAAGAGTCCCGACTTTGCCAACAGATGAAAATGGCTACTGTTGCTCCGTCAGCTGAGGCTGCATGCTGGCAAGTGGAATCAGTGACCAGCACAAGCTCAGGACATATCTGTACCCAAGGTAAGAATGTTCCATTCTCCATAGAAGCCAAATGGTCTTTCTTTTGGTTTAATTTGTGAAAGTTTGTTTTAATGAGCAATAAATCCATCTGTAGCAATCTTGTACCCAGCAGGGGCTATGCTTTCCCCAGCCTTCTCTCCATGCCTTCAGTCTTCCAGATTTTATGGACATTCATGGCAATGGCCCAGCTTCCTGGAGAAGTACCTTATAATTCTTCAGTGGCAATTCTCTTTGGCATATGACTTGCATGCTGAATACCCGTGGCAGCATAGCCAAACACAAAGCACCATTGTACCTGGCCCTTACTCTGTAGTCTGTACTGCTTTTAAAATAATAGTCAGTTTAAAAAGTAAAAAGCTTACTGAGATCACCTAAGATCTGCAGTATACCAAATCCAGAGGAGCTTACATGTCTAATCCTTTTGTCACTGCATCAGTTAGGCACTTTCCTAACAGGATTCCTCCACTGTCCCAGATAAATCGGATACAATTTGAAAGCAAAATCGGAAATTCACATTTATTACCTTTATTTTTTCCATGACTCTTCTCTTCTAATTAAACAGCTGGAGTACCTGCCTCGTGGAAAAAGATTTTCAGCAAAATTCAAAGAGAGATTGGACATTTATGTGGATAACAAGAATATTCATAGTTATAACAGTTAATGCTTTTTTTAAAAAAAGGTTTTGGAAGGAATATAAAGCCTCATGCTTCAGGGGTTAAGCCTGTCTCTCTAACTGTTAGGGATTGGGGTAGGGACTGACTTCTTGTTCTGTGTTTGTACAGCACTGAGCACTTTGGGGTGCTGGTCCGTGATTAGGGCTCCTAGGTGCTATAGTAATACAAATATAAATAATAAGATGATACCTACATGGGAATCAGATTATCCTGCGTTTGCCTATTGTAGTGTTTCTTGCACCTTCCTCTGAAGCATCTGGCACTGTCCTCACTTGGAGACAAAATACTATGCTATAGAAGGACCTCAGGTCTGATTGAGAGTGGCAGATCTGATGATCCTCTGCAGTATTAAGGAGACACCAAATTCAGTTTTACATCATTTTATAGGTGATGATGTGTCTGCTTTCCTGTCAGGCATTCGTAAGTGGAGTTCCATTTGGCTCTGATTAAATAGCCCTGCCTAATCCCAATAAAACTGCCCTGGCTTTACAGGTTTCTAGAGCTGAAAGTGTTTAGTTTGAAGAACAGGAGGTTGGAGTACCTCTTGTTATTGTACCCCTTACAGAGGCTCACATTGTGGGATCAGACTTGCATAATTTGATTTTATTGGTTTGTTGTTTTTGATGGAGTGTTTTTTGTCATCGTTCCATATAGAACGAGTAGCAGTATGGCTGAGAAATCTCTATTGGTCTCTCTCCTCTCTATGGACTAAATAGGTCAGCTAAGAGACAATGTCTTGTACTGATCATTATTACAGAAATATTATTTTAATTTGTATTACTGTAGCTCCTAGGAGTTCTAATCATAGATCAGGGCCCCACAGTGCCTAAGTGCTATGCAAGCACACAACAAAAAGATAGTTTGTACTCCAAAGAGCTTACAGTCTAAGCGTAAGAGAAGACAACAGTTGGATACAGACAAGACAGATGGGGAGAGTACAAAGAAACAGTGAGACAGGAAGATAATGTAGCTGTGCAGATGTTTACAGGGAGCTCCTCCTAAGCGGAAGAGGCAAAA
Source organism: Lepidochelys kempii (assembly GCF_965140285.1). Lineage (NCBI taxonomy): Eukaryota > Metazoa > Chordata > Testudines > Cheloniidae > Lepidochelys > Lepidochelys kempii. Next base: position 13,400,502 of record NC_136394.1, on the reverse strand, counting down.
TGGAATAAGGTGCTTGTTTGAACAAGCAGACAATGGATGCGGGCACCACTGGCTGATTTGAGGTGGGAGTCAACACCTCAACAGTGAATGAGAGATGATAGGTTGCACAGGGTAGACCATGGGAGTGGTCTTGACAGGCAGCTTAAGTTTGATGCAATAGAGAAGAAGGAGCCTGTGGAGGGCTTCAAAGAGAGGAATGACATGATCAAAGTGATGGTCTAGGACGGGGTGGACAAACTTTTTGGCCTGAGGGCCACATTGGCTTTGCGAAACTGTATGGAGGGCCGGGTAGGGAAGGCTGTGCCTCCCCAAAGAACCTGGCCCCTGCCCCCTCTCTGCCCCCTCCCACTTCCCGCCCCCCTCAGAACCCCTGACCTATCCAACACTCCTTGTCCCCTGACTACCCACTCCCAGGACCCTGGCCCCTAACCACCCTCCAGTATCCCAGCCCCTATCCAACCCCCCCTTCTCCCTGTCCCCTGACTGCCCCAAACCCTATCCACACCCCCACCCCTAACTGCCCCCCGGTACCCCACCCCCATCCAACCTCCCTGTCCACTGACTACCCCGACCTCTATTCACACCCCTGCCCCTAGATAGGCCCCCCCGGGACTCCTACACCTATCCAACTCCTCCTGCTTCCTGTCCCCTGACTGCCCCCTGGAACCCCTTGCCCCTTATCCAACCCCCTCCTTAACATGCTGCTCAGAGCAGCAAAGCCCTGCTGCCTGGCCAGAGCCAGTCATGCGGCCAGAGCACTGGTGGTGCATCACACTGAGGCTGCAGGGGAGGGGGAACAGCAGGGGTGAGCCTCCCTGGCTGGGAGTTCAGGGGCTGGGCAGGATGGCCCGCAGGCCATAGTTTGCCCACCTCTCGTCTAGGAAAAGTAATTTTGCAGTGGCATTTTGAATGGATGTGAGTAGGGCAAGATTACATTTGCCAAGTATTGTACTTGTCAAGGAAAGCTTGAGATATTGTGTGTCTCAAGAAATGTCACTGCCTTTTTGCTGTTACCTAGAGCATGAACTGCAGAATCCTGAATCGGTTTCTAGCACTTTGCATCTCCTCCTGCTCTTCCATTTCCTTTTCCATTTCTGAGTCTTCATACAAAAATCTTTGCAGTGAAATATATGACTGGCTCAGATGATTTCTTTTTAACTAAGATATTGTTTTCTATCCTGTGACATATGTAAGCATGGAAAACCCCTGAAGTTCTCTTCCTGATTCTTTTCTCCTCAGCCTCCAGTTCCAAGCCAGAAGTCAGTTCCAATTCACATTCCTTGGGAAGCCAGCAGAACAAAGCAGACAGCACCAGAGTAAAAACCCGCATTCTGCCCACTATGCCAAAGCTTTTTATCCCTTCATCTATCACCAAATTTCCACCTGAGATCACTGTCACCCCACCAACACCAACCTTACTTTCTCCAAAGGGCAGCATTTCAGAAGAGACAAAGCAAAAATTAAAGGTAATTCAAGAAAAAGGTCATGTTTGGGTTTTACCTTAATTCTCCCTTTAAAATGAGATTTTTCATGTCATTGGAACAACTTCTCCTGTCCCCAGCTCATCACAGGAGATGAGGTATGATGGTATGAGGCCCTAGCTGCTCCCAAGTGGAGTTACTTTAAGGATTAGTGAAGTGTAGGCTGTAGGTGAGCTCATAGATATCATGGTCCCAGTGCTTGCAGGAGTTCATAGCTACTGCAGTCCTAGCAGTAGTCATGAAAAAGGACGAAGTAGAAATGCAGTCTGATTGGGATATCCCAGCTGTTCCAGTCTGTGTCTTATTATAGAGAGAACTTCAGGAGTACTGGCTGTGAGGAAGCTTACTGATGATTCAGTATTATGGAGCCGCAAGCTGGGACACACAAAGTTTTACAAATAAGGAGACTCATACATGTTGAGGAATAGCAGACATTTGTCTTTGAGCCCTGTGATCGTGGGTTTATTCTAACTATTCAGCAATATATTTCTCTTTTTTCTTTTTTCTTTGGGTCAGTCTGCTATTTTGTCTGCTCAGTCTGCAGCAAATGTAAAGAAGGAGAGTCTTTGTCAGCCAGCATTGGAGATCTTAGAAACCTCAAGCCAAGAGTCCTCACTGGAGAGTGATACTGATGAAGATGACGACTACATGGACATATAAATAGATTGCAGTGGTCATCACCAACAACACCAACCATATAACCATTCTTCTGTTGCCAGCATCTCTGCCAGACAGTACATCTTGCTCTTCGTTGGCATTGTCCTCCAATTAATCTTCATCAGCATTTTGTCATTCACCTCCATTATCTTCACCACCATCACTGCCTCTGTATTGCCTTCAAAAACTTCTCCATTCTACCTATCATGGTGCTTGATGGAAAGAATGATTGGTCACCAGCCAGTTAATTCATCTGGACCAAAACACCACCTTTAAACTCCAGTAAAGCCAGTCTTGTGAGCTGCAAGCATTTCTTTCTACTTGCTCTTGCTTCTCCAAACCAGATCCTTGGGAGCCATTCCAGTGGCTTTTTCTTTAAACCTTCCCTTTAGCTGTCTTTTAGCATTTCTCCCTAGTTGACTTTTCCTCCAGATAATTTAGCAGCCCAGGCTCCTGCTCTGTGTTTCCAGCATCTCCAGCAAAGATGAGTGGAGGGAAGAAGTTGGCAAACCAGCAAAGGTTTCTCCTGCCATCACTGATTTCCTATGCCTTCTGGAGAGAATTGGTGAGTGTTTGGCTTCTTGGCACAGCCACAGGACATGTCAGAAGTTGGCTGGATGACAGATAACCAGGAAGTTGGGTTTCCAATGTGGGCAGAAGTTTTGTCCCTCCCAAATTGTGCTCATTTCACCCTTAAGTGTTAAGTCTAATAAAATATTATTTACCTGAATGTTGGCTCAAAGAACTGGACTGAAGACACATCTTCCAGCATTGTCTTATGGTCCCTTCTCTTCTAATTGCCTTGGACAAGCATTTTGGGCCAGGGGCTAGATGATATTTTTATGGTGATATTGGGGAATGTTATAGATTTCAATACCATTTCAGTCTGTTTTTTACAGAATGACACGAAAAGGTGTTTTTTATCTATCTGAAGAGGGATTGCTCACAGTTATTTATATGGGAAAATAATGGTAACAAACAGCATCTTTTTCTACTGAATGTTAACTTTGTAAAATAATGAATGCAAACCATGCAAAAAATATATACATGCCACATATATAATATGCATACAGCTTGCCATGTTAGATTGCTCTTTGTGTTTGGGGGGAGGTGTGTTTTTGTGCAGTGCGGAGCTTTGTATAAACATTTTTTCTAATAAAGTTAAAATGTACTCACAGTTGCCTCTCTTAACTGCTAGTTGGAAAGAGCAGGACATCTGTTCATCCTCCCATGATTCTGGAAACAGGTGCCCTTTGTGGTTAGAGGAGGGATGCGGGGGGGGGATCCATTATTTTGTAAAGACTGGCCACAAATCCATCTTAAATACACCTGGTCTCACATCTCCATCTCCTCAAGAACTGACCAAGGCCAGTTCAGACAATGTTGCCAAACATGCAGCCACAGGAAGCCCTGCTACAAAATCCATTCTAAAATTTTTTCATGACATATCTGGGATATTATTTGTATTATTGTAACACCGAAGAGCCCTCTTAATGGGCCAGGACCCCATTGTGCTGGACGTTGTACAAACACAGAACAAAAAGACAGTCCCTTCCTCAGAGAGCATACAGTCCACTCTTTGAACACTGATGGATAACATAAGGGAAGAGAAGATAGCCCAGTGATGACAATGGCCATATTGAAAGAGTATTTGACTGTACAAACCTGAAATTCATACACTATCATAGCAATCACTTTTTCTCGTTAGGAGGAAGAACTTGTTTTTAACATGAATCCTGAACAGATATGAGCCCAGGTCAAAATAGAAATTCAAATATTTACAAACTTTGGAAGTGTTCAGATCCAATTTGCATCTCAGATCCATCATTCAAAACTTTAACTACCACCACATAGTTTAGTTTGAATAGAGTATGACTGGGAAACCGTGACGGACAAGTCCACTGATCAGGACATCAACAAATTCTAATGAAACTAGGTCTAGTTAACAGAAATTACAAAATTATCTACATGAATCTAAGAGAGAGAGAGAATATTTGTCAGGATCAGTGAACTAGCAATGCAGATATATTCATTTTCAATGAGGAAAGTATCCAGTGCTGTCTTGTTCATTAATTTGGCCTGCTTTTTTATAAACCAAATGCATAGCAAACTATATTTTGTAGACATTAACTGACTGGGTTGTTGTCTGTGTTTTTGTTTTTTTTAACATCTTGTGGTCTCTGTCTGTTTCTATGTAACATGAGGTCACCCAACAGGAGTGGTACAGTCTATCGCAAGAAATGGAAGACAGTGAACAGTATGGACCTCAGGGCCAAACTTTGAAGGATCATGTAATTCTATGTAACGTTCATTCACGCAAATGGACTTGACCATGTAGGTCTTTGGTCAATATATACTCTCAGATGTATGGTTAAGTTTAGGATAATCTGAATTCTTGGCTCCATGGTTTGGTGATACTATACCAAGACTGAGGATTTGATTGGATCTTTGATAGCCTATTTTCATTGTATTCCTTATATAATATATATATTACAATTTTTCAGTAAAATTAGACTGGGTATTTTGTTTTAAAAACATTTAATTCCTAGTCTATGACGATTTTTGTCTGCATAAATCAAAAAAGTACCTTTTATTCAAAGAATTAAGTTTGTAAGTGCAAAGTATTATATTTACCTTTATGTCTCCTGAGGATTCCAAGGTGCTAGAAATTCTTCAGATAGATTTTCCATATTTTTCCAACATTTTCTAAACTGTCTGGGTCTTTCTTTCACTCCAACCCCACCTCCTTTTTTATGAGATGTGTTCTTTTTTGTGCTCATGAAAGGGTGTAACAAGGCTAGAGATTGCCATTTTCTGTTAGCAAAGCAAGTTGAACGTTGCAGGTCTGTTTTAAACACAGTCTACAGTACTGTGTAATCTGTGCTTTGGCCTGGATTGAAAGCTCTCAGTTGCTTCTCTCCTTTCCTTTTATCTGTTATGCTTAATTCCCATTACCCTCAAGTGACTTGAGGACTTTCTTCTTTATACACATGAAGGTGGTTCATACTGATTTGGTACATGTACTGCCTCCTCCAAGCACGAGTCTTCAGCTACTGACTACATACTGTTCTGGCAAGATTCCATGCCATCTTTTATAATTGTATTTCTGCTGACTTCAGCCAAAGGAACCACATACCTTCCTTATACCCCAAACCGTGCCTCTGTAAGTGATGATTATTCAGTCACTGTTCAACTCAGTGAAACTTGTTCTGAGGCAAAAGATGCCAGTAAGGATGCATTTTGTGTGACATGCTTGTCTTAAAACCACGTGCAAAAGGGACCACGTAGTGAACCCCGACTCTTTTAAAAACCAAGAGAGAGTAACTTCCCCTCATTATCGCTTTTTGGGAGGCCAGTCAATAAAGTCCAGTAAAGTGAGATTTGTTCCAGTTATAGCCACTGGAGTAGCTGCACCAATGTAAAACCCTAAACTAGACAGGTAAAACTGATATTAGTCATACCTTGCACTGGTGTAGTTTACCTCAGTTTCAAGCAGAGGTAAGCTGTGGTGATGCAAATCATATTTTATGGTAACTTGAAATCCCCAGTGTAGATAAGACATAATTATCAAGCTAACATCACTTCCCGCTTCAGACTTGCATATCAAATATAGGCAAGTAGCCCAACTTCACTTATCTACCTCCTGTGATGATACATTTTTTAGGGGAACTGCTGGACCACCATCACCTCTGACATCTGTGGAAAGGTTCCCGGGTTTCTTCATAAGATTGTGCCAGATAAAGAACAACTAACAAAAAAAGAAAAAAAGAAAAAAAAAGCTGGTGAGAGCCCCCTTTATTGTAAAGGAACATAGGGAGGAAGCTCTGATGCCAAATATGAGTTTAAAGGAAAAATTTTCTTTATACTCAGCACATGGAGTAAGAAGCTCTTCTTGCCATTTGAAAACACTACTGTATTAGAAAATGGACTGTTACATCGTTCTCCCTGCTTTAACAATGGGAAGAACTTTAACATTTAAACATGAAACTTTGTTTACCTGGTAAAACATATTGTTGGTGGTCAATGTCGTTTTTCAGCAGAATGGCTGGTGCTAGCACAAGATTCCAAATCTTCAGACAAAAGGCATTATTTCTGTGTAGCAGGAGATGATTCTCCGTATATAACACTGAACAAACAAAGTGGTAACAGCTTTCTTTGCAGCTGCTCCCCATGTCTCCTTGGATCTTCTGTGCTAGCCTTTGTTACATTCATAGCATTCATGTACACTAAGTGACCAGCCAAAGGAGGTCAGACCAGTGTTTTCAATTTCAGCACACAAGCATCTTCCAAAACCAGCAGGATCCCTAATGAAAGAGTTTTTTGTCCTGGTTATTCTCTCAGTAATTTCTTAAAAGAGCAAATCCACAATTGTTCCACTTCCACTCAGATTTTGATATATCAAAATACCCTTAAATTTAACACTAAAAACAGAACAAAAAAGAACAAACCCAGACTTCTTGTATAATCACAAAAGTTTAGCATCTTGGAGCAAGGGGAAAATATTACTATTTTGAGTCTGAGGTTTAGAAGAATTTCTGAGGATTTCTAGTGTTTCTGCACCCTCATAGTGTATGTTTCTTTGTACCTGCAAAGATAACTGACCTATTATTATTAAAATTTAATATTAATATGGTAGTGCTTAGAGATACCAATCCACATTTGGCATCCTGTTGGGCGGAGTGCAGGCTCGGTGCCTGGCCCAAAGAGTTTATAATCCAAGACCAGCAAAAATTCTGATCTCCCAGGTTGGATCTGTGCCATACTGAGACTTACATGCTAATCACTGATTTCCTTACTAGTGTTCTTCCTCTGTGTCAAAAATATAATTTTTTAAAAAGTGAATAAACTTTATTCCACAATTAAAATGTGGGATCAGGTAATACTGCAAAAGTCTTCATTAGTCACATCAAGTATTAGTATATTCAGATGTTTTCAATTCAGAGTGAGAGTCTGTCCTATGGATAATGACATAAATGTGTCTCTTGCAGCCAAAGGAAACAAGACTTGATAAGGGACTGGTCAAGAGAAGGAACCAGGAAAGGATGAGGAAGGTCTGTCAGCAGAAGTGGAGGCTAAAGTAAGGAATCTGAATTTGGTCAGGTTGGACTCAGTGGAAGCAAAGAGGTGCCAGGTGAGGATAGAACATAGGATTCATTTTGTTTGATCAGATCAGTCAGCTGTCAAGTCCAGTGTGCTGCCTTTGGCAGTGGTGATGACAATTCTAGGGAAGGTTAAAAGTCTATAATGCACCTGGGCAATTTGTGCTAGGCTATACACAGGGCAGAGCTATGCACCTACTTAGTCCTATAGGTGATCGTCATACGTCTTAAGGCCCAGTCCACACCTAATTCTTAAATTGATCGAGCTATGTTGCTCAGGGGTGTGTGAAAAATTCACACTCTTAAGAAGCATAGTTTAGCTGACCTAAGCCCCAGTGTAGACACCGCTAGGTCAATGGAAGAATTCTTCCATCAACCTAGCTACCGCCTCTTGAGGAGGTGGATTTATTATAGCAGGGAGAAAAACCTTTTGGTTGCTGTAACAAGTGTCTACACTACTGCATCATAGCTGCATCACTACAGCTGTAGTGCTTGTAGTGCAAACATCCCCTAAGGCCAGGGCTAAAATAAAAAGTTAAGTCAACCTGGCTACGTTCCTCAGGGGTGTGAAAAATCCACACCTCTGAGCATCGTAGTTCAGGCAACCTAACCCCTGACGTAGACAACGCTAGGTTGATGGAAGAATTCTGTAGGCCTACCTACAGCCTCTGTAGCACTTCAGTGTAGACACTCGCGACAGTGACAGGAGGGATTCTCTCATTAATGTAGTTAATCCACCTCCCCAAAGGGCAGTAGCTAGGTAGATAGAAAAATTCTGGAGGTTAGGTCGACTTCACTATGTCGCTCAGGTATGGATTTTTCACAACTCCTGAGTGACCTAGCAGGGTCAACCTAACATTTTAATGTAGGCCTAGCCTTAGAGAAGATAAGGGCTTTAGGCAAGAAGAGACAGGGTCTGCAGCAGGGATTTCCCTACAACCCTCCCTCCCCCCAAATTTCCCCAACCATCCCCCTAGTAGTCAACTAGTTACATCAAGGAGTGTTGCCAGTTTAGTCAGCTGGAAATTTGAATTGAAATTGAAACATAAATACACACTTTAAAAGCATATATGGTATGTGATAAAATATTTGTACCTGGTGGAAAAGCATAATAGGTTTGAAAAGTATGAACAAAGACTAGCTTCCTCACACAGCTGTTGTTTTTTCTGACAGTGTGGATGCATTCATTTTGATTGGTAAATAAGGTCTGAATGAGCTCTCCCCTGACAACTAGTGATGAGCCAGGTGTTCAGGACCAGACTGTATTTACATGAAAACACCTACTTTGCCTAGGTATCCAGCAGACAGAGCTGTGTTACTGAAGTGATCAATTTTAGCTGGTGTTGGGTGACAAATCACTTTAGTATTGAATGCGGAGGTAATGAAATGTTATCCTTATTGTGTAAGTAAAGGGCAGCAGAATGGTACATAGCCTGTCCTGATTGAGGAGGTCACCTGCTTGCCACATCAGATATGAAAGTAAAAAACGTGCTTGAGCCCCAGCTTAATTAATTGCATTCCAAATTAAGCGCTGGTCACCCTCAACTGAACTGCACTCGCTAAGCAAGGGTTTTTGATGGCAGATCCCAGTGGGGGGAGAGAGAGGGTGGGGATAGGTGTTTTGCTTGGTGGTGTGGGCTCTGCCTAAGTCACAGACACTATTTGACCTGTCCTCTCCTGTTTAAAGACCGAGCTGATAAGGCTCAACTGAGAGGGTTATTTTTGGTTACGTGACCACTGGAGCTGAAATCACTGATAATCAGGCCTAAGTGTTTAGACCTGCTGCAGGACGGTGTTTCTGTGAAAGAGACCGTCCATCTTCCACTAGCAGCCAGGCTCCCCCACGGAGAGCTGAAATAACGGAGAGCCGGTGGAACCTCAAAAGACTCAAGAGGTCACAGTGGCAGGTGGCAGCAGAAGGTGATGGCGCAAGGCCATTGGTGACGGAGAGATGAAGTGAACAATGGCATGACGAACAGTGGTCAGAGCAAGTGGCCGTGGCAAGTGGCTGGAGGAACAAGTAAAGTGCCTTCTCCTCCTCTGTCCCCCAGAGTGGGAGGTGAACTCAAGCGAAAGCATCTCTGAACTCTGGGTCTCCATTGACCAAGGACAACAACTATGAGTTGACAGCGGTGGAGGGAGAAGGGAAGGGTACGTTAAAGGAACATTTGTTTGTTGGACTATGTTTTAGTGACTTTGCTCCAGAATGCTAGATTTGTGACTGGGAAATGTATCTAAATATACATTTCCTAGTAGGCCAAGATTTTTAAAATGCATTATTTGCCAAGGTCATTATCTCACATAATCGCTATCTCGAGAGGTTGTTATCTTAGGGAGTTTCTGTACTAAACATTTTTATTATATTATAATTACTTTTTACATAAGAACATAAGAATGACCATACTGGGTCAAACCAATGGTCCATCTAGCCCAGAATCCTGTCTTCTGACAGTGGCCAGTGCCAGATGCTTCAAAGGCAATGAACAGAAAAGAGCAATTATCGAGTGATCCATCCCCTGTTGTCCACTCCCAGCTTCTAGGGAACAGAGGCAAGGAACACTCAGAGTGTGGTGTTGCATCTCCGCCCATCCTGCTAATAGCCATTGATGGACTATTGTCCATGAACTTATCTAGTTCTTTTTTTTAACCCTGTTATAGTTTTGGCCTTCACAACATCCCCTGGCAAAAAGTTTCACAGGTTGACTGTGTGTTGTATGACGAAGTGCTTGTTTTTGTTTGTTTTAAACCTGATGTCTATTAATTTCACTGTGTGACCCCTAGTTCTTGTGTTATGAGAAGGAGTAAATAACACTTCCTTATTCACTTTCTCCACATCAGTCAAGATTTTATAGACCTCTATCATATCCCCTCTTAGTCGTTGAAAAGTCCCAGTTTTATTAATCTCTCCTCATATGAAAGCCGTTCCATACCCCTAATCATTTTAGTTGACGTTTTCTATACTTTATCCAACTCCAATACATCTTTTTTTAGTTGGGATGACTAGAACTGCATGCAGTATTCAAGATACGGATGTACCATGGATTTATATAGTAAAAGTGGAGAAGCTCGGTTTGCCAGACTGATCAGCAAACCAATGCTGACAACCTATGTGAAAAGGCTGCAAAACACCAAGCCTTTGGACTGCATTGGCATGCAGAAATCCTTATAAGCCAGTCACTGTTAAAGCCAATTTTAGAAGTACTTAATGAGGCTGTTAAGAATGCTGGAGAGACAACACAGATTATGAGAACAAATATGGCTGTCGCATCATACTTTCTATTTAAGCAAGAGGTACCACACGCTACAAACTGGAGGCCAATGTTAAGTGCATGGTCACTTGTTAATCCTGAAGTTGACCAAGACCGACAAATGCTCACTATCTTTCTGCAAGAAGCTCAGTTGACTGGTTAGAAGCATGCAGTGCAATAGTGAAAGACTCAGCAGCTGAAAAAGTGAAGAACTCTCTCACTGCATTCAGCAAATGTGCATACATGGCTGATGAATGCATTGATGCAAATGGGTGTCGAGTATTAAGTCATTGAGTATGTTATCTTGATGTCAGTGGTAGGCCAGTAGATGCATTTCTACATATTCAGATTACAGAAGACACATTGGCTGCATCTGTGACAACCCACATCTTAGAAGAATTAAATGCTTGTAAATTTAACCCAAAAGAGATGTCTGCCTGTGCATTTGATGGAGTTGCAAACTTCTTTGGAAGACATAGTGGAGTATAAACTTTGCTCAGAGAAAAATGTAACCCTAATCTCTCCTGTGCCTACTACAGAGGCCAATTACTTCAGCTAGCCCTAGTATGTGGTGCAGAATCTTCAAAAGACATTTAAAAAGCCATAAATTTAATGTCTCCATTATATCTATTTTTCAGCAAGAGTCCAAAAGGACTGAACGTCTTGGAAAAAATAGAAGATACCCTGGCGCTGAAGTTCAAATGAGTCCAACCTGGGAAGACCCACTGGCTTTCTCATAAGCAGCCCTTGGCTATTGTCTTCAAATTACTGCAACCATTATTATTGGCTTTGGAAAGTATCCACTGAGATGGGCCAGATCTAAGTAGGGAGGCTGGTGGACTACTTTTGGTACTAAATTCAGAGAAGCCTATTGCCATTCTCTCTCTTATAAGTCTACTGTTGAAACCACTTTGGTCATTAAACAATGGTATCTAGGCATCTGCTACAACAGTAGTAGACCTTTGTCCAGCAATAGAAGCTACACTTAGATCAGCGAGATATACATTGCAAACATACTGGAAGAAGCAAAGACTTCAGTTCAGAAGTTGACTAATTAAGGCACGTATATTGACTCCTTAAGTGAAGAGAACAAGACGTGTTCATTAAGCCAGCTGAAAAAGTACACAGACTTGATTCTTACAAATATACAATAGCAATTTCTGGATTCTACTCAATCTCCACATAGCTTTTACAGATGCCTGTCTTATAAAACACCAACAGTTGAGTGGAGTGAGGCGCTACCAGCAATGGGGCTGCCATGTGCTCAGAACAGAGAATTTGAACAGAGTGGAATATCATAAGATGAACAAATGAAGATTTGACTTCAACTTCTTCTTTATCATCACTAGTGGTTCAACTCAATCTTTGTGCTATATTTCCTGGGATGAAAGAAGTAGGAATCCATCTCTTGCTTCTCCCAGTCATAACAGCTACAGTTGAGCATTCTTTTTCCTGATTGAACAGAATTTTGTGTTCTGAAAGGAGTCACCTTCTACCCAGATCATGAGCATATCATGAAGGACTGGCAGTACCGGACACACAAGAAGCCACCAAAGATTAATACACTGCATTCAGAAAGTTCATGAATAGAGTTGTGCAAAATTACAACAAGAAACCAAGAAGGCTGTAGATGTTGTGCTTCATAGTAGGCTTGATTAGCCAACTTTCATTTGTGTGATGATTTTAAAACATGAGTTAAATCTAATGATTATGAAACAATTTTTAGTTTTTACTATCGTGCCATAGAGCCCACCTTCGCCCTAACAGTCTCACCCCTTGTCAGCCATCACCCTCCCTGTATATTTGAACACCTTCCCCCCTAATTTCAATTCCTGGGGAAAACACTGGTCTGTAGTTACTGCCAGACTTCCTCTTTCTTTTGATTAATGATTAGTTCCAAACTATGGAGAGTGAAATGTTGGTCCTGTTTAGTGCACAAGCATTTTGGGGGAAGTCTGGAGCAGTTTCCACAGGAAATATTGAGGAGTTTTTTCTTTCACTCTCTACCTCCCTTTTTTTTCCTTTTCACCATTGTTGTCCATTTACTACCCACCCTGCTGCTGTCTGCTCATATCCGTAACTACCCTGGCAGACTTCTTCGATTGCCTTTCTATGTCCAGCTGTCTGCCACATATATATCCAGAATACTGAGTGATGATGTCACAGCCCAAGTGGCATTTTGATGAAGGGAATGAGTTTAGAAAGTTTAACTAGCAGACTCCAAAGGTATCCTAATTGACTAAATTTCTCTTTATACTAAGTTATATGAAATGTAGGAAGGACATTTAGTCCTATTAGGATTTTTTTTTTAAAGTAAAATTGTTGGCCTGCTGACCTTGATAGTCATCTTAAAGTAAGGTTTCAGAGTAGCAGCCGTGTTTGTCTGTATCTGCAAAAAGAAAAGGAGTACTTGTGGCACCTTAGAGACTAACAAATTTATTTGAGCATAAGCTTTCGTGAGCTAAAGCTCACTTCATCGGATGTTATCTTAAAGGAACTCTCTTTTTTTTCTTTAACACTAGAGGGTGCCATATTGCAGAATAAAAGCTAAAATCAAAATAGATGACTACAGGTTTTAAATCAAAGCGATTTAAATCCCCAATTTTAATCATGATATAAATCAAAAAGTAGGAAACCTTGATGTACATAATTTATTTTAATTGTGTTTGGCATTTGTACTTTAGCTATTTTCCTAATGAGAGGTTAATTTTCATTAAAACGTGGATTTGCAACTAAACATAGTCTTTACACTAAATTTGATGATTCTTTTTGCTAACCCAGAGGGGATATAGTAGAACCTCAGAGTTACGAACACCTCGAGAATGGAGGTTGTTCATAACTCTGAAATGTTCGTAACCCTCAGCAAAATGTTATGGTTGTTCTTTCAAAAGTTTACAACTGAACATTGACTTAATACTCCTTCAAAACTTTACTATGCAGAAGAAAGATGATGCTTTCCCTTTATTTTTTTTAATAGTTTACATTTAACACAGTCCTGTACTGTCTTTGCGTGGGTTTTTTTGGTTTTATTTTTTATTTTTTTGTCTCTGCTGCTGACTGATTGTGTTCTTCTGATTCCAAATGAAGTGTGTGGTTGACTGGTCAGTTCGTAACTCTGGAGCTCTAAACTCTGAGGTTCTACTGTACTATGTTGACATTTATTCAAGCAGTTATAAAACTTAATTTACATTTATTTAGATTCTTATTTTTTTACATTTTTATTATGTTAACAGTGAATGATGCATTTCTTATTTATTAGATTAATTTTGTCTTGTGGTTTTTGTCTAGCTCTGTTTAGATGGAAATTCAAATTCAATTAAAAATGCACAAAACCAGCATTTTTCATTGAAAAAAACTACCTTAAGTAGGATGGTTACATAAGAAAAAAAGTTTATCAACACATGTTTTGCATTTAAAACTAACTTTTGATTTACTGAACAAAGGAAGTATTATTTGTAGTTAGTGATTGAGCTGATTGGTTTTGGTCACAAAGTCCTTTAAGAGTTTAGAACTAACAGACCTCATTCTCAGACACAGTTTTGATTCACAGATTGGAAAAGGAAAACGCTTTCCTGTTTTTTCAATTCTCAGTTGGTTTCTTAACTTTTGAATGAGCTAGTCTTTCAGCTGAACTAGTTGAGTAAACTGAAGTGAAGAAATTATTCTCTGCACCTGCAGAAGAGGCTACTGATGTCAAAAACTGGGTTAGCACTTCAACAAGCTCTGGTTCCAGGAGCTTAGCCAGTTACATCCACCAGTCACTGATTTGACTTTCTTTAAAATATGACAGCAAACATGTACTGCTTCATTTAAATGATTTTAATATATTATAATAAGTTTAGGCCTGAATAGAAGTTGTCAACTTCAAATTTAATTTTAATGGGTTTGTTTCTTTAAAAAAAAAAAATTTTTAATTTAAAAAATTTAAATTTAAAAAAATCTTTGTCCCTGGATAACCAAAGTCTTCATATGAGCCCTTCAAAGATCAAACAATCTTAAGCTAAGGTATCCATGTTCCCCCCTGCTGAATCTGTTTCTGCAGAACCTTAAAAAATCTTGTTAGAAGTATCCTTTGCACAGAATTATAGTTAAATCTAACAGTTGAAAGGACAAATTCATTCTCAGCAAATCCCCCAGGATTAAGGTGGAGTCCATTTAAATTGTATTCCTATTGCTTAAAGTTCTTGGAAACAAACAAAAATTATGTATTATTGCTACTAATGTTGTTTGCAGTTTCCGTTTTGCCTGAAAACAGAATTATTCTGTGCATGTTTGCCAGATTAAAGTTGTTTTGATCTTTGGCCCCTTGGGTGTATTTTGTTTGATTACAGTTAAGCACTTTTTTTCTTTAAAAGAACTCCTGATAAGTGCTTATACAGCTTATTTTGTAAAGGGGTGAAACTCCTGGTGTGTTAACTAATATCCCTGCATTAAATGGGTCAAATTGTGCTTTCAGTTACATCCGTTTAAATCCTGAGTGACTTCATTTAGTTAATTGCAGTTACTCAGGACTTCCAGTAGTGTAACTGAGAGCATAATTTGGCCCCTGGTATTTATCCTCATTGCTTTGTAAAGTGCTTTGAGATACTTTGTTAAAGACACTGCATAAAACCAGCTTCTAATTAGGGACAAAAACATGAGTCTGAGAGTAACATAAGAATGAAATTTGCAGAGAGGTTTGGAGCTGGAAAAGGTTGTACAGCTGTATCCAATGTATAAGAAGGAATAACTGAACAGGCAGCTAGGAGCTAAAATCAGGTACTATACTCATCTTACAGTAATGCACATGAATTAGGATAGTGAGAAATAGCTCTGGCATGGCATGGTCTGCAGTAATCAGAAAAATAAAAGTCTCATAAGTTCCTGCCTCTTCCTTAAATGGGAAGAATAAAATTCATTTTTGCCTACCTTTAGGATTTATTTGTGCAATTAGATGATTGGATACATGGCTTAGTATGAAAGCCCTAAATTATACAGTCCCATTGGGGGGAACACTTCACAACATGTCTCTAAGTAAACTGTAAGGGACACTGCCTATTTGAAATCTTGTCAATATATTTGAAAAACAAAGTAGAAAGTAGTTTCTGGTACAAAATTAGCCACTGCCAATTTTTATTTCACGATCCATTTTTTTAAAAACATTTTTCTCCCACCCGTTGTTTGACGTCCCACACAGTCAACAAGGGAACCAGTGAAACCGACGATGCACGAAGTGCTGTCAAATGCACAAAGTAACCAAACTGAAATAACACAGAAATATTTTTTTCTAATCTCTCTGCTTGTCTATATGGCTAGTTAGTGCATGGCAAGCCTGGGTGTGAATGTACAGAGTGCTAGCATGCGACGCATTAACTACTAGTGTGGACCCTGTTACCATACTCTAACCTGGTCCCTTAGTATGCTTTGATGTACTTAGTGAATTAAGGAACTTTTAGTGTGCTGTAGCAGGGTCCCTACGGCCAGTTAGTGCACAGTAGGCTAATGTGCTCTACATTCACACCTCTGCTTGCCATGCACTAACTAGCCATCTAGACAAGTCCTCAGATACAGTAACTTTAGGCTTGCCACAACAGTAGGTAAAAAACTCAGACTGTTCAATTTTTAAGTAAATTGTATGTTTTAAACATACTAAGTACTATGTAAATGTATAAGTACGTGTTTGTTGCAATAAAACCAGGTACCAAATATGCATATATAGTAAGAACCTGCCAAACTCAGGTGAAACAGTTTTTGAAAATCAAGATCAGATTTTCCGATACTGATCACCTCTAGCTGCTGCTGTTGTGTACGTACATGCTTTGCACAAAATAACCTAATATCCCATTTGGGACTCTAAGAGTTACTATAATAGAAATGTTTCAGAGTAGCAGCCATGTTAGTCTGTATCCACAAAAAGAAAAGGAGGACTTGTGGCACCTTAGAGACTAACAAATGTATTTGAGCATAAGCTTTCGTGAGCTACAGCTCACTTCCTCAGATACATTCAGTGGAAAATACAGTGGGGAGATTTATATACACAGAGAACATGAAACAATGGGTGTTACCATGCATACTATACAAGACTGATCAAGTAAGGTGAGCTATTACCGCTTACAGTGTGTATGGTAACACCCATTGTTTCATGTTCTCTGTGTATATAAATCTCCCCACTGTATTTTCCACTGAATGCATCCGATGAAGTGAGCTGTAGCTCACAAAAGCTTATGCTCAAATAAATTTGTTAGTCTCTAAGGTGCCACAAGTCCTCCTTTTCTTTTTATAATAGAAATAATAATGGACTTCACTGAGATTTACTGGTGCTCAAGACCCTTTGAGAATCAGGACAATAAGGGTCTGATTCCATTATCTTTGACAGACAGAAGTCCCCTCTAAACCAACAGGAATTTTGCCTGCCTCAGATATAAAAGCTCATACCCTTAATCTCTTAACTATGCACCAATCCTGCAATCTGATCTGCATAAGCAGATCCCTGAACCCACTTTCAACACCTTTGAGTCGAGTGAGACTGGACCTGGCATAGGGATCTGCTCATATGGAACGGTTACAAAACTGGAGCAAGGCTTATTTTCAAATACTCTGTGTATATGCTGCCACATCATACTTGCTTTAGTATTATATTACATATAAACCATAAGTACCTAATGTTTTATGAACAAAAAAGTGCTGCTTATATTTAAAACCACCCTCTGGTTCCCTGTAATGTCTCACAGATGCATACCCCACATTTTATACTCCTTATTAGTTATGTAGGCACTTGTTATTTTTCTTGCTAAATGCATGTGTAGATATAAAGAATAACTTCTGAAATAAGATTACATTAACGTTTTTCCTCATGAAGGAGAGGGCTCAGGGTACTTTCTCAAACTTAGTAGTTGGCTCAGTTAAGAATATAAACAAACATTCTTGTACTGTGGGTTTTTTAACATTTTTTTTTTTCCAGAAGTCTAGCAATTATCAGTCTGGGTTGTCTTCTAGATAGTAGACTGGAGATTTCCATTAACTTAGACTTGCTAGAGTTTAAAATATGTGAAGATCTAGAAATTCATAGTGAAAGTTACAGTTTACCATGTTTCAGAGTAACAGCCGTGTTAGTCTGTATTCGCAAAAAGAAAAGGAGTACTTGTGGCACCTTAGAGACTAACCAATTTATTTGAGCATGAGCTTTCGTGAGCTACAGCTCACTTCATCGGATGCATCCGATGAAGTGAGCTGTAGCTCACGAAAGCTCATGCTCAAATAAATTGGTTAGTCTCTAAGGTGCCATATATGCATCCGATGAAGTGAGCTGTAGCTCACGAAAGCTCATGCTCAAATAAATTGGTTAGTCTCTAAGGTGCCACAAGTACTCCTTTTCTTTTTACAGTTTACCATGTAAACATGCAGTGTTAAGCTTTAAATGCTTTCAACTCTTCAGTTCAAGTTCAGTGAAACAATACTGCTTTGAGTTCCCCAATAAATGGCAGTGCTGGAAACTCCTTCCATGTCCCAATAAGTAAATTAGCTCTGCTGAGAGCATAATAAAGGCTCTGATGTGTTGTCTTGCAGCAAAGCAGAACTGGTGAAAGGAGAGTCTTCAATCAGGCTTTCATGAACAAAATGACAGCTTCAGAATTGAGGTCATCTATTTTATTGCACCTGAGAGAGACAAGGTTTCAAGCTTACACAGAGTTCTTCTTCAGGTCTTGTGTCTCTCTTCTTGTCTCACTAATATCCTAGGACCGATATGGCTACAACACACTGCAAACTTCAGGATTTGTTATTTCAAAAGATCAATGCCAGCAGGGCCGGCTCTAGGTTTTTTGCCTCCCCAAGCAAAAAAAAATTTTGGCCGCCCCCCCTTTTTTTTTGGCTTTTACACATTTGCACTTTGCAATGGTTTTGTTTTGGTTTGGGCTTTTTTTTGACTGTTCAAAATATTTAAAAAATGAAAACAGGGAATTTGTAGTTAGTGAAATAAAACAATTTCCTATTAGTTTACTCATTTAATTTTAACAAAATTACAATAAAAAACAACTTGGGTTCAACTATACACAGTAATGAAAAACGTTACTGTCTTCCGGTGCGCCCAGTTTCTCATAAATTAAAAGAATGTATATGAACTGAATTTTTCTGTTTTTTATACTTGTGTAGTCTTTCAATAATTCAGTGAAATCTAAATTTTTTGCAATGGTACTTTCAACTGAAATTAATGCAAGTCCTGACAAACGATTTTGAGACATGGTGGACCTCAAATAATTTTTTAGTAATGTCAGTTTTGAGAAACTGCGCTCACCAGAAGCCACTGATACTGGTAATGATAAAAGAATACGTAATGCTATAGCAGTGTTTGGAGTGAGGAGTGAGGAGCTATACATCCCGCCCATGGGTCTCCAGCCCAATCTCAGACCCGGCCCCACCCCCACAGGGGGGACAGTAACCGACAGAGCAGCTGGGGGGTAGGTCAGCCGCGGGGAGGGGGGCGGACCAGGGGCGCCCGCCCAGCGCCGAGCCGCCCAGGGCAGTGGGTCCCTTACTGGGCGCGGGTCCTGCCCTGATCCCGGGCTCTGCTCCGCTCTGGCTCCTCCGCCGTTTGTGATGGGGTGGGCAGGGAGAGAGGCGCCACATTGCCCTGCTTCCCCGGCGGTGGGGGGCCAGGCAGGGACCGCCCCCGGGCCGGGACCTCCGCACTGAGCCTGCCGCCCCACCCCACACAGCGGCTCATTGGTTGACTGCGCAGGGCTGGGAAGGGGGAAGGATGGCCGGAACGCCGCCCCTGGAAATGTGCCGCCCCAAACACGTGCTCGCTTTGCTGGTGCCTAGAGCCGGTCCTGAATGCCAGAAGAACTGCACGTGCTCCGTGTTGCACTGCTGAGCCCAAAGTACCATTAATGTCCTTGTTTTGCAAATGTAGGAAGCTGAACACCTGAAATTCTACCTCTTTGGTTAGAAGCACTGGCTATTTTAAATGTAAGACGAGAAATTATTTGGAATTTCTGATAGAAGCCAAACTGGCAGAGAGCATTTGCTCAGCAGGTGTCTTTTTCCATATTGACAGGTTTCAGAGTAACAGCCGTGTTAGTCTGTATTCGCAAAAAGAAAAGGAGTACTTGTGGCACCTTAGAGACTAACCAATTTATTTGAGCATGAGCTTTCGTGAGCTACAGCTCACGAAAGCTCATGCTCAAATAAATTGGTTAGTCTCTAAGGTGCCATATATGCATCCGATGAAGTGAGCTGTAGCTCACGAAAGCTCATGCTCAAATAAATTGGTTAGTCTCTAAGGTGCCACAAGTACTCCTTTTCTTTTTCCATATTGATGCTCCATGCTTCTGCGCAGTCTGAGGGTCTTTAAGCTCCATATGAGCTGAGCTACAGTTCTCCCAACCATGGGATGCTCCTGCCTGACCTTTGCCATCAGTTTTCTCTGAGTGTTAGTAATACGCTGTTTTTGAAGGCCTGTAAAAAGTAAGAAAGCAATGAAGTTTTACCAAAGAGGAAGACTGCAGCCTCAGAGTCAATTTAATCCTTTGATCTCTTTCCTTGCCTCCCTGTTGGCTGCAAATATGTCCCTATTCAACTTGGATAACAAGTGCTTAGCCCTGTCTGAGCACTGCAGCTCTCCCTCTGCAGGACAGTGAATGACTTCTAAGGCTGAGCTCCTTGGACATGTGTATTGGCAGCTGTTAAGAAGCAGACATAAGGTCCTTTAACAACTGCACATAATTAAAATGGTTGTTCGGTCAATGGCAATTCAGAGACATTAATGTCTAGATTACTGGACTTATTTTTAGGCAGTTGATAGCTGAAGTAAGAGAGAAGGGTCAATAGTATGTGTTTATACTTTTTCTCCACTGTACTTGGACTATTCAATGGGATGAGAAATCCAGAATTGAGATGCCTGTTGCAATCTCGGTGAAACTCGTAGAGAAATCTATTTGGATGAAAATGGAGAGTTGTGAATATGTCAGCATAGTAACGATTGCAGTTCACATACAAGACAGCACAGTGCACCAGCCCTCATACTATCTGGTAATTATAGCTGAAATTTGAAACAAAAAAGTGGGTGCAAAAGGTGCCAGAAAAATTGCAGAAAGAAAAAATAGCATTTTTTGAAATATGACACACATCCAGCAAGGTACATAACCATGTGACTAGTCCCATTGACTTCAATTAAGCAACTCATGTCATTAATTACCATACAGAAGCAGGACCTGTGCTTGTATATGGTACCAGGAACCCTCTTAATAGAAATCTAGAGTAGCTTAATACAGTGTTCAAATGCAGAAGTTAAGGATACGCTAATTAAAGAACTCTATTTCTGCCTCATTATGCTTAATGTTCATATTAAGGGATGTTGCCAACTTACATTTGGCCACAAATTTAAATTTTATAAAATCAAGCTATTTACAAACCTTTAAGAAACGTTTCCCCAATTAAAAAGAAATCTAGCAAAAACCGATATTTTACAACAAATATACGTTACCTTTCTATGTTTGCAACCCTGGCCACTAAAACCATGTCTACATTATGTGGACTATAGCAGCATAGCTGCGGCACCATAGCTATGCTGCCATAACCCCCTAGGATAGACGCAGACTACAGTGATAGAAGGGTTTCAGAGTAACAGCCGTGTTAGTCTGTATTGGCAAAAAGAAAAGGAGTACTTGTGGCACCTTAGAGACTAACCAATTTATTTGAGCATGAGCTTTCATGAGCTACAGCTCACTTCATCGGATACTTCCACGGTATGCATCCGATGAAGTGAGCTGTAGCTCACGAAAGCTCATGCTCAAATAAATTGGCTAGTCTCTAAGGTGCCACAAGTATTCCTTTTCTTTTTAGTGATAGAAGGGCTGTTTCCGTCCCTGTAGAAACTTCACCTCTCCAAGCAACAGGTAGGTCCATGGAAGCATTCTACACAACTAGGTTGGTATAGCTACAGAGCTGAGGGGTTGGATATTTCACATCCCAGAGCACCATAGCTATGTCAACCAACATTTTTAAGTGTAGACAATCTCTAAGAACCTGAAAGTGAAAATGACCATGAACAAAAATTAAAATAATTTCACTGATAGATTCAGTCCAAGTGAAAGATTTGAGACAAAGTTACAAGTGACTAAAAGGAAAGTCCACATGAATGATACAACTGATATAGTATATAAGCAAAATAGGCAGCATACTGGGAGTCTTTGCTTCAGAGTCAACCAGAGTAAACTGGGGGGGAAAAGACATCTTCTGTAGGAGGTTTTAGATTCCTTTAGAAAATCTCACCATTTTTATATGATGCAGTGTTGTTGTAGCCATGTTGGTAACAGGATGTCAGACAAGGTGAGTGCAGTAATATCTTTGATTGGACTA
Organism: Lepidochelys kempii; assembly: GCF_965140285.1. NCBI lineage: Eukaryota > Metazoa > Chordata > Testudines > Cheloniidae > Lepidochelys > Lepidochelys kempii. Next base: position 13,378,680 of record NC_136394.1, on the reverse strand, counting down.
ACTTCTGTTGGTGAGAGAGACAAGCTCTGTATAGCTCAAAAGCTTGTCTCACTCACCAACAGAAGTTGGTCCAATAAAAGATATTACCTCATCCACTTTGTGTCTCTCACAACCATTTTTATACCATTCATAGTGCAGACTATCAGAAACAGCTTTGCAGAGAGTCATCCTCAGCTGAGGAGAAAAGGAAGTCTTCAAGGTGAGATTTATGTCTACACTAGGCACCTTTTCGCGACACAGCTGTGCCACTACATCCGTGCCGTTAAAAGGCGCACAGTGTAGCTGCTCTTTGTTAGGAGGAGAGGGCTCTCCCACCGACAAAAAAAGTTACACCCCCCTATGAGCGGTGGTAGCTTTGTCAGCGGGAGAGCTCTCACATTGTCAAAGCACTGTTCACACCAGCACTTTTCGTCGTTAAAACTTGTCATTCGGGCAGGTGTTTTTTTCACACCCCTGAACGACAAAAGTTTTACCTACGAAAGTCCAGTATAGACACAGCCCTCGAGAAAGAGAATGGTTGTGACTCATAGGAAGAAGAGAAATCCAGGTAGGGTAACAGCACAAGGTAATGAGCATCACCCACTCCCCCAACACAACATGAGAGAGTCAACAGAGAGATCAAAGAGGAAAGTAAAATTAGAGAAGATGAGTGAGTGATTCTGTGGAGAGTTGCAGGGGGACATGAACTCCTAGAGCAGGGGTGGCCAACCTGAGCCTGAGAAGGAGCCAGAATTTACCAATGTACATTGCCAAAGAGCCACAGTAATACGCCAGCAGCCCCCCATCAGCTCCTCCCAGCGCCTCCCACCCACCAGCAGCCCCGCCAATCAGCACCTCCCCCTTCCTCCCCACACCTCCTGATCAGCTGTTCCATGGCATGCAGGAGGCTCTGGGGCAGAAGGGGAGGAGCGAGGGCATGGCAGGCTCAAGGGAGGGGGTGCGAAGGGGTTGAGTTGGGGGCAGGGCATGTGGCAGAGCCAGGGGTTGAGCAGTGAGCACCGCCTGGCACATTGGAAAGTTGGCGCCTGGAGCTCCAGCCCCACAGTCGATGCCTATACAAGGAGCCACATATTAACTTCTGAAGAGCCACAGGTTGGCCACCCCTGTCCTAGAGGATCAAAAGGGGCATGTCCATGGAGCATTAAGAGGAAGGTAGTTCTAAATTGGATGCAGACGCCTTGGATAAAATTTGAAAAAGCACCTAACCCCATTTTCAAAAAGGAAATAGACACCTAGGAGCCTAAGGCCAGGTCTACACTAGAAACTTTTGCTGATATAACAATGTCACTTAGGGGATTGATTTTTTGGTGACATAGTTTGAGGTCAAGGATGGCTTCGAGACTTCTGACAATGAGAGCAAAGTTAAGGTGAGTGATAATCTGATGAATTTTTCATTAACAGGAGCACTTCAGTCTTTGAAGTACTCGTTAGTAGGAAGTTATAGTGTGGTCAGAGGCTGACAGTGGAAGCTACTGAGGTTATGTGAGTTAGTAAGAGCTAGCTAAATTTTAAGGATGATGGGGAGGAGGGGGTACTGGTGCTGACCTAGGTACGTGAGGGATTTTCCAACATGGATAAATTGTTCTGCTTATGCTTCCGACACGCAAGACTCCTTTCTCAGCCCCACCCAACATCTTCATGGTGGGAAACCTTCACTTCTTTCCCTAACGGCCAGCTGCTGGTTTCCACTTCTCCGGTCTTGGTCCACTATTCAATTTTGTTGATACACTTTTAATAATGACCTACGTTTCTACTACTACACTCTTAGGGTATGTCTACACTACGGAATAAGGTCAAATTTATAGAAGTCGGATATTTTAGAAATCGGTTTTATATATTCGAGTGTGTGTGTCCCCACAGAAAATGCTCTAAGTGCATTAAGTGCATTAACTCGGCGGAGTGCTTCCACAGTGCCGAGGCTAGAGTCAACTTCCGGAGCATTGCACTGTGGGTAGCTATCCCACAGTTCCCGCAGTCTCCGCTGCCCATTGGAATTCTGGGTTGAGATCCCAATGCCTGATGGGTCTAAAACATTGTCGCGGGTGGTTCTGGGTACATATCGTCAGGCCCCCCTTCCCTCCCTCCCTCCGTGAAAGCAAGGGCAGACAATCGTTTCGCGCCTTTTTTCCTGAGTTACCTGTGCAGACGCCATACCACGGCAAGCATGGAGCCTGCTCAGGTAACCATCACCGTATGTCTCCTGGGTGCTGGCAGATGCGGTATGGCATTGCTGCACAGTAGCAGCAACCCATTGCCTTCTGGCAGCAGACGGTGTAATACGACTGGTAGCCGTCATCGTTGTGTCCGAGGTGCTCCTGGCCACGTCGGCTGGGAGCGCCTGGGCAGAGATGGGTGCAGGGACTAAATTTGGAGTGACTTGATCAGGTCATTCTCTTTAGTCCTGCAGTCAGTCCTATTGAACCGTCTTATGGTGAACAGGCAGGCGATACGGATTGCTAGCAGTCGTATTGTACCATCTTCTGCCTAGCAGCCATGAGATGTGAATGGCATGCAGTCCTTCTGCACCGTCTGCTGCCAGCCAAAGATGTAAAAGATAGATGGAGTGGATCAAAACAAGAAATAGACCAGATTTGTTTTGTACTCATTTGCTTCCCCCCCTCCCCTGTCTAGGGGACTCATTCCTCTAGGTCACACTGTAGTCACTCACAGAGAAGGTGCAGTGAGGTAAATCTAGCCATGTATCAATCAGAGGCCAGACTAACCTCCTTGTTCCAATAAGAACGATAACTTAGGTGCACCATTTCTTATTGGAACCCTCCGTGAAGTCCTGCCTAAAATACTCCTTGATGTAAAGCCACCCCCTTTGTTGATTTTAGCTCCCTGAAGCCAACCCTGTAAGCCATGTCATCAGTCACCCCTCCCTCCGTCAGAGCAATGGCAGACAATCGTTCCGCGCCTTTTTTCTGTGCGGACGCCATACCAAGGCAAGCATGGAGGCCGCTCAGCTCACTTTGGCAATTAGGAGCACATTAAACACCACACGCATTATCCAGTAGTATATGCAGCACCAAAACCCTGCAAAGCAATACCGGGCGAGGAGGCAACATCAGCGCGGTCACGTGAGTGATCAGGACATGGACACAGATTTCTCTGAAAGCATGGGCCCTGCCAATGCATGCATTATGGTGCTAATGGGGCAGGTTCATGCCGTGGAACGCTGATTCTGGGCTCGGGAAACAAGCACAGACTGGTGGGACCACATAGTGTTGCAGGTCTGGGATGATTCCCAGTGGCTGCGAAACTTTCGCATGCGTAAGGGCACTTTCATGGAACTTTGTGACTTGCTTTCCCCTGCCCTGAAGCGCATGAATACCAAGATGAGAGCAGCCCTCACAGTTGAGAAGCAAGTGGCGATAGCCCTGTGGAAGCTTGCAACACCAGACAGCTACCGGTCAGTTGGGAATCAATTTGGAGTGGGCAAATCTACTGTTGGGGCTGCTGTGATGCAAGTAGCCCACACAATCAAAGATCTGCTGATATCAAGGGCAGTGACCCTGGGAAATGTGCAGGTCATAGTGGATGGCTTTGCTGCAATGGGATTCCCTAACTGTGGTGGGCCATAGACGGAACCCATATCCCTATCTTGGCAGCAGAGCACCAAGCCGCCGAGTACATAAACCGCAAGGGGTACTTTTCAATAGTGCTGCAAGCTCTGGTGGATCACAAGGGATGTTTCACCAACATCAACGTGGGATGGCCGGGAAAGGTACATGACGCTCACATCTTCAGGAACTCTGGTCTGTTTCCAAAGCTGCAGGAAGGGACTTTATTCCCAGACCAGAAAATAACCACTGGGGATGTTGAAATGCCTATATGTATCCTTGGGGACCCAGCCTACCCCTTTATGCCATGGCTCATGAAGCTGTACACAGGCAGCCTGGACAGTAGTCAGGAGCTGTTCAACTACAGGCTGAGCAAGTGCAGAATGGTGGTAGAATGTGCATTTGGACGTTTAAAGGCGCGCTGGCGCAGTTTACTGACTCGCTTAGACCTCAGCGAAACCAATATTCCCACGGTTATTGCTGCTTGCTGTGTGCTCCACAATATCTGTGAGAGTAAGGGGGAGATGTTTATGGCGGGGTGGGAGGTTGAGGCAAATCGCCTGGTTACGCGCAGCCAGACACCAGGGCAGTTAGAAGAGCACAGGAGGGCGCGGTACGCATCAGAGAAGCTTTGAAAACCAGTTTCATGACTGGCCAGGCTACGGTGTGAAAGTTCTGTTTGTTTCTCCTTGATGAAACCCCCTGCCCCTTGGTTCACTCTACTTCCCTGTAAGCTAACCACCCTCCCCTCCTCCCTTCGATCACCACTTGCAGAGGCAATAAAGTCTTAAAAAAAGAAAAGGAGTACTTGTGGCACCTTAGAGACTAACCAATTTACACGGTATGCATCCGATGAAGTGAGCTGTAGCTCACGAAAGCTCATGCTCAAATAAATTGGTTAGTCTCTAAGGTGCCACAAGTACTCCTTTTCTTTTTGCGAATACAGACTAACACGGCTGTTACTCTGAAACCTGTCAATAAAGTCATTGTTGCTTCACATTCATGCATTCTTTATTCATTCATCACACAAATAGGGGGATGACTACCAAGGTAGCTCAGGAGGGGTGGTGAAGGAGGGAAGGAAAATGCCACACAGCACTTTAAAAGTTTACAACTTTAAAATTTATTGAATGACAGCCTTCTTTTTTTGGGCAATCCTCTGTGGCAGAGTGGCTGGTTGGCCGGTGGCCCCCCCACCACGTTCTTGGGCATCTAGGTGTGGAGGCTATGGAACTTGGGGAGGAGGGCGGTTGGTTACACAGGGGCTGTAGTGGCAGTCTGTGCTCCAGCTGCCTTTGCTGCAGCTCAACCATACACTGGATCATACTGGTTTGGTCCTCCAGCAGCCTCAGCATTGAATCCTGCCTCCTCTCATCACGCTGCCGCCACATTTGAACTTCAGCCCTTTCTTCAGTCCGCCACTTACTCTCTTCAGCCCGCCACCTCTCCTCCCGGTCATTTTGTGCTTTCCTGCACTCTGACATTATTTGCCTCCACGCATTCGTCTGTGCTCTGTCAGTGTGGGAGGACAGCATGAGCTCGGAGAACATTTCATCTCGAGTGCGTTTTTTTTTCTTTCTAATCTTCAGTAGCCTCTGGGAAGGAGAAGATCCCGTGATCATTGAAACACATGCAGCTGGTGGAGAAAAAAAAGGGACAGCGGTATTTAAAAAGACACATTTTATAAAACAGTGGCTACACTCTTTCAGGGTAAACCTTGCTGTTAACATTACATAAATAGCACGTGTGCTTTCGTTACAAGGTCACATTTTGCCTCCCCCTACCGCGTGGCTACCCCCTCAACCCTCCTCGCTCCCCGTGGCTAACAGCGGGGAACATTTCTGTTTAGCCACAGGCAAACAGCCCAGCAGGAACGGGCTTCTCTGAGTGTCCCCTGAAGAAAAGCACTCTATTTCAACCAGGTGACCGTGAATTATATCTCACTCTCCTGAGGATAAGACAGAGAGATAAAGAAGGGATGTTGTTTGAACGCCAGCAAACATACACTGCAATGCTTTATTGTACAATGATTCCTGAGTACATGTTACTGGTCTGGAGTGGTAAAGTGTCCTACCATGAAGGACACAATAAGGCTGCCCTCCCCAGAAACCTTTTGCAAAGGCTTTGGGAGTACATCCAGGAGAGCCGCGAATGCCAGGGCAAAGTAATCTTTTCACATGCTTGCTTTTAAACCATGTATAGTATTTTAAAAGGTACACTCACCGGAGGTCCCCTCTCCGCCTGCCGGGTCCAGGAAGCAGCCTTGGGTGGGTTCAGGAGGTACTGGCTCCAGGTCTAGGGTGAGAAACAGTTCCTGGCTGTCGGGAAAACCGGTTTCTCCGCTTGCTTGCTGTGAGCTATCTACAACCTCATCATCATCTTCTTCGTCCCCAAAACCTGCTTCCGTGTTGCCTCCATCTCCATTGAAGGAGTCAAACAACACGGCTGGGGTAGTGGTGGCTGAACCCCCTAAAATGCCATGCAGCTCATCATAGAAGTGGCATGTTTGGGGCTCTGATCCGGAGCGGCCATTCGCCTCTCTGGTTTTCTGGTAGGCTTGCCTCGGCTCCTTAAGTTTCACGCGGCACTGCTTCGGGTCCCTGTTATGGCCTCTGTCCTTCATGCCCTGGGAGATTTTGACAAAGGTTTTGGCATTTCGAAAACTGGAACGGAGTTCTGATAGCACGGATTCCTCTCCCCATACAGAGATCAGATCCTGTACCTCCCGTTCGGTCCATGCTGGAGCTCTTTTGCAATTCTGGGACTCCATCATGGTCACCTCTGCTGATGAGCTCTGCATGGTCACCTGCAGCTTGCCACGCTGGCCAAACAGGAAATGAGATTCAAAAGTTCACGGTTCTTTTCCTGTCTACCTGGCCAGTACATCTGAGTTGAGAGCGCTGTCCAGAGCGGTCACAATGGAGCACTCTGGGATAGCTCCCAGAGGCCAATACCATCGAATTGTGTCCACAGTACCCCAAATTCGAGCCGGCAAGGCCGATCTAAACGCTAATCCACTTGTCAGGGGTGGAGTAAGGAAATAGATTTTAAGAGCCCTTTAAGTCGAAATAAAGGTCTTCATCATGTGGACGGGTGCAGGTTTACATCTATTTAACGCTGCTAAATTCGACCTAAAGTCCTAGTGTAGACCAGGTCTTAGGTTGCTAGAGGCTTGATGAACTTTAATTCTGACCTGCATGCTGCTCCTTTTCCTATACTCCAAAAAGAAAAGGAGTACTTGTGGCACCTCAGAGACTAACCAATTTATTTGAGCATGAGCTTTCGTGAGCTACAGCTCACTTCATCGGATGCATACCGTGGAAACTGCAGTAGACATTATATACACACAGAGATCATGAAACAATACCTCCTCCCACCCCACTGTCCTGCTGGTAAAAGCTTATCTAAAGTGATCATCAAGTTGGGCCATTTCCAGCATAAATCCAGGTTTTCTCACCCTCCACCTCCCCACACACAAACTCATTCTCCTGCTGGTAATAGCCCATCCAAAGTGACAACTCTCTTCACAATGTGTATGATAATCAAGGTGGGCCATTTCCTGCACAAATCCAGGTTCTCTCACCCCCCTCCAAAAACCACACACACAAACTCACTCTCCTGCTGGTAATAGCTCATCCAAAGTGACCAATCTCCCTACAATGTGCATGATAATCAAGGTGGGCCATTTCCTGCACAAATCCAGGTTTTCTCACCCCCCTCCAAAAACCACACACACAAACTCACTCTCCTGCTGGTAATAGCTCATCCAAAGTGACCACTCTCCCTACAATGTGCATGGTAATCAAGGTGGGCCATGTCCAGCACAAATCCAGGTTTTCTCACCCCCCCTCCTTTTTTTTCCCGGGGACACAGACACACACACAAACTCACTCTCCTGCTGGCAATAGCTCATCCAAACTGACCACTCTCCAAGTTTAAATCCAAGTTTAACCAGAACGTCTCGGGGGGGGGGTAGGAAAAAACAAGGGGAAATAGGCTACCTTGCATAATGACTTAGCCACTCCAAGTCTCTATTTAAGCCTAAATTAATAGTATCCAATTTGCAAATGAATTCTAAAAAAAATTCTAAAAAACTGCTATGGGTACCCGCATGGCCCCACAGTATGCCAACATTTTTATGGCTGATTTAGAACAACGCTTCCTCAGCTCTCGTCCCCTAAAGCCCCTACTCTACTTGCGCTATATTGATGACATCGTCATCATCTGGACCCATGGAAAAGAAGCCCTTGAGGAATTCCACCATGATTTCAACAACTTCCATCCCACCATCAACCTCAGCCTGGTCCAGTCCACACAAGAGATCCACTTCCTGGACACTACAGTGCTAATAAACAATGGTCACATAAACACCACCCTATACCGGAAACCTACTGACTGCTATTCCTACCTACATGCCTCCAGCTTTCACCCTGACCACACCACACGATCCATCATCTACAGCCAAGCTCTGCGATACAACCGCATTTGCTCCAACCCCTCAGACAGAGACAAACACCTACAAGATCTCTGTCAAGCTTTCTTACAACTACAATACCCACCTGCGGAAGTGAAGAAACAGATTGATAGAGCCAGAAGAGTTCCCAGAAGTCACCTACTACAGGACAGGCCTAACAAAGAAAATAACAGAACGCCACTAGCCGTCACCTTCAGCCCCCAACTAAAACCCCTCCAACGCATTATTAAGGATCTACAACCTATCCTAAAGGATGACCCAACACTCTCACAAATCTTGGGAGACAGGCCAGTCCTTGCCTACAGACAGCCCCGCAACCTGAAGCAAATACTCACCAACAACCACATACCACACAACAGAACCACTAACCCGGGAACTTATCCTTGCAACAAAGCCCGTTGCCAACTGTGCCCACATATCTATTCAGGGGACACCATCACAGGGCCTAATAACATCAGCCACACTATCAGAGGCTCGTTCACCTGCACATCTACCAATGTGATATATGCCATCATGTGCCAGCAATGCCCCTCTGCCATGTACATTGGTCAAACTGGACAGTCGCTACGTAAAAGAATAAATGGACACAAATCAGATGTCAAGAATTATAACATTCATAAACCAGTCGGAGAACACTTCAATCTCTCTGGTCACGCAATCACAGACATGAAGGTCGCTATCTTAAAACAAAAAAACTTCAAATCCAGACTCCAGTGAGAAACTGCTGAATTGGAATTCATTTGCAAATTGGATACTATTAATTTAGGCTTAAATAGAGACTGGGAGTGGCTAAGTCATTATGCAAGGTAGCCTATTTCCCCTTGTTTTTTCCTACCCCCTCCCACCCCAGACGTTCTGGTTAAACTTGGATTTAAACTTGGAGAGTGGTCAGTTTGGATGAGCTATTGCCAGCAGGAGAGTGAGTTTGTGTGTGTGTCTGTGTCCCCGGGAAAAAAAGGGGGGGGTGAGAAAGCCTGGATTTGTGCTGGACATGGCCCACCTTGATTACCATGCACATTGTAGGGAGAGTGGTCACTTTGGATGAGCTATTACCAGCAGGAGAGTGAGTTTGTGTGTGTGGTTTTGGGAGGGGGGTGAGGGGGTGAGAGAACCTGGATTTGTGCAGGAAATGGCCCACCTTGATTATCAAACACATTGTAAAGAGAGTTGTCACTTTGGATGAGCTATTACCAGCAGGAGAGTGAGTTTGTGTGTGGGGAGATGGAGGGTGAGAAAACCTGGATTTGTGCTGGAAATGGCCCAACTTGATGATCACTTTAGATAAGCTATTACCAGCAGGACAGTGGGGTGGGAGGAGGTATTGTTTCATGATCTCTGTGTGTATATAATGTCTGCTGCAGTTTCCACGGTATGCATCTGATGAAGTGAGCTGTAGCTCACGAAAGCTCATGCTCAAATAAATTGGTTAGTCTCTAAGGTGCCACAAGTACTCCTTTTCTTTTTGCGAATACAGACTAACACGGCTGTTACTCTGAAACTTTTCCTATACTGAGCCTCTTCAAGCAGAAAGTGACAATCATACCAAATGCATTGACTGATTTTTCAGATATGGGTAAATGTCTAGGACTCATTTGGTGCTATCAATTTACATCTTTATTTGTGATTGGACGCTAAAAGCTAGAACAGTAACTCTGCATTATCTGACCCCCTTTCCTTAAGTTACTGTCATCCGCTTTGTTGGGTCAAATTTCTTTTGATACATTTTTACTCACCACCTCCTTTATTTATCTGTAAAGCCACACAAAGGTGTACATGGGGAAAGTTTCTGGCTTTTTGCGTTAGACATGTGGGATGGTATGCAAACAAAGGGCACCTTCTAATTCAGGGTGTATGTTAGCTCCCACCCACTTTAATATAGAATTCTGCAAATAAATATTGGGTAACCTTATCCAGAAAATACCTGACAAGAAAGAGAACTTAAGGCTGAATGTGAATATGAGGAAAAATTGCCCAACATTGAGATCATGGTGGAATAATCTCTCAAGGATACTAATGAAAGCCTTGCTGCTTGACTGGAAAAGGTACTGGAGAATATAATGTAATAGAGGATGTAATCCTGCATTGGTTCATAAATGATGGATTGGATGAGCTAATAAGGCTTTTCCATCTCTGATTTCTGTTGTAAGGTGGGAGACAATGAAAAGTGCATATTGAGCTGTGGGACAATTTACTAGCTGCTCGTGAGAGAAATAAGAATAATGTCTGTCTGTAATCAAGGGCAGCTTAAATGCAATAAAGGCTTTGAGATGGCATAAAATGGACATTCTGGGTCAGCCCTATGGCCAGTTAATATTCTGAGCTACCATACAGGAGAACCTGAGGTTGAGGTACAAGTGTAGGTGATATTTTTCTTGAGTTACCATCTTGTGATCCTGACTCTCTCTAAGTTTTTCTTGTAGTTAGTTTCTGTCTCTTGGTGTTTTGAAGAAAACCTTCAAAACATGACAAGAGTAACTGATGCATTAGTGTATGCCTGAATTTTCATAGATCCTGAAACAGTAGCTCTGGGAGAGATGTGAACTGTTCCCAATCATCTCTGTGAGGTCATAACTCAGAAGCCAAGTGATAATTCGAATATCAATAATATTAACTATTTCACTGTCAACCAAAGCATGTAAGAAAGGAGCGGGGTGATCATATTATAAAGATCTGCACAAGCTACTGTCATGGACATCTCTTTCTGGTGCCACAATTGATAGCATTTAGGAGACAACACCATTTATTTTTCCCCTCAGTCAAAAAAGAGCCTACTAGAGCCAAACAAAGAAATCTGCATTTCACCATGGGAAAGCAAGGCTCAAGGAGCCCAGCACTGTCTCTGAGGCTGAGCTAAGCCCCAGGGATTCAGCAGAACCCATGAGTGTATGCAGACCCCAGTGAAAAGATGTCAAGCCCAACAGAACATGCATCATCCTATTTGGAACAACATGTCAATGTACTGGGAGAGGCAGCTCATTTTTGGGTGGGCGGAGATTGGAAGAGCATCCCTGCAGTTTTTTCCCCATAATTTAACCCCCAGTGGAGAATAAGTTTTTTTTTTATTTACCTGACCCCTTGTCCAGCTTCTAATGTCAGCAGGAGCTGGAAGATCTACCAAGGCAGTGATCACCACACCTGGCAGAGAAACCACTCAGTTATGGCAACTCTAGCAAACTTAGGAACAGTTTTCTGGGACTACAAAGCCATTTACGTTCTGTTCTCCTTGGCCAGAAATATGGTGGCGATGAAGAGATCCCTGGGGCAACAGCAGGAACACTGGGGTAAACCCCAAGGTGGAAAGCATGAAATGAAATTCCATTTAGCAGTATTGTCTCTGAATGATACCTAGGTAAATGGCATCTGGACTTTGTCGGTCACATCTAGTTGTTTAACAGCCTTCCTCCCCATCTGCAAAGGCTGAAACTTTTATGGTGATAAATTCCTGGTGGCTTTCAAAGCAGCAGCAGTGGAAGTGGAGGTATCTTACTCCCTTAGACTGGACACAAGTTGATGCTGGGTTACTCTGTAAAGTTGGATCTTTGTAATCATTAATGTCTTTTCCTTCTCATTTAAAGAGCATTGACTTAATGGCTGAAGCATAGAACTGGAAGTCAGGAGACCTGAGTTTTGGTCGCAGCTCTGCCACTGGCTCACTGTGCGGCCTTTAAGCTTATGCCTCTATTTCCTCATCTGTAAAATGGGGATAATGATACACGCTTATCTCACCAAGCTGTGGTGAGGAATAATTAATATTTGTAAAGTGCTTTGAGATCTTGGATCCAGGATGTCATAGATGTGTATAGAAAAATGTTTTGACAAGAATAATTTGTCATCCATCAACTGAAGCTAGGACTCTTTTTTTATGCATTTGGAACAGATTGTAATTTTGCTTTTTAATATTTGATCCAATTTGTTATTTTCTTCTCTGTTTTTCATGGATGGATGATGTAATTATTGAGATTAATTATACCACTGACTCAACTGAACAGCCAGAGTACAGAAATCCATTTGGGTTTCATCAGGATCGATGATCTTGAGCAAGGTTCTGGTGAAGATTCACAAGGGGGTTATCGGCTAATTTAGCATCTGTTCTTAAGGGGATACTCCACAGCTAATTTTTTGGAGAACCTCTAGGTTTAATTGCTGAGATCCTGGAATGATTCAGTACAGAAACACCAACGCTCTTCACTTTTCTCTCATTATAAATTCACTGGGATTTTTTCTGTTTCCCCAGCTAAAGTTCTCTGTATCTCGTAATCTCTCCTGAGGTCCTGCTAACATCCATTATGTCCTGTTTTTCTTTTTTACTTGAAACAGCCTTGCCTGAAGACAGTTGTCCAAAACCAGATGGCGGAGTTTAAGAAATGTCAATGGCATTAGCACATTGGTCTCCTGCTGCTACATGAACAGCAAAGCAACACATTTCCAAAGCAGGAGACATTGATGCTGTAATATTACTCTGTTATAAGGATTTTTTCCCTTGCACCCAAAATACTGACCTTGATTTAATAACTCTGTCTGATGCAGTATTGTACAATGAGACAGATTTACCCTCTCTGCCATTATTGAAGTTCTGCCGAATTTGATTGATTCAGAAGAGACCTATTGTGTCCTTCAGCCAGATATGAGCGAGCTTATCCATAAGAGCACAAGCTTGTTGGGAGGTGAGGGGGTTAAAGCTGGTTTCTGACTGGCAGAAGTTCTACAATGAAACCTGTTAGACTGACAAAAATCAGTTGTGTGGCAGATGTGGGTCTTCTAATAAAGGTGGGGTGGAATCGTCCGGCACACAATGGAGTGTTCTTTGGACTGGTTGGAGTTTGCTTTAAAATGGTCACCTCCTTCAGTGTTTTCACTCCACTTGCATTTCAAAACTTTTCTTGATCAAATGTCAGTTGATTGTCTGGTGCTAATTCTATTTGGCACAGAGTTATGTGATAACGTTACTAAAATACGAGTTTCAGCGTCAACTTCAGTTCCCTATAGCTGGTAGACAAATAATGAGACCAAGATGGTCAGGTAATTTTTAAGCAGTTATGGACCGTTACTGAGCATGAACTCCCACTTTGGTCTCATCGTCTCTCTCATAAGAGAGAAATAATTAATCATTTAAAGTAGCTGCTTGTAACCCCTGGTGTCATGGAAGGAAGGTGTGATGATGACCATGATGTGGTTGGATATTCCCTCCCTTGGGAAGCTCCAGATAGTCAGTAAGAGCAAAACCATAATAAAAGTTTTTCTCAGACCTGGATCCCATTTTATCTACATTCCAAAGTTTGCGTGAGGGTCTCAGAAAAATATTTCGAGTATTAGGGCACCTCTATTATAGACAGAGAGAGCAAATGGTGGGGAGGATTTGTATTGCAAGCCTCATCGACTGGGGTTCTGTTTTGTGAAAAACATATACAAATGTGGTCTAACTCCACAAAGCTCACAGGGAGAGGAACATGTTAGACAAACGGTTCTGGTTTGACTGTTATTGCCTGATGATTTTCTTCCATTAAAATAAATACAGTATATTAAAATAATAGAGTTTACTTATAAATGTACAAGGAAAAAATTGCTAAAAATCAGCAAATCGGTGTTTAAAAAACTGATAACAGTGCTGCCAACTCCTGCTTCCTTTATCACAAGTCATTGCAATATAAAGCTCTAACTCTTGGAGCCATGTGAGTACATAGGACTCTGAGTTTACTGTTCTTTTAATGAAAGTTTCTAGCCCTCATGAATGTGGAGAAAGGCTTAAAAAAATGGAAACCTAAAGGTTAAAACCTGAAAGCAAAGAAAAAGAACTTGAAAATGGATTATTTGATTTTTAAGTTGCTCTTGTGATTGGGGGGCGGGGTGCTGATTCACAATGCTGAAACTTGGGTTGGCAGTACTGCTTTTGTAAAACATGAACCCAAATGGCTTTCTCAAGGTAGAGCTACATTTGTGGCGGCATGTAGAGTACAGACACTTCATGCCCAGCTAGCTTGGGTACAAATAGCAGTGTAGAGGGTGATGCACTGCTTAGGCGACTAGAGTAGAGACATGAGCCCTAGGGCAGGGGTGGGCAAACTTTTTGGCCCGAGGGCCACATCGGGGTGCGAAACTGTATGGAGGGCCGGGTAGGGAAGGCTGTACCCTATTCACCCCCTCCCAATTCCTGTCCCCTGACCGCCTCCTCCTGGGACCCCCACCCCAAACCGCTGCCCGCCCCGAGGACTCCCACGCCCTCTCCAGCCCCCCTGTTCCCTGACCCCTGACCGCCCCAAAACCTCCACCCCATCCAACCTCTCCCTGTCCCCTATCTGTCCCCCGGAACTTCCCGCCCCTAACCGACCCCTGTCCCCTGGCTGGCCCCCAGGACCTGCTACCTAACCCCACCACCACCACATTTGCGCACCGCCACCACCCCCTTACCATGCCGCTCAGAGCAGCAGGAGCTTGCTGCCCCGCTGCCTGCACGGCGGCGTTGCTGCAGGGGAGAGGGAACAGCAGGGGAGGGACCGGGGGCGAACCTCCCCGGACGGTCCTGCAGGCCGTAGTTTGCCCACCTCTGCCCTAAGGTATATATCCTACACAGCTCTCAAGATGGCCGAGCAGTGCCTCCCATGTCTTCGCTATTTTTAGCAGTGTAGTGTCCTGCTGTCGTAGCCTTTCCTTACCTTAGTGATAGACTCTGGCAAGGGGGAGGTAGTGGGGAAGGACTCCGGCAGCTCCCCCCTGCCAGAGCTGTCCAGTGCTGCAGCGGAAAAGGCTCTGACACAGCTCCCCACAGCCGAGCCCTTCTCCCTGCCTCCCCATGACAGAGCCTTACACCGCCTCATAGCTACACACTGCAGTGTGGACACAGCCTCCCTTTCATTGGAGTGTGTAGCTGTACATAACCTACACTCCACTTTCCCAGTGTTTGAGTGGCTGGCACACTCCATAACAATGGATACTGATCCTGTTGTGTGATAAGTGTGTTAACTTCATGTAACTTGACCCAACTCAGATGACTGGAGCCAGGAAGTAGAACCAGGAGGTAGGTGATAACCTCTGTGGGCACAAGTGTCTAGAGAGTCCAAAGGCACCAGTTTGTGGGTTACTCGAGGGGGGAACTATAGAGCCCTCCTAGCCTCTCCTCCCCCACTTCTCTCCTTCGGAGTCTTGTGGTGGCCCCAGTCTTGATGTAACATCTGCTGCCCAGCTCCGTCAGCCCAGTCCTGAAGCCACTTCAGTAGGAGCAGGAATCAGACCTGTATGGTTGTGGGGCCACAGATGATAAACGTCTCGGAAAGCTTTCAGTGCAAAAATCACTTTTAAAACCATCTCCCAGTGGCCTCCATGGTCTGCTGCTTTTTCTTCTCCAGCTACATGTTACCAAGCGCTTTGCTTCATAAAGTGGCTGTGTCGCCTATGAAGAGCCCTTTGGATGAAAAGCTATTGAATCCCATTCCTGCTCTCAGTGGATCAGTGCCTATGTCACAGGTGCCTCTACCTGTGTGGGAAGCCTTAATCTGGACCTGGGCAGCCTTGGTATTTGAATTCCCAGGAGGTAGGCCAGGGTAGAAGAAATCTTAGCCCTGGTCTACACTAGGAGTTGAGGTCTAATTTAGCAGCATTAAATCGATTTAACCCTGCACCTGTCCACACAACGAAGCCCTTTTTTTCGACTTAAAGGGCTCTTAAAATTGATTTCCTTACTCCAACCCCGACAAGGGGATTAGCGCTGAAATCGGCCTTGCCAGGTTGAATTTGGGGTATTGTGGACGCAATTAGACGATATTGGCCTCCGGGAGCTATCCCAGAGTACTCCATTGTGACCGCTCTGGACAGCGCTCTCAACTCAGATGCACTGGCCAGGTAGACAGGAAAAGGCCCACGAACTTTTGAATTTCAATTTCCTGTTTGGCCAGCATGGCAAGCTGCAGGTGAGTGCAGAGCTCATCAGCAGAGGTGATCATGATGGAGTCCCAGAATTGCAAGAGCTCCAGCATAGACCGAACGGGAGGTACAGGATCTGATCACTGTATGGGGAGAGTAATCCGTGCTATCAGAACTCAGTTCCAGTTTTTGAAATGCCAAAACATTTGTCAAAATCTCCCAGGGCATGAAGGACAGAGGCCATAACAGGGACCTGAAGCAGTGCTGCGTGAAACTGAAGGAGCTGAGGCAAGCCTACCAGAAAACCAGAGAGGCGAACGGCCGCTCCGGTCAGAGCCCCAAACATGCCGCTTCTATGATGAGCTGCATGCCATTTTAGGGGGTTCAGCCACCACTACCCCAGCCATGTTGTTTGACTCCTTCAATGGAGATGGAAGCAACACGGAAGCAGGTTTTGGGGATGAGGAAGATGATGATGAGGCAAGCGGAGAAACCGGTTTTCCCGACAGCCAAGAACTGTTTCTCACCCTGAACCTGGAGCCAGTACCCCCCGAACCCACCCAAGGCTGCCTCCCAGATCCGCCAGGCAGAGAAGGGACCTCTGGTGAGTGTACCTTTTAAAATACTATACATGGTTTAAAAGCAAGCATGTTTAATGATTAATTTGCCCTGGCATTCACGGCTCTCCTGGATGTACTCCCAAAGCCTTTGCAAAAGGTTTCTGGGCAGGACAGCCTTATTACGTCCACCATGGTAGGACACTTTACCACTCCAGGCCAGAAGCACGTACTCAGGAATCATTGTACAACAAAGCTTTGCAGTGTATGTTTGCTGGCGTTCAAACAACATCCATTCTTTATCTCTCTGTGTTATTCTCAGGAGAGTGATATCATTCATGGTCACCTGGTTGAAATAGGGTGCTTTTCTTACGGGGACATTCGGAGATGCCCGTTCCTGCTGGGCTGTTTGTCGGTGGCTGAACAGAAATGTTTCCCGCTGTTAGCCACAGGGGAAGGGGCTAGCCACACACAGGGGGAGGCAAAATGCGACCTTGGAACGAAAGCACATGTGCTATGTATGTAATGTTAACAGCAAGGTTTACCATGAAAGAGTGTACCCATTGTTCTATAAAATGTGTCTTTTTAAATACCACTGTCCCCCTTTTTTTTCTCCACCAGCTGCATGTGTTTCAAGGATCACATGATCTTCTCCTTCCCAGAGGCTAGTGAAAATTAGAGGGCGAAAAAAACGCACTCGCGATGAAATGTTCTCTGAGCTCATGCTGACCTCCCACACTGACAGAGCACAGATGAATGCGTGGAGGCAGACAATGTCAGAGTGCAGGAAAGCACAAAATGACCGGGAGGAGAGGTGGAGGGCTGAAGAGAGGGCTGAAGTTGAAAGGTGGCAGCAGCATGATGAGAGGAGGCAGGATTCAATGCTGAGGCTGCTGGAGGATCAAACTAATATGCTCCAGCATATGATTGAGCTGCAGGAAAGGCAGCTGGAGCACAGACCGCCGCTACAGCCCCTGTGTAATCAACCGCCCTCCTCCCCAAGTTCCATAGCCTCCTCACCCAGATGCCCAAGAACGCGGTTGGGGGGCCTCTGGCCACACAGCCACTCCACCCCAGAAGATTTCCCAAGCAACAGAAGGCTGGCATTCAATAAGTTTTAAAGTTTTAAACTTTTAAAGTGCTGTGTGGCCTTGTCCTTCCCTCCTCCACCACCCCTCCCAGTGCTTCTCTCCTCCACCACCCCTCCCGGGCTGCCTTGGCAGTTATCCCCCTATTTGTGTGATGAATTAATAAAGAAGGCATGAATGTGAAGCAACAATGACTTTATTGCCTCTGCAAGCGATGATCGAAGGGAGGAGGGGAGTGTGGTTAGCTCACAGGGAAGTAGGGTGAACCAAGGGGCGGGGGGGGGTTCATTAAGCACGCCCTCCTGTGCTCTTCTAACCGCCCTGGTGTCTGTCTGCGCGTAACCAGCAGCCAGGCGATTTGCCTCAACCTCCCACCCCGCCATAAACGTCTCCCCCTTACTCTCACAGATATTGTGGAGCACACAGCAAGCAGTAATAACAGTGGGAATATTGGTTTCGCTGAGGTCTAAGCGAGTCAGTAAACTGCGCCAGCGCGCCTTTAAACGTCCAAATGCACATTCTACCACCATTCTGCACTTGCTCAGCCTGTAGTTGAACAGCTCCTGACTACTGTCCAGACTGCCTGTGTACAGCTTCATGAAGGGGTAGGCTGGGTCCCCAAGGATAACTATTGGTATTTCAACATCCCCAATGGTTATTTTCTGGTCTGGGAATAAAGTCCCTTCCTGCAGCTGTTGAAACAGACCAGAGTTCCTGAAGATGCAAGCGTCATGTACCTTTCCCGGCCATCCCACGTTGATGTTGGTGAAACGTCCCTTGTGATCCACCAGTGCTTGCAGCACTATTGAAAAGTACCCCTTGCGGTTTATGTACTTGCCAGCTTGGTGCTCCGATGCCAAGATAGGGATATGGGTTCCGTCTATGGCCCCACCACAGTTAGCGAATCCTATTGCAGCAAAGCCATCCACTATGACCTGCACATTTCCCAGGGTCACTGCCCTTGATATCAGCAGATCTTTGATTGCATTGGCTACTTGCATCACAGCAGCCCCCACAGTAGATTTGCCCACTCCAAATGGATTCCCGACTGACAGGTAGCTGTCTGGCATTGCAAGCTTCCACAGGGCTATTGCCACTCGCTTCTCAACTGTGAGGGCTGCTCTCGTCTTGGTATTCTGGCACTTCAGGGTAGGGGAAAGCAAGTCACAAAGTTCCATGAAAGTGCCCTTACGCATGCAAAAGTTTCGCAGCCATTGGGAATCATCCCAGACCTGCAACACTATGCGGTCCCACCAGACTGTGCTTGTTTCCCGGGCCCAGAATCAGCGTTCCACGGCATGAACCTGCCCCATTAGCACAATGATGCCCACATTGCCAGGGCCCGTGCTTTGAGAGAAGTCTGTGTCCATGTCCTCATCACTCTCGTCACCGCGCTGACATCGCCTAGTCACCCGGTTTCGCTTTGCCAGGTGACTGCATATACTACTGGATAATGGGTGTGGTGTTTAATATGCTCCTAATTGACAAAGTGATCTGAGCGGGCTCCATGCTTGCCGTGGTATGGCGTCTGCACGGAAAAAAGGCATGGAACGATTGTCTGCTGTTGCTCTGACGGAGGGGGGGGGGCAACTGACGACATGGCTTATAGGGTTGGTTTACAGGGAATTAAAATCAACCAAGGGGGTGGCTTTACATCAAGGAGAAACAAAAACAACTGTCACACAGAATGGCCCCCTCAAGGATTGAACTCAAAACCCTGGGTTTAGCAGGGCAGTGCTCAACCCACTAAGGTATCCCTCCCTCTGGTATTTCAGGCAGGACTGAATCTCCATTAAAGTTTTCAAGGTGCCCCGACAGACCTCACCAAAACGATTGTCGGCCACTGATTTCACGGAGGGAGGGGGGAGCAAATGAATACAAAACAAATCTGGTCTATATCTTGTTTTGATCCACTCCATCTATCTTTTACATCTTTAGCTGGCAGCAGACAGTGCAGTAGGACTGCAAGCCATCCACATCTCCTGGCTGCTTGGCAGAAGACGGTGCAATAGGACTGCTAGCCATCCTCATCTCCTGCCTGCTCACCAGAAGATGGTATAATAGGACTGCCTGCAGGACTAAAGAGAATGACCTGGTCGAGTCACTCCTAATTTAGTCCCTGCGCTCATGTCTGCCCAGGCACTCCTGACTGACTTTTCCGAGGCGGCCAGGAGCACCTCGGATATGACGATGACGACTACCAGTCCTATTGCACCGTCTGCTGCCACAAGGCAATGGGTTGCTGCTGTTGTGTAGCAATGCAGTACCGCGTCTGCCAGCACCCAGGAGACGTACGGTGACAGTGAGCTGAGCGGGCTCCATGCTTGCCGTGGTATGGCGTCTGCACAGGTAACTCAGGAAAGAAGGCGTGAAACGAGTGTCTGCTGTTGCTTTCACAGAGGGAGGGAAGGAGGGAGGGCCTGACGACATGTATCCAGAACCACTCGCGACAATGTTTTTTGCCCCATCAAGGCATTGGGATCTCAACCCAGAATTTCAGTGGGCAGCGGAGACTGCAGGAACTGTGGGATAGCTACCCACAGTGCAACGCTCCGGAAGTCGACGCTAGCGTCAGTACTGTGGAAGCACTCCGCCGAGTTAATGCACTCAGAGCATTTTCTGTGGGGACACACACACTCGAATATATAAAACCGATTTCTAAAAAAACTACTTCTATAAATTCAACCTGATTTCGTAGTGTAGACATACCATTACAGGGTGTCCCCTGTTTCTCAGCTGCAGTTGCTCCTAGGGACAGGAAAGAGGATTTTGATTTCTGGAACCAGGGGCCTGATCTTAGCAGGAATTTGTTGAGACTTGGAAGGTGAGGAAGTGAGTCTTGGATGCTGTGCTGGAGTTAAAGGCACTGAGAGGATGTTGTTGGCATAAACTGAAGCCCCCTCCTCCCTGGAGAGCCATCAGAAGCTCTCTGAAAGCTGTGAGAAGAGCAGCCTGTAAACATCACACTTTGGAATGACAATAAAATAGCTTCATTCATCCCTGGATCAATCTTTTGTCAGCCTTAATAGGATGGCTGCCAGCTTTAATACCTCCACAGCCCTCCAGAGCCACCTTGGGAGAACTGAAACCTCTCTGGGTGCCAGCCGGCTCAATAATGTGGCACCCACCGGTCAGCTTTCACCCAATCGCAGGGCTGGTGGAGGGAGTGCAGTATGAAGCTAGCGACATTCAGACAGCATCATGCCTCCCTTGGGGGCAAACAGTTGGGGTTTTGTGAATTATGAGGTGTGGAAGTATAGGATTTTCTTACTGCCATTCCTGTGCTAGATACAAAAGCCAATGGCAAGACCCCTGAATTCAGGGAGAGGATACTAAAGGCAGAGAGAAGCCTGCATTGCCAGTATACATCCTTGGGATCTTTATCATTTTGTCTCCATTGCCTCCTTTCATTGACTCTTTCCCTTATTTCTCTTTCTCTTTCATTCACTTCTCCCTCTTTTACCCCTTCTGTTCCTGTGGCGAATTTGAAAGTTTGCCTGCACAAGCTATAAGCTGTTCCCTGCCTCTCTTGGCAAACACTGGAGTCCAAGCCCTTCTGCCTCTCTCCAGGTTCTTACACGATGCTTCATGCCTCGAGGGACCTGTATATCGGTGGCTCAAGGCACCAGTGCCAAGACAGGCACCAGCATGGTGAAAGCTGCAGCTTGGGCCACCAACAGAGGGCACCAATGCTGATGCCAGGTAAGAGATGTCTCGGGAAATCCTGGATCCTAACCTGTGAGCATTCTGCCTCCTCTAAAATAATCTTGCAAGTCTGTGCTTGAATATGCTCATGATTTTGTCAACCCAGGCTGTGTCTGAGTAGATTTCTGTCATGTTCCTCTCCTAGAGACCAAGCAAAAGGCCTCGCTGCAGACTTTGGGGTGACCTTCCTGGTTCTATCCACTCAGACTGGCACTAGGATGCCCTTTGTAGTGTGGCTTCTAAGACAAAAATGCTGGCCCTAGAGCGGGTTTAATGGGGCTGTTTGAGTGGTTGAATAATGAGCATGTATTTCTCTGTTTCATTCAGTTTTCCCATGTTACCTTCCCTCTGTCCCCAGAATTCTCAGGGTATCGTTGGGGCTGTATTGAAAATCCTGGGCTGCTTTGAAGCACAGCAAAGATAGTTTTGAGTGAATGAACCCAGGAGAGAGACAAAACCGCTGTCAATGGAAGTGGGGCAGATGATGGTTGGTGGGGAATGTGGCCTTGCTCAGCGCAGGGCCAGTTGATGTGTATGGCCAGCTTAACATGGTGCTGCCATGTCTTTCCTAGCATTGCCACTAGTTGCTTCTCAGAAGTTGTGTCACAGACTCAGTGGGCAAGCTCATTTGCCCTCAATGTGAAGGAATCATGGCTTGTAGCAGTCCAGTAAGGTGGTAGCCTGAACTTGCTGTGTCGGTCACACTGGTGGCCAGTACCGCTCACCAGATCACTTGGGAATAGAGTATTTGGGGTTGGTGTTCTAAGCCTCTCGGTGCCTACAAGGAGACCCACTGTGCTTGCAGCCAAGAAGCATAGAGGTGGAGGTGACCATGCCTGCAGGATGTTCTCCCTGGCGTAGCTGTAAAGGGCCACAGCTCTCCTGGCAGGGATTCTCCCCTTCCTCTTACATGTTCCATTTGCAGCAGGACTGCTTTTGTTCCAGCTGTGTGGGCTGCTCTCTAGAATGTACATTAATGCGTTTGCTTTTCTCCCCTTCTCCTGTGAGACTGTGACGCTGTCCCCCCATGCAGCAGATGCCGAGGCTTCTTCCCTCAATTCCAGATGATGCCCCTTCATAGCTCACAACTCCCTTCCTTCCATAATGAGGGCTGCTTCCCTCCATCCTCCATAAATGGTTCCTATGGCAGGGTCCATCTCTCTCTGGAGAACAAAGCACTGTGGGAGGAGTTCTACACACTTGGCACTGAAATGATCATCACCAAATCTGGCAGGTGAGAGCAAACCTGTATCACCAAAAATGTCTGTGGCATGTTACTTTCCACCCTCACTCACCCACCCTAGGTACATCCCACCTTCAGTGCCATCTGCTGTCCAACGCTGAAGCTACTACTTTACCTTTCTGTCTCTCACCTGTTCTCTGGGTCAAGCCAGCCAAGTGCTGTGTCTGCCCACTAGTGACCAGGGTCACCAGATGAATGTGATGAGTTCACACATCCAGCATAACACTATAAAGTGTGCTCTGAGTGTGCAAGGTGCACACCACCATGACCAAAACATTCACTTGAGGGTCAGATGATTCCTGGGCAACAGCTCTACAAGGTGAACTAAAGGAAAAACCCCATGTTGTGTGATCCAATAAGAGCAGTAATACCTCCGTCATCAGGGACAGTGACCAAGACAGTAGTTGGGATGCACTGCAGAAGCATGGATATTATGCTGGGCCTTTGGTAGCAACCTCACTGTGTTTTTTCAAAGGAGTGGCAAGTACTCCCCCTTTTAAATAGTTTTACAGCTATATGCCCTATGTGAGCTCTCCAGATCCTGATATGGACTGTTGCATATTGTCTGATCTGGGTTTTCGATTTTCATTACACACAGCGGGACAAATTCTGCCCTCTATTATCACTGGCCCTCAACAGAGGTGGTAAACAGCTTCACGGGGGTTGCATAGGTGTAACTGAAGGGAGAATTTGGCCTCCTGTATTTATCAGTGCAAGAAAGTCAGGACCTTGAGCGCCCAAGGAACTGTAGTTCCTTCAAGTGAGGGCCCTAAACAAGAGCTGGTGCGTCAGATGAGGGCAAACATCAAGCGTACAATGAAATCTTTTTCTGCTCTCTTCCTTCTCCCTCTGTGCAGACGTATGTTCCCATCTTGCAAAGTGATTGTTACCGGCCTGAACCCTCACTCTCTCTACCTAATGCTGGTGGATATTGTACCTTTGGACAACGCTCGGTATAAATGGCACTGTGGCCACTGGGAGCCAGTTGGAAAAGCTGATCCCCATTTCCCCAGTCACTTCTACCTCCATCCAGATTCTCCAGCTCCTGGCAGTCACTGGATGAAAGAACCAGTCTCCTTCCAGAGACTCAAGATCACCAACAATACTCTGGAGCAGTGTGAACATGTAAGGAGAGGCCTGACCATTTCATTTGTACATAGAATAAATGTGTGATGCTACAAACCATTGGTTTATAGGGAGCACTGCACTATGAAGTCATCTAATGCTATGACATGCTGTTCATACACAACAAGGAGAATAATAATTCTTTCATGTGCCCAAAACTGATATTAATATTAATCAGAATTATACCTGATGAAAGGGCCTATTAGAATACCTCACCCATCTCCCTGCCAGGGCAGGTTTGTTCCCTACAGTCCTACTATTGCTGCTTTCTTCAGGCTACTTTTAAAAGTTCCACGCAATGAGGCTTCCACCCCTTCTTTTGGAAGTGTGTTGCACACCTAACACCTGGACGTTTTTTCCTGATGATCATCTTAAATTTTCCCTGTCTCATTTTCATCCCTACTTATGCTGTTAGTTACCCGCCCCCCCTTTGTAGCATCCTAAATTATTCCTCTCCCTCCTTGGTGTTTATATGTACACTGTCACGTCTCTTTCTTATCTCACCCCATAACCATCACTTAACCAAGCTATTAACTATTTTAATCTCTTCTAATAAAATGGCCCTTCCAGCCTCTCTCCAGTTTGGCAATAAATTTCCGGTAGTGAAGTGCTCAGAACTGGACCTGGACCTGTTCCTAGAGGTGTGTTCACACCCGAGCCATAGAGGAGGGCTTTGCTACCTCCCTGTTCTGCCATGTGTTACTTTCCAATATGCACCCTGCGGTACATTGGCCTTTACTGTTTCCGTTGTTGAACTAAAAACATCTCATTTGTTGTAGATCCTCTTCCCCCATTGCAATCCCATACCATATGAACTATCTTTCTATACAGTAGCATTTGTCTTATTACCATCTCCACAGCTGTGGAGACAGTTCTACACTAAAGTGAAAAGGAAAGTTTTCACTTCAGTGTACAGCTCTGCGGGAAGTTCCAGAGAGATGGAACAGCACAAGTAGACAAGTTCCACCCCTAATCACCTATGGTGAGTGGGAAGGGCAAGTGGGTCAGGAGTAGGAGGTCCCAATTCAAAGAGATTGGGAGCGGAGGGGGAAGAGAGAGGTTGGAAAGAACCAACAAATGTAAGATCAGGCCCATAGATAGAGCTAAGTTTCAAATGCATTCTAGACTTTTGTTTATTTAAGTCAAACCTTCTAGGTTAAGTGTGGTGTGGCGTGGCATTCACTTCCACTCCCTTTAGAGCAAATGTCATCTGTATTCCACCTACACATGAGCAGTTATTTAAAAGTGGTGGTGTGCAACATGCTACTGCATCTGAAGCCTTTCCAGGTGACTCCTCCAGGAACATTGAGTTCATCACAGTGATGCCATACAGAGTTCAACATTGTTATCAAATCCTCCTGACTGCTTGTTCTCTCTTTGGTTTTAGATTATATTGCATTCAATGCACAAATACCAACCACGATTCCATGTGGTGCTGACCAGCGCACATACACTCACCCTGCCCTGGAATGCTGTGGCCACCTTTGTGTTCCCAGAAACAACTTTTATGGCTGTGACAGCCTATCAGAATTCCAAGGTAGCTTTTCTCTGACTCCTTCCATCTTCTCTGAGACTTTCTGTGAACCTGGCGCAATTCAGGGGTAAATAAAGCTTCCTTCAAGCAAAATGAGTATTAGCACTAAGAGGTGGAAATTAAGGGTATGGTGGCTTTAAGATTAAACTCGATAAGTTTATGGAGGAGATGGTATGATGGGATAACATGGTTTTGGTAATTAAATATTCATGGTAAATAGGCCCGATGGCCTGTGATGGGATATTAGATGGGGTGGGATCTGAGTTACCCAGGAAAGAATTTTCTGTAGTATCTGGCTGGTGAATCTTACCCATATGCTCAGGGTTTAGCTGATCGCCATATTTGGGGTCGGAAAGGAATTTTCCTCCAGGGCAGATTGGAAGAGGCCCTGGAGGTTTTTCGCCTTCCTCTGTTGCATGGGGCATGGGTCACATACTGGAGGATTCTCTGCTCCTTGAAGTCTTTAAACCACAATTTGAGGACTTCAGTAGCTCAGACATAGGTGAGAGGTTTTTCGCAGGAGTGGTGGGTGAAATTCTGTGGCCTGCGTTGTGCAGGAGGTCAGACTAGATGATCATAATGGTCCCTTCTGACCTAAATATCTATGAATCTATGAAAGGTTCAGGTACTCTGGTGCTAAAGCTATTAAAAATACACAAAGGTAGCTTATTAGTTAACACCCTGGAGACCTCGGTTCAAATCCTAGCTCTGAGCACAAATTTAAAAGTGTGAGTTTGGTAATGTAGCTAATGACATTTGCCCACATCACAAAAAATACTCCATGATTTTCCATGGTTTTTGCTGAAGAAAGACCCAGTATAGGAATAGCCAAGGGTGCAATAACATCAGGACTGGAGTGTATTGGCAGAGCTATATTGGCAAGCTTGTACAGCACCATAGCTGACTCTAGCATGTACTGTATATTGGGCTATTGCCTTTGAGGGGAGCATTCATTGTTCCCTGATTTCACCAGCTTCATCTTCCAGGTTTCTGTTGTTTTCCTCTTTCTGGTTTCCTTCCTGTCCTATTTGCTCCTTAAATAACCGCCATTTTTGAATGGTCTCACTCTGAAGCCATTTCACCAATAGACTGGGGAATATCCACGTGACTAACATGGCCTTTTTCACTCTCTCCCCTCCCTCATTCTTCCCCCTTTTTCTATTCCTCTCCACTTCTCTTTTTTCTCTCATTACCCCTCCTTCCTCTTTCTCATGCTTTCCTCTGTCTTTTCTCTCTTCCTCTCCCTCTATTTCCTTTTTTCTGCATTTTTCTTCCTCCCTTCCTTTCTCTTTGTGTCTCCACCTTCCCATCTCTCTCTCCTTTGTATTTCCTTCTCTCCCTCTGGTATCTCCCCATCACAGGTTACCCAGCTGAAGATTGATAACAATCCATTTGCGAAGGGGTTCCGAGAGAATGGACTCAGCTGTAAGAAGAACCGGTAAGAAACCTCCTTCAACAGTTCCTGTTTATGCCAAACCACTTAGGCCTTGTCTGTATTACACTTATGGGGGAAATATCCCACCATTTCACTCCCCCAGCTGCAGCTCCATTAGTAGTAGAGATGGTGGTAGAAGTGGTATAGACAAAACACACAAGCCACCAGCATTTTAAGTACCATGTCAGTCAGCCAGACCTGCTTAAAGCAGGTCTAGAGGACACCACGATAAAAAAAACGGGTGCCTTTTCTCTGCTCGTGCTCCTGCCATTGCTACCACTAGGGCGGTAGTAGTCCACCAGTAGTAGCAAAATAGTGGCGATTCCTCCCAAAAGGCTAGTGCGCTCTCAACTTTGCTATAACCGAGACTGCTTTGGTTCATCTCTTGGTTATTCTAAATCCAGGTGGGATACATCTTATTCAGAGTCACAGAGACTAGCCCACAAAGGCCTTATCTAAACTGGTCTTTAAAGAGAATATGGGAAACATGTTTAAAGAGTTCCCCTTAAACCCAGTCCTGGCATGGTTTTACCAGCCAGTGTGGATAGGGCTTAAATTGTTAGAACCATGATTGAAACCTGTAAAGGTCCAAGCTTGAGCATAATTATAAATATGGTTGTAACCATCCACACTAGCCAGACAAAGCATGTTAAAGACCAGTTCTGATGTAATAATGATCCAACAATACTATCCCACAAGCTCTTCTCTTTCCCGTTTTTTGTTATTCTTCTCTTCCTCCCTATGCCTCTGGTGTTGCCATCTCTGTTATTCATCTGTCTAGAGATTGTGCATGGGCACAAATGTAAAGCATCATGCTTACCAACCAGACACACTAAATAAATAATGACAAACAACCAAATTTGAACATGATTTTTTAAACTCAGTTTCAGCTTCATTATAGTCAGGGCCTTAAGTGTGGATGGAGAATAAATGAGAAGTAATTTGAAAGGGAAGCTTTAACCTGCTAGCTCATTCACTGTCTTCAGCTGTGCACGTGCACTGGAGAAATACACTGGAGTAAGCTCTAGAATCATAGACATCAACAAGCAGCATTCTTCTGTTCACACATCTGTCTGAATATGAGCATTGTGGTATTTGAGGGTGTGTACATGTGTATGTCTGCATAATAAAAAGAAATACGTCTGTGTGTTTAGTAATAATCATGTTGCTGTGTCTATGTATGTGTCCATGCTTGTTGCTAGTATGTCTAAATGTGTGTGCAGAAGTACAAATGGCATCCTTACATATGGGGGAGCTGCAGTGTAGGGTGTGAGTATGTGTGTTCACAGTGGTGCAGGTACAGTGTATTTGTCTGAATACCTGGATATGTGCATCTGAATCGATTTTTGTATGCTGTGTGATGGTGAATTTGTTTTTCTCCTTCATTCTAGAGGGAAAAATGTTAGAGGTACTGAAATGGTAAAGCAAGGAAGTGCTGAGGAGACAGGCTGTGACCCCCTCACCGATGAGTCTGTAGCCACACTGCAAGGATACTGGTCTCTCCACTGAGACTGAGCCACGGAGCAGCTCTCTACACAAAGCTTAGTGGTATGGGTGGATAAAGCAAGCAGTTTTTCTTTGCACACCCAAAGCTTGCCCCGCGCTCACTTACGCTGGCTCTTACTATGCCCAGGCTATGATTTTTCATATAATTTACCACAACAAACCACTTCCCTCCAATAATGATAATTATACAGCTGCACACAAGCCATTCCTAGCAGGAACTCCCCACACCCAGTTCCAATTTCAGTCCTCTCCTACCTTCCCATTTGGAATTTTAGCACAGAATTTGAGTGTTTTCATTGATTGCACTTTATAGACATTTGTTTTGTATTTTAAATCTATGTTCGTATTGCAGAAAATATTGCAGCTTTTAAAGTGCTGGTCAGTTAAATACATTTTCTCATCACAGACACACGGGTAGTCTGCACTTTTGTGCTAGTGATTCCTTACGTAGATGTGAGATTGGAATACGGTATATTATTACCAGAAGCACACAAAGTTGGATAAAGTCTAATATTTTTAGTGTAATACATCCATTTCACACCCCTACTGCCCTCAGTCCAATTAGAATTTACCTCTTTTAACGGCCCATACAACTCGCTCACATGCCACCCAGTGATCTATGAAGGAATTGCAACTTATTTATTGTTAATAACGTCCTGCACTTAACTTAAAAACATTTGTCCACTTTAGGAGGGCTAATTTTTAATTTATTGTTTCAAAACACGTCTACCCAAAATGATGCTGTGCTTTTATAATCACAGCAGGGGACATTTTGAGGTTTAAATTTCCCTTTAATCACTAAGGATGTAATAAAAACATGAAAAGTTCTTTGAGCTCCAGAGTGTTAACCAGGGAGAAATTTACTCGGGAGTTTACAAATGTGAGCTGAAGAGACAAACTGGGTAATAAAATGCACAACTAGGGACCAAACCGGCTAAAAGTTGGTCTCTAGCTGCCCATCAGGAGTTGAGACTTGGAGAAAACAGGCTATTCAGCACCTCCAGAGCCATAAGATCCTGGTCATAAACATTTCACAATATACTGGAGTGGGGGGAGGGAGCCTTAGGTCTGCAATTCCTGCCTGGAGTTTGCACCCAGGCCTGTGATCACAAGGATGAGGATCTTTACTAACTAAAGATGGGGTGGGGGGGAACCTATACAAACAAATTGCTTCATGAAAGAGACAGAGCAGCAGTCATTTAAGGCTATGCAAATGCATAGGAATTCATGGGCTGTATGATCCCACAGCCAGACCTCAGGAATCCATGAAATCTGACAGGCTCTACTTTCCATTCCTGGTAACACATAGGGATTCCTGTCTGAATTTCTGTTGCCGATGGAGACATCATTTTTGCGACCAGGGGCTGATCAACTGGTGTGAGAGAAAATACAGCTCAGAATCTCTCCAGCCAACTGAATGGGTTTTTTCTTTCACTATATATGCGAGACCACTCTGATTGAAGTGTTCTTCCTTTCTACAATGAACTTATCTTATGTCTCTTTTTTACTGGCTTCAGCTTCCCTATAGAATATATGTATCCCATCATAACTTTTGTTCCTAGTTTCAGAACCAGTCATCTAGGATGCACCTTGTAGTCTACTTCTGCATTCAGTTTCTTCTTCTGAAAGATACAGATATATGTCCTGTAACTCAGTCCCTCAGGTCGGATTCTTCTGTGGATTCTGTATACATCCTCCGTCTCCCTGGGTTCACTCTTTCCTCCTGTAGAATGCCTGTATTCTCTCTGGGTATCTAATTATGGCTTCCTTTCTTATACAGTGTATGTATCCTATGGCTGTATAGCTTGGTAGATGCAGTCAGGCCTTGTTCTTTTTTTTTAACTGAGAAAATATAAATTACATATATAAATACACAAAGAGGAAAAATGGAACCCTCTTTTTTATAATAAAAAAATATATTGGGAAAAGAATTCCATCATAACAATAAACTTAGAACAGCAGCCACTTTTATTTAATTCCTGAGGGCTTGTCTACACTGAAAATTTACATTGGCATAGTTACGTCTCTCAGCAGTGTGAAAAATCTACCCACTCCCAGTGTAGACAGTGCTAGGTTGATGGAAAAATTCTTCTGTCAAACTAGCTAGAGCCTCTTGGGGAGGTGGATTAGCTACAGCGATGGGAGAATTCCTCCTGTCACTGTAGTGAGTGTTTGCACTAAAGGCTATAGCCATGCAAGTGCAGCGCTGTAGCGTTTTAAGTGTAGAAATAGCCTGAGTGACAGAGATAATATCACAGGTACCCTCTATCGAAATCCATTGTGTATGACTTCATTCTCGTATTATTCCCTTTTGCTGCGAGACAGCACATTATTGGAGATTAAGAAATTACACCAATGCCCTACAAATGTCAGTTATCCATTGCTTTTTGGGTGATGAGTAGGATCATTAAATTAATCAAGGAGGGAAGATGGACATAAATTTCTTTTTCGTATTTGGGGAAATTATGTGTGAGTTCTTCCATTTCTTGCATATGCCACACACACTATAACCAGTTTGTGTTAGAGGGTGGGAAGACCAATTTCCATGAAGTATTTCCCAGCTAGACATAACTTTCTAATCAGTTGTATTTTTTTTACTTTTTAATTGTGTATTTCAGTTATCTGTCGCAAGTATTCTATTTTCTGGTTGAAATTTTATGTCTGCTTTATTAATAATCTTCCCAGCTATCTTGATTGTCTTTATCCAAAAATGATGCTATTGTGGGGTAAGTCCATAAAATTATGTTGTAGACAGCACTTCCTAGTCCTTCCAGCAAACTTTCGCTCCATGCCTGCAAAATCTTAAGCATATGCATTAGCGTTGTGCATGTGAGTTGTCCCATCGACTCCTTTATTTTGTTTATTAATGTAATGTTATGAGAGTGTAACCTTGATGGGATATAGTAGAGTCTTATACAGAAACAATTGTATAATGTGAATGTACACCTCTGATGTCAGAAGCTAAACTAATGAATTTGTAAGCTGATTAAATGTTCAAGTTCTGGCTCATTCTGTACTTGTTTGTAAGATAGATCTAATACAGCGTATTTGTTTACAAAAATAAAATCAGCATCCTACTTTATCTGAACCCCCCAAAATCCAAAAGATTAGGGTATGTCGTTCTGAGTTTGGCCCTTCTTTTTTTTTTTTTAGAATAGATGGTGAAAACCTAAAAACTGCTTTTGTTTTGCAAAACCATGTCGGTTTGGGTTTTTATTCAGCAAAACCATACCCAGGGCTTGTTTTGATCTGGGTCCTGGTTTAGTTCAACCCCCAGTATTCAGTGTTTGAGTTACATGTTGTATATACTCTCCATGTTTCTTCTCTTTTCCTTGTGTGTATTTTAACCTACAGCCTTCTCCCTATGACATGAATGTGTACTGGGTTTGGAGGTGATTGGATTCTTCCTTTGTTATTGGCTTTTCCTTGTACAATGCCCAGGTGCGCTAATATGCTGGTGCTTTCCCATGCAGTGTGCAAGAAAAGCAGCACTCTGCTGTGTTGTGCTTTGTGGTTACTCTGGTGCTGTGTTGTGAAGCTGTTTTTGCTGTCATGTCCCATCCAAGCTGTAAAGTCCTTTCAAAAAGGTGTTTTTGTGGATTTGAATGGGACGGAGTGCTGAGCAGTGTCTGGGAAACACAATAGGCTGACAGGAAAACAGTGCAGCTAACATCAGGAGTCTGTGAAAACTTGAAAGAGCCTAAGGCCCCAAAATTTTGCATTTGACTCTGGACTGTAGCCTTTGAGCACAAACTCAGCCTGCCCTGTTAAGTGGCCGTTAAGTGTTTCCCTTCTTGTCTCAATGCTAACTAGCTAGTTGGAAGAAGTGAGTGCATATTATAGAGGGGATGGGAGGGGGGATATGAGTAGGGGAAAGAAGGGAAGAGCAGCTTCATTTCTCCAATTCACAAGCATAACTCTTTGGCCAGATAGCTCAATCCACAAACCTGTGAAGAGGCAAAGCCTAAGTTAATACTGTAATATACTATACTACATTTGCATGAGCCCTTTTCACCCCACGGTCCCAAAGTCCACCCCAAACTACACACAGCACCTTTTAAATACAGCCTCCTCTGGGGTGGGAACAGGGGGGTGACCAGGACACAGCACACTGCCTCACAGTTCATGGAGCTGTTACCAACAGGCTATCTCCAACCAGCGTGTTTAACCCTTTCAGCTAGTTTTGTTTTCCCAAAAGTGATTTTGCTTTTTGCGAACACTCGATGGTTTGGGGACCAATGCAATTTGTGGCTTAGCAGACCCACAAACCCCGGCCTGCTGCTGAGCCTCTCTCATGGGTCTGGGCTATGAACATCTGAACAGAATGTTTAACAAGCGACAAACCTAAGTATGACAGCTGATTTCCCGGGAAATAGCAACCAAAATTGTCCACTTAAAAAAATGCAAATACTCATCATCAAACGAAAAGTTTGCATCACCTGAGCTGTAGTAAGCAGCTGTCAAGAAGCCCTTCCTTATGCTACAGCATGAGAGGAAATTGGATTTTTTTGAACCAACATGTGGAAAGTTCTGCTCACCGGGGAGTCTTTCTGAATAATAACAATACTTTACACTTTTCTAGCACTTCATGTGGGGATCTCAAAACACTTTACTGACATCCGTTGATTTTAGCTTCACATCCCCATGTTTGAGGAAACCAAGCCCTAGAGAGAGCCTAAGTAACTTGCCCAAGATGAGATTGAGTCAGTGGGAACATCAGGAATAGAATCTCTCAGTCCTCACTCCCAGTTCTCTGCTCAGTCCACTAAATGTATTTCTTGCTGAAGCGTCTGCTCTGCTTAGAGAGCGATTTTTGCATTTTCTTTTTTCTCGGTCCCTTCTGAGATGTTTGAAGTCAGTGTCTAGCCAGGACACTGTTAGTTAGTTAGCTTAGATACTGAAGTGTTCATTAGTGCCATTGTTTGCTGCTCCAGACCTAAAAGGGAGTAATCCTGCCACCTCCTCTAGGGGCAAATGGATTCAGTGTGCTCTGTCTTTGCGGGCATGCTTCTCCTTGCTGGTGGGTCTGTGTGTGCATAATCAGGGCCCTGGGTATCCACCAGCAAGCTGGATCTAAATTTTATGTCAATGTCTCTGGATTCCATAGCAATCTGGAAATTGTGTGTCTAATTCATTAGAAAAAATGTAATGGATGACTTTAATGAATAGTCAGGATAGTAGCACGGGCTGTTTATTTTGTATTAAATTCCATTAATTCTAGGCCCTCCCCACATTTTCATTCTTCCAGAGATACATGCATGCAGCGCGAATACTAATATCAAAGGTGGCCAAGAGAGGTGTAGGCAGCTGGGTCTTTTGGCATTTGGGGAAGCATAGGAGGCAGTTTGGGATAAGCACATTAGTCCCTGCTAAAATGATTAATAGTTAAAATGCCAACTTTGCTATTTTTAGGTTTCAGAAGTAACACCCACTGAGATTAATGTATTGCAGTTCATACTTCTCTGAGCCATTGTTTCAGGCTGCTTGCAGACTCAGGAAGACCATGCTGCTTCAGTTACACCCAGTTCATGTTTTTAACATTCTCTTAACAACCATGAGGGCTAGAAACAGTCTTTTTTTTAATACAAAAATGAAGGCTCATGTTCCGGCACATAACTCTGCAGCCAGTTCCACAGCCATGAAACTGTGGCATACACCGGGGCCTATATCTAAGGAACCTCTGGCTACCAAGCAGAACTGGAGATGGCAGTGACAAGGTTTAACACATGTGACTTTCAAGGCCACCTCTACCCAAAAGGATCATTACTCCTCATCTGAACGTCTATTGCATCTCAACATTCCTGACAGTAACTTGGAACCTGGCAAGCCTACTGGCACAGAAGATGTTGGGTAGGTGTTTGCGATCTAGGAGCTGCAGCTGAGAAGTGGGGGTGCAGCCCATTCAGCATCTTATAGGATCCAACCCCAACAACTGAGGCTACAGTGTTGCTGACATACTGATCTTTACTGTGACAATACCGAATGTGAGTGGTTCAAAAGAAGTCGTGAATGTGACATGTATGCATGTGGGCCAATTCAGCACAAAGTCCTGCTATGTGTTAGCTACTAAAAGGCAGAGAGAGGGTTGAAATTGTCATTGAAAACTCTTCACATGCTATGAAATTGGCCAGAAAAAGGTGGTTTTGTTAAAAGCACTGAGAGCTCATTGGAGAGACAAAAATAAATGCTGGGTTTGCTCCTCCCCTTCATCCCATATCCAGTGGCATATGCCATATGCCTTCCCCTCCTCATTCCCTTCAGGATGCTGGGGGCAGCTCCTGTTTAGAGTCAGGTACAATATGATCTTTACCTACTGCTGTAAATGTGCTGGGCACAGAGCTGTACACGTCACTGACTTTCACCTTTCACTTCCCCACCCCCAGCCATCCCTCTCCTTCCCCCTCATCCCTCCCACCCATCCAATTTGCCCATGAATTGTTAGAGGCCAGCCCTTCACATCTGATTTCTCAGTGAACAGCCTGAGGCACACTGGGGACAGACAGACAGAGGGTAATGTGTTAAATTCCACCTTGGCGGTGGTGAATTTCATGGGTTTTGCTGCTATTAGCCACACTTTCTAGCAATTATAACAAGTTCACTTTTCTTCCCTTTTTAAATCCTCTCTATCTCCTAGAATGGCTGAGAGCGCACTAGCTGTTAACTAGTAATTGGTAATTAATGACTCCACCTCCCCATCAATCAGCTGGGAGGAGATGAAAGGAATGGGCGTTTGCAGAAAATATGTGTTGCCAGAAATACCAATACGGTGCGTCCAGATGAAGCAGACGAGGGAGATAGTGCAATGCCTTTTATTGGTGTATGCAGTAAGTCCTGATACATTGGACAGTCTGGTGGTGCACTTGTCTGAAATCCCCAGTGGAGCTATTGCTGTGCAGTTGTTGACTGAGGGCCAGCTCACCACTGGACCCTCTTTTCTCTTTCTTCTCCCATCTTCTGCAGTGATGGCATATCTCAGGCTCTCAGAGCCCAGTCAGTGACTTGGGCTCATGGGGCTTGGGCTGTGGAGCGAAAAATTGCAGTGTAGATGTTTGGGTTCATGCTGGAGTTTGGGCTCTGCGACGCTCCCCCTTCCCAGATTATCAGTGCCCAGGCTCGGGCAGTCTACACTGCAATTGTACAGCCCCACAGCCCGAGCCCCATGAGCCCAAGTCAGCTGATCTGGGCCAGCTGCAGCCATGTCTGTGGGTCTTTTATTGCAGTGTAGACATATCCTCTGGTTACGGCCCTCATATGCCTTTCTATGGCAGAAAAAGTGTCACTAGAAAAACAGGGCTGACAAGGAGGATTCAGTGGCTGCTTCCCCCTTATCAGTGGGGAGAGCAACAAGAGTCATTTTCAGTACTGTTCTGCTTGCTGCTGTGGCACTGGGGCTGGAAGAACTGAAGTCTTCAGATCTTCTTCATGTTCTTTTTAACATACAATTGAGGAGTCTCTGTTGTTCCTTGTCCCAAAGCTGCTTCTATCCAGAGCCTCAGGAGCCACAGTCAGCCTATACAGGGTGAGGGACCCACTCTTGTCATTACCTGTCTATTTGGTTTATTTTCCATGCTCTCATCACCTTTGCCTAGATTTCAGGAGATAATATGCCCTCTTCCCTATGACAGGATGAGAACAAGGGGACCACCGCTTACCAAAGAAATCAGAGCCAATGCAAGTCCCTTATCCTGAACAGCTTTGCAACATCTGTGCCTCTTAGGGCTTGTCTACACCTGCAGCACTGCAACGGCACAGCTGGAGCTGAGGCGGGAGATCTTCACTTGTGCCGAGAGGCAGTAGCTATGTCTACATGGGACGGGGGGATTAGGTCAGTATAATTACATCACTCAGTTATACCAATAGAAGTTAGTAGTGTAGACCAAGCCTCACCCTAGGAATAGGCCCCAAATCTTGTCCCCCCCTCCATCCATTGCCTTTACCCCAAGGTCATCCTTCCTTTTCCCAAAACCAAGTTGACTCTCCTTCCCCATAGGACCTTCTTTCCACTGCCAAACAGTAACCTCCCTTTAAAGGGCTGAGCTCCCCAATTCTAGAGATGTCCCTAGCTGTCCTGTGCAGGGGAAAAACCTGTGGTCTTCTGTTTGACATCCTCCCGCCCCCATCTTAAGGGGCAGTCAGGTAGATTGCTCCTGGTTCTTCAAGGGACCTGACCAGTAAACTAACCCTTCCCACAAAAATCCTCCTCAGGTGAAGTTTTCCCAGGCGTCAGTAACCTGTCACTCTACAACTACTCAAAAAACATTCTTCTTGATCTCACTGTGCTAAGGGCTGGCACATTACCCCTTCAGGACTAGGATGCCCCAGAGTGCAGTGAGCTCCTAGCGATGGCCCACACTCCCATGAGAATAGAAATCCCCCATCAGCCTAGCACATTCTTGGGCACCTCAGCTCCAGTGTGTTAAAATTCCCCGTATGTAGCAGAAACAAGAGGAAGGTTCCTGGGCTTACCAGTGCAGGAACTGGGGTCTAGGGTGGGGTTATATATTTTTATTTCCAGCCCTTAGATAAAGTGAGGCAAGGGGCAACATTTTCAGTCTCAACCCACAGAAACAGAAAGACACCACTACCAGTGCTGTCCAGTTTTCAGCAATGCAAAGCACAATACGCTGGTCTTGGGCAATGGGGTAGTGATTACAGAAGTGGACTGCAAATGATGCTATTTGAACGCTTTCTGGGCCAAATCCTGAGGCCTTGATTCAGTGTTTACTCAGGAATCACTGGGGAATTTTGTCTGAGTGTAAGGGTCTCAGGATTTGGCCCTGTGGTAATAAGAGTTTGGATTTTCATCCCTACAGAATGTTCAAGATTTGGATCCATTCATATCATTAGTGCTGTGTTGGGGTAGAAGGACCTACCTACCACAGCCAAGTTACTGCAGATGACAATGAGTTGCAATAAAGGAGAAGAGAAAAATCCCTTTTATTAAAACCAGAGCAGGCGCTGGTTACATCCTGAGATCTAGTCTTGGTGTGTGTGACTGAGATAAGTGTAAATAAACTGAGAGGAGGGGAGTGGCATACTGGGGTTCAAAGATAAGTAATCTCAGGCTCCTAACTACTATTGCTGAAGGTATCTTTTATCACGATTTAATTTATTTCTGAATTAATATTAACTATGCTAACATCCACTTTAAACAAAAGCCCAATAAAGGAATAGGCATGTTAAAAATATGTATTTCATGCGCCAAACTAAAGGTCTGGTCCTGCTGCCATTAAAGTCAGTGACAAAACTTGTGTCTATTTCAGAGGGAGAAGGATCAGACCCTAAATCAGCTACAGCAATCTAATCATGCCATTTGAAATTAATAGAAGATTGGAACACAAGAGTTTGCCAATGGAATCAGACTCTGGTCCATCAAGACGAATATCCGGCCTTGACAGTGATCAGTATTTGAGCCTCCACCCTTAGCCCCTAATATACATAGCCAATAATGCAATGCTGTACATGGATGCAAAGAAATCCCTTTCTTGGCTGTGTGGTGGTCAGTTTATGTCTTGAAGAATGAGAATTGATTAGCCATCTCTTAGCACTTGTAAGAACAAATGTTATTGGTCACACTCTCAGGATAAACTCATTAAGGGCCAAACTTGAAGTCATTAGTTTCTACTCAGCCTTGAATTCAGTGACTGAATGAATACAAACACTGGATCTTGTATTGTCTACATTTAAAAGGTTACCCTGGTGTAGAATTGTTGTAGTCGTGTTGATCCCACGACATTAGAGAGACAAGGTGGGCGAGGTAATATCTTTTATTGGACCGACTTCTGTTAGTGAGAGACCAGCTTTCGAGCTTACACACAGCTTGTCTCTCTCACCAACAGAAGTTGGTTCAGGAAAAGATATTACCTTGCTCACATAGAGATGCAGTTAATACCAGCAAAATATTCCTTTTGCCAGTAAACTTATACTAGTTCACCAAGCAATACGCACTATACAGACAAAAGGACTTTTTTGCTAGTATAGCCGACTCCACATTTTTGCCAGCATACCTATGTCAGCAAAAAAAACCATACTCCTGACCAACAGAGGTGTGCCAGCAAAACCTTTGAGTGTAGTGAGAGCGTCAGGATTTGTCCAAAGAGAATACATTTCTGTTGTATCAATGGGTACAATGCAATAGAAAATTGATGTGATAAAAAAGAAAATAAATTATATTGCCGAGCCCTGTTGAAGGGACAGATATAGTCAGTAGGTAACGCTTTGGTGTTCCCTTGAATTTCTGCTGAGGTCAAATACCAATGGGGTTGAAGACCTCGACTGACAAAAGAAAAGGGATATTTCAGTAATGTGTTATGAGAGTGAAAGGTTACATCAGACAGTTATTTCATTCATCTTAGGGGAATCAGCATTTTAAAAATCATTGTCTTCCTGAATTGATACAGTCCACAGTTTCAACAGTTAAACGAAACCGAATGCAGAAATCTGTTTGGGAAATGAAAGTTTGATCAAAACCCCAAAACTGCCAGAGGGAAATCTCCTCTGTTGTCTGCAATTAAGTTATTTTTTGTAGGTACATCTTCAGCTGGCATTTTTGGTCTTGTCTCTATTTGTTTAAAAGTGTGTTAGCAGTAAATCAAGGTGCATTTCCCCTGTAGGGTTTCCTGTATGTCAAAGCCATGTTAATTCTCTTTGATTTTCTTCCCTCAGCCCCAGCCATTGCTGCAAATCCTTCCTCTCTTTGTCCCTTTGGACATCAAAGGACTGCAAGGGGACAGCCCTGGGGAGAAGCTCCTCCCTGCTCATTAGCCTTCATAAAACAGGAACTCACCTTGGCTAGCTTAGCTTGGAGTCCCATCCTAGCCCCAGTCACTCTTGACACTGGATCACAGAAGGGTGCTCGCTTTCTTTGGGAAATCAAGCCTTCTGATTTTGAACTGGACTGTTTTGGTTTTCATGATATAAGAGTTCTGGTGGATCTCTCTCCTACAGTGACTTTCACAACTTCTCTGGCTTCACAGTACATGGAAAAATGCAAGCTTTACCTGGTAGGTGACTCTTCCATGTCTTAGTGTGCGGGGTGGATCTACAATTGTGGTAGAGGTGGGCTACAGTTTTTTTTAGATGGAGGGGAAGAAGCATTACTCACTGGGTCATCAGCATTTGTGGGTAACATTGAGTTTTCTAAACCATCCCACAGGAGCAGAGGACAAACTGAGGTTATGTCTGCTCCCTGTGGACATTTGAGATCTCCTGTCACTTTTTGTAAGACTAGTAGGGATTTGCCTCAATGTCTTTGCCCAAAATTCCCCAGTCACCATTGACTTGTACAGTGTGAGCATATGCAGAGGGCTGCTGATGCTGTGTGTCCGGTTTGTGAAACACCTTGGGTTCCTTTGGGATGAAAGGCCCGATAGAAATCTAAAATATTTGTATATTATGTTGTTAAGGGGATAAAGACATTTCTGATTTGTATTACACAGTCAGCTTGGTTTTGGATTTTCTCTGCCTTCCAAGAATGAAAGCACCAGGCAGGCATATGTCATGATCTCCATAAGCTTTCATTCCCTGGGGGGCAACATGTTGTTTCTTGTATTGATTGCCAAGGATTTTTATTTACGTACTTTTTTTATTTCTGTTCATCAGTCCTTTTTAACAACACCACGTAAAATCTCTCTAATTGTGATGTAAACAGATTGTGTGTAATGGCGGGTTAGCACTGGGAGAACAAGGGTCAGATTCTGATCTCAGTTACACTAGTGTCAATCCAGAGAGAACTCCATTCAGTGATGTAACTGGGACCCAAATGAATGTAGACCTAAGGTTCTGCACTTTGGATGAGGGCTGCAGATCATTTACCCCTTTGGTGTACGCATTTCATGTACACGTTTCGAAAGGCTAGCTATCCTCTGCTTCCCTTCCCCACCCCCACACTGTGCTGATTCATTTGGAAGAGCTTAGGTAGATATGTGACTCAAATAATTTTCATCTCAACCGTAGCTGTTTTTTAAAAATCCGCATTGTAATTAATATTGGAGTATAATAGTGATTTCTGCTACATCTAGCAGGACTTTGACTTTACAGATATTGGATGTAGAATGAAGGGAATAGTCTATCTTATACCATTGTATCTAGCTAAGGGTTCCAATTTTAAAAAAATAAATTATTTTCTCATATAATTCTTTGTATCACACGGCACTAGAAATCAGAAACAGTCCTGATGACCAGTGAGAAATAAAGCCATAGCACTTATGAAACACTCAATGTGGGACTGGATAAACTGTGATGAACCTTCCACTCTCCTGAGTTTTTGCCAAAAGCATTGCAATTCCAGGAGATTGAGAGCTCTCCCACTTAATGAATGGGGTGTTTCTATTGTCATTTACAAGCCTGGGAGCCTTTTGGGGGGTCAGAATTATTGACAAGATTTCTTTCACAGATATGGTCATTGGAGAAGAAATCCTTATCCTGTGTCTTACTGGAGATTTTCAGGGCACGCAGACCCTGTCCTATACATGTCACAGGAAATCCACCACAAACCTTCCAGTAGCTCAGCACTGTGGCATGTTTAGGGGATTCACTGAAGAAGGCTGGATTACTTTCTGGCACACTTCTCTAGAATCTTCCATCCACAAATCTCAAAGCACTTTACAAATATGAACTAAGCATCCCCCCATGAGCGAGAAAGTTTCTTTTTAAGGTTATGAGCTGAGCTGGTCCCATATGGGCCTTGCACTTGCAAGTTACTATTTGAACAGTGTGTGTCAAACCTTTCCACAAGATGGTTCCATTCCAGTATCAAGGCATGGTCAGAAGGGAAATAAACGTTTGGCTGTTTGCTGATTAGAGATGGGCAAAAACATGGTGGCTTTGGTTTTGCAAAATCAGACTGGAGGCTAGATCCTGCAAATAGCTCTGCATCAGCAGACCCCTGTGCTTGTGTGGAGCCCCACTGGGTCACTATGTGGATCCATCAGTAGAATTTATCATGATTCAGATCCAGATCCAAGCACAGACCCACCCTGTCTCTGAAACTCCTGCCCCTTTCAGGTATCTCAAGTTTGGGCACCCAAAAATTGAGACACCAAAATAATGTTTTACCTTTTAAAATCTTTGCCCCACTGCTGATTATAAATATGGCCTTGCTGCTGTTTTCTACAGTATTTCACTCATTGTGGGTTCATTCCTATGGAGCCTGATTCTGAGATCTGTATTTGTTTTTTAATTCAATAGTTATTGAGGCAAAACTCTCACTGAGTTTAATTCCCATTGACTTCACCATATGTCTTCCATGAGTAAGGACTTCCAGAATTTTTCCCAGTATCTCATTTGCTGGTCTTGAATTTGTTTACAAAAATGCTAACTGTAGAATACAGTTGGGGAAAGGAATTATTATTACCTATCATTTGTAATCTATAAATTCAATCAAATCTGTTTGCACGTATCTGTTTCTGGACAGTGGCTTGTTGAAAATCAGCCCAATTTTATTGTAATTCCTTTTGATATGTGCTCTGCACTGAACAACAAAATGCACAATCTCATTGCAGCTTTCATGTCTCTGCTAGAGGATATGAGAAAAGCCTTAGTAAGAAGATGTTAACAGGCTAATGTTAGTGAGCCAATTAGGTGTCACTTCTTAGCCAGTTCATTAATGTTGGATCAAAGCAGAAAAAGTCTAAGGGTGGAGGGCCCTTTTTCTTTTTTTTTTTTAAACACCTAAAGGCCTTTGCAAACTGTCAGAATTGTTTTTAAATGGTGTTTGTATCCTAATCTTGTGGAAACAACCTGTTTAGTTTGTACTGGACTTCTTGCATGGAAAGATGTATCCTGAAAAGGGTCTGCTTTCCCTGGAAATAATTGGCTACTTTCCATGTGTATTTGTTTAAAGATGTTGCTCAGGAAAGTTGTAATGAGGTGATAAGTTCCCTTGTTTCTATATAGGACCTGATGCAGGCTGAGACAATCCTCTGTTAAAATAAATGGCTGTGGATGGCTGATAATGTATCACTCTCTGTTAAGGAAAAGTGGACCTGCTTTTGTTAACCTGATAACAGCATTGCTGTTCTGAATACCTTCAAATGAAGAGTCACAGATATTTGATTAATACCAACATTATCATAAGACCATGGGCCAAACCCTGACCCGCCAGAAACCAGTGGGGTTTTGCCACTAACTTCAGTGTGGTCAGGTTTTAGACCAAGGAATGGAATTGGGCTTTGGGTCCAGACTTCATCAGATAGCATTAGTGATCCTGTCTACAGTGTATTAACCTGTGTATTATATAACTTTAACATTAGCTTTAATAACATTTATAATTACTGTGATGGGGGATCACATTTCACCACAGTAGCCTTTGACATGACTAAAACGTATTTTGGTCTTATAGTGTAAAGGGGCTGAATCATGTTTTAACTGTTTCCAAACTCTGCGACAGCCTTGTACTTAGGGTTGTTACACAGTTCAGGAACAAAGTTTAAAGCACAGTTGAATTCGCTATACTCTGCAAGACCAAAACA
Source organism: Lepidochelys kempii (assembly GCF_965140285.1). Lineage (NCBI taxonomy): Eukaryota > Metazoa > Chordata > Testudines > Cheloniidae > Lepidochelys > Lepidochelys kempii. Next base: position 13,336,125 of record NC_136394.1, on the reverse strand, counting down.
TTCCCTAACAATATTGGGCTCTATTGTGTCATTACCAGGTCCCTCAGAACAACAGGAATTAGAGTGTATGTCAGACCAGTGTGGGGAGAACATCCCCAAATGAAACAAGGTTATGGTGAAAAATTAAAATTTCATTTCATGGCAAGCAAGTGAGCTTTATTTTCCCACAGTCTACAAATACTGAGCAAAACATGCCTTCATCCAAAAACTAGCCATGAGGTGCATATAATTTAGAAGGTAAACTAGCACTTCTGCAAAGAGCAAAAAGACCTTTCACATCCCAAAGTTACTTTACGGGGGAAACCATCAGGTCCAGACATGCTCTCCCAGGTGTTTGGGCTGAAATATAGGAAGGGAAAAAGCAACCAACTTTTTGTCTCTCTGAAAATATGAGTTGTGCCATACCTTCCCAAAAGTGTTTGCATGATTTGAGATCTCTATTAAAAAAATTCAAAGGGAATTACTTAGTGATCCCTTTGCTTCTTGCCTATTTGACTGCCTCTCAGTCTCTGTGAAGTCCCATATCTCTGGCTTTCTTGTCACTCACCTGAATTTAAAATTTTCTGTAAGAATAGGATCCCATCTGTGGGATAGATGCCTGCTCAGAGGTCCATATGGCTCAGGAACATAGTTAATCCCTGACTGCACTATAAAATGGAGTCATATTGCGAATGACTCCCCTGGCATGGTTGAAGTTGTATTGCACATGGGACCATTCTCCACCCTTTTAATTGACTTCCTAGCCCTAGCAAATACGTTTCAAAATGGCCTTCCATGGTCTAGCTCCGCCCTCCCTTTCTGATCTCTTGTCTATCTACCAACTTCATTCCTCAGGTTTGGCTCTTCTATCTGTCCTTTTTTCACTGTCCTCTGGGATTGCTTATGTCACTTGTGCTGCCCCGTTGATCCAGCATTCTCTCCCCTTCCCCTCCATGCCACTTAAAATCTTCCCATTTTTCGTAGTTTTCAATTTACTATCTCTCTATAAAATATTTTGTGTGACCGTGATTACATATTTCAGAGTAACAGCCGTGTTAGTCTGTATTCGCAAGAACATAAGAACACTGGTAGAGTGAAATGTACAGCATTGTGGATCCCCGTCTGAGTACTGAATAGAACAAGTAAACTTAGCATGATGTACGGCAGGGGTAGTCAATTATTTCTTGTCAAGGTCCAGATTTCTTGGTCCAAGTATTGTCAAGGTCCAGACTCTAGAGAAACATTTTTCACATGGCAATAACAATAAAGGTAAGAATAAGTAAATAAATAAATAAACAAATAAATAAAAATATTTTGCATAATATACTCAAATGAATGCATTATAGCATCTGGTGGTCTGGATTTGGCCTGCAGTTTGCCAATTGACTACCCCAATGTACGGAGCCTAAATCTCGACCAACGAGGATATTGCCCCCTGAAAAACAACTTCAACAGGCAACCTGTCTGTTTACTGAGCCAGGATAGCCAAAGGTCTTTGCAGGCAAGTTATCTCAGTGTAGCCCATTGTGACCACACACCACACAGAGACTCCACCGTTGTTAGTGGGAATAAACCAGGCATCTACAGCACTAAAAACATAGGTTTCTACTATCGGAACTAAAGGAAAGCTCCATAAGCTGTGATATAGAAGTGGTTGAATAGTTCTGGGAGGCCAGTCACTAGGTGGAGTGGTGACGACGTACACTGGATGAGTCTACTACATCAGCATGAGAAACTCTGCAACTGGACATTTTCAGGCACTGACACTGAGAGGAACTGGTATTGATGCTGATTCCCAAAGCTGTGTCTCCTGAAGCATTATGGTGCTATTTCATGTTGACTTTCCTCCTCACTGTCTGAGGTATCCTCTTTACTCTCTCCTGGTAGATGTGAAAGCTCAGTGTGAGGCACTTCCTTCCTCCAGCCTGGAGTCTTACCCTCAGAGCTCCATTGTGGTTACCCTAGAAGACATGGACCTCTGGGTGCAGTTTCATCAAGTAGGAACTGAGATGATCATCACCAAGTCTGGCAGGTAAGGAAGGCCAGAAAGCAGCATATGCCCTCTCCCTGCAAACTGCATTCCAGAGCTTTCCTACGATGTCACTTTTGGAAAGGCCACTCTTCGGTTGCTTTTTAAGCCGATTATATTGTTACCCTTCTCCTTCCCTTTCCCAGTTCCTTGCAGAACAAGTGCAGCATCAGGGTTTACTGAAGGCTCATAAACTCTGAATTAGGAATATCATCCAGGTCACTGAGCATCTGGTGCCAGTGGTTAATTTTTTAATGAAAGAGGTGCTGGGGCTCAAGCAATTTTTTATTTTTATAACTGATGCGACAAGCCCAGAGATGCCAGGGGTATGAACTGCCAAGCCTAGAGGTGCCAGGGCTCAGCCCTGAAAAACGGCCTGGTGCCCTGAAAAACCCCTTTCGGTAGCTCCTGTAGGTAGCAGTTTCAGCGTTCCCTCCCCGTTGCTGTGAAACTGGCACACAAGGATTGCGTATTAGATCCCACTTGCCTCATGAGCACATATTGATGCTGCATTGCAGGCAAATCATTTGAATATAATAGACAAAAAGCTAATCTGGGGCTCGTTGATAGACTAAAGATTTGGGATGTTCTTGATGGCCAGCTTGGGGACTTGGCACTCAAGATGGACACTGCAAAGGAAGATGAGAGCTGAATGTATGGCATTCGTTCTGTGACTGTGAACAAGAACAAGGCAAGGAAAAGACAGGATCTGGGGCCCGGGCTGCTCTTAAATTGAAATCCTGCACGCCCTGGAGTGCATGATACATTCTGGAGCTTACAGCTAGAGTATGTGGAATTTTAATTCATTGTGCAAGGAGAAGCCAGCAGAGAGGGTGCCAGAGCCTCTGAGACCTGACACAGGATCTTCAGTGGGTAGGGAGAGCTGGGAGACAAGTCCTTACAGCCTAGGGGCTAAAGACTCTTTCAGGGTCACAAAGAGGAATGGAGGTGGTGGGGACTTGCTAGGAGAGAGCTAGATAGATTTTCAAATGGGTGCCACCTACACAGAACTGTTTCTAAGCTGTTTTCCATCTCTGCTACAGTTGCACCAGGACTAGAAACAGTGTAAGCCTGAAACCTGGGCTACACTAACTTGTTCTTAAATTTCCCACTGCTACATTATGGGGGTTGTAACAGTAGGAGCACTAGAATAGACAGGCCACCTGCAACTGCTGGCCTTTTAACCACTGTGTCATCTAGACCTGCTCGGAGCTGGATTAGACAATAGGCTGGTAAAAATGCTCACAGCTCCACTAGTGCTGTTCTCACCAGCAGTTTACCTGACAGAGAGCAACCAAGACCTAATACCTGACTGGACCATTAAAGGAAACCCAAATAGTTTTTATAATGTCGAATTTATTTCTTCTTCAGACGAATGTTTCCGCAGTGCAAAGTCAAAGTCACTGGCTTGATCCCTTATGCTAAGTACCTCATGCTGGTGGATTTTGTGCCGATGGACAACTTCAGGTACAAGGTAAATACTTTTAAAAAGTTATTCTGTCTGCTCTTTCTGCTTAGTGAAATCAACCCCTCTGCAGTGTAAAGCCTAGGCACCACTGAAGCCATCATACATCTTAAATGGGGCTTGTGTCCTGGCCCCCTGCACAGGACAAATCCATCTGTATGCTCCAAGCACTAGTTGCTCACCAGCCCGGGTTAGGAATAAATGACCCACAGAGCACTGCACATTAGATGGTCTCTGGAGGATTTATGCTCCTCTTTGAATCAGCCACCATTTGTCAGCACTGCAGCTAGATTCAGCTAGCTGCTAGAAAAATAACCTTTTTTTTAAATTTGTAAACTCTGCAAATTTCATTTTGAATCACAGACACAATAACCATGCAGCTGTTAGTTACTTAATGTTTGCAAAGTGCTTTGAAGGTAGGAGAGAGAGAGCGAGCAACTGGGGCCTAAACTTGGACACTGACATGGGAGCATTATATAGTGCCTCTGTGACAGCAGTCAGTCACGCTCCAGTGTCAGAGATCTCCACAGCAGTGGTCCCCAAACTGTGGGGTGCACCCCCATAGGAGGCATATTCCAGCAACATTCAGCGGGGTACACGGCGAGGCCCATGCCCAACCCCCATGGGGGGCAGGGAGGGAGTGCCACCAAGCCCCACTCCGCCCCAGCCGCGGCTCTGTTCAGGCCCCACCTGCAGCTGTAGCTCCGCTCTGCCCCCAGCCTAGCCCTCATTCCCTCTCTGCCCCCAGGCCAGCTCTTCCCTCGTCCCCAGTTCATAGAATCATAGAATATCCGGGTTGGAAGGGACCTCAGGAGGTCATCTAGTCCAACCCCCTGCTCAAAGCAGGACCAATCCCCAATTTTTGCCCCAGATCCCTAAATGGCCCCCTCAAGGATTGAACTCACAACCCTGGGTTTAGCAGGCCAACGCTCAAACCACTGAGCTATGCCACCCACCCACGCCCGCCAGCTCTGCCTTCAGCCCAAGTTCCTCTGCTGAGGAAGCCTTGGCTGTGCAATAATGGAGGCGAGATGCGGACAGACTCCATTACTGGTGGGGGGGGCATGACAGGAAAAGTTTGGACACCGCTGCTCCGCAGCCTTAAGCATTGAAGCAAAGGCGCTGGAGTCATGGTTGCTTTGATACGGAATTTCCTGCTTTGCCTTCCCCAGTGGAATAAGGATCAGTGGGAAGTCGCTGGAAAAGCAGAGCCACAGCTCCCCTGCCGTACATACATCCATCCAGACTCTCCAGCTCCCGGCAGCCACTGGATGAAAGAACCTGTCTCCTTCCAAAAGCTGAAGCTCACCAACAATACCCTGGATCAACATGGACACGTAAGATGGGAGCTGGGTTTGTCTCTGCTCCCTGGAACTTGTTATCTCGGCATTTGCGGGAAGGGGGATTCGGTTCCAAATAGAATGTCGGTGTCATGAGAGATTACGTGATTTGGAAACTTACGTGAAAACTCCCTTTGCACACATGGGAAATGGGCAGTATGACATCTCTGTGGGAGGGTTTGTGCTGCAAGGCCAGGGTATCTGTAGGCAGTACAGACTCTTCAGCCTACTGACTGTAGCCCCATAGGTTTGGTGGCTCTTGATGACTCAAAGCATTGACTCAGGATATGGTAGCAGGTCAAGTGGAGGAAAGCTAAAACTTCTTTCCTTCCACACTCTGTTACCCCCACTGCAAGTCCACGAGGTTTATTGCCCTAGTCGTGCAACTAGAAGATGGAGGCACCCTACTCAGAATGTGCAATATTCCCCCTTTCACCAGCTTCCAGAGATGGGCTCGGTTTATGCTGCCACATGCTGGAATATCCGAGGAGACCCCAGTTCCTGGGTTCCCTCAGAAAACATCCATGACTAAAGACCGATGGAGCTTGAATGATCACAGAGAAGACTTGGTCACTGTTGAGGGGTGGTTGGCAACTACAGAATATGGTAATAGCGAGCCTACTGAGCCAAGCTGCAAATGGAATTCTTCCTCTCTCCCTCTCCACCAGATCATCCTTCACTCCATGCACCGCTACAAGCCTCGCTTCCACATCGTTCAGGCAGACGACCTGTTCAGTGCCCGCTGGAGCATCTTCCAGATGTTCAGCTTCCCTGAGACTGTCTTCACCTCTGTCACTGCCTACCAAAATGAACAGGTAGAGTGTAGCAGACCAGCCTTCCGCTCCCTCGGAAATACCCTGTCCCTAACATCAGAACCTGCTCCCAAGCGAAAAGATCCTCCATTGCCCTTTGTGGCCCATAAGTACCCCTGTCACCCCTTGTCACCTGTGCACCTCCTGTAGAGAAATCTCTATCAGCTGGAGATGGAGGGACATTTCTCCAGCAATTTGAGTACAGTATTGCATGGATCTCTAGCGCTGGTGTTTTAGTACTTTGCAGACTCTGAATTTATTGTATCTGACGACTTAAAGTGGGGCCTTTATTGCTGCTTAAATTGAATTTGAAATTGAAATTAAATTTTAAATTAATGTGGAGAGAAAAGATAAACCAGTGGGTAGGCACTCATCTGGCACCTGGGAGATCCAGATTCAGTTGCCTGCTCTGCCACAGACTTCCTGTGTGAACTTGCCCAAGTCACTTATTCTCTCCACACTTGAGTTCCCCTTCTGTAAAGCGGGTTGTTGTGAGGATAAATACAGGAAAGCTGCGAGGCACTCAGATGGAGACCACAGGATAGATATTTATCCATAGAGCAGCTGTTAGTGCCAGGGATTTTGCTTCAGAGTGGTACAAAACAAACATGGCACCATGGGCAGCTGCGCATTCTAATACTGGATCTCATGTCTACTTGTAGATCACAAAACTCAAGATTGACAACAACCCATTTGCTAAGGGATTCCGGGAACATGGGAAGAACACTCGAAGGTAGACACTCTCCTGACCGAATAGAGCAGTGTGTCTCAAACTTTTGTATTGGTGACCCCTTTCACAGAAGCAAGCCTCTAAGTGAGACCCACCCCCTTATAAATTAAAAACATTTTTTTTAAATATTTAACACTGTTATAAATGGTGGAGGTGAAGCAGGGTTTGGGGTGGAGGCTGACAGCTTGTGACCCCCCCATGTAATAACCCCGTAACCCCCAGTTTGAGAACACTTGAAATAGAGGATCAGCTGTAGATCACTGCCCCTGTTTGGTGTCAGCTTAACTCTAAGATATAGGTTCCTCCCATCCTCCTCCTTCCCCCCAGTTACTGTGAAGAGAAAGTTGGATGCCACCTCCAGGGAGGACTTCTGTCAGGCCTGAGGGCAGTGCTTGAGATAACAGGAAAACTTAAGAGCAAATGAAAGCGGATAGAAGAAAGGAGTGAAACTATGGATGTTTAGAATCAAAACTTTTCATGAAAATATTTACAATTTTTTTTTCATGCCTGGAAAATGCCTTGAGTTTTGGAGAAATCATAGAATCATAGAATATCAGGGTTGGAAGGGACCCCAGAAGGTCATCTAGTCCAACCCCCTGCTCGAAGCAGGACCAATTCCCAGTTAAATCATCCCAGCCAGGGCTTTGTCAAGCCTGACCTTAAAAACTTCTAAGGAAGGAGATTCTACCACCTCCCTAGGTAACGCATTCCAGTGTTTCACCACCCTCTTAGTGAAAAAGTTTTTCCTAATATCCAATCTAAACCTCCCCCACTGCAACTTGAGCCCATTACTCCTCGTTCTGTCATCTGCTACCATTGAGAACAGTCTAGAGCCATCCTCTTTGGAACCCCCTTTCAGGTAGTTGAAAGCAGCTATCAAATCCCCCCTCATTCTTCTCTTCTGCAGGCTAAACAATCCCAGCTCCCTCAGCCTCTCCTCATAACTCATGTGTTCCAGTCCCCTAATCATTTTTGTTGCCCTTCGCTGGACTCTCTCCAATTTATCCACATCCTTCTTGAAGTATGGGGCCCAAAACTGGACACAGTACTCCAGATGAGGCCTCACCAATGTCAAATAGAGGGGAATGATCACGTCCCTCGATCTGCTCGCTATGCCCCTACTTATACATCCCAAAATGTCATTGGCCTTCTTGGCAACAAGGGCACACTGCTGACTCATATCCAGCTTCTCGTCCACTGTCACCCCTAGGTCCTTTTCCGCAGAACTGCTGCCTAGCCATTCGGTCCCTAGTCTGGTCAAAACTGGTCAAATGGTCAAAACTGATTTTCATCCAAAGAATATTTTGAAAATTTCAAGATTGTTTTTCACCGAATAGGACCATTTTTGAGTTAAATTGGGTCCACGTTCCCTCAGAAATGATCCCACTTTCAAACAAAAGCCCCACAACATTTTATGATATGTATGTATGATGTTGGACCGTTTTCACAAAATCACTGTTCAAACCTCCAATGCTGAGGTTTTCCAGTGTCACAGAGCATTTTGTAAAACTCATAATCCATTCACTGATTAGTCCTAGTGCCTGAATCCTGGTGGGGTAATTCAGTCTTTCTCCCTGATCCCTATTCTCTAGTGGCAGCCAGCATGACTAATTGCACCTCATTGGACACATACATTCCCAAGAAGTCAACACCACTGTTGTGTTGGTGCACTGCCAGCCAATGTGCAGCTTCAAAAACATGGGAGACGTCAACCACTACCCTCTCTTTTTGCAGATGTTGACGGGTACTTGGCCTTTCTGCTTCCCCCAGCATAATAGGGTTTTGTGTCTGCTCCAGAGTCCCCAGCACAGGGACCTGGGTAGGAAGGTTGCGTATGAACTGCCTCCAGACATTGTTCTTTTTGCAGGGACGGGCGAGCCAAAGGCCAGAAACTTAGTCCAGCCAAAGCCCAGAAGAGGAAGCAGCCAGAAGAAACAGAATCTGGTGCTGAGGAATCTGGTAATATTGGCAACAACAAGCCTGGGGAGGCGCTCACCATCAGGGACCATGCCAAGGGGAGGAAAAGAGGCATTAACACAGCTCTGCTAAAGCTTCTTTCTGCACAGGGCCATGTTCGCCAGCAGGCCTGTGAATCCTGGGCCTGAAGGGCAGGGATTTTAGAGGACACTGCAGGTCTTTTTGAGTAGAAAAGAAACGGAATGTTAACTCTCACACCTTAATTCATGAGCAAAGGGGCAGGAATATGTGGTAGTTGGGGGTATAGCCTGAAGGAGTAAGGGTCAAGTACATGGTGGCAGCTGGGATGTGGGGTCCTGGGCATCAAGGGAGAACAGGCAGAGCAGCATGGGAGAGGTAGGTGAGGAATGAGGCAGGTGGATGGGTGGTGGAGGCAGGAGCAGCAAAGGGGACCTCAGAAAAGCTACTGTAGGTTGCAGCATTGCCAGTGGGTGTAAGGAGGAGCTGCAGCTATGTGCTGGCCAGGCACAGTGGAAGGGCAGGACGCTGACTGGTGACAGGGATGGAGAGCCAACTACATTGGCTTTTTGATCTAAGCAATTTCTGACATGCCACTACAGGGTTCAGACTCAGGATAGGGACATAAAATTGTAGTCTGTTGGGCTGATCTGGCTCTTCATTAACTGCCACAAAATGGGGCAGGGGTGTGAAGCAGGAAGACGGACCCCCATTCGAAGGAGGAATCTTTGTACTCATGTGGGAAAGAACTGGAAGGCATCTAGCATACAGCACGGGGAGTTCCTGTTAGGATTCGTATGCTGCTGTTTATAGGTTGCTTTTCAGAGAGAAATATGTAAGAAAACATTTGTAATACACAATAACTACCTTCTTTCACTCCAGTCAGTTGCAGAAGAGTCTCCCAGGGGATGTGGAGAAAGCCCCATTGCTGGAAACCTTTACAGTTAGACTGGACAATGGACTAGAAAATCTCCTGTAGGGAACAACCTGGCATTGACAGGAGATGGACAGTGTCACAGGGTGACACTGGCCTTGCAGAGGCCAGTGCACCTGTGACTGGTCAACTGACTCCCAGTTGGGCTTAAAAGAGGGCAGCTGGGTCCTGAAGTGAGGAGATTGGTGGTTGAGAGCTGTCCGAGACCTGGAGAGCACAGTCAGAAACAGGAGGGACGGGTGAGAGCTGCCTGAGGCTTAGACAGAGACAGGGAGCACTGGCAAGAGTTGCTTGGGCCAGAGCTAGAGGAGCCCTGTGAGAGAGAGCTGAGTTGTGAGGAGAACTGGAGCAGAACTGCTGGGAACCCCTGACCAGCGGAAGGCTTGGACAGTGACCCCTACACAAAAGGGGAAGCTCCAGCTTGGTCAGGGAAGGCCAAACCCGGGACGTGCCCTGAGCAAGCATAGGACTCATAGGCAAGGAAGCTTGGGGAGTGGGAATGCTGCAGGGAGCCCTTGATATGAGGACATCCATAACAAGGGGTTGGTCCTGGAGAGACCTTTTCTAAACAGGAGAAGGAGAGTGGAACACTGTGAGGAGCTTGCTCGCAGGAGACCTGACTTGGGGGCTGTGATAGATGCAGGTATCTGGTTGCTCTCAGGCAGATGACCTGGAGAGCGGTGCCCTGTGGCAGGGGCAAAAGGAACTGGGCACACAATGCTGCTGTTGACTCTGGGTGAGGGACCTGGAGATGTGTTTCCTGAAGAGAGGAATGGGAAAATGGTTCCACCTTTATATCTTTACTGTGGGTTTGCTGAGAATGGTCTTACTGCAAGGTTTGGGGGGAACTAGTGCACTGGTGTACAGGAATAAATTATGCACGGAAGCAGGCTTTGAACTGGGCTCTGAGGGTCTGTGTTCTTTTCGTGGGCAAACAGAAGGAGAAACTGAGGCAGTTGTGCATGTTGTGCTGCAGCCAGCCTCAGGAGGGCTTTCAGAGCAAGGGTCTTCCTATGATAGACACATTGGCTTAAAACAGGGATGCTTGAAATGTTCATAGTGTGGACCATATTGCAGAGATTGTCTGGTAAACCCCTCCCCTCCCACTTATGATTGCACAAGCCGCTTCCCTTCCCACTGATGATCTAATAACACTGCTATGGCAGCTACAGCTGTGGGAAGAGGGATATTAGGGATATATAGAGGGTCTTTGTAGCCGCCTTTTAGTGCAGTTTAGAGAGGCAGAGGAGCCAGCCAGCCAGCACCATGTGACCAGCAACAGCTTGGGAGGCTCTAACCCCTTATGGGTCTTTTCAATCTCTGATTTCCAGCTGAATCCCTACTCTGCCTGTAACGGTCTCCAGAATCTCACACTGAGAATGAGAGATTAGAAAAACACTCGCCCTTTGTTTCTGATTAATGGAACATAGGAAGATTCCTCCTAATTATTAGACATTTTAGACTATTTACAAACGCCTTAACCCTCCGACCTCCCGTTCTGTCTGGGGGACCTCCACCTGCATCTAACTGCAAACCCACCATTACTGAGCTCTGGTTTCTCTCTTCCCCCTCTCTCCTTTTTTCTCTTTTTCTTTCCCCTGTTGTGAGTCAGATTTTGTGAAGGATGAGAACGTGGAGGTGAAGGAAGAGAGTAATTCCATTCCTATCAGCAGCGGGTATCCCTTCTGGGTCTCAGAGCAGAATGGCAGCCACTCAATCCCTGCAGCATCACCAGCTCCAGCAGACCGAAGAGAGGCAGCTGCCAGAGAGCAGCAAGTGCCAACACCTTCCTCCTACCAGACATACAGGTGAATCTCACCCCCCAGCTGTTTATCTGTAGTGGTCTGGGTCTGGGTCTGGGTCTGGGTCTGGGTCTGGGTCTGGGTCCGGGTCCTCCCCATACTTACTGGAAAGGACTGGCTTGTCCCTTTTGCAGCCTGACTCCTTATGGGATATTTATCCATGAGAGAGACCCAGTGCTTCCTGATAGAGAGAGGTAGGGGCAGAGTGACAGGAAGAGGGCACAGGGATGGAGGTAGGTAGATAAGCAGGAGGGCAAATACAGAAACAGGTAAGTTTAATAAATGCACTTGTTTCAGAAGGATAGCTGATGTTTAAAACTTAATGGGGAGGCAGCTGCCCCATGTTGTTGGCTTCCCCCACTTCCCTGGATCAAGCTTTGAACCACAAACTGTTGGTTAATTCAAGAATGTTAAGCCGGGGTAGGTTTGACTCATTCCTCTTCTCTCTACCTTCTGGGCTCAGGTTCCACGACAATGGGGATACACAGCAGGCGCCCGCTCGTGACATCCTCGCTTTAAATGAATTCCGGGCCAGATCCCACCGAGTGGATATAGCTACGGTGCCCGAGCAAGATGCCAAACAGCTGTCAGAAGGTTTCACCAACCTGCCTACACTCCCCCCTCCACTACCCACTCCACAGGACTATACTGGGATGGTCAACATGGCTGTAGACTCTGCTGGGAAACCAGGGGCCCGAGGTCCAATGTACAATCCATATGGCACCGAGCAAGGCCTAGGCCAATGGATGGTACCTTCCCACAGCCAGTACAGGGCAATGAGCTATTCTCCCTTCTCCACAGATTATAATACTCAAGGGGCTTCGGGGCATGCCCATGGGAGCATGGCAGACTGGAGCCAGTACCCGTTGTTCCCCTATGCCTGCTGGTGAAGGGGAGGATTCTTCCCAATGAAAGAACTCAAAGAACATTGTAAGGAAAACCAGTTTAAAATTTGCTCTGGGATTGTCACCTTGTGGCCCTGCCTACAGTAGGCAAAGAGGTGTTGCAACAAATCGTAGGCTGGGACACGTTTAATCTCGCAGCATCCGTTCAACAACTTGTGCCCCCACTCAACAGCCATCCCAGATGTTTTTCAAGTGCTGGTTGTACTGGTTGGTTGCAACTCCTGCATTAGTTCGGGTCTGTCTGAATCAATGTATTCTACAATGCTGTCTCCAAAGTGTGGATGGGAAGTCACAAGCATTGCAGCTGCACTGGTTCAGCCAGCTTCCTAACTCTCTCCTACAATGCATTTGTATCTTGCGTTTGGAAATTACCCAAAAGCCCCTGCTCCCAGAAGAATGCTAGCCAGGGGACAGGGGACATATGCCTAAGGTGTCACAGAATGTACCACAGGTGGACTCACCAAAACAGTTCAGCCATAAGCATAGTGGCTGTGTGGATGCAGACATCATTGCAAGGACATGCCAGACAACCAACCTGTCAATGGCCCTGCAGTGGTTTCTTCACTTAGTGTGGACAACCCCATTAACTAACCGTAGAAAGGACAGCCACAGTCATGGCCCTTTCCCTAATGCTACGTAATGGAGAAGATGCAGCAATGCGTGTGCTCCTGAAGCAGAGCTGGAAGGGTCACACAGGCAGATCCGAGTTCATTGCACACAAGAGAACAACTGCAAGTGTCTGTGTTTGTCTCCATGTGTCGTTACACCGGCTCCCTTAGCCTTACTCAGTTTGCACCTGTTAACCTAATGTTTTCTCGTTGTCCTTTTTGTGGCTATTTTCAGTTGAGCTGTTGGCGTTTGGGAGGTGCCGTGGGAATTTTTGGAAGGGTCTGATATTGACCGAAACAGGGCCATGTATGCCAGAGCTCGCTCTGTTACGCTGACCTCTCCCTTGAGGGAAGGTGTTTTTCACTGTAAATCTCAAATGTCCCCCACCTTTGCTTCTCCCACAGCTCCAGAGAAGTGGCCTGTTCACTTGTAGTTACTGTCCTACTCCCAGTAATCTGTGAAATGGTCCTGATGAGGCACAAGCTTTAATCACGCTGGCTCTTCTGATTGGACATTTGCTTTTAGAAAAAATGTTCCAAATATAAGTTGCCTCATGCGTTTATTGTTCTGAACAGTCAGTGCCCGGCTACAGTTTCCACACTCTCCAACTATGCCATTGTGCTGCTGCTGTTTTGGAACCCCCTCTAGGAATGTACTCAGTGCAGTCGGGCAGGAGAGCAGCTGCCCTCCCTTACCTATGTGGTCCCTTCCTCTGGAAGAGCTATTCCATTACATTAGCCGCTGTAAATGGCTCGTCGCTTTGGAATTAAGGTCCTTGCATTTTACTCTGGTTTTTATTTTCTTATTTCGTTGAGTGGAGCAGCATCCCGGTGGGCCCCAGTGCAGAACCACAACTGGATAGGAGTCCCATTTGGGAGGGGCTCTCTCTTTTTCCTGTGGTGATAAACATGATTCTAGACTGACTGACATTATTTAAGACAATGTTTTCTTGTAACACTTTAAATAAACTACAGTTTAGTATGTATCGGTCAGTGGGGAGTTGGGGTGTGTCATTTGGAGTGGGTACTGGATTTCACAAAGTTGAATGGGTAAGCGTGGGGTGTGTGTGAGAGAGAGAGAGAGATGGAGCGGAGTGTTACTTGTGAGCGGGTGTGTCTCAGTCTGTGTCAGGGGTTTGTATGTTTCCTTTAAGGTGTGGATGTGTTGGTGTGTGTGGTGTGTGTCATTGTCAGTGTGTGGGGGAGTCAGCATTGCGTGTCTGTAGTGTGGGGGTGTCAGGTTGTGTTTATTGCCATATTATTAAAATTACTTTGTAACTATTGCAAATTACTGATAACTTAATCCATTAAACCCTCAGTGCCCAAGGACTAATGACTTTCTCATATAATTAGTGCATTGCTGATTACTTTTGCATTGTGAGTGTGAGTTTCACAGAGAGATTGAGTGCCTCCTCTAAGCTCCACGGAGTGGATATGAGATAAGCAGCAACAGAAACAAAGGCTTAACTTTGCTGCAGCCACATACATACTGCTCCTTTAGATCCTTCTCAGCCCCAAATAGGAACTGGTATAGCACACGTGCTAGGGCAAGTGGATCACTAAAAATGGGGCATGGTCTGGACCAAATAAGTGCCTTGGTTTTATTTTTATCCTCCAAACTTCCCTATTTCACACCGTCCTAGCACCAGCTTAGATGAAGGCCAGGTGAAGTACAAAAGACCATCCTGCTTAGGTTGGAATAACTGATGTGAAGTAACCTCTAGCAATTAATTTGCCACCATCTTTCGAGACTTCAGACTTCTTGGGTGATCAAAATTGCTGCAGGTTTCTGTTAGTTCCTTTGAATACCACAAGGAATGCAACAGAATTTAAATGGTAGAAGATTCCGCTATTGTTCTCTCTCCCAGGAGACATTGGTCATATCGCTACCATGCTGACCATTAAAACCGGATGACAAGATGACCTTCTACATGCCTTTGCTGTCACAGACTGCTAACTTCACCTCTTTGTCTCAGTCCCCCCTTCTGTGAAATGGGGATGATGTTTTCCTGCATCACAGGGGTGGTGGTAGAACTACTTTAATGCCTGAAAAGTGCTTTGAAGAGAAAGCTATGAAGGTGAGTCAGAGTCAGACACTTCACAAAGAGAACTGGGTAGCCCTGTTGCAAAGAAAAGGATTCCTGGGGATCTTTAGAAATAGGGACATGGCAGTGGTTCATCAAGTTGTCAAAAATAGTTCTGTGAGGGCTGGTGCCTGTGAATGGCCTACTGGTACAGATGGTTAGTCAGACTTGGCTAACAGAACCTCCAGCCTTGGGAATATAGAACAAGGAAATCCAGCTTCATGCAGAGGGAGAGCCCTTTGTTCCTCAGTTGTCTGCTATGTAACAGGTCTACACAGTTCTTCTCAGTGAATCATTTTGGCCTAACTCAGAGCATTACATCCATTTTCCTTTCTTGCTGCTCTCTGTAGTTAGAGACTGGACAGCTTTGCTGTAATTTTATTAAGCATTAGTCTTTTACCCCCAGATGCATACTTGACTCCATTCTCTGACCTCTCCAGTTTTCACTGGCTTGCTTCTGTTTGGCTTTGGCATTTTGCAGATCTGTTTGACCTCATCTGAACTGCTCGTGCTCCCTCTGTTTGTGCATGTAAACAAGTTGTTGTAAAGGCCCCCTGAAAGCCTTAATAAAAAGGAAATGAGACACATGGAGAGCACCTCATTATCAGCAGCAAAGTAAAATCTTGAGTGTGGTTGCTGTGTGTCCTATTTCAAACACATAATTGGTTCCAGTTTAGTGGTGTTACCTGGTGATGAACATTGTGACACATGTTTTTGCATAAAGCTTTTCTGCCTTTTCCCTCTCATGTCCACAATCACCTGGTCATCCACTTGCCTACTTGGTTATCACTTAGAATCTCTTGCACTTATCCTTACAGGATGCTCTTTCTTTCCTTTAAGTTTTCTGTTTGTTTGCTATAAGACGCTGGTGTGGGATGAGGGTTCATTGGGAACAGGGTTTGTGTTCATTTCAAGGTGAAAACAAACCCATGTTTATTTTGGTTTACCGGTCTGGTTTTTGAACTCTTGGGCCCTGGCTAACGCTGCTCAGTGCAGATAGCTGTTAGTAAAAACACCTTCTCCCTGGCTGCAGTGCAGCTTATAATGTTCCAGGGCCCTTCACCAGTGGGCACTTAGAGAGCCTGCCCTTCTCTGTGCCTATGCAGCCTGAGGCTCTGTCTACAGGTGGAGCTAGGCTGTGATTCCTAGCTGGGGGTAGACTCTACAAGTGCTAGCGTGCTAAAAATAGTAATGTAGCTGCATTAGTGTGGGCAACAGCTCTGGCTTGTTGCCTAAGTACGTGCTCCCGGGGTGTGGGGGCAAGGGGATGTACTCAGGGTGGCCAGCCCCTCCCACTGCTGCCCAGGCTACAACCGGCTACCCTGGGCTAGCTCATGGAGAGCTGGCTGGGAATCCCCCACCCCAGCCCCACGTGCAGACAGAGCCTAAAAGACCCATGTGGGGACGCCGCTTCTGAGGCCGTTTTCAGAGGGCCCCTGCACTGGGAAGGGAAATAACCCTCCAGCCACCCCTCAGCCCGCAGAAAGACAAGCCCGAGTGGCCACCCCCAAACGCGGGGCAACTAAGTTTCGCTGTGTTTGGAGCAGCCCTAATTAAAAACCGGGGCGCCGGCTGCGTTTAATGAAACACCTTCTCTGAGCTCCCTGCGCGGGAGGGAAGAGACTCCAACCAGCCACGAACAACCGAGCTCGAGGCCTCGCATCATCAGAACAAACCCCCAGCGGCTGAGGGACGCCCGAGGGCGTGAGACTTTCTAGCAGCTTCTGCAAGTTTTGGCTTCAGGTGGCGAGCTCGAGTCTCGAGCTGGGCGCCCGGCGAAGCGGTGCGAGCTCAGCCGCCCCCCGCTCTGAGGAAGGCAGGAGCGGCGGCAGGAAGGGACCAGGGGAGGGGAGGAAGCCCGCGGGTGAGTTCCTGGGGCTGCCTTTCCTTCGGCAAGCCGGGGGAGCTGCGAGGGGCGAGCTCCCCGCCTGGGGCTCCCGCGGGCCCTGGCCAAGTGCCCGCCAAGGGTGGCGGGGGCGGAACCGCCCATAGCTGGGAGCACCCCCCGAGCGCTGCAAGCTGCCTCCTCTAGCTGCCCATCTGCAAGCAGGAAAAAACCCTCCTCCAAGAATAACTTTCAGTGACACATGGCGGCTCTTCACGCTGAATGGTTTTGTTTTTTTTTACTGCGCAGCTTAAGAGCCACTTAACTAACAAGTATCGGGGCTGGGATCCCAGGAGGACCCGCTTAACAGCTGATAAGCAGCATTCAGGCTGATGGTAACAAATGGCAGCCTTTGCGGGTTAATGCCCCCTGGACAGTTGTAAAGATACAAAGCCCTCTTCCAAATCACCCCAGCCTTCCTTCTGCTCCGGCCCAGCCCTGCAAGACCTGAGCTCGTTTTTAAACTCCCCTAAGCTCCCATGCCCATCCGAGCCACTGCGCCCCCAAACCATTGCTCACTGAGGGCAAACAGCCGCTGAGGCCTTAAAGTTCGATCCAAGGTGCAGCCTGCTGCTGTCACCGCTGAGACCTGTCCCTTGGCTACCTAAGCTTTAAGGACATGCGATAACTCACACTGGCGTTAACGGTCTCTGCTGTTCGGGGGGAGCAATCACTCTGGATGGAGCTGAAGACGTTCGTCATTTGTAAAATGTATTTGTCCTTGTAACTTTATTGTGCGTTTCTCGTTCAAGTCACGGTATGGTTGTGTGAAAAGAAAAGGAGGACTTGTGGCTCCTTAGAGCATACGCTTTTGTGAGCCACAGCTCACTTCATCAGGTGCTTATGCTCTAATAGATTGGTTAGTCTCTAAGGTGCCACAAGTCCTCCTTTTCTTTTTACAGATACAGACTAACACGGCTGCTCCTCTGAAACATGTCATTATGCAAGGAATGGTTGTGGTAGCTGTGTGTTACGGCACAAAGAGGTGCTGTGGTGTAGGCGGTAAAGCTGCCTCTTGCTTTTCCATAGTGAACTGTCTTTTTCTTTTAATTTGCAGGAGTAGTAATAAAGTGTGCCTGACCAGACCGTGCCCTCCTTGGTGAGTGTAACAGATGTATTTAATTTCCATCTTCTCCAGTTGTGTGGGGGGGACATTGAGACTTTGATGACTTCCCTCCACTCTTTACCAAAACCTGAGGGAGGCAGGGAGAGTCTGTGTGCCCGTAAGGGGAATTGGAAGATGCGGCTGGAGTTGAAGGACTGGTGCAGGCACCTCACCTAGGCGCCTTTGCCCTAAGTTAACCATAGAACCACACGCCCCAAAACCTGAGTGGCAGCAGTATCTCCTCACCTTAAAAACAGAAAAAAACATCTGACCAAAGATGAAGTCGAAGTCTGAACAAGGTGTTCAGCCCATGGGCACCAGCCCTTCTCAAGGGCCTCAGCAGCGGGGCCTTGTTGCATACTAGGGAAGGTGACCAATCTGGGTGGCTTGGGGCTTTGTGCACTATCCCATGCTGATGCTGGGTTTTAATAGTTTGTAATAAGCCTCTGGGAAAACGACCCATCTGTGGTGGGAGAGTGTAGGCACAGCCCAAGAGTCAGGCCTGGTTTGCATTATGCTACTGGGCATTGATCTAGTCCTGGATGTGATGCTTTCCGTTCTCCTGCCTACCCCCAGGCAGCCTTCCACTTGCATCTGTTCACAGTACCCACACACTCCATGCCTCCTCCCCATCTCTGGCTGTTGGCTTTATGTGTTACTGTAGGCTCCAGAATGTTGGAGTTGAGGTCTTGTAGCGCAGCAAAGTTCTAGCTAGAGCAGTTCCAGGATCACTCACCAGAGAGTGGCAGAACAAACTCACTGAGGGTGAAAGAATCTTCCCTAAACAGACTGTGAGCCTTGAATGCCTATTTGGTGAGTGTAAACAGGTCCAGTCATGCAAAGCCACTCCTGCTTCTAATTATCAAGATTTGTGATGGCTGTTCCAAGGACCTCTGAAGAGTGCTTGGTAGACAGGGACATAGGTAAAAATTGCCCTGTTTTTGTAGCAAGGTCCTGAGGATTTTATTGAAACTGGACCAATTAAACCAAATAAAAACAGGCATTTCAATATAACCATCAGGGATACTGGGATATTTCAAGAGTCTTAGACAAGACCTGCATCTCAAGCCATATGCATAGTGCTACAATCTTCTTCCCTTCTATCTCCCCTTCCCTAGGAGGATTTTGCTTTACAAACAATGAATTAAGCTGCACAACCTCCCACCCCAGTGTGATGAGATAGTATCTACGTTGCCAGGCACAATAGAAATTCATAGGCAGATAATAATCCCCACTCTGCGGTTGTGGAAACCGAGGCACACAAGGTTAAATAACTTGGCCAAAGTCTGCAACAGAGCCAGGGATGGACTGGGATGTCCTGACTCCTAGTCCACTGCTTCAACCCCTAAACAAGACCCCCTTTGATTGGTGACTTTGAGGGGCAAATACGGCTGTTCAAAATCCAGTGGAAATGGCAGTGAGTCTCATGTGAATGCAGCTAATTTAGCTGCTGCTGCTGAGATTTCTTAAAGCTGAGAGATCGTGGGGAGGCCTGACAGTCTCTCTTACACTGTGGCCAGCAGATAGCCAGGGACGTACATGCAGTTTAACTGCACGCTTCTGAACTCCCCCTTCCTCCTGTCAGTGTGTCTGTTAATAGTCCCCCATCCTACTTCCATCCTGAGGGACTAATCTCCCTGCACTCAAACAAATGCACTTGGTATTTAAAAGGAGACTATCGATTTGTGCGTATCCCTGAAAGCCTCTCAGGACCCTGTTTCCTTTGATGTGCAAAAGCGTCTGTCTCTCTCTCTCTCTCTGCTTTTCTAACAGTCTGCTTCTCCTGGGGAAAATCTGCTCCATTTGCATCTTCCATCCAGCAGGGAAACATCTCAAGAAAAGCCCCCTCCCCAATCCCAGCATGCCCAGCGCAGTGCTCTGAATGGTCTCATGGCGAGAAGCGTTTCCTGCCACTAGTGGACAGGGCCTGCCCTTGAGCCAAAATGGCATGTAGCTTCGAGCCAGACCCAGGCTTAGAGCCCACTTTGCGGCTCAACGGTATTCAGAGCAGAAGTTTGGGGCAGCCTAGTGAGATGAAATTTGGGCCTGTTTATAATGTCCACATTTATTAAAGAGAATTTAATCAGGCCCCTGCTTCCTGCTACCATGGTGCTTCCTGGAAGCTCAGCCAAAAGTCCAGCTGTGACTGGCCAGTGCCCTAAAGATAATGTGAGACCTGATCTTCATGCAGTCCTGCCATCCAGGAACTGAAATAC
The DNA here is from genome assembly GCF_965140285.1 of Lepidochelys kempii. NCBI lineage: Eukaryota > Metazoa > Chordata > Testudines > Cheloniidae > Lepidochelys > Lepidochelys kempii. The sequence continues at coordinate 13,316,296 of NC_136394.1, read as the reverse complement.
CACAAGGAGACCAGGTCCTGCAGTATTTTGCCTAACAAATGGCTCCTTGAGGGACTGGCTTTAAAAGAGCTGGGGAAATATAGCTAACACGAACATCAGAGCCTATGTATACATACCCCTGGCCTTTCAGTGTCTGGAACCTGCTGACCATTTGGGGCACCTGCCATAGAACATTGGGTTTCCAGATTCAAATGGGGTCTTAAGTGGGAGGTAGGGATTGTTCAGTGTCAGACTGTAAACCAGCTTGTATCCAGCCTTACCAATCTGTAGCACTTCAGTGGTGGTTAAATTAAATGTTTTATGCTTCAGCACTAAAAGTCGTTCTTCTGCTTCTTAAACCCGCTTCAGTGCTGGGTGGACACTGGTTCATGGAGTCCAACAACGAGACCCCGGTGGCATTCAGGATGTCACTTTTCAGCCAGATGCCCAGGAGCAAGAGGCGCTCAGAATTGAGACTGAATCTCAGCTACAAATTGGAATTTACATTAGCCAAGCCACAGCAGAGCAAAGGAGTCACCTCCTTCCATCAAAGAAGACTCTTGAACCTTGGTGAGGTTCCAGTTGTGGCTTGAGCAGGTTACCAAGCAGGAATATCATGTGTCTCCTGTCCTGGGGGCAGTGCAATGCTCTGTGGCAGAGCCTGGCTGAAGTTAGCACAGAACTTCAAAGCCTTGTCTACACTAGGGAATTTTACCCCAAAAGTGTTCACCTGAGCAATCACTGACTGTGCTGAACTGGCAGATTTAGGGTCGGGTTTTGAAAGGGGCCTAAATGAGTTCGGCACCCAAATCCCATTGAATTTCAATGGGAGTTTGGCACTGAACCCCCTTAGGCTATTTTGAAATTAGTTTAATTTACAGGGTGTTAAAAATGCCCAGAGGAGAGGCCACCAGAGCCTTGTCTACACTGTCTCCTACCATTGCTACTATCAGTTCAGCTGCAGAATTGTGTTGTAAAATTCCCTAATGTAGACACAGACTTAAGCGAGGTGAATCCTGGCAGTAAACTGTTAGGAAAGAATCTGAGAGAATTTCAGTACTTTTTCATACATGTATGGGCTTAGAAAAGACAGGTGATTTACACAGCGTACCCTGAAAGTAGCCTTGCTTTTGTTTTTGTACAACATTTGGAAACACATTCTGCACTTCAGGAAGAGACCAACAACACTTTGCACTTCTATAGCACGGCTCATCTGGGGACGCGAATAGCTTTGGAAACGCTACCGAAGCCTCAACATCTCAACGTGGCAGGTAAATATTACAATACCCTGTGTTATAAGTGGGGAAACTGATGCTTGGAGAGATTAAAGGTGATGGGCCACAGGGACAAAATTAGATGTGTGCATGTCTTTTTCTGCTTTTTTCTGTATAGAGGCCTGAAAAGCTTTTATTTTATTTTTTTGTTTTAAAAGGGATTTGTTTCTTCTTTCATTTTACCTTTGAAGTATTAGGAATACACCATCTTTTCTCCCTTGTTTTTGCTAGAGGACTCCTTCTAGCCCCTGTAGGAATGTCTAGCTCTGAATTGTAAGGAGTATTGGTCTTTAACAATGATATCTTTTCTCCCAACTGTTTGTCAGGCATTGGAGTTATAGGTGTTAACAAAAGAGAACAGTTTTAACTAAAAATCCCTTCCCCTCTCAGTTGTTCAGGTTTCAGTTCCTTGGTACTTGTGATGTTGTAATTTTGCTAGTTCTCCAGTCATTCATAGTCTTCCAGGAAAAATAGGGTAGACCAGACTGGAATATCTAATGTGTAAAAAACCAAGCAGTGAAAAGGAAACCTTTCATTCACAGGCTGCTTTTATTCATCGGAAAGGAGCAGGAAAGGGCACAAACCCAATTTTTCCCTTTTCTTGTCACCTTGACTGCCCAAGGTTACACAGCACATTAGTGACAGAGCCAGCAGTGGGCCCTCTGGGTGGGCCTGAGCCTGACCTCTCACTGGCGTAACTTGGGAGCAATTCAGTTGAATCCAGTAGGGTTACAGTGATGTAAGAAGAGAATCAATCCCTTGCGCTCTGTACGGTGTTTTCCAGCAGCTAGGAGTTACCTCCAGCTTCACAAACAAACATACAGGGCTGTCAGTTTGGAGGGAAGTCTCTTTTACAAAGCTGAGCAGGTTTTACCATAATAATGTCAGGAATGGCCCTCTTTGTAATCCCAGTGGACAGGACAGGCCACCCAGCTTTCAGCTGCAAATGAAGCAAATGGGGAAGTGTTTACAAAGAAAGCTTTGTCCCTGTCTGGCTTCACCCCCTGCCGTACTGCTGCCGCAGTTCCTTGAGCTGGACTCAGTGGGTCGGTTTAGGTTGGACGTTACGAAAAACGTCCTAACTGTCAGGGTGGTGAAGCACTGGAATAAATTGCCTAAGGCGGTTGTGGAATCTCCATCACTGGGGATTTTTAAGAGCAGGTTGGACAAACACCTGTCAGGGATGATCTAGATAATACTTAGTCCTGCCTTGAGTGCAGGGGACTGGACTAGATGAGGTCTCAAGGTCCCTTCCAGTCCTATGATTCTACTCACAGCCAGTGTTGGCAACTCACCCGTCTTGACTCCCATCTAGAAAGTGCTGAAAATGGCTTCCACTGCTCCTGAAGCTGGGCTGGAGCAAGTGCAGTTGGGCCAGGTGGTGCATGCTCTGTAATAGGGCTGTTAATGGTTTTGCTCTGCTTACTCTAGCAGTTAAGCCGTTCTCAACCCCAGCTGAGGGAGAGCCGGGGGCGCCGCTGCTGACAATGGTGATCAGCAATGGGCTATTTTCCAGGCGCGGGTGAACCCACCTTGTGTAAAGATTGCAGTTTGCACTGCTCTCTGCCCAATATAGTGAGACATGTAGGGCCCCACTGTCCACGGAGACACTGGGCTTCAGATCAAAAGAGTGTTTGGCAAATAGAGTAAGACCAAAGAGATGTGATTGTCAGGATTCTAAGATGGTTTTCAAATCATGTGGCATAGCACCAGAGCTGGCCTTGCGAGCTGGGGGCGCTGCCAGCTACGGAAGTAGAGACAAGGCCAAGACAAAGCGTGGATGCCAATGCCCCAGAACTTTGGGAAGCTCAGAAATGGAAGGCTCAGGCAGGCCCATTTCCAGCCAGAAAGGAGGGGATGCAGCAGAGTTATTTCCTTCCTTTGGTCCCATTGCCAGAGGGGGAATTTGGGCCCTCCTGTGGGTCGCTGAGTCAGATCTAATAACTGGACTATAAAGTACTTGACAGTGTCCCATCAGTGGCCTGGCCTATTAATCCTGTGGAGGGAGGGATATAGTCATGATACAGTTGATTGCCTTTCACCATCCCAGTGAAAGTTTACCATAGAGTGGAGAGGAGAGTCTTGCTTGGAGGAAGTGGTATCTCGTGGTTAGAGAGCACAGTGCTGGGAGTCAGGGATTCCTGTTCCATCGCTGCCCCTGACTCGGTGTCTCTCATATGGGGATGATGAATGCATGGCTCACCTGGGTGTTGGATGTGCACGTTATTTGTAAATGGGAGCTTTGCCCACGGAGAGGATTCTGAGCCAGTTATTTCTGGCTGTTTGCCGTCTGGGAATACTGCCATCCCAGATGTGGATCGTTTTCCAGGGCCAGTGTCAATAATGGCCGGTTCCCTTTAGGAAACATTGAGCTGCGGATGGAGAGCCAGGAGGCCCGCAGTGGTCACCAACCTGTCACTCGCGATCGGCTGGTCGATCCTAGGGACTCTCCCAGTCGATCACGATCTCTGGGAGTGTAGCAGGGCTGCCACTAAGGAAGCGGCTGCCAGGGGGGAGGAGGGGTCTCTGTGCGCTGCTCCTGCCCACGAGCACCGCCCCCGCACCTCCCATTGGCTGGAAACGGGGAACTATTGCCAATGGGAGCTTTGGGGGCTGTGCCTGCAGAGAGGGGCAGCACACAGCTGTCCCCCCCTGGGGCCGCAGAGGTGCATTGGCCCCTTCCGGGAGCGGTGTGGGGCAGGGGTAGGCAGGGAGCCTGCCTTAACCTTGCTGTGCTGCCAACCGGGAGCTCCCCACAATAAGTGCCACCTGGTGGGAGGCTGCACCCTGGCCCTGACCCCTGCTCCCAGAGCCTTCACCCCAACTCCCTGCCCCAGCCCTGACCCCTCCCCAGAACCAGCACCCTGCATCCTTCCTGCACCCTAACCCTCAGCCCTGACCTTAGAGCCCACACCCCTTCCTATACTCCAACACTCAGCCCCAGCCTGGAGCCCCCTCCTGCACACAAACACCCTCCCAGAACTTGCACCTCTCATCCCCTCCTGCACCCCAATCCTCTGCCCCAGGCTCATCCCAGAACCGCCTCCCACACTGCGAACCCCTTGGCCCCAGCCCAGAGCCCGCACCCCCTCCTGAACCCCAACCCCCTGCCCCAGCCTGGTGAAAGTGAGTTGGGGGCGGGGGCTGGAGTGGATGGTGCTTTTGGAAGGCGGGGGCTGGATCCTGGGTTGCCCTTAAATTAAAAAAATGATCTTAGGCGTAAAAGGGTTGGAGACCACTGCAGGAGGGGAATGAAACCTTCTCACTTGCTCCTCATAAGGCATGGGGAAAAGTCACTCAAGTGACTAGAAAAGGAGTACTTGTGGCACTTTAGAGACTAACCAATTTATTTGAGCAGAAGCTTTCGTGAGCTACAGCTCACTTCATTGGATGCATACCGTGGAAACTGCAGAAGACATTATATACACACAGAGACCATGAAACAATACCTCCTCCCACCCCACTCTCCTGCTGGTAATAGCTTATCTGTAAGGAGAGTGATCACTTTAGATAAGCTATTACCAGCAGGAGGGTGGGGTGGGAGGAGGTATTGTTTCATGGTCTCTGTGTATATAATGTCTTCTGCAGTTTCCACGGTATGCATCCGATGAAGTGAGCTGTAGCTCACGAAAGCTCATGCTCAAATAAATTGGTTAGTCTCTAAGGTGCCACAAGTACTCCTTTTCTTTTTGCAAATACAGACTAACACGGCTGTTACTCTGAAACCAATCAAGTGACTGATTGCAATGATGTACTGCCACCTGGTGGTCATATGGCACCTGTGGGAACCTCTGGGATTTAAAGGGAAACTCCACTGTAACCAGGGAGTCACGGTGATGTCTCCATAATTCAGGACACAACCATCGTTCCATTCTTGGGCATACTTGTGACCTTTCTTTCCTTTAAATTTTCTCCAAGCAAACTTCCTTAGGCCTGAAAATTCTAATGCAGAGCCTCAGGGCAGTATTAGTTGTTGTTTTTTTCCTTTGTTTTGAAATAATCTAGCCTAATCATTTTTTGAGATATAAAACTATAAAAACAAAGAGGTTTCCTGCATTGTCACAGGGTGTTTCTGGTCACTCGTTAGCTTCAAAATGGTTTCTGTTTTACAAGGTTAGTCTCGTTCAGACATTACCAAGCATTTGTGCCTTTTACAAGTTTGAACAAAGCAGTCTCAGGTTTGAAAAGAGATTCTGACTGCATCAAACTGAACTGAGAAATTAATCACTCTAAAGAGATTTATTCTTCTGCTTACTAATACAAACTGAGTGAAAGACTTGGCTTTCCGATTTAAAAAATAATACTGGAAAGCACTTCAGGATTGCAATATTGATATAAATTTGTTGAGTTAGTGTAATAGTTATTAAACCAAATAGTACTTGTCTGTCAAGAGCATTAAAACACTCTGATCTCTAATGAGAAAACTGATTTTTTTTCAGTCAGACACTATCCGTCTGGGCTGCAGAAGTAGTCAGTGCTGTCCTTAGCAAGACACTTTGATTCCATTCATGGAATGGAGATACTGATACAGAGACATAGATTTCTGAAATCTGTTTAGTAAATTCCTGTTATCAGTCTAGTTGCTATCTTTCTGCCATGAATTAGTAAAGATTTATTAGCTGTTCTGTTCAGGTTCTTATCCCTCACCTATTGCTGTGCAATCTGAGAATGTATGTAAGCTCGTTAGAGTTTTCCGTGGAAGAAACACTGCCATTTAGTACAGGAGAAGGTTTCCAGATACCAAAATGGGTGGCAGCATTGTTTAATGGACTGAGCACATGATTAGGCATTAGGAGCTTCTGATGTCTGATCCTGACTCTGTCACTGACTTGCTTTGTGACCTTGGAAATGTAATTTTCCGGTTGGTGCCTTCTCTGTTTATGAGGATAATATCTTCCTCCGGAGGTGTTTGAGAGTTAAGGTTTGTACAGGGTTTTGAAGATGTAAATCACTATATATAACTGCTAAGAATTTTGTTAGCTGAACCACTTTTGAGAAACTGTAGATCCTCTGAAAACTGCCTGTTGACTTCAGGGTAGGGGACATGTGTCACATTGATTTCCCTATATCATATAGCTGAACATATCCTGGTTTCTGTTATTCAGCTGCCTTTTAAATGTTAAATGAATGCCCCGAGAGGAGGGTGAGGTAGTATCTTCTATTGGACCAACTTCTGTTGGTGAAAGAGACAAGCTTTCATGCTTCAGGGTCTGGGTAGCTCATAAGCTTGTCTCTTTCACCAATAGAAGCTGGTCCAATAAAAGATATTACCCCACCCACCTTGTGTCTCTCATATCCTGGGACCAACATGGCTACCACAACAGTTCAAATAGTGAATGCCCTGATATGTTTCCAGAAGGAACTCTCTTCAGATGAAATGCAAAGCCAAGGTCCTGATTGTGATGAATGGAGCTGTTGGCAGGAAGAAGGTGAGAGAGGTGGTTAATTCTGCCACCTTAAATTCCCTTTGCAGTTTCAAGCAGACAACATTCTTTGGCTTCTTCAATTCCTGGCCCAGCCTGCCTGGTGTACAGGATGGCTGTGTGCTGCTGAACAGCTGCTGCTTTATAGTGGGAGGATAAGTGATCCCTGTGTGCTCGCAGATGGAAGCTGTGGATCATTAGAATCCTGTCATTGAGATCTGTACCTTGTCATTCCTAAAATCTAGTCCCAAGTATCAGTTTTGTCTCGAGTAAGGCTCTGGCTCCAGTGTTCTCATGTAGTGTCCATATTATGGTGTCCAGTTTCACCGTTGGGTGCTGAAATACCCTGCTCTAGGCATGTAAGTGGCAAAATGAGAACCCCAGCTTAGGTCTCCAGCTTGAATAATTGAGCTCTTCAGGGGAGGAACCCTCTGTGTTTTCTCATGTCCTGTAAAACAGCAGTTCTCAACAGGGGCGTCCGCAAACCCTTACAGGCTAAAACCCAGAGCCCGAGCCCCAGCACTTCCTGTGGGGTTGAAGCCAGGAGCCACAAGGTTGAAGCCCCGATACCCCCTACGGGGCTGAAGCCAGAAGCAGCTTGGCTGAATTCCAGAGCCCCGAGCCCCAGTGCTCCCCATGGGGCAGAAGCCCTGAGCCCACGGGCAGCGTTGGGAGGACACTGGGGTGTTGCGCCCCCCCCCCCAAAGCTACAGTGAAAAAACAGGGCAGCTCCACACACACCCCCGTCCACCACCTTCTCTCCTCATCCCCTGGCCAGGTTGGAGCCGGGAAGCCAGAGCTGGGCAATGCCAGACAGCTGCTGCTCTTTGGCTGGTGCTATGGCTGCTGTGCTATATGCTGTGGTGTTTCCTCATCTGCTGCTGGTGCAGGGAGTTGAAGCTGCTCCTCAGCTCCCAGCTGCCTTTGCTCACACAACCAGCCACCTGGACATGGGGACCCGGCTCCGTGGCAGAGCTCTTGGGGAACAGGGACCGCAGGAGAACCCTCCTGGCACACAGCCCCTAGCTACCCCCTCCCTGTACCCCGAGCTGCCCTCCTGCCCGCACACAGCCCTGAGCTACTCCCTTCCTGCACCCTGAGCTATCCCCCTGTCTGCACACAGCCCCTAGCTACTCCCTCCCTGCACCCTGAGCTGTTCTCAGACTTTGAGCTGAGCCTCCCACCTTTTAGTTATAATTTTTGGTTGCACACATGCTCCTCCCTCCCCCCCCAACCCAGACAGGTGGGTGGCCTGCTGAGGTGAGTCGGGGGTGGCGCTCCCTCCCCAGACCCCACTGTGCTGAGCTGGCTCAAGCCCCCTGGTCTCTGCCCACCCCAAATAGAAGTCAAACTACACCTGTGCCCGAGGGCCCCCCCCCCCCGACCCAGAGCCACCCCTCTCCCGCTGGGTCCTGGCGTTTTTACAGCCTGTTGTGGGGGCCCCCAGAAAGAATAAGGTTGAGACCCCCTGCTGTAAAAGATCTAAATAATCCCACCACAGTCATTCTGTGTGTAGAGCATGTAGGTTAATGCAAGGCAGCTTACGCAGATCTAACTCTGTAAGCCTCTGCACTACAACAGCTCCCACCGATGCGTACCGCCCACTACATGGACTTGAGAATGCCACCTGTGTGAGAGGCACAGTGGTTAGGGCGATGCAGCGGCTGGGTAGACGCTGCGTTATGTACATTGCCTCGAGGCAGTGAGCCCTGCACGCGGGGCTCCAGCTGTCAGTGCCCCGCATCCTCCTGGTGAGGGTGCGTGGTGCTGACAGGTGGGGGATTGCATGGACGTGAAACGTGGCTTTAATTATTGCAGGGCCTGGGTGTCAACTTAAGTGGATTTAATTTTGTAGTGCAGATGTGCCCAGTCCCATAGGTCTGATCAGTGTCCTCTGGGCTTCACATTTTAACACAATCCCAGATGCAAGACAACTTCAAGGGTTCCACTAGTGGGTTCCATGTCCACATTTCTGGTGGTGTCGTGTTTTGTTAATTTTAGACTGGGTCCTGTGAAGTACTGAGCACCCACAATTCCCTTTGAAGTCAGTGGCAGCTGATGGTGCTCAGGTCCTTGCAGGATCCAGCCCTTTAATACATTAATAAGAATTATTCAGGCGAATTTATTTGTATTCGGATGGGTGCCCAGTAGGTATTATAGTTTTGTATATGCACACTAACGTTTATTGTAGACTTGGGGCTAGATATGACCGTGAGTCTTTCATCAGACGATTTACCCTAGTTAAAAGGAGAAATTCTCTTCAGTGTCAGCAGATCAGAGATGTCATTGCTCAGGAGGTGAGCGAGATGAAGTAATGGTTTTGTGAATGGATAAAGCACCTAAGACACAAAACAAGAGCCACCTGGAGTCCATTGTAACCAAACAGCTTTTCCCTGTGAATGAACATCCGTTATGAAAAACAGCTGGGACTCAACAACTGTAGAACTCTGGACACACACACACACACACACACACACACACACACCCTTTACTGGCTGTAGCTGATCTGTGTCTACTTGAGTAATAGCAAATAAATGCACAAGTCAGACATTTCCTTCTTTTATTACAAGATCTATTTAACAGTAACACCGCGCTCTAGGCGAATTCTGCGGGATTCTCACATCTCTAGTGGTCACTGTCCCCCGGCCTTTGGTGTGACTGCCTTACAAGGAAGGGAGAGCATGGTGTGCTGGGTTGAACAGGGCGTGCCAGGAGTTCTAAATCTGCTTCTGCCACTGACTCACTATTATTAACTATTCCTTAGGGCCAAACTTTTAAAACCGTGTGCGCTCCCTTTTTGCTCCCCCCACCCCTCTGACTTGTGTGTGCACAGATCCTGGTTCTCTCGTACATGCAGGTAGGTAGGTCTTTGTACCAGTCAGGGCTGCTGCATGGATGCTGGAGCAGTCTGGGTCTGCATGAGTCAGGGGTGTGCAGAACTGCATACGTAATTCAGTGTTCATGCTTGTGAAAATCCAGCCCTATGTAATCTTTCTGTCTCAACCTTCCTGTCTGTGAAATGCACGGATGACAGTTACTGACTTTGGGAGAGTGGATTAGAGTCGATACTGATAATGTGCTGTGATGCTGCAGGTATGAAGTATGAAGCATGCCAAAAATCACTGAGCCGATGCCCTGTGCCGTGCCGTAGGGCTTAATTACTAGACCAAATGCAAGACTAAAAGTGGAAGATTTTTCAGAGCAGAGGAGCTGTCTTTCAATCGTCCTTGTGCAGAGCAGACAGGATGTGCAATGGCTGATGAGGTTCAGACCAGGAATTTGTTCTCTAAGGATACCCCAGGTATACCTCATTGCAAGGTGCTTTAGTTCTTGGTTAGGTTAATAACTTGTGCTGTGGGGGTTCTGGTTACAGAATGTTCCCATTCTGTGTGCAACAGAGTAAGCAGATGCTAAGGAGGTTAGCTGAGCAGATGGCTGCAATTGTTCTCCTTCGCACACCCACATTTGGCTTCCGGAGGGGATTCCCTCTGCCCTGCTGAAAGGGGGAAGATCAGCTTTGAATTAATCATCAGCTCCTGACCTGTGCAGCTGGTCTGGATATGAACCCTGGTGAAAAGTAAAGTTGGACCTGAGTTGTAATGGTTGAATCTGAACTTAACTTAAAGTTTGGAGCTGTTCATATCCAGGGTTTTGGTTTGGGCCTGTGGTGGTGGCCAGCTTACCAAATTAAGCTAAATTGATTTGTCAGGTGTAAACTGATGTGTGTCCACAGGAGAGGTTTGCACTAAATCAATTTAAAATCACACCATTATTAAACTGGGGCAACTTAATCCTGCAGATAAACCCTAATGTGCAGGGTGCAAGCGAAACTGCTGTGAGCCAGGTTTAAACTCTCCACAATAGGGATTTGGATCAGTGTAACTACAATGGTTTTTAAACTGGTTTAATTTAACTGGTACAACTTTGTGTATAGACAGGTCCTGAATTTAGAGACTCTTGCTCTGAATTTGGCCGTTAAGTCCAGCAGGGTTTATATCTGCATATCATTGGTTTATTTGCTCTCACGCTCTCTCTCTCTCTCGCCTTCTGCCAAATAAACTTCTGCTTTTATTGGATGTGGTGATCGTCAAGAAGGGGTCGCTGCTGCTGGCAAAAACTCTGAACCCACAGGCTGAATCAGTGCAGGAACAGAGCAATAGGGCAGTGCTGCTCTTACTGCTCCTTCCCCTAACACAGGGGTGGGCAAACTTTTTGGGCCGAGGGCCACATCGGGGTTGCGACACAATATGGAGGGCTGGGTAGGGAAGGCTGTGCCTCCCCAAACAGCCTGGTCCCCGCCCCCTATTTGCCCCCTCCCACTTCCTGCCCCCTGACTGCCCCCCTCAGAATCCCCAACCCATCCAACCCCTCCTGCTCCTTGTCCCCTGACCGCCCCCTCCTGGGACCCCTCAGGACCCCACCCCCATTCAACCCCCCTGTCCCCTGACTGCCCTGACCCCATCCACACCCCCGCCCCCTGACAGGCCACCCGGGACCCCCGACCAATCCATCCCCCCCACTCCTTGTCCCCTGACCTACCCCTCCTGGGACCCCCGTCGCTAACTTCCCCCCCCAGGACCCCACCCACTATCCAACCCCCCCTGCTCCATGTCTCCTGACAACCCCACTCTGAACCTCTGCCCCATCCAACCACCCCCTGTCCCCTGACTGCCCCGCAGTTGTCCCCCGGGACCTCCTGTCCCTTATCTAACGCCCACTCCCGTCGCCCCCTTACCATGCCACTCAGAGCGGCAAGACAGGCTTATTGGAAAGCCTGGGAGGTGGGCTGGTGCAAACAGCACTGCCTGTGTGGCGGCATGGCTGCGGGGGGAGGGGGGACAGCCTCCCTGGCCGGGAGCTCAGGGGCCAGGCAGGATGGTCCCGCAGGCCGTAGTTTGCCCTCCTCTGCCCTAACAGGAAGTTGTCTTGGGTCAGCATGTGCATAGAGAGAGACCGGCAAACTCCAGGGTAACCACTAACCGAGGCTAGTAGAAAGCATACATTTCTTAGGATCCTTTCTACAGCAGGCGGGCAGCTTGCCACTCCAGCAGACGGTCACAAGTTGTGGTCCCTTGCACCCAGTCTTGGCACAGTTCTGCTCGCTGTCAACCAAGCTCCCAACTCGGATACCGTTCCCAATTCTTCTGGAAGAGCTTTGAGCGTAGATAAATAATTTCACCTTAATACTACCAGTCAAAATAACCAAATCCTGGTGCAGCTGGTAGATGGTGCGTTTCTAGGATACGAGGGACACTAAATGGGGATAACCTGGGATTTGTGGCCTCACAAGAGGCTGGTGAATGTCTTTGCTTGTCCACCTGGACACAGGCTGTTCCCAGCCTTGTAGAATTAACTTCGTTTTTACGTAAGCGATGCCAGTGATTTCTGCCATAACGATGTTTCCAGGAGATTGTGTTCTTAAACTGACAGATGTTCCCAGCTGCTGTGTTTTAGTGAAATATTTATAATTTGCAAGGCAGGCTGGGTAGAGAATCAGGGCACTTTTCAGTGTCATTACAAGGAAGGGATTCAGCAGAGACATTTATCATCAAAACAGGAGCAGATGGAGAAATAGGCAGCCCATGTGGATTTATCTGGGAGGAATGGCTGATATGCAATTACCAGTTTTCAGAGCAGCAGCAGTGCAGGAAACAGCTGTATGTGTGGCTGTGATAGCATAATTCAAGCAGTAACTCTGGAGGAAAGGGCATTTCTTTATCTAGGAGCAGATAAAGATAACCGTATAATAAAGCATAGCTGTGAAGGCCTGGATATCTTAGGGGAGTGGTCATTATGAGATGTGGAGTCTTTCTAGTTACTAAAAAGAAAAGGAGTACTTGTGGCACCTTAGAGACTAACCAGTTTATTTGAGCATGAGCTTGAATCCAATGAAGTGAGCTGTAGCTCACGAACGCTTATGCTCAAATAAATTGGTTAGTCTCTAAGGTGCCACAAGTCCTCCTTTTCTTTTCGCAAATACAGACTAACAGGAATGCTACTCTTTCTAGTTACTAGTTCACTTGCTCAGATTTGTGGAAAATTAGTTTGTTGCTCCATCCAAGAGACCAACATCCATGTCACTAACGCAATTGGCATTATCTTTACAGATCAAGATTTAAATAGGATGGAGGATAGTACAAAAATCAAGGTGGGTAGATGAGCGGAATCTTTGATTCCAGACAAGAATGAAGTATATTGACAAAACAAGATGAGGACGCTCACGCTTCCACTGTCCATGGAGCTGTTCTAGGTATTGATGGTGGTGGTCAGTCCTGTTGCATGTTTTAACTTAATCTACAGGGGGAAATGATAAGCCAGGCTTTTGTGGGTGTTACCTCTGCAGAACAGGAGAGAGAAGTCTTGCTACATTATTTCTGAAGGAATAGATTGATAGACTTTAAGGCCAGAAAGGACCATTATGAACTTCTAGTCTGTAGTTCTGCATAGAACAGGCCATAGAATTCTGCCCAGCAATTCCTACATCAAGCCCATAACTTTTGTTGGTGCTATAACATGTCTTTTTAGAAAGACATCCTGGCTAGATTCAAGGGATGGAGAACTCACAACATCCCTTGGTAAATTAATTCCGTGGGTAATTACCCTCAAAGTTGTTAATGTGCCCCTCGTTTCTAGTCTGAACTTGTCTAAATTCAGTTTTCAGATACTGGATTTTGTTGTGCCTTTGTTTGTTAGATTAAAGAGCCCTCTGCTATCAAAAATCTTCTCCCTACATAGTTATTTATAGACCATTATCAAGTCACCTCTTAACCTTCAAACTAAATAGACTGAGCTTTTTTCTTTTTTAGCCTCTCACTATAAGACATGATTTCCAAACCTCTAATTACATAGCTTCTTTTCTGAACCCTTTTTGTCAACATCTTTGTTGAAGTGTGAGAACTAGACACTGTGCTAGTAGTCTTGCTAACAGAGAACACAGTGTTGGTAATACCACCTCCCTGCTCCTGCTTACACATTTAAGGGTGGTGGTAATTCTTTGTTGTTGCTAACCACTAGAAGCTTAGGTTGCATTGGTTATCCAGCTAAGTCCCTTTTAGAGTTGCTGCTGTCCAGCATACTCTCTCCAGTCATGTAAGTGTGACCCATTCTTTGTTTCTAGACATGCATTTGGCTGTATTTAGTAGATAATTTGTTCTAGTAAGCCCACCTTCCCAATCACTCGGCAGAACTGATCTGTCTGATTTACCACTCCCTCAACTGTTGTCGCCTGCAAACCTTACCAGCAATAATTTTAGCTTGGGGTTTGAACCTGTTTTGCCTTAAATATGCACAAGAGAGATGTTGTTCTGTTTGATACCAATAAGCATGTACTTATAAACACACGTCCACCTCTGAAATCCTCACAGTATTAGTTTGTCTGGGGACTCAGCTGAACAGAAAGCAAGTGTCTCTGGCCATGGGAGAGCAGGGAGGATGTCTGTCGGGGGTTAGGCCAATAGGACATAGAATCTCATGGCACTATAGAGAGATGAGTCCAGGAAGACAGTTTCCTACATGCCTAATCCATTAGCTTGCTCTCAAGAAAGGAGTTCTAGTAGAAGCTAGTCACCGGATTGTCTTACATCTATGTAATCACTAACAAAATAAACAACTCTGCCTTCTGCTGGAAAGGATGCAGTCGGTTAGGTTCAGTTGTGTTGGCTGAAGATATGCAAAGAGATGCATCTTACACTTGTTTGATTTGATAAATCCCATTTCTTGCATCCTAAGCCATATTCCTCCACTTAGATAAATAACAGAGGAAGACAATTGCTGGCAATAGCTGTATACTTAGGCCCTGGTCATGCCAGGAAAGAGACCCATTGCTAATGGCTGTCAGCAATGGATTTCTTTGAATCAGTTCTGCAGATATTTTAAATTGATGTACAGAGGGAAAAACTGTTCTCAGCACCATTATGGACAAGTTACACACAAGTATACTTTCTGTAATGGTATATATTGGTGCTGAAAAGTTTTGTCCTGTCTACACCATCAGTTACACCACTTACCTCATCAGTCTGAGTAGACTTGTTGCTGACATGTTTTCAGCAACAGATTAATTGCCTAGACAGAGACTTCAGACTCTGAGGAAACTTGAAATGCATGTGCATTAGCCCACCTTGGCTGTTAACACTATATAGCTCTAGGGCCCCCTTTCCCACATATACCACGTCTTTTCGTCAGTAATTTGTTTTCATACCCTTTTATGTAAATTAGAATCCCACAGCACATATCCGTTCCGGTCACTTGGGAGCAACCCATCGTGAGCACTATTGGACATGGAAGGTCAGGCAGCAGGAAGAGCAAACTTTGTATCTCCATCAGCTATTTCTTGATGATTGACACTCTGGATGTATTGACACATGGCCTTTACTCTTGACTAGCATCTTTCTTTGACTGATTTTATGTGAATGATGAAAATCACACTTCACCTGACTATCATGAGCATGGGGGCCTTACTGGAAGAGGCATTTTCTTATGATGAGAATTTGTGTTGCTGTGATATAGTTCCCCTGTTGAACAGCTTTTAGCTCCCAGGGGGTGTCTCAGTGCACCTTGCCTGGCACAGAGATTTGTGGAATTTTCACAGGGTCGGGAGCATTGAGAAACAGAAGTCCGGGGCAGGAAACACCTCACAGGGAAAGAGGAACACATTATTTTCATCTGAACGTTGGCAAAAGAGGTACGTAGCATGATCACAGGTCCATTAGGTTGTTTGGTGCTGAAATAGTAAGATACCAAGTTCACGTTTGTTGACCTGTATGAGGTTCGTGACTGGCACAGGAAACTTCAGATTGTTTGCCTACATGCTGCTTGGCTCTAGCCAGTGATGCAATGTTTGTTTTGTACATTTATTGATCATGAAAGTGAGAACTATTTAATAATATTCATTGCTACAGTTTCTCATGAGCTCTCTTTGATCATATTTAATAATTCTAAGGTCAGAAAGGACTGAGATCATCTAGTCTGACCTCCTGTATAACACAAGCCATGTAATTTCGCTGAAATAATTCCTGTTTGAATGTAGGAGGTTTTTTATAAAAAACCCCCTCTCTTGATTTTAAAAATTGCCAATGTTGAAGAATCCATCACAACCCTTGGTAAATTGATGTAATATGTAATTACTCTAATTGTTACATATTTACAACTTATTTCCCATCTGAATTTGTCTAGCTTCATCCTGCAGCTTTTGGATCTTATGCCTTTGTCTGCTAGTTTGAAGAACTCATTATCAAATATTTGTTCCCCATGTAGGTACTTCTAGGCTGTAAGTCAACCCTTAAACTTCTTCTCTTTGTGAAGCTAGTGGAGTATCACTATAATCCCCTCCAGTTTTTCAATATCCTCTTTGAATTGTGGACACCAGAACTGGACAGATTCCAGTAACAGTGGCACTAATGCCAAATAGAGGAAATACACCTTGAGAGTGACATTTATGCATTCAAGGATTGTATTAGCCCTTTAAAACCATAACATTGCACTGGGAGCTCATGTTTTTTCCAGAGTCACAGCTTCCTTGGATGGAGTCCCCCATTTTGTAAACATGGCTGAATTTTCTTACATTTATATTTGGCCATATTAAAACACATTATTTGCTTGTGCCCAGTTTAGAGCATGATCTGGATCACTTGGTATCTGTGACCTGTTCTCTTATTTACATCTCCCAAACTTTTTGTTATCTGAAAAGGTTGAGGGGGGTGGATTTTATTTTTCTCCATGTCATGGATAAAAATATTTAATAGCATAGAGCCAAGAACCAAACCTCCTTGATGATGGTTCCTGGTTACAATTACATTATGAAATCAGTCAGCCAATTTAATCCATTGAGTAAATGTGGTGTATCAGTCTAGTTTCTTAAATGTTGCATGTTACCAAGTCCAAATGCCTTGTGTGAATTCATTAACCATTCGCATTATCGTATGATGGGACGACATCATTTTCCCCCACCTCCCTTGTGCCACCCAGCAGATAGTTAAATGCACCTGTGAAACAAGTGTTCTCAGAGCTGCTACTCTATCTTCCCCCATGTCATGGTACAGTTCAGGTTTGACTAAACTGCTAATATTCTATTTTAGACTTATTTTTACTACCAAAATTCCATGGATGACTACATAAACATATGTTGAAGCATAAGGATCCAAAGTTAAGGTACTCACTGCACTTCTACTGCAGCCGGAGGAGGACAAAGGGGAACTTACTCCCAGCATCAGCTAACTAAGGTAATTAAAACCTGGACTGGTTGTTAATCAAAAACTGAGGAAAGCCTCTATCATATGGATGGTCTGTTCAAATATTACACTTGCTTATGGGAGCATCTTCAGCAGTCAAGGGCAACTGTTGCCACCATATGCTGCCAAGTTTTAAAAAAGTGTAACTATTGCTGTACACAGCATAAAACAGTTCATCCTTTACTAGGTTTAAGGAAGGCTGCTTATACAGGGAATACTCACTGATGGAGGAAAAGATTTGGACTGGCCCTTAAGGTATCAAGATGTCAGTAGTCCAGAGAGCCAATGAAAATGGTAAAGGAGAAAAGGCTATGGTTAGTGATGTTAAATGTGCTTATTTTCTTTTATGCTCTCTATTGAGGTAGAACCATCTCTAGCTTCTTGTTGAATGGGCCCAGAATAGTTATTCCTTAACTCTCTCCCTCACAACAGCCTACAGGGTGGGGGGGTAGATTATAGAACAGCGAATGCTGTCTCTCACATCTGGCAGGGGAAATAGTTTAAAACATAGACTTGGCCCTTCCCTTGCTGAAGTTTTCCAAGATCACTGGTGTAATTTACATGCCCTAATAATACTGGAGAAAGCTGTACAGACCACAGATAATGTTAAAAGTTTGTTTTTATTTAGACTGTACAAACAGGGCACTAATAACACTGGCTTGATATTGGGACCAGCACTATGAAATAAGTGGAGTAAGAAAATAAAAAGGCACTAGTCTTAAAAAGAGACACTCCATGTATTCTAAGAATATAATTCATTTAATACTGTTAATTTTACAGCACAAAAAATAAAACAAGCTATGATCCCCAAAATAAACTTTAAAAGCTTGCTTATTATTGCCTGAAGTTCATGGTCTTTAAATTACATACTGTTTTAATGTTTACACAGTGAAGAACTGTCTCAAATAGAAGGCCACCTTTCCCACTGCGAAAATTTCCTTTTCCCAGAACACATTTTAAATGAAAAAGTAAACAGAAAATGACAACTACACAGGAACACTTCTACTGGTCCCAAGAGGCTGTCGTTTTAGGCAGCTCTCACTTTTTCAAATGCAGATAGTTGGAAATGCTTGAAAACTTGACTATAAACAAAAAGCCCACTCATTCCCAGGATGTTAATACAATATAAAAAGTTAATTACAGGCACATGAAATGGCACAAAGAATGCATTTTTTTCCCTTTACAAATATAATCAGAGCCCCAACCCAAACAGGATATAGTCCCTTTATATCCCTCTATTTATTCCTGCCTGATCTGTAAACAATTATAAATTGAGTTAGTGCTTATCCAGTGATAGACACTGACCAGTATGAAAAGTTAAAATAAAAACTCTTCTAATCAGAGGCTTCAATGTATATACATGTGTACACCAGAGGAAAAGACAAACAGTAAACCTTTTATGATTAATGGTTTTGACAACACTGCTAGTTTGAAACCCAGACACCTACATAAATGTGGCACATAATCCACTTAATGGTGCATAGATTGAAGCCATCACTTGATAAAATTAAGTATATTTTATACTCCAAACAGCTACACTGACAGTTATCTATCAAGGAACTTTTGAAGATGGGCTGAAAAGCAACAGACGATCAAGAAACCAATCTTTGAAGGAGAAACACAAACTGATCAAATGCAGTCTCCAGAAAATAATGAAGACATTTTGATGTAATTTTAGTAAAAGAGGTGGTGTTAGACACAGGGAGCCATTTAAGTGGTCCAAAACTAGATTCACACTTTTTTAGGTATTCTTCTGTGCTTTCTTGTATTGACACTGGCTGAGATGTTTGCTTCTTTGGGGGAAGCACCAGATTAGTTTACCAGGACAGTGCTTACAGTGGTCCAGGTACACAGTATATGCAATGAGGGAGGGTGTAAGGAAATGCTTATTTTTGATAAATTTTCCAAATCAATCATGTTTAGGGATTTTTTTAAAAATGAAAAACTCTACAGTGATGACAGCTGTCAACAGCTAGGCCAGGGCCAAAATAAGATATCCTTATTGCAGACTGAGTTTAGTGCCATTTAAGTACAAGATAACTTTCAGTAGTATGAGCTTCATAACTTACAGTAGGGTCCAGACACAAACAGGGACACTCGCTTTCTAGAGCTGCATAACTGTTTCCATTGCAAAGAACGGTTATTGCCTACAGCACCACACACTTTTAGTCAATGCTACTCTATTTCACAGTAAGTTTGGTTGGCAGTAAAATGCTTTAAGAAGAGTTTCTCCAGACTGTCAGCCATTTGATGAGCACTACAGAATATTAACAGGTAAGCTGAGATGCTTTTCTAAAAATGAACAGTGGCTGCATTTTTTTTTTTAAACAAACATTCTTCAGTGCCTTTTTCAAGGCACTTCAATACACAGTTCAGAGCAACATATGCTTAGGGCTCAACAGCCCTAAAAGTATTTTTTTCATTTTATGTCAGAACATGTATTCTTTTAAGTGTTAATGTTTCACATAAGTTCCTCTAAATGCTGAAAGCAAAGTTTTGATTTCTGCATCTTTTGCTAAGCTTGAAGGCATCCTTAATACCTAAAGTGGATAAGAATACATTCTTCTGTAGGGAAGATATAAACAGAGCCTCCCAGGGGTTAAAAAAAGCATAATTTTACACATGTATTTTTGTTTATTTAAATTTTTAAATTCATTTAAAAAGAGGCAGGCAGAAGGTCATGGAGTTAGGCTCATCTGCACAAGTTGCTCTGTTTACCTATAAAAGTTTAAAGTGGTACAACCCCCTGGTATGGATGCAATTATACTGATAAGTTATGTCAGTATAAGGCACCTTTATTTCTTCATCCCCTCCCCCAAACCAGGTTGTACTAGTAAAACTGTTAAAAAAAACAAAAAACCTTATACTCCTCCTCAAGAGCTATACCAGTACAAAAGTCTGTAGACCAGGCTTAAGTGTTTCTCTTTTAAAGCTCATTTCTACAGTTCTAGTGCTTGCAAATCATCCAGGAACTTTTATATTTGCATTCAATATTCTGCAGAATTGGTTTTATGTATATGACAAAATGGGCTACCATTTACAATGTCAACTAAAGTTTTTATAAATGTCTTTACTTTAATCACACAAACTTTATTTCTAAGTCAACAGCAAGCTTAGAGTTGTATCAAATAGCTGCACAAGAGTTCCAATTATTGATCTATAAAGAGACTTGTTTTAACTATATTATCTTAGGACAAATTTGATCTCAAATTCAGGTCTTCCCTTCCTCAGCCAAAAAATTGCAGTTGTTTTGTTGTTGCTCTGGGTGGACAGTGATTCAAAAGTTTCATATTTGATCTGAGGATTAGAACTCCCCTCCTACTGAGTAAGTAAAACATGCTGTTCCTGAAAGCCTCAAACAGAAAAGATTATTTTCTTGCTCCTACTTATCTGCCTATATGGTTTGTCCTCTCCAGCTTAAGGGCCAAAATAGTTCTAGAAGTGATACTACAGTCTGGATGATGCAACTATGGTATGGTCAGCGTATGACTTCAGTGGTGTGCATTCCAAATGTGTATAAAAAGAACCATCAAACTGCAGCAAGCTAGAAAAATGGACAATGCTAGCAATGTGCCATTAACAGTCATCATCCCCACCTCAAATGATGCTTATCATAGCCAGAAAAATGAAGCAGCAGTGTAAGCTGGGCAACAGGAATCACTCATTTTCATCTGGGTTTTGAGGGTCAATTATTTTGACGTGCGTGAAAGGGAAGAGCCCTTTTCTGCCATTGACTTCACCTTCCCACTGACCATTTATATTCATCCTTGTAACCTTCACAATGTCTCCAACCTGCATAATAAAAAAAAAGTGTTACTACATTACAGGATTACAGTTGCTAGCATAAAGATATACAATCAAACTGGGGAGAAAGATTTAGAGAAAAATAGCTTGATTAATTTCAAAGTAAGTTACTCTAACTACAAGTTTTTGTAAGGTTTTACATTTATGTACACATTTCCCCCTCCCCTTCATTTTTCTCATGGGGCAAATTAACTGAATTATACAGGAACAACAATGTGTTCCTCTCAGTCTTTCCTCTGGGAGAGAGAGTGTGGTTTATTATTTACTTTAGGTGTACAACAGTATATTTAGCTTACACATACAGTGATACCTCTTTGAAATATAGACATTTCATTAATACTATGTTAGTTTTAATGAAATGTGATGTCTATATTTCAAAGGAATGCAGTATTCACACTGTTAAAGATTCCAACTCTAAGTAGGTCAGTGCTGTTAAACAAGGTTGAATTTCAGAGTTACAGGAAAAATCTTGATTCATTGTATGGTCACATTTATTTTAATTGCTTGAGGGGATGCAGTAGTCAGTTTTCTAAATCAATGCTACCTTTCCTATTAAAGAGAAAAAATACATTTGAAACTAATTCTTTTATCATTTATAAGAGCTAAAATAAAGATTCTAGCTTTTTTCACCATTTCTATCACTGCTATTTGTTAAAGAGCAGGAGCAATGTCAAGACAATGCCTTCCCTTCCTTTATGAAAATAACAAGAACTAAGGAACTTAATGCTAAATAAGCTGGAAGTTAGACTTTTTTGAAAAATGGATACTACCTATAGCTTAGAAAGAGCAGTGCATGAAGCAGAATACCCAGCATCTCTACTACCAACTAGTGTCAAAGTAAGTTGGCTAATATCTTTGAAATATTTCAAATGTTTTAAATACTTCAGAACATTCTCCCATTCAAACTTTACCCCCTGCCTTCCTGTTCTGTTCATAATTACATTGTATCAATATGGGAACTGCAGCAGATGCTTACTTTAACCTCTCTCTTAATGTAACATTTTAGCAGCTCATACAATTCAGTAGTGACACATGAATAGCCGGTGCCGGCTATACTGAATCCAGTCATGGAAAATTCACCACCTTCCTGAGTGAACATGGGGGCCAATTACAATTAATTTGTCAGAATCAAAGCTTTCATTTTAAAGAAAAGCTTCCAGCTGTAATGAATGAAGAACATTTTTTCAAAATTTTCACTGGTGCTGTCTTCCTAATTCTGCAGCCATCTTCAGTGTTTGCTTCTGCTGATGCTTATAGCTCTCCCAAACTACAAAAAAAAGTTGTCAGTTTTCCATTTTGCTTTTCCAAAGTTAGCAGCCATGAAATGGACAAGAATCCAGTTAATTTAACTCTGCTGCTACATGGGAAAGCAACAACTAGCAAAGGCAAACACCAGGTGGATATTAACTAGCAATTGGAAACCAAAAAGAATTTTGCAGGGAATAGAGGCAATCAGTAGAATGAGCAAGGTGCAAAATTGAGCTGCTTGAAAGAACAGTGAAACATTTCAAATTTTGTAACTTACAGGGTTTAAGTTTTTAATATAGTTAAAAAAACCCTCCAAACCTGACCAGCTCTATAGCTGGTTGAAAACCTGTTTTGTTTTAAACAAAAATGTAAATCAAAACGTAGACAATTGACTAGTTTAGTGTGGAATGGCAGAGAACACCATCCTCTGCCATGCTATGGGGAGAAAGTTTTCCAGATGTTAAGTATCACCTGCCCATCCAATGAAGAAACAGCAGCTAAATATTATACAAAGAGTGGTCACCAGGTGCACAGCTTTCCCTTGGTATTTAGTATTTTTTAACAAGTACTTACTAAATGTGGTATTCATAATTCTTTACCCTGTGCATTCCAGTGTATCAGCAAAATCACTAAGTAAATTGTATTTGGCCCTCAGTTTGTAAAAAAAAATCCTGTTCTAGCCTAGTCTCTTCTAATACCACAGTTTAGCCCCAGTCAGACTATTTAGACCAAGTTACCTAAAATGATTGTAATGTTTAAAACTGGTTCATCTAATCTAAAAACGATCTGTGCCAGCATCTTTAAATTGCAGCGAGGACATTGTTTTTACAGGTTTGTATGACACTCCATGTTTATGTCCGTGCTTATTGCTGTTGCAGTCTCTAGTCAAATAAGATTTTTATATCTTTTCAACAAAAGTGTCACATATAAAGAAAATTCCTAAGTATTTTTCACAAAGTTGAATTAGTACCAGATACCCTCAAGCCAGTTGTTTAAATGGACTATTTACGACCATTTGAATAAGACTACTAGGCATATTATTTGTATAAATGACTTGAAAGGCTATATGTAGCTGATGCTCTCTCTTTAAACTTTTATTAAAGGAGCCTTGCTTAAAGTACAATTTAAGTTACCTACAGCAGCAATCTCCTTGCAGCCATTATGAACATGTAAATGCTGAACGTTCTTCAGAAGCAACTTCTTAAAAAAAACTAGTAAACTGCTCTTTACATAGATACTTAAGTAAGCTTTATGCTGTACATAAAAATGTTAAGTTTTTCAACCCCTCCCTGCCGCTTCTAAGGGGAAATACCATAATATATCATAAGAGACTAGTTTAAAATAGGTAACCTTTCAAAAGAAATCAAAATCTCCTTCAAAATTTTACTCACTTATACCCATTTATTTCTCCCAGTTTAAAACGACTACCATTGACAGAAATGCAATTGTACATTTAATACTGACTTTGTTTAAAACAGACAGAGGTTTCAGGTAACAGTTTGCTGGAAATATTCAGCAACTATCATTGGGACTCATGAGTACAGTGGTTGGAGACTAGTGAAACATTTCCTATTTCTGCTCTGTTCAAATTTTCTGCAAGTCAGTTGAAAGCAATTTGCTGTTGTAGTACTTCATTTCCACCTTGTGTATTTCTCAGATTTATCAGACTGAATTTATTGTACTCCAAGCATGTGTACAGCATTTAGAACATTAGACAACAAAACCATATCAGACTAGACTAACAATTTAGGGACTCAAGGTTCTCCTACTCTCCACAGAAGAGAGACCTACCTCACCCTCACATAAGCTTTCTCAGACAGATATGCCTTACTGCCTGCCCCAAAGGTCGAATCCCCACCAGCTGGGAAGAAAATTGAAGAATTCCAGATTTTTACTAAGAATCTCCTGTCTCCATCTCCAAGATGTTTTAACTTAGGACTGATAGTTTGACAGCACTTTGGCTGATCAACTAGTGGGACACTAAGATTTAAACTATATATGGCTTTACTGACCACCACCAGCCCCATTTTAATTGCTCCTAGAATTGAACTGTTTTAGAGTAGCAGCTGTGTTAGTCTGTATTTGCGAAAAGAAAAGGAGTACTTGTGGCATCTTAGAGACTAACAAATTTATTTGAGCATAAGCTTTCGTGAGCTACAGCTCACTTCATCGGCTGCATACCACTGTAGCTCACGAAAGCTTATGCTCAAATAAATTTGTTAGTCTCTAAGGTGCCACAAGTACTCCTTTTCTTTTTAGAATTGAACTGGAAGCCAGTACAAATTATGGAGCAAAAAGGTATATGCAACAGAAGCTGGGGATGTAAATATTGGCAAAAAAGTTAACCAGTTAAACGATCACAATTATATAGTTTAACCTATTAACCAAGGTAGCGGGGGGGGGGGGGGGGGGGGGAGATGACGACACTAGCATGGCAGGGTCCCCGCTTCCTCCTGATGCAGGGACATTGGGGTTAACAGTTAACATTTGTTAACTGGTAAGCCTAATGCTTACCGTAACAGTTTAACCTTTTACCTCCCTAGCAGAAGCGTATTTGTATGCATCTGCATCAGCTGGAGTTTGGATGGTTTTAGCCCCACAGAGGGCACTACCATAATCAAATTTTGGATGTGACAAATACTCATTGAACAGTGACAACACTCTAGCTAACAACCTATTTCAGAACGATTTCCTCTTGCTCCAGCCCAGGTGACTTTTCCCAGAAAGGAAGATTAGAGACAAAACTGTCATGCTCAGCACCAGGAGACTACTAAAGTACTGGCCTAAAATGTATGTTTAGGAAGCTGCTGACAATTTACATAAATAAAAGGACCTAATGGCATGGTGCTAGATTTAAATAACCTGTCAGGGCATAGTTCTAAAATGCAGATTGTGCACTCAACTTGCATCATAGATCTCCAAAGCTCTTACACCCTAAAACCAACCAATTTAATCTGAAGCAGGTGAATTTTATCCATGAAGTGGTAAAACTCCTCACAACAAGAAAACAGTCAACCAAATTTGAGCACTGACAGCAAGGTGAATCCATTTTACCAATCTCCCAGAATATTTATCTGTATACAGTATGGAAGAACGCCACAACACCAATCACCTTTATCGCTTTGTCTGACTTCAAAAAAATTGTATTAAATCACATTCAGAATGTTATTTCTTCTATCTTGCAATAAAGGGCTGCTTAGTAGAGGAGTACTTAGTGTGTAAAATATGATCCTGCTAGTTCACCTTAAGTTTTCCAAACACATGCTCTACACCAAAGTTAATTTAACATGGATTTACTCCAAGAAATAGCTTTTAAGAAAAGTTCTAGTGGCCACAAGTTTCCTAACAAAACATGAACATTTCCTTTTCTTGAATACATTTCTGCTGAGCAGCACTGAAAGAAAAAAGGCTTTAGGAGAGTGGATGTAGAAGCGATGCACCAGAACTCACCACGTATTTCTAAAGAAGATGTTTAACAATTATTATTAGTAGAAGCTTCTGAACATCCTCTCATACTATATCTACAAAAGTAAAGCTGTTTCCTTCAGAAGATTTTATGAAAAGGATTCTGAAACAAGATTTTGAGCAGACATGTTAACGAATGTCAATGCAATGTCAAAAAGAAAAGGAGTACTTGTGGCACCCTGGAGACTAACCAATTTATCTGAGCATAAGCTTTCGTGAGCTACAGCTCACTTCATCAGTATGCATCCGATGAAGTGAGCTGTAGCTCACGAAAGCTTATGCTCAAATAAATTGGTTAGTCTCCAAGGTGCCACAAGTACTCCTTTTCTTTTTGCGAATACAGACTAACATGGCAGTTACTCTGAAAAATGCAATGTCAAGTCACTGTGGGATGTATTTTAGGAGTTTTATATTTTGTTTGAGAATTTAATATATAAACTTCCTATATCTGATTAGTCAGCATACTGAAAATGATTTAAAACAAAATGTTTGTGGAAAAATAAGGTCAACAATGGCAAATTATAGAGGTGTTTCAGATGTTCCCATGCTCTTCTGAATAAAAAACACTAGAGAACAAAATATTTGATCAGAAAGTAATTTAAGCCACTACTAAGGATGGTCATAATTAGGGCCTGGGACAGAGGGTGAGTGGAGGAAGTCAGGAGAATGAGCAAGGTTCAGAATACAGCTTAACCACAGGACAGTCAGAAAACCTGGGGGGTACATTTCCCAGCTCTGCCACAAACTTCTTTTATGACCTGGACAAGTCAGCTTCAAGACCTCATTATCCCCAATTCATAAAAAAAGGTCAATGCTTAGTTATCTCAGATGTTTTGAGGCTAACTTCATTTGCAAAGCATGTTAATATGTCTGGGAGGGAAGAGTAAAATATTGGACTCTTGAAATGAGAAATTCTTTAGAGGTACAGACATTTAGTCCCACCCAATGATAAAATTGGAATGTATTTTAAATTACGTTCCAGTTTCAGCATGAATTCAAAGCCCCAGGAAATATAGCTCTTGCAGTATGCTAGTCAAAGTGTTACTCATGTACTCTAGACTCTTCCATACCTGTGTTTTCCATTTGGAACTGATTCATGCATCATAAAAAGGGAAGAAGTTTGGTGAATATCATTTTATTTATAGAAAATGATAAGATTACATCCAAGTGAATTTTACAGCTACTCATTAACAATTTCATGAAGACACAAGTGATGTGTGTTTGGGGACAGGATTGACCATGGAACACAGGAGATGCAAATCATAACTGTAAATCAGTGGTTCACTGGTAGCTGACTAGGTCAATAGCTGTCAGAAATAATCAAATGACTGTTTGGAATCTATCTGGAGTTGGTAATCTCATTCCAATTCTTAACAGGCAGGTTGTCTGCCTCACAACCGGTAATTCTGCTGAGAGAATCACTGTTGGTGTACAATACTGAATGGATCATGAAGATTTGGCTACCCATTCAAAACCAGGCACAATATGGGGTTGAGAAGAGTATCTGAGGTCCAACTGAACCAGGAAAATAGTGGCTGGGGCTAAACTGCTGCAGTGAAGAGAGGTACAATCTGCAGCAAAGTCCAGCTAAGTGGAAGGAAGAAGCTGGTACTTTGTAGAGGTGGCAGTCATGCTAGGTCACTAGGGGCAGCAGGAGGGATGAAGGGAAGGGTGTCATTGGGAGATTAAAGGAGTCAACAGCAGGGAAATTATGCAAATATTTCCATGTTACATTGGGTGCCAAAGCTAAGGGACAGCAGAGGATGGTAGAGAAATGAGATGCCCAGGCCAAAGAATCTAGCCACTTGGACTAGGGGGCAAGACTGTCATCCATTAAAGTCTCTTCACACCAAGTAAAACCACCAAATTGGCATATAGGGGGCCTAAAAATGACATCCTACAGGAACAGAATTCCCCCAGTGCAGGGACTGAGGAAGACACCATAAGGTTATCTTCCAAGGATCTCTTTGCAATCCCAGTATAGGGAATTACAGTGGTGTACGAACAGCTAGGGAAAGGCTGCCCTGAAGTGGTAGGTGCAAAGGTGGCTTAAAGACCCCTTAGATTCCCCATCTCTTCCAAGGTACAGCACAGAATTTCAACCAGCATCTCCAGCACACCTACATCTTGGGGGAGAAGAGAAATGAAGAGACTCCCAATATAGCTAGATTAAAAATCTCATCCAGAAAAAGCTCTAGCAGTAAGCCAACAACTTTGACAAAGGCACTGAAGTGAGGATTTGGTACACCTCATCTAATAAGGAGACTGGAACAAAAAAATTGGCGCCAGGATTCCTATGATTAATATAGGATGTCTATGGGACTTGTCCTGGTGGTAGTCTCAAAATAAACACTTGGAACTTGTGTGTACGTGTGTAGCTTCAAGTATTATGTAAACAGATGTTGTAGATGTGATGTTTAAAATATTAAGCGTTTTAAATATCTTTACTTACACTGTTTTCTTCCACAAAGGAAATTTACCATTGCTGTATGAACATTAACGAAAAAAGTAGCCTAATTTTTGCCACTCACAGTTTTGTACATCATCATCAGGGGAATCTAACTACTGGCACATTTTGTCCTACTTGTGCCTCAATTTTCCTATACTATTAATTGTTTTCTTTGTAACCTAATTGTAACAAGCCCAAGAGAGAGAGTCTAGAAGTCAGTTATATAATTAAGGTCAACAGATATCTATTTTGGTGAAATAAATACTTCAGTGACATACTCAAAACTTTTCCACAGCTATACATTTGCAGTCAAATGCCACCTGAAAAATGAAATAAGCCACTTCTAAGCTGGTTATAAAGTAGGACTTGAAAAACTGCCCTCCACAGTGAACAGGAATCTTTCCTAAGAAAATGTCATCAAGTTTGCAAAATTTAAGCTTTCATTAAAAACAAAACAAAGCAAAAAACACACTTACGGGGAACTAACTCTTCTGATTGCAAAGATAACCTTCGTAATGTAAACGGTGTTAAACAATGCAGTGATGTCTCTTTAGAATTAAGATGACATTGCCACAGCAAAGAGTTCTGGCTGATGCTACTGGTAGATTGGGGCTACTATTGCTTTGGACGACCCTGTTGGGTGGGGAGGCTTTTGTTAGGAACATAGTACCCCAAGGATAGCTGCCACTCACAGAGGGCACTGTATTAGGCTACCCCCCCACTACCAAGGGACTCTGCCAAGTTAGTAGGTCCTCACCCCAATAAACAAAAAGAGCCTTCTGCCTGGGTTGCAGGAAGACCAGCACAAACTCGAGAGCCCTCTTCTGACATGGTAGGTAAGGGCCTCTTGATTCCTTAGGCAGCAGCTCCATTTCTGTGATGGGCTGAGGTCAGTCTAGTTCAGGACATGGGAACATCAGCGCCGAGTGTGGCTAACAGCATACATTTTATTTAAGGGGGTACCCAGCATTATCTGATCCAACAAGGGTATTTGGCACCATTAACTTGGTGGCAGAGAATTCAGCCAGGAGAGATGAAGCAAAGGAGGCACCCAACCAACAGGAGAGAGCACTGCTTTGGGTACTGGTGTATTTTGGCACAGTCAGGGCTTCATCCTCAGACTAGCAGGTGTCAAGTAAGTTTTTCAAGTCCTGATTATAAGCTCATGTAAATTTAAGACAACCAGTAGAAAGCCATGAAATCCCCAATATTGGGAAACCTAAGGTAGGATGTCCCTTACCCCCAAACTCCTTCCACCAGAGCTTCTGAAAATGTGTGTGGAGGGGAGTAGACCGGGGTGGGGGAATAGTCTTTTGGCTAAAACATAAGATTGAGGATAATAAAATTTGGGCTCTATGCCCAGTTCTTCCACAGAATTCCTATATATCCTTGGGTCTGTTTAAAAGCATCTCGCAGTCTGGACCTGGCCTGCAGGTTGCCTATTGACTACTCTGGCATTAAACTATGACCTTACAGGAACTATTATTTAGTTTATTGATATTAAACCTCTGCCTCTTCAAGGCCCTACATGTTTGGTCAGTGCTTCAGAGGTCCACCTAGGTCCTAGGGAAGCAGAATGAAGACCACAAAAGAATTCCTTGGTAAGTATATCCACTGGAAACACTGGAAAAGATAGTATAGTAGCTGCTGAGATTCTGTATGTAGATGTATGGAAGAGCTGCAGCCACTGTGACTATGAACAGAAGTTGAGCAGCCCCTCCTAACTTCACTTCAGAGGTCCCTGACAAGACACCATGTGACCCCCAATATTAATTCTTAGCTAAAACTGATGATTGGGCAGAAAGATCTCCCTCCCCAAAGAATTGACAAGGCAGAAGCAATGAAAGCGTGCACAAGAAGAAAAGACCACCTTTTAATCAGACTCCAGATATTTGGAGGTTCAACAATCGAGCCCCATTGGTCTGAGGCAGTTAATTCCACAGGAACAGTGGTGAGAGTCTGAAGTGACCACATAGCTAGAGTTACGGAAAAGAAAATTTAAAGTATATTTGGGCAAGTTATCACAGGTTCTCCCCACCCCTCCTTTTCGAGCTTCCATGGCATGCTCTTCCCACCCCAAACTAAGCCTCCTGCCTTGGTTTCAGAAGCAGGAGTAGCTCAGCAGGATGCAATTGTATATTGAACATGGCATTGAAAAATTGTTGCCTATATTATTTGCACAAATATGTTAGCGTAGGGCTTCTTGCAAATAGTGGGCCAATGGCTTTCCCCCCACTCCCAGAGTAGAATCCTTTGGTGCATTTTAATCTTTAGTCTCCTCACAAGAACACATCAAGAATCCTCTCCCTGCCAGTTAAGGTCCAATTTTTGACCCTGACAGTGTCACTTTATGCAGAAGGGACATTTAAATGAATAAAAGGTAGGAAAATTGTTAGACAACATTATTTTAAAAGGTATATAAAATTGCTGGGTCTGTAGACAGGAGGCATCTGCTTTAACAGCCTTAGTTTCTGCCATGTTTTTGAAGCAGAGCACCAATGAAGGTTCAGAAGAGTCTCCTTATGGAGACCATTACTTAATAAAAAGTTTACATACCTAAGAAGTCATATATATAATATCTTTGCTTGCTCTCTTCTTGCATTTTCTCCCTTATCTCCCCACTCCCTGCTGAAAGCAAGTGAGCCACAATTATACAACACTGCATTCAGCATTGCATTCTGTGACAATCCATTGCTTCCAGTGACATTTAGTGGATAGGTTTTTCAGCTTCATTCACATGAGATGTCAAGAACGGGACCTATGTTTAACTTTAGATAATGCGGTGTGGCCAGCCAGCATTGATGGCACCAAATTTACCACATCTAAAAAACACATTAACATGGTTTGTCCCTTTTCAGTGTTTTAAACTAGTTTAGCTATAACCATGCTTAAACATGGCTCACCAAACTATTCAGGGGCTACAAAGCATAGCCATAAATCATTTGTTCAACACACCATACCCAACATATTAGTTCTAATTATCTCTGGAGGATGCTAGAACTAGTTCTCCCAACCAGGATCACTAGTGTGGCCCTCCAGGATTCCCACTGCAAAACAAAGCTCAATGAGCACCACACATAGTTCAAGTGCAGGAGAATAGCCAAGCCAACCAGATTATTATTTCCTTTGCCACTGACAGAGGTGATGGACCCACATGTTTCCAGGGCAGGGTGTGCCCATCCCATTATTCTTACAAACACAACCTAGTAAACAATTCATATTATGGAAAAAGAAAAGAATCTGAATTAGGTACATCTTTTATATGTACTCTAGTCCCTTTCTAAAGGGAAGTGGTATGGATGAAGCAATTCTTTTTGTAGAGCTGTTATGGTATGAAGAAAGACCTTGTTCTCTCAGTTACTTGAGTTAGAGAGTCAGGCGAAGCCCAATCTACTCAAGACAACCACACAAATGAATGACTCAAATGAATTACATAATCAGGTTGCCAACATTTCAACTAAGTTGTGCTCTTATTTTATTAAATTAACTACTGAAAATGTTAGAAACATAGAACTTGATAAAAATCTTACCTCTAGTGCCAAGGCCGTCTTGTCATAAGCACATGGTACTCTTTTTTGAATAGCTTTGGCATAGACTGGTCCATTCTGTGTTGATGGCAGAGGGTTGATCACTGCTCCAGGTGTACTGGATACAGAGGGAAGGGGACTCGTGGTCTGAGGTTGAGCATAAGCGTGGGCAGGTTCTGGAATACCATAGCTGTTGGAATTCCTGTTCCCATGTTTCCCATGAGGGGATGATCTCACCAGCTTCTCTACATAAGGAACAGGGATCATCCCAACACGACCATCTTTGTTTCTGGCACTCCACCACTGGTCTTCAGGCTTCTCTACAATTACCAGTATCTCACCCTTTTTAAATGGCAGATCTTCAGCATCATTCCCAAGAAAGTCATAGAGAGTCCGAACATATTCCAGATTTTCTTCTGCAGTGGGAATGGTAGGGGCTGATCCAGATCCCATTGGTGGACTTGGATACCTGAATATTTAAATAATAAAACTTTTAATAGTAGATATTTACCTTATTCTGTATACTGGGTAACAAAATTTACTCTAATGTTAATGAATAGTCTATTGTTAAAAAGTGATAAAGAGATACTAAGAAATTCAGCTGTTACTAGATTACCAGTTTGATAGCACTTTGAAGCATTTAGTACGACTAGTGCTTACTTGAAGTCTCTAACTAAACAATGAGCTAAAAGCTATATACTGTGTAGTCTCTCAAGAACTCATTTTAAAAAGTCAAATTTTTCATGGAGGCTGGAGAAAAATGGATGAAGGATGTATGTTTTATCTTACTGATTCAATACAGCAAGGTACTTTATTATTTTAATTAACTTAGCACCTGGAAGTCCTAGACATTGTGCTACACACTATACAAACACAGCACAAAAAGACATTCCTGCTCCAAAGGCTTACAATCTAAGTATAAGAGAAGAGACAACAGATGGATATTGTCAAGTTTTTCATAGGCATCACAGCAAAGGAGATTTGAAGGTGAATAATGAGGTAGTTTCACAGAAGTGTGCGTGGCAACATAGGAGAAACAACAAAGGCATTTGTTTGAAAATTTAACAAGTAGGTAGCGGAGGCTTGCGACACAGGACAGAGGCAGGCATCCACAACTTGATATTGAATGAGAGAGGACAGGTAGGGTAGAGATTGACTGTGAAGGGCCTTGAAAGTGAATACAAGCAGCTTACATTTGTCATAAGAGAGAATGGGAAGCCAGTGGAGGAATACAAAAAGAGGGTGACATGGTCAGAGATAGACTTGAAAAATTAATTTATGGCAGCATCCTGAATGGCAACAAGCAGAGCAAGATTGCATTTATCAGGGCCAGAGAAAAGGATATTGCAGTAATCAACATGCAAGATGATGAGAACTTGGAAGAGAGTTTTAGTTGTGTGGATTGATAGAAAGGTTGTATTTTAGAGATGTAATGTAGAAAGAATATAGTCAGGATGTGAAGACCCAAAGAAGTCAGAGTTGAAGCTGACACCCAGGTTACAGGCCTAAGCAACAGGCAGACAGACTATTATCCACAGTGATCAAGAAAAGAGGTAACAGGAAGAGTTTGGGAGAAAAGATTAAGAACTCTGTTTTAACCATGTTTAGCTTGTGTTGGCAGCTGGACATCAGAAAGACAGGACAAGATTTTAGTTTGGACAGAAGGTGACAAGTCTGGAGTAGGGAGGTAGATCTGTCAGTCATCAGTATAAAGACAGTAGTTTAACTTGTGTTTGTGGATGAGATTACCCAGAGATAAAATGGTGTAGAATTAAATTCCACTGTAAAATAGTCTCAATTTGCTGGGTAACGCTAGATAAACTGTCCTTACAAAAAAGGAAATTTAAGACTTAAGTATGCATTCCTCTTTTTACACGTACAATAATCCTATAGTGCAAGGTTTGAAAAATCCACTCCTCCATCACAAGGTGGCAGCTTCCCTGGGCAAGTATGGTGATCTAGTGTCAGTTTCTACAGAATGTAAGTTATTTAAAATGAAAAAGTTTCTAGCTCATATGGTTGCAGACTCCAATCTTGCCTCTCTGACTGCTGCTTTAGAACTTTTCTTAACAGAGTGAAATTAAAAAGCCTGTTCAGATTATTGCCATTATGCAGAACTCTGTATGCAGCACTGAAACAGTCAAGAATCATGGCAGTTTTGTACTGTTACTGCGTGGGAAAGAGATGAGCAGAGGCAGGCAGTGGAGTTATTCAGGAAGACCCAAAATACAAAGAAAAGTAGCGGAGTGTCTCCAGCCCCCTTGCAGCAGCCTGAAAACCCTTGTGGGATATGGGGGTTGCAACAGAAGACAACCCAAGGCATAACTGCTGCTTCAACTGACCTAGCTTCACCCTTAGTACTTCAGAAACAGCAATAAAACTGTATTTAAAAATAAGCTCCCAGTAGCCTAGAACAGTGATTACTTTACAGCAAAAATAATCCGTACAAAACACACACTTTCTTTTGGTGCTCAGCAGTTGCCCCATTCCTTAAAAACGATGGAAAAGAAAAGTATACTAAAATTGAGAACATAAAGGTACCCCATTTAGGTAATTTTCATTTTATTTACTATTCTTCATTTTATTACTATGCCTTCACAGTTTGAGAACACTTCACAATCACACCTCACTACAGCCAACAATGCTAGTGTTTCTTTTGCCCATCATTGATATAGTACAGGTTAACTGGTATTAACAGGGGAAGCACTAATGTAGGCCAGAAATAGATTTACCATGTTGGCTAACCACAATGATAAGAACTTCTATGACTAGTCCATATTAATGCTTCCACTTATGCAGCTACATTGCTGCTATACCAACAGTGGGAAAAGTGCTGTAAAATACCACACACAGAATAAAGACAAGTTTACTGTTAAACTTGTCAAAGCTTAACCCATAACATTCTAGAGGGGGAAAAAAAAAAAAAAAAAAGACTACCCATCAATTTAACAAGCTATTCAGGAAAAAATCATATGGAACAATACTTGTTTAAAATGAACTACTGAAGTCAGAAAGGACAAAAAGAAAAAATACAATACTCTGATATAGTCAAGAGCAAGAGACCAGGTACACTTGCAATTACAGTCAAAACTTGCATCTGATTCAAAGCGTAAGTAACCAACAAACAGCTCAGAATAATCTGTTCACTTAATTGAGTAGAATTGTTAGTTCTTAAATGCAAAAATGCTCCTCTACATAAGTATTTTTAAGCTAAGGGTTGAGCTGATCACTAAGTATGCAACAAGCAGTTTTTTACATTGTTTTTTAAAATTAATAAAGGATGAATAGCATCTTCAAAACACGAGAACCCTGGAATAAGATATTCCACTAAAAAAAATTTGTACCAATGAGTTTACAAGGAGGGAAAAATAATACTATCACCTATTTCCAAGACCATGCAACTGGCTAGTCACGATGCTATCCGAGTCCTATACTACAAGAACACAAGTTGAGAAATGCTGCCGCTGAAAAAAAATTGGTTCCCACCCCATCCCATCGTCTCTTTAAAGAGAAAAGAACTTTAAGATCCTACCATCATGTCACTGAATTTCTACAGCTGTAAATTTTTAACACAAAGGCTGAATTAGGGTAACAATTTAGATAGTTTTGCTTATAGCGTATTTCCTCTTCCTAATCAATCCCATTTGTAGTATTACAACTACTGCTAGGAAGCTTGTCAGTTTGCGTTAACTTAGGGCCCAATTCTGCATTCTTTATGCAGGCAGAATTCCAATTGATTTCTATAGTTTTGCCTGCATCCTGAGTTTGTTCACTGAACTAAATCATCCCTATATGCTCAAGGCCAATAAAAAGATGGCAAATGAGTGAGTGGGTTTGCCTGTGATCAAGTTAGATGGCACCAAGGCCTCAAACGGGTAAAGAAACCAAATTAAATCACTAAAGCACATGACTGAGAATAGAGGCTTAACTTCTAGGAAAGCAATGCAGTATCCAAGTGGAGAAGAATTAAGATAAACAAAAGGACTGTGAAGGAATATCTGCAATAAGCCACAACCCTCCATTGATTGACAATGTGAGATACCAGGCAGTCCTGCTCAACTGCTCCTGCAAATGGGTAAGACCACCTGTTAATTACTAAGCAGCTGTCTTTTCTGCCAAAGCATGATCATTACTACTGAACATTTTTTAGCATTTAGTTTTAAAAATACCAAGTGATGCTGTTTCCACCAGGTCCCAGGCAAAACTATTCCACTGCTTAATAATTCTATCTGGAAGCTTTTCATGACAACAAGTTTTTCTACTCAGTAGAATTTTTTGACAAGCCTATTTGACCCTGAGCTTTGCATTTGACAACTAAGTTTGGAGCTAAATTTAAATTAAGTATCAGTCTAGCTGAAAAGGTTCTTTAAAAAACTGGGGTCACTAATAGGGAGACTTTAAACTGTCTAAATAAATCAAGTGAGCTAAATCTGGTTCTTAAAATACCATTTTGTTTAGCTTTTTAGTATTTTATTTTATTTTCATATAACATCTCAATAGTAGCTGTTTGTGCAGGATTCCAAAGACCTTAAAGCAGGGTGCTGAGAGACTGTATAAATTAAGGATAAAGAACAAGTTCCTCAATCATTTTCTAATGTAGTTTAGTGACACAGGCAAGTACAGTCCTGTGATGGATACAGGACAAAACATTAGCTGGCTGCAGAGTAAGTGATTAATTTCTTTAGCTCATATTCTATAACAGCATTTCCCAAAGTGTGGGGCATGAAAGGCACATACATTAAGATGGGTAGGCCTTTAACATCAGATTGTAGAACTAAGTGGGAAATGCATATATTTTATTTTATTGAATGGAAGGGGGCGGGGGGGTTCCTCAGCTTCTAAGAGTTTAGGAAATGCTGTCCTACATGCTAATGAACACTAAAATCAATGAGTTCACCATAGTCCAACTGAGTCTGTGCATGGGTTCTAAGCAGTTATACAAGTCCGTTGTAATTCACATCAGCACGAGGCACAGGCGTAGGGAGGAATATGGACCCAAGCACAGAGAGTACCACCTCTGCTGGATCTGAGGCAGGCAAGTACAGTCACTCACAGAACAGGCTGGATACAACCTACGACCACTTCCTCACTTAAGGCAATTGCAAGCACGAAGGTGAAGGGGTTGCAGGAGAGCTCCCAGGACGATGCGGCTATACGAGCATTCGGGCGGCGCACGAGTACTACACAGACACAGTCCCCGGGCGCGGGCTGGCCGAAGGGGGCACCTACCTGGGCGCGGGCTCGATGAGCGTGGTGGTGTCCAGGTAGTGGATCTTGTAGAACTCCAGCAGCGCCGGCAAGTGCTCGAACTCCTGGTCGCCGATCTTGAAGCGGCGGCTGGGCAGCGAGTTGATGATGTAGTGGGAGACCCGCGAGTTCTCGGACACCGACAGCACGTAGTCCCCCGGGCAGGTGGACGAGTCCCGCACCAGGAACATGCCGTGCCGCTGCCCCTGCAGCCGCGTCTGCGCCTCCGCCCGCGACAGCGGGCCCACGTACCAGCTGGAGCGGTCCGACGAGTCGAAGCGAGCGGCCGAGGACATGGCAACGGGCGGGGGAGCCCGAAGGCCCGGCCGGAGAGACCCGAAGAGAGAAACGCCTGGCCGGGGAAAGCCAAGCGACGGGAAGCCCGGGCGGGGGACCTAAGGGCACGGCCGGGAAAGGAATCCCTGTGGCCGGGCAGGCGGAGGCCCAGCGTGCAGCCGGGT
Source organism: Lepidochelys kempii (assembly GCF_965140285.1). Lineage (NCBI taxonomy): Eukaryota > Metazoa > Chordata > Testudines > Cheloniidae > Lepidochelys > Lepidochelys kempii. The sequence goes on along the minus strand of NC_136394.1, from coordinate 13,279,193 downwards.
GGGGCGGGAGCGGCGGTCGGGCCGCTGCTTCTCTCTCAGCGGCGGGGCGTGAGGGGCATCCTTCCCGCCTCGCTCTCCGGCCGGCAGCGGGGCCCGGGGGCGCGCGGAGCGGCGGCGGGCGCAGCCAGGCCCAGGGCGCTGGCGAGGGGCGGCTGCTGTGCCAACGCCGCAGTGAGGAAGCGAAAAACGCTCGGCTCGCGCTTTATCCTATGGGCTCCTGTCCCCAGAGCCAGAGCCAAAATGGCGGCCCGCGCCGGCTGAGGGAGGATTCCGGAGAACCCGCCCCGCGCAGGCGCTCTCCGCGCCTGGGCTCGCGCCCCCAGGGGCAGGGTGCAGCCTGCTGCTCCCCCCCACAGGAGGCATCTCCGGGCAGCGTGAGTCGGTTCGGAGATGCGGTGTCTGACGCGGAGCAGCCGCCCAGCCTGTCTGGCGGCGGGGAGGGGCCGGCTCCCCCGGGCTCTGCGCCTGCCGTGGCAGAAGGAGAAGCGTTCACGTCTCTGCCGCCCGAGCTCCCAGAGTCACGCCGAGCTCTCCCCCGCCCCTCAGCGGCCCGCAGCCGAGCGCGCGCCAGCCACCGCGCCGCGTCCTCGAGGGACTTTCATCCAATCACACCGCGCCCCTCCCGCCGCCCCGGCCAGTCTGCGCTTCGTGCCCGCCTGGTCTTCCAGGAGCTTCCAGGGGGACGGGCTCGCTGGGTTCAAATTAACGGCACATGTAGAAACATAGCGGGGCTGCCAGTGTGCGCCCCCCCTCACCTGGCCCTAAGCTAGGCTAGTCCCCCGTCCCCCCCACTCGCTATATTGCCTCCCTTCCTCCTCAGTCCCCATCCCATTTCCCGTGTTCCCCTCCCTGGGCACATCCCTCACAGGCTTCTGTCCCCACCTCAACCCCAAGCACCATCCTGCTTCCCTGCCTACCCCCTCACAGTTTCCTCCCCCCTTCTCTAGTGACTAGAGGTTTCCTCAGGAGACACTGGCTTCAGGCCTGTTAAGAACAATAGGAAGCCAGGGCTATCTTTGTTGAGGGCAGCCTCACTGCCATCTTGTCGGTGGTTAAAATAGTTTCCCTAGATTTTAGAGCCAGAAGGGGCTACTGTGATAATCTCATCTGATCTGTCTAACACATGGCAAAGAACTTCAAGCAGATCTTAAAATAGCCCATTTTCCTGCCCTTTCCTATTCCTCTTCTCAGCTGAAGCTTTTCAGAAAATAAAAACCCTTCCCCCCACCGCAATATTACCAACCTTCAAAAGCCAAGACTCAGGCCTCCCCAAACGTCAAGACTGATTTAAGTATTTTAAAACAAATTTTGGATTTGTTTATTGGCCTTCAGCTCTTTAAAGCATTCGCATTTGCAATATTTTCTTTAGAAAAAGAAATGAAATTTTTTAAATGAAGGCTGAGAGGCTAACATAGTAACATGACTCCATGAACTGGGGATTTTAGAAAAACACTGAATAGTGCAAGGATCACAAAAAAGTCATATAAGCAGGCAAAACAAGATCTGCTGTGTTCCTCCAAGAGGCAGGCACCCCTTGAAAACAGCTCCTCTTAGCAGCTCCCAACTCAAAGTGCCATTACTATGAGCCACAGAAACTTTCAACATCAAGGTGGTTCTAACAAAAGATAGGGCAAACCAGCCTGACTCATGACATTCTGCCTGAGGTTTGAATAGGAGCAAGAAGAGATTATTAACCAACCAGTATGTTCCCGCTTCAAGTGCAGCCTTTTCTCTCCACTTCCATAGTCCCAGCATATTGCTAGGTGCACCAGCTCCATGGGATTGGCCGCTTCACATTAACTAGACAGTTGTGATGGGCATGCTGGCCTAGCACAACCTCCTATTCTGCACAGTGACAGGAAGGCGCTGATACCAAAACAGAAGCCAGCCCTGGAGAATCCTTGACAGGATCCAAAAATGAGCCATTACAGTTACAGATAAACAAAAATTTAAACAAGTGCTGCCAACACTCACAAGTCTATGCTATTTTGCCTGGGGCTGGAGCCATGCCAGAAGGTTCAGCCCTCTAGTAAATTTCAGCTTTGCCAGAGGGCCAAACACCCCCACTCTAATTAGCTGCCTTCCCCCCTGACCCAACTCCTAGGGAAGAGCAGCTGTTGCAGAAGGCAGACAGAGCTCTTCCCCCTCCCCTTCCGAAGTCAAGAGAATTTTTTGGGTAGGGGATGGACCAGCTGACACCATTATTATTATTTGCATTACTCTAGCACAGAGGCTCTCAAACTTCACTGCACTAAGACCCACTTCCAACAACAAAAATTACTACACAACCTCAGGAGGAGGACTAAGACCTGAGCCTGCCTGAGCCCGTTGCCCCAAGCAGGGGACCCAAGGCCAAAGTCTGAGCCACACTGCCCCAGTGTAGGAGGGCCAAAACCCAGGGGCTTCAGCCCCAGGCAGGGAGCCTGTAGTCCCGCCACCCAGGGCTGAAGCTCTTGGGCTTCGACCCCGGCCCAAAGTGGTGGGGTCAAGCTTCAGCCCCAGCAAGTATAATGCCAGCCTTGGTGACCCCATTAAAACAGGGTCACGACCCATAGTTCGAGCAGCAGTTCTCAAACATCTAGAAGCAAGGAGAAAAGAAAGTCTGGCAACTGAGGACCTTGCTTACTCCTCTCCTGTGAAAAATGGGTTGGCCCTTGTGTTCCTCCCTATAATCAACATCCTCAGAACTGCGAAGAGGAGAGGGGAGTGAAGAACACCTGGAGCTGAAACAAAGGTGGGACTGGACGAACAGGCAGACATGGGGACCACAATTAGAATTTTGGGGAGACGCTGGAAACTCTATACCATCAGATAGATAGAGCTCCTGCAGCAGGAGCCAAAATTACCCTACTCAAATTTAGGAGAGTTGGAAACACTAATCAACACACACACACACGAGAGGGAGTTAAAAAAACCCAAAAGAGACCAAAAACACAATGTAATTCTTTTAAATCTGAAACATTTAAAATGAACAAAGACAGACTTGGGACAATAATTTTGTCGTTCCTACATTGGACCCTTTCTGCAGGACTCACTCCAACGTTAGTATCTTCTTTCTCTCTGAACCCTGCTCCTAAGAACTGGGTTACAACATCTGGCAATTTCACCAAGTGTTTATATCCTACATTGACAAATGGTGCAAAATTTAAAAGTCTGTGATGGGAAATGGGGTTTAAGTTTTAGACCCTTAACATTGTTCACATGGTTTAATATGGAAGATTTAAATCAGGCCTTATTTTAAAAAATATTGTCCAAGAAACGCACTTACAAGGAATGGCCAGATTGTGATATCAAGGTCACAGGTAAAATTGGAGATTTTATTGCAAATTAGACAGAATGTTTCTAGGTACCTAAGGTACAACTGTCAACTTGTAATCGTCCAGGAGGAATTCAAAGCTTACTATTCATACATATAGAATTGCCAGTTTTGTGTAACATGGGGATCATATGTGAAATCCAGAACCTTATTTCAAATATAGAATCACATAACACCTTTAATATGAAATCTTCCCAAAGTACACCACTAACTTTGTGTATTGGTAACACTTCACCAACCACAGAAATACAACCATATCTAGGATAGAAAACAACAGCTGTTTAACGGCGTACAGCAGCATTAACAGAAATGATTAGGCCTGGAAGTGAAAAATGCCATTTTGAAGCTGCCTATACATGCAAAAACATTTCCTACATTTCTAAAAAAAGTTACCTATGTGTCATGCTTCAACTCCTAATGGTTTAAGAGTTCACATTTGTCTATTCAGAATATTTGTTTTATTTATGTACGGATAGTTTAGGTTGGACTGAGAAGCTCATAAAATTGCCTTACACCATTTGAAGATGGGTTTAGTCCTCTCAGTGTGATACAGCTGAAATGGAGATCAGGGGGAAGGGATAGTTCAGTGGTTTGAGCATTGGCCTGCTAAACCCAGGGTTGTGAGCTCAATCCTTGAGGGGGCCATTTAGGGATCTGGGGCAAAAATTGGGGATTGGTCCCGCTTTGAGCAGCGGGTTGGACTAGATGACCTCCTGAGGTCCCTTCCAACCCTGATATTCTATAATTAAACACTATCACATGCTAAATATAATAATTTGTGTAGCTATAAATACTACTATTATATCAATACTTTTGAGACTTTGGGATGAAAAAGAATCAATGAAAGCTGTTTTACAAACATTAATAAATTAAGCTTCATCACTGTAAGGTAGGCAAGTATTAGTAGCCCCATTTAAACAAATGGAGAAAACAACAGAGAATTTAAGTGACTTGTCCAAGGCCACAACAATTTAGCGGTATAGCCTGGAACAGAAAAGACAGCAGTGAAGAGTTCCTATTAAAATTTTACTGGATGTTCTTCCCTTTGTTACAGTTTGATTTACTAGAAAGTAAATTTAGCAAGCCAATTATACAGAGACTGCTCCCGTTTTCTTTGGATACCACCAGGTTAAAAAAGGAACTGAAACAAAGCTGTCAACAGTAAACAGTAAATTTTATTATAACAATTTTTGGTCTAGGTAGTAACATCTTTACTTCGTACAAATGCTGAATGGCTGGGACAGGAACTATGCTACAATTTTAATACTGCAAATAACTGAACAAACTTCTAACTTGCTTCTTTGGAGGAGTTCCAGAGAACACAACTTCCCATACAAAGGAGGATTTAAAAATCTAACAGATTTTAAAGCAATTATAGGTTTCAGAGTAACAGCCGTGTTAGTCTGTATTCACAAAAAGGAGTACTTGTGGCACCTCAGAGACTAACCAATTTATTTGAGCATAAGCTTTCGTGAGCTACAGCTCACTTCATCCGATGAAGTGAGCTGTAGCTCATGAAAGCTTATGCTCAAATAAATTCGTTAGTCTCTAAGGTGCCACAAGTACTCCTTTTCTTAAAGCAATTATGTTCATCTGGTCTGACCTCCTGCATAAACACAGGCCATTGGACTTCCCTTTAAAATAACTCCTGCTTCAAGTCCAATAGCTGTGGCTAAACTAGAGCATATCTTTTTATAAAAGATCCAATCTGGATTTAAACAGAGATAGAGAGGGGATGACTTGTCCAAGATCAGCTAATAGAGCTGGGAGTTAAATCTATGCACTATTATAGCCCTACCACTGTTTGTTGTCTAGGCCTGTCAGCAGGGAGTGAGATGAAATTCACCATTTTGGCAGCAAACACTCAAAACACTTTGGTTTAAAGGAGAGTGGTTGGTTTTAGTTTTTGGTTTTTTTAAACTTTTAAAGTTTTGGTTTTCAGAGACTGAAAAGGGATATTTCAATTTTAAAAGTTGGATTTGGGGGGGGGGGTAAGAAGGGGGAAACAGTTCTTCTGAAACAAACACAGAAGCAGCAACAACCACTTCTCTTCCAAGTATGAACTTCTAAAATAGTTCTGTAAACAAATCCACTAACTGCAAATCCAGCCAAAATGCAAACTGTGGGGCCATAGGTTGTGTTAAGTAACTAGGACTTCAATGAAAGTACCATATAACATTTATGTTACCTACTTTAACATAACAGGAAATATTATTGTTGGGCTTTAGCAGCCTGATCGGCATGACAATACTTACAGTAAATGCATCCATAGGCTCCAGGCTCAGCATCTCCTTGATTTCAAAATCATCTTTTAAAAACCATCCAGTCTCTGTCTTATAGGAACGCGAACAACAGGATGATTAAATCAGCAGCAAAGAAGTTATAAAGGCAGTTCAGCTTCTGTAACAAAGATCCAAACTATTCACCATCCTTTCCTCAATCTTTCAAAGAAAAACTCTACTCTCACCAAGTCACCTCTTCGCTTTCCTGGATCCTACCATTAGCTCCCTCTTATTGCACCAAATGAGCTTGCCATCACCTTCAAGCCCAAATATAATCTTGACTCTGCCCACATCTGTGCTCTTCCTTCCTTCCTACACTCACCTTACTGCTGCCTGTGCATCTTTAGTCCATTCTGCGATTGGTGCCTTCTGTCATGCTACTTCCCACAACTGAACCAGCCTTCCCTTTCCCCCCCTCCACCAAGTATCCTCTTCTGCTTCCTTCAAATTCCTCTTGTAGGAATCCTCCCTCGCACATCTGCCTACTCTAGAATTACCCTTCGCTTCTCCCTGTGCAAGATCCTTTGCAGCCAATTGGAGGAGCCCATGCTTTTCCACATTGTGGGATTGGGCCCATACATTTCCTAGGATTTGAAAGGTACAGAGAAGAGTCTTCTGTGATGGATCATAAGTACTTGAACAACCACTTCCAATTCTGTATTTTCAACATGCTGCAGAGATAGGCATAAGCAAAGCTCTGTTCTTAGCTCATATAGCTTGTGACATGACACTCTGCTCTAGCTGCTATTACGATTACTGTGGCAATGATGGATTTCCTGATATTTTGAGACATCCTTAAAAATACGCAGAAAATGACACTGGGATTCCAAATGGAAATTCTATCTACGGAACTTCATTACTGCGCCAGATACAAATAGACAACCAATGAAGTAACCCAGTTATTATTCTACTAAGCCTTGTAATGTATCAATGAGACGAGCTTTTGTGATTTTAATCACTTGATGCTGATAGAAGTATTGCATTATACTTTTATTAGTCAGAACCATTTTTATAAATTTCCCCATTTCTGGATATTTCTTGTGCTACACCACTGTGTGTAATTATGAATGCACCTCCTTATTGCTCCAAGATACAAGGCTGGCATATTCAGGAAATCAGAGGAATCAAATTTAATCACTGACAACAGGGTCAAACTAAACAACAGAATCCTTACTAGTGCATGCCTTCCCATAGGAAGAGGCAAGGGCTTTTAAAGGCAGGGTTCCTATGCAGTTCCTGGGACACTGTTCTTGATAAGAAACAGCAATAATGATGAGAATATCAATCTGTCCTCTCCTGCAGTTTTTTTGTGAAAGATGCATTATTTCCAGTAAACCAAAGCTACAAAGGACTTTCCATGTTCTCTATTAGATAGCCCTCTGACTTTGAAACTGAGATTTCATTATGAACTCATTCATTTGGAAAGATGCACTTATAACTAAAGTAAACCACTGCTGAATGACTAGCTTGGGTGAAAGTACACTAAACTTCTGTTACCTACTAACACAAAACACACACAGATAAGATGGGTCACACAGTATTACTTTGGATCAGACACAGTATGCACAGCTAAAAAAGGAATCATCATGGACACTGACAAGCATGTTGTCAATCCTCAACATTAAAGAAATAATACCATCACAATATCTAATATGTTTACTTATGCACATGAAAGCTTAAGTCACCTGGCAACATCTAAAATCAGAACTTTTTACCAGCTGCTTCTTTAGCTCAGCTGAGGAACATTCATTTGGAACCTAGTATATTATTATCTCACCTTGACCTCTTCTGTGAAATCCAAGAATTAGTCTGGTTTCAGAGTAACAGCCGTGTTAGTCTGTATTCGCAAAAAGAAAAGGAGTACTTGTGGCACCTTAGAGACTAACCAATTTATTTGAGCATGAGCTTTCGTGAGCTACAGCTCACTTCATCGGATGCTGTAGCTCACGAAAGCTCATGCTCAAATAAATTGGTTAGTCTCTAAAGTGCCACAAGTACTCCTTTTCTTTTTAAGAATTAGTCTGAAGACCTGCTTATTTGCAAATTGTATGCATTGCCCTCTACTGGTATATACAGGTAAATAAAACATGCCTCCACAAGCCTCAAAGAATCATTAACCCCTTTCTATCATAAAAGAAGACAATAATATCACTTAAAAATACATATATAATTAGGATGCCACTGGTAATAATGCTTCTCCATTGAACAGAGAGTTTTTCAAAACTTATCACCTTACTTTACATTACGTCTGAACTTTAAGAGTAGAATTCTATAAGAAGATACTGTAGCAAACCAATTAAAATACAGCACTTATTGGTGCACAGCAGGCAAAATAACAAACAAAAGATCCACGTTTAACTTAGTCCCCTCATTTATTCAAAGCAGCTTTCTAGACACAGAATAAAGAGCCATTAATCTTCAATATTGAAGTTTGCCTATATTTTAAGAGTATGTGTAGGTGTTAGGTTCATTATCTCCTGAAAGGGCCTTTTCTGAACAGGCTCCTCTGTATGGTTTTCCTGGGTCTTCCTGCATAGCCCTCTTGCTTCATGTATTTAGCTGTATAGATCACCCATTTCAGGTTGCAGACAGGGCCACTGACCAGGCTTAGGTCTAGGAGATCAAGGACTCTCAGTTTAAAATGAGTAGAGCTGAAAATTCTGCTCTGACCCAGAAAGTTGATTAGTGTATTGAAAGAACTGCATGGGGGCCTCCTTAATCTTTTCTAGAAATCCTGTTTACCGACGTGGAATCTTCTAGAACTATTTTACAAGTCATCCGTTTCCTTTACAAAGATTCCCTACTTTAAGTTAATGTCCACTGGCTTCCTCCAGTTCTTTATAGTGCCAGTTCTAGGTTCAATCTCCAAAGCCTCTATGTGATGGCATACTTGACTAACATCACATCATTCCAATTGTCTCTTTGATTCTGTCCCTTCCCCTCCTTCCACTTTAACTAGGGTATTATTTTAACACCTGTTTCCTAATGAACTGATAGAATTGGTTACCCTGTGCCTATTTGAAAGCAGGGATTACAAAGTTTTTGGATGTCATAAAGCACTGGTTTCTATGGCAGCTGCTAAAATTATTAATTTAGCATCAAGAAAGCTGTTAAAATCAGAAGTAAATGATTTTACAAACTGCCAATTAATAAAAGGAATGCTCTGTTATACAATACGTGTTTCTTGCTCTGGTGGTCTACCATTGCTTTCCTGGCACTAATCTAGCAAGTCCGGATCCTTGGACCAAGGTCATTTTTAATCCCTTTAGGGTATTTCTATACTGCCCACGTTACAGTGCAGCCACGGCAGCGCTGTGACGTGGGCAGTGTAATCATGCTTTATCGCCAGTGGAGAGCTCTCCCGGATAAAAAATAACCGCCCTGAATGAGGGGTGGTAGCTTTATCGCTGGGAGCTGCGTCAAGCGCTGTCTATAGTGGCGCTTTTCAGTGTTAAAACTTTTGTTGCTCGGGGGGGGGGTGTTTTTTCACACCCCTGAACGACTAAAGCTTTAGCACCGAAAGTGGCAGTGTAGACACAACCGAAGTTACCCTTGATTGAGGTTTTTTTCCTTCTTCCCCTTATGCCATTGCAAAACAATCTCATCTCTTTTTCACTTTCTAAGCATATAAGTGAAGATAAAACAACAACATAACTGGGCCAAATTAGTTACTGGTGTAACTTCACTGACCATAATGAAGCAATGAATTTGGCCCTCCAAGTTTTAGATTACCACATTCTGGTGGGGGAAAAAAAACAATAACCAAAAAAAAATAATAAAAAGTTCCCACAAGGATTTATTATTTCATTTGTGAACAAATGGTATCTGTAAAAGTTCATCTGATTAAAGAGATTACCATAACCAGTACAAAGATCATTTTTCTAGAAGTCTTCCACCTTGTTGACAAAGCCTGCAGTATAGTAATTCAGAAGTGGGAGTCGGATCACAGTTTCTAAGCCTTTTATGAGGATGGCTGCATGCCCAGATGGGAGGAGGGTTTGAACCAACGTTCTTGCTGCGGTCACTGCTACAGCACTCACTCTCACTGTGTGACCTATACAGCGGACTGACAACTGCCACAGGCAGACACTTGGTTGTATCTTCCTGGCCATTAGATTTGATGCTGACAGGGTCATTACAGAGGAACAAGGAAGTGATTTCATGCTGGAAGTTTGAAGCAAAGGAGCTAGCCAAGCTAGGTCTTTTGTGCTTCTTCTGTCCATGCTGTGGGTTGAAAAGAGGCCCCTTCAAAGGGCAAAAACCTCTGCCTTTTTATTGAGAAAAAAAAAAAGAAAGTTCTTTGGTTGCTTTCACACTGCTGCTTTGTGACAAATAGAGAGAATGCAGAAGACCTTTTGTACAGAACGTTTAAGTTTCCAAATGTTTAAATATTGATTCAACGTATGTTATACCAAAGACATTAAAAAGTTTCTAAATAATTTCCCAAGCCTTAATTTTCTTCCCTCCCTGAAAAAAAAAAATCCTCGGGTCCTTAATCTTCACTTGAATTGTCAAATTCCTCCCAGTCTGACACACTCATAACCTCAGAGGCAAAGTCTGGGTGATGCTGTAGTCGCTCTGGGTTCCATTCTGGAGTCCACCTCTCTGTGTCCATTAGAATAGCCCTAGGCAGAGTGAGGACACAGGCAGCCAGCCCAGAAATATCATCCTCCAGCTGGGGACCTTCCTCCCAGCAGTCTCTCTCAGCTTCATAAATATGGACATAGTCCATCCGGATCCCTCGATTGTGGGATCTGCCCCCCAAGACATAGATTCTATTGGCTAAGACAGCAATACCTGGCTCTCCATGCCCTGCAGGTAGAGGGCATACATTTGTCCACTGATCAGTACTTGTGCTATAGCAGGCAACCTAAAAGAATATAAAGATGCAAGGTAACTTATTCCTTTAAAAAACATTTAAAATGTCTACATGTAATGGGTGTCTGCCATAGTGTACAATATTAATATTACATAATGGGTATTATGTGTAAATCTCAAAGATAAATCCCAACATTGCTAACTTTTTCACTGCTGATTCATTTTAGTAGAAATATCTAACAAATGTGTTTCTCACAAATTCTATGCCACTACAAATGCTAAAACTCAATTGCTCCCAATCGAGTGCCAACACCTTCCTCAAGACACTGTCTAGTTATGCATTGCAAATACCAAAGCACTTGACATATCAAAAAAATGAAAGTGTGGGGATAGTGTAAAATAAATTGAATTAAAATCAAAACTATTGGATAATAATTGACTTAATTTCATATTATTCATTTAAAAATACAACAACTTTTTTAGTTTTAATGAAGCTGCTGCAGAGTTTCTAGTCTGCCACACCAGAGTGCTACAGAATTTAGATTTGCCTTGCTGGAAAATACCCAGAGCACTTAGTTGCTATCACCAAGGCACCGCCCAGTTGGATGTTCACCACCCACCACTGATTTTTTCTAAATTACAAGAAGCCAAAAGGATTAAGAGTTTTAATGTTGGTGAAGTCAGAGAGAATGCATGCAGGGGTGGGAGGAGTAAGTAAAGCACTGCAATGTTTGTCAGTTAGACGGAGGAGAGGCAGTCCAATAGTTAGTGTGTGGCTGGTAGTTATGTTTTTATCTCAATGGGAGGAAGGTATGACGACACAATGTGAGTGTCATATGTCCGGGCAGGAAAGAAATAGCCATGACATCTTCTCACCTGGTGAACATCTCTCCTATAGCCAGAGTCATTGTTGCTACCTCCCATCACGTACAGCTTTCCCAGAAGTGCAGCCATCCCATGCCAGGCACGTCTGACTGGACCATCAGCTAAGCTGTCCCAGCGGTCAGCCCCTGGATCATAACAGTGTAGTTCCTTCAAATAATCATCTCCTCTCCTCCCACATGTAATATACATCTTTCCATCCAGTGCTGCTCCAGCATGTGCATACACCTACACCATCACAAAAGAAAAGGCACAGAGGGGAATGACAGTTTTCATTTTTTGTGTTTCCTCCAGTGTCAAGCACAGTAAGTAAGTATGGAATATATATCTCCTGGCAATACATGACATCAGAGATGGTATCTTCCTCTGATTACTTAGATGGCAACATTTGGAAGAATTCTGTGTATGCTGTTATTCCGTAGGTGTGAGGATCAGTCCTTGAACTGAAATTAAGTAGAATTTCTCTGACTCCTCCACAACTGCAGTGCCTTCATGTTTCTTAGTGCTCCTGAATTAGCACCTCTTCAATACCAGTGCTTTCCTCCCTTGCCTTTTTTGAAGCCCTGTGTAGAAATTAAGTCTTACAGAAGTTTTAGCAAGGTTATCAGAAAGGCAGAATAACCTAGTGGATAGAACTTGAGCAAGTCGTAAGACCTGGGTTCTATCCTCAGCACTGATTTGTTATTACTGACCTCAGGCAAGTCATTTCACCTGTCCGTGCCTCCATTCCCCACCTGTAAAATGGGAATAATACTTTCGTGTTTGTAAAGCGACTTGAGGTTTTCAGATAAGAAGCATTGTGAAGTGGTTTTATTTTGTATTGTTAACCTGCTACAAAACTTGTTATAGTAGGATTCAGCATACTTTCTTGAAAAGGTGAATTAGAATTTTACTTCTCTTTCCTAGCCAAAATTGTCATCAAGAACTTTTGCATGCAGTTTTTAATTACGTCCTCCTTGTTTTGTGACTGTCTCTTAGAGACCTAAAAACAACACTTCTTGGCTGGTTAAGTAGAAAACTTAGAAGGATAAATACTATGTAAGTGGCTGTTCAGTGACTTATCTCAAAAGAGCGCAGTGCTCTCAATTTAGTTCACCAAGAGCTGATGGTCACATCACATAAACCTCCACCACCAGCACCCTTGTTTGATGGTCATATCACAAACCTCCACCACTGGCACTTTTGCGTGCAGTCTCACAACAGTGGCCAAGGACTGAATGGGCCATAGAGACTGACTTACCCTATCACCCTAGAGGTGGTCCCTTCAGATCAGGGCTGAGACGGGGGAAGCTTGCACTACTGCTGCCCATGCTGTATCCATTCTGGGAATAAACAGAGGCCTTCATTCTCCAAGGCTATGAAGCAGGCACCTTTCACCAGCATGAAATTAAATTTTAATTTTTTTAAAAAACAATAATAAAGTTAACATTTACGGGGGGAAAACTAGTAAGAAAAGAGGAAGACAAGTATCTAATTTCAATGGGAGGTCATACGAACATTGTCCCTGGTACTCATACACTTAGGGATTTTTTCCCTCTCTGCCCATACCAGTTTTGGGCTTGATCCTGAGACATATTGAGCACCTGCAACTCTGACTAAAACTGATGGGACTTGTAGGTGCTCAGTACCTCTCCGGATCAGACCCTACATTATTTAGGAACTACTTTTCTTTGGAAAGTAGAATACAAACTTCCAACTTCTATGGAGCTGCCATTTGAGAACATACCTCTCAACCGTTCTCACAAAGAGGTATACTGGCTTAATATTACATCCAAACTAACCTCTGTCATGCACATAGGATGTTTACCTTGATGGTGTGCAAATGCAAAATTAATTTCTCAATATGACTTAATTTTTAAGGCCTAACATTTTGATTCAGTTAGAGAGAACATACACAAAGAAGCAGATCCAGTGATATTTTAAGCATCCGTCTTACTATATTTTGTCCCATACACAGAGGCCACTGACAGCCACAAGAATTTTTGCAGATTGAGAGGTATGCTTGAGAAAAGTAGCAAAAAGCATTTAGGAAAGATGACGGCAAATATTAAGGGAGCTTATTAGCGTTTGCTGGCATGTGCATTCCTTACCTCCTTCCTCAGCGGTGCCATGTATTCCCACGTGTTGGTTTTTGGATCATACCTCTCTACTTCCCTTAGGTCTTCATGATAATCTCGCCCTGCGACAGCATATATATATTTGTCCACAACACAGACACAGAGGTCAGCATGCTCTTGCTGCAGGGACTGGATCTGGAACCATTTGTTGTGTCGTGGGTCATACCTTGTAAGGGAATATGATCAAACTGGGTTACCAACACAAATCTACCACAGGGTACTGAGACGTGGACACTATCATTGCTGGAACATGGGTCAGCACCACATACATAGATTGAGACCAATGCATTCTCTTTGGCCCAAATTCAGCTTCGCTGTAAGGAGGTGCAATTCACTAGAGTGAAATTTGGCCATTCATATCAAAATATATTTATCAGCTAAGTTTTTATTGTATTTTGAAGGAGAATGCATAAGCAAATATTATCATGTTGTACACGTCTACTGTTTCCAGTATCCTTTGCACCACTGCCAGTCTACATACCATCAACCTTGTTAATTTGCAATCATTCCACAATGTAAAAATTGGCTAAAAATAGCACAAAGTTTGTACCTGGGAATTCGAGAGGCCAAGAAGGACATGAAAATTTGGAGCTTCTTTGATTTGTTCAGATATCTGCTGGTAAGAGGGTACTGTGACACTCTGCAACCTATATTCTTCATAGTGGTATGAATATAATGTAATTATGACAACATTATGATGCACTTTGTACAGAATGTGTCATGTGAGGTCTCATTGGAAAAGTTATGATTTGCTGAATAGGATTATCCTATTTGTATGCATGTATCATTTTTGTATCTGGAGTTATGAATATTGACTATGTATCTGTACTTCAAAGTGTGGTTACACCTGGTTGACACCCACTAGGCAAGATGCTTCCAGTCTAGACGGTATGAGAGGGGCCGTGTTAATCTGGATCTGTAAAAGCGGCAAAGAGTCCTGTGGCACCTTATAGACTAACAGATGTTTTGGAGCATAAACTTTTGTGGGTGAATATCCACTTCGTCAGACGAAGAACTGGGTATTCACCCACGAAAGCTTATGCTCCAATATGTCTGTTAGTCTATAAGGTGCCACAGGACTCTTTGGCAGTCTAGACAGCTGATTGTGAAGGGCCTATTCAAGGTAATGGGCCATTAAGGAAAACAATAGGCTTTGGGAGAAGCTTATCCCCCACCTGGTGAGCCTTCCTGAGAATGCTGCAGACAGCCTACAGATAAGGGCTGCTATGACTCAGCAAGGCATGCAAGGGCATATGACCAGACCATGAGATAATGAACTCCGTTTTGGTACCTGTATTTTTCCACAAACTGGGCTGCGAACTTAGCTTGGAACAAAGAATTCCTACCATATGGAAAGGCTATAAAAAGATGGGGAGGGACATCACTTCTGGGCCTCACTCTCCACACAAGAGCACACCTGATGAACAAAGACTGAACTGTGAGAGGTACTGGTCCCAGGTTAAAGGGATTCTAGCCTGTGTTTGGCAACTTGGTGGACTACTTGTATCATCAGTGAGGGTGAGATATTGCTGATTCAAATCCTATCTAGTATATTAGGCTTAGTTTGTGTTTTTGTCTAATTTTCCTAGGTAACCAGCTTTAATCAGTTTGTTATCACTTAAAATCTCTCTTTCTGTAGTTAATAAACGTGTTTTAAGTTTTATCATAACCACTGGGTTTCTGAGTGAAGTGTTTGGGAAAAATCTCAGCTTGGTTATAACACAGGCTTGTTGCATATCTTCCTCACAGCAAGAGTGGAGTGAACGCTATTAATGAGCTTGCACTATACAGATCCCTGTGCAGTGCAAGACAGTATAATTCTGGGTTTATACTCCAGTAGGGGTCCAAGGCTGGGGAGCTGGGAAATTGGCTGGTGCTTATATATATTAAATTCTTGAGTAGCTTAGGTAAAGCACTCAGGTAACTCAGTTGGGTGTCTGGCACCACCTGCTGTTGTGTTGGGTGATAACAGTCCCCGGAGAGGCTGGCTGCGTATCACCAGAGCAATGTGAGAAAGGCCAACCTAGCTGAATTGTTAGGGGGCACAGTGGTTCCAGACTGCACCCCAAGGGGTGACAACCCCTTCACCAAGGGAAGGTCATGCCTGACTAATCTAATCGCCTTCTATGATGAGATTACTGGTTCTGTGGATGAAGGGAAAGCAGTGGATGTATTGTTTCTTGACTTTAGCAAAGCTTTCGACACGGTCTCCCACAGTATTCTTGTCAGCAAGTTAAGGAAGTATGGGCTGGATGAACGCACTATAAGGTGGGTAGAAAGTTGGTTAGATTGTCGGGCTCAACGGGTAGTGATCAATGGTTCCATGTCTAGTTGGCAGCCGGTGTCAAGTGGAGTGCCCCAGGGGTCGGTCCTGGGGCCGGTTTTGTTCAATATCTTCATAAATGATCTGGAGGATGGTGTGGATTGCACTCTCAGCAAATTTGCGGATGATACTAAACTGGGAGGAGTGGTAGATACGCTGGAGGGCAGGGATAGGATACAGAGGGACCTAGACAAATTGGAGGATTGGGCCAAAAGAAATCTGATGAGGTTCAATAAGGGTAAGTGCAGAGTCCTGCACTTAGGACGGAAGAACCCAACGCACAGCTACAGACTAGGGACCGAATGGCTAGGCAGCAGTTCTGCGGAAAAGGACCTAGGGGTGACAGTGGACGAGAAGCTGGATATGAGCCAGCAGTGTGCCCTTGTTGCCAAGAAGGCCAATGGCATTTTGGGATGTATAAGTAGGGGCATAGCGAGCAGATCGAGGGACATAATCGTCCCCCTCTATTTGACATTGGTGAGGCCTCATCTGGAGTACTGTGTCCAGTTTTGGGCCCCACACTACAAGAAGGATGTGGATAAATTGGAGAGAGTCCAGCGAAGGGCAACAAAAATTATTAGGGGTCTGGAACACATGAGTTATGAGGAGAGGCTGAGGGAACTGGGATTGTTTAGTCTGCAGAAGAGAAGAATGAGGGGGGATTTGATAGCTGCTTTCAACTACCTGAGAGGTAGTTCCAGAGAGGATGGTTCTAGACTATTTAGTGGTGGAAGAGGACAGGACAAGGAGTAATCGTCTCAAGTTGCAGTGGGGGAGGTTTAGGTTGGATATTAGGAAAAACTTTTTCACTAGGAGGGTGGTGAAACACTGGAATGCGTTGCCTAGGGAGGTGGTGGAATCTCCTTCCTTAGAAGTTTTTAAGGTCAGGCTTGACAAAGCCCTGGCTGGGATGATTTAATTGGGTATGGGTCCTGCTTTTGAGCAGGGGGTTGGACTAGATGACCTCCCGAGGTCCCTTCCAACCCTGATATTCTATGATTCTATGAACCTATCACAGGTACTTCAACCTTTTCAAACTTTAGCTTTCACCCCCTAAATATCAATTCCAGATAAAATACTGAAATCTTAATTACAGGAGCAGCCTGAATGCAATGGCAGGAACTTAAATTCATCTTGCACGTGACAAACACAAGAACTGGACTAAAACCTATAAAAATCACTAGTTTGCAGACAAAAGGATGTTGTCAGACACAGGACTTGTAATACACCTGTTTAGCCACATAATGGGCATTAAAATCTAGAAAGAACGCCTGATCTCAATGGAACTTAAAAAAAACCCCAAAACTGTTACCAGGCTCAACTGTGATTTTCTAACTTAAATTTTAAGACTTTTTTTTACGTTATTTAGTTGTGCTTCAATCTTGGGAAGTAGCAGGATGCTCTTTAATGGCATTATACACACCAATTCAAAATAATCAACTGATGTTACAATTGTGTTTAAAGTGTTTCACAGCTGTGCTCCTTAAATCACTTGCCTTTTATATCAGATTCACATATACTACAACTTTGAATTTTTGATCATCCTAATTCATTGCTGCAGACAATCATTCTGACATTTCCCCTCTGTCTAAGAAGGGATGAAGAGTTCTCTCTTCAGAAACAGTTAACAAGCTTCCATTCCTGCCCTATTCAGGCAAACACACAAGACTTCACGCTTACATACAGTAGCACGGCTGACTTTGAAGCGCTCTACAAACATTAACCTAATAAAGCCTCACAACAACGCTACAGGGTGGTAAATATTATCCCCATTTTACAGATGAGAGAAATTAAGAAAATCAATCGAGGTAACAGAGGAAGTTTGTGTCAGAGCCAAGATCAGGACACAGGAGTTCCTGGCTCCCAGTCCCATGCTCAGAACTCAAGGATAATTTTACCACAACTCAACAGAGCTGTTGTGTAATGTTGCTACATTTGCTTTCCCCCTTGTGGTTGATTAGCAAATGAAACATGCACATACAGAAAGCTTCCTCCTTTACAATCAGGTTGGTCTTCCTTAGTCCTTGCAGTTTCTTTCAATGAGATCTCAGTACAATTCCCAACTTTTCTGGCCAGCTATCATGTGCACTGTGAAAGTGACTGCCCGACTCAGGGAATGGTAATTGGCTGGTAAAAAATAATGATGGCAGAAGTAGTCTCCTCTTACCTCCAACACCTGGACTCTGCTCGGAAACCTCGTACGTTGTTATCTCCCCCAATCAAGTATACAAAGTTGTTGAAAACAGCAATTCCTTGGTTGGACATTCTGGGGGCTAATGCAGCAGTAAAGTGCCTCCATTCTCCCAATATGGGGTTCAAGAACTTGGCTTGGTCACTGAGGGCTGTGGATGGAGTGGAGTGCATCCCTCCAAAGCCCACTACACAGTGGAACTCTGACCTCACCTGTGTCTGTGAGGTTTGAAGCATGGGCTGAAGACATTCATTCTTGTGGTACATTAGTGCATCGGCTACAGTCTCTCTTAATGGACATGGGCTTAATTTGTCATGGAGCCTTTGCAGGATCTGGAGCTCCATCAGGGGGAAGCGGACTGTTTCCAGTAGCTTAGGAGGCTCCATCAGTGAGACCTGATCTGTCTCTACCTGTTCTAGGGTGTAATGATACAGAAGCACCCCTTCATAAACCTCATTCTCACAGTTGACCTCCAAGAGGTTGCTGCTCAGTAGGGAGTAGACCTTCTCCAGGGGTAGCTGGCGGTATATCTCTGTCTTTGAGAAAGCTACAAAGTTCTTGAGAATGTAGGAGTCCAGCTGCTCGCTCAACTGATTCAAGTCAAAGAGGTCAGCTAATTTGTATACATCCAAGATGTTCTCCTCATCCACCCAGGACATGAGAAAATCACAACAGAACTTAATGACTTCTGGAATCTACAAGAGACAAAGCAGATTGTTTGTTTATTTCAGTAAAAAAAATTCTTCTCTTACACTGGAGAGACCAGAGTTATAGGAGTACGGAAGACCCAAGCTGAGGAAGTTGTAATAAATTGCAGGGAACACCTGTCACCAAGAAGGCTGACAGTGGTCTCTGGCTGTTATCAGTACTGCGTGGAAATAAAAACTGATAGATTAATGGAGTACTGTTGACCATAGCTTTCACCAAAGATGACGTGAATATGATCCAATGTGAGTTTGTAGATGAACAGAATATAGTTCTTCTGTTTCCAGACAGATTAACCAGTGTGCGAAAGGCAGACGCACAGAAAGGCACAACAGGATAGTAAATTGGGCTGTATCATTCAAATGTAGAGGAAACCTTTTGCAAGGAAAGCTAATGTATTTTATGTAGTTTACTGAGTACAATATGACATTGCTTCTGGACACCAGGAGATAGCAGGAAAGTTCTTTGCTATACATGACAAACTTCTGTTGACTCCACAAAGGTTAATAGAGTAAATATCTAGTGAGTATGTGATCTAATATCACAGCATGTACAGTGTAGGAAATAAAAGAAGCAAAAACTGTCTTCATGGCAAAACAAGAGCCACTGTAGTTGTATCAACTGGGATCGTAGTTCCACCCATAGTGGGTCTGTGAATCAGCCTTTATACTGTAGATGAGAGCCTGAGAGGCTGCAGCACCAAAACAGTTTCAGAAGAAGGAAGTTAGGTCCTTTAATGTAGATCATAATGTAGGAACTCTTAACAGAATCTCCCCTCAGGAGTCACTAAGCACATCGGGGAAGTCAACCACTATAAAAGAATCACACTCTGGATAAAATGATGAAAAATTATAAATAAAAATATAAAACTACTTATATAAACAACATATCCATCCATCCAAACCCAGTTTATACACATCTCTAGCTACTTACAAAGCCCTGGTCTACACTACAAACTTATGTTGGTATAACTACGTCACTCAGGAGTATGGAAAATCCACATGCCTTAGCAACATGCCTAACCCCCAGTGTAGACGGTGCTATGTCAACAGGAGGGCAGGGGGAGTAGCCCTTTCAGTAAGTGCTGCAGCTGCACCACTGCAAGTGTAGACAAGCCCTTACTCCACAGTTTAGAGCATTCAGAAAAAAGTTCTAGTCAAATCCATATATGTAGACAGAAAAGCCCCTGCCCCTTTACTCCTCCTCTATTGTGTTTGTTCACCTCTTCAACCTCTCCCATTTATTCCCCAGAGTGTCCCCATTCCTTATTTGTCCCATTCCTCCCTGTGTCTTCTTGCTCCATCTCCCAATTCCTCACCTGAAGTTGGCAGGCGGCAGTTAGCGTTTCTTGCACATTGTTCAGGCTGAGTTCCAGTTCAGAGGTGTATATGAAGTTCAGGATTTTACACATAGCATTGTAGGAGACTCCATGAATACGAATCTCTTCCTGTTCCATCTCTCTTAGACCACCAGCAAACATTCCTCTGCAGAAAGAAAAAAGGTACACGCTACACTGGAGACGTACCAAAGCTATGTACAGTTCAACCCAGCTTAGCCATATTGTTCTGGGGACATCCAAAACACTCGGTCAGATGGGTAACTGGACAGATAGCTTTGCAAAGCCTCCATGCCTGTTCCCAAATCCCGTACTCCAGGAAGTACGCTGAGAAAGCATTGCTCTTTCTACAAGCCATTACCCTCTGATCCCACTGAGGGTTACCAAAAGAAACTACACCATTTGCTCAAGAAACTCCCTGAAAAAGCACAAGAACAAATCCGCACAGACACACCCCTGGAACCTGGGGTATTCTATCTGCTACCCAAGATCCATAAACCTGGAAATCCTGGATGCCCCATCATCAGGCATTGGCACCCTGACAGCAGGGTCTGGCTATGTAGTGTTAGGATATAGATATTCAGGCCTGTCTGTAAAGGCCTATACTCTAAGAATTTAGGTGTATTCCTATCACTTGGCTAGTTATAGAGGTACAAAAGAAAGAATCAGAATCACTGTCTGCTGGTGTAAGGGCCTTCTCTTACTGTGACAGTCTGAGGCCCTGTTCTTAGGCTAAGGCCTTTGGCTAAGCAGCAGAGGCAGCCATAAGCTAGGAAGCAAACAGTCACATCCTCACATTCCAAACTAGTCACATTGAAATAAGGTGCTATTGGGCTGTTAGGCACTATCAGGACAGAATTGTATTCCCATCACCTCCAGAGAAAGGGAAGTGCCTAGAAAATGTAAAAGGAAACTTAGTTTGATAGCATCCTGTCTGGCAAGAACTCACTTATCAATAGCTGGGATGTGAAATCCTCACTTCTGTATTGTTTTGTCATTATAGTTCCCACTTTGCTATTGTTTGTCTGTATAATCTCTGTCTGGTTCTGTGATTGTTCCTGTGTGCTGTATAATTAATTTTGCTGGGTGTAAACTATTAAGGTGGTGGGATATAATTGGTTACATAATCATGTTACAATATGTTAGGATTGGTTAGTTAAATTTCAGGAAAATGATTGGTTAAGATATAGCTAAACTGAACTCAAGTTTTACTATATAGTCTGCAGTCAATCAGGAAGGGAGGGGATGGGTGTGTGGGTGGAGAGATGGGAACAGGGAATGGGGGTGTGGAAATTGGAATAATTTTTGCTAAAGAGGGGAAATGGGAATGGGGGTAAGGAAATTGGAATACTGTTTTGCTAAGGGCAGGAATGGGAACAGGGACACAGGTGTAAGGCTCTGTGGTGTCAGAGCTCGGAAGGAGGATACTAAGGAAGGAAACTGGAATCATGCTTGCTGGAAGTTCACCCCAATAAACATCGAATTCTTTGCACCTTTGGACTTCGGGTATTGTTGCTCTTTGTTCATGCGAGAAGGACCAGGGAAGGAAGTGGGTGAAGGAATAAGCCCCCCTAACATGTAGACCCCCTCCTCAGGCCCTACGCTACCACCACTCCCAGCTATTTTTGAGACACCACTGACTTCCTGAGGAAACTACAATCCATCAATGATCTTCCTGACACCACCATCCGGGCCACTATGGATGTAGAAGCCCTCTACACCAACATTCCACACAAAGATGGACTACAAGCCGTCAGGAACTGTATCCCCGATAACGTCACGGCAAACCTGGTGGCTGAACTTTGTGACTTTGTCCTCACCCATAACTATTTCACATTTGGGGACAATGTATACCTTCAGATCAGCGGCACTGCTATGGGTACCCACATGGTCCCACAGTATGCCAACATTTTTATGACTGATTTAGAACAACGCTTCCTCGGCTCTCGTCCCCTAATGCCCCTACTCTACTTGCGCTACATTGATGACATCTTCATCATTTGGACCCATGGAAAAGAAGACCTTGAGGAATTCCACCAGTATGTCAACAATTTCCGTCCCACCATCAACCTCAGCCTGGACCAGTCCACACAAGAGATCCACTTCCTGGACACTACGGTGCTAATAAGCGATGGTCACATAACCACCACCCTATACCGGAAACCTACTGACCGCTATGCCTACCTAAATGCCTCCAGCTTTCATCCAGACCACACCACACAATCCATTGTCTACAGCCAAGCTCTATGATACAACCACATTTGCTCCAACCCCGCAGACAGAGACAAACACCTACAAGATCTCTGTCAAGCATTCTTACAACTACAATACCCACCTGCTCAAGTGAAGAAACAGATGGACAGAGCCAGAAGAGTACCCAGAAGTCACCTACTACAGGACAGGCCCAACAAAGAAAATAACAGAACGCCACTAGTCATCACCGTCAGCCCCCAACTAAAACCTCTCCAACGCATCATCAAGGATCTACAACCTATCCTGAAGGACGACCCATCACTCTCACAGATCTTGGGAGACAGGCCAGTCCTTGCTTACAGACAGCCCCCCAACCTGAAGCAAATACTCACCAGCAACCACACAACAAAAACACTAACCCAGAAACCTATCCTTGCAACAAAGCCCATTGCCAACTGTGTCCACATAACTATTCAGGGGACGCCATCATAGGGCTTAATCACATCAGCCACACTATCAGAGGCTCGTTCACCTGCACATCTACCAATGTGATATATGCCATCATGTGCCAGCAATGCCCCTCTGCCATGTACATTGGTCAAACTGGACAGTCTCTACGTAAAAGAATAAATGGACACAAATCAGACGTCAAGAATTATAACATTCAAAAACCAGTCGGAGAACACTTCAGTCTCTTTGGTCACTCAATTATAGACCTAAAAGTGGCAATTCTTCAACAAAAAAACTTCAAAAACAGACTCTGACGAGAGACTGCTGAATTGGAATTAATTTGCAAACTGGATACAGTTAACTTAGTCTTGAATAGAGACTGGGAGTGGATGGGTCATTACACAAAGTAAAACTATTTTCCCATGTTTATTCCCTCCCTCACCCTCCACTGTTCCTCAGACATTCTTGTCAACTGCTGGAAATGGCCCACCTTGATTATCGCTACAAAAGGTTTTCCCCCCACCCCACCCTGCTCTCCTGCTGGTAATAGCTCACCTTAAGTGATCACTCTTGTTACAGTGTGTATGGAAACACCCATTGTTTCATGTTCTCCATGTATATAAATCTCCCCACTGTATTTTCCACTGAATGCATCCGAAGAAGTGAGCTGTAGCTCACGAAAGCTTATGCTCAAATAAATTTGTTAGTCTCTAAGGTGCCACAAGTACGACTTTTCTTTTTGTGAATACAGACTAACACTGCTGCTACTCTGAAACCTGTCAAAGGTTTTAGAGTTCATGTTATAAGCCTTTGTTTTTAAAGAAGTTTAAAATAGCCGTTGAAGTGTGCTAGCCTAATAACAGTGCTTTATTGCTACAAAGGACCCATGGATTCAGATGCCATTGTGTTCTCTTCCAAAAAGGGGTGGGGTGATAGAGAAGTGAGTGCACTCAGTTCAGCGGTGAACAAGCCCATTAAATGTCTACATTGCAGGTCTAACAGACTCTGAAACATGTTTAAGCCCAATTCCTCCTACCATCCACACAAAGCCCTCAGTCATGTGCCTATATGTTCTCAGCACATGCGTTTGATGGCTCATCCAGGGATACTGGTATAAGCCCTTGTCTCACTGTACCACACATCTCTGCCCTCCCACTTTGTGGCAAAGACACAGCTAAGGGTTCATGTGGCTAGATTCAGATTGAGACAGTCCATCAATGCTATCCCACAATTCCTGGGGCCTGTGTGTTCTGGCCTTTCTAATTCCCAAGCTCCTACTCACCTCCCATTCACCATAAGCAACCCCAGCTTCCAGAAATCAGAACATCAGAAATTTGTCAATGCAGTGACTGTGTGGACAGGGCATGGGGCATTCATACCACTGCAGTATGCACGCTCATAAGCAAGTTTGACAAGCACAGCTTTGCAGGCATGGATGGCTAGACACAGGTACACTATGCAGTGTAGACATACCCTTAGCTGCTAGGAAGGGAAAGGAGTGCTTCACATCATTCAGCTGCAACCTACCCCAAAGCAGTGTCGATGGGGTCTAAGGAAGTCCCATGCAATCCTTGTCTAGAAAGATGATGGCTGTTACATCAGGATTTGTGGGTTGAAGAAGTAGGAGGTGTTTGAAGGAGACAGAATCTTCAAGTGCACCATCAGGAATGCAAAGAAACCAATTTGCTCTAAATGTGCTCAGAGCTGAAATCTGGGAGTGTGTGTTTTGGATCAGTGTGGTATTACTCCAAATAAGACTGGTTAAAACAAAAAGGCTTGTCCCACTTTTGCGTGCCACTCACTAGAACTAATGTGGTTTTGGAACTGAAAACTTCCGGGACATTAAATCTATGATGCGAGACATGACTTTTCAGTATTTTTAATTTTTAGCAACTAAGGGCTGCTGCAACTCCCCTGAAAATCAATAGAAAGACTCCCATTGACTACATCAGGAGTTGGATTGCCCCTCCCAAGTTACATAAACAACAACAGCATGTAGGACCACTACTTCCCACAACATGTTTTATAACTTGCTATGTATTATGAAATTACTGTAACAGGCCAAATCTCATTGGTGCCAATAGAACTTTAACAGCTCTGTAAAATGACTGTGTCATACTTCTAACAAATGGGGCACGTATAAAACAGGGAACACTATGTTCCTCCAGCTACTATGGGTTCTGAGTGAAATGGAGGCACCTAGAAGCAAAACTCAATGTGGAGTAATGAGAGATTAGCTTTATTTTGAAAGTCATACAAAAGAAAAATAAAAAGAGACAAATTAAATATTTTAAATGCATTCAACGCATCTTAAGGGTCTGATTTTAAATGCACAAGGATAAGGATACTCCAAGATACGGCTCAATTTCTATTTCTTTCATTCCTCTGTGGGTAGGCCTCCAGATTGCAATAGGCAGGCATTAAAGTGTTCTGAATAAAGCCTGGTATGCCATATGCAACATAGTACAACTTGGGAAAGGACGAGGAGTCCCAGGGGAAGAAAGATGGAAGTACAGACACAATTTTTTTTTTTTCCTTGTTTGAATCATATTGAGAAAGATGCTGGTTACAGATTCACAGTGACACTGGACTCACCTGAAATAGTCACATGACGCAGCTAGAAGTATCCGATGAGCTTCAATAGGTTTCCCTTCCACTACCAGGACTACATCAAAAAGGATGCCACTATCTCGGAGAGCTACCAGGCCAGTGAGTAAGGACTGGGAGTGCTCTACACTGCGGTAAGTGTTGCTGGTGCACTGCTGGAGGGAGGGCTCCAGGGGAGTCTTGCATGGCTGAGTCAGCTCCTGATCCTCTGCCATCACAAGCAGAAATTCTCAGTACCTCACCAGTTATAGCAAGAGGAATTCTGTGAGACAACAAAAATAGCAAATGTTTGTGTTTGCTGATTAACAGCGTTTTATCTGTTATCACAATCAGCAAAACACACAAACCCTTAAGTACAATGGAGAGACCTTAAAACAGGGTTCTACCCCAATGAGATTATTTTGGATTTACACCAAGAGCAGAGTTTGGTGCAAAATGTCACTTTCATTTACCAAATTCCCAGCTGCACAGTGTTCTTAGATACCTTTGCTGTAACAGAAGCTGTAAATTGAGTCTCCATCTTTAGTTTACCAGAGTACATCAAAGGGCTTGTTTTGTTGTATTTTTTCTTGTCTTTGCCTTTTTACATTAGCTAAGCACATTTCCACAAATGCCCCTTCTTGGCCCAGGGCTAGGGTCCCTACACTCACGGCTAATCAAGGAAAGGAAGGCACTAAGGCATTTGGAGACCATACTGGCCTTTTACAACCTTGGCTATGAATGTTCAGTGCTGTGACAGCATGCTTTTGCTGTCAAAATTAGTAACCTTCTAGAAAAACAGCACTAAAGTAGGAATATAAAGACAACTTTCAGGAAGAACTGAACTTCTAAACAATTTCCAGTCTCTAGAATCAGTGGAACATTTGAAAGGGAGAAATCTCCATGATACAATATTGTCTAAACTACATTTACGCTCACAGCTCTATATTTTACTATATAGTATTCACTGCAAAGTTATGCTGAGAAAATGTTAAAGTTGCAAATTGCATAGCTAGGCAATCAAGAGTCAGGAAATGCCAAAGTTAAAACTGACCATACAACTTCAACTGTCTTGTGCAATACAACAGACATTAATTATCCAATCACAGACTACTCTCAGATGCAAATACATGTTCTTCCTACTCATAAACTGCAACACATATGCTCACATACCCACATTATGCTCATCATCATTTGTAGTATGCTGTAGAGATTATTCTTAGTACAAGTTCTGTTTTCTATATCAGAGGTTCTCAAACTGTGGTCCATGGATAGTGGTTCACCAGTGGTCCACAAGCTCAATTCAGGTGGTCTGCGGATAGTTCCCTCTAAGGTGCGCGCTTGGGCGGCTGCACACGAGAGAATGAAGGGCCACCCACCTAATTAGTGAAGCTGCACAGGCATGGCTCCACTAATTAGGTGTCTGGACCCTGGAGAAGACGCCATATAAAGTGAGGTGGTAGCCTTGGGGGTAATAGGCGGCAGGTGGGAGGGGACAGTTGGATGAGAAGGAGGGGGGTGAATTTGGGATACGCAGGGCTGCGGCAGCCAGAGAAAGAGACGACTTTCCCTGCTCCAGGGCAGCTGCTGGGGAGAGACAGCCCTCCTTCCCAGCCTCAGCTCTGTGGCGGGGGAGAGAGAGGGCACATCCGTCGCATTAGAAAGGTAAGACTACGGATATTAAAATATCAGCTGTGTGCTTTTATTTGTAGAACAAAAAAACGTTAATTATTACGAAGTGTTTTTTTTATATAGCGCTTTTATCCAAAGCGCTTTACAATAGTTAGCTAACGGTACAAACTAAATTTGGAAAGACCATTAAGTGGTCTGCCGAGACCCTCAGCAATTTTCAAGTGGTCCGTGGAAAAAAAAAAAAAGTTAGAGAACCACTGCTAGAGATCATGAGGAAAATCTTGGCTCCAACGAAGTTAATGGCAAAACTTCCACTGAATTTACTAGTGTTTACATTACTATGCGACTTTTCCCTTTTTGTGTGTGTGTGTCTCTCTCTCTCTGAACAGCAATATATTATTGTAATATAGTAGTTCACAAAATGTTTCTCAGAAACACACCATAATGGAGTTACCTTAAAAGTACGAAT
The DNA here is from genome assembly GCF_965140285.1 of Lepidochelys kempii. Classification (NCBI taxonomy): domain Eukaryota; kingdom Metazoa; phylum Chordata; order Testudines; family Cheloniidae; genus Lepidochelys; species Lepidochelys kempii. The sequence continues at coordinate 13,251,893 of NC_136394.1, read as the reverse complement.
TTCTTAACAGTGGCTGTTGTACGGAGATGCTTGCCCAATATTTCTCTCTCATGTGACCTTTCCCCAAACTATAAAATTACCATATGATAGTTTGCACTGTGTTCTTGAGCGCTACCTTGTAGGCCACGCACTGGGCATTAATGCATAATAATGGAATTATAAATACAGAAAAAATGCTAAATAAGCAAAAAAGTCTTTCCAAAGCTTTTTCATAAGGCCTCAATGTATCTTTAAGAGTTCAACTGCTTCTGCTATTTATTCCTCCTTACAGGTCACGCTCGCCTGTTGTTTTTAACATTATAATTGTCACAGCTTCTACTTAGGATGTCACATGGATTCTGACAGACAGCGGCCACAGCTGAACTCTGGTATAAAAACAAGCACTTTTTTTTAACCATCTCTTTCATAAAAAAGATGAAAGAATGACAGAGAAAAGTTGAACTTAAAAAGGACCCTAAAGATTCTGTGAGACTGTGCAGGTTTTTAAGCAGTAGGTAATTTAATGCAATGGCTTTCAAATTCTGGTCCACTGAATGATATTTTGTTGGTGTGCAGGTAGCTATCTGGTCAAACGTTGCTTGCTCTCCCCTGTGTTTCCAACTGTTAAATCAGATTAAGACAGGTAAAAATACATAAATGCTTTCTCAATATTCCTTTTCCATTTAAGTCATTGCCGTATTTGCCACAAAGATATCATATAATTGTGAATGAGAGAAAGGTGTCCAGGAGACATTTAAGTTCTGGTCCACCCTTAAAAAATTTGAGAACCCATGATCTAATGGTTTAACTGCCATATGTGGATTCACTGGCACTACTGATACCAATTGCATCTGTTATAAAACATTACTTTCCTTCCCAAAGTAATTCCAGGCCCCAAAGATCTATTACAGGCTCTGTACTATCTTTTATGGGTTAGAAGAAAGGAGCTTTCTTGCAACAAAGTACCTATTCTTTCCAATAACAGGGCAGTTCCAGTTTCCTAATATCACTCCCAATGTCCAGTTCCTAATGTCAACCCACAGATTCCTAATTATGAAAAGGGTATTCCAGGTTACACAAGACTGAAAGATAGTTTCCCAGAAATCAATTTGGGTTCCAAACTAATCAGTTCATGTCCTTTCTCAGGTCAGGCAAGAAAGACAGGTAAAGTCAACTTCCAGTTTTACTCCCAAACTATCCCTTCTAGTTGCTACAATTATTGCTCACGTGGAACTGAAAACACCATCCCAACAGTCATCCCAATCTCAAGATACACGGTCCAAATAAGGCAGGACAGCATAGTTAGCAACCCTATTCCATGACTGCTTTGTCAGGACTCAGTGATGAAACTATAGTGGCCCTTGGGACCACGGGCTAGGTTAGTTTTGGAGCTAGACACTCAAAATAAGAACAGCACGGGGTCAGCAGTCTGACTAAAGAATCTTCTTTCCATTTAGAACAATGGAATCCAGTCTCTGCTCTACCAATAGAGCACTACAGGTGGGACGAAGATTTGACTTCTCAATGAGATTCCCTGCTATATACTGCGGCTTTGCTTTTCCTGACACCTGAAGGACAAGGCTGACCGCTCATTCACCTTTAACCTCTCTGCCTTGATCCTATTTGTGGTTGTAACAGTACTTCTAAAGCTGTGGGAACAGCCCTGCAGAAGACATTTTAGTTTCCAGCGGTCAATTAAAAGGGATCTCAGAATCACGAATGTAAATAACAGAAATGGGGCTGTAAGTGATCGTTTATTTGATCCTGGTTCCCACAGGCAAGACTAGACCGAACCAGTCCTGCTACTGGCTCCCACCAACGCTTTTGAGCGCTACTCGTTCCCTAGAGTCCCGGCTCCAGCGAAATAAGCCGCTGGGTTACACGCCGGCCGAGCGGGCGGACAGGGAAGGATCGCAAGGACAGCTGCACCCCACCTATTCGTGTGTGTCTCCCTCGCCACAAACACACCAAGATGGCTCTCCGACCGCGGCAGCCCCTTACCCAGCAAAGGATGAGGAGGACGGCGAGGGAGGGGACGCGCCAGAAGAAGCGGGCCTAAAATATCCGGGGTGGGCGGATTCCTTGCGCCCTGGGCAGCGCCTCCGTGTAGCCACCGGCACGGGCCAGCAGGCTGGTCAGTCGGGGACTCCGTTGCTGGACAGCGCCGCGGGCCGCTCACGGGCACCAAGCCTTACTCGGCGCCGGGGGGGCCGCACCCCGTGGCGGGGGCCAGGAGCGCGGGCGCCCGCCCCCGGGGAGGGGTGTCTCCCTATCGGTGGGGGCAGGGCGGCAGCTCAGTCGGGGGGAGCTAGTTGTCACTGGTTCTCCCCCCCCCCACCCCCGGCGGGGGCCTTGGAGCCAGCCCCCCCCGCCTGGAAAATCCGGGGAGGGCAGAGGGCGCCCCACTTGGACACAGCCCTGCAGTAACCTACCGGCAGCGGCGACCCCAGCCTCACGCCTGCGCCCCCCGCCCGCCTGCCTTCTTCCGGGTTCATCGTCGCACAACCATAGAGTCTGGCCAGAGCGCCCTTCCCACGTGATTGAACAGAGGGCTCCGCCCACAAGCCCCCCTTAAAGGGGCCCTCACCAATTTCCTCTCTCAGGCTGGCTGCGCATAGATCTGCCTGCTTGCAGAGCTATCGGGACATCTCTCATGTCTTTCGGATAGGCGTCTGGCACATTTGCCCTGCTTAATGCAGTGACCCGGTTCCATCCAAACATACACTTCATCCTAAAAGTGCTGCCAATGCTAACAGGTCAATGGCCAGCAAGAGAGAGAAATTTGGATGATATCTCCGAAATGAAGTATGATGCAGTGTTAAGTGCACCTACATGCACCATAACCCACTTCTTTCCCCCCCGAAGAGCTTTTATTACCGGTAACTTATTTGTAAACGGAGGCAAAGGGTGCAGTGAGTCACAGAAATCTTTCTACTACAAAACTATCAGTCCCTTGGCTCTGACAAACAATAACTTGCCAGCTGTGTAATGTATTTTATCTTCCTGCTCTATATTTTTCAGTGTATTTCCATTGTAAACATATTAGCATGCTGTTGTCCTCCATCCACAGTTTTCATAGCTTCTCCCTGTGTCCTACAGGTGACCAGGTCCACCACATTTTCACAGATGAACGATATGCGTGGCTGCTTATTTCAGAAAATCCACCACTGTGCACTGATGTGCAATTATTAGAGTGGGTTTATTGAGACTGAGGTGATCTACATCTCGAAGGGCTTCTCCATATGGGAGGTTTACTATACACTAATTTTAGTTTGTGCACATTGATTAAAATGACCTTGGTACACACAATACAATTCTTAAAGCATACTAACATGTCAGTTAATATATATCATATAATTTACTTTGAAAGTTAATTAATTGCATGTTGATTTAGTGTGCACTGTTTGTGTGAACACATTGCTTCATCATGCTAGCTTGGCACAGTACTCAACCTTTCCAGACTACTGTAACCCTTTCAGGAGTCTGATCTGTCTTGCATACCCCCATGTTTCACCTCACTTAAAAACTACTTGCTTACAAAATCAGACATAAATATACAAAAGTGTCACAGCACACGAGTACTGAAAAATCACTTACTTTCTCATTTTGTCTGTATGAAATTTTAGTTTGTACTGACTTTGCTAGTGCTTTTTATGTAGGCTGTTGTAAAACTTGGCAAATATCTAGATGAGTTGATGTACCCCCAGAAGAATTCTGTGTATCCTCAAGGATACACATACCCCTGGTTGAGGACCATTGGCTTGGCAGTCATCCAACTTGTATCCCACTGCCAATATTCCCTCTAATTTTTGACAGGCTGTGTGCGCAAAAAATTTCTTCTGTGCAAATATTTGAAGCTGAGTTCAAATTTGTGCACCATGAGGCAAATGTGCCCAAGTGACTAAAATGTGTATATATTTAAAAAGTTTTAATTTGCAATTTGTGTCGACTTATATGGGTTTTCAGATAGAGACATCATAAGTAAAAAACGAAAAACAACAGTTTGTGTTTTAAATTTAAAATTTTCCTAAAAAAATATATCAATAAATGATTATCAGCCAAGAATAAGATATGTAATTACAAATGCATTTTAATTTCCTTATTGGTCGAAATGTCAAAGACTGCTAAACTAACCTGACTGTTTTTCCCTGCAATCTTTTTCTTTTGCCCGTTCAATATAAACTCTGTCCAGATCTATCAATCCTCCATCCAGATGGTAACTCTTAGTACACATCAGCATGTCCAAATGATCTACTCGTAAATGATTCTGTAGTTTGTTTTTTAGAGTGTTCATTAAGTTAAAGCCACGCTCACACTCTGCACTTGATGCTAGGAATGTTCCTCCTATATCCGTCAACTTTGCAAGATCCTGAAACTGTTCATTCTGGTGAGCAAATGTCACCATATCTGGGAAACTTAAAACCAATTGGCTTTTGATTCTTTCAGCTACTGCAAACTTGAAGTCATTGTACTGACTGACTATAACAATCTCTTCAGCAAGGAAGTCTTTGTATTTTGAACATAGGGATTTGACAGATGACGCTTTAAGAAATCCAACTTCCAAACATTGTTCCACATTCTTCCTGTTGAAAATTCTCCTGAAGCTCTAGAATCTCGACAATATACACAAACCACTCCGTTGTCCTCATGATATATAAATATTTCACAAAGTTTAACAAGCATTACACTATGTGACTTCGGTGTAACCGTCTCTATAGTCTCATCCAGCCATCCAGATTTAAATGAAGTCGCTGTTCTTTTACGCTTTAGACCTCTAGACAGTGACATTTTGGAATTGATTTTTTTACCAGATTGGTTTATTTAAAATTAATACTTTTATTATATGGCTACTATTTCAATGCGCTTAACAGCATGACTCGACAAAAGGGCAAATGGGAGATCATACCGATCAGGATACCAGAAGTTTGTGCATAGCTCTGATCACGTCCATGCATCTGTGGCAAAAAAAACGTGGGAAAATGGTAAAACATCACAAATAAATGTATGAAGTCCAATGCCTTTGAAAGATTTCAATCACAGAAACAACACTTACCTTTGTTCATTTCTGGGAAATCTTTGCAGTTCCTTAGCAACTACAGCCAGGCATTTTGACTTATTTGCACGTACTTGAGTTTGTACACAGCCAAATGAATAGACTACAAGGAGATGTGTGGGTCCCGACCGTCCCGACGTGATCAACGTTCCACATTCAAAATGCTGGCAGGGAGGGGTATGATTCATTGCCCTCCTTTCCCCCCCTTGCCAGCTTTTAGAATCTTGCTGTGTTGATAGATGGCGGATGAACAATGTCAAAAGTGGCCTGTAAATAGGCTGACCAGATCGCAAGAGTGAAATATCAGGTCAAACTGGGCGAGTGGGGGGATGAGGGGGTAGCAAGAGAGCCACACAGCTCCCCTGCCCTGCACCCCCTGAACCCACTATGCCCAGAGCCTCCCCACAACTCTCCCCCCACATTTCCACCACAAATGCACAGTGCTGTGCACACCACCACCCCTGGCCAGCGACCCCCCGCCCACAGCCCGCCTACAGCTGCCCAGCACCCCACGCAGAACCCCCCACTTGCTAGTTTCCCAATACACACAGATTTCTCCTCCCTCCTTCCCTCCCAGTGCCCTTCCCCACACTCCCCCCACCACAACTAAACAATGCCCCACGCAGACCTCCACTGCCCAATGCTCTGACACACACAGATCTCCCCCACAGCCCAGCACCCCCCAACAGGCCCCTACTGCCTAGCATCCCAAAACACAGAAACCTCCCGCACTGCCCAGCGCCCTCCACACCCTCACAGCCCAGCACTCCAATCCAGACACTCACTCCATCACGCTCTGCCCCCTTCCTTGGCCGCACTCACCAGCCCTGCTGGGAGGTCTGTGGCTCCTAGGGTCAGAGTGGAGAGGTGGGGTGGGTGGTCTCCAGACTCTCCACGAGCTGTGCCTGCCTCAAGCGTGAGCTCTGTGGCTCCCATTGCCCGGGAAAAGCGCCAATGGGAGCTGCCGGAGCCGCGGAGCAGGGCTTGCAGGCATCGGCCGCGCGCAGAGACCCTAAGAGCCAGCAGGTCCCTCTGACTCCTAGGGTCGGGTGTGGGGGGGGGCAGAGGGCTCTCTGCCCACTGTCTGCACCTGCAAGCCCTGCCCCCGCAGCTCTGATTGGGCAGGAGGGAGCCAATGCAGCACACTGAGACCCCCTCCACCTCTGTGCCTAGCCACCGCCCGCACTGCAGGCTCCTGCCAGCGGGCAGGCGCACAGCCAGGAGCTGCCCCAGGAAGCGCCGCCATGTCAGCCCCAGGACTGTAGCAGTGATTGTGAGTGGTCCCCGATATCGGGACAAAGGGCGTCCCAACCAATGTGCGGTCGGGACGCGGGATAAATGTGTGCGTGGTGTTTCACCGTGTGCTTGGGGTTTAGGATCTGTGTGAGAGCGCGCACACACGCAGAGCTTAGAGGGAACAGTGCCCACTGCCCACACTGCTTTCCATGACACCAGGATCTATCGACTCTGTCTAGTCTTAATTATTGTAATAATCTCCTGTTTGGCCTCCCATTTCTAGTCTGATCAAAACGCTGCTACTTATGCCTTTTGAACATCTTCATTATCTTCCTTCCTTTTACAGCATCATATCAAGTTAGGCACAACTCCCTTAGTCTCCTGTGAAAACCTCACCCCTTACCTATAATTCTATGGTTCTAAGTTCCTCATAAAAAATCTATACTCATCACACTTTTCAGGATCAGTCCCTTAGTGTGAATGTAAGTAATTGCCACATAATTGAGAGATAAGATAGCTTATTAAGAAAGTAACATCAGTACAATATGAGAGAAACCCCTTACCAAATGAGGGAAATGGCAACTTGTGTATAGGGGTTTATAGTGCTAAGAAACTGGCACTTGGGAACATATAAGCACACAGCCTTGCTCTGCCCGTTCTCTCCCCTTGAGAAACCACAGCTGCTGCTGGACTAGAGCATCCCACCTACATGCCTGAATTGGGCCATTCCAGTGCTGCACTCAGCAGAGAGCGAAGTAATACTCACAGTCTCACAAAGGTGTGCTATCCAGTTTCACCTGTGTGGTTTTTTTGACTGCCTCATCACTTGTATTAATGTTTGTCTCACTGTCTGAAATTTCTGAAGCCCTAGACACTACAGTGACTGGTCCTATCCACATGTGTCTTACTCCAAAATGTGCTGCTGTTGCTAAGTGAACGACCAGCAAAGTGAGTACAATTTGGTTGACATTTCCCTTACCAAATATGCTCCTAGGTGTGCCATGTCCCACTCTACTGCCTCAAAGATTAATAATACAGTGTCTTATTTGAGTCAGAGAAATCCCACTACCGCTGTACCTCTAACTTGCCTGCCAGGGAATGTATTTTCATTTCCTTTTCCACATCTTTCTGTGTATTATAATTACAAACCTATTAACAAGCTTCTTCCTGCAGCTATAGCTCTGAAAGCTTTGTGTGGCTTCCTTTGTAATATGCAGGTGCCCATACTTGCCACATTATCACAAGTGCAACATGCATGGCTGCTTGTCTCAGAACATTTGTCATTGTAACTTGGTGTCAGTACAGTGAGTCTACTGACACTGTGATGATTACTCCCCACACTTTAAATTGGCTGTAAATGTCATCCTGATTCTGTTTGAGTCAACTGGAACTTGCATAACTAGATTTTTACTATGAAAAGTATGTGGAACCTGAACTATAGAAATACCACTGATTGCTGCTCCGTAGGAATGTTTCTTAATTGTTAGGTCATCCTTTGGTTCTTTCCTTATACTTTCATTTTCAGTTTTCAATTTAAATGAATTATAGATGTAAAAGTCATATGAAGAAAATAATTTCAATTAACCTGAAGAATTTCTTTCTCTTTAAATCTTTCTGAGGGGCACCTGGTCTGTCTCCATCTAGTCTTAATTTCTGTAACTAGCTTGTCTGGCTTCCATGTCTTTCACCTCTTCCTCCTGTAGTCTGTTAAAAAATGAGGCTGCCCAAAGTAAACTTCCTATCCCATCACTCCATCCCTGTTTCTTGAATCTTTTCATTAGCTACCTGTCTCTTACAGCACCCTATTAATTTTTTTCCTCATCTACATAAAGTCCTCCATAATCTTGCCCCATGTAGTAGACCTCTGCTCCACTTTGCCTGCTTCTGATGCCTTTACTAGATTTATTACTTTAGTCCTCTGTCTCTTCCCATTCTTAATTATGTGCCTCTTCAGGGTGGCCCCACTGATCTATTTAGCAAGGGGGCAAATATGTAGTGCTGTCTAATGCACAAAGTAAACAAACAAAAAAAGAAGTATGTTCCCCTCAGATCTAGCAGTTATAAGAATCATAAACTCTGGTTCTGCAAGCACTTATACAAATGCTAAATGCATGGAGATGAGTAAGAGGTGATGTTATTTGGAACTAAAGACCTGATCCTGTGCTTAACTTTAAGCACGTGTGTAGTTCTCGTGAATTTGGTGATACTACTCGTGCTTAAGCACAGGGGCCTATAGTAGGTACAAAATTGTCAAACAGAATAGTCTCCCATTGTTATTTTTGTAAATTAAAGCATTAAATTCTGAAGCCATTTAGGAGGGCAGCAGCGAAGGGGCAGGGCATGATAATGCCCTGCGGGACTTCACTCTGGCTTTTGGGAGAGAAAGCATTTAATAGACAGACTGGAGGCAATGCTGGCTGTAACCAAGGCCTCATCCGTGCAGGCTGCTCCGCCTGGGCAAGCCCTTACACCACCTGTGTGACGCCCCGCTGAAGTCAATGGAGCTGTGCATACCTGCAGGACGTGAGCTTCCTGGAGCCGCTTGTAGGGCTAAGGCCCAAGCCTCTCGTTCGCCCTTGAGGGACTGAAGACAAAATAAAATTCTCCTAGGAAACTGAATGCATCCGATGAAGTGGGCTGTAGCTCACGAAAGCGGATGCTCAAATAAATTGGTTAGTCTCTCAGGTGCCGCAAGCCCTCCTTTTCTCTTATCCTAGGAAACTGTGCGCACCCCTCAGCTGCCCAGAGCCCCGGGTGGGGCTGCAAGCCCCCCGGGGGCTGCCTCACTGCGGGACCAAGGCCGCCCTGGGGCCACGGGCTCTAAGCAGCGTCCCTTCCGGCGGAGTGCTGCTGAGCAGCCGGGACCGTCCTGCCCGGTGCGCGGTTACCTCTGAGCCGGCTCCACACACAGAACTACATCTCCCACTACGCATCGGGGGGCCGCATGTGACTGTGGAAGCAGCGGGACTACGTTTCCCAACATGCATCGGGGGAAGAACTGCTGGCGAGACCGAGGCCAAAGGAGACTTCATTTTCCAGCGCAGTCGCGCGCGCCCACTGCGCCGGAAGTTGATGTCACTTCCGGGTTAGCCTGTGGCGGATCGTCGTCAGCGGCGGAGGGAACCGCGGCGGCTGGGGTTGGTGGCGGCGGCGGCGGCGGCGGCAGCGGCAAGGGCGGGGATGGACGTGTCTGGGCAGGAGACCGATTGGCGCAGCACGAACTTCCGGCAGAAGCTGGTCAGCCAGATGTGAGTACGGGGCCCCGTGGGGACGCGGGGGCGGAGCAGCCTAGGCCGCAAACGCGCCCTGCTTCGGCTGCCCGCTGCCCGGGCAGGGAGACTGGCTGGCCGGCCACCCGTGACACTCCCCGCCCTGCAGCCGGAGCGTGCGGGGCCCGCTCCCCGCAGTCGCCTGTCTCTGGCGCTGGCAGGCCGCCGCGATGTCTCTCTCTCTCTCTCTCTCCCTCCCTCTCTCCTGCCGTGTTGCACCGCCCCCGTCCTGGTCGGCAGCCGCTTCCTGTGGGGGTGGCCGCAGGGGCGGCCTGCCTCCTTGCTGCCCGCTGGCAGCCTCTAGGGGTGGCGCGCCCCCGCTACCCCACCACTCTCTCTCCCCGCCAGCCCGGTGTGTCTCTGGAGCTGGCTTCCCTGCCCCCGCCTCAGTTATCCGGAGCCAGCCGACCACGCCGCTGCTCTTCTCCCCTGCCAGCGGTCTGTCCGGGGAGGGCGTAGTTCCCCCCACTTCCTTTCCCCACATCGGAGGAGGCTGGTCACGCTGCTTTTTCCCCTGAGCTCCTTTCCAGCCTCTTCTGTGGGCTCTGCTGATCATCCCGTGCGGCTTCCTGACCAACTGGGTAGCCTCTGGGGTTTCAGAACAATGTTAAATAAACCGCAGGCTGTGTGGGCCCTACGCTCTGCTCTGCTGTTTATGGGATGCAAATAATGTCAAACAGGCTTAACGTTTCTTTCAAGATGGTTAGATGTTTCACAATTTAACCACCTGGCCTCATTCCTGTAACCCTTGTTCCCGATCCTATTTTATTTGTTTTGGTCTTCATGGAGGTTCATGTCTGAATTTAGGTTATAAACTATTCAGGGCACGGAGTGGCTTTCTTTGTGCCTGTGAAGTGCCTCGCATGCTTTTTGGGTGCTCAGAGCTAATATGTTACACTTTTAGTTTGTTCTGTGAAGTCACTTGTCTTACACAAAGACAATCCGCAGGGGCAAGGAAACTTGGAGCTAATGCTCAAACTCTTTTTTTCTGTCCGTGCATGTCAATCTATAGCAGTCTTCTGTCAGTGGTATTTAAAAAATGGATGCTGATGAATATGTTCAAGAGAAACTTAAAATAACAGATTAAGTAAATGTATTAGTCTTGGCAAACAAAATCTTAATTAAAAATAAAATAGTTGTATAACAAGGAATGCCACTTAAACATTTAAAATTCTGGAAATTGGAAAATGGATAGTAATAAAAATACCCTCTAAGTTCATAGGCTAGTTTTGTGTTATCATTCTAAGCACTGACAGTTTTCCTCAGGTCCAAAACCTTTTGTGTTCTGCAAGTGATAGTGTTTCCCCTGAACTACATAACACATCTCAGACATAAAAGTAGCCATATATATTATTTTAATTTAAAAAAAATGCTTTTGCTGCTATTGGTAAATCATTATTATAGTGCTTTTATTGAGATTGGGTTCATGTGTCACATCTGAAATTACAGTTTGGCAGTTTGATCTTGTTGCAGTTAGAATAAAATAAGACTTGCCACAACCAGGGGTTATAATAGCCAGAGGTATGCTCGGTGTAATATATAGCAGCAGGGTTGGGAGTTGTTGCCTAGGAATGTTTTGAGGTCTGATCACGCATTGGTTCCTCTTCCTGTGCTTCCGTTTTCACCTTCAGTGACTCATAAGTAACTGAAATGTAAAGGAAATAATTAAAATAATTACTATGTAGATTTCCTTTGGAAAATGTTCTGTAACCATAGAAAGTGTTTAACAAGATCTTGCAAAATAGTCCTGAAAACTCACTAGTCCATGCACAAATCTTCTCGTTCACCTTTACAAGATGATGAAAATTAATGTTACTTGCCATTAACAAATATTCACACTATTAAGAATCATTTAAAATAAATTAAACTTGTATGAAAATATTCAAGTGACCCATCTTTAGACAGAGTCTCTAACCTAACTCTTGGATATGGTATAGCTGCGTAGGTGGTAAATGAGGCAGCTTCTGTTACTGCGACTCAAACATGGATTCACTCTATCAGTCTGATTTTAGGCATTTGCTGGAGATAGCCATGAAATGGTGGTATGGGCACAAGCAAAGCATCCATGCTAGTCTTGTTTCAATTATAAATAGCCTTGGATACTAGTGGCCACTAGGCTTTGCTGACTTTTCTGCAAAGCTTTTGGGAATGGATGTGAAGATGTTTCAGTATGTTTGTTCTTTGGAGAGCTCCAAAGGGTAGTAAGAGATGCTTATTCTTCCCTGCAGGGGGTTGTCTTGTGCAGGGTTCCATCTTATTTATGTGCATGTTTCAACTGGTAGGGGCAGTAGGGTTGTCAATGATGGATGACGCTTAGACCTTATGATTCTTTTTTATTAAACCTGGATTCTAGGTTCTTGTGATCTCCAACTGTTTGAGACAACTGGGGAAGTATATGGTAGAGAATGGCTTAGGCTCATTCTGATGGAAGCTGTGCTCTTAGGTACATGAAAATGTTAGAGGAGTGAGTGGGGGCTGAGAATGTCTTCTGTTTGAGGTGTGTATCCCACACTTGTCAGTGTGATTCAGTCTTTAGATTACTGTTGATCCATTGCTGTTCCTGGTCGTCAGCCGAGAATACCATGATGTGTCATTTTCCATCTATGGCTGCTCAGGAGGCTGAGACAGTTTCTCTGGTGTGTTTCTTGGTACTTGGATCCATGCCCTTGTAACAAGATTATTGCAGTGTGCTCAATTTGGGACAACCCTTGAAACCTTCAAAGCTTCACATAGGGCAGAATTGAATGGGATGAATGTGAACAGAATAGATAAGGGCTCTGCACAGGTGCCCTGTTTGGTTTAATTATATTCACTATTTCTACACTGTAAATACCTAGTTAGAAAGATGCCTGGTACTCATGGATTGCCTCTTGCTCTGTGTCTTCTCATAGGAGTTCTAATTCGTGGGATCCATTCTCACTGTAGATTCCTATCAGACTTCTATGGCCAGCGACAGGGTGTTCCCAGTAGAGAACTCACATCACTAGGCCCTTTACCCTTCAACAGTTTGCTCCAGTCTCGGGGTACTTAACAAAACTTATTTGCTTGCACTTTGTATTGGTCATTAATAATAGCAGCAGGTGATGCTATGGTGGTTGCTAGTAAAGAGTTGTTGAAAGTATATGTTTTATTGATTTAAGGTGCTTATTTTAGTATTATCACATAATATTTTTAAAAGTGCAGATATACAAAAATAATCTTAAATTGTTTACAGAGGGAAGGAAAAGTACTGATCCTTAAACTGTCAGCTGCAAAAACAAACTTATCAATGGGAGCCAGGTAATTGAAAAAGGTAAAATTGTCAGTAGGGAACAAAAAGCAGTAATATTTGCCTGTTAATTCACTAGGGCTTTACCAGTTACACTTACAGGGTGCTCATACCCAAAGGTATCTTTGGGTATATTATATGTTATAGTACATCTAAAATATCTGTTAAGAAAACATTAAGGTTGCAAAATCAAACACTCCAAAGTTAAGAAATGTCAGAATTAAGGGTGACTGTACAACTGGCAGCTAGATTCCACTCTCAGCACATTAAGTGCACCATAGTCCAGGCAGATGCTCCAACAAATGATGTAGATGAAGAGGACAAAGAGAGAGTCTATGCAGAATTGAACAACGTAATGAAAGAAATACCAAACCACAATCTTGTCTTGGTTATGGGAGATTTTAATGCCCAGATCAGAAATGACTGTTTCCTAACCTCTTCTTTCATCGGCCCACATACAACTGGAACAGTGACAGACAATGGCACAAGACTTCTTGTTTTTGGCACAAAATTCAATCTTAGCATCTGCAATTCTTTCTTCCAACATAAAAATGTACACAAAAAGACATGGATTTCACTAGATGACCTTACATAAAATGAGATCGACTATATCTGTGTAAGTCAGAGGTGGAAAACATCTGTGTCAGACACAAGTATTCAGAGGAGCCCATATAGGGAGCGATCACTACTTGCTGAAAGCAAACATCAAATTGAAGTTTAAAGTTCTCAAAAAGAAAGAAGACTCTGATTATTCAATACACAGAATTGTGTATTGAATACACAATACAATATTGCAGGATACGAAAAGAGTACCAGATAGAGGTCAAATACTGGTTTGAGGCCCTTAAAGATCTTGAAGAAAACGAAGTGGAAAAATACTGGAATCTTTCCAAAATAGCTATGCTAGAAGCAGCTGAAAAGATAATTGGTAGAAAGACAGGAAGCAATAAAGATCAGTGGAAGAAGAAACATGGAAAATTATAGACAAAAGAAAAAAACAAAAGGTTCTAGTGCTACAACATGCGACTGAAGAAACAAAACAAATCTACAGAACCTTGACAAAGCAGTAAAGAAACAATGCAAAAAAGATAAGCGGAATTGGATAGAAAATAAGACTAGTGAAGCTGAAGAAGCAGGGGAAAGAAACGATACAAGAACAGTCTACACGATCCTGAAACAGTTAACAGGATATGGATCAAAATTCACAAGTGTCCCAATGAAAGGGAAATCAGGAGAAATTTTGAAAAAAACAGGAGGAACAAGAAAATAAATGGGTGAAACACTTCAAAGAAGTGCTAAACCAACCAGAACCAATTGCAAGAATTTAACAATGATAAATAAACCATTAGACCTAGATATAGACGTATCTGATGTAAAAATCGAAGAAGTAAAAAGAAGCTGAAAAACAACAAGGCACCTGGATTGCACGACATTCATCCTGAGATGCTTAAATATGGAGGCAAAGATGTGGAATCAGTCATCTGTTCTCTGTGCAACAAAATATGGATGCAGGAGAATGTGCCGGAAGAATGGACCCTTGGTATCATCATCAAGTTACCAAAGAAAGGTGATCTAAACAATTGTTCAAATTGGAGGGGAGTATCTGTCACAGGAAAAGTATTAGCAGCAGTCCTCCTGAACAGAATGAAAGGAAAGATGAATACCATCCGACGTGAGCAACAATTTGGATTTAGACAAGGGAGATTGTGTACAGATGCTATTTTCACCCTGAAATGGATTATTGAGAACACAATTGAATTTCAAGGCAGTCTTACCATCACTTTTGTGGATTTTCAAAAGGCATTTGATAGTGTAAACAGAGAAACAATGTGGAAAATTGTGGAACAATATGGAATTCCAATAAAATTAATCAATATTATGAAGGCATTCTGTGTCAACTCAAAATGCTGCATTAAAATGGAAAAGGGGTTGAGTAAGCCATTCAGCATCAAGACAGGTGTAAGGCAGGGGTGCGTTCTGTCTCCTTTTTTTGTTTATGCTAGTCATCAACTATGGATTAAAACAATGCGACAGTGATACATATGGCCAAAAATGGAACAATTCAAGGCTATTTGGTCTAGACTTTGCAGATGACATAGCTCTTATTAATGAAGATGTCAACAGACTACAAAAATACAAAAACCAAGTGAAAAATAATGGAAAAGAAAGATTTAAGATACAATGCAAAGAAATGTAGAGTCATGTTAATGGGGACTACAGAGGCAGAAATCAAAACTGAAGAAGAGAAACTGGAGAAGGTGGACAATTTTATGTATCTTGGAAGTGCCATCAGCCAAGATGGTGCTTGTTCCGAGACAATAACAATTGGGAAGGCAAACATCTGGCAACTCAAAAACATCTCCCTCAAGACAAAACTGAATGTGTACAAAGCAATTGTTGTTGCCATCACAACGTATAGTGGTGAGACATGGCAACTTACCAAGATAGATAAGCAAAAGCTGGATGCATTTCATCACAGATGTTTGAGAAGAATATTGGGAATAACGTATAGAGATAGGAAGACGAATGAAGAAGTCAGAAAAATTACTAGACGAGGCACCCTCTCCCAAATCTATAAAAGAAGACATCAGTGGCTGGGACATGTGCTGAGAATGGAAAAAGAACGCTTACCAAATGCTGCCCTTGAATGAAAGCCAGAAAATGCAAGAAGAAAGACAGTGAATAACATGGAAACGAACAGTTCTGAACGACATCAAGCACCTCAACATGAAATGGGAAGATTTGGAGAGAAGGGCCGTTGACAGGCAAGGATGGCAGTTGTGGGTAGCCCAATGTGCAGCAAAGTATGGGATGGACTCAGGTCTAAGTAAGGTACAACCTTAATCTGGCCCCTTTGTGCATTATGATACAGACTTTATCCTCTGTCATTCAGCGAACTGGTTAGATGGTGGTCATTGAACAGGTAGGCTATTCAATATTTCTTTTTATCATCATTCATCCCGTGCATGATTTTCACACACTATCCAAACCCAGCTCTGAATACAGAATTAGTGCTGTCATTGTAGTATCTTAAATTCATTAGTGTTTGTAAAGAATTATCTTTACAACATCTATGTGAGGTGACTTCATCTTATCTCCATTTTAAAGTGTCAGCTAAATTTTGGTGTCAACTTTGAGAGCCAAGAGTCTGATTTTTCAAAGTAGTACTTTATATATTCAGAGCGGAGCTCTCATTGACCTCAGTTGCAGTTGTGAGTCCTCCGTACTTCTGCAAATCAGATCCCTGGTGTCTCAAGATGACTACCTAAAAAATGAACAGACTGTGGCCACCTGTGAACACCTTGGTTTGTGACTTGCAGAGTATCATGTATGAACTCTCTGGCAGAGGCAGGGATAGAATCTAATTCTTCGGGGTAGTATTCAGCTGCCTGACCCATGAGATCATCTTTTCTCTAATGCAGTGTCTCATTCACTACATATCTTCCACTTTCTCAGCAAATGAGTCAAGGGTCCTACAAATAAACAACTCATTTTCTACACAACCTTGATTTAATCCCTGAGTACTGTCCCACCTGTGCACTGAATGAAGCAGGGGTCCTATGGAAAAAATAGTGATTGTGAGAGATGGCAATTTCCCTGACAAATAGTATTAAATTAAGCTAAATCTTACTGAATCAAGTTTAAGTATCTTAGGAGTTCCTTGTATTAAAAATGCAAATATTAATGTATTAGTGTGGGCTTGTATGAAATGTCTCTGGAGGAAGACCTGAGTAAGGTAAACCAGGGAAAGTATTAGCAGCTTCACAGGACTATTTAACACAATGTGCCAGACAAGACTGAACTTTTAAAGTTAAGTGGGTTTTCCACTAAATCTCTAGGGAGAGGATATGCAAATGTACCCCATCCAGTTATGTAAGAATGTAGCCATTAGAAGCTTTGCCCTGAGGAGGAGACTTTTGTTTGCTGATCATCTGATATGTGAGGACAAGATCAGAGGCCCAAACTGTATAAAGGAGTGACTCACAGATTCATGGGGGTATTTGTTCTGAGCTAACAGCTGTTGTCAACTTGTAACCACAGGAAAACACACTTGGTGGGGTTTTACTCCTGCCAGAGCCCTTGCTGGAGTTGGGGTAATCTACGATAAGCTTATTAGCGTACATGTAGGCTCTTTTATTGTTTTAATATTTTCTCTGTAATGCTTTCACCTTAAGAATAAATGTGCTTGCTTTGGAAAACCTGTGTTGGACCTTAAATTGTGAGCAGTTACACAATTATGCCTCTGAGGAAAAAAACAAAGCAGGCCTGCTTGGGCAGTCTGACTTACTGTGGGGAACTGTGTAGCTTGGAAATATCTGGATCAGAAGGAATGAGGCACAGGTCTCTGTCCAAGCAAGGTGATGGCTGGGGAGCCAGAAGCCAGTGGGTGCCATTGGTGGATTACAGAAGGAACACAGGTGCAGATGCCCTGAACTGTGGCAGTGATTATGTAATTAGACTGTGTCATAATGTATACACACGAGGGTTGAATTACAGTTACATGCATGTGAGAATCAAAGACTAATTAGAGGGAGCTGGTCAAGCTTTTAGGTGTGTTGTGTTTAAATTATTTCAATATAGTGTAGTAAATTTAAGCCTCAATATAGGTTGTCGTCATTTCAAATTTAATTTTAAAATGAAATTTAAAAATCTATTAACAAAAAAACAAAACAGGTTTATCCACCTTGATCACAGCATGGTTCTCCCTTCCCACAAAGAGGAAAGTACCAGCTTTGGGGACACAGGTTAAGCAGCTGAGTGAGAGGATGCAGGAACAGTGCAGTGATCATAATAGTGACGATGTTTTTGAAAGGGAGGGATAGAGTTGAGGCAGTGCAAAAGAGGAAGGATTGTTCACTAGCTAGCATTTGGATCCTGGGAGACCTGGGTTCACTTCCCTGCTCCATGACAGACTTCCTGTGTGACCTAGGGCAAGTTACTTTGTAGTTCTGTCTTAATTCCCCATCTGCAAAAATGGGGCTAATATAGCATGCCCTATCTCACAGGGGTGTTATGAGGATAAATACATTAAATATCATGAGGTGCACTGATACTAGAGTGGTAGGGGCTATAGATGTATCATTGATGGATGTGGAAGTTTTGGGGGGAGAGACTGAAGTTCCCCAACAGCACCCACTGAATAGCTCCACTCTTCCCTGCACAATCCCAACACCTGTCACTGCTGCAACCTGCATATTCTCCCTTCCACTGTTCAGACATCTGTATCATTGCTCCAATGCCACCAACATGTTCTCTGTCATGCCATTGCATCAATGCCGCATGCTTTCCTTTGAGTCCTCCCACGCCAGCTCCATTCTCCTCTTAGTGATTCCATGCCCCTGGTAAGCTTGGAAGGACCATGGGGAGGTGCAAATGTGGTGGGGCTGTGAGCCAGATTGTGTCCTGTACCAGTTGGAGGGAAGAAGGGACAGGAGAGTGGAGATGCTGGGCGTGGTCTACACTTAAAATATATGTCAACAGCTACAGAGCTCAGGGGTGTGAAAAATCTACACTGAGTGCTGTATTTAGCTGTGCGTAACTAACTCCCAGTGTAGATGTAGTTAGGTCGACAAAAGAATGCTTCCATCAACCTAGCTACTGTCTCTTGGGAACATGCAGTTCTTATAGCAGTGGTTCTCAAACTCTGGGTCAAGACCCCAAAGTGAGTCGCTGGGGTCTGGAGCTGAAGATGTAGCCTGAGCTCTGCTGCTTGGGGCTTGGGCTCTGGCCACCCCCACCCAGGGTCATGTAGTAATTTTAGATGGCCGAAGGAGGTTGTAGTGCAATGAAGTTCGACGTCTGCTGTCATACGGCAATAGAAAAACCTCTTTGGTCACTATAGGCTGTATCTATCCTACAGGGCCATCTTTGCATAGCTACAGTCTCCGGAGTGTAGAAAAGGCCAAGATCTAGGCTTAGATTATGGGGAAGGGGCTCTGTGTGCAACTAGGAGGTTCAAAATGGTGTAAACTAGCTCATTCATCTCAATGCTATGTTCTTGTTCAGCTGAGAACACCCCAAGGAGATGAATACAATATGAAAAAATGGCTCTGAGATGTGTGGACTTCTCCATTCTTGTCAGTGTGTGTTTTCCTCCTTCTCCTCAGTGCCAGTGCTTGTGAACCTATGATATGCAGGTGGCATGCCTGTTCTGAGCTCCCAACCCAAAGGGCCCTCAGATACTGGCTCACAAAGGAGTGGGATAAGGGGAAGGGGCATGGCCCCCATATCCTGCTCATGGGAGACAGGGGCTCAGGCCTCCCAGAGGAGCAGCCCCCCCAACCCAGCTAACATGGGGAATAAGGAGAGGGGCTCAGACACTCCCCTACATCAGATCCTGTTTCACATGATAGTGGGGGGCAGGGACAGTGGTGTGGGGCTCCCCAGATTCCAGCACGCACAAAGGAGAGGAGAATGCAGGGTTGATGGGGGAGCCCCCACTCCCTCTACCACTCATCCCCAGGTCCTCCCTCCCAGAGTCCAACCCTTCTCACCCCCCCATCCTCTCCTGCCCTTGAACTCCCTTCCCTTTCTAAAGCCCCCTAATCCCTCCCTCCACACCTTCCTTACTCCCACACATTCACATTTCCCCTCACTGCTTCAACCATCCATATTCCTCATAAGTGTATGAAAAAAAATTAGAATCTAAAAATGTTATCAGGAGCTCATGTTAGGGTGTTGTGTATGAGGAACACCCTGACTTTAAACAAACTGAGGTCCATTGTTCAGGAAACATGACTGTATTATCCTAACTCTTTGATCTTCCTTAGAGTGAATCAAAGCTAATAGATTAATCATTGCTGGTGCTGTGCTATAATAAATTGGGGCCTTATCTTACTGAAGAGGCATGGAGAGGTTCAGGCCTTAGCATGTTTGGTATTGTGCTCAGGTCTAGCCGCTTTCACTTGCTGAAAAGACCCCATCCTAAACAACCCTTACATTTAGTAATGGAATAAATGAGAATTCCATACCAATCTATGGATAGGATCCTCTGAGAAATTGGAGCTGTTTAAAATATAGAGGAACCTGGCAAGAAACAGATGCTGGCCAGCCTGAGAGAAGTTGGAGAGGAACAAAGTCAGGCCTGGTCTACATTACAGAGTTAAGTTGGCATAAGGCAGCTTACCTTGACCTAACTCTGTAAGCGTCTACATTAAAATGTTGCCCACTATCTAAGTCTGTTGCCCACTACATTGACTTAATAACTCCACCTCCATGAGAGGCGTAGTGCTTAAGACGCAGTGTTCGTGTAGACATTGTATTACTCACATCGCCTGTTGGCTATCAGCCCCCCTCCCCCCATGGGGCTTACAGTCAGAGGAGGGTTGCCCCTGCCGCTCGGGGGCTCACTGCCAGAGCATGCTGCCCCTATTTCTGTGGTTATGAATCCAGAGCAGGTGAGGCTTGCACCACTTCCGTTTTTTACAAAAAAGCTTAACCACCCAGCCCATCAATAATGTACTGAATTTATAAAGCTTCAAGTATATACAATATTTATATTCCAGTAACGTTCAAAGTGCGTGCTCAGGATTGGCTGCTATTGACTGGGTGTTGTATAAACCTCATGTGAATACATGGGCCCTGCTTCAAAGGGTTAGTAATCAAAGGAGGCAGGTGATGTCGGAAAGGTGGAAAGAGGGGAACAATCAATGTCCCAAGTTAGTGTCTTTAAATGGCACTGGGCTAAAAGTAGCATGGAAGCCTCATGGCAACCTCCATAGCATGGAAGATGTTTATTTTGGGCCTCTGACAGGAGAAGATGGTCTCCTATGCACCTTGAAATGGAATCAGTTGCTGAATCTCATACCATCTCTGTCTGATGGGAGGTATTTCTTAGTTTCTTCCTTTCTAGCAAGGAGGTAAATGTCTAATTAGAGGAGGAGACTCCTATTGATGTGCTGGCTACCTGGCTATCTGCTATTGACGTTAATCAGATTGTGCATGTAAATCAGTGGAATTGGTTTCCTTTATGTTTTATGTATGCATGTATTTGTCAGTTATTCATTGGTGAAAAGTTGCCATCCATCTGTTCCCTAGGTAGGGAACGGGGTTTCAGCTGCCCTCTGTTAATGTCCTTCGTGAGTTCTGTGTCTTGTTTTGCAGTGATGAGGCCATGAGGAAGGCCGGTGTAGCCCACAATAAATCCAGCAAAGATATGGAGAATCATGTTTTTATGAAGGCCAAAACTCGGGTAAGGCACTTCCATGTATTTCCAATTGTGTGTGTCTTGGTCTGTTGTGAGTAGATGCATTTGGAAACCTGGTGTATCTAGTTGTCTAGCAACATCTGGCCAGGACACCTGCATAAACTATGTTAAATTTATACAGGAGCATTTAATGATGAGGGGGGAGCCAAAGTGCTTTGCACACTCCACAAAAAACAATGTGAAGTGAAATGTTTGGCAAAGACAATATGGTAAATTCCTATTATCACAAAAGATACAACAGGCCCTCCAGTGACCGTGAAGAACACAGGAGTGAGGTTTATAAGGTCTCATCAACCAACATGCAATTAACTGCATGGAACTCGCTTTATCTACAGCTTAGCTTGACTTGTGCTTAATTACATAGAATCATAGAATATCAGGGTTGGAAGGGACCTCAGGAGGTCATCTAGTCCAACCCCCTGCTCAAAGCAGGACCAATCCCCAATTTTTGCCCCAGATCCCTAAATGGCCCCCTCAAGGATTGAACTCACAACCCTGGGTTTAGCAGGCCAATGGTCAAACCACTGAGCTATCCCTCCCCCCATGGTTCAGGAGTGTGGATTTTTCACACCCCAAGCAATGTAGCTGGATTGACTTCACTTTTGAGTGTAGATCTGACTTAAGTAAAGGCGCTGGGTTGATCTATGCTGAAAACTTTTATTTGCATAGCTACAGCTTTCGAATGTGAAAAATTCATCCCACTGAGAGACATAGCTATGCCAACCTAACCCCTGGTGTAGACAGCACTACCGCTTCTCGAGGAGGTAAATTAATTACAGCAATGGGCATGGGCAGTGCGTCTAATAGGCAGGGGAAGGCTGTGCCTACCCAAACAGCCCCACATGGCCCTGCCCACACTCTGTACAGAGGCCCCCTCCTGCTGCTGGTTGGCCCCAGCCCAGGCAGGCTGCTCCTTTCCCGGGAAGGGAAGCCTGCTGGGACTATGGTGGCTGGAATTTGAGGTAGCTGTGGCTACCCGCTGCTGGGGGGGCCCCAGCACTGGGGCCATGCCATCCAGCACTCCAGGGCTGGAGGGGACAGGGGTCCGCGCGCCGCCTACCAATCTGGGGGGGGGGCTGCTTTCTGCCCACCCACCCAATGCTCTGGGGGGGCTGGGAGGGGCTGTGTGCCGCCTGCCTGGTGCTCTGGGGGGCCACCCGCCCGGTGCTCAGTTGGCTGGGGGAAAGGGGTCGTGCGCAGCTCACCCACCTGGTGCTCTGGGGTTGGGGGGCATAGGGGGGTTGGTAGCTGCAGGAGAGGGGGGATTTGGGTTGGGGAGAGGGTCCTCAGCTGGAAGGGGTGAGCCAGGCCAGGGGCTGGCCTCCCTGAGCCTGTGGTTCACCCACCACCCATGGCAATGGGAGAACCCCTCCTGTTGCTGTAGTCAGTGTCTACACTTAAAATGCCACAGTGGCACAGCTGCAGTTGTGCAACTATAGCACTTCAGGTGCAGACATAGCCTTTCTTGGTCTATAAACACATATAGGGTACTACTGGTATGTAGCTGTACTGGCAGTTGTCTACCTCTTCTACCCAGCATTTGCTGTTTCTGCTTCTGTCCTGCACAGTTAAGCACAATGACCTTTTCTTTAGAAAATACCCCGCCCATTTCAGTTCCTGAGCACATCATGAACTGTTATGAAAAGCATACCGGTCCTGAAGGAGGAGGGCCCCTTCTGTTACACGGTGGGAGTGGCAGTGTGAGGAACGGAAACAGTGAGTCATGGAGTGTGTTGCTTCCCCATTCTGTGCTAAGCTGTTTCTTGTTTTCAACTTTAGGAGGAATATCTTTCTCTTGTGGCCAGACTTATTATCCATTTTCGAGACATTCGTAAGTAATCCATGTATTTATTTGTTATAGAAGTTCTAGAAGTGCTAGCTTTCTGGGTGGCTTGAGTCTGCTAGTTCTGACTGGCATTCTCCAAGAGTTGCTTCAGTAGTTTCTGCTGCTGGATATGTGCCCAGCTCTTGAATGTGTAATATTCTTTACAATATCTGTCTAGAACTGAAGAACCCACTAGAAAGTTCTTGATATCTCCACTTTTCATTGCACCAAATGTTTTCTCTGAGGTCATCCTCCCTCTCCATTTCCATCACAACCAGAATGCTGTGAAGACAAATTGGCTGAGCTTCATTTCTTTGTTCTGCTTTGATTTGCAAATGAATTAAAAAGCATTCAGTTATGCAATATTAAAGTACATTTTATCCTCAGCATGGAATCCTGAATTAGGGTATCTGCCCTTCTGTTTAGTGTTATTCCTCCAGAAATAAGTCTCTGGAATGGAACAAACAGTCTCAAAGTGCTTAATGAGTCTTCCTAGGTGTGGAAATACTGGAGGAAGCCACCTGTCATACACTGCACCAGGAAGTGTATAGAGGAGCTGCCTCAGATGCTTGTCCCATTCTGTAGAAAATTTCACAAAGCAAGCATTAATCTTGACGCCTGGGAGTGAAATCTGACTTGCAGAGCTCTTACACTGGCAGAACCGTGTGGGATGTTGCTGGCAATGATTGACATTACAGAGCATGTCTGCAGCAGCATTCCATGGCCAGCTGGGATGCTAAGTTCCTGATCAGGAAGTAACCTAGGAGCTCTCTAGCTTGCTGCCTAGGGTAGGGAATGTGGGTAAAATGTTTGGAGGCACTTTGGCATGGGGCTAACTAATGGGAAGCAATTCTTTGCGCTATTAATGCATTGGTTGTTGGGAATAACAGTTTAAATTGCTGTTCAACAAAATGCAGCAAAATTTATAACTTGTGTATGTATTCACTCTTATTTTCTAGACAATAAGAAATCTCAGGCTTCGGTCAGTGGTAAGAACATTTTTTCAGACTAAATGAAAAATTGTCAGTATTTTTGGTGGCATATGAAGTGGGGAGGGAGGGCTTACTGCCGACTTGCAGCAAAGGAGGGCAACTTAAATTCTTAATAAATCATACTGTGGTGAGGAGGAAAGTTCTAGTGAGCCTTCTAGACTCTTCACATATGGATGTTGTGTGGAACACTCATTTGATTCCACCTCTGTACTGTGTGTTGGTGCTAAATATTATTAAACCTATTCAACAAATGCCAGTGTTGTGAATTGGACTGTCCAGCAGGAAGTAGCTGAGTTCCTCCTTGCTTACCTTCTTGCAGTTCTCATTGGTGTATGAGCTTGATACCTGTTCTGCATTACAAGACTATGGAGTAGTCCTGTCAGCAGAAACTATGTCCTGGTGGACTCTGCATGTGACTGAAGGAATCTCCTCTATAACTGTGTTAATCCCCCTGTAAGAGAGTATAAGGTGAGGCAGCAATTATCTGTTGCCACCTCGTCCCAGCACGGATTAAAGATGTGCTGCACAATATATGTTAATGCCAGTACTCTGGAGTGCTCTAAAGTTATGTCCTCTTTGATCTTTACACTTAAGGAGGAAGGCACATATTACATACTTGATGAACACCAGTATAATAATGTTCCTGAAATGCTTGTAATTCTCTCTCCTTCAGAAGTCTGTTTGCAGTTCCTTTCCCCTTGCCCCAGACCCCAGATTATCAGCCTCTTTCTGACTGAGGAGTGCTGATCATGGGTATTTGAGAAGTGTGTGGTGAAGCTTCAGTGTGCAGTCTAGAGGAAGTATATTGCAAGGTACTTCGTCAGGCTGAACACCTGGTCTCCTGAGCACTCCCACTCCTTAACCTGGGACGGAAGGGGCCTAACTTGGATCCATCACATCAGTGTGCTCTTATTTCCTGGATTCCCATGCAGTAGCACAAAGCTCTGCTGATAGCATGCTGAGCCTGCCAAGTCTTGCCTTTGTACCTGGATATCTGTTTAGAGTAGAGGTGACTGATTATTTCCCTTTTGCTAATATATATTTAGTGTTTTGCATATTTAAAGTAGCGTGACCAGATGTCTCGATTTTATAGGGACAGTCCCAATTTTTGGGTCTTTTTCTTATATAGGCTCCTATTACCCACCACTCCCTGTCCCGATTTTTCACACTTGCTGTCTGGTCACCCTAATTTAAAGCATTTCACAAATCTCTAACTAATCCTCAAACGCTGCTGTCCCCAGTTTATGGGTGGAAAAATGGAGACAGACTTATGTAAAGCCGCTGAGTCAGTGGCAGAATTGTGATTGTAGAACTCAGGGTGGACTCTTAATCCCATGCTGAGTCCACTAGGCCAAAACTTTCTTGTGGCTCCACAGCACAGAGAACAATTTCAGTGGACAGGTCTTCATCTTGTTCTCTTAGTAATGATGTTGTATTCACAGATCCTATGAATGCACTGCAGAATCTAACAGGCGGCCCCCCAGCAGGAGCAGCTGGAATGGGCATGGCTTCACGAGCTCAAGGAGCACCAATGGGTGGGATAAGTGGACTTGGGCCAATGGGCCAGCAGATGAGCCTTCCAGGGCAGCAGCCTCCTGGAACCTCTGGGATGGCCCCCCATGGTATGTCTGGCGTCTCTGCAGCTACTCAACAGAGTAAGTATTCACTATGCTCTCGTCCACTGAAATTAAGTCAGTTTAGGGTTCCAGTGCAGAGCCATTTTCTAGGCTGAAAGGAAGAGAAAGTTACAGAATATTCCCTAGGTCTGTTTTTATTTCTCCTGCCAGGAGGATTGGGGATTATGGTGCATCTCACCCTTTGTCATTGATGTGGGAAACACAGATATGAATC
Organism: Lepidochelys kempii; assembly: GCF_965140285.1. NCBI lineage: Eukaryota > Metazoa > Chordata > Testudines > Cheloniidae > Lepidochelys > Lepidochelys kempii. The sequence goes on along the minus strand of NC_136394.1, from coordinate 13,226,214 downwards.
GGGGAGCAAAGGGAGGGTTTGCCTTCAAATACCTCTATCCCCACTATAAATGTCCTCGCTGTGCTTGTATGCAGTGTTATAGCTGTGTTGGTTGCAGAATATTAGAGAGACAAGGTGGGTGAGGTGATATCTTTTATTGGACCGACTCTTCTTCAGCTATTTGAAAGCTTGTCTCTCACCAACAGAAGTTGGTCCAATAAAAGTTATTACCTCGCCCACCTCGTCTCTCATGTCTATACTTAAAATTTGTGGCTTTCCACTTGCTACTTGGTTTTGGACTCATTTGCAACTGCGTTTGAGACTGAGGTGGCGTATTCTGAGCAAGAATCTGGCTCTGACTAGTAGACTCCTTCCTCTCAAAATATTTTAGTTCTTGAACATCCTTAGTGTTTTGGTTCTACCTGCCTTGCATTTTATATCCCCTCATATTGTGGCCTTGTTCTGACAGATAGCTGCTGGATGAGGCTCCTTTCAGAGCCCATTCGAACAGCTCCTCCTTTGACCGAAGAGTTCTTTGTGGAACAATGTGTGAGACCTTTCCTTTCTGTTCCCCTCAGGGCATGAATGAGCCCACCCTCCTCCTCCTCCTCCTCCCTGCGGTTCTTAAGCTGTTCAGTTAGATTGCAGAGTCGGCCAAAGAGCTGAGGCTTAGACGTAAGAGTGATGAGAAATGCCAGGATGATACGAATAACGAGCGTTGTTTAAATGTATATAATGTATACCTGGAAATGGGAGGTTATAATGGCTTTTATGCAATTGCTCCTAGCACAAATGTGGGCTATAAGGTGAGACCCTGGGGTATCTTACGTTTCTGGTCAGAAGAGTTGGTTTGAGCTCCCCAGTCTTGCCTGTCGGATGGCTGGCTAGAGGCCGGTCACGCTGTACAAACACGTTCTGACTTTCAGCCCAGCTCCAGCTGCAACAGATGGCGGCGCAGCAGCAGCAGCAGCAATTTCAGCAGCAGCAGGCTGCTTTGCAGCAGCAGCAGCAGCAGCAGTTCCAGGCACAGCAGTCAGCCATGCAGCAGCAGTTCCAGGTCCAGCAGCAGCAGCAGGCGGCGGCGGCGGCAGCAGCTGCGCAGCAGCAGCAGCAGCAGCTGCAGGCAGCCCAGCAGCAGCAGCAGCAGCACATGCTCAAACTGCAGATGCAGCAACAAAATCAGCAACAGGTAACGAACAGCGAAGCGGTCGCAGGGTGGGCAGCCTGCTCTCAGCCGCTTGTCAAGTGGAGCCATTCCAGAGCTCCGGCTTACCGAGCACTATTACGTGTCGGCCCTCCGCACTAAGGGATTAACATGCTTCTGCTTGTGGGTAAGGCATCATCTTGGGCTGGTCGAGTTCGTTGGCAGCAATGTGCTCTATCCGAGAGAAGACTGATCTTTCCTAGCAAGAAAGAAGCTACGAATTTTGTGCCCTTCTTGTTTGAGTCTAAGAGTCAGGGTGATGTTTGTCTGCTTCGGAGAAGGTCAGGGATGCAGGAGGGGATGGGAGTGGACACCCGACTCTCCTCCCTCCCCCGAGTTTCCTCTAGAAATAGTAACTGTTTTGTCTCAGTTGTGTGAATTACCCATTTGTCACTTAAAAAAATATTGCGGTACAGAAATATGAGGCATGCCTAAAGATGATGTATGCAAGTAGAAGAGGTTGATGCTGTCCTGTTCTTGTGTAGGTAAATGGTGATGCTGACATTAGCTTGATGACAGTTTGGAGAAGTGTGTTGTGATCTTTTATGCCAGAGAAGCTAGAGGGCTGGGTACCTTCACCTTGAAACTCTCTGTTAGTGGTAGCAGATGACTTTGTGCCCGTCTGGAGAGGGAAATTAGAATATAAACTGCATGCAGGTGAGTTGTTTGAAGCCTGAGGCTGGCTTGACGGGTAGGCCTGTTCATTTGGGCTAAATGCTTTAACTCAGTATGATGAGTCGGTGTGCTGCCTGCAGGCCATTGGCTTTCTTTCTAATACTAAAGACACTGTTGCATTGCTGGAAACTTGAGCATCCCGGCTTTTCCTGTTTTAGATGCAGCAGCAGCAGCAACAACTACAGCGAATTGCTCAAATGCAGTTACAGCAGCAGGCAGCTCAGGCTATGCAGGTGCAGCAGCAGCAGCAGCAGCAGCAGCAAATACCACAGCAACAGATACAGCAGCCGCCGTCTCAGCAAGTCATGCAACAGCAGATGCAACAGATGCAGCAGCAGCAGCAGCAGGTTGCTCAGGCCCAACAGTCTCAGCTTCCACCACAGTCACAGCCCCAGCCCATGGTCTCTCAGGGACAGGCAATCTCAGGACAGATCCCTAGTCAGGTCATGTCTGTACCTTTTACCCAGCAGCAGTTAAAAGCCATGCAGGTAAGTGTGTTAAAGACCCAAAACAAATGGTTGTGTATTCCATGAGCCTCTAGGGAAATAGAAAGTCCTCATTGATAAATAAGCCTTGTTAGTGCTAATAGCAGAGATGTGAAATATTGTAACCTGTTAAGAGGTTAGCTGTTAACCTAGTGCTTGCATAACAATGCTAACCACTAACTTGTGTTGCTTTATTGCTTGCCAGCACAGCATAGTGCTTTGCTAAAATCCCAAGGTTTTGTAGCTAGTCTATGAAATCTTTTGGTATGCTGGATAGAGAAGCTAGTGTTTGAGATTCAGTTCCTTTGTTGCTATTGGTGGGACAAGGAGATGAGTGAGATCTTGTTTTATATAGGTATAACATTACATTCTGGTGAATGCTGATTTTGCTAGAACATGAGCAAACTTAATTAAATGCCCTAATACATGTGTGTACACGTCAGCCCTCTCACGCTACTGCAGCGTGAGACCCCTTTGGCATTGCTTCTGCTACTACACTGAAAGGGGTTGGAACCTCAGTGGGTTGGGGAAGGTGCAACAATGACAGCCAAATCTGCCCCTGCTGACTGTATTGTTAGGGTTGAACTAGTCGGGGATGATTGTCACTTGATGCAACTTCTCTTAAAATAGCAGTTCGTAGGTTGAGGACAGGGTAATTTTGATTTTTGTGATTTTCATGGTGGATCTCCTAGTATCGCTTCAGTCTGAGTCAGCTAATGCTGTTAATGGTGCAGATTTTCTTACTGTTGGCTTACTGTTCAGTGCTATGGAAACTGACCTAGTGAGGGCTTAGTGAGAGTGCTGTGCATTACTAAGCAGGAGATCTAAGTTTTAATTGTGAGCTCTACTCTACTTCACCCTTGGCCTTATTGAAGGTTGGGACTTGGTAGCTAATCTAGGAGTAGCTTACATGTGTCGCACTTCTGCAACAGTTACAGAGTGATGCACAATTCTAACCAGCTGTCGCATGCAAGCATCTAATATTGTGTACTTGAGTGAAATTAACAAAGCTAATGGTTTGTCATGGCACAGTCCAAGTGGCCCTTGAGTCTGCCTGTAGGAATGCCAGTGCAGAGAAGATGCCACAAGGAAAAGTCAGTGTTAGAGGTGTAGCACTGGGGAGGCTGATTCAAAGCCAGCTGCTCGTGTTCATGAAGTGAGTCATACACTAGTCCAGTGTAAATGCATAGCCGACAGTCTTGTTTGCTCATAACTGAAGGAGTTAGTAAGATGGTTGATCTAAATGCTGTGGAAAGGTGACATCCACCCTAACCAGTTACTCCTGCTTACCCCCTTCTTTCTTCAAATATTCAAGGTAAGAGCTCAACTGGTGCAGCAGCAGCAGGCAGCGGCGGCAGTCCAAGCAGCTCAGGCCCAGGCTGCTCAGATGGGAGCTTCAGGGCAGGTAAGGGCCCATGGAGCCAGTGTCACTAGGGCAGGCCTGTAGCAAGTGCATGCTAAAACTGAGCATGGAGATGGATTTTTGGTAGCTTTCTGAGGAGGGATTTGACATCAGTTGTCCTTACGAAGGTGGTATGGGTGATTATGCACTGTTTCCCTTTTGCTGTGGGTCAGAGGCAGGATTTCATTGACACCTTCTTTGTGCATGCTTGTCCCTAGTAGGTCAGATACTGCTGCCTGGAGTGACCTAGCAGTGCACGTTAAGACTGTCTACTGTAGTCATGCGATAGGTCTAGCTGTTCCTGGAGTGTTTCACTTCTATTTCCATAACACTTTCTTAGGAGACTGCCTTGTCATATGAACTTCTCTCTGCTATGAACTGGTGACTGCTGGTCTATACTCAGATGCGATCTCCCTTCCATCTCCCAAACACAAAAGTATTAGTGGAGGTATTGACGTTCCCCCCCCCCACTTTTCTCTGTTCCATCATTTCCTCTCCCCTCTCATTGAGTAAAATGGACAGTAGATATAAATAGCTCTCGTTTTGAATGTTAACTCTCAAGATAAATGGCACATGTAAATGAGTCACATATGAAGTGCTGGATGAAGGCTTGTTGTCCGGTGCACAATTCAATTTTTTTTAACTAGCAGTACGCTCTAGCGTCAGACTATGCTCCCGTATGTGCCCAGCACCAAGGCTAGATGGGGAAGACTTGGGCTTGAGTTGAACCATACTTCCGATCCTCCCTAAGGGTCTCATATAATGCTTAGTGCCTTTCATTCGTAGTCTTTTACTAACAGGGGTAAGTATAATTATGGACGTTTTTCAGGGGGGAAACTGAGGTACATAGGTGAAGTGACTTGTCCAGGATCAGTCAGTGGCACATTTGGGAATAGAATCCAGTTCTCCTGACTCCCTGTGCACTATGTCATGCTGCGTCCAGTGAAAAAGTAATGGCCTAGACATCCTGCACCCCTTCAGTGTTTAAAGTTTGTGTGCAGTGTGAATTATAACAATTGGTGGTTCTTCTCACCTGTATCCCTGAGGATCTGTACTAGGAATAGTGGCCTAAGATAACCCAAAGCTACTTCTCTTATTGATGCTGAAGTTCTGCAAGGCCATTACATTCTGTTTCTATACTGGGCATTTTATATTTCTTACATTATGTTCACACCAGATGAAAGATGAGCAATGGTAAGTACAGTGGCAGTGACAAGAACCCATTCATTACAGTTTAAACATGTGCTTTTACAACTATTCTTTTTGTTTTGTTTTGTGAATAATCTCCAGGTGGGAGCTACAGGGAGTTAGGGTGGCTAGCAGGACAGCTGTCATGTCATTAATTTAGTGTTGCTGTCCAGCAAGTGGGTTGTGTTTATATGGGGGCATTCTACTTCTTGCCCTGTTAAGTGAATTTCCCCATACAGGTTGCTTAATACCACAGTGCATCTGGAAAGCTTCTGGTGATGGTGGTTGACAGCTGGTTTTGCATCACAGCTACATTACCATGTGGGATATAAACTAAGGTATAACTCAGTGTCTGTCACAAATTAGAGCTGCTGAAAGCTTTCTAAACTCCACTGGCAGGTTTATTCACTAAACTCCATGTAGGTCCATACTGATACAAGGTAAATCAATTAAAATTCAATTAATTCTCTTCTGTCCAATAACTAAACATGTTTTTTGTACTTTGTGTAATAGTGTTTTATATAGTAAAATGTTTAGTTTTGAGAATATGGAAGTGTACAATGTCAATACAGTTCTGGACATCAGAGCATTGATTGGATTTTCTTGGGTTTATAAAGAACAGCTTCTTTTGGAGAGTAAATGTTACCTCCTATTACTTTTATTCCATTAACACCACTTCCTTAAAATTTTCTGTAAAGCTTCCTTGAATTCTAGATTCTATTCTGAGGAAGTTTTATTATAAGCCTACCCTATCATAACACTTGCCTCATTATATATGAGTTTTATGTCCTGTGGTTGTCAAATGGTCTGGGAGTCTGGATCAATGCTGCTATTATTATTATTTGTATTATCATAGCACCTAGGAGCACCAGTATGTTTGTGTCCTTTTCATTTAAGTCTCTGTTCAGCGTCTTTGGGTACAACTAAAATCATTCCTAAATCCTAACGTGGATGAAGTGTGGAAGCAAGAATTTGACTTTTCTCTGAAGTTGTCATAGTGATTTTGTTCACACACGAGCATTCTGCTGCTTATGTACCAACCTTTTATGAGACTGTAACTGTGCTCAGATTGAGCAGATGAATGAAGTAAGCAGTGTCCTAATGACCAGAGGCTACATAAGATCACTCTGGAAACCACACAAAGATGAATGATGACCTGAACTTAAGTTTAAAGTTTAAGCCATTCTGTTCTGCTTTAACTTATTCCAGATGCTCAGAATGCAGATTTGCTTGTTGCTCTTTGAAAGCCAAGGAGCTAGCCTGGTAATCCCAATGTGATGCTAACTTGGGTATTTGGGAATTCTGAATCCTCAAACGAAGGAATCAGACTTCATCTGGAGCAAATCTGGGTTTTTTTTAAGACTCAAGTTCTTATGTCCTGACTGACTGATACTAACAAATCATGGGATTTATATCTTAGGGGAAGAATCCTTTCTTTATTCCCCTCTTCTTTTAGGATGGATTCTCTCCCTTCTCCCAAACTAATTTGTCCTGATTTTCACAGTGAGGGTATTTCAAACATAGTTTGTTTTGCCTCCAGTATCAGTTTTTCTCCAGAAGCCCCAGAGCAGGGTCACTGGAGCAGCAATGTCTTCCCATTTTTATACAATAAGTCTTGTAAATGTGGTGCTGATGTCCTGTAATTGCTTGCACAAAGCAACAGTAGTCTCTTGAACTCCTTCCCCTCCCTCACATACCAAAGGGGCAGGGGACCCTACTCGCTGGAAATATTGTAATGAACTTTTTGAACACCTGGAAAGGTAGCAAAGGGCAAATTCCTTATTCGAAGGTCATGGAATTGGTATAATTCTAACAGCATATTTCCTTCCTCTCCAGCAGCACATGCTTAAAAAAACAAACTAAACCAAAACAAACGGCCCAGCAGCTGTAAGCCTTTGAATCAGAGTTTGTTCTGTTGCTTCATGGTTAGCCAGACTCCTTAACAGTGAATCTGCATCTAATTTCATTGACTCTGGAAGAGATCTCTAATACACTCACTCTGGTGGTATGGCATGAGAAACAGGACCAAGATGGTACATGCGGTTCAGCATGGCATCCATGGGTTTTCACATACATTACCGGACCCTCATGTGTGCACATGTGAGTCGTGGGATGGGCGGACTAGGCTTTGAGGGACATGTACTCTGCCAGCACTTCCCTTTTTGTTAGGGTCGTGTTCCTCCAGCTCCTCTGTTGACGCTGTAGCTATTCACTGCACTCTGTAGCATCCACCTGCGCTTTGTGCCAGTGCTCGGCGGTTTGCTTGTGACGGCTGCTGCATGCTGTGTTTGTACACGCGCATGTGCGTGGGGCGTCTGAAGTTCTCTCGTTTGTTTACCTTCTGAAATCCTGTCTCTGACATCCCTCACTTCCTGGATGGAAAGAGACCCCATTGCTCTGATGTTGTGAACTAACAGCTGTGCTGAATTTGATGCTGGTTTTTCATCAGTTATTGCTTTCCTTTCTCAGTCTTGCTGTGTTGTAATTTAATTTGATTTATTTTAACAATTGTAAGCACATGCATTCTCTGACTCTCTAGAGACATGTTGCTGGCTGCTTCAACCCATTGACACAGAACACTAAGCAAGAATGCCCACAGTCATTCAAATAAAAGGAGACTTCTTTCACACCTGGATTAGTTAGGTCCTTCTAGCAACAATTAGTAGTGTGCAGATTAGAGAAAGGGGACTTGGAGCTCTCTAGCTGTCATAGAAGTGAAAAGCAATGAAAAGGAGCTCTTCCTAATTGATACGCACAAATGTGCCAAATTCCCTGAATCCCAGTAGCAGAATGTGCCACAATATGCTAATTTTTCACTTGTTGTATCAGACTTCTGATCGATAGCACATTCTGTGTAATTACAGCATTTAAAGCAATTTAAAAAAAACTATGGTTTCTAGACCCAACAGGAGATTTGAATGTTCTGGGACCAGGAGTAGCTCACCCCTAGGACTACTTCTAAAAATAAATCCATTCTACCACTGACCCCTGAAATCTGTTCTAAGCAGTGTTTATATTCCAGCTGATTCTTCCGAGTCCTTATAACTGAAACCAAGTAAAGAGATGAACATTCCTGAGGGAAGGCTACTTTATTGAAGTTAGTACTTTAGTACTTAATTGAAGTTAGTGGCCCTGAGGGCTATTTATTTAGCAGAAGGGATGGGTGTTCACCGAAAGGGAACTCAAACTTTAGTTTTGACCGTACGTTTCACCTATTCTGGGGATTGCAGGAGGAAGGACGGAGTATTTTATCTAAACCATAGAAGTCCTTTCTGTTGGAAGTCTCTTTTTTGGAGTCATACTGCCATAGGTTGGTTGGTTCTGAAGTCTTGTTCACTAAATCACAGGCTTCGTTGGAGGATTCTTATCAGCAGTTACTGTTGAAATGTCCGTCAATTCCATTAATGTGGAAAGATACAATGGTACAAATATTGCTGTGAGTTTCAAATCCTCAGATGAATCCATAGCATGGTAGAGGACATCAGAAACCAAAACTTGTGACAATATATGATTGAAGAAGCTTGTATAAAGCATTCTTGATAAGTCTTAGAGCCGTTAATTCCAATATTAAATTAGAAATTCAAGATGTCAGGCAAAATTTGGGAAACCCTTTCAACCAAATTATACTTCTGTATAATTGGCCTTTTCCATATACTTGAATCTACATATCACCCCACACAATATTTAGAGTTCGCTAGATGCCCTCTACAAATGGAGATATAGGGTATATGAAGCAGGGGGTTGGATCCATAAACTAGCTTATAAGGCTTATCTGGAGAAAAGTTCACTTGAGTCTCATACCGGAGGTTGCATGTGCTTCTCATCCTGCCAGTGCACTGCATTTCTTGTTTTGCGATTACTTTTGTCTGTTGTCCCTCTGTCCTCAAAGATGATCACCGCAACTATGGCCAGAGGTGGGATGCAAATAAGACCACGGTTCCCGCCTACCACCGCTGTATCTGCCACGCCTCCAAGCTCCATTCCTTTGGGCGGACAGCAAATGCCACAGGTATTTACTGAGTCAAAGTGCATTGTGTCAGGAATTGTACAAGGCATTCAGTACTTGGGTTATATTTAGTGCTCATCAAATTAAAAGAAGTTCACTTTTATCTTCATCAAAATACTACGTTCAGATAATTGCTCTTAGCCACTCGTAGTGTTGGGCTGTATTTTTTTAGCAGGACTGTCCAAAGTGTACCCTTCTCCCTTAAATGGAAGCTTTTTGAGAGCTTGAGGTATTGAATAAAGCTTTGAAAAAGTAACACAGTTCACATTATTTGAATGTTTAAAAATTCCATGTTCATATCTGGTTCAGGTCTCAAATGAATCAAATTTTCTGGTCTCTGCTTAATCTTTGCACATATCACAAAACCACTGCATGGCTAGTCTTTGCTCAGGAGAGGCCCCAGGACTCATATATGAAGTGTCATGGGCCAGGAGTGCAGGGCATTGGCTGAGTTGTGTTGGGAATCTTGCCTGACACCTCCCCATGCTATGCATTGCTCTAGCTAGTGTTAGTCCCTCTTTCATGAACAATAAACTTGGCCAATTTCAGTTTCAGTTGATGATTAGGACATGGTGCAGGAGATATGGAGCTAAATGAAATGTCCCTGAACTGAAGAAAAAAATGTTACTACTTTAAGCTCCTAGTAAAGCTGCAAATTATGAACAATCTTTGAATAAAATAAAACACATGATTATGCACCCAAATTACAGTTCTGGATTTCTGCTGCATTTCCTACCCCTCTTTCACTCAGGAAATTGTCCATGTTCTGCCAGTCCTTTCAAAAATATGAAGCAGGAGTCAGCATAGCTGCACTTTGTCTGTGGACCTACCTCAGTGAAAAGGCTGACAGGGCCCTATTCTACATTTGGAAATGTGTTGGATCAGAATATGCCACAGGTTCTGGGTCTATTACAGGAGTGGGTGGGTGAGGTTCTGTGGTCCCTTCTGATCTCTAAGTGTGAGTCTATTATACCTGCCATAACAGAACAGGCCCAGCACTAGCTTTTCTCGCATTTGTATTTCACTTGCGCGGTATGTGCCATCTCAGGAATGAACAGGGAAAACTAGAAGGAAGCAGAAAAGGAGTTTAGTGCCCCTCTACTTATTAGCATTGCCACAATAACAAAGTCCTTCCTCAGCTCTATGAATTGGTTATGAAATCCTCATGCACTACTGTTCTGTAGTGCTCAGCCCTGGGTGAATCTTTTGATTTAAAGCTATCTCATGCAGTGACAGTGACGTGGAGATCAACTCTTCCTGCTGCTCATCCCAGTGCTTGATTGGCTTTGCATGTATAATGAGGGACTCCCTGGGCCTCATGAGCTGCATGTCTTATATGTTCACACTGTCACCTTCACAGCTCATACCTGCCCAGCAGCTCCAGTTTCCATATTGCTTTCTCCTGTTAATGGATGACAAAAGACTTCTGCCATCCTCCCAGTATTGTGTTTTGAGTTTCTTTTGCTAGCAGGCCTTGGAGCTCTGGGAGTATCTGAGATCATAAATCCTGAGTCCTTTGCACGGTGTATTTATTGCTGCTGAAGTGTCGCACTTAGTAGCTACACTTCGTGTTAAAGTAAGGTGTTGGCCAAAGTGGCCTGTGCGGCAGAAAGAGGCAGTGGCCAGAAATACACCACAGGCTCTGGCATATTTATTCAATGCCATTTTTTTCTGGTTGGAACTGGAAAATTCTTTTAATCCTGCTAATTATTCTGTAGTTGGAATTACTTGAGTCAAAGAAGAATTTCCGTAGGCGATGCTACACTGCTAGCCCTGAGTCTCTCATCCATCCAGTCTGTCAGTCCAGCTGCCTGTTCTGTATATTGACCTCTTAGTGCTGTTGTACCAGTGGTTGTTGGGAAGCCTTAACTCTTGACATCAAATGAATTAAGTGCAGATTGTAAGAGTCAATTTCATGAAAATTATGTCCTGTAATATTGGAAAACTGGGGAATCGTAGGCCAGTGAAAGAGGGAAATGTGCACATGTGGCACCAGTTGGAATGAAAATAGCTCCTGGAAAATGTAGTGGGATGAATGGACCATCAGTTAGCAGGGGATGGGAAGAATGTTTTAAAAACTAAATTGACTTGGGTAGGTGTTTGAGTAAAACCAGTCCCCCAAAATTCAATTCAGATTGCAGAGAAATATATAGTTCTGCTTGTCCCATGGATGCTGTGGTTTTGGTCTGTACCCTAGAGAAATGCTTCAATAATGTTGTTTGTTGGATGTGTCGCCATTATCTTGTCTTCAGACATGTTTCTGCTGGGTAGAGCAGCAGTAGAAAATAGCTTATGGCTAGGGCTGTTGATTCATCACAGTTAACTCATGCAATTAACTCAAAAAAATTAATCACGATTTAAAAAATTAATTGCAATTAATCACACTGTTAAACAATAGAATACCAATTGAAATGTATTAAATATTTTTGGATTTTTTCTACATTTTCAAATATATTGATTTCAATTACAACACAGAATACAAAGTGTACACTGCTTACTTTATATAATTTTGATTACAAATATTTGCACTGTGATAAATGATAAACAAAAAATAGTATTTTTCAATTCACCTCATACAAGTACTGTAGTACAATTTCTTTATTGTGAAAGTGTAACTCACAAATGTAGATTTTTTTTTGTTACATAACTTCACTCAAAAACAAAACAATCTAAAACTTCAGAGCCTACAAGTCCACTAATGCTGATGCTTGTTTAAAATTTAAAAAAAAGTATTAATTAAATTTGTGACTGAACTCCTTGGGGGAGAATTGTATGTCTCCTGTTCTGTTTTACCCGCATTCTGCCATATAGTTCATGTTATAGCAGTCTTGGATGATGACCCAGCACTTGTTTGTTTTAAGAACATTCTCACAGCAGATTTGACAAAATGCAAAGAAGGTACCAGTGTGAGATTTCTAAAGATAGCTACAGCACTCGACCCAAGGTTTAAGAATCTGAAGTGCTGTCCAAAATCTGAGGGGGACAAGGTATGGCACATGCTTTCAGAAGTCTTAAAAGAGCAACACTCAGATGCAGAAACTACAGAACCTGAACCACAAAAAAAGAAAATCAACCTTCTGCTGGTGGCATCTGACTCAAAAGATGAAAATGAACGTGCGTCAGTCCATTCTGCTTTGGATCGTTACCGAGCAGAAACCATCATCGATGCATGTCCTCTGGAATGGTGGTTGAAGCATTAAGGGACATACGAATCTTTAGCGCATCTAGCACGTAAATATCTTGCGACGTCAGCTACAATAGTGCCATGAGAATGCCTGTTCTCACTTTCAGGTGATATCGTAAACAAGAAGCGGGCAGCATTATCTCCTGCAAATTGTAACCAAACTTGTTTGTCTGAGCAATTGGCTGAAATAAGACTGAGTGGACTTGTAGGCGCTAAAGTTTTACATTGTTTTATTTTTGAATGCAGTTAGTTGTTTGTACATAGTTCTACATATGTAAGTTGAACTTTCATGATAGAGAGATTGCACTAAGTACTTGTATTAGGTGAATTTAAAAATGCTATTTTTGTTTTTTATAGTGCAAATATTTGTAATAAAAAAAAATATAAAGTGAGCATTGTACACTTTGTATTCTGTGTTGTAATTGAAATCAATATATTTGAAAATGTAGAAAACATCCCAAAATATTTAAATATGGTATTCTGTTATTGTTTAATAGCACGATTAATCATGATTAATTTTTTTAATCGCTTGACAGCCCTAGTTATGGCTGTAGCTGGTTATTGGTAGTCTGCATAAGTCTATCTACTTGATCTCAATAATTGAAAGATCAATTTGGTGATGGTGCTAAATTTAAGAAACTTGGTGTCATATTTGATAACACCTTTTCCAAGAAAGGACCAAATATGGACTTGGTATAAAAATATTGGGTGTCCAGGCTGTGCTTTCGATTTATCCTACATGACAGAAGAGCAGCATGTGCCCCTGTCACCACAAGACTTGATTGTCTCTTTGCAGAGTAGCTTCTGGATCTTGCTAAGAATGCAGCTGCACTGTTAATTGCTGGTAGGGCTTAGGACTCAACAATTTCATGGCTATTGAACTTGCCACCAAATTCAGAACTGAGCTCCATTTTTTTTAAACTTTAATCTAAAAAAAGTTGGTCTTCTAGCCCTTGTGACTGAAGTGCTATGAAGCATGAACTGAATGTCAGTGGGGTCTCGCTAAGTCTAAAACAATAACCAAGAGGAGTGAGCTTCCCTATTTACCTCATTTGGGTTGACTCTGAAGCCTACTGATGGTAATTTAAATGTCAGATTAAATAGTTCTTTTCTATTTTAATAATGTTTAGCCGAGTGTTTCTGCTAAAATAAGAGCCAGTGTACTAATCCCAAATTGTCTGCTACATATTCTTTGGTGTCAAAATCTCCAGCTTCCCCTTCTGATCTGCTACAATCTCCAGTAGCCTTGACTGCTACAATGCCCTTATGAAATGTTGGTACAAAAATTTTGAGCACACTGGAAATATAGGAATAAAGTAAAACTGAATGTAATATCAAATTAATAGACTGGATACAGATCCAACTGCAAATATGAAAACCTGTTTGTTAAGCTTATTGTTTCTGCAGAATTTTCAGTCTTGCCACCAAAGCAGGGGCCCTTGGTGACAAACTTAAATCCAGCTTGCTACAGGGTACACAGGGTTTTGTTCACTGGCTTAAGCATTAAAAAATATAAGTATTGTTAGGTAACTGATTGCTAGAGTTTTCCTTTAGGTCAAAAGTATTTTTACTACTTCGTGAGATTCCCTTAAAGAACATGGCAGGATTATGTGCAACAGCGGGTAGCTTGGATTTGCTGGAGTCTTGCTGGGTGCAAACTGTCAAAACCTAAAGTCCAATTGAGCTGGACTTCACAGAGCTAGTCTGAGCCAGTTGTAAAGATCATATCCTGGAAACTGAGGTTTTGTTTATTGTGTAATCTAATCCTACTCCCTGGGAATAGTGCAGTGTAGGAGTCAGAAGAGTACAAATGTATAAGATGGCCTCTGCTAGGGGAAGATTCGTGAAGCACCAAAGCAGCCTTGGGAAAGGAAGTAATGAGATAACTAAAACTTTGGTGGGGATGGACTGAAGAGGTTGGTGCTCAGCACAAGCCTGACCTGCATCTCCTAATACTCTACTCTCAGCAGAGGGATTGCTGCCAAAAAGGAGGCAGGAGCTTGTTATACAGGAGGTCAGACTAGAAGACGGCCTTGGAATATATGAAACTGTCATAACCACACTGAGTGTCAAGCACCTGACTGCAGCCTCCCCACTTGACTCCTGCAGGGGGTGCAGGCTGGTTTTAAAAGAGGGAACGTGCTCTGTGGATGCTCATACCCAGTGGTGAGCTGGAGCCGGTTTGCACCGGTTCACGCGAACCGGTTGTTAAATTTTGAAGCCGGTTTAGAAGCGGTTGTTAAAGGGGTGGGCAAACTGCGGCTCGCGTCCTGCCTGAGCTCTCGGCTGCGGAGGCTCCTCTGTGAATTTTTACTCACCCGGTGGCACTCTGAGCCTTCGGTGGCGGGTCCTTCACTCGCTTTGGGCCTTCGGCGGCACTTCGGTGGCAGGTCCTTCAGTGCCGCCGAAGACCCGGAGCGACTGAAGGATGTGCCACCGAAGTGCCGCCGAAGACTCGTAGCGACTGAAGGAACCGGTTCTTCAGCTTCTGGCAACTCATCACTGCTCATACCTTGTGGGAATGGGTAGTGCTATGAAAGGAAACAGGATATAAGCATTAATTTAGTTTGCCATTGTGTAGTAGGGGCACTGTACAGTGTGTATTCAATCTTTTAAAGAGAAGGATCCCATACATTGGAGATGAGGGTCTGGTCCTGAGCTAGGAGCACTGCAGATGCAGTCCTTTGCTCTTCAACAGCTCACGCTATTTGATGTGCTCTGAAGGGATACATGCCAAGAAGAGAGGACCTGTGCACTGGGGCAGACTAGGAGTTAAAGCAGGGGGGACTCTCTGAAACGTTTTTCTTCTTCCTCCACTTGAGCTCTTGGGGCACAAAAGTTCCATGGGAGGCAGAATTACGCCATTTAATTCCAAGCATCGTTCTTCAGCTGCTGGGAAGAGAGCGACTGGCAAATATTCCCCTCCCATGAAAACCAGTGAGCACAGCTTATTATGGAGAAAAGCATCTGGAAAGAGAAGTCTTGAAACCATGTATTAAAGTCATGGGGGAGTGGGTGGGAAAGGAATGGTGTTACTGAAAGTAGAAATGAGACCATAACATGTTACATTGCCATGAACCTTAAGCTATACCTTAGTGGATGATCAACTAGAGCAGGGATTCTCAAACTTTTGTACTGGTGACCCCTTTCACATAGCAAGCCTCTGAGTATTCTCCCCCTCCATCAATTGAAAAAACTTTTTAATATATTGAACACCATTATAAATTCTGGAAGCAAAGTGGGGTTTGGGGTGGAGGCTGACAGCTCGCGACCCCCTGAGGGGTCCCGATCCCGTTTGAGAACCCCTGAACTAGCGTGTCTGTTGGTTCAGAGAGGCCCTGGATTTCAATCTAGCTAGATCATTTGGGTTCATTTCTTTTTCTTGCCTAGAATCTCAGTCCCTTCAGTTTTGCTCTTGTCTTTTCTCTGCTATTTTGCTGTGCCCTGTCTGCTGGCTGAGGGGGGCACTCTACTAAAATCTGACTCACTGGAACACCACATGTAGGATTATAGTAACCTGCACGTTATGGCTCATTGTCAGCAGCATAAGAGGTAGAAGAGAATGTAGAGGACAGCCAGTTAGTAAAAGTTTAACTCTTCCTGTACCCTTAAGATGTGTTGTTCCAGGCCAAGGATACCTTGTGATTCTCTGGGTGCATAGGGTAGATCATGCCATGCTTCCTATGTTTGCTGCGTTCATTATGGCCTGTGACAGTAGTGGGCTGGCTCTGAATTAGTGAGGGAAAGGAGCAAATCTACAGAGCACCTGAAGTGTTTGGAAAATAGAATGATCTGGAGGATGGTGTGGATTGCACCCTCAGCAAGTTTGCAGGTGACACTAAACTGGGAGGAGAGGTAGATACACTGGAGGGTAGGGATAGGATACAGAGGGACCTAGACAAATTAGAGGATTGGGCCAAAAGAAATCTGATGAGGTTCAACAAGGACAAGTGCAGAGTCCTGCCCTTAGGACGGAAGAATCCCATGCGCCGCGACAGACTAGGGACCGAATGGCTCGGCAGCAGTTCTGCAAAAAAGGACCTAGGGGTTACAGTGGACGAGAAGCTGGATATGAGTCAACAGTGTGCCCTTGTTGCCAAGAAGGCCAATGGCATTTTGGGATGTATAAGTAGGGGCATTGCCAGCAGCCCCACACTACAAGAAGGATGTGGAAAAATTAGAAAATGTCCAGCGGAGGGCAACAAAAATGATTAGGGGACTGGATCACATGACTTCTGAGGAGAGGCTGAGGGAACTGGGATTGTTTAGTCTGCAGAAGAGAAGAATGAGGGGGGATTTGATAGCTGCTTTCAACTACCTGAAAGGGGGTTCCAAAGAGGATGGACCTAGACTGTTCTCAGTGGTAGCTGATGACAGAACAAGGAGTAATGGTCTCAAGTTGCAGTGTGGGAGGTTTAGGTTGGATAGTAGGAAAAACTTTTTCACTAGGAGGGTGGTGAAACATTGGAATGCGTGACCTAGGGAGGTGGTGGAATCTCCTTGCTTTGAGGTTTTTAAGGTCAGGCTTGACAAAGCCCTGGCTGGGATGATTTAGTTGGGGATTGGTCCTGCTTTGAGCAGGGGGTTGGACTAGATGACCTCCTGAGGTCCCTTCCAACCCTGATATTCTATGATTCTGTGAAAGGAATTTTTGTGGTCTTTGCTTTCCACATGGTAGAAATTAAGTTGGCTGATTATCAAGATCCCATTAGAAGACTCATGGTAAATTCATGGGATACTGTGATGTCATGAGGTGCTGTCTTGTAGACTAGCTCAAATCACCTTTGTTTATCTGAGTTAACACCACAAAATTATAGGAATAAGTTGTTTTATTTCAATCCGCGTCCCTTAATTTTATCTCTTTGATCGCAAGTTGAAGAATAAACTTTATTGTACACAGAATTTCTCCTCTGAAGGGTTGTAGATTTGAAGTCATTGTGGCTTCTTAGAAGACTCTCCCCAGCTTGAGCTTTCTGTCCTTTGGGTTTATGCAACCCCATCCAATCTCTAAAACCAAAATAACTTCCCCTTTCCTCACCCCATCCCAACCACTTGAAAACTTTTCTGGCTCCTCCAGGCTTTCCAATTTGAATATCAAGAGTCTTATATTTCACTCTCCATACATTGTCCTTTCCTTCCCCCTCCTCCTAAAGAAAAGTGATTTGGATGCAGTAGCCAAAAAATAAGAAAAGCGTTTGAAGAATATAAATTGAAAGCAAAAATAAGGAAGGGTTCTTTCACCGTGGTCATAAATTCTCAAGCCAGTCCTCCATGACCTTGTTTACTGTAGTTATAATAAAGGAAATGATAGTTCAGATGAAACACTTGCTATTGTAATCTAAGGAGGAACTCAATAACTGACTCCAAAATAATGCTCATTTTTTGGAGTTTTACCTGTTAGTTAAATCTTGGTGTGAAACATTTCCCCTGAGTACCTCAAGAAAGAAATGCGAGGTACTGGCAGTGATCTCTTTATGGAGGAGTTTAGGAAACTAACACTTTCTGTTTCTTATAGAGTCCAGAGGCTGCTCTTCTCCATAGCCAAAGCCTTTTTAGATTGGTTCCCATTATCAGCTCTCTTCTTTGTTGAATGTATTCTTTCCCGTTTCAGGTCAGCCAGAGCAGCATTACCATGATGTCATCTCCCTCACCTGTCCAGCAAGCGCAGACACCCCAGTCAATGCCACCACCTCCTCAGCCACAGCCATCACCTCAACCAGGGCAGCCAACTTCTCAGCCAAACTCGAATGTCAGGTGAGCCAGAATGTGACCACCTGAGGTGAGTGGCAGCCGCAGATGCTCTCACCAGATGGTGATGAACATGAATGGAGGTTAAACCAAAGTTGTCACAGATGCCTATCCTGGTGCGCTTTCTAGTGGGGAGTCCAAC
Source organism: Lepidochelys kempii (assembly GCF_965140285.1). Taxonomy (NCBI): domain Eukaryota; kingdom Metazoa; phylum Chordata; order Testudines; family Cheloniidae; genus Lepidochelys; species Lepidochelys kempii. The sequence continues at coordinate 13,208,201 of NC_136394.1, read as the reverse complement.
CCTCGTGATGCAGTGAGGTTGACATTGCATGGATTGGGACCTTCAGTAGCACAGCTCTTGGGCTGTCATGTCATAGGAACCTGGAGGAGTCATGCTCATGTTGCTATCCCCTCCCCATTCACCTTCTCTGAGGCTACTCTGTGTTTAGCCACATACAGATACTCCCCTAACTATTGTGGCTTAATGGAAGGTGAGTTAAAGGATTGAATGGGATGTCAGAAGCAGAAGGCCATGGCCCCTAAATCCAAGGCTTCTGCTTGGTTTCCAGAGAAAGGCCCCATCATGCTCCTGGGTTGATGGAGGAGTTATTCAGAGACCTCTGGAGTTAAAGACCTACTAACAAAATTCCGTCTTGCTAGAGTGAGTCTCCCACTAAGTCAAAATTCAGTGGTGTTAGCTTTGGAATCTTTACTGAATGCTGTAATCAGACCTTTCTGGCAGGGATTCTGAATCTTTACCTTGCACGAGTGTTGTTGAAACTGACAAAAAGCTGGGTCAGGCTTAGATTGTAAGCTGTCTGGGGGAAAGACCTGTTCGTGCTGCAGCTAGCGGCACAATGGGCCTGAGCAGTACAGTGACATAAGGGTGGGATTTTCCAAACCGTTCAGCATTGGCCTAACCTTGCTTCCGTCAAAATCCATGAGATTTTTACCAGGAACTTCCCTGGGAGCAGAGCTAGGTCAATGCCGAGCACTTTTGTAAATCCCACTCCCGTGCAGCTGGGTGGAATACACGCTCAAAGACAGTAGCCATCAGTGGGGTTTGCAGAATGCTGCAGCAGCACTCAGTAGAACATACCTGCTCAGACTAACCATTTCTTCTGCTAGCTTCTTACAGGCCACTTTGTCTTCATATTAAGTGTTGAGTTGACTTTCATTTCCATTCTTCAGCTCCGGCCCAGCCCCATCTCCCAGCAGCTTCCTCCCCAGTCCATCTCCTCAACCATCCCAGAGCCCAGCAGCTGCACGAACACCACAGAACTTTAGTGTCCCATCTCCAGGTCCTTTAAACACTCCAGGTAACTCCTATGGTCATCAGTAAGAACTGTACTGCGGAGCATGATCCAGTGATGCATCTTAGTAACTAAAACATACAGAGAGAAATCTGAGGCTGCATAGTTATGCCGTTGGCTCTACGGTGCTCTACCAGTGAGTAGTATTTCAGTGGTGGACTTGCCATCTGCGCTACATGTGCAGCAAGGAGAATATTCGAGTTTTGGAATTGTCTGATCTCATCTTTTTTTGTCATTGAATTACATGAGGGTTTTCATAATTTTCTGACAAAACCAAAATGGTAACCAGAAGGGGATGTAAAGGTCTGTTGACTCTGGGGTTTCATGCAGCTGGAAATCGCTAGCAACAGTTCATAAGCCAATGTCCTGCTTTGCCTGACCCCTCCTGACATGTGGTATATAATCTTCACCTTTTTGCCTGGTGCAGGAAATCCAAACTCTGTCATGAGTCCAGCGAGCTCCAGCCAGTCTGAAGAGCAGCAGTACCTGGAGAAACTCAAACAGCTGTCAAAGTACATCGAGCCACTTCGGAGGATGATCAATAAGATTGATAAAAATGAAGGTGTGGCCCCTCGTATTTTACTGTACGGTTCTCCCTGTCTGCCTGTGTACTGCTCTTTTAGGGGTTCTGGCGGACTAAGCCTGTCTATTGTTTTCCTTGCTCATGGTTGCAAAAACTTAACTCTGAAGCATGACAACATTTTCATCTCCAAATCCCTTTCTTTCAGGACCTCTCTTTTTCTTTACTATATCTAAACTTTTTTGGATACAGACTCTACCTCATGAAAAGATGGAGAATCACAGGTCTTTGCTACTTTCTCCTTAGATGGGTCATGTTTTCAGTTTTCCCAGCCTCCGGTTTTTGTGTTAATGACTGCAGAGCTGGAAGCTCTGCCTGCAATGAGTGCATTTCTCACTAGTCCTTTTTATTTTATTTCAGATAGGAAGAAGGACCTGAGTAAGATGAAGAGCCTCTTGGATATCCTGACTGATCCTTCAAAACGGTAACGTCCTTTTCTGTTTAGCTTGTGCGAGCACCTCCCCAGTGAACTCTCTTCCTCCCAAACCCACTGTCAGGAATATGAGAGAATACATAGGCTACCATGGAGTCCCAGATGAGGAGTGGTGTCCCAGACATTAGTCTATCATCTTGCGGCAACATGTAGTATCTAGACAGTTCTTAACTCTAATCTGAATTTCCTTGTTTTTGAAGACCCTCAATGTTGTTGTTTCACTAACTTTCTTTTATGTTGAGAAATCATGGTGGGCAAGAGGTTTAAATTTCAGAACCCTTTTTTTGCTGATTCATTCTGTGTTGCAACTTCTTTCTAAGAAGTTGTGCAAAATCCTGCCAAAAGATTTTACAATGTGGTGTCCCCTAAGACGCAGTATGGGATCTTTTGTGCACACAGTTTCATAGAAAGCTATTCAGTAAACTGATAAGTCAGGTGTGTTTTCTTCGCTGTAATACAGTCTATTTGAGCTAGTTGAAATGATTGGAGAAATCCACCTGGGTTAACTTCATTTTGCTGAAAACAGTCAGCTCTGTTTCACTTAGACATTGTGGTATTCATTCTTTCTTTCTCTATTAAAGTCCCTCCTTAATGTGCCCTTCAGCAAAGCCATTCAAGGATCCACGTAAGTTATTTAAAAAATCTAAGCATTGGACCTTTATTTGCCAGAATGTTAGGTTTGAACCATGTGATCTAACTTAGAATTTAAGTTCCCTGAGGCAGAGCTACAGTTCCTGTTTTGAACAGCATCCAAGCATATCAGCACTGAAATAATGTGGACGGGAGGCTCAGATATCACAAAGTCCTCATCTTGGACAGCAGAGCAAATTGGGCTAATTCTTTCCTCTTCCTTTTCAGATGCCCTCTGAAGACTCTACAGAAATGTGAAATTGCTCTGGAGAAGCTCAAGAATGACATGGCTGTGGTAAGCAATGGGGTTTACTTTTCATCTTACTGGAGAGTAAGGCTGGCAGTGAATTCCACAGAGGGCACCAGTTTGGCAGAATTTTCCCATCTCTTTGTGTTCACAGTGCTGGACTGAGCAAGTAAACAGAAAACTGGTTAAACACTGGGCCATTCAGCAGGAATGTCCTCGTGTATACCTCTTAAAAATTATTCTGCTTACTGAACTTTCAAGTATTCATGCTTTGTACAAGCACCTAGGAATGGATCCTTGTTCTTGTCTTTAGCAGATGTCACCAAGACAGGATTTCTACATGAAAGATACTGACAGTGTCAGTTTTATTTACTATGGGCTTGTCTACATGGGGACAGTCAGGAAAATTAATCCCAATTATTTAAAGGTGTGAATGCAAAATAGATTAGTTAAACTGCATTAAACCCCTGTATGGACCTTCTCATTCAGAATTAAAGTGCTCTTAATTTCATTTAGCGTAATTCACTTTCAAAATTTAATTATGAATGAGTGTATCCATATATAGCTGTTTGATACAATTTAACCAATCCATTTCAAATTCACAGTTAATTTGAATTTACTTTACTGCGGGTATACGCGGGGATACTGAGGAAGTGTTTCTAGAGTAACACAAAACAGAGGTTAGAGGGATTCTTAAATGTATTGGAAATACTGTAGTGCAAGTTTGCATAATGAATCAAGGTGTCTCGTACAGACTATTTGTGACTGACAGCACATAAAATAAGATGTGCTTCTTTGTGCTTTAGCCCACGCCACCACCTCCACCAGTGCCCCCTACCAAACAGCAGTACTTGTGCCAGCCACTTTTGGATGCTGTCTTGGCAAACATTCGTTCACCAGTCTTCAACCATTCCCTCTACCGTACCTTTGTGCCAGCTATGACTGCGATACATGGCCCTCCAATCACGTATGTATCATTGGCCTTCTGTCTGTTGTCTTAAGAAAAATTAATTGTTTGGTTGAAACGTTGGAAGGATGGGCTGGCGTGATGGATATGTGCATGTTTCCTTGTCATCTGTAAAGTACTTGAGAAATCAATTTTGTTTGAAAAACGTGGACTTGGCATAACATGGTGCCCACTCTGAGTCCCTTTGTGGGTGTATTTTACGCAGGGCCCAGATGGCTTCCCCTCGAAAGCGTAAATACGAAGAGGATGAAAGGCAGACCATACCAAATGTATTACAAGGAGAAGTCGCAAGATTAAATCCTAAATTCCTGGTGAATCTGGATCCCTCCCATTGCAGTAATAATGGCACAGTCCACCTCATATGCAAGCTAGGTAAGCTAAAAAGAAATTAAGACTGTTTTCAAGAGGTGTTGATTTATTTTCTTGTGAATATGTACTGCTGTAAATCTTGCCAGCCTATAATTTCATCATGGTTTTTCTTTAGCTCGCCACAGTTGTGGCAATGCATAATGTACCCCAGATCAAGTAGCTAGATGTTTAAACCACTTACAGCTTTTTTTAGAAAGTGGGGAAATTATCTTAAAGCTAAATTATTCTCCACACCCCACCCCACCCCCCCAATCCCCAGTATCATGGTGTTGCTACTAAAAGAAGGCAGTATTATAGGCTGGTCTCTGAGTAAAATGCTGCTTTTTTAAGCTGAAATATGAGCAGTTTTTGTTGCTCCATGTGTGCATTTAATTGGTTCCCTAAATTGGGATCCAAGCAAACTCTCCAGGTAATCTGAATTCCTGATAGTATGAAGTGGCCTATTTATAAACATAACTACATTTCTCTCTCCTTGTATTTCAAGAAACTTGCTGTCTGGGATGTGAGAAATAAATTGGACTTGTCGGTAATTGTTGCCACTGTGGAAGAATCCCAAGAGTGAAACAGTACAGTATTTAATTGTACAACTGGATCTTGTTAGATTTCTGCTCCGCAGATGAAAAATTCTGCCTCTTGCACTGATGGGTGCAGCTTGCTGATGATAATTCTTCACCCTTAGCTCAAGCTCTGCTGGTGTTAGAAAATGGTTTAATGCCTAGTGTAGTCAGGACAAAAGTTTTCAGCACCCTAAAACATGATATTGGGACATTGAGGAATGGGGCCTGTCTAATTGTATTGAAAATGTTTTCCCAGCTGCACCAGCAGTTGTCACAGCTGGTGGTGTGAATGGGGAAGTGTGTGTAAGTCTTTGCCCTTCTCTCTCAACCAAGCAAGAATAGAGTATACCTTCATAGGAACTTGTTTTGCCCTTGGACAGAAAAAGGTAAAGTGGGTTCATTTTAGTGTGTACCAGACAAAACATGGGAAAGCTCTGGTCCTGGCTTACATGTGTAGTATGAACAGTACCTAGACATTTCATATTTAGGAAACCAAACTCAAATGAAGTACACCTCATGAAAGACGGAGACTGGTGAGATGCGTGGGGTGTGTTGTGGAGCTGGGAGTTCCAGATTGAGCTTCCAGCAAGCAGAGGCCATTTTTAAAGTGAGCTTTTCAGAAATGAAGACTCATAGCCATGGTTCCTCTTAAAGATTAGATCTAGTCCCTCCCTGTCCATTTCAGTATGTAATGTACAGACGTAGGGAAAACACCACACACAACTTACTTTGATGTCCTGATGGAAAATATCTTTTGTTAAAGTAAATGTGTTTGAATTCTAGATGACAAGAACCTTCCAAATGTCCCGCCATTACAGCTCAGTGTTCCAGCTGACTATCCAGATCAGAGCCCTCTGTGGATAGACAACTCTCGACAATATGGTATGGGGACAATAGGATAGCATCACTTTAAAAAGTGAGGGATCAATTTGTGATATTCAGTTGTGCAACTGTGTTTATCTGGGCTGTCTCCTTTTTCTTTTCCAGCAGCCAATCCCTTCTTGCAGTCAGTGTATCAGTACATGACATCAAAATTGCTGCAGCTTCCAGACAAGCATTCAGTCACAGCACTCTTAAACACCTGGGCACAAAGTATCCGTCAAGCCTGCCTCTCTGCTGCATAACTTCCTCCCCTTGTGAAATCATGAAGCAAAGAAGTTGGGTCTCGGCAGCTGGCCTCTCCCACGGCCACTGGAAGAATAACAGGCATTTTGGGAGGGAACTTCAGAAGAAAAAGCCTTATACTGTTTTGTTTCTAGGTGCCAGGTTCAATAGGGAACCTGGTGTTAGATTTAGATTTCATGCTTTTATCTTCTGCCTTTGTGGACTTTGCCAGCATTTTCACATATACAGAACATGTATATATGGTTCTTGAGACTGATGTATTAGGAGGGGCTTTTATTGTCTTCTTAGAGAAGAAATTATTTGTAGACTTCCATCAGGGAGTCTGAATGGTATAGAAGGGAGAGGGGAGAATGTCCTAATTTGCTTCAGACTTTGCCTGATGCCAGTATTCCTCACACTCTGTATGTTGTGTGACTTGATATTGCCCCAAGAATAAATTAGCTGCAGCTAGAATGTGCTCACAAACTTCCCTATGGTTGCAGGAGTCTGGTAATTTAATTTGGAGAAAGGGGAGAAATCGGGGCCTTTTTAGGGCATCCCTAATGCGTCAGATTAATCTGAATAATTATGTTTAGGAGGAAAACCAACCATAGGAAAATTTTTATAGCTTATTTTAAACACTACTTTGTATAAACGGTTTTTGGTTAGCACGGACCATGCATTTCTCACTCTTAGAAAGTCGGATGATCTGAAGGCGGGGTATTCAGTGTGCATGCTAACTGATTTCCCTGTGAGCTCCAAGTGTGTGTGCAGGGAAAATCAATTGATTGAATCATAGCAGCACTGTAAATGAATCCAGCAGGCTGCAGCTACTTATCTGCATTTATATTTACCAGGGGAATTGTATCTTACCTGGCATTTCTCTTGGGTGCTGGCTTCTTTGGGGAGTGATGCAACTCATGGGAAGTGTTTGCATATCCCACTCGCATCTATTTGTTTAAGAAAACTGAACACAGCTCAGGTCTAAGACTGACAATTGACCTTGCGTGCCTCGGGCACCGAGGGACACCCACCTGTAAAAGTATTACTGGTCATCTAAATTAGGATCAGAAGACTGATATCAGCTGCTGTGTTGTGAGGCAATGCAAATGAAGCCACTTGCCATAAGTAACTGGTTCCATACACAATGTGATTACATTTCAATCTGCCCTATCTTTGTAGTTCATTCACTCTTAATTCCTGGGTGTAAGGGAATTTCAGTGTCTCAAGTATTTCCATCACACCCTGCTCCATCCCCCAGTATTGTGCAACAGTCCCTGACAAGTAGCTGGACTCTTACAGTGGTGTCAAGAAATTGCTGTGACCTCTGTAAATCTGTGTGGTGTCATCGGTTTTAGGATGTTTTAAAATGTGGGTACTTAGTAAGCACTGATTGAGGCAGCCGAGTGGTATCAATATTTTGTACATGAACTAATGCATTATCTGTTTGTTTTATCGTAATAAATTTATTATTATTCCTGTGTTTGAAACTAACCTACTATCATTCCAATGTTAGTCCTTGGGCAACGGCTCTGCAGTGACCAAAGGCGGGTGCTTACTTCAGATATCCTATCAGGAGCCGAAATCTCTGCACCCAGAAGTGAGGGAGGAAAAATCACATATGGCACTACATTAGTTATCCTATGCTGCAGAATAGCAGCCAAGTTCATCATCAGCTGGAGGAGAGGTTCAAAAGATTGCTAAGGGAAATGTTATATAGAGGTGAAAGTTTTTTAATTTAGATCTAGCCCAGATCATTACTAACTTAATACCATTAGATGGGTGTCCAGGTGCTTTTGTAAAATGAGCTAGTGGACAGATGTTCATATCATAAAAGCTAACATCTCAGTTTGTTTCCCTGTTGTGCAGTCAGGTGAGAAGACAAGAATTGAACACACACACACCCCACCACCCCTTTTTAGATATTTTTAAGGAGCCTATCACTGTGGTGTTGACAATTGTAGGTCTGCTCCCTTGGAGATAAGGTTGTGATGCAGATCAGGAGCCTGGTATAGGGAATCTTGCATACTTGCTGCACATACAACATTCGTTTTCAGAGCAGTCAACCCACTATGTTGTTGTGAGTTGAATGGAAACTAGCCCATAGCAAAGATGAAACAATGGAATGTTACAGATTCTGAGTAAAGAGTGTGCAGCCTAGAACAGAGTAATATCTGAGCCCCCCATAGTTTCAACTGCCCTTCTGCTGCTGATCAGTGGGTCCTATACCTGCATTCAAAAAAAAATTCTGATACGACTACTGTAAATTCAGCTCCGTTCCCATCTAGCAGCTGTGCAGAGCTGTGAAATCTTGTCCTGCCAGGTAACATGACGTAGTATGTGGCTTCCAGCCTTTCCACTGATGGATTAGCAGTGATCTAGTGTTATCTGTAAAACTGTGCAGCCCATACCTGCATAAAAATAAATGTATGCTGCTTGTAAATAATCTCTGCCGGACTAGAGAAGTTTGTGGGACACTGCATTGACCTGATTAAAAGTGATAAGCATCCAATTTCCTAAACAGTAATCTCTTACAGGCTTTCATCATTAAGTTAACTCATCAAATATACATCCTGAAGAAATAAGGGAAACCACAGAAGGAATGAGGCAAAGCTGCAACAATAGATGCATAAGCTCTTTGTTCCTGAATAGAAGACACGGTGATTTCGTAATTAGTTTTTACTTGAAGTGGGGAGATAATAGCAGCAAACCAATCTAAGCTGAACCTACAATGTAAACTCAAACATATACTGGGAGTGCTGTAGCTACTGGAACGCTTTTAAGGAGAAGAGATCTGGAATGCAGTTGCTGAACAACCAGACTAAAGCACAGTCCGACGAAGACGGCTTCTTTGAATAGCTTGAGTTCTCTTCTGTCTCTCGGCAAAACTGTTTCCCAGTGTTTGCTTCAGTGCTGGCAGAACTGCCCTTTCAGCAGCTGGCAGTGGAGTTATAATCAAACTGGAGATAAGAGTTGGAGACAGAGGAATGATTGGCAATGTGATGATTTTAAATCACTTTCTCTTTACCAAGGTCTACCAGATTAGGGTCACCTTCCACATTAGTCACCCCAGTGATTCTACATGATGGATGGACTAACCTCTGCAGTGCTCTGTCCCACTGATTTAAATTTCTGTAGTAAGAACTCTCCCTAGCCTTCAGAGTGCTTAACAAATTATTTTTCTAGTAAAGTGAGGAAAAGATGACTTTCAGTGCAGTTTCATGGGATGGAAGTGTGTGTGGAGCCCTTCTGGTAGTGAGTACCCCGTCACCATTAGGAGGCATAGCAGCTTTTTTGATAAGTCCCTCAGATAGATATTTCCCCATCTGTAAAATGAAGGTATTGATACTGACCTTTGTAAAATGCTTTGAGATCAACAGATGAAAAGCGCTATTATTTTAAGTGTGAATGGCTCGTTATCTGCCAAGTCCAAGTCCAGGATTCTGTTTTCCTGTTACACTGAGTGCATGAAGCTGGGTTTCTTGCTTTGCTTTTACTAGCTGACATCACATGTTATAGGAGAGACTAGTCCTGTTTTCGGGGGCTAATAAGCAGCTAAAGGAGGGACCTGATTTTTTTTCAGTACAAAAAACTAAACTTCCCTATTTCATGAAAGAAGTGAGATCCTACAGTTTAACTTGCAGAAAAACCTTAATAAACACTTCACTTCAACTTTTAAAGAAACATAGCTGTATCTGTCACCTGTGTTTTGTAAATAGTGTTTGTGTTGTGTTTGCAGCATCTGCATGAAAAGATGTATTAAGGGGGAGAGTTTAGAATCTTTATTCCTCCTATTAGCTCACAGGTGGGGAACTTTGTTAATTGGCTCTGTTATCTTGACAGCATTTTGGCATGGAGGAATGGAGAAAGCCCATCCACAGGATGAATCCTGGGCTGAGCTTTTGCCTTCTTAAAAGGGCTTGTATGACTTATTGTATACTTGTTTGTGTACTTTGAAGATGGCAATAATCATAGTCTAACCCAATGATTTGTCTTTTCTTGTTCAAATGACTGGGTAAGATCAGAGTATTGCTTTCCTATTTCCCTTTTATGCAGTCCTCACAAAATAGAGTACTGCTTTTAAATCCTATTGCAATCTAAAATTCAAATTGCTGTGTGACTGATTCCTCTGTGGCAATGGAAAAGTTACATGTGTGTAATCTCATTATGGATAGAACTTGGCCTTGCATTCAGATCTTAACAAATAATTCTGAGGTGGATGCCAGAAAATCTTAATCCATTCTTCCTTCAGCACTGCAGAGCCACCCTAGCTAATGGCACTAAAATGTTATTAGCAGACTTGACTCTGAAAATATAAAAGGAAGGTCTGAGTAAAGATGATGACTGGCTATTTTTCACAGTGGAACCACACTTTAATGTCCTGCCTCCTTGAGAGAGGTTTTTGTTGCCTCTGACTTAGCATACATATAGGATGTTGCTGAGCTCTGTGATCCTTGGAGAAAAGTGAGTGTCCCAAGGGACTACATCAGCATCAGATGTTTGACAGAGAAGCCACAGGAGGCAATACAGTCCCTATTACCTGAGTCCTGTGTGTAGAACTCTGTGAAAAAGAGGCTGGTAGTGTGAACATGCAAAAGCAACCCTCAAAGAATTAGTGATTAAAACACTTTGTGCAGCTTCCTCTGTGGCTATAGTAAGGCACTGAAAATAAGCTAGATAGCTGCAGTGATCTCATCTGAAATCTGACTATCTCCTGAGCAGGGCATATGGATTGATCTTTAGGCAATCATGACCTTAAGTGGGGAGAGGCTTGTGGCTGATGATAAAGTTGAAGGTGAGATGGGGAGAGGGGGGAAACCAGTAATAGGCTTGTTTTTAACTTCATGATTAATACTTAATTGCTAAAGGTATCACATGCTTGACTCAACAGCTGATTACATTACAGATGTACTAGCATGGGCTTTTTCATGAAGTGTCTTAATCTCTAAAGAAAGTAGAAGTACTTACCATTTCTTAGATGTATCTTTTAGCATTTTGGGTAATCGTGAAACTTCTTGATTCCTAAATCAAAAAAATATTTGCAGATATGATACCTTGGCTACTTCACTCTATAGCATAGTAGCAGAGCATTGATTGATTGTGCTGGCCCTGTGTAACCTGGATTTGAAAACAACATAATAAATCTTGCGGCATATGAATGTTGAACCTAGAGAACAGGAGAAGCTGCACCACCACAGAATCTGGACAGGGCAGTCGTACAGAATGATCTAGCTTATGTGATAAGCTGGGCCCATTCAATCAAAATGCATCTTAACACAGCCAAGTGCATAGTTATACATCTAGGAACAAAGAATGTAAGCCATACCTATGGGGATTGTATCCTAGAAAGCAATTACTCTGAAAAGGAGTTAGAGGTCATACAATTCAACATGGGGTCCCAGTGCAATGCTGTGGAAGATGGCTACAGTGCAATCTTTGGATGTATAAATGGGATTAGATGGCATTGATGAGATATACTGGCATAGTATGTATAGTTCTGGTGTCTGTGAAATAATTGGGAGTGCAGGAAGGAGCCAGTGTATAAATACCTTCACACAGAAAAAATACCGGATACTAAAGGGCTCTTTAATTTAGCAGAGAAAGGCATAACAAGAACCAAAGGCTGGAATCTGAAGTCAGACAAATTTTGTTACAGTGAGGATGATTAACCATTGGAACCAACTACCCAGGGAAGTGGTAGATTCTCCATATGTTGATGCCTTTCTGGAAGACATGTTTTAGTCAAACAAGTTACTGGATTCAATATAGGGGTAATATGGTGAAGTTTAATGGCTTCTGGTATTCAGGCTAGATGATCTTTTGGTACCTTCTGCACCCCTTGTTAGTTGGCTGCTCCAAATGCTACTCCTACAGACCTACTACCCTTCTAGAGTTTTAACTGGAGAACTGTTGTGGCAATAGTACGGGGGATGGGTAAAAGGTAAGGGAAATCTGTGTAACTCATGATTTTTTTGTTGCCCTTGTAATCTCTTGTCTAGACAGCAACAGTTCTTGCCCTGAAGAGCTTACAATATATTTATATACCACCTACTACAATACAGCCCTAAACCCAAAGGGGGTCTGTAAACAGTACCACAATATAAATAAAATCATATTACTTAAAATAAACATAAGCCTTCAAACCATGAATCCCTCTGAATCTTTCAGAAATGCCCATATGTCTGACTTTCAGTTGGATTGAGTAGTCTGTTAACCAGGTGTCTCAACTCCTCGTAGGATGATATCTTAAATGATTGTAAGTGCTCTGAAAGAACAAACTGACAACCTTGTCTACCTGCACCCTAAGTTTATGGACACTTATCTCCTGTTAGGTTAGTGCTGTTAACAACTGTGTGCAGTAGTCTTGTTATAATACAGGATTTTGCTGCTTGTGTGTAGAGGTATATTAAGGCAGATATCGTTTAAATCCTCTCAATTCACATTAACAGATCGCATTCTGGAAAGTTTGAGAGGGGTAGAGGTGGCTCAAAGATAAATCACAAGGGAAAGTTAAGGAAGGAAGCCCTACAAAGTCAAAGCTCGCTAATGACCTCTATATAGGCACCTTGCATATGGCCTCTATTCTGCAAATTCACTCCAATAGAAAGTAGAAAGGGAACTAGCGAACTCAGCTACAATCTGTCTAATACCCGAGCCTTGAACCATAACTCAGAACAGCTTAGCTTACCCAATCTGGCTGGCTAGCAGATAGTCTTCAGGAATCCTTTTGTTCTTGTGGATGTCCTCCAGATACGATTTCAAATACATCAGCTGAAGGACAGAGAGGAGAAAATAACCTTTCTGCTTGCCTCTGAAAATCTATTTCCTATTTCGTCACCACAAATTTACTGTATCTTAAAAGCTGCGAATAAGGTAGACTGAGCTGGGGTCAACAGCCTCACCTCTTGTGCCTGAATGTGGTTGATGTTCCATAGCTGGTGAATGACAATCTCACACTCTTCCAGTGTAGGTGGTTTTCGGATGTGGGAGGGGAGAACATTTACCAGGAAAGGGTTGGAGGAGGCTGGTGGTACCTGAGTGTGCCCAGATCTAATCTGGCTTGGCAGTGAAAGTACTGGAGATGTAATTCTATCAGAGACTTCTCTGTCCTCTCTAGATCACAATTAAGGAATAAAAGAATCACAAGGGAAATGGATTAAATGTCTAAATATTTATTGCATTTACCTTGCCAAAACATTTGTCAAACATTGATTAAGACTCTCAAGAGCGTGGTGGTACAGGTAGGTATTCTACTTATTTCACAAGTGGGAAATGAAGGAAACATGGCAGGTCCAGGAATCTTAACTCTACAAGATCACATCCTTCTCTGTAGCTAAACTACTTTCTGTGTCCTCTGTCTAGAATGGTGCATGGCAGTACACTTTATGCCTGAGTTTTTCCTTTGAATTAATTAGCACTTCTATGCCCACTACAATCACAGAATCATAGAATATCAGGGTTGGAAGGGACCTCAGGGGGTCATCTAGTCCAACCCCCTGCTCAAAGCAGGACCAATCCCCAATTAAATACATAATGACAACTCAATTGAAAACTTTACCCCCAAAGAGCTTCTTAAGTACCCCTGCTAGAATCAGTTGCTCACTGTAATTTATTCTTAACCCTCATAAATTTGTATTTTACATTACTTATATTTCTAAGATATGCAAGGTGCACGTGCACCATCAGTGGGATCCACATGGTCAAAGACTCAAAAAAGAACACACACAGCCCAGAAACCTCAAATGAGCTGCCTACAATTGCTGTATTCGGATAGCTTGCTCATACCTAGAAAAAACCTCCTCTTGTGGCTTCTCCACCTTTGGACAGGGAGGCTCTGGTTCCCCTTGTACCACGTTGATCACCTGTTCTTCTGTATTCAGTTTTTGCTTTTTGGGCTGGTCCATCAGCTGCCTGTTTGTCAGTGAATACCTAGAAACTGCAACAGCAGCAGCTGTTAGACAAAATATGAAGGGGAGAGGGAAGGGGGATGGGTGTGCACGCATTACAGGCCAGGCCAGAGACCTAACAGCTTGCAGATACAAGTTTTAAGTACCCTTATCTCCACAGTAGTTCAAGGTATTCCATGCTCTTAGGCTTTATTTTGTGAGCTATTGAACAGCTTCATTGTAGTTTAGCTTATTTTAATCCTTTAACACAGTGTCAAGAAATCCTACTTTACTATGTTAGCACTAACAACCATAAATTAGAAGCAGCCCAAACGTAGGCTTTGCTCTCCCAATTTCTTAGCAACTCAGTCATAATGTAAAAGGGATTATAAATGTGTGTGCAAGCACACATGATCCAAATAAGTGGAAAACAGTTATACTAGGACTCCTGATCATCATCAAGAGCCGTAAGAAGAGAGATTTGAAACAAATCTGATAGGTATTCAGACTTTTACATTGTTGCCTGTTTCTATATCTAGGCCTAGATATTTTCATTTAATAATAATTTATCTTCCCCTCCTCTAATATATGCAGTTACTAGTCCTGCTACCCCGAAAGTTAAATCTTGCAGTTTTAAGCTATCTTACCTGCTGAACCTTGCCTTGAAAGCAACTTGTCAAACAAGGTGGGAGTTAAATTATCACCTGCAAAGAAGAATAAGTGATGAATTGGGCATTATGATCATAGAACTGACCAGCGAAGAGGCTATATTATCCTCAGTTTAGAATAGGAAACACAGGTAAACTATTTAAAGTCTGCAGAGCCAAGGCTCTCTACATGCAGGATTGCTGAGAGCAGCCTGCAATGTAACTGTTTCCCATAGCACCAGAACAGCTCCTTGGTTTAACCAAGTGGGAGTGTTTTCTGCACTCAACATGGAACACAATGTGATCACAAAGACCTGGATAAAATCACTGAAGGTTGATCTATAAAAGGGAGGGATGCTCAGGGGCAAGGTTAAGCAACTAGGAACACTGAAGACTGACTGCTGCTTATTGGTGGAGTTTGTCCACCCGTGGTCACAGTAGTTGACTATTGCAAGGTACGCCTGGAATCCTGACTGCACTTGTATACTCAGGTAGTAGTGGTGGCTCATTCAGTTCTCTGCAGTTAACTTAGAGGCTGCAGCCTTTCTTTACTAAAACTGATCTCACTATGATCAGCCATGTTTTTTGTCCCCTCTCATCTGGACAACTTCCATCTACTACTTTGGCATACCTTGGAAGCTTCGGCTAAGGCAGAATGTGAGATATCCTATTTGCTTACGTATGAATCAGCAGAAGCATATTAACGTGCAGTGAAATACACCAGTCCCCATCTGCTTCTGAATGAAGTTCAACATGCTTTTTAATCTATAGAGGTTCCGGACAATGATTTTCTAGTCATAGGTCCAGCATTTAAAGTCCTCCAGATGAATGTTGAAGGGTTGTCTTCTGCCAAGCAGGAACTTATTGATGTTCTGGCAAAAGAAGTTCTAGCTGACATTATTTGTTTACAAGAAAATCTCATCATGCTGAATGAAGCACATTGGTTTAAGATAATTGGTTACAATGTTGTCACCATCTTCATGCAAAACATGGTTGAGCCACGTACACCCACAGTGATATATCAGATGTTGTCCATGTTGAATATTCACCTTTTCGTGACACAATTAAAGTTGGTGGGTTTCAAATCACGAATGTATAAGCCACTGGGTGAAACATGGACTCCACATGTTCTCCCAAGGCTTAAGCATGCAGCCGCGTATGTTGGCGACTTTACTAATCATCACAGCAAGTGGGGTTATGCGACTGCAGACCCAAATGGTGAACAACTGTTGGAGTGGGCAACAAATAATGATCTTGCATTGGTCCATGACCCTAAGCAGTATGGTACCTTCCATTCCACATGCTGGAATAGGAACTACTGCCCAGATCTGTGCTGGGTCATATCGTTTGCCAATCACGCATTAGCCAGCGGCGTGTACTGTACTTAATGATTTTCCACATAGCCAATGCTGTCCTCCTTTGATTCAGATGGGAATGCGTCCTCCATCTGCCAACTATAAGGAGTGTACCAAAGCCTAGATGGAACTTCTGGAAGGCACATTGGGGCTCCTTTACAGAGTATTTAAAATGGATCGTCGTAACCATCCCATTAACCATCTCCAAGGAAGATGCAAACCGTTGTTTCTGTTGTCCTTTTTAAAGCTGCAAGTGCAACAATTCCACGTGGCTTCCAACCAGTGTACATTCCATGTTTGAATGAGGGTGTGCAGACTTGCTGATGCAGTTTGAGCAGTCAGGTGATCCGGAGATTGCAGACCATCTTACGGAATCATTGGATGCCGCTTACTGGACTCAAAGAGAGGAAGCGACAGTGGTGCTTGACTTTACGTGGTCAAGCCGGAAGAGCTGGAGTTTAATTCGTTAACTAGGTGCGGCTCAAATGCCCATGTACACAAAGCAGGTCAGCAGTTACTCCAAATCAGAGTGCCAGTCATCTGTTGAGGTTGCCAAAGCTCCTGGTGACAGAGTTGTCAAATGCCAGGTACGTGACAAATGGCAACATTTCCTAAGAAGTAATCCTGCCGATAGTAGGATGGAGCCATTCACTAGTCTGGAATTGGATAAAATGCTGAACGATTTAAAAACCGGTTCATCTCCTGCATATGATAGATTGCACCTGAATTCATGAAAACATCTGGGTCCTCACGCTCAGGAATGGCTTGTTCAGTTTTTCAACAGACTTCTGCAGGAATCCAGACTGCCTAGAATCTGGTGCCAAGTGAAGGTCATTGTCTTGCTGAAATCTGGGAAAGATCCACATTTGCCTTCAAGCCACAGACCAATTTCACTTCTGAGCATCTGTTTTAAGGTGCTTGAGTATCTGATTTCACAAAGAAGGCATAAGTGGAAGGCATGCTGGGACCAGAGCAGGCTGTTTTTTGCTGTGGTACTAGTACATGTGATCAAGTAATCGAAAATGGCTTCCAACATCAGCTGAAGACTGTTCAGTTTTTCTTGAACTGACCACGGCATACGATACGGTTTGCACATTGGCCTTTTGGTGAAATTGTCCAGAACTATGCCAAGTTGGTTTGTATGTGCAATGGCTCTGTTTTTGAGAAATCACCATTTCCATGTGCATATTGGTGATAGAACAAGTACTTGGATGCACCAGAAGAATTGGCTCCCGCAAGGATCAGTATTATCTCCTACATTATTCAACTTATATTCGAATGACCTACCATATACCGGCTCTTGTAAGTTTGTTTATGCAGACAATATATGTCTCGGCACTCAGTCACACTCCTTTGACATACTTGAAAGTGTTTTGAATGAAAATATGTACACAGTCTTCAGTCGCCAGAGAGCTAGAACATTTCCGCATTGCAGAGGGGAGGCGACACTTCCAAGATTCTCTCTCAGGACTGGGAAATGGACAAAGCACCAAGGCAAAATGTTTATTAATAATAAAATTAATAAGGGGAGACAAAGGGACTTCTAGGGGATAAGACACTTACTAGATCATCCTACTTCTAGAACAGTAAAAGCATAGCCTACCTTTTAGCTGCAGCGACTGATTCATTATGAGTTTATAATGAAGCTCTGTAATCAAATGAGAACACAATTTTTAGTTTGAGCTCTCTCCATACCCCCTTAACTTCCCTTTTCCCATTGTAGAATAAAGCGAGGCTTGCTCCTAGAGAATGTCACTCACATCAGCTTTCAATATTTCTGATAGACTGAAATTTTTTTCATTAAAAATGTACAATAAACATATGGGCTCAAAGGGTGAGGGAGTAACCGTAATGTGAAACCTAAGAGTGGATATTATTTAAATAATATTGGGAAGGAGGTAGAGAGTGGAAGTAGAGTTACAGAAGACAAATTTTTTCAGTAGTTTTAAGACAAGTATGCACACAGAAGTATAGCATAACTCAGGTCACACTGAATGAAACCAGTTTGTGTATTCTGCACTATGAACAAGGGTTTATAACTAGCCCAAACATCTAGCTCAGGAGTGGGGCAAACTTTTTGGCCTGAGGGCCACATCTGAGTATAGAAATTGTACGGAAGGCCATGAATGCTCATGAAATTGGGGTTGGGGTATGGGCTCTGGGGTGGGGCCAGAAATTATTTCAGGAGGGGGCTCCTTGCTGGGGGGTATGCGGGCTCTGGCTGGGGATGAAGGGCTTGGGGTGTAGGAGGGTGCTCCGGGCTGGGGGGAACGTGGGCTCTGGCTGGGGATGCAGGGCAGGTGGTTGGGTTGCAGGGGAGGGGGATGGCACAGGGGTGCAGGCTCTAGGTGGCACTTACCTCAAGCAGCTCCCGAAGCAGCAGCATGTCCTCCTCCTGCTCCTACGCGGAGGTGCAGCCAGACAGCTCTGCAGCACACTGTCACAGCCGTACACACCGCCCCCACAGCTCCCATTGGCTGGGAACCACAGCCAATGGGAGCTGCATGGGTGGCACATGGGGCAGTGTGCAAAGTGGAGCCCCCTGGCTGGCCCTATGCGTAGGAGCCAAAGGGGGCACATGCTGCTGCCTCCAGGAGCCACCAGAGCAGGGCAAACCCCAGATGCCATTCCCCAGCGGGAGCTCGAGGGCCAGATTAAAACAGCTGGGGGGCTGGATGTGGCCTGTGGGCCGTAGTTTGCCTACCCCTGATCTAGCTACTTTAAGCTCTAAAGAATGTACTGATGTTACCATGAATGTAAAGTATTTTTTTGTTGTCCAGGTACAAGCTTTGAACTGTTTTGTCAATTTTCTCATGGTTGGATTTCTTGTAAACCAGCTGTGCTCAAAATTAACCAGTCTGTCATACTGACACTTTTTGCCTACATCTCTTATTGACAAAATACCCCAACCCTGATCTGGAGAAACAATCAACAAGACAGGGGCCACATTCTCTCTACAAAGATTCAGTCAATAGCTTCTCTCAAGGATGACAAGAATGCTAATTTAAATGGTATTTTTGTAATGTGAACACTTGTCCAGCAGAAACTAAACTTGAGATCACACCAGCTGATTTCAGATGTACTACTATATATCTATCCCCCGGTAAACTGAAATGGTGGCCTACTAGGTGTGAAAGACTAATTTCATTACCTTTCCCCAAGTTATCCAGTCCCCTATGCCTTTTCAGGCTTTGGAGTCCGTAACTGACCAGATTTGTCTTTGAGCTTTTGTTAGCCTCACAGTCAAAATCATTAGAATTCCCTTCTTATATCCCCTGTTATAGTCTAAGTGTTGGGAAATATTTTCTAACAGTTTCAAAACAAAACTCTTGTGAAAAGGATAAGGAATGGTAGGCCTAAGCAAGTGGCATCAGGGATCTCTTTAAAGAGATGACACGGAAGAAGAAATGTGGGGATGCAAAAGCAAAACCTACATGCATTGTAATTAATTCATAACTTAGCATGTTGAGGAAAAAGATATCAAAGATTTCTCGACTTGCAGTGACAACTCTCCAATCTCTCATCTAGTGCCTCTAGAATCTACACAAAGTTGTATATGGAAAGTCACCTCACCTTTGTTTTCCCTTTTGAGATATTCAATTTCCTCATGAAGCTTCCTTAGGGTCTCAGCATGCTGCTGTTGTAGGAACTTCAGGCTTCTCTCCAAGTCCATGACTAGTTTATGTGAGTCTTTGTTCCAGACTTCAACAGACTGGGACTGAGAGAGAGGCTGAGGCCCCTCGTTATTCTGGATGCCAAGTTGAAGATGGCTTGATTTATCCAGTCCTACTCTTGACCACTGTGGTAGGTTCCCCAGCGGAGGCAAACTGGTATTGTACATCCCCAAAGGTCCTGATACAAAAGTTGTTTTCAGACTAGGGTTATGTGGGCAGCCTACAGCTTCTCAGTAAAGTAGCTGAGGAAATGCCACTGAAGTTGAACAAGGGTCAGTGACCACGTTTAATGTGCTTCAGTCTCTATGAGGTCAGGCCTTGTATGTACCTTGTGCCCCTGGCATGCAAATGCGCCTTTACTATGACCCTGGCATCATGGGTTTGGGGGGTGTCTCCTCAGGACTTGGCTCTGACACTGGGCTTGTGTTCACTGTCTCTGATGGAGGGAGTGGACTATGGCTCTGTGTGCCTCTGCTCTACGTAACTTGCCCTCACAGGGGAATGGGGATGGGGCAGGTATCACTACCCAAAGCCTCCCCACGGTCACCAGCCATTTCTGCACATGACCCTCAAATTTACAGCTGCCAACCTAGAATGTGGGGGTGGGGGGAAGAGAACAAGAATGTGAGCTTAGTAAGCACGGAGCCAGCAGGCTGGAACTTGCCCCCCCCTTCACACCCCACACACCCAGCTCAGCTCCCCCTCCTTCCCCCTCCCCTCTCAGCCCACCACATACACATCCTGGGCTCAGCCACCCCCACACATATACACCCTTGGGCCCAGCCAACCCCCGACCTCTCGCCCCACGCTAAGGCTCAGACACCCCCCCCGACCTCAGCCAGCCTCGCACCCGTAGCCCCAGTTTCGAACCCACCAGCTCCTCCCCCCAAAAGCCCGCTGGTAGACGTAGCCTTGCCCCCCCTCCCCCTCCACGCGGCCTGGGCTCCTCTTTCCGCCCCGCTCTCCTCAGGCCCGGCGCCTGCTGTCAACGTTCCCATGGAGACAGGAGCACACCACAACGCCGGAGCGGGCGCCGCCCCTCTCAGAATGGTCTCGTCCGAGGGGTGCGGTGGAGGGGCTCTGCCCCTGCCCCCGCGGCAGGGTGGTACCACCCACCTGGGACAAGGCCGGCGCTGGGCTCCTGCTGCCTAGCCCAGGCGCGGCCCGTTGGGGGAGGGGATGCGCAGGGGCTCGGGTCCCGTTCCGAGACGCTTAGACAGACAGAGCCTCTTACCTGACAGTCGGGGCCTGGGGCTTGCAGAGAAGGGAGGCCAGGGGCTGCTAGACCCATCCTCAGCCCCTGGCACTGCCAACCCCCCCCCCCCCCCGCCGCAGTCTGCCTCCTGCAGGCTGCAAGCCACAGAACCTCACCCATCATCCATTCCTGTAGCAGGCCCATAACCTCGGGCTGAGTTACTGAAGTCCTCAAATCTTGATTTAATGACTTCAAGTTACAGAGACTCTCATTCAAACCAGCACGTGACCCACGCTGCACCCTGCAAAGGAAGGTTAAAAAAAAAAAAAAAAAAGCCCAGGCTCTCTGCCAATCTGACTTGGGGGGAAATTCCTTCCAAACCTCAAGCATGATGATCAGTTAGAATCTGATGATATGGGCGAGAGCCACCAGCCAGACACCTGGGAAATAATTCTCTGTAGTAACTCAGAGCCCTCCCCCATCTCTGGCCATAGGAGATATCGGCTAATAGCAGTTGCAGATGGCCTTATGCCATTAGAGGCAATCTCCTTTATAAATTTATCAAGCTCAGTCTTAAAACAAGTTAGTTCTAGGACTGCCTTCCAACTGTAGGGGAGGGAGAGGACAGACTGACTGGGACTTCACTCCTCTGATGGTTAGAAACCAATCTTCACTATTGTCTGCCCATTACATCACTGGTAGCTGCCCTGCCCTCCCTGGCTAAGAATGGCAGTATTTGAGAGCATAGGGATCAATGCTGCCTTGACAGGGAAAAGGACCAGACCTCCCAAAGGCTTTTCTGCATTAGCTTATGGTGCAAGAAAGTTTACATTTCTTATTCTGCTTTTGCCCTAAAGCTTCTCCTCTTCCGTACCACTTTTAAAGATGTGTTAGTGAATTTCATGCTCAGCAGTAAAAGCGCAGTGCTTGCTACACAAAGCTATATGCACCAGTACTGTGTTAGTCCAAGTCACCTGGTGCAGAAGCCAGCAATCATGTGACAATATGATTTGAATGTGACAATGGACAAGTGTTATTTATACAGGCTCGTAGGTGGGTAAAATCCTTTACAGATAAAATGAGAAGTGACAAATCTCTGCCCAGAGGATATTATGTGGTACCTTACATCTCACTACTGCAAGGTGTATTTAATCCTTTATCCCACAAGTGCCACAACGGCACCTGACAGCAGTGTATTTCAGGGGAGAGCGCGTTAAACTAACTGATTCCTTAAACATATTTTCTGTTTAAACAAAGAAGCTCAGTTTACTTTGGTTTAGTTGGTGACTCTTTTCTAAAGTAGTTTGTTGCTAGGAAGGTAGCACATTTGTAAAAAATGAAACGTGAGCGATTTTGAACCCAGGGCTACAGATCAGAGGCCTGAACATACTTCCTTTATGCCATCTACCAGAACAAATTGCGGTACTAGAAAGAAACTGACAAAATCTTACTAAAAATAAATGCATAATACAGTACTCACTATTTCACTTACACACACTGCAACACAGTCCTGCTCAAAAAGGTTTAACACAAAACACACTAGGAGACTTTGCTTTAAAAATAAATCAAGCGAGCACTTTAATTTACATACACGGTTTCAAAAGAAGAAACTTGTACCACAAAGAGAAATTTGATTGAACAAGATGAGTGAAAGGTTCACTGGATTTGGTAAACATAAGTTGGAAATGCAGTTATCAGGAAACATGGAAAGTTCCTCATTTTGAAAAGACAGGGACCAGTGAAGACAACAAGTAAGTATTGGTTCAGAAAAGGGAATGCAGAGTTAGTCCCTGTGCTAGGCTATGGGATTTCAGCTGCCAGCTCCTCTACCTTTCCTGGTACTTTGAAATATTTATAATGCAATTTTTTTGCAAATCAAAGCAATCATACGTATCTGGCAACAAGATGCAGCTCCCCTCTCCTGTTTCTGAGCCAAACCATTATTACCAATTTCCCCCAGTTTTCTGGTAATTTAAGCCAAAAACTTGTTTATGCTAATCATGTCATTTTTGTCCTACTGATTTTTTGGGATTCAGCTTTGTGGCCAGAACTCATGATTTGTGGCTACTATTGCCTTTGTGACCCTGAAACCCCCCTCCCCAGCAACATGATATAAAACCTGCAGAAAGCAGCTCAAAATGGCCAATTCCCAAATTAAGTGGAAAAAGTAAAAAGCTGCAATATGGATAGATTGCCAAATGTAGAGCTGTTTTTATGTGTAGTTTCCCATAGCTACTTTGGGCTGTTCATTTCAGCTCCACAACTATTGGAGGTTGTTCCCCAAACCACAAGCAGTGTCTCTCATTCCGCACATTCAGTAAACTGTATAGAAAAGACAGTTTATCAAAAGAGAATTTACACAGATTACAGCGGTTTCTCCAACCACAAACCCATCCCTCTGGCTCAACTTTAATACAAAAAACACACTTAAAAGTTTTGAAGTGATCCTTTGCCGAAGCCTTTTAATCACGAAGCACTGTACTTTTATCCTTAAAAAGTTTGTTTTACAATGTACACTGAAGGGAAAAATTAGTGTTGATGAGGTTTCCACCTTTCAGTGAAGAAAGTCATTACTACTGCATAAAGAAGATACCCAAGGAGAATAATGAATGTGCAGGCCAGTGGTCCAATGCAGAACCAAGATGCAATGAAGTACATCATGAACAAAGAAAGAAGAGTCCTGTAGCTAGCCAGAAATCTCAGACTGATCCTTGGTCGCCGAGAACGTCCTGATCTTTGTTTCAGTGCTGGGCTGTGCCTGCCCTTCTCTGCAAGGAATGGGTTGGTAAGATGATAGCGACACAAGCTGCCAATAAAGTCTTCCCTGGAGCAGAGAATCTCCATTTGATCAGCAAACTAAGGTATGAAAAACAAAGTCAGTAACAGAACAAGAAAAATGTAAACAAAAATTAAAATGTGGATTTTAAGTTCACACTGAAAAATTGTTGCTTTTATGTTTTGGTTTGTATTAAGGGGACCAGAAAGGATATAGCAATTATAACTCAAAACTCATATGTCTTTCAAAAGTTAGAATTGTTCCAACACAAATTTACATCTGTACTGTAGTAATTCTGCTCATTTACTATTAGTGGTACAAAGCGCTAAACCAACAGAAGGAAATCTGGAACAACAGTGGTCATGCCATTCATATGTACTCAGAAGTGTATACATATTATGTCAGGATATAAGTGGAGAAAGGACTAACCATCAGGTTGCAAGACAGAGCTTAAAGGAGTGAGAGGCAGGAGGAGGAAGGAATAAAAGGGCTTGGTTGGATTAACCCTTTTCCGGCTTATTTTGACAACTAGGGGAACAGAGTGTTCTTTCATTATGCTAATATGATCCTGCGAAAGATATTCGTTCTACCTCATCTACCATGAACAATACATTTCAGTGTACTGTTTCTGATTTGGAGAGACTGTTGTGACATTTACAACTCTTGAGCAATAGGGAAAAAACATGATTCCAGGCTGGAAGAAGAACCCTATGGAATATTTGCAAACTCATGCCGAAATCCCGTTAATGGTGAGAGTACAAAGCAAGTGTGTAAGTTGCACATTGACACAGGTCAGAGGGAGAATAGGAATATGCAATTGGAAAAAAGAAAGAAGACTTCTCATTGCACTTACCCTTTGATTAATTGCTGAGGATAACTGGAACAACAGTCGCACTAGAGTGGCATTTTCATAACTTCTAATGGGCTGAAGGTCAGTATCTCCCTGGTACTCGATCTCAAACCGCCGTAAGCCATTTATGATCTAGGAACAGGAAAGGAAATAACATACTTTATAGCTCAAATTTGAATTGCATTTGAACTGGTATCTCTCCTCCCATCCCTGACAAGCTAACTATTTCTTTTGCTGTAGAGGCATACACTCTGCTTTCTAGAAGTATTGGACTGGAAGCTTTTCTCTCTTACCTGATACCTGCCAAGAGGCGTAAGAATTAGTCCATCCTCACTCTCAATGCAGTCTGGAAGTTGCTTCTTTCCATTCTCATCCTGAGCTGCTCCACAATTCATCATCATTTGGGTCAGCTGCGCTTCATTCAACTAGTCAAAAAGCACAATTTCTTCATAATTATTTAGTTTTACCACCTTTTTCTGTTCCACCTATTTCCCCATTCACCAGCTCCTGTGCAGCCCCTGAGAACCACATAGCCAATGACTGACAACAGAACAGGTACTGAAAACAACCCATTTACCAGTCTACAACAGAACTTTAAAAAAAACAAAAAAAAGGCAACTAAATTCCTAATTGTTTTCAGAAGGTGGCAAGCCCTGGCAGACAGAAGTATTATTCACTCAGTACATCCTAGTCTTCCCATAGCTGTTGCTTAGCTCTGTCTTCTCCCAGCCATATGCAAGCAAACTTGTGTAAAATCTCTTTGCTTCCTTTCAGCTTAATGAAAGAAGATACTAGAAGATGGCTGCTTCTATTAGCTTTATCACTTTTGCATTTCTACAGCATTTTACATTAGAAAATCTCAAAGTGCTTTAAAAACATTAAGCCATAAAATGCCCCTTGGTAAGTAGGAAAAATATGGGATTATTCTAAGTGGCTACTTATTGTTGGTACCTAGTTTAACATGGCTTGGGACCAGTGTTCCCTCTAATTTTTTATGTCCATGTGCAGAATGAATTTTGTTATGTGCATCACTATGAAGGTGATGTGTCTCATATTGGTGCACATAACAAAATTCATGTGATGGAGGTGGGGATGAAGGGTTCAGACTGTGGGAGGGGGCTTGGGGCTGAGGTGCGGGTGTGTGGGAGGGCTTTGGGGTGGGGATGAGGGGTTTGGGGTGTGGAAGGGGTCTCAGGGCTAGGGCAGAGGGTTGGGGTGTAGGGGGATGAGGGCTCTGGCAAGGGGTGCAGGCTCTGGGGTGGGGCTGGGGATGAGGGGTTCAGGGTGTGGGGAGGGGTCAGGGTTGGATGCAGGGGGTGAGGGCTCTGGCTAGGATTGAAGGCTCTGGGGTGGGGCTGGGGATGAGGGGTTCAGAGTGTGGGGAGGGGTCAGGGCTGGGACTGAGGGTTGGGTGCAGGGGATGAGGGCTCTGGCTAGGGTTGAAGGCTCTGGGGTGGAGCTGGGGATGAGGGGTTTGGGGTGCAGGCTGCCCCAGGGCTGCAGTGTGGAGAGAGGACTCCCCTCAGCCCTCTCTCACTGCAACAGCTCGGG
This sequence comes from Lepidochelys kempii, assembly GCF_965140285.1. Lineage (NCBI taxonomy): Eukaryota > Metazoa > Chordata > Testudines > Cheloniidae > Lepidochelys > Lepidochelys kempii. The sequence continues at coordinate 13,182,368 of NC_136394.1, read as the reverse complement.
GCCAGGGGAGAGGTGCCTCTCCCCAGCCACGGCAGCTCCGGCGGGGCTGGGCTGGGCCGATGGAAGGGCTCCTTTCCCCGGCAGCTCTGGTGGGCCTTGGCCAGGCAGGTCTGCACTGAGGGAGTGAGACCTCTCCCCACCGCAGCCCTGAGCCCCTGCGCAGGGCTTAATACACAGCTGCGTAGCCATGCGGGTTAGAGGGACCTTAACCTGGGATTGATATTTTCAAGTACACAGCACCCGCAACTTTAGCAATAGTCAAGAGGTTTACAGGCATTCAGCACCCCTGGGGAAAAAAAAAAAAAGAATCCTAAAGTGTCTCAAGATGGGCACCAAAAATTGAGGTACTCAAACTGAGTGTCCACTTTTGAAAATTTTGGCCTACATGACTTGCCAATGATCACACTGCAAGTAAGTGAGAAAGCTGGAAGTAGACTGCAGAAATCCTGACTACCATTCATGCTACTTCCCAGTGACAGCACTTGGAAAGAAGTTACCTACCCGAAAGATCTGGCATAGGTACTCCTGTGCCTTCTCCAAATATTCATCTGTTTTCTTGATGCTGTCTTGCCCAATTTCATCTAGGTCATTGCCTGTATAGGAACCATTCATGTCAGACGGGCTGAACCTAAACCAGGATAGGAAGGACTGACTAGCCATGGTCTCTGCAGAGTGGTCTGATATGGATTTTGCCGTTTGCTTGGCCTGGCCTATTAACTGGGCCAATCTTAATACCTGAAAAATAAAAGACAGGAGGATGACTAAATAAAGCAATAGAATAAAGGACACAAGTCAGTAGTAAGCACCAGCATGTGAATACAAGTCTGCCTGGTGACGTATCAGTCAGAACAGAATCAGCACATTCGTTCCCTTAGCTGACATGGACTTGTACTGGTAGTAGTTATGTGCTCCAGCTCCAATAGAGTAAAGGAAGTCACTGCAGCTGGGGCAATCAGAGGAATGCGAGTAACCCCTCAGTTTCCTTTGAGATGCATCTTCCTTCAGTTCACTAGTCTGCTGCTTAGGGAGAGACCCTCTCCCTTTGTTACACCGTTTTTAACTGGCTTGCTGCTGGGTATTGATTATTAACATTATGAATCAGAAATACACACACAGTCATTGTTGAGAGATGAAACAAGTACATGCCCATAGCAGACTGCTCCAAAGCTGCAAACCCAGTCCACCCCACCCTTCAAGACTGGAAAGCAGTCTGTACATTTCTATTTTCGTACTTGTTATGGACCCTTCAAACAGATTCTATAACCATCACCAACTCCTGATTCACCCCCTACTTTTAAAGAGCTAAAATTTCTCCCCCCGTACATGATGGAGCAGATGTTCAGTATGGAGACATACCCCTCACAACAGCAATAAAGGGGCTTACACAGAGCAAGTAAGCAAGGTCATTGCTTACCAAATTCCTGACTTCTGGACCAAACATCTGCTTGTACTGGGAGTCCTGTCCTTCCAAGCAGTAAACATGACTCTTCACCTTAAATGAGGCATCTGTGATTGCTGGAGGCCATGATGACAAGAAGCTCCCACCAAGAGTGGGGGTCATGAAAATTCGGTGTTGACGGTGAGGGATAACAAGTTCTGGCTCCAGGAATAACTGCTCCCCTAGAATTTGGGATAAGATGATGCGGGGTGGAGAAGACTAGATTACACCTTCCTTCTGATTTGGGGATCTAGCAATAAAATTTTTTAATCACTCATTGTAACAAGGTTGTGAGGTTATTTGGGGGGAGGAGAGGGAGGGCAGGGCCCTAGTTATTACTTCAAGTTTTTCACTGAATCTTCACTCATACAGCAGAAAGAGCTTTCACAATTACAATGGTGCATCTAAATCTATATAGACATAGTACTTCTAGGCCATGATTGCTTGTTGGAAAGGATATTATGGTCCTCATACCTGCCCAGCTGAGCATGTTCCAGCACCTGAAATTTTTGTTGCTTGCCTAAACCCTCCTGTGCGCTGCCGGCCCCCGCCCACTGTAGCCCAGTACACTCAACATGCAGCTTTCACGACACTTTGAACTGATATCTAGAATTTGGAGTGCAAGTTCTTCCTGACTAGCCATCTTGCTGAAGTCTGAGTAAATATAAATTTCTGTAGGGCATTACAAAGTTTTAATTCTGAGTTAATTAATAACCAAACACCACAAACAATAAGGAGATTGTAAAACACAAGGAGTTTCTGTTTACTAAAAATACCCAGCATCGTGTTCTTTTTATGTTAGTTAGAACAAATCGGAATCAGTGAGACTGATGAATGGAAATTAGAAAAAAAAATAAAGAAAAATATATATATATATGAAACCAATACTGTAAATAGAAGCAAAGACATCAGGTCTCTGAACTTCAATGTCACATAAGGCAGACACCGAATCCTCCAATTCATATTTCTGCATGCTTCTGAGGCAAAAGCGTTGCTATGGGACAGACCAGGGCAGAAGACTGCAAGGAGGCAACATGGCATTCAGTTACCTTTCTGGATCATTTCAGCTAGGTTGGGCTGAGCAAAGACCTTGGCTACTCGGAACACCATCAGGGCATTTTTAGCGCTGACCAAATCGGTGCGGAGAGCTCGGTTCAGAAAGCCTACAAATAGCTTGGTATACATCAGTAAGTTCTCTTGAATGAAGGGAGCCCTGTCAAAGTAACAGTGGATTTGTGAATACAGCTATTAAAATAAGGAGTAAGTATATTCAGTCTTCTACCAAGTAAATAATCCCATAGAATATATTTTAGACCATCAACTGGAATGATCTCATCCTTTCCATTTCACACACACATAAAAAAATGTTCCTCCTTACTCTAGCGTTTTTAGGTACCAGTAACAATCTATGACTTTGCGCTGGCAGATATCTAGTTGCATAGATGTGCAATGGGAGGACTTCAGAGGCAAGCTGAAGCCTGAAGTGTGGTTTCTATCAAAAGCACTGACTTCACTGCCTCCTGCACAAGTATCCAGGGACCAGAGAAACTGATGCCGCCTCTTTATGAAACCCACCCTCACTGCTGAATGGATTGTGCCACTACAGATCTTAGGGAAGGAGGAGGTGCCTCAGAACAGCTGGTAAAGTCAACACACAGTCTACTTGTGGAACTCATTGACAGGGGATGTTGTAAAGGTCAAAACTATAACAGGGGTAAAAAAAGAAGAACGAGATAAATTCATGGAGGATAATCTATAAGCCAAGATGGTCAGGGATGCAAAACCATGCTCTGGATGTCCCTAGCCACTGATTGCCAGAAGCTGGGAGTGGACGACAGGATCACTCAATGACTGCCTGTTCTGTTCATTCCCTCTGAAGCACCTGGCATTGGCCACTGTCAGAAGACAGGATACTGGGCTAGATGGACCACGGTCTGACCCAGCATGGCTGTTCTTATGACCCAGGATTTTGGACGCAGCACAATGCAATGAGCAGTGTAGTTTGTAATGTTGGAGTCACCTGGGGGGGACTTGTCAATATAGCTTTAAGCCAAAGAAATATTTTTACCCATGTCAGGGTGACAGATATGCCATCTTTGTTCTTCCTCAGCAGGAAGGCCAGTCTGGCACCTGCTGTATGAAGCAAACTACTTAGAGTAACATGTCAGGAGGAACTGAATGGGGTAAACTAGGAAAGTAGATCTCAACCTTTTCCATTCTGTGACCCCACCTCATGATAAAGAAAGAGGGTGCTTGGGTCACAATTCCACAGTTCAGTATCCATGAACTAGATGCTTACAAGGAACAACATTTAAAACTCTGCCTTCAAGATTTCATATGCAAAATTCTAACGGTTAATAGATGCCATCTGCTGAAGTCAGGATTGGAGTGACCTGCAGATTCTGCTCAGGAATAACCCTACGTTTACCATTTCTCTGATACACTGCGAGGCTGAGGCTCTGAACTCTGAAGTGGTTTCTCAGGAGCATATCTCCAGGGCTGCACGTAGCTTAACCACATCTCCAGGACCTGAAGCAAAACCACAACAACATAAAAATCAATTCAATTGAAGAAGGAAGATTTTGCTTGTTTGTTTTGCTAAGTCCCTTGGACAATGACACCCACTTTCTTAATGCCAACAAAAGGCTTAAGGAATGAAAATATCTTGCAGAAGTCTCAGCCCTGAAGAACAAGACCATGTGCCCTTGCATCAGAGCTGAAGAGAACTAAATGCTTAGTAAAAATCCATTAACAAAACATTTTAGGAAATGCCTGGTTTTACTGAACAAGCAGCTCACCCTCTACAATAACAGTTAGATGAAAGCGTGCTCAGGTGGCTGCCATGGAATTGAAGATGCATCCACCAATCAAGCTGATGTACCAGTACTGGTGTATGCAGTGTTGGGCCCAGGATATTAGAGACAAGGTGGGTGAGATATCATCTTTTATTGACCAACCTCTGTTGGTGAGAGAGATAAGCTTTAAAGCTTACACAGTGCTCTTCTTCAGGTCCAGGAAATGTACTTAGGCCAGGTCTACACTACAGAGTTAGGTCAACATAACTGTAAGTATCTGCAGATTTACAGCATTGCTCCCGCCGATGTAAGTCCTCCACTATACCGATCAGTGGCAGAGTCTGGTGCTGCTTTGACTTGGTGTGTCCTGGTCTGTGGGGAGCTTGCTTCTAACGATGAGCTTTGAGAGGTTGGGAGGGTTGTTTGAAGGCTAGGAGAGGGGGTTCAGGAAAGATTTCTTTCAGGATGAGGTCCTCATCAAGCGTGGGTTGTAGCTGTTTGATGATACCCCGTATGGGTTCCAGTGTGGGGTGGTAGGAAACAACTATGGGTATGCGGTTGGAGGGGAGTTTATTTCTGTATTGAAATAGGTTCTCTAGAGGTATTTGGGTGGTCTGTTCTATGATGGGATCTACTTCTCTGGTGAAGTGTGGTTATTTAGTATGGCAGTTTTGAGCGTGTTAAGGTGTATATCCTGGACTTTCTCCTCAGAGCATATTCTGTGAGTGCCTGACTGCAGACAACAGATTTCTTGGTGTGTTTGAGATGGTTGCTGCATCTATAAAAGTAGGCAAGGTGATCTGTGGGAAGTTGTGGTGAAAAATCTATAAGGGAGTGTCTGTCTGGAGGATGAAAATATCATTGATGTATCTCAGATACATTGGTTTCATGGCGCATTTGTCCAGAAAGTCTTCAAGGTGGTCCATGAAGAGGCTGGCATATTGGGGAGCCATCCTAGTACCCCTGGCTGTTCTGGGTTTGAACAAACTGTAAAATTGTTATGGGCGAGGATGAAATGGATGAGTTCAGCAATGTGTTTAGTTTGGATATCTGCGGTTTCTCCATTGTTTTGTAAATATTTGAAGCAGGCAGCAATGCCATCATTGTGAGGAATGTTGGTGTATAGTGAAGTGACATCCCTGCTGGCAAGGATGGTGTTCTGAGGGAGGTTGTTAATATTGCAGAGTTTGTGGAAGAGGTCGGTTGCGTCTTGGAGGAACCTGGCCCTTTGCTTGGTGAGTGGTTTGAGGATGGTTTCTATAAGTCCCAATATTCCTTCCGTGCGAGTGCTGTGGCCAGATATGATGGGTCTGCCTGGGCTCCCTTGTGTATCTTGGGAAACACGTAGAAGGTCCCTGGGGTGGGTTCTTGGGTGATGAGTTTGTAGAGTTTCTCTTGGGAGTTGTTTGGGGAAGGATTTGATGATATTCTTAAATTCCTGGGTAAATTGTGGTGCGGAGTCTTCTTTGAGTTCTTATAACAGGTGGTGTCGGAGAGTTGTTGGTTGGCCACGTTAATGTAGTCATCATGGTTGAGGACTATGCTATTATTCTGACATTTAATATCATTCACTGAAGCACCATATAGTCTAGTGAGACACATGGAGGATGGGCTGAATAGTGTTTTGTGTTAATGCTTTTTCAGTCCTTCTTCTCCAATACAGCAGTGGGCACTCACACAAGAAACTACTAGGCAACAGGGGGTGAAATCTTGACCCCACTGAAGTCCGTGACAACCTTGACTTCAGTTCAGTTAAGATTTCACTCCTAGAGGCTTCCCAGTGGTGTATTCTGTCCTATCTGCCAAACATGGCAACATAACTGACCCAGCCATGTCACTTCCCCCAAGGAGGAGGAATGTATATTTAAAACATTTTGATATAAGAAATTAAAGCCGTATTTCTTCTCCCAGTCTGGTTAGTTACAACAAGATTAGAGTATATTATTAGATAGGACAAATTTATCCATAAACATACAGATTCTCTGTGGTAAGAATAGCTTGTTCTCAACCAGTACTCATTTCCATAAAGGGAAAGAGAAACGAACCACCACCACATAGTTTCACCAGTATCTAATACCTTGACTACACTTCATTTCTAACTCTAGTCTTAATAAATGTTTATTTCCCTCCCCCTGAGGAAAAAAATCATGAACAGGGAACAGTTCTACAAAAACAGTAGTTTTATCACTGCAGCTGGCTCAGTGTTTTATTAACAAACTCTGATTTTGTCTGGACTCAGCAGAAATAAAGGCTGGTACATACAGCTCTGAAAGAGGCATCCAAAGGCCAGTGGCCAAAACAATGCTGCAGGAAGATATAGAGCTTCTGCTGGACAAACCGAGGAATCACAACTCTGCAATGAGATTCAGACACAAAGACACTTGTATAAACAAATAATAGATGATAAAGTAATATCTCAAACATTTAATACAGACGTAACAAGTTTTGATAGCTTCTTTCTCAGCTGAAGGAGGAGCCGATGATTTGAACATGTCTGAAAAGTTCTAATAGTGATGCACACAACCTGCTATTCCAGGGCCAAATGCAACCCAAGTGCCTCTAAGAAAGCTGCCCAGTGTTCTCAGCTGAAATTTCTTTCTGGTGCAGTTTCAGTAACACAACTTTTCTCTACTGATCTGCACATGTCCTTTGCAGAGATATGCAGAGAAATTATTTCTGCACCAGTCTGACTGCTCTTCTAAACTTGCTTCAACTTCCCTCTGTTCTCAGAACAAATACTAGGACCTCTAAAGCAGTCTGATCCCCTCCTCCTTTTCTAAAAAAGCTGAAGCATTTTCCATTGTGGATACATTGTGGATTGGGAGCAACTACTTCCTTCTTCCCTATTCTGATCTGGACTCCAGCCCAAAGTGCATGAGGAGTATAAAAGTGGGCTCTCTCATCCTCCTAATAATGCAATTTCAAGCTCTCAACAAAAGCAAAACTGCCAAGGTATGTATTAATTAGTGCTTTGTATGCCTGAAAGGCAGTTTGACAGTATACCTACCTCTTGAATTCCTCCAGTGGGCTGGCTGTATGGGAATGGGCTGAGGGCGAGAGTGGCTCTGGTTTCAGGCTGTTGGCAAAAGCATGTAGATGCTTCACGAGCAGTCTTATCACTAACACATGCTCTTCTGTAGGTTTAAATGACTCCTAGATTTAAAGCAATAGGCAGAAAGATAAGTTTTGCTTGTTAACGCGCTATGAGGGAGCTCAGCACAAAGATATTTTCACATCAGAAATTTAAACAGGAGTGTCCCTACCTGTTTAGTTCTGTGCCACCCAATTTGAACAAATTATCTCCCCAAGAGAACAAGTTGTATCACAGCTCTGCCTTCAACAGCTCACTAACAAATTTTCCACTCCATGCATCTGATGGAGTGGGTTCTAGCCCATGAAAGCTTGTGCCCAAATAAATGTGTTAGTCTCTAAGGTGCCACAAGGACCCCTCGTTGTTTTAACAAATACCTGTGAGGCTTCTTTTAGTCACTGTGATTACAGGAGAAAGGGGTTTACAGTCTATCTTTTTGTTTCAAGTTATAGTAACCCCCTAGAGAGTAATAACAGAAATTAGTTTTACTTTAACTTACCCCCTCTAAGGAAAAAATAAGAATATCCATTATTTTATTTATTATTATTATTATTGTCTGTTGTTGGTAACAAAACAGAATCATTATTATGCTCTCAGCTCACTCTCTACTAAGCCTTCCTTCTTATGTGCGTGTTCTTTTGCCTCCTAAAAAAGAAAAATTCTACAGAAGTTATGGAAAGAGTAATATTTGCTTCTGTTGCTCATGTCCTGAATGATCCTGTTGCACTTAACATCAGTATAAGTATTTTTTGGGTTTTTTTTGGAAGGGGTGGTCATTCAATTTTTTTACTGGAAGTGTGGGAGATTGGAAGATCTTTTTCATGCAAGGAACATGGAGGGGTGAGTGTGGGCCAGTTTGGTATTGCTACCAGAAGAGTGAGCATATGGAGGAATGGGGAGATGCTATAGGGAGAGAAAAAGGGAGTCAGATATCAGTGTACCCCTTCCCCACTACTGCAGAGCCCAGGAGCACACACCAGCTCTACTGGTGTTCTAACCTGCCTTAGAAACAGTAAACTAATCTCAATCCACCACTAAGGGCTGTTTGTGGGAGATCAAGGATAGCCAAACACAAGTACCACAGCAACAAAAACAAGTGTGATGGAGGGTTGCACTGAGCTGCATGTGTTATCAGCAGCTGTGAAAGGAGATTCTTGGATGCTATAATGAAGCTGTGTTCAGGTGAAACTTCAGGGCTGCACAGTTTGACTACTTGGGACAGGTTGTTTTGGTTTATTAGGAAACTACTTCTTATCTTTTAATTGTGTTTAACTGTGTGTGAGCAATTCAGAACAATTCTTGGTGCTGCGATGACACTTTAAAGCCCTTCCTACTTGCAAGGGCTGTGGGGAAGCAGCTAACAATTTTCATGTGCTTAAACAGTTCTGAAAATTTTCTTTACGTAGCTAGGTTCCCTCTTGGAAAAGGCTCAACTCCTGACTGCTGGCAGGCGATGAAGGGCCTCTGTCTGCAGCAGTGCAGTTGGATGCATCTATGCCTTCTCTAAGGCCATGTCTGCACTACCTGCTGGATCAGCGGGTAGTGATCAACCTATTGGGGATCGACTTATCGTGTCTAGTGTAGAAACGATAAATCGATCCCCGATCGCTCTGGTGTCGACTCCAGAACTCCACCAGGGCGAGAGGCGGAAGCGGAGTTGACAGGGGAGTGGCGGCCGTCGATCCTGTGCTACGAGGACGCGAAGTAAGCGATTCTAAGTCGATCTAAGATACGTCGACTTCAGCTATGCTATTCTCATAGCTGAAGCTGCGTATCTTAGATCGATATCCCCCCCAGTGTAGACCATGCCTAAGGGAGGGAAGGCCCTATTACTAGGATTAATGAAGACTCCATTTGTATTCCTGCCAGTGTCCATCACCATGGACGTGAGGCTACAAAAGGGGTCACACCAGTTGAGAGGTGGCTGCAAGCCAGTTAGTCTATATAAAGTCTGAAGGAGAAAATACCTAACAAAGACCTCGTAGGTAGGCTCTTTCTGGTGCTATGAACTTAGACCAAGATTTTCAGAAGTGGCTAGTGATTTTGAGTGCCCACCTTGAGACCCTTATAGTCTGATTTTCACATATTGCTGAGCACCCACTTTCTGAACATCCAAGCCCCTTTAAGGAACCTCAAACTGGGCACCCAAAATCACTAGTCACTTTTGAAAATCTTGGCCATTGACTACCTCCAAGAAAGCATTCTATGTTGTTTTATATAAGTCTTCAACTGTTTGTATGATTGCATTTAACTCCATTGTTCATTTTTACACTAACAAATCCTGTCACTTAAAAGCTATTTGACTAGCTAATTTCCTCATAACCTGGATCACCAGCATCACAAGCATTGTTCTTTAAAGCTAAAAGGCAGCTTCTGTTCTCCCCACGCTTTCCAAAAGCTTTTGACCTCCAGCCCTAATCTACAGGAATGTTCACACGATCATTCCTCCCTTTACCCAGAAAGGTGGAGAAAAATACATATTTCACATAAGTTTAAGAACAATACTATGGACTGGCATGATGATTTAAGGCTATAAAACAATGAGCCGGGTAGCAGATTCTTATTTTCCTTCTTAAGCAGTATGTTGAGTAATAGTAAAAGTGTTCATGCCGCCTATGCAGAAGCAGAGGACTAAGTGGTTAAGGCAGGGAGAACTCATACCAACATTAACTTGGCTTTATGGACTCTGCCTCACCAAGTGAGTAAAGGGCTGAAATATGGAGATGAACCCAGGAATCTGTTCCAACAGGAATGCCTTTGCAGACATGTCCTGAATAATCTGCAAATGTGCAACCCACATATCCCTTTGTGAAGTTAGGCAATCAAGCTCAGGCTGCCAATATTAATTTAACCCTGTCAGCTGTTTCTCACTGGAAGTGCAGAACGATTGTTTACATGTTACCTACCTCTCTCATTGGGGTACAGCCATGCAATCTCTGATCTCCTCTTCCCTGCAAAATTCATTTAAAGGAGCAGAACATGACAGACAGAATTCTGTCATTAGCAAAGCAAGTTGTTGGGCCAAGGAGATATTAGCACAGTGTCAAATTTTTCCCTTTAAATCCATTAAAAGAGATGCATCTCTTAAAATGGGGATCCCAATTGGTCCTTCTAATATGTGCTAGTCATCTAACATCCTTTTTCAAGGTGTTCATCAGTATCTCTCAGTATCTGCTGCACCTAGCTTTACCAAATGTTGTTTCAGTGGAACTAATCTCTGAATCATCTTGCAAACCTGCTGTACAGCTGCCTTTTCTGCTAGTGCCAATTAATACACTTTGCAGATTATATGATGAAACAAGATTTTTGAAAAAGAAACAAAATGAAAAGATGGCAATACTTGGTATGCGTGGAGGGCCTGGTAGCCGGATTGGGCAGGACTACTGTGGTGTGTACTGGAGATACTGAGTCGGTAGTGGAGAACCTCCAGCTGAGAGACAACAGAAACAAAAAGGAAGGAAAAAGGGAGAGAAAAGAGCAAGAGAAAAAAAAAAAAAGAAACAGTGAGAATGATCCAGAGAACGGGTTGTGGGGGGAAAAAATGGAAGTCACAAATACAGTCAGTGACAACACATCACAGCAGCTGCAGGCACAGTATCCTCTTCTCCTTTTGGTAATCAGTTGCTTGATTGCACAGGTACCTTGACCCTCATTAAGTTGGGAAAGTAATTGACAGGACATTGTTGTTGGGTTCACAATTAACATTAGTGGGTTGGGGGGAAGCTCTGAGTGAGTCGTCTCTGTGTCTGCCTCTACCACAGAAGCAGCAGGCTTGTAACCATGACCTGACAAGCATAGAGACACACAGCTTCCGCCAAACACATTGAGGAAATCTTAGGCTCATGAAACTAAGTCCAACCTCTCCACTTGAAACCAGCTAAACTGCAGGACAGAATAGCTGAATATAACGATTAACACGTGGGATGCTTTGATGTGGGGCAAAACCAATAATTTTTCTGGAAACACTTACTTGCAAACTAGTATTATGAAAGCTACTGTAAAGCTATCCCGTAGCCTGCAGTGCACTGGCAGACCAAGGTTTGGGATTCTTGCTGGTGTGCCAGTGAGAATCAGAGGAGCCAGTACGGGGACATATCTTGCCCCAGGGACATGGAGGGGGAAAAGGGAAAGGGTTGATTTCATCACTGTGAGCCTCTCCAATTAACTGTAATATTGACAATCACCAGATAGGAGTCTGCATGCTCCATGATTTGTTTTTCTAGTTAAAGGCCAAATACTATTGATGGGAATTCAAATTTGTGGAAAGTTAATAGGTCTCAAAGACCGAATGGCCTCTACTATTGGGGGGGAAGGGGGGGCGGGCTGGGGAAACACCCAACCAAACAAAAAGACAAGCTTGTTGTAGAGATGGCATGCTGAAATAAAAACACGGCCATTAAAGTTCTAGGCGAGTGCCGAGATCTTCCCAAGTCTCAACCACACTCCTCCTTGGACAGGAAACATTTTCTAAAACTAATCAATATAGTGGTGAAGAGGATACTGTAGCCACATTGACATGTATGGAATAAATTAAAAAAATCAAAACAAAATGTACACCTAAACAGAGACCCAAATCAACAATATCAGACATCTAAACTAACTCTCCGTCTCACGCCTCCTCTAAGTTTATCTGTTCCTTTCTCCTCTATTTTCAATTCAGTTTTATTCTGCTTTGCTTCGACACTGCTAAGAGAGTGCTAGCAATGCCACTGCAAGGTCCCCAACAGCAGAGCCCATCTTCTGCGATGGTAATTAACTCCCCTCCCATTTGCTGCAGCAAGATCTAGACACCTGAAGAGTGCCACACATGCAATTATTACTGGGATCTGTGATCCCTGGCAATGTAAGAACAACAGGCTTTACACAGAACCCTGTTAGATACTGGCCCCTTAAAATAAATCAAATCATGACAAAAGCAGAAGCTAAAAGGAAACAGATACTGCAAACCTGGCCCCCATTGAGCAGCTGCAAAACAGACAGAGGAAAGGAGAGTACAACAGAAAAGAAGAAATATGAAATTGAATCAAGTTGAATTAATGGTGGGGAGTCATTAAACCCACCATGATAACAGGCTCACTCCACATTTGGGAGCAATTTCAAGCAGAGTAATCACAAGGGAAAGTAATTCTTCTTGAAGCAAACTCTCTACTGGCTCCTCCCCATACCTCAGCCCCACCCCTTTATTACTGAAGTAAAAGGTTTTCTTAGTGACATGAATCATTCTTAAGATCTGCCCGTTTCTTCCGACAATTCAGAGGGGCAATGGGAAATGACACAGCTGGGACTCAGCATAGCATTCCCAGATAACCCATGTTTTTCTGCTGCGGGAAGACGCACCAAGTTCTGTGGAATGCCATCCCATCCCCGCACTTTACAGGAGAGTTTGTAGCTAGAGACTTAAAATAGCACATTTAAAATCATGACTGGGCCCAAGTTCTGAGACCTTCTATGGCACTGACCATCCCTCTGCTCCACACATGCAAAAAGGTAAACGGAAACAGGGGAAGATACGTGGTCATTATTCACTTTACTTTTGCAAGTTCTAGTTTCTTGCTCACATCTGAATGACTGATAAGCTTCACTAGTTTTTTTTCAAACTCATCCAGATAATACTCTGGTCAGTTAAGTACTCACTGCTTGAGAGAGAGTGCTGTCTCCACACCTTCCAAAGTCTTACATCTCAGAGTTCTGGAGGAGAGTACCTTTTTGGATGGGGATGCCACTTCCCTGCCCTTGTTTTCTATCACAGAATATCAAGGTTGGAAGGGACCTCAGGAGGTCATCTAGTCCAACACCCTGCTCAAAGCAGGACCAATCCCCAATTTTTGCCCCAGCTCCCTAAATGGCCCCCTCAAGGATTGAACTCACAACCCTGGGTTTAGAAGGCCAATGCTCAAACCACTGAGCTATCCCTCTCCCACCCAAAAGCAGGAGGATTTCATTTGTCTACATGCCCATGACTAGTAATTCTTGGGAAATAATCAGGGACAGAAGTAGAAAACCATCAGGCAGCCACAGCCTCAATCCTCCCCAATCAGTGCATCTGGGTAGGAGCCTATGGTGGCAAAACTCCTTTAGGCGCTACCCATGCATTTCCACAGTGTAAGTCACACTGTTTGATGAGCACTAAGAAATCATCATCGTCGTCGTCGTCGTCATCAGCCTGGATGCTGCTATAACATTAGAAGACAGTGTCTCAGCTACAGAGGGTGAACAGAGGAGAGAAGTTTAAAGCGATGCATTATTTTTTTTACCTAAACATAAAGCTGCATGCACAAAGACTATGCAGACAGAGAACAAAGGTACTTAAAAGCAAAGCCTTTCCATCATCAGTGCATAGCCACGCTGCTGGGGTTCCTGAGTGGAGACCTACCATCTTTATTGCAGTTTGAGCTCAAATCATTTTTTGGAATAAAAACAGACAAACTCACCACAATTAGATCTTCAACATTCTTCCCTAAAAAAATATTTGTTTTATAACCTGATGAAGTGAAGGATCAGAATTTCCCAGTCAAGCAACTCTCATCTTACTCCTTCACACATTAACAAGCCTTTAGTAACTTTTGCATTTCTTCCCCCACTGGGAATCCTAAGAATCATCAGTCCCAGGGCATTTTTCCAAATTCCCTCAAATCTCAGCGCTCCCAACTCTTCTGATACCAGGTTCCCCTTTAAGCACATCAGTTTTATTCTTGAACAGCTAGAACAAATGGCTTGTAATCAATGTAATATCTTATTTAAGTAAGATCCTATAAGAGATCCCAAAGTTACATATACACAGAAAGCACTTCAGCCACCACTGAAATGCAGCGCACATTTAACAATGCCAGTTTCTGGGACAGGAAATATAGACTCCTTAACCAATTAAAACTATAAAGACAGTTTATGAAAACCCATTGAAATTGGATTTAGGCTAAAATCTTTGCTCTTGAAAAACATGCCACTGGATCTTCAAATGACTAACTCCTCAGTAACGCTATCAGCTGCAGAAACCAAATTTAGGTCTCGTGTGGCCATGTTGACATTTTTGTGTGGGATTTTAACAGGGCATTTTGTACTGAAGTCTTACCAATAGTTACTGATCTAATTACTATGAGTAGCATTGATTGTTATGACCATTCCACAACGTCAACTTTATATATATTTAGCTATTGCAACAAAGGCAAATGCAGATGACACAGGCATCTTCACATCTTTTCATCACTGCAGCTTAGAAGCTCTGAGGTATGCTTTTAAGAACACTCCTTTGTAACCATCCACTTAAAAGTTCTCCATAAGATGGGAAGTGATAAAGGTTCACCCCAAGATAAGAAGCCAACAAGCAAGACACACCCACAAATGAAGCACAAGCTATTACCTTGACATGAGGGGACTGCATTTTCTGATACATTTCCAGTGAGTAATGGTGAAGCCACATTTCAACAAAAACCTGCAAAACAACAAATGTTTTCTCAGCTAGAGGAAAAGAGGGAAGATCCAGGAATAGCCAGCCACAATCTGCCTCTGACTGGCCAAATTGAAGCCTGTTGTACATCACTCAACAAAAGACTAAGTTATACTTGTAAAATAGTGTAAAGCATGTACTTAGAGACGGTTCACTTTTTACAGACTTCGTTCTTTCCAAGTTCACCTTTACTAAATTTTTACATTTAGTGAGATAAGTGTGATCCGCATAGTATAATACTATCCCAAAGTATTATTTCACAATATCTGCAATCACACATCCATATAATTACACTGCATGTTGCGGTTATGAGGCCAAAACTTCTCACAGTTACACACCTACAAACTCATCTACTGTGTTTCAATGTGGTTCCACAGGTGCAAGAGCACTTTCCACCCCACCAAGGTATATGTTTTCTTTTCTCAATATTTTTAAGGCCCATTATGTTTCTGCCATTACTTGCATTATCACTGAACACACTCTCTCTCTCTATTTGTTCTTAGGAGACTATTATACAATAGAAGTCAAAACACCTTGTATAAATACAAGAAAAGTAACAAGACAAGCAACAGCTACCATATAGATCATAAAGTCAGAGGAATTGTAAACACAGTTCTGAAACATTGAAAGAAGAGTTCCTCCTTTAGCTCACCCAGCAGAACACTCACCTGAGTGTTAGCCTGTATCCGCAAAAAGAACAGGACGACTTGTGGCACCTTAGAGACTAACAAATTTATTTGAGCATAAGCTTTTGTGGGCTACAGCCCATTTCATCAGATGCATGCAGTGGAAAATACAGTAGGACGATTTTATATACACAGAGAACATGAAACAATGGGTGTTACCATACACACTGTAATGAGAGTGATCAGGTAAGGTGAGCTATTACCAGTAGGAGAGAAAAAAAACCTTTTGTAGTGATAATCAAGATGGGCCATTTCCAGCAGTTGACAAGAAGGGGTGAGGAACAGTAGGGGGGAAAAATAAACATGGGGAAATAGTTTTACTTTGTGTAATGACACATCCACTCCCAGTCTTTATTCAAGCTTAAGTTAATTGTATCAAGTTAGCAAATTAATTCCAATTCAGCAGTCTCTCGTTGGAGTCTGTTTTTGAAGTTTTTTTGTTGTAATATTGAGACTTTTAGGTCTATAATCAAGTGACAAGAGAGATTGAAGTGTTCTCTGACTGGATTTTGAATCATATAATTCTTGACGTCTGATTTGTGTACATTTATTCTTTTACGTAGAGACTGTCCGGTTTGGCCAATGTACATGGCCGAGGGGCACTGCTGGCACATGATGGCATATATCACATTGGTAGATGTGCTCAAATAAATTTTTTTAGTCTTATGCTCAAATAAATTTGTTAGTCTCTAAGGTGCCACAAGTACTCCTGTTCTTTTTTCTGGGAATACCAGTGATCCAAGTTTAGTGGCTTTAATTTATTAACTGGCATGTCTGTTTAATAAGAATGTGTGTGTGTGTGTCTCTCTCTCTCAAGGGAGATGGGAAAAGGCTGCAGGTGAACAACATAACAGGCACATCACACATTTCCTATAAGTATTACTTATCCATCCCTGAATTCAAATACCTTAGCAGAATAACCTATTCTTTTTTACTCTTCCATCTGTTTTCATTTCCCTTCCAACTTGCTTTAAGAATAAAAGCCCTAATGATCAGTTTAATCCTTTAGAGTATAAGAGCCTTGAAGCAAAACCTAATATAAGGCTAAGTTTCTTTAGGCCAAGATACGTCAATTCCAGTAAAATATTCAATTATATGTTAATCAAGAGAGAGAGTGGTGAGCAAAGCATGTGCGGGAGATGCAGGCACAGACTTCAGTGGATGACTCCCCAACACTGCTGCTTTATTATTTAGATTGCGAAAGCACCCAAAATGTGTTAGACATCATCCCTGATTGGAAGAACTTACAGTCTACACAAAGACCTTGGTGTGGCAATGGAAGGAAGCATTTTAATTTTTTTTCCTACTACCTGTCTGATGACTGGAGTGAGGGGGAGGAAATGAACAAGAACCGCGTCACTTACACTCAACCAAAGAGCAGCTTTATTTGAAAGAGACATTATCATGATCACTATACCACAAAATAAAGCTACACTGACAGCTTATTTTATTTTATTTTTTGAGAAGAGATGAGATCCTTATCTCCTGAATTCTAGGAATTATTTTTAAAAATTGATTCTTGCTTGTTGTCTAAACTTAGGTCTAATTTAGCATGCGATTCCCCATAATATTGTTAATACTTTGGATAGAAGTCATCACAGAAATGCAAATAACTCAGAACATTTGTGAATTAATTCTCATAACCACCTGTAAGATAGGTATTATCCCCCAAACTGAGGTGCAGAGATTAAGTGTCTTGCCCAGAGACACACAGCAAGTTTGTGGCAGAGCCAGGAATAAACCTACAAACTCCCAACTCCCAGTCCTGTGTTTTATTCATTAGTCACAAGATCATCCTTCCCCATAAACATCCTGCGTACACACTATTACACTGTACAATCAATATTTCAGTTTAGCACTGGGGCAAGATATCAGGTTTTGAATAAATTCTTAGTTCCTCATATTTCTCTCCCTAAATAAGGAGCGACTTATTCTGGTGTAAGTTGGATGAGACTCAGGCCCCTGAAATCCAAAGAGTGACAACTATTGCTTAACAACTTAGCAGTGCCTTTTTATCTTATGTTTCTTTATATTATGTTAATAGAAAACAACAGCTGCACTGCTCAGTTCCATTAACAGACTGCAAGGTAGAAAGGAATGGAAAAGAAAGCGGATCTTTAGTTAGGAAAAAAGAGATTTACCTGCAAATAAGCTTTTTCAGCCATTCTAACTTTAAAAATATAAGAAAATAAATCAGACTCACTTTAAGCACTGTTTCTGATCTCCAGATCTCTTGGGAAGCAGGATCAGCATTCACTGAAGGCTGATGGGCAATGTGCCGTTTCAGTAGACTAGTGTGGTGTATGCCATAAGAAGTGAAAGGCACTGCTGGGGATCTTTAAAGAGAAGTTTATATAAATACCGAAGTCAATGGGCCTCTGTACAGGGACAGAGGTCATAGATTGTAACCACAAGGACATAAAGAAACTGAATAAGAGTTTGTGCTAAATAAAGCTACGTAATTAGAATTTTAAAAATTAAGCAAGAGGTTGCAATTACTAGCCACAGCATTAGTAAGTGTCCCGTGCCTATTTTCATTTATTATTTTAAATGTCACTATGCAAACCACACACTACATTCTGCAGTACACTATTTAATTTAGCCTGTCTCCTATTCAACTTTACTGTGAGGTTAGGCCTTCATTAGGCAGCTAAATCATTAACAGACTTTATTAATCCAGTTTAAGGTTGAAGAAAGCCTGAGAGAGAGCTTTTGGAAGGCACTCAAAATGCCATTGTTAAAAAAAGCCACAACAATATATATTTGAGTAAATAAACATTTTTGATGATAAAAATAATACATAAAAATACCAAATTCAGAATTATCTTTACAAAAATTATACATTCCCACTCATCCCAGATGAGTAAGATACCAGCTTTATCCCTATTAATCATTGTAGATTTTGTGCATGTGCTGGTAAATTTTCATGTCCATTTTGCAAGGCTAATTGAAGAGCATAAGTTAAAACTACACAGAGGCTCAAAAAACTTTAGTAAGAGGTTGAAATTCTTTCCTCAGGTCCTTCCCAGTTTGTGGCTCAATAAAATCAACATATATAGTTATGCATAGTCTGCCACCTAAACTTTGATAACCCTTTTGTACGCTGGATAGTAAAATAAAAAATTCTACCCAGGCTTTGTATACCAGATCAAGTAAGAAACCCACAACAAATGGTAGCTTGCAAGGAAACACTGACGCATTCTTAACTAGGACATGGAAGTTTATAGCAGCAGAGACTGAAGCTGGCAACGTCAAAAAGTTAAAACAGAAGATACTGTTTGCCAAAATTGTCTGGAGTCAGCAAAATTGTTAGAATGTGAGAAGTTCCTTCAGCTACAGCCAAGACCAATTCAGTTTCTCCCTGACTGCACGGCATATGCATTAAATGGTACAAGCCACTCCTGGGTGGATGGTGAGTGTGTCCCACACTAGTCACAGCAGGAGCCATAATTAGTGGTATTGAATGAAAAAAATCCAACAGCTACAAACCACATTTATAACTCATCTCTGGCTCCACTACTAAAGGCCAGCAAACTTTCAGGAGAAAAGTTTCTCAGCTTTCAGTGACCCCTGTATTATATCCTCCATTGTAAGACTATTATACAGGTACAATCATGTTTATTTTATGTATGCATATACACACAATATAAAAATGGTGGCATTTTCTTACAATATCTGGGGTGAGAACTCATAATTGAAGCAAGCCAGTTTTTGTGAGCACTGCCCATGCAGTCTAGCACGGATAACGCAAATTTACCAAGTTATTACCTAGGAGCAGGTGAAGGGATGCCCCCGCCAGGATTGGAAGAAGGTGGAGGAAGAACACTTCCTTCTGTAGGAAGGAACCATTTCAGGTATGTGTCCACCAGACTGAAGTAAGCGCTGTTTGAAGGGCTGACATGATGGGTGGTAGGAGAGTTCTGGAATATATACACACACCATATAGCTACAATAAGTAAATACACACACTGTTACAATAAGTCACTGGGAACAGGGATTTCAGGACCTGATAAATCTCATTCTGGGTCTGATGCAGGAATTACTGGATGAAATTCTATGGCCTGTGTTATGCAAGAAATCAAACTGGATGTTCATAGTGTTCTATTCTAGCTTTAAAGATCTGCATTTTCATGAGCTCTTCTGCAATGATTCAGTGTATTGAATCACACTTCACATCTGACAGCAACATTAGAGACTGCTAAAAACAAGGGAAGTTTGGTGCGCAGTATAAGACTGCCATGTGTATTGTTTGTACAACAAAGTACGAAAGATGATCAACATGCTCAGCAGGTATAAAGTAAGAGTGCACAGAAAGCTGAAGTTTCTATACCTCATTCATCCTCAGCCACCAACGATGGAATGCAGCACTGAGAAGAGGAAGATGTGTACCATTATATAGATGTGTATAATCACTGCCTATGTTTTCATCATATCAAATGGTATTTACAAGCAACAGGTGCAAGATTTAGTTTAACTAGGTGCTTGCATTTAGACAAGATGGAAGCTTTCAAAGTGCAGTGAAGAAATGGTTTGCTAGAATGATGCCACTTTAAAGGGAAAAAAGGATAAAATTTACTTACCCTTTGTGTGATAAGGCTTATTGCAAAGTAAAACATGTAATATTCAAAAGGATCTGGAGAGACAGAGTCAAGGATACAATAAGTACAGCTTATTGGAAACATGATATGAACTTATTGGCCTTTTAAATCTTCAGTATCTCAGTGCTAGTTTTAGAAGACTTTCTAGAGCTCAACAGCAAGTTCAGGTTTGATCTCTTGCTCTCTTCCCAGGTGTTTATTACACACTGTCAAGTAGTTTAGGTTTTTTCTCCATACCAGACAAACAACCTAGAAATATTTATGAAACATAAGGGCTGAAATCCCGGGCCCACTGAAGTCAATGGGAGTTTTGCCATCAACTTCGATGAGGCCAGAATATCATCCTAGAAGTTTTCACACATTCAAGATTTCAATGGATGACAAGTTTAAGTCTAAACATTCCTCTACTGTGATGGCAATCTGAACATAGCAGCATTGGACTAAGGCACATCACTGTACAGCTAAGTACAGTAAGCAAACAGCAGAAATGGATCTTGATTTCTCAGTTTTAGTCACTTAAAATATTAAAAGGAATTAAAAAATGTAAACCCTTCAATTGTCAAAAGGATACTGAGGGCCAAGTTCGAGCCCAGGCCTCCAGATGGAGGGAACTGGACTTTGTTGTGGTATAGTGAGCATTCTGGTAGGACTCGTTCTTGCATTGAAGCCTTCACAGGGCCCTGAAAAGAGAGGGAGTAATGAGATACCTACCAGACTACTAAGAATATGTGAATGAGTTTTTGAGGATGTATTCTTGTATTGGACTGTAAAAAGATGACTGGTTCTTTGTTCTAGACTGTGGCTATTTGGTTGCAATGGAAAAGTTATTTCATGAAGCTTCCATGGAAAACCTGTTTTCCTACAACCATAAAGTGTTATGTTCCATAACCAGGATGATAGTTAATCTTCATTAAACTTACAGAAATGAAGCATCTGAGAGATATGAGATGTTGTTAGAGGTGGGGATGCTTTCCAACAAGTTTGGAAGAGAAGTTTTAAACTCCATCCATTGGTAATCAAGACAAAAATAGTCTAGTGCCTATTTTGGCAGCCAAATAATAAAAAAGAGAAGTGAAATTTCTTAGTTGAACAGCACAAAAGTTGCTGATAGTAACATAAACTAACAGCACAACTTCTTAAAAAATCCATCATGACAATGAATGCTCTGCCTCTAACAGCCCTCTGAAACAATCAACAATCTAGAAATCCCATCTCCAGAGCCTGCTATGCTATGAAACAGTAATTCAAATACTACAGTGGCAGGTCCTATGCTGAACCCAGAGTATCTGAGTAAGTAACATTCCAATGGGTGCAACACCAAAATAATTTTCTCTTACATAACCTTTAACAGTTACTTACTGGAAGATAGGAGACTGGAAATTCATATCTGTACTCCTCAGCTTGGAGTTTGTAAACCAGCTTCATCATCGGGCCACTGTAAGCAAGGATGAGGAAAAACAGTGAGCATCTTTTTTTTTTTGGCCCCTTTTGTAGATGAATGTTTACACACGAGGAAACGTGTCAAATACTAGTTTATTAATTCACCATGAATTTTCCACTGCTCTAAAGTTGGCACATTTACCTGGGATCCAGGAAATCCAGCGCAATAGCATACTCTGTAGGATTCACTCTTCCATGCAAACAGCGAAGATTCCAACCTATGATAATGCCATCCAAACTACCAAAAATATTCTCCACTAGCCATGGGAAGATGGCATGCAGTTCCTACAGGAAAACAACCAGAAAAAGGGTTGGAGTCATAATAGATAAATAAAATTTTAAAAAAAGAAAGATTGCTGTTCAGGTGTAGATTCTTTGTCTGAAGAGTCTTAATTTCAGACATCTGAATGCAAGAAATATTTTCCACCAACTACACTCAAAATATGCATAATTTTTTTTATTTCCAGGGCACACTTCTATGTGCAGAACATTCAGTGGAAATAATTTAAAGAAATTTAAATGCAAACATATATTCCACCCCCCTTGATGTGAAGTTAGACTCTGCCTGTTTTCTAATTCCTTGATTCCCATCATTTTACAGACTGAACATAAGAACGGCCATAATGGGTCAGACCAAAGGTTCATCTAGCCCAATACCCTGTCTTCCAATAGTGGTCAATGCCAGGTGCTTCAGAGGGAATGAACAGAACAGGTAATCATCAAGTGATCCATCCCGTGTTGCCTATACCCAGCTTCTGGCAAACAGAGGCTAGGGATACTTCAGAGCATGGTTTTGCATCCTTGCCCATCCTGGCTAATAGCCACTGATGGACCTATCCTCCATGAACTTCTCTAATTCTTTAATGAATCCTGTTACAGTCTTGGCCTTCACAATATCCTGTGGCAAAGAATTCCACACACTGACTGTGCATTGTGTGAAGAAATACTTCCTTTTGTTTGTTTTAAACCTGCTACCTATTAATTTCATTTGGTGACCCCTAGATAACAGTTCCTTATTTACTTTCTCCACATCAATCATGATTTTATAGATCTTTATCATATCCCCCCCCAGTCGTCTCTTTTCCAAGCTGAAAAGTCCCAGTCTTATTAATCTCTCCTCATATGGAAGCTGTTCCATACTCTTAATCATTTTTGTTGCCCTTTTCTGTACCTTTTCCAATTCCAGTGTATCTTTTTTGAGATGGGGTAAGCAGATCTGCACATCATATTGTTACCATAAAAGTTTTCAATTTAGAGTGATTAAGGTAGCAGAAAACCTCATTCTTTATCCCTAGACTACTATGTTCCAACTCAACTGGTTAGTATCAGTCATGTGTCACATCTTAAAATATTAGTGTCCTCATATTTGGCATTTCAGTAGAGAATGAAAAGTATGATTAAGAATGTGATCAATTAAAAATTTGGAGTTTTGTAACTACTGGAAAAGTTAGGTAACTTTTGGGAAACTACTGAACTCATAAAACTTCACATAAGAATCTTAAAACTCTTTACAAAGGCCAGAATAAAGAGAAATATTTTTAAAATAATATTTTTATAACTCCACTGAGGCATAGCTTGGACTACATTCAATGAAAGGTAGCTGTACCTTGGCAGGAAAATCTTCAATGACTATCTCCAGATCATGACACCTCTGAGCAAAGGGCTTGTTCATGCAATCTGCCTTCAAACTGGCCTGTTATGGACAGAAACTGAAATCAGATCACTTCTTCAAGAGAAAGTAAAAAGGGCAACACTTACAAAGATCTTGGCAGAGAATTCTCTAGTTACAGTGTTAAATATTGCTCTTGTGAAAAAGCAATGGGCTGTCATTGTTTCCATCATAAGATTTACTCTAAACATAAGTATTTTTTAACTCAAGACAAATCTCAGATACAGGTTTTTTTACCTACTTGGATCTACATTACAAGTTTTAAATTAAAGAGCAAGTACTCAATTTGTGACCATTTAAGTTCTATGAAAATAAGACTACATGACATTTAGAATGGTCAACACACACTAGAGTATTTGAGAAAAGGAGCTGGAAATTTCTCAGTGCATTTCCACAGAATGCTTTCAGATTTTATGCTATACATTCTGCTTATAGATAAATTGTCAGGAATTAATATGTGGAGGATTAAATTTTCAAGTGATTATTTGGCAATTCATTAGTCAAAAGCAATATCACCACAAGACTTTCCTAACCTATAACCATCTGTACTGGCACTTACCAATAGGAAGCTAGGCTGTTGTAAGTGAGGGACAGCCATAACTGTCTTTCTACAATACCCCAAAGGAAGTGTGATCTCAGGAAACCACTGGAAAGAAAAGAGATAGAAACATCTAAGTGAATATTAAAATCTCATGTTATAACACTGCTACAACTCACTTTCTGATATATTCATGTTTATGCATGAAAACAGGCAAAATGCATGTTTATTATGTCTATGTGAGCTGGAGTAAACCAAGGCAGATCCCTGACAAAGGTGACTACGCTATAATTTCCCCAAAGTTGATAACACTGCACATTCGCATAGAAATAATACAGTCTTTTCCAAATAAACATAACTTGGGGGTTGGGGGAAGGATGCAAAAAGAGCCTTTGTTTAATTAGACTGCAGCCAATGCAGGGGCACAAAACCATCTCTAGGGGACACAACCTGTATGGCATGGACTGTATGGCGTGTTTATGGAAGCATCAGTCCAGCAAGAGAAAGAAGACACTATCCAGATGTGAGATTGTCTCCAAATAGCTCATGCTATAGCTCCCGCTGAGATGGTGGCTGCTGACACAGGGAACACAAGCACATTACCACCAGTTTCAGAGTAGCAGCCGGGTTCGTCTGTATTCGCAAAAAGAAAAGGAGCACTTGGGGCACCTTAGAGACTAACCAGCTCACTTCATCGGATGCATCCGATGAAGTGAGCTGTAGCTCACAAAAGCTTATACTCAAATAAATTGGTTAGTCTCTAAGGTGCCACTAGTACTCCTTTTCACATTACCACCAGCGGCTGAAGGGACCAAGAGAGACAGGATCCTGGAAGGTTTTATGTTTGTCGGGGAGTGGTGGGGCTGAGACCCCCTCCAGGGGGCTGGATATTGGGGGCCGGATATTGGGAGCCCTGCTTACAGCCTCTCCCCCCGGGACTGAGACCCTATCCAGGGGGCTGGATATTGGGGGCCCAGATTACAGCCTCCCCCTAGGACTCAGACCTCTCCAGAGGGCTGGATACTGGGGGTGCTGCTCACAGTCTCCCCCTAAGGCTGAGACCCCCTCCATGGGGCTAGATATTGGGGGCACTGCATACAGCCTCCCCCTTGGGGCTCAGACCCCTCCAGGGGGCTGGATACTAGGGGCACTGCTTACAGCCTTCCCCTTGGGGCTCAGACCCCTCCAGGGGGCTGGATACTGGGGGCGCTGTTTACAGCCTCCCACTTGGGGCTCAGACCCCTCCAGGGGGACGGATACTGGGGGCACTGCTTACAGCCTCCCCGCTTGGGGCTCAGACCCCTCCAGGGGGATGGATACTGGGGGCACTGCTCACAGCCTCCCCGCTTGGGGCTCAGACCCCTTCAGGGGGATGGATACTGGGGACGCTGCTCACAGCCTCCCCCTAAGGCTGAGACCCCCTCCAGGGGGCTGGATATTGCGGGCACTGCTTACAGCCTCCCCCTTAGGGCTCAGACCCCTCCAGGGGGCTGGATACTGGGGGCACTGCTCACAGCCTCCCCCTTGGGGCTCAGACCCCTCCAGGGGGCTGGATACTGGGGGCGCTGCTTACAGCCTCCCCCTAGGGCTCAGACCCCTCCAGGGGGATGGATACTGGGGGCGCTGCTCACAGCCTCCCGCTAGGGCTCAGACCCCTCCAGGGGGATGGATACTGGGGGCGCTGCTCACAGCCTCCCCCTAGGGCTCAGACCCCTCCAGGGGGATAGATACTGGGGGCGCTGCTCACAGCCTCCCGCTAGGGCTCAGACCCCTCCAGGGGGCTGGATACTGGGGGCGCTGCTTACAGCCTCCCCCTAGGGCTCAGACCCCTCCAGGGGGATGGATACTGGGGGCGCTGCTCACAGCCTCCCGCTAGGGCTCAGACCCCTCCAGGGGGCTGGATACTGGGGGCGCTGCTTACAGCCTCCCGCTAGGGCTCAGACCCCTCCAGGGGGATGGATACTGGGGGCGCTGCTTACAGCCTCCCGCTAGGGCTCAGACCCCTCCAGGGGGATGGATACTGGGGGCGCTGCTCACAGCCTCCTCCTAAGGCTGAGACCCCTCCAGGGGGATGGATACTGGGGGCGCTGCTCACAGCCTCCCCCTAGGGCTCAGACCCCTCCAGGGGGATGGATACTGGGGGCGCTGCTCACAGCCTCCCCCTAGGGCTCAGACCCCTCCAGGGGGATGGATACTGGGGGCGCTGCTTACAGCCTCCCCCTAGGGCTCAGACCCCTCCAGGGGGATGGATACTGGGGGCGCTGCTTACAGCCTCCCCCTAGGGCTCAGACCCCTCCAGGGGGATGGATACTGGGGGCGCTGCTTACAGCCTCCCCCTAGGGCTCAGACCCCTCCAGGGGGATGGATACTGGGGGCGCTGCTCACAGCCTCCCCCTTGGGGCTCAGACCCCTCCAGGGGGATGGATACTGGGGGCGCTGCTTACAGCCTCCCCCTAGGGCTCAGACCCCTCCAGGGGGATGGATACTGGGGGCGCTGCTCACAGCCTCCCGCTAGGGCTCAGACCCCTCCAGGGGGATGGATACTGGGGGCGCTGCTTACAGCCTCCCGCTAGGGCTCAGACCCCTCCAGGGGGATGGATACTGGGGGCGCTGCTCACAGCCTCCCGCTAGGGCTCAGACCCCTCCAGGGGGATGGATACTGGGGGCGCTGCTCACAGCCTCCCGCTAGGGCTCAGACCCCTCCAGGGGGATGGATACTGGGGGCGCTGCTTACAGCCTCCCCCTAGGGCTCAGACCCCTCCAGGGGGATGGATACTGGGGGCGCTGCTTACAGCCTCCCCCTAGGGCTCAGACCCCTCCAGGGGGATGGATACTGGGGGCGCTGCTCACAGCCTCCCCCTAGGGCTCAGACCCCTCCAGGGGGATGGATACTGGGGGCGCTGCTTACAGCCTCCCCCTAGGGCTCAGACCCCTCCAGGGGGATGGATACTGGGGGCGCTGCTTACAGCCTCCCCCTAGGGCTCAGACCCCTCCAGGGGGATGGATACTGGGGGCGCTGCTCACAGCCTCCCGCTAGGGCTCAGACCCCTCCAGGGGGATGGATACTGGGGGCGCTGCTCACAGCCTCCCGCTAGGGCTCAGACCCCTCCAGCCCCGCCCCCAATCTCCAGCCCGTTCTCCCGGGAGCCGGACCCCGGCGGGAGGGAGGGGGCGTCTCCCCACCTCGAGCGGGGGCCTCTAGCAGCAAGGAGCGGGAGCACATGCCCCCCGCCCCCACCTACAGCTTCCTGCCCCGCGGCCCAAGGGGCCCCTCACCTCGCCCCGCTGCCCCGTCCCGCGCTCTACCGCCCCAGACCATTTTCAATCCGCCGCCGCTCCCTCCTCCCCTCGGGACCGGCGCTGTCGTTAGACGTCATCCCCCTCTCGGCGCGTTGCAGTGACGCACTCTCCCCCCCCTCCCAAGCTGGTTGGCGGGCGGGAAAGCCGCCGGCGGCGCGAATGCCAGGGCCTGGCCTCGCCGTGCGCGTGGCTGCTGCCTGCGTCACGGGGCTCCCCTGCCCCCAGGGCCTGCCGCGCCGCCCTGGGGGTGAGCCGGGGCCCCCGGCCGCGCCTCCGAGCGCCCCCAGCGGAGACGGCGGAGGCAGCCTGCGAGCCAGGCCTTCCCCGCGGGCGGGAGCCGGGGCTGCTCTTTGTCTCAGGGTAGGGCCTGCAGGCCAGGGCCCCATCGTGCCAGGCCCTGAACGGCCCCCTCAGAGCTGCAGGGCCCTGGTGGTCCCCCCGGCGGTGCTGCCTGCCGCCCGCACCCTGGGGGCGGCTCTTTGCGGCAGAGACAGACCAGAGCTCCACAATCCCGAGCCAGGCTGCCAAACCCTGAAGTGGGTTTAAAACTGAGTTGGGAGGTTTTTATTTACCGTCTGGCGTTTGAGCCTTTAGGTTACAGTCGGATCATATTTTTAACTTCTCTTCAACGGTGAGAGCTAGGAGCAATGTTTGTTTGTTTGTTTAATGGAAGCTGAGATTCTTCCATAATCACTTCACTCCAGAAACTGAGGCTTTAAGAAAAATACTATCTATCTTAGGGGTGGGCAAACTACCACCCATTGGGCCGCTTTTATCTGGCCCTCGAGCTCCTGCTGGGGAGCAAAGTCTGGGACTTGCCCTGCTCCAGCTGGGGAGCAGAGTCAGGGTCCGCTCCACGCAGCTCCCGGAAACAGTGACACGGCCCTCTCCAGCTCCTAGGTGTAGGGGCGGCCAGGGGGCTCCGCTCTGCACACTGCCTCCGACCCTGTAGCTCCCATTGGGTGGGAACCACAGCCAATGGGAGCTGCAGGGGCTGTGCCTGCAGTTGGGGCAGGGTGCGGAACCACCTGGTTATGCCTCTGCATAGAAGCTGGAGAGGGTACATGCAGCTACTTCCTGGAGCCGGTTGAGGTAAGCACCGCCCAGAGCCTGCACCCCGAGCCTCTCCCTGTGCCCCAGCCCTGATCCTTCCACCCTCCGAACCCCTCAATCCCAGCCTAGAGCACCCTTCTGCACCCCAAATCCCCAGCCCCACCCCAGAGCCTACACCCCCAGTCAGAGCCCTTGCCCCACCCCCCTGCCCCCAGCCCTGATCCCCCTCTGAACCTCTTGGACCTAGCCTGGAGCACCCTCATGCACCCAAGACCCCTCATCCCCAGAGCCCGCACCCCCAGCCAGAGCCCCCTCCTGCACCCTGAACTCCTGATTTCTGGCCCCACCCCAGAGCCCACATTCCCTCCCGCACCCCAACCCCAATTTTGTGAGCAGTCATGGCCTGTCATACAATTTCTATTCCCAGATGTGGTCCTCTGGCCAAAAAGTTTGCCCATCCCGATCTATCTTCAGGACTCAATGAAATCACAAGAGTTGGCAACACTGTAATTGCAGCCACCATATCTCTCCTTCAGTCTGTAAAACTGCTCATTTTTCATGAAAACAAGCAAACCTAAATACCTGGGGGATTCTAAATGTGTGAAATCAAATGCACTTTGATAAAACCACTTCTACAGAGACATAATTAGCATTAACACCATTTTTTATCACTAATGAAGAGTTTGCATTTAATTGCTAGCTGAGGCAGAGAGCTTCAAGGAGGACAGGTTTGATCTCCTGCACGGTCGACATCAACTTTGAGGGCATCCTCTTTGAGGAGAAATTCATGGTTGTCCTTTCAGAGTAACAGCTGTGTTAGTCTGTATTCGCAAAAAGAAAAGGAGTACTTGTGTCACCTTAGAGACTAACCAATTTATTTGAGCATAAGCTTTTGTGAGTTACAGCTCACTTCATCGGATGCAGACTGTGGAAAGTGTAGAAGATCTTTTTATACACACAAAGCATGAAAAAATACCTCCCCCCAGGAGAGTGGGGTGGGAGGAGGTATTTTTTCATGCTTTGTGTGTATAAAAAGATCTTCTACACTTTCCACAGTATGCATCCGATGAAGTGAGCTGTAGCTCACGAAAGCTTATGCTCAAATAGATTGGTTAGTCTCTAAGGTGCCACAAGTACTCCTTTTCTTTTTATGGTTGTCCTTGAATCTAATGCCATCAACATGATGATTGACTTCACCAAGATCAACAGCTGTGGGATGCTGATGGACCTATTGAGAGGCACCTCTTTCCCATTGGCTACCAGTGAGTACCCCACACACTCCCTGCTTCTGGGATGAGGAGAGGGGAAGGTCAAACAGACGGGGGAGTGAGAACTTCACAGGGACCGTGCTGGATTCAGGATGGGCAGATTCTGCCTTGTGGCAAACCTGTATGATGGCTCCAGGGGGGTCAGAAACTTGTAGAGTTTTTCCCATCAGATCTGGTCTATATAGCTTCTACTCGAAGGACATTTCCTTTCCTCTGCCTCCCTGGATCTCATCAGGGATGGAGGAGGGAGGGAGCAGGGCCTGGAGGGGGCTAAGGAGGCAGATGTGGTTCAAACTCAGCATATAATTAACAAATTGAATCAATGTGACAATGAATGAGAAAAGAAGACATTTTTAAATTGCTGATATACCAAAGCTGGGACTCTGTGAATTAAACAAAAGAAATTGGGAATTCCCATTGATGGGAAGAAATTTTGATATAATTAGCATTTGTGAAACTTGGTGGGATGATTTGTGTGATTGGACTGTTAAAATCACTGGTAATAAACTGTTCAGGAAAGATAGAGAGGGCAAAGAGGTGGGAGGTATGCTACATGAAAGACACCATTACCTGTTTTAGAGTTATTGATAACTCAGAACTACTGGATCTTGGATGTGTGTGCATTTATGTGCTAACTAACAAAGCCCAAGAGGGGGTATTGGTGGGGTGTCTGTTACAAACCACACCGGAGGAAACTATGAGTTACATCTTAAGCATCTATCTGTAATGTGTGCAAAGAAAAACTGTGTTGTTATGGGTAACTTCAGGAAGATATGTGCAGGAGGACTCATGGAGACAGTACTAAAACATCATTAGAGGTTCTAAAAATTATTGGTAAGTTCCTAACACAAAAGTTATTGCCCCAAACCTAATGTAACTATATTGTGGAACTCCTTGTGTTGGATAAAGATAAATTAATCACTGAACCGAAAGTTGATGATTGCAGAGGGATCAATGATCGTGACCTGATTATATTCAATATGGGCAAACAGAGAACAGTCCCAGCCAGTTTGTTTATATATATATATATACACATACACACACACACACACACACACACTCAGTGCTTCAAAAGGGATAATTTTCCAAATTTGATGAAAATTATGAGTGAAATTGGTATAAAATTAAAACTGAAAAATGTGAATGAAAAGTGGGAGTTCTTTAGGAAGGGTTTATTAGATGACTTAAAAAGACAAAGTTCCATTTGGCTAAAAGCCCATCCTGGTTCAGTGGTGAAGTGAAGGCAGCAATATCTAATATATGGAAAAAAGGAGAAACAGGTACCAATCAATATAAATTAGAAGTTATGAATTGTAGAAAATTGATAAGGGAAGCTAAATGCATCAGGAAAAAATATGACTGGCTAAAGACAATAAGGAGCTTTTAATGTATATTAGGAACAGAATTAATCCTAGCAATGCTATAGGCCCATAATTAGATGGAGATGGTAAGATTGTTAACAATGTTAAGAAAAGGCAGAAGTGTACAATAAATATTTCTGTTCTGTATTTGGAAAGAAACAAGATGGTGCATTCATATCACATGAGGATGATAGAGTACATCCCAGTGCATTAGTAACTAAGGAGAATGTTAAGCAACATCTTAAAGGGATTAACATTTTTGAGTCAGCAAACCTGCCTAATTTGTATCCAGGAGTCCTAAAAGAATTGGCTTAGGAGGTCTCTGGCCTGCTTATGTTAATTTTTAATGGAGTACTGGGGAAATTCTGGAAGACTAGAAGAGTGCTCATGTTGTGCCAGTATTCAAAAAGGACAAGTGGGATGACTTGGGTCTGCACTGGGATGATGGGTAAGGTTAACCTAACAAACTCTGGGCAAAATAATGTAAAAGTTAATATGTGTTAAGGAAAAGTTAGCACATGTGACTCCATTTTGGTTTGGGGCCCACCATTGTTTAAATGCCAGCACATCATACACCAGGAGGAGTAATTCTTAGATATTGAATTCCTGTGAAAATCCTCCTCCTTGTTTCCAGCCTGCCTTGACTCCCAGTATCTGGTTTTTGTTAGTCTCTAACTCCCTGTCTTTTGGCCTTGATGTGAGGCCTCCCATCCTGATAATAAAAGTTACTGATGCATAGCTTTAGGACCATGCTGTGTAATTAACATACTGGTATAGCAGGAGGAATGCACCAAGCAGGGATAAGTGGTAGATAAGACAAGGGTTTGTTTATTGGCTAAGGTTTCCGATGCACGAGGGCAACATGCTTTGCTAAAAGGTATATAACCTTTGTATAATTTGCATTCAGGGTCCCCTCCTGGCTAGCAGGGGGGCACCACGCTCGAGCGTAATAAACTTAGTGTCTTTTGGGAACTCTGTAGTCGTGGACTTTGTTTCTGTGCCTCAGCCTAGATTCGAACTGTGCGTGACCTATCAGGTATAATTCGCAGCACTGGTGTGCGTGTCCTATCAGGTATAATTCGCAGCATTTGTGTGCGTGTCCTACCGGGTGTAATTCGTAGCACTTGTGTGCGTGTCCTACCGGGTGTAATTCGTAGCACTTGTGTGTGTGTCCTACCGGGTGTAATTCGTAACAGTTTTGGCGACCACGAAGGGACACTAGGCTCGCCCCAACAAGCGAGACTACACTCCTCCTCTCGGACAGCTCCAGCCGGCACAGGGTGAGTTCACCTTTGAGAACTCCGAGGAGGGGGGGGTGTGAGCCGTCGCTTAGGCGATAAGGTGGCACATTTTGTGTTCTTTTGGTAGCCCATTATGGGTTCTGGGCAGAGTGTAAGTAAGGGGACCCCTTTAGCTGAAATTCTTGAGAATTGGGGGAATATCTCTGGCACCCATGGGTTAGGCAGAAAGAAAGCTGTTATTTTATGTAAGGTTGAGTGGCCAGCACTAACAACTCAAACATCTGTTGAATGGCCACCGGATGGGTCCTTTGCTGGGGATACATTAACAACGCTTAGAAGAAGGCTGGAGGACAAAGCTCCAGCCCAAATGGATTATTGGTATGTATGGGACAACTGGGCTTATGCGCGTGCGAAAGGATGTCCTCTTTCCTCCTCCTTTTCCTATCTATCTCAGGGGTCTTCAGCCCCGCTCTGTGCTATGCCTGTTTCTTCTCCTCCCCGGCCTGTTTCTGCCCCTCCCCCGGCTTACCCTCGGCTTTCTGACTTATGCCTATCATCTCCTTGCTCGCCACCCCCCTGCCCGTGCGGGCCCACCATTGACCCACCGGTTACTCTGCAAGCTCCCCTCATTCAGCAACCCCTTGTTACTCATAATACGGACGGAAGTGAACAGTTTGCTTTTCCCTATGTTCACCGCCCTTTTGGCCCAGGCGATTTAGTAACATGGCAACAGCAGGTGCCTCGCCTGCGTGACGATCCAGAGAAGGTTCTGCAAACCATTCGGTCTGTATTTACCGCATTTAATCCTACATGGGGAGATGTCCAGGTAATCCTGGACACACTTTTTACCCCTGACGAAAAATATTCCATTCTGGATGCTAATAGGCATTGGGCAGGGGAGGATAGTACCCGGGCTTCTTGGCCCCTGACTGATCCCAATTGGAATCCTAATGTGCCTACTCAAATGGGCCTTTTAAAGGCAGGTAGAAACGGCCTTTTAGAAGCTGTACGTAAAGCTGGTAGTAAAACGGCTAACTGGTCTAAAATTCATGAATGTCAGCAAGAGCTTACTGAGCACCCCTCCGCCTTTTTGGCCCGGTTGTCCAAGCAAGTTCGTGTATATGGGGGCGGTATAAACCCTGAGGCAGAGGAAAACCGTCCTATGATGGTCTCCTTTTATGTTAATCAGGCAGCATCAAATATAAAAAAATATTTTTCTAAGCATGTGCCCGATTGGCCAGGAAAACCCCTCCAGGAGGTTGTCCGCCTGGCCACCTTTGTGTTTAACGGCAGGGACGAGGAAAAAGCACAGGAAAAACGTAAACAAAAGAAGGAGAAAGTAAGTATGTTAGCTGCTGCCTTGCAGGCTCCTTCGGGAAACCAGCATTGGCGAAGGCGCGGAGAGATGAGGGGAAGGGGGCATGGATGGGGGACAGGAGGAGGGGAAGGTTGGGATAGAATAAGGGAGGGGAATTGTAATTATTGTAAACAACCAGGGCACTGGAGGAGGGAGTGTCCCCTGCTTCCCCAAGGGGCTCCTTGAAAGAGCCAGGTAGAGGCTAATCCTTCTTTTCCCCCTAACGCCCCCCAGAACCTTGTTAACCCCCAGTGACTAGAGGCGGAGGTTTTGGGGACTTTGGGAGAGTTGGAATGGGACTTGGGATTACAGTCACAAATTTATTTAAAGGTTGGGGAACACCTTGTGCCTTTTCTAGTAGATACTGGGGCCACTCTCTCCACTTTAACTTTTGTTCCGGGCTCTCTGTCCGATACCAAGGTTTGGGTGCAGGGTATAGAAGGTAATCCCTGCCCGGCCCCTTTATCCTACCCTGTCCCTATCGAGCTTGGTTCTTTAAAGCTATCACGTAGATTTGTTGTAATGCCGGAGGGCCCCGCAAACCTCCTCGGGCGGGATGTGCTGGGCAAATTGGGGACACATATATATTGCGCCCCCAAGGGGCTCCGCATGTCCGTCCCGGACTCGGCGGTTGCTTCTCTTATGACATCGGTTACACCTATTCCTGGTGTCCCTTCTGAATTGTCCAGTGTTCCCCACGCTTTGTGGAGCACAAATCCTACTGATGTGGGTCTTCTTAAATCAGCAGTTCCAGTGAGTCTGAAAACGGGGCGGACCGCCTCCGTCCGTAAAACAATACCCCTTGCCGAGGGAGGCGGAAGAAGGCATCTCACTCCTTATTGACAGTTATTTAACTCAGGGGGTTTTAGTCCCTTGCAGTTCGCCCTGTAATACTCCCATTCTTCCAGTAAGGAAGCCTAAACCGGGACCAAACGGGCGTCCAGTCTATCGACTTGTTCAGGATCTTCGGGCTATAAATGGTTATGTTATAGCCCCCCATCCAGTTGTCCCTGATCCAAGCACTATTCTAACGCTAATTCCTCAGTCAGCCACTTGCTTTACTGTCATAGATTTGTGTGCAGCATTTTTCAGTATTCCTTTGCACCCTGATTCTCAATATTTATTCGCATTTACCTGGAAGGGTCAGCAGCTAACATGGACGCGTCTTCCCCAGGGGTTCTCAGGATCCCCTACTATTTTTTCCCGAATTCTCACCGAGGATTTAAAAGACATTGTTTTGCCTAGTTCGTCTGTCCTGGTTCAGTATGTGGATGATTTGCTAATCGCTGCCTCAGATTATAACGCATGTTTAATTGACTCTGTTGTTTTGCGTACTGCATTAGCTAATAAGGGTCATCGTGCTTCCCCATCCAAGTTGCAGCTGTGCCTAAATCAGGTAATTTATTTGGGTTTTGTAATTAGACCTGGGGAGCGCTTACTATCCCCTGATAGGGTGCGGGCAATCCAGGATTACCCACGTCCGACTACAAAAAAGCAGTTACGGGCTTTCCTGGGGGCTGCGGGGTTCTGTCGACCCTGGGTTGTGGCTTTCGGAGAATTGGTAAAACCGTTAGTTCAAGCTACTACAACACTGACCCTCGATCCTGTCTCCTGGACCCCGGAAATGAAAAATGCTTTTAAATCCGTCAAAAAGGCTCTGATCTCTGCGCCCGCCTTGGAATTCCTGGATTACGGTAAACCATTTTCTCTTTTCACTCATGAACGGCAGGGAGTGGCTAGCGGCGTCCTTTTGCAATACCTGGGGGGTCGCCCACGCCCCGTAGCCTATTATTCAGTACAACTGGACCCTGTGATTCAGGGCTCTGTCTCCTGTGTACGGTCTGTTGCTGCTGCTGCTGTCATGGTTGAACGGTCACGACCTATTGTTTTGGGGCACCCTCTGACTGTCTGGGTCCCTCATGAGGTTGAAATTCTTTTAAAACAGCATTCTACACAGGCATTGTCTCCACAGCGGGCTCATAAATATGAGCTAATCCTGTTGGCCGCTGACAACGTTACTTTACGCCGCTGTAACATCCTCAATCCAGCCACAATGCTACCCCTCCCAGAGGACGGTACCCCTCACCATGTATGCATGGATGTCGTCGCGCAGAATGGTAAGCCCCGCCCGGATTTAGCGGACTCCCCTTTAGTAGAGCCCGATTTACTTCTTTTCACAGATGGGTCCTCGTACTATTTAAATGGCCACCGGGTCTCGGGCTATTCGGTTACCTCTCAGGCAGACGTTATCGAGGCTGCCCCCCTACCACCTTCCTTCAGCGCCCAGGGTGCAGAGTTACACGCGCTTACCAGGGCTTGCTTATTGTCTTCAGGAAAAACTGTTACCATTTATACAGACTCTAAGTATGCTTTTGGGGTTTGTCATGCTACAGGCCAGCTCTGGAAGCAACGAGGATTTTTAACCTCCTCAGGCACAAAAATCGCTAATGGCCCTCTAATCTCTGCCCTTTTGGAAGCTATTCAGGCCCCTCGTCAGGTGGCGGTGGTTCATTGTTATGCGCACAGGCAGTCTAACAGTGTTGTATCTCAGGGCAATGCATTAGCTGATTCAGCCGCAAAGGCTGAAGCTCTACAGTTCTTGGCTCCTGCCCTACTTGCCTGGCCTTCTCTGCTAAGACTCGGCTCGATGCCAACTCAAAAGGGGGAGACCCTGGGCAAACTTCCCGTTTTAGCGCTTGCAGATGGACTACGCAGAAATGCCCAAATGCTCAGGGTTTCACCACCTCCTTGTTATAGTGGACCAACTTTCCGGATGGCCTGAAGCAATACCAACCAGAAAGGCAGATGCAAGATCTGTGGTCAAGTTCTTAATGAAAGACATTGTACCCAGGTTTGGTGTCCCTGAAGTCATTGATTCAGATCAGGGCTCACACTACTGCAAAGATTTTGGAGGAACTGTACCGGTGCTTGGGGATTATTCGACAATTACACACCCCGTACCACCCCCAGTCTGCAGGTCAGGTGGAGCGCATGAACCGAACAATAAAGACAATGGTAGCAAAGTTTTGTAAGGAAACTGGACTTAAGTGGCCAGAGGCCTTGCCTATAGTTTTATGGCATATAAGACGAACGCCACGCATGCCCCTAGGCCTGTCCCCATTTGAGGTACTGTTTGGGAGACCAGCTTTGGTCCCGGGAACTTACGTTCCTGTACATGCTAGCCTCTTGGATGGAAATGAAACTTTGGCCAGATATGTTGCTAGACTGCAAAAGGAGCTGACTGACAACCAGTCTGAAGCTCAGTTGTTTCAAACTGCCCCCTTAGGGTTACAAGTTCATTCCTTTAAGCCAGGGGATTGGGTAATGGTAAAAAAGATCCCCCGCACCGACCCCCTGGAACCCCGATGGGAGGGGCCGTACCAGGTTCTGTTATGTACTTATTCTGCTTTAAAAGTTGCAGGTAAAGGTTCCTGGATTCACCATAGCTACGTCAAGTTGGCAACAGAACCCCCACCTGACCCTGGCGAGCCAGCAGACGAGCCACTTCACGAATGAACACTACAACCAACCCATGGACTGAGCTTTCCAGCTACTGGGACCTTCATAGCCCACCAGGACTTTTTGTGTTCCTGTTTATTGGACTTACATTGGGGGTAGTGTTTTTTGTATGGTACAGGGGAGGATGTCGACATTGGTATGGTTTGCCTGGGGGATCCTCTCCCTATTCCCAAGTCCAGTACAAGGATGGGAGGGCAATAGCTTTTTAAATTTAACCCGTGCTATCAAACAGGGTGTAAATCGAACGCAGTGTTGGATTTGTATTCATACCCCCACATATTTAGGTCAGGGAGTCCCGTTGGTAGGGGTACCTATCCCCCTTAATCGAACGCTCCAAACCAAGCTATGGGCAAACACTACATTTAATTGAAATGTTACAATCCAAATATGGTCTATTGATATGGTGGCCCAGGGTAATTATGCTTTATGTGTGTCACGACGTAAGGGCATAGAAAATACAGTTTTTGTAGGGAATTTTGTAGGGTGCAAGGACACCACCCAAATCAGCTCTGGTGCGGGAGGCCCCTCTACCTACTCCAGAACCCCGTGGCCAGTCCCCGAGGGGTCTGGCTGGTATTGGTTATGCAATCACACAGCCTATAAGGTTCTCCCAGCAGGATGGTGTGGTACATGTACCTTAGGGGCTATAGTACCCGCCGTGACAGTACACCAGACCCTGACCCGGGGAGAGATCCGCAATCTAGTATGGAGGGACCGACGAAGTATTCCTTTAAACCCCCTTTCTTATCGGCCCAAAGGCTTTCACTCCTTTGTGCGTTGGTTTTTGCCATGGTTGGGAGTAAGCGAGCTGGAAAAAGCTATAGTTAACATTTCAGCTGCTTTGGAACTAATGGCAAATGCTACTGCAGATGCTCTCTCTGCCCTTCAAATTGAAGTCACCCAGCTATCCCAAACTACATTGCAAAACCGCCTAGCCCTGGATTATCTCCTTGCAAATCAGGGTGGGGTTTGTGCTCTGGTCAATTCAAGCTGTTGCGTATTTGTAAATCAGCATCATAGGGTGGAAACTGACATCCACATCCTCAAGCAACAGGCAGCCCTATTCCACCACATCAGCCTCAACACTACCAGCGCCGGATTCCAGGAGGTCTGGGACTGGCTCACCTCATGGCTACCGGATGTGGGGACTTGGGGACGGCGTATTTTGTATTTACTTTTTTTGATTGTTATTGTTTTTGCGTTATTTTTTGTATGCCTACAATGCTGCAGTATATGCTGTTGGCAGTTGCTAACCCTGCAGCGCGGTTACTCAGCCCCGATATAGCTTATTGACGTACAAAAAAAAAAAAGGGAGGACTGTTAAGGAAAAGTTAGCACATGTGACTCCATTTTGGTTTGGGGCCCACCATTGTTTAAATGCCAGCACATCATACACCAGGAGGAGTAATCCTTAGATATCGAATCCCTGTGAAAATCCTCCTCCTTGTCTCCAGCCTGCCTTGACTCCCAGTATCTGGTTTTTGTCAGTCTCTAACTCCCTGTCTCTTGGCCTTGATGTGAGGCCTCCCATCCTGATAATAAAAGTTACTGATGCATAGCTTTAGGACCATGCTGTGTAATTAACATACTGGTATAGCAGGAGGAATGCACCAAGCAGGGATAAGTGGTAGATAAGACAAGGGTTTGTTTATTGGCTAAGGTTTCCGATGCACGAGGGCAACATGCTTTGCTAAAAGGTATATAACCTTTGTATAATTTGCATTCAGGGTCCCCTCCTGGCTAGCAGGGGGGCACCACGCTCGAGCGTAATAAACTTAGTGTCTTTTGGGAACTCTGCAGTTGTGGACTTTGTTTCTGTGCCTCAGCCTAGATTCGAACTGTGCGTGACCTATCAGGTATAATTTGCAGCACTGGTGTGCGTGTCCTATCAGGTATAATTCGCAGCACTGGTGTGCGTGTCCTATCAGGTGTAATTCGTAGCACTTGTGTGCGTGTCCTACCGGGTATAATTCGTAGCACTTGTGTGCGTGTCCTACCGGGTGTAATTCGTAGCACTTGTGTGCGTGTCCTACCAGGTGTAATTCGTAACATATGGGATTCAACTGATACAGAATTAAGGATAAGAATGTAATTAATGCCAATCAACATAGTTTTATGAAGGATATGTCTTGTCAGTCAAACCTGATTTCATTCTTTGATGAGATCTCAAGTTTGATAAGTACATTACATTTATATAGGTTTCAGAGTAACAGCCGTGTTAGTCTGTATTCGCAAAAAGAAAAGGAGTACTTGTGGCACCTTAGAGACTAACCAATTTATTAGAGCATAAGCTTTCGTGAGCTACAGCTCACTTCATCAGATGCATATCGTGGAAACTGCAGCAGACTTTATATATGCACAGAGAATATGAACCAATACCTCCTCCCACCCCACTGTCCTGCTGGTAATAGCTTATCTAAAGTGATCATCAGGTGGGCCATTTCCAGCACAAATCCAGGTTTTCTCACCCTCCACCCCCCCACACAAATTCACTCTCCTGCTGGTGATAGCCCATCCAAAGTGACAACTCTTTACACAATGTGCATGACAATCAAGTTGGGCTATTTCCTGCACAAATCCAGGTTTTCTCACATCCCCCCCACCCCCATACACACACAAACTCACTCTCCTGCTGGTAATAGCTCATCCAAACTGACCACTCTTCAAGTTAAAATCCAAGTTAAACCAGAACATCGGGGGGGGGGGGGTAGGAAAAAACAAGAGGAAACAGGCTACCTTGCATAATGACTTAGCCACTCCAAGTCTCTATTTAAGCCTAAATTAATAGTATCCAATTTGCAAA
Organism: Lepidochelys kempii; assembly: GCF_965140285.1. NCBI lineage: Eukaryota > Metazoa > Chordata > Testudines > Cheloniidae > Lepidochelys > Lepidochelys kempii. The sequence continues at coordinate 13,142,767 of NC_136394.1, read as the reverse complement.
TGAATTCCAATTCAGCAGTTTCTCGCTGGAGTCTGGATTTGAAGTTTTTTTGTTTTAAGATAGCGACCTTCATGTCTGTGATTGCGTGACCAGAGAGATTGAAGTGTTCTCTGACTGGTTTATGAATGTTATAATTCTTGACATCTGATTTGTGTCCATTTATTCTTTTACGTAGAGATTGTCCAGTTTGACCAATGTACATGGCAGAGGGGCATTGCTGGCACATGATGGCATATATCACATTGGTGGATGTGCAGGTGAACGAGCCTCTGATAGTGTGGCTGATGTTATTAGGCCCTGTGATGGTGTCCCCTGAATAGATATGTGGGCACAATTGGCAACGGGCTTTGTTGCAAGGATAAGTTCCTGGGTTAGTGGTTCTGTTGTGTGGTATGTGGTTGTTGGTGAGTATTTGCTTCAGGTTGCGGGGCTGTCTGTAGCTAGCTTTTAAGACTTATGTAAGGTGTCTAAGTACCACATGATAGTCTGATTTAAAAATTAGCAAAATATAGTAGCAATAAAGAACATGTTAAATGGATTAAAAACTGGCTAAGTAGCAGGTGTTTTTATGGAAGATATGCTTTAATCAAACGCAAAACACTAGGCTCAGTGCAAGGATAACTGGGAGAGATTCTCTGGCCTGTGTTATAGAGGAGATCAGGCTAGATGATCTAATGATCCCTTCTGACCTTAAACTCTATGAATCTATGATTAAAATTAACATTGATGCAATATTTAAAATCTCATTAGTCTAATTTAGAAAGAGATATAAATGGAACGTAATTGTAACATAGGCCATGATCCTGCCAATACTCATGCTCATAAGCAATTTTACACAAGTGAGTAGTCCCAGTGAGTTTAATGGGACTACTCACATGTGTAAAATTACTTAATATGTGCATAAATGTTTGCAGGAGTAGGGACGTAATTATCACACCATTTGATGTCTCTCTAGCTCTTTCCATTCTGTGACTTTTTTTAGCCACAAAGGTCACTGAAATGTAGTCACCTCTGAAGGCAGGGCACCAGCTGGTAAACAACACACTCCACAGCAGTGTGGGAAGAGGTTATATTTGGTCAGCAACACCAGGGCAAACCCCTTCTTTGAATGGGGAGGAGACATATCCTCCTGAATATGGCCTAATGCTGTCAGTGACCAAATTGGGCATGGGGAAAGATGGTAGTATAGGTGACTATGCCAGATTTCCATTTGCTACTGCTACCATTTTAAAAACAGGAGGTGAAAACCATCCATCCCTTCTCCCCCAGCCCTGCAGTTCAAGTACTGATTGTAAATGAACCTGAGAGCTGAGCTTGCTTCAGTGCACTGAGGGTATGTCTACACTACGAAATTAGGTCAAATTTATAGAAGTCGGTTTTTTAGAAATCGGTTTTATATATTCGAGTGTGTGTGTCCCCACAGAAAATGCTCTAAGTGCATTAACTCGGCGGAGCGCTTCCACAGTACTGACGCTAGCGTCGACTTCCGGAGCGTTGCACTGTGGGTAGCTATCCCACAGTTCCCGCAGTCTCCGCTGCCCATTGGAATTCTGGGTTGATATCCCAATGCCTGATGGGGCTAAAACATTGTCGCGGGTGGTTCTGGGTACATATCGTCAGGCCCCCGTTCCCTCCCTCCCTCCGTGAAAGCAAGGGCAGACAATCATTTCGCGCCTTTTTTCCTGAGTTACCTGTGCAGACGCCATACCACGGCAAGCATGGAGCCCGCTCAGGTAACCGTCACCCTATGTCTCCTGGGTGCTGGCAGACGCGGTACGGCATTGCTACACAGTAGCAGCAACCCCTTGCCTTGTGGCAGCAGACGGTACAGTACGACTGGTAGCCGTCATTGTCATGTCTGAGGTGCTCCTGGTCGCCTCTGTGAGGTCGATCAGGAGCGCCTGGGCAGACATGGGCGCAGGGACTAAATTTGGAGTGACTTGAGCAGGTCATTCTCTTTAGTCCTGCAGTCAGTCCTATTGAACCGTCTTATGGTGAGCGGGCAGGCGATACGGACTGCTAGCAGACATACTGTACCATCTTCTGCCGAGCAGCCATGAGATGTGGATGGCATGCAGTCCTTCTGCACCGTCTGCTGCCAGCCAAAGATGTAAAAGATAGATGGAGTGGATCAAAACAAGAAATAGACCAGATTTGCTTCCCCCCCTCCCCTGTCTAGGGGACTCATTCTTCTAAATCACACTGCAGTCACTTACAGAGAAGGTGCAGCGAGGTAAATCTAGCCATGTATCAATCAGAGGCCAGGCTAACCTTCTTGTTCCAATAACGACAATAACTTAGGTGCACCATTTCTTATTGGAACCCTCCGTGAAGTCCTGCCTGAAATACTCCTTGATGTAAAGCCACCCCCTTTGTTGATTTTAGCTCCCTGAAGCCAACCCTGTAAGCGCCCCTCCCAGCGTCAGAGCAATGGCAAACAATCGGGCATCTGAGAGTGCTGTCCAGAGCACTCACAATGGAGCACTCTGATGGGGCTAAAACATTGTCGCGGGTGGTTCTGGGTACGTGTCGTCAGGCCCCCGTTCCCTCCCTCCCTCCGTGAAAGCAAGGGCAGACAATCGTTTCGCGCCTTTTTTCATGAGTTACCTGTGCAGACACCATACCACGGCAAGCATGGAGCCAGCTCAGGTAACCGTCACCCTATGTCTCCTGGGTGCTGGCAGACGCGGTACGGCTTTGCTGCACAGTAGCAGCAACCCATTGCCTTCTGGCAGCAGACGGTGCAATACGACTGGTAGTCGTCCTCGTCGTGTCCGAGGTGCTCCTGGCCACGTCGGCTGGGAGCGCCTGGGCAGACATGGGCGCAGGGACTAAATTTGGAGTGACTTGACCAGGTCATTCTCTTTAGTCCTGCAGTCCTATTGAACCGTCTTATGGTGAGCGGGCAGGCGATACGGACTGCTAGCAGTCGTACTGTACCATCTTCTGCCAGGCAGGCAAGAGATGAGGATTGCTAGCAGTTGTAGTGTACCATCTTATGCCAGGCAGGCAAGAGATGAAGATGGCTAGCAGTTGTACTGTACCATCTTCTGCCAAGCAGCCATGAGATGTGGATGGCATGCAGTCCTTCTGCACCGTCTGCTGCCAGCCAAAGATGTAAAAGATAGATGGAGTGGGTCAGAACAAGAAATAGACCAGATTTGTTTTGTACTCATTTTCCTCCTCCCCTGTCTAGATCACACTGCAGTCACTCACAGAGAAGGTGCAGCGAGGTAAATCTAGCCATGTATCAATCAGAGGCCAGGCTAACCTCCTTGTTCCAATAACAACGATAACTTAGGTGCACCATTTCTTATTGGAACCCTCCGTGCAGTCCTGCCTGAAATACTCCTTGATGTACAGGCACACCCTTTGTTGATTTTAGCTCCCTGAAGCCAACCCTGTAAGCCGTGTCGTCAGTCGCCCCTCCCTCCGTCAGAGCAACGGCAGACAATCATTCCGCGCCTTTTTTCTGTGCGGACGCCATACCAAGGCAAGCATGGAGGCCGCTGAGCTCATTTTGGCAATTAGGAGCACATCAACCACCACACGCATTATCCAGCAGTATATGCAGCACCAGAACATGGCAACGCGATACCGGGCGAGGAGGCGACGTCAGCGCGGTCCCGTGAGTGATCAGGACATGGACACAGATTTCTCTGAAAGCATGGGCCCTGACAATGCATGCATCATGGTGCTAATGGGGCAGGTTCATGCTGTGGAACGCCGATTCTGGGCTCGGGAAACAAGCACAGACTGGTGGGACCGCATAGTGTTGCAGGTCTGGGACGATTCCCAGTGGCTGCGAAACTTTCGCATGCGTAAGGGCACTTTCATGGAACTTTGTGACTTGCTTTCCCCTGCCCTGAAGCGCATGAATACCAGGATGAGAGCAGCCCTCACAGTTGAGAAGTGAGTGGCGATAGCCCTGTGGAAGCTTGCAACGCCAGACAGCTACCGGTCAGTTGGGAATCAATTTGGAGTGGGCAAATCTACTGTGGGGGCTGCTGTTATGCAAGTAGCTCACGCAATCAAAGATCTGCTGATATCAAGGGTAGTGACCCTGGGAAATGTGCAGGTCATAGTGGATGGCTTTGCTGCAATGGGATTCCCTAACTGTGGTGGGGCTATAGACGGAACCCATATCCCTATCTTGGCACCGGAGCACCAAGCCGCCGAGTACATAAACCGCAAGGGGTACTTTTCGATAGTGCTGCAAGCTCTGGTGGATCACAAGGGACGTTTCACCAACATCAACGTGGGATGGCCGGGAAAGGTGCATGATGCTCGCATCTTCAGGAACTCTGGTCTGTTTCAAAAGCTGCAGGAAGGGACTTTATTCCCAGACCAGAAAATAACTGTTGGGGATGTTGAAATGCCTATATGTATCCTTGGGGACCCAGCCTACCCCTTAATGCCATGGCTCATGAAGCCTTACACAGGCAGCCTGGACAGTAGTCAGGAGCTGTTCAACTACAGGCTGAGCAAGTGCAGAATGGTGGTAGAATGTGCATTTGGACGTTTAAAGGCGCGCTGGCGCAGTTTACTGACTCGCTTAGACCTCAGCGAAACCAATATTCCCACTGTTATTACTGCTTGCTGTGTGCTCCGTAATATCTGTGAGAGTAAGGGGGAGACGTTTATGGCGGGGTGGGAGGCTGAGGCAAATTGCCTAGCTGCTGGTTACGCGCAGCCAGACACCAGGGCGGTTAGAAGAGCACAGGAGGGCGCGGTACGCATCAGAGAAGCTTTGAAAACCAGTTTCATGACTGGCCAAGCTATGGTGTGAAAGTTCTGTTTGTTTCTCCTTGATGAAACCCCCCGTCCCTTGGTTCACTCTACTTCCCTGTAAGCTAACCACCCTCCCCTCCTCCCTTTAATCATCGCTTGCAGAGGCAATAAAGTCATTGCTGCTTCACAGTCATGCATTCGTTATTCATTCATCACACAAATAGGGAGATGACTACCAAGGTATCCCAGGAGGGGTGGTGGAGGAGGGAAGGAAAATGCCACACAGCACTTTAAGCACAGCACTTTAAAAGTTTACAACTTTAAAATTTATTGAATGACAGCCTTCTTTTTTTGGGGCAATCCTCTGTGGTGGAGTGGCTGGTTGGCCGGAGGCCCCCCCACCGCGTTCTTGGGCGTCTGGGTGTGGAGGCTATGGAACTTGGGGAGGAGGGCGGTTGGTTACAGAGGGGCTGCAGTGGCAGTCTGTGCTCCAGCTGCCTTTGCTGCAGCTCAACCATACACTGGAGCATTCTGGTTTGGTCCTGCAGCAGCCTCAGCATTGAATCCTGCCTCCTCTCATCACGCTGCCGCCACATTTGAGCTTCAGCCCTCTCTTCAGCCCGCCACTTACTCTCTTCAGCCCGCCACTTACTCTCTTCAGCCCTCCACCTTTCCTCCCGGTCATTTTCTGCTTTCCTGCACTCTGACATTATTTGCCTCCACGCATTCGTCTGTGCTCTGTCAGTGTGGGAGGACAGCATGAGCTCGGAGAACATTTCATCGCGAGTGCGTTTTTTTTTCTTTCTAAGCTTCACTAGCCTCTGGGAAGGAGAAGATCCTGTGATCATTGAAACACATGCAGCTGGTGGAGAAAAAAAAAGGGACAGCGGTATTTAAAAAGACACATTTTATAAAACAGTCGCTACACTCTTTCAGGGTAAACCTTGCTGTTAACATTACATACATAGCACATGTGCTTTCGTTACAAGGTCACATTTTGCCTCCTCCCACCGCGTGACTACCCCCTCAACCTTCCCCCCTCCCTGTGGCTAACAGCGGGGAACATTTCTGTTCAGCCACAGGCAAACAGCCCAGCAGGAACGGGCACCTCTGAGTGTCCCTGAAGAAAAGCACTCTATTTCAACCAGGTGACCATGAATTATATCTCACTCTCCTGAGGATAACACAGAGAGATAAAGAACGGATTTTGGTTGAATGCCAGCAAACATACACTGCAATGCTTTGTTCTACAGTGATTCCTGAGTACGTGTTACTGGCCTGGAGTGGTAAAGTGTCCTACCATGAAGGACGAAATAAGGCTGCCCTCCCCAGAAACCTTTTGCAAAGGCTTTAGGACTACATCTAGGAGAACCGCAAATGCCAGGGCAAAGTAATCCTTTCACATGCTTGCTTTTAAACCATGTATAGCATTTTAAAAGTTACACTCACCAGAGGTCCCTTCTCCGCCTGCTGGGTCCAGGAGGCAGCCTTGGGTGGGTTCGGGGGGTACTGGCTCCAGGTCTAGGGTGAGAAACAGTTCCTGGCTGTCGGGAAAACCGGTTTCTCCGCTTGCTTGCTGTGAGCTATCTACAACCTCCTCCTCATCATCATCTTCTTCGTCCCCAAAACCTGCTTCCGTATTGCCTCCATCTCCATTGAAGGAGTCAAACAACACGGCTGGGGTAGTGGTGGCTGAACCCCCTAAAATGGCATGCAGCTCATCATAGAAGCGGCATGTTTGGGGCTCTGACCCAGAGCGGCTGTTCGCCTCTCTGGTTTTCTGGTAGGCTTGCCTCAGCTCCTTCAGTTTCACGCGGCACTGCTTCGGGTCCCTGTTATGGCCTCTGTCCTTCATGCCCTGGGAGATTTTCACAAAGGTTTTGGCATTTCGAAAACTGGAACGGAGTTCTGATAGCACGGATTCCTCTCCCCAAACAGCGATCAGATCCCGTACCTCCCGTTCGGTCCATGCTGGAGCTCTTTTGCGATTCTGGGACTCCATCATGGTCACCTGTGCTGATGAGCTCTGCATGGTCACCTGCAGCTTGCCACGCTGGCCAAACAGGAAATGAGATTCTAAAGTTTGCGGTTCTTTTCCTGTCTACCTGGCCAGTGCATCTGAGTTGAGAGTGCTGTGCAGAGCGGTCATAATGGAGCACTCTGGGATAGCTCCCGGAGGCCAATACCATCGAATTGTGTCCACAGTACCCCAAATTCGAGCCGGGAACGTCGATTTAAGCGCTAATCCACTTGTCAGGGGTGGAGTAAGGAAATCGATTTTAAGAGCCCTTTAAGTCGAAATAAAGGGCTTCACTGTGTGGACGGGTGCAGGTTTAAATCGATTTAACGTTGCTAAATTCGACCTAAAGTCCTAGTGTAGACCAGGGCTGAGACTCTGAAAACAAAATCAGAATGAGGGAGATGCTGCTTCCACAGGTATGTTTATAAAGGGAGAAATTGTTTCTAATCTGGTGGTGCGGAAACAGTTGCTCTCATTAGTGGAAGTCAAGAGCCACATTGGTATCCACCAGAGAAAAAACGAAAGGTGGGTACAAAAACTGGAAGTGAATGTGAGAAAAATACAGTAGTAACTGAAATCATAGATTAGTAAAAATTTTAGTCTAAGGAGGAGATTTTTCTCAAATATGTGGAGGCAAAAGGCCAATCAGCATCTAAAAAAACAGCTAATGAAAAGGCAGCAAAATAGAATAACTAAAGAAAGTAACAACTGTACAGTACTGGCTGTTTCCCAACCTCTGACAGCCCCAGGTAGAACTCTTTTTTTATCTTCCATGTTCTGTGGACAGTTTCACATGTCTGAGGCAGACCTGTCAATCTGTTGTTCTTATTCCTTTTCTTTTTTACGTCTTATGTTTCACATTGTACATTTCATTCAGAAACATCAGTTATTTTCATAAAAAGAAAAGGAGGACTTGTGGCACCTTAGAGACTAACAAATTTATTAGAGCATAAGCTTTCGTGAGCTACAGCACTCAAACTGGTCATGGGATGATAAGAGGCTGCTTTGGTATAGACAAGCGTGTGATTGAATATAAGTGTTCATGCTACATTTCAAATAAATGGAAATTTTCTCATCAATTATATAAAAATAAAAATTCCTAGATTGATGGAAGGATATTTTTCATTTTATAGTAATGCATTTGAAAGTGGAGATTACTAGTGGTTGAGTGTGAAAGCTTTCTTTAAGGTTATTTCCTCTTGGTGGTGATAAAGAGCTACAGTAGAATCTCAAAAAAAGAAAAGTTTCAGAGTAGCAGCCCTGTTAGTCTCTATTCGCAAAAAGAAAAGGAGTTCTTGTGGCACCGTAGAGACTAACAAATTTATTAGAGCATAAGCTTTCGTGAGCTACAGCCCACTTCATCAGAGTTACGAACACCAGAAATATGAACTGACTAGTCAATCGCACACCCCATTTGGAACCAGATGTACACAGTCAGGCAGCAGCAGAGATGGGGAGGGAGGAAATAAAAGCAAGTACAGTATTGTGTTAAATGTATGCTGCTTTAAAAAAGGAAAAGTTTAAACATTTTTTGACAAGGTGAGGAAACTGTCTGTGCTTGTTTCATTTAAATTAAGGTGGTTAAAAGCAGCATTTCTCTTCTGCATAGTAAAGTTTCAAAGCTATGTTAAGTCAATGTTCAGCTGTAAACTTTTGAAAGAACAACCATAATGTTTTGTTCAGAGTTGTGAACATTTCAGTGTTATGGACAACCTCCATTCCCAAGGTGTTTGTAACTCTGAGGTTCTACTGTATCTTCATAGTTTCATCTGGAGGAGTGGGGATTTCCCTAAGGCCCCCCCAAAAAAATTTCCCTAACACCCCGCCGGTTACACACAGTGTTGCCAATTTAAATTGAAACATTAATACACACTTTAAAAGCATATACAGTATATGAGAAAATACTTGTACCTGAGAAAGCATAATGGGTTTGAAAAGTATGAAGAAAGACTAGCTTCCTCATGCAGCTGTTATTTATGACAATGTCAGTATATTTGGTTTGGCTATATTGGCCTACCTAATAATTTCAAATTATGATTTGTAAGCAAGGTCTGACTGAGCTCTCCCCTGGCAGCTACTGATGACTCAGTGGTGGGTGGAAAGGCTTCAGGACCAGACTGTATTTACATGAACTCACCTACTCTGCCTAGGTATCCAGCAGACAGAGCTGTGCTGCCCAAGTGTTCAATTTTGGCTGATGCTGGGTTACAGATCACTGTCTGAGGACAACACCATCATCACCCCGAGCGCAAGGGGCATGCTGGAGAGCACCCTGAAGGCAGCCATCCACTCGCTGTACATAGAAGCCTTGAAGCGTAAGTCGGACCAGGGAAAAGCCTTCGAACTGACCAGCAAGTGGGACGCCAGCAACCACTTCCTCACCAGGGGCGGCTTCGCCGACTGGTGGTACGTCCACCGTGCCCGGCTCAACTGCATCCCGTTCAACAGAGCCGTCCGCCACGGGAACCGAGACAAGCGTTGCAGGAAGTGCAGCTACTCCAACGAGACCCTTCCCCACGTCCTGTGCAGCTGCAAGCCCCACTCCAGAGCCTGGCAGCTGCGCCACAATGCCATCCAGAACCGCCTGGTGAAAGCCATCGCACCGTGCCTGGGGGCGGTCACCGTGAACTGCGCCATCCCCGGTACCGACAGCCCGCTGCGACCCGACGTGGTCATCACCAACGAGGCCCAGAAAAAGATCATCCTCATTGACATCACAGTCCCCTTCGAGAACAGGACCCTGGCCTTCCGAGAAGCCTGAGCTCGGAAACGGGAAAAATATGCCTCTCTGGCCGACACCCTGAGAGCGAAGGGCTACGAGGTGCAGCTAGATGCCCTGATCGTCGGAGCCCTGGGCACTTGGGACCTCTGCAACGAGCATGTGCTGCAAACCTGCGGGATCGGTAGACACTACGCATGGCTCATGCGGCGCCTCATGGTCTCGGACACCATCCGATGGTCCAGGGACATCTACATAGAGCACATCACCGGCCACCGACAGTACCAGGAGGAGTGAGCTGGTACGACATTGTGCATCCACTGTGGGAAAGGGACTGAGAGGCTTTCCCCATTGGACCGTATGAACTAGAACCATAAACCCACTGAACATTAAATCCCACCAAATGAGGGTAGACCCATCCACACCATCGTATCCGCTCACTATACTCTGCACCTGAACGTAGCCGTTATATGGATAACTTACCCCCATATCTCAATGTCTGTACTCTGACCGGTTAAACTTTTACCCCCGGTCGGGGAGATTGCAGATTATTATGTAATCCTTACTCCATCAGCTCCTAAACCGAATTTCGCACGCCTTGATAATCTGTACCTTATTCCCTGACAACCAGAAACCTCTATGCTTGAACTCTGTACCGTTTTTTATTTCAACATTATCTTAATAAAATTATTAAATGTGGGGGTCATGAAATGTTGTTATCCTTATTGTATGAGTAAAGGGCAGCAGACCTGTACTCAGCCTGCCTGAATGAGGGGGTCTTCCTCAGTACTTAGTTTGTGCTAGCGCTTGCCAGGGCCAAGCCCCAGCACCTCTAGGCTTGTCAGTTCATAGCCCTGGGACCCCTGGGCTTGTCACATCAGTTATGAAAGTAACAAACTTGTTTGAGCCCCGGCAGCAGTTTCATTACAAATTAAGCACTGGTCATCCTCAACTTCACTTGCTGAGCAGGAGGTTTGGATGCCAGATCCTAGTGAAAAGAGAGAGGGTGGGATACAGGTGTTTTGCTGTGGGGTGGGCTCTGCCTAAGAGTCACAGGCACTATTTGACCTGCTCCTCTCTCCTGTTTAGAGATAGCTGATTAGGCTCCATAGAGAGTCTTTTGGTTGGTTAAGTGGCCACTGGAGCTGAAATCACTGATAATCAGTTCTAACTGCTTAGACCTGCTGTGGGACAGTGTTTCTGTGGAAGAGGCTGCCCAGCCTGTACTAGCAGCGAGGTTCCCCCACTGAGAGCTAAAATCACTGAGAGCCGGTGGAACCTCGAGAGACTGACTCACAGAGGTCACAGTGGCAGGTGGCAGCAGAAGGTGACAGTGCAGGGCCATTGGGATGGAGTGGTAGAGTGAACAGTGGCATGAAAAACAACAGCAGCCAGAGCATATGTTTTAATGACTTTGCTCCAGAATACTAGATTTGTGACTGGGAAACTTGTATAAATATATATTTCCTAGTAGGCCAAGATTTTTAAAATGCATGATTTGCCCAGGTCGTTATCTCACATCATCGCTATCTCAAGAGGTCGTTGTCTTGGGGAGTTTCTGTACTAAACTTTTTTATTATAATTATTTTTTATGTAAGAACGCCATATTGGGTCAGATCAATGGTCCATCTAGCCCAGCCTCCTGTCTTCCGACAGTGAATGTTCCAGGTGCTTCAGAGGGAATGAACAGAACAGGTAATCATTAAGTGATCCACCCCCGTTGTCCACTCCCAGCTTCTGGCAGACAGAGGCCAGGGATACTTGGAACAAGGTGCTGCATCTCTGCCCATCCTGGCTAATAGCTATTGATGAACCTAACCTCCATGAACTTATCTAGTTCTTTTTTGAACCCTGTTATAATTTTGGCCTTCACAACATCCCTGGCAAAAAGTTCCACGGGTGACTGTGCGTTGTGTGAAGAAATACTTCCTTTTGTTTGTTTTAAACTTGCTGCCTATTAATTTCATTGGGTCACCCCTAGTTCTTGTGTTAAGTGAAGGGGTAAATGACACTTCCTTATTCATTTTCTCCACATCAGTCAAGATTTTATAAGCCTCTATCATATCCCCTCTTAGTTGTCTCTTTTCCAAGCTGAAAAGTCCCAGTCTTTTTAATCTCTCCTCATATGGAATCTGTTCCCTACCCCTAATAGTTTTTGTTTCCCTTTTCTGTCCCTTTTCCAATTCCAATATATCTTTTTTGAGATGTGGTGACCAGAACTGCACGCAGTATTCAAGGTGTGGGCTTACCATGGATTTATATAGTAAAAGTGGGGGAGCTTGGTTTGCCAGACAGATCAACTAAGCCAATACTGACAACCTATATGAAAAGGCTGCAAAATACCATGCCTCCGGACTGCATCAACATACAGAAAACCTTATTATCCAGTCACTGTCAAAGCCAATTTTAGAAGAACTTAATGAGGCTGTTAAAAATGCTGGAAACACAACTCAGTTTATGTGAACCAACATGGCTGTTGCATCATACTTTCTATTTAAGCAAGAGGTACCCCACACTATAAAGTGGAGGCGAATGTTAAGTGCATTGTCATTGTTAATCCTGAAGTTGGACACTGGTTTCAAACAAGACCAGCAGATGTTCGCTATCTTCCTGAAAAAACTCAGCTGCCTCTCTAGAAGCATGTGGTGCAACAGTGAAAGACTTAGCCGTTGAAAAAGTGAAGAACTCTCTCACCATATTCAAAATATATGCATACATGGCTGGTGAATGCACCAATACAAATAGGCATCAAGTATTAAGTCATTGCATACGTTATCTTGATGTTCGTGGTAGGCCAGTAGATGCATTCTAGATGTTCAGGTTATAGAAGACACATCAGCTGCATCTATGACATCTTAGAAGAGTTAAATGCTTGTAAACTGAACCCCAGACAGATGGCTGCCTGTGCATTTGGTGGAGCTACAAACTTCTCTGAAAGACATAGTGGAGTAAAAGCTTTCCTCAGAGAAAACTGTAACCCTAATCTCTCCTATACACACTGCAGAGGCCATGTATTCCAGCTAGTGCTAGTAGAGGCTACAGAATCTTCAAAAGACATTAAAAAGCCATAAATGTAATGGCTTCTTATACTCTTCAGCAAGAGCCCAAAAGGACTGAATGTCTTGGAAACAAATAGAAGAAACACTGGGATTGAAGTTCAAATTAGTCCAACCTGGGAAAACCCGCTGGCTTTCTCATGAGCGATTTTTGGCTGTTGTCTGAAAATTACTGCAACCCTTATTACTGGCTTTGGAAAGTATCCACCAAGATAGGACAGATCTAAGTAGCAAGACTGGTGGACAACTTTTGTTACTAAGTTTAGAGAAGACTGTCGCCATTTTCTCTCTTGTAAGTCTACTGTTGAAACCACTTGGGTCATTAAACAATGTCATCCAGGCATCTGCTACAACAGTAGTACATCTTTGTCCAGTAATAGAAGCTACGCTTGGATCAATCAGAGATATCTATTGAAAATGTACTGGAAGAAGAAAAGAGTTCAGTCCAGAAGTTGACTAATGAAGGTACTTACTTTGACTCCTTAAGTGAAGAGGACAAGAAGGGTTTGTTAAGCCAGCTAAAAAAAGTACACAGACTTGATTCTTACAAATCTACAGTAGCGATTTCTGGATTCTACTCAACATCCACGTAGCTTTTACAGATGCCTGTCTTATAAAACCCCTACAGTTGAGTGGAGTGAGGCACTACGGGCAGTGGGGTTGCTATGTGATTGGGACAGAATAAAAAATTTTGAGCACAAAGTGGAATATCATATGACAAACGAAGATTTAACTTCAACTTCTTTATCATCACTAGTGGTTCGATCCAGTCTTTGTACTATGTTTCCTGGAATGAAAGAAGTAGGAATCTATCTCTTGCTGCTCCCAGTCACAACAGCTACAGTTGAGCATTCTTTTTCCTCATTGAATAGAATTTTGTGTTCTGAAAGAAGTCGCTTTCTGCCTGATCATGAGCATATCATGAAGGACTGGCAGTACCGGACACACAAGAAGACGCCAAAGAGTGCAAAATTACAACAAGAAACCAAGAAGGATGTCGATGTAGTGCTTCATAGTAGGCTTGAGTAGCCAACTTTAATTTCTGTGATGATTTTAAAACATGATTTAAATCTTAATAAAATGGTCATGAAACATTTTTCAGTTTTTACTATGGTGCCATACAGCCCACCGATGCCCTCACAGTCTCAACCCTTGTTGGCCTTCAGACCTCTCCCCCCACCCCCGAATATTCCAACACCCACCCTAATTTCAATTCTTGGGGAAAACACTGATTTCTGCCATGTTTGCTAGTTTATGCTGCAAGTTTTGTAATGCGTTTAGGCAGTGATGGATGTACTATGCTGGAGATTAAGGAAATGACCTTAGTCTAGCTTTGTTGTCAGTGGGTTATAAAATTAGTTGGAGACAGGAAAAAGCAGGAAAGCTATGTTCTAAATGATTCGTGTCTGGATGACTAAGTGGAAGAAGAACAATTGACGGGACTTCTGGGAATGGCTCAGTCAACACATTTGTAATTGAGTTAGTAATAGAACTTCATGGTGTGAAATTTGTTAGATCACTGGTTTTTAATAAAATATGTGGGGGAGGGAATAGTAAAGAGGCATCTATAATGAGGCTTTGCATTTATAGGGTCTGATGCTGCTCCCATTAAAGTAAATGGCCAAACTCCCATTGATTTCAGTAGGACTGGCATCAGGCCTATATAGTTTTTTTCTTGAAATCTCAAAGTTAGATAAGGATGATTTTGTTTTTACAGAAGGGGAAACTGAGGCACTGAGTGGTTAAAGTCATTTCCCCATGTCACTCAGAGCCAGGTCTCCTGACTCCCATTCCTTTGTCGTATTCACTACTACAGCTCTCTCTGAACAAGGGTAACAACAAACAGCTCTGCATTTTTTTTCTTGTAGGGATTCTCCTGAGCTGGCAGGCTGTTGGAGGTAGAGGTTCAGCTGTTCATTATCAGCTAGAATTCCATCTTGATAAGCTGAATTCTTGTTTAATTGTCTTGGTCTGCTGTGTTAATCCTCACCCCTCTCTCGTATTGGGCAAAGAAATCCACAACATGAACTGACAGTGATATGAACCCTATGTTGACGTAGTTTCACAGGCAAGTCAACATTTTATCATGTAGGCACATTCATATTGTCCTAGTTCAGCGGATCTCAAACTATGGGGCAGGTCTCCCAAGGGAACTAGGGTAACGTGTCAAGGGAGGCATGAGTTGTATGTGCCTTTTTATGTTTTTGTTTTTATTTTTTAAGAGCTCTGGCTGTCAGCCGTGGGTGGCTGGAGCTCAAGCAGAAGGGCTGTGCGCCATGGGTGGCGCGTGAACTACGATCTGGGGGAGGCTTGCCCCCAGTCCCACTCCTTCTGAGCCCCGAAGCGCTGGGAGGGCAGGCGGCTTAGCCCCAGCCCTGGAGCTTCAGGAGGGCCCCAGCTTGAGCCCTAACCGGGGCCACAACACAGGGACAGGGGAACTAGCAGGAAAGGGTCTGGGGGCAGAGTGTGGACAAGGGCCACACCTGGCTTTTTGGGGAGGCACAGCCTCCGATACCCACAACCCATGCCGTGCACACTTGGGAGGCAGGGATAAAAGGGACAGCCAGAGTCCCGCCACTTGGGCTCTCGTTCTTCTCTGCCCCCAGTCCCTCACCTGGAGACAGCAGAGCTCTGGCTGTCAGCCCCATGGAGGCAGCAGCAGTGCAGAGGTAAGAGTGGCAGTGGGGTGCTATGTCTGCTGGGAAGTGATATTGGTGAATATCACTTTTCACAGTGCCATCCTCATTTCCGTGCTGCTGCTGGACGGTGGTATATGTACTTAGGGGGAAAGAGTGTAAACCCCTATGAACAAAAAGAAGGGGAGCCCAATCAAATAAGTTTGAGAATCACTGTCCTCCTTTAATCTGGAGCTCACACTGCCACATTACAGTATTATATTTAGTGATTTTTTTTTAGTTAATATATTTTATAAAAAAATCTTTGATCCACTTACGGTCTACTTCTGCATTTCCACTTCTTACTGGAAGTTTTGGGTATGCAAGGATTGGTGCTATAGTCCTGACACTCCCCATTTAAAGAAGCTGTGCATGGCTTAAGGAGCTGAAGGTTTAAGGTATTTTAACTGATACCATATTTTCATCTGTTCCGGTAAGTAAAGGTGAGGATATCATAAACAATGGCGAACTCTGGCAAGTAGATTTCTTTGGCTGGAGAATTGTTTGGATGTTAGTACAGCAAAGACGGGTGAACGAGTTTAGAGAATATCCAGTCTGCTCGGCATTGATGGGAATGAGTCCCGATGGGTATGTAATGAGCATTACTGCTGGAACAAAAGTAAAGCAGCTCTGGAGAAAGGGGAATTCCTAGCTCATTGAAACTATTTCTCACTTAAAGCGAAAAGTCTCCTCCTTAGAGCTTGACAGCTCATACTGAATCCAGTATTGTACTCTCCCTAACACTCACCAATCTGCCAAGTGTGTTAGTCAAAGTTTAACATAGAAAAAAGAAAAGGAGTACTTGTGGCACCTTAGAGACTAACCAATTTATTTGAGCATGAGCTTTCGTGAGCTACAGCTCACTTCATCGGATGCATCGGATGCTGTAGCTCAGGAAAGCTCATGCTCAAATAAATTGGTTAGTCTCTAAGGTGCCACAAGTACTCCTTTTCTTTTTGCAAAGACAGACTAACACGGCTGTTACTCTGTAACATAGAAAAGGAAAGCAAAGCATCAGAATGGGGATCTTCTATGTGGATCTGAGAGGAAAGCTTTGCATGTAGTGTATTTAACTGTTTCTCTTCTGAACAACACACCAACCACAGCCAATATATGGGTTAATCCGTTGCAGACGGATGTATTTACCTAGTCCTGGACCCTAATGTTAGTATATTATCCCTCTGGTTCACTCCTTGCTATTCACTTTTAAGCTGCCCATTGTTTGTTAGATATGGGTTTCTCCAACTTTTTCCTAGTCTGGACCAATTTTTCAATACAAAGGTAGACTGATGGGCATCCACCCTGTTCCTCGGGTGGGGGGGAGAGATAGCTCAGTGGTTTGAGCATTGGTCTGCTAAACCTAGGGTTGTGAGTTTGATCCTTGAGGGGGGCATTTAGGAGTCTGGGGAAGAAATAGGGGATTGGTCCTGCTTTGAGCAGGGGGTTGGACTAGATGACCTCCTGAGGTCCCTTCCAACCCTGATATTCTATGATTCTGTGAATCTCATGGACCATTTCCCTTCCCAGGACTAATCGTATGACACTCCTGTGGCACTTACAGCAATTGCTTATATGGAAAAATAATATTTAGGAAAGTATTGAAAGTATTTCTTGCTGTATTTGAATGGGGTTTAGCAGCTGGAAATGAGGAGTAGCAGCTAGCATGATAGTGATAATCATCTTTCCTTGGACCACCAGCATGCGCTCCACGGGCCATCCATCAGTGGTACACAGACCACAATCTGGCAACCTCCATATGAAAGTATAGCACTAGAAATGATTAAAATTAAGGTTGAGAAGGCATTTCCATGATAAACCCAAATTGGTTAGTCTCTAAGGTGCCACAAGTACTCCTTTTCTTTTTGCGAATACAGACTAACACGGCTGTTACTCTGAAACCCATATTTCCAGGTTTCATTTGCAGATTTCCTAGATCTGTAGCCAACTATTTCCCACCAGCACTCCATCCATTTCTCTAAGGTGCTGAGCTAGTTACACTGTCACACTTACAACAGTTAGTTCCTTACACTTCACCTTGAAACATGCACAAGACTCATTAATGCCTGTTTCTAGGATTATATCTGGAATGCAGTGGTTTAAGAACGTAGGTAATGTAACTATCAAAATCAGTAGCCGAACAGCCATTGACTTAAGTGTCCCAAAAGCAACTAATGCTGAGATTCCTGTTTTGGCCCAGAATTAATGGCCCAGATGCTGCCATCCAGGCTGAACAAATGCAGTTGTTCTACACTAGAAGAAACCTTTGTGTCGTCTTCAGTCCCATCAGGTATGTCCTGGTGACACAGGTGAGGACAAATCAAGGACTGGAAAGATTTTTATTATCTGATGTTGAAAATTAAAGACAGTCAAATTCATCCCTGTTGTAATTCCACTGACTTCAGTGACATTATAACAGGGCGGAATCTGGCCTATTATATGTATCCTGAGTTTGGGAATGGTCGGTGATATATAATTCATGTTCCATTGTAGAATATTGTTCTTGATAATGGGCCCAGTCCTCTGCATGGGGTGGGCCCATTTTGTGAGGGTATTCTTCATATTCCAAGAGGCCTTCCTCTATAGCAGTGTTTCCCAAACTTGGGACACCGCTTGTTCAGGGAAAGCCCCTGGCAGGCCGGGCCAATTTGTTTACCTGTCGCGTCCGCAGGTTCGGCTGATTGCGTCTCTCACTGGCCGTGGTTCGCTGTTCTCGGCCAATGGGGGCTGCAGGAAGCGGTGCTGGCTGCCCTTCCCACAGCCCCCATTGGCCTGGAGCAGCAAACTGCTGCCAGTGGGAGCCGTGATCAGCCGAACCTGCGGATGCAGCAGGTAAACAAACAGGCCCAGCCCACCAGGAGCTTTCCCTGAACAAGCTGCATCCCAAGTTTGGGAAACACTACTCTATAGTATATGAGGCTATTCTGTTCCTCACAACCAGGGTCTGTGCACCCCAGTTCTGCATCTGCTGGAGTAGCTGCGGAATTGCATCCTTGGACCCCATTCGCAGAGTCAGCTTCTCTAGCAGAATGGAACATTTTAAAGGAATATTATTCCAGCTCATTTCTAATGCTAGAAACTCCTTTAATAAAACAAACAAAAAAATTCTCTCTGATCTAAAATAGTTGCTTCAACTCATCAGGTTTGTGACAGGCAATGTGAAATGATCTAAAAGCAATCAGGTGGTGCTACATCTGAGACAGCGTCTTTTGGAGGGGCTGCTGAGATGCCCATGCCACAGACGGTAGTGGGAGAGCAGAGCATACACCTGAACAGAACAGCCCTGCATGGGTTACTGTTCTAAGTACGGCAACCCTGTTCCAAGCAACCTAAAGAAGAGACAAAAGGGCAAGAAATAGACTATTTTTTTCTGCTGGGATTTTTTAAAAACATTTTTTAAAATACTTAATTTCTACTAACAAATTTACAAAAATTATATTTTTGTCAACTTTCAACAGAGATGGCCTTAGGATGTTAGACTACACACTAGTTTTAAAGTATGGTTGCAGAATTGCCAAACCCATGTGTTCCCCAAAATCACAACAGACTTAAAAATAATGAGATTTTAGAAAATAATATATTTTGGGCCTTTATTTGCTTTCTGGATTTTGAGCCATTACGATTGCTGTTTTCAAGCTTTTGTACAGAAACATGAGGACTAGACTATTTTAAGGAAAGCTGGGATTTTTACATAAATCACATGGCTCCTGAAGCTTTAAGAAAAATTCCAAATGTCATGATAAAATTGTGTGAATTGGCAGGACTGTATGTAGTGACCTTAATATGTCTGACAAGGAGATAACCCAAAGCCTGGATCCAAGTTTGGCTCTGGTTTTGACATGAAATTTTGTTCCTGAAGCCCTGCTCTGATTTTTGCTGTACTAAAATACAGGGTTTTTTTTTTTAACCCCACAGATATAAAGGAGCATTTCATATATCATTATCAGGTACAATTGACAGGAGAGCTGTACTTTAGCTGTCCAGTTTAACAAGTCTAGAGAACCATCTTGTTCCATTTCCTGATTATGACTGATGACTAAAAGGGAAAATAACACCACCAGCTGATAGTTGCTGGTTTCTCACAGAATTGTGTAGATTTCCAAAATAAGAGATTGTTGCCCTAAGTAAGATAAGCATTGACTCAGTGCAACGCTTTGTCAGACAGAGATTCCTAGGCCTGAATTTGATGTCAGTTTCACTAGTTTTCAGGGTAGCTCTGTTAACTTAACTGGCATTTTTCCTTATTTGGGCTGCAGTCCTGTAATTGGATCTGTTGAGGGGTACCCTGTGGCTACATGGAGCCCCACGGACAGTGGCGGATTAGCCACTGCGCCAACAGAGCCCGTGCCCAGGGCCCCCCAGCCAATTGGGGGCCCCAGAAAAAATCCGCTGCAGGAGATGGAAACCTGGGGCCGTGGGCAGGGGAAGCCCTTCTGCCCCGACCCCACTCTGCAGCAGCAGTGCCAGGCGGGGGAAGCCCCAGTGTGCCCTCTGTCCCCGGCAGAAGCTGTGAAACAGGGGAATCCCTCCCTTCCTCCCGCCCCAGCACCAGCGGCCACTGCCCCCATCCTCACCAGAAGCTGAGGGATGGGGGAAGCCCCCATCCCAACGGTTCTCTAGACCAGTGCTACTCAAAGTGGTGGTCTGCAGACTGGTGCCGGTCCGTGAGCCATCAGCTGCCGGTCTGCATGCACATTGGAAAAAAAAATTGCTGGTCCCCCACTAGCTAGCTTGAGAAGCACTGCTCTAGACCCCATCCCTGGCAGAAGCCATGGGAAAAGGGAACACCTCCAAAGTGGCCCCCGACCACATCCCTGGCAGAAGCCAAGGGACTGGGGAACTCCCTCCCGCCGAAGTAGCCCCCGACTCTGTCCCTTGCAGAAGCCAAGGAATGGGGAAAGGTCCCCTCAGTGACCCCCATCCCTGGCAGAAGCCGAGGGATGGGGACCGAAGTTGGGGGCAAGGGAGAAAGGAGCAAAAGGGGTTGCACGGCTGCAGTGGAATGGTGGGACCCTGGGTGGAACAGGAGTGGCCACAGGGAAGGGGCAGAAAGGGGTGGAGCAGTGGGCCAGGCTGCAGGCGGAAGGTGTGGAATGGGGGTGAGGCCGCAGGCAGAAACGGTGGGGAGGGAGCCCCCCACTTGTTGTGGCCCAGGGCCCCAGGAAACCATAATCCACCTCTTCCAACAGACTTCAGTGGGTTCCATGCAAGCGCCAGGGCAGATCCTTGTGCCTGCATGGATCCCATGGCAGTTTCAGGGCTTTAACGTGTGGAAACTGAATCAGGCCCAATGAGTCTGTAATCAACATCACTAGTTAGGGAGAGTCAGTTCCCGTGTTCAGTGGAGCTTTCGGTTCACTTAATTTGTTTCACGGACAGCAAAATACAGCACGCTATGATGGAAGGGCAGTTCCATAAACATCATTCCTTGCCAGAAGCGTATTCAGCAATTATGATTGAGATTGTTCTCGCTCTGAGTCTGAAAAGCAACTTTTGAACATACAGCGTTGTTGTGTGTGGTTTTCTTCAGTGATTCTAGACATCCATCATTATGGCATGTACATCCTAAGGATGTTTTAACCTCCCGGTGCTTTGATAACTTTACTTTTGCCAATAGTACTGTCATAAATATAAAGGGAAGGGTAAACACCTTTAAAATCCCTCCTGGCCAGTGGAAAAACCCTTTCACCTGTAAAGGGTTAAGAAGCTAGGATAACCTCGCTGGCACCTGACCAAAATGACCAATGAGGAGACAAGTTACTTTCAAAGCTGGAGGGGCGGAAAAACAAAGGGTCTGTCTATCTGTATGATGTTTTTGCCAGGGACAGAACAGGAATGGAGTCTTAGAACTTAGTAAGTAAGCTAGCTAGATATGCGTTAGATTATGATTTCTTTAAATGGCTGAGGAAATAAGCTGTGCTGAAAGGAATGGATATTCCTGTCTTTGTGTCTTTTTGTAACTTAAGGTTTTGCCTAGAGGGATTCTCTATGTTTTGAATCTAATTACCCTGTAAGGTATTTACCCATCCTGATTTTACAGAGGTGATTCTTTTTACTTCTGTTAAAATTCTTCTTTTCAGAAACTGAATGCTTTTTCATTGTTCTTAAGATCTAAGGGTTTGGGTCTGTGGTCACCTATGCAAATTGGTGAGGATTTTTACCAAACCTTCCCCAGGAAGTGGGGTGCAAGGGTTGGGAGGATTTTGGGGGGAAAAACGTTTCCAAACAACTCTTTCCCAGTAACCAGTTAAACGTTTGGTGGTGGCAGCGAAAGTCCAAGGGCAAAGGGTAAAGTAGTTTGTACCTTGGGGAAGTTTTAACCTAAGCTGCTAAAAGTAAGCTAAGGAGGTTTTCATGCAGGTCCCGACATCTGTACCCTAGAGTTCAGAGTGGGGAAGGAACCTTGACAAGTACCGAGTAAATAGAGCTCTCAGCTGTTTAATAAAACAAAAGACTGTTTTAAAAATGTCTAAAGGAAGGGTATAAAATCAGAGCGTTAACATGGACTGAGTGGGATTCATTTAGCTGGGAGTAGACTCCAATAGGGTATTTCATGTTATTTTTACCTTTTTAATTGTCTCTGACAGTTGTTATGGGTTTTTTAAGAGCTGTGATTATATTTTCTGATGCCCAATAACATGAATAAGTCTGTTCGGAAAGATCCCTTCTGTGTACGCCACTTATCTGTAAAGCAGAATGGGTTCCTCCTCTCCCACTAATGGCACTCTACCAAACTCACTTGCATCTTCTAGCAGCTCAGCTGCTGACTTCTCGGTCAATTACTCATGAGAGAAACTCGCTTTTAGGTCATTCTGTGTTCAGATTTTGATTGCCAAGATGGGCCAACTCAAAATAAAATAAATACTTGGGTCATTTCCTGTGAGGGGAGGATGGAAAGTCCTGAACACTTGTGAATCCATCCTATAAACCACATAGAATCTGTGTGAAAGGGAAACTTCTAATCCCAGCATATTTGTAGAGCCCATGAAAGATAAATGAATGAGCATCAGGGTAGAAAAGGATGGGGATCTTTGCTCACTGAAGTCATTGGCAAAATTCCCATTGACTGTGGTGTAGGGTGACCATTTTGGCTGGGACAGTCCCTTTTTTAAGCCCTGTCCCGGCTGTCACGATTTTTTCCCCTCCAAAAGTGGGCATTTGTCCTGTTTGCTCTTGCCGACTTAATCTGTTGACAAATGTCCACTTTTGTCAAAAAAGCTGGTTGCAGTGCAGAGGAACATGGGGGGGCGGGGGGGCGAGCAGAGACGCCAGCCCTGTGCAGGGGGGAGGCAGCATTCACACATGCAGGGGGATGGCAGGCTTCCAGCAACTGGAAACAGCCTCACGCAGGGGGCTAGCAGGCTTCCAGTTACCAGAAACAGCCTCTTGGGGGGGCCCTCAGGCAAGCAGCTGGGGGTGTCCCATTTTCCCTTTGGGAAATATGTCACCCTACGTCTCAATGCTGTACCACTGAAGAGAGCAGGGTGATCAAACCACCATAGCAGAGGTGCCTACAGAGGGCAACATTCTCAAGGTTCTTATTTTAAAGCGATTTGCCTAAGGGACATTTATGATAAAGCCCAAAGAAGCTAGATGCTCGGGGAAGTGAGGCCTAGCACAATAGCTGCTACTGTGTCTATTAAAAGTGGAAACAAGGACAGCACGCTTGGCTTCGTGGAGTGGCTTACATTGCTCTGTAGGCACCCTACTAGATGATGTAGGAGAGTTGCTGCTGATCTCTGAAAAGGAGACACTCCCTCTAGTCCTGATTCAGTATTGCAACCCTATGGATTAAAAAATCATGAGACACTTAAAAACTATGAAACTGGCTTCAAAATTATGAAATTTATCAAAAATAATAAATGTTGGGTGCTTTTTATTTGTCTTTTGGTTTCTGGGCCTTTGGGGGTACTCTCGGGTCATATTTTCAAGCTTTTCTCTGCCGCCATGAGGCCAAGAAATGTCCTGTTTTAAAATGAAAGCTGGGATTCTGACAATCATCTGATTTCAGGTACTTTAAGAAAAAGACTATATGTCACAGAGCTCATGAGAATTGGCACCACAGTAATGATGAGCTGAAAGAATCCATAAGGGTGGGGGGAGAAAGGAGAGTGTTTGGAAAAACAGCAGGTTCGTAGGGCTCCAGAATCCTTCCTCTACCAGGGATAATGTGGAAACAGCTACGCAGCCTCCAATGAGGCTATGAGTAAAATATCAGATGTAAGCATGTGTGTTTTAGGAACAAGCATCAGCAACAGGGATGCTTGATGCAAATTGGAAAATTGTAGTCAGGCCTCACTCACCTTGAGTTTTATGTTTGTGGGCTACAGTCTGCTGATTTAATCCTGCCTCCCTTTTCTGATAGCCTTTTGGAGTCAACTGCTGCTCCTGAAGATGCATCACTGCAGTTTGAGTCTTAGTCTTGTACTGCTTCAGCTTTGAGATAGAAAACACGCATGAGAGTATCTGCTGTTATAGGCTGGAGAGTTGTGTTGCGTCAACTGAGGCCTAAAAGTTATCTGATTGATCTGATCTCTAATTTTAATTATTTTTGAAAGTGTGTCCTTTTCCCCCACCCCCTTAAGAAATAATGGGGAATGGATCAAGACAAGTGGTATTTTACAGCATGACAGCAGCAGGAAATTTGCAGCTGTGTCCTTAATGCTGTTTTCATTACACTGTTTTGAATATATCATATTTACTATTATCTGTTATTTCCTCGTTTCTTGTGTTTTTAAAATGCTCAAACCTATATATAAAGTTTAAAACTAAAATCAAGACTTACCTTGTATCTATGTCCATTTTATGACTGCATGAGACTGTGTATTAGATACCCATACTGTGTTAAAATGAAATTAGGGGGTCCATTTTTGACATGGAGCCAACTATCTATTAATCGGAGAGATTACAAATCTGGCATGTTTCGAAATGTATTCAGACTCCTTCAGCAAAGAAACCTTTTTAGAACAGTGATGATCTTACTCAGGGCCAAATTTTCTGCTGGTTTAAACTAAACCAGCTGCCAATGGTTCCATGGGGCCATTGCAGCAGAAAGGATCGCCATAGTGCATGGATGCTCTGCCACATCCCCGTTCTCCCAAGAACTCGCTGGTGGCCTGGGAAGGATGGCATAGAGCCAATTACACTAATTCATTACCACCCAAGGATAATCTACACACAGGGGAAGTTCTCTACTGCCAGATTTGCCACATTTTAGTCTGCTTTGTACCAGGAGACCAGTGCAAAGCAGGTATCTCCGGGTTAAGGACCTGCCCTCAATCTTTAACTCATTGGGGCAAGTTATTTTTATTTTTATTATTATCAATTATTATTACTTTATATTGCAGTACAACTCGAAGGCCACAATGAGAATCATGGCCATATTGTATGAGACATTGGACAAACAGGGTAGAATTTTTCTGGAGAATTTGTGGCAAAATCCATGAAACTTCTTGTATTAAGTGATTTTTAAGTATCTTTGTCATCACTTTTCTAGGGACCTGAGGTCTTGGTGGATTCACCATCACTTTCCATTTTTTAAGTCAAGACTGGGTATCTTTCTGAGAGATTATGCTGTATCTCAAACAGAAGCTGTGGGCTTGGTGCAAAGGTTACTTGATGAGCCTTATTGGCCGGTGTTATGCAGAGTCACACTAGATGATCATAATGGTCCCTTGTGGCCTTGAAATGTATGAATCTCAAAGAAGACATGGTCCCTGCCTCGAAGAGTCTACAATCTGAATTGAAAGAAGGGATTGTACAAACCAGGGATTGTAAAACAATAGCGGGAATGAGGGGAGGCGGCATGAGGGTGACCGTGATGAGATCTTGATGTTCCATAGGTTAGCTATGTGCACAGCATGATGGCTCCAAATTATAGTTTGTTTGTTTAAATTAATAAGACTGTGTGGCAGCATAGACGAAAGAGCAGAGCTGTTGGCAAGAGAAATGCACACCAGAGTCAGTGGATGCATGCCACTGACGGTGGGTACCTTAAGAACATAAGAGCAGCCATACTGGGCCAGACGAATGGTCCATCTAGCCCAGTATCCTGTCTTCCGACAGTGGCCAATGCCAAGTGCTTCAGAGGGAATTAACGGAACAGGCAGTCATCGAGTGAGCCATCCCATTGTCCGCTCCCAGCTTCTGGCAACAATTGCTACTAAAGACTGAATTTTGTTATGAGATTATCTTCCCTGGAGAGTATGTGGGTTTGTTTCCAGAGTGAATGCAGACTCAAGAAGGTCAGTTCTCAAAGAAACACCAGTACTCTTTCCCATATGCACTAGTCATTATTGTGTTCTCTAGTCTTTCGATAGGGTGTCACCTACAGATTCTGAATGCACCTGCATATCATCACTGCTTGTCGCACTATCCCCCAGGCCAGTAAGTTCACTCCTTGCAGTGACTCCCAGTCAGGCACTCATAATGAACAAAATTCTGCACTGCAATAAACTAGTGCAGCCATTTACAACAGAGAATTGGCCCACAGGGTTTAGTATTATATACATTTACATAGCATTCCATGTGTTGGACTCTACTGCATTTCTGATCACTTGCATGCCACATCTCTTCTGTTGCTTTTTGGAGACTCCTTGGGGGGGTCTTTCCTGTGTGAATTCTGTCAGTTCAGAAATGCAGACACAGTTCCAAAGCTGAAGGCAAAGGATGAGAACTAATATGTCTGGAAGTAATATTGCTCTTGGCTGTATCACAGAAAAGTCAGTGCTTGATTACTATTTATGTGAACATTTGGTATGAATTTAATTGCCGTTTAATTCAGCTTCAGTGAGACTTCTTAACGTTGTAAGATAACAGTGCTTCCGTGGGGGATGGATGAGATATCTGTGGTATTCTAATGTTATAGCATCATACTGTGGTCACTGTAGCATAAGATTATTGACCGCTATGGTAACGTACAATAGACTGTGTGATCAGTGAGTAAGTAAAGCCCATTTGTGTTGTTAGCACCTGCCTTCATTGTATCCATAGCTATTTCCTTGTTTTTATTTCCCTTGTTTTAATTCTCCCATGAGTTTCTGTTTCTGGGGTTACAATAAATACAGTTGATAAGATTCAGCCATCACACACCTTGTAATCCTATTTGAAGTCAGTGGAATCTAACATCAGGATTATGATGATGTCGTGGGGGGTAAGAGAGGTGAGCGGTGAACACCAAGTTATTTTATCTCCAAATTGCTAGGAAGCTGTCAGCTAAGAACAAGAAATTGTCCGCCAAATCTTAATAATTTTCTCTTTTCATGCCAATTCAGGGATTCGGCCCCCTTCATAACTATTTTAATCACATGGGGCTCTTACTGTGCTGTAGGGGACACCACATTTAAAAACAAGCAAAATACAATTATTAATAATGAATATTTCATAACTTTAAAAAAGGTAAGAGGGAAAAGAATAAAACAAAATCAAAATACAAGCAAGAAGAAACAGTGGTTGCTTCAGTCACAATCTCTTTCTGTGGAGAGCTTTCAACAGAGATTATTTCTTAAGAGTGGGTCAGTCCCTGGTGAGCTCACTCTTCTCTTGGTGAATTAAGACCAAAATATATTATCTCCCCAACTCAATAGTGAGTCCTGTCTCAATATATCATCGAGAGCTGAAGCCGTTTATAGATTGGCAAGAGAATTTTGTTCAGTTGTGGTGAATTCTGTTTGGCTTATAATGGAGACCTAAACAATGTACAAATAGGCAGAAGTAAGTGGTCTTAACTAAGTCCTGTGAAAATTAAGTACGTAACTCAGTTACTGAAAAGACGCTATGTGAGAGTTAGTTACTCATTTGAAATACCAATGTTTCTTATGAACCCATCAACTCCATTTAAAAAATGGTCTTCAATCAGGTTAATTAATGAATATTAAGCATCTTAAATTCAAATTAAATCCCACTGTTTCTCATTGTTTACCAAACGTAATTAAAAAGAAAAGGAGTACTTGTGGCACCTTAGAGACTAACAAATTTATTTGAGCATAAGCTTTCGTGAGCTACAGCTCACTTCATCAGATGTATTAGTGGAAAATACAGTGGGGAGATTTATATACACAGAGAACATGAAACAATGGGTGTTACCAGCGGGGAGAAGGGGGGACCTTTTGTAGTGATAATCAAGGTGGGCCATTTCCAGCAGTTGACAAGAAAGTCCGAGGAACAGTGTGGCTGATGTGATTAGGCCCTATGATGGTGTCCCCTGAAGAGATAAGTGGACACAGTTGGCAAAGGGCTTTGTTACAAGGATAGGTTCCTGGGTTAGTGGTTCCGTTGTGTGGTGTTGGATAATGTCATAGCAAACCTGGTGGCTGAACTTTGTGACTTTGTCCTCACCCATAACTATTTTACATTTGGGGACAATGTATACCTTCAAATCAGCAGCACTGCTGTGGGTACCTGCATGGCTCCACAGTATGCCAACATTTTTATGGCTGACTTAGAACAACGCTTCTTCAGCTCTTGTCCCCTAATGCCCCTACTCTACTTGCGCTACATTGATGACATCTTCATCATCTGGACCCATAGAAAAGAAGCCCTTGAGGAATTCCACCATGATTTCAACAATTTCCATCCCACCATCAACCTCAGCCTGGTCCAGTCCACACAAGAGATCCACTTCCTGGACACTACGGTGCTAATAAGTGATGGTCACATAAACACCACCCTATACCGGAAACCTACTGACTGCTATACCTACCTACATGCCTCCAGCTTTCATCCAGACCACACCACATGATCCATTGTCTACAGCCAAGCTCTACGATACAACCGCATTTGCTCCAACCCCTCAGACAAACACCTGCAAGATCTCTATCAAGCATTCTTACAACTACAGTACGCACCTGCTGAAGTGAAGAAACAGATGGACAGAGCCAGAAGAGTACCCAGAAGTTACCTACTACAGGACAAGCCCAATAAAGAAAATAACAGAACACCACTAGCCATCACCTTCAGCCCCCAACTAAAACCTCTCCAACGCATCATCAAGGATCTACAACCTATCCTGAAGGACGACTCATCGTTCTCCCAGATCTTGGGAGACAGGCCAGTCCTTGCTTACAGACAGCCCCCCAACCTGAAGCAAATGCTTATCAGCAACCACACACCACACCGCAGAAATTAACCCAGGAACCTATCCTTGCAACAAAGCCCGTTGCCAACTGTGTCCACATATCTATTTAGGGGTCACCATCATAATGCCTAATCACATCAGCCACACTGTCAGAGGCTCGTTCACCTGCACATCTACCAATGTGATATATGCCATCATGTGCCAGCAATGCCCCTCTGCCATGTACATTGGCCAAACCGGATAGTCTCTACGTAACAGAATAAATGGACACAAATCAGACGTCAAGAATTATAACATTCAAAAACCAGTCAGAGAACACTTCAATCTCTTTGGTCACTCGATTACAGACCTAAAAGTGGCAATTCTTCAACAAAAAACTTCAAAAACAGATTCCAACAAGAGACTGCTGAATTGGAATTAATTTGCTAACTTGATACAATTAACTTAAGCTTGAATAAAGACTGGGAGTGGATGGGTCATTACACAAAGTAAAGCTATTTCCCCATGTTTATTCCCACCCCCCACTGTTTCTCAGACCTTCTTGTCAACTGCTGGAAATGGCCCACCTTGATTATCACTACTAAAGGTGCCCCCGGCCCCCACTCTCCTGGTAATAGCTCACCTTACCTGATCACTCTTGTTACAGTGTGTATGGTAACACCCCTTGTTTAATGTTCTCTGTGTATATAAATCTCCTCACTGCATTTTCCACTGAATGCATCCAATTAAGTGAGCTGTAGCTCACAAAAGCTTATGCTCAAATAAATTTATTAGTCTCTAAGATGCCACAAGTACTCCTTTTCTTTTTGCGGATACAGACTAACACGGCTGCTACTCTGAAACCAAACTTAATTAGTTTCCACAAGTACACACTGTGACAGATCTTGCAGTTCTATGCAATATCTTTGTGGACCATATTGTATTACATTTGAGTATCACTGTGGCTCAGGGATTGTGTGCCACTCCAGATGGGAGGGTTATCACAGCTCCTCCAGGAACAGAAAGCAGTGGGGGGTGATAAGGTGGAATCGGATTATAAACACTTCCAGAGTGGCATTACCCCCTCGGGAGGCTTGCATATACTGGTTCGTATTGGGTTTTCCAGAGACCAACAGACAAAAAAGCGCTTTTGATATAAAAAGACTGTGGTTAAACTTATTCTGGGCCTTCTTTCTGATCCAGCAGAAGGACATGACCTTCTGTCCAAGGGGGGGACCAACTGTTGTGGAAGGATTGGAAAGTCTTTGGCTTACTAGGGCTTGTGCTAGCCCTCACTTGGGGTTGGTTGGTAGGGGAGCGTCTCCTAGTGGTCAGGGCTTAGGCCTGTGATATGCAGGGGAATTGTTGGTAATAGAGCCAGGGCCCTCCCACTCCACCAGACTCTGATCCAGGGCCCTTTGAGGGCCATCAGTGCTCTGACAACCAGAGATGCTTAAGGTGGCCTCCACGGGTCACTTCCTACCACCTCCCTGCATCTGGGGTAAGGCAGTGTGAGGGTTGTCTGCTCACTACAAAGCTTCTGGCAGCTGCATGTAGTGAGGTCATTCTCCTTTTCTCTCAGATGGCAACTGCCTCCTCTTGTGGTATGGCCCAGCATCCCAGGGCCAGCTCAGTCCACGGGCTTTCCCCTCCTGGGCTGGTCCAAACGGCAAGGGGATCAATCAAGTCCAGCATTCATGTGCAAGGGAGTGTTTCTTTCCCAGGGTATCCTGCAGCAGGCCCTTCCTTCTCTCAGGGAGGGACCTTTGGGCAGTTGTTTAGGGAGAGATTCTGCCTTCCCTCAGCTCTGCTCTCCTCCCTGGGCCTGATCTGCCCCAAAACGAGCTTCTCCCCTGTCTTTTAACTCCTCCTCCAGTTGGCACATTTGTTATAGGTGCAGCGTGGCAGGGCTGGCAGAGCCCAGAGTATTTCCTTGTTGCTCAGTGTGGGATTTGTATACCCTGTCACAGGGCCCTGTAAGACTGATGGGTGACTAATGGTGTGTGTTTAAATCTGTTTATAGTTTTTATATGCTTTCTCTGTAATGTTTTTTTTTTAATTACCAAGGCATACTGGCTTGCTGGGGATAACATAGTGTAAAGCAGGAATCTGTGCAGCCTTAAAAAAAACCCAGTCAGAAGGAAATGGGACAGTGGTCCCTGCCCAAAGACAGGTGATGGCTGGGGACTCCTGGAGTTGACCACAGAGTGGGGGTATGCAGATGCAGTTTCCCTGAAACTGAGAAACACAGTCTGAACAATAAGAAAAGGAGTACTTATGGCACCTTAGAGACTAACCAGTTTATTTGAGCATAAGCTTTCGTGAGCTACAGCTCACTTCACAGCATCCGATGAAGTGAGCTGTAGCTCACGAAAGCTTATGCTCAAATAAATTGGTTAGTCTCTAAGGTGCCACAAATCCTCCTTTTCTTTTTTGCGAAGACAGACTAACATGGCTGCTACTCTGAAACCAGTCTGAACAAACTGGTGTTTAACAGGAGAAAATATTAGTGCCTTAAATCACAATAGTATTTCAATATCCCAATAAGACTATTACAAGAACAATTTAAATCCAGTCCCTTGATGCTGCTTTTGAAAACCTCATCTTGCCAAGGACGTTAATGGCTCAATGATGTCATGTTGTAGAAGCAGCAATGGACTGGGAGGTTGTATTTCCTTGATATTGTGTGGTGGCTTCTTTGTTCGTTGTTGTCTTAGCTGTTTTCTTGCTCCTGTTTGCTTGCTTGGAAGAGATGAGATGAACAGATGACACTGAGATGAGTTCTGAGAGCTGGTATCTCAGTTCAGAGATACTGAGTTTCTGTGGTTGCACTGAAGGTAGAAGATGAACCTTTTCCAGTGGTTTGGCTAGATCTAAAGGTGACAGTGGCTAATATTTTCATGGGCTCAGCACCCTTCTGGGATGTCTTTGTAGTATTTTCAGCTCATGCATATGCAATCTTACTAAAGCATATTCAGCAAGGTTGTAATTCTTCTACAGGTTTATGGTTCTATAGCTTTTGTCTTTGTGATGGAAAATTCTTGGAATGTCTTTAAAGGTAGAATTTTAAACTCTTTATTTATGTTTATTTTCTGAGATATCCTTTCACTGCCATCAGGGTTTAAAAGGAGTTGAAATTCTGTGTCAGGGCAGTCCAAACATTCTATTTTCTCTGTAAAAGTCTTTCAGCTTTTAAAATAGTTTTTTAAAATGTACATGATTCTTAAAGGTTTCAGAGGAACAGCCGTGTTAGTCTGTATTCACAAAAAGAAAAGGAGTACTTGTG
Organism: Lepidochelys kempii; assembly: GCF_965140285.1. NCBI lineage: Eukaryota > Metazoa > Chordata > Testudines > Cheloniidae > Lepidochelys > Lepidochelys kempii. Next base: position 13,111,229 of record NC_136394.1, on the reverse strand, counting down.
GCACCTTAGAGACTAACCAATTTATTTGAGCATGAGCTTTCGTGAGCTACAGCTCACTTCATCAGATGTTTACCGTGGAAACTGCAGACCTAACCTATCTGGACTGTCCAGGAGACGGCTAGACAGTGCAGAGACATGTTTTTTGAGGGAAATCCATGACTGGGAGTGTATTGGAGGCAGTTTCCACGGTAAACATCTGATGAAGTGAGCTGTAGCTCACGAAAGCTCATGCTCAAATAAATTGGTTAGTCTCTAAGGTGCCACAAGTACTCCTTTTCTTTTTATGATTCTTAAAGATAATCTTTAAACTTAAATGGTCATTAAAGAAGGTATCATCTTTCCTTAATAATTTTTGTTGTGTTCCTGAGTATGGTAAGGGAGTTACTTAAGCGTTGTCAGGTAACTAATTAATTTCCAAATTGATATAAATATTTTAGTACTCAAATGGCTTCTTTATAAGTAACCACTTGTAGCAAGGTCATTTGATTCCATATTGGTACATAAAACATCTCACTAGTCACATAACAGTGATATCAGGAAGTTATTGAATTGGATGCTTGAATTTATATACAAAATGTTTACAAAGGAACATCACAAAAAGAGCTTGTAGCATCTTAAGCATTTACAGAATAAGCAAAGGCTTTTACCTTGAAGTGGAAACCTGAGGTTAGAAGTAACCAACAATTTCCCAAGTATACATGTTTTCCTAAAAGTGGAATGAATGAAGACTTTAGAGCACTTCTTATTGAAATTGATTTCATTTGTAATACTTCTAGATTTCTTTGTGTTGATTTAAAACTGTTTTTTTCTTTGAAGAGACAAGGGGGAGTGAAGGGGTATGACATTCTGGGGTGCAATCTGGACCAGTGTCATCACCTGTCCTTCAACCTGGGATGCCTCACAATGTTTTACTGCTGTGGCTCCCAATCTGGGCTCCTCACAAGCAGCCAAACAGCATACAGGTCATTCCCTGAATGTCTGTATATAGCCACAAGCCTGGTCCAGCAGCCTGTCAGCAAACCCTAGCCACACTCTGGCTTACAGCAGCTTTGGTTACAACATGCACGGTGACTCCAATACACTCCCAGTCATGGATTTCCCTCAAAAAACATGTCTCTGCACTGTCTAGCCGTCTCCTGGACAGTCCAGATAGGTTAGGTCTGTTGCTCCTCTAAGGGGATCAAAATACAATAGCTTGCCACTTTAAATGGAGTTACCCACACAGTTCACAACACTGGATTAGTTTTGATTAAAGAATAAAACAAGTTTATTTAGCTACAAAGAGAGAGGTTTTAAGTGAGTATAAGTATTATGGCATTAAAATCAGAAATGATTACAAGAAGAAGAACAATAAAATTCTTCTCAGTATTAAACATAACAAACTAGACTTGTTTCAGAGTAGCAGCCGTGTTAGTCTGTATTTGCAAAAAGAAAAGGAGTACTTGTGGCACCTTAGAGAATAAATTTGTTAGTCTCTAAGGTGCCACAAGTACTCCTTTTCTTTTTGCGAAACTAGACTTAGTTCAAGATGAAATTCTTACCACAGGTTTTCTGTACATTGCTGACCAAGTTTCAAGTCCAACAGCTGTTTATTTTGTCTGCTTAGCTGAAAAGAGAGAGATAGACGGAGAGTGATAACTTAAGGTGTTTTTGCCCTTGTCTAGTTCGGGTTTCAGAGTAGCAGCCGTGTTAGTCTGTATTCGCAGAAAGAAAAGGAGTACTTGTGGCACCTCAGAGACTAACCAATTTATTTGAGCATAAGCTTTCGTGAGCTACAGCTCACTTCATCGGATGCATTCAGTGGAAAATACAGTGGGGAGATTTATATACATAGAGAACACGAAACAATGGGTGTTACCATACACACTGTAATGAGAGTGATCACTTAAGGTGAGCTATTACCAGGAGGAGAGCGGGGGGGGGGTGGGGGGTGTGTGGAAGGGGGGGCACCTTTTATAATGATAATCAAGGTGGGCCATTTCTAGCAGTTGACAAGAACGTCTGAGGAACAGGACACTAAACTACTGCATGCTACAAGGGGCCACAACAGTGGTTCCCTTAACCCACCCAGCAATATTGTTAATCTATCCAACTCTACTCTTAGCCCAGCAGAAGAATCTGGCCTATCTCGGGGCCTCTCCTTCTGTTCCTCCACCGCCACGAACATGATACAGTTCTGTGGTGACCTAGAATCCTATTTTCGACGTCTCCGACTCAAGGAATATTTCCAACACACCTCTGAACTACATACTAATGCACAGAGACCTTCCTACCAAGACTAGAAAAAGAAGGATTCTGGATGGACTCCTCCTGAAGGTCGAAACAACAGACTGGACTTCTACATAGAGTGCTTCTGCCGACGTGCACGGGCTGAAATTGTGGAAAAGCAGCATCACTTGCCCCATAACCTAAGCCATGCAGAACACAATGCCATCCACAGCCTCAGAAACAACTCTGACATCATAATCAAAAAGGCTGACAAAGGAGGGGCTGTCGTCATCATGAATAGTTCGGAATATGAACAAGAGGCTGCTGGCAGCTCTCCACCACCACTGCTGAATTGGAATTAATTTGCTAACTGGATACAATTAACTTAGGCTTGAATAGAGACTGGGCATGGATGGGTCATTACACAAAGTAAAACTATTTCCCCATGTTTATTTCCCCCACCCCCACCCCCCACCGTTCCTCAGATGTTCTTGTCAACTGCTGGAAATGGCCCACCTTGATTATCACTACAAAATGTGTTCCCCCCCCCCACCCCCCACCCCGGCTGCTGGTAATAGCTCACCTTAAGGGATCACTCTCTTTACAGAGTGTATGGTAACGCCCATTGTTTCGTGTTGTCTATGTATATAAATCTCCCCACTGTATTTTCCACTGAATGCATCCGATGAAGTGAGCTGTAGCTCACGAAAGCTTATGCTCTAATAAATTGGTTAGTCTCTAAGGTGCCACAAGTCCTCCTTTTCTTTTTGCGAATACAGACTAACACGGCTGTTACTCTGAAACCTTCCCTAGATAAAGTTCTTTACAGCTGAAAGCAAGGAGACAGGAAGTCTTGTGGGGAAGAGGTGTTAGCTGTTGTTTGCTAAGATGCAGATCTATTTATTCCTGACCCCTTTCCTTGTCAAAGAATGGCCACTTGATAGGTGATGGCCCATTACATTTGATGACACCTGTCTAGAGGTGTCAACTTGTCTTTTGTCTTTGAGAAACAGGTTTGCCTATCTTTCAGACTTGTCTGGTAAACACACTTCAGTCATGATTTCAGGTTATGTTCATAACTTTACATATAATACAATATAATATATTTCACCATGATGTTGTTGGGCAGCAAGTTATTAGTTTTTAAAAGATACAAGGCATACTTTGTACAAAGACTATTACAGTAGTGTGTAGGGTATGAATACAGGAGTATATTCTGACACAAGGGACAATAAGAGGCTCTTAGTTTGTCTGATGTACCTGCACATCACTTCTCTTTGCAATATCTTAGAATATCTTCACATCCTTTTACAATGAGGAGGGGTATTGAACTTCTGTTCCTCATTTGCCTTTTAACAATTGAAGACTCCAACCAAACACTTTATGCAAGGCAAAAATTGACATAACTAAGAGGTATCTCTTCCTAACATAATATAAAATGTGATAAGTACAGTTTTATATCCTGGGGGGTATCATTCTTCTTGACTCTGCTCATGCCTGTCAGCTGAGGATCTGGCCCAGTAGTCTGTCTTAGGCCTTGTCTACATTACAAAGTTTTGTTGGTAGAAGCTGCCTTTTGCCAACAAAACAGGGGAGGTGTACACACGACAAAGCTTCTTTTGGTGGCAAAACAAAATCACCTCGACAAGAGGCATAAAGCTTTTTATGACAAAGCCTCAGTGTAGACATTGTGCATCAACTTCGAGAAAGGGACCGAGAGACTTTTTCCATTGGAACATATGAACTGGAACCATAAACTCACTGAACATTAAATCTCACCAAATGAGGGTAAATCCATTCTCATCATCGTATCCACTCATTATACTCCACACCTGAACATAACCGTTATATGAACAACATACCCTCATATCTCAATGTCTGTACTTTGATCCATTAACCTTTTACCCCGAATTGAGGATATTGCAGATTATGTATTCCTTACGCCAGCTAATCCTAAACCGAACTTCGCACCCCTTGATAATCTGTACGTTATTCCCTGATAAGCAGAAACTTCTATGCTTAAACTCTGTACCATTTTCTTTTTATTTTAACATCATCTGAATAAAATTTTTAAAGCTGCTGTTTGTTATTCGACATAACTGGCTTCCCCCAGTATCCTACAATGCCTGCCATGACCGTTCTGCTCACCGTTTTGATCTCTGCTACCCTGCAGGCATGTGCCCCTCCCCTTTCAAAGCTCCTGGAAGTATCTTGACAGCTGAGCAAGCTGCTCTGCTCTGGGAACAAAGAACAAATCATTAGAGTGGAATGCTGCTGTTCTCCCCAGCACTAGGAACACAGCAACAGGCGGACTGCTGCTGCAGGGAGCAGGTAGGGACCGACCGCTGTGCTACTTTGACATTCCTCCGCTTGGAGAGCTCACAGAGCTCCTCAGGATGCTGCTCCCAGCAGCTGAGGAGGCTGTGGGAGAACTCGGAGGGAATCACAGAACCATAGGTAGGTAGAGCGGGTTGCTTTGGGAGAGACTGCTGTGCTGAGCAGAACCAGGGTCTGAGATGGAGGGGGTGTCCCCCTCCCCCTGCCTCAGGATAGGTCGGTCAGCCTGCTGTTCCCACACCACTTTCCTCTCCCTCCCCCTCCCCCTTCAGTTGAAAAGCGGTTGACAATTTACTAGAATACTGGAATGATGGGATTGAGAAACCTGCATCATGTGATGCTGTACTTGCCCCATGAGGCACTGCAAACCCTGCAGCCAGTTACACAATGAAATAGCTACCCACTGTGCACTGCTCTCTGTCGATGCAAGAGCTGCTAGTGTGGATGCATAGTGTGGACATGCAACAGCAGTTTAATTAAAGCACTGTAGGTAAAGCGCATAACTTTTGGTGACAAAATTTTGTAGCGTAGACAAGGCCTTAGTGGTACAACAAGGTCATCCACTCTCAAGCTTCTTGCTCCCTAGACATTGCCTTTCTTGGTTGGAGACACGCTTCTCTCTCCTTCCTGAGCAGGGTATTGCCAAACTGAACAGTTCCCTGCTTCATTGTGTTATTCCCAGCAAAAGACAGTCTGTCTAAGTAACCCTATTTTTTTGTCTCTTTGGAGACTAATAACAGTGTAACTGCCTACAGTTACCACATAGTTCTTTAAAAGCAAGCATATTTTATTCTTAAGGTAAAAGCATTACAGAGAAAACATATTAAAAACAATAAAAGAACCTACACACATGCAAATGAAGCTAAGCAGAGATCACCCCAACTTTAACATGGGCTCTGACTGGAGCAGTCCTTCAAAACCCCGGAAAAGGGCCTTGACTGTGGTCACAAATTCATAGCACCCTCAGCTCAGAACTAGCCCACTCATGAAAGTTTAGTCCCTTCTTTACCTTTCAGGGGTCTTTGATCTGGAGTTTCCAGGAGCAGATAATCATTAGATAATGGATTTCCTCCCAAGTACCTCCTAGGAAACTCACATCACATGTATTGTCCCAAACAGTTCTGTCTGGACTCCTTGGTTCCATTCTTGAGTCTGCCATTGACTTGCCATGAAGCCATGGGCAAGTCACTCAGATCTTGCTATGCCTCTGCTTTGTTAATATGGATAATTAGGTTTCTCTGCAGTCCAAAGCCCTATGTACTCTGTGGTAAGCTGCACCTAAAATCTGTGGCAAGGCCACTGGAATCTGCGGCTTTTGGTGGAAATTCTTCAGCAGCTTCAGATCAATTTTGAAAATGGAGAATGGAATGGAATTTGAAAATGGACACTATCTGTAAAGCTGACCATTTTATGATTAAAGATGACCATTTCATTTCATTGATATTATCACTGTTATACATTGCAACAAATCTTTCACAAAACGTATCATGTAAGGTGTCAGTGAAAAAGCTACAATTTATCCATGTATTATCTTTGGATCTAAAGTTATGAGTGTTGGCTATACAGTACATTTGTATCTCCAACCTGTGTTTTGTTCCTGAGTGACGTCCACTGGATAGAATTTACATTAGGGCTAGGCAGCTATGTATTGATGGCCCATCAAGGACGCCCAGCTCTAAAATGGGCCATTGAAGAAACTCGTCCTATCCAGATAGCTCTTCCTGAGGATGGCTCAGACAGCCTGGAGCCATTGACTACCCACTGTGATTCAGCAAAACATGTAGGGGCATGTAATATACTCATGTGACCCTGGACTCCATCTTGGCTGGTAACTTTCCACAGACAGGGGCTGTGATCTTTGTTTGGGACAGTACATTTCCATGCACGTGGCAGAGGATCTACAAAGACACCTGAAACACCTCCATTTTGCCTCTTTCCTGCTATAATTCTCTGGACTGTGGATTTACAACTAAAAGGAGCATCTTGAACTATGGACTGAAGACCTGCCAATCTTTTAGAAGTTACCAGAGAGACTTTACAAGCTAGCCATCTATTCCATCACTGCTACAAACCTGATATAAGGACTTTGCAATCATTTGTATACATATGATCTATTGACCATTTATAACGGTCTTCTTTTATTATTAACTCTTTAGTTAGTTTACTAAAGATTGGCTGACCGTGTGATATTTGGGTAAAATCTGAGATTCATATTGCCCTTGGGATGTGTGTCTGATGCTTTGCGATTAGAAAGAACCTCACATATGGTGAAATGGGTTTTCAATAACCTCTCACTGTATTAGATTGGGTGGGAGCCAAGGACTGGAATTCCTAAAGGGGACTAAATTATGTGTTTGGCTTCTAGTTAACCAGTGTAGTACTGCAGAAGTTCTTTTGTTATTGGATTGGTGAATCTAATTATAGAGTAAACCACCAACTTTAGGAATTGTCTGTGCAATTTCTTGCAGTCTGCCCTGAGTGTGGCATTTTCAGTGTAGCCCTTCCAGGTACCTGATCACACTATCATCAGCACTGCATACCCTGTATCAATTATTTTGATGTTTGGTTTCTTTACACTGCCTCCATATATTTGGTTTTCAGTATGCCACAGATGGTTATCTTTAGGTTTTAGACTGAACTACCGATTAAGATAAATGGAGCAGTTCTCAGAGTTATGATTCAGGCTGTCTGCGGACTCAGGAAGATAACACTGCATACTCAGGTTTTCAAGATTTTCTTCACAGCCATGAAGGCTGGGAGCATAATTTTGTTACAGTGAAAGCTGTGTTCTGGAGCATGTTTCTGTGTGAAGAGGTGAATTCCATGACCACAGAATTGTGGAATACATGGGGTTCTGCCAACAGTAACTCAGAGACATGTCTGGAGGGACCAGTTAATGGTTGTAGAGTGATGTGAGGTTTTTGGACAAAAGGTGCCTGAGAAATGCAGAGTATTAATACGAGTTTGACTAGGCCAAGAAATGTAGGGCCAGGCTACGGGAGCCCCTTCTCCCTTGCTGAAGTCTCCCCTGCACAGGGGACAACCATACTCTAGCTACAAAGCACTGGGCAGCACAATGTGGGGAGGACAGTGATCCCTGTCTGCTGTGCTCCAGAGAAGGTATGTCCCTGGCCCCTGAACACTGGCAAGTGCCTGCAGTGCTATGTTGGTGGTGAGGCCTGTGAATCTTCCTCTGCACAGATCCACCAGCTATTTCCCCAAACATTTTTTGGGAAGATATGGGTCGGGAGGATGATACCAACTCTGCTGAGGTTATTTGAGCTCTCAGCTCCATAGCCATAGGGAAGATTTCTCAACTAACCCGGGGGCTTATGAATTAAAGTGCTCTGCTACAGATAGAGCTGCCAACAGTCCCTTTTTACAAGGGACGTCTCATATTTTTTCATCTCTGTACAACAAGTTCGGGAGTTGTTGAGTGCTGAAAAAAGCAGCGAGAAATAGCCCTGGCGAATGTAGGTGATTACTGCTTATAAATTATTATCAATCCTAATAATGATGATAATACTGGGGGAAAGGGGTGCTAAGAAAACAGCGCCTTATTTTTGAAATATAATGTTGGCAACCCAAGCTACAGATGACACATTACTGTTGCTCCTAACACAGTCCAGACCAGGTCATAGAGTATCCCTCAAATCCCATTAGCAGAGAGGATAAAGCATGGCCGAATTTGGGGAGGAATAGATAATTTTTCCCTTAGTACTGCACAGGTTGACGATCTGCAGGGTGATTGAACACAACTCCCACAATGTTACCATCATATCTAGACAGAGATTAAGTTAATTCCATCCTCATATTGGACCCTGCCATTAAATTGTAATCAGTATTGCACAGAGCTCCTGTGGGGATTAGAATTTCCCCACTGAACTTCCTTGTTTTTGAAACCCCTAATCTTTCCTGTTTTTGACAACTGCTCCCTAATTCCCAGAAGTCTGTTGCACTTTGTAGCCTTTGTAATATGTTTCACATAGCTAACTTGCTTATTTTACTTATACCCCTGTTTCTTCAGTTCCTTGGACCTTTACTCAGCTGCTTAACCATAGTCATTTGCATTGCTTCACCCCACTCAGCCATTTGTAGTTTTGCTCTAGCCCATTCCCAGGATATTATATTACATTTCCTTTATTTCTAGTAAGAAAGTGATTGCTGACTCAACTCATCACAGTTCGCTCTTCTTTCACTGTCAGTATGAAGCCAACACTGCAGCATGATTATGGAAGGTTTTGAATTGCTGGAGGTGCTGCCTTTTGAATTTGGCATACGTTCCAGGTCCCGTCCACATATGGTCATTTAAGAGCTCCTGGCAACTTTTTGTAAGAGTAGGGCTAATAAAACGAGTGTCCTGGTCACATTCCAGTTCTGTTGGGTGCCTTCTGACTAGTTAAAATTCCCCAGATAGTTACCATTGTGAATTCAAGTCTCCTACCTAAATTTACTCACAGTATTTTTCTTCATTTCCTGTCCTGTATTGTGTAGTGTTGCTGTGTTCTTTTAAACAGATATTCTCCAGTGGTGGATGCATTTCAGTAGTAGGTGAAGGGAACTGTATAATCCCTAACCCACAGAGAGGGTGTGATACTTGGTTCGCTAGGGTTACAAAGGTCTCTCATACCATCTTCCAATTTTACACCTGCTGTTAGATTCCAGAGACAAATGACGGGTCCTAATAGACGGATTGATTGTTTTTTGGGTGTTGTCAGATGCAGATACTTAGGGCTTGTCTACACTGGCACTTTACAGCGCTGCAACTTTCTCACTCGGGGGTTTGAAAAAACACCCCCCTGAGCGCTGCAAGTTTCAGCGCTGTAACATGTCAGTATAGACAGTGCACCAGCGCTGGAAGCTGCGCCCCTCGTGGAGGTGGGTTTTTTAGAGCGCTGGGAGAGCTCTCTCCCAGCGCTATGCCACAACTGCACAAGCCAGTGAAGATGTGCCCTTAGTGGTGGGGTTTTCAGAAGCAATCAGGATTGGTCTAACTCTGCTCCCAGTGGAGTCAAAAGCAGTTTTGCCGTTGTTTCCTATGGGAGCCGAGTTAGACCACTGCTGAGCACTTTTGAAAATCCCAATCCTAGAGGCCTGCACAGTTGCTTCCATAATCAAACTAAAGCACAAAACTGGAGACCACCTCGGAAGTACCTTGTAAAGTGCTTTGAGATCTTTAGTTTGGCAGGCAGTGGAGAATTGCAAAGTGTCCATCTAACCCCAGTGCCCTTTCTGATACAAGATTGCACTGAGTGTCCCTTTCTGATATTCTAGCCAGCATAGTGTTCATCCCACAGGTCACCACTTGTCCATTGCCATTTCTTTTAATTTTTGTAATTTAAATATTAAAGTTATATTAGTGCTGGTCATAGATGTCAGAGTAATAACCCTACAAAGTGAAAACCTGTTCATTCATGTAATGGGTGCATCTCAGGAAGTGACAACTCAAGCTTCCCCATAATGTCCTGCTAATGTAAATACTCCAACCTTGACCTGATGTGCACAACTTTCTAGAGAGGAAGAGATAGAGTGTCATCTCAATGGCCCAGTCAGCCCTGGGTCTCTAAGGTGAGAATGCCAACAAAGGGGCCTATTGTTGTACCAATAAAATAAAAACCAGCAGGATCTTATTAAAGGGAAAAAGGCAAAATACCACATTTACTGTGAATACAGAAAGAATCATAGTAAGCAGTTAGTTATAGTTATAACATTCCATTCAATCTCATATTTATTCACACATTCATTCATACAAACATACACACACACACACACAGGTTCTGCAAGGTTGTTATCATAGTTACCAGCCTTAGAGTTGCTCATGCCAAGCCACTGGCCAGGTGGCCTGGACATGAGGAGAGAGCAGGGCCTTGTCAGATGCTCATCTGATGCTCCTGGAAGTTGGTTTGCAGAATCAGACCCCAAAGTTCTCACTTTTTAGAGTCTATTTTTATCAGAATTTCTTCCTATGCCAGTCTGTGGGAATTGCTTCATCATGCTGTTGCTGAATCAATCGCAGATAGCACATTCCTGACGGCTCCAAGATGTTATCTTGTTCTTTGGTTCTCCCATTCTTGAGGCTGTTGGGTGGATTCCAGTCTGCCCTCCGGGGGGTCCTCTGGTTATTTCCACTTGACACCTTCTTCAGCCGATGGACACTGGATTCTTGGGCTGGCACCTCCCTGATCATTCAGTTATTATCCACACCAAGCATCCATCCACATACATCCTCTATCTCTATTTTAATCACAATTGTTAATACAACAAAAGGGCGGGGAGTCTCTGGGTGCTGTTTCTGTTGTTAGAGTATTGCTTTGAGTCTCTCTCTCTGTGAATTGCTTTGAGAACAGACTCTGTCTTAGAATGTACTAACACAATTAGCAGCTTGCAAGTTTCACACATAGAGGGAGAGAAAGTACCAAAAACCAAGAGACCTCTTAATTAGTAATACCCTGGAATTTAAACTATGGAGAATCAAATTCATTTGTGATTTTAATACAGAACTTCTTTAATATGTTCCAGCACTATTGCTGCCAAGCCAACTGTGACAACTGTGACTAGTGTTAATTGTCTGGACCCCTGCCTGGTAGGAGATTTACTGAGCTCTTCAGTCATTTTATACATCATACTGTTGAACACCCATACATCTAAGAAAGCTGCAGGGAGCTAAACAACATGCAAAACAAGTTTAGGCCAAGTTTTTTTGCCGAAAGTTATACCACATTTATTAAAGTGCTTTAATTAAACCCCTGTTGCATGTCCACACTGTGCTCCTTGTGTTGCTGGAGCTCTTGCAACGACAAGGAGAACAGCGCACTGTGGGTAGCTATCCCACTGTGCAACTGGTGGCAGGGTGCTTTGGGAAGGGTTTGCAATGCCTCATGGGGCAGGTACAGCATCACATGATGAAGGTTTCTCAATCCCATTGTTCCATGGGCATCCTACTAGATTGCCAGCTGCTTTTCGACTGAAGTCGGGGGGAGGGAGAGTGTGTGACAGGGAGCATGTGTGTATGGCAGGGGGACAGACAGTACACACACACACACACACATATATTTATATCCACCCCTGCCTGCCTGCCTCTGTGTTCATAGTGTGGGAGACAGCAGGAGTGTTCCAAGGTAATGACTGGCTCTCTGTTTCCCGGAGCAGAGCAGCACTGCGCGGCACACCGGCTGTCAGAATGGAGTTTTGAAAGGGGAGAGGTGCATCCTGCAGGGCTGCAGAGTTCACAACAATGAGCAGAGTGGTCACCGCAGGCCTTGTGGGACACCTCCGGAGGCCACTTACAGCGAGAAAAGCAAGCAATACACTGGCACTATGGCGAGAAAAATTTTGCGCGAAAAGCCTTTTCACTCTCATCAAGGTAGGGTGACCAGATAGCCAGGGTGAAAAATCGGGCCGGAGGCTGGGGGATAAGCGGCACCTATATAAGACAGCGCCCCAAATATTGGGACTGTCACTATAAAATCGGGACATTTGGTCACTCTACCTCAAGGTGGTTTTATTACAGTGCTGCAACTGAGGAGTTTTGTCTCAAAAAGTGACTTTGCAGTGTGTACACCTCTGCGGTTTCATCGCTAAAAGCTGCCTTTTAGTGAAAATACTTGACAGTGTAGACAAGGCCTTAGTGTCTGCTTCCATTTAAGATGCATCAATGGAAGCTGCATTGCGTGTGCAGTAGCTGCTGAGTACAGCCTAGGCCAAATGAGAGTACGCTCTATCACATTCCCCAGCACTTTTTAATGAGTGCTTTTAATGAGACAAATGCATACACAGTGGCATGATTCTGATTCCCATTGCATCAGAGAATTAATTCTCTTGACTTCAGCAGAGGTAACTGGGATTTACATCATTATTAAAGAGATCAGAATCTGCCTTCAGCATGCTGGTAGGTCATAGGAAATGGAGCTCATCAATCCATTTGTAAACTGTGATTTGATATGATTCTGTATATAAATGTTCTCAGCTCTTCTAACACAGTGTGCTCACATCACCTGTCTGACACGGATTTACTGGCCAAGACAACCCACAACCTAAGGCATCTGCAGTTATTAAATCAATTCATAAAATTCTCTTCTTTAGCATCCTTCTCTAGGAGTGATTTAGGACCAAGTACATAGAGTGCTTAGCAATTAGATTTGTTTTCTCCTGATGCGCATCCTTTCAGTTTTGTTAGTAATTCTGCATAATAAACACCAGCTGAAGTGTTTGGTCATCATAATTAAACTCAAACAAAACCTAGTTTGGGGATTTTTTTAGCAGTCAGCAGTTCATCAAAATCTGGTCTTTCTTTTAGGCTTTCTTTCCCAATCTCCCCTCCCCCATTCCTAAATTCCTCTGGGGCTTAGTCTTTGCTAAGAGTCGCTCTGGAGAGCAGCCACAAAGAGTTGAGAAAAAATGCAAGTTCCCCTCTGCAGTTTATCTGGTCAAAGGGCCCTTCATAGCACAGACAGTGCCCCTGCTCTCACAGCAGTCCCCTTAGTTCCATATGTCCCTTTAGGACTTTTATTCAGATTTCTCACAGTTCATCCCCCAGAGAAGCAAAGGATTGGCATGTTGCAGAGATGTTTGTTGGAAGGGAGAAGGTTAGAGGATTTTAGTGGAGGCCTGTGTTGTGTAGCGAGCTGACAGGACTGCTGTCAGGGATGAGCTTATTGCCCTGGACTCACTATGCACAGTGCAGGGGGCGCAGCAGGCTGGATGACAGGTTGACAGTACATTGAGGCCACTCAAATTGCGAGGGTGCTGTGTTTGGTTCAGGTCCTCTGAGGCAGTAAATGTGGCTAGTCCTGGTGTTCTCAAGTGGAGGCTCACCCCTTTTTTCTCACTGTTAATCTGCTGCCCCCTCCATCCAGTCACAGCTGAGCCTCTTCAAATGTCCCGGGACTGGATTAAAGGAGGTCTGAGGTGACCTAGTGCAGAAGACACTCAGAGCAAATGACCAACCAAGGGCCAGATCTTCAGCTCCGCTCCAGGAAAGGAGTGCTTGGAGGTGACGAGGTCCCACTGGTGGGTAAATTTAAACCAGTTTTACTCCCTTCCCCCACACCAGATCCAGTGGCTGATCCTCTGAAGTCAGAGTAGCCTCTGGTAAAGCGCTTTTCAGGTAACAGGGTGAAATATTAACATTAATAAACTATTGATTGAAGTGAATTATTTAACTGTGTTAGGGCTTGCCTACGTGAACATTTAGTTGGTTTTAAAATGGGTTGTCAATCTATCCTGCACTAGCCTGCCACCTCTGTCAGTTTTCAGAGTAACAGCCGTTTTAGTCTTTATTTGCAAAAAGAAAAGGAGTACTTGTGGCACCTTAGAGACTAACCAATTTATTTGAGCATAAGCTTTCGTGAGCTACAGCTCACTTCATCGGATTCATACTGTGGAAAGTGTAGAAGATCTTTTATACACACAAAGCATGAAAAAACACCTCCCCCCACCCCACTCTCCTGCTGGTAATAGCTTATCTAAAGTGATCACTCTCCTTACAATGTGTATGATAATCAAGTTGGGCCATTTCCAGCACAAATCCAGGTTTTCTCACACCCCCCCCCACACAAACCCACTCTCCTGCTGGTAATAGCTTATCTAAAGTGACCACTCTCCTTACAATGTGTATGATAATCAAGGTGGGCCATTTCCAGCACAAATCCAGGGTTTAACAAGAACGTCTGGGGGGGGGGTAGGAAAAAACAAGGGGAAATAGGTTACCTTGGATAATGACTTAGCCACTCCCAGTCTCTATTCAAGCCTAAGTTAATTGTATCCAATTTGCAAATGATTTCCAATTCAACAGTTTCTCGCTGGAGTCTGGATTTGAAGTTTTTTTGTTGTAATATTGCAACTTTCATGTCTGTAATCGCGTGACCAGAGAGATTGAAGTGTTCTCCAACTGGTTTATGAATGTTATAATTCTTGACATCTGATTTGTGTCCATTTATTCTTTTATGTAGAGACTGTCCAGTTTGACCAATGTACATAGCAGAGGGGCATTGCTGGCACATGATGGCATATATCACATTGGTGGATGTGCAGGTGAACGAGCCTCTGATAGTGTGGCTGATGTTATTAGGCCCTGTGATGGTGTCCCCTGAATAGATATGTGGGCACAGTTGGCAACGGGCTTTGTTGCAAGGATAGGTTCCTGGGTTAGTGGTTCTGTTGTGTGGTATGTGGTTGTTGGTGAGTATTTGCTTCAGGTTGGGGGGCTGTCTGTAGGCAAGGACTGGCCTGTCTCCCAAGATCTGGGAGAGTGTTGGGTCATCCTTCAGGATAGGTTGTAGATCCTTAATAATGCGTTGGAGGGGTTTTAGTTGGGGGCTGAAGGTGACGGCTAGTGGCATTCTGTTATTTTCTTTGTTAGGCCTGTCCTGTAGTAGGTGACTTCTGGGAACTCTTCTGGCTCTATCAGTCTGTTTCTTCACTTCCGCAGGTGGGTACTGTAGTTGTAAGAATGCTTGATAGAGATCTTGTAGGTGTTTGTCTCTGTCTGAGGGGTTGAAGCAAACGCGGTTGTATCGCAGAGCTTGGCTGTAGATGATGGATTGTGTGGTGTGGTCAGGGTGAAAGCTGGAGGCATGTAGGTAGGAATAACGGTCAGTAGGTTTCCAGTATAGGGTGGTGTTTATGTGACCATCGTTTATTAGCACTGTAGTGTCCAGGAAGTGGATCTCTTGTGTGGACTGGTCCAGGCTGAGGTTGATGGTGGGATGGAAATTGTTGAAATCATGGTGGAATTCCTCAAGGTCTTCTTTTCCATGGGTCCAGATGATGAAGATGTCATCAATATAGCGCAAGTAGAGTAGGGGCATTAGGGGACAAGAGCTGAGGAAGCGTTGTTCTAAGTCAGCCATGAAAATGTTGGCATACTGTGGGGCCATGCGGGTACCCATAGCAGTGCCGCTGATCTGAAGGTATACATTGTCCCCAAATGTGAAATAGTTATGGGTAAGGACAAAGTCACAAAGTTCAGCCACCAGGTTAGCCGTGACATTATCGGGGATAGCGTTCTTGACGACTTGTAGTCCATCTTTGTGTGGAATGTTGGTGAAGAGGGCTCCTACATCCATAGTGGCCAGGATGGTGTTATCAGGAAGATCACCGATGGATTGCAGTTTCCTCAGGAAGTCAGTGGTGTCTTGAAGGTAGCCGGGAGTGCTGGTAGTGTAGGGCCTGAGGCGGGAGTCTACATAGCCAGACAATCCTGCTGTCAGGGTGCCACTGCCTGAGCTGATGGGGCGCCCAGGATTTCCAGGTTTATGGATCTTGGGTAGTAGATAGAATATCCCAGGTCGGGGTTCCAGGGGTGTGTCTGTGCGGATTTGATCTTGTGCTTTTTCAGGGAGTTTCTTGAGCAAATGTTGTAGTTTCTTTTGGTAACTCTCAGTGGGATCAGAGGGTAATGGCTTGTAGAAAGTGGTGTTGGAGAGCTGCCAAGCAGCCTCTTGTTCATATTCCGACCTATTCATGATGACAACAGTACTCCTTTTCTTTCCACCTCTGTCAGTGTGGATCCTGCTGAGACATGTCAACAGTTCATTAGAGCACTTTGGTTTAATCCAGGGGTGGCCAACCTGAGCTGAGAAGGAGCCAGAATTTACCAATGTACATTGCCAAAGAGCCACAGTAATATGTCAGCAGCCCCTGATCAACTCTCCCCCACACACCCTGCTCCAAGCGCCTCCTGCCTACCAGCAGCCCCACCAATCAGCATCTCCCCCTCCCTCCCCGCACCTCTCGATCAGCTGTTTCATGCAGGAGGCTTTGGGGCACGGGGGGAGGAGCGAGGGCATGGCAGGCTCGGGAGGGGGCAGGAAGGGGTGGAGTGGGGGCAGGGCCTGTGGCAGAGCCAGGGGTTGAGCAGTGAGCACCCCCTGGTACATTGGAAAGCTGGTGCCTGTAGCTCCAGCCCCGGAGTCGGTGCCTAAAGAGCCGCATCTTAACTTCTGAGGAGCCGCATGTGGCCCCAGAGCCACAGGTTGGCCACCCCGATCTAATCAAAAGAGGACTTGATCAAAGCACCCTAACAAACAGTTAGTGTACATCAGCAGAGTTCACCCAGACAAGGGGCAGGCTTCTGCAAACTAATGTTCATGTAGACAAGCTCTTATTGTCATTTTGCTGTTTTATGATTTTAAACAATACCTAAAAAAAAAAGATTTAAAACAATCCAGTGTCATGTCCTTTTAAAAAAACAGAAAGCTTTTCTCAGCATTCTGGAATGAAAATTGGAAACATCTTCAGAAGAACAATAAATATTGCCATAGTTGGATCTATTATGTAGAGGAGACTGAAAGAGGATCAAGAGAAAAAAAGACAAATATCCTCCAGTTGAAGCAGTGTAGATCGGCTGTGAGGTAAAATTTTTAATTATTTCCATGCGTTGTTTACAGGGCTGTCCCTAGACATTTTAGTGTCCTACGCAGCCCCCCCGCGGGCAGGAGGAGGGCTGGCCCCAAGCCTCTGAAGGGGGAGGGGAGCGTTCCCAGGCCTCCGTGGGGGGGAGGGGGAGGCGTGGGCGTGGGGGGCAGGGGGGAAAGCGCATGGACCAGGTGGGAGTGGATATTCTGGGAGCGGGATTAAAAAAATAGTCCCACAAAGGGCTCTACTTGGGAGCCCCAACTGGGATAGACACAGGTGTGACCACTGTACAACTGTCCCAAGCTGATACCCTGGGGCAGTTAAATAGCTGCTTCTGCTTGAATCTTGAAGATGACCATGCTATTGTGTTAGTTTAGCAGCTTTGAGTGGCATATACAATTAGGAGGAGGGCTACATTGACTTTCCTTTGATTTCATTTTTCCTGAGCGTCAGACCCAAAGCCTGATTCTCATCTCACTTTTGGACCAGTGGTACGACAGTGTGCTTCCAGTGACTTCAGGTGAGTTACTCCTGATTTATGCTGGTGCTGGAAGAAAAGTAGGCCTGGGTGTCCTATTCCTTGACCACGAATGTGATGACTTAAGGAGCAAGCCAGTGTAATATTTAGCCTTATGGGGTGCCGAGGTGGAAAAGGCACTGACATAGTTCCCCTCCGCCCATCCTCCCAAGGGATCTGACTTTGAAGAGTGGAGGAGAACAGAAGTCTAGAACTTGCTGTTTCCTCTCCTTCAAAAATCTATGTAGACCTGTGAGTTGATCATGCCAGCTTCGTACAAATAACCCAAGTGGCCGGTCTCCCACTGAGATGAATTGACCTATATGTACACTACGTTGCTTTTGGGATATGGCGGTCCCGCCATGTGTGATTGATCTCTTCTGTACTGGCTGAGCTAATGGAACTGTTCTGCTATTTTCCCAGTAGTAGGGAGGGATTCAGGTTTCAAACTTTCCCCTTGGCTGGCTGAATGGCTCAGGGAGTTGGCTCTAGAGCATTTTGCTGCCTACTTGGTTCTAATCCAGCCAAGGCATGTTGTGGTGAATGATTGGTTAGTAAACTGAAGGCTAAAGTATAACTCCTATTTCTGGTAGAACTGCTGTTAAATAGCTTGAAGAAAGGCCAATATTGGGTTCTGTGGGTATGGCCCACCAGAAGCAATGCTTAGTATTGTTTGAGTAGCAGCCGTGTTAGTCTGTATTCGCAAAAAGAAAAGGAGTACTAGTGGCACCTTAGAGACTAACCAATTTATTTGAGCATGAGCTTTCGTGATGCATCCGATGAAGTGAGCTGTAGCTCACGAAAGCTTATGCTCAAATAAATTGGTTAGTCTCTAAGGTGCCACTAGTACTCCTGCTCAGTATTGTGTTTTCCTATCAAGTTGGCATGACACAATTCAGATCTATGGGAAATGGCAGTAAGTGAACTGTGTTGTTTAAGATTATCAAAAACATTTCCTTTTTCCTTATCCTCTCTGTAATTAGAATCTTTCTCCTTTATGTCTCTAACATAATGCTGAGCACATTGTTCTTGCTTGAGTGTCGTTGGGTGTGTGTATTTTAATAATCATCTTGCAATCATGCAGTTCCGTATTCCATTAGCACAGTTCACCTGCCTAAGTACTTATCTGAGTATCCAAATGCGAGATCTGGGCATTCAGTTTATTCACATTTGAAACTTGTGGCAGCCAGTGAGTTTGCTGCTAACACTGACACATCTGCATTTTCTTCTCCTTTAAATTGAAAGTGACTAGTTTATTATGAGCTTCACCACAGCATTGCAGAGAAATTCAGCAGCTGCCATCCCAGGGAACAGTGGGGAAAGCAGGCACGTTCCTCCATCTTTAAACAGAACTTACAGTATAGAAAACAGGGTAAGAATAATTCTTCATTAACACACAAAATCTCACCCTGGGCCACTCTCAGAAAAATGCTCACCATGCCTCTAGCACTTCTTAGGCCTTGTCTACACTGGCAAGTTTCTGCGCATTTAAGCAGCTTTCTGCATTTTAACTCCCGAGGTGTACACATTGCCAAGCCACTGAGTGCTTAGTTGCAGCACTGTAAAAAAACCACCCCAACGAGAGACATGCAGCTTTCTGCCCCGGGGGTACAGCGCTGCAGTCCAATGTAGACGCCCTGGTCGATTACAGCACTGCAGTTGGCCTCCGGGAGGTGTCCCATAATGCCTGTTTTTGCCTTTTTGGTCATCGGTTTGGACTTCACTGCCCTGCCCGCAGGTGACCAAGCGTGAGCCCCTCCCCATGAATTCCTTGGGAATTTTGAAAGTCCTCTTCCTGTTTGCTCAGTGATGCATGCAGTGATCTCAGCGCATCTTTCCAGCTGGCCAGGTGCCTGACTCCACGCACCAGGCGATCCCCTGCATGGAGCAATGCTGAGCTGCTGGACCTCATCAGCATCTGGGGAGAGGAGGCTGCCAGTCCCAGCTGCGCTCCAGATGTAGGAATTATGATACTTATGGACAGATTTCACGATGCATGACAGAAAGGGGCCACGACTAGGAAACACTGCAGTGCAGGGTCAAAGTGAAGGAGCTGCAGAATGCCTACCACAAGGCGCAGGAGGCAAACTGCCACTCCAGTGCTGCGCCCATAAGCTGCTGGTTCTACAAAGAGCTGGATGCGATACTCGACCGTGACCTCACCTCCACTGCGAAGGCCCCTGTGGATACTTTGGTGTCTCGTGTGCCAGTCAAGAGTGGACCGAGCCAGGAGGAGGAAATCTTAGACGAGGATCGGGAAGGTGACCCAGAGGCAGAGGACGACTTGTAGGTCAGAGATGCATGCAGCCAGAAGCTCTTCTCTACCCTGGAGGAGGCTAGCCAGTCACAGCTGTCAGATGTTGGTGAAGCGCAAACAGGAGAGGAGGCCTCTGGTAAGCGGATTTGATTTTGGGAATCGCTGAAGCGAGTTGTTGGGAGTAGGAGGGTTGCAGAATGCAGGCTTGTGTCTGGATGATGCATGTACCACCACATGCCTCGTCTGAGCGGCGGAACAGGTGTTGATTGACTCCCTCACTTCATGGGAATCTCCGTCAGAGATCTCCAGGAAACTCGCATCGAGATACTGGGCAATCTGATGCCGCAGGTTCTTTGGCAGAGCTGCTTTGTTTCTTGCCCCATTAACTGTAACTTCCCCGCACCACTCTGCTGTCACTGGGGGAGGGGAGACCATTGCTGCACACAGGCAAGCCACGTAGGGCCCAGGGTGGAAGCCGCAGTCTTGGAGAAGACCCTCCCTTGATTCCCTGTTCACCCTCAGCAGTGAGATATCTTCCATAACGAAGATAGCCTGTGGAAAATGTCGACTTTCCCACTCCGAACTGGTTAGCGACTGATCGGTAGCAGTCAGAAGTAGCCAGCTTCCAAAGTGCAATCACCACACGCTTCTCCAATGGCAGGGCAGCTCTCCTTCTCGTGTCCTTGCACTGCAGGGCTGGGGCAAGCTCATCACCCAGGCCCATGAATGTGGCTTTCCTCATCCAAAAGTTCTGCAGCCACTGCTCATCATCCCAGATGTGCATAAAGATGTGATGCCACCACTCAGTGTTTGTTTCTTGAGCCCAAAAGCAGTGCTCCACTGTGGTCAGCACCTCCGTGAATGCCAAAAGCAATCTCGTGTCATAGCTAGTACGCGTGGTGAGATCAATGTCGCACTCCTCTTGCCTTTGTAGTTTAAGGAATACCTCCACTGCCACTCGTGACGTGTTAGAGCGAGCAGCATACTGGTCAACAGTTCAGGATCCATTCCTGCAGACCAAAGAGGCAGAGCGCACAATACACAAACTGTTGAAAGATAGCGCCAAATGCTGATGGAAGCACAGGGATTGCTGG
Organism: Lepidochelys kempii; assembly: GCF_965140285.1. NCBI lineage: Eukaryota > Metazoa > Chordata > Testudines > Cheloniidae > Lepidochelys > Lepidochelys kempii. The sequence goes on along the minus strand of NC_136394.1, from coordinate 13,090,459 downwards.
GATGTGAAGCAATGCATCACAAGGTGTTGGGACAGGACCCAGGATGCCTCGAAACCCCCTCCACCTTCCCACAACTCTTAGCAGCAGAAGAGGAAGAGATGCTCTGTGGGATAGCTGCCCAGAGTGCACCGCTCCGAATACCGCTGCAAGTGCCACAAGTGTGAACACACTATTGCTCAGGCAGCTGACAGTGTGAACACACAACAGCAGTTTCACTTCAGCGCTCTCTGAGCTGTAACTCTGCCAATGTAGACCTACCCTTAGACATTAACTGACTGATTCCCCACAACACTCCTTCAAGGCAGGCCACTATTACTACTCCCATTTTACAGATGGGGAAACTGAGGCAGAGCAAAAGTCAGTGACTTGGTCAAGGCCATATAGTGAGTGAGTAGCAGGGCTGAGATTTAACTCAGGAGTTCCTATCCCCTGTCCCATATTCAGACTAGGAGAGCATGCTGGCACAAGATCAGTTTCTCTTTAAAACAAAGTCTATGAAATAGCTGAGAGAGGACGTACTCTTTTAAGTAGTGAGCTGTTGTGGGAAAGTGGGTAACCATGTAGTTAAGGCAAAATTCCAAAGGCAGATTGTGCAAGAAATTGAAAGCATAAACCACTCTCTTGAAGATCCTGCACCAGTGGGGATTTTCAAAGTAAAACACAAGTGAAAGAAAAAAAGCCAAGAAAACAAAACCCAAAACCGAACTAATTTTCCTTGACCATCTGGTCAAGGAAGCAATGTTTTCTTGTATTCTTGCATAAGACTGAGGCTATTTCTTGCTTTCTGCCAGGGCCCGCATGGTAGGCCAATACACAGCAATGTGATTACTCCCTGATAGCTGGAAAGAAAGAAGAAAGCTTTCCATTATTAGCTTATTCTGCTCTTATTTGTACTGGGATGTGCAGATAGCTGTTTACTGGAATTCTGAGAAACACAGGATCTAGCTAGCTAGTTAAATGGTGATAGCTAGCTGTCATAATTTCCAGGCAAATTAGGCCTGTATGGTGAAGTCCCTAGCAGACTTAATTAATCTTTCTTCCCTAGCAGAGGAGATTCTGTTTGCACTCTATTTGGGTGGTTGTGTGGATTTTTTCAATGGAGCTTGTTGATTTACATCATTCAAGGATCTGGCCCAGCATTTAAAGAGAAGATCATCCTAACAAGTAAGGGGGGAGAATTGAGGAAGGAGGAAGTGATGGGAGAGAAGAGGTGGAAGTTCATATTTGGAAGGAAGGCAGTTTGCACAGCATGGCTTTATTCTAAACTCAGTAGTGCTGATTGCTTGGTTTGTGTTTGAGCTGCAGCTCATGGGTGGAGAATCCGGGTGTACCGTGAACAAAGAAGTTGTAAGCAGAGGTGGGCTAAAACCAGAACCATTGATCCAACCACCTTGCCTCACACCCGTAACACTGTTTTCTTAAAAGAGAACAAACCCTCTAGTTGTGTGCACCTCAACCAGAGGGGTGGATGGATGTCACTTGACTCTCCAGTGTATCAATCGGGAAATGGGCTGGGAATCCTGAATGGAATGGTCTTCTGATTCCATTTTGCTATTGTAGATTTTGCCAATTTCCCCTTCTCAGAATGAACCACGCCAGTAGGAAAAGTCTTAGGGTGTGTCCACCCTGCACCTGGGAGCTTGCCTCCAGCCTGGGTATTTGGACACATGCTAGCTCCACCTAAGCTAGCATACTAAAAATAGCAGCATGGATGTCGTACACGGGCAATGGCACAGACTAGCCATCCAAGCACAAGACCACTTGACCCCCTGGGTCTGAGCGAGGGTCGCTAGTCCATGCTTCTAGAACATCCACAGTGCTATTTTGAGCACACTGGTTCCAGTGAAGCTAGCACGTATGTCCACATCAGCTGGGAGGCACACGCCCAGCTGCAGTACAGACCTACACGTGTAGGCCCAGGCTGTAAAGCCCCAGCATGAGCTGCAGGGAAGGGTAGGCTTTGCATCTCTGAAGGCTCCTTCTCCTCTCCCTGGAACCTGTTGCTCATGCCCAATGAAATCTTCCCTACAATAGATTTTGAAACAAATGCTGGACCCATGCCTTAATCCTGACTCATTGTCTTCACTAGAAGGGTAGGCTGACTAAGCACTTTGGGACTGAGCTCACTGTGAGTCAGCAGCATGTTTACCTGTGAATTCCTGGAAGAATTTACTCATTTGAAAATCCTCTTTTGGGGGAATATCTCAAAAATTCCCTCCTTGCTCCATTATCCAGAGTGAGGCTGAGCTTGCCATCAGATGGACTATAAGGAGAAATGTCTCTTTTGCTTCTATATTCTAGTAACTCTCATTAGGGAGTTTTTAGAACTACACCGAATGTGTGTAATCTTTGCAGATACAGCTGGTCCCTGCGTGCAAATCATTATCAGCCCTGAACAGCACAGTGAGCTAAACTTCACAAAGCCCATAGCACAAGTTTTTCAGCCTGGCTTTCCAAGCGTGACAGAAAAAGAGGGGTTTCCTGAAGGCTCTACGTCCTGAAACCGCCTCTTGCTCCTGTGAGTGCCCCTTTAATCCATATGGGCAGGCCCTGTTCTAAGTTCCCTATAAGCTGCGTGGCCACATGGCCGTGCAGCACCCTATTTAGCGCCACACAGGCATTCAGGGAACCTGCCCAGCCAGGACCTTTCGTGGGAGGGGCGTCCTTCTTCTGGCCCCTCCCTAGCCCCGGACCTGCCATGGCCGGTGGAGAGGAGCCCCTCTCGCCGCCCCAACCTAGCCCAACCCACAACCTGCTGCAGCAGGTCTGGGGCTGAGTTGGGGTTGGGAGAGGGGCAGCCCAAACCCAGCCCCAGCCCGGACCTGTCGCAGCTGGGGGAGGAGCGCCTATCCTGCGGCCCCAGCCCCGAAGCTGCTGCTGCAAGGAGAGGCACCTCTCCCCCCAGCCCAGGTGTTGCTGCGGGGAGAGAGAGCTGGGTAGAGTCCTCTCTCCCCACCGGAGCACCCTCCTGCACCCAAACCCCTCATCCCCAGCCCCACCCTAGAGCCCACACCCTCAGCTGGAGCCCTCACCCCGCCACACACACCAACCCGCTGCCCACCCCTGAGCCCCTCATCCCTGGCCCCATCCCAGAGCCTTCATTCTCCGCGCCCCCCCCCCCGCACCCGAACCCTCTGCCCTAGCCCTGAGCCCCCTCCCACACTTCGAACCCCTCGGCCCCACCCCCACCACATGAATTTTGTTATGTGCACCAATATGAAGGTGATGTGTCACACATCATCTCCATATTGGTGCACATAACAAAATTCATTCCTCACGTATGTGAGAAAAATTAGAGGGAACACTGGCCCTGTTGCTTTCTGAGTGAACATCTGGCTAATTCCTGGGCCTGGAAAAGACACAAACCAAGTCTATTCCTGGTGCCGAGGAGTCTGAAAACCCTTTCTTCACTCCCAAGTCCATCAGGGGGTTGGGAGGTAACCCAGGGCCGCCCACTCCACTGGGTTCCAGCTCAGGGCCCCTCGAACTAGATAAGGAGGATCAGGGTTCTTCGACTCTGACAGTGCCTTGAGCTCCCTCCTACCTTCCTCTGGATCTCGGCAGGCTTTCCAGCCTGTCAATCAGTCAGTCCCCTCCTGGGCTATTGACTCTGCTGTGGCTGTTTAGTCGTGTGCTGGCAGGAGCTCCTTTCTCCAGCCTGTTCACTCCTCTATTAGCCATCTTGCCCTTCTGCTTCCCAGCCTTCTTATCCTCCCAGCTTTCAAGAGACTGTCAATCAGCAGCGTGAGGTACATATATCCCATGACACCATTTCTCTGCTGGAAGCCAACATAAGGTCTATCCATTACTGAAGCCACATGGAAATCCCTGGAAGATTGCTAAATTATAAAGCTGTCTTCCCATTGTTAAGCAGTTTGGGGCAGGGTCAGTCTTTATTTCTATGCCTTGTACTGGTCTGAACACAGTGTCAGCACTTTACAGATACTAATAATGAATAAAGCAGTCCGATTGGGAAAAACATATAAATGATACTTTTGGGGGAATTCTGCCCCACTGTACATGTGGAGAATTTATGTCCCCTGCAGATTTCTTTGTTTCCCTGCAGAAAAATGATTTTCTGACAGGGAAGCAAAGGGAAGCCACAAGAGCGGTCATGCGACCCTCCCCAGCAGTATGTTTCAGGTGCGCAGGGCAGCCGGCAGAGAGGTAAATCACTGTGAGGGAGACCCGCCTGGTGGCTCCTACCCTGCGCCAGGCTCAGCTGCTAGTCCTGGCTGGGCTGGGGAGGACAGGACTTCTTCTTCCCCTGCACAGCATCCAGGACCGTGTTAGACCCACCCCCAGATTCCTCCCCAGCTGTAGGAAGCTCTGCAAACTCCACCCCACCCCTCCTGCGCTTCCTGCACCCATTGCTCCTCAGCTGCAGGGGGAGGGATCACTGTACAGGGAGCTGGTCCCCACATCCGCCCAACCCCCGTGCAGACAGACCCCTCAAACCCAGACCCTCCCACCAAGTGTCACCCACCCCCTGCACCCAGAACCCCCCCAATGAGCCCCATTCCCCCTGCATCTGGACCACCCCAATGAGCTGCACACACCTGGATCTCCATGGTACTGAGCCCCAACCAGTTGCACCTGGATCCCCACCTCACTCAGCCCCACTCCCCTAGCATCTGGACCCCACAACTGAGCCCCAACCACCTTCACTTGGACCCCTCTGCAGAGTCCCATTACTGTTGAACCCAGAACCTCCCGACAAGCCCCTGTGCATCCAGATCCCCCCCCCCACCTGGATCCCCCACTGAGCCACCCGCACCCAGATTGCCCCACACAGAACCTTCTCAACCCACACCTGGATTCCTCCCATACTAAGCCCCTCCACACTTGGATCCTGCCTTGCTGAGCCTGCCTGCCCACACCTGGTGCACCTGGCATGGAGGGGCAGGGCCCTGGGGTGTTTCTGGGGCAGGCCTGGTCCTTGCACTATGTCAGGGTTGGGTGCAGCCTCACCGTTGAGTCCGTGTCCTGGGGGAAGCTGCAGGGTGATCTCCCACCTCTTTTCAGCCAGTGGCCTGTGCTGCCCAATGCCATGCTGGAGCCTCCACGTTTATTGGACAAATAAAATTTGCAGAATTTTGCATAACTTTAAAGTATTATGCACAGAATTTTTATATTTTTTTTGGCGCAGAATGCCCTCAGGAGTAAATAACTGAACATTAATACAACATCCGAAATCATGGCCAGAAAGATTCCAGAGCTTAATTTTTTGTGATCATCATTGCACTGAGTGTGGTTACAAGTAATTTCCTATGCAGTTTTCCACTGTATTGTTCTTTGGACATGTTGTGATACATGCTTTGATGTTGATAATAGAACAGAATTTGAGTCAGTCATTTCTCAGTGCCTGTTTGACAAATAAGGAAATACTGCTGGGAAAGAGAGGGGTCAAAGGCCTCTGTGCAGGGAGAGGGGCTGATGAACTCCTGTAGCGCATACAGTAAGTTCTCTTATTGTAGAATGGCTTTCCAGGGGACAAGGGTGGAGTTAATGCAAATTCCCCAACTCTGCTTATGAAAAAAACTGGCCTTTTTGAAGCTACGCCCTGAGGAGGGGGTGATTGCCTGCTGATTTACTGTTACAGAACCAGGTTCTAAGGCCTGAGTTGCATAAAGAAACAGCTGATCTACCCCGTCTTCTTTCTGGTTCCTGATCTAAAGACTAGCAGGAACTTGTAACTATGAGGAAAACCCAGCTGTAGGTTTTGAAGGACTGACACCTACCAGAGCCCTAAATTGGAGTTGGCAATGATCTCTGCTAAGCTTTTTAGCATGCGTACAGGTTCTTTTATTGTTTTAATTTTCTCTCTGTAATGTTTTTACTTTCAGAACAAATGTGCTTGCTTAGAAAGAGCTGTGTAATAACTTATAACTGCAGGCAATACACTGGTCATAGCCCTTGCAAAAAGGCAAAATGCAGGTGCTGGCCTTTCTAGGCAATCTCGGTTGCTGGGATTCTATGCATCTGATGAAGTGAGCTGTAGCTCACGAAAGCTTATGCTCAAATAAATTGGTTAGTCTCTAAGGTGCCACAAGTACTCCTTTTCTTTTTGGGATTATCAGTGTAAATCAGAGAGCTATGCAGCCTTAAAATCCCTGGCCAGGAGGGAGTGAAACATGTCTCTCTGTACAGGAGAGATGATGGCTGGGATCCGGAAGCCTAAAGTGAGTCTCCTTGATGAACTAATTTAGAACCCCATCATTTTATATGTATAGTTGGGATGTTTTCCAACGTGCATTACTTTGCATTTATCAACATTGAATTTCAACAGCCATTTTGTTGCCCAGTCACCCAGTTTTGTGAGATCCCTTTTGTAACTCTTTGCAGTCAGCTTTGGACTTAACTATCTTGAGTAGTTTTGTATCATCTGCAAATTTTACCACCTCACTGTTTACGCCTTTTTCCAGATCGTTTATGAATACGTTGAACAGCACTGGTCCCAGTACAGACCCCTGGGGGACACACCTATTTACCTCTCCATTCTGAAAACTGACCATTTATACCTACCCTTTGTTTCCTCTCTTTCAACCAGTTATTGATCATGAGAGGACCTTCCCTCTTATCTGCCTACTTTGCTTAACAGCCTTTGGTGAGAGACCTTGTCAAACGTTTACTGAAAGTCCAAGTACAATAGTTTTGTTCACTACTGTACCTCTTGAACCTAATTTAGCCAATGCAAAGTTCAGATAAAGTTCACTGTAGGTACTTCTGGGTGGGAGACAAGCCCCTTCTTTGTTCTATGGCTTCATAATTTGCGGTCATTGCCATAATTGTTCTAATGAGTTTTTGTCTTTAAGAAAACATGTCCTGCTGGATTCGTTCCAAAATCCAATTAAAGAGTTAACGGTGAAATTACAAGGTTCCACTAATCTAATCTGGAGTATGGCTGCACTGTTGAGATTAGAGGTAAAGTGTTGGTGCTGTTCTGGAAACCGCCTGGTTATCTTCAAGAAATATAATACTTTAAAATAAATTAATGAACCTCATCCCTGTGCAGTGGGGCAGCTCAAGGCCTATGCACTGCTAAATCTCATTTAAGCCTTATTTTGAGGGTTTACACTGATCCTCTGAAAAAGAGAGAATTTCATCCAAATGAGAACAAAGGATCAACAGTTTGGCTGTCTCACCACAACTTTTTGTTGGGACTCCTCCTACAGACGCTGGCCATAAATTAGCGTGGAGTCAACCCCAGGAGAAGTTCCAGAACAACTGTGTTTTGATGCTTCCAAGTTAATGCCCTACTTCATTTCCTTATTCTTTTACTCTTGGTCTCCTTTTTATTTTTAACCATGAAATATGTAATGGTCTGTATGGTTGTATGGTGCCTAGCACAACTCGGCTGGAATATATTTGGGCCTCTAGGGAGTAAAAATAATAAAATGTAGATCAGTTGGCTACATAATCCCGAACTGGAAAGCAGCCTGCAGTAGGAGGAGAGACTGAGAGATAAGCCCTTCTATCAGAGGCCTGGGATGAGGCCTCAGCTAAAGGAGTGGGCAAAGCTTTGCCGATATAAAGCACAGTTAGCAAAACTCAGGCAGCAAGCAAACCTCAGGCTCTGCCTGCTTGCAAGCTCACAGAGTCCGGCAAGAACAGGGCTGATGTTGCAGAAACGCATATTCCTAAGGAGTGCTAAGCACAGAGCACTCCCGCAAGAGTATGCATCCCGATATCAAGTAGTACCCCAAGGTTCCCCAAGGATAACAGGAACACAATGACTCCTCCTGAAAGATAAGGTCAGGATAACAGTATGTAATAAAAATGTTTTGATCAAACCAACATGTACAAGGCGATGGGTAATAACTAGCCACGTCAGGGCTACGTCGGGGGGCAATGACTAACTATGTCAGAGGCAGTACGTAACTTGTTTGTATCAGGGTATAAAGATGTATCTCAGAGGGAGTATCTTTGTCCAGCCGAGGGGGAAATGGAAAGTACTGCCGTTCACTGAGCTGTGTCCATTGTCATGGGCATACATGTCTTAGTAGCCTCGTAGAGTCTGCCAGGTGCTGTTACTATGCTTTGTCGACAATAAACCTGGCCTGGTGCCTTTGTACCTTAATGGATCTTGTGGTCATAGGGCTGTTCGCTTGAGGTCTGCTGTGCCGGCTGTCTGCACAGAGTTTGGGCAGCACACAGGGAGAATACATACACGCAGGCGAATATCTAACCACACAGCCATGTTGTTTCACAAGGCTGGTACACCACTCAAAACCTTTGGTTTGAGGATGTAAGTGAGTAGTGCATCAGCTGCACACTGTCTGCCTGCACAGGAGTGTATTTTACACACAGGAGCCTAGGTCTCTTAACGTACAGTTTCTGTAGTTTCCTTTTTCTGATGACAATGACAAGAAGTACTGTTGGGCCTTGTATGTTCAGAGACCAGGCATACATATACCTCCACTTATCTCCTACTCATATCCCTCAAAGAGGTAAACCAAGCTGAGCAACAGAAAATTATGATGGGTTTCATCTCCCTTTCTTTTTACATGCTGAAAGACCGTACAGGAACAGCATTTTCTCAGATGGAGCCGAGCCAGGTTTCTTACCTTCAGCTAGAACAGTATCACTTGCTTCCCTGAACCTAATCCCTTTCCTTTTAAAGGTGGGAGGGACGTCAGCATTAAGACCCCGATTTGGGAAAAAACTTTACATGTGGTCAACAGACCCACTGACTTCAGTAGCACCTAAGCATGTGCTTAAAATTAAGAACATGCTTAACTCTTTTCCTGTATCAGGGTCTATATTTGGTGAACATGTGTTTTATCACACAGGCTAAGAATCAATACAAGAAAGTGAGACATGAGCAGAAAATTCTTCATCACTATTTAAAAAATTTCTGGGAACTCATTTTTCACACCTCATTTTTAATGTATACAAAACCTCATACCTTTGCACACAAAATTCAGTACAGCCCACATGTGTGCAAAGGAAGTTTATATGCACACAGCTATGTTTTTGCATATCCAAAAATTAAATGCAAGAAAATGCACACTCAAAGACCTAGGTGAAAAGAAAGTACCCCCAAAAATTTGCCCCCCTGAAACTATGAGCACAATTGTAGAGACCGCAGTTAGTCACTGTTGCAAGTGTCCTTACATGCCTCTTGAGCTCATGTAACTTAATTATATTAGAAACAACTGGAGTCCCATAATTAGAAATATGTTTTCCCTGGAAGGGGAAAAGAACAGTGTAAGAATATATACAATTTAGTTTCTCATTTCATGATGATTGGGACCTTTCCCAGAATCTTTAAACCAGAGTAAACTTGATTTAGAGCTGTCTCATTTGTCCAAGACTATCACTGTAATTGTTTATTATAGTAACAGAATTGTAGATATGCGTGGTTCTCTGCCGACAAATACAAACAAGAGACAAGCCTGACCTTACGGCTGTTACAATGCAGTTTAGACAGTGTAAAGCCAAAGAAGAGGGAAAGAGAGAGATTGTCATATAAAGTAATGAGAATTTGCATTGCTGAAGTTTGACATGTGTGGTCTTGTCATTTCAGGACTGTTATCTATTTAAGTTGCTTTATTTAAAGACAGTAGAGTCGGGGGGTGGGGGGATTGGTTATTGGACAAAGGCCCATTGAAACTAACTTTATGTTCTGAATAGCTGTACTTGGCTGTCTGTTCAGTGATACTCTGTCAGCCTCTCCCGCACTCCACCCCACCCCAATGTCCACTCCTATTTAAGATTTGGGACTGCAAAAGAGTAGGTCTGGGGGAAATGCAACACTTGAAAATCTAAAATCCCTTGCATACCTCTGGAAAGCTCAGCTGCTTTTTGTCTCTGATTCTCATCACTGTTTTCAAATACTCCCTGGAATGTTGCCATGCAGAGCAGAGGAGCTGGCATCACAAAGAGGAGGGTGGGGTGCTCTGTGCTTTTATCAGATACAAACTATCTGATAAAAGCACAGAGCATCCCACCCTCCTCTTTGTTATCCCTTTAAAAAACTATCCACAGTTTCAGAGGTGTTTGCAAGTGGAGCAAAGGAAGTTAATGATACAAGGTGAATTCCTGAGATTTCAAATGGACTGAGGGCTTGTCTACACTGGCACTTTACAGCGCTGCAACTTTCTCGCTCAGGATTGTGAAAAAACACACACCCGCTGAGCGCAGCAAGTTTCAGCGCTGTAAAGCACCAGTGTAGACAGTGCACCCACGCCGGGACCCCACCTCCTCCTGGGACCTTCCCATCCCTCTCACTGCTGATGGGTTTTTTGTTTGACTCTCTCCTCCAGTTGTTGTTTTTTAATAAAAGAATGGTGTTGGTTTGAAAGCAATCTTTATTATATTAATTGAAAGCAACAGACAGTTCTGTTAAACCTTCATATTGCATCGTCTGCACCAATCACAATCACCTCCTAGCATTACAAGCACTGCATTCCCGAGCATCCTTGATCCATATGGCCCCACACTGCATGTAACTGGAATATGCTTTATGCAAAAGGTCTAGGATGACCAGATGTCCTGATTTTATAGGGACAGTCCCGATATTTGGGGTTTTTTCTTATATAGGGTCCTATTACCCCCCACCCCCTGTCCTGATTTTTCACGCTTGCTGTCTGGTCACCCTAAAAAGGTCTCTTGTAAGGTATAATTACAAAGCTAATAATCTACTGCAGTGGTCTCCAAAGTGGGGTGCGCCAGAGGATCCCAGGGGGTGCGCGGCGGGAGGAGCGCCGACGGATGGCACTCCACTATTTTCTTTCTTCAGCAGCAGCTCTGCATGCCTGTGGCAGGTCTTCCCTCCTTCTTTTTTCGGCAGCACGCCTGTGGTAAATCTCCCCCTCTCCTTTTTTCGGCAGCACCGTGGGGGTGCGCGATCCTTGTATCTGACGCTAGAAATATGAAGTATAACTCTGAGGTCCTATTGTAACTATGCAAAGTGTGGGCCATTAATGGTGGCTTAGAATCTTGATGGCTCCCATTGAATAGGACAATTGGTTGTGAATGGGTTTATTTACCTGCAAGCCTTCCTGTGTATGTGTGGGCCAGCCCCTGGGTAATGAAGAATGAGGTCTCACAGGACATGTGACCATGTCACATGATACTGGAATCCATCTTAAATCTGGTACATTTCTATTTAGAAGGGGAGGTGGGGACACAGTGAGACAAAAGATTCCTGCTTTGTGCCAAAGCTATAAAAGGGGGTGGAACAGAACAAAGAGGAGCCAGCCATGAGAAAACCCCTAGTTTCCACCTAAGATGTCTGCTGGAACTAACAAGGACTGTACCAGGGGAAAGGATTGGGCCCAGACTTGGAAGGAGTCTAGTCTGTGAAAGAAGTTTATTGGAACATCTCTGAGGGTGAGATATTACCTGTAATCAGTTTCTTAATGAATTAGGCTTAGACTTGCAGGATGGTCTTACCTAACTCGTGTTTCCCATGGAGAATGATGATGTATTCATGGCAGTTCTGTCACATGAGTCCTGACCTCACTGAATTGAATCCAAATTGTATCTTCAGTGACACCAATCTTACCTGGGTAGAGTTTTGGTAATCCTGAAAGTTTATTTTGCGAGTGTGTGATTCAGCTCCAGCGCTTCAATGTGGCTTGTGTAGTGTAGAAAGTCTCATGGAGATACTGTGCTCTAAAAAAACCACCTCCATGAGGGGCATAGCAACAAGCCAGTGAAGATGTGCCCTGAAAGGCTACAGTTAGGCCCTGTCTGCAGTGGCAAGTTTCTGCGCAGTAAAGCAGCTTTCTGCGCTGTAACTCCCGAGGTGTACACACTGCCAAGCCACTTAGCGCTTATCTACACTGGCACTTTACAACGTTGCAACTTTCTCGCTCAGGGGTGTGAAAAAACACACCTGAATGCAGCAAGTTTCAGCACTGTAAAGCACCAATGTAGACAGTGCACTGGAGGTCAGACATGCAGTGCAGTGATGGGGATTGAACTGAGGGCCTTGAGGCTGTTATACTTTGAAACAAGTTTCCATAAGTCAAGATTTAGCATCTGATCAGACAAATGAGTCCCTAGGTTGCTGGGTTCAAGTCTCTAACAGGAGAAGATATTAGTTAATAGGGGAATTTGCATAGGGATTATGTCAGGAGGTTGGGAGTCATGACTTGTGGATTTTAATATTGGTTCTGCTGCAGTCTTGGATAGGGGCACCGTGAGGCTTAAGTAATGAAGGTAACGCACGTTGCAATTCTTACCTGAAAGGAGCCACATGAATGTGAAGTATTATAACAGGAGATTGTTTTGTTACATTTTATTTCCAGCCTATGAAGATCTTTGCTCATACTTACAGAGAAACCATATTCCGTAGCCCTTCCCTTCGCAGGTATTGTATTATCCTTCTGAGCCCATGCAAATAGTGCAAATATACAGTGAAAATCCACCATTTTTTCCACTTCACGTTTATCTCCTTTTGCTAACCTGTATTCCCCTTTTCACACCTCTGCTACAAGTGAGGCCCTGCAGCATATTAACTCCAGGCCTGCACAGGCTCATTTGCAAAATGTTCAAGTGCCTGATACATTTTGGTAGGTTGTTCAATTAAAACGTTGATGTTTAAAATCTTAGCCATATGTTGTTCCCCCTAGATCAGCATATGGAGAGGACCCTCCTCAGTTGGATCCTCCCCCCTTCTGAGTGGAATGGGGGCCACTGGGGACCAGAGCCATTGTACAAGGGTATGGGCCTCCTTAATATACCCTGTGAATGGCAAGATTTGGGGCAGACCTTTTCTGCGTAGCAACAACTACTTGACAAGACAAATGTGAGGGGATCTGCTTTTGGATATTTCCCTCCTGTCTCCCCCATCCTGTGGATTTGTTCTTGATAGGGATGGACTGAGGCCTTGTACTTTTCCTTGCAAACTGTATCACTATCTTGCAATTTTTTAAGACGTTTTAGAGGCTTGTTATTTGCAACCGCTACCACAGCGGTGCCTCTATATGTCCATGGAAAGTTAGGTAGGGTTATGGAGGAAAGTGCAGGTCCTCACTGTTCTTTATTCCATTCATAGACCACCATTAACACAGGTACTGATGTGGCAAAAGAATCTTCACATGGAAACCTTTACTCCTGTTCAGAACTCCACTGTAGTTAATGAGAGTGCAGGCTACTCAGCACCCCGCCAGGTACTCAGCACCCCGCAACGTCAGGCCCTTAAGGTTCTGTTCATTCCTTTACTGAATGAAAGATGTGTATGCTACAGGATTTGTATAACTAAGCCCTGGTCTACATTAGGAGTTTAGGTCGAATTTAGCAGCGTTAAATCAATGTAAACCTGCACCCGTCCACACGATGAAGCCCTTTATTTCGACTTAAAGGGCTCTTAAAATCGATTTCCTTACTCCACCTCTGACAAGTGGATTAGCGCTTAAATCAGCCTTGCCGGGTCAAATTTGGGGTACTGTGGACACAATTCGACGGTATTGGCCTCCGGGAGCTATCCCAGAGTGCTCCATTGTGACCGCTCTGGACAGCACTCTCAACTCAGATGCACTGGCCAGGTAGACAGGAAAAGAACCGCGAACTTTTGAATCTCATTTCCTGTTTGGCCAGCGTGGCAAGCTGCAGGTGACCATGCAGAGCTCATCAGCAGAGGTGACCATGATGGAGTCCCAGAATCGCCAAAGAGCTCCAGCATGGACTGAACGGGAGGTACGGGATCTGATCGCTATATGGGGAGAGGAATCCGTGCTATCAGAACTCCGTTCCAGTTTTCGAAATGCCAAAACCTTTGTCAAAATCTCCCAAGGCATGAAGGACAGAGGCCATAACAGGGACCCGAAGCAGTGCCGCGTGAAACTTAAGGAGCTGAGGCAAGCCTACCAGAAAACCAGAGAGGCGAACGGCCGCTCCGGGTCAGAGCCCCAAACATGCCGCTTCTATGATGAGCTGCATGCCATTTTAGGGGGTTCAGCCACCACTACCCCAGCCGTGTTGTTTGACTCCTTCAATGGAGATGGAGGCAACACGGAAGCAGGTTTTGGGGACGAAGAAGATGATGATGATGATGAGGTTGTAGATAGCTCACAGCGAGCAAGCGGAGAAACCGGTTTTCCCAACAGCCAGGAACTGTTTCTCACCCTGGACCTGGAACCAGTACCACCCGAACCCACCCAAGGCTGCTTCCTGGACCCGGCAGGCGGAGAAGGGACCTCCGGTGAGTGTACCTTTTAAAATGCTGTACATGGTTTAAAAGCAAGCATGTGAAAGGATTAATTTGCCCTGGCATTCGCGGCTCTCCTAGATGTACTCCCAAAGCCTTTGCAAAAGGTTTCTGGGGAGGGCAGCCTTATTGCATCCTTCATGGTAGGACACTTTACCACTCCAGACCAGTAACACATACTCGGGAATCATTGTACAACAAAGCATTGCAGTGTATGTTTGCTGGCGTTCAAACAACATCCATTCTTTATCTCTCTGTGTTATCCTCAGGAGAGTGAGATATCATTCATGGTCACCTGGTTGAAATAGGGTGCTTTTCTTCAGGGGACATTCAGAGGAGCCCGTTCCTGCTGGGCTGTTTGCCTGCTGCTGAACAGAAATGTTCCCCGCTGTTAGCCACGGCTACTTGCATCACAGCAGCCCCAACAGTAGATTTGCCCACTCCAAAATGATTCCCAACTGACTGGTAGTTGTCTGGCGTTGCAAGCTTCCACAGGGTATCGCCACTCACTTCTCAACTGTGAGGACTGCTCTCATCTTGGTATTCATGCACTTCAGGGCAGGGGAAAGCAAGTCACAAAGTTCCATGAAAGTGCCCTTACACATGCAAAAGTTTTGTAGCCACTGGGAATCGTCCCAGACCTGCAACACTGTGCGGTCCCACCAGTCTGTGCTTGTTTCCCGAGCCCAGAATCAGCGTTCCACAGCATGAACCTGCCCCATTAGCACCATGATGCATGCATTGGCAGGGCCCATGCTTTCAGAGAAATCTGTGTCCATGTCCTGATCACTCACGTGACCGTGCTGACATCGCCTCCTCGCCCGGTATCAAATCCGGCACAAATCCGGTTCTGGTCCTGCATATACTGCGTGTGGTGTTTAATGTGCTCCTAATTGCCAAAGTGAGCTGAGCGGCCTCCATGCTTGCCTTGGTATGGCGTCCGCACAGAAAAAAGGCACAGAACGATTATCTGCCATTGCTCTGACGGAGGGAGGGGCGACTGATGACATGGCTTACAGGGTTGGCTTCAGGGAGCTAAAGTCAACAAAGGGGGTGGCTTTACATCAAGGAGTATTTCAGGCAGGACTTCACGGAGGGTTCCAATAAGAAATGGTGCACCTAAGTTATTGTTCTTATTGGAACAAGGAGGTTAGTCTGGCCTCTGATTCATACATGGCTAGATTTACCTCGCTGCACCTTCTCTGCGAGTGACTGCAGTGTGACCTGGAGGAATGAGTCCCCTAGACAGGGGAGGGGGGAAGCAAATGAGTCCAAAACAAATCTGGTCTATTTCTTGTTTTGATCCACTCCATCTATCTTTTACATCTTTGGCTGGCAGCAGACGGTGCAGAAGGACTGCATGCCATCCACATCTCATGGCTGCCCGGCAGAAGATGATGCAATAGGACTGCCAGCAATCCATATCACCTGCCTGCTCACCATAAGACGGTTCAATAGGACTGACTGCAGGACTAAAGAGAATGACCTGGTCAAGTCACTCCAAATTTAGTCCCTGCGCCCATGTCTGCCCAGGCGCTCCTGGCCGACGTGGCCAGGAGCACCTCGGAAATGACGATGATGGCTACCAGTCGTACTGTACCGTCTGCTGCCACAAGGCAAGGGGTTGCTGCTACTGTGTAGCAATGAAGTACCACGTCTGCCAGCACCCAGGAGACATAGGGTGACGGTTACCTGAGCGGGCTCCATGCTTGCCGTGGTATGGCGTCTGCTAACTCAGGAAAAAAGGTGCAAAATGATTGTCTGCCCTTGCTTTCACGGAGGGAGGGAGGGAACGGGGGGCCTGACTATATGTACCCATAACCACCCGCGACAATGTTTTAGCCCCATCAGAGTGCTCCATTGTGACTGCTCTGGACAGCACTCTCAACTCAGATGCACGATTGTTTGCCGTTGCTCTGATGCAGGGAGGGGCGACTGAGGACACGGCTTACAGGGTTGGCTTCAGGGAGCTAAAATCAGCAAAGGGGGTGGCTTTACATCAAGGAGTATTTCAGGCAGGACTTCACGGAGGGTTCCAATAAGAAATGCACCTAAGTTATTTGTTCTTATTGGAACAAGGAGGTTAGTCTGGCCTCTGATTCATACATGGCTAGATTTACCTTGCTGCACCTTTTCTGTGAGTGACTGCAGTGTGACCTAGAGGAATGAGTCCCCTGGACAGGGGAAGGGAGGAAGCAAATGAGTCCAAAACAAATCTGGTCTATTTCTTGTTTTGATCCACTCCATCTATCTTTTACATCTTTGGCTGGCAGCAGATGGTGCAGAAGGACTGCAAGCCATCCACATCTCATGGCTGCTCGGCAGAAGACGGTGCAATACAACTGCTAGCCATCCTCATCTCTTGCCTGCCCGGCAGAAGATGGTGCAATATGACTGCTATCCATCCTCATTTCTTGCCTGCCCGGCAGAAGATGATACAGTATGACTGCTAGCAATCTGTATCGCCTGCCTGCTCACCATAAGACGGTTGGATGGCCAGGAGCACCTCGGACACGACGATGACGGCTACCAGTCGTATTGCACCGTCTGCTGCCAGAAGGCAATGGGTTGCTGCTACTGTGTAGCAATGCCGTACCGCGTCTGCCAGCACCCAGGAGACATACAGTGATGGTTACCTGAGCGGGCTCCATGCTTGCCGTGGTATGGCGTCTGCACAGGTAACTCAGGAGAAAAGGAGCGAAACGATTGTCTGCCCTTACTTTCATGGAGGGAGGGAGGGAACGGGGGCCTGACGATATGTACCCAGAACCACCCGCGACAATGTTTTAGCCCCATCAGGCATTGGGATCTCAAGCCAGAATTTCAATGGGCTGCGGAGACTGCAGGAACTCTGGGTTAGCTACCCACAGTGCAACGCTCCAGAAGTCGACTCTAGCCTCGGTACTGTGGAAGCGCTCTGCCGAGTTAATGCACTTCATGCACTTAGAGCATTTTCTGTGGGGACACACACAGTCGAATATATAAAACCAATTTCTAAAAAACCGACTTCTATAAATTCGACCTAATTCCGTAGTGTAGACATACCCTAAAGAACATTACCTATTGCCCTCTGGAGTCCTTCCCACTTCTTACCCACCCCCTGGATCACCAGAGCAGGGTTGCCTTTCTCATAAAACAGATGGTTTCAGAGAGAGGCAAACTGAAAAGCTGCCATTTGAAAAGAGACTCATTAAGGGAGAAAGAATTTTCATGGAAACTAGATTAGCATGTCAGGGATATATTTGTATCTCAGTTAAAATTACACTGAGCTTGCCAGAGTTCTTAGTCCAAAATACTGCTGCTGGAAGGAGCAAGGAAAGTATTTCCAACACTCAGACCAGCTGCCTTTGTGACTAGCATGAGCTGATGTTGGCTCCCCCAGAACCCGCACCTTCTCTATAGTGCCTCCTAGAGGTTGGGATTGGAACAGCTACCACTGCGTGTCGTGTGTGAGCTCCCCATATTCAGCATTCTTACACAATTCCCTATAGTCTTTAAGCTCCTTCTTAGCCAGTTGCTCCTGCACCATTCCCTGTAGAGTCTTCTTTTGGGAGAGGTTTGGACAGGAGTAGCTGTGAGCTTCCCCACAACCCATTCAATGTTGAGACAGTTGTTGGAAAACCCCAACACTGAAGTACACATGCATGGATAACCTCCTTCAATGTCTTCTCAAAAACAAAACAAACCCACTAACAAGATGAGTCCTTTATCAGGGACGTGACATCTTGTTCAGGTAATTATGTGGAGTAGAACTCCTCAGCAAAGAGGTTATAGACTCCAAGGTGTAGGAATGAACTACATGCTGTCCTACAATGGAAAATATGATAAATATTTACCACCAGGATGTATTCATAGACGAGGTGTTCTATTCTTATCAGTTTTAATAACACTCGGCAATTATATATCACTTTGCATTCTCAAAGACCTTCACAAACATCAGCTAATTAATCTTTACAGTGCCCATGTGAAGGAAAATTTACTGTGAGAAGTCAAGTATTGGATGGTCTTGGATCCTGCACTCTTTTGAGCCAGCACGTATCTTCTTCAGGGTACTGCAGAGCTGGGGTCTCAAGAGACTCTTCCATAGGAACATGGGAATTGTCATTCCAGGTAAGACCACTGGTCCAAATCTTCCAGTATCCTGTCTCTACCAGTGCTCAGTACTAGATATTTTAGAAGAAAGTGGAAGACATCCCATAACAGGTAAGTTTGGAATAACTTGCCCATAGGGGAAATTTCTTCCCAGTTCCATCAGTTAGTGGTTGTTTAGCCCACTTAAAACAGAATGGCTTATATTTCTCGACAGTTATTGTACCCTAGCTAATGTAACTGTGGATGTTCTCATTATCCATAGAGATGTCTATTTTCTGTTTGGTAAGCAATTTCCAAATTGACACATCTTAAAAAGTTTGAGAGAAGGATGGTACAGAATTCCAAAAAGAGGAATGATACATGAGTAAAAGATTTTTAAAGTTATTGTACCCATTTGATTAATTAGACAGCAATTCTGTTAATGACTGCAGTGAAAATTAAGAGGTAAATATTTGTGGTGGAAATGGCCCACCTTGATTATCATACACATTGTAAGGAGAGTGATCACTTTAGATAAGCTATTACCAACAGGAGAGTGGGTTTTTGGGGGGGGGAGGGGAAGAAAACCTAGATTTGTGCTGGAAATGGGTCACCTTGATTATCATACACATTGTAAGGAGAGTGATCACTTTACATAAGCTATTACCAGCAGGAGAGTGGGGTGGGGGGAGAGAAAACCTTTTGTAGTGATAATCACCCATTTTTTCATGGTTTGTGTGTATAAAAACATCTTCTATATTTTCCACAGTATGCATCTGATGGAGTGAGCTGTAGCTCACAAAAGCTTATGCTCAAATAAATTGGTT
Source organism: Lepidochelys kempii (assembly GCF_965140285.1). Taxonomy (NCBI): domain Eukaryota; kingdom Metazoa; phylum Chordata; order Testudines; family Cheloniidae; genus Lepidochelys; species Lepidochelys kempii. The sequence goes on along the minus strand of NC_136394.1, from coordinate 13,071,400 downwards.
AGTCTCTAAGGTGCCACAAGTACTCCTTTTCTTTTTGCAAATACAGACTAACACGGCTGTTATTCTGAAACCTGTTGTGGTCAATGGGAACTACTCATGGAAGAAGTTAAGCACATACATGTTTGCAGGATCAGTGTATAAGTAAAGATCCCGGGGCTTAGCCCAAAGATGTAGTCCCGGGGAGATTGCATGATACAGGGTCCATATTGTTTCATCTACCTCTGCTTGGAGGTTTGCACCTGGCATGTGCAGAGAATTAGGCTTTGTCTATACTGGAACTTTGTTGGAAAAACTTTTGTCCTCCCAGGGTGTTAAAAAAACACACACCCCAAACGACAAAAGTTTTACCAACGAAAAACGCTGGTGTGAACAGCCCTTTGTCAGCAGCTGCTGCTGCTGCTGCTCTTTGGGGGTGGAAGTTTTTTGTCGGCAGGAAAGCTCTCTCCTGCTGACAAACAGCAGCTACACTTCATGCTTTTTAGTGGCACGGCTGTAGCGGCAAAGCTGTGTTGCTAAAAGATGGGTAGTGTAGACAAAGCCTCTGAAAGCAGGGAAGTGTTGTGAAAGGTTGGAGATTTTCCACTAGAAATGCTCCAGGAGTAAATGGGTTAATAGTTTTCATCTCAACTTTCAAAGCAATCTTTGGAGTGTTCTGCCAAAAAAAGCAATTTATGCTCATAAAAGAGAGGAAAAAGTCTTTTCCTGAGATCTGTGTGCGTAAGAGTGTTCTGCACACACATTTCTTAACAGACATATCAAGGCACTTAACAGACTGTTTCCGTCAAAACCACTGTGGGGCAGTCAATGAGCCGGTTAATGCAAGCTCCCTCCTATAGCTCTCACTGCCCCAGAGCAAGACAAGACAAGAGTCTCAGCCAGACGCGAGTCTTTGCGAACAACAGGACTGAAATCCTCTCTCTCTGCTGCACTGGGGAAGGTCAGGATAGCCATGTCTAAAAGGAAGATCTGCTGTCTTGTGCTGCTGGTCCTAGGGCTCCTGGCTATTGCAGTTTCTGTCATTGTAATCCTGGCGCTGCCCAAGTGTGCTCCTGGAAGTTATCTGCATGCTGCTGTAGCAGCTGACACTGAAATCTGTTCAGACATTGGCAGGTATGTGCGTGGACTTTTCTGTTTGGAACTTGTGTATGTAGTGCAAGCTATAGAGCCAGAGTGAAAGACAGGTAGATGATACTAGAGATTATAGTTAAAACCAGCACTTCCCAGTGACTGAGCAGGAGGAACTGGGTCTTACCCTCTCCCCTAATCCTCAGTCTGAAGAGTTATGTCAGATACCTGAGCACAAGCTCCTGATCATAGGTCAAGTCAAGTTCATTCCTGGTGTAGGAGCTCTGAAGTCAGACATGCTTAGCCGTACATACCAGTAGGATATTCCTTTTCCTTCTCTCACATCTAAGTTTGGCTGCTCTGCAGACCTGTCTGTTTCCTGAGGGTGCAGATAATGACTGTCACTCGTATTCGAGTGTGACTACAACTGGAACCCACAAGGCAGCTCTTAAGGAGAAGGAGGCAGTAGATTAATCTCTCTTCACTGGGCAGTAATCTCTGTTCAGCAAGACTTTAGAAACAAACTGAGAGACGGTGAAGAGGAGAACATAAAGGGGAGAAGTGGTGTTAGGCTGCAAGGAAAGATGAGCACCTACGCTTGTGGGCAGCACTGCCCAGGCTGGTCAAAATGTCCTTTATACCCATAAAAAAGGAAGCATGGGGAAATTATTTCACTTAATTATCTTAATGCTGAAGAAATAAAGGCAGCTCTCCAGATCCCTTGTGTGGAGAGCTGGGGAACTTCGGATAGATCTTTATAGCAACAGGTATGACTGAGTTTCCCCTCTCACTTTGTATTGTTATGCCTGGGTGTGAAGGGATTAATTTATTTCTGGAAACAAGACAGGCAATGCAGTGATTGGGGCAGGAGAGGGGCAACGTCACATAAGCATGAATGAACTATCAAGAACTGTCAACCTGTAGAAGCTAATGAATCATAGATTCCTCAGACTATTGTATCAACTTTGTGTTGTGTGTATCTGTGTGGACTTGAGGAGGAGGGGCAGGAGATGCAGGATTTTCCTGCAAGAACTAAGGGTGGGGAATTAAAGCAAATCCCTAGGCAAGTAAACAGGTCTGGAGAGGCAACACCCTTCTGGGGAAAATGGCATCTCCTGGTTTGTGCGTATTGAAGAAGGCTACCAAAGAACGGAGAACTCTCTAATGTGACCAGCCTGTCATAAGGGGGTGTCACTCTCCTTGGATCCAAGAACTCATGACACTGTGTGGGACAGACCCTGACATAGGGTATGAAGGACTTTGGACCCCACCAAGGTCTCCACATTGAAGGGGGGGTGACACCTGCTAGGGGTGACAGGTATGCATGTAAACTGTGGCTGTCAAGATATGTTCTCTCAGTGAATTGTAGGAAGAATTGCTGACTAAATCTCTGGTGTGGAGGGAAAGGTGGGTTCCTTCCTTGAGTAAGGTGATGGCTAGAGGTCTGAGACTTGAGTAGGATGCCCTCAAGGAGGCCATGAAGGGGATAGAGGTGCAGCTAGCTTTGGAATTTGAGACACCTGGCTCAGCAAGTAGCCGTATCAGTAGGAGGTGAGGGCTCAGTGCCTCATGTGATTGGACCCTGACCCATGACTCAAGCCACTTATGACAGCAGCAACATTTCAAAGGCTTCATTTTCTCTTACCTGCACTAAGTGTTATGCTAGCAGCCAGCTCTGACTCACGTTTATTGCCACTATGGCCAGTCAGGGAGCATTGCTTTGCTATTGGAATAAGGATGGCCCAATGTTAGGGAGCTACATGGGTGGCTCGGGAGAGTGGGATTCAACACCCTGCTTCAGCACAGACTTTCTGGGTGATCTTGGGCAAGTCTCTCACTGTACCTCAGTTCTCCCTCCATGCCTCACAGGGGTGCGGTGAGGGTAAATCCATTAACGATCGTGAGGTGCTCAGGTACTATGGTGATGGGGGCCAGAGAGGTTCTTGAGACAGACGGATTCAAGGACAGGTCTCTAGCTAGCCTCATCCAAACCTCACTTAGAATAGAATAGGATCATAGGACTGGAAGGGACCTCGAGGGGTCATCTAGTCCAGTCCCCTACACTCATGGCAGGACTAAGTATTATCTACACCATCCCTGACAGGTGTTTGTCTAAACTGCTCTTAAAAATCTCCAATGATGGAGATTCCACAACCTCCCTAGGCAGTTTATTCCGGTGCTTAACCACTCTGACAATTAGGAAGTTTTTCGTAATGTCCAGTCTAAACCTCCCTTGCTGCAATTTAAGCCCATTGCTTCTTGTCCTATCCTCAGAGGTTAAGAAGAACAACTTTTCTCCCTCCTACTTGTAACAACCTTTTATGTACTTGTAAACCCCTCTCAGTATTCTCTTCTCCAGACTAAACACACCCAATATTTTCAGTCTTATAGGTCATGTTTTCTAGACCTTTAATCATTTTTGTTGTTCTTCTCTGGACTTTTTCCAGTTTGTCCACATCTTTCCTGAAATGTGGCTCCCAGAACTGGACACAATATTCCAGTTGAGACCTAATCAGCATGGAGTAGAGCGGAAGAATTACTTCTTGTGCCTTGCTTATAATACATCCCAGAATGATGTTTGTTTTATTGTAACCGTGTTACACTGTCGACTCATATTTAGCTTGTGCTCCACTATGACCCCCGGATCCCTTTGCATAGTACTCCTTCCTAGGCAGTCATTTCCAATTTTGTATATGTGCACCTGATTGTCCCTTCCTAAGTGGAGTATTTTCCCCACCTCTTTGTTTTCTGTCCAGCATTTCAGACTGGACAATAAAGAAAACCCTCTTGGTGGTGGTGTTTCTGAGTCCATGCTTCAGGAAAGTCTCCAGGGCAGGGCTATTGCATTGCTGGGGCACATGCTTGAAAGCCACGGGAAAACGAATGAGGTATCCAACTCAGCTAACATGGGGATTTTCCTATTCAGATGCCAATGCTGTGGTGGGGACTGTTGTATGCAGGTATCAGTCTGCTCTTCTCCTCCCTCCAGGCTTTCTCCCACAGTCACCTCACAGTCACCTCAGCTGCTCCCAGGGCTTCAGCCACTGCCTTTATGTTGGTGACTGGGAAATCTACCTCACTACACCATACTCCCTGCTTCTGCCCATTTCCCACACATTCAGCTCCCTCTCTGACCTCTGACACAACTGAGGATCTTTCCTTTCCTCCAAAACCTTCCCCTCTCTCTGGTTCCTCTTTTCATCAGCAACTGGACCACCCTCCCTGTCACATAGTATGATCCTTGAGCAGGGGTGAAAGTAATAATAAATTCTTACCGGTACGGGGGCCGGTGCGTTGGGCGGAAGGGGCGGGGCTGGGGGGGGTCAGCCTCCCCCAGCCGGCCCATCCGCGCTGCCTGGCCCCTGCCACCCGGGGCTCCGACGGCGATTTAAAAGGGACCGGGCTCTGGCTGCTGCCGCAGCAGCAGGAGCTGCTGGGAGCCCCGGGCCCTTTTAAATCGCCGGCCCTGGGGCAGCTGCCCTTTTCCCCTGCCCCCTTCCCCCCGCCAGTCAGTGGCCTGCGGCGCGGAAAGGGGCAACGATGTTAAAGTGCTGCGGCAGCGCTTTAACATCATTGCCCCTTTTGGCTCACCCGTTGGCAGCCCTGCCAGTAGGGTCCCTACCGGCAGAGCTGCCAACGGGGGGGGGAAGGGGCAGCAACGTTAAAGCACGGCCACGGCAGTTAATGCCTTTGCCGCGGCAGCGCATTAACATGGGCTGCATACGGGCTAGTACCGGCTTCTTACCGGTACGCCGTGCCGGCCCGTACTGGCTCACTGTCACCCCTGTCCTTGAGCCTCATCCTGCTCCTAGCATCTAGCTTCTCACCAAATCCCCTTGCCACTTCCTCTATAGCATCTCTGAAACCTGCCCTCTCCTCCTGGCTCACACTTTTGTGTCCGAGCTGCCATCGCCTCTTCCCCGCCGTCCCACACAGAGCTCCCTTCAGCCCATGTCGCTTTGACACTATCCAGTTTTTTATCCCTGGATTTCTCTTTCAGTACTGAATGAAAGTGACTCAAGTGATTACAAAGGCTAAATCCCTAAAGTAGAAGCAGCTCTCCAGAACCCTGACCTAGTTATTTCCAGATTTTGAAACTTTGCTGGTTTTTATTCTTCAGTCAAAATATATTTTTAATAAAATATCTGCCACATGCTTTACAATGAGCATCCATTAATGAATGGAGATGAGATTCCTGTGGCATTACATACTGCAGCATCTGTCAAGCTTCCTGAATGTTTGATTAATAGTGTTTGATAGCCAGGCCCCATCCAATTCCAATTAAACTCAAAGGAAAGATTCCATTGACTTCAAGAGGAGTTGAAGTGGGCCCCTTATAATAGGAAAAGCTGTTCCTTGCTGTCCTGAGGACATAGCCCTTTGGGCACTGTTCTTTCCCCCTCTAATGAAGTGTTTGTCTGTAACTTCACCAGTGAGTGAAGCTAGGAGGATGCTCTTAGGAAAGTCTGTCTTCTTCACTGACCTGCCCCCCATACTTGAACCTCGGCAGCAGTATAACTCAGTGATTTGAGGAAGCTGACTCAGACCTCCAGGGTTCTACTCCAGGTGCTTCAACTAACCTGTGGTTGGCAACTTGCAACCTCTCTGTGCCTCAGTTTCCCGATTTATGGTGATAATAATTCCATCTTGTGGATGTTTTTGAGGCTTGGGTCACTATAATGTTTCTAAAGCCCTTTATATCCTTTAGAGAAAGAAGCTGTACATAGGGGAAGTCTCACTATCCTTACTGGCATCACTCACAGATTCTGTGCTAGGTTTATTGTTACTAACTCAGTGGCTAAGAGAAAGCATCTCTGGCTTCTGGGTGATAGAAGGATTTCCAGTGCTGAAAGACAACTAGGTCCTTTGTGGTATAATGGTATGCTTATGGAGGATGGAGAGAGGGAAAGGACTATTATATTATTGAGTCTCTTCCTGCTAATCCAGTCTACAGACCCTGGACAGAGAGCATCTGTAGTAGATTGAGCAAGAAACCTGAGTGTACCTAAACTTTTCCTTTGTGGGAGCCATAGATGTTTGAAATCCACAGATGTGAATTTTGTGGCCTCAGTCCAGCTCCAACAATGGGGTCTCTTTCCCGCTTGGCCCACAAACAGTACAGATGGAGAAGTATCTAAACATGAACCCTGAGGAATCTGTTTATCCTTAGCATTCTGCACGGAGGTGTATTCAGACCAGGTACTATCCCCCACACATGCCCTGAATCTCCCAGTCACAGTGCATCCTTTCCCTTCACTGTATTTTTAGGTCATTATAACCCCCTGTGTGAGCATTAGAAGAGGCTTTTCCTCCCAAGCAGACAAAGGACTATGTATTCCCATCCCTACCTGCCTCCATCCACCTTCTGGTGGGGCTGCCTGCTCAGAGCTCTGGGCAGAAACCCACCCGCCCCAACCATCACCACTGCAGTGTGCTGTTTTGCCTGCTATTGTTTCTGAAACTGAAAGTGGGGGCGTGAGCCAGCAACAAGGGGTGACAGAGGATTTTGGAAAGATAGACCACAGAAGAAGAGTTTGTTCCTAGCAGAGGAAAGGCAGGGCCAGTTGGGAATCACTGCAGCCGGGAATCCTCTCTTGACTTGACCTTCCCTCCCAGCAGCCGTCAATCTTGCAACCTCCCCAGTACATACTAAGGAGAATACTGGAAACTAGTCTCTTTTGAAACAGCATCCCCCAAGAGATTTGCTAGTTTCCTTGTGGCTAAGCCCCTAAAGGATGGGGGAGCTGGGAAGGCCAAACGTTTTACAACCAAGTGATATTCACATTAATATGAAACCCAGTTCATAAGCCAAGGATACCCTACAGAAGTCATTTGCAGTTTTGAAGACCTCCGGTGTTTCTTGTTAATCTTTCTCTGCATCCCGAGGGATCTCCTCCTAGTTTAAGAATTATCAGCTTGGCCACTAAACATTCCATAGAAACGGCTGTTTCCTTTACTCCTGATAAGCCATCTGAGTCAGCCAAGTCAAGGGCTGGTATCATCTCAGGCCCAAGCTTGCATGAAGAAGAAGAAATATTTCCCAAGAGTGTTTAATGCCTTCACATTTCCAGAATTTACCCAATAGCAGCAGAGATCCTTCTTTTATCATCCCAGAAAGAAATCACAGCCCCCATGAAGTCAAGAACTGAACGGACTTTGACTTCAGTGGAGCCAGAGTTTAACCCCTGGTATCTGAGAGTTGTGCTGTCTCTATGTTTAGCTGCTACTACTGCAGGAGTTGTTTGTTAACTGGCTTTAGGCAGGAGGCTCTAGAAGCTTTATAGCCTCCTGCATCATAACTAGGCCTGATTGTTTGACGTGGCAAAAAATGGGAAAACTTACAATTTTAGTAAAAATAGAAAAGGGGGAAAAAAAGTCACAGGGAGGGGGCAGGGACGGTAGCGAAAGCAGCAGCAGCATGGCTCCTGTCATCTCAGTGTGAGGTAGAAATGGATAAGCAGGACAGATGTGCAGAGCAGTGTGATACTGCAGAGACTGGAGAGCTGCTGTGAGGCCAGCAGGCTCGCCCTGCCTAGCAGCAGCAAAGCCTACATATCTAAACACTTCGTTTTTAATTACAGGTGTTCACGTTTAATCCTTGGCTCCTTAAAATTGGTCATTATCTGCCCAGACCTTTTTTAGCCTTTGCTTGAACCTCAGCCTGTCTATGTGGAGGCCTATGTCCAATGTTTCACCTGACCTCCGTGCACACAATTAGCCTCTGATGCAGAATGATATTGCTTCCTCTGCTGTGCACCATACAAGTCCTTGCAGGTGTAAAACCAGCTGATGGGAGAGGTTACAAATGCAGCCATAGCTTCAGCAGGGATGCCTGGCTTCACCTCCCCACTGTTGGGAAAATTGCAGCAGTTCGGGGGGGAAGGGCCTTGGTGGCCGTTGGGATCCCATGAAAGTAAAACAGATAACTGGGACACTGCTGAGAATTTTTTTTTTTTATGCAATTACATAGAGCCTTAAGCCAGGTTGTAAGACCCCTGCTGGGAGCAACCATTTGGCATTGTGAGGAAGAGGCTGGCTTGATTTTTTGTTTGTGATTGTTCTCCACTGTGGTCTCCTGAATCCGCCATAAGAAATCCCTCTGGATTCCTCTGCAAGAGCTTCTCTGGCTGGGGCTGCTTTAACAGACTGGAATGAAATGTGGGTGTGGAGTGGAGCCAGGCTCTTATTTACTCTTCTTTGCTGCTCCCCCCTGAAGGGATTGTTAAACTCTAAACAGTCTCTCCCTGGTAATAGACCTTTGCTCCTCAGTTGCTGCTCTTGCTGCTGAGAACCCTCCAAGGGTCAATGCTCACTGTCTGGTGCTGCTGAGAATAGACTGGAGACCTGATATTAGTGATGCTGCTTCGAAGCTCTGGATGGTGCCTGTCCTTTGAATTCTGCTGCCTTCCTTGCAAACTGATGCTACAAGTCCAATTGCAGAGAGAAATGTGTAACTGGGCAGGAGTCTAGTGTCTTGGGGCATGTGTAGGGCATCTACGAGAGATGGTGGGAATTGCAGCCTATGATGGAAATCCAGGATCAGTGGAACCACAAAACTTACCCTAGTTACAGGAAAGGTTCCTTTAAAAGAGCTGTGTTTGCCAAGTGTCTCAACCCTCACAGTCATAAATCAGTAACAGAACAGGATATTGGCAGTTGCCAAGGTATGAAAAGGTTCCTAAAATTCAAACCAAGCCATCTAATACTATGATTTCATCAGATGCAATACTCACAAGCTAGTCTGGGTTTGTACTTGGATGGGAGACCTAAGGAAAACCCCAGATGCTGCAAGAAATGGTGTTGGTGATACAGTATGGGACAATCTGAATGAGGGAGGCAACCTAGTGACAGAGGATGTGTCAAAAGCTAATTGTACTCAATGCTTTTTTTGCCTCTGTCGTCACAAACAAGGTCAGCTCCCAGACTACTGCACTGGGCAGCACAGCATGGGGAGGAGGTGACCAGCCCTCTGTGGAGAAAGAAGTGGTTCGGGACTATTTAGAAAAGCTGGACGAGCACAAGTCCATGGGGCCGGATGCGCTGCATCCGAGAGTGCTAAAGGAGTTGGCGGATATGATTGCAGAGCCATTGGCCATTATCTTTGAAAACTCATGGTGATCCGTGGAAGTCCCGGACGACTGGAAAAAGGTTAATATAGTGCTCATCTTTAAAAAAGGGAAGAAGGAGGATCCTGGGAAGTACAGGCCAGTCAGCCTAACCTCAGTCCCTGGAAAAATCATGGAGCAGGTCCTCAAGGAATCAATTCTGAAGCACTTAGAGGAGAGGAAAGTGATCAGGAACAGTCAGCATGGATTCACCAAGGGCAAGTCATGCCTGACTAATCTAATTGTCTTCTATGACGAGATAACTGGCTCTGTGAATGAGGAGAAAAGTGGTGGACATGTTGTTCCTTGACTTTAGCAAAGCTTTTGACATGGTCTCCCACAGTATTCTTGTCAGCAAGTTAAAGAAGTATGGGTTGGATGAATGGACTATAAGGTAGATAGAAAGTTGGCTAGATTGTCGGGCTCAACGGGTAGTGATCACTGGCTCCATGTCTAGTTGGCAGCCGGTATCAAGTGGAGTGCCCCAAGGCCTGGGGCCGGTTTTGTTCAATATCTTCATAAATGATTTGGAGGATGGTGTGGATTGCACCCTCAGCAAGTTTGCAGATGACACTAAACTGGGAGGAGAGGTATATATGCTGGAGGGTAGGGATAGGATACAGAGGGCCCTAGACAAATTAGAGGATTGGGCCAAAAGAAATCTGATGAAGTTCAACAAGGACAAGTGCAGAGTCCTGTACTTAGGACGGAAGAATCACATGCACCGCTACAGACTAGGGACTGAATGGCTCGGCAGCAGTTCTGCAGAAAAGGACCTAGGGGTTACAGTGGACGAGAAGCTGGATATGAGTCAACAGTATGCCCTTGTTGCCAAGAAGGCCAATGGCATTTTGGGATGTATAGGTAGGGGCATTGCCAGCAGATCAAGGAACGTGATCGTTCTCCTCTATTCGACATTGGTGAGGCCTCATCTGGAGTACTGTGTCCAGTTTTGGGGCCCACACTACAAGAAGGATGTGGAAAAATTGGAAAGAGTCCAGCTGAGGGCAACAAAAATGATTAGGGGACTGGAACACATGAGTTATGAGGAGAGGCTGAGGGAACTGGAATTGTTTAGTCTGCGGAAGAGAAGAATGAGGGGGGATTTGATAGCTGCTTTCAGCTATCTGAAAGGGGGTTCCAAAGGGGATGTATCTAGACTGTTCTCAGTGGTAGCTGATGACAGAACAAGGAGTAATGGTCTCAAGTTGCAGTGCGGGAGGTTTAGGTTGGATATTAGGAAAAACTTTTTCACTAGGAGGGTGGTGAAACACTAGAATGCGTTACCTAGGGAGGTGGTGGAATCTCCTTCCTTAGATATTTTTAAGGTCAGGCTTGACAAAGCCTTGGCTGGGATGATTTAGTTGGGGATTGGTCCTGCTTTGAGCAGGGGGTTGGACTAGATGACCTCCTGAGGTCCCTTCCAATCCTGATATTCTATGATTCTATGAACCTTCCCTCTATATCAGCCCAGTGCCCTTATACAGTGTTGAGAGAGAGGGGCATTGAGCTTCTTGAAATGTCACCTTTCTGTTGAGAAATAGTAAGAAGTGCTATGTGCTTTTGGACAGATGCTGTATTTGATCACAGAGATGGTTGCATTTTCAGAATGGGTAAAGTCACTATTACATATGTTTTCATCAGTCAGTAAAAAGAGTACGTAAAGCATTAGGAGTCATTAAACACTGCATATTTTCATGGTCATCTAGTGTAGGTTTCATAACATGGTTAATGTGTGTTAACAAAACAATGGATTAAAAATTAAAACGTGCTCTACTTTGACAGGAAGATTCATGATCCTCTTGCAGATTGTTAAAAGGAATCGCTTCCTACTTAGCTCTGACAACGTTATTATTATTTGTATTATTGTAGCACCTAGAACCTCCAGTCCTAGTGCTACATGGTGTAGAGACATGAAAAAAGAAGACAGTTCCTACCCCAGAGAGCTCACAACATGTGAGATACGATGCAACAGACAGATGTTTGGGGTGGGTTGGAAGGATGAAGCAACATATAAAATGAATAGCTTTTAGCAGAAACTACAGCTCATCATTTGCCTAACCAATGGCAGACAAGATTCCACCTGTTCCCCCTCTCCCTCTGCTGCCTCACCCCAAGTTAGTGAGGTACATTCATCAGCATTGGCCTGGATTGTGAATTACTTATTCCAGTTAATAAGCATGAGTAGTGACTTTTCATGAGTCAAGAGTGGACTTCTCATGAGTTCTAACTAGACTTCAGTGGGATCCACAAGATGAGTCTTTGATATCAGGAACAGCCTGACTATTTAATGTACAATTATTATTTATTTTCATTCTTAGGCCTGTCTGCGGGCACCTCCCATTGACCTCAGTTGGAATCACATTTTAAAGCATTGAATTTGCCTGAGTTTTATTAACTTGTGTCAAGTTGTGTTAGAGAGAGTGCATTACTACACACTGAAGTCTAACCATTTTGTATATGTGGCATTTCTATAAAGCCCTAGAAGTGTTTGTAGTAATTAAATAGTGTTTTATCACACAGTGTTGCTGTTGTTAAGTAAATGTTGCTTTTGTTGGGAATTTAAAAGCTTTAAGCAGCAGACTGAGGCCCTTGGGAACATGTGTGTGACTTATAGACTCCAACTTGCTGACAGAGTTGTGACCGTGGTCCCAGGGGAGCCATACTGAGATTACTTAATTAGGGCAAACTGCAAAAAATGGGGCAGACAATCCTCAAAGTTGGTGGTCATTCCAGTACTTAGATCCACCAAGCTAGCCTCAAAACAGCTTCTGCAATATCATACTGGTTACCCAGAAACCAAAACACAGCTCCCTTAAAGCAACCCAGCAGTAGGTCTCCATCCAGACACCCAAGTCAACTATGATGAGAATTACTGAAAATCTTATTCACCATACAAGAAAGTTCTACCAATCCCAAAGGATCAGACACATTACCTCCCAGGTTAATGAATATTTCAGATCTTACCCAAATACACACTTACAGCCAATTCTTATTAACTAAACTAAAATTTATTTAAAAAGAAAAGAGAGAGAGTATTGCTTAAAAGATCAGTATGCGTACAGACATGAGTGCAGTTCTGAGATCATTCATATGATGGTGAGCTTTGTAGTTGCAAAGTGTTCTTTCAGAATTAGTCCATAGGTTATATAGTCCAATGTTAATATTTAGGGTGATACCGATGGGACTGGAGATCTCAGTCAAGGTTCCCCTGCATAAAGCATCAAGCAGATCTGAGATGAAAGGATCAGGTCCCAAGAGTTTTTATACAGTTTTCTGACAGCCTCTTGACCATACAGTCCTGGGTGAAAAATAGGCCTTTGATGTAACCTTCTGGTTCCCAAATATCACCAGTAATTAACTACATGTATTAACATAAGGTAATTTATCCATTAAGTAGTTCATATACAGCTTACCACAAACTTTAAAGAGACATATAGACAATGACATTATTTCACTCACATTTCATCTAAATATTAATATTTCCTTTTGATCTCTGAATCAATAGCTATAGTAATAGACAGGAACTGTCTGTTTACATGGCTAACATCTAACAAGATATAAGTAAACACATGCGATTAGGGTCACCTCTAATTCTCTAAGGATACATGATTGCATTTCAAAATTCTAGCCCATTTAACATGAAATGGCCCTAATTACCATTTACATAGTTTTGTAACATGTTTCTAAAGGTTGAATCTGGGTTATTCAGCCTGCGAGCTGCTTAACCCTTTCTGGCCATGTGTCACAGGAGTACACTGAACTAATGCATTTAAAATGCAGAGGGCACTGGCTCTGAATTCCCATGTGTGTTTGGATCGGGTGGAAAGAATTGTCCATGAAGGGTAAACACTCAGTGTATCTCCTGGGATAATGCAAGAACTGTTCATCTTCTGGCAAAAATAAGCAACCACTGTAGTGTGTGAATGAAGAGGGCCTAGGGGTTCTTTAGGTTGTGGTATTTCTCACACAATTTTAAATGTTCAGGAGGGTGTGAGTGATTTATCTGTGTTGCTTTAAAAAGATATTGGCCAAGGGGCCATAGGACAATGGTGAATGTGGGTTATAGGAATTGCAAACATTGTCATAAATTATAAATATAGGTGTAAACTCAAGTGCTGGAATCTGTGGTCTCGGAAGGGTCAGCAGCTCATATGATGGTCATGGGCTTTTTATATTTAAAATCCTCCCTTAAAACTTCTTGTGCTAGGAAAAAAAACTCCACACCTGTCCAGCAGTGAAGGGAACTTCTTATAATGGGCGGAAGTAGGGAAGAGAGACACATCTTTCAGCACGTCTTTAACCACCCCAGGGCTCTGCATTCGCTGCTGCTTTTTCACATGGAAGATCCTCTCGGGGAACAAGTGGAGAGTGGCAGATTTGTTCCACTTGGGAGATAAAGCCAGGCTGGAAACCTGGTCTCTGAAGCAGATATTCCAGGGATTTCTGTGGGAGCATTGGAATAACCCCAGTGGAGCAGACCAGAGGCCCATCTAGTTCAGTATTCTGTTTCTAGTAGTGGCTAATCCTGGATGTTTCAGAGCAAATAACCAAATATAAATAGTGCTACACATAGGGACCCAATTCTACAGCCTGATGCCTTCACAGAGCTGTTTGTGCAGGCATGCCCCAGCTAGTGTCCTAATCTGATATTTTACTCCTGGCTTTGGCTCTGTTGGGATCAGCTATCAGAGTAATTTAGCATGACTTAAGTACATCAGTCAAGATAATGTTAATGGAAAATTCCCAACTGTAAGGGCCACCTGTTTACACAAAAAAATGTTCTTGCAGATCTAAACGAATGTGTTTCTGAGAGGTACTTGCGAAACAAGCCCCCACAAGCTGAGGTGGCTCATGATCAGTGGGTAAGATTAAGTGCAATTCCCTTTTCTCTTAGGCCAGGTCTACACTAGAAACTTTTTCTAGTAGAGTAAGACTGATTAGGGGGGTGAATTTTTTGCAGGTGACATTCCTATACTGGTAAAAGCCCTAGTGTAGGGGCAGTTATACAGCATAAACATGGTTTTGCTGGGATAGCTTATTTCACTCAGGGAACTAAGCTCTGTCATCAAAAGCACTTTTTGCCAGTATAAACTGCATCTAGGCGAGAGGATTTACCAATATAACTATACTGGAAAACCATTTCTAGTGGAGACTAGGCTTTACTCTTCCTAGAGAGTAGCATCTCTACTACCAGGGAATATTGAGCACATCCTGTTGCTAATCCTTAGGTATGTGCTACTTGGTGCTAAGGCAACTAGGGCCAGTGTGGGGAGGTGGGGGCAGACCCACTTTAATGACAAAAGAAACGGTGGCTTAATGTAACTGTGGTTCTTCGAGATGTGATGCAGACATGTATTCCGCTTACGTGTGTGTGCATCCAATGTGCTGGAGCCGGAGACTTTTGCCTAGCCTAGCAGTATGCATAGAAGACAGTGAATCGCACCTCCTGACTGTGGCCCTCCCCTGGCTATATGAAGTGGCACCACCCTGACCCCCCCTAAAGTTCCTTTGCACTAAAAGCCCATGAGAGGAGACTCCAGTGCAGAGGGGATGAAGGGTGGGTCACATCTCAAAGAACCACACTTCCTGTAAGTAACCGTTTCTTCTTTGAATAGATGCAGACGTGTATTCCACTTAGGTGACTCACAAGCAGTACCCCAGTCTAGAGGCAGGGCTTGGAGCCTATGCAATAGAGATCACAGAACTGCCCTTCCGAGGCCTGCATCCACTCGTGAAGATGCAGTAATAGCATAATGGTCTGTAAACATATGTATAGATGACCTCGTGGCAGCCGTGCAAATGTCCAGTATGGAAACATCACTGAGGAATGCCATCGATATCACTTGTACTCTTTTGGAGTGAGCCGTATCCGCTGAGGAGGCATAGGTGAAGCTATTTCATACACAGCCTTGATACAGGATGTTATCCATCTAGAAATGGTCTGTGCCAAAACTGCTTGCCCCTTCATGCTGTCTGCATATGACACGAACAGGTGAGGTGAAGCACGAATCAGTTAAGTCCTGTCTAGATAAAAGACTAGACATTGCTTGACATCCAGATTATGGAAGCGCTGTCCTCCTGGGGAAGAGGTGCAGCTTTGGGAAAAACAGGTAAATACACCGCCTGATTCAGATGAATCCGAGAGACCACCTTGGATAAAAACTTTGGGTGTGATCAATAGGTGCTGGAACTAGGCGTGCTGGGGGTGCTGCAGCACTCCCTGGCTTGAAGTGGTTTCCATCATATATGGGGTTTACAAAGTTTAGTTCAATGGCTCTCAGCACCCCCACTATAAAAATTGTTCCAGCAGCCCACTGTGATTGCAGTGTTACGTTCAGCTCCCCAAGGACAAAGTGAGCAGCTCAGCCATTAAGGCCTACAACTCACACACACCCTTGCTGAAGTGATTGCTATCAGGAATGTGGTTTTCTCAGACAGGAGGGGCAGTGGGCAGGCTTCAAGGGGCTCAAACGGAGGGCCCATCAGAGCTGCCAGGACCATGTTTAGCTCCCACACTGGTTCTTGGACTAGATGATGTAAGCGGAGAAGCCCCTTCAGAAATCTCATCACTATGGCAGTGGAAAAAATTGACTTCCCTTAAATTGGGGGATGGAATGCAGATATTGCTGCCAAAAGCACCCTCGGGGAACTGAGCACAAAGCCAAATTTCTGAAGATGTAGCAGGTACTCTAAGATGTCCTAATGGAAGCCCCTATCATTTGGGTCACACGGGTCAAGGACCACACCAAGAATTTATTCCAGCTCACTAAGTAGGCTGTTCTAGTGGAGGACTTCCTACTGTTGAATAGGACATGTTGGACAGCCGCCAAGCACTGCTCCTCCTCTTCATTCAGACATGTAGCCACTGCATTGTAAGGTTCAAGGAGCTGAGCGCAGGATGGATTGTGTGGCCGTAAACCTGAGTGAGCAGATCAGGATGGAGAGGAAACGGTATGGGAGGCTGAACTGACAGAGCAAGGAGCTCTGGGAACCAGCACTATCTCGGCAACACTAGAGCAATGAGATGAGCTGGCCCCATCCGCATTGATGAACTATGGAATAGGTGGAAAGGCATACAGAAGAGCTAACTGCCAACTGCAGTGGAAGGCATCAGAGACGGAGCCTGGCCTGCAGCCCTCCCAGGAGCAGAATATATGACACTTTCTGTTTTCCCTTGTCACAAACAGGTTGATCATGGAGATGCCCCATGTTGTGAAGACAACCCTGCTGAGATGGTCTGCAAGACAATTTTGCACCCCCAGCAAATGGATTGCTACTGGAGTGATGTCTTCCTCGATGCAAAACTGCCACAGGTTGATCGCCTCCAGACAGAGTAACCTGGAACTTGCTTGTTCACATAGTACATTACGGTGGTATTTTCCCTCAGTATGTGAACCACTGAGTGTCTGATGCAGTCCCAGAAGGCATGGCATACATTGTGGATGGCCTGAAGTTCCGACACATTGATATGGAAGGAGGTTTTCTGTACCGACCACAAGCGCTACACACTTAATGAGTTCAGCTGAGCCCCCCAAATCCAGAAGGGAAGCTTTGATAACCACTGACTTTGTCAGAGAGGGCTGAGCGAAGGGGACTATTTGGCACTACATTGTGGAGGGACTCCCACCAGCGCAAGGAATCCAGGACTGATGGAGGAAGGGGGAACCAGCCTGCCCAGAGAAGGCAGGGAGATAAGCCATCCTGAGCCACATCTGAAGAGGGCAAAAGTGCAGCCTGGTAAACTGGGCCACCTGCATGCAAGCAGACATGTAGCTCCAACAGGCTTAGACACACGTGGACTGTCATGGATGGCTGAGACTGCAGACTGAGGCAGAGCTGCTGAGTTGCTTGGAAGTGGTCGTCAGTAGGAATGCCCTCGACCTCATGGAATCTAACAGGAACCCAGTGAACTTGATTTGTTGTGTGGGAGCCAAGGTTGACTTTGCAGTGTTTAAAATGAGTCCCAGATGGTCGAACAAACGCAATGTGGTGTCAAGCATAGTAATGAGTGTGTCATAAATTTCAAGTACTGTGACAAAGCTCTGTCCTTGCCTCTGTGGGTCCCGCGTTTCCTGGCAGATTTCGCTAGCCTCAGAGGCTCACTGTGACCCTCCACGTAACCCTTCTTTATCTAGAGATAAGGGTCACAGTCTACTGAGCCATTTTCATCATAAGCCAGCAAGGGAGGTGAGGAGAAATTATCCTTCCTTGCACAGTCTCTGTTGTCTCCCAGTCTCAGTGATTAATCAGGGGACAAAGGTGGGGGGGAGCCCGGGCCCACCCTCTACTCCGGGCTCCAGCCCAGGAACCCTAATAGTATCAGCTATGGTAGCTGACCTTTTAGAAATATGACATGTACAATTCCCTGGGCTACTTCCCCCACAGCAGCCCTCACTTCCTCAAGCTCCACTTCACCCTTACCTCAGGGCCTCCTTCCTTGTGCCTGATATTGTGTGTACTACTCAGCCTCTCCAACAGCGCAGCTTCCTCCCACAGCTCCTGATATGCACACCCACCTGACTAACTGGGAGGCTTTTAACTTGTTTCAGCCAGCCCCAATTGGCTTCAGGTGTCCCAATCAACCTAGCATTCTCCCTGCCTGGACTAGATGATCCTTCCAGTCCTACGATTCTGTGATTCTGTGCTGATGCCATAGGCAGTGTTGGTCTCCACACAAACATCAGTACCAGAGTGCCTGAATGTGTCAATGTTGAGGGTGGTGAGAGCTGATATGGGAGCACTTGCGGAGTCAAATGCAGCGGGGCCAAAGAGGGTCCTGGTGCCATGGTCCCCCTCACTGATTCCAGTGCCAGCTCCATCCCCACCATGGCAAGGGAAGGGTCTGGATGCGGTGCTGACAAACACACAGGTTCAGTGGCTCGCTCCATCAGAGGGACCGTAAGTGGCACAGCCCTGGAAGAGTCCTGGACCAATGGTGAGTTAGGGACCGAAAGGCAGAGAAGGTCTGCAGCTGCCTGGGTTGTCAATGATACCGGTACCGGCATCTCCCTCGTCAGTACCAGACTCAATGGATGCTCAGAGGCTGGAACCGGAGTCAATGGCACAGGATTTCTGCTCTTTCCACTCAGTACCAGGGAAGGGTCAGAGGAACCCGTGCCATCCCATGTTCCAGAACCAGCCATGTGCCAGTCTGTACTTTTCCTGGGGGAAGCAGAGGAGTTGCCCCACAACCTGGAATGGTCCTGATTGGTCTTATGAGACATCTTCCTTGATGTCGATAATGGAGAGCGGCTCCTCCGTCTCTTCGGCAAGGTGCCTGCCCCAGAATGAGAGACGGCAGCACTTTTCAAGCCTGAGGGCAATCTTTGACCGAGGAGGACCTTAGTACCGATTGGGCCGCATGGCCTGTTGAAGCAGGTGTTGCTTCAGGCAAAGGTCCCGTGCCACCTGAGTCTGCTTTTTAAATAATTTACAGATCAAACAGTACTCTTAAGATGGGGCTCGCTGAGACAAAACACGCACCGTGGGGCAGAGGGGGTCGCTGTTGGGGATCGCCTCTCCACACGAAGGACCGTGTTTAAAGCCTGGTGAGGGCATCAAGGGGGGAACACTATCTACTAATGCTATCTAACTACTGACTAATTACTTATGTACAGTAAACTAGGCTTAGAGTAAATGCAAGGTTATAAGACTACAGTCACAGACAGATCTTCAACTCCAGCCACGGTCAGTGAGAAGGGACTGAGGAGGGTCAACACCGCCTCATATAGCCAGGAGAGGGGCTGCAGCCCTGAGGCGCAAGCACGGCCCCTCTATGGGCACTGGTAGGCCAAAGTCTCTGGCACCAGCACGCTGGGTGTGCACACACCTGTGCAGAATACAGGTCTGCAACTACTTAAACAACTTCAGATTACTGAGCCAACAGATACTGTCTGAAGTGTGTTGTGGAGGTGACATGCTTTGGTTTTGGGCAAGGAGTGGAGTTAACAACTTGTTTGCTTGGCGTCCCTGTCTGGCCAGCAGAGGAGTGGTTGAAAACAAACCTTACTGTTGCCGACTGTTGTGGTATGAGGTGTGTTTCTTAAAGCCCCAACTTCTGGAGGTGTGTGGTTAGATGAGAATAGCAGCTTTCGTTTTAAAAAAGAAGTTTCTAGCCCTCCCAGTTGCAGAGAAAAGCTTGAAAACAGAACCTAAGTGCACCCTAAAGACACTAAAACCGGAAGGGAAATAAATGGCATCCACATGTGTTAGGCTTAAAAATCATGAGGGTTTTCAATAGTATCTCATGATTTTGGGGGGCCTGATTCATGCCTTTTAAACATTTAGGATTAACAGTCCTGAAAACTGGGGTGGTTGAATCTGCCACTAAGAGAGTCAATTGAGGTTAATCTGGAGTTGTACGAGGGTGCGGTTGTAAGAAGGGTAGTTCCTGTTGCTTAGCCTCCATGCAAATACGTCATCTTAATAATGTTTCACTCCTGTAGCCTGATCTATAGATTATGAATAAAAATTCCCAGTTACTGTATCACTTTGAGGGTTGACAGGTTCTTGTCCCAAGATCAGGCCAAGTATTATTAAAATTATATAGTTGGGATCCCCGATGTGCACAGGTGCAACACTCACACTACAGGAACTCTTTTATATTTACAAATAAATAATTTATTAATACATTTAGCAAAGTCACACACACTAACTCAGTAAGGTAGATAGAGATAATACAGAAAGTACATCTGAACATCCATACTTATACCATCCCTTGCAGAACAACCTGAAATGTTAGCCATTATCGTCCTCATCACCGTCACCTTCTTCATCTTCACCAGTGGCCATCATTCTGGCCCCTCCCAAGGGCTACCTCTCCCTACTGCCCCCAGGCTGGGATGCCACTTTTATAACATGTTATGCTGACATTACGCATCTCTAATGCATATTCAGTAGGGGTTTCTCCCCTCTTCCTTATTTGCATTTCATCTCCTTACCTGTGTTAAGGTATCCTTCTATAAGTTAGTGTATTTATGATTTCACCCCATTATCATATACGTCAATTTGTTGCCAGGGCACTCTTGCAGTCAGATATTCCATCCAGAAGCCAGTTTCAATTCATGTTCTGTGGTGAGCTGATATTATGGACAAAATTCCCCCCTACACTCTACGTCCGGTTTCCCAAAACATATGTGTTACATAAGTTCGTAGGCCTCACGCTAACTGCTGAAGCCAGTGTCTTACAGGATACAAGCCTGTAGGTTCCTTGCATTACTGCTGAATATAATAAAGCAGAATATAATGCAAAGCAATGAATATAATAGAGGTAAGCTGGCCCACTGAGCTACACTTCTAAAGCTCCTTTCATCTGAGGAGAGCAAGGTACTTTCATAATCATTCAGCAGCGACATCATTCATTATATAAGGGGTTAAACTCATGCTACAAGAGGGGTGGCTTTGTAGGTAGGGCACCGGACTGGAGATCTAGATTTTGTTCTTGGCTCTGCTAGAAACTCTATGTGTGATCTTGGGCAGGTCCCAGAATCCCTCTCTGTGCGTCAGTTCCCCTATCTGTATAGTGGGAAGAATACGTCCGTGTGTGCCAGGAGTGTTGTGAGGCTAAATTCATTAGTGTTGGGAAGATGGTCAGAGGGCCCCAGAATATGTTACAAATAGAGATATGGACATGCCTGGCCTGCAGTGAGTGGGGATTTGAACTTCCTCCAAGCTCAGTGCGATATGGAACAGAGTTGTGGATCCAGCCATTGCTTTGGAGGCACTGGTCATCACTCCATAGTGAGGACTGCATACTGGAAGGAGCTTGAAATGAAGCCTAGATTGGCATCCAGTGCCCTGACTGAGCTCATTCACTCTGGTGTAAGTCTGGAGTAGCTTCACTTAAACCAGTGGGGTTACACCGCTGTTAATGAGCAAAGAATCCGGCCCTGAATTTCCACAGAGTTGGTGTTCAGATCCAGGGGCTTGTTTCCCACCCACCTGTAACTCATATTTCTCCCTTTCCCCCCACATGACCAAATGGTGCCTTGTCTAATTGTCGTAGAAGCTGGAAAGTAGTGCAGTTGAACTAGCCACAAATCACTTACATTACTTAAGACATTTGTTAAGACTTCGTCTCTGCATTATAGAGTGTGCTGTGCTCTCCTGGGGGGGCTACTGGTTTTCAGTAGCTTTCTTCCTCTTTGTATGATCATTTCCTGACCTGCCTTGTTGCTATGGCTTAAAAAGCCATAGAAATTTCCGATAATTGTTCTCTATTTTCATCCTTCAGCTCAGCCTAAATAAGTCTTCTGGCTGGTAGGCATGGTCTAGCTGTGTCATTTCCTTGTGCAGCTTTTAGATCCTCACACAGAATTGCTACCTCTTTTTTCAGAGGTTCTCTCTTCTCTGTCCAGTTTCCTTTCCCACCACTGTAACTCATTTCCCCCAGTTTTGTGAAATCACCCCAGCTGCTTCAGTCCACGTAACTATTGACTTCTCCCAACTTACCACCTGAATATCATTTGCATTACAAGCAGGCAGGATCTTCCATGAGCCCGCTCAGTTCTGTGCTGCCTGGCCTTTCACAATATTTTCTCTTCCTTTCTCATACAGGGACATCCTACAACGTAAAGGTTCAGCTGTGGATGCTACTATTGCTGCTCTGGTCTGCACGTCAGTTTTGAACCCCCAGAGTATGGGTCTGGGAGGAGGTGTCATCTTTACCATCTATAATGCAACCACAGGTATGGTGAGGGCCTGTCCGTTCTCAGGTAATTCTCCCATAGCGTTTAGAGTCTATTCACCAGCATGCTCATTCAGTGGCCTTGCACAAGCCAATGTCCTGGAAGTTCAGGCGAAGCATTTTTCAATGAAAGCTGCACTCCCTGGTTAGAATGGTATTGTATTCCCAGACCTACTTATCTGTTCCCATAGAGCGATGGCTGTAAACAGACATCCATTAACTCACAACAGTGTGAGTAGGGTATCGCAGTAATTCAAAAAGCAATCTCGTGGAGGTGAGGGAATGTTGGAGTTAAGGTGAAAAACTCAACCATGTCTGAACTTTAGGCAGGCATTAGAGCAAACCCAGAATGGCCTGAATCCCAGTTAACTGAAGGGCTGGTGCTCACCTTATGCTCAGCCAATGCAGATGAGATCAGAAGGGACGCATTTGTTATGAGAATCTAAGTGTAAATACTCTGGGCCATATTCATCCCTGTTGTGACTGTGCTGAGGGATGGATATGACTCTCCATGTCTGGTGAGGCCTTGGACCAATTGCTTCGTGGCAAGTTTACACCTTGTGTCCTTTACCATATGCCTGTGCAAAAGGCTGCCAGATCAGAACAGTACTTTGTGTGGGTGTTAGGGACTCCACAAAGAAACAGACTGTGGAGACTCAGATTTCAGAGTAGCAGCTGCGTTAGTCTATATTCGCAAAAAGAAAAGGAGTACTTGTGGCACCTTAGAGACTAACAAATTTATGATGAAATGAGCTGTAGCTCACGAAAGCTTATGCTCAAATATATTTGTTAGTCTCTAAGGTGCCACAGGTTTCAGAGTAACAGCCGTGTTAGTCTGTATTCGCAAAAAGAAAAGGAGTACTTGTGGCACCTTAGAGACTAACCAATTTATTTGAGCATGAGCTTTCGTGAGCTACAGCTCACTTCATCAGATGCATACCGTGGAAACTGCAGCAGACTTTATATATACACAGAGAATATGAAACAATACCTCCTCCCACCCCACTGTCCTGCTGGTAATAGCTTATCTAAAGTGATCATCAGGTGGGCCATTTCCAGCACAAATCCAGGTTTTCTCACCCTCCACCCCTCACACAAATTCACTCTCCTGCTGGTGATAGCCCATCCAAAGTGACAACTCTTTACACAATGTGCATGACAATCAAGTTGGGCTATTTCCTGCACAAATCCAGGTTTTCTCACATCCCCCCTACCCCCATACACACACAAACTCACTCTCCTGCTGGTAATAGCTCATCCAAACTGACCACTCTCCAAGTTTAAATCCAAGTTAAACCAGAACATCTGGGGGGGGGGGGGGGGAAACAAGAGGAAACAGGCTACCTTGCATAATGACTTAGCCACTCCCAGTCTCTATTTAAGCCTAAATTAATAGTATCCAATTTGCAAATGAATTCCAATTGGTCAAACTGGACAGTCTCTACGTAAAAGAATAAATGGACACAAATCAGATGTCAAGAATTATAACATTCATAAACCAGTCGGAGAACACTTCAATCTCTCTGGTCACGCAATCACAGACATGAAGGTCGCTATCTTAAAACAAAAAAACTTCAAATCCAGACTCCAGCGAGAAACTGCTGAATTGGAATTCATTTGCAAATTGGATACTATTAATTTAGGCTTAAATAGAGACTGGGAGTGGCTAAGTCATTATGCAAGGTAGCCTGTTTCCTCTTGTTTTTTCCTCCCCCCCCCCCAGATGTTCTGGTTTAACTTGGATTTAAACTTGGAGAGTGGTCAGTTTGGATGAGCTATTACCAGCAGGAGAGTGAGTTTGTGTGTGTATGGGGGTGGGGAGGATGTGAGAAAACCTGGATTTGTGCAGGAAATAGCCCAACTTGATTATCATGCACATTGTGTAAAGAGTTGTCACTTTGGATGGGCTATCACCAGCAGGAGAGTGAATTTGTGTGGGGGGTGGAGGGTGAGAAAACCTGGATTTGTGCTGGAAATGGCCGACCTGATGATCACTTTAGATAAGCTATTACCAGCAGGACAGTGGGGTGGGAGGAGGTATTGTTTCATATTCTCTGTGTATATATAAAGTCTGCTGCAGTTTCCACGGTATGCATCCGATGAAGTGAGCTGTAGCTCACGAAAGCTCATGCTCAAATAAATTGGTTAGTCTCTAAGGTGCCACAAGTACTCCTTTTCTTTTTGCGAATACAGACTAACACGGCTGTTACTCTGAAACCTGTCATTATGCAAGGCACTGCATTTAGCCGTATGGAGTGGAAAAGTATCAACTGCATGAAAAAACTTGTACAGATACAGACAGACATCATCTTCCTTTCCAAATGCAAACAGATGGACATCGTACCAAAAGGACTGAAGGTAAAAAATCCATTACAATCTACATACCACACAGACTATGCTGACAGCTTGTGCCACACGCTCTCAAAGAAACTGCGGAATCACCTGATCAACATCCTCTACAGCAAACAGGGAAAGATTAAGAATGAGCTCTCAAAAATGGATACTCTCATAAAAAAACAACCTTCCACACAAACTTCCTCGTGGCTGGATTTTACTAAAACTAGACAAGCCATTTACAACGCACACTTTGCTTCTCTACAAAAGAAAAAGGACACTAAACTTTCTAAACTACTACATGCTACTAGGGGCCACAGCAATGGTTCCCTCAACCCACCTAGCAATATTGTTAACCTATCCAACTATACTCTCAGCCCAGCAGAAGCAGCTGTTCTATCTGGGGGCCTCTCCTTCTGCCCCTCCACCCCCACGAACATGATACAGTTCTGTGGTGACCTAGAATCCTATTTTCGACGTCTCCGACTCAAGGAATATTTCCAAAATACCTCTGAACAGCATACTAATCCACAGAGGTCTCCCTACCAACACTACAGAAAGAGGGATTCTAGGTGGACACCTCCTGAAGGTCGAAACAGCAGACTGGACTTCTACATAGAGTGCTTCCGCCGACGTGCACGGGCTGAAATTGTGGAAAAGCAGCATCACTTGCCCCATAACCTCAGCCATGCGGAACGCAATGCCATCCACAGCCTCAGAAACAACTCTGACATCATAATCAAAAAGGCTGACAAAGGAGGTGCTGTCGTCATCATGAATAGGTCGGAATATGAACAAGAGGCTGCTCGGCAGCTCTCCAACACGAGTTTCTACAAGCCATTACCCTATGATCCCACTGAGAGTTACCAAAAGCAACTACAGCATTTGCTCAAGAAACTTCCTGAAAAAGCATAAGATCAAATCCGCACAGACACACCCCTGGAACCCCGACCTGGGATATTCTATCTACTACCCAAAATCCATAAACCTGGAAATCCTGGGCGGCCCATCATCTCAGGCATTGGCACCCTGACAGCAGGATTGTCTGGCTATGTAGACTCCCTCCTCAGGCCCTACGCTACCAGCACTCCCAGCTACCTTCGAGACACCACTGACTTCCTGAGGAAACTGCAATCCATCGGTGATCTTCCTGATAACACCATCCTGGCCACTATGGATGTAGAAGCCCTCTACACCAACATTGCACACAAAGATGGACTACAAGCCGTCAAGAACACTATCCCCGATAATGTCACAGCTAACCTGGTGGCTGAACTTTGTGACTTTGTCCTTACCCATAACTATTTCACATTTGGGGACAATGTATACCTTCAGATCAGCGGCACTGCTATGGGTACCCGCATGGCCCCACAGTATGCCAACATTTTTATGGCTGATTTAGAACAACACTTCCTCAGCTCTCGTCCCCTAAAGCCCCTACTCTACTTGCGCTATATTGATGACATCTTCATCATCTGGACCCATGGAAAAGAAGCCCTTGAGGAATTCCACCATGATTTCAACAATTTCCATCCCACCACCAACCTCAGCCTGGTCCAGTCCACACAAGAGATCCACTTCCTGGACACTACAGTGCTAATAAACAATGGTCACATAAACACCACCCTATACCGGAAACCTACTGACCGCTATTCCTACCTGCATGCCTCCAGCTTTCACCCTGACCACACCACACGATCCATCGTCTACAGCCAAGCTCTGCGATACAACCGCATTTGCTCCAACCCCTCAGACAGAGACAAACACCTACAAGATCTCTGTCAAGCTTTCTTACAACTACAATACCCACCTGCAGAAGTAAAGAAACAGATTGATAGAGCCAGAAGAGTTCCCAGAAGTTACCTACTACAGGACAGGCCTAACAAAGAAAATAACAGAACGCCACTAGCCGTCACCTTCAGCCCCCAACTAAAACCCCTCCAATGCATTATTAAGGATCTACAACCTATCCTAAAGGATGACCCAGCACTCTTGTTTCATATTCTCTGTGTATATATAAAGTCTGCTGCAGTTTCCACGGTATGCATCCGATGAAGTGAGCTGTAGCTCACGAAAGCTCATGCTCAAATAAATTGGTTAGTCTCTAAGGTGCCACAAGTACTCCTTTTCTTTTTAAGGTGCCACAAGTACTCCTTTTCTTTTTGCGGAGACTCAGGCCTTCTAATTTAGCAATTTACTCCCTTTGGCAATCTAGCTATGCTCAAGTCTAGCCACTTTCAGGCCCTGACATAAGACTTGTCTGTTTGTTTGGCTTTTAGAACTCAAAGTTTTGTTATGTTCCTGCTTCAGTGTATTTACAGTGCCTGAGCTTATCCCAGCCAACGTAGCCTATAGTCATTAGCAGTAAGAATAATACTGTAGTTTAAAGCAAACAAGCCAGCTAAGTAACAAAGTCTGGAAATATGCAGTACTGACCTACATTAGAAAGCTGTGCTGTCAAAACTTTCCTTTTTCTCAGCACAGCCTGGTGTGTTGTCTCCTACCAACCAAACTCCACTGTTGCTGACATAGTTATTCTCCTGTTCAGAACATCGTAACCCTCTGCCAGTGTACTGGCAGTGGCTGTGTGGGCATACACATACTGATATGGTATAGACAGTACTCCAGCTGCCATCCCAAAATGCAACATTCATTTGTGGTTCCAACACCCTCCTAAAGTCTATTGTTTCACCTCACTTTTTTCCCCCTTTACTGGTGGGAGAATCCCAGTCGTTGCCACATGAAAGGGACTTAAGCACTCTCTGTTGCAGATATGAATTACAGTAGTGTGGACTATTGTTGCATAATAATATAATCTGCACACTGCCCTGCCTCTTAGCCTGCCTCAGGTACAAGGATTATCAATAGCCAGTCTGTAAGCATGTATATGGTGCTGCATGTCTAAGGTTGTGTTGCTCTCTGACTTGCACTGGGAAAATGGAGTGTCTTTATGATAGTGGCAGATGAATATGGAGTATTAGATGGTTTCAGGGACTTGTATGGACAGAGGAGAATGAGAGAGGGCATGGTTGTCACATTTTGGGGTGCAACCCACACCAGCATGAGGTTGTGTTACCATTTGTTGTATAACTCTGAGTGCCTTAAAATGCTCTGCTGCTGTAGCTTCCTGTCTGGGTGCTCCCAGCCAGGATACAAGCCTGCACTGAGTATCCGTGTGATAAAAGCCACCCTGGTTCAGCAACTCCAGCAGCCTGCTTTTTATACCACAGCCACTCCCTGGTCTCCAGCAGCCTTGGTTACTATTAGCCAAGCCACCCCTACTCCCGAATTTCCCCCAAACTGTCTGCCCTGAAATGTCCAGCCCTCTGTTGGTACATTTAGGGAAGTAATACAGTCAATTGCTCCCTTAAAGAGACAAAACCTCAGCAGTCTGTTACTTTAACTAGAGTTCATGATTACTTCAATTCAAACACAGCACCGGATTGGTTTAGATGGAAAATAAGTTTATTGATGAAAAGAGAGGATTTTAAGTGAGCTCAGGTGTAAGGGATAAAATCAGAAATGGTTATGAGCAAATAAAAGTGAAAAATGCTTTCTAAGGACTAAGATTTAACCAAGCTACAGTCTTGTTTCAAGGTGAGCTTCTTATGCTTCCTCCCAGCAAGACAGCTGACTGACCCCTTGGTCAGGATCTCCCACAAAGTCCAAGGTGCTCAGGTCCTTTGTCTTTCAAAGTGAAAGATAAGTTGGGGTTCTTTGCCCCCCTCTTTTATAGTCCAGTGAACCTTTGAAATGCATCCTTCTCAAAGTCTAGTGCCCTCCTGTGAGGAAAGGTGCCGTGGAGTCTGATGGAGAAGGTTCCATGCTGGTTCCAATACACCAGGAATGGGCAAACTTTTTGGCCTGAGGGTCACATCAGGGTTCCGAAACTGTATGGAGGGCTGGGTAGGGAAGGCTGTGCCTTCCCAAACAGCCTGGCCCCCACCCCCTATCTGCCCCCTCCCACTTCCCACCCCCTGACTGCCCCCCTCAGAATCCCCGACCCATCCAACCCCCTCTGCTCCTTGATCCCCTGACCACCCCCTCCCAGGACTCTCTGCCCCTAACCGCCCCCCAGGAACCCCACCCCCATCCAACTCCCCCTGCTCCCTGTCCCCTGACTGCCCCGACCCCTATCCACATCCCGGACCCCTGACAGGTCCCCCGGGACTCCCACGCCTATCCAGCTGCCTCCTGCTCCCTGTCCCCTGACTGCCCCCTGGGACCCCTTGCCCCTTATCAAACTCCCCCGCTCCCCACCCCCTTACCATGCGGCTCAGAGCACCAGGACTGGCAACCGCACTGCCCAGCCGGAGCCAGCCACTCCGCCACGCTGCCCGGCAGGAGCGTGCAGCCCCGCCACCCAGAGCACTGGTGGGACGGCAAGCTGAGGCTGCAGGGGAGGGGAGACAGCAGGGGAGGGGCCAGGGGCTAGCCTCCCCAGCCGGGAGCTCAAGGGCCAGGCAGGACACTCCAGGACACGTTTGCCCACCTCTGCAATACGCCAATGAATGGCCACTTGACTGCAGTTTGCAACCAGGCCCCCTGCAGCAGGTGCAGGAGCGATGTAGAGATGAGAATTCCTGGTTAACTGGTTAAGCCAACTGTGTGCCTCTTTGCACCACTGAAGTACCATAAAAGGGCCACAGCAGTTTTTAAGATCAATAGAGCCAGAATTAACCCATCTGTATATCCTGGATCATGATCTCACTTTCAGATCAAACAAAGAGTCAAAGGGACCAGCAGTATGAGATGTACTGTTCTTAAAATGTTAGGAAGACGTAAACTCTGCAGAAGGAAAGCGCCCTGCTGCAGAGTTCATAAACATAACATGAGAGCTTGGCCGGTTTGGTGATGGACTTCATGGACTCCACAGTGCATGATCCAGTGGGACTCCAACCCTCACTAGTTTCCACAAAAAAGCATAAACTCCAGCACTTTGCTTTCTGCTCCTCTAACTGTGATGAATGAAACGTACCAGACACTGGGAAGAGATTATTATGTGTTTTCCCTTCTTATTTCCAGGAGAGGTTGTGGTGATTAACGCTCGTGAAACAGCTCCAGAAAATATCAAACAAGACTTGTTAGATCAATGTACAAGCTCTCTCCAAGTAGGTAAGGATTGGAATTGGACTGTTTTCCTTTCAGACAGCTTGGTGCAGTAAAAAGATGCTACTTTATTTGTACATACTTGAAAACTGTTATCATGTTTCAGTCTTCCCTCGTAGGTCATGTTTTCTAGACCTTAAATTTTCACAAGCTTTATAAGTGTACTCTGTATGCCATTATCTCAGTCATTAAGCTTTTGAATAGAAACATATCCTGAACTGATCCCTGGTGACCCTACTCGTTATGTCCATCTTATTTTAGCTCCATCTAGGTTTCATTTCCATAGTTTGTTTATAAGAAAGTCATGGGAGACAGTATCAAAAGCCTTACTAAAGGCAAGATATACCATATCTACCACTTGTAGGCTTGTTACACTGTTCAAGGTTGGTTTTACATGTGAGACTGCTTGAAATACCTTTTTTAGCAAAGTAGGACCTGTCGTTGCTACAGGTAGCCTGGTCCTACAGATAACATTTTCACACACACATACATGTGTACGAAACTGCGAACTGTAGGGATGTGCTACCTGTAACACTGCAATGTGATGAAGCTACCCCACATCAGCCATCTGGCATAAAGTATATTTTAGCTATGTCATATCCATATCATAAGCATATTTTCATAAAGAATGTAGAGTATAATGTCACACCCCACATGTATGTTTGCTGATCTGCAAATGGTAAAGGAGCAGGCACCTTTGGGTGCAAACGCTCATGACAATAGTGCAGAGCCATGCAAGCTCTATGATTCTGTTGAGGTGGCAGACAGTGAGGAGGGCCAGGCAGGTTAATGGGTTTAGAAAAAAAGGTGTAAACATTATGTATACGTTTATGTATGGCAGTGGTTCCCAAACCGGGGTTTGCCAGAAAAATTTCACTCATGGCAGGCAGAGGACCCCGGGCTTTGGAGGCAGCAGATGGGACCCGGTTGCAGGGCAGACAGCCCAAGCCCCAGGGAGAGCAGGGCAGGGCAGTTGGGGCTGGCAGCCCAAGCCCTGCCCCCGTCAGTGGGGGAGCCAGCAGCCTGAAACCCAGCGCTCCACGCGGAGCTGGCAACCCGAGCCCCAGGAAGAGTGGGGCCGGGCAGTTGGGGCTGGCAGCTGAGCCCCGGCGGTCAGCAGGACCTGCAGCCTGAGCTCAGAGTAGCTCAGTTGACCAGGGCAGTCAACGGGGTCCAGCAGCAGGAGCCCCACGGATTGCAGAGTGCGGAGGAAATTTAAACTTAAATCCCTGGAAATATTCATTTTTAGGAGGGGGGTTTGTAGGATTTCACAATTTAGTGAAAGGCGTTCACAGGCTGTTAAAGTTTGGGAACCACTGATGTATGGGATACATATAAAATTAGTGGACAGGCTTGGCTCCCAGTGGTCAGCACTAATCCCCTCGTTGCGGGGGATTACCAGGAGCACTGGCACTCACAGCAGCGCTCTGAACTTTGTAGTGTAGACATAGCCTCAGTAGGTTAGATCAGACAAAGAGGAGCTGCATTGACTAGGCGTTGGGATGCCTGTGCCTTTAAGAACCCAGCCTTGTGCCTTTAAGAACCCAGCCCTGCTAAGCCCATGCTGAGAGGTGTTGTCTGTGGGAGAGGGGGAAATAAAAAAGCCCCTTGCAAACACTGGTGTCTTAATCCCACTGGGGTAACTGCTGCCCCCTCTGCCCTTGCCTGTGCTGGGTTTTGCCCTCTGACACCCTCTGCCAGCGCTTCACTCCTGGGTTTAACTCTGCCTCCTCCCCGCCCCCATCCTCGATTTTGCCATTTAGCCCCTCTCCTAATGCTGCCTCCAGCTGCTTGACCCTCCTGACCAGTCAGTTTCCACCCCCTGCTCAGACCCTGGCCATCCCCCTGCTCCGATTTGCCCTCTTTGCCCCTTTTTAACCCCTGTAAATAGTAGTTAGCAGATTTTTATGGCTAATAAGAGCAGGGTGAAGGGCAGTGGCTTCAGCAGATGTTACTGAGCATGCTCAGTTCATGTGACAATACAAAAAAGCCACTTTGCTCAAATAAAAAAGCCTCTTGCCCCACAACCAACTATTTTGCCAAGCACTAGTGTCTCAGTCCCACTGGGCTAACTGCTACCCCCTCTGCCCCTGCCTGTGTTGGGTTTTGCCCTCCGACACCCTCTGCCAGCGCCTCACCCTGGGTTTAACTCTGCCTCCTCCCCCCTCATCCTCGATTTTGCCATTTAGCCCCTCTCCTAATGCTGCCTCCAGCTGCTTGACTCCCCTGACCAGTAAATTTCCACCCCCTGCTCAGACCCTGGCCACCCCCCTGCTCTGATTCACCCCCCTTTGCCACTTTTTAACCCCTGTCAAAAGCAGTCCACAGAATCTTACGGGTAATAAGGGCAGGGTGAAGGGCAGTGGCTTCAGCCGATGTACTGAGCATGCTTAGATGAACAGGCAGTAACAGAGCCCCAGGCGCCAGCCAACAGCTGGGACCCCAGTGGAGTTTAATTGTTAATAGAAACCGATAAGCATCAAGCTCATCAGTTTACTGGTTAAACTTTTACGTCAATATAGGGCTGCAGGCTGTTGTAATGTCCTGTAGGATCAGGCTCCAAAGCAAGACTCATTATGTGTCAGTCAAAGCTGACAGCTCTGTACTTCATTGTTCTTGTCCTTGTCTGTGGCTCAATGTGCAGTTCCACTCTGAAAAATGACAGCAAAAATGGCATGGTGGGGGCATGTTTGTGTCTCAGCGACGCCGTATCAGACTGCAAAGCTTGCAAGGAAAGAGAGGTTGTCTTTCTGACTGATTTCCCACCAAACTCAGCCAGAGATCTGAGAACAGGATTTTTCTTGTCCTGCATTGTTACCAGGAGTAAAAGTTTTACAGGCCAAATCAGGCCCCCTGTGGTGGTGCAAACGTCCTTGTCCTCAGATTCTGCTTTCAGTGACATCCAGGCAATTCCCTTGCTGTCAGTGGGTTTGCACAGATCTTACTATGACTGAACTTAGCAAGCAGTGGTGTTGATGCACAGGGACTAGAGTCCAGTACTCTGTCTCGTAGCTGTGTTGACTCTGCAGTAGTAAAAATCATTTTAAAAAATTAGTTTTGTCACTAAAGCTGGCAGAGGCGACTGACCACACACAGGGCAGGCCGGCTAAGTAAGGAGGTGCCTTTTATATGTAATCTTCAAAGTAGGACTGCATTTTCCTAGTGCTCGGCACCCAGCAGCTCCCATTGAGAACAATTAAAGTCAGTGGGTGCTCAGACCCTCTGAAAAACCAAGCCCTGAGTGTCTTGCCCAAGATCCTTCAGGGCATCTGTGGCAGAGAAAGGAATTGAATCCAGGTTTCCTGAGTTTCAATATAAACCCATAACCAGGAAACTACCTTTTCTGTCTCACACCCACGCTGCTCTGTAAAGAGAATACACGTGCTGTTACTACTACCAGCTAATAGAAAAGCAGCTTCTTCAACTTGGGTTGCAGATACTTTTGTTTAGGAAGAGACCAAGAGATCTACCCTGCTTTTGCGCAAATGCTTCTCCTTCCCTAGAACCTTTCATTCAAGGGTCTCAGAGCACATTACAGGCACTAGTGAATTAAGCCTCAGGACACTCCAGGGAAGGAGGTATTCGAGTCCCTCTTTTGCAGACTGATAAGCGGAGGAACAGAAAAGTTAAAGCCATTATTGTTTCTTAAAGGAACAGAGCTCAGCTGTCCCAACAGGAGATCCAAGAGGCATTGTGCGGGTGAATAGGCTCCTTGAAGAGAGTACAGTCTCTATTTCCCTATCTAGGTATTTACATCACCCTTTCCACTAATCATCACAGCTCCTGCTCCATCCCTTCAAGGATCAGGTCAGCATCCAGGCTGTGAATGTCACTGGAATCTGTACAGAGGTGCATGTGGAGAAGACCCCATACATGCTCCCCAGCTTGAGAAACACTGGCCTGCTGGATAGGGCATAAGACAGGAAACTGGAGTGTGTTGGGGTGTCTATTCTCAGCTCTGCCACTGACTCACTGTTTGACTTTCGGCAAGTTGTAGCCTATAGTGATGGTCTGCTGGGGCGCAAAGAGGGGGAGGGTCCAGAGGTCCCAGGCCCCCTCTTGGCCCCTGACCGGAGCTGGAACTTTAGCTTGACCGCTCCTCTGTCAACCCCCAGGGAGAAATGGAGCAGGGGCACCAGGAACTCCCAGTGCCAAGGACGGTGGGAGAATTGGATCCAGGCTTTTGGAGCTTACTAGGAAGTGGAGATGCAGGAGGAGGATGTGGTCTGGGGCTCCCAGAAATGCCTGGCCCCTGGTGGAGGTGGTGTTCTTCAGCCTGACAGCCTCGGGGCTGGTTGTGGGGCAGGGAGGTCTCTGGGGCTGAGTGCGGAGGGGGGAGAGGTCAGAGCTGGGTGTGGGGCAGCAGGAAGGGAGTGTATGTAGGGCTGGGTGCAGAGGCAGCGGCTGGGGGGCTGAGAGCAGGGAGAGCATGTGGGAAAGAGAGGTTGGAAGTGGGTGCAGAGCAGGGGAGAACTCTGGGAAAACTCTGGTTGTGCCCCGATCATCTGAGGGCAGTTGTTGCCATTTTGTGGTGAATTGGCTGGCCACATGATGCTGGCTCCCTGACTTGTGTCCGCTGCTCAGTTACTAGATAGACATTGTTTTTCCATGTAAGCAATTGCTGAGCTATCGCTTATGAGACAGGTGGCTGGGGGAGGGTTATCAGTAATGGGCAGGGAGGAGGAAGTGGTCTGTGCTATCTCTAATGGAATAAGGAGGGTGGGGGTGGCCTGTGCTATCACCAGTGGGTTTGAAGGGGGTGGACCACGCCTTGAAACCATTGGAAATTCC
Organism: Lepidochelys kempii; assembly: GCF_965140285.1. Taxonomy (NCBI): domain Eukaryota; kingdom Metazoa; phylum Chordata; order Testudines; family Cheloniidae; genus Lepidochelys; species Lepidochelys kempii. The sequence goes on along the minus strand of NC_136394.1, from coordinate 13,037,308 downwards.
TGGTGCTAGATTCTGCTTCCCTTATTCTTAGCGTGTCGTAGCTGTTAGTGGTGGCCTCCAGATGGATGTGACCAGGAATTATGTGATTAATGTATGAGGGGAGGGGTTACTGCAGTGAGTAATATCATAACTGCTTGTGCAGGGAGCCAGTGGATTGCAGTCCCGGGGGAGCTTCGTGGATATGAAGAAGCTCACAGGCGCTATGGGCGGTTGCCATGGAAATCGCTATTTGAACCAACCATCAAGCTCCTTACACATGGAATCAGAATGCCAAAAGTGCTAAGCAAATTTCTCAGTTACCCGATGTTACAGACCTTTTTGAAAAAGTCATCCTTGTGGTAAGAGAAGTTGTATTTCACATGGGTGTGCAGCACAGGGTGCTCGACCCCCGCCCCTCTACTCCTGCCCCCACTCTACCCCTTCCATGAGGCCCTGCCCCACCTATTCCCACCCCTGCCCTGCCCCCATTCCAACTCCTTCCCAAAGTCCCCACCCCAACTCCGCCCCCTCCCTGCCCCTATTCCAACTCCTTCTCCTTCCCCACATCCCCGCCCTGGGACCGCCTCTTCCCTGCCTCCTCCCCTGAGTGCACCACGTTCCCGCTCTTCCCCCTCCCTCCCGGACCGTGTCAACACTGCCAAACAGCTGTTTGGTGGCAGCCGGGCGGGAAGCACTGGGAGGTAGGTGGAGGAGTAGGGAAGCGGCGCGCTCAGGGGAGGAGGACGAGGTGGGGTAGAGGGTGAGGGGAGCTTGGCTGCCAGTGGGCTCAGAGCACCCACTAATTTTTCCCTGTGGGTGCTTCAGCCACGGAGCAACCACAGAGTCAGCGCCTATGGTGTACGAGACAAGAATGTGCCACTGAATGGGCTTGAATTCGGAATACTCTGCTGGCAACTGGTCAATTTTTGCAGCTGAAAGAAAAATCTGTTTTGGGAGGATGGGGGAATATAATAGAAATATCTTTGCTTTGTCAGCACCTCTTGAGTGGGTCTGCACAGAGGGATGATTTAGTAAGTGCAACTGAACGTTGAGAATAGGAGATGGGGGACTGGATGTGTGAAGACATTGACAGTGTTGCAACTGTCCGCTGACAGGGCAGAAACCTGCAGTCTTACTCGTGTGAGCATTCCCACTGGGATTACTTGAATAAAGGCTGCAGCTTCAGGCCCAGAGTGAGGAATCTTTGTGTGGGACTTGATATGGAGACATGCTCACCAAGGGACAGTTACTGTATGAAGACAGGCCTTTCCCTGGTGGTATGGAGTGGAGCTTTGGAGAACCAGGACAAACTGTACGCAGAAGAAACAAGCTTTGGCTGGCAAATGGGGACTCTGTTAGGGGAGAGAAATAATCACACGCATGCTATAAAGCTGAACTGATGGACATTCTCTCTTAACAGCAAACTGTTCTTTAAGAATGGTGAGGTCCTAAAACCTGATGAAATCATCTTCTGGCCAGCCCTGCTGAATACACTGAAGGTTGTAGCAGAGAAGGGAGCCAGAGAATTTTATGAGGGCAAGATAGCACAGGATTTGGTGAACGACATAAAGCATGAAAGTAGGTAACAGTTATACTTCATAGATGGCATTTCTGTAAGGTGGGTGCACAACCGGTTGAAAGATCATACTCAAAGAGAAGTTATCAGTGGTTCACTGTCAAAGTGGGAGGGAATAGCTAGTGGGGTCTCGCAGGGGGTCAGTCTTGGGTCCAGTACTATTCAGTATTTTCATTAAAGACTTGGATAATGGAGTGGAGAGTATGCTTATAAATTTTGGCAATGACATCAGACTGAGGGGTTGCAAGTACAGTACTTGGGAGGACAGGATTAGAATTCAAAAGGACCTTGTCAAATTGGAAAATTATTCTGAAATCAACAGGATGAAATTCAGTAAAGATAAATGCAAAGAACTCCGTTTGTGGCCCCCAAAATTGAGGCACTCAAAGTCACTAGTCACCTTTTTTAAAAATTGGCATCATGACAAGTATTGGTGAAAATGCTAGGCCTGATTCTTCCTGATGCAACTCAGCTGACTCTACGGAATTACACCAGGCCTGGATTTGAGCCCTGATGCCTAGGATTATACGCAATAGGGTTTTCAGCTAAGAAAATAGGTCTATGTTCAGGAAAGCTGTAGCCTTGACCTTGATACAGCTGAGCGTTCTACAGCAGGGCAACTCATGCCATTTCCCTTTCCACTGGGGGCAGACATGATCTGGCTCAGCCTCAGGAGTGGAGCCTGAAACCCAGCCTCTGCTCTGTCATTTAGCCAGGGTCACTGTGCAGTTGTTTCACCAGCTTTATCAGTCTTTTCCTGTCCTTGGGTTTGACACATAAAAGAGGAAGGGAAAAGATAGGTGGGGGGATGCTGGGGCTGGTGTACTAAGTATTCATCAGGCTTGCAGGTACTCATCTGGTTCTCTCTGCCTATGGCAGGTACCTGTAGAGTAAGCTATCACGCCAATGGCATGTGCTTCTTTTGTCTTCTCTTGAAGATGGCAGTCTGATGCTGAGTGACCTCAAGAATTTCAAGGCAAAAGTGATGACACCCCTGAATATTTCTCTGGGTGGATACACAATGTATTCCCCTCCAGCACCTGCTGGGGGTGCTGTTCTTCTCTTCATCCTCAACGTACTGAAAGGTAATCTGTGAAATGAAAGGCAGATTTCTGTATCATGTACCATCTACATGGACAGGAAGGGCACTGGCAGTGACAGTGGGTGGAGGGGCAGGATGAGATCAGAAACAGCCATGTAATAACACTACTTGGCCCTTATCTTCAAAGCATGCTACAAATATGAACCAACTAATCCTCCAAACATCCTTGTGAGGTAGGGAAGCATCATTATCCCCATTATACAGCTAGGGAAACAGAGGCAAAGTGGTTAACTGACTTTCCCAAAGTCACAAAGAGAATTGGTTTCAGAGCTGGAATTAGAACTTTGGTGTTCCTGGCTCCCAGCCTATGCTCAGTCTGCGGGATCAAGTCTCTCAGATGGGAAGAAATGGATTAAGAATAGGGATGGGACAGAAAGAGTAGATAGGATTAGGACTCATGATATAATGCAGCTGGCTGTCTTCCTTACTCCATTAATCCCTTTGGTTTACCCTGCACCAAAGAGTTTAAATTCACGCCACAGTCCCTGACGTCGACCAATGGGAAGATTGAGACCTACCATCGTATTGCAGAGGCCCTGAAGTTTGGCAACGGGCAAAAGCCAAAATCGGATGACCCGCAGTTCTCTGGCATAGAGCAGGTGAGCCGGCACAGTGCCATGAGGCAGCCAGAAATGCCATTGCAGATCTCAGACCGCACCTGCAGCACAATCAGGGGGGGAAGGGAAGAAATGGAAATCAATTTGTTGTTAATTGTCCATGTATTTTAAAGTCCAGTCAATGTTTCCTTGCTAATAAGATTCAAGTACCCAAACCCCATAAAGTTTCACAGCTCACTGGTCCAAGTGCATCTTCATCTCAATAGGACTCTTACTTGTAAGATGAATATGTGCAAACCTGGGCTTCCTGTACTGACTGTCCATTGGATAGTTGATAGGGAACACTGTCGTGGAGAACAGCTGTTATCTTGGGGCCCCTTCCTCCTTTCCTGCCTTCTCTATAGCTTTGATGCAGGGCTGCTGTTTCTGTTTTGAAACCTCTTTGTCATAAACTCCCTATAATAAACCTTCCAAACAACCTGCCAGTTCCCCTTAAGGTTCATTAGAACACCACACTGCAACATTAAATGTTACTTCTCTCATGCTTACTCGTGCTGAGTAGGAATTTACACAGTGTAGTCCTGTTGCAATGGGGAGGAAGTAAAATCAGTGGGACAACTTGTGGAGGACAGTACTGCTCAGCTTGGCTGAGGGTGGCAGAATTGGGCCCTGTGTTCTCAGACAGTCTCAATGTCAGTGTTTTGATTAAAAGAAAAGGAGTACTTGTGGCACCTTAGAGACTAACCAATTTATATGAGCATAAGCTTTCGTGAGCTACAGCTCACCAGATCAACTGAAGCAGGAAAGAGGATCTGGATTACAGGCGTCATCCGTTGTCGTTTGCCAGAGTGTTCTCATTTGTTCAGGAGTTGGTTATTAAGCACTGATAGCTCTACTTAGTGTTGTTTGAGGAGGCAGGTTGTGGGGAGCAGGTGGGCGACAGATGCTGACAGTGCTTGAGTGGTGATGTAGATTCTCTGAATTTCATCACCCTATGACCTCCTCCTCAGCCTGCAGCAGCATCCCTTTGCTCTGGAAGGGTCATCTCACTGCCCTTGGCCTTATTCCTAGGTGATTTTTCAGGAACTGTTGTCCAACTCCTTTGCGGAACTTGTCAAGAACCGTATAGATGACAGAGGTGACCATCCAGACAATTTTTACAATCTCTCACAGCCAAGCATCATAGGCTCCGGCACCTCCCACATCTCCGTCCTTGCTGAAGATGGCAGTGCCGTGTCTGTCACCAGCACTATCAACCAGCCGTAAGTGACCAGAGCCTGGTGATTTGGTCGGCCAGAGGGAGTGTGACTGGGCCTCTGCTGAGCAGGTTCATGGGGCTCCTTGAGTGTACGAGCGTGGGTAGTGCCACCTGAAAGCCAGCTGCTGCCCAACTTGTGACTCTTGGGAAATGGCTTCAGTCTCAGGTCTCCCCTGTCTCTCCCCAGCCTTCACTCTTTCGCAGGTTGCCACTCTGGAGGAGGGTGTGTGGGGGGGGGGGCGTTGCTGTGCTGTCCTTATAGGGAGGGGACCAGATGGCCTGGGTCTGTATTGAAACTGACACACAATCCTACTCTCCAGTAACAAGCTGGCACAAACCTGGCTCCCAAGCTGGTTATGAACAATACAATGGCCTGTGTTTCAGTTTCCCAGAAATAGGCAAGGCAGGGGCAGGGATGTAGCTACCCACAGGAACGCCTTCCTCTGAGCTTCCCTACACTTTCTCAGCCAGCCATCTGAGTTTGGTTGTTCCCAGCTGGAGCAGTGAAACTGCCCGTGCGATCAAGGGATGTAGCCCCAATCCACCTACTGCCACGTCCACTCAGGAGTCAGACGGGACAAACAACTTGCTCAGTAGTTTTTGCTACTGAGCCACTTACTGAGAGGTGCCCTAGAAAGTGACAGCCAGCAACTCTTTTACAAGCACCTGGACTCAGCTGGCTTAGGAAGTAGAAGTGTCTCAGTTTTGTCGCCCATTCAGTGATGTCTCTGGCCCAGCACAGGGGCGTAATATTTACTCTGATTTCAAACTTAGCCATACAAAAGGTAAAACTCTCTTGTCTCTCCTTACAGATAGTGGACTCAGCAACCCACACAGCCTGTGGCCACACAACAGTAAATATAAAGGTACCCCAGCCTTAAGGCACTGGCACAGTGGTATAATCACCTCTGCGCTGAATATGGGCTTAACAGAGTCTTCTGTGGGCTTCTGTATATGGCAGCGCTAGGCTGGCATGGCGCAGCATGGCCAGTGGTAATTCCCGAAGGGTTCTCTGCTGTTCTGTCTGTCGGTGATCTTTGGCATAACAGTCCTGGACTCCCACATCTCACATGTGCTTTCACTCCACTCAGGTTTGGCTCAATGGTATATTCTCCAAAAACTGGGATCATTTTAAATAACGAGCTCGTTGACTTCTGCAAGAAGAAGCCAAGAAACAAGATCGCTAGCGGTGAGAGCTGTCAACTCTTATCTTACAAAAGGCCAGAACGTGCTGTGAGCATCCACAAACCTTTGGGTGTGCTCCCAGATCTTGAACAGTCAGCTCATAGTTCTGAGCCTGAAGTGCACCCTGGGAAATGATCTCCAGCAGGACATTCCAAGGGTCAGACGTTACTCTTCCTCCCTGATCCCTTTCTGACCAGAACTGGATGTGAGTTTGTTCTGAACTAGTGCAGTACCTGGGTCTGTAAAACTCTTTCAGTCATTTTCTGGCCAGGGCATACAAAGCAGAGGCAAAATGCTGAGAAGCTGAACTCAGAAAAGTAACTACTATTCATATAGGGATAAATGCTGCCGTGCTTACTCTCGGCTCCCAGTGACTTCACAATACTCGTATTGCGGGGAAAATAATAATCCCCACAAGACACACGCATCCACCAAGAATTTAAATAGTTTTATTACAGTGCCAGAGGTGTATTTATAGCTGTACAACCCTATAGGTCTATATAAAGTGCGTGAGCCTGGGGCTATTGGCACATTGTTTTCCACGTTGGCAGATAAGTTTCACCCCAAGGAACTCTTCCATGGCTCAGCTATGCCAGAGGTTGACAGAACAGTGACTATAGTCCTACTGCAAATATAGGTGTGCCCAGGTTGTGCCTATCACTGATGTCTAGTTCCAGCAGTTCCCAAAGAAGTTTGAGGCTGCAGCACACTACAGAGCTAAGCAAGACTGTGAGAGCATCTTCATAGTCACAGGCCTCCTGTAGTGCAGGTTGGGCTTCCAAGGAGTTGCCTCTGGCTAAGGGAGACAAAAGCAAATGCCCAAGATTTGTATTTCTGGAACAACTGATGGAAAGCTGAATTGCTGAGGGGAACGGGTGAGGTTCAGTGTGGGACAGGGAGGAGACAGACAGAGATTTGCAATGAACAAAGTTTGTTTTTTTCCCCTTATGGCCAGATGGGCCAATAACTCATTCTCCATCTTCTCTAGGAGAGATACCCCCCTCTGCCATGGTTCCTTCCATTCTTATCTCCAAAGATGATAACTCCAAGCTGGTGATTGGAGGCTCAGGAGGGGACCTGATTATCAGTGCCACTGCCTTGGTGAGCGAGTGACCGCATAGCAGGGGAGGGAGCACTAAAATTACTGCTCTTCATTTGAGTTTCCTCCTACTAAACGTGTGAAATGTTCATAAACCTACTTGCAGGGCAGAAGGGGCCGCAGCTCCTTTTGTCGGTGTTATTAATACTGTTTGAGGGTGCTGCAGGCACCCCAGCCTTTGTGACTACACTGGACACTAGCCCAGGTGGGTTTTAACATCACCATGAACTGGAGTTTCCTTTATTTCATGGCAGCTGTCATTGCCCCACAGGGATGGCTTAGACTTTCTTGCTAAAAGCATGAGATGGTGTGTCTACTGGAGGTAGAGAGGATGAAATGGGAGCTTATTAAAACTGGTATCGCTGGTACCATCTCCCAGACCAGATAGGGAATGTTCCTGCCATCCTGCACACTCCATGTCCTCTTCCACAAACCTGATGCAATTGCTAGTCCTGTCCTTAAAAACTCCTCTCATTAGAGGTTGGGGGGTCGGGAAAATCACTTCCTCTTCATAGAGGTTGGGGCCAAAGTGTCCCCAGGTTGCTTTCCAGGTGGGGTAAAGGATTTCATAGTCACGCTCTGGCCAGCTCGAGAGGCACATCTCCCCTTCACTGTTGGAACCATCATCTTTGGATGTTGAGTCACATTCATTTTTGCCTCCCTCTTTTGCTAGTTCAGGCCTCTCTGATAGGAAACGGAGGAAGTCACTGTAGGCTAAGGTGTTGACCCAGCCTTGAATGGCCGCAGTTAGGGATGGGCAACATCAGCCTTCTAGCCCATCTCCTGTCCCTTAGGGCCTGTTGTTCTAGTGTGTAGTCTGTTTTTAGAGGAGGCTAAATGAAAAATGAACGCCTGATTGCCAGTAACAAAAAGACTCATCCCTGAAGCTTGTTAAAGCGCTGGATATTGTTCTTAATAGTTTAATAACAGCTGGGCTGATGTTCAGACAGCATCACAAAGTGCTGCTGTGGACGAGGCAAGGGAGAATCAAGACAGATTCAAACTCTGTCCCTTTCATTTGAACCAGTCAGTGCTGTGGAGTCTTGGGGTGTGGAGGGAACATCTGTGTGTGTTTGTTCCTGTCCCTCCACCTGTTTCAAGGGTAGTATTCGTCTGTTGAAGGAAACTGTGTCTAGCCATCCTGGGCCCATGGAGCAACAGGTTTGGGGAATAATCTGTTCTCCCTTGGTATAGTGCACAGCACCTTCATGGCCAGTTGTTTATGTGAGATATGGGCACATAGCAAAAGACTAGTGTAGCAACCCTATAGGTGTTTTCATGGCTCTGTGAGGAAGTTACAGGGTTTCCTGGAGGAACCAACATCACTGGAGGGTAATTAATGGAAATCCCTAGGTAGGTAGCAAGTCTTGAGAAGACTCGCCCTGTGGGGGAAACTGCATATACTAGTTTGACCAGGTTCAAGAGGCCTGACAAAGAATTAAAGCTGTCAGAGGTGCTCAACCAGACTTAGGGAGAGCAGTCACTCTCACTTGATCCTAAATATTACTGGTGTAAATCTGTAACTTCTAGAGTTACTTCAGACTTATGCTGCCATACAAGCAGGCTATAGCCCAAAGACTTCAAAGGAGTGGCTCTGGGTTTGCACGAGTGTAAGTGAGAATTTGACCCAGATGCTCACCCTTCACCTTCATTAATTGCTGAGTTTGTTCCACTGCAGGCAATCATGAACAAACTCTGGTTTGGCTATGACCTGGAGCATGCCATCTCTCTGCCAGTTCTCCATGCTTCCACAAACAACTCCATCCAGTTCGAGCCAAAATTTGATGAGGTGAGCAACTTCCGTTGGTTCTCCCTGCACTTGTTTCTTGTCCTTGGTGTGGGTTACAAATATAACTGGCAGGCAACTGAGTGCTGCCGTGTCTGTCACCACACCAAATGCTAGGAGGGTCCCACTTCCAGCTGATGTTCCTTTTATTTGAATCCAGTCTCCGGACCAGTTGCACAACATCTTTCCGTCCCATAAGAGAATAAGCCCAGATGCAACAGAGGCCCCGGCGAGACTTACTTTATTTTTTCTGCTCCTTCCCTTTCAGGATGTTAAGCTGGGACTGCTGAGCAGAGGACACCGTGAATCGAAACCCCTCTTATTCCTGAATGTTGTGCAGGGGATTTCAAAGGAAGGAAGATGCATCTTTGCTTATTCTGATCAAAGGAAGATGGGAAAGTCATCTGGGTATTAAGAAGAAGTGCTGTAGCAAACATTTTATTCTAGCTAAAAAGAGTATGAAATAACTGGGTCCAGAGCACCAGCTATCCTGGAAGCACCCCTGACATCTCCTGTACCAGTTGGACTTCTTGAAGCCACCTAGCAGTGGGTGAGACTCATAGTAACAACTGACCCTCCAATATATGGCAAGCTACCTTCAAGCTGTTACAGGCACTAGTCAGCCAGTCTTGGCTAGAATCATACCCTCCATTTATTATATTGGCTAGCTGGGTCCAGAGAACAATGGACCAGCACTTGTGTGATATATAGAAATATATTTTGTGAACAGAGCAGCTATTTAGAATATGAATCCAGAAATCAGGAATTTACCAAGCAGTGGGAATTTGGAAAGGGGAACCAGGCCCAGTGCCAGTGGGAGCTGCCCTCAGGGACCTGACTCTATCTTCCCTAGAGTCTGAAGAGCCTCAGATAGGAGTGGGATTGGTTTCTTTCTGGCTTTGGAAACCCCCCATGTGTGAATGTGCTTTCTGGCCACACCATTCACGTGAAATAGGAAGTTATCACAGATGACTTTCTTTGCTCAGGTGTATTTCAGCACCACCAAGTTGCACAGCAGAGCTGCAAGATACAGCTTCGCTTGGACACACACTAAGGGAGTGAGTCTAACAACATTTTGTCTAGCTCTTGCAATCCCAGGACCCTTGCCTGGCCCATGGGTATCTAGCACAGACCTGGTCTATGTACTACAGCGTCTGTTGCGGCAGTCAGCTACTGTAGGAATGAGGGCCACCTCTGTAGCAGCACTGAAGGTTTCTTAGGCCCTGCATAAGAGGGAGTCCCTACAAATGAGCCATGCAAAGTGTGACTGTGCATTAGGGTGGATAATGTGAATTCTTTTCTCCTTTGGAAGGAACTGATGACATATTATTACAGCTAATCTTCCAGTCTTACACCTCTCCCTTGGGGGCGGGAAGCCCTCCTAAGCCTTCACCAGATTTCCTTGCTCATCCTTATCGAGACGTGTTCCATAGTGAAGCAGAAGCCAGGCCCCTGGATGAGTTGAAGTGAGGATGCACAAGAGAAGGAAATTAATATTGCTTCAAAACAGGAGTGACATGGGTTCTGGGAGGACCCTTTAAAATAAGGGTGCAGGTAAGAGTAGGGTAATTCAGCAGGATTTCTATTACATCTTCACAAATATGCAATGAGCCTTTCCTAACTGGAACTGTTACAGCGCCCACCAACGCAGTGAGACATGATGCGGCCTGTTCTAGAGCGGTGCTGTGCGTTCTGTGACTATTGGACGCCTGTATCCTTGGGAAGGATTGTGCTCCACAAAAAACTACTTGCCCCTGATTAACTACTGTAAGTGACCTAAGTTTTTCAGAGAATTTGAGGAGAGGAGTGTAGGAACATGTCCAAGAACAGTCATAGCTAATACCCCTGTAGCAGGGGAGCAGCCTAGTGCTTGTTAAATGGCAGACATGAGCAGCCTTGGGGGTTATCTGTGCCTCATCCCTGCCACAAGTATGATTGGGCATGCAGTCACATTGTTTATATTTGTACACTGATGGGCTTTAGAAAAATTCATAGGACCAAAGATTCAGCATGCCTCTATAAATTCACCTGCAGTCACTTACATGTACAGAAACCTTTGTTTGCATACAGGAATTTGAGAATATTATATGCTTTTAAAGCTTTGCCTGTAACAGATTTATATTGGCTTTTTTTGCATTAATAGATCCCTATTCTGTTAACCCATCTTATGCAGAAAAGAAAACAGTTGCATTCATGTCAGACCTTAGTCTTTTTACTCCAGTCGCATTATCCCTCCGCCATTTTTTTTAAACTCATGCTCATGTCTCCGCAAACCCTTCTCACTGTAATCGTTTTGTCACAAATGGCTGAGTACATGCCTTTAAAAAAAATTCTATATCTTATGAAACCAGATTGCTGGATGCCTGCCTTTTCTACCCATAAGCCCCTATCATGTAAATAAAATGCGAGCCACTTAGAAACCTATTAACTTGGAGAAACAAAGTCAGCCTATAGATGTATTTCAGTGCTGTTGAAAATGAAACTTGCTACAGAGAGAGCTGTTTCCCTTCAGGAATTGTACACCAAGAAACTGTCTTTATGGCATCAACCTCCATGAGCAGCTCCTGCTGCATCCTACTGTTGGCTCATACAGCAATATGGTTACACTAGAACCACAACAGGATCTTGATGTTTTGTCTGGAAAACAAATTTCTTTTTTCTTACTCTGACAAGTATGTAAAGCATGTGTTTTCCTGAAGCGGGGCTTACGTTTTAAAGTGCTTGCCTGAACAAGTAGTAAATGTAAGTGTGGCAGAATGGTACAGGATAAAAGAATGTTGCTGCTTGGCGAACACTCGTTCTATAGTGTGTAGAATGATAGGGGGCCCTGCTTTTTCTTTAAGGTCACCTACATACTCGTGACAGTCTGGTGCTTGCAGTTGTGATTTAGAAGTCAAATGACCTGAGTTGCAGGTAGACTGACATCTCAGTGGTAGTACTGATGACTACAATTAGTTGCCACTCTGGGGTAATTACATAGGCCCAAAACAGTCATTTCAAAAATGGACCCAACTCTTCAAGAGCAGGCCCACTGACTGTATGCCAGCAGAACTGTCACGTAGAACCATAAAACACTAGGCAGATAAACTGAACAGAAGTAGCGCTAGAGTGGTCATTACTTTTGGCTGGGTGAATGTTGCTTAGTGTGTTTAAAAATGAGGAACTGACTGGAAGGAGGAAGGAGCTATTTTTGCTACCATATTACACCTCAAGCCTGACCCCAGCATCACTCAGGTCTAGCCCTGGGCTTCTCCAATGTTTGGCTCCCCCAGGCTGATTGCTGCCAAGGGCAGGGGCCAATTTATCTGCACATTGCCACCTTCCATAGACTTTACATGACACTGTGAGCAGAGGATATGTTTCTATTTTCCAGGTGAAGTTTGTTTTACAAAGCTATATTTTTAATAAACTACTTTTACAAATGGCTTGTAGATGCTGGGAATTTTTAGCCTGCCTCACCCACCTCACCCACCAACTGATCAGTTCTTAGAGAATGGAACCAGCAGTGTGGTTTCCATTTCTCTACCATCCCGAGTCATTCGGGCATTTCTTACAATAGCAGCAAGGCGGTTTTGAACAGCCACATGTTCCACTTCACCTCTGAAACAAGGGTGTCTTTGCCTGGACTGTGCTCGCATGGCTTGATCCCTGGGTCCTGCATTATGCACTGAATTGTGGGGTGGGTCTGAAAATCACCACAATGACTGTGAAATAGTAACAGCCTAACTCTTGCTAAGGAGCTTATCAGGCTCCTTTAATTAGAGTGCTGTGAGAAAACTGGTGTCATTATAAAGATTTGGAGACGCTAAAGCAGTCATTTTAGAATGATTTGCTCTGGTGCATTCCAAAATAGTACCCAAGGTCTACTTAATTTCCTCTACTGGGACTTTAAATCATGCCACGTCAGTGCACAGTTATGGATTTATTTATTTATTTTAAACATAATCAGTGCAACTCAGGTCAAATCTTTGAAGGCCATACTTTGGCACTTGTTTGTCAGCTAGAAAATAACTCATATTGCGGTTTCTGTATTATCAAAGCAACACCGTGACAGCTAAACCTTGACATACTGTAGAAGAAGTTTGAGAATCTTGCCCTGTCGCCAAAGGACCTATATAGAATGGGACAGGAAATGAATTCAACTGACATTTTTCATTAAAAAAAGGAGTTTGGAAAAGCAAGTTTTCATCCCAAAACATTTAAGAAATTAAATTTCAGTAACTGCAAAATCTGAGCATTTTCAGCAACAATTGATAAAAACATTTGTTTTCATCAGAAATTCTCGAAGGAAAAAGTCAGTTCCTGACCTGCTCCACACCTAAAGGATTTAGGAACACAATTGCCATTGTGCTCCAAAATCCTTTGGGGTATACTTTCTGAATGACCTGACTTTCATTTAGTTGTTTTATTGTGGATTTTGTTTTTGGTTGCTTGTTTTAAAATACAGGTGAACAAATACTTGAGCTTGTTCTTTAGAGAGCTACTTCAGGTTAACATTCATTTTCAGTGCAGTCTTGTTTATGTTACTAATGCCACCAGTTATTGCAACCGAATAGATTTTTAAAATCCTGTTTAGACCAGTTATATTTGAGTTCTTGGATTTCATCCAACTCCAACAGACAATGGAGAGAGGAGCAGGCTGCCAGTTTCACAGGGTTTCCTGGTGGGGAGACTTCAGTAGGCAGCGAGGGTGCTTGGGCCTTATTTACCCACCTTGCATCTCAAATCCAAATGAATGAACCCGAGCTCTGAAGGTGGGGAATGTTCTTATTTCCGTTATAAAGATGGCTGAAAGTCACAAGCAACTCAAAAGTTCAAGGGCGACAGTTGGCTGAAACCACAGCTTCACACTCACCTAAGACACAACTTCTGCAATATTCAAGTCTTTGGGGTAAGCGGCAGGTAAGAAAGAAAAATCTATGTATTCAACTGCATCAAATTTGGAGTTTAAGGATGGGCACCCTGCACCTCCCCACCCCTTATTCTTTTTTCACCTTCTAGACACCACATCAAAGTGATATAACCAAACTGACCCCTCAGAAGTTATGCTTTGTAACTGAAAGACAAGATGCCATGCTGCCCTGGGTGGCAGTGGTTTATACTATGATATTCAGCTTTAAATGCTTCCTTCCTTTTTCCCTTGGACTCTTGCATGCTGTCAGAAAGGATAATCGTGAGAGACAAATTGGGGTGCAGGGAGAAGGGAAGACTCATCATAGATAAGGGGGTAGATAGATGTGCCTATTCTCTGGGACGTGAAGGAGTTGCACCAAGGAGCCAAATTGCTGCAGAGCCTCAGTCATATAGAGCCTCCTGGTTCCTTGCGGACACGTGTACTGTACAGGTGAAAGCAGGGATGTTTACCTCCATAGGCCTGTAATTCTTTTTCAGCATAAATTAAACAGGTAGCCTCGGTCTTCCCTTTACAACTTTTGAACAGATAAAAAACAAACAAGACATTGGCACCATCACTTCTTCAGCTACCCCATCATCCCTCAAACTCCTGAAATGAGAAGCAAGACGATAGTCTTAAAAAATTGGTGAGGCTGTGGAGAAGAGTTATCCCAATCACTCTTCAGACTGTAGCTCAGATGTACTAGTTTACAGTGTAGAGTGGCCAGCACCTTACATCCCATTCACACGCCATCACACATTTCTCCTGGGAATGCGGTCACTGCTAGAAGACAGGCAAGGACAGCCACTGGCTGGATAAAGCTGAAAAATAAAGGAACAGTTTCTGCAGCTGGGGCTTTGGACCTTCCAAATGCTGTGCACTCAATCCCTGGTGAGCAGGAGTAGGGACTAGACCCTTTAGGTAGGTGCTGTGTATTCTGGGAGATTTGTGCTTTTTCTTAGCACATTGATCTGTTGAAAGGCACTTTTCAATAATGGCCCTCAAAAACATCTGTCCAGATCTATTAGCAGAACCACAGGCAAATTCATTCTTTCCTGTGACAGTCCCTGAGTTGCAGTGCTCAAGTATTCCCTGCCTCCCTCTCCCCACATGTAAGCTGGTTGCTAGTTCCGCAAAACAGCAGGCTGTCAGAGCAACTTGAGTGAGTTCAGTAGCCTGCTGGGAAGCCACCTTTCCGGGAATCAGACACAGCAGCCCAGCCATCAGCAGTCTGCAGAATGGCCTGGACGACGGCACTACTGTTAGTCCTCTTGATATCGTGTTTCCTCTTCTCTAGTTCCACTTCTATGCCCTGGAATGTAGAGAGAAGGGGTAAACACACAACAGGAGAGGCACCGAAGGATGCAGACAGAGATTACACAGTATATGCTATGTACCTCACATGCAACGCACAAGTATACTGTATCCCTGAGCTGCCCCCACTGCCAGGTCCCCTCTGCTGCTGGTAGCTCCACACAGAAACCTGTTCCACCATCTCCACCCTCCCACTCCTCCAACCAGCTACCTCCTCTCTCCGGCTTTCCAAGGAGTTTTGCTACTAAGTGACAGAAGGCAATTCTTTATTTAATTCTAAAAGGAGCACAGGATGTGGTTCAAGAGGTGAATATAGCTGAACCACTTGGTAATAAGCAACCATAACATAATTAAATTTAATATCCATGTGGAGGTGGTGGGACACCAAATAAGCCCACCACAGTAGCATTTAATTTCAAAATGGGAAACTACACAAAAAAGAGGCAGATAGTTAAACAGAAATTAAAAGGTACAGTCCCAAAAGTGAAATGCCCGCAAGCTGCATGGAAACTTAAAAAACACCATAATAGAGGTTTAAATTATATTTATACCTCACATTAAAAAACACAGTAAGAGGCACCAAAAAATGCCACCATGGCTAAACCAAGTAAAAGAAGTAGTTAGAGACAAAAAGGCATCCTTTAATAATTGGAAGTTAAATCCTATTGAAGAAAATAGAAAAGGAGCATAAACTCTGGCAAGTCAAGTGTAAAAGTATAATTAGGCAGGCCAAAAAAGAATTTGTAGAGCAATTAGCCAAAGACTCAAAAAGTAACAGCACAAGCGGGAAGCCTGCCAAAAAGTCAGTGGGTACACTGGACGATCACGGTGCTAAAGGAGCACTCGAAGAAGGTAAAGCCATTGCGGAGAAACTAAATTAATTTATTGCATCAGTCTTGACTGTGGAGTATGTGAGGAAGATTCCCAAAAACCTAAGCTATTCTTTTTAGGTGACAAAGCTGAGGAACTGTCTCAGACTGAGGTGTCATTAGAGGTGGTTTTGGAACAGCTTGACAAACTAAATAGTAATAAGTCACCAGGACCAGGTGGTGTTCACCCAAGAATTCTGAAGGAACTCAAATGTGAAAGTGCAGAACTACTAACTGTGGTTTGTAACCTATCATTTAAAGCAGCTTTTATACCAGATGAGGATAGCTAACGTGACACCAATTTATAAAGAAGGCTCCAGAGGCGCTCTCGGCAATTACAAGCCTAACTTCAGTACTGGGCAAACTGGTTGAAACTATAGTAAAAGAACAGAATTGTCAGACACATAGATGAACATGATTTGCTGGGGAAGAGTCAACATGATTGTTCGTAAAGGGAACTCATGCCTCACGAATCTAAATAGAGTGCTTGAGGGTGTCAACAAGCATGAGAACAAGAGTGATCCAGTGGAGATCGTGTATACTTAGATTTTCAGAAAGCTTTTGACAGGTTCCCTCACCAAAGGTTCTTAAGCAAAGCAAGCTGTCATGGGATAAGAGGGAAGGTCCTCTCATAGATCAGTAACTGGTTAAAAGATAAACAATGATCAGTTTTCAGAATGGAGAGAGGTAAATAGTGGTGTCCCCCAAGGGTCTATACTGGGACCAATACTGTTCAACATTTTCATAAATGATCTAGAAAAAGGGATAAACAATGAGTTGGCAAAATTTGCAGATGATACACAATTATTCAAGACAGTTAAGGCCAAAGCAGGTCACAAAGGAATCCCACAAAACTCTGTGACTGGGCAACAAAATGGCAGATGACATTCGATGTGGATAAAGGCAAAGGAATGCACATTGTATGAGCTTGGGAAAATGGTGTGTGCAATTCAGTGGTGTGCTTTGTATAGACAGGAAACATAAGCAGGAAGCACAGTGGACCACAAAAGCAGAACTGCAGTGGGTTAGGGGGGTCTTTATAGATCCTGCCCAAACACAGCTGTGCTTTAGAGGATGTCAGGATTCCCTTCCCACTGGGGAACAGATGTGGGGACCTGCATGAAAGACCCCCCTAAGATTAATTCTAGCAGCTTAGGTTAAAAACTTCCCCAAGGTACAAATTCTTCCTTGTCCTTGGACAGTATCGCTGCCACCACCAAGTGAGTTAGACAAAGATTCAGGAAAACGACCACTTGGAGTTCCTGTTTCCCCAAAATATCCCCCCCAAGCCCTTTCACCCCCTTTCCTGGGGAAGCTTGAGAATAATATACCAACCAAATAGGTAAACAAGGTGAGCTCTTGGGTTTTTAGGACACTAAAAACCAATCAGGTTTTAAAAACAAAACTTTGTTATAAATAAAAAGTAAAAGAAGCCCCTCTGTAAAATCAGGATGGAAGATAATTTTACAGGGTAATAGGATTTAAAACACAGAGGATTCCCCTCTACGCAAAACTTTAAAGTTACAAAAAACAGGAATAAACCTCCCTCTTAGGGAAGAATTCACAAGCTAAAACAAAAGATAAACTAATGCGTTTCCTTAATTGTTTTATTCTTGGATGCTTATTTCAGGTAGGGTTTTAGGAGATGGTTTTTCCTGCCCTAGTCCGTCTCTGTCCCAGAGAGAACAACAAAAGGCCACACAAACAAACCCTCCCCCCACAGATTTGAAAGGATCTTCTTTCCCTATTGGTCCTTTTGGTCAGGTGCCAACCAGGTTATTCGAGCTTCTTAATCCCTTACAGGTAAAGGAGGGATTTTATGCTACCCTTAGCTGTATGGTTATGACAAAGGTGGAATTCAGAATCCCAGATCCCAATTGCTCAGTTGAGCCCTTCTGTCTCGAAATAAAAAGGACAAAAACCCTAGGACATTCAAAGTCTGAATTTTGCACTTCTCTGTATCTAGACCACACCTACCCCCCTATCACTGCAGTGCCCAAAGAGGGACAGCAACAGCCTTTATCAGAGGAAGCAGAGCACTAGGGTGACAGATTAGTGTATCAGAGAAGTGAGTCAGAGAAGCAGGTCTGCTGGCTTGAGTGGAGTGGTATCTGCCATTCTGAATCCAGACTGAAGGCAGGTTTTACCCCAGTGTAACAATGCATTGACAGGACAGCAAAGGTCCCATGTAAGTGGAAGTTTTCTATGGATTTCCAAGGCTCAGCACTGAATGAATAGCTCCTTGGCCATCCTTCAGGTGCCATAGAACGACTCAGCTTCATACCCAACTCTTCAGGATCACGAAGAGAGTAATACATTAAGAGACAAAGCCTGTTGAAATTCACTGGGTTTGTAGTCATTACAAACTTCATGCCAAGCCCAGGCTGAGTATTTTAAAAAGTTTTTAAGCTATGCAGGGCCAAGGACAGCATTAAATTCCCTCCAGGCAAATCCAAGGGCAGCTCTGTAGTACTGGCATTTCCAGCTTTGTTTGCAGCCAAAATTCCAAGTGCAAACCCCCATGAGTGGGCCCTTGAACTCCTTGTTGTGGACTAAGGCCAAAGCTTTGCCCAGCTTTAATTCTTATGTTCATAAACAGACAAACATTATGCAATGGAACAAAGGGAAGACATTCCCACGGTGCCTGCGGAGACCAGGATCATGTGTGACATCATACCCCCAACCCCAATCCTTCCCAGAGAAGACAGACCTGCTCTACATTCTGCTCCAGCTCTGTGACACTGGGAAACAGCTGATCATGAAATCGAGGGTCTTCCACAGCCTTCATCATATCGTACCCGAACCAGAGGGATTTGATGATTGTCTGGATGAAGCAGAAAGCCGCAGCATTAGTACATGACCTGCACCTGGAGAAATCGGTTATTGGTGTCTCAAAATACTGCAGTGAAAGAGAGCCAGATTCCTCAGCATGTTAGGCTTTACCCATACAATACTGCCCCTAAACCTGGTTGAACGGGACACAGGAGATCACCCCAGTATACAGGGCTGCTCAGGAGATTCAGACCCACTACTGCATAAATATTTACAGAGAAAAAACTTAAGCAGGAAGCAGAATGGACCACAAAAGCAGAACTGTAATGGGTCTAAGTGTCTTTATAGATCCTGCCAAAACACGGCTGTACTTTAGAGGTGGAATTCAGAATCCCAGTTCCCAATTGCTCAGCTGAACCCTTCTGTCTCTAAATAAAAAGGGAAAAACTGTAGGGCATTCAAAGTTAGTGTCTGAATTTTGCGCTTCTCTGTATCTAGACCACACATACCCCCTATCACTGCAGTGCCCAAAGAGGGACAGCAACAGCCTTTATCAGAGGAAGCAGAGCACTAGGGTGACAGCTTCTTCCTGTGATAACCATAAACACTTCGTAAGGCTGCTTCTGTAAGAAGTTTGTACAGTGAATCATGAGGATCCACATTTCTAAAGTGGACTCAAATTAAGCCAAGTTAGAGTTCCAGTAAATAGAAAAGGAGGACTTGTGGCACCTTAGAGACTAACCAATTTATTTGAGCATAAGCTTTCGTGAGCTACAGCTCACTTCATCAGATGCATTCAGAGTTCCAGTAAATGTGAACTGTAGCTGTGCAGCACAGCTGCCATTTGAGAGTCCTGCATGTGGAGAAATGCATGAAGGAGCAGTTCCCACGCAAACCATGTAGCTCTCAGAAACATAAATATTGGATAAGTTAATAACTTTGCATGCCTGTGAGGTAAGTGACCTAGATTGTCCCCTTAATTGTCAATAAGTTATACTGAATGAGGCTCAACAGCAGCCTCTGCTGGTCTTCTGTTAAAATGTACTTGGACCGTTATCACCCCAAAGCAGGGCACACCATGAAAGCTACCTCAGAAGCTTGTAACATTGTACCAAATCTGATTTGGATTCCTTACCTCCAAGGATAGTAGACTATTGTATTTGCTAACCAAGTGTTATTGACCCACTAACTCTTTCAGCAGCCTAAAAAAAATTCACCCTTTTGCACTCAGGAAAATGCAAAGAGACAGATACAAATTTTCACGTGCTCAGAAATGTACACAAGTACGGTGCTTAGTGTAAACAACAGTGGGTTGTACGGACACACAGATGCTTTTTAAAGTAGCCTTTTTAAATGCCTCCAAAAGCTTACGGCATTGTAAAAGAATAAATGGACACAAATCAGATGTCAAGAATTACAACATTCATAAACCAGTCGGAGAACACTTCAATCTCTCTGGTCACTCGATTACAGACCTAAAGGTTGCAATATTACAACAAAAAGGCTTCAAAAACAGACTCCAACGAGAGACTGCTGAATTGGAATTAATTTGCAAACTGGATACAATTAACTTAGGCTTGAATAGAGACCGGGAGTGGATGTGTCATTACACAAAGTAAAACTATTTCCTCATGTTTCTTCCTCTCCCCCCCCCCCCCCGCCACCATTCCTCAGATGTTCCTGTTAAGTGCTGGAAATAGCCCCACCTTGATTATCACTACAAAAGGTGTCTCTCCCCCCCGCCCCGCCCCAGTCTCCTGCTGGTAATAGCTCATCTTAAGTGATCACTCTCCTTACAGTGTGTATGGTAACACCCATTTTTTCATGTTCTGTGTGTATATAAATCTCCTTACTGTATTTTCCACTGAATGCATCCAATGAAGTGAGCTGTAGCTCACAAAAGCTTATGCTCAAATAAATTTGTTAGTCTCTAAGGTGCCACAAGTACTCCTTTTCTTTTTGCGAATACAGACTAATACGGCTGCTACTCTGAAACTCCTCATAGACTGAGCTTCCTAAATCTCTCCATTGAGTTTACTCCAAGAGAAGGTTAAGAGGTGACTTGATCACAGTCTATTACTACCTACATGGGGAAGAGATTAGTCAGTAAGTGGCTTTTTAACCAAACAGGAAAAGGCAAAATGGGATCCTATGGTTGGAAATGACAAATTCAGACTAGTATTATGGTGCAGGTTTTTAACAGTGACGGCAAGTAACCACTGGAAGAACTTACACAGGGCGGCTGTGGATTCTCCATAATTTGCAGTCTTTATATCCAGATGATGTCTTAAAATATATGCTATAGTTCACACAGACGTTATGGGCTTGATGCAGAAATTACTGGGTGAGGGTCTGCATTTTGTAGGGGGTGAGACTAGATCGTCAAAATGTTTCTTTCTACCCTTAAAATTTATGAATCTCAAGGCAATCTCATGGGAGCCTTCCCAATGAGAAGCAGGATGGAGTGACTCAGCCACCTCTCCAACCTTGTCTGGCCTCTACTATCTGTCTCCTTATCCATCCCACAGTGACACATACCAGTGCTGTTGCTGTGGTGATTTTTGTTCCTCCAGAGGCACCAACCACCATCTTGATCTTATTTGTTTTATCCACTAGGATTGATGGACACATGGAGGACAGGGGCCGTTTACCTGTAAGAGTGCACACAGACATTAACTTGTACTTAATTACATGCTCAGCATCTGAGCCCACACCGCCATAGCTTGCTTAGGCTAGAAATACAGAACACTGCTACCGATGGTCTTTTGCAGATCCCAGATCTGCTGATTCAGCGCACAAGTCTCTCTCTTCAGCTGCCAAGGGGATTCTCCCCTGTCGTTGGCTTTGTAGAGGGGGTGGGAGTGAGAACTACAAGGGCTTTAAGCTGGTCCCTGACATATGGGCACACCTCAGTGTGCCAGCTATCCAGATGTGTGCACCCATACACTGGAGGCCAGGGGTCCGCTTCAGAATTCATCCTTGAGGAATGGGCCCTTCCTGGTCACTTTCCTGTCTGGGTGAGAACCTCTGTAGCTCTAGATCTGATTGGGGAGGATCCCTTGCACTAAACCCCTGGCCCCCCATCCAGGGGTGAAAGTAAGTCGAGTGACTTACAGGTATGCTGGGACCAGCTCTGGCCCCCGGAAGGGGCGGGACCTAGGGCGGAAGGGGCGGGGCTGATGGGGGGTCAGAGCCAGCCCCAGCCCACCCTGTAAGGTAAGTGCCCCCCTTTCTCCTACCCCCCCCAACCGGGGTAGCAGCAGCAGCCTGGGGCTCCAGGGAGTATAAAGGGCCCGGGGCTCCCCTGCTTCTACTGCCCTGGTCCTTTAATTAGCCGCCGGAGCCCTGGGGAAGCGGCGGGGCTCCAGCGTCTATTTAAAGGACCAGGGCGGCAGAGGCAGCTGGAGCCCCAGCCCTTTAAATAGCCCCCGGAGCCCACCGCTACCCCAGGGCTCTGGGGGGGCTATTTAAAGGGCCTGCAGCTCCCCTGCTTCTACCGCCCTGGTCCTTTAAATAGCCCCCAGAGCCCTGGGGTAGTGGGGGCTCCTGGAGAAATTGGACATTGGTGTCTCAAAATACTGCAGTGAAAGACAGCCAGATTCCTTAGCATGTTAGGCTTTACCCATACAATACTGCCTTTAAACCTGGTTGAACGGGACACAGGAGATCACCCCAGTATACCGGGCTGCTCAGGTGATTCAGAGCCACTGTAGCATAAATATTTACAGAGAGAAAACATAAGCAGGAAGCAGAATGGACCACAAAAGCAGCACTGCAGTGGGTCTGAGCATCTTTATAGATCCTGCCCAACATGGCTGTGCTTTAGAGGTTGAATTCAGAATCCCAGATCCCAATTGCTCAGTTGAGCCCTTCTGTCTGTAAATAAAAAGGGCAAAACCATAGGGCATTCAAAGTTAGTGTCTGAATTTTGCACTTCTCTGTATCTAGACCACACATACCCCCTATCACTGCAGTGCCCAAAGAGGGACAGCAACAGCCTTTATCAGAGGAAACAGAGCACTAGGGTGACAGCTTTTTCCTGGGCGGTAGAAGCAGGGGAGCCCTGGAGCTGCTACCCCAGGGCTTTAAATAGCTGCCGGAGACGCTACCCCAGGGCTTTAAAGAGCCGCTGGAGCCCCGCAGCTGCTACCCCAGGGCTCCAGCAGCGGGGTTCTGGAGGCAATTTAAAAGGCCTGGGGCTCCAGCCACTGCTGGGAGCCCCAGTTCCTTTAAATTGCCCCCTGAGGAAGCCAGGCTGCCTCCATCTCATCTTCATTGCCCCATGATCCACCCTTGTCATTGGCAAAAGGCAGCTTTTACATAAAGGGGAGTGTACCTCTGACTCCACTTCACCTGTAAAAAAATGGAAACCAGGGAAGCAAAAGGAAGAGACCTGGGTTTAAAGGTTAGAAAAAGACAGTGTATTTTTTTCAGAGCTGTATTCCAAAGGTATCGTGGGGGAGGAAGAACATACACACGGACACAAATGCATTTTAAATATTTATGCAAATTACTTGCAGCCCGCAGATTGTTGGAATGCTGCATGGTGTGCACCGCTCCCAGGGCCTCCCACATTCACTCTTACTGCCTCCCTGATCAGCGATGTCCAAGGCTCTCCTGCAGTTGTGGAGCATTGCACTTGGAGTGATTTTTGAGCTCACCTTTGTGAGGGCTTCAGACAGCTGGGGATAAGCAAGTCCCAGGTGTTTTCCTCAACACTACAAATGCTTGTGTTCCTCTCAGCCAGCCAATGCATACAGATCACAGTAAGGAAACGTGATCTGTAGTTAATGAGCTTTTATCAGTGATGCAGTATACAGAACATAGGTGTTTCCAACATGTGACAGGGACCTCGACTCAGTGAGAGGTCAGAGGATGATGTCAGTCATGTCAGTACAGAGTCAGTGAGAGGTCAGGGGATGCTGCTCTTTAGCTGGCAGTCAGCATCACTTTGGTATGCAAAAGGCAGCCATGATACTGGCTAAGGAGAGGGCGTGAAGTGCTACCTGGTTCGATGAAGTTTGCAGTAGAGGGAGGGACTCCAAAGCCATTGATGATGTAAGGTGAACTGAAGTCATCCATCTCATCGTTAAATATGATTCCACTCACGTTGGAGCGAACTTCTGAGCCAAAGCTAAATAGAACAAGCAGAAGGGAAGGCACGTCAAACCCAGACTCTAGGTCAAGGACAAGCTTCAGGTAAATTGTAGATTACATGAAACTAGGGCTGTTGATTAATCGCATTTAACTCACGTGATTAACTCAAAAAAATGAATCGCGATTAAAAAAATTAATCACAATGAATCGTGGTTTTAATCGCACTGTTAAACAATAGAATCCCAAATACATTTATTAAATATTTTTGGATGTTTTTCTACATTTTTAAATATATTGATTTCAATTACAACACAGAATACAAAGTATACAGTGCTCACTTTATATTATTTTTTATTACAAATATTTGCACTGTAAAAATGATAAAAGAAACAGTATTTTTAAATTCACCTTATACACATACTGTAGTACAATCTCTGTATCATGAAAGTGCAACTTACAAATGTCTATTTTTGTTACATAACTGAACTCAAAAACAAAACAATGTAAAACTTTAGAGCCTACAAGTCCACTCAGTCCTACTTCTTGTTCAGCCAATTGCTCAGACAAACAAGTTTGTTTACATTTACGGGAGAATGCTGCCCTCTTCTTATTTACAATGTCACCTGAAAGTGAGAACAGGCGTTCGCATGGCACTTTTGTAACTAGCATTGCAAGGTATTTACGTGCCAGATCTGCTAAACTGTCATATGCCCTTTCATGTGTTGGCCACCATTCTAGAGGACATACTTCCATGCTGATGATGCTCGTTAAAAAAAACGCATTAATTAAATTTGTGACTGAACTCTTAGGGGGAGAACTGTATGTCTCCAGCTCTATTTTACCGGCATTCTGCCATATATTTCGCGTTATAGCAGACTCGGATGATGACCCAGCACATGTTGTTCATTTTAAGAACACTCTCACTGCAGATGTGACAAAACACAAAGAAGGTACCAATGTGAGATTTCTAAAGATAGCTACAGCACTCGACCCAAAGGTTTAAGAATCTGAAGTGCCTTCCAAAATCTGAGAGGAATGAGGTGTGGAGCATGCTTTCAAAAGTCTTAAAAGAGAAACACTCAGATGCAGAAACTACAGAACCCAAACCACCAAAAAAGAAAATCAAACTTCTGCTGGTGGCATCTGACTCAAAAGATGAAAATGAACATGCATCTATCCGCACTGCTTTGGATCGTTATCAAGCAGAACCCATCATCAGCATGGATGCATGCTCTCTGCAATGATGGTTGAAGCATGAAGGGACATATTAATCTTTAGCACATCTGGCACATAAAGATCTTGCAGCGCCTGCTACAACAGTGCCATGCAAACGTCTGTTCTCACTTTCAACAAGAGGAGGGCAGCATTATCTCCCACACATATAAACAAAATTGTTTGTCTGAGCAATTGGCTGAACAAGTAGTAGGACTGAGTGGACTTGTAGGCTCTAAAGTTTTACATTGTTTTATTTTTTAATGCAGTTATTTTTGTACATAATTCTACATTTGTAAGTTCAACTTTCATGATAAAGAGATTGCATTACAGTACTCGTATGAGTACTTGTATGTACAGTACTTGAATTGAAAAATACTATTTCTTTTGTTTATTACAGTGCAAATATTTGTAATAAAAAATAAATACAAAATGAGCACTGTATACTTTGTATTCTGTGTTGTAATTGAAATCAATATATTTGAAAATGTAGAAACATCCAAAATATTTTAATAA
Source organism: Lepidochelys kempii (assembly GCF_965140285.1). Taxonomy (NCBI): domain Eukaryota; kingdom Metazoa; phylum Chordata; order Testudines; family Cheloniidae; genus Lepidochelys; species Lepidochelys kempii. The sequence goes on along the minus strand of NC_136394.1, from coordinate 13,012,092 downwards.
ATGGTATTCTATTATTGTTAGTGCGATTAATCACAAGTTTTTAAATCGCTTGACAGCCCTACATGAAACTATTGTATCTCAGAGTGAGACAGGCCTGCACTCAGAGAGCACCTGGCAGACAAACAGAGGGGCATTAACCAACCTCTGGATCTAACCTGGGGGAACCATTTCTCCTCTGCCTTTCACGTTGTGTAGTAACCTTCTCTGTACAGGAGACGCTGCCACCAACATGAATGGGAAACTCTATTTACAGACACTTTGCACGTGTAACTATCCCAGGTGTGAGGACAGCAGAGAATCAGGACCCAGATTTCCCATACCAGAGCCAAACCAAACCTCCAAATACCCAAACATGCCTAAATGTGCAGATTGAACTCCGGATCCAAACCGCCCTGGGGTAGAGATGCATCATGGAGATAGGATTGAGTTGCAAGCTCAGATCCAGACCCATCTCTACCAGAACAGAGGCAGTATTTCACCAGAACGCCACAGCAGCATCATGTACTTTGTTTACATTTTCTCATTACTGATTAAATCACTCGGCAACTGAATAAATTGCAATCGTCTTTATAACCCGCTAGTGTCTCGCACCCGATTCATTCAGTGATGCCACAGCCCAACACTTGACACGTCACAGGCATTTTGATAGGTTGGATTTGAGCTCACCAGGAGAATCAGGCAGGAAAGATTCACTCTGAGCAGGGGGGACGAAAGGCCAACCTGGCTGCAGTCTGGTAAATAAGGATAAAGCCTCTGTTCACTAACTAAAGAACTCTCTTAATAGCCAACAACAGTGCAACACTTAGTGTGCCGATAATGGGGAGAGCAGCTGAAGTAACTATACTTCCTTTGTGATGACAGAAGGAAAGAAAGGAACAGGAAGAGTCTGACAATTTAAGGAAACATTAATTGAAAAGAGGTACTTGAGTGCGGTAGGGGATTCCCAGACGGCAAAGCTCAGGGACAGAGGGGTTGGAATAGGTCACGGCAAAATTAAACAAGAGTGGGCTTGAATGCAGCATAATGGAGGCCTTAGATCTTATGTGTCCTACTCAATAGCGTGGGACTCAGCATTAGGGGCCTGACCTGTAACGTGCCCTCAGCTCCCACGGATTTCAATGACTGTGGAGGGTGCTCAGCACCTGGCAGGACTAGACCAGCGAAAAGTATAGAATCTAGAAGTCCAGTTCCAGTCTTACCAGAACAGTGGTACCTACACGACTCCAGTAAAGGGAGTTCCAGTCGGCAATTCCTCTACCAACGACTAACCCACTATGGAGATACCAGTCCAGTGATGTTGATACCAACCACAGAACCACTATGAAGGCGGCAGAGGCCTACATGGGAGTAACGTCTGAACTCATACTATTGGTTGATGGTGCTGGTGGCGGACACAGCACTGCCATCATCAGCCACGACGGAGAGATGGGATGTACCGGCATTATCTGGAATGTAGTACTCTGGCTCATAGTAGTCGACTGTATGGGTTGCGTTGTCATTGATTTTCCCCCGTAGGTTATCTGCAAAGAACTCAGAGGTCATGTTCCTGATCACCTGTTGGGAGAGACAAATTCAGCTCAGTGCTACCAATAAGTTTCAATTAAAGATTTAATTAGAGAATGCTGGAACCCATGTGAGATGGCTCACATCAGACCTTGAAAACTGTCTGAAATTCTTTGTTCCTTACAGAAAGCTGAACCCCCATGCTGCTAGCATTTCAAGCTGTCATAAAGAGAAGGCTATACACACTGACATTAATATCACTGAGGCCAGTTCACGTCTTTCATTGTCAAAACACTTTATGGAAGTCCCTTGTCACCATCCCCGTGAGGTAGGCAGACAAGTGGAGTTATCCTTGTTCATAGTCTGTTATTGTCTGTATAGCGTGTTGAACACATAACATGCTATGGAAGTGCAAAGCATTATCTATATTTTGTAAATTCTACTGGCAAACCAATGGCTGCACACTGCCCACAAACACTAGGGGAAATTCCTTTTTATATCCCTGGCAGGTCAGCCATGGATCAGTGGTAACATATGGCTTTGTATTTGGATTCAGATCTGTGTTTCATCAACTTGCGGATGGCAAACAGAATTCTAAAGTGTCCTTGGAACTATCAGGGGTCCCCTGCTGGAAGCTGAAAGCCAGTCGCCACTTGGCTTTCATAATGCTTTGGACATGCAGAAAGATCTTGCTTTTAGGACAGGGAATACAGTGACTTCTCTGCTATTTACCTCCGTAACGTTGACAAATGCTGGGTCTCCCAGTAAAGTCCTCTTGGCATACGCAAAGCGGAAGGCCTCCACAATGCGGTGGTAAGTCAGACCCTTTTTCTCCATGGTCGTGATGCTGTCACTGGAGAAATTAAATCCTGGCAATAGTAGATAGTACATTGTGAGCACATCTGAAAGCACATGGCCAGTGGGTGGCAACCAGGAACTGGCTCTGAAAGATGGTCAACTTGAAATCTAGTAATTTTAAGAAAAGACTCAGAAGCAGGCATTGCCCCAGCCTCTGAGCCCCAACAGCCACTGCTTGGGGGCTGACGGTCACCATTAGTTTTTCCTTTTCTGCTGTTGCTGCATGGAAGACCCATTCGGAAAAAACAGGCACTGACAATACAGATTGCTGTAAGCACCTCAAAGAGAACATGTCCTCTAGTTTCTGTTAGAGTGACCTTAGGTGTTACTTGCAAGAATGGCAGGTAAGCACATTTCAAAGAGCAGTGTCCCTTTCACTTCCACACATGCAGGTATCAGAGGACACCCATCAAGAGAATCTTTTTCATTCTTGAGCCTTTTCTTTCATATGCTAAGGCCATACCCTACATTTATGGAATTAGAGGGCTGATTCCCAGATGTACAAAGTGTTCTGCTAACAGCCTTCTGTCACTCGCCACTTCAGAACTGAGGTCGATTAAGAATGCTGCTGTTTATCTACCGAGGATTGCTATGGCAGAGCAAGTCAGCTGAACAGCCGCAGTCTTTGGGAATCCCAAGGCTGCTATCGCCTGTCACAGTGTGGATCACTGAGGCTTGCTCTTACCTTTCAGTATGTTGAGGATGAGTGCTAGCACCGGGCCACTCACGGGGGCACTGGGTGTGTACATGGTGAACTCCCCGATTGTGATGTTTAAAGGATTTTCACTCAGGATTGGAGTATAGTCTCTTAGGTCCTCCATTGAAATGATGCCCCCTAGAACAGAGAGAAAAGCCATTTGTGGCCCTGGGTTTACATGATCTCCAGTAGGAGGAAGAACCTATCTTCCCCCTTCCCCATCCTTGCTGTGACTGCCAGTGGTGGGAATACAGTGGACTCACCATGACTGTGATCTAACCAGTGAGATTCCACAGATTTACTGAGTTAAGGGGATGTGTGAATGGAGATGGGTTTATCCCTTTCTGACTCAGGGCCATATCCCCAGCTTGTAAAAATCTGCATCACTCTTGGACTGACTTATACCAGCCAGGATTCTGGCCATCTGCTTCTCTCGTTGTGGGAGACTGGTAACATCCAGGAGCGAGCCACAGAATCCTCTTGTTTTACAAGGAGGAAAAATGCTGGGGTGGATGCATGCAGTTGCTTTATGCCCCCCACAAGCAGAGTACTTGGCACTGTCTGTTTCCAGCCTCACAGGAAGGGAACTGATGCAGGGTTTTCAGAGTGCAGTGAAGGAAAGAGGTGGCCAACACTCCGTGAACAGGGATTATTTGTCTCTACCCTCCCTGCTTTTGGGGAGCCTCATCCATGCTGTATTACGTCCCCTGAAAGGGATGCATTCAGAGGGTCAGAGAGCATTCCTGAGGGAGCCCAGCCAGGTGGACCATACACCCAGGTGAGAAACAGTGAGTGATTTTAATTTATTTTAGCTCAAGGGCACTTTAGAACCTATGGCCACATTTTCAAGAAAGCTCAGCACCCAGCAGCTCCCACTGAGAACAAGGGAGGTGGGGTGCAGAGCAGTTCTGAAGAGCAGGCCCCAGTTGTGGGTGCCAAGCACTTTTGATAAACTGGACTTTGGCAGTTCAGGCACCAGAGTGCTGAGCATGGTGTGAGCTAGACAAACTCTTGTGAGTTTTACCCCCACGAGCTGACAGGCCCCCAGACAGAACTGAAGGAAAATGGGTAAACTAGGTGTCCCTGGCCCTAGGTGTTCAGAGATGTGGCTGATAAGTGACAGAAGAGGGACAGGACATGCAAAGGTGGCCCAGGCCTATCTAGAGGCTGCATCCAATTCTGATCACCTCATCTTAAGAAAAATACAGTAAAAACTGACAGAGCTCCTGAGAAGGGCAATGAAGGTGATTAGACTGAGCACAGAAAGGATAAGACAGAAGAGACTGGTGGCTTCTATGTACTGATGTTGTCAAAACCAAGCCATTCCTCTTACCCCTTCTGTCCCTCAAGTTCCCCATTGTACTTTGTGAAGTGCTTTGAGATCTGATGAAAAGCGCTATAAGCTGTGGATCATTATCCCATAATACAAGAATGGGGCGGGGTCGGGGGGGGGGAACACAACTCAGTGATGTTAAGTGTTAGAGCATTTACAACCAATTGAAGGAATTGCTTAAAAACAAACAAACAAAAAACAGTATATAGTCAGCTGGAGGAATTCACTGCTCCAGGAGGACAAACACAATAGGTGGGTTACTACGGTTCTGTGAATTCCAGAGCTATGTACAAGGTACTAGCTAAGCCTATGCTTCTGTCACCATTTAGTGGCCTACAGAGGGTAAGAGCCCTATTCCCACAGACAGAACAGATTAAGGCCACATGGTTTGGGCCTATGTTTTTAGGTATAAACTATTATCAGTGGTTGCATCTCAGATTAGACAGCAGAACCTGATCTGCTATGGGAAGTCAGTACTTCCCATGAGTCTAAAAGCAAAAGATCTTTGGATCAGAGATTTCACTTAAGGTTATTTACTGGCTGGAAAAGAGTCTACACTGTTTTATTGTTCCCCCAAGATTAAATTTAAATCGGGCACAAAAAATTCTCCCCAAAAAAATGCTTATCTCCAATAAGACGCTAAATCAGTGGTTCTCAACCAGGGTTATGCATACCCCTGAGGGTATGCAGAGGTCTTCCAGGGGGTACATCAACTCATCTAGATATTTGCCTAGTTTTACAACAGGCTACATAAAAAGCACTAGCAAACGCAGTACAAACTAACATTTCATACAGACGGTGACTAGTTTTTACTGCTCTATATACTATACACTGAAATTTAAGTACCATATTTATATTCCAGTGGATTTATTTTATAGTAATATGGTAAAAATGAGAAAGTGAGCAATTTTTCAGTTCCAGTGTGTTGTGACACTTGCATTTTTATGTCTGATTTTGTAAGCGAGTAATTTTTAAGTGAGGTGAAACTTGGGGTATGCAAGACAAATCAGACTCCTGATTGGGGTACAGTAGTCTGGAAAGGTTGAGAACCACTGCTCTAAATCATCAGCCCCATGACTACTGACTTATAACCAATGACTCAACTTCAGCCAGCTGCTAATGGGTTTCACTTTCTTTGGCCATTATAAGAAGTTTTGCTAAATCAGAGACTTGGTATCACAGGAAAGATTTTCATCCATGGAAGCGGAGCTTCTGCAGCTCTTCTTGATGAATACGTTTGGGGTGTATAAAAAAAGATACTCAAGCCCTTGGCTTCTCACCTGCCTCCCTGATGTCTTTGACAATTTGCTGCGCCAGACTCCCCGTGTAAAAGGCATCTGCTCCCTCATTGGCTAAAGTCTCATAGGTGTTTGCTAGTTTGGGCATCTTGATGACATCCCCCTCGTGTAGGATCGTTCCTCCTCTGCAGAACACTTCACTGAGGGGGAAAGGAAAAGAGAGTGAGTGAATCAGCGGAGACATTGAGCTTCACCATAGACATCTTTGGCTTTGAATTGCACAGTATTCAGGCTAACAGCTTCCAAGAGAAAACCAGGACTGCTGAGTTAGAAGACATGCTATTCACATGGTCCCCCAGACACAAGTATGAAGACAGTAACGCCATGCATGCTCACTGAACAACACACACAAGGAACTCCTGCCTCAGAGTTAAAACAAACTCAAGGCTTAGCACTTTGAGTGTAACCTACACTAGTGGAGAGTGGCTCTTTTTGTCTAATAGACTAGTAGCTGGTCCACATAAGAGATCAAAGCTACCACAGAAGCCAGGAATGGGGGTTTGTCCTTGAGCTCAAATGACAGAGGCTCATACTGCTGGTTCTGAAGTTTCTGCATTCAAAGCTTACTGCCAGTCCAAGCAGGGGCAATTAGAATAGCACCGATGCAGGCTCCAAAGCGCTACCTACCACAGTGAGGGGTTGCTTTCAATCGCTTTCTCTTTTGACTTGATGACTTTTGCTAGAGCTTTCCCAATTGGGAACCCTTCTCTCGCCAGCTTGATGTTGGGCAGAAACAGGCTATTCCATGGCAATCTGCCATGCCGCTTATGAGCCATTTCATAGCCACGAATTTCTCCTGGAACCGCAATGGACAGGCCCCCTGGAGCAGACAGGGAATACATTAGGCCATTGGGCAACAAACACTAAGCAAGAGCAAAGACAGAGTTGTCTTTACATTTACTCATTTCCATAAGAAGTGAAGGGGACCCCTTCCATGGCCAGGTCTTCACTAGAGCTGAGCAATCAATTGGTTTCTTGCTTCAGTGGCCAAACTGGGAGAGGAGGGGGGAGAGAAACCAAGAAAAAAATTGGACTGGAAGCTGAGTTTCTCACCAAACCGAAAAAACAAAAATAAAACAAAGTTTTGTTTTTGAACAAAACATTTCATTCAATCCAAAACATATGGGTTTTTTTATTGTGTGTTTATTTACTATTTAAGTAAATCCAGCTACATTTCTAAATGAAAACATTGTTTCAAGAAGAAAAGTCAAAATGTTTCATTTCAGAAGTGTCAAATCAAAGCATGCAGAATTTTTTTTTTTTTTTAAGCTGAAGCTACTTGCTGAATTCAGCCTGAATTCGAACAGTTTCAGTTGATGCAAAACTGCTTTTTTTGGCAGAGAAGAGTTTAGTCTGAAAAACGCTGCCTGGCTCTCATGCTCACTTAGCAAGGAAGCTGTTTGATGGGAATCGCCTGCATGAAATGGGTGGTCGCATCTCCTGCCTTTGCAACACTTCAGCCCACCCATACAATCATGCTGTGTGACAGAGCTGGCTTTGGTCCAGCCACTCCCTGTACTTGTTTGGGAACTCTTGAAGCAATTGCTGGTAGCAAGGGGTTTGGGGTTTTTACCCAACACGAGGCCCTGCAGCTTGGGATGGCGTCGCTGGAGCGAGCTGAACTGGTGAAGCAGCTTATGGCTTCCAATCCAAAAACAGGGAGAAAGACTGTAGGAAAGGGCACAAATACAACCAGAGCTGAACCATAGGACCCTCATTGCATCCACCTGCACTGGGATGGCTATTGGGTGTGGACATGTGGCATTGTACAAGTAACCCAGGCGAATGGGATTTCAGTCCATGGGTTGGTGCAATGACGTGCACCTCGTCTAGACAGTCCCATTTTTATTGGCACCTCCCCAAATTGTAACATAGTCCTCGGATACCAGTTTTCCCCACAGAGACTTTTCTCTCCCCCCCGCTCAAATACAGATGCACCCCAGCAAAAGAACTTGCTTTCCTAGGTCCCTCAAAGCACTCTGGGAAGTCAGTTGGTTTAACTACTTCATGTCTTTTAGAGATGGTTCTGTTTCCAGTCAGGAGAATTTCTGCCTCTCCTCTGGACCCTCTAGGTCTGCAACTGGAGCCACCATTAATAAGACAGTCGAGTGATGGCTCTCAGGGCAACACAAACATTGGTGAGATCTAACAGCAGGGGCTCTTGTCTATCAGAGCATGGGGACGACAGTGGCAGATGTTATGCTGTTCATGGCAATACAAAATATGGCCCCTTAACAGTTGTGTATTAAGATTGATTTTTTACATTGCTCTTTGTATGAATGAGACAATGGGCACTGTTGTGACTGACTGTCTTGGACGAGACAGTACCTTCTGATTTCCTGGACAAGTGACGATACACAGCACCAATCAGCAGGAGGAGGAAGAGATTTCTGGGGCAATTGAGAAGGTGAGAATCCCAGGTGGCTGGGTAGGGCCAACTCCAGCCACAAGATGCAGAACAGTCAGAAGTACTTTGAACCCAGGAGATATTGCAACAGTAGCTAAAGTTTGAACAGCCCAAGGATCCACTGGCTGGAATCAACATGTCAGCACCACCTGACATCTCCTTACCTTTAAGGGAGAGCTCTGTGTTGTTCCCAAACATGTCCAGGGATGCATTTTTTGGAGCCACCTCTCTTGCATTAATGACTTCTACTTTCCCTTTAAAGACATAAGGAATAAGGCTGGCATCAGCTCTTCACTCTAGACACAGCACACTGGCTTTGTGTTACTGAACCTCTGAACTAGAGCCCTAAAGCCCTGAGAGCTAACTCCCGCATTGGTAGGGCATGATGTCTATCAGACCCGCCCTGTGCTAGGATAGAATTAACAACTTTGCTTTAGACAGAGCCATGTCTCAAGTGAAGTGCTGCCATCATTTATGACAGACCCTCTTACCTGTGCTGGTGTAGATGGTGAGGAAGAGACCCCCTCCGATTCCCATACTGTGAGGATTCATGAGGCCCACGCAGAGCAGAGCTGCAATTGCAGCATCCACTGCAGACCCTCCTTGCTGAAGGATATCCCTGAACCGGCAAAAGAGAACAAAATTATAGTCCAGCGGCAGCACAGAGGCCTCTTCTCCAGCACTTTCAGGACCTCCTTGTACAGGGTCGATCGCAGGGCAGCTACAGACAGTCAGGCCTTTGTACCAGATGTGGACTGGCCACAGAGCTTCCGCCATAGAGTGAGACACGAGAGGTGTTCTCTGTCTAAGAGGTACTTTAATGAGCTGCCCTCTCTGAGGCCAGCGGCTCAGATAAGGTATCGTTACCCATGGCATCACCTAGTGGCTGAACGTTATAAGACTGTTTCAGCATCCCATCACAACCGCCACTCCCTCCTTCTGTGCCCAGGCTCTCAAGGGGTTGCCTGATTCGGCACAGAGGCAGGAGGGAAGCAGCATCCGGTCGCCTTCTCAGCATTTTATTCAAGATGACAAAGATGCACCCTGGTTCAGTTTCACAGGGAAGAAGCCTGCAGACGACTGAGCTCTCCCTTGGTAGCATCCTCTACTCTTGAGCGTCCCCCATCTTACGGAGTAATTTTTAAAAAGCAGCCATCTCCTGCTGGTGTGGGCTGGACAGATCTGCATTAAGATCAGCTTGAAAACCCTGCTGAGGTTTTCCAGAGCTGCCTATGGCATTTAGATGTCCAGTTCCCATTTAAATGTAAAGTGGGAATTGGCCACTGAAAATCCCCATGGAGACTGGAAAAATGGATTTTAAAAGCAGCTTGAAAAGTTTATTTCAGTCATTTAGGCGATTCCCATCCTTGTGGACCCATTGTACATAGCTTAGATTGCCAGCAACCATGTTTCCCAGGCATGGAGAGCAAACCAAGCATTGCAAGACTCCTCCGTTTTGGTATCCTGACCTTAATGACAGATTACAGAGCACTAGCACATGCCACAGGCAGAGAGCTAGCAGAGCAGTTCCTGAGCGAACGCAAATAGAAGAGTTTGGGTCCTTGACTTTGTAACAATAGCTAAGAGAATGTACGGACACGAGTAAAGAGAGATACCTTCCAATTATTGAGCACGGCCCAGCATCCGTGGCTACAGCTGCTTTCTTGTAGAGATGTCCATCCTGCGCTGGGGGCTGCAGAGCTGAGCGCAGTCCGAAGAAAAACCCCAAGAAAAGGACCAGGCCCACCAGGAAGCCAGTCAGAATCCCAACTATCAAATAGCGCTTCTTCATCTTTCTGAGGAGAGAGACACTATGAGCAGGCAATCCCCACGGGGCCTACAGGCAATCGCTGAACCTGGTACCAGTGGGCTGCTTCCAGCAGCCTGTTTCAAATACACTGGAAATGAATGTCCACCTAACTAGTTTCACACTCTGGGTTCTCACCGCTAGTCTCCTCTCTCGACTCCCAATTGAAGCAGAGGAGGTCCAGGGAAGAGCAACTGAAGGACACCAAAGGTGCATTCCATTCAGAGAAATTAGAGACTCGGCCTACTCCGTCTGGAAGGGAGGTAGATAGCGAGGAGCTTTTCAAAGGCACCCTGGGCAGATGGGCACCCAACTCTCATTGCCTTAGTTAGGACCTGGGAGCCTAATTGCCCCTTTTGTCTTTCAAAACTCACCCCCACGCCAAAAAGCATAATGAAATCATTGGGCATGCCTGTTCTTGCAGTCGCGTGAGAGTAAGAGTCCTCAGGGTCAGTGGGACAGTGCTCAGATGCCATCCGTCTCAGTTAACTTTGGGGAGCCCTATCAAATGCTGTGACAGACTCCAACTCTGTTACATCCCTGAGACCCATCAGTCAACAGTTTGTAATTCGATCAACATTAAAAAGCTCATTGCTGTCTGGCGTAGCTGGTCTCTTGCAACTTCCTGCTCATGAGAGCGCCTGGGGAATAATGGAAACAAACATTCCTGCTCGCAGGAGCTGAGCCACTGTTTGTTTTTTTTCACTAGAGACCAAAGTTCGATTTACTGGATGGCAGTTACCAGAATTGCTCTTTTTTCCTCCTTTCCCCTCACAGAAAGTCGCCCCCTTCCCCCCTTCTGGTTTTTAAATCAGGTCTCCCTGGCTATTCAAACCTAATTGCCAGTAGCTCAGTCAACCAATTAGCTAACAACCCTGGCCCTACTGATCTGCAGCAAGTGCAAGTATTCCCTACCCTAGATTTATTTTTCATTCACAGGTATAGTCTATTGATTCCATCACTACTTCATTGTGTCCCTCCAAGAGTCTTTGGGTCTTCATGCTGAGCATCGATTACAAGGAGCAGATCAGGGATTCTAGCATTTTAGAACAATTACAGAATTCTCCCTCCTCCTCTGTTAACAGAGCTCCACCCCCTCGGCCCAGATAATTCTATTTACTATTAATATAGCATCACCATTGTTCCAGTTTATAAGCACAGAGCCCTTCAAACCCTGCTCCTTTTACTAAGATTTTAAGCCAGCGAACAGTTTTGCAAGAGCTGCCCCATCCTTCTTCAAAAGGAGCAGGCCAAGATGCAGTAATTAACACAGCGAGCATCTAGGGTAGATTACTTCACATTGTAGCAAGTAAGTAGTTCCACAGAGAGTAGAGGAGGCAGGGTCAGGAAAAGCCCCAGGTACAGAACTTGATTTAAGATTAAATAAATGATAAATGTCTGGCAATGACTTCACAGGAGAAACGCTCTGTTTTCAAATTCTGGAATCAAAGCAATTCAAAGACACAATTACACTTTAACTATCCCCAGCTATTGTCACTTGTGGAAGAGCGAAGGTACCCGAAGAATAAGCAGCTGCCCTCCCTCTGTGCAAGGTCATGGGGTAGCCATCGACCTGCATGATATACACCTTCAATCCTGACATTCTGAGCACATTGTCCCGCTAGAGGCAACATACCAATGTAGGCACAACCCACTCTAAGTGGTACGACATGGAGAGTACTCAGAAGGGGTCTTTTATCCTATTCCTAGGTGCAACAGAAACCATTTGCTTTCCCAGTAGTCAGCGCCTTATTTCCCCAGAAACAGCTGCACTGGAGGTACTGGGTAATGTATCTTCTTCTAATTGCTTTTGATTTCCCCTCCCCGCATCCTTAACAGTGCAGGTTCTTGCAGATTTAATACAGCCAGCACACACAGTGCAATGGCCACGCTACCCAGGTACCTCCCCAAAGCATCTGCCGTGCGCAGAGAGAAACCAGGCAGAGGCATCGTGTGACGAGCGGACAGGACAGGACTGACCCTCTCCAGTGATGTAACGGTCCCAAGGCAGGATGGGATTTCCAGCCAGGTCAGACGAGCTCGCGCTGCCCTGTGGCAGAGGCCCATGCAGTACCAGCGAGCTGTGGGGGGAGCCAGTGCAGAGGTCACTGGAGGGAGCAGGCCAGCCAGGATGGAAGCAGGGAGGGTAGATTAGCCCATCAGGGAGGAGATTAGCTGAACACCCCCCCGCACACACGTATCACTCCAGCCGAACAGAGGTCAGTGCGCCATCCTGGCCCTCTGTCTATTAGTGGCCATTGCATTGCTCCTGGCACCCATGCACTGAAAGCTTTCTAAGCCTCTTCGCTCATTACAAAACTAATCTACTGCCAGTGCCCTTACGCATGTGAATCTTAATGACCGGCAGCTGGAGGGGAAAGGGTGAAGCCTCTCCGTACAGGTTCCCAGCTTGCTTTACACTAGACCGTCCTAAAAATCAGTGGCATACTTGTCATTCAGTTACTGTGCCTGGAAACAGAGCAGCCATTATGTCTCCAACAATAGCTCACTCAGCCTTGACCCTTAAAGACAGTTTTGTTTATTGGCCACGAGTTTGGCCTGGCTGTCCTCGGCGTGTTACAGAAAGTGCCACAGGATCTGTCACCAGGCAGGAGGTCTCCTTTTCTGTGGCTCATCTGAAGGACGACCCCTTTACCCTGCAGCACAGGGCATGATCACTAGTCCCGAGGCTGGAGCTTCTGCATCATTGGAAGCGGTGCTCTGTGGCCTGACCGTCCTGGGTCTGGCAAGAAGCTGTGGGACACAGTGTCAGACTTATCTGACCTATCCAGCCAGGCTTTTGACAAATAAAAAGCCCATTCTTACAATGGGGGAGGCGGGGTTATCAGAGGCCCTTTATTTTAAAAGGGACTTCTTGTTTCTCACTGTTTATAATCAGTGCAAGTTACCCCAGTACCACAGTGATGGGCATCATCCCAGACCAGTAAGGGCCCAGCTGCTAGGCGACCGCACACAGCCTACTGAGCCCCTGAGCCCCATGCATGGGAGTCAAGCCCGGCCAGTCCCCCTGCAGATGACAGCCACCCCAAAGAGGGTAAGGCTAAGACCAGGACATGACCTCCCACGCCCTAGCGCAGCCCAGCTGGAAGAACACAGGGAAGGGTTGTGTCAGTGCCCAGCCTGTATACCTGGGAGGGAGCACCCCCATGCTCCTGCGGGGGCTGTGCAGCTCTGCAAGGCCCCATCGGCTGGGCTGTGCCTCTCAGAGAGCTGGACTCTGTGTTCAAGTGTCACAGTCAGTGTTTCAGCTTAACTCTCAGCTCAGAATTCAGCTCCCAAGTGTCCTTTGGGCTTAGAATAAGTGGAGCATCCAACGCATCTTCTGTCAGGAGACTAGGTCCCCAGCCTCACAGCAACTCCTGTGATCTAAGAGGTACGTTTCTGTTTCTAACTAGTATAATCTGTGCCCAAGTCCTGTGGAAACAGGAAGAAAAATCATGCACTTGGAAGGGCCAACCAGGACACTGAATAGACGTGGACCTACAGCCGGAAGAAAGAGAAGCCACCTCGACAAAACGCAGCTGCGTGAGACGGATCATGTCAGGGAAGAGAGCAAGAGAAAAAGTTTGGTCCCTGTAGGAAGCTAGAGGACTGAGCTACAGGAAAAGCAGGCAATCCTAAGGAGAGCCAGGACTAGAACCAGAGCCAAGAACACACTAAGTCTTTACTGCTGGAGTTAAAGGAAAGCGACTAGGTTCTTGAGCCTATTGTAGGCCCCACCACTACAGGGCAACATCCCCCCTACACACAAGAGCCACTACATTGCAGCTTTGAAGATAGGAAGGAAGCCTGTGAATGTTGATGCATGAAGTTTAAGAAGTACTGGCCGATGTTATGACCAACATCTCAGTACTTACCTAATGCCTCTGGCTAGGTGGCAGAGACCGGGTGTGTTAAGTGAACAGCCTAGTTTTTCCCTGTTGAAGTTGGCTCTTGTCTCCAAGGATTTATTGGTGGGACTAGTCAGAACAATTACTGTGCGCTGCCACCTGAAGCCGCGAGTGCTGGAACTCTCTAGCAAGCTGTGTTCTGCAAGCGGTTTTAACCTTTGAACCCTCTCGCCAAATGCAGCTCTGGGGAAGCTTTGTTAGTGTTTCAGTCAGACAGCGCTTCTCGGCAGCAGGAGACCAAGTCGGCAGCAGGAGACCAAGACGGAGGGGCTATAAAGTAATTAAAGGCACTACAATTACTTCTCAGACATCAGGGTTGTGACATTGTCCAATGCTAGGCAGGAAATTCAAAGCCAAGTCTGACCTATCTGAATTCATGAAGGGGAAGAACAGCAAACAACAGAGTTATGGGTGGATGAGCAATTTTACCAGTGAGCTGTGTTAATTTGTGTCACAACTTTAACAGTCTTAAACATACAGAAGCTTTATTAAAAAACCCAGCACAACAGCCTAGTTACTGCCAGGCAGGGGGATTCAAGTTCAGACTGCTGTGCCGGACTTACCAGGGGCTGGGAGTAGGTCTCATGGTGCTCACTTCTGGCCACATGAAGGACCAGCAATGAGTGGCTCTGAAGGGAGGCAAAGCCCCCCCTGTGCCAGAAGGCAGGTTGCATTGCCCTGAGAACTGAAGCAGGATGAGGAGAACAGAAGGGGGGACATTAAGAGGGTTCTGGAGGACCACCTGGAAGAGCTGAAACAGTCACACACACGCACACCCCCCCTGTTCCAGAAAGCTAAGCATGTCAGAATTTGGTATTTTCCCCTAGAGGCCAGAATTTCCTAATGCACGTAGTTTAAGGCAGGGGTTCTCAAACTGGGGGTCAGGACCCCTCTGGGGGTCACAAGGTTATTACATTAGGGGTCGCGAGCTGTCAGCCTCCACCCCAAACCCCACTTTGCATCCAGCATTTATAATGGTGTTAAATATATATATATAAAAGTGTTTTTAATTTATAAGGAGCGGGGGAGGGGGGGTGTCACACTCAGAGGCTTGCTATTTGAAAAGGGTCACCAGTACAAAAGTTTGAGAACCACTGGTTTAAGGTCTCGGGTCACGGTGGCCCAAGAGACAAGGCATTCCAGATCAGGAACTGAGGCTCTCAATTATTTTTTGTCACGGGACAAATTCCTTGGTCAAGGTATCGTCAAGGTCCAGACTCAGGAGAAAAAGAACACAAAACCAATAACAATACTGGTGATAATAAGTAAATAAAAAGATGTTGCAGTCCATCCAAAAGTGTCTGGCGGTTCGGATTTGGCCCACAGTCCGCCTATGGACTACCCCTGCAAGTCTAAGCGGTCAGAAAAGTGGGGCTATCATAGCTTAGATGGGCGTTTCAATCACAGCAGCGAGCAGTGCTCTCTAGCACAGTGCAGAGTAGCAGCAGCCAACATTTGTCCATTAGCCAAAAACTCGCAGGCAGAAAGATATCTGGATTCTCTCCTCCCAAGACACCAGTGCAGCTCATAGGAAGAGGGTGCAGCCAGATCCCATCACTTTCCGAAGCAGCATGTTGCCTTCAGCCTACCAGTTAGAGTAGGATCCCTTGTTTCCCAGGGACCATTCCTTCAGTCGTGGTTGTCAGTGCTTTTCCCCATACATCTCTGTACTTAGGTTACAGCATTTGCCAATAAGCTGCTAGGGTACCAGATGATATTCACGATTGATGTATGACTTCTTTTCATTCTCCGCCTAAAGCAGGTTTAGCCATTAAGCTAAATAAACCATCATTTCCTCGCTCACATGTCAGCCAATGAACTCACTTTACCTCTATGTAACAGAGAAAGCTAATTGATTTCGTCAGCCTTGGAAACCTTGATCATCGCTAGGGTGATTTATTCAAGCCTAGTTAGTCATTGTTTATATCCTTGGAAGCTGCGGGTCTAATTATGCGTTCACCCAAACTCTCTTCCAACTGTTAGTAGGGTCAGGGCCAGCAGACACACTCTGTGTGCAACAACATCCCAACTCATCACTTCTGTACAGCCCATTAAACTGTGGTTATTTGCTCCACAGGACGCCTTCTAGCAATGGGAAAAAGAAACCTAAAACCACTGCAGTAAAGGCAGAGAATATATTGACTGTGTCCACGGCAGGTTCAGATGACAGTGATTTCAGGTGTTAGTTCCACTTCCTTTGTGCAGAAAACATTCAAGATTTTTGTTTCTTTTGAACCCTAAACAATAATCAGTCTGTTTAGTCTCTATTCACACACACCTGCTTCTAGTGGTTTTGCTAAGATTTATCCTAGAAGAACCTCTACTAACTTGCTATGGTCTTTGTCCCTCTCTAGTGCTAGATCGGGCTTAGTGGTTTATGAGCCTGCTACTGCTTCTGAGCTGACAGATTTGGTTGGTCTTTTAGCTCAAGCAGTAGAGGCTTATGCTTTTAGCTCTGCAGTTCCCAAGATTAGTCCCTACAAACAACTTCTCCAGGGGTGTTATTACACAAGCTACACAATCCTTAGTAGACGTAACTGTGGGGATCCTTTAACACTGTAGTTTGATAGAGTTGCTTAAGAACTCCTAGGTTGTGAACACATTACCCAGAACAATAAGGGTCTTGTTTCATGTACCACTGAAAAGAACTGGTGAGTGTGTACATACACATCATTGCCCTTCAATGAAACCAGAATAGCTCAGCTGTAGGTCATAGGCCCAATATTGCTAGCAGATAATGGAAATTCCCTTCAGTACAATTGGTACCTTGCCTTTGAAACAGGAAATGTGCTTTCTGTTGCTGCTGTAGCCATCCAGTCCAAGGTGGCCATGGATTTGTTACCAGGTATCCCAGACTTGAAATATTTATTGTACAGAGAATCAGAATCATCCCATAAATCAAAAGACACAGATACTCTTTTCCAGCTACAGTCAAGCAGTCCAGTGGATCTAAATTGGGAAGCTTCTGCTTTACCTACCAGCCTTTCCTAAACACACAGCACAGATAAATGTGACCTCACCGTTTATTACAAGTCTCTGTCTATAGGACTTCTTGGTCTTCAGGGTAGTTCTTATGGCATTCACCCATTTCAATTCATCCAGCATGCTGCACACCAGGTCTCTCCCACATCTTACGAAGCTCTTAGCAGCAGAAACTAAATTCCTTTCTTCCCTCGGAGAGGCTGACACAGGGTGAAGTGCCAGGTAATTGTAAAGTTAAAGTCACCAAAAACCCAAATCAAAACTGAAAGCTGCAAAAAAAGTCAATTAGATGGACTTATTAACTAATTGATTCTCGTAGGACTAGCTCAGCGAAAATAAAACACAAACAGATGGAAGTATTGATAATCATTACTTATGAGATTATTCCAGAGAGCTGATCCTATGTTCTGTCAACAAGAGTTACTTTCCTAGAATTTAGCAGATGCCAACCAAAATTAACAGAGGAAACTTGATTTTGAAAAATTATTGACAAAAATAAAACAAAACCAGCCACCAGAAGAGAGTATGTAAATCATTACAGTATAAACAGGTATTAATGCTTAAAGAGCAACATCTTAGTCAAGTGGGAAATTCTAGAATGTAAGGAAATTAAAAAAAGATAATTTGATTAGCTATGTCCGAAGGACTAATACGATGGGAGTATAAACACAATGGCATTCAGTTGTCTACTTGGAATGCTGTTGCTTCAAAAGAGTATTTCTATTCAATTGAGATAGTCGTCAGGCACCGGTAACATAATTCAATGTCCATAATTAAAGGACTAATGCCATATAACCAGATATAAATTAAACTATGTCACAAAACAATACTAGACTTCAACTTATTATAAAAAATATCTAGGCTTGGCTGAATCCGATTTTTTTTTATAATTTCAGTGGCTAATATATTTATTTTAAGTTCTCTTATTTTTATCTCTTTAAATGTTCACAGATGCAGGAAATTATGGAAGGGCAGACAATGTGGGGGTGAATTATTTAATGACAGATGTTGAGATTAAAAAACTTAAAGCTTTATAATCATTAGACACAAATTATCAACATCACATGTCAAAATATACAAAGTAAATATCCTTAAATCAAATTCTAATAAGTCCTCAAGCAGCATTTTTCTTACTTGGCCTCACTGTAAAGTTTACATTATCGTAGAGGGAAATGTTTTTTCCATCAGTTTGTGTGTATGATGAAATCCACATTTACAGTCAAAAATCTAATCTGTCTAAGCCCAAAAATATAAACTACAGGGGAAAAAATCAAGATACAAGCTAACAAGATAGACAGGATTCTGCTGAGCAGTGTCAGTGAAAGGCTAGTAAAGTAAACTAGCAATTCTGTTTTAATCCTGGTTTAAGAAAGTGGTATTTCTAGGACTAAGCACAGGATTCAAAGAGATAAATATCAAGATCATTGGACATTACTACTTAAAGTCATGGAGTGTTCATACACACACCTAGCTGAAGATTGTTATAACAATACAGAGTGGATGGTGTAGCTCTAGCTCTGTGTGTTAATGTGTGTTTAAAATGGTGAGAGATAATGAAGCAGTTCAGTCAAGCAGTGTGTAAGGGGAAAGTTGAAGTCAGGCAAAGTGAGCAGTGTCTGGAAAAGCTGGAGTTGGATGCAGTGGGGATGATTATGCCATCCAAGTCAATTTGCACAGAGAAGAGAGGATGTCTCTCAAAGACAAAGCGCATAACAAAAGTTAGCAAAATGTTTGCTCTCCAAAGCCAAGTTCTGTGTTACCTTTGAAGTGCAGAATTTCCCTATGGAATATTTTAGCAATAAATATTGATTTCCCAGTCCCTCCACTCTTTGAGCAGATTAGGATAGTCTCAGCCTTAACTCAGCTGTCTTTGGAGTTTTCTCTAGTAGTGGTGGGATCTTCTCAGTGTCTCTGATCTTCAGGAAAGCCTCCTCTTTCCCAAGCTGGGCTTATAGTTGGAATTTTGGGCCCAGAAGCCAAACCCAAAGGTTTTTGTCTGTGAAGGACTCATTTAAAGAAACTCAAATGACTGATCATTCCTTGCTTGAAGTGGGTAGCCACTCTCTCTGGGTGAGATCAAGACAACTCTGCACTCAGGATCTGTTGATCTTCAAATGAGGCTGCTTCTACTCAACTGGTGGTGGTGCATCTTTTATGCATTCTTCTTCCATTCAGATGGACTGATGAGTTGAACAATCCCTCAGAAAGATCATTGTCATGATTTTGTGCCTTCTTATTGGTCATCCCCAAAATGTGATGTCCCATCTTCAGGTTACAGGTGAATCCATCGTTGTGGCAGGTCTGGTGTCATTGCACTCTTTTACCCATCCAATAGGTGGCATCCACGATTCAGAAAAGTTAGTTTTCCCATGTAGTTGCAATTCTTTCCTGGAATTTTTTAATTCTTACTTGGCAGACAATCCTAGACAGCAGGATTGTCTGGCTATGTAGACTCCCTCCTCAGGCCCTACGCTACCAGCACTCCCAGCTACCTTCGAGACACCACTGACTTCCTGAGGAAACTTCAATCCATCGGTGATCTTCCTGATAACACCATCCTGGCCACTATGGATGTAGAAGCCCTCTACACCAACATTCCACACGAAGATGGACTACAAGCCGTCAAGAACACTATCCCCAATAATGTCACGGCTAACCTGGTGGCTGAACTTTGTGACTTTGTCCTTACCCATAACTATTTTACATTTGGGGACAATGTATACCTTCAGATCAGCGGCACTGCTATGGGTACCCGCATGGCCCCACAGTATGCCAACATTTTTATGGCTGATTTAGAACAACGCTTCCTCAGCTCTCGTCCCCTAAAGCCCCTACTCTACTTGCACTATATTGATGACATCTTCATCATCTGGACCCATGGAAAAGAAGCCCTTGAGGAATTCCACCATGATTTCAACAATTTCCATCCCACCATCAACCTCAGCCTGGTCCAGTCCACACAAGAGATCCACTTCCTGGACACTACGGTGCTAATAAGTGATGGTCACATAAACACCACCCTATACTGGAAACCTACTGACCGTTATTCCTACCTACATGCCTCCAGCTTTCATCCAGACCACACCACACGATCCATCGTCTACAGCCAAGCTCTGCGATACAACCGCATTTGCTCCAACCCCTCAGACAGAGACAAACACCTACAAGATCTCTGTCAAGCTTTCTTACAACTACAATACCTACCTGCGGAAGTGAAGAAACAGATTGATAGAGCCAGAAGAGTTTCCAGAAGTCACCTACTACAGGACAGGCCTAACAAAGAAAATAACAGAACGCCACTAGCCGTCACCTTCAGCCCCCAACTAAAACCCCTCCAACGCATTATTAAGGATCTACAACCTATCCTAAATGATGACCCAACACTCTCACAAATCTTGGGAGACAGGCCAGTCCTTGCCTACAGACAGCCCCGCAACCTGAAGCAAATACTCACCAACAACCACATACCACACAACAGAACCACTAACCCAGGAACCTATCCTTGCAACAAAGCCTGTTGCCAACTGTGCCCACATATCTATTCAGGGGACACCATCACAGGGCCTAATAACATCAGCCACACTATCAGAGGCTCGTTCACCTGCACATCCACCAATGTCATATATGCCATCATGTGCCAGCAATGCCCCTCTGCCATGTACATTGGTCAAACTGGACAGTCTCTACGTAAAAGAATAAATGGACACAAATCAGACGTCAAGAATTATAACATTCATAAACTAGTTGGAGAACACTTCAATCTCTCTGGTCACGCGATTACAGACATGAAGGTCGCTATCTTAAAACAAAAAAACTTCAAATCCAGACTCCAGCGAGAAACTGCTGAATTGGAATTCATTTGCAAATTGGATACTATTAATTTAGGCTTAAATAGAGACTGGGAGTGGCTAAGTCATTATGCAAGGTAGCCTATTTCCCCTTGTTTTTTCCTACCCCCCCCCCAGATGTTCTGGTTTAACTTGGATTTAAACTTGGAGAGTGGTCAGTTTGGATGAGCTATTACCAGCAGGAGAGTGAGTTTGTGTGTGTATGGGGGTGGGGGTGGGGGGTGAGAAAACCTGAAAGTGAGTTTGTGTGTGTGGTTTTTGGGAGGGGGGTGAGGGGGTGAGAGAACCTGGATTTGTGCAGGAAATGGCCCAACTTGATTATCATGCACATTGTGTAGAGAGTTGTCACTTTGGATGGGCTATCACCAGCAAGAGAGTGAATTTGTGGGGGGGGGGGGGGGTGGAGGGTGAGAAAACCTGGATTTGTGCTGGAAATGGCCCAACTTGATGATCACTTTAGATAAGCTATTACCAGCAGGACAGTGGGGTGGGAGGAGGTATTGTTTCATATTCTCTGTGTGTATATAAAGTCTGCTGCAGTTTCCATGGTATGCATCCGATGAAGTGAGCTGTAGCTCACGAAAGCTCATGCTCAAATAAATTGGTTAGTCTCTAAGGTGCCACAAGTACTCCTTTTCTTTTTGCAAATACAGACTAACACGTCTGTTACTCTGAAACATGTACTTACCAGCATTCAAGGGAGGCATGGAGGGCAAATCTGCAGTTCCCTTGTCGATAAGCAATCCCACAGACAGAGCTTTGGGACCTGTAGGTCCCAGGTGATCATCTGCTACAGAACCTCTCTAATTCCCCCTTAGCTCTCACAAGTGTTGAAAATCTTTATCAGCTCCTGTCCTGTCATGCAATTTCCCAAGTAGCAGTAATTGCTCTTCCAAGTGCCAAAGTATCTACTTAGCACTAGCAATAATTAATTATATTTCTCTTGAAAAGCACTCTGAGGAATTCCCAGTATCTGATGTTTGTACTCCCTTGTTCATGAAGTTGAGTTCCCTCCATCTAGTTACTTTTCAATTAACAGCCTCAGAGGAGGACATTAGTTAAACATTGACTGAAGAATCAAGAACTCACCCCTTTCAATCTTTATTTAGTGCTCATGAAAAGCACCATACTGAGAGCCCTGCAGGCTGAAGTCCTTATTTATAAATGAAACCAAGAGTTAATCAGTATGTCTGACTTCTGATTAAGAGGGACCTCTCCTATGGAGAGTGTTCAGAATCTTCTTAGGTATATATATATGGCCCTCGTTACCATGGCATCTGAACCACTCAAGTCTTTAGTGCCTTTAGCCTCAAAGCCCTGCAAGGTAGGGAAATATTGTTATTAAAAAAAAAAAACAGACTGGGAATTGAGGCAGGGAGAGACTAAGTGACTTGCCCATAGTCACACAGTGACAGAACAGGGATTTGAACCAGTTGTGCCAAGTCATAGTGCCCTAACCCCTGGCCCTTCCTTCCTCTGGCAACATGAGCACTTCACTTCTTTGCCTCCTTGCTCAGCTTTCCAGGGGTGCCAGTTCATGCCATCAGATGTTAATTTTTGGTCTTTAGCAACAGACACGATTTTAACCAACCACCTACCTAATCATTAAAGACCCCAAAAATCTCATTATCAATCCCTCAGCCAGCCAGCCCTCTTCCTACTTGTGACCCAAGTTTTCCTGCCTCAGGGCATGAGCCATTATAAAAAACGTGCTGGCTGTATTAACTTGAAACATTAAAGTAGTTTGACAATAAAAAAGTAATTCCCGATAAGGTTCTATGCTTCCTAAAATAAAGGTGTTATTCCTTTCCTGAGAGAAACCACCACCAAAGGTAGAAAAAAACCCCACCCTTAAGTTCCACTAAACATCTATATTAGCTTATTAATATTGAAATATGATCTATTTTTTAGCCTCGGAGATGCACAGAAGTCCCCTGCAAGGTATATAAACCCTTTGGAATACCTTAAGATACATAGGATAGGCTTTTAACTTCCAATATACGCCTCATGCTCTATAGTACATCACAAGTGCGAAAGCTTCCCATTTGTTACACTTATTGATTCTAATACAAGAATAATTTCAGTGTGTGGGGAGGTGTTTGCAAGAGATCCAAAGAGCAGGCTAAGACAAAGGAAACTTTTGGAAGGTAGGTAAATGGAGACCCACATTTTGACCCTTAAGAAACTAACATGTTGCAGGTTGAGAAGGATGAGAGGTAGTGGGTGAGAGCACTGATAACCATCAGTATCCAGACTGGTGCCTGTGGTCATTAGATTCCAAGGCCAGAAGGGACCACTGTGACCATCTAGTCTTAGCTCCTGTATTACACAAGCCAGAGAACTTCCCCAAAAGAATTCCTTGGGCAGATCTTTTAGAAAAACATCCAGTCTTGATTTAAAGATACACTATTACTTTTATCAACCAAACTCAGTCCATGTGTACTTACTGTTTAAAGTCTACATGATGGACAAGCTGATCATGACTACACAGGCCAGGTTGTTCCAGCCTTAAATTTGCAGGAGAAACAGCACTAAGACAACTTAAGCTCTATCCCTGTACGTCTCTTAGTCCTTTATATTCAACATGGAGTATACTTTCTAGGTGGAGAATTTACACTGTGATTTGTTGTACAGAATTCTTTTTCTATATGCACATACCTGTGATATAATGAATCTCAGCTTTGGAACAACACTAACACCAGGTGTTTTAATCCAAAGACATAGTTTTGATCTTGCCTTTGATTTAGGTTTCAACTGTGTCTATATACTAGCTTCAACTCCAGTGATGTGTCTAATTGCGGGTTCATGGAATTATTTTGCTCAGGGGGAAGATTTGCTGTCTGTAGCTTATTTCTACAGTCCCCAGTTGTTACAGGAACACAGTGAGAGTTATGTACGGTTGTTTAAAAGGCCAGATTTTGTAACACTTCTGCACTGACATTAAGGTTTGGAAGTTTTCATGTTGATATGGAACAGTTGTGTTGTTTCTACAACAGGCTGATTTAGTCTGTGGCTATTGCTAGTGTGTTGTTACAGAGGCCGAATTAAGTTGTTTGGATTCTGGTCAGTGATAATTGCTCTGTTTACTGGCCTGTGCGTATGCCCATAAGGAGTTAAAGTTACATAACTCAATCTAAACCCAACCTTACTTTGGAATTTCTAGTTCTGAGATTTTTAAGTGATACATGCAGTGATTGTTTTGAACCTCACAAATAGCAGCCCTTAGGTAACTAAATATTTTCATGTGGGTAAAGAAATAGGGTTGATTGACACTGAATAAGATGTTAGCTAACCTTAAAATCCACAAAAATCAACACAGAAACATTGTTGTTTTCCTGGTCATCATCAACTAGAAAAAGAAAATACCCAGCAGAAAATACCTTCCTTCCTCCACCATAAACATTAATATGAAGTTAAACTGTCTGGTTTTGCCATCTCTCTAAATCCAAGATCTCCAGGTTACATTGAAACAGGATGTGCAAGTTGGTCCCCTCTACTTTCCCTTTCTCCCAGAGGAAAATATTTGTCAGCACATTAGGGATGTTTTCTTTCCATTGTCCTTAGGAGACAATTTCAGAGTAGCAGCTGAGTTAGTCTATATTCGCAAAAAGAAAAGGAGTACTTGTGGCACCTTAGAGACTAACCAATTTATCTGAGCATAAGCTTTCGTGAGCTACAGCTCACTTCATCGGATGCATTCAGTGGAAAATACAGTGAGGAGATTTATATACACACAGAACATGAAAAAATGGGTGTTTATCATGCACACTGTAAGGAGAGTGATCACTTAAGATGAGCTATTACCAGCAGGAGAGTGGGGCGGGGGGGGGGGAACGGGGGGGGGGGGGAGAAAACCCTTTGTAGTGATAATCAAGGTGGGCCATTTCCAGCAGTTAACAAGAATGCCTGAGGAACAGTGGGGGGGGGGAATAAACATGGGGAAATAGTTTTACTTTGTGTAATGACTCAACCACTCCCAGTCTCTATTCAAGCCTAAGTTAATTGTATCCAGTTTGCAAATTAATTCCAATTCAGCAGTCTCTCGTTGGAGTCTGTTTTTGAAGTCTTTTTGTTGTAATATTGCGACCTTTAGGTCTGTAATCGAGTGACCAGAGAGATTGAAGTGTTCTCCGACTGGTTTATGAATGTTATAATTCTTGACATCTGATTTGTGTCTATTTATTCTTTTACGTAGAGACTGTCCAGTTTGACCAATGTACATGGCAGAGGGGCATTGCTGGCACATGATGGCAGATATCACATTGGTGGATGTGCAGGTGAACGAGCCTCTGATAGTGTGGCTGACGTGATTAGGCCCTATGATGGTGTCCCCTGAATAGATATGTGGACACAGTTGGCAACGGGCTTTGTTGAAAGGATAAGTTCCTGGGTTAGTGGTTCTGCTGTGTGGTGTTTGGTTGCTGGTGAGTATTTGCTTCAGGTTGGGGGGCTGTCTGTAGGCAAGGACTGGCCTGTCTCCCAAGATTTGTGAGAGCGATGGGTCATCCTTCAGGATAGGTTGTAGATCCTTGATGATGCGTTGGAGAGGTTTTAGTTGGGAGCTGAAGGTGACGGCTAGTGGCGTTCTGTTATTTTCTTTTTGGGCAACCACACACCATGTCAAGAATTATAACATTCATAAACCAGTCGGAGAACACTTCAATCTCTCTGGTCACTCGATTTCTGACCTAAAAGTGGCAATTCTTCAACAAAAAGACTTCAGAAACAGACTCCAACGAGAGACTGCTGAATTGGAATTAATTTGCAAATTGGATACAATTAACTTACACAAAGTAAAACTATTTCCCCATGTTTATTCCCCCCCCCCCCGTTCCTCAGGCGTTCTTGTTAACTGCTGGAAATGGCCCACCTTGATTATCACTACAAAGGATTCCCCCCCACACACTCTCCTGCTGGTAATAGCTCATCTTAAGTGATCACTCTCCTTACAGTGTGCATGATAAACACCCATTTTTTCATGTTCTGTGTGTATATAAATCTCCTCACTGTTTTTTCCACTGAATGCATCCGATGACGTGAGCTGTAGCTCACGAAAGCTTATGCTCAAATAAATTAGTTAGTCTCTAGGTGCCAAAAGTCCTCCTTTTCTTTTTGCTGACATTGAAATACAAGCACCTTGGAGATCATTTCTGGAGTGATGTTTTTAAATTGTTTCCCTATCCATTTGCAAGGTTCTCATCCCTGCAGTTTTTCATAGCTGCTTTTCGGCAACCTCTAATCAATCTGACATGACCGATCTCACCACAGAAACTCCAAGAGGCACGATCTGGGATCCCTGACGACAGGGTGACCAGATAGCAACTGTGAAAAAACGGGATGGGGGTGGTGGATAATAGGCACCTGTATAAGAAAAAGTCCCAAAAAACGGAACTGTCCCTATAAAAACAGGACATCTGGTCACCCTACCTGACAAGAATTAGCATGTAAACAGAACTTCTGGTCTCGGCAAAGAAGGGGAGACAGGAACAGAGCCTTCACAACAAAGTCTCTGCCCTCCAATTGCCGAGTCATTTCCACCTTCTGCCCCAACAGTCAGCTGTCAGGTATTTGTGCTTAAGAAACAGGACTTCATTCTTTCATGAGGCACCTTTCCCCTCTGACATGATAACCTGCCCAACATCGTAATCGGCTCTTATTCAATTTCAAGATAAGGGACCTTTGACCTGAACATAAGGATAAGAGATCTTAAAATAAACAGCAAAAACATGCCTACGTTAAAATACTGGGTGAGGCCTTGGCAAAACGTCTAAGAGACTTTATCTGAAAGAAGCACCTTCAGAGAAACAAGACTCGGACACAAGCAAGGCATCATCCTTCTCTGTTCTGTATGGTGTGAGCCCATGAGCATGCTAAATTAGAGACCACTGCTGTGGCTAAGATTGGTGAACACAAGCCAGACATCTGAAAAGTGTTCTATGGGAGCTTATAGAGGCTTTCTTTCTCCAGAGTCAAGAATGAGGTTATTTGGGGAAGCTCCCCTTTGTACAGGGGCAAAGCTTTGTCTTAATCTTATCAGAACACACTCTGGCTGAGCAGCGGGTTTAGGCTGAGGTCAGGCAAACGGCTGTCTCAGTCTGTCTAGATTGTCTGAGTGGCTCTAAAGCCTTTTCATATTAGGTCGCTTAGAAGACTTACACACCTCCCTCCCGAAGTCCCCAGGTCTGATTGAATAGCCTCCTAGCAGCCACCCTAATAGTTTGCTACATGAGAAGCATAACATGAAGGTTACAAGGGGTAAAGATCAGCTCATTCCAGCCTGGGGCATGCTGCTGCCAGGCTTCCTTCCCCCGCAGTGTGGCCATGTGTTGTGAAGTCCTCTTAGAGGCAGAACATAGGCTGAGCTGCTGGAGATTTCTAGGGTCTACTTCTCCTCTCCCTTATACCAGTATAATCCAAGAGCAACTGCACTCAAACCACTGAGTTTGAGTTTCACCCATGCAACCAACATCAGAATCAGGCCCATAGGCTGTGTGTGACTGGGAAGGAAGCAGAAAGCCAATGTTCAGCCTCCTAATGATTTGTTGCATTAAACAGCTGTCTGCCGCTTGCCTCCTGGCAATTATTTGATCCCAGTCTCTGAGAGCTAACCTGCTGCTGGAGCCCCCACGGCTCTCCCTAGAGAGCTGGAAAGAGTTTTTAAAATCCAAACCCAACCCGTGTTGTATTGGACAAGAAAGAGATGAATGCAGCTGAGGGGCCACTATTCAGACAGACTGCGGTTCTCTTTCCTGTATCAGGGCGATAAAAGGACAGTGTTTGCTAACCTGGGACAGCCTTTGAGCCTCAGAGCACAGAAGCAGGCAGCTTTGCTGACAGCGCTTTGGAAAGCAAGCGGTCAGCAGATTGGAACTTGCGGAGAGAAGACATTTTAGCAAGATGAAACGGTTCTCTGGCCTGGGAGAGGGCAAAGCCAACTGAGGCCAAGGGCTTCAGAGGAACAACCCACTGGCCCTAGAACCACAGCTCAATAAACAAAGAGTATCTCAGCACCAGAGTCACTCCCTCATTCCAGGAGTAATCCAGCCCCTGAGAGAGTAGCTCACTCCATGTGCTTCCATTTATAAGCCCTGGATTTCCCCTCTAATGGGGTAATTAACCCAAGGTGAGCCCAGCCCCTAGGACTGGGCTCCCGGTAGTAAAGACAGGCAGGTGATGAAGGCGTATCTGCTAAAGGAGAGGAGGACTTGTGGCACCTTAGAGACTAACCAATTTATTTGAGCATAAACTTTTGTGAGCTACAGCTCACTTCATTGGATGAGATTTTAACCCTTTTCCTGCCAGCCACAAGGGGTGACTGACACACTGTTCCACAGCTCATTGTTGATTAGATTTAACCCCATCCCTGAGACTGCTCCAACACTTCCTTTCCAGAAGCAAGTGCCGGTGTCCCTTGAGCTCACGTCCTCTGTGTTTCCATCACTTTCCCTGGCAGTTTATAATTATTACTCTTCATGTGTTTGGGTTCATTATTTACTCCTGCTTTTTAGGCCATGTGCTGTACTTTCTGAAATGCTGCCTGCTGGACAATTTCCCCAAGCTGCTTTATTAACCCCTTCTTCACCATTTTGAACCCTCTGGACACTGCTTTCTCAGCACCTGTGAGCCTGCCTGTGCTAACCACAGCCAGCCTTAGCCTGGGCCACATGTGCAGCCCCACAGAACTCTCCTCACGCTTACAGTTCTTTAAGAAACCCGGGCGCGGGAGCGGGTTTTTCTAAGAAAGCAAAAAGACAGGCAGGCGTGAGAGAGAATAAGTACAGGAGGGAGAGAAAGCGAGCACACACTAGCTTTAAAAGAAAAATAGAAACAAAGTGAGACAGCAAATGAGGGGGGGGGGGAGGAGAGGAAGAAGAAAAGCACAGGAAGAGGGAAGACAAAGCAAGAAATGATGCCCAGCCTTTAGGCTAGTTGCTCCTGGTTCATTTAGTCCTGCTGCGAGGGAAGATTTGGTGGCCTCTCCCCAGCAGACATCTCCCACCAGCCCTGCAAGCTGCAGGGAAAGTAGAAGGCAGAATGCTGTTGCTTTTGGGATTTGAGTCTTTCTTTTGTTCTCTTGGGCTTGACGGTTTGTCTTTTAAAACATTGCCACAGCAGCAAGTAATTTGTTTGCTGGCCTGTCAAGCCCTGATTCAGGGACGAGAGGCAGATTTAAGAATAATTAGCGGGGTTGAGGGACAGATCCAACACCCACTGAAAGCAACGGAAAGGCTCCCACTGACCCCAGTGGAAAAGTGCTCAGGCCCTGAGTCTGGAAAGTGCTTAGGCCCAGGTCCTCAAAGGTTTTTAGGCTCCTCCTGACTGCCACTGATTCCAATGGACATTGGGAGCCTAAATACCTTTGTGGATCTGGGCCTTAGCTACCTGCTTAAATCTATCCCCCATTCATTGAAGTTAATGGGATCTACGCAGGTGCTTAAGGTACTTTCCCAAACACGGGACTTAAAAAGGGGAAAATGGAAATGCGGGTGTGGCTGGAGTCAGTAACCATAGGGGGAAAGAGGCCCTGCTGCAGCCCCTCTAGCCCCCACTAGCAGGCTGCCCGTCAATCGCCCGATTGAAAGGCCTCGTCAAAGATACCCTCCTTTCCTAGCATCGGTGTCTATTCCGGTGCTGGCACTCTGGGGACTTGTATTCAGTTAATAGCACTTGTAACAGAGAGTGTGGTTAAAGGAATTGGTTACTAGGACGATTTTTACGAGTAGCTCTGGTTTGTTTTGTCCGTCCACTCCTGGGAGATTTGAACATGTCCCTGTGACGGTTGTTTGGCATGTGCTAGGCCCTGTACAGCCACTGCACAAAGACAGTCCCTGTCCGAGAGGCTCACACGTGACACATCAGGTAGGATGACAAAGGGGTGGGGGCGGGTTGTGAAAAGGGGATTTTGTGAATAGCTTTTCCAGCAGAATGGTCAAATGGCTTGTTAGGCGCAGCAGGCAGAGTGGGATGTGGCTGAGATACCCTAGGGGTGAGATGGGGCCGGCCCCTCAGCCTTTCCGAGGCCATGCGTGAGGGTGCGTGTTGTGGGGGGGATCAGCGAGAGGTTTTTCTGGATCCACCTTGTTCTTGCAGTCGGTAAATTGCTTCCTGGATGCTTTGTCAGCCAAGTGCCCCTCTGTAGGCCGGTCCCAGGCAATGCTTTCTCAGCCATGCATGCCTGCCTCTGCCCTTAAGAGTTTTGATTTTTGACCCAAGAATTAGGTTTGGCCAGCTCTGCTCCACGGGGCAACTCTCTTCAGCCTCACTGGGCTGTCTCCTCTCACTACCCCGGTCAGATTAGTGCTACTGCCTTTGGCGGTGCCCTTTGCGTTTGTCATACACAAAAACCTGGCACTGCTACAGGGCCTTTCATCTACACATATTAATTAATGAAGCCTCATGACTCCTCTATGAGCTAGGCAGGAATTACTATTATTAACAACGGATGGATGGGTAAATTGCGTCATGCAGCGGTTGAATGGCTTACCCTAGCTCACCCAACCGGTCAGTAGCAAAGCTGAGAAATGACCACAGGACATGTGACACCCATTCCCTAATCTAACCACACTCTCTGTAAAGAGACACAATCCAGCTAAACCAGACACACTCCCTCTCTTCACATCCTGATCCACACACAGGTAGCTAGGACCCAGTTGTTTAGAAAGCAAAGCCACTGTAACAAAACATTATGAAACCAGCCAGAGAAGGGGTTTGTTTAAAGGCAAGGAGCAAAACCAGGACACAACCCAACCAAAAATAAGAGTTCAGTGGGGGGAAAATAAAGCCATGTGGTTGCTTACCCTCGGGAAAGCTGGGATGGTAGCTGGGAGCTGTTCACCTTCTGCCAGTGACACAAAGGACGGCTCTTTCGTCCCACTCGCCTCGTCCACGCTTGCAAATGGATTTCAGAAGTAAGAACTTCCAGGCAGGGGTTAGTGGCTGTTAAACTTTATAAATGGGAGTGGTCAGAAACAGAGCAGTGACTCCAGAGTCTGATGTAAGGAACTTGCAGCTCTTTGAACACCTGCAGTGGTGTTGGAAAATGGCTTCCCTGCCCGTTTTTCTTTCCCTTGCTCTTTTTGGGTTTCTTTTCCCACCCTGGGTGATTTACTGCTCACAGGAGAAAGCTGAGAACAGAGCAGTTAGACTTTTTGCAGGCTGTATTTTCTCACGGCAGGGAAAGTGGAATATAGCACAGAGAAAGGTAAAAGGTCTCACTTGAATTGGGGTGGTTCCTTGGCATCATGTTGTCCCAGGGCTGATGCCCTGCTGGACGCACAATTTTTGCAACGCTTTGGCCAACATGCTGACAGCAGTGAGCTCTGCCCCACAGTGGGGCATAGAGCACCATTGCTCACTGCTCATCACAGCCAGCGGGAAAGTTCAGCCTTGGGGCCAGACTGATGGGCCTAGGGCAGCCACAGCCGAGCGCAGGCCCAGGCGTGCTCCGAGTTCCCTGGGCTGCGAGGGGCAGTGTACGTGACTCCTGAGGGGAGGCCGGCTCCTGGCATTGCCTGAGCGTCCATGTGTTGCCTTGGACAGTGCTCGGAGCCGCTCCAGAGAGAGACATGTCCGGCCCGTCTCAGCCAGAGGTGTGTTGTTGCCCATGGACAGTGGGGTGGTTCCCCCAAGGAACCGCTCCACCCCCTGATTATAAATAATTCAGTTTCCTTCTCTATGGCTTTGTAGTGTCCCTTACTGGAGGCTTTGTCTTAGATTTTGAAGGCTAGTGCCACACAAACTGCATGGACTTTAGCAGGTTCAGACATAGGTGCGGGAACTAGGGGTCCTGGGGATGCTACCACACCCCCCGGCTTGAAGTGGTTTCCATCCTATGCAGGGTTGACAGTTTGATTCAATGGCTCTCAGCACCCCCACTACACAAATTGTTCCAGCCCCTCTGGGTTCAGAGCCCTGTTGCTCCTGATGCTTTTTCTTGCTGAGAAATGACTAACCGAATGCGCGATACTCCCAGGGAAAAAAATCTGGGGCAGGTGCAGATAAGGCTGAGAGTAAGTTGGTTCTCACCGCAGCCCCTTCTCCCTCCCCACCCCAACATGAGGACAGATCCTCAGCTGATGCACGTCAGAGTCGCTGCGTTGACTTCCACAGCACTGTGCTGCTCTACACCATCGGAGGATCTGGCCCGCCCTCTCCTACTACGTATTTGTGCAGCTCCTAGCACAATGGGGCCCTGATCTCTGCTGGGGCCTCGAGACGAGCACAACCCTAAAATGCAGTCACTTCATACTGATAGGGCTAGAACCTTACTTTTTAAAATGAAAGCGTAGCTCTCCAGAGGTCATTTGGCATCCTATTTTCAGTGCCTTGGAGCCACTCTGCCTATCTGATGTTAGTATTCAAAATCTTAACAACTTTTAAAACTAAAAACTAAGTAACTAATCACTAGTCTTGGACACAATTAAGTGAGTCCTATAAAGTTTTATTTCTCTTCTTTCTGCTCCAAGGAGGTTAGAAGACCTGGATGCAGGTGAACACCACTAATTTCAGAGGATTGTAATAATTCTGGACAGCCTTGTCCAATTCCCTTCACATTGGGTAGTCAACGTCAACCTCAGTCCCAGACCTAACCTGCCAAAGTTGAGGCTGATATTCCTTTTGTTTGTGGAGTTTAGTGGCAGAGGAGTAGGTCGGGGGCAAAAAACGTCAGGATTATAACGGAAACTCCTTTGCAACCTTGACTGTGGAGTAGCCCCTGCATAATATTCCATCTCTAGAATGGAGTCTTACTCCACAGTCAGAGACAATGCTGCCATCTCCCTTCCCCCAGCAGTCTGAGAGACCCCATGGCACTCTGAAACCATACGGCTGTTCTGCCCGGACTGGTATCCATTAATCTACCTGGGCTTCCAAAAGTTAACCTTGTCCCCACGCTGCATCATGTGACTAACACAAGAGTAGTCTAAATGTTTTATTTCATCCCTTCAAATGAAACATAGTTCAACTGACCTGGAGTTGAGTCTAGCTGCATCTCCCCAGGGTTCCCTAGAACAGCTTCACCCAGCTGGCCACGGGATGTTGATGAACCAAGAACCTCTACAGATGACAAGGCCCTTATTAACCAGTGGGGTAATGAATGCTGATCACACCCAGTGCACAATCAGCTTTGGCATGAAGATTGCTGTGGACTTCTCTCATTACTACCATTAACCATAGACTTCGTATAGAAAAAGGCATCCAGCTACACTGGCCAGTACCCCTCTGTTTTTACCTACATAGCACCAGGCTGCCCTGTACCCATTCATTATAAACTCTTTGGGGTAGGGTTTATGGCCTTTGTGTGACAGATCCTACATACTGTACAGCACTGCTTATACACATGGCATAAACAACATCCTCCATACATCTGACCTAAATGTCCTTAAGTGGGAGGATGGCCTGCTGGCCATTGTACAATTCTATGACTCAGGAGACCTGAATTCCCGGTGCTAACCCTGATTGACTCTGACATTGGGTGAGACACTTTCTCTTGCTGCCTCAGTTATCCTAATGTAAAATGCCTTGATAGAGTCATAGAATATCAGAGTTGGAAGGGACCTCAGGACGTCATCTAGTCGAACCCGGTGCTCAAAGCAGGCCCAATCCCCAATTTTGGCCCCAGATCCCTAATGGCCAAGGATCGAACTCACAAACCTGGGTTTAGCAGGCCAATGTTCAAACCACTGAGCTATCCCCTGACTCTGCAAGTCCAGTTATGAAAAAAACTAGCCTTTTGAAGCTAGGCCCTGAAGAGAAGGTCTTTTTTTCCTGATTACGTGTTACAGAAGACCAAGATCTAAGACCTAAGCTGTATAACGAAATGACTGACCCACCCAGCTTTCCTTCTGGTTCCTGCTCTAAAGCCTGATAAGAACTAGTAACAACAAGGACAACTTAGTTGTGTGTGTCTGAAGGACTGACAGCTACCTGAGGTTGGAAGTGAGCTCTCATAAGCTTTTTAGCATGCCTGTAGGGTCTTCTACTGGGTTGGTTTTTTTTACGTTTTCTCTGTAATGCTTTTACCTTAAGAATAAAGGGGTTTGCTTACAAACGATCGCACAGCTCTTTCTAACAGCTGTCAATGTACAACCACTGGCCTTTTAGGCAGTTTGGCTTGCTGGGGATTTCACAGTGTAAATCAGGGAGCTGTGCAGGGTTAGGAGGGAGTGAGATGCGGGTCTCTGCCCAGGAGAGTGAAGTGACCACTACTGGGTGGGGACTCACATTTCTCTCTCTTTCTCCCCCTCCTGACCTGGGTATTTCCAGGCTGTACAGTTCCCTTCCTACATTGTGAATGCCCCAGCAAGTCAGACTGCCTAAACAGGCCTGCTCTGCCTGCCTTCCTCAGAGGCTATACAGAGCATCAATGCTCATGGTTAAAGCCCACAAGGCTCCTTCTAAGAAGAACGTTTATTCTTAAGGTGAAAGCATTGCAGAGAAAACATGTAAAAAAAAATGTTAAGCACCTACATGCACGCAACTAAGGTTACCAGGGATCACTCCAACTTCACAAAGGGCTCTGGCAGGTGAACAGTCCTTCAAACCCCACCAAGGTGCTTTCCTGTGGTTACATATTCTGTGTCAAGGCGGTTACGAACGAGCACCCCCATGAAAAGTTTAGTCCCTCCTTTAAACAACTTTGATCTGTGAATAGATAATTCATAGATAATTCATAGACACTGGGTTTCTCCTGAGGGCATAGCTTCAAAAGGCTGGGCTTTTGCATAACCGGGGGAGTTACCTTTGCACACACCTTCGCCTAGAGATATCCTGGAAAATCCACTTACCTTTAAAAGGTCACAGTATTTAAAATAGTCTTCTGAAGTGCATAACACATCTCACAGTTTAAATTAGGCAGGTCTCCTCCCTGGAGATGTTCCATGCAATGCCACAATAATACATATATATTTGCAGTTTTAATACAATGGCCTCCTAAGCTACCTAACCTTAATTCAATAAGGTTTGTCCAGGATATTGCCATAGTGGTCACAAATGCATACTGCCTTTCTAGCAGAATGTTTATTATATTCATCGTTGAAATATGAAGGGATGAAAGGTAATGGCTTAAATGCTGTCCAGGAAGTAAGTTAATAATAGAATCATAGAATATCAGGGTTGGAAGGGACCCCAGAAGGTCATCTAGTCCAACCCCCTGCTCGAAGCAGGACCGATTCCCAGTTAAATCATCCCAGCCAGGGCTTTGTCAAGCCTGACCTTAAAAACCTCTAAGGAAGGAGATTCCACCACCTCCCTAGGTAACGCATTCCAGTGTTTCACCACCCTCTTAGTGAAAAAGTTTTTCCTAATATCCAATCTAAACCTCCCCCACTGCAACTTGAGCCCATTACTCCTCGTTCTGTCATCTGCTACCATTGAGAACAGTCTAGAGCCATCCTCTTTGGAACCCCCTTTCAGGTAGTTGAAAGCAGCTATCAAATCTCCCCTCATTCTTCTCTT
Source organism: Lepidochelys kempii (assembly GCF_965140285.1). Classification (NCBI taxonomy): domain Eukaryota; kingdom Metazoa; phylum Chordata; order Testudines; family Cheloniidae; genus Lepidochelys; species Lepidochelys kempii. The sequence goes on along the minus strand of NC_136394.1, from coordinate 12,976,994 downwards.
CTGCAGGCTAAACAATCCCAGCTCCCTCAGCCTCTCCTCATAACTCATGTGTTCCAGTCTCCTAATCATTTTTGTTGCCATCATTTAATGGGTTGCTCCAGGATGCCAGTCAAGCACCGTAGTTACAATCACTTTTTAAGGGGGGAGATGTGACAGATATAGCAATTTCCTGAAAGATCCTTGAAAGCCTGTACTGTATTAAGTTTATATATTATTGAGGGGTGGGACAGTATGTAATCTCTCTGGGGGGAGACGTGACAGATATTGCAACTCCATGTAGTATCTTTGGGGAGCCATTTCTACTCAGTGGGGCAGGGGGGAGGGTTATCACAGCTCCTCCAGAAACTAAAAACAGTGGTTGGTGATTACCTCACAGAGAGGTACCACCACCTGGGGAGGCTCCCATATACTAATTCAAACTAGATTATCTAGAAACCTACACACAAAGGAATTTAGAATGAATAGCCTGAGTTTAAACTGACTCAGGGCCTCCTTTGTGATCCAGCAAACACACAGACCCTTCTGCCCAAGGAGGAGCCCTAGCCTTGAGGATGGGTTGGACAGGCTTGACCTACCAGGTCCCATAAGAATGCTGTAGAGTTGCCAGCATTGGATTTCAAAAATAAGGGACTGTTTTCTTAGTACCCCTGCCCCACCCCACCTCCAGCTATTAATTATTATTAATAATAATAATTATCAGCACTCACATTCACCGGGGTATTCCTTGCTGCTTTTTTGCAGCACTCTGCAACTCCCCCTCTTGCTGTACAGGGATGAAGTATGGGACAGGCAATTTTCTATTTAAATAAGGGACGTCCCTTGTATTATGTGACTCTTGGGAACCGTAGACGGCTGGGTAGCCGCTTGTGAGCTTTTAGCATGCATATAGGGTCTTTTTTTTTTTTACATATTTTCTCTGTAATGCTTCCACCTTAGGAATAAAGGTGCTTGCTTAGAAGGAACTCTGTGGTAACTTGTAACTGCAGGCAATACACTGGTCATTGACCTGAGAGAGAGCGAGCAAACCACAGTCACTGGCCTGTTTAGTCAGTCTGGCTTCCTGGGTACCTCACTGTGTCATCCAGGCAGCTGTGCAGCCTTAAAACCCTGCTCAGGAGGGAGAGAGACACAGGTGTCTGCCCAAGAGAGGTGCTGGCCAGGAGCCAGGAACCCTTCCTGAGCCACAGAGCGGGATACAGGTGCAGTCGCCATGAACTGCGCTGTACAGTGACAGACAGATGCTTTGTGGGGAGGGCAGAGCTCTGTAACACACCTGGACTAACCAGTGGGTGGGCTGCACTTACACAGCCCTTAACAGGCTTCTTCGTTCCCAGCTCAGCAGTATCCTAAGGGGGGCAGGCACCGGCCAGGGGTTTCTGCTGAATGCCGAAACTAGAACTGCCTGGGGAGGGTGCTACATAGAGTGGGTGTTCCCAGCTCTGCTCATTGTGGCTGGTCCCTCCCTCACACAACAGCGAGAGTCCAAATCACACACAAGGGCAGAGGTAGACTTTGAGGCAGAGGGAGATGATGTTTCTTATGACTCTGTTCCTGCTTTATGTGCTTACCGGGCAGTCTGGCCAGTAAGTACATTTGTATAATCTCCTCCGTGCCTCACAGCAGATGAGATGTCTTAGCCCTATATGGAAAGGAATCATTTCCCCTACCACAGAACTCTAGCTGTCTCTACGGGGGAACGCCGCTGTGACAGTGCATGGCCACACGGGCCAGCTTGGGCAGGAAGTGCAGAATAGTGCAACTGCCTGCAAGGGGTGCACGGGAGGGTTGATTATTTTTTAAAGCGGTTTAAACAATTTGAAGTGGGTCCCCAAATGCCACATGTCCATCTCCCCATTCCTTTGATAATCATAGCAAAGCTGTACATTTTGGTACACTTTTAATCTTGAAAGCTCTTTACGGACAGGGTCGATTCATCCTCATAACACTGCAGGAGATAAGTATAATTATCCCCATGGTAAAAACAAGAAAACAGAGACCAAAAAGATTAAAATGACTTGCTTAAGGCCACAGAGCAAATCAGTGTCAGAGCTGAAATCAGAACTCAAAAGCTTCTGTCTCCAGTCAATAGACAACACCTCTCTCTGGCATTTAGCTAATACATACATTAAACCCAGACGAAGTTGGAAATGGCAACTGAAATCGCTGGCTGTGATTTGACTGCACAATGCATGGAGCTGTGTGGGCTGTTTTTGCTGGTTCTTATGGCTTGGTTTCTCCTCCAGTGTAAACAAGAAATGAATAAAGCATGAAGACAATTCAGACTCCTCATGCAGAACGACACCACATTGTATTGCAGCAAAGGAGTTGAAAAGAAGTTCAAAGTACTTGCTACTTAATGTCAAACTATCTGATTGCGGTAAGGAGCTGTTTGGTGACTGATTCCTGTTAAAGTCTACTAAGGTGAGAGGGCGCTGAACCCAGAGTAATGGGGGCTATTTCCATAAGTAACCAAAGTCCACTCTTGGTAGCTACACAAATCTACTTTCTTTTCTGTCCAAGAACCAATAAACCCCATTATGCTCAGTCCTAGAAGCAGAGTCAAGACCTGAATGGACACAGATACTATGAGCTGGACGCTTCTAGCCTCTTTATTCCCGCTTTATGAAGATTTATTCCTACTTCCCGCCCCCTTATTCTTTCTGACGGGAGCTATTGGCATTAAAGAGGATCTTTATTTCTGAAAAGTTCATTCCTGCTACTAACACTGCCCATAGGATGGTCGTTACACCTCACTTAGTTTATTCTAGGTCAATCTATCACAATTAGTGTCTATGGAAAGTATTGTGGTGTCAGAATCAAAAGATGATGACCTTAGAAAGGGAATAAGCAGCAGGATGAGCACGTAGTGAACAAAGACTGAGTTTGCTGCCAACGTCCTCAAACAGTATGAGAGACGGGCTGCACCAGGGGACAGGGGCAGACTCACCACCAAGGCCAAAGCACTTAAGCACGTGTTTAACTTGCAGCACATGCTTAATTCCCCTTGACTTCAGTGGGCCCTAAACCCCTGCTGACACAATTGGATGATTTGGTGTGAAAATGGGATAGTGACTATGAAGTTTATAGATACAGATAGGAAAGGGTTAAAACTGCTCCTCTTCCCATTGCCACCTTCCCATTCTAAAGTGGCAGGAGAGGGGATAATTAGATTGTGGGGATAATGGGCCAAAGCGTTTAAACGTTTAAAACATCGTTCTGATTGGACAGACCAGTCAGGCTGGGTGTTTGCAACAGGCCAGTTCCTTTGGGTAGAACATTACCAGAGCATGCAGCATGGACAAGTGCTAATGCATACATGGGAATATGGGTAGGGCTCCCCTGGCCAAGGGGCAGCCCAGGGCCTTTCGAACTAAAGCAGCACTGAGTGCTCCTGCCAGCCTCACACACTAATAACATGCGGACCAGGAGAAGAGAGAATCTGCCTGTCTAATCTCCCGTCTCCTGTATTATGATTTATTTAACAGTTGTACAGAGCAGCCCAGGAGCCAGCGAGTAGAGGCAGTCTCTGTCCCAAAGGGCTTGCAACCCGAGTTGATCGGTCTGCCTTTGTTATTTAGCACATGCATACAGCACCACGGGTGAGCAGACGGACTGACAGCGGTGCTGTAATGGTTCAGGGTCCCACGAAGATTGGGGTGCAGTGAGTTTGAGGTGAGTGTGTTGCTCACCAATGGAGGAGCCAGGAGAGTGCCTGTTCTTGGCCAGCGCTGGATTGAATAAAGGCCCATCACTGTCAATCCCATGCATGAAAACATTCCTTTCTGGGCTTTGCGGTTTGTTTTGAGCACAAAAGAAGTTGCTACAGCCCCATCGCCTTTAAGCAAGCTGCTGTCAGCGGGCCCGGTACCCTGAACCAGTCACAGCTATGCCAGTGAGCTCCTTCCATGGGGGAGGCTTGCTGCAGAGACATTGAATTCAACAGCCTGCCTGCCCCACCTCTGGGGTGAGTGCCAAAGAGAACTCTTGCTGCTTTTCACCTGTCTTGATCCATGCCTGCTGCTGTTGTTCCCGTTGCCGGGGGGTGGGGGGCGACCTCTTTACCAGGCTGTAACGGGATCTCTGGGGAGGATTTTACTGCTGCTTGTTTTTACAGACTGCTGGGGCTGTGAGTAGCTGGCAGCCAGTGTGCCAGGGACACCTGCACTTCCGAGCCAGCTGCCACAACACAACCAGCCCCTACCCCTGCACTGTCGGACTGGGGCCCTCACAGCTACTCACAGGCTGATAGAAACAGTATGCAAATGTGTGCACTGAAATGTACTAAATCCCTTTGGGCAGCTGTGGAGGGATCCCCTGGTCTGGCTTGTCCCTCTCCAAAAACAAAACAACAAAAAAGCTCTCTGGAGGGCTTAGTCTTCCAAATTCGTGCATCCCCAAGATCTGCATAGGTCTCAGGCGATCCCCCAGTAGGCAGGACTGAGATGCACAGAGGCCAAGTGCCTCTGTACCTGCTCTCTACCCACAGCAGCCCTCTTACAGCCCTGGACCAGCACAAACCAGCCAGTGCCACCAGATCCCTCCACAAAGGGTCCAGATCCACTGTGTGGAGTGGAGAAGCACTCAGGCATGTGTGTGGATTTACAGTGGGAGTTGATGTGTCAGACAGTGCTCATCTCCCCTTCCCACTGCCTGCCTGTCCCCCTGGACTCCCAGATCTGGATCCTCATGGATCCCGCCATCCTTCCCCTCCACATGGCTTCCTGTGAGGTCAGAGAGGGCAGAACTCCCCAATCCACAGCCACCCTGCAGGAATCTGTTGGGTTTTCATCCCAGGATCTGGCCCTTTGATGGAGTTCTGATACAAGTGCATCTAAAGGGCGCTCACTCTGTGTTCACTCAGGCAGTTCCCCGCTGAGATTCCCAAAGAGCTCCACATGAGTACAGCCCAGGGAAGGCCGGTGTGGAGATGCTTGTGTCAAGCTGCCCTGCAGTGGCTCAAGATTGTGGCTACCAACCTCAGGCAGACTGCTGGGAAACAGGGAACAAACTCCAAACTGGCTGTGAATTCTATACTTAGATTTCACCAACCAGTTATCAAGTTGTAAACTCCTCAGGGACTATAACAGCCTTAACATGGAGTCACAGACAGTCTCCTTGGGTGCTCCGATCTATCTTGTCACCCAGGTAAGTGTGCCTTTGTGATAGATGGTCCCTTACACAATGGTCACAGCTATATTTAGGTTTCAGAGTAACAGCCGTGTTAGTCTGTATTCGCAAAAAGAAAAGAAGTACTTGAGGCACCTTAGAGACTAACCGAAAGCTTATGCTCAAATAAATTGGTTAGTCTCTAAGGAGCTATATTTAGGTTATTCCCAATCCCAGAGAACCAGTCAGTTATCGCAGGTCAATTGCACCTTAGATCTCACACCAAAGACAATGCTTGTAGCCAATCCTGTAATAAACTATCTAAAGATTTATTATATAGGAAAAGGAAACAAGAGAGTTATGTACAAGGTTAAAGCAGGTAAACATATATATGCACAAATGAGTTCCCATCTTAAGTTTCAAAAAGTAATAAAGACTTCTATAGTAAGTAAGCTCTATATGGCTCACCCAGGCTAAACATTGCGGATCTTTTGCTTATGCCTGGCAAACCTTGCCCCCCAGCGTCTAAGCAGCATACAAAAAAAGTTCCTTCTTTATCAGGCTTTTCCCCCCCCTCCTCCCTTCTGTTTTGGGCTGCAAACCTCAGCTATGGAAAGAATTCACTTTCATGACTTACCTTCATGGGGGGAGGGGAGAGTAAACAACAAAGTCTTTTGTCCTCTTTAACATTCCACACTAGTCTGTCTGGTGTCCATTGGCCTTCCTGGATGGGCAGAAAAGAATACCTTCGGTTGGAGACCAGCTTTTCACCTAGTTAACATCTCTCTCCTGTCTGGTGATTTACACTGTTACAGAGGCTTACAATGCAAATGCTCAGATATTACCTGATAATAGGGTACAGATGTTACAAGTGAGATTAATGCCGGCAGTAACTTCCAAGCATTCCATAAAGTCTAAAGTCAAATGCTTGTTTTAACAACACTACCACCCAGGTGGACCAGGCTGGTTCCCACTATGTATTTGTCAATGTTCAGTTGAGACATGAACATCCAGGCTGCCAGCGTCACACCCCAAAGTGCCTGGTGTTGGAAGGTTCATGTAGCATGTGGCTGCTTAGCATATCCTGAAGCACATCCGGCTCTTTAGTTTAGTTTGTTTTGATAGAAAGGCTGTTATGTCAGGGCAAATTAAGTTACTCTCAGCTTATTAAAATCATGTTGTAATTTCTCAACTGGTAATTACATGCGACAGCAGTGATTCTGCCTTCATTCTAGGCAGGAGCCCTGGCTAGAATTCGACCAGCTGAGTCAAGCTACAAGGTGCTTCCCAGCTCTGACAGGTTCCCCCCGGGATGTGACTTGGAACTGAGGTACCACTGAGTCCCCCTGACCCAACCAGCCTCGGCTCCCGTTACACTGTACTGCTATGACCCGCCTGCCAAGCCCTCTGCCAGGCTCCAGCACACATGCAGGTAGGGTCACACCCAGCTGCAGTTACATGCTGAAAGGTTCTTTAACCAGCCCCTGCACAGGAAGGCACAGGTAGGGCACTTTCCGGTTCCTAAGACACGCACCTCTTCTCCGAAGTGTAAACCCAAAATTATACCATTTTGCGCTGCACAGAGAATTGTACAGCCCCCTCGCTCAATGTGGAGAGGAAACATACAACAGCTTCCTGCCCCGAGTTATGATTTCCACGCACACTGGTTTTAGACAAAGCAAAAGCAGGTTTATTAACTGCAAAAGAATAGATTTTAAGTGATTATAAGGGACAGCAAACAGATCAAACCAGAATACGTAGTAAATAAACATAACTTCACATAGGACGGTAGTACGTACAATCCAACGAGATATTACTGTCTAGCAGATCAAGACTTTTAGAATGACACCTCACAAGGCATACTTTGTGCAAATCATATCCTAATTATATGACAATGGTGCATACTGGGGTGCCAGGGTGTCACACCGGCATCTACACTGGGAAAACTGTCAAGTTGATTTGGGCGTAGCAACCACGTTACCGAAACCCAACCGCAACGCAACCCCTTTCCTAGTGGGGACAGCCACAGCAGTGATGAGAGGGAGAATACGGTATGCACAGAAAGCACCTTCTCAGCACTGGAAGTGGTCCCTCCACAGCCAGTTCAGCCCTCATTTACAGCCAGGCAAACTTAGTGAAGTCACTGATCTTCCATATCAGGGTTAGGGCACATTAGGGGAAAAAAATGTAACCTAGTGGACAGAAAACTGGACTGGGACTCAGGAGTTGTGGGTGATATTATTGGCTCTCCCGTTGGCCTGCTAGGTGATCTTGGGCAAGTCACTTCACTGCCCTGTGCCTCAGTTTCCCTATGTGTAAAATAGGGATAGTGATAATGAATTCCTCTGTTAAAGACCTTTGAGATCTATCGATGAAAAGTGCCATCTGAGAGACAGCAAGGTGCTGGTGGATACTGTGGGGGAAACCTCTGCTATTGCTGAGATCCCTCACTGCCTTGTACCTTGTATAGCACAGAACTGCCTGCAGCAGATGTTGTGAGGCCTGAGAGGGGACATGGTGAACAAATAGGTGTGAGGTCTTTTTTAGGAGTGGTGGGTGAAATTCTGTGGCCTGCATTGTGCAGGAGGTCAGACTAGATGATCATAATGGTCCCTTCTGACCTAAATATCTATGAATCTATGAATAGCCAAAGATATCAAGACGACAACAACAGAGGAATTCTGCAGGCATGTCGGAGGTAGAAACTTGCTGGAGAACCAACACTGTGACTGCACCTTGTGGATACTAAGGGAACAGCCAAAGTGGCCTCAGAGATTGCAGGTGAACTAATTTAGTTCTTTGCATCAGTCTTCACCACAAAGAAACACCTCCCCCAGATTACTCTTGCCAGGCAGGAGGGGTGGGGCCTGGCCAGGGGCAGAGAGATCAATAAAGAGCTGATGGAACTACCTGAGAAACGAGGGCCCAACCCTACGATGAATCCCGAATGGGCACAGCACTTGCTACTAAGAGTAGCCCACCACCTTCCACGCCCAGCTGCATGGGGCCCTGATTCAGAAAAGGACCTAAACATATGCTTGAATCCATCCTTACTCAGGAAAGCACTTAAGCACACACTTAACTTTAACCATGTGTTGAAGTCCCACTGAAGTCAATGGCACCTTCACAACTCAATAGGACTTAGCCCTGGTCTACACTAGGACTTTAGGTCGAATTTAGCAGCGTTAAATCGATGTAAACCTGCACCCGTCCACACTCCAGGCCGACTTAAAGGGCTCTTAAAATCGATTTCCTTACTCCACCCCTGACAAGTGGATTAGCGCTTAAATCGACGTTGCCGGCTCAAATTTGGGGTACTGTGGACACAATTCGATGGTATTGGCCTCCGGGAGCTATCCCAGAGTGCTCCATTATGACCGCTCTGGACAGCACTCTCAACTCAGATGCACTGGCCAGGTAGACAGGAAAAGAACCGCAAACTTTTGAATCTCATTTCCTGTTTGGCCAGCGTGGCAAGCTGCAGGTGACCATGCAGAGCTCATCAGCAGAGGTGACCATGATGGAGTCCCAGAATCGCAAAAGAGCTCCAGCATGGACCGAACGGGAGTTACGGGATCTGATCGCTGTTTGGGGAGAGGAATCCGTGCTATCAGAACTCCGTTCCAGTTTTCGAAATGCCAAAACCTTTGTGAAAATCTCCAAGGGCATGAAGGACAGAGGCCATAACAGGGACCCGAAGCAGTGCCGCGTGAAACTGAAGGAGCTGAGGCAAGCCTACCAGAAAACCAGAGAGGCGAACAGCCGCTCTGGGTCAGAGCCCCAAACATGCCGCTTCTATGATGAGCTGCATGCCATTTTAGGGGGTTCAGCAACCACTACCCCAGCCGTGTTGTTTGACTCCTTCAATGGAGATGGAGGCAATACGGAAGCAGGTTTTGGGGACGAAGAAGATGATGATGAGGAGGAGGTTGTAGATAGCTCACAGCAAGCAAGCGGAGAAACCGGTTTTCCCGACAGCCAGGAACTGTTTCTCACCCTAGACCTGGAGCCAGTACCCCCCAAACCCACCCAAGGCTGCCTCCTGGACCCAGCAGGCGGAGAAGGGACCTCTGGTGAGTGTACCTTTTAAAATACTATACATGGTTTAAAAGCAAGCATGTGAAAGGATTACTTTGCCCTGGCATTTGCGGTTCTCCTAGATGTAGTCCTAAAGCCTTTGCAAAAGGTTTCTGGGGAGGGCAACCTTATTGCGTCCTTCATGGTAGGACACTTTACCACTCCAGGCCAGTAACACGTACTCGGGAATCATTGTAGAACAAAGCATTGCAGTGTATGTTTGCTGGCATTCAAACAACATCCGTTCTTTATCTCTCTGTGTTATCCTCAGGAGAGTGAGATATAATTCATGGTCACCTGGTTGAAATAGAGTGCTTTTCTTCAGGGGACACTCAGAGGAGCCCATTCCTGCTGGGCTGTTTGCCTGTGGCTAAACAGAAATGTTCCCCGCTGTTAGCCACAGGGAGGGGGGAAGGTTGAGGGGGTAGTCACGTGGTGGGAGGAGGCAAAATGCGACCTTGTAACGAAAGCACATGTGCTATGTATGTAATGTTAACAGCAAGATTTACCCTGAAAGAGTGTAGCCACTGTTTTCTAAAATGTGTCTTTTTAAATACCGCTGTCCCTTTCTTTTTCTCCACCAGCTGCATGTGTTTCAATGATCACAGGATCTTCTCCTTCCCAGAGGCTAGTGAAGCTTAGAAAGAAAAAAAAACACACTCGCGATGAAATGTTCTCCGAGCTCATGCTGTCCTCCCACACTGACAGAGCACAGACGAATGCGTGGAGGCAAATAATGTCAGAGTGCAGGAAAGCACAAAATGACCGGGAGGAGAGGTGGCGGGCTGAAGAGAGTAAGTGGCGGGCTGAAGAGAGTAAGTGGCGGACTGAAGAGAGGGCTGAAGCTCAAATGTGGCGGCAGTGTGATGAGAGGAGGCAGGATTCAATGCTGAGGCTGCTGCAGGACCAAACCAGTATGCTCCAGTGTATGGTTGAGCTGCAGCAAAGGCAGCTGGAGCACAGACTGCCACTGCAGCCCCTCTGTAACCAACCGCCCTCCTCCCCAAGTTCCATAGCCTCCACACCCAGACGCCCAAGAACGCGGTGGGGGGGCCTCCGGCCAACCAGCCACTCCATCACAGAGGATTGCCCCAAAAAAAGAAGGCTGTCATTCAATAAATTTTAAAGTTGTAAACTTTTAAAGTGCTGTGCTTAAAGTGCTGTGTGGCATTTTCCTTCCCTCCTCCACCACCCCTCCTGAGCTACCTTGGTAGTCATCCCCCTATTTGTGTGATGAATGAATAAAGAATGCATGAATGTGAAGCAACAATGACTTTATTGCCTCTGCAAGCGGTGATTGAAGAGAGGAGGGGCGGGTGGTTAGCTTACAGGGAAGTAGAGTGAACCAAGGGGCGGGGGGTTTCATCAAGGAGAAACAAACAGAAACTTTCACACCGTAGCCTGGCCAGTCATGAAACTGGTTTTCAAAGCTTCTCTGATGCGTACTGCGCCCTCCTGTGCTCTTCTAACCGCCCTGGTGTCTGGCTGCGCGTAACCAGCAGCCAGGCGATTTGCCTCAACCTCCCACTCCGCCATAAACGTCTCCCCCTTACTCTCACAGATATTGTGGAGCACACAGCAAGCAGTAATAACAGTGGGAATATTGGTTTCGCTGAGGTCTAAGCGAGTCAGTAAACTGCGCCAGCGCGCCTTTAAACGTCCAAATGCACATTCTACCACCATTCTGCACTTGCTCAGCCTGTAGTTGAACAGCTCCTGACTACTGTCCAGGCTGCCTGTGTACGGCTTCATGAGCCATGGCATTAAGGGGTAGGCTGGGTCCCCAAGGATACATATAGGCATTTCAACATCCCCAACAGTTATTTTCTGGTCTGGGAATAAAGTCCCTTCCTGCAGCTTTTGAAACAGACCAGAGTTCCTGAAGATGCGAGCATCATGCACCTTTCCCGGCCATCCCACGTTGATGTTGGTGAAACATCCCTTGTGATCCACCAGAGCTTGCAGCACTATTGAAAAGTACCCCTTGCGGTTTATGTACTCGGCGGCTTGGTGCTCCGGTGCCAAGATAGGGATATGGGTTCCGTCTATAGCCCCACCACAGTTAGGGAATCCCATTGCAGCAAAGCCATCCACTATGACCTGCACATTTCCCAGGGTCATACCCTTGATATCAGCAGATCTTTGATTGCGTGGGCTACCTGCATCACAGCAGCCCCAACAGTAGATTTGCCCACTCCAAATTGCTTCCCAACTGACCGGTAGCTGTCTGGCGTTGCAAGCTTCCACAGGGCTATCACCACTCACTTCTCAACTGTGAGGGCTGCTCTCATCTTGGTATTCATGCGCCTCAGGGCAGGGGAAAGCAAGTCACAAAGTTCCATGAAAGTGCCCTTACGCATGCGAAAGTTTCGCAGCCACTGGGAATCATCCCAGACCTGCAACACTATGCGGTCCCACCAGTCTGTGCTTGTTTCCCGAGCCCAGAATCGGCGTTCCACAGCATGAACCTGCCCCATTAGCACCATGATGCATGCATTGGCAGGGCCCATGCTTTCAGAGAAATCTGTGTCCATGTCCTGATCACTCACGTGACCGCGCTGACGTCGCCTCCTCGCCCGGTAGCGCTTTGCCAGGTTCTGGTGCTGCATATACTGCTGGATAATGCGTGTGGTGTTTAATGTGCTCCTAATTGCCAAAGTGAGCTGAGCGGCCTCCATGCTTGCCTTGGTATGGTGTCCGCACAGAAAAAAGGCGCAGAACGATTGTCTGCCGTTGCTCTGACGGAGGGAGGGGCGACTGACGACACGGCTTACAGGGTTGGCTTCAGGGAGCTAAAATCAACAAAGGGGGTGTCTTTACATCAAGGAGTATTTCAGGCAGGACTTCACGGAGGGTTCCAATAAGAAATGGTGCACCTAAGTTATCGTTCTTATTGGAACAAGGAGGTTAGCCTGGCCTCTGATTGATACATGGCTAGATTTACCTCGCTGCACCTTCTCTGTGAGTGACTGCAGTGTGACCTAGAGGAATGAGTCCCCTAGACAGGGGAGGGGGGGAAGCAAATGAGTACAAAACAAATCTGGTCTATTTCTTGTTTTGATCCATTCCATCTATCTTTTACATCTTTGGCTGGCAGCAGACGGTGCAGAAGGACTGCATCCATCCACATCTCATGGCTGCTCGGCAGAAGATGGTACAGTACGACTGCTAGCAGTCCGTATCGCCTGCCCGTTCACCATAAGACGGTTCAATAGGACTGACTGCAGGACTAAAGAGAATGACCTGGTCAAGTCACTCCAAATTTAATCCCTGCGCCCATGTCTGCCCAGGCGCTCCCAGCCGACATGGCCAGGAGCACCTCGGACATGACGATGATGGCTACCAGTCGTACTGTACCGTCTGCTGCCACAAGGCAAGGGGTTGCTGCTACTGTGTAGCAATGCCGTACCGCGTCTGCCAGCACCCAGGAGACATAGGGTGACGGTTACCTGAGTGGGCTCCATGTTTGCCGTGGTATGGCGTCTGCACAGGTAACTCAGGAAAAAAGGCGCGAAACGATCGTCTGCCCTTGCTTTCACGGAGGGAGGGAGGGAACGGGGGCCTGACGATATGTACCCAGAACCACCCGCGACAACATTTTAGCCCCATCAGGCATTGGGATCTCAACCCAGAATTCCAATGGGCAGCGGAGACTGCAGGAACTGTGGGATAGCTATCCACAGTGCAACACTCCGGAAGTCGACTCTAGCCTCGGTACTGTGGAAGCACTCCACCGAGTTAATGCACTTAATGCACTTAGAGCATTTTCTGTGGGGACACACACACTCGAATATATAAAACCGATTTCTAAAAAAACGACTTCTATAAATTTGACCTTATTCCGTAGTGTAGACATACCCTTACATAAGTCCTGAATGCCTTCCTCAATCAGGGCCTCTGTTTGCAGGATCAGCCCCTTAAGCTACCATCCATCTCCAAGATCGAACAGCACGCCTGTGAAAACACTGAAGGTACCAGCAAATGAAGTTGCCGAGTGATGAGTAAAACCAGCCATTACACTAGAGGACTAGAAGTTGATCAGTGTTGTAACTTTTTAAAATGCTGAAGGGAGCTCCAGGAATTCTAGACCAGTGAACCCTACCTAAGTACTGAGAAAACTAAATGAGAAAATCATTAGACAGAGTTATAACCCTCGTCTGATCAGTGCAGTGTGATAGGGCTAAGCCAGCAGGGTAAATTGGTGGCTATCATTTATTAGCAAAACTGGATAAAATGTGTAGAACGGCTGGGTATCATATATAGAACTCTTTGATAAGGATTTTAATAAAGTGCCCCAGAAGGGGCTGTCAAGGACCCTTGGTAACCACAGACTGTGATATACAGACCTGTCCTGGACTAAAAACTGGTTAAAAGACAGGAAGTTAAATAGAAATAAATGACACGAGCTCAGCATGGGGAGTGCTTTGAAGCGGGTTGCCCTATGGCTCAGTGGGAGCTGTACTCTTCAATGTATCTATTAGTGACCTGGGAGAGGGAGTGTTAATGAAACGGCTGAGCATACAAATTTAGGTTATCAGACCCCGGGGAAGTTTGCAAAGAGCTCATGAAGAGCTTGAAAAAACTGGAAAACAGGGCAATATGATGGCAGATGATACATGCAGGGTGATACCTGGTGGAAAACAGCTTACTGATGGGTTTGGTTTAGGAGCTCTTTTCACCCAGCACGAAAATCTCTCTCTATCAATGTGTGAAGACATGCAGTAAGAAGCTGACGCGCTCACTGCATGTGTCATCCGGATCCTGATAGCTTCTCATTCAGTCCCTCTTATCCACAGCTTATAGATGAAATTGTGTCGAGGAAGGGGAAAAGGGATTTCTTTGGAAAGGATAAAGGGGACCGAGGAGAGAGTTAAGAATCAGAACTGGCAAATCAATCAACAACCGCCGGAGTTCAGTGCTGAAAAATAATCCCATAACTCTGTCTGTGCTGCCTGTATAGGAAATGGCATAACACAGAGCCTGTGCTGGGCAACCTGTACTCGTGTTTAAAAAAATCAAAGTGTTTTCCAGTCTAAGGCAGCTGCTTATAGCTGAGATTGCACTAGAAATTACAGCTAACAGACAGAACAATTCAAGATCAAACTGAGGTAGGTCACTTCATTTATTATGATGGGCATCTGCTGCTGGCATGCTCAGACCATGCTAAGGTAATTTCACATCTGAAAAGCAAGGGCAAGATCAGTGACAGCAACAGCTCTTCCCCTTCCTACTTACCAAATCTGGCAGCAGCCTAGTATCCTGGCCACTCCAGCTACATGTGCTGTGGGCATGCTACCTGACACCTCACAACATACCCACCTCCTTCCCCTTCCCACCCACCCCTCCAAACACACCTGGACACACACAAGCCTACCTGGAATTATGTCTGATTTTCCCACAGAGTCTGTGTGGCATTTCACAGATGTTTTCAACACATCATCTCACTGGCAGTTTGTCCGATGTGCTTCCCTGAAGAGAAAGGAGACTTCTTGAGAGCAACTTCCTTCTGTCTGTTCTCCTGAGGGTGAAATAGACAGGCTTAAATAAGTTGCAATACCTTGCCTGGACACTAGATGGCATGTGCCATGAGTCGTAGGAATTTAAAGGTGACCTGTGATTTTTATTATTAATTTTTTTTTTTTTAATGAGCAAATTAGCATGTAAAGGTCCCAAAGGAGACAGGTTACATCAGGTGTTCTGCACCAGTAGGCTCGATTCTCCACTGCCCTGCTCCTGGCATGGTGCCTGTGGTATTACAAAACTGCTCAGATCGGGTAGCATTTTGCAAACCCTTTGCTCTGAGATAAATGACTCAACAAAGTGCAGGGCAACAGAGAAGCAGGCCCATAACCTAGGATTTCAGTTCCTGTCTCCTGACATTAGACTGGCTGGTAGCCCCCACTGTCACACCCCAGCATGCCTCACGCTGTGATGTCACAGCCGTCCCGCAGTACCGCTCAACCTGGGGCCAGGCCAGAGGGGGGTGGAGTAAAGTGAGTGCCATTTAAACATAATAATGACCATTCTCGTCATCACTCTTGTGTCCCTCTGACCTTTGCTCTTGGGGCGTTGAGTGAAAAAAATGCTTACAAAACTACGACAGTGCTCTGCAGCTGTGCTGCTGCTTCTTGCCACTTGAAAGTCACTCTTGCAATATTTGGTGCTTTTCTTCAAGTCTCAGCTCCAGGAGACATGAGGTTTTGGGAGCATCTCAACTTTCATTTCAAGTCAAGGAAATTTCCTTGCGGCTGCAGAGAAAAGCTTGAAAATGTGACCCCGGAAGGCTATGACACCAGCAGGCTACGACACCACCAGGCTATGACACCAGCAGACCATAAATGGAGCCCAAAAGTTGTTATTCTTAAAAACCTCGGTATTTTAAGCCAGTGTCATGATTTCTGAGGGCCTGACTCATGACTTTTGAAGGCTTGGGGTTGGCAACACTGGAAAACGCCAAGCCTTTTGTTGCAGAACAACCAAAAAAAAACTTTTCTGAATTTTATTGGAACAGCTGGCCCAGCTCACAGCCAGGAACCCAGTCAACCTGCCTCCCCCCCCCAGGAGGGCAGCCTGGGGAGCTGGCCAGGTGGGGAACTGGCCAACGGACCCCCCAGGAATCCAGAGATTCCTGGGACCCTTGGGTCTGCAGCAGCCCACCAAGCGAACTGGCAAGGCGCTGAGGAGCCAGGTCTTGCTTAGCAGGCTGTCCTGTAGCCTGGGAGCCTTGAGTCCAAGGCAACACACTCGGTGGACTGCCCTGAATCTAAGGCCTGGTCTACACTACAAGGTTAGGTCGAATTTAGCCGCAGTAGGTCAATTTTATAATGAATGCTTCTACACAACCAACCCTGTCCCACCGACCTAAAGGGCTCTTAAAATCGACTGCTGTTCTCCTCCCCGACAAGGGGAGTAGCGCTAAAATCAACCTTCCTGGGTCGAATTTGGGGTAGTGTAGAGACAGCGAGAGTCAACCTGCTGAGGAGCTGTGAGCCTGGCAGCTTGGGAGCTGGAACTCCCAGTCAGCCCGCCAGGCTGGAGGCGAAGGAGCCAGGCAGGGGAGCTAGCAGCAAACAGGCCGGTTTCCAAGCCAGCCTGGCCAGTTTCTTGAGAATTGTCCCATTCCTGCCGAATATTCTGTTTGGATGAGCCAGGCTTTGCTGATGGAAAAGCATTGCCTCCCAGCTAGATCGAATTGCAACAGGTACCCCAAACATGGCCTGAAGCCAGCTGTGCAGGCTTTGGACCGCAAGTGTATACTTCAGAACTTTCCATTGTATAAAGGAACTTGAGATTTAGCTTTTTAAAAATAAGCTATTACATTTGAGGCCTGGTCTAGTGCTCACACCCAGGAGCCAGGAACCTAACTCTGCCTCTAACAGCAATGGCACATCGGTGCCTCAGTTTACCCATCCATAAAATGGGAAGAGTACTACTTACTGCCCTGCATCACTGGGCTGTGGTAATGTTTGTAAAGCGCTTTGAAAAGGGAAAGCTCTCATTACTAAGCATTACGGATACCTCTCAGGACATGCTAGCGTCAGGGTAGTAGGGGATTGATGGCTATATTGCACTAAAGAAGGTTAGAGTTCACCTGTTTCTATCTAAGCTCTGTTCTGTTAACGTACTTGCTGAGATACCAGAAACAGGAGGTGAGAAGGAGGTCGGTGCATCTACAGCAGTGTCTGTGGTAGCCGCTCTCTTTCCTCCCCAATTTTCTTTCTTCCAGAAATTCCTTTAAAGATGTAGATGAAGATCCTTATGAATGAGCCTTTTGTGACTGATGCTACAAGGCAACCGTTGCCTAACACACATAAGCCAGCTGCGTTGAGCACCGGAGGACAATGTCTTTTTGTAATATGCAGGGCGGGTGGGGGGGAGGGGTACATTGGCCTCTGCTGTTACTACATTAGAAATTCCCTTTACTCCAAAGGTTAACATGGTGAATGTCGATGCCGAATGTCATAGTTTCTGACCGTGCATTGGGAAGCAGGCTCAGTACATGGTGGCTCTCCAATCTGTGCAAGGATAGTGCTCGGATGGAGGAAATGACTAGTGTGAACGGCAGACACCGCACACGTGTGCGAAAGACTGTTATTCCACCAGAGCCCTGAACTGGAAAAGCAAGGACAACGCTTGCACTGACAGGCCCAATTGAGCTAGGTATTCATAATTCAAGAGTGTTTGCTGGGAATGGCTCGGCCTGTCGAAGGGATTCACCCCAGCCAGGCCACGGAAGGCAAGTTCACACTCCGGCTAACGGCGCTGCTCTTGCAAACCGAAAGAAGCCAGGGTTCTGTACCTTCATGTTGCTCGGGTCTGTGAAAACCCACTTAGCAAATGCTTCAGGGTGTCCTGCACAGGAGTGAAAGTGTGTGAATGGTGGGAAAACAGCAAACAGCAGGGGCCAAATTCAGTGCTAGGGTAAACAGGCATAACCCTATTGGTGTCAATGGCATTTACTCCCAGACTGAATTTGGCCTAGTGTCGCTAGTCTCCCCAGGAAGAGCCCAAGGTCCAGAACCTAGGAGTTGGCAGGTGCATGTAACATAGAGGAGGAGCGGGCTGACTGCGGGGGGGGGGGGGGGGGGCTGTCAGGGAAGTTAAAGGGACCCGGTAGCTGAGAAAGCTGTACAGCAGTGAGCCTTTCAAACGCTGCTGGTGTCCAGGCTGCCAGCCACCAGTAAAGGTTAGGGCTCAGTTGGTCAAACAAGCACCTGTGCTTTCTCCCATGCTGCACCATACGCTTGGGGGCAGCTCCCAGTCAACATCAGCAAAGCTACCTCTTTATCCCCCTTTAAATCCCTCCCGTTAGCTCTCCTTTGCCAGGAGATCCACGAACAGCCCGCTGTCCGACTCGGTCTCATTGGTTCCTTGTGCTCCAAGGCCTGCCTCTGGTCTTATACTGCAATTGCAAGCTCCTTGAGGCAGGGACAGTCCTTTCGTTCTGGGTTTGTACAGTCCCAGCGCAAAGGGGGCTCCTGGGCTCTACCAACAACCGTGGTTCTGCAGAGGCAGTCACGCTGGGCCGGGGAGGAGCCGCACGTGCCCAGGGTGCTGTCTTTGAAAGGCAGAACGCCTCCGGAGGTGCGAGGGGCAGCAGGCACCTGTCCAGCAGGTGTGATCAGCACTGCCCCAGCACAGCTCTGCCAAGGAGTGGGGGGGGGGGCCGTGACTCTGGCATCTCCTACCCAAAGATGCCCTGCTGGCAGAACAAACCAAGCTCCCCTTAGATTCCCCAGTGCCTGCAGACCAGCGATGGCTGTCTGCTGCATGGGATCCCTGCGCATTCTCCCCCTGCCCTGTACCCACGCTGGAGCAGCCATAATCTGGTTATATATGTGCTGAAAGGTGGGTCTGTGTGTGTGTGTATTAGCCTGTCACAGTTCAGGGCAACTGCACCTGCATTCCTCTCTAAGGTCCACCAATCTTGGGCTTCTGGCTCCTGAGCCATCAGCTGTCTTGGGTGGAGACACGTCTCCCTTTCTTACCAGGGGGCGTATTTCCAGGCTGCAGAGCCCCTGCCTACAGTGTGAATGCCCCAGCAAGGCAGACTGCCTACATGGCCAGCATCTGCTCTTTGCTTTCTCGCCAGACACTAAAACAGTGTAATTGGCCAACAGTTCAGTTACCACCCACCTCGTCCTAAGGCAACACATTTATTCTTCAAGTAAAAGCATTACAGAGAAAACAGATCACAACAACAGAAGAGCCTATGTGCATGCTAATTAGATTGCCAGCGATCACCCCAGCTCCACCAAGGGCGTTGGCAGGGGAAGAGTCCGTCAAACCCCACCAAGGAGTTTTTCCTTGGTTACAGAGTAACAGCCGTGTTAGTCTGTATTCGCAAAAAGAAAAGGAGGACTTGTGGCACCTTAGAGACTAACCAATTTATTTGAGCATGAGCTTTTGTGAGCTACAACTCACTTCATCGGATGCATTGGTTAGAAATTTGGTTAGAAATTGATAACTGTCATGGCTCACAACAAGTACCCTCGGGAATCGAGGAGTCACTCTTTTGTCCAGTGTGAGCCTTTTGATCTGTCCTCACTTAACAGGTGATCAGCAGACAAAGGTCCCTGCCTCCAGGTGACACTGCAATAGACTGAGGTCTTGCATAACCAGAGTGGGTCCGTTTGCATACCTCTCCCCCTAGCAATTTCCTGGGAAAGCTACTTAACTTTAAAAGTTCATACTTGTCTTGGCCCATTGTCCTTCGAAGCTCATACCACTTCCCATGGTTCACATTAGTCAGGTCTCCCCCCCCCCCCCAGAGACATTCCATACAATCCCACAGGCATACACAAACATTTGCATTTTTAATAAACAAAGCCTTACAATACTTAAACTGAATTCAGTTAGGTTTGTCCAGGATAGCAGGACATTGCCACATATGTCTCAGCCCCTCAGGTGTCTGAGCTCTGCAAAGGAGTCAATCCATTTCTCTCTCTCCTTTATTGTCCTCTGTCAGGCCCCACTTGTTCCAAACCAGAAACAACCACCCCACTGCTTCCTCCCTCTGCCTAATGGGAACTAGGAACCATCATAAAATTGCCTTCCAGGGGAACCCTTTACTGATCCTTTCTGGTGGCTAAATAAGACACATGAAGTATCTTTTGTCCTGCTTATTTTTTCCCTTGGCAATATGAATGAGGAGGGGAGGGATAGCTCAGTGGTTTGAGCGTTGGCCTGCTAAACCCAGGGTTGTGAGTTCAATCCTTGAGGGGGCCATTTAGGGATCTGGGGCAAAAATTGGGGAACTGGTCCTGCTTTGAGCAGGGGGTTGGACTAGATGACCTCCTGAGGTCCCTTCCAACCCATCCAATTCTATGATTCTTAGCTCTTCTGTGGCGTGGCTGGAGGACCTACTGCACTTCTCCGAGGACCTGTATTGTGAATGCTGACAGCTTAACAGAAGGGTTGGCGAAGACCACCCTTGCCCGAAATGTTAACTTGTCATTGAAGTTAACAGGTGTTACCAGAAGATAGAGGGTATTAAACGATCCTGATTCAGAAATCCCTTTCCTACTTAATTCTCTCTCTCGGTTCTGGTGTTGTCTCCGTTCCACTAATGTTGGATCATTTTAAAGAAGTTCTGTATTAAAATCAAAATGAGTTTGATTCCCCATAGTTTAAATTCCAGGGTATTACTAATTAAGAGGTCTCTTGGGTTTTGGTACTGTTTCTCTCCCTCTATGTGTGAAACTTGCAAGCTGCTAATTGTGTTAGTACATTCTAAGACAGAGTCTATTCTCAAAGCAATTCTTTGTAACAACAATTACTCACACAGAGAGAGACTCAAAGCAACACTCTGTAACAACAGAAACAGCACCCAGAGACTCCCCGCCCTTTTGTTGTATTCATCTTGCTTTGTTAATAACTGTGATTAAAATAGAGATAGAGGATGTATGTGGATGGATGCTTGGTGTGGATAATAACTGAATGATCGGGGAGGTGCCAGCCTAAGAATCCAGTGTCCATCGGCTGAAGAAGGTGTCAAGTGGAAATAACCAGAGGGCCCCCGGAGGGCAGACTGCAACCCACCCAACAGCATCAAGAATGGGAGAACCAAAGAACAAGATAACATCTGGAAGCACGGAGCCGTCAGGAATGTGCCATCTGCTGATTGATTCAGCAACAGCATGATGAAGCAATTCCCATAGACTGACATAGGAAGAAATTCCTATAAAAATGGACTCTGGAAAGTGAGAACTTTGGGGGTCTGATTCTGCAAACCAACTTCCAGAAGCATCAGATGAGCATCTGACAAGGCCCTGCTCCCTCCTCATGTCCAGGCCACCTGGCCAGTGGCTTGGCATGAGCAACTCTAAGGCTGGTAACTATAACAACCTTGCAGAACCTCTGTGTGTGTGTGTATGAATGAATGTGTGAATAAATATGAGATTGAATGGAATGTTATAGCTATAACTAACTGCTTACTGTGATTCTTTCTGTATTCACAATAAATGTGGCATTTTTTGTCTTTTCCCCTTTAATAAGATCCTGCTGGTTTTTATTTTATTGGTATAACACTAACATCCTAGAGCCTCAGCACAACTTAGCTTTCTAATGTGAAAAACAAGCAGGACAAGAAAAGTTGAGGCCATTTTTATGCACCTTAGAGATGCAACAAAAGGGCTCCCACCCGCCCACCCCACTTTTTTCACTACTTAGCAGATCACCTTTAATAGCTGCAGTTCCATGAGTTTCATCGAAACCCGGGACGGCCTGGGCCGATGAAACTGCCTGCTGTGACTCCAAAGGCACCTGCTGCATAAAGGTCGGCATCGATGTTCCAGTCTGCAAAGCTGAGCCTCATGCCTGGTAGCGCTTTGCTATTTTTTGTAACAGACAGAAGTTTCTTCAAAGCGAGGGTCTCTTGAGATGGAGAGAAAAGCAGATTGATTTGGAAAGGAACCGAGCCAGTTGGGCGTGTTCCCAAGCCTGCAGTGAACTGCAAGCAGGTTGATATGGCAACGAAAGGGCCCACACAACACAGAAACGTTATTGATCCTTCTCTGAAGGTCCCTCCTTGGATTGCAGACTTTTAGAGGTGTATGTGGTGAATGGATGGCACTGGGATCTCTCTCTATCTAGGGTTGCCAACCCTCCAGGATTGTCCTGGAGTCTCCAAGAATTAAAGATTAATCTTTAATTAAAGATTATGTCAGGTGTGAAACCTCCAGGAATACGTCCAACCAAAATTGGCAACCCTATCCTCGCCTGCATTTTTGAAGCACCAAATAGCAGGATATTTTGGTGCTGCATATAATTACAATTCACACTCAGCTTCTGTCCTGTGGGGACAGTCATCTCCTGCCCTGCCCTTGCTGCAGAGGGCCCTAGGTCCATGGCTTAGTAGTACATGGGCCTTGTGCTGGTAATCTACCCAGAGTGAACTTCACCCTGTAGTCCTCCGCCAGCTCCCAGTGGAATTAGCAGCAGTTTTGCCCAGTGGGAAGCAGGATCAGGCCTTAGAAGTTTTCTAGTCCTTTGGTCAGTGGGTTAAGGAGCTAAAGCTACTTGGAATGGTGGAGGAGCTCTGCATCGCCCTGAGTGAACGACTGACAAAGCCAGCTCAGCCCTTCAGACAGCCTCTAGCACTGAGCCAACTCAAACCCTTCAGGGGTGTGTGTGCTCAGCACTGGCCTAGCTTTGCTCCCATTGGAGTTAATGCTCAGATCAGGTCTCCACAACATAGTCAAAATGCTGGTGGCAATGCCCTGTCTAGACTAGCCCTTAGTGACCAATTGCTTAAGGTGGCTCAGTGGTGCTACTAAGCTGCTTGAGGGGCTTAATGCATCTTAAGCACTGGAGCAGCTTTAAACTCTAAAAGCAGCTTAATGACAGCATGAGCCCCCTTAACCCTCCGAGTTAAGTCAACTTATGTGCCAGAGGTGGCTTGAGTCTCTTACGGCACCGTAACTCCTCCATCAAACTGCTGAAACGCTGCAGAAATCCTAAGTCAGGGTAGGGTTGTTTTTTAAAATTCTTTTAAAATATTTTTAAAGACCATTTTTAAAGTGCCCAGGGAAATCTAACACAAAGTCAAAGGTTCCTGCACAGTAGGGGTTGAGGAACTGAGTGCACAACAGCCAGGAAATGTGAAACTGAGGGTCCCTCCAAGCAAGAGGAGCTGGGCCACAATGAACACACCTCAGGTTTTCATTTCCTGTTCCCCCGGGAGGATGCAAACTTCCAGGCTGCTCCAACCTGCACTGGGGGCTGGGCCAGGCCAGGGCAGCAGCAGGTCCAGAGTCGGAGAGTGTAGAGTGCACCTTCTCGCCCATGCTCACCAGCTCTGCCAAGATCTGGCCCAGGCTGCCTGAAAGACACACAGCTAAATCCTGGGGTTCAGAGCAAGTCAGCAAGATGCAAGTGACCTCAGACTGACCCCCGAGCCATGGGAGGGGGAGAATCTCTTCCTCCTCCACTCACATTTCCTGGCATTTGTTTCACTATCTGTTTGAATTGCATTTTATTGCCTTGCTGGTCTCCTCCCATCTGACCAAACACATAAAGAGGAATTAGGGAGTGGGTCACATACTGTCCTGTCCTGTGGAGGGCTGCAGGGGCGGCTGGGAGCTAGCGAGGGCGTAGGCAGCAGAGGAGGGATGCGGGCAGGGTACCAGCAGAGCGGGGGGAGCAGCACAGGAGGGTGGAGGCTGGAGTTGAGGAGGGGTGGGAACAGGGGAGCATAGCAGAGCAGTGGGGCAGAGGTGCACTGAGGGGGTGCAATGGGAAGCATTCCACCCCTCCTCCCAACCAGAGAGCGTGTCCGGTCTCATGTGAGGAGCCTGTGGGGGGTCATCAGAGCTGCCAGTGCTGGTTAGGCTGGGAGGGCAGCTGGCAATTCAGCTACTGCTGATTGGAGACTAACATGCTTCTTAAGGCTTGTTGTGGGGGCAGAGGGGGCAGACACTGGTTGGCCTCTGAGGATATGTCTAAACTGCAATTATAAACCTGCAGGGGCCAGCCAACTTGGGCTCGGGCTGGTGCCCAGGATGTAGGTCCCTGCAACATGGGAGGGTCCCCAAACGCCTACACCACAATTACACAGCCCTATAGCCCCAGTCCAAGTCAGCTGCCATGGGCCAGCCATGGGTGTCTAACTACAGTGTAGACCTACCCTGAAAGGCATCCTAAGGCACCAGGCGGGTAGTCCCTCAAGGCTCACTGCAGGCCCTGCAAACTGCTTGTCCCCTGTAGGAGAGCGGCAAGGAGAGGGTAAGGATCCCCCCCAACAGTATCCTAAGGGTTAGGATGGTGGAGGCTGAGCGGGCCCGGATGAGCCCCCTCTGCCTGTGGAGGGACCAGCTCGTGAACCTCCAAACACTTGCCAGGGGCTGATGCATTTAGCAAGGGAAGGCCTGCTCCTCGGGAATGGGTCTTCTCTCAGGGGCACCTCGGGAGACAGGTAATGCCCTCCTGATGTGCGGCCCACACAACTGCCTTGCTCTCTCTGTTCCCACTACACCCAGAGACCTTGTGAGGTCTCCAGATAGGAAGCCCCTCCTCTGCTCACTTCCTCTGGCCCATATAAGAGGGACTCACAGGCTGCAGGGCTTGGGAGTGACACAAGAACAGGGCTCTGATTCTGCAGCCTTCAGGCAGTCCGCAGTGAGGGGAGAACGTGCTCCATCCTCTCTTGCTTCTCAGCTCAGTCCCATCTCCGGATGATTTATACATGAACTAAGGAATTCCCTGACAAAAAGTTTCGTTAAAGCACAGCAGAGGATGCAGGCACGCTGCTAAGGTTTCGGAGGAGCAGCAGCCGGGTTCGTCTGTATTTGCAAAAAGAAAAGGAGGACTTGTGGCACCTTGGAGACTTATTTAAATTGGTTAGTCTCTAAGGTGCCACAAGTCCTCCTTTTCTCTTCACACTGCTAAGGGCAGCCCTACACAAGACTGAACATAGATTCAGAGAGTTCAAGTCCAGAAGATCTTTTAGTTCAGTGGCTCTCAACCTTTCCAGACTACTGGACCCCTTTCAGGAGTCTGATTTGTCTTGCGTGCCCCCAAGTTTCACTTCACTTAAAACCTACTTGCTTACAAAATCAGACATAAAAATACAAAAGTGTCAAAGCATTTACCAAAAAATTGTTTACTTTCTCATTTTTAGCATATAATTGTAAAATTAATCAATTTGAATATAAATATGGTACTTACATTTTAGTGTATAGCATAGAATCATAGGACTGGAAGGGACCTTGAGAGGTCATCTAGTCCAGTCCCCTGCACTCAGGGCAGGACTAAGTATTACCTAGATCATCCCTGACAGGTGTTTGTCCATCCTGCTCTTAAAAATCCCCAATGATGGAGATTCCACAACCTCACTAGGCAATTTATTTCAGTGCTTAACTACCCTGACAGTTAGGAAGTTTTTCCTAATGTCCAACCTAAACTGCCCTTGCTGCAATATAAGCCCATTGCTTCTTGTCCTATCCTCAGAGGGTAAGAAGAACAATTTTTCTCCCTCTTCCTTATAACAACTTTTTATGTACTTAAAAACTGTTATCATGTCCCCCCTCAGTCTTCCCTTCTCCAGACTAAACAAACCCAGTTTTTTCAGTCTTCTCTCATAGGTAGTGTTTTCTAGACCTTTAATCATTTTTGTCGCTCTTCTCTGGACTTTCTCCAATTTGTCCACATCTTTCCTGAAATGTGGCACCCAGAGCTGGACACAATACTCCACTTGAGGCCTAATCAGTGTGGAGTAGAGCAGAAGAATTACTTTTCGTGTCTTGCTTACAATACTCCTGCTAATACATCCCAGAATGATGTTTTATTGTAACAGTGTTACACTGTTGACTCATATTTAGCTTGTGATCCACTATGACCCCCAGATCCCTTTCCGCAGTACTCCTTCCTAGGCAGTCATTTCCCATTTTGTATATGTGTAAAGTATGTATGTGTATAGTATATAGAGCAGTATAAACAAGTCACTGTATGAAATTTTAGGTTGTACTGACTTTGCTAGTGCTTTTTATGTAGCCTTTTGTGAAACTAGGCAAATATCTAGCTGAGTTGACATACTCGGCGTACCCCCAGGAGTACATGTACCTCTGGTTGAGAACCATTGATTTAATCTGATCCCAGGTTTAATCACAGGTCATTGAATTTTACCCTGTTATCCCTGTATTGAGTCCAGTAACTTCTTTGTGCCTAAATTTAGGGTGTGAATTGAAACCGATTCAGTTAAACCAGAGCACACCCCTTTGTGTAGGCTCTATGGTTTAGTTTAAGAGCAACGTACATTGGTTTAGTTTAACTCGACTGAGAACAAGTCCAATTTACCAAGGGTCATGCTGGAATCTGCATCATTGGCCATATTTAAATAAAGATTGGAGGTTTCTCTAAAAGTTCTGCTTAAGGAATGATTTTGGGGAAACTCTCTGGCCTGTGCTACACAGGAGGTTAGCCTAGATGATCACAACTACCCCTGCTGGCCTTGGAATCTATGAAAGGCTATGAAACCAAAACCAGCTGCTCTTAAACTAAAATAAGAACATTTACACAGTGGTTTGCACCACTTTAACTAAATTGGTTTAGAAACTGATTTACATCAAACCTGTGCTGCTTTCTCATGGAGACAAGGCCCTTGCCAGTTAAGGATATATTACCTGTCAGGAACATTTGAGTCAAAACCATACAAATGCTAGAAAGCCAGGAAGTGAAGGGTTAAGGCCGGGCTTTCAAACAAGGCATTGGTCTGGGAATAGGACCTGTGCTGGGGCAGGGTGCGGTAGTTTAAGCTACAAATAAGGAACAACAATTGTGACAAAGCTCTGTCCTTGCCTCCATGGGTCCTGTGTTTCCTGGCGGATTTTGCTAGCCTCAGAGGCTCACTGTGACCCTCTACATAACCCTTCTCTCTCTAGAGACAAGGGTCACAGTCTACTGAACCATTTTCATCATAAGCCAGCAAGGGAGGTGAGGAGAAGTTATCCTTCCTTGCACAGTCTCTGTTGTCTCCCAGTCTCAGTGATTAATCAGGGGGCAAAGGTGGGGGGGGAAGCCCAGGCGCACCCTCTACTCCAGGCTCCAGCTCAGAGACCCTAATAGTATCAGCTAGGGGAGCTGACCTTTTAGAAACATGACATGTACAATTCCCTGGGCTACTTCCCCCACAGCAGCCCTCACTTCCTCAAGCTCCACTTCACCCTTACCTCAGGGCCTCCTTCCTTGTGCCTGATATGGTGTGTACTACTCAGTCTCTCCTACAGCGCAGCTTCCTCCCACAGCTCCTGACATGCACACCCAACTGACTGACTGAGAGGCTTTTAACTAGTTTCAGCCAGCCCCAATTGGCTTCAGGTGTCCCAATCAACCTAGCCTTCTCCCTGCCTTCTGGAAAGTTCTTAATTGGCCCCAGGTGTCTTAATTGATCTGGAGCAGCTTCCATTTCACTTATCCTGGTACCAGGGATTTGTTTAGCCTGGAGCTAATATATCTATCTCCCACTACTTTTCTATAGCCATCTGGCCTTGCCCCGTCACACAATGCTAAGCATAAAGAGAGTGACTGACTGGGCAGTCGGACAGCCATGGTGGGTGTCTGCGTGTGGGTCTGTGTGATGTAGTCTCCACCTTCTTCTTAGCTGATCAAATCGGTGAAGAGAGCGATTCAGGTAGCGGGAGGTGACGCCACGGCAACAGGCTTGACTGTAATCATAGAAATGTAGGGCTGGAAGGGACCTTGAAAGGTCATTAGTTCAAGTGCTTCTCAACCAGGGGTCCGGGGCTCCCTAGGGGGCCTTGAGCAGGTTTCAGGGGGCCCTCCAAGCAGGGCCAGCATTAGACTCGCTGGGGCCTAGGGCAGAAAGCCAAAGCTCCACCGCATGGAGCTGAAGCCCGGGTCGCTGAGCCCCGCCATCTGGGGCTGAAGCCAAAGCCTTAACAATGTAGCTTTGCAGGGGCCCCCTGTGGGGTAGGGCCCCGGGCAATTGCTCTGCTTGCTACCCCCTAACGCCAGGCCAGGCTTTTCTATGCAGAAAACCAGTTACTGTGGCGCAGGTGGGCAGTGGAGTTTTTATAGCATGTTGGGGGGGCGGGGGGAGCTCAGAAAGAAAAAGGTTGAGAACCCCTGATCTGGTTCATGCCCCCGACCCCCACCCTGTGCAGAGGCAGGACCCCGTATACTTAGCCCATCCCTGCCAGGTGTTTGTCTAACCTCTTCTTAAAAACCTCCAGTGACGGGAATTCCACAGCCTCCTTTGGACGCCTGCTCCAGTTCCTAATTCTCCTGAGAGTTACACAGTTTTTCCCAATATCTAACGAAATCTCCCTTGCTGCAGATTAAGCCCATTATGCCTTATCCTTGCTTCAGTGGAGAACAATTGATCACCGTCCTCTTTATAACAGCCCTTCGCATATTTACCAGGTCCCCCCCTCAGTCTGTTTTTCTCAAGATTAACCACCCCGTTGTTGTTTTTAACGTTTCCTCAGAGCGGAGGTTTTCCAATGCTTGTATCGTTTGTGGTGCTCTCCTCTGGACTCTCTCCAATTTGTCCGCCTCTTTCCAGATGTGTGGCGCCCAGAACTGGTCATGTCGCTCCTTTTCAGGCCTCCCTAGTGCAAGCAGAGCAGTACTATTACCTCCCATGTCTTGTCCAGGCCCGTGCACAATAGGGTCCCAATGCTGATGGCCCCTGTGGTTACCCTGATACAAATAGTTCCTGCCATCACTGTTCTGCTTGGTATTGCTGCCAACGGGGTAGCTGAAAGGCTGTTTTGGGAATTCTCTTTTCTCTAGCATGGCGTAAATGCTCTCCATGAAGCTGTGTTCAGAGTTAGCTGTCCAAGCAACAGGAGAGCGGACAGTGTCCTTCCAGGCAGGCGGTGGGGGTGGGGGGATCATTGCTGGATCAATGTTACTCCAGGGGATGGATTGCAGAGACTCACCATTCACTGCTGGTTAAAAACCAGCATCTCTATAATTAGGTCATTCTGAATGTAGGAAGGGGAAGGCGAGGTCATGCCATGCAGCACTGGCCAGGGTCTGTCATTTCCCCTGAGCTTGCAGTAATGTCTCACCCTTTATCTGTGACCTGGAGATCACAAATGGCCAAGACTCTCCATCTAGGGAATGCACAGGCCAGCCAGTCTTTTCTTCTGGAGAGCTTGGCTAGACTTGGATTCATTTGCATGAATTTCATTCGTGATTGGTCTGCAGAGCACTGTCCTTTCTGCACTCTCACTACAGGGCACTGAAGAGATGTGGGCCTCAGCCCAGGAGCTCCCCAATATTTAAGGGACATTGTGGGCTGACAAGGGAGCCTCAGCTGTGAGGGAAGGAAGAAATCTTAAGAGCTAATGAATATTGCACGCGGTGTTGCTACAAATACTCCACCAAGTGAAAGCCACAGCTGACAGCAGAGACCTTGCTTTCAAGCCAGGAGCTCCTCAGGATGGTAGCCCAGCTGCTGCTAGCAGGGACGGCCTGCATGTTACCCCCACCTCAAGAGGTACCCCCGCCAATTCTACCCCCCCAAAAAAACTGCACAGGGGGGATCCCCCCCTCCAAACTTGTGAGCTGCCACAAGAGGCAGGAAGATTCTTTCGACACCTCTGAACCAGCAGCTCCCCCAAATGCTGTGCTGCCATGGGGAGAATCCCCCACCCCATGCTGCCCCCAAACTCTGTGTGGCTTTGCAGTGTCAGGGGAGGTGAGGCAGGAAATTCCACTTCCTTTCCTCCCAAACTGGTCCCTCCCTGCAATTCTGTGGCCAGGCAGCAATCACCCCCACTGCCAACTTTAGCAGACTTTGAATCTGCAGTGCCCCCATCTAAGCTAGCACTGGGTAGGCTTCTCCCCTGCTTCCCAATATACCCCTCGGGAGGGGGACAGGCCTGCTAGTGATGTGGAGTTCCATGCAAGCAGCAGAGAGCTGCAAGCACTGATCTACTGGGATTATAGTTATGTTCAGACAAGGAGGGACCCGTGAGCTCAGGGTAGGCTTGGAGAAGCCTGCCAAAGAGCATTTCGGTCCCCAGAAGTGCCCCCAGGGAAGCTGGCCACACCCAAGGCCTTGAAAGCCAGTTTATCAGCAAACAAAAGATGATGCTCTGAAAGCACCAGGCAGTCTGTCATAGCAGCCTCTCCAGATCCCGTAATCCCCTTTCCCTTCTTAAACAGGGAATTGATCAATTATGTTTCCAGCCCAGCAACAACAGTCAAAACTGTAACCTTCATCATATAAGAGCATTGTCATCCAAGTCTGGCTTGCCCAGCATACAAATCAGGACGCCCACAATGTGCGTGAGAGACTGATTTACACAAGCAAGTGGCAATTGGAATTGCAGTCACACTATGAACCATTGAGGGTCTCTCCAGGGAAAGGGCAGTGGAGTAATTTCTGTTTGCAATAAGATAGCACTGTAGTCTCTGCAGGGAGTGCTAAGGCTCACAGCATCAGCTGAACAGGGGAGGGAGGGGAAGACAGATAATGCAACACATACTTTATGCAACCATCCAGCAGAAGGAGGAAAGCCCCCTAGCCACAGTGCCTGGGCTCATATTCATCCTGGAACTGGGGTATCACAGGACATATTGGGATAAAATGGTATAAAAATTCCAGCATTTGGCATTTTCAAAGCACCCTGCAGACATTAACAACCCTAAGGGGTAAGCAAGTATTATTAGCCACATTTTATTCATGGGGAAACCAAGGCCCAGAGTTGGTAAGTGGTATGTCCCGGGCCGCAGACTACGCAGTGACAAAGGCATGCCTGGAATGCCAGAGTCCTGGGTCCTAGCCCTGAACCCTATGTACTTGACCACACTGCCAGCCGGAGTGAGGATGGCACTAGGAGCCAGGAATCATAACCCTTCCCCTGGCCGGGAATAAGGAGATGTGTGTGCACTGGTGAAGTTTGGTCTTTTACCAGTAGCATTTCTTATGTGTATCTGTAGCACCTAGGAGCCTCTGTCATGGCCCAGGACTCTGTGCGGAGGCACTGTGCAAACAGAACAGAACAGCGGCCCCTAACAACAGCGTTCCTCTTTGTTCTCGAGCCGCTTTCTCACCTTAAGGGGGACTTTTAGGGGCAAATTCTAATTCCACCCAGCTGCCCCGAAGTGGCCACAGTGCTGCAAAAGCACTGCTAAGATGTACTCATATCCAAGTTCCTGCATCATTCTTGCCTCATCCCACACAGGTCATCCCTGCTAGAAGCACGAATAATCTGTATGGGGACATGTGCCTAGCGGCCACTGCCAGATCAGAGGAGAAGTGCATGGATGACAGCCTCAGATCCTTCACTCCCACCCTGGAATGTCCATCGACATCTCCTGGTTAGAGAGAGCCAAGACAGAGAGTGACACCTACCTCCCTGCTTGAGATGCTTGTGTATAGCACCTCCCACAATACCGTACAGATTGTTGGTTTCTGGGGTCTCAGGCGTTCATGCCTATTGACCTATGCTAGCATATACAGGACATACAGGCTGGTTTTCCAACCCCAAGGGTTCAAAAAATCACGTGACGGGCACTGAAATTAATGAAATTGGCCTAAAAACAAGGGTTGTTTTCCTAAATAATAAATGTTGGGTTCTCTTTTTTTGCCTTCCAGTTTCTAAGCCTGTAGGCTTCATGGAGGGGTGGCATTTACAAGCTTTTCTCTGAAATCCTGAGGGCTAGAAACATACCTTTCTTAAAAGGGGGGGGAGAAACCTGAGAGTCTCCCCTAATCAGTTAGCTCCAGGATCAAGGACTTTAAGATAAACACCAAATGTTGCGAGACTCGCAATAAATTCCTGAGAGTTGCCCACTTTTCCATCCACGCTAGCGATAAGCCAGCACGATCCCTTAACCAAGTCAGTCATATTCATAACAATAAGGGCCAAACTCCTCTCCCCAGCACAGCACAAAGCTTAGGGAACCGTCTTCCCTGCATTGGTTTGAGATTCCCTCCCATCTATCCATGGAAACCCCCTGGATCTGGTCATGACGCCCCTGGGGATTGGAACGATGAGGTTGAGAACCCATGTCCTAGACTCGTGACAACAATAGCCTCCTCAGCCTCTGGGACAGGAAGGATCCATTTAATCCTTGCCCTTGTCTGCTCCTGCCAGCCCCCGTCTCCTCCCAGTACAGCAGTGTGCAGGGAACCCTAATGGGGCTCTGCTCCTTGTTGTCCGCTGTGGGTGTGGAAATACACCCGCTCCACAGCCAGCAGGCCTTTTGCACACGCACAGAGAGAAGGAGCAGGGTTTGCCCTTCCTAGTCTAAAATGAGCCAATAGTCACCCATACTCCCGCTCTCAAATGTGGTCCAGAATTGCTGTGTGCTTCTAATTAGTGCCTATTGTTTCTGCTATTATGTTTCCTATTTTAAAGCACACAGACAATACATGCTGCAGACAGCGCCCCTGTTTGTTAGGAGGATTTGCTCACTGGTGGGATATTTTCAAGTTGAATACACGGATGTATCCTGGTAATGGCACTGTATTTTTATTAACTAATTCTCTTCAGTTCTCCCACCCCCCTGGAACAATGCACACTGACTGCATCCTGGAGCATGTGTAAACTGGAGACTATGTCCCTATTCCCTGGGTCCCTGAGAGAAGGCATGAAAGAAGGCAGTCACAAAAAACACTCATTTATTCAATGGATCCCTCAGTTACAAATGCTGCCATGGTGGTGCCTTTTAATGAAGCACAGTGGACAGGGCATGGAACAAAAATGCCCCATCCAGCCTCTGAGAGGCAGGAAGAGGCTGACCTGCTCGTCTTGGATAGTTTAGGACCTTTCCCCATTTACTATCAGTATTTTCTGCTCTCCCCACTGATTGCTGGTGATGAGTACACCTTGGAGACACAACCAGAGCCCAGGCGACCCACCATCGATTTTGTTTTGGACCCAGTGTTTTTTCAAAGTCATCAGACTAAACCCTGAAATCCTTACTCAGACTTTACACGCTCCAAATGGAGGGTGCCTGAGTTAGGACTCACTGAGCAGCACCTTGGGACTTCATTGATTTCAGAGATTGCTGCGGCAGGAGCTCAGTCGGGCAAAAGTCCTAGTGGGTTAAGGGTTGAGTAGAAGCTGAGGAAGGGCCTTCAGATTTGGCCCATCACAACCAGAGCCCTAGATATATTGTGACAGAGTGGATCTATTTCCTGGTGCACGTTTCAGCTCTGACTCGCTTCTGCCCCCAGGCTGGCCGAGGCCTCTGGTGACAAAAAGTGAACCTGGAAGGGGTCACAGTGATGCAAGATACCAGCAGCCCCCTCATGCAGGGGCCTGGAGCTGGCCAGAACAGCCCAGGAAGTAGATGGGGCTGGAAGGTATGGGAGGGGAGGGCAGCTGAGTGATGTGCTGGTTAGCGCCTCTGAGGCAGTCTGGATCAGGAGTTCTATGGAGCCCAAGGTGGAGTTGCAGCTGTCCTGTACTGATGTGTGGTGAGACTGCCCTCTCTCCCTGGGGCGATCGCTCTTGTGTGCGGCTGCTCCAATACACATTGCCCCTTCTGTTCCCCCAGGGATGAACCTACCCTACAAATGCCATGGTTTGTTGCAGACTAACAAACATTACATTCTAAGACAGCTGGTTGGTGTCTCAGCAGAGAAGCCAAGGACTGACTGGGCCTGGATACTGAGTTCCCCTCTTGCCCATAGAGATGAGTATGTTAGGCCAGGATGGGGAAGCTGGTGCTACTGTCATTCCTCTGTGGATAGGCCTTCAGCTTCCAGTTCTGCCAGTCTGTCACTTCCCCCAGGGAGACTCTCTTAGCAATAGGGAAGGAGGTGTGTAAGGCCAGGGTTATCTAAGCTTTCCATTCTGGAGGCCCCCTTTGTAAGAATCATAGAATCGTAGGCCTGGAAGGGACCACGAGAGGTCATCTAGTCCAGTCCCCTGCACTCATGGCAGAACTAAGTATTATCTAGACCATCCCTATTCTTAAAAATCCTCAGTGATGGAGATTCCACCACCTCCCCAGACAATTGATTTCAGTGCTTACCCACCCCGATAGTTAAGCCCATTGCGTCTTGTCCTATCCTCAGAGGTTAAGGAGACCAATTTTTCTCCCTTCTCTGTGTAACAACTTTTTATGTACTTGAACAGGAGCAAGAAGATGATGAGACTAGCCTCACACAATGCGTGCACACACTTCTCAGGCAATAAGTGAATCCCCAGCCTTGTATAACTATATTTATGCACATTCATTGCATCAGTGCAGCAAGTCCAGATACAGCAGATCTGAGCCCATCTTATCCACGCTCATGTACTCCATGCTGAAGTCATGCTACGGAGACGACGGCTCAAGGAGGAGTTTCAATAGCTCTTACGCTGGAAGGTCGGAGGGAGGCGCTTTTAATGTTGGGAGCAGAATTTTGCTAGCCACACAGCTATTGCTGGGGGGGATTCTAGCATCCTTTCCTCACCCACTATGGATAAAGAGGGTTTTGTCTGAGAGGAAACTTAGTACACTTGATGTACAGTGCCTGGGACGAGGGGTGAACATGCGTGACAGTACGTCTATGGCATGAAATGGCTAAGGAAGAAAAAAAAATCCCTGCCCACACCAGTCAAGGAAACATGGCAGAATCCGAGCATCCATTACAAACCACTGGTTACTAGGACAATTCTCACCCCTAGTCTGGATTTATAAAAATCCTGTCACTGGTCGTAACAGCTGAACTGACGGAAAATACTGCCCACAGCTGTAGGGACTGGCCTACCTGATCTCACCCATGACATGTATTTTACAACGTTCCCACTTGTGACAGATATTGGTACTCTTATGCAGGTTCAGACAGATAGCTAAAAGAACCAGAAAAGGGCTATTTAATTGGGATCAGCTCATGTGTTTGCTTTTAAGGGCAGGGCTGGAGTTTCAGGGGGGCGCCTTACCCTGCGGGTTCAGAAAGGGGAAAATTACAGTCCAGCGTGAAAGGCAGCCAGGGCGCATCAGCCATTCCTGGGATGTCCCTTCCGGGCGAGCAGGCTTGGAAGGGCCGAGCATCGCAGGGCTGGCGGGACCACGCTCGACTGCATCACAAGCCAGACCAAATGGCTGCCGCTGCACCCTGGACCCACGGCACCCGGTCTGTGCGGGCGCTACCCACCCGCAGGGCGTGCACACGGCCACGGCCACCCACCCACACACCCATGCAAGAGGCGCGGGCTCAGGGTCTCCCCGCTGGGCTTCAAAATGGCAGCGGGGCGCAGGGCGGAGAGAAAGGGGGGGCGCGGGGCGGAAAGAAAGGGGGGGCGCGGGGTCGGGGCGCGGGGCGGAGAGAAAGGGGGGGCGCAGGGCGGAGAGAAAGGGGGGCGCAGGGTCGGGGCGTGGGGCGGAGAGAAAGGGGGGCGCGGGGTCGGGGCGCGGGGCGGAGAGAAAGGGGGGGCGCGGGGCGGAGAGAAAGGGGGGGCGCGGGGCCCCGCAGGGGGCATTCGCACGCGCCTTGCAGAAATCTAACGAGACCCAGCGACGCTTGGCAAGGGAAGGGGGCGGTCGGGGGGGGCACCCGCTTTTCCAAAGGGATCTCGGGCAC
Source organism: Lepidochelys kempii (assembly GCF_965140285.1). Lineage (NCBI taxonomy): Eukaryota > Metazoa > Chordata > Testudines > Cheloniidae > Lepidochelys > Lepidochelys kempii. The sequence continues at coordinate 12,941,818 of NC_136394.1, read as the reverse complement.
ATACCCAAACGCTCACGCCCAGCCTCTATTGGCTGCAGACAGCCGGAGACCCGCAAACCACAAGCCGAGGGCTAAGCGCCTCCTTCGACAGCCAGCAGCACCGGCCCCCTCGCCCCACCCCGCCCCACCCCTTTCGGAGGGAGAGCAGCATTACTCGGGGACCAGTTATTTATTTATTTCGGGGGGTGGGGGGGGGGGAATCATGTGCCTGCTCTCCCCTTCCCCCCCCCCCCCGCCCCCAACCCTTTTTTTGCAAGCTGGGATGAATGCACTTCAGAGGTTGTTTCTGCGGCTATGATTTGGGCGGCTTGAGATCCCCCCTGGTTCAAAGGAGACTGACAAGCTGGTCAGTTTCACGCGCTGATTGCCCCAAGCGTTTGGTTCCCCTTGGTAAACCCCGCGCAGAGCCATCTCCTCCCCGCTGCAAGCGGAACAAGCAAGGGGATCCATCATGGGGTCCAGGCTGAGCAGACAAAGCAGCCTGGAGGAGGAGAGCGCCTCTGGAGAAGACTCGTGCCCCAGGTTAGCTAGGAAGGAGCCGCACAGGAGGGTGGAGACTAACCGCGGGGACTTTCAATTCGCTTCCCTGATCCTGAACTCCGAGAAGCTGTCCGGGGTGCTGAGGAAAAACAACCCGGCGCCCTACGTGAGGAGGGTGGGATGGATCCGAGAGATCCAGGCGACCATCCGGGAGCACAAGAGAGAACACGCGGTCCACATTCTCAGATTGCTCAGAAAGGTAAATGACTTAATAGTGCAATGAAAAATAAAAGTGCATGGAAAATAAATAGAAACAGTTATTTAAAAAGATCAGCAAGCAATGCCAAGAGAAGTGCACGCAAAGACTAAAGTGTAAAAAAGTGCATGCAAAATGCTGAACAAAGCAGTGCAGACAAGGTGTGCAGAAATAAAACAACGCTAACTAGCAAGAAAGCAATGCGAAAAAAAAATGCTGAAAAGCTATACACCAGTGCAAAAAAAGCACACAAAAATAAAGCAGTGCAAACTAGCAAGGAAGTCATGCGGGAAGTGCAAGCAAAATTAAGCAGTAAGAAAGAAAAAAAAGCAGTGGAAAATGCATGCAAGTGCTAGACCAAATTTGGAAAGTAAGCAAGGCCCTTTAAGAAGTGCTTGGAGGAAAAAACATTGTGCTAAAAAAGGGAATGTGTCAATGCAAGCAGGTGCATGCAAAACCACCGAGAGAGGGATGCTAAAAAACAACAAAGCCGTTCCACCCCAACATGACAGAGCAGGGAAGGGGTTAATCGTGGGAAGGGCTGGTAGGAGCTAACGGAGTCTATGGCAAGACGGGAACCGCTGGTCCTGTTAGTGAGAGGGCAATCTGGGATGAGCAGGGAGAGGGATTCTGATTTTCCCTCATTTTGAAATGAATTTTCACATGGTACCTTTTGCAACGAGTTCAAGGGCTGCCTCCGGGAATGGAGCCCGACGCGGCCCTTATTCACGGAGCGAAGCTCCTGATTTGGAGCAGAATCCTTTCCGCTTTCCCCTTTGCTGTGTTCGACCCCGAACACTCTCCCCACGGAGCTACAAGGCGGGGTTGGATTTGCCCCTTTCTGGGGTGTTGGTGGGGTGATTTGTGCACAGTCCTCCAGTGATTGGTCCATGGAAGGGGGGGGGGTGTGCGAGAGGGGCTAGGCTCTTTGTGCTGCTTTACCAGGCATGCAGATGCTGGGTCAGCAATCCCACTTTGGGTGTGGACGTGGGGAGAGGGAGGCAGCCTCTTTGTTCCACACAACCACCAGTGGCAGGAAGGATGGCTAGAGGCACGGGAGCCCTGAAAGCTAGACATCGGGACACGCATCTTTGTCATTAGCATCTTACTAAGTCTCATTGTGCGGGAGGAGGCGAGTTTAACCAAATCCCTCAGAAAGAGGGGGTGAGTGGGAGTTGTCTGTCCATAACCACTAGGGACACAACTGAATCTGTGCAATTAAGGATTTTAGAGCCAAAAACCCATGATCAAAACTCCTTCAGGCAAGGACCTTGGAAAGCTACCTACTAATCAAGGCCATTTTATGCCAGAGACTAACAAGAGGTAGCCCCTTTCCATAAATTAATCCTGCCTGTTGATTCAATCAGAATGGGCTACTGAGGAGTCTGGGTGCAGGACCTGGATGAGGGGTGGTCTATTTCTTTTGTCAAGGTCCAAATGTCTTGATCAAGGTATGGTCAAGGTCCAGACTGCAGAGAAAATTAAAACACAAAAATAATGATAATAGTAAGTAAATAAAGATTTTGGGATCCATTCAAAAACATCTGGTGGTCTAGATTTGGCCCGTGGTCCGCCTATTGACTGCCCCTGCCCTGGATACTGAATGTCGGTTTGGGGATAACTTAGTCAGGGAAGGAGAGGTAAGCGGGTCAGTGGATCACAGGCAAACTTGTTCTTGTCTGTCTCCATCCAGGAGAAAAAAGGGAATATACAGACAGTCCTGTGCTAAATTGATCATAAGGACACAACTATTACTGTCCTGGAACAGGTTCATCCATTCTGGTGTCCTGTCACAGACAGACAGGATCAATGCAGGCACAAGCCGCACTCCGCGCTTAAGTTTGTATTCTGTATCATAGAGGGACACTTTTTCCTGACCCCAATGGGTCAGCTTCTGAGGACTGAAAGCCCTTACAATTTGTTATCCTAGCAGGTGTCATCCTTGTTTAGATAATTGTCTAATCCTCGTTTGAAACATGCAACATAAGACTGATTAATAAACTTACTTAAAGTGTAAGCTCTTAGGGCGGGGGTCACCTGTCATGTTTGTGCAGCCCCTAGACTAATGCTTCTAGGGCCTCTATGCACTACCACATAATCATAATTCTCCTGCAGCAGTGAGTTCCACAGAGTCATTGTGTAAAGAGTATTTTGTTTAATTAGTGTAAGGTCCTGATTCTACAAAATTTGTTCACATGAGTAAACTTACTCGAGGGATTACTCCTATGAGTAAACAGCACTTTCATGAGCAAGAATTTGCAGAATTGGGACCTAACAGCGTAGCTTCTTAATTTCAGTGTGTCCCCTTGCAGTAGAATTTACACTACCTCCTACCCCATTAACATACAGACTCAATACATTAGTCTTTGTGTTGGCATAAATACAATATTTCCATTCCTTTACTTGAAATCATTTTGAGTACATGTTCTCCGGAAAGCCGCTGTGGGGGAGGGGGCGGTTCACGCAGACAGAGGACAGGAGAGACATGATTACAAGAAGCTTGCAGGGGGGGAGGGGAGGAAATAAGCAAGTTTCAGCCTCTAAAATGCAGTGATGTGACAAGAAGGGACTTTTGTAGGCTTTGCCAGAGGCTGGAATTACAGTGTGTCATTTCCTGTGGTGCTCAGAATCTTTTACCTCTAGACAAACACTTAAACCCCTCTCAGATCTTGAAGTCTCCAGAAGGGTCATTAGCTGGCAGCTGGGATTTTAATGTTGAGTCATTGGGCCATCTGGAATGGAAGGTCATTTTGAAACCTTCCTTTGCACATGGCCTGACAATTTCTTTCGGGTCCGGCTCTAGGGCAGCCAACAGTCCCTTATTAGAAGGGACATCCCTGATGTCTTCATCTCTATACAACAAGATCAGGAGTTGCTGAGGGCTGTAAGCAGCAGCAGGAAATACCCCAGCAAACGTAGGTGAGCACGGCTTAGTATTAATAAATAAATAAATAATATTGGGAGGAGGGGTGGGGTGGGAGTGCTAAGAATACAGTCCCTTAGTTTTGAAATACAGTGTTGGCAACCCTAGGCTAAGCCATGTGCCCCCATCCTTCCCACTTCTGCACTTCATCTGAGAAGAGCCGGGTACTAACTAACATTTCCCTTTAACTCACTTTTTCCCCCCCCCCCTTGTCCCCAGCTCAGGATTCCCAGTTGTTTGTGTGTTAGGGCAATAACCTACCGTGAAGGATATAGGGTCATTCACATGCACCCGTGCTGTGCAGACACATAGAAATCAGACACAGTAATTATCATGGCTGAGTCAGGTGGAGAGAATCCAGCCAACACTTATACTAACGACTACCTACTGCCCTGTGTGCTTTGTAATGTCATTTAGTAGAATTGTTATTGTGCCGTTCCGTGGCTAACCGTCGACAGGGCCATGGGACAGAAACAGCATTACGGCCGTCCTAGCTTGGGCAGTAGCACTGGTAGCTAAAGAGTTGCCTGGCCAGCAATGAACTGAAGAGTCTCTCATGAGCCGGTCGTTAACCGTTTAGCTTGTGCTTTGCCCTTCCAACCGTTCCTCTGTTCCTGCCCTGACTGGCTGTGGAACGTGGAAGCATCGGCCCTCACCTTCCTTACCTTGTATATTGCAACCCTCGGCTCCAGTCTGTCACGGGACATCCCGCGTTATACAGACCGGCGTACCTGAAGAATAACAGGCATGCAAGAGCCACAGAGCGATGGGCACAGGTGGGGCGGGGTTTGACGGCTGTTTGGAGGGAGTGAGATTCACTTGTGAAATATTAAGGGGTTCAACTTCATTTCAGAACCTACATTGGAAGGGCAAAAACGGTCCCTGTGCTGAGCTGCAAGGAGATGGGGAGGCTCAAGGAGCCTAGCATGGGTGCTGGAGCTAGCCATCTCAAAGGGGACAGGGCAAGGGGGTGATAAAGGACAGCAGCAGAGCTGAGCCAGGGCAGAGGGAGCAGGTGCCTCCCCCCGCCCATCCACCCCTCGAGCCTCATGGGGAATAATTTCTCCTCCTCCTGCTGCTGCCGCTGCAATGTGCCCACCCCTTCCAGCCTCCAGAGCAGGCTTCTGACAGCCATGCTCTAGCCCTGGATTTTTACCTGGCAGTTTTGTAATTTTATACTTTCAGGGCCAGTACATGCCAAGGCGGGTGGGCAGTGCTCTGCCTGGCTCTGTTCCATTCCCAGGACCCAGTCCAAGCGGGGCTCTGGGTGTCAGCACTGGGCCAGCTCCATTAGCCACGGCAAGTTGCCATTTTAAAAACCAGGAGCCAGATCCTCTGCGGGTGTCAGTGCGCAGGGCTCCATTACAGTCTACACCAGCAGAGGATCGGGCCCAGGTGAGCTACACTGATTGACACCAGCCAAGGATCAGGCCCACGATAATTAAATTATTAGAACACAAAAATGTAAATGGGTCAAAACCATAAGTCTGTACTGTCGGTTAGTCACAAACCAAACTCCTTAAAACGATATATTCGGGGGGCGGGATCAACTAACTAGTGCTTCTGGGCTGAAAACGTGTAGACCGGGTGTTCTCAAACTTCATTGCACCGTGACCCTCTTCTGAGGACAAAAATTACTACACGACCCCAGGAGGGGGGACCGAAGCCTGAGTCTGCCTGATTCCCACTGCCCCGTGTGGGGTAGTCAAAGCCAGAGCCCGAGCTCCGCTGCCCTGCACGGGGTAGGGGTCAAAGCCGAAGCCCAAGGGCTTCAGCCCCAGCCAGGAGGGGGCCTGTAACCTGAGCCCCGCTGCCCAGGGCTGAATCCCTTGGGTTTTGGCTTATGCCCTGTGCAGTGGGGTTTGGGCTTCATCCCCAAGCCCCAGCAGGTCTAAGGCAGCCCTGGCAACCCCATTAAAATGGGGTCCCGACCCACTCTGGGGTCCCGACTCACAGTTTGATAGTCTATACCAGCCGTTCTCACTCTGAAGTGGCTATTTTCAGCCACGTTATTTACAAGCCTCTCACCTAAGGGATGAGAAACAGGAAGGCAGATTCCTCTTTAACTGGAAAGCTCCAAAGGGTGCTGCTGAACCCGAGTGTTTAATTACGGCTGCCGAGTTTCCAGCCCTGCCCCGCTTCCCACATCTTTGTACGTCACGCTGTATTTAGGAGGGTGAGAAAAGGACTAGAGAACCTGTGCCAACTTCCCCTATGTGTTATGGTGAAGCCAGGTGCTGGCATGATGCCCTGATGCATTCCTAGCCCGTGCCTAGGTGTCCATATCAATAGCCATGTGTGGCAGCTTATTCTTATGTTGTTGACCCATAAACGATGTTGCTCAGTTTGCTTGGGGATATCCTACTCCTGTAGGAATCATCGATGCACAGACAATGAGCTAACATGCACTCAACTGCGTCTCTGGCACATGTGATCGCCTCTTCCTCTCTGCATTGGATTTGGAGCCAGTGACTCTTCTGTATCCTGCTCTCTGCTTGGTGAGAGACGGGTGGGGGGAGGGGTGTTGCTTTTTCTCTTGCTGATGTCTAGGGTCAAGATACCCCAGTTCTCCCATGGCTCTGTCCCCCGGGGGTCGTGCACGCACACAGTTCCTTCCTTCAGTGCTGCAGATGCACCTTTTGCCCTGCGCTGTATTAAGCACAGACTCAGCAGAGTAATGAGAGCACCTGGGACACCCAGTTGCTTGCTCATGTCTCCTTGCAGCAACGTCTTGAGCAGATGTCTTGTTTATTCCCTCATCCGAATCCTCCACGTCGATTGAGCCAAGTCCCAGCATAGTCCCTCCCCCATGGGACTTCTCTCATTCTTCCCCCTTCCCCGTCAGCTACTTGCCACTCCTGCCTTCGCCCTCCTCAGAGCCTGTTCTGCTGAGCGCATCTATTTCCTTGCCAGGTTTCCTTTCTTCTCCTCCTCCTCCGTTTCTCATCCTTCTCACTGCCTCATGCATCTCTGCTTACCTTTGCCAGATCAGAGTTTCCCTCAGTTTCTATCGGGACTTGCGCCTTCCCTTCTAGCATAGAAAAGCCTCCCAATGCTTGGTCCTGGGGATCATCACATGATTCATCCCGTCACCCCCCACTGCCCAGGAGACTTTTCATTTGCAAACAGTCTCCCAGGCTCTCCTGATGTTCCCAGTTAGCGTAAGTCACAGTATACCCTGAGCCTGCAGGTGAGCTTTAGGGACCATGTTCCCAGCCAGGGCTTGGGCCAGGGATGTGGAGATGAGAGAAGCAGGCTGCTGCTTCCCCATTGATGCTGCAAGAGCTCTAGGGCAGTGCTTCTCAAGCTAGCTGAGGTGGGGGACCAGCAAATTTTTCCCCCCCCCCCAGTGTGCGCGCAGACCGGCAGCCAATGGCTCACGGACAGGCACCAGTCTGCGGACCACCACTTTGAGTAGCACTGCGCTAGGGGACAAACTACAAATGGATTCTTCGCAACAGTTATGAGGATCTCACTGCTGCTGCTGAGGTGGCCCTGTCCGGCCTCTGACTCATAGGCACTCACTCCCCACGAAAAGGCTGCAGCTAAACTAGCTATCAGCTCCTTCAGCGCCGGTGCTCCTGCACCTTTCCTACGGGGACTCTTGCTGGGACAGAGCAGAGCTGGATTAGCTGTGAGCTTGCCTCTAGCCTCTCCTTCTGTGGGCTCCCGCAGGGAATGGAGTGACTCACCTTTCCTTGGCTAATAGCGTGAAACCTTTTCTGCCCCTCATACAGTAGACAATCTCCAGTCTAGACCAACCCAGCTCTGGCCATTCAATCGGTCTTATCCAGCCATTCATCCAGATACTGAAAGGGCCCCCATCACAATAGTAATATAGTTCTGCTCCACCATTGTTAGGCAGCCTCCTGCATTACTCAATCTCTTCTTCTTGGACCCTAGCATGGTGGTTTTATGGCTTCCACGCTATGTTTTTTTAACATGTAGCAACTGTAAGGGGGCCCTGAAGAACAGAGTCTAACTGCTTGTATTCTCTTCTAGGACTTGGGATTGGAAGGTACGTGCCTCAGTGAAGTGCTCTACAAGAATGCTACTTTCCTCAACTTGGTGGACCCCATTTCCCACGACCTGCTGATGAACCTCGCTAGAGATCTGCAGTGCCCCAAAAAGGTGAAGCCCACTAATACAGTGGTCCCTGGGGGAGAAAGAGTTGATCCAGGAATGTGCTTATTGAACTGCCCAATGCCACTCCATTCTCCGTTGGGTTTGGCTTAGGAGCTGTAGTTCTCTAGAACCAGCCAACTCCTACTCCCTTGGTGTGACATCGTAAATGCTGCCATAGATGTATATAGAAGTCATTTAAAAAAAAAAACGCATTAAAGTTTGTGTGTTAAGTGCAGAGAAGTCAGGAAATTCCCTCCCACAGCAGTTGTGAACTCAGCCACAATGTGCATGGATGTTTGTGTGCAAATGGGTCCAAAAATGCAGGGGCATCTAGGAAATACACCCATGCTTGCAGGCCAGTCTTCATCATGCAACCCCTTGGCATGCATTCATTAACATGGTCTGGCCACACAAATAAGCTACACCAGTCTAAAATGGGCATAATGGAGTGGAGGATCAAGCCCCCCTGATTAGTGCAGTGGCAGGATAGGCGCACAAGTGTCAGCAGAATACACTAGAGTTCCTTATTTAAGAAAGGAGGGGGGAGGAAAAGTCACATGACTGCACATCAGACTGAACAATGTATTGCACGGGGGGGTGGACCTCCAGCTCTAGTCCTGCAATCTCCTGAATATCTCAGGAGCGCTGCGCCTGCGGTGATTAAGTGTTCCTATGCGTACATGTAATCAGTCAGACATTCAGATAAATGCCCGTACCTCCAGATAGATATCCTGCAAGCCCTCTGCGTGCACGACTCCTGTTCAAGTCAACCAGCTGTCTTTGGCAGGAGTGGGCTCTTGGGACCCCAGGTTATTGAAAGAGCTCAGGGCCAGATTTCCAAGCGCTCAGCACCGGCATATTGGACTAGATTTTCAAATGAGGTCAGGTCCCACTTAACTGAGAGCCAGATATTTCAAGGAGCACTTCGCCCCCAGCTTCTCCCATTCGGATATTCTGAGACACATCTTCAGAAGAGCCCAGGGTCTGCCGCGTAGAGCTCTTTTGGAAATCTGACCCCAAGTAAGGGGGCTGAGCTCCTTTAAAAATCTGGCCAGTAGGGCTTGTTCCTGCAGTGCCCTGAGCTGCCCCAGTGACCTGAGTGGGAGCGGAGGCACGCAGCACTTTGCAAGGTTGGGCCTTACATTGTTAAGGAAAACCCTGTCTAGTGTGCGCGCAAGGTGCTGCTTCAGCTCAGTTATCGATGCTGTAGGTCAGACCTTGCTGCATGCAGGATGGGTAAAGGTAGTGTTCTTCCTACCAGCCCACCTGGGACAGTTCAGTTATCCAAGCCCCAAAAGGTACCCGCGCCATTTCCTGAATGCCTGAGCCTGCAAACCCTCCCTCGCCAGACGTCCTGTTGGTGTCAGTGGGACACGGAGGGCTCCTCAGGTCAGGAAGGGTTAGTTGTGGTAGGCCATTAGCTCGCAGAAACAACCTTCCACTCCCACCCTGCCCCTCCAATCAGCCAGCTCACTAGCAGCCAAACATTGTGAAAACTTTAATCACGCCCCATGGGCTGAGAAGCAGCATGAAAAATGTCCACCCAGGAGGTCATTTCTTTCTGAAGGTTATAAGCACCTAAAAATGGGGGTTTGCAATGAAAATGCTTCACAACTGTCATTCCAATGACCTCTGGGTTTATAGTTCTAAGTTACTTCATGCTGACTGCCTCTTCAACCTCACAAGACACAGTGCCTTCCAGGGGAGGTGGGGATAGATGGGGCTACCTTCTTCTGCTGGCCTACTGTTTATCAGATAGATTGCACTCTGGAGACATACACACCCTGAAGATGCTGAACACCTCAGTTGCCCCTGAAGTCAATGGGAGTTAAGTTGAGGAGTAGATGGGGCTCAGCACCCTGCAGGATCAGACCTCCAAGCACATAAAGGGATAAATAGCAGTGCTCAGCCACCCGCCTTGTTTCTTTCCATTTTCCATATGGGTACTCGGCAGCACAAAAGTCTGGATTATAGACCTTAGGCAAGTAATAGGAAGGCTGTGCACAATCTGTGCCAGCAGATCGAGGAACATGATCGTTCCCCTCTATTCAACATTGGTGAGGCCTTCTCTGAAGTCCTTTGTGCAGTTTTGGGCCCCACACTACAAGGAGGATGTGGAAAAATTGGAAAGTGTCCAGCGGAGGGCAACAAAAATGATTAGGGGACTGGAACACATGACTTCTGAGGAGAGGCTGAGGGAACTGGGATTGTTTAGTCTGCGGAAGAGAAGAATGAGGGGGGATTTGATAGCTGCTTTCAACTACCTGAAAGGGGGTTCCAAAGAGGATGGCTCTAGACTGTCCTCAGTGGTGGAAGAGGACAGGACAAGGAGTAATGGTCTCAAGTTGCAGTGGGGGAGGTTTAGGTTGGATATTAGGAAAAACTTTTTCACTAGGAGGGTGGTGAAGCACTGGAATGCGTTACCTAGGGAGGTGGTGGAATCTCCTTCTTTGGAGGTTTTTAAGGTCAGGCTTGACAAAGCCCTGGCTGGGATGCTTTAGTTGGTGCTGGTCCTGCTTTGAGCAGCGGGTTGGACGAGATGACCTCCTGAGGTCCCTTCCAACCCTGATATTCTATCACCCTAAACCACAGGGCTCCTGCCAGTCAGAGCGGGAGTCTATGCGGAAGGCTGCAGCAGAGCAGGTATGCACAGTGCACCCCTCCCGGCTGTTTGCTGTAAGTGGCACCATACACAATAGCTGTGAAGCCACCCGCTGGTATTACATGTGCCGCACGTCCCAAGGGAGTTGGGATGCTTCAGCTACTTCCTCGCAAAGTTACAGGGCCTGAAGCGTGGTACTCTAAGCACTTGCCATAAAGAATGAAATGAGTAATTGACAGCTTTACCCATCCAGTTCTGACTTACACACCCTGTGTTGCAGTCACACAGCTAAGGGCTGGGAAGCCAGGCAGCTATGAAGGTTTTTTTTAAACAAGTCAGACACATTTGGGAATCCTCACCTGATGACACTGGCCCTCTCTAAGCACTCATATCACTTTCAGCTCTGCCCGTTGTCATTCATCCTGCAGCATGTGCAAAGAATATCAGGGTTGGAAGGGACTTCAGGAGGTCATCTAGTCCAATCCCCTGCTCAAAGCAGGACCCATCCCCAATTTTTGCCCCAGATCCCTAAATGGCCCCCTCAAGGATTGAACTCACAACCCTGGGTTTAGCAGGCCAATGCTCAAACCCCTGAGCTATCCCTCTCCCCAGAAGAACTTGTGCAAGCAAATTCAGTTATTTCAGTGCCATCTTTTATCACCGGGAATGACAGCAGACCACTGACTGTGGGCAACTCACCATGACTCTTTCCAATGGCCCAGAGCAGGAGTCTCTGCAGGAATGCGAGGCACTCATAGATACTCCAGTCCCAGCCTCTCCCAGCAGGAGGCACGGTAGGGAATGGGACAGGAGTGCTGGTTGTTGAGCGTGCAGTATTTGAAGGACTGACGATAAATCACATGATTTAGGGCTTGGGAAATATTCAATCCAAGCAATTTTAGCTTGGCTGCATAAAACAATGGCAGTCATCCTGGAATTTCTCTGTATAAAGGTAGGATGGTGGTACCTGCCCATACTCAAGCAGAATGTCCTACGTTGGCCTGAACCTAGATCGTTACAATAATTACTAATGAAGAGGGCAGCAACGGGATGAAGGCAGCTCCCAACGCCCCATGTACATACACACACACCCACACCCCTGTGCCGTTCCCTGGGTAGAAATCAATTCATTTAATCAGTTCCATTTGTTATGCAATGTACAACCTCCACCAGACAGTAATTCTCACACACACACACGCCGTACCTGCTGTTGAGCGCTGGGCCCTGATAATCCCACAATGTTCCCATGACACTGTCACAGTTCAGGCGACTGCACTTATATCCCCCTCTGTGGTCCTTCCAGGGTATGCGCTTTAGACTTCCAGCTCGTAGCTGTCACCTATCTTGGGTGAAGACCCATGTCTCACTCCATCCTCTGTCGGGGTTTTAAGGCTGCAAAGCTCCATGGGTTACACTGCAACATCCCCAGCAAGCCAGACTGTCGAAATAGGCCAGTGCCTGCAGTTTGCTTTTCTCTGAGGGCTATGACCCATGTATTGCCTGCAGTTATAAGTTACGATTCAGCTCCTTCCAAGCAAGCACCTTTATTCTTAAGGTGAAAGCATTGCAACAATAAAAGAACATACACACCTGCTAAACAGCTTACCAGAAATCATCTCAAATCAACCTGTGGCTCTGGTAGGTTTTAGGCCTTCTAACCCCACAACTGGTTAGAAGTTCATCTGTCATAGATCCAGCACCAGACCAGACACTGCACAGATCAGCCATTTCTTTATACAAAGGCCCGCACTGATCTTGGCCTTGTGTAACAGATAATCATCAGACAGGGACCCTCTCCTCAGGGCACAGCTTTGAAAGGCCGAGTTTTTGCATAATTGGAGTTGGGAAATTTGCATTCACCTCACCCTAGGAATTCCAGAGGAAATCCTCTTTCCACTTATTGTCCAAAAAGTCCAGATTTGTCTGGCACATTTATAGTACAGTTTTTTGAACTCCCATGTCTCTCATCTGTCACATCTGCCCCCAAGAAGTTACATACAATCCCGGTCCACAATGATACATAAAAGTAATACAGTAAGGTCTTCCTAAGACATTGCAGGAAATTGCCCTGTCAGACATATGCCTCCGTGCAGAGACAGAAAGGTAGGTGGAAGGGGAATCTTCTACCGCTTTCCCACTCTTCTCTCTCACCCAGCTCTGGTGTGGGCAGCTACTGCAAATATCCTTCAAACCTCTGCCTTGCATTCCCCATGCAGACAGTCACACTCAGGGCACTAGAGAGGGCTGCAAAGGGACCTTGCTGGACCCAGAATTCCTCCTGGGGGTTCCCATGGTTCATAAACCAGGGCGGTAGCCCTGCTTCCCTTGGAGAGGGGTGCAGTATGCTTTCCACTCCACACCACACCAGCTCTACAAGGGGGTTAGGGTTAGGTCAGTATAACTGTGTTGCTCAGGGGTGTCGATTTTCCATACACCTGAGGAACATAGTTATATCACCAGAAGTTGGTAGTGTAGACCAAGCCTCCATCTCACAGAAGCCTACATCCCGTTGACTTTTAAGCATCTGACTCACTTCTCAAAAGGGGAGTTAGCCATCTACGTCATTTGGGCCCTGCAAACACTGAGCAGAGAAAAATCCACATGCCTTTACAAATTTGGGCCTTACAGTCTAATCACCATGGAGTTCCACTGCTGGTATCCAGAACTCACAGAGATCATAAGCAATCCCTGCCCCTGGATCACTCAGCCTGTAGGGATGGACTGTCTTGGGCAGGGGTTCTTCACAGATTTCATTCTAAAAAGCCCTTGCTAAGAATCCCTCTCCACACACTGCTCAAGTCTCAGAATGGCTCATCCCATCACAACAGGCTTAACGTGAGACTCTGTGCTCTAGGGCAGCTTCTTATACAAAAAGAATAAAACACTTCAAGAAGAGTTACATTTTGAAAGTGTGTCCACAGGGGAGCTTGGCTAATGGCTTTCCCCACCCCGGCCCCAAGTTATATTCCCCAGAACAGGTCAGGAAAAGAGTTTTCTTTGAAATTTCTCATGTTTTCACAGAAGATCCAAAACACAAAAATTGTGGGGTTTTTTGGGCAACCAAAACCTGAAAAAAAAGTTTCCCTAATTTTGGCAACAGGACAATAACAGGACATGTTATTTCCATTTTTGACAACCAAAAAATGGAAAATGTTTTTAGGCTCTTCTCTAAAGCCTCCAAATTTTCAGTGAAAAGGGAATTTCTCTGGTGAATGTTTCCATTTAGTCGGAAAACCATTTTCCATCCCCCCGGCCTGAACATCTCCCCTTTGCTCTTCTCCGCCACAGAAACACGCTGTTGGCTGCAATTTGCTGATTGCAAAGAGTTTCATTCCCACTGCCCATTCAGTGACATCACAGCTCTGTAGGGTCTCTCAGTGGGTGGTGGAGTGGAAGAATATGTTTATATATAGCTCAGTTTGTTGCCCTGAAACAGGTTGATCATAAGCAGTTGGGGGATTCTGTAAATGGAGACTGAGCTTGCACATTTATAGTTTTAACTATATTGTGTAGCCAATAGCCTATGCTGTTTTTCTGGTGTGAGTAATGTTGCATGCTGTGGTACGTTCGAAATGGAGACCCTTGGAGGGCTACATGACTAGGGAATGGGATTTTTCTGTCTCCTAGTAAGTCTTTAGCTTGAACTTGGTGTACATTTTTGCACGTTTTCAGGTGCAATGGTAAAGGGGGTGGGAGGGTGGAACAAGCCAGTGATGCAGGAAGACCTGGGAGTGGGCAACTAGCTGGATTCCAGAGCTGTTCAATTCCAGATCTTCTAACCTGTGGGGTGTTTGAAGGTGCAGATATTTTCCATGGATGGCAAGGAACAAGAAGGCTTCATGTATAGAGCTGTGGTTAGGTTACTATGTTTCCCTCCCAGTCTGAAGAGGGCAAAATCCAACAAACCCTCCCATCCCAGAGCACACCCCAGGATTAAAATATAAATACCCACCCCCACTCCACAGCCAAAGCCAAAGCAGGAACTACCTAGCAGAGTATTAAAAACAAATCACCCCTTCTGGGCAGGAAGCCCCTTGATAAGAGGGTGACTCCCAGCCCTGCTCCCCCAGGCCATGTGCTGTAGGGAACCATAGGCACCCCTGAGGCACTGTAGAGAGAGGTTACACTGTTTTTTTTCCCCAGGTGGTCTCAAGCCTGACCTGACGGGAGGAGCCACAAGCCTTCCCTCCAGATTTGAGGGTGGGGTGGAGGTATTCCCTTTCCTAAGCCCCACTCCCAGCTCTGGAGTTCCTGTCACTTGTGCTCTTTCCCCTTCCCTTTACTTCCCCCTTTTACATTCCTCCTTTCACTCTTCTGTTTCCAACTCCCTTTCCCCTGCCCATCACCTCACCTCCTATCGCCCCAGTCTACTGCCCCATCTTTGCCTTTACCCCCGCCTCTTGTTCCTGTCTCCATCCCACCTCCCCGTGGGTCTCATTCCTCCCCATCCCATCTGTCCTCTCTGAGGCTCTCTAGAGGTTCCACCTTCTCCCGGTGGCCCAGGAGCATTCCCAGGATGGGCCAGAGTCACGTGGCAGGAGGCTGAGCTGTGCCTTTGTTTCCAGGAATATGACCCCTGGAAGTCCGCGGACAGGATCTGCAGGCAGCTGATTTACCACTTGAGCCCTCACTCCACGTGGCGTAGGCATGGCATGCCCCGCAGGAAGTCCCAAGCATGGTGAGCAACTCGGCTGGGAAAGGGAAGGGGTGGCTAGGAGGGGATCTACTCAGTCACCTCAGACACAGCCAGCTGGGAGAGGCCTGTGTTCACTGCCATGGTGTGCACTAGCCCAGCCCTGTCTGCACCCTCACGAGCCAAGAGAAAAGCCACCCACGTTCAAAACACTTGAGTTGCAACCAAATGCTTCATTTGATTTCGATCTCTTAAAGGTACCTCAGCCAAATTGTTCATGGCCAATTTAGGACGACCTTGCAGGCTTCGTTTGTTATTTCTTTATGGCCCTCTAGGCCTTAAAGTTCTCAGAGCTGCCCAGGGTGAATTCCAGCCAACAACTCTTGAGTTCCTGCAATGCAGACAGTGCTTCCTGGAGGACGGGGCTGGCGAGGGGCGGGGCGTGAAGGACACGGGGGATGTGAAGGAAAGTTCATGTAACTTTGCATGAATTCGGTGTTGGTGGAAGATGTGAGACGGGCAGCCCTGGGGACTGACATCCTCCACTGCACTGCAGCTCAGGAATAGCCGGCTGCAAGCTTCCACCTGCTGCACCAAATTCTGATCTTGGTTACAGCAGCTTTACCCCTCTGCAACTCGATTCATTTCGGTTAAGTTACTCCCGATTTACACAGTTGGCCAGGGAGTAACCATGGCACCCTGTTGGGACAGCCTCAAGGGAGGGAGGGCACATGACTTTCCAAAACCACCTTCTAGTGCTCTGCTGAGACAGGGTAGCCAGGTAATGCCATTTTTGGTAGTGGACTTTTGTGATCTCTCTCCAGTATTTCTAAAAGGTGTCTGCTTCCATTGGTATCTATGCACTGATGCCAGGGAATAGGTGTCTGACATGCTGTGGACACTTACACTTGGGAAAGGGGACTAACACCACCAAACTCGTTTCATATGGGCCACCAAAAAGCCATCAGCCAGCAATAACTTCTAGCTACAGCTGTCCCAGGCAGGTTTTAAACCAGCAGCTTCACAGTAAAAGGCTCCTTAGCCTAGTAACATTTCAAGGCTCGTGGGAGCTTTCCTAACCCGATAAGGTTTCAGAGTAGCAGCCGTGTTAGTCTGTATCCATAAAAATAAAAGGAGTACTTGTGGCACCTTAGAGACTAACAAATTTATTAGAGCATAAGCTTTCGTGAGCTGCAGCTCACTTCATCGGATGCATACAGTGGAAAATATAGTGGGGAGATTTTATATACACAGAGAACATGAAACAATGGGTGTTACCATACAGACTGTAATCACTCTTGTTACAGTCTGTATGGTAACACCCATTGTTTCATGTTCTCTGTGTATTGTGACAATGCTCTGTCCTTGTCTCCGTGGGTCCCGTGTTTCCTGGCGGATTTCGCTAGCCTCAGAGGTTCACTGTGACCCTCCACGTAACCCTTCTTTCTCTAGGGACAAGGGTCACAGTCTACTGAGCCATTTTCATCATAAGCCAGCAAAGGAGGTGAAGAGAAGTTATTCTTCCTTGCACAATCTCTGTTGTCTCCCAGTCTCAATGATTAATCAGGGGGCAAAAGTGGGGGGAGGGGAGCCTGGGCCCACCCTCTACTCCGGGCTCCAGCCCAGGGACCCTAATAGTATCAGCTATGGTAGCTGACCTTTTAGAAACATGACATGTACAATTCCCTGGGCTACTTCCCCCACAGCAGCCCTCACTTCCTCAAGCTCCACTTCACCCTCACCTCAGGGCCTCCTTCCTTGTGCCTGATATGGTGTGTACTACTCAGCCTCTCCAACAGCACAACTTCCTCCCACAGCTCCTGACATGCTCACCCACCTGACTGACTGGGAGGCTTTTAACTAGTTTCAGCCAGCCCCTGATTGGCTTCAGGTGTCCCAATCAACCTAGCCTTCTCCCTGCCTTCTGGAAAGTTCTTAATTGACCCCAGGTGTCTTAATGACCTGGAGCAGCTTCCATTTCACTTAACCTGGTACCAGGGATTTGTTTAGCCTGGAGCTAATATATCTATCTCCCACTACTTTTCTATAGCCATCTGGCCTTGCCCTGTCACAGTATATAAAATCTCCCTACTATATTTTCCACTGTATGCATCCGATGAAGTGAGCTGTAGCTCACAAAAGCTTATGCTCTAATAAATTTGTTAGTCTAAGGTGCCACAAGTCCTTTTCTTTTTACCGATAAGGTTTGTCTCCAGACTTCAAATAACCCACCACTTCACTGCTCACCCTGTTGCCAGAGCCATGCTTGATGCCCTGACATCAATCATTCGGGAGGCTGAGGAAAAGACAGAAATAAAGAGAGACTGGGCTGGCTTCAGCCACATTCACATGCACGAAGTGACCTCAGCATTAGTCAAAGGACAGGGCTAAGTTGACCTCAATTTGGGAAAGATCCACACCCATACTTCTGCTAACCTAACCCCCAGTGTAGACAGGGCTAGGCTGATGGAAGAATTCTTCTGTCAGCCTAGCTACAGCCTCTCGGGGAGGTAGATTACCTATGCAAATGGAAGAACTCCTCTTGGCGCTGTAGTGAGTGTCTACACTGAAGGGCCACAGAAGGTATATGCATGACCTTGGAATTGGGGAACCACCTGAAGGGGGGGAGGGAGGAGGCTTGCTGTCTCCCCAAACCACCTCTGAGTAGCAGGCCATTGCCATTACCCTGAAGAGACCTAAAGGTCAGTGAAGGTGCCAAGGGGGGCTGTTATGGGTCAGGTGGAGTTGGAGGGGACTATGGGGGGCAGACTGGCCTGATTCCAGTGCAAAAAAAAACAAAAACCCACAAACAACTTTGGAGAGGAATCTGAAACCTGGCGTGTCTGGCCTGGTTCCGCGCATCAGTGTGAAACTTCCCCTGAGCCCCAGTTTTGAGACACAGTGAAGCCATTTCCTTGTTAGACTCCAACATCAGCGCTTAATTCGGCTCTGTTGGAATTCTACAAGGATTATAACTGGGAAATGCACCATCCCATCTGATACAGCATCACAGCACAGGAAGAAGAGAGCTGGGGCAATGGATCATGTACAAGCCTGCAGGTACTGATCCCTGGCTTGAGATCAGAAGAACAACAGCTGTAAACAGGGTTTTAAAATCTCCCAAGAGGCATGGTCACCTGGAGGATCCAAGCCCAAACACAGCTGCAGGCCTTGAAGTTTTCCACAGCCTCCATTTCCAGCTGCAGCACTTCTGTGGTCAGTAACACACAGGAATAAGCAATGAGACAACAGCTAGATTGTGTATGATGGAGGGAAATGTATGTAAGTCCGAAATGGGCAACGCTACCTTGCAATCAGGTATAGCTAGGAGGTGTTATGCAAGTGTAACTTGGCCAGCTGCCGCTTGTGTGCCCCCTGGTGGCTTAGGGTCACACTACACACAGCCTTCTTCAGTTTCCCCTCCAGATTACTCAAATTTCACTTCATTTTTTTCCCCCCTTAGGCGAAATACACCCCTCCTGGGCTTATTAATACAAAATACACTGAAAATAACTCTGAACCCCCAAACAAAGTCCATTCAGAAGTGCACACAACGCAAGATTTCTCTTTGGCCTCCCAGACCTCCCTCCCTGCCTGGAGACTCATCACAGCTTCCTGATCCTCAGTGCAGCCCCATCACTGCAACTTCCTGCTCCTTTGATACTGGAATCACCCGATTCCCCTCAGGTGGGGCTCATCCTGTAATCGGGGCTGGCTTAGCTCCATGCTCTCTAGCCCATGGAGTAAGCCACCCTGCTCCATACCCCACCCCACACTGAAAACCTTGCCCACCCTAGGGCAACTTCTACTTGAGGGAATTTTTCTTCTTTTCTTCCCTAAATTACAGAGGCCTTCATAGCTTGACAGGCTGTTTTCCATCTGCAAACCCTCTAGCTCTCCTTCAAGTTCGCTCTTTTTCCCTCAGGGCCATCTCCCTGGCTTCTTCCAATGTAGCCAATTTCTGCTGGCTTCTCTGCCGGAGAGGTCAGACTTTCTCTAGCCCATCCTGCCAGCGCTGCATTGCACAGACTCAGACTTTAAAGCCAGAAGGGACCATCACAATTATCTAGTCTGACCTCCTGCACAGCACAGCCACAGAACCTCACCCACCCACTCCTGTCATAGACCCATAATCTCCAGCTGAGTTACTGAAGTTCTCATATCTTGATTTAAAAGACTTCAAGTTACAGAGAATCCACCATTTACTCCAGTTCACAGTAGCAAGTGACCCATGCTCCATGATGTAGAGGAGGGCAACGCCCACCCGCCAGGTCTCTGCCACTCTGACCTAAGGGAAAATTCCTTCATAACCCAAAATATGGTGATCAGTTAGAGCCTGACTTTGTGGGAGGCCCCCCACCAGCCAAACACCTGGGAAAGCAACTCAGAGCCCTCTGCATCTAGTGTGCCATCTCTAGCCAATGGAGATAATTTGCTAATAGTAGTCACAGATGGGCCAGATGCCATTATAGCCAATCTCATCATACTACCCACTCCATGAACTTATGAAGCTCAGTCTTGAAATAAGTTAAATTTTTTTGTCCCCACATCTCCCTTTGGAAGGCTATATCAGAACTTCACTCCTCTGATGATTAGAATACCTTCATCTAATTTCAAGCTTAAACACATATTGATGGCCAGTTTATATCCATTTGTTCATGTGCCAACATTGGCCCTTAACTTAAATAACTCCTCTCCCTCTCTGGTGTTTATCCCTCTGATGTGTTTATAGAGTGCAATCATATCTCCCCTTAGCCTTTATTTGGTTAGGATAAACAAGCCAAGCTCTTTGAGTCCCCTCTAGTAAGATAGGTTCTCCATTCTTCTGATCATTCTAGTAGCCCTTCTCTGCACCTGTTCCATGTCTAAGAAGGATGAATTCAAACTGGAAGATCAGAATTACACACAGTATTCCAGATGAGGTCTCACCAGTGTCTTGTATAATTGATAACACTTCCCTATTTTTACTGGAAACATCTTGCCTGATGCATCCTAGGATTGCAGCCATGAAACAGATTAATGCATCACTTTGGCGGCTCATAGTCATCCTGTGACTGACCAATACCCCGGCCTTTCTCCTCACTTCTGTTGTTTCCAACTGATACGTCCACAGCTTATAGCAAAAATTCTTGTTGTTAGTCTCTAAATGCATGACCTTACGCTTAGCACTATTAAATTTCATCCCATTTCTATTACTCCAGTTTACAAGGTCATCTAAATCTTCATGCATGATGTTCTGGTCCTCCTCCATATCGGCAATACCTCCTAACTGTGTGTCATCCGTACATTTTATTAGCGCATACATTTTGTGTGTCAAGGTCACTAATGAAAGTGTTAAATAAGATTGGTCCTAAGACCGATCCTTGAAGAACTCCACTAGTGACCTCCCTCCAACCTGACAGTCACCTTTCAATATGACCCACTGTAGTCTCCCTTTAACCTGTTCCTTACCCATCTTCTCTCATTTAACTAATAATATCCCATGTGGAACTGTATTAAATGCCTTACAGAAATCCAGGTAAATTAGATTACTGCATTTCCTTTGTCTAGAAATGCAGTAAATCTTCTCAAGAGAAAGACCAGCTTGGTTTGGCATGATCTACCTTTGGCAAAACCATGGTGTATTTTATCCCAATTACTCTTTACCTCTATGTCCTTAAGTACTTGCTCTTTCAGAGTTAGTTTGACCTCAGTTGTATGCAAGGTCTTGGAACAAACAGGCCTGTAGTTTTCTAGATCACTTCCCTCCCCTCTTCTTCTTAAATATAGGTACTGTATTGGCAAGTCTCCAGCCATAGGCTATGACCCCAGAGTTTACAGACCCCTTAAAAATCCTTTTTATTGGACCCACAGTTTCATTGGAAGTGGTGCTGCCCTGGCTGGAATGTCCACTTTGGCCCCCTCTCCCGAACACCAATACAACTCTGCCATTCTGTGCCCACCCCCACATTTGGTCACTTTCCCCAACGGCCAGCTGGGGCTTTGTTTCCTTCCTCTGCTCATTCACAGTGGGGATTGCTGTGGCCAGCACCTCCAGCAGCCAGGGCCAACACACTTCTGCAAACACACAGACTGTTCCTCTTTTTGAATCTCTCTCGGTCTGCAGGGCTTCTCCCTCCCCACAGACCTCAATATTCAAGGGGCAGGCCTTCTTAATGTGCTCTGTCTTTCCACCTCTACAACATTTGGGTGGACCCTTAGTCCAGGTCCCTGCCCTCCCAGGCATCTGGGCCCCAAACCCCACCCCCTGTACCTTCTGCTGCATGGCTCACTGTGCCTTCTGCTCCTGCTGGGGTCTGCCAACAAAGGACTTCTTCCATCCGACTTGTCCCACACCTTCGGTTTCTCTCCTTGATGGGAGGGGCCCTGGAGGATCCTGCTGGTTACACAAGTTTTAACTAGGCTGGTTGCCTCCTATGCATCCCCTCATGTCTTAGGGCCACATGAGAGGCAGCCTGCCTCAGTTTCCCCTCTTGGTTTGTTCAAATAAACACCTGCTTTTTTTCCCCCCTCAAATAAACTTCCAGTTTTTTCTTGGTTGAGAGATACCCCTCTTTGGGGACCAGGCTTATTAATCTCAAATAAAATGTAAATCAAACCCCAAGCCAAAGTCCATTCACAAGTCCACACCACCCAAGGTTTTTCTTCCTTCTCACAGGCCTCCATGCCTACCTGCCTAAAGAGCTTTCCTCACGCCCTACAGACTCTGCCACAGCTTTCTGAGCTTTCCCCCTTCACTGCAACTTCCTGCTCCTTGTATACCACACGCACCTGATTCCTCTCAGGTGGGGCTCATCCTGTAACCAGGGCTGACTTAGCTCCAGGCTCTCCAGGCCCTGGGCCAACCCACCCTGTTCCAAGAGGCATGAAACAACTGACCGACTCTCAAACAGAGATCTTTTACTTCAGGTGTTTAAACTGGCATTGAAGCTGGATAAAAACCGGTTTGCAGACTGTGCCAGCAGGCTCCCCTGGAGCTGGGGTTCGAGGTTACTGCAGCAAAACAGACACTGCCAGGAGCAGGAGACTTAGAAATACCCACTTCCCTTTCAGACCTTGGGTCTGGTTCCCCACTGCCTGATCATCTCCAGCTGTGCAGAGTGCGTGTAAAACCCTACCTAATGCTCCGCTCCCTCCCTCCCGTGGCTGGCAGTGTTTTCACCCGCTCTGCCCAGCATGCAAAGCAGTGCAGAATCTGCCTCTCTGCAGCCATCGGCCCTTCCTACCATCTGGCTGCATTGAACAAAATGGGGGAAGTGTCAGCTTCTATTGAATCAAGTTCAAAGGCAGGTCCCAGGGCAGCTGGGAAAGATCAGGGCAGGACAGCCACGTTCAGGGATGAGCCCTCCTCTTGCCTTCCCCATCCCCTGCCCTCCTTGGCTGCTGGTTATCATGGAGCAGATGTAGAACGCCCCTGTTCTCTTTTGAAATGTGATTTCCGTTTTCTGGCAGCATGTCAGGTGGGTCTGGAAGATAATTAACAAGCCCTGCCAGGGAGAGAACTGGGAGCATCTGCCAGGTATTCATTATGTTTGGGCTGTTATGGAAATGTAGTTATGTGGGGGGGAGGGGAAATGAAATGGACGTTGCCACATTCCAGGGGGTCCACGCACCAGCCTTTCATCTCCAGGAGAAAACCAGTGGGTCAGAATGGAACCAGGTACAGTCCTGTCCTCAAACACTGTATCAATGGATCTCCACACTGCCCAGTAAATCACACACTGAACTACCCAGGAAATCCAAAGGTAACGGGGAAATATTTTTCCTAATCCATTCCTGTTTAGACACATTTCAGTACAGCAAGGCTGGGAGAGTTTAATCCTCCTTTGTATGGATCAGACTTCGACCTCGTGGGAACAGTGAGACGTTACCCAGGCTATAAAGCATGCCATTGTAAAACCCAGTGAAATACTTATGCTAACACACTATGTTAGTAAAGTGCCTCCGTCATTCAAGGAGAGTCAGAGCTTTAAGTTTCTCAGTCTGGACTTGATCTTCCTTAAGGACCAAATCCTGCTCCCAGTGAAGTCAAAGGCAAAGCTCCCCTTGACTCCCCTAGGAGCCCCAGGTTGTGACATAAAGCACACTCAGCTGTTCAAAAATGAGCTGTCGCCATGAGTAGGATCCTACCCAATTCACAGCCATGAAAAACGCGTCACGGACCGTGAAATCTGTACTGGGGGATGTTGGGTGATAAGAGCGCCACTGAGAGAGCAGTTTGACAGATGTGGAATTTTCTCGCATTATCAATTACTGTTTTCAGAGCTTTCAAGGCTTCGTTCATTTAGAAGCACCGTGCAGTCTGGGTCAGGAGGGGTGTGGGACTGCAACAGCCCCCTGCATGGATATCCCAGTGCTTCCCCCTGTGCAGTTCCAATAGCCAAGGCGCTACTGCTCAGGAGCCAACTGCACTGGCCGCCCTTTGCAGGAACCGCAGTCTGCTGGGCATGGGCGGAGCGGAATGGGAGCCCAGGAGTGTAAGAGAGAAGCTGAAAGTTAAGATCGAGCTGCCTTGGCAGAGCTCTGCAAGGGAAGCTTGTGTGGCATCCACCTGCTTAATTCCCAGCTCTGGATGGTTCTGGCTGTATCTTGCTTTCATGAATGCGGAGGACTAAGTTAATCCATAAAATAAGCAAGTGACAAGGCAGGGAGTGATGCATGCCAGTAAGAATGTGCAGTTGCAGAATGGGTAATTGTGGACACACGGGTATTTGCACACACACCTTCTGGTTCTGCGAGCACAGGTGCATTTTTGCAGATGTGGTTATTTGCCTTTGCGTGTGCACGACTGCGCAGTGCATCAGTATTTGAAAATGCAGCCTGGCTCCTTCCTCTTGGTTACTGTACCTTGAGCACCCGCTAGAGGAATCTTCATGCTGAACCACTTCTGCTAACCAGCGTCGGAAGGAGAATTGACTGCCCCTTCTGGATACAACTCACTGATTCTCTGTAATCATTCCGCAGTGCCCAGATGCTGCAGTATTAGAGGCGCTTTAGAAAGAGAAAAGGAGGACTTGTGGCACCTTAGAGACTGACCCATTTATTTGAGCATGAGCTTTCGTGAGCTACAGCTCACTTCATCGGATGAGCTGTAGCTCACGAAAGCTTATGCGCAAATAAATTTGTTAGTCTCTAAGGTGCCACAAGTACTCCTTTTCTTTTTGAGAATACAGACGAACACGGCTGCTACTCTGAAACCTTTAGAAAGAGAGAGAGAGAGAGAGATTCTGGAGAGGGGAGGCAAGAAAACAGCTCATAGGGTCTTCAGATCTTTGTTTTTTTCCAAGAGCATCACTCTGTGCCCTGGATGACAGTTCTGGCAGATCAGAATAATTTGTAACACTTACACAGTGCTATGTGAATATTAACTAAAGCATCCTCACTACATCCCTCTGCAGCAGGGAAAAGAATGATCAGTATCCCTCTTTTATAGATGGGGAAACCAAGGCAGAGAATTGAAGTCAGTTTTCCAAAGCCACCCAGCCATTCGGTGGCAGAGTCAGGACGGGAATACAGGCCTTCCTGACGCCCAGCCCTGGGCTTATTCCTCCACATACTTTGTGTCCCATGGGCCCGGATGTCAGCCAGCCCAAAGCAAGGTGGAGAGGGGCTGATGGGAAGAGGTAGCATTTGCTGCTGGAGGGCAGGTGTTGTCCCTCCTCCTTAAAGCACAGAAGAGTCCCAAATTCCAGCTGCCCCCTGTGACTAAGACACAAGGCTTGGGGAATCCCACCTGTGAACACTGACACCCAGGATCGCTAGAGTCTTACACAAAATGCACCAGGGAGGAAAGCATTTCCTGGGCGGCTTGAGAGGGGCTGTGGCTAGTGGCAGGCCATGTTCATCGTGCTCCTGACAAAATACCCTGGCAGGGATCAATAGACAAAGACAAGTCTCAAAAATTGCCAAGAATGCAAAGAGAGAGGGGGAGTAGCCGGAGGATCAGTTGCTAAGGGTGGGGGGGGGGAGCAGAAGAGGGAATGGGAATCAGTCAGGGAATTGCATCTTCAAAGCTCTTATGTGACCAAGAATCCATGCAGCGTCCTTGTGCGGTAGGTGTCATTATCTCCCTGGGGAGACTTGGACAATGTGGGGAAGTGAATTGCCCTAGGTCACAGAGAGAGTCGGTGGCAGAGCCAGGAGGAGGAATGGTCCTGGTTCACAGATCACACCTCTCTCAGTCAGCGAGAGCAGAGAAAAGCCAGGGAGGGCCAAGGGGGAAAGATTCAGGGCTGGATCATTGGCTACTGCCAAGCCCCAGGCAGTACCACAGGAGTGATGCGGGGAGGAAAGGTAGGGCAGAAGTCCACCTTTGTGCTCCTCACCCCCATCCTGCGGCCAGGATGGCACGGCTCTCCCCAGGGCCAGGTAGAGCAGCTGGAAGGTAATGGCTTGTTGAATCAGGTTGGGCGTTGGGCTGGAAATGGGGCCCAGGTGGATGGTGAGGGCTAAATGCTGCCTCTTCTCGCACGCCGATAGTGAGCTGGGGAAGCCAGTGCCCAAGCACAGGAGAGGAGCTTACGCCAGCCCGCGGGGCTGCATTTGGGTATGCGCTGCTCATTTTCATATCCTTTTGGTGCCTGGCCTGTGCAGCTACCGAACTGCCCCTGGGGCAGCGCCTGGGAACCCAGGGAGGCAGATTATGCTAACGAGGAGACTGAAGAGGGCCCAGTCCCTTCCCTGAACCATGCCTGGAATCAGAGGACTAGTTCAAATGAGTCTTTGGTTGGGCTCGGCGTGGAGAGGAGCAGCCAAAACCAAGCGATTCTCAGCTAATTAGCTAGGGCGGTGGCTCCCGTTACCAAGGGCGGGCTGTGTGCTGACGGGAAGCAGCAGCACAGGGAAATATTGTGAAATGTTGACGCTGTGGATGCAGGGGACAAACACATAAAAGGCAAAAAGGGAGCAGGCTGGTAATTAGCCAGGGAGACAGGCAGGGCTGGCATGCAGCGGGTGCCGCTGGCAGCTGAAATCACAGCTGGCAGGGGCTGCGCTGGGAGTCGGGACTGGCTCAGCAGGACAAAGGGATTGAGAAGCCCAGGCAGCTTATGGATTTGGAGGCAGGGTGTGTGGTTAGACCTGGCTTCAGACAACAGTCTCCGTCCAGCTGGGAAAGCTGAGGAGGGATGGGCGTGGCCCATGTCACTCAGCAATGCAGCCCGTGCGGGCGTCAGTTAGGGAGCCCCATGAAATCCTATGCAGACCCCTCCCTTAGCAGAAACACTGGTGTCCCCAACACAGGTCAGGTGGGTTGAAACATTGCATGCTGGGGTCTGCCTTTTCTGCTGGCCACCTCTCAGGTTGCAGCGTGCTCCCGTTTATATGGAACCAGGGTGAGCCTCAGGCTTCTGGCAAGCTACCAGGGCAGCCCTCCACCTGCCAGCCAAGGAAACAAGCCCTTCTGAGCCTGGGCGTTAGTGCTGCCTGAGAAAAGCCAAGCGTCCCTTGCAGCTGTGGGAAAGGGAGTCTCTGTAATCCCCGCATTGTGACAAAGTGAAGCTGAGCCGCTGCGGCATTGCACGATGCGTGCAGCTGACGAGAGAGCGGAGAGTTGAGCAGGGCCAGCGGTGGGAATCGGCGCTGATGGACACGAGCCAAGCCATCCTCATAGACCCAAAGCGTCGAGAGGCTGAGGGGAAGTGGGCCGGGTCCCAGAGGCAGGGATCTGCAAATTCCTGGTAGACAAGACTTAATTACTTGTTGGCTGATTCTTTCATCTACAGCTGCGAAGCTTCCTGCATTCGTTCAGCACCAGTTTCCAGGAAGCCAGAGCGCTGACTGAGGCAGCATGCAGAGAGGCTGTTTGTTATCCAGGAGAAAAGCAGGGGGAGGCAGGGGGAATGCAGATGGGCTGAAGCCTGTCTCTTGTAGCACTCTTTCCACCACGAGTGGCTGCCTCCCCCAGAGTGTGTCGATGCCCAGGAACCAGCATGCCCAGCGTGCTGCTTCGTCCCCTATTGGCCAGCGTGCCCTGTTTTCCTGTCCGAGGGGAAGGTGACATACATTGTAGGGAGGATGTTTACACTTGGTCCTGTGGTTTCCTGGGTTCGTAAGGAATCAAGGCAGGTGCCTGGGGGCGACATGAGTTTCAAACAGCCCGGTTTGCAGTGCTGCGGGGGACGCAGGGCCCAGGGAGACATCTGGGAAACGCAAGCTGAAGAGCGAGCTCAGCACCAGTCATCTTGTGGGTGGGATAGTTTTAGATTCATAGAGTCTAAAGCCAGAAGGGACCATCATGATCATCTAGTCTGACACCCTGTAGAACACAGGCCAGAGAACTGTCCCACAATCATTCCTAGAGCAGATCTCTTAGAAAAACATCCAATCTTGATTTTAAAATGGTCAGTGATGGAGAGTCCACCATGACCATTGGAAAATTGCTCCACTGGTGAATTATGCTCACCATTAAAAATTTATACCCTATTTCCAAGCTGAATTTGTCTAGCTTCAACTTCCAACCACTGGAGGGTGTTAGACTTTTCTCTGCTAGACTGAAGAGCCCATTATTAAATATTTGTTCCCCTTGTAGGTACTTATAGACTGTAGTCAAGTAACCCCTCAACCTTCTGTTTGTTAAGCTAAATTGATTGAACTCCTTGCCTCTAAAAGATTAGAAAACCTGCCTTGTAGCGATAATCATTCTCCTGGCTCTTAAGAACATAAGAACGGCCATATTGGGTCAGACCAAAGGTCCATCCAGCCCAGTAGCCTGTCGGCCAATGCCAGGTGCCACAGAGGGAGTGAACCTAACAAGTAATGATCTAGTGATCTCTCTCCTGCCATCCATCTCCACCCTCTGACAAACAAAGGCTAGGGACACCAGTCCTTACCCATCCTGGCTAATAGCCATTAATGGACTTAACCTCCATGAATTTATCTAGTTCTCTTTTAAACCCTGTTATAGTCCTAGCCTTCACAACCTCCTCAGGCAAGGAGTTCCACAGGTTGACTGTGCGCTGAGTGAAGAAGAACTTTTTAGTTGTTTTAAACCTGCTACCCATTAATTTCATTTGGTGGCCCCTAGTTCTTATACTATGGGAACAAGTATATTATGGGAAAGTAATTATTCACTTTCTCCGCACCACTCATGATTTTATATACCTCTATCATATCCCCCCCTTCTCTGAACCCTCTCCAGTTTATCAGCATCCTTGAAGCGTGGGCACCACACCTGGACACAGTATTCCAACAGCGGTCGCACCAGTGCCCAATACAGAGGTTGTAGGGTGGGAGGTGGCTTTTGACCAGCAGCCCCCATTAATGGAACAGTATGAAGGGCCTGCTCCACTTGAAGCCATGGCAGAACCGCCCCTGATTTCAGTGGGAACAGGTTTGGGCCTTCCCAGGGAGCGGGAAGAAGGAGTCAAGGAGAGAGACCCCAGGGAGAAGGGTCCAGGATTATGGGATGGGCTTTGCCAGTGGTCTGAATGGGGTCATGGGGAGAGCCAGGCCACTCACAATGGAGAAGAGACATTTAATGGCCCAGTGGCTTGGATGGTGCTTGTCAGACTGGCAGGCATGTCACCATCACGTGCCTAGGCCCACTCTGCCACTGAAGGCAGAAGGCATTTTGATTTCTCCTGCCCAGGGGGCTGATCATTCTTGCCTGTGTTCCTTGCTCAGGAGAGTGTGACTTTTCTCTGCAAGATTTTGGGAGGCCATGCCAGGCCTAGGCACAGGGGATGGATTGCTGGGGGAGCGGGGTGGCCAGTAGGTGCACTGGTGCACAGTTCCAGCAGTCGTTGCCCCCCAGGGAGCCGCTCCACAGCTGGGGAAGGGGGGGAGGGCGAATTCCTTCACACCCAGCCTGCTGTAGAGATCACAAGTGTGTGCTCCATCTCTCTATTAATGGGGCAGATCCTCCACTGGTGCAAATGGCATATTGACTTCACTAGAGCTCGGTCAATCGACGCCAGCAGAGGACCTGGCCTACCACTGCCAAAGCACTGTGCTGGGGGAATGGAAAGCGTGGTGATTATGCACCTATTCTGTCTCACAAAAAGCTTTCAGGGGTTGCCTTTTTCAGGCCATTTTTACTAAGAAGTTAGGAGATAATAGAGGACCCATTTCTCTGGGAATAAGCTGGTATTTTTCTCTTCTGCTGCACAAGGATAAAAGCATTCCGGGCTCGGTCTGGGCATTACAATGCGAAGCCCACGGTGAATGCAGTGCTATGGCTGGGCTCTGAAGCGCCCTCTGCCATAGCAGGCAGGCATAGTGCCCTCTGCCAGGATTTTACTCCCCAAAAATGACAGCCAGGGAGGGTGCATGAGCAAAACGGGCACCAAGCCCAGAACCGACTGATGTAAATCAGCTTTTTTCCATTGTCTCTCAGAACAGGGCAGGACTCCTTCAAGCAGGTAGGGAAGAGACACCTGTGAGCAGATCACTCTGTGCTCCTCAAGGTTGAGGAGTCCCAGGTCTGGCCCTGGGAGAGAGAGAGCGCTCCATGCCTAGCGTGTAGCCAAGCACCTGTTAAAACAGCTGGGTATGGGGAGAGCTGTGTCAGCTTCTTGCTGCAGCTTCCACAGCATTACCCTAAACAGGCTCATTGAAAGCAAACAAGGAGACTCCAACACAGAAAAAGGGGTGGGAGGAGGGAGTGGACGCACCTTTGAAGCCTCTGAAATCCAGAGGGAGCCCAGAGGGCTGAAGCAAGGAAGCTCAGCACCACTGTGAAAGACACAGGCAGGCACTGGGGGCGAGAGACTGGGCTGGGACCGAGGGAGGATGGCTAAGTGAATTCAGCCAGCAGCAGCCCTGGCTGGAGAATCAATTCTGGGAAGACAATTTGTCTGCTTGCTAAGGCCTCCTCTGGGTCTTGGCTTGTTGCTGAGGCGAGACAGAAGGCACCTGCTCCAGGCAGAGTGGGATCCGTGACTGATTGCTGCAGTTTGCACCGAGGGAGGCACCGGGGTAGTAATGAATGGCTGCTGCACGACTCTGTACAAGAGGGGAAGGGGAAGCCTGGCCCGTGCGAGCTCCTCACATAATATCTAGTCTTAAATTATACCCTCTTCTTCTGCCCTCACTGACCCCCATTTTACACCACTGGAGCCACTCCTAATTTACACCAGAGACTCAAACCCCATCAATCATGTTATCACTTCTGTCCATCCCAGTGTACTTGGTGCCTCGCCCCATCCAACCCATTGAACCTAGGACCCATGCTCTAGGAACAGTGTGCCTGGCCCTAGCCTCGTTCAGGCAAATCAGCGTACATTTAAATCTGCTGCCCAACCAAATACCCAGCACGGCTGAAGGATTTAAAGAGCGTCAATAAATGCCTCATCCTTGTCTGTGTTTGAGGTTTTACACAGCAGCCCCAGGCCAGATCAGATCCTCTGCCTGGGAAGATCCTCTGCCTTCCTCTGTCAATATTGTATGGCATTTTCAGAGACGGACTAAACAAATGTGATTCTTTCAGTAGTTGCACCCACTTGGGGAGGGGGTATTAAATCTCACCTGGCAGTTTTCAAAAGAGTAGGGGGATTAACCCAGGGACCTGGCCAAACCCCGATATGGAGGATTATGCACTGCCCATCTAAATTCCCACCACAAGTTCAATGGCAGCTGCATTTCCATAAAGGGGCCGTTCAATTTGTGCTCCTGATTTTTCACAGCCTTGTACCTCAGTCGCTGATCCTGTACGAAGCGAGTCGTCCATACCCCCACTGGGGTAAGCAAGCAGAGAGTTGTGATGTGGTAGGTTTGACATTCCCTTTGCACATGTGCAAATGACTCCTCAAGT
Source organism: Lepidochelys kempii (assembly GCF_965140285.1). Lineage (NCBI taxonomy): Eukaryota > Metazoa > Chordata > Testudines > Cheloniidae > Lepidochelys > Lepidochelys kempii. The sequence goes on along the minus strand of NC_136394.1, from coordinate 12,911,048 downwards.
CACCATCAGGCCACGGAGTATTAGGCCTCTGGGGTGGCTGTGTGATGGATGGGAGTATACACACAGTCAACCCTCCTACATACCCTTCGCGAACCTACTACACAACCAGTGGAGTCGCACAGCAGGTAACCAAGGCCACGCACGTGTGTGTGTCAGGCACTTGGGGATCTTTCAGGCTGAGCAGTGCCACATGAATGTAAGATGATAATTATTGTTATTACTTCTTACTGAGTCAGCACAGCCGCTGTTGGACATTTCAGATCAGAGCTTTCCACGCTCGGCCTTCTCAGTGGGGGAGAGTTTCCCAGGGAAGTGCACAGTCACTTAAACCTAGACCAGACAAAGACGAGTAGGTGTTGAGCAGGGACTAATTCTTCATGGGCAGGGAGACGGATGGGGCGTCCTGGCAGGCCTTTTCCAGCTCATATTTCTGTGACGCCTCAGCGAGTATCCTAGAGTCCCGTGTGCCCTTTAGATGTTGCGTAGCCATTCGTACACATTTCTATACAGCTGCTCATGGGGGATTGTTATAGACGGAAGCATATGGGATAACAGCATCGGCTCTGGAATATGGAGCAGGGCTCTGTAGGTGGTGCGACAGCCTAAGGATTCCTGCTAGCTCCAAGAACACTGTGACTGTCCTGTCTCCTGCAAGTTGCATTTCTCTGCATCCCCATTGCTTCCTCTGAAAGCTTTGCAACGAGGCGTGCACAGGCCCTGGCCACTTCCTTGAGCACAGGCTTGCAGAGCAGTGGGGCTAGAAAGGGCTTGTTTATTCGTTGGCCCCAATTCAGCAAGGTGCCTATGAAGCATGCGAATAGTCCCATTGACTTCAGTGGGGCGACTCCTGTGCGCCAAGTTAGAGCCATCAGGGCCCTAGGGTGGGGAAATTGCTCCACAGCAGGTGACTCCAAGGACAGCCCTGAGGCTTGGGAGCCCGCTGCACTTGATTAGGGACCCAGCAAACCCACAGACGCAGAGCAGTGCAGACCTGTCCATTTGTTAAGGGTTTTCACCGCAGTTAGGGCGAATGTGCTTTTGTAAAGCAGAATCCGAGATGCAAGGATTTGAAGTTAATTAAAGTCATTTTAGAACTTGATTATTGGACATATTCCTGCCCCTCCTCCTCCACTAAAACGCACCTCATCATTCCCACGGAGCTCTGTGCAGTGGACCAGCAAGCCTGTGGCTAAGGCTGGCCAAGAGGAAATGCATGAGAGCAAGACATCTAGTAAGGGAAGTCCTGTCCAAGGAAATGTTACTTGGGCTCAGTTTCCAAGCTCCCTCCCCTCCCTGTGTCCATATTTCTAACATGCTCCCTCTCCTTAGCCTGAAGACCAGCCTGCAGAAGAAGCTGAGCCAGGACTCCATGGATTTATCGGGGATTCCCCTGACCATGCGGGATGTCCATCGCATGGCCTATTACCTACAGAATAACGGGGACAACCTCACTGCAGTGGACCTGAGCTTTACCGAGATGACCGACGACATGGTACGCCTGCTCCTGCCCTTCTTCTGGGCACTGCCCAAACTCACTCACCTCTCCCTCAACGGCAACCGGCTGACCCGAGCCACCATGAAGGAGCTGACGGACACCATGAAGGACCTGAACAAGTTCCCGTGCTTGGCCTGGATAGACCTTGGCAACAATGTGGACGTCTCCTCCATGCCCCAGCCTTTGCTGGTGGGCCTGCGCAAGCGCGTCAGCCAGCAGACCACGCTGCCTACCATCTATGAGTCCCTCGACTGCGAGGCCGAGCTGTCCAGCGGACATGAGGCCAGCTGCCAGGAGGAGGAGGGGGGCGTGGCTGAAGACAAGGACACCCCGTGTGACTTCCCCCAGCAGTGCTGCGAAAGGTGATTCAGCGGCAGGCCTTAGCTGTTGGACTGATGCCGCGGCAAGGAGAGCTCAGAGTACAAACACAATGCAGAAGGCCAGCTTCACCGGCTTCCTTTGGCGCTTCTCTTGCCTTCACTGACATCCCAGACTTGCTGTGTTCTCAGTGAAAACTTGCCTCCCCCTCCCCCACTGCCAAATCTATCACCCCCATTCCAAACAGGAAGCTGATACTCACAGCGAACCTGGCCTCAGAGCAGGATCTCATTGGAAGATGGGAAATGAGCTGTAGGATTCGGCATATTCCCCAGAGGCTATTGAGGGGAGCGGTGGGGGAGAAAAAACCTAAACAAAGAGCAATGTCTCCACGTAGGTTATTTCCTTTCTTCCTTTTCCTCCTTGTCCTGTCATTGTTGGGTCCTGAGATCTGGAGTTGTGAGATGGGAGCTCCCCCAAGGGTCGAGGTTCTGTCAGACTTTGTTGAATGCATCAGAGACTGGAGTCAGAGCCCAGCAGAGCGTGTCTTCCCCTTGAGCCTGGCTCAATTTTTATTTTCATTGTGTGATTTGTATTAATGTCCAAACAAAGGGAATTGCAATCAGAGGCCCAACAGAGTGTGCAGGCCGGGGGAGGACACGTGACATGGAATTGCAGTGTCAGGATATTTAGGGACAGGGTATGTGTGTGCATTGGTGGGAGTGTGGCGGGGGTGTTGATTGGGGGGGAGGGGAGGGAATAGCCATTCCTTGTGGATTAACATGATCGATTTTACAAACTGTGCTTTTGTACAAAACAAACAAATCAAACCCAAAAGACAGCAGGAAGGAAACAAGCTCACCAAAAAGTCCATTATGGTGGGGGCTAGGGTGGCGAGATGTGGCCAAGCAGCTGGGCACGACTCAAACTGTAGCAGAACTTTGGGTTGCTCCTTGTCAGACGTGCCGTACGTCTGACCATCTCTAGCCAGGGTTTCCTAATATTCTGGATATGAGGGGAACGGTTGAGTCACCATTACCAGCACCATCCAGGAAACCAAACCAGCGATGCAAGATTGTTTTCCACATTGCCATGCTGTATGTGAACACAATAAACGGTTCTCCTGGGCACGAGAGTGAAGCACTAACACTGCGTGTGAGCGTCTGGATTATTTGTGTCTCTAGTTAGTAGTGCACTGGCTGCAAAATATAGGCCAGTGGTCCTGGCGCAATGCCCAGGCAGGCCAGGAGAGGCCCTGGTGGGCACTGCTTACATGAACAGCACCATTGCAATTCTCTTAGCACACTGCAGCACTTTGGTTCATACTACAGGAGAACCCAGATGCCCTGATCAGGACTAGGGCCCCGTTGTGCAAGATGCTAGTCTCTTGTCTGAACTGCTAGACAATACCAGCGCTGTTAACATCATGAAACTAATCTACAAGCTCATCTTTCATAGACCTTGAATGGCCTTTCAGCTTGTGTATGCCAGTTACTTTAACTCAGCATCATTTGTGTGTCAACCAATTTTCCCATAAACCTCAAAAATAGTCACAGGCATCCAAGTGTAGGAACTTAAGGCTCATCACCCAGAATCTAATGATCCCTTAGATTTTGTATGTATGTCCTTAAAGCAGGCTAATGGGAGTCTATCAGGGCTGTTGATACCAGCTCGTTTGGCTGCCTGCGTAGAATCAGCATTCTGGAATACATCAATTATCCATTTATTCCAATTCCTCTCGCCCAGAAGGAGCGTAAAATCCTCTAATGCACCTCACTGTGCAATGCTGAGCCAGAGGGGAAATTTCCTCCTGATTCTAGCTGGGTTTTATACTATGAACCAGGAAATCCATGGCAGCAGCTGGTAGGTCCAACAGTTGTAGATACTCCCCCTCAGGATGGTCTTTGTCTGAGCTGCATCAGAGTGATGTTCACTCACAGGTGTGCACTTGGTTGCTCAGTCACAGAAATCTGGTGTCTGCCTCTGCCTCGGCCAGCCAGCATACAGGTGATAGAAAAATAGGGAGGGAAGCTAATGGCCCAATAAAGATAAAGGGTGAAATCCTTTTTGCAATGAGTAGGCTTCAGTGGAAGCTGCCCCCCAGACACCTGTGGAGAATGTGGCCTACACTAGCCTTTCCCAGGGTGGAGCGTAAGAGGGGCTCTGGGGCCCACTGCAACAGGGCCCCACAAACTGCTCAGACCCACTTCCTTCTTGTAGGCAGGCTACATTTTATTCCAAACCCATCCAGTGCAACATCACAGCTCTAACAAGAAAAGGAGTACTAGTGGCACCTTAGAGACTAACCAATTTATTTAACTTCTAATCTCTGCTTCCTTCAGCCTCTTTGCTAGGGCCCTCTGAGGAAAGGCGTTTAGGAAGGCACAGCTCTTGCTCACTCTTCATTCCAGCTCACCTAGCCCTGTCCTCTTCCTCTGTAACACCTCCTTCCAGGCAGGCTGGTCAGCTGAGGGCTAATTAGTTCCTTACCTCTCCCCCCTCCCCCCGCCTCTCCTGATTAGCTAATTATTCAATCAGCCATTACTAGGGGGAACTAATTGAGGTGACCCTGATGGGAGTGCTGGCCCAGCTGTCAGATCGCAGTAGGTGTGACCGGGGGAGGGGGACTCACTCACAGCAGAGGCTGGTGTCTTCTGGAAGGTAAGCAGACAGAGCCCACCCTGGTTATGCCTGGGCTGTGCAACTCAGAGGCATCCCCCGTGAGAGGGAGTACACTGGGCAAATTCCTGAGCTCTGTTACGGCCATGTAGCCTCACCCACTGACACCAGCAGAGTCCCTCTGGCTTTACAAACACTGCGGCAGAGAGCAGGGCTGAGCCTGCTCACTTCAGTGTAAGTACCAACCAGGTCCTGAGGAGAGGGGAGAGCATGCCCCTCAGAAACACCTCCATGAACCCTGGGAATGGGGAGCAGCGCAAAGCCAGGAAAGAGGTGCTCCACGCCAGAGGGGAGAGAGGAGCTTACAGAGCGGGATACCGAAGAAGTAACAATATTGCAAATAAGATTTTAGCAACCTACCAAATTGTGTTTGGGTTCAGACCCAGGTGAAAGCCAGCTCTTCTTGGATCCAGAGCAATTGGTCCACCTCTGCTGAGTGGAACTGGTGAAGCCCGTCCCGAGGTTGCCTTCCTTCTTTTGCACTTTCCCCTTAGCCCCAGGGGGTTTCAGTTTATAAAGCTGTATGGGTTCTCACATTGTCTAGGTTGTCAGATCTTTGGCATAGGCGTATGCTATGAAGCGCCATACACACCTGTGGCTCTGTAGAAATGACGAGTAACTATTTCCAAGAGGTAACGCAGCGAGCAGCTGGAAGCACCAGCTTGTACAATTTATTTTTATACAATGTACTTCAGAGTGGAACCTGTCAAGGTATTTTTCCTACACTGAAACGGTTATTTATTTATATTCATTCTTCATAGCAAGTAGTTGGCAGGTATCTGTTTTTCTCCCCAGGGGAAGGAATGCTGGTTTCTTATTTTAGGGTTGCTTCTAAAGGCACCAATTCTACTTCCATTTGTTTCTTTGTATAATAAACAAGGGAGAAATACACTCATTGGTTTTGGATGCCATCTCCCTTCCTGTTCCAGTCAATCACACACATTTATCAGAAATAAGAAGGAAAGTCTAGTCTGACTCTCACAGTCTTGACTGTATCCTCTTGTCATTACAACATGCTGGGGCCAGCACAGCCATTGATTGCACTTGCTTGGGAGCCAGGTAATCTGAGCTCCTAGGCAGTAAGGGATGATTCTTAACAAACAAATGGAATTTGTTTTATCACTGTGATGAAACCAAATATTTACTCCTTGGCAGAGAACTGATAGGCCAGGCTGATGCTGCATGGAGCTAGGTAGCTATTAAAAATACACTCTGTGCTTTGTTAGCCAGGCCAGCTCTTTGGAAAATCAGGAATGCATCAAACATCTTGACTGAAGCGTGATTCGCTGAGGGATATTTTAGTGAACTACTTTGTTCTCCTTCAGGAAACTCAGAAAGGGAAACTTGCAACGAGAGACGTAGGTTAGCTATTAGGAGAAACTTTCTAATCATAAGGATAGCAAAGCGCTTGACCAGGTTACCTAGGGAGCTCATGGAATCCCCAGCATTTGGAGGTTTTAAAGAAGAGGTTAGAGAAACACCTGTCAGGGATGGTCCAGGTATGCTTGGTCCTCAGCACACAGTCTGGACTAGATGATCTCCGAGACCCTTCTAGCCCTACATTTCCATGAATCTATTAAACTGGATCAGATTCTGATCTCATTTATGCTTGTATGTTCACATGACACTCAGCTTTTGTATGTGTGTTGGGACTGGTGGAGAAAAAGTGCCTTGTGGCCCACAGAGAGGGGAGAGGCCTATTGCAGCCAGTAATCCACTCAGTCACTTCTCTGTTTAGACAGCATTGTTCCTTCCAATCCCTTCCTAATGCTCTGCCCATGCCTTGTTTCAGTGTCCTGCTGTGAACTAAACAGGGGTGTGGATACTGCAGTGATGGGAGGCGTATGAGACCCTAGATAGATTGAAACAGCATGGGCCAAATTCATGCCTGGTGTGACTCTACTAAAGTCCATGGAGTCACACAAAGATGTGGGAGGCAGGAAAGAGACAACAGCTTCATCTCCCTTTCTGGTCCAACAGATCTGCTCCCTGGCAGAAATATAGGGTTAGCGTGGCCCCCACTTCCTTGCCCTGCACGATTGTTCTCTCTGAAACCCCACCTGTTTTCACACAGGCCAGCGCCAGTTTGCTGCTGTTTCTGAAGCAATTTGAGTTCTACACTTCACCATTCCTTCCACTTTGGGAAGGGCAGTGATTCCCTTTGTTCTACACCAGTTGCAGGGCTGGCTCCAGGCACCAGCGAAGGAAGCAGGTGCCTGGGGTGGCCAACAGAAAGGGGCGGCACTCCGTGAGTTATTGGGGCAACACGTCCGGGAATTCGGCGGCAAGTCCTTCATTCCCTCTGTTCCTCTTTGGCAGCAATTCAGCGGCGGCTCAGATCGGGTTTTTTTTTTTCCTTTTTGTTCCCTTTGCCGCTTGGGGTGGAAAAAAAGCTGGCGCCAGCCCTGATCAGTTGCCCCCTTTTTTGTGCATTGCACTGGCTGGAGATCCAGCCCAGGGACTGTTAAGAATTCACAGAGGACATCACAGCACATACCAGGCCTAACGAGGGGAGGGGATAACAGGAGTGGAGGAGAGCACATCTCGGTACTTAGTGGAGTTCGGCTGGGATCTGCTCCTTGAAGACCGATGACCCCATCACACCCACCAAAACGTGGACCTTGTCTGGGTGGCTTCCATTCCAAGCTCTGCCTTAGACCTGCTGTGTCATCTGGGGCAAGTCACTTTCCCTCTCTGTGCCTCCGTTCCTCTTCCACGATTGTCCTGCCTATGTGGACTATACTCTGTTTGGAGCAGGGCCTGTCTCATGCTATATGTCTCAGCAATGCCTAGCACATCGGGATTCTGATCTCAGGAAGGGCCTCTGGGCTCTACTGTAATACAAATAAAAATAATCGCTCCATGGCCCTTGTCACGAGTAACGCACAGCTCACAGACTACGGCGCACTTTTCTGTGCAACAGATATTTATAGCCACAATGCAAAAAATATGACCAAGGGACAAAATGTAGCTAATTGTGAAATAGAATGACCTGTTTTAAATGGATTCCACTGACTGCACACGAGGGCTGAGCATAGTCTAGAATTAGGGTGATTTTCCACAGGTTTTATAGAGTCCCAGAGAGCCAGCAATTGGGCTGAAGTAAAGCATGGTTACCGAGCCTGTGGTTCTTCAAGATGGAGCAGTCCAGACAGATCCCAGGACCTGCCTTCCATTCCCACTTCTCAGAGCCCTTAGCTACCATCGACATCAAATTCCAAAGGAATTGAGGGTATGTCTGCCCTACAGCTGCTACAGCAGCAAAGCTGAGTCCTACGTCCCTGGAAGGGGGTTTTAAGACACTGTAGTTAATCCACCTCTCCAAAAGGCAGTAGCTAGGTTGACAGAAGTATTCTTCCATCAACCTAGCTGTATCTACAGTTGGGGTTAGGCTGACCTAACTACCCCACACAGGGTGCAAAATTTCTCACAACCATGAGTAATGTAGATAGGTTGATCTAATTTTTAGGTGTAGATTAGGCCTCAGGGATGGGTGTAACTGCTCTATCTTTTATGCCCTTGTCTAGGAGCCTGAAGAGGCAAAGAGCAAAAGTATGGCCCCAACTGGGCATTGCTATTCAAAAGTCTCTGGTCTTGCACATTCAGTGTGGAATCCATAATGGCACATACTCCAAGAAGAATATAAGATCTGATTTTCCCCTGGTATTTCAGTCCTCTATAATTGATGCTGTGAATGACCTGTTTCCTGAGGCAGAATATATTCCAAAGGTACACCACGGTTTAAAGGATAATTGCCAAGGAACTGTTCAGGGTCTGGAAGGGGGAATCTTTGTGAGGCCAATGCTCAGACAGAGGCTTCTCTTTCACAGCATTCCAGCGTGACATTGGAGGCCTCAAACTAGCATTTGCAGTGGATGTCGAAAATAGGAATTTGGGAGCTTGTGTCCTAAACTAGACAGAGAATTTGAAAACTGAGCTTCTCATGTTAAATTAACTCTTGGTAAATGGAACCAAAAAAAAAAATCTAGCTAGCAACATTTCAGTCTCTTAAGTAATCAAATGTCCAGGCTTTTTTGGTATTTTCCCCATTTGCCTGGGTACCAATGCAATAGTAACATGGTCTGATGGGATCTATTATCCTGTCTCCAATAGAACAAAGACACTTAACATGTAGGGGTCAGATCCATGCTACCAAATGACCCCTCTGTCTGTTGGGAAACATGCAGAAGGGAGGAGAAATGTGACAGGGCAGCCTGCCATTATATATAGTAACTGAGGAGGGAGGCAGAGAGTCACACAGAATAAGTTAGGGATGGAAGAGACAGACAGAAAACATCCAGTCCATCCTTCTGCCAGGGCAGAACTCTTCCCCTGCCAGTACATCTGCCAGCACTTTGTCTAGTCCAGAGAGCAATGAGGCCCTCCAGCACTTGCAAGCCATGCAGATAGGCTTTCACCAATTCCCTTGGAAGCCTAAGCCACAGCCTAATGCACTGTCTTGGCTTTTTTCCTGCTATTTACCCTACATTTCCCTTTCAGCCTTAGATTATTTAGGGTGGAACATGCAGGCATCAACTCTCTCCGTGGTTCACGTTTACACCATTCCAGTATTTCTATATGCTTCTATTCCCTGCTCTTCACCTCTGCCATGCTTTCGCTTTTCCATTCTATTGTGTTTGACCTGCGGCAGACACATTCCTCCACAGGCCAAATACAAGAGAATGAAAATTCAACAAAACGCCTCATCCTAAATGACTAGCCAAGATGTATTCTATGTAGATTAATGCCTTATTTCAACCATCCACCTTACACGTTTCACCAGGCACAGAGGGCAAAATCCCAGGGGCCCTTATTCAAATGAACCTCCAATGGTTACAATTCCCATCAGCTTCAGGTTTGCCTGAAGGAGGATTTGACCCATATTGAACGGATGGACATTAGACTTTACCTACATGTCTCCCTTTCTACCCTTGGAACCTGTCACATGTTTGCCACAGCCCCTTCTATCATCGGCATGTTACTACTGTCAGAGAAAGAAACAGGAGGCCCTGCAGCGATGTAGTCGCTGTCCAGGGCTGTGCCCTGCCCCAGTGAAGTCACAGAACTCCTTGGCATCTCCGCCCAGAAGCAGAGCTCTGCTCTCGCTCCATCACCGGGGTCTGTTTCACTGAGACAAGCGCTTGATGCATGTGCCTCCTTTGTAACCCGTGGTTGTCACCCTGGCAGAAGTGATACCGCTGCATCTGGTTCTGCGAGGCCTTTACGTGACTCCATAGCACTTGCAGCTGGCCCCAACTCCTGCCAGAGCAGGACTCTGTCCAGAAAAGCATGGCTGTGCAAGCAGACGCCACTAAGATGCCCACAGCAGGTCTGTTAGAAACCCTCTTTCCTTGGGATTTCAGGCTTGGATGTAAATATTTATGCTTTGTGCAGTGCACTCATCCCTGGTTGGAGAAAGGATGGCTGCATATGCAGCTCACACAGTCCCTGGAGGGAGAGCTATCGAGGCTATTTGCTCGGTCCCTGAAAGACATATTTTGAGTCACTGAACTGCAACCCCTGCAGCCTATTAAGGAGCAGTTTTGATAGACTGTGAAGGGCGATCTGCCTGATCCACCTTGCTGGAAAGGTGAGGCCTAAAGAGAAGCGGGTAGGGAAGATTTCTCAGGGGTCCAACACACACACAGAAGCAACTGTAAAGGTTGCAAAATCCAGAACTCCCCTCCCCATTAAATCTCTACACTGTCAAAATGGTGCCATGGCTCCCTCCCAGCTTACACATCCCACCTTTTATGTTTCTATGTCAGATCTATGCTTCTCATTTTACCCAGGAGATTGGGGGGTGGGGTTGAATTATCTTGCCAAATGAATGCAATTCATGAAGAAAGGGAGATGCAGAATAGCAAAGGGAACAGGGGAACAAAGACTTTGGGCCAGACTGCTGATACACTGCCAGAGAGACAAACCCTCACAGCCAGGCTGCTTATTTGAAAGCCTCCAGAGCACGAATTATAAGCCTAACCTCTGATCCCCTGTGTGTGTTTCAGGCCCTGCATCATACTAATTCTTTGTTCTGATTCTGACATTGGCTCTTGTATACAGAATCTAGCCCAGGGCAGACGCAATGCCCCAGGCCTATGAAAAATGAGTTTAAGTTTGGGTCTGAAGCCATCACTGTATGCACATTATAAATAGCATCCCAGCAACTGTTACCAGCCTTCTTGGCATTCTCAGCAAAGGGCCAATAGCTGAAGGGGTAAGAAGATGCTCTCAATGACCTGTGATGTCTTTTGCATCACTAATTACTATGATCTTCTAGTCCCTTGGTATCATTTGCCAGTTGATCCCAATGCCATCAGGCCAGGTGCATTTGCTGGGTTTCTGGATTTACCAATTTAAAATAAAAAAAAAAAACCTAAAAAAAACAGGACTTTACCATCCAAACCCATGGAAAGATCCTTTTAAAGGGGGGTCTCAGGAGAGTGACAAATGACTTTTGTCAGCTCTTTTTCTCTCCAGGAGTCCTACCCTGCAAAACTGAACACCCTGTCCCACACAAAACAGGAAATAAGTCAGGATGAACCAAACCTAGAACTCTGTGTCATGATGAGACACCATAAACATGCACTGCCATGGTACAGAGAGCAGGCAGGATGCAGAGCCTGGCCCTGTGGTATCTCACTGAATGCAGCAGACATTCTGATAACTCAGTGAACCATTTTTCTGATACAAGATAGTAACAAGCAGTTTCCCAAAGAGAGAAAAGACAGGCATTCAGGCTAGTTTATCCAAATAACTGATTTGTGTTAACCTAAGCTAGCAAAGCTTCTTGTGTCTGAACTGGTGGTGTCCTCACTAGGGCACCAGCATGGGGATCTCACTGCACCCTTCCTGGTGATTATATATGATGCTCTCTGAGAGGGGAGCATCTCTCTTAGAGGGGTGTTTAGTAGCCACTCCTCCAGATCAATGTGAAACACAGCACCAGAGTGGAGGAAGTGGTAGAAATGCAGGATGGCAGACTCCACAGGAAAGCAAGGTTTGTATGTCCTTACCATGACTTGCAGGTTAGTCCCCCTGTTCAAGTGCTGGATAGAAAGCATCTCTTGCTCATCCTTAGTGGGAAAGATCCCTTACAGCAGTGGTGAACAGCAAGTCTGAACTCCACACGACTCCTAGAAATCTTTGGCTTTCAGGGCAGAAAGGCAGGCAGCAAACACCTGTAATCAGCAGTTTTATAAAGCGACGTTCCATTTATTTTCTGTAATTAAAACTTGTCTGTTTTAAATAAGAAGGGAAAATAAAACTTCTAGAATCCCCTCCCTCAATAAGCACCCTGTGATCTCCTCGCTCTGCCTGCTGGTGACCGGGGATAACAGCACCAGTGGTTGGCTGACATGCAGATTATTCAGTTCCTGAATGGAAACGCAGTTGAGAGGTACAGATCACAATCTTACGATGATTATAATTTCCACCAACCTCCACACTTGGAGGTTTCTGGGTGCCTTGTGTGTTGAGGGTCAAATTCAGAGTTCGTGACTCTCCAATGCCTGCACTGGAGTAGAACCATGGCAAATTTGTTCCATTAACTAATTACACGCTTAAGCAAAATAAAGCAACACATCCTAAGAGATACCTAGAAAAGGCCCTACCTCCCCACATATCTATTGCCTCTCTTCCCAAACTCCTACGTCCTTCCACCACACCCAAACCCAGCCACTAGCAAGATGCAAATAAACAAAACTCTGCTCCGAGTGACACCGCTACATCCTAAACTGGACCGGACTGAGTCCTATTTACCTTCGGTCATGTCTACATACACAGCGCTGCAGCTTGCCACTGCAGTGCGTGCGGTGAAGCTGCTCAGCAAAGCCACCTCTGCGAGCGGCAGCAGCTCTCCCACTGACAGTGCTGTGCACATGGGCACTTATGCCAGCGTAACTTAATTCATTCAGAGGGTGGTTTATACACCACCCCTGAGTGACAAATTATGCTGGCATAAACTGTAGCATATACCTAGTCTGAGATACTTCTCTGACCCTTGTTATGGTAGCACTGGAATACATTGTGGTTGTTAATGTATTTAGCCTCACAACACTCCTGTGGGATAGGGCAGTGCTATTAGTCCCATTTTTCAGTGTGCCGCACAGGGGTTAAGTGACTTGCCTAAGGTCCCACAGGAAGCCTGGGGCCAAGCAGGAACTTGAGTGCAGGTCTCCCAAGTCCTAAGTTAGTGCCCTAACCACTGGCTAATCCTTCCTCACTAGAGTGAGCTGCTGGATTCAGTTGTAATCAGGACCATCACTAGTCTTAGAGGTGATATTTCCTCTGCCCCCATACCAAAGACCTAACTAAGTTAGCCAAAGTTTCAGGATTGCTCAGCTAGACAGGAAGGGGAAGGAAGGTAATGGGTGTGTACCCATCTCTACGAAGAACCTACTCATCTCTCTCCAACCATTCTTCTTTACCTGCTGGAACTGCTGGCATTTTCATCTCTCACTCTCATGCTTTGTGAATTAGCTATTAAAAAGCATGATGGGAAACAGCGTAAACAAGCCCCCTTTTGCATGAGCCAAACAACACTGAAGGAGTCATTTAATTCCATCTGCTCAGAGATTCAGTTGTAGCCCTCACTGTGTTACATTAAAAACACACACACACCCACCCCTCTGGGACCATCACGTTCCCTCCCAGCCCCCCGGCCTTCCAATGGAAACACACCTGTACTTTCAGAGAACTGCTAGGGAGGCTATCAACTGCAGAGCAGCTGCTTCTTTTGGGGAAGCCCCCAGTGGCTCTGCTCAGTGGAAGCCAGAACGCCAGGGGAAGGCCTGGCTCCAAGTGTTGTACCTCAAAAAGGAGGGTGCTGTGGAAGTTCAGAACCCAAATGCCAGTGATTGAAGCCCAGCTTTCTAAAGACTAAAGGGACTTTAGACTTGGAATATGCAGCTGCTGCAAATCATTTCAGGCCATGTTGCACCTGCCCATTGCTACTGTGCTTTACTCAGACATACAGGTATATAGCAGATGCCAAAGCACGCACGGACAGGGTGCTACGTGCACATAGTTACTTTGCAGCACCAGGGCTCCTGGCTAGTTAGGATACTGGTACTAGCAGCACCTAGCCTCTAAAGCAACTTCACATTTTCACGGCTAGTCAGTACAGCGCCTCGAAGGAGGCATAAGCATGATGTGTCAGGGTGGAGAGCCAGGTGTGTGGGGAAGATACCAGCGGTGAGGAGGCTGTTGTGTTTGCCATATCCCCCTACACATCTCTGCAACGGAGGCTTGAACCAGAGCTCAGGGCCCTTAGGCTGTAACAACACTAAGTGAGCTTCAGCTGCAGTAGGTGAACTAGAAGGGAGCTCTGTTCCAGCCAAGCCAGAAGGACAAATCAGTCCCATTCCTGACTCCCTCTGAGGCCCCTTCTGCCTCATTTGACTTCTCTGTAAAATGGGAATAATTGCACCTGGTTATGTCACAGGGGCCTTGTAGGAGGATTAGTTAGATGGTTAACTGTTGTTCAGTCTTTTATACAGTATCCTTTAGACAGTAGCTGACCGTGGGCTGATGGCTGGGCCTGGCAGACAGGATTTAGTTAACTGCACAGCTCTTCTAAGAACACGAGACTCCCTGAAGAAGGGGCCTGTTTACTTGTGATGCAGCTGAAAAGCAAGTTATGGCAAACAAAATGAACAAACACTGTTCCCACACTCCTCCCTTGTAATGATGTGTAAGGAAAAGAAAGAGCAGCTGATTGGCCTGCAGGCTATGTTGGATTCTGAAATGCTAGGTTAATTTCACAATGAGCAAACCTCAAAGCAAAGCCTCCAAGTTATCTCTGCATTATCATCTAAGCAGCTCAAATGTTTTTGGGGCCACTAGGTCTAAATTGCTAGTAAGGTGGCCTTGATCTAAGTTGGATTGAACTCAGATATTCTAACATCTTCTAGCCACCATGACCGCTGGAAGGGCACTCAACCCTTATCTACATCCCCAGAAGCAAAGGACAAAGTCCCAGGAGACTCAGCAGGCACCTAAATCTCTAGGAAGCGGTCAGTGCCCAGTGGGAATCTCTTCTCTTTTGAATGCTTTAAAGCATTCAACGCACTTAAAATCAGAAAAATATTGGCGCAAGAAGTGGCTAAGTTCCCTTTCTGGAAGGTTGCCTGCTTCTGCTACAATGCCTGGCAGGCCGTGTGAGTAGTTTATGCCTAGGAATCATCAGACCTCTTGAATGAAAGGTTATAAACCAACTAACCCTCTGATCATTCTTCAATTTCATCTGGTTAGAGTAATGTTTATAGTGCTCATCACCATGGTGTTGGAGCAGCTTGCAAACTTTGATGTATTTATCCTCACAGCAGCCTCTGGAGGGAGTGCAGTGCTATCCTCACGGATGGGGAATAAAGCACAGTGACATGTGACTTACCAAAGGTCACACAGGAAGTCTATGACACAGGTAGGGACAGAACCCTGATCTCCTGATTTCTAGTCTTGCATCTTTCCCATGAGACCATCCTTCTTCTAGTTACACCCTTTCCAGCCTCTCCCAGATAAGAGATCAAAATCCTTCACTAGCAGAACAGGACTCTGCAACAGGATTGGATCAATCAGTAGCCAGCACCTAGTTAATATCCAGCTACTGCTGGAATCTCTTTCACAAAGTTTACTCTTTCCTTTTTTCACTTGCCAACAATTTTCAAAACTAAGGGAGAGAAAAGCAAAAAGAGAAGACAATAAATCAAAGGAAGAGTAGATCTGATATACATTAACAAAACTGCCCAACAAGGAAGATTAATGGCTGTTTCAGGGGAACTTGACTAATCAGACCAAGTAGCAAGAAGAGGTAAGTAAAGCGACAAGAGAAGCAACAGACCCTTTTTTAAAACTGAGCTTTAGACATCCAGCAAGGTGGCCTGGATATCCTGAAAGGTGTCAGCCCTAACAGCCCTCTGACCAGTAGCCTACTCTAGAAGGGGACCTTCATTCCAACCACTATGCTAGCAATTAACATTCAATGTTGTAAATTACCACATCTTGAAAGTCAGTGTTTTGGCAATGAGCAGTGTTATGGTGATGGTCCAGTGGTTAAGGGCACTAGCCTGGGACCCCTGAGACCGGAGTTCAATTCCCTGCTCTGCCACTGTCTTCCTGTGACACCTTGGGCAAGTCATCTCATCTCTGTGCCTCAGTTCTCCATTTCTAAGAAGAGGATCATAATATTTCTCTGCCTCACATGGGCTTTGAGAAAAAAAATCTGTTAAAGGTGGTGAGATGCTCAGATAGCATAATAGGGGCCATAAGAGTATGACACAAAATAATCTGTTAGACATTATAACCCCATCTAATTGGCCTACCCACCCAATCTGGAAGCAGATCAATATTAAAAATGAGTGCTTGTATCTCCTCAGAAAACATTGACTTTCCCCCTAATGTGCCCTTTGCCACTCCACCATACAGCCTCTTTGACCCTCACTTTCACTGGGGTTAGGTGGAATCAAATAAATCTTTATTGAAGATTGCAAAATTTCTGAGCAGGGACTTTTTCAGTTTGTGGGTGCTATTAAAATACAAAAAATAAATAAAGGCTTGATCTACCCCAACTTAACTCATTGTGACAGCAGGCATTGGTAGAGACAGGCAAATCACAGCGTATAGTGGTTTATCCTGTTAACACTGGAGGTTTGCATTGGTGCAGCTACATTAGAGTCTGGCTACTGAGCCGAAGCCAGGGGAAATCATCACCGCAGACAGCGTGTTTTAAGCCCCAAGGCAAGGTAAAGTGAAAAAACTAATTAAATGCTCAGTGCATACAATCCAATAGCAGCAGCAAAGTGCTCTCCTGTGGTTCTCTTAGCTTCCCTCAACACACACATGCAACTTACAAAACCCCCTTTATCAGCCAGGGCTGCAAAATTCTCCATCTAATTACTGATGCTGGAAACCTCCACTCTTCATGGAATCCTATTTGAGAACATTTCTGCTGAGCAGGAGAAGGCTGCACAATGCCAGCTTGTGCAAGGATTTGGCCATGAGCCAGGGCTAATAATCTCTCTGCAGCAGGAACAGCCAATGAATACACAAAAATAAAGACTTCTCTCATTAGAATGTAAAACGCAGGTAGACAAAAAACCCTGAACGTCATGCACAATATACCCTCCTCAGCTTCCATGTCAGAGACACTCTATTGTTGTTCTCTGCTAATTCTAGCCATCATTAAAAGCCATCTTTTTAATAAAGAAAACCAAGTCCAGTGAAATCCAGCTGATTCGTTAACCCTGAGGCCCATCTACACTACCAAATGCTATTGTGTTGCAGGACCAGATGACAAGATACCTGAGACAGTTAAAACACAGCTTGGTCTGGCAGAGTAGGCAAGACCCACTGATATTTTGGCTGTGCCATCTACTAGCATGTTGTGACTGATCCCGTGATATGGTAGCTTTGCAATAGCAGGGGTAGGGACCAGGATGGACTCCTAAAGAAAGCACAGGAGGTTCAGGAGTCACATCCCTGTGCTATCAAGGATATTACAGGAGTGGGAAGGGGTTTAAAGACTGCTGCCTATTGTCCCACAGCCATCCAAGTCTTTGTAAGTAAGCCAAAGCCTATCACCGACCAGGAAGCAGCTTTTACGCTGCGGTGTATCATTAGACTAACAAAACAGATGCGGTAGCTTGCCACCCATTCCCTGCCGCCTCCACCCAGACAAAGCAAAATGCTTCTCATTGTAACCAGTGAAGAACACAGTGAAGAGAAGTACATTTGTGGAGCAGGACTGAGTACAAGTGTGGCAGGTGTTGTAAGATGCAGGGTCATAGACTTTCAGGCGGGAGGGGTGCACTTTGAGAGGAGGGCTGTGTATTACACAGGCATGTGTATGGATGGGAGTGGGAAAGGAATGAGACATGCACAGTTTTGAGAGCACTAGGCTGTAAATATCCAGAAGAGTGAAAATTCCCTTCAGAGCAATCAGCCTTAGCTTTCAGGTTGACTTGCAGCTGGTCCACATCTGGGTCAATGAGGAAGAAACATCAAGTGCTTTGCAAAAGTTGCACTGAAAATTGAAAATTCCCCACCATACAACCTTTTGCTCTTTGTTGTTCAAAACCTCCATCATTTGTGCCCCAGAGCTGAGCCCCCTATTCGATTCTAGAAGCCTGGATGAGTTTCTGCTCAAGCCTCCTCTCCACACCACCTTATAACCAGTTGCAGCTGCCCGCGTTTCAGCCTCTATGGCCCACAGATTGCTATATCAGTATAATCCACGTGCACTCATCCCTTTGGTACCTGTTGAAACTTCATACCAATAATATGGCCTATTCCTGTCATCAGGAATTATGTGGGGAATTTACTCAGAGTCTATGGAACAGGAAAACTTATCAGCCAGCACTGATGAAAAGCCACTGACAACGGTAAGAATGAAAAGAAATACAAAAGCCTGAGATGAAAGCAGGGGAGACTAAAATACTGCTCAGCAATCCTATCTATAGCATAAAAACCTCATGTGAATCTAATCATTTAATTTTTTAAAGTTACTGAACCAGAAAAAACATGCACTAAATGCCAGAGCACACATGCCTGGGGAACAGAGCCTGGCCATGAGTCAAGTAACAGCATCTGGAGGTCAAACAAACAGCAGCTGCAGAGACAAGCTGTGCTTAGGGAAAACCAGTGCTCACTCTCTCTAGCGCTCTTCTGGAAAGCCAAGTGGTTAGCATGCTAGAGTTTCTAATGGACTTCAAGGGCTTTATAGGAGCAAGCTTAATCTTTATTAAAATGGGGAGAAGAACTACACATAAAGTTTGCATTACTGCTTTGTTAAGTTTTTAATGGGAAAATATTTTCTCTTTCTGTGCGTACGGATGAGGTGGTAGGAGAATACAGAAGGTAAGAGTGGGATCCCAAGCATGCTTGTATTTCCTTAAGGGGAGAGTGGGCTACAAAGTTTAACAGATCTCAATCCTGCTATAATTCATTACTGATGACCTCACTTTTTAGGATGGCTTTTAGTAAACAGTACAAGCTGCCACAACCACAGTTTGGGAAAAAGTACCAAGCTGTATTTTTTAAATTACTTAAAAATGATTTGACCTGGAAACACATTTATTCTGGCAATCCAGAGATCTTCTCCTGGGTTAGTGTCCTAGAACACTTTGCAATTTGTTCAAGCAGAAACCAAAAACTTTTCTAAAGTGATAAAAAATACACCCAACCATAGTTATTGGGAGTGGTTAAAGCTGCCCCACTCCACTACTTTACCTACAATGTCACACCCTTCTAAGACGACATTTGTTAGACACGTATGTTAACCCCCATTCCAGGCATGCTTTTCAACACTAGGTTAGCATGCAAACTAGATCTGGTAGATGGTTTCAAGTTTTCAATGAAAGTAACAGAGCTGGTCAACACCTGTCCCATAAAAAAAAGTTTCACCATTTTCCAACCAGCTCTAGTTTAAACCCTTTCCACACAGGCCAGCCAGGCTGTTTTTATAACCCGGTTTTGCTGTAATTCTGTGCATTTAAACAGCTCTGTGGCTAGTGAAGATGAGGCCTGGATGCGAGACCAGAGGGAAATAACAGATGAAACTGAATTACTGGGTGAAGCCTCAAGAGAAAAGATCTGCACCCGCTCACTAGCCCTGCAGAGGTGTGAGGCTCTTGAATCACACACAGGGGTTCCTAGGTTCACCTGATGGTGAGAGGGAATTTCTGAAATTCAAGCTTGTTTTCTGGATGGACACTCTATTGTGTGTATGGATTTGAGCTCAGAAAAATCCATTCCTTGCTTTTTTCTTTTCTTTTCAATGTTGATCAGATTAGGACAGATAGGTACACACCCAGCGCTGGATTCCTCGCTTGTTTAGCTTTTTTGGCCACAGAGCCACCTAGTGGCTGGCCAATCATTTGTCAGAATGAAGACAAGATGAATTGCATTGCCATTAACAGATACACAGTAGCACATACATCATCACACCTTTACCTAGGAAAGACTTTAGTGCCTAATTAACCCTCTGACTTCCTATCAGTGACTAACATCTCTGCTGATCAATGAAACATACTCTAGGCTTGGCTGAGGGCCCAGGAAGGTCCCAATCTGTCCCCACTCTAATTACCTTTATAGGATTTTCCTTTTGGCCTTTTATGTTTTTGCCATTCCCCAACAACCTCTTGCAAATCATCAACTTCACCACCCCATGACCTGCCCCCAACTTGAACTCTTCCTAGAATCACAGCACAAAACCTTCTTCAGACAACTTAAAACCCAGAAACTTGTTAAAAGGCAATCCTGATAAGTAGCATTTTGAGCATGTCAGGCCAGACAGTTGGGGAGATCTACCAGAGTCCCAAATATTTCTGCCTAAAGGAGCTGCTGCAAGTCATAAAGGCTGGGAGTCCCAATGTAAACTTATCTGTTGTCACAAAGCTGTCCTTGATTTTCCCTCTCCTTTCCAGAAGAGGCTTCAACCTCAGACAAACTATTGAAGAACAAAATGCAAGGTGAGAGGCCCTTTCACCTTTAGTTCCATCTTTCATTCCAAGGGCCAGATTTGCAGAAGTGCTCAGCACCCACCATACTGAGCCTGCTTTAAAAAAAAAAAGCCAGTCAGTAAGTGCCCACCCTCCAATTGACTTCCCTTTTCTAAGACTGTCACTGTGGCACCATTCAAAAGTACTAAGTTCACCAAAAAGGAAGGGGAGCAAAATTTTGATTGGCAGAGAAAAAGTACGGGTCTTTGAGATTCATTGTAAAATTATATCTTGGTTAGCCTGACTGCTAGTAAGTTGATAGTAGTGTTAGCTTCTCCTGGAGATCAGAGGGAAACTAAAAAGAGGCCGGACCAAGATTACTTAAAAGGCTTTATATGTGAAGAGAAACATTTACCTTGAAACTACTTGATACTAGCCAACTTGTCTCATCTGGGATCAAATGAAGCAACGGACACCCCGCTGGGATACAGCCAGTTGTCACCTCCTCGAGGGCACACCCTTCCTTAGCCGCATCAGGGAAGCTGTCGTTCTTTCAGTTAAAATAGGAATTCCTACTCACTCTCAATTCAGGCATTAGCTCGGCACTGCAGCCTGTATGAAATTACTTCGTTATAAGGCAACCTGCTGACTCAGCACTAAGCTAAGCCTTTCAGCAGCTGTTTACCTTAGAAAGAGAAAGGCAGTTCCAGAAGTCGAGGAGTACCTGCCATGCAGGTTAGGTGTGACAGACTACCGAACCTCCTGCTGCCTTATTTCATCCATTGACAATAGCATACGTCACACCACGATATTCCAGCTCCATGGTGCAAGGGCTCTGACTGGTCGAGCCTCCCAGACACCGGTCTGAAGGGTTCACAAACCAAGAGCCCGAGTCAGCTAAGAGACTAAAACGAAAGGACAAAATGAGCCTGCTCTGTGATAACATCTGTCACATAAAGAAAAGGAGTACTTGTGGCACCTAACCAATTTATTTGAGCATAAGCTTTCGTGAGCTACAGCTCACTTCATCGGATGCATACATCTGTCACATGTAGATCATAAGACTGTTGGGACAGATGCCATTTTTTCATTCTGTTTGTAGAGTACCTGGCACAATGGGATCCTGGTCTATGACTAGAGCCTCTAGGCGCTATAGTAATACAAATAAATACTTACAAATCAGCTGCATTCTCAGATGTAGCCATCCAACAGCCACATGCAATGCCAGCGTGGCTGAATCCATCCAAGGTGTGTACTGGTAAGATATCTCTAGGCTGGTTTAACACCACCTCGCTTTCACCTATGAATAAACTTCACTATCCAAGGCATAGGATCCTTCTCTTTATTAAAACCCCAGAGTTAGCACACTGTTAAATATTTAGCAAGGCTGCCCTGCTATAAAAAGCATAAACCTAAATTAAATTGTACTTTTTAAAATTTACAATCTTCCTGTGAGGATTGTCTCTGTGAAACTCAGGACTTTGTTGCTAAGGGAAGCTATGAAGGCAGCAGATGGCCTCTCCTGCACAATAAAACTATTATCGCTGAGGTGGATTACTAAACCGCTTTTAAAAAAAGGGAAATAGCTGCATCATCCACCTCTGATCAGGAAGGCCACCGCCAGCGAACACACTGGTGCAGTTTTACCCTACAGAGTTGTAAGCAGAACTTTCAAAAATCAAAAGGGAGTGTGTTCCAACCAACTGGTGGCGAAATTTTGAGGGCATTAGTATTGTATGCAAATTAAGCTTTGCTTTGACTGTGGAGTCTATATTTACACCACCCCAGTCTGTGACATGGAAGTGTTTGAGGCAGTTGGCAAATTTCTTTAAATGCCCTTTTAAAAAATACTGCTTTCAAAGAGTAAATTATATTTTAATATCAGATGGGGTAGCCATGTTAGTCTGTATCCACAAAAACAACGAGGAGTCCGGTGGCATCTTAAAGACTAAGATTTATTTGGGCATAAGCTTTCGTGGGTAAAAAAACACTTCTTCAAATGCAATGAGTGAAAATTACAGATACAAGCATAAATATACTGGCACATGAAGAGAAGAGTGTTACATTACAAGTGGAGAACCAGCGATGACAAGGCCAGTTCAGTCAGGGTGGATGTGGTCCACTCCCAGTAATTGATGTCAACACCGAGAGAGGGAAAATTGCTTTTGTAGTGAGCCAGCCACTCCCAGTCCATATTCAATCCCAAATTAATGGTGTTAAGTTTGCAAATGAATTGTTCATTGGCCTTGTCATCACTAGTTCTCCACTTGTAAAGTAACTGAATGCATCCGATGAAGTGAGCTGTAGCTCACGAAGGCTTATGCTCAAATAAATTGGTTAGTCTCTAAGGTGCCACAAGTCCTCCTTTTCTTTTTGCGAATACAGACTAACACGGTTGCTACTCTGAAACAGAACATATCTAGTTTCCACAATGGTTAAAGTGTCTGAAAAAGAGGGCGGGGGGAGTCTGTCAGTCCCCAAGGAAACTTTTTCAAGCACTTTATCTAGACCAGGGTTGGCAAACTTTTTGGCCCGAGGGCCACATCTGGGAACATACATTGTATGGCAGGCCATGAATGCTCACAAAATTGGGGTTGGGGTGCGGGCTTCGGGGTGGGAACAGAAATAAGGAATTCATGGTGTGGGAGGGGGATCCGGGGGGTGCGGGCTCTAGGGTGGGGCTGAGGGGTTTGAGGTGCAGGAAGGTGTTCCAGGCTGGGATCAAGGGGTTGGGAGGGGGAAATCAGGGCTGGGGCAGTGGTGCTGGGAGAGACTTAGGGGTGCAGGCTCCAGGCGGCACTTACCTCAAGCGGCTTCCAGAAGCAGCGGCATGTCCCCTCTCCAGCTCCTATGTGGAGGTGAGGCCAGGTGGCTCTGCACCCTGCCTCATCTGCAGGCACAGCCCCTGCAGCTCCCGGCCAACAGGAGCTGTAGAGGTGGCACTTGGGGTGGGGGCAGCATGCAGAGTGGAGCCCCCTGGCTGCCACTACACATAGGAGCTGGAGGGGGGCCATGCTGCTGCTTCCGGGAGCCATGTGGAGCCCCTGACCCTGCTGCCTGGCTGGAGCACCAGAGTGGGGCAAGCCCCAGACCTCGCTCCCCAGTGGGAGCTCGAGGGCTGGATTAAAACTGCTGGCAGGCCATAGTTTGCCCACCCCTGATCTAGACAATTAGGAATTTTTGTAGACCTATTACATCATAAAAGCATCCAATTTTTAACTCATGGACCTATTTACTGGGTGGTTGGTTGTTTTTTTAAAAAGGCAAATGAATTGGATTGGCGACATCTGGGGTGCAGAAGATCCAATGGGGTTGGGGCTCTCTCTGGGTATGTCTACACTGCACGTGGAAGTGAACCTCTGACCCTGGGTAGACCAGTTCAAGCTAGAATTCTAAAAACAGTGGTGTGGATATTGCAGCTTGGGCATCAGCTCAGGTTCTCAAGTGCACCTGACCCCAGCGTCTTAACTAGGGTGGCTAGTCTGAGTCTTGGCCAGAGCCATGACATCCACTATTTTTAGGGTGCTAGCTCAAGATGGGCTAGTGGAAGTCTGTCTAGCCCAGCTGGGAGGCACACTGCCAGCTACAGTGTAGACATACCCTCTGCGGGTAGGGGGTCCAATAAGGTTCAGTGGGATTGAGGGATAGGGTCTCTGGGGATAGAGATTCTCAGTGAGATTCAGTGGGACTAGGTGGTCTTTCTGGAGAGTGCTATGAGTCCCTGGGGCCGGAGCCTGTGCTTGTGTGCTGCCCTTTCCAGAATTGCAGATAATAACCTCCTGTTCCTACTTCTCTGTGCCCCAGTCCCCCATGCGGGCAAGCCTGTCCCTAAAAGATGCTTGTTTTTCCAGCAGGCTTCCCACAGATGGCCTGAATGACATGCTTCCAGTTACAAAAAAGCAACTGTAAACTAAAGTCATAGTCCCCTGCTAATGGGAAGGGTACAAAAAATATTGCATAGTAGTTCCCTAATGGATTGCCAAGTTTATACAAGATCACTGGAAATAAGTCAGCAAGATGCAAAATATGACTGCAAATTAAGGAGATTCTTCAGCCTATACTTATGGGTTTAGAACTGAATGAGAGTTCAACGTGGTAAACTGCTAAAAATTATGTTGACAGCAAATCAAAAGGATTATTTTAACCTCTTACAACTACAGATCAGGTGGTAGCAGCTGTGAAACAAAGCAATGTCCTGTCGTCCGCCCCCCCCCCCCCCCCCAAAAAAAAAAAAGGAGTCCTTGTGGCACCTTGGAGACTAAAATTTATTTAGGCATAAGCTTTCATGGGCTAAAACCCACTTCATCAGATGCATGCAGTGGAAAATACAGTAGGAAGATAGATAGATAGATACATACACACACACACACAGAACATGAAAAAATGGGGTGTTGCCATATCAACGGTAACAAGACTAATCAATTAAGGAGGGCTATTAGCAGGAGGAAAAAAACTTTTGTAGTGATAATCAGGATGGCCCATTTCAAACAGTTGACAAGAAGGTGTGAGTAGCAGTAGGGGAAAAATTAGCATGGGGGAAATAGTTTTTACTTTGCGTAATGACCCATCCACTCCCAGTCTTTTTCAAGTCAAATTTAATGGTGTCCAGTTTGCAAATTAATTCCAATTCTGCAGTTTCTCGTTGGAATCTGTTTTTGAAGAATTGCGACTTTTAGGTCTGAAATTGAGTGACCAGGGAGACTGAAGTGTTCTCCGACGGGTTTTTCATTTCCCCATGCTAATTTTTCCCCTACTGTTACTCACACCTTCTTGTCAACTGTTTGAAATGGGCCATCCTGATTATCATTACAAAAGTTTTTTTCCTCCTGCTGATAATAACCCACCTTAATTGATTAGTCTTGTTACCGTTGATATGGCAACACCCATTTTTTTATGTTCTCTGTGTATGTGTGTGTATATATATATCTTCCTACTGTATTTTCCACTGCATAAGTGGGTTTTAGCCCACGAAAGCTTATGCCCAAATAAATTTTAGTCTCCAAGGTGCCACAAGGACTTTTTTTTTTGGCTGATACAGACTAACACAGCTACCACTCTGAAACCTAAGCAAGGACAGTCTTTCCTTTTAAACTCTCCAGATACATCAATCAATATTTCAGTAAAGTGAATTGGAGGGAACTATAAAATTATGCTGACTGACAAACCTTTCATATTTGCAAAGTCAGAAACTATGCTATGCTATTTCTGTCTTTGAAAAGAAGATCACAACTCAGATTCTGGATGCATTCTCGTAATATGTAAGATGCAAGGCTCTATTTTTAGTTTGGCCCTTTCTCTGAATGTAGTGTAATATTTTTGGCAGCAAATCCTCAGCCATCCAGCTATTTATTCAATCATATTATTTTGACCCAATAAGGTAGCCAGTTGCCAAATTCTCTTGTCCTCCCCATGACCTGTTGCATGCCTTTTTTTTCCCAATACCTCCCTACTGCTAACAGCACTGCAAAATGAGACAGCAGCTTCTTCAACAGCTCACTTGGTGATTTAGAGGAAAAAAGTCAAGAGATGCTGCTTACAGAACTGTCAGCAATGAATCAGTCATCCCCACCAAGATCCTGTATTGGGTCACAGGGCCACAGCAAACCCCTGAAACACTCAACATGAGAGACAAACACTCTGCCAGTTGAGAATGCATCCTCTCTTACCTAAAAATATACATCTAGATGGTGACTTAACTCTTTTTTGCAGAGTGGATGGCAACAGGATTTAGTGAGAAAAGCCAGGGACACAAAGACGTACTTGAAATGCAAGATTTAACCAAAAAATACTGAGAACGCACACATCCAGGTACCAGTCTCTATTTCAAGATGGATTTAGAAATAATCTGCTCTATTATCAATATACAATACTCTTCCTGCTACAAAAAGCTATCACCTCATCAGCTGTGTCCCAGGCAAGACCTGTCAACACACAACAGCACACAAAACTTTCTATTTTGTCAGAAACAGATTTTTATTTAAACAGAAACCTAACTGCTGCACCCGTAGTAAATTAAACCCTTAAAAACAAAAAAGGTAAGTCAAGTCCAAAATTATCTTCGCTTCTGGAAAATGTTGCCACGGCCCATTCCACGACCTCTTCCTCTTGCAGCCACTGAAGAAAAAAAATAAGGGATCATGTGGATCTGACATAACTGCATGTTTATAAGAATCTACACGTCTTGTATCAAAGATATTTTTGCAGTGCCAATCACTATAGTATCTAGCCTCTTGTGCTGGGTTAGCAGTGTGGAAACTAGGTTACGCTATACAGTTCAGAAGGAGATGTACTGCTCTAATTCCCAGAGTGCTCTATGATGGGGAGCAGAAGCTAATGTTTACATGCTTCTAGTCATGAAACAGATGCAACTAACAGATTGGCAGTAAAACAAAATGAAACGTTTGTATTCATTCCATTTAGTGGCACAAACCTGCAGCCCAGGAGACCTAGATTAAGAAGTCAGTGCCATGCCAGAGACATTTTTAAATAACATTTTATCACCACCATTATTACATACCACGCTTGAACAGATTTCGAAGTGATCTACAAACATCTTAATCCCTATAAGCAAAAACCTTTTCAAAGTAATCTAAATAAGCATAAACAGCCCCAAAATATTTGCTCTTAATCATTATGCACCAATCCACATAATTTAGGCCTAGTCAAAGATAAAGGAAGTCTGACTTAAGTTCAAATCCTTGTGTATTTAAGTGCCATTTTTACATTTAAATTAATTCTTCAATGATAACTGAAGTAGATATGATTAACCCAATGATTCAAATAGCTGCTTCAGAATCTGCACACATATACTCAGGGAGCACAAAATCTTCAGTTTTATGTGGGAGAGTTGAGTTGAGATTTTAACTAACTAGACCCTTAAGACCCTAGTATTTTTTGAACTAATATTACTATTTTTAAATTTTCTAAAGCACTAGAAATTTGAGTTTGACAATAAAATCAAGGGGGAGGGGAAGGGGGGGGAATAAAGTGCAAACTTCCCAGTTATTAAACTTTCCCCTCTGGATACCTGCCAAATAAACTCCTCTTACTCCTTGTGACATTCATACTTAAGTGATGTAATAAACCGAACTCTTTGTACTACAGAACTCTTGATAATGACAGCCACTTCAGTTTCCTAATTGACAGGAAACTTAATGACCAAACACAGAGGTACCCACCTTGGGCTTTGAGAATAGCTGCTTTGCCTCGTCCAGCCCCAGAACCCTGGTTTTTATTCTTCATACTCTTTAACATAGGAGCATTTTTCAACATATCTGGCAAAATGAGGAACCGTATCTTGCTACCCCTAATGTACACCTGCTCCAGCTGTGCCACTCTCCCATCTCTGTATGTCACTGTTATGTTGGACATCTGGAAGACATAAAACTGATCAGTGCCTATAACAGCCTATTAAATAGTGAAATGTTCCAATTTGTTTTGGCTACTGAATTCTGATTTAAAGAAGTCTTCTTTCAAACACAGAAAGCTCTCTGGCTACGTAATAGCATGAGCATGTGTGTTCAACAGAATAGCTTTCCAGGACTGTTTTGAAACTGATTTCTAAGAGAAGCTTTCATCTGTTTTGTGCTAACATGGATTGGTATTTTTCAGAAGTTGCAGCAAGTTGACTAATGTAAATGGAATCCCAATTAAGAGAATCCCCTGAAACAGCACCGCAAGATCACTAAGAATCTTTCAAAGACATCATAATCTTACATAAGTTTGGTCTTTTACTTGTGTGCACAGTGTTTGTTAGAGTAATCTAGCCAGCAAAAATCAGATTCAGCATTCAAGATCAGATCAGCATACAAGTACACAGCAGATTTACATTAGACTGGGTGTGTGTGTAAAAAACATGGTTGAGCGGGGGAGGAGAGGGGGTGGAGAAGAAGAGAATAACCCATTGAGCCTGGTACACAAAGAACAATAAGACCAAGGACTATTTAAATCATTACTCAGAAGTTCTGTTAACTCTGGCACTCTTTGTCAATTGCAGTTATTTATGGGAGACAACACATTTTAAACTATTGCAATTTTACTAATCCTGGGGATTTAGTAGGCTATTTTGATCCCTCCCAGAGTTGTATTTCTAGTAACAAATTCCTAAAGTTGTTCACATTAACACATATAAGCTTTGTTTACATTAGGGATAAAACAGGAACTCACTGACAAGGGGAAATCTCTTTCCTTCTGTAGTATCACATATATTAGTTTATTCTAACAAAAGTAATTTCTTATGAGATGAGAATGATTTGCGATTTGAATGTGAAACTCTAGTTCTAAAAATCAATTAGAATTACACCATATTCAAGTATCTGGCTTTGTGTGTGCTTTAAAAAAAATTTATGATATAGTTTTTCAAAACACTGATTTAGAGAAAACATATCCTGAGCTAATGAGTCGAGTCGAAGCTAGCTGTTGAAATAACGAACGATATTAGCAGAAATACCATTATCTCAAACTAGTCACAGAACAGAGTTCTGAAAAATGCATAAGAATTTCTGATAGGAACAGGTGCTCCTGCCTATAAACCAAAAAGTTTAAGCTGTCCCCTCTCTAGAATGTCACAAGAGAGACTCATTTTGGCAAAGCTATGAAGCAGGATAACTCATCTTTCTTTATCTCTGAGTAGAAATTGTCAGCTTTACTTAAATATTGACAATCAGCCAAAGATGGACCTTTCCAAAAATACACCATTCACATCCCCTTTTCCCACACATACCTGGCAGTTCATGTTGTCCTCAGCCTCAATGAGTTTGCCACGGTAGACTTCCCCTGTATTGGTCTCACATGTCACGATGTGGCCCTCTGCCTCATGCAGCACTTTAATTGGCACTCCGATGGACATCTTTGCAGCAGTACAGCTCTAAACCTAGGCCAAAAAAAAGGAATAGTGTGTAAGTTTCTTTGCCTACATAATACAGATTTTCACTTAGACACCTTTAACAAACTTTTCTAGTCTAGAAAATACAGGACTACTCACTCGTTTTTTGTTTTTTTTTCTTCACTTTTCCCACAGATTCAGTGTCCTTAAAAAGTGTCAACTTGATAAACAGGACTTCTGTCACCATGGCTATTCCCAGAACAGGTCATCAGTGTTAAGGCTTCTGTGCACATTGAACTGCTATGTAATTGCCCAATAGTTTTATTTTAAAGACTATGTTGGTCTCAAAATCTTGGTGGCAGGGAAAGAAATGGGGAACTCAGAGAGAGTCATGGAGGATGGGGAAGAAAAACTTTACAAATTTTCTACATTTTCAGAAGTACTGAGGAATTTGATGGGTTAGTCAAGAAACAGGAGTGAGAGGCTCTTTTATAATAATTTTAGAAGAGTTAAGTAGACATAACTAACTTTGTGATGGCCCATACCAGCCAAATGAAACCAGAGTAAGAATACCAAAGCAGTGGAATCAGCAGTTTCAAAACACTAGCTTGCTACTAGCGAAAGAAAATACTACTTTCCTTTCAGTTAGAGATGCTGACTCACACACAGTGTATTCACAGAATCTCATTTCTTGATGGAAGTGATACTTACAAAGAGGTAGGAACTACATAAAGAGCATTCCATATTACATTACTGTATTTCTAAGTATCATAATAAAAACATACAACATGCTGGACATTCCCCAAGATATAAATGTTAGTGTAATGTCTCACAAGCTTGTGATGGAGGTATCTGTACCACATAGGGGATTTTCTCAAGCTTTGGGAGCACTGTTTTAGTGCACAAATTTTCTATTAAAGTGACACAGAAGCAATGTGACTTAAAGTGACATTTCTGATACAAGAGCTATTTCCTTTCAGAAATGCCTGAGGTTGAGAATATATATGGTCTCCACTAGAAGAATTACCTTACCATACAGGAAAGAGTTGTTATATCCATGTTGGTCCCAGGATATTAGAGAGAAAAAGTGGGTGAAGTACTTCCTTTAATAAAGATATAAGAGCTCTGTGTAGCTTGAACCCTTGTCTCCTTCACTAACAGAAACTGGTACAACAAGAGATATTACCTCTTTAGAATTGGAAAGAAATGGCTAAGGAGCCTATTAAAATGATATGGCAAGGCCAGCGATGTGCATTACATCCTGATGCTGCAAATCCTTACTTATGCAGTCATGGACCTAAAGGGAACTATTTATGTAAGTAAATTATTTATATATATATATATATATATATATATATATATAAATCTCATTAAGTAATTCTTACTAACCATCTAGAGGGTATGTTTTGAACTACATAAAAAACCGACTCCTATCTAATTTAATAGATGAAGGACTCACCTGGCAGCTACACTGCATGGTTCTGGTCTCTCGTCTCACCCCATCCCTTCCCCGCTGTAACTAGGACTGTTGTAATTAAAGAGGACGAAAGGTGGTGGGAAAATCGTGTGTGGGGAGGTGGGGGTGAGGTGAAATGGGATGTTTCTATACTCAGTTGAAGGCAGTTCTAAACTTTAACCCTTTTTGTTTTATTAAAAGTCAGAAAGGACTTCTTAAAAGGGGCAGGTTAGTCAGACATACAAGACCTTCCACCGTGGCGCCCGGTCATACCCCGCCAACCTCCTGGGCCGGGAAAAGCAAAGGACCCAGCTACACCAATGCTCCACGGGGAGATCCCGACACACTCCTGGCGCGGTATTAAAACAAATCCGCCTCCACAGCCGTTAACCCCAGACGAGCTACAAGGCTCACGGCACCCACGTTGCCTCACCACTGCAGAGCTCGGGTCCTGACGGTGTCCCGGGGGATGGGGCGCCGACGGGAGCCCGGGCCCTCGGGCCACTGGGGGAGGGGAGCGCTGAGAAGAGACCCTCCCCCCACGGGGCCCCAGCCCAGCTCCCCACCCACCGGCCGGTGAGAGGCCGCGCTCCCGCCTGCCACTTACGCTCCGCGAGGCACCTCTCTATTCAGCGTGGGCTCAGCTTTACCGCTCTAATGGCCTCCCCCGATATCCCACCATGCCCCGCGCACCGGAACCGGAAAGGCCTCACTACCCGGAGAGAGCGCTTCCCGAGCGCCTCTCTCCTTTCAACTCTATGGTTCGTGAGCGGGCCCCCGGAGAGGGCGTCCCGCGGGGATACACCAGCCCCGAACAAAGGTTCCGCCTGCTTCCCCGGCCTGCGTGGCGGGTCGGGAAACCATGGCTCCGCCGCTGCGAGTTTTAACACACCCGGCCCCGGGGGCAGAGGTGAAAAGCCCCCCCCCCCCCGCCCGCCCGCTGTATCACTCGGGCATCTGGCTGGGGGTGCACATATACCCCCATAACGCCTGCCCTGTGGGGACTGCCCCGCGGACCCGCCCGGGGAGGGGGACGTGCGCTGCCGACAGCTGCCGGGGGCGGCGGGAATAGCCCCGGGGGCGGGTATGGCGACGCCGTCTTGAGCGCGGCCCGCTCCCTTCTCGCCACTTCCCCCCCCCAAGTCCCCGCTGTGCGGGGCTGGGCCCGGAGCCGCAGCTCTCCCGCCCGCCGCATCCGCAGCTCCTGCCGCCCCGCCCCTGCCAGGCAGCAGCACCGGGGCCGGCAGGAGCAGCGCCGCTCCGAGACATGTGGGGGTCCCGGCCCCGCCAAGCCTTGCAGCCCGGCCCGGGCCTGGCGGCCGCTCACTAAGCGGCCTGGCCCCCTCTCCGCCGGCATGAAAAGCCCCAAGGAGGCCGCGGACTCGGAGCCGCCCTCAGGTCAGTGTGTCCCCGGGCGCGGCCGGGACGGGTTTTGGGGCCCAGCAAACGAGCCTCCTCCGAGCGACGCCCGCCCCCAGGGCACCCTCGCCAGCCCCTGCCCGGGCAGCCAGCCCACCCCGATGCCTCGGACCCCTGCCAGGGGGCCGGAGCCGCCTCGGACCCCCAGCCCCTTCGCTGCGCCCTGCCCGGGGGGGATCCAGACCCCCAGCCCCTTTCTGCATAACAATCTAACCCCCACTTGGCCACTTCATTTCAAGCGACGGCCTCCTACACGCGTTACCCCTTCTGCTTGACATCCGTCCCAAACTGTATTTGGCTCAGTGTCTCTGCTTCCTTTCCCAGAGCTGAGGAAAGATCTCTGCGTAGCTTGAAAGCTTGTACCTTCCACCAACAGAAGTTGGTCCAATAAAAGATGCCTACATTGACTCTCTCATGAGAAGTTTGAGGCATTCGCAGGCCCTGACTGGTCTGCAGCCCTTGCCGGCAATAGTCCTCTGCACACCCGCTGTTGTTCACACTGTGATCACTAATACAGCAGGTGAAGATTTAGAGCTAAAGCAGTATTTTAAAGGCTGGAGGAGATACCAGAAAAAATTACCTGTCCCTATAAGAGATATTACCCCCAAGCATATTAAGGTTCTGATTCTGCAGAGATGCCTGGATGGGATTTTTAAATCAGATGCTGCCGGTGAATGTAACTGCATGAATGGGGGGAGGGGGCTAGAATTAAACAGCTAAGACGGGGTCTATGCCCACTTCCCTGAGCACCGTTCTGCAGCGTCTTCTATAACTAATACCTTGTGCGGAAGCTCTTCCTGTTGAACTGGGTTCAGTGTGAGAATCTGGGTATAATTTAAATACCAGATAGTTATTTTCCAACAGAACATTCTGGGCTTTTGAGTGTATAGTGAAAAAAAGAGTCCTGGGATTGGATTTGTATCACTCTGGACAGACGATAGAACTAGGGCACTCAGTTTGGGAAGATACCACTGTTCCAGGAAGATGTGGTGTCTTCGCAAGCTACCGGCAAATCCTTCGAGGATCTGTCTTCCCTACACTTCCAGGTCTATCAGATCAGGGATAATGGTTGCACCAACCTGCCTAAGATCCATGTTGAGGAGGAGGGTGGTACTGTCCACTAGGGATCTGGAATTAGTGGCTGCTTTTTGTAAACCTGTCACACTGAGTATTTACCAAACTG
Source organism: Lepidochelys kempii (assembly GCF_965140285.1). Taxonomy (NCBI): domain Eukaryota; kingdom Metazoa; phylum Chordata; order Testudines; family Cheloniidae; genus Lepidochelys; species Lepidochelys kempii. The sequence continues at coordinate 12,878,237 of NC_136394.1, read as the reverse complement.
GAGATGATCATCCAGTTCAGTTTATTGCTGGAACATATTTTATCACTTCATTTATTCTAGAACAGCTGGCAATCATCCTCATCTAGGGATCTTGAAAAGTAATATGAAGTTGGTGCAGCAAAGGGTGTGTAAGGCAAGGTAGGATGGCTGGCAACTCGATAAATCAAAGGAAATTAGTTGACACATTAGGCTTCAGTTATTACTGTTTGAGATTATAATGTAGAAAATGTGTTCTTGGACCTAATGGGGTAGAGTCCTTAGTGGAAAATGAGGTTAGTATAATCCACCAGCAGGGATTTATGACAAATGATTTATAATTCCTAATGTGAGTAGGCCTTGGGGATTAGCATTTCCTTTAGTATAATGAGTTAGTACATTGATCTGTGCTGGCCAGACGTAGATTAACTAAAGAGACTTGATGTCCTCAGCAGGTACACTGGTTTTCAAAGCTACAAGGGAAAGGCTAGAAAGAATGGAATACATAGGAATGTGAGAAATTTTGGAAGGAGGCCACAAAATCCACGATGGCCTGTTTCTGCTAAAAGCATTTTGGGCATATCTTCCCTAGAAAATTACATCAAGTTAGAGCACAACCTTGAGGAGTTGATGTTGACCATGACTAGCCCACATGATGTTGAACACACCTTGTCCTGGTCTTTACACTGACTGCAAAGACACAGTTGCCATTGCATTAACACAACTTCTCACAGTCTTGCTGTAGCTCAGTGTAGTGTTCTTGAGGAGACAAGTCCTCCTATTGTTTCTGTTGATCACAGGCTCAATTAGCACTTCCTTGTGGCATGGTATGTTTTTTTGCTGGATGAACACGCTTGAGTATTGGCACATCTTTGGTGGTTAGAGTGCACAGAAGGTTGCCACAGTCACAAAGTCTGTTTAAACCCAGAGACTCAGTTTTGGACACACCACAAAAGAAGATAAAAAAGTCTGTTGATCTCCTGATCTCTCTCTTAGGGTGTGATTACCGCTTTGTGATCATACAAGGGCCATGACCAGAAAAAAATTTAGGGCGGAAGAGGTGGATGAATTTGCTACAGAATTGGCCAGACCTGTAGCAAAGAGGGAGTGTCAGGTTAAAACAGATGCTTAATGGTTCACTTACTTTTACAATTTGGAAAAGGACCGTTTAAAAAAAATACTAAATTTATGCTGAGAAGCATAACCTGCTAATGGGACAAAATAAAAAGTGTTTCTCAAGTGCCCCAGTACAGCACAAGAGGACTGCTAATACTAATGTGTGGAAGGATACACACATCCAGGCTAACTCACCTATCATGCTCTTCTAACGATGCGTTGTTTTTACTCCAGCTGACTATGTCCAGTTGCAAGTGCCAGTTATTCAGCAGTTGTACCATTGGGACTGTGGGCTAGCCTGCTCCAGGATGGCATTGCAGTAAGTAACTGATTGTGGTTCAAAGGAGTGGGTTTGAGCATGGGGAGTTGGGAAATGTTATCCCCACTGTAGGACCCTTCCTAAGACCAGGATCGAAGATCAAAGGAGAAAAGTTGGGTGGGGCAGCTGTGACTAACCTCACATCTTCATCAGACCATATTTTCTCCAATGCCCTGCAAAGGATTACTGCTGCCACGTTGGGCATAGCACCAGTATTCCAGCAGGAGGAAAAGAAAACACAGACGAAGGATAATTAACCAAGTTTCTTGATATATACAAAATATCTGATTAACTTTAAGAACTCTGTAGATTAGCATGTTTAACCCAATAGAATGTTATCCTTGCAGATTAGCACGTTTTGTCTGACAGAATGTTCTCTCTGCTTATTGGAACTGTTACAAATCACAGCATTATAATTCCCTTGAATTCCTCTGTGTGTGTCTTCAAATGACAAGCAGGTTTCTTCTGTATTTATAAGAGTTAGTATCTTGCCACTGTCCTATTGGGCATCCGTTCTGTGGGGTAAATGTTTTCTGTTCCAGGAATATGAATTTCAAAACTACTCTCTGTGTTGCCCATTTTCTTTAACCTACTAGCTGTCCTGCTGAACTAGTCTTTCCTTCCACAGAGGAACACGAGCTTAGGTGCAGGAGAGTGAAATACCTATTTAGATGTCCACTTAGTAGATATGAAGCAGAAGATTTTCATTTCTCTCCATCCCTTCTGCCAAGACGTTAGTCCGTGCGCTGGTAATTTCCCATCTTGACTACTGTAACCTCTGCCTCTAGCCTCTCCATCCCCCTCTCCTCTTTTCCTTTCCACTTTATTCAAAACCTCCGTTGCCAAGATCGATCTTACCCTGCCGATCTGACCTTGTGTCTTTCCCTCTTGAATTCCAATGGCTTCCTTCCTTTTTTCTGCATTCCAAGCCTCTCAACTGTTTTTCATTCACACTACCCTTAGTGCCTAAAGCAACCTTCCTTTGAATATTTACCGAGTTCCTTTCCTCCTTCAAAAAACTCCTTCTGAAACGCACCTATTCCATGAATCAATCCAGCTATAGTTGCCATACCCCTTCCTGCATTTGCTCTGTTGAATTCGTGCTTTTAGATTGTAAACTCTTCAGGATAGAGCCCCATTATTTGTTTAGCACAGCTAACCTCTTGTACAGCATCCTGTACACCTTTAGAATTGTAAAATAAGACAGCACTAAATTTCCAAAAGGGAGACAGTCACCTGTGATAAATCCAGTGAAATGCTCCCTACCCCATTTCTTTGGAAATTTGTGGTTCATTTGTGGGTTGTATTTTGGTTGTTTCTCCCTATTGTTTCAGGTTTTCCCTTTTGTGATATTAAGAGGCTTTGGACTGTTAGACACACTTTCTGCTAATGTCTTTGCTTCCCCACTTCCTCTAATACCCCAGGTATCTGAATCGTTTGAATGATGAGGAATTTCAGAAAGCCATCCGGGAACTCCGGTTAACAAAGAGTATCTGGACCATTGACTTGGCCTACCTAATGCGGCACTTTGATGTTAAGCATAGGTTCTGCACACAGACACTTGGAGTGGACAAGGGCTATAAAAATCAGGTGAGCATCTTCGTTCACTGGGAAATATCAGGCACTTTCCATCACGCTCCATCAGGGCCATGCTGGTGGAGCTGTGTTATTGATGTGGTTAACCTCCGTTCCTGTAAGCAAGGTTTGTCTATTGCCAAACTGTCCATGAAACAATTCCAAACCCAGGTTAGACATGGTCCCGGATATTTTCCGGCACCGATTCCATGATGTACGTTTTAAAAAATAGTACCAATTCAGTGTTCATGAAAGGTTCCAGCCTATTTAACAGCCTTGGAGACTGAAGCCCTCTATTTATCTACAGAACAGGTACAGCCTGGGCAGCAGCAGTGCTAGCTTCCACTACACTTCCCCCGCCAACGTGCCTCAACCTTGACCTGGAGGAACCACCTCTAGAGGTGAGAGGGGAATTCAGTCTCCATGTCCATTCAATCCTTGGCCTCTGTTGATATTGCCAACAAAAGGGCCAATTCGATCCAGTAGTGGTTATGGTTTTTCTTATGTGGAGTCCTGAAATCTAAGAACTAAGTTAATAAGACCAGATTCATTTCACATAGGCAGCTCAATAGCCATCAGCTGGAGACTGCAATAACCACTGACCTGGACTGAATTTGAACTGATGAACTAGAGGAGAGGTTCTTATCCTGTTTCCGGTGACCTGAGGGAGAATGACACCGTAACCCATTATCAACCCCCTAAACCACCCAGTCCCTCTCTAACCGGTTTTTAATTGAAGATTCACTTTACTAGGGTGAATTTCATTCTGATGAATTGTTCGTAAATTATTCTTTATCCCTTAGTCATTCTACAGGAAACACTTTGATACGGAAGAGAACAGAGTGAACCAGCTGTTCGCCCAAGCCAAAGCCAGCAAGGTGCTGGTGGAGAAGTGGTGAGCTTGTCATTTCATCTCCTTTTCCCTTTGGAGACTGTAGGGGCCTGAGTCTCCTTTCACACTTGTCTAACTCCTTTGAGTTACCTCTGACTGTGCTGGTGTAAGTCAGACTGAATTCAGGCTCCACCCCCTCTTTATTTCCCACGCTGTCTTTTCACTTCCATTGAGACAGAGGGAGGAAGCAAAATGGGAAGAAGAGCAGAAAAGTGGAGCCCTGAAAGGGGAAAAGCAGTATTTTGGATTTGCTGATGGGAAACTGGCTGTTTATTTAGGCCGAAAATTTGGTCTTCCATTAAGATAAACTAGTAGGTAATGTCTTCTAAATAGCTTTTATTAAAAAAAGTTGCCATCAGTGCTGAAGCGAATGTTGTAGTGGCACAAAACCCATTGTTCCCAGAGCGGTGCTAACACTGCTGAGCTCTGTACTTATAGAAATAAACCAAAATCAGGCATGCATGCTTTTGCTCCCTTGGAAACCCTGTAATTTACAATATTTTCCAAAGGAAGGATGACATCATAGGAGAAGGAACCTCCCCGGAGAGAGACTCAAACATGGGAGAGAGAAAAATCACACTCGTGGCTTAAAACCCTTTTGCTGACAGCAAAATTTGGAAGAGGAGAAAAGACTCTGATTGTAAATGGGTATAAACTGAAGTCAAAGAGTTGCATCCACTTCCACCAGGGTTGCATTTGACTCTGCATATTGTTTACTGGGGTGGATGAGTAGTAGCAAGAGAAAAAAGGGAAGGTACTATTTGTGCCTAGAAACAATGGCCTTATTGTGTTTTAACATGCTTTTTTAAACCTGCATTTGCCAGAGTCTTTAGTGCCCTGTTAATGTACTCAGAGTTTGCATGGCAACATCTATCCTAGTGCTGTGACCTGGGGGGAGGGGGAGGGGGAGGAGGAGGAGGCGATGGCAAAAATCTAGGCCATATCTTGCACAGTAACAAAGCTTTAGCATTTGGCTCACATCAGAGATTGGGGGGGGAGGTTGTATTTGCGCCTGTGCAACACTAGGATTGAGAAGGCAAGGGGAAGAGCAGTGCCGGAAGAGATTAAAAAGGACATCAGCCTGAACATTTGGATCTGATCCAGGGGATGAGTGCAGACTGGTATGGAACACACCATCTGTCTGTGTCTCTGAATGAAGAACTTCAGCTCAAACAAATGAGATTACCAGGTGGGCATGGGTGATTTTTCATGCTCTTAAATTGGGCACAATAAAATATTAGAACAACAATCCTGGCAAGAATAGAGAGCCAGACAATGCAACTTTATAATTGGGAAGCTGTATTCTTACCTGACAAAGGTATCTTAGGATGCAGAGACCAAGATGATTGGGGATCTTATGCCATCCAATCCCTCATCTGAGAAAGACTTGGTGCTTTAGAGACCAGCTGCATTTGGGCTTCCAGGTGGTGGAATGGGATTCTACAGCATCCCTAACTGCCCCATAAATTAACTAATCTCCCTAGTGTTGAATGGTTATCTCATACTTCTGACAAAAATGCTGCTCCTCCAGGGCATCTGAGACATCCTGAGATTCTATTCATTTTAAAGCATGCTCTATAGAATTTCAGCCAGAATGGCTCTGCTCTTCACTGGCAGTGAGGGTATAATAGACTTGGATGGAATACCTACTGTCCGCAGCTGCAGTAGAGCCCTCAACAACAAAGATATGTAAAATAATCATAGCAGTCACATAATGAGATGGACATCATCCACACTCACATGGTTGGGAGAGCCCAATCCAGTGAATACAGATCTCTCTCCTACACTTCTTTGTGAATGTCTGAATTTTCTTCTGCAGCACAGTGACTGTCCAGGACATTCAGGAGCACCTGTCCCAAGGTCATGTAGCCATTGTCCTGGTGAATGCAGTCTTGTTACTGTGTGAACTTTGCTCAAGTCCTGTCAAATATTGCTGTTTCCTCCCTATTGGCCAGAAGTGCTTCTGCAGGAATCCTGACTACCAGGGCCATTTCATTGTATTGTGTGGCTACAACAAAGCCTCAGGGAGTGTCTACTACAACAACCCTGCCTATGCTGACCGTGAGTAGCTGAACTTTACTTCATTCTGTGTGGATTCTCCATCTTCTCATTACTAACATGTGCATAATGCAAAACCAGCTGGAGTTTCCCGATACCAGGCATCTGAGTCAGGCGGCACCAGCTGATTGGCCCATGATTGTTCTTACAGAATTCAGTGATTTCATTCTTTTTTGTGCTGTGATTCAGATGAAGCATTGGAAATACATTCTAATAGGTTCTTCTATGGCCTTCATACCTCTGATTGAGTATTCAGAGGGACACAGTTTAGGAGAGCTAACCTGTACACGTTTGGTATCTTGAAGAAAGAACAACATGGTGTGTGATTATACAGAGCCAACTTCTGCAGTTGTTATGCAAATAAGCATTCCCCTTGACATCAATGGGACTACTCAAGCGAGTAAGGGCTGCAAGATCAAGCCCATGAGGTCTAGTTCTTGGTTTATTCAAAGCCAGGCTAAGCGCTGTTCATGAGCAAATTCTTCCCCTGGCTCAGCTTGACTAACACTCTGCTCCTGTCCCACAGGAACATGCAGCACCAGCATAAGTAACTTTGAGGAAGCCAGGACAAGTTACGGCACAGATGAGGATATCCTGTTTATCTACACGGACAGCTGACATCCAAGCTTGCTGCTTTGTCATTTCTGGTGCAGTCTGCCCAGCACTCGCATGGCAGCTGGCTGCTTGTCTCAGGACTCTTACTGCAGAGACTTAGCTCCTAAATTGCAGTGGGATCTTAAACAAGGGATGCTTTATAGACATTCATACAAATATATTGCAGTGTTGTCTTCATCTTTTTATTCCTGATGATGAACTATCTGATGTTGCAATATATAACACAAACACATTTTAATTTTAACGTTGCACATTTGAGAGCAGTTTCAAAATGCAATCCCCTCAGAGTCCAACTCTTACAGTTGGCTATGAGCTTGTTTCTGAATTAAAGACTTGAAATAAAATACACCAAGTACACAAATTTAATCTTCACTTGGAAATTTGTGCAGTTTCAGCTACACAAAGCAAGAAAGGAAAAAGAGGAAATACATATTGGTTTGCCTTCAAAACTGCCAGAGCTGATCTTCATTCATGATTTAATGATCAGAAGGGTGTAGATAGGATAAATGATTAACCTGCCCCATGATTATTTTTTTTCAAGGAAGAAAATGATTGGTCAGCTGTTGACATACTGTGGCAGATCCTATCAGCATTGCCTGCATAATGGGAATGAAATACCATTTACGAAGCAAGCTTCTTGTGTAAACCCAGCTTGACTGCTCTCAACACCTGTACCTTGGAGTTGAGTTTGCAGTTTGGACTTATTGTCAGTGGAGGATCAGTCTTCCTGCTAAGGGCTATAGGCTACTCCTTCCAAGTAGTAAGCACCGCACCTAGTGTCATTTTGCCTACTGAGTTATCTTGCATGAGTTAAGACGTCTCTAGGAATGGCTTGACCAAAGTTCTGTGTTGCCCCAAAAGGGTGACTGGTGACATTTTATTTGGGTCTAAGAAATTTTAAGTCTGTATGCAAAGGCTTGGAAACATCTTTCTGCCCACAACACTCTCCCTCTCTCTCTGCAGTATCCGGGGATCAAGTCTAGGTACAGTTTTTAAACTGTTGATTAAGCAAATGCACTAGGTAAGTAGCCACCGAAGCACTGAGGGTTTATGCCTGGCATGCAGGGGGTTGCTTTAAATGTCTGGCAGGAGAAAGAACAGATTTTGCCCAAAGCCTGTATTGTAATTTGAGGTTAAACGTTTGTTGTTGAGATTTATTGAGGGATTTCCCAGGAATAGATACTGCCAGTAGCCCGGCTCAGAACTCTGCTTCTAATTGAGAAGGCAGGGAGAACAAACTTCTCTTGGCTGAAGTCCAAAGATGTTATAGCAGGAGTCCAGACTTTCTACCTCTTCTCACTCAGCAGCTGTGTTTTGGAATAAGCAGCAGGGTCCTCACTGCACTCTGATGCTTTAAGTTAAACTGTAAGATTGCAGCAGGCTGCATGCAGCCCCTTGAACATATTATCTGGGATCACCTGCCTGGCAGAGAAGCACTGAAGTGTAGGACAGAATTCAGCTTTGTCCTTACACTTCCTACAAATTTTGACTCCCAGTCTCATCGCCTCTTGAAATTTAGCTTTATGACTTTAACTACAATATAAATGTGCTTGATTTTATACTTAGCCTTTTCAGCTGAGAATTCAGATATGTACAGTTGACTTCAAGACACGCTGGCAAACACTTTGGGCCCAAAATCTGGTCTACTCTAAAATTATAACTGGTTGGAACTCGCCTCCAAATTCTAAATGATTTTAAAAACAAAAGAAAAAAAGTTGCTATCGATGTAAGCACTATAACATTATGTTTTGTACCTAGACCTCCAGCCGAGGAGACACATCTTAAACCCATTTCCTAAAGCTGTAATCCTTGATGGTGCAGATAGTAAATACAAGGCACCCTTTCTGGTGAAAACAGTGTACAGGGAGTCAGTGTTTAGCAATACACTAAAGGATAAAAGTTGTAAGGAAAAACATTTTCTAATCTAGGTGGCTTGCAAACACTGGAGAGTACCCAAAAAGTACTTGACAGGGTATGTTCAATATAAGTTAGAGTGCTCCTTTCTTCAGTGCCTGAAATACAGTGGTAGGTGAGTAGAAATGCAGTTCCTTTGCAAAATCTGAAAAACGAGTTTGATGGAAACTTGTCTTCAATCAGAACTAATTTACAGCAGGTGTGGCTGGAATGCACTGAAGCACCCGCTGCATGTGAAGATGACTGGGAATTAGGATACAAGTCATTGGCTGACAGAACGGAAGCATCAGCAGTTCCATTACAATCACTGCAGAGGCCCTGTGGCCAAAACCACTAACAGGCTTTGCCTTATAATGCCTACAAAACTGGCTAAGCTACCAGCTGGCCACTGACTTAGAGAATTGTATGTCCAAGTCCATTTGTGTGTAATGCTTCACTGTGAAGGATTTCTAGCTATGTTACTAATAACACATCTGTAAACTAACTAGTCAATATCTTTTTTTAATCTGTGCTTTTTTTCCCATCACATAACTCCTCCAATATAATTTAATCACCATGGAATTTATTTACTGAAAAGGGTGTGTTTAGCCCAATGAAAATCGTTCTTACAGAGGGGTTAAGAGTAATGATATGTTGCCATACAGCTGGTTTGAGCTGGACTGTATTTGGTTCTGGTGTTCAGATTCTGGTTTTGAACCAATTTGAGAGCAGACATTACACTGCATGTATTCAACTCAAAGACAAAATGGAATCTTGTCTCATTGTGAGAATACCTAACGTAAATGATGGAAGCATATATATGGGTGTAATCATTTTTACTGCTGTTTGGGTTAAGTAGTATTTGGGTGGCTGGGTTTTAAATAGTTAAATGGAATTTAAAGATTAAATTACAGCTGATGAAGTGACAAAGAAAACAGGAGCCCTTCACTGCCACATGAACTCCTACAGCCAAGGAAAACAAGTTGAAGACTGCCCTGGAAAATGAGCCTAGAGAGAAGAGGTGAAGGCCATATTTGAGTAGAGCTGATATTGAGAAGGTATGAGTCAAATGTTAGGTTAAGAAAGAAGTTAATTGGGCAAAAATACAGAATGTCTATCTTTTTTCAATTAGAAGTTTGCTTATCAAAAAGTTCACCCTGAGAATGTTTCTGTGTAATACCTTGTTTTATTCATATTGTCCACAGCAAAGAAAGGGATATTTTACATGCAGAGAAATTTTATACATAAATATATTTTTTCTGTAATTGAGCCATTCTCAATAAAGGTTTTAAGTGAACCCTATAGCATAGTGTAGCAGTAGCAGCTGTATTTGTCAACTAGTTTATTATGCAAAAATGTGTGAAGATCTTTAAAAGAAATATGTATTAAACTAAAAATGATACAATTAGCTGAAACTGCCATTTTGAAACTCTTAAGAGACAAATATTTACTTCAGTTGTGGGTACGCTGTCGTTAGGATTTAGGGTCTTATTCCTTTCACTTTTCCCAGACACATCACTACATCAGACTATAATGGGCAAACAAAAAGGGAAGCAAAACTGGTTACATTCCCAGCTCAAAGCATTCCATGTACCGTTGCTATCCACACCCTACATTTGTCTCAGGCATCACACAACCAGTGGGTATCCTAGCTGAGTGCAACTCTTTGGTTGAGGTCTTCTGCTCTGCACTGGGTGCAGTCTACACCAATTTCTCTGCATTGTTTGAAAGAAGCCACAAGAATTGCAACTGCTGCACCAGTTCAGCTGCTCCTTCTAATTCCATCTCACAATGCAATGCTGGGCTTTTGGAGGTTCCTTAATAGCCTCTAGCACCATTACTGGGTACTACAGGAGTACCCAAAAGCATTGGTTCAACTTATGGTGGTATGGTGTGGGGTGGGTATATGTGCTAAATTGCTGCAAGGTCAAACTAGGTGATAAACCGTAATGTCCTGTCATCATCCTTGCAATAGTTTCATTTGCTAGTGTTTACATACTTTTAATGGGATCAATACACAGAAGCCTTATCTGCACCAGTGATTCCCAACTAGTGGTCACGTCCTGTTTGGAGCCACTATCTGGTTCTAGGTGGGCTGTATTAAATGCTTTATAATACAAAACAATAGAAGGAAAGCAATTAAATCCCAGACTCTACAGTTAAATTGTATAAAAAATAAATATGGCCAAATCTCAACCTGGCGGTGGTGCTATACAGAGAGATAACAGAAGATAGGCAAAAATACCCCACTGGAGAGAGAGAACAAGTCCTGCTGCTTACAAGCATTTCAGGCAGTTAGTTTTGCCACAGAGCTGGGGTTCCCTGCTTTCTTGTGCTGCTTGGATTAAGTGCTTAATGTGGGGGTGACACAGGGAGAGACAGGAAATTAAAAGTGAGCAGACAATGCATGTTATGAACAAAACTTTAAAATATTACATTTCTTTCTCTCTACTGACCCCCCCCACCCTCACCCCCTTTTCCCCACTTACATCACATGGTCTGTTCCTGCACGTGATACTGAATGAATTCCTCTAGCATTTGTTATACCCATGCATCATGCAATGGCTGTATTTCTGGTGGGACAGTCACCGGACTGAAGGTTGGAAGCTACTTGCCTATACTACAGAAAAAAACTTCCTAGGCAGCTGCCTTCATTTTTTTTTTTCCTTAATGTCATTTGGGGCCCTGCTTAGAAGCTTTAGTTGCCTGTATTTAAAAACTGGCTACAGGAAAATAAGACAACAAAATCCTGAAGTGCTATGGAAGTCTGCAATAGTAATACATTCCATTACAAAGTACTGAACACTGTTAGAGTTCTGTTTGGCTTGGCTGTAATATCAAAAAAGATGTCTCGCTACAAAGCTGTCTCTGTCCTTCACGGCCAAACTAATCAATTCTTTAGAAAGCAACATTCATAATAGCTTCATGGAGTTTAGAGTAAAGCCCTAATAGAATGTGTAGCATTTAATCCTGCTTGACTGACCTTTTTAAAATTGCAGAGCATTAAGATGGTTAAGATACAAATTGGATATTAGAGGCTAGATTCTGAACTAAATTTTATCAGTATAAAACAGAATAATGCCTTTGATTTCAATGGGAGTTACTCTGGTGTTACAGACCAATTTGGTTTTAGCACTGGAAAAGGTCTACAAAGTACCCAGTGTTACCCCCTGCCGTTGTGGGATTACTTTCTCACACTGTTTACTGATCACTTGTCATAAGTGTCCCAAACAAGGGAACTTCCACCAATTCTCTTAAGAAAATGATACCCTTACATTTTCTTATTGGGAGTTCTACAAACAAATCTTTTTCTCATTTTTATTCCATCTTAGTGCTACTCCACTTGCCGAGGTACAGTACAGAAATTGGAGTAAAGAGCCCTTTAAATCGAAAAAACTGGTTTGGTCATGTGGATGGAATCCGTTTTATTTCGAGGTAATTCGGCTAATTCCAAAAGAACCGCGTACTGTAGACCAGGCCCTATATACTTTTAGAGCCTTGGCTCACTCAAAGGTTTTTCTATAGCCCCCAGGTCCCTTTCATCTTCACTAAGCCAAGCCAAACCATACACATTTCATTTTAAATCTTTCTTCACGAGAGAGTTAAAAATGGTTGCCAAAAATTAGGCTCCTAAATCCTTATTTGAGCACTGACATAAGAACCTAACTTCAGCCACTCTGTTTTTGGCCAGACATTTTCCTTCTGTATTTTCCCCTGTAAAACTAGTACATGGAACATGCAGTTCATTTTTTTAAACCACCGATTTAGATACACCAATTCTCTAAGGTAGTGCTGCCCAACCTTATTATACTAGAAGGCCACAGAAATCTAAGCCCTGGTCTACACTAGGACTTTAGGTCGAATTTAGCAGCGTTAAATCGATGTAAACCTGCACCCGTCCACACAATGAAGCCCTTTATTTCAACTTAAAGGGCTCTTAAAATCGATTTCCTTACTCCACCCCTGACAAGTGGATTAGCGCTTAAATCGACGTTGCCGGCTCCAATTTGGGGTACTGTGGACACAATTCGATGGTATTGGCCTCCGGGAGCTATCCCAGAGTGCTCCATTATGACCGCTCTGGACAGCACTCTCAACTCAGATGCACTGGCCAGGTAGACAGGAAAAGAACCGCAAACTTTTGAATCTCATTTCCTGTTTGGCCAGCGTGGCAAGCTGCAGGTGACCATGCAGAGCTCATCAGCACAGGTGACCATGATGGAGTCCCAGAATCGCAAAAGAGCTCCAGCATGGACCGAACAGGAGGTACGGGATCTGATCGCTGTTTGGGGAGAGGAATCCGTGCTGTCAGAACTCCGTTCCAGTTTTCGAAATGCCAAAACCTTTGTGAAAATCTCCCAGGGCATGAAGGACAGAGGCCATAACAGGGACCCGAAGCAGTGCCGCGTGAAACTGAAGGAGCTGAGGCAAGCCTACCAGAAAACCAGAGAGGCGAACAGCCGCTCTGGGTCAGAGCCCCAAACATGCCGCTTCTATGATGAGCTGCATGCCATTTTAGGGGGTTCAGCCACCACTACCCCAGCCGTGTTGTTTGACTCCTTCAATGGAGATGGAGGCAATACGGAAGCAGGTTTTGGGAACGAAGAAGATGATGATGACGAGGAGGTTGTAGATAGCTCACAGCAAGCAAGCGGAGAAACCGGTTTTCCCAACAGCCAGGAACTGTTTCTCACCCTAGACCTGGAGCCAGTACCCCCCGAACCCACCCAAGGCTGCCTCCTGGACCCAGCAGGCGGAGAAGGGACCTCTGGTGAGTGTACCTTTTAAAATACTATACATGGTTTAAAAGCAAGCATGTGAAAGGATTACTTTGCCCTGGCATTTGCGGTTCTCCTAGATGTAGTCCTAAAGCCTTTGCAAAAGGTTTCTGGGGAGGGCAGCCTTATTGCGTCCTTCATGGTAGGACACTTTACCACTCCAGGCCAGTAACACGTACTCGGGAATCATTGTAGAACAAAGCATTGCAGTGTATGTTTGCTGGCATTCAAACAACATCCGTTCTTTATCTCTCTGTGTTATCCTCAGGAGAGTGAGATATAATTCATGGTCACCTGGTTGAAATAGAGTGCTTTTCTTCAGGGACACTCAGAGGAGCCCATTCCTGCTGGGCTGTTTGCCTGTGGCTAAACAGAAATGTTCCCCGCTGTTAGCCACAGGGAGGGGGGAAGGTTGAGGGGGTAGTCACGCGGTGGGAGGAGGCAAAATGCGACCTTGTAACGAAAGCACATGTGCTATGTATGTAATGTTAACAGCAAGATTTACCCTGAAAGAGTGTAGCCACTGTTTTATAAAATGTGTCTTTTTAAATACCGCTGTCCCTTTCTTTTTCTCCACCAGCTGCATGTGCTTCAATGATCACAGGATCTTCTCCTTCCCAGAGGCTAGTGAAGCTTAGAAAGAAAAAAAAACGCACTTGCGATGAAATGTTCTCTGAGCTTATGCTGTCCTCCCACACTGACAGAGCACAGACAAATGCGTGGAGGCAAATAATGTCAGAGTGCAGGAAAGCACAAAATGACCAGGAGGAGAGGTGGCGGGCTGAAGAGAATAAGTGGCGGGCTGAAGAGAGTAAGTGGCGGGCTGAAGACAGGGCTGAAGCTCAAATGTGGCGGCAGCGTGATGAGAGGAGGCAGGATTCAATGCTGAGGCTGCTGCAGGACCAAACCAGTATGCTCCAGTGTATGGTTGAGCTGCAGCAAAGGCAGCTGGAGCACAGACTGCCACTGCAGCCCCTCTGTAACCAACCGCCCTCCTCCCCAAGTTCCATAGCCTCCACACCCAGACGCCCAAGAACGCGGTGGGGGGGCCTCCGGCCAACCAGCCACTCCACCACAGAGGATTGCCCCAAAAAAAGAAGGCTGTCATTCAATAAATTTTAAAGTTGTAAACTTTTAAAGTGCTGTGCTTAAAGTGCTGTGTGGCATTTTCCTTCCCTCCTCCACCACCCCTCCTGGGCTACCTTGGTAGTCATCTCCCTATTTGTGTGATGAATGAATAAAGAATGCATGAATGTGAAGCAACAATGACTTTATTGCCTCTGCAAGCGGTGATTGAAGGGAGGAGGGGCGGGTGGTTAGCTTACAGAGAAGTAGTGTGAACCAAGGGGCGGGGGGTTTCATCAAGGAGAAACAAACAGAACTTTCACACCGTAGCCTGGCCAGTCATGAAACTGGTTTTCAAAGCTTCTCTGATGCGTACCGCGCCCTCCTGTGCTCTTCTAACCGCCCTGGTGTCTGGCTGCGCGTAACCAGCAGCCAGGCGATTTGCCTCAACCTCCCACCCCGCCATAAACGTCTCCCCCTTACTCTCACAGATATTGTGGAGCACACAGCAAACAGTAATAACAGTGGGAATATTGGTTTTGCTGAGGTCTAAGCGAGTCAGTAAACTGCGCCAGCGCGCCTTTAAACGTCCAAATGCACATTCTACCACCATTCTGCACTTGCTCAGCCTGTAGTTGAACAGCTCCTGACTACTGTCCAGGCTGCCTGTGTACGGCTTCATGAGCCATGGTATTAAGGGGTAGGCTGGGTCCCCAAGGATACATATAGGCATTTCAACATCCCCAACAGTTATTTTCTGGTCTGGGAATAAAGTCCCTTCCTGCAGCTTTTGAAACAGACCAGAGTTCCTGAAGATGCGAGCATCATGCACCTTTCCAGGCCATCCCACATTGATGTTGGTGAAACGTCCCTTGTGATCCACCAGAGCTTGCAGCACTATTGAAAAGTACCCCTTGCGGTTTATGTACTCGGCGGCTTGGTGCTCCGGTGCCAAGATAGGGATATGGGTTCCGTCTATAGCCCCACCACAGTTAGGGAATCCCATTGCAGCAAAGCCATCCACTATGACCTGCACAGTTCCCAGGGTCACTACCCTTGACATCAGCAGATCTTTGATTGCGTGGGCTACTTGCATCACAGCAGCCCCCACAGTAGATTTGCCCACTCCAAATTGATTCCCAACTGACCGGTAGCTGTCTGGCGTTCCAAGCTTCCACAGGGCTATCGCCACTCGCTTCTCAACTGTGAGGGCTGCTCTCATCTTGGTATTCATGCGCCTCAGGGCAGGGGAAAGCAAGTCACAAAATTCCATGAAAGTGCCCTTACGCATGCGAAAGTTTCGCAGCCACTGGGAATCGTCCCAGACCGGCAACACTATGCGGTCCCACCAGTCTGTGCTTGTTTCCCGAGCCCAGAATCGGCGTTCCACAGCATGAACCTGCCCCATTAGCACCATGATGCATGCATTGGCAGGGCCCATGCTTTCAGAGAAATCTGTGTCCATGTCCTGATCACTCACGTGACCGCGCTGACGTTGCCTCCTCGCCCGGTATCGCTTTGCCAGGTTCTGGTGCTGCATATACTGCTGGATAATGCTTGTGGTGTTTAATGTGCTCCTAATTGCCAAAGTGAGCTGAGCAGCCTCCATGCTTGCCTTGGTATGGCGTCCGCACAGAAAAAAGGCGCCGAACGATTGTCTGCCGTTGCTCTGACGGAGGGAGGGGCGACTGACGACACGGCTTACAGGGTTGGCTTCAGGGAGCTAAAATCAACAAAGGGGGTGGCTTTACATCAAGGAGTATTTCAGGCAGGACTTCACGGAGGGTTCCAATAAGAAATGGTGCACCTAAGTTATCGTTCTTATTGGAACAAAGAGGTTAGCCTGGCCTCTGATTGATACATGGCTAGATTTACCTCGCTGCACCTTCTCTGTGAGTGACTGCAGTGTGACCTAGAGGAATGAGTCCCCTAGACAGGGGAGGAGGCAAATGAGTACAAAACAAATCTGGTCTATTTCTTGTTTTGACCCACTCCATCTATCTTTTCCATCTTTGGCTGGCAGCAGACGGTGCAGAAGGACTGCATGCCATCCACATCTCATGGCTGCTCGGCAGAAGATGGTACAGTACGACTGCTAGCCATCCTCATCTCTTGCCTGCCTGGCAGAAGATGGTACAATATGACTACTAGCAATCCTCATCTCTTGCCTGCCTGGCAGAAGATGGTACAGTACGACTGCTAGCAGTCCGTATCGCCTACCTGCTCACCATAAGACGGTTCAATAGGACTGACTGCAGGACTAAAGAGAATGACCTGGTCAAGTCACTCCAAATTTAGTCCCTGCGCCCATGTCTGCCCAGGCGCTCCCAGCCGACGTGGCCAGGAGCACATCGGACACGACGAGGATGACTTCCAGTCGTATTGCACCGTCTGCTGCCAGAAGGCAATGGGTTGCTGCTACTGTGCAGCAAAGCCGTACCGCGTCTGCCAGCACCCAGGAGACATAGGGTGACGGTTACCTGAGCGGGCTCCATGCTTGCCGTGGTATGGCGTCTGCACAGGTAACTCAGGAAAAAAGGCGCGAAATGATTGTCTGCCCTTGCTTTCACGGAGGGAGGGAGGGAACGAGGGCCTGACGATACGTACCCAGAACCACCCGCGACAATGTTTTAGCCCCATCAGAGTGCTCCATTGTGACTGCTCTGGACAGCACTCTCAGATGCCCGATTGTTTGCCGTTGCTCTGACGCCGGGAGGGGCGACTGAGGACACGGCTTACAGGGTTGGCTTCAGGGAGCTAAAATCAACAAAGGGGATGTCTTTACATCAAGGAGTATTTCAGGCAGGACTTCACAGAGGGTTCCAATAAGAAATGGTGCACCTAAGTTATCGTTCTTATTGAAACAAGAAGGTTAGCCTGGCCTCTGATTGATACATGGCTAGATTTACCTCGCTGCACCTTCTCTGTGAGTGACTGCAGTGTGACCTAGAGGAATGAGTCCCCTAGACAGGGGAGGGGGGGAAGCAAATGAGTACAAAACAAATCTGGTCTATTTCTTGTTTTGATCCACTCCATCTATCTTTTACATCTTTGGCTGGCAGCAGACGGTGCAGAAGGACTGCATGCCATCCACATCTCATGGCTGCTCGGCAGAAGATGGTACAGTACGACTGCTAGCAGTCCGTATCGCCTGCCCGCTCACCATAAGACGGTTCAATAGGACTGACTGCAGGACTAAAGAGAATGACCTGGTCAAGTCACTCCAAATTTAGTCCCTGCGCCCATGTCTGCCCAGGCGCTCCCAGCCGACGTGGCCAGGAGCACCTCGGACATGACGATGACGGCTACCAGTCGTACTGTACCGTCTGCTGCCACAAAGCAAGGGGTTGCTGCTACTGTGTAGCAATGCCGTACCGCGTCTGCCAGCACCCAGGAGACATAGGGTGACAGTTACCTGAGCGGGCTCCATGCTTGCCATGGTATGGCGTCTGCACAGGTAACTCAGGAAAAAAGGCGCGAAACGATTGTCTGCCCTTGCTTTCACGGAGGGAGGGAGGGAACGGGGGCCTGACAATATGTACCCAGAACCACCCGCGACAATGTTTTAGCCCCATCAGGCATTGGGATCTCAACCCAGAATTCCAATGGGCAGCGGAGACTGCGGGAACTGTGGGATAGCTACCCACAGTGCAACGCTCCGGAAGTCGACTCTAGCCTCGGTAGTGTGGAAGCGCTCCGCCGAGTTAATGCACTTAATGCACTTAGAGCATTTTCTGTGGGGACACACACACTCGAATATATAAAACCGATTTCTAAAAAACCGACTTCTATAAATTCGACCTTATTCCGTAGTGTAGACATACCCTAAGACAACCTTGTGTGGGCCAAACAGATTCTACATATTTTAATAAGATTTCAGGTAACAGTGGGAGTCCTGCCACCCAGGGCTGACAGCCTGAGTCCCGCTGTGGGCCTTATGAATGCTCTGGTGGGATGTGTAGGATTATGGGCCATATGTTTGGCACCCCGGCTCTAAGGAGTCAGATGGTGGAACAGCAAGGCTAAGGGCATTACCTCCCCAGCAAGATAAATAACCTAAGAGGTACAATGTCCCCAAGCTGAAATATGTAGTGTGGCAGCATCCATATAAGAAGATTCTAGGAATGGCACTCTGAAGCCTAAAATGTCTGTTGAGTCAGTGTGAAGCAATGGCAGCAGGTCCAAGCATGGCTTGAAAGCTCTGTTTGTTTAGAATATCACCAGGTTCCATCATCACTGGGTTTCATGGCCTACTACCATCCAATTTTTAAGTTCTCAGCCATTTTGACCTTACGTATTACACCTGTGTGGTGCACAGCTATAGTAAGGCATGCATCTCTATGCCAAGAGTTCGAGACCATTGTGATATCAGAGGTAACGCAACCAACCAACCTTATTCTACAGCTAATTTGCATGCAATAATTTCATTGGCTGTACTAAGGAAACTGCACAAATGCTGGATTACCTGACCCAACTGCCACAGACACAAAAATCAATAAAAATCTCTCAACACAATGTAATCCACACACAAAAATCCCAAACACACATAGCCTCTCACTGCAGCCACCCTCCTCATTCCCAGCCTGGAGAAATCTACACAACTCTCCCAGCACGACACAATCCACACACAAATAGACACAACCAGCAGGCACACTAACCCCAAACATCACTCTGAAGCTTACAATGTCTGCGTCAATGTGAAGGAATGGAAAGAGCTACAAGAATAGCTGAATGGCAGTTTTTGTTTAGAGCCATTTTTGGCTTTTTCATAAACATGACTTAACAAATTAGACCTGTGTGACAGCAGGAGCGTTCAGCTACTTGTGACAATGTAAAGTTATCATGTGAAGTGAGGGGAAATACAGTCAGTTCCTTATCTAGCGCTTCCTTTTGGGAAGTACCAAGAGCCAGTGCCTGTATTCCTGATACTCTTCTGAACCATATGACTGATTCAGCGTCCAAAGAAAAGGAGACTACATGTGTCAGAAGGTCTCAGACAAAGCCTTTAAGCATTGACATTTTTATCCCACTGCAACAAAGCATGTAGGGAAAGCGCACTAGCATTTCCACAGGGCCAGACTGGTTTTGCTTATGCTATATCACCTTTTCACCAACACCTCATACAGTATAATGCACATTTAAGAATTTAAGCTAAATCTGACCAGGTGAGTTCCTCACCCTGCCTTCTATCATTTGTTCATCACTTTGCAGTAAGTGCTTTATAAAAATGTATAGTAACTTTTGACTAGCAGTCACTTTTCACTTTGACTAGCAGCCAAGTTTCAGTTGCAATACCAACTGTAAGATAATAGAAGGTGGAGACTTTTGCAGACTAACATACATAGATCACTTTTGTTTTATAAAGAAGGTGCTATCATCTTGGTGTGAGAGCTCTCCTACCAGAGGACACCGCCACAGTTACTCTTTAATAATATTGGGTGCAAAGTTAAGCTGGACAGCCTTCATGAGTTCCTCTGCATACATCTCGTATCTACCAGTCATCTGGAAAAGAAAAGCAGAGTTTGTAGCCTATTTCAGTAACTTCCCATTAGCTGCTCCTTCTCCTCCCTGCTATCCAGGAGGATTACAGATGATCAGTGGAAGGAATTTCAATAGAAAAATATTGATTTACATTACTTTTTTAAAAAGGAACATTAACTACCAAGAACAGTAAGGTCTTAATTCCATCAGTCTTCAAAAATTACCAATGCCCTGCACAAGCAGTCTCTTGCAAAAGCTAAACTCTCATTTAAAATAACATTACAAATGGAGTTCTATGCTGGAAAGTGACTATGTAAAATTGGCACCATCTTACTCAGCATGTGTACTCCCTGTGTGTGTGTTCAGATTCACATTTGCTAACTAGGGACAAAAAATAAATTCTTACAGCTTTTTTTTACCTGTGTTACTTTTGCAGAGATAACACAGGTGAGTGGGAGAGCTGGAGTCTCTTTGCTGTGCACTAACAGAATTATATACTGAATTATATACTGAACTCCAGTTGCACCAATGTACACTCAATGAAGGCAGTGGAACTACACAAGTGAGAAGTCTTCACACGATGCTCCCAGTAACACCTAAAAACCCCACTGCTTTCAGTGGGTTTGCACAAGTGTCACTGTAGCATTTGGGCTGCAGAACCTGTATTTATGTAGGAACTTATACAGCTCCCATTGTGGCTGCATGATCACCTGGTGATGCAGAGTAAGGGAAGAACCTATCTTGACTTTCAGTGTGTGTGTGTGTGTGTGTGTGTGTGTGTGAAAGATATCCATATAAAACATGAATTCCATGCTGCTCTTTTTACAGTCACTTTTCAGAGCAAAACCCTAGTAAGTTTATAGCCATTATACTTGTGAAAAAAGCTTTCTAAATGTGACCTGATACTGTTGTCTTCCTGAGTGTGCAAGCAGCCTGAAACATTAGCTTTGAGGGGAGTGAACTTGCTCCTCTCACAGCAATAGAGTGAATTCTGAAATGTAATGAGGATAATGGTTAATTATTTCACTGCTGATAATTTTAGAAGAAACATACAGTTAATGTCCTTATCCATTGTTGCTGGATGCAGGGGCAGATCCTGCAGCAGGTTATGGGGATATGTGGTTGCTGTCAAGGGTTGTCTGGGTGGGGAACAAGAAGGTCATGCCCATCACCCCCAAATGTCAAGCCACCTCTGGCTGCTCACAAGTAGAAAGGGGATATGCATCTCCATCAAATGACAAAAATTTAAACTGCATCCTACTCCTTTCTGGTTGTCAAAAGTCCCAGTTGTCCTCTACTCAGTTTCCAAAACTTCCAGCAATGCCGGTTTGCACTATCAATACAAAACTGCAGCACACTGGAAACAGAAGACATGGGGGCAGCATAAAATAAACAACCAAATATAAAAACAGCACAAGGGATATTGTACTGATTGTACTACTCATTTTCACACAGCAAAAAAAATGTCCACATTTGAATACATCTAAAATGTGCTGTTGCAGCTGAGGTGGCCTTTTGTATTCTCTGATGACCCAGATCTACATTCTGCTGAAATGACCCCTCATTTTACTGAGGATGTAAAACTCAGTACCAGTATACCACAGCCACCAGGAGTCCTTTCCACAGACTTTAGGTCCAGTGTGTCACAGAACACATAAGACCATACGTCACAAGTGTATGCAAGAGCAAAACGCAAGGAAGTTGGATGTGTTTCTGTACAGATAAAGACATAAAATTCTTTGTTACCATGTCTGATTTTAAACACTGGAATATGGTATAACTGAAGAACTCAAGCAGGAAGAGGATGATAGATTGCAAAGGTCACAAGCTAGCGCAGGGGTGGGCAAACTTTTTGGCCTGAGGGCCACATCAGCATTGTGAAACTGTATGGAGGGTCAGGTAGGGAAAGTTGTGCCTCCCCAAACAGCCTGGCCCTGGCCCCGGCCCCCACCCCCACCCCCTCCCCTGACTGCTCCCCTCAGAATCCATCCAACCCCCCTGCTCCTTGTCCCCTGACCACCCCCTCCTGGGAACCCTGCTCGTAACCGCCCCCCGGGATCCCACCCCCATCCAACCCCCCCGCACCCTGACTGCCCAGCCCCCTATCCACACCCCCGCCCCCAGACAGGCCCCCTGGGACTCCCACGCCTATCCAACCCCCCCACCCACTATCCACACCCCCGCCCCTAACTGCCCCCCGGGACCACACCCCCTATCCAAAGCCCCCAGCTCCCTGACTACCTCCCAGAACCTCCGCCCCATCCAACCGCCCCCTGCTCCCTGACTGCTCCCCCAGGACCTCCTGCCCCTTATCCAACCCTCCCCCATTACCACGCTGCTCAGAGCAACAGGAGCTCGCAGCCCCGCCAGAGCCAGCCACGCCGCCCAGCAGGAGTGGTGGGCCAGAGTGCTGGTGGCGCAGCGCACTGAGGCTGCGGGGGAGGGGGGACAGCAGGGGAGGGTCCGGGGGCTAGCCTCCCCAGCCGGGAGCTCAGGGGCCGGGCAAGACAGTCCCGCGGGCCGGATGTGGCCTGTGGGCTGTAGTTTGCCCACCTCTGAGCTAGAGGGTTTATCCTACTTGTTGCCAGGAGTCAAAGTGCATATTGGGTTCAGGAGGAAAGGTTAATAGAAATTCCAGACCTATAGCAGTTCTGAGGACTAAAACTAAGTGCTTGACTACATGTGAACTCTCTGGGTATGTCTACACAGCAAATAAACCTGTGGCTGGCCCTGGTCAGAAGACTCGGCCTCTCGGGGCTCAAGCTCCAGGGCTGAAAAATTGCTCTGTAGACATTCAGGCTCAGGCTGGAGCCCAGGCTCTAGGACTCTGCGAGGTGGGAGGGTCCCAGAGTTTGGGCTGCAACCTGAAACCAAACATCTACACCACAATTAAACCCTTAGCCTGAGCCCCACGAGCCCAAGTCAGCTGGCATGGGCTAGCTGTGAGTTTTTAATAGGCGCCAACTCCAAGGGTGCTCCGGGGCTGGAGCACCCACAGGGAAAAATTAGTGGGTGCTTTGCACCCACCGGCAGCCAAGCTTCCCTCCCTGCCCGCTGCCTCACATTACCTCTACCTGTGCCTTCTCCTCTGAGCACGCTGCGTCCCAGCTTCTCCACCTACCTCCCAGCTTTTACCGCCGCAAAACAGCTGTTTCACGGCATAACAAGCTCCGGGAGGGAGAAGCGGGAACGTGGCGCGCTCAGGGGAGGAGGTGGGGAAGAGGTGGGGATTTGGGGAAGGAGTTGGAATAGGGACAGGGAGGGGGCGGAGTTGGGGAAGAGGTTGGAATGGGGGCGGTGCAGGGGTGGAGGCGGGGCAGGGTCGAGCACTCGTCGGCACCTATGATTGCCATATAGACATACCCTCAGGAAAGTTAATCTAAATTAACTAAAGGTGTGTTAGATTACGTAAATCACAGCACACGCCCGTGTAGATGCTCTCATTCAGAATTAAAGTGGCCTAAATTCCATTTAGCTTAATTCACTTCCAAAGTGAAACAGAGCAAGAGGCTTCAGAGGTGAATGAGGAGAGTTCTCATGTCTGGTTTCAGGCTGTCTGCAGGCTCAGGAAGTGAGAAATCCACCACTTACCTTCTGAGTGTGATCTTCAGAATCATAAGGACTAGGTTTCATTTTTAGCAACAGCTTAAATTCCACAAAAACTAACATGTAAGGCCCATTCAGTGTCATATAAAAGTTAGCAAACTGGCCAGGTTTCTTTAGAGAATAAGGACTTACCTTAAAACTCCATTTGTCACCAACTTGCCTGCAAAGGTTTAGATCCACCTCAGCCACCAAAAGCCCATCCTGAGTGCGAGACAGTCCAGGTGTCCGACTGCCATCTGGTGCAGCCACATAACTTGAGCCATAAAAATATCCCAAGTCATGGTGGGCTTAAATAAATAAATAAATGATAATAAACAACATAGAATGCCATGAGCAAATAAGTATAGAACTTCACATGTTCTTTCCTGTGAGAAACTCAGGATTACTTCCTCTATTTTTTCACCCAACTGTGCCCTCATTTCACTCAAAAAGCCACAGTGAAGCCACAGGAAAACTGTAGCTCTATCCTTTAGTTACCCTTTTCCTCACAGGAAAACTTTCACATAGAAACAGGAACCCAGGTAACTTTCATAGGCTTTTCATAATGTACTACTGTGCTGGCTAATTATTAAAACTATTTGCATTTAAAGAAGGGCTTTGTTTCCCTCTCCCATCTAGCCTACAATCAAGTAAATGCTAACAGTAACATCGCAGTGTGTTTCAAAGCAACTGAGAGAGTTCACAGCATTAGCTCTTCAGTGCAGGACCGAAGTATAAAACATTGAGATAGCAGGAAGAAAAATCTTATTAAAAATGCGAATATCTTCAACAGGATCAAAGAATTGGCCACAAGATCAAGTGCATCAGACACCTCTAAAGTTCTGCACTGCTCAGTGAGGGCAATCAAAGTGAGCGATAGCAACCACTAGCCACCTTCATGCAGCAGCCACTAACACTCAGCTCCAATGTCAGGCCAATACAAGGATCTGTAGCAAATGGGTTGGCTGAGACTCAGACTGAGGCCAGAAAAAACAGAGAAGATGGTGGTTCCCATAGGACAAATGCTGAGGTTACAACTGAATATTGGTGGGTTACATCTACCCCAAGAGAAAGCAGTTCAGAATCTCAGACTTCTTTTGGATTTCTGAATAATCAGAGTACAAGTTTCTTTGACTTTTATAACTTATCCTTTTGTTCAAGCCTATATTGAACACGACAATGCATTAGGTTATTCTTTTCTTTCTTCTCTTATTTCTGAATTATAATTTGTGTTTACTTTTGCCTGTCATGTTCTCACCATTTATAATGATGTAAAATTAAAGAACAGAATAAAACTGGCCAAGTATATTTTGGTTTGCTCCTGTGAAACCCCTCTAAGGTATGTCCTCACTGCAGTTAATTTGGGCTCTTATTCAGGTGTTGCCCCTCACCCCCCTTCCATTCACACAAAAGCCTCTCCCCTGGGTCTGGTAGCGCTTTACACTCAGGGTATGTCTACACTATGAAATTAGGTCGAATTTATAGAAATCGGTTTTATATATTCGAGTGTGTGTGTCCCCACAGAAAATACTCTAAGTGCATTAAGTGCATTAACTCGGTGGAGTGCTTCCATAGTACTGAGGCTAGAGTCGACTTCCGGAGTGTTGCACTGTGGATAGCTATCCCACAGTTCCCGCAGTCTCCGCTGCCGATTGGAATTCTGGGTTGAGATCCCAATGCCTGATGGGGCTAAAATATTGTCGCGGGTGGTTCTGGGTACATATCATCAGGCCCCCGTTCCCTCCCTTCCTCCATGAAAGCAAGGGCAGACAATCGTTTCGCGCCTTTTTTCCTGAGTTACCTGTGCAGACGCCATACCACGGCAAGCATGGAGCCCGCTCAGCTCACTGTCACCGTATGTCTCCTGGGTGCTGGCAGACGCGGTACTGCATTGCTACACAGCAGCAGCAACCCATTGCCTTGTGGCAGCAGACGGTGCAATAGAACTGGTAGCCATCATTGTCATGTCCGAGGTGCTCCTGGTCGCCTGTGTGAGGTCGATCAGGAGCGCCTAGGCAGACATGGGCGCAGGGACTAAATTTGGAGTGACCTGATCAAGTCATTTGCTTTAGTCCTGCAGTCAGTCCTATTGAACCATCTTATGGTGAGCAGGCAGGTGATATGGATTGCTAGCAGTCCTATTGCATCATCTTCTGCCGGGCAGGCAAGAGATGAGGATGGCTAGCAGTCCTTCTGCACCGTCTGCTGCCAGCCAAAGATGTAAAAGATAGATGGAGTGGGTCAAAACAAGAAATAGACCAGATTTGTTTTGTACTCATTTGCAAACAACCTCCCTCCCCCGTCTAGGGGACTCATTCCTCTAGGTCACACTGCAGTCACTCACAGAGAAGGTGCAGCGAGGTAAATCTAGCCATGTATCAATCAGAGGCCAGACTAACCTCCTTGTTCCAATAAGAACAATAACTTAGGTGCACCATTTCTTATTGGAACCCTCCGTGAAGTCCTGCCTGAAATACTCCTTGATGTAAAGCCACCCCCTTTGTTGATTTTAGCTCCCTGTAAGCCAACCCTGTAAGCCGTGTCGTCAGTCGCCCCTCCCTGCGTCAGAGCAACGGCAAACAATCGTGCATCTGAGTTGAGAGTACTGTCCAGAGCAGTCACAATGGAGCACTCTGGGATAGCTCCCGGAGGCCAATACCATCGAATTGTGTCCACAGTACCCCAAATTCGACCCGGCAAGGCTGATTTAAGCGCTAATCCACTTGTCAGGGGTGGAGTAAGGAAATCGATTTTAAGAGCCCTTTAAGTCGAAATAAAGGGCTTCATCGTGTGGACAGGTGCAGGTTTACATCGATTTAACGCTGCTAAATTCTACCTAAAGTCCTAGTGTAGACCAGGGCTCAGGCTGACTGGCTGTATAGGCGAGAGCTTCTGTGCTGCTTCCACTTGGGCTGGTAACTTGTCCACTTTGCTGTAAAGATGCAGGCTAAATCACTCCTGCACTGACACACCTCCAGTGGCTTCCCACAATTTCTCCCATGTGCCCAAGACAGAAATTCTACCACGATTCACTAGGAAAGAATCATAGGGTTTCTCAGATTACTGTAGCACAAAGAACCATGGGATATACCCTCAAAAGTCATAGCAACATAGTGAATGCAGTATTAGTGAGGACACAGTCACACGGGTATTGCACTCCCCCTGCTGGGGTTAGATTAATCCAGGTGCTGATCACTCATCTTAACTCCGCAGTGAAGACATATCTGTTGGGAATTGCACATTTGTCTATTTATAAAATAGGCATTACAAGAGGAGTAATCTGACAGCCTAAAGGAAGGTTTCGGGAGTCTGCTACAACCACATCAGACACATAGCCAATTGTTATAAAGAGGCAACGTTTTATAAAGCAGTGAAATGCAGAATTCCAGTGAGAGAGTCCCCTGTATGTCTTAGCTCTGCACCCCATCTTCAGCATCATTTGGCTTGGCATGCCAGAGGCATGCAAGTACCTATAACTTTATGTAAACCATTTACAAAAACGCATGAGACTCAGTAGTTCACCTGTGTGTCTGGATCTGGACTATCTGAAGCTAATCCTCTTTCACATTAACTTGTGTATGTAGCAATAGTACTTGGTAAGAGAACTCCTGGCTTTTATGGATTTAAAGTCAGAACATGAAGATTAATGCATCATCATAAACCACACTGACAACATAGGGCAAATTAGTGGGGTTTTGCCTTGCAAGTTTCCAGGGATCATACAGACTGGAGTCCCTAGGAAGGATATAGCAGCCCTATATAAGCACCTCTAATGACCATATGCCACTGTACTTTGGATATCTTTTCTGCTAGTTGCCTGTCATTTCTATGACAGTGGCATTTCTGGGAAGTAAGGCTGCTCTTAGATACGACCATTGTCATGGAAACTACAGGCAGATAGCCGGAAAGATAACTCTTCATGCTTCAAAATCAACTATTAGCAACTCATGAAGGTATTTGCTGAACGTACCTTTTCCACCATCTCCAGATGTAAATGCATTCACATAGTATTCCTGTGAAACAAAAGCCAGGTTGAAATGAAGCTGTAGATGGCACTATAATCTCATTTCATGCAAGAGAATCTTGCTGCAATTCAATGTTTAATATACTAACATATTAATGCTTGGCATACATCGATTAAGACTTGTCTGGCTTACCGTCAACACTGCCTGCAGAAGGGAATCTTCAGTGTCACCTAGTTTCTAGATTCAAGGTAGTGACTGTCTTGCTAGAATTTTAGGATGGACTAGCCTGGAAGACAGGCATTTTCTTGGTTGACAGCCTTGTATTCACAGTGCTCTGGGGAATATGAGTAGTAATACTAGCGTGTCACAGCTCTGGTCACGGCAGAGGCCTATGCATGAAATCTTTTAATGTGGGGGAGCTGGTGCGCAGGCAGGAACCTCACGGAACTTGACAGGAAGGAGCCCTGGACCCGGTGGCAGAGGAGAGCGAGATAACTGGAGGTCTCCATCCTGCTGCACCCCTTATGCACCTTCACAGCCACAGAGAATTGACAAGTCCTTAAATACACCTGTTCCACTGTTGGGGTTTTGAGAAGTCTGGACCGTGCTTCATCTGGAACCTCACCTCAGAACTGTTCGCCAAGGGTGACCCTACCACGAGTACAATAGTCCGAACAACATAGTTCTGAGGGTCATTGGGAGACACAAACCTCTCCACCACAACAAGTTAACAGTCCAAGGAGAGGACAGCTCTGGTATGGGGGTGGGAGAAGAGAGATTTAAATGAGGTAGTCTTTGCAGATAACAGAAAGGAAGAACATGGTCTAACCAGGTGGACACTAAGCCAGATTCATGGAGAGCACCTTAAAAAAATATACATGCTAAACTGCTCAGCAAAGAATTTGTATGTGCACTAGCTCTGAATGTTGCAGTGTTGATATAGTCAGGTTGGTCTCAGGATATTAGAGAGACAACATTGATGAGGTATAATCTTTCCTTGGACCAACTTCTGTTGGTGGAAGAGACAAGCTTTTGAGCTACACAGAGCGTTTCTTCAGGTCTGGGAAAGGTATAAGTAACTAACACATATTTTCAGGAACGATTCACGGTGAAGTGGCCCATTAACACTCCTCCAGTCATAGGACAAAAAAAGGGGGTTAATGGGTTGCAGATTGTTGTATAAGCCGTAAATCCAGTGTCTTTATTAAGACCATTATTTTTAATGTCCAGCAAAATTATCAATTTAAGCTCCTAGGCTCATATTTTGAAGGAATTGTGCTAATTTCCTTTGAGGATGAGGACTGATAGGTCAGATATGGAGTGAAGTGATCGCTTTGTGAAAAGTATTTGCCCATGGATGATATGGTATATTTGTCTTTCATCACTTTCTGTGAGTTCATTCAAGAGCATAATGACTGTCTGGCTTCACCCACATAGTTGTTACTGGGGCATTTAGTGCACTGGAGGAGGTACATCACAGGTTATGATAGGCATATGTAGGACCCATGCATCTTGAAACGTGTGTTGTGGGAGATATTGACCCTTGTAGCAATATGTCTGCAGGTTTTTCATCTGTTGTTATGGCAGGGTCTCGTGGTGCTCTGAATTGGTGGGTACTGGTCTGTGGGGAGCTCATTCTGACAATGAGCCTGGAGACACAGTGGGTTGTTTGAAGCCCAGAAGAGGAGGGTTGGGAAAGACTTCTTTCAGGATATGCTCCCCATCGAGTATGGGTTGTAATGGTTTAAAGATACCCCGTACAGGTTCCAGTATGGAGTAGTAGGTGACAACTAGAGGTGTGCGGTCAGAGGGTTTTCCCCCCTGTAGCAAAGCAGGGTCTCTTGGGGTTTTTGGGTGGCTCTTTCCATGATGTGATCTAATTCTCTGGTGGAGTATCCTTGTTCGGTAAAGGTGGTTTTGTATGTGTTAAGGTGTGTATCCCAGACTTTCTCCTTGGAGCATATTCTGTGATAGCTGAGGGCCTGGCTGTAGATAACAGATTTCTTGGGGTGCTTACTAGATCTGTGAAGGTAAGTGCGGTGATCCATGGGGTTTCTTGTATACTGTTTAAGGTTCCACTGTTGAAGCTAATCATGGCCAGGAAGTTGTTGCTGCTGTGAGAGTGTTCTAGAGAGAGTCTGATGGATGGGTGGTGGTTGTTGAAGTAGTGGTGGAAATCCAGAAGGAAGTTAGGTCATCTGTCCAGAGGATGAAAATAATATTGATGTATCTGAGGTACATTGGTTTCATGGTGCATTTGTCCAGAAATTCTTCCTCAAGGTGGCCCATAAAGAGGTTGATATCGATATTATTTTCATCCTCTGGACAAATGATCTAAACTTCCCTACAGGTTTCCACCACAACTTCCCTTAAATGGTCCCTTAAAATATGTGTTAACTACTTATGCTAAACAATCTGTTCCACCTTGTATTTATCTACACCACTCTGAGTACCTTTCCCAGATCTGAAGAAGAGCTCTGCATAGCTCGAAAGCTTGTCACCATCACCAACAGAAACTGGTCCAATACAGTGTATTACACCTCATCCACCTTGTGTCACTAGCTCTGAAGACAGGCCTCACCTACTGCACATGAAGGTAGAATTGGTTCCATGGTCTCAGTTGTTAAGGAGAGAAGGTGTCTGACTAGTAAGAACCAGCTCTGTTACAGAAGTGCAAGGACACATTTTATTTTCAATAATCTTAGTGAAGGAGACACTGGATTCTGCATAGGAGCTAGGAGAATTAGCGAGAAGGGAAGGAGCATTCATCTTAGGCCTTGTCTACACTAAAGGGAAAAGTCAATTTAAGCTATGCAATTTGAGTTACGTGAATAGCGTAATTCAAATAGACGTAGCTTTGATCTACTTACCGCAGGGTCCACACTACATGATGTCGACGGGAGATGCTCTCTTGTTGACTCCCCTTACTCTTCTCAATCTGGTGGAGTACAGGAGTCGACAGGAGAGCAATCTATGGTTGATTTAGCGGGTCTTCACTATACCCACTAAATCAACCGCCGATGCATCAGTCGCCATTCATTGATCCCCCAGTACGTGTAAACAAGCCCTTAGTTAAATCCATCACCATAAAGAAAGAACAAGTCAAGAATAGGAAGGAGCCACTGCAGAATGCAGGCTACCAGCAGCAGGGCAGGTGGCTCACACTCTCTGTTTACTAGGTATCATAGCAACACTTTCAATCTTCAAAGCACCATTGCAAACATTCATGAGAGAGGAGGTCTCATGCTATACAGAGGAATACAGGAGTTTTCCAGGTGTCCTACAGCTACCATGTAATCCCGTTAGCACTATACAGTTCATTAGCTAGGATTAAAATGTGCTCAAATGCATAGATTCTGAAATTAAGGCTACAAAGCAAAGTGTTGAAATACTTACCGTTCCAACTCGGTTTATGGCACATGTAAAGCAGTGGTTAGCAATAGCTGCATTTCTTGCTTCAATTGGCCACAGTGACTCGCTGCAAATTGGTAACAAAAAAGGTGGTGATTATTGTTTATTTGCATGGCTCATAGCTAAATTTTGAGATTTCATGGGCTGTGGATACCTGTAATCTTGAGCCTCGCGATCAGGGAAACAAAAGCTAACCACAGCCAACTGCTGTCAATGATCTTGGATCACAAAGAGTGGTCACCCTCAATAGTGAGCATTTTCCACCAGATTCAGCACAGTTACCAACATTATTCCCATTCCACATATAGGGAGAGACTATTTTATCTGGTAACTTGGCAAATGCTGACTTCTAATGGTGACCACCATGATGAGAATTTTAAATGCCTGGCTTGAGATTTTCAAGCAGCCCAGGGAATTTAGATATGCACCTTCCATTAAAGTCATTGGGAGAAATTTTTTTCAAAACAGTCTGGAAGATTTATACATTAATTTTCAGGAATCCAAATAATATTTTGCAGCAGCATAGAAAGGTTCTTGCTCTAATTGCCCCCCTCCCCCTTTCTCCAGGAGCAGTTTCTGAGGCAGGCAGTGGGAAACTAGATTGTCTGAAAGCTAGAAAAAAAAGTCCACCCCTCCTGCTCCCCTTGTTCTACTTGCAGGTTTCACAGACATTTTCAAAAGTCATTCCCCTATGCAGGGCTGCAGAACAAAAAGGCATGCTTGACAAAAGCAGCCCTGTAACATTTCAATCATTATCCATTAAACCAGTCTCCACACTGTACAGAAAACCAAGAACTGTGAAATGGGAAAGAATTCCTCCTCCACCTTCACCCTCAGTTCTTTTCCAAACTGGGACTCAATTTTGGAGACACTGAAAACTCAGTGTAGTTTTAGCCATGTCAGTCCCAGGATATTAGAGACAAGGTGGGTGAGGTAACATCTTTTATTAGACTACCTTTTGAAGAAGAGCTCTGTGTGGCTCGAAAGCTTGTCTCTCTCGCCAACAACAGTTGGGCCCATAAAAGATATTACTTCACTCCCCTTGTCTCACTGAAAACGCAGGCAGCCTTCCTTTCATTAAGCATATTGAGACACAGGGATCAGATAATTCAAGAAGATATGGTTTGACAGTACCTACAGCACTGAAAAACAAGAGTGACTGGCTGTACACGCTTCTGCAAAATCACCCTCATAACAGCATGTAGCTGCCCAATATTGAGCTCCAAGGGGAGAGTGTGGGTGGATGACTCATAAGTAAATCTCAAGAAGACTCAGACACCTACAAGATGCTCATTGGCTTGATTGAAAGGACTAGGTTTATCACTCCCCCTGTTCCACCCTCCCCTCGCCCCCCTCCCCCCAACTGCTGAGCCAACCTGACAGCACGTCTAAGAAAAAGGGACTTTGTTGAAAGGCTCCTGGAAATTACAATTTCACAGAAGGAAGGAGAAATACTGTGGGAAAAGAGATGATAGCCAAGAGGTTACTACAGAACAGCTTTCTTCCATTTCCCTAGAAACTCTTTTCTGCATGGGACTCAAGAGTCCTCTTCCTGCAATAAAAATTATACCTTCAAAAAGCAACCAAGAGAAGAAAGCCAATAATCAGGAAAGCCTGGAGCACCCAGAAAAGCAATGAAGTGCCTCAGGAAGGCAGTATAATTTCTGTTTGCT
Organism: Lepidochelys kempii; assembly: GCF_965140285.1. Taxonomy (NCBI): domain Eukaryota; kingdom Metazoa; phylum Chordata; order Testudines; family Cheloniidae; genus Lepidochelys; species Lepidochelys kempii. The sequence continues at coordinate 12,845,835 of NC_136394.1, read as the reverse complement.
CTCCTTCTAATGGGCTATAAATGGACCAACATCACAAACATTATTTTAATGGTGACATTTGTAAAGCCCACTACAAGTGACGCTGTATTTACTAAACTCTTTTCTAAGGACATTTTCCAATATTAAACAACCTAAATCAGCAGCTATCAGCTCTTATTGGGAAACAGAATTGCCTTAGGTAGTCTGAGTGACAGGATGCTGTACACTTACTGATTCAAAATTATAGTTCCCTTCCACACCACTCCAAATATACAATTCCCTGTACTGGGCTTGGCTGTGGGTGTGTGACTTATGTATTCACTATGTGCTTATTTATCAATAATCACACTCCTCTGGCTACTGCAATCTCCCTACTCTGAGTGGCTCATGTATTCAGAATTTTCAAGCTATTTGCCAGCAAGAAGATTGGCCTCACTGCTTCAATCTCTTCGGCTGATACAGAAAAATTCCAAATTTACATGAAAGAGAAGCGGAGAAATATGTGTGTGTGGGGGGGGAGGGCGCACAGAAAATGGGACTGTCAAAAAAATTTTTTTAAATGAATCCCTTCTCCATGATTTAAAACTTTCTGTTCTTTCCTGTGCCATTCAGCAGTGCTCTTGTTCCCAGAATAATTCATACATTTATGTTTACACAGTTTACACTGGGAGAGGCCCCTCCCTTCTCTTTGTTTTTAAAGACAATGAAAGGAAAGATATATTGCAATTATTCTGGACAGACAAGCACTGCTGAGTCAGAGGAAGGGAAAGCAGGGGCCTAAAGGGGGTTCAGTTAGTTTGAAGGGGTGGATTCCTTTTGTTAGATTTTCTTCCTTCACTTTCAATTTGAATATTACATTTAAAATGTCAGTGTCTTAAAACAACTCAACGGGGCTTCCTGTTACCTTGATAACAGCCATATCCTGGGGCTGACAGACTCAAAGGCAGAGTTTATTCAGCCCAGGAAGTGGTTACCACCTCAGATAAGAAGCACTACGGTCTCAGTTCTGCCAGGAGCTCTGCATGGGCAGAACTCTGCACCCCTATGGAGTTCCTTGCATTACTGGGGCCTAAGTTATTAGAATCCCCTAAGGCTGCCTACAAATGTTCTATCAACCAGCTCCTCACCTAGAGAAGGAGTGATCTTCTGAAACAGACTTAGCATTACTGAATATATTAATATTATTGTTATGCTGGGGGTTGGGCAATCACCCCACCTTGATGAAGTTGTTGGGCATGTTATACTAGTTACCTTCCATTCAGGCTAAATGAGGGGAAAACTAAATGCCCCTTTGTTTAGTGATGGCTGAAGCAATGGAAACTACTGCCCAAGGACTAGACCACTGGGCCAAGGGGTTTCATGGGGGTCTGAACACAAACACAGGGATGGGATACTGATTTGATTGCAGGGTGTGGGGAAGGGGCAGAGAGGTAGCACAAACACAACAGAAGCACACAGGAAAGGTAGCAAGGAAGTCTACCAGCCAGCCAGAGAAGCACTTGTAGTGTGACCCTGAGAAAAAGCTGAGAAAGAGCACATTTGGGTAGAGTGCTGGCTGGAAAGAGGCTTGGAACTGTGAGTAAATAACTGTCTCCTGCTGTTTGATTCCTACTGCATTCAAGAAAACAGGATTTTATGTATGTTCTTTGTAAATAAACAGGACTGCATCAAAGAAATACCCGACTCCATCATCAATTTCTCCTAATGGAAAAAAGTGGTTAGGCCAAAAAGGGTAACATTATTGTTATTTCTTATTTGTACTACATTAGCACCTAGATACCAACTGAAATTGGGGCCCCACTATGCTCGACACTCTAGGAAAAGAGAATGACACCCCTACTGAATATGCATTTGGCATAGTGGTTTCAGCGTAACATATTATCAAAGTTGTATCCCAGCCCACATACCTTGGGGAGATGTGACTCTTGGGAGATGCCAGAATGTTGACCACTGGTGATAGTGAATCTGACGGTGAACATGATGAGTAACATTTTGGGTCCTTTTGCAAAGAATGGTGTGAGTATATGGATGTTCAGATGCACATTCTGTATTCTCTCTATCTACCTTGCTGGGTTGGAGTGTTTGTGATTTTACTAATTGTGTTAATAAAACTGTTACAAATACAAAAGGTTTTCCTAAGTGTGAGTAGAAAAGGAGTACTTGTGGCACCTTAGAGACTAACCAATTTATTAGAGCATAAGCTTTCGTGAGCTACAGCTCACTTCATCAGATGCATATCGTGGAAACTGCAGCAGACTTTATATATACACAGAGAATATGAAACAATACGTCCTAAGTGTGAGTGTTGGAACAGGTACAGAGAAGGGCTACTAGGATGATCCGAGGAATGGAAAACTTGTCTTATGAAAGGAGACTCAGGGAGCTTGGCTTGTTTAGCCTAACTAAAAGAAGGTTGAGGGGAGATATGATTGCTCTCTATAAATATATCAGAGGGATAAATACCAGAGAGGGAGAGGAATTATTTAAACTCAGTACCAATGTGGACACAAGAACAAATGGATATAAACTGGCCACTAGGAAATTTAGATTAGAAATTAGACGAAGGTTTCTAACCATCAGAGGAGTGAAGTTTTGGAATAGCCTTCCGAGGGAAGTAGTGGGGGCAAAAGATCTATCTTGCTTTAAGATTAAACTCGATAAGTTTATGGAGGAGATGGTATGATGGGATAACATGGTTTTGGTAATTAAATATTCATGGTAAATAGGCCCAATGGCCTGTGATGGGTTTTTAGAAGGGGTAAGATCCAAGTTACCCGGGAAAGAATTTTCTGTAGTATCTGGCTGATGAATCTTGCCCATATGCTCTGGGTTTAGCTGATCGCCATATTTGGGGTCGGGAAGGAATTTTCCTCCAGGGCAGATTGGAAGGCCCTGGAGGTTTTTCGCCTTCCTCTGTAGCATGGGGCACGGGTCACTTGCTGGAGGATTCTCTGCTCCTTGAGGTCTTCAAACTACAATTTGAGGACTTCAATAGCACAGATATAGGTGTGAGGTCTTTTTTAGGAGTGGTGGGTGAAATTCTGTGGCCTGCATTGTGCAGGAGGTCAGACTAGATGATCATAATGGTCCCTTCTGACCTAAATATCTATGAATCTATGAACCATGCATGTCGGGGCTCCCAACTGGATAGTAATTTTAATAATACTGGGCCTGATCTTGGGATGAGAACCTACCAATCCTCTGAGTGTAATCAATATAATTAATTCATAATTAACAGGTCAGGCAACACTGCTTACTAATATAGGAGTGTACATCCTACAGAACTGGATTTCTTTTCAGATTCCACTGTCATTTGGATAAATGAAAAAGTAAATGTACTATACTGTGTGTCAAGATGATCCATTGACATATTCTGGAATACTGGACCTTAGCTAATAGATGCGCTTGTGATGCTGGCAGACCATGTGCCAGCTCATGCCAAAGCCCCAGGCCTCAGTGAATGCTTACAAATGCATATCTAGAAGCCAGGCCAATTCACTTGTGTAGCAATATAGATCAAAGTGACTACTAAATGTATGAGAGTGTATTTGGTGTTTAAATGTCATTAAAAGTAATGGGATGTTACATGCACACTTGTAACTTATCTGTATCCCGCTGTAACAGCAAATATTTACATTGTCTATATGCCTGTAACTAAATAACCCATCAATCTGAGAAAGAAGCCTTACGGAATGCAAATGAAGAACTTTAACAGCAAAGTGCTAATTTCAAATCAAGTGATCATTTTGTGTGATGATTGGAGATCAAAGACTCTAAATGCATTCCTTACTCTCCGTCCCCAAAGGAAGAGCCCACGTGGGTAGTGACCCTGTCAGCTTGTTTCCTATGAGAAGAAGCTAGAAGTATGGATTCAGGGAAAGATCCCTCATTTCTGGACTGTTTGGACTCTTACAGGGAAGGATACCAGATTCAAAGGGGAGATCCCTAGAGACAATCTGGGTACCTTGAGAAGACTTTTGGGAAACTGGCAGTTTATTACATCACTACCACCATTTGGAATTACAAACTGTGTCTCATCTGTACATATATTTTACCTGCTTTAACCTCTCAATAACTCTTATTTTCTTAGCTAATAAGCCTTTAGTTAGTTTACTCTAGAATTGGCTACCAGCGTTGCCTTTCGTGTAAGATCTAGGATACCAACTGATCTGGGGTAAGTGATGGTTTTCTTGGGACTGGGAGCAACCTGCATGTGGTGTGATTTTGGTGTAAGTGATCTTTTATCAGAAAGTCCAGTTTGTCTGGGTGGCGAGATAGACTAGAGAATCTAAGGGGACTGTCTGTGACTCCATGGTAAGATTGATATAGTGATCCAGGAGTTCACATCTTTATTGGGTTGGTGAAATCTAATCATAGAACACATCACCCGTTTGGGGTGTCTGCCCTGCTTTTGACAATCTGCCTTGTTGTAGGCACTAACAGTTGTGAGCCACTCCAAACTGATATCACCAAAATAAATAAATAAATAAATAAAAATAAGTGTAATTCAAAACATTTTTTAAATGTTCCTGTCCAAAAGAAACATTTAGGAAAAACAAGTATGGTTTTCCTCTTTCAGGAAATGTGGGACACGCAGGTATTTCACTCCACAATACAGCCCATCCCAAGCAATGGACAGCCCACAAGTTGTTTGTACTTTACCTGAGCTCTCCAGTAGTAGCTGAAGGGTTAAAGATAATCTCTGCTCCATTTAGACTGTACATGAGCCAGTTCAGGGGGTGATGGCGCCCAAAACAGATATTCACAGCAATCCTTCCAAACTGAGTCTGGAACACAGGGTGCCCTGTGTTGCCCTCCATATAGTAAGTAGACTAGGAAAAAACACAAGCAGGTGTCTTCAGGTACTGTCTCCGAGTTCACCCACCCCCCGGTAGCAGCCTTTAAAATTCACTAGATCTCTGGGGCACAACAGTATGTGAAAAGACAACATCCCTCAGCCACTAAATACCTGCATTGTATGTACAGATCCAACAGAAATGTCTCTCTTGAGCTGTAGAGATCAAATTCCAGTTCCATTTCTACTTCTCTTTACTCACTGCTGGACATAAGTGCTGTGCCACCTGTCTTTTTCACATGTTCCTGAAGCAATACTGCATTCTCTACAGACTTTATTACCTGATCACCAGACCCTCCATGCCAAAATGGTAAGAGCAAAAATTACAGCTGCTGCAACTGAAAGCAAGGTGTGATGTATGGCCAGAAAGGGTTAAACATCCTGCAAAATAAATAACCCTCAAAAGACATGTGGGGAGATCATTTTTGTGTATTTATATATGTATGAGTAGGGTCAACAATGTAATCCACAGTCCCTGTCTGTGCTGTATTCTGGTAATTCAGAGATCAAAAGAACAGCACAGGAGTACTTGTGGCACCTTAGAGACTAACAAATTTATGAGAGCATAAACTTTCGTGGGCTACAGCCTACTTCATCGGATGCATAGAATGGAACATATAGTAAGAAGAGATATATATACATACAGAAAAGGTGGAAGTTGCCATACAAACTGTAAGAGGCTAATTAATTAAGATGAGCTATTATCAGCAGGAGAAAAAAACTTTTGTAGTGATAATCAAGATGGCCCATTTAGACAGTTGACAAGAAGGTCTGAGGATACTTAAAGTGGGGAAATAGATTCAATATGTGCAATAACTCAGCCACTCCCAGTCTCTATTCAAACCCAAGTTAAAGGTATCTAGTTTGCATATTAATTCAAGCTCAGCAGTTTCTTGTTGGAGTCTGTTTCTGAAGCTTTTCTGTTGCAAAATTATCACCCTTAAGTCTTTTACTGAGTGGCCAGAGAGGTTGAAGTGTTCTCCTATCGGTTTTTGAATGTTATGATTCCTGATGTCAGATTTGTGTCCATTTATTCATTTGTGTAGAGACTGTCTGGTTTGGCCAATGTACATGGCAGAGGGGCATTGCTGGCACATGATGGCATATATCACATTGGTAGATGTACAGGTGAACGAGCCCCTGATGCCATGGCTAATGTGATTAGGTCCTATGATGGTGTCACTTGAATAAATATGTGGACAGAGTTGCATTGGGCTTTGTTGCAAGGATAGGTTCCTGGGTTAGCGTTTTTGTTGTATGGTTGCTGGAGAGTATTTGCTTCAGGTTGGGGGGCTGTCTATAAGCGAGGACTGGTCTGTCTCCAAAGATCTGTGAGAGTGAGGGATCATTTTTCAGGATAGGTTGTAGATCTTTAATGATGCACTGGAGAGGTTTTGGTTGGGGGCTGAAGGTGATAGTGGAGTTCTGTTATTTTCTTTGTTGGGCCTGTCCTGTAGTAGGTGACTTCTGGGTACTCTTCTGGCTCTGTCAATCTATTTTTTCACTTCAGCAGGTGGGTACTGTAGTTTAAAGAATGCTTGATAGAGATCTTGTAGGTGTTTGTCTCTGTCTGAGGGATTGGAGCAAATGTGGTTGTATCACAGAGCTTGGCTGTAGACAATGGATTGTGTGGTGTGTCCTGGATGGAAGATGGAGGCATGTAGGTAAGTATAGCAGTCAGTAGGTTTCCGGTATAGGGTGGTATTTATGTGACCATCGCTTATTAGCACAGTAGTGTCCAGGAAATGGACCGCTTGTGTGGATTGGTCCAGGCTGAGGTTGATGGTGGGATGGAAATTGTTGAAATCATGGTGGAATTCCTCTAGGGTTTCTTTTCCATGAGTCTAGACGATGAAGATGTCATCAATGTAGTGCAAGTAGAGTAGGGGCATTAGGGGACGAGAGCTGAGGAAGCGTTGTTCTAAGTCAGCCATAAAAATGTTGGCATACTGTGGAGCCATGCGGGTACCCATAGCAGTGCCGCTGACTTAAAGGTATATATTGTCCCCAAATGTAAAATAGTTGGGGTGAGGACAAAGTCACAAAGTTCAGCCACCAGGTTAGCCGTGACATTATCGGGGATACTGTTCCTGATAGCTTGTAGTCCATCTTTGTGTGGAATGTTGGTGTAGAGGGCTTCTACATCCATAGTAGCCAAGATGGTGTTTTCTGGAAGATCACTGATGGATTGTAGTTTCCTCAGGAAGGGAACTGTGTTGTTTGGACTTCTAAGTAACCATTAAGGTAATAAAGAAGCTGTTTTATGCCGGCTTGGTAAATCTAAGTACTGGAATATCCACCAGCTTTATGGGGATTGTCTGCCCCATTCTTTGCAGTTCACTCTAATTGAGTGACCTCAGCTGGCCCCCGCTGGGACCTCAGTCACACAAGGGAGATGAAATAAGACGGTACAGAGGGAAAAGAGAACTCAGAATGGAGAGGTGGATAAAAGCCACATGAGCTTCCATTTCCGCTGGCTCAATTTACATTGCTGTCGGTGCCAACAGGAGGTAAAACACACAAACTTTGCTGCATTCAATAGATAAGTAGGGGGTTACACATTTGATAGCTTCTGTAGGCCCAGTTTATTGCACACATCAGGAGCTCCTTGCATTCCCCCATTCTATCCCACAGCTCCCTGGGTGCCATGCTCCCACCCTCACTATTTCAGGGACGCCCTGGTCTAGACCTGAAGAAGAACTCTGTGAAGCATGAAAGCTTGTCTATTCCACCAAGAGAAGTTGGTCCAATAAAAGGAGATTACCTCACCACTTTGTCACTCTCATATCCTGGGACCAACATGGCTAAAACAATACTGCAAACGTACAAAGATATACCATCAAGTTGAGTGTAAGGCCTTCACTAGGTTCAGCCAATAACACTTCTTCCTTCTCAAAATACATTCCAGTAATTCCATGAGTACCTTAGAAAATGGAGATGAATGCTATGTACTAGCTAGTAAACATGCATCACCAACTGTCACATATAACACCTGCTGTTTTCTTAATGGAACTCTGAACTACCTGTTAGGTTATGTCTTCAGAATAGAGTTAACTTGTGTAATCAGTACCTGGATCTGAGCACCCAGTGCAGCCTAGCCCAGGCGCAAGCCTCACTCAAGTTACTGCATCTTCACTGGTGCTGCATTCACTTGTGTTTGTTGTAAGGACTTCTGGAGGAATATCCCATGCTTCTTTTTGCTGCAGTAAGCTGAGATGCTCTATGATTCTTTTAAAGTGAATTGTGGGAGATCTTATCTGTCCTTCTCGGCACACAGGGGGAATTGTAGGAAGGCACTGGAGGACAATCAGCACTGAAGTGATTTAACTTTTATCCTCCCTGCAACATGGACAGGTTGCCAGCCCAAAGGAGATCAACTCTTGAGCTCTTGTCTATAACCCCAGCCAGGCCAACCAGCCTGGGTTCAAAGCACCATCTAACTCAGATGAGACATTTTTATGTGTGGACAGGTGAAGGGTTAGGGACAACATCAAGTAAGACCCACAGTCAACTCTGCAGTGAAAACATACCCTTAGTGTCTTGCCATTAAAGATAAAACCTGTGATGATGTGACAAACTGTACCCCATGGTCACCATTTTTGCAAGTCTATGTTAAATTTGGTACAAGGCATGCCCTGTGAGGTATCATTTGAAAACTCATTCTGCAGAACATTAGTGTCCTGGTAAAATATGTATGGAAACATTGCATGTAAAGTTATAAGATTCTACTGTATAACATTGCTGTAATATGTTCCAAAGTTAGAGAGGCAGGCCCAAATCAGTTTTTCAGAGACAGAGACACACTGGCACCCCAGCCAGGTATCAGCAGAATCAGATGAACTATTATAGACTACCACCTAGTTAAGCAGCCATTCTGCGGCAGGAGGAAGGGGTGAGCGAGAACTTCCCCATACTGACAATGAAACAGCTAGGAGCTTCTTTGTAAACAGACTGCCTGTCACCTGACCCCCAGCTGGAGGTAATCCTTAAAGAGGGGAGAAGGGTATAAAAATAAGAAACAGAGGCCCGCAAATCACCTCTCTCCCCTCACTCTACTCAGGACAGCTACAATGTTTGAAACACAAAGGAAGCATCATTGAATTGGAGGGAGGTCCTGGCTGAAGCAATCCAGTTAGACTGCTGTAAGCGTGTGGTAAAAAAAAACTTTTTGCTTTTAAATTCACTTAGCTCATTAAGTTAGGTATCCATTTGCAATTTATCTTTTTTTTAGGGCTCTCAAGCGATTAAAAAAATTAATCACGATTAATCACGTTATTAAACAATAATGGAATACCATTTATTTAAATATTTTTTGGATATTTTCTACATTTTCAAATATATTGATTTCAATTACAACACAGAATACAAAGTGTATAGTGCTCACTTTATATTTATTTTTGATTACAAGTATTTGCACTATAAAAAAACAAAAAAAATTTAATTCACCTCAGACAAGTACTGTAGTGCAATCTCTTTATCATGAAAGTTGAATTTACAAATGTAGAATTATGTACAAAAAATAACTGCATTGAAAATAAAACAATGTAAAACTTTAGAGCCTACAAGTCCACTCAGTCCTATTTCAGCCAATCGCTCAGACAAACAAACCCCTGACAGACGTAGCTATGCTGATGTAACTTTTCAATGTAGACCAGCCCTTACAAGGGGAATCTCACAAAACTGAGTGACTGAGCAACAACAAGGCAGATGAAATTCAACACTGATAAGTGCAAAGTAATGCACACTGGAAAAAATAATCCTAACTACACATGCATAATGATGGGTTCTAAATTAGCTGTTACCACTCAAGAAAGAGATCTTGGAGTCACCGTGGATAGTTCTCTGAAAACTTCAGCACAGTGCACAGCAGTGATCAAAAAGGCTAAAAGAATATTAGGAACTATTAGGAAAGGAATAGAAAATAAGACAGAAAATATCATAATGCCACTATATAAATCCAAGGTTTCCCACACTTTGAATACTGTGTCCAGTTCTGGTCACCCAATCTCAAAAAAGGTATAGTGGAACTGGCAAAGGTAAAAGAAGGGCAACAAAGGGAACGACTTCCATATGAGGAGAGACTAAAAGGATTAGGGCTGGTCTGCTTAGAAAAGGGACAACTAAGGAGAAATATGATAGAGATCTATAAAATCATGAATGGTGTGGAGAAAAACTGTTATTTACCTCTTCACATAACACACAAACCAGGAGTCACCCAATAATATTAATAGGCAGCAGGTTTAAAACAAACATAAGTACTTCTGCACACAATACACAGTCAACCTGTGGAACTCATTGCCAGGGGATGTTGTGAAGACAAAAAAGATAACTGGGTTCAAAAAAGAATTAGATAAATTCCTGGAGGACAGGTCCATCAATGGCTATTAGCCAAGATGGGCAGGGATGCAACCTCACGCTCCAGGCAACCCTAAACCTTTGACTGCCAGAAACCAGGAGTGGAAGACAAGGTGAATCATTCCCAAATTCCCCTTGAAGCTCTAGTACTAGCCACTGTCAGAGACAGGACACTGGGCTAGATGGACCATTGGTCTGATCCAGCATGGCAGTTATGTTCTAATAAATATTTCTATTTCAAAACAGATCTGCCTATCTTGTATATTTTAAATTTATTTTTATTTCTCAGTCCTCTGTTTTTTCTACTATGATAGGAGAAGAAAAACAAGATTGTTATTTCTTGGGGGAATTCATCAGCTCTTGCTCTTTATTCCTCACCAGAGGTCATAATAATCTCCACAGCAACTAACTGATGTCTCAAGGAGGATTGATTTTTGTTTATTTATACAAGCTCCCACACAGGGCTGAAAAGGTTAGAGAACGAATTTTTTCCCCTTTACATTTAGTTCTCATTGATTTGCCATGGATGATTGCAAGCTGGCATGTTTCTCAACCTGCTCTACGACAAACACCCAGTCTGAGAAGTCCAACTCACTGCCCTCCTCAGGTTTGGATTTTGTTACTTTATTGTTGTTTTCTCTGTTAATAAAGATCGGAATAATCCTTCCCCCAGTCTGAGCTGCTCAGACCTCACCCAAGGTCTGTCTATCTCTCTCTTTTCAGAGAGCCATGACTATCTAGGTTATATCCAGGCAGGGTAACAAGTTACCAGCAGACTATCCTTAACCCCTTCCAAGCACAATCAACACTTTTTAACAAGATGGGGTGTTTTAGGCAAACACTACTTACCCCTTACAATGAAGCTGATAGGGTTGGAATTGTCAAAATTGTTTAATTATGTTAATAGATTGTTTTGATGCTTCTCCTGGGACTCATGGTCACATAGACCACCTCCCATTGGTGATCACATAACAACCCTGTGGCAACTGCAGCAATTTCATGCATAGAAAAGTGAAAGTACTCATATACAGTTTAGCTGCCTTTCATGCCTTTTCCAGTTTCACAGCTGGAAACAAAGAGAAACATGCAACCAGCAAGTGCTACACGGACCACAGTTTGGGAACCTCTGAGACAGAATGTTCTAGGCCCATACAGTACGAACACGGTATTTATTATGTATGGATTTAACTATTAAATAAGGTGTGAAGAACATGGAAGGTATGTGTATTAATTTGTATGAATGTTTATGTGTGTGTGTAGGGAAGGGGGAGGATTTGGTGGCTACTGTAGTGCTGGCTAAAAGGCAGCTAAGGGTTAAACCTTTCAGGAACCTGAAACAATCGCTTAAAGACAGAAGTCAGTTGCCTGGTGCTCAGATAATACTATGAATCCATTGTATGAAGACTACCTCCAACCTGCCCTGGAGAAATGCATTCCAGTTTCGTCAGCTCCAGGGGCTTAGCTTGAAACATCAGGAGATCTCTGGGTAGGAAATTTCAAACAAAGGAACTCTGAAATGGATAAAAGGCAGCTTGGATCTTGAGGGACACAGCACGCTGACTGGATAGCGGGGGATGACTATGAGAGAGGCAGCAGTTGCAGGGGTGCAGCCTGCTTCGTGCAGCCCAATGCTTTGGGGGTTCCTGGGTTAAGCAGAATCTATTTAAACTAGCAAGGAAAGATTAGGTTTAGGTAAGACAATATGCATTTAGGCATTTGTTATTTTTAACCCTTTTCTCTCTGCTTGTGATGTTCCTACAGATAAATAAACCATACTCTGTTTTGAACAAGCTGCTCTATGTCATTGCATTCACCAGCTGGTCACAGCTCCCTGAGAGAATTTTGGATTGAGGTCAAACCCAGCTGGCCATGCTGGAGGTACTATGGTTTATAAATAAAGGTGCTGTAAACTTGTGGTCTAGTCAAAAGTGGGATGAATTGCAGGATTCTACTTAGGGAAGTGCAGGTATAGGCCTGTCACCTGAAAGAAGCGCCCATGGAGAGATACAAAGAGATCACAGGTACAGTTCATCCCTGAACCATATAACACAAGGCTCATCAGCTTACAGGAAATTCACCAGGAGTGTGACTTCATCAGAACCCCACAACTGACACACCGTAGCTATGAATTACACAATTTTTATAAAGCTCATCAATATTTTTGTGAAGTTGCTTTGTATAGAAAAGCCCATTGGGATGATAACCTGTATTGTGGAGCAGATTATTTTGGGGAAATATTATAAAACAAAGAAAATAACTTAAAATAAATCAAAGCTACAATAGCATCTTGGGAATTCTGGTGGCATCATATTCCATGCTTGTGATTTTTGAGCGCACCAGATATCCCTCAGTGGTATCATCATAGCCACACAATTCTACCTTGACAAAATGGACAGGACAGTTATGCAGCTACACTTTCCAACACTCTACCATATAGAGACAAGCAAGAGCTACAAAGTGAGGACAGTGTATTATAAGCAATGCTGCATCTCACCTCATTAAAATCTCCAATCCTTGGAATGTGATTTTTCCTGCTCTTCCCAAGGACAGATCCAGAGTTTGAAATCACCACTGCAGTGTTCCACAAAGTTCCTCCATGTACATCATCTCTCTCCAGAATTGGAGACACCACAACCATATTGTGTTTCTTTGCCAACTATAGAAATGAATAGAAAATCTCTATTACGGAAAAGCCTGTTATGATTAACTCTGTTTTCATCTTTTTCCCCTCAAAGTAGAATACAGAAGAGGTTTTCATTCTGTGCATTATTCTGACCTCAGCTAAGCACTAGTGATGAATATATGATGTACTGGAACTCTAGTGTTACAACATTTTTCTTGTTCAGAGAGGGATACCTCAGTGAAAACTTTCCAGTCTGAATCCTTCTGGCAGAAGCACCAAGTTCCAGTTAGATGAGTTCTGCTGTAGCAGCAGTTTTTAACCTGTAGGCCAGACCCACCCACCCAAAAGGGGCATAAGGAACTGCTGAGAAATAAGCGGGGGGAGAGGGTGTTTAATCCTGCTCCCATTCTCTCATTCTGGTACACTGCTTAGTGGATTTGCTTAACAAGAGCTGGCTGAAAAAGGTAAAAAAAAAATCATAGGACATGCTTAAAAGAACATTTTTTATTTTCTGAAAAATAATAAATCAGTTTTTCAATGAAAAACCAAAACAGAAAACTGAATTTTTTTTTCAATTTTTGTTTTACCAGTGACAAATTTTCCAAGACAATTCTCATTTCATTCCAATAGCCATTTTCCATTGAAAAAATGTTTCTACTCAGAATTTTTGACCAACTCTACTTAACAACTTGTGCCTGAGCCTCAGATTCTAAAGCTTCCCATAAACCCTTGTGCTGATTCCTGATGCCTTCTACAAAGAACTGGAGCAAAGGATTAATGAATGTATTTGCTAAGGCTTTCCTGTGAATAACTGACATGTGAAATCACAGTATGGAAAGTGGACAACTCTATGCAGACATTTATTAAATCAGTCTGGACCTAGTGATCATTTTTATTCTCTTTGCAAAGCATCTCATGTTTGGCTTTTACCTACAAGATAAAGCATTCAAGTTATCTTCAGCAGCAATTCAGAGGCACATGAAACTGAATCCAACAGTTGGGAACAAAAGGATTCAGGCAAGGCAGAGTCTTCCAAGGATGTCCCAGGAATCCACTCTCTAGAACTAAATCCCAGATTCTACTGGCCGCTCATCGTTTAAGCATTGTTTGTCCTTGTATTCTTCCTTTCATTAAATTTAGGGTTAGTAACATAACAGAAAGATGTTACACAATTTGGATCCCCAGTTATGCTAGGTATAGAACTGTGGCACTGTGCACCAAGAGCAAATCCTTTTTCGAGTAGGAATTTAAATTCCTCTTTATTGCAACAGATCAAATATAAGAAAGTCTTTGATCAACGAGTTATTGTAGTTACACAGCACATAGTGGATCCACACTTTGTAAATACATTTATGTTTAAAAGTATAGGTGCTGCCTTATCCACAGGAATCATAGCATCACAGTACCTTTTAATGTTCTAGCAAGAATATTTTGCACCAAATGTTAGTACTGATAGGTTATTTAATCTTTGGTCAAATGACATTTTCTCTTCTTTCCCCTCATGTAATTTTACTTTTCTATATGTCTGAATATTTCTTGCAGGATCTGCCCTTAGGTCATTAACCCCACATTGAGAAGTGCCCCACACTTGACCTAGGTCAGATTGAAGCTGTAAAGTGGTTAGATACACATGCTTAGTAGGTCAGATCACATCTGGGTAGATTCAGGCCCACAACAAACCTGATCATGTCAGTGAATTATTTAAGAAAGAAAAATACAACATCCCTTATAAAACAAGAAAACTGCAGCCTATTTAAGATGGCAAAAGGTGAAAATTATCCCACAATCATGCTTTCACTTAGCGATCCCTGGCCGAATGACTGCCAGCTATTAAAAGGTCACCTCTGGTGCACAGAAAGCTACATTCTGTGTTACATGTCAGAGGAAGGATGTAGAAGAATCATATGAAAGTGTTTCCCTTTCAGAACATTAGTTAATTCATCAGTTAATATTCTTTGTGTAATGCTTTGCTAATGCATGGTCTGTTCCATTCAAAAGGAATTTCTTGACTAGAAGTTAAAGATGACTGGCTGTGAAACTTATTTTCTTGTAAAAATATGGGAAAAATCAGGATAGGAAGTCTCACATATCCTACAGGGTAAAAGGCATTATAAAAATGTAAAGTATGATTTTTTAAAAACTGTTTCATATTGCACGTGTATTGTCCATTTGCACTTTCACTAGCTCTCACAATACATGCTTTGAACATGCTGGAAAATTATTTTTGGTTCTTTGAGTCTTACAATGTATAAGACTGATATACAAAAAGTGACCACTACAGAATGGTATGAATTCAGCTTTTTACCTTTTGGCAGAACCTTGTTGTCAGACCATCTTCTGCTGACTCAGCAAATTCAGTCCATGGAAGCTTCTCTCTTGTACAGAATGCAAAAGGCATAGCTAGAAAAACACCAACATGAGAAGTCAATACAAAGACTTTAGATCACTGAGCTGGTATGGGGTGGGTTCTGCTTTACTTATATAAAACGGGTCAATGAAATGTGTTCAGAAGCTGCTTTTGTGTAAACAGAGAAATAATTACCACATCTGAGTATGGTATTACTATCTTCTTCTCCCTGCAAAAAGGAGTTTGATTCTTGAGAATGTGCCATTTAGGGGTCTCTAAACTTTAGATTTTCTAGGCTGCATTCTCACAGAGACACTGTGACAAGACCAGCCACGTATAGTTCCAGTGCTCTATATGCAGCAGACCAAGATCTAATTTCCTCTTACTCCACAGCCCAGCAAGGACAAGAAGTGTTGCACAGTCGCTCAGCTCTATGGAGCAAAGACAGCACCTTATAATCAGCCAACATTTGTTCAATTAAGAAGCCAGACTGAGTCCCTACTGATTTGAAATGGGAGGCCTGTCTGGCCAGAAGAGAGGTGGCTATGATTAGAGACGAAGAGGGTAGGAAGTTAGTATAGGTGCAATGAGAGGGGAAGATTACCCACTATCTAACACGGGGCAGAGGATCCCCTGAAGGCGCGTCTGAGGAAGAAACCTGCAAATTAATGACTAAGACATATTTTCCTAAACAGCCACACAGGAGGTCCTTCAATTTTGGTTTTGGCTAGTCCTAAACCCACACATCCTCCATTTTCATTTAAATATTATTTTTCTGCTGTTGGGAATCTTCCTAAATGAAACAAAACTTCCAAGAAAGAAAAGGGGAAGAGCAGGTGAAAGAACACACAGTAAGCATAACTAAAAGCATCGCCCAGATGCAGACCCTGCCTTTGCAGACCAACATGGAACCTGCACACAGCTCTGTTAACAAGGATTCTTTTAAGTTTCTTTCAGAAAATAAAGATTAGGATCAGAGGATTGTATCCTGGAATCTCTGTTTCATAGCTGCGGCGGAACATTTTTAAAATATAGGGTACCTGTTAAATGGAGAGGAATTGGCTATTTTCAGAAATTTTAGCATTTTAAAGGCAAAAAATCTGGACTTCGGGAGACTACAGAAAATACTCACTCCAAGCCTCTTGAAAGCAGATCACATTGACCCCACACATTGCAGCCACCTCCACGATCTCCTCTATTCGCCTGTGCAGTGCAGCCACCTGGTTATAAGAAATTTGAGTCTATAAAAATTCATACATCATAATTCACTTATAACATTACGGTTTTGGTTCTGCCACCTTTGTTCACACTAAGCAGTACCATGCTTGGCACTTCACCCCATTCATTTCAGTGAGAGTACTTGTAGGGTAAGTTACTGCTCAGTACAAGCAATGGTTGCAGAATTAGGCCCTAAAGAGTTAGGGCATTTTTAAAGGTATTTAGGGGCCTAAACATTCAGATAGGTGCCTAATGGGATTTTCAAAAGCACATATCTGCATCTTTAATGCACATATAGGGATTAAAGGCCAGTTTTTCAAATGAATCTAGGTGCCTAGAGATCTATAAACCCTAAAAGAGTGACACAGAAAAAAACATTTTGATGCTGTTTTGAGATGTGACACTTAGCAATGTGAATGAGTAAGCATAATACCACCAGAGGTTAGACCAGCCTATTGAATTGATATCTGTGCATCCTGCAAGCACATGTAGATTCCAGATCTTCCCCTAAAATACCAGCCCAGGAGCTAGCAGAGTTGTGAACTGACAAAATGCTTGTTGGAGCAGTATGTTGCTTCACTCTTGAGCCCCATACATCTGACAACTTCGACCAGAAGTTCTTTGACTAGAAGTTAGGAGGCCATCTCCCTATGGTTATCTGTGGGACAGTTGCCTATGTTTGGATAAAGGAGAGATGGGATGATCAGGGGCAGGGATGGCCATGGACTGGCTACTCCTGAAACGCAGACAAGCTCCTCCTTTTGGCATATGCTCTGGGTCTAATGAGAGAAGCTCATGCTCTGAGGCTTGAAATGCACACACACACGCACACACACACACACAGAGTTAGTAAAGACGCTTCAGTCAGTAATATACAAGTTATTACCCTCCAAGCATGTTTTAATGCATCCCTTACAAGAACCAAGCAGTGCACCAGTGATGGCCTGTTCATATTTTTCTTTAAGTACTTAAAAATCTTTACACAGGAACTCCTCTCACTAGAGAACTCTAGTTACAAAGAGGCATAGGGGCAGTGGCAACGAGATTTGGAGCCATTCATATATATATATATTCATCTCAAATCCAACCCAGACTGATACTGACCAAAGAGATATAACAGCTGTGTAGCGTTATGCAAAATGACTTGGTGGTCTCAGGCCAGTTTCTAGTAAACAGGCATCCACATAACAAATGGCAGCAACTGGCACTCTTTTTGGCAGACACCACAGAGAAAGCAAGAACTTGACTAACACAGAGAATGAGCTACTCTCTCTCTCCAAAATACAGTGTTGAGTGAAATTTCTGCCCTGTGAATAAATTGGACTATTGGTCTAGCATATTTCACAAATGTGGAATTCACCTTTATTTTGCTTTTAAAAGACTTCATAGATTTACATAAAACTTGCACCTGTGCATCTTGTATCACAGACATGCCAGTGTTCTTCTGGTGAAAGACTCCCCTCAGACCTTTGACTTACTGCTGTATAAAGAGTCTTAGAGCGTAGAATTTATACAAATCACCAACTCTGCATTCTGCAATCATCAACTTTCAATTCTCTGAACATGAAACCTTTCTGGTTCATTTGACAGGTAAAGGCTTTTAGCTTAGAAAGCCAGCAACTAAAATATTTAGCTTCAAGAAAACTACAAATAGCTCGGGCGAGTCAATAAGTAAACAATACACATGAGATTTTCTGATGGAGCTGCATGTTCTTCTTTGAGTAACAAGACTTCTTGGCCATTTACCATTCAACAAGTCAAATCCAAGGACATTAGGTAACATAGGCCACAAAACTGAGAGCGGACAACACAAGAAATGCAGAACTGATAGTGTGACATGTGAAAGACAAGGGGGGGTGAGGTAATATCTTTTATTGGAACAGCTTCTGTTGGTGAATGAGACAAGCTTTGAGATACGCAGAGGTCTGGGAAAGGTACTCAGGGCTTGTTCTCATGTACAGTAATGCAGCTATGCTGTGGTAGCGTTTTAGTGAAGATGTTCCTATGCCAAAGAGAGAGCAGCGTAGTTAATCCACCTCCTTGAGAAGCTCTCCCGTCGATGTAGTACGGTCTACCCGGGAGAGGGCAGGGGGGGTGGAAGAGAATTGTAGGTCAGTAGCACTCAAGGGTGTGGATTTTTCACACCCCTAAGCAACATAGTTATACCGATATAGGTCTCTAATGTAGACCTGGACTCAGAGTGTCACAGCTCAGTACAAGGTAGAACAGATTGCGAAATATGAGGAGTTAACACATTGCAAGAGATCCTTCAGGATGATGTGCACAATTTCTCTGCAATGTGCACAAAATCACCTCTGCAATCACTGGACAAAGAAGCGTTAAGGGGTTACTTACTGTTGTAATGAGACACAAGACCAGTCTCGCTAAGAGCTTGTTTATAGTACCACTAAAATCATAATTTACATCGCTCAGGGGTGGGATGCTCTCCTCTAGGGTTGCCAATCCTCAAGGATTGTCCTGCAGTCTCCAGGAATTAATCTTTAATTAAAAGATGATGTCATGTGAGGAAACCTCCAGGAATATGGCCAACCAAAGCTGGCAAGCCTATCTCCTGCCGACACAGCTTCCTCCTCTCAGTGGGGTGGAGTAATTACCTCCATGGGAGAGCGCTCCCCTGTCAACACAGTGTGTCTTTCCCAGACCTGCTACATCCATCCCTGCAGCTGTGCCACTGGGGGGATGGGGGAGGTAGTGAAGACAGGCCCTAAGGAGTCCATGATTTCAGTGTCACAGAGCTGGGAATTTAAGCAGCCAGGCTCATGACAGGTGTTGATCCAGCGGAGGAGCTGGAGCGGGCTGACCCAGAGCCCGTGACCGTACCTGTTCCGCCACGGGTGTATCTGTGGGCAGGGGGATTTTATTCTGAACCAGCCCCACTCGGACAACGCGGGGCTGCCTCAGCTGCTCGGGCGCCGCTCCGAATCCACAGCCCTGCAGCTCAAACGCCCTCTGGCCCGCGGCCGACAGAGCCGCCGCCGGCAAGGCGAGTTTTCTGAAACGGCAAAGGAGCGGAATCAAGGGCGCGCGCGCGCGGGTGGGCAGCGCGAGCGCGAGCGCCGCGCGCCGGCCAACCGCCAGGCGGGACAAGGCGGCTGCTGGAGGCTGCGCGGCCACCACCCCTCAAGCCAAACCTGAGGCCCAAAGGCCTCCAGCCACAGCCACAGCCACGGCCACGCCCCCTCCCCCCGGCTCGGTTACGCCGCCCGAGCTAAGGCGCCCCCCACCCCGGCCTCAGTCCCACTGCAACGCGGGCCGCCGGCGCAGGGGCTGCTGGGAGCTGTAGTCCCTCCCGCACCTGCTCAGGCTCCCGTAGAGGATCCGCTTCACTTCGCCGAGCTCCTCGGGGGGGAGGTGCCGCTCCAGGCATTTCTCCAGCGAATCCAGACCCCCCGCCATGGCGGCTCCGAGGACGAGGGAGGCAGCGGTGGCCACCAGCGGACTGCACGGGACCGGGCAGGCTAAGTGACCGTTACGCTCCGGCGGCCAGCCCGGCACTCCCGCGAATGAGACCGTTGGCCCGCGGGACACGCCCCCGCCACCACCCCTCAGGGGGGTTTTGGCGCGTTCCCCTGCTCGGGAGGGGCCCGCTGAGGGGCTGGACGTGCGAGACCTGGTGGGGTCACGGGGATGGTCGCTCGCTGGCTGCAACCTGGGCAGAAGCAGTGCCAGCTTGTCCCCCAGGACCCCGCCAACCTGCCTCTCACAGCGCCCTGGGGGTAGCACCGCCATGGGGATGGGGTGGGGGCACTGACCGTCTCCATGGTCCGTGCACTCTTTTGTGGCCGCCCACCCAGGGTTGGTTGGGATGTGCCCCTCTGGCCTAGCCTGTCGCTCACTGAGTAGATGGCACCCAGCGCTGAACGGGTGCATCTCCTACCAACCCCTTGGAGCTGTGCAGGCCCTCCGCTTACCCCCTGTTCCCATTAGAATCACTACGGGGCGACGGCCCCTGCCATGCCCTGGCTGTTGATCTAAAAGATCTGCTATAGGTCCTATGTTGGGGGAAGTTCTATAGCCCGTGTTATACAGGAGGTCAGACAAGGTGGTCACAAAGATCCCGTCTGGCCCCCTCAGCCTCTAATCCCTGGCTAACCTAGAACCAGCACACGGGCACAACACACTCTTAAGAACTTTTAAGATGTCCCATAAGCAAAGCCACAGTATGGGGAGGGGAGGAAAAGAGGGAGTATCACAGTTTACAGAAAATGTCATGCGTCTTGTGATGTGTATCATTTTTAATAGCAAAAAGACACCACACAGCAGCCAGAAACAGTAATGATTAACCTAGTCCTCAACTTGGCTTTGAGCCCCAGGTTATCACTGGAAAATCATCCCAGAGCCAGAGAGAATCAATCTACCACACAAAGGACAGCTCAGACAAAATAAGGAGGCAATGTACCAGCCTCCATTTAAACACCAATCTGGGACAAGGAACAGTGGGTATGAATAAAGGATAGTACCATTAGTAAGTACCAAGAGGCCATCCTGTTTAAACCTCATTATTCCCACCAGAGTCAATAACTATTGGCCATGCTTTCTGCTTCTAGGTGTTATTGTGAAATGAATAATGTGTAAGCATTTTGTTCCCATGAGAAGATTGGTTACAGAGTCCTGTGACTGTTACAAATGTCTTAATAGATCAAAACTATGACTTTTAGAGTCTTTTCTTTACGTCTCCTACAAGACATGGTGTGATGAAATGGGGGTATTTTCTTGGTTTTTTCAACAGTTTGCATACAGAGGGGGTGGAACTCAGTTTCCCTGGGTGTTACTGGTTGAACGAGGTGATGGGAGAGGGAGTTTGTTGTTACAGAGGCCCAGCGACGGAACTTGGGACCCCAGCCAACTACCGGGAGAATAGATACCCCAGCGATTGGTGACCGAGTCACCAGGAGGCCCAGCTCGGCCAACACAGATGGTTCTGGCCAGTGGGAAGACAATGGGCTGCAGAGAGAGGACCCCAGTGACCTGGCCAGCTGGGTCCAGCTAGTGGGGAACAAAGGATGGCTGAGAGGAAAGGAGGCCCAGGCGACCCTGTTTACTTGGGCAAAAGACAAAGGAGAAAGGCGGGGCTTGGGAGCAGGTGATATTGGATGCCCAGCTGGAAAGCAGGAGGTCTCTGAGCTGGAGAGGGAGAGAAAGAGAGCCCACGTGGATGTAGGGGAGACTTAGATGTACTGTGCTGAGGGAGGCCAGGCCTGAGGGCCCTGAGAGTTTCCTATGCTGTGTTCAGACACTCAATAAACCCTCCTGTTTTACACTGAATGAGAGTCGCTCCAGTCTAAAGAACAGGGTTGCATTATTCCCTCTGGGAGTGGAGGCCCTGGGGTTCCAGAGCGAGTGGACTCCCTGAGCGGGCCCACGGCGAGAGACAGGTGTGCTAAAGGTTCAGAGAGGTGTGGTTCCAAGAGGTGGAGGGGTTTAACCCCCAAGAGTGGACCCCGAGAAGGATGAAGTGAGCTGTAGCTCACAAAAGCTTATGCTCAAATAAATTTGTTAGTCTCTAAGGTGCCACAAGTACTCCTTTTTTTTTTTTTTTACACTGAAGAGGGTTCCCCCCAGGGACTGTAAGGGGCCAAGAGTGGGCATGACCTATGAGTCCGTGACACATGGCAACACACAGCACTTGAAAACCCTGATAATAGCAAATGTTAACGAAGTTAAATATTAAACCTCTTAAATATTTGCAAGGGAAGAGTAACTTACATTAATTAACTTTTAATCTAAACAAAAAGAATCCAGGGGTCATCTGGTTTCCCAGCAGCAATTGGAAATGCCAGCCTTTGCAGATACCCCCATATGCTCTCCTGTGATGCTCCCCAGGGGTACCCAGGGTTGTGAGGCACCTCACCATTGCCTGCTCTTAGCACGAAATAGTCTTGTCTGTGCCAGTTGTGGGTCAGTACCCTGAAACCACCAGCCTCTAGCAGCAAAACACCACTTTCCAGGCCTTGCTCTCTCTGTACAGGTAGTGATAGACACACACCAACCCCTGAATTCTCACTGCATTCTCTGGAGCATCCAGCCCTTTATCCACTGAACACTCCCAAAATCACCAGGCCTGCTGTTCCCAAAGGAACAGTACACTGAAGCTTGTAAGATTCAGTTTAGGACTATCAGTTTGCTTAGTTAAATTTACTCTTGTTTTCACTATAACTATGTTATCAAAAGAGAGATTCAAATAATAGTGAGTAAGAATACTGGAAACAAATGGCTACATATAAAGCAAAATCATAACTTGCTTCCTAGAGACTAAACTTAACTAACAGTTTAACCTCTAAAGAAGTTTATCTCACCCCAAGTCCTCTTCAGCATTTTCATCCAAGGCTGGTTGAGACCCCTTTTTCATGAAGAAAACTGATGTCCTTCTCTTACTTAGTGAAGGCTGCCTGAGTGTCTTCGCTATCGCTCAGATATACTCAGGCAGATCTTTGATCTGTACCACCAAATAAGATTCTCTCCCCCAAGCTGTTTTTCTCTGTTGGTTTCTTTCTGATGTCCTCACAACCCTTTGTTTGCATTCAGTTCAGACTAGTGATGGGAGACCCATTGTGAACAAGACAATACTAATTTCACATGTAAACAGGTAGATAGATATACAGCTCTTCTCTGACAGGAAACCGGGTTTTTCATTTTTGTTGATGACCAGAGCCGTCTCGTCCATAGGACGGACTGGGGCAACTGCCCCAGGCCCTGTGCTTTGGTGGGCCCTGCATTTCAGGACGCGGGGTCCAGGGCGGCCTGGGGATTTAGCAGCCTGGTGCTGGCAGCAGTAAGCAACGCAGCCCCAGCCTGCCCTGCTCCGCCCCCACAGCTCCTGGCATCACTCGGGGGAGGAGGTGGAAGCCGGGGCTTGGTGGAAGGGGTGGAATGGAGATTGGGGGGAGCAGGGGTGGGAAGAGGTGGGGCAGGAACAGGAGTGTGCAGGGGCTTGGAGAAGGGGTGGAGTGGGGGCAGGACTGGCAGACTCCCTACCGGTTCTGCATGTCCCTCCAGCTCCTAGGGGGAGGGAAGGCCAGGCGGCTCCATGCACTGCCCCCGCCACAAGGTCCTGCTATGCAGCTCTCATTGGCCAGAAACCGCAGCCAATGGGAGCTGTGGAGGCAGGGGCAGCGTGCAGAGCTCCCTGGCCCCTCTGCCCAGGAGCTGCAGGGACACACTGGCCACTTGTGGGGAGCCCCTGCCCCCAAGGTAAGCAGCACCCTGCACCCCAACCACTTGCCCCAGCCCTGAGCCCCATCCATACCCAAACTGCCCCAGCAGCAGCTGGTGCAGCTGGCCCAGGGGCTGCCTGATCTGCTTGGGCAGCCCCGGAGCCAGCCACACCAGCTGCTGCATAAGTCACGGAGGTCACAGAAAGTTACGCAATCTGTGACCTCCGTGACAGACTTATGTGCAAGTTGTAGCAGAGGAAGGGTTTGATGTTTGTGTGAGTAGAGGAGGGGGCGTGGAAGTAGGATACAGGAAATTAGTTAAACAATTTTCTAGTCTTTTGGGGAATTTTCAAGATTAGTCAATAATTGGGATGGTGCTACGCTGTGACACAAAAGGTGGCAAATACACATTGCAAATGGAAAAGGGGAACTGTTTGCAAAGGGAGAAACTCCTTTAGACAGAGGGTAGCCAGTCTATTATCTATTTTATCTAAGCCTTCCTACTACACACATCACCATAGTTCTACCTGAATGTCCAGGGCCATGAGCCTGGAGAATTGGTTTTTGAGGAAATATTTGTTTCCCCAGTGCTTTCCTGCAATGCAATGATAATAATGACTGATATTTATATAGCAGCTTTCATCTGAAGATCTTAAAGTGCTCTACTAGCGGATTTAAAAGCTATTTATAAAGAATCACTTCATCCACCGCTTGGGTGGAAGGTGGCAGGTATTTAACAGTGCACCACAACACTGCACAACAGAAAATCAGTGTTGTATCCAGCTGAAACTACAGGTGCATTTTTAAGGAAATCGACACATAGCTCAATTTCATGTCAATACCCAGCATGGTTGTGAGCTGGGAAAGCATTTTCCTAGCTGTGCTATTGCTGGAACCTACTCTGGGAACAAACTGAAGGGTCTGGCCTTGTTTTGGGATTGACCAAGTTCTTCTCTGTGTGCGTTGCAAACTGTAGAGAAAAACATAGCAGCAAGTCTGTTCCGTGTCCAACTCCTGAATAAGGTCACATAGCTGAACTGTTCTCCAAGTTTCTTTTCTAATCTTAGCATGAACTCACAGTGACTTCTCTTTTGGTGGCTTGTTTGTTTGTAATTTAGCTTTGTTTAAAGTGTACTACGTGTAGGAAATTGACTTCAGAGCAATAAAGTTGAAGAATACTTGTGTAGGGAAGAGACCTGAAAAAACAATACATTTCCTGTGCACCAGACTAACCACCCTGCATCAATACAACAAAGGCCGTAGGCTGTGTCTGCACTGCCACTTTCAGCTCTAAAACTTTAGTCATTCAGGGGTGTGAAAAACACACCCCTGAGCAACAAAAGTTGTAGTGCTGAAAAGCATCAGTATAGACAGTGCTTTATTGCCGGGAACTGTGCTCCTGGCAATAAAGCTACCACCCCTCATTCGGGGTGGGGTTCTTTTTTTTTGTTTTTTTTTTAATTATTATTATTATTGCTGGGAGAGCTCTCCCCCGGTGATAAAGTGTGTCTACACTGCCTATGTCACAGTGCTACGGCACTGTAACATGGACAGTGTAGACATTCCTTTTCATTGCTACTAAGGGTAATGACAAAACTAGAAGTAGTAATAGGGATGGAGGGAGACCAGACTATTTCTCTGAAACTGTGTATGGATAAAGGAACAGAACGGCCAACATAAATTTCCAAAGCACCAAATCTTAAAATTCAGCAGGTAGATAACCTAATAAAGGAAGATGATTTCTGTTCCCCACCCCAGATGATGGCATATCAAATAGAGAGAGAGCCTGGATCCAAATCTGAACATCCCAGCTCAATCCCTTACAAAGATAGATCAAAGTTATGAAGCTTGAATCCAGCTCTGAATGCTCACTCAGAACTTCCCCAAAATTCTGAAAGAGGTTTGCATACAATGTTCTGGATTACCTGGACCATCTAATATTAGTATATTCTGTGAAATAACTGAACCCTCTGATAGGAATGGAGGTTGCTCTGGTAATCAGCTCAGAGGGAGATAGTTGACCAAGGGGATAATTTAAAATGGTTGAGAACTCCCTCAAAACAAATTCTAAAGGGTGCACACACTTCCTTTCTATCAACATGATATTTTTACTAAATGATTGGATGTCAGAGATGCCTGGGACAGGACTCGTCCAGAAGTAAATGCCTAGTGATGCCAGGTTCCAGACTAAAAAACTGGGTATCACCTGGATGCCATCTGAATAGCAAGCAGTTCTTCACCAGCATGCCCCAGTTTGAAGTCCCGGTTTGGGCAGACAGCATTCCAGTGTTAAAATTGAAGTCTAATTAAAATGGTCCAGATTCTTTGCTGCAAGATTCTCCTCCCAGAAGGTTCCTATAGCCTGGAGTCACCAACTATTCTTATTATTCCCCACAAACTCCAGGTTAGTGTCCCTAGCATAACTAAGGGACACTCAGAGCCCTGAGGCACTAAGTGGAATTAAGAGCCAAGCAAACCCAGAAGTCAGGCCAAGGCTGGGGAAAAAACCAAGAACTGATTCAAACAAACAATCTTTCCACTGTAACTTAAGTCAGAAGCAAAGAGTGAACATGGCCGCAGGTCAGAGCCAGCAGACAGGATTGTATTTATAAAGTAGAATCTCTGTCTTCCCTCCTGCATAATTAGTCTGTACATTCCTGCCTCCACCCCCCAGAATGCCTGTGTTTCTCCCAAGACTCTGTTGCTTTCTCCTAGATCACATATCCTAACCATTTCTCTCACCATCATTCTCTGAAAGAAGACCCAAAGATCTCTCCAAAGAGACTAGAATGCTAACACCTGGCACCCTTGACCCAGCAACACCCTCTTACCTTCCAAAGGGTTATGCTGCTTTTTATTAATATCAGCAAAGGGATTTCACTGCATGTGGGGGCAGTGGAAACTAGTGGTCACCTAAGCTCATGCGTAACTTCACCCCTGCTTTCTATGTTATGGTGCCATTGCCCTTATCACCTGGAAAAAAACCAAAACAAACTGTGCTGCAATGTGCCACTGAAATGGATTCTGATAGCAGACATGCTGGCAGGATTCACTCCTTCTAATGCAGATATGAAAAAAATCCCTCACCCAGTATTTCTGATCAAAGTAATTCCATATGTTTAAAAAAAGATGGTGGTCAGGCAGCAAATGAGCAAAAGAACAGAGGTATGACAGCTATAAAATAACATGGGGAGGAGAAAGGACTAGCTGTATTACATTAGTCAACGTGTAACGAACACTATCTAGCTTTTTTCTGGCCCCTCTTTGGTTCGCAAACCAATCTAGGGGACTTCTGTGGGGCATTTGTGGTGTGGGGAGATTCCCTTTAGCTCTGTTTTAAACCGTCCCCTTTACAACATGGCATCTTGTCAATATCATGTATTTTTTTTTATACAGTATAGTTGACTGGGTCTCTTTCTAATTCTGCTTTATTCAAATGAGAGAAGTATTTGTGTCAGATTTAGAGATGGGCCCAACTTGGGGCAGGGCCAAAATTGGGTTTATGTTGGTGGGTGGTTTCAAAATCTGAACCCAGATCAGAATTTTCCAGATAGCCCTTATCTTTATAATGGATCAAACTAAAGCCCGAGATTTGATCACTCCTGGGTTGGGGGAAGCCCTGTATATCAGAAACCTGACATAGCTGGCTTTATGCCATCTACTTGGCCTCTTGCCAGAGTAGGCGGCATGTTGGAGATCAAAAGAGGAGTTGCTGAAGCCCCTTGGAAACTGTTACTGTTGGCATAAAATTTAGGCAGGTCTAAATCATGCCAAGGACCAAACCAACTCCCAGTCAGCCCCTGGATTGGGAAGTGAAAAGTGACTTCAAGCCACCTTCCTCTCCTCCACAGGCCCTGCAGATTAGCCAGATGTGAGAATCCTACCCACAGCCTTCATGGTGGGTAGTGAGCCCCAACTTGTGCCAATCTAGCTTCTGAGGGGTCCTTGTCTCTATCTAGAAAAACATTTCTGTTTAACTGGAGTGAAAGGTTCCATGGGATAGCGGTCTAAGCACTCGATTGGGGCCAGAAACTAGTTGTAATTGCATTTCTCACATTGACTCGCTCTGACACCTTGGTTTGGTCACAAGTTAATTTCTATTTCAGTTTCCCCATCAGTAAAATGGGGCTAATATTACAGTTCACAGGGGTTCTATGAAAATTAATTAGCTCATGTTTATAAAGCACTGTGAAGATGAGGAATGCTAGTAATTATTTATCTGCTGCAGCATTGTGCATGTTTAGCACTCAGGATAAAAGTTCTTTTCTTCTGTACTTAACCGAAATATTTAAAGAGTAACAGTTTTCAGCTGGCTAAAGCCGTATGGAAAATATTTTACAAGCTGATGTTTTCAGCAATGTGGCCACCAGCAGAGGGCTCTCAAATACCCATTTTAATTAAGGGCAATTTCACATTCACTTGAGCAGAGTTTAGAAAGCTGCTTTCAGTAACATGGGTGCTGGCTTCTTTTTAACATCCTCTGTGAGTAAGAAAGACCAAGAAGTTCAAATGTTGAGGTTATCCTGTAGACTACTAACCTTTCTGAAGATGGTCAGTAGCCAATATAAATTGTGAGTTTGATTCCCCAGCCCTCACTTGCTCTTCAGTTCTATGGTGTAATGCTGAGCATGTGTCTGCATATATTTGTTGACTAGTAGCTTGAAATGAAGGGACACACCTAGCTACATTATATTAGACAAAGGGATTTGGGGATTTCCTCCTGTGCTCCCCACTCCCATTCTCCATCCAGCTCAACAGTTCACCTGAATCCCTGCCTGTGTTATGTCTTCCTCCAAAAGGGTGTCAGTCATCTGCTGCAGGCATCCTGAACTCTTAAATGTGGCTCAGAATCCTGTGATGCTGCAAAGGAGATTAGAGGTAGCCCTCAATCCCAGCTGTTTTTCTGTCATTTTCTCATTGCTCAGTTCAAGGGGGAAGCTCTTGTTTGATCTCTAGTCTACACCTCTGCTGGCAAGATTGTAAATGGGCATGTGGCATGGAACTGCTCAAAGGAGAATGCCGACTTTCACTGTTACTGGTTATTACTGCGATTAGATCATAGGAGAACAGATTTGGATGTCAGTATACAGTGTGGTGGTCTAAAGAGATAACCTGCAGGACCCACTGAATTCTGAAGATCCCCCACATCCCATGGCAACTATTTGGACCATGGTATATGGCAACCAGGGAATTTTGAGCTAGGCTGAGAATCATTCTGGAGAGCTTCTGTGTTACTTCTGCGAAGAGGAACGGTCAGCTCAAGCAGAGACTCTGGAGCTGTGAGGGATCTTTACATCTAATCTATAGGCATTTCTAAGGCACTACGCCAGCACCAGTTCTATTTTAACTCCATCCCACATACTGCACATGCTGTATTAGATTTGGATTTGGGTGGGAGGACTACATTTAATATCAACTGTCTCCAACATGACAACACTGCCTCCTCAATCATCATGATGAACTGAGTACCCACTGGATGACATCTGGGCTACCCTGGCACTGCAGCAGCATCCAACCAAGTTCCAGTTGCAACATCAGACGCCTTATCCATAATCAAATAATGGACTATGTTAACCTCATTAGCCTCTGATCATCCACTGAACAGCATGAAATGGAGAGCAGGGTCTTTATCAGCTGACACCCAGAACTGTTGAGAAGACACTTCAGCTGTGACCAAAGGAATCAGTAACAAAATATCTTGGGCTTGTCCAACTCCCAAAGAACAATGTGTTCCTACTCGTACCTACAACTGGAACTGACAGAGTCAAATTGTAGTAATTAGTCCCCCTTGAACCTTTATATCCCCAAGCCACAGCAGTGTCACTCAACCCTCTCAGATAGTAAGGTGTCCAGTAAAAGGTCACAGTACAACAAATGGGTTCTCAGGTGTAGACGTCCATGGCAGATTGCATGGATCTGCAGGAAGATGCAACGTTTGATTTTGCAGACTCCCCTCAATTACCTAGATTAAAAAACCTCCCCAGAGTCATCTACTCTCAACTGTTCAACTCTCATGAGTCTCTCAAACTCTATGGAGTTGACGTCCAAAACTGCGGCTATTACCACTAGACCATACCTTCTCTCTTACATTAGGAGACGTGGAAGAAACACTGAGCAGGATACCTTTTTTAAAAGCAATTCTCATGTGAGGGTTGTTGGCTAACCCCACTGATGTTTTCCTTTGGCTTCTTAAGGCTAATACTACTGGCTCCACAGTGACACATGGAATTGAACAGACAGACTGAATTCTGAAAATAAACAGTAGTAACTTAAGTCTGACATTGTAAATGATGCTTATTGAACCCATGTCCTGATGAAAAGGCTAGGGGCTGGCAACATGGTATATGGAAGACAAAATAGAAGCTTAATTAATTTAACAGGAAAGCAAAAAGCTTTTATATAAAAGGGAGAGGGCCAATTCTCAGCCAAGAGTTTAGAGGGTTCTCAGACTTTCCAAGAACAAACAGTAACGTGTGTAATGCTGACTTCTTTCCAGCTCTCTCAGTGCCAGAAATAACTTCAACAGTTAAGGAAATTGGTTAGGGAAGTGGATTGGACTGAAGCACTTATGGATCTAAAGGCAGAGGAGGCCTGGGATTACTTCAAGTTAAAGTTGCAGAAGCTATCAGAAGCCTGCATCCCAAGAAAGGGGAAAAACTTCATAGGCGGGAGTTGTAGACCAAGCTGGATGAGCAAGCATCTCAGAGAGGTGATTAAGAAAAAGCAGAAAGCATACAAGGAGTGGAAGATGGGAGGGATCAGCAAGGAAAGCTACCTTATTGAGGTCAGAACATGTAGAGATAAAGTGAGAAAGGCTAAAAGTCATGTAGAGTTGAACCTTGCAAAGGGAATTAAAACCAATAGTAAAAGGTTCCATAGCCATATAAATAAGAAGGAAAAAAAGGAAAGAAGAGGTGGGACTGCTAAACACTGAGGATGGAGTGGAGGTTAAGGATAATCTAGGCATGACCGAATATCTAAACAAATACTTTGCCTCAGTCTTTAATGAGGAGCTTAGGGATAATGGTAGCATGACAAATGGGAATGATGCTATGGAGGTAGATATTACCATATCCGAGGTAGAAGCCAAACTCAAACAGCTTAATGGGACTAAATGGGGGGGCCCAGATAATCTTCATCTGAGAATATTAAAGAAACTGGCACATGAAATTGCAATCTCATTAGCAAGAATTTTTAATGAATCTGTAAACTCAGGGGTTGTACTGTATGACTGGAAATTGCTAACATAGTTCCTATTTTTAAGAAAGGAAAAAACATGTAATCCAGGTAACTACAGGCCTGTTAGTCTGACATCTGTAGTATGCAAGGTTCAGGAAAAAAATTTGAAGGAGAAAGTAGTTAAGGACATTGAGGTCAATGGTAATTGGGACAAAATACAACATGGTTTTACAAAAGGTAGATTGTGCCAAACCAACCTGATCTCCTTCTTTGAGAAAAAAGAACAGGAGTACTTGTGGCACCTTAGAGATGAACAAATTTATTAGAGCATAAGCTTTCGTGGGCTACAGCCCACTTCATCGGATGCACAGAATGGAACATATAGTAAGAAGATATATATATACATACAGAGAGAAGGTGGAAGTTGCCATACAAACTGTAAGAGGCTAATTAATTAAGATGTAACTGTACGCCTCTTACAGTTTGTATGGCAACTTCCACCTTCTCTGTATGTATATATATATATAGATATATATATCTTCTTACTATATGTTCCATTCTGTGCATCCGATGAAGTGGGCTGTAGCCCACGAAAGCTTATGCTCTAATAAATTTGTTCGTCTCTAAGGTGCCACAAGTACTCCTGTTCTTTTTTGCGGGTACAGACTAACACGGCTGCTACTCTGAAACCTGTTCTTTGAGAAAGTAACAGATTTTTTAGGCACAAGAACAAATGGATATAAACTGTCCATCCGGAAGTTTAGACTTGAAATTAGACAAAGGTTTCTTACCATCAGAGGAGTGAAGTTCTGGAACAGCCTTTCAAGGGAAGCAGTGGGGGCAAAAGACCTATCTGGCTTCAAGATTAAGCTCGATAAGTTTATGGAGGAGATGGTATGATGGGATAACATGATTTTGGTAATTTATTGATCTTTGACTATTAGTGGTAAATAGGCCCAATGGCCTGTGATGGGATGTTGATGGAGTGGGATCTGAGTTACTACAGAGAATTCTTTCCTGGGTATCTGGCTGGTGAGTCTTGCCCACATGCTCAGGGTTTAGCTGATCACCATATTTGGGTCAGGAAGGAATTTTCCTCCAGGGGCCCTGGGGGATTTTCACCTTCCCCTGCAGCGTGGGGCATGAGTCACTTGTTAGAGGATTCTCTGCACCTTGAAGTCTTTAAACCATGATTTGAGGACTTCAATAGCTCAGACATAGGTGAGCGGTTTATTGCAGGAGTGGGTGGGGAAGATTGTGTGGCCTGCATTGTGCAGGAGGTCAGACTAAATGATCATAATGGTCCCTTCTGACCTTAAAGTCTATGAACAGAGTGAATTCCATCAATGTACCTTTTACACAAAGCCAGTTCCTCAAAAGAAAGCAGCACATGCTGCTAAACTGAAAGGTAAATGAGGAACAGGAAAGGAAACTCCATATGTGAAAGTGTGACACTCTCCCCACACTTATGCCCCAGCACATGAGAATGGCTGCCACCTTGTAAGAACATGAGCTAATCAGGGGGAAATGAGACCCAGGGGGATGAACCTATAGCCAACAAGCAGCACGGAAAGGGGAAAAGGGTGAGATCGGCCTCTCTGTGGTCCTGGGCTGGGACACATTGGCATCTTACATCATTGGCATTGTCGTTAATTTCTTGTCATTGTTCCAGATTGTTGTCTCAACTACAGAGGTGTAAATTTAGAGTTATTTAATATGTATGCCATGCAGCTGAGATTGGAATCTGGCCAGTTAGAGCAGAAAGCTAAAAGCAGTTACAGTCACCACCCAGGAGCCGGCCTGTTATCTGAAGGAACCATACATGGGGCCCTGGGCTGATAAAACCACGAGAGACTCACATTGCCCAGAGGGTCAAGCATTCAGACACCAGTTGTATCTATGTTGCCTCCAGGACCTCAGCTTTCATTTAAAGAGAAAAGTTTCTAGCCATCATGGTTCCAAAGACAACCTGCCAAACGTGACCCAAGCATAACTAATGCAGTGCTGTCTGCCTGAGTCAGTAGCCAACTTGAAACAAATCCTCTGGGAGGAGTGAATTCCCCAACCCAGAAATCTCACCAGGGTCCTAACTCTAAAAGCTGATAATGACACTTTCAAATACCAGCATTAATTTCTTCATTGTTGGAAGGAAGCCTATGGGGGCAGGAACTGGAACTAGCTGCAGAGGGAAGAAAAGAGGAGACACAAAAAGATGAAGGGAAATAGAAGCACAGAAAAGAGAGTGGGGACAGAGAGAAACAAAGGCCAGAGATAGCCCTGGGCTTAAAGAGGAGGATATTTTCAAATGATACTTAAGGTGCCAGTAAGGTTCTGAACAAATGATTAAGGATAATAATAACTAAAGGTTTAGCTGCTAACTAGATTCTACCCTTGATCTTTGTGCAGACCTCCCATTGCCATCAGTGGGAATTCTGCTATGGGTCCAGAGGAGAATATAGCCCTAAATTTATAGCCTGCCATTAAAAATGGGATTTGGTCTTCTCCACAGAATGAGTTTGACATCCCTGATATGGCTGAATAGAATGGGTTTTGTTCTTTATATATAAATCACCCCCTCCCTCCTATGCACTGCGCTGCTTCCTGAAACATTTAAAATTTGTTTTCCTTTGGTTATTTGTGGTTGTAGCCACCAGCTGGCCTGTCTCAATGCTGAAATGCTCTGCATATTATTCCATTATCCCATTAGGTTGAACATGTCCTTCCTCCCTCAAGAGCTGTTAAGACATCAGTCGTACTGGGGAGAGACAGTCCTAGTCACAGGCAAAGAAAGCCCTGCGTCCAACAGGCACTGCCACCCCTTCCCCTTCTCCTTGGGGAAGACCCACTGCCTGTAGACAACCAGCTGGGTGATCCTGTATCTCAAGGGGCACAGGTGACTTCTCACTCCATGCCAGTGTCTTGTGCTCGTGCCTTAAGAGGCGATACTCTCGTCATTTGGTGCCAGGCTCCCTGACTAAGTAGGTCACATTTATGTTATTTCTCATTTATGTATAAAATCTTATGAATACTACTAGTTGGTTTGAAGCCTGCTGCTTTATCTTTTCAGATGGCCATTTGCTAATGCTGCATTATTTCAAGGTCTCTCCCTATCCCTCCCGTCAGGACTGGAAACTATATTCTAGAACTGCTGCCTCCGTTGCACAGAATCTTGGGAAACGGCCCTGACTCAGGGCAATGACTTTTAAATTGGGGTAACGGTCACCTTTATTTCCCCTCTGAACCCACACTGTCCTCCTGGGTAGTGTGAGAGAGAACATTCCTGGCTGGCTTCCCTGACCCTGAAACTGGGCTTAACAGATCATTCCTTGTTCGTGGAATTCTCTTTGCCCCTGCAGCAAATGACAATGATGCAGCTGGTGTCAGCAGAGGAGATCATTCAGACAAAGCCACTTAAACTCGAAGTGGGTCTGTCCACCTGGCCACACTTTCCTGTCCTGCCTTCCACATTAGGGAACTCGCAGTTGACCATGTCTCCACCCACAAACACAATGACATTAAATTAAACTTCCCCTGGCCCCAGCATAATGAGAACTAGCAGCATCAGCTCAGCTCTAGACACTGAGCAGCATAAATCATCTTCCTGATGCTTCCATGAAGCCAGCCTGGGCTTGGAGGCAGGGGTGGAGAGGAGCCTTCTGACATAATTAGACGGTCATTGAAGGACAAAAACAACCCATCTCCACACAAGCCCAGTTCTCCCACCTCACTCCAGCACATCACTTCACTGGCAGAGCACCATCTGATGCTCAGAGACAGGGGGTGGGGGTGGAGAAGCAAGACACACACGCACACACGGCTTCTACCAGGAGGACCAAGAGGTTGGAATGTCCCAAGAGGACAGCTGCTGGTCTCTGCTGCTGGACTCACTCCAGATGGAATTTTTCATGGCCCTGACAGGCAGGGGATTGCATGGTTCCCCCAGAGAGGGATATGATGGGTAAAAGTTAACAAACGTGCATCTAACGGGTGAGCGTGGGAAGTTAATGAATTAGAAACCAATGGCAAGGGAAAGAGTTTACTATTGGCAGCTCCCAGTGCAGGAGAGGTGAATGGATTATCGTTTACTGATGATCCCATAGCTGGCTGTGTCTGGGAATCTAGCTTTGGAACAGCCAAGATGTTTTACACTGAGCAGCCACTGCCCACAAGAAACAATTCCTAACACAGCCAATCAGCAACATTGGTGTCGTTGTCGTTAGGGGATGCCAGAATGCTTCTCGCAGTGCTCTGCAACTCGGCTCATGCCCAACCTCAGTTCTTATACACAGGGTACTATTTTTCCTCTCCATCACTGTTTGGCTCCCTTCACTACTGTACATCCAGATACAGGCCTTGGGAAGGAAATTATAACAATGATAATCCAGCTATCTATTTACAGTGTTCATTCACCCCTTTCATGTTTTGGCGTGGGCCCACATTTTCTAGTCTTCTGTAGAATATTTTTCATAACAAAGGGCTGGTCAATACCGGAAAATTACATCATGTTGATCATAAGAAACTTTGGCAACTAAAATAAGGTGAAATATGATTTAGCTCTCAGTTTAGACAGGAACTGTCATATTTAACATCATGTCAGCTGGTCATGGTTAACCCTATTTTCTTAGTCTACACTGAGTGTTTAACATGTTATCAGAATTCCTCAACATTGCTTTCTAACACAATTGAATTTTCCAGTGTAAACAAGCCCTCTATGGTAGTAATCTCAAAAAACTATACAGAATAGTTTTCTTTGCATGATACTTCAGTTTTGAGTTAGAAATGTTGTGCCTTACCGAGGCTTGAAGCAAAGAAGTCTTATATCATTGAAAGGGGTGAATTCCTGGCTGAGGGTATAAAAAGCACATTTCTAGCCCTGATGAATCACAAGATATCAGACTTTGAATTAGTGGACCAAGATTGAAAATTGCCCATCCTGCACCTCAGCCCTGTGCAATGTTTTAGATAAGGGAGAGGAGTAGAGATGGGGGTAGAAATTCACTGCTGGGAAAGAAAGAAGGAACCCTTTAATTCATTTTAAAATAGCAGCTGTTTGAATCTGGTCAGAAAGTTTTGGAATGTTAGAATAAATTCCAGGGGAGATGGAATAGAGGTCAGTGCCTAGGGGAGGAAGTCAAAGGTTCCTGTAAATGCTGTGTACCACGTGGCAGTGTAATTCATCACAACTGTCAGCACCATGTACGTGAATATAGTGTGTGTGTACAGTTTACTGATTGCATCAAACACATTGACTATTTATGTAGTATTCAGCCTTGGGGGTGGGGGACACTTTTTTTTTTTTAATCCAATGATAAATATACCCACATGGCCTTTCTACAGGATCTCTCCATTTGTCAAAGCTGCAGCTCATGCCTCCTCAGGATGGCAGAGCCTCTCAGTGTTGGACTTCTGATGTATTAGAAGCCCATGAAATCCTCCTGGCAGAGAAATGCAGGGGAGAGGACAGTGATGGACATACAAGTTCTTTAAAGGTGGAATTTTCAAAAGTGCTCATTTTTGACCTAACTCTGCTTCCATTGAAATCAATGCATGTTTTACTATGGACGTCAGTGGGACCAGAGTTAGGCCAAGGATGAGCCCTTTTGATAACCCCACCCTAAATCCCTTCATTGGCTCCCTTACCCTCCACAGTTTAGCCCTGCCCTATCTTCCCATCCCACTGCAAGGGTAACTCCTGCCTTTGCTCTGCCAGCTTCAAATCACTTCTTTGGCTGCTTCACCCACAAGCCCCTTTGTACTTGCTCCCACATTCCCGTCAAAATCCACAAAGCCACCACCTTATCTTCCCCCAAGTCCCTCCTCAGAGCTC
This sequence comes from Lepidochelys kempii, assembly GCF_965140285.1. NCBI lineage: Eukaryota > Metazoa > Chordata > Testudines > Cheloniidae > Lepidochelys > Lepidochelys kempii. Next base: position 12,809,277 of record NC_136394.1, on the reverse strand, counting down.
ACACCTTCCGAAATGCATACAGGGAATTACTGCTCCTGACTGGCTACGAACTGTACACAGCTAGTCTGGGCTAAAATATCCCAGCACTTGTTACCCGTATTCCCACATCCCTCCTCCTGCTTGTCTATCTCTATCCTCTAAGCTCTTTTACTGTGTGTTTATGCCACATCTGGCACTATGGGGCCCGAGACTGTTGAGGCCTTCAGGTGCTACCACAATACAAGTGTTTAATACATTCACTTCCCTTCTTACACACACAGCTTGGATTAACCAGTAAAGACTCTCTCCCTTTATTAGTTCAGCAACAACCAGATATATGCAAGACCCCAGGGCATTTTTCTCAGACGCATTTACAGGACTGGAATCTGGCGTTTTCTATTTATGTATTGGGCTGGCCTGCAATGACACCTTATTGTCCAGTCTATGACAAAAGATGGGGAAAGGCACTGAAAACCATCCAGTGCCAGGCCTATTAGGGTGATTTACCCTATTTAATTAGCAGCCCTTTGGGTCTGTTAAGCCTCCAGGTAAAAATATCACAACGTGTGCACGTTATGACATGTTAGCAACTGTACTGATGGGAAGAAAATGGCACCTTTATGAGCTGCAAGGTAAGTGAGCAGAGTCACAGCAGGTGTCCGGAAGCTGTAGAGAATGCCCTTTTGCTCTCAGAGCTACTTAGACTGCAGAGGCCCAGCCTACATGAGAGACATTTGAATGTATTATAGGAGAGATTGGAAACTTCTCGCTGATCCTGCCCCAGAGTCCTGCCTTGCCAGAGAAAGATCTGGAAAAACTGCCCACGACTGAGACCAGAATGAAGGAGGAACCTCTCCCTCCCAAACATGCAGCTACCTCAAAGAGAAAAGGACACACTGGCCTTCCCAAGGCAAAGAAGGAGAACAGCTCACCCCTTCAGATAACGTAAGTGCCACCGGGAGAGACTGACCAGTTGAATTAGAGGGAACTTTTTCTAAATTTTCAGTTAAACTCAGACAAGTGAGGCCACAATGACTAGCTAGGAATCTAAAAGGGCCCAGTGTTCAGAGTAAAGTTGGGGCATTAGGTTTTCAAAAGTGCCTATGTCAATGGGATTTGTTCTCCTAAATCACTTAGGAACTTTTGAAAACCCCTGCAGGAAGAGCCAGAGCAGGTTCAAACAGCTCTTTTCCACTGTTCCTGACAATGCACATCAAACGGGCACATCAAAGCAATGGCAGACTCACTGCTGCTGATGGAGGGATGATTGGTAAGTGTCCAAATGAGTGCGCCCTCCAGCAAATTAAGAGTCTGTTTCATGGCTCTGTTTACATAAGGAAAAGATTCCTGAAGATAACTATTAAAATAAGAGTCAGGACCAGGGGAGTGCAGCTTTAGGCCAGTAGTTCTCCTTCAGGACTCAGAGAGAAGCAGGCTGTGCCCAGGAGGGTCTGGGGTGGAGGGTTTCTGGTGGCAGACATTGGTCAGAGGGCATGTTCCACTAACACCACTCCTGACCTTTTGTGAAATCCTACAAGAGATTTCTAGCTGAAGGAGCCCTGCCAAAAGGACATGGGATTTGCCTTCGCTGAACAGATGCACGGTTCTCTAGTCTGGCATTCTGTCTCGGCACCGCATGCTATACTGGAGGCTTCAGAGAAAGGAGCTAATGGTGGTTTTAAACTGTTTGGAAATAAGGCACTAAACAGAGGAACAGAGTAACCTGCACAGGAGTGATGAGCTGATCGCCCCCTAACTACTGGGGAAAGGGAGTGAGTCCTGTCTCAGATCCCTGCCACGACCAACTTTTTGACCATGATTCATGTTCCTCTGAAAAAAAGAAACCTCAGGGGTTTTAAATACACAAACTCTACTTGGGCTGGGTTTTGTGCATGTTTTATCTTCTGTGCATTAGTGTCTGTGTCTTAGTCTATACAAGTATGATCTGGGGCGTGTGTGTGGCCTATAGATTCTTCACAGGTCAAACCCAACTGGGTGTGTAAGAAGGAAAATGAATTTGTTAAACATTTATGTTGTGGTAGCACCTAGAGGCTTCATGGGAGTAAGTCCCATTCCTGTCTCATGTTCCTGGTCAAATTTTCAAAGAAGGTTCCAATGTGGGGGGGGAGGGACGGAGGGATAGCGCAGTGGTTTGAGCATTGGCCTGCTACACCCAGGGTTGTGAGTTCAATCCTTGAGGGGGCCAATTTAGGAATCTGGGGCAAAAATTGGGGATTGGTCCTGCTTGAGCAGGGAGTTGGACTAGATGACCTCCTGAGGTCCCTTCCAACTCTGATATTCTATGATTCTATGATGCTGTCATGTGCTGACAGGACAGGCACAGCTGTGGTGAGAGCAGGTGGAAGGGAAGGCAGAGATGGCAACTGGCAAACAATCCTGAAGGAGCAAGTGAGAATGGTGCTGTGGAGAGGAGAGGATATGGCGGCGGGCATGTAAAAAAGGAACTTGTAAGCAGCGACAGACAAAAGCTATAAAAAGTGTGAGAGGAGAAGATCTTCAGAGTATAAGTCCTGGGAGGAATGCAAGAAAGATGGGGGGCAGGGGAGTAGGTGACAAGGAAGTGGAATGAACAGGAGAGCAGACTGTTGAATGCAGAGAATGTGGGTGGGATGTTGGGGACTATGAGACCTTGTACATTAAAGAGTTAACAGGAACACAACTATCATTGCTGTGCTTAAAGCACAAGAGTGAGAATCAGGCGCTCCGGGTTCTATGTCAATTTCTGCCACAACGGGGGGTAGTTCTCTCTTCTGGGGGCATCAGCAAGGCTGTCTGTTGCTGTCTGTAAAACACAGTGAGCTCTTTGGACAGAAGGCGCCATTCTAGTACAAAGCAACCGGTGGTGACCAAGTCAAACTTTGACATTTGACCTCAGCTGGGATGAATGAGGAAGCACAAAGCACTAAGACAGGTTTCAGAGTAACAGCTGTGTTAGTCTATTTGCAAAAAGAAAAGGAGTACTTGTGGCACCTTAGAGACTAACCAATTTATTTGAGCATAAGCTTTCGTGAGCTACAGCTGTAGCTCACGAAAGCTTATGCTCAAATAAATTGGTTAGTCTCTAAGGTGCCACAAGTACTCCTTTTCTTAAAGCACTAAGAGGAGCACTAAACAAGTAGAAACGTACCCAGACCAGTCTGACTCAAAGGCTCAAGACAAATGTGCGTGCACTTGACCAACATGCACTCTGGTGGCCAGCTTCTGCACTGACTTCCACAGTGAACAGCCTTCTGGAGCCAGTGGGGTTTCCCTTAACTTATCTAAGGCTGCCCGAGGGATGCTTTCCCCCAGGATTAACAGCAGGCCCTGGAACTTGGATGTTTACTGCCAAGATGGCATCCTCCCAGTCTGTGCTCCCTGTTCTCATTCTCCCTGCTTTCCATTCAGGTCCCTCTGTGACCCTATTTCTCTCCATTCAGGTCTCTTCTCTCTCCACTGGGAGTAGAGGGGAACAGCACGGGAATGAAGTTGCAGGCCCCCTGATCCAGCCCTATGTAAGCATGCTCACTCGCTGCTGAGTCTGCAGGTAAAACCATGCATCTTCCCACCCTGCTCCCACTGTGGTCCTTAAGGGAAGCAGCTGTGGAGTCAGCTCACACGTCCAGGCGTGCAGGCTCCAGCAGTGCCCAGCTAGTTCAAGCCTCTGTCCTCTGCTCAGCCCAGCCTCGGGCAACCTTCACGGACACCCTCACCTCCCGTAGCATGAAGCTTTCTGGGAAGTGGGAGAATGGGAAGAGGACAAATGGCGGCAAAACACAATGTGAATGGGAAAGGGGGAGAAGAAGAAAAGAAAAAGAAAAAAAAAAGAAAGAAAAACGGAAAAAACAAGAGAGGAAAAGAGTGACAGCAGCCACTGTCAGGATCTGGTATGAGGGGACAACACACACCTGTCCACTAATTTACGCCAAAATTTAGTTCTCTCCCCCTCTCCCCTTCATGCAGATCCCCCCAGCTCTCTACTTTCCCTGCCATCCCCTCCCCAGCCCCCTGACTTCACATTCAATTAGCTTCAGGAACATTTGCTACAGGAAGATGCTCAGAATGTATCAAATTAACGCATTATGAAAATACAGTCAGGAAATGTCCATCTGATCCTTATTCAGTTAACAGGAGATGATAGAGTGTGGATGTCAAGCTAGAAGCAGGGGACAGTGTTCTACCTAGACATATGTTTTCTGGGACATGGTGTCATATCATCTTCCAAACGCTGCTGCTGCCAATCTCCATCACCTCTTTCTGCTTTCACCCTTGTTTATACCCTCAGAGAGGGGATAGGAGGGAGATAAGAGACAGTGAAAGTACTCCTCCCTATTACTCTTAAAGAACATGCTCGTTCTTGGCATGACAAGGCCAGCATAGACCAATGAAATTTTTTTCTCTAGGATAGCTACAAATGGCCTGTGGCTCCTATTACATCACTTTCCTTTCCCAGCTGTTTTCATAGCAACCCCTTCCTTTACTGACACTTTTCTACTATCTGAGATCTTACTGGGATCCCAAGGAGAAAGGCCAAAAGTCACTATTATTAGAAGGGTGGATTAACTACTGTGAATTAAGGGCTAGATTTTCAAAACTGACTAATGATTTTGGGTGCCCAACCTGAGACACCTCAAAAGGGCCTGATTTCCAGAGGGTGAGTGGCGCTCACATCCTGAAAATCAGACCTCTTTCAGGTGTCCATTTGGGCCCTCAAAAATCCAGGCACTGGAAACGAGTAGTCACTTTTGAAAATGTAGGTCTTAGCCCTTGTTTCTGTTCATGAACAGATCCTAAGCTCCAAGAACACAGTAGTTATTTATAAATATTCCCCAGATCTTTTGGAGAAACAATTTTCAGCTCACTAACTCCATTTGCTAATCTTTATTCACGTACTATTATTTCTGTTCCTTGATTAGATGAAAGAAAAGGAGTACTTGTGGCACCCTTAGAGACTAACCAATTTATTTGAGCATAAGCTTTCGTGAGCTACAGCTCACTTCATCGGATGCATCCAGATACATGCAAATAATAAACACTGATTCTAATTTAACTGTCTAAAACTATGCTCATGTTGTGGCTGAAAGCACACTAGCATCAACAGTCTTTAGCAGGGCACTAACACTGTTTCCCTAGCTGATGTGCATGAAGTTATCATCCTGAGATCCATGCTACAGTCTAACCCCACTGGTGCACAGGTAGGATATGTTTAGCACAGTTTAGTAATGGAGTCTCCGGGGGAAAAACACCACAGCTGTCCATGATGCACCGGGGAAGCTGAGCTGGCATGTGTTCAATGCGTCAGCTGTGGTGTGGACAGGCCCTAATAGAGATGGAGTCCATAAGTCCAACAAGGGCTGAATGTGCTCCAGATAATGAGCTGCACATCACCCAGCTCTCCACTCTTGCTCATTTAAGCAGAGAACCTCTGAGATTCCACTTTGAGCAAGCGAGGGAAAGTAGCTGAGCAAGCCTGCTTAGATCTATTTTTATATACTTTCTCCATCTGTTCCTCTCCACAGCTGGCAGAGCCTGGGACTGCAGTGTTAGATCTTCATAACAAAAGCTTCCTTATGAAACATGGGGCACTCCTCTCTCCCCACCGGGTTTCGTTGGCTGGGGCAATCTATTTTGGAAGACACAGATGGCATGCCCATCTTCTCACTGAGCAGCAGAGAAGAACAAGCAAATGCTAGCCAGTGATAAATGCTCAGCCAAATACAACATTTTCACCACATCAAGGGTCTGACAAACCCACAGAGCCGGGGGGATGGGGGGGAGTTCATGGCTTGGGCTGACACACAGGTCCCATCAAGGGGAATGGGATTCATGGGTGAGTCTGAGTTACTGGACAGTTTTCACTAGTATAAAGGCTTTTGAAAGGCATAAAGACATAGCAGAGCGCTCCCTGCCATGGTACCTTCATAGCACAGAGCTGTATGTCCCAGCTCCATCCTGTCTGTTATTTGATTCTGCTGATGCTATGTCCTGTGTTTATTTTTCTTGTGCAAATATCCAGGCGGGGGTGGGGGGACCAGGTTTGACCTGCTGGAAAGCCATTGCATCCCTAACTGCAGCACTGACCAAAAATCAGTGAAGAACTACATGAGGCAGCTTCTACCTACCTTAGGGTGCGCAGAAGCAAGGGGAAGTCAAAGGCTGTGGATCTTGAAAGGAAACAGGTTCCTGTGCATCTCATCTTGAAGGCGATGTCAGCAGCTGTGTCTATTCAGGGAGAAAAACAGGGACACACATTTTAACACTGAGATATCTGACACACGGAGCATTGGACCAAATTGAAAAACAGCAAATGCATTGCTGAACACCTAGGGATCTCCCTTCTTAGGCAGGCAGAACATGGCTGTACTGGGGGCAGAGTAGCACTTCTATCAGGGCCTGATTCATAAAAAGGCCTTAATGTAAATGAGATCCAGGCCCTCAACATTTAGTCTTGCTGCTTCTGAGCTATCTGCATTTTACAGACCTGCAGGCCCAAAGGCCAGAGCAGCTTGACCCGGGGTTTGAAGGGAAGAGAAGGTTAATCTATCGTTACAAGGGTTCCATGCTGAATACACCATTTTCCAGAGTGAGAGGTGAATCGAAGATCCCTATGGGGAGAAATGAAACAGAAGGTGACATCAACCTGCTGACACCGCATCTCACACTTGAGTGGTACAGTGAAATCTTACTGTGAGATTGTTTCTGATGGTCATCAAGAAGGCCATGCTGCATTAACATCATGGGAGGTGCAATCATCCTGGGGATCTCTGATAACATAGGGTATGCTGTCTGGCTCTCGTTTTGTGGAAAGCGTTAAGTTTTGACATCATTTTAAAATGCAGGAATCAGTATGGAAAGGAAACTCCTTGGGGAGCAGGTGTTAAGAGACAGCAGCCAGCTGAAAACTGCCTTTTAGACAACTGCTACCCACAGAGTTGGGGGCAGATCTAAAGAACACAAGACCCTGGTTTTTGATCACACACATGTATGTTGCATTGGTTAGTTCCGCAGCTTGAAAGGCTTTAGTGCGAATGAGAGATATTACTGTGTATTTCCTCTGGAAGGAAATCAAGATGTTGGGTCTGATGAATTCAGAAAGACACAGCTGTAGGACAAGCAGCTGGCCTTAGGCTTTGTTTATGGTGTTGAGATATTAGTAATGGGAGAAGAGAATTTTTTTATGCAACCTTTAGCATCGTCTCCTGTTGGAAGTAAAGGAGGGTCTCTGGAAGGGGTTGATCTTCTCCCTCCCCCCCACTTCTGTTCATGTCTTCAGAAGGGATTTAGAGAAAGGCAGGGAATACCTACATTATTGTGCCAATCCCAAATGGTAAGCACCTTAGTAATGAAGGAGCCAAGAGTGTGTTGCTGCAAGGTGTGAGCACCCCTTTGGCAGGTATGAAGCACCCTCATCTCCTATCAAAATCAGTCTCTGATGCTGAAGGCACCTTACAGGAGATGCGCAGCACCTTTGGCGCTAGGCCCCTGGGTATAAAGCTGGGCATGAAGATCCCAGTTCAGCTCTGGGGTTACACTCTCATTGGCATCACTGGAAAGGGGAGGCCATTTGTGCTAGGGCTGAATTTGGGTGAGGAGTGGGCTGTATAGACATATGTGGATGCAGCCGAACATCTGAACTTGCTTGTTAACATACCTGTGTCTGTAGGTTCACAGCCAAAGCAGCAGCATTTGATTACCCATCACAATGAGGTCTTCAGCATCCCAAAATACAGAGAAGTTTTCCAACATGTTCTGGACTATTGTACTCAAAGAGATGTGTGGGGGTTACTTGCCCACAGTAATGCTTGTTCTCTGAACATATTGCCCCCCAGAGCCTCACTGTAGGGTCTACCTAGATGCACCCTCCCTGAGCTGGGTGACTAAGGATCCCTGCTGGTGTAACAGCAGCATGTCTCTCCCCAAGGATCATCTGCTCTTGCTGCAGTGTCCAGAGAATAGCACTTGGTGTCAGCTCAGGAATGTGTCATTAGTTGTAGCTCCACTTCCCGACACAAGGGAGAGTCAGTAAAAGGCACCAGATCTCTCACTTATAACTCCACACCCAGTGCTGCAGATGGTTAAAAAAGGAGTCTCTGTAACAGGTTGGTTAGAGTAGGTCAGTGATAACCGGCCTTATTACAACACTAGAGCACCACATAAACCGAAGCACAACCTTGTGGGCCAAACAGAGTCTACATATTTTAATAAGATTTAAAGTCACCTGGACTGATTTCTATTTTACGTTCAGCTTCATAGAGTCATAGAATCATAGAATATCAGGGTTGGAAGGGACCTCAGGAGGTCGTCTAGTCCAACCCCCTGCTCAAAAGCAGGACCCATCCCCATTTAAATCATCCCAGCCAGGGCTTTGTCAAGCCTGACCTTAAAAACTTCTAAGGAAGGAGATTCCACCACCTCCCTAGGCAACGCATTCCAGTGTTTCACCACCCTCCTAGTGAAAAAGTTTTTCCTAATATCCAACCTAACCCCCCCCCACTTGCAGCTTGTTTCATATGTATTTAGATAGACAATACTGGACATAGACAATCTATGTACACACTTGTGTAAACTAAAATGATGTAAACATGACGACAAAACGCTAATGAATCGGCCGTTAGTATATTATGGTGAAGCCTTATGAAATTCTCTGGTGGACCATATACGGCCTGCAGGCTGTAGGTTGGGCACCCCTGGAGTAGGTGGTGGCTCTGCCATTCAAACTGATGTGTGTGTCTGCATGGGGCTTGGTCAACATTGACTTACTGTGTGTAGCGTAGAACTTAACTGTGACCATTTTTGGTCTCCATGAAAGTCTCCTGTCCACAATTTCCATAGGATGCTGTGTGGCCAGCTGGCAGCTTCTTTTACTTGTTTCTTACAAATGGATCTTTGGTTTGAGGCAATCCATTCGAGAATGAAGTATTCATCCAAAAAATAAGACAGTCCTTAGACAGTGCTGCTGTGTGGAGCATTTCTGTACGTAGCTAAGAAGTTGACCAGTTTCTCTTCCATGTCTTCTGTTGCAGTTTCCATTGATACAGTAAATCCACACGTCAGGAAAACACAAGATCAATCTCCAGTGGCAAGCATTTCTGTCTGGGTTCATGTTTGTGGGCACACCCAAGTGACCGAGAGCATCATCCAAGTTTGCTCCTGATTCACAGTGCTGGTTCAAACTTTTCAGTTCTGCCAGAAACATCTACGGACTTTACAGATTGCTTATTCTGTGGATGGAACCAGAAGTATTTTCATTGGGACAGCGGTATTGGAGACAAATGTCTTCATGAGTTAGCTGCAATCACCATATAACTCTTCTTCTTTGGCTTTAGTGGTACTATAAGTACACACAACAGTCCACAAGTTCACTTATGGCTCAAAAGGGATAATACACAATTAGCATCAAGAAACTGCTCCAGTATTTAATTATATGATTCCCAGCCCTCTTTATAAAGATCCATATGTATCAGAACCCCAGCCACCATGTCTAGGACCAGACAGATTAGGCACACTCTTACTTATGCTAATATTTAACAGAAGAGGGGATGTGGCAGGAATTCATCCAAAAGCTAGCAAGTCTTAAAGCTACAATTCATGCTGCTTGCTATGAGCCAAGTTTTCCAAATGACTGAACGATTTAATATCAGTGGTGTCCATTGTGCAGCAAGGGAAGGGCTATTTGGAAGGAATGAAGGCAGGAAGCAATAATGGAGGAGTTTTGTTTAATCCTCAGAGCTGCTGAGCACCTGCGACTTTCAATAATTCCGAGGACTGGACTCAGCCACAGGGGCTGGAGGGTCTCCACCCCACCAGCTTTCAGACCACTGAGAAAACTATTGGTTTGTTCTGTTTCTGTTTATGGCTCAGTTTTAAAGGCAGAATCAGCACAGAGTCGAAGCAATCTTCTCCATCCAGGATCAGCAGCAACAGACACATGCACACACCAAATGCAGTGCCTCTCTCCTTCGCAAGGCAGCTTCAGCACCTACCACAGCTTAGTCCTTTAACATGCCTCTGAAATAGGCATTTAAAGTTAAACAGAATACATTGCTAAGCAGAACATTCTGCCAAGTCCTGCCACCAGGACTGCATGTTATAGGGCACTTGCCAACTCCTTAGTCAATTTTATTTATTATAGTCTAGGAAAGGTCACAAAGAATCTCAAAAGATAAAAATCTGTGTCTGTCAGGCTGCCTTCCTTATTTTCATTGGCCCAGGCCTCTGCGTTCCACACTAACAATAACAGGATACAGGTTCAAGAGGCACCATCAGTGCAGCACACACTTAAATGGTCTGGGTTTATTTTTCATTCCTTGTATAGCTGATCCTTACTGCTCAATTCTCTGTTCATTAGATTTCTCTTGGATAATATTACCATAAAGTATAAGAGCCTGACGCCACCCTAAAACCCAAACACAGACACATTAGACATTTGCAGCCCAGTGAGTGCCAGCTCCCTTCCAAAGGATGCAGCTGCAAGTCCTTAGTCCAGATGTAAACTCACCTGTCTGGGGCATCCTTAGTCCAGATCCTTAGTCCAGATGTAAACTCACCCGTCTGGACTATCCTCAGCTCTCACACAGACATTTTACACTGCAGTTCCCATGTCCATACTTTTCTGAAGTTGCAAGACCATTTTAGTGTCTCTATCCCTTACCCTCCTGTCCCTCAGAACCATCCTAGCTGATACCAACCGCTCCACTTGGCTGAGAACACCTCTTGTAAGGCACCTGAAATCATCTTTGTAATGCTCTCCTGGATTCTGAGCAGAAGCTTCCTGTCTCCCTGCAGGATCTTACATGGGACAGTTCCTGCCATGTAGGATCAAGGTGCCAACTTGGCTGGCACTGCACACTGCAGCCCTCTGATCCCATCCTGCTCCTGTTGTGGATCTCAAACGCAGTCTGTCTGTCAGTGACTTTAAAAGGAAGAGTTGCTTCCCTGTAGCACCAAAGTGCTGAGCTTGCTTCCCTTACAGGCATGTGAGGCTTTCCCCTCAGCTGCATATTTAAACTGCGATTTTCAAAGAAGCATAAGGGAGTTAGGCATGAAGGTCAATAGGAGCAGTACGTGCCTAACTCCCATAAGCTCTCCTTTGAAAATCCCACCCCCCCATTTTATGAGGAGAGAACATTAATCTCAGATATTTTAAGTGCCCATCATTGCACACACATTGTCCTCAGGGGAGTCAAAGAAGAGATGGGGGGAAATACAGTCCTCTAACTACTCATTATAGGTATGTCTACACCCCAAATTAAGGTGTAATTGAGGTTGCTTTCATCTCGCTAGTGTAACAATAGCAGTGAAGACACAGTGGCACAGTTTGTGACAGGTCAACAACCCACGTATGGACCCAGGTTTAATCCTCACTCCAGAGCAGGGACTTGAACTCAGAGCTTCCCCCCACCCCAGCGAGAAGGCTACAGGCTAGTCTGGAGTGTATTGCTCTCAGTCTTTCCTGTTGAAGCTGTTCCACTTCATATAAATACGTAACTGTTCATTGGGCTAGAGCAAGTGAGCATGACTATAGCCTGGTGATTAAAGCACTTACCTGAGAGCTAGGAGATGTGGATTCAAATCCCTCCTCTGAACCAGGCAGAGAGAGCAGCCCACCCCAGAACAGCCGGTCACCTGGGGGTTAGGATGCTCACCTGGGAGGAGGGATGATTGGGTTCAGCCCCTGCTCCAGAGTGGGGATTCAAACCTTTGTCTCCCACATCCCAGGCAGGTGCCCTAACCATTCTGCTAAAGCCTCCAAAGGGAGGGAGGGAGGGAGGCACACGCACACAGTTTGCTGGCCTGGGAAAGGTTTTTCCCAACCAAAACTAATCAGGTCAAATTCATGAATCGTTTCAGGTCGATTGAAACAGCATTCTTCAGCGATTAAGCTACGTGACTGAAAAATTTCATCCACTTCTCGTGCTGAACCCCTTCACCTGCCACAGACTTCAGTCTGAAATCAGGGGGAGCTGAGGGGGCTCTGGACTTTTATGGGTTCAGTCCCTAAGAGAACTACCAATGGGCTCCTAGACCAGGGAAGAACCAGGTAGGGAAATTGCATTAGTGATAGCTTTAGGATGCTGGCTGTTGGCTAATACCAGCACCACCACCTTGGGCACACAGACGTTGGAGATGGAAAAAACACTCAAGATCATCTTGCCTCCCCATTCGAAGGGCAGGTCATCGTCTCTCACAAAGCATGTAACATATTAAACTGTTACTGGGGTAGATCTCAGCCCGGGACTGCAGTGAAAGCACTGTGAAGTCCCTTTGTTTTCTGCCTTTGCCTATGCTGCTTTGGATGAATGAGCCAAGCTGTGGGTCTTGAAGGTTAGATTTCCTGAGCAAGCCAATTGTGTTTTAAACTGGGTGCTCTCTTTGTTCTCCCAAGGACTCAGCTTTCTTCCTGCAGGACACATACTGCCATTGTTCCTCCAGGTACTCCCACTGTACTTGGGAAGGTTCCCATTGTTCCTCCAGGTACTCCCGCTGTACTCCGGCAGACTCCCATTGTTCCGCCAAGCTCTCTCTCTTTGATGCTTCAGAACAAAACACAGTGTTTGTGAAAAACATTTTCAATTTCACCCTTGACTGAGCAGGTCAGGCCTTGCTTGCCCTGAGTCTACAGGGACACCAGCTCACTTCATCACCTCCTGCTACCTGATGTTATGGATCATATTCACTTTCACTAAGCCCCCCTTCCTGGCTGCCAGCGGAGGGGATGTGGACACAGTTCTTTCTTCAGCCTGTCAATGCTGTCCCACACCAGCCTGAGAGGCAGAAGAGGGGTCACTCCCTCCCTAGAATTCCCAGCACTAGCAAAGGGCCAGGACTGGAGAGGCAAGGATGGTGCAGATCAGGATTGACGTGTATTGACACAGCCATATGGGGTTCCAGCAATGGAATAACAAGGGCACTGCAGGCCGGAGGTCCAAGGTGCATTGAGGTGCACTGATAAAGTAGGGGCACCCAGCCAGACAGGAAGTGTGTGCTAAAGTCACAGCTGGCAGGGTTGTCTAATGGTCCAGGTGGTTTCCCCACTCATGTGTCTGGCTATTTAACAACTTGCCATATGCCATGACAAGACCCTGTACCTTGGCCAAACCACCCAGTATGCCACTCAGGCAGACAATGTACAGATATTACATAGCACATTAATGTTATTCCTCCCGGTGCCAGGATAACAGATCCCAGTGAACCAGGGATGCAAACGGCTTCTAGCCTCTGTCTGGGTCTGTCATCTTGGAGCATGTTAATACTTTCAGGGAAAGTCTAACAGAAGGAGCCGGAGATGGGAAGAGGGCAGAGGAAACGCTCTTCCAGGATGAGCCCAGCAGAAATGCTCACAATAATACATTGTTAAACAAAACCAGAGGGCGGGCCAACTTCTGCAGCCCAGGACACAAAGGCACTCACACGCCTTTAGAAATATATTTTATTATTTTAATGCTCATTTAAAAAAAATGTAACCAAGACATTACATTCAGCATCACCAGCAGCGGGCTCCTCAGTTCCCGGCTGTCTGATGACTCATCACATTCTAAACCATTGGTCGATGCACTTAAAATATAATTACATGCACAGAATCCACCCCCTCTTCTCCCACTCCTAAGTGATAGACATTGATAGAGGGAAAGGGGGAGCAGCCAATATATCATTTATAAAACGTTTAAATTAAAAGGGTAAGAGATACCACATATGTACTGGGGTGTTTGGGTCCCCTTGCCCCACGGGTCAGTGGGAAGGTGTAATACAAGATGGAGATGATGGCTCTGAGAAGCAGAGGAAAGAGGAAAAATTCTCCTGTGAGTGGGAAGGAGGCAAGGAGTGAATGCAACAGTTGGTCTGGGATAAAAAGGATCCAGTCCTGATTTTGGTACATTGTGGCTTGAACTAATCTAACTTCCAAAGTAAGGCTGGGAGGTACAAGAAACAGATTCAGGCCTGATTCTTGCATTCTAGGCATTTGGGGCCCAGATTGTCTTCTCACACCAATTTCCCACTGGTGAAACTTCATTTTAATTACTCCTGATTCATGCTGGTGAAAGGAAGATCAAAATCAGACCTTTGACCTCTTCCACTCAGCACTGGAGCGAGGTGCCAGGGCCGATTCCCCTGCCAATGGTAACTATGGAGAGGATTGATCTTTAGGCAGCTTCCTTATCAAAGAATGATGGAGTATTCTACAGCTGTGATGGCCCAGCCCGCTCAGTAGCACTGCTGTTCTTTGGTTAGCCATTCCTGTAGAATATTGTTAGGTTATTTATTCATTCTGAAATAAGGGCTCATCAGATGCAGATCAAGAAGAAAGGCCTTTGCTACATCTGGACGTTCTAAGAAGACGAGCAGCATCTGTGAAGGGGGAGCCCCCCCAAAATCTGACCAGGTGACCAGGTGGGAACAATCAGCTACACCTGCTTGGGGAAATCAAGCATAAATATGGAAAGCATGGGTTATCCAGGATAGCCATGCCACCTGTGTGTGCCCCCGGAACCCACAGTGCATCTCCCCAAATCTTCCAGCATGTGCCTGTCCCCTGAATGCCCCAGAATCCTCCAGCACACTTCTGCCCCCCACCCCGAGCTCTCCAAAATCTCCCTATTTTTTCCAAACCTGTCCCTAAACACAAGCATTCACTCACTGACCAGCACAAATTACAAATTCATTGGTAAACACTCATTGTCTGAAATAGCTCTTCCTGTTTCTTTCCACCAATTTTCAAGTGTCATCTGTCATTCAAACATCTTGGTCTTGTCGATACATAGCTTTCCGCTATTTAACTCTGCAATTGTACTATTCACACAGTCCGTCTGAACCATGCTATACAGAATAAAGTTGTGACGCATTGTGCGCACACAACCAGACAGCACGCTATCAAGCAAAATGCCCTAAGAATGGCTCTTGATAAAGTCAATCCTCGCAACCAGCCAGAACCTCGTCTAAAACTGTGCAAGGAAAATAAACCCTGGAATTTGCTAGTCTCTTGGGAATGATGAAATTCATGGAATCTTCCTCATACAGAATCAGACACTAAATAGCTCTCTCTGTGGGGAGAGGGACATTTTTAGAAGAATAGCTTCACTGAACTGGAACAGACTCCCTCTAGCCCCTACTTCCTTCCCATTGGCCCAATCCCCTGCATCTTGGCTTCCCTAAGAGTCTTCTCCTGCTCCTTCCCTGATTGCCACCTCCATGCTCCCCCGCCCTCTGCCCCAGGCTCCTTCTCTTCTTCAGAACAGCTGTGTTTCATCAGCTAACCATTCTCCACTACAAAGGAAGTGAGGAGGATGTGGGAGGGGGAGAAGCACATCATCTTTGACCTTTGTATTGACCACTGATTTTTGAAGTTGAGAGAAGAGCGGTATAACAGATAGATAGTTGAAAAGGACAGATAGAAGAGTCAAGAGAAAAGGATATACTTTGCACAGAGCTCCTCTTCTCTGGCTCTCCTCAGACTCTTGGCCTAAACAGCCATCAGATTACGGTGGTGATGCCCAGTGTTGCCAGTCACAATCAAATAAAGAGCCTCACAATGTGTGATGGTTTTGCTACAGCCCCAGCTCCTGGAGTCACGTTCTCACATTCAAATCTGTACATCCAGTTCACAAATATGGAGACAAACCTGAAAACATGAATCTGAAAAAGGATCAAAAAGAGGAAGGCAAATAAACAGAACCCAAAATGCCCTGCTTTTTAAAAATCTTGTAGTATTTGGGGGCCTGACTGATGATTTTTCAGTGCTTAGGGTTGGCAGCACCTTGACAGGGAGTCCAATACTGTGTCTGTGGAGTTTGCTGTCAACGTCACTATGCGCTAGCAACGCTGGCTCCTAAAGCTATTGATTGCCCGTTTAACATTGTCCAGTGAGCATAGGGACACTTGTGTCCAACCAGTGCTCCTGAGCATGGCAGCCCTCATCTGCTTCTCTGACATTTCCCCAGCAAGATATCCCGAAGGTCCACCCCTAACACATATCAGCCAAAAGACAGACGGGTGTAATCTGATGGGCTCCATGTCATCTTCTAGTCATCTTTTCTGGATGATGATGATCATAGCACCTACAAATCCCAATCATGGACCAGGAACCCATTGTGGTAGGTGCTGTATGAACCTGGAACAAAAGATGGTCCCTGCCCCAAGGAGCTTGCATCATCCATAAATCCTTACAAGCTGAGCTGCCCTCTGCCTGGGGAAGGGATAACAATCTAGTGCAAGCTCCCCCAGTCCTGCCCACAACCCGTGCATCAATCTCAGCCTCAGCTTCCCTTCAGCTTTGGGGGCTAGGGAGACCCCATTTCCTTTCAGCTCTGCATGTTAACAATGAAAGAGCATTTGACACAGCTGGTTGAATGCCCTGAACAGCAATACTGGAGCCAATTCCAAGACCGCTGAAGATCAAGTGAGCTTATATGACAACCCAGTTAGGATGGAGGGTTTTCCAGTGGGACCCCCCAAGTTTGTTAAACCCACATAGATCAACTCTGTCCTTGTAGTAACCAAGCTGCATGTTTGGGTGTGAGGAAGCTTGGGGAGAAGTGGAAGGCAGCCAGCCTGTGTTGGTTCTTGTAAAGTTTGATGTAATACAGCATCAGGCAGATCCCAGAGTGACAGCCACCAGAACGTGACAGCACACACTTTCTGAACTTGTGTGTGTTCCAGCACATGAGCAATGCTGATATTTTCCCACACTTCCTTCCCTGCTTTGCTTCTGTGTAGACCTAATTGTTATGATATGAAGGCAGGATGTCATCTTGTGTTATTCTTAGTAGCATTTCAGCGCCTAACTGAGTTCTGAAAACATCAGAGCCCTTCATGTATTCCTCCACTGCTGGAAGGTTACAGAAGGTTGGAGATGCACAATCCCCCACATAGCATAGAGGAATATATTCCACCAGGAAAGATCACAAGTAATAAAATCCCAAACGCAAGCTATGGAGCCTGATAATACATTCCTCTGAGAGACTACATGGAAGACTCATGCCAAAAAGGAACTGATTCAACTGGACTGTGATGTCTATTGTTTTAATACAGTGGTTCTCAAACTTTTGCACTGGTGATCCCTTTCAAATAGCAAGCCTCTGAGTGTGACCCCCCCCCCTTATAAATTAAAAACACTTTTATATATATATATATATTTAACACCATTATAAATGCTGGATGCAAAGTGGGGTTTGATGTGGAGGCTGACAACTCGTGACCCCCCCCATGTAATATCCTCGCAACCCCCGAGGGGTCCTGACCCCCAGTTTGAGAATCCCTGTTTTAATACTTGCTTTGTCTTTTTGCTGAGCTCTTTGGTGGCAAAAGTAACTTTTTATCTGTCTGACAGACGTACTTGCTGAAAGCCCTGTACTGGCCTGGGAGCTTCACTGCTAAACTCTCTCCAAAGTCGTACACCAACCCTCCCACCCCCATTCACCCAGGGAACACAATGGAAAGGAAATGCCCTTTAAATAGCTTGTCAATAAGGAATGAAGAAGAATAAGCATTGGGTTTCCTTCTCTTGTCCCCAAATTTCAGAATCTTTCCCCTCAAAAAAAGTTATCCTGATCTGAGGTCTGGGATGGCCAATGCTCAGACCTGGACCAGTGACAGGATTGAGTGGAGATATATAAATGCTTCAGGGTCAAAGAATGGATCACTGGAAAGGGGAGATTCCTAGGTTACCAGTGGGACAGATGGCACCTGCCTCTAGCCCCAGAAGGCCCTGGGATAGATTTTTTTCCACACCAGTGCTACAATAATAGCTATTTTAGGTGATCTTTGGAATAGTTGGGTTTTTTTTTCCGTAACCATACATGGCAGATGCAGCATACAAGCTGGTTGGGCTTGGATAAAGATTTTATTGGCCCCCTTTAGGATGAGTGGCTTCACCAGTTACAAGAGGCCATTCCAAACACATGTAAAAACCCTTTGTAACGCACCACACTGTCACGTACCCTGTATTAGAGACAGATTAGATCATGGTCTATCAGACAGGCAGGCAAAGCTAATGCTATGTCTGCACAGATCCGGGTGGTTATTTTCCAGTTCTCTGAAACACAAGCTTCTCTCTCTCTCAAACTGCACTCACATGCCCTCCACTTGTACTGGTGCACACATATGCACGCGCACTCATTTGTAATGCACACCCACATGCTACAGGGCTTCACGGTTAACCAGATTCCAGGAGTTGTTTGAAACAATATAGAAAAAAAAGGTTTTAATGAACATGGGCTCATTTGAATTCCAACTTTAAAACAAAGTTCAGTTTTAAAAGTTATTTTTACTTTCAGGAAAGATGAGAAATTAAAGTTCACCAAAAAGAGGAATTCTAGAGAAAACGTAACTAAGGCTGTGGAATGAATGGGCATTCTGCGTACACAGGTGCAGAGATACAAAGATAGACAGACGAAAGAATCACCCACAAAGACATTGCAACCATGGACCTAGTACCAGCCTGTGGTCACCTCTCACTGCTACCAACACACCTGCCAGCAATTCACAAAACCTGCCATCACCACCCGATCAGCCCTTCCCACACAGACCTGCCCCTGCCCTGCTGTTACCCACAGCACACAGACACCTTCCAGTGTCCCTTTGGCTAACAGAACTATCAAATCATCATATATATTGTTCTTTCAGTGAAATGGAAGGGTCTGAAATATAGTTACCAGTTTGCTTCAACGTGTCAGGATATAGCTGGGACACCGTAGGCTTGGATGGAGCCACCCACTCTTGTAAACATTAATAACTGACAACATAATAGCACAAGTAACTTCCCAGTGGCCCATCTCCATGGAACACAGGGGAGGTAAAACCTTCTGTCCATATTCCAGCTCACTGGAATATAACTCATAACTGATCTAGCAGTGAGCGAAAAATCAGGAAACCTGTTGCACTATTAAGTTTTAAAAACTGATTTTAAAACAGAATCTCTCAGCTGAAGATGCTGAAAGTTCCCACCAAGTGAATCCCTTCACTCTCCAGGCAGCATAGGCATCTTTCCTGACCAGTAGGCATTGCTATACCCGCTACTTTTGTTGAGGCCACAGTGTTAAAAGCCCCCCCCCTCTTCCTCCTCAGGAAGTAGTAAATGTTTCAGCCACACCTTTATTTCTGTTGGTAAAGACACTAAACTGATGAACAATCACAGACACACAGTACAGCATAATGTTATAACACACCCTGCTGGAGCAGAGTCTCCCAATGCTAAAATTCAGATGTCAGATTTGACCTTTGCTCTCTTCAATCTGAGCTGGGCCTTTGACAGCTATAGTGTCCCTCCTCTTCCTTTGTTTAAAACGGTGCCTCTCGATCTTTTTCCAGTCTAGTTCTTCGGATCTTCCCATCAGTCCTGGGTAGGGACCCCCTATGTGATCGCGACCTGGCCTCGCTCCTCTTTTCCCCTCATCCTCCTTTTCTGCCATAGCAGAGGCAGCCAACAGAAAAAAACAAAAAAAACCAACAGATTTCGTTCCAGTGGGAAGACGTTGTGAGAATCATCAGGAAATGTCAGCTGCCACCAAGGTTGAATTCTCCAGTTCAGAGTAAGAGACACGAATGCCAATTAGCTCTTCACTAAGAAGCTCCATGTTCTTGCATGCATCTGAAAGGTTCCCATTTTTGCAGGAATGTGGGAGATGCCCATTTATCTCCATGTCTAGTGAATTCCCATTGTGGTGCCATGCCAAATCTGTCTTGCATTTACTCAAGTCCTGCATGTCAGTATCTTTGTGGATAGCACCCAACTCCCCATTGGCGTATATGTCCAGGGCGTACTCACTGATCCTAATGCTGGCATTCTCTCCATCCCCACCATAAGTGGAAGTCCTAGTACTGGCAGTACCAGTCTTGAACTGCTTCTTGCCTACAATATGCTGCCTGAGAATTTTACGGAAGGTGAGTCGGAATTCCCTGATCCGGTAGGCATAAATCAATGGGTTCACTACAGAGTTGGCATGAGACAGGATAATGGCCAGGTACATCAGCCAGAGGGGAGGACGGGCACAATCTGGGCAAAAGAGCGTGAAGCAGTTTATTATGTGGAGTGGAAGCCAACAGACAGCAAACAACCCAACGATGATGGCCAAAGACTTGGCCGCATGGACTTCCTTCTGCAAAGTAGAGCGTGAGCGTTCCCCATGTACCATCTTGTTCTCCATCTGTTTGAGCTGCCGCCTGGCTGCCAGAAAGATTTTCAAGTAGATGCCAAACATGAGGAGGAGGGGCACCAACACACAGGCAAAGAAGTTGTAGTAGACCATGTACTCCATGGTGACCACTGTCTCGAAGAAACAAGCTACCATGCTTTTACTGCAGTTGCTGGACAAGGAGTTATTGGTGTCCTGAGTTTCCCTCTTGGAGCATTTGTTCCAGCCCAGCATGGGCGTCAGGCCGATGATGAAGGATAAGACCCAGCAGATGGCAATGATACCTTTGGCTCGCGAGCTGGTCACCAAACCATTGTACCTGGAAAGCAGAGGAGAGGAGGATTAAACAGCGTAACTGGTACAAGCACCTGATGCCCAAGTAACTTCCCAATGCTCATCTCCATGGCATGTATGGGGGAGGTACTTTCATGGAATACTCCAGCTCGCTGCAATGTGCTTATCCAAAGCATCACTGAACTGCAGTGCTGAGCCCATTTCCCTCAACCCAGTGAGGGCCAGAGTGATGTTGCACCTGAACGAGGAGCCCTTCTAATCTATCCTTTCCACTCTTGGGTGGCGAAGCCAGCAGCACAGGTCAGCTCCAAACAAATAAAGCCGATCAACATTTCCCTTCTCTGCCTTACAAATACTCACTCATGGTTATGAGCCTGCTTGTCAAAGCATAGAGGAAGCAACCACCCTGCTCTGCCCCTCCGCCCGCAGGGAACTGAAACACCCAGAGCTGCTGCTCTAACTTTATCTCTATGTACTGCCAAAGGCAGAAATAGCTACTCAGCATCCCTGTTGTATAGTGTTGCTTGCTCCCTGTCTGAGTGCAGGTAGGGTCCCAGGAGTACAGTACAACTGCCCAGTGTCACAGAGCTCTAGGATACTGTGCTAGTTGCCCAATTCATAGAGTTTACAGCCGGGTCTCAGAGAAAGGTCACCATTGGTTCAGTATCAGAGCTCAGACAACACAGCACTCCTTTGATGGCAGTCACTGGGAATTCAGTATGGCCAACCCAACGCTGATCAACTGAGACGGGATCCAGAACCAAGTCTCAGAAGCTGAGCAACGCTGACAGTTGGGCCTTTCACAAAATACCCAATGCAGCATGGCTGGCTGCCTCAGCTGAAGATAAAGGACTCTGAATAACAGGACCTACTGTGGTCTGGCAGAGCTCTGTGGTGAACACATCACTATACCCCTCACGCCCGTGCTTTCGGCAATAAATCCACCCCACTATTTTGAGAGAAAAAACAGAAGCACGGTAAGCACACCACCAAAAGACCTTTGTTTGTTTCAAATATTAGCTGATCCCTGGGGCTAGCAGGCTGCTGTAAGCCCTCAGCTGAAGGTACCAGTTGTACGCTTTGAAAATATAAGTCGTAGTAGTGTGTCACATCTGAGTACAATCTCTTTTCCCCTCATAGTACTTCACACAGAAAGGGAATGGCAGGGTTCCCACATTGTCTGTTGCTGGGTCCCACACTGTACTTGACCCTGTGCGGGCGTGATCTGACTAGGGGCTGCTCCCATGTTCTCCACTAGTTGCACTGCTTCTTTCCCCATGTCGGATTCTTTTAACAATCAAACTTTAAAAAAAAAAAGAAAGAAAGAAAAACAACCCTCGCTCTCTTTCTCAATGGGTTTGTTCTTCCCACACACACTCCTCTCGTAAGGCGGACTAAAGCTCTGCAGGGAAGGGGAGGAGGGATGCTGCTTGTCTCAGCCAGAGAACAGAACTGGGAGCTGGCATGTGTTCTTAGCTCCTGGAAAATACAGCCAGGCCTGAGATGGGAGTGCAGGATGATCATTCATTTATTCTTTAATCTCATTTCAAAAGCATAAAAAGTGGGAGACTGGGGGAAAAACAAAAAAGCATGCTGCAACTCTTTTCTCTACAAGCTGGCGAGAGGACTCAATCCAGATCTGGAAGCTAGATAAGGTTTCTCTAGAAACTGGTGACAGTTGTGTGAATCCTCAGAAAGTGTCAAGAATACTGCCAATCCAGGAGGAGAGAAGTGGAGTTACTCTTAAGTTCAGTTTTAACCGACATGAATGGAATTATACCTGTGCTTCAAAACGTATATTTAAAATTACAAAGAGGGAACAAGAGATTGGCAGATGGCACTTGAAGCTTTAAAAAAAAACCCTAGAATTGGCTGCATCTTTGTCAGGAGGAATTTTGAAATTGTACAGCTGTTATCCCACGGCTGGAGAGGTCCCTTCCCTGACACTAAAAATACATTTATTGCAGCTCCCAGTGACCTCTTGCCTCCCTGTGCTCTTACCCTCTGGGGATTTCCATGCAACAGGCTTCAAAGGCTTGTGAAACAGCTTTTAACCCAAGCATCCTCCTTGCTGTACTGCCCTACAGTACTGGGCTGGCAGTAGAATTAATCAGCATAGAACTGGGTCCTTCTATAGCACCTCTCATTCAGGGATCTCCAAGAGGTTTGAGTTGTGCCTCAAACAATCCCGTTTGACAGGTCCATAGAGACAGAGAGAGATGAAAACACATTATCTACAAACAAGTTTGCAGCAATTCTGAAAGTGTCAGGACAAGGTGACAAACCTCACCACCTCTATAACCTAGTAAGAAAGTGATCTCAGGTCTGTAGAGATTCAAGGACTACACACAGACTGGATTTATTGCTGTAGAGCAGCCAAGTGCTTTAGAGATGGGAACCAAATACAAATGTTTAAATAGATAGAAATAAAATCATTAATATAGGATCCAAGAGGGCGCAGGCTCTGAGCATTTAAAAAGTCAGATTCCTGCCCTGAAGAGGTTATAATCAAAGGGACTGATCCTATCAACAGTTACTGCAAAGCTTGACCCCCATTGATTTCACTGGGACCATTCATGGATAATAAGTAGTGAGTCTGGTAGCAAGTGATACTCCAAGGCAGAACATCTTCCAGATGTCAAAAGCCTCGTTACAGTGAGCTGTTCTGGTGCTTCTCAAGCAGCCAGGAACTAACACATGGCTATTGGTGTTAGCATACAAATGAGGAAATAAACTACATTCACTCCAAGCAGGGCTGTTTAATTCTACGCCAGCAAAAGCAAGGGTGTGAAAAACAATGTTTGCCCCAAAACAGGTTACATCGGGAGGGAAGAGCATTACAAACTATGGACAGAAAAAAGGGTGTGAACCCAGGGATGTTTAAGGGCGCATCTGACTGCTCAGATCCAAAACATGGGATTTAAAACAGAAAATCAGCCATTTCAGCAGCCACTTTACTTGCATACGGTTCAATTATCAAGCGTGAGCTACCATACCACATCTGAACTCCAAGATTAGCAATAGGGCAACTAAAGTGGACATTTAAGAAGACTTTTCAGCATTTCAGGTTTCAAGCAGGGCTCACTACATCCAATTAATTTCAATCTGTGGTGATGAAAATGTGACCTTTCATTCCAATATGAAAGGTCACACTAGCCAGCAGGAACACCTTACAGAGAACTTCCAAGTGACTGGGAACATGGGTCTCCGCAATCCTAAGAAAAGGGGTGCCCACAATTACTTGCACATCTAGGTTATCCAGGAGCAAATCAGAGTGGGAAGAAAGATTTCCAGTTCAGCATGTTGTTATATGTATTGACGTTGGATCATCACAAATAAAAGGATTTCTTCCATCGTTGTTTGCAGTGTTGTTGTAGCCGTACTGGTCCCAAGATATTAGAGACAAGGTGGATGAGATAAAATATTTTCTTGGACCAACCTCTGTTGGTGAAAGAGAGAAGAGCTCTATATCAGCTCGAAAGCATGGCTCTTTCACCAACAAAAGTTGGTTCAAGACATTACCTCACCCACCTTGTCTCACAAATAAAAGCTTGTTACCTTTGAGAATGGGGACAATGTGCTGGACAAATGGTAATTTGAGAACTTTTCTGTTTGACTGCAGGAAGAAAACCTGTCTTCTTCTATCCAGTGCACCTCACCTACCTGCTATTTCATCATGGGAATACCTTTTATACCACCCTCCCCCCACACACGCACAGTCATATGCTTGGACATTGTGCCCTCTTAGCCTTTTCTAGCAGCAAAGGACTTGGGAAATGCCTATTGTTCTTGGCCAACAACTTTACCCTAGGGCTAACCAGGACCAACCAGTTTTATTTATAACACCCAGGTTTTGTTGTACCAGTGAGCAGAGGCTCTCAGTGCACCTGGCATATTAGGGACATGAACGACTTACCCCTGAACCATTCAACATCAACATTTTTGGAAAATAATGTTTAGAATTTATGGGATATTTTTAATTCATCACTGATTGTTTGACACCCACTTTTTAAAAAAAATAATTATACCCAAGCGTGTGTATTTTCCCCACCAGCTCTCGGACAGGTCAGGAATGTTGCATCTTTAACAAAAGATCTTTTCCTCCAACTGTCTGTCAAATGTTTGTGTTACTTAGGTGTTGAAAAATGACATTTTGAACACTGTGAATATCACTTCCCCTTTCCATTAACCAGGTTTCGCTTTCTCCTCATGTCTGAGGTCAGAAATCTATTAAGCGATCTATTGATCCATAGATTGTTCTAGGGGAAACAGAGTTGACAAGATTGACCACTGCTACTGGAAAAGACAAACAAAGGGGAACACACAGGCCCTTTTGTACACCAAGCTACACACAGGTTTTTGTACTGATTCAGCGATGTTGCTCATGGGTGCAATTTGTTACCGAAATAGTTAAGTTGGAACAGTCCCCTTGTGTGGGCACAGCTATACTTGTATAAAGGTGCTGATATTGACGTAGCTTATTTCCATAATGTAATGGTATAGCTTACATCCTAGACATGTGTCCAAACTAGGGGGCTGTAACACAACTTTACTGGTTTCCAAATCTATCTGCTAAAGGATATAGTTATAGTGGTACAAAAGGCCATACAGACCAGCCTTCAGGTGAAGAGCACTGCATTAGTTCACAGTGCAGAGAATGTCTTCACAATGATAAGGGACAGAAGCCTTTTTTTCTTAAAAGGATGATTTTATTAATCAATAGGAGTTCTGGATGGCCACGCTGCTCACAAGTGGCAAAGCCACAGCTAAGCCATGCAGATCATCTCAAATGTTTCACCCTCAGAGGTGGTGATTGCAAAAGTATGTAAGTGACTCAACCCTTCAAAAGCCAAATTTATCGCATCACCATGGAATTGTTACATACCACACTAAAAGGGGTTTTGCAGATACATTTGGGAGACATTAAGCCTTATGACCCCAGTCCTGCAAACATTTACATATGCTTAACTTTAAGCATGTGAATAGTCCTAAGGGGACTACTCACATACTTAACTAAGTCTGGTACTATTTTTATATCCTTCCACCTGTAACAGGCCAGGTTTCCTTAGCACCACGAGTCCCACTGTGAAGACCTCACAGGAAGAGAAAAATATAATTAACACATCCTAGAAACCTCTAAAAGAGGCATAAAACAGCTTCCCTAGACATAATAATTAGGCTTGGAAGGATTTGATTTTTATAGATAAATGTTGGTAAATGTTTATTTTACCCCACACACCCCAACGAAAACATATTTCCGTCTCTAATCACTGAAGTTTACCAATAGGCAAAATTAGAAAAATCCTGTTTGAGAACTTAGTTTTACAGATATTAACTTTGTATAATTTTGACATGTGATGTTGATAATTTGTGTTTTAACAATTATAAAGCTTAACTATTTGAACCTCAACATTTACTGTCATTAAATAATTATTTTCTAACTCTCCCTGAATTTCCTGCAACTGTGAAAATTTAAATCAATAAAATTTTTAAAAAGGCTTAAAAATTAAACATCCTTATCTGTCAAAATTATAAAACATAAAAATCTAATTTTGGCAACCTATAAATAATGATGGGATTTTAAGGCCTAACTTTTAGGAGCTTCAGGGCATAGAAGCAAGGGTTGAGCATCCTTTTCAAACCCTGGGACTCTCCCTTTTCCAGTGACAAAATGCCCCTTCAGTTTCTAGCCCTCATGGATCACAAGATGCTAAACTTACCAGTCACTTATACAAGAGTGAATATTTACACTTCTGTGCCTTGGGCCAGTGTAATTTGGGGGAAGAGATGCCACCTTTCTGGGGAAGATGGTAACATTTGTATCCTGGATACTGCCTGGTTTAATAAATAAATACAGTGTGGCCTGACGTGGTGTGCTATTGTACATTATCCTTGGTTGCACACTGCTACATATTTTGCATTCTTCTGATTTTCACAAGCATCACAAGTCTTTTGCAGACTTTCCACTAACTTTAAGTTCTGCTGTAGGGGGAATTAGCTACTCCATATGTTAGTCTTCTACCAGTTACATGAAATTATGCAATCTTTCTATTACATATAGGCTTGGCACAATTAGATTTTGATGGAAAATATCAATGTTTATTTTTAAGCATTTAAAATTCTTATTGCTTTAAAGTTCCACAGTTGTGCAAAATGACAGGGGTGTATGTCAGACAGTAATTATTAAATAACAGCAGACACTGAGATTAAAAAAATTAAAGCTCCATAACCAACTAACACAAATTGTCATCATTACATGTCAAAATATACCCAGTAAATATCCTTAAATCAAATTTAGTAAGTTCTCAAGCAACATTCTGCCTATCAGTAAATGTTGATTATTATAGATATATTTGCTCATCAGTTTCTGTGTACGGTGAAATCAACATTTACCAATAAAAATTTAATCTTTTCAAGCCTTCTGCTCCTCAGTAAATATGCTCAAATTCATCTGATGCACTATTAATAGAGATGAGTGAATAATTCAGACTCATTCAATGAGGTTTGTCTCTCTCTGTGGCATTCGCCTGGGACACAGCACTTGGAAGAGTACCGTTCAAATGAAATTAGCCATTCTGCAGCCTACTTGGCTGATCGTTCTAAGAAATTAGAAGCCTATTGCTAAATTGTGCAGCCATATTTAATTCCTATGCAGAACAGGCAGCAGGCCTATCCTTCCCCACCGCTGGGCCAGGTCTACACTAAAAAGCCAGGTCAACCCAGCTATGTTGCTCAGGGATGTGAAAAAGCCACACCCCTGAGAGACACAGTTAAGCCAGTCTAACTCCAAGTGTAGACAGTGCTAGGCCGATGGAAGAATTCTGCTGACCCTGGTACCACCCCTACAGCAATGGAAGAACTCCTCCCCTTGCCTACACTGAACCGTTACAGCTGCACCATTTCCAGTGATAACAGAGCCTTAGAGGTTACAGCATGTTCCCGGTGTGTCTAGCCTGCTTTGCTGACTGGGGCTGCCATGGAGGATGGGGGAAGATGACTGCCTCCTCCATGCTCCCTTTGATCTGGCAAAAACACCCACAGGGGCACTGGGAAAGAATGGTCAAAGGGATGAAAACTGTCTCTTGCTCCTGCCTTTCCCCATCCTTTGTGCATCTCTGCAAGGATCAGCGGAGAACTGGGCCCTGAGGGTTTCCTTATTGCTAGAAAGGCACAATGCCTGGAAATTAGGCTTTATCTCATTATTTGCTTTGGGGTATAAGTCAAAGAATTACCAAACGGGCAGCAAATTGCTTTAATTCATCAAATAGTCAATTAGCTGCAATACTGAATGTGCCTGCCCCCAGGGCGCTCTCGGTCTCTCCCCACTGCCAGGTTCCTCCTCCATCCCTCCATTTATGTCTGAGGGGGGAGGAGAGGAGAGGGCAGGAGAACAGCCCACATCCACTGAGCAGGATCAGGCTGCAGTCACCACCTCAGGAGTGTCTGGGTGGCAAATAAGAAGCAAGAGCCGTTACAATTTCCCTCTGCAGACGAGGGCATCAAAATAATCTGCTGGGGGGTACAGGGGTGAGGTGTGGCGAGGAACAAGCGAGAGGGGAAAAGGAGAGAGAATGATACATAGGAATGGAGAGACAGTTCAGAGGTGTCACTAGTCACAGCCTGCTCTGCTCTGGTCCAGGTTGCCCTTGCTGGAGAATGGAGGGTATCACTCATTTACAGGCTTCCTCTGTGTCTTAAATGCCTGAGAAATGATGCAGAGGCATTGTCAGTTAACTGCTCCACAGAGCTCCCCACTTTGTAATAAGCCCAGGACGTACAGGGTTTGACCTGCGCCGGGTGACAGTCAAGTCCCATCCTGGCAGCATGTATCTGCAGGACTGTGATGATCAGATAGAGTGGCAGCTTCCACACACAAGGTAAAATACCCCCCTGGCCCACGTGAATCTGGCCACTTGTCCATAGAGCAGCAAATGATCTGTTTCAGTTTGCAAGCTCTAATTTTGAAGATCCTTTTCTTCCCCAAAAAGATTCAGTGTGTGGGGTGCCCGCTTGTGGGATGGATTTGGGACAGGACCAGGCCGTCACCAAATAGCTTTCTCTGTTAGAGACGCTGCACCTGATCCACTCTGGATCCTCTTGCTCATGTTGAACAAAAAGCGCACTCTCCCTCTTAGCCTGTGTAGGATTAAAAGCGCCCCCCACCCCGACCCCCAAGAATGCCTCCCATTCCCATCTGCATGCTTATCCTAGAGCAGGGGTTCTCAGGACAAATTATTTGGTGGCCTCAGAGTGTGGCCACCAACTCTTGCTGGTGGCCACTCACACTTTTTCCTAAAATACTTAATTAGCTTTAGGTAAAACAAATAAATATGCAGATACACATGTCCAAATCGTTGTAATTTATGTATTACTGGCTAGTAAGTCTGCTGTGATAAGTGATATTAATCAACATACAAGTATCACTTATCACAGCTGACTTATCAGCCCCAGCAAGTCTGGGGACAAATTAAGCCTTGGATGGGAGATCGGGGGAGGCATCAGGGGCCAGGGGAGATGGGGTTGGCTGGGGGAGGCAGCAGGGTCTGGAGCCTGAAGCCCCGTGGCCGGAGCCCAGGCTGGAGCCCAAACCCTTGCAGCCAGAACCTGCCTTGCCTGAAGCCCAAATCCTGAGCCCCACTGCCTCAAGAAGGTGGGGAACTCACCGGCTGCCAACCCTTGCTGGAAACCCCAGCAACCAACACCAAGGCTGTCCATCCAGGAGCACCATGGAGGGGGCGGGGCTGCTGGTCCTCCCGCCTCCCGCAATCACAGCCCAGGAGGCTGTGGCCACAAGAAAAGCCCCTGGTGCCTGCATGTCACCGCATTTGAGAAACAGTGCCCTAGAGAATCTCACTGTAACAGCACTCCTCCACCGACCAGACAGAGCCCCTGCTGTCCACAGTGGGGTGATACTGAGTGACCTCTCTTTTGTGCTCAGCTTTCCCACGGGGATCTGTCTGGCACTGTCTCCTCCAACTCAGAACACAGATCATTACAGCTAAGTCATGAGTCTGTCTCAGTGCAGAACGTAAGCTCCTAGGCAGGGTCCAGGTAATGCCATGGGCACATACTACATGGGACAAGGAAGAGCTAGAAATAGAAATGCAACATCCAGGAAATCCAATAGGAAGGGGCAAGTTTTGAGGTCTAAAAAGCATTTTCAGATTACAGTGGAAGTGGCGTCATTTCCTTTAACTTTCTCTTCCTCCTTGATTACAGCACCTAGGATACTCTAGAGATGCCCATTCCATCTGCACTCTTCCTCCCCCCGTCCCAGGTCCCACCCACTCTGGGCTTACCTGAGGGGTATCCGGATAGCAATGATTCTGTCAATGGCAATAGCCAGGAGACTGAAGATGGAACTCTGAGTCAAAACCAGGACGAAGCAGGCAATGAAGAGGCAGCCATAGAAGAAGGCACAGAAGCCAGTGCTGATGGTGATGGCAAAGGGGATCGCGAGCACGCCCACTGCAATGTCAGCTGCAGCCAGGGACACCACAAAGTAGTTGGTGACGTTTTGCAGGTTGCTGTTCAGATAGACTGCCCAGCAGACCAGGGCATTCCCCAAGATGGCCAGCACTGCAATGACCAGTTCCAGGATGATGTAAACGACATCCGAGAGGAAGTTTTCATTCCCATATACTAGCATGGTGAGGCTGACCAGGCCAATGCAAGAAGGTGCCAGAGAAGCTCAGTGTCCATATCTGCAGTGCTACGAACAGCCACCAAGGCACCTCAAAACGGTTTGGGGTCTGATGGGCACTCAGCTGCCAGCTGTTGGCCGGAGGCTCACCTGGCCCCCTTCTCCCTTCAGTTGATTTAGCGGTCTACCGCAGAGGGCATAGAAAGATGGAGTGCAGAGTTTGCCAGCTTCATCAGATAGGATAAACCTTGCAGATTCTTGGCATGTTCACAATAATGCAGAAGCACATTAGTGGTCCACTGAACTCCAACAGATACGGCCCCAGGAAAAACCTCATGTAGATGAACCCTTTGCCCTGCAGATGTTGGGTGTTTGAAATGTACTGCCTGGCATAGTCATGTGTGGTGAGGATCTTGGGTGTCCTGTTGACAATCACAGGTCTTGTCACGGTTTCCTGCCACCTCTTGGGATCATCATCTTGTTCTCCCTTTTTTCCTTTTGCTGAATGCTCTAGGACTCAGGGAATCTTCCTGTCAGCTGTTGCAAACGTCCAACTTCTCCACTTGTTTCCTTAAATACAACAAAAATAACCAAACTAAGTAATCAGCGCCAGTGACCAGCTAGGAAAAGCACAATCTCATTCAAGTGGCATATCCAAATGATGTTAGAAATAAAACAGACCTACATGAACATCACGGGCAAAAAAAATCTTATACTTTGTTCCCCTCAAAAGCTGCCTGGTTGAAGTCAATATTGCACAACTGTTTCTGAGGCTACCAACTGAGCTGACAATTCAGCAGCTGCTTGATAGTCTGCCATGAAACATGAGTGCCCAGCTAATTATGCCTTAGCTTTGTGCCCGGATTGGAAAAAGGTGGAGACTTTTACACACATAAACCTGCCTCCATGCGATCACAAATAAATGACTGGTTACCTGCGCGAACACACCAGTGTACTTTATCATTACACGAATGCTGCATGCTGTTGCACAGGAATAACACCACATGATCACAGACAAACCACTCAGTCTAACATAAGGAGGCTTACACTGTGTGCATATGTAAGAGTTCTGACATTTCCTTGGAGGGCTGGGGAAATTCCAAAACACGACTGACCACACAAGAAATCCCCCCCAAAGAACTCAGAGTGTAACATCCTTCAGTACTTTCCTCCCCAGAAGAGACAGACACACACACTACTCCAAGGACCCACGCACAGTGCAGACTCCCACACTCTCACAGACACACACCCTTGCCTATGCACACAATCCCTCACACCATAAGCAAACATATAATAGCTAGCTCTGCGATAGCATTTTTCATTCCTAGGTCTCAAAGCACTTTAAAAAGGAGGTCAGCATCAGAATGATGGACACAACCAGTGATACACACATACTTATGCAGACACATGATCATGGGTATACATACACTCCCCCTGCACAAAGGTACACACACAGATGCTCACATAGTATCACACCCACCCACCCCTGCAAAAAGCAGCAAGCTGGGCCCCAAGGGGACACACTCCCATGCACAGAGAAGCTCTTAATGCCATACACACTAACACAGTAATTTCTGGACACACCCACACGAGTTAGATACATGCACAGCACTTACCGCCACTCCCATCACACCCTCTCTTGTGCAGAGACGCACACACATTTGCACGCAGATAGAGACTCCAATCAAAGAGTCACGCTCAAGAATGAGGCATGGTGAGCTTAATTTAAGGCTCTGGTCCTTCTCAGTCCGTCAGGTGACTACAGGATGCCGTGCTTTAGTTCCTCTGTGGTGAGTTTTAAGCCTCATTTGCTGCAAAAGATCGCTGGGGTTTTGTCCTTTGTTTAAGGGAAAAGTACAGTTATGGCAAAAGAACACGAGTAGGGATGGGAAAGAAAGGGGCCTTGGTGTCAGTTGCTAAATCACCACTGGGTTCAGTTTCTGAAATACATATAAGCCTCCCAAAATGAATGTTTTGGTGCTGTAACAACAGACGACCCTGAACAGCACCACCAGCTGGTTTTCACATCTTCACAAAAGAGACAGTGATCTGAAGTCGGAAACAGAATTTCTCAAAATAAAATAAAGGAGTAAAGATAGTGAAAATACAACGAACTTGTGATTCACATCTAATCTCAGGGAGATAATCTAATTGTGCACCTTTCACTGGTTTTGATCTCTATTGCTAGTACTGTGTTTGAAAGGAGAGGGAGAGGTTCTTTATGGTTTAGAAGTGCTAAAAACATACCTTTTCATCAACTCCCGAAATCCCCTTTTGTTTTATATGTATATTTTGGGGAAGTCAATAGGGGAAATGAACTTGCAATGTAGCGGGTAAGAGGCAGATAAGGATCTTCCGTTTTACCAACAGTCCCTTGAGGAGGGACAGTCTCTATTATCTTTCTCTGTCCAGTCCCTCCAAAAGCTCTTCTCTCCACCGTATGTCAATAAAGTTAAAAGTATAGTCCTGTTTTACCTCTCAAAATGTCATTATCCATTTCAAATCCTGCCTGAAACACACTGAAGGGCCCACTTGCCAAAATGCATTCTAGCCTGAAATCCAGCCCAGAGTAATAGAGTTAACAGCAGATGAACAGAAAGAAAGAGACAGAAAAGCAGGAAAGAGGGCAGAAAAGTGAGATGACAGGAGACAGAGAAAAAGAAGCAGAGATGACAGAGTGAAAAAGAAAAGAAGAAAAATGGGGAAACAAGTGGCAACTTTAGGGATAGGAAAAACACTGCTCAAAATGTTATGAGGAGTGTCTATTGGAAGTGCCCTGCTAGGAAAAGGTTAGCCATTTGAATTGAAGGGTCACAGCTAGAGCCCACAAATGAGGCCTTTGAAGTGGGGAAGGGGACATCAGATTAGTTCACATCTCTCCAAGAGTGCAAAACACACACACTGAGAATGACTAATACGTTGAGTTTAACAGGACTTTTTTTCAAACAATGTGGGGCTTCCTAACTCACATTCATATCTCCACACACATAAATTTAATGAAACTCAAGCTTAAGTACCAACTCACTGTTAGATAAAGACTTAGTGAAATTTAACAACTGCATATGGAGTATCTCAGCCAAAACCTTTGACCCATAAAAAAAAACAACTTTAAAAAGAACAGATCTGTCACATCAAGCTACGACAGCTATAAAAACAGCCATGCTGGAAAAGAACTAACCATTGAAGTAATCAAGTTAAACAGGATGCAGAGAACAATAAAACTGACATCTACCTCTTACATCAGTAGAACTCAAAGCACTTTACAAAGGAGGTCACTAACATTCCCATTTTCCAGAAGGGGAAGCAGGATTAATAGGATCTCTTTTCCCAAATCAGCACTTCTTTGTGCAGGCTGATGAACTCATCTTAATCCTATTTGTGCTTTATTTCACTTGACCACTTCAGCAGCTAATCTTTGTCCAACATGGCTATCTTTAATCTGATTAGGAATGAGACAGCAAGTTTTTATTGGATTTTCCTAATGCTCATCATTCCAGATAAGTCCCACCTAGTTCAAATCCACGCAGGGAGAGACGGAATTTTCTACAATCGAGTACATCCTCCAGGAAAAAGATGCTGTAATTTTAAATTTAACGACTGTCTTTAATTGTCTTATGTCACGAGAGTTCTTGTACATTCTACTTCAACCAGTTGTATCACTGACTGATTTCCTTTTTATAATTTAGTCTCTGGAGGCTCTGAATTTGGCTCATGCCTAGTTCTCTGGTTCCGTTTGCACGCTGCAGTCTTATTTTTCCACCATAGTCTTCACTGTTCACCTCAGTGTTATGTTCAGAAGGAGGACAACTGGTTCTTATACGCTGCTTCGTCATGGGATGGAAAGAAAGCATTCGAGCTGGGTAGAGTTGATATATCTCAGAAGACAAATGACTGGAGGTGAGCAAACATTCCAGCCATGGCATGCCAGCATTGCATCTCCTTCAGCACCAATGTTTCTGTGGTAGCAACTGGCATTAGGTACAGTGTTTGAATTTACGACACTCCAGCATTGTGACTGCCGCAAGCACGCTGGGTACAATGGCCTCTGAGGTGCAAGTGCCATACACCCATTCATTCCCCATCGCCTTCATTTTCCATGTTGTGGGGCAGGACTTACCTTCATCCCACCTGCAGCATGACTCTTTGACTGCAGAAGTATTTAAAGCTTGCTTTAGTTCCAAAATTAGTTTGCAAACCAGGCCCCAGTTTGTTCAGTTCATATTGCTAGAACTGAGTGAGCTGGAATGAAAATAAATATGGACATTAAGGGAAAGACGTATATTCTGTGGGTACTGATTTCTCTGAGGAGCATCTATTCCATGTATGACAACAGTTCAGCAGCCAGCACTGATGAAATTAATTTAATCACAAGCCTGCTTTACTTACAAAGGTACTAGGGGTGGTATATTTAACATTTCAGTTAGGTCCTCAAGGGATCAGTATTGTTAACTTCTTGTGAATTGGGAAAAATAACCTGTACCATGCAGCCTGCAGGACAGCTACAATTAATATTGCTTCTCAAACTCATGTCTTGTTCTGTTAATTGGATTAATCCCTCCTTGTTACCCTGGGCTATGTTCCTGTCTTTCTCCCATTATTAAATAAACCTTTCTTGCCACTTACAACCCCCCTCAGCTGCTCCCCTGTTCATTTTTAATGACTTGGAACACTCTGTTCTAGCTCAGGTTTCAGCCCCAATGAGAATCTGTCCCTTGAAAATTGAATAAAGAATCTGAACAGCATGTTCCAATGAAGCTGTTCACATCTGGAGGCAGAACAAGCTTTTGTTCTGAGCTCTTCCAATTGACTTTGGACTGAGCTGCTTGGGGTTTTTATCCGGAATGAAGGCTCAGATAGTGTTGATTCAAACATTCCTCATATCAACTCCTCTCCTGCTATTGTCCCCTTGAGGCTCAGTTTTGACCTCGTGCTGTTGGATACACATGCCTGCATTATGTATCATCATGCTGGTGATAAGTGGACTTGTTCTTCTCACCATCCAGCCTCCTCATTCGATGAGTATTTTATTCCAACTGTG
Source organism: Lepidochelys kempii (assembly GCF_965140285.1). Taxonomy (NCBI): domain Eukaryota; kingdom Metazoa; phylum Chordata; order Testudines; family Cheloniidae; genus Lepidochelys; species Lepidochelys kempii. The sequence goes on along the minus strand of NC_136394.1, from coordinate 12,774,197 downwards.
GAGTAATGGGTTTGACAATATCCACAATTTTCAATGTTGTAGCCAATCTCAGGGGCATTAGCAAAATCCCACAGGGTGCAGGATTTCTCAGTCTCTGATCCTCCAGCCATCAGAATGTGACCCCTCTCTGGGAGCCAAAAATCTTAGAGTCCATTCCCTTTGTAGCCAGAGTGCAGGACCAAGCAGCTCGAGACAGTGCATGAAATGGCCAGGTAAATGTACATGTTGCAATGAATCTCAGCACAGGGGAACTTCCCTGGCAGTGTGATGCATGAGGGAACCATGTGAATTTCTAACATGCAGAAGCCGGAGCTATTGTGATCTAGCACTGTGAGGACTGAGGTGAAAGAAACACCAAAACCAAGCACCTCTCTCAGCCCCTTATTGCTCCTTTAGTCCCCAAGCCCACACTGATAAGCTGAGGGCCTACCACACCCCAGCCTCCTCACAGCACTACCAATCCCACCTCTTTGCCTGGAGCCATTCTGGACTCTGACTGGTCCTTCCCCATTCCAAGCAGGTCTCTGGACCGGAATGGGTTCTCCCGGCCGGTTCCAGGTCAGTGAAAACCACCACTAGGGAAAGTGGGCCATGCCAAGATAACACAGGGAGGGAAGAGGTGGTGTCCCTACCAAGAGAGAGACCATAATTGGGACTCACTCCACAGACAACAGTTTTGAGCTGGCCCCATGCTCCCTCCTCCCCAGCACAGTGCCTCCTAGTGTATCCCTGGGAAATTACACAGTCCCAGGTGCCTAGTTTCCTAAGAGCAAAACCTAGGACTTTTACAGGGCATTATTCCCAAATACCCTAACCCTAAAATTGAGCCAGGAGGTTGGTGCTGTTAATAAGCCATATGTTTCCTGCTTTCGGAACTCAGAAAGGAAACTTTTAGCCACTTGGGAACATTCTCCTCCCTTTGAAGATGCTTTAACTTAGGGGAAGATTCCATATCTTTTAAACCTATTGAAATGTCAAAGTCACATTGCCTCATGCCATATATTTAGAGGATCATCTATCACACAAATTAACCAGCATCCATACTTTACCTGTAGCTGAGAAACATTTTAAGCAACAAATGTACTGAAAAAATCTGTGTTTTGTTCCTTGTAAATTGCTTTTAAATGCTGCTCGCTAGTTTGTTTCCTGCACTTAGATACCAAGGTTTTAGATGCCTTATTTACAATTGTTTCCCAAGTTCCCCATCTACCTCATGTCATGCTACACTGGCTGGCTTCTCCACATCCTGCTTCTCTACATCCTGAATGGGCTTCTCTCATCCTGGCTAACGGGTGAAGAGGGTGGCTGGGGTGCGCAGGCAGGAGGAAGAGTTGCTCTATCTCAGCAGGATGTGGCTCTTCTGGTTTCCTTATTGGCTTTTTATTGGTTACATTTTTAATTGATCTTTTAGTCATCTGCTTCCAGTAATAAGAGGAAATTAAATATTAACAATAGACTGTTTCCCTTGTGACTGTTCGTCATTAACGATGGATGAAAATAAAACCAAGTAGGCAAGAAAACCACAGCACGTTATGAGCCCGATTTTCAGGTGCTCTGAGCACCCACAGCTCCCATAACCTTCAGCTGGAGCCATGGGTGATTGGCCCCCTGGAAAATGTAGTCCTAGACAAGTATAATAAAGATTGAACTATCTACCTACACACAGTATGTGCGCTTATGTACACCCTGACCCCCACAGGGGATAGTCAACATCCCTGTCACAGACCTGGAGAGAACTTTTCCTCATTCTTTTTATCCCAAAGATCTTTTAACTCGTCATCCTACTGACTGAGGAAAGTGTAGATAAGACACCCGTGTGAACCCATCAATGCTGTCCCTTACTCAGCCAGATGAGGAGTGGTGTGTGGAACTCCCACTGCCAGGGCCTGTGTCTGCCGCATTCCCAACCTCTTCCAACCTGGGGAACAGGAGACTGGGATTTAGACTCCCACTTCGGTTTCCTGAGGCTTGGCAGTATGGAACACTTATGCCCAGGCTACTCCCTCATCTATGAATGAAGTCCTCCTTCAGAGAAGCAAATGTAGAAACCCACAGCTGAGCAACCAAGTCCTTTAAGGGCTCCTCCACACCCTCCATTGTTTCACTTTTTATTTGGAACAAAGATGGTTTCAGCCATTTCTAAGACTGAACCAGTCCATTCTGCTGTCCACCAGGGCACTGGTCCCTCTGAGCTGTGCACATGTGCGTGCGTACCCAGATCCTAAACCCCGCGGACATGGTAAAACTCTGCGTGCACAAAAATTTGCACAGAAGCACAACAATTTGCACAGAAGAAATTTTTTGCGCACACGGCCTGTCAAAAATTAGAGGGAACACTGCCCCAGGGCAGTGGCAGCCTGTCCCTGCACTCCAACCCGACTCCTCTGTTCTACCTGGTTGAGGGGGGCAAAGAGACCGTCCCTCTTCAGAAGGTTGCGCTACACCCAACCCCAGCCCATCCTGACTTCATTTACTATCAATAACTTTAGCATATTGGATATGGCCTATGCTTTAGCATAACTATCCATAACTAATAAAATAATAATTAAGCCCTACCTGACCAGCCCATTACTGTTCCTCCCTCCTCTATTTATAGATTCATAGACTCTAAAGCCAGAAGGGACCATCATGATCATCTAGTCTGACCTCCTGCACATTGCAGGCCACAGTACCTCACCCACCCACTCCTGTAATCGACCCAGAACCTCTGGCTGAGTGGCTGAAGTTCTCAAATAATGATTTAAAGACTTCAAGTTACAGAGAATCCACCACTGACATTAGTTCAAACCTGCAAGTGACCTGTGCCCTATGCTAGAGAGGAAGGGGAAAACCCTCCAGGGTCTCTCTGCTCTACTTACCTCTAAAGTGAAAATCATAATTTAAGAAAGGCAGGAGGATATACCATCCCAGGTACCAGCCTGAAAGCAAAGCCCATGATGCAGGATGGACCCAGTGTTGCTGCTAGCAGGGGGCCCTCAGCAGAAATATTTTTGCCGCCCCCAACACATAGTAATAATAGGGGGCCCCCTTGAGCTGCTTAGGGCTTTAAGCAATTTCTTAGTCTGCTTATGCCTAACACCGGCTCTGGATGGACCAGCCAACAAGAATGGTTAATCTGAAACTTTGTCTTGGGCTTGGTGCTCCACACTCCAAGAACTAGAAGTGGATCAATTTTTACTGCTGCACTGGAAGAGGGGTTGGAACGGGAAACACTTGACCATTATTTTCTGAGGGGATATTGTAAATGTTAAACAAAACCAAACAAGAAGAAACTTCCCCCACAACAACTCCTCCAACTGTAATGTGCACCAAACCAACCAGTGCCAGTAAAAGTCCAGGAGGGACACAGCAGGCAACTGATAGCACATGAGCTAGATTAAAAAACAAACCCAAAGAAACAGGCTCCTTGGCACCCACTTTAGCTGAGTCTCAGTAACTGCAGTAGACAACAGGAACTCTGCACTCTCCTGCTCAGTAACATGAAGGACCCTGGCCTGAGCCGTTGGATCAAGAGTAGACAAAATATTAATATTCTTACAGTGTCAGTTAAAAAAAGTGAGTGGCTAGACAGTTTCACACAAGAGTAAGAAAGATGTTGAAGAGAATCCTAATGAAAACACAGAAAGAGAATACTGTGAAAGTGAAAGTGCCCTTTTCACTAACAAGTTACCGCCAATGTTAGTCAGAAGAACACGTGGTCTCTTGTGGGAAGATGCCTGGCTGTTGATTGGACTCAATGCTAGTTCTGTTTTTCAGATTCCTCTTCTCCTATTACATCAAGTACACCATTTGCAGACAGTTATGGCTCCACTCAGGAGCACTTAAAGAGCAAAGGAAAAGACAGGGTTTTAAGTAATTCATGAAGAACTAGGCCTTCCTGGAGCACAGTAGGAATTTTCTCAATATTTTTTCGCCATATTGTTGAAACGCATCTGTTCCAGTGTATTTTCAGGTGATGGAATTGACCTCTCTGTGGATGTTCCCTCACCTCTTTTTAGAATGCTCATGGTATCTATAATTCAGAGTGGGGTCTGCCATACCGTTCATCTACACACCCATATATTTTTTTTCTCAGTTTAATTTTAGTCCAGTTGCTCTCCGAGCTCATCTCACCATTATGTCCCCTTTTGTACCTGAAGTGTCATCCATGAAGAATGCCCTCCAGTCTCGCAGATTCTCACTCATTTTCCTCTGGAATGCTTCTGGCACGGCAATAGAGCAATACTCGTCAGATGGCTAAGAAAGTTCTCTGCTTGGCACAGTCAGGGTGGACAGGAACATGTCGGAATCCAGTGCCGAGGATACTGTTGCACCAGCTAAACTGAGCGTGTTTCTTCCATTGTGGGGAGAATACACCTTTCCTCCCTTACTTCTTCACTGAGCCTTTTTAGGTCTATGCAGACCTGGATGTGCCCTCCTGCTACCCATGATGGGCACACTACTTTGCTGGGTCAGTAACATGCCCTATTGCACTGTTCTCCTTGACTTGTCCTGCTCTTCCTTCAATTTGGGAAACAGGGACTGGCACCCTTCAGGCTAGACTTAGTACATGAAGCTTGGCCCCTCACATCAGCATCCACCCTGTCATCTTTAAGGTGGACATTCTGGCTGAACACCGTACCTGCTTCCTCTGTGTGTTCCACCAGGTCCATCTCAATGACTGTAGGTTGGTCTAGAAGGTGACTTGTGCTGGCGCAATTAATACGTGTCAAACCCACTCTCCTTGGGCCTCATAGTGAGGATGGGCTTTCAGTTGACCCAACTTGGCTACTGAGCACTACTCTGGGCTGCTCCAGCTTAGGGGGCATCTCCATAAAAGTCTCTTTATAAATTGGTGTCACTCTGCCCTGGGATCAATGTGTAAATGTAACACCATTGAAGACTAGAAGCCCAAGCCTGCCCATGAATGTTAGCTTTGGACATGGCTCCCAGGAAGTAGGCATCATTCACCACTGTTTGTACTATCACCCTAGGTTTTTGGTTTCCAGTATCTTTTCCCCTTACATTAATATACATCATCTGTCCTGTGTTATCCCTTGTTACACCCGTAACATTTCTGCCCCATGAACTCAGTGCAATTAAGAGGGGTTTGTTTTGGTCTTTTTAATGATGCTTATGTTCTCTCCCTGGGAATTTATTCTTCTGCTACTTGCACTGCAATTTTATTAGTTTCTTGCTGGATGACACATTTTCACTAGCACAGTCTGCGGAGCCAGTTCGAACACCTTTTCTAGAGGGCGCTGAGATCAATTTTTTTTCTAAAAGTTTTGTTCAAAATCCTGACTACTAGCAAATCTTAAGTGTTCTTCTTTACTAACTCAAAAGTGACAGTGCTCACCCTGTGCATTCAGGGATCTAACAAAAACTTCCCTTCTTTCTCTGGGTCTCCATGTTCTTTGGTAAAATCATGCCTGCTTATGTATTACATTCTGCTATGTTTGCTAAATCCGTCCTTTGGATCTGCTCAGCCACTAGACTCTGATGCTCCATTTTGGGGAGAGCCTGTATTGCTAATTACATATGACTTAAAAAGTTTGGAAGCACCATGTTTGGAGATGTAGCTTGCCTTTTCACAAACCACCTTATAAAACATTTTATTAGCACGTGTTTCTTGTTAATTGTTTATGAGCTAAAAGGTTTGTCTAAAGGAAGTGGAAAGGCAAAGAGGTCAGAAAGCAAGCACAGATTCCTTCCAGTAGTGACTTCCAGAGAATGGTCCTTTGCTCCTCTTAATATTTTTCTTGCTTACAATAAAGACTAATTTTTTAAAAAAGCTCCAACCCTTGATTTAGACATTCCCATCCATTTCTCACATACGTGACCCAAACCCAATCCTTATGGTCAGCAAATAGGAAGTGAGAAGATATTCCCAAGACAGATTTTTAAGTGGGCTGTGGGATTTGCTCTCAAGTACAAGGAGGTTTGTAATGGAGATGGGTCCAAACCAACCCCCCAGGGAGAAGATTGAATTCAGAAGTGTTGAGCCCACCTTGGTTGTACCAACCCCTGTAAATGGAAGGAGAAGCCAAACACAAACTATGCAGTAAGGCTGTAGTATGAATGCACGGGAGAAGTCACTGGTCCCCTCAGGAGGATTGAGTATCTGCCCCTTCTCCGGGTAGGTAGGGAGAAACAGACAGCAAAATGAACTGTAGCAAAGGGCCAATTGCATTAAGACTACCTCAGCCCATAGACCCAAAGGATACAATTTTACCTCATCTTCTAACAACTGTAGCCATCCACTAAAAGTTCATACTACCCAGCCACCCCCAGAGTGGTTCCATCTTTGTACAGTTACATAACCTTTCCCAAGTTCCCCCTCAATCTTCCCTGTCCACCTGCATTAGTTAACTTGGACCCCAGTTAGACAGGCAGCTGACACTTCTGTTAAGTATCCAAATGAGCCCCATCTGGTTCTGTAAAGACAGGACTAATCTGGGCTTTTTAAGTGACTAGTGATTTGGGGCACCTTTGCCTTTGGGTGCCCAACTTGACAGCTTAAAGTGGCCTGATTTTCAGTAGGGGGATGCTCAGCAGTTCTATAAATCAGGTCCCTTTAAGGTGTGTCAAACTAGAAACCCAGTATCACTGGTCATTTTAAAAAATGTAGACTATAGGTTTTTAACACATTAGAAATGAATGTGTCTACTTTCTAAAGCCCCCCACACTGCACACAACTATAACCATATTGGCCACTACCAAAGTCAGACTGATAAAATGCCCTCTAGATGCTATCTGGCAATATTATTTTCTTGAGCAGGGGTCTCAAACACGCGGCCCGCAGGTGGCCCACAGAGTTATTTCCTGCGGCCTGCCATAGCTCCCCTCACCCCTGCCTACCTCCCAGCGCTTTCTGCCACCAAACAGCTGTTTGGCAGTGCTTAGGACTTTCCAGGAGGGAGGGGGAGGAGCGGGTACACAGCGTGCTCGGGGAGGAGGCGGAGGAGAGGTGGGGATTTGGGGAAGGGGGCGGAGTTGGGGGGGGACTTTGGGGAAAGGGTTGGAATGGGGGCAGGGAAGGGGTGGAAAAGGTGGGGCAGGGGTGGGGCCTCATAGAAGGGATGGAGTGGGGGCAGGGACGGGGGAGTTTTTGTATCTTTGTATGAAAAGGTGTCAGTGATGTGGCCCTCGGGCCAATGTACTAGTCCTCATGTGGCCCTCGTGGTGATTTGAGTTTGAGATCCCTGTTCTAGAGCACTGTAGAATATGGAGATTGCTGTATGGACTAGATACATATGAACATTACAACTCTCGTAGCAATTTAAGACTCCTGTGGATTGCATTAAAAAAATCACACACCTCTTGGTGACCTTTTATTAAGGGGAACGTTTCCTGCTGAAAGTTTCAGAATTCCTCCCATGAGTGCCCAAGTGCACTGATCTCAGAGTGAAAATGAAGCTTTTATTACCATGCAATGTAAGTTTTGTTAATCCACTTCCCATGACACATCAGCCTCAGGTACTGATTTGTACCCGGACTTACTTGACATTTCTAGAAAACTGAGTGTTAACAGCCAGTTAAGAGAGGTTCCCAAATAAGTCCCAGAGGCCTGAGCATTCCCCTCCCAGAAGATCAGTGGTTCTGGGAATGACAAGAAAAGAATAAACCACTACAAATTCTCACCTCCTCTCAACCCAACATCTGGGGATACATGCAAGTGAGAGATGAATTACAAAACGGAATGGGCACAGATTTAATCCCACCTACGCTCCCACGCTACCACTGCAATACCTGTTCTACCCAGATACTAGACACTTCACTTTGGAAACACTTGTCCCCTTCGTTATGCCGGCAGTGACTGAAAAAAAGGGGCGAGAGAAAAGGAAGGAGGGCATGGTAATGTCACCGCCCAGGGGAAGGGGGACAGGTTGGGAGGCTCCAACACTGGCTGAGGCAAGAGACCAAGCGCGTGTTACTGTCCCAAGTGTGAGAACACGGCAAACCTTGCCACTCCCGAAGGGAAACATTCAGAAAACAGAACAAGCCTGAATCACACTGCACCCTGCTCAGCTTTTCTGCCTCATTCACTTGAATGGGTGAGGAACTGGCCCATTAATATACACAAAGGGTGACCCCCGGCCAAGGCCAGCTCAGAACAATTCCTGCTGCCTCATTGCGCTCCCAATTGGAACAGCTTGCTGCCTAAGGATCCTGAGGGTCCCTCCCAGTTAGGCTTGGCTGGGATAACACGCAGGGTCCGGCCACAGCAAACGCAGGCACTGAATGCAAGACTCTGCTAAGTCAGCTTCAGAGTCTAGCAACAAGTTGGCAGATACAACAAGCCTGATCCTGCAAGGTACAGAGAGTGCTTCCTAGCAGATACTGAGCACCTTTCCCTCCACTGACTCCAGGGTGGTAGAGTGCACTCAGCACCTGGCAGGAAACAGCCCAGCAGGTCATTTCCCACATCACCAAATTTCTCTGAGACCCACCTTTCCTCTAACTGTCCTGACAGGCTAGTTCAAGCCTTTGCACTAGTAGAAGCTTGGGTCTCCACCTGCACTCTCCAGTCCATGCTTGAACCTCACTAATGATTGGGTCTCGCTCACAGCAAATTGTTCCATTGTCTCAATGTCATTGTTAGTAAAATGTTCCCTAAACAACTCTAAACAAAATGTTCTCTTCATGTTTCAGGGTTTGTTATATCACGCTGTAACACCTGGAATCATTCCTCTTTGGCAGCGCTTCATGTGTAATCAGGCCTGACGAAATTCCAGGCTCCGGGGTCAGGGCCATCCCTTGGGGGGCAGGGCCTGGGATGGAAGTGACGAATGTGTCACTTCCAGAACCACCCACGCCAGCACAAGGGCCCCCCAAAGTGCAGGGCCTGAAGGGGTCTCACACGCCTAGTGCCCTGCAGCCTGGGCCCGCGGGCAATTGCCCTTTTTGCCACCTCCCCCCGGTCAGTAGGCCTGTTTGTAATGAAAGAGGTGCCGAGGCTCAAGCAATTTCTTTTACTTTCATAACGGATATGCCAAGCCCAGAGTGCCAGGGCTAGGAATGGCCACAACTTGGCACAAATTAAGTACTTCATCCTGGCCTTTATCTTACTACCTTTCCAATATTGTACAGCTGTTACTATGTCCCACCCTACGCTTGACTAAGATGAATAAGATCAATTGATGGCATCTGTGGTAGAGGTTGCTGCATATACCCCTGTTGCTGCAGCACTTGCTGGTTGACCGGAGGCCTGGATGCAGAGTAGGTGGGAGTAGAGACTGGTTGGCCTTGTGGAGGTGGCAGAGGTGGGGCTGTTGCTATGATATAGCCAGACTGTTGTGTGGGTTGAAGGACTGCAGTGGACTGGCACATGGTGGGGTGAGGATCAGCACCATCAGCAGATGACTGGCGGGCAAGACTCATATGGCTAAACTGTGATCCTAGGTTGTCTTGCTGTACACTGTTGTCCTGGACGCTGCTGTGAGTTGCATGGGGAAGATGTTCTAGGAAACTGCATTAGCTCTGATCCTGGAGGCTGCAAATATCCTGCTGATGAACTTATTCATTTAAATTAAGGAAAGCATCTATATTCAGCACAGCACTTAAGCACATGCTTAAAGTTGAAGTCCTTTCCTAAAACAGAGCCTTATAACCTGTTGCCTCGTGAGAGCAGCTCCCGAGTTGATCTTTATAACAACTTAATTCAGTCTCGTTCTGTTTGCCCGTTTCTCCAAATTCTCGAGATCGCTCCGTTTGTGGCTCAGCAGCTCATTTTATAATACCATCATAGCATGTTCATCTAAACAACTTTTCAATTCCCACGTGCCTATAAAGGCCTTTATTAAATATCACATCCACCAAATTCCCTTGTCCACTAAATTTTGTAATCATATTAGAGTACGCTACCGGAGTGTCTTTATCATTTGGTTTTTATAGAATTCACACTGTCTATTGCTCATCAGGTTATCTTCTATGGAGTCACCAACAACAACCCTTATTGTTCACTCATATTTTCCAAGTCCATAGGCTGAACTTGTTATAAGTGATAGAGCAGTTCCACAGTTTTCTCTTCTAGTCCTTTAAGGATTGAGAACATATGGATGGCATCTGGGCGTGATATCTCACTTGTAGCCCAATGCCTTAGCAAAAAAGGAAGAGGAATGAGAGTTCCCCACCCCATAAAAATGGATGAAAAAGACGCTAGGCCCAGCAGCAAAGATTCTTGGACTGCACTAAACTAGTGGGTTCTTCTGGAGGCTGTCAGTGGGTGTTGGAGAGGGTGAAAATCCAAAACAAAACTCTTCCCAAAGCTCTTATATTTGGCTGCATTTTTTTCTCTGCTCGTTTTTATCAGGATTTACTCACAGGGCCCAACCCAAACCTCATTATAAGGGATTAGACTAAACGATAAGAAGAATAGTTGTTAAAAGCTGATTATATTAAAATGTGGGAGCAAGCAGTGGCTGTTATGGAAAACTATTAAAATATCAGCAATAAAAGATGCAAATACAGAAGTTTGGGCAAAAATACTCATTTTGGATCGATACTTCCCTTCCCACCCATTCTGACAGTTTGATACAGTCCAGGTATCTCCTGCAGGGCAGAGGTGCTGGAACAATTTGCATAGTGGGGTGCTGAAGATGGAAGCCATGTATTTAGGTTATTACGACTTCAAGCCCTGGGGTGCTGCAGCACCCCCAGCACCTATGCTGCAGGGTTCTAATGCCTTTCATCAAAAGCATGTTCCCTTCATCTTTCCTTGGAATGGGGGGCTTGATGTTTATATGTACATTAAAAGTCCATTCCACTGAAATGGATGAAAGAGACTGCCCGCCCGCTTTCCATGAACTCATGCTGCCTGGCATATGTAGTTTTTATTTTCAATACACCCGTGTACACACAAGTAGCCATTGTTTTATATATAAATTTAGGGGGTTACAAATTTTGATTGTTAATTTACAGTTTGAGCTACTTGCCACATCAGAAAAGGTTCTCTTTTATTTTCATATTATTCATATACTTTGAATATTTAATCACATTTGTACTGGGTTTCTTTCTTTCTTTCTTTTTAAACTGAGATTCAATATAAGTGAATTCTTCCACAAATCTAATCCAATTTGGGGATTTCCCATACCCCTGCTTGTTATTCTACCTAATCCTTTTGTAGGCGGCTGTAACGATCTGATCTTGTAGTTTTCTATTTTAAAGTCAAAACAGAAAGGACTGTGCCCCCTGTATAACTGCATGTCTCTATTGCATGCAGGAAGTCGAATTTGTCAATTACCACAGTTCTTCAATTACGGCAAGAGGGGGACTTAAAAGCCTGAATACAAATACGTTCAAAGACAGAGTTACCTAATAGATGCCCATCTGCTTGGTACAATAATTTTGGTTTAAATAGTTAATAAAAGTTGCCTTAATTACTATTTACCCAAATGACTCACATTAACCTTTTTAAGTTAACCCCTTCTGTTTTCTCCTTGCGTCACACACAGACACACCAGAAAGACTCTGTCAAGCACGTTCTTCAAAACGATGGTGCCTTTAGGTTTGTAATAAGGCAGAGGCACGTTGCACTCGTGGCTTATACCAGTGTTTGTACGGCACAGTGCTCAAAAACAGCATTAGAGACACTATGGTGCTTTATAGTGTGAGATCTGAACGGCACTTTGCATGGGTTCCGCCCCTGCATGTTCCACACCCTGTGTGTGTCGCTGCCGCTGATGGTGTCTTTCTCCTTACTGAAAGGAAGGGCTGAAGGAATCCCACCCATCTCCTGGCTTCTCAGTGCCTTGGAATCACACCCACTGCCATCCAGCACCTTGGATTCCCATTAGAAACACCCTCTTTTCCTTACACCAGATCTGGAGGGAGGAACAGAGGAAGCTGTGGCCCTTTTGCTGATAACTTCAGACAATTCAGAAAGCACTATGTAGGGTCCATTCAGAACCACCATAACTTGGATCTCACCCTTGTCATGATCTTCTCCCACTTGCTGAGATACCGGCCACCTCTAGTGACAGCTTCACTAACAACATTTCCACGTACTAAAGCTCAAAGGTCTCCACTTTCAGCAGATAAAGATGTTGTTGAAATGCTGGACAGCATTGAGCCTACTGTAAATATCACAGAGGAAAAATGAACCATCTCATTTATTTCTGGTTAAGTTGTTTATTTAGTCACATCACTTGATTTCAAAGTTAAATGACAAACTCACGACCATTAAATGCTATTGTGTATATACTGGTATCTGATACTGGGGAAACCACAGTTTCCAGTTGACTAAGAGCACATACATTCAAGGAGTCAGCAGCAGTGCTGGGTTTGAGGGGAACAAAGTTAAGTCCTAGAAGTCTGAGGATGATGGGGGGACAAAAGCCGAGAGTTTGAGCACTGGATGGCCGTGAGAAGTCAGAGGGCTGGGGGAGCAAGGAGGATGAAGAGCTTAGACTCCAAACTCAAGAGAAATCAGGGGGGAAATCAAAAGTTGTGGACATCTAGGAATTCTGATGACAAAGAATTGTCCCAGTCTTGCAGTTGGAGGTTTAGGTGAGAGAAAAGGGGGAGTGGATGGTTATTTGCCTTTCCCCCAATGTTCAAAGGCTGTTGATGGAAGGGCATGCCTAACTGTACTACTAACACCCGAAAGGGAAGAGATTCAGATCTAACACCCATGCCATCTCTAAAGCCTGCACACGAACTCTTACTTTCATCCCTCTGAGGGATGCTGGCAAAGCTGGATCTACCAGAATCCTGCTGGAACAAGCCAAATTTTGGCCCCAATTCCAACACCCAAATAGAGAAGTCGAGGTATTCCTACTTCACCACAAGAGTCTGGATTCTGGTGCACCTTGGCACGAGTGCTGTAAAACCTCAGCTCCAACACATGGAGCCTCCTGAGTCTATCCAACTTCCACCCTCTCCCCCCAAATTCCATGGCATGAACAAGGGGAGCTGCTCCTACCCTGCCAGACAGTTCCCAACTTGAACCCATTCTAGTGCCTTAAATTGCACAAAATCCTGGATCTAGCGATAGGATCTTGGCAGGCTTTGGCCCACAAGCCCAACTTGTATGGTCTAAGCAGACGACAAATCTAGCCCTCCTATTTCTCAGGGAAAATCAGGATCTGGCTGTATCTCAGCCCAACAGAACTGGGAAAATACATAACTAGCTCCAAGATCCTATTGGGTCTGACCAATTTTCAACCCCAATTCCCCAAATTCTACTGATCTTAATACAGAAGAAAAAAAACCCAGCAGCTCCTAGTTCACCAGACCTTGCTACAAACTGAGACAGCCCCACTGAAAAGCCATTGTGTTTGGCAGCAGGGTCTTTCTGGAGACAGGGAGCTTTTTACCCCAAACCCAAAACTTAAACCAGCTAAACAGACAAGAAGTGCGGCTACTCCATTTCCACCACAAAATCCCAAACCCCAGTAGTCCCTGCTCAGCAGCATCACAGGCAGAGTCAGCACCTGGACTCTGCTGGAGTTTGCATTTTTGGCCCCAGGCTCCCAAGTTGTATTGTTAAAAGAAACAAGGGACTGATGCTACTTGACCAGAAAATCCCAGCCTCTGACATACAGCAGGGGCTGAGTCTGGGGCCAGAACAGTACCAACCCAGCTGGATCCAAGGGCCAGATCAGAGTTTCTGAGGCACTTCCACACTGGGAAGCATCACAGTCTGGACTCTGTCTGCGGCTCTGGACTTGGGAAGGAGAGGGCTAAAACTTGGCTGGATCTGGCAGGATCCAGGGGCCAGATTTGGTTTGGGGGGCACTTGTGCTGGGATGTGCCAGAGCCCAGAGGCATGGGGGGAGCGGGGGCTGGATCCAGGTTGTGGTGGGGCCGAAGGGGAGGCTCTCTCTCTCTGTCCCCCCCACACACTCCCCCGGCCCCACGCGCAGGGCAGCTGCAGGCTCCTCTCCGCTGCTCTGTCTCTGCAATTCCCAGCGCCCGGGCGGCTCGGAGCGCGATGCCCCGCGGGGCCGGGGGGGGCTGAACACCCGGAAAAGTCCCGGGGAGTGAGTGACTGGCTGGGGGAGGGGAGCTGCGAAAGGGGGAACTTCTCCCCTGCCCGGGGGTCCCCGCCCCGCGCGCGGCACCCACCTGTCCTGGGCAGGGTGTTTCCTCCGCCCGCCCCACGCGCTGCCGCCGGGCTCGCCTGCCCGGCTCCGAGCTCCTGCCCAGCCCGCTTTGGTGCTCGCCACCGACCGGCCAAGAAAGTTTCTCCAAGGCCGCGGCTGCTCCCGCGCCGGCGGCTGCGCCCGAACCGGCCTCTCCCGCTCTGGCCGGCCCCCCGCTCGCTCGCCCGCTGCAGGCTGGTGACTTGAGGAAATAAAACCCACGGACTGAGCCCTGGCGCCGCGGGGCCGGGAGACGCGGGCTGGGGTCTCTAGGGCGCCCCCTGGAGGGTATCACGGCCCCAGGCACGCGAGCCAGGCACGCCGGCGGGCGTTCTCCCCGCAGCAGCCACGTCCCAGGCGCTGGCTCGCCCAAGGTAAAGGGAGGACGAGCCCGGCTGGCTCAGGAACACCGCGCGCTCTGAGCCAGACTTCCTGGGGAGGGCCCGCTTTGTCGGCCCAGTCACACCCTCGCCGGTGGGACTAATGTCACTGAAAGAAGAGGGGGGAAAGGAGAAGGATGGAAAAACACGGACCCAGACAGAGGAATCCTATTTCAACGCAGTTTGCAGATACTCCAGTCTCCAAGGGAGTTCCGCCTACCTCGGGAAAGCTGTCTAGATCGGAGTAAGGGTTGGAGTCTGAGATTGACTTCCATCAAAAACCTAGAGCTCACTTTTCGGGGGGGGGGGGGGGGAGAGAAGAGCTGAGCCATCCTAGCCAATTCTGGAGCTAGGCTATCATTTTCTGTTAAAATCAAATGGGTGTGCCAAGCAGCCTCTGGAAAGGTTAACACTCTCTCCAGTTCTAGAGGACTCTCTCCATAAAAGTAAACACCCTGCCTCCCACTTTCTCTATGCAGTCCAACAGAAATGTTTCACAGCTGGCCTTGTAAAGTGGTGCTGTAAAACTTCTCACTTTCACCCTAGGAAAGCAAGGCCCTTGTTACCCAGGTCACACCCCTGTCAAGTTTCCGTGGTGGGTTTTTTTTGTTTTTGTTTTGTTTTGAACTCTTCCTACTGCCCTTCCCTTCCTCAGCTCCAAATGAAGCAACAACATGTACATTTAACAAGCTATCTGAACCTTAACATGGTTCTATTAAGTAAGGTAGAGGCAGACATGGCACTTTAAACCCTGATTACAGGAGATCGGAAATAGGATGCAGTTGTCACTGGCCTGCTTTAATATCCTCCTCTCTTCTAGGCAGCAATCTAGCCAGCACATGCCTACATTTTGCTAATGAGGCAATTTGATTATATAGGTACTAAAAGCAGGGAAAATCGATTTTGTCCACATATCATTAATAGAGTGTCAATAGTAACCAAATGGATGATAGAAAAGAGCCTCACTGTCTCTTAGAAGGCGTAAAGGCAACCTGCAAAGGTTTGTTTTTAAATTAGGATCAAGTGTTTTTGCTGCTTTATGATAAAGGCGGCCTGAAAGGTTCTCTCTTTCTGTTCCTGCTTGTCCTTTACAGTAGAATTGTCAGGAAAAGATGTTGCTTACCCTACAGTAACTGTCAGGTTAGTAGGTGGCTTTGTTTTAGGTGTAGACCAGGCCTCGATTCCCTCAGAATTTCAAGTCAATGTTGCAGAGGATTCTGAAAGAGGGGATGGAGGATGGGTTGTGGGAGGATAGGACGAGGAGTTCCATCTGCATCAGCTGAACAGTTGTAGTACTGCTCTCCCAAACGTGGTCAGTCCCAAGCGTAATGCTTGTCAGAGGGTCACAGCTTTGCAGATTTCTGATCTGGGCACATTCCTGAAGCAGGCAGAGGAGGCCACTTGAGCTCTAAGGCTCAAGGCTCTAATGTTGGATGAGAGAGTTGGGCCAGCTAGCTGATAACATAGCAAGACACATTGTGTTACCCATTTCAACATTCTCTGTGAAGAGATGGCCTGACCTTTAGAAAGTGTCAGGTTTCTTACTCCCTGTGGCTCTCCAGTTCTGATCAAGGACTTGGAGAAGAGATGTCAAAAGAATAGTAAATATGGCAGGCGACCAGCTTGGCCTAATGGTGAAATCCTAGCGGATCTTAAGCATAAAAAAGAAGCTTACAAGAAGTGGAAGGTTGGACATATGACCAGGGAAGAGTATAAAAATATTGCTCGGGCATGTAGGAATGAAATCAGGAGGGCCAAATCGCACCTGGAGCTGCAGCTAGCGAGAGATGTTAAGAGTAACAAGAAGGGTTTCTTCAGGTATGTTGGCAACAAGAAGAAAGCCAAGGAAAGTGTGGGCCCCTTAATGAATGAGGGAGGCAACCTAGTGACAGAGGATGTGGATAAAGCTAATGTACTCAATGCTTTTTTTGCCTCTGTCTTCACGAACAAGGTCAGCTCCCAGACTGCTGCGCTGGGCATCACAACATGGGGAATAGATGGCCAGCCCTCTGTGGAGAAAGAGGTGGTTAGGGACTATTTAGAAAAGCTGGACGTGCACAAGTCCATGGGGCTGGACGAGTTGCATCCGAGAGTGCTAAAGGAACTGGCGGCTGTGATTACAGAGCCATTGGCCATTATCTTTGAAAACTCGTGGCGAACGGGGGAAGTCCCGGATGACTGGAAAAAGGCTAATGTAGTGCCAATCTTTAAAAAAGGGAAGGAGGAGGATCCTGGGAACTACAGGCCAGTCAGCCTCACTTCAGTCCCCGGAAAAATCATGGAGCAGGTCCTCAAAGAATCAATCCTGAAGCACTTACATGAGAGGAAGGTGATCAGGAACAGTCAGCATGGATTCACCAAGGGAAGGTCATGCCTGACTAATCGCCTTCTATGATGAGATTACTGGTTCTGTGGATGAAGGGAAAGCAGTGGATGTATTGTATCTTGACTTTAGCAAAGCTTTTGACACGGTCTCCCACAGTATTCTTGTCAGCAAGTTAAAGAAGTATGGGCTGGATGAATGCACTATAAGGTGGGTAGAAAGTTGGCTAGATTGTCGGGCTCAACGGGTAGTGATCAATGGCTCCATGTCTAGTTGGCAGCCGGTGTCAAGTGGAGTGCCCCAGGGGTCGGTCCTGGGGCCAGTTTTGTTCAATATCTTCATAAATGATCTGGAGGATGGTGTGGATTGCACCCTCAGCAAATTTGCGGATGATACTAAACTGGGAGGAGTGGTAGATACGCTGGAGGGCAGGGATAGGATACAGAGGGACCTAGACAAATTGGAGGATTGGGCCAAAAGAAATCTGATGAGGTTCAGTAAGGATAAGTGCAGGGTCCTGCACTTAGAACGGAGGAACCCAATGCACAGCTACAGACTAGGGACCGAATGGCTAGGCGGCAGTTCTGCGGAAAAGGACCTAGGGGTGAAAGTGGACGAGAAGCTGGATATGAGTCAGCAGTGTGCCCTTGTTGCCAAGAAGGCCAATGGCATTTTGGGATGTATAAGTAGGGGCATAGCGAGCAGATCGAGGGACGTGATCGTCCCCCTCTATTTGACATTGGTGAGGCCTCATCTGGAGTACTGTGTCCAGTTTTGGGCCCCACACTACAAGAAGGATGTGGATAAATTGGAAAGAGTCCAGCGAAGGGCAACAAAAATGATTAGGGGTCTGGAACACATGACTTATGAGGAGAGGCTGAGGGAACTGGGATTGTTTAGTCTGCGGAAGAGAAGAATGAGGGGGGATTTGATAGCTGCTTTCAACTACCTGAGAGGTGGTTCTAGAGAGGATGGTTCTAGACTATTCTCAGTGGTGGAAGAGGACAGGACAAGGAGTAATGGTCTCAAGTTGCAGTGGGGGAGGTTTAGGTTGGATATTAGGAAAAACTTTTTCACTAGGAGGGTGGTGAAGCACTGGAATGCGTTGCCTAGGGAGGTGGTGGAATCTCCTTCCTTAGAAGTTTTTAAGGTCAGGCTTGACAAAGCCCTGGCTGGGATGATTTAATTGGGGATGGGTCCTGCTTTTGAGCAGGGGGTTGGACTAGACGACCTCCTGAGGTCCCTTCCAACCCTGATATTCTATGATTCTATGTTTTTTGTTTTCTTTTTGGGACTTTCCTTCATGTTGGGAGCTATGCTGGAGCTCTGTCTGGCTCAGTGATTCAATGTCACCTTTATGTGCCACAGGTGCCAGCTTTGCTGCCTAGAGTGGCAGTATGGCTGGGGGAAGGGTAGGTTTTCGGCACGGGGAACTTCACCCTCATTGAGAGGTTGGTGTCAAACTCATTGGTGCTGGCTCTGCTAGTGTCCTCTGCCTTCCTTCCACTTCCAGATATCCAGTGCTCAAGAGAGCACTGGCCGATGCTGGCTTATCCAGCCTCCCTTTGGTAGCGTTTCATTTTATGTTTGTACAGCACCCAGCACAAGGAGACCCTGATCCTGATTGAGGCCTCTGGATTTTACGGTAACACAAATAAATTAAATCACATGGGAACATTCACAGAAGCAAGAAAGTCAAGACTCTTACCCCTATAGAGTTTAAGCCTGGAAGGGACCATTATGATCATCTAGAGCCTGTCCTTCTGCATAACACACACCAAGAAACCTCTCAATTTCTGCATTAAGCCCAGAGTTTCTGTTTGAGCTATACCATATCTTTTAAAAAGTTAATTCTAAGACTGAGTGATGGAGAATCCACCGCATTTCTATGCAAGTTGTTCCAATGGTTGATGACCCTCAGTGACAACGTGTCTTATTTCTAGTCTGAATTTCTCTAACTCCAGCTTCCAACCACTGGATGCCTTTTTCAACTAGATTAAAGAGCTATCTACTGTTCAAAATCTCTTCTCCATGTACGGACTTGTAGACCATGATTGAGTCACCTCAGTCTTTTTTTGGATAAACTATACAGATTGAGCATAAATCTCTCACTATAGAGCATGTTTTCCAGACCTCAGATCATCATTGTAGTTCTTTGTTGATCCCTTTGCAATTTGTTAACATCCTTTTGGAGTGTGGACACTGGAACTGGACACAGTGTTCCAGTAATGGTCTCACTAATCCCACATACATCTCCCTTATCCTATTTGATATTCTTCCCAGTTTATACATTCAGGAATTGTGTTCACCCTCTGAGCTACATCCGATGAAGTGAGCTGTAGCTCACGAAAGCTTATGCTCAAATAAATTTGTTTGTCTTTAAGGTGCCGTAAGTACTCCTTTTCTTTTAGCATCCCACTGGGAGCTCATATTCAACTCTTTGTTCACAATGACTCCAAATCCTTTTCAGTTGTTGCTTTCCAGGATGCAGTTCCTCATCTTGTGTGACTTGCATTCTTTGTTCCTAAATATAGGACCTGCCTGTATTAAAACCCATGATGTTCAAATAAGCCCATTTTACCAAGCAATCCAGGTTGATCTATATAACTGACCTGTCTCAAACATTACCACTCCACCAACTTGTGTGAGATTCGCAAGTTTTGATAAAGATCTTGAACAGCATTGAGCTCAGAACGGGTCCTTGGGGGAACCACGCTAAAAACACCTCCATTGGATGACTATTCCCCATTTACAATTGCTTTTTGTGATCTAGCAATATCCATATACTAGTGGCTACACTGATTTTGAATTTGTTTATCAGAATCTCATGCAGAACTAAATCAAATGCCTTACAAAAGTCTAAGTGTATTATGTAGTTACCTTTAGCAGCCAAGTCTGTGATCTCCTCAAGAACCAACAATACATTTGTTTGACAAGACCTATTTTCCATAAAACCATGTTGACTGGCATAAATTATGCTACATCTTTTAATTATTTATGATTTGCATCCCATATTGGCCTTCTCATGATCTTACCTGGGATCGATCTCAGACTAACTGGGCTATAGCTTGTCACGTCATCCCCTTTATCCCTTTTTAAATAGAGGGGCATTGGCTTTTTTCCAGGCCTCTGGAACTTCCCCAGTGTTGCAATGTTTGTTAAAAATCAACATTAATGTACCAGATAGCTCATCAGCCAATTCTTTTAATACTCTTGGGCACAAATTATCTAGTTCCACAGATTCAAAGGTGTTTAATAGTTGCTGCTTAACATCCTCTTAGTTATTGCTGGAATAGAAAGTATTTCATTATCACTAAGATATGATTATCTTGCTTCTTCCAGAAATATTTGTTGAATACATCTGCTTTTTCTATGATTGTCTAGACCTATCCCATTGTTAGGACTTTGCTTTTTCTCAATATATTTAAAGAAGCCCTTAAACCCTATCGACCATAAGCTTCCTTTATCAGGAGTCTGCATTTCCTAACTGCAGATCTGTATTCACTGCTATCAGCTTCCTCATTTTCTATTTGTAACTTTTATATTGTTGTCTTCACTTGCCTTCTTATATCATGATAGCTTTTACAGCAAAGAAGCCTTCTTCTATGACTACAGAATTATGTTTTCCTGAGCATCTAATAAAGCATTCTTAAATAACTGAGTTATCATTCACTTTTTTTTGTTTAAATATTTATTCTCCCTCAATTTTGCCCATCATTGTTTTAAGCTTTGGGAAATTGGTATGTATGCGCCTGTGTATGTTCCTGGGGTAGGCACTATATTCTGATTGAACATAGCAAATGGATTTAGATCACAAGCAGTTACACCTTCATTTTTTAGTTCAAGATACTCTACCCTCTAAAACTAAAAGAGTAAATAACTCTAGAATAAATGTTACTGTTAACCTACGCACTACTCTTAAATCACAACAGAGACCTTTCAGCCATAAAAACTGATCCAAAATACTGAAGTCTGTAGGAAACTAGTGTAACATGAATCTTGAACAAGTTTCCTTCTAAGACAGAAGTGAACTCTGTATAAAGAAACATTCACCTTTGAAATGTGCCATGCAAACTATACTCTATGATCTACTCTCTTAGTTGATGATGCATCAATGTTTTGCTTGGGTAAGTTATTGGAAAAAGTAGTGCAAAATAATATAATCAGAAAGAAAACAGCTACTTCCGGCCAAAGTTTCACCACTCCAGATACTTCAGCTGCAAGGTGGTGAAAAAAACAAAACATACTTCCGAGCTCTGTTGGCAAAATGTTGAAGCTGCTTTGAGATTGGAGTGAGCGTAGACTCCTGCTGAAAGTGTGATCACTCAGCTCATCTTGAACAGAATAATGCTTTTGATAAACAGACTTGCATCTATGGATCCAGAGATATTTGTGGCATTGATAAAGACTTGTGTTTGTGCCTTAACTTAACCTTTAGTCAGGCAGGAGGTATCAAAGTTATCTAGCAGTTAGAGATATTAGTCAACACAAGAAGTGAACCTGCAAGTTAAACCACTAAGCTAACTCAGCTCTGGGTAAAGTTTGCTCTGACATCCAGCTTCTAGTGGAGAGGTATTCATATGACAATTGCAAGGCTCAGCAATGGCAAAAGACTGAATGGTCGTGGTCTGTGTCATATACAACTTGTACATGGTAGGTTGCAAGGGTTCTACTAGAAGATCAGGCTTCTGTAGCAAATATGGACTGGCCGTAGAGCTACCATCTCAAAGAGATGCACACTAGAGGTGTTCAGTATAAGATCCTTTAATGCTCCACCAGGTATGGCTAAGTTAGGGTTGAATAAGGTATGTGACACAGCACCACCTAGTGTCCAACAGTAGAATACAGTTTAGCATTCCATTCCATCTCCCCCTTCAAGTTCTTCATTTCTACTATCATGCTGTCTTTGAAGTTCAGGATGGTTCAGTCTGCTGTGTCCCCTTCTTCATGGCTGAACAATATAATAGAGTTTAGAATTCCATTACAGTCTGGAATCTAATATACCTCAGTGACCAAAACAAGCTTCTCACTGTAATCATGCTGTATCAGAGATAGGACCAGAGTGTTTTAGAGTTCCTTTGTGACAGAAGATGCTGTAAACCTTACAAGCCATGCAGGAATGGACTAACTTTCTTTCCAGTTTTCTTGCTCTTTTCATCAGATATCTTCTCCAACATGTGGCTCTTCTTTTCATTCTCTACCCAAACTGGATCTTCCTGCATCGTGACGGACCACATCCAAGCCATGCCCATCTATGGAAATGCATCAAGTGGATGCATGTATAATGCACACACTGGAAGTGTGTATAATACGCATATTTTAAATGCACTTATTGGTGTTTGATATGTAGCTATCAAAATGCGGTTTTGTATAAATAATTGCTTCCTGAACTGCCTCAAAAAGCAGTGAAAGGCACTTTTGTTAAGCATGACAGGAGCAGTGAATTTTGTTTCAGAGATACGATGAGGTAAGAAAGTGACAGGAAAATATTTGGAACATGAATGACACAGATCATTAAAAAACCTCATCGCATAATGAGTTTAGGAGGATATTTGGCAAAAATTCTCCACAAAAATTCTACCCTAGGATGAGATGTGAAATTTCAGGTGGATTGGTTTGGTTTTGGGGAAGTCTGGGGGAAGGTAGTCTTATAACAAGAAATTTACTCATTCTTCCAAAGGGAAGGTAAAATCTCTTAAAAGTTTTTAATCAATCTTTTGAAACTTACTGCACTCTTCTGTCCATTGCCACTCCACCTGCAATGACCCCCACCAGTAAGCTCCCACTGCCCTCACTTACAGAGATTCCCTTGGACCTCCCCTGCATTTCTCCCCAACTTCTACAGGCTCCCCTGCACAAACATATTCTGCTTTTTGTCCCGCCCCCTCCTGCATTTCTTTTTTTAGGCTTGTGTTACGCTATCCTTCAAGATATACCCCAGTTTGTTACTGCTTCTTCATTGTACTTCCCAATGTGTCCCCCATCACTCACCCCTGTAAGTATGCCTGGGGAGTCCCTTAAATCCTCTGTGGCAAGGACCTTTCCTCTCATTTCCCATCAACCAGGAGAAAGCCTCATTTTAAAATATACTGGAATAAAAGTTAGAAGATGCATGATTTTGTTCTTTTCTCTTTCTGATATTCAGGATTTGAACATTAAATACTTGTAAGTAATGTTGGGTCAACTGTTTAAAA
Source organism: Lepidochelys kempii (assembly GCF_965140285.1). NCBI lineage: Eukaryota > Metazoa > Chordata > Testudines > Cheloniidae > Lepidochelys > Lepidochelys kempii. The sequence goes on along the minus strand of NC_136394.1, from coordinate 12,751,234 downwards.
CTTAAGTTAGACCATCAAATAAGAAGCAGGTCCTTAAATAAAGTTACATATACAAAATGCTTGGAGGAGTGCTTAACATAGACTCTTGTGTTGCACAACATGGCTTTAGCGACAAACCACCCAAAGGAAATTGCCTAAGTCTAAAGACTTAGGCATTCACAGAACCCATTTAAGTCTAGAATAAAAGATTACATAGTATTTACATAATCTATCACAAACAGAGTGTAAACCAGGATCAAGGAAGACATCAGACAATTGTTGCAGATGTTCTCAAACAAGAATTCCCAAACACTCAGCCACCTCACTGTATCTATTCGACTCTATACATCATGGCTAGACATTGGGGAGATGATTTTCTAAAGCTCCTAAATCACTTAGGCATTCCTGAAAATCCCATGTCTGTTGTTAAGGTTTCTTCACTTTTTTTTTTTACTTAATATTTCCTACTGCTCTCTGGCATGCAGTAAAATGGAAAGATGTTGTTCCACAGTAAGTTTAGGTGTTGTTTGTGTACTATTAATAGAAAACTAGTTTGAAGCATGAATTACCATATGCATGTCATGGAGCAATAATTACTCGTGCTCTCACAGTACACAGAATTCACCTTTGCACAATAATACAGCTGTTGAAGTTGCAGTGCCCCAGCAGGATGATGTTAGCAAGGATCAGATGATTTTTTTCACTCAATTTCCATTTTGTTTTCAAGAGCAATGAGAGGGCATCACTTATTAACCAGGATAAGTTCAACATTCTGACTGGAGCTTCGCAACACAAATTTGTAGATACAGAAGAGAAAACAAAACCACGCATCTTAACTATTGACCCCCTTACCCCACTAGGGATAATTGTGGTTTCCAAATACTGGGAACATTGATGTGAGATGATGGAATTTTATTAGCTCATAAAGTTTTAGCGTCTGGGCAGCTCGTTCCAACATATCATCACCCCTTGCCAGCAACAACACTGTCTCAGACCACCCCCAATGTGTTTTGTTTTCTGGGCTGAGTCTGTGACTCCGCTTTCACCATTTCCAATAAAAAAACAAAGCTTGATTTTCAGAAACTCTCTGGACCCAACAACTTTGGCTTAACTGGAGCTGTGGGTACTCAGTACTTCTCAGAATGAGATCCTACAGTAGAATGTAGTGGGATGTGTCTGGCTCTTTGTGGCCCCCTGTAGGAGGCCCTGAAGTCCTACTACACCCATCCCAGAAAGGAGCAACGAAGGTTGGTCCTCCAAGTCTGGCTATTTCCATGAAACCTCTCTAGGAAATGAGACCCCAGCTGGCTCAGCTAAAATGAGCTGCAGGGCCTGAGCAGGTCAGCTCCTGGCTGGGACCAGAGAGGTGGAAAAGGGTTCTCCTCCCTGGCCAAAGGAGCTTGACTAGCTGCATTTACTGGGGGAGAGAGCACCTGAGAAGTGTAACCCTAAGGTAAGAGGTAAGGGAGCAGGCAGTAAGACACCCAGGGAAAACAGCAGCAATTAATTCAAGGAGGGAGTGTGTGGCTGCTGTGGATAGGATCCCTGGGCTGGAACCAGAACCATTGGGTGGGCCTGGGTTCCTCCACTGGCAAAGGAGTCTAAGCCCTGAAAAGGGGACAAGACTCTTTGGGAAGCGCAAGCTAAAGGCTGAATTTATAGGGCTCAGAGAGGGATGAATACCCTGGTGAGGGCAGACAATTTGTTGAGCTCTTTAACCCCAGAAGAGGTTCATTCATTTTTTTTTTTTACTGAGACACCTGGCTGGAGGGCTGAGCCACTGAAAAACCACCTAGCAAGGTCAAAAACCTATAGGGGGGAGCCAGGAGTAGGAAAAAGATTGCAATAGCACACCCAGCTGCTAGGAGCCATTCAAGAAGTGAGTGCCCTGTCACATGGTAAAAACAAATTTCATCTAAGGGAATATGCTGTATTCTTCACCTCTGAAAGGCCTGATCCAGTGCACACTGAAGTCAATGGGAAGACTTCAGTGGGATTGGATTAGGTGCCATAAGCGCATACAGAGCAACTTAATACTGTACTTGAAAAAGTTTTAGTGCACTGCAGGTTATTTATTTTTGAAAAATATGATCTTGTCAACAGCCTTGTGAAGCTGTCTCCAGACTCCCAGGACTCAAGGGTTTTTCATTTTAGAAGGCTTAACTTTCAGTATTCTGGTGTCAAGAGACCCTAAAATTACTTGCAAAAAGGAGGCTTAAAAGATGGGGGAATGAGCTATCCACAGCACTTTACAGGCACACAGATATTTCCCCGCAATATCTATTCAGTACAAAAATCTAGCATTCTAGATATACACTCTACTGGTTTGTTTGATTAATTTTAGTTTTGTAAGGAGCTTAAGGAGGCCTCCGACGATCGGACACCCTGCAGATAGAAGGAAATAAGATTTCAGAAAAATAAGATGGAGACCGTTTAAAAAAATCTATTTCATACGCAGAAATTAAATTCTATAAACAGAACTGAATTAAATCATAGTGATAAGGATGGCAACTGAAGGTATAAGAGCAAATAAAAACTTTATTAACTTGGACTAGACTTGTGGCATCAAGTTGCTCTTTATCTTTGTTTTTGGAAGTCTGGATGGAAACCAGGGACTTTTATAAGCAAGGACATCTTTGGGTAAGTTTTAGAATGAATTCATTTGTGATAAAAGAAATGAGGAAAACAAAGCCATTCAACTGGTACTAAACACTCTTCTGATCTTTAAGAAGCACGGGCACTGATATTATAAATCAGTGGAGTTCCCCTTTTTAGTATATGGTTCACACAGCAAACACTAGTTTACATGGACAGTTTAAGAGCCCTCCAGACATGGCCACTTCCTTTCACAGTCTAATTCAAGGAAAAATTTTGTATCATATTCCACTTTTGGACTGGAGAAAAAAGCCAGAATAAAAATCAGTTTAAGATGTGGGGAACAGAATTGTGAAACCAGGCAGAAATCATATGCTGGGCCTACATGAAGATACTGTTGGAAACAGAAATTAAGCAGAGCACTGGGGAGAGAGCTACAAAAGGCTCGACTAAGTTACAATGCAATTGCAAGGAAGTGTTGGGAATAAACCGTTCTACCCAGGGAAGAAAGTCAGTTTTCATAATAAACGATCCTGCAAGGATTCCCTATTCGTAGAGTGACTGGCCAGATCAGCGCCCAGGACATATACAATGTAATACATTAAACCATCTGTGCCTTTGATCAAGATTTAGTTGAGAGCTCCTCCTTTAATAAGGATTTAGTAGAAAGCTCTGTTAAATTGGTTCCTACATAAAAATCCTAATCTAATCACAAAACTTAATTCCCTCCACCACTAAAATAATTTCCCACCCAAAAATATAACAGAGAAAAGTACTGTTGAAATTTCTTAAGATTTTTTTTTTCTTTTCTTACTGCAGATCTTTCACCTGGCATTCGTGGTAAGATTTTTCAATAGTACTTCACCCTAGCATCACAATTGCTTAAGTGAATTGAAATTAAAACGGTTTTAAAATAAATAAAAATACTGAAATGTTTAGAGACTTTTAAATAATGAAAGCTTGCCCTGTCTTCATCTTGGACAGGAACCCTCAAGATCTTTGTTCAGGAACAAAACTATATTTAAAACACTTATTTTATCTAATATGCTCAAAGGAAAGAATTGAAACACTGGCTGGAGCTAGGCAAAGGATCGGCATGTAATGTGCAAGTTTTCCCTACACCACTGTATCAACATACCTCAATCCTGATGTGCAGTCAACCTGCTATATCTGTCCTGGCCCTCCAACTATGCCACAGTGTATGCTGGTTTTGTTATGTTGATAAACGTCTACAAGGGAACAGGCTGAGACAGTCAAACATCTTACTTCTGACGTAAAACAGGAATTCATGTCCAAGTTGATATTAATATATTGTGCTACTGATCCCTGGTTTAAAAAAAATTGAAGAGCTTTAAGGACGTCCATTTCATCAATTACATAGCCCTTCATCAGATTTGGCTCCTATGACATTTTTAAAGTTCCTTTCCTCAGCTTCCCCCTCTTCCCCCCTTCCCCAAAATATGTAAGCCTGCAGATGTGGCTGTTTGAGAAGTTACATACAGATTGGTACTTAGTTATGATTTTCTATTGTTCGAGAAACACAAACCGATATCCAAGACAATGACAGGAAGTGTGCCCTCACAATTTAGTCAGCCCAAGATAATCTTGTGCACAGGGGTATTTATTATTGTTAGCATTATTAATTTTTATAACAATGTACTAGTGAAAAGACAAGTAGGCCTGGTTAAAATTTTTTGAATGAAAAGTTTATTTTGAAAAAGATTTGACCTAAAGTTTGCAACAAGCTGTCAAAAAAATCTTTCCAACATTTCACTTCTTGCTTTGATTTTTCAATAGATTTTTTTAAAATAAAATTTACGATTTAATCCCAACATGAAACTAAACTGCCCTGTCAAAACAAAGTTTACATTTTTAGCCCTGCTCCATCTTTCTTCCCTTTTTTGTTATTTATGTAACTTGTGACTGAAGATGGCCACGAATGGACATTAATTGAATATACAAGTAGACCCACTCCCCGCCGCATAAGGACCTAGGCCACAAATCAATCCAGGTGGCAGCCAAGCCACATCCCTTTGGGACTTTGCATTATGAACTTTTGACTGATCAGTTTTGTTGTGTGATGGTTTTGAATTTTTTTTTTTTAAAAAGCCCATTTACGTTTTTTCTAAATTTCTTATTCTGTGGGATATGGACAAGCATGGCAAAGGATGGCCAGAGGGAGAGAAGATTGGAAGACGTGTTGTGATTGGCTCAGTCTCAACTGATGAAGGACCGACAGTCTATGCAGTCTTATTCTGAAAACAAAAAAGGTGTGAAAAATTGTGAAGAGCCATTCTATTTTGAAAACTGAAAAATGATATTGACATTGTCCACATTGGAGTTTTTTTTCCAACTCGCTCTACTTACAAGTTCAGCGACAGCCATTATTACAGTAAAACTGAGGCAAGATGCGCTTGCTATGAGTAATATTACTGAGAAATAACAAAAGCATATTTATGAATTGTGGGACAGTTAGAAAGCACCCACTAGGGGCCCGCTCTGACTCACTGAGGGCTTGTCTTCACTATTGTGCTCCATCAGCGCCACTGCAACGCAGCTGGTGAAGACATGTTATGTCGCCAGGAGAGAGCCTCCTATCAACATAATTACCCCACCTCAATGAGAGGAGGGAGCTTTGTTGGCAGGAGAGCATCTCCCACCGACATAAAGCGGAGTCTACATTGCACTAAGTCGATGCAACTTATGTCACTCAGGGGTGTGTTTTTTCACAACCCTGCGTGACGCACGTTACATCGACTTAAGCGGTAGCGTAGACAAGCCCTGAGCCAGCCTTTCCTCTAACTTCAATGGGAATCAGATGGGACTCCAAATATCCACCTATATTGGTCTATACAGAATTTGGGAACCACATTTGCAGTAAAGATGGGCCCAACCAAAGTCCTAAATCCCAGCACCCACAAACCTTGGAACAATTGAGCCAGATTTCAGCTGTTTATATGTTTCAGATAAAACAGCATTCACAACTCAGTTATGAGCTAGTATGAAAGAGGCCAAATATAGTTCTCCTTGTTTGCCTCCTTCACAATGACCATCCGTTTACAGTAGTAAATTAAAAAATTGGTTCCTGCATTTATGTGGTAGTGAACACGAGCGTCATTTAAACAACTGATCTTGTGGTCACTGCTACTGAACGGCCCCCATCCTAGTCTGTTTATTTATCTCATTCACCTATTTTGTCCTGTACCCTGGAAGATCTTAGGGACCGGAATTGTCATCTATGTTTGTACAGGACCCAGCAGAACTGGTTGTGTCCTTTTGGTGCTCTACAGTATAAGCTTTTAGTAACAGAAAAAGCCAATCCTAAAAAAGCGGAGCTCAGATCCGCTTTGAAAATTTAAGCCTAGAGAAAAGAATGCTTATAGTGCAACAAAAAAATGCAGGACCGTGGTCACTCAACCCGCGCAGGGAACCAATTTTACCTCTCTCTAAAAAAAGCAAATTTGGGGACTTGGAGAAGTGAACCGATTTCTGTTTTAATCCATCTTAAACATATTATACACTCCAGGCTGCACTTCTACATATCACATTTAGCTACGTGTTCGGTTTTCGTGGCAGAGTAGCTAACATCCGTTTCTAATATACCTTATCACCAGGTTATCCAAGCACTGACCACACTTAATTAGCCCCAGACTCAACAGCATCCCTTAAAATTTTTTTTTTGCCCAACCAATTTTATAAATTTCAATCTTTAGTTATTGTAATCTTTTTGCATACAGCTGTGCAATGACACTCCTCGAAAGCAAAATCTGTAAAACAATACAGTGTTTTTGTAGCCTGGTTGGTCCCAGGATATTAGAGAGACAAGGTGGAGCAGGCAGTATCTTCTATTGAACCCATTTCTGTTGGTGACACAGGCTGAAGAAGAGCTCTGTGTAAGTTCGAAAGCTTGTCTCTCTCGCCAACAGAAATGGGTCCAATAGAAGATATTACCTCACTCATCTTGTTTGTGTAAAGCGCTGCTTCTTCTCCTGTGCAGCTATCCTGAGATAATCCCATCTTCACACTAATCCCCTTTAGGGAGGAGAGGATCACAGCAAAAGTAGGAATGGATAATAGCAATAGCTTATAACAAGAAAAAACAGCAATTCCCTTCTCTATCAATTGAATATTCAAGACCAGAACAATCCAATGTGAAGACAATACATCAACTACCCACTTTTATCATAATATCTAAGGATACCCATTACTATAGTACATAAACCCGTTAGGACAGATGCTTTAAGTTGTGCTGCTAGTGCTAAAATTCTGAGAAATCCACATACAAAAATCAGGAATTAGTTACACCCTCCCATGCATTACATATATGCCACACGCACGACTGTAAACTACCCCTTCTAAATATTGCTCCTGAAAGTCAGTAATGGTGACAGAATGGTACGAAAAGCTAACTGGATCTGAGTTTGTAGGCCCATCTCAGTCAATACAGTACACATTTTAATATCTGTAAAACTTTATTTCACAAACTTAAGAAGAAAACATGGTAACACTGGCAAATGGAAGGCATATATACTAAATACAAACGCAGAATACATTGTTTTGTATAAAGCAAATGCCCAGATCCTTAGTGGAACTTGCAAAACTAAAAAACACACTGTTCCTCCAAGGGCTTTAATTTAAAATAGGATTGCCAGCCTTGGAAGTCCCAATGATTACTGATTTTTGCCTTTCAAACTGGAACCAGGCTGCAGTCTAATTGAAACACATTTTGGATTCCTCCTCTGCTTCCAAGTCTCAGATCCAACTGGAAGGGAAGCTGAGAAAAGATACTATTTTTTTCCCCACTCAGACTGTAAGGTCAAATCTGTGACAACTATACACTTAAAGCTCAGACATTTCTTGAAGCCTTTTCAGTTGTAACAATAGAATGTGTGGTTTAAGAAAGAAGGGAAAGTGCTTTTTGCATAGAACTAGAACTGCTACCCTCACTCAACCCAATCACTGCTAGGGTGATCTGTCATGTTTCAAATGCACACAGAAATAAATAAAACTTAGGAAGAATGTATGGAAAGGTCTTTTTAAAATCAGTTTTGTTTTCATGATTCTTAAAAGCTATGGAACATTCCAATTCTCTCTAGAGCAGTTATGCCAACTGATAAGTTGTGGGCCACTTTGTAAGCAAATACAATGCTTGTGATGCCAGACTGAAGGAGATGGCAATAAAATTCTTTTATTCTTTCTCAACATGGGCTGGAGTGGGTGGGGATAGGACAAGCTTCCCACACTATTCTGCCAGTTATCTCAAACTGGAATTGAAGGTACCACTTCTAAGGGCCAGAAGATAGTTCAGTATCCATCCCTTTGGGTGGTGCCAATTAGTGTCACTCTGATTTCCTGATGTTGACCCCTGCCCGCTATTAACTGGATCACAGATTCATTTCATGTTGACCAAACAACCTTCAGACAGTCATTACTGGCCCAAGCTGGATTTGAACTGGCAATCTAGAGGGGAAATGCTCCATATCCCAGTTAGCAGTCTCATACTTTTCATTTGTATTAACCAATAGGAAAACTAAGGCTTTTTTTGTTCAAGCAAACTTTAGCAGATGAAACATGGAAGAGGTGCAAGTTTTAAAAGCAAATCTACATTAAACTAGTAAGAATAGATTGTAACAAACTGAATATTTAATGATACACATATTTAAAAATATTTTCGAAACACTCATGAAACACTATGTAATTTTTACATGTATAAGTTACTTGGGTATGTCGTCATGCATATGTCCCCCATTTCCTGAAATTCACCATAATTGTAAATACATATTTAGCTGAAAGAAGTGAAGCAGAGAGAGTGTGAGAGAGAGAGCGAGAGAGACATTTTGTGAAGTGGAGTTTTGAGCAAACGTTAACTGTTCCTTTGTTGCCAATACAGTCTACCCTTTAAAATCTTGGTTCATGACCTGTGTATAACACAGACTGTTAGGGCTCTTTTGCACCAATAACTGTTTGTTGTGCCATTCTAGCTACCAAACACACACACGAAGTGCATACGAGTAAAACTATACATATTATTCACTGGAAAGAGGAAATGCACGTAACATAACATGTTGCTTATTCACAGTGGAGTCACAGCGAGTCATTTTTAAATCTTTTCCCTCCAAGAAATCCAGTTCACATTCTAGCACTATATGCAAAATTCTCAGTTTAAAATTCAAAAGCATTAGAAAAGCACAGCGATTCTAAACCCATGACATTTCCTTTAGTTCCTATACCAAATACAAACTATTTCTTCAAAAATACTATTAAACAGAAGGATACTCCCCCGGTGAGAGCTTATATACCAAGTTTCAGCCTAGATTGAGTGATTTTGGCAACACTGCAAACCTCTGAAAATGGGGATGATTGTGGTGCCACAAAATATTCTGTAAGTGACTTGTCTATCGTTCTGCACGCAGAACTCTCACTGAAGTCGCTAGGAAATCTGCGTGCAACTCAACAGCAGATACAGCCCTGTATCAATTAGGGTCAGGAACCTCTCAAGTGAAAAATAAACCACTTTAAACGGGAGAAAAATGCAGAAGCATCCGGCTTCTGTAGCTAAGTATTATTCAAGTTTAGGTGTAGGCAAACAATTTCTTATGGAAGGAAAAGAATTACATATAATTAATTCAGAGACCAGGAGAGTAATCCTGTCAAGCTGAGACAGTTGAAGATCTTGCCACTGTAAAAGCTGGCAAGCATGGAATACACAAGAAATAAGAGACCCACTTCAATATTCTGCTTAATGGCCAAGCCCTTTATACAAAATTACATATAAAAAAGATCTTTTAAACAACTTAGACACCATAATGAACTAGTCAAATGTTCCCAGACCCTAGCACGCTGACCTTTTGACAGTTACCAAATGTACTCAACGCTGACCTAGTTATTACAGAAATTAAGAGCAGACAGAGCTGAACAAATTCTTAGAACTGTCCAGTAAACCCAACTGAACTCCAACAACAGATTTTATTTTAAATTAAACACTGCAGTTCACAATCCGTTCTACTGCAGCAAGCAACTCATTCTTTGAGCATAGGAACTCTCCCTGAGAAACGAGCAGAAAAACTACTCTAGGGGCACAGTCAGTATTAAATCCACATTTTTAGTTGGGGCCATTAAATTAGAAATGTCTAACACTATTTTCATTTATTGGAGAGTTAAGGATTTTAATGCAAAAGCACCAGACAAGCATTACAGTGAGATGTAAGCTCTATGTACGACATTTCTTGATGTGAGGGGGAAATAGGTGTCAACTGAAGAGCTGAAATGATCTGACTTATATTTGGCCAATCAACGTATACAGGCAAGTGGAAGCACAATGAACGGTGTCAACTCTGGGGCACAGAGATGACAATGACTTTAAAATGCAGGGTGGTGTCCACTTTCACAGGGATTCATGCCTTGGCCATTCAGCTCAGGCAAGGCACTGTAGCAGTAGCCAACAATGTGGTTTGGAGGGACATGAAATAAAAATAAGAGTCAAAGGTAAAAATCATTGATCACGTCAAGTCCGGAAGATCATAAAAACTTGGGGACAAGCAATTTGTGCAGATATGACGACGATAATGCCCTTTTCCACAGGTAGCCTTCTTGGGGCTGTGTCTTGAATCAGGGCAGAAAAGGACTACGGTTTTGACATTCTTGGAGCAAGCTGTGAAAGGGATGTCAGCTTGTCAATGGACAGGCAAGTAGGGCTCTTAAGACAACCATGAGTAGAACACAGCTGGTAAAACAAAATCTTGAAAAAGCATACGCTCCTATTTGTTAATTTAAAGCAGAGTTATGGGCCAAAAATTTCATACCTTTGTCAGAATTGCACAGAAACTAGAGATGCAAGAATAAAATATTCTGTTCTACCTTTCATATGAACAACAAAACTGCTGTCACTACCAGGTTCTTTATTACCTGGAATGGTTGATAACATCAGAGGTAGAATGGGTGGTGGGGCGGGGGCAGATGAGATTTGATGTTGAGGTCATTGACAGGGAACAAATATGAAACACCATAGAGATTTTGCTGTCACTGACAACTCCTGAGGCACATCTTTATAACGATTTAAACCACAGTTTTGCGCGCATCATATTAGATTTAGTGGGCAAAATTCTGCTCTGTTCATACGTGTAAAACAGGAGTAACTACTGAAGTCAGTGGTGTTCATATGGATTTACACCAGTGTAACAGCTGAATTTGGTTTCATTGCCCTGGCAAAGTTAGAGACCTCTCAAGGCAGACTGGTTGACTTTTCAAGAGCACAGAAAGATAGGGACAACATATTATTAAACTGGAGACATATATCACTCTCTGATAAATGCAATTTATAATTGGCAGAAACAATGTTTAATATAAATAAGGCAAAGAGTGACATTTTATTCTTTAACCAGGATATCATGTAATTATTAATACAACATTCTGGGTTGCCTCTCCATGGCTGCAGTTTCAATTAGAGGCTTTTGCTTAGAATTTCTAGCAGGTATTGCTGTAGTGAAAGGTCATTATGAGGTCCATTGAGTTACATGGCTAAAACTAATGGATAAGTGTTTTCAGTTAAACATACGAAATACCTGAAAACCCAATCAGTTGCGTCTCATCGATTCCAAAGGTTCACATCACCTTTTTATTGTTACTCTGGACATCAAAGAACTCTGGAGACCGTCTGTCTGAATATTAAAAAATAAGTTATTCCTCCTTTGATGCTAACTGAAGGTAAAGAAAAAGCTTCAACTGTTCATTCAGTTCGCCGCTGATGTACCATGAATATTAAACAAATCTGACACACCTGACTGGATACTGACATCTTTACATTCAATGGAATGTGTTTCACTTAACATTATCCAGACAGCAACAGAGCCAAAACTGCATAAAGACGTCCAAGCTGTTTTGGTTATGTGCACCTCTTACAGAGATGGACATGAATAACACAGACTACTAAAACACAGGCATTTGCAAGGCACATACTAAAATGCAATAAAAATAAATCTACCATATATTGTTTGGCATTTTAAGTACATTAAACAGAACAAAAATATCAAGTCAAACAGCACAAAGCTTGCACTCTACAATGTGTAACCGAACTGGCCCTTTCAGGGTGAAGTATGAGTTGGAACCATACTGAAGAGTATTATTTCTATCCAGAAAGGTTACATAAGTCATTCTTCCAATTAGCAAAAGGAGAGATTTGTTGTTTCCACCTTTCTGAACATTCTGTTACTGGGTACCAGGGTTCAGTTTGTTTTATTTCTTCCATCCCTTTCTTGAATATCCTTTCATTGTGTCAGAAGCACAGTATTCTATTTGTAAAGGCTCAGATGTGTGTCTCGGAAATTTCTTTATGGAGCCACATGCCTCTTTCCAGATGTAACTCCAATACCTGTGTACCATCAACACCAAGTATAACTTCAGACCAAACAAACAAACAAAAAAAACCCCAAAACCAACCCCCAAACAAACAAAAACAAAACCCACCAAAACAGACAGATCGCGCCAAGAAGCAATCTGTAGATTTCTTCATTTCTAATGAAGGTCTATGTTTATTATTTTAAAACTTCCATCTCTGCAGATTCTTAATGCTTCTATCATGTTGCCTAACTGGATATAGTTGAAAAACTGGAGCTCCCTTTTTATGGATGTTTACATGATCAATATTATTACAATTAACAACAGAGATTTCCAGGCAAGTAAAGTTCAGACACCACTTTGCAGAAAAATAGCTAAAATTAGCCCTTGGCTCAAACTATGTTAAAGAAATAGGTTACTAGTGAATTTAGAGTAAGGAGTGCTATCTTTTTAATTAGAATTTTTTTTCAATCTTAATGTAATAAATAAAATGATGCAACTGTAAATAGACAACTTAAATTCATAAGGAAAAGAAAACAGCCTCCCATAGCATAAAAGTGCAGAAATGGGATTTCAGCAGTTTGTGAAAGTGATAGTGTACATTTCCCACTTCTTTCTATTCAACTCTTATGAAGATATTTTTATTTGAAGTCTCTTCTGCAACCGTTTTCTCTTGGTTGCTGAGGATCTTCAAGCCTGTTTACTCACAGCCTGAGAATTTTTAGCTACTTGCCTAACATTAGCCTCCCAATCTGAGAGGAAGTAGTCACCAGAAACAGCTTCTCTGGAAACTTCTCCAAGTGTCCTCTCTTTGGACTAAATGGTTATTTACCAGACATTTAATAAACCCTTCCCCCATCACTAAAGACATTTGTTTTATTCCTTCCACTACAGACACTGATCAGAATTTAAGAGTTAGTTGAGCTTTATAATATAGGAGTTAAGAGGTGCGAGGTCTGTTTAAATGCCAGAGGCATGCTGAAATGCCCCCTCTTCAGATTGGTTACATTCTTCAGGGCTCTAGCTATTCTGACTGGCTATATAGTTTTAATTTGAATCAGTGTTTTTTCCATTCCTGATAGCACTAATAGTTGCCAAGCACAGTTGCATTCACTGAGTTGTTAACATCTATTCATTCAAACTGTCCATAAGAGTTATAGGCACACAATAGGAATAACAGAATCATTGTTTCTAACAGGGCTGTTGGTAGGTTAAGTGTATTTATAAAGGTGGTCATCAAATGAAAGCTTCAGCTCAACATTAGAGAGAGGCTCTTTCCTGTGGCTTAACTGTTGCTATCTATGTAGGGAAGTAAGAGGCAGGAACACAATGGTAGGGTGAAGGCCTCCTCTTGGTATGACAAGTACAGGATTACAAAAATCATTTTAACAACACACGTCAGTTTGCCACTAGAAATCCTTCTGAGTTCCTAATGTTTTGCACAGTGCCCTGGAGCTCCAGGGTCTACCAACTCAAGGATATTTAAGGCACTTGCTTGAACTCTTTTGCCTAGAGAGTTTTGCCACATGAACGGAGGGGCATTTTAGGAGAATACAATCTGAGCAGACCAAAGCTTTTCATTCTTTCCTCAGGAGCATTAGTCTTTGTGATACAATATTCCAGATTGGAACAGGATTACATAAAAATTAATTCCACTACAGTTCTCTTCATAGCATGTTTTGCTTTCTTTTAGTTAGACCAGTATCTGCAAGATCCAAAGAAAAGTGTACATGGAACACTGCAAAGCTGGACATCCCATTACTGACAATTATCTTCTCTGTAGAGGGAGAAATCCCACTGGCATAATTCCACCATTGAAATCAGAGACACTATGCTTGTATTGCTGGAAAGGAAAGATCGGCATTTCTATGTGTGCTATGCAGGCAAAGGAAGAAGGGGATAGAGACAAGTTCTACGAGGATAAATTCTTGATTAATCTCATTAGTTATAATGGAAGCACAGAAAATTATATGAAATACAACTCCTTGTAAATACAGTATACTCTTCAAGCCAGGAATTGTATGTGCTAGTCCTTATAATCCATTAGATAAAGTTGGAAGCCACGTTACTGTGTGACAGAGGTAGGCTTAAACAGAGCTTTACACTGAAGAGTTCTTCTGCGCCAGATTTGTCCAGGTGTTGAGAGCACTTTTCGTCAAGTAAGCCTGACAGAATAAAAGCTCCTTTCCCTTGAATATTGTGCACATTAGAGGAGGAAAAATAATGAAGACAGTAACTTCAGTTACTATTAAGATTTTTACTGTATTGGGGTGCAGTGTATATAAGGGTAGAATATTCACCCAGACACTGTGGTTTCTGATAGTAGAGAAAATTGATTATGATGCTGTTTCATCCTTTTCCTTCTCATAGTTCTAGCTGTACATTCAATCCTGTATATGCTACAGCATTATACACCTCAGTCTCTCTTACGGAAATACGAAAACTTCAAGAAGTCTGGATGTAAAAGCAGTTCCTAGAAGGCCAGTTTTATTAGGCTACGTAATTAATTTGGATAACTCAATACCATGGGATATGCCTAGTACACTGGTAACAAGTTATTGCTTCTAACCTGTGTTACAAGGTTTGTTGGCTGAAGCAGTTTGAGACAATCCATGATAGTGTCACTGAAGGTTGGGGGACATGAATGTTGCCAGATTTTAATGAATCTGGGATTAGCATTTCAGTCATGTTTCTGTCTGGCAGCTAGTGATGATTCCACCCTGCAAATCTTTTGGATTAACAAGGTTTCAGGTTTCAAAGTATTTGTAAATTGCTGTAACATACAGCATGACATTCTGCCAGTCTGGACGCTCAGTTCGCACCATTTCATTGATGTCCTGTCACAAAAAGAAGATCAAAATTATTAATTACCACCTTGCAAGTTCATGTCAAAGCAGTGCTCATCAAAGCTGTAAAGCTCCCACTCTGAGAAAAGCTTAGGGAAAGATCTCCATTTTGCTCAGCATGTCATTTGCAAAGTTCAGATGGTGAAAGGTACTTCACGACTTAAAAGTTTAAAACAGTTATTTCTGCGCCATCTGCAAAGGGCTACCATTTCATTGAAAAGCAACATTAACTTTGTGACCTGCAGTTCATGAGTCCAATATCAGAGTATACCTCAGGTTTCTTCTCATTTAATACTGCTAACAATAAAAACAGTTCAGTTTTGAAACACAAGAACCCCAATGCTGCAGTTAATGGCACGCATGCAGATATCTGCAACCGCACATGCACTTTCAATAGCAGGATCAAGGTCTAGCTTTGTAACAAATGTCCTGGCACAAACTTGCTCTCTAACGGTCAACCTTTTTACTTGGCACTGTCAAGCGTCACTTTACAACAGTATAGTGCAGTGGTGGGCAATCTGCGGCCTGCATGCAGCCTGTCAGGTTGCCCACCACTGGTATAGTGATTTCCAAGGTAGATGTTTAACTAGGAAAAATGAGCATTACCAAATCTAGTAAAATATGTAATCTGAAGGAGAGGCAAAACGTGAGGAGTTAATTCCTACCTCACAAAACTATGAACTGATCTCAAACTATTCTAATTATTTATATTGCACCATAAGTGCGTAAACAGATTTACAAACAATTAAGATGGATACATCTTCCTCCACAATCTACGCATGGAACCTGTACGCAAAGGAAGGGATTTTTAATAGAGTTCAAACAGAAATAGCAATTATTGTGTTAGAGTTCACTTTATGAAAGGAGCTGTGAGTAGTCAAAACACCCTGTTCAAGGAACAACTGAAATAATTTTCCCTAATGTTACCCTCATTAACATTTGTAGACACAATGACCATTTGCCACACAAAACACACAGTGTATGCTGCATATACTGCTAACAAACTTTCCCTTTGAAAGATACAATTTCCTCTTATAAAATTTAATTCAGTTTGGATGTACCTGAGCCTATGAAAGTGTCTGCATGTGTAGGGATTACATTTTAAGATAGCTTTTGGTCAGCCAGTTCCAGGTATCTTGTAAAGTACACTTTCTAGTACCGTTATGTACTGTAATGTCAAGGGAGAGGAAACTGCCTGTGACACTCTGTACCTCGGGGGGGACACCCTACACTCCCATGTTCATCCTTATAAAATGATTGTGTGGTATCCAATGCAAAGTTGGTTATGTTGGGTGTCTTCGGAAGGCTCATGATGCACTGAGCATGGCTGTTATAGTGATGTTATAATAATTGTTACAGTAATGTTATAGTAAAGTTATACATTATATTTTGATGTATATAGTTATGAGGCTGAAAATGTATCCTCATGGCTTAAAGCAAGCCCGTGCAAAAACGCTCCAAGAACAGAGAGGTAGTTCACACCTCAGCAGGGCATGGATGAGACAAACCCAGCCTAGCCTCACAGGAACAATGGACACTGGCTTAGGCAGCAACAAAAGAATCTGTTAGACCCTGGAGGGAGTCACCCCCTTCCTTTGGGCAGTTTGGGACTGCAATGAGGTAATGCTCACCTGACCCTGAAATGGGGGGGGGGGGCAAAGCCCAGAGGGAAGAAAGGACATTATAAAAGGGAGAGACATTTTGCCATGCTCTCTCTCTCTCACACCTACATCTACAGACACCACCAAGCGACTGAAACGCTGAACAAAGGGGAGAGCTTGGCTGAAGGGCAACCAGCCAGCAGTGAGAAGCATATAAGTTGTTAAGGACATTGAAAGTATTAAGATCAGCTTAGAATGCATTTTGCTTTTATTTCATTTGACCAAATCTGACTTGTTATGCTTTGACTTATAATCACTTAAGATCTATCTTTATAGTTAATAAATTTGTTTGTTTATTCTATCTGAAGCAGTGTGTTTGGTTTGAAGTGTGTCAGAGGCTCCCCTTGGGATTACAAGCCTGGTACATATCAATTTCTTTGTTAAATTGATGAATTTATATAAGCTTGCAGCATCCAGTGGGCATAACTGGACACTGTAAGACGGAGGTTCCTATGGTTGTTTCTGGGACCGGACATATTGGCTAGTGTCATTAGCTTGCAAGTAGCAGGGAGCAGCTTACATGCCAGAGGCTGTGCAAGGGGGTTCTCGAACAGGGGATCTCACAGCAGATCAGGGTAAGGCTGGCTCCCAGAGTCAAGGACTGGAGTGGCCTAGCAGATCACTGGTCCAGACAACACCAGAGGGGAACATCACAATGCCATTTTACTGTAGCTAACTGCATGCTGGCATTTCTACAGCTGCTCTCAATAGTCTATTTTTATATCTGCATTTGGTAAAAATCTTCACATTTCAAAATCACTAACTTCTGAGGTATTTAAAAATTCTCAGTAGTTGCATCTCCATTGTGAACAAATACAATGGCTGGTCAGAGGTTTTGATAAGGATCAAGGAAAGTGCTATTTTTAAATGTCTGACTATATAGCATTGTGAATCGCTAACTCAATGGCAGCTTTGCTAGAATCCCAGTTACACAAGTCCTAATGAGTTATTTAAATTCTTTTTCTGGTCCTGGCAATTCTAGCTGAATTGCTGGAGACATCTACCAGGGCTTGGGTTTCTTCCAATTCAATGGCTTCAGAAAAGTCTTCCTCTTCTGATAATTATTTTCATAATGACAATTAGTAATTCTTTTCAACTCTGCTCAGGAATTTCTTCTTGTAGGAATTACAAAGCCTCTTAACTATTGTTAGAGAAACAGTTTCACAGTTAAAAACTTAATTCATTACAGACCTAGTATCAAATTTTCTATTAATGTTGCCAGTGCTTGATTATGAAGACAAAGAAAGCCCCTCTATCCAACAATAGTTTGGACCATTTGCTGGTCTAACAGATGGACCACAGAAATCATGACCTTCCTACTTTATTGAAAAAAACAACTTTCAAGGGTTTGATTTGCACCTTCAGAATTCTACTAAATTCAAACAATTTGAAATGTAAACCCAAATCTAGAATGTAGGTTGTACCCACAGTTCCTTAAGCCACCAGCACAGACAAATACCAGGCTGTGTAAGAAGCCTAGTATGTCTGCCCTGCAGACTTCCCAGGTCAGAGTATCTGTGAGCAGTTCACCTGTACTCTATTTTAGCTTGGCTGTATTGTTTTGAATATTAATGGTTTCTTTATATCCTACAGTTTGTCACAAGACAAAATACCTGCCCTGTCAAGGAAGAAGCCAAGAAAAACAGAAAAATTCAGGTGAACAGCAATGTCTACATGGAAAAGCAGGCTTCATACAAAATATACAACCATTTTACAAATCACTCTGGGGCAAATTAACTGTCCTCATTATATTGCTTCAGGCCCAAAACACAGTAATCTTTCTGTCACAGAGCTTCATTGTGCAAGGTATAAAAGACATTTAATAAACAGGACATTATCCATTTAACTTAACACTTACCAGAGTGGATTTGATGCCAACACTTTCAGCTGCCTGAAAGGCCAGAGTGAAGTTTCTTCTCTGTAAATGTAATGCAACATTTATATGAAAACAGAAGGGAAACTACTTAAAATTTAACGGACTTGCTGCTTGAAAACATTTCTAATAAAACCCTGTATTGACTTCAGCTAGAGTTTATAACGAAATCACATTTATAAAGATAGATTTCAGAGTAGCAGCCGTGTTAGTCTGTATTCACAAAAAGAAAAGGAGTGCTTGTGGCACCTTAGAGACTAACCAATTTATTTGAGAATAAACTTTCGTGAGCTACAGCTTCGATGAAGTGAGCTGTGGCTCACGAAAGCTTATGCTCAAATAAATTGGTTAGTCTCTAAGGTGCCACAAGTACTCCTTTTCTATTTATAAAGATGTGTCACAGGCATCATTCTGTACTAGGGATACATGAATGTCTGTAGGAAGTATTTACTACCTGCTGGATTGGGGTAAAGATTTTTCAACAGTGCTAGGACAGTGATAACTGGGGACTTTAATTTGCCACAGATAAAATTAAAAAAAAAAAAAAAACCCCACAAAAGCCAAAGTATCAAATAAGTAGGGAAAGAATTTTGTTAATTCTGGAGAGGGATATGTTTTTACATCTGTTTGTATAAGAAAGATGCAGCTATAAGGGATTGCATTTTAAATTAAATGTTATCAAATAAGGAGAATAAGTGAATACTGAGCAAAGTTTGGGAAATAATAAGTTTAATAAGATTCTAAACTTCAACCATTAGAGGAATTGTTCAAATAAGAGGTAAATATAACTTTTAAAACTTCATTTGATAAAAAGTACAATAGCCTGGCAATGGTAATCAATAAGAGGTACTTGTAGCCACTTCTATAGAGGTGGTGGAGATGCACTCAGGAGAAATATATACCTTTATTAATCTATTCTAGGTAATCCTATAGCACTCCTTAGAGTAGTAACAGATACCATATGAAATAAATCTTTATACCAATGTCCAATGCAGCTCATGGAGGATTCTTCTCTTAGCTCTTACCAGTCTTAGTGTTTATGTAAAACCAGATATAACTTTAATATCAATATGGATACATGATAAAGATTAAATTGAATTTCAAATAAAATATAGCTCTACACAAGTAAAAAGCTGCAGCATTAAGTCTTAGAAGAAACAGAGGGCTGTAAAGACGATATTTAAAGAGAAAAAAGGAAAACATAAGATATTAAGAAACAATTATTTAATATATACCAATGGACTGAACAATAAGAATCAGGTGATTCATTAAGGTGAAAAATTATTTAATTGTCTATAAAAATGGCAAAAGTAATAAATTATCCCTTTGCCTCTGTTAAGAATTTTTTTTTGCATTTGTCACGGAGATTATTAACAATGCATCTCTGGAAGATGTCTCCGTGGGTACGAATTACAACACATTGGAAAAAAATTGAGATTATTCTTTTTCCCAATTTATCTTTAACTTTTTTTCCTCTAAAACACTGATTTTAAATTTTGCTCTGGAGGAAAGCAATAGACACCCTGAACAATATGGGATGGAAGCATGTTCAACAAAAACACATCCTATCACCCAAAAAAAGGGAATAAACTACTCCAAAGCACACAAGTTGCTGAATTTCAGACCTTTAACATTAAACAACAGGGAACATTTTGGTTAAAGACTACTGAATTGTATCACCTCAACTGAAAGCCCTTTCCACCCACTGTTTGTTATCTCCTCACGTTAAAATTTATGGGTTTCAGAGTAGCAGCCATGTTAGTCTGTATCCGCAAAAAGAACAGGCATACTTGTGGCACCTTACAAACTAACAAATTTATTAGAGCATAAGCTTTTGTGAGCTACAGCCCACTTCATCGAATGCATAGAATGGAACATATAGTAAGATATTATATATACATACAGTTAAGTTGGAAGTTGCCATACAAACTGTGAGAGGCTAATGAGTTAAGATGAGCTATTCTCAGCAGGAGAAAAAAACTTTTGTAGTGAGAATCAAGATGGCCCATTTAGACAGTTGACAAGAAGGTGTGAGGAACTTAACTTAAGGAAATAGATTCAATATGTGTAATGACTCAGCCACTCCCAGTCTCTATTCAAACCCAAGTTAATGGTATCTAGTTTGCATATTAATTCAAGCTCAGCAGTTTCTAGTTGGAGTCTGTTTTTGAAGCTTTTCTGTTGCAAAATTGCCACCCTTAAATCCTGCTGATAATAGCTCATCTTAACTCATTAGCCTCTCACAGTTTGTATGGTAACTTCTAACTTATCTGTATGTTTGTATACATAGAACATATGCAAAGAATGGAACATACAGTAAGATTATATACATATCTATCTTACTATATGTTCCATTCTATGCATCCGACGAAGTGGGCTGTAACCCACAAAAGCTTATGCTCTAATAAATTTGTTAGTCTAAGGTGCCACAAGTACTCCTGTTCTTCTTAAAATTTATGTTCGCTCATTGAAGTCTTCTTAACTTTGTCCCAAAGTTCTCATTTGTCCAATGGCCTCAAATAATTGATAGGTCTTAATTTTATAACCACGCTTAACTAATTTAAGTAATATAGTCATGCTCCCATTTACAATTTTAATGCAACAAGTAATCCCAATTTTGTTTCTCTACCGTTGCATGCCCATCCATTATATGTATTTTTTTTAATCTGTCTTAAGTTTTTTTTTTTTTAAGCTTAACTATATTTTCAGTTAACATAGGCTAAACTGGATATTATAATACTGTACCTTGTCCTGGCTGTTCAGTTCTTGATACGGAATGTGAGCTGGGAGGTAAGTATGGAGGACTGCACAGAAGGCCAACCCATCATTCCAACTGCTGCTGAAGTTTGTGATGTCAATATTCTTTAAGGGAAAAAAAGAGTCTATAAATGATAGTAGATTACCATTTAATACTGCTTTAGAATTTGACCTAAGTGATTAGAAAATTATTATTTATGTTGTACCTTTTACCAAAAGAATGCCAAAGCACTTTAGAAATGGAGATGCAACGAAAACTCTTTCAACTTCAGTGCTGAAATGGTCAGAGACCAGAATCCAACACTACTGAGGGTGACAAATAGACCAGCACAGGAAAGGCAGATTAGTTCTGGAACTTAATTTGCCTTACTATCCACAAAAGATACATGACACACGTTAGCAAATGCTTTTGTGTTCCTTTTAGACAGTAATGTTTCAGTGAAGAACATGTTAAGACACAAGCAGAAACAAATTATAGATACATACCTCTGGCCTGGTTTTGAAACTCCAAAAATATGCCAAGCTGCTATGATGTGTTTTCAAAGCATGGGAAGATCAGATTTTCTCATATTCTACTGTATTACTAATTACGCAAAAGGATTAATCAATGAACACAGATATTTTCTTTCCAAATAAGGTGATAATTTTCATTAGGTAGCTGATGCAAAACATTATACAAACCCTTGTATAATTTACAATGCTGCCAAGTTACGTGAAATATCAGACCTCTTCTATTTCAACTAATTCCTGTTGAAAGATGAGCCACTGGAATACCCAGACATGAAATATGGCAGGGAACCAGTTCCTTGAGTAAGACATAGAAGTAAAATCCTTATTTCTTCACTCTGCCATCCCACACACCACAAATCTTTCTGTCCCAATCAGGAGCTAAGTGGAACAGTTAAACAATTCCCTTTATTCCACAAGAGTTTGTACACAAAGTTGTTGAAAAGAGTCTATGGCCTCTGCCAAAGGAAGTTAGGAACAAGATGCCTGAGTGAGCTTTCTAAATCACTGTGCACTTGGCTGCTGTCAGGAAAATAATGGTAAAGAGGTTACTGCCACCCAAATGGATGGCAGTGAGTTTAGATTCTTTTATTTAAGAACCAGTTAAAAACTGCATCTACTGACCTATCATTTGAGATCTGTATGGGGAAATGTAAACTTCTATATGCCAAGTGAACCCCTCCCTTAACTGGACTAGACAGCTCTGCTATTGCTTTATATTTGATGTTGCACTAAAACAGAAACAATCTGCAGTCACAGAATCCAAGAAACAGCAGATAAATCAACCTTTTCCCTCACAACAGTAATACCAATCACACCTCTTCACAAAAGCCTAATTCTAATCACTCCGTCTTGTTTAATCTCAATCAGAAAAGAATGTACAATACCAAACAGGATAAAAACTAAAGACAATGCAACTTAAATCATGCGACTCAGTGTCTTATCAAGCCAATGAAGATTTTGGATTACAAATGGAAAGTAACAAATGCTGCTACTCTGTGCCCCACTGACCCCCTGAATCTTCATTTCCTACCCAGTGTCAGCTCTTTTTATACAAACTTCACAAAATGCAAGTTCAAACTATGGTGATGTAAGTGTACGTGCTTGGACTCACAATGCCTGCAGGCAGTAAGTAGCCTGTGCCTTGCTTTGCAATCCAGCAGCCTGCTTCCAAACGGAAATAGCTTTGTTTGAACCCCTCAGTGCTGTGGGAATATGTTCTTTACATAGTCTCAGCTTCCTCAAGACACAGAATGGAAAAAAAGCTCTCCCTCCTTGCCCCTCAAACCACCAGGAAGCTGGAAACCAACTGAATTAATTTGATTCAGGTTATTTTCAGGAGATGTCAAAATTAGCTAAACGCTACTTGAATTAGGGAAGAAGGGGTCCTTTCAATTTCAGCAAAAAAGAATTGAGCAAATTTTATACAACAGACAGCACCAAAATTCAAAACAGCTCAGTCAAAGCTAATACAAATTCCTTGCCATCTATTTATTCTAAGCTGCTCTATGAGACCTGCTGCCCCGCAAACCCCCAACTCCCAGTGTTACAGGCACTCCCTGGGACTCACCTTCCCCATCACATTTATGCAGAGAACACAGATGAAGCTACAGGGAGGGGCTCTCCTCATCAAAATGCTTGTAAATAGCCTAGCTTTAAAATGAATTCTCTCTCTCTTAGGCCAGAACATAAGGACTCCCACTGCTGCCTTTCATCTTTGCCAGTATCCTGCTGCAGTCTTGGCTTCTTCCAATGTCCTTTTGATAGCTTTCTATTCTGCTTCTATTGTTCATTTCCATGTTACCCTTGTTGTCTCTTGCTCTGGGGGTTCCAGTATAATACCTGTCTTGTTATGTTCTTTGGGTCTTTCCTCCATGTATGTTCTAGTCACCTCCATTTTCATTCCTGTCCTATCAGTTTCTGTTTTGTCCTCCTCCAGAATTCTTCGTTTGTGATTTTTTTCTGGCCATCTGATATTGAAGATTTGTCTATGTCAGCCGTTTATGAAAAATTGGAGTTTAGACAGCAAAGTCTTAATAAGTCTCCCAAGTTTCAGCATCATCCAGTAAGACCAAGTTTACAATGGTATTAAATATTCAAAGTTTAATTTGGAGGGCAAGATTTCTGTTTCTCCAGATTAGCTTTATTGTTACAAATGGGTGTCTGGCTTTCACTAGTCTGGCTTTAATGTTTTCATCTGTTCCATCTGTTGCATTTACAATGCTGCCAAGTTACGTGAAATATCAGACCTCTTCTATTTCAGTTCCAGAAAGTGTTATTGGTGCTTCTTGTGTGTTGATTCTCACGATTTCAGTTTTCTCACTGTTGATTTTCAACTGTACTAACTGTGCACAGACCTGGAGAATTTATTTTGGCTTGCATGTATCTGTGAGTATAGGATAGCTAGCTGATGTCATCTGCAAAGTCAAGGTCTTCTAACTTCTGTGTGAAAGTCCCTTGTATATCCCTTGGTGGTTCTGTTTACTTTATGTTAATTTTTTCCCCAAAACAGTCAGCAGAGAGCAAAGTTAAGTCCTGTCCACCCTCCCAAAACAACCACGTTTGGCTACCATAATTCATTTAAAATTGATAAAAGTCCCTAAAGGTGCCCATCCCATAACTACAGAGACAATGCAATAGAGAAGACTGACCAGACATACATAAATATCCTTCAAACCTCTCCCGAAGGGCCATGGTTTTTTCGGGGTGAGGGTGGTCACCAAACCAAGTTATAACAAAAAAAGGGCCGTTGGCACACATGCCGGACAAACTGTTACATGGCTTTAAAAATTCTTTAACCCTGGACTTAGCCAAAGAATGGTCATATCACACCTTCTGTGAAGTCTAGGAGGCAACTGTTGAGAAAAACAAGTACAATACAAAGAGGAGACAAAAGTTACTTACAATCAAAGAATTAAAAAATGCAGATGCTTCGTGTAAGAACCTATGCCTCTATTCCTCGCCCCTCCCCCACCTTTTCCTGCAGGGTGTCATTTTTCCCCATTAATACCATTGTGGATACCTCACTTAACCAGACCACTGAATGACGTATTCTTGAATTTCTAGTTAACCAGTGAGTCTCTTAGCAACCAATTACAGAGAAAGTAGCCACTTAATACTGTTTCATAGAATCATAGAATATCAGGGTTGGAAGGGACCCCAGAAGGTCATCTAGTCCAACCCCCTGCTTGAAGCAGGACCAATTCCCAGTTAAATCATCCCAGCCAGGGCTTTGTCAAGCCTGACCTTAAAAACCTCTAAGGAAGGAGATTCTACCACCTCCCTAGGTAACACATTCCAGTGTTTCACCACCCTCTTTGTGAAAAAGTTTTTCCTAATATCCAATCTAAACCTCCCCCACTGCAACTTGAGACCATTACTCCTCGTTCGGTCATCTGCTACCATTGAGAACAGTTTAGAGCCATCCTCTTTGGAACCCCCTTTCAGGTAGTTGAAAGCAGCTATCAAATCCCCCCTCATTCTTCTCTTCTGCAGGCTAAACAATCCCAGCTCCCTCAGCCTCTCCTCATAACTCATGTGTTCCAGACCCCTAATAATTTTTGTTGCCCTTCGCTGGACTCTCTCCAATTTATCCACATCCTTCTTGAAGTGTGGGGCCCAAAACTGGACACAGTACTCCAGATGAGGCCTCACCAATGTCGAATAGAGGGGAACGATCACGTCCCTCGATCTGCTCGCTATGCTCCTACTTATACATCCCAAAATGCCATTGGCCTTCTTGGCAACAAGGGCACACTGTTGACTCATATCCAGCTTCTCGTCCACTGTCACCCCTAGGTCCTTTTCCGCAGAACTGCTGCCTAGCCATTCGGTCCCTAGTCTGTAGCTGTGCATTGGGTTCTTCCGTCCAAAGTGCAGGACCCTGCACTTATCCTTATTGAACCTCATCAGATTTCTTTTGGCCCAATCCTCCAATTTGTCTAGGTCCTTCTGTATCCTATCCCTCCCCTCCAGCGTATCTACCACTCCTCCCAGTTTAGTATCATCCGCAAATTTGCTGAGAGTGCAATCCACACCATCCTCCAGATCATTTATGAAGATATTGAACAAAACCAGCCCCAGGACCGACCCTTGGGGCACTCCACTTGATACCAGCTGCCAACTAGACATGGAGCCATTGATCACTACCCGTTGAGCCCGACAATCTAGCCAGCTTTCTACCCACCTTATAGTGCATTCATCCAGCCCATACCTCCTTAACTTGCTGACAAGAATACTGTGGGAGACCGTGTCAAAAGCTTTGCTAAAGTCAAGAAACAGTTTGGCAACGTTCAGCCAATATCCCTACTCAGCACAAGCCCATAGTCAGTTGATATAAGTGATAGTTGGCTGCAAGAGCCTAGTATTGAACTTGGAGCTCTGACTTTTCCAAATAATTGTGTAGCTTATGGCAGAGTAAAAAATAAGACAAATTAGCCTGCTATTCTAACAGTCTTCAACATTTACTGTGATTCACTAAACCAACTTTGAATAAGCACTCTGGTCTTATCTTATTTTGTAAAGTGCTCAAATATAGAGAACGTGAGATATCTAGCATTTTGCTATTAGGTTTCCTGGTGATAAGCAGTCTTTTCCCAGTTGCTTTTGAAGTTCACTTCCAGTGGTTATTACAGTAACTCCAGCTATTTGTACGTACACCCAGCCAAATGTGTTTGGTTGATATATCTAACCATTTAGGCATCACTTTGGATTTGGTTTTTATTTGAAAAAATTTTTCTTTGCAGCCGTAAAGGTCACAATTTTTAAACCAAAACTTACATTTTGTAGAAACTGATGGCTCACATGCTCACCACTTCACTTGAGTGAACAGGGACCCCAAAGGCTGGCATTACATCATGGAGCCCAAGAAGGACCTAGAGGATCTGGCTGACATGGAGGTTGGGATTTCCTCTTTATTGCTACTAAGGAAAGATTTTTATTCCTTTATTGGGGAAAACCGTCTCTTGAGCAGTGTTTCTGACAGACAAATGAAAAAGTGAATGGCTTTTTTTTTTTTTTTTTTAAATAAAAAGACCAAGAGTAATATCAGTTTAACAGATGAGTCTATCTGAGGTAGTATTTCATGTGCTGGTAGGGGAATGGACAATCCAAAAAGACAATGAACTCTATCTTCTATGACTTAATTAAATATTAATATAATATGGGTGTAC
The DNA here is from genome assembly GCF_965140285.1 of Lepidochelys kempii. Lineage (NCBI taxonomy): Eukaryota > Metazoa > Chordata > Testudines > Cheloniidae > Lepidochelys > Lepidochelys kempii. Next base: position 12,724,512 of record NC_136394.1, on the reverse strand, counting down.
ATCAGACCATGAAAATTCTAGTCACTCATTATAGCTAATAAGTTATCCTATTGGTTCAGAATCAAAAGGATGGTAAAGCATTAAAAGCAGCAAAAAAAGTGTAAACATTTATATACAAGAATAGTGATTCCTTTTTGGACTGCTTTCAGAAAAGTGTTCAGATATATCATTAAATCCAACAGACCATTTTCATTCTCTGTAAAGAGATTTAAAAAGTCAAATATACGAGAACTCATGCTTTGCTTATAATGGTTACATATGGTTATATAGTCATATGCCTTTGCAACAGGCTTATTTCAAAAATATTACTCGGATAAGTAGTCAATATATTAACTTTGCTCTTGTTTTTTCCCTAGGACATGAAGACTCTCCCCTGAATGTTATGACTTAAATGGTGGGGTTTTATGTTTGTTTTTTCCCCTAAATAAAGCTAAATTATTACAGAAGGAAGAGTTCTGCTGGCTAACTCACTAATACAGAGATTGTATTCTAAATGAAGTCTCATTGGTTACCAACAGAAATTGAACCTTATTTCTCCAATTGAAGAGAAAGTTACTCTTTCTTAACAGGGAAAGTTTAAAAAAATACCAGTGAGACATATTACCTTAGAACACAGTGAGACATACTTATTGACAAAGTCTCTCTAAAAAAATAAAGCTTTTCTTATCTCCTCTATATTTCTACTGCACACCAAGTATACTTAAACAAATGGAAAGTAGGAATAGTGACCTTGGGAAACTGCACCCTCAAAATGATTTCTGGAGACACAACTGATCTGTAATATGCTCAAAGGAAATGTAACTATAGATCCTCTTCTTTGGGGGTATCCTTAACTTCTAATCCAGGACCTGGCCAGCAGTGCCTTCATCAAATTGACAGGGACTACCTGGATAACAATATCATCCAGAATTATCATTAATGGAAACAAAAGTTTTGGAAGGAATATTAAACCTCATGGCTTCAGATCATAAACCATTCTAACTATTAAAGATTAGGATGTGACTTAATATGTAGGCGCTGGAGGAGGTGGGCTGGAGGGTTAGATTATCTCACATTTGCCTGCTGTGCAGTTCCTATACCTTCCTCTGATATACTGGCTATCACCAGAGATAGGATATTGGACCAGATGAACCTCAGGTCTGATTTAGTATCGCAATACCCATGTTCCCATTGGCACCAAAAGGCGTATAACAAAACACAGATCTATACTTTTGGGCTTGTCTACATTACCTGCAGCAATCAATCCAGCGGGGGTTGATTTATTGCGTCTAGTCTAGACAAGATAAATCGACTGCTGAGCACTTAACTCCACCAGGGCAAGAGGTGCAGACGGAGTTGACGGGGGAGCGTCAGCCATCGACTTACCACAGTGAAGACACTGCGGTAAGTAGATCTAAGTACGTCGACTTCAGCTATGTTATTCACACAGCTGAAGTTACGTAACTTAGATTGATCCCCCCCCTTAGTGCAGACCAGGCCTTTGGTTGCACAGCTGAGAAAAGTTTCCTAATGTTACTCAGAGCAAGGTGTCAGCCAAAAAGAAAAAACAACTGTTTTCTTTGTTAAAACTGCTTCTTTTCAAGTAGAAAAAATTGAACTGGCTCCCCAATAACCAGATACAGTGACTCATGAAAACAGACCAATGAAAAGATTCATTTTACATGATGAACATACTCACTATATCAGATTTTGAAAAAATCTTAATGCCATTGTGACACTGCACCTCATATTCCTCATAGTGATATGATTATGACATAATTATGATGTATTTTATCCAAGTCATGTGCGGTGTCACTGGAAAAGTTTTTTTTACTGAATTGATTTGCTGAATACGATTATCTTATTTGTTTTGCATGTTGTATGCATGTATCATTTTTGTATCTGAAGTTATGAATACTGACTATGTAACTAGCCTCCCCACCAAATCAGCACCCCAGTCTTCCCAAGCACACATATCCCTGTCTCGGATCACTTTTTGGGAGAAAGATATGTATTGTTTGTGAAGAGGCAACTCTTTTCCGAAATTCTCCTGACTTCTTTGACCTCCTTCTCAATCTGAGTTTAGGCATGAATATGGAAAGAAAACCATGTCTATCTGATCTCCTGAAAATTGTCTTCTAGAAATGGATGGTCAGGTGTTCACACTTTTTTTTTTTTTTTTTAAAAAGACCTCTTAATCATACCACTGAACTCCGATTGTGGCAGATGGTATTGCTGGAGTGGTTCATTTTTTCCTCTCAGAGATCCCAAATGGTGGTACTGGACTCATCTATCTCAAAGGTTCTCCTGTTTTGCAGGGATCTGTGCTCTCATCCTTCCTGCTCAATATGGGAGGCCACTAGATGAGACCGATGCTACAGTTCTGGCTGCCATGCCAAGTATGCAAATACCACAGCCTTTTCTTACATCCACATGAAAGGTCTCTTGACTCTCCCAGTGCTTGTCAAAGACTGCGGCTCAAATGAGTTCCAGTTGGTTGATGATCAGTACTACAAAACTGAAATGATACTGATAGGGGCACAATTTGGAGAGGGCAACAGGGGTGATGTCTGACCCTATGACTAGGTGTGTTTGTTCCACAATATGGGACTGCTTCTAAATCACTGATAATTTCTGGAGTGCAAGATTGCATACGTAGCCACGAGCACCTTCTTCCAATCTGTGTTTAGTGCCTTTGTGACCTCAAATCAGTGCAACTTTACATGAGGCTGCTTTTGAAAAAACACTGAGAAACTTCAACCAGTGCAGAATGCAGATGCCTGTTTCCCTCCTGGTTGTCTCACTGTCGTGAACAGTGATAAAACTCAGTTCTGTAAATCAATTATGGGTGCAATGCAGCTTCTCTCTTTCCAGAACACTCCAAAATGCAACTCTCTGAGGGGTCTTAAACTATAAATGGATCGCTTGCCATTCTGAATCCCAATGAAGCAATTCTGACACAAAAAGTAACTAGAAACAGCTAAGTTCTAAAAGAGCAAAGAAGAAGGCAAACCCCTCAGAATATACTAACCCAAATGGCCCATTAGAAACCAAGTTTGATTACCTTCAGATTACCCAGCAAAGTTCCCCTATTTACTCGGGGTTTTGAGAGACTGAAATGCAGAGGGATTGTAGGGAGTTATTTTGATGAGGATGAAATTTGTCTTCGTTTTTGTTAACATGATTTAAGATTATCAGATCAGCACATTCTAATAAATCAGAAAATAAATATTCTTGAGAAGTGTCATATAACTATCAAAAGAAACAGGATCCAGATCCTATTTCTATTACTTGAGTTGAAACTGCTGTTATAAGTGTTTTCTACAAGTTGTATGTATATTTTCCTTTGAATATAAATCAACTGAATAAAAATGAAACCTTAAATAGAAAAATCAATATTTTTCACCGGTTTCAAGGGCAACTAAATGCACACAACACCTGGTCTTTATATATTTACAAAAGCACCAGGTTAATTTGAAGAGACACAATGCATTATTTTTATGCACATTGGGCAAGAAGCCAATATCATTTATGACACCACAATTAAGATTTATGGACAGATTTTTTTGCCTTAATTTTTATTTGCCTCTATACGCTCTCTGGTAACTATAAATATACCCAGAGCAATGCATGCAGTCTCAAATTCAGGCTGATTAAACTATCACTACAATAAAGTTTAAAACAAAAGAAGCTTTCTGACACCATAGTTTCCCAATAAATAAATGTAAATGTGATTTAAATATAAATATTAATAAAGATAAATATTTAGCACATGCAGTATTTTCATCTTCTTGAGTGCCAAGATTAATTAATCTTCTGCACTTTTGTGAGGGCAAGCAGCATCCCCATTCTACAGATAAAAAACTGAGGCAGAAGTTAAATAATTCATCCAAAACACAGACCACAACTGTTAAGAGTTGGGAACATACCACAAGTTTTCTAGTCTCTCAGCTCTGTTTAAGCTATGCTGCTCTCATTTTTTTCTGAAAGATGAATCCCTTCTAGAATGTTTATAGTATATCAAATTATTTTGATAACAAAATGAATTCCTAATGGAATAAGACACAGTATTTACCTTCATATTAGTCTTAAACAGTGCACATTATTACCCTTCGCTTATTCTTTTCTATAAATGCAATACTAAAAGTAGTTTAATTTCAGGACAGTTTTTTTCCATTCTAATTGGAACCACTGGCTACTAGTGTACTAGTAACAAGCTGCTCAAATGCCAGTGTATTGCACACACACTATTTTAGTTCAATAACTGTATGGCCTCTAGTGTTAAACATCACAGAATTATAGGGCTACGCTGGAGGCAAAAGGAGGGACCCTATTGTTAACCAAAAATTATGAACATGGTGTTATATGTAGTACCTTTCTCTTATTCATTCCGATAAACAAAGAGCCAACTTTGCTTATGCTAACACAAACCAGATCACTGAATGTGCCAGAATCCAAACCAGGGATTAATTATGAAATGCTTTTTCATCAAGGGAAGGAGAAATATATTATACTAGCTCTGGCTCTCCATGGGATGAACACTCAATTTGAAATCCAGTGAATTTCAAAATGTAAGGTAGAATTAGTTTCAAATCCTACACCTGTCTGAGTCCCGCTGGAAATTTTTATGGTTTTATAATTATATTTTTCCTCCCCTTTCAAGTGCCTTTTTCTGTCCCTTCTTGCTATGCAGAAGACAGGGGGAAACTGAGTACATGCAAAACACTAGCAGAAGCACAAAAAAACCCTGAAAAAAATGGAGAAAGCTACTTTTCCTTTTAATATTGTAATTACAATAAACTTAAATGTCAATTGCATCAACAGTAGGTAAAAGTTTTCACACAGAGTGTGAACTTTAAGATGATGGCTTCCCTTTAATACACACAACTTTGAATCTTTTAGGAATGTTTCATTATTTTACAGTGAAAGTTCAAAGTGTAAAGTCAATCTGAAAGTGACTGTTTCCAAAAGCTTTATGTAGGAGTTAAGAACAATGTTCAGAAAAAATAGAGCAATCCCCACCTCTCTAAACCATTCCTGTCAGTTCCAGCTTCTCTTAAATAGCACATAGAAAACAAATCCATCTTCCGAGAACGTTAACAGAGCCAGAAAAGCCAAATGGAAGGGGGAAAAAAGCCACAATGGAAGGAAACAATTAAGGGGACCTGCTTCTGTTTACCAGCTGCTTTGTATGTTATGGATGATTTTTATTACATCTAATTAACAGGAGGTACAGCATGGCCTGACGGGCTGACTGAACAGCCAGGAAAGGGACAACTTATAATTTGAATGAAAATCTATGCCCCAAAACATATCCAATTATATTTTCAGGAAGCACGAATACAAAACTGGCATATTTAAAGACAGCAGAATAGTAGCATTGTTGGAGAACCTTCATTATGATGAACTCAATCTACTTTAAAGCTCCACTTTCTTCTATTTAATTTACACTAAACTCTATTCCTCAGGGAATCAATAACAGAAAGATGTCAATTTAAGACCTCCAACAAAACTTCTTTGTCATAGATTTGTATCACTGGCTAAACTCAGAGGAGTCTTTCCTACTGAAATCCAATCCAGAACATTTCTGGATGCTGTTTCAGACCATACAGAGTTAAAGCAATAACCACAAAGGGATGGGTTTCAAGAAAGCTGTCAATCGAGAAATAGAGGACAAGTGGGTCAGGGAGGTTGGAGTACATTTACATAAAAAAGATGGGAGAGCATCTGTCGGAGTATTGGCGGCATTTTAGGAATTAGCTACTGTATTGTAGTTTAAGTAATATTTATTAGTTATGTGAAATCATCTCTAGTATTTGAGATAGATAGTTCACGAAAAAAATCAACTCTATAAAAAGGGATTAGTCTTAAAAAACCCTGATGTCATAATAGGCTTTCTTTGGAAGGCAGATATAAAATGGGGATGAAAGAACATAATTGAGTTCTGGTTTTGTAAAATCTTTACTGTGGGCAGGGACGTGAGAGAAAATATGAGTCCTCATTTCAAACAGATCACAGATTTTATAGCACATCGCACTTAAAAAGCTTCTAACCAGTGGGTTTGTGGTTCTCATAAGTAATTAAATTTCCAGCATTTCCACTGTGAGCCAAAATTCTTGTTTAACTGTACAAGGCAAAGCAGCAGCACCGGTCTGACTGAAGCAAAACATTGCCCTGCAGCACACTTACACAGAAGGAGACCGGAAGCTGCTCCAACAAGAATGAAAAGCAAGAATGAAAAGGTGTGGTCACCTGAGGATAAATGCATTTTACTGGTTAAATGAGCAACTGAACTATTTTTAAACTTCATTATCTCACATGTACAAAATACCACACTAACATAGTGCTAATTCTAAAATTTTCAGCAAAGGCGATCAGCTACTGGTCTCACTCACATTTCTCCTCTGGCTCTACGTATGCTTAAAAGTAATATAGTATCTTGTGTAACTTCTAAGAAGGAGCAGAATACCATTATTTATGAAAGACTGATGTTAAGTAGGTTATCCGTGATAGCCTCTTTTTGGCTAGCTCCACAACTAAAAACCATGGAGATCCAACACAGTTCACAGCTGCAAGTTACAAACCAAGTAGGAAACGTGGTCTCACTTGACTATAGATACTATACTTTGATCATGGGGGCGGGGAGAGGAAGATATACTTACACATCAGCTAGTCCTCTGAACCTAGCTCTGTGTCAATAGGAGATGGGAGACAAGACACTGCCCAGACTCCCACACTCAACTGAACTTGGCTCCTAACTTAGGAGATGGAAGGAAATGAGTAAAAGACAAAGGCTCCATTCCCCTTGGCCCACATTGTGGCAGCTGGTGATAGGACACTGGAAATCAAAAATTAATTTTAAAAATTACAGCTTTGCCAGTGGCAAACACCTAACTCTGCACAGGCTAAGAAACCCCTTGTTACTATAGCAGCCAGCAGTGCCACCTGAGCTCAATAATTTTATGACTAACATGTACAGTTTTGCAAGATGTGTTAAAATAAGGGAAAATCCAATCTCATGTTTCACAGCATAAGCTAATTTCCAGAGAGGTTACGAAGTAATTTTGTTCCTTTCAGCAATGTTTAATACCAAACAACCCGGTAGGTACATTATGGTTTTTGGTTTAGTTTCCAACTTCCTCTGACACATCCAGAATGACAAATGCTGAAGGCAAGACACCATACTTCATTGACCAACAGCTTGATCAATCCTGTATTCCTCTCTGAGTTTTGCTTCCACCTGTTCACATTGCAGGTCCAACAGCACATTATCCATTAGGCTCCTGGGTGCTGCAACACCAAAAACTGCCTCCCTTCTCCCACCTGGTGCTATTCATGCTTGGGACTGCCTCCCTCCACTGCTGGGATCAGATTCAGCTACCATCACCAGACTCTTATTTCAGACTCCAGCGAGGAGTGCCTATTGCTAAACCTTGATGTGATCCTTTTGCCTGTCAGTCCTCGCAACCATCCCTGAATGTGTGTGTTTTGCATTTCCATTCTTGCACTGGGATACTGCAAGGGTGACAGTCTGCAGTTAATGCAAACTGTTATTCAATCTCTACTCGGTTGGGAGTGGCTGGCTCTCAATCCCTACAGTAAGCAGACATTAGGGGGAGCAGAAACAAACATTTCTGGAAATTACTGTTGGGATCCACAGCAGTCCCAATTATCCCCTCATTCCCAACTGCCATGGAAGTGAGCACCAGACAGACAGTTGGAAAAGGCAAATTCCAAGTCAGAGCCATTGTTTGTCTTACTTTTCCCCATTACAATATTAACGACCCCACTGGTGTTTCTTTCCATGCTGAAGACTCATTACACTCCATTTGGGTGAGACACGACCCACAAGGAGTAATCTCTTTTTTCAGCAGTTTTTGGCTAGAACTTCATAAGTGGAAATGCAGAGAGTGGAGTTTTGGCAGTCTGAATACTTTGATGACTCAACCATCCAGGACCAAGGAAAGTTATGTGTAACCTAGAATATTTTTATTTGAATAAAGCCTTATGTTGACAGAGAATTTTGCCCATTTCATTCTTCCCTACTTTATATTCTAACCTATTCAACTCATCTCCAATCTAGTTTAGTGTTCCAAAGACTTTCCTTGTATAAGAACAGGTTTTAAAAATAAACCCAACTAGTTTACACTCCCCACTTCATTATGTTTCTAAAGCACAGTGTTCTAGGTTCATTCTGCACAAGCCAATTAAGCACACATGAAAACATTTTTTTTAGTTTGGCGTTACATTCATTCATCTCTTAACACTCAATCACGATGCAAACCATACAAAAGAGGCTGACCTTTGGTTATGGAATTAAGACTAGGGATGCTTCAATTTAAAATCGTATGTTTGGTTAATAAGAAAACTGTACCTTTTTTTGGGATCCATTTTTGAAGTCAAGAAACTACAACAAGAGTCTGTGGTACAACATTACCTCTGGCTCAAGAACTCTAATTTCACTTTCCTCAAAGATTTTCAAAACGTCTTCTTATTTGGTTCCACAAAGCAAGTGAGCTGCCATAAGAACCTCTACAGGGTGTCTAGTGACCATTAACATAATTAAATAAAGCCAAGCAGCATCTTCAGAAGTTATCTATCTCAGTGCTTAGACTACCCTACCTATCTACACTAGGCCCAGGCAACCTCAGGATAAACTAATCTATGGAAGTACTAAGCAATATTTAAACAAAATTGACCTACCAAATCCCATATCCTCTGGATGGCATCCAAACCACTTTTTTTTTTGGCATGAAGTGGGGGATGAAACCAATAAGGAAATAAAAGATTCACCCCTGCTACAAGGAAGAATGTGTGATAGAAGAGAAAGTGATTGTATTTTGAATGACAGAATATTTGACACAATTTAAAGATTCTGCTTTTATTAAAGTTATTTAAAGCATTATCTATCATTCTTTCCTCAGTAAGATAGTAGGTTGGAACTACAGTTAACAGTAGATTTCCCCTTGGGCATCCCCTAACTCTATACCACAAAATGTACTGGGGCAGATATCTCCAAATTTGCAGGAACATGGCCTGATCTTAGGACCATTTAAAAAACTAAAAAAATTATCCCTCCAAAATCGTCATTAAGCTACATTAAGGTGTAGCTACAGCTGCAGGCACATATTAGCAACTTCAGTGAATACTACCAAGTGAAAACTCTTAGAAATCCAAGAACTATGCAGTTAATATTGCATTTCTCATATCAGACACCAAAACTATTTCAACTCTGCCCCTGAAGTAGTGCCCTTAGTCAGAATCTTATACTATCTTCTCTAGCCACATCTTCATTTTACCACTGACTACAAAACCTAGAATGCCTTAATCTGAACAGCACAGTGATAGAGTTGCTCTGCAGCCTTTTCTTACAGTCCACACAATACACAGAGAAGAATTTTACAGTGTCCTGATTAGAAAAATAGCACACTGAGGCAATCATTCCCAAAACCCTATTAAAGGCCCAAACCTGAAAGGTACTCATGGCACCCAACATAATTTTTCAAGCAATTATCCAATTGTCAGTACACAGAATTAGCATAACTATAATGGCTGGGTCACTACAAAAAGTAATTTTTCCTCTGTTGATATTCACTCCTTGTCAACTGTTGGGAATAGGCCACTTCCACCTTGATTGAACTGACCCCATTAGCACTGACCCCATTTCACTCCATGCATCTGATGAAGTGGGTTTTAGTCCACGAAAGTTTATGCCCAAATAAATGTGTTAGTCTCTAAGGTGCTACAAGGACTCCTCATTGTCATTACTATAAACAAATTTCATGTGTCATGGATTTAGAGCATTAACACAAAAAAGATCAAAGATTAGTGTGGCAAAGCAGCACACTTGGGGCCAAACACAAAGAAAGATAATAAATTTTATAATTACGGAATACATCTTTTGAAACTCCACAGGCAAAGAAGGGAAGACAGTAGGTGTACCGTACTGGGTGCTCTGTTTGAATATAGAACTAACTGTGCTTTCCTGGGTTTATGTTTGTTATTTAACTACAGTTCTTGGAAGAGAATATGCATTTAAATCACTTGTGTGCACACTTACAGTAATATATGGCAATATTAATAAATACTGATACTCATGAGCCTAAAAATTAAAATTTGTTTACTTGTCCAGATGGGGTACTTGCTATGTGTAGTAGTAAGAACTAGATATACAATCAGAAAGAATATCCATTTATTTATTTTATTGCTGAGCTGCAGGTCACATTACTGAAAGCACTATATTGTGTCAAAGTTAACAGGAGTTATGAGATGGAATAGTTGGTATGGTATGCATGAAATCAGATACAAGAGCACAGCTCTGCTCTCAACTATAGCAGAAAAGAATCAGCAATAAATGCTAATCAGCATGTTCTTTAAAATGTCAAATGACCAGCTGAAAAGCGAGTTTTAAAGACATTAGCTTCCTGAGAATAGATATGAAATTTGCTGTCAAAATTTTTGAGATCACTAAATTCACAGGACAGCTTGTGAAAGAATTCAGAGTAGCAGCAGTGTTAGTCCGTATTCACAAAAAGAAAAGGAGTGCTTGTGGCACCTTAGAGACTAACAAATTTATTTGAGCATTCTTGTGAAAGAAGATTCTGGGAAAGCTTTTTAACAAGTTGCTATGTTAAGCATGAAAAGGAATTCCTTTCCAACAGGAAACAGTTTGCTCACTCCATTGTAACATCCAAGTAGCTTTGTTGTTAATTCTACTTGTGAGTCCTAGCATCTGACCTAGACAGACAGTATCTTGATGAGAAAGCACAATGTTTTCTTCTTTCTTCTTACATGTAGGTCACAGAAGTTAGAGGAAAAACTTGTATGCCTTTTTCTATTGCTATTTTTCTAAAATGGAAATAAAGGAACGTTAATGACTGCCATCTTCTGTCTGCATCTGAGCTGCTTTGGTGACAGAGTAATACTGAAGAATCCATACATTCTTAATTATTTTCTACACCTTAGAAGCTAGTAGTGACAGGGATGTATGCACACAAGGTCCAAGATACTGTGGAGTGCTGACCATGTAGTTTTTTTTGTTTAAAGTTGTTTATAATCTCTTTCTGGATTACAGAGTTTGTATTTAGTTTCCACATGAAATTATGTTAATAAATATTTATGCTTTTAAAAACACAACAGTCAAGGAAGGTAGAAGTTAAAGCCTTCATTGTAACATTAACTTATGCTCACTGCACATACTGTAACTGTTGACCTCCTTACAGATACCTCTGGACTTGCATACCTTAGCTGCTATCCTTTATTATCTTATTTGCCCGAATTAGATAGTAAGATCACATTTACAGTATTTAGACATGTAACTGGCTAACCAGTGTGCTATCAAGGCTCCATGTATTCTGAGGTCAGAGATCCACTCCAGAACTGTGCTCCAGAATCTAGGCTTTCATTAAAAAGATTAAATTTCTAGCCCTTAAAATTGAAGAAAACTTTAAATGTGAATAAATTGTAAGAAGGAACGTGCTCTTCCAAAATCTTTAGGCAGCCTGGGACAACAGGTCTGAGAGCTGTAAAATGCCCCCATTCCTGTACAGGACTTAACTCTGAGACCTACTTACGAAGATTTAAGCGTAACCATTAAATATTTTACTGATCATATGAGAAGAAACATCCTGAACCATACACTGGAATTACTTCTATTGATCACTGGGGTAAACTGGGAACCACTAATGCAAATGGAAAAAAATCTCTTCTAATTGAAACCAATGGGGGAACTATGGTTTACCATTGCATTTATCAGAGCTGGAATTTCCATGTAAATGGTACTTGCTAAAGTGATACAGACTCCAGAATGACAGCAAATGGCCAACTCATCTGTTCTTACATCTCATCTTAAAGAGGACTCCCTCCAGCAGCACACTTGCAGGGATCTAGTGGTTGCCACTTTTTGTATTATGTTTCTGGAGAGAAATTCTTTCATCTTCAAAAACAAACGGATAGTAAGAAATGGATTCAAATTCTATTGCCCCCTCCCCTCCAAAAAATATACTGAGTGAATAAGAGCTGTTCAATTATTGTTTTTATTCTATTCAGTGTGTCACTCCTTCCATCATTACTGTACACTGCTCAAGCTGCACAATGAATGAAATAGGGGAATTGTGGATAAAATAGTATGTGATCCTACCAAAAACTAACAATGTACTGATAAAGAGGCAGAGTTAAGACAGGAAGGGCAATCTTACATTGGTATTTCCTGGCTTGAGTGTTTCCTTTCGAACCCTAAAGGTTCTTTTAACAGTTTCTATGCATCACTTTCTAGTGTTCTTTATTTAAGACAAACTAAAAATCCATTATGTGGAATTACTTGCTAGACAGGAGCATGATGCTCTTCCTAGCACAACACAGTGTATCTGCATGTATAAGTTTTTAAAACCATTCTGTTCTATGGTGAAAATTCATTATGATTTGGATGCAATCAGAAAGGCACCTCAGCAAATGAGGGACTATATCCCAACAAACTGCAAGTTTCTACCACCTTCTACTAGGATAGTAAAAATGTTTTTTTAAAAGTTTCAAAGATAATTTCATAATGGCAAAAAAGTATTTTCCTCCACTCTTTGTACGCAAAGAATGGCACTATATTAGCAATGTAAGACATTCGCCGTAAGAGTCACAGGGCTCTGGAACACCCTCCTGCCCCGGTGTGAAACAGCCCAGCCTGTTCTCTATTAACACTTCCAGGGCACACTGCAGGGCTTATTTCTTTCATCTGGCCTTTGAAGAGAGGGAGGTGAGTTGATGTGAAGACTGATCTCTGAGGGTTTTAGTATTTGATCATGTGCTGCTGCTTGGTACAAAGGACCAGCTGATTGCATTGGATTTTGTTTTTGTAATTGGCAAGCTACTTAGAGCCCTTTGTATGGGCACTTTAAATAAAAAAATAAAATACAGACTGGATCTGGCTATTTTTGTCTGGTTAAGTTTGTCTAGTTCATCAGTTTATAGATACACAAACTCAACCATTCTCCACTTCGACTGGGACAAATCACCCCCGGGGCTCCACAGAAAAAACTTCCAAAACAACCCCCCCCCCCAAAAAATATTATGCCTGGATCTATGCTCTCTACCAAACACAAGCAGCTGAAGTTATTTTAAATTTTCACACCCCCCCTTTTCAATGCCTGCTCTAGTTACAGGCAATCAACTTCACAACCTGGAAGGCTCTGGCCCATATTTATTTAATAGAAGAAACTATAGCTGTTTCAAAGGGGAAAAAGTATAAAAGATTTGAGAATGAGATTGGAGAAGCAGATTTTTGTTGACCGTTATGATGCTGGACTAAACAAACCTTTCCTAAAGTTAGCAGTGGCAAAAGACACAATAAGAAAATGCAGATTTATAGGGTCTGAATAATCATTTTTACTCTTATGCTAATGCTTTTAATTGAACACAAAAGAACTAAAAGTTCCTCTTTTACATTATCACAATAACTAATTCAACACACACAAATGGAAATTAAATCAGAAGAGACTATGCCTAACATTCTAATTTTTCCATCATAATCAGAAACACAGCAGCAGTTTTCAGATAAAGTATGATCTGGTCTAATTATACTATGCTACCGTGATCTTTGACACTGCAATAAGAAATCTTATAAAATTGAGATAATGCAGTTAGAATGAAAACAATAATAATTATACAGCATGATAAGAGATCTAGAAGGGTTTTTGTTTAATTATAAATCATGATTTAAAACCTTCAGCACAATTTAGAAGCTATATTGGATCATATTTGAAAGTTTTATTCTTTTAACCTAGAGTATGTGTGTTACTGAAAATTGTTTCAACTTTAATTATGCTAAACAGTGATTTTTAAGAGTGTAGCCATCTTAGTCTGTATCAGCAAAAACGACGAGTCCTTGTGGCACCTTAGAGACTAACAAGTTTATCTGGGCATAAGGTTTCGTGGGCTAAAACCCACTTCATCGGATGCATGGAGTGGAAAATACAGTAGCAGGTAAATATACATAGTACATAAAAGATGGAACTTGCCTTACCAACTGGGGGGTCAGTCTAATGAGACAATTCAATTAACAGTAGAATAACAAGGGAGGAAAAATCACTTTTGTGGAGGTAATGAGGATGGCCCATTACAAAAAGGTGTGAGTAACAGTAGGGGGAAATCAGTATGGGGAAATTAGGTTTTGTAATGACCCATCCACTCCCAGTCTTTATTCAGGCCTCATTTGATGGTGTCCCAAATTAATTCCAGTTCTGCAGTTTCATGTTTTTGAAGTTTTTTTGTTGAATTGCCACTTTTAAGTCTGTTATTGAGTAACCAGGTGTTTTTGGTTTTGTTTGTTTTGTAAAGATTTCTGAACACCTAATTAAGAGTTCCCCCTCTTCAACCTGGGGGTTATAAATCTTTGGGATCTATATCCTTGACAAAATTACCACAGTCTCTAGACAAATCTGGAAATTCCTGATGTGGAATATACATTTTTTTTATATTATAATGGGGAGAATCAGGAAAATAAATAGAAAGAATGACATTGGGTGGGTTAACATCTCTAAAATTTGTGGGATTTTGAATCAGATCAATTAGATTACACTGCAGCGTGAAAAAATCTCGTTTGTGATGTGCAGAGTTTTAAGGACCAACGGCAGTCACAACAAGACTATCCAAAGAAAGAAAATGTTCTCAAATTAAGTAGACAGAAGATGGGACAACAGAGATATGAAATCATCTGCCCAATAAGCAGCAATTACAAATATGTGCTTCCAACTCATGATCCTGTGGAAGCACGCAGCCGAAGTCAATGCCTCATTTGCTGTCTTGGCTTTACTTGACAAAGCCTTGGCTGGGATGATTTAGTTGGGGATTGGTCCTGCTTTGAGCAGGGGGTGGGACTAGATGACCTCCTGAGGTCCCTTCCAACCCTCATATTCTATGATTCTATCCCCTCTTTATATGTGCTATTCGTTTTAAATTTCTTCAGGACATCCAGAGCTTCTCCTTCCTAAATACAATTTTTCACTCTTTTTTGGCAGACATATGGCTGTACTGATTTCTGTGCTTTATTACCCCCCAACTTTCAAATCCCCCCTCAACTTATTTTTTTGGTCAGGCTTGTTATTACAAGTCTCCCACTAACTGACAACTTTACAAAAAAGTCTTGCAAATACTGAAAATACCCCCTTTTTAGAAGATGTGAAATCAGGCTGGGGTTTTCTTTAAAGACAAAAACCAAACAGGTCCAACAGGGGGAAAGGAATTTTTGCTCAGAAGTGGGGCTAGTATTACATTCTTTGAATATTAAGTGTTGGGAGGTTTTTTAAAGACGATTTTTATTCTCGCCATCCATTATTTATCTTTAAGTTACTACATAACGGACTTCACTCTATAAGGGGTGGTGGTGTAACTTTAAGGTTTTGTTTCCCAGAGACATCCTAATACTTATAAGGTATTGATAATGGGGCTGAGATGTCTGGATAATCTCTACTCATAGTGAGCACATTTCAGAATACATTTATAGCATTACAAAAAGCATAGCAGCAACACCCCACATGTACACCAGAATTGAATTTCAGGGGGATCTTGAAAAACAAATTTAATACAGTACAACAATTTAAAGAGAAATGATAAATGTGGATGTCTAAACAAAATACATTCTTCTGCGATAGCTAACTTAATATGTTCCAACAGTACTAGTCTGGCTCCTTCAGAAAGAGGTTTACGTAGCTCAGAGACATGAGATGATATAGCCCTGCAGCAGCAGCACATGCAGAGAGTCACGTAATAGCTGTCAGAGCAAGTACATGAGGTGTCATCCCTCCCTCCTCCTGTTACCACTTACAAGGGTCCATGTAGATTGGCTAAGCAGCTAGTCAACGTGCACAAGAGGATGGCCTTGTCTGTGTGCACAGCCAGAGAAGGAAAGGTCTTGAGTACTTTATAAAACTTTGTCCTGATAAATTAAGGATGCTGTCAGATGCATCTTTCATTTAGAGATAACAAGCTTCAGATATTTTTCCATTTAGACTTACAGGCTTTAAAGAAAAAGATCTAACATCCTGCCTTTTAAAAAAAAATGAGGAGGAAGGACCATTTCCATAAAGACACTTACACTCAGAAATAGCACAATTTGGTATCAGAGACATGCCACAGGAAGTGGAAGAGGGGCAGCTTGGGTTTATAGCACAAGACTCTCTATTGTACTGAGAGACGACTTTTCCTATGGATGGTCAACCATCCTGTTACGTGGCTTTCAGCTTCCTCCTGTGTTGTGAATTTCAAGTCACTGAAAGAGTGAAGTTTTTAAACTGAGGTCTGTGCTAGGAATTCAAAACACTTTCAATACAATTAACCAAACAAATACATCGTGGCTAGACTCTAACATCCTGGTTCAGTTTGCCGAAGTCTCTATTGTTTTGAAAAATTATGTAAACACAGGAGAAATGTGGGGAACTATCTTGTTAGTTCTTTCAGGTTCTGACAACATTAGGACTAATTGAAAAGAAAGCTGAAAATGCAGCAGAAAGCCAAATACAGTGTGTATGTGAAACAATGCAATCTCCAAAAAAGAAGGAACATGTCACTGTGAACAGTGATATTAAATGAAAGATCCTGAAAGATTCACCTAGGCTCATCCTACACTAGAAAATTAGGTTGGTTTAGCTACGACAGTCAGGGGTGTGAAAAGTCCACAACCCTGAGCGGCATTATTAAGCTGATCCAAGTCCCCATGTAAACAGCGCTAGGTCGACATAAGAATTCTTCTGTTGACATAACTACTGCCTCTCAGGGAGGTGGATCACCTACAGCAATGGAGAACCTCTCCCATCAGCAATGAAGCGCTACAGCAGAGTGCATTTTAAGTGTAGACACGTCCTTAGAACCTCACTGTTTACTTACTAATAATTAACTTTTAAACTCAAAAGTGTTACATTAGCTGTATTTGTCAGATGGAAATCTAGAGTGAACTCTGAATATCTGGATATTAAAGTCTTTATCAGCCTTAAATTATTACTCCTTTATCTGAGTTTCAAATGTGTAATATGTATGATAGTTGTTTTAAAAGTGCCTCAATGGAAGGTCAGATGGTTCTCTTAAAAAAAAACACAACCACCCCAAACCCCCCACATTTGCACTGTGCTGAAAAGTGACTAACTATTCATGCTAGTTAGGTTAGGACTTGTAGCATGTGTTCCTGTAAGAAAGTACAGCACATGCCAGTTTCATTGCGATCTATGCAGTGAACTGTGGAGCAATCTGGTTTGTGCCTTTGGCAGATTTTCATGTGTTGTAATAAGAGTGTGCAGTATTAAACAGCTTTGGAGTTACCTGATATCCTTCGGTTTTCTTCTGACACCACTTCAGCAAGGCATTTCTTTTGGAACCTCCATATTCTCTTGCAAGAGCAGATAAAGGGTCTTTCCTTTCTTCCCTGAGAGTAGAGGAAAAACAGTAAAGTTTTGATATCACACCACTTTTTGCAATAACTGTTAGCAAAGTGAGTACCCATCCCAGTGAGAAGAATAAGGCTCAAAATGCTGTCTGAAGGAGGAATATACCCAGTTAAGCCTGCAAAATTTTCCCTGTGAAGTGGGATCAAATCAATTGTTCCACCAGCAATCACTGTGCATACTGATCAGACAAAGACACTGATTGTGACTGTATTAAGACCTTTTGGTGTTTTCACCACTGGTGTCAGTCAGTTACCACTCACTTTAGGATTAATTTATTTTAAATTAAAGCCTCCTTTATATACAAACAAGATTTTTTCTAAGAGTTCATAATATTAAGCTAATGTGCTAGACTACACCACCACGCACCTGAACTATAAGCTAATTTAAACAACTTTAATTTGTGTTTTACAACAATGAACTGATGGTATCTCTTTTGCATCTCATGGCTGATTAGGCATATAACCTTGAAAGAGCAAGAAATTTGAATATTAATAGCACTCAATTACTGCTAACAAACTGTCTCAAGATCTGGAGCTTTCAGTAGGAGGGACATGCTCAAAGAGATAGTCTCACTGGTCTACTTTATATGCAGGCAATGTTTATTATTTACTTTACTTGTAATGGAATGGTGTCCAATTCCCAATAAGTGCTATTATAGATATAGGCCCCTCAGTATCCATAAGTAATGCATAATTTTTGGTATATTTAGGAATAAGACAAACATGGATACTGAAAGCCTTGAAAAATTGAGTTTGCCCACTCACCCAGGGAGAGGAAGGGTTTTTTGGCTGGGAGGCGGGAGGGGAAGAAATATTCATTTTTTCCCTATGATAAAGGTCAGGAGGAAAAACTGTTCCTGGGCTGGTATGTTTTCATGACAATTTTGAATTATAAATATTATACTTTTATTAATATTATAGTTTTATTAGACTAAAAATCACACTGCTCAAAATAGAAACTGCTACATTAATAGTGTTATTACTGAAATTCACATTTCTGTAGTTGCAGTAAGTCTTTCTGTAATAAAGGGTTTCTTATGCAACTAAAAGGGTTAGGTAGAAAAATCATGGAGCAGGTCCTCAAGGAATCCATTTTGAAGCACTGTGAGGAGAGGAAGGTGATCAGGAACAGTCAGCATGGATTCACCCAGGGCAAGTCATGCCTGACCAACCTGATTGCCTTCTATGATGAGATAAGTGACTCTGTGGATATGGGGAAAGCGGTGGACGTGATATATCTTGACTTTAGCAAAGCTTTTGATATGGTCTCCCACAGTATTCTTGCCAGCAAGTTAAAAGGTATGGATTGTATGAATGGACTATAAAGTAGATAGAAAGCTGGCTAGATTGTCAGGCTCAATGGGTAGTGGTCAACAGCTCGATGTCTTGTTGGCAGGCGGTATCAAGTGGAGTGCCCCAGGGGTCTGTCCTGGGGCCAGTTTTGTTCAGCATGGGGGAAGAGGTAGATATGCTGGAGGGTAGAGATAGGGTCCAGAGTGACCTAGACAAACTGGAGGATTGGACCAAAAGAAATCTTATGAGGTTCAACAAGGACAAGTGCAGAGTCCTGCACTTAGGATGGAAGAATCCCATGCACTGATACAGGCTCGGGACCGACCGACTAAGTGGCAGTTCTGCAGAAAAGGACCTGGGGATTACAGTGTACGAGAAGCTGGATATGAGTCAACAGTGTGCCCTTGTTACCAAGAAGGCTAACGGCATATCAGGCTGCACTAGTAGGAGCATTGCCAGCAGATCAAGGGAAGTGATTATTCCCCTTTATTCGGCACGGTGAGGCCACACCTGCAGTATTGTGTCCAGTTTTGGGGCCCCCACTACAGAAAGGATGTGGACAAATTGGAGAGTCCAGCGGAGGGCAACAAAAACCACTGGGAGCAGAAGCACATGATTTATGAGGAGAGGCTGAGGGAACTGGACTTGTTTAGTCTGCAGAAGAGAAGAGTGAGGGGGGATTTGATAGCAGCCTTCAACTACCTGCAGCGGGGTTCCAAAGAGCTAGGCTGTTCTCAGTGGTGGCAGATGACAGAACAAGGAGTAATGGTCTCAAGTTGTAGTGGGGGAGGTCTAGGTTAGATATTAGGAAAACTATTTCACTAGGAGGGTGGTGAAGCGCTGTAATGGGTTACCCAGGGAGGTGGTGGAATCTCCATCCCTGGAAGTTTTTAAGACCTGGCTTGACAAAGCCCTGGCTGGGATGCTTTAGTTGGGGTTGGTCCTGCTTTGAGCAGGGTGTTGAACTAGATGACCACCTGAGTTCTCTTCCAACCCTAATCTTCTATGATTCTATGAGGTGTTATGCATTCTAAGTAGCTTAATGAGCAGAAGTAGGGATATTTCAAAAAAGATTTTGCAGTTAATCCTAACGTTCTCTATTTAGAAGAAAAATAATGCTATGGCTAGCTAGTACTCTGTGCATGGTAAAGGAGGATTATTTTTAAATAATTCTATGCATATTTAAATAAGATTCTCAGATCCCCATGTCAGTACTACAAAAAATTACCCCTTCCAGACACCTGCCTTTCAAACACAGCTAGCGTATACTAATTATTTAATCCTTGGCTCTGTGTTCTTTAGGACCAGCCATTTCAACCCCAGCAGAAAATAATGTTCCAGTGGAACTCCTGCAGACATAGACCTGGTTTACACTAGAATTTTACATCAGTACAGCTATATCTCTCAGCGGTGTGAAGAATCCACACCCCTGAAAGAAGGAGCTACACTGACTTAATCCCTGGTGTAGACAGCATGAGGTAGACGGAGAAATTCTTTCATCGACCTAGCTTCTGTCTCTCAGTAAGGTGGATTAACAACTGTGATGGGAGAATTCCTCCCATTGGTGTAGGTAGTATCTACACTGAAGTGCTACAGTAGACAAGAGTAGACAAGCAGCTGAAATGTATCAATTTCACAAGCCTTGCTGGAAAAAAAAATCCTGAAATCTGAATTTCACAGAATTTCGTGCACTAATACCTCAGTACAAATGACTATTCTACATGACTTGACGATCTAATTTAATTCCACATGCCATGTAATAGTTCAATGAACTCTAGCTTCAGAAGAAACAAGATTATGCTCCAATGTCAAAATAATTATTTAAGAAAATGAGAGTTTCTTAGAATAGTCATTGTAATATCGAGTCCTAATGCAAAATTGTAAAGTTGTTCAGAATCAGGCAACTCAAATGCCAGACATTGGTATTAGAGAGACAAGATGGGTGAGATATATCTTTAATTGGACCAGCTTCTGTTGGTGACAGAGACAATCTTTCAAGCTTACACAGAGCTCTTCTTCAGGTTTGGGAAAGATACTCAGTGTCACAGCTAAATACAAGGTGGAACAGATTGTTTAGCACAAGTAGTCAACACACTTCAAGGGACCATTCAAGGTGAAGTGGCCCCTTGAAAAGTGAATAGTGCCTTGAAATGTGTTAGCTACTTATGCTAAACAAGAAAAGAAATAAGTATATTTAGACATAAATGCCAATCTCATGAAGAGTTATATTAAAGAAAACAACTTTCTTATATACACTGTATTTACTTTAGAACTAAGAGACAAACAGAATCAGACTCCAATACTGGGTCATATTTAACTTGATAGGCAAGCTAAGGAAAAGTAGTCTAGCTGAATTACTGTAAAACAGTTGTACAACTGGCTGAAAGACCACACTCAAAAGTGCAGTTATCAGTGGTTCAGTGTCAAACTGGGAGGACGTATCTAGTGGAGTCATAGAATCATAGAATATCAGAGTTGGAAGGGACCTCTGGAGGTCATCTAGTCCAACCCCCTGCCCAGAGCAGGACCAATTCCCAACTAAATCATCCCAGCCAGGGCTTTATCAAGCCTGACCTTAAAAACTTCTAAGGAAGGAGATTCCACCACCTCCCTAGGTAACGCATTCCAGTGTTTCACCACCTTCCTAGCGAAAAAGTTTTTCCTAATATCCAACCTAAATCTCCCCCACTGCAACTTAAGACCATTACTCCTTGTCCTGTCATCTGCTATCACTGAGAATAGTCTAGATCCATCCTCTTTGGATCCACCTTTCAGGTAGTTAAAAGCAGCTATCAAATCCCCCCTCATTCTTCTCTTCCGTAGACTAAACAATCCCAGTTCCCTCAGCCTCTCCTCATAAGTCATGTATTCCAGACCCCTAATAATTTTTGTTGCCCTTTGCTGGACACTCTCCAATTTTTCCACATCCTCCTTGTAGTGTGGGGCTCAAAACTGGACACAGTACTCCAGATGAGGCCTCACCAATGTCGAACAGAGGGGAACGATCACGTCCCTCAATCTGCTGGCAATGCCCCTACTTATACAGCCCAAAATGCCATTGGCCTTCTTGGCAACAAGGGCACACTGTTGACTCATATCCAGCTTCTCGTCCACTGTCACCCCTAGGTCCGTCTCTGCAGAACTGCTGCCTAGCCATTCGGTCCCTAGTCTGTAGCAGTGCATTGGATTCTTCCGTCCTAAGTGAAGGACTCTGCACTTGTCCTTGTTGAATCTCATCAGATTTCTTTTGGCCCAATCCTCCAATCTGGCTAGGTCCCTCTGTATCCTATCCCTACCCTCCAGCATATCTACCACTCCTCCCAGTTTAGTGTCATCCACAAACTTGCTGAGGGTGCAATCCACACCATCCTCCAGATCATTAATGAAGATATTGAACAAAACCGGCCCCAGGACCGACCCTTGGGGCACTCCACTTGATACCGGCTGTCAACTAGACATGGAGCCATTGATCACTACCCGTTGAGCCCGACAATCTAGCCAACTTTCTACCCACCTTGTAGTGCATCCATCCAGCCCATACTACTTTAACTTGCTGACAAGAATACTGTGGGAGACCGTGTCAAAAGCTTTGCTAAAGTCAAGGAATAACACGTCCACCACTTTCCCTTCATCCACAGAACCAGTTATCTCATCATAGAAGGCAATTAGATTAGTCAGGCATGACTTTCCCTTGGTGAATCCATGCTGACTGTTCCTGATCACTTTCCTCTCCTCTAAGTGCTTCAGAATTGATTCCTTGAGGACCTGCTCCATGATTTTTCTGGGGACTGAGGTGAGGCTGACTGGCCTGTAGTTTCCAGGATCCTCTTTCTTCCCTTTTTTAAAGATGGGCACTACGTTAGCCTTTTTCCAGTCTTCCATGACTTCCCCCGATCGCCATGAATTTTCAAAGATAATGGCCAATGGCTCTGCAATCACATCCGCCAATTCCTTTAGCACTCTCGGATGCAACACATCCGGCCCCATGGACTTGTGCACGTCCAGATTTTCAGATTTTCTAAATAGTCCCGAACCACTTCTTTCTTCACAGAGGGCTGGCCACCTCCTCCCCATGCTGTGCTGCCCAGTGCAGTAGTCTGGGAGCTGACCTTGTTCATGAAGACAGAGGCAAAAAAAGCATTGAGTACATTAGCTTTATCCACATCCTCTGTCGCTAGGTTGCCTCCCTCATTCAGTAAGGGGCCCACACTTTCCTTGGCTTTCTTCTTGTTGCCACTATTCCTGAAGAAACTCTTCTTGTTACTCTTAACATTTCTCGCTAGCTGTAACTCCAGGTGTGATTTAGCCTTCCTGATTTCACTCCTACATGCCCGAGCAATATCTTTATACTCATCCCTGGTCATATGTCCAATCTTCCACTTCTTGTAAGCCTCTTTTTTGTGTTTAAGATCAGCAAGGATTTCACTGTTAAGCCAAGCTGATCGCCTGCAATATTTACTGTTCTTTCTACACATGGAGATGGTTTGTCCCTGTAACCACAATAAGGATTCTTTAAAATACAACCAGCTCTCCTGGACTCCTTTCCCCCTCATGTTATTCCCGCAGGGGATCCTGCCCATCAGTTCCCGGAGGGAGTCAAAGTCTGCTTTTCTGAAGTCCAGGGTCTGTATTCTGCTTGCAGAGGTCAGTCCTGGGTCTGGTACTATTCAATATTTTCATTAGTGACTTGAATAAAAGTGGAGAGTATGCTTATAAAACTTGCATGTGACACCAAGCTGGGAGGGGTTGCAAGCACTTTACAGGACAGGATTAGAATCAAAACAACCTTGACCAATTGGAGAACTGGTCTGAAATCAACAAGATGAAATTCAATAAAGATAAGTGCAAAGTACTTCACTAAGGAAGGAAAAATAAAATGCACAATTACAAAATGGGGACTAACTGGTTAGGTGGTAGTACCGGGGGATACAGTGGATCACAAATTGAATATGAGGCAACAATGTGATGCTGTTGTCAAAAAGGCCAATATCATTCTGGGGTATATTAACAGAAGTGTTGTATATAAGAGACAGGAGGTAACTGTCTCATTCTATTCTGCACTGATGAGGCCTCAGCCAGAGTACTGTGTCCAATTCTGGGCACCAGACTTTAGGAAAGATGTGGACGTATTGATGGAGTCCAGAGGAAAGCAACAAAAACGTAAAAGATTTAGAAAACCTGACCTATAAGGTATGGTTAAACCATTAAGCATGTTTAGTCTTGAGAAAAGCAGCCTGAGGGGAGACCTGCTAACAGTCTTCAAATATGTTGAGGGGTGTTATAAAGAGGACTGTGACTAATTGTTCTCCATATCCACTGGAGGAGGGATAAGTAGTAATGGGGCTTAAATCTGTAGCAAAGGAGATTTAGGTTAGATATTAGGAAAAACCTAACTAGCAGGGTAGTTAAACTCTAGAATAGGTTTCCAAGGGAGACTATGGAATACCCATCATTGGAGATTTTTAAGAACAGGTTAAACAAACACCTGTCAGGGACGGTCTAGGTTGAGTTGGTCCTGCCTCAGTGCAAGCAGGGGGCTAGGCTTTACTTCTCAAAAAGTCTCTTCCAGCCCTACATTTCTATGACTCTATGCTGTTAGACTGGTGTCTTAAGGAATTAACTTTTCTCTGATATCTCCAGATCAGCACATGCTTTAGCAACCCACATTCTTGCTTAAGTTAATTAATTTGGAGTTTGTGTTTTCACACTAGAATGAAGATTATGCAATGCCACTATAATTTAAGAAAAGAATGGAGATAACGCCCTATAAGATTTGTGACAACATATAAGGAACCTGAGTCAAAATTCTCTTTTCCTGTTAAGCATGCTGGGTAGCCATGAGGGAACTGTACAGCCTGTTCCCAAATTCCAGTAAGGCACATGGTTTATATCAAGTTCTTACTGTTATGAAAACAGTGTGGAAGGAAACAAATGAAAATGAATTGTAGGGAGACAATGAGAAATGGATTGTGATTGATATAAATCTTAAAATGAATATCTTAGGCCAACTGTATTCCAAATCAAAGAACTGATTTATGGTTTCAGGTTGGAATCCAGGGGTTTATATTTATTGTGTAAATTTGCAAAGGCTGATTTTCTTAAAATCCTTATTTTAAATCCTATAACAAAATTTTGCAAGCGACGCACAACATATTAAAAACCCAACAGCAGCTCTCTTCTGAAGAGGATTCCCATGGGGCAATTATTTTTCATTATACTTGCCCTCCACTGCTCTAATAGCAGCAGGTTTTCTTCCTACAGGGCCGAGCACGCTACTTCATACTTACGCAGAGCAGTTGTGCTATTGTGATGGCCATTCTCCATCTATGCCTTATTTATAATCGCATGCTTTCATTGCAACTTTTGGTCTGCAAACAGTGCACGTGTAAATCTTCAGAGGTTAAGATTCATGTAGAAACGTTAGTGAAATTTTTACCCTTACTCAAAATCGAAATGTGGGACTGCCAATAAGAGGTCTGTTTCTTTAGTGTTATTTGTAAATTACCTGTAAATTAAATGGACAAACTGTACATAGGCATAGAACTTCACATA
Organism: Lepidochelys kempii; assembly: GCF_965140285.1. Taxonomy (NCBI): domain Eukaryota; kingdom Metazoa; phylum Chordata; order Testudines; family Cheloniidae; genus Lepidochelys; species Lepidochelys kempii. The sequence continues at coordinate 12,699,266 of NC_136394.1, read as the reverse complement.
ATCAATGACTAAAACTGGCATTATGCTGAAGTACGCCTCAATTAATCTCAGTGAAATCATTGCTCTGGATAATGTCCAGAGCAGCAAACAATTTCTCAGTGTTATAATGTATGTATTTATTTATTTGTCGATGAGACGTTTTACTGTCAGGTGATCTTGGGAAAAGTCATTTAACCTGTGGACCAGTTTCCCAACCTGTGAAATGTACTTAGCTCACGTGTGTTGTAAGACTTGATATTTAAAAAACGTTTTGAGTCCTTGTACAGAAGGCACGATAAAAATGAATATAAAAATATCAGCATCAGTAGGATGATTTATACCTTTGCCACATGCTCTACATGGAGCCAAATCTTAAATTAACGCAAAACTGAGGCTGGTTCAGAATGTTACAGGTCACTTGTTAAATGTAGTTTCTCACTACAAACACAACTTCAAAGCTCAGAGATCTGTCCTGGCTGTCTGTTGGTTTCCTGGTGGAGTTTTTAAGGTGTTCATATCGACCCATTAAGCCGTTAAGTGTCCTGGGACCTGTCTTCCCAAGACATCATGCCTTATGGTGCTACAAAGAGTCTACGCGAAGTTCCAGAGGTTACCAAAGAGCACTATTGCAAAGACAACAGTCAAACGTTGGTGTTTAATGCTCGGACTAAATTCTATGCTTGCATAGTATGGTGTTTCACAGCTCTGAAATTAATACTGGTTTAAAAACATACTGTGTAATAATGGGTTGTACCTTATTCGATTTCGTGTTGTAGGGGTGACAGATGCTGTAGGAGAGGAGGAGAGAGAGAGTTGTGGTGAGGTGGTTCCGATTGCCATGAGAGAGGCTGGAGATGCTCCGTCAGGTGCACTAATGTCCCGTTTGATTTCTTCACTACTTCGTCTAGACACTGAATGGGGGAAAATTCAAAAGCTCTAGAAACAAATATATAACCCCACATTAAGCAAGAAAAACACAAGCCTATATCATTTAATTCTTGATATTTCACCCTTAGTGAAGAATTTTAGGAAAGGAGTAAATTGCTAAAATTACCAAAGTTTTGTATGATTAAATTTTACCTGAAGCAAGGGCAATTTGCTGAGTGGATGACTTTATGCCATCTCTCTAACAGTCTTGGAATGTCTTGAGTAGGGGAGACATTACATAAAACCAAACGATTATATTTTCTTACGGTCCATGCAAAAGTAGTTATGAGGTTAGAATTTTGGTTTTTTTTATAATTTGTTTATAATTTATAATTTATTAAAAGTTCAGTAAAATAAAACAGGCACCTGAGTGAAAGTTGTCAGATGATGTGAAGAAGAAATCCTATTAGCTGTGATAGCTGGCCTTATCAGTAGTCAGAGGGAGATTCTTATTAACAATGAAAAGTACCCATGTAACACCCTGGAACAGTATGGACTGCTATAAGTTTGCCTGATGAAAATTTTAATTACAAAGTGACCAAGACGATCCGTTACTTTACACAGAAAGAAGCTAGAGTGATTTACCACAGGGCAAACAGTTTGCATTTCACCTGCTGGTACCAACACCACATCCTGAACGTATGTCAAAACTCAGAATGGCTGTGTAGTAGCATGTTCTTCTTCTATATAGAGTACTTTCTAATTAAATAAAAGTAGGGAAGCTGAGTTTTGCTTCCTAAACTTGCAAACAAGCTACTGATTGCATCTGTGCAAGACAGAAAAATATGAAGTGCTCCAAATACTTCCAGAGAGATTTAATTTCTATTGGTATCAGGGACTATGTTAATTTATAAATACTTTACACAGTAAATTAGGAAGACATTGAAATAAAAATTACAAAATATCAGTCTTTTGGATGGTTAAAAGACATCTGAAAATCCTGTTTTAAATACATTTTCTTACCTATGTCACAAGATTGAAAGCTTTAAAAATACAATTTACTTTTTACCATTTATACTATTTACTTGCTTTTCTACATCTCTCTCTCAACTTGGATGGTAAAAAGAACATATTCAGACCCACTTTTTGTTTGTATCCTGAACCACTTCCAGGTTCTCAGTGATGCAACATATGTGCTGCACATATTGCATGGGAAGATTTGTTTAAAAATATCCATTGGAATTTAAAAATAGGTACATGGTTTTATATTGTACTTAGGTTTGTTTTTATTAATCTAGGGTTTGGTTTTTGTTGTTACTTTTGTTTTTTTACTTCAAATTAGCATGGACTCTACTTTCTATATAAACTAAATGACACTGATACTGGTGGCCCATGTAAATATTTTCTGTTTTGGAAGCATAATTTTAAAAATGATTACAAACACATTCACTTCCCCTATATGGTTAGCACAAAGTTTGCATAGTGACATATAAAGGAGTACGTTTAAATGCTTTCTAGCAACCATTTCATGTATTAATGTATGATAATATGCTACCACAAAACCTAGCAGTCTCATATTTAAAACAAATAAGCTGGATGGAATTCTTTGCAATGGGAGAAGACCTATATATACACACCTAAAAAAGAATAATGAAAGGCATATTAAACTGCTGTCTATTAAATTAGCTAGATAAGGCAGAAGTCTGAGTGTACTGCCATTATTTTATCACTTAAAAAACTTGTATCCAAAAGGTAAAAACTAAAAACTAGTAACAAACATTTCTGCGTACCTTGCGAGTCAAAATTCTGTGCAACATTGAGAAGAACGGTTATAGAGCAATACTTATTTCCTGGATGGCTGAAGATGAGTCATGCATGAATCTTGGTTCTAGTGTATACGCACAACTATTAAAATATGCCATAGGAGGAAATTGTTCCACAGAGTTAAGCTGCTCAGTTCTGTTTGATCTAATAGGTCTGAATGTTTTATCAAGGGCTTTTATGTTTTTTTCATGTATAAATGTAAGATTAGACTTTGACATTTAAAAATAAACAATTCCAAATAAGCAAGTGGTGCTTGCATACATCAACTGCTAAGTGGTTATAGAATCTATCAGTCACAAGACAGAAATTCTCTCTAAAACCAGTAGATTGGGCATGTAACTACAGCACTGAAAAAAGGGGGTTCCTGCTTTTATCAGGCAACTAGATACAAGTTATTACCTGAAATAGATTTGGCACTTTCCATGGCAGGTACTCTTGGCAATGAGGCTGGTCTGCTGGTAGAGGAAGTTCTCAACAAATGTTCTTCTCAGAGGAAAAAAAAATAACCAGATGCGTCACTAAAGCAGATTTCAGTTGTAGGGATGCAATCAGTGCGGAGACCATGATGGTCATTTATGAATTATAGAATCAGTTCATCTAGCTTATTGTGTTAGATAACTGATTATATGTCTGCCTACAAGGAGGCCGAAGGTTTGTCCGTTACCATAAAGTTCACCATGGAGCCATCCTAACCATCCCTCCACAACACCACTTAATAGACTGCTGCCATGATTTGCTATAATGAAGCTTGTAAACACAAGGCTGGGCAAGAACCTCTGTCTTATGGAGTAGTTTTGGCGTGTGCTAAGTCAGGCAGTAGGAGGTGCTACTAAAGTAGATTGCGGCCATCCTCTATGGATAGGGCCCTACCAAATTCATGGCCATGAAAAACGCGTCATGAACTGTGAAATCTGGTCTTTTGTGTGCTTTTACCCTATACTACACAGATTTCACGGGGGAGACCAGCATTTCTCAAACTGGGGGTCCTGACCCGAAAAGGGGTTGTGCAGGGGGAAGGGAGGGTTTGCAAGGTTATTTTAGGAAGGTCACAGTATGGCCACCCTTACTTCTGGGCTGCTTTCAGAGCTGGGCGGCCAGAGGGCGGTCGCTGTTGGCCAGGCACCCAGCTCTGAAAGCAGCACCCACCAGCAGCAGTGCAGAAGTAAGGGTAGCAGTATCACAAACCACCTACAATAACCTTGTGAAAAAAAACACACCCCACCCCCATTCCTTTTTGGATCAGGACCCCTACAATTACAATGCTGTGAAATTTCAGATTTAAATATCTGAAATCATGAAATTTGCGATTTTTAACATCTTGTGACCATGAAATTGACTACAATGAACTATGAATTTGGTAGGCCCCTATCTATGGATTCAAATCCATCGTCGTCATAACAACACCTTTTATCATCCCATGCATAATAGTAAGAAACTGCTTTAAACACTAAAATGATGAAAGATTAGTTCTGCACACTGGCAGTCAATGAAAAATTAATTTCTTAAAAAGATAAATAGCAATAAAATGGATTTTGTATAAACATAAGCCCCATTTTGATCTAACTTTTAGATTAAAAAATAAATTTTAAATCAAATTCTTTAAAATGAGCACACAAAAGAAACCTGGTTAGAGAGTTATACAGCAATACATTGTTAATAAGTACATAAAATCCAAAGAGTCAGTAACTTTTGAAGAAAAAATGAACAGAAATGCTTTAAATATATAAATGAACCTAATTCATTAACAGAATATATTGGTATATATGAGCAACATAGATAGGTGTAAAAAATACGAATATATACATTTAAAAAGTAACAGATTTCTTACCTACCATGCCTAGCGTTCAGATCTGTGTCTCTCTCTGGTACAAGTTGATTATATTAAATGCATAAAACAATGTAAAGAATGCAGCTGCCTTTTTGAGCACTTAATATATTAAGGTTATTAACTCTTGCAGGAGAAACAAAGAACTCTGAACACAGGTCCTGGCAGGCAACAAGCCTTTCAGATTACTTTGAGAATGTATATATTTCTAATGTTTATGTCTACCCATGTATTTTGTTACAACAATTTAAGATGCAAAATCATTTACTTGGTAAGGCATTTCAATTTTACTTAAAAAAAAAATCAAAGTATTCTAAAAGTAAAACCCCCACTTTACTGAGCAAATAACCCCAATTTGCAGTCAACAAAAGTACAGAAAGAAGTCTGGCATATATAGACATAATTAAAGAGGAAATATACCGCTTGGAGTCATATGGGGATTATCTTGAGAAAACATCTACAAAAAAGCTCCCGAACAGGCATAAATCAGACAGCTACACCCAGCGTATGAAAACAATTCATTCTTACAGGAAGGGCACATTATGAATAGAGTTTGAGAGACAAAACAAAGTTACCAGAACAGGGAACTATTAGGAAATAGAGATATTAACTTGTTAACTTAATTCAGTTTTCTGTCCTGCTGTCAAAGCACCATTTCTTGAATATTGATAACATAGCAAAGAAAATGTAATTCATTTGCATGTGATAGCGTACCCTGTATTTTTAATCTTGAAACCATGGACAGTAATACAATAATTACAGACAAATGTCCTCTTTTAACGACTTTGGACAGTCCTCTGGGACAAAGTAGCATGACTTCATGTCATGGGTGCCATGTTGGCCTGGCTTTACACTGGACTTTAATATATTTTGGCACTTTTAAAGGCATGCATATCCTGATAGGAGGACATGGGATGGCTCTGTCAAAAATTCACACGAGCATGAACTCTACAGAATTCATACATGGGCGAGACAACCTTTTAAATTTTTTTACTAATTTACCAAAGACACACAAGGGAACATTGGAGCTCTGTGTTCCACTAACAGAGACCAAAAGTTTGGGAGACTATAACTAAGGCTATGTTTATGTCATGGAGATCATGGAAGTAATGGAATCTGAGACTTCCAGAGACCTCCCTGACATTCTCTGCTGCAGTCCGAGGAGCTGTGGGACTCTGGAGGTGGCAGCTAGAGGGGCACTGGCAGGGTTCCAGTGACAAGCGACAATGGGCCCCCTGCAAGGTTCTGGTGACAGACTCTTGAGGGGGCCCTCCTCAGGATTCCAGTAATGGGCGACAGCCTTGCGAGGAGGGAGTGGGAAGAGATGTCTCAGGTGAGTGGCTGGGAGTGTCCAGTTTTCTCTCTGGGAAATATGGTCACCTTGCAGCTCCCAGCTGCTGTGAGCGGAGGAAGGCCCCCATGCAGCTTTCAGATGCCGCGAGCAGAGGGGGAACCCCACAGCTCCCAGCCACCGAAAACCAAGGAGCCACAGCAGCAAAAGTCACGGACAGGTCACAGCTTCCGTGAATTTTTGTTTATTGCCCATGACATGTCCATGACTTTTACTAATAAAAACCATGACGAAAATCTTAGCTTTAACTATAACCCATGAAACAATGAATGAGGGAAGATACACACCTGGAAATTTCATTTAAATATAAATTATATAGTGTGTCAAATACTTGATGGGAGGAAACCAGTGTTTATGGTGAGGAATGCCCTGATGGGAATGGCTGAGGTAACCAATTCCAATGTACTAGCCTGTGTGTGGTACTAGTCTATAAAAATGAATTGTACTTACGGTAATTGACAAGGCTGTTGACAGTGAAACATTAGAATTCTGATATATTACAAGCTAAAGTTATCAGACTGAAAATGAAAGGAATGATCACAACTTAATAGCAGGTGCAAGCTGCATAAGTGAAGAGTTTCTAAAAGCTGTTTGCTGCACATTCAGGAGACAGAAACTACGTGGCTCATAAAAAAGGCCATCTACTGTCACAAGTTAGATCTGGAAGAGTTACATGTAAAACTGGCCAGTGTCAGTAAATGTTCATTCCACACAAATCAATTTGCCGTTAGTTACACGTTGCACTTGTAGAAAAAGCTATATATTCTTTTCATGTCAAATTAACAATAAAAAGTCATAATGAAATATGACTACTAGGATTTCATTTATGAATCTGTTCTGAATAATTAATGTAATTTCAAGTAAACAATATTTAATTAAAACCACTCTGGCTATTGCAATCCATACAAACAAAAACTGAATCCTTTCAAGGGTCTTTATAAGTAAAGAAAAATATTCGGATGCTCAGGATCCCCTCAACCTTTTGAACTGGGATTATCTATGGAATGTGTTTAATAAACTTTGGCAACAATTTTTAAAGACAGATTAATTGTGCAAACAGCTACAACATTCAAAAAAGTACCAGGAATTATTTGTTTTGGGATATCAATTCTTGAACTGCAGTGAAAAAAATGTACATTTCTTGAGAATTAGTCTCTCTCCATGCATCTTTTTGATAACAGACATATATATTGAAATGCACCAAGGTTTTGTGTTTCAGCCTCTCTCTGAAATTCCTAGTTTTTGTGGGTCCAAGTCACACTCACTCAGTGTTTATATTTTTTCTCAGTAAGAAAAAAAAAAAAAAAGGTGAAAGCACCACTACCCACTTTACTCTTTATATTAAAGATACCAATTACAAGCCAATGGTAGCATAAGTTTTACAAGAAGTAAAGCTAATGAAGTAGAACACATACCTTGAACAGGGATTTCTGCATAGCTTGGTCTTTTGTCTGACAAAGGTGTAAGGGGTTTGGAGGTTGATATTGGTCCACTTATAGAATGCCTCTGAAACAGCAAGATATCATATAGTAACATATTTAATTTGAAGATAAAGAGGAACCATCAAAATGGACTGTAAAGCAAGTAACCTCTAGTTTGAGGAGTTAATAACTGTATAAAGTCAGCTTAACAAAAAGAACCAGTACACTTATCGTGGTGTCAGAATGTGGCATAAATATATTCAGGTTGGCATAAGGCAACATGAAAAGAGAATTCATGCTCATTTTTGCTTCTGTGAGATAAATAAAGAAGGCAAATGTTACTTTTTCATCTGAGACCTGGTCTACACACAGACATTGCACCAGTTTAACTAAAACTGAAATATTAAACCAATGCAGCTGTGTGTATAAAATGTGGAAAGAGTCCACACACACAACTGCACTGGTTTAATATTGCACCTTTAGTTAAACTGGTGCAACTTCTACGTGTAGACAAGCCCTAAGTCTTACTGCCTGTGCATTTACATTATTCACACTAAGGTCCCATTTACCAAACGATAGTAGGTTTGACATAACAGGTACCAAGGAACTGAAAAATCAAATCAAAGAGTGATTTTTATTCAGAATGACAGTTTGGTTTGGTTAACACCTATTTAATTTGAAACACTCTACAAACAGCTGAAAGTAAATATCTTTGTTAAACATTTATCATACTTCATGATATCAATCTAATTACTTTTCGTATGAAGGTCCTCTGAATAGCAGTTCTACTCTGAAAGGTAACTATGTAAAATTAGCACAATTTTAACATATTTTTGGCCTTTGTGAATCCAGTGTCACATCTTTTTAGTGATACAAGTAAGTTCTCACTGCTCTTTACAGAGCCTACTTGACAAAAATTGAGCTGGATTTTTTATTTTTTCCTTCTTCAACTGAATTTACTAAATTCCAACCAGTTACACTTGTGGAAACTCACTGACAAAACAGTGGAACTCCAAAATGCCCTGTCTACACTCACTTTCAGAGTAGAGCTGCACTTTAATGTTGATTTTTGTGACATGCTGACTCCACTGTTAAGTACATAATCTTTTTCATAGTATACTGTTGTCAGGAGACCTCACGTTCCATTCAAGCACAGCCTTCTGGATACCATCATTGAGGAACTACAGCAACTACTTTCCTAATATTTTTCTTTGTAAGCATTTACATATTTTTAGCTGTAATGAAGCTTTACTCTCTGAAAAGAAGGAGAGCCAGCATTGTGTGATCCGATAGTGTTCCACAGATCACATGCAAACTATGTGTGGACTACTGTTTTGGAATCAATAGGCTATAATTGTGGAATTACATATTTGTTCTGAAATCTGGATTTTGCGTACAGCATGTTGCCATTCTACCACTACATGTCTGAATCTGCCTTGTTTCCAAAAGTGTCAATTTGCAGTATTTTCCAGTGAAGTAAACACACCTACTGGATGCACACACTATTCTTTCAGTAGTTGAATGAACTGTACAGTTTGATAATCATTCTCTACAGTCACCGAGACAGCAGTTAATTTACAGAGGGAATCAGGAAAGACTATTTGCATTATTTCCTGGAAAATTTAATTTGGTTTCAAAATATCTAACGCAAGTTATAGTATACCTTCATTATTTACTTCCCTTGTCCCTATTAACTATCTGATCAGCCCACTAAAGAGTTCAAAATGAACACCCTGTCAACTTCCCATCTGGCCCATGCTAAGATAAGATGGCTAAACGAGTGGGCCCCCTTATCTTCAGGAGATTTAAAGGCTCAGGTGCTTCTCATGCCAAGTCATGTAGAGAAGCTAAACCCAAAGATAAGATAAAAAACACAAAAGAACAACCTTTAAGTATAGAGTTTGCAACATGTGCTTGCATACACAGGATTACCAGGCTACTTACTCTAGCGTGGCTCTCATATATAACAACCTTTTTGCACTGGCAAGAAAATGAGAAAACTGCCAATGTCCAGGAGTCTAACCCCCATAATATAGCAAGAGGAATTGTATTTCATCACTTCATTATCAGATTATGCTATAAAGATGGATATTTCTTTGTTTAAACATGCTGTCAACTGCAAATCAAGTACACCCTGGGAGAGCTATTTCTAATCCATGCATGAAATTGCTTCTGATAGCTAATTTTAAAAGCTAATGTTCTCCACTTATTCAGAAACTTTAACCATCATGTCAGAGTGAATTTCCCTATTTTACAAAGGAAAAGGAAATAACAGCTATAACTGAAAGAAAGGATAAAATTAAAAAAGAGGAATAAATACATTTTATTTTGGCTAGGCACTGTTTACTCAGATCGCACAGTCTCAACTCAATCAAGGCTTCCCACTGATGTCCTGGGGGCTATGCCTCTCCCAAATATTAAACATAATTGTACCTGGCCTGCCAAAATTGAGAAGCCAAAACTCTTGACAGTACAGCAGTAAGGATTGTAAGATTTAAACCTAAACCTGTCCCATATTTTTCTAAGATCCTCCACCCCTCACCTTCTTTAAAAACAAAAACAAACCCACCCCTCAAAGGGTTTGTTTTTAAACACTTTCCTCTACCAAGGATCATCAGGCAATCACCTGCTGCATTGCCTATCTTTGGGCTAGCCCTGTAAGCACTCCAGCACTCTTAGCATACAGCAGTGGTTTTCAAACTGGGTTATGCGAGCTCTCGTCAGGGGGTATGTGAGAAAAATCCTGTAATGGTGGACAACGCATTTTATTTAGTAAGACTTGGCAATCTAATCATAGGCATATTATGTCCCTATTTCAGATGAGGGTATGTATTAGACTGTATTATTTGGAAAGGGGTACACAGCCGAAAAAGTCTGAAAACCATTGGCATAGAGGATGAGGAAGACCTCCCTTTCCAATTCTACCATCCTCAAAGACTCCAAATTAGTGGAAACCTCCCCCACCTCCAGGAGAAAGCTCCTGCTAAAGCCTATGTAAACATGGAGCCTCGATAGTATTCCTATCCTGGAAGCAAGGGAACATAGCTCCAGACCGCCACCTACCCATGTTTCAATACTACTTCCCCAACCCCCAAGTTCTACTATGTACAGTACTTTAAAAACAAACATTCTTTGAGATAGGGTCAAATAAGTGACAGTCTTACTCAGCTGGTAATTTTCGGTATGTTAGTCATTTCTATTTGTCATAAAACAAGTTGGTTTGGTTTTCTGCTTTTTACTTCTGTTGGCACTTCAGAGCCAATACCATTATATCCAGCCATGTCTGCTCTAGCTAATTTCCCCTAGAATTTTCAATCATTCATACTACCTGTGTTTGCACTAGCGTAGCCAGGCCACAGACATTCTGCGAAATTTTAGGGGGAAATGGATCAACTGAATTATTTACCAGGTTCCAACCAGCAACATCTGCACTAGCCTACTAAGACAGTGACATGCAGCACAGATGTCACTAAGGGAATAATCTGCCCTGCAGAACCTTAATTACACATGATGAGGTGCAAGAAACAATTTTACTTGACTGAGCCTACGATGAGCATAAGGGATGGCGTTACACACTTTACTTGTAAACTAAACTCATTTGATATAGAATCAGACACTAGTATGGAACCTGACCCCCGCCCCGCCAAAAAAAAAACAAACCACCCCTAAGAAACCCCACAAAGTCACTGTTGGACTAGATTTGTCACTAGAACTGCGCTTTAAGTGTAACATTAACTGACTCCTACAAGCCAGTTCTGAGGAACTGGACATGTCAACAGTCAAAGCCCACAATACTAAAAACAAAATGTTATCAAAAGGACAAAAGGGATACACGTCTTCAATACAAACAATGAAGGGTGCACAGATGTGAGCCATAATATTAAATATTGATATAAAAGACTTTCTGCAATCTGTATTCTGTAGCTCCTATTGGTCACTTTTCAAACTACATTAAGAACTCGCAGGAGGAAAGGGGTGAGGATGTTAAAATCAGGCTCATTTGAATGAACTGTATAATGAAAGATGTCCACAGTCTTAAATAAACTGGACCTTCCATTCAGGGCTGTTCCCAAAACATAAAGGTATTTTATAAAAAAGTAAAATTATACTTGCTCTTTATATAAAAAATAAGTTTGATATAAATATACCAGATACTATATGGGAGTCAGCAAAATGTACATTCCTGTTTGCCAGCAAACGCGCAGGCTTATTCTAAACCACATTGGAGAGCTAAAACCAAAACTAAAAATGCCTAGAAAACATTAACAGCGGAGGGGAAAAGTATTATTGATATTTACTTTCAAATAGAAATACAGATTAATTTACCCCTGGAGTAAGGATGAATCTGGCCTAATATGTTTAACAAAAAAGTGGTCTCAGAATTAGAAATAAGATTTACTATGCTAAGAGAGGAACAGCAAGTACACAATCTCACTAATAATAAGAAAATTTAATGTCAGTTACTTTTTTCTGACATTTTCAGGCTGAAGGCAAAAGTTCTGCTAGATAGTAATGATCTCCTGCTTATTATCTGTTAGCATAAATAATTAAGTTAACAGTTTCAGACATCAAAAATCTAATTTTAAATGTTATGGTGTTGGTACTTTCTTAGGTTAATACAGAAATCCATCATGCAGAAAATAATTTGATTAAGTTAGGTTTCCTGGAAATCACCCAGGCTAGAACAATGGGAGTTACTAATCGATTCATAAAGAGAAATAGAAACATACATAATCCTTTAAAAAAGGAAAGTAATCTGTATGTACATAGGTTTTTCAATTTGAGAGGCAGAATGGTGATGGACTGAGTTAGCCCATTAACCTCCAAAGATTGTAGTTTAAATCCCTGGTGGAAATTGGTAAACATCGCTTAAACCATAATCCTGAGTACCTCAGGTTAGTTGTAAAAAGTGTGTGGGGAAGCCAGCACACATTACCAATCTCTGTCTGCTTATCTGTAAGTTATTATATATTTATATTACAGTAGAGCCTAATTACAGAGGGCCTAATCAGGACTGGGTCCCCTTTTGCTAGGTGCTGTACAAGCAGAGGCAGACATGGTCCCTGCAATGAAGAGCTTACACTCTAAGACCTTAATGCTATTAGTCCAGGTTCATGAGAATTACATATACAACATTTTAAAAAATAGTGCTTTCCAGGAAAAAAAAAAAAGGGAGAAAACTATGTATTCAGTTTTTCTCTTAACCCTGTTTTATCAGTTTTCTAGCTACTGAGAGAGAAATATACTACTCTTAATTCCCCATCGAAGGAGATATCTTCTTTTGTACTTTTACATTGAGTGCCTCACTCGGACACTGAGATGAAACCTGATCTACACATGGGAAATTTTGCAAAAATTCCCCATTATTGCCAGCACCAGTTCAGATAAATCCGTGGTAGGAGCCTTAGTGTAACGGGGCTGCCAGCTGTCAGTTAGACCTGCTTTGAGCTAGATGACCGTGATTACAATATAGGTAGCAAGTCAACTCTAGGGCTCCATTGTTGCAAACACCAGCAGAGAGGGAAAAAAAAGTTAGAAACTGAGGAATTTTTGCTATCACAGTTTAAGGAGTAACAGTGACAATCACAGAAATACTCCACTTTGACTAAATCTTATCGCTCTGCCTATGTGCTTTTCGGCTGAGGTGAAAATGGAGGGGTGAAACACCATGCTGAGCTACACTTGCCGATGTCACTCATCAGCACAGAGCAGGAAAATGCATGTAAGACTTGAATGTTGCAGTCGAGTCAAAAGTAATTTAAAATAGTAGATTAAACATAACCCAGTTTGCTCAGCAAAGTTAAATATGACACTGGCATTTAAGCGCAATGTTGGTGACATCCTCCTACTGAAGTGACACTGAAGTACAGACAGACACCTCTTTTGCTAAAGTGTTTTGCAACATAGATATGCACTGTTAAACAGCTGCTCTACTCCACCACCATGTTGACTGCATTATAGTGGAGGGCATAACAAATCCTAGATATGCTGCAGTTACGACTATACTTTGTAATCCTTATAGGTGCATAAAGTAAGATTAAAAATATTAAACAAAATGTTTAATATTCACACATTAGATTTGCTAGAGATGCCTGACACACAAGATAGTTTGAGTGCTGATAAAATGGATCAAATCACAGAAACCAGCCTACCAGTAGTCTAGGGAACTGAGATCAGCAGAAGAAGGAAAAGAGGAGAAATACCTGTCTCAACAGCCAGGACTGGAGTGAAGAGAGAATTCAAGTAAGAACAAAAGAGACACCTTAATGCTTTCCTTTTCTGAACTGGAAGAGAGTAGCAAGATTTGCATTGAAAATATTAAACAGCAACATGCTATAATTGGGCTGTGATGTTCTATCACACCATGATACTGACTTGGATCATCAAGGGAGGTTAAAGGAGGTGTTATGCCTACGTTTGCATCTGGTCTTAAATGGAGATGGGTCTCACTCCAAAACCTGGTTTTGACAGTCTGTCTATCTTACAAGAATACCAGGATGGGAATAAATGGGATTTGTGTTGGCATACAGATTGTCATACTGACCCAGAGTCACTACTTGATCAGACAAGTGCTACCACAAAGAAACTGAGTCAGCAAGGGTATGTATGTCTACCCTGCCACATACAGCATGCTTCCCATAGCACATAGATATGGGCTAGCTCTGCTCAGGCTAGTGCAATAAAAACAGCAGCATGGGCAGTGACTCAGGCTAGGCACCCGAGGATGAACCAGGGGGTCTGGCACAATTGTGCTCAGGCAGCTAGCCCAAGCTACTGCTTGTGCCACTGCAGCCACATCAATGTCTTTAGTATGCTAGCTAAAGATTAGACTTGTTCTAAAGGATTTCAGTACTCGTGCAGTGGACAACCCTTCCAGCTTAACTCAGATCTCATGGCCACAATGACAAACTTGGAACTGTCCCAGGCTGTCACACTCTTAAATCTTGATTCCCAATGTAACTAGAGAAGGAATAATGAACAGAATATTAACGCTGACATCATTGGCAGGGGAGACTTGATAGAAGACAAATTCTAAGAAGTAGGCTGAACTGAATTATTTAGTGCCTTCAAGGGGAAGACAGTAGAAATCAATGTGGTAACATGATGGAAATTCTCTGGGCCTCATTATATCATTCCTTCACTATAAATGGCTGCTTAGATATAATACAACATAAATAAGGTCAACACAGAAAAGTCTCTCTGCATAGTCACACACATTCAGTAAAACCACTTATTTTCAAAAGAAATTAGAGGGAAAGTTGCTGTGTTACACTATTATATTCCTTTTTCAGGGAGTTACTTCCATTCCAGAGAACATCCCACTTCTGACATTCTGCTTGTGCACCAGAAGTGCAATTCAAGATTCAAATTATGGCAGACAGAGAACCTCAAATGAAAAGTAGCAGGCATCATGTGCTAGCTCCCCACTAGTTTAAGATGTTATTTTGGTTACAAAGAACTGAAGTTCATGGTTAATTTATGAATAAATAAAGCAAATAAGCCTCAGGCTACTGCGAAAAGCCTTTGGTGTTGCCAAACCTCTAGTCTAGCCTTTCAGAGTGTGAGATTAAGCATGCTCTTTTCATGAGCAAAGAAAAAAATATAAAGGCAGATCAATGCCGACTGAACCCACAGCTGATACAAAGCTAGTCAGACCCAGCTGTCTTCTGAAAAACACTGTCACTGCTGACTGAACCACAGAAAGCAACAAATTTTCTGATTAAAACATCTAATTTCTCCACTTTTGTTTTGAAGCTATAACTGTTCATCTTATGAATTGAGTCTCAGTGTGAAGGGATATGACTTATCAATATCTGCACTATAAAATGCTGCCATACTTGGACAACAGGTTTCAAACATTATTCCTTCACTGCCACAAGCCAGGGTTCAAAAAGGTGCTTCCTCTCACAACAACGATTGTAAAATTGTGCCACCACGTATTACAATAAATTGGCAGCATTTCTGGCCTCCAATACTCTGAATCTAATAGAAGAACTACTGATAAGTGAGCATACACTGTCACTGAAGGAAATGAGCACTGCCAGTTCCTTAAAATGCTTCATCCTGCCAACAACCACTACCTTTACTCTTATCTGTTCTGAGCCCAACCCTGCTGGCTTTCGTCCACGTCCACACATCATCCTGATACTGAGAAAACAAAACAGCGGTGTCTAGGTTCATAGAAAGCAAGACTGAGCAATATTCTCAGTATACTGATAACTATGCAATCCTGTGATACTTAATGTTCTCCCCTAGCAGTTGACCAAAGGGGTGGGAGGCTGGAAAGGGGACAGAGAACTTAGCGTACATCAACACGTTGAACGTAACTCTCTGGATCCCTATATAATGAATTAAAATGCCAATTTATGACTTCATCTCTCTAATACAGGTCCTATAGTGAGGCCCACAACACTGATAAATTTGTATCAAAGGCTGATGACCAATCCCACACAGATGCATGACCTCTATCGCCCAAAGGAGACAGAGGACTGAAAACTGACAGACGAGTTCAGGAAGACTGAAGTTAGTCTTCCATATTACAAGAATATCAATTCTCAGTAGCACAGGAATAGTTAGTATCTGACTACAGAACTGTCTTTTTCAGTGTTTCTTACTGAAACCCCTCCCCCCCGCCCGAAAACCACCACCACCACACTCTACAAGTTACACATGCATTAAACAAATCTTTGGTAATTTTTCTAGTACTCCAGTTGGTTAAAGATGTCACATAACCAAACAGTACATGCAATAAGATGTTCCTTCATTAGAATATACCCCAACAGAAAATATTGCTTAAAGGGTAGTCAGAAGTGTGTCTCCATGGGAAGCAAAGTTGGCCCTGACAACATCCTTGGAAATGGGGAGGGAAGAGGGACAGACTGCCTCTGTATCAACAGTAAAATATGGGGGAGAGGTTGTTTCACCCTAACATAACTGGGCTTTAAGGGCAATAATTTTTTTCAAGTGCCCTTAGGCTGTATCAGTTCCTTTGTCCAACTCTACATTTAGAAACTATTTTACCTCAGGCAATATTTTAATACTGTTGCCCACAAAGTCAATCAGCGTCTGTATAATACCATCACCTCCTTTTGCATGATTTCTTTGACAAACAAAGGATGAAATACCATCACATGCACTTACCTGCATAGGAGACACTGCAGCGGCTGGGGGTGTTTTCATGGGGCTTGGACTGAGAGGAGTGCGAGGAATTGTGGCTGTAGCAGGACTTGGAACTACTGGAAAAATAAAAAGGAAGCTATCCCAAATGCAACATGGTTTTCAGTCAAATGGAGAAGTGGCCATATAGCCACATGTCAAGACAACTGTTTAAGGGCAGAACCTGACAAGTGTTTTGTTTGCTCATATTGTGCAGGGCTCATTTTTTGGAAAGCAACTTCGAAAGTTTCAAAAATGCTCAGAGTACCACGTTGGTCACCTCCTAACATGAGCCTGCACTACATCAAAAAACAGAAACCATATAAAACTATTTACAGTATCCAGCTGTTCACAAAAAAAATATTCTCCCCCCTACTTAACTGGAAGTTTTATATACCAAAAGTGGCTTTGGTTTTCTGATTTAGAGGGTTACATGCTTTGTTGCATCTCTTGGCAGTGTACATTGCACATACCAGGGGCTCCTTACTTTCCTCCCTTTCCCACACAAACTGCCTGTGTGACATGCACCCATCCATCTTTATGTCAGGGACTCCCTGCAACCAGCCATCCCCACCTTCATGACAGAGGCTCTAACTCACATTCACCCATGCTAGGGTCCTCCATTTCCCACTCATTAATCTCTCCGCCACATTTCAGGGGGTTGGAGTATCCCCCAGGACATCCTCCCCACATACCATCACCCCCATTTCCCCACTCAAGCCAGGGGCTGTGTGCCCCCTCATTCCCTCCTAACCCCCATATCAGGGCCTCCCCTTTTTCACCACAGGGAACCCTATTTCCTCTTCCACATGGTAGGAGCTCTGTGAACACCCCCATTCCACCCACCATGCCACCATTCTAATTTCCTTTCTTTCTGTTCTGGAGAAGCATTCAGGGTGTCAGCATTTTCACACTATATTGGGAAGAATGGTAGAGCTAAGATAAGGGGTACTGTTATGCTGGAAGATGTTAATGGCTGCCACCAACAAGTTATTTGATCTATAGACAATCACAGAGGTAGTTGTAGTTGCTGGGTCTGCTAATCAGATGCAAGGAACTGAGAGTCCCCTTCATCTCCCCGCTCCAAGTTTTCCAAATTTCAGATAGAAGTGCCATCAAAGTGTGTGTAAACCTCATTTTGCTCAGCCAGTCAGCTGATTCCCTAATTGCATGACTAGCAAATGATGTAAAATTTCTTACCAGGAGGATAGTTTTTATTTTGATATAATTTGTCTGAGCAATCGGATCCTTATCCAAAGCCACAGATGAGCAAGTTTTCTGCTGATTCACTCATGTTACTTCCTCCTTTTACTAGAATTTTTTGCATAATTATCATCAGCAAAAACACTAACAGCCCTCAAATTAGAACGGAGGAGGTTGAAAGCGACAAAGACAAATACTAACAGGGAGAACACAGATGTAAAAATATGACAATCTACAGAATCTCCATATGATTTATAGATTATACTGAATCATATGACAGGTCTTCAGGTGGTGAGCATAAAAATGGGATGCCATTTATATTACGGCTGCTTATATCACTCTGGTAGCACTAAGGGACCTTAAAGTGTATGTAAATGTAATTCAAATGTAATTTACACCCACATTAAGGCCCCTTTGTACTACGAGAGCAATTTAAAGCTGTTTTAATGTAAATGAGACTAAGGGCTTGTCTACAAATTGGGGTAATGTGCTCTACGGGGGATACAATTTCTAAAGCACACTAATGTGTTGTACGTTAATTGGTCTGTGTAGATCCTACTGGTGCTTACTGAAGGTTCCCTAGTACGATTTAATGTAATGCTGTTTCAAGCACTGGTATAGTGCACTAGGAAACTTTTAGTACACACCAGCAGGATCTACACAGACTAAATAAGGTACAATGCATTAGTGTGCTTTGGACATCACAATCCCAGAAAATGCATTATTTCACCATGTAGATAAGCCCTAAATTTGTATAACAACTCTTCAGAAACAGGACCTTAAAGTCAGGCTCTAAATCTACAGGTCCCATTTCCTAAAGTGCCGAGTGCCCAATAGTTCCCGCTGAGGTAAATGGGAGAAGGAGGGTCAGCACTTTTCTGACAGGCACTAAAATATGGATTTTAGGAGCTCAGGCATTTTTTGAAAAACTTGGTGCTAGTCATAATATAGCTTCTAGGATGCTCATTTGGGGGCATGTATTAATGTCAGTGTCTTAATGGGAATACTGAATATATCCTTCAGCTGGGGACACAGCTGAGTGTACAATTGGTATTATATTCCTGTTGAGTGAGTGCTGAATCACAAAGCCTCTAGTGTCCAAATCACTAGGTAAGTGACAGTGAGGAATAGAGAACATTTAACCCCTGGGGTTGGGGAGAGAAGAGGAAGAGAAAGGATAATTCTTTAACAGTAACGTACCCCAGTAATGCAATTTATTGTACGTGGGTTTGTTTCAGACAGCACCTGTAGGTTGCTATTGTAGTTTCATGCAGCTGCATTTTGAATCAGCCAGATCAGAAGTATACATGTCAACATACATAAACCTCTAACTTTGTACAGCTACTACACTGACTAGAAATAATTACCTTGTGAGGCACTGTCGAAGGATTTGATTAGTGTTTTTACGGTGGGAGTTGGCTCCGAGGAAGTGGAGGACCTCCGACTCAGCCCCATTCCTTGTCTCAGAGCTGCCAAATCCCTCTCTACAGCATTCATGTAATTGTATACTCGGCCACGTTCCTCTTCCTGCCTGTAAACAAAAGCTAGGCCATCTTAGACACATCAGAAAAATTTTTTCTTTATGTCAAAAGGCTTAAATGTAAACACAGGAATTGAGCTCATAACTCTACTCATTATATTAACCTACTTTGCTATTTATTGTAATTTAGGTTTAAATTAACAGCCTTAGATACCAGTCAATTTCTTTAATATCTGTCAACAAGAGACCCTAAGTGAACTGAAAGGCTCTCAAATTTTGGGTCTTATGTTTTCTAGTGAGTTAAACTTCAAATTTGCCATAGATTAAAAACTAATCTGCTGAAATCATCAAAATAAGCCTTTACAATTATTTCTGAAGGGGGCAAACTTTTTTTATGCCTGCATAAGTAAAGAAGGCTCAACTCTTTTTTGGGGGGAGGGGAATGTGGTGGCACCGGTAGGGTGGGAGAGGGAAAAATGTATTTTTGAAGTTCAGCTTTGAATTGAGACTGAACTCTAGTTGCAACCCAAAGGACACTAAAATTTAGAATGGAAGGGCCCTTTCAACCTAAGTTTATGTTGGTTATGACATTCACTGGCACTCTGATGGAAAAACCGTCATTCTGTCTGGAGAAAGTCCCCTCGCGCCCCGGGATCTGAGATGTCATTCATTGCCTCAGTTTCAGATCAAATACCATGCTAACTAAATTTTTCAACAGCTATACCATTTCTCTTCTTCTGGAATCTTACAACAAGTTTTTAAAGAATCATTTTCAGCTACTTTTGAATTCTTTGTTCTTAGGAAACCAATGACCAGTATATTATTTTACCTCCATCTGCAAGTAATATGGATTTAGAAAGCACTTCTGGAATCAGTATCAGAACAAACCAAGCAACAGGCTTCTGACATCCCAAAGTGCGACTACCGCATAAAAGGCTTATTTTCAAGTTGACATTTGGTAAATGATTCTGTTACATTGTTAACACAGATTCCAAGGAAAAATGACTTCTAGCTGATTTGCAGGCAGTACATTTATTGTTCCAATATATTTTACCCACCAGGGTAGTGAATTGATACTGCAAGTCAAGCCTTAGCTTCAACAAGGGGATTCAAACAACTCACAATTAGTCTGATTAATTTCAACATAACAGATTTTCTAGATCTAGATGCCAGATCCCTATAATGCAAAGCATAAATTGCAAACTTCCTATTTTGAAAATGCAAAGATTAGGTTAGAAATTCCTATCAAAAGTGGGTGCTATAACATTATGACTTAAGGCATTAATCTCTCTAAACTCCTGGTATGAGTATCTTCTAGGCCAATAGTAATCAGGAGTTTTACTACCTGACAGCCTATTCAAATGGGTAGCTTCACTTCAGATTAATCTGCTTTACCCTCACCATCCAGGTCAACTCTTATTTTCAATTATATCCTCCTCCAGTCTGCTCTCTGCATTTCACATATGCAGCCTGTGCAAAATTCCACTGCAAAAATAATCTCACCCCACTCTGGTGTTCAAAGATTTATATCTGTATTTACAAAGTGTTTATCAGTGTTAACTTACATGGCTCTTTATAGAAGGTTTTAATAATGGGAACATGTATACATGTCACAAACATCATAACTGTAACTGCCGAGTCTCCAGTCTGAATCAAAAGGACCAAATAGCCATGGAGACCAAACTATTCTTTAATTCCTAGAGAGGACTAGTGGTCAGGGCTCAGGTAGATTGGCAGGACAGGGGAAAACATGAATTGTGTCTGAGCTGTATGAGCTATGGATTCATTGAAGACTGAATTTTGTGCTTTTTTGAAAGATGCCCTACTGATGTAATTAGGATCACTGAAAAATCACTACTACAAAAAACCCTCCACAACCAGTTGATTATGAGGCAAAGGCTTATTATTGAAGAAAGTTGACATCAACTGCAGAAAATCCAAGTTGCCGGTTTTCCAAAGTGCTATAAGCATAATTTAATTTTAGGTAAGAAGCATACTGTATCGGCTTCTGTTCAATATATAGGAAAGTCCCTTTTAAAGGTGAGGCTTTTAGTGATTGGTTTCTCATTCTATTTTTTAAAGAGCACACTGCTAGAAGTTCATGGAATGAGCTACACAGTAATATTAACAGATTATTTTCTGATGGTATTTTGGGGAAAAAATTAAATTACTGCAGTAATTAAGTGTTGCAGTAGCAACTACAGGCACCACTGTGCTAGTCACTGTATAAAGTCAGCAAAAAGACTATCCCCTGCTTCAAAGAAACTAAGCATTACGTATCTGACTGGACAAACTCCTTTCCTTTGAAACTGACTGATCATAGTCATTTGTAAAACTCTAGCCCCAAAGAAATCAAGGCCATAATTAGAAATCAAATACCAGATACGAGAATGCCCAGGTTTAAGTAGGTTGTATGCCTTCTAATATTCCAAGAGAAATTGGTTCACATTACCAGTCTATGTAGATTATCTAGAAGTAACCATCTCTTGTAGAACTCCTAGGGATTTCTGTCTCAATTCAAGCTACAACAGATCACAAGTGAGAATCTAACATCTTTTATCTGAGTAGCTTAGCTGTCAAGAATCAAACCCTCCCTTCTCCATGGTAAGATAATCTTGTGTTTTGCTCCCCTCTAGAGGGCCTGACAGCTACACAAAATATACAGTGGAGTCGCATCTTACGCGGGGATTAGATTCTAAAGTCAGTGCGTAAGGCAAAAATCGCCTATAGTAAAAATTACCCTTGAAAATCCCTTAAATCTCCCATAAAGTACAGTATACACTCCATCACATTAAGATTGGTATCAGCATCCATAGCGCTATGTATCCATAAGCCTCGTGTACGTGGCCTTGAAACAGCGTATCACGCCTTGGTCAAGAGGTTGGAGGTGGTATTGGGGCAGGGAGAAAGACAACTTCAACGTAGTTATGCACAAACCGGAGTGCCGCAGGGTGGCCAGGAGCATTGTCTACGATCAGCAACACTTTAAAGTCAAGTCCTTTCTCTTCGAGGTACCGCTCAACCTCTGGAATGAAACACTTGTGGAACCACTCCAGAAATAATTCTGCCATCACCCAAGACTTTTTATTTAATTGCCAGAACACAGGCAGGAAATTTTTGTTTTTGCCTTTTAGGGCACGGGGATTTGCAGCCCTGTACAGCAAGCCCGGCTTTATTAAATGCCCAGCCGCATTGCCACAAAACACAGTCACACGGTCTTTAGCTGCTTTGAAGCCAGGGGCTTGTCTTTTTGATTTCAAAGCGTTAGTGCGGTTGAGCATTTTTTTCCAGAAAAGCCCAGTCTCGTCAGCATTAAAAACTTGTTCCAGAAGATAGCCCTTTTCTTCTGTGATTTTCTTTAATTGTTCGGGGGTAGGCTTTTCCTGCCTCTTCATTGGCAGATGCAGCTTCACCGGTAGTTTGCATGTTTTTGAGGTTGAAGCAGTTCCTAAAACTGTTAAGCCAACCTTGGCTGGCTTTGAATTCCTTCTAATCAGAAGGCTGTCCCTCTTCGGCAGGAGGTTTGAACAGGGCATAGAGGCTGAGAGCCTTTTCTCGCAAAGTGTTGCCATCGATAGGCACACGTTTACAGTTCATGTCTTCCAGCCATAAGTTTAATGCCTTTTCAGTGTTCACAAACACACACCTGGCTCATCACCTTAGCAGTTATTGGAGCATTTGATGCCACGGCTTGACGAATTTCTCTCTCTTGAATCTTGATGGCATGGATGCTAGATTCGTTGCGGCCATATTTATGTGCCGCACTGGACACGGACATACTGTCTCTCAGTAAGTCCAACACAGCCAGTTTTTCTCCAGCATTGGAACAGATCGCTGTTTCTTCGGTTGGGCACCAGATGAAGTAGTTGGCTTGCGTTTAGGGGCCATGTTTTATGAAAAATACGTTCAGTATCTTTAAACACTAGAATCACACTCAGCGCGACGAGATGCTCACAGTATGAGAGGCACGCGGGAACTGAGACTGACGAGGGAACAGCAGATTCACATCTCCCATCTCACGCTCTCTCTGGGGCATATGCTCATTGAGTGGAATGGTGGGCGGAATTGCCTGCACTATTTACAGGTATCTTATTTTTCCTTTTTTTTTTTTCCCCCCCGAACGCATATAGTTGAATCCACGTAAGTTAAATGCACGTATGATGCGACTCACCTATACTTGCAACAGCACAGAAGAGACATTCGTTGCTTGCTTTCCATGCCCTACTCGGGAAGTTAAACCCAAGTCATCAACTCTTATTTGTGACTAAAAACAGACTAATGACTTTCCTTTTTGTGTGCGCGTGAAAATGCCAAAACAGGTACATTTCCTCCACTGCAGAAAATTAAGAGGCCACCTATGAAAAAAAACCCTCTCTCTTACAGGTTTGCCCATTCTTTCAAAATTGTTCCTAGAAGCATGCAGAGAGATCTTAGGCTGAAATGATCTTGCCTCAAAATGTCAGTCTAGCTCTGTGAGTTTCCATGAGTCTCAACAGTGACAGTTAAGAAATCAGTTAACATCTCTAATTGTGTAAAAGCAAAAAAAATACATAACTCAGTTTTCATCAACATACTTGCGTGACTTTATTTCTTCCAGCTCTTTAGTGAGCTTCTCATTTTTCTCCTGAGACTCATGCAGTCTACGCTTTAGGTCTCCTATCTCCTCTTGGGCCTCAGATTTGATATCGTTTGCTATGACCACTGCTGTCTGTAGATCAGCTTGGAACTGACGCCATTCTGCGGACTCCTCCTATAAATAACCAAAACTGTAAACAGCAGCAACTAGGAGTTTGAAATCAAAGAATTATGCTGATGCAAAGTTCCACTGAACTCTCAGAGTGGAAGATTTAAGTGGGTGGTAAAAGTACTCATATTTGACAGTCCAAAAGCAAAACACTAAAGTTACAAATCTTAAATATGAAGATAATTTAATCAGTAATCAGCTTTGGGGTTTTGGAGCAGGAGAATTGGGGAGGTCCTAAAATTTCCTTTTATCTACAAAAAGGAAAGATAGTGAATTCTTTAACCGTTTAGTAAATTTATCCCAAGATGAAGTATTTAACTTCATCCTTGAGCTGATGCCCCTCTCCCCAAAATTATTCAAACTGCTTTTAAACACAGTAATATTCACTTCCCCCCCATTAGTACGTCTGTCATGTGCTTTGTCTTTGGTCAACACCATTAATACCCAGTAAGACCAGTTTCTACCTGTACATATTGAAATCCTATGTACACTATTACACAGCTTTGAAACATTTCTGGTATATTTTTAGAGCAGTATGCAGGGAAGGACAGGCAGACTGTACTATATATGTTTATTGCTGGATGATGTCTCATGTACCACTCTTACGGTGTCCCCCCACCTCTTTTAGTGTTCCGTTGCACACTGGGTTGTAGGTGTTAACCTACCCGCAGCCTCCTGTGAAGAGTCTTTATTTCTCTTTCCATGTCATGCTTTTGGTCCTGAAGTTTTTTAACTGTATCTGGAAAGATAAGTCAAATCCACTTTAAGATAACACCTTACTCAGTGATTTGTCTATGAAAGAGCAACTGAAGCCACTTGTGCATTTTTAAGACTTCCTCATGAAAACATTTTTCATAAGTATAATTTAAAAATAGTTTATTATATAATTATTAATGAATGTCTAAGCATGAAGTTATTTAACAAAGCGCACACTCCTGAAAGTGGGAAATTAGTGTAAACTAACTTGATGAGTATTAGGGTTCCAGTCTCTGCCTTACCATGAACATTAAAAACAAACAAACAAAAAAATAATCACTAAAATGTTACCTGCAAGGTAAGCACAGTGACATGGGAGGATGCTGAATAAAGGTTTTGATGTCAGCAATGTTTAAAATGGGCTGGGATTTTCCCATTTAAAAATAAAAATAAAAGCTGGGTTACCACACCTACGGATTCACACTTCACTTCCCTGCTCGAAGACAGCTGCCATCAGGAATGATTCCCTTCCTTGTTATTTCAACAGGAATAAGATTCCTATTCTAGCCCTCAAAAAGCTCCAATTCTTGTGTATCACAGCACGGTTTGAGATAAGCTGTATTTAAAGCATGAGGGGTAAACATTACAGTATATTCAATGAGATCATAATATGGAAGTAAGATGTTCACTTAAATAGGTCAGCAGCTACACAAAGGGTATGCAGTTTGACCACTACCAACTCCTAATCTGGCGTCTGACAGACTGACTACTGTGATTGTTATTCATTTGTTGCTTTATTCAATGCACAAGAGAACAGCATGATTGATTATTCCATTCCTATAATTGAATAACTGATGAAGATGCATGTGGAATACATTTCTCATTCAGTACCACTTCACTAATCCTTGAGTCTTAGGGGCATTCTATTTCTATGGTTCTGTATGCATATGTAAAATGTAAAGATGCAGGGCCTCTCCATTTGTAGGGCCAACTGTGATAAATTATATTTTTTAGTTCAGGTTCAATATACCAGGAGCAGCTGTGAGCAAATATCTTCTGTGTCTACTGGCAGCGCTTTTCTCACCTGAAGGCTGCAGGTAGCCAACGTATTAAGCTGCTTAAAATCCAAGACCTTGGCATACACTACAGAGCAGTAGGCACATGCTTTCTGATTATTCAAACATCTACTGTACATTAATTTAAACAACTAAATTGACAGAAGGTAAAATTGTGTGGTTCTTGTTCTGTTGCGAAACTGAACTTCCCTAAGTGCTTATCAGTTACAATTAGTTTCAGGGATAATTATGCAACATCGGATTATTTTTAGAACCTGAAATTTAACAATGCTCTTGCTTGTTTCCCCACTTTTTCAAAATTGAGCCCTATATTTTGGCACCCAAAACAATCCCCTTGGTCTGTAGGTGGAGAGCTGTCTTCTAGCATTACAAGACATTTTAAAAACAGCGTATGGTAGACTAAATCAAAATGCTAAGCAAAACCACACACTTATTCACAAAAAGATATTCCATTTCACATGATTTAAACTGGATACTAATTTGGAGACACTATTTGAGCAAAGACAGATTGATCTATAGTTCTTCTGAAGGCTGACAATTTTGGATTCATCAGCTTTGTTATGCCAATAGTCCTAACTACAGCCCCTTTTAATGCCACAGCTAATTTCTTTGTAAGAATGACATAAGCCCTTAAGTGGCTTGAAAAACAGTATTTCAGGCTTGGAAAAGTTCAAATACTTCAAACCAGACATTTTCCTACATATATAGCTATCTTACAGGACTACATATTCTAAGATGCACATTTAGCTGACCTTTTAGCATTGGATGTGGTAAGCTAATTAGCAGTGAGGGTGACTCAATCACATGGTGCCATGTTGCTTAAGCTACAAAAAACGGAAACTTTTGCTAGTCTTAGTACAAAAGGAGGAATTAGCATGGATATTTTTTTTATAAGGCTGAAGCTAACATGCAAGGTTGCCTGTTTTAGTGACAAAGTACAACTGAAGAATTCGAGAACAGGATTTTCAAGATTACTTAAAATGTACAATTTCTTCAGTACTGAAAGTTGCCTACTGAGGGAGCCAGCAAGCCCTACCAAGCTCCCCACACTTGTTTGGAGCAGATTCCAGGAGTGTGGAACTCCAGTGGGGGGGCCAATTTTTTTTTTTTTTTTTTTTAGACAATTCAAGGGAAATGGGTTTATTTTTTAAAAACAATTGATTTTTTTACTCCTAATAATGAGTCATAATTTGTCTAAAAATAAACAAAAAATAGAAAAATAATCACCACAAACCAGAAAACCTAAATGTGCCCTAGAGTTAAAGACTGGGTAATGCCATTGTTTTGAGCTGTTTGTGAGATATGCGACACACCATTAAATTTTAGTACATTTGTGCTTTGAAGTTCAAAACAATGGCCTGAATATTCTCCAGCTACTATAAACAGTGCAGAACATTAAGTGTTCAGTTTTTTTAAACTCTATCAAGGGTTTAAAAAAACTACCTGAAAGTGGGTTCCAAAGCGGATGGATCTAGACTGTTCTCAGTAGTAGCAGATGACAGAACAAGGAGTAATGGTCTCAAGTTGCAGTGGGGGAGGTTTAGGTTGCATATTAGGAAAAACTTTTTCACTAGGAGGGTGGTGAAACACTGGAATACGTTACCTAGGGAGGTGGTGGAATCTCCTTCCTTAGAAGTTTTTAATGTCAGGCTTAACAAAGCCCTGGCTGGGATGATTTAGTTGGGGATTGGTCCTGCTTTGAGCAGGGGGTTGAACGAGATGACCTCCTGAGGTCCCTTCCAACCCTGATATTCTATGATTCTACGGGAGAAGAACATAGAATTGCCAACACCCAAGAATTCAAAAGTCATGAATGAACACCCTAAAAAGTCATGCAATTTAAAAAAAAAGAAAATCATGGTTTTCTGTACTCCCCTTAGCCATCCCAAATGCGTGTGCATCACTTAAATACATAAAATATACAGGCACCAACTTCCCTGTGTACCTACTCTGGGTTAACCCCTTTCTGTCCCCATCTACTATCCAGAGCCCTCCATGACCCCCAACAAGCTCCAGGGTTTGTGAGAGTGAGGCTGCTGCTGCCGCCAAGCTCAAAAAGAGAGACTACTGCAGTATAGCGACCTCATGATAATGCAGGCAGCGGCTATAGCTTCCAGAGGTAGAACAGGGAAACCAGAGTTCTATCACTCAAACTTCCTGAGTTGCCTGTGTTTTTTGCTACGTGAGATGGTTATTTTTATTTTTAATTACTTGCTTTAATAAATAAATAAATATTTAAGTCAGTTGTACAAGGATATGATGTAACTGGAAATTAAGTGCTATTGCAATTTTAGATTACAATTTGTAATGAACTAGGTTATAGATGCTGGGTTTTAAATTGACTTATTTCAGTGTTAGAGTATTTCACTTGAATTTTATAAAACTGTGGAAGATAAAGAATATTAAAAAAAATACTTAATTGTATTTTTATCTATAACCTTTTATAAATCCAAATTGGCACCAAAACTGTCACTATAAAACAAAAGTTTTTTAATGTTAACACCCAATCTGATTAATTTCAATACATTAATACATTTCAAATTTGTTAAAAACGTTACAGTGTTAAGACATCCATATTCTTTCATAATACATCATTTTAAACAAATTACAATCTGTGAACAATCACAATTCAGTTACCACTGAATCCAACTATTCAGATCCACCAAGGATACTTTCAAGACTTTCTGAATTAAGATGCTGAAGAAACTAATTCTGAAGTCTTATCTGTTTCCATGCAGTTTTCTAGGTTTTGAATGCACCAGGCCACATGCATCCGATGAAGTGAGCTGTAGCTCACGAAAGCTTATGCTCAAATAAATTGGTTAGTCTCTAAGGTGCCACAAGTACTCCTTTTCTTTTTGCGAATACAGACTAACACAGCTGTTACTCTGAAACCTGTCATGATGAAAACAGAAATTCTACACCAGCTACTGTCACAATCATAGCCTTGTTTTCTCCCAGGACATTTACTTGAGATTTTTCAGTGTTTCATTGGAGAACAAGACTTTGAAATAATGGAAACAAGGCTTGCAGCTGAATTACTGATCACAGAACCCCACATTCAACATAAACTTCTGCAAATTGAAGAATAAGTACTGATTCCTCTGTTGCGAGGGGGAAACTAGTATGTGATGACTGACACATGCTGGAAAATGACATGGTATAATGGCCAGCTAATGCTTTCTCAACACCAATTTTGCCATCTTTTAACTGCAATTTCAAATCAGGGCTGGTTTTTTTAGTCTTCATCAGCTTCAACATGAATTCAGAATCAAAGGCTATTTTACTGGCTTTAACATATGGACCAATTACTCAACAAGCTTCTTCAAACCAATATTTTTCATCTTCTAACAAACAATGGAGTGTATTGTGACACTGCTTCCCATATATTTTATCGTAATATTCGGATATGATTGTGTCATAATTACGGCTGTCAAGCAAATAAAAAAATTAATCGCACTGTTATAACAGAATACAAAGTGTACAGTGCTCACTTTATATTTATTTGATTACAAATATTTGCACTGTAAAAAACAAAATAGCAATTTTCAATTCATGTAATACAAGTTCTGTAGCACAATCTCTATCATGGAAGTTGAACTTACAAACGTAGAATTATGTCCAAAAAAAATGCATTCAAAAATAAAACAATGTAAAAGTTTACAGCCTACAAGTTCACTCAGTCCTATTTTTTGTTCAGCCAATTGCTCAGACAAACAAGTTTGTTTACATTTGCAGGAGATAATGCTGCCCGCTTCTTGTTCACAATGTCACCTGAAAGTGAGAACAGGTGTTTGCATGGCATTATTGTAGCCGGTGTTGCACAATATTTAAATGCCAGATGCACTAAAGATTCGTATGTCCCTTGATGCTTCAACCACCACGCCAGAGGACATGTCCATGCTGATGATGGGTTCTGCTCGATAACGATCCAAGGTAGTGCAGACCGATGCATGTTCATTTTCATCTTCTGAGTCAGATGCCACCAGCAGAAGGTTGATTTTCTTTTTTGTTGTTCGGGTTCTGTAGTTTTCGCATCAGAGTGTTGCTCTTTTAAGACTTCTGAAAGCATGCTCCACACCTCATCCCTCTCAGATTTTGGAAGGCACTTCAGATTCTTCTATCTTGGGTCGAGTGCAGTAGTTATCTTTAGAAATTTCACACAGGTATCTTCTTTGCATTTTGTCGAAAGTGTTCTTAAAACAAACAACACATGCTGGGTCATCATCCGAGACTGCTATAACATGAAATATATGGCAGAATGCAGGTAAAACAGAGCAGGAGACATACAATTCTTCCCCAAGGAGTTCAGTCACAAGTTTAATTAACACATTTTTTTTGGACAAGCGGTATCAGCATGGAAGCGTGTCCTCTGGAATGACGGCTGAAGCATGAAGAGGCATTTGAATCTTTAGTGCATCTGGCATGCATCTGGCAAAGCCAGGTATAACAGTGCCATGTGAACATCTGTTCTCACTTTCAGGTGACACTGTAATTAAGAAGTGGGCAGCATTATATCCCGTAAATGTAAACAAACTTGTTTCTCTTAGTGACTGGCTGAACAAGAAGTAGGACTGAGTGGACTTGTAGGCTCTAAAGGTTTACATTGTTTTGTTTTGGAGTGCAGTTATGTAACAAAAAACCCTATATTTGTAAGTTGCACTTTCATGATAAAGAGATTGCACTACAGTACTTGTATGAGGTGAAATGAAAAATACTGTTTTTGTTTTTTACAGTGTAAATATTTGTAACAAAAAATATAAAGTGAGCACTGTATACTTTGTATTCTGTGTTGTAACTGAAATAGATATTTGAAAATGTAGAAAAACATCCAAAAATACATTTCAATTGGTATTCTCGTTTAACAGTGCGATTAGTTGTGATTAATTTTTTAATCACAATTAATTTTTTGAGTTAATCATGTGAGTTAACTTTGATTAATTGACAGCCCTAATAATTTTGTACCTAAAGTTAGCAATATTGACTATACATCTGTACTACAGAAGTGTTTACACCTGGGGAATGCCCACCAGACAGAATGCAATCAGTCTGTCTGGCTAGCTAGCTGGGAACAAGTCAATGAATGGACCATTAGGGAGAACAATAGGTCTTTGAAGATGCTAATCTCCCACCTTCCTGACAAGCTTTCCAGGGATGCTTTAACACTGCATGATCATGTGATCAAGCCACCTGGTACTGGACTCCATAACAAAATACCAGTATTTTTCCACTGGTGGGAGGGGGGAGAACCACACTGGAAAACAAAAGCAAAGAGGAGTCCGGCAGCACCTTAAAGACTAACAGATTTATTTGGGCATAAGCTTTCGTGAGTTAAAAAACCTCACTTCTTCAGATGCATGAAAGCTTATGCCCAAATAAACCTTTGTTTTTGTGGATACAGACTAACACAGCTACCCCTCTGATACTTGAAAACAAAGGATTCCCGTCATATGTCAAACCTATTTAAGGCAGGGGAGTGACAAACAGTGTTCGTTCTTCACTGAATCCCTGCCCAGGATGACTGCTGGAAACGTCTAAGAAACAAAGACAAAGTGGGGAGGGGCAGGAGTGGGCGGGTGAGGAGAAGAGCTGAGCTGAGCCCAGGCTGGAAAGGTGTCTAGCCTGTGAAAAATACCTGGAGTTTTAATCTGCAAGCAAGAGCTGCTTGCCTCAAGAACCACTGCAATCTGTCTAAAATAACGTTTACAGTGAGAAATTACTACTTGTAACCAGTTTCTTTAGTATCTTAAGCTTAGTTTGCATGTTTGTTTCATTTGATAGGTAATCTGCTTTGATCTGTTTGCTAACCCTTATAATCGCTTAAAATCTCTCTTTTGTAGTTAATAAACTTGTTTTTGTTCGTAACGGGAGAGGGTGGGGGGAGGAGCTGTACATATCTTCCTCCACATTGAGGGAGGGGGCGAATTTCATGAGTGTACGCTGTACAGTTCTCTGTGCAGGCCAAGATGATACAATTTTGGGTTTACACTCCACTAGCTGAAGCCTACGCATGCAGTGCTGATTTCAGTGTTTGTGTCTTTCTGCACCTGGGTGTGTCCCTACCTGTGTGTATGCTGGAGGAGACCTGAGGGCCTGGCTCGGCAGGACAGTGTAAGGGAGCCCAGGCTGGTGGAACAGGCGGGCTCAGTGTTACCCCAGTACATCAGGTGGCACCCTGAGGGGGCACGGGGGAGGAATCCGTCACATCTATATCTTGTGTATGCGTCAATGATTCTTATTCCCTTGGGCCAATCTAAAACAAAATCTTATAATCTACAAAAGCATTCCATTTTTCTTCTTAGGTCATGATATTCACTCTTTTCAAGTCTTTTGACAATTTTAAAATATGTGCAGTCATGTGTCATGTATTTTCTTGCAAAACTTCCCTAATCTTAGCCATATTGCCTGGGTTGTTTGTCACAAAATAAATCATGTGGCATTTACTTCCTCTCACTCTTTGAGAAACATTAGAAACTGTAGAACAATAGATGAATATGAACAACTGAAGATAAATGCTTGTCCCACAAGTAAACATTACTTCCCTCAGTAGCTACTGTAACACAATACAGTAGAACTTCAGAGTTATGAACACCAGAATTACGAACTGACCAGTCAACCACACACCTCACTTGGAAACAGAAATACACAATCATGCAGCAACACAGACCAAAACAAAAACAAAAAGCAAATGCTGTACTGTGTTACACGGAAACTACTAAAAAATAAAGGGAAAGCAGCATTTTACTTCTTCATGGTAAAGTTTCAAAGCTGTATTAAGTTAATGTTCAGTTGTAAACTTTTGAAAAAACAACCATAATGTTTTGTTCAAATTTATGAACGTTTCCGAGTTACAAACAACCTCAATTCCTGAGGTGTTCGTAACTGTGAGATTCTAGCGTAGGCTTGTTGTTAAACTTAAATCACTCATCCATAGTTGCACAGGCACTCAGTTTCTGAAGATACGCATGCTATGCCTACAACAGAAGCACCAGATTATTACACTAGAACAGTGCTCTAGTGTGGACACAGATTATACCAGCCAAGTACCAATATAGCAAATACACCCCCCACAAAGGAAACAAATTATAAAAGTGTAGTTTTGCCAGTATAACTGCATCTCTTTTTCAGCTTTCTTGAATTGTGGATGTTCTATGTAGGCCTGGTCTATATTTGAAAGTTGTACTGGTAAAACTGCCTGTTACTGATATAATTTTTTTTACCAATATACTTACACAGCTACAAGCCTAGTGTGCATCCATTATATTGGTATAAAGGAGCCTTTTACTGGAATAGCTATTTCCCTTAAAGTAGAGTATCTTTATACCAGTAATAACTGCATCCACACTAGCAGAGTTACACCAGTATAATTATGTTGGTATATTGGTGAACCTGACAATAGTTGTAACAATGCTGTTCAAAGACCATTTGTCTATTATGCTCACCAAAATTGTCTCATTGTTTCCTTGTACTCTGCCTGTATCCAGCTGCTCTCTTTTGTCTTATTCTAAGATGGTGCCTATCCAAAAAGAGTAAATGGGTTTCTAGAGCCAAGACCAGGACTCCTACATGCTAAATTAATACAAATAATAACAATAAAATAATGGTTTAAATGATACAGCTTTCTAGAGTAGGAAAACGGTTTGGGTCAACAATACACGGAAGCATGGGCTTTTTGCTTATCTTTTTTGTGTTTGAGTTTCTGTTATTGTCACACAAAGGTGTTAAGTCCATATGATCAGTCTTACTGGAAGAGATTAACACTTTCAGTGACAAATTTTAGTAGAAAGTCACCTGTGTTAAAATCTTAAGTTTTACTATTAGTAAAACTCACTTGCGTTGAATGAATTGAATCATTTTTTGTGTCATACAATAAAAGTGGTATAAATAACCCATCGGCAAGGGTTAAGATGACTGAATTCCACTGAGATTTTAGAGATCTGTGTTTCAAAATATCTTGCATTAAATAAAAAGAAAAGGAGTACTTGTGGCACCTTAGAGACTAACCAATTTATTTGAGCATGAGCTTTCGTGAGCTACAGCTCACTTCATCGGATGCATCTGATGAAGTGAGCTGTAGCTCACGAAAGCTCATGCTCAAATAAATTGGTTAGTCTCTAAGGTGCCACAAGTACTCCTTTTCTTTTTGCGAATACAGACTAACACGGCTGTTACTCTGAAACCTTGCATTAAATATATATACAAACATCTTGATCTTAAGAAGAAAATCTGACAACTGATGTGCTGATTGAAATAGCTAATCTCTGTTATAAAGACAAAATTCACCAAGAGCGTGTGTTTCAAGTGTTCATTCAACATTTATTGTCTGGGTTTTATAGACATAGGGGTTGTTGGTTTTTTTCCCCTTTTTTTAAACATTGAAAACAAATGGCTACTAGACAATTTAGCATGCTTATTTTACCAAAAGACTTTCAGTTCAGTTCATTTGGTTTTTCAAAGCCTGTATCCAAAACCAGAGCAAAAACGCCATCTAGTGTAATGTTTCTATAAAATACAGGCTTAGTTATACTGGGAATTTCTGTACCTAGTATAAATGTGCTGCACTGGTGTAAAAAATACACATGCAATCTTTATTCTGGAATTTGTT
Organism: Lepidochelys kempii; assembly: GCF_965140285.1. Classification (NCBI taxonomy): domain Eukaryota; kingdom Metazoa; phylum Chordata; order Testudines; family Cheloniidae; genus Lepidochelys; species Lepidochelys kempii. The sequence goes on along the minus strand of NC_136394.1, from coordinate 12,665,039 downwards.
AACTTTTTAGTGCATGACCTGGGAACCTTAACATTCTTTAAAGTAATTTTTACATGCTTATACATAGGATTTTTTTTTTTTAAGTTGAAGGGAAAAGTCATGTCACAATCATTAAACACAGTTTGTTTTTTAAAGACATGATTGCATGGAGCATTTTCCTGGTCTTCACTTTCTCCTAGTGCTAACTTTGGTCCTCTCAAACACGTACTAGTGCACAACAACCTATAGTAAGAATCCTTTTCAATAGTGATTTGACTTTTACTGCTCATATTGATTAGCTCATTTAGTTTTGCAAGCTGTTGAACATTATCTACAATTAAATTCCTCATGCAATTAAGTTTGAATTTCATGCCCAGACTGTTGTAATACACTTCTTGCTATATTCCCAGTTTCGTCTTTCTAGTCTCTAGAAGCTATTCAAAGCAATGACACACAACTTCCTGCACTTGAGCTTCTCATATGTCACTCTATTATTTATTCAGGCTGCTCATTAAACTGAATTCATTTCAAGGTCTTATTACTAATTTCATTTATGAAATACACCCTCCTACTTTTATGGACTTGTTTCTATGAATTCTCCAATTGTTCATTAATATTCTGTCACTATTTATTGCTTCTCACATCATTCCCTTCATTTAGTTAGCTTGACACTCAGCACATTCTCTCCTCAAAGAGCTACAGCAGTCACTCTATCCTATTTTTTAAATCTAAACCAAAGACTTTTCTTTCCTATTACTCTTTACTATGGTTTAGTTGTTTTAATATGGAGAACCATGCTTTTTCTGAATGGTGCTATATACAGAAACATGTAATGAAGAATTCTCTACATTTAAAAAGCCATTAACATGGACACCATGTATCTGGCCATGCATCTCAGACTAATTCAAGGCCAAAGGAATTGGTTAATCAATCAATATTAGAGAATTTGCTGTTGTGATGCATTTTTCTGTCACTTTTATACCACCATCTGTTAAATTTTTGCTCATCATTTATCTCTAGGTTCTAGATCTGGGCTCTGAGCACAAGCCCTAAAGAGATTTGTTCCTCCTCTTCAAGATGTTGCCTTTTTTTTTTCTTCCTATGGGAAGCAGTGACACCAAAGAACTACTGCAAGAATTTTAGTTTTGAAGCCATGAAGAGTTGAGTTTTTAAAGGTACTGATTTATTAGAAGAATATTAACAAAAAGTTAGTTTTAATTATACTATTATTTGGTTACCACACTTTACAGCTACCTGAAGGTGTCATTCTCCTTCCTGCCTATACTTACAATACAGGTTGCTTCCTGAAGCTATTACATCAGATTACTATCCATAAAATTCAACTACAACAGATTAGTATCTAGATAACAGATCAAAGAAGATATGGAATTTCTCATGAAGCTTTGAGCCTAGCAAGATATAGGTCTGCTAACTGACTGAACTGAGGTATGCAGCCTCATGACTGCACACAGCCCTTTTGAGACAGATCTGTGTGACGAAATTGGAACTGCTTAGTAATATTATAAGACGTTCTTTTTAACTCCTGGAAATGTGCTGGAAATGGCCCACCTTGATTATCACTTCAAAAGGTTTTCTCTCCCCCCCACCCCACTCTCCTGCTGGTAATAGCTCATCTTAAGTGATCGCTCTCCTTACAATGTATATTTTTTCATGGTGTGCGTGTGTATATAAAATCTCCTCACTGTACTTTCCACTTTATGCATCCGATGAAGTGAGCTGTAGCTCACGATAGCTTATGCTCAAATAAATTGGTTGGTCTCTAAGGTGCCACAAGTACTCCTTTTCTTTTTGCGAATACAGATTAACACGGCTGCTACTCTGAAACCTATGTGGATACCGTATATTAACCGGATTATTGGAGTGTTTACCATATGATTTTGCTTAATCGGGGACTGTGAAGACAAATCAAGAAGGAAAAGAAAGAATGGCTCAAGATAAGCTACCACTAAGCAAACATTTGAGGGACGTTATGTGACAATAGCAGAGCCATTGGCTGTGAGAACTCCTGCGTGATCTTCTGCTAAGCCTACTGGACTGATTTAATCCAGAAAGACCAAAGCCCAAAAACATAGAAGAATAAAAAACTATGGCAGTTCAGGGAAAGTAAACTGATATGAAGACACCTGCCAGGGCATCTAAAGATGTTATGCCTACTGAAGTTACACTCAGGTTAGTCTCTAAGGTGCCACAAGTACTCCTTTTCTTTTTGTGGATACAGACTAACATGGCTGCTACTCTGAAACTCAGGAAACTAAGTCTTTAGGTAAGACAGACAAATATGTAGAATGTTGTTTTAAGATCCTTATTCTTTAAAGGCTTTGTCCCTATTGTTGAAGCAAACATTACTTTGATGTTAAGAAGGATGTTTTGTCACTGTATACTACTGGTCACAGACTCCCAAAGGGAAGAATTGCAGGTCTCTGAACTCAGTCAGATGTGCTGGGTAAGCATGGTTAATCCACAAGGTACTGTAGCTCAGGGCTTGGGTTCAGAGTGGGACAAATGCAGACTTCCATACCAAGATATGTAAAAGGCATGAAGCCTGACACTTGCGACAATGCACTCTGAAACACCGGAAGGGGGACAAAGGTGCTGCTAGCTCTGTAACCATGACAATCTATATTCAGATTTTCAGACATAGACACTCCCCACTGAACTACTAGGCAAGACTGGCAGGCATGATTTTTGCTGGATGCTTTGAGTGAGAGTCTTGAGCCACGCTATTCAGGAAATGGACGCTAAGAGACAACAGGATAGAAAGTTTTCCCAACCTGCTTGAGTTTTCCCAACCAGAGCTGCCAAATTCATTTTCAGTTTCACAGTTTGAGCAAGTACACATGGATGTGACCATGAAGACAACAGTATATGCAAAATTCTTTAGGGTCCCTGTCCAATTTCTCCATTGAAAATACATTTTCTTCAACAGGGAGACTTTTCTTGGTCTAGAAACAATCAAATTATTCAGATGTAGATCTATTTAACTTTTGGAAGTTTATGTATCTTTGCTGTACTGGAGAGATAAGAGAACTTGGGTTCTCCCAGACAGAATTAAATCAAATCACAGGTAATAAGCCACAATCTGAATCTATAACTACATACAGTTCTGCTTGAAAAGTGACTCAAAATGGCACTGAGGCGTCATATTTATTCTCACGATTGCCAGTTCATATTTTCTCAATGTACATGTGTCCGGCCCCATCCCCAACTACTAGTCCTACAAGCCCAAAGTCAAGCTGAGTTCTTTCTTTCTGCAAGGTTTATTCTGATTTCAAATAACATGTGCAAACCACAATTAAAATACTTTTACTATCCTGTTTCAGCTGTTTTCAAGTTAAAATACGCTACAAGAGGAATTCGTATCACTTACTCTCTAAGTCAGATATGATGAGGTTGTCATGAAGTTTCACAGCTCGATGTTGCTCTACTTCATCTTCCAACTCGAAGATGGTTTCTTTCATGTCACTTCTTTCAGTCTCTTTTTCCTCCAGCTCTGCCCGAAGCTTTTCTAGAGTCATATTGAGATCATCAATTTGCTTCTTGGCTTCTTCTTGGAAGACTCTGTATTCATCTTCAACCTGAAGAACAACCATTAAGTGACCATAATGAATTCAGGACAAAGATGAACTCTTAAGATAAAAATTGGTTGCATTTCATTGCCATAGCAATCATCCTTAAAATATTTTTTAAAATCTCATAAGAACTAAATTTAATATCAAGAAGTGTTATGTGAATTGAGAAGCTTTATGTAAATTCATTAGGAATTGCTATATCTGGACCAAGGTGTGATGTGTGATACGTAACTTTTGGTTGCACTGCAACTATCAATTTGGACCACTTTCACAGTTAAGCTTTTATTTCCGAGCTGAATTTATTTCAGAATCTACCAAGCATCCCACCACATGACAAGTGAAGCAGTAACAGAATAGTACTCAGAGTAACAGCCGTGTTCGTCTGTATTCGCAAAAAGAAAAAGAGTACTTGTGGCACCTTAGAGACAAACCAATTTATTTGAGCATAAGCTTTTGTGAGCTACAGCTCACTTCATCGGATGCATACTGTGGAAAATACAGAAGATGTTTTTATACACACAAACCATGAAAAAAGGGTGTTTATCACTACAAACGGTTGTCTCTCCCCCCACCCTACTCTCCTGCTGGTAACAGCTTATCTAAAGTGATCACTCTCCTTACAGTGTGTATGATAATCAAGGTGGGCCATTTCCAGCACAAATCCAGGTTCTCTCCAATGGCCCACCTTGATTATCATACACATTGTAAGGAGAGTGATCACTTTAGATAAGCTATTACCAGCAGGAGAGTAGGGTGGGGGGAGAGAAAACCTTTTGTAGTGATAAACACCCATTTTTTCATGCTTTGTGTGTATAAAAACATCTTCTGTATTTTCCACAGTATGCATCCGATGAAGTGAGCTGTAGCTCGCAAAAGCTTATGCTCAAATAAATTGGTTTGTCTCTAAGGTGCCACAAGTACTCCTTTTCTTTCAGGATAGTACTGAATCACAAGCTGAAATGAGAAGCAGCCAGAAAAATGAGTAATAGTCCCCCCTCCCACACACACACAAACCTGACTGCAAGAACAAGGTTTAAGCCCTGAGCTAATATTTTCATCATTTTATGCTAATTATTGAGAAAGAATATTAGAGTACAACGCATGAGGTACCCCCAAAGTAAATCAACTATAAATTATTTACACCTGCTCAAGGCAATATTTAAAAACAATGATTTGCTTAATTCCAACTAAGGTTTTACACATCTATATTTTCCCTTAAAAACGAGTCATTTATATGCGTAATCCAGTACAACTGCGCTTAGATGTAAAAAGCTTCATAAAAGGATACACTTTTTTTGTACATAAGATCCAGTAGAAAAATCTTGAATACAGGCACATTCTGGTAAAGCTCGTAACTGGTCACATAACTCCAAGGAACAAATTGAAAAACTGTAATGAACAGTAGAGGGAGGGTTGGAGGCTTATACGTATAAGATATAGAATATAATTGTTTGAACACTACCTTAGCAATGGCATCCTGCAATCGATTGGCATCATTGCGAGTGAGAGCCAGCTCTTCCTGCAGACTGCTAGCCAAAGTCTCTGCTTTTTCCTTGTCCAGCCTGACACTCTCCAGCAAATCTTGTATATCTGATTTATCTCCAGAGTTGTGTATAGAGTACAGTTCAGCCACTTTTTGCTTTTCATGCTCCAGCTGAGCTTTTAGCCGGTTCACCTCAATCTGATCACTGGCTACTGTGGCTTTGTACTCCTCTAAGGTGGCTGCTAATGCTGCCTTACTTTTCTGCTCTGACTCAATAATTCGTTCCATGTGGTGGTTCCGTTCTTTCAGTGCCCCTATCATTTCTTGGGCCTCCTTGTTATCTTGCTCTGCCATCTTCAAAGTGTTGCTCAGATGCTGCTGGACACCCAGCAGTTGCTCTCGTTCAAAACGAGCATTCTCAGCAAGGTCCATATAACGTTGCTCTAACTCCATATACCTCCCACTTTTCATATCTTCATCAATAACATATGAGATGTGATGTTCATCTAAAAGGGAGCGGAAATATTCAATCTGTCGGCTGAAGTGTTCTAACTTGTCACTCTGCTGACACAAGGATTCCATAAGAATTACTTTTTCTTCTCCAAGTCTTTCATTCTCACTGTTCAGCTCTTGAGTTATTTGTTGTAAATCTGCAAGTTCCTGAAGCGTTGCTTGAAGCTCCTCAGATGTACTATGCTGGTTCTCTTCCATCTGGTGTATTCGTTCTGTCAGACAAGCTACAGAAACTTCACTTGCATTGCCACTGCTTCCTTTCCTAGATCTTTCTATGCTTGGTACTCCTTCAGACTCTGAAGACGATGGAGCATCTAAGGCATCATCACTTGATGTAAGTGGCTGATAAACTTCACTGCACTCACTGTCTAAATTATCCATGGAGTTACTATGTTGATTGTCCATTAAGGTGTTTTCGTCCTGACTCAACAAATCTTCCATTGAACCAGGAGCAGAACCTTCCACTGAAGATGTAAGAGTGCCACCACCATCACTGTGATTACCAGTTGTGATCTCTGGGCTCAAAGATTGGTAGCCAAAGAGTTTCTCAGAGTTGTCTAGCCTTTGTTCCAAAGAAAAGCCCAATGCATTTAATCTGTCCTTCAACATTCGATTCTCATTCTTCAATTGGTTGAGTTCTTCTCGGATGGCAGTGTTTTGCTCTTGTAACTGCAATAATGTAGACTCTACATCAGTTGGCTGGTGAACAACAATGGCCTCTTTTTCCTCAGACTTCTCATCACCCTCAGGCTGATCTTCATTAAGGCCAAGCTGAGCACGCATGTCTCTGAGTTCATTCCTCAAGTGTAAAATCTCCACATCTTTAGTTTTTGCTAAAGTCAGAAGATCTTTCACTTTAGCTTCCAAAGCAGCTTTGTCACTAATTTGATTGTCCGATTTGGATTTGCTCATCCGAACATCAGACTCTGGATTAGTACGACTACGGGAGCGTTTTGCCAGAATGGTATCATTAGTCCCCTGTCCTGTCAAAGGCAGTTTTTTGCTTTGGTTCAGACGGGAACGATCACGTATTCTTTCCCTAGAAGAGCTAGATTCTTTATTTCCAGATGAAGTGCTACGCTTGGCTGTGGAGGTCGAACCTGTATGTTTTTAAAAATGTAATTTTAATTCATTTAAAAAATCAGCAACGTGAGTACAGGTATGAAATTACATATGACTATATATGTTGCTATGATTATAATAGGGCTGACATTCCAAACCACACTTTTGAAATGAAATATGTACAATCTATTTATGAGTTTCAAATAAGGTTTAAATATTCTTTACAGTGTCTGAAGACATGTTAAGCCCCCCTCAAAACAAGGATTAAAAAACCTATTGTTTGCAAGAGGAAAAGAGATTCTCCCCCAAAGTTTCTAATAAATTGTTTAAAAAAAATGAAGAGTAACTATATGTAAGATACTTGATATTCTTTCTTTAAGTTCACAGATCATAGGTACATCTTCACGTTTAGGTGTGGGAACACAGTTCCCATTTGAGTACTTTTTATAAACATGTATATTCTGATCCAAGAATGAAATCAGTGTATTTAAATATTCTCACCATCAAATTCAATTTCTCACCATTCTCACTCAAAAATGCTGAAGCAGAGAGCAGCAGCATCACTTCTTAACTGCAAGGTGACTTACAATTTTATTAACTTTACTGAGCCCCAAAACTACCAATCGGACAACAAACATATTTCTACTAATTGTGTTGTGATAAACACTATGGAATGTCACACCTGCCTGAAGGCTTTACAAAATTATTTCTCCTTATTTAAGTACATGAGTAGAGATTATTAGCTTAACACCTTGTATTGAAGATATTCATCCCTTACCTAAAACCTTTAATGACCAAAGTAGGGATTTTTCTAGCAGCATGTGTCTACACTAGTTGTTGGTCCCAGTGAATACCACTATAGAAAAAGCTAAATGACCAATATAAAAAAATAGTATATGTAAGGATTTGCAGGTGAATATTTTATCAATACAAACTGGGTGAGTAGGGTCATTGGCAGAATGTTCTATTTGGCCTGGCCTTTGCTGAGCTCTTTGTTAGATGCTTTGTACCCTGCCTATGGAAGAGTTGCAATGGTTTCATAACGGAACAACAAAAAGCCAAGGAAACAACCCTTTGAGACTAATATCTCCTTGTACCTGTAATAGTCTTGGGTTTATTCTCCACGTTGTTCATGGTGGTCCCTGAAGCTGAAGATGCTGTAGATGTGCAGGTGCTCTTCTTTGCCTTCACACCATTGGTCATAGTCACCCCACCACCAGCCATCCCCGCTAAAAGGTCATCACTACTTTTTGTCTGAAAAGGGAAAACGATATTAACATGACTGGATATGAAGTGCAGGACCGGAAATGTTGACTAATCAAAGCTGCTGTTATTACAAGTGAATATTTTTAAACACAATATATTTTAAGATCTAAAAAACACATTCAGTACATTATTGCTTAGATAACACCCACTATTAGTCAATCCACTACTCTGACACACAAGGTGGGTCAGGTAATATCTTTTATTGGACCAGCTTCTCTTGGTGAGAGAGAGAGAGAGAGACAAGCTTTTGAGTTATACAGAGCTCTTATTCATGTCTGGGAAAGGTACTAAGGGCTTGTCTACACAACAAAACTAGGTGGACTTAATTTAGGTCAACCTACAGCTACCACAGTAATTCAATCAGCTGTTGGTGTCCACACTACCCTCCTTCTGCCAGTGTCACATGTCCCCACCAGGAGTGCCTACACCAGCTGACAGCCAAGTGTGGGGCACTAACAGCCATGCAGAGCTCACAGCTGTAGCCCCCACCCTCCCTGGTGTGCCAGCCCAAGCTGTGAGCCTGGCGGAGGCTTATGGAGCCTACCAGCGGTTAAACTAACATGGGGGAGGGGGTGGGCGGCTCACAGCTGGAGCCCTGAAATTGTGCTGGTAGGTTCCTGGCTGTGAAATTGAGCCCCACGCCAGGCTCACAGCTCAGGTGGTCATGCCGGAGTGAGGGCTCCAGCTGTGAGCCCAGTGCCCGGCCATCAGCTTTGGGGGGCTCAATTTCACAGCAAGGATCCTACCAGCAGCAAAATTCACAGCTCTGTGAAATTGACAAGGATGTGAAGGAGACACAATAGCAGCCATGAAACTGACAAGAATGACAACCAACAGCTGAAGTAATGCAGTGTCTACATGGACACTGTGTCGCCTTATCTACTCCAGTATAAGCACTACACCTCTTGTGGAGGTGGAGTTATGTCGTCAGTGTGGCGGCCACTTACTTCGGTGGAAGCAGCATTCCAGAGAAGACACTGACATAATTACGTTGAGGTAAGCTGCCTTACTTGCACCTAACTAGTGCAGACCAAGCCTGAGAGTGCCACAACTAAATACAAGATTAAACAGATAGTTTATCTTAAGTAGTTAGCACGTATTCTAAGGGATCATGAAGTGCCTGTTAACACACTGTTGTCATAGGGGAAAAAGGGGGGGCAGGAATTAGTGAGTTACAGATTGCTGTAATAAGCCATAAATTCAGCGTCTTTATTAAGACCATGATTTTTAGTAGCTAGCAAAGTTATGAATTTAAGCTCCCACGCTCGTCTTTTGTTGTGCAGGTTTCCTTTGAGGATAAGGACTAACAGATTAGATATAGAGCGATCACTTGCTGAAAAGTTTCAGAGTAGCCACTGTGTTAGCCTATATCTGCAAAAAGAAAAGGAGGACTTCTGGCACCTTAGAGACTAACAAATTTATTTGAGCATAAGCTTTCGTGATGCATCCGATGAAGTGAGCTGTAGCTCACGAAAGCTTATGCTCGAATAAATTTGTTAGTCTCTAAGGTGCCACAACTCTTCCTTTTCTTTTTACTGAAAAGTGTTCACCCACAGGTGATATGGTGTTTGTCTTTTATCATTTCTTGTGTCTCTCACCAACAGCAGTTGGTCCACTAAAAGATATTAACTAACCCACCTTGTCTCTCTAGTATTGTAGGATTGACACAGCTTCAATACCACTGCATAATCTACTATTCTAGAACTTTGAAACAAGTTTTTAAAAAGTTTTTAAGACTATTTCAATGCAAGAACCCTGGATACCAGTGCATCTATATAAGCATCCTATTCCAAAGTATAAATACAAATCATCAGTTTCACTGCAGGTGCATGTATAGTTCTGAGCAGCTGTAAAACTAACCCCATCCTTTAAATTTTTCTGCGCTACTGAAATACAGGGCAAGTCTACAATACAGTAAATACAGTGCAATACAATAAAATACAATAAATACAATACAATAAAATCAGTGCAGCTGCACCACTGTAGTGCTTCTGGTGAAGACACTCTAAGCTGACAGGAGAAAGCTCTCCCATCAGCTTAATAACTCCAACCCTGTGAGAGGCAGTAGGCAGCTCTCCCGCTGACATAGCACTGTCTACACTGCGGGTTAAGGTTGGTATAACAACATCACTCAGGGGGATGGATTTTTCACACCCCTGAGCGACGCAGTTATACTGAAGTTTAGCATAGACCAGGTTACAGACAGTTTGAATCCTCTCTCCCTCCCAGATCAGAGAACTGAATTGCTGTATCATTTTTTGTTCACAGAATGAAATATTAGTGAAAGTAAGTAATGAAGCTTTAAAAATTCTCTCTTTTTCATTACTGGTTGAAAAGATGGTCTGTTTGTTGGGATGTGTGCCTTCCCAAGCCCAAAGAGTTGGTTTTCACTGTTCAATATAAATCAAACTCTAGAAATGCCAAGTCATTAATTAGATTGACTGAATTTAAAACCCTTAAAACAATTTTTTTTGTAAATAAAGAGGCAGAAGGTTATTGATTTTATATAATCATAACACTTAAAATGAAAAGAAAATGTGTAAATAAATTTGCTACTCTGAGATTTGGCTTTCTTCTGTTTGCAACACTTACCACCTTTGATTACATGGCAGAAATTCTTAAGACTGGATGACTACAATATGTTGAAGTTTCAACCGGCAATTGCCAAAACCTAGCTCTTAAGATTCACCATGAATTAAGCTAAACTGAATTAAAGACTTTTTTAATTTTGAATAAAAGTACTCACATGGGGATTTAATGTGGTTTAACTGACCACTTCAAATTCACACCATTAGTTAATTCAGATTAACTTTCTTGGATGCCTCCATGTAAACAAACCCTATGTCTTGATTTTCCAGAAAATTTATCAGTTTATAGCACTTTACATGTTCAGAGCAGAGCTCTTATTGACTTCAGTTGCGAGTGCTCAGCATTTCTGTAAATAGGACTTCAGGTGTCTTAATTTGGGAACTCAGAAAATGAGAAAAACAGTTAGCAGCCACCTGTGAAAAAATTCAATTAAGTGACTTCCCCAGCATCATATAGAAACACTGTGGCAGAGGCAGAGATATAATCCAGTTTTCTGGGATGACATTCATCTGACTAAACCACGCGATCATACTTTCTCTTCCTGCAGTCCTCTCTCCATCGCACATCTTCCTGCTTCTTCAACAAAACAGGTGGGGGTCCTGCCAACAACCACTGTATTAACTACACAACTGAGATTCATTCCCAGAGTTCCATCCATTCTTTGCACTGAATGAGGCAGGGCTCCTGAGGACAAAATGCAGTTAAGTCTCCCAGACAAACTTAACACTGCCCTACAGTGACACCATGAGGAGAAAAAAAAAGAAAAAAAAAAAAAGAAAAAGTGTGTCTTTAAATATCAGTTTAATGAGTTCAGTCTGATCTGGAACCAAAAAAATTATTATGAACCATAATAATTTTATGATTAATTACATGGGGTCACTACAGGTTGGTGTTTGAGTGCCTTAACTGTGCATTTCCAAACCTTGTTTGGATTTCTTTAAGTTTAACTTTAATTGAGTGTTCTGTGTTTATATAATGATCTATATAAAATTACATCACTATTTAGGTATTTTAATTAGGGCTGTCGATTAATCACAGTTAACTCATCACAGTTTTTAATCACAGTTTTAATCACATAATTAAACAACCGAATATCAATTGAAATTTATTAAATATTTTTGATGTTTTTCTACATTTTCATATATATTGTATTCTGTGTTGTAATTGAAAGCAAAGTGTATATTACTTATTATAAATATTTGCATTGTAAAAATTATAAACAAAAATAGTATTTTTCAATTCACCTCATACAAGTACTGTAATCTTTGTTGTGAAAGTGAAACACAAATGTGGATTTTTTGTTGTTATATAACTGCACTCAAAAACAAAATAATGTAAAACTTCAGAGCCTACAAGTCCACTCAGTCCTACTTCTTGTTCAGCCAATCGCTAAGACAAACAAATTTGTTTACATTTACAGGAAATAATGCGGCCGTCTTCTTATTTACAACGTCACCAGAAAGTGAGAACATGGCACTTTTGTAGCCGGCATTGCAAGGAATTTACATGCCAGATATGCTAAACATTCGTATCCCTTTCATGCTTCAGCCACCATTCCAGAGGACATGCTTCCATGCTGATGACACTCATTTAAAAAATAATGCGTTAATTAAATTTATGACTGAACTCCTTGGGGGAGAATTGCATTCTGCCATATATTTCATGTTATAGCAATCTCAATTGATGACTCAGCACATGTTCATTTTAAGAACGCTTTCACTGCAGATTTGACAAAACGCAAAGAAGGTACCAATATGAGATTTCTAAAGATAGCTACAGCACGCGACCCAAGACAGAAGAATCTGAAGTGCCTTCCAAAAATCTAAGAGGGGAAAGGTGTGGAACATGCTTTCAGAAGTCTTAAAAGAGAAACACTCCGATGGGAAAACTACAGAACCCGAACCACCAAAAAAGAAAATCAACCTTCTGCTGGTGGCACCTGACTCAGATAATGAAAATGAACATGCGTTGGTCTGCACTGCTTTGGATTATCATCAAGCAGAACCCATCATCAGCATGGATGCATGTCCCCTGGAATGGTTGTTGAAGCATGAAGGGACATATGAATCTTTAGCGCATCTGGTACGTAAACATCTTGCAACGCTGGCTACAACAGTGCCATGAGAACGCCTGTTCTCGCTTTCTGGTGACATTGTAAACAAGAAGCGGGCAGCATTACCTCCTGCTAATGTAAGCAAACTTCTTTGTCCGAGCAATTTTTGAATGCAGTTTTTGAATGCAGGTTTTATTTTTGAATTCAGTTTTTATTTTTACTTAATTCTACATTTGTAAGTTCAACTTTCATGATAAAGAGATTGCACTACAGTACTTGTATTAGGTGAACTGAAAAATTCTATTTTTTGGTTTTTTACAGTGCAAATATTTGTAAAAAAAATAAATAAATAGTGAGCACTGTACACTTTGTATTCTGTGTTGTGATTGAAATCAATATATCTGAAAATGTAGACAACATCCAAAAATATTTAAATAAATGGTATTCTATCATTAACAGTGCAATTAATTTTTTTAATCACACGATTACTTTTCTTAATTGCTTGACAGCCCTAATTTTAACCTGAATTACGGATATGTTCTCAATCGTAACTCCAGCTAAACAACTTTTGTCTAGGAATATGTATTAAAATTCACAAAAAAAATACAACAGACACCAATAAATTTTAAGGTTAGATGACATTTTCTGCATGAAGATGACAGCATGCCAGAGGCTTCATAGACAACACCATAAATGATAAAATTACATAGATAAGTTCCTTTTAAAATGGCAGTAGCTTATTGATATTTTAACTCCCTCAGACATATAAATTGCCAGCGCGCTTAAGTCTACAAACTACAACCTTCAAACTTCTCCTACATATGGGAACAGTTGAAAGATGTACATAGTTTTATTTCACACAGCTGGCATGATGACAACCGCATGAGAATGAGTCACTCAGCTATGTCACTAAAACCGAGCTAAAACCCTTAAGGTGCAACAACGCTCAGTCACTAGTTAAGAAGGGAATTTCTTGCTCTGCCTAAGATACGTGTAATTGGCATAATACTCTTTAAAACTGTACACCTGAGTTGCCTGAAGTGCTACCGATAAAGAGAGAAAATTGTAAACACACCGTAGGCCAAATCCTTTCAGAGACAGCTAGATAGATCATTCTCTTCTTTGTTTTGATTGGAGGTATGACAGCTGGAAGCTCTTGATGAGTAAGCTACATACCACAATCAGAAGTACATGCCAGTCAGCTCTTAAGAGGACAGTTGTCGATGACACTGGACACTACTCAGAATGGCTACGTATCACAAGATGGTTTTGTATTAAACAGGATGCAAGGTACAAACAATGTTTTGTCAGGAATCTATTTCTAAACATAAGAATGTGCAGATTCACCAGCTGGGGAGAGAAAATAAAGTCCCAAGTACAAGGCATTTCACATGTCCCTGTATTCAAGGCTCATTTTATTGTTAAAACAACATCCCAAAACAAACATCACAAAATTCAGGGTAGTAACTATCTAAGACTTTCCTAATTTCTATTAGCTGGTAGGGGAGAGGAACACCCTTTGATTTTGGTAATCCTGTCTGGTTATTTTGGAAACCCCGGACATGGATCTCCCAGATCGTGGGTCTCTCCTGTCTGCCACCCATCTGAGAGGCAAGAAAGATTATACTTGGCTTCCTGTAAGTCACATGCTTGCTCCCAGTGATGTTCCCTGAGACTACACCACTCAATTTTAAAGGGCCCAGGGGACGTAAAAGGTGCAATGTGATGTGCACATATACTCCAAAGCCTGGTGCCTTGTTAAGCTGAGAGTAAGGAAAAACCTACAAGATAAATAAGAAGATGGAAAGTAGGAGCAGCACACACCAGTTAGGCTGAAGCTCCACTCCTGATACAAAATGGAGAGAGCATAGAAAACTACAGGAACAGTGCGGCTGCAGGGATCTGACACCAGTCACCAACGTTAAGTATACCAAACACGCAGTCTCTTAAAATATAGTCCTCTCAATTCCCCACTGAAGTATCCATCTTGAGAAATTTCAATTGGAATTTTTAATCTTTACACAGAGCTTATCACATCCTACTACCACTCCACGAGTCAGTCAAAGAAACTTATTCAAGAGCAACACATGGCACTCCGTTTGAGACAGCGATTCATGACACCCAGTGGAAGGCAGCTCAGTTCCCCTTTTTACAGAGAAGTCAGGAAAGTTAAGTTCCATAAGGTGCATTGCCTTCCACCATAGTACATATAAACACATCAAAAGCAGCAATACTTAATGACCATAGCATTCGTAATCTCTCATTATGTCCTGCATTGTGTAACTACTGAAATTCTCTTCAGTCATTGAGAGATTATGAATCCCAGTTTTCCACTGCATCAGTATACTTATTCTAAAATTCTATCCTTCCAAATCCCTTACTGTCCAAAAAAATCAAGGCAGTCTATTAGAGCTTACCTTCAGCAGGGATGTTGATGTTCCAGTTTTTGAGAGTTTTGTTACTGCAGACACTGAGGAGCCGTTTTCTGGTTTGATTTTTTCTATTGTTTGAGTTTTATTTATCCCGGGCACTTTGGGCACTGAGCCAACAGACCTGCTTGCTTTCTTCATTCTGGGCTGCCTCTTTGTGATTCATTTACAAACAAATCTGTGAACCCCAAAAAGTGTTAGAGAAGTGTTAAATACAAGACAAGTGAGATGTAATATAGCTCTTTGAATGATTTGTTTAAAATCAGTACCCCAATGGTAACAACAACAAGCATAAGCCAGAGACAAATGCACATGATTGAGGAAGAAGAGTTTTCACAGTAGAGAGATTTTTGCCAAA
Source organism: Lepidochelys kempii (assembly GCF_965140285.1). Taxonomy (NCBI): domain Eukaryota; kingdom Metazoa; phylum Chordata; order Testudines; family Cheloniidae; genus Lepidochelys; species Lepidochelys kempii. The sequence goes on along the minus strand of NC_136394.1, from coordinate 12,649,717 downwards.
AATTAAGTGTTCAAAGCAACAGAACTCCCAGGTTATATATAAAAAAAGTCTTCAAAGTCTCTTACCACAAATAGCACTGAACTGATGGCATTTTATAATCCTGCCTCCTTACCAGCAAAAACAAGGCTCATCAGGACAGTGATGTTTTTGATCTCTGACTGAAGCGAAGAAAAATACAGTGGGAGTACTCTCTATCAACTGACTGATAAATGATTACCAACACTGGCCTTAGGGAAAGAGAATCTGCCAAGCTGAAAGGAAAGTGCTGTAAAAGTTCTGGCAGTTAGAGGGGAAAGACGTATTAATATATAAAATTCAATGTTTGAAAATCCACTCTCCCTCTAAACAGTTGTGAAGAGAACGTTGTCTCTGGCATTCATGGGGGTCCAGCCATGTAGTTTAGAAGAAATTACGTCCTTAGCTCTTATGATTGGGAAGATTTCCTTCTGAATGGGAGCCAAACATAAAACAGTACACTACTGTCTTCCTGAGTCTGCAGACAGGCCACTTCAATGCTTCTGTCATTGCTCATAGTCTTTTGTTGCTTGTGAAAACTATCAGTTTCACTACTACAATTCCCAATATGTTGAGAGCATATCAGAATTCCAATTTCACCCTCTGGTGCACGAAAAACCTATGAGTAGCAGCAGTGGTGAGCACTACTGCTGTTCACAAGGGCAGACAACTCAAAATAGAGACTAGAGCAGGGGTCTCAAACACGTGGCCCGCGGAGTTATTTGCTGCGGCCCGTCAAGCTCCCCATGTCCTCCCCCCCGGTCCCCTCCCAGTTATTTCCTGCAGCCGCCAACCTCCCCTCCCTCACTGCCCCCCCCCAGGGCACCTCGTCCCCGCTCCTCTGCCTACCTCCAGGCACTTCCCCGGCACCAAACAGCTGTTTGGCAGCACGTAGAGGTTTCCAGGGGGGAGGAGCAGGCAGCCGCGTGCTCAGGGGAGGAGGCAGAGAAGAGGTGGGGCAGGAGCAGGGATTTGGGGAAGGGGTTGGAATAGGGGCAGGGAGGGGGCGGAGTTGGGGTGGGGACTTTGGGGAAGGGGTTGGAATGGGGGTGGGGTAGGGGTGGAGTGAGGTCGGGGCCAGCTGCAGCAGGGGGTGGGGGGCGGAGGCAGTGTCAGTGATGCAGCACTCGGGCCAATGTATTAGTCTTCATGCAGCCCTCCTGGTAATTTGAGTTTGAGATCCCTGGACTAGAGGGAAAGGCAAAATAATGGAGATCCACCACCCACAGCAGCCAGGGAGCTGGATGAGGATTAGAAAAGGAGGGAACATTCTCACTCTTTCAGGAGCCAATTAGTGAAGAAAATAGCTATTATCACTCCTCTCTCCCAGTCAAGAGACTCTGGAATGGAAGAAGAGAAGGAAAAGAAAGCTTCTGCTCCTACGAGGCAGCCATAAAGTCAAGGGAAGTAGGTGTTCAGATTTATCAGAGTCTCATTATCTAGTGCTTACTGGAAACATGGAACAAGAACATCTTTCTCCCCTTCTACAAAAAAGGGCATTTGAACTACATGAATGGTTAGAGATGATTCAGAGTGTGGAGAAATGCTGCATATAAATGCAGTGATCAGGACTACCAATAACGTTTAACAAAATAAATGCCTAAAAGAACCTTACACGACTCCCCTTGCCCAATATGCACACAAACTACTTTTTAAATTTAAATTTCTTTCAACTTAAAAACCTTTATGTATTATTTGGATGCATTCAAATCTGCAGATACTGTTAGCAGCAGCACTTTTCATTTTTAAACTCCTGAAATTTATTACAACTGATCACAAGTGTTCTTCTATTCCCCTGGCAATTACATGTAATTGGCAAATAGAAAGTAAGAGGAATTTGCAATTAAATGGTTGTTTATAACCTAAAGCTTCCTCATTGTCAACCATTTGATATGGCTGATTACAGCAAGATTCTTCTCCCATCCCTGAATTCGAACATTTTAGTTTGGCCATTTTTGAACGATCAGAAAGCCAAAAAAGCTTTTAACTACCACCACATTTGTGTAACAAATTCTGCTCTGTTTTACAGACAGCATTATATAATCAATGAAAGACCTTTCAGAATGTCTATGCACAAGACAGAAGAATTCAAGGGACAAATTTTTTTTTTAAATTATGATTTCAGGGAAAAACCTACAGTTACTACGGCCTTCTCAACTTTACATTATTTACAGGCGACTTATAATTGCTACAAGCGCCCTGTTTGATTTGTAGTTGGAGACTGAAACTAATCTGACTTAACAGTAAAGGTCAACCAAGACATATGGATCTTCCCAATTCCTCACACTGTATTAAACCCTACCCTTTAAATGCTCAGAGCTAAGACCAAGTTGTCACACCTACACTCGTATCATTTATCAAGTGATAATTTGCAACTATTTAAAATATGACAAATATTAACTATATATTCACACCCAAGATGAGAAATATTCTTATCCTTTCATCTATGACAAAAGATTGTGCTTTATTAAATTGTGAAAAATATATGGCACAGGCAAAATTCAAGATGTGAGGATTATTATTTCTTGAGCAAGCTTTTGCACTATGATGAAGTATGGGATCTCTTCTTATAATTTTGTTTACTGTTCTAAAGCATACAAGCTTTGCCTGTGTACCTGTAAAACAGGTTGCAGGCAAAATTCAAGTTATATCTTGACTTAAGACAAGCACCTTGTACAGCCAATATCTCACTGCTCTAATGAAATCAAGAATACCCTCTGTGGTGGTAAGAAAAGAGCATGTGAAAGATATAAATATAATATGTGGTTGATGTAGCATAAGGAAAAGTGTTTGGATATTTCATGTTATTAGCCTTTCCTAAGAATGGTTAGGAAGAAATGAACAATTTAAAAACAAGGAAACTGAGAGGATGAGCCTTAAGGGACTGCTTGGCTAATCTAGTTATCTATTTAAAAAACCCTGGTTAATCTGAAATCTCCTTTGAAATTAAAATAAATTTAAAGTTTGCATACCTGTCCAAAATGTGTTAGTATTCCCATCCCAAACTGTGTGTCTTTCTGTAGCCAATGCCCCTTTCAGATTTACACCTTTCTATATTTTACTATTTGTATGTAATTACATAGACTAGAGGAACTGGTTTACTGCAGCAAATAAAGTCACCAGATTAGTCTAAAAAAAGATACAAATATAGGCAGTCAAAACATTTTCACAGAAAGATGCAGTTTAGACTTTCTGCACTTGAATTATGGCCTTAATCTTGCACTAAAGTAAATGTGAGCTTTGTCACGGACTTTAATAAACGTAGGATCTAGCCCTATGAGAGCAAATATAACAAAATAAAGTATCTGTTCAAGATCAGATGGTTTTTATTCATAGTGAAGCTCAGAGAAAACATACTGCTGTAATTTTCATTCAAAAATTACTAGTATATACTCCAAGAATAGCAACTACATGGTAATGTGACTAAATATTTCTACGGTATTTGGAAAAAGAGAACTTTACACCCAAAAAAACAAATACCTTCAGATAGGACTCAAAAAATTACACCCTTCAGATCAGGGATCATGCCTGCCTCTATAATCACAGTGTATGGCACAATGGTGCCCCAGTCCTAGCTGGGGCCACTGGTTATTACTGAAACACTGAGTATTAATGAAAACTGTTTCAAAACATTTAATGTAGACAAAAATTGTATGTAGATAATAATGTATTTGGATATGTACAGAATCTTTTTTCAACATGAAAAAAAGAAAAATACCTAAAACAAGCACCTGAAATTATTTTTGGTCACTTTAGATTTGAATTAATTAACAGATATAGACAATATACACAAATTCATTTTTAAGCCAAAAACTCAAATACTAAGTTTCAGTGCAACACTACTGTTTAAAAATGGCAGTTAAAAATCCTTCCAAAACATTTTATAATAGTAAGACAGTTATGATGCTATAAATACCCAAAGACTGCACTCAAGTAGGAATTCAATACTAATAAGTTTCAGAGCGTACTATGAAAAGCATCTGCAAAAACTTTGCTATTATCTTTTAAGGATCAAAACTTGCAACAACCCCTTCTCATGAAGGGAACTGAAAACAAAAATGTCTACTTACCCATTTTTTATTCTTTTAGATGTAAGTCAGAATCCAGTGTGGATTTAGCAATAAATGAAAAAATACTGAGAGAGAGAGAGAGAGGGACAAGACCTATATAGCTAAATCCAAAGTGATATTATAGGAGGAGTTTTTTTGTGTTAATGTTGCACTGAGAGAGAATGTCAACACCATACATGAATTATGAACTAGGGCATAAATAACAAAAAGGAGGACTAAAACAAGTCAAAAATAATCACATCAAATAAGTCAGTGTTAGCAAGAGAGGGAAAGAACAAGCCACAATAAGCAGAATGTGAACATTCATTCTAACCTGTTTCCTTTGCCTGACTTCTCTTTCAGCAGAACACATACAGCAGAAAACTAAAACCAATACTGTGCAATAGTCTGTCCTCACCGTTCTAGTGGAGACAGATGCAGATAGTCCTACACTTTTATATCAGCTGCAAATAAAACTCCAGAAACATTTTTAAAATGCTTTGCCCAATAAGAAGGCACAACACTGTACTACAAACCGATATGGTATGGCTGCCCAACAGCATGAGATTCTTTCAGAGTTACTGTTTGGACATCAATTAAAATGTTCCACTCCATAACTCTGTAAATGAGGAGTAGGGGAGGGGCATCTTTCCCTATGAATACTAAATTTATGTTACTTATAGATTAACTAGTGGTTTATTTTAACAGTTCTTGGTTTTGTCGTCGTAATTTACATCTCATCCATTCTATTAAACAAGATTACTCATGCCAATCATGCCATTATAGGAGAACCTTGGAAAAAAGTGCCCGAGATATTCCTTAGTGAACAAGATATCACATCTTCTATGTATGAAATGAAAAATATATAACCTAAAGAAGTTATTGAACAATAGTTCTAGCTACATAAGAACCATTAAGAGAAGGGTAGAATGGCCTTTTCATGAGAATTCCATGAATCACAGCAGAAAAAAAAATAGAGACCTCCCAAATTCCAGTGAGTATATTAACAGTATCTTATGAAAAGTCCAAGAAACAGATTATAAAACACCTACCAAAAACAAAGGGTCACAGAGCTTCCCAAGCCATTAAGGGTGCTGGCCCCACTAGACTGTTGACTCTTGAGGGAATTCTGTGTCAAAAAATTAAAATTCTGCAAATTTTGTCAATAAATAAATGTGGAGGCTCCAGCATGGCAGCGGGGAGCACAGGGCACTGGCTGCACGGAGGTGGGACATCACCCTGCAGCTCCCTGCCCTCTCCCAACACAGACTCAGCAGCGAGGCTGCACCTGACAGTGCAAGGGCCAGGCCTGCCCCAGAAACATCCCAGGGCCCTGCCCCTCTCCATCAGGCACATCAGATATGGGCAGGCAGGCTCAGCCCGGCAGGATCCAAGTGTGGCAGGGCTAAGTGTGGGAAGGATACAGGTGTGGGGTGAGAGGGTTCTCTCTGGGGCAATCTGGGTACAGGTGGCTCAGTGGGGAGTCCGGGATGATTTGGATGCAAAGGGGCAATGGGAATCTGCAGAGGGTCCAGTTGAAGGTGGTTAGGGCTGAGTGTGTGTGGGGGAACGGGGGGGGGAACTCACTCAGCAGGGATGGGTCCGACTGCTGTGGGAGTGGGGCTTGGAAGGATGGGGGTCCAGGTGCAGCTGGTTGGGGAGGCAGGGTGCTCAGTGGGGTGGTCCAGCTGCATAGGAGGGTAGGGCTTGTCAGGGTGGGAGTTTGAGTGTGGGAGGCTAAGCTGGAGTGGCCTGGGTGCAGCAGTGGGGGTTCATATACTGGGAATCAGCGGTGGGGGTCCGGATGCAGGGGGCTGGAGGTCGGCAGGGATTCATCTCCGTGCAGGGGTGGAAGTTGGTGGGGAGGGACAGGGAATTAATCTGACCTAGCCCTGGTGCCCAGTGGCTCTGACTCAGCCCTGGCTGGGCCATCCCAAACCCCACCTGCCGCACAGCGATTTACCTCTCCGCCAGCTGCCCGAAACAACTTGCCCACGCTGCTGGGGAGGGACATGTGACCATTCGTGCAGCTTCCCTTTGTTTCCTCGTCAGAAAGTAATTTTTCTGCGGGGAAGGAAAGAAATCTGCAGCAGACAGGAATTCTGCACATGAACACTGGCATAGAACTCTCCCAGGAGTAACTGTCATTTCATATCCACATCCACACATTCCCTGCCCCAAAAGCCATTCACCTCTAACAGTGTAAAATTTCAAAATAAATAATTAAGGACAAACTATGGCCAACTGAGCAGTCACAGAAGGCCACTGGGGTGGGGGGAAGGAAAGTCTATGCACAGGAGGTTTTACAGCCCCCTTCACGATAGAGAACCACATTCTGCTGAAATTCCCCATGCCGGAGCATAGACAGAAATTTTTGGGCAAACTACGGGCTGGCCAGTGAATTGATATACAGGCAGTCCTCGGACTTATGACACAATTGGTTCCTGAAAATTGAGTTGTAAGTTGAAACATTGTAACTCGGAATCACAATTCACTCCACTGCAGGACCGAGCATCATAAAGTCTAAACCAATTGTTGTAAGTTGAATCAGGGGGTCAATTCAGAAACATCATAAGTGCTGTTCGTTGTAAGTCGAATGTAGTAAAGTGGAGGACTGCCTGTACTATACACAGATGCAGTGAATTCCAGCTCTTAGTGCTATAGCAGATGTAGCTTATACTTTCAGCCCATGAGCTCCACAAGTGCTTTGAGCCTTGCTTCTGGGTAGAGGGACAGGGAAGGAAGAAACTCTATTATCATTTCTGAGCTCCCTAGAAGTTCATGTAGTTTCTTTTTAATGGGTTTGTACAGGGAACCAGAACTTCAGAAAATACAAATTAAGGGTGAAGTATCTGAATTCCTACTTATTTTGGGAGCACAAACTAAAAAGTACATTTCTCTATAAATTGTGGAATAATCACTGGGCAAAAACTAGATGCTAAGCATCCTGATTTCCTTACTCCTTGTTTGGAGAAAAATTAAGCCCCATGTCTCTTTGAGCAATGTTTAACGGCTGCTAATACTTAGCATTCCAGACAAGTGATAGAAACATTCACAGAAGAACTGCCTAATTTATGATGAACTGTGTTCCATCTTTTAATAAAACAAAAAAATTCATTCTTGTTTTTAAGCTGGTATTATAATTTAACCAGCAGGTATATCAAGACACTGTGGAGAAAAAACAGTGACTGCTTCTAGTTAACTCAAACTCTGCCGTTAAAAAGTTCAGCTAAGTTTTCTGGAAACTGAATTGCAAAATACAGAATGCTCACACAAGGATTCCAAATGTATATTAATTTTAAAACAAATTTAAGATAATTGTATCCCTATAACAACCTTTGTAGATAGTGCACCCGTATAAACTTTCTATTACAGAAGGATTCCTTTTGTTTCTTAACTGGATTTTCCAAGAAATTCATTTCTTGCAGGAATTAAAACTAGAGATGAGGAAAAAATTCCAAGTGAGTTAATGGAACGAAGGAATAATTATTCCTCAAAAGTGCTATACCAGTGACTTAGAATACAGTCCACAGTACAATTATATAGGATTTGCTATGTTAGCAATATTAGGATCCACATTTGTATGTGTATTTGAATGTATATATAAGCCCACTATAATGCAAATTGAAACAAAGTTTAACTGTCAAAAACGCACATTAAGAAGAAACACTGAAGAAAATCGAAGAAGAAAAATATAAAGTGTGGCATGGTTCTCCTTTAAGGTTTCTGTCATGCCAGCAGCAAAACAAGGCTCTGTTTAATGTTATTGTTTTCCATATCCCATTGGTAAATTTTAAAAGTTATACTCAAACTAGCAAAAATGGGCCAGCAGTTGGAATAATACACAGAGTTTCAGTATATCAGTTACAGCTCCATTTCAGGTCATAAAAGTATTACACAGACAACAAAAAATGTAGTCCTCAGCAAGAGCCTTAGGCTGCATTTTCATGGAAAATTAATCAACTATTACTCTGAAGACTGGGTTTCTGGGTTAATAGCATTGGTGGACAGAAAAGAGTTCCAGTTCTAGCACGCAAAAAGAAAAGGAGTACTTGTGGCACCTTAGAGACTAACCAATTTATTTGAGCATGAGCTTTCGTGAGCTACAGCTCACTTCATCGGATGCATACCGTGGAAACTGCAGCAGACATTATATACACACACAGAGATCATGAAACAATACCTCCTCCCACCCCACTGTCCTGCTGGTAATAGCTTATCTAAAGTGATCATCAAGGTGGGCCATTTCCTGCACAAATCCAGGTTCTCTCACCCCCCTCCAAAAACCACACACACAAACTCACTATCCTGCTGGTAATAGCTCATCCAAAGTGACCACTCTCCCTACAATGTGCATGATAATCAAGGTGGGCCATTTCCAGCACAAATCCAGGCTCTCTCAGCCCCCCCTTTCCCACCCCCCCCGGGACACACACACACACACACACACACACAAACTCACTCTCCTGCTGGCAATAGCTCATCCAAACTGACCACTCTCCAAGTTTAAATCCAAGTTTAACCAGAACGTCGGGGGGGGCGGGGTAGGAAAAAACAAGGGGAAATAGGCTACCTTGCATAATGACTTAGCCACTCCCAGTCTCTATTTAAGCCTAAATTAATAGCATCCAATTTGCAAATGAATTCTAATTCAGCAGTTTCTCGCTGGAGTCTGGATTTGAAGTTTTTTTGTTTTAAGATAGCGACCTTCATGTCTGTGATTGCGTGACCAGAGAGATTGAAGTGTTCTCCGACTGGTTTATGAATGTTATAATTCTTGACATCTGATTTGTGTCCATTTATTCTTTTACGTAGAGACTGTCCAGTTTGACCAATGTAAATGGCAGAGGGGCATTGCTGGCACATGATGGCATATATCACATTGGTGGATGTGCAGGTGAACGAGCCTCTGATAGTGTGGCTGATGTTATTAGGCCCTGTGATGGTGTCCCCTGAATAGATATGTGGACACAGTTGGCAACGGGCTTTGTTAACTCACATCTGACCAATGACTGACTGGCTTGCTTTAGCTACAAACGCTGTTAGTTTAATAAAAGGACATGATCAACCTAAAAATTACACTCTGAAAATGTTTTTTCTTTCTATTGTTACAAGTAACACCTAAGATGAGTGATGCTGAGCATCAGGTAAACAGGAGAGAGAAAAGTAGCCCCCTTCCACATCTTTTGCTCATTTGATTGCTTACTGCACTATACATATAGTCAGTGTCCCCACTTACCAGCTGTCAGTTCTCCCTGCAGGTATGAGTGTTTTACACAGCAAAACTGAAAGAGAAGCATTCAAAAAAAAGCAATTGTAAGACCACAAAAACTGGCAGGATAAGTCCAGCACCTGCCCTTGAGTTAAAACTAAAACTTTAATTCATTTTTTAAAATGACTAGATTTCAAGCTGTGTCCTTTACAGTGTGATTTTCACCCACTGACATAACTCCTCACAAAAATAATGGTCAGAGTAAGTGGCCAGTGTTTACCTTTTAAGAAATTTTATTTCTGTATTTAAGGGCCCCATACCTGATCCTATCCTTTCTCCAGTCTGAAGCCCCACCCAGGTATACTCCTATATCAGCAGAAGCGGCAAAGCCAGCATGAGCAGCAATGGTTGCCTAAACAGGCTTTAGCAACCCTAAGACCAACATAAAAGGAGCACCTGTGCCAAAAAACTAATCTGATGCAGGTTGTAGAGGGGCGACAAGGGAGAGGTGACAGAGTTATCAGGTAGATCACCTGTGACATCCCCTATCCCAAAACCTGGAGCTCTCTGGAGGGAATGGGAAGATCTCCTCCCATCCCAGAACTGGGGAAGCGAAAGAAATAGATCTAGCAAGGTGCATTTGTAAATCCCCACCACCACTACGCAGACATGCAGGCAGGGTGGATTTGATTTAAATCACTAGTCAGGAAAACTCAATTTAATCATGGTTTTCTACATAAGTGCATTCTTGTTGGTTGTTATAACCTTAATACATATTCTTCACAACTCAGATATAGATGTAGGCTTTGTTTTTAGAAGGTACACACCATATATTTTTAAACAGGGATTTATTTTGAAAACGTTTCAGATTAGTTTTACAGCTACATCAGAAAATTAATGTTTGGTTATTTCATTTACCAAAAGTAATTGAAGCAGATATTTATGAAATCATTGGGAGGTGAACTATGTCCAATTCAACAAGTTAATCCTTAATATTTGGAGGATTTTCTTGCCATGCTGTATAGGAGGAGAACACCACCAGACAGACATTAAAATGTTTTTATGTAACTAAAAACAACAACTTTAAGTATTCTGGATTTTTTTCTTCAACAGCAAACATACAATATTTTAACAAAAGAAGCACATGTCCCTCACTTCTCACATTTATCTCCAGACTTCTTCTCCTTGTCCAGATCTATTCCACCCCCAACAATCTTCTATTCACTGAACTTTCTGAAATTTTGTCCTTTTAGAGAGAGGTAAGGGATTGACTCTGTACACAAATTTGCAGAGAAACAATAGAGTTAAGGTCTGTTATTTCTCACCTCTATATATTTATTTAAAAACATTTTTTCCTGTTAACAAGCACGCTGCCTCTAGAAAACAAATCCACAGTTTGAGAACTGCAAAACTAAGCATCTCTAATGGCATCTTCTAGACTGAGCCCCATTGGGTAGATAGAAAGATTAACCTAAATAATCTATACAGAAGCCTGTGGAATCCCATAAGATTGGGTCCCTAATCCATGAACTATTGGAACTCGTTTAAAAAACTTGTCTTTAACATTACATGAATATATTGTCTCATAGTATAGAATTAAAATTTATAATCTCTATTCCATGATGAAATATCTTTGAGCTATAATGTATCTTAATTAAAACTATCTTTAGATAGCCTTTTTCCTCAAAAAGCATTTTAGCAAAAAAAATCTGATTTAAATAAAAAAGATCCAATTTAAATAAAAAATGTTGATTTTTTGGATTTTTTTTTTAAATAATTGATTTTTATCCACCCTGCATGCAGGTATATTTTTTGTGTAGACTGGGGAATAGGGGAGAAGCACACACATGCCCCCCACCTCCCCCCCCGAAAAGATGGCAAAGAAGGGAAGGTGAACACTGTAGGGGGCTCAAGATTGGTTACTGGACCCACCTCTGAGCACCCTGCTCCCTCCTGTTGTTGCCTACAGAGATGACAGAAACCCACTGAGCTCCTCTCCCAGCATCTCTCCAACTTGCCCTGCAGAAGGAAGTAAAAGGAAATTCCATTTCTGGCTGGCAAAGAACTGACAGTGTGTGCAAATTCCATATTCTAGAACTATTTTACTGATTCCATAAGAACATGATCCTTAACTGAGGCACTGGAATCTAGTTGCCCAAGACAGAGGCCTTGTCTGGTTACTCACCAGTAACTTACTTTGTTTTAGCTACATTCATGCCAGCATTGCCCCAATTAAGAATTAGTAATTACTAATCACTATCCTTAGCCTAAGAGTTTCCTTGGAGAGAGAGGGAAGAAGCTGTAACAGCTTCTTAACGTATTTTGTTCCTATGGAGTATACTGCAAGTGTATTTTAACCATACATAGAACCTTTCTTCCTAAAACACTTTACACGTTATATACGTACAGTACAATGAAACTCTAGGAGTAGCAGCAACTGACACAGACAATACTGCATAACAGCTGGAGAGGAAAAAAGTTTCATGAAATGACAAAAGCAAACCCCCATTCTTGAAGAATGCTTCACAAACAGCAAGCAGACTTTCATATTTTAAAGCCTCATCTGAAAAAAATCTACATGGTAAACAGCCTGAAACTTGCTGTGTCTAACTTGAGAATGCAAGTAAACCCTGCTTGGGCTTAGTTTGCATTCCCATAAATCACATCTTTATTGACTGGTTCATTGAGAGTAAATATTTGCAAGCTTTATGTTCAGACGACTACACAAACTCCTCCAACAAGGCCTGAACACTCCTTTTCTATGGATAGCTTCTCATTTTCTTTTAAAAAATGTCACTCTTCCTGCAACCTAATCTATTCTCATTAATAGATCATAAAAATCTCCCACCTCCTCCAGACTGTGTGGAAGGGAACAGATATAGGACATACTGACAAATGTTTGTACTATATCATGCAGTGCTCTGTACTCCTCCGAGCTCTAGACAGCAGGTAACTGCTGAATTTATTAAGAACTATAAAATATTTCTATTTAATATTCAGAGCCTGGTAAAGCATTAATATTTTTATCCCCTTTTTGACCTGAGCAGCTAGTCAAAGTCAGGGCCCCTGTGGATGTTCCAGTTAGGTATAGAAATTGGTGGTAGCCAGGTATTTCTTTGAAATAGTCTTATATACAAGAACTGTACAAATTCCTCTGTCTCTGAATGCAGAAGGAACCAAGAACAGTTTCTTAGATTACCAGCCCCCCCCCCCCCCCAAGGCCCCTTTAGCCGACATCAGAAGCAAAAATCATTCTCCCTAGCATCTTCCATACTTCTGCTTGTCTTTTCCTTGTCTCTTTTCCTATGCCTCTCTTTCTCTGTTCTGGTCTGTGACCTCAGTATCTGTGTGTTCTCTCACACTCCCAAACACACCTACCCAAAACGATACTCAGCCTAAAAGCTCCTGGGCAGGTTCACACACACCTTTTGTCCTAGGCGGGGCTTATGTTTACAGCTAACTGAAGGGTGAGTTCACACTTACCAACTTCAATAAGGTTTTAAGAACAAACAAGGTTCATCCAACTCATAAAAATATCCCCATTTTATAAATGGGATAAGAGGTTCCCAAGAGTGCACAGCAAGAAAGCATCAGACTGAGGAGTAAAACCCATGTCTTTTGGCTTAGAGGCTGAGGCCTAATGCACTATCCCACAGGACAAGTCATTCAGCCTTTCAGTGACTATTCTCTTTTCTATAATATGGACCTAATATTTTATACTATCACATCTGTAAGATTCAAAGCACTGGACAAAGGAGGGTAGGCCTGAGTGACCAAATTTAGTGCAATTAAGCATATATTTGAAGTAATTTTACTCAGACACTATTATGAGGCATTCCATCATTACATATAAACTATTACAGCAGAATACAAGGTTCTGTTCCCAGCTCTTCTATGACTTTCTCTAAGAACCTGGGCAAATCACTGTATCTTTGTGCTTTGGTTTTCATTTGTAAAGTGGAATAATGATATATGCATTCATTCTTCAGCAGTAGTGCAAAGTCACCTTTAAAACTTTATTCAAACCAAGGGTATGTCTACACTACCCGCTGGATCGGCCGCCAGCAATCGATCCAGAGGGGTCAATTTATCACGTTTAGTCTTGATGCGATAAATCGACCTCCGAGCGCTCTCCCATCGACTCCTGTACTCCACCGCCGCGAGAGGCGCAGGTGGAGTCGACGGGGGAGCGGCAGCAGTCGACTCACCATAGTGAAAACACCGCGGCGAGTAGGTCTAAGTACATTGACTTCAGCTACGTGAATAACGTAGCTGAAATTGCGTAACTTAGATCGATCCCCCGCCCTAGTGTAGAGGAGGCTACATCCTCACAGGAAAGAATGAAGGATGACTTTACAGTTGAGAAAACCATCCCTGCTAATTCTGTACTAGATAAGTAGGAGAGAATAGGGCAGTGGTGGAATTATACATAAGAGAATTAAGCCAATTGTAATATATTAATTTTTGTCAAAAAGAGCAAAGGAATAACAGAATCTAGAGGTGCACCCCATCTAATATTTATCTTGTCTAAATGCCACATCATTAAGATGAGATAGTCCAAAGGGAATTTGATGGTATAGCTTCCAACAGCTGACTCCATAATAAAGTGTATGCACCATCTTCACGACCCATATTTAAGTCTTTACTCACTCATATCAAGCCAAGATATAAAACTGCTTTGTAAAATTCTATTTGCTTTTTCTTTGGGGTAAGGCAGGGGTGGCCAACCTGAGCCTGAGAAGGAGCCAGAATTTACCAATGTACATTGCCAAAGAGCCACAGTAATACATCAGCAGCCTCCATCAGCCCCCTCTCCCAGCACCTCCTGCCTGCTGGCAGCCCTGCCAACCAGCACCTCCCCCTCCCTCCCTGTGCCTCCTGCCCGCCGCGATCAGCTGTTTCGCAGTGTACAGGAAAGCTCTGGGATGGAGGGGGGAAGAAGCAAGGGTGCAGTGAGGGAGGGGGCGGGAAGGGCCGGGGCCTGAGGTCGAGCACCTGTCACTCCAGCCCCAGAGTCAGCACTGATGCAAGGAGCCACATACTAACTTCTGAAGAGCCGCATGCGACTCTGGAGCCACAGGTTGGCCATCTCTGGGGTAGGAGGAGAAATACAGGTGAACTCATCAATTTTTTCATCTTCAAATCACAGTGAAGAGCAAGCAAGCAAACTTGTTCTGATCAATTTTGGCAATACAGCATGACCATGATGCCCATAAAGTAGAACAAACCACATGAACTTTCCCAAAGAAAACTTGAAGGACTCCACTAACAAATCCCTCCATATGATGACAATACTTACTATATGACTTTGTGATGTCCATCAGGTAGGGAATTACAGAAACAAAGGGATATTTGTTTAGGAAAAGCAAAGCCATATGTAATGAGCAAGGGAGTGCTGCTGACAGGGTAAGAACAAAAGATAAGAATTCTCCTGCCCAATGGATACACAGTTAAAGTAATTGCTGTCAAATTTCAGGGACTGCTTGCTGAATAAAGATCAGTGGAACTTAGTAATGCAAGTAAAACCAGCTAACCTCTAACTCTAAAAAGGTCAAACTTCACTGATCATTTTTACAGACTTTTCTATTTTAAGATTGCCAAAGTTTTAGCATCGTCATTTGTACAAGAAAATACGATGAAGACTCTCTCCCCTTCCCCCCCAAAAATACTGAGGAAATTTCATATCACAGTTTTTAAAGAGTGCCCCATGTGTCAACACCAATGTCTGCTTTTAATTAAGAATGAAACTTGCTACACATTTAAACAAAGAGTTCTAAGAATTTCAAACTCTTGGCCAAAAGTCTTTTCAAGACTGTTTTCAAGCAGCCACAGGTTTATTTTCCATTAACAGAAAAGTAGTTCCTCTGTACAAGAGTGCAGAAAGGAAAGAAAAAAATTAATTCCTTTTCAACGTTTAATGAAGAGACCATCAGTCCCTGTGTTATATTGATTACATAATGTCTTAATTTATTTGTAATGAACTCTGGTTCAAGCGATGATCAAAGTCAAGTAAACTTTTAGATTAAAAAAGGGAACACAAAGAAAATTAAACTACCGTAACTGATGTCTAATTACAAAATTACCAACAACCACTTCAATTGTCTTCAAGATACACAGTTATTCAGAAAAACAACAAGGGAGTCTGGTGGCACCTTAAAGACTAACACCGGACTCCTCGTTGTTTTTGTGGATACAGACTAACACGGCTACCCCCCTAATAGTTATTCAGATGTCTAGGTTTTTTTAACATGATCAAAAATGTGAATGTAGCAAAATATGACAATCTAGAGTTTCAACTCTAGGGAATGGTCAGTAAAAGAGTGCATGCTGATTTATATGCACTCATCATACTCACCAATTTGTGCCAGGATGTCCACTAGTTTGACTGCAATTTTGCAAAAAGATGCAAGAGGATTGCAAAATTGCCAAACATTCAGTATGAAAACAGATGTAAATTTTGTCTAAGTCTTAGCAATGAAGCCAAGTTTAAAAGATGAAGTATGTAAGGAACACTGGTGTGCTTCACCTAAATATTCTTCCCAGAAGATCTGATTACTTTACAGCACCTAACAAGATGTTAGAAGTGCCTCATCCTAGAATCTTCCGTTTCCTATGCAGTGAGCAATCCTAGGATCTGATCCTGTAATTTACACCCATACTACATTTCTTTCCCAGTTTAATTTCTGAGTAGCTTGCTCTGTGGTTTATTTGGAACATATTTCTTGTAAATAACTAACATTAAGAGATCCTGAGGCATTCAGACATTAGGTACAAAGATAAAAATCAAAGTAACTATTGTTACCACATAGGAAAATAAATATGATTAACGCAATTGTCCTCTTACTTATGAAGAGGAATGTAATTGTGTGTGTGTAAAAAGTTTAAACGGCACATTATTTGTCGTGTCTGCTCAGACATGGCAGCCAACCATCACCAGCAAGTTGTATTAAATAATAAGTACTCCCAATGGTGAATTCTCAAGTAATTTTAATTTAAATTAGTCCATCAAAGCAGAATAAGTACACTTTTCTTGTGACTATACACATAATCATATCCTCAAACTCATTCAATCTCTACAGCCAATTATCTTTTTCTTCTTCATTATAAGTGTATTACGAAAAAAGATTAAATCTTTAGGGTAATCAAAACAAACAAACACTGAAGCACATGCTTAACATTATTCACATGATTTTTCCCATTGAAGCATATGGGTTTACTCACATTAGTAATGTTACACACTTGCTTAAGCATTTGTAGGATTACAGCCAATATTTGCTAGTTAGACTCCAAAGGTACAAATAAGAGGCTGAAGAACAGGATTTCTAAACAGAAGTAAAGGATTCCTTGCTTTAAAAAGTAAAAAGCAACCAGAAAACTCCTTTTGAAAACAATGCAGCCAAAAAGGCAGGTCACCTACAAGTACTATTATTTATTTACACTTAAAACAGTAACAGAGACCTATTGAATGCTCTATTATCCAGTACAGTGAAATTCCAGAAGCACTGCAATAATCATTTCAACAGGAACTTGGCCTGCCAGGCACATACATAAACTAATTTCCAACCCTTCATCATTATGGGAAGCACACCCTTCAGCCCTCTTCTCAAACCCTAGCAAAAAGATGTCTTTTACAAAGTGTCTGGAAGATTACAAAATTTGGGCTATTACACTCCTGAGTGGTAGGGATAAATTCCAGAACATAAAAAGCAACCCATGAAAAATTAAAGATCCTGGCATCACAGACCACGGTAACAGAACCTGTATTCCTCCTCCATGGACTCTCAAGGGCACCCATTCTGGATTCCTGGCTCTCCAACTATCACCTCTCTTGGCTAGAGACCCATGTCTCTCTCCCTCTTGACCTGGGTATTTCCAGTCTGCACAGTTCCCTGCCTACACTGTGATGTTCCCAGCAAGCCAGAATGCCTAAATAGGCCAGCATCTGCACTTTACTTTCTCTCCAAAGGCTAACAGCATCATGACCCTCACATATAAGTTCTCACACAGCTTTTTATAAGCAAGCACATTTATTCTTAATGCATTACAGCAGACCATTAAAAACAATAAAAGAACCTTAGACATGCACACCAGAGATCACCCAAACAGCAACCTTCGGCTCTGGTAGGTTTCAGTCCTTCAAAACACACAAATGGGTTTTCCCCATTGTTACAACCACCACACTTTTTGTTCTAAAAGTCCATTCTTGTCTGGCAAATTGTTAAATATAATCCTCTAAACCCCCAGATCTCACATCTTTTGTACCTCCTCCCCCAAGACGCTGCATGCAACCATGTCTCATAATTCCAAAGCCATTCACTTAAAATAATGCACTCCAATGCAACTCTGTTTTACACAGAAATTCAAATCCCAGGCAGCTGACTGTAGCGACTGGAGAAATAACAAAATGGTGACATTACAAGAGACAACAGAGTAAAAACTGAGCATCTGAGAGGAAAAGGGATTTTTAGTCAAACTACTTAAAACTGGTTTGGGTTTTCAATTAACATCTACTTACCCACAATAACTAAATTTTTGGAAAAAAAGGAATACTTTGTTAGAGATACAACACCTATGGTATTCACAAATATCCCCAAGACACCTCAAAGGTCTTCCAACAAAATCAAGGATGACCAGACTTGATACTTTTATGTTGCTAAGGTAAAAAAAAACAAAAAAAAACCCCAAGCAAGTGGGGGGGGGGAGCCACTTTCAAGACTATTTTATAATCAACATGGTGCTCATGCCAGCAATAGCCAGTCTTTTCTATGACTCTCAAAGTTGTTTACTTTGGTGAAGAAGAACTGGTGTTACCAACAGTGGGGGGAAAATGTTCAAGAGCCCTAATGTAGATAGGACCTTCATATCTGTAGAACAATATTCACACTGTAAAACCACTTCCCAATATAACTGGTTTCACTCTAGCAGAAAGGTCCTCTAGGAAGGTGCCAACCATTTCAACCACCAGCATAGATAGAATACTTCATCCACAACGTGTTCCAGGCTTTTTGGTAAGGAGAAGGGAGTTCAGTGCCGTGTGCTCAGCAGGTGCTGAACCCCCACCACCTTGATTTCTTCTCTGATAACGTGGGGGGACTAGGGAATACAGTGAGCCTGAGCTTTAGAGGGTACATTCTTTGCCATTTACGTGTGTAAGGCCACTCTCTATATTCGTTGCCTAGCCAGCATGAAAAGTTTAGGAATTCCTAGCTGCAAAAATATGCAAAGGTAGCCACACACACACACAAAATTAGAGTCCTGGTAGTGATGATTTCTCTTCATTACACAGTAATCCCACTACAAATAGGATAGAATTAGGACATGCTGCTCTTCTTGGAAACATATTCAGCTAAATTTGCCTCTTTGGGGGAAAAAAAAACAACACATGAGGGAAACAATGCTGCTTAATTAAAATATTTAAATAGAATCATAACAACTATTTCAATCAAGTCACAAGTAGCCAGTGGGATATGTTGATTTTGTTTAGTTAATAATGAAGGAAACTTTTTTCTTGTAATGTCTTTTTTTTTTTTTTGAACAGTGTGATATGTGAGTAAAGTGTTCTAAAGCCCACGGGGGTTAGTCTGCAGGTCCCCTGCGAATAGCTATACAGAAGAGGCCTTGGGGAAAACGGAAAGGAAAGGAGTCCTACATGGGCACGGGGGTACAGGGAGAAGCAGTAAGGCAAGGAGGGAGAAAACAGGTAAGGGAATAGATCTCGAGGAAAGAAAGTAAACAAGAGAGTGGGGGAAGGAGTAAGGAAACAGCAGGGCAGCCAGAGAGAGTTAAGGTGGAAGGAGGGAGCAGAGTGGAAGGGGAGGGGGTCGCTACCTTTCTTGGCAGGACACCGTACACAAGCCCGATGAGTGAGATAACACGGCTTTATTGTGTCTTATCTGGGTGAAATATTCGGTGAACGGTTTATTTACGCCCCGACGCTGCCCCCAGCGCCGTACCCGAGGCAGAAATGCTTGCCCCGAGCAGCTAGGACACGCTCGGCCCCAGCGGGAGCCCGCCGGGGCAGGCGAGGATGACAGCCGCGCAGGGGCGGCACGCTGGCTGGGCAGTGGGGCGAGGGCGGGAGACGCGGGCGCTGGTGCCGGCCGGAAGGGAGCTCTAGCAGCGGCCGCGGCAGGGTTAGCCCAGGCTGGCGCCTGTCAGCGCCATGGGGGAGGGCTGGGCACAGACCGAGGGGGAGGGGACAGGCTGGAGCGAGGGAACAAAGATGGGGGGGAGCTGCCGGGGGGGCCCCCGGAGCGGAGAGCAGGCTGCGAGGCGGGAGGGCGGCGAGCAGGGAAGAGGGAGGCCACGGAGGGGGCTTGAGGCAGGGGCGAGTTGCGGGCCCGGGGGGGACGCTGGGGGCAGGACGGAGAAGGGGTCAGTTGCCCAGGGCCTGTGTGGCCGGCACGGCTCGGAGCCCCCCCGGGGGTGGCTCCCGGGCTCGGTCCTTACCGGGCAGCGCCGCCTCCACGCTCGCTCGGTCGGTCACACGCCCGGCTCCCGGGAAGCCGCTCCGGGACCCGACAGCAGCGAACGGGGAGGGAGGGGTCGTTACGGCGATCGTCACTCCCCCTCCCCGACCCTCCCCTCACAAGAGCTACTACACTGCGCAAGCGCCAAGCTAGGGTAAGAGGGCGGGAACTGGGCGCAGGCCAAGACTACGCAGCACACGCGTTGGGACAGCGCATGCGCGGCATCTCCCTCCGTCAGGTGAGGGCCGCTTGGAACGTTTGTGCGCGTCGACCGTTTCTCTGGGCCGCCGTGAGGGGCGGAGCCAGGCCCAGCGCCTGGAGAGGGCGGAGCCAGGCCCACCTGAAGGCTCCTCCCACCTACTGGTGCCCAGCGAGCGAGGACCTCGCCCCGGGTTGGCCTGGTCCCCACCGTGCTCGGGACCCACTGCCCCAAACGGTAGAACGGTTTTGGCGGCTGCTCTGGTCAGGCGGGGTCCTGGATCCAGTCGCACTGGGAAAGGACCCTCCACCCCCGTCTCCTCAGCGGGCACTGAAGGGGGCTTGTCAGCCAGTGGTAGACAGGGATTGGCCTAAGACCCATCCTGCTCTGCCAACGCTCTAGCTCACTCCAGGGTGACCAGATACCAAGTGTGAAAATCAGGCCCAGCGGTGGGCGGTAATTGGTACCTATCTGGTCACTCCAGTCCACGCAGAGATGCCATGAAACGTGTCGTAGTGCCGCCTCCGGAAGCAGCCAGACAGTCATCAGCATCACGTAGGGGGAAGGAGAACAGAAAAGCTGACGTGTTCTTGACAGCCTTGCTGGACTACCGTCCTTTCCCTACTGGTGAAGGGCTCAGCAGGAGCCGGTTTACAGGGTGTAATCCATACAGATGTTTAATTTGTATTGAAAAAAAATTAGTGCTAGTATGGATGCAAGTGGTTGTGGCCAAGTCAGGCCCGGGCACCTAGAGACACAAGGTGGGTGAGGTAATATCTTTTATCGGGCCAACTTCTGTTGGTGAGAAAGACAAGCTTTTGAGCTTACACAGAGCTCTTCAGGTCTTCACCACTAGAAGCTGGTCCAATAAAAGGTATTACCCCACCATCCACCACTTTTACCCCACTTTTAGCATTAATATGACATTCAGTATGAGCTACTAAGAGCAACCAAATTCCCAAAACTTAATGTTTCTCCCATAACACAGATGTGGCAGCTTTGCACATATCTGCAAATTTTATGGGATAGGTTAAAAAGAAACAGTAGGACGATAGTTTAAATTAGTTATTTAACATTTATATTGCAGTTTCATCCAGAAAAGCAAATCAGGGTCCTGTTAAGCTAGATATTTTGGTGAAGAGCTTACACTAGAAGGAGAACGTGGAAAAAGAATTTCCTTTTTGTTCAACATAACCAATTTAACATGTCAGGAGAAACCTTAACTTGTGGAATTCAACAAATTAAGAATACTTTGTCACTCCACTTTACTGTTGCATAAACTCTGGCATTTGCATTTAATATCTCTGGATTTTTAAGGAAAGCAGTCAGGTGGCTGTAGGGAATAAGATCAAGTTCACCAGAGGTTGGTCCTGCATTGTGGGGTTTACATCATGTGTGTGCAGGCATGGCGTGGAAAGGGGCATGGCCACAGTAGTTAGGGAAATGTGCCGATTTAGCACATCTCTGTGCAAGCCCTGACCACAATTTAAAGCTGCCCTCCCTCAGCAGAAATTCAAAGGACGGACTATGACACCATCATTCCCTGCTCTCTCTTGGGATGTGTCATTTACCTCACTGCATCATGTTGGATAAACTTTAATTTTTAGTATTTTCAAAGTCAACATGACCTGTAGATTTTCAGAGTTCACTTTAAAATGACAACGTGACGAGGATGTTTTCTTTTCAAGTGTTGAAACAGAACTGAGTTTTCATGATGGAAACCATCTCCTGCTTGTGTATTTTACAAAAAAAAACCTGGCCTTCCATTTAGATGTCTTTCCCAGCTCATTTCTCCTGTGTGTCTTCAGTCTTGACTCAGCATTAACACTGCATGTCAATTGGCATTTTCAGGCACGTACAGAGATTAATTTGTTCCCCTCCCACACATCCTTGAGAGAGCAGAGGAATAATTCTATTAGCAGAGATGTGGTTCAGGTCAGGACAATATTCAGCCTTTTAGTAGAGGGATAAACTGAAAAAAGAGAGTGAGTTTTGTTGACGTGAAACAGTTTTTGCAAGTATATATCAAAGTATGTATATTTTGCAAAGTAACTGTTAAAAGGGTTTATACTGCAGTATTCCCTGTACTTAAAATGGGAAATCCCTCAAACATCCTTGATCCATTTACCTGCTGCTAGGGGAAGGTGTCTAGTTTTCAATATTTGGGGTGTGTGTGAGTGTATTTATTCAACCGTTTGTAAAAGATAAATCAGATTACGCAACATCTTCACTTGTTTCCTTTAAAGAAAAAACACTTCCAGTAGGATGTAATAGTAGCACTACTTTGGCCTGAGAGCTATAATAAAAATGATGAGGTAGCAGTGGATTGGTGAAGAAATTAGCGGTGGGTGATCTGAAGCCAGTCATGGGTTCAAATCCATCTGAGATGGGTGATGACAAAAATGGTGCTAGCAGATGGTGTGTACTGAGTGGCCTATGTGAAATGAGTTTTGATCTTAATCCAGTCTTAACGAGGGAGTATCCACATCACAAAAATCCACCATCATAAATGGCACCCTAGTTGCAATCTCAAGAGGTCTGTACACAGGCATAAAAACCTTCTCCGTTTGTTATTGGTAAGATCCAATACTTCCCATTAAGATTCCTCACCTTTGGCTTAGTAAAAGTACTATTAGTAGTATTCTGCCAGCTCTACTTTGAGTCACTACCATGTTGTGCAAAAAGGTAATTTTATATTAAAATGAAAATGAATCAGCTTTAATTTTGGACAGGGATTTTAAACTGGCAATGATTATCTCAGTAAAACAAGCCATTTGCTGTTCCGTCAACATGAAATAATAGCAGCATTTGTCTTACTGTTTTAAAGTTATCGAACATGGTTTGCATTGCTAGTAGAGAACACATTTCTCACTTTAGTCAAGGAATGTTCTGCCTTCTGTTTTGTAGCAATGGAAACATTGTACAGCTCAGTAAATTAATAATGAGAACAGGGAAAGGACTTATTATAAGACTGTTGTAGTCTCTTATTGAGACCTGCCTCTGATCAGCTAGTCATCCCAGGTGAGGTGGGTACACAGATTCCCTGCTTCCTTACATGCACTGCCAGGCATTTGGTTAATACTCTCACTGGCATGACAGGCAGAACTCTGTATTGGTAATGGTTGGGTCCCACTGAATCTGAGGTATTTCCTGTGGGCCAGATGGATAGCTATATGGAAGTATGCATTCTTCAAGTCGAGAGCTATAAACTACCCTTGAGTTTGAAGAAATGGACTGATGGAGGCAAGTATTACCATCCTGAATCTGAGAGGGTATATGTATTTGTTGAGTTTCCTCAGGTGTAGGAGTAGACCTCCTTTCTTCTTTCAAATGAGGAAATACCCAGAGAGTGTGGTATTTGAGTCCTTTGGTGAGTACAGAGTATCATCTGTCCTCTTTCTGAGCAGCTCTCAGTCCTGAAGCAGCAAACCCTCAGTCATGGCCTATATGTTTCTCTGAATGCCCACTGCCTGGAGCTGTGAGGGCTAGCACATTGTCATCACAGTGGTCATAAAGGTAGCCTTAGTTTTGGAGGCATCCATGGCCACCACTTGACCTTCTTTAGTCTTGAGGCTCTTCTTGGCTGTAGTACCTTCACAAGGTAAGTGTTACTCTCTCTTATGTTAGGAAGGCAGTTAGCTGCACGCAGTTGTAGGGAAGCTGAGAAGTACGATCCAAAAAGGTCCAGCCTTTTCAGATCCTTGCCTTACTCATATTCAACTTTTAGTATATTGTGGATTTGAAGAAGGAGCTTGGGTTGTGGTGGATGTAAAATATTCAAACTCCCAGGGAGGTACTTGGTACCTCTTCTTGACTCGCTTTGCAGTGGAAGTTAGCATGGTCAGTGTATGCCATAGGGCCTTAATGAGGTCAAGTAATCCCTCATTTGTGGGGAAGATGATCCTGGCTGGATCTGAAGCTGACAAGACATCAAATAGCTTGTGTGATTTCTCAGTTATGACTAACATCTCTATCGCCAGTCAATCCTCACAGGAAACTTCTGGAACATTACTATGTCTGGTCTGATATCGAATGCTGAGGATACTGCTTCATCAGGTGACGAAGACAAAAAGTGCTTTGGATCTGGCTGGATCTGTCCCTGGATCTGGCTCTTCCTGGTAGTCTGGTGTAGGAATGCTAATGGGGAGTAACGTCTTCCTCTTGAGACTGGCATCTTAATGCCTGAGATAGTGGATCCCTGTACCTCCAATAATTACACTGTGGCATGCCATAAGAATACAGCTGTCTTGTTGGGTATTGGTCAGTCCACAGCCATTCCTTACAGATTGGTGGCAGCTGAGCCCTATAGGGTAAGCTGGGAGGCACATCCATAGTGTCAATCACTGACCTCAGAGGAGAAAGTTCTTAACTGGGAGATGGGGAGAATGTATGCCCTGGTGATGGTGAGGAGTAGACCACTGTCATGGGTTGTGCCAAAGTATATGGGATTCTTGCTATTAGAGTCGATAAATGTCTTAGCTCAGATGACGGTCTTGGTTCTCTGGGGTCATCCTCCAAAGTGAGCACTGACTCCAGTGAGTGGGTCATTGTAGCTGGGGTTGGTGCTAGAGTTGTCTGCTACATTGTATGCTGCTTTTCCTCAACCCTTGACACCATGTGGGGCATTGTGGGATTTATGTCCGGAGGCTTTTTGGCATCTGTCCTTATGGGATGAAACTGAGATCCCTCTGAAATCTCTGTATTTGAAGAGACTTCTTTGATACCAGAAGTGTTGGTGCCAGGTTTGATGCCAATGATGTTGAAGATGGCTTTGATGCAGCTGCTGGATTTTGTGCTGGTCTTTAGTGTTGCTTGTCTGCAAGGTTGGATGCTGGATGAAGATAGAATTCCGGAATTTGTCTCCCAAGGGTCTGAAACCTTCATGGACTGTGCCAGAAAATGGAGCTTTAGCCTTACATCTCATAACTTGCGCATTCTCATGGAGAGTGACAAGTATACCGACATGATGCTCCATCTATGAGTCCTACTGTGTCCTTCTTTTGGGGTAGTGGGGGGTTAGACCATTGTAGAATGGACAGGATTAAAGCCCACAGATTTTGTCTCCCCCCGGTTAAGGGGCCCTGTATAGGTGGACAGGGGTGGGTGTCTATAGTGTGTTCTGTACAGAAGTGTCTGACTTGTAGAGTTCATAAGGTTGGAAACTGTTCACAGAGGTCTATATAGAAGATCGGAAGTAGTTCTGAAGATTTTCTTAAAGATTTATAAAAGTTTTGCTAGAGCTAAGACTAGTGGGTCAGATATACACCAGGTTCTATTTCGTGGCCATGGTCACAAAGAGGAAACAAAGGGATGGTTGCAGCCACCCTAGCCTTTATACTGTCTTTTGGGTGGCACAAGGAAGCACAGGGTGCATGCCTGACCTCAGCAGCCACTGCTTTTGAAAACATTTCAATATGTGCACCTAGAGTGGGATCCACACTGGAGCATGCTGTAAGAATAAGGGTATTGGTTAAAATAAAAAAATAAGATCCAACACTTCCTCCAGGGCCCGTTCCAGAACTCTCGCTGAAATCAAGGGATTCTTTCCATTGCCTTCAATGAGAGAGAGAGAGAGAGATCATGCCCAAAGCAAGGAAATATGTCACTAACCTACACATCTCAGAGCACTATATCTGAAATACTTAGATATAATTTGTCCTATTAAATTCTGTTTACCAATATGATAATCTAGGCATTGAGTTTTGATCCATTTGTAACAATGAATGGTTACACTTAAATTTTATTTTCTGTCATTTAGATTTTCAACCAATCTTTGTTCAGCTTGGTTCTTAGGATTTCCTTAGAGTTTGATATCCTTTTGCCATTTAATTTTTTTATGCTTATAAAACAAACTGGCAACTAAGTTAATTAAATTGTGACGTGGTGGCCTTGCCCCATGTGTAGAACTCTACATCTCTGCAAAAGTGGGTGTAGAATGCTACCAAACCAGAATAGCAATATTTTACGCCCACTTTGCACAAGAATAAATTACTATACCGGGGCAAGACAGTGGAGAATCATGTCCTGTAATTACTTTGTACAGAGCATTGATTAAACATACTGGGAAAGGTGTGCCCATTTCTGGTGCAATAATAGAGGAAGCTTGGAAAAGGTACAGGTAAATAATATCAAAGGCATCAATAGTTAAGAAAACTAGGCTAGCATTTATTAAGAGCCAAATACTTGTTCTGTTGACAACAATAGGAATTTTATTATTTACTTCAACTGGAAAAGGATATAGCCTTAAGGGATTAGCTGAGTGGAAAGGGTCTTGGAGGGAATCTTAACAAAGGGTTGTTGTAATTATTTAGGTGGAATATATGAACTAAAAGTGTTAATGTAGCCCAGTCAGTGTCCTACATTAAACAGTGTTAATTAAACGAGGTCTGGGGTTTGGTATACGGAGACTTCAGCCTGGGTAGTATTTTGGCAAACATACTATTTCCAAATCTTTTAAACTTTTTATTAACGATACCGAAAAGGAAAAAACAGTTAAAGCATTTTAAATGTGAACTCTTAAGGCAGGCTTTCATTTTAACAACATTTCTTGTACCCTTTCCCTTTATCTGGAAAGTTTAAAATGGTATCAACTATGGCAATAACTGTCCTTTTGGGGAACGGAGAAGAAATTAGCGGAGATGGGGTGGAGGAGATGCTGCTGCTGCTGTTAAAGTCCAATCTTAGATGGAAACGTGCCCTTGTTTGACAGTTTCTTAGATGGTATCAAAGATGGTAATACCTGTCATCCCGAGTGGTGTTTGGGATTCAGCTGCAGCCAGTAGAGGTCACCCAGTCTCGGGCCCGGTCTGTTCAGGACATTTCTCAAGATTAGGGCGATGAAGGCCTGGAGTCCCAGAAAACCAGGGGGCGTAACAGCCATGATCGTGAAGCTTGCTCTAGTAGCCTTTGTCTCTTGGTTTTGTTTTTTTCATACTTTCCCAACAAAATCTTTTTCTTTTAAGAATCCGTAAATGGAATGATAGGTGGAATAGTCCATCCCCTCATCATTTATTTACTAATTAGGCTTATTATTTGACATATCTTTTGGCTTTACATTTTTTTTTAACAAGCATAATTTTAACAGTCTTAATTATGTTAATGTGGCCTTTTTCTGTTTAGACTTCGTCAGTTATTGTCTCCCTTTTGTACCTTCCCCGTTAACATTGCTTATTATAGGTTATTGTAACATCTTATGAACTTTTATATACTTTTTACAGTTGAACTCACAATTCGGGTAAAGTTGTAGGTCCAATTGTTACAAAAGGGCTCAATCCTGCAGTTGTCTTGCAGGCAAAATATATCCAGAGTCATTAGAAATCTGTTAGAAACCAGCAAAGGATGTTCAAAGTTAACTCCGGTCTTTCAAAAGAGCACTTCATAAATGAATTTAGAGGCACAGTTGTGAGATAAACAAGTAAGGAAGTACTTGAGAATTTTGTTTTATATAAATATCATACTATAAATCTAAGATTAAATATTTCAGATCTTTCCTTCATAGCTTTTCTCACAATTATGCCAAACACCCCATCATATGCCACATTGTTTGTACATAATCTAAGAATATTTGAAGGTTTACCAGTCCCAGAATGCTGCCTAGTGTATTTTAAATTCTACTGAAATGTAATGGTCTGGCATAGAATACAAGGATGCTCTTTGACTGTGATTCCCAAACTTTTGAGTACTGTTGCTCCTTTATGAATATTTTAAAACTTGTGGGGTTCCGCACAACCAAATTCTGTGTTTTTTTACTGATTCAGGACATGGGAGTTTGAATGGTTTTGCAACTTCTTTTCAACTGCATACAGTTTGTTTAATTATATAATATGATTTAAGCTGGGTTTTTAAAACTATAATTTGAAAATATGGATGTTTTTGCGTGTTCACAGCCTAAGATTTTAGTGAGAAGAATGGGCCTGTTTCAGACTCCGTAATTGTACAGTATTTGGTTGAATTTCTAATAGCACCAGATATAAATAGTTTTCCAAGTTGAACTATTTCTGTGTTTAGTTTTCACAGAAATTATTGCTGAAAACCCAGACTCACAGAAATAACTGGAAGCACGCGAAAGCAATATTTTCATAGCTTCCTCTCTGAGTTCTTTATACTTCTCTTTAACAGGAAGCCAGAATTGCCGGTTTGAAAATTTAGTCTTTGTGATCACTCGACAATTCTAAGCGATTTTCTTGTTTTGAGATACTTAAGTTTGGAATGGAGTCAGCAGTTACCAAGAATGGGTATAAAATCCAGTCAGTATCATGTTCCGCTGAATCTATGCTATGTGAAGGCTTAGTACCTGTCAAAATTCTTCCATTATAAAGATAAGAATCACCTGTCTCTCCCTCAGCCCCCCCTCCCTTATCTGCTAGTGCTGGTGCTGCTGCCAGTATTGGGAGGCTCTCTTTGTTCTCTGCTCCAGCAAGGACTTGCAGGTGAGAGACTTCCTGCTGAATGCTTCCTCCAAGAGAAAGTCCCTTTGTTGAAGGCCCCCTACAGGAGCAGAGGGTACCGAGATGCTCCCATCCCCAGTACCAGCATAAGATGCAGACTTGTGGGTAAGATACAGGTGATTTTTAAGCCTAGAAATGGGGAAAAAATGGCATATTGATTAAATCAATCCCCCCCCGTCCCCCCAACCACTCATAGCTCCCCAAGGGAGCCATCCCTCACAGTTTGGGAGGCGTTCTATGGTTACTGAACTGCAAAGGGATGCTCTCTGATTGGCTCAGGGCCAGTCAATGCACAGGAATTTCCAGTCAAAACTGTACTTTCAATTCCTATACACAGGGCTAGACCTGGAAGGGGGAGCACATCCCCTTCCTTTATTAAAAGCAGAGGGGAGCTTCCCCTCCTCTTCCTGACTTAGGTAAGTAAGCAGTACTCACCCAGAGTTCCCCACCTTCTTGACTGGTGTGTTGGGAGCTCCCCTTCCTGATTCAGTGTACTTCAGTCACTGTACAGCCAAGTTGCAACTCCCTCCACTTTGATTAAATATTGCCATCCGTTATGCCCACAAACCATGGCTGTCTCAGAGTAACTTGAAAGATCCTCAGGCCAGGGGCCATGTCTTTATTCTCTCTGCAATGTACCATGTGCACCTAACTGCTCTATGTCGTAGTGTTAAATTACGAAGTTTATGGCTGGTTTCGTTTTGGGGCAAGAAGCTTATAACAAGTTTGGCATAGTCCTAAAATACACTATTCTGCATCTGCCACTGTCTGCATGTACATCTCACGGTAGCTTCCATTTAACTCAGCAATAGTTGTAACCTGGGTCATGGAGTTCATTTAACCCAGAATCCTATTATCTTGCAGATAGGAAGTAGCCACAAGATAGCACTTGATAAAAATCTAAAGTTTAAATTGTACATCATAAACTCTTATCAAATGCCATTCACACATTATCAGATGCCATTCACGCATTCAGTCCAGCTTTCATGGACCAAATGTTTATTTAAATAAGACCAATGGAACCTGGCAAACACAGATACAGGAGATTTTATTTAACCTTGTGTACAAACAACGGCTAAAAAAGCCTTAGATTTTTATTTTCAAATACAGTTTTTGAATCCTTTTTTATGCCATTTATCTTCAGAAAATTTAAATAAATCCAGCTTGACCATTTTTTATTTTTTCTCTGCTGCACTCTTGGGGCCTAATCCTGAGAGATATTGAGCCCTGCAAGTCTCATTAATTTCAATGGGAGTTACACGTGCTCAGCACCTTTTAGGATTAAGGCATTTATTTCAGTTTTTGAAACAGAGCTCTAATTGGGTATTGAAGCACTAATAATAGTGGTATAAAATGTCGAAGCAGAGTCCTTAACATGAAACATGGTGGTCTTAAACAATGCAGACAATATTAACTCTACGGTGAAACTCAAAATTACCCACCAACAATGAACAAGTTTCTTCTACACCGCATACTTTAGCACTAATTATATAATTTAATTGTATTTATATTTAAATAAATAGTTCTATCATCTGCTTTCCTTTGAACTCTGCATGGATTATAAACACTTGCAACAGTAGAGATAAGAACAAACTACACAAGTTACATAGGCAAGAGAAGGCTTGGTTTTTATTTTATTTTTTCGCTAAACAGACACAGAAAGGTCATAAATTTCACAATGTCCCTTTCTTTTTAAATTCACTGTTTCATTCTGACTTCCTCAGTTATCCAACATCCTTTTCTTCCAGTTTTAGTATCTCGTAGTCACTTGTAAGATCTTGGCTTGGATACTCATCATTGGAAACATTTACTCTGGTGTAGGTAACAGTTTTACCAATGCTCCTATGTTGCAGTTGTTGTGCAAGATTCACAAGCATTTAAAAGTTGATGAGAAGCCCAATCCAAGACATCAGGCTGTGAGTATCTTAAGAAGGAATCAGGGAGGGGATAGGTTAGGAAGTACTGCTGTGAAGGATTTGTTATGGTTCTTTCTGCATTAAGTATTTGAAACAGTTTTCAAATATGGTTTTAGCTTACCATTACTTCCACAGTTAATGTCTGCACCCAAATTCATTTCTGCAGGCCCAGTTGCTTCCCCAGTTGGCCTAAAAGGGAGGAAATGTGAGGCTCTCTTTGCAAAGATTGATGCTTGATGATTCCACCAGGGGTGGAGGAAGAGGTGGATTTGCCCCTCTGCTGAACAGGCAGGCAGGCCCACACTTAAACTCCATGCATCCCTTGGGAGCAGTGGGAATCTGGGGAATCAGTAGGAGATCAAGGTCATATGCGTGGAGGCCCTGTCCATTATCCATGCAGGAACCCCAGACTCACAGAGCATCTTCCATGGCATCTGGGGTAAGCAGAGGGGTGCTGCCACTTAGGCAACTCAGCTCTCATTCCATGCAAAAAGGTATGTTCCACACACAGAAGGTCCCCTCCACACATAAATTAGGAGATAAGACTAGGCCCTGTAATACAACTGCTTTCAGAGTCCAGACTATGGAGTAGCTAGATGGTTAATCTGGTGCACATCTTGAGCTAATATGACTTAAAAAATAGCTTGTCTCCACTGGACTGAGAAACTGCTATAGCTGTTCTAACAGCCGTCATACTGGCAAATTCATGTGGAATGTTTCTGATAACAGTATTGGAACATAACTGTAGTTAATACATATCAAGCTGTAGAGCAGACAGGGCCTAAGACACTACTGCTATGCTGGGGCCCTTTGTTGAAGTACTGTAGTTTTCAGACATGTTTAAAACGTGGATCCTAAGAGTGTAAATGCAACCAAACTGTTTTAATCATGTCTCTAAACAATGGTGCAGCCCTGCAAGTCCAAAGCGATAGCACAGTTGGTCCACTGTGTATTCAAAGTCTAAACTGTCTCAGATATATCAGAGAACAGCCACACTATAACTGGCTCTGCCAAAGGACAGTTTATACACTGTACATGAACATTAAGTGGCTCAGATTTTTGCTAGAAAAGAGGTGCTTCTTTCTCCTTCCAGGGTTGAAGGACAGCCAGGGACATGGAAAGTACATGCATAGATCACCTGCATATGCATTATTTTACAATGGCCTCACCTAAGGTTTCAGTACAGCAGAGTAGTGCACAGAGACTCAGCAGCAGGAATGGGGGGGGGGGGGAATAGCATGAGTCACTTCTATATTTTCTGCTTGTTGGCAGTTCCATTGCTACGGTTTGTGTGCCCTAGAAAGGCAGACTGGACTTCCTAGAGATGTGCCCAGGAGAGAGGACGACTCAGGAAGTTTCAGTTCGCCTCCATGTCAAGGTTGTTTTGGTCCTACTGCTGTGACCACTTCACAGTTACTGTATATTGTGACATTTTATGCTCACCGTGTAGAGGTTGGCTCTTTTTTTTTTTAAGTCAACTTCCAAGTGATTATCTAGTTCTGGACCGGGTTTTATGAGCTTTTTTTCCCCTTCCTTTTTTGTTGTTACAACCACTAATGTATAGAGCTTTTTTCCCCCCTCAACAAAAGAAAACCATATTTGAGGACAACAAGTGACCAGACAGAATACCGATCATTGGAATGTAACTGCTTCCAGTAGCAAGAGTAAAGGATTACAGCACATCATAAGTGGCACACTGCAAGTACTGAATACAGTGTTTTAGTTTACTGAAAATACAATCTTAGCTCAGCGTACGTCTGGGGGCCTGGGCTTTTCCTGTGACTTTTAAGGAGAGGGGGTTGTTTTCTCTTTTGCCAGACTATGTGATTTGTGTGATTCCCAATCAGGCTTCTCTCCTTATAGTCTTTTATTTTTCTTACTTAAAAATCTGTGGGGTGTGAGGGTGGATATTAATTATTATTCCGCTGTAAGAGTTTCCTTTAAAGGAGATTCCCTTTGATTTTGAGGTCAACCTAGGTACACTCAATGAGAACTTTTATATACTGAGCCTTAACGCTCACTCTTCATTGTAGCTTAGTATGGGGAAGTTATTAACACTAAACCGGAGACCTCAGTGTCTTAATGCTAAGTAACTGATTTAGAAGACATATGCTATTTCTTCAAGGCACATAAGTACAGTGTGAACGCTTCTGTCTTCCTGTAATAAAATTCCTCCTCCTTTGAAATTCCAAGTGGAAAAAGGAAAGGGCAGAGTTCATTTGAACATTTCAAATTCTTTTTAAAAAAGTTTCCAAAGTAGGACTGCTGCACCCAAAATAATGTCACCTTAGTACATAAGTAGGCACTGAAATAAATGATGGACAGGAAGGTATTATTTTTCCATTATTAAGATTCAGGTTTTAAGCACCTTCAAAGGCCATGGTGATCAATTTCTTATGCATTTTCGAGGAATGGCACAGTTGAGAGAAGTGAACACATACCATAATGCCTGTAAGTGTTGCAATGGGTAATGAGAAAGCTAGGAGATCCTTTATACACTTTACAGAACATCACATTTGTTTAAATGAACCTATACAGAAAGTGAACATAACAATATATCAGTGGATCAGATTAGGGAACCTTTAAAATGAGTAAGTAGTGTAAAAATACTGCATCTCCCATTAACAGATTGCATGGTTGCACCACCTAGTGGCCTACAGAAATGTTGCAGTTTCACATCACATGCTACATATTGATTGCCCTATACTTCACTTAGCAACTGAAGGTCAGAATGAAGGCAGGCAGCGAGCATCAGTGAAGGTAATCAGGCATTGCTGTATTTTGCCCTTAGCTGATAGATGAAAGTTAGCAGCATATAAAAGTACAGCCTAATTTAGCCTAACCACTACCTCACCTCTTTAAATTGTGCAAGAGTAAAATTCACCAGCAGCATTTCAATGAATATGTTTCAATTTGGTTTCAACTAAGACACTCCCCCCAATACAAAATGACACACACACACAAAGATGAAACAGATCTAAGTAATTAATTTTTATCAGTCCTCAAAAGCTACTTTTCATGGTTTATTTGCCCATTTTACTCAATATTACGTTACTTTGCTGGTTTAAAAACCTACTCAACATTTAAAATAAAATAAAAAGGAACAAAAACAAAGCTATTTCTGAATGAAAGGAGACCCTTGCTTTTTTTTAAACAAATGGTGATACACAGACAATGTTCAAATCATCTGGAAAATCCTATATGAATGTTCTAATGTTTCAAATTAAAGTAGCTGAAAGCTACAGGCTTGGAAGGGTCTGGTAAATATGTTGATACCCAAAAAAGTATTAGCCCCCAACACGTCACAATCAACTTTAGGGGGAAATTCTTACCAGTTTTCTCTGTCATACCATCTGTGTTGCATCTTCTTAAATGTAAAATGGGAGAGCCTGGTTTTCTCAAAAAGTTCAGCAGGAAATATGAAACTGTGGTAATCAGAAGGGACTTTGGCCCAAG
The DNA here is from genome assembly GCF_965140285.1 of Lepidochelys kempii. Lineage (NCBI taxonomy): Eukaryota > Metazoa > Chordata > Testudines > Cheloniidae > Lepidochelys > Lepidochelys kempii. The sequence goes on along the minus strand of NC_136394.1, from coordinate 12,615,954 downwards.
CTAGGTTTTGCCCATTGCTTTTTGTTTAGTATGGTGGGGCTTAAGAAAACACTTAATGGATTACTAGGCAGAGCAACAAAAATCCTTTTGTGAATTCTGAATTTCTGAAAACACGGTCCATTTGTAAAGCTTACAACTCTAGGGGAAGCTCAACTACTCCATTCTCACATTTCAAATAAATCAACGGTCTCACCCTCATTATAGGATGTGCTATTTCTCCAGCCCAAAATTACCAGCTTTGGGGAAAACGTACACTTATACTCAACTGAAATAATTCATGTGTTCTGTTAAATTAACTACAAAAACTCTTCTCATCCACATGCCTGCATGTTAGATAGGGTTACAGCAGAATCAGGCATTGTATTGTACTGAAAAACTAAAAGCAACAACCTGTAACAGTAACCAAAGCAGAAGCAATTTTCTTATTGTTACACAATATAAATTGGTAACTTAATATTAAAATTATACTTCCTATATAAATAAAAATAAAAAAGTCAGGCAAAAGTAAATTGGCACAGTCATTATGGTATTGCTTTCCAGTTTAAACACTGCAACCGGCACCCACAGATTACAAACACCAAAAGGGGGAAACGGTCACCACTGATCGGAGTGGAAGTTCTGAACTAGAAAACCCTACAGTGCTGCCGCCTTAAAAATAGCAAAGAAAGATTTGAATTTTGTCAAGGAGTGGGTGGTTGTGCAGCTAAGAAGCAGAGCTGCTATTTAAAAACAAAAACAAGTATATAAAAGCAGAAAACTCTGGAGTATGTTACTGGTCTGTAACCCTTTCTAGAGACAGTATCTTTCAGGATTGCCCAGTTTTTACCTTTAGTTTTACAAAAGGCCAACCCCCCCCCCATTTTTAAACCAAGGTTTTGTTTCTCTTCACCCTCCCCCTGCAAGCACCTCTTTCTACACACACCTTTCTGTCTCAGGGGTTCTAACAGCGAGGGGGGTTGGAAGCTGGAATGTAGTGGAAATACAGTCGAGAGATTTTCTGGTTGTATGTTACAACACGCAGAGATCTGCTCCCAGACCTAAGAAAAGAGGGGTGCTAAACAATAGTAACTTCCTCTAAGAATCCTTACAATAGCATGCAAAATGCTGATATACTCACAAAATCGAAATCATTTATATTTTTCTTTTGAATTTCCAACTTCACAGTACAACGACATCTATTTTGCAGCAGTCAATTATGTTGACTGCTAAATAGTTTCTCTTGTTTTTTAATTTTTATTTTATTTTTTTCTCCCTCTTGTTTGGAAGATTCCTCTTATTTTTCTGAGTGGAGAGTAGGGAGACCTTCAGAAAATTTGGCATAACAAGATTTGTTTTTTCTCTTTAGTATTTCCCCCTGCCCCAAATGGTGCTTACGATTCAACTACGCAGATTATTTTTAAATTTGCTTTTCTCCCCTTCCCCCTTATTCTAATTCTTTCTCTTGTCTTCAGGCTGCCCTTTCCTTCGAGCCAGGGTGTTGATGGGTGGTTGCAACTAAAGTGGATACTGCATAGTGGGGTGGCTAGTACAGGCTAAGGGAGACTCTGATGCAGCTGAAATCTCTCCCCAGATGCTTGGCACATCTATTTCATGACCTGAATAGCCTCCTCTGGCCTGGAGACCATGCAGTTAGCTTATGCTTACAATTCCCCAGGCAAATACTGCTCCCACTTACACCCATGTAGCTCTACTGACGTCAGTGTGGTTGCACAGCTGTCAGTGGAGTGGGTATCAGGTCGCTTTATAGAATTTTCTGCACCGCTCTCAATTCAAACAGAATTTCTGAAGAATACAAAATGCCACCTGTTAGCAGATTGTCCACACAGTACATTCTGACATATCTTATCAAAGTATTTGTAGCTATCAGAAAAAGACTCTTGTAGAAGCAACATACAAAGCCTCAAAAAATTCAAGTATCAAAAATGTCATTTTGATAAAAGTTTGGATTAAGCAGCCAGTGAGAAAGACAGCTGTTGATTTTTTGTCCCCAGACACTTGAAGATATTTCAGTACATGTTTGTAGTGCTTTATTTTAGCACAGGTAATAACATCTGTTTGTGTGGAGAGCTAGGAGTTTCGACCATTCAGTTTCCATTCAATTCCAAAGGTCTCAAAGAATTTAGCCACCATTTTTGGACAACACTGCCTCTGCTTTAAAAACAACTAAGTGAGCTTGTTTGTTCCAGATAATGGAATTAAAGTGCTCAGCCTAGTTCTCCCTGCTTTTATTTCATGTACTGTACTTGTTTGTTGTATAATGCAAGTGGGTCTGGCTCTTTTAACACCAAAAGAAAATGTCAGAAGTGCATCAAAGAGGCAAGAAAAGGATACCCCCTTTCCTAGAGTTTGTACAAACATTTACAAGGGAAGGGGTAGGAGAGAGACAAAAAAACAACAGGTCCAGTTGTACACAAAACTTCTAGTTTATTTTTTAAAAACCCTGTTCAAATCAAGACTTGAATTTCTCAGTGGAGGAATCAAAGATCCCCTTGCTGAATGATACTATTCTGTGTGGCCCAGGACAGTATTTTAAAACAGCAGTTATTAAAGACACACTTGTGATATAGCCTTTAATTCCCCTCTAACCCCAGAAGGGCATCCTGACAAGTGTTCGTGTAGAAAGCTTGAAGCTTCTTGATGATAAATTTCATCCATAAAAATGAGGAATACCATCTCACCTTCCCAAGAGCAACAACCGCACTCTGTGTTGCATTTGTTAAAGTGTCTGTTGCTCCTTCTACTGGAGCCTTTCAGCACAGCTCCGTGTCCAGTCCAATTCTTCCCTATTCTACGGATCAAAACTAGAGGGAGTTTCTCCTTTCTCTTCAGCTTAGCTCTGTTTGACAAACAGCAGAAGCACTGAAGGCTATGCTTCCTTATGACAGGAACAGGCCAATAATGTCCGAAGAAGAAACAGTCCTCCTGTTCTCAGAGTGGCAGATTCACACCAAGAACAGTTCTACAAGCCCCCTTGTTGTGACCAGACTCCTACACCTCTGTGGAAAAGAGGATGCTTTGCCTTTTGCTGTCTGGGGTGGGGATAGTCTCCAACTGCAGGAAGTAAAGAAGAACTTGAACCTGGAAGGAGGAAGGGAGATGAAATCGTAAATCAGCCCTATATTGCAGTGCACAGTGTGATCATGAATATTTCATAGAATCATAGAATATCAGGGTTGGAAGGGACCTCAGGAGGTCATCCAGTCCAACCCCCTGCTCAAAGCAGGACCAATCCCCAACTAAATCATCCCAGCCAGGGCTTTGTCAAGCCTGACCTTAAAAATATCTAAGGAAGGAGATTCCACTACTTCCCTAGGTAACGCATTCCAGTGTTTCACCACCCTCCTAGTGAAAAAGTTTTTCCTAATATCCAACCTAAACCTCCCCCACTGCAACTTGAGACCATTACTTCTTGTTCTGTCATCAGCTACCACTGACAACAGTCTAGATCCAATTTAGTCAACTTAAATGTTTCAATGGCTCTCTGTTCATCCTACATGTTAAACTGAGGTACAGTGAAGTTGTCAGTATTCCAGATCAGCCCAGTTTTGAAATCTTTCTGATTACTAACTCACCTTTACCAAAGCCAGAGAATCCAAAAGTCTAACCTGCTTAACTAGCATGCATATTGGAAATACCTGCCAAAAGGCATTGTAGCATCAGTGGACAATGACTTCTGGAACCAGCAAAAAGTCTCTTTGAATGTTGGTACACATGGTACAGTGTAAGAGAAAGAAGCATTGTGAAAAACACCAACAATTACAGCTGTGTGAATAACTGATTTTTTGGTTTGGTGGCAGTTTTGAAAAATTGAAAATAAAATCTGAGTTGGGTCGAACCAAATCAAATATTTCGGAATTTCTGGTGAATCAAAAAAGTCCATTTTCGGCCTGTTCCAGGGCAGGGATATTCAAACCTGGGTCTCCCACATCCCAGGGGAGTGTCCTAACCACCAGGCTAAAGGTTATAAAGAGTTGCCACAGCACCTCCTCCCCCTTCTTGTTTTCTTTCTCTGGCCATTTTATGAATGGGTGAAAATATCTGTCTGAAATTTGCGAACAGTTTCAGGTCAGTTCAAACAGTATTTTTCATCAGATAAACTATTTACCTGAAAAATGTCATCCAGTTGTACCAATAATCTGTTAGCCCCAGAACCAGTTACTAAGGCACTGAGAGATGTGTGTTATGGGAATTCTTGTTACTGAAGTACATACAGAGCTGTGATGTGGGTGCACCAAAATGTTAGTGCTAGCGACCGAGTTGGTACAGATATATGCTGAACTGTCTGAGCAAACACTGCCAAACTTGGTTTAAAGATGGTGTTGAGCCTCACATGGTGGAAAGTTGCTCTGTAGATTAACCCTCTGGCTTGTTAGCAGTGTAGTTTGTAGCACTGATTTTACTAGCATGCTTTTTTAAAAATAACCCTCATTCACACTGAACATGCTGTTCTAGTTAAACTGTGCTGGAAAACCGGAAGAAGAGCTTTGTATAGCTCAAAAGCTTGTCTCTCACTAACAGAAGTTGGTCCAATAGAAGATATTACCTCACCCACCTTAGAGAACAGCTGTTAAGGATGGCTCTGCCAAAGCCTCTTGGAATGATTGCAGGTAGCCCGGTTATGGACAAAGAGGCTAAGATATTGTCTCTATCAGATTAATTAAAATATTTAGCTTTTTACCTGGGACATGACTTCTAGTGACCAGCTATCTGTCATTGTTATAGGCTGGGTTGGGTTAGCAGGAATCTTACTGTCCTTCTCTGAGGGTCTGAGCAGCGTTGGTCCAAAGACAGTTGCCAGGTTGTGCAGGGACATCTTGTTGATGCTTTCTCTCTCGGCAACCCTAACAGGAGAAAACAACGGAGAAAGAGGATGTTTCTACATTCTGTGGCTCAAAGAAACATTCCTATTAAGCAGCTTTATTTTTACCTACTTTTAAGAGGTTTTAGATACAGACATTCAATAAGCAACTATACTAGCTATGTCTCTCATTCATAGATTCTAAGACCAGAAGGGACAATTGTGATCATCTAGTCTGACCTCCTGCGTACCACAGGCCATTAGACTTCCTCAAATTTTTATTATTTGTATTACAGTAGCACTTTGAATTCCCAACTGAGATGGGGCCTTATTGGATTAGATGCTGTACCGTCACGGGGGCTTGTCTAAGTGCACTAACTATCTGCCTGGATCCAGCTGCCATGCTCCAGAAGTTCTATAGTGTGCTTTAATCTAACCCCATTTCAAAGTGTGCAGCAGCAGGGTCCACACAGACGCTTAGTGCACAGCACATTAGTGTGGGGTAGATTTACACCCCAGCAGGGTTCTAAACCCAGATCTCCTGGATCCTAGACCAGAGCCTTAACCACAAGGCCATCCTTCATCTCTACGTTCCCTAGCATGAACACAAAGCAAATACATGAATATTAAAAAACTACATTTCTTACATGAAAACACCGTGCATGTAATAAACAAGCTCATTTCATGAATACTAAGGTGCTCCGAGCACTGTACCATAATCTTGTAGTAATTACAAACACACAAAAGCACCATATACTAAAGTCCCCCTGAAAAAATGGCAAACAAATAAGACCAAAAAAGACCTTTAAGCGAGGAGGAGGATAAAGGGGAAGAAACATCTAACTATGGGGTGACAGTAATAAGCACCTTTGAAAATGGAAGGTTTATAGGTGTTAAACAGTTGGGAGGACTGATACAGCTAGGAAGGGAGAGCGAATTCCATATAGCAGGCCCCACTCAGCAAGGAACAATCTCTTGCCAACACAAGAAGTATTGTTGCAATTCCTAAAAGACGGGTCTTGTTAAAGTGCAAATACCTGGTAAGACAAGGCTCCAGGAAGAGCCCTTGAACGTAGTCAAGACTTTTAAGATTTATCCCATTTACTGTGTTTGGTTACTTCGTTCACGCACAAGTGTGATTTTATGGAGATATGATGTGTGTCCTTCAGGGTGTGTGTGTGTGTTGCAGATCACATTTTCACTGTAAAGATCTTTCTCATCCCTTCCTTGGGAACAATTCATAATGGCTTCAGTAACAGTGAGCATGGAACACAGGACTTAGCACTTTACCAGGCCTATTTTACCTGCATTACTCAATACAGAGCAAAGGAAAATGAAATCAGTGAAGGGGCTCTTTGAGTAACACAGCACATCTCCAAGAAAGGGGCACCTCTCTCCACGGCACTTGGAATGGATTTACACATGAAATGCACCTGTCTGAAGGGTCTGTATATTACCTTTTTAAATGGTCCAGAAGGAAAAGGAATGTCACGAGGTTGGGTTCTGGAAGCGAGAGCAGTAAGTTCAGCATGCAGCTTTCCTTTGCAACAGGGTCTGAGAGTGCTATGGGAGGAGAGAAAAAAAAATACAGGAAGGGAATGAGAGCTTTACTGACGGTGTAAGAAATGTGAAAATATGGGTGATGCTCAATGTGCTGCAATTTCATTATAGAGACAAGAGGCTTAGAATTCAATCCAGGCACAGCCTCACTCGCCGTCTGAATTCAGTTCTCCCCTGTTAGACAGGTGATGGAGAATCCTTTCTTCTGTGCAGGAGACCACAAGTGCATTGCAGACTCAGAACACTTAGGCCTTGTCTACACTACCGGGGTAAGTTGACCTAAGTTACGCTACTCCAGCTATGTGAATAATGTAGCTGGAGTCGACGTAGCTTAGTGCAAGTTACTGTGTTGTCTACACCACGCTGTGTTGATGGGAGATGCTCTCCCATCAACTTACCTTACTCTTCTCGTTCCGGTGGAGTACAGGAGTCGACCAGAGAGCACTCTGCGGTCGATTTAGCGGGTCTTCACTAGACCTGCTAAATTGACCCCAGCTGCATTGATCACAGCTGCATTGATCACTGGTAAGTGTAAACGTGGCCTAAGATACCTCCCTTCTGGGTCAACACAGGAGATTACAGCCCATCTCAAACCAGATTTATCTCGTTTTGGAGAATGAATAGGAGAGATACCATTTCAGGGCCTAGACAAATAGGATTTCTCTTCTCTTAATAGGTAGGCAATGTCCATCCTAGTACTTGAATTTTTCCATTCTTGCAGGTAAGTGAAACCACTGCCCACACTAAAACCTGCACAGTAAGGCAGGATTTGAATTCTCTTCTGAGCAACTCATGAGCCAAAGAAATAGCCTCTGCCTCCCTTCTCCACAGTCTGTCACAGGACTTCCTTCTAATATTCTAAATATTATTCTTCATATTGAGTAAAGCCTTTTCTAAGGCCTCAGGAGCAACCTCCTAGAGAAAACCATCACAACACTTAGCACATGGTAGATATCAATGATTTCTTCTGTTACACACCAATGCCCTCAGCAAAGTTGGGGTACAGTTCATCTGTGAAGAGGGGTTCAGGCAGTTCTCTGAAGTATAATTTTAATGTCCCTGCAATGGCATTAACATCCATCTCACTCATCATCACGGACACATCTTTGTTGTCTGTAAGAGAAAACAGGGAGACATACAGGTACTGAAGCTGGTAGTCCTTCAAAGTCATTCCTTATTCTTGTTCTCTTTTTCGGTTCCCTCTGTTTATCCTTTATTTATCTTCTCCCCCTACCCAAATAGCTGACGCTCATCACCTGTAGTCACTTTGCTCAGGTTGGTTTCTGAGTTCTCCATTTATATTATCCCAGTGCTGCTTAATAGATCAGAGTAGCTATAATGTGACCACTTTGCAGCTAGACCCCCCAGGACAGCCAGGATGACATCTAGCTTTACATCTGCTGGGGACGGGAGGAGGGCGCAAGAAAAGAAACTTAGCTTTACTTAGAATTACTTCTGCTGTACCAGTGTCGTGGGCTGGATCCAACACCCAGTGAAGTCAATGTCTTCAATGAGATCCAGATCAAGCCCCGTATGAGGCTGAGCCAGTGTCAATTAAATGCTTTTCAGCTTCCTAATAATATGTTGTATAATAACTAATAACAGCCACGTCCCCATCGGGAACACTCTGGTACAATCAGAAGCACCCTCAGTATCTCCCAATTAAGCAGAGTTCAAGAGACAAAAATCAAGCAATTTAGGTCAGAAATGTGAATTTTGTTAAAAACACCTCCTCTCACCAAAGACAGCCTCATATGAAATGTGTTAGCATTTACACAAAAAAATTGCATTTTTTAAAATGTAAATCATCCTCCCGCCCCCATGGTGCTGGAAACCCAGAATGTAGGTGAGGACATTCTTTAAAGTGTAGCAATAACATGGGACCCCTTTTGCATCCAAGGGACTCAAAGTGCTTTACAGAGCTTATTATCATCCCATTTTACAGATGGGCACGCTGAAGAAAAGAGAAAGCTTTGCTTGCCTGAGGTCACACAAAGCACTAATGGGAAGCATTGGGAAGAGAACCCAGGAGACCAGACTCTCAGTCACATTCCAATAACCAGAATTTTCTGCTTCTCTATCAAATCCTTCAAAAAAAATTTCTCAAATTATTTTGATGTTGCCAGTGCTCCTTTAAACAAGAGTCTCAAACAACCATAGGGACTTCCTGTTAATCCAGAATTCTCATTGACATTGTGGAAAATAAGACTGCTGGTTGCTCCCATTTCCCCTGAGGAAAGTGTCTGCCATTTACCATGGCAAGGCACACAAAATCGCCATTTCAGGGCTGCTGGGAGGAATAATAAGTATTTCTCAATAAACGGGTTCATTCCACTGAATACCTCAGGTTAACATCTACAACATCCGATGAAGTGAGCTGTAGCTCACGAAAGCTTATGCTCAAATAAATTGGTTAGTCTCTAAGGTGCCACAAGTACTCCTTTTCTTTTTGCGAATACAGACTAACATGGCTGCTACTCTGAAATCTACAACTGGAGGACAATAATAAAACACACAGCCGGGGTAAGAGGATACTCCTTTGCACCAGGGTCTCCGCCTCTTCATGCTTCCTGGGCTACATGAGATTAAAATAGCACAGTAACCTGAAAGGAGATTGTCATAAATATAAAGGGAAGGGTAAACCCCTTTGAAATCCCTCCTGGCCAGGGGAAAGCTCCTCTCACCTGTAAAGGGTTAAGAAGCTAAAGGTAACCTCGCTGGCACCTGATCAAAATGACCAATGAGGAGACAAGATACTTTCAAAAGCTGGGAGGAGGGAGAGAAACAAAGGGTCTGTGTCTGTCTATATGCTGGTCTTTGCCGGGGATAGACCAGGAATGGAGTCTTAGAACTTTTAGTAAGTAATCTAGCTAGGTATGTGTTAGATTATGATTTCTTTAAATGGCTGAGAAAAGAATTGTGCTGAATAGAATAACTATTTCTGTCTGTGTATCTTTTTTGTAACTTAAGGTTTTGCCTAGAGGGGTTCTCTATGTTTTTGAATCTAATTACCCTGTAAGATATCTACCATCCTGATTTTACAGGGGGGATTTCTTTACTTCTATTTTTTATTAAAAGTCTTCTTGTAAAAAACTGAATGCTTTTTCATTGTTCTCAGATCCAAGGGTCTGGGTCTGTAGTCACCTATGCAAATTGGTGAGGCTTTTTACCAAACCTTGTCCAGGAAGTGGGGTGCAAGGTTTTGGGAAGTATTTTGGGGGGAAGAACGCGTCCAAACAGCTCTTCCCCAGTAACCAGTATTAGTTTGGTGGTGGTAGCGGCCAGTCCAAGGACAACGGGTGGAATATTTTGTACCTTGGGGAAGTTTTGACCTAAGCTGGTAAAGATAAGCTTAGGAGGTTTTTCATGCAGGTCCCCACATCTGTACCCTAGAGTTCAGAGTGGGGGAGGAACCTTGACAGAGATCATCACTCAGGAGATCATAACGCAAAGGAAAACCTCAGGAGCAAATACTTACTGACATCAAAGGCAGCTTTCAAAGCTTGGATATCAGTTGCAACCCCAGAGACACGGTAGATGCCCACCTCCTCCATCCCACGTCGCTCTATCTCCTCCACGCACTGGCGCACAATGTAAGGCACCTTTGATCTCTCTCTCCTTGAGAAAAAACAGGAAGAAGAGTTCAGTATGACATAGGCAGAGAAAACATGGTTACCAGAGTTACATTAGGCACTGGATAAGATGAGACTGCTTGAGTGAAAGGAGCTCTAGGCCAAGATTTTCAAAAAGGACTGAGTGAGCACTCACCCTATGAAAATCTGCTCCTTTAAAAATGTCTCAAATTGGACACCCAAAAATGGAGACATCCAAAATCACTAATCACTTAAGTGTTTAGGAGGTGCAGACTAACACAGCGGTAAGGATGAAAAAGACAGTTACCTTTTCCATAACTGGTGTTCTTCAAGATGCATTGCTCATGTCCATTCCGTATTAGGTTTATTTGCTTGCCACATGCACCGGTGCTGGAAGTTTTTGCCTCAGCAATATCCGTAGGGGACCGGCTCTGGCGACCCCTGGCATGGCATATACTGCATGGCATAGTATAAGGGGCACCGGTGGCTCCCCCCAACCTCAGTTCCTTTTTGCTGGAAACTCCAACCATGGGGAAGGAGGGCAGGTCATGGAATGGACATGAGCAACACATCTCGAAGAATACCAGTTACGAAAAAGGTAACTCTCTTTTCCTTCTTCGAGAAACTTGCCACATGGAGACAGAGGAAGCCCTGGTGCAGGAAGCAGCATCTGATGTTGCCTGGAGGGCTGCCCTGGCCACAGTAGTACCCTCATCAAGGATCGCTTGGAACTCCTTCTTGGAAACCTCAGGGAGCAACCCTTCGAACTTGGCCATAGCTTGCCACATATTGAAATCATATCGGCCAAGGAGGGGTTGGTGGTTGGCTACTCTCAGCTGAAGGCTGGAAGACTAATAAACTTTACGTCCAAAAAGATCCAGCCTCCTGTAGTCTTTATTTTTGGAGGTGGCCCTGGGTTGTCCCTGCCTCTCCTTGTGGTAAACTACTTCAACCGCAAGGGAATTGGGGGCTGGGTGGGTGTATAGGTACTCATGCCCTTTGGTGGGCACAAAGTACTTACGTTCGACCCTTTTAGAGATAGGGGCCAGGGAAGAGGGGGTCTGCCACAGGGCATTAGTGATTTTGGAGACCCCCCTCATGAAGGGGTAGGTCCACACTGGCGGGAGCCGAGAACATCAAACAGAGAGTCTGAGGGCTCTTTCAATTCCTCTGCCTGAAGACCCAGGTTAGAAGTGAACCTCTTCAAAGTTCCTGGTGCGCCTTGGTGTCATCCTGAGTAACTGGGTGAAGGGGCCCCATGATAGCCTCGTCCAGCGACGACAAGGATAATGCCAGTGCCGCGGGAACGTCCACATCCATTGGTGGTACATCAGCTTGCTCCCCTGGGTAGTCCTGGACCTGCAGGGTCTTACCCCTCTGAAGTCTTGAGCACCGTAGGGGGACGGGATACCGAGGCCTCTGGCCTCTCCGAGGCTCCCGACACCAATCGGATAGCCTGGGAAGGCTGGGTGAGCCCCCAGGGGTTCTGGCCACTGCGCTTGGGGCTGGTTTCGGTGCTGATAATATAGTCAGCACTGCCGGTACCAGGGCTTGTCCCGCAGTCAGGGAATCTTGCTCCAAGCCAGAGCTACCAGCGGCGCAGTTGGTACCAGGTGACCAGGATTGGGCTGAGTGGTGGCTCTTGTCCGACCCATGCTAGTTGCTGCGTCCCGAAGCCAACCTGTCCAAGCGAGATTGTCTTGGTCGGGCTCTCTGAAACCAACTGTGTTCGGTGGATCTGTGTTGGATACCCAGTGATCTACACCTCCACTACTTGACCAGTACCGGGACATCGAACAGGACCGGGAGCTACTATGGGCCAATTGCCAGGAAGATTGTCCTGAGTAGGGCGACCTACTGCTTGGAAGTGGGCGATGATGGCCCAGCAATCGGCGGTCTCTGGTGTTCCCTACGGATACTTCTTAGGGAAAAACTTCCAGCACTGGTCCATGTGGCGAGCACACACACCTAATATGCAATGAACATGAGCAAGCATTTGAAGAAGAACCTTGCTCCATGTTAGAGGGTTTACTTGACCAAATCAGCAAATATCTTTACAAAAATACTGACATTGTACCAGCATTTTTCTATAGCCCAACACTGTTAGAGAGGAAGAATATCCATTTAGGAAGTTCTCTGAAAAACCCTCCATTTTGAGAAGTCTGGGCTGTTATAAAAATGGCAGAAGATACTGGTTATTATGAGCAAATTATTCCAGTCTCAAGGGTTTAGAATCAAGAGCAGTCAGAGCTGGTGTCCTCTATAGCGAGACGACACTCAAATGGTGACACTCACATCTGTGCTCTGGGCAAGCAAAAGGCCCATGCACTTTACAAGTCTAACTTTAGCCATATTGTGTAGCCCCTAAGCTGGTCCTTTTCACAGGGGGTGTATTCCTAGTTTAGGAAAATTTAGCAGCTAATTCCCCCGGAGAGCTTATCTGTTTTCAGCAATAGCAAGACTCGTATACATCACACAATAGCTGGATTCTCATAGTCATATGAAAACTGTCCATAGAAAGCTCGTTTGTTTGTTTTTCCTGAGTAGCTGATTTAATGTCTGTTTTTGTAGAGAGGTTATGAACTGTCTCATCTCTGCACATTCAGTCCCATGAAACCTCTCCCATGGAGGAGCTGCAGTCTTATAGAGAAGTAAGTTTGGTGAGCTTGCAACGCTAGCAGGTGATTAGAGGATTCCTATGCAGCCCTTGGACAAATAGCAGTCATACTGCTCTCAAGTTAATAGTAATTCCGTGGGGAGGAAGTACCAGGTCTCCTAAATTATCTAACACGAACAAACAGGTTTCTTCTGGCAAACGATACATGACAAAAGATCAGGGGTTAAAATAAAATAAATGGCTCCAAAGAGCATGAACATTTCCAAGTATGGAAAGGAAATACTGCAGTTCAGTAGCTTTGGAAATTTGTTACCAAGTCAGCCAACTACAGAGGAAAAGGGCCAGGGTGTTTCCGGAACACGGCAGAGTGAGAGATGTTGAAAGTAAACATACTGGATTTCCAAGCAAGGGTGTGTGTGTGTTGAGGTCTTCTGGAGGTTTTTTTCCATACACGGGATGAAGCTGGGAGAATGTGAAACAGCTCCTGCCTGCAGAAATTGCCATGTGTTAGCCACACAAGGGCAAGAAAGTATCTGCATACCTCCATTCACTGAGGGCTTAAGTAGGTGCAGCCCCATTGGCCTACTGTGTTTAAAATAAAACAACAGAGAAAAGCATGACCTGACAACTCACTTGGTGACAACGGCAATCTTGACTCCAAAGACCCCAGTCTGTTTACGAGATGGCATTCTTTTCAGACTGAACTCCCGGCTGGTAAATTTCACTGACAGCTTCACTTCAACCTGCAAGGATGACTTTAGTTGTTACTTTTCAAGCAATAAATGTTTTATTTAGTTTTCCAAAATGTTATGACAAAGAAGAGAGAGAATAAATCTGACACACAAGGTCAGGCAAAGAAGCAGTGCCAGCAGTTTGTACTCTACTTACTCCATTCATTGAGATGACTGTGCGTTGCCAATCTTTATCCTGTAACACCTGCGGATCCAGCTGAAAAACATGGAAGTTGCCTGTGAGTTGAGAATTGGTTTCAGAGACTAAATCACCCAGTTTGAAAAAATCTATGCAAGTCTGCATGGCAATGCCTTCACCACTTACTCCCATTTCCACAGGGGAATCAGAAAAGCCCTGAGTTTCAGATGTCGGGTAACTCATACAGAGTTCTGCACTCTAACCAAGGTATGGGTATGGATCACACATGTGTATATGGAAACCCCAGTGTCAAATGTGCAATATCCACTTAACAAGAGAAACCTCAAGAGAGCTAAAACGCTCTTCTAAAGCCAGTAATCTCACCTTTGATAGAAAAGGAGGCTTCCTTCGCTGCCATAACATAGGAGCCATATTTAATAGACAGCAGAGGATCATCCCACCCCAGCGAATCGGGAGTCAGGAAGGGAGAGAGTAAATTTTCTAAAAGGAAAGGGCTAAGATCTGAAACACAGCTAGGGCTTGTTTCTCTCTGAAAACACAGGTAAGCAAGCTGCAGGTCCCAAACCCAAACACAGGTCCTAAGCCCAAATGCTGGCACCAGTTTGGTCCATGATAATACACTTCAAAGAGTATTTTAACATTTATTTCCAAAGGTCATGAATAACAAGATTAAGAACAGGAATTAGGGAATATTACATATATACGATTCCCAATTCCTTCCTGTTCCTAATAGAGTGAGTGAGTGAGTGTGTGTCTCTTTTTATTTTAGCTTTGGAAGCCTTTTCTGTGGGTGCAGTTTCACAGGTCCAGGGTACATAAAGTTTAAATACTGAGTTATTTACAGCCTTTTACATCCTCTCCATCCAACTGAGTATCAGAATTTTTCTAGCTCTTTTGTTCAACTCCTGCTAGTGAAACAGCTACCAAGGACACTGAATAGACATTTATAAACATCTGCTCCAACAATCAGAAACTGCTGATTAGTAACTTATTACATCTTCAATAATAATCGTCTTGCCTCTGTCACTTAGACTCTTTCTATCTGATCCATCAAGGTTCTCACAACACACCCATCACCACAGTTGCTGAGTACCTTATACGTGTATTAAAGTGAACACAAGTACTCTGTATCGGGTGCTCTCCTTCCCCCATGCTGTAGGGTATTCTTATTTAATTAATTTTTTTATTTAGAAGTCTCTGGTTTTGGGGGTTACTAAGCTCATCCTCCTTACAGTCAGTCAGGACGTCTTCAGCTCTGCACTCTGCTGTTTCCCCCTCTGTACCAGCCCACGGAACTTTCTGGGAGTGGAGAGAGAAGTCTGCTCCCCCGTCCAAACAGACGATGCAGTCTACATGCAGAGGACATGTGGCAGAGATTGTACTGCCTGAAACACCTTCCCTCCAAGAGCTACCCCCAGGTGCTATGGCTCCCACACTTCCTCAAATACAAGCCAGAGGCCAAACGCTACAATCTGGCCGAGAGGGGAATTTGGATCACAATTTCCCAGAGGCAGGCAGGGCTGGAGTACTCAGCCCCAGGATGAAGTGAGGAGCGGGGCTTGAGGGAGTGCTTCACCAGCATCTCTGTCAAGCTTCCCTAGCACTGGAGCTTTGGGTCGGTTTCCAAAAAGGAGCTACATCCAGTTCTCCTAGGCTCCAAAGACATGATGACCCGATGCTGGGTCTGACAGTCAGAGAATGGAGGAGGAATATGGGGTGATCCAGGAGGACTTATACATGCCATCCAAAGAAAAAATTAAGCACACAGAACGCTCAGAAAGAAATTACTACTTTTTTTAAATCCTGTTCTGATTTGGGAATGAAGCAAGAGAAGAGCTGAATGGGAAAGCAGCCCAGAGATCACAGGAGAAGGTAGATATAGTGTCTTACTCTGGCCTGCCCTATTCTTTTTCACTTCAGCTCCAACACAAAGGGAGAAAATGCACCTGAAACTGAAAGAGAGACCCCTGCTGTTGCAAGAATCCACTGATCAAAACCATGCTCTGAAATGAAATCCTGGGTCTCCATTGCTAACCTAGCTTGATTTCTTTCAACAGGAAAGTTACAAGGCTGGGAAATAGCTTGTCAAGTTCTATAGGAACATCCCCCAGCAAGGTCGGTGATATCTGTGAAACACTCACCTCCAAAGAGCCACAACTGGCTCAGACTGAACGTACAGAAAAGGAACAACAGTTTGAACATGGAGCTATACCAGCAATTAGAACCAGACAAAATGAATCTGTGATTCCTTACATGGCTTTGCAATACCAAAGTCTATTCCCTGAAAAATGCAAGGCAAGGGGTGGGTGAGCGCACTAATCTTTCACCTTGAGACGCACAGGTTCAAATACACCTTCATGCACAAATGAAAAGGAATTTAGTAACTAACACTAATCTCATACCTCATCAACCCTGTCCTTCCCCCCCCTCCAATATAACAGCACTGGCATCTCACTGCACAGCGGAGGATGAATGCTAGACGAGCAGGGGTAATGCAACCCACAGTATCCTTGACTCTACCGAGTATGTTCAGCCTCTCCCTTTCCGAAGCCTAATTCCCACTTCCAGCTCTCAACACACAGGGCAAAACGTTGCTGTCAGTTACACACATGAAACCCCAGAAAGAAAAGCTTCTCCTTCTCCTATGTTTCAGAGACCCCAGATAAAAGGAGGAGGAGAGAGAGTCAAGCCCACCTTTTCTCTGCGTACTTTGTTTCGGACGTGAGTCCACAACGTGGTGTTGCCGGCATGTGTGTGTTTCCCGGTCGAATCTGCCTGGCTCCGATAGGTGCAGCTCTGGTAGAAATATCTGAAGATCCCTTGCATAGTGTAGTTGGTAACCAGCAGTTCCCACATCGTGGCTGCACTGTGTCTGAAGTTAACAAGGCCAGTTGTGCCAAGTCACTGTTACTTCAGCAACCCCAGACTCTACACTTAGCCAGGAGGTTTTTGAGGAGACTTCTTCCTGAAGGCCCGCCTCCTCCTGTCAGGCTGGCCAAGTCACTGCCAGGCAGCCACAATCTACGTTGTTCCCACCCACACCACAAGAGTTTCCAAGCTGGAAGAATTCTGCAGTGTAAGAGGTTTTTTTTCAACAAGCACATTCTCTTCCCAGGCTCAGGAGGAAACCAGTTCTGAAATGTTTGGTTTCCTATGCAACGCAGCTGAGCCCAGCCAACTGCAATGGCCTTTCACTAAGGACTCTGCTGAAATGGCCCTTCTGGTGATCTCTCCCATGATGAATAAGGCCGAGGCTCTCTGACCAGGATGTTTTTTGCCCTGCATCTTACAATGGTGGGTATTCATAACCTAGAAGCAGTAGCTAAGTTTGGAGGTGGGAGGGGGCAAGAGAGAGTTGGGTGCTAGCACTCAGAGTGGGCCTGGGTGTTCCGAACTTTTACAAGAGAAGCTACACGAAGGGTGGTACCAGCAGGCCCCAGTTAGAGTTTCCTCCATTATCAGTGGAGTTCAGGCTCACAATTACTAACTCACACCAGACTGGCAAGATGAATGCAAGTCAACAGATGTTTCAAAGCACAAGCCAACTGCATTCTTGTTTGTTGTCTCCAGAGCACATGCCATATGGCTGGTTAGGACCGTCAGCGTCCTCAGGCGAGTACTCTTTGGAAGCAACAGCCAGATGGATGACTGTGAGTGAGCCTTGGTGCCTGCTGAAGGCTGACATAATAGCTTCTGCTGCCTGTCCCTTCCTCCACCCCCCACTTGAACACATGCTCCCCCAATCCTGAATTCTGGATTGGAAGAACTCCTACTCCCCCCAGGCTGGAACCTCTCCAAACAGAACAGTGTGTACTCAATGGAGAGGAAGCTGGGAGGAAGGTGCATGAGAAATTCAAGGTCAGGTGGTAAGTGCCATCCCTGTATATTATATAATCAAGGTTAAAGTGCTTTTCACGTTGTTATTTAAAGTGCTATTGGGATAAACAAATAAAAGAATGAGACCTGAAAAAACCACTCGGCGCTGCTGAGCAAGACAGGAAGATCAGGCCTAACAACACAGGAGGAAATAACAGAGCCAAGGGCAAGCAGAGCTTTGAGCAAGCCTGCAATACTGGCCTGTGCAGACAGTTGACCTCCAGCGTGGGGAAAGGGCAGCTGGAGCAGACAGGGCGCTGGCTGGAGGATGAAGACAAAAGGTGCTAGTGAGTGAGACACTTCAGCACAGAGGGGGTGCTGACAAGCAGGGGGGGTCACATTGACTGGCTTTAGGTCTGATTTATTGATCAATGACCTGGAAAATGGAACATCCAGGAAGAGAACAAAATCTGCAGATGATGTGCCCCCACAGAGGACAACTGCTGTAAGCGAACTAGGCCACAACGATGCTGTCAGTCTGAACGTGTTACAGAAGGCTGGGGAGGGCTCTGAGAGAAGGCTGCCTCTGTCATGATTTCAGACTGTGTATCAGTTTCATTCAACTTGGTTTAATACCCAGGGCTCTCTCCATGCATCTCCTGAATCAGTTAAAGCTTGTGTCTGGTGTGTTTCCACAACCAAAGAGGACAAGGACAGACCTGCCACAGACTCCCTCCTATGAGGTAGGGAAGACAGTCTATAACAGAGTCTGGCTAGCATAGTTCTCCTCATTGCTCAGGGAAACCAGGCCAGGACCACCTTTAAACTCTGCTGTTGCTAGCAAATATTCAGCTGCAGTGTGAACAGAACTGCTCTATTGGCCCTGCTGAGTTTCACAGCTGCCTGTTCCTTGGTGTTCCCTTGTGGTGACCTATAAAGTGAAACGCAAATGAGCCAAGCAAATTCCTCTCTAAAGCCTGCACAGATCACAACAGCATAAACCAGCTCAGCACAACAGGGATTTCTGCAGGAAGGACCTTGGCCCAGAAGCAGTTAAGGAGCCTTGGCACCCATTTAAGTAAAAATGATGATGACAAGGAGGAAGAGGAGGAGGAGAAGGTGGTGGAAACGGGAGCTGAGGGCACTTAGCACCTCATGGGTCAGGCACAAGGAGAAGAGACCCAAATTAGGAATGTAGGTGGAAAAGGCATGTGGCAGAGGGACAGCAGGAAACGGGGTGGTGGGGAAGGTAAGCCAGGGACTAAGGAGAAAAGGCTCTGGTCTGGCTCAGTAACCCATCACAGTGTGCACTGGCTTTTCACAGAAAGAGCAAAGGAAAGATACATAAAGGGAAAAAGGAAGGACTGAGAGAAAGAGGAATCGATGGAAGAGGGAAGCGGAGGAAACAAGAAACACCTCCTTTCAGGTAGTGCATTTTATGTTATTTATTCATATTACTTCCTCCCTTTATTAAATTTCCATGGCAGTTTCACACTCCAGTGGTTTCTAACTGTAACCAGTGGGAAACTATTGTCTGTGGCTTGTTACTTCTGGAAGCACCCAGTCCTGCCTGGACCCAGTCTTCCTAGAGCTCTCCACTGTCATGTTAATCCTTCCCCCAGTGCCCTTTAGGCATGACCCAGAGCTTTCTTCATTTCCACCCTCTTTTCATTGCTAGGATGCTGTTCCGCATGGCCAAGCTTCTTAAATTAACTCGAGTGTGGAAATGGTTTTGGAGGTGGATCTTGGGGGCTGCAGCCTGTGACTGTCAGTTTTGCATGAAAAACATGTATCTGTAGGTCTAAATAACAGAAAGAGGAAGGGAGATAGCCCGTGCAATTCTACAAGCCAGCCCAGATAATGGAACAGATAGGGGTGATGGTCTTGCATGGCAACAGAGGAATATTGGCGAACTGCTATTAGAGCATCAGAATATTTGTGCTCTAAGGTCACATCCTCCTTCCCACCCCCACCCCCACCCCCACCCCCTGATTTTCCAGCACTGTTTTGGGGGAAAGAGGGTTGGGCTTGCCTGAGCTGCTCATGCAGAGAAAGGGACTGTTGTTCAGAACTGTACTGGCTTTAGGAGCAGGATCATAGTGCACAGTGTCAGTTCACTCTTGCAGCCTATCCCAGGGCTGGGCATATTTACGCTGACATCCTCACTCACCCGGATGCAGTCAGAAGAGTAAACAAAAGGCTTCCATGTTAATTCCTGCAGAGCTAGAGACACAGGGAAATGAGCCTGCCAGACGGAGAAGGGCAAAATCCAGAGGGCAAAAGGGCCCAATGGAGAGGAAAAAAATCTTAGCTAGAGATGAGTGGAGCTGATAGTCTCCATGCAACTAAACCAGGAGTTCCCTGCTATGGTAATACAAAACAATATCCTAACACCAGCCCCCGCATCCCTGCACCGTGCCCTAGAACAGGGGTTCTCACAACAAATTTTTTGGTGGCCTCAAAGTGCTGGTGGCTGTGCTGACAAATTTTTCCTAAAATAATTAACTTTAGGAAAAATAAATACATATGCACATATACACAGCCAAATCATTGTAATTTACTGAAACGTTTTGAAGACTCAATAATAAAAATAATGCAGTTGTCTCTACTCTTTACTGGCCCTAAACAGAATAGAAACATAAATAAGATGCTCTGCAGGTTCTTGTATTTTTTGTTGTTGTTTCTTTTGCTTTTTTAAAAAGACTTGCTAGCAAGTAAGTCTGCTGCTGTGAAAAGTGATATTAACAGGCATACAAATATCACTTTTCACAGCAGAAGACTTACTTAGTCCTGGCAAGCCAAGGGACAAATTAAGCCTTGGATGGGGAGGTCAGTAGGGGGCAAGCAGGGGAAAAAACAATGGGCTGGCAGAGGCAGCAGGGGCCAGGGGCGATGGGAGAGCCCCGCAATTGGGGGTTGGAGCCCCGTGGCCAGAGCCTGCTGCCTGCCACCCCCCGAGCCTGCTGCTGGAGCCTGGCCCTCCTCTCCCCAGGAAGCTGGGGAACTCACTAGCTGCCTGCTCCGCCAGCATTTGTCTCTCCAGAGGGGGGCAGGGTCCAACCCCTGCTGGTGGCCCTGTGGGAGGGACCACTGCTTTGCCCCCCCCCCCCGTCTCCCATTACTGCCCAGGAGGCTGTGGCTGCATGAAAAGCCCGTTGTGGCTGCAAGCGGCCACAGTGGCTGCTTTTGAGAAATGCTGCAGAAGCCCATCTTCTGTCTTCACTTCATTTATCAGTGCATCGGACATGGTAAGTAGGCATGTCTGTGCATACACAGGGTGTTAAAGAGCCCTTCAGCTTGCTGCCCTTCCTATGACAGGGAGAAGGGGCCCTAGGAGGGGGATTTTACTGCTAGGTTCACAAGCAGCACACTCACAATAAAGTTCTGAGGCTCATAAAAACGTGGGGAAATTTGGAGTCTACAAACAATAATAAAGCTCTTACATGTGGATGTAAAAGAGGTAGGTAAAACATTCCATAGGAAAGGAACATATGAGCAATGGGAGCCATTAAACTGCTGCCCGTTCCTGGAAGCCTCCACAATTTTCTGCACACCATGGACCAATTTAGAGCCTTCCTTCCTCCTCTTCCATTATGCAACAGACAGAGCTAATAAACTTTTCACAGCAAACACAGTCCTGGTCTTCTAGACTCATTGTCTTTGTCTCTGCAGCACGGAGTTTGGTGATTCACAAATCCCAGCAGTGGGAAGTCACCGATTTACAATAATAATAAATGGTTTCTAATAAATGGTTTCTAATACACGGTGGTTTTAGCCAAAATAAATGTTTTCCTAGTTTTTGCAGAGGGAGGATGTGGATGTGACTCTGACTGTTCTGGGAGGCTAGGTTAGGCTCAATGAGCCCGTGGAAAAGCTCACCCCACTCCCATTGGCTTCCATAGAATGGGTATTTTCCACTGAATGCATCCGATGAAGTGAGCTGTAGCTCACAAAAGCTTATGCTCAAATAAATTGGTTAGTCTCTAAGGTGCCACAAGTACTCCTTTTCTTTTTGCGAATACAGACTAACACGGCTGCTACTCTGAAACCCATAGTTAGAATGGTGTACATCTTAACCCAGGGCAGACTTTGGCCTGGATAATGACAACACCACAAAGCCCCAGAGGCTATTAAATGAAAAAACGGCACAAACCAAAAGTCTCTGGAAAAGTCTTGAAAGAAAACAAATATTCAAAATAGCAAAAGGAGCAAATGCGGACATCACTAGTTAGAATTCCCACCAGTTTATCCCCAGGATTTTTGTTATATTAGAAGTATTTCCTGATTTTAAAAAGGAGCGTTCAGTGGCCTCTTAAAAAAATAAATCGGCCCGTAGCAATTCTTATCAACACAGATCCCAGCAGTGTGGTTATTTTAGGACTGCTTTTTTTCCTCTTTTCTTTTTTTTGAACTACACAATAGTCCTGAAAATAAACACTGTGATGAGACAGACGTTCCTGAGAATTAAGGACAGCCTGACTTGGCCTAATTTCAGCCTGTTCAGAAATGTGACAGATTTTAATTTGTAAAATTAGGGGGGAAAAAAATCCAGTAAAACATGAAAAGGTGGGAGATTGTTTATATTTAGTGCTACAGTGGAAACCTGACTTTAGAGCCGGTCAAAAATTATTTTATTGAAATATTTCCTTAAAAACGTTCAGGTTTTTTGTCCAAAAACGAAAATCCCCCAAACCAATTTTAATTATTTTTATTTTTGTTTGTTTTGTTTTCCTGATTGAAAACTGAGAAGTTTAACCCAAAACAATTTTGTTTTTTCAATTATGAAAAAATGGAAAAATTTAACAAAAAAATAAGGTTTTTGTGAAAATGTCTGTTTCACCGAAAAGCCATTTTTTGTCCAAAAAAGTTTTAAAGAATTTTTTTTTAAACCAGCTCTACCTGAAACCTTTGGAAAATCCAGGGTTTGGTGACTTGGGGGTGCACTGACGAAAGCACAACTAAGAGCTTCAGGGCTGAAACTTTGAGCATCAGTCAGCACAGCCCCAAGGGAAGTAACCAGTCCCCGTTAGCCTGACTGTGCTATGCGGGAGACAAGGTGTGGGAGGTAATATCTTTTATTGGATCAACTTCTGTTGGTGAGACAAACATGCTTTTGAGCTACTCAGAGCTCGTCTTCAGGTCTGGGAAAGGGACTAAGGGCAGGTCTATACTTAAAACGCTGCTGCAGCGCTTCACTGAAGACGCTCCTACCCCAATGGGAGAGCGTCTCCCATCAGCTCCGCAAGAGGTGGTAGCTATGTCAACAGGAGAAGCTCTCCCGCCAACATAATGCTGTCTACACCTGGGTGGGATTTTTTACACCCCAGATTGACGCAGTTATACTGATATAACAGATATGGATCTGTAGGACTATTTCCCTTGGAAACAGGAGGACAAGGCCTGTGCAGTTACCACTCAGCTGTCCAAGAAAGCGATGCCGAGGAAGTGGTGAGGAAACGGACAGAAATGGGTGAAGAGTGCTGGTAGTTATTTCATAGAGTGCCATAAGCATACAGGACGCTTTACAGAACACATGCACAGACAGGGTACATGCCTTGAACAGCTTATGGTCTAACTCAAACAAATATCATACTCAGGACAACTGTCCAGGCATGTCACTGGGGCTTCAGAACAGAAGGGAAGAGATTTGGAGCCGGAGAGGGAATAATTCAACATGTTCAACCAGCCCCCATCCTATAACAGCTGGGATCTTTGCCAGAAACTTAATGCCCAGAACTTTAGGCCACCGCCACTCAATTCTCTGGGAGCATCAGCCCCTTTTGCTGCCAGCCCATCATCTCTCCAAACTCTGGTGCTTGCAAAACACAGAAATGTTACACGCTGAATGAAGAAGAGGTCAAACAGCCCATTTAAATCTTAGATGTACCCTGTTGTCATGGACACAAAGTTCTGAACATGGCTGTTGTCAGAGTCCTGCTTGGTTTTACCATCACGTCAATACACTCACGGCATGTACTTTAGGGCAGATAGCATTTTCTCTAGACTGACTTATTAGGGGACTGATAGAGGCCACCCCGTGTCTCTCACACAAAGCCACTCCCCTCACTTTCTCTTTCCCTGTGCAAATGGAGCACATAGGCCCCAGTGACTTCGAGTTGTGACCATGAATTCTCTCCAGGGAGGATTTGAGACAGGACAGAAGATGAATCCCCCAATTATCTCCAACAATAAACCCCCTGCAGAACGCCACCACTGTTGCGGCCAGAGGAGTATAAAAAAGGCCAGTAACACATTTAACCTCCCAGCGGTGTCTCAAAGAATCCTCAACCTGGCTGCCAGTCTTCCAGCATTCGGTGCGTTCTCCAAGAGACAAGGGAGCTCCAGGAATCAAAAGCTCCACTGTTTATCCTAGCGCAGGGCTTAGGAATGGATAAGGGCAGCCCCACCTGGATCTGGCCTTTTCCCATGATTCGATCTGTGATCTCTCCATCTTCTTTGGTGAGCTTGGTTTTGTTATAGCATTTTTCATAGCACAAAATCCGTAGGGTCTGTGAGCCCTCCAGCTCAATCTCAAACTCCTGCAGCAAGGGGAAGGGAGAGGAGAAGGAGAAGAGCAGCAATTAGTTAACAAGGAGATAGTGTCTTCTGGATATTTGACTCTGTATAGCCTCACTGAAATCAATCTGAAGGAACCACTCAAGTGACTGACAAAGATCTTTCATCTAATGGAGTGGGTCTTAAAGAGAGGTCGAGCAGAACAGTATTGAGTCCATTTGGGGGGCACTTTGGAGGCGAGCATGAAAGATGCTTGGTCCCTTGGTCAAGTTTCAATATGTTGTAGTGGTGTACCGCTGAAGAAATAGATGGTCCCATATTTCTTGTGTTTAATTACACTTCACTAGGTTTAAAATAAGCCTGCTATAAAGAAGGTGGAGGCTGAAAGCTAAATTTATAACTGTACCCTCTCCTTCGAAAAATACTTCCCTATTCAATGTGTTTCCACAGATACTTTAAAAAAAAATACACAGACACAGACACACACACAAATAAAGGCTGTGCAATCAGCTGGCTGATCATGCAAAGTGCATCTGCTGCTGAGACATTCATTTCATCAGTGAGTCTCCAAGATTAAAATCTCCTACAAATGGTAAGAGCCCAGAGGAAATGACAGGAACCTTGCAGACTGTGCTTTCAGGTGTGCTGCACATGTGAGAAGGGTCCAGTTCATGCAGTACAGATTGCAAACCAAACAGCCTCTTCATTTGCAAATGTTCTGCCTCAAGGGGATAAACAAGGCCCAGCATGGCTGATAAATCACACGAAGAACTATCCATACCCACCTCATTCCAATTGGGCTCTGTAGTGTCCCTGTACACTCTGGTCTTAGCTTTGTTCACAAAATATCCAAAGGAATCCACCTCCAACGTGCAGTACAGGTCTGTAGGGGAGACATAGAATCAGAGGCTTTGTTAAGATTAACATAACCTTTTTCTATAACCACTGCTTCCTAGATTCTCTCTCACCTAAAGGCCTCTCTATACTGAGGACACTGGAACCAGTGTAGCTACACCAGTGCAAACCCTCCGTGTAGATGGGTGGCATAGTGAGGCTTATCCTGGGCTAGTGCATGGCCTGTATTACACTGTGATTATAAAGTCCTCAATTCAGCCCAGGAGGTGCATTTCTGTCACTTAGTAGAAAGGGCACTTTGTCTCCTCTTTTCTTAGGCTTGTTTTGTGTGCAGTTACACAGAGAGAAGCGTGTGCACCCTGGAAGTTAGGGTCCATTCCAACGCTCAGCAAAGCCCACAGGAAGACCCCACTGACTTCAATGGAAATTGGATTGGTTACCTTAGCTGCTGCAGAAACCGTGTGTGTATTTTAACAAGGACTCTCTCCACACCCCACACTGCTCAGCTTTGCCTCCTGCTTGATCCTCCAGTGAATTCCTAATCCAGTGTTTATTACCATGGACATTGTTACTGTGGGGTCAGAGACTGAGCCTTGACATTTCACTGCAGGATCAAACAGGGTTGGAAAATGGGCAATGAGGGAGCAAGAGCCGATTTACCCATAAACTGTTGGGTAAGCAGCACATATGGTAAGAAAAATGACAGAAAACAGGGTAAGAGTGAAATGATTAGTGTTGGAGCCTGATCTATTTGAGAGTTTTTATTGCTACAAAAAGCTAGTCAGCATCCCCCAAATGTACACTAATCTCCCACTCCCAATCACCCAAACTGATTCTCCTCACCAAACCCTGTATCCCCAAACTGACATCTCTGCGCCCAGAGTACCCCATTCCTGTCCTTTGGCCCTAACAGACCCCCACTTGCACATCACAGATCTGCCACTCACTTGTGCTCTGCTTGAACCCCGTGGCAGAATGAACAATGACGTTCAGGAATCCATAAAGCCCGGGCGATTCATCATCTGTACAAAAGACCCAAGAGATTTTAGTTCAGCTTCAGAGAGGTGGCAAAAGGGAAGACACTGAGAGCAGATTTACATCACAGAGATTGCAGGGTGGAAGATGAAGTGTCTAACCCTGGTAGCAGGAACATGACATCTAGTCAGCTTTTTTTAGAAAGGAGTTGTAAGTTGCTCCAGGTATCGCTCCTGTCCCAGAGTCCTCTTGACAATTCTGGAGCTTTTACAATCACACTTCATTATTTTTAAATTTTTCATCTCCCCCAGTGTTGCTGCGAAAGACCCAAACAACAGAAGAAACCAACTGACTATACAGGTAAAGCAGTGAAAATGACTATTCACAGAGGGCTGTCAACTGCACAAAGGAAAACTGAAAAATATTATTATTTATATTACAGCAGCACCTGCTGGTCCTAAGCGAGATCAGGGCCCCAGTGAGCTGGGCACTTTACAGAGTAAGCGAGAGTCCCTGCCTCAAAGAACTTCTCATCTAAACAGGCGAGACTGGTAAGCATTGCAGAGGAAACAGGCACAGAGCAGTGAAGGAATTTACCCAAAGTAACCCAGCCAGTCAGTGGCAGAGTTAGGAAAAACGTAGGTCCGACTCAGCTTTTCTTCTCTCTCGATCGAGGATTTTCACTCTAATTTGTCAGCGACACTGATCTTAGCCGTTACTTGTAACCACAGTAGGTAAAACTTTTCAGACAGAAGCGTGAGTCTTAAATTGCTGGCATCCCTTTAAGCAGTGGCCTGGCATTAAGAGTCAGAGATTGTAAGGATCTGCGGGACTGGAGTCTGGGGCAGCTGACATTCCCCCATCACCACCAGGACACCATGCAGAGCTGCAACCTAGGAGCACTGTGGAGATTAGTTGCTGCAGGAAGTGCCGCCCAAAGCGTTCAGAGCAACAGTACCCTGCGGCCTTCTGATTGGCCCACGGTTACTACTTAACCCTGGAGGTGATCCAAGAAGTTGCTTGGGCAAGCACACAGAATTCTGGCTGCCGCAGCTCCAGACCTTGCCCCGCTGTCTGATCTTTGGTCTTCGACTCCGGCCTGCCACTGACTCTTGCCTCCTGACTCCAGCCTGGTAACTACTCCTGATCCTGAGTCTCTGACCCTGGCCTGACTCTGACCAGGACTCTTGCCTACTTATTTCAGTTCTTGCACCGACTCTGATCCCTGCTTGCCAACTACCATCTTGTGGCCAGTCCTTGGCTCCATGACACCAGCCCAGTAACAACCAGTAGGCCAGACTGCCTACGCCCCGATCTCTACAGAGAAGACCATATGATACACAGTGATTATGTACAGGCTGCATTTCTGAATGCTGGACTCATATCTGCAAAGTCACCATCACACTAACTGACATGCACCACTCCTCTGCAAATCTACTCACTGAGAACCAGCAGAAACGTGCTCCCAGCATCTCAGACATCTTGCCTCCCTACGTTTGCTTCATTTCACGTTTTTGCAGCAGCAGCACCCATCATTTCATTACAAATGCCCTCCCCGTCAAACACGTAGTCCACGAATTTCACCAAGTCAGCTAAAATGATTTCACACTAATGCCTTCAGCTGATGAGGATGGAGACAGCACAACGGAACAGAGCGGCTCCCCCACCACAAACATGCAATCTGAAAATCCTGCGCCTGTCTCAGTCATAGGCAGGGCTGTGGCTACTTTACACCTTTTTCTCATGTCCAGCCCGTTCGTTTTAAAATCACATTCTAAAGAATATACCAAAGAGACAATCCCACAGACATACGTGTGCCAGGGAAGTGGAGGGGCTGTACTCCAGGAGGAAGGAGTGGGGTTGTGGGTACAATGGCTAGGGGGTTAGTGGTAGGAGGACAGGAGAAGGGACTTCAGTCCATTGAACGATGGGGGAAAGCAAAAGGAATGGTAATGACTGAAATAATATGAGAATCCACCCAATAACAATGGGAGAGATGGAGTAAAGCTACAGAGGATGGGCAGGAATTCATTGTCAAAGGAGCAGTGGGAGAGAAACTAGGAGGAGAGAAAGTGAACTGCAAACATTCCACAGGTTGTTTATTATACTGTGGGACTGAATAACTCTGGAACCTTTGAGCAGACCCTCCCCTGCCCACTCCCTCTGCTTGCTGCATCTTGTCTACCCAGAGCAAACTTCTGGGGGCAGGGATTGTGCAATCAAATCTTCCTACAGTAACTAGCTGCAGCAGAACTGGGTTGTTCAGGGTTTAAGTGTGGTCAGAATTGGGATTGTTTTACAAGACCATCCACTCACAGCTGCCTTGAGGCCTCTGGCCAGAAGGAATGGTAAGAGCAGGACAAGGGGGTGTAAAGGAAAGGCAGGGGGTGGGTCATGACTGCAGCTGGTCCACACAAGGGCACTGACGACCGCTCTCACCTTCTTTATTGATGGTGAGGGGGATGTTGTGGACGGTCTGAAGCTTGACGCAAGAGTTTGTCAGCATCTGGAGCTCCACGGATGTGAGTGAAAAGCTTTTAAAGCCTGTCAAGGAAATTCAGAGGGAAAGGTATCTGCACAGGGCACAGAGCTCCCTGGACACTCCCCCCAGCCCAGGCAGGGGGTACTTTCAGATGCTTCCAGGGCAATGTTAGCAGATGGCATAAGGGAGCGTTTCTGTGTTTGGAAGGAACCATGGTTCAAGCACAGACCCCCAGCCATACTTCAGCCCAGTCACATGTAGGGGCTCACTTGTTCTATGGATAGTCTCTGGATCTTGCACACAGAATGAAAGAGACTCTTCTCCCCTTGCAGAGCCATAGCCAACCCCTTTCCAAAAATAAAGCAACCCCTTCAGACAAAGGCCAGGGGAACGGGGTGGGCCTTTCACTGCCCCAGAAAGGCAGATGACTCTGGTTTTGGCAGGCCAATGGGAGAAATGACTCCATTGGGGAGAGCTCTCCCTGTGCCCTTGCTCCTGGACGTTCACTTCTAGGGGCTGGGAGCAAAAGCATCTCCACTGGCTTCAACTGCAGCGACAGGGCATGAGAAGAAAAGGCATCCACGTTGTCTCCTGGATATTCATGCATCTCCTCTTCCTTGTGGCAGGGGGCCATTCCCCACTTCTATCTAACTCCCCGGGATAGGGGAAGGGTTGGACAATCCCTTTCCTGACTCCTCCTCCGGGGGGGGGAGGGGGAAGGGGCATATGCGCTGAGGTCACCCAGTTGGATGGTCCCTAGAACGCCCTAAGACAAGGGCTCTGATTGGTCAAGTGACACTCACATTTCTTCTGCTGCTCCCGGATGTTCTCTCTCCACTCTGCCCGTTCGTAGTCCGATGAGATGAGGAATGTGTAACTCTATGCAGGAAGAGACATGGGAACAAGGAACGTGACATTCTGACCCGCCACCTCCCAGTGAGAGTTACTGGATCCAGACCCCACTAGTACACCTGCCTGCTTCCTCCCAGCACTGCTTTGGCAGTGCCAGATGGGACCGTGGCACTGTGAACGCCCTCCCAACAGCATGCCTTCAGCACCAGCAAGGACACCTGCAGCCTGGGCTTCTTCAAACGACCACCCTGTCAATGGCAGCTGGGACTGTGGCAGCACGAGGTTCCATGACTGCAGTCTACTCTGGCCAGGCCATCCAATAGTGCGTGCCATGGGAGACTAGGCAGATGTGTGGCTAAGGAAGCAGATGCCAAAATGCCTTCGAAATGAGCTGAAGAAAATGCTGGTGACTAGATCTTGAAATGATCCACTGCCGAGTACACACAGATACCACAGTCACCAATAACCCCACACATACAGCGCTGGAGATAAACCTAACACCATGAGCCTCTCCTACTAGCTGAGAGAGAATCTCCCATAGTCTGTTAGCAGTCAGGGGCCAATGAAATTAGACCTATGAGTACCCTCCCCATGCAACTTTACTAACGGATGAGGCTACGGCACAGCAGTTGCAGGGCTTTGTCCCGGGGAAGTGATGCAGTTCCCACCCCTATCCAGTTAGATCCAAGCACAGGCAGATACTAGGGTGAGGGGTAAATTTCTGATTTTATTTTAAAAAACGCAAATATACATGCAAATTAACCCTTGGGCTCCTAGTAAGTTGCCGAAGTGGCCTTCAGTGCGGCATGGGCTGGACACCTGCAGCTTGGAGACTATTTTCAGATCAGCCACTGGACAACGAGACAATTACAAACTGACAAATGCTTGAGCAGCTCCGATTCCCTTGGGTGGGGCACAGTGACACGCACATGCACACAAACGTCCCCCTGGTGCCTCATTCTCAGTCCTGTATGCAAGGCCCCAGAGACACCCGTGGAGCAGCTTACCTTGCCGTTCCGGTTGTGAACCCGGAAAGCCATGTTGGGAGACATCAGCAACAGCAGGGATTCCTGCTCAGACAGCTTCTTTTTCAACCTCTCAATGACCTTGCTGCCCTTGTTAGCCCTCTAGAGAACAGAGACACATTCACAGAATCATAGAAGATTAGGGTTGGAAGAGACCTCAGGAGGTCATCTAGTCCAAACCCCTGCTCAAAGCAGGACCAACACCAACTAAATCATCCCAGCAAGGGCTTTGTCAAGCGGGGCCTCCAAAACCTAAGGATGGAGATTCCACCACCTCCCTACGTAACCGATTCCAGACCTTCACCACCCTTCTAGTGAAATAGTGTTTCCTAATATCCAACCTAGACCTCCCCCACTGCAACTTGAGACCATTGCTCCTTGTTCTGTCATCTGCCACCACTGAGAACAACCGAGCTCCATCCTCTTTGGAACCCAAAGGCTGCTATCAAATCCCCCCTCACTCTTCTCTTCTGCAGACTAAACAAGACCAGTTCCCTCAGCCTCTCCTCATAAATCACATGCCCCAGCCCCGTGATCATTTTCGTTGCCCTCTGCTGGACTCCCTCCAATTTGTCCACATCCTTTCTGTAGTGGGGGGCCCAAAACTGGACACAGTACTCCAGATGTGGCCTCACCAGTGCTGAATAGAGAGGAATAATCACTTCCCTCAATCTACTGGCAATGTCCCTACTAATGCAGCCCAATATGCCGTTAACCTTCTTGGCAACAAGGACACACTGCTGACTCATATCCAGCTTCTCATCCACTGTAATCCCCAGGTCTTTTTCTGCAGAACTGCTGCTTAGCTAGTCAGTCACCACTCTGTAGCGGTACATGGGATTCTTCCGTTCTAAGTGCAGGACTCTGCACTTGTCCTTGTTGAACCTCATCAGATTTCTTTTGGTCCAATCCTCCAATTTGTCTAGGTCACTCTGGACCCTATCCCTACCCTCCAGCGTATCTACCTCTTCCCCCAGTTTAGTGTCATCTGCAAACTTGCTGAGGGTGCAATCCATCCCATCATTCACATAATTAATAAAGATGTTGAACAAAACCGGCTCCAGGACTGACCCCTGGGGTACTTCGCTTGATACCGGCTGTCAACTAGACATCGAGCCATTGATCACTACCCATTGAGCCCGACAATCTATCCAGCTTTCTGTCCGCCTTATAGTCCATTCATCCAATCCATACTTTTTTAACTTGCTGGCAAGAATACTGTGGAAGACCGTAGCAAAAGCTTTGCTAAAGTCAAGTTATATCACGTCCACTGCTTTCCCCATAGCCACAGAGCCACTTATCTCATCATAGAAGGCAATCAGGTTTGTCAGGCATGACTTGCCCTGGATGAATCCATGTTGACTGTTCCTGATCACCTTCCTCTCCTCCAAGTGCTTCACGATATTTAGCTGGAGGACCTACTCCATGATTTTTCCAGGAACTGAGGTGAGGCTGACAGCTCTGTAGTTCCCCAGGTTCTCCTTCTCTTTTTTAAAGATGGGCACTATATTTGCCTTTTTCCAGTTGTCTGAGATCTCCCCTGATTACCACGAGTTTTCAAAGATATCGCCCAATGGCTCTGCAATCACATCAGCCAATTCCCTCAACACCCTCGGATGCATTAGATCTGGACCCATTGACTTGTGCATGTCCAGCTTTTCTACATAGTCCTCAACCTGTTCTTTCACCACTGCGGGCTGCTCACCTCCTCCCCATACTGTGTCGCCCAGGGCAGCAGTGTGGGAGCTGACCTTATCTGTGAAGACCGAGGCAAAAAAAGCATTTTTCCACATCAGCTTTTTCCACATCATCTGTCACTAGGTTGCCTCCCTCATTCATTAAGGGGCACACACTTTCCCTGACCTTTTTTTTGTTGCTAACATACCTATAGAAACCCTTTTTGTTACCCTTCACATCCCTTGCTAGCTGCAACTCTAGTTGTGTTTTGGCCTTCCTGATTACACCCCTACATGCTCAGCAATATTTTTATTCTCCTCCCTCGTCATCTGTCCAAGTTTCCACTTCTTATAAGCTTCCTTTTTTTGTTTGAATTCACCAAAGATTTCACTGTTAAGCCAAGCTGGTCGCTTGCCATGTTTGCTATTCTTTCTGCACATCGGGATGGTTTGTTCCTGTGCCCTCAATAAGGCTTCTTTAAAATACAGCCAGCTCTCCTGGACTCCTTTCCCCCCTCATATTAACCTCCCAGGGGATCCGGCCAATCAGTTCCCTAAGGGAGTCAAAGTCTGCTTTTCTGAAGTCCAGGGTCTGTTTTCTGCTGCCCTCCTTTCTTTCTTTTGTGAGGATCCTGAACTCAACCATCTCATGGTCACTGCTGCCCAGGTTGCCACCCACTTCTACTTCCCCTACCAATTCTTCCCTGTTTGTAAGCAGCAGGTCAAGAGGAGAATGGTCCCTGGTTAGTTCCTCCAGTAGTTGCACCAGGAAGTTGTCCTCAACACTCTCCAAAAACTTCCTGGATTCTCTGTGCACTACTGTATTGCTCTCCCAGCAGATGTCAGGGTGACTGAAGTCCCCCATTAGACCACATTATGGTGGTCTCATGCCAGAATCAATGTGGAGGAGGAGATTTGGCTCGATTTTCTGATCTGTCCCCCTCTTCCCTGTACAGGTGGCCAAACAACACTTCCACGCAGCAGTGGTTCTGCTGACGGGGTGGGTGGAGCTCCACCCCACTTAGGAAAGAGGGAACTCTAGGTACAACAGTCAATACATTTCCCATCAGGCCCAGCTCTGGGCACTACTCACAGCTGTTCATTTGAACAGCCCTTCCTGCTGAAGGCTCTACATGGGGAAGCTATTCACTGCCCCAGACTGTACAGTGCACATTTGACTAGGAGCCTCCAAACCCGTACGACCAGTGCTCCCCCACAGAACAGCACTGAGGGGCACTTTCAAAAGCATCCTTAATTAAGCATCTCCTGTGCAAATGGTGTGCTGGAGCCACTTGGGTTATGCAGCAATAGCAGCCCCCAATCCTTCTCCTAGCTGTATGCATCTAAACCAGTTTTCAACAGAGGAAAACTAAGAGCAAGATTCTCCTTGGATGCTTAAATCCCAGAGCCCAGTCAGGCACATGCTTTGGCCCTGAAGTGTCTAAACTCACGTGTGAATCACCAGCTGAGTCAGTTAAGAGATTTTCCCATGGATGCTATTCATACTACCCTTCTCTTCCCAAGAAACCTCTCTGAAGAGCTATCCAAGACTGTGGACTGGAAATGTGTCCTTTGTAACTATGGGGGGAAAAAATGCTGAAGATGTTTGTACCCTGCTGGTTACATAGCAGGGTTCTCAACCTCTGCACTCTTGGCTTTCCTTCTTGGGGATAGAATGGCTTGGATTCTGCGACACCTGAGAAAGCGCACGTCTAGCAAACGAAGAGAGGCCAACATTAGAGGCACAGAGCCCACTGTTTGCCTGGTGACAGTGAAAGAGGTTGACATGTTTATCTATAGACTTGCTTATCCATCCAAATCCGCTAGGCTTCAAACACACTTAGAAGGCACTGCTGATATGGTGAAAATTCAGAGGTATCTTTGTATGTGACCAAAGCCACACCCAGGCTCGTGCTTAGATATCCAAGAGCCGAAATCTCTGAAAAACAGGCTCACCACACTTCTATCTGCTCTTGTGTGCCCTCGGCACAAAAGCCACCCCATTCCTCCTTCAACAGGACGTGTATCCAAAGACATAGCACCATGAGCAGGGCCTGCCAACACCATGAGAACAATCAACACCTAGCTACTGGATGCTGTGTTATTCCTGGATGCCCAGAGGACACTATCACACAAGGGATAATGCATCATGCCTAGGTATAGCTGCCTGCCCATCAACTACATGCATAACCAAAGTTTAGTTCTACAGCATATCACAAGCAAGTGCATGCTTGCGGCATTACCTGTCCAAACAAACAAACTCTGGAGGTGAGTTACTCCCCAGCAGCACCCCATCTCCAGTTTCGGACGCAACGTGCACCCTGGGCTTGGGGAAGACAGCTCCACCTGCCATTACCTTTTCTCGCTGGATGTCATTCTTTATCTGGGAGATCTTGATCTTCATGGCATCCAGCTCCTCGTCAGGCACGAGTGGGATGTTGGGCACTGCCTCGGACTCGTCCACAGTTTGGAAGCTGAGGTCTGTGAGCGGAATGTACCATTTACAATCATACTGCTGGCTTTTCCTGAAAAGAAGAGGGGACAGGGCTTTAAACACCCTTGCACTCCATAAGCTCACACTGCTCTTTCCATGCTTTTCCCCCGTGACGGTTTCAGCACGGCAAGTTACAAGATAGTGAAATAGGCTCAACCTCACTGTAATCCCTGAGATGGAGGCACAGTTGGGGTAGGTCTGTTTTCCAGCAATGAACCTTGAAGGAGCCAAACCCCCCTACCATGCTATGTACAGTGTGCTGCCCGCTGGTGCTGCACGTAGATTTTATTTCTTTTAAAGTGCTCACTCTGAAGCATCCCAAAGCACTTCCCAAATACAGGGATATCTTTCAATACAACCATCTCTGAGGCAGAACGCAGCAGCTTGCTGCACAAGAGCTTAAGGACTGAACCTGGGACCTCTGGATCTAAAAGCAGGAGCCTCTGCTGCCTGCTGTAGAAGTTTTTCACAAGCTGTAGCTGCCTCATAAACCCCAGTGAGATCCAGCCACTAGAGGGAGATAGCAAGTAACACTACGTGCAGGCTGCAACAGGAAGCGAAGACCACCACCTGAAACTGCAGGGGGAATAAAGGGAGGCAGAGTTAAATGACCCCTGCTGGAATTTGTCCAGGATGCCGCAGTTAGCACCCCGGCTCTCTGGAAGATAGCCACGCAGTATTTAACTCCCCGAAGCGTCTCATCTGAAGGACAACGCTGCACTGTACAATGTTCCCTGTATGGGCCGCAGCTTTGCTGAGTTGGGTGCACAGGTGCAGTCAGTATGCACTGAACTAGCATTCTGCCAAGTCCACTGCTCTGCATATAGGGTGTGAAGAACAGGAAAATGGGGTGTGAAGCAGGGAAATCCTCACCCTCCAAGCTGCTTCTTGAGCTTGGCGCACAGGAACAGGTCAGTGAAAAGAAAGACGTGGCGCAGTTTCCGAGCCCCCTCTACCAGCTCCACCATGAAACTGTCCTTCAAGAGCTGCCGGTGCTGTCAGAAACAGGAGACACAGTTCTAGTTAGGACAGGAGGGGTCAGTCTCTGAGCCAAGGCACTATGGCTCCTCATCAATACCTCCGGTAATATAAACCTCCCTAGCACCACCCCAAGGCTAGATCCTCATTTGATCGATCACTGGTGGAACATGGCAAACCTGCCCCACCCACTGCTCTCTCCATGACTTTCTGTTCCAAGGGAGACCCTCTCTGTGTGCCTGACTGAAGGGGGGCCTGAGAAATGGATGATCAATGGATGGGTCTCATTAATTGGCCTGCATGTTTACTTTTTTCCCCCACTCGTGCTCTCTCCTTTTCATGCCCTTCCTTGGGACTTTATCGCCTGGCTTTCTCAGACCCAATAAGGATGCACACTTTGCACAGAGGGCCATCCCAGTGACTTGGCTGGGGCCATCCTCTCTGTTGCTAATCCTGGCCACTGAATTAACTCTTTGCAGTCTGGTCCCTTCCTGTTGCTCTCTCCATCACTTGCAGGAAGTGCATAATCAGAGAAAGTGGCTGAACGTTGGGTTTCAGTTTTTAACTGGAGTCAAATCTCCACCTCCAGCTGGTGAACTGCCAGCTGGCTTGGGGCAAATACTTCTGAGAGCTGCACAGAGCGTGGTCACCCTCTGCCTGGTGCAAATGCTGGACGGCTCACCCAGACTCTCCAGTTCTCAGCCCCTCTTTCCAGTCACTCTTGACTTTCCAAGTATTTTCTCTGGGGGCTGAAACGTCACCTGCCTGCTCTCACTCAAAGGAACCTGGCTGGAAACATCAAGCAAAATCCTTTCAGCTGCTTTAATTTATGGCAAGTCATTGACAGACCATTACCATACACACAGGGCTTGCCAGCAGCCTTCAACAGCAAGGCATTCCACCGTTCACTAGCAGAGGGCAGCATACACCACTTCACCAGGTAAGCTTTCACATCTAGCTGCAGCCACTCTGCAGAACTACCAAATCCAGACCATGGAACACCCTCCTCCCCACTCTGAACCTGTTTGTACACAGCAGCTGCTAAATATTCCTGCTGCTTCCCTATTCCAACAAGTGCTGCTAAGGGACCTATATTTGCTTAGAAAAGCTAAATCCACCAGCAGCCCCTAATCAGCCAGTACTTGAACAGTCCCATCTGGATGTGTTTTTCCTCTGTATTTATTTAAAGCCTTTTTCTGTTCCTTATAAAATTTCCCCAAAACACTGATCAGACCTCAGAATTAGCATGAAGCATAGCTCTGCTGCCTTTATCCCCCTCAGAAGACAGGCTCCTAGTTTCAAGGGCCTGAATGAGTTCCTTGGGCCAAGTGGTTTGTTTCAGACATGCGGACTGTCCCCCTTTTCCTCCCCTTGGGCCTCTCCTTCGGGGTGGGGCTCTGGAGTATCATTCAAACAAAACCAGGCAGTAGTACATAGTCATCAGCGAGTTGAGGTGTTCTATACTCCGACTCTGACCCCCCCCCCCCCCGAATCAATGGCAGCCTGAACGTGAGCTAGGGGAGGTGAAATATTGCAGGAGGTTCCAAATTGGGCTTTGGGGATTCTCAATTTGGGGGCAAGTCTGATCCTCACAAAAGTGGAAATCTTCTAGCACTGCCTTGATCCAAGTACCGAGCAGGCTTCTCTGCCCAGTTCTGCCAATGCACCCTAATCCTGACCCACGTCACCCCTGTTACTCTGGTGTTGGGTCCACACACGTAGATACTATGGTGATCGGTGCTTGAGCAATAACTTTTATGCCTACGTATTCTGGTGACAGCTCTGCCAATGTTATTCAATACTGATCGAGCCCTCCCTCCCCGGGCTGTTTTACTATCTGCCCCCTCCATCAGCCCCCACACAGACAGCTTTGCCAGTGCACCGTGCTCCTCACCTTCAGTATCTCTACTATTGCAGTACCAGGCTCTCGCATGCAAAAATTGCCAATTCCCAAGCTGTGCTACGTTTTGATTGGGAAATGGATGAGGTTGAAACATCCAGATAGTTACTTGTAACCAAATCAGAGCTTAAACCTACGCCTGCGAACGTAACGCCCTGTGCATTAACTCACGGTTCTCATGTCCTCAACACCCGCAGAACACTCTCAATGTGGAGGACACATCTGTAGGCGTGTTCATACCCACCAACCCGCTCTCTAAACTACCTTTATCGATACCGTGATGTGAGTCCCAACAGACATGGTAGGGAATACAAGGCAGAGTGATGAAGCACAAGAAGCAGTTCTTGTTTCCACATTCACAGTCAGAGCATTATGCATTTTTCAGTATAAACCAACACATTGCACAAGGCTGCACTAAAGCCTTTTCAGGGTGCTAAAGAGCAGGAATCAGTCCCAGGGATGCTTGCCAATCCCAAATGTCACCGCAATTCTGTGACCACTAGCAGCAAATGTTCCACTCAGTCAGTGGTGTAAACCTGTTCCCTGACAGGTTACGGTACCGTTTCTGGGCAGGATCCTGGGGAGCAGGGAAATCCAACGGTGAGTCAGGCTCAGAAAGGTCTGTGGATGTGCCGATGTTTATTTTTAGGTGAGTGTGAGCCTCCTCAATCCTACCTGGGTTTGGAGAGCATGCCTGCCTGCATTAATGTCTCTGCTACTGATGTGTGCTCATTTCCCGCCCCCCAAGGACTAGACAGCGACCTGCAGCCCAGATATGGAACCAGGAGTATCTGGGCAGAAACAAAGGATAGGCCTTGTCAAGAGCAAACCCCCACCTTCCACAGCTGGGGAGGATTCAATTTGAGAGAGAAGAGAAATGAGGCAGAAAAAATGGTATTTTTCAGCAATCCAGAACTCTAATTTAACGTTTTTAGAGCTGATGAATATTTATTACGATGCAAATCAACTCTGCTCCTCTGAGGCATGTGAACAGCTGCTTGTTGCCAGCCAAATCTCTGCTCACCATCCTTAGGTGTAAATATGTTCTCACACATCAATCTCATTTGTTACCTAGTTGCAATTCTGGGGTGCAGTGCTGATCCTCCATTCCTCCCCCCACCCCACAAGGGTCTTGTGGCACAATCCTGCCTTAGGGGAGGCTGCTACTGTGCCCCTGTGGCAGGCCGGGGATGAGAGGGTTAGGCAGGTGTGGTTAACAAGGTCCCGACTATTTGCTCAGTAGCCAGGCAGGAGGTTCCTTTCATAACACTCTTTGAAGCCGATGGGGAGCAGGAACAGGGCCACTGTCTGCAGCCTCTATCCCCTGCTGAAGGAAACCATGTCTCTAAATTCTGATCTGAAAACAGAGGGGACAGGCCACAGTGGCTGCTGGGTCAAAGGCAGCTCTTGCCCAAAGAGCTGCCCATTCAAGGCAGGACTCCCATCCTGCCGAGACGTTGCTGGCCTAGGGAGAAAATTTCCTTCTTACAGGGGCCTTAGATGAAGCCATTCCTGGTAGCTGATGCCAGGTCACAGACAGTGCGCCCCCTTCTGAGAAATTCAGCGAAGCCAGCAAATAGCCTAATGCTTGGTCCTTGCACAGACTCATGTGAGCTGTTCAAGAATGAATCTGTTCTGCTTGGCTCTGATTCAGTTTCATCTCCCCTCTGGATGTGTCAGAGCTCTGATACCTAGGCTGAGGGTCAGAACGGAAGAGTCTCCACAGGCCTGGACTACCTTGGCCATGGCTCCAAATACAACCAGGGACTGCAGCCAGTGGAGTGCTGAGGGTTCCCACCTGCCCCCCATAACATCACAAGAGTGTGAGGGAGGGGGTAGGTGCCGGCAAAGGCAGTGACCGCAGGGGACTGAGTGTGAGAATATTCTCACATGGCATTGGGATTCCAGATCCACCCACTGCCACCGACCCCACTCAGGGCATCCACTCCCTTCTGTTACCAAGAACCTCAGTCACAGGGGCCATCTGCATAGCCCCTGCCTGTAAACATCCAGGCAGGCTCTTCCAAGTAGCAGGTTCCCTCTTGCTCAGAAAAGTTCCATGTCCAAAATTCCCCATCAACCCAAACAGGAAGTTCAGTACCGCCACAGGCAGAGAGCCCTGCTGTGATGCGGAGAGCCACCATCCTGTCAGCCTGTGATGCTGTTCCTGAGGCGATGCTGATCTATGCTGAGTTTATCTGATCTAGCACTTGGGGGATAAATTGTCCAGATCCTCGAGACAAGACGCTAGCATGAGGCACCGGAATGACTCCTACGGAGGTGGGATTTCTCAGGAAAGGAGGCTGGCTGGGGAGCCTGGTGGAGGATGTATTCTAGTCAGGCGTAGGAAGTCAGGGAAGGGGGCGGAGGGGATGTATTCCAGTCAGCGGCTAGGAGGGAAAAATTTACCAAGCCGCACAGAGAGGAGGATTTTCTTCCCTCTTCTGCTCTATTAACAGTCCTGACTCATGAGCCTACCAGAGACATGTCCCTGCAAGGGGGACCCAGGGAGATACCTTCATAGGAGATGACCCAGGGAGCTCCCAGCTACTGTGGGCGAGGGGCAGGGGGAAAGGAAGCCTGAAGAGTGGCTTTGTAGAGCAGGCTGGGATCGCTCTCTCCACAGCAGGGTGCTTGCTGAGCCTGAGCTGGGAGATGGATTTAGCTGCCTGCTTCTCCTGGAACTTGACAAGACTTGGTATAATAGGTGCACATCAGGCTGCTGATCACTGATTGGGGAGGTGGGGTGGGGGAGTGTTTCCAGTAGGGAGCTGCTGGGGTTACATCCTTTGCTGTGATGACTCATCTGGCAGGAAGGGTTCAGCAGGTCAGAGGGAGACAATAAAAGGATTTCCCAACCAGCTGACTACAGGCTTCTTTGTGAGGGAGCAAAGGGTGCCTCTCCCCATGAGTTGGTCAGCACATGCCCAATCCCTCCACCCAGTCCCAGGAGAAGTCAGCATGCCCCTCAGACCCCCAGCATGCCCCCAGCACCCGTCTGCATGCTCCCAGCACCCGTTTGCACACGCCCAGGGTTCACACACTGCCTCAGCCACATTTCCTGGGCAGAGGAGACAGAGTCCAACAAGGAGCCTGCTAGACAGAATCTGCTGTACCAGCAGCTGTGTCCGGCTACAGGCTGCCTCAGTGCAGGGGAGCGAGAGGCCCAGGGAGCATGCCCTACAGGACTGCAGTCAGACAGTCTCCCTGAGGAAGACAGAGCCAGCCTCACAGATGTGACCCCGTCAGCCCCCTAGAACACAGAGACTGTTCACTTCCTCTTCAGAGTCCTCACCAACCCGGCCACTGAGCCAGCACCCATAGACCTTGGCAACTCACACCATACAAAGGGGACCCCAGCAGCTCAAACCCTGGCTGGAGGGTACTGGTAACCTAGGTCAGGATGTCTCCAAGTCAGCGACATGGGTCCCCCATTCCTTTCCCTCCCCATCTCTTCCCCCCCCCCCACCCAATCAACCTCCCTATCTAGCTGTCTCCTCACTGGCATCCTTTCGGGGGCCCTATGTTTATAACAGACTTCTGGGCCATAGGGTGTTTTGGGCAGATGGCTGTTTGCTGCAAGGCTTTCCTGTCAGAGTTACCGTACCCACCCCACTTATCCAGCTTATTCCTCCTGGCCTGACTGAGGAATAGCAACACAATCACCAGTGTATAAACAACGTAAGAGAAGAGCCTCCCCCACCATCCAAAGACCCTGGGGGGGCATATGGGCTACGGACACATTCAGGTGGGCTTCATACCAGAGTGGTGACTGGGCATCCAGCACACATACTTCCATCAGTAACACCCTAAGATGAGCACCATTCCTGCCAGGACAGTGCAGTACTGCCAGGCAAGAGCCTGGGCTGGGTCCCAGCATCCTGCTCCAGCCTTACCTCCCAGACCTTCTCTCTCTGCCTTACTTCCTATTCCCTTTACATATCTAGCACCTGCCTCCTCCCTTTTCTGTCAGTGCCTCACTGCTTTGGGCATAAGAGCCTTCCCCCCTGCTGCTCCTGCCACCTGGACAGCCTCCCTGCGTTTCCTGCCTCTTCATCTCTTCTCTCCCTTGCCTTTGAGTTCCTCAACCAGCCTCTCAACCGCCTGCACCTTCATTTATTCATTGCATCATTTTTTCACTGATTGCTGTCTCTAATGTCGTGTGCTGTCTGCTGTTGTGTATTATTTAACTCCAGATAGCGAGGCAGGTTACCTGTTTGTCTGAGATGCACAATGCAAAGTAAAACTTGTAATAGCTGTTCATCTGGATTTAAGATCTGCAAAGGGCTGTCTGCCTGTCAGAGCTGAGGAGGTGTATCCTGGGTGGTGACGGCAGAAGACTGCAGTGCGTGTGGGTGAGAGTTACAGGAAAGAATGGAACGTGTGATGCAGGAGGAGGATGGTAAAGCGCAAAAGGATGGATACTGGCACACGTCATTATGGATATTGGCACATGTCATTAAGGTTTGGATTTCTGCAGAGCGTAGGAGGAGAATGATTCCTGTGTGTGATGCAAGAGCAGCGTGACAGGACATCGGGATCATCTGCTGAGGAATTAATGGGCTTCTCTTAATAGTCTAACAGCCTTTTGTTTTCCAAAGTGACTGTCAGTGAGAGCTATAGGGCTTCAGCCAGGAGACAGGGCGTGGGATCCAA
Source organism: Lepidochelys kempii (assembly GCF_965140285.1). Taxonomy (NCBI): domain Eukaryota; kingdom Metazoa; phylum Chordata; order Testudines; family Cheloniidae; genus Lepidochelys; species Lepidochelys kempii. The sequence continues at coordinate 12,574,270 of NC_136394.1, read as the reverse complement.
ACCTGTATTTCTGAGTACACTGCTGCAGACAGCATCTGCCCAGGGCCACTAGAAGCAGCGATCCCCAGGCCCCAAGAGGTCCAAGACCAGCCCACAAACCCAGTGACGCTCCAGTTCACACCCTTGCCGGTTTCCTTTTGTAAACAGTCCCCTATTGTTCTCTCTTTCCCTACCTCAAACTCTCCCTAATGCGACTGCAGCCTAAACCCAATGATGCTCTGCCATTCAGAGGTCACCTGGCTGATCCCTCAGAGGCAATTCACCATCAGATGCGTTTACCAGTTAACTTCAGAAATATGGCAGTCCACAGCCAGGCTTGAGCATCTCAGATACGATGGTGAAAAACATGAGACAGGCTCAGACAGACGGACTGGGGCCCTCCCACAGTGGGAATCTGCCTCTCTCCCCTAAGGGGCTCAGTGCTTTTAGCAGTTCCATTAACTCCTGCGTTACAAGAAAAGGCAGAACTGGATAGGGAACAGTGGAGGGGAAATTTCAGCATTAAGCTCTTGCTCAGAAAGGAGACATTGACTCCTCCAGCCAGCCATTCTCACACCGGCTGCAGCTAGGAACCTCTGGGAAAGCTGCACCGGAGTGGTGCCAAACCAGCCTCCCCACTGGAGGTTGTGCAGGATCGCTGGTACAACCTTAGGGACTGATCCTTCTGGAGCGCTTGGGGATTTTTCCCCTCAAAAGACCCCCTATAACTGAAACAAAGGAAATGAATGGTGGCGGGTGAAGAGTCGGCTGTGAGCAAACAAGGCCCCATCCACAAAACGAGGTCCTGGCTTGGAGCTGCGGCAGGGCCACATGCACAAGACAAGAAGGAATCTGAACTTCTCACATGCCCTAAATCAGGAGGCTTCATGTCACTCAGGGACACCCCAGCGAGCTTTTTATTGCTACTTGGCAAGTTACTGAAGTGGGCACTTAGGGAAGGATCAATCAGAAACACTAACAAGCAGGAAGGAGAAAAGAGGATGAGAGGGAGGGAGGCATTTCCATGCTCCTTGGCAGGGGAGATTCTGGAGCTAAGATATGTCCCCAGAGGCATAACATTCCATCCAGGTTTCTGTTCCTTCGCAGGGGGATGTCCCCCCATGATGGGTCCAATGGTTATCTCCTTCTGCCACCCACAAACCAAATCCTAGACACTGCATCTTTCCCCACAAGTCCATGGGTTGTATGCTGGGGAGACAAGCGACTCAATTCCCCACAACAGGCTAGAGAAGAACCCCAGAGCCACACCTTGGCCTTGACAGAGCCTCATTTCTTCTGGCTTTTGTTGTAATTAGCATCCTACCCACATCCCTGAAGCATGCAGAAACTCTGCCCCCCTCCTTACGTCTGGGACCCGCCAGGCCCACACACTCGGGGAGCCACAGGCTGCCTCAGGACCATGCCTCCCACTTCAATTCCCATGGAAGGATCGAATGCACAGATCACAAAGGAAACGGGGCTGGGGCTGAAGCTCTCCCTTGCCCTGTCAGCATTGCTGTATTGCACAGTAAGCAGAGACACTGCAGAGAAGGGGGACAGGTAATATCGATGGCCTTGAGAGCAATGTGCTGGGATGTCCTTGCCATGCCATACAGGTCACAGCACGTCCTGGTTTGGGCATGGACTGAGAAGTGTCTTGTGCAAGATGCTGGAGTTACTTTATGGAATATTCCAGTGGATAGGATGGGAGAGAACGAGCTCCTCTGTGGTGAGCAACCCTTGTTTTCCTCACTGTGTGCAGGATGCGGCCAAGTGCCTTGTAGCAAATGAAAGCACCTAAAGCAGGGGATCAATAACTTTGGGTCACACCTTGGGGGAGGGAGTGTGTGTGTGGAAGGTTGTGTATTCACACACACACACTTACTTTTAGGAGCCTGTCACTAGGGAGATTAACCATTGGCTGCTTTCACCAATTCAAAGCAATCCAGCAAAAGAAAGCAGCAGCAAGAGGCAGGCAAAGGGGATTTACATCCTCCCTGTGCTGTGCTCACCAAACACTCCACATTAAAGATGGGGATTGGGAGCCGTTTGCTGGCTGGAAAAAAAAAAGGAAGAGAAACAGGGCCCCTTTATATGCACGCTAACAACGGAGGTCGGTACCTGAGCACTGTATGAGAGGAGGAGGCTGGAGCTACAGCAGCTAGCCCGCTCCCCCGCCAAAGGAATCTCCAATGGGAGGGAGGTAAATAATGAATAAAAGCCATCAAAGCAAGCTGGCTATTCATTAAAATAAAAAATGCATTATGCATTGAGAGCTGTCAGTTAGGACATATAGACTGCATGCTATCCCATCACCCCGGGGAGGGCATAGACAAGGGGAGCAGAAGGAAAGGCTAAGCCAGAGATTTACACACACACAGACAAAACCCAGCTCTGATCCCAACCTGGAAGGGCTGTTGGTGGTGGGGAGCGGGGCTTGTTAACTCTTTAGGAAGATAGTGCACAAATCCTTCATTAATGAATGGCTGGGAGTCTACTCCTGTTGCAGGCAGTTGGATCACAATTTCAAACCATGGAAATGGTGAACACTCCCCAGTCTGGACAAGCTTTGGGGAAGAAGGTGGTGCCCTGCCCCTCTTAGAGGCAGGGCCTTTGGTGCAGAAAAGCCAAAGGAAGCAGCTAGCATTCGACTCCCAGAGGGAAAGGAAGTTAAAGGGCAACACAGAAAGATCTGGAATAAGCATATTCTTCACCTTGGCTTGGAACAGATTGTGAGCAGAGTAGGTGCATGCGAGTGAGAGAGAGTTATAGATTCCCTCCATCGCATAGGAAAACCTGTTTTCAGCTCTGATTCTGCTGTCCCTGCCACAAGAGTAAACACGGAGCAACCACCCAAAGTCAATATTTTCACCACCGCGTGAGTGGGAATAGGAGCAGCCCTGCTGAGCCCACTCTTTACACATCCCATTCTCACTTTGTAAGTGGATGACAAATCCACAGCTCACCAGAGAGCACAACTTCATTCCCACTGCCCTGGCTCCTGTCACTTCATTAGGATTCCACAGGACACGCTGCAAAGCCTGCATCCCTCATTGAGATGCTAACAGACAATCTGAGACTACCGAGCACTCCCTCTCCTGGGACAGGGGCATTCCAGCCTGTGATACCTGCCATGACTCGATCAGCATCCACTTTAATGAGGCCTTCTGCTGTCTCCAAGGCCCTGGCCACTGATGTGTGTAATTGCATCCCACCCTGCTACTGCCTGGTCCCCACAGCTCTAGTCTCAGCACATCTCAGCTGCAGCCTTGGGGTTCCAAAACAAGCCCCAAAGCAGGAGGTAAATGGGGGAACTCCTGCTCAAAGCTGAGGAACAATGCACTCTGGGGCCCTGTCTGAGTACCCCAGCCCCATTCTGCGTCTGCCAGAGAACCCTCAGAGCTGAAAGGGTCAATGAAACATACAGTAATAACCCAGGAATGTGTATGTTTATAGGGCTGGGGGACTTTTCACTGGAATGTCTTCAAGGGGATCCCTGGGTCCAGTTGTAGTCATCTTGGGCTTGGCAGGGGACTACAGGGCACAGTGCTGACATGACAAACTCCAGCTGCAGTTCCTCTACCACAAATCTGAGGCTCTTGATTCCGCTCTTTCATCCAAGCTTCCCCACCCCATTTCATCCAAGCTTCCCTGCCCCCCAACTATCTCCTCCAACACTCCTCATCAGTCCTGGCTGTTACTGAACAGGAGGGACCAAATTCATCCCTACCAAAACCACACTGGAGTTACCTTAGAGATGGATCTGCCCCAGGAACTCAGGGAGCCACACAGAGCCATACCACTGCAGAAGTCTGTCTCCATTATAAACAGTCTAGTCTGTGGGTGAGGGGGGACAGAGCCCAGCACTTCTGGGTCCCAATCCAATTCCCACAGAGTTAATGGGGGGCTTTTTTCGGACTCTAATGGACACTGGATTGGCCCCTAGATAGATGAACAACCCTAAGCTTCCTATTTCAAGGGGACTCTCTCATCCCATTTCGATTCCTTCCTACTTCTCTTTACATTCTAGCTGAGAAATGGCTCTGATTTTCCACCTCTTTGCCCTCACACAGTGAGTCTCTGTGTATTGGACACTGGGGCTGTAACATGTATTTCTCTGCTGTACCTTGGGTCCTGACATCATTCTGGGGATACTTAAGAGACAGAGATCACAGTGCCAACTCCTAGCATCATTCAGCTTGCCCCCCTCTCGCTCGCCACAGCAGATTGCTATAGCACGCCCCCAGGTGAGATTTCCCTCTTGCCCAAGATTGTAAGCTTCTAGAAGATGCAGAAAATGCATTTCATTCTGAATGTGCAGATTTAGGTGAACATCCTGCCAAGTTGGTTCCTGAAAGGGGATGTAAGGGTCACGAGTGGCTGGAAAATGCCCTTCTAATCTTCCATTACTCCAGCAGCTGCCTTCCTTCCTTCTGATCCATAGGCCCTTATTTGGTTTCAGTTTGCACACAGAATACTACCAAGAACTCTCCCTGAATTGGGTTAGCACACGCTATGCACGTTGCAGCAATAAGGTCTGCGATTCTAGTCACAATTCCCCTTTGGTAGCTCCAAATAGCCTTCTGAACAGAACGTGCAGTGAGCCACACCATGTCCTGGGGAACACAAGGACTGTGCATAAACTGTGTCTCAGCAACCCAGGAACTAGTAGCATGGGGTTTAAGAAAATCTACAAGAAGGTATCAACCTCTCACAGAATGAAGGGATGGCCTAGAGGAGTGAACACTGGTCTGGGAGCCAGGAATTCTTGAGTACTAATTCTGGGTCTGCATGTAACTTTATCTGTGTGTGCCAGCATGACTCCCCACAGAGTATTAAGATTAGCTAGCATGCCAGAGTTCTACACCAAAAGGAGGCCTAAGTCCTCCGGTATCCCTGCATTCACTGTAACCTTCAGAAGGCTAGGGTAGTCTCCTAATTTCCAGCCCTCCCAGAGAAAGGCAGAACTACTGTTTAGAAATAGATCTTGTCACTAGAGGATGGGGACTCACCTCTCCCTTCTTGACTGTCATAGATTGTCTGCGGGGTGTGATCTCTTCGTTGATACTGGACAAGAAGTTCTGAGAGATGCGCAGAGCATCCTGCAGGAGTGGGTGGTCGGGGTGGCTTGCTGGAGTGTGTTTCAGTAAATCCTACCACCAAGAACACAAAGAAGGGACAAGAATAAGGAACGGCGCCCACCAGAACAGTGAGCCACAGGCTCCAGGAGCCCTGTTATTGGAACCCTTGGCACAGGTGGCTCTGGCCTCCTCTCATAGTTTAGGGCAAGGCTGCAGATGACTGTCCCATCCCACTGCAGCTGTGGAGTCTAACCTAGCCTGCTAACCCCGCTGGGGACACGTCACTGGTTCCGCACATGGAATTATTCTCCACCAGGAACTTCAAGTTGCTCCTCCACATATAAAGACAAGACACACCCAGGCAGAGCGGCAGCCTCTTAATTTCCCCAGTCCTGTCTGTGCAGGAAAGGCTGGAGGGAAGAGAAAGTGGGGACAGTGCCTGTGCTCTTATACTTGCCATTTAAACACACAAGCTACTTACATGAAGAACAAGTGTGCTGCGTGTCACTCGATCCACCGGCTTGTATAGCAGAGCTGTGGACAGAAAGCAGCAGAGGCATAAGAAAGGCAGCCATCTAAAAACAGAGTGCCCTACAGAGCACACTGAGCCATGCAACCAAACATACAGGCACAAAACTAGTACAGAAGAAACATCCTGGAATTCTCTTCTCCACCGTTAATGAACTACAGAGTAAATAAAACACACAAGTGTGTGGAAAGAAGCAGTCAGCAGCCACACTGGGCACACCCCTCCGCCCCCCACAAACATTCCCCCCTCCACACACAGAGTTCATTACTGCTAATTCAAACATTCAAAACACACTGCACAAACACAGAGAGAGACACACACAAACACAACCTACTGCACACCCCAAGCAACACACAGCTGAGGGAGAGTGAATGGTGAGCTCGCTGAATGGCACACAACACTCCCAGCAGGGCACTCTTCTGATTAACCTCTTACATCCTCCAGCTCTAGATCTTCATGGCTGACCCTGCAGCTGAGTACTGTGCCTAGCCACACCCTCTAGAGCCATTCCCCTTCAACGCCTCTCCTAATCTTGCCAGGAAGGTCTCTGAAAGGTGATCAAGGCACCACCTCCCCTCCCAAGCTCAGCATGGCATCTCTAGGGTGCTCCCAAATCCTGCCATCCATGAGGCTTTGCCTTAAACAAGTCTGGAACCTCCTTGGAGCAGGGACGATCTCTTGCTATGTGTACGTACAGGGCCTAGCACAAAGAGCCCTGACCTCAGCTGGGACCTCTAGCACCACCGTAATACAAATAATAATTCCTTGTATGATGATGTTTGTGCTACTATTAGGCAATAGATGCTCTTCAAAGATCATGGTTGTTCTGTGCATGGTCCATTGTTGCCCAAGGGGAATGACTAGCCAGTAAGATGAATGGAGGCTTCCTGTGCAGACATGCAGCTTTCTAGGCAAGTGCTCTGCTAATGAGCAAAAGGGAGCAGCTTCCCGGGGACAGCAAGGAGTCACCATAACCCACCAGCATTCAGAAAGTAAAAGGACCATGGAAGGTGGGACTGGGGAATGGTTATTCCACAATATATCTACCCTCCACCCAGGGCAACAATAGCCAGCTCCACTCCCACCCCTCCAAGTGCCGACAAACCAGTGTCTCCTCCATACAGAACACTCACTTTCCAAGGAGTTTTTGGTTGTCTGATCTTTTGAGTCCTTTGTATTTCTGGCCTTGAGATTCTAAAAGAAAAAGAAAATCCATGTAGGAGACCGTTCATCACCCAGAAACGCCACCCTGGAACCCAGAACCTCCTCAACACCTCCAAGGGAGGAAGAGGTGCCTGTGTTCATACAGTCAGCCTAAAGCAGCATCCAGAAAAGCCCTGCCATATTCCATGTCAGTGAAGGAAAATGTATTGTCCTGATGGTAACTCTACCACCACCATGTCACAGTCTGCCAGGAGCCTGCAGCTCCAAGCAGAATTCCTAAGAGTGAGTCCTTAGAGACCTGAGAAACCAGGGAGCCACGTACAGCATATGGGAGAAAACCTGAGGATGGCTGAGTTACCACCAGTCAGACGGGCGGATGTCCACAGGGATGCATGTGCCATTGGCCCAGTGTACGTATAGTCTGGTAGCTAAAGCACAAGGTGGGCAGTCAGCAGACCTGGGTGCTATTCCTGATTCTGCTGCTGCCCTGAATGTTGAGGCTGAATGTATTAATGTGGGTAAAGTGCTGTGAAATCCTTAGCAGGACATGGGCACAGAAGTGCAAAAGTACCACCATATTCATCATCGTTACTATTTATTACATTATGGTCATTGCCAGGGCTTTAGCGCTTACCCACCAGGAAATCACATAATATGTGGTGCCCAGAATTTGCATTTGAACAGTGCCTAGCATGAGGCGGCCCGGATCCCTTTTGTGGCATTACCACAACACAACTCATAAATCTAACGATTAGTCAGAGGAGACTTTACAGACTGTATTTATCTAAATTTAAAAAATGAAGGGTGGGGGAAGCTGCCCTGATAGCAAGGTGACACTGCTGATGCTAGGGGCTGTGTCTGAGGCTCAAAACCCCGCAAAGAGCCATGGCTGCAGATGGGAGGTGGGGAACCCCCTCACACTGTGATGAGAACCACAGCATGTTTCCAAAGGGCGTTGCCAGTTTGCGTTCCCTCAATCTTAATGTCTTGAAACGTTTTACTTTTTAATTTTAAAGATAAAAAAAGATTTGGGCTCCTCGACGAACTAGTGTTTTGAAAAGAAATAAACGCCTCTGGCACCGTGCAGATCCGATACAGAAAAGGTGGTTCCATTTAAATCCAATTTTTCTTGGCAGCTGCTTTTTTCCAGCTGTGGCGTTTCTTGGGGCTGTAATCACCACAGCGACACTGTCCGCTGGACAAGGAGCTCCACCCAGGGCCCATGGCATGAGAAGCCTGCAAAGTACTTCAACACACAGAATCCCACTCAAAGGGAGGAAATCAAAGCAGCCTAATAAATAATAAGATTCCACTTGACACACTTGTCATTTTAAACAGCGCATTCTAACGCTACCTCTTTCAGCACTTGAGGCTAATTGAGCCTGTGGTTCTACCGACAGACATCATGCAAGCTGTTAGAGACGGCCTTTTACACCACAGGCAGTGTCATTATTTGCGAAAGAGACATCATGAGCTCAAACACAACCTTCCTCTTTAGGACTGCATGATGCTGGAGCAGAGTTAGGAAAGTTCAAAGCCATGCCAGTCACTATAAGAGTCACTGTGGGGAACAGTGAGCAAAAACTGCCTATGGGAGAATTCATAGTTCCTCCTGGGCCAGCCTTAGCTAAAGGCCACTGGAGAGGCTGGGGCTGGGGCTGGAGCAGTGGCTGTGGGGAAGCTCACAGCTCCTCCAGTCCCAGCCTCTCCAAGGAGCGATCGCTGCAAAGGCACTCGGAGGCTGCACAGGAGTGACACTGCAGCGTATTAATCAGCTCCGGGGCGGCGCATGTGTCTGAACATCCTGACATTACCTCGGAGATTTCAGCAAACTGAGCATTGGCCTGGCAGCATTTCTCTGCTGTCTCCATGGCAACCTCATAGTTATCCACGAAGGCCCTGTACACTCCCAGCTGGCTGGCCTGCAGGGATCAAAACAAAACAAAGTAAACACCAGGGAGGGGGATGGCTTGGGACAGCTGCTGGTGGGAGTCAGAATAACCAGGGAAGAGGCTGATTTACACCAATCCAAAGAAACTCAGGATACTCTGAACAGGAAGTGCCCTCCCTCCTGTGGGTTCTCCCCCACTGGAACAGGTGCTCCTTGTGTGGTGGCTCCCTTTACCCAACAGAAGTTAATTTGCAAGCCTGGGAGGATGACAAATCTTTATTACCATCGCCTAGTTTTTCCCTTCTAAACTGCCAGATTAGCGACTATTAATATTTTAGCTCATGGATGAAACTTTGCAGGAGCCTTTGGCTGTTTGCATGAAATATGAATCAGACAGGAGTGATTCAGCCGTATAGCACGAATGTGACCCCAATGAGCTACTCGTTTGCTTCTGTGCATCTGCTGAAGCTGTTAAAGCAAACCCAGATATTAACCAAGATCTACATATGCAGACATTATCTAAAGCCACATGGTTGAAGCATTAAGGACAGAAGTGCTGAAGAGTCAAAAACAATACACACAGCATAGAACCACTGCTGGAAGGCATGGACGGCAATGCAGGATTTTGCAACCGTAGAATGTGTGGTGGACCCAGATAAAGATACGGCAAGCCTTGGATCCTGTAATGAGCCATTATTAATCACTAGGTCTTAGCACTGATCCTGTTCGCTGATTTCTAAATAGCAGTCATGTTCATGCCAGACAGCATAAGATCCAGCTGGGAAATCCATGGGCAAATTCCAAGCATGTCTGAACTCTAGAGTAACCTTTGTGTTGCAGACCCATGCAGCTGTGCTATAAACACCTCAGCAGTTCAAATGGGCTTCCCAGCGTACAATCAGAAAAACACCAACAGAAGGAGCATTGAAGGACTCTACTGAAAAGGAGAGTATTTTCAATCCTTCACTTACCCTATGACTACCGTGGGTCCACTGCCAGCATGGACAGTATTCCCTACTGTGACTGCTCTGGGAGACTGGGAACGGAGGAGCTGAGAATTTCCCCACAGTCAGTGATCCTCCACCATTCTAGAGAGACTCCAGCTCGGAGACTCTCCCACTAACATAGCTGTGAGCTTCCCCCACAAACAGTACTTCTGCATCATTCCCTACATTGCCTCCTGCAGGAGAGCCTGGCACTTGAGTAGCTTCCCAGTACCTCTGTGCATCTTTCCCTACACAGTTTATTGAAGTAATGGTGGCTTGAGAAATGGTGAGCTACCTCCTACAGTGATCTTCACAAAGAGATGAGGGAACTAATTGCAGCCCCGCTGTACAATGGCACAGCTCCTTCTGAAATCAGTGGCAATTGTGCATGGATGCCAGGGAGGGTCTGGCCCCAGGCCTGCAGAGAGCACATGATCCATAGCTGGCACTGTTGCACCATCCCCAAATGAGCAGTAATCCTGACCGTAGCCTCTGCTGGGAGAGACTTATAACATTTCAGTTTTGGAATCATGTCCTAGAGATGGCAGCTAGGATGTAAATGCTTTGATTTCTCCATTAGTGCAAGGGCTCTTGCTTTCCCTACCATGCCTAAATAGAGTTGGTAAAAATCATTAAGACATTTTTGGATGAAAAATGCCTTTTTGACCCAAATAACTATTTTCACAGAAAATTCTTATTTTGGTTAAAATTTTCCCATTTTTCTATGAAAAACTGGAAACAAAATTTTTTTTGGTAAAACAATTCAGTTTTGTTAAAAATCATTTTTCAGTTTTTGAAAAATGAAAAAGTTAAACCTTTTAAAAAAACAAAAAAAAATTTTTTTGAGACACAATTTCCGTTTTTCATTAAAAATCAAAAAATTTCAAACCCCTCCAATACAATTTCAAAATATTTTACCCAGTTCTACTCTTGACAGCTGGTGCTTTTTATCCCCCAGCTGAAAAGATGGGATAACACAGCTACCTTGTCAGCTTCTGATAGCAGCAACTCACTGCAGAGTGCCACCGTATGTAAGATTTTAGAATCTCCTTTGTATGCTGCCTTCAGTTTCGATCTATGGTTCTTTATTTTACAGGTTAAATAAAATGAATGCCACCAGTGCCCTGAAGATAATTATCAAGACTCCAAATTATCACCATAATCATACCTCATGGCATGGCCTCACATGTGAAAAGGACCTGATGTGCATCCTGACTGACCATGCATTAATGTCTAGTATTTCAGCAATCTCTCTCTTGTCGAGATGGTTTTAACTGGCTGCTAAGAATGGTTTGGCTCTGTCCAGTACAGCAAAACACTCAGTTTGTCAGAAAAAATAGCGGAATAAAGTGACTGCTGCAGTATCTGTCAGAACACTGCATTGAATTACCAGAGCTGAAATAGCTAAGCAAGCCCAGAGCTCCCCGGGATATTCACTCTGCGTAGCTGAGTTATTGCTACACTAGGGCAAGCTGCTCCCAACACAGATCCAACATCGCTTGCCAATTCTGTAAAAAAAAAAAGGTTCAGGGGAACAGAAAAAGAGAGTATCATGGATGCCCGGTACATGGACCTGCCAGCCTCATCTGCATGGCACGGCCTTAAGCTCAGGCCAGAGTAGCAATACAGCAAGTCAAAGTTTGCTGGGACAAGCCAGCTATGGTAATTCATCTGAAGAGCTCTCCCTCAGCTAGTAGCATTATTTCGCCACCCTCTCAAGGCAGTTTATCAAGCATCATTTGATTGCAGTGCTCTTCCTGCATCTCAGCTTTAGCAAGCTGGGGAGCAGCAGCAGGCAGCTGAGACCTTGTGAGCTAATCTCTGAGCACCGCATACCATGTCCATGAGCTATCTGCTAAGGCACCAACTAATCTCCTCCTGACTAAAATACACCAGCAGTGAAAAGCAGCTTCTTGCGGTTTCATCTTGAGCTGCTGGAGGGCACATAAAATATTGTCCCCCTGTCTCAAGTCAACAGGGAAGGGAGCTGGTGCACTGCTGCACAGATGTTAACAATTAAGTGACCTGGTGAACTGCACTCTCCATCCAATAAGCTACTCCATGGAATGTCTCACTAACTCAGGGAACCAGAGGCACCTAAGGAATGCGGAGCTTCTTTTCTTTTTAGAAAAGAAAACGAAGCTCCCATAATCCTTTGCTTTCTGCACACTATCGGGGAGGGGTTAGAGGGATGCCTTTTGAATGCAGACAATCAGGTATATCTGGCTTGGGAACCCCTAGGTCATCTTCAGGCTCTGTACATTGCTTTATTCTTGTCTGTTCTGTTCTGCACACTGAGGTCTTTTGTTGAACTTTGCTAGGGGAACTCTCCGCAGCAGACTGAAACAACACAGCCACAATCACAGCAAAGGGAATAGCACAGGGGGAGGAGGGTGGAATATCAAAGTACGAGGTAACAACAGTGCAGATGGAGCAAAGCAAAATGGGGAGGCGGGGGGTGGAACAGAGCAGCAACAAGTGGAAATGCACATAAACACACACACCAGTTTCCTTTTTCAAACATCTGAAACTAATTCATTTCTCTGGCCAAGTGAGAGCGGCAGTGTCCCGAGGCAGTCAGTGCCTAAAAGAAACAACCATCTGATAATGGCTTGGTTTAAACTAGCTACAAGAGAGGACCGGCTGCCAGAGCAGAGACAATGGGTATGTCTACACTACGAAATTAGGTTGATTTTATAGAAGTCAATTTTTAGAAACCGATTTTATACAGTCGATTGTGTATGTCCATACTAAGCGCATTAAATTGGAGGAGTGCGTCCTCAATACCATGGCTAGCATCGACTTACAGAGCGGTGAACTGTGGATAGCTATCCCACAGCTCCTGCAGTCTCCGCTGCCCATTGGAATTCTGGGTTAAGCTCCCAGTGCCTGATGGGGCAAAAACATTGTCGCGGGTCGTTTTGGGTACATGTCGTCAGGCTCCCCTCCCTCCATGAAAGCAATGGCAGACAATCGCTTCATGCCTTTTTTCCTGGGTTACCCGTGCAGACGCCATACCATGGCAAGCATGGAGCCCGCTCAGCTCACCGTTACCGTATGTCTCCCGGGTGCTGCTGACAGACGCGGTACTGCATTGCTACACAGCAGCAGCTCCTTGCCTTCGCGGTAGACTGTGCAGTAGGACAGACAGCCGTTGTACGTCTCCTGGGTGCTCCTGGCAGACCTCGGTGATGCTTATTGGGACGCCTGGACAGACAAGGCTATTCTCCTCTTTGAGCACCAAATGGGAGCCAGAGACTCCAGGTCATTCTCTTCTTTAAGTTTCGTCTCATGGAGATTCAATCCTGCCTGGAATATCATGCAACCTGGAGGCTTCTGCCTCAGGGTGCTCGCCCAGCCGGCAGCACCATGCCGTTGCACCTACCCCAGCCTACCACTTGCTCCCATGGCTCATGAAGTCTGGACAGTAGTAAGGAGCAGTTCAACTATAGGCTGAGCAAGTGCAGAATGGTGGTAGAATGTGCCTTTGGACGTTTAAAAGCTCGCTGGCGCTGTTTGAGGTCAGACCTCAGCGGAACCAACATTCCCATTGTTATTGCTGCTTGCTGTGTGCTCCAAAATATCTGTCAGAGTAAGGGGGAGATGTTTATGGCGGGGTGGGCGGTTGAGGCAAATTGCCTGGCGTCCAATTTTGAGCAGCCAGACACCAGGGTGATTAGAAGAGCACAGCAAGGCGCGCTGCACATCAGAGAGGCTTTGAAAACCAGTTTCATGACTAGCCAGGCTTCAGTGTGACAGTTGTGTGTGTTTCTCCTGGATGCAAACCCACCCCCTTTGTTGATTTTAATTCCCTGTAATCCAAACACCCTCCCCTCTTTGAAATAAAGTAACTGTTGTTTTGAAACCATGAATTCTTTCTTTATTAAAAAAAAAAAAGAGAGAGAATGGACAAGGTAGCCCGGGTGGGGTGGGGGAGGAGCGAAGGACAAGGCCACATTGCTTATTGTAGCCACACTAAAAATCAAACTGTTTGAATTACAGCGTTCTGTTGCTTGGGCCATCCTCTGGAGTGGAGTGGCTGGGTGCTCAGAGCCTCCCCCACTCCCCCCCGGCGCGTTCTTGGGCGTCTGGGTGAGGAGGCTATGGAACATGGGGAGGAGGGTGGGTTATACAGTGGATGCAGCAGGGGTCTGTGCTCTTGTTGGCTTTCCTGCAGCTCCAACAGACACTTCATCGTGTCCATTTGTTCCCCCATTAGCCTCAGCATCGCGTCCTGCCTCTGCTCTTTGCACTCACTTAATTCTTTCCTGGCCTCTGCCACTGAATGCCTCCGTGCATTAAGCTGTGCCCTATCAGTGAGGTAGGACTGCATGATCTCAGAAAACATGTCATCGCAAGTGCATTTTTTTTGCCTTCTAATCTGCGATAACCTCAAAGACGGAGATGATAGGGGGAGCGTAGAAACATTCTATGCTCTACGACTCTGGGGGGACTGCATGGTCACCTGTACTGCTGAGTTCGCCACGCTGACCAAACAGGAAATGAAATTCAAAAGTTCCCGGGGCTTTTCCTGCGTACCTGGCTAGTGCATCGGAGTTCAAAGTGCTGTCCAGAGCGGTCACAATGGAGCACTCTGGAATAGCTCCTGGAGGCCAATACCATCGATTTGCACCCGCACTACCCCAAATTTGACCCAGCAAGTTGATTTTAGCGCTATTCCCCTTGTTGGGGAGGAGTACAGAAGTCAATTTTAAGAGCCCTTTAGGTCAACAGAACAGGGTTGGTTGTGTGGACGCAGTCATTTTTATATCAACCTAACGTGGCTAAATTCAACATAACCCAGTAGTGTAGACCAGGCCAAAGAAAGGATTTGAGATGCTAATTCCTAATAAGGGGCCTTCTGTGTGTATAACCTAAGCAGCTACCTGTAGCTTTGACCTTGGCCATGGTTATAGTGAAAGAACATGGTTATTCCCCATGAGGCTGCCTCTCTCTACTACGCCCAGAATTGTGACAGGTGAGCACAGACAGCAGGAACGGTTCAAGGAAGAAGAAACACCACCAAGGTCCTAGCAGCTGGTCTGGCAGTCTAGTGCAGAGCTTGCAGAGTGTTATGTGTCTGTTAATACAGGGTAAGCAAGGGTCTACTGGTGGTGGAGTAAAATCTCATTCATTTTATCAATATCATCACTGGCACGGTCAGGCTGGGCACATGGATTTTGTGCCTGGGCTAGTAAGTTTTCATTAGAATTTTGCAAATGCTCGTGAAATGCACTGCCATATGTGCTTAGGGGGTCAGCAGGGGATGTGGATGCAGCAGATCATGATTTGGTTCTCCATTTGTACAGAGCAATGTGGTCAGGGTCTGTGACTGGGGCTCCTAGTTGCTATCACAACACAAGTAATAAATAATAGTAGTAAATCTCTAGGATGAGAGAACACACTTCCTGTCCCTCTGTAGTAATCCCTGTAGCTTGTTCTGGAACAGGACTGGCAGGCTCCAAAGGAAATTGTGTTCAAACAGAGGCTGGATGGTCAGGTCTGACACAGGACGTTTGAGGACAGAAATATAGGGAAGAACTTTAGGGTTCTGAGAGCTGCTTGGAAGTCCTCCGCCACAGTGGTTCCAACCTCCAAGGCAGAGTACGAATTATACTGAGTAACTGCACAGCCAACGCACCACCAGCATCTAATTCACTCCTATAGAGTGTCACGGGATATTTTATACAAGAAGTGAAATATGAAACTGAACTCTATGCTGTGTGTCCCCAAAGGGCTCCGACACTGTCTCTCTCTCAGATGTCAGGTTGCCATGCCAGCCTCCTTGGTAACTGAATGATCAGCAAGTGACACACTGCAGGCTTTGTGGAGAGCTCTAAAGTCTTCTGGAAGACTGACTGGTTTTGTAATATTGGTGGGGTCATGATGTAGCCTCTAAGTGCAGAACACAAAACTGCCAGCCTAGTTATGACCACACCACAGTGGAAAGATGAATTTAGAATTCTACCACCTCATCCAGCCATGGACCTCCACACACCAGAGCCATGCAAAGGAATGAATGTGAGTCTCAGACACACCTGGAAGACATGCCTATTTAACCTGCATTGAGATTAAAGGAACGTTGGTGGTGGCAGCTTACTCACCAGTTTCTGGAAGAGGTCTCCGACACGCTGCTGGTGACTCCACTGCTGGACTCGGGGAAAGAGCCCATCATAGAACTCTTTGTGGATCTCATACAGCTCAGGCACTTTGAAGAAAATAGTCTCAATCTGCTGACTGGTCAGTACAGGCTGAGAAGTGGTGGCAGCAGCTTTCAAAGGCTTCATGGGCTAAAAGTAGAATCAAGGAGATTGTTACTACACGCACCAAGTAAACCTGTCTTTGTCATGTTCTAATGCCTCCTTCCTAGCCTGTTAAGTGATGTTCCCACTGACACTTCAGTGACTCTCTGAATACTAGACTGTACCATTTCTCTCCTTGGGGCAATTCAGCAACTCCCAGTTCACAGATTTTCCCAGGACACAAATGCTGAAATTACAGTCCCTGTGCCCCTTGTTTTGCTCCCTTAATCTCTTCCACTAGCTGCGGGGCAGCAGGTGTAGTAGTTAAAAGAGGAGGACTAGAAGTCAGGGGTCCTGGATTCTATTCCGAGCTCTGCCAATGACTCCTTGTGTAACCTAGGACAAGTGACTTTGCTTTTCTATGCCTCCGTTTCTCCACCTGCAACCTGGGGATAACAGTTACCTACACTTCACCAGGTTACTGAGAGACAGTCAGTGTTTGTGAAGCTCTTGGAAATCTTTGGATTAAAGTTGCTCTGGAAATGTGAATATTATCATTAAATCTGGTGTCTGTGACAGGTGCTTACCAGCAGCAGAGCCTCTAGGTGGCTCAGGTAGGTTTCCTCACTGGCTAGGATTCCAGACAGGACCCATTTTCTCATCTCCAAGCCCTTCTCCAAGTCTGGCTCACTCTACAGAGAAAGAAGATGAAAGGATAGGATTAGGGAGCACTATTCAGCATAGAAAATATGACCTCAGGACAAACTAAATTTATTGTATTTAGGTACAGAGTAATAAAGAATGTGACCATCACTCAGCTTCTGGACACACGAACAGAGATAAAAATAATATACACAGTTTATTTACCCAGTATCTTAGAAACGTAATGATAATTCTCCATGAGCTTGACTTAATTGTGTGTGTCACTTGGCACCCCTCCCCACCCCAGTAGCCTGGGGTTTCCACAAGATGACTGCTTGTTTCTTTTCTGCCATTTGTTAAGATAGTTCTCAGGTACCAAATTGCCCCAGTTATTCTTTTAACAGGTCTATTTTGAGGGTAGGATAATCTGCACTACTTGGGATCTCAGTGCTGATTCTCTAAATGGGTTTTTCTTATCTGGATTACATGCAATATTAGTATTTTCACAGAGATAACCCAAAAGAGAAAATGCAAAGACAAGAGAAAGACAGGAAAAAAGAATTCAGAGTCATGTGAGTAAAAATAAAGGCTAGAGATAGATATTATGGAGAGCTGGCAACTAGAGCTGGGCAACATTTTTGTGATGTATAATAAATTAATCAAAACATGCAGTTTGGGGGCAACCAAAACTAACTGCAAATTCGGCAAATATTTTCAGCCACATAAAAAATGAGGGGAAAAAAATCAAAACACTTCACTTCAAAATGTCATTTCATTCATATTTTTTAAGTTTTTCATCAGCGTGAGAAAACCCCAGAAAATTCTATTGTTTTTTTTCAATTGTTGACACCGAATTAAAAAAAAAATCAATGGTTTACTCTGTTCTAGAGGTAACCTCTTCACAGTTGACGTGTCTGCTATAAAACCCCATTTTAGCAACTCAATAAACCTGTGGCTTGGAAACTTTGTTTGGCCTGAAAACAGCCAGATTTTATCTCAAAGGTAAAGGGGAGCCATTCTGCAAAGTTTGAAGAAAAAGTGTCCAATGGTTACAATACAGGTCATTAGAAGTGTCCATCTATTTGAAATTCTATTATACATTTCTTGGTCTCCCTCGAACGCAAAACACAGCTTCTTACAACCCTCTCAAGCACTCATACAGTCAAATCTCCTTGAAAACAGGAGAGTAGTTTAGAAGAGTCATTATGGTGCTTGTGCATGGATAGTTTGGGGATCAGTCCCGCCCCAGTTAGTATCAGAAGGGTTTGGGCTGTTCATGTCAGTGGGAACAGGACTGCGATCGATGTGAATATGACACTAGGCTGCATGCTATTGGCCTAATGTCAGTCTTTCCATATCTGAAATCTAACAAAGCTCTCCTTTAGCTGGGAGACCCTCGTTTTGGGCTCTGGAGATACGTGTGATTTATTATGGAGAGGGGATAGCCTCTTCATCGTAAAGTTTGCAGCAACAGTCCCATTATGAGGTTGTTTTGAGCCCATATGCAACTCCAAGAAAGAGGGATGCTCAGCGACAATTACAATATTTTTTAGCACGTTTATTAAATTGTGTAAGCACTTTTTGAGAGTGAAAGACCTTAAAATGGCTCCTCTCTGGTAGTTCTGCAACGTGTCAAATACCGCAGCACCTCGTGAAAGGAAACGGCAGATGGAAGCTGCTCTAAAGAAACTGGTAAAAACTATACACAAGCCAACTAAGATATGGAAGAGGAAAGCACTTGAGTTTGCAACCTCCTTTCAGTGAAATTCTTAGAGAAACAATGTATTTTGTCATCTTGAAAGGGAGTTTCTGAGGAGCTCAGGAATTTGTAATCCAGCAGACAGTTTAAGCTTCAAGGAAAACACACCAGTGATTAGGCACAGCATCTTAAATACTATACTGAGCTGGACACAGAATCAGAACTGCTCAACTATTTATGATTATTATTTATCTCTCAGGTAACAGGAATGCCTAGGAGCCCTACCCTGGACCACAGCTCCACTGGGCTAGGCACAGTACAAACACACAACAAAAACATATGTCTAAAACTTTTAGCAGATTTCCTTCAACTCAAGGGGAAAGGGCCAGGTCATTTGAATGATCAGAGGCCTCTCCTGGCTGTATCTGCGAAATGCCCAGTGGCCCAGATCTGCAAAACAAGGCCAAGCACGAAGCTCCTGGATGGCCAAGGATTTGTTGCAATGTTTACAAGTAACTTCACAAAAAACGTTCAAATCCCATCACCGCTTCAACCTCCCTCCTGCTGCAAATGGTGTGATTGGCACCTTATTGATATGGCACTGTAATTCTCATTAGCAGGCCCAGCCTGATGACAGAGTGTAGGACTGTGAGAAACCAGGCGTGATCTGTAAGCACGGAATTGCAAAGTCGTGGAACAGGAGCGATATAATGAATTTTGTATAGACAGAGACAGTCGGATTCTGATGAGTCCTTTAAATCTCTTTTAAGTTAACCCCAAAAATATTGCTATAGATTTACTGTCACGCAGAGTTTCCCTTCCAGCTCTAGAAGCCCCTGTTTTCCCATTCATAGGAATAGGTCTGATTTCTAACAATCCCTACTGGGTATTCTCGGATGGTAAAGATGGAAGTTTCTGGTTTGATTGTTAAAATTTCTTATATACATATTAAAATTAGCAATATATATATATAATTTCTTATATATATTATAAATATATATTTTAAAAAAGATTTACTCCCCAGAAGTTCACACATCTCTCCCAGGGCTCTGCCGTGGCTGGCCTCCCCAAAGACATCAGATGGAGAGGTCACCTCTGAAAGTCTTTGGAATGGTTTTTAATCCCTTTTATGTAACCAGCTTCAAGTGTGATGCTGGAAGATTCTTGTCCCCTTTCAGTTCTATCCAGCCCAAGTGGCCCGGCTACCTCGGCTGCAGTGCAGCAGCTGCATCAGGAAACCCCAGGGGAGTTGAACCTACAGCCGCAGAGCACATTAAAGGTTTCCAAGGCAGTATCTGACATTTACACACAGATTCCTAGAGCTCATTCAGAGGATCTGCTGCTGCTGCACCTGCTGCTGTCAGGGATCAATAAGACACCATGTTTCTTCTGTCTGGGTTGTGCTGCTGCTCAGCGTTCCCCTCCCGAGAACTGATTATCCAGTGCACATTTCCTGCTGAGGACACCCTGTTTTGACACTTTTATCTAGTACCTTACTGAGTGGGCAGCTCTCGCCACCAGAAGCGAATCAGGATCCAGCACCAGTGCCTCTTCACCCTCCAAGGGGGACTGCATCCTCCACTCTTTATATCCCACTCAGGGAAATGTACTCTGGGCCCAGGAAAGTCACAGGGAATTTGGCACCAGACTTCAGCTGGTGCAGGAACAGGGAGTTAGTTTCGATCATCCAACTGCTGTTTCCTTTCCCATCTGCAGAACTGGAAATGGTCTCACCCTCTCATCAGTGGTGAGTCAAAGTGGTGAGCAGCCCTGGGCAAGGAGGCCACACCCCTCTCCCCCACTGAAGCAAAGAGGCAGAGCAGGGAGGAGCACACCAATTCCAAGAGCACTCTCTGCTCCGCCTGGTGCAACTAACAAATGAGGGCAGTGCCCCTGGGACCAGAGCTTCACTCCTTGCCTTACTTCTGCAGTCCAGGTAGAGAAAGAAGTGGAATGCCCAGCACAGAGGCATGGAAGAACAGCCCCCTTGCCACACATGGGGGAGAGGAGAATCTGCTAGGACTAGGAAGTCCTTCCCTCACCTTCACTCACAGGGAGCAGGAACTCTGAGTCTGAGCACACCCAGCTGTTGCAGAGGAGGGTGGGGAGTAGGCCCTGCATTTACCAAATTCACACCGGCCAAGCAGCAGCGCTCCTACAAGACGAAAGTGCAGCCAAAGATGGGGAGTCCTCAGTCGGGTGCAGGAGCAGCACATGGCGGAAAGCAATGTACTCCCTGCCTGGCCTGGGGAGAGGTGGATGCTGGGCTTCCTCTAATGCTGGCTTGGCCCATTTTTCACCTGTAGGTGTCCAACAAGCATCCTGATTCTATCCCTTCCCCTTTTCCTCAGCACCCTCCCTGAGCCCTTTCCTCCCTTCTAACCCTCCTCCCCCCACCCCTCAGCTACACTCCTCCACAAATTTAAAAATAAGTGTATCTTGTAAGAGCATCTCCTGGCAGCAGCCAGAGCCCATCTGTCAGTCGTGGGAGCACTCTCTGTGAAGCTCTGAACAAGCTTGTAATCAGTGCTCTCTGCTCCTGCCCTCCCTGAGCTGCAGGCATAACATGGAGGAGGGAGAGGGAGCACTGATTAGAACAAGAGCTTCAGGAGCATCGTTCGCCAGCAGCGCTATTCACAGGCTGGTGTTTCCTCCACAGCTGGACTGTGCATCACGCTCTCCTGGGGATTTCAAAGCTGATATGTTGAGTCGCTCCCATTGGCGCAATCCTGCAACCTGAACCCAGGCCAGTCTGAGTGGTTAAAAGTGCTGGATGTTATACACCCTGCATATGCTGGCCCAGGGCCAGGGCGGTTTTGAATGTGTTTACAACTTGTCAGTCTAAGTACTTTAGTTTACTAACCAGGTTGGCACTGTGTGTTATATTCAATTACTGCAAGCCTGGGATTCACCAGCCCCAAGGATGAGACAGATACAGCTCTTCCCAAATCTATTTAAAGGACTCGGGGCTTTCTGGCTGTTGTTTAAATTAACAGCAATAATCGTTTTATTGTGAAGGTTGGGAGCATACGAATTAAGAATCTGGAAACACGATGAATAAGATTTTACAAAGTAGTCCCAGCTGGCATCTCCCTGTGAAGGGGAATGTTGCCTCTGAGTGGGTGTATTAAAGGGAGCTTTAAATTTCTCCCCACCCTTTGGTAGAGTGTTTTCAGAAACCACGCAATTAGCATGTTCAAAGGAGAAGTTTCCAGTAAGGATGGTTCTGAGTCTCAGAGAGAGGCTGGCAGCCTTCAAAGGGAAAAATTATTAAGTATGGTTTTTAAAATGTAAATATCTTTGGAGGCTTCTGTTTAATAGGCTGGGGGTGTCTCATTGTCTGGGAGATGTTAAACAGGGAAGCATTCTGTAACCAGGCCAGCCCTGTTTCATGCAAGGAGGGCTGGGTGGGAGCAGGGAGAGGAGCCAACATTATTTATAACATCAATGCTGTGTGTGCCAGCTATCCTCAGGAAGGGCTTGTACATCCAGGCAAAGCCATTAAACAGCAAAGAGAAAGAAAGAATAGGAGAGAAAGAGAGTGTGGGGGATGGATGCGATAACAGAAAGCGAAGACAGGAGAGAGATCACAAACAAAACTGGGAAGGAGATGGAACGAGAACGTCTGAGGGGAAATGACAGAATGAAACAGGGAGAAAGCAGGAGGGGGCAGATTTGGAGGTGCTGGAGAAAGATGTGCAGACAGAGGCAGAGCAAAGTCATAGGGCTGCGCTGGGGACAAGATCCTCTGAGGTGCTGATGCAGTTTCAGAAGTCACCTTGCTTTTTCTTCCCTGACAGATCCTGTCAGCTCCATGTGCAAACCTGAGTAGGAGGTGCCCTGCCTGTCCCCTCCAACATGGAACAAGGTCTGTAGGGAAAAAAAACCTGGTGTGTTTTGCCCCAGGGGTGCCACAGTGGGAAGTGGAGTCAACAGCTGGGAGCAGATCAGGTGGGGTAGCTTGCACCCCACTCCCTCACATTGCTGGAGGATATTCTCTGACTCCCAGGAAGCGCCACCTAGGCTGGTGCAGGTCATCCTTCCAGTGACGGTCACCCAGAGAGTGTCTGCTTTGGTAATTTGCAATAAAGGACTTTTGTAAGCATGGGAGGCAGAGCCTGTCACACCAGTCAGAGGCCAGCTTTATAAAAGGGAGTTCCAACTCTTGACGCTACTAGTTTCCAGAACTCCAGCCCTGGTTATATTGGCAGGAACAGTCAAAGTTCTGGGTGATTTAAACACAGAAGTGTAGCCTTACACAGTAACTTCAGTGTTCTTCCTAGCACTCACCTTCACCAGGCTCTGGGGAATTTAAAACCCTCTGCTTCCTGCTTGAGCTCAGGATTGATGAATCACAAAGCAGGAGGAGAACAAAGACTAATTAAAAAAAAAGTAATCTCTATAGTTTAAAGACTATTTAAGGTCCTTAAGCATTCACAGAGGGGCAAGACTTTAAACACTTTGGGATGGGGATTTTTTACCCTGCTAAGGCCTGAATCCAGGCCCTCTGCTTACCATTTATTATTTGCAGAGCAACAACAGTGCTAGGCACTTTGGGACAGGTGAGAGGACCTGAGAACCTAAAGGCTCAGTGCACAAATGAAAGACGGGGTAGCAGACTGAATGGGAGGTAGTGTGATGGATCCAGAGCAAGCAAAGAGGACTGACGGGGCAGCACTGTCTGCAGGTCTGAGGGACGTTCTGGACTCCTCAAAGAGCACAGACGGTTACAAGAGCAGGCTGACATGGGTGCCCAGCAGAGGAACCGCAGAGATGTAGGCACCAGTGGAGAAAAAGGGATCTAAAAGCTGGTGCCAGGGGAAATTACCATAGGTGGGCTGAAGCTGACAGCACTCTATCCAGGGATTAATGTCTAGCTCCCCCTACTTGGCTAAAGCAAAGGGAGAACTCCCCCTGCTCCGGAGGAAATCTGCTCCCCCAGAGCTGCTGCTCCTCTCTGGTTGTCAGCGGGACCAGCAGGGGGAGCTGGAGCCTGTGTAGCAGAGGCATTACTAGCCCATTGGGGGCCCTAAGCAGAAATATTTCCCCCTCCCCAACACATAATAAAAAGTGAATAGGGGATCCCCCTTGAACTGTTCGGGGTCCTAAGCAATTGCTTAGTCTGTTTATGCCTAGTGCCGGCTCTGCTGGCTAGGGAGCCCCTGGCTCTTTCCCTGCAAGTGGGTGTTAGCACAGCTGAACCAGACCTGGGAAGAGGGGGCATCCCAGCCGAAGTCCCCATTCACAACCCAGCTTCCTCCTTCTACAGGGAAAGGAGGCCAGTTCTGACACTCCCACCCCTTGTAAGGGGAGAGGGAGAGAGAAATAATCCAAAAGATTGGATTTGGAATAAAACTGATCTAAACATGCAAGAAATGGATATTTGTAATTTTTCTGGGGGCAGCATGCTTGCCCTCAACCCCACATTGTCATTACATCCCTGCATTGCTGGAGCAGTTCAGATGGGGAACACCAGGGACGTGACCCAACCCAGCTCCACATACTGCATGTGTCTGGCTGGCGCGCGGCTTGGGGACAGGAAGTTCTTACGGATAGATTTCTCCTCTTGTCCCTCTTCTCTTCCCCTTGCTTCCTTCCCTCACCTCAAGAGGATGCAACACTCACTCCATCATAACAAGCCCCCCAATAGCCACCACCAAGACTGGGGAACTCCCCACCCTATTCTGACCTGCTCTGAGCTCTATCCCTTCCTGTACCCTTCTTTCCAGCAACAAGCCCCCAGTTTGAATCCCAAGCTCTCTATCAGAACTCTCCTTTAGTGACATGTGCCACTGGCTGCCCCAACACGCTTATATACCCAGAGGTAAGCTCCTTTTATGCTGACCTACTCCCAGCTACTAACTCCAGTTCCCACTCCCAAATACAAATGTAACCTCTATATTATAGGCAAGGCTGGTAGAACTGCCTATTATTAAGGTTGCCCCACACTTCATATTATTACATCCCGTTTTCAACTTTGCCAAACTTCAACTATTTGGGCTGAAATTTTCCTAACACTTGTACGTCTCAGGCTGAACATTTCCAAAAAGTTTCAGACAAAATGATTCAGCAGTTTCCAAGAATGAGGCTAGGAAAAAAACCACATTGCTTGGCAATGTTAAAAAAAGAGTCTGGTAAGCTTTTCTTTTGAGAAGCTCGAGTACTCGATGTTCAGGAGCAGGGACTTGAAATTTGGGCAAGGAGGTGGTCTTTGCGTCAGGGACATGCCTTGTGCTGTTCCTGTCAAAATCCTCCCAAATTTGACCTTTGAAAAAAATCTCAGTTCGCACCTGCCAGTAGAGATTTCTTAGAGTTTAGCAGCAAAAATCTCCAAAGATTTTATACACAAAGAACACGCTCTAATTCCTCACACCTCTACTGCAGGCCAAACAGCGTGTGCACCATCTCCTCACAGAAACTAAGCACGCTCCATTTCCAGTCCCCACAGCTCCTACGTGTGACAGAACTATGCAGGAACAGTCCATCTCTTCACAGTTGCTCTGGGCTAGGGTGGGGCTGGGCACTGGTACTGAAAACAGGGCGTCTGTCTCTTCTGTGCTCTCTCCCGCTGCAGGTTCTCAGGGGCGTGGAGGAGGAAGCCACCTGACTCCAATATAATGAGACAGATCATGGGGCTGGGGGTATGGAAAGGAGTAGTTTTGGCCAAGGAGCCTGGAGACACTGCCACTGGAGGGTGGCGGGAGAAAACCCCCCACCTGTGACTGGAAACTGGGGAAGAGTGGAGACTGAACTGGATGGGTAAATAAACTGAGAATTGTGGGGGAGGGGGGTGTTGGAGTCTGGAACTTGATAGGCAAGAAGATTAGGACTGAAAGCTGGGGGAGAAGGAGGGGAGATTGTGATGGGCTGGGTAAGGAGACTGGGAGTGGGGGATAGGTAGGGGAGGCTGTTAGTGGCTGGACAAGGAGAATGGGACTGAGAACCAGCGAGAGAAACTGGGGGGACTGGAGAATTTGGAAAAGTCACCCTAGACACCAGTGACTGAATCAGGCAGAAGAACAAAGCTACTTATAGAGGAGAAAGTTTCTATTTACACACCATCTTCTGGGTTTCAGCGACTGTGGGAAAGGAAATTCAGGAGGTTCATGTTACAGCTTTACAGGCTTCTGGTCAAATACGTTTTGTGCGCTTGCCCCAGTGCACCACGTTGGGCACTTTATACTTTGTTACAGTGACACCTTCTCCAAAGCAGCTGCAAGCGCAACCATGATGACAAGTGGTTTTGCAACTTGCAGTAACGAGGGAATTAATGTGGCTGTAAAATATTGTAACAGGGTTGAAATTAACCTTGTAATCCCTGTGGCTGACACTTCCTCACACGTGCTGGCACCAATATCTGCAGATTACTTACAGTGTAATCAGGAGTTTTAATTGCAGCTCAAGGTCAGGAGTTTGAGGTAGTGCTGGGGTCCCTCCCTCTCTCGGCAACTGTACTGTGCTGGACAAGAACTAACCATAATTAACACAGCTATCCACTCATCTATGAAGCAATAGGTACAAGCAGATTTCCCCATACTCTATTTGTAACAAGCCACTTTGACATCAGCACCTGCAGCAAGTGGTCACTCCAGGAAGTAAAGGAGCTCCACCCTGATGCATGTTAGCACTCTTCCTATCAGAATGAAATGACCCAGGTGCTCCAGCAGGATATGGCAGGGCTGCCCCAGGAATGCCCGTGCTGGGATTTTCTGTCACAGCCCTCTCATCCTTCTAGTTACATTTTTGCTCTCTTTCCCCCCCCCCATATTTAAATTTCTGTAATAAAGAAAACCAAGAACTCAAGTATGAACAGAAGCCCCATTCCTGATGGGTAGAGCTGTAGTGACAGCGAGTGGGACAGGGGCCTGAGAGGTTACACTCAGCTCAGCTTTACCTACCCTCCGGAACAGGTGCTCGGGGAAGGACTGCAAATTGGCAGCTTTGAAGTAGGGGGTGGGAACGCCTTTTGGAAAGTCAGGCCCTGCACCCAGAGTCACAGGACAGGGTGGAACTCCAGGCCGGGGAATTTTCCATTACACCTCTTTGCCTAAGTCAGTAACCCATTTTGGTTTCTGGTCATAAACATTACTTTGGAAGAAAACCCTTGCTGTCTGCAGCTGCGTTTAGTTTCTAGTGGATCACACTGAGCTAACAGTTAAATTTGACTGAGCAAGAATTAATTACCCATATAGTTATTGGGAGGGGGAGGGGGATTATTAATTCTTTTAAGGTTAAAAAAACTCCCTCCTGGAAGTATTTACACATGGGCACAATGGATCCAGTCAGCTCTAAGGTCTATTGCAGGGGGTCACATGAGCTGCTACTGAGTGCACACAGTACATTTTTAAATGAGAAGCATCTATTTCATACGCACCGTCACCACCGCTTGGCAATTTTAATTCCTGTTGTCCTCCAAGCTTCAAAACTTGACTTTACTTGTCAAAGTCTGAGAGTTACCTAAGCATAGTTCACTCCCTTCCAACCCCCTCCTGTTCCTCCCTCCCCCAATTTTTTTTGGTCGCAAATCATAATTACCATGTACCCCCTCAGCATGTCTTTTTACTGTGTTTGGTCCCAGACCTTCTCTAAAAGCACCAGCTGGTATTTAGAGCTTGATTCTGCAGCCCTTATTCACTGAGTAATCTCACTGATTCAACAGGGTTACATATTCACAGGAGTGAGGCTGAACAATTCGCCTTAAATTTGTACACACGTTACATGAAACATGGGATTAACACATGAAAGCCACTTTAACCATAAATGCTTCATTCCTAGCAGGTACCACTATCACGTCACTCAGTCCTCCTTCCCATGCTCATGGCCCAATGCTCGTCTCACTCGCACACACACACACCATGCTGATTCCATGCTTAAAGAGAGTAAAAAGGACTCACTGATTTTGTGGACTCCAAAGACCCTGAGGAAAGAGTATCTCGGCTGCCCCGACTCTTGGAACTGAGATGGGGTGAGGAGGATGGAGAGTCATCAATGTAGGGCATCATGTCATGGTGTCGCCGCTGTTCTTCGGCACGGTCTGCATCATAGGCATAACTAGGTGGTATTCCACTGAATGAAGCATCTGTAGAGAAAAAGCTTAGCTTAAAAACAGAACTGGGAAGGAGATAAGCATAGGCCGAGTCCACTCCCTGCTCCCAACAAGGACACATACCTTGTCAGTATTCAGCAAATCCACAATTATTGATAGCGAGATTCAGCTTCATCCCAGGCTTAAGTGTAACAAACTCCCGCTTGTTAAGCGGACACCCTATTCCACTCATTATCAACTCTGGGAAATAAAGCCTTTTCTGATACATAACAAATTCTTCTTTACTTAATCACAGTTCATATCCCTGGGTTTTGCCCTTATTGCATAATGTTAAATATTGATGCATTTGTGCTTGATGCATCACGTTCTTTAAAGTGTTAAAGAATTCCTAGCAAGATTCTTGTGGGGTGCCCTCCATGGGTTGCCAATCCTTGATTATGTCTCTCAGTGCCTCATTTTCCTAAGATGAGTATGATGGGTCAGGGCAATGAACCTTGTCCACTTAGCACAATCAATACAGATGAGGCCTCCATGAACGTTAGCAATGATACAGACTTCATAAACTGACATACACTAGGATGGAAATCCAGGGTTTCTCCAGACCTCTCAGCAACAGGAAGACTAGGAAAGAAAGATCTTAAGAGCAAAGCGAACAGCCTTCTGCCAAAAACAAAAAACAACCCCAAAAGACACCCCTCCTTCTTAGATTCCTGATTAATTCCTCAAGTCTGGGGAGAGAGTGTCAAATTAACCATCATTTGGTGAAAACTGAGTGAACTTCTGCAGAAAAGGCAGATGGGAGAACTGCTGTTTGCATCCTGTGCTGGAGGAGGACAGGAGGCTGCTGTAAGTGGAGTGTGAAGGCCACACACTGAACACCTTGCCCAACATCTCTGCTGTAGCCTAATAATCCTCTCTGATCACTCTGCACATACAGATGTACCCAATGAGTGAAATACACCACTGTGCAGGGAGCCAGCACAAGACCTATTTGACTGAAGAGAGACCCAAGCCATAGAGCTTAAGTGGTACATAGCTCTCTTATTTATCCTCTGCACAGCGATCAATTTCATTTATCTGAAATTGCCCAGAAATGTCCCCTTAGGGCTACTGAACATGGGACCTGAAGCTGCAGGGCTACAGCTTATTTCTCTCCCCACTCCCAAGTATTACTGCCCTTCTTTTACAAGCTATTGAGGGGGGGAAATGATACACTGCAAAAGAATAAAAAAGATTTCTATAAATCAGCATGTACTGTAACAAGGGGAGCCCAATACAAACAGTGCCATGTGAAGTGAATAACTCCAGCTTTAGATACCACACAGAAGACAGACCCTTCTGTTTTGGAGGTATGAGGAGCCCAGCATTAAGACCGTGCATTAAATACAGGCTGAAATACAAATAGGACTGAGTTGGACTCTTTTCCACAACACTATTTAGGTTCTGCCAATGTAATGAGGACAAGCAGCTACCAAATATACCCAGCAATCCCCTGGGAAAACCTGGACAGGTGGCAACCCTGCATCTCCAAGAAACTGTGACTCACTCCAGCAAAGAATGCACACACTGTGTGAAACACAAAATAAACCTTTAGAGATGAGGGGCTTGTTCGCGGTTGGAGGGGTGGGGTGTGTCTGGGGAATTTATACAAATGATACACTTAAAACCCAACAAACCAACTGCAGAAGTGAACCTCTGTACTGTACCAAACACCAGCCAGTTAAATAACTGCAGTGCCTGAGACCTGGGCCTCGTAGGTCCTCACGGGCCCATGACAAAGTTATTTTAATAGGCCTCAGGGGCCTTGAACCACCAACACCCTTGTGGTGCTACCCTAAGTTCCCCAAGTCCCTGGAGTTTGCTAGACAGTGCAAGAACCACAGGACTGAAAATTAAAAGCAAACACGTGTTCTTTAGGGAGGCCTTTGCATAGAGGCCTTCCAGAGTCCCCTGGTGACTCAGTGGAGTTGGTCTGGACAAATGGCTGCTGGGGAGGGAATTGTATGTTGGATTAGGAATAGGGTGACCAAATAGCAAGTGTGAAAAATCGGGATGGGTGTAGGGGGTAATAGGAGCCTATATAAGACAAAGCCCCCAATATTGGGACTGTCTCTATAAAATTGGGACATCTGGTCACCCCAATCCGGAAAGTTAGTGGGAGTTAAAGTCTCTTTTATCTGGCACTTCACCTATCAGCAAACTCTATAAACCGGAGGGGCTGCTGGGAGCGCTCTGGGAGTGATTTGGGTCTGGGAGGGGGCTTGGGGTGCAGGAAGGGTTCAGTGGGCACTCACTTCCAGCTGTTTCCTGCAAGCAGCTCCCCATCCCTGCTGTTGCTGGCAGAGGTGCAGCCAGGTGGCTCTGCAGGCACGCTGCCTCCGTCCCCCATCCCCGAGCACTGACTCTGCATCTCCCAGCCCATTGGCCAGGAACCATGGCCAATGGGAGCTGCAGAGGCCGCATCTGCAGACAGAGGCAGCGTGCCTGCTTGCTTCCGCCAGGAGCGGTGGGGACAGGGAACTGCTGGAGATGAGCGTCCCCCCATCCAGCATCCTAAGCCCCCTCCCACGCCCCAACCCAATGCCCTAAGCCCCCTCCCGGACCCAAACTCCCTCCCAGAGCTCGTGCCCCGCAGCCCCTCCCACACCCCTCTGCCCTGCGCACACACCCCCCACCCCGCACTCCAAACCCTTCCCTCTGAGTTAACTGGCATTTTTAATTTACTGGCACCCCCCCCCCCGTTCCCCCAGCATGCCTGTTAAAAAAGCTTTTACTGTAGCATCTATCACCATGGTACCTAAAGGCCTCTAATTAAGCTATCTGTTTTTTCATATGGCCCTTGTACAGTTTTCTAGCCTGACAAGTTTGCAAAATATTGTTATTTCGAGTTTCAGACTGGCATTATCCAAATAGAATATCAGCCTCCGTACAGGGCTCTAATCCCATTTTCCTGCCTTGATTAGGCAAAAGCACTTTCTCCCTCAAAAGTTTCTTCAACCCACTCATAATCAGACTGCTTTCTCTCTCTCACACACATGCAGAGGTGAGATAGTGCTGCAATGCAGAGCCAACAGAACCACTAACCCAGGAACCTATCCTTGCAACAAAGCCCGTTGCCAACTGTGCCCACATATCTATTCAGGGGACACCATCACAGGGCCTAATAACATCAGCCACACTATCAGAGGCTCGTTCACCTGCACATCCACCAATGTGATATATGCCATCATGTGCCAACAATGCCCCTCTGCCATGTACATTGGTCAAACTGGACAGTCTCTACGTAAAAGAATAAATGGACACAAATCAGATGTCAAGAATTATAACATTCATAAACCAGTCGGAGAACACTTCAATCTCTCTGGTCACGCGATTACAGACATGAAAGTTGCAATTCTTCAAGAAAAAAACTTCAAATCCAGACTCCAGCGAGAAACTGTTGAATTGGAATTCATTTGCAAATTGGATACAATTAACTTAGGCTTGAATAGAGACTGGGAGTGGCTAAGTCATTATGCAAGGTAACCTATTTCCCCTTGTTTTTTCCTAACCCCCCCCACCACACACACACACGTTCTTGTTAAACCCTGGATTTGTGCTGGAAATGGCCCACCTTGATTATCATACACATTGTAAGGAGAGTGGTTACTTTAGATAAGCTATTACCAGCAGTAGAGTGGGGGGGAGGTATTTTTTCATGCTTTGTGTGTATAAAAGATCTCCTACACTTTCCACAGTATGCATCCGATGAAGTGAGCTGTAGCTCATGAAAGCTTATGCTCAAATAAATTGGTTAGTCTCTAAGGTGCCACAAGTCCTCCTTTTCTTTATGCAGAGCTGGAGGCAGGAATATTTCTTCCATTCCCGATGGCCACACTGGATAATTTACTGTCTACTTACTTACTGCTTATGGAGGAGCTGACTCTGAAATCTTTTGGTACAAGCCTCTCTGCTAATTTAGTTTAGATTGAATCAATGTACCTTCTCTACCCTGCACTCTAGGGAATGGTCTCCACACCTCTGACCTCCAGAACTCACTCTGTCCCACACTGCTCTCTCTCTTTACGAAAAGGCAAGGCACAGAACTAGGACTCAGGAGAGCCAAGTTCTAGTTTCGGCTCTACCCCAGGCTTCCTGGGTCACCTTAAACAATTCACTTAACCTCTTGTATTTCAGCTTCCCCGCTGTAAAATGGGTCTAATATTGCCCTCTCTCCCTTCCTCGTAAGAGTTTGAATCCATTAGCATTCACAGAGTATCTGAGATCTGAAACTGGAATGCACTGTACAAGCACAAAATATAGTTATTATTACCATCCCACCTCTTCTCTCTACTGTTTGTTCTGGGCACAGGGTGCAAACTCATTTGCGGAGTTTTCCCACTGTCCCAGGGCAGGAGGAGCTTTCTGCTTTTACTCCCCATGGGAGATTACCCCCACCAACGGAAGCAGCATGTTCCTGTACTCAGGGACCACTAGAGAAGGCCTGATGCTGATAACCGAAGTAGATTTGTCTTTTCCCACCCTGTGATTAAAAAGACGGTTGTGCTAGGGAAACTAGGTTATTCAGATCCCTCGGAACCCAGGCTGGCACAGTGTGGCCCAGACTGTGAAGCTTTGAAGTCCTCTCCAGAAGAGCGGAAAGAGTGTTGAGCGAATAGGCTAAAACCAGCAGCACAGATACTTTCAGCTGCTCTGGATGCTGTTACTGTAAGTGACGAAAGGAGGCAGGTTTCTTGCCCAGTGTCTCAGGTAGCTGAGGGCGCCCCTTCACACAGTCAGGCAGTGGGATCTGACATGGCAGTGCATGTTCCGCTGCTAAATCCCACGAAGACTCAACCCAGTTTGTTTATTTTCCAGTCACAGGCTGGAAGTGTTTGTCTCACTCAGCTCTCCGTACCTCAAAGGTACGGCAGCCAGGGAGAGGGGAAGTGAGCAGTGGGGTCTGCCCGCCTCCCCTTCCCACAGATACTCGCCAGTCTGTCAAGAAACAACAGGTCCCAGGAGGTCCCCAATCATCCCAAACAAATCATCATTGGGGGTCTCTCCTCCCTGATACAAGGGGCAGCCTATCGCAGACTCCTGCCCACTCAGAAGAGCAGCAGTAGGCATGGAGACGAGCCTTCACAGCATCCTGTAGCAGCCAATGCCACCTCATTCACATCCCCACCAATTACCTCCAGGACTCTAGGGGTGAGAAGAAGGCCTGCCTGCCTACCTACCTACCTCCCTTCCATGTACCGGTGAGATGCCTGGAGGGCTACTGGGTGGACTACAAAAGCCCTTGCTGCTACTCAATTCACTCCACAAACCGCAGGACTCTGGCCTCTGTCACCACGAGGTGGGTTCATTGACACTCATCTCACTTTGCCTGCTTTCCAACTGATCTGATGAGCCTGCGTTGCCTCCCCCCAGCATCTACCTTCATCCCTCTGACCTGTGTCTCTACCCTGTGCCCTCTCCCTTCTCTGTGCCAGCCATTAGCCTACCTATCTCCTGATCCTTCTCCTCTTCCAGTCTCTCTTGCTCTCTTCATGCCCTCTAACTTCCTTCACTCACCTCTTCTCAGTTACACACATACACACACACCACCGACCCCACCCCAGCACACCTACATTTAGGTACTGAATGTGATCTTTAAGGGATTATTATAATAAAGCCAGGTAATTGCATGCTCTTATTGTTTCCCTTGTCCTCCTCACTTGTCTTACTCAAGGGGAAAATATGAAAATATAAAATAGGTCTTTAAAAATCAGCCTAATCTCATTTGGAACCACAAATGATTAAAATATGTCATCATACTTATACAGTTAATGCATAGTGTCACTACAAGACAGTTAAGGTTCCTTGGGAACTTGACTGTGCACTTCCATACCTTAATATAATTGGATTTATTTCAAGTTTAACCATAACTCTGAATTTCCTGGGTTATAACACTTGGTTCGGGGATAACGTCCCTGTAAATTTTTTTTACCCTGAAGTTACAAGTCTGTACTCTCAACCTTAACGCTGTCTTTAGATTGTTTATTGCCAGACCAAAAAGACACCAAAACCAAAATTATAATATATCATGGCACCATTTTCCCTACAATGGAAGCTGCTTGCGGTCTGGTGTGGGATTCAAACTCAGCACTCAGCTTCTGCAAGAATAACCAGATGTGGAGGCCAACCCCATGTTCTGTGAATGCAACTGTGCAAGGTGCTAGGGAGAGTCACGAAGCACTTTCAGGCGTAACATTAAGCATTTTGTTTGTTTCTCTGGCATCACTCCCCTAAGTGCAGGAGGAAGGGGCTGATGGTATTGAAGGCTGGTCTACACTGGAAAGGTAGGTCAACCCAGCTATGCCACTCAGAGGTATGAAAAATCCCCATCCTGTGCTGACCTAACCCCCAGTGTAGACAGCAATAGGTTGACGGAAGAACCTCTCCCACTGCAGTAGCGAGTGTCCACACTGAAGCGCTGCAGCCGTGCCACTGTCGCATTTTAAACGTAGATTCAGCCTTCGTGCCCCCTACCCCAGCTCAGACTCACACACCATAAACACACTGCGCGCCAATCTCTCCCTATAGCCAAGATCAAATATCACAAGGAAAGGGGATGCATATTTGCCATGTCAAATCCCAGTGGCTTTATTCTGCTCAGCTGGATGAAGAGAAAGCGGAGATGCTAAACAGAATCAGAGGAGATTCTGCTCCTAGGGCACTGTATCTCTTCCATAAATAGGGCAAGTGTATTAGCATGTAAAGAAGCTGTTTAGCAAGCTCCACTCACACATAACTGGCTCTGTACCATCTCCTGAATATTTGGAAGCTGTGGTCTTTTCTTCTGGATATGCAAAGTCACCACCACGATCCGCACAGCTGTAGCCTCTCAGCTGTACTGATGCAATGCTCCTTGTTTGGAGCTAACCTTGAAAAGCCACCCCTAGATGTTGCGGGACGCAGCCACTGTCTTTCTTGGAGACGGCTGGTGATGCCCACATTCCATGGGCTGTCCGTTTACTAGCTAGTGAGCTCCAACATTTTCATATCAGCATCTAAAGCCCTGATTAAGTCTACCTGAGGGCCTACGTGCTGCTCTATTAATTTCAGTGTTAGAACGGCAAGTTATACAAACGCTGCCAATGGGGAGAGAGAGACTCCGTCAGCTACCTGTCAGAGGTGGGCACTGTGCACCCAGCACAGAGCTGCACAGTGTGTTAGGGGCTAAGCCTGTGTCCACTCCTGACTCAAGTGCAGGTTATGTCCCAGCTTCATGCAGTTCCTGCCATCTTCCTCCTTCCTCAGTTTCCCCCCACATCATTTCACAATGAGAGTCCTGATCATTTAACGAAATCTCTTTCTTGCACTGAAACCGCTCACCATCCAGTTATACAGGGCCTGCTCCAAAGCCCTTCAAAGTCAATGTGAGCCTTTCCCAATTGACCATAATCTGGAAAGTGCAGGAGGCAGGGCCTTTTCCATCGAGGCCCATGCCTTTGGAATCCTCCCCTGCTCTTCTACATTCCTGGCAGCCTTCAAGGTTAGACTGGAGACATTTTCATGTTCAGCTTGTACTGGCAGTATGCATTTTAGATGTTCTCAGCAGAGTAAGTGTCAGGAGCTGGACTCGTTTCCTTTCCCATCTCTTGCTCGGGATTGTGCATCAGGGCAAGTTGCTTTCATTTGTTGTAAGTCTAGAAGCGTAATGTAAGTTTTAAGGCACTGGACGTCTGCAACCCAGTCCTCAAGAATGGAAAGCCAATTTGACTGCGATGATACACGCACAGGCAGACAGACACACATGCACAAACACACACAGCTGTGCACCCTGGAAGCCAATGGGAGTTTTATCACTGACTTCAATGGGAGTAGGAGCAAAACCACAGTGGGTGAGCAGCATCAGTTTCACTAGAGACAGGACAAAAACTAACACATGCGGTTATTATTACAAGAGAGACAAAAACAAGCCAACCCATTTCAGAACAGCAGCAGCTGCATTAGGAACGGAGATAGTTTTAGTTTCCTTTCTGCAAGAAAGTACCTGGTTTCAGAAAATCCAGTAACTCAAAGCCTAGAGGAAACAGCATGTACTGGCCCCCCACTTTGGAGCTGCTGAGAGTCTCATAGCTGGTGAGGATATATTCTTTGGCAGGACGAGCAGATGAACAGACGAAACAATAACCAGCATGCTGCTTCCTACCGTGTTCCCAGCAGCCGTTTCCACAGAGAGCTTCACGTCTCCTCCTAACTTCAAACAAAATACTGCAGTGTCAGCTGCTGGAGAGACCGAAGGGATTAAAAAACAAACAGAAAATAGAACAAATGCCACAGCAGAGGTTATTTAAAAAAATTAAATAAATAAAAGCCACCACCATGCAGGAGCAGGCCTATTTCCTGCAGTTAACTGGAAACGGCGAGAAATTCCTGCCATGCAAGGGGGAAAGTGTTTGTACGAACATGGGTTTGTGCTAAAGGAATGCATGGGTCTGAGAGTTGGGAAGGAAGGTCCCTCCCGTAACAGTGGGGGGGATTTACATTTTATTCAATAACATCAACAGGACTGATAAGAAAACTAGCTTGTTTCCAGACCTTCAATCTCCATTCCCCATCAGGATCACCTTTGCTCTGCTGGTATTTTTCTAGTCAATGTGGCAAAATTAAAAGGCCAAGAGGCCAATAAAGTTGGACACTATTCCTGTTTAGGCTCTACATCTAGACACTGAGATCTTATTTGTATGTAGACTAACAAATAAATAAACAAAATCACTGAGTTATCACCTCTGCCTAGAACAACTAACTCATGTGTCACTGAACAGATAGGCCCTGTCCGTCTACACCACACTAACAAATCTTTTTGAGCACAGCTGTGACCCAAACATGGTGGAGAGGGAAGGGGAAACTGAATGTGTTATAACAAAGGCAGAAACAGGCAGACTGGACTAGATGACTTTTCAAGTCCCTTCCAGCCCTATGATTCTATGAAACATTTTTTAAAGCTGGAAGATGTTTACGGTAGGACATGGCTTCCTACCAGGCTTAACAATGTTTGTTTATTTTTTGCTTTGCACCAAGGTAAGAGGAAACTGTTATAACATGGTTGGGGCCACTCCACGGTTTGTTCTTAGCCAGTATGTAGTGGCTTCCTTCTTGTTCTCCAGAATCTGTTTTCATTAACAAAGAAAGGTCAGGTCTACACGTAAAACACTTCTCTCACTGGCTTAGTTAATCCTCCTCTGCAAGAAGCAGTAGCTGTCTACACTGGTGCTTAGGACAATACAACTAGGTCACTCAGAGGTGTGGATTATTCACACTCACGTGATGTAGTTACACCAAAGTAATTCTGTAGTGTGGACCAGGGATAAGTCTCAAGTTGTTACATCTATAAAGAAAACCTTGAAAACATGACCTGAGTATAACCAATACAGCCATGTCTGCTTGAGGTTTGGTCTACACTACATACTTATGTTGGTATAACTATGTCCCTCGGGTGTGAAAAATCCGCACCTCCAAGTGACACCGTTATACTGACCTAACACCCGGTGTAGACAGTGTGATGTCAACAAGAGGGCTTCTCCCATTGACATAGCTACTGCCTCTTGAGGAGGTGGAGTACCTACCCCGATGGGAGAAGCTCTCCCATTAGTGAAGGTAGTGTCTTCACTAAGCGCTACAATGGCACAGCTGCATCAGGGCATGCCTACACTACAAAATTAAGTCGATCTAAATTACATTAGCCTATAGCCACTGCAGTAATTACATTGCTTGTGCATGTCTACACTTTGCTCCTTGTGTCCGCGGTGTGCATCTCATCAGCAGCACTTGTACTGATTGTAGTGTCAGTGTGGAGCATTGTGGAACAGCTTCTGAAAGCCAGTAACAGTCGATGTACGCAACACAGTGTCCACAATGACCCTACGTCAACCTAACTACATCAACATTGACTCTCACAGACACTTCCTCAGTTAGGGTGACCCAAGGCAGCTTATGTTGACCTAACTCTGTAATAAAGACCAAGCCTCAGTGCAGCTTCGCCCCTGCAGTGCTCTATGTGTAGACAAGTCCAAAGATCATGAAAACACAGCTCTGAAGTGTGGACTGTCCCATTCATTCCAATGGGTGTTCACTCATGTGCCAGTGAGGGTACTTTAAATGTCAACATGGTTAACTATTCCTCTGCTGCTCAAAGCATGTAAAAAAAAAAAAAAAAAAAAAAGAGAGGGAGGATCATATTATGAAGATCTACTCAGTCTAGGAAGGAGCCAAGCCCCAGGACTCCAGCGGGGCATTGGAGCCACACCATGGTGGAAAACAATCTTGAGGAGCTCACAGCCCATGGATTTATCTGAACCTCACTAAGAGACAGCCAAGCCCAAGGAGGCCAGAGAGCTGCATGATCTTATTTTGAATATCTGCCCAAGCTACAGAAAATAGCATTTCATTCTGGCATTTTGAATGTGTGGGTCTTACTCTGTGGGCAGAGCTTGGAAGAATACCTTTTCCACACCCCAATTTGAGCCTGGTCCAGTGGGTTATTTCTGTACTGTAGACAGAGCTATAGCTTGCCCAAGGGCTGCTGTTTTACTCTGAAGGCTTCAAAAGACCATTAAGATCAAATAGCTGTGAGCGAAGGACAATCCAAGAGGAGCCCATGTCTTGTGACAACAGAACTCTGGAGGACACAGGCTGGGTAGCAAGGTTTCCCAGGGGCCTCTGGGAAGGAAGGCAGTGGTTCCACTTTAGCCTGGATACACTTGCAAGAAGCAGCTATGTAATAACCTAAGACTATGACACTGGTGAGGACAGACTGCATTTGACAGAGCAGCCCAAGCTAGGTATAGAAGCTGTTTCAGGGGCGGGGGATGCATCTTCAGCCCACAGCCTTCATCTGGAGGAGGGAACACACTACACCGTTCTGCAACGTAGCTTATGAGGAGTCCCCTTTTCCAGGGACTGCAAGTACAAGGCTCCAACAGGCAGAGTCAAGTTGTAACAGCCCACATAAATAATACAACAACAAAGCTTTGTCCTATTTCCAACAGGGTGCCCACAAAGTGAAGCGGTCTGCGTGGATGCTAGCACTAAAAGCGCAGTTGCTGAAGGTGCCCCTGTCAGCCAGTCACACACTAGTTCGAAGTAATAGCCCTGCACAAAGGCCGGGTAGAAAAAAGCCCATGGTCTCATTTTCAAATATACTGAGCTCCCACATCCCACACCAACTTCAACAAGCGCTGAGAGTGCTCAGCACCACAAGCAAATAGACTGCATGCTGATCTAGGACCAGCTAGGCAGGAGAGTTGGTACTCAGATTAGAGACTGGCTGTCTGAGCACACAGCACATAACTGTGATTTCCACATGGCTGGCTCTACAAGAGCAGCAGTTCAGAAGCTGGACTGCACAATGGGTGGGTAGGGGAAGGGAGAAAAGCGTGAGAAGGAATTACCTGTGAAAACACAACCAAGCTGCTCTCCGTGCTGCAGGCCCCACACAAGTCTTTGTGTTACAGTCCACTGAGGACTGTTGGTAACAAAGGAACAAACTACAGGGCTAGTCACAAGGGAAACAACTTTTCAAGGGATTTCTGACTTTTCTGGAAGATCCCCCTTTCCTTTCCCCTAAGCTGATGGTGATTTACTAGAGGATTCCCTGGTACCAGGTGCATGAAAAATGTCAAGATCGACTATGCATGCTGTGTGAATGCGAGAGAGATGAATTATCTGAGGTAATTTCACATTCGCTTTTGCTCAGAGGGAGGGTCCAGGGTGGTGGTTGTGGAGTTTGTAATTATTGTCACCCCAACCTTCCATTTCTCTTCTCATCTCCTGACCCAGGCCTGAGCCAGCAATCCAGGCAGCAGAAGAACACAACAAGAGCTTCTCTGTGACCTGGCACTTACTCTTTTCCAGCACCTGTAATGTCCTGAGGACAGCCCCTCCACATTCTGGAGCAGGAACTGGCTGTTCCAATGAACAGATTGGCACCCAGAAAATCCTCCCCAGGTTTCACGCTGAGCCCAGAGCATTGTTTGGACAAAATTTTGAGAGTTCAGGGAGGGACATGTGGATACTCGTGGCACAATGAATAGGGCCCTACCAAATTCATGGCCATGAAAAACACATTACGGACAATGAAATCTGGTCTTTTCTGTGCTTTTACCCTATGCCATACAGATTTCACGAGGGAGACCAGTGTTGCTCAAATTGGGGGTCCTGGCCCAAAAGGGAGTTGCAGGAGGGTTACAAAGTGATTTCAGGGCGGATCGCAGTGTTGCCACCCTTGCTTCTGGCATTGCTTTCAGAGCTGGATGCCCGGAGAGCGGTGGCTGTTGGCCGGGCTCCCAGCTCTGAAGGCAGTGCCCTGCTGGCAGCAGCGCTGAAGTAATGGTGGCAATACCATGCCATGCCACCCTTCCTTCTGCACTGCTGCCTCCGGAGCTGGGCGGCCAGAGAGTAGCGGCTGCTGACCAAGGGCCCAGCTCTGAAAGCAACAGCGCAGAAGTAAGGGTGGCAAGACCACACCAGGCCATCCTGACTTCTGTGCTCCTGCTGGCAGCGGCTCCGCCCTCAGAGCTGGGCCCCTGGCCAGCAGTCGCTGCTCTCCAGCTGCCCAGCTCTGAATGCAGCACCGCTGCCAGGAACAGTGTGGACATAAGGGTAGCAGTACCGCGACCCCCACACAACTCCTTTTTGGGTCAGGACCCCTACAATTACAGCACTGTGAAATTTCAGATTTAAATATCTGAGATAATGAAATGCACGATTTTAAAAATCCTATGACCGCGAAAGTGACCAAACTGGACCATGAATTTGGTAGGGCCCTAACAATGAATGATGAAGCTCCTTGCTGTTAATACCTCAGTTCAAGTCCCCGTGCTTTAAGCTGCTCCCCATAACCCAGGTCACAACAATACTTTCCAGCAGAGCTCAAAGCACTTTACAAATGTTAATTAAGT
Source organism: Lepidochelys kempii (assembly GCF_965140285.1). Lineage (NCBI taxonomy): Eukaryota > Metazoa > Chordata > Testudines > Cheloniidae > Lepidochelys > Lepidochelys kempii. The sequence goes on along the minus strand of NC_136394.1, from coordinate 12,534,082 downwards.
CTCAAACCCTTGTTTGATAGGTACTTTTATTATTAGGCTCATTTTATGGGTGGGTAAACTGAGGCAGAGAGCAATTAAGTGACTTATCCAAAGTCACATAGCAAGCAGGTGGCACAGCTGGAAATGGGACCCAGGAGTCCTGGCTCTTATTCCCCACGATCTAACCACTAAACACCACTCACCTCCAGAGCAGATACTTTAAACACAACACTGTCAAGAGAAACTTCTCTGATTTGTTTTACAAACAGCTTCTTCCTGACCTTCCACTGGCCTCCCACTCTCTCTTCCCATTGGAGGCGGTGAGTCCTTCCCTGGGCGTAGCCACTGAGAATCCAGAAGGACTGAGCTGCCATAATCACCAGGATCTGACACCAGCACTTAAGGCCTGTTTCTCATTTCAAGCCTAAACAAATCAATTATTCACCACAGCAATGACCTACTTAAGAAACCAGGGCTGGGATCCGCCATGAGCAACATTTTGCTCCAGAACAAGTGGATTTAATAAGGAAAATAAACAGGTACAGTTAGAGCAGCTCTTGCAAGGCTGCCATTGTATCAGCCACCAACCTGAGCTGTTAGAGGAGCGGCTAATGAACAGTCCGAGGCAGCTTACCCAGCTGGCAGGAACTGGACACCACCTCCCATTGTTTCAGTCACCAATCAGCAGCTCCTCCTTCTTTCCACTAACTCTGGCACCCCATGAGGGCACTCGCTCGAAAGAGCCTGCAGACTGCCAGAGCAATGAACAGATCAAATGATTGTGACAGGTGCTTAATCGTCATCCTTGTCATTGCTATCTCCCAGGGGCTCAGCACTGGACAACATTCAATCCCAAGTTTTGGCAGGCAGAAGCAACCCCAAATCCATGGGTGGCTAAGAAGAGAACCCTTAATAGGGCACCTGCAGCTGGCAGGAACTGGCTGTTCCAATGAACAGATTGGCACCCAGAAAATCCTCCTCAGGTTTCACGCTGAGCCCAGAGCATTGTTTGGACAAAATTTTGAGAGTTCAGGGAGGGACATGTGGATACTCGTGGCACAATGAATAGGGCCCTACCAAATTCATGGCCATGAAAAACACATTACGGACAATGAAATCTGGTCTTTTCTGTGCTTTTACCCTATGCCATACAGATTTCACGAGGGAGACCAGTGTTGCTCAAATTGGGGGTCTTGCTAATGGCAAATTGGGGGCTTTGCTAATGGCAAAACCCAAAAATGGCAGCCCAGGAACATGATGGCTTCCACAGCACTGCCAGAGACCATGGGTGACACACAAGGGCCTGGATTTCTAACACAAGGCAAAACATTACCAAACGGAGTTCACCTCATACACAACCGTATTGCAAATAAGCATGTGCCCCAAGCACCCTGACTACACAGCTCTGGAAAGGGGAAAGGGCTGAAATAACCCCAGTCCTGTGGGTCAGCAAAGTCTGCAAGATGCAGGAACAATCCGACATCACTTTCTACTACACTTGCTTTCTGACCTGGTGGACCATTTTAAAGGGAGTGTGGTGGAAAAAAGGTGTTCCTGAAATGATCAGCCAGACACACAGTCACTTTTATATCCCATGCAGTGCCATCTGTATGCATACACCTAATCCTCTTGCTGAATAGCATGCTACGCACCAAGAACCATCATCACACTCCTGCACTTAGCACAGCTGTGGCTTGCTGGTAACTCTAAAGGCCAAGAGCCTTGTATCTTTGTTCCCATTATAGAATATTTATTTACTTATATTAATCACCCCTCTTTCATACAGCAGTTGGATGCACTTTGAAGTATTTCATTAGGATATAGAAAACCTCTGCCCTCTTTTAAACAGAGCAAATGTAAAATCAGAAGCAAATAAACACAGCCAGGGGAAAAAATAAAGGGACACTTCTGCAAAGATGCTATATTTAGGCCCTGCTTTACTGGGACTATTACAGAAACTTGGAAGATGTGCTGGCTTGATGCTTGGTCAAGCCTTAAAGCTTCAAGCTATTTGATGCAGCCCTGAAACAGCAGTTCTGACACTCAGCTGCATGGAGCCAATACTGTTCAGCAGCACAGGGTCTGTTCCCTGCACAGCCTCTGTGTACAGCTACATTCCTGGGATTAATAATAAAAACGCTGCTGCAAGTGAAAGTGTAACAGCAATGGCTATGATGTCTTGCAAAAACGGCTAATGTCACGCTGAGGTGTATTAACAGGAGCGTCGTATGGAAGAGACAATTGTTCTGTGCTACTCGGCACTGGTGAGGCCTCTGCGGAAGTACTGTGTCTAGGGGCACCACCCTTTAGGAAAGATGTGGACAAATTGGAGAGTCCAGATGAGAGCTATGAAAAAGTGATAAAAGTTTAGAAAATTTGACCTGTGAGGAAAGGTTACAAAAAGGGGGCATGTTTAGCCTTGAGAAAAGCAGACTGAGTGGGGGACCTGGTAAACAGTCATCAAGTACGTTAAGGGCCATTATAAAGAGGACGGTGATCCACTGTTCTCTATGTCCACTGAAGGTAGGACAAGAAGTAAAGACTTCATCTTCAGCAAGGAAGATGTAGGAAAAACCTCCTAACTATAAGGAAAGTTAAGCACTGAAATCCCTGCCACTGGAGATCGTCCAACCTGTTCTTAACAAACACCTGTCAGGGATGGTCTAGGCATACTCAGTCATACCTCAGTGATGGAGGATGGAGCAGAGGACTTCTGGAGGTCCCTTCCAGCCCTATATTTCTATGATTCTGACATGTCATTGGAGAGCTGGAAGACTGGCGAAGATGGCAGGGCTCGTGTGTTGTTTGAGAACTAGGATAGAACCTAGTAGCCCCAGTCAAGGCCTCACTGTGCTAGGTACTGTATGTACACATAACAAAAGATGGGCTTCACCCCAAATGTTAGGTTTAGTCTGGACCAAAGAAAGCCAAGAGCTTCAACTTTAAATACCCACTGGAAAGTAGAAAGTCAGAGCCATTAATTATTTCCATAGCCCCAGAGATAATCTATGTAAAGCACTATGCCTATTTATTACAATTCATATAAATGTACCCATCCAGCACTCCGGGCACACATTCGTTATAAAAACCATACACAGCAATTGGAACTCATGGACAAAAAGAAAAGTTAAATTTAGCCATGCAGATATCCCCTCCCAGATTTTCCCCCAGAAGAAAAGCCTCTCTCACCTCACCCCCAACTATTCAACCAAAAATAAAACAAAAAACAAACCATGGAAAAGCAAACAGACATTGCACCATGCCCTGGGAAGGTGAACAAATTTAGGCTTTTGAAATAGAAATTAGCAAGGGGGGAACGTTTCCAAAAATGTCTACCTGACTCAGGAGCTTAAGTCTCATTTTCCAAAGTCACTTGGGTAAAATTTGCAAAAGCACTGAAGGATCCTGTTTTAAGAGACTTGCAATCTAACTGCAGACAGTGGGTATAGAATGTCTTAAAAATGCAATGAGTAAAAACATCACTTGGTTAGGGTTGGAGGGGAAATAGATGGTAAACAGGGGGAGAGAAGGTTCTCAGACTTTTTTTTGGTACACTCAGTTACAACCGTTTGCGTTGTCATTTCCATGGTAGTGAGTTTCTAATCCCGTCCATCCCCATCCATGGTTGGACACTGGTGAGGCAAGAGGTAATAGAACAGCCCCTCCATGCCAAAGCTAGTGTTGGCTGAGGGTCTCTGCAATCACACTAGTTTATGGAGGATACATTTTCTGTTAGTGGAAGGTATACAGCATTGGCCAATAAATCCGGCTGTGCTGAATGATAATTTTGCCCTCAGTTGGATTTGCAGGAATATCCTGGGGTTTTTTTACGAGACACAAGGGAGAAAAAACAAAGTGTTGCTCCTTCTTTATATCTTCAAACATAGCAGCCAGGAAACAAACACTCAAGAGACCCACACGAGCCTGAACAGACGATCCATGCACATTAATGGATCTTAATAGCTTATTTTGTTCACAAGGGTGAAAGCAGAATTCATTGTGCAAGATGATATCTGCCTGAGTGGAGCTATGGTGCCTTTCTACCTACCAACTCACTCAAGGCAGACAGACCCATGAACCTTTCTGGTGCACCTTTGTTGGGAAGCACCCTCCAGCATGAATGGGAAAAACTATACTCCACTGAGGTGTCCCATCCACATGTGCCCAGCACCTGATCCATTGTGAAGCTTGGGCTGGGGAGGAGGCGCAAACATATCTCACCCTAGTGATCCATTTCTAAAGGAAGCATCAGTTGCTAGTTAGCTAGACGGTCTCTAAGTCTACAACGTCACACACTAGCTAATGTCTCAAGGTCCCATTCCCAATTGGCTTGCTCTATCTATTGCTCCCCAGATTAGATACAGGCAAGCCAGTGGACCTTAAAGCAAGGCCCTTCCTCCAAAGCTTCCCTGCGGGGGTTCATCCTGCAGAGTGCAATTACACAGAGGTCACACACTGCTGCTCTGCCTCAGGAGAGGCAAGTCCCAGGAGCAGAGGCGGTGGGAATGGAACAGGGCTTCTCAGGAGCTGAAGTGCTACCAGAAGGGACATTCGGTAGGTAACCACAAAGTGCTGCTGCCGTTTCTTGGTTACCTGGGTTTGAGCATAACCTATGAGCCTGCAACTATGGCAGTTCCCTCCTGCAGGGGAAGACGAGCACTGATGGGTCTCTAGAGAACAACAGCCGTCACCCCCTCTCCCAGCAGCTTCTGAGAAGCCGAGTTCGCTGTGGGACTCGGCAAGAGGCCAAGGGGTGAAAAGCAATATTTAGAAACAGCAGGAACTGCAGCACAGCTGCCTCATGGTACACAGACTTCTCTAAAGGGATTACTGACTATCAGCCGCTCTCAGAGGGGGCTCTTTATGCCAGGCTGGCACCTCTCCCAGGAAAAACTGAGGAACAGAGGCATAACCACCCAGCACACTCTAGTCAAGAATTATCCCCTTTCGAGGAGCCGGGAAAAGCAGTCAGTACAGCAGGGGGTCTTGCTAAATGAGAGTAATAACACTGCAAATGCCAGCTGTCCGCTGAACAGCTCTTAACCCAATAGTGCCTATGTCTGAGGGAGATTATCCCTTCCTCCTGCCCTTTGGGTAGGCATGTGGGACAGGGGAACTTTATGCTCTCAGGGCACTCGCTGTAGATGGCCACTGTCAGGATCTGTGTGTTCTTCCACCCAGTTTAATGAGATCATTACTTACAGGTGCCATTTTTCAGCAGGTGGGTGGAAATCTCAGCCAGGAGAGTGGGAATGCAGGCACCACACACCTTGTCCACATTCACCAACTGTGGTGCGCTGCACGTATTTCGAGAGCGAGCCTTGGGACAGGGACCACAACTCCACAGCCCGCTCCAAAATTTGTAACTGTGAACCTCAAAATATGCAGTTTCCAGCACTGTATAAAATCTCTCATCCAGACATGATCTAGGCCCTGACGCCCCTTTCAAGAACATAAACAGTCCTGAATTAATGGCCTTCTCTCCAAGGCACAAACAGAAACGGTCCCACTCCGGGATTCTCCCGAGACTAGGGCAGCCTCACCTCTCCCTACTGTTTCTTTGGGCCTGGTATGTAAAGCAGCTGGGCCTGGCCGCCCATGACCTCCAGCTGCCTTGACCTCCCACATACTTAGCCCTTTCCTACTTGGCCCCTGAATTCTTCCAACAAGCACAGGACAGGGAAGGGTTTCTGAGTCTGAATATTCTCACCCCAGTGTCCAGAGTCCACAAGACCCAGATGTGAACTATACTCCATCACTGTACCCAAAACCAGGCTGAGGCCAAACGGCACAGTGCAAGCAGCCTGGCAGGACGCTGCATGCTGCACTTTTATCAGAAGTACGTTCTGCACAGAGAGCATTACAAAAGGCTCTTGGCCTCCCTGGAAGCCCACTAAAAATTCTCTCCTCCTACTGAGCGCTGGTCACATGATACAGGGAATCCGAGAATGCTCCAGCGTGGGTACAGCACACAGCCCTCCACATCTGAAGGCCTGTGAACAATGGAAGGCCATGGTTGCATTGCTCGTCAGATTGCTGCAGGCACCGTGCACTCAGCCAGTTATGTGGTTATGCGCCTGGTCTCAAAACACCATATTCCCTTTTCCATCATATCAAATGGCCAAAGTGATTAGCCCAAACACTGTAGGTAAAATATATATTTAAAACAAAAAACCAAAAACATGCAGCCACGAATAGAGGCTTTTATGTCAGGTCTCAGACCATCTGGCTGCTGGATATTTTAAACCTTTTTCTCCACTGCCTGTGGTTAACCGAGTTCAAGAGGAGAAGAGGAGGGAACGGCCTCGGGTAACTCACTACTGAGCTTCTGCTTTAAATGGCAACAGCTTCCAATTTTGCTTCACCAAGTGGAACGGAATATTAGCATTTCCCATCACCACAATCACTTACTTCATATAGTTAGTTACTTATAATTCACTAGCAGGGCTGGTTTTCAAGGTCTTTTCCTGGTTTCCAGCACTGATCTCTCCCTGTTCTCATGCTAGAGCAAAGACAAGTGCTCCTCCCCAAGAGAAAAACATACATACATACATATACATATATATATATATATATAATATCTCCCCCTCCCCCCTGTTACAAAAACCCATGAGAATTGTCCTGTCAAGACACTGAATAAGACCTTGGTTGAATCAATCATCTGCTGCTATAAGTTCTATATAACCACTTGGAGGGAGGAAGTTGAGATTTCTTGGCTACCATCATATTAGAAGTCTGGACCACACACAGAGGAGATGAAAAGGGAAGAAGAGGTGAACCTGGCTCCTGACGGGCAGGTGCAGTGCTAACGGCAAGGCTGTTATAAGAATTCAGTTGTTACAATGCGAAACGATTCCACCCATGGAACACCCTTCTTCCCTCAGGCGAAGCACCTACGCAGACACTGAACATTCTTTCAACACTTCTACCCCAAAATGCGAGTATTTCATACCTAGACAATTTCCCAGTGAACCGCGTGCTAGCCTGGACTCTGCAGGAAGTCTGCATCGAAGCACCTTTGTAAGCACCTGCTGCACTTGAGAAAAGAAGAGACACAAGAGATGTGAGTGACTGCATGGGGGCACACCTTTAAGGCCAGACTGCTAACATGTTACCAGGCTTGTTTACTAGCTACTGCCAAGACAGGCAACAATTCACTTACATATGTGTAGTGCGGAAGCAACATCAGTTTTCCAGCACATGGCATCGGCCCAGGGCAGAGCAGCCTGTGGTCAGAATTGAGCATGACTGGCACATGCCTCTGGGATGCCCGTCTTTCCTAAGGAGGGTGGAGAGGAAATTCAAAACAATGATAAAATCAGAGCAGCTGGGTTATTGGCACAGAAAATTCACTCGAGAGAGAGAACAAGAGAGGATATGGCTTCCCTAAAAATGACAGCTGGAGAAGGGAGAACCTCCTGGCACATGGGAAACCAAGACAGGAAGCAGCTTCCAGACTCCCTAGACTGCTGGAGACTAAGAGTAGCCCAGGAGCTTGAACCAGGGATAAGTAACATTAAAGCACTATACGTGCAACCACTCTAGCCGGGAGATAAATAGAACCTCCCACCACCCCTCATAGTCAATATCATTTGTGAGAGTGAAGTTCGTCACTAGTTCTCTATTCCATACTCTAAGCCCATCAGAACGAAGAACTTCTCAGCACCCTGCAGATATGCACAGCAGACTCTACTGTTCAGTCAGTGGTACCCAGTGAGCAGCAACCTTCCTACTGAGAGTAACCTCAGATTCCATTTTAAGGCCACTTGACTCCTTCTCTACCACGTCCATCATCATCCCAATTTAATCATTGTGAAAGCCTGGAATCACTCCATGTAGGTTGTACAGACAGTGCCAAGGTTGGAATTCTGGTATGGCTGAGATATCTCAGCACATGTCATACATACCCCTCCCAAACCAAGCACACGTGCTGGAACAATCTGGGGTGCACTGAAAGGTACACCAGAAAAAAGCAAAGTGACAAAAATCCATGAAATTATGGGTGGGCTAGTGAGATAGGCTCACAAAGGGATCGGTTGATGGAAGGAGTATGGGATTAGCTCAGCACACAGGCACCAGGAAATGTAGCCCAAGCCTTGCAAAGTTGTATTAAAATGTCTCTCAATCCCTCTCAACAGGAAACTCAACAAAAAATAATGCTTTGTGCAAGTGTCCTTACAAATAAAGGGGGTCCACATTGTCAGAGCTTGCCAAGACAGACTATTAGGAGAGTTCAGGATGTAAAAACCTTCTCTCTCTTCTTGTCCCGCATTGTTTAGGCTTCTATGTCACAGAACTTTCTCTTGGTCTGCTGGGGAAGCAGCCCAGGTACCCTCATGTGAACAGGCACAAAGTATCTAACAGCACCAACTTCTCATTTCCTTTGATCTCTCAATAAATCTGATTTGTATTATGTTTAATTTTCCTTTCTATTATCAAGATGCATGTAACAGAAGACTCATGCAGGCCATGACTAGAGAGACCATTATATAGATTTTACAGCAGCGGATCGGGAGTCAGGATCCCTGGGTTCTATCCTGCCTTTGCCACTAACTCCATGTATGATTCTGGGCAAGTCAGAGTCTCTTTCTATGCTTCAGTTTCCTCATCTTTAAAATACAGATAATGCCTACTTCCTAGAAGTGTTCAGAGGCTCAGGTAGTTAACATTTGCAAAGTTCTCTGATATCCCTGGATGAAAGAGCCTGTAGGTCCTTACAGGAGAGTACAGGACAGCAAAATAAATAGAACTATTACCCGAACAAACCTTCAGTTAACCATCAGCTGAAAACTTACAAAGCTTATAAGAGGCTTTGGTAAGGGATATACGCCCCCCTGTGTCACTAGTATGAGAGGGGCTGACTGATTTGATAGCACAGACAGAAATGTGAAGGACCATTCAGGAATAGATGTTAATTCACTCTGTTAATTAATGAATGTTAATTCCTAATTCAGAAATCAGTTAAAAATATACAGAGCAGCAGAACATGAGGATCACATAAGCCAAAGCCTCGAACCATAAGACTACCCATACAGCCACACCCAGTGGTAACAAATCTCTTACCAGCCATCCTAGAAAACCTGGTACCAGGAAGGAGCCACAATGGGCTGTTAGTGACCATCTGGCCGATCTGCCACCCAACAGGGCGGGCAGAGAAGGGCAGGGCTGAACGGCAGACATACAATCTCTTTGCACTTTGAGACATCATAAAGAGCAACGTGTCATTTGTTCCACATCAGCTGCAGAAGAACAACAGAGACTAGACCTACAATGCTTAAGGAGAGATGAAGGGGAGTGCCTGCCTGTCCTGTGCAACTGACTTTTGTCCAGCCACACTTCGCCACACTGAAAGCACCCACCCATGCCGCATTACCCCAGAGCCAATGAGCGAAGCATCTCCAATCTCATAGTCCCACACAGAGTGTACCCACCCCCACAACAGCTACTTCCCTCCAATCACATTCTGCAACAGTAAGAGAGCCCACCTCTGCGATATTGCTCAGAATACTTACATCTCGTGGTAGCTACCCCCAATGTGAACAACATATGGTTCTAGTCCTGCAGTGTAGATGGGACTGAACAACATTTTAACCACGTTTGTGAGCCAGGCTACAGCCCTACAACATCCAACCTTTTGGCACTAGTCCGAGACATAGCAGATGGGAAAGCCAAGCCACGCTCCAACTGTACTGGGGGACAACCGAGTTTTAACTGAGCCCCCAACCCCTGGTTGACATCACAGTGCAGATGAAACCATGGCTTTCCTACTGTGAGTGAAAGAGCACTTAATACCTACCCCCATACCTCCATTTCTCAGGAAGCAGCACAATGTTCTAATCACTAAGAGTCATTTTCATTAAGATCTATAGCTGGCATTTTCAAAGAGGTTCCCAACTCCCATAGGGCCAGCTCCCACTGAAATTCAAAAGGATTTAGGTTCCCAATTTTCTTAGACTCCTTTGAAAATCCCATATGTCCTCTACTGTTCAGGTCTTCACAATGAAAACAGAGGATGTTGAAGACAATGATCTTTCTATCACTTAATCTAAATTCAGAATACCTTCAGCCCTCTCCTTCTTCTGCTGCTCATAAAGGAACCCTTTCCTCAGCTGCTAACCCTAACACTGCATCAAAATTTTGGCTCCACCTCTCCCAGCTCAAGCTGTTATATATGATCCACCTCTGAGGAAACCCAGGGGATTGGGCTCGATAGTCGTGGTTTGGGAAGACACAGATAGGTTCAGCAAGTAGATTTATCATACACATTCACCCAGATGGGTTGTCCTAGAGGCGATATCTCTGCACTGTGGGAGACTTGGGATCTGGATTCATGTACACCTCACACTGTTGGACGAAGACCCCCTGCAGCCAATGAGGTGTTGCACTCGCAGGCTCTGAAGAGAATCCCAGATGGTGTTCAGCTGAGAGGATGCTAGGGCCCTGGACTGGTGTTTGAAAGTAGGGCTACAGCACAGGAGAAGGAGGAGGAGGAGGATACCCATGATTTAAAGAAAAAGGAAGTGAAGGGAAAGTTGACTTTTTTGGGGGTAATTAAAGAGTCCGCAAGCATTATTAAGCATGAGCTCTTTGTTGCATCACCTGAAGACTCAAGAAGCTGCAAACAAGTAAAACCACAGCTAGTATCCTCAGGCTAAGAGCATGACCTGTCCAGACTATAAACTTTGCCCTTCCATCCCCAGCCCCTCATCACCACCAAGTGAAATTCCACGCTACAATCTGCTACTTACTAAGCACCTGTGAAATCACAATATTCCCCTTCCTAGAATGGCCCCAAAACCACAGCCTGACCCTGCAGCAATGCCAAGTAAACTGCAGCTTGTTTAGTGGAATATGGAGGGTAGAATGTGTCAGAGAAAAACCCTAAAGCTTATGAACGAGAAATATGAGTTTTCCTGAGCTCTCTGTTCAAGCCACTCTTGCAATGTGACTGCAAGCACTTGAGCAGCAATTCCTGGGAAAGAGCTGAAATTCATGTAGGGATGACATGGCACCTTCAGATAAGAAGGGATGAGACACTAACTACTTGTCCCCCTCACACTCCCCGTTTGGTGTTTGAAAGTAGGGCTTTCTATGACCATTAGAATCATGCTCTGTCATACAACATCATATTCAGCTGTCAAGGGCACAGCAACATGAGCCAATGACCTCTGTACAAGAAAACATAGCCAGCTCATACCTGGGTGCTCCATGTCCATGCACCCAGGCAGTCTTCCAGAGCCCAGCCATATCCACAGTGTTATTCCAAACTACAGCCTGCCATGTGTGCTTCTCAGGTGACATTTAAATAGAAAGATTTGTAGAAAGATGATCTTTTGACCTCAAGGTTCTGCTGCCAAAGTGCTGATTCAGCATGAGAGGGCTCAAACCCTGGGAACCTGTGCTTGCCATGGGAACAGGCCGCGGCACATGGCAAATAGCACTGTGGCCACTTTATACAGATTCCAATTGCTTGGGGGTTATTATTCTCTTACTCTCTCTTTAGAGCCGAATCCTGGGTTTTCCTGTTGTCACAGGCTGGGATTCACTGCCTCAGCCCTGCTTCCTCTAGGACACATGGAGCGGAGAGATAAGCCCTCCCTTTCAGTCCTGACAGCTAGAGATAAGGGCAGGAGCTTTATTATTTTGCACCTGTTGCCTACCAACCACAGCAGAATACAAGTAAGGAGAATCTTGAACTTCTCAAGCTGGGAATCGGGAGGAAATAAAAGCTTCCTAGATCCGTCTCAGCTCACTAGTAAGGGTTAATCAATGTGAAAGAGATTCTGGGATTAGAAATGAGCCAGACTTCGGTTCCTGGAGGACAGAAGAAACCTCTCTGCTCTTCCGTAAAAATGAGTTTAAATAGCTAAAGCATACAGCCATTTTTTGGAAAGTAACATGCCCTGAAACAGCTTCTTAGGCCAGCCTAGAAGCTGTGTCAGTGCGTGTTACTTTCCAAAAAAAAAAAGAAAAAACTTTCCATTCGCTGCGCGGCTCTGCAGTAGGCCTAGCTCAGACTCCTTTCTCTGCAGGTTGCCAAGCCTCGAGGTCATAAGCCAGGCTCCAAGATCAAATAAACTTCTGAAGCAAAGATGCTTGTAGGGGTAGCGGAATGGATGGGGAAAAGAGTTTTGTCTGACCCACTGCTAGAAGGTAGTGGCAGCAGTGTTTAAAGACTAATTTAAACAGAGACAAACTGAAGGAAATTAAGGGCCAAAAATTAGATTTAAAAATAAACTGTCACTACAGTATGGCAACAAAAGGCAGGAAATTCCAAGTCCTGGCTCTTATTTTGTTCTTAAAACATGGCCCTGTGTATGGGAAGGGTGTGCGAAAAGCAAGTAATTTGGTGCACTTACACCATGTGATGCTGCACAGAGATAGCACAAGTACATTCCAAATGGAATTTTAGTCCAAACTCTGGACTTGTTGGCTCCCCTCTATTTATATTGCAAGAGGTACAATTTTTTAGCATGCTTTCATACTGTACCTAGCAGCCAGGGCTCTGACTGGAGCCTGCCACAGAGGTTTTTTCCTGGAATAATAAAAATGCCCATTTTGAGAGATACACAGAGAAGGCTAGCTGGCCACCCACCTAGATCTCAGCAACCACCCATCTCACCTTCTAAGAGTGGTACACGTGAAGGACGCTTAAGTTTATCGCCACACTCCAGAGGACAGATGCCAACATGGCAACTGCAATAACAATGGTGTTCAAAGCAAGATTTCCCAGCTTCAGATGGAAAAAGATCTCTAAGCTCAGGCACATGGCAGCATAACACAAAAGCTATGGTCAAGGTTGCAAAGAGATTTCTAGGCTAAGTCCCTGGTTTGAGGCGCACGTAACTTTCTGAAATATTCGCCTCTCAGGCTTAAAATTTCCAGTCTTGGTCTCCTCAAAAGTGATTTACTTTTTCTGAAAAATGTGAGCCAAAACAGTTCTGCCATTTTTGAGTACAGGGAAAGTGGAAAAACAAATTTAAAATACACCTGGCCAGTTATAAAAAAATCTTGCAACGATTTTGTGAACAGCTGTGGCACAGAAAGTGCTGGGGTTAGAAATTACAACTGAGCAGGGAAATAGCCTTCAATGAAGAGAAGTGCCCTTGGGCAACTAGCTGAAAAATTATTGAGATTTGACAGCATTATGAGCCCCTGAATGTGCTGCATATGATCAGAACAATTCGTACACTTTCTCATTTAATTCATAAGTACACAGATAAGAAAGGTCATATTGCACACACATCAATAAATAACCTAGCTGTGCAAGCAAACATTTAGGGCTTGTCTACACTTCGCAGCTTTTAGCAATAAGGCTGCTTCAGGGTGTGTGAATGCTCTCCGTCGGTATTTTATTGGCATTTTTGAAGACAAAATACTTCCAGCCCTGCAAGCAGCATTAGCTTTGTCGGCAGGAGAGCGCTCCTGTGGACAAAGCCACATTCATACTGTCACTTGTGTTGACAAAACTTTTGTCTTTCGCGGGGAGGCTTTTTTAAGTACCTGTGAAAGACAAAAGTTTTGTCGACAATGTCACAGTGTAGACAAGCCCTCAGTGAAAGCAAGCAAAGAAGGAAGTTCTGTAGGAGCCCTTGCCTCATTTCACTGCATGAGTAGTGGTGGAAGCCTGGCGGAGATGAGGACTTCATGTTCAGGGTGCACAAAGTTTTCTAAACACACCCCTGCATACTTTGGAAGGTGAAAGGCGCATGGCTCCTAAGGCCACAGGATCGGAGCTCTCTCCTGCAGAGCTCAGATGGTGCATTGGGTAGAGCATTCCAGTGCCTTACTGAATCATTTCATGTATAGTACACTTTTTTTTTTTTAAACCAACCCCTCTCCCCCTAGGAAATGCAAACAGACAGGGAATCAGCAGTAAGGGTACTTGTTCAACCTTAACTTAATCATTTTGATATTAGTGTAGCTAACCATCCAACTTTCACATTCTTCTGACAATGTTTTTTGATGTGGTATATGAGAGGAAGAGTGAGATGGGTTAGGAAGAAAACTTTGTTCCTGATGAACTGTACCGGAAGGATGTGCCCTGATTGGATGGCAGAAGTCCCTCTCATGAATCTCTCAAAAATAAACACACATGCAGTGCAGCACATCAAATTGCAAAGCCCCAGAGCACCTCACCTTACTTCATCTTCCCTCTTCACAGCAAGGGCAGAACTACACCTCTACGAGGGGGAGAGTAGGGAAGGGTGCCCTATCTCTCTTGCATTAAGTCCGTGAGACAGTCAGGTTTCCTTGGAAAGCTGCATTTCAGCATCATTGCAACACAGAGCATAAGGCCAGACGGCCACCTCTACCTATAAAACATGGTCACATATTACATCACACACACAAAAGCGGTGTCTCATATCAACTCGTATTTGTTTGCAATTACAGCCTATTACAGCTGTAGCCAGAACAGAGTTATTCACCAAATTCTGAAGACATTAGCCTGCTGGGGAGTACAAAATGTTTTTTCAACACCAGAAAGACCATCTGGCTGGGGATTATGGCTGTGATAAAACCTCTTTTGCCCTCTGCCCTCTTATGAGGAGAGCATCAGGCTATAAGGCAATGGGAGAGCCACAAGTGCTTAAGTAAACTGATTTATGAAAGGGAGAGTTGAGGGAGCCATGGATCAGGTTCTGAAGATCACTCATCTAGAGCCAACTTAAACCAAAAAAAGATGCCACCTCAAAGGAGGAGCACCCTGGCTGATGACAGTCTGTAGCGGGGTAGGCACTACCCTGAGGGGCTTAGAACAGCCCCATAGAGGGCTGTGGCTGGGGAAAAGAAGCCTGGGCTGACTGAGGAAGGCAGCAACAGCTGGGACCAGGCCCCAACCAGGCCCAGCTGGCCCCTATGAGAGGCTGTGAGCCAGGCATCCAAACACCCTCTCTCTGCCTGTAGAGAGAGAAGCACCTGGCTGCTGGGGAGTCTAACCAAGTGCCTAGAGTGGAGTAGGGCTGGGGGAAGGCCTGCGGAGCTCTGGCCTTGAAACCCCTCAAGCTGTGGCCTAGTTGAAGGCCAGTCAGGTACTGGGGTTGCAGGGGGCAGGCCATGGGCAGGCAGAGGCAGCAGGTCCAAACTCCCCTTGCCTGTGATGAGTGGCTTATTATATACTGCAGTCAGCTCCAGTGAACGGAGGCTAGATAATGACTAGGCAGTAGTCAAAGACTGAGGCGAAGTGGGGATAGGGGGTGGGGGTTCCCCTGGGTGGGGAGACCCTGCAAGTGAGGGGTTACTGCCAGGGGGCAGCACCCCGGTGCACAAGGGGCACCGGGTCCGGGAGGGACATGAGAGCCTGGAGTAAGCAGGACACTGGCCTGCAGAGGGTTCTCCAAGGCTGGAAGTAGAGCTAATTCCCACGATACCAGCAGGAGGCGCCGGAGGGGTGAGTCCCACATGCTTACACAGTCCCATACAGATTTACAGACTAAATGCCATTAAAAAGAGAGAGCAACTCCACATTTTACAATTTGGATCCCATCTTCTTAGCCACCAGGGATTAAATATTAAACTAATACAAAGGCTTCTACAATTTTAGCTCTCACAGAGGCCCAACTATACTCCCAGAGCGAAGAATACAGGCCAAAGGGGAAGGCAGAACAGCTGGTCATTCCTACTGGACTGCACTGGGCAAATGGTGCCTCGTTGCACCAGCACGAGAAGTCAACCCACTTGTCCATAGTCAAATTATGCTGCTGAGACGTCCCCAGAGTCATTTATCAAATCCCCCCTCAACCCAGTTCCCCCTCCAACCTGAAGATGGCCCTTGTACTAGTGGCAAAGTAGACAAAGCCATAAGCCAATGAGATCAGCTCAGCAGGGAAATGTTACTTTAAAGTAAAATAAAAGGCACAGAATATATAAAGTCTGCTGCAGTTTCCACGGTAAACATCTGATGAAGTGAGCTGTAGCTCACGAAAGCTCATGCTCAAATAAATTGGTTAGTCTCTAAGGTGCCACAAGTCCTCCTTTTCTTTTTGCGAATACAGACTAACACGGCTGTTCCTCTGAAACAAGCTATTCTGCTAATTTCAGATTATAAATCCAGCTTCATAACAGCTAAAAACTGATCGCTACATCCATGGAGACCTCCCTCCAGAGCACGTCCTGTCCAAGACCAACCACTATCCTGTCTCAGGATTTGTCTGCATAAGAATGTTGCACCAACTTAATTTAAATCAATTTAAAATCCAGTTCAGTAAAAGCAGATGAAACACTGACTTTAGTTTGAGAGTGGTTTATTTCAGCTTGTTCAGCTTTTACTGCGCATTCTGTATTTGTGTTTGCTGTGTGGAAGGAAGAAATACAGCTAGAGACTTCTGCATAGTTGGTGTCAATTTGGATTAAGCCTGAATGCCTAAAACAGAGCCCTGCTCCATGAGGGTGACTATTTGTTTAGACTTGAGCCTCAGGTGAAATTTTCCCCACATCACCCCCTCCCACCTCCACACACCACCAGTCATAGACACGTATGAAGCCGGGTCTATTAGCTCCCACTCCTCCAAAAATGACAGTTCCAAGCTCCACACCTCTGGATTTCTCCTCCGCTCTGCTTCCTGTCTGTGTGGGGGGGAAACAACACAACAAAACACCACAAACTTCTCCCTTGGTGTCTCCCATCAATTGAACCGAAGCTAAGTGAAAAGGCGTTTGAAACTTTGCAGATGCAGTGTGTGACAGGGTGCATTTTCCTTAGGGCTTCTGCTAGGTCTTCTGCGTAGTACGTCATCCTTGGACCTTTCTGTCAGCAGGAAGGAACAAATGGTTCTTGCAGTTTACACAAGTGTGCACTTTTGGCACAAGGGCTCAGCTGTGCCAGGCTGCGTTTTGGACAGACCCCAGAGTTCATCTTGATGGAGGATTATATAAAAAGATCATGGTGTTGCAGACCTTTTATAAATGAGGTGCAGGCTAAAGAGTTCTACTGATCACACTTCTTCCAGAGACCACCTGGCATATCCCATACACAGAGAAATGCCAGCTGCCCCCATCCCAGAAGCAGTCTCGAACACATACATATAAATGAAACATGCCCCTGTGCCCGAGTCACACACCCACCTAGCCAAAAACAGAACTGGCACTTTACAAGGCATTACTCTCACTGGCTTCACGCAGGCAGCGTCCCAAAAATGCCAGCCAAACAGCTATAAAGATTTGCCATTTTCAGGATTTACTAAGTTTACACAACAAACAGATTTAGATTCCTTTGCCTATTGCAAAAGTTTCCAGGTACTACAAGATTGGGGGGGGAGGAGGGAGGAGAGTCCTAGAGACACCTTATGTACAGTACATCAGCAGTTTACACATTCAGGATGTTAAAATGCAAAGAGGCCTCAATCCTAGGTGTGTCTGCCACACAGCGAAGAGGGGTGACAAACCAAGACACGCGGAATCTGACATTTTACAGGCAGCCATTTCCATACATCTGCAAGCACAGAGAAAAACTGGATCCAAATCAGAGAAGGACCCCATCACGTGATTTTGAGCGGATCCAGAATAAACCATCAATAGTATATGTGCAAGAGCCAGAGATGATCACCAATGCCAGCGGAAAGCCAGTCTTTGCTCGCTGCTGCTGCTGGTAATTTCTTGGCAGATGATGCATGTAGCTTATCAACACAAAAGCAGCAAGAGAAGATTTGTTTCCGTCTCTCATCTTCAGAACTTTCAATGAACACTCATCAAAGTAGTAACTCTCGCTCAAGCTTCATAAATACAGACCACGTTCAAATAACGATAAGGTGCCGGCTGAGACAGAGAATTCTATGTCAAAGCCCCATTCCATCCTTAATTCACCCTTCTATCAACAGGTACCGCAGAGCGCATGCTGAGCAGATCTGCAGCACCAAAAAGGTTTTACAAACCTCTTCTCTCTCATTACACAAGATAAGCTGATCTTTACCTTGGCCCTGTTCCCGCAGAGCTCCTTCCCATCCCTATCAGAATCCTCTGCAAACCTCCTCTGCTTTACACAAACCCACCACCACCTCCAACCTTGTCTCACACTTGGCTACTACCACTTTATTAGCCAACGATGGAAGGATGAAACCTGCCATCCTCCAGAGTAGACTCTTTGAAGGGATGAAAGGGGCTCACTTGCCCACAGGATTCAGCTCACTGCCTCCACAGCACTTCCAGCCCAGGAAGCAAGAAGCTTAGCACATAGCTCTGCTATACGGCAGTGCAGATCTCCATGAGTATTTTATTTTACCTTTAAGAGTAGGGTTTTCAAGGGGGCTCTGTGTTCGCCTAACTGCTCCCACCAAAGTCAATGGACGTTTTACCACTGATTTCAACGAGAGCAGAGTTAGGCCTATGCAGAGCGTTTTTGATAAAAACCCATCCTTAAATAATAAATTAAGTCTTGCTACAACGTGTTGACAAAGGTATTCCCACCCGCACGCCATCCTGTAGTGACCTCCCCTGGCAGATCAACAAATGACACGGTGGCCTGCCAGGGGAGTCTTCTGGGGCCAAAGAAATATTGCTGGATCACAGCAGCTTGAGGACTATACGTCACTGGGGGGAGAGTCCTTGGGCTCCCTGCCCAGAAATATAGCATCAATGTGGAGAGGGGGGTTGATTCCTTGAATGGTTTCCAGCACAGCTCCTGCAGCAGCAACAGCAGCTAAAGATTCTAAACACCATTAACAGAGCTGTCAGCTGTGGTCGAGGAACAAGCAAACAAGATATCTTTTGTGTTGCTCAGTACTTAGGCAGCTGCAGGAGACGGGAGCGGAAGGGGGAGGGAAAAGGAGATGTTTCAGCAGAAGGACCCATGGGTGATCGCCCCGACACACCCAACAGAGAAGAGCATCAGCAACCATGGAATAAAAAGGGAGAGGCTATGGAATAAGCACACAATTTCCCATGTACTGACATCCTATCCTTCCTTTTAGCTTGCAGTTATTTATTCCAAGGGCTATTTTTTAAACCTGGGGAAATTCCAAGTCCAGTTAAGGTTGGAAATAAAGCACATTCAAAGTCTTGTCTGTCCATAACCCTTAAGGGACAAGGGAAATGAAAGCATCCTAGTCAACTGCAGTAACTCGCAGTGTCCATTAGCCAGTGATTGGCAAGAGGCAGACAACTGCAAGGCTGGAACAAGCTGGGAGCTCCATGGGCTGCCCATGCAGGCACATTTATGCTGGATGCCAAGAGCTCAGTCTTGCAAGGCAGCCAGCCAATATCGTAATGGTATGAGCAACGTGTTTACATACCACAGAAAAGGTGGGACAGGACACGTGGCAAATTAAAAGGCAGGAAAAGGGAGCAATGGCTGATGGGAAAAGGAACATGCACACAACCATCTCAATCGCTCGCAGCTGTAATTAACAGAATATATTACAGGGCAGCAGTAGCAACTCCCTAGTTAGGGTGACAGTGCAACGTGCACATAACACAGGACCAAACTCCCTTTGTTTCACATTTTAAGGATTATACGTAGCCTTCAAACCTGGCACAATAATTCTTTGGAGGACAATGGAATAACCCAGATAATGTGTCTAGATAACATTTACTAACTTCTGCAGAGGAAACATGCTCCTTCTGGAAATGTTGCCCCGATTTCCCCCAAACTTCTTTGGATTCCTCTAACAAAACCACCACTATCCCCCAAATTCCCAGTTTCTCTCTCTCACACTTGCACAGACCCCCACCAACCCCCTTTCTGAAATCTAAGCTTCTTTTGAAATGTTAAAAATTAAGCACAGAGTTCCTCGTTCTGGATAGCATAAATCAGCAGGGTTAAGATTAGCAGCCAGAACTGCTCAGATCAGTCTACTACTTCTGTTTTATAGCACTGGCAGACAGACTTACCAGCTGTTCTCTGCACATACCCCTGGCAAACCATGGAGGCAGTCTGGGCAGGAGAGCTTATGGGGATGGGCTCTAGAAGTGGGGTGGAGTGGGATGGTGCAAACACAGATGAGAAGTGCAGCTCTGAAGAGCACAGGAGTGGAAGCAGGGTTATGGGGAGGCGGGACCATGGGAGACATCGGCTATGCGGCACCCTATATGCTGAGGCATATAATACATAACTCTGATAGCTATCAGCACTTATTAAAAAAAAGGAAATTCCTTCATGAGTAACTACACTAAATTTGATTTATGATTGCTATAGACTCATAGCTGTCCAACCCCTGGCATAAGAAGTAAGGAAATAAATAAATAAAGTAATTCAACACCCCATCTACACTCTTCTCATCAGTTTCCCATCCCAAATCTCAACTGCTTCCCTTCCATCACCCGCGGCCCATGTATCCATTGAATAGTCTGAACTCAGACTACTAATATAATACACCAACATATCCACATTTCAATCCTGCAATTGCTACATAAAAATCAATACCAACCTCAGAATGATCTAGAACATAGATCACTCATTCCTAAAACATTCCCTAACTGTTCAAGAAAAACATCTCTCAGCCATTATAGCTTGCTTCCCCATACCGTTACAAGAGCCACATACACAGCTAGATACAATGCAATTTATGACAGCCAGATCAATCCTAGATTAATCATCAGAACACCGGAACATACAGCCAGTGAATGTGGCTGGAGTTCAGGGGTACTCACTGGCATTCCAGACAAAGGTGGAGATGCATGGTCAAATACACTCAACATTGTCCGCAGAGGATGATAATATTTGAATAGGTTTTATCTTTCCCATAATAATAATAATACCTAGCTCTTTTATAGAGCTTTTTATCAGTAGATCTCAGAGAGCTTTACCAAGGAGGTCAGTACCATTATCCCATTTCACAGATGGTGAATGGAGGCACAGTGAGATTAAGTGACTTGCCAACATCACCAAGCTGGCCAGTGTCAGAGCTGGAAATAGAACCCACATCTCTGGAGTCCTAGTTCAGTGCTCTATCCATCATACCACACTGCCTAGTTTCCCTTCTTGTGCCGCACCATCCCTTTCTTGAGAAGTCAAGGCAGGTTCTAAAGTTTCCCTCCTCATGTACTTGAGTAGAGCAGGTCTCAGTTCAACTGGAAACCCATCCTTCCACCTGCGCCTAGTAATGTGATGAGAAGGAATGCTATAGGGAGGAGACAGCATTGTGGAGCAGTGAATAAGGTGCTTTTAAAACATGTGTCCCCAGCAGGAGTCTTCACTGCTCTAACACCCAATTCTTCAGGTCACTCTGTGTCTGTGTGATACAGGAGCAGCATCCTCCAGGCTGGCATTGTAAGGAAGTTGGGAGGGAGGATGGAGAAGCACAGATATTGCAGAGTATCAGGGGGGAGCCGTGTTAGTCTGTATCCACAAAAACAACAAGGAGTCCGGTGGCACCTTAAAGACTAACAGATTTATTTGAGCATAAACTTTTGTGGGTAGAAACCTCACTTCTTCAGATGCATGGAGTGAAAGTTACAGATGCAGACATAAATATACTGACACATGAAGAGAAGGGAGTTACCTCACAAGGGGAGAAACAGTGTTGACAGGGCCAATTCGATCAGGGTGGATATAGTCCACTCCCAACAAAGATGAGGAGGTGTCAATTCTAGGAGAGGCAAAGCAGCTTATGTAATGAGCCAGCCACTCCTAGTCCCTATTCAAGCCCAACTTAATGGTGTTAAATTTGCAAATGAATTTTAGTTCTGCTGTTTCTCTTTGAAATCTGTTTCTGAAGTTTTTTTGTTCAAGTATAGCTACTTTCAAATCTGTTATAGAATGTCCAGGAAGATTGAAGTGTTCTCCCATTGGCTTTTGTGTGTTACCATTCCTGATGTCCGATTTGTGTCCATTTATTTTTACACAGGGACTGTCCGGTTTGGCCAACATACATGGCAGAGAGGCATTGCTGGCACATGATGGCATATATAACATTAGTAGACATGTAGGTGAATGAGCCTCTGATGGTGTGGCTCATGTGGTTGGGTCCTCTGATGGTGTCACTAGAGTAGATATGGGGACAGAGTAGGCAACGAGGTTTGCTACAGGGATTGGTTCCTGGGTTAGTGTTTCCGTGGTGTGGTGTGTAGTTGCTGGTGAGTATTTGCTTCAGGTTGGGGGGCTGTCTGTAAGTGAGGACTGGCCTGTGTCCCAAGGTCTGTGAGAGTGAGGGATTGTTTCCCAGGATAGGTTGTAGATCGTTGATAATGTGCTTGAGATATTGCAGAGTTCCATCAGCAACACAGTAGGGCTTCAGTGAACTCACATTATTTTACAAAAAGAAAAGGAATACTCGTGGCACCTTAGAGACTAAACAATTTATTTGAACATAAGCTTTAGTGAGCTACAGCTCACTTCATCGGATGCATACTGTGGAAACTGCAGAAGACATTATATACACAGAGACCATGAAACAATACCTCCTCCCATCCTACTCTCCATACTCTCACTTTGGATAAGCTATTACCAGCAAGAGAGTGAGTTTGTGTGTGGGGGGGGTGGGCGGAGGGTGAGAAAACCTGGATTTGTGCTGGAAATGGCCCAACTTGATTATCATACACATTGTAAGGAGAGGTTTCAGAGTAACAGCCGTGTTAGTCTGTATTCGCAAAAAGAAAAGGAGTACTTGTGGCACCTTAGAGACTAACCAATTTATTTGAGCATGAGCTTTCGTGAGCTACAGCTCACTTCATCGGATGCATACCGTGGTCTGCTGCAGTTTCCACGGTATGCATCCGATGAAGTGAGCTGTAGCTCACGAAAGCTCATGCTCAAATAAATTGGTTAGTCTCTCAGGTGCCACAAGTACTCCTTTTCTTATTGTAAGGAGAGTGATTGCTCTCCTTACAATGTGTATGATAATCAAGTTGGGCCATTTCCAGCACAAATCCAGGTTTTCTCACCCTCCACCCCCCCCCCCCCACACACACACAAACTCACTCTCCTGCTGGTAATAGCTTATCCAAAGTGACCACTCTCCCTACAATGTGCATGATAATCAAGGTGAGCCATTTCCAGCACAAATCCAGGTTTTCTCACCCTCCACCCCCCCCCCCCCACACACACACACAAACTCACTCTCCTGCTGGTAATAGCTTATCCAAAGTGACCACTCTCCCTACAATGTGCATGATAATCAAGGTGGGCCATTTCCAGCATAAATCCAAGTTTAACCAGAACGTCTGGGGGGGGGTAGGAAAAAACAAGGGGAAATAGGCTACCTTGCATAATGACTTAGCCACTCCCAGTCTCTATTCAAGCCTAAATTAATAGTATCCAATTTGCAAATGAATTCCAATTCAACAGTTTCTCGCTGGAGTCTGGATTTGAAGTTTTTTTGTTGTAAGATAGCGACCTTCATGTCTGTAATTGCGTGACCAGAGAGATTGAAGTGTTCTCCAACTGGTTTATGAATGTTATAATTCTTGACGTCTGATTTGTGTCCATTTATTCTTTTACGTAGAGACTGTCCAGTTTGACCAATGTACATGGCAGAGGGGCATTGCTGGCACATGATGGCATATATGACATTGGTGGATGTGCAGGTGAACGAGCCTCTGATAGTGTGGCTGATGTTATTAGGCCCTGTGATGGTGTCCCCTGAATAGATATGTGGGCACAATTGGCAACAGGCTTTGTTGCAAGGATAGGTTCCTGGGTTAGTGGTTCTGTTGTGTGGTATGTGGTTGTTGGTGAGTATTTGCTTCAGGTTGGGGGGCTGTTTGTAGGCAAGGACTGGCCTGTTTCCCAAGATTTGTGAGAGTGTTGGGTCATCCTTCAGGATAGGTTGTAGATCCTTAATAATGCGTTGGAGGGGTTTTAGTTGGGGGCTGAAGGTGACGGCTAGTGGCGTTCTGTTATTTCTTTGTTAGGCCTGTCCTGTAGTAGGTGACTTCTGGGAACTCTTCGGGCTCTATTAACTATAAGCTAATAAGCTATAAGCTATTACCAGCAGGAGAGTAGGGTGGGAGGAGGTATTGTTTCATGGTCTCTGTGTACATAATGTCTTCTGCAGTTTCCACAGTATGCATCCAATGAAGTGAGCTGTAGCTCACTAAAGCTTATGCTCAGATAAATTGGTTAGTCTCTATGGTGCCACAAGTACTCCTTTCCTTTTTGCGAATACAGACTAACACGGCTGTTACTCTGAAACCTCACATTATTTTAGTTAGTTATTTCCATTTTTCAACCTAATTCGTCTCCCTTCTCACACTGCAATCTTCCCCTTATGGAGGATGAGGTAGAACCAACCAGTTCTGGAAGGGAGGCAAGAGAAGTTAGAGGCAAATATAACCAGCCCCAATAAAAGGCAGGGGGAAAACACAGGGCAGGCCTGACCAGAACCTGTTTTGATCCATGACATCTGGCAGACAGAGGCTTAGGGACAACTAGAGCATGGGATTGCATCCCTTACCATTTTGGCAAAAATCCACCGATGGACCTATCCTCCATGAACTTATCTATTGTTTTTAAATCCAGTTATAGTTTTGGCCTTCACATCATCCCTGGGGAATTCGTTCCACAGGTTGCCTGTGCGTTTTGTGAAGAAGTACTTCCTTTTGTCTGTTTTAAACCTGCATTAATTTCCTTGGATGGCCCCTGGTTCTTGTGTTATGTGAAGAGGTAAAAAACACTTCCCTATTCACTTTCTCCACACCATTCATGCTTTTATAGGCCTCTGTCAGATCCCCCCTTAGCCATCTCTTTTCCAAGATAAATAGTCCTAGTCTTTTTAATCTTTCCTCATATGGAAGCTGTTCCATACCCTTAATCATTTTTGCTGCCTTTCTCTGTACCTTTTCCAAGTCTCATATATCTTTTTTGGGATTGGGCAACCAGAATTGCATGCATCTGAGCGTACCATGGATTTATATAGTGTCATTACGATGTTGTCTGTCTTATTACCTATCCCTTTCCTAATCGTTCCTAACATTATTAGCTTTTTTGACTGCTGCTGCACATTGGGCGGATGTTTTCAGAGAGCTATCAACAATGACTCCAAGTTCTCTTTCTTGAATGGTAATGGCTAATTTAGACCCCGTCATTTTGTAAGTATAGTTTGGATTATGTTTTCCACTGTGCATTACTTTGCATTTATCAACACTGAATTTCATCTGCCTTTGTGTTGCCCAGTCACACTATTCACGGAGATTTCTTTGTAACTTTTTGCAGTCAGCTTTGGACTTACAAAATTACTCAAGATAGCTATCACTTGCAAATGTCGTCACCTCACTGTTTACCCCCTTTTCCAGATCATTTATGTCCTATCCCACACCTCTAAAGTTCAAATCACTCTTAAAGTCTGTGGTTAGCAGTGGCCCCACACCAAGGAACGTGATTTCCACCATAAGACACTTCCACCATGGAGAGACCCCACAGAGAACAAAGGATGCTGCACTAGCCCCATGGAGAACACAGGTGGTGCCTTATGCTAAGTCACCACCTCCATACAAGCAGGCCCATAATTAAAGGACCAGCCTGCTTTTATGATCTCTCCCTTCCCTTTCGCAATAGATTATTTTTGAGGGATTATGTTTCCTGTTTTCACTGCTCTGCCTCCTCCATTTGTCAGTCATCATCACAGTCATTAAAGCAGGAGGGAAGCACAGGGACAGCCTGATACCACACAAACCTTTATGGCTCAGCAAATGAGGGATTAAATGTTTTCTCATCTCTGCCTCCAGCTTCCTGCACCCTATTACACACACACTCCCAAAGCAGGCTCTCTGTAAGCAAAGCTTCTCCTCCAGCACATATCCTGGCTCTGACCTCCCCTGAAGACCAGGGATTTCTGAATGGAGCAAACAAGCAGTCCATTCATCTTGGCTGCTGACAGCCGCATACGCTCCACAGCTAGTTCATCCTGGGACAAAATGAACAACTGTTCGGATAGCCCTCTGAGCACCTCTTGCAGCTGGGATGCCACTGGGCCCGTTAGGTCAGATGGAGGGGGCAAGGGCAAGACACCCTCTTCAGAACACCTTCTAGTCAGCAGCTTTGTGAAGAGTGTGGGCCCAGTTCTGCCCCCTCTCTCACACGCTGCTAAGAGTCAGGAGTAACGCCACTGAAATTAATGGAGTTGCTGATGTGAGCAGGAGGAGAATCAGGCGCTATGTTTATAATGTATTTCCAGGCACTAAGCTGGCAGCAGACTCAAGGAGCCCAGCCACAAGCCACCTCTTTAATAAGTTTATGTCTTTCTCCACAGCAATCTCACAAACCTGCACAGGCAAGCGGGTGGTTTTGCTTCTTGCCAAGTGTTGTATTCCCTCGTTTGATCGACTCTTCCACAATGTGGACTCGGGTGTGGCGGCCCACAGGGACGGCTGTCTGGGAACAAGTGAAGGGCAACCTTATTACAGCCATCATGGTGCAGTGGCTCTTCCTCGCAGAATTCAATCTTTTGTACAGCAAAGTTCCTAAGAGTATCACTATCTTGTGCCGTCTCAAAGCATGAACTATGCAGATTCTAACACCATACCAGCAGCATCTCCAGCATGCTGTGGAACAGGGGGTGAAGGTCAGCTAAAAAAAAATCAGTTTTAGGGACAGTGAGTGAGCTCAGGGACAGAGAGACCCAGAAAATGAGCAGAATTTAATTGTTTTTATTAGACAGAGGGATAAGAGTCACACAGATGGGCCTTGAAAAAGGGATCTGAAAGGAAGGAGGTGGTAAGTTAGGCACAGAGTGGGGGTCAGCATAGGAGAAGAGACAGGGCCAGGAAGAAAGATGTTCGGGATTTGGAGAGGGTGTAGGGCGGAAGCAGGAGAATTGGAAGTGAGGAGATTGAATGGCAAGGAGAGCAAGTAAGCGTATCAAGATCTTGAATAGCAGGAGGGGGATTTGGTATGGAGTCTAATGACTGGGGCCAGCGTAGAAGTGGATGCGTTTCCATTTCCAGGGATAGTGCAGCAGTAGGTTTAGTCTTAGGGAACCTCAAAACAAGTGAATTGCAGCAGTCCAGAGGAGAGGAGATGGAGGTATGGCTAAGAGACAGGTACTGTTTGCCATGGCAGAGGTTAGAGCAGAGGTTCTCAAACTTTTGTACTGGTGACCCCTTTCACATAGCAAGCCTCTGAGTGCGACCCCCCCCTTATAAATTAAAAACACTTTTTTAATATATTCAAACACCATTATAAATGCTGGAGGCAAAGTGGGATTTGGGGTGGAGGCGGACAGCTCGCGATCCCCCATGTAATAACCTCCTGACCCCCAGTTTGAGAACCCCTGGGTTAGAGGTAAGGTGCACAATGAAGTGTCAGAGTGCTCGGCAGAGGTGGGGGAGGAGAGGTGCTGATGCTGAAAGTGGAAGCAATTTCTCCATGGCCAATATCAGCCTGTTCCTTGTGTAGGTAGCATTAGAAAGTAACTGGGTGTCACCAGTGCCTTTGCCAAGAATGGCTGCATCACCTAGCACACGAAGGGGAGTCCTACACAATTGGTGTTTTCAGCCCAGGAGAGGCACCATAATGATTAGTGTCAGTCTGTGGTTCTCAAGGTTTCCTAGTGGTCAGGATGCCCATGTGGGAGAGAGCAAGTGACAGACTGTAGGGTCACTCAGGTCAAAGCGAGAAGAGAACTGGATGTACCCTTATTAGATTTTAAATTCTGCAGAGGGGGAACAGTCTTCTTGTTCTGTTCTGTGTTTGTACAGCACTTAGCACAATGGGGCCCTGGTCCAGGACTGGTGCTGCTGCAATAAATTATGATACTCAGCCAAGGTGGAAGAGATGGGTCGGTTTGAGAACCACCCCATTTGTTCTCACAGTACAGTTGCACTCCCTGGCTGACTGAACATGCCATGCCATGACCTCATTGATCACGTAAGAATGAACATTAACAAGGCCTAATTGGGGACTTTCTAAATTTCAGGGGAGTTTTGGCAGGGAGAATCCTGACAAGTTAACTCAGGCTTAAATGCAACTGACCTTTGCTGTAAATGCAACTTCTTAAGCACCAAGAACAACAGGCAAGTCTGCGTTTGGAGAAATGTAAATAAGAAGAGCCGGTTAATCTGGAAGTCAATCCTGTAGCACAGGAAAACTGGAATGTGTTTAATTCCGGTCTCCTTCATTCTGTTCCCCACTCTCTAAAATGTAAATAATGCCTGCCTCATAGGAAGGCTGTGAAGCTTAATTAATTAGCCTTTCTAAGGCATGTATAGGTCCTGGCAAGTGTTGTTAGTGCTACCTGTTCTTATTTTGTGACAGGGAAGACTCCCTCCCTCCCCCCCAAAATCAATTTTATATACTGTCTTCTTCCTTTCCTGTATGGAAAAGCTCCTTCTCAGACTGACTTGTTTTTTCCTCCCTCACACATGCATTACATCAACATAGGATGATTTTATTTGCCCTTTTAAAGCCAATAAAAAAATGTAAAGTTCTGTAACATCAACTGTAGATAAAAATCCTTCATCTAGCTCATAAGGGGTCAGCAAAATCTTCCCACAAATCCCACACAGCTCAGCGTGTTCACAGTTCTTCAACCAAAGTTTTAAAAAGGAGAGTGCTATGCTTCCCTAGAAACACAGCCCTTCCGTGGAACTACAACTTGCAAAAGACTCGCCCACCCAGTTCCTCTTATCAGGAACCTGCTACATTCCAAAGTGCTTTGCTCAAGGTTGTACTGTTCCTTCCCAGTCAACTTGCTGACTAGTTCCTTGCCAGCTCTAGCATTTTGCAGGATACACTTGTTTGCAAGAGCTCAAAAAGTGTGACATTACAACAGGTCTGCATCACACGTTGATGGTAAGGGCCAGGGTCCTGTTTACCTCTGTCAGCAGGAAAGGAGGTGTATTTTTAAAACCAATTAATTTGTTAATATCTGACATGTCTCTTGATTCAGTCCTTTGATTCCAAAACAAAATAGGGTATATACATAAGTAAAGCACCACTGACATGCAGCCACCTCCGGAGTGAGCAACCAGAGCTTGCCGCTCCCTCATGTTGTGCCTTCACAACACACAGCACAAGGACAAACCCACATTCTTATGAAAAAAGACATAGCATTTTTAAAGTCCTAGCAGAGCAACCAGGACCTCAAAGTCTGACCTGAAAGCCGCACACGCAGCCAACAGCATGGTATTCATGGTAAACAGCTCACTACTTCCTGCATCTACCTCTAAATAATGATGAGCCCTCCCCTTCTGCCCCTGCCCTGAGCACAGCACAGCAGTTCCTGGGTTCACACATTATGTGTGTGCTGAGACATGACCTGAGAGGACCTGACAGCAGCAGATTCCACTTGGATTCATCTTCTAGGAAATTCTAAATGAAGCAAAATCCACTTAAGCACCTGATACAGAATAAAAATAAACCTGTTAAAAGGATCATTCTGCATACATGTTTTTTTTCCTACAACAGCTGTATTGGTTGCAAAAGCCCTTTAAGAGAATACCAGATAAGGGAATGAGCCTGTGGCAGACAGCCCCAGGCAACAGCATATGGGAAACAGGATTCTCAAGCCCAGCATAAGTAGAAACAAGCTATGTAAAAAGGGAAGGGAAAAAAAGTGCCCCATCTTTATGTTAGAACTGCCTCCAATATTAATCCTATTTCAGGAATGGAGGAGGGTTCTGGGCACAATGAGTCAACAGGATGGGGCATTGTTTTCCATGTTGGTAGACCAGGCAGGGAACAGAAAGAGCAGAAGACCAGGGGTGGCAGGTTTATAGAAATGTTGGTGGTGCCCAGAACCCGCCCCCCCACCTGCCTAAGGCTCTGGGAGGGAGTTTGGGTGTGGGGGAGGAGGTCTCAGGTGCAGGTCCTGGACTGGGACTGGGGATTAGGGTGCAGGAGGGGTTCAGGGTGCAGGCTCTGGGAGGGTGTTTGTGTGGGGGAGGGGTGCAGGCTCTGGGATGAAGTTTGGGTGCAGGTTCCAGGCTGGGGCAAGGGGTGGGGGTGCAGGCTCTGGGAGAGAATGCAGAGGGCTGGGGTGCAGGCTCTGGGAGGGAGTTTGGGGACAGGCTCCGGGCTGGGAGAGGTGGGCAGGAGGGGGTGAGGGGTGCAGGCTCTGGGATGGAGTTTGGGGATAGGAGGGGGTACAGGGATGAGGGCTGTGGGACTGGGGCAGAGGGTTATGGTGCGAGGGGGATGATGGCTCTGTCTGGGGCTGGGGATGAGGGGTTTGGGGCATTGGAGAGGCTCAGGGTTCAGGCAGAAGGGCAGCCTGCCCTGGCCCAGTGACGGGGGGCACTAGGACCCTGCGGCAGCAGTTGATGCTGGAAGCCAGCAGAGCAGAGTCAGCCTGAGCTGCAGGCTCCGGGGCAGCAAGTGGGGGCAGCAAGCGAGGGCAGGGGAGAGACCCGGTCCCAAACATTGGTGGAGCCAGGCCCCCGGGCCCTGAATATTGGTGGAGCCCAGGCACCATGAGCCCATGTAACTCGCCGCCCCTGCAGAGGACATATTAAAAGCCAAGAACCCAGCACCTGGCTACTATTACATTAGGCATATAGCAAGACAAAGCAGAACAGATCACAAATATCTGTGTCCTCAGGGTCCACAGAATGGAACTGTTTATCTTGACAGAGTCATGGAAACGACCTGAGTGAGGCAGACAGAGGTAGACTGAAAGCAGGGATGTTTTAAAGGGACAGGCAGAGCAACAGAAGGCTTTTAAAATTTCTTCACAATTACTTTTGCTGAACATCTGTGGTTCCCCTCCTCACTTTAAAACCAGTATATCAGACGAGCGATGCTGCTGTTAAGGATTATTTGCATTTTTGGGTCAGGAGGGTAAAATTCTGTCTTTCCCCAAAAAACCACGAAGGAGGGTCTGGCAATGGTCTCGGCATGAAAATGCTCAACTAAGGAAACTGTCCATGTACTGTGCAGCTATGGGGGACAGAATGCTGCAGCCGAGTGCTTATTACAGCAATTACATCAAATGATAAAAATAAAGCAAGTCCTACTCCTCACCACCCTCCCCTCTTCTAGACACACAGACACAGAGTATAAGTTAGCCAAGAAGACCTACCTAATCAGATTTTCCAAGGTGATCCAGTCTCCTCGTAAGGTGGTGCTGATCTAGCATCCACCCCAAGCTCTCCTTCCAGATGGTTTATTGACCCAAGCAGTTTTCAAGCAGGAGCCAGAGGTCTTTCTATTCTTGGAAGAGAGGGATAATTGCATCCTCTGTCCCAGCCTCTGTTGGACACAGACACCCAACACAATATTGCTGATGTAATAAAAAAAAATTATAAAAATACTTCAATGGGTAGCTGAGAAAGAAGAGTCCGTCACATGGGTTTGGGAATACCACCTGGTCTGTCTTTTAATGATGCTCTGAGCTGACCCAGAAACTTGTTTTTCCCTTGAAGGTTGTAACTGATACTAGACAAAATGATACATAGGTGGATTCTATTTAATCATCTATAAAACCTGAACAACTACTGACATACATTTCCACCCCTTACACCTGCAATCAAGCCATTATAAGCAGGGGTCTGACTGCAGAAAGGATACTCTGCTCCAAATTTCACCCCAAATCTCCTCCACAGAAATTGGATGATCAGCCATGAAATTGTTAACAAAGTTTTACAAATATATGTGAATATGAGAGAGAGTCATCATTATGGAAAGTCAACACCCCCGTTATTAGCACACCCAGTAGCACCTAATGGTCCCATATTGGGCTCACTGATGCTGGGACCTGTACAAACATGTAATCAAAGAAAGTCCCTGCCTCAAAGACTGTACAGTCTAAACGAAATAAGAGAGACAAAGGGTGGGAGGGAAAGAGATGCAACATCCGAGCAGAACAACTAGACGGATGGGTAGCAAATGCCATGTGAGTTTTGCATTTTTGTTTTTAATTATTTAGTGGGGGGGACACATTGAGGGGAAGAAGGTACAGGGATCAATTAATAAGCACGTGGATTTAGGAATAGATAGCAGAGGGAAGGAGAGACAAGAAGAAAATGGAAAGCAGAAGGAATGAGGCTGCAGCAGAGAGACTGCGAAGGGAGCTGGTGCTAACAGAGATGAGGCACAGTTCATACCTTTCAGAGCTATTATTTCTCCGCAGAAGCAGTTCTGCAATTATTTGTGACAGTTTTCTTTGCTATAGAAGAGCTAGAAACAAAGGCCCAACCTACACAGTTGTAACCCTGGCAGGAACCCCAGTGGAACAGGCCTTAAGTTTACTTTGTTTAAAACACAAAAAACTAAAGCTTCCATTCTACAGAAACTAACTACCAGAGATGAGTGCCAATATGGCTTTCTATCACAGACTAGAGCTACCCATCCCCTGTCTGCAACAGCTATTAGAATCACCAAAAGCCAGGGATCATCATTTTTGACAATTTTTTTATGTCAAAACGATGAGAGGGCTTTGTAATTTATTTGTAATCACATAGCTGTAGACAAGCTTTTCCACTGGAAGGCAGTGTGACCCACAGAAAGTGCACTATACTACAGTTCAGGAGACCAAGGTTTCATTCCCAGTTCTCCTACTCGGCTGTGGGTTGACCCTGAGCAGGTTTCTGGGCCTCAGCTTACCCATCTGTAAAATGGAGATAACGATACTGACCTACCGATCTCTAAAGCACTTTGGGATGAAAAGCACTACACACAAGCTAGAAATTATTTTAGAAGAGATTCCTTCAAGGTTGGAGGTAACAAAATTTGACCTAATTTTTTCCTTGTATGTTTCCATAGTCTGTGCAACTATGTCTATTTCCCTACCCCATCCAATGTAAAAAAACAAAGAACAAAAGGAGATAGCTCATATGCTCTTTTTAAAAAAAGTAATCTATGATTAACCCTATATAAGAGGAGAAAACAAATTCAGTAAGGAAACAGATTTTAATGCCAACCTAGCTCTGGGTTATTATAATAATAGCAAACTAAAATACTTTGAAATAGTTTAAAAATGAGCAACTTTAAAAGGTGTAACACTGTACATCTGCACAGTGAATAGTATGAAACACGAACACATGGAAATCGAACAAACTTCTGAAGTTCCCACCCTGGTCTTGACTGCTTTGTTTTGTAGTAGTTGTTTTTTGCTCACTCTCAAAGCATATATGGAGCTTGTTTACACAGCAGATAATAAAGCAAAGTGACATGAAGTGGGAAAACCCAGACCATAATAGGTAATAAAGCTGGAGATGGGGACTAAAACTTGAGTTACTTCGGTCCTATCTGCAGTATAAATTTTACTGTGTTTAAACATCACACTTAACAACAGCAGCACACTAGCCATGTTATAACATGGATTAGTTTTGCCTGAGTGGGTGAGATGAGATGATCCCATGTTATTTAAAGGTCAGGGCTCAAACATGTAGGGGTTGGCTGGTCAAGGGCAGAGTGAGGGCATTAGCTTAACATGCTTATAACACAGTCAGTCACATCAAAACAAATTAAGACCAAACAATGTTAGAACATGTCTAGAGCATGTTGCCTAAACACCATCCAGCTTACAGGTTAGATGGTGTCTTGTTTTATTCTTAGACAATATAGTTTAATTCAAAATACAGAAACATAGCTCTCCTTATATAAGTAAAGTGTACTTTAAAATTTTTTTAATCTATTAAAAGTTCAAATGACATCTCAAGATTAAGCCAATTAGAGAAGCATGTTGAAAGAGTTGTATGAACAACTCTGTATGTTTGTGAGCACATCGACTTTTTTTTGTCAGCCTCAAGATATTTGTTGGTAGAGATGTATGCTGACAAGTGTTAGCAAAAAATGCTTTCCAAACTGGGTTGGCGTTTCCATAGTACCCAGAGCAAATGCACGTGAGCACTCAGCACAGTTCTCAGACAGGCAGAGAAACATTACATCAAGAACGTGTTTGAAACTGCCTGCCTAGCAGGGCTCAGATACCTGTCTATGCTACTACTTCCAACATAGTGGCTGTAACATGGCTTTTGAAATTGGGTGATACGGATGCAAACCAGGCTCTCCACTTTTAAACCATTTACAAACAAGTAGAATGAACACCGTTGTTGGTTTTTGGGGGGTGGGGTGCTGTTTGTTAGAAACACACAGGCTTAGGAGTTAAACATCAAGCCCAGCATCTCACTTTGCAACCTCAGGCAGGTATACAGAAACTCCTAGTTATCGCTCTGAGGCTGAGCCAAAGCTGACTGAAGTCACTGCGGGATCCTTCCCAGCCCGTAGTGAGCAGATGTTTAGTACATGCCCCTGCCCTTCAAAAGGGACTCAGTTGGGGTGACCATCAGCATGTGTAAATGTGTTAACTAACAAAAATAATAATACCTGCAAACATAAGAACAATCCCTATTGTTTTCTCCAATTGTTCCCGTACAGCAGAGGCTGCACTGGGTCACCCTCATCCATACTGGGACCCTTCTGGAAACTCCACCCCATCTAGTCATGATTTAGTCAAGAATCTCATCCCATTTAGCAAGATGGGAAGGCTGTGGTGGTTGCGAATCCCCGACTCCTGTTCATGACCCACAGGTTGAGAACACACATCAAATATAAACCTCCTTTCCAAGGCCACCCTTCAATAGCCCACACCTGGTCCAGATGCATTTTAAGAGGCTTCCTTATACTTGACCCATAGAATCAATCCTGCCTGGCCTCATAAGGATGGATCCACGCAGCTGTTTCTTCTAAATGTGCCTTATTTTGGGGGGCACTGGGAGGCTCTCTTGGACTTTAGCACAGGAATCAGCTTTCCAAACTGTCCTTCTAGTGCAACCTCAGGCATCCCTGTGAAATTCCCCACTGCAGCTCAGAATTCATGAGGATTGGAACACATTCAAAGGGAATATCTGAGCATAGATACAAGAATACTAACCCTGTGGATCTAAGGTGCTGTCTGCATTTACACTCTAACCAAGTCAGAAGACCTATTTACAAAACAGCTAGCCCATAACCCAGTTAACACTATGGTTTGAAGTTGTAGCATAGACAGGTTCAGTAACTGCATTAAGACTTGGACTGTCCAGTGCATTAGCCTGGGTGTGGAGACAAGGTTAGTGCCCATCTACACTACAACTTTTAACCACATTTCAGAGTAGCAGCCATGTTAGTCTGTATCTGCAAAAAGAAAAGGAGGACTTGTGGTTGTTAGTCTCTAAAGGTGCCACAAGTCCTCCTTTTCTTTTAACCACATCGTGACCAGGTCAGGAGACAACTAGGTTGTAACCTGTTCTCCGGACACTTTTATAGTTACAGAGTAGATAAAGCCTTATGTAATATTGTTGGAAAATATATACCTGCTGGAGGATTATTTTAGAAGCCTGAATCATCAATGCCTGGACTTGACACTACCTACAGGTAACAGTAGCCATTCACACTTGGATCACCTTACTGCAATCCAGCAGCTTTGTTAAATCTGCTTAATACAAAACACATCTGGGTGGGTTTTCACCCAGACAGCTTCAGGTTTTTGAAAAGGTTCAATGGTAAGCAATACTGAGCATGTGGCTAAGTGTTCTGAGTTTTATTGCATGTATGGGCCATCAAGTCACTAAGGTAAACATATTCGACTAAATGTGGAGGCTGAGCATAAATTCAGATTTGAGGGGGTCAGAGTGGCAGGTTCGTGCATGGGATCTCCCTACAAAAAAATCACTGCAGTTTCCCAGCATATTCAGGGAGATGATGCGCCTATGTCACCTTGTTCTTGTGGGCCGCAGTTTAGCTTCCTCCAGGCAACAGACAGACCAAAAACCTAGAACTGCGCTAAAAGCAGCTTCCCAGCATTAGGGAATTCTTATCCTTTCCCCTCTCCGGACACCACATAATGATTAGCTAGCAGCAAGGGATTCCACACTTGGAGAAACCTCCCTTTGGGAAGGAGGGAAGAGTGCAAGACACTGCTCTGGAACATGCCATAATCCAAAGTCATGAAGCAGCAGAGCTCCTAGATGTGCAAGGAACAGAACCCAGCTGCCATCCGAGTGTTAAATTAAGAAGAGCCCCATGTTAGGAAAAGATGAGCTTAAAATTCCACTTTCCTGCTCACCCTGGCAAGTCAAATCAGGGAGTGCGGCCAGCCTTGCAGCTCAGCGATCTCCCTGAAATTCAAAGGCAAAGCAGGAAGCAGAGCTCTGAGGTCCTAGATACACTTGTATGAGGAAGAGCAGAGCATTGCAGCATTATCAGTGCTTTACCCTGTGCACAGCAGAGTATGCACTATAGGCAATGAAGTATAAACACTTTCCTTCTAACATGGTTAAGGGACATTCCATTGAGATCCCTCATGCATGAGTGTGGTGGAGGGGGTAGGAGGGAGCGAAATGGGAGATGACAGAGAGAGAGTCTCCAGCCCAGCACCTAGGATGGCAAAGTTGCATGCCCCCCTCCTCCTGTATCCAATTAGGAGGGAGCTCTGAGCTTCCCACTGAGGCAGTACCCAGACTCCGCTAAGTATACCCTTCTCTCCTCCCCCTCCCACTATGCTTCGATACTGAGTTTGATTACTAGATTACGTGATCCATATTTTTTTGAGCCACAATGTTAATAGAATTCTTTTCTGCAAACCCCCCCCCCCCCCCCCGACTAGCAGAAATCATCTCCTTTCTGCTCCGTGCCACACCATTCCCTTGCACACAAAAAAGCAAAGTAATTCACTCCACTGTTAGAAATCCTTTTGGGATAACTTTGCTTTGATCTCTCTAGTGAGAGCTCTCTGTTCCTGAGCAACACGTATGTCCCAGGGCTGAAGAATATATTTCCATCCTACTACAGCTTCAGTCGTAAACAAAAGAAAGCCATTGCTGTTCGTAAACATCTTGAGAGAAACAGAAAGGATAAAGATGCCAAATTTCGTCCGATTCTGATTGAGAGCAGAATTCACAGGCTGGCTCTTTACTACAAGACCAAGAGAGTACTCCCACCCAACTGGAAGTACAAGTCATCCACTGCCTCTGCTCTGGTGGCATAAGAGTTCACTCTTCTTTTTACTGAAAGAATAACTCAGAGATTTTACTTATCAGCTCTTAATAGCCTTAAAAGCAACACACTTCAATTGTGTTGCTCCATGCCCGTGGTCTCCACCCTTCCCATGACAGCAATCATCCTGAAGTCACGCAGACTGCACAACCCCTTCATAAAACAGCTTTTAATCACTACTAAGTTTAAGCATCAAGCTTGCTAGCAGCCAGTTAGGCTCAGACTGGAGATCTGCTACGATGATTAACAAGATGTTCTTTTACTGACTAACCCACAAATCCATACAAGTAACTAGTGCAACCAGCAGAAAATTCATCCAAATACCAAGATTCCCTGAAACAAGGACAATAACATGACACTGCAAGACTCCAAGGCATGTGAAAATGTTGACTTCCTCCCTGTTAAACTTCAGTCCAGGGATGATCTTAGGGGAACATGAAGCAAGTGGTCACAAAAGACATGAGAATGTGGGCAGGGAACTCCCAAGCCAAAGCTCACAACCTATCAGGATCTAAAAGAGATACACAATATGTGTGTGTGTGTGTGTGTGTGTGTGTGTGTCACAAAATGAAGGGCACCAAAAAATAGCATAGGAAGCCTCAGACAATGTGCAATAAATTTCCTTAGCATCTTATTTTTTGTAACTTTATATGTTCATATTTCAGCATTGTCTACTGTGAATAATTTGTAGGACCAAAACAGAAATATCAGATTGGTGGGATATGGATGTCATGTGGCTCTAAACTAAGAGGCAGTTGGAAGGTAACATACTCACAAACTCTTCCTTCTCTTGCCTTATTCAGAGCATCATAATCTAGTCTCAGAGCATAGGAAGCTGACACCAGCCATGCTGATGAGTCATTATTACCTTCCTGGGTGAACGCACCGAAAAAATATATAGTTCCTGCCGACTTTAGTCCAAACTGTAGCAGATACAGTTCACTCCATGTTATTGGAAATGCATATTGTGCAAACAGACCAGTAATACTCAGTTTTCACTGTCTTGGGCGCATGTTTGAAGCCCAATGCTCAGGGAACTTAAGTGTATTTTCTTCAAAACAGATTACACGGGGATGCTCCTGGCCCATTTTCACAGAGCGTGCGGCTGTCACTGTCCATACTTGAAAATGATTTGGGGACTGGATTTTGAACTGTTAAGGCCGTGTTCTAACAACAAGAGCCCTCTTTCGCTGCAGGCTCCCACAGGGCATTCTCACCCAGCTGACTCTCAGGCAGTGAAACTCAGAGTGTCTTCCTTGTCCTAAAAATGCTGTGCAGCAAATTACTGGTGCCATTACAATGGCTGTCACAACCCATCTCAGATGTAGCTGCATTTCAGAGCTAGGTGAGGCGGATCAGAATCCTGTTCTACGATATTAAGTCTTTTGGGGGTCAACAGCAGGCATAAGGTCCCAAGCCTGTGCAGTTCTTGTGTTCCCAGACACCACACACAGAGATAGAAATGCACTAAGTTTATAGAGTCCAAACACACGGGCTGTCCATTATTAAGATACGTCTGCAACCCACTATCCCATAGGTTTGGAATTACAGGATAAAAAATATTTGATCCACACAGTGCTATATGCTACAGCTACTACTTTCCTACAAGCACAGTCCAATCTATAAGCACCTTGGGTCCTTGCCACACTACAATCTGGAGTGACATGCAGAGAAACACTGTTGATTTTGGTATAACACCATAAGAGGTTTCTTTCTTTGAAAGATGCAGTAGGGATTAGGATGCAAAAAAAAAGTGGCCACTAGAATAGCAGTTTATTTTGTAGGCTATGCTAGATTTGCTGGTAGCAAATACAGAGATCCCCATCAGAGACTGTTATACCAACATGTACCGTTCAAAAATATTAGCAGATATAAAAGTGAATGTGCAGCACTGATAAAGCTCATTCAGACAGTATGGCCACCATGGACTCACATTTGACAGGTAACCATATGACCATGAGGCAATCCAGCCCCAGCTGCCACATTTACATTGGGTTTCCTCTCAGATAAAGGAGATTCTGATCTTGTTCCGTTGCCTAGTTAAATAGAGGGTTTGAGTTGTATAAGTTTGAAAGGAGGAGGGGAGTAAGGGGAGAGAAACTATTATTTTAGTAACTAGAACAGATATGTTTCAGAGTAACAGCCGTGTTAGTCTGTATTCGCAAAAAGAAAAGGAGTACTTGTGGCACCTTAGAGACTAACCAATTTATTTGAGCATGAGCTTTCGTGAGCTACAGCTCACTTCATCGGATGCATGCCGTGGAAACGTTTCCACGGCATGCATCCGATGAAGTGAGCTGTAGCTCACGAAAGCTCATGCTCAAATAAATTGGTTAGTCTCTAAGGTGCCACAAGTACTCCTTTTCTTAGAACAGATATGCAAACCACATACAAATACTGTGACTGGAGCACCCCGCATCAGCTCTGTACAGATGACAGTTTTAGTGCTTAAAATACGCACACTGTAATTCAAAACAAATTTTAGGATGTTACGGATTACAAAGCCCCGCCTCAGCATTTACAGAAGCTTTGATGTTCAAGGATTTATTTACAATGTACAACAATCCCAGCCCTCTGTAAATTACACAATTTAAAATTTAAAAATCAGGGCAGAAAAATAATACACCTTACAATTGGTGCGCTGGCTAAAAACTGCTTTGTATCTCAAGAATTTGATTTCTGCTTTGAGAGGACTTCCTTCATACACTGCACACACCCAGCCAAGACACTCAGGAGTCTAGATATCAAAATGTGCAGTCAAACTCCCTCTCTCTCTGACAATGTTTGTGGTCCACTGGCTGAATCACGATATAGCACTAAAAACCTGTTTCTTTTCTCACGTGTACCAGCAAGAAACAGACGTAACTCCACTGAAGTCAATGAATTTTCAGCACAGTAAGAGCAGAATCAGGCCCTTATAGTTCTTTCATGCTTATCTGGGTGGGTGAAGCACACTAAAAGGAGAAAGTCAAACAACCTGCTGCCCTGGTCTTAGTTTCTCTGGGGGAAAGGTGGCTTCACGAAAGCTGTGCCTCTGCTCCACAATCGGATAGGTTTTCCTGTGGTAACTGAAACAAAGCATTAGTCCTCCGACGGCCAGTTTGCCAAGTCTTACCTCATTAACCTTTATGGACTGACCTCCAAAATTCCTTGAAGGCAAAGCACTGGCCCCTTTTGCCTCGGGCATTGTGACTGATTATCCCCAGTGGGCTGGGAAAAGGGACAGGACTCTGTTAGGCTTACAGTGCACCACAGTGCTCGACTCTGAAGTCAGAAGCATGTTACCGGGTCTCAAACTCACAAAGGCTTCTTTGCTGGCCTGTCTTTCAGCTGAGGTTCAAAACTGTAGCTTGGATAATTAATTAATGATAATTAAAGAGCCTACATTACTTCTTGCAAGAACTGGGAGCATTTGGTCAGCATGCTGGCCATCTTTCAACTTGGGCCTCCTTAAAAATTCCTGTCACTTCACTTGAGTAAGACATCTTTTGCCCCCAAATCTATCCATCTCCCCCATGCATGTCATCCACAAGCACAGCACATTCCAAAAGTAAAGACATTACCTCACCCCACCCCTCAACGTTGGCAAATTCTTATTATCTTTGCTTCCTGCCTTACACCCGTGGGCGTAGTTTAGCTGGCATTGTTCTATAGCTGCCGTGACCTATACTCAAGTGGCTGCATTTCTGTGAATGGTAAGGTGCTCTCTGTAGGGAGCTGGTAAAAGTCTGAAAAGCAATCACTTTACATATTCACATAACTGCACATGAAATAAATGTTCTACTTCAGTCAAATGGCAGGAGGGAAATGCTGGCAGCACTAGCTTGAGCCATGGACAAGTGCACAGTGAATGGCCACTGCTATTCCGTGCAGAGGCAGGGTAGGCAAGTGACCCCCACCTCCCCCAGGTTTATTATTAGTCATCTCTCTCCTCTCTTCTCCACCAATGGGGAAGCTAGTCCTATTTCTGTTGCTTCTACATTATACACTATAGGAAGGCCCTCTGCTGTCATGGAGCAGGATGGTGACAACAGCATCCTCACAACAGACACAACTACCATACTGGTTGGTTTGCAGCCTGCTTGTCCTTTGGGTATAGCCAGGCCCAACTGGAAACAAAACAAACCAGAGTACACAGCGAGCTGGAGAAAAAACGGTTTATCTGCATCTCCCTGTTCTGAATACTGTGCAGGGCCACAACTGAGAGTCTGCATCCACTTGCAGGAGAAAGAGGGTGCACAGGAAGGAGGAGAGGTCATGCTCAATCACATTAGCAGGGCCATCAGCAACGAGCTTCAGCTCTTTCATCAGAGCTGGTGGGGGAAGAAGAGGGCGTTCCGCTCACGCACTCTGGGAAGGGGGGCAATATAATAAGCAGCTAAATAATGTCAAGAACAAACAATCTCTGGAAAGCACTGAGGGGGCCATTTAGGACAGTGTATTGTCATTAGTGTGCCTAGAAAATCCGCTGCCTGGTACTGAAAAGGATTAAAGAGGGGGCTGGGTTATAACAGAGAAAGGCTTAAAAAAAAGAAAATAGCAAAATGAACTACAGACAAATGTCAGAGACTAGATCCAAGCCTCATTCTTGACGGAGCGAGCCACTGACAGACCAACAGCCAGGAGCTACAGCCAACAGCCCTAGACTTAGATGCCACAAAGTAAGTGGCAATGCCTTAACCATATGCGTGTTGTAAAGGCCACTAGGATCTCTTCCATCCTTATCAAGGGGAGTACTAACCTTCTCTCCTTGAGAGAAGGAGGGCGAAATGCACTTTATGGAATTTCCTAGGTTTGAGGTTCCCAAGAGTAGAAGGAAAGTGCAGCAGATAAAATCCCATTTTAGCTGCTCATAGTAGAGTGCTGTTTCTAAACAGTGACAAAGGCACAGCATCTGCCTCACTGACAGTCACTGTTTACATTGCTGTGGAATAGCAAAGCACTTTAGAAACAAAGCATCCTAAAATCCATGGGAGGTGGCTAAGCATCATTGCACCCAATTTAGCAGGGAAACTGAGGGATAACAAGGGCAAGAGACTGGCCTAAGATCACACAGCAGAGAAGTGAGGTATGGTCAGGAAAAGAATTTAGGAAACATAGCTCCTGATCCCCTGTTGTAACCACCAGACAACACTCTCCCTCCCCTGTCCTCTATATTGTACTTTGTCTGGGCTGCACACTGAAACGGTATCAGTAATGACCTTTAAACCAATACTGCTAATAGCCAGGGACTTACATGCTTGACTATCTAGCTAGGCATTTGTAACTGAAGAATCTAGGTCCCTGACTGGGCATACGCTTTACAAAGCTATTCTGTTCCAAAGGGACCTAAATTGAGTTTTGAGCCAAGCATTCTGTTTGCATGGATCCATTTCAGAGTACTTTTCTCCATCCATAGCCTGATTATATGCACTGCTCCAGGAAGAGGCACTCTGACTTTCTGTGCTAGCGGAGATACAAAAATAAGCATTATTAAACCCTGCCCATGAGCTGACCAGGGGTCTACAAACTTATTACCAATGGAGTAAAATGACATACAAATCCTATTCCCAAATTGAGCAACACTGGTTCCTGCTAACCTTCTGGGGTGCCATTGGCAGAACTCTGAGGAGAGCTTTGTTCAACTCTCCCAGGTGGACAGAAGTCTCCACCGCCACAAGGGTATTCACAGGAAAGAGCTTTGTAGACAAATACTGCCTTTGTGGAGAATGTAAACTGCACTTAGGACCCAGGCAGGCTACCTACTAACCAGACTCTAGATGTGGGGTTTCTTGCTCTTCAGCATGAGGGCACAGATCATCTCATTCACAGAGCAAGCATCCGTCAGACTTCCACATCCTGCTGAGCTGGAAATATAAACACAAGCTACAATTTTGGTGTGATCAGTAGCTAAAAGAGAGGGAGACTATTTTAAAAACTGAACTGACCAAGGTCACAACGAGACCTCTCCATTTCATAGAGGTCCCTACATTACTTTTCCCCCTTAATTACGTGCAGGGAGCACCATGGGGTTATTTGCAACAGCAGATAGAAAAAAAGAAATAAAATCCATTAGAAAATGTGTTATCATTCTCCATACAAATAATTGTGATAAATCTGAGAGCTTTTAAACTATGTTAAGACTTTTCCCCCTCCACTCACATTACATGAAATAATTATAAGTGTTGCATAATTCACCTGAGGATGCAAGATGTTGGATGAAAGTTGTTTATGAAATTTTACAAATAGTTATTAAAATGCCCACACTCACGGAGCAGCATCCCCCCTACAGCCATTCAGAAAGGAGCTGAGTCCCCACTACCTGGGTCTGCTGTTAGAATTCTAGACACCTCTCATTTCTGGAAATCTAGGTTTAAAACTTGGCTTAACTCCCAAGTGAGAGCGTTTAGTGATCTCACCCTAGTCCCCATCCACATCATAGAACTAACACATGGTTTGGCATGACTGGCAGCCTCTGCGCGAGAGGCCTAGGACTGACGCAGCAGGTGTTTGCTGGCTAGCATGAAGATACACTGGCAGACCCACAGAGGAAGTGTGCATAGCACACGTCTATATGCCTGGTTCAGTTCAGTGTTAGCATGAACCAAAGTCCTGAAAAAAGATTCACCCACAGAATGTAAAGCCAGGAAATATATGAAATCTGGATGCATGAAGGAGCCAAATACCGTAGGACAAGTCCAACTTGACACTAATTACCATTAAGGCTGAACAGAACCTGCGGTGACCTAGACCTGCACATCCTGTTCAAACAGCTTCAGGGAAGATTGGCAGGACTAGCAGTGGCATGGCTCAAGCACAGATACAGTGCAGGCTGGCTGAAGCAAAGAGATAGTTTCACAACATGTAGTCTCTAAGGTGCCACAAGTACTCCTTTTCTTATAACATGTAGAGTGGAGGATAGTCCCTATCAGGCCATATATGGAACACCACATGATGCCTCTTACACCTTTGGTTTGTGTTTGTTTTATGAAGTCAGGACTCTGTCAGTTTGCTTAGGCTCAAATATACACCTTCCTAAGCATAAGAAAAAATCCCATTCAGCATGCCTGCAGAATGACTTATAATGGAAATGAACAGCAGTGAACAAGAAACGTAGTTGTCTTGTGGACATAGAATCCTTTTTTTTTGCAGTAGAGTAGAAAGTAGCCACTACTTACCAGGTTTAGACAATTGTAAACAGCCACCCCTACAAAACCAGCTTATGTTATCCCCTAGGCTGGAGAAAGCAGGGAGGTAAAATATACCTGGTCATGTGTCTGCAGTTCTCTGGTCATAACCAGGAACAAATCATTGGGCTGCAAACCAGGAGTTGGTTTGGGGATCTCAGATGCCAGCAGGCTCTTTTGTTAACATACGTTCGCACATAATGTATTTCACTTATCCAGCAGTATTTAAAATAAAATCAGATCACTGCCTTTCAGGAAGCCCAATCTAGCAGGCAAAATCTGCCTTGGAGAACAAGCTTTATCCACCGTTGTTGTTTTCTCCCCATTGTTCCTTTCTGGAAAATTGCAACAGCTAGAAGGCTCCCCAGTCATCTAAAGCACATCAGTAAACAAAAAGAGCAGAGACAGATGGCTGCAGCTCAGTTTAAACCAGCATTGGATCCAACCTCCCTCTGCTTCTCATCTACATCCCATAAGAACACACAAGACCAAGGGAGAGCACAGAAGTCATGGAACAGACAGCGCATATGTATATATAATCTGATAAGGAAGGGGTTGCTGCAAGGACAAGGTGCCAAGGTTTGGAATGCTCAAGCAGCTTTCATTTTTAGTAAACAGACATTTATACAGAACAGCCTTTCACTAACACAACAATGGAACTCCAATTTCATGGGGGT
Source organism: Lepidochelys kempii (assembly GCF_965140285.1). Classification (NCBI taxonomy): domain Eukaryota; kingdom Metazoa; phylum Chordata; order Testudines; family Cheloniidae; genus Lepidochelys; species Lepidochelys kempii. The sequence continues at coordinate 12,489,476 of NC_136394.1, read as the reverse complement.
TGAAACTGTATCTGTGAAACCTTCCAGCCAAATGCTCACCCAAATACATGCCTCCAACAAGCAGCAGGGAGATCTCCTTCCATTTAAATCACTCACTCTGAGAACTAGAGCAACTTGAGACAATGAAAACATCCTTGATAGACCTCCCTCTTTGAACCTCTTCAAAGCTTTGAATCCACCACTACTACAGGAATTCAATCCTGTTTGCAGACATCTGAGTTAATCCCTTATTAAAATATTGACTTAAAAAGAGAGAGACGGAGATTAAGATTACATACAAACTCAGAGAATGATTGGACTCTGTTAAACCTATCTCAGGGATTTCTTCACTCCTGAAAACCACTTCATTTCTTTCCCTTTAAACGTTGGAAGGCTAAATGAGTCAAAGGAAGAGGTTAGCTGCTATTGCAATGCATAATGACAAGGAGTTCAAATGTCTACATAAAATCCAGCATATCCCTTTAAATCAAACAATGTAATTAACTGTTAATTTCTACTCATCCAGACCCAACTCTGAACATGGTCCCAGTGTTTCCTTATTTCATCAAATTCAGTCAGATGCAGCCCTGAATACATAAATGTAGGAATGGGTTCAAACATGCCCCTCCCTTCTCAAAACAATCCATTTCTGTTTTGGGTCTGATAAAGCTAAACTAACCAATCTCACATAAGGCATCATCTAGGGCTTCCTAACATCCCATGAACCTCACTCATTTAAAAACACAATAAAACACAGGGGAAGGGCTGGATTATCATTCCTTTAGCTTGTGTAATAATTAAAGGATGATACAGCAGACAGAATGATGTCTCAGGTCCCCAAATACCAATGGGCAGGAAAACAGAAATGAGGGAGCAGCATTTCTATTGGTAAAGCCCTGGGGTAACAATGCCAGGTTACAGCATCACTGACATGCACCCCATGCAGCTATGGGATGCAGTTCAACCACTATACAGCACAATAGCAGAAGGAAGGGAAATATTGGCAAAGGACACTAGGACAAACTTCTATCTTTATAAAAAGGGGTCAGAGGAGCTTCACTCAAGGCACTGGTTTATATAAAGTCTTAAACACATGAAATAAATTGCATGGACCCCAATTTATTACCTCCAGAATGATGCAGAGTTGTCAGCCTTCCTGGGAACCAAATCTTTCATTCCAAGAAGTCTAACTACCCCAAGCTTGAGTTTTAGCCTATGAGGTCAACCCCAGATCAGGGCAGCTTTGAGTTATAGCCCGGGTTCTCTTTTTAGACCGTTGCCTCCCTTTGTGTGGTCAACCCAAAGCACCCTTCCTTCCCCACATGTGGACACGAACATGTGAATTAACCAAACCCCTGTTTAAACAAGATGTACACACCTGCATCTCCATGGAAACAGCTGTCCTGAGGACCTCTCCCAGATGGCATATCTCCATCATTTGGCCAGATCTGTCCCGTTTTCCGTACTCCCACAATAGTGGCTTCAGACACAATGACTGGCTGTTGCCTGGGCCGCTTTTGAGACTGGGGTGTTGGTGGGCTGCTGCTGTCGAAGGATTGTTGAGAATTTTGGGACGGAGAACGGCTTTTCTCCCGATACATGCGGTAAGTGGTGGGGCTGGGGGAAACATGGCTAGACTGCCCTGAAGAGAAATCTTCCTCACTGGATGTGAGGTTCTCATTTGAGCTACAATCTGGAGTATACCCTCCCCCAATGTCCTCAAAACTCCTTGGGGAATAAGACCTCCTGGGCCATGTAAGATGCTTTTCCTGATCAGAGGCACTCTGATTCCGCAGTACGGGTCCTTTGCTTTCTCCTTCCCCCATCATCCCACCCACATAGATGCTTTGGTAGGGCTGAAAGTCCATTGGTTGCCAAGGGGGTCGATTGCCTCCATTGACATTTATTAGGTTGTCTTTCAGAAACCTGGGGTTCAGTTCAGCATCCTCATATTCTCCATCATAGCCAAAGCTGCTCTCAGAAGACCTTCCCCGGTAGGCCGGCCTCTGGAACTCATTAAAGCTGGGTACCACATTAGACGGGAGGGAGTGCAAGGATTTTTTGCGTTCCATCTGCATGGCTTGGCTACCAAGGGAGCTTATTTTATCAGAAACTTCTTTATCATTGACCTTCACTAAACCCTTCTCATGGTGGTACTCCATGTTCACATAGAAGGGCTTCTCAGCAGCATCCTTGCTATCACCAGAACAATGCGAATTAACCTTTTTAATCCTCTCAAAGTTGGACCTGAGTGCTGCCACACTGGTTGCGTTCCCTTTGTCCTTAGCAAGGGGCTCAAAGGACCCCTCTTTCTCAGTGGAGCCCACCAGCCTGCGGGTGGAAGAGGGCCTGTGCTTTGAAGGGGATCCATCCATATCACAGCGATTCTCCATATCTTCTGCCACTCTCTTCAGTTTCTCTTCACTGTAGTATTTACACCTGTCTTGCTCCCCTTCCCCATGCTGGGGGCTCTCCAAGGGCAACAGGTCCGACCCATCGCTCTGGGCAGACAGCTTCCTCAGAGAAGGTATCCTTGGCTTGAACTTCTCCTCTCCGTGGTGGGGTCTGTTTTTTTCTGGATCCCCTTGCTCGGTGCTTTGGTGATCATGTGGGTCCTGGTTGTGCAGCTCTGCATCCCCTTCAGGCAGCTGGGAAATCCTCTTGAAACCCCACCTCTGTCGGTCATAGCTCTTCTTCTCCTTTGCCAAGAGAGTCTGCAGGTAAATCATACGGAACCTCTCCTTGTTGACCTCCATCTCCAGCCTCCGGATAGAGGCTTTGCACATCTCCAGCTCCTGCTCAATATCTCCCACAGATTTCAGCTCCATCTTAGGAGGCTCGGAGTCTGCAAACTGGGCTTTCCAAGCCTCCACAAACCCCACTGGGTCCACCATTTTGCATCCAGGGAAAAGATCACGATGGGGGAACAGGAGGTGGAGAGAATCCGCCCGCTGAATTTCACATGGAGCGTTTTCACAGAACGGCCAGAGACAGGTTCACACTCACGGAATGGATCTTTTCCCCAGTCCACGCATGAAGGTAAACCAGGGAGGTAAAGCCCGGTGGTCCTGTGTCCGAGAACGTCCCCTCTCCTCCCCTCCCCTCCTGCTTCCGACCCCGCAAACACCCCCTACTTCGCCCCCCGCATGCCCAAAGATAACAATGCCCCCGACCCAGCAAGCCGGAGCCCTTCCGAGGCAGCGTGGACAAAGGAGCGGAGGTGGGAGGGAGGGAAGGTGAATCTCACCCACCCCCGCTGCCCCGGGCGGGGGGCCGAGGACCTGGCGCAGCTGCGCTCGGCGGCAGGGATGTGCGGGGCAATGGAGAGCCCCGCCGCTCGGTCCTGGCTCCGCGTTGCGCGCTCCCTCCTCCCGGGCTATTGTGCTGCCCTCTGGCCGCGCACACTCCCAGGCCCCGCCGGGCACGGGCGGCAGGGCTGCGGCTTGTCCCTCGCCAGCTCCGTCGCTAGCCCATGGCTCCGGAGAGCCCGGCGCCCCTGCGAGTAGCCTCCCGGCGCCGCCGCCGCCGCTCCCGGCTGCCCATCTCGCCAGCCCAGGCTCTGGCGGCTGCTCTGTAAACCGCACTCGCAGCCGTTGCAGGAAGGGGAGGGGACGCTGCGATTGACAATCCAGGAGGGCCTCTTAAAGGGGAAGCGCTGTTTGACTGCGGGCGGAGGCTCAAACCTACCAGGGTCAGTCCCTGCGGGACAGGGGAAGGCTCCTAGGCCGGGAGAACCTTTCATTGTAGTAATACACCAGCAGCATTCCGCCTCGGGAGCTCAGCTGGGGCTGCCCCATGTGGCACATGCAAACAAACACACACACAACCTCATCCCCACAGATGCACACACCCGCAAACTTGCTCAGATATGGACACACACAGAGAAGCTGGTACTACTCACATCTACATTTGAGCACACACAAATATGTATACATTCATAGCTGTGTATCATGACCTACACATTCACCTGCGTGCTCAAACCTAGGAAGTATACATGCCCACACAGCTCCACATCCGCTCTTGTGCACACATATACACTCTTGTGCTCAGACCAGCACTCCAAATACCCACATATAACACACTCAGACCTGTAATAGACCTTCATAGGAACATGCTGACAGGCCAATATCCTTCACAAATTCAAAACATGATCTGTATAGGAATAAGGGCAAGGAGTTCCCAATACTCCACTAAATGATAAGCAGGACACTTGTGATGGATCTGCAAACTAGTGGCCAGAAACTAGCATGGTCTTCATGGATTAGTGGAATCCTGTTGCTAGACTCATGTTTTAGTTCTGCAAAATTACAAAAGCCAAAGCTCCCGGGTGGGATGCTCAATCCTCAACTCTGAAACAAGGATGGCCAGTAGCTAGAGTAGGAGTTTGGGAGCTGGATTCTATTCCTAGCTCTGCAACTGATTCATACATCCTTGGACAAGTCCCTTATCTTCTTGCTGTCTCAGTTTAACCATCTGTAATATGATGACAATATTTACTTGCATCACACCACTGAGTATTCTATTTTAACCAGGTACTTATGAATTCATCACTATCTAAGCATCTTACAAAATATACATAAATCCAACTGGACAGTCCTAGAATTCACTCTTCTCTCCCCTTTTTCATGAATAAGAGGGTTTTTTTAAAAAAATATATAATGTTAGATTTTGTTTAATGTTTGATACAAGGCTTGTTGCAGGACTGCTATATAGCTTTATATATGTGTGTATGTGTGTAAATACTTAAAAGATAAAGTAGCAGTAGAAGGGATCACGACTATGTAGAACAGTTCCTCCAGTTTGTAGGACCAACGAAACTTCTTATGACTTCTGCTGGTAGCTCTTTACATCAGCTTTTAATAAGGTTCCATAAAGTATCAGACAATTCATTATATTAAATTTGTTCACTAAATTAATTCAATTCATTAATATTTGTAAAGTGCTTTGAGGTCCTAGGAGAAAAAAACACTGCTGTCCACAAAGTTAGCTAAGATTAGCCTTTTATACTTCTGATGTTGTTCAATAGCCCACAAAACCTTTTCACGCATCAAAAATGCATTCTGCAACTGGCTAATAGTGCCTTCAGCTTTGCATTGTTCTTTCTTTTGCTGTTTATTGCAGAGCTTTTACTTTCCCCCTTCCTTCATAAAAATGCCTACCTCAACTAGTACCCAGGCTTCTAACACATATGGGACAGAGATTGATCAAGGGTTACGGATTCATTGACATTACATTTGAAAAAAAAATCCATATAATGACATTTATGTAAACAGCAGTTTTTATAAGGCCATATGCATAACATTATAAATTACTAATCAATAATTTATATGTTTAAATATACAGTTTGGATCTAACTTGTCATTTGAATTCACATGCTGATTTAAGATTACTCAAGTCTCAGTTTCCCTTGCTCTTTATTTCTCACAAAGATGTTGTGTGATAGCCTAAAGTGCATGGGAATCAGGCAGGTAAGGTTTCCATGCCCTTTCTCCCCTCTCCTGTGTATCCAACAGAGTGAGAAAACACAAGAATTCTGATGAGTATTGAAGCCAGAGGCTGAATTTCTGTATGACTCATTCAATTTTAATTAGTATTGGAATTAAACAACTCAGTCTCCATACCTATTGCGGTCTCTGTGTCTGCATCAGGAATTTGGAGGAGCATGAGAAGTAGCTGCTGGACTTCTGAGCAACCCCCAAACACTTTATTTACTCAGAATAGTACCATTCTAAAGACACACAAAACTTTGTAAAGGCAAAGTTATGATGGCAGGCATATAGCAGTGGTCTGAGTGCACATTACTTTTCAAGTACAAAACTGTTATGATTTTGTGGCTATGACTAGCAGTTAGAGCAGCCAGCATGCCCCCTCTAGTGGCACAGAAAATAAACTACAACATGGCTTCTCTACTTCAAGCAAGAACAACCATAACTGACCCTGAGGCACCCTCTTGTGGGCAAAAGCCAGTCACTTTTCCTAACAAACTGTAGCCCTCCCACAGCCGCAGCACTCTCTTCTCACCAAGGGCCTGATCCTGAAACAAAAATCAATGTGCGTTTAATATAAGTGAGACTGGGACCCTAACAGCAGAGTCCTTTTCAAGGAGTTTTTAAACGCAGTCTATCATTTGCCTGTGATCGATGAAAAATGTTTTCTAACAGTGTGTGACTTCTGCACAAGAGCTGGAAAGAGAGAGGACTCCCACTCAGGATCCTGCCAATGAATATTTCTGTATTTCCTGGAATGAGTCAAAGCCTGAGAGGAGACAGAATGGGAATAGACTTATTCACCTATCTCGAATGAACGTGTAGCACAGAAAGGAGAATAGCCTGCACTGGGTTGTGGTGCACATCTGAAATGGACTCTGATCTCAACCCACTAAAGGAATGAGCAGGGTGACTGAGATATTATTTTTCCCTCTTCTCTCATCCATCTATCCTCATGGTTTCTGTTCTGCCCAGGATGTTATTACACTCAGCTTTCCCTTATCTTTCCCATATCTGGCATGGGAGTAGTTGGGCAGACAGAATGGTGACCAGAACAATGTATTCTAACAGATGCATGTCAGTTATTAGTAATAAAGCACTGAATGGATATACAGCACATTACAAGAGGAAAACTGCACTCAAGTCAGTCCTCAAACAATTTATAATCTAAGAGCACAAATTAGCAGAAATCTGACACACAGCAGTAGCACCTCTCTCATGTGACTCACCAAGTGATCCATGTCACACTCACTCAAAGATTAAAGCCTCTTTCCTAACTTCCTACCCCAGAAAAGAGAAAGACATGAAGGCAAAGGACTATAATGTGGTTGTAGCCCCTCTGGGAAACTTGAAGTAAGTCCCATATTTGTTCCCTAGCTCCCAGACCTGCAGAGACTGGGAGTGTCATGAGGGCAGCACACTCAGCCCCTGCTTGAGGGAATGCCTCCAACAACTGCTCCTGATGAACTACCAGGAGGAGAGGTTAGTGTAGCAAGGACCCTGGGATGCAGGGGAGTAAGAACTGAAGGGATCCAGGGTTCTGAGAGGGACATGAAGAACCCTCCTGTTTGTAGGGCTAAAGAGAAATGAAGGAGAAAACTGATAAGACCTGGGATGAAGAAGATGAGGGGAGAAACAGGTGATGAAGAAGGTAAACAAAGAGCTAGAAAAAGTAGGAAGCACTGCCTGCAGAAAAGCCAGTGAGATTCTGACCCTGCAGTTCTCATGCAAGAGACAACTGATGATTATACTGGGAACAATGCACCTGTAGGGACAGCAGGCTTGAATCTTGTAGGTGCTGAGAAATAACAGGAGAGATGTGAATCACATGACCTACTGGCAATAAGAAAACTGACCTTCATATATTCACTCACATGGCAAAACTGATACTAAAAAATAAAATCAATTGCTCTTCTAACAGCTCCTGGCCTTAACCTGAAAGCCCACAACAATATCACTTGCCACAGGGCTGTTTGCTAAATGGCCTGTGATCAACTATCTACTGCTTTGACTAAAAGACATACATACTCATTGTTTAAAACAGGCAATCAGCGCGTTAAGTTCAATTTATTGAGAAAAAAAGAAGCATCACATTTGTATTTGTTCTGAGAAAAATTACTACACCAGCACCTTAGCTTTGTCTTCAGATGGCCCCCAATCACCACCCTTCTCCACACTCTCTGCAACAAAAATCCCCAAAGGAGACAGGCATTGTTGCCAAATGTACTGTGGGGGATTCACCAGCTAGTTCCAGAGTTAATATATCTAGGAATGCTACAGACAGCCACATTCAGAACTGATACAGTTGTCCTCTTTCCTGACATATTACTCACTATATAAAAGCCTTCTTCAAAGCAACTAGGCTTTTTGTTAGAATTAAACACACACAACTAAAATCTAGGCCAGAGACATGAACATCTGCCCAAGAAATTACAAATGAACAGTGGTGTTTACTTTTCAGAGAGTTGGAACCCTTTCCTTGTGTTCCCCTGTCTAAGTAATTCATCAATAGTAACATGATCAGAGTTTCATTTTTACAGAATCAATTATTAATAGTGGGCTCTGTGCTCTGGAAATCTCAATGGGGTTTTCAAGGCAGGCCTTGCAGCATCCATCAATGACTAGGATGGATTAGGCTCTTTCCGAAGGCTATTTATTGTCCTGCTGTTATAAGTGTGATTCTTGGAGGTAGAAGAGACATAAAATGGTAGTGACAACAAGTTACTGTGTCATTTCTGTTACTAGAAAACAAAAGGCAGTTTTCTTCCAAGTTCAGTATTTCCAATACATAGAAAAGGGAAGGGAGGAGCCCTCTGGAACCAAATCTCACTTTCCCTTGAGGCCAAGGTACTGTGTGGTTTTAAAGGACCCGTACTCTTCACAGACATAAGGTGGGAAAGCTGCCCATTTGATTTTCAGAGCAATATCATAGCATTGCTGAAGAGACTGTATCCACGAGTTTTTTGCACAAAAGTCTAACAATAATAAAAGCAACACTTGCAGGGCAATTTAAAAAATATTCTTCTTCCCAGCTTTGTCACTGACTCACTGTGTGACTGTGGGCAAGTCACTTAAGGCCTGATTTTAGAACCATTTTTAGAGGCGCAGTTTTCTGTCTATAACAAGTTATGCCCACACCTCAGCACCAACAGTGAATTGCCAGGACAAAGCATGACTGAACCCGGGATATAAAATTTTGGGGCCCAAATTATTTCAGGCACTATGCCCACAAAAATAGGGGCCTAGTTTGAAAATCAGGCCTGTTATCCTTGTGAGCTTCAGTTTACACCTCTGTAAAATGACGCTAATACTACTCACCTACAATATAGTACCTCAAAAGGGGGCTTACGTGACAATTCATTTATGCTTGCAAAGCATGTTGGTTGCTTCTGCTGAAAGACATCATATTATATACATATATGGTATCCTCCAGTACAGTAAGCCACCCCTTCTACTCACCCATCCAGTAGTGATTCAAACCCAGTAATCACAAAGAAGTTAGATATGCTGTCCACTGAATGGAATGAGCATGGTTTAAGGGAGCATCTATTCGTCATCCTCATGAAACAGTTTTGAGAGATAAACAACTACACAGAATATCATAAGGTCAAAACATTACATATTTGGATCGATAACTCTACACAGGCACACATATTCACCTCCTCCACCAAATGGTACACTCATTTTCTGTGCCAACAGGACTCGCATGGTTGCTAATGACAGCCTTGTCTGAAGAGGAAAGGAAGAGAGAAGTTGCTAAGAGAAGTTGCATACATACAATTCCATGAGACTGTTCTAATTTACGCTGTGAGCAAAACAGAAGATGGGAAATACAAAGGCAGCTTTAAGCCATATTTCTCCTCACTTTCCGCCCATCCCTATCTAAATGCAGGAATGGAATAACTGAGAATCAGGCCCATTGTGTCTGATTATTTTTTATATTATTAAGGTCTTTCTGTTATTTTCCTTGGTATGTTTTGAGGCATTGGGCTCCAATTAGATTGTTACATTCAGCACCCTGTTTACTGATGCATGTGTAGTGACTACATGATGGGGTTAATAATTAATAACTGTCCTAGGGTCTTCTGCTTTCTTTCCGTCCAAACCATTGTACTATGAGTATACTGTACATTATGGGAAACATTCTGCTCTCACTTATGCTGGTGTAAATTCAGAGTGATTCCATTGGCCCTAGGGCTTTGTGGACATCAAATTATTGGTGAACAAGATTTCTGGAATGGTGGACTGATGCCTTGGTTTGATTCTTGAGGGCGATTCGTTAATTGACTCAGAATGTTTATAGTAGTTTTTTATGGCTCTGAGTTTTCCTGGTTTCGTGTAGGTGAAAGTTTTACAATACATCTTTTATGTTTGGAGGAATACTGCCTATTAGGTACCTTAGGCTGAATGTTACAAATCAGTGAGAGATTGCCTTGTTTAAATTCCTTCTTCCTCTCTAAAATTTGTTCCAGTAAAGAAGAGTGTAAGAATAATGTAGTGTGTTCTATATGAAGTTTAAGTCCATTTCTTTATGTCAATGTATGACCATAGATATCAGCTAGTTCCTTTCAACATACTCTTGGGTGTTATTTCTTGATGTTTGCCTTGTACTTTTGCTGTATATGCTGAAGTTCAATAAGCAAAACCAATCTGATCAGAGATTTATAAACAATAATCATGCATGGTAAAAGCGGTCTCACAAATACTGATCCAGCAGGTATGTAATACAGTTATTTCTGACAATACTGTGCCATTTAAATCAGCAGGGACAACTAACAAGGTTTAAACAGGAGTCCCTACGGCACCAAGTCGGGGCTGCCCACACTGCAGAAAACTCTCCAGCACAGAGTTGCTTTACTCTATTTCCCAATGCCTCTGATTTTCATACAATCTGTTCCATGTTACATGGGTCTTGTTTTAACACATGATCATCCTAGCTCCTAAAGAATCAAACTTATAGGGGTAGGGCAGAAAGGTATTTAACTCTTGGAAAAACAGAGGAAACCAGGGAAAGTGCATGACCTGACAAGCTCACCAGGATGTGGCAATCATGTAGAGAGTGCTCGTTCTGCAACAGCCACTCAGTTAAGAGACCTGCACACAGCAAGCACGTTAGGGTTTCTGTATTGGAAAATTCTCACTCTCTCTTTCTATGTAGAAAGAGTGCAAGTACACATAAACACACACCATTTTGGTAAAAGTAATATGAAAATAAGGACAAAAATCCTTCCTTTTCAGTGTTGCTTCAATTCAGCTATGGAGCAAGCTGCTCCTAGCATCAAGGGACTGGAACACTTTTTCCAGCCAGGGTAGTCAAACCAATTATATGCCCAGCCACAATATAGCATCTAACCTTACCAGCTAACAGTTGTCTAGCATGGAGAGGGGTGACGAAGTTCATTACTTCGGCTGTAACATGCTTCAAAAAACCGTGTCCTATCTATATTATGAACAAAAAGAGACATTAGAATATGTCACTTATAATAGCTGTGACTGGTTAGACTTGTAGCGTAGACGGGATCTATGAAAAACAAGTGGAGGGGAAAGGGTATACCCACTTCCTCTTGCAATTACAGAATACATGGAATCGGATTCTCCTGTGCCTTGCACTTTCTGTTGCCATTCACACATGCACAAAGAGTGAAAAATTATAATATTCTGGTTATATATAAAGAGCTGGTACTATTTTACACAGATGCACATGCTTATATAAAGCATAAGGCCGAGAAGAATCAAGCCTTTGGAATGTTAAGCAGAGATGGAATTAAACTAGAAATTTCAGATCTGGACTTCCACAAAGTTTTGGAATATTTGGATCCTGGGTTCTGGTTTTGCCCACCTGAAATGTCAAAGGCAGAAACACAGTGACACTAGATCAATAAAAAAATCATTATCAGAATTTTGCTACAACCTCATAAACTTCCTTTCCTATCAGTGTTTATATGTTCTCCTTTACTATACCTATTACATAATTTCACAGCTTTCTCCATTCAATGGAATCTCCCTTTTTGATTTTTACCCTGAAGTTGTATCCATAGGACCAGATTCTGATGGCAGGAGGAAAGATCTGCCACCCATTCTACAGAGAAGTAAAGGGGAGCAGGATTAAGGTCTTCTTTCAGCAGACTTGATATGCTTTTAAAAAAATTATAAAAGCAAAATGTAAAAACTGTCTCAGACCCTAACTCATTAAACAGGAAAAGAACAATTACTTACTTGTAACTGTTGTTCTTAGAGATGTGGATGCAGAAATGTAGTCAATTCGGGGGTGAGGGTGGGTACGTGTGCGCGCTCAGCATGCTGGAGCCAGATATGTTTTCCGCAGCAATACCTGTTGAAGTGATGCACATTCCCTGCGCCTCCTTATGACCCCACCTGAGGCTATATAAGGGTGATGCTGTCCCCATCTACCTCAGCTCCTTTGTACCAGCCAGTGGCCTAAAATTCTGATACAGAGGAGATGACAGGTTGGTCATGGAATACACATCTGTACCCACATCTCTAAGAACAAACAGTTATAATACAGGTAAATAACTGTTCTTTCTTATTCGAGTGGATGCAGATGTGTATTCCCTTCAGGTGACTCACAAGCAGTATCATAGATGGCAGGGCTTGAACTCTATTTGAACAGTGACCTTGCCAAAGTTTGCATCTTCCCTTGAAGCTCTTGCGATCGCATAGTGACAAGTGAATGTATGTATGTATGTATGAATGTATGCATGCACATATATATGTAGGACCAGGCAGCAGCCTTCTGAGTGTCCAGAAAAGGTATATCATTGAGAGAAGCTACAGACATCACTTAAGCTTTGAGTTGGACAAAGAGACGTTAAGGAGGTGGAATACTAGCCATATCATAAACAGTGGTAATAGCAGTGATCCATCTACAGACTGTCTGGGTCAAGACCACTTGGCCCTTCATCCTATCCTCGTAAGAAACAAAATGTCAAGGAGAACATCTAAACAATTACCTCTGTCTATGAAAAAGGCCAATGGCCATCTTACATCCAAGGTATGTAAAACACCTTTCTTCCCAACTGACATGCAGGTTTGGAAAGAACACAGGACTTAGATATAGCGTCTTATTAAGGTGGAATGTTGACACTACTTTAGTTAAAAACTTTGGGTGAGCCATTTTGTCCTTAAAAAGTGAGTGTACGGAGGGCCTACCACTAATACTTGCAGCTTGCCAGCTCTCCTCACAGATGTGATGGCGATAAGGAAGGCCATCTTGCAGGACAAATGTGCCCAGGAGCAAATAGCCAAATTCTTCCCATGAGAGTGGCTAACATTGTGTTCAGGTGAACTGATGCTTTTACAGGTGGAAACAGACAAGTCATTTACTTGAGAAACTTTGTAGCCATAGGATTGGAAAACACTATTCTCCCCTGAGTGGCAGAAATAGCTGCCAGGTGAACCTTCACTGAACTTAAGAAAGGGCCAGAACATTTGTCCTGGACACTCATCCTTATTGACTGAATCCCTTGAGCAGAAGTCAAAAGTGAAGAACACTTCCACTTAGCTAAATAGGTGGATCTAGGTGATTGTTTCCTTCTGTTACGTAAACTCTCCTGGAACGTGATGAAGCCTCTCTTCCTGGGGGTATGTGCATATCCCTTGGGCCCCCATGAACCACCCAGGTGAGCATCCCAGCCTAATGTAGAAGTGTCAATTATAATTGTCCTAGTTGGAAGGGGACAAGAAAAGGGATTCCCCACACATACAATGTCCTGGTCCATTCACTACTCCACAGAGTGTAAGACTACAAGAGAAACTTGGACTAACTTTTCCAGATGCCTGCTTGGTTGGTAAATCAACTTTAGCCGTGTTTGTATGTAAAGGATGAAAATGCAGTCTGGAATGCATGGTCACGTACATACATGGAGCCATGTGACGTACCAATGTGTGACATGCTCTGGCCATACTGGACAGGTGAGACCTGAGGGACACACAAAGATTGTAAATGGTCAGAAACCTCTCAAGAAAAAAAGGCCCTCGCTACCATAGAGTCAAGCAAAGCCCCAATGAATGTCAGCCTCTTCCTGGGCACTAATGTGGACTTCTCTTTGTTCTGCATGAGCCCTAGCCAGTTAAAGAGATGGAGAATGAATTGGAGCTGACTGAGGACTTCACAAAGTGATATGCCCTGGATGAGGCAATCATCTAGTAAGGGAAGATATGTATCCCAATCCTTCTCAAGAATGCTGACACTTCTGCTATGCATTTCATAAACACATGAGGAGCTGACAATAGGCCAAAGGGAAGAACTGTGTATTGATAGTGTCTCCTCACTACCATAAATCTGAGAAACTTCCTATGACTTGGTATCACTGTGATGTGGAAGCAAGCACTGCAAAGATTGAGGGCAGCAAACAAATTGTTCCAATCCTGAGGGGGAGGATAGATGTCAGGGAAACGATGTAGAATCTCATGTATTTAGTGAACTTGTTGAGACTGTAAAAGTTCAAAATGGGCCTTAAACAACACTTGGACTTGGGAATTAGAAAATGGCCAAATAAAACTCCTTTCCTTGAAACTGTATAGGAATTTCTTCCACAGCCCTTACAGCAAGCAGTATCTGGACCTTTTGAAGGAGCAGAGGCTTGTGAGTTGGGTCCCTGAAAACGGATGGGGAAGGGGGAATGGAAAGGAATTGGATTGACTATCCCAGTCTCAAGGTACTTAGTACCCACTTGTCTGTCATTATCCAGAAAGCAAGATAGTTTGCTCCCAAATGGAGAGACAATAGTGTGTGGATTGTGAATAATTAGGTTGCTGTCCTCATTGGAAAAGTGAAAAGGCAGATTTTGCTTGCAGATGTCTGAGAATGGGCTTGCTGGTTGGAGTCTGAGCTAGTGGACCTTCTTCTCTGAGGTCTATGCGTACTTTTCAGCATGTCATCTTGCCTAGTAGAAAGGATTTCTATAGTACTGCTAGGAGTACTGGGTATGCTGGGAGTTGTGTACGTCTTTTCTTGGACACTGGGACATAAACTCTTAAGAAGCAGAGGGTTGCTTAGAAGTCTTTTAAAATGAGTGCAATATTTCACCAATTTTATCTGAAAATAGAAAATGCCCAAAGGGAAGGTCTTCTATACTGTTGTATGTTGCAGGCTATCCCAGAGTTATATAGTCACGAAACTCTTCACATTATCATCATTGCCGAGGCCACAGTCTTTGAGGAACCATCTGCAACATCCAAGGCAGACTGAAGAGATGTCTTTGTGACCAGATGGCCCTCTGCCAAAAAGGCTTTGAACTCTTCCTTGGAGTCCTCGGAGAGTTTATCTGTAAATTTTGATAAGGCTCCCAGGTACGAAAATCATACTTAAGTAACAGCACCTGCCGATTAGCTATTTGCATTTGGAGAGATAACTTAGAATAAATCTTTCTGCCCCAGGCCATCATTCTTTTCAGTTCTCTTTCTTTGGGTGCTGACTTGAACCTTTCTTGCCTTGACTTCTCATTGGCAGCCAAAACTACCAGGGAATTTGGAGACAGATGAGAGTAAAAGACACTTGAACCCCTGGGCAAGCACACCATCGCATCTGTGAGTGCATTTGGCTGTGGAAGCCAGCAAAGCAGGTGTATTCCATAACACTTTCGCTGGCTCTAAAAGTGCCTCATTTACTGGGAGGGCTACCCTTCTTGAGATTGCAGCTTGAAGAATGTCCAATAGCTTGTAGGTATTCTCCTGTAAATAACTTGGAATATATACCAAGTGCAGAGGCCATTCTTCTAAGCACATCCTGACAGGATTAAAAATGCTCTGGGACTGGCAAGAGTGAGCCTGGGGAGGGAGAGGATAAATTGACCAGAGCTGAAGTAGCCTCCTGAGACAGAGCTCGTTCCTCCAACATGGCTCATCTTATTGAGCTGGTTGTTCAGAGGGGAGAGCTTCTAGTTGCTCTTCCAGTGCACAAGGCCCTGATGTGGATGGTTCCAGGGACTTTCTCCTAAAACAGGCTGAAGATCAAGATCTGGAGGATCTAGGAGCCATCCAAGCATTCTATATTGTCACAAGTGGGATGTGTGCAGTCTGACCTAGTGGTTGGAGAGCGAGTTAAGGAGGCAGGCAGGGTCAGGTTACCAGGAGATCAGAGTCAGGCAGTAGGAGCAGGTAGCACAAGGGAAGCAGTCCTAAGCAGGGAAAACCCAACTGCATGGACAACTTCCTCTTCCTGTGTTTTGTTTAAACACAAGCAGAGAAAAAAATCAGGACTCCCATTGTTCCACCTATCAGATCCCAGGACTGGAGTTCTCTGTTGGAATTCAGCTTCTGGTTCTGGCAACTGTTAGCAGGTCACTGGGTGGCAGGTCAGAACTTCCTGGTTCCTAAGAGTCCTGTAGACCAGGGTTTGAGATGTGCGACCCCTGACACATATAAGCCAACAGGTCATTGGAGGTCAAAATGTCTCAGGCCACACTGGCCTCTCCTTGTTATTGGAATGGTACTGATTCCAGTTCCAAGGGTCCCCCTCTTAAGGTGACCTAGATGGTTTACTAGACTTTGCATGCCTTGGTGGGGATGGAGAGGAGCTAGACAAGTCTGACCTAGATAGGCCTTCTGAATAATCAGTCAGCATACCAGTGCCCAACCAAGTGGGGCTATTGGATGGCCCAATCTGTCCAACTCCCAGCAGGGGGAGGTAAGTTTGGTACCAGTGGTGATACTGCAGTCAGTACCATAAATTTATCTCGGGACATAGAAGGTCTTGTTTCTAAGTCCAGTACCAAAACAGGCTCCAGAGGAGGTGATGCGTAGCCTGATGTCTACACCCAAACCCAAAACTGAGGTTGCAGTCAGTGCCAACACTAAAGAACATCCAAGAGCTGATGTAGAGGACACCCAGGCACCAGATGGTGCAGATGAGACTGTCTTAGACTGTCCCCTTAACCAGTACCAGTGCTGATGCTGACAGCATTCTCTGCTCCAGTGCCAAAGAGGTTGATGGTCCAGAATAGCCAGAGGTAATACCAGCCCCACGGACTCCTGGATCAATGGCAAACCAGGGATAGATAGGCAGAGCAGGTCATTCACCACCCCAAGTGTCTGTGAAGTTGTAAGGATTGAAATAGGTGGCGCTGAGACAGCATCCACCAGTACCAGACTTGATGGCTGCTGAGAGGACAGATCCAGAGTCGATGGTATGGTACCAGGAGTTGCTCGCCTAGCTACTGGGGAAACATGGGCTTACAGCCCTGCCCTACTCTAGGTGCCCTGTGAAACTCTGTGTTACACCAATCCCCTATTTGCGGTGGAAGAGGAGCCTCTCTTGGAGCTCGAGTGGCTCTTATTAGTCTTATGGGTCTGTGTGCAAGGAACCCAGAGAGAGAAAGACTGACCTCTCCTTCTCCTTGGAAAGGAGTCCAAGCCCAAGAGCCTGTCTGAAGTCTTTACCATAGTAGTGACTGACTGCATACAGCGCAATCTGGCAGGGCACAAATGCAGAGGCAGACCTCATGGCCTATGCTAGGAGATGCTGCATAAGGTGCAGATCCTGGAAATCTGAGTGTGTTTCTTGAAGGAGTGGCAAATGCTACACTTCTCCTTGATATGTCCTTCACCAAGACACAACACACATAGGGCTTGTCTTCACTAGGGGCTAAATTGGTGCTGCTGCGATTGATGCAGTGGCATCGATTTAGTGGGTCTGGTGAAGACACAATAAGTGGACGGGAGAGTGCTCTCCTGTCGACTTCAGTGCTCCACCTCAACGAGAGGCAGAAGCTCTGCTGAAAACTACATCGACTTAATATATGTAAGTTACATAACTTAAGATGCGTAACTTACGTCAACTTAACCCCCCCTAATGTAGACAAGGCCTATGTGTGTGTGTGTGGGGGTCATTATTAGGAAGAGATGCCCCACGTGAAGGGCAGTGCTTGAAGCCCAGAGAGTGCTCCATGCCATTCTAGAAATAAAAAATGTACAGAAAAACCTATCTAAAGGGTGCTAACTGATAACTTCATTAAATCTGTAAATAGCTAAGAGCTAACTATGTAGCAGAAAAAAAAGCATGAGGGGAGAACCACATGGGAAGTTGCGACTCAGGCCATGAGTGATAAGAAGGGACTGAGGGGGGTCAGGGTGGCATCAGCCTCATATAGCCTTGGGAGGAGCCATGAGGAGGCTCAGGGCATGTCTGTCGCTCTGATGAGTACTACTCCAGCACACTGATCACACACACACACCTGAGTGGAATTCTGGTCTGCATCCATTCGAAGAAGAATATGTATAGACTTAAAAATTACAAAGGATCGACAGATATCCTGAAACCAGATATCCTGACCCCAGATACAAGAGGAATATTTCTCTCACTACTATCATGGTAAACTAGGTATGCTTAAGTGCAAGTCAGCATAATTTTGTACAAGGATTTTGTGTTTAAAAGATAAAATAGATCAAATGCACCACAATAATCAGCACTGCCATGGGTTTTCTGCTCCCACAAGAATGGGGCCAGGACTTCACTGTCCAAGATTCTAGAGTTCTGGTAGCTACCAAGAACACAAAACAAGTACAGAACATTGTTTACAGGTCCTCCTGGTAGCAGGAGGAAAAGTTGGGTTGAGTCCATCCCCTTAAGTAAAGGCAGCTTGCCATCACACAAGCAGTCTCCCCCTTGCACAGGGAAGGTTTATGTACCATTGTGCTGCCTGCACAAGGTGAGCACAAAGCAAGGGGTAGAAGAGAGATCATCTGTCTGAAGGCAAGTTGCTTGAATCATTTTCAGCTCCTCCATTCTTTCCTGAGATAAACTGACTTTCAATCTCTCAACTGGAAGCTACTTGAGAGCTTTCCCTGCTGCAGGTGTACGCACATGCAGATGGAGGTGTGATGCTTGCAGAAATGACTGGCAGCTAGCAGCAGTTCAGGCTGGCTTGGCTGTTGCTTTCTGGAGTCTCAAGTGAATTTCCTTCTATTTCTGTAATGAGGAAACCAAAGGAAACCATAATTAATCCATGTAGAATCACCTTCCTGTAATAAAGATGACAGCGACCAGATTCAGCCTTCAGTAACACTTGTGCAACCACACATAAGAACCAAGAAAGACAAAAAATTAGGTCAGAGGTTGCGCTGGTATAAATGAGGCAGAATTTGGCCCTCAAGAAACATCCGCACTTCCCCAAACTTTTAAGTGATTGAAGTGTACAGGGAAAGTGAAGTTGAACGTACTGATGAGGTTTCCTGCCCCGATCTGGACCATGCGACCATTGCTCTTCTCCAGCTCCTTCAGCATAGACTGTTCAAAGGCCAAAGCAGCAACTCGAGAAAAAAACTCCTTTACATTTTCCCCTGGGAAACAGGAGAGAAACACCATGTTTTACAAACCCACAGCTAAGCAAGATCAAATATACAAATATGAACACAAACCACGGGTCAAACTGGAGAGAAAAGTGATAGTGTGCCACCCTAAAAGTGCTCCCCACAAAGTGAAAGTATACTCTGGATCCCCACCACCCCATGGTGACGCTTTCTCATTTCCCTCCTTCAACCACACATACAAATACATTTTTGATGAGCAGCAGTAGAGGAAAGTTGTGGTGCAATATAGCTTCCTATGGCCCCAATTTGAGCACTGATACACACACACTCAAGCACTTGTGCACCATCGTTTATGAATAAACCTAGACAATGCATAAAAATACAATGCACATTTCTGCAACCATGACTGTACAAATGCACATACATACAGCCATACAGAACCATTTCGAAACACACATCCTCAAACACATATATAGCCTCATGTGCACATGACCAACTGGTGTGCACATAATCAGGGGAACTTGATACCCTCTTTCCCAGCAAATGGCACTGGCCACACTCAACCAGTCTCCAATGCAGTGACTAACCTGTTTTTGCTGAGACAGACCAGTATTCAGCCTTCATCTCATTGGCAAAGCGAATGGCATCCAGTTCTGTCCGCTCACATGCGGCACCTGACTAAGAAAAACAGCAGGGAATCACTTTGTCTGTAACATAAAGCAGGCACAATACTCCCAGAATATATCTGGGGTAACAGTAACACAAAGATGCTACCAGTCCCTACATTGTGAGGCTTTCACAGGGGTCAGTCCTTTCTTTTCCTGGCCTTGCCTTAGAGCTTGTACACCAGGACGTCCCATATATCAAGACAGAACTAGTGAAAGAAAACAGCTAGATAGATATTTGACAGGGGAAATCACATAGGACTTCTTTTTAAATATAATTCTCCCCCTGTATTCCACAGCAGTGAAGCATCAGATAGCAGAAGTGAACCATTAACAATATGGTAGTCTAGAGAGCTATCAGATGCTACCTTCAGGTGGTTATTATTATTATCATAGCAATGAGGAGCCCTACTCAAGGACCAGGACCCCATTGTGTTAGATGCTATACAAACACAGAATAGAAAAGATAGTCTCTAAATAATTCTAAGCAGAAAATTACAGGAGCCACCAACAATAGGGCATTAATAATTGTGAAGGTCCTTTCTCCTTTCTCTTCCTCCTCCATCTGTCTCATGTTGCTCTCCTAATTTCACTCCTCTTTCTAACCCTTTTGTTTTTACTGTTTTCTCCCCCGCCCTGACTTTTTTTGCTCTCTTGCTAGTCTTTTTTCCCTCTTAATCTGCTTTTCTGTTATTGCCTTCTTTTTCTTTCCCTTCTATTTTTATTTTATTTATTTTTAATTTCTTGTACCTTTATTTTCATTTTAAAAGACTTTTTCCTCTCTTAATTTGCTCTCTATGGTCAACGGGCTACAGATAGAAATTGACTAGTATTGTATAATCCCAAAGCCCAGTCCTGCAAAGTGCTTAATTTAAACATGTGAGTAACCCCAATAAAGTCAATGGAACTACTCAAATGTCTAAAGTTAAGTATTTGCATAAGCAGCAGCGGGATCAAGACCCAAGTCAGTTTCCCATTGCCACTGGCTACATGTATTAAGAGCTTCTCACTGCTTCAGCCACTATTCACTGGCTGACAATTACCCAAAGTGCATCTGGGAGAGTGACAGATGATCAGCAAGCACCTCAAGAGTATTAATAGGTGGGGAGTCTAATAATCAGCCTATTGTACCTGCTGACAACTTTCCAGTTTTAATCCAATATTCTCCTGCCACACAAGACAAAGTCCTACATGCCTCCAAACAGAATTTCTTCTTACTTCCAGTTCCACCTGAGCCCAGCTCGTGTCCCCTGACCTCTCAAACCTGTTTAACTTTTTCTGCTACCTACCCTATCTGCCCTGATACACGCCAGAAGATTCTAAGAGCTTCTCATGTTGTAACTGACAGGAGCAAAGCCTTCTGCGGTGCATTAGCGCTCCTTCAGACAGCCAAGGAACTGATGGAAAATAAGTGGGCTAAGGAGCTTTAGGGATATGAATAGCATTGCAGGCAGCAACTGAAAGAAAATATAGCTAAACAGCAGGAAAAGGGTGTTTACTTTTGAATCTTTGAATTTTGACAGGGTGGTGGCTAATGAAGGAGATAAACTCAAGTCTGAAGAGGCCAACTGCTCCCTCCTCCTTTTGCAAATGACCCCCTCAAAGAAGCAGGGGGTGGGGACATAACTGAGCTTTTAAATCCGTTGTCTACAAAGCAGTCTTTAGGGGTGTTACCATGGCACTGAATCTTCTCAGGTCTTAAAACTTTGCTGTGTGTGATTTCAGGTGTGTTTGGTAAAGCTGTGCCTCCATCAGAACAGGGAGTGATTTGGGGACCTCCAGCACTCTAGACAATGTTTACTCTCTTCCATTCTGTGAGGCTTACTGCTCCAGGTCTACATGACCCCTCTTTGCTTTGGAGTTAATACAGTTTGTTTCTCAAGATCTTTGCAGCAGCTACCACAGATTGTGGGGACTCAGTACCTGGACTTAACTTCAAATGGAAATTCGCTGGAGTGGGTTAGGAGAGACATATTTTATGAACCGCTTTTGTACTACTTACCACTAAATCTTTCTTTGTTCCAACCAGAAAGATGAAGCTGGACCCTGGCTCATTCTCCCTCAATGCATCCTCTAGCCACTGCCTGAAACACAGAACGGAAGGAGTAAGATGTAATGAGAGAGGAAGAAAGAGGGCAAAGAGGAGTGAAAGAAATAGAGGTATATGGGGGAAAGGGAAAGAGACAAAGAAACCAACAACAAAGAGAATGAGAGAAGAGGAAGATGCCGATGTGTCATGTGCCTTTCCCACTAGAGAATAAATGGCTTGAAAGCTCCTCTGGATACACGCTTACCATCTTGTGAAAGTAGTTCTTGTTTCAGCCAACCTTGCCCACTTTAGAATGTAAGTCCAACAATGATCAGAGCCCCTAGAGAAGGAATGCAAAAGTGCCACAGTATTCACCCACAGCAAGGGATGTAGCCAAAGTAATGGTGACACTGCACAGAGATAAGGAATAAGATGCAAGAACAGGAAGAGAGAGTGAGAAGCAGAGATAGAATGAAAAAGATGAATGATGAAGTAGAGAAGAAGAAAGAGAGTGAAGGAAAGCGAGAGAAACTCCCACTGGGGCAAGAATCTAATGGAAGAGATCACTCTGAAGCTGTGCCTGATTCTTATCTCGCACCAGTTTTACACCTGTGAAATGCCATTGACTTAGGTGGAGTGATCTTTGAGTTATCAATGTAAGAGAAAGAAAAATTAGGCCCACAGACTTCAACCTTCTTCTACCAAGCAGAGACACTATTTAATAAAATGATATTTGTACACGCTGCAGACACTGCAGTACTTATGACTGATCTGTGCAAGGTAGTCTCTCCAGTATCCCATTCCCTCCTTTACAGCCCACATTCTGCTTTAAATCTAAGTACCAGAATCTTTTCTATCAGAATCATCACTACAGACAGTACTGGAGTAAGAAAAAGCTAGTTGGTAAGTAGAAAGCCTAGGAAATGAGTAACATTTGAGACACTAAATTATTCAGACACATTGGCTAAATCCACCCTTCATTTTTCTGGCTTAGTAAGATACCTACACATAAAATCAGGCCCAGTGAATTTTAATTCCCAGTTCAGTTTTATGCTGGAGACCTTTTACTAAAATCTCAAAGACTTGGCCAGGAACTTACTTCGTGTGATCCAAAGTCTGGATATCAGCCAGATCAAACACTGTTATAATAACTGCAATAAAAACAGCACAGAAAAAATGATTAAATGAGACAGTGGATTAGAAATCTTACGGATTCAATTCAGTTCCTGAAGCATACAGTGAGAGCACAGTTCATTTGATCCTGACTGTGAAGTGCTTTCTGACTTACTCACCCTCTGCTCCTCTGTAGTAAGCAGATGCAATGCACTTGAACTTTTCCTGACCTGCTGTGTCCCATCTGTGCAGAAGGAAAAGAGAAATTTCAGGTCAATCAAACCCAGTGCAACCTGAGCAAACACACTAATGAAGCAATAGACTGGTACAAGTTGGAGAAGAATGTGATACCAGAGAAGCTTACCATCTGGAATATGTTACCCATTAAGTACTGTTAGACATCCTGTAAAATGTAAAGCACCATTATTTTAATGAAGGCATTTTAACCCTGTATTTGCTATTCTCAGAACAGACATGATTTAGCCTTGGGGAAGCCATTTAGGCCCAGATCCACAAAGGGTCTTAGGTGTTGCAATGCTGAGCATCACAGCATCTAACTTTTAGGTGTGCAGAAAATCACAGTAACACCATTATGAGCCACAAAGCCTGAGTTAGACGCCTAGACTCCCTGTACTCTCTCTGACTCAGTGACTATTTAAGTCTATCTATCCATAGTGAAAAAGTCACTGGCGGAAGAGACAGAGAGATTGGTTCTGTAGCCCAGTGATTAAGGCAACAACTGAAGGAGGTGGGAGACTCAGGCTTCAATCCCCCTCCTCCAATTACTCTTTAATTATTTATCCAAACTAGAACAGCTTCAGCAGGAGAGACTGAAGTAGCCTCAAAGCTCAGTGGCTAGAGCACTCTCCTGAGAGGTGGGAGACCCCCCCCCCACGCACCATTCAAATCCTTTCTCGCACTCCAGCAGAGTCCCAGGCACGTGTACTAACCATTGGGCTAACAATTATAAGGTGGAAAGCACTACTTCCTCCTCCAGCAAAATTCTGAATGGGACCCAATACAGTAGATGGTCTCGGACCAAGCCTGGCGGATTGGGCCCTGCACATGATTTAGGCAGACAAACACCTATCTTCCCCGGTTTGTAGATTAATCTGGGGTTTAGACAGGAGATAGGCATCCAGATACTTAGAATGAGGTAGAAGTGTGCATGCCCAGAGGCAGAAACTTAGGTGCTGAGGGAGCTTTCACCCAGAAAACTTTAGAGCCAAGTGAATTTAGGCATCTACAGGATTTGGAAAGAGTTTTGTGGATCACAGTGGAACCAAAACTGGCATCTGAAGATGAAATTTAAGCACCTAAGTCTGCGGTTTGTGGATCTGGGCCTTAGTGCTTGATCCTACGCCACTGAGAGCTTTGCCACTGACTTCAATGGGTACAGGAGCAAAGCCTGAATCTCATAAAACCAAATTCTGTATTCATTTACATCCATGTACTCCCACTGAAGGCAACAGAGTGGAATAGATGTAGCCAAGGATATAATTTGCTGCTCAGGGCTTAATTCAATCTTACAGGAAGACTGAGTAAAAAGAAAGAACCCAACTAAAAAATCAGACGTGGTATCTAAGGAGAGTGTGGGTGGTACAATTATAAAGCTTTCAAAGACAAGGAACCCAACAGTTTGAGGTTTATACTAAAATCCTGAAATTCTTCAGTGCCCAAGGACAGCAGGTGTTTCTCACACTGCACAATGTTGTATGGAATATAAACCAGAGGTTTTGATACCATTAAAGCCTGTAGCAATTCAAGTTCTGTTCAAACTGTAGGCATGTAAGAAAGAAAACAGCTGGTACTATAAGGTTCCAACTTACATCTGGAGATTATATGGCACTCCAGCTATTTCAAACCGCTCAATTTCAAAATCTACTCCAATGGTTGCCTTGTAGTCTCGATCAAAAATATCTTTACAAAACCTGCAATGAAAAAGGTATTAGGAGAAAGCTAATAGCATGGTGTTTTTTAAATTTTATATCATGCCTCAGTATTGTGCAAGGTGTGTTATATAGGGAGGAGTTGAATAACTGTGGAGCAGAAGTTCAGTCACATTGTATTTCAAAAATATTTACCAAATCAATGAGAAACAAATTGATAATGAAGAGAGTAGTTACTCTGAGTAAGGATGAAGTAAATGAAACATAAAGGGAAAACTATAGTGGGCTTCTCTAAGGGACTGTCTACACTGAAGCGGAGAGCGAGCCTCCCAGCCCGGGTAGACACACTTGTACTAACAGGCCTTGAGCTAGCATGCTAAGAATAGTAGTGTGGATGTCGTGGTCCCAGCAGAGACTTGGGCTAGCTACCCAAGCTCAGATCCAGACGGTTAGGTGGACTTGAGAACCTGTGTTGCCTCCCAAGCCGCAATGTCCACACTGCTATTTTTAGCATGCTAGCTCAAGCCCCACTCTTAGGGAGTCTGTCTATCTGTGCTGGGATGCGTGCTCCCAATTGTAATGCAGACATACCCTAACAGACCCCCAGGACTGGAGAAAATCAGAATAAACTATTTCTTGACTATCAAAGAAATTAAAACCACAGAATACTTCATTTATAAGGGATATCTGATAGGTGGCAAATATAGATGAATATGGATCACATTAAGTAGAGAAAAATGAATTATCCAAAAGGATGAGAAACCATCCAGAATCTACTTCTTACCAATATTTAGGAACTGACTGAAATTGTGAGGATAGTAAGGAAGCTATCGTGATAACAAGCTATTTAAATTCCATATCCTGATACTGTCATCACACCATGAAGTATAGAACTGGCCTGAGGATTCTGGGAAGTATCAGTGAAATTAATGCTTCAGGGTCCTCATGCTTAACTGACTCAGTTTATACACAAAGGTGTGAGAGGAATCTCTGGGCTCCCAACAATCTCCTGCAGAAGTAGAAGTGGCCTGAGCTGCTTCTATTGGGGTCAGTGAATAGGCAAGATCTTTTAAAAATGTTTTAAGGAACAATTCTCCAAACAAGACTGAGAATCTGAGGGCCACTCCAGCCTTCCAAAGGAAATGTTGAAAGCCCCATATCTTGGGATCATTTAAAACGAGACTGGTCAAAATATCTGAGAATATACCATAGAGGGAATAATCCTGCACGGCCAAAAAGGACTGATCAAGGTGCTAACAGGGATTTTCTATGATGCTGTAGTGAATTTTAGTGCCTATAATTGTAGGTTTTCTGGTTTTCCTTCAGTTTAATGCCCAAAAACCATCTTTAGACAGACAATGTGGGGCACTGTGATCAGCAGAGGGGTGAATAGAAATACTTAATATTTTTATTACTGATTTAATAGAAAACTGAAAGTCCTTACTACAATGAGGCAATCATCCTGAAAACATAGATGGTAAAGGAAGAGAGTCCAGCATGCAGAGAAATTGGTATACATTTAAACAGAAAACCCAATCTGCTGAGATATACTGTACCTGTTGATGAGGCTGGTTTTCCCAACATAGAGGTCTCCAACCACAACCACTTTGGATATTTTCAGCCTGTAACAAATATTTTGTTATTGTTCAGTAATACTAGGGCAGGTCTACACTACAGCCTAAGTCAATATAACTTACGTCACTCAGGGGAGTGAAAAAGCACCCCTCCCCTGAGTGACGCAAGTTTGGTGCTGTTCACACCGGCACTATGTCAGTGGGAGATGCTCTCCTGCCAACATAGCTTCTGCTTCTTGCCGAGGTGGAGTAATTATGCCAACAGGAAAGCACTCCCTCATCGGCATAGCACGTCTTCACCAGACACGCTGCAGTTGTGCTAATGTAGCTCTGTAGTGTAGACTTGCCCTTAGTTTCAATATTCTTACCATGTAATGGTGACTTAGGCTCCTATCCAGTAAGTTGTAATGCACAGGCAGAGTAGTATGCTTTCGCAGAATGTGTGCAGCTGCAAGAGTCCGCCCTAGCTTAATCAACTGCAGTATCGGAGCCTGAATTTGCAATTACTAAAGGAGGAGAAGGGAGGACCCTGAATTTGCAATTGCAAAAAGAACTGGATACTGTGAGCGGAGATAAATACTGTGTTTCTTACACTGTACAGTTTTTCTTAAATTGTAAATTCTTTGGGGCAGAGACTCTCTCCTACTAAGAATGCTTGTACTGTATGTTTATGTGTGTGTCCAGGTGTGAGCATCTGCACTAGGGTGACCAGACATCCCAATAAAAGCAGGACTGTCCCGATTTTTAGTTATTTGTCCCGCGTCCCGACCGATGCACGGTCGGGACCCCATTTGTCCCGATATTACGGCTTTGGCTGCTCCGGCGGGTTTTTTGTTTTGCTTTGGCAACTCAGCTCCGGCCGCTTTTTTTTGTTTGTTTGTTTCTCCCATGTCTCCCAATATTTTGTCCGTTTCATCTGGTCACCCTAATTTGCACATAACGGCATATAAGAATCTGTGTATTTGTGAGCATTTGGAAATGTGCGGCCTCAATCCTGCTGCCACTAAAATCAACAGCAAGACTCATTGACTCAAATGGCACAGTATCGGGTCCTATGGACCTGAACAAGAAAATAGCTTATAATGACTAATCTACTGTGAGATTTATCTCTGGAGAAAACACATCATTTAGTGCCAAAAGATTTCCTGACTATTTGGAATAGTATTAATCTGAGGCTGGCTTCAAATAATCCTCTTTGCTCTGGATCCTCCCACAGGAAGCAGCGGATGGGCTTTAAGTTACTCAAGTTGTACTCTTAATACTGTAATTTTGTATGTCTTTAAGGAGCTGCAGGTGGGTGGGTAACTGTGACTGATTTCAATGAACTAACCTCTGAATGATAATTTAGTGTCTCCTGTGTGTATGCTACAGTAATAGCTTAGTAGATTTAATAGTTTTATACTGAATTTTTAAAAGAGAAACAAATCTTTTATTTAACAATCTATCAGGTTATATCACGGCTCCATGAAATTCTGATCCCTGATTATTAACTGCTGATGATATGATACTTGATGAAATCAGCTCCATTAAAGGCAAAAGGAATCAAAAGAAGAATATAACTGTTTGAATATGTGACTTCCATTAACTCCTAGTAGAACAAAATACTCTGGGGCTCACACACTGATGGAACATGAACAGAGACTTAATATATGGTCCACCGGTCACTGAATTGCTCACACTATTTTGCTGCATGCGAGGAGAAATATTCCACATAACTAAAAATAATAAGAAAGGAAAATAACAGCTGTTCATGACAAGTAATGCTCTTGTTTTGTATATATTGGGTCAAACCATCAGCTGTCTGCCAAGAAGCAGCATAAGAATGGTCCGATCTAGTGACCATTGAAAAGAGAGGGCTTTAATTTTATTAAGGAGCCAAAATAAAAATCCTTTTAGCCATTCACTGGGGCCAGATTAAATGAAAGGGGAGTTACTATAATTCTTGTAAAAGCAATAATGTCTGGGTTACAGATGAGAAGAATATTTCTGTTCAGTAAATAGTATTTTGCCAGCATGCTGAAGATTCAGAAAATGGCCCTGGGGTACCTGCAACAGATGTACAGCAAAGAAAAACTAGCAATACAGGGCCATAGTATGCCCTTATATCCTCCGTTTTTAAGCAAGACTTCCCAATAAGATGAATGAGGAGTTCTGCTTAAAGATGGATATAGCTCAATAAAATTAACAAGTTTTGTCTTTAAGAGTAGTAAACTACATTCTGAGTACTCAGAATACAGTTAGCTTCCCTTAGAGAGAGAGATTTTCACACTGGAGCAACCCCCCCCCAAAAGGGAATATTTATATCATTGACATACTTTGCCAGTAACCTTCTCAATTTTATTTTTAAACTATTTATTGTAGTTGAATAGGGATGATCTCCCTCACAGCTCAACTCTCTGCCTTGACTCAGCAATGAAATCATAAGGCTGAGTTTGTGAAATTTAACTTTACAATTTAACTGAAGGAACGAGTAAAAGGAAAGCCTGCTCTGGGAGAGATGACATTTCAAAAAAACAATTCAAGAAGCATTATGAAAGGCAAAAGAAGAAAATTGATTTGCATTTCTCAGCACAATATATTATTCTTCTCCAGAATAATGCTCCAGCTTTAAGGAGAAAGTATAAAATGTCTGTTTTCCTGAAAGAAATAGTTTTGAAGGGTTACGGCCAGATTCCTAGGTAACTCCATTGACTGAAAATGGAGCCACCCCACATTTACACCAGCGTAAATGAAAACAGAATTTGGCCCAAAGATTTGTATTAATTACTGGTTTTCTATACTCAATCAGTATTGGTGTCAACTGAGAGGAGGACAGCAAGGCTACATCTACCCTATTCCCTACTGCTAGTTTTGAACTTGGTTGTCCTGCTGGTGTAGACAGGACACTGCTGGTGTAGACAGGACAGACTTCCACACCCATTTAAAAATCACGGTTGACCCTTTGGACTTGGATGACCCTGACCGTGGTTGACCCAAGTTGTTGAACTTGGCTGACCCTGTCTACATCAGTAGGAAAAACAACTTCAGCACCAGTTTGTGGGAAGCAGAAGGAACTCCATTGGACAACTATTGTCAAATATGACTGAGAATTCTAGTACAGACACAGCTTAAAATACATGGGGGCAGGGGAGAAGTGAGGCTAACACACTAAGGAAAGTATACATAAGAACTTAAAATAATTTTTAAAATGTAAAGACCAGTTTATTACAGAGACTCACCCAACTGTCCCAGTATTGTGTTGCTGACAGGCACTCCTGACCAGTGCATGGAAGTGATCTTTGAACTGGAGACAGGCCTCTGGTGTGTACCACTGCAGATAATACAGAGCAGTCACTTGGATGTATTGTGGGATGATGTCTAACATATTAATTTGTTCCCATTTGGCTGGACTCCTTACAAGATGATGAATTTGAAGCCCTCATCAAGGACAGGTATGGGAGAAAGATTCCCTGGATTAACAGGCAGTGAGGCTACACAGTATGTGGGTCTGTCTACACATGAAAATTAATCTGGAATAAAACAGGGTATGAATTTAAAGTGGATTTACTATTCCAGATTAAAAGCACCCACACATGGAGTTAATCAGGAATAACTTCCCAAGTAGACCAGCAGCTTCCCCTTCAGACAACAAAAGTATCGTCTCCATCACTTATTTTATCACTTTTTTGAGTGTAAGCCTCCTTCATCATGTAAATCCCTAGATAAACTCCACAGTACACAAGATATCTCTGTGTTTTTTGTCTGGCGTTAAAGATTCAGGAACTTTAATTTCCTCCATAAAATGAAAAAAATTCACAGTTGTGGTCATGCTATCCATCAGGTCATTCTTACTACACTGTCTTTTATACCTCATCTTGTGCAGGGAGCTCTTTCTGTTATGACTGATTTCTAATAAAGCAGGCTTGATTTCCCTTCCCTTCCCACTCCCACAACCCTCCCAATAAGTCCCTGCTATTTCTTAAATTCAGTCATAGTATCACGAATTTAAATGTCCCTAGCCTCTGTTTCCCAGTAGCTGGGAATGGGCAACAGGGGATGGATCACTTATTACCTGTTCTGTTCATTCCCCCTGAAGTATCTGGCATTGGCCACTGTCGGAACACAGGATACAGGGCTAGATGGACCACTGGTCTGACCCAGTATGGCTGGTCTTTTATTCTTATGGTTATTGTACCCTGCTCTGACTGTTGCATGATTTAGGCAGTGGTTGTTACCCTTGTATCCTGCAAGATTTTACAGGTGTGCAGGCTAAGGCTAATAACACCTCTTTCGCTAGAGGGAATTATGCAAGTGCAAACATTTCAAATGGAATATTTTAAAAAGTGTATTTCCCTCCATGCTTGCATAATTTATTAAAACAATTGAGCTGACTCTGACCAAATTAAAAACAAAATCTTTGGGCTGAGATCAAGCATGAACTATTTCAGGCACAGCCCAAAAGGACTGTGTTTAAAGAACTTTTGAGCAACTGAAAAAAAGAACATGAGAAAGAAAACTCCATCAAATCCTATAACCCCCACTCGATCTATTTTCCTTTTTTGCCTATTAAATCCCAGCCACATTTTTCATCTTTCCCAAAATACTGTAACAACTCCTTAACTGTGGCAATTATCTGTGTCAGTTGAAAGAACAGGTGGGAATTACAGACAAGGCTTTTGTGTCAAGATGTATGTCCATTTTTGGTTGAAGGAAGGGATCAAGGTTGGTAATTGAGATACCAGCCTTGGAAGGGAACGGAGAAATGATGGTCCCTCTGAAATGCTGAGAAATTATTAAAATTTCTGCATTTAAAAAAAGCAAAAAATAATTGTATGTAAATGGGGGGAAAAAACTCCTCGGTGGGTGGGGAAGGCACTACTTAGCCTGCCAGGTGCCAAGCTGTATGGGCACAGGAAGGAGGAGCTGCTTACCTTGGGGAAGTGGGAGATTATTCTGTCCCTACTCACTGGAGGAATCAAATGCATTAGGCTGGACTTCATCCTCCAAATCCAGTCTGTCTCTGTTAGACATGAAACCTGTAAAGGAGATAAACAATCATCTCAGCAGACCCCAAACATGAATGAAAAAAGGAAATGACCATTCCTTATGGATACTGCATCTTTGTTTTCCTGGTACAAAACCAGGCAGTTGGCAGCCCACTGCTTGTAGATCTTTGATTTCACTTTGTAATAAATGCCCCATTTCTTAGCTAAAAGGAACTCTTTCACTATGTTGCTGTAACAGCAATGAGTGGCTTTCTGAGGTTACAATGCAGCCAAGTCTCATTTCAGTAAGATGGAAGAGACTCCCTCACTCAGGGATTAATTTTACAGACAAGTGTTTATAGTTTCTCCATCGGATAAATAATTTTGTAAGGTGTTGAAACACCACATTTAAAAATCTTTCTCATAATTATTTGAAATCTCCCTCATGCCCCTTCCCAATGCATGTTACATTATAAATCCTACATGACATCATTTCATCCAATTGGTTGGAGGCGGAAGGATCATGAAGTTGCCACTTTTCCTGATACTGAACAAAACTGTCATCCAAAAGCAGCTCAGACAGAATTAAGTCAATACACAACGTGACTTGGAAGAAGGGTAATGTTCATATGAATCATGCATATATTAAGAAATCCCAGTCACCCCAGCCACCTAGAGACGTATTCCAAACACATCCGTTTAGCTACACAATGTAGCTTTGGGGAATGCAGGGAAAAGTCCTTTATTAGAGTAATTATCTGCTACCAGAATTTACAATAAAGACATTTCCAATAAGAAAACTGATCATGTAGCAAAGTAGGACTCACCATGCAGCAGCTGATGCAGCAGGTTCTCAGCTACACGAGCAGCTCCGCCTGCTACTGCGTGACCATAGCAACTGGTTTGAAACATTCCACCCCGCCGCCCCCCCCATCTGACGGTGGAGCTGGAATAAAGAGTAACTAACTACATAGGGATACTGCAGATCTCTCTAACAAGGAGCAGTTTTAAAGGGCTGAACTGGTTACTTATGGATGTGGGTAGTCAGATGCTATTGGTTAGTAAGCACAATGGGCCTCTGATTCTGCATTAAGGAGATAGTGCCACTGAATTCAGTGGGTGGTGGGCCTGAGTAAAGACTTGCAGGATCAGCCCCTTAGATAAGGGCCTGGAGGGCTGGGAAACTAGCAATAAAGTAATATTAAGGATACTAACGATGGAACCCCTGAGAGAATGTGATGAAACCCATGAGGAATTTTCAGAATTTCAGCTAAATGGATTTCAGCTCAACTTCAGAATCAGGCTGCACAGTTCACCAGCAAACTGTTTTAAAGAGTCCTTTATACAAAGAATTGTTTGTTCTATCAAGCCGTTAATTGATCTCACCTCCTAACATCCTGGGAGCAAGAGACAGGCCCTGAGGAATCAAATGCAGATCTGCACGGTAGGAGCACTCTCCAACCTATTTATTAGTACACAATGCATACCGTCCTTCCCTCTATTCCAGGCTTATGGATTAATTCTAATCTTGTATAATGAAGGATTTTGCCATCTCTTTCAATGAGATTTAAAAATCGTGAATAAAAGAAATCTCTCACATTCTATTTCTCAGTCCTGGAGTCCAGCCTGGAAGTCCTGGAGCAAAGTCTTGAGGGGCAATCCCACTTGGATCAGTACCTTACAAAATGACACATGAATGTACAATGAAAGATTGAGAAACTACAATGATTTTTTCAGACTATACACAATGAATATTACACAGCTGAATTCCTAATCTGCTACCTAGAACCAGTGCTTTTGTTCTCTATTGTGTGCAGTTACTTTTAAATATTTTTAGTCATTCATGTGAACATAAGCATATTGCAAAAACAAACAAGACCCCAGGGTTTGCTGTCAATAGATCATCCAGAGAAGCTGGAATGTTATCAATTCTACAACCCCTGGACTAAATCCAGCTTGTTTTACTTATGTGAATAGTCCTAGGAAAGTAAATTAGCTTACCTGTGTGTGTACAAGGTGAGATCAATTTACCAAGGATCATGGGGGATTCTCCATCACTGGCAATTTTTAAATCAAGAATGGTTGTTTTTCCAAAAGATCTATTCTAGGAATTATTTGGGGGAAAGTTCTATGGCCTGTGTTATACAAGAGGGTCAGACTACATGATCACAATGGTCCCTTCTAGCCTTGGAATCTATAAAGGATTTAGCCCTTTACGTATAAAACCCCTTTGTGGCTAATGGGGATAGATTTTAGCTAGTTTTCACATTTTAAATTAATAATTTAAAATCACAACAAAAACCTTATTGCCTGGGTGACAGCCTCACCATGTAAGCTGCTTCCTTAACCTCCCCCTATTCTGTTCTAGAACATCCTAGGCATGTAAATAATTGCCCTGTGTACACAGGCTGAGTCACTGCTTGTCTCCTAGAGCCCTTTCACAAAAGGAACTATAAAAATCAATACCACTCTCAATGAATCCAAAGTGCAACAGAGACCAAGGTAACCAATTTAAATAAACAGGTTGTCTTTGTTGGTACCCAGTATATTTACTTTGCTCATGCTTCAGTCCCACTCCCCCAGCAAGTAAATCAATAAACTGTACTGTACAATGAGGGAGCATGGATAATGATATAAGAAATACAACTCTGTCAAAGAACACTGAGGAAAATAAGAAAACTTTAAAGCTGACTATGACCAGAGGTCTGTATTAAGGCCCAGATCATTTCCTCTGCCTACGGGGTTGCAGGGGACCTGGTCATAGAGAAAAAAAAGGGACACACTGCCTTCATGGCATCATCCCGCATTTCCATCAGTGCTAGAAACACCTTTATCAGTATTCTATGTAAAATAGACTCTATGGATAGAGAGGGAATTTGGGTCTGGCAGGCCAGCTACTCTCCATCTTTCTCTCCAACATCCTTCAGAAAACTAGAATAAATTAATGCTGCCCCTCTTACTCCTGAAGGAGTGTACAAAGCTAATGGCCTCTGGAGAAGCCCAGGACAGCAAGGTTCCTGCCAAAGGACCAAGGAAGTAGGAGAGAAGGCAGAGTGGAGGCACGGGTCCTTTGTAGGGATGGCCTGGTTTCCTGTGGATATTGGGAGGTCTGCAGGTTATTCAGGACACCCTCTTCCCATTCTGCAAAGGGAAGAGCCCACATCCCAATGGAAGTGTACACTCAATGAGTTTCTAACCCACAATATGGGACTAGCTGGTTTACTGGATAATTTGCTCCCAAATTCTGAGATTAAGAAAAGAAGTATGTTTTCTTGAAAACCATTTTAACAGTAACAAAGTTTGCCACTGTGGATTTCAATGACAAGCCAGCATCTATTCCTTTGTCTGATGTTAATTCTACTGATCTGACTGACCCATACTATTGTCTTTGTAAAATCCTGTCTAAGAACTCTGATTATTATAGCTGTTGCACAACCATAATGAAAATTAGTTCATGGGCATGAATATTTAACTGCTTTGTGAAGAGTGGGGAAGTAACCTTTTTTGTAGCACAAGCTGCACAAACAGTTGATTTTCCCTGATGCCAGAACATGTCACAGTCGCCTGCGTGAGAACCCAGAGCTCCCTGAGAGTGAGGTAATCAGCATTGCAGTGACATATGCTTCCTGCCTACCAAGCTATCAAATTTTAAACTTACACATAAAGCTATGTCATAAACATTAATGGGCTGATACTTAAAAACAGAGGCAAGTCTCAAGACCACTTACGTGGATGCGTAAGGGTCTACCAAGCGGAAACAATGTACAGAAGAAATAATCCTCATATAATCTAGATGTCACATCTGTGGTGGGTCTCCGGAAAGTAATGTGGAGGAAGAAATGTGGGCATGGTCCAGAAATGAGGGTATGACTAGTAGATCTATGCATAAGGTAAAGCCATATGGCCAAAACCCTGCATAGGTGGAGAACAGCAGCCAAAGCAGTGTATGTCTAATGGAAAGCATAATTTTATATTTACTTTCAATTGTTTTAAAATGTTTTTGTTTTTAAATCAATCTTATTCTAGAGTGATTAACTAGCATTCCCACATAATTGTGCCCTTTTCAGTCTCTAACTTATAGGCTCCAACTCTCAGCTATTTTAAAACAGTAGTTGGATCTTTTTCAAGCATTTGGCTGCACCAAAGTTTTTTTCTGAGCTACGTGTTTTATTTCTGTGACAAAAGTATCAGGAGGGATGCTGACAAACCAGTGCATCAAAATAATGATTACTACGTATCTTAGGTGTTTGCCCAGCATCACATGGCGTGGTTTTCATAAGGTCCCGAGGCCACTGATACAGCTATTTCACACCTTCAGGGATTCAAAGTCCCCTAGAAGCATAGGTTTGATGTGAAATATGGCTCCCGCCCCCCCCCTTTTTTAAATATGCCTGAAATTTCCTTCTCTCTTAAAAGGCTGCATGGTGAGAAACCATTTCACTAATTGTTTTAGGTGCAAAAGCTTTAACATAAATAAATTAAATATATACTTTTCAATTAAAAGGCAAGAGACCCTATTCTGCTCCAATTGAAGTCAATAACAAAGCTATAATTAATTTAAATGGGAGAAGAAGGAGCAGGTCATAAATCTTACTTACTATTCACAAGACGTGTCCCGTTGATTTCAGTAGAACTACCAGTATGAGGAAGGCAAACACAGGACTGTGCCAGTCTCTATGAAGCATGGGGATTTAGTATGATGTAAGCATTGTTAAATCAAATAATCTTACACAAGTTCTTTTGTTATGCATATTTGATCTGAGACAATATCCACTTTTACATCTTCACATACAGAGGGATTAAAATGTCTTCAACCATCTGCTGAGCCTTCTTTTTTATTGTTCTTTTTATTAGGAAATCACAGAATCTTGAGCTTGTTTGTGCCCTTGTGATACCAATTTTAATGCAGATCAGTCCTTTCACCCTGTAAGAGTAGAACTCTAAATCAAATAACATGAACCAGGCTAGATACTCTTATCTTGGCTTTCTTGAACCGAGAACACGAAGCTATTAGATTGTTGTTTTCATGTTCAAAGCACTTCACAAAAATATACCCATCTACTGTAATATTTACAGCAGTTCTGTGGGGTATGCAAATATTAATCCACTTTAAAAATGGAGAAACTGAGACAGCAGCTAAATGACTTTCCAAGGCTATAGAAAGAATTAGAGGCAGAGCTAAGATTAGGATTCAGGAGTGCCTGTCACCCAGTCCCACTATTAAATTACTAAACAATGCCTCTCTCTTGGTCAATATTAGTATAATTTGAAATATTTTGTTTTCTACAGAAATAATAGTCTGCAAATAGGTCCATTAAAAAGTGTTGCCTTATTATAAATCAAGATTTTTTTTATATATTTTGGTCTTTAACATTCCGGCATATTTTCCCCAAAATAACAACAATATTCTGCATTTATATATCACCTTTCATTTGAGGACCTCATAGCACTTTATAAAGTTGAATATTATTATCCTAATTTTGCAGACCAGGAAATTGAATCAAGAAGTTAATTGATTTGCCCAAAGTCATGCAGCAAGAGAGTGAGTGGCACCCAGAAATATAACCAACAGCTTATATAGTTCTTTAAGCCTGCAGGAGACACTTGGATAATAGTCATGCTGCATATATGGTCAGAAAACAGGGATCTGCATACCATACAGCTATTGAGAAATAATCTTACAGTAATTATGGAAACCCAAACTCCTCAGCTAGAGTGCAGAAAGAGGCATAAAAGAGCCATAAGCATACAGTTATAGGTCAGTCACTGTGCAATATCCCTGCATTCTGACTGTCTGAAATCATTCAAGTTCAATATTATTACCTACAAATAATAGGTACAGGTAAATAATGCACCTCCTTCTCTTTATTACCAGGCTAAATAAAATTATTTTGTATTGACTTCCCCAAACCTCCTTCTTTTTTCTCCTCTGTCTCTTCTCCCATCTTTGGGCCTGATTCTTGAATCTTTATACAGGCTACACTCCCATTTTCCTCAGAGTGAACCTTGGTGCTGGCCTTTCTCCACAAATGATTTAATTATATCCTCATATACATTGGGATACTGTGTACATCTGCCCCTGATTATATATGTATAATCACAGATAGGCCAAATTCTGGCCTCAGTGACACCCCATGCAGCCTCGGTGATGTCAGCGGGTTGCAGGGAGTCTAGCTGTGGGCAAGATTTGGCCCAGGGACCCTGGGCAGGGTGTATAAAAGGAGTGACCAGCAGGCCAACAATCCTAGTGGAGGGCCTCTCCATGGCTCTCATTTGAAGAAGGCAGATTTCAAACACTGATAAGGGAGGGTTCAAATGACCCACGCAAACGCATACAGGTGCGCCCTCCCCCCCATGGGGCAGGTTGGGGGCGTCTCCACTTTCCCCAGGGATTTATAAACACTCTCCTCACCGGGGATCACATACTCCCCCCGCATAGGAAGGCGAGATTATCAGCGGGCCCCCCATTATCCGGCCCTAAAGAGAGGGGGGCTCACCCCTCCTAAGAAGAGTCTCTCTCCCCGTCCCGCCCAGGAGGGACATCGCCTCCCCAGCTCGATAGTTCGGTCACTTCTCTCCTCAGTGCCCTCCCCAACGCTAATAACGGCCCCAGTTTCCTATTCACCAACTACGTCACTGGCGCTGGCCCAGCTTAGCAGCAAGCGGAGAATGCCTTAGCTGCGCTGTTTGCGCAGGCCGGTAGCCTGCAGTGGCAGGCCCCGCAGTTACCTATTCACAGAACCGGGCGCACACAGAGAGCGTCTCCGCTGCTTAGCAACCGGCGCCGGCCCGGGCCCCAGTGAGCTGGGCGAGGCGCGGCGCAGGGGGTCGAGGAGCGGGGCCCGGCGGGGTACCCACTTGGCTCCGTTCGGATTGGGATTTTTTTAAACAGGACAGACCCTTACGAGGTGTTGTTTTTAAACTTCAGACCAAACCAACGGCTTCGGGGAGTGCCCTGAAAACGACCCTGTTCCCGTAATTCGGTCAGAGGGGCGGTTTTTAACGTTTCTGGAGGGCGGGAAAAAGCCCCCTTACCCCAGCTACCCCACTGTAAACCTGCCCCGGGGGGAGGGGTTTCCTTTCGTTTTTTGGCTTTACACCAGTCAGACCCAAACTATCCAGCCGAGACAGCGCAGCAGAATTCGACAGAGACAGAAATAAACGAGGGGGGGGGCGCGTCCTCCCCCCGGCCCCCCATCATCCTCTGTCCTAGACTCGTCACCGTTTGACTCCTTCCCAGAGTAGCTCTGCTTGGGGCTGGGAGCTTAGTGCGACTTGAAAGCAGGAGCTCCTGCTTCCTCGGGTACTTTAGCCACCCCCTCTGGGAGAGTGATTTTTGGGGTGTCTTTAGCGAACAGAGGGAATCCATTCCTTCGTACCTAAGGATGGCACATGCTCGTATCTCAGCCAAACTGCCCCCCGACATTGACCCCACTAAAGCCCCTATTGCTTTTGGGGAGAGGGCCCTACCTAAACTGAATGAGGAGTTAAAGTCCCCTGAGCTGCTGACCCGGCAGAGGGCACTGATGGCCCTATGTGACCTGGTGCATGACCCAGAGAATGTTTACCAAGCAATAAAACTAGGTAAGTGATCTCTGATGCCACAGATTTCCAGAATACCTGGCCCTGGGAAAGGGGACAAGTGGTTTTGTTTCTTTCTTTGGGATGTACAAAAGCCCTGTAAAGGTTTTCATTTTATTCCTGCTTGTTTTTTACCTCAGAAATACAAGGAACATCATGCCTCACATGCCCTGGTTTAGCAAATGTTTTTAAAAAGTTGTAAATAGTCCAAGAGAAAAAGACTTTCCCTATCCGTTAATTAGATTTTATGTGCATGGGATTTCTGCTACTTAATGCTACCAGTTCTCCTGTAGTAAATAAGCCTTCCAGGAGACAAAAAGTAAGGGAGACCTGACTTTTAATATGTAAAAAATGTAAGCCACCCCCCCCCAATGGCTGGGGGAAGAAAAACCTTTCAGACTAGCATACAGGAAGAAAACAGGGCACAAACCCACTTTTTTTTAGTTGTAGGTTATCTTTAACTTTCTTCCTACATTGTGTCTGAGGGTGGAACTGTTGTTCTCGGAGTCCCCGAGCATTCAGGCTGTTCTGCGCAGTTGGACACTTACGCCCACGTGCAGATCTACTGACTTCATTGGGGCTTTGCACAGGGATAGAGTCCACTCATGGAAAACCACCCACGTAGATCAGATAGTGCTGACATTTACATCCATGTGGAGTCCTGTTGACCTCATTGGCATTCTGCACAGTTGTAACAGTCCAAACCATCAGTTCACATTGCAGGATCAGGGTCTACTCTGATGAACCTTTAAATAATATGGAATAAAATATTTGTCAGGCTTACAAAACTATGAATATTATAACAGTCATCTGCATTGTATCTTAGCACCTCTGTTTTCCCCAGATTTGGATCAATATTTTCCTTTAGTGTGGGCAGGTGGGGGGAGGGATAGCTCAGTGGTTTGAGCATTGGCCTGCTAAACCCAGGGTTGTGAGTTCAATCCTTGAGGGGGCCATTTAGGGATGTGGGGCAAAAATTGGGGATTGGCTAAATGACAGCAGGGGGTTGGACTAGATGACCTCCTGAGGTCCCTTCCAACCCTGATATTCTGTGATTCAGGTTAAATGAGCTTCTGCTGCAAATGGTCATATAAAAAAACCTCCACAAACAAACCCCAACTCAGCTCTGGCACAGCTCCATTGAATTCAGTCTCCTATGCATTTTTTTGGCACTTCGGGTGCTGCATACCTACAGCTAGTTTAACTTAAACTAAAGAAGGAATTTGCCTCAGCTCTGCCACCATTCTAATCTCCATGCCCCATTGCAATCCTTGAAGTCCTTCCTCTGCTGATATTTCCTCTAGCCAGGAATACTGGTCATCCCATTAGGAATCTGTCAGGTTATTTTTTAATCCGAACTACAGTAGCAAAGGTAATAATAAAAGGAGTACTCCTTTTCTTTTTGCGAATACAGACTAACACGACTGCTACTCTGAAAAAGGTAATAATGTGAGACTCATATTCTGCCCTTGCTACCAGGTGTACCACTTGTCTTCCACCCCCAGCCAATAATGGCTTAGTAAATGTATGGCCAAGTAAGGAAATCAAGTTCATTTCTTCTTCACATAACTTCTGCTTGGGGCTACCCTTGAAAAAAGTCCAAAAATTTTAGGCTCCAGTCCTACAAACATGTATGTTCTTAGTCACATGAGTAGCTCCATTGACTTTAGTGCAGTGCTGGTTGGGCACCCAGCTCGGAAGGCTGCGCCACCGCTAGCAACAGTGCAGAAGTAATGGTGGCATCATGGGCAGTGCGTGAACCACCGGCCCTGCCCCTTCTACACCCTCCCACCCCCCGGTGGCTGCCGGCTCTGGAGTGCGGGGCGATGTGGCCCCAGCCCCAGAGTGCCGGGAGGATGGGCAATGCAGCCCCAGCCCTGGGACCACTGCACAGGGGGAGCCGCGGAGCATGGGCCTGGCTGTTTGGAGACGCACGGCCTCCCCAGCCTATATGATACCTGCCGCCCATTGGTGGAATGGTATTGGAGAGGGGTGCGGGGAGGGCTCAGTCATCACAGCCTGAAATATTTTCAAAGGGGGTCCAGCAAAAAAGTTTGAGAATGCCTGCCTTAGTGGGTTTACTCTTAGCTTAAAAGCTTAGAGTTAAGCAAATGCATAAGTATTTGCAGGATTAGGGCCTTAGCTAGTGCAGAACACAGCAGCCTAATTACTTATGGCCCCACCAGTGCCCACTGAAGTTAACAAAAATCTTTCCATTGTCTTCACTGTGTTTTGAATCATGCCCTTAGTGATGCTAGCTGTGTTAAGCATATTACAGCTATAACTCATACACTACAGTTGTGAAATTTCAACACTGGGAGATTCGTGGCATGGCATTTTTGGTGGTAAATCTTCAACTCTGGAAGTCACTTTCTTTCTTGATGTGTTAGTGCCAGAGTTTGACCCAATCATTGCAATTTTAATAAACTAACCCTGAAGTAAAGAAATGTTAAAAAAAAAATCTATTCTGTTTTTTAGGATTCCTGGATAATCTGAAATATTTGCTTCTTGACGAAGATAGCACTGTTCGAGAAAAAACAACCGAAGTCCTTTATATAATGGCTACTCATAATGTTGGCAGGTAAGTATATTCCCCAGAGTTTACTGGATGGTATTGGAGAGTGGAGAT
Source organism: Lepidochelys kempii (assembly GCF_965140285.1). Classification (NCBI taxonomy): domain Eukaryota; kingdom Metazoa; phylum Chordata; order Testudines; family Cheloniidae; genus Lepidochelys; species Lepidochelys kempii. The sequence continues at coordinate 12,448,298 of NC_136394.1, read as the reverse complement.
GGTAGCTAAAGTTTAAGTGAAGAATACTCAGCAGCAGTTTCCAAGTTTCATCAAGATTGCTGGAATGATTTAGATTTAGAACAGAATGTCAGTGAGATTATTACACATTGGTAGGATTTATGAGTTTTGTTTTGCCTAATTAAATCTCCCATAAACCCAGCTTTCTGGTTTTAGGGATGGCTTTATAGAAAATGGAGTCATTCCTGCCCTGTCCCAGCTCTTGAATGATCCAGTGGATATCTGTCGGAGAAACATGCACCGGGCGTTTGAAATAATGGCAGAGTTACCGGCTGGTAGGATTTTTTTTTTTTTATTCAAAGTATTTCTTTCAGAAGGATACATAAAGTGCTCTGGCATCTTAATCTTTCCAGGTCTATTTAAGTATGCATTTCAAATGATTAAATACTTAAGGAGGCGAAAGCAGATAGTTGAATGTACCTTATTCCAAAATAATTTACAGCTTAAATTTTTTCAGTTTCCTTAAAATTCCATTAATGAGAAATAACTTTAAGTAAAGAAAATAAGATCAGCAAAAATAAGTAGTGTCTTATTTTTGTAATTTATCATTGAGTTACATCTGAAGACTTTAAAAGAATGTCTTGCTGCTTTTGAGTGAGGGACAATTATACTGCACGATGATCTGTTCTCACTTTTTAAATTGTTTGCAGGTTTTGTAATAGCAGTGTCAATTCTTACTTTTAAAAGATAAAAGGCTCACTCAGTTCACAGGTCATGTTGAAACAAGGTTCTATTGTAATGTGTCAGAAAAGCAATGTATGTTTTTTTCTTTTGGGTTTGATCTTGCAAACTCTTACTCACAAGGCATATTCCATTGACTTGAGTGAGACTGCTTGCATGTGTAAGGCTACTCTCTTGAATAAGAATTTGCAGGATTTCAGCCCTCAGATTTGGATTTCAGGAATTCCCATGAATGATATTGCATTAAAGAGGCTGCTTATTCTCTCTCTTAATTTTAGGGGGCTGACTTTGGCTACTATTCCAGCCCCCATACTCTACTCTGGCAGCTCATAGGGGCTACACAGGAGCTGCAAGAGGCTTGGGGCAAATTTCTCCAGTGCAAGGGTAATGCAGATCCTGTGTAAATATCCCTCACCTCACCCTACTCGCAAGCTCTGGTGTAGGGGGCATATCAGTGGCAGAAGGAGCACGCCAATAACATCAAGTGCTCCAGGGGTTCTGGGCTACTGTGCCTAGGCTATGGGCTGCTGTTTCAGCCCTCTAGCAGCCTAGAATTCATAGGGTGCAAAAATAACAAAACTGCATCTTTGCCCCCCACCAATCTTGTTGGGCTGCATCTCTCAGGAAGTGGAGTACAGCATTTAGCCCTAGGAGTTCAATCATAAGAATTTGTCTCTGACTTGAAATAATAGTGGGATAATTCATTATACTTTTTAAATGTTTTCTTTAGTCTAACTACATACATTTTTAGTTTTCTGTCTTCTTTTTGCCTTAAGGGTTTGGCCCTGATTTTTGATCCTTTTGTCCACATTTTTTAAAAATACTGATTTGTGTCAGAGTTCAGAAGTACAATAGTATCTACAGGAAATATCCATTTAAAATCCATTATATTAAGACAAAGGAAAACATACCAAATTTCAAGTGGAAGACTTCCATCATAGTAGTGGTGCTTAAAAGGCATTGAGAGAATGTTTAAAAAAAATTGCTGAGTGAGCATGCTTGAATTATAGAAGAGAACTTTTATGTGAATGCAGCCCGTTGTGAAGTTTGAAGTGAATAAATCAGTTAATAGCAGAGCAATCCAGTGGAAAACAAAACAACCAACAACTTTTATGTGATCACCATTAAGGTGTAGTAGATCACCTATCTATCAGATAAAAGGATTTTCTAGTAGAATTTAAAATTTTTTTTGCATTATTTTGTTCTATTAGTCATCCTGTAGACTTTCAAATCTAATGAGAAGGTGGCTTGCAACGTGACTCTTTAGTATGTCCTGATCTATCAGGGTACTTATTCATTCAGCTCTGTAGTCAAGATGATAAATAGCATTTTGTGGCACTTGTGAGAGAAGAAAATGTCGCAGGAAGAAAATATGCCAGTTGGTTCACAGCAGAATTATATGTTTAAAGAGTTGCTGTCAAGGCTAGCAGGCTTAAAATTAGACATATCACTGTGTATGTATTTTCAAGCATCTGTTTGAATATCACACTGTCCCTTTGCTTTTCCTTGACTGACTGTTCTTCAGTGTTGACAGTGTGTTGAAATGTTAAAGGCAAGCAGGATTCTTGGTATATCCTTTTCAGAGCAGAACAGTTTAACATACAAATAGTCGCAGATAGCAACGTAAACAGACCTTAACATGAAATAAATTACATTACACTCACATAACCCCCTTAACATTGCCAGAGTGATATAAAGGGGCTTTAGTGTATAAGAAAAAAAATCACACCTTTCATGTGTCATTTTTTTAACCATGCTGCCAGGAATTTCTTGCAGAACATAATGGCAGTATGCCATATATTATAAATCCAATGTATTCTCTGGCACGCCCGGAGCTACTAATACTGAATTTATTGCAGGATCATCCATTAGAGATGTTTGAATGTAAAAAGTACTGCAGCCTTAATTTTAGGGAACTATTCATGAATATTTTTGGCGAAGATTTCAGTGGCTACCAGAAGACATGTCTGACCCCTAACTGCTGTCAAAAACCTTATTGGAGCTCGTGGGCGTGAGTGCCAACTTTCATTCAGGATAAACATAAGCAGCACATAAGCTTCTTTTTGGAGTAAGATAGCTGAAACAATAGCTTCCACGGAAAACACAAACCACATACAACACCAGTCAGAAACTGAGCTGTGTGGGTGGAATAGTTTTATTGGGATCTGATTGCAAATGCATGGGGCTGTGGATCAGAAGAAGCTGTAGGGAGGCAGAAAGCAACAAGATAGGCACAGTAAACATGGTCCTGAGATAAAGTAAAGAAAGAGAGAGCCTTTTGGCAGAGTGATGGGTTGAAAGAGTCTTGGAGTATTGAGCTTGGAAACAGTCTCTTGTTTGCTTTCTGCTGTGTTCAGGGAAACAGGACCTTGTGTACGTTCTTTGTAAATAGAGGTATTTCTTTGATACAATCCTGTTTAACTAATTTCTCTTGCTAATGGAAACAACTCTCAAGACCACAAATATTGGCTAACAGCATGGGTCAAAGGGGGTAATACATAGTTCAAGTACCTTTTTGCAAAATAAAGTCAAGACATGGGACTTCTTACTCTGTGTATTTGTTTAGTATCAGGAAGTGTTTCTATCTGGATTTTGGTTTGTAGAGAAAATGTTCTATAAAGTAATTAATTTTGCAGGACAGGTGAATGCTGCTGTCTGACTTCAGGTAAAACACTTAGATCCTGATCCTGGAATGAGATCTTTTTGGATTCAAAGGTTCACCTACATGGAGCTCACTGCAGGGTTGAGACCTTAGTTTGTTCTGATCAGTAGTTAATGGAAATGGGTGACACTGTTGAAGAACAGTCTTATTTTACCAGCCTTAGATACCGATCCTGAATAGAAATACAAGTCCAAAGTTTTGTGATTTTGCATACCTCAAATTTTGGGAGCCAAACTGGAGAAATCTTAAAGGATCCTGATTTTCTCTAGAGTGAGTGCTGAGCACCTCTTTTGTGACTTAATTTTTTTTATAAAAGACAACGTGAAAAATACAAAAAGGTGGATGACTTGTAGTTTGTATATGTTTCCAAGAACCATACGCTTCATGGGATCCCCAAAAGACTTATGCAGTTTTACAACTCAAAGCTGCAAGACCAGACAGTACAAAACTAGACAATACTACAAATACATAGTTACAGTGGGGGGTTATAGTAATCAAATAGGCAAAAATGTATACAAATAGGAAAAACAGGGGACCAAAGAGGGATAGAAAAGGAGGTGGTGTTTGAAGGAATGGAAGTGTGTTCTTCTTTGAGCAGTCTAAATATTTTTAATCTAAATATATCTAGAAATGCAGTCAAAATTTCTTTGAATCCATATAACTGATCTTTACAGCGATAGGCTATTCTTTCTTTGGCTGTTAACTCAGATTGGTCTATCTATCACTGCTCTATTCTGGGCATAAGCCTACATTTCTGTAAAATCATGTACTTGGTGCTCAGCATTTTCTGAAAATCAGGGCCTTTCAAAGTGTCTCAAGCAGCACCCCGAAAAACGGATGCACCCAAAAATCATTAGTCACTTTTGAAAATCCATCTACGGCATATTCTCTGTGTATATTTTACCGTCAAACATTTGCACAACCTCTTGTTATCATTTTGCTATCAAACTGTGACACATAAAGCACATGCCAGGTAAAGTTATTTCATTAGTAAACCTGAGGGTTACCAACATTGTATTTAAAAAATAAGGGACAAATTTTGAAATCTGTATTTCAAAAATTAGCACCCCTGCCTCACCTCTCCTCCCCACCCCTCCAAATATTATCATCATCAATAATAAGCAGTACTCACCTACATTTGCCAGGGCTATTTCTTGCTGCTTTTTGCAGCACTTAGCAACTCCCAATCTTGTAATACAGAGATGAAAAAAAAAAAAGGGATGTCCCTTGTAATAGTGCACTGTTGGCAATCCTAGTAAACACTCATTGTGGCATACATGATCTAAGCCTTGTATACTTGGAGACCACCCTGACTTAAATTCTCCAGGAAAAGCTCCTGAATTCTGTAGCACTTCAGTATGACAGACTAGAGATTCTGTGGCATCTTCAGATGATTTTTTTTTAATGGAAGATTTTAGTGAATTAAATATGAAGGTGAACGAAGGCTGGAAATAAATAATACAATCAGGATAGTATCCCTTGATAATAAATTCAGTTTATGCTGTCTAAATTTTCAGTGTAATGCAGAACTTTGCATTGAAAATGTATAACTGCATTGTAGAAGTTGTTGGGGGAAGCAGGAATTTTGGCAGTTAATGAAGGAATAATTCTTTTGGCAGCAGCAAGGTGTGGGAGGCAGTTTGGGATTGTAGGATAAACACTTTAGGTGTATATTTGTGCTGAAATCAGTGATACAGCTAATAGTTGACATTTAAATTGTAATCATTAAGCTTTTGAATTAACACTCCATTGATATATGTGGGCCAGATCACAACTCCCATTCAAAGTCTATGGAGTTTGAGGGCACTCAGTACCCCAAAGGACCAGACCTAGCATGTAAAGTACTTCTCTTGTAGCCACTGTAGGCTTTTAACAGGGAAGATCACTGTTTACTTATGAGTATTTTAGTGAGAAAATGCTCTATTTCCTAATATTTTAAGGCCCAGTCTCAGGATGTGCAGAGTACCCTTAACTTTGATTAACTTCAGTGAGCAGTGAGGATGCTTCCTGTCTTTAAAGATCAAACCATTACTCTCACATTTCTGAAGCTGTGTGATTGCATGGATCTGTTGACTGGTGCTTCTTCAGGTTTTATATTTAGTTTATAATTCAAAGTTATTAATGAATTACCTGTATGATTTAGCTGTATCTGTCACACAGCTTTTTTTGTTCAGTGTTTAATCAGATGTGTGTGACAAAAACAGTTGATGAAATATCTCAAGCTGTAGTTTTCATTTTATTCTTCAAGTTTTACAAAGACAAATGATACAGCAGTAGCATCTACTTCCAAAATAATTATTTTTCCAGGAGCACTATCACTGCAAAACAAAACTATTTTTTCTTTCACATGAATTTCTAGAGACAGACTTTTTTGAGGGTTACAGAAAAAGCAGACAGCTTTGGATTTCATTAGAACATCTGAATCTATCTAGCAATGTAATGCAGTAGTAAGCAAAATTGGCTCTTGGTGGTGCCAAAGCCTAAAACATTACTACTCAAAAATTCCACATAAAACAAAATGTGCTGTTAGTGTGTGTCATAGTGATATCTAGACCATTATTGCTAGTGGCTAATAAGCAGATAACAAAAATCAAATATTCCATACATTTTTGACTAGTGTGACGGGGCAAGGCCAGATGGCTATAGAAAAGTAGAGGGAGATAGATATATTAGCTCAAGGCTAAACAAATCCCTGGTACCAGGTTAAGTGAAATGGAAGCTGCTCCAGGTCAATTAAGACACCTGGGGCCAATTAACTTTCCAGAAGGCAGGGAGAAGGCTGGGTTGATTGGGACACCTGAAGCCAATCAGGGGCTGGCTGAAACTAGTTAAAAGCCTCCCAGTCAGTCAGGTGGGTGTGCATGTCAGGAGCTGTGGGAGGAAGTTGTGCTGTTGGAGAGACTGAGTAGTACACACCATATCAGGCACAAGGAAGGAGGCCCTGAGGTAAGGGTGAAGTGGAGCTTGAGGAAGTGAGGGCTGCTGTGGGGGAAGTAGCCCAGGGAATTGTACATGTCATGTTTCTAAAAGGTCAGCTACCATAGCTGATACTATTAGGGTGCCTGGGCTAGAGCCTGGAGTAGAGGGTGGGCCCGGGCTCCCCTCCCCCCCCGCACCTTTGCCCCCTGATTAATCACTGAGACTGGGAGACAACAGAGACTGTGCAAGGAAGGATAACTTCTCCTCACCTCCCTTGCTGGCTTATGATGAAAATGGCTCAGTAGACTATGACCCTTGTCTCTAGAGAAAGAAGGGTTACGTGGAGGATCACAGTGAGCCTCTGAGGCTAGCGAAATCCGCCAGGAAACGCGGGACCCACGGAGGCAAGGACAGAGCTTTGTCACGACTGGTGTTAAAAGTGGGATTTCGTTCACAGCGTGGCAGAAGAAAGAGGTTTAAAAAAAAAAGCGCACTGGGGTTTTGGATTTTATTTATTTATTTATTTAGGTTCTTGTTTGTTTGCTTTGTACCACAATGGAGGAGGTGGTAAGAGCTCTGGTACAAGCCACTGCAGCCCAGCAGGAGGCCACCCGGGTTCAGGCAATGGCACAACAGGAGTCTATGCGGCTACAGCAGGAAACCAATCAATTATTGATGAGCCAGACGACGCAAGATCGTGCCCTGTTGAGGGAGGTGGTGAACCAGCTGAAGATCCTCACCACCCAGGCCCGTGGGTCTGACAGTATGCGAACCCTGAGGGCCACTGGTTGTCTGCCAAAGATGACGTCAGGAGATGACGTAGAGGCATATCTCCTCTCATTCGAAAGGACTGCTCAGCGTGAGGCGTCGCCCCAGGAGCACTGGGCCAGCATTCTCGCCCCTTTTTTGTGTGGAGAGGCCCAGAAGGCCTACTTTGACTTGCCTGCCACGGATGCCACTGACTATACCCATCTGAAGGCAGAGATCCTAGCACGATCAGGGGTAAAGGCAGCGGTAAGGGCCCAGAGGTTCCATGAGTGGAAATACTAGGAGAACAAACCCCCGAGGTCCCAGCTATTCAACCTCATACACCTCGCACAGAAGTGGTTACAGCCCGAGGTGTACAGGCCGGAGGAGATTTTTGAGATCCTGGTCATCGACCATTGCATGCGGGGACTGCCGCCAGATCTCCGCAAATGGGTAGGTCAGAACGATCTGTCCACGTACAATGAGATGATCACACTGGTAGAAAGATGGATGACAGCCAGGGAACTGACCCGACTACCCAAGGAAAGCCACTTTTGAAGCAAGCACCCGACCCCAACCCTGGAAGCTTGGGCAGCCAAACCCCTGGGGAGTCCTAGGTGGAAGAAGGGGGGTGAAAACCAGCAGGGACCCCAGAAGGAAGGGATTGGCCTGAGTGGGGGGAACCCCGGGACTAAACCCCCTAACACCCAGGATAGGGGAGTGATTAAAAGCAATTATAGATGTTATGCATGTGGGGAGTGGGGACACATAGCAGCACTGTCCCAGCACCGAGGAGCCTATGCAATGTAACTTGGGGGATTGGGAGGTCCCATGCTCCCTTATCCACCTCCTGGGGGTCGCATTAGCCCCGCATAATTACACCAGGCCAGTGAGGATAAATGGAACAGAGACTACAGTGCTTGTGGACTCTGGGAGTGCTATCACCCTCATATCGGGTAAGCTGGTAAAAAATAGTCAGCTACTACAAGCCAAACGCGTAGCAGTGATGTGCGTGCATGGGGCCATGAGCCATTACCCCACCATCCCAGTGGAGATAGAGGTTCAGGGAAACCCCACTGAGGTGGCCGTGGGCGTAGTTCCTAAACTTCCATATCCTGTAGTCATTGGCAGGGACTATCCAGGGTTTGATAATTTACTGCCCCTGGAGAGGCTGGAGGGAGGTGGGAACTCTGAGGACAGCGACTCGTCACCGGGTGAATGTCAACCCCCGATGTTCGCTGAGATTTCTCAGGATCTGTTCTCAGCCACCCGAAAGACCCGGAAGACAGAAAAAGAGAGGAAGGCTGCAAAGGCCCTGGGAACCTGGATCCTGACCCAGGGCCAGAAGACCTCCCTAATAGGCAGGTGGACGCGAGCAGCCAACAGAGAAACTTCCACCACAGAAGGTGAGCCAGAAGCTGCCCCCAGCCATAACGGTGGCGAGCCATTGGAAGAAGCAGAAGCCGGCCCCTGGGAGCTTGGGCAGGTTAGTCCCAGGAGAGAGACTTTTGGGCGGGACCAGGCGGAAGACCCCAGATATGATAACACCAGGAAAGAGGTGGCCGAGATCGATGGGATACCCGTGGATGGGAAGGTCCGGGGTTCCGGACCTTACTTTATAGTGAAGAAAGATCTCCTGTACCGCGTGGTGCAAATGCAGGAGCAAGAGATACAACAACTTCTGGTGCCACGAAAACATCAAAAAGCCATATTGAGTCTCGCCCACAGTCACCTGTTTGGAGGACACCTGGGGTAGAGAAAACCCAGGCACGGATCCTGTGGAGGTTCTTCTGGCCAGGAGTACATGAAGATGTCCGGCGATACTGCACCTCTTGTCCGGAGTGTCAGTTACATACCCCTTGCCCGTACTTGCGGGCTCCTTTGATACCTCTTCCAATAATAGAGGTTCCTTTCAAACGGATAGCCATGGATCTGGTAGGGCCCCAAGAGAAGACAGCTTGGGGCCACCAACATGTGCTTGTGGTACTGGACTATGCAACCCGGTACCCGGAAGCTGTTCACCTGCGCAACACAGCTTGCAAGACAATAGCTAAGGAGCTAGTACAGATCTTTGCCCGGGTTGGGCTACCCAAGGAGATATTGACTGATCAAGAGACACCTTTCATGTCCAAGTTGATGAAAGATCTCTGTTCATTGCTCCATGTACAAGCCCTACGGACCTCTGTATACCACCCGCAAACAGATGGCCTCGTGGAAAGGTTCAATAGGACCCTCAAGGCCATGATCAGGAAAGTGGTGAGCTGGGATGGGAAAGATTGGGATACCCTATTGCCTTACCTCATGTTCGCCATCCGGGAGGTTCCGCAAGCCTCCACGGGTTTCTCTCCATTCAAACTACTATATGGGCGCCACCCTCGGGGCATATTGGGTATAGCCAGAGAAGCCTGGGAAGAGGAGCCAAATCCCAGAAGGAACATAGTTGAGCATGTAATGCAGATGAGAGATCGGATAGCCCAAGTTACACCCATTGTACAGGAGCACTTGGAGAGAGCACAGGAGACCCAACGACCCCATTATAACCATCAAGCTTCAACGGTTCCAACCAGGGGATCGGGTGATGGTACTGGTGCCCACAGCAGAAAGTAAGCTGTTGGCCCAGCGGCAGGGACCCTACAAAATAATTGAAGCCATGGGACAGCTGAACTATAAGGTGCGGCAGCCAGGCCGCTGGAAATCAGAGCAAATTTACCACATCAATCTTCTAAAACCTTGGCACGATCGAGAGGCATGCTTAGTCATGCAGGAGACCGTTCCCCAGGAGGATAACTTACATGAGCAAGTGAGGATATCATCTGATTTGACGCCCAGCCAAAAGATCGAGGCAGCCGACATGATTAATCGCAACCAAGATGTGTTCTCTACAAAACCAGGGCGGATGACTGAGACCTATCACCATATCCGCACGATCCCTGGAGCCAAGATAACATTGAGACCCTACCGAATCCCAGCAGCCAAAAGAGAAGAAATCAAGGCCGAAGTAAAAAAAATGTTAGAATTAGGGGTTATTGAAGAATCTTACAGTCAGTGGTCCAGTCCAATTGTTCTAGTGCCTAAACCTGACGGTACCATGAGATTCTGTAATAACTTTCGCTGACTGAATGAAATATCCCAGTTTGATGCATACCCCATACCACGCATCGACGAACTGGTTGACCGACTGGGTAGTGCCCGATTCTTAACTACACTGGATCTTACAAAAGTGTACTGGCAGATTCCTCTGACCAAAGAAGCTAAAGAAAAGACAGCATTCTCCACCCCGGATGGGCTATTCCAGTACACTGTGCTCCCTTTTGGGCTACATGGGTCCCCAGCCACATTCCAGTGCCTCATGGATAAGCTGCTGCAGCTGCATACCTAGATGATCTCATCATTTATACGGCAGACTGGGGAACCCACTTGGACAAAGTTGAGGCAGTACTGCGCAACTTAAGGCGGGCTGACCTCACTGCTAATCCCGCTAAATGCGCCATAGGGCTAGCAGAGGCTAGGTACCTGGGATATATTGTGGGAAGGGGCATATTGAAGCCCCAAACGAATAAGCTAGAGGCAATTCAAAACCGGCCCCAGCCGACCAGAAAGAAGCAGGTCCGTGCGTTCCTAGGTGTGGTAGGCTACTACTGACTGTTTATTCCCCACTTCGCCACTAGGGCAAGTCCCCTAACAGACCTGGTGAAGGCCTGAGGTCCAGACATGGTAAAGTGGACCAATGCAGCAGAGGGGGCATTTACAGACCTCCGGACGGCCCTCTGTAATGACCCCGTACTCATAGCCCTGGACTTTAACAGGGAATTTATTTTACAAACAGACGCTTCCGAGGTGGGGTTGGGAGCAGTTCTGTCGCAAATGGTGGGAGAAGAGGAACACCCGATCCTCTACCTAAGCAGAAAGCTTCTCCCAAGAGAACAGAAATACACAGTAGTCAAGAGAGAATGCTTTGCTGTCAAATGGGCTATGGAGACACTGCATTATTACCTCTTAGGCCGGCGATTTACTCTTGTGATGGACCATGCACCCCTCCAGTGTAATAAGGAAAAGAATGCAAGGGTCACCAGGTGGTTCTTATCCCTCCAATCCTTCCAGTTCCGCATACGGCACAGGGCTGGATGCCACCATGGCAACGCTGATGGTCTGTCATGAGCATACTGCCTGGCGTCCCAAGTTGCCCAACTCTATGGTGTTGGGGGGGGTGGATATGTGATGGGGCAAGGCCACATGGCTAAAGAAAAGTAGTGGGAGATAGATATATTAGCTCAAGGCTAAACAAATCCCTGGTACCAGGTTAAATCAAATGGAAGCTGCTCCAGGTCAATTAAGACACCTGGGGCCAATTAAGAACTTTCCAGAAGGCAGGGAGAAGGCTAGGTTGATTGGGACACCTGAAGCAAATCAGGGGCTGGCTGAAACTAGTTAAAAGCCTCTCAGTCAGTCAGGTGGGTGAGCATGTCAGGAGCTGTGGGAGGAAGTTGCGCTGTTGGAGAGGCTGAGTAGTACACACCATATCAGGCACAAGGAAGGAGGCCCTGAGGTAAGAGTGAAGTGGAGCTTGAGGAAGTGAGGGCTGCTGTGGGGGAAGTAGCCCAGGGAATTGTACATGTCATGTTTCTAAAAGGTCAGCTACCATAGCTGATACTATTAGGGTGCCTGGGCTGGAGCCTGGAGTAGAGGGTGGGCCCAGGCTCCCCCCCGCACCTTTGCCCCCTGATTAATCACTGAGACTGGGAGACAACAGAGACTGTGCAAGGAAGGATAACTTCTCCTCACCTCCCTTGCTGGCTTATGATGAAAATGGCTCAGTAGACTATGACCCTTGTCTCTAGAGAAAGAAGGGTTACGTGGAGGGTCACAGTGAGCCTCTGAGGCTAGCGAAATCTGCCAGGAAACGCAGGACCCACGGAGGCAAGGACAGAGCTTTGTCACATTAGTTACATTGAAAAATACTGGAGTTCTCAAAAGAGCAGGTGTGAAAATAAGATAGAGAAGCTACAGCCATATTTTATATGGGGAGAATAATAGCTATCTGTAATGGGATACACTCACCTCACGCAAGCACCCTTTGGTCAAGTGTGCGCGTGCCTGCAGTTTTTTCTCCGCTCACAGTACCCCCTGTCAGCTGCTGCGCTTGTCAGACAGGTCTTCAGTGACTCAGCCCTCCAGCCAAGTCACACACAGTCCATGTGCAAAACAAACTAATCCCTTCCACTGTACAGTCCAAAATGTCCTGCAGCTCTCCCTGGGCTCAGTCTTCTAACAGTCCAACAGGGCCTGTAGCATCAACCTAAGGGACCTCCCTGGGCTGAGGCCCTTAATTAGTCCAACAGGGGCCTATATCAGTACCCCCTCAGGTGGTGCATCTTCCTGTAGCCCTTCCTAGTCTCAGTCTTTAAGCAGTCCAACAGGGCCCATTACGGTACCCTCGATTGGTCCAGCTAGTTTGCAAGGTTCCTACGCAGGTACGGAGCAGCACCCAGAGGGCTTCTTCCCTGGGGACACCTTGCCTCTACTTGAGTCCTCAGTGACCCCAGCCTTCCTGCTGAGCCACCCCTCTTGGGCTCAGTTCACTGACCACAGCTCCCCGCTGAGTCAGTCCCAGTGCAACCGCCTTCTCTGGGCTGCCACAGTTCTAATTCCCTTCCTTAGGATGTATCCACTTCCCCCCAGTGCTGATGGGGGGAGGATCTGGTCCCATCCATTGCTCCAGGCCCCAGCCCAGGGACCCTATAGGTAGCAGCCACATGCTGCATCCCTTTACTAATTGCTGCTCTACATTTCCCTGGGCCACTTCCCCATAGCCCATCTTAGTTGAGTCCCAGCAGCCAGCATCTCCTTCCTCTTTCCTCCAGTCCCTGCCAATAACTAACTGCTTAGTTCCAGCAGCCCCCCAGAAGCTATTCTTATACCCCCCCAGTCCCTACCAACAACTGATCTGTCCAGCCCTTTCAGCCACTGCAGCCAGCCAGGAGCACCTTTCACTCTCCCATTCTGTGCCAGCAGACTGAACTCAGTCTGGCCCAGCAGCAGCTTTTACACAGGACTGCTGGGCCCTGACTGGCTGCTCCCTGCAGCCTCTTTTCTGATTGGCTGCATCCCATGCAGTCACTCTAGGGAGCTTAGAGGACCCTCTCCACTACCCTTTTCTGGGGTAGGGTGTGGCAAGACATCCACCAGGGGGCCTGAGGGCCTAGTCCACCCCGTCACACTATCTAAACTGTGAAATCTTTTCTCATTAGATTTTCTCAAATAGATTCTTTGAACATTTGTTACCTTTTTTTCTACAGAAAGACTCACAACAGTTAATATTGAGGAAACAACAGATTTACATAGTTGTGAAAATTACTTAGTTAGGCAGTAAGAAAAGGCCACAAGTACTCCTTTTCTTTTTGCGAATACAGACTAACACGGCTGTTACTCTGAAACCTGTTAGTTAGGCAGTAAACATACTTGCACAAAATTGTCATGTGCCCTCATTGCAAATTCAGTTGAAAGGAGGAGGCAGAATTGCCTTATCAGGGACCAAATCGCAGAGGTCTTTTTTTTAAAAAAAAAAAAGTTTGTGTTACTGTTGTATGTTGTTAGTATTTTGAACACTTCCACTCATTTCTGTTACACTTGGTCCAATCATGCTATGTATCACTTTGGGCCAAATTCTGCTCATTTTACATGTGCGAGTAAAGTCAAACTGACTGCAATGGGACTATTTGCATGTGTGAGAAAAGCTGAATTTGACATACATTTTTCAAGCAAAAAGTTGCTGTCTCCAGCACTGTCTTCTTATGGTTTGTTTGAACCATACCCCTCTAACTGAACTCTAATCTTTCTGTTAGAAACTCCATTTCTTTTGCTGTGGAGTGCCTCAAAATTTTTACTTTCATCTCCTAGCTAACTCTTAACTTCTTGCTATTAAATGTTTCAAAGACTAATGTTATTCTGGGTAAAGAGCTCTTGGCTGAGATTAAGACAGGGTCTTTGCTATCTTCTGCTGGTCTAAATATTGGTATATGACTCCTAAGGCAGAAAGTTTGTTGTGAGGAGGTTGTGGTGATAGAAAGTGGCTGCAACCTTTGTCTATCAGGAGGACTTGGGGGGCTACTGCAATGCAAAAATGGGTGGCAGTCTCCAGGAATGGTGACTGGTCAGGGTGGCTGGGGGATGCAGTGAGTTGGCACGTTACTTGAGAAGCCTCAGGTGGCAGAGCCCTGATAGCAATTTGAAGCTGTCTTTGCCTAGCAGAAACCTTGAGGGAACTGTAACATCACCTCCCTGAAATCTCCCACGGCCCATGGAGGTATGAGGAATACCTTCCTGCAAACAACTTGAATGAATCTAGCCCTTTGATGTCCCATGTCTCCAACTCTGCTATCATTCTCCCTAACCCTTAAAACATTGGAATTTTCCATTTGGTGAGCCAAATAAATCTTTAGACAGATACGTATATAGACCCACTGTCTCCGTAGTTCAAAAACCAGTCAGAGAACACTTCAATCTCTCTGGTCACTCGATTACAGACCTAAAAGTGGCAATTCTTCAACAAAAAAACTTCAAAAACAGACTCCAACGAGAGACTGATGAATTGGAATTAATTTGCAAACTGGATACAATTAATTTGGGCTTGAATAGAGACTGGGAGTGGATGTGTCATTACACAAAGTAAAACTATTCCCCCCCCGCCCCCCACTGTTCCTCAGACGTTCTTGTCAACTGCTGGAAATGGCCCACCTTGATTATCACTACAAAAGGTTTTCTCCCTCCCCCCCACCCCGCTCTCCTGGTGGTAATAGCTCATCTTAAGTGATCACTCTCCTTACAGTGTGTATGGTAACACCCATTGTTTCATGTTCTCTGTGTATATAAAAATCTCCCCACTGTATTTTCCACTGAATGCATCCGATGAAGTGAGCTGTAGCTCACGAAAGCTTATGCTGAAATAAATTGGTTAGTCTGTAAGGTGCCACAAGTACTCCTTTTCTTTTTGCGAATACAGACTAACACAGCTGCTACTCTGAAACCTGTCTCAGTAGGGTTAACTCAGGTGTTAGTTCTACATCTTAATCTTGCCTGATGTCAGCTTTGACCCTGAACTTACTTTTGTCTCCCATAACTCCCTTATCTATAAATAAGCCTGTCCATTACCTCTTCTGGAACATTGCAAGAATTTGTCCTTATCTTGACCCTGTTCTCTGCTGAAATCCTTATTCATGCTTCTATCACTTCACATCTTGACTATTGCATTTCTGTCTTTTATAGTTTTCCTGAATCACTACCTTATAAACTTCAAGGAGTCCAGAATGCCATGCCATGACTGCTTTCTTCCTTCAGGAAATGAGACTATATCAACCCCATCATTTCTCACCTTCACTGGCTTCCTATCCATATCTGAATCCAATTAAAAAGTGACTTGCTGGTTTTCAAAACTCCATGTGAACTCATTCCACGCTGTTTCTCTGACCTGATAGCCCCCCATTCCCCTGCTTACTCATCTGCCTTTCCAGTGTTATCCTCATCTCTGTTCCTTCATCTTGACTCATCACATTTGACGTTTGCTTGACCTATCAATCTGAAACTTTCTTTTTCTCTCCAAGTTACAGAGACACTCTGCTTTTAGCACTTTCTGGTGCATTATTATGAAGTCTTCTCAATTTCTTACCAGTAAGTGGCAGTATGTGATTAATCTTGCAGGTGCTGGTGAATGTTAAATAGTTCCTGTAGAATTCTTTTTTTCTGTGCATATTATTAAGGTACTTACATCTGATACTCCAGAAGAAGCCTTTTACTTTCCTCAGGATAGTGAGTCTGGATTCTTAAAAATGTAGTAGTATAAGTAGAAAAAGTATACAGAATTTTGCATATTTTTGCTTTCACGGTATATTAATGGGATATAGATGCCACATATTGTTTGGAATTTGGATACAAGTATACTGAAATATATGTGGAGATGTATGAGGTTTTTTTATACTTACCAGTATATATTTAGGGGTAGATTTTCAAACATATTAGGCAACCTACTCTCATTGACTTTCATTGGGAGTGGGGCATCTAATTGCTCTTTCTGCCTTTGAACATCTTCCCTTTAACATATACCCCGGACAAAAACTTAGTTAAGATTATTTTAATGTTGAGAGTACATATCAATAATTTAGGATTAAATACATTCTTCTTCAAGGGCCTCCATGCATTACTATTTCTGGGATATGATACTCCTGGAGTTGAACTGCAGAACTACTGTGAAAAGCCATGACTATTGGGAATGACAGAGATCTCATGACAAGGTGACTTCTTCACCCTATTCTGTATAAGGGAGTACATCCCCTGCCAAAACAGAGAGCAAATGGAATTCATCTTCATGTCCACAGATGAGACCTTCCCTTAGCCTAGTTTAATAAATAATAATTTAGGATAGTTTAGTGAGGATATCCCTTTCCTTGTCCTGGGAGACTTTGGCCCCTTACCGGGACCATGTCAGACCCAGAGCCCCATAAGTGTTTTCAGAAGGTGCATCCTGTGCCCATCAATTGTACTGGAGACCAACGCGCAACTCTAGTGTCTTGTATGTCTGGGCAAGACCCTCTCAATAAAGCAATGTTTTGCTGTGCCCTCACTTCTCATGGTGCAAGGGAGAAACACGTGGGGCTCCAGGCTCATCTAGCTTCTTGATGCCTGCATCCTGATACTCCAGTGGGCCCATTCAGGGAATTAAAACCAGACTCTGTGTTGAGGTCCTCTGACACATGACCCCAGGCTCACTTTGCTTCTCTGGCCATCTTCTATTATGGGTTCAAGACTGGAATATCCTATGCCTTATGCTGGGAGTGAAGCTCTCATCCAGCACCAGTTAAATCAAAAGCAGCACTGAAGACCAAACCACCACTGCCTGTAAAGGCCTCAATAGCCTTGATGCTGATGCAGGAAGCACCCACCTAAGTGTTTACCTTCACCTGGCACCACTGACCTTGGGATATTGGACTTCTTTCGTTGCCTCAAATCCAGGCGGCATGGAATGATATCATGCAGGGCCCTCTTGTGTTACGCTTGTGGCTCTACATAGAGGACTCCATGAAGGCCATTTTGGAAGGCCACTTTGGTGGCAGTGCTCATACTCCTTTTGGTACCAATGCCCTCAACCAGAGCCTATTCTTCATCTGGTGCCAGTACAACCTTCCTTACTGGCACCAGATTCCTTACATATGCAGGGGGATCTGCCTATATTTGAGGAATGGAATGAGGCTTCAGAGAAACCATACAAGTTACCTTTGGAGGAAAGTACAGAGCTCCACAGCAGAAAAACAGAGTAGTGATTCATCTGTTTATCATCCTGATGATCAAAGATATTTTCAGGAGCAAATGGAACAACTGCAAATACTCTCCAACTGCAAACAAGGGTCAAAGCACTGGAAAAATCTAATTCCCTATTTGACATATCTCAAATGCAGACCATGGAGAATTTGGCTCTGCCTCTTAGCTCTGGCTATCCCAATCCAGGTAAGGATATCTGTCTATTTCCCCTTTCTTCTCTTCTCTTACCCAGTTGTGGTCTCCTGTGTCAGTTGAAGGACATACAAAATTCTCCAACTAACATCATGGTGATGCCTGCAGCACAAGAGAGAGTCGGGGCAACAAAATGTTTCATTCGACTTCTTCTGACAGAGAGGAACATAAACTAAGTGCATTTGGCAGCTCTTAGTCAATAAGCCTTCAGATGGTCAACTATCAGGCAATTGTCTCACTACAGTTTGTTTTCTGGGATGCCAGGATCCCTGTATTTGTATTCTCTTCTGTAAAAAACAGAGGATGTAGTCATATCATATGATGATGATAACTCTCTTTCCATTCCATTAGTATCTCAGGCGTATGTTAATCAGCAGCTACTGAAGACAGACATTTTAAAATCAGCAGGTCCAGATAACTTGCATCCAAGAGTTTTAAAAGAGCAGGCTGAGTTGGTTGCTGGACTGTTAATACTGGCTTTCAATAAACCTTGGAACACTGGGGAAATTCTAGAAGACTGGAAGAAAGCTAATGTGCCAGCTTTTACAAAGGGCAAACTGGATGACCCAGGTAATTTTAAGTTTGTCAGTCTGACATCAATCCTGGGCATGATGATGCAGGCCTCTGTTAATAAAGAATAAAAGAGGATAATATAATTAAAGCCAATCAACATGGGGTTATGAAAAATAGATATAGTCAAACGTGATATCTTTTTGATGGGCATACAAGTTTGTTTGCAAGTTTATTAAAGATAATAGTGTTACGTAATGTACTTAGACTTCTGTAAGCCATTTGACATGGTACTACATCGCATTTTGATTAAACAACTTGAACAAGTAAAAATAGTGTGGCACAGATTAAATGGATTAAAAGATGATTAACTGACAAGTATCAAAATGTAAATGGAGAATCATCACCGAGTGGAGGGTGTTTATAGTGGAGTCCTGCACAGATCAGTTCTTGGCCCTACACTATTAACATATTTATCAATGACCTGGAAAAAAACATAAAGTCATCATTGATAAAGTTTGTAGATAACACAAAAATTGGGGAAATGGTAAATAATGAAGAGGACAGGTCACTGATACAGAGCGATCTGGATCACTTGGTATGCTGGGTGCAAGCAAACAATATGTGTTTTAATACAGCTAAATGTAAATGTATATGTCTAGGAACAAATAATGTAGGCCATACTTACAGGATGCAGGGGGCTCCATTCTGGGAAGCAGTGACTCTGAAAAAGATTTGGGGGTCAGGGTAGATATGAGCTGAACATGGGCTCAAAGTGTGATGCTCTGGCCAAAAGGACTAAGGCAATCCTTGGCTGCATAAACAGAGGATTCTTGAGTCAGAGAGGAGAGATTATTTTACCTCTGTATTTGACACTGGTGCGACTGCTGCTGGAATACCGTGCCCAGTTCTGGTGTCCATAATTCAAGAAGGATGTTGATAAATTGGAGAGGGTTCAGGGAAGAGCCATGAGAATGATTAAAGGATTAGAAAATATGCCTTATAGTGACAGACTCACGGACTTAGTCTATTTAACTTAACAAAGAGAAGGATAAGGGATGACTTAATTACAGTCTATAAGAATCTACATGGGGAACAAATATTTAATAATGGTCTCTTTGAATCGTATAACACGATCCAATGGCTGGAAGTTGAAAGTAGACAAATTCAAACTGGAAATGAGGCATACATTTTTGACAGTGAGTGTAATCACCAAGTTTCCAAGAGTTGTGATGGATTCTTTATCACTGGCAATTTTAAAATCCAGATTGGAAGTTTTTAAAAAAGATTCACTCTAGGAATTATTTTGCGAAGTTCTATGGCCTGTACTATACAAACAAGAGGATCACAGTGGTCCCTTCTGGCATTAGAATGTATGACTCTCAGATTCCTTGCCAGAGGAACAGAAGAAAGCAGGCAAGACTCTGGTCGCCAAAGGTCATTGTGATGGGTTCCCTCCGATGTCCCACTTAGAACTTGGATACCATTGAGCCTGCCTGTTCCACCAGCCTGGGTTCCCCTTACTCTGTGCTGCTGTGACAGGCTCTCAAGCCCCCTTCCAGCACACACACAGGTAGAGACACACCCAGTTGCAGTTATATTCACACAGATGCTGAGATCAGCTCTGCATGGAAGAGCTCAGCTAAGGAATTGCCCAGCACACAAGTGCACACCTCCTCTGGAGTGTAAACCCAAAATTGTATCGTCTTGCACTGCACAGTGAACTATATAGCATAAGATCATAAAATTCTCCCTCAGTGTGGAGAGAGATATGCAACAGCTTTCTGCTCCAAGTAGGAGTTCCACACTGGTTTTAGAGACAAACCAAGACAAGTTTATTAACTACAAAAGATAGATGTTCAGTGATTATAAGTGATAGCAAACAGATCAAAACAGATTACCTTAGTAATTAAACAAAAACCGCAAACTGAGCTTAACACAACAGATAGGTAGGATATGAATTAGCAAATTCTCACCCTGAGTGATAAACAGGCTAGCAGATTCTTAAGCACAAGTTGCCTTGGCTTTCCCAGGTTTTCATACACAGGCTAAAAATCCTTCCAGCCTGGAACCATCAATCACTTCCCACAGTTCAGTCTTTGTTCCTCAGGTGTTTCCAGGTGTGTTGTTATAGGGAGAGTGAGGTGCCCCCATGATGTCATTTTCCCCCTTTTATATCCTCTCCCCACTTGCGGGAAAGCTCTTTTGCTGTGTCCTGGGTCAAACAGTTCCCATTGTGTAGTGCTATCTCTGAGAGGTTTCTATTGTACACAGTTCCTGGAGTAATCCTTGTGCTTGTGTGCATTTCCTCAATAAGCCATTAACATTGTTTGGTCCTTTTACTGTCCTACCTGAAAGGCTGGTTGTGGGTGTTCTCAACTTCAGGTCATGTTTCAGCACCACATACATAGCCACACTTCAGAACTTCACATACATCAATAGCATATACAATCCAATGAGATATTACTGTCTAGCAGATGAAGACTTTTAGAATGACACCTCACAAGGCATACTTTGTATAAGAGTATCCTAATTACATGACAGTGGTGAATATTGGGGTGTCAGGGTGTCACAGTTGTATGCTTGCTGACACTCTCTAAGAGCAGCATATAATGCCTCAGACACCAGTGCAAGGCCAATGGCTTCTGGAGTGGCTCTTAGGAGGTACTCCTGGCTTAGATCCTCCAGTCTCACATTTGACTATCATGGAAAATTTAAAACATTTCATCTGGGGGCAATGGCCTTTTAAGCATAAAAAAGGAGGTGACCCTGAAGAAGATCAAAGGTCACTAAGGCCGCTGCCCACTTCCTGGAACTAACACAGTCCTCTTACTCAGCTGAGAGGAGGTTCTCCTACCTGTCACTCCACTTGCAGAAACAGACTTCCTTAACACCAAGGGATGTAGTCCCAGAGGTGGTAGAATCCTCTTCCTAAACCTACTCCTGCAAACAACCTCAGCATTATAAGAGCATGATTCCTCATTGCATGTTCTCATAGCCCTTAGCAGCAGCCCCCAAACATCTATTTTGATATAACTGAGTGCTATACACTGATTTGCATCTCTGATGGGGTACACAAACCCCACAGGGGACCACAAGGGGTTAAGGAGCTGCTCTTAGCTCAACCAGCTCCATCTGGCCACACCTGCAAGACATGCACAGTCTGGAGAAGGAGTTTAAAAGAGAAGCTGAACAGCTCACTTGTGAGCAGACCAGGGAAGAGAGCAAACTTCAACCCTCAGCTCCTGAGAAAGGGCTGACTGAAGACAGGAACTTCCCTGACAACCACTGCCTGAAAGTCCCTCCCTGAGGGAAGGGAAGGCCTGACCCTGATACACCCCGAGAGAGAGTCATTCCCCTCTCTCTGTTACTAACTCAGTTTATTTGTGTTAATTCCCTTTGCTTTTTGTTTATGGATTATACCAAAAGGAGAGGGACTTTGAAGTGACCTGGCCGGAGAGCAGCCTGCAACAACAGACCCCAGTGGAGAGAGATCTGCCACAACACACCCTGCCCCAAGGAGATGCCAGTAATGAACCGATCCTTTTACAGCACCACATCTCATGTCCATCCTCCCTCATCTGCTCCCTTTGGACTTTATCTCTCCTCTCATAGAATCTGATACAAGATTACTTCCAACAGTGGTTACTAGACATCATCAGCGACAGATATTCCATCCTGTTCTGCATCAGGCCACCTCGCCATCTCTCTCTCATCCTCCTTAAGGACCCATTTCAAGAGAAAGTCCTGCTGGGAAAAGTGGATTCCCTCCTCAGGAAAGGAAAAATAGAAGAGGATCTGTAGGAACACAGTGAAGGAATTTATTTTTGCTATTTCCTGGTCTGTAAGAAGAGCAATAGTTTGAGATACATCCGAAACCTCAAACATCAACAGGTACATAAGAACATTCAAGTTCAGGACACTTAATCTAAGGGACATTATCCATTCCTTATCTTGGGGAAATTGGTATGCAGCTCTCAACTTTCACGTGGCAAACAAACAGAGTCTGGATATTCTGTGTTGTGACAGGACACTACCACTTCAAAGTCCTTCCTTTTGGCTTGTCCACTTCTTGTATGTCTTCACTAAGTGCCTTGTGGTGGTGGCCCTTTCTTATAAAAACATTAAATTATTTTAGGCACCACTTGAGCTGGACTGGCTTATCAGTCTGCCACCATCTCTTTTTAGAAACAATTCCAGTTATAATACTTTCCCAACTCTCAAAAGTGTCTCTTCCATCCCATCCTTCAACAGCTAAAGAAATAATAATCTACATAATCCATGGATAATCGGTGTTGAAGGGGAAAAAAATTCTTTTTGAAGCCAGTGTTGCTGCATGGAGTGCCAAAGCTGAAGGAGGACAGATGGCACCCTCATTTCAACAGATGAAACATCTATTCTGTGAATGTCATCTTTGCTAGGGTGAAGTGGAATCCCAGGTGTATTACTGGACTTGTCCTTCCACATAGTAGTGTACTGCATCACTGATGAACAAGAAGACTGAGGAAACAGATGCATATTTAATTGAATGATTTATCAACATCCAGGAAAAGACTGACTCCACCATGTCTGAAAAACCAAGAAAGGTAAAAAATTGTGAAACAGGAAAGAGGAGGACAGGTGGATTATGGGAAAAATATAACCTAACCCAGAACATTATTTTTTCCTTAGATATGATAAAAGTGCATTGCAGATGAATTGCTCACATTGGCTATATTCAAAAATCAGGAGTATAATCTAAAAGTAAGAATGAAGAGTTATTTTCAGCAAAGCTAATTCACACAAAGGGATGAATCCATTAAATAAATTAGGTGGAATTTGGGGTCAAGGAGCTGTTTTCGCAATCTTTATGTCAAATGTTTGAGTTGGCTGAAGATGTGAATGGAATACAGTCTGGAGGGTAAAGCAAAGGACTAGGACTTGGGGACTTTGGTTCAACTCCAGTCCCTGGGATAGGCTTCCTGTGTTGTCTTTGACAAGTCACTCAGCCACATCTTTGTGCCTCAGGTTTGTTATTTATATGTTGGGGATAATAAAATTACTCTACTCCATCTGCGTGCTAAGCTGAATTAATTAAAGTTTGTAAAGAGCCTTGAACTCTTCAAATAGAAGACACCACAGAAGTTATTCAGAACACAAAGAACAAATATTATTGTGCTTTCATGAACAGAGATCGTCTCTGAATCACAGGATTTAACAGCAAAAAGCAGCTATTTAAGAAACAAGTACTGAATATATGGAAAGAAAGATGATTTAAACTTAAGTGTAAAACTGCATTCCTCCTTTCCTTCTCTTTACCCTCTTCTGGGGCTGAGTAAGCTATTTAAGTGAACTGCAGTGCTTCACCTTTTCTCTTCTCCCCTGAGACTAGTTGTACTGTTGCAGTTGTAAGGGGACTGTTGCCCCCTTACTAACATTCAGTGAGGGTGTTTTAGTTGCTAGCTCCCAGTACTAAAAAGGGGGAAGGGTCGATGGGGAATCAGGACCCTGAGACTGACAGCCCCCAGGAACAATGGGGAGAGGCCAATGCTCCAGGTCAGTCTGAATGACAGGGCGGGCAGGCTAATCAGGGAGTCAGGAGGCCAGGGAAGTCCCATCCTCTTCTGTGTGAGCTGGAATTGTCTGGCTCAGACAGAGTGGGGCCGAACTAAGGAGAAAGCAGGGGCCAAAGCTAAGCTGGGGAGCAGAGCTGTGCCAGATCCAGAGGGACCAGAAAAGCAGCCCAGAGAGAGCAGACCCTGTCCTGGGAGTAGAGCTGCAACCCAAAAGCTAGAGGCACAGCTCAGAGAGAGCAGACTTGCCCTGGGAGCAGAGCTGCAGAAACCAGAGCCAGAGGGGCCAGAAAAGCAGCCCACGAAGCAGGTCAGTGTTGGGAGCAGAGTCACAGAAGCAGCCTGCAGAGCAGACCTGTCCTGGGAGCAGAGTTGTAGCAACCAGAGGCAGAGGGGTCAAAGAAGCAGCCCAAGGGAGCTGGAGGCAGAGCAGCAGCAGTGCTGAGACAGAGTGGTGGAACTGGGGCTGGAGCAGTCCGGAGCTGGGTGCGGTGAGGAGCTGGGGAAAGCGAGGTGGACCCTGGGCAGCGGGCCCAGCACAGAGAGACGCCTCAGCCAAGAGGCTCTGCAGGCCAGGCTTGGATTGTAACCCTGACAGGGCAGGGGTGACATTGGGAAGAAGGGTCCTACCACTTAGAGCCTGAGAGCGTTTGACCACCACCAGAGCAAGTGTCCAACCCACAGCATCCCTGCAGCACAGTCAGGGCCTGAGGAGGCAGCCTGGGACTTACAAGGAACAGACTGTGAACTGCCCTGACATTCCAGAGACACTGTTTGTGAAGTTCCCTGCCACAGCGCAGGTTGATGTGTCCTTTAACCTTTCCCATTTTTCCTTATTCTTTTTAAAATTGTTGATTAAATAACTTGCATTTGCTTTGAATTGTATGTAATGGTCAGTGGGTCAGAGAAGTGCCCAGTGCAGAGAGAGTACCCCGGATTGCGGACACCCTAGCCCCTGTGACCACAGCAGGGTTGGGGGTTGAGCCCCCCAGGAATCCTGGGCCCAGCCTTGTTGGGGTTACGAGGACTCTGCCAGACAGGAGAGTGGAATGGGAGTCCTCAAGGGCAGGGAGGCCACTGGGTAAAGGAAGTGGGAGCGAGGACTCAGATCCTTTCGCTAGCCCACTTCACCGGTGTAGTGCAGAAGCCAGGAAAGTTCCCCACCATAGCAGGACTATTCCCCCGCTTACACAGTGAGTGAGATAGATGTAACCAGTGCCCTACGGCTGAGCATTTCCACTGCCTGTGGTGCTGCTGTTCAAGGACCTGCCCAATTAAAAGATTTTTTTTTTAAATTAAGGAAACTTTTCTCGCAAGTTTCTTTTGTCCTTGCTTACATTGCCTGGCAGTCATTACCATTTCCAGATATCTGTTCTGCTGCAGTTAAGAGCATTGCTTACTTCTGATTCCTCTGGCCATTTCTTGTCAACCTGGAATGGCCATAAGAAGTAATATGGAGGCTAGTGCTGAAATGAAATGGTCACACTGTCAGTCAGTACAACATATAACTCAAAAGGAAGCATAAACCCATTTTACAACTTTATTTTCCCAGTTCAAATTACTGATGATAGCAGATTATGATATGGAGGGAAATCTAGACTGCAATGCAGTCCCAGTATGGGACAAATAAATGCCTTCATAGGGGCTAGTACAGAGGTGGGCAAACTACGGCCCGCGGGCCACGTCCAGCCCGCAAGACTGTCCTGCCGGGCCCTTGAGCTCCCGGCCAGAGAGGCTGTACCGTCTCCTCCGCAGCCTCAGCTCACCATGCCGCTGGCGCTCTGGGTGGCGGGGCTGTGAGCTCCTGCCGGGCAGCACAGCTGGCAGACATGCTGCTCTAAGCCGCATGGTAAGAGGACGGGGGGGTTGGATAAGGGGCAAGAGGTCCCAGGGGGCAGTTGGATGGGGCAGAGGTTCTGGGGGAGGGCGGTCAGGAGACGGGGAACGGGGGGGGTTGGATAGGTGTGGGAGTCCCAGGGGGCCTGTCGGGGCGGGGCTGTGGATAGGGTCGGGACAGACAGGGAGCAGGGGGGGTTGGATAGGGGGCGGGGTCCTGGGTGGGGGTGGTCAGGGGACAAGGAGCAGAGGGGGTTCGATGGGTCGGAGGTTCTGAGGGGGGCAGTCAGGGGCGGGAAGTGGGAGCAGGCGGATAGGGAGCGGGGGCCAGCCTGTTTGGGGAGGCACAGCCTTCCCTACCTGGCCCTCCATACAGTTTTGGAACCCCGATGTGGCCCTCAGGCCAAAAAGTTTGCCCACCCCTGGGCAAGTACTTTCACCAGTGGACTAAGTCTAGAACAGTGATACTGACAGTCATTAATGTGTTTCCTGCGGCTCTTTGCAGTACATGATATTAAAATACTGTGTGATTTAATTATTAACCAATCTAAGTTATTAACTAGTCAAGATGCTTTTTCTATGTTATTAACCAACTGAAGTTGATAAAATAATACCTGATTAATCATTTTGCTGTAAGTATATAATAAATATAACTATAAACTAAATATTTTCCCTGTCATACTGTTTAAATATGAATATATAGTACTATAGTAAATGAAACAATGAATTCATACTACTGTGGCTCTTTTAGGTAACATTGATCACTAATTTTGTTCCTGAACCACTGAGGTCTGGGTATCACTAATTTAGAGGATCTTGCACTTATGCATTATAATATTATCAAACATTGGCATTTATAGTTGATAGGAACCATAACAAGTCAGCACCTTGAATACTTGAGAGGGATTTTCTCATAATTGATTTAGGGCAGTGCTGAGTGCTTTTGAAAATCCCACTGTTAGTTTATAACTTGAGACAGTGATGCCCATATACCAGGGGTAGCCAAACTTGCTGAGCCTCTGAGCCACATACAATAATCTTCATAACCTCCAGGGCTGGGCATGCCTGCCGATGCTCAGGACTGCCCCAAGCCCCACCACCCCACTGCAGAGCAGAAGCCATGAGCTCCCCCCTGCCAGTCTGGTAGGCAGAGAATGGGGGGCATGGTGGGCTCTGCGAGCTGCACTTTAATTGTAAAAGAGCCACATGTGGCTCGTGAGCCACAGTTTGGCCACCCCTGCCATATGCCATTTGACTACTTTTGTACCCTCCCAGTGCTGTTGAAAAATATTTGCTCTGAACTCAGACCATTGCCTTTGAATGTACTGTAGTCCATATAGCAATCTCAAATTCCTATTAGACTGTGCCGCCATGTTGCTTAAAGAAATCCTAGCCAACCAGCAGACCAAATTTTGTGATGAATCCTGGTTCTGTGCAATCTGAGGCACGTTGCTCATACGCTAAGATGAAGCCTGAATTTAGATGTTTCTGACTCCCTTAAAAGAGAGTAGGTTCTTAAATAAGAGATGGGAAAGGTGTGACTTTGGATGCACACATGGTGACATGTATAGAGGCAAATCAAAGGGCTTCAAATTCCCCCAAGCACTTAGAATAAGAAAGGAGTGCACAGTGAAATTATTATTTCCACAGCTGATCTTAAATGTGATAAACAAGGCTGAAACATTGCAAGTCAAACCAGACTTTACCTCTAAGGATGTTCTTTATCTAAGATCTTTCCAGCAACTAATCTTTCCAATAACTTTAATGATTAGAGAAAGGAAGAAGGAAAAGCTCCATACTAGAGCTGCAGCAGCTGTCGTGCCTTCAGGTCACATTATTGGTTTGTATTGCTTGTCTGGACAGCAGTACAGCTAGATTATGTTGCTCTTTTTGCCCTGGGCTCCAAGCATTGAATCCTTCACAGCTAAAAACTCTTTTATCTTTGAGTGAGCACATGGTAGATTGGGCCAATGTATCTAGGAAGTTTTTCCTCTCTAACACTGGACTGTTTACCTTTGTGAGTTATGGAAATCAATTACTACTATTTCACTCTTGTGGCTGTTTTGCCTGAAAACAGTTTAGCAGGTGGGAGTTAGCATCAGAACCTTTGTCCGTTCATTTATATGCTCATCAATTCATACCAAAAGAGTGACAGCAAAACCTTAATGACAATCTCTGCAGTACTAAGGTAGAATAATGTTACTCATGGGGAATGTGTGGCAGCCAGGTGTGCCACTTTCTTGATACAAGAGGGCATGAAGTTGGAGATAATGTTTTGCATTAGAGTGCAGCCTAGGTGAAGGTGTGGTATATATTGCTTTTTGGTAACTGTTGGAAGTAGAAGTGAATGTTTTGTAAAATGTAAGAGTATGTTATTGACACCATTGTAGATTATTTGAATGTGACAATGAATTCTGAAGACTTCCCTTAACTTCTTCCTTCCATATTTTTATGGTTTTCGGTGAGTGGCGTGTGCCTTGTTATCTTTGTTTGTGTTATTGTAGATGGATGAGATTTCCAAAGAGCCTAAGGGCAAATTTTTGAAATTTTCAATGGGACTTTTGTGACTAAATCACCTGGGCTTCATTGAAAAATCCTTCATATATGGCCAGCATTTTGAAAAATGGATGCTCTTAAATCCATATTGAGATCCCTAAATAAATGGCCTGATTTTCAAACGTATTAGGCAACCAGCAGTACCTGTTGATATTAGTGAGAATTGCTGAGAGCTCGGCACTTTTGAAAAATCAGGCCACTTCTTCAGGCCCCTAAGTATGAATTTAGAAGCCTAATTTTAGGCATGAATTTTTAAAAATCTTGGCTATATACATACCTATATATAGACATATATTGCTGAACATGAGGCTTGTGAAAGCACCACCTAGAGCCAGGCAATGCAGGTGGGTGTCATGGAAGTTTCCTCCACAGAGCTCCATCTCAATCTTGAACTGCAGTACCCCTCTTAGAGTTACTACTGGCCCTTTTCTGAGGAATCCTATTGAATTTTGTGGTGGTTTTGTCAGAGGAAAAAACATCCTCTCTGAAGTAATTTGAGGCTTTAGATACAATTTTTGCTGTACACTAAGATTATCCTTAATCTTGGTGGATGAACTGTGAAAAGAGGTTTGTAGCAAATGAACAAAATTCTGCAGTCTGGCAAAAAGATTTAGAAACATCATTCAATTGTGCAAACTATTAAATTGTAATATCAATAAATGAACACACTGTGGACCAGTTCAGTATCATTCTGATTATTTATTTTCTTAATGTGGACAACCTTTAACTTTGATGGTATAATTAACTTTTTTTCTTTTAAATTTCTTAGAGCCCTTGGCTGAGAATTCTCACACTAATCTTGGTACATGTGGGGAACAAAGGAAGAGAGGAGATTTTCCATAGTGTGTGTGAATGTGCTTTACAATTCTTGAATGTATATTTACACATTGACTTTACACTGAAGTCTGTAAGAAGTCTTTTCTATGGAAGGGGGTGGGGGGTAAAGAATCAAATGACCAGAGATTTAGGCCCATTTGATCCATGTGAGATTTTCCAGTATAGTCCCACAGAGCTCGTCTGACATTCAAATATGCCATAATTTCGCTGAAACAGTACTATATCCAGTAGTATTTCTGTACGAGATGAAACCTGGAACTAAGGAATGCATCTCTTCTGTTTCTTTAATTTCACTAAACTGCAAATAATTTAAATTATTAAATTCAAATATCAAGACATTTAGTTATTGTTCATATCGCTCATCTGTTAACCTTCTAATAATACATCACATTTTTTAAATAAAAAACAACAAAAAAGACTTTAAAGGCTATATAATACACAGTTTCATTGGCTCCAGCTCCCTGGGAAGGTTTTTACGATATCACTGTATTTCCCAGAATTTCTTTGGAGCAATGGAGCAGAATGTCCATTGGCAACTTTCACACTCAGCAATCCAGACACTAAAACGATAGTTTAAAAAATTACCTTGTGATTTTTTAAATTTTTTTGATTGTGTCTGTGTTTAAAAAAAAGAACACAGCTTTTTTTGACTTTCAGGGTTTTTTTTTTTGTTTGTTTTTTTGTGAAACACCACAAGACTTGGCAAAAAAAGATGTAAAGAAGACTCTTGATGTATAAAATTCCTCACTGGTAGAAGAAACACTGACCTTGATTTGGCCTAGTTTTAATTAGTTATTTCATTCATCTACTCTTGCTGCATATTTTGAAGCTTTGAAGAAAGGGCTAAAGGTCAGGCTAGAAATC
Organism: Lepidochelys kempii; assembly: GCF_965140285.1. Taxonomy (NCBI): domain Eukaryota; kingdom Metazoa; phylum Chordata; order Testudines; family Cheloniidae; genus Lepidochelys; species Lepidochelys kempii. The sequence continues at coordinate 12,418,616 of NC_136394.1, read as the reverse complement.
ATAGAACAGTTCTGTACCAACAATTCCTTTAACAGGAAAGGTGTCCATGACATAATGAAGCAGAGCAGAAGTGTGTAAATAGTATATGCTGCGAGTTGTGTGCATCTCTTTACATGATGTGTGTGTATATACTGTGTGTGTGTGTGTGTGTGTGACAGTATGGTGGATACGTTTTCCTTCTGTACAGCTGTAAGGAAGACTCTACTGAAATTCTCCTGTTCTGTTGCCTTTAGATTGGAACTAGCTCTTCTCCTAGAAAAAAAAACTGCAAGGCAGGCCCATTTCCCATTCAACAGCTCTGCATCTTCCTCGCAGTAAAATGGATTTTAGGACAGTTGGATGAAGTATTATTTCTTACACAGAATATGGTAGCTCTGCCATCTGAGGAAAATGAAATGAAACAAACAGAATGAGCCAGCGGTGACTGTGGTGATAACATTTCCACATAGTTACACCTCAACTTTTTTTTGGAGCCTTTGCACCCTGCAAAACATGTATTTTTGAAAAAAAATGTTTGTGGCGGGGATAAGAGGGATGTGTGGGGGCTGTGAACATAATTCAGCTTTCCCCCTTCCTCTCCTTGGGCTTCAAGTACTACCCCATTGTTTCCGCCACAAATGGAGGTGGTAAGACCCTTTTGTGTCACCTCAGGAAAACAGACTGAGGCCCATAGATTTTTAGCAGAGGCCAATATATTTGAGATTGTTCTGAATGATGACATCTGTCACCGCATCAAAGACAAATTGGATATTACTGGTATCAGTGGCACAGGTGAAGTGCGAATAAATCTCCTTGGTCTCCTTGTTGCGATTCAAGTCCTCAAATTGGCGTTGGATGTAGACTGCTGCCTCCTCGTAAGTGTTTTGGCCCTTGTACTCAGGAAAGCAGACTGTTAGCGGGATGCGTCGGATTTTTTCTGCCAGAAGATCTTTCTTATTCAGAAAGAGGATGAGGGAAGTGTTGATAAACCAGTTGTTGTTGCAAATGGAGTCAAAGAGACGCAGACTCTCTGCCATCCGACTCTGCAAGGAAGGAACCAACAATGTCAGCAACAGTTTGTGAACAAAACTATATAAAATACATAGAAATACATAATCACAGCTGTTAGTGAACAACTCCCTTTTGTTTAGAATGTTCTTATCTGTTTCTCATTCCTGCTTCCTGTCTGACTGTACATCTTACCTTAGGATGAATTTTCAGGAACCTTAATTCACTTAAGTTGACATATTACAGTTCACTATAGATTACAGCTTCATTTAGTTTGATTTAATTTTTTTTAATAATCGGTAACTGTGAGGCAAAGTCAGACTGAAGTTTTTAAGAACAGCTGCTGTAGTACTTCACTGTTTTCCACAATCAGGCTAGCATTGCAAACACATTTTTTGGGCTGCAATGACCAACAAGCACATAATTTTACAAAAATAGAAGAGTAGGTTTATGGCCAGAATAAAGCAGTGGAATTCACACCTGTCTGAGTTAGCAGCCAAAGAAAGAATAGCTTATTGTTGTAAGGATAAATTATATGAATCCAAAGAAATTTGGACACTGTTTCTAGATATATTTGAATAAAAAATGTTGAAATGGCTCAAAGAATGCCAGACCTCCATTCCGCCAAACCTCTTCTCTTTCCCCCTTTCCACCTGGTCCATTCCTCCCTTCCTCTTCCTATTTATGTATGTCTTCACCGGTTTTGTTACAGGTATCCCCAACCTAACATGTTATATCTATGTAGTATTGTCTCGTCTTGAAGCTTTGACAAGTTGTATATATAAATTATGCAATTTTACTTCATTTTTGAATTGATCCCTTTTTCTCCTGTATTTCCTTTCCCATTTAATAATAGTAACTTTGGAAAGATATATATGAAAAAGTATATTTTCCTCCAGATGGCCAAATCCATTCTCAGACAGAAGGGGCAACTCAAAATGAAGACAGAATTTGGCTAAAAGGGTTTAGTAGACACCTCTGATCTTCCACTTGCCACTCTAAACTAATAACTACCATTGACAACACGTTGAAGTGACTGACAGGAACCGTTTATTTTGGAAATACCAATTGAGTCATCATCATCAGCGATCCCTCGATTCAAGGATGATCTCTACCACAGATTTACTATGGGTCCTGAGATGTCTCAGGAGTCCGATCCTGGAACCACAGATCCACCCGCAGTAAGTATAGACATTTCCTGGCAGGCCAGATGCCTGCTGGGAAAAAGTTCTTTCTTTTTCCTTCCTTTTCAGCTTTGAGGGCAAGGTGCTTTTCCTCAAAGCGAGCTACTGCCTGATGGAGGATGTGGCACACTGGGGTCAGTTGATGGCTTGTTCCTCCCACCTTGTGATGTCCATCCACATCAGTTTTCTTGAAATACGCTTTCAGTGTGCCTTTGTAGCGTTTCCTCTGACTACCACGGGATCTCTGAGCATGGGTGAGCTGAGACTAGAGGACTTGTTTTGGGAGGCGAAAGTCTAGCATCCACACACAATGTTCAGTCCAGTGGAGTTGCTGAATGAAGATCATTGCTTCAATGCTGGTGACACTGACTTCAGTGAGGAGGCTGGCGTTAGTGCAGCGATCTTTCCATTTGATGCGAAGGATCTTCCGGAGGCATCAGTGGCGCTGGAACACTTTTACTAGTGGGGGTGCTAAAAGCCAGCCCCATTACCCCTGTCCATCCACCCCCGCAAGCTGGGTCCAGGAGCAGGGCCATGTCTACAGGAGGGGGGAACCCAGACAGAGGTAAGGGGGCCAAGGTTGGGGGTGGGTGCAGGGCCAGCAGCTGGGACCCCACATGTGGGGCCGGGAGCAGAGCCCGAGGTGCAGGGTGGAAGCTGGGAACTTGTGTGCAGAGCCGGGGTGTAGCCCCCGGCATGAGGGTAGCAGCCAGAACCCCATGTTGGGAGCCAGAAGCAGAGCCCCAGGCATGGGGCTGGGACCCCACATGTGGGCCTGGGAGCAGAGCCCCATGTAAAATATGGGGGTGCTGCAGCACTCCCCATACCCGTAGTTCCTGCACCTATGGGAGGCATCGTTGGTGGTACCTCTCCAGACTCTTGAAGTGCTGTCGATAGGTCACCCAGGTTTTGCATCCATAAAGGAATGTTTGAATAATAGTTGTCTTACAGACCTGGATCTTGGTGTCCTGCCACAGGTCATGGTCTGTGAAAACGCATCAGAGCAATTTTGCAAAGGAAGCACTTGCGCACTAGATCCTGTGCTGGATCTCACTGTCAATTTTTGCATTTTGAGAAAGTTGGCTACCGAGGTAGCAAAAGTGCTCGACTGTCTCCAAAGTCTGTCCCTCGATAGTGATTTGTGGTGGGTCATGTGCAAGGCATGAAGAAGGCTGACAGAGCACTTTAGTGTTCTCAGTATTGACTGAGAGTCCTAGGCTTTGGTAAGCTTGTGCAAAAAAATACAGTGTGGACTGAAGATCATTCTCAGTGTGTGCGAGGATAGCAGAGTCATCAGCATACTGAAGATCAGTAATGGACACCTTGAGGACTTTAGGCTTCGAGCGGAGATGTCAAAGATTAAAAAGCCGTCCATCCATTCTGTATTGAATGTCAACTCCACTGGGGACGCAGTCTTTAACTAGCACTAAAATGACTGCTAAATAGATGGGAGAACAGGGTTGGGGTAATAATGCATCCTTGCTTAACCCCAGTTTTGATGATGAAAGGGTCAGTCTCAAGGCCATGACAGAGAACAGTGGCATTCATCTGATCATGGAGAAGCCTTAGGACCTTAATAAATTTTGGAGGGCAGCCAAATCTGGCCAGCACCTTCCATAGGGCTTCGCGATTGACTGAGTCGAAGGCCTTTGTCAAATCAATGAAGGCCATGTACAGGCCCTGATTTTGCTCCCGAGACTTTTCCTGGATTTGGCTGGCAATGAAGATCATGACAGTTGTCCCGTCAGTTGGTCTAAAATTGCACTGAGATTCTGACAATATTTTCTCAGCAAGGGAAGTAATTGGTTTAAGAGGATACAGGCAAACATTTTCCCTGCTGTAGATAGCCAGGCAATGCCTCAATAATTTCCACACTCCGACTTATCTCCTTTCTTAAAGATTGTAACAATGTTGGCATTTCTCAAGTCTTCTGGAATCTTCTCATTATACCAGATATGAAGAAAAAGTTTGTGGAGCTTACTTACCAGTTCTTTACCTTCAAACTTATAGACTTCAGCTGGCATGCCAGCTGCTGCTTTATTGTTCTTGGTTTGCATAATGGCTTGTGTTGCTTCTTCCAGGACAAGGAGGTCAGCAAGAGATTGTCTTTCATGTCGTTGAGGTATAGATTCAATAGTGGCATCAGAGACAGTTGACTCATGGTTCAAGAGTAACTCAAAATGCTCCTTCCATCTGGCTTTGGACGTCCTTAAAATATGTCAACCCATCTTGGGCTCAGAGTGGTGTGGGACTACGGGAGCGGGGACCATAAATGGTCCTTACTGCCGGAAAAAAGCTCCTTATGTCATGTTTATCAGCAAAAAGCTCAATCTCCTTGGCTTTTTCTCACTACCATTTATTTTTGATGTCATAGATTTTCCTTTGGGCTTCAGCCTTGAGTTGCTTGTATGACTCTTTCTTCTGCTGGTGTAATATGTCATTTTGCCATAGCAATGAGCTTTTCTTTTCTGGTCGAGCAGACCCTGAATCTCAGCATCATTCTCATCAAATCAATCTTGGTGATGGTGGGTGACATAGCCAATGAACTCAGCATATGCCAAGAGAATGGCAGTCTTTAATCCTTTCTAGAAATTTTCATTATCATCATCAACTGTAGGCATAGCACTGAACCTCTCTTGGAGACACTGTTGAATTTTCTCCCAAGTCACTATATCTTCAAGGGACTTGATGTTGAATTTGTTTTGTACTGTTTTTGCCTGCTTGCAATGCCATGAGGCGATCTGGAAATTCATGGTAGATCTAACAAGGCAATGGTCTGTCCATCAGTCATCGGTTCCATGCATGGCCCTCATGATGAGGACATCCTTCCGATCTCCAGAAGGTGCCAATGCCTGGGGCAAGGGTGTCTCCAGGTTGTCTTATACGTCTCACTTTGTCTGAAGAGGATGTTTGTGATGACCAGGCCATGTTCTACATATTTGCTCAGGAGGAGGATGCCATTGGAGTTGGCCTTTCCTACTCCTTCTTTTCCGATAGAGCCATTCCAGAGATCCGATTCATGCCTGACTCTAGCGTCAAAATCTCCGAGGAGCATGATCTTGTCCTCCTTGGGAATGTTGGTCAAGACTCTGTCAAGATCTGTATAGAATTGTTCCTTGATATCCCTGACAGCATCGAGTGTTGGGGCATATGCACTGATGACAGCAGTAGACTGGTTATTGCTGAACTTAAGATGAAGAATCATATGACATTCATTGATTCCTACAGGAAATTCTGTAAACTGACTGACAAACTTATTCCTAATTGCAAAACTGACACCATGAATGCGCCTGCCCCTTTGCAGATTTCCCTTTCCAGAAAAAGGTGTAGCTTCCACCTTCTTCTCTCAGTTGATCTTCATCTGGGCACCTTGTCTCACTAAGGGGAGCGACGTTGATGTTATATCTTGCAAGCTCCCTGGCAACGTTAGCAGTTCTTTTTTCCAGTCATGCATTATATTTGTTATACATCAGGGTGCGAACATTGCATCTAGCAAAAGTCACTGTCTTTTTATAGCTTTGACAGCAGGCAGAGTGATCCCACTGGACGCGGTAATCCAGCCAGGATTGGGTGAGACAGCCTAGGTTTTGGGCACCTTTTCTAGCCCTCTCCCCATGTGGGGTGAGCAGAGGGAATCCTAAAGAGGACTGCTCAATTGTGATAGTAGCTGCCAAATTGCACCCCGTCTCAGTCCAGGTGCCAGACGACCATATAACTACCACCACCTACATGCAGATTCGTGGCTAGGGAGTGCCAGATTCACTAATCCTGTCCCTATCACCACTAGTCTGTTGCCACACAACTTGGAAGGCTGGAAAGATATTATTTCCCACTGGTGAAGCCTGCACATGATTTCTTTTAACATGGGGAAGCTGGTGCGCTTACAGCAACCACACAATCACGACAAGTTGGAGGTCTGGGGCAGGGAAAGTCTGCAACAATTGGAGATCTCCAATTTGCTGCAGCCTTCATCCGCTTTCACAGCTGTTAAGATCTGAAGATCCTTTTCCACCTGATCCGCTGTTGAGGACTTGAGGGATTGGACCATGCTTTGTCTGGACCTCCCCTCAGACCTGTTTGCCTTGGGAGACCCTACCAGGAGCATGAAGCTCCCAACAGCATAGTTCTCCGATCATTGGAACAGGCAAGCCCCTTCAGCACAAGAAGGTAACAGTCCCCGAAGAGGACCTAAGAAAACTAACGTTGGATTGAAACATCTGTTAGAAATTGTGGGCCATATTTTACCCTTCTTCTGCACACTGTTCTCCCACATATTGTTGCTTTGAAAAATAAAGGCTGTTTATATGGGGACATCATAGAAAATTAATATGAATTAACTAAAGATCTGTATTTTAAGTGGATTAGTTAAACCGCATTAAACTGTGGTGTGAAAACCCTCATTCCGAATTAAAGTTGCCTTAATTTGATTTAGTTTAATTAACTTTGGTTTAATTAACTTACAGGGGTTTAACTAATCCACATGGGGATGTCCCCCTGTAGATAAATGGCAGATGGAGCTGTCCATGGTGCCAATTGCTATTGGAAAGTTGTGTGCCAGAAAGGACCTTCTCCTTTGTAACATACGTTTTTTTGTGCAGAGAAGAAAATTGTTCTAGCAGCTGTCAATATTTCAACTAAATATTGTCCAAAAAGAAGACAGAAAGAAGTCTCACGCTTACAGATATTTACACTAAAGGACATTTCTTTCCAACACGTTGCAGATTAGGTACTAATTCCTGTAAAAAGTTTTATTGGGATTTCAATCTCAAAACTTTAGTCGGCTCTTTTGGTCTTAAAAGTTCAATGTTTTTTATTCAACATCAAAAGCCTTCAGACTCCAACCATTATGTGTGTACCACCACCACACTTGATAGTGACACACCATTAAATTTCACATAGTGAGACTCTCAGTGAAAAAATATTGTCTAAAACTGTTTGCTGAGATTTCAAAATCATAAGATCAGACAAGAATTTATAAAAGATTTCAAGTTTACAGTCAAGGTCTCTTTATATGTGTTGAGGAATTTTAAATAATTTTAGAGTTGAAGTGGGCATCACAAATCTTCAAGCATTTGCCCACCTCTGATATTTTCAGTGTTCTCTTTTTAGAAGACAAGAGCATCTTTTAACAAAGTCATTGTGGTATTGTACAGGCCATCCTTCCCACTTAGAGCTGGTAAAGAAGCACCATCAATTAATCTTAACATATCACCAAGGAGTCATTCCAATCTTTTTCTTATTTTTGAATACTCTTTACTGATATTTCTTAATAGAAATAATGACAGAGCAAAGAAAGAAAATGGATACACAAAGGCAGAGGTGTTTTTCCAGCCATATAATATCATGATAATAATAGAAGAGATAGATAAGAATTGGATACAGGAATCCGCACTAGAATCCCCACATATGACAATATTTCTCAACTAACCCAGTAACTTAATTTCAGTCAATACTAGATTAGTCATGTATAATCCTCCCGAAAAAAATCCAATCCTTAGATATCCCAAAAATCCTTCTTCCTCCCTCAAGTTTAAAATAGAAAATCCTCATATCATTAAAAGGGAAGATGAAGAAGTACAATTCAAAACCCCATTTTACAAGATCTCAAATTATTGTAATTTAGATAAGAAAGTGCTTTGTGTTAAGACTTGAAAACATCCCAAGAATCCTCAGTATTTTGTATCTTATTAGACTTATAACTGCTGTGAAATGTTCAAGAAAGTGTAGACAGAGCCACAGCAATATGTGATTTCATTCTGAACAACTGGAAAGGTGTTAAGTATTACCTTTCGGAGCAGTTCACTGTATATGTACCCACGACCTGTGTAAAGTGAACTGAAGTCAATAACTCTCAGTAGCAGTTCTATTTATTTAAGCAGTGATATGTTCCTATCCAAATCTTATGCCCAATTTACGACCAGATCTTTGTGTCAAGATGTGGTTAATAAATTGGCTACAAAGAAGGAAACATCTTGGTGACATTTTCCAACCCCAGGAATAGTTTGGGTTTGGCAGGTAGGGGATATTTTTGTCCAAAGTCCCTTAAAGAACTCTGCCTCCAGATAGTCAAATTCCAAGGCTGAGTGTCGTATCATACTTTTGTCCAGAGCGTTTAGTTGGTAGCCCTTGTAAGGGTGGATCTGGTGTAAAAATATGCTAGAATGGATTGGAGAAGACAGGACATGTTGTGTGTATTCTTAGTGGCAATCACTGTGTATGTATGTGTGAGAGGGGAGGATGCCTCAAGTGTCTTCTCATTGTCTCCCTTGGCTACCAGAATTTTATTCTCTAGTGATGTCACACACAAGTTGAGGGGCAGGGAGTAGTAATAGGAGGTCTCTGGTAGTGATGGAGCAGAGAAAGTCTGAGAGTTTCTTCCACAGGAGAGGGGAGATGTCTTCTGCCGCGCTCCTCTGCTGGTGATTACAGGTATTCACAACAGGAGGCAGCTGAACAGATCTGAGAACTTGTTCCTCAAAGATGTGAATCAAAGTGTTCTACTATGCTTCATTGGCTAGCATGATAGGAAAATTATTCCAAGACTGGGATAATGCTTGCCAAATGTATCTTGTCTTAAATTAGGGCTTCTGCTTTATTTGCCCTGGTACAACCCCACTGAAGCAAAAATTATTGCAGCATTGCCAAGTGCCTCTAAAAATGGTCTCTATTTCTTAGCAAACTGTCATTATTTAAATTCTGTACCATCTAAAATTTATTTACTGCAGTTCAGTTCACTGGGTGTTAAAAGTGTCCCCGTTGTTCCCTTCAAATGTTTCTATCAGAAGCACTGGCATTTGGACATCTTTCATCTTCCTGGTGAGGCATGGGCTGATAAGCAGCCCAGAAAAAAATACTTTGTCCACCAATCAGGGGTAATGCACACATCTTTGGTTGCTAGAGAGGCAAGTGCAGATTCCTCATCATAAAGTACATGCTCTTCATCCAGAGCATGAGGCATCTGGATCCTAATTAGTGCCATACTACAATTGCAGTGTCTTGAAAATGACAAGGGTTCTGTGTTTCCACTATCTCCTAAGAACTGTTTTTGAGCTCACAGAATATGCTTTGAGTTTTTTCAGTTTCAGGCTTGCCTCAGTTGTAGTGCTCTGACTGAGATCTGGGTTGTTGGGTACAGCTGATGAGGAGTGTTTTATTTAGGATGCTACAGCTGGAAATAAAATGATAGACAAAAAAAATTGCACAGGAGGAGAGACTGGAAAATAATTTAGGAGTTTAGTTTAGGACTCCCCTTTTTTCCTCTTTATCTGAGAAAAATGGCTATGGCAAGTAAAAGAAATGAAAAATGAGTGGCAGCAAAACAGACACAAAAAGGCAGCCAGAAAAAGAACTGAAATAAAAAGAACAGATGAAGGATGAAGAAACTGAGAAGATGGGGAAAAAAGGAGTGACAAATGTTAAAAAAAAAAAAAACAACCCAGAAAATGAAGCAGCAAATGAGAAAAAGCAGTTAGAGGAAAATGAGAGAAAGTGGGTAAAAATCCCTTACAACTACAGGAGTTAAACATTTTATAATAAAGTCAAATAGAAACCCATCAGGTTTGGAAGCATACTGTATTTCCACGGTATTTGAACAAGAAAATATTCCACATTCCATTTGAAAGCAGAATTTATTTTTTATCTCCTTGTGTTTTCTGAGATAAAGAAAAAAAGCCACTAGCCACACTAAAATATCATCAATTTTTATGTAATCTCTCTCCAGCATGGGGAGCTGGAGTAGTTTGGGTATATACACACAAATAGCCATACTTGTCTTATTGAACAGGATCAAAGAACACCTAAATGCATACTTATATGCAAGTGCCTGATGTCCAGGTCTAGAGTGGATGTGTAAACACAAGATGCTAGTTTGATGTAATCTTGGCTACAGGGTGGCTAATTTGTTTCTTGAACATTTACAATATGGTTAGATAGTCAGGATTAAAACAGGCTCTGAACTCTTAATGAAACTCCAAATATTCATAATACAAATATATGATATGTGGAGCTAGTCATAAAACTGTAGTTCAGATACCTCATACTCCCGTTCTCCTCTATAGATTGGGCTCATGGATATGATACCTCACATGACGCACCACAATCGTCTTTCCCAGTGAGGAAAGGCAATACATCCTGGGAGTTCCTTGGTCACAATTCAGCATGGGAGAGGGAATCCAACTGAGGAGCCTGCCCATGGAGAAGAACAGGGACATGAGGCAACCATACTGCAACTCTCATGAAACACTGCAGCAGCATCTCTAAGTTAAAATATTTTGGTTTTTGGTTAAAATATTTCAATTTTGATTTTAAGATAAAATCAAAATTTTCCTAAGGAAAGCAGACACTTTTTACAAAAATGTTTAGCGAGGCCTAACCGTATGAATTTTGAGAAATGTATACTGTGATGGCCATACCTGTTCAACATCAGCTAATATTCCAAGCCAATAAAGTCTTTTCCACATTCTGCAAGCTCAGAGCTGTTTATGTGACAGTTTCATTACTTTGCACTGTAGAGGAGGGATAGAATGTGAGCCTGCTTAAAACTCATTCTTAAATCCACTGGAACACTGACACAAATTAAGTTAATCATATTTGGATTTGAGATCCTCCAGCCATATATATGTTCCTGTGACATGTGTCTTAGTAGGAAACAGAAAAGTGACAATTTACTATGGAAAATGGTTGCAGAATATGAGTGAGGCTAAGTGGTATCATGCTAATCCACATTGAATACAAAAGATACAATAGCTAAACATGATGATCTTAATCCTCAAATCAAATGGATTTTTGCCATCTTTATGCTCCCCTGATTTGGGAACCAGTTGGAGCCCCTGGAGCAATTTAGGATCATAAGAGCTGTAGCCTAAATTTTGGTATTTTTAATCTAATATTTTCAGTAATAGCTTGAAGTTATGGGACTACTGTTTTAGAAAAAAAATATTCCTGGTCTAATTGGTGGCTGTGCTGTATTACATCAGTGGACATCCTTTAGCCTATAGAGCTCATATGCCAATAAATAGAGTCTCTCATAAGTTTCTGAGCAGCTTCAAAAGTAGTTATCAGACTGTAGGTTCACTTTCAACATATTTTAGCAAGCTAACGGACATTTCTGAGAATTAGTTAATCTCTCAGTTGTAGAATGTACTTAGTGAAATAAACAAAACTAAGTAAAAAAACATTGGGAAGTGGAAGGTTAACCACCACCTGGGTTCTCATGAGGGAAACAATGCAAAATTCATAGAAAAGCATTAAAATACATAATCTTTTAATCCCATCTGCTTTATCTCACGCATCCACTCAGTGACTAGAGGAATTAGATTAAAAACAAATCTATAAACACACCAGTGAAATGCAGAACTAAATGTAAAAGCTCTCTTGGGTTCTAACATAACCAAGGATCAATAAAATCAAGGTCTTTACACAACATGTTCTGTGTTAGCACATTTGGAAAGAGGACTCACTAATGAGAGTAGTTCGGATTCAAAATACAATTGTAGTTTTCCTATACCAACCACGGACACAAAATAGTGGAAATACTACACATATGCAAAACAGTCCTTAGTAGAATCTCTCACAAATGTCTAGACATTAATCAGAGTAATTTTTCTGCCTAAAAATCATCTCTTGGGCCAGCAAATATTATCCCTCTGGATCCATGAACTGTTCCACAAAAACAAATGGTAAAGCCTTACTAAATAAATCACCATAGCATATTTCTTGGAGGTAAATTTGGCCAGAACAACTTGGTAAACTGATCTCCTTTATAGTTTTGCTTCAACCTGAAACAAATGAGTCTCCTACAAGAAAATTATTTGCATAAGCAGATTTCTAACGTGTGTCAAGAATCTTAGTGGAGCTCTGAAGCCTTGCTGCAGAATCACACTTCCACATCTGGGTACAAAAAACACATACACCCTGAATGAAAAATCTAGATTTTATAATAATTTTTTACACTTACTTAAATAGCACTTTCTATCTATGATTATGAAAATGTTTTATAAACATTGATTTGGTAAGCCTCAAAACAACTCAGTGAAATTGTTAAGTATTACAGATTATTCATTACAGATGTGTGAAATGAAGTTCAGGGTTGAAATGACTTGCCCACAGTCAAACAATTCTGTGGTAGAGCCAGGAATAGAATTGAAGCATAAGTTCAGCATTGTCATGACATCTTGATCAGATTGTGAGAAATAAAATCTTATTACTTTGGAGTTTAACTTTGAATTTGGCTTTGAACGTTCTCTGTGAAGTTGAATATTATGGATCCGATTCATCACTGCACTGATTATGTAGGTGCATCTCAGCTAATTTCATGGAGCTCTACTGGTGTAAAACTAGACCAACACAGTAGCAAATCTATATTTAAAATTCTTTAATGATGATTTTTAGATTTCTGGTCTTCATTTTTCTTTGGAACTAAAAAACTGAGTCCATTCATGGATAAATCTCTGCTTAGTATAGTAAGTTAAACTTTAAATAATTGTTGCAGAGATTTTATAGGATGTGGAAATTTCATCTCCAGGAAAACCATAAAATGAAGATTGATAACTTGCATTGCTCCCATGATGTCATTGTTTTTCATTGAAAAGGTCATTTCTTTATGTGCCAGTTCTACTTCAGAAGGTATTGGCAACTACCCACTTCTCAACATGTGTGATTTGCTGCTATTTACTTTTGTCTTTGTGTTGCACTTCTCTGCCCTGTGCCAAATCATGAGTTGTATTTTTCATCACACTTACCCACAAAACAACCACCAGATTTCCTGAAACAATCACATAGTGATTGTTTGAACATCTGTGGTACATCTTAAAAGGAAACCTTGAGGCATGTCTCCTGTGGAATTGATCTAGTGAATAGGTCTCTGAATAAATTTCAAATGTGTACACTAATATTATGTTAGATAATCACATAATATGAAATTCATTCCTCCTAGTGCAATACCACAGACAGTTCTGCAAGGGTTGGGAGAATAGCATTCACCTTTCAAACCATGAAAAGTTGCAGAGCTGCAACTAATCTTCTAACCTATTGTTAAAATACTGACCATACCCTTTGTGTGTTTTACACCACTGTAATCATGAATATGAGGATACTGGAGTTTCTTCCACGTTTTCACCTTCAGCATCCCCTTCCACATTTGCCGGGTCAGAACTGGCACAGAGACTCCCTATGCAGTACTCATGGGGTGCAGAGGATCTCTTGTGTTCCTGTATCCCTGGCATGCCAACACACCAGGGGCTTAAGTATAATGGAAGGCCTTTTGTAAATCCCTATTACAGTGGTTGAATTTAACCTTAAAAAAGAGTAAAAGTAAATGAAACAAGTATGAAGTTTAAAATTGGTTAAACTTATAACCTGTACAAGAGCTTCAATGTTAAGCTTCTCTATAGAGATGCAGATATTCAAAGGGCTGTACTTTAGGATTCATTTGCCAGTGTCTTGCAGTCAGATGTATCTGTCTGACCTTGAATATTTCTAATTGACTTCTTCATTTCACTAATTTTTGTAATCTATTTGTACAATTCAATATAGTTTGTGTCATTTTCACTTTTCCTTCACATAAAATGAGTTTGCAATATTGGCATGTTAAATTAAGAAAAGCAATCATGTCCCATTACGAATACATTTTTTTTCAAATCAATATTCTCTGCTCAAGAGATTGCACATGCTTTGATATAATGTCTTTAATTAGTTCACATACCAAATTTAATTAAAATTAGGCAGAATGATCTGAATAGGGCATGAGACAGCAGAAGGGTGCAGAGTAAGTAACTAGGCATGATTAATGTGGCAGTGTTAGGGTGCGGTTCCAAATTCCCCTTCTTTGTTGCCCTTGCCCTCATTTTGTATCACACGCAGACCCTGGGTAATTTAATAATTTGTGCTAACATTCTTTCACCATGAAGTTGTTGATTTCTGAAGAGAGGAAGAGTATGTCTGCGAGATGGTAAGCAGTTTTGCACATTGTGATTGGCTTACTAATTAAGAGTACAGGCAGTTGGTTTAGTATATTGTCTTAACTTGGATTTATTTTCTTCAGACTGGAAAAAAACAGTTATTGGAAGGATCTGGTGTAGAGTTTGGAGCTAGGCTTTTGCTACTAGCATTTCCCGATTGTCCCAAAGGGCACAGTAAATCAATCTGTGTTTACAACTGGATTTTCTCAAACAATTCATAGAACAGTTTCTTTCAAAGAGCCTAGACTCACCCCCAAGAACTAAAAGTTCTTCCACAGTCAGAAGCATTATGGTTTCTTCCGAACCTACTGATTTCCCTGCTGATGACCATGTTTGTTGCCCTCATTGATTTTCTGATCTTTTAGCAGAAGATAAGAATAAATGAATAAAAAGCAAATTAACTAATGGACACTTCGGAAGGTTATTTTCTTCCTGGGAGGTGTTTTAATTGCACTCCCCAGAGCCTAAAGAAGCTTTACCTCTTCCTTTACAACATGCTGTGTTGCTCAGGGCAGGAGCTTCTCTTGTGTTTCCTGTGCAGGGAGATGTAATGTCCCAAAGAATAGTGCAATCACCTTGGAAGAACCAGGTCGAATGCCCAAGCATCAATGTAATTCAATCTCTTGTACTCACACTGCACTCCATCTTGTGTGCAATTTGTTAGCAAGTATGCTCTATTGCATTAGGAACTTCATTTGGCTCCTCGAGTGAGTGTAACAGAATCCTGTCTTTCTGAGAATCTGTTCTCAACAAGAGGGCAACTGAATTCATTATGCTGATGAGACCTCCGTGAAAACTTCTAAATTAATAATTTATTCACGCCCTTGTGACGAAGTAGGAATTTTCTGTGGTATTTTTATGAAACCTGTGTGTGCCTCAGTTTCCCCCATATGCTGCATTGTTACAATGAGGTGGAAAAGGACTGTGTGCTCTCAGGGCAGGCTAAGAGACACAGATATGAGTGTAACCTAGCTGTCTAGGCATTAGTCCCTGTAGCAATGGAGCATCTGAGAAGACAATGGCAAATCCAGTCACCAGGACATTGACACCTACCAACCACCCACAGGGAAGATTTCACCACCTCTCATCAGGCCTACATTAGAAAATTAGGTCGATATAACTATGTTGTTCAGAGGTGTGAAAGAGCCACATCCCTAAACAATGAGTTAAACTGACCTAACCCCTGGTGTAGACAGCACTAAATTGACGGGAGAATTCTCCTGTCAACCTAGCTACTGCCTCCTGGGGAGGTGGATTACCTACATTGAAAAGAGAAGCCCTGCTGTTGCATAGGTAGTGTTTTCACTGAAGCACTAGAACATTGCAGCTGCACTGTTTTAAGTTTAGACAAGCCTAGAGCAACAATCCTCAGCTGGAGAACAGAGGACTGGAGAGGTGTGAGATATGAGTTGGCTGCTGGAGGGAGTTGGGGCTCTTACCTGGAGTCAGACCAAAGAGGTCAGATGGAGAGATAGGCTGAGCTTGAACAAAGGGGTTCACTAGAGCTTGGCTGGGCTCTGGGCTAACCAGATTGGACTATGCTTTAACCTTTAGTTCTGTATGCTACCCTAAGGGCTTCCTGTGCTGTATTCCAGCTGACTAATGAACCCAACTCTTTTGACAATGCTGTTTGGGGTCACTACAAATGCTTGGTGAGCTGCATTAATCCCTGAAGAGCATACATGTCTCCTTCAGCAGTCTGTCTCAGTTGGGCTCTCTGAACGTGGTATGGAACGTGGAGATCATAGTATGAAGCAGGAATCCTGAAAACCCAGAGGTCCAGTCTAAGGAGGCAGTGAAGCCATGTGGCTTACGCTGGAGGAAGAGTGAGACCCGTATGGGATCTGACACTCCTAGAGACTGTTCCAAAGATGAGGGCATAGCACCAGTCCTGTGGCTCTGTGACAGTACTTTTCCGCATTTCTGGATTATCTCTGAACAGTCTCTTGTTTTTACAAATTTTATTTTATTGCTATTTATAACCATGACATGGTTTTGTGCAAATCATTTTCAGTTTATGGATTGCACACAAATTGTTTGGTGCAAGTATTCTTTAATTGCTATTTGCATTGTGCAATTGATCATCTAAGGCATGTGATTTTGTTTCTGTTCTATGATTGGATCATCTAACCTTTTATAAACAAAAGCTGTGCCTTTAGAAATCATTGTGACTTTGATTATCTGCATGAAGAGATCAGAACATTTTAGGGCAAGAGAGACAGCAGTAGATAAGCTGAGTCTTGGAATATTAGAACATTTAAAAGTCTTTCCCTGGCTTTTATCACACAAGAAAACATTTTATTTAATTGCCTGCACAGATCCCAGATGTAAAAGTACTTATGTTCTTTCCTATCTGAGGGAGAGAGAAAAAAATATTTGCTGTTTAATTGATTTTACATTCAGTTTTCTTTTGTGATACAAAGTGGCATATTTTGGACATGTGCACAATGCTATTTGAAAAGAATGCAGTCACCTCTCTTTCTGTCTGTCTTGATTAACTGCCAGAATGCCAGGTCTCTGGCTGGGGCAGTTTGGAAAGCAGCTAAATATATCGTCGCATCTAGAACATACTTTTTTATACATCTGTCAAGTATATGTATTGAATCCACTGGTCTCTATATCATCACATAACAGGACAAACCATTCACCACAGTCATATAGGGAACTGGATTCAGTGTCCCTGCACAGTACTCTTTACAGGACTAGCAGAATCCAGTATAACATCAAGTGGAAAGAAAAGAGCCACACACCCTTCGGAGGTGAAGCTGCCACCAACAAGATACAGAGGGACAAAGGCCAACAACATGCCCTCAATGTGATTCGAACACAAAACCTTCTGCTCTGAAGTCAGACATACATCAAGTGCATGAGCAGGCACAACATTCCTTGTAGCAAAAATAGCTGAAGCATATTCAGCAGACGTGGTACTGCTCCTACATGTGCTCTCACAATGCCAGCAGCCACATGCCCTTTGAATGTTCTCTGTGTTTGAAGTCCTTTGTAGTCATAACAGTTGATCATCATAAATTATTGCCCTGAACCTGATATGTCAGTATGCTAGTGACCGCTCTGCTGCCATTCTTGGTGGGTTGCCTGGTTGCACATCACTTCTGTACCTACTCCTCATTTTATTTATTTTTAATTTTTCCATCTGTTTCTTTGAAGTAGTTCCACTCTTTCCTTCTCTTTTCTATTTCCAACCCACAAAAAGTTCACCATTTCAGAACAGGAACAGGAACATTTCCATTGCAAATACTCTTGCAGATATTAATTCTTACTATCCTATGCAATGCTTTTCCTTCCTACGAACACTGTATATACCAAGTCACTCACCTGAATGTTCCTGAATAAGTGCATAAAAGATTAAGAATACCAATGAAGGGTATCAACAGATTTTATTTGTAAGAATATTTGCAAATAGAGCTGTGGTGAATAGTGGACTTTTCAGTTAGCTGGTAATTCTGCGAAGAAAAAAATGTTTCGCATCAAACCAAAACTGAAAATTTTGGCAAATCAAAAAGTAAAAAAACCAAACAATTTTCTAGATTGAACAGCCTTCCAAGGGGCAAAGACTGAGCTTGATAAATTTATGGAGGGGATGCTATGAGATTGCATACAATGGCATATGGGCCATCCATGATTGCTATTTAGCAAATATCTTTAATGGCTGGAAATGGGACACTAGAGGGGAAGGGCTTTGAGTTACTACAGTGAATTCTTTTCCAGGTGTTTGACTGGTGGGTTATGTCCACATGCTCAGGGTCTAACCGATCACCATATTGGGGGTTGGGAAGGAATTTGCCCCCAGGTCAGATTGGCAGAGACCCTGAGGGTTTTTCGGCTTCATGACACTGGGGCATGAGTCACTTGCGGGTCTGAACTACAGTAAATGGTACTGTCTGTGTAATTTGAAGTCTCTAATTCAAGATTTGAGGACTTCCGTAATTTAGCCAGAGTTTATGGGTCTACTAGAGGCATAGGTACATGAAGTTCTATGGCCTGCAATGTACAGGAGGTCAGACTAGATGATTATGATAGTCCCTTCTGGCCTTAAAGTCTATAAGTCTATGAAATGGTTTCCATGTAAGAAACACAAAGGAGTTGGAAGTAAGGAAATCTCATCGCCCTGTCCATCAGTGGTACTCAGGTCATTTGTATCTGGAAATATAAGAATTGCCATATTGGATCAAACCAACTCCAGTGTTCTGTATCTGTCAGTGGCCAGTATAAGATGCTTCCGAAAAAAAAAAAAAGCAAACAACATTGTAGTGGACAATAATGTAATAACTTCCCCATTAGGTAAATTTCTTCCTAACTCCATCAGCTCTTGGGTGTTGACTTATGCGCTGAAGAATGAGGATTAATATTTCTTCTACTTTTTTCCCATCTAATGTAAGTGTGAATGTTCTCATTAGTCATATAAATATCTAATCCTTTTTTAATCCTACTGAACTAATGGCCTCAATGGTATCTGATGGCAATGAGTTCAATAGCTTAATTGTGTTAAATGTTCCTTTGTATCAATTTCACTGAATGTCATCTTGTTCTTGAATTGTGAGAAAGGGTAAATAGGAGGGGCTGATGGAGGAAGGATGGTCCAATGGTTAGAATGCTAGCTTATGACTCATGAAATGTGGGTTCAGTTCCCTTCTCTCCCCATACACTCTGTATGACCTTGGGTAAGTCATTTAGTCTTTCTCTGGCTCATTTCCCTATCTGTAAAATGGAAATAAGAGAACTTCCCTACCTCAAAGTTCTGTTGTGAGGATATAAAGAATGTGGGGTGCTGAAATACTTCAGTAATGGGGGCCATACCAGTACCTTAGATAGATTTGCCTTCCCTATGCCATTCGTTAGTGTGTACACCTTCATCTTGTTCTCTTATTTGTCATCTCTTTCTAAACTTAATCTTAAATCTTTGTGGCCTTTCTTCATATAGTAGTTCCCGCCCAATGGGAGCTGCAGAGCTGGTGCTTGGGGCAGGGGAGCGCACGGAGCCCCTTGGCTCCCCCTACATCTAAGAGCTGGAGGCGGGGACATGCCGCTGCTTCCAGGAGGGAGGGAGCCTGCCTTAGCCCCGCTGTGCTGCTGACCAGACTTTTAACAGCCTGGTCAGTGGTGCTGACTGGAGCCGGCAGGGTCCCTTTTCAACCAGGTGTTCCGGTCAAAAACTGGACACCTGGCACCCTACTGGGGACTAGAACCCAGGTCTGCAGAGCTTGGGGTGGCTGGTATTCCCACAGTGTCACTGGAAGGCCCTGCAGACACACACCCAGAAAGCACTGTGGAGAACAGGCACCCCAGGAAGTACCACCCATGAGACCCAGAATGACAGTACCCTGCGGTCCTCTGATTGGCCAAGTGCCCCTACTTAACCCCAAGTAGTTGTCTTGGCAACTGCACAGATCATGACCTGTTACTGTGTTGGACTTTGCCTTGTCTCCTCATCTCTGGTCTCTGACTCCAGCCTGACTTGCACCCTGATTCCTCCCTCTTGATTCTAAACTGATACTACCTGTGACTTCTGGTCTCTGACTCCAGCCTGACCATGACTCTGACTCTTGTTTACAGAATCTGGACTTGCAATTCCTTTAACTCTGGCTCGGCAACTTCCATCCCTGGTGGGCAGACCTCAGCCCAACCGCGACCATTAGACAAGACTGCCTATGCCCTTGGCCCCTTACAGTGTCAAATGGAGAATTGCCTGAGACATTTCTGGGGCACTGCTTTTGTCCATCTGTACAACAGGACATTTCCACATTGTCCTGAACAATGTGAAACCCAAAACAAGGGATGTCAACTTCAACCATCACAGTTACCCAGTTAGGCACCACCTTGTTGGGTGTGGTTTCTGCTGAGCAGATGTTCATATCAAAGGTATACAGATATAAAAGTGATGTGGTTAAAGAAGCTCAATTCATTTGTTTACATTGAACTCATTTTATCCAGATTTCAGAGTAGCAGCCGTGTTAGTCTGTATTCACAAAAAGAAAAGTCGTACTTGTGGCACCTTAGAGACTAACAAATTTATTTGAGCATAAGCTTTCGTGAGCTACAGCTCACTTCATCGGATGCATTCAGTGGAAAATACAGTGGGGAGAGTTATATATATAGAGAACATGAAACAATGGGTGTTACCATACACACTGTAACGAGAGTGATCACTTAAGGTGAGCTATTACCCCAACCTGGGATATTCTGTCTACTACCCAAGATCCATAAACCTGGAAATCCTGGATGCCCCATCATCTCAGGCATTGGCACCCTGACAGCAAGATTGTCTGGCTTTGTACTCCTCAGGCCCTACGCTACCAGCACTCCCAGGTACCTTCGAGACACCACTGACTTCCTGAGGAAACTACAATGTGTGTGCTCACATTCTCCACTTTTCCCCTTTCCTCATTTTCCCTTATACTCTCCTTCTACCCCATATCATGATTTCCAGTTTTCTTCCCCATGTCCAGGGCTCTGTGTGATCCCCAAGTCCTCCCATGCCAAGGGCTCTGTGTGCCTCCCTTTCCCACATCCAGGGTTCCATGTTCTCTCCCTCGTGTCAGGGGCTGTATGTATGCCCCCCATTCCCTCCTTCCTCCTGTACCAGGGTCCCCCAATCTTCTCCCATCAGGGGTTTTATGTGTCCCCCCCTCCCGAAAGTCCCTTTTTCAGGGTATCCCAATCCCCACCCCTCCCAGCCAGAGGCTCTGTGTGCCTACCCTTTCCCCACTTCTATTATTTCTCTTTCTGTCTGGGAGATCAGTCATTCAGGGTGTCAGCATGTTAAACTCTATTGGAAGAATGAGCAGGTGTATTGTTATGCTGGAAGGTGTTAATTGGTGTTATCAATCAGTTCTTTGATCTATAGACAATTGCAGAGGTGCTTGAAGTGTGACTGTGTTAAACAGATGGCAAAGGCTCTGGGTGTTCCCCATTTTCTCCCCTTCTGCATTTTCAGTTTCTCCCAAATCAGGGGAGAAATGCTCATCAATGCCTAGAGCATTTCCTGAAATTTTGCAATTAATCAGATGCAATGTTCAAAATTTCTCACTTTACAGCCAGAGAAATGTCATCTAGGTGAGTGGGTGAGGTAATATCTTTTATTGGACCAGTTTCTGTTGGTGAGAGAGACAAGCCGAGCTTCTCTCGGCTTCTCTCTCTCTCACCAACAAAAGCGGTTCAATAAAAGATATTACCTCACCCACTTTGTCTCTCTAACATCCTGGGACCGACAGGGCTACAACAATGCACACATCTAGCTGAGTGTAAGGCTTGCTCAGCCAAAAATTTTCAAATAATCTTCAAAAGACATACAGTAGCAAGTGATGGACAATGCCCATACAAAACAAATCCTCTGTTACTCTCTTTTCTCACATACTAACAGCCAGAAAATGGAAAAAGGGAGATTTTGGTCCTACCTTGTAAATTGTATCTGAAGAAGTGGGGTTTTTACCCACGAAAGCTTATGCTCCAATAAATCCGTTAGTCTTTAAGGTGCCACCAGACTCCTTGTTGTTTTTGTGGATACAGACTAACACGGCTACCCCCGATACTTGTAAATTGTGTTTCTTTGAAGAATACCTGTTTGCAGTCTGTGCTATGCCTAGCAGTACCACAAAATTAAGTCCAGTTGGACTTAATGAGGTAGACCTAGGGAGCACCTATTGCCACAGTCCTGGCACTGGCCCAAGGACTCTACATCCAAAGGCCTCATCTATGGTTGCACAGACATCAGCTCTGTAATGTTGAGTATATATGCAGACTGACTTCTTGATATCAGGTTGGCACATTTCTTCCACTGAGAAATATTCTCTTTCTGCTCAGGCTATGACTGGCAAGTGTCAGAAATAATGAGTCACAAAAAAAATTGCTTTCCTTTAACAATGAACAAGAAACTAACTATTAATTGAAGCGAAGGGAAAAATAGACCCCTGCAGCCCTCTGTGTAGACACTTCAAATGCAGAGGTGGTGTGCAAAATGCGATTTATTTTTCCACCCCTTGCATGTGTTCTGCCTTTAGCCTTTGTGCCTCCCACATGGAGCAGACCACCTACTTTGTCTCTCTTTATGCAAATGTGCTTGGTCTTGTCAGGTCTCCCTTCCCTCTCTGGGATAGTGAGGTTCCCACTGTGTGAGAGAGGGAGAAGGTGCATAATGGGAAATTTTCAAAAATGACTAAGTGACTTAGGAGTGCAAATACCATTAAAAGTCACACTCCAAACACATTCTACAGTGACTGAAGTGATGTGCTTGCTGCTTGGATCTCACCACTGTTGCCATTGCTGCATGAACTTCTGCCCAATTGTGAAGCTCAAGAATGTAAATGAGTGAGGGCTGCTGGAAGAAGGTGCTGCTATATATGGGCATGCACATACATATACCCTATTTATTTATCCATCTACACACAAACACCTGCCCATATGCATGAAGACACACACTCACTATATATGCGTACATCATGCCCCCTATCTTATCTATATAGGTTCTGTGGATACTGTGCCCATCACCATGGTTTTATAAAAATAGTTTACAAATGTATTAAAGTGAACACAGGAAGATCTGTCTCATTACCCTTTCTCAATTCTATATTAGGTTTTTGTGTTTTTGTTTTAAAATATTTTATTTTGGTGGTGCTATTGGGGAAAGGCTAAGTTGGAGAAGTGGTCAATGAAATTTTGAATGAGCGGTGGTTCATGAGACACATATGTGGGGCCCACACCATGAAAAATTTGAGAACTCCTAGTACAGCGTTGTGCTCATCTATACCAAGGAGTCAGAGTTCTACAGAGGGAATGATAGGCCTTAATACTTTGCAGCTTGGAAGCAGATGGTTGTCAAAGTGGAGGCTATTTTCTGGCAAGACAACATAATGTGTGATAATTAAGGCGGGGACTACTTGCACCTCCATAGGGCTTCAAAATATATGAAGCTTGTTACCTGTAATCATAGAATCACAGAAGATTAGGGTTGGAAGAGATCTCACTAGTGTGCAACAGAATCTGTTTGGAATTTTAGTCTGAGTTAGGCATAGACTGGGTAATGAAAAGGTAAACATTACATTGTGCTTAATTCCTCTAATGAGACAAAGTTTTCTTCCATTTTTTTCTAGACAGATAGGGAGAAATACAAAATGGCACTTAGCCACTGATAACGTTCACATTAATACATACCTTCCCTTATGAAGGATATGGCCAGATGATTCCCCAACATCCACTGCACATATAGTCAATGATGCTTTACAACTGAGAGAGAGACCCTGCCTTGTCATTCTGTGACATCTAATCTTTTCCCTTCTCAATTCTGCTAGTCTAGCCACCCACATGGGACATTCTAAAAGAGAAATAGCACTATCCGAGTCTAATCTCTTTTGTTTACTCGATTCTCCCCTATGGAACAAATCACATCAGAGGAACAGGTGAAATTGTATAGGAGTTTAGGAGTTGCCATACTGGATGAGACCCATAATCCATCTTGTCTAGTATCCCATCTCCAACAGTGTCCAGCACCAGATTTTTCAGAGAAAAGTGCAAGAAACTCCACAATAGGCAGATGTGGGATAAATTGTCCCCCATAAAGGTCTCACATTAAACCCTAATAGTTAGAGACTGGCTTAAATCCTGAAGCATGAGCTTTTATCCCCCTTCCAATACTCTGTTATCATTAACTGTTACAACTAGATAATCATGTTAATCTTTTGAGTCATGCTGAGTTCTTGGCTTCAACAACATCCTGTGACAAATTCCACAGTCTAATTATGTATTTTGTGAAGAGTATTTCTTTTTATCAGTTTTGAATTTGTCACCTTTTAATTTCTTTGAATGTTCCCATGTTCTTATGTTATGAAACAGGGAAAATAGAAGTTCCTGATCTACCTTCTTTATTTTATATACTTTTATCCTGTCCCCTCTTATTTGTCTCTTTTCTATGGTAAACAAACTCACTTCATGCTTTTCATAATACTCAAGCAATTTTGGAGTCTTAGACTCAAGCCAACTATTTTACCTGAATACATATGAAACAGTTCAACAGAGCCAAACTCAGATACATTCCTGAACCTACCTCCTACCCAGGATATTCATCATCTCCAACTCCAGTAGTCACCAGGTTTTGTGAAACAATAGTAATGGCATAATTTTGTTTTACCTAAAGTGGGCGTCCACCATTGCTGATGATTAATTCCTTGAGCAAGTAGCAAGCAGGCATTGAATATATGTATATGTAAAGGGTTTTTCTAATATGTTTGTAGTATATAGAATTGAGATGTATTTCTTTAAATAGTTTGAGAGTCCTCTAGTGTCTGTGTTTTAGAAACTAGTGAGAGCAATAGTATATATATATGTAACTAGACCTTGGATGCTGTGTATATATAATAAACGCAGTTGTTGGGAACCCCACAGCTCTCATGTGGCTTCTTTATATTATTACTGTTGTGTAAAGGACAAAAAACAACACTGGTATCTAACTATTACTTTGTCATCACAGAGAAAAATCAAACTGCTGAATGTTTTCCTATATAGAAGCTATATGAAGAACAAGACGAATTTATTCAATAGTCCTTAAACCTGAGAAAAATAATTCTTTCATTATGCAAAGGGAGCTTTACTCTGTACTTTCTCTGGGCCTGTCTACACTATAAACTTAAGTCAACCTATGTTAGGTCAACTTACAGCCACCACAGTAATTACCGTGATGATTCATGTCCACAACACACCCTTTCTTCTGTCACTGGTACGCATTCTCACCAGAAGTGCTTCCACAGACTTAAGAGGGGTAGTGTGGGGGGCTGAGAGCCAGGAACGGGGCTGCTGCACCAGGCTTCTCATGTCCCTGCTCCCAGCCGGGAACTGGGCAACTGCACCGGGCTTCTCAGTTCCCCACTCCCAGCTGGAAAAGGAGCAGCCTCACTGGGCTTCTCCACTGCTCGCTCCAAACAGGGCAGCCTCACCGGGCTTCTCCACTCCCCACCAAGAATGGGGCAGCTGCACCAGGCTTCTGGGCTCCCTGCCAGGAACGGGGCAGCTATACTAGACACCAGGTGCAGATCTCCCCATCAGAAGCCCGGCTGCCCCCACAGGCTCTCGGCTCCAAGCACGGCAGCAATTGAAAGTGATCTGGCAAGATTGGTCAGTTTCAATTACATTATTTATTCATTTGCTGTGGAAAAAGGCAAGAAAAGCACCATTATAAGTTAAAAATCTTTAAATAAATTTTATGGAAACATCTTTTATCCTTTAGCTTTTTTACTGCATTCTTTATTATCACAGACTATTAGTTCTCTCTCTGCTTATAGTTAGTTTGTACTTCAATCTTGTATTCATCATCTCTTTGCTTGTATTCATCAGTTGAATTTATTTATTTCTGGAGATACTGGTACTTTATCTACACAGATGTTACAGACATTTTGGGGGCTCCAGTACATTATTTCCTCTTTCCCTGGTCTTGTCAACCCTGATGCACCAGAATTATGCTGAAACAAAAAATGAATAATTGTTCTGCTGTAACAGCAGTTATAGATGAAAGTGCCATACATGACAACTATCTTTTTCTCTGATGGCACTAGGACCCATATGGTGTCCTCTCCAGCCTCGCTATATGGGCTTGGAAAAGTAAGAAATTCCAGGGAGGAGCAGCTCTGAGGCCTAAGAAACTATCCAGAAGGAGAAAATGTAAGGAGCAGCCTTAGCAGGTATTGCAGCACATGTCAAACACTGCTGTCATCACACTCCTTTCTATAGTTTTCACTCTGGATGTTCTCTCTGACTGTTTGCTCAACCTCCACTGCTTCCCTCTCCCTAAGTCTCTTCATTTTAGCCTCTCTCCAGCTGTCCTCCACCTTTCCCTCCCTCCTTCCTTCCTATCCTGCCCTTATCCCCCTTATCTCTTTCCCTTCTAAATATGTCCCCTCTCCCTTTCTTTGTCTTTCCTTTGAGCCATTCCCCAAACAAGATGCCACCCACAGATGCGTGAAGAGAAAATTGTGGAACATGACATTAGCAAACCATCATTCTCCTTGTATGTTATATATCTCTTTCCCCCTGCCTTGTGTCCGTCTCATCTATTTTGACTGTAAACTCTTCAAGGAAGGACTATTATGCTATGTTTATACACTGCCTAGCAAAATGGAAGTCCATTTTTGGTGGGCCCCAAGGCCATACCAGAGTGCTAGAGGAGCCAACTAGGGGGGGAGCTTTTCTTGACCTGCTGCTCACAAACCGGGAAGAATTAGTGGGGGAAGCAAAAGTGGATGGGAATCTGGGAGGCAGTGACCATGAGTTGGTTGAGTTCAGGATCCTGACACAGGGAAGAAAGGTAAGCAGCAGGATACGGACCCTGGACTTCAGGAAAGCAGACTTCGACTCCCTCAGGGAACAGATGGGTAGGATCCCCTGGGGGACTAACATGAAGGGGAAAGGAGTCCAGGAGAGCTGGCTGTTGAGGTTACAGGGACAAACCATCCCGATGTGTTGAAAGAATAGTAAATATGGCAGGCGACCAGCTTGGTTTAACGGTGAAATCCTAGCGGATCTTAAACATAAAAAAGAAGCTTACAAGAAGTGGAAGGTTGGACATATGACCAGGGAAGAGTATAAAAATATTGCTCAGGCATGTAGGAATGAAATCAGGAGGGCCAAATCGCACCTGGAGCTGCAGCTAGCGAGTGATGTCAAGAGTAACAAGAAGGGTTTCTTCAGGTATGTTGGCAACAAGAAGAAAGCCAAGGAAAGTGTGGGCCCCTTAATGAATGAGGGAGGCAACCTAGTGACAGAGGATGTGGAAAAAGCTAATGTACTCAATGCTTTTTTTGCCTCTGTCTTCACGAACAAGGTCAGCTCCCAGACTGCTGCGCTGGCAATCACAACATGGGGAATAGATGGCCAGCCCTCTGTGGAGAAAGAGGTGGTTAGGGACTATTTAGAAAAGCTGGACGTGCACAAGTCCATGGGGCCAGACGAGTTGCATCCGACAGTGCTAAAGGAATTGGCGGCTGTGATTCCAGAGCCATTGGCCATTATCTTTGAAAACTCGTGGCGAACAGGGGAAGTCCCAGATGACTGGAAAAAGGCTAATGTAATGCCAATCTTTAAAAAAGGGAAGAAGGAGGATTCTAGGAACTACAGGCCAGTCAGCCTCACCTCAGTCCCCGGAAAAATCATGGAGCAGGTTCTCAAAGAATCAATCCTGAAGCACTTACATGAGAGGAAAGTGATCAGGAACAGTCAGCATGGATTCACCAAGGGAAGGTCATGCCTGACTAATCTAATCCCCTTCTATGATGAGATTACTGGTTCTGTGGATGAAGGGAAAGCAGTGGATGTATTGTTTCTTGACTTTAGCAAAGCTTTTGACACAGTCTCCCACAGTATTCTTGTCAGCAAGTTAAAGAAGTGTGGGCTGAATGAATGCACTATAAGGTGGGTAGAAAGTTGGCTAGATTGTCGGGCTCAATGGATAGTGATCAATGGCTCCATGTCTAGTTGGCAGCCGGTGTCAAGTGGAGTGCCCCAGGGGTCGGTCCTGGGGCCAGTTTTGTTCAATATCTTCATAAATGATCTGGAGGATGCTGTGGATTGCACTCTCAGCAAATTTGCGGATGATACTAAACTGGGAGGAGTGGTAGATACGCTGGAGGGCAGGGATAGGATACAGAGGGACCTAGACAAATTGGAGGATTGGGCCAAAAGAAATCTGATGAGGTTCAATAAGGATAAGTGCAGGGTCCTGCACTTTAGGACGGAAGAACCCAATGCACAGCTACAGACTAGGGACCGAATGGCTAGGCAGCAGTTCTGCGGAAAAGGACCTAGGGGTGACAGTGGACGAGAAGCTGGATATGAGTCAGCAGTGTGCCCTTGTTGCCAAGAAGGCCAATGGCATTTTGGGATGTATAAGTAGGGGCATAGCGAGCAGATCGAGGGACGTGATCGTCCCCCTCTATTTGACATTGGTGAGGCCTCATCTGGAGTACTGTGTCCAGTTTTGGGCCCCACACTACAAGAAGGATGTGGATAAATTGGAGAGAGTCCAGCGAAGGGCAACAAAAATGATTAGGGGTCTGGAACACATGAGTTATGAGGAGAGGCTGAGGGAACTGGGATTGTTTAGTCTGCGGAAGAGAAGAATGAGGGGGGATTTGATAGCTGCTTTCAACTACCTGAGAGGTGGTTCCAAAGAGGATGGTTCTAGACTATTCTCAGTGGTAGAAGAGGACAGGACAAGGAGTAATGGTCTCAAGTTGCAGTGGGGGAGGTTTAGGTTGGATATTAGGAAAAACTTTTTCACTAGGAGGGTGGTGAAACACTGGAATGCGTTACCTAGGGAGATGGTAGAATCTCCTTCCTTAGAAGTTTTTAAGGTCAGGCTTGACAAAGCCCTGGCTGGGATGATTTAATTGGGGATTGGTCCTGCTTTGAGCAGGGGGTTGGACTAGATGACCTCCTGAGGTCCCTTCCAACCCTGATATTCTATGATTCTATGAATACAAATAATAATAAAAATAATGTGAAGTGAGGACTGGAGATAGAAAAACTATTGAAGATTAAACAGCACATAAAAAGATTGCAGCACCATATATGTTCATGTATACAGAGAAAAACCTGCTGAAGACGCACTGTGGACCCTCATGGCATATCTTCTCCAACTCTGTTACCAGGACTACCTCTGTTTTGGAGATGTGATCAGCTCACAAACGTTTTTGCTATTAGCAGTTTCTGGTGTGTTCTCTTTACTTTCTTAGAGCAAGTTAATGTGATGCTACTTTTTTTTTGTTTCTTCAGTGTTTCTGTAATGTATCAATGACACAGCTAACGGCGTCAGGGTAGCTGTCCCCTTCTGCCTGGCTCCTGGCCATGCCTGCGTTTCAGCAGTGTGCTGGCCTTGTACTGGTGACATTGGCTTGGCTGTCTTACCACATTGCTTCCCTTGTTGGGGGAATCCTGCTTTAGGTATTTGTAACCTGTGCAGCAAAAGGTTTTGTGAGCTTTCTTTTTATTGTAATGTTTCTTCTCCCTGGGAGGGAAATTCACTTCTGTGCAAAGTGTCAGCACAACATGCTCAACACACATGACATTTTACATGGCTTCACAGGCAATGTGGCTAATAGATGTAGCTGGCCTCTCTTGAGAAACTGAAACTTGATTTCCATTGACCCCAGTGGCTACATAGTAAGCTGATGGCTGAATCTGCAACTGAGTCTTCAGTAGTATGCATACAGTTTCAAAAGGATTCCTTATATTTTCTCTAGCCAATCCAGGAAGAATCAGCCTAGTGTAAGGAGAAAAGGAGTACTTGTGGCACCTTAGAGACTAACCAATTTATTTGAGCATAAGCTTTCGTGAGCTGCAGCTCACTTCTGTAGCTCACGAAAGCTTATGCTCAAATAAATTGGTTAGTCTCTAAGGTGCCACAAGTATTCCTTTTCTTTTTGCGAATACAGACTAACACGGCTGTTACTCTGAAACCTAGTGTAAGGGTAATCCCTCTGATGACATAGAGCCATTTTAGGTGCTCTTCATTGGTAAAGCAGTGAAAAGACGATGTGGTCAAAGGAAAGGCCACTCTCGATGGGGAGATCGAGCCCACTGCCAGAGACAGTGCAGAAATGAAGATGGTATATCCTCACTTCTGCGCTGCAGCAGCCCCGGAACTGGGTTCGGAGCTTCCACTGCCCGTAGCTTCTGCTGGGGCTTGTGTTGCCTGGGCTCAGGGTGCCCATTTTTCCAAGGGGCCCCCAAATTGGATGCGGCCCCTGGACACTGGCTCTGTGGGCCTATGTTAATCCACCACTGGCTGGAACTAGCAGTTGGGAGTCACTGGCTGGGGCTCTCCCAGCAACATGGGGGAGATTGAACCCACCTCCACCTTTGGGAACCTCCTCCCACTGCAGGAAGCTCCATGGCTGCTGCTTCAGAGCCCAGCTCAGAAGGCAGCACAGAAATGAGGGTGGCAATCCTGTGATCCCCCTACAACAGCTTTGCAACCCCCCAAGATCTCCTTTTGGGTTGGGACCCTCATAGCTACAACACTGTGAAATTTCAGATGTAAACATCTGAAATCTTGAATTTGACCAATTTTAAAACCCTCTGGTTGTGAAATTGACCAAAATGGACTGTGAATTTGGTAGGGCCCTAAACATGACACAGAGGGATAGGCCGTGCAAAGAGCTTCACCAGGATATGAAAGTGCAAAGAAAGGCTTTTAGTCACCCTTGCATAACACCTCCTAAAATATATTCTGTGCCTTTTTGACATACTATTTGGGCAGTAGTTTACATCATAAGAAACAATTTTATTATTGCAGTTTTGTTAAAATACGCATATTTTGAATGTATGTTTTTTCTTTACAGGATGCATATTGGTGTCTATCACTAAGGTAGCTGGGTGCCTTCCTTGAATAAAAGCAACCAATAAAATATAACCATCTATAACAGAACATCCTGTTTCTTAACAAGAATCAGGTTTCAGAGTAACAGCCGTGTTAGTCTGTATTCGCAAAAATAAAAGGAGTACTTGTGGCACCTTAAAGACTAACCAATTTATTTGAGCATAAGCTTTCGTGAGCTACAGCTCACTTCATCGGATGCATACTGTGGAAAGTACAGAAGATCTTTTTATACACACAAACCATGAAAAAATGGGTGTTTACCACTACAAAAGGTTTTCTCTCCCCCCACCCCACTCTCCTGCTGGTAATAGCTTATCTAAAGTGATCACTCTCCTTACAATGTGTATGATAATCAAGGTGGGTCATTTCCAGCACAAATCCAGGGTTTAACAAGAACGTCTGTGGGAGGGGGGTAGGAAAAAACAAGGGGAAATAGGCTTGAATAGAGACTGGGAGTGGCTAAGTCATTATGCAAGGTAACCTAAGTTAATTGTATCCAATTTGCAAATGAATTCCAATTCAACAGTCTCTCGCTGGAGTCTGGTTTTGAAGTTTTTCTCTTGTAATATCGCAACTTTCATGTCTGTAATCGCGTGATCAGTTACTCACGGCTCAGAACAGAGTGTAGACTCCCTCCTCAGGCCCTACGCTACCAGCAGTCCCAGCTACCTTAGAGACACCACTGACTTCCTGAGGAAACTACAATCCATCGGTGATCTTCCTGATAACACCATCCTGGCCACTATGGATGTAGAAGCCCTCTACATCAACATTCCACACAAAGATGGACTACAAACCGTCAAGAACACTATCCCCGATAATGTCACGGCTAACCTGGTGGCTGAACTTTGTGACTTTGTCCTTATCCATGACTATTTTACATTTGGGGACAATGTATACCTTCAGATCAGCAGCACTGCTATGGGTACTAGGGGAAGGGGAGAAGGGATCGTCTTGTGATAAATGAGCAGAAGAGTCTGTGCCCACTAGAACACATTCTCCTCCAGAGCCTAGAATGGAACCCTTGACTTTTGAGTGTCACCATTCCTCTCCTCTCGGCCATCTGTGAAATCCTATGGAAAGTGTCTCATCCCTTCTAGTGCTGGTCCACACAGAGGATGACAACTAACTTAGTCTCTAAGGTGCCACAAGGACTCCTAGTTATTTTTCCTGATACAGACTAACACAGCTACCACTCTGAAAACTAACTAATGCTATCAGTTACTCTGTTAGCTCAAGTAGCAGAGGTCTGGGCAGTGGATCTAAAGGTTCCAACCCAGCTGATAAAACATGATGGAATTTGTTGTTTTCAACAGGCATTTTAAAAAAAACCTAATACATTACACACCAAAACTATATAAAAGGAAATTAAGTTGCAAAATCAAGCCCTCAAAAGTTAGGAAATGCCAAAATTAAGGTTTAATGTGTAGTCAACTGAGTTATAATTCAGTATAACTATAAGAACTGAATGCCTTTTAGTAGTGTATTAACATGACTAACATCTGTCAGGTGTGGGTCATTCTTTCTTAACCTCTTCTCTGGGGGGAAATTGTGTGTGCAGTGTAGTGTCTTAGTTTGGGTTTGTGTTGGAGTTTGTTTTAAATGTGCATGATGTCATGTGTTTATATTAGAAAAGGCAAGTTTGAAGAAGTATTTCAATTTGGAGTGGAAGTTTTGTGATGGTTCTAAGTTCCTGTAGGGGTTTGTTCCAAAGTCTTGGTCCAGCACCCAAGAAAACTGTGTCTCCTGCACAGCTCAGCTTTACTGTTATGGTAGAAAGTTCCATTTTGCCTGAGAAGCAGAGCTGTCAATCACTGTCTTCAACCCAGAGCTTTAGACCTTTTAAATATGCTGATCACTGACCACTGAACATCTTGAAAATAAGGACCAGGACTTCGAATTTGACTTGATATTTTACAGCAGGGGTAGTCAATAGGCGGAGTGAGGGCCAAATATGGCCTGCCAGACACTTCTGAATGGACCCCAAAATCTTTTTATTTACTTATTGTTATCATTATTGTTGGATTTTTTTTATTATTTTCTCTGGGATATGGACCTTGACTATACCTGGACAAAGAAATCTGGATCTTGACAAAAAATAACTATCCTGTTCTGTAGGAAGCCAGTGTAAAGAGCAAAGCACAGATCCGATTTGCTCACAGTAGCCCATGTTTCTGTGATGTGCTGCAGAGTACTGTACTAGTTGGACTTTCCTAAGGGCTGATGGTTTTATGCCCAGATATATTACATTGCTGTAGTCCTGACAGGAGGTGACAAAGGCATGTATAATTGAGGCCAAGTCCACCAGCCAACTGGAGATGTCTGAAAGGGTTACTCATAGATGCTTCTACATAAGAATTTAGTGTCAGTAAGAAATCTAGGAGCACTCCTAAACTACGGATCAACGGAGACTGCATCATGGCTGCAAACCCTTCGAAGTGCTTTCCTCTGTCTGCCAGCATAACCTCTGTCTTGCTTGGGTTCATCTTCAACCAGCTGTTATTCATCCATGAGCTGGTTTTGTCCAAGCACTGGGCTATCTTTGTGGTAGTGGTCTGGTGGTAGTGAAAGATAGGTAGATTAGCATATTGTTGACATTTGATTCCATGTCATCTTACCAGTTCATCTAGTGGTTGCATGTAGATGTTGAATAGGACTGGAGAAAGAACTGGTCTTTGTGGGACTTCACAAAGTGAGGGGTCTAGCAGCAGAGATGGAGTTTCCCATCACTACTCTTGTGATTCATCCCTCCAGGAAGGACTTAAACCATTTTATTGCATTCCCCTGGACCATTACTACCTTTCTCAGATAGGACAGCAGTATCTCATGATCAACAGTGTCAAATACTGCAGTGAGCAGGGCCAGCCCACAACATTTTGGCACCTGAGGCGGGGAGCTCAAATGAAGCCCCCATGCCCCCTTGCTTGGGTCAAAACTTTGAAAGGTCTCAATTCTGCCTTCTTCCTGTTCTACTCGTCTCATGGTACTGCTCTGCTACCTACCCCAATAAAGGAGAATTAACAACTTAAAATGCCTTGTTCAAAAATTTCAAGTAACACCTAACTTTCAAATGCCTGAACAGCAAATGTAACTTTTCTTGTCTGCATAGTAAACACTGGCATTTTTATCTGTTTGGATAATCAAAGTGGTGCTTTCCATGCCTTCTTGGTTGCAAAGATGTGAACTGCTTCCTGAAGGTCCACAGTCTGGGCCAGCTCATGCTCTATTGAGATGGTTGCAAGGCCGACCAGACTCTCCTGTGTCATTGTGGAGCGTAGATGTGTTTTTATTAACTTCAGCTTGGAGAAGCTGCATTCTCCACTGGCAACTGTTACAGGAAGTGTTAGAAGTATGCGCAGAGCAACAAAAGCATTTGGAAAAAGGGTGGTCATCTTATTTGTGCACATATATTCCAGAACAGCCTTTGGAGTTGATCCTGCTGAAATGTATCTTGAAAGGGCTTTCAGTTCATCACCTAAATCACTCGCATCAATATTGCACATGTCATGATGTGTCAACACTGTCTCTAGTGCCCTGCATTGCTGGTGTAGGTCTTCTTCAGGTATGGTGAGGAGTTTTGGAATATCATACAACATGCCAAATATACTGCTGTGTTCCTTGAGCCGCATGAAACGTTCTTCAACTGACTTTTGTATTCCACAATCTAGCACCTGGTTAAAGAATTCAACTTTGAATTGTTGTTTGGGGTCTCTTATGGGATTATCCCGTGCCTTGTAATCAAAATGTCGTCTTCTTTGGTGACTCTTGTATTCTTGAATGGGTGAGAAAATAGCTTCAGTGTGAAGTTCCTCTGCCAACTTCTGTGCACTCTTCCGAATGTTTTCAAATCCCTCATCTGACCAGTAAGACTTTGCTTTGTCCAGTTGTTCCATTGCTCCAGATACATCAAGGTCAACACCTTGGAGTCTCTTGCTTACAACATTTATTTCAAATAGTAAGCCACACAGAAATTTGAAGTTATGTATGTTTCTGGTGATTCCATTTCCCTCTGCCACTGTTCTCCCACAAACAGTTCCTGTCATAGCATTATCCTCCATAATGGCAACTATGGCATCATCTATTTTCCCAATTTGGTGTTTGATAGCTTTATCGCCTCCACTCGCCTTTCCCATCGTGTGGCACTCAGTGGTTTCAGTGTCAGAGAGGATGTTCCCAGATGTTGCTTCAAAATTTGCAGTTGATGCAGAGAAAAATACATCGATGCTTTGAATTACATTAAAAAATTCAGCAGCCTCACTAGAAGCTGATGCTGCATCACTGACCACCAAGTTCAATGAAAGAGAACTGCATGGGACAAAAAAAGCTCGAGGGTTTAACTCTCGGATCCGTGTCTGCACTCCTCTGTTCTTTCCTCTGATGTTGGCACCATTATCATAGCCCTGACCTCTCATGTCAGCTATCGCAATTCCCGTATCTTCCAGCTTTTTAAGAAGCACATTTGTCATACCAGCTCCTGTAGTATCATCAATGTCAATAAATTCTAGAAAATGCTCTCTGACAGTCACCACTGCAGGGACATTTTCACTAGGTTCTGTTGTTGTTACAAAACGCACCATTAAAGTAATTTGTTCCATATGGCTGATGTCAGGTGTGCAGTCCAGAATAATGGAGTAATATCTTGCTGACTTCAGATCTGCCACAATCTTCTGTTTGACTTTTGTTGCCAGTAACTGTATGATCTCATTTTGAATTGTTTTTCCAAGGTAGTGGTGTGTGTACATTTCTTGGGTGGTGACCCTTCTTAGATGCTCCTGGAGTACAGCATCAAACTCAGCCATCAGCTCCACAATTTTAAGGAAGTTTCCATTGTTTGGCACCTACAGCTGATCTGAAGTGCCACGCAGTGCTTGGTTTTGGGTAGCAAGCATTCTCACAATGGCAATGAGCCTTTTCAGAACATTTTGCCAGTAAGGGGACTCAGAGGCAATCTTCTCTTGATGCTGATCATCTATGGTGGCCTTTAACCTTAGTCTCATCTCAAGTTCTTTCCGCCTATGGCATGCTGTCTGGTGATTTGCTGCCTTCTCATGGCATGCCAGATTTCTAGCCAGATTTTTCCAGTCCTTTGTACCTGTAAAACCCAATGTGGGTGGAACATTAGACTGGAAGAGTTTGCAACAAAAACAGTATGCAGCATTCTGGGTTTTTGAGTACATAAGCCATGGGCTCTCTACTTTGTCGCCATTGGGGATTTCACGCCAGTAATGTGTTGGATGGAAACTTCTATTTTCATTGTCTTTGGGGAACATTTGGGAAACTTTGGGGAAGCTTTTCACTTGCTGTGGTCCATGCAGTACAAGGAAGTCCCTCAGGCTACTGCTCAAGTGGGTCCACAGTCCTGGATCATCTAGACTGAAGGAACTAAACTCAGCAGCAGCTGTTTCTTGTGCCTCTACCACACTTCTTCTCTGAGCTATACTTTTCTTCAGGAATGTGCTTGGTTACAGCCATTTGAGATGGAGATATGGATGCTGCAGTAGCTTCCAGGTCACCTGCACTCTAACTGGAAGATCGGGCATCTCCTCACCACTCACATCCTCACTGGGGCCGGAAGGCTCACCGTGAACATTTGTGTCTATGTATCTCAGGAGTGCTCCTTCCTGCTTTGATAGAAAAGCTTCCTTTGCTTGCTTGCTTTTTCTGAATGCTGCCCCAGAGGAGTGTTTTCTTCTTTCATTCATGACTGTTGTTCTGTGCCAGCTATAGTGGCTCTCAACACTCAATTGAAGGGGACAAATAAGCAGGCTGGTAGCAGGGCCTGAGTGAGGGAAGATATCAGTGTCTTAAGGGCTTAACTGGTTCCTACTACTTCAGTTGACTACCTGTTCTCCTCAAGTGGGTTCAGGGAAGCAGCAGGAAACAGGAAACTCCCTGAGAAGTTGGTTTTAGAGAGGTACATAAGAGGCTCCTCCTCCTCTCTCTCCCTGAAGCTCCTGCTGCTTTCTGTTATTCCCTCTCAACTTTTCTCCTACCTGCCTGTTATGTCTCTTGTGCCTTCCTTCCTCCAGCACAGCAGTCCACCATCTCTGTGCATCTAGAGCAGAGAGAATACATATGCACCAGCAGCAGACACAATTTTCTACACTCTGGGTCCTAGTGGCCACCCTCCACCCCAGTCTGACACCTGAGGTGGCCTCCTCAGTTCGCCTCATGGTAAGGCCAGCCCTGGCAGTGAGGTCCAGAAAGATGAGAATGGATGTCAGTCTACCATACACTGTTAGGAGGAGATCATCCATCAGTACTACTAGAACTGTCTCCATACCAAGAGCTGGCCTAAATTCAGATTGTGCCAGGTCTAGGATATTAACTTAAATTAGATGAACTTGTGTGGCAACTTTCTTTATAAGCTAGCTCAGGAATGGAAGTTTTGATACTGTTAGTATATCTGTGATGACTGGCTGTGATCTTGGGTCTTTGTAATAAAAGATACGTTCTTGCAAGATGCTGAGAGCACCCAATTCCCACTGAATTTTTTACCTAGTTGAAAAGGGTTAGATTGTTGGCCTTGATTTGGCACAAAAGGTTTGAAAAACTGGGGTCCATTCTTAAGGGACCATTCTTGCCAGCTGTTTGGCTGTTCTAAGGTGTGCCTGGGCCAAACTAGGCTCTGGCCAGCTCCAGCATTTGGGAGTGGTAGGGTTGGTAGGGTTGGCAGATAGATGCCTTAGAATACAGTGGCTTCAAAAATATTATTTTTCCTACAAAAAACTTCAATGAAAATGATGGAAAAAATGTTGATTTTTTGGTCTAAATTTTCAGTGGAATTTTTTGACTTTTCATAAAAAATCTTCAGTTTGGGGGGCTTGTTGGTTTTCTTACAAAAATCAAAAATTATGCAGACATTTCCACAAAATATTTTCATTTAATCAAAAACTAATTTTCCATTGAAAAAAGTTTCTAAAAAATATTTTTATTTTCTTTTTTTGTAATCTGCTTACAGCATGTATTATAATAAGTACAAATGAAAACTGAGACCTGGAGAAACCAGGATGAGTCCTAAGGTTCAGAATGTTGTTCACTAGCGTGATTCTGAGCCAAATTCTGCGTACAATTACATCTATGTAAATCTTGAGTAACACCAGTGACATCTTGAGTAACACCAGTGATATCAGTGGAGTGACTCCTAATTTACATTGGTGTTACTGTAAGCAAAATTGTAATCTTTGGCCTTTTACTGCCCTCCCAGCTATCCCACTGATTCTAAAGTGGGACAGACAGCAAGAGCATAGCTGATGATTGCACTTCTGCAACAAGCCAGGGAGAAGAGAGGCAGTTTTCCAGGATCCACCATTTTCCCCCTTTTTACTCTTCTGCCCACACCCTCAAAGAACAGATACCATGGCAACCCTCCCTTAAGCTGAAAAGGACTGGATGTGATTCCATTTAAAAACCAACAATGCTACCTGAAAGTCAACCAGAATAGACGACTGGTGCCTCCAAGCTAAAGGGGAGGACACATAACCACCCCAGGTATCTCCCCTGCCCAGTGACCCCTCCCGTCCTGGGCCCAGCCTGGGGCCACAGTGCTCATTTGCCCCATAACCTCATCCGTACAGAACACAATGCCATCACAATGCCACAGTCTCAGAAACAACTCTGACATCATAATCAAAAAGACTGACAAAGGAGGTGCTGTCGTCATCATGAATAGGTTGGAATATGAACAAGAGGCTGCTAGGCAGCTCTCCAACACCACTTTCTACAAGCCATTACCCTCTGACCCCACTGAGGGTTACCAAAAAAAAAACCCTACACCATCTACTCAAGAAACTCCCTGAAAAAGCACAAGAACAAATCTGCACAGACACATCCCTAGAACCCAGACCAGGGTATTCTATCTGCTACCCAAGATCCATAAACCTAGAAATCCTGGATGCCCCATCATCTCAGGCATTGGCATCCTGACAGCAGGACTGTCTGACTATGTAGACTCCCTCCTACACTACCAACACTCCCAGCTATCTTCGAGACACCACTGACTTCCTGAGGAAACTACAATCCATCGGTGATCTTCCTGAAAACACCATCCTAGCCACTATGGATGTAGAAGCCCTCTACACCAACATTCCACACAAAGATGGACTACTATCAGGAACAGTATCCCCGATATTGTCACGGCAAACATGGTGGCTGAACTTTGTGACTTTGTCCTCACCCATAACTATTTCACATTTGGGGACAATGTATACCTTCAAATCAGCGGCACTGCTATGGGTACCCGCATGGCCCCACAGTATGCCAACATTTTTATGGCTGACTTAGAACAACGCTTCCTCAGCTCTCGTCCCCTAATGCCCCTACTCTACTTGCACTACATTGATGACATCTTCATCATCTGGACCCATGGAAAAGAAGCCCTTGAGGAATTCCACTATGACTTCAACAATTTCCATCCCACCATCAACCTCAGCTTGGACCAGTCCACACAAGAGATCCACTTCCTGGACGCTACGGTGCTAATAAGCGATGGTCACATAACCACCACCCTATACCGGAAACCTACTGACCGCTATACTTACCTACATGCCTCCAGCTTTCATCCAGACCACACCACACGATCCATTATCTACAGCCAAGCTCTACGATACAACCGCATTTGCTCCAACCCCTCAGACAGAGACAAACACCTACAAGATCTCTATCAAGCATTCTTACAACTACAATACCCAACTGCGGAAGTGAAGAAACAGATTGATAGAGCCAGAAGAGTTCCCAGAAGTCACTTACTACAGGACAGGCTCAACAAAGAAAATAACAGAACGCCACTAGACGTCTGCTTCAGCCCCCAACTAAAACCTCTTCAACGCATCATCAAGGATCTACTACCTATCCTGAAGGATGACCCATCACTCTCATAGATCTTGGGAGACAGGCCAGTCCTTGCTTACAGACAGCCCCCCAACCTGAAGCAAATACTCACCAGCAACCACATACCACACAGCAGAACCACTAACCCAGGAACCTATCCTTGCAACAAAGCCTGTTGCCAGCTGTGTCCACATATCTATTCAGGGGACACCATCATAGGGCCTAATCACATCAGCCACACTATCAGAGGCTCGTTCACCTGCACATCTACCAATGTGATATATGCCATCATGTGCCAGCAGTGCCCCTCTGCCATGTACATTGGTCAAACTGGACAGTCTCTACGTAAAAGAATAAATGGACACAAATCAGACGTCAAGAATTATCACATTCATAAACCAGTCGGAGGACACTTCAATCTCTCTGGTCACGTGATTACAGACATGAAAGTTGCGATATTACAAGAGAAAAACTTCAAAACCAGACTCCAGCGAGAGTCCATAGTTCGTTTGTTTTTAAATCTTCACAATCATTTAAAATAGTAAACTGTGCTCCCCAAGAAGCTGAGTATCGGACCTTGGAATTCCTGTGCTGACCTTCCAGTTATTGGCACCCATCCAAATCTCTGAACACCAGTCAAAGAGGGATGTTGAGAGAAGAGTTGCCTTTTGCTGGGATTTGGAGACCCTGAAGGAAGGTTTTAATTGGATCATTGAGGCCGAACCAGTTGTAACTGGAACAAAGGTTACCACTGTTCCTTCTCTTCAGTAGTATCACAGTAAACTACAGTGAAAAAGCCTATTCTAGAACAAAAGAAAGGTAAATGATTAAGCTGTCACTTTGCTCTTTCACTGCATATGTTCACTGTGGGAAAAAAATCCTGAGGCTATTTTTGCTGTTGTGTGACATCATGATAAGAGTGTTCTCAGAGCTTTATGCAACTGCAGTTCTTGTGGGAGGACTGGCTGCCTTCTCCTTTTATCACATCTTTGAAGATATTTTAAGCAGAATGCTTGCAGAGCTTGGTTCAGTTCAAGTTCTTACAGGAACAATGGCTATCTTCTCCCTTTATCCCATCTATGATACATGGTAAAAGTAAAAAGAAAAGGTATACTTGTGGCACCTTAGAGACTAACAAATTTATTATCATTATACTATAACAAGAGTGATCAAGGTGAGCTATTACCAGCAGGAGAGTGGGGGGGGAGGGGGAAGACACCTTTTGTAGTGATAATCAAGATGGGCCATTTCCAGCAGTTGACAAGAACATGTGAGGAACAGTGTGGAGTGGGGGGGAGGAGGGAAATAACCATGGGGAAATAGTTTTACTTTGTGTGATGACACATCCACTCCCAATCTTTATTCAAGCCTAAGTTAATTGTATCCAATTTGCAAATGAATTCCAATTCAACAGTCTCTCGCTGGAGTCTGGTTTTGAAGTTTTTCTCTTGTAATATCGCAACTTTCATGTCTGTAATCACGTGACCAGAGAGATTGAAGTGTCCTCCGACTGGTTTATGAATGTGATAATTCTTGACGTCTGATTTGTGTCCATTTATTCTTTTACGTAGAGACTGTCCAGTTTGACCAATGTACATGGCAGAGGGGCACTGCTGGCACATGATGGCATATATCACATTGGTAGATGTGCAGGTGAACGAGCCTCTGATAGTGTGGCTGATGTGATTAGGCCCTATGATGGTGTCCCCTGAATAGATATGTGGACACAGCTGGCAACAGGCTTTGTTGCAAGGATAGGTTCCTGGGTTAGTGGTTCTGCTGTGTGGTATGTGGTTGCTGGTGAGTATTTGCTTCAGGTTGGGGGGCTGTCTGTAAGCAAGGACTGGCCTGTCTCCCAAGATCTATGAGAGTGATGGGTCATCCTTCAGGATAGGTAGTAGATCCTTGATGATGCGTTGAAGAGGTTTTAGTTGGGGGCTGAAGCAGACGTCTAGTGGCGTTCTGTTATTTTCTTTGTTGAGCCTGTCCTGTAGTAAGTGACTTCTGGGAACTCTTCTGGCTCTATCAATCTGTTTCTTCACTTCCGCAGTTGGGTATTGTAGTTGTAAGAATGCTTGATAGAGATCTTGTAGGTGTTTGTCTCTGTCTGAGGGGTTGGAGCAAATGCGGTTGTATCGTAGAGCTTGGCTGTAGATAATGGATCGTGTGGTGTGGTCTGGATGAAAGCTGGAGGCATGTAGGTAAGTATAGCGGTCAGTAGGTTTCCGGTATAGGGTGGTGGTTATGTGACCATCGCTTATTAGCACCGTAGCGTCCAGGAAGTGGATCTCTTGTGTGGACTGGTCCAAGCTGAGGTTGATGGTGGGATGGAAATTGTTGAAGTCATAGTGGAATTCCTCAAGGGCTTCTTTTCCATGGGTCCAGATGATGAAGATGTCATCAATGTAGTGCAAGTAGAGTAGGGGCATTAGGGGACGAGAGCTGAGGAAGCGTTGTTCTAAGTCAGCCATAAAAATGTTGGCATACTGTGGGGCCATGCGGGTACCCATAGCAGTGCCGCTGATTTGAAGGTATACATTGTCCCCAAATGTGAAATAGTTATGGGTGAGGACAAAGTCACAAAGTTCAGCCACCATGTTTGCCGTGACAATATCGGGGATACTGTTCCTGATAGTAGTCCATCTTTGTGTGGAATGTTGGTGTAGAGGGCTTCTACATCCATAGTGGCTAGGATGGTGTTTTCAGGAAGATCACCGATGGATTGTAGTTTCCTCAGGAAGTCAGTGGTGTCTCGAAGATAGCTGGGAGTGTTGGTAGTGTAGGAGGGAGTCTACATAGTCAGACAGTCCTGCTGTCAGGATGCCAATGCCTGAGATGATGGGGCATCCAGGATTTCTAGGTTTATGGATCTTGGGTAGCAGATAGAATACCCTGGTCTGGGTTCTAGGGATGTGTCTGTGCAGATTTGTTCTTGTGCTTTTTCAGGGAGTTTCTTGAGTAGATGGTGTAGGGTTTTTTTTTTGGTAACCCTCAGTGGGGTCAGAGGGTAATGGCTTGTAGAAAGTGGTGTTGGAGAGCTGCCTAGCAGCCTCTTGTTCATATTCCAACCTATTCATGATGACGACAGCACCTCCTTTGTCAGTCTTTTTGATTATGATGTCAGAGTTGTTTCTGAGACTGTGGCATTGTGATGGCATTGTGTTCTGTACGGATGAGGTTATGGGGCAAATGAGCACTGTGGCCCCAGGCTGGGCCCAGGACGGGAGGGGTCACTGGGCAGGGGAGATACCTGGGGTGGTTATGTGTCCTCCCCTTTAGCTTGGAGGCACCAGTCGTCTATTCTGGTTGACTTTCAGGTAGCATTGTTGGTTTTTAAATGGAATCACATCCAGTCCTTTTCAGCTTAAGGGAGGGTTGCCATGGTATCTGTTCTTTGAGGGTGTGGGCAGAAGAGTAAAAAGGGGGAAAATGGTGGATCCTGGAAAACTGCCTCTCTTCTCCCTGGCTTGTTGCAGAAGTGCAATCATCAGCTATGCTCTTGCTGTCTGTCCCACTTTAGAATCAGTGGGATAGCTGGGAGGGCAGTAAAAGGCCAAAGATTACAATTTTGCTTACAGTAACACCAATGTAAATTAGGAGTCACTCCACTGATATCACTGGTGTTACTCAAGATGTCACTGGTGTTACTCAAGATTTACATAGATGTAATTGTACGCAGAATTTGGCTCAGAATCACGCTAGTGAACAACATTCTGAACCTTAGGACTCATCCTGGTTTCTCCAGGTCTCAGTTTTCATTTGTACTTATTATAATACATGCTGTAAGCAGATTACAAAAAAAGAAAATAAAAATATTTTTTAGAAACTTTTTTCAATGGAAAATTAGTTTTTGATTAAATGAAAATATTTTGTGGAAATGTCTGCATAATTTTTGATTTTTGTAAGAAAACCAACAAGCCCCCCAAACTGAAGATTTTTTATGAAAAGTCAAAAAATTCCA
This sequence comes from Lepidochelys kempii, assembly GCF_965140285.1. Lineage (NCBI taxonomy): Eukaryota > Metazoa > Chordata > Testudines > Cheloniidae > Lepidochelys > Lepidochelys kempii. The sequence goes on along the minus strand of NC_136394.1, from coordinate 12,375,323 downwards.
CTGAAAATTTAGACCAAAAAATCAACATTTTTTCCATCATTTTCATTGAAGTTTTTTGTAGGAAAAATAATATTTTTGAAGCCACTGTATTCTAAGGCATCTATCTGCCAACCCTACCAACCCTACCACTCCCAAATGCTGGAGCTGGCCAGAGCCTAGTTTGGCCCAGGCACACCTTAGAACAGCCAAACAGCTGGCAAGAATGGTCCCTTAAGAATGGACCCCAGTTTTTCAAACCTTTTGTGCCAAATCAAGGCCAACAATCTAACCCTTTTCAACTAGGTAAAAAATTCAGTGGGAATTGGGTGCTCTCAGCATCTTGCAAGAACGTATCTTTTATTACAAAGACCCAAGATCACAGCCAGTCATCACAGATATACTAACAGTATCAAAACTTCCATTCCTGAGCTAGCTTATAAAGAAAGTTGCCACACAAGTTCATCTAATTTAAGTTAATATCCTAGACCTGGCACAATCTGAATTTAGGCCAGCTCTTGGTATGGAGACAGTTCTAGTAGTACTGATGGATGATCTCCTCCTAACAGTGTATGGTAGACTGACATCCATTCTCATCTTTCTGGACCTCACTGCCAGGGCTGGCCTTACCATGAGGCGAACTGAGGAGGCCACCTCAGGTGTCAGACTGGGGTGGAGGGTGGCCACTAGGACCCAGAGTGTAGAAAATTGTGTCTGCTGCTGGTGCATATGTATTCTCTCTGCTCTAGATGCACAGAGATGGTGGACTGCTGTGCTGGAGGAAGGAAGGCACAAGAGACATAACAGGCAGGTAGGAGAAAAGTTGAGAGGGAATAACAGAAAGCAGCAGGAGCTTCAGGGAGAGAGAGGAGGAGGAGCCTCTTATGTACCTCTCTAAAACCAACTTCTCAGGGAGTTTCCTGTTTCCTGCTGCTTCCCTGAACCCACTTGAGGAGAACAGGTAGTCAACTGAAGTAGTAGGAACCAGTTAAGCCCTTAAGACACTGATATCTTCCCTCACTCAGGCCCTGCTACCAGCCTGCTTATTTGTCCCCTTCAATTGAGTGTTGAGAGCCACTATAGCTGGCACAGAACAACAGTCATGAATGAAAGAAGAAAACACTCCTCTGGGGCAGCATTCAGAAAAAGCAAGCAAGCAAAGGAAGCTTTTCTATCAAAGCAGGAAGGAGCACTCCTGAGATACATAGACACAAATGTTCACGGTGAGCCTTCCGGCCCCAGTGAGGATGTGAGTGGTGAGGAGATGCCCGATCTTCCAGTTAGAGTGCAGGTGACCTGGAAGCTACTGCAGCATCCATATCTCCATCTCAAATGGCTGTAACCAAGCACATTCCTGAAGAAAAGTATAGCTCAGAGAAGAAGTGTGGTAGAGGCACAAGAAACAGCTGCTGCTGAGTTTAGTTCCTTCAGTCTAGATGATCCAGGACTGTGGACCCACTTGAGCAGTAGCCTGAGGGACTTCCTTGTACTGCATGGACCACAGCAAGTGAAAAGCTTCCCCAAAGTTTCCCAAATGTTCCCCAAAGACAATGAAAATAGAAGTTTCCATCCAACACATTACTGGCGTGAAATCCCCAATGGCGACAAAGTAGAGAGCCCATGGCTTATGTACTCAAAAACCCAGAATGCTGCATACTGTTTTTGTTGCAAACTCTTCCAGTCTAATGTTCCACCCACATTGGGTTTTACAGGTACAAAGGACTGGAAAAATCTGGCTAGAAATCTGGCATGCCATGAGAAGGCAGCAAATCACCAGACAGCATGCCATAGGCGGAAAGAACTTGAGATGAGACTAAGGTTAAAGGCCACCATAGATGATCAGCATCAAGAGAAGATTGCCTCTGAGTCCCCTTACTGGCAAAATGTTCTGAAAAGGCTCATTGCCATTGTGAGAATGCTTGCTACCCAAAACCAAGCACTGCGTGGCACTTCAGATCAGCTGTAGGTGCCAAACAATGGAAACTTCCTTAAAATTGTGGAGCTGATGGCTGAGTTTGATGCTGTACTCCAGGAGCATCTAAGAAGGGTCACCACCCAAGAAATGTACACACACCACTACCTTGGAAAAACAATTCAAAATGAGATCATACAGTTACTGGCAACAAAAGTCAAACAGAAGATTGTGGCAGATCTGAAGTCAGCAAGATATTACTCCATTATTCTGGACTGCACACCTGACATCAGCCATATGGAACAAATTACTTTAATGGTGCGTTTTGTAACAACAACAGAACCTAGTGAAAATGTCCCTGCAGTGGTGACTGTCAGAGAGCATTTTCTAGAATTTATTGACATTGATGATACTACAGGAGCTGGTATGACAAATGTGCTTCTTAAAAAGCTGGAAGATACGGGAATTGCGATAGCTGACATGAGAGGTCAGGGCTATGATAATGGTGCCAACATCAGAGGAAAGAACAGAGGAGTGCAGACACGGATCCGAGAGTTAAACCCTCGAGCTTTTTTTGTCCCATGCAGTTCTCTTTCATTGAACTTGGTGGTCAGTGATGCAGCATCAGCTTCTAGTGAGGCTGCTGAATTTTTTAATGTAATTCAAAGCATCGATGTATTTTTCTCTGCATCAACTGCAAATTTTGAAGCAACATCTGGGAACATCCTCTCTGACACTGAAACCACTGAGTGCCACACGATGGGAAAGGCGAGTGGAGGCGATAAAGCTATCAAACACCAAATTGGGAAAATAGATGATGCCATAGTTGCCATTATGGAGGATAATGCTATGACAGGAACTGTTTGTGGGAGAACAGTGGCAGAGGGAAATGGAATCACCAGAAACATACATAACTTCAAATTTCTGTGTGGCTTACTATTTGAAATAAATGTTGTAAGCAAGAGACTCCAAGGTGTTGACCTTGATGTATCTGGAGCAATGGAACAACTGGACAAAGCAAAGTCTTACTGGTCAGATGAGGGATTTGAAAACATTCGGAAGAGTGCACAGAAGTTGGCAGAGGAACTTCACACTGAAGCTATTTTCTCACCCATTCAAGAATACAAGAGTCACCAAAGAAGACGACATTTTGATTACAAGGCACGGGATAATCCCATAAGAGACCCCAAACAACAATTCAAAGTTGAATTCTTTAACCAGGTGCTAGATTGTGGAATACAAAAGTCAGTTGAAGAACGTTTCATGCGGCTCAAGGAACACAGCAGTATATTTGGCATGTTGTATGATATTCCAAAACTCCTCACCATACCTGAAGAAGACCTACACCAGCAATGCAGGGCACTAGAGACAGTGTTGACACATCATGACATGTGCAATATTGATGCGAGTGATTTAGGTGATGAACTGAAAGCCCTTTCAAGATACATTTCAGCAGGATCAACTCCAAAGGCTGTTCTGGAATATATGTGCACAAATAAGATGACCACCCTTTTTCCAAATGCTTTTGTTGCTCTGCGCATACTTCTAACACTTCCTGTAACAGTTGCCAGTGGAGAATGCAGCTTCTCCAAGCTGAAGTTAATAAAAACACATCTACGCTCCACAATGACACAGGAGAGTCTGGTCGGCCTTGCAACCATCTCAATAGAGCATGAGCTGGCCCAGACTGTGGACCTTCAGGAAGCAGTTCACATCTTTGCAACCAAGAAGGCATGGAAAGCACCACTTTGATTATCCAAACAGATAAAAATGCCAGTGTTTACTATGCAGACAAGAAAAGTTACATTTGCTGTTCAGGCATTTGAAAGTTAGGTGTTACTTGAAATTTTTGAACAAGGCATTTTAAGTTGTTAATTCTCCTTTATTGGGGTAGGTAGCAGAGCAGTACCATGAGACGAGTAGAACAGGAAGAAGGCAGAATTGAGACCTTTCAAAGTTTTGACCCAAGCAAGGGGGCATGGGGGCTTCATTTGAGCTCCCCGCCTCAGGTGCCAAAATGTTGTGGGCTGGCCCTGCTCACTGCAGTATTTGACACTGTTGATCATGAGATACTGCTGTCCTATCTGAGAAAGGTAGTAATGGTCCAGGGGAATGCAATAAAATGGTTTAAGTCCTTCCTGGAGGGATGAATCACAAGAGTAGTGATGGGAAACTCCATCTCTGCTGCTAGACCCCTCACTTTGTGAAGTCCCACAAAGACCAGTTCTTTCTCCAGTCCTATTCAACATCTACATGCAACCACTAGATGAACTGGTAAGATGACATGGAATCAAATGTCAACAATATGCTAATCTACCTATCTTTCACTACCACCAGACCACTACCACAAAGATAGCCCAGTGCTTGGACAAAACCAGCTCATGGATGAATAACAGCTGGTTGAAGATGAACCCAAGCAAGACAGAGGTTATGCTGGCAGACAGAGGAAAGCACTTCGAAGGGTTTGCAGCCATGATGCAGTCTCCGTTGATCCGTAGTTTAGGAGTGCTCCTAGATTTCTTACTGACACTAAATTCTTATGTAGAAGCATCTATGAGTAACCCTTTCAGACATCTCCAGTTGGCTGGTGGACTTGGCCTCAATTATACATGCCTTTGTCACCTCCTGTCAGGACTACAGCAATGTAATATATCTGGGCATAAAACCATCAGCCCTTAGGAAAGTCCAACTAGTACAGTACTCTGCAGCACATCACAGAAACATGGGCTACTGTGAGCAAATCGGATCTGTGCTTTGCTCTTTACACTGGCTTCCTACAGAACAGGATAGTTATTTTTTGTCAAGATCCAGATTTCTTTGTCCAGGTATAGTCAAGGTCCATATCCCAGAGAAAATAATAAAAAAAATCCAACAATAATGATAACAAGTAAATAAAAAGATTTTGGGGTCCATTCAGAAGTGTCTGGCAGGCCATATTTGGCCCTCACTCCGCCTATTGACTACCCCTGCTGTAAAATATCAAGTCAAATTCGAAGTCCTGGTCCTTATTTTCAAGATGTTCAGTGGTCAGTGATCAGCATATTTAAAAGGTCTAAAGCTCTGGGTTGAAGACAGTGATTGACAGCTCTGCTTCTCAGGCAAAATGGAACTTTCTACCATAACAGTAAAGCTGAGCTGTGCAGGAGACACAGTTTTCTTGGGTGCTGGACCAAGACTTTGGAACAAACCCCTACAGGAACTTAGAACCATCACAAAACTTCCACTCCAAATTGAAATACTTCTTCAAACTTGCCTTTTCTAATATAAACACATGACATCATGCACATTTAAAACAAACTCCAACACAAACCCAAACTAAGACACTACACTGCACACACAATTTCCCCCCAGAGAAGAGGTTAAGAAAGAATGACCCACACCTGACAGATGTTAGTCATGTTAATACACTACTAAAAGGCATTCAGTTCTTATAGTTATACTGAATTATAACTCAGTTGACTACACATTAAACCTTAATTTTGGCATTTCCTAACTTTTGAGGGCTTGATTTTGCAACTTAATTTCCTTTTATATAGTTTTGGTGTGTAATGTATTAGGTTTTTTTTAAAATGCCTGTTGAAAACAACAAATTCCATCATGTTTTATCAGCTGGGTTGGAACCTTTAGATCCACTGCCCAGACCTCTGCTACTTGAGCTAACAGAGTAACTGATAGCATTAGTTAGTTTTCAGAGTGGTAGCTGTGTTAGTCTGTATCAGGAAAAATAACTAGGAGTCCTTGTGGCACCTTAGAGACTAAGTTAGTTGTCATCCTCTGTGTGGACCAGCACTAGAAGGGATGAGACACTTTCCATAGGATTTCACAGATGGCCGAGAGGAGAGGAATGGTGACACTCAAAAGTCAAGGGTTCCATTCTAGGCTCTGGAGGAGAATGTGTTCTAGTGGGCACAGACTCTTCTGCTCATTTATCACAAGACGATCCCTTCTCCCCTTCCCCTAGTACCCATAGCAGTGCTGCTGATCTGAAGGTATACATTGTCCCCAAATGTAAAATAGTCATGGATAAGGACAAAGTCACAAAGTTCAGCCACCAGGTTAGCCGTGACATTATCGGGGATAGTGTTCTTGACGGTTTGTAGTCCATCTTTGTGTGGAATGTTGATGTAGAGGGCTTCTACATCCATAGTGGCCAGGATGGTGTTATCAGGAAGATCACCGATGGATTGTAGTTTCCTCAGGAAGTCAGTGGTGTCTCTAAGGTAGCTGGGACTGCTGGTAGCGTAGGGCCTGAGGAGGGAGTCTACACTCTGTTCTGAGCCGTGAGTAACTGATCACGCGATTACAGACATGAAAGTTGCGATATTACAAGAGAAAAACTTCAAAACCAGACTCCAGCGAGAGACTGTTGAATTGGAATTCATTTGCAAATTGGATACAATTAACTTAGGTTACCTTGCATAATGACTTAGCCACTCCCAGTCTCTATTCAAGCCTATTTCCCCTTGTTTTTTCCTACCCCCCTCCCACAGACGTTCTTGTTAAACCCTGGATTTGTGCTGGAAATGACCCACCTTGATTATCATACACATTGTAAGGAGAGTGATCACTTTAGATAAGCTATTACCAGCAGGAGAGTGGGGTGGGGGGAGAGAAAACCTTTTGTAGTGGTAAACACCCATTTTTTCATGGTTTGTGTGTATAAAAAGATCTTCTGTACTTTCCACAGTATGCATCCGATGAAGTGAGCTGTAGCTCACGAAAGCTTATGCTCAAATAAATTGGTTAGTCTTTAAGGTGCCACAAGTACTCCTTTTATTTTTGCGAATACAGACTAACACGGCTGTTACTCTGAAACCTGATTCTTGTTAAGAAACAGGATGTTCTGTTATAGATGGTTATATTTTATTGGTTGCTTTTATTCAAGGAAGGCACCCAGCTACCTTAGTGATAGACACCAATATGCATCCTGTAAAGAAAAAACATACATTCAAAATATGCGTATTTTAACAAAACTGCAATAATAAAATTGTTTCTTATGATGTAAACTACTGCCCAAATAGTATGTCAAAAAGGCACAGAATATATTTTAGGAGGTGTTATGCAAGGGTGACTAAAAGCCTTTCTTTGCACTTTCATATCCTGGTGAAGCTCTTTGCACGGCCTATCCCTCTGTGTCATGTTTAGGGCCCTACCAAATTCACAGTCCATTTTGGTCAATTTCACAACCAGAGGGTTTTAAAATTGGTCAAATTCAAGATTTCAGATGTTTACATCTGAAATTTCACAGTGTTGTAGCTATGAGGGTCCCAACCCAAAAGGAGATCTTGGGGGGTTGCAAAGCTGTTGTAGGGGGATCACAGGATTGCCACCCTCATTTCTGTGCTGCCTTCTGAGCTGGGCTCTGAAGCAGCAGCCATGGAGCTTCCTGCAGTGGGAGGAGGTTCCCAAAGGTGGAGGTGGGTTCAATCTCCCCCATGTTGCTGGGAGAGCCCCAGCCAGTGACTCCCAACTGCTAGTTCCAGCCAGTGGTGGATTAACATAGGCCCACAGAGCCAGTGTCCAGGGGCCGCATCCAATTTGGGGGCCCCTTGGAAAAATGGGCACCCTGAGCCCAGGCAACACAAGCCCCAGCAGAAGCTACGGGCAGTGGAAGCTCCGAACCCAGTTCCGGGGCTGCTGCAGCGCAGAAGTGAGGATATACCATCTTCATTTCTGCACTGTCTCTGGCAGTGGGCTCGATCTCCCCATCGAGAGTGGCCTTTCCTTTGACCACATCGTCTTTTCACTGCTTTACCAATGAAGAGCACCTAAAATGGCTCTATGTCATCAGAGGGATTACCCTTACACTAGGTTTCAGAGTAACAGCCGTGTTAGTCTGTATTCGCAAAAAGAAAAGGAATACTTGTGGCACCTTAGAGACTAACCAATTTATTTGAGCATAAGCTTTCGTGAGCTACAGAAGTGAGCTGCAGCTCACGAAAGCTTATGCTCAAATAAATTGGTTAGTCTCTAAGGTGCCACAAGTACTCCTTTTCTCCTTACACTAGGCTGATTCTTCCTGGATTGGCTAGAGAAAATATAAGGAATCCTTTTGAAACTGTATGCATACTACTGAAGACTCAGTTGCAGATTCAGCCATCAGCTTACTATGTAGCCACTGGGGTCAATGGAAATCAAGTTTCAGTTTCTCAAGAGAGGCCAGCTACATCTATTAGCCACATTGCCTGTGAAGCCATGTAAAATGTCATGTGTGTTGAGCATGTTGTGCTGACACTTTGCACAGAAGTGAATTTCCCTCCCAGGGAGAAGAAACATTACAATAAAAAGAAAGCTCACAAAACCTTTTGCTGCACAGGTTACAAATACCTAAAGCAGGATTCCCCCAACAAGGGAAGCAATGTGGTAAGACAGCCAAGCCAATGTCACCAGTACAAGGCCAGCACACTGCTGAAACGCAGGCATGGCCAGGAGCCAGGCAGAAGGGGACAGCTACCCTGACGCCGTTAGCTGTGTCATTGATACATTACAGAAACACTGAAGAAACAAAAAAAAAGTAGCATCACATTAACTTGCTCTAAGAAAGTAAAGAGAACACACCAGAAACTGCTAATAGCAAAAACGTTTGTGAGCTGATCACATCTCCAAAACAGAGGTAGTCCTGGTAACAGAGTTGGAGAAGATATGCCATGAGGGTCCACAGTGCGTCTTCAGCAGGTTTTTCTCTGTATACATGAACATATATGGTGCTGCAATCTTTTTATGTGCTGTTTAATCTTCAATAGTTTTTCTATCTCCAGTCCTCACTTCACATTATTTTTATTATTATTTGTATTCATAGAATCATAGAATATCAGGGTTGGAAGGGACCTCAGGAGGTCATCTAGTCCAACCCCCTGCTCAAAGCAGGACCAATCCCCAATTAAATCATCCCAGCCAGGGCTTTGTCAAGCCTGACCTTAAAAACTTCTAAGGAAGGAGATTCTACCATCTCCCTAGGTAATGCATTCCAGTGTTTCACCACCCTCCTAGTGAAAAAGTTTTTCCTAATATCCAACCTAAACCTCCCCCACTGCAACTTGAGACCATTACTCCTTGTCCTGTCCTCTTCTACCACTGAGAATAGTCTAGAACCATCCTCTTTGGAACCACCTCTCAGGTAGTTGAAAGCAGCTATCAAATCCCCCCTCATTCTTCTCTTCCGCAGACTAAACAATCCCAGTTCCCTCAGCCTCTCCTCATAACTCATGTGTTCCAGACCCCTAATCATTTTTGTTGCCCTTCGCTGGACTCTCTCCAATTTATCCACATCCTTCTTGTAGTGTGGGGCCCAAAACTGGACACAGTACTCCAGATGAGGCCTCACCAATGTCAAATAGAGGGGGACAATCACGTCCCTCGATCTGCTCGCTATGCCCCTACTTATACATCCCAAAATGCCATTGGCCTTCTTGGCAACAAGGGCACACTGCTGACTCATATCCAGCTTCTCGTCCACTGTCACCCCTAGGTCCTTTTCCGCAGAACTGCTGCCTAGCCATTCGGTCCCTAGTCTGTAGCTGTGCATTGGGTTCTTCCGTCCTAAAGTGCAGGACCCTGCACTTATCCTTATTGAACCTCATCAGATTTCTTTTGGCCCAATCCTCCAATTTGTCTAGGTCCCTCTGTATCCTATCCCTGCCCTCCAGCGTATCTACCACTCCTCCCAGTTTAGTATCATCCGCAAATTTGCTGAGAGTGCAATCCACAGCATCCTCCAGATCATTTATGAAGATATTGAACAAAACTGGCCCCAGGACCGACCCCTGGGGCACTGCACTTGACACCGGCTGCCAACTAGACATGGAGCCATTGATCACTATCCATTGAGCCCGACAATCTAGCCAACTTTCTACCCACCTTATAGTGCATTCATTCAGCCCACACTTCTTTAACTTGCTGACAAGAATACTGTGGGAGACTGTGTCAAAAGCTTTGCTAAAGTCAAGAAACAATACATCCACTGCTTTCCCTTCATCCACAGAACCAGTAATCTCATCATAGAAGGGGATTAGATTAGTCAGGCATGACCTTCCCTTGGTGAATCCATGCTGACTGTTCCTGATCACTTTCCTCTCATGTAAGTGCTTCAGGATTGATTCTTTGAGGACCTGCTCCATGATTTTTCCGGGGACTGAGGTGAGGCTGACTGGCCTGTAGTTCCTAGAATCCTCCTTCTTCCCTTTTTTAAAGATTGGCATTACATTAGCCTTTTTCCAGTCATCTGGGACTTCCCCTGTTCGCCACGAGTTTTCAAAGATAATGGCCAATGGCTCTGGAATCACAGCCGCCAATTCCTTTAGCACTGTCGGATGCAACTCGTCTGGCCCCATGGACTTGTGCACGTCCAGCTTTTCTAAATAGTCCCTAACCACCTCTTTCTCCACAGAGGGCTGGCCATCTATTCCCCATGTTGTGATTGCCAGCGCAGCAGTCTGGGAGCTGACCTTGTTCGTGAAGACAGAGGCAAAAAAAGCATTGAGTACATTAGCTTTTTCCACATCCTCTGTCACTAGGTTGCCTCCCTCATTCATTAAGGGGCCCACACTTTCCTTGGCTTTCTTCTTGTTGCCAACATACCTGAAGAAACCCTTCTTGTTACTCTTGACATCACTCGCTAGCTGCAGCTCCAGGTGCGATTTGGCCCTCCTGATTTCATTCCTACATGCCTCCTTTTCTCTGGAGGAGAATGTGTTCTAGTGGGCACAGACTCTTCTGCTCATTTATCACAAGACGATCCCTTCTCCCCTTCCCCTCCAACCTGTCCCATACCAGACCTTGTCCCTCGCTGAGCATGGCAGAAAGAATGAATCATTGGTGTTACCTATTATTTCAGTTTCAACTCTTTGCTAGCTTTGCATTTTTGAAATTATTTTTCACTCATGACTTTTTAGGGTAGTGGAGATAATGCCTCTGGCCTGACCATAACCTCAAATGTCTCAAAATACCTGCAGATCTGCTGAATGACTGATTAGGTATATCTATGGATCTGTGCATTTTCTTAGCCTGAAGTTACTGGAATGGGGAGGTTCTTTGTTTGCATAAAAGTTACTAATCGGAGCCTGTCTGGTGATGCCAGTGACCCCAGAAATTGAGTGCCCCATTCAGATTTGCCAAAAAGCTCCTGAGGGGAGTTCCACTGGGAAGGAACCAGCCAGTGCCCCATCTTCAGAAACTGAAAAAAGGAAGAAGCCTTACTGCTGGCTTGCTTGGCTTCTGGCTTATTTGCCCGTGATCATTGATTGCTCATACCAGTCACAGACCAAATCTCAAGGGCCACATCCCAGCCAGCATACAATGTCAGGAAGAATTAAACACCAACAGCAGTTACTGCCTGCATTGCAGGTGCAGTTATTTATGTATTTATTTTACCAAATATGGTAAATCCTCATAAATTTTTAAGAAATTCAACAAATCTGCAAGTTTTATTAAAGAGGAAGAATAACTTAAAGCTTCTGGGTGTTTCTTCTGAGTGTATATATTTTTATTTGTTTGCCTTTTGTGACATTCATGCAATCTCCTAGATGTACAACATCTGTGTTACTCCTGCTTGATTTTTCTATGACTATTCCCACTGGTCCAGTACTCAACTTTTTTGGGGCTGTCTCACTAGAGCTCTTACTGCCCCTGGCTCGTGAAAAGGAGAGAGTGAAAAAAGATTTTTGAGTCATGGATGATTTTTTTTTCCTCAGGGTTTCTCAACAATCAACTTCAACGTAGGTCCCTAACTGAGATGTCTAAAATTACTGGCCCTGATGAGTCAAGCCAGCATATTTTTAGTAAGGATGAAATACTGGTATACTGCAGCTTTGTTTTTTAGCATTGAGTCAGGTGGTGTCTTGTCACCTTAATGTAACGTGCATCTTTTACACAAGTTCAGTAACAGCAGTTGTAGAAGGAAGATGGCTGATGTTGAATGGAATTTATAGGATTTTTAATTTGTGTATATGGTATTTACATAGTAATTAGTTTTCTGAGTAGAACTCTTAAAAAAAACTGTTGCAATTTGTGGGACCATTCAAAAAAGCTGACTGACTTTTTTAGGCACTGTTTTGTTTTTCTTCTTTAAGAGGTTAGCTTTTCCCCAAACCATGGCAGTATCAAACACCACAGGTTGAAGTGGCTGATTTTCTGAAAGCTGCTATAGAATTTAGGATCTGCCACATTACTAAAGCTTGTTATACATTCATATTTTTTTAATTAATGACAAAAAGCTGGCTACATGCTTTTCCCCTATAACCTTTCGAGATTTACCGATCTGTGGAAGAGTAATTTAGCTAATTAGCTCTAGGCTGTGTAAATACAGGATAAAGCCCTGATACTGCAAACACTGATGCACATGCATAATATTATGCACATAAGAAGTCCAGTTGAGCTCAATAAAACTATTTCCACGTGTGCAGTTACAGACGTGTGTTTGCAGGATCAGGGCCTTTCTGTAGGCATAAGGTTTGAAATGTATTAAGTAATCCTATCTTCTCCTCAGTTTTATGAGTTTTGTCAAGAGATTATAATACATCCCACCTCCAATGTATTTGAAGCCAGCCTGAGTATTAGATATTCGTGAACTGCTGTACAAAAGACTCAAAAGACTGATTTGTTTCATTCTGCAGTGAGCTGCATTGTTAATCCTAACTCTGTTGTTACTGCTGTATGCCACATTTCATTGTATTTCATTTTTCTTTTCATCCTCTCTCACTACTCCTAGTGTGTCTTCCTGGGAGCACCTGTTAAGTCTACCAAGATAACATGTTATTAATACTTTTAGGCCACATCTACACTTAAAAGGGTTTGTGGGTATAGATATACTAGTAGAGCTATACTGGCAAACCCCTCCTAGTGGGGATGCAGTTTATGCTGACAAAGTTATTTTGCCAGTATAGCTTAAACCAGTCCTCTGACCAGATTAAGATAATGCGATTATTTTTGCTAGTATAACTGAATCTACATTAGGTCTTTTGCCAGCATATGTATGTTGGTTATGGGTGTGGGTTTTTTTACACTAATAACTGACATAACTTTCCAGATAAAGCTTCCTAGTATAGACAAGGCCCTAGAATTACTATTCTTCAGGAAGTTCCCTTAGTGTGTTTTTGCAGCATCACTGCCTCGAACAGATGTTGGAAATGATGCTTCTGGTAGGGCAGCTTTCATACATGGCTAAATTTACAGACAGGCCTCATTGCATGAAGCACCTCTTCCAAAGGGATAAACTCTAGCTCCCCAAGTTCCTGGGAGCGTTAACACCCTTACAAAAATAGAAACAGTATTGAATACATAGATCACATCAGTGCCACAAGGAGAGGAATCAGTATCTTTGCTCCTAAATTCCCTTTTATTCCAAACTGGCAAGAGGCTGTTTTCATACTTCTAATCCCTGTGGTTTTTTTCTGTGCCATGGTATTTTCGCTTCATACCTCTAACCTTCAGAGTACTTTCTTTCTCACATTGGGAAGGGACACTCTACACTATTCTTCTAAACTTCAGGAGTTCCCTCTCTCACACATTGGAAAGTAGTAATTTTTATACTACCTCTAATCCCTAAAATTTACTCTGCTCTTCTCTGGAACATTGGGGAACTATTTCAAAATCCTTCCTCAAATAATTCCTTCTGCCCCTCACTGGGAAAAATATTTCCATATGTCTAACAACAACATGACTTTTTCCCGTCTCAAACTGTAAAGAAGGTGTGTGTCTACACCCTTTGGCCTCAATTTTTGTTCTTTTCTTTGTTTGATCTGGAAAGGATATTCATTATATAGACAACGCTTGAGTATGATATTCTGAAATTTCCCTCCCCTAAAACTACTGGAATATATGGGATTCTGTGGATTTCTGGATATACTATATCTGAACCACATCACTGCATTATTATAGTTTGTCTTAGAATATGCCTCACTAGTAGTCCCAGATCACACAAAATTTTGATACAGCTGTAAGTCGGCAGCAACAGAGTCCAACAAGGCTGCTGGACTCTGCCAGGCTAAATGACCCATACTGCTGCTGCACCTTGGGGTGGCGAGAAGGCAATGGGCCACTCTAGATGCCTTGAGGTAGTAAAAAGATGACCACGGGATTCCTTTGGAAAATCACCCTATTGCTTGTGATGGTGGAAAGTTGTACTATAACAAAATCAAAGGTAAAATCATGAGATAAATATTGGTCATAGAGAAGGAGAGACTGTTGAAGTGGGGAGAGGAGTAGGGTGATATTGGGGGAGATATGGAAGAGAACCCTCCAAAAAAGCAGATAATCTTGGGGATGAATATCTAAACTGAACCAATTCCAAACCTTCAGAGGTTCACCCACTTAGGGTGACCAGATGTCCCGATTTTATAGGGACAGTCCTGATTTTGGGGGCTTTTTCTTATATGGACTCCTATTACCCCCCACCCCATCCCGATTTTTCACACTTGCCCTCTGGTCACCCCACACCCACTACAAGTAATGATGCAATAGTCTTTGTAGCCCATCTGAGGTCTTTTTCAACAATATCTTTTTTAGTGCTGTCTCTGCAAAATGAGAGCCTTCTGGTGAAGGAGTTCTTAATTAATGGCTCATTGACTGAATCAAGAAAGAGCCATTCAGAGAAAGAGTCGGACCAGAGGAAAAAAGGGTACTACTAACCAGATCACTAGCTACTGCAATCTTGAAGTGAATTTAGTAATTTACCTGGCTATTTGTCACTTGTCCATCTCACTGTCTTATAAAAATAAATTAGAGATCTACTGAATCATTAGAACAGGGCTGTTTGTTTTTCTGCTTTTCTTTTTCCATCTTTGGGTTTACAGATGTTGACAAATGTTCAAAGCACTTATTTCCTGCAGTGTGCCAAATTCATTCCTGGTGTAACTAAATTGAAGTTCATAGAGTTACACCAGGGATTAATTTGTCCCAGTGACTCCTGAATTTATCCTTGTAGGGAGAGAGAGCAAGATGCTTTCTCCTCTATCCTGTGCATTCGAATGCTGTCATTCTGACTGACTTCCTCTGCAGGTTTCCATGGAAATAGCAGAGAAGTGTGCGTATATGCTTGGTGTTAAAATATTCACAGAGAGGGAGAAAGAGATAAAGAAATGATTTATATGGCAGATGCTGTACTGCTGAGGCAGACACATAGAGTCAGGAATAAAACTGCTTGCTATATGTAAATGTTCACATGCCCATGTGCACATACCCTGTTGAGAAAAGGAGAAGGAGTTTCACAGAGGGAAAATGCCTGGTTACTCTGAAAATGAGATCTGTAGTGCCTGAAATAGGAGATATCCTAGAACAATAAAGAAATCACCACCAAGTTTCTCCCATTAAAATTACTAATGTCTCTCAAGGGAGTGGGGATGATTTTAGACATGCAGCAAAGATGAATAAATACTACACTAATGGTCACAACATTTACTACAAGATCTTACATAACTATCGTACTATTATGTTTCTAGAGTCAGAAATTTATAGGTTCTCTTAGCAGCCAATATATCACAGGTATAAAACAAAATAAAAGCTGCCCTATTTATAGGAAAAACCTCTCCCTTTATAGTATCCTTGACTGCACTCACTTGTTTCTCTTTGCATACTGAAATCTATACAGGGTCATCTTACTAAGACTAGAGACTTACTAAGGCTTGTATCTTGTGTGTAATTGTGGAGACTAGTTTCATTGAAAAACACATTATCAATATTCAATGTTTTCTACTCTGCACTAGGTACAAATAACAATCATTCTTATTCCTTAAAGAGAAATAAACACATTTTACTCAAGTCATTTCCTATATAGACTCTTTAGCAAGTTCAGAATTTGAACTGTTATCCCAACGGAAAAATGCCCAAAGCTAATATAGGACACCTGTTCACATTGGTCTCCTCATTATTTCCAACATCCATCTACTAGATCAGATGACTGTACCCAGTGTGAAAGGAGATTACACATCACTAACGAAACACAAAGAGAACTATTCTTTGTCATGAAACTAGGACTAATTTAGGATTCATATACTCCAAAACCTAAAGTAAGGGTTGTGTATAAACAGTCACATGACCAACTAAAGATAACCTTTTCACTAATTCAGAGAAAACTATGTGGCCTTTCACTTACATTTTTTCACAATAGTGATCCTTCTTCATATTTCTTGTTTTTTTGGGATATTTTACATTGGTGATGAGTCTTTCATTTATTATGTACCTTGGTGCAGGTATGTGTGTGTGTTACATAAAATGCAATCAAGTCTTAAACACAACAATAGCTAAGACTGCCTTAGAGTATAATGGAAAAATTGTACAAGGCTAGGTCATGAAATCAATTCAAGATTGGGGGGCAGTTTGTAATCCTTAAGGGACATTTACCCACCTCTTAATATTTCCTACTTTGTAAATCCCTCCTCAACTGGAACCAGTTGGGTTTCAGAATTTCTCGCAGCATCCTCACAGTCAGTGGTCTTTCCAGCACGAAGTTGCAGTATCAATAGTCTCAATAAATTTTGTATAAACAACTGTTCTGAAACTGTAGCCATAAAAAAGCTTTACTGCAAGTCAGATATTTTTTCTGATCACTGATTGCCATTCTACTGCTCCCAACCCAATATTCAGTAGAGAGTCAGTATATAAAATAGATATTTTGTTGCCTAACTTTGGGATTTTGATGCCAAAATTAGGTATCCTAGTATGAAAAATAGATCTTTGGCTTCCATCTGGCCTAAAAGTGATGGGTTAGCAGACATGTCCATCTCCAGTTTACACTTATTCTCCTCTGATGGTTACTGAATGGTTTTGAATCTCTTTATGCTGTAATTTAGAAGTTTAATGAGTATCTGAGTAATTGCTGTAAATACCAATCCAATGTCAGAAACCATTATCTTTTTAATCCCATGTTTAACATCCTGATTTTCCTCCTAAATGCTCAAAACTTTGCTTCTGTTACTTCATATGACACTGATTGCTGCAAAGCCTTAAAATAAACTTGAACTAGCATTGCTAATAAAAGGGTGGAAAGGGGTTTTTGTGATGAGAGCACTGTAAGAGAAGAATAGGTAATGTACACGAGGTCAGAAAGATGCATTCTCAAGAGTTTGAAATGTGATTAAGGCCAGCTGCTTTTGTCAAAAGGAAGTGAATGGTGAAATACAATTTTTATCAGAAGATCTTATACCTGTGAATAAATTCACCTCATTTCTTGAATTTAATTTGACTGGGAATAATTACAAATATCATCTGCCACTGGGTAAAGACTGAGTAGAGCTGGGCAAGAACTGCAGAAATGTCTCCATGTTTCAGCAAACTCAAAATTCAAATCCCATCAGTCTTCCTTCAAGAAGATTCCGGACCTCCCAGATTTTACCAAGAAAGTGCAAATGAAATTAGAGGGCAAAAAATCTGGCTTCATGTTATATAATAGCATGAAATGTGTCCTCCCACAGCTTATAGCAATCAGCAGATCTATTTCTTTATCTAGTTATTGAGAACTTTTGAAAAAAAACACACATAAGGCTCCTTGTTTTGTTTTTTTCCTAATACAAATGCATCGTCATAGACTACTTATCTGTTAGGTCCTCAGTTGGGCACTAAACCTACTTCTCACCTATGCCTGTCTAAGACACAATAGTATTCTAAAAAAATAGTGTAAGGGAGCACCGTGTGCCTACATGTGGGAAGACATATTCCATGTTTCACTCTTCACTGTGGATTTACGTGGCAACCATGGAAAATTTCAGCTTCATCTCTTTTCTACTTGAACTAGAGCAAAGGACTTAACTTGCCTTAGTCCTGGAATGGGAGAACTTGGTGTTGGGTTTCCAGGTAGAATTCTGCTATGGCTGCCCTATGGGTAAAGCACTATTGTAGAAGAGGAAACCAGGAAGAATGGGACTACCAAAACCTATGTCTTCAGCAGCAGGAAGTTTATCCAGTGTGATATACCCACCTGATCCCAATAGAAGACCCCCTCTTGGTACTCTACAGGAAAGCAAATATCCCCCAAGTATCTTCCAATATGTCCCAAGGAAATATTTTCTCAATTTTAAATCTGGTAACCAATTTAATATTATGCATATAAACAGAAATCACCATATTTAAGCACCTAATACCCTTTGATATACCACAGTTGTCCAGTTTTTCTTGAATCCTACTAAGATGGCTTCTATCTGGCTGACACAGGGCATGGTTGCCAATAGGGCCTCTTGATGGTCAAGTGTTGCACTGCAGCTACTCCCTGCCTCAATTTCCCTCCCTAAGGTGAGTTTCCATGGCTCTCCATAGTTCTGGAGATGTCTCTTAACCCTCCAGCCAAGTCACAAACCAAGAAGTCCAAACTAAAAAGTCCCCCCCCTCCCCCCCCAAAAAACCGGTTCTTCTGCCCTTTGGCGCTTTTCTTCATCCCACCCTTTCACTGTATTCCATCCTCCTTTTTTGGCTATCTTTGAGAGGCTCTTTCTCTGCTCTGGGCTAGAATACTGGCCCAGGCTGGTTGCCCTGGAGTAACCTTTCCCCTGTAGACCCTGGCTCAGGGCTTTCCACAGGAGCCTACTCACTCCCTGTAGTTCCAACTGCCAGACTAATCTCTCTCAGCACTCTTTTATAAGGACCACGTGTCCATTAAGCTATCACCTGGCCCTCCTTAGGCCCACCCTCTCACGTTGAGAAGCATCTAATTAATTATGGCACAGGTGTGTCTTGCCCCATGTCCCCAGGGGAGAGATTCCAAATGTTATTTACCCTCTAGAGAAAAAAATCTTTTCACTTTGTATTTGGCCTACACACACACACAAAAAAAGCATCCCTGTGTTCTTCTGGCACCTTAGCAGCACTTCTAATTTCAGCCCATTGTTTCAGCTAGAGGATTTCCACTCTCAGCGAAATCTTTTAACAGAATTACCCTCAGACAGTTGACCCCTTTCTTCCCACTAATAGTAGTTCTGCTATTGCCTAACTTCGCTTCATTGCTAACGGATAATTAAATGGTATTCTCTATGTATAATACACATCCTCCTCTTCTACCCTTCATGTTTCTACGATATAACTCATCGTGCTGCATCACTAGTCAGATATAAGTGCCAGTCCTCCAGGCTGTGAAGTCTGTACTCAAGGTCATAATACTTCCTGATTATTTGAATCCAGCCATGGCTTCTTGGATTATCTGACCCCTCTGTGTTCTCAAGAGCTTCAGATAACCAGGGTTCGCTTCTGCTATAATTATGTCATGTATTCTGTGTTCAAACTTTACATATTCAGCTTATTTTATCAGTGTATTTACAGCCAGATTTTCAGAGATGCCACACACTCATAGTGCCCATTGACTTGACTAAGAGTTGTGGGTGCTCAGTACATCTGAAAACCAGGCCCATAGTTTATGGTGGTACTGAGAATGTAACTTTTAGTATGGTGCATGTATAGTGTACATCACCTTGCATCCATAATTTTTCATACTAAGTTAATAATTGGACAGATTTGCTGTTATAGTTATAGCCTGTGGAATAAGGGATTTCTGCAATAAAAACTACATAGCAAATATTTGTTCAAAAGCAGCCTGGTCAAATGAGGAAGGCGAAATCATTTTGTTGCTAAGGTTTGGGCTAGAACTCAGAAGATCCTGGTTCAGTTCCTGGCTCTGCTACAGACTTCTGGTATGATCTTGGGCCAATTACTTAACCTCTGTGTGTTGCACTCTCCCACCTCTTAAATGAGCATGATAATACTTGGTACTTCAGAGGAGTATTGTGAGGATAAATCCATAAATACGTGGGAGGTTCTCAGATATTTAGTTGTTACTGAAAATAATCAGTGACTATCTCAATGAATAGTTTCAATTATGAGCCTTAAATGCATTTTTGTAGGGGTGGGAGGGATGGGAACAAAGGTATGTCATGAAGACAGAATAAATTAACATTGCTGTGGAATATAGGGGTGCTTGCATATGGGACTGTTATACTATGGAGTACATAATCCCACAGCGGTGGTAATGGAAACAACAGAAGCAGACATACAGGTATGAGACTCACAATTGAACAGATAATGAGTATCTGAATGCTGTAAAATGTTTCAAAACACCTTTTTAAATACCTCAACCTGACTGACATGGTCACTGTTTCTGGATAACAATTGCCAGCTGAGTTTCTATCATTGGTTTCTCTAACCTGTTAGCTTTCAGGTCACTTATGAACTCTGTCATTCATCTGCCTGATTAATGTATTCCGTTGTGTACCCCTAATTGAAATACACTCCCTAAACATGTCTGCAAGTCCATTTTATTCTACTAAAACCCATCCTCAGTGATAACATTTCTCCTGACCCAGAGGATGCCATGGTTTCCTAAGAACATAAAACTCTTCTCTTGCAGTATTGTCTTAGTCATATATTGAAGCCACTGATCTACTTCTGCTCAGTTTCATCATATTCCTAACTTGTGCCATGGGTGGAATTTCTGGGAGACCTTGCTGATTACTTTATTACACAGGTCCTGAAATAGATGGTGTGGAACCTCTGGTTTCACTCTTCCTACATCATTGCTGTCAATGTGCACTAGAACCTCTGAATTCTTTCCATATTAAACAGCAAATGACTAATACCAACATCTGAGTGTCCTGGGCTCAGAGCAAAAATGATCTCAATGCTGATTCGTTCCTGGACCAGCTCTCTGCTTTTTGACCCTCTGTGACAAGGTGCTGGGCGAAGGGTTGCAGATTCAGCCCTCTGTCATGCCTGCTCCTTGTTAGGGGAACAAATTAGAGCAGACTGGAGGTAGCCTGGCCCTAATTGGGGAGGTGGAGACAGCTGCTACCTAATTAGCCTGCGCCTGCATAAAAGCCTCAGGGGAAGGAAGCCAGGGGAGAGCAGGAGGAAAGGGAAAAGGCAGGGAATGGAAGCAGGGAGGTAGCACTCCACTCCACTCCACTCCACTCCTTCCCTTCCCTTCCCTTCCGCAGATGGTGAAGGGTTGTACATGGTGAAACGGTAGTGGGAACAAGCCGGAGAATAAAGTGCACCAGTGGTTATTAAACCTAGGTCTCCAAGTGACTTTGTGAACGTAGCAGACAGAGAAGCCAAGAGAGGCCTGCTGCACTCTGCTACATCCTCCTTCTGCAATACATTATTACTCCTGAGGGCATTCTGCACCAAAAAAATTAAAATTCAGTACCAAAAAATTAAAAATTCTGCAAATTTTATTTGTCAAATAAACATGGAGGTTCCAGCATGGCAGTGAGGAGCACAGGCCACTGGCTGCACAGAGGTGTGGGTTGAGAGGGTTCTGAGTGGGGCAATCTGGGTGCAGGAGGCTCAGTGGGGGATCTGGGTGAGGGCAGGATCTGGATGCACAGGAGCTTGTTGGGGGGGTTCTGGGTGCAACAGTAATGGGACTCTGCAGGGGGGTCCAGGTGAAGGTGGTTGGGGTTCAGCGGGGGGTATCTGGGTGTGGGGGGATAGAGCTCAGCAGGGGGGTCTGGGTGTGGGGAGCTCAGTATGGGGGTCCAGATATTGGGGGAGTGGGGCTCAGTGTGGTGGGGATCCAGGTGCAGCTGGTTGGGGCTTGGTAGGGTGGGGATCCGGGTATAGGTGGCTCATAAGAATGGTCCAGGTGCAGGGGGAGTGTGGCTCATCGGGGGAGTTCTGGGTGGGAGAGGCTCAGTGGGAGGGTCTGGGTATGAGGAGGTCTGGATGCATGGGTGTTGGGTAGATGGGGGAGCAGCTCCCTGTACAGTGATCCCTCCCCCTGTAGCTGAGGAGCAATGGGTGCAGGAAGCGCCCCGGGGTGGGGGGGACAGTTTGCAGAACTTCCTACAGCCGGGGGAGAAATCTGGGGGTGGGTCTGACACAGCCCTGGATGCCTTTCAGGGGAAGAGGAAGTCCCATCCTTCCCAATCCAGCCAGGACTAGCAGCTGAGCCCAGTGCAGAGTAGGAGCCACCAGCTGAGTCTTCCCCAGTCCTGCCCCACAGTGATTTACCTCTCTGCCCGCTGCCCTGGGCACCCAAAACATACTGCGAGGAGGGTCGTATGACTGCCCTTGTGACTTCCCGTTGCTTCCCTGTCATAAAGTCATTTTTCTGCAGGGAAGCAAAGAAATCTGCGGGGGACATAAATTCTGCACTTGTGCAGTGGCACAGAATTCCCCCAGGAGTAAATACATGCTATTTGTTTCTGCTTCATCCCTCCCTTATTTTCAATGCTTAACACAGCATTCCATTCACCATTTTCCAACATAGTAATGAGCAAGGAATTTATAGGTCTACATCTTCTGGCAAATGAGCTTAGACCATTTGGCATTCAGCCACAATTCATCTTGCTCAGCTATTGTTCACTGACCTCTAGGCATTTGAGCTCTTTTAAGATCTCATTGTAACAAACATGTTCTGCAACAACACACAATTACTGAATAAATCACTCGTGCACACTGTGGGGTTGTGACTAGAACTCTGGTTCTTCATCCCCAACAATCATCTAAGATAACAGTGAACACCTTTTGCTGGTATTATTTGTCCTTTGTCCTCTTAATGGAGACAACATCACTCATTCATACACACAAAGCCGAGTCCACTCTCAAAAATCACACACACACACAAAAATCCTAATCAGAAAATAGCAACCAGCAAGCGTCTAAACAGTAACTCTCAGAAGCTAAGTCAAATATTAGCATAGAATGCATCAGATAACTCACTATCCATTCAGACTATTTGGATGACCAAAAATTGTGAACCTATTAAAGAGAGTCCACTGGACAGTGAAATGGGCAGAACATAGCTCTTACAAAAAATCCAATTTTTTTTCACTCAAACAAAAGATATTTTAAAATGTTCATCATGATAGCAGGAAGCTTATTTTTTTAAAAAGTCTGCCTTTGATAGAGACATCCTGCTGTGATTCAATATGACAATCACTTGACCCAAATACACCACTGACCAAGTTTTTGATGTCCCCGTAAATAGTTTTTGCTAACCTAATTTTAATTTACATGCTTTCTTGGTGTTACATGCAAGGAGAAAATGATTAACAGTGGTAATTTATTTATATATATATGCATGCAGGATCAAGTTTGGGACTACAGGCAAACATACCAACAAGGGGTTAGACTGGATAATGACCACTGTTAAAATTATACACACACATACACACACAATAGTAAAATCACCCTGACTGGTTAATAATTAATGACACAGTGTTTTAATATCATGTTCTGCAAAGAGTCACAGGAAACACATTAAAGAGCCACTTGGAGCTTGTAAGCCTCAGTCTGAGTATCACTGTCCTAATGTATGGTGTTAATGTAATACTGTTCAACATAAATGACACACAGTGGGGAAATAATGCGTACTAAGGCTTCTAGGCACTGCAGTGTTAAGATTATAGTGTTCAGAGTAACAGCCGTGTTAGTCTGTATTCGCAAAAAGAAAAGGAGTACTTGTGGCACCTTAGAGACTAACCAATTTATTTGAGCATGAGCTTTCATGAGCTACAGCTCACTTCATCGGATGCATACCGTGGAAACTGCAGCAGACTTTATATACATACAGAGATCATAAAACAATACCTCCTCCCACCCCACTGTTCTGCTGGTAATAGCTTATCTAAAGTGATCATCAAGTTGGGCCATTTCCAGCACAAATCCAGTCACTTTGGATGAGCTATTACCAGCAGGATAGTGAGTTTGTGTGTGTGTTTTTTGGAGAGGGGTGAGGGGGTGAGAGAACCTGGATTTGTGCAGGAAATGGCCCACCTTGATTATCATGCACGTTGTGTAGAGAGTTGTCACTTTGGATGGGCTATTACCAGCAGGAGAGTGAGTTTGTGTGTGTGTGGGGGGGGGGGTGGAGGGTGAGAAAACCTGGATTTGTAAAATAAAAGAAAGCTCATATTTTCCTCAAGCTTCACTGTATTTTGTTTTTGTAGTTTGGTTAAGCAGTCAAATAGATAGCTTTACAACTCCAACTTAAACTAGCAATGGTCAAGAACCTGGAATATACCTCACCAGATAAAGATATATTTTGTGGACTGTGTCTATTAATTGGAGCCATTAATTCAAGTTCCATAGGAACCTAAATAAAATCGAAATTATTGGTATTTGACACAACAGAGCATTGTAGAGCCTTTTTTGTATTATAAAAAGCTGATCCAGTACTCAACGCCAAGGGCTGACAAAACATCTGGAACCTAGATGCCCCCAAAACATCTGGAACCTAGATGCCCCAGGAAGCCATCTGTAGCTTCCTCGCTCAGTAGTGTTTACTTCAGCCATTTTTAATGCATGGTGGAATAAAAAATTTAAATCTCACAGTTCGATAGGCAGAATGTATAAATTTCTGCAGAAGTGAGTACATAAAGAATACTTAAATGAACAGATGTTATCACAGTTTTACAATAATCAGGATTTATCTAATCACAGATTTTGGCAAGCAAGAACTTCAGTAGGTTTTCATGGTAATTTGTTATTGCAGAACAAAGCCTCATGTGTTCTTTGTACTCAGAAGGTGGAGGTCTTGGGCGCAGCTGATATTTTAGCTCTTTTCCAGGTGGCCTCTGCTTCATTCAGATTTGTGAGATCAGAGAATCATAGGGTTAGGAGGGACCGCAAGGATTGTCTAGTCTAACCCCCGACCAAGGTGTAGGATTTGTTGTGTCTAAACCATCCAAGACAGATGGCTATCCAGCCTCCCTTTGAAAATCTCCAGTGAAGAAGCTTCCACAACTTCCTGAGGCAATCTGTTCCATTGTCCTACTGTTCTTACAGTTAGGAAATTTTTTTCTGAGATTTAGTCTAAATCTGCTGTGCTGTAGTTTGAACTGCCTCTTGTCATACCTTCTGTGGCAAAAGAGAACAACTTTTCTCCATCTTTTTATGGCAGCCTTTCAAGTATCTGAAGACCACTATCATATCCCCCTTAATCTCCTCTTTTCCAAACTAAACATACCCAGTTCCTTCAGCCTTTGCTCATATGACTTGCATTCCATCCCTTTGATCATCTTTGTCGCTCACCTCTGGATCCTTTCCAGTTTCTCTACATCCTTTCTATATATTGGTGACCAAAACTAAACCCAGTACTCCAGCTGAGGCCTAACCAGTGCCAAGTAGACTGGTACTATCACCTCCAGTGACTTGCATGCTACGCCTCTGTTAATGTAACCTAAAATTGCATTTGCTTTTTTTGAACCAGCATCACATTGCTGACTCATGTTGAGGTTGTGATCCACTACAACTCCCAGATCCTTCCCAGCAGTGCTGCTGCCAAGCCAGTTTTCCCCCATTCTGTATTTGTTCATTTGGTTTTTCTTCTCTAAGTGTAACACTTTACATTTGTCTTTGTTAAATTTCATTTTGCTGTCTATAGCCCAGTTCTCCAATTTATCAAAATCCCTCTGAATTTTAGCTCTATCTCCAAAATATTGCAACCTCCCAGTTTTGTGTCATCTTCAAACTTGATCAGTAAGCTCTCTATACTTATATCCAGGTCATTAATAAAGATATTAAACAAGACTGAACCAAGAAGAGATCCCTGTGCAACCCCACTTGAGACCTCCCTCCAATCAGATATCATTCCATTAATAGTTGCTCTTTGTTTGTAGCTGTTTAACCAATTATGTATCCACTTAATGGTAGTTCTGTCGGGCCCGTATTTCTCCAGCTTACTTATCAGAATGTCATGTGGGACTATGTCAAAAGCCTTGCTGAAGTCCAGGTATATTATGTCCACCGCATTTCCCCTATCCACCAAATCAGTTACCCTGTTAAAAATGGAAATCAAGCTGGTTTGGCATGCTTTGTTCTTGGTAAATCCATGCTGGCTGCTCATGATTACCCCTTCATCCTCCAGGTATTTGCAAATTGAATATTTTATATATTACTCTAGTATCTTCCCAGGTATTGAAGTCAAGCTGACTGTTCTATAGTTTCCCGGCTCCTCCTTTTCCCCCCTTTTAAAGATGGACACTACATTAGCCCTTCTCCAGTCTTCCAGGACCTCTCCTGTCATCCATGAGTTTGTAAATATTATTGCCAGTGGCTCCAAGTTTTCTTCTGCTAATTCCTTCAGTATCCTTGGGTGAATAGCTTCTGGCCCCGCTGATTTGAATTCATTCAAATTAGTCAGAAGATCTCTGATATATTCTTTACTTATCCCAATCTGCATTCCCTTCCTCTTTATCGTCTATGGTATCTTCACTAGTCTTCCGGTCACATGTTATTTTTTGTAAGAAGATTGAAGCAAAGTAGGAATTGAGCAGCTCTGCCTTCCTATCATCTTCTGTTATCAGCTCAGCTTCTCCATTGAGCAGTGGACCCACACTGTCCTTGATCTTTCTTTTTTGTCTGACATATTTGAGAACCACTTCTTGTTGTCTCTAACATTTCTTGCAAGCTGAAACTCATTCTTTGCCTTGGCTTTCCTGATTTTGTCCCTACACTCTGATTTTGTCCCATGTATACTTCCTTGGTGACATTCTCCTCCTTCCATTTCCTGTATGTATCCCTTTTGGTTTTTAGATAGCTAAAATGCTCCTTGTGCAGCCACATTAGCCTCTGTGATTCTTCTCATCTTTCCTCTGCATCAGAATAGCTTGGTGTTGAGCCTCTAGTATTACATATTGTTGGAACTGCCAGCCCCCTTTGACTCCTTTTCTTCCTAATTGGGACCTTGCCTACTAACTATGTCTCTGAGTTGGTTGAAATCTGCCTTTTTGAAGTCTAGTCCTTGTTTTGCTGTTCTCATGTCCTCCTTTCCATAAGATCTTGAATTCAATCAAATCATGATTATGTCCTCCCAGAGATGTGCCCTCTGCTGTTGATGAACTTTAGGAACCTTCTAGAAAAGCAATTTGACATTTATGAATGTCCCCTTATGGCACTTTGGTTCAGAGATGAGGTTTACAAGAAACCATGGAGTGATTTCCTTCCTTCCATAACTAGCAGTTGCTGTAGGGACCTTCACTCCAAGTCCAAGAAGCTTTTTCTTGGTTTTTAAGCAAAAATACCCTGTCAATCTGTTTTTCTACTTTAAAGACATTTTAAGCAATTTAGTTAGGCAATTTTAAGTAGTTTTTTGCAGCATTGCATAATCTCGATTCTCAGACTAACTCCAGCTTTGTTCTGAGATGTCTAATCCAAAAGATTAGAAGAAAGACCAGGTTTAAGCTGTGTGTTTCTTGCCCCTTGGTCTTCTTGGAGTTGGATGAAAATACTCGCTCCCTGATGTGCCTTGAGGAAGGCTGTTTAATAGATTGTTGTTCACCATGCCAGGCTTTTACACTTCAGGCCCAAAAGGACAGGCACACTAAATTAGTGATAAGATTGCATTGATGGCCAGTCTCCATAATGTTTCCAGTGTAGAAATCTATAGGGTTGCCACACAGTTTGAGTCACATAACTACATACAAATTCTACTCTCTTGACTTGGCATCTACATCTGAAGCTCACTTTGCAAAGGCTGTTCTGCAGTTTTCATTTAATCAGAACTAAGCCTCTTTTCTTCGGGGCTGCATTCCTTGTTAGGCTCCCAAGAGTGGGAGTATGCAGAAGCCATGTCAAAGAGGAAAGACAGGTTGCTTATCAGGAACTGATTCCTTGAAAGCTTCCTCTGCTTTTTCATACTACCTGCCCACCTTTGCTTCTTTCTTGGAGTTGTACTATCTTAAACACTGTCGGGTTTTGAAGAAAGAGTTGCGTTAGCTAGGTCAAGTATGACCCCTTACAACCTCAACCCCAATTGCTTGGTGCTGCAAGAGAACATTCATCTCGTCCTTATGGGCACTGCTTTTCTAAACATTTCCCAGAGCACAGCAGCAGAGGCAATGTTTTCAAAGGATCACTTATTGGTGAGTAACCTATTTGTGAGCTTCATCACCTCTATCACTCCCCTTTCCCTCCTATCACTCACGTAATAATTTCATCTACTTGTCATTTTAATCTCTTTATTAAAGAACTGCTTGTATAATGATTGTGAATCAAGCTGCAATTGAAATCAAGAATCAGGCTGAAACTCTGGATGGATAGCTGACCCACTCTTGTCATTGAACACTGATGATTAACCAACACAGCAGAGAATTTCAGGAGGATATTGTGGAGAGGTCTGTGTTCTACTCTGCTAATTTTGGGGGCTTTGTTTTGTCTTTTTAAAAATAACTGGCCTGCCTCCTGAATGAACTATGACAGGTGTAGGCTGATACAGAGTAGTTGCTGAAGAATACAGCTTGTGTTGTGACCGCACAGTTTCGAAGTGTGAGTATTCAGTCGCCTACAGTTTCTCTCCTTCCTCTGCTAGTATACACAAGGTGTAATTACCCTCAGGGTAGTAATAGCTCCAATCCTAGCTGCATTTTAAAACAGCAAGAGCTGTTTAAACGAGGTAACAAGCTGAAGGTAAAAATATAATTTAAGCACAACTGAATTTTTAAATCTGACAAACAGTCTGGATAATTATTTCACCCTGTATACTACAATTTATGTCCTTTTCCCCATTACTTTGCAACATGTTCTCTTTTAACATTGTACAGAGATACACTTACCAATTATCCTATTTCCAAATAAGCCTAGAAATAAACATAATTCTTGTATTTCGTTGTTTCATTCAGAATCAATATTAAAATTTGCCATTGAAATAGCCTGCAGTAGGTCTGTTTGACATGTTTCTCAGATTTTTTTTTTTTTTTTGAGTCAGGGGAGCTGCCGTTTTGATTTTCTACTTCACCTTAACCCTTTGAAAGTGCAATCCACCCTCATAATATGTAGCATTCCACTGCCAAATATATGATACGCCCCACCACAAAGAATGCAGAAGTTCTCCAGCCACAACCCACAGCCAAATCCTTTCTTATCACCTGCCCTTGAAACAATGCTGGATTAACACCTAGGCTTTAGGGCTAGGATAAAGAATGACTCTCCTGCCTTTGACATAATTTAGGGTAATATTGTGGTTATGCACTTCATTTCGCATCAGTTGGTGGCTGTTTACAAACTGTAGTGTAATATGAGTAGTGCACAAAATAGTCACATTACTATATATTATATAATAAGATTCATATATAGAATTGGACTTAGGGATGTAAAATATTAACCAATTAACTGGTAAGCATCAGTCTTCGCAGTTAACCCTCCTTAACCGTTGGACCGGCCGGCCCCGGCAGTCCTGCGCCAGCCAGCCCGTCAACCCCAGCTGGCCAGCCCTTTAATCAGTTAGCTGTTTAAACAAAATATTTTTAATTGTTTAAATGGTTAACATTTAAAATTGTATTTACATGACTAATTAGAATCTGCTCAGTGGTATGCTTATACAGTAGGGGAATGAGTTCAGTACAGAAGCAAACAGATAGCAAAGAGCACAATAGGGATCTCTCCCCTTCTCTCTCATCCATGCACAAAAAAGGATTTCTTCATAGCAGTCAAAACAACACTAGGTGAGCAGGTTTCAGAGTAACAGCCGTGTTAGTCTGTATTCGCAAAAAGAAAAGGAGTACTTGTGGCACCTTAGAGACTAACCAATTTATTTGAGCATGAGCTTTCGTGAGCTACAGCTCACTTCATCGGATGCATACCGTGGAAACTCAGCAGACTTTATATACACACAGAGAATATGAAACAATACCTCCTCCGATCCCACTGTCCTGCTGGTAATAGCTTATCTAAAGTGATCATCAAGTTGGGCCATTTCCAGCACAAATCCAGGTTTTCTCACCCTCCACCCCCCCACACAAATTCACTCTCCTGCTGGTGATAGCCCATCCAAAGTGACAACTCTCTACACAATGTGCATGATAATCAAGTTGGGCCATTTCCTGCACAAATCCAGGTTCTCTTACCCCCTCACCCCCCTCCCAAAAACCACACACACAAACTCACTATCCTGCTGGTAATAGCTCATCCAAAGTGACCACTCTCCCTACAATGTGCATGATAATCAAGGTGGGCCATTTCCAGCACAAATCCAGGTTTTCTCACCCCCCCACCCCCATACACACACAAACTCACTCTCCTGCTGGTAATAGCTCATCCAAACTGACCACTCTCAAAGTTTAAATCCAAGTTAAACCAGAACATCGGGGGGGGGGGATTTGGAAAAAACAAGGGGAAATAGGCTACCTTGCATAATGACTTAGCCACTCCCAGTCTCTATTTAAGCCTAAATTAATAGTATCCAATTTGCAAATGAATTCCAATTCAGCAGTTTCTCGCTGGAGTCTGGATTTGAAGTTATTTTGTTTTAAGATAGCGACCTTCATGTCTGTGATTGCGTGACCAGAGAGATTGAAGTGTTCTCCGACTGGTTTATGAATGTTATAATTCTTGACATCTGATTTGTGTCCATTTATTCTTTTACGTAGAGACTGTCCAGTTTGCCCAATGTACATGGCAGAGGGGCATTGCTGGCACATGATGGCATAGACTCATAGATATTAAGGTCAGAAGGGACCATTATGATCATCTAGTCCGACCTCCTGCACAATGCAGGCCACCGAATCTCACCCACCCACTCCTGGAATAAATCTCTCACCTATGTCTGAGCTATTGAAGTCCTCAAATCCTGGTTTAAAGACTTCAAGGTGCAGAGAATCCTCCAGCAAGTGACCCGTGCCCCATGCTGAAGCAATCACATTGGTAGATGTGCAGGTGAACGAGCCTCTGATAGTGCGGCTGATGTTATTAGGCCCTGTGATGGTGTCCCCTGAATAGATATGTGGGCACAGTTGGCAACGGGGTTTGTTGCAAGGTTAGGTTCCTGGGTTAGTGGTTCTGTTGTGTGGTATGTGGTTGTTGGTGAGTATTTGCTTCAGGTTGCGGGGCTGTCTGTAGGCAAGGACTGGCCTGTCTCCCAAGATTTGTGAGAGTGTTGGGTCATCCTCCATGTCAGCCCTCCACTGCTCCAAGAGGGTGTGTTAAACAAGGGACATGTCAATTTTCCTGCCCACAATCATTGATACTGGGATTGTCAGCACATGCTGAGAGGTACACACTTTTCAGAACAGCAGTAAAGTGCACCTGGCACAGTCTTTCAGGTCCACACTATGGCATCTTGCTGTGGCCAGCCAAGATTCCTGGATCTTCTCTTAGTGTCCCAGCTCTCTTTTGCAATCCAGTCAAAGCAGGATTTGAACTTTATCAGTATGTAATACCACCTATTGATAAGCCTGGGGCACTTTCCAGTATTAAGCTGCGATACACAGACAGGCAAAGCCTAAAAAGAATTTTCTTTGTTATATTTCTTTCTCCATCTTTATCTGTATTATTTAAATGTAATTTAGAGCATTTAATTTCCATGTTGGAGTGTAAGCCTTTCTCCACTAAATCAGTGTTAAACAACAATTTACAATAAATTATCAAAGCCTTATTTTTTAAAAGGATAGGACAATTTTAATGTCAATATTTTCATTTTCTATTTCCAGGAAAACAACAAACATTTGCACAATACTTAATATGTTGTCAGTTAATGTGAGAGTTAGTAGTTTTAACTTTGTAATAGCGTCCTAAACTCATGCTGACATTCTTGTAAGCAAAGCAGCACTTATCCTTGGCCAAAATCTTTTAATAACATTGTTTAATAACAGTTTAATCATAACTTTAAATTCTTATTTTAAAAATATTCTGATAAAATAAATCCTTCCCTTGAAAAGGAACAGGAATCCTTCCATTGCAAAGGCAAACAACTACCCCGTCTACCTCCCACAAGAAAAAAAACTCCAGGAATCCAAAGTGTTTAATTAAAATTAAAAAATCCCGCCAGAGTCCTATCTAGAAATTTAATGTTTGTTTCGCTTATTGCAAAAGTCTGATACTAGATCCAAATTAAATTAAAAGTTTGGGATCCCTAAAGCAAACAAAAGTAGTTTAATTCTTTTAAACTCTTTTAGTAAAATAAATGTTATAATATCAGCCTTAAAACCTTAAACACATCTTTAACCTGATGCAATTTGAAACAGGTAATGTATTGAGTTTGTGATCTACTTTTTTGTTGTTCTATACAATGTAACTATTTAATTTAATTTATCCAGTTTCGAGAGAACTGAATGCTGAGCGTCACTCTCTAATACAATAAATGAACATGTAACTTAGAACTTAACTTAGGTTTGTTAATTACAAAATTAGGTCCCATCCCTGTACTGAACACTGCATAGGTAGTATCAGGGCCCTTATGGGAGAAGGGAACATAGTAGGTGTAATATCCAGATTTTGTAAAGTATCTGACAGTAAAAATTAGAAAGATTAAAGAGTAAAAGCAGGCAACGTATTAAACCTCACTGATAAAATATTTACAGTGTAGAATTTTCATTTGTCTTAAATTTTCCAAGAGACTGAGGTAATTTTTAAAAAGTCTTAAAATTTTTAAGAGTATGAAAGCATAGCACATATGACATGAGTAATTTAGTCACTTTCAGACATACAATGCAAAAGTCAGAATTGTCAAGTACATTACATTATCCTGCCCTTAAAATTTAAATCCATTAAAAATGCCATGTATTTCCCCAAACCTAAAAAGTAATAGTTATATTTCAACCCAAATAATTTGTTTCAGGATACATGTGGGGTTTTTTTGGGGTAATTTATAATTGCCCTCTTGATTTATAGCAGTGTTTCTCAACCTTTTAGATACCAGAGACTGTCTTGCTGCCTTCCTAAACTGTGTCAGGGAAATCTCAGGGACCGGCCATCAGTGCACAGAATGGTCGCTGAGAAACACGGATTTATAGTACCCTTGCTGTCAGACTGAAGCTGCTCTCGTGAATGAAATGACCAGTGTATTTTTCAGTAGCATAGCCAGTTATTCCACATTTTGTACCTGTACATTTGATTTTTCCTTCCGAAGTGAGGTACTTTGCACTTGTCTTTATTGAATTTCATCTTGTTAATTTCAGACCAATTCTCCAATTTGTCAACGTCCTTTTGAATTCTAATTCTGTCCCGCAAAGTACTTGCAACCCTGCCCAGCTTTGTGTCATCCATAAATATTATAAGCATAATTATGGGTTTAATTTGCAGTAAGGGAGATTTAAGTTAAATACTAGAAAAAATTTCTAACTATACAGATGATCAAGAACTGAAATAAGCTTCCAAGGAAAGTTGTGAAATCCCCATCATTGGAGATTTTTAATAACAGATTAGATAAATATCTGTCAAGGATGGTCTAAATATACTTGGCCCTGTCTCAGCACAGTGGGTTGGATTAGATGACATCTCGAGGTCCCTTCCAGCCCTGCATTTGTATGATGCTATGAATTTAAATCAAAAGGCACTGTTAGGAAGAACATGAAGGAGTTAAAAAAGTGGTCAGAGGTTAGAGACCTCTGGGTAAACAACTTGAAGGGAGTTAAGAGAACAATGGCTCGGCCATTTCTTGGGAAGACACTATTTCTAGGTACCAGCCAAAAATTACCGCAGTTGGTTTGCCAAGACTGAGAGCCTAAGATCAAAAGGACATTAAACAGTTAAAAATATCTCTCAATGGAGGGAGGGAGGAATGTTCAGTCATCAGAGGGATGTTCACAGAGAGCAGATAGACAGAGCCCCATGGGATGGGTTGAGGTAGCAAGGCTTGCTTTAGCTTTGAGGGAAATTATAAGATGTAGGAAAAACCCAGGTGTGTAGGCCTTTCGTTTTTTTAAAACACTTTTCTCTGATTGTTATGTGCCTTTGGATGAAAGAACAATGAGTATTTTGAAGAAGCTGTTCTGCATCACTTCAATCTGCTGCTGGTCACAGGCTTCCTGAGGGAAATTTCTTGTAGGTGCCAAGTAAAGTTGAGTCTGTTGAATTATCACGGCTGGTAAACAGGGGGACTGCCATAAAGAGAGCCGTAAGAGTGGTTGAACTGAGGGTTCTACTCTTGAGAGGACAGAAGGAAGCAAAGATTGTGAGAGGGATGTACTCGAGGGGGACTGCAGTGAGATCAAAAGTACTGCTCTCCCTGTAACTGAAAACGGTATTATCACAGTTCCCAGCATACCTTTCTCTCTCTCACTTCCTCCAAAAATTATTTAGTCATTACACAAGTTGAATAATTTTTAAATTCTTCTAATTTAAGAGTGGTTTTGGATCAATATCTATCACCAAAGTTCCCTTAAAAATGTTAGCAACTGGCAGCCAAAATATTTTCAGAATAAACTACTTGTTAATGTACAGTTAAATTGTTGAGAATTAGCATAATTTCTACTCAGCACCTGAAACAGGTGCTAGGTGTTTCATGGAAAGAATTACATAACAGCAAAATGTCATAAAAACTACAAAGATTAAAAGTATCATTGTTCTAAAGATATTTTGGTTTTGTGCAAGATAATAAAATCTGTTTAATATTTTAAGTGGACAGTGAATTATCAATATTATTTCTACCAGTCTGATCTTTGTAGGCTTGGTTCCCTGACATGCTATGGTCTTTTGAGGGTGTTTTGGGTGCTCCCAGTTTCTGTGGCTTTTGAAAAGCATTGTAACGTTATATGAAGAGATCTAGGTCCATTTCCAAACAAGAACATAATGGAGAGACAGAAAGTCTTTGAAAAATGAATGACTCTAGGATTTAGTAAATCCTTTAGGAGGCAGTTTGTGTAATAGTGAGGAAGATGTAATAAAAAAGCATTTGTGAGACTGATTTCAGAATCAATGATTATGAGTATGCACTGGAACTTTCAGTTTCCTGTAAGGAGAAAGGATTCTTGGTGAAGGCTGGAAGGGAGGAATATAATTACCGTAAAGGTTTCTGTTTTAGCTTGAATCAGTATTTTTCAGTAAAACCCTGAATGAAAGGAGTTTCCCATCAAAACAATTATTCAAAAGATTATCATCACCAAAACCACCATTGACCAACAATGACAACTACATTCCACTGAAACTATGGATTGTCAGCAACAAGGGAGAGACTCAAGAGTATAGGGGACAGAAATCTCTTGGCAGCTGTCTTACAGCAGTGAAACTTACTCTTGAACACATCAGAATGTCCATGGATCTTATTACCTTCAGCACAAAATCCAAAACTAATTTATTTGACTTAACTTTGCCACAATAAATAAATTACTTTTTAAAAAATTATGTAGAGAAGGATGGGGAAAATAACATACTTAAAATGTTTTTAAATGTGTATGGTGCTCAGGTATCACAGTGGTTAGCATAGTTTTTAAAACTTTGATTATCTCATTATCATGGTCTGGTAAACCAGTGTTAGAAATCCACCTCAGGGATGAACTCCTGACCCCACTGAAGTCAATGGCAAATTTCTACTGATTTCAGTGGGCTAGGATTTCACTCCAGATCTGTATCTTCACTCCTGTTTGGCAAGTCATGGAATGCTTAGTAGAGTACCTCTGCATAGGGCATCGTCTCATTACTACAGTTTGGCTCGTTCACCTTTGGTAGTGATTAGAATCCATCTCTGCCAAATCTCATAGTCCTGATGTTATAGATAAGATAATAATTCAGCACCACAATTATTAAAACAATTTTCCTGAGTGAGACTGGCTTTCATGACTTTTGATGAGCATAACTAGTCTGTGTCTGACATGATTTCTTAGGAGTGTTCTGCTTGTTTTTCTTGATGAGTCTTTATCTTAGATTCATCCATCCATACCCTCTGACATTAGAGTGCTTCTGATAACAGACTCCGTTTTTGGTACCATAATATGGTGATATGTCTCAAATGAAAGTGAAATGCGGTATTTAACAATATGCATGATGTAAAATATGTCTTGAACTTTCATGTTGAATAAATGCATAATGATTAGTGATAAAAGAGAATTAGAAAAGATGGTAAATTAAACTGAATTTTATAGCTCTAATTAAGTGAAATAATCCTTAAAAGATTTTCTTAAGGTTATACCGGTTTGTTTTTTTAAATGTCACGCAGAAGTCCCTAACCGGGCTGCTACAGTAAGTTATTGAGTGGCTTTTTACGCTAATCTGTTTTAAAGAAGCAAATTAGTTCCATTTTTAGCTATAAGCTCTATTTAGCTACAAATCAAGCAGTGTAGAGGGATGGGGCGGTACAGAGAGCTCACAGTAGAAAAGTCCCCGAAGGCACCATTTTACAACCTCATTTTATGTTGTTCCTTATGGATAGATGGGTAGTTGGGAAGAGGGTGTGGGGGAAGAGGAACAGGATGGCTAACAATTCACAAAGCTCTGCTAACTGAAGGCAACATCCGCTCTCCTTAAACAGTGAACAAGCAAATTGATTTGGCTTATGTTGTATAAGATGTATTATCCCTGTTCTATATTTCTTCAGAGACCAGTTAATATGATAGACCACCTTTGTCATCCAGAACTTGTTATTAGACAAGAGCAGCAATACCAGGGAGAAATGGCTATTACAGCAGGACAAACACTTGTGATTTCAGTTTGAGTTTAGCCTGAACTTCTCATGTTGTCCAGTTCATATGAATTTGTAAACCACCAAAAGAGCTCTTATTTGAATGAATGAGAGATTTTTCTTAAATTCTGTACATAAATGCTAGGAGCATCCAAAGCAATTATGTGATGATGTAGTAGATGATATAGAACACATTAGTGACACTTGATGTGATGATTTTCACAACTGGAAAAGTGGAATATCAATTATAAATGGGTATAATCTTTGAAGGATAGATATTAAGGAAGTAGGAGGTTGGAGATGAGTGATAATTATTTCAAATGTATTTATAATGCCAGAGAGCTATAATCCATCAGCAAAGAGTGTGATGGTAAAATTATTTTCATAAGGTTACAAAGAATGAAAACGAAGAAACAGTAATGGTAATCTTATACAGATTACCAAAACTGAAGGAGAGCAAGAATGATAGATGACCAAATTGGAACCGCAAGGACCAATTACTTCCATATCTTTTGACTAATAAATTCAAACATATATTATCAGCTCCTCAGTTACACAGACACAGAAATTAACTTTGTGAATCAGAAAGTAAAAGCTCCAAACTAAAAGTTGCCAATAATTTACTTATTAATGAAGGAATATGCAAGATTAATAAAGAAGATAAAACCAAACACAATTAACTACTTCCCCACATACAGAATGTCTGCAATGAACACAGAAATAAAAAGCACTACATTTCAGGGCAGCAAAGTACAGGGAATTAATATATGGGGCCTGGTTCTACTCACATCAAAGTCAATGGTAAAATTTCCAACATCTCTCTCTGCTCTACTGCTATGAGAATTCACACTACTGGGATTCAAATTGGTATTGAAAAGGCAGTAGTGTAAAAAGGAGTCAGCACTGCTAGGTCCACAGACATCCAGGGCTGATATTATCAGGGCACTGCTTCATGAAGGTTCCCATAACTGGAATCCCAGCTGACTTTTTCATTCCATATTTTCTTTTTATTTATATGGCTAATGAACTTTTTACTATTGGTTTTAATTTCCTTTGCAAGGTCCAGGTCTGCTTGGCTTTTGGCAGTTCTCACTTTAGCTCTAAACTTTCTGACCTCTAAGAGGTAGCTATTCTTGCCGATCCACCCCTTCTTCCATTCCCTATAGGCTTTTGGCTTTCTCTTAATAACTTGTTTGAGATGCCTGTTCATCTAGTTGGGTCTGCAACCATTCTCTATTAATTTTTCCTCCTTGCTTGGGATGCAGGTTCCAGATACCTTAAGTTAAAGGTATAGAAACTAATTCCAAGCCTTCTCCACATTCAGATCCTTGAGTTCTGCAGCCTAGTCAACTTCCCCAAATAATTCTCTTAACTTTTTTAAGTTTGCCCTTTTGAAAACAAGGACCCTAGTTGCAGATCTATTTTTGTTTATCTTTACATTTAGTTTAAACTGAATTAACTCATGATAACTCAAACCAAGGTTGTCCTCTACAAACAGGTCTTCTGTGAGGTCCTGCTACTTCCAAATACTAAATCTAAAATGGCATCACCTCTTATTAGTTCATTGACTGTTAGGTGAAGAAATCTGTCAGCTATCACATCCAGAAATATCTGGGCCCTGCCATTTTTAGTAGCACTTGTCCACCAATCTATATCTGATAAATAAAAAACTCCCATAATCACACAATTCCCAATAGCATTTATTTCATTAAAAATATTAAAAAGGTCTCTATCCATATCCAAATCAGAGACTTGGTGGTCTGTAGCAGACCCCAAGCACTATTCCAGTACAGCCTCTTACCATTCTTCCCCAAAGTGATTTTGACCCAAACAGATTCAGTTTTATCTGTTCTATCACTTCTAATTTCTTTACAGTCTACCTCATCATTAGTATACAATGATACTCCACCATGTTTACCTTTATTTCTGTTTTTCCTGAACAGCACATACCCTTCAATACCTGTATTCCAGTCATGACGACTATTCCACCATGTTTCCATTATCTCTCTGATAGCTGATTTAACTTCCTGCACCAGTAGTTCTAGTACCTGCATTTTGTTACCCAGGCTCCTTGCATTGGTGTTCAGACATCTTAGTTGTGTCTACTTGGCTTCTCCCAGATTCCTTGCAAAATTAAATACAGTCATTTTGCTGACAGAATTGCCTATCTGACTGTTACTGTCATTAGTACTGGTGCAATCTTTCCTCTTGTTGTCCATTCTCCTACCCTCTGTGGTTCCTTTTCTCTTTTATTTGATTTACCTCCCACTCAATATCAGAATCCGGCATGAAGATTACATGAGCAACTCCCAACTGTGTCCCCCAAATTCCTAGTTTGAAACTCTTTTAATCAGTTGTTCCAGTCTTCATCCCAGAAATCTATTTTCCTCCCTACTCAGATGAAGTCATCCCATCAGAACAATCCTGTCTATGAATGCCTCTCAGTGGTTGAACATCCCAAAGCTCTCCTCATAACACCATTGCCTGAGCCATCATCTGTTGATCCCCATAATCTTGTCTCACCTTCACCCTCCTCCTCTAGGGACAGGTAGAATTCCACTGAAGATCAACTGAGCTTTCATTTCTTTAAGCATCTTCCCCAGCTGGAGTAGTCTTCCTTGTTGCATCCCAGTGATAATCTAGCAGTAACATTTGTTCTGACATGCAGACAATTAGTGGATTCTTTCTCATGCTGGTTAGGATTTTCTTCAGCCTCAGGTCCACCTCCTGCATCTTTACTCCCAGCAGACAACACACATTTCTGTTCTCTGGATCTGCTCTGGTTACAAGCCTATGTGTTCTTTTTAGTACGGAGTCTCAATTAGGTAGACCTGCCTCTTCCTGATGTTCAGGTGATTCCTATGCCACCCCCCTTCTGTTCTTTCGGATGAAGTGAGCTGTAGCTCACAAAAGCTTATGCTTATGCTCAAATAAATTTGTTAGTCTCTAAGGTGCCAGAAGGCCTCCTTTTCTTTTTGCGGATACAGACTAACACAGCTGCTACTCTGAAACATGTCACTCAGTAGTGACTCTTGCAGCCAATTTAGGAATGATGCCATTGTGCTGTCAAAGGAGTCCTGACTTGTCTTCCACAGTTAGGAGGATAGTAGCTCTGATGTGGAGCCTTGAAGGTGGAAAATGTTAAAGAGGGAAAATAGTGAGCCCTGAGGTCTCTGTAGGGATCACAAAAGATTCCATGTGGGGAAAAGTGTTTTGATATGCATGAAGAATAGCTGGCTTTCTTATATAAATGCATTGTTTCTGGGGGTTTTGAAGATCACAGGGGCCTAATCTGATTACAATATAGCATTCTGTATATTTTCATGTAATGAATTTAAAATAAAGATAATCACTAGAAAGAGTTACAAATATAAAATATGAAGTCAAAATGCTTTGTTTCTCCTTGCCTCTTTAACTGAAAAAACAACCTGGTATGAACCAAATTCTCAATGTGAAATTTGTGCTGCAAGTAAATTTTAACAGCCCAAAGAATAAGGTTTAGAATGTAAACACTGACAGTTCTGCAGAAGTTAAATAAAAGAATGGAAGAAATAAGAGAAAACAATCACAAAACTTCTGGAGAATAATGGAATCCGATTTTTTTTTTAAAGAATAGATTTTGTTGGACATTTCTGTTGATTCATTGGTTTGACAGAACTGCAAAAATAGCAGAGGAAGAGAAAGTGGCCAGTGCAACATATTTGAATTTTAGTAAAATATTTGATAAAGTGTCTCAAACTGTACTCTCAAAATTACTTAATATTGGTTTTGATAGGAACTCTGAAAATAGACAAAGTGGCTGAAAGACCAAATAAAAGGGGAGTGCTAAATACAAATCATCAACTTTAGAAGAAGCATCTAGCCAGATACCACAGGGATCTGTTGTATGTCCAGGCTTATTTAATATCTTAATTAATTATAGAAAAGAGAGTACATACCATCTAAATGAAATTCACAGATACTACATAGGAACAAATTTTAAACACCAGTGAGAATACAGAAAAAATACCAAAGGATTAAAATTAATTAAAACTTTGTGCCAGATTCAAGTCTCATTTGCACCATTGTAAATCTAGAATAATTCCATTTAAGTCAGTGAAGTTACTCTGGATTTACATTGGTGTAATTGAAACCAGGATCTCACCTTGAGCCTTGGACTGAAAATAATAAAATGAAATCAGGTTATGAAACTCCAAATTATTGCATCTGGACGGAACATTTTCAATTTGAAGGAGAAATAGAGAAAGAAGTAATGTTCAGAGGGGGTCTGGTCTAACCTTTGAACCTATCTATGCAGGAACATAGTCTTTTTGTCTATACTCATACTTACAATCAGGCAGTTTTAAAATACTAATATGCTTGTGCTGTTAGTCCCAATGTTTCCCAAGATAGAGCCAGTTTTGTTGAGGGAATCAATTGGCCGCTTTTCACTCATGCTGGCCAATTCATATGGGATGCTCTCATGATATAACCAAACAAATGGATAAAGTATTGCCAACCTCAGGAGATCAAAAATCATGACCCAGACCCTCAAAAATCATGAGATTGACACAGACATTCATGAGATTTTCTTTAAGTCAAATTATGTTTTTTAGTTTGTCTTTTGACCTACCCTATATTAATCTACTACTGTGTGAGAGAGAATTTCACGGTGAGAAGTCAGCCTTAAATGCACACAAAAATGGACACCTCTCCCTGGCTGTTCAGATAGATATTTCACTTACCCTCTCCTCACCTCTGAGACAGAGGAACTGCCTTCCATTTTCTATTGTAGTCATGAACAAGCAGCAACATTTCTCTCCTTCCTGCTGCCCAAGGACACCTCTACCTGGAACCCAGCAGCACTATTTCCCCGACTCCCCTCCCAGCCTGCCGCCAGCTGCCCTGGGACCTTCTTTCTGCTGTTGAGCCATACATGAAGGCAGGGCTTAGTGGTAGGGCAGGACTGTGTCAGGAGGCTCTCGCACACAGCTCTGCCTATGTGCCCAACCCTGAAAATCATGGCATCAGAGTAACTTCTTGAGTCATCACAACAGCTGCTCCTGCGGGCTCCAAAATTCTGTTATTCATGATCAGTTGACAAGAGTGGGAATACTGGAATACTTCCTTCCTCTGGCTGCTCAAAGGGAACTCCTTTTACCCACCACTACACCCAAGCTGGGGGAGCCACCATTTTATCCTCTGTCTCCCACCTCCATCAGCCTCCTTCCTGCCCCCACATCCCTCCTGTACTCCATTCCCCTGCAACCTCTAAATCTGCCTCCTGCTCCCCCTGCTTTTTCCTATCTATTGTTCACAGTGTCTCTGCTGCTTCTCACACTTCCTGTGTCCTGCTCGCCCACAACCCATAGAGTGGCAGCCATTTAACATTTAGCTTCAATCTAACTGTAAACAGTGAGACATAGCAACCAACTTTATTAAGGGCAGCCTCTCTTCCATATGCACATAGACTGTAGGGAAATGGCAGCCATCTTGCTGACTTCAGCCCCATTGACAGTAATAGAAGGTGGCCGCTTTGAATACAGGAAAATTTTTTGTGCTGACAGCCTTTCATAATGTTTTCATGAGTCAGGTAAAAACCCCGAATCACTAGAGTTGCAATAAAATCATGAGAGTTGGCAATACTGTGGATATTCTGTTGAAAGCAGCTGCAGAGACACACCCATTCCTTTAGCAGTGAAGGTATTAACTATAGTAACCTTGCATTCTTCTTCTTCTCATCCCAATGCATCTTTTCAGACACAGGGAACAGTACAGCATTGCCATTCATTCCTATCCTTCCTTGCTTTGTTTGTTCTTCCATTAAACCTGTTCTGGTCATGTCCCTGTGTACAACATCCCACTATCTAGTTAACTGTTGGGCTCTGGGACCGATTGACCTTGGTTGCATTTGCATTATTTTTAGGGCTGTCAAGTGATTAAAAAAAATTAATCGCTATGAATCACACTGTTAAACAATAGAATACCTTTTATTTAAATATTTTTGGATGTTTTCGACATTTTCAAATATATTGATTTCAATTACAGCACAGAGTACAAAGTGTACAGTGCTCATTTTATATTTATTTTGATTACAAGTATTTGCACTGTAAGAAAACATAAGAAATAATATTTTTCAATTAACCTAATACAAGTACTGTAGTGTAATCTCTTTATCGTGAAAGTTGAACTTACAAATGTAGAATTATGTACAAAAAAATGCATTCAAAAAATAAAACAATGTAAAATTTTAAAGCTTGCAAGTCCACTGAGTCCCACTTCTTGTTCAGCCAATCTCTCAGACAAACAAGTTTGTTTACATTTGCAGGAGATAATGCTGCCTGCTTCTTGTTTACAATGTCACCTGAAAGTGAGAACAAGCATTCTCATGGCACTGTTGTAGCTGCCGTCGCAAGGTATTTATGTATCAGATGAGCTAAAGATTCATGCTTCAACCACCATTCCAGGGGACATGCACCCATGCTGATGACGGGTTCTGCTCTATAACAATCCAAAGCAGTGCAGACTGACGCATCTTCATTGTCATTATCTGAGTCAGATGCCACCAGCAGAAGGTTGATTTTCTTTTTTGGTGGTTCAGGTTCTGTAATTTCCACATCGGAGTGTGGCTCT
This sequence comes from Lepidochelys kempii, assembly GCF_965140285.1. Classification (NCBI taxonomy): domain Eukaryota; kingdom Metazoa; phylum Chordata; order Testudines; family Cheloniidae; genus Lepidochelys; species Lepidochelys kempii. The sequence goes on along the minus strand of NC_136394.1, from coordinate 12,332,580 downwards.
TTTAAGACTTCTGAAAGCATGCTCCACACCTAGTCCCTTTTGGAAGGCACTTCAGATTCTTAAACCTTGTGTTGAGTGCTGTCGCTATCTTTAGAAATCTCACATTGGTATTTTCTTTGCATTTTGTGAAATCTGCAGTGATAGAGTTCTTAAAATGAACGACATATGCTGGTTCATCATCAGAGACTGCTATAACATGAAATATATGGCAGAATGCGGGTAAAACAGAGCAGGGGACATACAATTCTCCTCCAAGGAGTTCAGTCACAAATTTAATTAACACATTTTTTTTAAACTTGCGTCATCAGCATGGAAGCATGTCCTCTGGAATGGTGGCCAAAGCAGTAAGGGTCATACAAATGTTTAGCATATCTGCCATTTAAATACCTTGCAGTGCCAGCTACAAAACTGCCATGCAAATGCCTGTTCTCACTTTCTGGTGACATTGTAAATAATAAGAGGGCAGCATTATCTCCTGTAAATGTAAACAAACATTTGATGAACAAATAGGAGGACTGAGTGGACCTGTAGGCTCTGAAGTTTTACATTGTTTTTGTTTTTTTTTACAGCAGTTATGTAACAAAAAAATCTACATTTGTAAATTGCACTTTCACGACAAACAGATTGCACTATAGTACTTCTATGAGGTGAACTGAAAAATACTATTTCTTTTGTTTATCCTTTTTACAGTGCAAATATTTGTAATAAAAATAATATATACTTTGATTTCAATTGCAACACAGAATACAATATATATGAAAATGTAGAAAAGTATCCAAAATATTTAATAAATTTCAATTGGTAGTCTATTGTTTAACAGTGCAATTAAAACTGCAATTAATCATGATTATTTTTTTTAATCATGATTAATTTTTTTGAGTTAATCTCATGAATTAACTGTGATTAATCGACAGCCCTAATTATTTTCTTTGGTATCCTATCATCTGTTTATCTTCTATGATATCCCTCCATCATAATATTTTCAGTTGCAGCCAATCCTGTATCCTGACTTCACATTCTACTCCCCTTCTAACTTAATTTGTCTTAAAATCATTCCACTTTACAATTGCCATCTTCTGAATAATTCTCATTTCTTCTGCCTCCAGCCTCATGATGTCTGTTTCATTTAATGCAGCTGCTTCCAGACCATAAGTAACATTGTTAGTACACTGGTTTGATAAATTTTTGGTTCAGTACCAAATGGTTTTTACTAATCCATAATTTCATCAACTTCTGTACAGAACTTGTAGCCAAAGGACATAATCTTTTAACCTCATCCTTGATGGAACCATGGGCACTGACCAAGCTTCCCAGGTACACCTAAGATTTTACTTGTTCTATGACTTCATCACTGTGACATTTCAACACTATCTGTTGTCCCTTTTCCAAGATGAAACCACTTTGTCTTCTTGGCATTTATTGTAAATCCACGTTGACTATACCATTTTTCATTAACTCAAACATATCAACCACTTGTACAATGTCACCTACATAAGCTAAGGAGATTAACTCCAAGTGTCATCTTGTATGCTGTCCTCATGGATCTACTCTTAACTTATCAAGATCAATTTTTGCCTTGCATGGTCAGTCTTACTTCTGACATTTCCTAACTTTTGATCCTTGACTTTGCAACCTTAAACTTCTTGTATTTTTTTGTATGAAATAGGTAGGTAATTGAATATCATCAGTGTAAAAGGTCATAGACAGGGTTAACAATAAAACCAAGAGGAAGAATCATAGAATCATAGGACTGGAAGGGACCTCACGAGATCATCTAGTCCAGACTCCTGCACTCATGGCAGGACTAAGTATTATCTATACCATCCTTGACAGGTGTTTTTGTCTAACCTGCCCTTAAAAATCTCCAATGATTGAGATTCCACAACCTCCCTAGGCAATTTATTCCTAGAGATATTTAGACAGGAGTAGAGGGTCAAGAATTGAACCCAGTAGTACTTTGTAGAAGAGGGGTGTTAACGCAGAGGAAATGCCAGTCCCAGAAAAAGGGAAAGAATGGTTAGATAAGTTCAAGTGAGTCCATGACAGGAAGGAAACAGACACGTGTAGCTAAGACGAATATGTGACATTGCACCCCATAATGCTTTATAGAAATATGCTTATGAGTGTAAATATGACATAACTGGAATAGGTTTTAAGATAGATATGCCATGTAACATATCTTTGCAAAGGTTATGTTCTACTGCATATATTCATCCTATTTGTATGCATGTATCATTTTTATATCTGAAGTTATGAGTGTTGGCTCTATGCTTGTATTTAAAGCGTTTGCTGTAGAAAGCACCTAAGGCAGATTTGGTCAACATAGTGTGAAGGGGTTATTCAAGTAATTGGGAGTACTTGGCTAACAATGGACCTTGATAGATGCCAATCCACATCTGAGCTTTCCTGGGAACGTTCGGGCTAACTTGTGTGCAATGGCGTCGGCCTGTAGAGAACTGAGTCATGCATAGACATGTGACTTGTACATGTAACTCCAAAACTCCATCTTGTAGCTGTGATTCTACACAGGGGGAGAGAGGGGTTTCCACCCACGAGAGAGACTATATAAGCCCCTGGAAACCCCTCCATTTTGTCTTCAGCTGGCTCAAAAAATAGCCTCTCCATCCAAAAAAGATGCCTGAAAGAAACTGGAACAAAGGACAGTAACTACAGGGGAGTGAGTGATTGCTGGACCCAGACTAGGAGGAAGTCTAGTCTGTAAAAGAAGCTTATTGGAACATCTCTGAGTGTGAGATTTACCTGCATTTATTTCTTATTGTAGTAGGCTTAGACTTGCGTGTTTTTGTTTTATTTTGCTTGGTAATTTGCTTTGTTCTGTCTGTCATTACTTGGAACCACTTAAATCCTACTTTTTATATTTAATAAAATCACTTTTTACTTATTAATTTACCCAGAGCTGTGCATATCTCTCTATCAGTGTTACAGAGGGTGAACAATTTATGAGTTTACCCTGTATAAGCTTTATACAGAGTAAAACAGATTTATTTGGGGTTTGGATCCCATTGGGAACTGGGTATCTGGGTGTTGGAGACAGGAGCACTTCTTAAGCTGTTTTCAGTTAAACCTGCAGCTTTTCAGGGATGTGGTTCAGACCCGTGTTTGTAGCAGGCTAGTGTGTCTGGCACAACCAGGAAAGGTGCTGAAGTCCCAAGCTGCCAGGGCAAACAGGCTCAGAGGTAGTCCCAGCACATCAGGTGGCAGTTCCCAAGGGGGTTTCTGTGACCCAACCTGTCACAGAATGAATAGATGGAGTGGTCTACATTGTCAAAGTCTGTACTGAGATCAAGGAGAATGAGGAGAGATAAGATGTTATCCACAGAAATGAGGTAAGATTGCTGACTTTACATAAAAGAGAGACATCTGTCCTATTGGAAGAGCAAAACAGAGATGAAAGTTTCTGGATAAAATGTTAAACTGTTATGTGTAAGGTGATGGTAGAGATGAGAGAAGGCTACTTGCTTAAATACTGTGCTAGGAAAGTTTAGGTTAGCGATGAGGTGGTCGTTAGAAAATGTCACAAGTGCATAAATAATTATTAAAATTATATTAGTTGCTAAATTTAAGGGTTTGTGAGGCAGTGCATACATATAGTACTAGGAAAGTGCTGCAGTTAGGAAAGAAATGGAGAAGCTTTAAAATAGGTTTGTTCTTCAAAAATATTTATATAGCTTTCTTTTTTTAGATCCAGCACAGGAATAGGTTTTCCAAAGATCTAGATCTGACTATCAGATGGCTGTGAGCAGCTCTTTAGCCAACTTTTGTCCAAATTTTACTTTTTTTAAAAAGTAAAAATTCATGTTCTTATTAAGTGAGCCATTTCTATTTTTTCACATTTTATTACATTCCTCTAAAAACACATCTATCTGCTCAAAACTAATATTTAGGTGTTAATTATTTCTTCTCTCTTTTCCCCTTAATTGTCTCTCTTCTGTCTTTGGCCCTGTCTGAACTATAGCTTCAAACCAAACTTGTTATAATAATTTTTGAAAATGGTTAAGCACATATCTGCTTAGCAGTGTCAAGTATTCACACTACTGAATCCTGTTATGGATAATGGTGCTAGTGCATCCATGTTGAACAAGGTTCAGAAATACCATGAATAGGTGTGAAAATGGGGATGAGTTAAAATACACACTTCTCCAGGGTGACACCACATCCACTAGGTAGAAGAAAATAGGAGTTCACCCCGGGATCCCAACCTCAGACAGGGAAAAAATGAATCCTCTGCTCAGGGATCCCCATGGCATTAGCAGCAGCTGTTTGAAAACTATTTAAAATGTGGTTATAAGCTCCAGGGTTAACGGGACTTGAGATGCAGTGCAGTTGTAGTCGCGTCAGTCCCAGGATATTAGAGAGACAAGGTAAGTAAGGTCATACCTTTTATTGGACTTGAGATGTGCCGTTGAAATCTTTACCACTCACCTTGTAAATATAAATGGACACCTAATGCTTTTGGATTTCACAAGTGATTTTTTGTCAGCTTTGTCAGAAAATTTTTTTCTTGTCCACTAACAAATTTAATAAAAATGTCTCACATTTTTCCAAGTTTGGAAATTTGATTTTCACTAACTCAGATAGGGTAACCTCAGTGAATTGTTCCCTGACAAAAATATTTTTAAGCACACACGTATTGTAAATTTCAAATGCACTTTCCTCCTCTTCCCCCTCCCCCCCGCAGTGCAATAACACCTCAGAAATGTGTACACTTTTACTTGACAGATTACTGGCATTTTTAACAAAATACAGGCTACTCCCTGGATGAAAATTAACTGTGTATATTTAAAGAGCTATTTAACCAAATTAAGGTGAGGCAAACTATATTTTAAAATCTAACCTTATAGCACTAAAATGGTCTCTGAGCCAAACTCATAATTTCTGTTTTCTCTAAGTATGGGAAATATTTTTGTGTTTGGACTACAGATATTTTTTAAATTAATGTGTACTGATGTTGACTGCTGGAAGAGCTCATGGACTCCGTAAACTAACCACATTGGTCAATAATGGTCCAATAGAGCCATGTGGTTTTTAAAAGTTTACTTTCAACTCTGCATATTGTATGATGGACTGTGCCACTGAAAGTTGTTTTCCTGCTGTTCTACCGTGGGTGACCAGGTGTCCGGTTTTTGACCAGAACACCCGATTCAAAAGGGACCCTGGCAGCTCTGATCAGCACTGCCGACTGGGCCGTTAAAAATCCAGTTGGTGGTGCTGTGGCGCTAAGGCAGGCTAGTCCCTACCTGTCCTGGCTCACACCACACTGCGCCTGGGAAGCGGCCAGCAGGTCTGGGTCCTAGGCGGAGGGGCCAGGAGGCTCCACGTGCTGCTCTCGCCTACAGGGGTCTTGGTTGGCTCCTTAACGGTGTGATTCCCCATCCAATACATGCTGCCTGTTCTACTGAACAAGTGATGAATGTTTTTTGCAAATGTGCTGTTGATTTAGTGTTTTATCCAAACTGTATACATTTTATGGCCAAAGGAAACATCAACAAATATCCTGTAAAATTTGACAATAAATCTGTATGTGGGTGCAAACTCTTGTATATATGCGTGTGAATTAGTACATTAGCTGCAGTTATTCATTTTACAGGCATCGATGTCTGTGGGCATAAGTGTGTGTTCCTGCATGTATAGTACTGTAAATGGGAGTGCTCTTAAGTTTTCTGGGCATGTTTTTGGAAGCCCCTCAGAATAGTGAGTTTATTAGTCAATTCTTTGGTTTGCAAAATTAAGTATAATATAGGAACAGGGTCTCATCCTGCTAACATACTTGATACTATTGGATGGAACGTGATAGTTTTACTGGTGCATAAAATAGCTGTTTCACCATAAATTTCGTAATACACATTTTTGAGAATTTGGTAGTTACTTCAGTGAGTTTTCCAGCTTGCCTATATGTTTGATACATGTACAAAGCATTCTGGTAATATTCTATATTGTTTTCTGACAAATGTTGCAATCGCTGTAAGAGAGTATAAAAACCTGATTCCTGCTGTTCTCATGCTCCCCAAACTCTGGACATTCAATGTCTGCAAGATCAGACTGCCTTCTCTTGATTTTTCCTTAACTACTTTTGTTCTGTAAATACAGATGCTGACTTGCAGGATCTAATGCATAGTTAGATATATGAAAACAAAAAGAAATAAATTAAGTTCTTGTCATACTGGAGTAAACTTCAAAAAAGATATATTTTCTCTAACAAGAAAAATACTTGGCCAGTATTTTTATGTGTTCTCTTGATATTTAAGAATATATTTATGGGGGGAGGAAGAGAATCTTTGGATTCAATCTCATTTTCCTTTTAGAACTACCTTCTCCATCCTATTGATTCTCAAGCCCATTCCTCCTTGACCTGCATAATAGCCTTCGAAGCCCATTAGTGTTGCTGCAAGCAGCAGTCAGAAGTAATATTTTGGAAGTGACATGATCTGCTTTCCTCCCTCAGCAGCTGAACTAACTTATCATGTTTCTAACTCCTGCCAGCCTGGAAGGCTTAGAATCCAAAGTTGGATTCCTTTGTGACAATTAATAGTAGTTATTTAACAAGGGCAGTCTTCCTTGAAGCCTAATCTCTTCTTCAGCGTGATCCTTCAGTGAAATCAGTCTTACGTTTTTCACATTGCAATTTGCTGCTAGAAGTTATTTTGTTGTAAATTCAGCATTATGCCCTGATTCTCATTTACACTTAATGCCACCTTACACCATCCTAGAGGTGTAAAAGAGCCCTATAGCGAATGTAAAAATAATTCACTCCCGTTCTCCTCTTGACCTGCTGCTTACAAATAGGGAAGAATTGGTAGGGGAAGTAGAAGTGGGTGGCAACCTGGGCAGCAGTGACCATGATATGGTTGCGTTCAGGATCCCCAGAAAAGGAAGAAAGGAGAGTAGCAAAATATGGAGCCTGGATTTCAGAAAAGCAGACTTTGACTCCCTTAGGGAACTGATGGACAGGATCCCCTAGGAGGCTAATATGAGGGAGAAAGGAATCCAGGAAAGCTGGCTGTATTTTAAAGAAGCCTTATTGAGGGAGCAGGAACAAACCATCCCGATGTGCAGAAAGAATAGCAAATATGGCGGGAAACCAGCTTGGCTTAACAGTGAAATCTCTGGTGAGCTTAAACACAAAAAGGAAGCACACAGGAAGTGGAAATTGGGACAGATGACTAGGGGGGAATATAAAAATATTGCTCGAGCATGTAGAGGTGTAATCAGGAAGGCCAAAACACAACTGGAGTTGCAGCTAGCAAGGGATGTGAAGGGTAACAAGAAGGGTTTCTATAGGTACGTTAGCAACAAGAAAAAGGTCAGGGAAAGTGTGGGACCCATAATGAATGGGAGGCAACCTAGTGACAGATGATGTGGAAGTACTCAGTGCTTTTTTTGCCTCAGTCTTCACAGACAAGGTCAGCTCCCACACTGCTGTCCTGGGCAACACAGTATGGGGAGGAGGTGAGCAGCCTTCAGTAGTGAAAGAACAGGTTAAGGACTATTTAGAAAAGCTGGACATGCACAAGTCCATGCGTCCAGATCTAATGCATCTGAGGGTGTTGAGGGAATTGGCTGATGTGATTGCAGAGCCATTAGCTATTATCTTTGAAAACTTGTGGCGATCAGGAGAGGTCTCGGACAATTGGAAAAAGGCAAATATAGTACCCATCTTTTTAAAAGAGAAGAAGGAGAACCCGGGGAACTACAGGCTTGTCAGCCTCACCTCAGTCCCTGGAAAAATCATGGAGCAGGTCCTCAAGGAAACCATTTTGAAGCACTTGAAGGAGAAGAAGATGATCAGGAAGAGTCAACATGGATTCACCCAGGGCAAATCATGCCTGACCAACTTGATTGCTTTCTATGATGAGATAAGTGGCTCTGTGGATATGGAGAAAGCAGTGGACATGATACATCTTGACTTTAGCAAAGCTTTTGATACAGTCTCCCACAGTATTCTTGCCAGCAAGTTAAAAAAGTATGGATTGGATGAATGGACTATAAGGTGGACAGAAAGCTTGTTAGATTATTGGGCTCAACAAATAGTGATCAACGACTCGATGTCTAGTTGGCAGCTGGTATCAAGCAGAGTACCCCAGGGGTCAGTTTTGTTCAACATCTTTATTAATGATCTGGATGATGGGATGGATTGCACCCTCAGCAAGTTCGCAGATGACACCAAGCTGCGGGGAGAGTAGATACACTGGAGGGTAGGGATGGGGTCCAGAGTGACCTACACAAATTGGGGTATTGGGCCAAAAGAAATCTGATGAGGTTCAACTAGGACAAGTGCAGAGTCCTGCATTTAGGACGGAAGAATCCCATGCACCGCTACAGGCTGGGGACTGGCTGGCTAAGCAGAAGTTCTGCAGAAAAGGACCTGGGAATTACAGTGGATGAGAAGCTGGATATGAGTCAGCAGTGTGCCCTTGTTGCCAAAAAGGCTAATGGCATATTGGGCTGCATTAATAGGAACATCTCTAGTAGATCAAGGGAAGTGATTATTCCCCTCTATTCAGCACTGGTAAGGCCACATCTGGAGTACTGCGTCCAGTTTTGGGCCCCCCACTACAGAAAGGATGTGGACAAATTGGAGAGAGTCCAGCGGAGGGCAACAAAAATGATCAGGAGGCTGGGGCACATAACTTACGAGGAGAGGCTGAGGGAACTGGGCTTGTTTAATCTGCAGAAGAGAAGTGTGAGGGGGCATTTGATAGCAGCCTTCAACTACCTGAAGGGCAGTTCCAAAGAGGATGGAGCTAGGCTGTTCTCAGTGGTGGCAGATGACAGAACAAGGAGCAATGGTCTCAAGTTGCAGTGGGGGAGGTCTAGGTTGGATATTAGGAAACAGTATTTCACTAGGAGGGTGGTGAAGCACTGGAATGAGTTATCTAGGGAGGTGGTGGAATCTCCATTCTTAGTTTTTAAGGCCCGGCTTGACAAAGCCCTGACTGGAATGATTTAGTTGGGGATTGGTCCTGCTTTGAGCAGGAGGTTGGACTAGATGACCTCCTGAGGTGTTTTCCAACCCTAATCTTCTATGATTCTATGATTTTAAGGCACCCCTTACAATGCCAGAGTGTCTTTATTATAAATGAGATTGTCATTCTACAGTTTTAGGAAGCAGTGAATGAACAAAGCTCTTATTTAAAACACAGACAGCATTATTAATAGCAAACATTTAAAAAACCTATTAAATTCCCATGGACAGTAAAATGGTTGTTGGGTGTATGTGTAGGTCCAAAATATTAGATAGCCTTTCCCAGTATAAAAACTTGTTCAGAGATTTTTTTTTAAATGGCTGATATACTGCCCTCTGTACTACTGATGTGTCTCTACATGTCCACAGCAGAATATATACATAGGGATCTATGACATAGAAGATTATCTGTTAGTTCATAAAGTCTAAGCCTTCAAAATGGCAAGCACATTGACCTTACTAAGACACCATCCCCCACACTAAATATGCAGAAATAAGTGGTCAAAACTGTCTAACTCTGCCTTTCAATGGTGGATTTTGTTACATGGAATTAATGCGGATTTCAATGAGATGAAATGGGGGTAAAACAAACAAATATATAACCCCATAAAGCTGAAGGAGAAAGAACACTCACATGAAAAAATCCCCTCTGATTGTTCATGCTTTCACCATGCAGAGAAGGGTACATAATGCTGTTATTTCATAATGGAAAGCAATAAAAATCAATTCATTCTTATCTTCTCAAACTTTGAAAATACAGTACTTCATGTGAGGGGAAAGGATACACCATCAGTAGCTATCTAAAGTAGTTCCTTGTTATTTGTAATATGACATCTATTTCTCACTGTTAATATTTCATTGTGGGTTTTTATTGTGGGTTGGAGTAGGAAAATAGTCAATCATTCTCATCCATTCAGGAAATCGGAATTAGTAATCCATAAAGGGTGGTCTGTGTATTTAGGCTTTTTTTTAAAACCAGATGATCTAAACAGAAGCTTGGAATGAATAAAAACCGTTGCTGACATAAAAGTTATTGTGATGTAACAAGTTCAGCATGAGGGCTTCAGGATCAAGAAGGAAGAGAAGATTGGCAGGGAGAAAAGATTCCCGTATGTCAACACAACAAACTTTGGTATTAGCAAGTAACGTAGGAAGAAGTATGAAGATGTCTGATGGATAAGTGGTTTTATATTTTTAGTCTGGAATATTTGGTAACTTTCTTGCAGCATCAAAGTTCCTCTAAGATTACTGTCCTAAAGGACACAAGAGAATTACAGTATTGGGAGAAGTAGATCATAACCAGCAGACAACTGATACTCCATAACCTAATGATGTTTAAAATATCAATCTTTCATGTTAATTTTCACAGACATTTTTAAACAGATCTTGAGAGTTGAGTTATTTTAAGATAATTCCATGCCAGGGAGAGCAGTACATGAAATTTCCCCCTCAGAAAAGGTAACATTAGAATGCTTTATGGACTTGCTGTGTTTCATTGCTTGACAATTGCAGGAACCATCTTAAAGTAAGCATTTTAGATGTACTAATAAATGTACTGGAGATAGGGAACTTATTTTATATTTTTGGCACCTAAACTGGGTATCCAAATATTTTATGTGAGCACTCAAAATTGCACGTATGTGCATAAAAGAGGCCACTATATATATATAAAGGTTCCTTAGTTTGAACATTGAGTCCTAAATGTTTAAGAAGTGAATGAAAAAGAAAAACCTGTCCACAAACAGGAATAAACCAACAATGTTCATGGAAAAAAAGAATGGAAGCTAACTCTAGAAACAGATGTCCAGCCTTCACTGATTGTGAACCCTCCTGTAATCAATTTGGACATACTATCCAATGAAGGTTTTGCCTCCTTGCAAATAGTTGTCAGAACTGATGCTGATATCAGCTCATTTCCCCAGTCAGAATTACTGTTTCTCCGAGCTAGTATAGCATCACACACAATGACATGATTGTTCTAGCCAGTGTATCAATGATGGATCAACTATGATACCTAAATCTGTCTGCCTAGCTGTTCGAGTTATCATAAAAATTAAACAGCAATGTATATATATGCTGGTATACAGCTTATAACAAAATATTGTTTAATTGTTATCTAAAATGTATCATGCATCTTCTCCATCTTTACATAACAAGTGTGTTATTTTATAAATACAACTGCCTCTATAGGCCAACAGCATCTCTCCAGACAGGGTGTTTCTATGGACACCAGTGTGGGCTCTACTTCCTACTACACTTACTCGTTGCCAAGAAAACCAAACTCCCAATGGGAATCATATAATGAAGGTCGGGAAGGTGGACAGCCACAAAAATACTTGTAAAGTATTACTAGCCCAGAAACCACATGACAGTAGCAAAATAGAATGATGGTGAACAGAGAAAGATGACTTGCCATTCTGCCACTAAAGAGACATGGTATAAAAGGATTTGGTTACACAGTTAGTACCACTTATCACTGGGATTACTTTATATTCAATAGCTGCCTACATTAGAGTTTTTCCACACACCAGAAGTGCCATGGCAATCTGGAGAAAATCTGCAATACAAACTTAAATGTAAATATGGGAATTTCACATTACAGCAAAAATGATCACAAGATCCCTCCTGATTCTTAATAGCATGAATAAACCTGGCAAATCATTTGGAACTGTGGCAATGTAGACATTGGGGTTAAAGGAACTGAGATCAGCTGGTTCCATTTTCGCAAGAGTTTTTGTTGGGCTTATTTGCGATGGAGTCATAGGAAGACATAATTTACTGGTGAGCCACTTTGGATTATGATTGCATTTCTAACAGCATAATCTGGGGAGTTCAGTGAGACGACATAACCTGGAGGCTTTTCACCAGCAGGTTTTTTCTTCCTAGCCAAAGTCTTTTTCTAGCAAAGATTTTGTTTCACATGTTGAAACCAAAGGAAGTTTTTCTTCAGAACCAGTCAGAAAAGTTGGGGATGTGGAAATTTACGTAAACCAATTAAATCTCCTAAAGGGCTTGCTATTTGTATTTGGCTATTCCTCCATTTATTTGAGAATCTGAATAAAATGCGGGAAATAAATGCCTTTATTTGGGTGCAATGTTTGTGAGAGTTTTGCAGTCAGATCCTGTTTTTGTGTTACAGATTATTGTTGTGGGAAAAAATACTTCTGCACAACCTGGTCTCAAGTCTTAGAATTACCTAATTTCCTTTTATTCAATTAATTTTGCCACTTTCTGTCTATAAATTATCCATAAACTAACAGCAATTTTCTCAAATTTATTGCTCAAAAATAATTCTCTAAATAATGTCTTAGTCTGTAGAATGTCAGCTGGTAGCTCATTTTTAGTATTTAATGTTCTGGAATACTAGGAATATTCTGGAATACTAGGTCAAATTTCAGTTTAAGTGCACATTCCTGCCAGTAAATTTATTTTCTTGAAAAGTGAGCACACAAGAGGTTTAAATAGTCAAAGCAATCTTTTAAAAACAGTAAATGAAAGTTTGTGGAAAATATTTTGCAGTCTTTGCTCAGACCTAAGTGTCACTGCACCTAGGCAGCTTTGCTGTACTTCTGAAACTTTTGCTTTAACTACATTTAACGGGAGGAACATCTGCAAGAAACTGGATTAAGCAAAACAAACAAACAAAACCCACATACCTCACAGAGAAGTGTTATAGTATTTACAATAAGAAGAGATTTTAGCAGCTTCTTTAATGTACCAATAATTATAGTAGGTTTCACATCATGATATTTAACCCACCTCCTTACCTGTTACATGAGGAGTGGAGGGAGTGGATTTACAGCCCTATAATCTAACATTTAGACCACGCCTAGAAGAAGAACAATGTTATCCTACTGCCAGACCTTCCATTAGAATCTTGTCTGCTTAATAGAGTGGCTTTCCACCAAAAAATTGAAATAAGGTTCTTGGAAAGTGCTGCTGCAAGAGTCTTGTTTGTTTTTTGTTAAATAAAAGGTCTGGCTGGAATGGCACCAGATAAATAACTGAAATAGATTAGAGAGACAAGTCTTAAACAGTCTGAAGTACTGTCATCAACTTGTCTTCATTCAGTGACGTAATGAATATGATGTGCTACAATTTTCAAGAAGCTGTTACAGATTTTTAAAAACCTTGCTGCAGTTATTCCAGGAATTCCCAACCGTAGAGGTCTTGACTATGTGTTATGCATCATTAAGCATGATAGCCCTTGACTGCCACAAATCTTAGCAGAATACTTAACTGATCAATGCTAAGGACGATTGGGCCCAGTGCAAAGCAGTGAGATAGTTAAAGTCTGAAAGGTTCCACTCTCCAGGTAAGTGGTATGGAGCTCTTTAGGGGAGTGGGAAGCACATGAAAAGTAGTTCCTCACCCTGCAAGAAATCCTATCTGGCGCCTAACACTTCCACTTCACCTCACAGAGCCCATGAAAGCTATGTTCTTCCCCCCATAAATTTAGAAGGAAAGGCATCTTCAACCAGAAGAATACATTGTCTCCCCAGGTTTAAAGATCTATTTCTGAGTTAGTTGTCAGATTAGACCACAGGATTCATTCATTCGCTCAGGATGTTACGTATTTAAGGAGGAATTTAGCTCCCTGACCTTGCTGGGATGTTAAGGAGACACTCCCCCTTTCAACTTTATTTCCCAGCACTTGGCTGCTCTGTGTCACAGCCATGGGAAGGGGATGGATTTAGTAGGTGCTACTTGCCACTTCATCGTGGAGTCCCAGGCACCCAGAGTTCATTTTGGCATCCGGGAAGCCCAGCAACATCACACAGCTATTAGTAGCTTCACATCATGAATTCACATAGGGCCTGGATTTGATCCCGTTTATGTATGTATGAGCAGATACACAGAAAGCACATTATCATGAATTCTTACCAGGATATTCTCTGGCAAAGCTCAGACATAACAAACACACTACATACAGAAGAAAACAATAAAATGACTGAACTAGCTATGACAATTAATGCGGTTAGTGGAGTATTTCCATAACGAGCAGATCCCGTAACAGTCTGCCAAAAACAGATCATTAGAGTGGTAGAAAGGATTTCTTAAGTGACTTACTGTAATACAAACACTGAGAATGTACATAACCATCGCAATTAGAGTCTAAATACTGTATACAAAACATATTCTTGGGATCCCCCTTCACTGAAGTACTGTTTCTTCTGTGAAAGAACAATGCACACAGCATTCTGGGGTGCTCCAGAGGCTGCCTTGCCTCAGGAAAGTTCCACCAAGGTGAAACAACTGAAGATGTCTGAGGGGGATGATAGGAAGTGGGTGCACCTTTGGGTAAACAGTAAATTAGTTGTCTCCAGACAGTGATTTTCTGGGGGTGGATTTTAGTTCCTCCTGATGGTCAGTTGTTTTTAAACTGGAATATGGGCAAGTAGGGAGCTGTAGGAATCTTTAGATATTTCTACCAACACATCTGATTGTTTCTTAAGCATCATGTCCATTTATGGGGTTACAATAGCAAAAAATATGTAAAATGTCCAAATAGTACCTAAAAAGGTCAAGTTAAGCAGTCTGAAAGCGATAGCAAACACATGCATACACACACTCACATATACAACTATTTCCATAGTTACAGTATCTGTGTGCTAAGCAAACTGAAGACTAGTATTAGTATTACAAGGAGAATTCAGGACCAATAGTTATTTATTGGACAATAAGTAGACTGGTTGCATAACAAAAGTAGCCATAAAGCAGACTTCTAATGACAGTTTCCATGCCACTTAAAGGGCACTCACTGTCAACTTGATTGTTTGGAAACTGACTAATTTTAAAAATCCCAGTTTCTGATCGCACCCTTTAAAATTTTATCTTTTTATAAAACATTTCTTTTAAATGTTTTAAAGGCTTTTTCTGCTCACGCTGATCTTTATAAGCAAGAACAAAACTGACGCTACAGGGGAAATCAAAACTGACTACGCACAAAATGCTGTCAAATGCATAAAATAGATTGAAATGGAGAAAATTATTTTCGCTAACTTTTCAATTATAGTAATTTTAAGTGTTATTTGTCACTGTAGTAGGTACAGTATTTCCCATCTGAAATGTGATTTTCTAGTTGACTGTGTCCCTTTATAAAAGGAAGCCATAACTGCCCAAAGACCTCTCCCAGATTTTTACTGACTTTTGGAGTAATGCTTAGCCCAATAGGTCCGAAGCTTCTGCCTTAGACACAAACTCATTTTGCACTACTGTGCCACATGAGGAAGTCCTATTGATAGCACTGAAGAAACAAAGCCAATGGAGAAAGGCTACGTGCTGCTAGGAAACATAGTTGCCACGTTGTGAGTGCAGAAAAAATACTACTAGATTCCATGTATGCTCTTTTGGACAGGTGTCTTTTTGTTACCTGTGTAGGACAGTGGGGCTTGGGCCTCTAGACACGACTGAACTACAAATAATAATAAGCCAAAACATAGAAGAAACCCAGAAGTACTCACCGTTTGGTTATCCTCATACAGCTTCAAGTCATATCCACTCAGCTCCACGCAGAAAATTATTGCTGTAACCCCTTCAAAGCAGTGGATCCATTTTTTGCGCTCAGACCTCTGTCCACCCACATCCACCATTTTGAAAGTCAGCTCTTTGAAGGTAAATTTATTTTCCACAATCCCTGTGGTCATGTCCCGAGAACGCAGAATATCTTCCACTGTAGGGATATAGTCCAGTGCCGCAATCCTTTCTAGGTCATTCAAATAGTATGCAGCATTATCCTCTAGGTGGTACTCATTGGATCGGCAGAAGCACTCCTGCACACCAGGGTCTGCCCAGAGCCGTTTCATGACTCCCAGAAGCTCAGGAGTAATCTCTCCTTTGCTTTCAGCTGGGCCTGTCAGGGCAAAAAGCTGCACGGCATCATAGGCCCTGTCAGGATTGTGGAACTCTATCTTAAGGGTGGCTAGAGCACGAATGATGCGTGTGAGGGAGTCAATGGCATTATAGATAATCAGAGGTTTGTATTCCTTGCAAGCCTCCAAGTTAAAGCCACCACTGTGAATGATTTTCATTTGCTTGACAATAGTACTCTTGCCAGAGTTGCTTGTACCCAGCAGTAGGAGCTTGATCTCACGTCGTTGTCGTTGACTCTCAGAGCGCAGGTGGCGGTCAATCCTCCGGGACCGCCGCGCTGCCTCTTTCTCCTCAGAGCTTTGCCTACATCCCATGGTATAGCAGACAGTAACAGAAGAGGAGAACTGGAGATTCTCTCTCTCTCTCTCTCTGAGCAAGAGCTGCAATATCTTTCAATTCTCGTGCCAGGTGCACCCTGTGGGAAAAAAATCAGTATCCAATACCTGATGGGCCAATAGGCCTGTACCAACTAGTTCAGTCCCAGCAGGGGCGCAAACAAATGTAGAAATGCAACCACAGACAGATAGTCTCCTCAGTAGATCTCATGGCACTCCCCTTTCCTGTGAATAAACAGTGGCACATTCCTGTTAATGAAAGGACACTTCCCTATTCCATAGTGTGCCTGGATCAGTCAAATATTCTTTTCTCTTCTGCATAATTATTTTGCTCTCTTCTGTCCAAAGGTAAGGAGCTGCACCTTCATATGCTCCGCTTTAGCCCCAGTTGTCTTTTAATTGTATTTTCTGGTTGCTGTGGTGATGCTGCTAGTTACAGCTGAAGGTCTGGTATGGTTTTGTTGTATTTGTTTTGTTTCTCCCCCCGCCCCCACTTCTTTAGGCTGATCCAGTTCAGATCTGTGAATCTGGGCTCTCCACCTGTCAAACAGTGAGAGAAAAGAAATTAATACAACTGGGGGACTTTGCTTCCTTCTGCAGAACATTCACATTTTCTCTGCTTCTGACACTTCTGAACATTGTATTACCCCAAATAAAATCCCGATGGAAAATGTGTAAAGAAAAGCAATAAAAATATTTTAGAAAATCTGTACCCTGAGCAACAGTAAATCAAATCCCTTTTCTCTCCCGCCTTCTGTGTTTTTATTACCCAAATCCACGTGAAAACAAACAGTGCTGAGCTCTGTCCCAATTCTCTCTCAGCAAGAGCTGATGGCAGCCCTTTTCCTGCACAGCCCTGTTCTGACCGGTTTCCCAAAGTAGAGTGCATGAGAGATTCACAGCTACTTTCCCCCCCCTCATTTATATTTATATTGTTGTCTGGCACTAAAATGTGTGTACACATGTCCTCCTGACTCTTCTTTCATCTTTTCTGTCCATTTTGTTTGCATTGAACATTTTTGTAAATAAATGATGAAATGAAAGGTGGGGATTAGGTTTGCATGAGGGTTTTGTGAAAGGGTTTATCTGAAGAGGCACAATTATTGATCTTCGCAGGAAACTGTGACAAGATGTACCAGCCTTGCAGTCCTACTACACTCCGCCTCAGGGAAAGAGCTGCAAAGGTAGGCCCTCCAGGTCTGTCTAGAGAGGCAGAACAGAAGCAGCCAATCAGAGCCTGGCAGACTCAGATAAAAGGAGCTAAAGGGGCTCAGCAAGTCAGTTCCTGGCTAGGGTTGGAGAGGTAAGGGAAGGTGCTCCTCTTTGGCATAGGAGCTTGACTGATTGCATTTGCTCAAGCTGGGAGAGAAAGGACATGAGAACTTCAACCCTAAGGTAAGGGGTGAAGATAAAGGGCCAGGTGGGAAAAGGCCCAGGGAAATAGCTGTAACTAAATGAAAGGAACTGTATATGGCTGTTCTTTATAGGGCCCCTGGGTTGGAAACTGGAGTAGTGGGCTTGCCTGGGTTTCCCCACCAGCCACTGATGAAGTGGCCTAAGCTTTGAGAAGGCTTGTTTAGAAGCCTGAGTGCAGGACTGAATTTAAAGGATCCAGAACCAGGGCTGACGACCCTAGTGAGGGCAGACCATTTATTGACCACTTTGCTACCCTGGAAGGGGTTCATTGTTGACTGTAACACCCAGTCTAATGGGTGAGCCACTGAAGACCTCCAAGTGAGGCTGATAACCTACAGGGTGCCAGCAGCAGGAAGAGGTCTGCAGTACCATACGCAGCAGTGGGAGGGACTCAAGAGGTGTGTCCCCGGTACAGAAACATTAACAAATTCTTTCTTCCCCTTAGGAAACAATATTTTGTAGGGTATGATGCCTGTCCCCAGCTTAATTGATACAGTGATATATTAGTCAAACAGATCATTCTATTTTAACTCCCCTGTTTCTGGTTTTATCACAGTAAAACTAGGGTGCCATTAATATACAAGGTGGATGTTTTGTACTCTGAATATGTAGAAAATATCTTCTAAAGAGCCTTTTATGAGAGAGAAAAGTATGACAGTTCATGCAGTTCTTACTGACCTTCATATACTGGTAGTTGTGATACTCTGGAAAGTAGACCAAGGGTAAAATTTTAAAAAATGCCAAAGTCCCATTTTTAAAAGTGACTTAGGAGATCAAGTGTCATTGTTTTTCAATGAGACAGACTCCTAAGAGCCTGAGGCACTCTTGAAAATGGAACTTAGGTGCTTTTGAAAATATTATCCTGAATGAATCTCCTGGCATTTCAATCTAGACAGGAACAGGCACTAGAAAATGCATTAAAGGGAACAATTCAGTCTACCGGGGGGGGTGGGGGGTGAACTTTTTCTAACAGGGCTTTTCCATTTCTAGTTCCTATGAGCTAGATTCAACTTTTAATGAGCCCTGAAAACAGACTGTGACTCCGTCACTGTTCCTTCCCTGCGGCCCCATGGGCTTGAGGAAAGTAATTTACAGCATGAAGCTTACCTTCTCTCTGTTCTTGCCAGTTCTGCTGGCTAGCACTTTGGATGCGGAGGGTGGAGCCAAGGCTCTGCCTACTCTTCATCCACTGGCTTGGGAGGGAAGTGCCAGGTTCACAGCCCCTATTCTCCCTCTGCCACACTGGAGCCATGATGTGAGGACCAACTGCACAGCTGTGCAGTAGATTGATGTCTCACTGCCATATGAGTACTTTAGTCAGGGGCACAATCTGGTCTACATTTATGACTTTTTAAAGCCAATCTTTCATCTTTCTTAAAAAAAAAGTTGATCAGTGCAGCAGTTCTTTTATGTTACAGTATTTCTTTGAATGGCCCTGTGAAATTTGCTATTTGCACATTTCAGTTTTGTTGGCAGAATTCATCAGCAAGGGACTTAATGAGATCTACCCTCCCCAATCAGGTGTCATTGCAGCAGAGGGTAACTATAACAGAGGATAATTTTAACTATTAAGAAAACAATCTAAATTGAGATACAGTATCAGGGAGCAAACTGCCCTCATTTATACCCATGCAACCTGCCAATGAAGTCAACTTCCAGTTGACAGAGGTTGCATCAGTATTAAATGGAGGCAATTGAGTCCAGTTTTTATTTCATAGTACTTTATGTGTAAATGGGAAACAACCCTTTTCCTTTCCTTGGAACACTCATCCCTAAATGGTGGGAGGATGAACTGCTATTTCTAGGATTTCATCCCTCAGTGAGGTGATGAAACAAGTTTGGTGATCTCACCTCCTCCGCTTAGCAGCACACACTTCTATTTTAGTGCTATATTTACTTTAAACCTTTATAACAACGGACTCTGAGCAACATGTGTGTATCAATTTTAGTTTCTGTCATGCGGTTGTCATCACTTGACAAACTTGAAGCATGTTGCAAATATATCTTGCTCTGCGCTGAGCCCTTAGGTATAGATTGTGTCCGCATTGGGGGCCTTAGCCTCCATTATTCTAAATCACTGGGGCCTGCAATTACGCAAGAGTGCCTTGACGTTATGCAGGTTCATGTACTGCAAAAGCTTGATTCACAGCACAGGTTCTATGACATCTATATGAAATCATTCCAAAAGGGCTGAAGTGTATGCATACAGAAATGCAAACCCAGTAGCAGCAAAAATCATTGTTAACTCATCCAACATGCAGTTAAAGGGTTTATTTAAGGGTGGCCAAAGTCCACAAACAGCAACTGTGCCCTCTCTTTGCTGAGCCTGTCCATGCTCTTAACTTGGTGTGTAGGCTTTGCTACAGTTGAGGCCTCTGCTACTTATTTCCCAAGTTTATTATTTGTGGACTGTGTCTTTATCCTTACTCCGAGTCTGAGTCAGGTATCAGAGTGGTAGCATGTTAGTCTGTATCAGCAAAAAAAACGAGGAGTACTTGTGGCACCTTAGAGACTAACACATGTATTTGGGCATAAGCTTTCGTGGGCTAGAACCCACTTCATCGGATGCATGCAGTGGAAAATACAGTGTTACACCCATTTTTTCATGTTCTCTGTGTATATACATCTTCCTACTGTATTTTCCACTGCATGCATCCGATGAAGTGGGTTTTAGCCCATGAAAGCTTATGCCCAAATAAATGTATTAGTCTCTAAGATGCCACAAGTACTCCTCGTTTTTTTTTTGAGTCAGGTATGGATTTAAAGCATAGACTTCAGAGCTGTGGGGGCCTCCCAGGGTACATGGAAATTAGGGTTGTCTCTTGGCTGGTTTTTGACTTGCCTTGCTAGTTTTTCTACTTTCTTGATGGTTGCCAGTTGAGAGATGTAATTTACCTTTTTTTTTTTTTTTTTTTTTTTTTTTTTTTTTTTTGCTGCACGTGTGACCACACATGAGATCTGGCAACCAGTGGCCACACATGTTATGGCTGGTGGGGTGCACCGCACCCGGCACTGGGTCCCATTCCATGAGCACAGTGTGCCACATGCTAGGCCCTCACCTGTCAGCTGCCAAAACTACAGCAGCTCCACTCTGCACCGAGGAGCAGGTGAGAAGCAGGACAAACCTGTCACCTGTGGGCAAGGTTTGCCAGTGGGGGGGGTAAGGAGCAGGATGGGGAAGGAAGGGATCCTGGGAGTGGATGGGACAGGGGACTCCCGCAAGGGGGTAGGTGCTCATGGGCTGGGTGGGTCAGGTTGCTGATGAGGGTACCAGAAAAAGAAAGAAGAGGGCCAGGGAGGAGGCGGGGGGAAAGCAAATCTATCTCCCCCACTTTAAATGGTACTTCACAACTTCTGATTTAAGGAAGACTTCAGACTGAACCACTGTAGACACTGAAAAAATCATGGTCCCCAGAAAGTGTCAGAGGCGTCCCTATGGATCAGAGTTGGCATTAACAGGAGAGCTGTACTGAGGAGAGTTTCAGACTATTACCTACAACAATCTGCTCTGCAAGTAAAAACAATCTACACTTCTGTAGCCAAAGTTGGCGTTCTCACTACAGAAAATTCACAGAAGAAGTTGTTGTAGATCTGGGCCAAACAGACTGTGCTTCAAAGTCCCATTCATTCCTGACTGTTGCTGTTTCAGATTCCCAGCCGCTATTGTTAACATGTATATTTTTGAAAGAGCTGCTCGTACACCTGTTCTAACAAGGGTTTTCATAACATTGGCTACACCTTTTCATATCACCACATCGCCTTTTCTTCCTTGTTGCTATTTAAATCCCTGACCTCTCTCCTCCTTTCATTTATGTGCTCTAGCACCCACCCATACATGCCAATTCCCACCTTTAGATGTGCTAGATAATTTTACTATTGCTGGTCTCTTCATGAACCAGTTTCAGAATGAAGCTCCCCTTGTCATGCACCCTCTCCTTTTCCCCCAAGTAGCACTTCTCCATGGTTTAAAAAAAAAAATGGGAGCATGAACAGAACATATAGGCATATCATGTAAGCCTCAAATGCATTCAGGACTTAAAATCTGTATATTATACAGGCTTCATAAAGTAAAGAGACTTCAGTAGTTGAAATATTTCAAGTGTATACCACACATTTTAAAATAATAAAGACTTTTGAATCTAGTGAAGGTGAAATAATCCCAGAGAATTCATTTCAGGGCCTGTTAGTTGTGCGTGTCAAAGTTAAAATACATATTGTACACAAAGACACTAGCAGAAGACCAAATTGCCCTCTGCATCACTAACGGCACTCTATCAAGCCTGCTGAAAAAGAGCGCCAATATCAGCTGTTGGTATTTACCTTGTTTTTCTTTACTACTTCCCTTGTCTCTTGGGTATTCAGTTGGCATGTAATGAAGTCATGAAGTACAAGTAATGTATCAGCATAAAATGAAAACATGACACAGTATATGATAGAGTGGTAATTACCAAAACCTTGCTCACCGTGGCATAGCCAAACACACTACTTTAAGAAAACCCTCCACTAAAATGTGGAGCTGTACTTTCTTCACAGAAATAGCTTTGTCCTAGTGCTGCATTTGAGACAAAATTGAGGTATGATATCTAGATTTCTGTTTGGCCATGTGAATCAGTACTTCGGGCCAGAGTGGAAGAGTGATGTGACGACATTAAAAATATGGCGAAATTCTGCTCTGTTATATTGGTTTAAATCTGGAGTTAGCTCCAGTAACCTGACTCTGAGCATAAATACTCTGGCGTACCTGGAGGCAGGATTTGTTCCACTTTTTCTGTAGAGTCCCTTTAATGGAGGATTCCATTATTTATTAACCATATTGCCTTAACTTAAAGGGTTTTTTCTTTCTATGCTTCCTGCTAATGGTGTTGCCATTTCAGATGCTGTTTGCACAGACTTTTCCCCCCTCAATCTATGCCTGTTGTAGCAACATATAAATTGCCATACTGGATCAGACCAGTGGGTTGCTGTCATCCAGCATGCTGTCTCTGGCAGTGGCCAGTACCAGATGTTTTCAGAGGAAGGTGAACAATCCTGCAGTAGACAGATGTAAGATAAGCTGTTGCACAGATTAGGTCTCTTATTCTGATCTCAAATACTTACAGGCTGCCTTAAACCCAGAAGGCTTAATATCCTTTCCAAAATTTGTACCAGTAGTTATGAAGTCTGGATATAATAGGTATCTATATAAATATACAATCCCTTTTGGAACATTAAGTTATTGGCGTCAACTTCCTGTGGCAGAGAGTTCCACAGTTTGTTTATACGTTGTGTAAAAAACACTTCATTTTATCAGTTTTGAATTTCTCACCTTTTAACTTCATTGACTGTTTCCTTGTTCTGTCTTAGCCTTGGTCTACTCTAGGTGTTGAGGTCGAATTTAGC
Organism: Lepidochelys kempii; assembly: GCF_965140285.1. NCBI lineage: Eukaryota > Metazoa > Chordata > Testudines > Cheloniidae > Lepidochelys > Lepidochelys kempii. The sequence continues at coordinate 12,309,594 of NC_136394.1, read as the reverse complement.
AGCGTTAAATCGATTTAACCCTGCACCCATCCACACGACAGAGCCCTTTTTTTCGACTTAAAGGGCTCTTAAAATCTATTTCTTTACTCCACCCCCGACAAGGGGATTAGTGCTGAAATCAGCCTTGCCGGGTCGAATTTGGGGTAGTGTGGACGCAATTAGACGGTATTGGCCTCCCGGAGCTATCCCAGAGTGTTCCATTGTGACTGCTCTGGACAGCACTATCAACTCAGATGCACTGGCCAGGTAGACAGGAAAAGGCCTGCGAACTTTTGAATCTCATTTCCTGTTTGGCCAGCGTGGCAAGCTGCAGGTGAGTGCAGAGCTCATCAGCAGAGGTGACCATCATGGACTCCCAGAATCACAAAAGAGCTCCAGCATGGACCAAACGGGAGGTACGGGATCTGATCGCTGTATGGGGAGAGGAATCCGTGCTATCAGAACTCCATTCCAGTTTTCGAAATGCCAAAGCATTTGTCAAAATCTCCCAGGGCATGAAGGACAGAGGCCATAACAGGGACCTGAAGCAGTGCCGCGTGAAACTTAAGGAGCTGAGGCAAGCCTACCAGAAAACCAGAGAGGCAAACAGCCGCTCCGGGTCAGAGGCCCAAACATGCCGCTTCTATGATGAGCTTCATCCCATTTTAGGGGGTTCAGCCACCACTACCCCAACCGTGTGCTTTGACTCCGTCAATGGAGATGGAGGCAACATGGAAGCAGGTTTGGGGACAAAGAAGATGAGGAGGAGGAGATTGTAGATAGCTCACAGTAAACAAGTGAAAAAACTGGTTTTCCCGACAGCCAGGAACTGTTTCTCACCCTGGACCTGGAGCCAGTACCCCCCAAACCCACCCAAGGCTGCCTCCCGGACCCGCCAGGCGGAGAAGGGACCTCTTGGTGAGTGTACCTTTTAAAATAGTATACATGGTTTAAAAGCAAGCATGTTTAATGATTAATTTGCCCTGGCATTCGCGGCCAGTACAGCTACTGGAAAAGTCTGTTAACATGTCTGGGGAAGGAGCGGAAATCCTCCAGGGACGTCTCCATAAAGCTCTCCTGGAAGTACTCCCAAAGCCTTTGCAAAAGGTTTTTGGGGAGGGCAGCCTTATTCCGTCCACCATGTAGGACACTTTACCACGCCAGGCCAGTAACACGTAGTCAGGAATCATTGCAGCGTTTGTTTGCTGGCGTTCAAACAACATCCGATCTTTATCTCTGTGTTATCCTCAGAAGAGTGATCATTCATGGTCACCTGGTTGAAATAGGGTGCTTTTCTGAAAGGGACATTCAGAAGTGCCCGTTCCTGCTGGGCTGTTTGCCTGTGGCTGAACAGAAATGTTCCCCGCTGTTAGCCACGTGGTGCAGGGAGGCAAAATGCGACCTTGGAACGAAAGAACATGTGCCATGTATGTAATGTTAACAGCAAGGTTTACTGTGAAAGAGTGTACCCATTGTTCTATAAAATGTGTCATTTTAAATACCACTGTCCCTTTTTTCCTCCACCAGCTGCATGTGTTTCAAGGATCACAGGATCTTCTCCTTCCCAGAGGCTAGTGAAGATTAGAAGGCAAAAAAAATGCCCTCGCAATGAAATGTTCTCTGACCTCATGCTGTCCTCCCACACTGACAGAGCACAGACGAATGCATGGAGGCAGACAATGTCAGAGTGCAGGAAAGCACAAAATTAATACGAGTAAGTGGCGGGCTGAATGCGGATGATACTAAACTGGGAGGAGTGGTAGATACGCTGGAGGGGAGGGATAGGATACAGAAGGACCTAGACCAATTGGAAGATTGGGCCAAAAGGAATCTGATGAGGTTCAATAAGGATAAGTGCAGGGTCCTGCACTTAGGACGGAAGAACCCAATGCACAGCTACAGACTAGGGACCGAATGGCTAGGCAGCAGTTCTGCGGAAAAGGACCTAGGGGTGACAGTGGACGAGAAGCTGGATATGAGTCAGCAGTGTGCCCTTGTTGCCAAGAAGGCCAATGGCATTTTGGGATGTATAAGTAGGGGCATAGCGAGCAGATCGAGGGACGTGATCGTTCCCCTCTATTCGACATTGGTGAGGCCTCATCTGGAGTACTGTGTCCAGTTTTGGGCCCCACACTTCAAGAAGGATGTGGATAAATTGGAGAGAGTCCAGCGAAGGGCAACAAAAATGATTAGGGGACTGGAACACATGACTTATGAGGAGAGGCTGAGGGAGCTGGGATTGTTTAGCCTGCAGAAGAGAAGAATGAGGGGGGATTTGATAGCTGCTTTCAACTACCTGAAAGGGGGTTCCAAAGAGGATGGCTCTAGACTGTTCTCAATGGTAGCAGATGACAGAACGAGGAGTAATGGTCTCAAGTTGCAGTGGGGGAGGTTTAGATTGGATATTAGGAAAAACTTTTTCACTAAGAGGGTGGTGAAACACTGGAATGCATTACCTAGGGAGGTGGTAGAATCTCCTTCCTTAGAGGTTTTTAAGGTCAGGCTTGACAAAGCCCTGGCTGGGATGATTTAACTGGGAATTGGTCCTGCTTTGAGCAGGGGGTTGGACTAGATGACCTTCTGGGGTCCCTTCCAACCCTGATATTCTATGATTCTATGAAGCTGATAGGTGGTGGCAGTGTGATGAGAGGAGGCAGGATTCAATGCTGAGGCTGCTGGAGGATCAAACTAATATGCTCCAGCGTATGGTTGAGCTGCAGGAAAGGCAGCTGGAGCACAGACCGCTGCTACAGCCCCTGTGTAACCAACCACCCTCCTCCCCAAGTTCCATAGCCTACTCACTCAGACACCCAAGAACACGGTGGGGGGGGGGCCTCCGGCCACCCAGCCACTCCACCCCAGAGGATTGCCCAAGCAACAGAAGGCTGGCATTCAGTAAGTTTTAAAGTGCTGTGTGGCCATGTCCTTCCCTCCTTCACCACCCCTCCTGGGCTACCTTGGCAGTTATCCCCCTATTTGTGTCATGAATTAATAAAGAATGCATGAATGTGAAGCAACAATGACTTTATTGCCTCTGCAAGCGGTGATTGAAGGGGGGAGGGGAGGGTGGTTAGCTTACAGGGAAGTAGAGTGAACCAAGGGTGGGAGGGTTTCATCAAGGAGAAACAAACAGAACTTTCACACCATAGCCTGGCCAGTCATGAAACTGGTTTTCAAAGCTTCTCTGATGCGCACCGTGCCCTCCTGTGCTCTTCTAACTGCCCTCGTGTCTAGCTGCGCATAACCAGCAGCCAGGCGATTTGCCTCAACCTCCCACCCCACCATAAACATCTTCCCCCTTACTCTCACAGATATTGTGGAGCGTACAGCAACCAGTAATAACAGTGGGAATACTGGTTTCGCTGAGGTCTAACCGAGTCAGTAAACTGCGCCAGTGTGCTTTTAAATGTCCAAATGCACATTCTACCGCCATTCTGCACTTGCTCAGCCAGTAGTTGAACAGCTCCTGACTACTGTCCAGGCTGCCTGAGTATGGCTTCATGAGCCATGGCATTAAGGGGTAGGCTGGGTCCCCAAGGCTAACTGTAGCCATTTCAACATCCCCAATGGTTATTTTCTGGTCTGGGAATAAAGTCCCTTCCTGCAGCTTTTGAAACAGACCAGAGTTCCTGAAGATGCGAGCGTCATGTACCTTTCCCGGCCATCCCACGTTGATGTTGCTGAAATGTCTCTTGTGATCCACCAGTGCTTGCAGCACTATTGAAAAGTACCCCTTGTGGTTTATGTACTCGCCAGCTTGGTGCTCCGATGCCAAGATAGGGATATGGGTTCCGTCTATGGCCCCACCACAGTTAGCGAATCCCATTGCAGCAAAGCCATCCACTATGACCTGCGCATTTCCCTGGGTCACTGCCCTTGATATCAGCAGATCTTTGATTGCGTTGGCTACTTGCATCACAGCAGCTCCCACTGTAGATTTGCCCACTCCAAATTGATTCCCCACTGACTGATAGCTGTCTGGCATTGCAAGCTTCCACAGGGCTATTGCCACTCGCTTCTCAATTGTGAGGGCTGCTCTCATCTTCGTATTCTGGCGCTTCAGGGCAGGGGAAAGCAAGTCACAAAGTTACATGAAAGTGCCCTTACGCATGCAAAACTGGTTTTCAAACTGGGAATTGTCCCAGACCCGCAACACTATGCGGTCCCACCAGTCTGTGCTTGTTTCCCGGGCCCAGAATCGGTGTTCCACGGCATGAACCTGCCCCATTAGCACCATGATGCCCACATTACCAGGGCCCGTGCTTTGAGAGAAGTCTGTGTCCATGTCCTCACTCTTGTCACCGCGCTGGCATCGCCTACTCACCCGGTTTCGCTTTGGCAGGTTCTGGTGCTGCATATACTGCTGGATAATGCGTGTGGTGTTTAATGAGCTCCTAATTCCCAAAGTGATCTGAGTGGGGCTCCATGCTTGCCGAGATATGGCGTCTGCACTGAAAAAAGGTGCGGAACGATTGTCTGCTGTTGCTCTGACGGAGGGAGGGACGACTGATGACATGGCTTATAGGGTTGGCTTACAAGGAATTAAAATCAACAAAGGGGGTGGCTTTACATCAAGGAGAAACAAAAACAACTGTCACACAGAATAGCCCCTCAAGGACTGAACTCAAAACCCTGGGTTTAAGCAGGCCAATGCTCAACCCACTGAGCTATCTCTCCTCCCGGTATTCCAGGCAGGACTGAATCTCCATTAAACTTCTCAAGATGCCCCTGACAGACCTCACCAAAACTATTGTCGGCTATTGATTTCATTGAGGGAGGGAGGGGGGAGCAAATGAATACAAAACAAATCTGGTCTATATCTTGTTTTGATCTACTCCATCTATCTTTTACATCTTTGGCTGGCAGCAGACGGTGCAGTAGGACTGCTAGCCATCCTCATCTCCTGGCTGCTTGGCAGAAGACGGTGCAATAGGACTGCTAGCCATCCTCATCTCCTGACTGCTCAGCAGAAGATGGTGCGATAGGACTGCCGGCAGGACTAAAGAGAATGACCTGGTCGAGTCACTCCTATTTCAGTCCCTGCGCACATGTCTGCCCAGGCGCTCCTGACCAACCTTACCGAGGCGGCCAAGAGCACCTAGAACATGATGACGATGGTTATCAGGCCTGTTGCACCGTCTGCTGCCACAATGCAATGAGCTGCTGCTGTGTAGCAATGCAGTACCGCGTCTGCCAGCCCCCAGGAGACGTACGGTGACAGTGAGCTGAGCAGGCTCCATGCTTGCCGTGGTATGGCATCTGCACAGGTAATCCAGGAAAAAAGGCAAGAAACAATTGTCTGCCGTTGCTTTCACGGAGGGAGGGAGGGCCTGACGACATGTACCCAGAACCACCCATGACAATGTTTTTGCCCCATTAGGCATTGGGATCTCAACCCAGAATTCCAATGGGCGGCGGAGACTGCGGGAACTGTGGGATAGCTACCCACAGTGCAGCGCTCCAGAAGTCGACACTAGCCTCGGTACTGTGGAAGCACTCCGCTGAGTTAATGCACTTAGCGCATTTTGTGTGGGGACACACACAATCAACTATATAAAAGCGATTTCTAAAAGAATGACTTCTATAAATTCGACCTAATTTCGTAGTGTAGACATACCCTTAGATACTCACATCTATTTCTCTGTGCAGCCAACATGAGAAGTATATTAGGAGCTGCTTCATTTATATTTATTTTCCTCCTTATAGCAAACCACAGTTAAAGTCCTCCTCCTCTGCCCTAACACTCTTATTTGAGTAATTTTTTATGTTCTACAAGTTTTAGAGGGAGTCTGACATATCTAGAACATTCACAACTAACCTAGTAATTCAGGTTTTCTGTGAATGTTTACTATGAATTTCCTTTAACCCTGTTCAATTCCTCTGTTTGCTTTCTGTCAGCATTTGAGAGGTCAAGTTTTGCTGGCATGAATGTTCAGGGACAGTAAATTTCAAAGTCATGTGCCTGGCCTGATTGTTGCAGAAATGAATCAACTTCCTACAAGCTAGTGTTTGTACCAGCAGAAGTACTTTTGTACCCATCCAACCAGGGAACAGAATCATGTGAATTTTCTGACCACTGATGATTAAGCAGAAAAGAAGAGGGTAAAGCCATTGGAAAAAATTGTGAATTATTCATTCAAATTCTACTTCTAATTCAGATTGTTGTCATCTAGCATGGTAACTAAAGCTGTGTTAAACTGTTGTTACAAAAGCAGGAGGTCAGACTAGACGATCATAATGGTCCCTTCTGACCTTAAAGTCTATGATTCTAAGCAAGGGTCTCTGAAGTTCACATACAAATCTGAAACTCCAAGTGAAACTAAAACGGCTGTCAATCCCCATGGACTGAATCTACCAATTTATGTTCCTAAAAATGGGAACTATACAACTTGTGAGTTTCACATCATCCCACTAATAGCTTTTTTCATTAGACTGCATGATACAGCAATTGTGATAGGGATGTTCAGGCTAAATTAAAAATGAGATAGCATTTGGAATTTTAGTTTGGAACTCAAATATTCATTTAAGTGGAAATGTGTATTGTAAACCTGTCTGGGAAATATTCTAGGTATATACTAAATAGCTTGTGCCATCCCATTCTACTCCACAAATGCTGGCAGAGCCAGATTCTCAGACATGTATGGCCCCTTTGCAACATTCAGGTAATGTAAAGGGGCTCTAATTTGCATGTAAATCACCAGCAGAGAATTCTCCTGGTTTAGAGGAACTCCCTGGATAGTGCACTTGTGCCACTGCCTGCACAAGTAACACCAGTAACAATTTACTGCTCTAGGTGTGGCAGATCATCTGAGTCAGAGGCAGGGCCGGCTCTAGGTTTTTTGCCACCCCAAGCAAAAAATTTGCTGTCCCAAGCTCCAAGAGCACAACTACCCAAGCAAAAAAAAAAAAAAAAAAAGGTGGCCGGAATGCCGCTCCTGGAATTCTGCTACCCCAAGCTCATGCTTGCTTTCCTGGTGCCTAGAGCCAGTCCTGCTCAGAGGACAAAGAGCACTTTCTATAGGAGGCTTCTGTACTCTAGTTCATTTCTTTGAAACGGGTTAATGCTCATCTTGAGAAAGTACTGCAAACATTACCAGCCATGCCTTTGCAACGAAGTAGGGCTCCCATTTTAAATACAAGTATCTACATCTTATGGCAAAAATGTACTTCAAGTTTGTTAAAAATATTGTAAAAATGTGTAAATATGTAACTTTCCCAATAATAAATTTAAATGCAAGAAGGATGGGTCTATAAAATACCAAATGATATATAAAGTTGCATGGTTGGGGTAAATCTATTCTTTATTTTGAAATAGTAGTTTCCTTTCAAATTAGCCCAGGAGTAGTGAATGTATGGTAAGAGAAACCTAAACAAGAAAGGACAACATTCTTGAGATCCGACTACCGCAGCAACTTGTTCAGTCACACTATGCCACTAGTCCTCAGTCAGTCAATGCACACAAGTGACAGTGCTGCTGGCACTAGGCAGATGACAACTTCTGGGAACTTTTTCAGCAACTCTCTGCTTGGTGAACAGAGGCATGAAAAAGAGTCACGTTCAGGAAAATAATTGTTTTACAACAGTTTACAGATTCTGTAGGGCATTTCTACTTACACTCTTTTACCACATGACCATCAATTATTCATTCATACCATGGGCTTGCGTATGCGAGCAAATGCAGTACATGCTCATCTATTAGGATGTTTAGCACAGAAGAGGAGGTGCTTCCTCATAATTGTAGGAAAGATCTTCAATACATACTACACCTTGTGTTTATGAAAGCAAACTTGACAGTGATGGATTTTTATGTAAATTGTTAGTTTTTAAATTTTATTTGTATGTAATTAATTTTTAATTAGGCCATTACCATAATGGCTAACCTCCTGTGTATTAAATAATAGAAACAAAATGAAGTGATATCACTGCTTTCCTGTTTTACAAGGCACTAATATAAATGCTGAGTAGATAGTTTATTACAGTAAGGAAATCCAATCATGGCCAAAGAAAACAAAGACAACAATACTATTTATGTTGTAAATAGTACTGGTTCAGCACCCTCAGATGCGCAACCTGTAAATCAACTAAAGTGAACCAAATTTACATATGTGCATTTCTCCAGTAATAAACAATTGATAACTGAAAATTTTCCATATTGTAAAAGATGCCTCCCCTGTAGAGTTATAGATGCAAGCACAAAGTCAAACTTGTTTAGGGAAAAATGGATGTCTGGCCAAATAAATACACTAGTACATACCACCCTCACCCAGTAGCATATCAAACATACTGCAACCTTAACAATAGTGTGCATATCCAGTCACTGTAGTGAGAATAACTTGGCTGCTATATAAACCTGCACATAGGCTCAGTCTCTCCATAGTGGTTGTTTACATGAATAATGCTGATGCCTGCATTTCTTGTGATATTTGTATATATGTGAGGATTAACTTGGGAGCCTTGCAAGTTCTGGATCTGATCCTTCCTTTGTCTGTTCTGCATTCTCATTTTATTAAGAATCCAACAGCTGTTGCCCTCATGCATTTAAGTTCAATGGCATCGAACTAGCTGGACTGAGAAGTGCATCTGTTGACCAAGCTCACTCTACCATCCTGCCGGGGCAGAGGTGAACCCTCTTTCAACAGTTTTACTTTTCTCTTGGAATAAACTTAATCTGGCCTTTAATGCAAAATTAATAAACCATGGGTTTTTAAATCAGATTTGGGTTTTTTTTTTAATACTCATTAAGGGCCTGATCCAACTTCCAATGCTATCAATGGAAGTCTTTTCATTTACTTTCGTGGAAGTGGGATAGGGCCCATATAAAGGACTGCCACCTCCCTACACCATGCCAGGATTCTTTATATATGTTGGCCAAAAGAATATTACATAACTGATGTCTAAACTCATGTCTCTGCCTTCTACTGACAGTTGAGGCTATTCAGACTGTACAGAAATCTGATGTTACATTAGTCATTTTAGTATGATTAAAAGAACTAGCTCTTTTATCATAAAATAAGATTACCATGTCCCTGGGTTCTGAGACAAGGATCCACTTAATAGAATTAACACCATAAAAGTTCATTAGTTGGGGTGGGGAGCGCACATTATACGTAAATAAAATTATTATTTTATTATACAGATGTTCGGCCGCATTTTGCATTGACTTTCATGTTATAGTCTACCGAACCCCATTTAAGAGAGTGGAAATATCTAATGCTAGCATGGTACTCTATTCATGCTTCTTGAGCCAGTTATCAGAGCAGTCATTACTACTGCTATTTGTCTAGCACTGGCATCCTGTCTCTGCTTGTCTACTGTGAAGTTCTGCAGCTACGATCTCCCTCCTCCTCTTGGCTGTGGGAGCAGGAAACTGTTCCATCCCCAGATTTGTCTAAGGCTTCCTAGCAATGGAGGGCTACTCCACACACCCTCCTCTGAACTGGCTATTTAAAAACAATCCTTTTCTTCAACGGGACTCGAACAAGTAGTGTCTCTTGTTGCAGTAAGTGCCATCACTTTGCCGTGTTAATGCCCTAGTTGAGAATAGTACCTGTCCAAAAGACCTTACCTGGAGAAGCAGCGAGTGAAGGATGTAGGAAGCAGGAGTGATAATACCAGTGATAGCTGCTCTCACAGTCAAGTTAGAGAACATGCTGTGAGGTGCTAGTAGCAGGCAGTGTAGCCAGCACAGTACGCTGGGTTATAGACTTCACACTTATAAAAGAGACTAACATTAATGTTGCATTAAGCTTAGACAAATGGAGGGTACAATCAAAGTTACTTCATTGACTTCAATGGGAGTTGAGGGTGTTCAGTACTCCACAGGACCAGGAATTAAGTATGCCATAATCAATGGACTGAATTTTTGTAGGACCATAAAAGTCAATCAAGTTACACCAGCATAAAAGCTAGCGTAAGGACCAACGTTTGTACAGCAATATTAACCATCGTGGCCAACAGCCCTGATCTATCTAGAATAGTCCCAGGTTTTCAAACCCATCCCTGGAAACTGCTATCTTGGCCAATGTTCTGGGACTGTGTGCCAGCAGAAGAAACCTCCTCTGAGCTGCTCTTCTCCTAGTAACAGATCACAGGCCCTGATTCCTTGCCTGCTTCTCCTTTCACACTGTTTGTTTTCACACGGTTAGACAAACACCTGTCAGGAATGGTCTAGATAATATTTAGTCCTGCCACGAGTGCAGAGGACTGAACTAGATGACCTCTCAAGTTCCCTTCCAGTCCTACGATTCTAAGACAAGCCCTTGTTGTCTGCAGCCTGAACCCCAGCCAGCTGTCAGGGAGTAGGAAGCACCATCTAGGTGGAAAGTGAAGAAGCACAAGTGGGGGACGAGGATGAAGAATGTGGAGGAGTGAATTCTATTGAAGGAGATTAGGCAATGTCAGAGATAAGACTTCAAAGAGTGAGAGTATAGCTTGGAGTAAACACCCTGTTCAGGAAATTACCCTGATGGTGAGTGAAATAAATCCAGAACTGTGGATCAGATGAGGTGGCTAGTGAGAGAAAGTGAATAGCCACTCATCCAGTCTAGATTCTGCACAGTATTTCATTTATTCTGAGCTAAAAAGATTCCAATCACAATAAAAATAATAAAATAATTTGTGCAACATTGTTTTAGAAAGTCCTCAACTCCTTCTGCCAACATTCTTTCAACTTCTCAAATTCTAACAGAAAATGAAGAAAAAAAGATGAAGAAAAACTAGAGGGGAAAAAAATACCAAACAAGGGTGTTTATTGTTCAGTTAATGAAAATTAATTGGAGACTGGAACATGGAGTTAGGAACAGGCTTGGGGATTGACTGAGATTCCTAGATTCCATTCTGTACATTCTGAGATTGGATGAGAAGCCAAGGGAGGGAGACTGGAACTGGGAGCCAGTGGGGGGTGAGGTGGGGTATAGAGAGATCAGATGAGGAATAAGGATGGGGGGGACAAGGAATGCCAAAGCAAGGAGGAGACTGGGGCTAAGGGTGGAAGGGGGAGAGACTGGGAGGCAGGGCTGATAACCTGGCTTATTAAGGTTGCCCAACAGTTACGATTATAAGACCTTTCTTCAGTTAGTTATAACCATTTGAAATTTCACCCATTTGGACTGAAATTTTCCATGATAGACGTCTGCCTCAGGCTGAATTTTTTGGAATATTTCAGTCAAAACAGTTGAACTGCTTCTGAGAATGAGGCTAGAGAAAAGTACTTGTTTTGCCCATGTTAAAAAAATTCTTGGGAGTATTTCTTTGAAATCCTCTACCACTTACGTGTTCTGAAGCAGGGACTTGACATTTGGCAGGTAGTGACCTTTGTGCTGGGGGTGTGCCTTTTGCCATTCCCCGAAATATGAAAGTTTAAGATATAAGCCTTTAAAAATTATGGTTTGTACATGCTCACTAGAGACTACTTCTTTTAGCTGCTAAAATCTCCAAAGAGTCTGTCTTCTTTGAGCACGCTCAAGCTTCTCTCAGTGCCTAGTGCTGACCAGACTGCATATGTGCGAACTCAAAAGAGCAACTGAGTATCACAGAACCTGTGTGTGACTCACCTGCTCATGTGCCATTCCCACAAAGCCACTGAACATGCTCCTACCCAAGGCTGCAAGGGCTCAGAAAAACCTTCCCAATAATTGTTACTCTGGATTGAGGAAGAGCCAGGCACTAAAAGTGAGAGCAAGGACCCATTCTCTCCTGTGCTCTCACTAACACACTTGCTGGCACCTGGGCAGCATGGAGGAGGAAGACATCTGATATAAATGCAGAAGATACAAAAGCTATACAGGGAGGTGAGAAAGGGTAGATTGGGACAAGGAGATCAGTGAGACGGCGTTGCAGGGGAGAAGAGAAACTTGAACTGGTTAGGTAAGGAGGCTGGGAAGACTGGAACTGGGATAGCTGGTGTGAGAAACAGGATGACAGGGAGCCAGTTGGCAGGGGAGTGGTGAATATTCTGAGATCAATTGAGGAGCTGAAGCAATAGGGAGACTGGGACTGGCTGGGCAAAGAGACTGAAATATGGAGTAATGGAGGGGTTTGGGTGACTGACTAAGATTGGATGAGAAGCCCAGGGAGGGAGACTGGGACTGGAAGCCGATGAGGTGGAGGGTAGAAAGATGAGAAGCAAGGAGGGGGGAACAGGGACTGCTGAGGCAAGGAGACCGGTGGTCAGATGGCGATCCCAGAGGGAGAGACTAGCACTGGATGAATGAGACTGGGATGAGAATCGTGAGGCGTGAAGACTGGGACTGGGGCAATGAGGATGGGGTGGCAAAAAAGACACTGGTTGGAAGGGACAGGGTAGAAGTGATCAAAGCTAGGGAGAAGAGGCAGAAGAGTGTGCCCACTAGACCCCACTCCCTCTCCAGAGCCTAGAATGGAACCCATGATTCCTGAATGTCACTATTCCTGTGCTGTCAGCAAATGTCTGTGAAACCCAGTGACTATGTGTCTCATCTCCCACTGGTGCTGGTCTACATGAAGGATGGCAACCTGCTATCACTTACTCATTTAGCTCAAGTGACAGGTCTGTGTGGTTCCAACTCTGCTGGTTAACCATGTGGGTGTCACTGTGAAGACACATGATGGAATTTGTCTTTTCAGTTTGCTTTTTTAAAAAGTTAGCAAACTACACATACATTTAAATTAAAAGAACATTATTACTGCTGGAATGTCAAGTACTCAAAAGTTGTGCGTACGCATTACGATACAATCTTTAATTATATGATCACAGACTACTTTTTCCATAGGATCTTTGCCTCATTCAGTGCACATCATGGAGCTGCTGTGGGGATGAATTAGTAAGAGAGGCTGTTGTCTATGCGATTCCAGCCTCCTTTACTGCAGAAGTTGGAAAGTGTGTAGTGAATGAGGCAGGAGACTGCTGGAAGAGAAAGGGTGGTGGTCCCATATTTAAGAGACAATTGAATGCTGCCTTGGAGAACTGGATTATATCCCTTCCTCTGCCACAGAGATCTTTTGTGATGCTAAGCAACTTGCTTAAACAAAACTTTTCACAGGTGGTCACTAATTATGTGTTCCTTGTTTTCTGGGTGCCCTATTTGTGATCTAGCAGCCTGATGTGAAGAAGTGTTGAGAACTCACCACTGCAACTGAAGTTAATGGGAGCTGTTCATGAATATAATATACAGGGTGCTATATAAAACTAAGCATGCTGAAAAATCAAGTCCCAGGCATCTCAAATTGGGCACTCAAAATTAGCGGATACTTAGATCTTAATCTCTGAGTGACTGAACTAGATATTAGTAAAATTGGAATAATATCCACCCTTCACATCACAGGATTTTCAAGATAAATTAACAGTTGGGTAGCACTCTGATACTATAGCGATGAAAGCCATGGAAAAGCCCACGAAGAAATTAGTAATTAGTAGGGTTTGAATAATGTGCAGTAGGTAAGGCCAAGGACTGCACACTGAACAAGGAGGATAAAACAAAATATTAAATAGCTGTTTATCAATTGAGTGCAGTCCATCCTGTGCACTGAATGAGGCAGGAATTCTGTAGAAAAAATAATATGATCATGTAATTAAAGACTCTCACAATACATACAAAGGGGTCAAATTAAGGTTGCACAGGCAACCTTAATTCTGTAATTTCCTAGCTTTTGGGTGTATGACTTTGCAATGTTAATAATGTTCTTTTACCCTAGTTTGTGTGTAATTATAATACAAATATTATCCCATTGACAACAGACACTCTCAATGTGATAAACTACTTGCCCTTTACTCTTGTAGTTTTTCCACTTGGAAATCAAATTGTTCCCAAGACAGACAGTAGGACAAGATATTACTGAATTAAAATATAAATATGATGTATTTTGGGGGCCCCAGATACATTAGTGATCATCAAACCAGTAAGGTGAGCTCCTTGTTACCAATGGTGGTGTCTCGACTGCTTGGCCAGCTCACTAGCAGCTGCTTTTTAGTTTTATTTTTACAGAAATGGCTGGGAGGAGGCCCATTAATTTCCTTTTTTCTAATTGTGATTATTATTACAGGACTTCATAGATCTGTGGCCTAAAACCTTGGCTCAGTCTATAAAGTTGCCAGATGGGCACATGCAGGCAGGAGAAAGGAGGGAGACTGGAAGGGCAATATTGGAGTGAGTATGAAGAGTATGTTGAACAAAGTTTTAGAAGGCACAGGCCCATGTGTACAGTGTGTGCACATGCACAGACATTGGTTCATACATTTACTGTAACTGTTCCAACACATTAATAAATGCCTCTGCAAATTGGGTATTTAGACATGTTTGTGCACACATCAGTAGTAATAGTGCATGAAAAGAGAGATGGACATGTGGGCACTCAGAACTCTACCTCCCCTTTTAAAAACTTTTGATCAGTAATTTAAAAATATAGGAATTTTAATGGTGGAATGGTTCAGTGAATTGCTGTTGCATGTTTATTTAGGTCATGATATGATCTAGACATGACTGACAGGTTTCCTGAAGTGAGATTTTACTAATCTGTTTTATATTCATAGTGTCTGTGTTTGGGAAACACCTAACATAGTTTAGGCAGTATCAAAATATAAATATTAGTTGTCAGTGGTGTCCACAGGCTAAGATGTGCACCACAGCAGACCAGGTTTCAATAATTTTTCATTCAATTCTATGAACGTGCACAGGAAGCATGCCATATTAATTCCAGGCCTATCTTCATGAGACCAGATTACAATCTTTAGTTAATGGAGTTTCTCAGGATTTATGCCAGCGGAACGGAGATCAAAATCTGGACCGTTTTAGAGCCTGAGGTAGAACTGCTAGCTGAACTGAGGTTTTAGCTACACCAATCCCAGACTCTTCTAGCAGGAGCTGCTCTGGAAAATGGTGATGACTACTGGCTATGAGGCATTAACACTTCACTCCCACTATGTCTCAGCAGGAGCTCCTGTATGGGAATGGTGTAATTCCTGCCCTGTTTAGTAACTCTAGACCAGAGGTGGGCAAACTACGGCCCATGGGCCACGTCCAGCCCACGGAACCCTGAGCTCCTGGCCCGGGAGGCTAGCCCCCAGCCTGTCCCCCGCAGCCTCAGCTCACTGTGCCACCAGCAAAATATTCTGGCCAGCAGCGCAGCTGCAGAGCCATGGCCCGACCCGGTGCTCTGTGCTGCGCAGGCGGCATGGTTGGCTCCATTGGCTGCCTGTCCTGGTGCTCTGGGCGGCGCAGCTATAGCGCTGCCAGCCACCGGTGCTCCAGGCAGCGCGGTAAGGGGGCGGGGAGGGTTGGCTAGAGGGCAGGGGAGTTTGGGGTAGGGAATCAGGGAGCAGGGGTGTGGATAGGGGTCGGGGCGGTCAGAGGGCAGGGAACAGGGGGGGGTTGAACGGGGGCAGGGGTCCCCAGGGGGCAGTCAGGAAGGAGAGTAGGGTTAGATGGGGCGACGGGAGGCAGTCGGGGCAGGAGTTCCGGTGGCAGTCAGGGGACAGGGAGTGGGTGGATGGGGCAAGAGTCCTGGGGGGGCTGTTAGGGGACAGGGGGGGTTGGATGGGGCAGGAGTCCCGGGGGGGCCATCAGGGGGCAAGAAGCAGGGGGGACTGGATAGGGGGCAGGGGCCGGGCCACACCTGGCTGTTTGGGGAGGCACAGGCTCCCCTAACCAGCCCTCCATACCATTTCGGAAACCCGATGTGGCCCTCAGGCCAAAAAGTTTGCCTGCCCCTGCTCTAGACAAACACACTTACACATTTTCACACAATCAAAATAGTGTCAACACAATCACCACAGCCAGCATGCAATCCCAGTTGCTTCCTGAACTGAGATAAAACAGGCCAAATTCTGGTCTGAGATGCATAGATGTAAATCCAGATAAACACCACTGACTTCGGTTAGAGTTACTTTGCTTCATAATGCTATAACTAAGACCAAAATCTATCCACAGTTGCTCTAGATATGACTTTTATCCTTTCATAGAGGATGAAAAGATACAAGAATATTACAACAGATATCTAACAGGTGTGTGGAGAGGCCTGGCTGATAGACAAGGAATGATACAAACTACACACACAGAAACTGCCTTAGGGATGTACAAACATCATACTCAGTGAAAGATGGAGCAAAACAATGAAAAAAGGCAGTGCCCTGTCAATATGACAACAGCAGTGTTCTGTCAGCCTCAGAGGAATAGAAGTTTCACCCTGCTGCAGGCTATGACTTCTTTGGTTAAATTTTCCTTATTATTATTTATTATGTATATTACCATAGTTCCTATGAGCCCTGATCATGGACCAGCACCCCACTGTGGTAGGCACTGTACAGAGAGAGAACAAAAAGATGGGCCTTGCCCCAAAGATCTTATAAATCTAAGTATAAGACATCAGAAAAAAGATAGAGACAGATGGGGGAGTACAAGGAATCAGTGATACAATATTGGTCAGTACATTAGGCAGTATCAGCAGATCCACAGTCTAACATTGTCAAGTTTTTGGTAGACATCACAGCAAATGAGAATTTTGAGGAGGGACTTGGAGGATAATGAAGTAGCTTTGTGGATGTTTATTGGGAGCTCCTCCCAAGCATGAGGGGCAGCACGGAAGAAAGCACAAAAGTACTTGTTTGCAAATGTAACAAGTGAGAGATGGAGGCTGGTATCACTGGCCAACCAGAGAAAGAAGTGATTTTGATACTGACTGAGAGATGATAGGTAGGTTAGGATAGGCTGTGAAGAGACTTGAAAGGAAGGACAAGCAGCTTGTGTTTGATGCAATAGAGAAGGAGGAGCTAATGGCGGGATGCAAAGAGGGATGATATGGTCAAAGCGACTGGGTGGGAGAATGATCTTTGCAGAAGCATTCTGGATGGATATGACTGAGGCAAGATTGCATTTGTCAAGGCCAGAGAAACCAAGATGTGAAATGATGAGAGTCTGGATGAGCGTTTTCATTGTATGGATGGATAGGAAAGGCCATATCTTAGAGGTGTTATGCAAACAGAATCTGTAAGATTTAGTCATAGCCTGGATGTGAGGATCTAGAGAGAGCTGAGTTTAAGATGACATCCACGTTATTGGCCTGAGTGACAGGCAGGATGTTGGTGTTATACCTCAGTAACTGAGAAAGGGGGTGGGGGGATTTGGGAGGAAAGATTAAGAGCTCCCTAACTATGAGCTTGATCTGACAGCTGGACATCCATGAGATGATGTCAGAGACACGCAGAAATTTTAGTTTAGACAGAGGGTGACTGACCTGGAGTACAATAGATCTGATTCATCAGCATAGAGATGGTTGTTGAATTTATGTTGGAGAATGAGATTTCCCAGAAATAAGGTATAAAAGGGAGAAGAGAAGGGAACTAAGGATAGAGCCCTTCTGAACCCCCACAGAAAGTTGCGGGGGGAGGGGGGGACCTCTGAGAGACACACTGAAGGAGCAATTAGAGAAGGAAGAGGAGAACCAGGAGAGGAGAGTCACAGAAACCAAGAGGACAAGATTTCAAGAAGAGCAAGATCAGCTGTGTCAAAGGTGGCTGAATGGTCAAGGAGAATGAGGGTGGAGTACTTGTTCTGAGCTCTAGTTAGGAAGAGGTTATAAGAGACTTTGAGAATGGTTTCAGTGGAATTCAAGGGGTTGAAGAAAGCCAGACTGGAAAACATCTAGCCTGGAATTGGAAGGGGAAATTCCAGACAATGATTGTAGACAGCCTGTTCAATAAGCTTAGAGATGAAGGGTTGATGAAGCTGTAGTTTGAGATACAAGTGGGGTCAAGAATGGATTTTTTAAGATAAGAGAGACTAAGGATTGTGAGGAGAAAGAGAGATGAAGAACAGCAAGGGAGGGGATGAGAGTGAACGTGAGGGATATCAGGGAATGGGGTGGGGTCTCTGGAGAAAGTGGAGGAGTTAGAGGATGATAGCAATTGAGAAACTTCTCCATCTGTGATAATGAAGTAGAGAATTGTAGGAGGTGAAGGGAAGGCAAGCCAAGGGATGGCAAAGGTCACATCATATTTTGTCATATTTTCTCTTGGATTAAATCTGTAAGACCCTGTGCAGAGAAAATAATGGAAACAGGAGTGGGGAGAGTTTGTGGAATGAGTCAAAGGTGATGAAGAGGCAACCAGGATTGCAGGCATAGGATTTAGTTGAGTTGAAGAAGTATAATTATTTAGTTAGGAAGATGGCAGAACTAAAGGAAGAGAGAACAAATTTGTAGTGGAGGAACCAGCCTGGTCATGAATCTGCTAGAGATGCTCTACAGCGTGAAAGCAGGAGTGGAGGAAGTGGATGTTGGGGGTGAGCCAGGGCTAGGAGTTGGCAGGGTGGACCTTGCAGTGGGAGAGAGGAACAAAAGAGTTAAGGGTGGACGAGAGTGAAGCACGGAGAGAATCAACAGCCCAATCAGTGGAAGAGAGAGCTGAGAGCAGACAACAATTCACTGCTGCTGATGGAGTGGAAGTCACAGAAAGGCCAAGTGACATGGCATTGGTATGTATATTGAGAGATTTTTCAGAAAGAGACTAGATGGTGCCCAGAGAGAGGGATCAGCGAGAGGGCAGTGCCTGGTGAAGACCAACTTAAATGAATGGCCTTTTGATGAGTCGGAGAGTTGAACCAGGCCTGCAAGTCAAATTACCAGGTGATAGCAAGGAAATGTGCAACAAAGGGGTCGAATGGATCTTCAATGCAGAAGTTGAAGTCACCAAGGATGAGTGTGAGAGACTGTGCGATGAGGAAGAGAGATCCAAAATGAGAAAGAAAGGCTCATGAAAGCAACATTGAGAGGGAGAGAAGAGTGAGATGCAGTGCTATTCGAAAGAAGAAAAGAAGTGGGAAGAGTGAGGCAATGGAAGCTGCAAGAATGGAAGAGGAGAAGCCCAACATTCCCACCATGGGTTGATCCAGGGTAGGATGTGTGAGAGAAGGAGAGGCCTCCATAAGAGAGGGCAACTGCAGATGCAGTGTCAGATGAAAGGACTCAGGTCTCTGTTAGAGTCAGGAACTGGAAAGAAAAGATATGGAGAGGCCGTGGACGGTTGTGATATTTTTACAAATATAGCAGGCATTCCAGAGACACCAAGAAAAGGGGGGAGGAATGGGGATGAGGTTAGGAACAGTGGCACAAGAGGGGTGGTGGTGGGGCTGGAGGGAAGGCCAGGGTTGGGGTAAATATCACCAGAGGTGAGAAGGAGGATGTGGAAGTGGAAACCTAGATTTCCACTGGCAGAAGAGGAGGCAATCAGGGTGGAGAGCAGGTAAAGCTGGTGGGAACTACAGAGGGGTGAGTAATCAGGAAGGGGAGATGGAGCCAGTGGGAGGAAGGGAGGAGCAAGGAGGAGGAGGGTGGCTGGTAAGATGCAAAAGAGGGGTGTGATAAGAGCCATGAGCAAGTGGCAGCTGGACAAGATTACTATGGACCAAACTGAAGTTGCTATTTAACAAGGGCTAAATTTGGCCCCTAGTCTGCATATAGAAACAATCATCTGAATGCTGTCTTAGAAAGGAGCTGTGGATCACTTAAGTTCAGCCTTAAGGATTCAAATTAGGCAATGATTTTATACTCACTGAGGGAAATGGAGAAAGTGGAAGAAGCAGTAGGCTGCAGCCCAGAGCTAAAACGCAAGGGGCTAACCAGAATTCGGAGTATACTCTAAAAGGTGACTCAAGGGAGAGGCCATCCATGGTATGACGCGCAGCAGTTTACAGCGGCAGCAGCTTACAGCTACAGCCTATGCCTTGTCTAATTTTCTGTTTCTCTACTGGGATCCTGAAATACTGACAACCTTAAAACCTTACAGCATGCTGTAGCATCAGCAGGTATATATTTCAGTCCTAGATGGTTACCTTTCTTCTTTCTTGATCCTGTCTAACGATTGTTCCAGTGCGTCTGTTTCACTGAAAAAACAATCACTGTCTCCATTTCATTTTAAGAAAGAATCTTAACTGGAAAAAGAGCTGGGTGCTTCACTTGGAAGACATGGCTCAACTCAAGAACAAGAGACTTTTGGGGGCTTTAGAAATAATCTCCTCTCTTTGTTTTGCAGTTTACAGGATTTTCTTTCTCCTTAAGATCAGATACTTTGAAGAGCTTTAACACCATTACTTTTATTGATTTTTAAAGGGACCTTATAGACTCAATTGGCCATTATCCTTGTCAAGAAATGAAACCTTTACCAGCTAATGATAATTAAGAAACTAATATAAGATCCCCTTTTTCTGTGGCAACCCTCAAAGATCTAATATTATATACTATGCATTGTTTTTAATATTCCAGCCTTGTACTACAAAGCTTTATTATCTTTCAATAGACTAGATGAAGCCAAATATGTGTTTGCACTTACTGTTGCCAGATTTGTAATCCGTTGCTATGTCCTCTCTACATCATCTGACCTGCACTAAAAGTTGTTTATTCAAGATGCTTCCTTAGAAATAAAATGTGAGCAACTTTTAATTGTTGCTTGAATGTGGTCAGATTTCTTCAAATGTGGGTTCCAGTACTTCTCCTTTTGTATAAACATACATGGGAGTTGAATTACTGTTGCTATGAATCTCAACCTTTAAAGATATCCCTCTACCTTTGCAGTTCCATATCTGGGCTTAAAGAAATCTTGCTGCCCTGTGAACCTGTCATAAATATAAAGGGAAGGGTAACCACCTTTCTGTATACAGAGCTATAAAATCCCTCCTGGCCAGAGGCAATATCCTGTTACCTGTAAAGCATTAAGAAGCTCAGCTAACCTGGCTGGCACCTAACCCAAAGGACCAATAAGGGGACAAGATACTTTCAAATCTTGGGGGGAGGGGAAGGTTTTTGTTTGTGCTCTTTGTTTACATGGTTGTTCTCTCTTGAGACTGAGAGAGGCCAGACAGAAAACCATCTTCTCCAACCCATCCTAATCCAAGTCTCCAATATTGCAACCAGTATAGGTAAGCCAGGCAAGGCGGATTAGTTTATCTTTTGTTTTATGTGAATTTTCCCTGTGTTAAGAGAGAGGTTTATTCCTGTTTTCTGTAACTTTAAGGTTTTGCCCAGAGGGGGATCCTCTGTGTTTGGAATCTGAATACCCTGTAAAGTATTTTCCATCCTGATTTTACAGAGATGATTTTTACCTTTCTTTTTTTTTTTTTAAATAAAATCCTTCTTTTAAGAACCTGACTGATTTTTCCATTGTTCCAAGATCCAGGGGTTTGGGTCTCTGATGATTTTGTAACAAATTGGTTAGGATATTATTCTCAAGCCTCCCCAGGAAAGGGTGTGTGTAGGGCTTGGGGGGATATTTTGGGGGAAGACGTCTCCAAGTGGTCTCTTTCCCTGTTCTTTGTTTAAAGTGCTTGGTGGTGGCAGCATACTTTTCAAGGACAAGGCAAAGTTTGTACCTTGGGGAAGTTTTTAACCTAAGCTGGTAAGAATAAGCTTAGGAGGTCTTTCATGCGGGTCCCCACATCTGTACCCTAGAGTTCAGAGTGGGGAAGGAACCCTGACAGAACCCATGTAAACATGCTGAGTCCCTACCCCATCCACAACATAGCACACAGACCCTGAGTTAGTGTCCAGACTCATTCACTTCCAGGATTTTGGCAATAATGGTAACTCAAAAACACCACCATACAGTTTAATTTTCCTCCCTCAGCTTGGCTGCCCCTAGGATTTCCCATCAGGCCCTCCTCTAGCCCAGTCTTCTAGGGCTA
This sequence comes from Lepidochelys kempii, assembly GCF_965140285.1. NCBI lineage: Eukaryota > Metazoa > Chordata > Testudines > Cheloniidae > Lepidochelys > Lepidochelys kempii. The sequence continues at coordinate 12,287,971 of NC_136394.1, read as the reverse complement.
GTTCCACAAAAGGATTTTGGTGCTTAACTGCCACTTTAAGCACCTAAGTCCAACATTTAGGTGCCACAGAGATCCTCAAACATCCCAACTACACTGCTATTAGGTATTCTGGCATTGGGAGAGGGTCTATATCTTTATTTGTGAAGGGGTTGACCTGTTAGGTATCTAATTCCAAGGGAATGTTCACGCTTGAGAATCTCAAATGGAATTAGGCACCTAGCTACCTTTGAGAGGCAAGGCTTAGGCCACAGTCCTCTTCTCAGCATTTCTTCTAGCAACTTTAGGGAGCTACCCAATCAGCTTGTTGGCTTCTTTTAATCCCTTTCTTGGGCACCTGACTCTCCCCAGTCATTATATGGGGAGCCTGGATACCTAACTCAAGGCTGTAGATTCCACTGGGCAGCAGGGCACCTAAAAGGTATTGCAATGCTCAGCATTGCTATGCTGAAGTCCCTTTGTGGATCTAGTTCCTTCCCTTCAGAGGGACACGCCCAACTTCCTTATACCTCTGTTGGAATTAATTAGCCACACCTGCCACAGTGAATCAGAAGAATTTCAGAGGCTTTATGTAGGCTTCCAACAACTGCTAACTAGGTGGGTCTACAGAGGAGCTTTGCTATCCTGTTGCACTACACATACTGCATATATTAGGGAACACTGAAGCAATTTATGTCTCTTACATCCAACTAAGTTTTTGTTTTAAGCAAATTTAGCATGGCTGGAAAGTGCTGGCTTGATAGTCCTAGGGACCAAAGGCCTAATTTATCCACAGAAAAAGCACAGTACAAGCTTTCCTGATACTACCACCAGTGCATATTCAACACCAGTCCTAAAGAGAACCATGTCTACACACAAGGTTAGTTTTTATTCTCATTCAGTCTTAGTCTCTACAGAGACATCAAAAAACAAAGGTTCCAGTTGGTACTAACTGTGATGGTCCTTTTTTCCTTTAACATGGACACTAAGAACAAAATGAGACCACAAAACTTATTTTATATAAGGTCAAACAACCTACAGAGGATAACAACTTTGGGGAGTGGGGGAATGGTCAAATGGAAATAAAGTACTGAAAATATGACAGGTAACCTTTATGTGATTCCCAGCCAAATTCTGCATACTTAAAATATTCAGATAATTTGATATTTCAGATATGCAGCTGCACTTTTGAGAACTTATTCTGAACCAAGCATTAGTAGTGGGGGGAGGGAGTGAAACTAGAGAAGTGGAAGCCTATGATACATATAATGAAGTAGTATTCTGGGGCCACAGCATTCATAGTTTCTCATGAACAATGCAAACACTGGCATCATTGTCAGAGATGTTCTGGGCCAGATCCATCTGCCATTAATGGAAGTCAGTGGGAATTTTTCCATTTACTTTAATGTGAGTTGGATTGACCCCTATGTTTTGTTTTGAATGAGATAAAGATAAAGTGAATGCTTTGCATCCACAATACTGTATGTGGAATACTTATTAAAACTAGCAGATAATTCCTTTCTATTGGTGGAGATCTGATCATGTGAAGGGAAAGTTTGGATCTCTTTCCTCCAGCCAGATTTGCAGTGCAATGAGAGAGGGTTCAATAACCAAAGCATTTAGTAAGTGAGTCACAGCAAAACAGCACTTTTATCTGGTGATTTCTGTGGCTGTTCAGTTTCACATCTACTTTATTAGTTCCACATTACTGTATAGTTGTCATCTTATTATACTATTTGTACATGTCACAGCAGAGGTGGACAAACTATGGCTGAGGGCCACATCCAGCCCACGGGACCCTCCTGCCCGGCCGGCTAGCCCCCGGCCCTTCTCCTGTTGTCCCCCCTCCCTCGCAGCCTCACCTCACCGTGCCACCAGTGCAATGCTCTGGGAGGCGACCTCCTGGGGCAGTGCAGCTGCAGAGCCCAGCCTGACCCAGTGCTCTGAGCTGTGCTGTGCATGGCTGGCTCCAGCCAGGTGGCACGGCGGTAGCGCCGCCAGCCATCAGTGCTCCAGGCAGCGCGGTATGGGGGCAGGGAGTGGGGGAGTTGGATAGAGGGCAGGGGAGTTTGGGGGCGGGTGTGTGGATAGGGGTTGAGGCGGTCAGAGGGTGCGGAACATGGGGGTTGAATGGGAGCAGTCAGGAAGGAGGGGGTGTTGAATGGGGCAGTCAGGGGCAGGGGTTCCGGAGGCAGTCAGGGGAGAAAGGGTGGTGGATTGGGCAGGGGTCCCGGGGGGAAAGTCGGGAAGGAGAGGAGGGGTTGGATGGGGCAGTCAGGGGCGAGGGGTCCAGAGGCAGTCAGGGAACAGGGGGCATGGATGGGGCAGAGGTCCCGGGGGGCCATCAGGGGGCGAGAAGCCGGGGGGGGGGTCAGAGAGGGGGCAGGGGCCGGGCCATGCCCGGCTGTTTGGGGAGACATAGCCTCCCCTAACCAGCCCTCCATACAATTTTGGAAACCTGATGTGGCCCTCAGGCCAAAAAGTTTGCCCTTCCCTGTGTTACAGCATTGTTAGATCATCACTGTTGATGTTATTTTATAGATTATTAGTTTCCAGCTACAGCTAAATGCTACTACATGGATGTTGTTGGTGTTGCATTATGTATAGATGTCTCTTCATAGGCTTAAACAGTACTGCATGTATAGAAGACAAATTTTACTATGCAGGTTCTGTTTTTACTGTATTGTGGCAATGCAGGAAATTGGTTAGTATGGCTTTGTGTGTTCATAGAATCATAGAATATCAGGTTTGGAAAGGACCTCAGGAGGTCATCTAGTCCAACCCCCTGCTCAAACCAGGACCAATCCCCAATTTTTGCCCCAGATTCCTAAATGGCCCCCTCAAGGATTGAACTCACAACCCTGAGTTTAGCAGGCCAATGCTCAAACCAGTGAGCTATCAGATTATTTCAGTGTGGTTCATGGAAGTTACTAAATGGATTACTTCAGGTTCATGCTCTCTGTAGATTTTACTGTAGGGGTTTTGTCACTGTTAAAACATACGTATCCTAGGTAGAATATATCTGTACAGATTTGTTAATATTGAGCTGCGTGAAGATTTGTCTCTGTTGGTTGGGTCAGGTCTGTTATCAATCTCGATGTATGTGAAGTCCTATCTGTCCATATCTTCATCTAGGTATTTATATCATGTATGAGCACTGAGAGTTTTGTTAATAACAGGCTGTGTGGACGTTACCTTACAAGCATGAGCAGTGGCCTACTCTGTATAATATTTACAATACAGGTTATTTCAGTATTCAGTCATGTATGCAGTAGACTGGTTCTGTTACTAGTAGAGATGGGCCAGAATCAAAATCCATAGATCTGGAAAATACTCAAACTGGAGGTACTGAAAATCCAGATGTGAATTTTTGTGCTTGATCACATCCCCAGTTACTTTTGAGTTGTATGTGGTTGTAATTCTCCTGGTTTTGTCACATTTTGTCACAGTGCTGGTGTAATGCACTGAAATAAATAGAGAAACAGGGTCTTAAAACTTATGTAACAGACTGAAGATTATGGCCCTCAGAATGGCAGAAAAATCACACAAACTGCTAGCAGGATTTTCCTTGGATTAATTCAGTACGACAGTATGTCAGTAACTGGTGTGACAAGGGTTTCCAGTGGGATACAAGACGACAACTGTTCCAGAGGTACACCAGACAACCTTTCAGCCATCTGTGTAGGAAAGGTCATCCTACTGGGAGAGGAAGACTATTTCACAGTACACTTCCATCTCATCCTAGTGCCCAGTCCTTCCAGGACTTTCAGCTTATTAACAACCATGATTATTCGAATGCTCAGCCCCATCCCACTGTCATTACTTCTCAATTTTACACCAGTTCAATCTAATCTTCGTCCACCGCAGTCTCCACCATTCTTGATTCCTTTTTACCCCTTTCTCCCATCACTTAAATCCTATCAGCCAGCCCCCAGCTCTGGCTCACCCCCAACATCCATTTCTACAGCACATAGCTGTGAAAAGTCCCATGATTATGCTGATTTTTCTCCACTACAATTTCCTACTTTCCTCCTTCAGTTCTGCCATGTCCCTGCAAGCAGCACCCTCACTGAATCCATCACCTGCACCCCAGTTCCGTTTTTGTCACCTCCACAACTCAGTTCTTAAACCTTCCTGCCCCTCTCTCTGTGCAAGATCTCCCTGCATCTTTTCAGAGTTAATATTGACAAAATCTACCCAGACCCTTTCATCTCGCATCTCAACTAGTGTAACCTCTTCTCGGATTTATCCAATTGTTCTCACCATTTTGTCTCTACTCATTCACTGATCTTATTTAGCTAGTATGCAGTGTTATTCTATTCTTGTTGGAATGGTCCCAGGATGATAGAGAGGCAAGGTGGGCAAGGTAATATCTTTTATTAGATCAACTTCTGTTGGTGAGAGAGAGAAGTTTTGAGCTACACAGAGTTCTTCTTCAGGTGTGGGATGTCTCTCACCAACAGAAGTTGGTCGAATAAAAGATATTACTTCACCCACCTTGTCTCTTTATTTAGATAGTAGGCTTTTGTGACCAGTGTACATCTCCATCTGTGTTTGAGAAGTACAGTATTAGCTTATGACACTATAGACAGGTAAGGTTCTTTTTGGAGCCATTGTAAATGCACTATTAAAATGACACACAGAGCTGAAAAGGTCACCTTTAACAGTAAACCATAGGTTCCCATATTAGTTGGTGCTTTTACACATCACATAGGCTCTGAAGGCAGGAGCTGATAACTTAATATTTCACATCCCTTCTACTTGCCAAAAGAAGGTGCAGCTGCTGTCACTGTAGGGAAAAAGAACAGGAGGATTTGTGGCACCTTAGAGACTAACAAATTTATTGGAGCATAAGTTTTCGTGAGCTACAGCTCACTTCATCGGATACATACAGTGGAAAATATAGTGGGGAGATTTTATATACACAGAGAACATGAAACAATGGGTGTTACCATACAGACTGTAACAAGAGTGATCAGGAAAGGTGAGCTGTTACCAGCAGGAGAGTGTGTGTGTGGGGGGAACCTTTTGTAGTGATAATCAAGGTGGGCTATTTCCAGCACTTTACAAGAACAGTAGGAGGGGAAATAAACAAGGGGAAATAATTTTACTTTGTGTAATGACACATCCACTCCCAGTCTCTATTCAAGCCTAAGTTAATTGTATCCAGTTTGCAAATTAATTCCAATTCAGCAGTATCTCATTGGAGTCTGTTTTTGAAGTTTTTTTGTTGAAGAATTGCCTCTTTTAGATCTGTAATCGAGTGACCAAAGAGATTGTAGTGTTCTCCAACTGGTTTTTGAATGTTATAATTCTTGATGTCTGATTTGTGTCCATTTATTCTTTTACGTAGAGACTGTCCAGTTTGACCAGTGTACATGGTAGAGGGGCATTGCTGGCACATATCACATTGGTAGATGCACAGGTGAACGAGCCTCTGATAGTGTGGCTGATGTGATTAGGCCCTATGATGGTGGATACAATTAACTTAGGCTTGAATAAAGACTGGGAGTGGATGTGTCATTACACAAATCATCAATCTCAATAAGGGCAGAATCATCAATCTCAATACCATAGAGCATATGGAACTTGGAGAAAATGACAGAGAGGAATGGAAGAGAGTGGTTTCCTCCCTGTGTGGCAATATTGGCGCAGGAAGGATGTAATGTAATGTAAATTTGAATGAGCCCCACTGGAGGGAAGAGTAGGAGCTATCTGTGCCAGCTCTATGCCTGTTGAGGACTCCATCACACTGGTGGAAGCCTTGAGTGGTTTCTTCTCCCTTTATGCCACATGACTTGCACAGAGATAGTGGAACAGCAGAGCAAATCTGCCTAGAAGTATTCATTGTGGCCCTTGACCTTTCTGAAATGTGTTCAGACTCAAGCTGAGAAGGTGGGATATCATTATCCAGATATGTGCATACTCACTTTTTTGACTTTGACATTTACTAGAAAGAAACTCCATCTATGGCGCATACAGGATTTCCATAAGGAGAATTTATTAGGATAAGGCCTCCATTCTGAAAGATACTGAGCACCTGTAACTGCCTCTGAAATAAGTGGAGTTACATGTGCTCAGAACCTCTTAGGATCAGGCCTTAAGCCAGGAAGTAAAATCTTGGTCTCTTTCAGGGCTGGCCTTATATACTGTAAACTGGTGCATTAAGTAAAAATGCAATTTGGCTCTGATCACTCCAAAATATTTTACATTGGCAGCAGGAGGTATCTCATTATCCGGTTTAAGGTCTCTCAAGATTTTTTTTTTTTTAAATAAAGAGGTACAAAGCCTTAGGAATGAATCTTATCTCCATCTCATTTTCTGAGTTCTCCTTTTAATCCATCTTGTCCTGAAACTGCTTTGTACTCTTCCAATTGTTTTCTGATGACCTCTACTTTCCTGGAGCGTTGCAAGCTTGGTAGTTCCAATACTAGAGTTGAGCAAATAATCCACAGCAGATAATTGTATCTGATATGAACGTCATAACTAAGCAGCACTGAACTACTCATAGCCTTTTTTAAAAGAAATATATTTTAAAAAATACTATATCAGTAGTATCAATGATGATTGAAAGAACAGAAGCATATACAAAGGAAACAATATGATTCAAATGCTCTTAATATAACTGTCAAGTATAAGTCATCTAAACTTCTCAGATAAAGAGCATCATTAAAAAAGAACTAAGATAAAATCCACACTGCACTAGCATATAATTTTTCATTGGTAAATAAGAACAGTACTGCCACATATTGACAACATTCCAGCTGGCCTCTCTCTCACTCTCTCTCTCTCTCTTTGTTTTTAAACAAAAATGTCTGAAAACAGTTTACAGTTTTCTTGAATCTATTTTTTTTATTACAAATCTCTTTATTTTCCAGATGACTTTTGTGAATAATTCTTGGTTGGGTAGCTTGATTATGAATAGTTTATTCAAAGATATTTGATATTCAGAATTTGAGCTGTATTGATTAGCTTTGACTGGACATAGATCAGGGGTGGGCAAACTTTTTGGCCTGAGGGCCACATCAAGTTTCCAAAATTGTATGGTGCAAGCTTTTTGAGAATGTGGTGGTGAGGCAATTCTGGAAACATTTGAGCTCCTTAGATCTCTTTGAACTTTCAATCATACTTTTAGCCTGAGTATGGTATGGAGACTTCACTGGGTTTGTTGGTTGAAGATCAAGGTCGAAAATAAGGTTTCCGTGGTGATTCCTGTATATGTTAGTGGCCTTTGATACTAATGATCAAAAGGTTTGACTTAACTATGGAGGGGTTTATACTTGAGCAGTTCTTGTTCTTGCTTTCAGAGAGATCTTAGAGGGTGACACAGGGTAATTGCTCATCCATCTTGCATGTGCTTTCTTGGGTAATTTTGTACAGTTCTAGTCAGTCAATCCTTCCTGTCCAGCAAGTGTGGCAGACTGCTGGGGGGATGCTGAGGTGATTTAGGCTGTAGTACTAGTATGCTTCCCTTTTGAATTGAAACCAGGTGAGTTCCATGTCTTTATTTTCTCAGTATCAGGTTGAGAGTCTGTCGGCTGAGGCTCTTTCCAAAGAGGATAGAGGAAATAATTCCTGGTGGGGGAATTATTCATAGAGTTTGTTAGAGAAGACCATGATTACCCAATGGCTGAGGGGTTCTCCCACCCTTTGTCAATGAGGAAGGTGCACAATTTAAAGAGTCTGGAGTTCCAGCTGACTGTGGTGGCCAACTTGCTTTTTTAAATGTGTTTTTGTTGCAACAGATGTTACTTTTTCTTTCTGATACAATTCTTGTAAAAGTGATCCTGTCCCCTTTTATGTTCCCCAGGCAAGGTTACTGTAATGCATTTTACATGGGCCTTTGGTATCTTTGAAGAGTCTTCAGAAGGTTCAACTTGTGGAGGGGCGTGGCTGCTTTCTTTCTTCAGTGTTAGCCCAATGAGCTAAAGATTGCCTAGATTCCCCATTTTACAGTTCAGCATGGATCTTTAAAGCCCTATATGGTTTGATTCCTAAATACTTGAAACAAAGCTATTTTCTCCTGTGCTTCCTGTGCACAGCTGAACTGATGAGCTGTTGATAATTGTGCCTACATTTGAATGTCTGATAACAGGAGGCAGTTTATTTTCAGTGGATGACCTTTGCCTTTGGAATTCACTTTCCCCTCATGGTATGGCAAAGCTCAAGTCTGTTGAACTTCAGATCAACATGGACAGTCCACTCTTTACTCAGACTTCTGTCTGAGGAAACAGATGATGGAGCATGTTATTTGGATAGATTGATTTTAAAATGTCTTTACTTGGCATGGATTGGCTAAATGTGTATTTTTAAAAGAATTTCTATGCAAGTACCTAGGGCAAGTCAAAAAGTCAAAAATGCATGCTGGACCCAATTCTTGGGACCAGCTAAGCTGTGCTAAGTGCAAGATCCAAGAGGGGCAATGGTGGGCTTACATCACCTTTGTGGATCTTGGATTCTGAAGCCATCTGAGGGTTGGTTCGGCCCCCAGTTTGACTCAAAGTAATCTTGATCTATGATTAGCAAGTTTTTAAGCATATAAACACTTAGTAAAGCAAATTTTAAGTTTGCTTTTGGTGAACACTTGCAGCAAGAAAGCAGTCCAGGAAGAGAAATAATACTATAATCAACCAATAGCTCAAATCTAAAGAAGACTAGTCTTAGAATTTTAAACATCATATTAAAAGTCATTGAATAACAAATTAAAATAAACTGATCTGTTGTGGACACTTGAAAAAGCAACAAAATGTACCCAAGAAACTATTAATGACTGTGAGAATGTACTATTGCCTGGGTATTAAGAAAGGGAACAAAACATAATAGGCACTTACCAGCAGGAAGAGAGAAAGCTACAGTTACAAAATGGTTACTATAGCACTGCAGCTGCTTGGCTCAGCCAAATTTAAAGGGCCAGCCACAGAAAGAATGCTGGGAAAAAATTCCAATAAGAGAGCAGCCATGGCCAATGAAGATTTCATGTAGGACTAGGAAGTCACCAAAGTGATATGGACTGCTTTAGTTTTGTAGCTGTTGCATAACACTTATAAATTATTCACTCAGCTCTATTAACCACTCAGCACGTAGTTGAATTAGAGGGCGGCTAGTAGTGTTATCTGCATTATTTGATTTACAGACTTATAAAGTCTGGTGTCTTTATTTATATAGAGCAGTTCTTAATTCTATTTTTATAGAGTTCTGGTTTCATAAGCCTTCTTCTATCATAGCACAACCACAGTGGAAGTTAGCCACTGAACTTATTTTCTTTTCTTTTTGTTTTTAAAACACCAAGACAGAAATATCACTTTATTCCATGTATAAATGTATTGTGGGTGTTAAAAATCATTTTATTAATATAGTCTGACCATTTTGATTTTATGCCTTAATCAAGTGTCAAAGGGAAGGAAAGGTGGTGGTTTGGGTTTTTTATTTGTTGTTTATTTTAACAACATAACACAAATAATACTTCTGTGTGCTACAGGTCCTCTCAGCTAAACCCTGAGTATTCACAGATAAACACCCATTCTGAAGAATAAGGCTCTATCTGTGCTATAAAGGACAGCTTTATTTTTGTAACCAGATTGTCACACTCTCATCTGACCTGGTTACAACAAACATAGCTGAGTTAGTTTTTCACAACACAACTATGTCAAGTGCATTTGTGTATCAACACCTATAATGCTGCCTGTTTCTGTCAGTGCATTTTTGGAAAATGCAAGCAGTTATTTCACATTGCCTCAACAGAGAACTGAAGTCCTAGAGGACATGCACACAGACCAGCACCAGTAACACGTGAGGAATGAACTCTTGAAGGTTGCTCAGAGAACTAGGGGAAAGGACTGGCTAACTGGTCTATTCAGGGCTGGTTAATGAGTCCCACCTACATAATAAAATAACATTGTTAGGATTGGGTTACAGGAAAAAAGTTATGTGCCAGCCTAAGCAACTAACAAGACCATGATTAGCTGAAATGGGTAGTTACTGTGCATTAACTGTGTGTGTGACTATAAATCATGTTGAGAAGCAATTATATCACTAACTAGTTACAATGTTGATTAAACATTATAGTGTAGATGAGACTGAATTCAGCTAGTGCTGAGCCACATGCCTTGCACTGTTCTATGGACCTACTGCAATCCCCCCACCATACTAGCTAGTTCAGGGTACCTGTCTCATGGACATGGCCAGGTCTGTTTAGTGATTTAAGAAATAGCTATGAATTTTCTGATTACAGGTATTTTTATTTGATCATCATAACATAATCATGGTCAGCAAACCTCCATCATGGTTAATGCCTGCAGTGACAAACTGAGATGGTCCCGATATGTGGGGGCAAATTTTCAGCCAACCTGATACTGTCCCCAATGTTGTATGCCTATTTTTGAAACATGTAAAAACATGTAAATGTTAGTTCATCCACCATTTCAGCCATGCAGAGAAAACAAACATGCCTCTATTTTTGTGGGCACAGTCAGTTGCATGTTCAAAAATACATGTTTAGAATTTGAGACCATTTCTGAACATTTGTCCTTCAGTGTTTCTCTGTTGGCTAATATGATCCTTAACAATTTGGCTGGCTCTAGTCACAGCAAGACCATCTCTAGAAATGGCTTCTCTCTCTTCTTCCTCAGTCTTTGCTATTTGCATGTGAGCCAGGAGTCAAGGGGAAAATAATCCATGGGATGGAATGGGTTTGAGGTCCTGGAGAAATAGGGGCAGGATTGAGCAGTAATGTTTGTAGGACTGGACTGTATACTGTTAAATATATTTTGAGAGTTTTAATAATATGAATAATCTATGTCCACTTGGGATATGGGACTGCAGAGAGATTTGAGTATCTGATGAGCCACTGAAAATAATTATGTGATTGATCTTTACGACTTGAAGTGATGTCTTGGAAGACTATTCCTTTCTGAAATCATGCCATTAATTCTGTAGGCTGTGATTTAAAAAATTATTCTCTGGTGGGAAATGTTTAAAGTCTAAAGAAAATGGAAAATGATGGCCCAGATTAATAGACAGCACTTTCCCACCCTACTTCACCAACGCTCTTCAGCCTTAAATAAAAATGACAATTGAGAAAGCTGAGTTCTTTCACTGTATTTTTTTTTATTTCAGGGGCTAAATTCTGCTTTCAATTACATTAGTGTAAATTTGGAGTAACTCAAATAACTAATTGGGGATATTCCAGATGTACACCAGAGTAAACGAGAGCAGAATCTGGTCCTCTCATATCATAGGCTATGTAACTCTACCCTAGACTGAGTTTCCAGAGACCAGTTGGAATGAGAAGGAATTTCAGACTCTTTGCTCATTGAGTCCAGGTTTCCCCACTGGAGTCATCTTAACTTTATGACAGCTGAAATTTGGACTTCTTAGTCACTGTTCTTTGACTCTGGAAAGATTATTTGATAACGTGAATTTTGAGTATGGATTATAAAGTATAGGCCAAATTTTGCTCTTGGGTATCCTGAAGTAAATGCAGAGTAACTCTGTTAAGGGCAATGGATTTACTCTGGATTTTCACTGGTGTTACGGACAGCAACATTTGGTCCTATATTATTCAATATAGGACAACTCATCCCACGAGTTAGGATCTTCCTTGTTCCTGAATGTGGTGTTAGTACTGATTTGAATCTGAAGTTATCTGGTCTAAAGAGAGTTACTGAATATGCCATACTATCAGGAAATATACAGTTTAAAATAAACTTATCTCTGACTTTATTCTTACAAAAATGTGTTAATTACCATTTTATCATGCTGTTACTGGTGCAAGTGGGTAGTGTCAACCTTTACAGTGTTTATGGAAGGCCAATTATTTAGCAATAACACAGCATATTTCACAGCAACTACAATGCAATTTCTGATTTCTGATAGGTTACATAGTAGAGTTGATGATGTTGTATAGAGTGATGGAATTTGCCATTGTGTCAGTGACCTTGTTGAAATCTGCCACTACATTGTTCAGCATTATTGTTCCTAGAGGGTTTAGGAGAAATTGATTAGCAAACATAGTGGATATGTGCACATTCCTACTGAGTCTGCTCCTGCTCCCATTAAAATCTGTGACAAAACTTTAATTCTTCTGAGAACAGGTTCACGTCTTTAAGCTGAGACAATGGGCCAAATTGTGCTCTCACTGACCCTGTTGTCAATCTGGAGAAGCCCTTTAGAAGTCAGTGGTGTTACTGCTATGTACACCAAAGTAACAGAGTATAATTTGGACCAAGGATTCTAATCAGATTAAAACGAAGTGATAAGATTCCTCCATACTGCTTCATTGTTGCACTTCAGTCTGTACGTGGTGAGATCATTATCTGCTGAAGGTAGAGGGGAATTCATTCTCTGGGCCATATCCTCAGCTGGTGTAAATTCATGTAGCTCCACTGAAGTTTAGAGAGCTGTGCTGAATTACACCAGTTGAGGATCTGATCCCTTGTATTTGTCTCTTGAGTTTTCCCACACACCTAACATGATTATCACTCTAACCTTCACCTCAACACACACTCCGTAAGATGGAGGGCCAGGTTCCATCTTCTGTTTCTGTCTATAAATTGTTGATCAATTTTATCTTCTTACTGTTAACAGCAAAAAACCATTCACATGTAAACTGACCCGAAACAAGGTACACACTTCCATTTCAGACTTTCAGAGCCACCTGAAAGTAATTTTTAAACACTTCTGTCATGTCTAAATTCAAACCCAAGTCCTATAGATGAAATGCCAACTGTACTGGAAGCTTATTTTCTCTGATTCTGTATTAATTACTTCAGAAGAGTCTCAGTTCAGTTCATCACTGATCACTGAAGCAAGAATGTATTCCACAAACTGGGGTGCTCTGAAGCATTCTTTAGGTAATATGTAAGAGTTGATTCATCTTTTTAAGGTCCACCTCTCAGATATGAGAGAGGTCTTCCCAGCTTCCACAGAAGTTCTTTGGTTTCCCCTCCATACATGCACATACACAAAGAATAGGGACTCTTCTGCGAAAAAACAAGATCCAATGCATTGGTACTGGGGGATGTCAAAGGCTTTAATTTTAAATGTGCTGCACACCCAAAAGCTCCTCTACTTGATTGTACACATCCCCTGCTCTCTTGTAGAAAGCAACCCCATCCTTCCTTGTATTTGGGCCCATCCTGTGATAGTGTCCTCCATCCAAGGGCAGAGATCAATCCCTTTTGGGTGACAGTTTCCCAACCAAATCAGTCAGTAGTGAGCCATGTTAATGGCATGAAGCATTGTCTCCTGCAGAAAGCTGAAAGTATCCCTTCTATTACCAGATATATGCACTACTAAAGAAAAGTCAATACACCTACACAAACAGAAGATTTTATCTATCACTTGGATATAAAATACTTAAATTCATAAGGTTAAAAAAACTTCCTTAAACAACAAAATACAAACTAGTTTTTACTTCTTGTTAACACATATAAGTATTCACATTGGCAGGGGTTTCTAACTGACCTACTGCTATAACCTTTACAGTGAAATTGATTTTTGTCTGTCACCCTAAGGGTGTGACCCACAATGGCGCGAATTATGGAGTCAATGTTAAGAACAGATTGTGGTGACAGGAGTGTCAGTGACAGCATATTAATGAATACTGAGTGAAAAGCATTGAATTTTTCACAAATCTTGCAGAGGCAAAACGTAATAAAGATAGGTCAGTAGCCCTTAGAATTAGTACTGCGAAAGCACATATTAAACAGTTTGTACAAAGCAATGGCCACAAACAGAAGAATTCTATTACCAGAAACAAAACTGGCATGTATTTCCCTGCAGGTATTCAGAGCTGTAGTTTCCTGGGCTATCTTTCCATGTTTGAATAACTTATTAAAATGTAGATACACACGTATCTAAAAACTCATGGTTCAGAACTGCAGATGGGAACCGTGCACAAGTACAGATTAATATAATAAAACCTCTCCACGCCTTCACATGCATGAACACACAATGAGATAATGCGCCCCAGCTCCACAGAGCTGCTCCTCACAGCCAGGCATGCTTAGGATTTAGCAAGATGTGCCATTTATAGGGAGAAGCTATCCTAAGAATCCAACAGCTAGGTGCCTTTTCTAATTAATGTTATGCTATCTGCATCCCTCTAGGATGAAGTGGTCTTGTGCAGGGGAATGTGAGGGGATGGAGGGAGGAAGGATGGCTTCCAGCAGGGACAATCTGGCTAATTACCTTTCTGAAATATTAGCTGAGCACAATGGACCTTAGTATGGATCAGGTATTGGATATTTGTGGATTAGAATCCAGAATAGTAAAGGAGATGATGACTTTATTCTGTGAAAAAGAGAGCAGGCTGAACCAGCAGCTGACACAAGGCCAGTATCCCTTGGGAAGGTCATTTTCACTGTGTCAGCAGCCTTCCCCCCCCCACTTACTAATTTTTTCTCTACACAGTAAAACATTTCTCCCTCACAGTGACATTCAGCTGTGCCTTCAGACAGCAAAACCTTCCTCTATTGTTTCAAAATCACAGCTTTCCCTCCTCCCTTCTACAAATTCCTTCCTATTCAGAAAACAGAGGAGAGAGTTATGCTAATCCTTAATCTGATTTAAGAGAGCCAGAGAGAAATGCCGAGCATTTCACTTACCTCCTCACGGCCAGGCAAGCACCTACCTCCACCTCTTCAATTCATCAGTGTCAACGTTCCCATCCACGAGAAGAGCTTCCCTGTCTCTCCTGTGGCCCTTTTTCACATCAGTGTCTAGGATTCACAGGGAGAAGCTGGACAGCAGCTGCAGAGGCATTAGACCAAAAGCCCATGTGAGGCAGAAAATTTGCTTTTTTCCATTTTCTTCCTTTTAAAAAAATAAAAACGAAGCACTTGTCTGTGTCCTGTGGTCCCCTGGTGTGAGACAGGGAGGTGTTTAATGATCACACAGAGAAGACAGCGCAGGGGGAGCTTTTGGTTGGCTGTAGTGGGAGGAGTCAGGTAGAGAGCTTGTTTCCAAGTCAACAGAAGGTGGGGGTACAGCTATCGTTACACTGAAAGGAGGACCACACTGTAGAGCACAGCTGTCTGAGTCTGAGGTGCTGGCTAACTTGCAGAGGCATTGTACTTCGGGATTGGCTAGTTTGGAAACAGAGCCTGGATTGTCACACGCGTTCTCCAATGAAATAGCAGGGAATGTGCTGCTGCTTAGGGAGGGGAAAGGCAGTGCTGGAACCGTGCTCACTGCAGTGCTTCGCTTTCTCTTGCTCTTTCCCTGTCAGCTAGGTGGGTCTCCTTGTATAAGGAGCTATGTTGCTAAATAGTTTTCTTGCCTTCGCTGCTATATTACACACACATTATATAACACACATGCACATATACACACTGTACTGCATACTCTACCTATACACACACACACACATTCATTTTACTCTTCCATTTTTCCTGCAGTTGTACAGATTTCCCTCATGTCTGTCCCAGTCTAGATGAGTGTTGATTATTTTTTAAAAATAATTGCACTGTTTATTTCTTTCTAAGGCAGTGATGCTGTTGTACTAGCCACCATCTACATACATTTTAGAACAACAGTTCTCTTGAGGGAGAACATAAGTGTATGAGGGCATAGATTTATTTTTGTGTTTCTGTTGCAGTTTTTCCTTCTCGCTCACTCTCTACTTAGCACATATTTTCTTCTCTTTGTTTTTCCTTTTTCCTTTGACATTTTCTCATTCTTTGTCCCTTTCACAGCTATAGATTTGGGTGACCATTGCACTATTTTGCACAGTGTCCAATATCAACATCTTACAAGCTTCAATTTACCTGTGAAATAAAGCATTCCATTACTGTGTTAATGCCTTCATTAGCTTACTTATTATTTTCCTTGTTTGTTGATGAGATTTTCCTTTTAATTCTTTCAAGCTAATCAGAAACTTCTCAAACTGTATATGAGTAGCCTCTAAAAATGTGTGATCCTCCTGTCCTGATTGACTAAGGCCATTTCTTAGCCATATTTCATCACGTGGGCATCTCCACTGGAGGTAGCAATGGTGGAAGCTGCAGTGGAGATTGGCCTTGAGTGTTTTTGGGTTTTTTTTACCAACAAGTAGGGCTAGACTACAAGGTGGTAAAAGCACCCCTGAGTCCTGTCTACATTACCAATCCTCCAATTTGTCTACAGAGGGACCTAGACAAATTGGAGGATTGGGCCAAAAGAAATCTGATGAGGTTCAATAAGGATAAGTGCAGGGTCCTGCACTTAGGACGGAAGAACCCAATGCACAGCTACAGACTAGGGACCAAATGGCTAGGCAGCAGTTCTGCGGAAAAGGACCTAGGGGTGACAGTGGACGAGAAGCTGGATATGAGTCAGCAGTGTGCCCTTGTTGCCAAGAAGGCCAATGGCATTTTGGGATGTATAAGTAGGGGCATAGCGAGCAGATCGAGGGACGTGATCGTCCCCCTCTATTCGACATTGGTGAGGCCTCATCTGGAGTACTGTGTCCAGTTTTGGGCCCCACACTACAAGAAGGATGTGGATAAATTGGAGAGAGTCCAGCGAAGGGCAACAAGAATGATTAGGGGTCTGGAACACATGAGTTATGAGGAGAGGCTGAGGGAACTGGGATTGTTTAGTCTGCGGAAGAGAAGAATGAGGGGGGATTTGATAGCTGCTTTCAACTATCTGAGAGGTAGTTCCAGAGAGGATGGTTCTAGACTATTCTCAGTGGTGGAAGAGGACAGGACAAGGAGTAATGGTCTCAAGTTGCAGTGGGGGAAGTTTAGGTTGGATATTAGGAAAAACTTTTTCACTAGGAGGGTGGTGAATCACTGGAATGCGTTGCCTAGGGAGGTGGTGGAATCTCCTTCCTTAGAAGTTTTTAAGGTCAGGCTTGACAAAGCCCTGGCTGGGATGATTTAATTGGGTATGGGTCCTGCTTTTGAGCAGGGGGTTGGACTAGATGACCTCCTGAGGTCCCTTCCAACCCTGATATTCTATGATTCTACCACTTCCACTGTTGTTATTGCTGGTTGAGCTGCAGCACTGATTGAGTTTTCAAGTACAGATACAGCCTAAAAGCGTGCTCTCACATCCAACACATAAATAAAAGCCCAGCATTGAATCTCAGAGTAAAAGGAAGATTTCCCCCCAAGCTTTAGGCATTTTCTTCTTAGGCACTGTCTACATTAGAAAAGGTTTGCCAGTACAGCTATACCAGCAAACTCTTTTCGTGTAGCTGCAACTTATACTAGCAAAAACGTGCTTTTGCCAATAGAGCTTATACCAATTCACCACACAGAATAAGTTCTATTGTCAAAATCACCTTTTCCCCTGTATAATTGCATTTACATTACAGCTTTTACTGGCACAAAAATGTAAAATATATTCAAGCCCCAACCAACATTATTATACCAGCAAAAGTTTTAAGTGTAGACCCACTAAATGTTCTGGGAGACTGTTGCTAGAAATTCTAAATATGCAAATACATTCCAAGGTGCATATGCATTAAGAGACAATGACCAGTTTTGAAATCCTACTAGAAATAATGTTTTGCTTTTAATTTTCAGTGTGCCTTTTCCTTCCCATTGCACATGAGACCATCTCAACTACACTGCTAAAGGAATGCAGTCACAGAATAGTTTCCATATATGTGAAAGGACAGTATGTGGATAAAAGAATCATAACAAGTTTTGCAGGTTAATCTGCTGTTCCATAAAGAACAAGTACTGTAGTTACAAAAGAAGCTGACATTACATTCTACTGTACCTTCAGAATAGTACTTTACATTTGAAAAACAGCACCAATACATGGATAATGAATTTTAGAAGTGAAGCTGTTCTGAGAATGAGGCAAATCAGTGGTGTGGCAACTCTCTTTGGTGACACAATTTTTAGTTTTGTTGTGGCAGTTCAACACTATGGAGACAATTCAAATCTTCTTGATCAACGGCACAGACAAAACCCATGTTTCCATACAAACTCATACAGGCAAAAAGGGTTTCAGTATCCCTATACTGAACACAAGCATATCTTTCCCTCCATTTCATCTCCACATCCTCCTGCAGACAAGAAGTCTCCACATCTTACTGCAAACAGCAAGTCTTCAGTATGGCATTTCTTTTTTGAATTGATTGTAACATTGGCACTCCAACTCCCACAATAATTGTAAGGAAAATATATGGCAGACGAGCCTGTGAGGCTGGCAAATGACTCTTATAGGAGATTAAATGCCAAAGTAAATCTGGGGTGTTTGATAACCAGAAAAGCCATTTATTGTTAATAGATTTCAATGCTGTAACTGTTGTTCTGATTATATGCCCAAATAACCCCATCCCCACAAAATCCACAGCACATGTTGAAAAAGAATATGTATAGCTTTCATGTCTTGAGATTGTTGGACAATTCTATGGTGCTGTCATCTTCTTAGGAATTCCATAAATGTCACTTTGTGAGGTGAGTCTTGATGAATAATTTTTTGAGAGAGTAGTTTGGTTAGGGTGATGTGTCTGGACCCTTTCTTCCCCTAATGCCTCTCTGTAGGGCAGACCAGGATTTTACCCATATTTTCAATAAGAATTTTTATGTCAATCTGAAGGAGATAATGTTTACCTAGCAAGATGTCATGAAATCCTTTTCTTGTAAAATACCCAATATACAGTATAGCTGGATCCATGGTTGCCCAAGTATTTGTTCATCTTTACATTGCCAATCACTCACTAAAGCTGAATCCTTGCTTGTTTACTGGCATTTTGGGGAGGGGTAGGTTTGTTTCTCAGACCAATCAAAACTCTTAAAGTTATACAGAATTCATACATGTTTAGTTTCAGTGTAAATTCTCATAAAAATAGGAATATGTTAGAAGAAGCTGCAAAATCCAGTAGGGTTTCTTTCTAATTTATTTCACTGAGGTTTATTATATGTGAATAACAATATCACAACATACACACATAGTTTTTGTAGAAAAAAGCAATTCAAAGACCAGAGGTATCCCTCAATTTCCCTTCTTTGTACTGCAAAATTTAATTATAATGGTTTCATTTCATTCAACTTTCTATCTAGCACCCTCTTTTTAAGGAGTAATTTTAGATTGGGGTTAATTATACATAGAAAGACCTGTGATTCACTTTTTAGCACATGAAGAATTTAACAGAATATTTAGAGAAGATTACAAGTAGCTGTATTCTTATTTTTAATTTTTCTCATGTGGAGTTATTTGAAATAGCATCAGATACAGATGACTGGATTCTGATATTTATAACTTTCAGCGATACAGCTTCTTTGATACCAATGGCTTCAAGAAGAGGAAAGAAATAATGAATGCACTTTCCTGAAGGTGAACTTGTGGCACCTTAGAGGCTAACACATTTTTTTGAGCATAAGCTTTCGTGAGCTACAGCTCACTTCATCAGATGCATTCAGTGGAAAATACAGTGGGGAGATTTATATACACAGAGAACATGAAACAATGGGTGTTACCATACACACTGTAACAAGAGTGATCAGGTAAGGTGAGCTATTGCCAGCAGGAGAGCGGGGTGGGGGGGATCTTTTGTAGTGATAATCAAGGTGGGCCATTTCCAGCACTTTACAAGAACAGTAGGAGGGGAAATAAACAAGGGGAAATAGTTTTACTTTGTGTAATGACACAGCCACTCCCAGTCTTTATTCAAACCTAATTTGAAATTCTAAGTTAGTTGTATCCAGTTTGCAAATTAATTCCAATTCAGCAGTCTCTCGTTGAAGTCTGTTTTTGAAGTTTTTTTGTTGAAGAATTGCCACTTTTAGATCTGTAATTGAGTGACCAAAGAGATTGAAGTGTTCTCCGACTGGTTTTTGAATGTTATAATTCTTGATGTCTGATTTGTGTCCATTTATTCTTTTACGTAGAGACTGTCCAGTCTGGTCAATGTACATGGCAGGGGGGCATTGCTGGCACATCATGGCATATATCACATTGGTAGATGTGCAGGTGAATGAGCCTCTGATAGTGTGGCTGATGTGATTAGGCCCTATGATGGTGTCCCCTGAATAGATATGTGGACACAGTTGGCAACGGGCTTAGTTGCAAGGATAGGTTCCTGGGTTAGTGTTTTTGTTGTGTGGTGTGTGGTTGCTGGTGAGTATTTGCTTCAGGTTGGGGGGCTGTCTGTAAGCAAGGACTGGCCTGTTTCTCAAGATCTATGAGAGTGATGGGTCGTCCTTCAGGCTAGGTTGTAGATCCTTGATGATGCGTTGGAGAGGTTTTAGTTGGGGGCTGAAGGTGACGGCTAGTGGCGTTCTGTTATTTTCTTTGTTGGGCCTGTCCTGTAGTAGGTAACTTCTGGGTACTCTTCTGGCTCTGTCAATCTGTTTCTTCACTTCAGCAGTTGTAAGAACGCTTGACAGAGATCTTGTAGGTGTTTGTCTCTGTCTGAGGGGTTGGAGCAAATGTGGTTGTATCGTAAAGCTTGGCTGTAGACAATGGATCCTGTGGTGAAGTCTGGATGAAAGCTGGAGGCATGTAGGTAAGTATAGAGGTCAGTAGGTTTTCGGTATAGGGTGGTGTTTATGTGACCATTGCTTATTAGCACCGTAATGTCCAGGAAGTGGATCTCTTGTGTGGACTGGTCCAGGCTGAGGTTGATGGTGGGATGGAAATTGTTGAAATCATGGTGGAATTCCTCAAGGGCTTCTTTTCCATGGGTCCAGATGATGAAGATGTCTTTAATGTAGCACAAGTAGAGTAGGGGCGTTAGAACAACTCTTCCTTAGCTCTTGTCCCCTAAGTCAGCCATAAAAATGTTGGCATATTGTGCGGCCATGTGGATACCCATAGCAGTGTCGCTGATTTGGAGGTATACATTGTCCCCAAATGTGAAATAGTTCCTGAAGGTGGTATCAGCTTGGGCTCAAAAAAGTGAGAGCCCAGTGGATCTCAGCACTGTTAGGGTGAAATTCTGGCCCCAGTCAGGCTTTCACATTTAGGCCCTAATCCTGCATCATTAAAGTAAATGGGAGCTTTGCAGAAGATCAAGCCCTTGGGGTATGTCTGCACTATGAGCTGGGGGGTGAGTCCCCTGCTCACGTACACATACTTACACTGCCAATACCCATGCTACTGTGGCTTCACTGCTATTTATACTCACATTAGCTCAAGGAGAGCTAAAGAGAGTATGTGTACAGGAGCAAGGGACCCACACCCCTAGCTCCTAGTGTGGACATAACCCTAGTCTCCCTGTCAGGTTTGATAGTGAAAGACACTTTTGAGGATTTAAACCTCAATGTCTCATTTGATACTGCTAATATTACCAGTAGGCTAAATGGGATGTCCTTTCTATTTTTGTATCTTGAAAGACTAGAAAAATCTAAGAATCAGGTGTCCCATAAACAAAATGTTTTTCAAGAAAGTTATTCCTCTGAACTGAGTGCATCTGCAGATCAGTTCTTACTATGTAGGAGTTTTTCCTTCATATTTTTGTTATAGTCCTATTATATCTGTCACTCCCAGTTATTGGGTCAAATGCAGAATCAGCATTTACCACAGAAGCCACGTCTACAGTAACAAGCACTGAATCCAGCAGCCGGCGGACAGCTGCCTAAGGGCTGGCCTAGAGACCTGGAAGATATGCTAGTTTTAGCTGTGCAGTTAACATTACATAGCAGTTTTCACTTATCATAAACCTTAACTCTTACAGAGTCTCAGAAAAAATAACCGAACAGGGATTGTATAAAATAAGACAAAAGTATAATTCCTTGTAAAGCATCCAGCCTTCAAAATTACAGCACCATTAGGGAGCTACTGCTTTATGGAAATATTTTGGAAAACAATGTAAAAAAATAAATAAATCTTGTTTGTTGGGTTGTACTGAACGGCTGTAGTTTTCTCTTAGTTTTGTCTTCATGCATTTGTCCTTATTAGTAAAAAACAGTCTGTCACAAGATAGCAATAATTGATCATCATGAAAAACTGTAAAATGTATTTTTGGTTTTCAAACAAATCAGAGGTTTTATATTTAAAAAGTACACAAAGTGACCCTGAATCTTCAGCTGTTGCAAGTACACACACAAACAGAACAACACCCAAACTAGACCTAGCTCGTGTTTCTGAGAAATAAATACACGATCAGAAAAGTGAGTATTTGACAAACTGTCATTTATGACCAATAAGAAAATAAAGTATATCTCCCATTAGTTCCTGAGAGACAAAGCAGAAACAGTAGTAAACTTAACTCTCAAAAGAATGCTTTTTTTTTTTTCAAATAAGCAATCACAGAAAAAGTAATACATCAGATTTCACAAAGTTCAGTTCTATTTGTATTATTTTCAGGTGTTAGTGCCATAGGCAGGAAGCAATTATAGAATACAGCCATCATATGAGTAGCCAGCACTAGGATATTCCCAACCAGTATCTGAGCCATTAGAATAGGAGTTCAGTAATGAAGAAAGAAAACTGAAATATTCAGCCATTGGATTTCTCTTCATTGTGCTGTGGACAGAAGTCATGGCTTAGCTCTTGTGCTGTACGAGCAGGCTGACTTCAGACTCTAGAAGATGTAAGATTTTTGTCTTTAGTTCATTTTCAGTTGTGCAGGAAACAGCATGCCATCAATATCTTCGGCTTTGTATTTCAGGGTTCAGATTGGGAAGAGGGTTTTTGCCCCTAACAAGGATATCTTTGTTTGGTTCTAATAACCTTACAGGTGGGCTGCAAAATAGAGCTCTCTCTTATAGACTTCTGACTAGACCTTTGGAACATGAACATAAAATGCCCCTCTATTTGGCATTGGTGAGGCCTCATCTGGAGTACTGTGTTCAGTTTTGGAGCCCATGCTACAAGACGGATGTGGAAAAATTGGAAAGAGTCCAGCAGAGGGCAACAAAAATTATTAGGGGCCTGGAGCACATAATTTATGAGGAGAAGCTGAGGGAACTGGGATTATTTAGTCTGCAGAAGAGAAGAATGAGGGGGGATTTGATAGCTGCTTTCAACTACCTGAAAAGGGGTTCCAAAGAGGATGGATTTAGACTGTTCTCAGGGGGAGCAGATGACAGAACAAGGAGTAATGGCCTCAAGTTGCAATGGGGGAGGTTTAGGTTGCATATTAGGAAAAACTTTTTCACTAAGTGAGTGGTGAAGCACTTGAATGGGTTACCTAGGGAGGAGGTGGAATCTCCTTCCTTAGAGGTTTTTAAGGTCAGGCTTGAAAAAGCCCTGGCTGGGATGATTTAGTTGGGGATTGGTCCTCCTTTGAGCAGGGGGTTGGACTAGATGACCTCCTGAGGTCCCTTCCAACCCTGATATTCTATGAAGGGAGAATGTGTCCAGAAAATTCATCCCATGCTTTACTCTAAATCCAATGCATGTTGGCACACACCTTGGTAGCTTAGCCAGTGCAGTGCAGATACCCATGCAATACAGACTTGATCAAGAACGTTCAGTTATATACTTCACTATAGAGTCTCAGGGCCTGAATCTCCACTACCCTGCACATTTTATAGTCATTTACACATGTGCAAACTAAGTGCCAAGTGGCTGTACAACATTACCACACGTGCACGTGGAGATATCTGATTTGGTAGAACTTTATACCAATTTTACACAAACATCAAGATACTTATCTACTTCATAAAGTGTTTTGAGATTTATGGATGAAAACTACTATGTAAGAAGGAAAGGAGTACTTGTGGCACCTTAGAGACTAACAAATTTATTTGAGCATAAGCTGTAGCTCACAAAAGCTTCTGCTCAAATAAATTTGTTAGTCTCTAAGGTGCCACAAGTACTCGTTTTCTTTTTGCGGATACAGACTAACATGGCTGCTACTCTGAAACCTGTCACTATGTAAGTGTTAGGTATTGTTATTAGGTTAATATTATTATTACTACATAAAGTGCAAGATAGTAGAGCAACAAGCACTGTCAGCTCAAACTTGTCAGTTGTAGAAAAGGAATAAGTTTCAGGACTTACCAGTCCAATTTTTGTGATTTGATGATACATAGCAAGAAAGGAGAGAAAACACTTTTAAAAGACCCATGCAAATCACAGAGGGAACTGACTATACATGGAAACCAGTGAAACAGACAACACAATCTGCTGCCAAGTATACACAGCAAACAAACTGATTTATAAAAAAAACCTTTTTCTTCTAATCTTTCTGCTATTGTAGATTTAGGAGTTGCTTATAACAACAACAGTACATTTTAAAAGCTCCAGAAAGAAGTGTGATTTTAGAGTTGCTTGTGTCCTTTTAAGAGGACAGTTCCTGGAATCTCTTATAATTCAGGTATTGTTTGTTTTCCCTTCCCAGTTAAGGCCCCAATTCTGCAAAGACCTTTGCAGGTGCTTAACTTTAAACATATGAGTAGTCCCAGTGAAGTCAATGGGATTTCTTGTGCTTTAAGTTAATAATGTGTATTTTTGCAGGCTCTGAGTCTAATACTTTAAGGTGTTACCCGGGGTTCTTTCAACCCAAAGTCTCCCTGTACAAAGGCAGATTAAATAGGAGGTCCTTTTTATTTTTAATCTTGAAAGTTTAGAAGACTAATGGGAATGCTGTAGCATTGTACTCTTTTTACTAAAATTACTGAAAACAACCACCTGTTTTCATTGTTCAGCTGTCCTGGTGTTAGCACCAATGGGAGCTGTAGTGTAGAAAAGGATCCAGTGGCTACTGGTAGATGTACCATTTGCTAGTTCAGCAGATCTGGCCATAGGAGCCTTGTCCATGTTAAAGTTCTAAATCCACACTTCTGGGTGCTCCTGGTTCAGTTATCCTCTAGATGCTTGGAGAGTTTTTCTCTACATATTGATTACATATCTTTCCTAGGGATCAAAAAAAAAAAAAAGTGTGTGTGGGGAGGGGGGCATAACTTAATTGTTGTAAAGCCAACTGTAAAAATAACCAGAAAATATTTATAGTAAAATGATAAAACTTGCTGTGCTGTGGCTTTAAAATCCTCCCTTACTTGCAGGGTGAATGCCATTGAAAAACACTGAATTCCAGTAGCAAAGACACCCCTCAAAAGAGGTGGAAGTTTAAGGGGCAAGGACTATACCTTACAGCAGTTTTGAAATTCTGATTTATAATTTTTTCAAATGGAAAATCAGTTTTTTCAATCTTTGGACACAAACCTGCTCCTACTGAATTTAATGGGAGTAATCAGGTCTCTCCTGCATCATCAACCTGGGCCCTTGCAACAGAGGATCATTAAGGCTGCAGCTCTCACAGAGAAACAACAACTTCTTTCCCTAAATGGCGATAATGCAATGACAACAGGGAGTTTAGAATATGCTTAGAAAATTCTTTTAGAAAAGAATATTCCCATTTATCCAAATGAGATTTTATAATATACTAAATAATAATAATATGTAGCTCTTGCATAGCACTTTTCATTAGTAGATCTCAAATTACTTTACAAAGGAGGTCAGTATCATTATCCCCATTTTACAAATGAGGAAACTAAGGCACAGGGATGTGATGTGACTTGCTCATGGTCACCCAGCTAATCAGCGGCAGAACTGTGAATAGAACCCACATCTCTTGACTTGCAAAATAGTAGTCTAACCAACAGGCTGGAGGCCCAAATCCTTAAAGGGATTCAGGTGTTGCTAACTCCCAAAGGTTCCCAAATACCTTTGAAGATGTGGGTCACACTGCCTAGAGTGATAAACAGAGTTTGATTGTTCGCCCAGATCTCAGCATAGTGAGCCTTTTGTGTGTGGATCCCCACTTCTTCATGGAAGGGGGTCAGAAGTCAGCCTGTACCACAAATGCTCTATATGCATGAATAGGGAGGACTCTTGGGTTCTGTTTCCAAGTGAGGTCTAATGGTTAGAGCAGGGGGGCTGGCATTCACAACTCCTGGGGGTCTAATCCCAACTCTGCCACTGACTTACATTCTCATCTTGAGCAAGTCTGGCCCCTATGCTGTGCCTCAGTTTTCCCAATTATAAAATGGGGTGTAGTACCTTGCCCTTTCTCAAAGGGTGTCATCCACTAGGGAAGTCTTTGCATTCCTGTATGTGCACTGAGCAGCATCTGCAGGGTTAAGGAGCTGTGTCTTTACAATGGATTTAATTTGTGGGTTTTATTTCTTGCCCCAGTCCCTGGAGTTATATTAATACAAAATAAAACAAATGCAAACAGGAACTGGGGTCCTTGGGCTCTGAATACACATGATCCTTCCCCTAACCCCACAAATTCTTGGCCTTACCTTTTGTGCAAAGCCCCTGCCCAATAGGGAAGGGAACCCTTGGTTCCAGAAACAGCTGCCTGTGGGGATTCCCTGGCAGGCCGCTAAACTGGAACAGTGTACGAGTCAGCTGGGAGGCAGAGTGGCTTGAAGCCAGTGTGAAGGATGGCACTGTACCTCTGGCAGTTTCCTGAGATTAATGAGGCTTAGGGGCCACACTCTCTGCTTCTTCCATGAGAGGGATAAACCTGACCAAACAGAAGACTTTGGAGGAAACTCTACAAAGAGAACAGGGTTTTCCTCCTGCTCCTTGGGATTTTCCATTCCCCTGGGACTGCTCCACATTATTTGTAAGTTGACTGTGTCCAATCACACCACTTTATGCAAGTCTACTAAAATACAATATCCTCTTCCCAAAACTGGAGCAGAGTGACTGGAAATGAATCCCTAAGGGAGAGCTGCTCACACTAGAGCTCTGTTCTGCATGCTGATCTCCAGGCACTACTGCATAAGCTGCTTTAAGGTAAAAGATGGGGAGGAGGATTATCTGTGTTTCAGAGCTCTTTATCTATTTCATGCACATCATCTAGGGGCCAGGCACAGGTTGAATTTTTTTGGTACAGCTTGCGCAAATACAACAGAGTCTGTGGGCCTGATTCTTCATTGCCTTCACCTTGTATAATCAAAACGGATAGCAAATGCTACCACATCAGAAAGACAGTGTTTTATTCCCACTTTGCATCCTTTCTGCCTCTCTACTGCCCATCACACAAAGAACAGGACAGGAGAGAACTAGGCCCCTTATCACAACAGACAGCCTCAGTTGAAAGGCAGAAAGACGTCTCTAGAATATGCAGTACCCACCTGTCTTGTTTTAGAGAGTGATAGTGATCCAAAACCAACGTTTCGCTCAAACATTTGACTCCCCCAAATTTCACATGGAGTTTCCAGTTTTCCCTAGATTCTAAGCAAATCTGGACTGAAACCAAGTGAAACTCCTTGGTTTCATACAAAATCAGGGAATTTCACCACCCTTTTTTTCAGGGGCCGCTGTCTCCCACCAAACTCAGCCTGCTTCCCAAGTTGTCTTTTGTTATCTACTTATGTAGAGTGGGTATTTGGCTTTTTACTTCATCCTTGCTTAATATGTGAAGGGGAGGGCTGGCTGGCATCCTCTGTCATTCCAGAGCTTCACAGGGCATCTGCGTTGTCTCCCTTTCCTTCCTCTACCTCTTTGGGAAATGACCTCGGGTGTTTGAGCAATCTGGCACCTTCTCATTTAGTTACAGAGCTAGAGAGTGCTCCTCCTGTCTTTGATTCTCATGGACCCTAAGTCTGAGATGCACCCAGTATGCACTGAGGCTATAGGAAATCCCAAGAATTTAACCTGACTTGTTTCATTATGAAAAATTCACACAACCATTGGCAGAAACCACTGGAAACAATTCCCCTGGGATAGGAAACATCTGTTCTTAGAAGCACTGAGAACTGAAAATACCTTGAGAGGGAGAGAGATTCAGGAAAAACAATGTATTGAGGCATGTCATGGAGCACATACACCCCATCACTCCTGGGGAGTGGGGTAAGGGCATGTAGCTCCACAGTTGAATCGATATGGCTGCCCTTTGCCTCAAAGAGATGTGGCCTAATGGACAGAATCAATTGGACTCCCCTCCACTGCAGGGAAGTGTGTCCCAATGGCCAGAGTTAATAGTGGAGGTTTGGTGGGCCACCCCACAAAGTGGGGATGGCCTGGGTAGGGGGACCCAGGCCCCCCCTGCTCCACCAGGTCCCAGCACAGGGGCCTGGTGGTGGTGAATGGGTTTGCCACCCGGTTGGCGGGGAATCCGCCTGAAACACGCTGATGTTTCGGGGACACTGGCTAGTCCCTCTACAGATGGCCTTTGGGATGGGGGAGTGGGGCAACAGGGTGGCCCGCCAAAAAGGGTGTTGTGAGCTGGCCCAGCCCAGTGCTCCACTTGCGCATTGTGGCCAAGCATCCGCAGCACTGGTTCCTCTCCCCCCCCCGCTCCCCAGCGGGCCCAGGGCTGCCTTCTCCCCCCCACCCCGCTCTTCTCCGCCAGCTGAGCGCTCTGGCCGTTACTGGGCTGGAGAGGAGCCCTCAGCCACTGCAGCTCCGCTCTGGCCCCATCTCCTCCCCCAGAGGCTCTTACCGCTTGATGGTGTGAGCAGGGGAGGAGGGAGAGGCTTGGCGGCAGGCCCAGGGGTTTCTGGCTGCCGCAGACAGCTGGGCTCCCCCATGGCATGGCCCCTGCCTCTTCCCTGGGCTCTCAGGCCCCTGCTGGGCCTGGGGCAGTGCTGGTGGGAGGGTGCTGCGCATGCAGCTCTCTCCCCGCCCTGTGTGCCCGCCTTAGCCCCGCCATTATTGGAAAGCCCCGCCATTATTGGAATGCGGAGGCCGGGGAGCGTGCAGGTCCTGAACCATGCTGGACAGGAGGTGCACCAGCACACAGTGGACGGACACCCCGGCCTGTGGGTGCTCCTTGCTCCAGGTAAGTCCCCTCAGTGCAGGCCCCACAGAGTAACTGGAGTCCCTTTGCCCCATCC
Source organism: Lepidochelys kempii (assembly GCF_965140285.1). NCBI lineage: Eukaryota > Metazoa > Chordata > Testudines > Cheloniidae > Lepidochelys > Lepidochelys kempii. Next base: position 12,259,310 of record NC_136394.1, on the reverse strand, counting down.
CCCCACCAGCACCCCTGGGAGAGACCCAGTGCGCCCATCCCCCCACCAGAGGCCCTGGGGGAGACTAGACCCCCTAAAAGTTTCCCCTGCCCCATCCCCCCCACCAGTGCCTCTGGTCTAGGGAGGGATGTGGGTCTGGTTCAGTTCAGGAAGTTTGGCCTGGTCTTTTGGGAGCACAGCTGGTCCTGATCCTAGTCTCTGTGCCTCTCTGCCTTGGGGTGGAGGGGAAGGACTAGCAACAGTAGTATGAATAATGACACTGTAAATAAAATGTGTTCAAGCTTTTCAGATTTTTTATGTTTAAAAAACTATTTACAGTGTTTTAATTCACCCCAATTTCATACAAAATTTTAATTCAAGGCCTGGTAGTTCATATCAGAAATGTGAAGGGTGAGATAGTGTGATGGTTCCCTTTTAGTGGGAGCAGCACATGGCTGGCGTTTTGGCCAGCTGTGGCTTTTGTTCGCGGTTTTTACCCACACACACTCTCTCACACAGTTTCCCTCACACAGTCCCCGCAACGTGCACGCCAGGGCTCCTGCATCCAGGTCACTTTCCCCACCTGGGCTGGGCTGGGCTGAGGCACCAGCAGCTGCTGCTCTCGCACCCTCTCCTTATGCAGCCCAGGCTGGGAAAGTGACCTTGACACATGGAGCCCTGATGTTGCTCCTCCCCTCACAGCCCCTTGGGGTGTGCAGGGCAGAGGAGCAGCAGTCCCTGGGGAGCAAGTAGCAATGCCAGCTGCTTCATGCATCCAGGTCAGTTTCCTCACATTGGTGCAGGAGGGAGATGCAGGAGTTAGGAGTGAAGGGGGTGCAGGGACTAGGGGCACAAGCCTTTGGGGTGAAGGGAGCATGGGGAGCCCATGAGGGCCAGGGGCACCACACCCACAGGGGCCAGGAGCACCAAAATGCAAGTTCACCCAGGGTACCATTTTCCCTAAGACCAGCCCTGAGTCCCTCCCTGGGTTACGTCCTACTGTGATTCCTGTAGTTGAAGTCTGGGCATCTTCGGAGACCCTGGGCTCTTCGGGCGGCGCTGCTCCTAGCGACCACAATCTCCCTGGGGCGTCTGCAGGTGTCTGGGCACCTGTCTGGGTCTCGGTATCACCTGCGCCCATGGAGTTGGCAAGGTGCATCCTCCCTCCTCTGCAGTCAGCCCTGACTGAGCTGGGCTGCTTCTTTTTATACTGTAGCAGCAGTTGGAGCATGCCCAGCAGGGACAAAGGGACGTGGCTTCCACTGCCAAAAGTGCTGCCTTAACTCCTTCCTCTCTGATGCTTTGTTGTAGAAATGTCAGCAGATATTTCAGGCTTCCGCAAAGAGATCCTCAGGTCCACCAGAAGATTTCACAAGCCAGTCAAAAAACTAAATGCTACCCTGTAAGGGTAATCCTAAATCTTTGGAATTAGCAATGAAGCATAAAGAAAAAGGGGCATACTTGCCTAAAATAGTTTGCATTTTCTCCTGTCTCAAAGACAATTTTTCACTTGTAAAACTACCTTTCTCTTGACTGTATTTTAATTCCCTTATTCATGCTGAGTAGTTCCTTATCTGTCAAGTAGCCCCACTGAAGTAACTGGGAGTACTCATGGAGTAAAGTAGTACTCAGCTTGTATGAGTCCAGCAGCACATGGCCTTCTGTAAATCCCCCATCTCTGTTATCAACAGCATGAGAAGCTCTTTTTTCTGACAAAAATAGAATTAGGGCAGAATTTTAGAAATCATGCTGATATTGCAAAATTCACACACACTTTACAAAAATCAAAGAATTAACTAAAGTATTACACTTACCTAAATTTCAATAAGTAATCTAATTAATTGTTTGCACAAAAAAGAAAGGAAAAAACAGCGTTCACAGCAAAAAAATCTGGAAAATGAAAACTTGTAAGTACACATTTCTAGGAAGGAGCCCAAGTGAAGTGCTCTTAATTCCTCTGGCCCTTAAAGTAGCTGGATTTAAAAGTTGAAAGCCACTTTTGTTAGTGTGAAGCACTACCACTGCTCTCAGCAGTGAGTTTTCCCAGTGTCCAAGAAGGTGTTTGAACATGGAGTGTGTTTATTCTTTGTTGGGAGAGAAATGTGTGTGTGCTCTCTTTTTCTCTCTGCCAAATTCTGACCTCAGATATATGCATGCAATTCCTGTTGAAGTCAATGTGAGTTGTTCATGTATATCCCAGAAATGTGGTCCATTTTTGCTTTGTTGATTTATTTTGCTATTTCTAAGAGTGGAGCTGCTTGTTGGCTCCTTTTCAAGCTACCTAAGTAATCTTAGTTGTACACTAATGCCAACAACTGTTCACAGCATGGAGAAAACAACACTCCCCTCTTGTGTGCCTGCCCTTTAAAGGAGACTGGAAACCTCACCATTTCTAGCACAGTTTGGATTGGAAACACTGGGAGAAAAGCCAGAATAGCCCTTTTCATGGGATTTCTGCTATATCCAGCAGGTACAGAGATGTGGAGATTTTTCTTCTTTTTTTTGTTTTGTTTTTAAGATAGAAAAATCTTTTCAAACTTCAGAAATTCATGTTTTGTTTGGACGAAGAATGGCGAGAGTCAGTTCATATTTTATCCAAAACGTTCCGCTATCTCTTGTTTAAATGAAATTTACAAATGAAAAGCCTGATTGTAAAAACATTGTTTAAAAACAATTAACATTTATAAACCACTCTTTCCCGATGCTTAGATAACTTAAGCTGCTCAACACATTTTTATGAAACTTAATTTAAAAAAAAAACCCACCAAATTTCTGCATTAAGACCAAACGTAAGACATTTCAGACTGAAAGGTAGTGTTTCAAGAAAGTTGTCTGAAAATGGAGATATAGAGCCAAAATGCCATCTCTACCTGTAAGTGTAGATGAAAATGAATAGTTATACTAGCTTTGCATTCTTATGCCATATAAAGAGAGAGAGAGAGAGAATCTTGAGAGGCAGAGTAGTCTAGTGGATGGTGCAGTGGGCTGAGCATCAAGAGCCCTGGGATCATTTTCATACCCTTTCACTGACCTCTATCTCTCTATACTTATATTTATATTTCCCCTCCCCTCCTTTGTCCGTCTTCTCCATTTAGTCTGTAATCTTGTTGAAGCCGAGACTGGCTCTTATGCATTTGTACAATGCCTAGTACAATGGAACTATGATCTCATTTGAATCCTCTAGGCATGACTGAGATAGAAAATAAAATACATGTATATAGTTACAGAGCCTGTGTATCTCAAATATGGATGATTATTTTATTTGTTTTAGTGTATCCCTTGGCTGCAATTGAATGATTTTTTCTCTTTTTAAATATTGGGCTGTCCATCCTTAAATCGGAGCTTAAAATAATTGTTTAGGGTGCCAAGGTAGTCTCTAACTTCTTGGCCTTACTGTCAGAGAAGTGAAAAGTCAACTTCTATATGCAGGAGTCAGTTTTAGGACTTTTCATAAATATAATAAGGTAAATGGTTTAAATGAGAATATCCTACATGCAATATCAAAGCCTGTTTAGAAGAAGAACACAGGGAATAGAACAAATAATGAAAAAACAATGCAGCCAAACTCAGAGAGCTATATCGTGGACTTAGACAGTCAATGGAAAATGCAGAGCAGCATTTGATAAATTATTAGATCTGGTAGAGGCTTATTGTAGTAACAGTTAATGATTGTCTGGGCCCTCGATCTACACGCACAAGTATTTAGGCAAGTATAAAATCCACTTTTAACTGAAGAGACCCGAATCAATGCAAATTCTCTTATGAACATGTTCACTTTGTTATATGCATTGAATTATCTTTCCTTTCTGTAAACAAGTTAAATCATGCCAGGTGTTTGTGGAAGCAATGATGTCATCAGAGCCTTTTATGGCAGGGTGTTTTATGAGTCACTTTGCTCTTACTCCATATTTGTATGTCTCCCTTACTGCTCAGAGGAGCAACGAGGGATTTGTAATCTGTCACATCTGAAACTTGATTGTAGCACATGGCTGGAGCACAGATCCTGAGCATTAGTTATCATCTGAATGCTTTAATTCACTGTATATCATTTGAACTCAGCTCTTCAGAGCAAGCAATACAAATGTCAGATGTGTTTCCTGCCTTCATGTTGTTTTTTAGAAAGATCTTCACAGTGGAGGGAGTTCATAAACACGTGAGGATCACATTCCAGTTAGTAAGTGAATTATCCCAGACAAGAACCTGTGGCCAAACAACATTTTCTTCTGAACAAAATAAATTAAATTATTTTGCATACACTACAAGATGTTTCCTAATTTATGATCATCCAATATATACAGTTGAAGCCAAGATCTCAGAAGAAGAGATTAGACTTTATATGGATGGTGAACATTCAGAATTAAATGAGACAGGATGAAAATTTGTATCATAAAAGATAAAATACTCATGCTTCAGGGCATGAGCCAACCACTAACTGACAGGGCTGGGAAGAAACAGATGTTCCATAATTTTTCACAACAGAGTTTTTTAGTGCCCTTCCCTGAAGCATCTGGTACTGACCACTGTCAGTGATAGGATGCTGAATTTGATGGACCATTTGTGTGATCTAGTGTGTAATTCCTATGTAAAAATGTAATCCAGGATCTATTTTTTTAATTTGGAAACCCTGAAGTGTATTCCTTTCTGCCTGTCTGAGAACATTCAGACAAAAGATTATTTTTGTTCTCTGAGTATTCTTGTAGACACTGACTTTCTTTCTAAGACAACTTTACTGTAAACAGAGCACAGATTTGGATCTGCATTTAAAAGAGAATTAGTTTGACATTTCAAGGGATGTCTATAGAATGTCTCTCTTCAGTAAGAAGACTGAACATAGTTAGCTAGATGTTGGAAGTAGTGCACACAGGTGGGCTCTTTTTCACTTTTGGTGGGCCTATCCACTGCTTCAAACACCCTGGAAGGAAATATTAGTCTAGTTCAAGCATACTGCTATCCTTTATCTACTCATTGACATATCTTTTGGGGGAGAGTGGAGGGCCCTGCATTCTCAATCTTAAAATTACATTAGCTACTATGGGACTTTCAAACTGTGTTTTATAGACCACCAGTGGTCAATTCTTTCCAGTGGTCCAATGAATGAAACATTTTGAGAACGATACAGTGGTGGATCAGGGTGTTGTGATGAGAGGAGCACAGAGAGGATCACTCCTTTACAAATTGGCCTGCAGAAAGGAAATACTGGAGAAGCACTGAGCTACTGCATGCATTTAATCTATGCTGCTAGTCACACAATTGCCCTAAAAATAGGTTGCTCCTAATCTAGAATGCTGGTGATGTCAGAAGCATGATGTTGCAGTTACAGGTAAGGCTTACTGACTCTACATGACACAAAAAAGAGGTGCTGCTAAGTCTGAGACCTATTACTGATGCATTTTTGTGCTTCCAGCAGCTAGTGACCTTCCGTGTTGGACTTTCTCAGCTACTATGTGCTGGACAGTTTACAAGACGTATCCGATCCGGTTCTGTTTCCTCTTTTAGTTTTCTGTCCTTCACTACAATGAGATGCTCTGTTGAGGACTGCAAGTAAATATCTAGAAATCGCAACTCAATGCTTCATATTAACAAATGACATGTAATATAGAAATCTGTGCTGAGATAAAGCCAGTTTCTTTAACTTAACTACAGTGTTCCACACTGTACAATATTTACTAGAGCTTTTCAAATGTTTGCTTCTCATTAAAAAGGACATTTTTAAAGTGGCTTTGATTTTAAAAATGACATTTGTAATCAATAATGTAGTGTAATTGCTTAGGGAATTAAAAATACTGTTATTTGTAAATGTTTATTATGTCCCCTGCAAAATTTCATAAAACACTTAAAACTTTGTCCTACAGCCTGATTGAGAGAACACAATAAAATGGCAACACCACTTTGAGTCTATTTTTTTAAAAAATGACAGGAAAGGAGACAATGGGACTAGCCAGAGGGCTGTGAGAAGGAGAAGATGAGTGCGGAAATAAGAAGAAAAAGTGGCCCAAGGGAAAATGCAAGTTCTCAGAGGACAATGGATCAATACTGAAGTTAACTATGCAATTCCAATGACAGCAAGTTACATTTTGTAACACTTCTTTCACATAGTCTTAGATGTCCCTGTGACGTGCCCAGGCTACAGTCCGGACTAATGAGTGGCTTGTGTCAACCCTGCCTTCTAACCTGGGGTGCCCTTTACAGTCCTTTGCTGCTGTAACCTCCAGTCTGGACTGCACACAAACAGTCTCTGGCAGGCAAGTCATGCCCAGCTAGCTCTGCGAGTGTTGCAGCCAGCCAGCCACACCTTGGCTCTTACCAGCATTGGTTATGCTGCAGGGTGACTCCAACACACTCACGGTCTTAGATTTCCCCCAGAAATGTATGCCTGGTATTGCCCAGACCTCTGCTGAACAATAAAAATTCATATAAAGTCTGCATTTCTTTAACAAAATAATACACATACACTTTGTTACCCCAAATGGAGTTTCCCAAACATTTCAGTTTAAACACACTGGATTAGATATAACAATAGAACGAGTTTATCAACTACAAAGAGAGAGAAGATTATAACAATAGTGTGTAGGGTGTGGACACAGGAGTACATTCTGTTACAAACCTTAAGTGTTACTATTCACTGCTCCAAATGTATCTGGTAGACTGGACAAATCACAGCACTACTGCTGCACAAAGTAAGTTACCTTTGAAGTGCCAGTATTTCAGTGGAAAGTTAAGAGTTCAAGGGATGCCACTGCATTTGTCAGCAGCATAGAAGCTGCAGGAGCTGCCAGCTCACCCTCCCCATCCATTGTTTGTACAGTCAGGTGTAAGGAATTCACTTCTTTCACTTTAAGATTGCTCTAATTTGCAAGCATCACCCCTACAAATGTTCACTAATTATTTCTCTTTCCTTTTCTTTTCACTTCTCTAGTCCCCTGATCTTTTCTGGTATAACTTGGTCTCCTAAGGGGAAAAAAAAGAAATTTCAGTCTGGATTTTTCAGTCTTCTGTAAACCAGTCTCTTTTCTGCTGACACTAGCATCGCTTGACTTCAGTGAAGCCTTTGGGATGGAGAAGCAGCCCATCTTCCTAGATCATATTCTTAACTGTGCAGTTTTCTTTAGTACCTTCTCATCATGGTAGCAGTCCTGTCAAGCTGCTCTGTCTTGGAGCAGAGACTGAACCTCCATCACGGAACACTTGACATAGCAGATGAATATTAGTAGTGAAAAGAGCCAAAGTACTTGCACAAAAGTAAATAAGTAAAATGAAATATTTTTAAAAAACCCGTCTAAACAGAAATTGTGGAACTAGCTGTGATTCCTCAACTCAAGAAGTCATTACTTCTTGTTACAGTCCAGCCAGCAGCCTCTTTCTACAGACTGTAGGTTCTTTTAGGAGAGACCTTGTGTTCCTACTTTGTTTGTCAAGCTCCAAGCCCACTATTTGGACTATATAAGATGCTCTGTGCAACCCCAGCCAACTCACTGTAACAGAAGGAGACAAGATGGTGGGTGTGACACATATTTTGCACTCAGAGCCTCAATAGCAAGGGCCTCCACCAATGGCGAGCCATGAAGAGGAAAAAGTGCAGTTGATTAAAGATGACTGAGTCAAAGAAGATCAATAAACATTAACTGGCAGACACAAACTCAAAAGTCAATGAAAATGGGGCAAACAGTCAAATAGATCAATGCCATATGAAGAGACGAGAAGTGCAGGATGCAAACACAGAGACATGGGACATTAATTTTGATATGTAGCAAAAGACATATGTAAGGTTGCAGGTAGAGTAATGCTACTGGAGATAGCAAAAGCGCTAGGCTAGTACTCAAGAAGGAAGGCATGAGAGAGAGACGGAAACAGGAGAGAAAAGATGATGGGATAGCACGAGGCAGAAAGAGATGCATGGCAAATATTTGGCAGAAAGGAATTAAGAAGAGTTGATGAATGGACAAACACAAACAGAAAACAGGCATGAGAGGAAAAGCATTAAGAGAAAAGTAATAACAGACAGAAGGAAAATGAAAGTGACTGATTGCTTGTCATGGCTTATATCAGAGCTGAGTGTGCTATATGAGAAGCATGTTTGTCTTATGAAATGTTAATGCCTAGATTGTGACCCTTACCTGAGGAACAGCAGTATGATTGTGGATGAAAACTACACACAGGGCCTGGAAGCAGGAGGAATGTAGAGCTTTTAACTTCCGTTCCTCACTATATTTATTTTTACATTTTGCATTCAGCATGCCATCTGATCAGGGAAGACTAAGTCTGCGGAAGAGAAGAATGAGGGGGGATTTGATAGCTGCTTTCAACTACCTGAAAGGGGGTTCCAAAGAAGATGGATCTAGACTGTTCTCAGTGGGAGCAGATGACAGAATGAGGAGTAATGGTCTCAAGTTGCAGAGGGGGAGGTTTAGGTTGCATATTAGGAAAAACTTTTTCACTAGGAGGGTGGTGAAACACTGAAATGCGTTACCTAGGGAGGTGGTGGAATCTCCTTCCTTAGAAGTTTTTAAGGTCAGGCTTGACAAAGCCCTGGCTGGGATGATTTAGTTGGGGATTGGTCTTCCTTTGAGCAGGGGGTTGAACTAGATGCCCTCCTGAGGTCCCTTCCAACCCTGATATTTTATGATTCTATCTGCTTGCAGGTCAAAACCTCCTCTGACATTGAAACCCCCAATTTTGCACATAGTTATTTGCATGGCAGACCTACATTTGCAAATATTAGGAAGTTTTTGGCTATCCTACTCTCATGTGCCAGTGGGCTTATGGGGAGATTTTTCTCATGAACAACTAAGGGGGCAGTTTTAAAGGCTGTTTTTTGAAAGTTTGTCTCTTACTACACAACTTACTTCAAAAGACCTTCAAAACATGTGCAGGCAGATTTTTGGGATCAGACCGGTGAGAGAAATATGTAGGTCAGCCCCCACAGGTTATATTTTAGGCTGCTCTCAGTTATTCCTGCAGGATCAGTTCTCTCGGGACCAAGCTGCCAGCCAGGAGATCTTGGCACACAAAGCACTCCGTGCTATATCCCCACTGTTCTCCAGCCCACCCCCAACACAGCTCTATGGCAAAGGAGCCAAAAGTCAGTGAGAGTCAGCGATACAGACTTTATTCCTTCATGAAGAGAATCTCTAACTGGCCCATTAGAGAAGCCAGTCATCCCTTTTGTTCCATCATTGGGCCAGAATCTGGTCATGAGTTTCTTTCTCCTCGTGCCGGAAAAAGAGAGAGAAAATAGGTTAAAGAAAGGAAAATGCAAATCATGCTTAATTACAATATCATGCCTTGGCAACATGACACCCCACTGCAGTCACACTGATCTATGGCATTATGGAAGACATGTATATGCTCTCCCCACATCACTGTCCTGTCACAATACACAATTCCAAGCTTAAAACATCACTTATTTGTAGCCTTCAACATAATTTTTATGATTCCAATTTTCATTTTTTCCAACTTAATCATTTTTGTATTCCTACAGCAACTGGCTTCCAAATGTAGCAAAGGTAGCAAAAGCTTTAACAACATCACTGTCACGGCTTCTTCTGCATTAGGAGAGTAAAGTCCAGTAAGTAATGACATATGAAATTACTCAATGTCAGCAAAACCTCAGAAGTAGAGTAGAGGTTATTCTGTTCTATACATTGATAAAGGGCCATATTCTTAGGCTTGACTGTGAACTCAAGGAGTTTTTCCCATGGGTTAACAAAAGGTCATTGAAATCCTTTTCTAGCTGTACTTGCGGGAAAGATCCCTTTATCCCTGAATAAGGAGACAGCCTTTTTGCTTCTCATACTTCCTTATCCAACTACATATGAATCACTTCAAATGGAGCCACTTTTCTCTTAGCAACCAAAGAACTGTCTTAGCAACCAGACGCTGAGGATTTTGTTTCCACATAGTTACTGGTGGACAATGGGTTCTCTTCTGCTTGCTAGTTTTCCATGGCAATGCTGTTAGTAATGTTGGCTTAGTATTATCTAAGAAACAGAACACTTAAGAGTCAGCCACTCAGCCCTCACAGAGAACTGGCTTGCTGGGCAGATCACAGCTGTGCTGTAGCCCAGTAAGATTCTCCTCTCTAGGACGTAGCGAAGTGCTGACGGCTGGGAAGCTCAAAGCCCCGTTTCTACCAGTATAAATTTTTGCAAGGAATGGTGTAAGGGAGCACACAGCTATTCCACTTTTGTAATCTCTCAGCAGGAGTTATTATAGGGAAAAATATTGCACTTGTGGATATGGGAAACATCAGAGCAACTGTAACTTGAGCCTCACCTGGGTTGAAATCATTGTAGGAACAGCCATGAGCTGTGGCAGTAGATAATTTGTTGCCTCTTAGCAAATGACGCTGGAGAGAATAAGGTTGAAGGGAATGACTCTGCAAGAAAATACATTTGAGAAAACTATAAACTGCTTACAGTTTGCAAACAGGTGAAATTTGCCAAATAAATCCTGGGGAAATGTTGGAGGAGTGCTGGTACGGTGCCCACAGTTACAACAGTCTCCATCTCTCAACACCACACTATTGTAGGGACAGAAATAGCTGGGTACATTTTGATCATGGTAGCAAATTTCAAAATGTTGATTGAAACATTAAATGGCTTAGCACTTTCAGTCCAAGTTTCCTTTCTGTCTCCACCTGCAGGTGCTGTTGGCATAGTGGAAAGCAATTTGATTTCTTCACTTGTTCTTAAACTGAAAACTGAAATGGATGAAATCCAAGAGTTGATACTGGACACGCTCTCTGGCTGCCTATGTGTAGAGGCTTTTGAAGCTCTAGCAACAGGCGCTGTTCCCATTCTGAAGGAAAAGCTCACTCATCCATCAGTGGCCATCAGGAGCAAAGCTGCCCGTGCCCTTTTGGGAATTAGGTAACGGAAAGAAAGAACTATGCACATGGGTTGTTCCAAGACAATATTTATCTACTGATTGAGTCCCATGCACTAGTTTGCAGTTGTACCACCTTACACTTTAAACTTGTCTCATCTCACATTGCAGCGTAACATCAGGCTAGATGTATACATGGACTTAGCTGCTCTGGTGTTGGCGATTCAGTAGATGGCACACTTTCCCCTCCACCCCCCACACCTGCCGCCTATGTTAGCAGTGAGCTAATGCCCCTGCATGGTGCTAAGCAGTGCAGCACTGCTGGAAGTACCATTTTGTATAAGAGACAGTGTAGAACCAAAATCCTGATAATTTATGATCACAAAATCGATCCCATAATAACTTTTTGCAAGAGGAGGAATGTTAAAATAAACTAAATTATTTTTTGCCTACCTAAATTTTCATTTGGATACAGCATTCTTCATTTCCTGTTATAAACTTTGTCGTATTTCTTACTATGTACTGTTAAATAGTTGCTGTATTTCATCCTAGAGTAGCTGTATTTCAATGGATAAAACATCCCTGTGTATACTTTGTATATCAGTTCGTTAAGTTGGTAAAGCATTTCACAATCCTTGGAGTAAAATATACAATATAAATGCAATATAAATGTTGTTAATAGAACACTGCAGTATGGTGAAGGATAACACAGTTGGTCACTATGATGTAATACAGTTCAATATAATAATCCTCCATGGAAATGGCATCATTGTTTTTGAAAACTACCATGCTAAGTTCAGCCCAAACAGATGCTGAACAGGGAGCTACAATATGGCAGATCTTCTTAAACAAATGAGATCTGTGCACTGAGGATCATACTGTGGCTCTTCATTTAAGACTTAAATTCATCATCCACAGAGTACACCAATAAGAGTTTTTAGTGAATCAAACCCAAGAGTTCAACTACAAGCCTGCATCAAGGCAAGGACCTTGTATTTTATGTTATTTGTACGGTGACCAGACAGCAAGTGTGAAAAATCGGGACGGGGGTGGGAGGTTATTGGAGCCTATATAAGAAAAAGACCCAAAAATCGGGCCTGTCCCTAGAAAATCGGGACGTCTGGTCACCCTAGTTATTTGTGAGGCACCGCATTTAAGATTTAGAATATTAGACAATATGAACACTTGGTTTCTGGCTTTTAAAGGCAAATGGCTGTGGAAATACTAGGCACTCAACCCCAGTGCTCACTGCTCGTATCACCAAAATACCTCAATGAGTATTGAGGTATTATATAGAATCATAGGACCGGAAGGGACCTCAAGAGGTCATCTACTCCAGTGCCCTGCATTCATGGCAGGACTAAATATTATCTAGACTATCCCTGACAGGTGTTTGTCTAATCTGCTCTTAAAAATCTCCAATGACAGAGATTCTTCAACCTCCCAAGGCAATTTATTTCGGTGCTTAACCACCCTGACAGTTAGGAAGCTTTTCCTAATGTCAGCCTTAACAGCCCTTTTTGCAATATAAGCTCATTCCTTCTTGTCCTATCCTCAGAGGTTAAGGAGAATTTTTTCCCCTCCTCCTTTTAACAACCTTTTATGTACTTAAACTGTTATGGCCCCCCGCCCACCTCAGTCTTCTCTTCTCCAGACCCAGTGTTTTCAATCTCCCCTCAAAGGTCATGTTTTCTAGACCTGTAATAATTTTTGTTGCTCTTCTCTGGACTTTCTCCAATTTGTCCACATCTTTCCTGAAATGTGGCACCCAGAATTGGACACAATACTCCAGTTGAGGCCTAATCAGTCTAGAGTAGAGCTGAAGCATTACTTCTCGTGTCTTGCTTATAACATTCCTGATAATACATCCCAGAATGATGTCTGCTTTTTTTTTCCCAGTAGCGTAACACTGTTCACTCATATTTAGCTTGTGATCCACTATGACCCCCAGATCCCTGTCCACAGTACTCCATCCTAGGCAGTCATTTCCCATTTTGTATGTGTGCAACTGATTATTCCTTCCTAAGTGGAGTACTTTGCATTTATCTTTATTGAATTTCATCCTATTTACTTCAGACCATTTCTTGAGAACATTTTGAATTTTAATCCTAACCGACAAGCACTTGCAACCCCGTCCGCAAACTTTATAAATGTATCTCTATGCCAGGGGTCTCAAAGTCCCAGTCCATGGGTCACATGTGGCACGAGAACCTCCCCACTGCAGCCCGCAGAAACTTTTTAAAAAGTTCTTTCATCCAGCCCTCATGGCTGCTGGCGGGGTCAGGGGACAGAAGGGGAGCGGACTGGAGAGATTTACATGCCCCTACCCCAACGTTACTCCATCCTGCTGCTCCTGGGACCCTCCCAGGGGTTGCATTTGGCAATGTGTCGTTCACCTCAGTCAGCTCCGCTCTCTGCGAGCGGTTCCCTATCCCTGCTGTTGCTGGCAGAGCCACAGAGGACAGACCCACGCAGCCACACTGCCTGCTACAAGCGCCGCCCCCCCATAGCTCCCAATTGGCTGGGGGAGAGGGACAGAGATACCATTACTAGTTGTTGGGCAGAGTCATCCATGCAGGCAGTGTCACTAGTCGCCGGTCAGAGTCAGCCGGGGCAGCACATGAGGCCAAGGGAGTGAGGAAAAAGGGTGGGAAACGGGCTGGGAGGTGGTGTGAACACCATCTTCAGTGACATTATTGGCCTGCTCAGAGGATTTGAGGACTGGTACTGGCCCTAAGGTAAATTGACTTTGAGACCCCTGCTCTGTGCCATTCTCTAAATCACTGATGAAGATACTGAACAGAACTGGACCCAGAACAGATCCTTGAGGGAACCCACTTGATATGCCCTTGTAGCTTGACTGTGAACCACTGATAACTACTCTCTGGGAGCAGTTTTCCAACCAGTTATGCATCCATCTAAAAGTAGCTCCATCTAGGTTGCATTTCCCTAGTTTGTTTATGAGAAGGTCACGCGAGACAGTATTAAAAGCTTCACTAACATCAAGATATACCACGTCTACTGCTTCCCCCCTATCCACAAGGCTTGTTACCCTGTCAAAGAAAGCTATCAGGTTGGTTTGACACAATTTGTTCTTGACAAATCCATGCTGACTGTTACTTATCACCTTATCTTCTAGATATTTGCAAATTGCTTAATTATTTGCTCCATGATCTTTCCGGGCACAGAAGTTAACCTGACTAGTCTATAATTCCCCAGGTTGTCCTTATTTCCCTTTTTATAGATTGGCACTATATTTGCCCTTTTCCAGTCTTCTGGAATCTTTCCCATCTTCCATGACTGTTCAAAGATAATTGCTAATGGCTCAGATATCCCCTCAGTCAACTCCTTGAGTATTCTAGGATGCATTTCATCAGGCCCTGGTGACTTATTTTAGCCTCTGATCCTACTCATTTTCACTGGCATTTACTACGTTAGATGTCCAGTCACTACCAACCTTTTTGGTAATAACTGAAACAAAAAAAGTCATTTAACACTTCTGCCATTTCCACATTTTCTGTTATTGTTCCCTCCCCCAATTGCGTAACGGGACTATTTTGTCCTTGGTCTTCCTTTTGCTTCTAATATATTTGTAGAATGTTTTCTTGTTACCCTTTACCTCTCTAGCTAGTTTAATCTTATTTTGTGCCTTGGCCTTCCTAATTTTGTCCCTACATACTTGTGTAATTTGTTTATATTCATCCTTTGTAATTTGACCTAATTTTCACTTTATGTCGGACTCTTTTTTGAGTTTCAGATCATTGAAGATTTCCTGGTTAAGCCAGGGTGGTCTTTTGCCATACTTCCTATCTCTCCTATGCATTGAGCATGTAGTTTCAACACTAACCACTCTGCCACGAACTGACCTCTCCCCTGTCCAGTTTGTAGCTCTAGCATGGGTGTTTAAAGTGCCCTCTAACATTCAGAATAATTTGGCTCCAAACAGAACAGAAGAGAATTCTGCATCAGCATTCTTGTTATGAAATGAAGGGGGGGCATGGTAGGTGACTGTAGTCAGTTGTACATGTACAACTCACATGACTGGAGTACTGTCATGGGATGGATATAAACTGTTCAGGAAGCACAGGCAGGGCAGAAAAGGTGGGGGAGTAGCACTGTATGTAAGGGAGCAGTATGGCTGCTCAGAGCTCCGGTATGAAACTGCAGAAAAACCTGAGTGTCTCTGGATTAAGTTTAGAAGCGTGAGCAACAAGGGTGATGTAGTGGTGGGAGTCTGCTATAGACCACCGGACCAGGGGGATGAGGTGGATGAGGCTTTCTTCCGGCAACTCACAGAAGTTACTAGATTGCAGGCCCTGGTTCTTATGGGACACTTCAATCACCCTGATATCTGCTGGGAGAGCAATACAGCGATGCACAGTCAATCCAGGAAGTTTTTGGAAAGGGTAGGGGACAATTTCCTGGTGCAAGTGCTGGAGGAACCAGCTAGGGGCAGAGCTCTTCTTGACCTGCTGCTCACAAACCGGGAAGAATTAGTAGGGGAAGCAAAAGTGGATGGGAACCTGGGAGGCAGTGACCATGAGATGGTTGAGTTCAGGATCCTGACACAGGGAAGAAAGGAGAGCAGCAGAATACGGACCCTGGACTTCAGAAAAGCAGACTTTGACAACCTCGGGGAACTGATGGACCCCCTGGGAGAATAACATGAGGGGGAAAGGAGTCTAGGAGAGCTGGCTGTATTTTAAAGAATCCTTATTGAGGTTGCAGGGACAAACCATCCCGATGTGTAGAAAGAATAGTAAATATGGCAGGCAACCAGCTTGGCTTAACAGTGAAATCCTTGCTGATCTTAAACACAAAAAAGAAGCTTACAAGAAGTGGAAGATTGGACAAATGACCAGGGAAGAGTATAAAAATATTGCTCTGGCATGCAGGAGTGAAATCAGGAAGGCCAAATCATACCTGGAGTTACAGCTAGCAAGAGATATTAAGAGTAACAGGAAGGGTTTCTTCAGGTATGTTAGCAACAAGAAGAAAGTCAAGGAAAGTGTGGGCCCCTTACTGAATGAGGGAGGCAACCTAGTGACAGAGGCTGTGGAAAAAAACGAATGTACTTAATGCTTATTTTGCCTCTGTCTTCACGAACAAGGTCAGCTCCCAGACTGCTGCACTGGGCAGCACAGCATGGGGAGAAGGTGACCAGCCCTCTGTGAAGAAAGAAGTGCTTCGGGACAATTTAGAAAAGCTGGACAAGCACAAGTCCATGGGGCCGGATGTGCTGCGTCCGAGAGTGCTAAAGGAGTTGGTGGATGTGATTGCAGAGCCATTGGCCATTATCTTCGAAAACTCATGGCAATCGGGGGAGGTCCCGGATGACTGGGAAAAAGGCTAATGTAGTGCCCATCTTTAAAAAAAAAAGGAGGATCCTGGAAACTACAGGCCAGTCAGCTTCACCTCAGTCCCTGGAAAAATCATGGAGCAGGTCCTAAAGGAATCAATTCTGAAGCACTTAGAGGAGAAGAAAGTGATCAGGAACAGTCAGCATGGATTCACCAAGGGCAAGTCATGCCTGACTAATCTAATTGCCTTCTATGATGAGATAACTGGCTCTGTGGATGAGGGGAAAGCAGTGGATGTGTTTTTCCTTGACTTTAGCAAAGCTTTTGACACGGTGTCCCACAGTATTCTTGCCAGCAAGTTAAAGAAGTATGGGCTGGATGAATGGACTATAAGGTGGATAGAAAGGTGGATAGATTGTCGGGCTCAACGGGTAGTGATCAATGGCTCCATGTCTAGTTGGCAGCCGGTATCAAGTGGAGTGCCCCAAGGGTCGGTCCTCGGGCCGGTTTTGTTCAATATCTTCATTCACGATCTGGAGGATGGTGTGGATTGCACCCTCAGCAAGTTTTCAGATGACACTAAACTGGGAGGAGAGGTAGATACACTGGAGGGTAGGGATAGGATACAGAGGTCCCTAGACAAATTAGAGGATTGGGCCAAAAGAAATCTGATGAAGTTCAACAAGGACAAGTGCAGAGTCCTGCACTTAGGAGGGAAGAACCCAATGCACCGCTACAGACTAGTGACCGAATGGCTAGGCAGCAGTTCTGCAGAAAAGGACCTAGGTGTTACAGTGCACGAGAAGCTGGATATGAGTCACCAGTGTGCCGTTGTTGCCAAGAAGGCCAATGGTATTTTGGGCTGTATAAGTAGGGGCATTGCCAGCAGATTGAGGGACATGATCATTCCCCTCTATTCGACATTGGTGAAGCCTCATCTGGAGTACTGTGTCCAGTTTTGGGGCCCACACTACAAGAAGGATGTGGAAAAATTGGAAAACGTCTAGCGGAGGGCAACAAAAATGACTAGGGGACTGGAACACATGACTTATGAGAAGAGGCTGAGGGAACTGGGATTGTTTAGTTTGCGGAAGAGAAGAATGAGGGGGGATTCGATAGCTGCTTTCAACTACCTGAAAGGGGGTTCCAAAGAGGATGGATCTAGACTGTTCTCAGTGGGAGCAGATGACAGAACGAGGAATAATGGTCTCAAGTTGCAGTCGTGGAGGTTTAGGTTGGATATTAGGAAAAACCTTTTCACTAGGAGTGTGTTGAAGCACTGGAATGCGTTACCTAGGGAGGTGGTGGAATCTCCTTCCTTAGAAGTTTTTAAGGTCAGGCTTGACAAAGCCCTGGCTGGGATGATTTAGTTGGGGATTGGTCCTGCTTTGAGCAGGGGGTTGGACTTGATGACCTCCTGAGGTCCCTTCCAACCCTGATATTCTGTGATTCTATGATTGTTGACATAGGTTCAAGAAAGCACTTTAACCTTCTCTCTTCCTCAGTGTCCCTCTGGAAGGAAAAAATGTTGTGTGGGATGAAGAGGTTATCCCAGTGCTGGTCAGCCTGTTGGAGGATTCAGATCCCGAGGTCCAAGCCAATGCAGCAGGAGCACTGATGAATGCCACCATTACGACCCAAGGTGAGAGAAGCAGCTCCTGCTGGGATACTTCCTGTAAAGCAGAGAATTCTTCGTTCAGCTATCAGACTAGTGCCATTTGATCAGCTGACAGTTTTATTTCATAACTTTCCAAGATAAATTTAAAAAAATCTAGGTTCAGATAATGCTAAAGTTGTTGCAGAAACTAGTAAAAACAGGACATTTCATTAGGTCTGTCCCTCAGCTACTTTTTTCACCCATAGTGTCTAGGTATTGCAATATAGTTGGTTTGATCTACCTCCACTGGCTCAGGGAAATGTATGTCAGATCTACTTGTGCCTGGGGAAGATTCACTCTGGCAGAGGGCAAGTAATGGTTATAACGCCACCCTCCCTCAAAGATGCTATTAGGAGGAAGCCTTAAGTTCAGGTCAGAGTCCCACAACCAGCAACTGCCCTGGGAATGCTTTGAACCTGCAATCCTTAGCTGAGAGCAGGAGTGCCTACGTTTTCCATTACTTTCCTGTAGTTTTGTGTGTGCTTAAAAGGTACCGTTTCCCCCAACAACCGGGGGGGGAGTGGGAATTGGAGAAGTGCATAAGTTCTCATCAAAGTCAGATACATGACTTTGAAAACACGAATGGGTAACTTTTCAGTGTGCTGAATGTGTAATTGGACATACAAGAATCCTTAATAACAGTAATTGTGTTTCAATCCTCTGCCTACCATTGCAAATGGTCCCCTTGCTCTGGAAGATAATACAGGAGTGGATCTAAGTATTTACTTAGACGGTCTTAGAAAAGAAAAGAATGTAGGGTGTTCCTGAAGACATTTGCCCTGAGACATTTTTTCTTATCGTTTGATGTCTCTTGAGATCGAAGTGATTCTTTTCAAAGTAAAATAAATAAAATGTGGAAAGTAGGGGGAGTTAACTAAAGTAGTGGGATTGCTCTCTTAAGAATAAAAAATTGAGGTTTATTGTGGTCTCTAATAGAGATGGGCTGAACCAAAACCCACAACTCTCAGCACTACCAAACACTGAAGTGTTCAAAATCTAGAACCAGAGCTGGAGATAGAGCTAGATCTCTTTGTAGTGTGTGGTCACGGCTGTTTATTAACAGGTTCAGGCTTGTTAAGTGGTTATTTGATTATAGTCAATAACAAATTTTAAGTCTAATTATTTCTTGCTCAGGGAAATTTGCAGCTCTTAATGCAGATGCCATTCCACCTTTACTGAAGCTGGTCAATGATGAAACCAGCAAAGTACGCTTGAATGCAATCAAAGCCCTAACCATACTGTCTGAGGCACCTGAGGGTCGCAAGACACTACTGAATCATGTGGACCTCTTTCGAGGGCAGTTGAATGACTCCAGCGAGGCTGTAAGCAGAGCAGCAAAAATTGCCATCAAAGTCATCGAATGGAAACCTTAAACCCAGGGCATCATGAAGCAATAAAATAGCAGCAAAACCCCTGCACATTGTGTGACAGACTTTTTCTCAAATGTTCTGTATTAAATCCCTACCTGTTTTAGCACATCAAGAGTTTTACTTCACCTACAACTGCTCCTCAGTATTTCTGCCCATAGAAATCTATAGGGAACAGTGTGGTCTTGGGGTTAGAATAGGGAACAGGGAGTCCCTGAAATATTTACTTTATTACTCCAGTATGGCCATTCTGTGTAACTATCTTTTACCTATGATAAGTGAAGGTACTATAGCTGGGGGTTACATCCCACACTGTACCTTCTCTGTCCTTCTTCAAGGCACCAAACTGTATGGCAAGTAAATGTTGCAGTCCCTCAGATTCTAGAACTTTAAAACCCACTCAGGGGTTCATTTTTCCTAGAGCTCAGTAACATTTTGTAAAGGAGTCAAACCACTCATGCCCTCTCATTGAGCTCCTTGGCATAAGCCAAAGGGAATCAACCTATCTTGGAGCATCCTAACATTCCCTGAAAGAGATGTCACATCTTCAGAGCCCCCTAGCATCTTCTGCAGGGGCTGCCCAATCCTGGAGCTCTTTGATTGTTTATGCTTCTGCAGGTGATTTTTCTGTGACATCTCTTGAGTGGAGACTACCATCCACTATGGTACTATGTATCTTCTGAAGGCTCCATGTCTTTCAGGATCTCCATGATGTTCTTTGATGAAGCCTAACCCCTTCTTAATAGTTCAGTCCATTTTCTGAAGGGGCGAGGAAGGCCGGTTACATAGATACACCTAACTGGACATTATTCAGCTAATAAAGCCCGACTTTTCAGTGCAAACATCACAGATAGTCCATAGTCCAATGGTATCGTCCATAAGCAGACTTTCCATCTGTAAGAGGGCATCGACAGTCCTGACAAAGCCCAGGACACTGGGCAGTTCACCCCATGTGGGCCCTCGATACACTCTCCTGGAAGACGTGGCTATCTATGCAGCTCCAGAGTCCATAGTTTTTGTGGCACCAACACTGTTGTGGAAGGTCCCCACTCCATTGATGCAATATTTGCCAGTACCAGGGCCTTGCTGGGAACTGGAGGCTCAGCCTCCATCTCTTTCCTATCCACCTCTGACAGAAACAGGTCCCATCAGCCCCAGTGATGGAACACAAGGACAAATCTATTGGACAAATATGAGTCAGTACTGTCACTCCCTTCAGCTAGCCGACAGAGGTCTATCAGTCATGACATGGCTTCCAGATCAACTCCATTTCCCTGCCTTGTCAAGAGTAATTCTAGACCAGGGACCAGTGGTACCGAGCATGGGGATCACCTCTCTTCCACTATGATCCACCACAGTGGATTTAATCAAGCTCCTGGGATCCATGCTTCCGGGCATCTGAGTATGAGGATCCTGAGTTCCTCACCCAGCAAAGTAGTAATCTCCATGGGAACAGCTGATGGAGGAGGATCAACCAGCACCACCTGCTCTCCAGACAAGGCAGTATCACCAGTCTCTCCCTCGCGTCCAGATGATTGTAACCAGTAGCAGGCCTTCTCAGGAGAATTGCAGCACTCTCCAGACTCCTCTGGAGGAGGTCCAGAATGAAACCCTTAAGCTCCTAGACATATTTCAGGCTACAGCTCTTTTTAAAATGGCACTCATGATTAATGAGGCTATCATGGAATCTCCCAGTGTAGTCTGGCATATGTCTGCATCCGAGCCCCCAGCCCCAAAGCAGGCTGAGAAGCATTTCTTCTCTCCTCCCCCACCCCAGGGGAGTGGAATTTTTCCCTCCTTAACCCCAATTCCCTGGTGATGCACACAGTTACAGAACCAAGTCGGCTATACCAGCCCAAGTCCACTCTCCCGGATAGAGATACCATGCAACTAGACATCTTTGGAAGGAAGCTGTTTTTCTTGGCTAGCTTAGCATTCCGGATAGCAAACTAACATGCTTTAATGTCCAAATATGACTTTTTACATTACAATAAGCTATCAGAATTTGTGAACAAGCTCCCTCAAGAATGTGGACCTCAGTTCCAGGACATCCTGGATGAAAGAAAGCTAGATGCACAAACTTCCCTCCAAGTGCCCCTCGATGTGGCTGACAGCGGCACACTCTAGGGCTACTTCGATAGTCATGAGAAGAGATTCATGGCTACAGGCCTCTAGTTTCCCCAAAGAGATCCAAACCACAATTGAGAACCTCCTATTTAAGACTACCAACTTATTTAGTGACAAGACTGACGAGTCGCTACATACCCTCAGAGACACTTGTGCTACCCTCTGCTCTTAAGGTATTTTTACTCTGACACCCAGGAGAAAGTATTCTAGGATTCCTCCACCTCATCATCATTCATTGCCTCCATCCTTTTTCCATCAGAGGACAGATGCAATGGAGTAGACACCCAGCACCACTGCCCTCCTAAATTCTCTCTAAGCTTTGTGGCAGTGTGGCTGCACAGCAGGCTATCAAGTGCCACGCACTTCAGGTGCCCCTCTCCCCACTGCTCCGCTGCTCCTGCCCTCTGCCTTGGAGCCGCTCCTGGGAGCCTCCTGCTTACTGTGCGGAGCTATGGGGGGGTGCTGATGTCAGGGTGTCCTCTCTCCCCCTGCCCCTGTACCCCATCTCTGCAGATGAGGGGGACGTGACAGGGCTCAGGAGTGGGATGAGGGAGCTTGCTGGTGGCTGCTGCTGTATCTGTTTTGAGTGCCGATCTACTTAAAAGGGCAACATATTTAAAGGGGCAACGCATGTCTCTCTCACACATACAACAGTGTCTGTCTGTCTCTCTTTCTCACACACACACTGTCTTTCACACTCACCTCCTAACACATACTTGTATTGTTGTTGTTGCTGCTTCTTGATACTTCCTGCAATGCACATATATTCTCTGCAATTTTATTCTTTCAAAGTGCTGTTATTTGAGTTTTTTGACTGGTCTATGCATTTAATAATTTGTATTTCTCTCTTATACTTAAATTTAATTCTTTGAGTAGTGAGTTCTAAAATGCCTAACCTGTCCTGGTTGGAGTAATTATCCCTATGGTAACTTTTAAAAAATATATATTGTATCTAGGTTTTTTGTTTTTACTGGTGGCGCACAGCCGCACATTACCTCGATATTGGTACACAACAAAATTCATTCTGCACATTAATGGAAAAAATTAGAGGGAACATTGCTGCCCTCCACTTCTCAGTGTCATCCACCTCCTAGGAAGGTGTTTTGATGTGGTGCCCAAGACTCCACAGTCAGTCTCTAACACCTGCTACCATCCTCTTTGGGGGCCACCTAGCCCATTTTTTCTCCGATGTGGTGTACCATCACAACAAATGGATCCTGAATATTATATCAAAAGGCTATACTCTAGAATTGCTTCCCCCAAAAAAACCCCTCACCTTCCCATCCCTTTTCAGGGACTCCTCTCACAAGAGGATTCTCAAACAAGGGGCGGTCTCCCTTCTTCAGTTGGAGGCAAGAGTCCACCCAACAATCTCACGTAGGCAAAAGGCTTTTGCTCAAGGTACTTCTTCACTCCAGAAAAGAACAAATGTCAGAGACCCATTCTGGACCTTAGCAGTTGAATGTCTTTATATGACATAAACTTCAGAATGACCACCTTGGCCTCTATCATACCCTCCCTCACATCAGTTGACTGGTTTACAACCCTTGATTTGAAGGGGACACATTTTCATTTGGACTTCAGCACACTTACAAAAGGTCTCTGTGCTTTGCAATGGGCCAGAAGCACTTTCAATACAGGGTGCTCCCTTTTGGTCTCAGTGACCCCAATGGTATGTACAAAAGTTTTTGTGGTGGTGGCCACAGATAAGGGAGTTTGAGATTTCCTTACCTGAACAACTGGCTGCTCACAGGTTGGTCCTACCAAAAGATACAGGCAATTACCACAGCCACACTTCAATTCTTTCATTCCCTAGGATTTCAAGTCAATTTAGATAAGTCCATATTAACACCCTTGAAAAACATACAGTTCATTAGAGAAGACCTGAACTTTAGTCACAGCAAGGGCCTACTTACCTCTGGACTGATTCCTAGCCATGAAGGATCTCATCAGCCAGCTTCATCTCAGCCCTCCTCCTACAACCTGGTCTGCTTAGTTCTGTTAGGCCACATGATGGCGTTTTCCTGTGTCACTTCTGCCTCTGTGATGCCTTCGTATCTGGTTAAGGGCAGTCTATGCCCCAAGAAGGAACTCTCTAGACAAGAAGCTCTCTCTTCCTCAAGACATACTGACATTGCTCACATGGTGGGAAAAGAAAGGCAGTAGGTGTGGGGGTCCCTTTTGTTCCCGTACCACCTACAAAGACTCTTATTATAGATACCCCCATGCTAGTAGAGAGGCATCTCAATGGTCAGACAGCTTGAGGCTCCTGGTCCTCACAGGAATCCAGACTACATATCAACCTACTTAGGCTTTGAGCAGTTCTCAAAGCATGCAAGACATTCCTGCCCATCTGTCACACTATGCCCCATATTCTTCATAGAAATATTGTTATAATATGATTATAGCATATCTAAGATGTATTTTATGCAAGATGAGTCTTGTGGATATCATTGGAAAGGTTATGATTTACTAAATCTGATTATCCTATTTGTATGCATGTATCATTTTTTTTATCTAATGTTAGGAATATTGACTATACATCTGTACTACAAAAGTGTTTGCACCTGGGGAATGCCCACCAGACAGAATGCAATCAGTCTGGCTGACTAGCTGGGGACCAGTCAATGGACCATTAGGGAGAATAACAGATCTTTGAAAATGCTAATCTTCCACCTTCCTGGGATGCTACAAACAGCCTTTGACTCATGGCTGCTTTGACACTACAGGGTCATGTGATCATGTCACCTGGTACTGGACTTCATGATAGAATACCAGTATTTTTCCACTGGGAGGGATGGGGGGGGACCACACTGGAAAACAAAGGATTCCCGCCATATGTAAAACCTATTTAAGGCAGGGGAGTGACATAATCAGTGTTTGTTCTTCACTGAATCCCCGTCCAGGATGACTGCTGCGAACATCTAAGAAACAAAGACAAGGCGGGGTGGGAGAAGAGCTGATCCCAGGGTGGAAAGGTGTCTGGCCTGTGAAAGAAATACCTGGAGTTTTAAGCTGCAAGCAAGAGCAACTTGCCTGCAAGAACCTCTGTAATTTGTCTAAAAACAACATTTAGGGTGAGAAATTACTACTTGTAACTGTTTCTTTAGTATTAAGCTTAGCTTGCGTGTTTGTTTCATTTGCTGGGTAATCTGCTTTGATCTGTTTGCTAACCCTTATAATCACTTGAAATCTATTTTTTGTAGTTAATAAACTAGTTTTTGTTTTCTCTGAAACCAGTTTGTGGAATTCATACCTGGGGGGAAAAAGGCTGTGCATATCTTCCTCCACATTGAGGGAGGGAGCGAATTTTATGATCTTACACTGTACAGTTCTATGTGCAGCGCAAGATGATACAATTTTGGGTTTACACTCTAGAGGGGGGTCCACTTGAGTGCTGGACAATTCCCTACCTGAGTTTTCCCATGCAGAGCTGATTTCAGTGTTTCAGCTGATTTCTTTCTGCAGCTGGATGTCCCCCTACCTGTGTGTGTGCTGGCGGAGGCTTGAGGACCTGGATCAGCAGGACAGTGTAAGGGAGCCCAGGCTGGTGGAACAGGCGGGCTCAGTGGTACGTCAGGTGGCACCCCAGAAGGGGCGGGGGGAGGCGTAACCCATCACACCATCATTCTGTTCATACTTTTCCATGTCAGGTCAGTCAACATGACCACCATCTACTATATAATTAAGCAGGGAGTAGTGAGATTCCTGCTTTGTATGAAGACATAATCCACCTTTGGAACCAGTGCAGTGGATCACCCTCTCAGGTGTACACATCCCAGGGCTAATGAATTTATGGACAGACAGCCTCAGCAGGCATTTCTGCATGGATCACAAGTGGAAACTTCACCCAGCAATAGGGCATCCCATCTTGGGATTGTTTCAAGCCAGCACAACAAAAAGCGTCCAGTTTATTGTTCCCGGACTGCCAAAGGCCTCAACCCCAGAGGGGGCACATTCCAGGTACAATTGTCAAAACTGCGGATATGTGCCGTGTCTCCCATCCCTTCTGTTTCCTCAGGTACACAGGAAGATCAAACTTGACAGAGTGACAGTGATACACATAGCACCCTGGTGTCAAGGCAATTTTGGTTCACAACCATACAACTACTAGTCTTTTGCCCATGCATCCTCCTGCAGCCATTTCAGGGGCTATTGTCCCAGACTGAGAGCAGGGCAAGCCAACCCATAACTTTTGACAGTGTGACTTTTCAATGGATACTGAGCCTAGAGCAAGCCTGCTCTGAGGGAGTTCAAGCCATTCTCCAGAACAGCAGGAGAGCTACTTTGCGAAATGGAAACGATTCTCCTGTTGGTGCCTGTAGCACTGCTTATGTGCAGAGGCATCAGATATCACTCTTCTACTGCCATTTCTTCTCTCGCTAAAGACGTCTGGTTTGGCAGCTAATGGCATTTTCCACTCCCCAGTGAAAAGCTATTTTGTTTTTACTCACCCCATTAGTGCAAAGTTCCTAAAAGGCATCATAAGGACATTTTCTCCAGTTTTGAAACCAGTCCCTGCCGGGAACCTTAACCTTGTCCTTTCTGCCCTCATGGGACCACCTTTTGAACCTTTAGTTTCTTGTTCCCTCCTGCACCTGTCCTTCAAAGTTACCTTTCTGATGGCTATTACCTCTGCCAGAAGGATAGGGGAACTTGGACCCCTTAAGGCAGATCCACCTTATACTATTTTTCACGAGGACAAGGTTTCTTTACACCTACATCCTAAGTTCATATCTAAGGTGCCATCTGAGTTTTACCTTAACCAATCTGAATACCTCTGCTGTGACATCATGAAAGCCCCTCCTCCTCAAACTGTCAGGGCCCATTCTATGAAAGCTCAAGTTGTAGCTGTAGCTTCCTTACAGGGAATTCCCCTCTCAAAGACATGCAGAGCAGTCACTTGGAGTTCCCTACACATTCACCAGGCATGATGCTCTGGTCCAAGCTTTGGCCGCAGATGCCTCCTTTGCTCAGTGATCCCCCATTCTGTGGTACAGCATACTTCCTCGCACCTCCTCCTCAAGGAGCAATGCTTGGGAGTCACCCACAATAAATAACTCTAAAGACCATCACTTCAAGAAGAAAGGAAGATTACTCGTCTTAGAGTAGCTGCAGGTCTTTGCAGCTGTGTGGTCCCAACTGGTATTCACAACCCACCCTCCTTCCTCTCGCTGTAGTCGGAACTGGGGTGCAGTCAGTCCATGCTGCCCTTTATGCCCTCACATGGAAGTACAAGGAGGCACAGGACACAGGCATGGATCAAGAGACACTATTAAAGAATTTCCAGCCCTTAGCACCCAGAGCATGTGTGCACCTACAATGAACAGCCATAGGGACCACACATCTTAAAACTGCAATTACTATAAGGTGAGTAGCCTTCCTATTTTCCTGCAATAGGAGAAATTGATCCCTACAGGATCCATTCTCTCCCTCTTTTAGTATGAGTTCCTTTCCCTTCCTGATCTTAGCTGAACCAGCAGTAACCAATTTCCATTATAAGCAATTCCTTTAAACTTCCTGAACAGCCCTGTCTATACTTAGAAATTGCCCCATTACTGACAGTTGACAGAGACTTGATGAGACATGCATTCTGTAAAGATGCTGATAGCCATCTTGTCCAGATGCTAACAACAGCAGTCAACAATATAGCATTTTCCCACTTTAGACAGAACTTAAGATGAGAACATACCAAGAATGCAGGATAAGGATAGAGCTAAATCAATCTATCCCGTAAAAACACAGGTATTGCCATACCACTTTAAAACAATGGTTCATCTAAGTCAGTGGTACATACCAGATGCATCAGCAGAAGGTGTAAACCTTCATTGTGGACAATTATGCAGTAACTTCCCACAGGCAAATTTTCTGCCTAACCCCAGACAGTTAATGGTTGGCATATGCCCTGAAGCACAAAAGTTTTATATCCTTTACATATTTTAACCTAGTTAATTTACCTGTGGATATATATTATTTTCCTAATAGATGACTATTGATTTTTGTAATGCTACTAAACTCTTTACTATATATTTTATATATTCTGGGAGTGAGTTCCACAGGTTCGTTATGCGTTGTTTTTGTTACTCTTTCAGTACCCTATGGAACAATATTTTCCCAAGCACGAGTGGAAGGACTAGATGTTTGTAGGTCTCTGGAGATGATCTATCACTTGAGTGTAAAAAACTAACAAATAATCAAATCAATTAGTTTAATTTTTTTTCAATCTTTGAGGGGTTTTGTTGTGGCATCTTTTTTGAGAAAAAAATAAACACTGAAATTACTTTTATAAATGAATGGATGAAATAAACAGTGCGGTGAATTGAAGAGGATAATTTTCTACTTCGGAAGAAATTCCTCCCTGAATTTTCCTTGTACTAATTCACCACTTTTAAAAAAATCGTCCTATACACAGAATTGAAAACAACATAATATTTACATGAGCAGCTTTGAGTAAAACAGCTGCCAAGCAACACAAATATTGACTTATGGAAACAAAATTTGTGAACTCTGGACTCCATTGGTTCCTGTTTTAAAAGCTGAGGGATAGTTGTTAAAGAACAGGAGAGAGAGAGAGTTAAGAATCACCTTACTCACTACAGAACAGATGACTTACAATGGTTGGTGACTTGGTTTCAAGACGATTCATAGATTCATAGATATTTAGGTCAGAAGGGACCATTATGATCATCTAGTCTGACCTCCTGCACAATGCAGGCCACAGAATTTCACCCACCACTCCTAAAAAAGACCTCACACCTATATCTGTGCTATTGAAGTCCTCAAATTGTAGTTTGAAGACCTCAAGGAGCAGAGAATCCTCCAGCAAGTGACCCGTGCCCCATGCTACAGAGGAAGGCGAAGTGGAAGTGTTACATTACTAGATGAGAATGGTGATAAAAATGTCAGATCCCTACTCAGGAAACAAGAAGTCCATACTATATAGACCTGAGTCTTAGGCTCAGTTGCACCCCTTGGGTATGTGAATGCATCATGCTTCCCTCCCAAGTACCGCACTGGTACTATTACATCTGCCCGTTTAAAATGCATGCGTCATTTCAGTCACAACAATTTTTTTCTATACTGGCCTCATATTGTTGTGTACATATATTAATTAAAAACTAGTTTTAAAATGTTAAATTCCACATACAGTACAGCAGTGATCCTTTGTACGATCCTATTTGCATTATGAGGCTATGTTTGCCAGACTGCTGCCAGACTGTGCATAACAATAGATTAAACTCATTTGCTTTGGTAGAGCGCTGCTTGCTGCAGTATACTGCAAGTGTGAATTGCACAGATAAACATTTGCAGTAGCAAAGTGGAGCATGCTGCATAATGGTGAAAGTATTAAGCAATACATATGATACAAAGAATGCTACAGGAGAATGTATGCTAGTGCAGAAATAATCCCAATTATTGCAACACAATGCATCTACCCATTCTACTCTATCTAAGCCATAGTAATTCTTGAGCCCTTGTCACCTTGGTATCTAAGTGCATGGTATCTCATGCTGTAAAATACTGCAGAGGAGCAGTGTGTTGTGATGCACTGCATTGACACAGTGCAGAAAACTGTGGAATACCACAGGAGACAAAGGAACAAAATACAGGTTTACCTGCAGTATCAGAAAATTGCTTTAATGCCATCACTGTATCCCTGCCCCTCAAGAGCCTGAATTAGGAGGGACTTTTTAATTTTTCAGTTTAAATTTGTAGTGGCTCATACTGCCTCCCCCACAACTTCATGGTGATCCCTGCATCTCCCTGCTAAAAATCAGACCCTCAACCTCAGCTCGATATCTGAGAGTTCCCCTCCAGGATCTGATCCTCCTGTTCAATCTCATGAAGGGCTCTGGGACCCTCAGATAGGGCAAGAACAAACTAAATGGGTTAGATGGTCTTAACCAGGATTTGCCACATTCCTCAAAAAAATATTATAATGCAACCTTTCTACAATAGATGGCACAAAATAATCTCATTTCTTATGAGAGGAACTAACAGAGAAGGAAGAACCATAGCTATGCATGAATTATACAGCAGAACTTCCAATGTGTTGTGCACACAAGACCAACATTCCGGTGCCAAGAACATTCATCCATGTTACGGATTACCACCTAGTATGTCCTGTAGGTCAGTGTATTCCTAGCCCTTCCTGTAAAGTGGTGATCATGAAATGAAAGGACAGATATAGCAAGATTGCACTGGGGAATCAAGCCAAACAGGAACATATATATATGTAAGGAAGATTTCACACACAGAGAAGTAAAGGGATCTGCGGGTCATAGTGGACCACAAGCTAAATATGAGTCAACAGTGTAAGGCTGTTGCAAAAAAAGTGAATATCGTTTTGGGATGTATTAGCAGGAGTGGTGCAAGCAAGACATCAGAAGTAATTCTTCTACACTGATTAGGTCTCAGCTCGAATATTGTGTCCAGTTCTGGGTGCCACATTTCAGGAAGAATGTGGACAAATTACAGAGAAGAGCGACAAAAATGAATAAAGGTCTATAAAACTTGATCTATGAGGGAAGATTGAAAAAACTGGATTTGTTTAGTCTGGAAAAGAGAAGAGTGAGAGGGGACATAACAGTTTTCAAGTATGTAAAAGGTTGTTACAAGGAGGAGGAAGAAAAATTGTTTTTCTTAACCTCTGAGGATAGGAAAAGAAGCAATGGGCTTAAATTGCAGCGAGGGAGGGTTAGGTTGGACATTAGGAAAACTTCCTGTCAGGATGGTTAAGTACTGGAATAAATTGCCTAGGGAGGTTGTGGAATCTCCATCACTGGAGATATTTAAGAGAAGGTTAGACAAATACCTGTCAGGGATGGTCTAGATAATACTTAGTCCTGCCACAAGTGCAGGGCACTAGACTAGATGACTTCTCAAGATCCCTTCCAGTTCTATGATGCTATGAAATAAATGAAATGTTTACATATTGTCAGAAGGCCTAAAGTAAACTTCGAAGAGAAAGTCAATCATGTACAAAAACTATAGGTGAATGAAATTTAGCAGAGCATTTTCCTGAAGCTTAATTGTTTCTGAAACACTAGATTAGAATTTTACCTGTAGGGCTCTTAGTGCTTCTACTCTTCATCTGTTAGGCACGTTTAATTTAAGAATTTAACAATTAATCATTTTAATTAATACAAATCTATATTTCACATAAGTTTCTCTCTGTACAATTAACAAATTTAAGATTTCTCTTTTGAAGAACACAGTGCAATCTCAAAACAACAGCACTAGAGTTATTTAGGTCATCATAGCAACACTGATTTATAGGTGGAAAATATCCATAGCCAAATACAAGCATGCTAAGTTACTCGTATTTGTTACTTCTTAGTAAATGCCAACAATGTACTCAGCACAGACAGAGACATAAAATA
The DNA here is from genome assembly GCF_965140285.1 of Lepidochelys kempii. Taxonomy (NCBI): domain Eukaryota; kingdom Metazoa; phylum Chordata; order Testudines; family Cheloniidae; genus Lepidochelys; species Lepidochelys kempii. The sequence continues at coordinate 12,228,673 of NC_136394.1, read as the reverse complement.
AGACCGTCCCAGTCCTGAAAAGCTAACATTCGAATAGAAACAGAGACAACAGGATGGATGCACTGCGAAGCCTTGAGGCAGGAATAACTTAGAGGTCATTTGGATTTGTTAATATTCAATTTGGTTGAGTTCTTTGTGGTCATCTCCAGTGAGATGATGACAGTGACACTTACTTACCTGTCTCCAAATGGGCAGCCAAAAGTGCTGATCAAGTTTCTCTGCATAGCTTCCTTCTCTTCCTTGTTCAATTTTGGACTTATATTCTGGTTTAAGCACAGAACCGGTTATGTCTTGAAACATCCCTGCTCTTTGTCAGGTACATCTGTGTTAAATTCATGAGAGCACACAATAGAGGAACATGCAAAGTCCTAAAATGTGGTGCATGTGTAGAATCAAAACACTATCAATTAAGGACCTGACCCAGTTTTCACTGAAGCCAATGGAAAGACTCCCATTGAGTTCAATGGGTGGTAGATTGAGTCCCAAAACAATATCTTACAGTTACAGAGTACTCTGAAGTATCTTTACAACACATCTACATTTGAGTTAACAGCCCCTAATTTGTGGGCTTGACACTTATGTAAAAGAAGTCTGGGGGTTAGCGGCACAACAGCTGCATCAGCAAAATGTGGCTAATTGATGGTACGTACATTCACTGACTAATTAAAGACCACTGAATAGTCCCCACATTTAGTTACTGTAAGCCTTAGACTCCTTGTTCATTTCAGTTGATGCCACCGTTTTTCAATTGACTATACCAAGTGATATAATTGCAAAAGACTTAGTCACTCACAAATGCTAAAAATCCCTTTGAATTGCCTCATGCATATTATAAATACTTAAATTAACATGTCAGGAGCTGGCATCCTCATACCCTGTAATTTAGCCTGGTGTTTCTGAGGAAATGTGTTGGATACAGCAAGTCCTTGTTTTTAGCACTATGTTTTTATGCTCCCCAAAGTGTTGTTCTACATTGTGACGCCATCAGCATGTAGACAAACTCGTACATCGATAATAATTTATTTGTCTTTTTAGCTTGATGCCAACAGCGATTAAGACCCAGCTATAATTAATATGGTCATGGATCAATGAGATGAGTTCACTTACACATGCAGAGATCACATTTTCAGCTTAGCCAGCCATCACTGTCAGTTAATGAAGAAGGTTTTCTGATTACGAGAATGACAGATGAAGTGGTGCGGGCGGGTAACTATGCTCACTGGGAGTGGAATTCACCCCTATGTATAGGTCTTGTGTTGACCCTTTCCATGTGGAGGAATCTCATCCTGGAGGCACAAAGGTTTATATTGTTTTTCTCACCCTTATTTTCTGGAAGGATAAGGACCCGCCGACTGTATCTGCTCACGGATATGCTTACCATGTGTTCTTATATGCTGTTAAAATATGCTCATCTGGGGCAGGAATTAAAAGCCATTAAACACCAGTGTAAGTTTTAGAAGCTTTGGGAAACGGCAGCTTTTAATTCTATTTTTTGATGCTCCAAAGGAAAATTTTTCTCCCATCTTTTTGTGTGAAGAGTTGTAGGATCAGACTTATGTCAAAAGGAAAAGACATCAGCTGGCATTTTGTCTAAGGAGAAAGTAAAAACTAAGTGAGGACCTTCAATTTTGGTTCACTGTTAATTACTATAATATCTGTAAAAAGGAGAACGGTTTGTCGTACCCAAATGCAAAACCAGTACACTAAAACTCTGAACCTCAGACCCATGCTAGCAAGGGCAACTGCTTTTGCAGACTTCTCCCTCTATTGCCTTGCCTAGACATCAAGGTGTTGCTATTGATAAAAGATTTCCATAACTATTACAGTGGTCTGTTACAAAGACAATTTTGAATATCAACTCTCAGTTACTTGAGTTTCAGCCTCTTCTAATATAAGGACAGGCTGTGAGGGAGTTCAGTCTGTCCGAGCATCATTCTCTGTAGAGAACAGGTACACGTTCTACCTGTGTGAGTTTACATTTACTCCAGTTTGTGATTCTTCCAGTTAGAGTCAATCCATAGAACAGTGTAAGTGCTGCTGGCTGGGGGCACTCACAGCTACTCTAGCCTGAGCCTCTCACACTAAAGGGAATGGGGCGGGACTGGTGACTTCAGGAAAAACTCAGATGCTCTATCCCAGTCTCTCCCAGCAGGGGTCTCTTGCACTGAAGGTAAAAGTCTCTTGCACTGAAGTCACTGGAGAGAATATATGTGCACCCAAGGTGTTTCCATCCCAGATCTGCACTGGAATTGATCCTCTATACACATTTCACTGAACAATGGCATGAAGCCCTGTTGAATGCAGTTTTCATCATAATTCCTAGTGATCAGTTGTCCTCTGTTGTTACATCTGTTAGTGGTACGTTATTTTAACGTAAGCAGAATGAGAGCTATATAAATGCAGCTCCCTTCCCCTGCTGCTCTAGTTAGCTTCTATTACAGTTGTTTGTGTCTCATGCAGAACACAAAGAAAAACAGCTGGGCAGCCTACACTGCATTAGAAAAAAAAACCTCCTTCACTTGCCAGCAGCCTCTCTAGTTTACTCCATTATCCCACTACCTACTCATATCCTCATTGTCCCTCTTCAGCCTCCATATCCAGTGCAGCAGATTCATACCTCCCTCCAGTATCTGAATCAAACAAATTCAAGGTCTCGTCAGAGAAAACTACCAGTGTTCCAATACATCATTTACCCCATCTGTCAATCATCACCTCAATACAATACATTGCAATTTGTCATTACCCTTGTGCGTGGACCTCCAGTCAGTTTTTAATATGTGGAAGTGTTCCTAGCCAAACCAATTTGGAATGAATTTTGAGTCAGTCTGCGAACAGTTAGATACTTTATTAAATCTGAACGTATTACATCTACTACATTCACTTTGTGCCTTAAGATCTCAGGCCTGTGCGGTGCTGAGTGCTCTATACTCCCCATGGCCTTGGAGGCTAAGGCACTGGATTGGGATTTGGGAGATCAGGGTTCTGTTTCTAACTAAGCCACAGACTTCACAAGTGATTTTGCTTCCCTAGTTCACAGCACATTCTCAAGCATATTCATTAATGTCTGGGAAATGCTCAGATACTTCAGTTACAAGGATACAGAAAATAAAATGAGAGTAGGGTTGAAATGAGGGTAATCAGCACCTCACAGGATTTGACCCTAATTTAGTAATTCTATTAACGAAAGATCACACTTGCCTGACAGCATTTGTTCTTTATAAATCAATACTGTTTATGGCTCAGAGTGCTATTAGCCTAGATACTTACAGATTTTTCACTACATGGTTCTTCCTTTATATCACTAGAAATTAATGTAGGTTTGCAGAACTATTTTATAAGAAATGTATACATCTAGATACGAAAACATGACAGGCTATGCTAACCTGTCCCAAAAAATCTCTTGCTATTTGATTACATCATGTCATGAGGGTGCCCTGATGTTTTTCTGAAGTAACTCCACTGACCTCAGAAATTCCAGATTTACAATGATGTGAGACCAGAATCTGCCTCCCCCATCTCTACAGGAAGGGGGATTTTCAATTCCTGTGCACTTTAGTCCTTGACTTTGTCTACTGATATGCACCAGTTTAACAGCACCTATGTGATGCAGACAGTAGGTCTGCTAGAAATTGGACTATTGAAATTGAAACCACCAACTCGATTAATAAAACCCATGAAAGTGACATCAGATAGTAACACTTACCAACCAACGATGGAGTTGAACGGCTCCATGTCCCATCACCAATCGCTGAGACATACAGTTTCACAGGCAGCGTTTAGTAGAACTCCCACAGGGCAAGACAAATTATCCTAAGATGCAGTCAGCTTTGTCTATGGTTGTGAACCCTGGATTCTGCCAGCTCTAGTTGTCAGGTCACTTCACATGTGTTTCAAATGTTTGTCCCTGCAATTCTCAGTCTATATTTTTAAAAAGCTTCATTACTCAGCCTGGGTGGAGAAATGAAACATACAAGCATGACAGACCTTGACTATCAAGAATGCCCAAGAAGGGTGTCATGGTATAGGCTGCTCAGCTTGGCTGGGAGATCCAGCTGTGTTATTTCTGCCTTTATCCAAAAGGTCTGATCTCAGTGTTTTCAGGGTAGTTACAAACAATAGCTAAGAAGGAGCTGCGTCATCCACAAGAAGGGCTCATTTACCAGTTTCTCATCTGCTACAGCAACCCAGAGCCACCGTATGATACTAGACCCCTAGACATTGGCATCGGACTCCCAGGTGTGCAAGTGATCAGGACTGAAGAGATCTGATTTCAGCATTTAATCAAAGAGAATTTTTTTTATTTTTTACATTTTCCATTGTCTTATACAACGAACTCTTGACTTTGCAGACCCCAGACACTTTAGAAAAATTTTAATACATACAAGCCTTCACAGTTAGTGAAATATAATGAATTCCACAGCACAATAGAAGTGATGACTTAAGATGCTCCCTGCTGCTGTATTCATTACAAGAAGACAGTTTGCATTAGGATTTAGATTATACTGATTTGATTTGGCACGGTGCAGTACATGTCAGGATTCTGTAGGGAGACAGAATTATACTGAAGATCATATTGCAGCTGCAAGAGGACAGTACATTCTGTTATGCACTCCTCTGAAGTAGCAACAGACTGTGAGACAACAGCACAGTGTGATGAAAGTTAAAGGGATTTACAGAAGACCACATTGGCTTCCCTGTTACATGTTGTAGCACAGTTCACAATGCTGTACAATACTGCTGGTAGATGAGATGCATGTTACACCTCACTGTGTAGGAAGCTGTAGTAGATAAGGCAACAAAGGATTGTAATACAGATTAACTGTGCCAACTGGGAATTTCCCAAGTGCCTTCTCTGTATCCATGCCTCCTGGGGAAGATGAATTAGATGGTAAGAAGTTCTATCTATTTTCACTTTTCAACCTGGACTTGCAGTATCACACATTGTCTCATCATAGTGGTCTCTGAGACCCAAACCAGGATCATTGCCTCATCACTGTCTCTCAGTCCCAAATAAGGTGAAGACAAGTGGAATGGTTTAGATAGTGTCAGAGCAGAGACTGTTTTCCTTGGGGAAACTATAGTGTAACAGTCTTACTCATGGCATGAATGAAATTTCGTAGCGAAATTGTCAGAGAAGGAAGATTCATAATTTGGCAGGAAAAATACTGTAATGTCTTTGTGTACTTGGAAGCAAGACACAAGGCCAGTGTTCTGATGCTTAGAACATTCACCCATGATAAAGAATTGCCAGGTGGTAAATCCACTAACTAAGAAGGGGAATTAAGAGTACACTAGGGCCTTCCTTATAAAATGGAGGTCTAAAGTAAATGCAAATGGATGCTAACTTTGACATATCATGCCAGGGAAGCAAAATCAACAAGAATATATTTTTAAAAATAAAGCTTTTACATTCAAGGATAAATTCATATTAAAACTAAATGTACAGTCTGTGTACGAACTTTTAAAGCTAATCTTGAAGAGTCAGGCATAAACACAACTCTTATTAGGGCTGGCCAGACTTGTTTTGACTAATTTCAAACCAACTCACACAGAACAAATACAAAAGTTAAACTCAGAAGCTACTGGGGTTCATATTTCACTTAGGAGAAAAAGTGAACAAAGAGTCGAGAGGAAACAGTCCACTGGAAAATAGCATAACATATGGAACAGAGACTAGAGGCGGAAAAATTCTACTGAAAAAAATAGCTATAGTAGCAAAGGAATACATCAATAAAATGTCATGCATAGGGAACTTACATAAGGCAGCCTATATTTTGAAAGGATTCATTTATCCTGAATCTATAGCACAGCCCTCCATACAGCTGAACTGAAAAAAAACCGGGATCACTTTAGGGATCTAAAGCAAGGAAAAAGGGGCATAGAAATCAAACTAGTTTCACCAACTTCTAAAAATAACAATGAATAAATCAATTTAATGAATTCAATCTCAGCTTACTAGTCTAATACGTGTATCTAGTGTAGTGTTGTTTATCTTTTGAAGAATACAGTGCAAATTCAAAAGGAAAATTAACTTGAGTTAGACCTTCATAAAAACTCTGGAGTGTAAGGTTGGATTTATGCAAAGAAGGCATGACAGAATATAGCCACAGCCAATAGAATGACCCCATTGATGTTCACAATATTTCTCCAGAATGGCACCTCGGAAGTGTCAGTCAGTTTCTTCTCCATCGCTTCCTGCTCCTCTTTGCTCAGTTTGGCCTCTTTTTTCTGATCGAAGCCACAGAACCAGTTGTAGGCCTTCTTCAGGAACCCTTGTCCTTCATCGCCTTCTTCTGTGATAGAGAGAATAACACAATGGTCAAGAAACATGGTGTGTGTGGACCTATAAGATTGGCACTAAAACAAGGTCTCAGTAATACAAAGCATTCTGAAGAGACTCTTGTAACTGAAATAACAGCCCCGAATTCGTGGTCTTAATGATTCAAAAGCTCTCTAAGATGAATATTGTAATTCCACAGCAGACCTGTGAAGTGAGTGATTCATGACCACCAAATAGCATTGCAGTCAATTCTTTTGTACCCTACAAATCCCTATGCTTTCCAGTTCACTAAGAAATCAGTATTTACTGTACCTGTGTTCTTTGAGATCTTAGGCAGACATGTATTCCACCTAGGTGTATGCATGGCCCAATGCACCAGAGCTGGAGAAATTTGCCTTAAAGTACCCGTAGAGGGACAGTGTTCATGCCCTGTGGCCATAGCCCCTCCCCAGCTACATGAGATAGTGCCACCCTGGCCCTCCTTGAGTTTCCTCACATTGAATGCCTGGAAACGAGATTCTGATGCAGAAGGGACAGAGGGTAGGTCATGGAATACACATCTGCATCACATCTTGAAGAAATAAGAAACCATTTCTTCTTCAAGTAGATGCAGAGAGGTCTTCCACTTAGGTGACAAACAAGCAGTACCCCCTCCAGGAGGCAGGGCTCAGAGTTTACCTAAACAAGGACATCAGGACCACTCTACCACAGCCTCCATCCACCCTGGAAGATGCAGCTACGGCATAATGGTTCATGAACATATGTATCTATGACCACGTAGCTGCCCTGCAAATGTCCAATATGGAAATCATGGAGGAATGCTATGGACATTGCTTGCACCCTTGTAGAAAGAGCTTGCCCCTACTGAAGGGGGGTAGCCAAAGCTATTTCATATGCAGCCTTGATGCAGGATGTTGTCCATTTGTATACAGTCGGTGAAGAAACTGCTCGACTCTTCATGCCATCTGCACATGACACAAACAAACGAGGCAAAACACGAAACCATTATGTCCTGCCCAGACAGAAGGTTAGACATCGCCTAACATATAAGGTGTGGAAACACTGTTCCTCTGGAGAGGAATGTGGCTTAGGAAAGAACACAGGTAAATATACCACCTGGGTCAAATGAAATTGAGAGACCACTTGGGACAAAAATTTTGGATGCAATCACAAAGTCACTTTGTCTTCCGAGAATTGTGTATAAGGAGGCTCTGCCATTAAAGCCTGCAACTCACACTTGCCTTGCTGATGTTATCAACACCAGGAATGCTGTTTTCTGACACAGAAGTGGAAAGGGACAAGATGCCTGAGGCTCGAACAGAGGTCCCATTAAGGCTGCTAGGACTGAGTTAAAGTTCCACAGAGGTACTGGCTCTCAGACCAGAGGATATAGACAAAGGAGCCCTTTTTAGACTCTTGATAACATGGCACTGGAAAAGACTGATCTGCTTTGAATGGCAGGGATGAAATGCCGATACCACTGCCAGATGCACTTTCAATGTACTAAACACAAGACCCAACAACTGAAGGCGAAGCGGATACTCCAAAATGTCCAGAATAGAGGCCAGGGTTCACTGGATTCCACAGGCTAGTGACCACACTGAAAATCACTTCCATTTTGCTGAATAGGCCATCCAGGTGGAGGGTTTTCTACTGTTAAGGAGAATTTGTTGGATAGCTGCTGTACACTGCTCTTCCTCCTCATTCATCCATGAGATGCAGGGAGCTGAGTGCAGGATGCAAGGTGCAGCCTTGGTTCTGAGGGAGGAAGTCGGGATGGGGAAGAAGTGGTACAAGAGGCTGAAGGTCGGAGAACCAGCACTGTCTCGGCCACACTGGGACAAGAATGAGCTTGTCCCAATCCAGTTTCAGTTTGAGGATGATCCAAGGAATGATCAGGATTGGGGGAAAGGATGCACCAAGCTGTGAAGATGACCCGGAAGACCTTGTCTTCAGGGACCACTCATCACTCAGGGAAAAATACTTGCTGAGATGGTCTGCAAGATGATTCTGAACCCCAGGCAAATGAATAGCTGTTTAAATAATGCTCTCCTCGATGCAAAACTACCACAACCTGATCGCCAGAAGGCGGAGCCACCTGGAGTCTGCTCCCCCTTTTTTATTCACATAATACACCACGACGGTATTGTCGGTAAGTATGTGAACCACTGAGTCTCTGATACAGTCCCGAAAAGCATGACGTGCATTGCAGATGGCCCACAGCTCCAGCATGTTGATATGGAGTGATTACTCCTGTTCCAACCACAGCCCTTGTATTTTCAGTGACCCAACGTGCGCCCTCCAATCCCTCAGAGAGGCATCAGTAACAACCAACATGGTTGGCAAGAGCTAGATAAAGGGAACGCCTTGGCAAACATTCTCTGGATGCATCCACCACTGCAAGAAGTCCAGGGCCAGTGGAAGAAGATGGACCAGTCTGTCTAGAGGGTGAAGAGTAGGATGGTAAACCTTCCTGAGCCACATTTGAAGGTGCAGACTTGCAAACTGGACCACCTGCATTCAAGCGGGAATGCAGCCCAAGAGTCTCAGACACGTCCAAACTGTTGTGGAAGGCTAAGACTGCAGACTGAGGCAATGGTGGTGAATTATCTGAAAACAGTCAATCAGCAGAAACACTTTTGACATCATGGAATTTGAGAGGGCCCCAATGAACTCAATTTTCTCAGCGGAAACAAGGTTGCCTTCCCAATGTTTAGGATGAGACCCAGACAGCCATGCGAGCACAGCGTGGTGCTGATGTGAACAAGAACTTCCTCTCTGGAGTTCTGTCCCTCAGTAACCAGCCATTCAGATACAGGAAGACGTGAATTCCTTTCTTCCTGAAATATGCTGTAACAACGACCATGCATTTGGTAAAAACCTGGAGGGGAGGGGGAAAGAGAAGAGAGGCTGAATGGAAGCACTGTGTACTGAAAGTGGTGCTCTGCCATGACAAATTGAAGGAATTTTCTGTGGCTCAGCAAAATTGCCACAAGGAAGTAGTCATCCTGAAGGTCCAGAGCAGCAAACCAGTCGTTCTGAGACAATGCAAGGAGAATATTAGATAGACAAGGATTTGGAACCTCATGTACCTGATATATTTGAGGCCGTGAAAGACAAGCATAGGTCTTACTCCTCCCTTGGATCTGGGTACCTGCTTGAGGAGCAGTATCTCACGAGAGAGGGGTCCCTGAAGAGGGACTAGGAGGGAGGATGGGGAGATGGTGTGTAGAGAAACTGGGTGGCATAACCCAATCTGACAGATCCAGCTGTCAGTGGTAATCAAGCCCCAAGCATTGTGAAAACAGGCCAGCCTGTCCCCAAAAGGGGGAGATGAGGAGGGAGGAGCAAGGATGGGAATAATGCTCTGGACCAAGGAATCAAAATGGGCATGTGGAGGGCGCCAGGGAGGGGCCAAACCCCGAGTCCAACTGCTTTCTCCTGTGGGGTCTCTCCCTCTTTCTGGGGTAGTCCCATTGCCTCAGAGGAGCGAAAGGCTGGCCAAGCATGCACTGCAGATGATACTGCTGTTGCACGCCCTACTGGCTGGGGTCTACACCCCAAAGACCACAGGGTGGCCCGGGAATCAAAGGAGTGCAGCCATTTTGTCCAAAACCAGTGTTTAGCCATTGAAGGGCAAATCCTCAATGGCTTGCTGGACATTAGGGGCACTGCCCAAATTCTGCAGCCAGGAAGCCCTCCTCATGGTGACCGTGGAGGCCATCACTCTGGCTGAGGTGTCTGTGACCTCTGGTGTGGACTGCAACGACATCTTAGCCAGCAAGCAGCCCTCAGTGACAAATGTCCAAAATTCCTCTTGTGAGGCCTCAGGGAGCTGCTCTGCAGACTTTGACACAGTTGTCCAGTTAAAAAATCGTACTTGGACAGTAAGGCTTGCTGGTTAGCAATTCACATCTGTGAGGTGTAAATCTTCCTGCCCATGAGGTCCAATCATATAGAATTCCTATACTTGGGGTTGGATTTAAACCAGCCCTGCCTGGCTGTTATTCACCACAGTTACAGCTAAGGAATTTGGGGCTGGATGGGAGTAAAACCCCTCAAATCCCTGCATGGGAATGAAACAATGCTTTTCCATGTGCTTATCTGCAGGCAGTACCAAAGCCAGCATGCTCCAGAGGGCCTTAACTGGTTCAGGGAGCGCATCATTGATAGGAAGGGCAATTCTACCAGGGCAGACAGCTGCAGATATCCAATAATTTGTGGGTGTTCTCTTGCAAGAACTCCACTTGGATACCGAGGGAAGCAGCTACTTGTTGCAAAAGGACTTGGTATATCTTAAAATCCCCCAGTACCAAAGGGGAGGATGAGCTGGGCAGCACGGAATCGTCTGAAGACAAAGATGAGGCCCTTAGCTGAGCCAAACCAGATCCTGTTCCAGGGCTGATGGGCCTTTATGGGAGGACTCTGAAGACTCTGCAGGGTGAAGCATCGCCAGTGCCTGGGCCTGCGGAGGATGGACAGTCACACCACGTCCTGGCTGATGATCTTGCCTTTGAGCAAGACGAAGAGCAGGACCTCCAAAACTGAGGGGCATTCCACGGATTCCATGGAGGCCACGGACATGGGTAAGGCATTGGTGGCCAGTAGGTGCCGAGCCAGGGCCCTCCATCCTGACCACAAGACGTGTGCCAATCCTGGTACCCGTAACAGTCCATCAACAGCTCCCAATGCTGGTAGGTGATGGAGAACAGGAGAACGATGACACCAACTCAGACACAGAGGAGCCTCGGGATCCTGGAGATAAGGACAGAGCGAGACCAAAGGGAGTGAGTAGGAACAAAGCAGGAGGCAGCACTGCTAATAGAAATGATACTGTTGGTACAGAGCATGCTGGTGCCAGAAGGGACTTTTGGTCCTGAATTGAACAGTGATGCTGGGGTGTCTTATGATACTGATGTCAAGGGCAGTGAAAGCCACCACAGAAGCATTTGCAGAGCCAACTGCAGCGGTCCGAGGAGTTTCCCGGTACTGAGGTCCCCTGTATCAATCCCAGTACCAGCCCTGCTTCCACAACATGTGGAAGGGGAACACTGGGGTGCAGTGCAAACAGACCTGAGGGGTCAGTGGCTTGTTCAATCAATGGGGCAAGAGATGATACAACCCTGGCAAAGTCCTGGACCAAAGGAGAAGTTGGGACAGAAAAGCAGAAGTCTGTAGCTGCCTGGTATGCTCTCAGTGTGGAAACAGTCAGTACCAGAATTTCCCTCATTGGTACCAGACTAAACAGACACCCAGAGGCTGGAACCAGACTCAACAGTACAGGGTTTCTGACCTCCTTACTCGGTACCAAAGAAGGGATGGAGATACCCGTACCATCCTGTGTGCCAGCATCAACTCCGTGCTGGTCCACGTTTTTCCTGGGGGAGGTGGAAGAGTCACTCCAAGATTTGGAATGATCTCAACTGGTCTTATGCAACCTTTTCCTCAGCACAGTTGACAGGGAACAGCTCCTCTGTTTCTTCGGACAGACACATAGCTCCAGTGTTCTGGGCGAGCATACATCCTAAGTGGAATATGGGCCTGCATCTACTCAAAGAAGAACAGTTTGTTCCCAGTTAGCCGTGATATATCTGAAAACACTGGTAGCTCACAAATGCTCACTGGTAGCTCACGTCACTAAGCTGATTCAAGCACATTATAAATACTTAAATATACATGATTTGCGACAGGACTGAAAAATGTTGGGTACATAATAATGGGCCAGATCTTCACCCCCGGCCCTCTTCCACTACACGGCCATTTGCAGCAGGGGCAGCCACACCCACTTTCCTTCCTCAACCCGCCTTCCCTCCAACATGCTCCCTCTGTCTCTTACACAAGGTAAGGTTAGGGAGGGTAGCTGCACAGACGGCAGCTCCAACGTTCTGCTGGAAAAGAGATGCCTTGCAAGGAGCATAGAATCATAGAATATCAGGGTTGGAAGGGACCTCAGGAGGTCATCTAGTCCAACCCCCTGCTCAAAAGCAGGACCCATATCCAATTAAATCATCCCAGCCAGGGCTTTGTCAAGCCTGACCTTAAAAACTTCTAAGGAAGGAGATTCCACCACCTCCCTAGGCAATGCATTCCAGTGTTTCACCACCCTCCTAGTGAAAAAGTTTTTCCTAATATCCAACCTAAACCTCCCCCACTGCAGCTTGAGACCATTACTCCTTGTCCTGTCCTCTTCCACCACTGAGAATAGTCTAGAACCATCCTTTCTGGAACTACCTCTCAGGTAGTTGAAAGCAGCTATCAAATCCCCCCTCATTCTTCTCTTCTGCAGACTAAACAATCCCAGTTCCCTCAGCCTCTCCTCATAAGTCATGTGTTCCAGACCCCTAATCATTTTTGTTGCCCTTCGCTGGACTCTCTCCAATTTATCCACATCCTTCTTGTAGTGTGGGGCCCAAAACTGGACACAGTACTCCAGATGAGGCCACACCAATGTCGAATAGAGGGAGACGATCACGTCCCTCGATCTGCTCGCTATGCCCCTACTTATACATCGCAAAATGCCATTGGCCTTCTTGGCAACAAGGGCACGCTGCTGGCTCATATCCAGCTTCCCGTTCACTGTCACCCCTAGGTCCTTTTCCGCAGAACTGCTGCCTAGCCATTCGGTCCCTAGTCTGTAGCTGTGCATTGGGTTCTTCCGTCCTAAGTGCAGGACTCTGCACTTATCCTTATTGAACCTCATCAGATTTCTTTTGGCCCAATCCTCTAATTTGTCTAGGTCCCTCTGAATCCTATCCCTGCCCTCCAGCGTATCTACCACTCCTCCCAGTTTAGTATCATCCACAAATTTGCTGAGAGTGCAATCCATACCATCCTCCAGATCATTTATGAAGATATTGAACAAAACCAGCCCCAGGACCGACCCCTGAGGCACTCCACTTGACACCAGCTGCCAACTAGACATGGAGCCGTTGATCACTACCCGTTGAGCCCGACAATCTAGCCAACTTTCTACCCACCTTATAGTGCATTCATCCAGCCCATACTTCTTTAACTTGCTGACAAGAATACTATGGGGGAGACCGTGTCAAAAGCTTTGCTAAAGTCAAGATACAATACATCCACTACTTTCCCTTCATCCATAGAACCAGTAATCTCATCATAGAAGGCGATTAGATTAGTCAGGCATGACCTTCCCTTGGTGAATCCATGCTGACTGTTCCTGATCACTTTCCTCTCATGTAAGTGCTTCAGGATTGATTCTTTGAGGACCTGCTCCATGATTTTTCCGGGGACTGAAGTGAGGCTTACTGGCCTATAGTTCTCAGGATCCTCCTCCTTCCCTTTTTTAAAGATTGGCACTACATTAGCCTTTTTCCAGTCATCCGGGACTTCCCCCGTTCGCCACGAGTTTTCAAAGATAATGGCCAATGGCTCTGCAATCACAGCTGCCAGTTCCTTTAGCACTCTCGGATGCAACTCATCCGGCCCCATGGACTTGTGCATGTCCAGTTTTTTTAAATAGTCCCTAATCACCTCTTTCTCCACAGAGGGCTGGCCATCTATTCCCCATGTTGTGATGCCCAGCACAGCAGTCTGGGAGCTGACCTTGTTCGTGAAGACAGAGGCAAAAAAAGCATTGAGTACATTAGCTTTTTCCACATCCTCTGTCACTAGGTTGCCTCCCTCATTCATTAAGGGGCCCACACTTTCCTTGGCTTTCTTCTTGTTGCCAACATACCTGAAGAAACCCTTCTTGTTACTCTTAACATCTCTCGCTTTAGCTGCAGCTCCAGGTGCGATTTGGCCCTCCTAATTTCATTCCTACATGCCAGAGCAATATTTTTATACTCTTCCCTGGTCATATGTCCAACCTTCCACTTCTTGTAAGCTTCTTTTTTATGCTTAAGATCTGCTAGGATTTCACCGTTAAGCCAAGCTGGTCGCCTGCCATATTTACTATTCTTTCGACACATCGGGATGGTTTGTCCCTGTAACCTCAACAGGGATTCCTTGAAATACAGCCAGCTCTCCTGGACTCCTTTCCCCTTCATGTTAGTCCCCCAGGGGATCCTACCCATCTGTTCCCTGAGGGAGTCGAAGTCTGCTTTCCTGAAGTCCAGGGTCCGTATCCTGCTGCTTACCTTTCTTCCCTGTGTTAGGATCCTGAACTCAACCAACTCATGGTCACTGCCTCCCAGATTCCCATCCACTTTTGCTTCCCCTACTAATTCTTCCCGGTTTGTGAGCAGCAGGTCAAGAAAAGCTCCCCCACTAGTTGGCTCCAATTCTCTACCAACTACTTCTGGCTGATTTAAGGCAACTTTGCTCTGCTTACATGGTGCACAGAGGCCTTAGCAGTCTATAGACTCTTCAGCCTGAGATTGAGAAGCAGGTCACAGTGCACGTTTCTCTCTACTTATTCCACTGTTTTTGTATTTTTTTCTTTTTATTAAATGGCTGAATTCAGTGATGCTTGGTATCAGAGCCTGAAGCCAGGCAGAGTTTTGTGCAAGTTTCCCCAGTGCAATTCTGGGAAAACATCTTCACCCTGCTGTGCACCACCTTTACTGTTCCAAAAGCTAACCCCCAACACACCACTTCCAAATACATCTTTGTTCGGTCCTTTCGCACAGCTCTGCCATCACCCCTCACCAGCACCACCCCCTTTGTTCTAGCCCTGAGTCTCTCATCTAATTACATGAAGTCTTTTGTGTTATGCACAAAAATCAACAGGGAACTAGACTGCCATCATGTAGTTCATTTCACTCCCAATCTACATCAGACCCAACAGACCAAGAGTGGTGAAAAATGAGTGCACTAACTCTCTGTGCCTACTAGCCCTTCAGCATCTGTTTTCAAGGGCGTACAAGGCACTTCATTGTTTCATCAGGAACGAAGTTAGGGACCTCAAATATGTTGATGGCTTCTACAAATCTAAACAGAATTTTATTCAGAAATCACCTGATTCATCCTCTTTACTCTCAAGTACCTCAATCCTCTCATCTGCGTCCAGGTCAATACGCTTCTCCTTGCTGTTCCGCAGAGTCCAGCACAAGCCATAGAGCTGCCATTAAACAAAATGAGCTTATAAAGCTGCAGCCTTAGAGTACTGAAATCAGCAAATTGAGATTGGTATAGTATTTGGGGGTCATGAATGTTTGATAAATAATATTCAGGGATAATTAGGGATCTCATAAGAGTAGGGAGATACTGTAGGAGACTATTCCTGTTTCCCTTCCTTAATAGCTTCATTCTTGAAATCTTTGCTACACCACAGAAAATGTACCACCTACTGTTTGTGGCTCTTTGGGGTCAACTTTCAGTATTATTCCACATTTTATACTATATAATGTCTTCAAGGTGTTTCTGATTACAGAATAATCTCCAGAACACTGTTTATCTAGCAGAGAGTGCTGCATTTCCAGAGACATCAGGACCAAGGAATAATTTGGGGAAGATGTAAAATTTCACTGTGAACCCAATTAGCTGGGAGGATCCTATATGATTTGCATACTCTAAATTCTAGGGTTGAATATACTTATTAATACTTGTAAAGTGTAAATTAAAGTGATGGGTTTTTCCATTGCTCTCCAGTAGCTCAGGGAGCAGGAGGGGGAATAAAAGAGCAGGAGAGACAATGATACTCACATGTACATCAGGAATGGGTTTAGTTATCAATGAGATACCCAGAATGACGATGGTGGAGATCCCAAAAAGGATTATAGCAAAGTAAAGGTAATGAACTCCACAAATGATCTTTGGACAGTTGCTGGGGTTTACACAGCTTCCAGAACCATAGGCAAACTCTGCAATCATTCGACTCAGCCCAACGACCAGCCCAATGAACAAGCCCCAGAAAGCACCCTGCAAAAGAAAGTGACCCGCAGAATTATCAGAAAGAGCTGTTGTGGATATAGAAATACATCACCTCTTTTAATCTCTCAATATCAATACAATATGTAATGCTGCCATTGGACACGTGAGCAAACTACAGCAACAAGTGGTTAAGAATAGAGAGAACATGAGCATTCTTATTGGCCAGAACCAAACCAGTTATTAAAATGTACTGGGTTAGGACAACAGGAGAATCTCCAAAAGTCTTTTGCTTTTCCTGATTTTAAAAGTAATTCTTGTCTTTTCTGTATAAAACTGCATCTTAGAACCTTGAGCCCCACTTCCCTCATTGAAATTACACACAGGTTAACTGTAGGAAGAAAAGGAGGACTTGTGGCACCTTAGAGACTAACAAATTGCCACAAGTCCTCCTTTTCTTTTTGCGGATACAGACTAACACAGCTGCTACGCTGTTAACTGTAGGATGGCTTGGGAGTGCTAGCCTGTACTTGCTACTTTGTTGTTGAAGGTTTGCTCTTGAGTGCTGGCTTATTGGCAAGGGTTCTAAGAAAGAACAGCAGCACTGCAGAGCTTGTTTTTAAAATAAATTCTCTCTCAAGAATGACATGCAATTTGCACACAGACATTAGAAGTAAGGTTCTTCTTCAAGGCCTGGCCTACACTGGTGGAGGGGGGGAAGGGAATCGATCTAAGATACGCAACTTCAGCAATGTGAATAACGTAGCTGAAGTCGACGTAGTTAGATCTACTCACCGCAATGTCTTCACTGCGGTGAGTCAACTGCTGATGCTCCCCCGTCGACTCTGCCTGCGCCTCTCACGGCAGTGGAGTACAGGAGTCGACGGGAGAGCACTTGGGGGTCGATCTATTGTGTCTAGACTAGACGCGATAAATCGACCCCCACTGGATCAATTGCTGCCCACCAATCCGACGAGTAGCATAGACATACCCGGGCTGCAGATGTGTATTCCTCTGAGATGTGTGAGCACCCATCACAACGAAGCTGGAAAACTTTGCCTAGCAGTACCCACAGGGGTGGTGCTCATGCCCAGGAGCTCTAGTCCCTTCTCTGTCTATTTAAGGGCAGCACGGCCTCTACCCTTCTCAGTTCCTTCTCACTGCCCACACCTAGAGTCGGAGCATTCTATGTGGTGATTTACCTCACACTGTTTATCTCAGTTTCTTTGGGAACTCATTGTATATAGCTCTTCTTCTTCTTCGAGTGCTTGCACATGTCCATTCCAATGTGTGTGTGCGTGTGCATGATCATTGGAAGGTTTTACCCTAGCAGTACCCGTCGGGTCAGCTGCAGAGCCCCCTGGAGTAGCGCCTTCATGGCAGTGTACATAGGCCCCTGCCGACTCGCCAGTTCCTTCTTACCGCCAGTGACGGTTGTTGGAGCAGCTTGTCTCTTGCTTTAGCAAGTGCTTTCCTAGTGTTTTTTCCTGTACGTATTGTTAATCATTATTATAGTAGTTAGTTTCTTAGTTAGTTAGTTAAAGTTGGGGGTTCCCCCCTCACCAGGCCCCAGGGGTTCAAGCCGTGTGATAGGTGTGGTAAGCGTATGCCCAGAAGGGATCCACACACCACTTGTCTGAAGTGCCTGGGAGAGGGACATTTGCAGGACAAGTGTAGTATTTGCAGAGGCTTCAAACCCAGAACCAAAAGGAAGAGACATCATCAGCTGAAACTCCTTTTCATGGAGTTTGCTCTCCAGCCTCAGCCAGCACAAGAGAGGGCACCAGCAGCCTCGGTGCACAGCACACCAGCCTTGGTGCGCAGGCGCCGAGGAAGGACTCTAATAAGGAGCATCGGCACCACTCCCCTGCGCGGAAGGCCAGCTCATCGGTGCAGCACCGATCACAACCTCTGGTGCCACATAAGAAGAAAAAGGTGGAGAGGGGCCGTTCCCCCACCAACAAGAGTGGACAGGACACCAGTGTGGCATGTCCCACGCCGGGACACCAGAAAGCTGGTCCGTCGGTCCTGACGCCGTTGACTCCAGCCTTGAGGGGAGGTCTGTTGAGTCCAGTGTCAGTGTTGGAGGAGGTCTGGGAGGTGTTGGAGGAGGGCCTGGACCTTCCCTCCACACCAGACACTTTCGAGGCCACGTGGGATTGATTGCCAAAAGGGCACAGTACCCCGCCTCGCATTCCCAGGCGCTGGTTTAGGTACAGATGCCACATGCCCCGGCTCATCCTGCAGCGCTGATGCCCAATACATCTGCTACACCACTTTGGGCACTGACGGCGGCACTGCCTGCAGCTCCGTCTGCGGCACCGATGTCAGCACCAACTATCCAGTACTAGGGCAAGCCCACCATGATGCGGCACTGTTCCCCATCGCCTCAGTACCGCTCCCTGGCACCATCCGGGTCCGCCCCTCTCTGGTTGGGCTCTGAGTCAGGGGCAGAGTTGTTCGTGTCCCGACACAGCTGGTACCACCAATGCCTGCAGCACAAGCACCACCAGTCTCAGCAGCGGTGGACGTCCCTGAGCACATCACCAGGGAACTGGAGGGGCAGGAAGACCCTGTCCCACCTTGAGCCTCATTTTCTTCCTCACCAGACAAGGCAGTAGCAGGTACTACTACGTCCCTCCTGAAGCCCACCAGGACCTCCTTAGGAGGGTGGCCCAGAACCTCAATGTGCAAACTGAGGAGGTTGTGGAAGACTCAGACCCAATGGTCGACATACTCGCCCTGGAGGGGCCCTTCAAGGTGGCATTGCCACCTATAAAAACTAAACAAAACATGAAGGTGCTCTGGCAGACCCCGGTCTCTATACCACCTATGGCCAGGGGTGTAGAGAGGCGTTACTTCGTCCCACAAAAGGGATATGAGCACTTCTTCACCCACCCACAACCAGGGACCTTGGTGGTGGATGCAGCAAACCACAGGTTGCAGAAGGGGTAACCGGGACCCACCCCTGAAAATAAGGAGGCCAAGAAGCTGGACCTGTTCGGTCAAAAGGTATACTCGACTGGGGGGCTCCAACTTCGAATTTCCGACCAGCAGGTGGTACTTAGCCACTATGCATACAATTCTTGGAATGCCCTCTCCAAGTTTCAGCAACTGCTCCCATCAATGTCATGACAGGAATTTGCTCCAGTCCTAGAGGAGGGCAGAGTGGTGGCTAGAACCTCCCTCCAAGCTGCTTTGGACTCCACTGACTCAGCAGCACGGACTATGGCTACGGCCATTACAATGAGGCATAGCTCATGGCTGCAGGTCTCGGGACTCCCCGTGGAGGTCCAGAATACAATACAGGACCTTCCATTTGACAGTGACGAGACGGACTGGAGACTGCACAGTCTCAAGGACTCATGAGCAACCCTCAAGTCTCTGGGAATTCACATGCCAGCACCTCATAGAAAGCCCTTCAAGCCCCAGCCCCCCTCACACTGCTATCCAGGACCTCCTAAGCAGGACTATAATTGAGGGAGGGGCAGAAACAACAGGAGGTATCCTCCACAGTCCTCCTCCGGCCAGGGCCAGGGCCAGGGCTCCTCCAAGCAGCCGTCCACCTCGAAGCCGAACTTTTGAAAGTGCGCCTGAGGACGGAGCACCAGCCCAAATCTCGGATCCTTTTCCTCCCTTTGTGAATCGTCCGTCCCGCTTCTACCGTGCCTTGGCCCAGATTACTTCAGATTGCTGGGTCCTGAGCATGGCAGGGATGGGATATTCTATCCAATTCTGTGCCCTTCCACCCTCCTACCCACTTTCCCCGTCCCTCTTAGGGACCCTTCTCATGAGCAACTCCTTCTACAGGAGGTGCAAACACTCCTTGCTCTAGGGGTGATAGAGGAGGTTTCTCAGGAGTTCAGGGGCAGGGGATATACTCTTGATATTTCCTCATCCCCATGGCCAAAGGTGGGCTCAGCCCTATGCCAGATCTGTGAAACCTCAACATATTTATAAGAAAGCTGAAGTTTCGTATGGTCTCTCTGGCCACCATCATTCCTTCCTTGGATTCAGGGGACTGGTACGCCACCCTTGACCTGGAGGATGCATACTTCCATATATCGATTATTCTGGTGCACAGATGATTCTTGAGATTTGTAGTGAGCGGCCGACATTACCAGTCCATTGTACTCCCATTCAGGCTTTCAACAGCCCCTTGCATGTTCACAAAGTGCATGGCAGTTGTGGCAGTCTCTCTCTGCAAATGCCAGGTACAGGTCTTCCCATACCTGGATGACAGGCTCATCAAGGGCGATTCTCGAGTGCAAGACCACATGGCATTAGCACAGGCCACTTTCAGCACGCTGAGGCTCATTCTGAACATGCCCAAGTCTACCCTAACCTCAACCCAAAAAATAGAATTTATTGGGGCTCCCCTGGACTCACCTCAAGCCAGGGCTTCCCTGCCCGAGTCCCAATTCCAAAGCATCGGGGGCATCAAGAGCCTCCGCCGGTTTCCAGCAACTACGGCCAGAAACCGCATGAAGCTTCTGGGGCATATGGTGGCCTGCACGTATGTAGTACAACACGCCAGATTGTGCCTTCGCCCCTTCTAGGCTTGGTTGGTGAAGGTATACAGACCGAGCCGGGATCCTCTGGACAGACTGGTGACCCTCCTACCCCCAATTCTCGAGTCCCTCAGCTGGTGGCTACAACCTCAGATTGTCTGTGTGGGAGTGCCCTTCACCAAGCCTCAGCCCTCACTGTTGCTGGTCACGGACACATTAGAGATGGGCTGGGGAGCACACCTGGGCAGTATCAGAACTCAAGGCCTGTGGTCACAACCAGAACTATCGCTGCATATCAACGTCAGGGAGCTGAGAGCGGCTTGTCTGGCTTGCCAGACGTTCCAGGCCCATCTTCAGGACAAGTGTGTCTCAGTGATGACGGACAACACCACAGCAATGTTCTATATAAACAAACAGGGTGGTGCTCGCTCCTCTCCCCTGTGCCAGGAAGCTCTCCGACTGTGGAACTTCTGCATCGCACACTCCACCCAGCTACAGGCCTCGTATCTGCCGGGAGCACAGAATGAACTAGCGGACCACCTCAGCCACTCGTTCAACACTCATGAGTGGTCACTCAAGAGCGGACATTGCCCTTTCCATCTTCCAGAGGTGGGGCTATCCCCATGTGGACCTGTTTGTGATGCAGAGCAACAGAAAGTGCCAGCTGTTCTGCTCCTTTCAGAACCACAGCCATGGCTCCATAGCAGACTCTTTTCGTCTCCCATGGACGGGTCATCTGCTATATGCTTTCACGCCCTTTCCTCTCATACACAAGGTCCGGCAGGACAGATCTTAGGTGATCCTCATAGCAACAGCATGGCCCCATCAGCACTGGTTCACCACGTTGCTGAAGCTATCAGTGGACAGGCCAATAGCCCTTCCTATGCTCCTGGACTTCATAACACACAACCACAGTCAACTACAGCACCCCAGCCTGGAGTCCCTCCACCTCATGGCATGGAAACTCCATGGTTGAACCCGCTTGAACTGCAGTGTTCGGACCTTTTAGGGAAGTTCTGTTGGGGAGCAGGAAACCCTCCACTCACACAACGTACCTGGTGAAATGGAAGTCTTTCTCCATTTGGTCCCTACAGAAAGGTGCCTCCCCGCAGCAAGCCCCTATTCCCCTTGTGCTAGTCTACCTTCTGTACCTGAAGCAATAGGGGTTGGTGATATCATCTATTAAGGTGTACCTGGCTGCCATCTCAGCCTTCCATCCAGGCGTGGCGGGTAGGTTGGTCTTCGGAAATCCAATGGTTGGTTGATTTCTCAAGGGCTTGGACAGGCTTTATCTGCAGGTGCAGCAGCCCATTCACCAGTGGGATCTCAACCTGGTTCTCTCAAGACTTATAGGGCCCCCCTCGAGCCCATGGTGACCTGCCCTCTATCCTACCTGTCCTGGAAGGTGGCTTTTCTGGTGGCCATAACCTCAGCCAGAAGGGTCTCCAAGCTCAGAGCGCTGACTTCTGAGCCCCCCCTACACGGTTTTTCATAAAGACAAGGTGTAGCTACACTGTCACCCAGTGTTCCTACCAAAAGTAGTCTCACACTTTCATGTAAACTATGACATATTTCCACCAGTATTCTTTCCTAAACCTCATGCCAGCAACAGAAAGCGAGCACTCCCTTCTCTGGACATCAGATGTGCCCTGCCTTCTACATTGAATGCACAAAGCCATTTCGTAAGTCACCACAGCTCTTTATTGCAATCGCCGAAAGGATGAAAGGGCTTCCCATCTCATCTCAACACATTTAGTCGTGGATCACGTCCTGCATCAGAATGTGCCTCAACCTGGCTAAGATTCCAGCCCCGGCATTGACAGTGCACTCCACAAGAGCACAGGCTTCTTCGGTCACATTCCTCGTGCAAATCCCTATTCAGGACATATGCAAGGCAGCAACATGGTCTTCCATCCACACCTTCACATCGCACTACGCCATCACTCAACAGGCGAGGGATGATGCAGCCTTCATCAAAGCAGTACTGCAATCAGCAACTCTGTGAACTCTGACCCCTCCTCCGTGGAAACTGCTTGGGAGTCACCTAATGGAATGGACATGAGCAAGCACTTGAAGAAGAGAAAACTGTTACTTACCATCTCGTAACTGTTGTTCTTCGAGATGCGTTGCTCGTGTCCATTCCAAATCCCACCCGCCTCCCCTCTGTTGGAGTATTCAGGAAGAAGGAACAGAGCAGGCAGGGGGTCGGCAGGAGCTATATATACCACCAGGAAGGTGCTACTCCAAGGGGTTCCACAGCTGACCCGACAGGTACCACCAGGATAAAACCTTCCGATGATTGTGCACACAGTGCGCACACACCCCATTGGAATGGACATGAGCAACACATATCGAAGAACAAGAGTCACGAGATAGAAAAAACGGTTACTTACCTTGTGTAGTCTAGTAATGCCCTTAGGTTTAGTTAAAATAGTTAAGATAGCTAGTTTGTTGCACTGGATGATGCTCTTACTGTGGTTTAAACGTTGTCCATTGTATGGGGTCGCTATCCCCAACAGTGAACCTCAGCCATGGTGTTTGTTGTGCCTAGGAGAAGGGCACAATAATGAAAGGTATTCTATATGCAAGTCCTTTAAGAGGAGGACTCAGGTTTCAGGTCCCTTGTTACAACACCTCTCAAAGTAGGCCATGAGGCCCTCAGTACTAGGGACTTCTTCAAACCACATAGCTCTGTGCTCTCTTTCAGAGCAGACATGAAATGTGGCTCCTAGCTTAAGAGCCAGTGCTTCTCCTAACAGAAAAAGAAACTGTTCTCCTTCCTCAGGTCCTCCAAAGAAGAGGTCTCATAAGACTGAGCAGGACTACTGCAGGGCTTGGAGGGGCTGCATCATATAACTGCATGCACTTTTGTAGACCAGCATGCAAGACTGTGCTTTTGCCTTCTTCAAATGTGAAGTTGTCGACTGTTGGACAGTCTTGTCTGAGTGCCTCTGGAGATCCTGGATTCCCTACAGCAGTTCTGAGCATGTATGCCAGGATATTCCCTTTGCATGTCCTCCACTGACCAGGACTATAGTCACCAATGCCATCACCAATAGGTTGGAGAGCACATCTAAGAGCGTTGAAAATTCAGGGCTTGTGCTCAGAACAAATCAATGTCTTTGAGCTTCAGGCCATTTACAATGCCCGCCAAGCCTTCTGGGATCACATCAGTAGTACAGCGGTTCATGTGTTTAACAATAACACTGCAATATGTTACGAGAACAAGCAGGGTAGAGCTCACTCCAATTTGCTGTGTCAGGAGGCAATAAAGTCATTGGCAGTTCTGCATCTGGGAGAGCATCATTCCCACAGCCACTCACTTACCTGGGGCTCAGAATCACTTGGCAGATCACCTCAGCAGGAATTTCTCCCAAAATCATGAGTGGTCTCTGAAGTCTTGTATTGAGGTCCATCTTTGTGGAATGGGGCATTCCCAACTGTTGACCAGTTTGCAACAAGACACAACCAGAAGTGACATTAATTTTGCTCTTGAGCAAATCTTGGTCCAGGCTCCTTAACTGATGCCTTCCATATCAATCATGGATCAGCTCTAATGTATGCTTTCTCTCTGATCCCAAAAATCCCACAGTTCATTCTCAAGCTGAAATTGAACCATGCCAAACTGACTCATCGCTCCAACCTGGCCAAGGCAATGTTGGTTCTCCGACCGTCTCAGTCTATCAATTTGGCCTTCCATATCTCTTCATCCCGACCTACAGACTCAGCACTAGGGTCGAGTTTTGCATACAGCACTTCGCATTTTACATCTCACAGCATGGATGCTACATGCTAGATGAGGAGGACGACTGATGTTCTGAAGCTGTTCATCAGGTGTTGCTTAACAGCAGGAAGCCCTCTCCACTTAACCAAAGAAGTCGCCTTAGTAAACATTTTTCAGTTTGGGCACTTGCTCGGGGAAATCAGCCAATGCTGGTTGGTATTCAGGGCACTTTGGAGTACCTATTACACTTTCAGTCTCCTGGTCTCTTCCTCAGCTCATTAAGGGTTCACTTGGCAGAAATTTTGGCATTTCATCCACCCATCCAAGTAAAGTCAGTTTTCTCAAAACCCCATGGTGGTGAGATTTCAAATGGGAATCATTCATCTCCACCTGCCTGTGTAAAAAGCCAGTTCCCTTGTGGGACCTTCATAGTGTCCTGGCTGCCCTTATGGGTGTCAGTTGAAATCTCTGTCCCTCCTACATGAAAAGACAGCCTTCCCTGAAGTTATGAGATCTACAAGAGTATGCAGCTGAAGACCTTAATGGCAGAGCCCCAATACACACAGTTTTTCAGTGACAAAGTAGCTTTATGGCCGCATCCAAACATTTTCTAGAACGTGGTTTCATAGTTTAATCTTAACCAAATTTTATTTACTTTATTTACTGATGTTTTCCTAAACCACAGTCCAACACAGATGAACAGTGCCTTCAGATGTTGGATACGAGGCAATGGTTGGCATTCTACCTGGACTCTGTTTATCTCCTATGCACTTTTAATGAAGGGACAGGTGATTTCTGGGCAAACAGTTTCCATGGATAACTTCTTGCATTCCTTCTGCATGTGAAATAGCTGAGACCATGCCTCCATAACGACTGTGGGTTCATTCGACGAGGGCCCAAGTGATGTCAATAGCATTGATCAGTGATGTTTCAATATTGGACATTTGCAAGGCTGCTACCTGGTCTTCTATACATACTTTTACCAAGCGTTATGCAATTACCACTGCATCTAGGTCAGATGAAACTTCATGAGGGCAGTCCTGCAACCATTCTTTAAGTATATTCCAAGTTCAACCTTCTATGAGTACAGCTTGTGAGTCACATGAGTGGAATACATGTCTACAACCATTTGAAGAAGAAAATATAGTTACTTACCTGTATTGTAACTTGTTCTTCAAGATGGGAGGAGGGAAATGCATATTGCATGACCTACCTTCTGTCCTCTCTACATCAAAGTTTCTACCCTTGATATCCAGTGTGAAGAAATTGAGGGGGGACTGGGGCAGAGCTGCCCCTGTGGGTACTCCTAGGAAAGTTCTCCAGCTTTGGTGCACTGGGCATGTGCACACCTCAGTGTAATATATGTACACCCACATCTTGAAGAACAACCATTACAATACAAATAAATAACCATCTTCTCCTATCTTGACATATGCCAATAAGATTCATGAGTATGCCTGCCCCAGTTCTTGGGTGATGTTTTTTGGCCTGTGTTATGCAGACTATATGATCATAGAAGGTCCTTTCTGACTTTAATAACTATGAAGAAAGTAAAATCTCCTGCCCCTACAACACAGCTCACATTCAAGCTGTTTTTGAAGTCTGGAGAATGTCAGATGAGCAGCTAGCATTATCTGAACCAAAACCTTTGAACCGTCAGAGCACTGTCTTTCCTTATCTATCTGTTTACTCTGTCTGTCGCTCTCTATTTTGAATATCATAAATATAAACAAAATATACAGAGCCAGATTCACTTCTGAAGTAAACAGGTGCAGCCCTATTGACTTTAGTGCAGTTGCACCCGCTTACATCAGCAGTAAATTTGGTCCATATGCTAAAAACCACACGACTAATGACAGTGGTATGGAATTATAAACCCTGCTGGAAATTTTCTAGTTAGAACAAATTTATTATTAAATGGTCAGAAAAAAAATCACAAAAAGGTATTGGAATAAGACAAGATGAGAACCTCAGTTTATCATAAAAATAAGAACTTTTCAGAAAAGTCTAATCTTGGATACTAAATAAAAATTGGTCTATGATCCAGGCAGTGCTTCAAATCTCTTTGACTTTTATTTGTTCCCAGTATTTATTCTAATTAGGACTGCGCCTTTGACCAAATGCTGAGAGAGTCTTAATAGTTCTTAATCCACTCTTACTCAGGCAAAATTCCAACAGAAGTCAATGGAAGACTTCCCTGAATAAGGACCTCAGGATCTGATCCATTAAACCATGAGGTTCAACCAAGCAGTGACTGGAAATGGAACATCCCTGCTTACGAAGTATCTAAGCACTAGTAGTATATACACCAATGTCCAGAGAAAGAGAAGTGTTAGAAAGGAGTCAAAGTAACTAGAAAGCTCCAACCCCACCTGGAAACAGTGTTAAATTATTTATCTGTTGGCTTTCCTCACAATTGCATCTGTGAACCTCACAAACATTAATGAATTTATCCCCATAGGGTCCACAGGGAAGTATTATCCTCAGTATTACAAGTGGGGAAATGGAGCTACTGGGCTATTATTGGAGTGATTTTCAGAGGTGCTGAGCACACAGTTCCCACAGACTTCTGAGGGAGTTGTTTTCAGTGATCAACACCTCTGAAATTCAAGCCATCAGTGACCTGCCTATGTTCTCACAGGGAGTCTGTGGCACAGCTGGGACCAGAACCCAGATCTCATAAGTTCCAGTCCAGCAGCTTAATCATAGGACTTTCCCCCTTCCTTGTTGAAGCCTACAGAACCCACAGAGAACCTATAAGGTTGCATTAAAGCAGTGTTTCCCAGAAATCATCCCTTCAGCAAAAGTCACAGTGAAACAGTAGGTGGTTCCAGCTTCACAGCTGTCTAGGAGCCAATAAAGTCCAACAAAGTCCATGCATATTTACATATATGTGGTGGAAGGAGAGTATGAGGATTCCTCAACTGAGCTAAGAGCCCCTCAAGCATTCGGCTTTGGAACCTCAGGCACTAGGCTGTAGCAGGAATAGCCAAAGAAATTGAGAATCAGATGCATTGAAACTAAGAAAGGGCAGTTGTCCCAATGCACAGATGAATGTCTTTTGTGAACTTTTGCACACAGAGCTCTTCTCCTAGCCTGTACTCACCTCCTCATTGACCCTCTTACAGAAGATAGCAAGCAGGAAGACAGCAGCAATGGGTGGCCCCAGATAGCTGGTGATCGACTGTATATAATCAAAAAGCTGCCCACTTTGAGCTGACTGCACCACAGGAATCCAAGCAATGCTGATACCAATTAAAGCTAAGATAAATAACCTGCAAATACAACCAATAAAAAAACTGTTAGCCACTTATTTATAAACATCAATCAGAAATACAGAAATCACAATGAACCAAATCAACAATTTAACAATTCATTGGGTTATTCAACTAGCATTAAAACATGAGCAAAAATAACAGTAATCAGCCATCAGCACTGGGGAAAAAGAGCAAGCAGCAATGAAATCTCACCCGATCCATCAGCTCTCAGTCAACTCAAAATGAGAACTCTGCTCTCAAAACAATAAATCAATAAGTCACAAATAAACACAGCAATCAATAAAACAGCAGAGAGAGATGAATAAAAGAGAAATCAGCAGCATAGCTAGTGAATATTACTGATGTTGTAGCTTTGTGTAACTGGCATCTTGGAATGAAATTTAAACAGATCCCCTGGAATATCTGTAGGGAATAGACACCTCAGATTAATCCCTAAATAAGAAACATGGCCTGGAAACTACCTCACAGAATACCCAGAAAGGCACACATGGGATTAAGCTGTCAGGCCACAAGAGGTCACTGCTGCACCACATGCATTCAGTGAAAGGTTGTTCATCAAGGCACTTAAAAGTGAACTTTGAAGGGTACAGTTTTGTTAGGTTCCTAATGCTGGGAAAGGGCGCAGTAACACTTACCTTCCAGCCAGCATGAGCTCTCTCTCAGATGCCCGGGATCGTATTTTGGTGTAGATGTCCATGGTGAACAGAGTGCTAGCACTATTAAAAATGGAAGTCAGGGAGCTCATGAGAGAGGCCAGCATGACTGACAACATCAGACCTCGCAAACCTGAAACACAGAGAGACACCACCTGAGCTGGGGAGGGTCAGTCACTGGGAAAGCTCCATCAATGACATCTCTGAGTGCATGATCTGACCTCCCCAACCCAGCTATCTCTTAATAAATGAAGTATGCCCAGGTTATAACAACTGCATGGTACCCTACTGGACATAAGCAGAATGATGCCTTCTAGGTCAGGAAGCACAACATTTACAATACCACATAATACCCAGGCTGGGCTGTTAGGAGATGGATAATGCCTGTGTGTATTTACTCAGATGGGGTCCTTTGTGTACAACATCAGGGGTCAGAGACACTCCCAGAAACATACATGATCGTCATTTATACTGCCTGATTGGACTCTGGGTCAGTGGGAGAGAAAGAACACCGCCCAGGAATTACCCCTAGAGGGGTACATGATCAAACAGCATTATGATACTCAAGGGAAGATACCAGCATTACATACAACTTGCAAGAGATGACTCCACAAGGGGCATAGCAAAACCAATCCATACACAAGGGAAGTGATAAGAAACCCAGACATTGATAATCATAGGTCTACCTAATACGGAAATGTCAGCTATCTCAATTCTCAGTCCCTGATCCAAACTCAGCTTGTAGTTACGCCAGAGTAAACTTTAAACATTTATTCTAAATTTATATCTTAAAGTCAGTGGCCCCTTGTGACCACTCTACCTTTTCGCCCCTAGCTCACAAATGTTACGAATTACACCTGGTAGGACATGCATACAACTGCTGCGAATTATACCTTGTAGGACACGCACACAAATGCTACGAATTACACCTCATAGGACACGCACACAAATGCTACGAATTACACCTGATAGGACACGCACACCAATGCTGCGAATTATACCCGATAGGACATGCACACCAATGCTGCGAATTATACCTGATAGGACACGCACAGTTCGAATCTAGGCTGAGGCACAGAAACAAAGTCCACAACTGCAGAGTTCCCAAAAGACACTAAGTTTATTACGCTCGAGCGTGGTGCCCCCCTGCTAGCCGGGGGGGGGGACCCTGAATACAGATTATACAAAGGTTATACACTTTTTAGCAAAGCATGTTGCCCTTGGGCATCGGAAACCTTAGCCAATAAACAAACCCTTGTCTTATCTACCACCTATCCCTGCTTGGTGCATTCCTCGTGCTATACCAGTATGTTAAATTACACAGCATGGTCCTAAAACCATGCATCAGTAACTTTTATTATCAGAATGGGAGGCCTCACATCAAGGCCAAGAGACAGGGAGTTAGAGACTAACAAAAAACAGATACTGGGAGTCAAGGCAGGCTGGAGACAAGGAGGAGGATTTTCACAGGGATTCAGTATCTAAGGATCACTCCTCCTGGTGTATGATGTGCTGGCATTTAAACAAAGGTGGGCCCCAAACCAAAATGGAGTCACATGTGCTAACTTTTCCTTAACACAAATGAGGCTCGGATGCAATGGATGATCATTTCTCTTATCTGAGAGAAATGGCAGGTCCCCACTGAGTTGCTGATGGGTGGCAGCTGCTGCTTCAGTTGATAGGTCTAGGCTTTGGATCTCATTGGAAGCCAAGCTTTTCACCTTGGCATTACACATCCTCCACCCTCCACAAAGCCCTGCTGCCTTTTACTGTGTTTAACTCCAGGTGCTATCTTTTGTCAGGGCAACTATCTGTCCCTTCTCTGTACAGGCCTTCCTACTCTCATGTTTCCTTGGCCATCTTTCCCTTTGCCTTCTGTGCTCACATCCCTGGGTCTAGCTGGCTACTTCTTCAGCTCATGTCTCTTGTAACTCTTCTCCTTAGTGGTCTGAGGCCAAACCTGCCAGCATCACTGTCTAGCAGTCTCTTCCCAGAGAGGGGCAGTCTTCTCAGCATGCACTGAGTTCTCAAACCTTCCCTGCTGTACCCTTCTAAAATCTGCCAAACTCATAGGCCAGGTAAAGCAGAGGCCCCATGTGTATGCGGCTTGGCTCTCCCAGCTCCTCTTCCAGGAATGATGCTACTTTTCCAAGTGAGAGACTCTTGCCAGTGAGAAGTGAGGGAAACAGACCTCAGGCTGAGTTCTGCACAAGCAGCCTCCCTCAAGTAGCTTTTCCTAATGCAGACAGCTGAGAAGCAGCCCTCCTGGCTGTGGCCTAAGTCTGCACAAACCCATCCCTTCTTAGTGGTCCATTTGGAAACCATGGGCATAACATGAAGGCTTATACTTAAATGAAGTATAAGCCTTATCCACTCCTGTGGGCAGCCTCCATTTCTTTTTCTTTTCCCTCCATTTCCATCTTTCTGAGTTCTACCCGTCTTTCATGTTTCTTTTGTTCTTCCTCAGCTTCAAATCTGGTTAATTCCAACTTCTGTTGAACAGTGCAGTCTGTCATCCTAACCTCTCTGTTTTTAACTAACTTTACACCCAAGAGTTAGAAAGAAAAACAAATAAATAAACAAACAAACAAAAAACTGGCTTGTAAAATTTTCCTGTGCTGTAACCGGATACCTTTTTTGCCCCCTGATAGCTGTTCTCAGCCTACACAAAAATCCTTTTGTTCTGCCTTGGGGACAGAGCAGCAGGCATAGAGACAGATTCTACAGCTGCAATCACCTTTTACAAAACCTTTTAAAATCCTGCTGTGCTTCTGGTTCAAAATTATCTCAAAATGATCCCACCGCTCTGCCACCATGTCAAGGTTCTTTCCCCACTCTGAACTCTAGGGTACAGATGTGGGAACTTGCATGAAAGACCCCCCTAAGCTTATTTTTACCAGCTTAAGTTAAAAACTTCCCCAAGGTACAAACTTTGCCTTGTCCTTGAACCCTTTGCTGCCACCACCAAGCGTGTTAAACAAAGAACAGGGAAAGAGCCAATTTGGAGACGTCTTCCCCCAAAATATCCTCCCAAGCTCTACACCCCCTTTCCTAGGGAAGGCTTGATAAGAATCCTCACCAATTTGTACAGGTGAACACAGACCCAAACCCTTGGATCTTAAGAACAATAAAAAAATCAATCAGGTTCTTAAAAGAAGAATTTTAATTAGAGAAAAGGCAAAAGAATCACCTCTGTAAAATCAGGATGGTAAATACTTTACAGGGTAATCAGATTCAAAACACAGAGAATCCCTCTAGGCAAAACCTTAAGTTACAAAGAGACACAAAAACAGGAATATACACTCCATTCAGCAGAGGTTATTTTAACCAGCCATTAAACAAAAGGAAATCTAACGCATTTCTAGCTAGATTACTTATTAACTTAACAGGAGTTGTAAGTCTGCATTCCCGATCTGTTCCCGGCAAAAGCATCGCACAGACAGACTAACTCTTTGTTCCCCCCCTCCAGATTTGAAAGTATCTTGTCTCCTCATTGGTCATTTTGGGTCAGGTGCCAGCTAGGTTACCTTAGCTTCTTAACCCTTTACAAGTGAAAGGGTTTTGCCTCTGGCCAGGAGGGATTTTATAGCACTGTAAACAGAAAGGTGGTTACCCTTCCCTTTATATTTATGACAGCATGTATAGGAATATACTGTGTATACTGGAATGATCTAGGGCCTACGATAGCTGAGCCCTGATAACTCAAGAAAGTGCTGCAGTACATTAATGATGTCAAATCAGACTAAATGAGAATGCAGGTCCCTAGTTCTGGTAGCCGAATTCCAGCTCTGGGACATCTCTCCCCCACGACATCCAGCTTCTATTAATCCGTCATCCATGTCTTTCCCACAAAAACACTATCTTACCATTCGGCATAAGGTCCACCACCATTTTTGGATAAGCAATGTTTGAACAGCCAACTTTGGTGCCACAGTAGTTCTCACATATTGAAGGCACGACACAAGCCACCATATCTGAGAAAAAGATAACAAGACAGGGTTAGCTGGAGTCATAGCAGCAAGTTACCCATAAATCAAGAGAAGTTCCCAAACCCATCTCCATGCTAAACCACTGGATTTATTTGCCTGATCTCACCCTTGACTCCGCAGCTGTGGGAAGGAATTCCATTCCTGCATCACCTCTTTCCTAGCCGGAGAACGGTGATGATGGTGCTGAGGTCAAGCCACCAAAACTGCATTTGCAGAACTGCACAGGAGGTCGGGACTGAATCATGCGAGGACTGCAAAATCGGGGCTCAGGGGCCAGGGCAAAGTTAGCGTGTGCTCTGAAAGGCCCTCTCCTGCTCCGAGTCACCTGCTCTCCTTTGTTGTTGTACACACAGCTCATCGGAGAGGGGAAAAAACAACTGGTCCTGCGCTCACACTGAGCTCTGGCAGCCTGCAACTCACAGGCATTTCCGTGATCTGGGAACACTCCTCTGTGGGATCCAGGCACAACTCCCTCTGCGCCAGCGAAACGTCACTCACAGACAGGAGTGTTTCCCACCCACTCAGGTAGAGCAGGAATGCTACCAACGAAGAGGGCAGGAGAGAGAGAGACTCAGCGACACCTGTTCTGCACCAGGGACAGTGGAGCCCTGAGCAGGGGATGGAGAAAGAGCAATAGCTTCTTATTTTGTGGGAGCAGCTGGTGTGTGCATGTGTTTTGGGTGAGGAGAGGGGCTGAAGGAGTGGGGGAGGGGGAAACAGTGAAGAGAAAACTGAGTGGGGCTGGAAGAGGAGTGAGAAGAGAATAAGGAGGCTACAGTACTAGGTCTTACCTGTGTACAGAATTCGACTGATCATCCCAGGCATCACCATCACAAACATGGGCAGCAGCTTCAGGTACCCACACATGACACAGCCGGCCTTCACATGGGACATGTTCTTGGCTGAGAGGCATCGTTGAACAATAACCTGTCAATGAGACAGTAGATGTGAATTACTCCAGCTTTGTCACCCACATACGATGCCGGGCACACCAAGGCACAAATGAGACTCTTTAAACTGTGTTCCAATTTGCCCTTTCCCATAATTACAAAAACAAAAGAGCACTTGAAGGTCTTAGAACAAACCTAAATGGATAAAAGAAAACACTTTTGTCCAGGGTATGTTTAACCTGTGAGACTCCCTGCCACAGGATATTATTGAACCAAGAAGCTTAGGAAGTTTCAAAAGGATTAGACATTTAAATGAATAAGAACAGCAGACACAGTTACACTAGCTAGGATACAAATTATAAGGACTTTCAATCTGATCACCAGCTGGGGGCTGGAAGAATTCCCCCCAACTCATACATGGTATGCAATACTGCAACATTACAGTAGTACATTTTCCTTCTGAAACATACCACTTTGATCATTTTTGGAGACTGGAAGGACCATTGACCTAAGGAGAAGAAAAGGAAAGGAAACAGATGGACAGTCCCCCAGCCTAGCACGGAGGGACTGACATACACAGACCATCTGCCCAGCATTGTTTATGCAAGGAGATTGCAGCAGCACACATACAAGATACACCTAGTACAGCTGGATGGAAAGCCAGGTCTATACCAGGATTGATAAAGGTCATTATATTTATATTGATGTCCTACTAAGATGCGCACATTTGAAAACTAGATCACAAGAAAGGGAGAAAAGCAACACACAGAACATATGCTCAGCCTGACATCAAAAGGGTAGTAAAGGAACACACACACACCCCATTGACTTAACATAGAAAGGGCTCAGCATTTAAAAGCTATAGAGAAAAATCACCTTCCCTTAAGGAGATAAAGGCATGGGGGGTGGGGTGGGAGAGAGATCAGTCCAACTACACTGCAGATTTTAGAATGCTCTGAAATTCCAATTGTTGCCTTTACACTACCTGATCTGTGCACCAGTACCACAAAGCGAGGATGCTCAAGCCAAAGGTAAGCCCCGGCCATGGCAGGTCTCCAGTGATTGGGTCTCGGAAGATGTGGAAAGAATCTTCCCGAGGGGTGTAGCATTTTGGATCAATGTTAATATTTCCATATGAGGTGTTTCCTGGAATTGCTTTCATATATTTCTCCTTAAAGGCCTCATATCCTCCTACTTTGGCAAATGCTGAAAAACAATGTAAAGATGCTTGAAATTCCTGATGGAGTGGAAGAGCCCCAGGAGAAAACTCCATGCTATCCGTGTGACAAATCTGCCCAACAGAGATCAACACTGTCAGAAGACATCAAAGTATGTGCTATGAACAGTCTCAAAAGCAAGGAACCACAGTGGCTTTCCTTCTAAAGATTCCTTTATACTCCACTGTCCTTCCCATGCCTCAGATGCCTGCTTACACCTTGCCAGAAAGTATAATGTAGGTATAATATCTCCAGGCTGCCTGACCCAGGTAACGACCAGAGACAGAGTCCACCAGATGAAGTCAATCTGAAATGTTTATTGTGAAGCAGGGGGACAACTTCATTTCAGTGAAAAGCTTCCAAAGAGGAAGACCAAGCAGTAAGAAGCTACAAGGTAAGGGAGAGGAAATTACAGCCTCACAGGGCTCCCTGCCTTTACTACCTCCTCTTGATTAATTTTGTAGGTTGATCCCTAAATACTAGGGTTCTGTGTCACAGGTGGACTGCATTTTAGTATCTTTGTGATCTTGTGGACACCCAGCCTCCTATTCACAATCACGCGGCCCACCTCCTCTGCCACTCTATGCCATCCTTATGGTAACTACAGAACCTGCATAAATATTTAATGTATTTGAGCTTTCGTCATGCAATTTAGCAGCTGGAATCAAGGTGCAGCCATACCATATGACCAACCAGCTCCCCAGTTAGCAACAGAGGTCCATGGACCACAGACTCAGAATCTTGGTCCTACTTTAATATTATGCATTCCTGGATGTGTTGAAGGTGCAATGGTCGGGATGACAGGAGGGCTTAGCAATGCAGCCTTCCCCTTTCCCCCAGCTAATACATGAAGCAATTGGACCGCCTCAGCTGTTAACCTGTCAGGACTCCACAGTGCTGGATTCATTTCCACAGGACACCGGGGGCTGCAGCTGATCATTCCAGCTCTCGTTCATCAGATTTACTTACCAAATCCTGTGAGAATAAAGGATCCCACCAGCATGATGATGGTCTGTAAGGTGTCTGTGTAAATCACGGCAGCAAGGCCACCTAAAGGCAAAGAAAAGCCAGAAAAATATGAGAGCCCCTGTGCTAATGCCTTAGTGGGAATCACCTCTCTTTGTTTCCTTCTCTCTCTCACTCACACACACACCCCTCTCCCCTTTCGTGCTCTCATTTTTACCCTCTTACTCCCCACTTCCATTTTCATCTTTCTGGATCCCCTTTTAACTTGTTTTTAATTTATCAATCTGTTCCACAAACTCACCTGTGATAGTGTAAAGACCAGTAACACCCAGCAGTATGATTATGGCCAAATAA
This sequence comes from Lepidochelys kempii, assembly GCF_965140285.1. NCBI lineage: Eukaryota > Metazoa > Chordata > Testudines > Cheloniidae > Lepidochelys > Lepidochelys kempii. Next base: position 12,193,037 of record NC_136394.1, on the reverse strand, counting down.
AGGTTTAGCCCCATGGCCATTTGGATAAATATAGCTCCAGAGAACATGTCTGCCTAATAAAAGGAAAGATGACAGTTTAGGGAATGCTTAAGACTCATCTCTACTGATAGCATCTCTTTCCCCCCCACTCCCCCAAGCACTGCACAAAAGAATAAAAGCACATGCAAAATAAAGACTAGTCCTGTCTCCTTGGTCACCCAGATCTGCTTTATTTTAACTGCCAGTGGATTTTTGAAGTTCACGTCTTTGTTTCTGCAGTTTTTACAATGGTTTCCAGAAATCTGTCAGTGATCCTTCCTAGCCAAATCTGGCTACCCACCTCTCCAGGCCTGTGAATTTATGTATAGGGAAACAGTTCCACAAAGTTCTTAAATCCCAGACCATCCAAGTCTTTTGATAACCTTTGCATTATATCCAGGAAGAGTTTTATTTAAAAACTCTTTTGTCTTTATTTAGGTCTTTGCTCAATGCCATTCTTCCAGGCTCACCTTTCCAGTGCAACACAGATGCTTGGTATGACTGGTCTGCCTAGTTGAGGACAAACAGAAATCAAAGATGACACCTTATTTTACACAAATTCCATGAATATCTGTCAAAGTAATTAGCATTCAACAGGCCAGCTAGAGAAACAATTAGCTCTTGTAATGACATGGATTTTCAACTTCGTGAATACGGCCTGGGATTTTAGTTACCAACACATTTGCACCAAGGAAACCCCCTAAAGTAGAGATAATTTGAAATCAGGGTAACCAATTCATGCCTCATCAGTGTAATTTCTATCTCTATTAGGGGTTTGCAACAGTGCAGCATGCTGCACCACTGCAAAGGGGGGAGTGTCTGGGGGTGGGGATTTTCCACAGTGCCTACATGCCTTAGGAGCATATATGCCATTAAAAGTCATCTCACTGAATTTGTGCTCCTAAATCACTTAGGAGCTTTTGAAAACCTCACCCTAAAATCCCAGGGCAGACAAGGCGTAAGAGGGATATTTAGTCCTCAGCTCTACTAGGCTTTAGGGCAAACATTTATTCAAGGAACATAGGGAGCGCATCTAGTCAGGTATTCTGCCACAAGGAGAGGGGTAATATAAAAGTCATGCCTCTGGCTAATTGTGCCATGCTGTACATAACACTACTTAGCACATTTTACCTTTCAAGCCCTTTACAATCAGTAAGTAACATATCCTCATGACTCCCCAGTCAGCCAGGAAACTGAGTATCATCCTCCGCATTTTACAGACAAGAAAACTAAAGCAAAAATATAAAGAGGCAAATCCATTCCACAGCACTCAGCCTGAGTAGCTGGGCAGATGCTGGAGGAAGAAAACCTCTCCCCCAGGCCACTGAGGAAACTCCACCTTGAGACTGTCACCACCTCAACACCCCGCCCCTTCACCCCTTCTGCCTTCCGGGCAAGGAGGAGACCTGTGCAGCTGCAGATCCTCCAGACTTGCTCCCACCACCAGCCACATGCAGAGGCATTGTGAAGCTGAACTGTGCACCACACAGGGTGTGAAACGTATGCCTGGTCCCACCAACGAATTCCATCCCTGCTTTCACCATCTGTGGCCATGGAGGCTGGGGCTGGGTTAAGATGCAGGAATTCAGAAAGCGTAATCCCACAGGCTAACTATGAGCCCGTGCTGCTCTGTATGGGAGATGATTCATTCCTGACCCTCACAGCTGATCATCTTATGCCCCAAAGTTTGAGGTTTAAAACGTAGTTAATTATTTAACATCCTGAGCAATATGTAAACTCCTTGGATTTACTGAATCGCCTTCCAAGTTCACCTCTTCTACCTCCCAGTTACATTATTTACTGCTAATGTTTCCTTGTTATGGATACCATTAAAACGTTATATCTCTGAATGTACTAAACCTTCTCCATGCAAAAAACTCACTCTAGAGCTAGGCACACATCATTCAAGAACCACTAGGCAAAACTATTAATGACATGAGTGTCCTTTTACAACTTCCATTACATCTAAAGAATTCCAAGGAACACTTGCACTGCATTCACAGACTTGGGTTTTAAATTCCTTCAGATTACGGGGGAGCATCCAGGTACTTGTTTCCCCAGACACCTAGTCTTAATGTAATCAGTTACTGGTCACCAGTGCCTTGCCTACACTAGATGATTTTCTTAAAACTGCCCCCCCCCGCTCTACCATGGGTACAGCTCCACTGGTGACAGCGATGGAAGAAGCACTAATGGTTTTCAGCTCCCTGAAAGCTACCATGGCAACAGCTCGCACAGAGCTGTAGGCTCATGCAGCAGCCAACTGACTTAAGCGTCTCTACTCTGCTTCTGCAGAACTCATCTTGGTTATGGGAGCCCCATGGAGTCAACCCTGACAGCACGGAGTTTCCCAGGGAGCCACAAAACAAGATGGGGGAGGGGAGGACAAAAAATACACAGAACAGAAACAAAAGAGAAAAGAGGCAGAAAATGGGCAAGAAAAAGGAGAGACGGTAGCAATTCTGCAAGGAAACATGGAAAAAGGGGAGCCCATCACTGGTGCATCACACAGGGGAGGAACTCTGCCCCCAAAAGGAAGGGAACTTCTGCAGTAGAGAAACCATGGAACATAGAATGTTGCACATTGAGCAAAACCCCAACAATCACATGTACAAGTGATGTAAATGAAGAACCAGCATGTAAAACAGGCACCCACGATACAAGATACTGTGGAGATACAAATATGAACTGCACTGGGCGTCACTGTGACCTTATACTTTATTTCAGCTTCAGCCTTGGCAGCCACAATGCCCTGATGTGCTTTGATCATTAAACTGAGAACTTCATCAAAAGCCAGCCCCCCTTGGAAGCTACCAACTCCCCCATATTCTTAATTCCCAAAACAGAATTACTAATTAAAAGCTTTGCATAGGGGGTGTTGGTCTGCCAGTTATGAACCACCCTATTTCATTCCCATACAGAGGATAACCACTCATGGTAGTTCATGGGATGCTCTCCCAGAGACTGATTAATATCAGCTACGGGTGTTATTCCAGTTAGTCCTGGATGGAGAATATTCACAGTGTTGTTAAACAACATTCTCCCTAATCTATAGTCTTTGGGGAGAGCATTCTAAGCATTTTTATCAACAGCCATTTGTAACACATTAATTAAAATCTCCCTGATTAAGATGATACAACCCTGCCCGCTATTTTAACCCTCTTAGCAAGCAGAATGATGAAATCACCTGTGTTCATATTCCAATATGCTCATCTACAAAGATTAATGCTTCTATATTGGTCAAGGGACATTAGGTGTATTTCCCTCCTCATCTGAACTTTCCTCCTCATCTCAGCTTTTTCCCTGACAAGACCCTGCTCCTCCAGGTCTTCTGGTGGTATCAGGTAGCAGCTCTGATATTAACCTTCCTCCCAGAGAACCTGTTTTCTGTCCCTACTTTTTCTTACTTCTACCAGCTGCCACAAACAACGCTCACTTAGGACTTTCCCAAAAGTTGTGTAACCATGAGCCATCACATTCCAGGTAATAACCTTCCCAGTCACCCTCTTCAGGCAGGCTCAGATAAGGAGATGCAGAGGGGTAACCCCAAAAACCAGATTTGCCCTCTTAAATACCCAAAGCTATTCTTGTGGACCCTCTTGTTCCAGTCTACACTTATTAGGACCAACCAGAGTGCCTTGATTTGCTGTGGTGAGCTGTTCTTCAACCACTCTGTAGGCACTTTTAAGGTCCTCTGCCTGCCGCAGTAACCCCAGCCTACCCAATCAAAGACAAATGTCATATTCCATTATACCCTACATTTCAGTTTTAACCTGCTTAACAACATGTTTTTAACCAATCATTTCATTTTGTCCTTTGTGGTTTGGAATGTCTTATACATTGTCCAATCATATGTTAATATCACATTGTGATTATGCTCCTGCAAGGTGAATCGTCTCCTCATACATTTCCATTGTATAAGCCCTTTCTTTTCATTTCAGTAACAACTTCATTAGAGAATCACAGGCATAAAAACAACCTTAAAATAGATTATGAAACTAGGTCACACTCAACCATATTTTCACTCTATAAGTAAGGCTACGATTATGTCACGGAGGTCAGAGAACTTCCATTGATTTCCATGACTTCCATTGACCTCCGTGCACTTTCTGCCCCAGGGCTGGAGTTCCCAGCCAGCCCCTCCCCCCCTCCCCCCCAGCTCCCAACCCCTACCCTGGTGGAGGGACCCTGCAGCTGTCCAGTCATGGCAGGGGGCTGGTGGACCCTGCAGATGCCCACATGCCCTGGCTGGTCAGCTGCAGAGAGTCCCTGCCGCCCGCCATAACTGGACAGCTGCAGGGACTCCCCACTGCCTGCCGTCTGGGCAGCTGGAAGACCAGGGGCAAGGGGACCCTGCAGCAGCCCAGTCCCACGGGCAGGGGGACCCTGGAGCTCCTGCCCACTGCAGCGGTGGGGGACGTGGGAGCCCCAGCAGCGGTGGGTGTTGAACCCGCTGACCCCTTTTTGTCAGGGATGTTTTTGGTGAAAGTCAGGGACAGGTCACGGGCTGCTGTGAATTTTTGTTTATTGCTGGTGACCTGTCCCTGACTTTTACTAAAAATATCCATGACAAAACCTTAGCCTTATCTATAAGCAATATAAAAATCTACCTACTTGCAATTCTTTATTGTCTTCTTTTAATGTAAGTCCCATAAAGCTTTGCAAAATAAAGCTAACAGTTTCATACATAAGGGATGCTTGGAACCCTAGATCTATGTGCTAACAATACCATGCCCGATTAAATGGATGCAACATTTCCAATTACAGCTGCATATAAGAAACAACAGTTGTGTTGACAGCTCCTCATGGAAATAAATGCTACAGAAATGAAAACGGAAACCAAAAAGCCAACTTGGGGATTCGCCATAGACCTAGCCTATTTAATTTAACCTTGGTAAGAATCAGTCATTGTAAGAGAGTGTGAGAATGGGAGCAAAAGGCCAGCTCTTTTAGGTTACATTGGACTATTATCACACTCAGCTCCTATGCAGAGGGCAAAGAGTAACCTTCCATGGCAACTGCAGGAAAACAACAGAGCCAGGTCTGCCTGACCTGTGGACTTGGATGGAGATTTAATGGGTTCAAAAGGGAAGGAAAATCACAGCTCCCTTTGCTCCTGCAATCCCCTTGTTAGCCACACTTCATAGCTCAAACTAATCCACAGACAGGCTCTTTCCTCTTCCCTCCCTTCCTCTCCTTGCACTTTCCCACTCCTTTATTTTCTAACCCCATCTCTCTTCTCCCCACCTGCCTTCCTCTCTTTTCTTGCTTTTGCTTCATTAGTACTAACAGGTTGCATGTTCAGCTGAGGATACAGATGGAAGGATGTGTGAAAAGTGGGGACAAAAAAACCATTTCTTGAAAGCCCAAGGCCCCTTTTCTCCCACTAGAGCCAAAGTGAGTTACTCATACTCTGCAGCAGGAGAATTTGGCCCAGAATGGGAGACCTTAGAAAGAAGGCTCTAAAACAAAATGCTGAAAATGGGGTGGGGTGAATGTTCCTGGGTAAGAAGCAGCAATAGTTGCCTTTGAGGGACAAAGGCAGAGAACCGGGTATTAAAATTCTGATAGTTTGAGACCTTCTCTTCAGTTTCTCTCACTGACGCCTGAGATGGCGCATACAGTATGTAGTACAAGGCTCCAGCCAGCCTAACCTGTTCCGGAGGGGAGCACATGTGGAAACAAAATCCTGGAAAAAGAAAGCTAAATCATAACCACCATCTAGAGAAAGAGTCCCCTGGTATAATCCAACATGCGCAGACAAACAGAGCTGTAGAGCTGGTTTGGATGGTCCGCACTGCTAGACAGACGAGTGACAACATGGAGACAGATTTTTACCTACCTAAATAGAGTCCAGGCAACAAATGAGAGAAGTGAGCCAGACAGGTAGAGAGATTTTATGTGAGCATAAAATAATAATACAGATAGGAACTTCACTTAGAATAGAGGAACTGGAAAAGCTTAACTCACCGAGATCTTGGTGAAAATATAGAGGAGCAGAGAAAGGATTGACAGATATATCTGAATCCGTCGGCCACCAAACCGCTTCTTGAGATACTCTGGCATCGTCACCACCTGCAGAGGGAGAGGGAGAAGAATTCACACTATGAACAAAAGACAATTACCATAGGGGGCAGAGGCTCTTCTGTCCAGATACCACACTGGTAAGTGCACTAGAAATGCAGATGGCCTCCAAGAAGCACAGAAAGACAGTCTGTCAGATGCTCCTCATGTCAGGATCTCAAAGACACAGAGACCTTGTTTAAATACATAGAAACAACTTATGTCGAGTCCCTGTCACAATCAGGTCTCTCCTCCCACTGACAATTGTTTTGGGATAGTGCTAGACCCACAAACACAGCAGGCTGAAACAGAAAGATGAAAGCTGGGAACAATAAAAGGCATAACCTAGTGTTTGTACTTACCCCAGCCCTGATGTAGATGGGTACAAACAACCAGCCAAGAACAAATACAATTATCAGGGCCTGTAACCAAGGAAAGAACAGCTGAATTAGCCTCTTGTCCTTTCACCAGCACTTTCCAAGGCCACGTATCCAGCTGCAGAGAGTAAAACGGTGACCAGTGCAGGCGCCCCTGGCCTCATTCTTTCTCCTTGTCTGGCATTTTACAGTTGGAACTCCAGGGGTGAAGTCCCAGCCTTACTGAAGTCAAGGGGAGTTTTGTCTTTGACTTGAATGGAACTAGGATTTCACCCCAGGTGTACAATAGAAGCACCCAAGGAAGAGTCCCCCACTGCAGCAGACTTATTGAAGTATCAAAGAGAACGTTGCTTCAGCATTTCCCCATGTCTGTCCATGGGGAAATTCACTTGTAGTGTGTCTAACACTGGTCTCAAAATGTCCTTCTGTTGCACTATCCCACTACAGCTCCACCAGTAGTAGCAACCACCAGAGCATTCGTGTACCCTGGGCACAGGTGCTTAAACCACTGTTTCATTAGTCTTGCCCGGAGCAGGCCAAGGCAACATGGTGTTTTAAACACCAGAAGCACCCAGAAACCTCTCTGTGTTGGCAGATTCACCATTGTTACCACTGGGAAATGTGAAGAAAGTCTAGGGATGCCACCCCAGCACCCTTTACTAGTCTCCAGGCAGCCACCGACACAGGAAAGAAACCACTAACAAATCCAAGTGTGTTATGAACAAGTCTCACTTGTGACTAGCTCTGCTACTCCAAGGTGTTGGACAGCAGAGCTTACTTCCATGCCCATGTCACCCACCAGACTTGCCCACTGACCTGCCTTCTGCAGTGGGAGTAGTTAAGAGGTGTCCTTATATATTATAAGACATATAATACTCTCATATTTGGGACTATACACTGTAAAGTATGGTAGCTCTGCGATACTACATACTGTATATTCTGAGCATCAGATATTTTATTGTAGATCATACATCAATATTTCTTACTTAAATGTTAGCGATTTGTTTTGTGCAGACTTGTGCACATTAAAACCAATATAGAGCTAAATTCTGCTCTCAGAACTGCACTCTAGATCTCTCATCCACACGCTAGTTCTTTATTGCCTCTCTGAAGTTCTGCTCATAGATCAAGCATAGGACATGCCAGCCATATTGGGCACCATGCTGCTCTCACTTCCACCCATGTACATCAAGAGTAACTCCACTGAAATCAATGGAATTACACTGACACAGAGGCAGTATAAGTGAGAGCGGAATCAGGTCCAGTTCTCTCTCTTGCTAACACAATCAGTATGGATCCCAAAGCAGCATTTTCCCATGTATATTAGCATGTTTATCAGTTCCATTGTGTTGTTTGTATTGTAATGAGCTAACTAGCTAGCTTCTGTGTACATGTACACACATGCACATCACTGTCCTCTACGTCATCAGAAAATAATAAAAAGTGACAGTTTAAACTAACTGATTCCTATGTGTGCATCTCTCTAAGCGAGCGTCTACTCCCTTCCCCTTACACAAAGAAGTTGCAATCTATATGGGGCTCATTTTATACCCAGCACACTTCTATTTTAAAAAAACCTAAGGCCCATATGCTTCCTTTGATGATTCAAATCAATTACAGGGAAACCCCAAATCTCCAAGGTCTTTTGTTGTGTTGCATAAACTCCTTTGTGAAGTGCAACAGCCAGGGGCATGGCCACTATTATTCCAGAGGCTGAGGATCTAAGGGAAAGAGCTAGATCTCAAGGCTCTTGGCTCATTCATGTTCTCTCATGTCCAGATCTTCCTGGAGCACCAGGTAAACAGCAGCCTGCTCCAGACTCCTTGCTGCCAGGAATTGACCTCCTAGTAACTGTGTCCCCAATTTCCTTCCAATGAGTACTGATGGTAGAGAAGCTAGTGCTGTTCAGGGCAGTGGTAACATGTGATGCAAACTGCACCTTCAGACCAGCTAACCTGAAAGGGGAAATACATCATAAAGGGGAGTTCCCCAACTCCCGGCCACACATACATGAGCTTTGTTGCTGAATCCATGGAGGACTACATGACTACTACTGACTGAGGAGAGGGAGCACGTTACCTTTTGTCCTGCTCTCTCCCCCAGATCCTTTCCCAAACCTTTACGGTTCTTCTGCCACGCTCCAAGCAGTAGTCATAGTACTTTTAACCCATTGAGGTGTTTGGTTATAGGACAGGGGTCTGGCCCCAGCAGACTGAGCACAGACCCACACTGGTGGTGCATTAGGAGGTAGCCTCTGCACTCCTTCACTGCTGTCCCTTAGTGAGAGGGGAATGAGAGGACACGTAGGGGGTGAAGGCAACCCTAAATTCCTCACTTCCTGGAGGAAAGCAAAATACACCTCTCCCCCAATCCCACTTCTACAAAGCAAATTCTCAGCAAAAATGATACAGATGAGATCAGAAAAGCTGTCCTTTCCCCCGATATCTGGAGATGTTGTTTATAAGTATTTGAAAAGCAACCAAAGGACAAGGATAGAGTGGAGGAAATCACCAATATATTTAGAGAGAGAGAAAAACACCTCTGTGGAAAACTGGTTTCCTAATATAGCAATGGCCTTTTCTTCTCCCATTGACTGCGCTGCAGGTGGGAGTGGTGAGAGAGGCTGAGGAATGGGAATCGACACAGTGTTCTTGTGGTGGGTGGTTCTGCCAGTCGCCAGCCCTTGGGGAGGCAGGTGCTGCTGGGCGAGGGCTCTGACGACACTGAAGTGAGTTGGAGTTTTAGACAATGTGGGCTCGCCTGATCTCTTTGGATACCCCCGAGGTTACAATTTTTATTTAAATGTGTACCACTTACGTTCCATTCAAATCCTGCAATGGCGATTCCTGCAGCCGCTCCTGTGCCTGCCAAGCCCACAAAGTGCCCACTACCAATGTTACTGGCAAACAGAGAAGCACCAATCTGGAAAGAGAGAGACAACAGATGTGGGTCATAGATCCTGGGCTCAGGCCCTGGCTAAAACAAGAGTTGTATTTGTGATTTTTTAAAAAGTGCATATTTGGTGTTTTGAGATTTCCTGTCTGCCACCACTATGGGACCTGAGTGCCTGATTTCTCCTCTTAAAACCCAACATTGCAGCCATCATCCCTACAGGCAAGGAGGACTGAGCAGGACATCACATATTAACTCAGCCAGAGGGGACACCGGTGAATGCTAATACTCCCTCCTCCACTTGAGCTGAGCGCGTGGCCTACGCCCATATAGAATTTCAGCTCTTTGGAGAGCATTTCCAACGAACATGTGGGTGATGCATTGCGGAATGAGCAGCCAGTGATCTCGGCTAGAGGTCCAGGCAGCTAGCACAAAAGGCTGATGTCACACATCTAATCTGCTTCAGGGACAAGAGGCTGATTCATGCCCCTCTCAGGAAAATGAGATATCTCATTGGGCGAAAGATCCACAAGCCTTACAGCTGACTTGTATCTCCAGTGGGACACACACCCTTTTTGCACTTGACCATCAAGGGGAAAATAGGTTAACTGAATGGGACTCTGGGAGGTGCTATGGTAGATACAGCTACTGACCCAAGGGTGCAGTACATGTGAGTGACACACATGTGCATGCAAGGCATGTTGGTATCTCTAAAACCTGTAACATCCTGTATTGATCCCACGGACTGAGTAATGGGGAGAAACAGGAACTGCTGTTATATACGGATGGAAGGAAAGAAAGAAGTTAGTGCTGGATTAAAAGTAAGACAGAGATTCACAAAAGGGAGATCATACCTATGTAACCCTTCTGCCGGGTGGTGGCAGCAGCAACAAGGGACAGGTTAAATATCTAGAGGTCCCTCTTAACATTACAAAACTGGCTTGGGACCCCATCCAGAAATCTTGGAAAACAATTTACTACCGACCCCTGGGAGCCTCTAGGAGGTAACACTTCCCCACTTGCAAACACTGAGTCTGAGTATAACAAAAGAAAACTTTATTAAGACGAAATGAAATACATCGTTAATCTGGGAAAACACAGCAACAATTACTCAAAAGTATGCTAACAAAAAGTAAGCACTGGCCCCATATTATCTTGAGCAGTAGACTTTTGCCTCAGTTTCCCACCTTGTAGTGTGAAAGTCCAACAAACAAACCACTCCCCTTTTCCCTCCGCTGCACCCCACTCACATTTGTCATCTGAGGGCAGTGAAATCCCAGCGTCCAGGGCTGTATTCAGGTGGGTTCACCTCCTGCCCCCAGGCTCGTGGGATGGGGGAGAGATGCCTCTGCTCACCACTGTCACTGTTGCTGCACACCACCATGAGCCTTTGACCAAGAAGAGGCAGCTAAAACCAATGCCCTAAACAGCCTGATGCTAAGACAAGTTTGCCAGGTCTCGAAAGGGCTGACATGCTGGGCTTTTTTTCCAGCAGCAAGGTTGCAGTGAAACTGTATTTTCTATCTTTGCTAATCTTTCCTCTCCCATTTTTGGGTGGTGCTTGTCTGGTTTTGTCTTCTAGGAAATGGGACTGGACTTTAAATAACAATTCCAGCCCATCTCAGCTAACTTCCCCTCTTTCCCCACCCCAAAAGACAGTTATTACCATCTTTAATGCCATCTAAGAGACTGTCAGACAAAGGGTGTTTCTTTCTAAAAGCTCTCTCCACCTGAAGGGAAAGTGAATAAGGGATATTTTTAAAATGAGAGCCTTACTTAATATTTCAAATGCTTTAAGGTTTTTCCTTCTTTTTCCTATATCTTTAATAATAGGTTAAAAAAAGGTTTAAAGGTGTGTTTGCTAGGGTACTAGGCAGCCTGAGGTCTCTGTATACCAAACCTTGTGTAAACTGTATAAAGATGGACAGTTTCAGGGTCACATTGACTCTTTGGGCCCATATATTCCATCTATATCAGGGGTCTCAAACATGCGGCCCACATGAGGACTGTGGGGTTATTTCCTGCAGCCCATCAAGCCCCCCCTCTCAGCGCGCCGCATCCCTGCTCCTCTGCCTACCTCCAGGTGCTTCCCGCTGCCAAACAGCTGTTTGGCAACACTTTCCAGGATGGAGGGGGAAGGAGCGGGGAGCCTTGTGCTCAGGGGAGGAGGCGGGTCAGGGGTGGGGATTTGGGGAAGAGGTTGGAATAGGGGCAGGGAGGCGGCGGAATCTCATGGAAGGGATGGAGTGGGGGCGGGGCCAGGGGGGTGTCAGTGATGTGGCCCTCTGGCCAATGTAGTAGTCCTCATGTTGCCCTCGTGGTGATTCGAGTTTGAGATCCCTGATCTAAATTAATACAACACCACAGAGTAACATTCCCAGCTTTACCCATGGCCGTATTGTATTGTCTGTGTACATTTTTAAAAGAAAAATACAAAACCAAACAAAAAACAATGCAGTTAGCAAAACATTTCAATTAACACAACAGTCATTATTCCCAATTTCAGGACAAAAGAATGCCAACATATGGGTCTATTACTTTCTGCTTCTGTTTGTCTTTCTGACAGGGGAAAGACTCTGTACAAGAGGATCATAAGATCAGCATACACTAGTTACAAATACAATCTAAAAACAAAATCTTTTTCCATAATTGCACGTATATACATAGGGACAGATTTTTTAATTCAGAACTGTGAAAAGAAATTTGCATGTTTTGCGCCAATACTTTATTAATTTGCAGCAAGAAAAAGTTATGTGGAAGAGGTTAGCTGATGGCTGGCAACATGTTTGGCAGTTACTATGTTTTAATTAAACCAGAGTATCTACATAATGCAGATGTCCAGGGCATTCTGCTTAACTTTTCAGGATGGGATCTTAATGCCCTTAGGCTGCTTTGACAAATCCCAGCCTTAGAATATAAGAGCAGCCATACTGGGTCAGACCAAAAGTCCATCCAGCCCAGTATCCTGTCTACCGACAGTGGCCAATGCCAGGTTCACTCCTTCTGGGGCATCTAACAGGTAATGATCAAGTGATGTCTCTCCTGCCATCCATCTCCACCCACTGATAAACAGAGGCTAGGGACACCATTCCTTACCCTTCTTCTAGATACATCATAGACGTAAGATAGAGAAACTGGGCCTTAAACTTTGGATTGTCCCAGACAGAGTTGGACACTAAATCTCATCAATGAGAGTATGTGGGTGCTGTAATATATCGCTGCAGAAACTAAAGGATTCTGGCCTATTTTCCAAGCAACTCCATGATGCCGGAAGGTTGTCCCTTCATGACAGGGTCAGCATTATGATTTTCAGGGAGCTGGCCATTAATGATCTCCCCTTATGATCATGCTGTTAGAATTATGACAAGTTGGAGGGGGTGGGTTTTCTTCTCCTCTGAACAGACCTGACAGACACAGAGCGTGCATAGGATGTGGGGCCGTGAGGGTACACTTGCTGAGCCTGCTTCTCTGATGAGGGAATTTCAAGGAAAAAGTAGCTCCCTCCACCAGTTAGCACTGACTGCGTTTCGGAAAGGATACAGTGGAACTAGAAGTGGGCATGAGGGTTTGAAAGGGAAGGGGTCAACTGTTCAGTGAATGAATGAAAGATATAATGGAAGAGAGGAGATGAAAGATGACGAAAAGGAAAGAAAGACTGTTTGTCATAAATATAAAGGGAAGGCTAATCACTTTTAAATCCCTCCTGGCCAGAGGAAAAAACCCTTTCACCTGTAAAGGGTTAAGAAGCTAAAGATAACCTCGCTGGCACCTGACCAAAATGACCAATGAGAAGACAAGATACTTTCAAAGCTGGAGGGGCGAGTAGAAACAAAGGGTTCTCTCTGTCTGTGTGATGTTTTTGCCCGGACCAGAGCAGGAATGCAGGTTAGAACTCCTGTAAAGGGCGAATAAGCAATCTAGTTAGATATGCGTTAGATTCTGTTTTGTTTAAATGGCTGATAAAATAAGTTGTCCTGGATGGAATGTATATTCCTGTTTTTGTGTCTTTTTGTAACTTAAGGTTTTGCCTAGAGGGATTCTCTATGTTTTGAATCTGATTACCCTGTAAGGTATTTACCATCCTGATTTTACAGAGGTGATTCTTTTACATTTTCTTCAATTAAAATTCTTCTTTTAAGAACCTGATTGCTTTTTCATTGTTCTTAAGATCCAAGGGTTTGGGTCTGTGTTCACCTATGCAAATCGGTGAGGATATTTATCAAGCCTTCCCCAGGAAAGGGGGTGTAGGGTTTGGGAGGATTTGGTGGGCGGGGGGGGAGGGGAAGAGACGTTTCCAACCAGGCTCTTTCCCCGTTATATATTTATTAGATGCTTGGTGGTGGCAGCAATAAAGTCCAAGGGCAAAAGGTAAAATAGTTTGTACCTTGGGGAAGTTTTAACCTAAGCTGGTAAAGATAAGCTTAGGGGGGTTTTCATGCAGGTCCCCACATCTGTACCCTAGAGCTCAGAGTGGGGAAGGAATCTTGACACTGTTGAAAGAGAGAGAAGGAGAAGGTTACTTTAAAATCCTCTGACAGGTCAATTGTTGACAGGGGCTCACTATTCAGGAAAGCACAGTCAGGCTGAAGCTATAAGAAAGTTACTGTATATTTGACACGTTATTCATTAATCTATTCGCCTTACTATTTTCATTGGCTTTTTGCTCCCCAGAAGTCCTGGTGCTTGCTGCCCCACAGGCCTCCTAAGGAACCTGGAAATCCTACACTTTGCCTAGCAAAGTAACTTAAACAATCCCGAGCCCCTACAGTGCACTATTTATGCCATTGATCCACCTCTTTACGTAGGGACTTTACCCTTGTGGAATGACACTGGATTTTTTTTTTTTACTTAACTATTTTGGGACACAAAAGTGTATTTGTGCAAATCCACAGCTCTCCCCACCCTTAACCACTCAAACTTGCATATTGCTTAGCGCCTCTGTAAAACCTTTGCATGCACCTCTCAAGACTCAGCTACCTTGAGAAAGGAAAACAGGTTTGCTATTCTGCTGCCCTACGTTCTCTGCAAGATCTACATTTTGCATTATCATCTAATCAGGTAGTTTTAAAATGGCACACAATTCTTTAACCAACAGAGATGGACATAGATTTCTCAAGTAGCACAGGCTATGTTGTAATGTGGAATCACCTGTGTCCCTTCTTTCCCATCCCCCACCCCCTTCCCTGCTCGGTGCTATGCAATTACTTACCTCCTCAAACCTTGCATATCCAACAATGTTTTAGGCATCTTGCTGGGACTTCATATGCAAGCGTTGGCTTGGAAAGCAGCCCAGCCTCTGCTAGTTGCTTAGCAAGCCAGCCTGATACTTTAGCTTCCCCATCATCAAATATGCAGGCACCAGACCCCGTGCCCACAGTCTTGGGAAGGCATCCCACTACTAGTCCCATTAGAGGAGTTGGCAGAGTCATTAGAACTTGGATTTACTGCACTTTTCCTTTTCTATCAAAGATTCACTTTGGTTGAATGTTTGGTTGGTCTTTTTACCTTAAACAGTGGTGGTTTCACCCTGGCCTACCACTAAAAATGTTTCTACCTCAATCCACTCCTTCTAGGGACAGAAAGCAAAATATTTATCCCTACTACCCACCTCCTATAACCTGCCTACAGAACTGCTAAATTAACAAACAGGAAAAACTTTTAGTATATAAAATAATCCCTTCACACACAATGATCAGAGAAACCTACTCAGTGGGCAACAACGAAACATGACTGCATTAAACTGAAGTGAAATTATCTGCATATCCCAATTCTCTTCCCTTCTTTGACTGCTGGGTGTTACTCATTTACTGTTGCCCTAAGCCTTGGCCTGTCCAGCCCATAAATTAATATATCACTGACCCGAAATGGGAGAGCTGGATTTAATTTCTGTTTTAAGGGAAACACACATACACGTCTCCAAATATTTCCCACTAAGTAGTCACTAAACTCTTCAAGTTATTGTTAAACTTTTCATGCCCAGATAGTTTATGTTCTTCAGCTTTTCTGTTCCTTTAAAATTTATTTCTTAAAAAGCACAGATTAGGCTGGGATGTTTCTGTGTGAATCAGAGCACCCTTGAATACAAACAGAGAACAGAAATAGGTTCCGACTCTGACATTTTTATTATTGTGTGTGTTTATTTTCAGGGCCTGGTCAATACTGAGAGATTGGCCACATAATGAAGATATCAAGATTTCTGTTTGTCCAGAAACAGATAAACACTTCCCTAAAACAATACACAGCCGCCAATTATCTGGCTGAACTACTCACCCCTCCAACTAGCAAAAAAAGGGAACATTCAGTTTCATTCAGCAAAGAACAGGGAAAACACACCACCTCTTTTCTTTTCTCAATCCCCAGCTTATGCCTACCGCTGCTTGGTATAGCAGGGAACAGCACGACAATTGAGGAATGAAACTAATCCAATGGAAATTTAATTTCTAAAACAGGTTATTGGAGTTATATTTTCTTTTATTCTCTATTGCAGAAAGCAATGAATTGTGCAGTCAAGTCTCAATAAGCCAAGTCAAAAGGAACAAATATACTATGATGGGAAAAGTCCATTTATAAAGCACCATCCCCACCTACAGACTTGGGAAACTCACCCTGGTTTCCCTGGAACATTCCCAGGTTATAATCACACATGGCACTGCCCCAGAGTGAAATCAGAAAAGGCATTTCTCTAACACTTTAAATATTGCATTAGTTGGCACAGCACCAAGCTGGTATTTCTACTCTTTTTGGCCTTTTTATATTTTATCCCCTCTCCCGCCATATCTATTTGCACTAGGAGGCCTGAGACTGGCCCAGACTAAAACCAGGGAAAGGGTTTTCCAGAATCTCACATTCTTTCATTCAGAGTAGCCCTCCAGAATAGTATTGTTAATATAAGTGTTTACTTTAACTAGGGATCTGAGTGCTCGCCATGTCTTTTGCTTTTATCTTACCAGGTGCTGCCAAGGGTGGAGAGGAAGAGATTTCCTGTTAGGTCACAAGGAGGTATGTGTGCGTTCCAAAGTGAAGGAGCTCATAGGGAGGAGGCAAAGATGGTTTCAAGCAAATATTGATCCTAGAGACAATTCTGGCAATACAAGATCATCCCCTCTGGCCTCTGATATGCCTCCTACATGGACAAGAGGCTTAGGCGATATAAAGCTGGCTACATTGCTTTATGTCTCTGGGGGACTCCCCTGTGTCAGGGGAATTCCCGCCTGCCCCTTTAGGGAAGCTTTAAATCCCCTTTGTGGCTTTAGAGTGGTGCAAAGCAGCTTACCCAGGGCTGAGGGTCTGACCCATGGTGTTTTTGTGTTGTAGACACTGGGCTGGATTCCCCACTGCCTTGCACCATGTGCCATCATTTGCACCTGTACAATGTGATAGTGTTTTACACTCACTATTCATAGGTATAAAGAACTATACGAAGTGTAAAGCAGCAGAGAATCAGGCCTAGTGCATTTAGTCAGGCAGGGGTCCTGATTGACCTCTATGTTTGTTATCCAGTTTCAAGGCAGCGTCACTCCACTGATTAAACAAAACAAATTTGCCTTAAAATAACTTTGAGATTCTCCATTTCCCAATGGTTTCTATTAGTACCTGAATGTTCTCAATCCTAATCTACTCACGAGATCCTCCTCCTGCTTGGAAAGACAATGCTCTAACGTTAAAATGGCAATTCCAATCCTGCCCCAATTCAGGCAACGCTGAATGGAGACACTGAAAAAGTGGCAGGGATTTCTGAAAGCTGTTCTGAAAATTCCTACAGTCAGTAAATATTTATTTAGTTCTCCAAGACCCCATCCTGCAATTGTATCCGGGTGGACAAAGCTCTGCATCAAATCCCACTCCAGTGCAAAGGTCCTGCCGCATGGGTCCAACTGCAGGATCAGGGGTAGGTATTTATAACCAATCACTGGAGTTTTCCTTCCAGGGCGAACTGCAAAGATGATCACTAAAGTACCATATTAGTGACACTCAGAGAATGCATCTATCACTATCTGGGATGCAATCCAGACTAGCGAGAGCTTGTGTCACCACCTGCTCTGCAACCTTAGGTGCCTCACAATGCTTTGCTGCTGTAGCTCCCAACCTGGCCACTCACAAACAGCCAAACACCCCAAGCGTCTTTGTATAGCTGCAGCCTTCCAGCTACACATGAGCCCCACTCTAGATTCCCGCAGCCTTGGTTACTACTTGTGGGGTAATCCCAACACACTCCCAGTCCCAAATTTTCCCAAGAACACATGCATTCTGCAGTGCCTAGCCCTCTCCTGGACAGTCACATATTAGAGGTCCATTGCCCCATAAGGGGTCAATGAACAACAGTTTACTACTTTAATTGGAGTTATCAAACAATTCAGTTTAAACACAACACTGGATTGGTATTGATTAAAGAATAAATATCGTTTATTTAACTACAAAGAGATAGGTTTTAAGTGACCACAAGTACAAGATATTAAAAAGTCATAAAATGCTTTCTAATGCCCCCACTTAAACTAGATTTGGTTCCAGGTAAAATCCTTACCACACATTCCCAGCAACATAGCTGACCAAATTTTCAAGTCAGGATCTCTCACAAAGTCCAAAGGCTGGTTCCTCTGTATTCTTGGGTGAAAGAGAGACAGACAGATAGGGAGAAAAGAAAGTGAGAGTACCTGGGGCGTTTTGCACCTCATTGCACCTCATAGTCCAGTCACCCTCAAATGCATTTTGCTGAAGTAAAGTTCCTTCAAGCTGTGGAGATGGAGGCATGGAGTCTCATGGTGAAAGAGGTTCCCTGTTTGTTAAAATTCTGCTAAAGGATGGCCACTAGACTGCTGATTGCAAATCAATTTTGATCACACCTGGCTAAAGGCATTGGCTTGTCTTTGAGAAATAGGTTTACCCCCTCCCCAAACTTGTCTGGTAAACACACTTCAGCCATAATTTTAGCCTATGTTCATAACTTTACATGTAACATTGTTACATACATTTCATCTTGATATTATTGGCCAGCAAATTATTAGTTTTCAAATGATGGCTCACAAGGCACATTTTGTACAAAGATTATTACAGTGGTGTGTAGGGTGTGAATACAGGGATGCATTCGGTCACAGAACCACATTTATCTAGAAAGATTTCTCCTTTGCCAGGAAGTCTCATTCAATAGAGAGATGATGACCTAATGGAGAGAGCATTCGACTAACTCAGGAGACTTGGGTTCTCGTCTCAACCCTTGCTACCGGCCTGCTGGGTGACCTTAGGCAAGTCACTGCACCCATCTGTGAATCACTTTCCCCATCTTAAAACAGGGAGAATGACACTTACCTCCTCGGTAAAGTGGTTTTGGATCTACAGCTGAAATGTGTTGTGTAAGTGCTTGATACTATTATTATAAATATAAACTCTGATTTGTTATCGGTAATTTATTATGAACATTCCAGGGTTCTCGCCTTGCAATGTTACAGCAAAAGACTAGATTACGCAGCCACATGAAGGCAATACAGCAGCACCACAGAAACCACACCTACAAATCAATTCCTCTCTCTACCTTGTACCTAACAGCAATCACCTCGCATGAGCCAGGCCCTCATACAAAAACATTAGGGTCCAGAGAAGGTAGTAAGCATGGGCGGCGAGTCCTATGGGCCCATGGTGCCTGGGCACCAGGAATATTCTTGGCCCGGGGCCTGGCTCCAGCAATGTTTGGGGCCGGGTCTCTCCCTCGGCCCTGCCTTCCGCTCCTGGGTCCCCCCCATGCATCTCCCGGGCTATTTAAAACAGCCCAAGGCCCCCACTCATACTGGCCGCGCAGCAGAGCTGAGCGACTTCCTTCCTGCTCGCTCCATGTGGCTGCCGGCCCCACCCTGCAGCCCCTGGGCAGGGTGGGTCTGTGCCCTGCCCCAAGTACCCCTGCAGCCAATGGGAAGCTGTGGGGGCGGTGCCTGGGGGTAGCAGCACATGGAGACTCCTGGCCTTCCCTGCCTAGGAGCCCCAGGTAAGCGCTGCACCCCTCCACCCCTTCCCAGAGCCTGCACCCCCTCCCTCCGTCCCTCTCTGGCCCCAAACTCCTTCCCAGAACCTGCACCCTGTCCCTCTGCACCCCCTCCCGTCCCCAAGCTCCCTTCCAGAGCCTGCACCCCCACCCTGCACCCAAACTCAGTCCCAGCACCTGCACCCCTCATCCCCTCCTGCACCCCCAGCCCCTGCCCTAGCCTGCACACAGCACCCAAACTCTGTCCCAGAGCCTGCACCCCCACCCCCTTCCCACACATCCCCTCCTGCCCCCAAACTCTGTCCCAGAGCCTGCACCCCCACCCCCTTCCCACACATCCCCTCCTGCCCCCAAACTCCCTCCCAGGGCCTGCACCCAAACTCTGTCCCAGAGCCTGCACCCCCACCCCCTTCCCACACATCCCCTCCTGCCCCCAAATTCCCTCCCAGAGCCTGCACCCAAATTCCCTTCCAGGGCCTGCACCCAAACTCCCTTCCAGGGCCTGCCCCCCTCACCCTCCCCCGCACCCCCAGAGCCTGAGCCCAGCACCCAAACTCCATCCCACAGCCCAACCTTTCACCCGTCCTGCACCCCAGTCCCCTGCCCCAGCCCAAGGCCTGCACCCCAGACCTCCTCCCCCCACCCAAACTCCCTCCCAGAGACTTAGGCAGGTGGGGGGCAGAATTCTGGGCACCACCAAAATTTATACAAACCTGCCACCCCTGGTAGTAAGTACAAAACACTGAATAAATGGTGAAAGTGATGTGCAGCCAAACATTACGTGTGGACTAAAAGCAAACTTATGAACACACATACACACACACAGAGCAAATAATACAAACTCACCGGCCACCACACCATTTTATGTCCAGCCAGGAAGAATCCTCCCACTGTCCCTCGGTTAGACAAGAACATGGCCTGGAAAAAGAATGACTGGTTAAAATTTTCAGCTCTAAAAGGCAAACTATAGCCTGATGGCATAAATAACCAGGGCATCAATGAGAAAGAGGAACCAATATAATGCCCAGAAAGGGCCAGGGGAGAAAGATTTTGAAGGGAATAATATGACCTACCAATGACTGAGAAATGATTCTTATATCAATCTATAAATTAACCATTTCAAGCTTTATTGCTTCAACTTTCATTACACAAAGCCTGCAAAACCCAAATCTAAACACTGCACATGTTAAATACAACAAACTATACAATAAAAATAAAACACAAGAAAGGCATCACTGACCAAGGGCCTTGCCTGCAAACTGTCACTCATGGGAGCACTCCTGAAGGTGAGCAGGCCTCAAAACTGCCGATATAGCGAGTTTTATGTTCATGCACTAGAGATGACATACCTAGCTTTCTTACTCAATACTAGAGTGCTCCAGAGTTTCCCTGCAGGAATCTACTGCATGGCAATTTAACCTTTCCTGTTCTGATAGGATTGCCAAGGTACCCATACTTGTTAGCCTTTCTTCACTTCCACCGAGTAGCCAGTTAGGAATTATTTCCCTTACTCTCATATATCTATCAGGAGTGACTTTACAGGAAGTTTCCTTCACATATTTCACAGGGCCTGATCCAAAATCCTTTGCAGACAATGGGATCAGACCCAGAGAGGGCGTAAGCAAAAGTGAGCCAGATCGCAGATCCTAATATAGAAGCAAGAAAATAAACAAACAGGGACATGTTTCACTACATACAATAGTTGAATCAATATTTGTCTAATGGAAAAGGACAACACTGGTGGAAAGACACATTTAACATTAAACTTCTTAGCAACTATTCAAAACAAGTAGAAACTTCAATGCTCCAGTGCCTGAAATGCCACCTGCCAGCCCTCTTCTGCCCCAGGAGTTTATGTTACAAAGAATTACAGTCAATAATAAATTACAATAATCACACTTCAGGTCAGATTGTACCTTTAAGGCACAAGCCTGGTTCCCTCCCCAAGATGCAATGGAAGTGTTTCTGCCACAACACTCCTTAGAGGAGAGCATGCTGCACCCTTCTGAGTCAATGGACAGCTTGGCTGGCTAGAATGGGCTGATGAGGGGGCCTCCTCCCCATTCTTCCCTGCTCAGCTGAGGTTGCTTGCACCTCAGGGTGCGCTAGGAAGAAGCAGTGCTCTCATGAAAGGTATGGACCCTCAATTGTGTTTTGCTTCTATGGGACGGAAAATAAATGGACAGCCTCTCTGGTACAATCCAACCCTTGGCCTCCAATACACTCGGCCAGAGGTACAGGTGCAGGTACTTCACATCTTCTAAGTGCTGAACAAACTTTAACTAGTTCATTGGCCTCAAAAGTTAATCACTTTTCAAAAGTCTGACAGGCTGCTAGTGTGGAAGATTTTGTCTGCAGCTGCTGCTCTGTTCTATGGCATGGACTCCTGGGTTATTTCAGGGGAGTGCACAGGTCGGTCACCGAGGGGCAGGTTTCCCTGACTCATTCTGGTTAACTGCTGGCTCTTTCCTCAAGGGACTAGCAGCATTTTCCCCAAGGACAGTCTCTGATCTCTCCTCAGATAGAATACACAGACTCTGTTCCTGAAAGGGATCTCAGCTCTTCAGTCAAGTGACACACTAGTGTTTTCCACTAGGGCAGCATCACAACAAAAACTATCTCCCTTTTTCCTTTGAATGTTTCAGTATCTAGACCTACTTTACCCATTAGGTGTGAAAGAACTGGTTTTTCTCTAAGGGCTTTTCTACACTAAGAATTTGTTTGCAGCCACCTGGGGTGTGACTCTATCCTGCATTAGCCTGCCATGGACTAACTTCAGTGAAATCCTGTTGATGGAAAGTCGTCATTCTCCTGTGTCCAGACCTTGTCTGTGCTCTCATCCATTTCATATCCATCCTGCAGTAATGCCCATCTGCCACTCCATTACCACCTCTCTTCCACCTTTAGCTCTATTCCAATTCCCACCATTTGCAACTTCGTCCAGTACTCATCCCCACCTTCCTAGCACAATCAACCTCACTGCAATCCCCATTTATCCCACCTCTCACACTTCACTCCAATTCCTACGCCATCATGAATTCCCACTGCAGTTGCCTCTGCTCCAGGACCCCATCTCCAACCATCCACCACCATTACCATCCCATTCCCACCTCCACCCCCACTCTGTACTTCACCAGGTCCCCACCTCTAATCTGCTAAAAACTGCACTTCACCATTATCCAGATCTCCATCCATCAGCCATCTCCTGTAGTCCTATCAGTACAGATATCCCTCCTCCACCTTCACTCCGAGCCACATCTATGCTCCCCTCCACCACAATCTCATCTTCTTCACCCCCAATCCAGGCCTCATACCAGGTCCTACTTCCCCAGTACTTCCCAACATAATCTCCATCCTGCCACCTTTTAATCCACACCCCCAATAAAGCAGCAGGCAATTTATACATTTTAATTTATGAAGCCATTTTCCTAGAATCCAATAAACTATATTTTCATTAAGAAAGAAAAATCCAGACGTACCCACATTCCCACTGCCAGGGTTACCAAGAAATAGAGGACTATGACCAAGATGTCTGCAGCATTATTGATTTTTGTGGAGGAGTCCATCCTGCTTGCTTCTTCGGTTCCCTTCCTTCTCCTATCCTTAGATCACCGTTTGCAGACTTGAGATAATGATAAACCCGTTATTCCCCGACGTTTTGTTTAATGTTTAACTTCAGATTCACTTATTTCCTATGAGGTGCAAGTTGAAGCTGGTGCTTTTTCTTGAGCTGTGATTCCCACCAAAAACCTGCTCCTGTATTACAACTGTTGCAGTTTTCATAGGCAAAGGAAGTCCCCAGTTCACATCCACTGCAGAAGGTACTCAGTGCACTTGTAGCCTGAGAGCAGGTGTCTGGGAAGCAGTGAGCTGTAGAAGGAGTGGCGTGGACATAACATACTCAGTGTACGTACCTCACTCTTTGTGGATACTTTTTCTGTAGTGGTGGCTCCTGTAAATCTGGTCATGGAATGAACTGTTTCCTTAAGAACAGGATGCTTACCAAGACCAAAGGAAGAGTGACCTGACAGTTAGGGAAATGCCACGGTTCTCTGAGCTGACACTCCTGCTATGCTATCCCTCATTCCAACAAGAGTACATAATGGAGGTACAGCCCAGGATTTCTGGGAACAAGACAATAGGAAGTCACTTTGATCTCTTACATCCAGATATTTACAGATGTGTCTGAGCCATAAAGAACTGGATAAGGAACTTGCTGGACCGTTAATGTTGATTTTGAAAAGCCTTAGAACCCTGCGGAAGTTCCAGAAGACCGGTAGAAAGCTAAAGCTGTGCCAATATTTAAAAGGGGCAAACTGGATGGCCCAAGTAATTGTAGGCCGGTCAGTCTGACATCGATCCTTAGCAAGATAATGAGTGACTGATA
The DNA here is from genome assembly GCF_965140285.1 of Lepidochelys kempii. NCBI lineage: Eukaryota > Metazoa > Chordata > Testudines > Cheloniidae > Lepidochelys > Lepidochelys kempii. The sequence goes on along the minus strand of NC_136394.1, from coordinate 12,169,330 downwards.
TGGTACTCAATTAATAAAGAATTAGAGGTGGATAATATAATTAATGCTAATCAATATGGGTTTATGGAAAACAGATCCTATCACATTAACTTGATTTTTTTACATGCAATTACAAGTTTGGTTGATAAAGGTAACAGTGTTAATGTAATACAATGGCTCTCAAACTTTCCAGACTACTATACCCCTTTCAGGAGTCTGATTTCTCTGGTATACCCACAAGTTTCATCTCACTTAAAATCTACTTGTATACAAAATCGGACATAAAAATACAAAAATATCACAGCACAGTAATACTGAAGAAGTGTTTACTTTCTCGTTTTTACCATATAATTATAAAATAAATCAACTGGAATATAAATAATGTACTTATATTTCAGTGTATAGTATATAGAGCAGTATAAAAAAAGTCATTGTATGAAATTTTAGTTTGTACTGATTTCACTAGTGTTTTTTATGTAGCTTGTTGTAAAACTAGGCAAATATCTAGGTGAGTTGATATGCCCCCTGGAAGACCTCTGTGTACCCCTGGCTGAAAACCACTGATGTAATATACTTAAACTTCTGTAGGCATTTGATTTGGTATCAACCACATTTTGATTAAAATCTAGAACAATATACAATTAACATGGCACACATTAAATGTATTAGAAACTGGCTAACTGATAGATCACAAAATGTTACTGTAATGAGGAATCACCATCAAGCAGCTGTGTTTCCAGCAAGATCCCACAGGGATCAGTTTTTGGCTCTATGCTATTTAACATTTTAATCAATGACCTAGAAGGAAACATAAAACCATCATTGATAAAGTTTGCAAAAGACTCAAATTGGAGGAATGATAAATAATTAAGAGGACAGGTCCTGGATAGCGATCTGGATCACTTGGTAAGCTGGTCACAAGCAAACAATATGTATTTAAATATGGCTACAGGTAAATCTACACTTTGTAGGAACAAAGAATGTAGGTGGTACTTAAAGGATGGACAACTCTCTCCTGGGAAGCAGTCACTCTGAAAGAGATTTGGGAGTAGTGGTGGATAATGAGCTGAGTGTGAGCTTCCAGTGCGCCACTGTGGCCAAAAGGGCTAATGCAAACCTTGTGAGCATAAACAAGGAAACCTCAAGCAGGAGTAGAAAAGTGACTTTACCTCTGTATTTGGCACTGATGTGACCAGTCCTGGAATACTGCATCCAGTTCTGGGGTTCACAATTCAAGAAGGATGTTGATAAATTGAAGAGGGTTCAGAGAAGAGCCATGACAACAATTAAAGGACTAAGCAGACCTTATAGTGGTAGACTCAAGGTGATTAAATCTATTTAGCTTAACAAAGAGCAGATTAAGGGGTGACTTGATAACCATTTATAAGCACCTACATGGAGAACAAATATTTAATAATAGACTCTTCAGTCTCTCAGAGAAAGATATAATGTGATCCAATGGCTAGAAGTTGAAACAAGACAAATTCAGATGGGAAATAAGGCATAAAACTTTAACAGTGAGGGAAAGTAACCATTGGTACAATTTACCAAGGGTCATGGTGGATTCTCCACAACTGGCAATTTTTAAATCAAGATCGGATGTTTTTCCTAAAGATCTTAAAAGGGTTTGGTGGGGAGTTCTATGGCCTGTGTTATCCAGGTCAGACCACATGATCACAGTGGTCCCTTGTGGCCTTGGAATCTACAAATAACAAACAAATAAAGTTGAGATTCAGATATCAACATCGTGGAAGTGAACACAGTTCAGCTGTTCAGAACCAGGGTTTTTCCTCTGCCCACTGTCACCAATTATATAGTTCTAATTCCAGATGCCAATGGCCCCAAAGTTCAGCAGTGCTTAGGTCTGGTCCCATCTCCCATTATTTATTCTTTCTTGGGCTTCAAAATTAAATGAAACAAAATGACCTGATGCAAAAGAGAACTCAGATGTGGGGCAGGTTGTGACTCAGCAGAGTTTCTAAGTCAGTCAGAAACAGACCCTGAAAAGGGAAGTTTCCTTTGGAGATTCCTGTGATCACCTCTGATTGAGCAGGAGGTGGGTATCACAGTCATGATCAGAGGAGTGCAGGAAATGTAGGCAATAGGCCCAGGCATGGGTGGCGGGTGCCATAGGCTGGCGGAGGCTGTGTCTCCCCAAACAGCCAGGCGTGGCCCTGCCCACGCTCCACTCCCAGTCCCTGCCCACGCTCCACTCCCAGTCCCTCCTCCTGCTTCACGCTCTGCGTACAGCTCCAGTCCCCCAGTGCTGGCTCTGGCTATGCCACCTGCCATCCTGGCGCTCCCGGTCTGGGGGAGGGCTGCGGGCGTGTGCCACCCACCCTCCTGGCACAAGGAGGGCTAGCCTGGGTTGGGGCCCAGTGACTGCGGTGGACGGGGGGAGAGACTCTGAGCTCCAGCGGGAGAAGGGGCGGGGCCTCGGGCAGAAAGGGCGGGGCTGCGGGCTAGCCTCAACCAGCCGGAAGTTCACACACCACCCATGGGCACAGGTACAAGAATTTCAGGGCTCTGGGGATATTTTGAAAAAGTGTTGTCTCTACCTCTACTTTGCCCCATGCAATCACAATTCATTTACAGTTCAGTAGGCTGCCTGCCAAAAACTGATTGCCTCATGGCATTTATCCTAAACAGTACACACAAAGCACAATGGGCTTGATTGTGATCTTATACAGGTTCTACATCATTGACTTTAGTGGAATTACTCCAGATTTTCAGTAGTGCTTGGAATCCTTTCCAAGCTATAATTGTTCTATGACAGCTAGTCTTTTTTCCTGTAATTAGTAGCTAAACAGGTGAGAGTATCTATATCTAAAAGATCATCAGAAAGAACCATTCATCTGAAATCACAGAGTAAAAGAAGAATTCCATCTTTCTCATCTATACACTGCAATGCAATTTAAGCACCTACACATTTACAAGACGCTGTCCTCCAATATTTTAGGCACCTCTTCTTCAGCAGTCTGAAACCTCAGTTTGTTCTATAAACAGGTTGTGAAAATGCTACTTTTAAATCCAATAGGGAAAAAATAATCCTAAAAGCTGGTGAGCACCCACAATTCTACAACCTTTTGTAACCACAACCTCTCTTGTCGTCTGCTCCAGAGAAAAAGGTCTTATTTACCAACCCTACTTACCAGGCAACGGTTTGTCTAAGACAGTATCATACAAAGGCTGATGCAAATAGATTCCCATGTGTCCTTGTAACACAAATTGTTTCGTTTTCACTCATTCTTAGTTCATGAATTGAATTCCCGTTTCAGCTCCTGTAGCCACAACCAATTCTGCCAAAAGCAAATAGTAGGTTGTTGGACCTGTTTCTCCACGGCCTGGCGCCCTGAGTTGTCATCCACCCCTGTGCAAACCGTCAATAGACTGTAAGATGCTGCTATTGGTGTAAATGACTGTAGACTTCTGCTTTACACCCACGGCACAGGAGAGACTCAGACCCCAAGAATTAATAATCACACAATTCACATCTTTACCTGTGGTGGCTGTATTGGTTTGGTTCTGCTTTCTCCTTGTCAGGTACAGATGTAACTGAGACACTCATTACAGTGTCAGGAAAAGACTGGCTGTGATCATCACAATGCTTGTGCCTCCATATCCTCCAGAGCCTGCAGTTCATATGGAATCCTACAGAGGCGTTGTACTCAGCACTGCACACAGCCTCTCTCTCTCTCACACACACACACACACACACACACACAGCACAAAGTCAGCCTGTGGAATTCACTGACACGCAGGTACTCTAGCTGATCTTAAAAAAAAACCTGGCCAACAACAACATTTGTATTTATTCATGCAAAGATAGGAGCAAATAAAGTTCCTGCTGCAAAAGTGGGAGCTTCTCAGCAGGGGGCAGGAAATAGACTTCCACCCCACATTCCTCGGCAGGACATTCACAATTAGCTAGGTCCATTACTGGACATTTTCATCTTCCTGAAATACCAGCTCCAAAACTGGGCACTACTGGAAGCAGGACACCAGACTTGAGTGACCAGTAATCTGATTCACTATGGAAAATCCTACATTCCTTCTTATGGGTCCATTTCAATTCCCTTTAAGTCAGAGACTTTCCATGTATATTAATGGGAGTGGGAGCATTCTCTATAGACCAGAGATGGGCAAACTACAGCCCGGGGGCCCACATTCAGCCCTCCAGATGTTTTAATCCGGCCCTCAAGCTCCTGCCGGGAAGCAGGGTCTGGGGCTTTCCCTGCTTCACATGGCTCCTGGAAGCAGTAGCATGTCCCCAATCCAGCTCCTACACATAGGGGCAGCCAGGGGGCTCCACACGCTGCCCCCACCCCAAGCGCAGCCCCCGCAGCTCCCACTGGCTGGGAACTGCAGCCAATGGGAGCTGCAGGGGCAGCACCTGCACACAGGGCAGCACGCAGAACCGCCTGGCCACGTCTCTGCATAGGAGCCAGAGGAGGGACATGCCGCTGTTTTGGGGAGCTGCTTGAGGTAAGCGCTGCCCGGAGCCTGCCCCCCTCCCGTGCCCCAGCCTTGATCCTACCCTCCAAACCCCTCGGTCCCAGCCTGGAGCATCCTCCTGCACCCCCAACTCCTCATCCCCACCCCAGAGCCTGCACCCCCAGCCGGAACCCTCATGCCCTCCTGCACCCCAACCCCCAATTTCATGAGCTTCATGGCCTGCCATACAATTTCCATACCCAGATGTGGCCCTCGGGACAAAAAGTTTGCCCACCCCTGCTATAGACTGTATATAGCATAACGCAGAACTGGGTGAGAGTCCTGAGTCCAACCTATGCTGACTGCTTCTCTCTGGATTCAGTTTGGTGGATGCTAATCCATCATGGAGATGACACACTCAGGGTTAGATTAACTCGAGCCTTGCACAGGTAGGGAAGAGGGTACAAAAAGCCACCCTCTGCCCTGTGCCTCTGTTTACAATTAAAGATAATGGATTTTTCACCTATAACTGTAGAGACAGAGAAATTCTGCATCCTCCATCTCAGAGACAAGCTGCCAGCATGCTTGTCTTCTGAAGGGGAGGGATGGAGCACAGCCAACCTGGTTGTTAAATGCTGAAAGAGAGACTTTTGGATGAGACAACCTTTATGAGTAGGGCCCTACCAAATTCACAGCCATGAAAAACGCATCATTGACTGTGAAATCTGGATTCTCCCTGTGAAATCTTGTCTTTTGTGCGCTTTCTCCTCTACTATACCGATTTCACAGGGGAGACCAGAGTTTCTCAAACTGGGGGTCCTGATGCAAAAGGGAATTGCAGGGGGGTTGCAAGATTATTTTAGGGGGGATTGTGGTATTGCCATCCTTACTTCTGTGCTGCCTTCAGAGCTGGGCAGCCAGAGAGTGGTGGCTGTTGGCTGGGCGCCCAGCTCTGCAAGCAGCAGCACAGAAGTGTGGCAATACAGTACCAGGCCATCCTTATTTCTGCGCTGCTGCTGGCGGCGGCTCTGCCTTAAGTGCTGGGATCCTGGCCAGCAGCCGCTGCTCTCCAACCGCCCACCTCTGAAGGCAGCGCCAACACCTGCAGCAGTAAGGGCAGCAGGGCTGGCCTTACCATGAGGCGAACTGAGGAGGCCGCCTCAGGTGCCGGACTGTGGGGTGGGGCGCCACTAGGACCCAGAGTGTAGAAAATTGTGTCTGCTGCTGGTGCATGTGGATTCTCTCTGCTCTAGATGCACAGAGATGGTGGAGTGCTGTGCTGGAGGAAGGAAGGCACAAGAGACATAACAGGCAGGCAGGCGAAAAGTTGAGAGGGAATAACGGAAAGCAGCAGGAGCTGAAGGGAGAGAGAGGAGAAGGAGCCTCTTATGTACCTCTCTAAAACCAACTTCTCAGGGAGCTTCCTGTTTCCTGCTGCTTCCCTGAACCCACTTGAGGAGAACAGGCAGTCAACTGAAGTAGTAGGAGCCAGTTAGTCCCTTAAGACGCTGATAGCTCCCCTCCCTCAGGCCCTGCTACCAGCCTGCTTATTTGTCCCCTTCAACTGAGTGGTGAGAGCCACTATAGCTGGCACAGAACAACAGTCGTGAGCGAAAGAAGAAAATGCCCCTCTGGGGCAGCATTCAGAAGAAGAAAAAAAACAAAGGAAGCAGGAAGGAGCTCTCCTGAGATACATAGACAAAAACGTTCACGGTGAGCCTTCCGGCCCCAGTGAGGATGTGAGTGGTGAGGAGATGCCCGATCTTACAATTAGTCAGAGTGCAGGTGACCTGGCAGCTGCTGCAGCATCCATATCTCCATCTCAAATGGATGTAACCAAGCACATTCCTGAAGAAAAGTGTAGATCAGAGAAGAGTGTGGTAGAGGCGCACGAAACAGCTGCTGCTGAGTTTAATTCCTTCAGTCTAGATGATCCAGGACTGTGGACTCACTTGAGCAGTAGCCTGAGGGACTTCCTTGTACTGCATGGGCCACAGCAAGTGAAAAACTTCATGTTCCCCAAAGACAACGAAAATAGAAGTTTCCATCCAACACATTACTGGCGTGAAATCCCCAATGGTGACAAAGTGGAGAGCCCATGGCTTATGTACTCAAAACCCCAGAACGCTGCATACTGTTTTTGTTGCAAACTCTTCCAGTCTAATGTTCCACCCACATTGGGTTCCACAGGTACAAAGGACTGGAAAAATCTGTCTAGAAATCTGGCATGCCATGAGAAGGCAGCAAATCACCAGACAGCATGCCATAGGCGGAAAGAACTTGAGATGAGACTAAGGTTAAAGGCCACCATAGATGATCAGCATCAAGAGAAGATTGCATCATGGTCTCTTTACTGGCAAAATGTTCTGAAAAGGCTCATTGCCATGGTGAGAATGCTTGCTACCCAAAAACTGAGCACTGCGTGGCACTTCAGATCAGCTGTAGGTGCCAAACAATGGAAACTTCCTTAAAATTGTGGAGCTGATGGCTGAGTTTGATGCTGTACTCCAGGAGCATCTAAGAAGGGTCACCATCCAAGAAATGTACACACACCACTACCTTGGAAAAACAATTCAAAATGAGATCAGACAGTTACTGGCAACAAAAGTCAAACAGAAGATTGTGGCAGATCTGAAGTCAGCAAGATATTACTCCGTTTTTCTGGACTGCACACCTGACATCAGCCATATGGAACAAATTACTTTAATGGTGCGTTTTGTAACAACAGAACCTAGTGAAAATGTCCCTGCAGCGGTGACTGTCAGAGAGCATTTTCTAGAATTTATTGACATTGATGATACTACAGGAACTGGTATGACAAATGTGCTTCTTAAAAAGCTGGAAGATACGGGAATTGCGATAGCTGACATGAGAGCTCAGGGCTACGATAATGGTGCCAACATGAGAGGAAAGAATAGAGGAGTGCAGACACAGATCAGAGAGTTAAACCCTCAAGGTTTTTTTGTCCCGTGCAGTTCTCATTCACTGAACTTGGTGGTCAGTGATGCAGCATCAGCTTCTAGTGAGGCTGCTGAATTTTTTAATGTAATTCAAAGCATCGATGCATTTTTCTCTGCATCAACTCATTGATGGCAAATTTTGAAGCAACATCTGGGAACATCCTCTCTGACACTGAAACCACCAAATGCCTCACGATGGGAAAGTCGAGTGGAGGCGATAAAGCCTGTCAAACACCAAATTGGGAAGATAGATGATGCCATAGTTGCCATTATGGAGGATAATGTTATGACAGGAACTGTTTGTGGGAGAACAGTGGCAGAGGGAAATGGAATCACCAGAAACATATATAACTTCAAATTTCTGTGTGGCTTAGTGTTGTGGCATGACATATTGTTTGCAATAAATGTTGTAAGCAAGAGACTCCAATGTGTTGACCTTGATATATCTGGAGTAATGGAACAACTGGACAAACCAAAGTCATACCTACAGTCTTACCGGTCAGATGAGGGATTTCAAAACATTCGGAAGAGTGCACAGAAGTTGGCAGAGGAACTTCACATTGAAGCTATTTTCCCACCCATTCAAGAATACAAGAGTCACCGAAGAAGACATTTTGATTACAAGGCACGGGATAATCCCATAAGAGGCCCCAAACGACAATTCAAAGTTGAATTCTTTAACCAGGTGCTAGATTGTGGAATACAGTCAGTTGAAGAACGTTTCATGCGTCATCTGAGCTCCCTGCCTCAGGTGCCAAAATGTTGTGGGCCAGCCCTGGGTAGCAGTATCGCAATCCCCACTACAATAAACTTGCGACCCCATGACTCCTTTTTGGATTAGGACCCCTACAATTACAACACTGTGAAATTTCAGATTTAAATAGCTGAAATCATGAAATTTACTAATTTAAAAATCCTATGACCATGAAATTGACCAAAATGGACCGTGAATTTGGTAGGGCCTTATTTATGAGACAGGAGAATGTCTTGTTAGTTTAGACTCTAATATGTGTAATATGATTTCATTTTACATGTAACCCTTTGTTTCCAATATTTATGCTTGCTAGCGTTTGAATGGCTATTTTGTTAAATAAGCTTATACTTGGCTTTCTCTGTAAACAAATCTAAGTGCTGTGTTCTACAACCGAGCTGTGTTCTACATTTAACTGGTAAGCGGTGGTGTACTGTCCCCAGTGCGTCTGGTAATTCTGTGAGTGATCAAGGGCTAGATGTTGTGGAGGGATGCTCAGAGGACTCGGGGTAAGACTGTGCTTATCATGATCCTGTAAAGAGGGAGTAGGGCCTGTGGAGGCCTGGAGGGGAGTGCTTGTGTTGTCAATAGCCAGTGGAGTCAGGGAGCTGACCCACAGAGAGCACAGACAAGGCTTCCTCATGCTAAGGGCACGTGGTAGTGAGGTACATCACAACCCTGGGTATCCCCAGGAAGTGTTAAACCTCCCAAATAGAGGTGAGGGTGGGTCCAGGGCCCCTAGCAGCCCCTTCTGAGATTGAAGCATCATTGTGCTAGGTGCCGTGCAAACACAGTATGAGACAGTCCCTGCCCCAACAAGCTTACAGTCTAAATAGGCAAGAAATATGAAGGGTGAGAGAAGAAACAGGCACAGAGCAGTAAAGTGACTTGCCTAAGGTCACACAGCAGGTCACTGATAGAGCCTAAAAATGAACCAGACCATAGATTCTCAACCTGAGGGTTATGTCCACAGCACTGACATGACCACCCTTCTTGTACTTACAAGAGCATGGGTGTCGACTGTTACCAGTACGTCACATTTCAGAACACTCAACAATTAACGCAATGGGACACTGAACTAGGTGTATCTGCGGTGGCTGATAATACTTTCCATGCGCTCCCTTCCCCACCTAAGATATATGTTTCCTGATGCAGTATTATAACAATAAATGGGAATTTGCCCCTTCTGTCACAGCTACAAAAAGAAGTAAATAATGGAACAAATACTAAGAGTGGATGCAGAATCACCACCACATCACTCACAACTATGTTTATTAGGGATTTGAGGCAGGAGAGTGAGTTTGTGTGTGTTGGGGGGGGGTGAGAAAACCTGGATTTGTGCTGGAAATGGCCCAACTTGATTATCATGCACATTGTAAGGAGAGTGATCACTTTAGATAAGCTATTACCAGCAGGAGAGTGGGGTGGGAGGAGGTATTGTTTCATGGTCTCTGTGTATATAATGTCTTCTGCAGTTTCCATAGTATGCATCCAATGAAGTGAGCTGTAGCTCACGAAAGCTTATGCTCAAATAAATTGGTTAGTCTCTAAGGTGCCACAAGTACTCCTTTTCTTTTTGCGAATACAGACTAACACGGCTGCTACTCTGAAATAAGTCTCCACTGATACATTGCAGGGGACAGACTCCAGCAGATGACTTTCTGGCAATCCCTTCAACACAAATGATTCTCTGCTTGTTCAGGTTATAACAATGAAAACCCAATCTACGAGTGGATTTTGTTTGAAATAAACAATCATTCTTAACCAATGGACAGCTTAAGCTACTGTGGAGGCTTGGAATGCTCTGAAGCCATAAGCAATAGCAACTATATTATTATTTATTAAACTGACAGATTCATTTGATGAAAAAAATTTCAGAGGAAGAGGGAAAAGAACATAACTTGCTAAGATACAAGTCTGACATCGGTTTGATTATTTGCTGTATGGGATTCCTGGGGCATTTCAGTTGACTACTTGTTTGTGCTTCGTCCGTTTGGAAAATTAAATGATGGAAATCTAAATAAACACTGCCATCTCCTTGATGTGCAGAGTTTTGAAACCTATGGGAAAGCTTTAAGCTACGACAAGCCTCATGGGGGATTGAGGGAGAAAACCAGAGGAAATATTATTAGATGAGTGGGAGTTAGCACAGGTAGTAGTCACCCTTAACTCACATTATTTAATTGCTCCGGCAGCATAAAGGCCCCAGAAACAGCCCCCAAGGAATATCCTCAACACAAGGGGAGATCCCTGAGCAAGACACATCTCTGGCAGAATGGCCCAAAACCAACTTATCACTAGAGAGGTAGAAGAGTCCACAAATAGACCATGCATGAAATGATCAAGCCACAAGTTTTATTAGCTTGGCAGTAGGACTTTTTAGAAGAGACTGATGGATGGATTGAAACTGAAAACAAGAACAGGAAGAAAGGAACAGAAAACTGAAGGAAGGAAGGAAGGAACAGAAAGACCCAGATAGGAACTCCATAAAAGGGAAGTAATCTTCTTTTCGTTCTTTTGGATTAGAAGTAAGGATCACATTTGAGAGACTGAGAATTGGGAATAATGAATAGGGAGGAACCTTTGCTATATTAAATGAAAACCTTATAAGCAGGGTCTGGAAATAGATGTTAGCAAACTTACCCTACTGTCCAAATGTTTCTTTCAGCTACACCACAAATTTCCTTACACATTCAGAACAGAAAAAAGAAAACAGATGTTGTTTCACACTAAGTGTTACTTGTGGCACCTTAGAGACTAACCAATTTATTTGAGCATAAGCTTTCGTGAGCTACAGCTCACTTCATCGGATGCATATTGTGGAAAATACAGAAGATGTTCTTATACATACAAACCATGAAAAAATGGGTGTTTACCACTACAAAAGGTTTTCTTTTCCCCACCCCCCTCTCCTGCTGGTAATAGCTTATCTCATTTATAAAAATGAGATATAAAAATGAGATATAAAAAGATCTTCTATACTTTCCACAGTATGCATCCGATGAAGTGAGCTGTAGCTCATGAAAGCTGATGCTCAAATAAATTGGTTAGTCTCTAAGGTGCCACAAGTACCCTTTTCTTTTTGCGAATACAGACTAATACGGCTGTTACTCTGAAACCTGACACTAAGTGTTGTTTATCATGTAATAGGGTGATATATAAAGTATCAGTCTAACTGAGAAAAAGAAATTATACCCATTTCTATATCTTCAGTACCACAGGCAGAGAGAGGCCAGGTCTCAGCCCTTGTGCCAGGCAGCCATCTGGCTTTGGGGTTTTGCCATAGGGCACAACACACTAAATGAAAATCTCATGAGTCATATTTGACCCACAGACCAGACTTTAGCTGACCCTGATCTATATAGAAAAATCAAGCCTGATAACCTTGCTTCACTTCCCTCCTAAGAACTCCTTGTTGCTAGAGAACTTGCTGGGGCCTTCCTTGAACCAGAAGATGTTTCTTTAAATTCTGAAGAGGTCATAGGGCCTGGTTTCATTTAAGTCAAAGACAAAACTGCATGTATGTAACTGGTGCCATATCAGGCTAGTGATCATAAGCCATGGCACCATCACCTGCAGTGCCTCAGTGCCCGTCTTCGGTGCCTCATATTTCCGTTTAATAACAAAGGTATAGGTTCTGAAAACTGACAGGAGACACTGGATCATGAATCTGCAGAGCAACAGTCAGAGAACTCCAGCCACTGGTAAGCTTTGGAACTTGCTTTTAACATTATTTTAAGTCTGCACCTGTATTCATTTTTAACATACACATTCCTAAAAATATAGATATACACTGTGGAGCATTAACATTGTATAAATTATTAAAAGTATTGCTTTTTGTACGTTTCTGAAATTAATGCTGATGAAAGGAGCTGAACTGACAATTCTGAAGAGTAAAGTCCTCTATCCCACTAAAGTATTGGAAGCACCAACAGACCTCTGTTCCCAGTCTGCTTCATGAATTTGCCTCAACCCTTCCTTGGAGGGGACCAACCTTAATGGCAAGAGGGGAGTTTAGTTTCCACCTCCTTACGTTCCATAGCAGCTCTGGTGAGACTGTTAATGAGGGTACCAACTGGCATGATGGTGGTTTAATAATGATAGATGAAGACTGGTGGTTGTTTTAGGGCTATAGACACCTACACCTGTCTATCAGAACTTTGAACTGAGATCACCCAATTATCTCACCTATAGTTTATAATCGATTAATCATCCATCAGATGGCAATGACGTCAAGTCACTACCAACATAGACTGGATTTGACCATATAAAGTTAAAAGGAAGAAGATTCTGTATCCTGTACTTTTGGGTCACCCAGTTCCCTGTTTCTCTAATATATTCCAGAGAATCTTTTGTTTCATGTAGATTCCAATGCATCATCCTGCCCTGTCATAAGACCACTACAACACTTCAATAGAATAATAGGGAAGAGGGAGCCTCCCTACTTTTTTGTTCATTTCAAGAAAAATCAAATGGCTAATCCATCAACATGAACCCATCAGCATCTCAGCATTCTGGCCAGAAGATATTGGAACTATATGGACACTTTGAAAGAAATATACCAGACAATACTGCAAAAAAGGACTAAACTTACACCTACCAAGATGGAGAAAGCAGCAAATAAGCTTGTACTAAATGGGGCTGGAGGTGAGGAGGTAAGACTGAAAAAGCCATGGAGTTTTGTCATGTCCTTGGGAATAAGTAATCGAATTAAGGGCAGATAAATGCTGAAGAGATAGTTTAGTGGACTCTAACCTCCATACCACAGCATACAAAAAGGACAAGAAGTGTTGGAACACAGAGTCTTTCATGCAAGGTGCCAGATAATTAGATCATTTACACTCTCATACTGTAGTTCAAATGGTGTCATATGATATAACAAGGTAAGAGTGCTGACACATGCCCTGTAGAAACCTGAATAGCAATTACAGGCAGTATTTTACACAGTACCCAAAGTTAACTGAAGCTGCTGGGAGTTGTGCCCCAATTCTGTGCTCAGTGGGAGCTTTGAGGAGCTAACCTGCAGCACTTCTAATCAGGGAACAGGAGCTCATTGGAAATAAAGCTTAGTTTCTGCTTCCTGGGCTTGGTTTTCACTAGAAAATTAAGTCACACTTGAGGACTTATTAACATACCTGAAGTTAAATATGACTTAACAGTCAGCGTAGACAAGGGCCGTTGGGTTTCAGTTCACGTCAGCAGGCTGTGGATAAAACCTTACTGAAACCAGTTACCTTTGACTAGCTGACAAAGCTACATATGACTTGTCCCCATCTACACTGACTGCAAAGTTATGTTCTACATCACAGCAATTAAAACAACTACTCAAGTTCATGTTCTAAGACGACCTGATTTTCTAGTGAAGACAAGCTCCCCTGAGTTAATTCACTATGGGCTCTTGATTAGGCTTGATTATTCAAGACTTGTGGAGATGGCAGGCTCTTGCTGACTCCCACTGATGCTGTATAAATGAATACATTTTCTGTATAAATAAATACATATGCTGAACACAAACCCAGGTTATATCTTCTCCCTTTAGCCCCACCTCACTCCCCGCATATATCTCAGAACTAATATATCGTCAGTGGTTTTCAGACTTTTTTCATTTGAGGACCCCTAAAAATTTTCAAATGGAGGTGTAGACCACTTTGGAAATCTTAGACATAGTCTGTGGACCCCAAGGTTCCGTGGACAACAGGTTGAAAACCACTGCTCTAAACAGTACTTTTAAAAATACCTCCTGCCAAAAGAGGATGCATCTGCATTTGGGAGTGGGAAGGTTGTTAAGCTCCTTAATTCTAAAATAAGGTATGGCCTTCAATACTTCCCTCTTGATTAAGAAAGCCCCACAGCCCTCCTTCTAGATCTTGGACTGATCTTCTACTGTGTCCTTTTAATTCACCCTTCACCAGCTCCTCTCAGGCTAGCAACAAGTCTGCCATGAACAGAACTCAATGGAGTCTCTCCCCTGGTAGCCCAACACAAACCAGTTTTAAACTGGGCCCAGCCCACATTTTTACCTGGCTGCAGCTCAGCCTTCTGCCTTCCATGGTGTCAGGGTCTTTCCTGCATGAGCCTTTCTTCCTCTGTGTAGTTTCTTGAGCTTCCCCCCTTCTCAGAGCAGCAGAAAGCTGCAATGAAGCGGCTAATCCAACCCAGATGTGCCTCTTTAGTAATCAGGCTTGACTAGCCCCAAGCCTTCCAGCCCTTAAGAGGCAAAACACCCTGCTACAATAGTGTGTGCAGCCTGTCTTTCTGAGAGGAGGGAAACCAAAGATGTGAATGGTTCATATGGCAAAAGCATTATGTGGGCTCTCTCAGATGGGTACAATACTACCCATATCTTGTTTACACAACTCCATACAACTTATTTTCAGCCACTCCAGTTTTAACGGCGGTATAACATATAGGCTCCACCTAAGGATGGGTTCCACCTATATCAAAACGGAACCAGATTGCCGGCATGTAAAATTAAAAAGGTTGTAGAGGTGCTTGTAAACTAAGGGCTGAGGGAAAGCCAACAGGTCCAGAGGATCACACCATTCAGATAGACACGTCCCTTAGCAAAGGATTTATTAAAGAGGATACTCTATTTCTCTTCAGTTCTTACCTGTACTTTATCCACATAAGTCTACCTGAGGATGTTCAAGGAAGTATGTAAACCATGGCCGCTACCTGTAAGTTCTGAGTCATGCAGGGACAGTCAAATGAAAAAGAGTCCCATTCAATTACATCACATGAAGGCAGACAACTAAATATTGACTAATTTTATAAGTGCTTGTATACAACTGCAAAAAGTCTAAATACTCGGAGGAACTTGAGTGCCTGGTATTAAACAAGGATATTGATATAATAAGCACTGCAGGAACTTGGTGGAATGATGACAATCAATCAATGGGACATTGTAATTCCAGGGTACAAAATATATCGGAATGACAAAGTAGGTCATTCTGATAGGAGAGTGGCACTATATGTGAAAGAAAGCATAGAGTCAAATACAGGAAAAATCTTAAATGAATCAAACAGTACTATAGAATCTTTATTGATAGAAATTCCATGCTTAAACAATAAGAGCATAGCAGCAGGAATATACTATTGATCACCTGATCAGAATGGTGACAGTGATTGTGAAATGCTCAGGGAGATTAGAGACTACAAAAACAAAAAAACAACCAATAATGATGAGAGTTTTCAACTATCTCCATATTGACTGGGAAATGTCACCTCAGGACAGGAAGCAGAGATAAAAGTTCTAGACACCATTAATTACTGCTTTTTGGGGCAGCTAGTCCTGGAACCCATAAAGGGAGAGGCAATTCTTGATTTAGTCCTAAGTGAAGCACAGGATCTGGTCCAAGAGGTGAATATAGTTGAACCGCTCAGTAATAGAGACCATAATGTAATAAATTTAACATTATTGTAGGGAGGAAAATACCGAAGAAATCCACTACAGTACCATTGAACTTCAAAAAGGGGAACGGCACAAAATGAGGAGGCTAGTTAAATGGAAATGAAAAGGAACAGTCACAAGAGTGAAATTCCTGCAAGCTGCATGGAAATTTTTTAAGAACACCATAATAGAGGCTCACGCTATATATACACCCTGAATTTAAAAAAAAAAAACTAAGAGGAACAAAAAAAGGCCACCATGGCTAAACAGAGTAAGACAAGGCAGTTAGAAACAAAAGGACATCCTTTAAACACTAACAGTCAAATACTAGTGAGGAAAATAGAAAGGAGTATAAACTCTGGCAAGTCAAATGTAAAACTATAATTAGGCAAGCCAAAAAAGAATTTGAAGAGCACCCTAGCAAAAGACACAAAAACTAACAGCAATTTTTTGTTAATCAGAAGCAGGAAGCCTGCCAAACAGTCATTCTTTTAAGGTGACAGAGCTGAGGAACAGTCTCAGATTGAGGCATCAATAGAGGTTTTGGAACAAATTGATAAATTAAATAGTAATAAGTCACCAGTGCGACGGTGCCCCCCATAAGGCTTTATGGAAATATGCTTATGAATGTATATATGACATAACTAGAATATGTTTTATGCTATATATGCCATGTAACACATCTCTGTAAAGGTTATGATCTACTGAATCTATTAATCCTATTTGTATGCATGTATCATTTTTGTATTCGAAGTTATGAATATTGGCTGTGTACTAGCTTGATTTTTAAGTAACCTTTATGAAGCATTTGGTCAGCTTCTTGAGAAAGGAATGTGCAAATTAAGTGCCCGATCAAGAAGCACTTAACGAACAATGGATCTTGGAATGCGTCAATCCACATAAGTCTACTTGAGGATGTTCAAAGAAGTTTCTAAACCATGGCCACTACCTGTAAGTTCTGAGTCATGCAGGGACATGTGACTTGACCATGTGACTCCAAAACTCCATCTTATAGCTGAACTTCTACACAGGGGGAGGAAGGGGTATCCACCCACAAGAGAAAGTCTATTTAAACCCTGGGAGACCCCCTCCATTTTGTCTTCAGCTGGCTAAAGAGATAGCCTCTCCACTCCCAAGGTTACCTGAAAGAAACTGGAACAAAGGACAGTAACTACAGGGGGGATGAGTGATTGCTGGACCCAGACTAGAAGGAGACTAGTCTGTAAAAGGAAGCTTACTGGAATTCCTCGAAGGGTGAGGTTTTTATCTGTATTCAGTTTTCTTAGACATAGATTTGTGTGTTCTATTTTATTTTGCTTGGTAATTGACTTTGTTCTGTCTGTTACTACTTGGAACCACTTAAATCCTACTTTCTGTATTTAATAAAATCACTTTTTACTTATTAATTAACCCAGAGTATGTATTAATACCTGGGGGAGCAAACAGCTGTGCATATCTCTCTATCAGTGTTATAGAGGGGAAACAATTTATGAGTTTACCCTGTATACAGGGTAAAACAGATTTATTTGGGGTTTGGACCCCATTAGGAGTTGGGTATCTGAGTGTTAAAGACAGGAACATTTCTTAAGCTGCTTTCAGTTAAGTCTGCAGCTTTGGGACACGTGGTTCAGACCCTGGGTCTGTGTTGGAGCAGACTGGCATGTCTGGCTCAGCAAGACAGGGTGCTGGAGTCCCAAGCTGGCAGAGAAAGCAGGGGCAGAAGTAGTTTTGGCACATCAGTTGGCAGCCCCAAGGGGGTTTCTGTGATCCAACCCGTCACAACCAGGACCAGATGGTATTCACCCAAGAGTTCTGAAGGAACTCAAATATGAAATAACAGATCTATTAACTGTGGTATGCAACCTCTTTCTTAAATCAGCTTCTGTACCAGATGACTGGTGGATAGCTAATGGAACACCAATTTTTACAGAAAGATCCAGATCCTGGCAATTACTCACCGATAAGCCTAACTTAAATACCAGAGAAATTGGTTGAAACTAATGAAAAAAAAACAAACCAGAATTATCAGACACATAGATGAACATATGCTGGGAAAGAGTCAATAAGGCTTTTTTAAAGAGAAATCATGCCCACCAATTTATTAGAATTCTTTGGGGGGGGTCAATAAACATGTGGAAAAGGGTGATCCAGTGGATATATTGTACTTGAACTATCAGAAAACCTTTGACAAGGTCCCTTATCAAAGGCTTTTAAGCAAAGCAAGGGGTCATGGCATAAGAGGGAAGGTCCTCTCATGCATCAGTCACTGGTTAAAATACAGTAAACAAAGAGTAGGAACAAACAGTAAGTTTTCACATTGGAAAGAGGTCAATAGCAGGGTGCCCCAAGGATCTGTATCAGGACCAGTGCTGTTCAACATATTCATAAATGAACTGGAAAAGGAGGTAAACAGTGAGGTGGCAAAGTTCGCAGATGATACAAAATTACTTACGGTAGTTAAGTCCAAAGCTGATTGCGAAGGGTTATAAAGGGATCTCACAAAACTGGGGGACTGGACAACAAAATGGCAGATGAAATTCAGTGTTGATAAATGCAAAGTAATGCACACTAGAAAACACTGTCCCAACTATACATACAAAATGATGGGGTCTACATTAGCCATTACCACTCAAGAAAACGACCTTGGAGTCATCATAGGTAATTCTCTGAAATCATCTGCTCGGTGCGCAGCAGTACTCATAAAAGTTGACAGAATGCTAGGAACCATTTGGAAAGGGATAGATAATGGAACATAATGCCACTACATAAATGCATGGGTACGTCCATACCTTGAATACTGCGTGCAGTTCTGGTAACCCCATCTCAAAAAAGATATATTAGATTTGGAAAAAGTACAGAGAAGGGCAACAAAAATGATTAGGGGTATGGAACAGCTTCCCTCTGAGGCGAGATTAAAAAGACTTAGACTGTTCAGCCTGGAAAAGAGATGACTAAGGAAGGGATATGTTAGCGGTCTATAAAATCATGAATGGTGTGGAGAAAGTGAATACGGAAGTTTTACTTACTCCTTCACATAACAAGAACCAGGGGTCACCCAATGAAATTAACAGGCAGCAGGTTTAAAACAAACACAAGGAAGTACTTCTTCACACAATACACACAGTCAACCTGTGGAATTTATTGCCAGGGGATGCTGTGAAGGCCAAAGTATAACTGGGTTCAAACAAGAATTAGATAAATTCATGGAGGATATATGGTTATTAGCCAAGATGGTCAGGGATGCAACCCCATGCTCTGGGTGTCCCTAAACCTTTGACTGCTAGATGCTGGGAATGAATGACATGGGATGGATCACTCAAAATTGCCCTCTTCTCTGAAACATCTGGCACTGGCTAGATGGACCATTGATCCCATCCAATATGGGCATTCTTATGTTTGTATATAATCAATGTTATAGTTGATGTAACTGGGCTAGATTTGATAATCAGTTCTCATGGTAGTCATTTGGCAAAATATAGATCCTTTAAAAGACCTCTGTCTTTAAGACCTTTAAACTTTAAGATCTACACTGTCTTCTAGAGACACTCTTACCCCCACTGAGGACAATACAGGGAATAGGATCTCAAATCTAACATCCCTGTTGGCCACTGGGCTGAGGCTGAATACCAGACACTCCATTTCTGACCTCCCAGGTTAGGCTAATGTAACAACATTTATTTTGTCAGTGCCCCAGCCAAAACACATGAAGTAGGAAGCAAAGACACCATTGCCTACTAACGATGTCAAGCATCTGCACCTCTTCAGTACATCTGCTGTGGGAATGCCATTTGGTTAGAGAGTCCAGGACCACATGTACACGAGAATCAAGTTCATGTTCAAAGTGACTTCTGCCCTTATTTAGTTTAATTCTGCTGACAGCAATCCTTAATCTCTCAGCTTCAAACTCTGTCAACAGATGATTCCTCAGAGCCTCCCTGTAAGCAAAAGTCTAGATATTCATCACTGTAAACTGACAGCAGTTCCAAGATCAAAAGAACAGGGAAATGAAACAAACAAGAAGGCAGTTCTGGAGAGAGCCACTTACAAAAGCCTTGAAAGAGTTAAGAAGTTAAAAAAAATGGTCTGGACTTTGGGACTGTAACTCACCTGGATCAGGAATTGCTTCTAGTGCTACAGAACTGTAAAATTGTACTGGGCTTGTCCATGTTATACTGCACACATCTACCTGATTATCCTTTCTTTTTCTTCAAATAGCTCCATGTGGATCCTTTCTTCTCCTCTGTGTTCTTCAACTCTCTTTCTTTCTTCATTAATTTATTCTCCAGGGAGGGAAGCTCTCCTTTGTCCATTGTCATTCTGTAGTCTAAGCTTGTCTGCTCAGTTTGTTTACCTGAAACAATCAGAAACGTTAGTCATGGAAAAAATGGTATTTAACTGTTGCATATGAACAGGAGAAACACAGTGTAATGTAAAGGAATGGAAACAAGATCTGAAAGACAGGTGGAAGAAAGGGGACAGAATTATTAATAGATACAACAGACCTATTATCATGGGGACCTCTCAAATTCAAGGTTAATTGACTACAATAGGCATGAATAAATGTAATGTGTACTGGAAACACTGGTGGGAGTTTAGGTGAGGAAAAGGAGGACGGGGAAGAAAGCAAGAAAGTAGAGCTGTTACAATTGGTGAATTTGTTTAAATAAAGAATCCTATTTAATCTTTCTCACTGCTTGCTTATTTCAATCAAAACATAACAGAGGCCTGATGCATGCAATCAAGATGGCTTGTTGCTATTGTGCTATGAAAGTGCACAATAAGAGAGCCAGACCTATTTGTTTTATTGGTGTAAGAACTCAAGGCACACCTGAGTAGAACAGACCAAGCAATGACAATAACCTAAACCATCTTTCAATAGATTAACCTGTTAATTATCATATTGGACTCCTTGAAAATCAAGCCCTGGGAGTATAATTTGATTGGCTGGGAGGAAAGAAGGGCCCCAGCCAGCTGGAATTTGTTAGTGGTAACTGGGGATAATAGGGACTCAGTTTATGGAAAATGAGGAACCTATCGTGAACAGGACTACAGCATCAATAGGAGATATCCCAGATGGGAGCAGAGAGGAAGTAGCTCTGAGATTACGAAGTTATCTGATTTGCACATTAATAGCAGCCCAGAATATTAGAAAACTACAGCACAAGGATAATAGAGAGGGGGAGACTTAATTTTGCTGGATTTGGGAAATCAACCTTAGAGAGAAGGAGGGAGCCTCTGCCAGCAATGAGAGATCGTGGAAATAAAGCATAGACGACAGACACAAAATCCTTTTTAAAAGGGATGTCAGAGGAGAGAACTGTGAGTTGGGATTTGTGAAGAGGAGTACTCTGGGAAAGCCTGTAATCTCTGGAGGGCAGAGGGAGCTACTGGAGATTGCATTCCTGAGGGTGTTAAACTTCATTTAATGAGGAGGAGTTTGGGGGGATATTTTTGTTGTAATGCTGATTTTTATTAAGCTTGGTTGCTCCCCCTCTCCCATTGAACTCAAATGCATAGAACCATTTTAAAGAACCAGGAAAAAAGATTTACTGACCCAATATTACCTTGGATTATTTATCAACAGTGCTAATAGCAATTTATTGGATTCACTGTCTGTTCCTTCTCAATCCTGGACATATTATTATATAGTGGACAATCAGCCAGAGACCCTGTAATTCATACCAGCAGAAGCAGCCAAAGCAGGGACAGCTGTATGGAAGAAAGGGGTAAAATGGGACCCAACTGGAACCACCTCTCCCCACAGCATCCCTCAGGACCTCGAACTTTATGCAGGTATCACACACACTCACTAGAAGCCAAGTGATGCCTCCCTTCCCCCCAGGATGTGGCCTTGGAAGGGGTGGGGGGGGAGAGGCTGAGAGCAACCAGCCAGAGACTCCAACTAGTAGGGGCAGATGCAGCCAAAGCAGGTACCTCAGGACATTCAGAAAACATTCTACAGGTTTGACTGCAATTTCTCTGCCCTGTACAGATTGGCTGCTTGCTCCAACACTTTCCCTCCCAGTCTCTTCCCCCGAACTTGCCTCCTCTACTCCCTCTCACCTCCTTCCCCTTCCTTTTTCTTTCCGTTTAGCTTATTCCCCTCCTAGGTAGTCTCCCCCCCAAAAAAATTGTGGAACTAACAGGACATTTGCTGCCATGCTATTGTTCACTCTGCTTATGTGTTATACCTCGTCTCCCACCCTGCGTCTGTCCAGTTAGATTGTCAACTCTTCAGGGCATGGACGTCTACTACTCTGTATTTGTACAGTGCGGCCCCAATCTTGCTTGGTGCCAAGGGAGAGTTACTTCAAAAAAGGAGTGGACTGACACCCTTCCAGATTTCCCAGGACTGCTACTTCAAATAAGGGACAATCCTGAGAAAGCCAGGACAAGTGGCAACCCTATCCCCATTACCAGACATATTGCTGTGGTAACAGTATAGGAAGACAAAGCCCAAGTGTTAAACTGAAGGGGGCATTAGCATAATATTCTGGACCAAGATTCCCTGAAGTACAGTGATGGTATCAAACCATCTGTATTGACGTATCATCATGTCACACAACAAAGTCAATCTAATCACATACTTTCTCCTGAGTATCTACAGAACATGGGAGGGGAAAATGTTCACAGATCAGAAGGGAAGAGTATGACATGTTGCTTTTCTAGAAAATTGATCAAATTGCTATTAACCACTTCCAAATTTGTTTTTACTACCCGCAGGCAGATTGCATAACTATTTAAATACAAGCTCAAAATCAAAGCTTTGGGGGTAGTTCCTGTAAGAATAAAATCAATTAATATCTGATCAGTTGATAAGTGCTGAAGTTAAAGCATACCAACAATGGCAAGTGACTGGATGCTATATTTTAAGTGACCAGGTTCAGTCAATAGCTTTACTAATACTGGGAGGACAGGACAACATTCATACCAAACAGGTGCTAGAATTAGTGACAGGAGTCAGAGAACTGAGTTTAAAAAATGGGTCTAACAGCCAATGCAACATATTTGAATTTTACTAAAGTATTGCTCGTGTCTCATGAAACTCTACTCTCAAAATTACTTAATAGCGGGTTGGATAGGAACGCTGTCACAGACTCTGATCTATATTAAGTTTTAATTCATTGTTATCCTTTTGTATTGTTTCTCTGATCTCACTGGTGTTTACAGATTGTTCCTAGTTACTGCCCATAGTATCATGTTACTGCCCTTTTAGTGCTGGCTTAGTACATGTATGATGTGCAAACAGGAGAGGGATACCTCACAGTCTCTGGACAATTCCACCATTTTTGTCGCCTGGGCTCGTTTGCAAGGCTGCTGATAGATGCCAGACTCCTTCTGCTGGTCTGCTAAAGAATAAAGCTACTTGGCAGTGCTTCCAGTGAGACAAGGGGTTTACTCTCACTAAGGCAGTGGTACCACCCTAGAACTCACACTCACACAAGCAAACAAATTAAAAACAATAACTATAAACTTTACAGAAGGATTTGATTAAAAAGAAATACAGGATTAGTATAAATATTAAATGACTAAAATGATTAGATATATTAATGCATTTTAATTACTAAAGGCTATGCCAGCAAGCACACTAGGTCATGTGACCACATACTCCCCCAACTTTCCTAAACAAAAGCCTATCCCCTCTCAATTCCGTCTATTTCCCCCACATACCCAGGTGGTGCACATGGAGACACACTGCGGGCCTGCAAGGAGATCCTGTTAGAAACATACTTGATTATACTGGGAATTTGCAGATGCAATGTACTTTAATGGTGCAAGATTAAACCCTAACTACCTCACTATAATACAGGGTACTCACTCAAAAAGAAAAGGAGTACTTGTGGCACCTTAGAGACTAACCAATTTATTAGAGCATAAGCTTTCGTGAGCTACAGCTCACTTCCTCAGATGCATATCGTGCAGCAGTGGGCTGCAGTTTCCACGATATGCATCTGAGGAAGTGAGCTGTAGCTCACGAAAGCTTATGCTCTAATAAATTGGTTAGTCTCTAAGGTGCCACAAGTACTCCTTTTCTTTTTGCGAATACAGACTAACACGGCTGTTACTCTGAAACCAGGTACTCACTCAGGCTCCTATTTTGCGTGAGCAGTCAGAGGACTGATGTAAGCAAGCAGGTCCTCCCTGGGGATTGTTGGAGAGGGACTAATCCCCCAGTCCCTTCTGGAGCTGTGCTGACAGTCTTTAAAATTTGGAACAAAGTTCAGCTGCAAGCAGGTCACGTCTCTTGATCTAAAATCCCAGATCTGGGGTGGGCTGCTACGGGGGAAGCAGGCTGCAGTCAGTGGTAGGAGAGAGAGGCTGGTGGAAGGAGGAGCGGATTGTCCCCTCCTCGGGCTTTTCTGTAGGCTGAGGTTACAGACAGGCCAGTTGCTGGTCCTGGATGTGCTGTGCTGGTAGGAGACCTTCTTTCCTGTCTGCTCCCCAGTTGGTCTCTGCCTGGTGGAGGAAAAGCATAGCTATTGATAGCCTTCCTCCTGCTTTCCCAGGCATCTGGGGCACTGCACGGAGCCAGACGCTGCTTGCAGTCTTTCTGGCTTTCTTCTGCCCTCTAAGCTTCTGGGGTCTGCTGTCTTCCTTCCTCCCATTGGTTGAGGGAGGAGGGTCACAAGGGTGACTGAGGGGAGCCATATCCCCCTCACCTGCCCTGCTGCTCTGGAGAAAACAGCAGTGCAGGACTCTGGAGTGGACCCCCTAGTACCAACAGGTGGGTCTCTTCTCTTGGGGCATCCCTGCTTGTTCAGGGGGCTACACACAAAATGAGATTAAGGTTGGAAAGATACAAATTATTGCATGTGGGAGGATATTTTTAATGGTGGGAAATAAAAAAAGACAATGCTAAGAGAGGCTTTGGTCTAGAGTGATGAGCCTTTTGAACCTACCCATATCAAAGAGATTACATTCAGACTTACAAAATGGGCAGTTTTAAAACACTAATAAGATTGTGCTGTCACTCTTAATGTTCCCCAAAATTGAGCCAATTTTGTTGAGGGAACCAACTGGTCGCTTTTTACTGGTGCTGGACATTCATCTGGGATGCTCTTATGAGATATAGAGAAACAAATGGATAAAGTATTGCCAACCTCAAAAGATCAAAAATCACAAGATTGGCCCAAATAAATTGGTTTTAAAAAATCAAATATGTTTTCAGTTTGTCTTTTGGCCTCCCCTCTATTCTTCTGCCACTGTGAAAGACAGATTTTCAGGTTGAAAAGTCAACCTTTAACACACACAAAAACACAGGCCTCTTCCTGGCTGCCCAGATGGACATTTCACTTACCCTTTCCTCATCCCTAGACAGGGGAACTGCCATCCACTTCCTATTACTGTCTTGACCGAGCAGCGACACTTCTCTGCCTCCTGCTGCCACAGGACTTTTGTACTTGGGATCCAAGAGTGCCACTTCCCAATTCTTCCCCCTCCCCAGTCAGGGTCCCAGCACCAGGGTCCCAGCACTTCTGGACTCTGCCCCTGCAACTGCCCCAAGGCCCTCTCTCTGCTATAGGGCTGCACAAGAACACAGGACAGGTCTGTGTCCCGAGCCCCTTGCACACAGCTCTGCCCAGCCCTGAAAAATCACAGAATCAGAGGAGCTTCTGGCAACATTGCCACAGCTCCTCCTGCGGGCTCCAAAATCCTGTGGCTCGTAATCAGTTATGAGAGTTGGCCTCACTGCAACATTGCCTTCCCCGGCTGCTCAAAGGGATGCCATTTACCCACCACTGCTCCCAGGAT
This sequence comes from Lepidochelys kempii, assembly GCF_965140285.1. Lineage (NCBI taxonomy): Eukaryota > Metazoa > Chordata > Testudines > Cheloniidae > Lepidochelys > Lepidochelys kempii. Next base: position 12,144,063 of record NC_136394.1, on the reverse strand, counting down.
CGGGGGAGCCACCAGTCCATCCCTTCCATATCTCTCATGCCCATCACAGTCCTCTGTTTCCCCCCTCATCCTTCCTCCAGCCCCCAGTGCTTCCAGCCCCCCATTCCTCTGCAACAACTAAATCTGCCTCCTGTTCCCCTCACTCTCCCCAGCTATCTTTCACAGTATCCCAGCTGCTTCTCACAGCCCCCTTCTCCTGTCTAGCCCCCGAATGATGGAGTGGCAGCCATTTTTCCTGTGGGCATGGCTTCAGCCTCCTTGAAAACAGTGGGAGGTGGCACCCATTACTGAGGGCAGCCTCTCTTCCATATGCAGCTAGACAGTTGGGAAATGGCCACCATCTTGCTGGCTTCAGCCCCATTGACAGTAAGAGAAGATGGTGGCCATTTTGAATGAGGGAAAATCCATGAGTTGGCGCCTTTCGTCATCGTGTTTTCCTCAGACAGATTTAAAAAAAAAAAACACCCAAAATCGCTAGAGTCACGATAAAATCATGAGCATTGCCAACGTTGGGGATAATCTGTTGAAAGCTGCTGCAGAGACACACACGTTCCTGCAGCACCGAAGGTGTAACTATAGCGGCCTTTCATGGGCAATCTTAATTCTGGCATTAATTCCAGGGCTTGACATCGCAACCTTCAAAAAAAATTAAAACGAAGATTAATGTAATCTCAGGGCATTTGCCCTGGCTTCTGTGATAGGGTTGCCAACGGTCCCTTATTCCAAGGGACGTCCCTTATGTTTTTCATCTCTGTACAACAAGATTGGAAGTTGCCGAGTGCTGCAAAATGCAGCCAGAAATACCCCTGGCGAATGTAGGCAAGTATGCTTAGTATTATTATGAATACTAATCATGATGATAATAGGAGGAGGGGTGGAGCGGGGGTGCTAAGAAAACAGTCCCTTATATTTGAAATAGAAGGTTGGCAAATCTATAATCCGCCGTGTCTCCATGCCAGTAGCTCGGGTGGGGAGTGCCGGGGAGAGAAATGCTGCTCCCAGGAAGTTGACAGCCAAGGCCCGGCTCAGCCTTGTCTCCCCTCTCTCCCTCTAGTTTGAGAGGTAGAGGCCTCTGCCGTCTCAGGGAGTTATTGCTGCGTGTGACTGGATGGCCACCAGCACACCTTCTCAAAGGAGGCAGCAGAGAGAGAGAGAGAAGGATTACATTGAGGATTATTAACTGGTTAAGCCCAGAAAAATGGAGCTAGCATAACCAATGAGGAAGATGCTTGAATAGGCCATTATCCACCACCCCCAGTTAAGGAGGGAATAGCTGTGTTGGGAAGAAAGAGGAAGAACCTGCCACTGAAAGGATATGCTTTTTGGTGAGCTTGGGTGTCCCATGCCTGCAAGGAAGGTCACCCTTGAAAACTGGCCTCTGGGTACTTGGCAACAATATTCCTGGTCCTTGTTAAAAGGAGCTCTCAGTTTACAGGTTTCAACTGGGAAAGCTCCCAAACTAGTTTAGGACTAAATTAGTCTCTTAGCTGTCTAGCTAAAGCAATAACTTCTAGATTTCTAGCTAAAGCATAAATACTTCTTGTTGCTAGACCAGGAGTTCCTGCTTGTTTTAACTTTCAGTTGGGTTTTATAAAATAAGAAATGAGGATAGGATTTTTTGAATTGTTTTTTATATTGTCTGCACCTGTTCCCTGAGTCTCTTCATGGGGAGAGTTACCTCAGAGGCAGAAGCTGTATAATTTGGGTAGTAAAAATATTTCTGTATAATTTTGGTAAAAAAAAAAAAAAAATCTACACGACCAGTTTAGGATTGCAGGGACCTTGACCGAGACAGCCTTTGGTTTGTAAATGGTAAAACTTTAATGGAAGTTAGTGGTTAAGAGTAGGTGAAGATAAAATGGCAGACACCATCTGAAGAATAAGGCTTGTAATTCATTAGTGTTGTAGCTGTCACTATTGCATTAGATCAAAGCAGTCCCCATCCCATTAGTGACTTCCTAGTTTTACACTAAATCTCCACTCCTCAGGATTGCTCTCTTACAGGATTTTTTCCCCCAGCATTCCTTTCTGTGGCTGATCTTTTAAATTTGGCAGAGCCAAACAGCTGCAGTACTATTGTAGCCATTTTGCAGCTGGTAGCTGTAGCTTTTCTCTTACACCTGGTAAGTGCTACTTATGTTTTTTCCCCCTTTCTTATTGCCCAGGCACAATAACTTTTATGACTTGTTAGTGAAATAGATGGTTCTTTACTACCCATGTCAGCTAATCATGTCCTTGTTAGTGGCCTAGGCTGGCAAATTATTTTCTTCCTGTAACCAAAACAATGTTATTTTATTATGTAGGTGGGACTCCCTTACTAGGTTTGAGTACCCAGGTTAGCCAGTCCTTTTCCCTAGTTCTCTGAGCAACATTCTAGAGTTCACTCCTCCTGCTCTGTGTGCATGTTCTGTAGGATTTCAATTCTCTACTGAGGGTCACAACCTGGTTACAAAAACATAGTAGCATTTATGACAGGTTTGAATGCTGAATCTCTACGTAAAAGAATAAATGGACACAAATCAGATGTCAAGAATTATAACATTCATAAACCAGTCGGAGAACACTTCAATCTCTCTGGTCACGCAATCACAGACATGAAGGTCGCTATCTTAAAACAAAAAAACTTCAAATCCAGACTCCAGCGAGAAACTGCTGAATTGGAATTCATTTGCAAATTGGATACTATTAATTTAGGCTTAAATAGAGACTTGGAGTGGCTAAGTCATTATGCAAGGTAGCCTGTTTCCTCTTGTTTTTTCCTCCCCCCCCCCCCCCCCGATGTTCTGGTTTAACTTGGATTTAAACTTGAAGGGTGGTCAGTTTGGATGAGCTATTACCAGCAGGAGAGTGAGTTTGTGTGTGTATGGGGGTGGGGGGGATGTGAGAAAACCTGGATTTGTGCAGGAAATAGCCCAACTTGATTGTCATGCACATTGTGTAAAGAGTTGTCACTTTGGATGGGCTATCACCAGCAGGAGAGTGAATTTGTGTGGGGGGGTGGAGGGTGAGAAAACCTGGATTTGTGCTGGAAATGGCCCACCTGATGATCACTTTAGATAAGCTATTACCAGCAGGACAGTGGGGTGGGAGGAGGTATTGGTTCATATTCTCTCTGTATATATAAAGTCTGCTGCAGTTTCCACGATATGCATCTGATGAAGTGAGCTGTAGCTCACGAAAGCTTATGCTCTAATAAATTGGTTAATCTCTAAGGTGCCACAAGTACTCCTTTTCTTTTTGCGAATACAGACTAACACGGCTGTTACTCTGAAACCAATAAAATAACATTGTTTTGGTTACAGGAAGAAAATAATTTGCCAGCCTAGGCCACTAACAAGGACATGATTAGCTGACATGGGTAGTAAAGAACCATCTATATCACTAACAAGTCACAAAGTTGATTCAATGTTAAAGTGTAAATGGGATTTAATTCAGCTAGTGCCAAGCCAGATGCTTTGCTAATTTTTGGACCTGCCACAAAAATATCAAATTACCTAGTTCAGGGTACCTGTCATGTGGACATAGTCAGATCTGTTTAATGATTTAAGAAATAGTTATTACTTTTCTGATTACAATCATTGTTGTTTGACGGTCATAACTTAATCATGTTCAGCTTCTCAGCAACCTCCATCATGGTTAATGCCTGCAGTGACAGATTGAGTTTGTCCCCCTGATATGTAGAAGCAAATTTTCAACCCTACAACTGGCCTCCAGAGTTGTATGCCAATTTTTGAAACATGTAAATATGGTAGTTTGTTTTCTCTGCATGATTTAGACAGTGGGGAACTAACACGCCTGTACTTTTGTCAGCACAGACATTTACATGTGCAAAAATAGATGCTTAGAATATGAGATCAGTTCTGAAAATTTGCCTTTTGGTGGGTCTGTTGGACAATGTGATCCGTAGCAATTTGGCTGGCTCTAGTCATGGCAAGACCATCTCTAGAAATGGTTTCTCTCTCTTCTTTCAGAGTAACAGCTGTGTTAGTCTGTATTCGCAAAAAGAAAAGGAATACTTGTGGCACCTTAGAGACTAACCAATTTATTTGAGCATAAGCTTTCGTGAGCTACTACCCAAGATCCATAAACCTGGAAATCCTGGCCGCCCCATCATCTCAGGCATTGGCACCCTAACAGCAGGATTGTCTGGCTATGTAGACTCCCTCCTCAGGCCCTACACTACCAGCACTCCCAGCTACCTTCGAGACACCACTGACTTCCTGAGGAAACTACAATCCATCGGTGATCTTCCTGATAACACCATCCTGGCCACTATGGATGTAGAAGCCCTCTTCACCAACATTCCACACAAAGATGGACTACAAGCCATCAAGAACACTATCCCCGATAATGTCACGGCTAACCTGGTGGCTAAACTTTGTGACTTTGTCCTTACCCATAACTATTTTACATTTGGGGACAACGTATACCTTCAGATCAGCGGCACTGCTATGGGTACCCGCATGGGCCCACAGTATGCCAACATTTTTATGGCTGACTTAGAACAACGCTTCCTCGGCTCTCGTCCCCTAACGCCCCTACTCTACTTGCGCTATATTGATAACATCTTCATCATCTGGACCCATGGAAAAGAAGCCCTTGAGGAATTCCACCATGATTTCAACAATTTCCATCCCACCATCAACTTCAGCCTGGTCCAGTCCACACAAGAGATCCACTTCCTGGACACTACAGTGCTAATAAACGATAGTCACATAAACACCACCCTATACCAGAAACCTACTGACCGCTATTCCTACCTACATGCCTCCAGCTTTCATCCAGACCACACCACACGATCCATCGTCTACAGCCAAGCTCTGTGATACAACCACATTTGCTCCAACCCCTCAGACAGAGACAAACACCTACAAGATCTCTATCAAGCATTCTTACAACTACAATACCCACCTGCGGAAGTGAAGAAACAGACTGATAGAGCCAGAAGAGTTCCCAGAAGTCACCTACTACAGGACAGGCCTAACAAAGAAAATAACAGAATGCCACTAGCCGTCACCTTCAGCCCCCAACTAAAACCCCTCCAACGCATTATTAAGGATCTACAACCTATCCTGAAGGATGACCCAACACTCTCACAAATCTTGGGAGACAGGCCAGTCCTTGCCTACAGACAGCCCCCCAACCTGAAGCAAATTCCCACCAGCAACCACATACCACACAACAGAATCACTAACCCAGGAACCTATCCTTGCAACAAAGCCCGTTGCCAACTGTGTCCACATATCTATTCAGGGGACACCATCACAGGGCCTAATAACATCAGCCACACTATCAGAGTCTCGTTCACCTGCACATCCACCAATGTGATATCTGCCATCATGTGCCAGCAATGCCCCTCTGCCATGTACATTGGTCAAACTGGACAGTCTCTACGTAAAAGAATAAATGGACACAAATCAGATGTCAAGAATTATAACATTCATAAACCAGTTGGAGAACAGTTCAATCTCTCTGGTCACGCGATTACAGACATGAAAGTTGCGATATTACAACAAAAAAACTTCAAATCCAGACTCCAGCGAGAAACTGTTGAATTGGAATTCATTTGCAAATTGGATACAATTAACTTAGGCTTGAATAGAGACTGGGAGTGGCTAAGTCATTATGCAAGGTAACCTATTTCCCCTTGTTTTTTCCTACCCCCCTCCCCCCAGACATTCTTGTTAAACCCTGGATTTGTGCTGGAAATGGCCCACCTTGATTATCATACACATTGTAAGGAGGGTGGTCACTTTAGATAAGCTATTACCAGCAGGAGAGTGGGTTTGTGTGTGTGTGTGGTGGGGGGCGTGTGTCTGAGAAAACCTGGATTTGTGCTGGAAATGGCCCAACTTGATTATCATACACATTGTAAGGAGAGTGATCACTTTAGATAAGCTATAACCAGCAGGAGAGTGGGGTGGGAGGAGGTATTTTTTCATGCTTTGAGTGTACATAAAAAGATCTTCTACACTTTCCACAGTATGCATCCGATGAAGTGAGCTGTAGCGCACGAAAGCTTATGCTCAAATAAATTGGTTAGTCTCTAAGGTGTGACAAGTACTCCTTTTCTCTCTTCTTTCTCAGTCTTTGCTATGCTGCATGTGAAGTAGGAGCTCAGAGGGGAAATAACCCCCTCAGTGAAATGGGTTTGAGGCCGTGGAAATAGGGGAGGTTTGGGGCAGTCGTGTTTGTAGGGTTGGATTGTATATTATTAAATAAATTATTCATATGATTAAACTCTCAAAATACATGTCCACTCTGATATGGGACTCTAGCAAGATTTGAGGTTCTGCTGAGCTATCAAAAATAATCAAGTGAGCTGCACCTCTGGAGGTGATGTCATGGAAAGCTGTTTCTTTCTGAAATTATGGCATCAGTTTTGTTGGCTGTGATTTAAAAAAAGATTTTATGGTAGGATATGTCTGAAATCTAAGGAAAGTGGAAAATGATGGCCCAAATTAATGGACAGCACTTTTCAATGCTCTTCATTCTAAACTAAAAATGACAGTTGAAAAAGTGAAGTTCTTTCACTGTACTTTTTTAGGGAGTAAATTCTGCTCTCAGTTACAATTGTGTAAATTTGGAGTAACTCAAATAACTAACTGGGGTTATTCCAGATGGACATGAGAGTAAATGAGAATGGAATTGGGTCCTCTCCTATCATATGCAGAGTATTTCTTCCCTAGGGACCACATGGGATGAGAAGAAATTTCAGTCTCTTTGCTCTTGAGTCCAGAGTTTCCCAACTGTGCTTGTCTTATATTAATGATAAACTGAAATTTGGACTATAGCCACTGTTCTTTGACTCTGGAAAGATTATTTAAGAGGGTGAATTTTGAATATGGGCTATAAAATATCAGCCAAATTCTGCTCTCAGATATCCTGAAATAAATCCAGAGTAACTCCATTAAGGGCAGTGGACACAAGGCCAGTATCCCTTGGGCAGGTCATTTTCACTATATCAGCAGCTTTCCCTAACCCCTTACTAATTTTCTCCCCCACGCAGTAAAACATTTCTAGCTCACAGTGACATTCAGTTGTGCCTTCAGACAGCAAAACCTTCCTCTATTGTTTCAAAATCACAGCTTTCCCTCCTCCCTTCTTCAAATTCCTTCCTATGCAGAAAACAGAGGAGAGAGTTATGCTAATCCTTAATTTGATTTAAGAGAGCCAGAGAGAAATGCCGAGCATTTCACTTACCTCCTCACGGCCAGGCAAGCAGGGAGCCTCCACCTCTTCAATTCATCAGTGTCAATGTTCACATCCACTAGAGCTTCCCTGTCTCTCCAGTGGCCCTTTTTCACACCAGTGTCTAGCTGGAGAAGCTAGACAGCAGCTGCAGAGGCATTAAACCAAAAGCCCATGTGATGGAGAAAATTTGTTTGTTTCCATTTTCTTCTTTAAAAAAAAAAAAAAACAGAAGCACTTGTCTGAGTCCTGTGGTCCCCTGGCGTGAGACAGGGAGGTGTTTAGTGATCACACAGAAAGGACAGGACTGGAGGAGTCTTTTGCTAGCTGTAGTGGGAGGAGTCACAGGGACAGAGCCTTTTTTTAAGTCAACAGAAGGTGGGGGTACACTAGAGTTACCGCCTGGCTGGTATTTGACCAGCCTGGCTGAATTTTTAATATGGATTTGCCAGAAAAAAAACCAAGTAATCTGCCAGGGTTTTTTACATAGGTCTAAAGATTTGCTTTATCATCCCAATACACTGGGCTATCTAATGTTAAAAGTTTGTGTGCCCAGCTAAAGATGCTGCAGTGTTCCCACTTATGCAGTTTAAGCAATAACAGATCGAAAGTGTTGAAAATACAGCAGCTGGCTGCCCACTAAAACACAAGCACACTGGGCATGTGTGAGAGAGAGATTAAATCAGAGTGAGTAGACCTGCAATGTTATCAATCTTACCTATACGTGTTTCCTCTCTAGATACTATATGTGGCTGTTGAATGTGGGGGTCACGGAGTTGCCTTCCGTTTGGGAGATGGGGTTGGGGCAGGCTTGCCTTGTGCAGGAGAGTGGGGTGAAGGGGGCTGTTTTTTGTTACATTTCAAAAGTGGTAGCCCTAGAGTACACTGAAAGGAGGACCACACTGTAGAGCACAGCTCTCTAGGTCTGAGGCGCTTGCTAACTTGCAGAGGCATTGTACTTCGGGATTGGCCATCTGAGGAGACAGAGCCTGGATTGTCACACGTGCTCTCTAGGGGAATAGCTGGGAATGTGCTGCTGCTTAGGAAGAGGAAAGGCAGTGCTGGAAGCATGCTCATTGGAGAACTTCACTTTCTCCTCTTTGCTCTGTCTGCTAGACAGCTCTCTTTGTATAAGGAGCTATGTCGCTGGTGTATTGCACACACATTATATAACACACATGCACATACACACACTGTACTGCATACTCTACCTATACACACACACACACACACATTCATTTTACTCTTCCATTTTTTTTCTGCAATTGGACAAACATGCAGGAAATCAGCACCAGGCTAGATTAGTGTTGATTATTTTTATTATTAATTTTACTGTCCATATTTCTTTCTAAGGTGGTGATGCTGTAGTGCTAGACTCCACTAATATACATTTTAGAACAGTTCCCTGGAGAGAGAACAAAATTCAGTTTAGGTAAGGGGGGATATAATAGAGGTCTATAAAATAATGACTGGTGTGAAGAAAGTAAATAAGGAAGTGTTATTTACTCCTCATTACACAAAAACTAGGGGTCACCAAATGAAATTAATAGGCGCCAGCAGGTTTAAAACAAACAAAAGGAAGTATTTCTTCACACAACGCACAGTCAACCTGTGGAACTCTTTGCCAGAGGATGTTGTCCAGGCCAAGACTATAACAGAGTTCAAAAAAGAACTAGATAAATTCATGGAGGTTAGGTCCATCAATGGCTATTAGCCAGGATGGGCAGGAATGGTGTCCCTAGCCTCTGTTTGACAGAAGCTGGGAATGAGTGACAGGCAGTGGTGAGCTGAAGCCGGTTCGCACGAACAGGTTGTTAAATTTTGAAGCAGTTTTAGAACTGGTTGTTAACCCGCTTCCCTGCAGGGGGCGCTGAGGCTTTGATAGCTCTGGCTGGGAAATGGTGTAATTCTCCTCCGGCCGCCGGGGGCGCTGTGCTGCAGGAGCCACGTGGGCTGCCACCTGGCCCTGGGCATGAGCCCTGGTGCTGCTCCTGCTCCCCCGACTCCTGGCCCTGGGGCTGCCGCTGCTGCCTAGTGGGTCCCCGGCTGCTCTGCTGCGCTGCTCCGAGCCGCCCGCCCTATGAGTACCCACTACCCTGCCCGCAGCCAGCCCCCATCTCCAGCCACCCCCTGCACCCCCTGCCTGCAGCCAGGCCGCATCTCCAGCCACCCCCTGCCCACAGCCAGCCCCTGCCTCCAGCCACCCCCTGCACCCCTGCCCACAGCCAGCCCCCATCTCCAGCCACCCCCTGCACCCCCTGCCCACAGCCAGCCCCTGCCTCCAGCCAGCCCTGTACCCCTGCCCACAGCCAGCCCCCATCTCCAGCCACCCCCTGCACCCCCTGCCCACAGCCAGCCCCTGCCTCCAGCCAGCCCTGTACCCCTGCCCACAGCCAGCCCCCATCTCCAGCCACCCCCTGCACCCCCTGCCCACAGCCAGCCCCTGCCTCCAGCCAGCCCTGCACCCCTGCCCGCAGCCAGCCCCTGGCTCCAGCCAGCCCTGCACCCCCTGCCCGCAGCCAGCCCCTGGCTCCAGCCACCCCGCACCTCTGCCCACAGCCAGCCCCTGCCTCCAGCCAGCCCTGCACCCCTGCCCGCAGCCAGCCCCTGCCTCCAGCCAGCCCTGCACCCCTGCCCGCAGCCAGCCCCCATCTCCAGCCACCCCCTGCACCCCCTGCCCGCAGCCAGCCCCTGCCTCCAGCCACCCCGCACCTCTGCCCACAGCCAGCCCCTGCCTCCAGCCAGCCCTGCACCCCTGCCCGCAGCCAGCCCCTGCCTCCAGCCAGCCCTGCACCCCCTGCCTGCAGCCAGCCCATCTCCAGCCACCCCTGCACACCTGCTTCAATGAGGGGGGGCAGGGAGCAGCTGGGATCCACACATGTGCACACCCTAGGGTGACCAGACAGCAAGTGTGAAAAATCAGGACAGGGGGTGGGAGGTAATAGGACCCTATATAAGAAAAAGACCCCAAAATTGGGACATCTGGTCACCCTAGCACACCCCCAGGGAGTGACAGGGACCCACACACATGTGAAACAGAGCTCATTTCTAGTTCAGGCCCATCTTTTTAAAAAAGAAAATTAGGTAGGGTTAACATACGTCCGTATTTTCCCGGACATGTCATACTTTTTGGTTCTTAAATTTATATTTTTAAATTTTAAAAATTCCTCCCAGGAAAATATGGAGGAATGGTAACCCTACTGGTACAAAAAATACATTCTTTGGCACATCCCTTAAACCAGAACTTTTTATAGGGAACCGGTTGTTAAGATTTTGGCAGCTCATCACTGGCGACAGGGGATGGATCACTCGATGATTACCTGTTCTGTTTATTTCTGTTGGGGCACCTGACATTGGGCACTGTCAGAAGACAGGTTACTGGGCTAGATGGGCCTTTGGTCTGACCCAGTATGGCTGTTCTTATTTGAGAATACATTTATTTTTCTGTTGCTTGCATTTTTTCCTTCTCTCTCTCTACTTCACATATTTTCTTCTTTGACTTTCCTTCCCCTTTGACATTTTCTCAGTGTTTGTCCCTTTTACATCTATAGAATTGACAGACCATTGCACTTCTTTCACAAATAGTCATTGTCCAATAGTAAGGTGACCAGATGCCCCATTTTTTAAAGGGACAGTCCTGTTTTTTGGGACTTTTTCTTATATACGCGCCTATTACCTCCCACCCCCAGCCTGTTTTTGCACAGTTGCTATCTGGTCACCCTATCCAATATCAACATCTTACAATCTTCCATTTACCTGTGAAATAAGGCATTTCATTGCCATGTTAATGCCTACATTATCCTACTCATTATTTTCCTTTGTTTATTGATTACCTTTTCTTTTAATTTTCTGGAGCTGATCAGAGACTTTTCATAAAGATGCATACTGCATATTAGTAGCCTCAGAGACTATGTGGTCCTCCTGCCCAGATCACTAAGACCTTTTCTTAGCCATATTTCACCACTGGTACATCTCCACTGGAGGTAGCAATGGTGGAAGCTGTAGTGTAGACAGGACATGGGAATTTTTAACCAGCAAGTACGGCTACACTACAAGGTGGTAAAAGCACATGAGTCCTGTCTACATTACCACTTCCACTACTGGTCTCACCAGTTGAGCTGCACTATTGATGGAGTTTTCAAATGTAGATATGGCATAGAAACCTGCTCTCACACCTAACACATAAATAAAAGGTAAGCATTGAATCTCTCAGTAAAAGGGACATTTTTCCCCAAGCTGTAGGTTTTGTCTTCTTCAGCATTGTTTACATTAGAAAGGTTTGCCAGTAGAGCTATACTGGCAAACTCTCCTAACATAGACACAGCTTCTGCTGGGGAAAAAAAAGAATGCTTTTGCCCATACAGTTTATACCAATTCCCCAAACAGAATATGTTATGCCACCAAAAACATCTTTTTGCCTGTATCATTGCATTTACATTAGGGCTCTTATCAGCATGGAAATGTCATAAAAATAATCACATCCCAATCAACATTGTTTTACCAGCAAAAGTTTTCAGTGTAGACCTACCAAGTCTTAATAAAAATTATGATCACTTTAACAAAAAATCCTGGGAGATTATTGCTAGAACTTTTAAATCTTGCAAGGTACATGTGTATTAAAAGACAATGATCGGTTTTGAAATCTTTCTAGAAATAATGTTTTGCTTTTAGTTTTCAATATTCCTTTTACTTCCCATTGCACACGAGGCCATCTCAACTACAATGCCAAGGGAATGCAACCAACAGAACAGAGTCAAAGTCAGTTTCCAGATATGTGAAAGGACAGTACATGGATAAAGAAACCATAAGTGTGCAGGTTAATCTGCTGTTCCATAAAGAACAAATACTGTAGTTACTATAGAAGCTGTCTTATCTCTTGGTACTGTACTTTCACAATAGTAGATTTGGGAAACAGCACCTTTAACACTGACCAACTTTCAAAGAAATTATAGTATTATCTACAATGTTCTAAAGGATCATCTTTCAACATATTTTCTCCAGATTGTATTCTACATAATGTTTCTCCAGATTGTGTTATACACAATGTTTGCTTTTGAATATTTTGGGGAAAGAGACCCAAGGGTAGGAGACTGAATATTAGAAGTGAAACAGTTGAGGCAAATCAAGTGTGGCAGCTCTCTGGTAACAATATTAGTTTTGTTGTGACAATGCAACAGTTTATGGGCACTATTCATATCTCCACAAATGTTCCCATACAAACTCATCTAATACAGGCAAGAAGGGATTCAGCATCCCTTTGCTGAACAAAAGCAAATCTTTCCCTCAGCTCCACCTCCTCCTGCAAACAGGAAGTCTTCAGTATGGCATTGCCCTTTTGAATTGATTATACCATAGGCACTCCTCCTCCCACAATAATTTTAAGGAAGCTGTATATTGCTCTTATAGGTGATTAAATACCCCAGATTAATTTCAGCATTTAATAACCACAAAAGCCATTTATTGTTAGATTTCAGTGTTATAAAATGTTATTCAGAGTATATGCCCAGATTAAAATAATCCCTAAACCCACAATACATGTTGAAAACTTTTTGTCCCTTGAGATTGCTGGAAGATTCTGTGCTGCTGCATTTTTACGCATTCTATAAGTGTCATTTTGTGGGGTGAGTGTCTAGGTGAATAACTGTTTGTAACTGCCATCTATTTGGGATGATGCAACTGGACTCTTTCACCCCCTAATGCCCTTGTGTAGGACAGGCCAGAATTTTACCCATATTGAAGGCATTTGATTTCAGCATTTGATCAAGAAACTTTTTTAATATTTTACATTTTATGTTGTGTTATATAAAGAACTCTTGTCTTTCTGGTCTCCAAACACATTAGAAACATTTTAATACATACATACATACATACAACCTTCAAAGTTGATGCAGTAAGAGGACAGCACATTTTGCTATGGACTCATCTGAAGTAGCAATATTCTGTCAGAAGACAGTGTGTCATGAAAGTAATAGGGATTTGCAACAGTGCAGCATGCTTCAGAAAGACTGCATTGGTTTGCTTGTTACATGTTGCAGCACAGTGCAGTGTGCTGTAGAATACTGCAGGAAGATGCATGTTACACTGAATTGAGACATTGCAGGAAGCTGTGGTACACAAAACAAAAAGGACTGTAATATGGATTAGCTGCAGCAACTGGGAATTTCCCATGTGCCTTCTTGGGAAGATGAATTTGGTGATAAAAAGTTCTGGTTTCACTTTTCAGCCTGGAACTGAAGTATCACACATCTCTCCATAGCTTCTTACTAGTCTCTGAGACCCAAGCCATGGTCATTGCCTAGAGTTGCCAACTCTGACTGAAGCTATCCCAGGAGATATTTTTTTCCAACATGACAATGTCATTTTCGTAAAATATCCTATTAAAATCTCCTGGATTGCTTTTAGTAGTCACCAGCAGATTGATGCCAATTCTGGAAAACTCCAGGCCAAACCTGGAAGGTAGGCAACCCTATCATTGCTTCATCAAGGTCTCAGCCTGGTTTCATACTCCCAAACAAGATTAAGACAATTGGAATGGTTTACATGATGTCAGAGTAGTGACTGTTTTCCTTGGCGAAACTATAGCGTAACAGTCTTACTTCACGGCATGAATGAAATTACTTAATGAAACTATCAGAGAAGGAAGATTCGTAATTTGCCAGGAAAAATACTGTAATGTCTTAGTGTACTTGGAAGCAAGACACAAAGCCAGAATTACCAGGTAGTAAATCCATTAACTAAGAGAACACTGGTGCCTTTCTTATAAAATGGAGGTCCGCAGTTAATATAAATGGAGTCTAATTTTGACACATCAAGCTAGGGAATCACAACTACCATGAATATATTTTTATAAATAAAGCTTTCACATTTAAACAGAGATTCATATTAAACTAAATGCTCAGATTGCGTTGGAACCTTTGAAGCTAATCTTGAAGAGTCAGGCATAACCACAACTCTTATTAGAGCTGGTCAGACTTAGTTTGCCTAATTTCAAACCCACTCAAATAGCACAAGTACACAAGTTAAATTCAGATGGTACTGGGTTCATATTCCACACAGGAGAAAGAATGACAAAAGAGGAGAGAAGAAAAAAATCCACTAAAAACAATGTAATAGATGGAACAGAGAATGGAGAGAGAAAAGGGCTATTAAAAATAGCTATTGTATCAAAGGAATACATCAATAAAATGTCATCTATGGGGAACTCACTTAAGGCAGCCTTTATTTTGAGGGGATTAATTTATCCTAAATCCATAGCACAGTCTTTCATATAGCTGAACTTTAAAAAAAATCACCTTGGGAAAATGGCACAGAAATTTTCACCAGTCTCCCAAAATAGTTTACAAAATCATGAACTCCATGCAGCTCATCCAGCCCTGGTTCTCATGTTCTGAAATTGAGCTGTGAAATGTATTTCATAAGAAGAGAGATTTACTAAATTCTCCCTGATGTATGGGATTAAAATTCTACCCTTTGGGACTTCAGTACTCCTGCTCCTTAGCCAATAGATGTTTATTTACCACCATATAACCAATGAATAAATCAACTTATTCATACAATCTCATTGTACAAGCCTCATAAGTATATCTAACTGTATAATTTAGAAAGCATAATTTCTTTTGAAGAATACAGTGCAACTTCAAAAGGAAAAGGGAGTAGAATTAGACCTTCATGTAAACTCTGGATTGTGAGATGAGATTTATGCAAAGAAGGCATGACAGAATACAGCCACAGTCAGAAGAATGATGCCATTGATGTTCACAACATTTCTCCAGATTGGCCTCTCAGAAGTGTCAGTCAGTTTCTTCTCCATTGCTTCCTGTTCCTCTTTGCTCAGTTTGGGACCTTTTTTCTGATCTAAGCCACAGAACCAGTTGTAGGCCTTCTTACAGCATCCTTGCTCTTCATCACCTTGTTCTGTGATAGAAAAAAGAGCACAGTGGTCAAGTAACGTGGTGTATGTGGCTCCATAAGACTGGCATTAAAACAAGGTCTCAGTGATACAGAGTATTCTTTATAGCATTGTTTTTCGCATGCGGCCATCAGGGCCTTTTCTTGCGGCCACAGCCTCCTGTGCTGTGATTGGGAGGGGGGGGGGGTCCCACAAAGCAGTAACCCTCTCCCAGGGCTGCTGCCCCCACAACCCCCAGAGACACAAACGCTGGAGGTGCAGGCAACTGGTGAATTCCCCACTTTCCTGGGGGCAAGGGAGGCAGGCTTCATGCTCCATCCACACAGTGGCAGGCTCTGGTTCCAGTCTCCGGAACCAGGCTCACCACCCCCACCATCATCACTGGGCCCTGCTGCCTCTCTGCCCACCTCCCCATCCAAGACTTAATTTGTCCCAGGGCTTGCGGGAACTGAGTAAGTCTGCTGTGAAAATGATACTAACAAACATACAAATACCACTTTTCACAGCAGAAGACTTACCAGCTAGCAAGTCTTAGGGGGGGAAAAAGCGCAACCAAAAAAGAAAAAGAAACAACAAACAACAACAGAAAGACAAGAACACGCAAAGTGCCTTATTTGTGTTTCTATTCTGTTTAGGTCCAGTAAACAATACAGACAACTGTAAATTATTTTTATTACTGAGTCTGGAATAAAACCCTACATAAATAAAATACAATGATTTGGACATGTATACGTGCATATTTATTTGTTTTTCCAAAAGTTAATTATTTTAGGAAAAATTGTCAGCACGGCCACCAGCAAGAATTGGTGGCTGCACTCTGAGGCCACCAAAAAATTTGTTGTGAGAAGCGCTGCTTTAGAGCCTCTCGTAAGTGAAATAACAGCTCCAATTTGTGGTCTTAATGATGAAAAATGCTTAAGGAGAGATGGGGGCTGTAGGATCAGATGAACACTATGATTCCACAGCAGACATGCAAAGTGAGTGATTTATGATCACCAAATTGCTCTGTAGCTATTGCTAATAATTTTGAACCCTACAAACCCCTGTGCTTTCCAGTTCACTAATTGTTTGTTCTCAGTTTGCAGTGACATAGCTGAAAATAATGGTAGCTCACAAATGCTAGAGATCACTAAGTTGATTCAAGCACATTATAAATACTTAAACATACAGGATTGAAAAGTGTTGGGTACAGAGTAATGGGCCAGATCTTCACCTCCTGGCCCTCTCTAACTACATCTCCTTATTCTTTGTGCTGCTATGGAGTAGGGAGAGAGGAAGGGGCCACAGGGAGCCATATGGGGCACCCTGGGTCAAGGCTGCACAAGGACAGCCCTAATTTACAACAGTGAACAATCTGGCACAGCAAAGGTCCACTCTGCCGCATCCACTCTCCTTCCCTTTTCTCCAACTTGCTCCCTCTCTCCCTTACATGGGGTAAGGTTAGGGAGGGCAGCTGTGTAGGAGGCAGCTCCAACTTTCTGATTGCAGAAAGATCTCCTGCTGGGGGGATTCTCCACCAGCTGTCTCTGGCTGATTTAAGACAACTTTGCCCCGCTTACATGGTGTGCACAGGCCTTGGAGGATAGAGACACCAGCCATGTCTCTTCAGCCTGAGATTGAGAAGTAGGTCACTGATTTGTGCAGGGTTTACATCTGCTTATTCAAATTTTTTTGTATTATTTCTCTTTTTTATTAAATGGCTGAATTCACTGATGCTTTCAACCTTGTGGAAGTGAGCTTTGTGTCAGAGCCTGGAGACAGGCAGAGTTTTGTGTAAATTTCCCAATGCAGTTCTGGCAAAACACCTTCACCCTGCTGTGCACACCACCTTTGCTGTTCCAAAACATACCCCCCTACACACCACTTCCAAATGCATCTTCATTCTGTCCTTTAAAGTATAAGGCCCACACACAACTCTTGCAACCACATCACTCCTGAGCTGTACCACCCCATTTTGTTCTAGCCCTGGGCTTCTCACCTAATTACATGAAGGCTTTTGTGCTGTGCACAAAAATCAACTGGAACTAGATTGTCATCTTGTAATTAATTTCACGGACAATCTACACCAGATCCAATTAATGGACAGTGGTGAAAAATCTGTGCATTAACTCTGCCTACTAGCCCTTTAGCATCTGAGTTTTCATGAGAGTACAGGGCACTTTCACTGTTTCTTCAGGAATGAAGTTGGGAACCTCAAATACACTGATGGCTTCCACAGATCTTAAAAGAGAATGCTATTCAGAAATCACCTGATACATCATCATTGCTCTCAGGTTCCTCAGTCTTCTCATTTGCATCCAGGTCAATACGTTCCTCCTTGCTGTTCCGCAGAGACCAGCACAAGCGGTAAAGCTGCCATTAATCAAAATGAGTTTACAAAGCTGCAAGCCTTAGAATGCCGAGACCAGCACATTGAGATCAGATTAGGACTTGGGGTTCTCATGAATGTTTGCTAAATAATATTCAGGGATTAGCAAGGTTCTCGTAAGACCGGGGACAGATAGTGAAGGAGATTATTCCTCTTTCCCTTTCTTAACACCTTCATCCCTTAAGTCTTTGCTACAATGCACAAAATGCACCATCTATTGTGTGTGTGTCTCAGAAATCAAATTCCCTTCTTATTGCATATTTTTGCACTACAGTAGAGCTTCAGCGTTATGAACACCTCTGAAATGTTTGTAATTCTGAACAAAACATTAGGGTTGTTCTTTAAAAAGTTTACAAATGAACATTGACTTAATACAGCTTTGAAACTTTACTACACAGAAGAAAAATGCTGCTTTTCACCATCTTAATTTAAATGAAACAAGCAAAGAAAGTTTCCTTACTTTGTCAAATCTTTTTTTTACTTTTTTTTTTTTTTTAAGTAGTTTACACTGAATATAGTACTGTACTGTATTTGCTCTGTATGTGTGTGTGTGTCTTTGTTGCTGCCATATTGCATACTTCCAGTTCCAAATGAAGTGTGTGGTTGACTGGTCAATGCACAACTCTGGTGTTTGTAAAACTGCGGTTCCACTGTACATAATGTCTCCAAGGTGTTGCTAGTTACAGAGTACTCTCCAGAGCACTGGTTTTCCTAGCAGAGTGTGCTCCATTTCCAGAGATATCTGGACCAAGGAATAATCTGAGGAAGATGCAAAACTTCTCTCTGAACCCAGTTAACCAGGAGGATCCTATATAATTTGTAATTTGTATAATGTAAAATTCAAGGGTAGAATATACTTAATGCTACTTTCAGTGTAAATTAAAGTGACTGACTGGTTTCATAGATCTCCCATATCTCGGGGAGCAGGAGAGCAAGTGAAAGAGCAAGAGAGACAATGATACTCACATGTACATCAGGAATGGGTTTAGTTATCAATGAGATACCCAGAATGATGATGGTGGAGATCCCAAAAAGGATTATAGCGAAGTACAGGTAGTGAATTCCACAAATGATCTTTGGACAGTTGCTGGGGTTTACACAGCTTCCAGTTCCATAGGCAAACTCTGCAATCATTCGAACCAGCCCAATGACCAGCCCAACAACCAAGCCCCAGAAGGCACCCTTCGAAAGAAAGTAACAGGCAGATTTATCAGAAAGCTGTTGTGGATATGTAAATACATTACCTTCTTTAACCTACTAATGTCAATGCAATGTGCACTACTGCCAGTGGACACGTGAACAACCTACAGCACCAAGGGATTAAGAACAGAGAGAACATAAGCCTTCTTATTAACCAGACGCAAACCAGTTATTAAATTGAACTCCTAGTGTAAATGCACATCATGTACTGGCTAGGAAATCCAAGAGAATCTCCAAAAGCCTTTGAAAAGGTCAAAGTGCTTTCCCTGGCTTTAAAAATAATTCTTCTCTTTATATAACCACACCTTAGAACCCCGCCTCCCTCCCCTACAAATGTAGGGTGACTGTAGGGTGGCTTGGGAGGATTAGCCTGTACACGCTACTATGTTATTCAAGGTTTGCTCCTGAGTGCTGGGTTGCTGGCAAGGGTTTTTTTAAAAGAGCAGCAGCACTGCAGTGTTTGTTTTGAAAAGAAATTATCTCTCAAGAATGAGATGAGTTTTGCGCTCAGACATTAGAAGAAAAGGCTCTGCAACCTCGACATGTCCCAATAAAAATGCTAGATTCTTTGGCCTGTGATATGAAGGTTAGACTAGATGATCACAAAATTCCTTTCTGGCCTTAAAATCTATTAAATCATTACAATCCTCTGCCCCCACAGCACAGCTCACATTCAAGCTGTTTTTGAAGTTTGCAGACTGTCGGATGAGCTTCTAGCATTTTAGATCCTTATCTGAACTCATGCTGTGCAGTAACTGAGATTTTTCAAGATCTGTTTCCCTACAGGTGCTCCCCTGTAGATGCAATAGCATCCCTGCACCTGGGATTGGAGATCTTCACTAGCAGGACCTGTTAGGCCGCACATGGGCTCCTCCTCCCAGTCTCGTGCTGAGAGTGGCGTCAATATAGCGCTATGTGGTCCAACTGCTGTCAGTTCCTTCTCTGCCGCAGAGTCAATGTTTGAACTCTGAAGCAGTGGGGAGGAGGGCGAGTAGTGAGCACCCATAGGAAGACACATCTCAAATAATCTCAGTTGCTGCATAGGTGAGTAACTCTCCTCTTCTTCAAATAGTGTCCCTATGGGTGCTCCACTGTAAGTGACTGGAGAGCAGTGCCCCTAGTTGGAAGGCTGGGAATGATCTCTACTGAGGAGGACAGGCCTGGGTGTCCTAGTAGGGCACCTGATGCCATGTTGTGGGTGATCACGTACTGATGACTGAAGGCGTCTATGGACACCCAGGTGGCTGCCCTACAAATGTCCGTAATCAGCACATTATTCAGGAAAGCTATTGATATGGAGAGCAATCGAGTGCCAGATAGGGGCCGAAGTTTGTGATGTTGGTAGCAAAGGTGGATGCACCCCAAGATCCATGTAAAAAGATGTTTGGATACAGCTGAACCTTTTGATCTTTCAGCAATAGAGAGGAATAAAAGTGGCCATTGTCTGAACAATTTGGTTCTGTCAAGGTAGAAGGCTAGTGCCCATCTGACCTTGGGCTGGTTACCATGTGGCTCAGGGAAGAGGAAGGGAAGGTGGATAGGTTGGTTTGGATGGAATGAGGATGGTATCTTGAGTAAGAACTACTGGTGAGGTCAGAACATGACCTTATCTTCATAGAAGATTGCGTACGGGGGTGGGTGGGTGGGGGGAGTATGCCGACAGGGCATAATCAGTGGACAGACTGCCATGCACAAGAGGTTAGGATACCATATCTGTCGTGGCCATGTTGGGGCTCTGAGGATGATCCTCACTCATTCCACTTGTATCTTGTTGAGCACTTTGAATGGTACGGAAAAGGGTGGGAATCCATAGAGGAAGGCATCCCTGAGAGATTGGTGACCTAGACCTGCTCTTGAGCAAAATTGTGGGCATTTGGTGTTTTGGGGAGTGGCGAACAGATCTATGTTCGGAAATCCCCAGCAACTGAATGTGTGTTGTAGGGTTCTTGTGTCCATCTCCCACTCGTGTTCTGTGAGAACCTTCTGCTCAGTGAGTCTGCCATGGTGTTTAGATGTTCAAGTAGGTATGTGGCAGAGATGTCGATGCCATGTTGGATACACAAGTTCCACAATTTCAGAGCTTCTGTACATAGGGATTGGGACCTCTCTCTCCCCCCATCTGTTGATATAGAACATGCACACAATGTTGTCCGTCATTACTCTTATGGTCCTTTGCTGATTATTGGCAGAAAGTGTCAGCATGCATTGCAGACTGCACATAATTCTAGGAGGTTGATGTGCAACATGGATTCTGCCGGGGATCACTTGCCCTGTACTGTGTGAGTCTGTAGATGTGCTGCCCATCCAAATAGTGAGGCGTCGGTTGTCAATATCAAAGACAGTGTTGGTTGGAGGAAGGGGACCCACATGCAGACATTTCAGGGTTGTGTCCAGTCTAATGAGTCCTTGATCTTGATTGGTATTGAGAGCAGTATGTTTAGGCTATGTCTGTGGAGCATGTATTGTGTTTGTAGCCAAACCTGAGGGCAGCGCATGTGCAATTTTGCATGTTTCACCATGAACTTGGCCACTACCATATGACCAAGCAGCTGTAGACAAGTCCTGGCGGAGTTCCTTGGGCTGGTTCTCACAGTGGAGATGGGGCTGATTATTGTGGAAAATCTGTGCACTCTGAGAAAGGCTCTGGCCTTTATAGCATCCAGTTGGGCCCCAATAAATTCCAGATGCTGTACTGGCATCAGTACCGATTTTCGTATGTTTATTTGGTGGCTGAGGTCTGAGAAAAGGTTCATCTGGATGGAGCCTTGAGGAAGCAGTCATCTAGGTATGGGAATATTACAATCCCTTGTTTGGAAAGGTGCGCTGCCACTGCTGCGAGGACGTTGGAAAATACCCTGGGTGCTATAGAGAGGTCAAAGGGTAGTACCTTTTATTAATAATGGTCAGACCCCAGATGAAATCTGAGGAATCACTGTGGAAAGGGTGATGTGGAAGTACGTGTTTTGGAGGTTGAGGGCCCAGTCCCCCTGTTCTAGTGCTGGGATTATTGTTGATAGTGTGACCATCTTGAAGCATTGTAGTTTGATAAACTTATTGAGGTTCCTCACGTCTAGGATAAGTCTTCACCTGCCGGATTTCTTTTGGATCAGAAGATAGTGGGAATAAAAACCTTTCCCTCTGTGTTGGAATGGGACTAGTTCTATAGCACCCAGTCACAGAAGGTGGTTTATTTCTTCTTGTAGAAGATGTTTGTGAGAAGGGTCCCTGATACGAGACAGGGAAGAGGGGTGGGGGTTAGGGGAGAGAGAGGAACAGAATAGAATACCCCTTGCTGATAGAAGAAAAAGAGTACTTGTGGCACCTTAGAGACTTAACAAATTTATTTGAGCATAAGCTTTCATGAGCTACAGCTCACTTCATTGGATGCTCACGAAAGCTTATGCTCAAATAAATTTGTTAGTCTCTAAGGTGCAACAAGTACTCCTTTTCTTTTTGCGGATACAGACTAACACAGCTGCTACTCTGAAACCTGTCCCTTGCTGATGATTTCCATGACCCACTTGTCAGAGGTGATTTGTCACCATGATGGCTAGAATGGAGTCAAGCGGTTGCCAGACTGATGGATTACTGGAGATGGTTTCAGCAACTGAACCGGGGGAGGCATCTCAGGACCTCGACCACATTTTCAAAATTGTTGTGTAGAGGTGGATGGGTGGGGTAAAGTTGCTTGCGCCAATGTCTGTCTGTGCTTTGGAGGAGGTCTCTGTCATCTGCATTGTGTATCTCAAAGTCATTGAAGGAGGAGGTCGAAATCTTGGAGTAGATTGATATCTACCAGTCTTCTCTTCAGCGCTGGTGTATATATGCCAGGAGAACTCAGTGTCACTCTAGAATTCATTAAAGAATGTAGGGACTCATCAGTGCGCTCAGCAAAAGAGTTTAGATCCTTCAAACTGTAGATCTTCTATCGTGGTCTGCACTTACCTGGGGAACCCTGAGAGATGGAGCCATGAAGCTCGTCTCATCACTACAGATATTGCAATGGAGCGGGCCACTGTGTCCGCAGCATCCAGAGAGGCCTGCAGTGCCGAACAGGCCAGAAGTTGTCCTTCCGCCACCTGCTCCTTTTTGTCCTCTGGAGATGTTGACTGACCTCATGAAACTTGGAATAGTTCATATGGTTATATTTAGCTAGGAGAGCCTCAATTAGCAAATCCTCTTCCTCTTCCAGTTCCTGTCGTAAGGAGCTGTCCTGGAATGGTTTTGTCATCCTTTCTCCTGCACCACATTGACTACGAGGGAGTTTGAAGTAGGATGAGAAAATAGGAATTCCATGCCCTTAGCAGGGATATAGTACTTCTTGTCCACTCACTTGAAGATAGGTGGTATTAATGCTGGGGTTTGCCAGATCACCTTGTCTGGATCCAACAAGGCCTTGTTGATTGGAAGTGCAATCTTTGCCAATGTGGAGGCCTGCAAGACGTCAAGCAACTTGTGCTGTTGCTCTCTAACTTCCTCCAGGGGGATCTGGAGAGAATCCAGAATCCTGCGGAACATTTCGTGGAACTGTTTAAAATCATCTGCCGATGTTGGAGGTGATGGCCTCATTGTGGGAGGACGAGGAGATGTGGGCTGGTGATGTAACCTCTTCCTCTGTTTCTTCATCATGCTCCTCTAGCAATTCTGGTTCAGAGTAGGAAGCCTACAGTCTGACTCTGCTCCACAGGCGGTTTGGAAAAGAGTGACCTATATGCAGCCCAAGGCCACTGTAGGGGAACAGGCACCTGGGGCTGCCTCCAGGAGTGTCCATAACAAGCACCTGGGTCATTTCTGGTCTCTATGTATCAAGGGCAGTAGTATGATTCTGTGTGGGGAGCCCTTTGAGATGATCATGGGGTGTGAGGCATGATGGAGTACTCCTCCTCTTCTTCCTCGCTGGAGAAGGGTGGAGCGGTATTCGATGGTGAAGGAGTCCGGTGTGTGATATGGACTGTTGGGAGCTTGGTACAGAAGAGCGGTGATTCTGGAGTGTCAGAGATGACTGGGTCTCTCAGGTAGCGGAAGTCTTGTGATACCAGCAGGAGCATCATCGGTACCGATGGCTATATACGTATTTGTGCAGACATAATGGATAGCGATGGTGCAGATGTTAAGTGTCTTCTGCTGGACAACCAGTAGATGGTGCCAGGAGCTTAGTGGGCACCGATTGGACTCAAAGTCATTGAGGGAGAATTTTGATGTCTGTCTCAGTGCCAAGTGATTGTGTGTCTGTTTGTGGTCCTGCCCTATTAGGGCCCTTGGATCTTAACAGTGCTGGGACTGGAGGTGTCTGGACGGTCACAGGAGCCAGGAGTTTCCCCCAAAGATGTTGAGGCTACTGACCTTGCGGGAGTTGCCTTTTTCCAAAGTGGCTGCTTGGTGAGTGAGCTGGGGGCCTATCTCTTCTCCTCTTGATGTGAGAGAGAAGATTTTCTTTTTGTGGTGCGTGGGGGTCGGCTGATGACCATGCTGATTGTGACTGCCACGAAGGAGAGGTATCGGGGCCATGGTCGGAGGCTAGTCGCAGTGAGCTCTCCATTATTAAAATTTTTGCCTCAATTCATGGTCCTTTCTGGACCGAGCCTTCAATTTGAGACATTGTGTGCACTTCTGTGATATGTGCCTCTCACCCAAACAGTGTGAGCTATGAGTAGCCATCGTTCACTGGGATGGCTTCATGACAGGAGAAGAACGTATTAAACCTGGAGGATCTGGGCATAGCTCCAGTAGGGACAGCTAGGGAAGGGCATAGAAAAGGAAACCTATGCTAATCTAAAAACAACGGGAGGGAAAGAGCTAAAGGAAAAATTATATTTTTTGTAAGAGAGGGTAAAGGAAATTTTAAAAATTTTAAGAAAACCGCTAATAACTAAGAAATAGTAGCAAAAACACTAGTATTATGAAGGACAGTAAAGACATATGCAAGACTCTGCGAAGGATTCAGTCACAGACCAAGGCAATTGAGATGGAACGGAGGGCGGTTGGACCGCACAGCTCTGTACAGATGCTGCTCATGGTGCAAGTCTGGGAGGAGTGCCTGTATGGCCCAACGGGCACTGCTAGGGAAGATCTCCAATCCCAGATGCAGGGATGCTACCACACCTGCAGTGGAGCACCCATAGGGACACTACTCAAAGAACCACCTTCAGAGATTTGTCCTTCCCTATCCATGTGTTTACCTTATCTGACTCTCTCAATTCTGCACCTCCTAAATACAACAAAACCAACAGACATACAGAGCCAAGGTCACTCCCGGAGTAAGCAGATGTAGCCCTCTGACTTTAGTCAAGTTGCAGCCATTTAAAGCAGAATTTGGCCCATAGGCTAAAAAGGAGACAAGTAATGGTACAGAATTAAAAATCCTGCTGGAAATTTTCTACTTTGAACAAATTTTATTGTGTGACTATTATTGTTAAATTGTCAGAAAATGACAGAAATATATTGGACTAAGACAAGATGAGACACTCTGTTTACAGTAGAAATAAGAATCTTTCCGAAAAGTCTAATCTGGAAGATACTAATAAAAATGGGACTTTGATCCAGGCAGTGCTTCAAATTTCTTCTGCTTTTACTTGATCTCAGTATTTATTCTAATTAGGAGTGTGCTTTGGACCAAATGCTGAGGAACTTACTAGTTCTTAATCCATTTTTACTCACGACCTCAGGATTTGATCCATTACATGAGATTCAACCAAGCAGTGACTGGAAATGGAACATCCCTGCTTGGGAAATATCCACCACTACTACTATTAGTATATCCACCAATCTCCAGAGAAAGGAGTCAGAGTAACTAGAAAGCTCCAGTCTCACCTGGAAACAGTGTTATTTTGTTTATCTATTGGCTTTCCTCACCATCGCATCTGTGCGCCTAACAAACATTAATGAATTTATCCTCATGGGGACCATAGGGAAGTATTACCCTCAGTATTACATGTGGGGAAATGGAGCTACAGAGCTATGATTGGAGTGATTTTCAGAGGTGCTGAGCACACAGTTCCCACTGACTTCTGAGGGAGTTGTTCTGAGTGCTCAGCACCCCTGAAATTCAAGCTTCAGTGACCTGCCTGTGTTCTCACAGGGAATCTGTGGCACAGCTGGGAACAGAACCAAGATCTCATGAGTTCCAGGACAGCAGCTTAACCACAGGACTTTCTCCTTCTTTGTTGGAGCCGACAGAACCCATGGAAAACTTAGAAGGTTGCATTAAAGCAGTGTTTCCCAGAAATCATCCCTTCAGCATAAGTCACAGTGAAAAGGTAGGTGGTTCCAGCTTCACAACTGTCTAGGAGCCAATAAAGTCCAACAAAACCCATGCACATTTACATATATGTGGTGGAAGGGGAGTATGAGGATTCCTCAACTGAGCTAAGAGCCCCTCAAGCATTACACAATATTTACAATTCCCCTCAGGCACTGGGCCGTAGCAGGAATAGCCTCAAAGAAATTGAGAATCAAAGAAATTGAGAAACAAGGAAGGGCACTTGTCCCAGTGTACAGATGAATGTATTTTATGAACTTTTGCACACAGAGCTCTTCTCCTAGCCTGTACTTACCTCCTCATTGACCCTTTTACAGAAGATAGCAAGCAGGAAGACAGCAGCAATGGGTGGCCCCAAGTAGCTGGTGATAGACTGTATATAATCAAAGAGCTGCCCGCTTTGAGCTGACTGCACCACAGGAACCCAAGCAATGCTGATACCAATTAAAGCTAAGATAAATAACCTATAAATACAATCAATAACAAAATCTGTTAGCCACTTATTTATAAACATCAATCAGAAATACAGAAATCACAATGAACCAATCAACAATTTAACAATTCATTGCGTTAGTCAACCAGCATTAAAACATGAGCAAAAAATAACAGTAATTAACCATCAGCACTGGGGGGGAAAGCAACCAGCAATGAGATCTCACCAGATCCCTCAGCCAATCCAAAATGAGAACTCTGCTATCAAAATAATAAAATCACCTATAATAAGAAGTCACCTATAAATACAGCAATCAATAAAACAGCAGAGAAAGATGAATAAAAGAGAAATCTGCAGCATAGCTAGTGAATATGCTGTAGCTTTGTATAATTGGCATCTTGGAATGAAATTTAAATAGATTCCCTGGGATATTTGTAGGGAACAGCCACCTCCGATTAATCTTTAATTAAGAAACATGGCTGGAAACTACCCCACAGAATATCGAGAAAGACACACATGGGATTAAGCTGTCAGGCCACAAGAGGTCACTGCTGCATCACATGCATTCAGTGAAAGGTTGTTCATCAAGGCACTTAAAGGGCAGTTTGTGGTGCTCCAATATTTAATTAGGTTCCTAATGCTGGGAAAGGGCGCAGTAACACTTACCTTCCAGCCAGCATGAGCTCTCTCTCAGATGCCCGGGATCGTATTTTGGTGTAGATGTCCATGGTGAACAGAGTGCTAGCACTATTAAAAATGGAAGTCAGGGAGCTCATGAGAGAGGCCAGCATGACTGACAACATCAGACCTCGCAAACCTAAAACACAGAGAGAGACATGACCTGAGCTGGGGAGGGTCAGTCACTGGGAAAGCTCCATCAGTGACATCTCTTTGAGTGCATGGTCTGACCTCCCCAACCCAGCTATCTGTTAATAACTGAAGTATGCCCAGGTTATAACAACTTCATGGTACCCTACTGGGACATAAGTAGAATGATGCCTTCTAGTTCAGGAAGCACAACATTTACAATACCACATAATACCCAGGCTGGGCTAGTAGGAGATAGATAATGCCTGTGTGTATTTACTCAGATAGGAGTCCTTTGTGTACAACATCAGGGGTCAGAGACACCCCCCCACAAAAACACACTCTTGTCGTTTATACTGCCTGATTGGACTCTGGGTCACTGGGAGAGAAAGAACACCACCCAGGAATAACTTCAGGAGGGCTGCACTTTCTGTTCCCAGACCAGTGAGTTTAGTGGAGGAACCGGAAGTACATCCCTCAACACAGAGATCCTGCAGAAGCTGCCTCTTAATAACTGGCAAATATAGGCCAGATTTATTTCTCACACTAGGCTAACGCCAGCAGCATCTTACTGCCTCATGTTTGCAAATAAGTAACATTGTCATGGTTAGTTTGTAACCATCTGGGATCTATGGTCACATTGATCATAACGCACGGCACGTACAGGAATAAACTGTGTATTGGAATGATCTAGGGCCTATGATAGCTGAGCCCTGATAACTCAAGAAACGAGTGATGTCTAATCGACTAAATGACAATGCAGGTCCCTAGTTCTGGTAGCCGAATTCCAGCCCTGGGACATCTCTCCCCCTCAACAACCAGCTTCTATTAATCCGTCATCCATGTCTTTCCCACAAAAACACTATCTTACCATTTGGCATAAGGTCCACCACCATTTTTGGATAAGCAATGTTTGAACAGCCAACTTTGGTGCCACAGTAGCTCTCACATTCTGAAGGCACAACACAAGCCACTGTATCTAAGAAAAAGATAACAAGACAAGGTTAGCTGGAGTCATAGCAGCAAGTTACCCATAAATCAAGAGAAGTTCCCAAACCCATCTCCATGCTAAACCACTGGATTTATTTGCCAAATAAACAAATATTTATTTTATTTGTCTCACGCTTGACTCTGCAGCTGTGGGAAGGAATTCCATTCCTGCATTACCTCTTTCCAGTGATGATGGTGCTGAGGTCAAGCCACTAAAACTGTATCCACAGAGCTGCACAGGAGGCCAGGGCAAAGTTAGCATGTGCTCTGAAAGGCCCTCTCCTGCTCAGAGTCACCTGCTCTCCTGCCTGCTGTTGTACACATAGGTGGCGAGTTATATAGGCTCATGGTGCCCGGGCTCCAGCAATATTCAGGGCCCGGGGGCCCAGCTCCACCAATGTTTGGGGCCGGGTCTCTCCCCCAGCCTTCTGCTGTCCCTGCGCACCTCCCCCAGTCCCGGAGCACAGTGTCCCTGTCTCTCCCCTGCAGCTCCCTGCTGCCTCCCTGCATCAACTGCCACCGCAGGGTCCTAGTTCCCCCCATCCACTAGTGGCAGGGCAGGCTGCCCTTCCTCCTCAGACTCTTCCCTTTTCTGGCAGGACCTTCCACCAGCACAGGGCCCCCGCCCTGCCTGCAGTCACCGCTCCTGCCCCATGCTGGGCAAGAAGCAGCTCCATCCCTCACCCCCAAGTGAGGCTACAGTGAGGGGCATCAGCAGAGGAGGCGGCGCACATGTGATGGCAGTCCCCCATCCCCGGCCCCACCGCAGGGGAGGCGAGGGGGCTTCCTGGACCTGAGAGGGGCCCTAGGAGCACGTGCAGTGACAGTGGTGCGGGGTGAGTGTGCTGCCGGGGGGGGGGGCCCTCCCGCAGAGTTCACTGCTGCCAGCGGGGAGAGGACTGGGGGGAGTCCTCCTCTCTGGCCCCATCCCGGGGCAGCCTGCCTGCACCCCAAACTCATCCCCAGCCCTGCCCCATCCCAGAGCCCGCACCCTCAGCCAAAGCCCTCACCCCCACACATGCCAACCCTCTGCCCCAGCTCTGAGCCTCTCCCACACCCCAAACCCCTCAGTCTCAGCCCTCATCCTCCCACACCCTAACTTTCTGCCCCAGCCCTGAGTCCTGCATCATGAACTCCTTATCCCCAACCCCACCACACACCCCAACCCTCTGCCCTAGCCCCGAGCATCCTCCCAAACCCTTCATCCCCAGCCCCACCCCACAGCCCTCACCCCAGCACCCCCTCCCTCCACACCCCCTCATCCCTAAACTCCCTCCCAGAGCCTGCACCCCTTTCCACCCCCAAACTCCCTCCCAGAGCCTGCACCCATTACCCCCTCCTTTACTCCCAGCCCAGAGCCTGCATTCCACCCCCTTCCCACACACCCTCTCCTGCCCCCAAACTCCCAGAGCCTGCACCCCAGCCCTCTGCACAGCCTCCCAGAGCCTGCACCCAAACTCCATCCCAGAGCCTGCACCCCTCACCCCCTCCTGTACCCCCACCCCTTGTCCCAGTCCAGAGCCTGCACCTAAACTCCATCCCAGAGCCTGCACCCCTCACACCCTCCTGTGCCCCTACCCGGAGCCTGCACCCAGCACCCAAACTCTCTCCCAGAGCCTTAGGCGGGGGAGGAGGGTGCAGTTTGGGGGTGGGGGGGCAGGTTCGAGGCACCACCAAAATTTCTACAAACCTGCCACCCCTGGTTGTACACAGAGGTCAGCGTGAAGGGAAAGAACAACTGGCACTGCAGTCACACTGAGCTTAGGCAGCCTGCAAATCACAGGCATTTCCATGAGCTGAAAACACTCCTCTGTGGGATCCAGGCACAACTCCCTCTGCCCCACAAAATGTCAGTCACAGACAGGAGTGTTTCCCCCCCGCTCAGTCAGTAACAAATTCCAACAAAGAGGGGACACACTCTAGGCCCTGGTCTGCACTGGGTCGGGGGTTGACCTAAGATATGCAACTTCAGCTATGCGAATAGCGTAGCTGAAGTCGGCGTATCTTAGGTCGACTTACCTGGCCGTGAGGACAGCGGCGAATTGGCCGCTGCTGCTCCCCCGTCAACTCCGCTTCCGCCTCTCGGGAGCTGGAGTTCCAGAGTCGATGGGGAGTACGTTCGGGGATCAATTTATCGTGTCTAGACGAGACACGATAAATTGATCCCTGATAGATCAATCACTTCCCACCCATCCAGCAGGTAGTGAAGACCTGCCCTTCGATTCCTGTCCCCACAAGGGACAGTGATAGCATCACTGGGAGCCCTGAGCATGGGAAGGAGAAAGAGCAGTGTCTTCTTACTTTGTGGGAAATGCTGGTCTGTGTATGTTTTCATGGTCTGAGTCAGGAGAGGGACTGAAGGAGCTGGGGGGTGGGGGGGGAACAGGAAAGAGAAAACTGAATGGGGCTGGAAGAGGAGTGAGAAGAGAATGAGGGGGCTACAGTTCTAGGTCCTACCTGTGTACAAAATCCGACTGATCATCCCAGGCATCACCATCAAAAACATGGGCAGCAGCTTCAGGTACCCACACATGACACAGCCGGCCTTCACATGGGACATGTTCTTGGCTGAGAGGCATCGTTGAACAATAACCTGTCAATGAGACAGTAGATGTGAATGACTCCAGCTTTGTCACCGACACACTATGCCAGGCATACCAAGGCAAAATGACTCTGTTTCAGCTGTATTCCAGTGAGAACTCTTTGCTCTTGCTCATAATTAGAAAAATACAAGGGCATTTGAAGGCCTGAGAACACATTTAAATGTCTAAAAGTAAATACTCTACTGTCTAATGTATGTTTAACCTGTGAATCTCCGTCACAGGATATTGTTGAACCAAATAGCTTATTAAGAGTCAAAAGGGACTAGACATTTATATGAATAAGAACAGCAGACTCTATTAAACTAGCTAGGTTACAGATGATAAAGGCTCTCAATCCTTGTGCTCCAGAGAATAGGTTGATCACCAGCTGGGGGCTTAAAGAATTCCCCCCAACTCACACATGGTTTATAATACTGCACAATTACAGTAGTGCAGTCTCCTTCCTCTGAAACATCCCAATTTGGTCATTTTTGGAGACTAGATGGACCACTGACCTAGACAGAAGGAAAGGAAAGGAAAACACATGGACAGTCCTGCACCATAGCACCTGATGAGGGGACAGACACATACACAGAGCAACTGTCCAGCATTCTTTATGCAAGAGATTAAAGCAGCACCAGTGCTCCCAGTCCTGCCAGATCACTCCCGAATGGTGTGGCACTTTTGGGGGGAGCTGGAATGGTGTCTTGAGGCACTTTAGTACTACCTTTCTGGCACTTCTCAAGTATTGCACTTGCCCCCGAGCAGCCCACATAGACAGAGTAGATATGCCTAATATGGCTGGATGGGAAGCCAAGTCTATACCCAGATTGATGAAGGACATATGCATGTAGCTGTCCTATTAAGATGCCCATTTTTTAAAAATTGGACCGTAAATGTTCATCCAGCGTGTCGTAAGAAAGGGAAAAAAAACATCACACACACAACATATGTCCAGAATGGCATGAAAAAAAAAATAGTAAAGGAACATACACATCCTATTCACTTAACATATGAGAGGCTGAGAATCAAAAAGCTATAGAGAAAAAAAAAAAACAATTTCCTCTTAGGAGATAATAGCCATTTTTATGGCACAGGGTTGGGGCAAGAGATCAATCCACCTACACTGCAAATTTTAGACTGCTCTGAATTTCCCAGTTGTTGCCTTTACGCTACCTGATCTGTGCACCAGTACCACAAAGCGAGGATGCTCAAGCCAAAGACAAGGCCCGGCCATGGCAGATCTCCAGTGATCGGGTCTCGGAAGATGTGGAAAGAATCTGCCCGAGGGGTGTAGCATTTTGGGTCAATGGTAATGTTTCCATATGAGATGTTGTTTGGAATTGCATTCATATATTTCTCCATAAAGGCCTCATATCCTCCTACTTTGGAAAATGCTGAAAAACAGAATGTAACGACACTGATCATGGTACTGGACGCTTGAAATTCCCGACGGAGCTGAAGAATCCAAGGAGAAAACTCCATGCTATCAATGTGATAAACCTGCCCCAATAGAGATCAACATTGTCAGAAACATCAAAGTATGTGCTGTGAAAACTCATTAGCAAGAAGCCACACTGGCTTTCCTTCTCAGGTCGCTATGGAGCTCTAAAAGATTCCTTTAGACTCCACTGTCCTTTTTATGCCCCAGATCCAAGCTTCCACTTTGCCAGGTATAATATCTCCAGGCTCCCTGACCCAGGTGAGGACCAGAGGCAGAGTCCACCTGATTAAGTCAATCTGAAATATTGTTTATTGTGAAGCAGGGGGTCAGCTTCTTTCAGTGAAAAGCTTACACAGAGCAAGTCCAATGAGAAGCCACAAGGCAAGGAGGAGGAAATTACAGCCTCACAGGGCTTTACTACTTCCTCTTGATTAATTATGTAGCCTGAACCCTAAATACTAGGGCTCCATTTCACAGGATGGACTGCATTTTAGTACCTACATGATCTCATGGACACCTGGCCTCCCATTCACAGTAACACAGCCCCTATTTTGGGGAGTTCTATAGGCTGTTATACAGGAGGTCAAAAGAGATGATCACAATGGTCCCTTCTTGCCTTGGAATCACATCCCTATGGCAACTATAGAACTTGGTCAGGATGACAGGAGGGCTTAGCAATGTGGCTCTTCCCCTTCCCTGGCAAATACATGAAGCAATGGGAGTTCCTTAGCTATTAACCTGTCAGGACTCCACAATGCTGGATCCATTTCCACAGGACACTGGGGGCTGTAGCTGATCATTCCAGCTCTCGTTCATCAGATTTACATACCAAATCCTGTGAGAATAAAGGATCCCACCAGCATGATGATGGTCTGTAAGGTGTCTGTGTAAATCACAGCAGCAAGGCCACCTAAAGGCAAAGAAACGCCATTACATGAGCCTCTCTGCTAATGCCTTCATGGGAATTGGCCTCTTCTTGGCCCTCTCTCTCTCTCTCTCACACACACACACACACCTCTCCCCTTTCATGCTCTCATTTCTTCCCATTTACTCCCCACTTCCATTTTCATCTTTCTGGATCCCCTTTTAACTTGTTTTTAATTTATCAATCCGTTCCACAAACTCACCTGTGATCGTGTAAAGACCAGTAATACCCAGCAGTATGATTATGGCCAAATAAAGATTCAACCCCATGGCTATTTGGATAAATATAGCTCCAGAGAATATATCTGCCTAATAAAAGGAAAGATGACAGTTTAGGGAATGCTTAAGATAAAAATAACATTTCTATTAGTATCTATTGATATCCTCCCCACCCCAAAGCTCTGCACACAAAAATAAAAGCACATGCAAAATAAAGACAGATCCTGTCTCCTTGGTCACCCAGACCTGCTTTATTTTAACTGCCAGCTGCTTTTTGAAGATCACTTCTTAGTCTCTGCACTTCTTACAATAGTTTCCAGAAATGTGTCAGTGATTCCCTCCTAGCCAAATCTGGCTACCCACCTCTCCAGGCCTGTGAACTTATGTATGGGGAAACAGTTCAGCAAAGTTCATGAGTAAGTCCTGGAATTTTAGTTACCAACACAGCTGCATCAATGCAAACTCCTAAAGTAGATGTAATTTGAAATCAGAGTAACCAATTCCAATCCAAATCATGCCTCACCAGTGTAAATCGTCTCTCTATTTGGGGTTGGCATGTGCAACAGTGCAACATGCTGCACCAGTGCTAAGGGGGGATTTTCCAAAGTGCCTACATGCCTTAGGAGCATATGCCATTAAAAGTCATCTCACTGAATTTGTGCTCCTAAGTGAGCTGTAGCTCACGAAAGCTCATGCTCAAATAAATTGGTTAGTCTCTAAGGTGCCACAAGTCCTCCTTTTCTTTTTGCGAATACAGACTAACACGGCTGTTACTCTGAAATAAATCACTTAGGTGCTTTTGAAAACCTCACCCTAAAATCCCAGGGCAGACAAGGCTTAAGAGGGATATTTAGTCCTCAGCTCTACTAGGCTTTAGGGCAAACATTTATTCAAGGAACATAGGGAGCGCATCTAGTCAGGTATTCTGCCACAAGGAGAGAGGTAATATAGAAGTCATGCATCTGGCTAATTGTGCCATGCTGTACATAACACTATTTAGCACATTTTACCTTTCAAGCCCTTTACAATCAGTAAGTAACATATTCTCATGACTCCCCAGTCAACCAGGAAACTGAGTATCATCCTCCGCATTTTATAGACAAGAAAACTAAAGCAAAAATATAAAGAGGCAAATCCATTCCACAGCACTCAGCCTGAGTAGCTGGGCAGATGCTGGAGGAAGAAAACCTCTCCCCCGGCCACTGAGAAAACTCCACCTTGAGACTGTCACCACCTCAACACCCCGCCCCTTCACCCCTTCTGCCTTCAGGGCAAGGAGGAGACCTGTGCAGCTGCAGATCCTCCAGCCCTGCTTCCACCACCAGCCACTGCATGCTCACATGCACAGTCCCACCAACAAATTCTGCCCCTGCCTTTGCCATCTGCTGCCATGGAGGCTGGGGTTAAGATGCAGGATTTTGTAGAGCATAATTCCACAGGCTAACTGTGAGACCATGCCCCTCTAGGGCAGAGGATTCTTTCCTGACCCTCACAGAGGATCAGCTTATGGCCCAAAGCTTGAGGTTCATTTATGTTTAGCATTAGCTTAGTTTGCATGGCTACAAATATTAATGGTCATAAAATGATCCCACAAGAAAACCTAGTTAATCATATAACATCCTGAGCAATACATAAACTTCTTGGATTTGCTTAATCACCTTCCGAGTTCACCTCTTCTACCTCCCAGTTACATTAATTTACGACTGATATTTTCTTGTTACTCCATTAACTCTCTTTTATGGATACCATTAAAACCTTATCCTATCTTCTCCATGCAAAAAACAAACAAACAAATCACTCCAGGGCTACACACACGTAATTCAGGAACCAATAGGCAAAGCAACATATGACATGATTGTCCTTTTACAACTACCATTACAGCTAAAGAATTCCAAGGAACACTTGCAATGCATTCATAGACTCAGGTTTTTAATTCCTTCAGACTATGGGGGAGCATCCAGTTACTTGTTTCACCGGATACTTAGACTTAACTTAGTCAGTTACTGGTCACCAATGCCTTGCTACACTACATGATCTTCTTAAAATTGCCCACCTTTTCTACTACTGGTGACAGCAATGGTAGAAGTGCTAGTGGTTAGCAACTCTAACCCTGAAAGCTACCATGGCAACAGCTCACACAGTAGAGCGACCATGGAACATACATACAATATGGCATGTTACATATGGTGTTTGAGATTTTGCCCAACGTGGCGTAAGTGAGGAAGCAGCATGTAAGACAGGCACCATGAATGCAAGATCCCTCTGAGATGCAAATATAAATTGCATCAACACTGAGTCAAATTGTTAGGTGTGACTTGCTAGCAAGCATAAGAAAAGCTGTCCTTTCAAAGCAGGATGACAAAAGCCCTAGGAACTGCAAGGCAGGGAGTGTCTGCTAAGGCAGCAGCCAGGGAAGCAGCATGCAGATCTCTCAAATCTCTTGGAATGTTTTGATTCACGCTGCTGGGCAGCACTGGGTCTGCCTCTGGCACCTGGAGTGAAAGATTCCCACAGAGCCATGTGCAGCTTGCTTCCCATCCCGCATATGCCACCTGCAATGATGCCTAGATAGCACAACAGATGAATCTACATAAACAAAATCTCTTATGTACAAGAGCTGGTGTCCACTGGCCTTCTGTATCGATCCTTTTCCTGGTGACATGCTGGACTGATGGGCACTTGGCCACGCAGCACGGTGCACTGCCAGTGGCCAGATAGCTCCTTGCCATGGCAGCAGGCATACCTTCCGGCCCCTTGCTGTGCACCAAATACATCTGAATTTCCACAGTGGTCACCACTGGACAAGCTATAATT
Organism: Lepidochelys kempii; assembly: GCF_965140285.1. Classification (NCBI taxonomy): domain Eukaryota; kingdom Metazoa; phylum Chordata; order Testudines; family Cheloniidae; genus Lepidochelys; species Lepidochelys kempii. Next base: position 12,107,924 of record NC_136394.1, on the reverse strand, counting down.
GGAGTGGCATTTGGACTGGGCTGCCCCTCTTATTCTGGGGCATGTGGGCCATTCTTCTGGGTTAGCTGGGTCCATGACTTTGTTCCACCTGAGCTATACCAGCCATCAACAATCCCCTAACTTACAGCAAGTTAATTTAATGCCTTTCCCCTCTTACACCACTGAACATGATCTTATCCTTTTGGCCTAGACATGCCCCTTTTCTCTGAAGGGAACAAAGCTTTTCTTTCCCCTGCTCCCCACTTACACCTTCCTTTCAACTTTTACATGACTGCTCTGGTGCATCTCAATGTTCATGCTTTGCCCAGTTACACAGCTCAGAGGCGTAGGCATAACTGAATAAGATGCCATTTACAGTACTACAGGATTTGGTTCTTTAGTGATCAAGATGCTAGCCTGCACCTTCAAAGTTCTCTTCCTCCTCTCATTTCCTCCAACTCCTTCATTCTACCTCTCTCTCACCTGTCTCCTTCACCCAATCTAGACTGCATGTTACACCATATGCTTCACACATTATTAATTTGAATCGTTCGCCCTCCCCTTCCACCAAGCAGATGCTAAAGACCCACCTATTCCATGAAGCATCACAGCTTTGTTTGTTTTCTTTTGTGCTCTATTGTATCTGCCACATCTTTAGTTCATCAGCAAGTGGGCGTTGGTGTCTTGCACACTACTGTACACTAACAGTGCTTCATAACAAATAAGAATGGGAACTGAGTCCTAATAAACACAATACTGTGCATATATTCAATGAAACACAACATGTAAATCAAACCTTCAGTTCGTTCTTTAACACAAATCCTGCCCCCTTTTCTACTGCTGCAGAGGACTACAATGCAGCAGAAGCATTAGGTGCATTCAATACAGTGAAAGATTGTGAGGCACTCAGATCCTACAGTAACAGAGGCCATACAATTACCCAGGAGTCAGACAGACAGAGGAAGAGTGCTTCTGCTGTATCAGGAGGAAGGGCGTGATTTGGGGAATTTATGCAGGAGCTAATACACCGAAGTGCCAGAAACCAGTTCCATAGTGGCTCCCTGTGAGTACTTGTGCAGCTCTGTTTGTGGGCAAGGTGGGATGATTGTATGGTAGAGCCAGACTGGGACTAATTGATCTGTTGCTGTGCAGACCCACCAGCTATTGCCCTGCTCCGCACTGAAAACTGAGGGTGCAAGAATATTAGGGGCTACTTCATTTTCAGGACTATAATGATAACTGCGAGTGAGTGGAGCCACTCCATTTGCTTGGGAGGAGGGTCCCTCTGCTGGAGTTGATGGAAATCCCCAATGCAGAGTACCGATACGTAAGTTGGACACAGGGAGGAAATTTACCCATAAAAAGGGAATTATTTTTGTGAATCTGGCATATAGGTAGCAAGTGATCATACATAACACAGAAATAGAGATATAGGTTTTGGATTAGAATGATGAGCCATTTATCTGTATGGATTCACTCCACATCCACTAGAGTTGAAGGAGTGATACCATCCCCTGTGAAATGAATGCAGCATTTCCAATTACAGCTGCATATAAAAACAGTTATGCTGACAGCACCTCACTGAAATAAACGGAAAGCAAAATCCAATTTGCGGGTTCTTGATAGTCCCAGCCTGTTTAATTTGTAACCCTGATAAGAATCAGTTATCATAAGAGCATGAGAATGGGAGCAAAAGGCCAGGTCTTTTAGGTTAAATTATACTATTATCACTCAGTTCTTATGCAGAGGGCAAAGAGTAAACTTCCATGGCAACTGCAGGAAAACAACAGAGCCAGGTCTGCCTGACCTATGGACTTGGATGGAGATTTAATGGTTTCAAAAGGGGAGGAAAATCACAGCTCTCTTCACTACTGCAGTGCCCTCATTAGCCACACTTCATAGCTCAAGCTGATCCACAGAAAGACTCTTCCCTGCCTTCCCTTCCTGCCCTTGCTTTTCTCACTCCTGTATTTTCTAACCCCATCTCTCTGTCTCTTCTCCTCATCTGCCTTCCTCTCTCGTTTCTCACTTTTGCTTCATTAATACTAACAAGCTGCATGTTCAGCTGATGGAAGGATGAGTGTGAAAGCGGGGCCAAAAACCCAAGACCTCTTTTCTCCTACGGGAGCCAAACGGAGTTACTCATACCCTGCGGCAGGAGAATCTAGCTCAGGAGTCAGAATAGGAGACCTTGGGCCCAGATGATACATAGGAAGCTCTAAAATTAAATGCCTAAATGGGTGAGTGAATGTTCCTGGGTAAGAAGCAGCAATAGTTACCATTGGAGGACAAAGGCAGAGAACTGGGAACTAATACTAATGGCTTGAAACCTTCTCTTCAATTTCTATCAGTGATGCCTGAGGTGGAGCATACTGTATGTAGTACAAGGCTCCAGCCAGCCTGACCTGTTCCAGAGGGAAGCACATGTGGAAACAAAATCCTGGAAAAAGAAAGCTAAATCATAACCACCATCTAGAGAAAGAGTCCCCTGGTATAATCCAACATGCGCAGACAAACAGAGCTGTAGAGCTGGTTTGGATGGACAGCACTGCTAGAAGGAAGAGTGACAACATGGAAACAGTTTTTTATCTACCTAAATTAAGTCCAGGCACCAAATGACAGACAAGTGAACCAGACAGGTAGAGAGTTTTCATACAAGTGTAAAATAATCATACAGATAGGAACTTCACTAAGAATAGAGGAAATGGAAAAGCTTAACTCACCGAGATCTTGGTGAAAATATAGAGGAGCAGAGAAAGGACGGACAGATATATCTGAATCCGTTGGCCACCAAACCGCTTCTTGAGATATTCTGGCATCGTCACCACCTGCAGAAGGAGAGGGAGAAGAATTCATACTACGAGCAACAGACAACTAACATAGTTCATCAGCAAGCTCTGCCGCCCAGGTACCACACTGATAAGTGCACTAGAAATGAAGGCGGCCAAGGAGCAGGGGCCTCCGGGAAGCACAGAAAGGCAGAGTCAAATGCTGCTCATGTTGGGATCTCAAAGACAAAGAGACCTTGTTGTTTAAATATATACAGACATAACTTATGTAGAATGCCTGACACATCCAGGTCTCTTTCTTCCCATTGAGAATGGTTTTGTGATGGTGCTAGACCCACACACAGCAAAATGAAACAGAAAGATTAAAACAGAGAACCATAAAAGATGTAAGCCAGTGCCTATACATACCCCAGCCTTGACGTAGATGGGAACAAACAACCAGCCAAGAACCACCACAATTATCAGGGCCTGTAACCAAGGAAAGAACAGCTGAATTAGCCTCTGGTCCTGTCACCAGCACTTTCCAAGGCCACATATCAGGCTGAATGCCAACTATAAACACTGCAGTGAGTAAAATGGTGGCTAGTGAAGGCACCTCAGCCTCATTCTTTCTACCTGTCTAGCATTTTACAGTTTACCCTAAAACTCCAGGGGTGAAATCTTGGCCTGATTGAAGTCAATGGGCGTTTTGCCGTTCAGTTGAATGGAACTAGGATTTCACCCCAGGTGTCCGACAGACGCACCCGAGGAAGAGTCCCCCACTGCAGCAGAGTTACTGGAATATCAAAAAGCAGATTGCTTTGGCATTGGCCCCACGTCCGTCCATGGGGAATTACATTTGCAGTGTGTCTAATGCTGCTCCTAAAACGTCCCCCTGTCGCCGTATCCCATGGCAGCTCCACTAGCAGCAGCAGCCGCCAGTGCATGAGTGTACGCTAGATGCGGGCATTTGAATCGCAGTTTCACCAGTAGCGTAGCTGGTGGGGGAGTGGGGCAGGGCCGCCGGAGATGCCCGGAGCGAGGGAGGCCCGGCCGCCGGGGCGCCGCCGGCTGAGTAAAAGCGCCGCAGTGGGTGGAGCCTTTTTTTTGGCTCGCTCCCCCTGTTCCCTCCCCCTGGCTGCGCAGCTGGGCTTCACCTAGCCTTGCCCCGAGCAGGTCTGGACAACGTGGTGATTAGAATAGGAGCAGCCCACAGAAGCCTTTGTATGGTGACAGATGATTATTGCTACCACCAGGAAACTGAGAAAGTCTAGCGCTGCCCCGGCCCCCTTTACTTAGTCCCTCGATCCAGTCTCCAGGCAGCCACCAGTACAGGAAACATTCCATCCCCAAATCCAAGCGAGTTATGATCACGTCTCATCTGTGATTAGCTTTGCTAGCCCCAGGTGTTGGAGAGTGGAGCTTATTTCCATATTCTTGTCAACAACCAGACTAACCCACTTCTTTAGATAAAATGCAGGTGTAACTGACGACCTTCTACAGTGGGGTTCAGTTATAGGATCATAGAAATGTCGGGATGGAAGGGACCTCAAGCCCAGCCCAGCCAGCCCCCTCCACTAAGGCAGGACTAAATATACCTAGACCATCCCTGACAGGTGTTTGTCAAACCTTTTCGTAAAGTGACCGGGATTCCATAGCCTCCTTTGGAAGCCTATCCTTATAGTTAGAAAGATTTTTCTAATATTGAACCTAAATCTCCCTTGCTGCAAATTAAGCCCATTACTTCTAGTCTTACCTTCAGCGGACATGGAGAAAAATTGATCATGGTCCTCTTTATTATGGCCCTTAACATATCTGGAGACTTATCAGTTGCTTTCGTCTGGACTCTCTCCAGTTTGTCCACCTCTTTCTTAGAATGTGGAGCCCAGAACTGGACACAGCACTCTAGCTGAGGCCTGCTTATGAAGTGGCCTTGCGCATTATAAAAGATGTACTGTATTCTCCTGTATGGAACTATATACTGTCAAGTATGGTAGCGCGGCTGTACTATATACTGTATATTCTGTGTATCAGATATTTTGTTGTCGATCATACATCATAATTTTTCTGACAATATTAGCAACTTGTTTTATGCAGAGCTGTGCACATTCAAACAGATAAATACAGGTCAAAATGCTGCTCTCAGAGCTGCGTGCTAGATCTCTCATCCACACACTAGTTCTTTATTGCATCTCTGAAGTTCTACTCATATATCAAGCACAGGATATGCTAGAGATATTGGACCCGATTCTGCTCTCTTTTACACTGGTGTAAATCAAGAGTAACTGCACTGCAGTCAATGGAATTACACTGACACAAAGCCAGTATAAATGAGAGCAGAATCAAGTCTAGTATCTCTTTTGGTAAGAGAATCAGTGTGGATCCAAGAGCAGCATTTTTCCTGTGTATATTAGCATGTTTATCAGTTCCATTGTGTTGTAAGTATTGCAATGAACTAACTGGTTGGCTTGTGTGTGCATGCATGTACTCATATACACATGCATCACTGTCCTCTACCAGACAGAATCAAGACAATTCAACAATGTGTCTTAGGCTGCCTGCTACTATCAGTTAGGGGAGAGTTCCCCCTTGAGCTCAAGTCCTGTGCTTATGAAAGAGGATCTGGATTCTATCCCTTCAGATGTCATGAAGATCCAGTAGCCTTGGTTTGGAGCCTGGATTTGTTAAAGCAGTGGCAACATAAAATATTAAAAGGTGACAGCTAAACTGATTCCAATGTGTGCATCTCTCTCAAGTGAACTTCTACTCCCTTCCCCATGCATAAAGAAGTTCAAAACAATATGGGGCCCTATTTTATACCTAACACAATTCCATTTTTAATAAAACTTAAGGAGGGGCTTGCAGTGGAGTGCAACAGTCGGAGGCATGGCCAATAATTCTTCCAGTGTAAGGATCCAAGGGAAAACACAGGGCTAGATCTCAAGGACTGTGCTCATCCATGTTCCCTCCTCACGACAGGTCATCCAGAGCACCAGGTAAACAGCAAAATGCTCTGCAAGGAGCTGTGCCCCCAGTTCCTCTCCAGGGAGTACTGATGGAGGAGAAGCTAGTGCTGTTCAGGGCAGCAATAACATGTGACGCAAACTGCAAGCTATGACCTGCTGATCTGAGAGGGGAAATACAGCATAAAGGGGGTATTCCGCAACTCCTGCATCTCCTCCTGGTGCACATATTGAATCCATGGAGGGTTACAGGTAGACTGACTGAGGAAAGGAGGCACATTATCTTACCCTTTTCCAAACCCTTACGGCCCTTCTGCCAATTCCAGACAGTAGTTGTAGTCATTTTAATCAAGTGAGGTGTTTAGTTATAGACAGGCTCTGCCCCCAGCAGGCTGAGAACAGAACAGCACTGATGGTGGATTACAAGGTAGCCTCTGAACTCCTTCGCAGCTGTATCTTAGCGGGAGGGGAATGAGAAGACAGAAGGAGAAAAGGGCTCTTCGGATCAGGAAAGGAGTGAAGACAACATTGAATTCCTCACTGCTGGGATGAAAGCAAAAATGATGACAACTCCCCCCAACTCCTACACACCACGCTCCCAGAAAAATGATGCAGAGGAGATCATGATTTCTTAATATAGCAATGGGATTTTCTTTCCCCACTGGCTGGACTGCAGGTGGGAGTGGTGAGAGAGGCTGGGGGAATGGGAATTGACATAAAGTGTTCTTGTGGTGGGTGATTCTGCCAGTCGCCAGCCCTGAGGGTTCTGACAGCATTAGACTGAGCTGGATTTTTAGACAATGTGGACTTACCTGATCTCTTTGGATACCCCTGGGGTTAAAATTTTATTTAAAATGTGTACCACTTACGTTCCATTCGAATCCTCCAGTGGCGATTCCTGCAGCTGCTCCTGTGCCTGCCAAGCCCACAAAGTGCCCACTACCAATGTTACTGGCAAACAGAGAGGCACCAATCTGGAAACAGAAGAACAGACATGGATCATAGATCCTGGGCTCAGGACAAATCTCTTAAAAACCGATGCTTATTTAGTGTTTTCAGATTTCCTGTGTGTCATCACTTAGGGATCTGAGTGCCCAACAATTTTGAAGGTCCCCCAATATTTTCTCCTCTTAAAACCCAACATTGCAGCCATCATCCCTACAAGCAAGGAGGACATAACAGGATGTTGCATATTAACTCAGCCAGAGGGGAAACTGGTAAATGGTAATACTCCGTCTTCCGCTGCAGGTGCACACGTGATCTCAACCCATACAGAATTACGACTCTTTGGAGAACTTGTCCAATTAACACATGGGTGATGTATTCCAGAATGAGCAGCCAATGGTCTAGGCCAGAGGCCCTGGCAGCTAGGGCAAAAGGCTGATGTGATATGTCTAACCTGCTCCAAGGACAAGTAGCTGATTCCTCCAGGAAAGTCAGATATAACTCTTTGGACTTAAGATCCAAAAGTCATTAAGGCCGGCTTCTATCTCCAGTGGGAAACACCCTTTTCATACTTGGTTTGCTTTCATCAAGGGGGCAATAGGTTAACTGAATTAGATTCTGACACTGCTGTCATAGGTACAGCACTGCACCCATGGGCATCTAAAGTACTGATCAAGGATTTGCAAATGAGGCATGTTGATATCTAAGACCTGTAAACATTCTGTATTGATCCCACAGAGAGAGTAATGGGTAGAATACAGCAACTGCTGACTGGAGAGATGCCAAAGAAAGAGAAAGAAATTAGCGCTGTATTAAAAATAGACAACAGCAATTCACAGGAGGGAGATCATACCTAAAAAGTCTCATTCTTCATCAAACAACTCAAAGAGACAATAGGAGAAAATGGAGAGAGAAGCTGTGAACATCATTTCCCTGTACTGAGAGTTTTGGAGGCAGTATAACACAGCAAACCATCAGAGGGGTAGCCGTGTTAGTCTGGATCTGTAAAAGTGGCAAAGAGTCCTGTGGCACCTTATAGACTCACCCATGAAAGCTTATGCTCCAATATGTCTGTTAGTCAATAAGGTGCCACAGGACTCTTTGCCGCTTTTACAGCAAACGATGATTTACAAGGTCAGGAACTGAAGTATTAGGGGTCAGACACTTGAATAAGGGGCGAAAAAAGACTGGCTTGGATATTACAAGCAGAGGGTACTCATGAGCTGCAGTGATTAGAAATGAAAAAAGTCAGTCAGTGAAGTGTTTTTCCCCACGCCTATTTATTCTTCAACATCTAGGAGAGACAAAGAAAGAAAGAAAAAGAAAGAAAGAAAGAATAAGGGAGGGGGTCTGAGTACTGACCAGTTGCCACTGCCCTTTGATAATTAAATATTATAATCACCTCTCAAATCTAATAAGAAAAGTAGTAGTTGTGGCACCTTAGAGACTAACCAATTTATTTGAGCATAAGCTTTCGTGAGCTACAGCTCACTTCATCGGATGCATACTGTGGAAAGTGTAGAAGATCTTTTTATACACACAAAGCATGAAAAAATACCTCCCCCCACCCCACTCTCCTGCTGGTAATTGATTACTTTAGATAAGCTCTCTCCTTACAATGTGTATGATAATCAAGTTGGGCCATTTCCAGCACAAATCCTGGGGGGGCGGGAACCGGATTTGTGCTGGAAATGGCCCAACTTGATTATCATACACATTGTAAGGAGAGTGATCACTTTAGATAAGCTAGTGGGGTGGGGGGAGGTATTTTTTCATGCTTTGTGTGTATAAAAAGATCTTCTAAACTTTCCACAGGATGCATCCGATGAAGTGAGCTGTAGCTCACAAAAGCTTATCCTCAAATAAATTGGTTAGTCTCTAAGGTGCCACAAGTCCTCCTTTTCTTTTTGCAAATACAGGCTAACACGGCTGTTACTCTGAAACCTCTCATATCTAATATAGACCATTCACATTAAAGGATCCCAAAGGGCTTTACAACACAGATATAGCGCTCCTGTGATTAACATACTTTCCTCATCCACTATATAGTCAGTTGGAATAAGTTTACATATCTATTGTAACTAGGGTGACCAGATGTCCTGATTTTATAGGGACAGTCCTGATATTTGGGGCTTTTTCTTATATAGGCTCTTCTATACCCCCCACCCCCGTTCCAATTTTTCACACTTGCTATCTGGTCACTCTAATTGTAACAGGTCTCAGAGTAGCAGCCGTGTTAGTCTGTATCCGCAAAAAGAGCACGAATACTTGTGGCACCTTAGAGGCTAACAAATTTATTAGAAATTTATTAAAAAACCAGTAGGAGAACACTTGAACCTCTCTGGCCACTCAGTAAGATTTAAGGGTGGCAATTTTGCAACAGAAAAGCTTCAAAAACAGATTCCAAAGGGAAACTGCTGAGCTTGAATTAATATGCAAACTAGATACCATTAACTTGGGTTTGAATAGAGACTGGGAGTGGCTGAGGCATTACACATATTGAATCTATTTCCTTAAGTTAAGTTCCTCACACCTTCTTGTCAACTGTCTAAATCGGCCATCTTGATTATCACTACAAAAGTTTTTTTCCTCCTGCTGATAATTAGCCTCTTACAGTTTGTATGGCAATTTCCACCTTCTCTATGTGTGTGTATATATCGTCTTACTATATGTTCCATTCTCTGCAACCGATGAAGTGGGCTGTAGCCCACGAAAGCTTATGCTCTAATAAATTTGTTAGTCTCTAAGGTGCCACAAGTACTCCTGTTCTAAATGTAACAAGGAGAGATACTCAGTGTCTACCACTGAAAGAAAGGTTGTAGGGTCCTGGGGGGGGTCTGAATGGTAGGGGAGGCAAAATCCCCCAAAACCCTAATCACTGTAGTGAGCTCTCCAATATCACAACAAAAATTAACTCAATCTTTGATCTTCAATCTTAACTTAATTTCAGTCTTCTTTTTTGAACTCATATGGATAGGAAGGGGGGATTTTAGTATAGAAATTAGCTACTGAAAATGCGGCTTGTATTAGTTAGGATATGTCAAAGCCAGGAATACAGTCTCCAGCTCCTGACTGCCAGTATTGTGCTTTAATCACTAGATAGTTCTTCCAGACACATTTTATATGCAAGATATGCCATGCATGTAACAAAACTGAACAGAGAATCCCATAACTTCTTTCCCCATTCCTATTTTCCCCTCATTTCTTCATAGTGCTCTCATGTTTTCTTCCAGTCTTTTTGTGAAGGAACAGCTCTCTCAGAACTACAGGGAATGTCTGTGTTCAATCCTGGATTTCCTTACACTTTTCCAATCAGTCCTGCCATCAAGAAACTTAACCTCTTTGTGACATCATAAGCATTTCCATAGTAATGCTTTGTGATATAACGAAACACTAGTGGCATCAGTGAATGAGTCAAAGAGGAAGAGCAAGCTAATTATAAAGATGAAAGCTCCTTCATGCGGCCAACACTATAACAGGGTTCAAAAAAGAACTAGATAAATTAATGGAGGATAGGTCCATCAATGGCTATTAGCCAAGAGGGGGAGGGATGGTGTCCCTAGCCCGTTTGCCAGAAGCTGGGAATGGGCAACAGGGGATGGATCACTTGATGATTACCTGTTCTGTTAATTCCCTCTGGGGCACCTGGCACTGGCCACTGTCAGAAGACAGGATACTGGGCTAGATGGACCTTTGGTCTGTCCCAGTAAGGCCGTTCTTATGTTATCTTCTTAAAGAGAAGGGATTCATTGTCCCCACATACATTTAATTCTGGACTTCCCCTGTGTTTTCCCACCAGGGCCCCAGAGTGGGAATTAAGCTTTTATCTTCCTTCAGACCTGTGAAAACATCTAAGAATAACAGCTCAGCAATGACATTACATGCCAAGTTCTGAGAAGCTCAGATCATCTACAGCTCTCACTGAAGTCAATGGGAATTGTGGATGCCCAGTACCTCTCAGGATTTGGCCAATAGGCCTGATCATGTTTCCACTGAAGTCAGTTGCCACTGCCTTTAATGGGAAAGGAGCAGTCTCTAAAAGAGAGAACAGTGTTAATGTCTTTTAAAAGAGAAGTAGGCAGGCTTTTTCCCTCAAAGAGATTTTAGCTGCACGACCGGCAACTGGAACTCATTGCTGAGAAGGCTGGCTTCAGGGCAAATATGAATGCTTTTTATTAAAACTTTATTGATTTATTTGGGGGAAAATTCTACATCTTGACTTTTAGCTCATCGTCAGCTGTTGTTCACTCAATCCCCTATAAATAAATTATTAAACCTCATTTTGAGTTATTAGGAATGCAGTCCTCAGAAATGATTAACCACATTATCCTCTGATTCTCATTAAATCTGTTCCTTCCACCCTAGCTGCTGCTTTAAAAGCTCAAAATAGCCTTTTTAACAGTCACACTGCACTTTCAACAGCTTCAGGTAACAAATGCAGCCAAAGAAAAGCCCAAAAAAATGACAGCTGCAGCTACCATGCCTGTAGTGCCCCTAAATGTGGGGCACATTGGCGCACTCACCCTCACAGGAACATTTCCAGCTTTACCCAAGCAGCTCTGTATTTTCCTTGTTAATTTTTAAAGAAAAATACAAAGCCAAACAAAAAACAATGCAACTAGCAAAAGATTTCAGTTAACACAACAGCCATTATTCCTGGTTTCAGAACAAAGCAATGCAAATATTTCAAATCTATTGCTTTGTATTTCTGTTTCTCTCTTTGATATAGGAAAGACCATCTGCTGGAGGATCATAAGATCAGCATATATTAGTTACAAATGTAATTATATAGGATATCTTTGAATTCAGAACTGGGAAAATAGATTTCCATGGTTTGCTCCAATACTTTTGTAATCTGTAGCAAGAAAAAGTTATGTGGACAAGGTTAGCTGATGGTTGGCAGCATTTATGGCAGCTACTATGATTAAGGGTACATTTATGTCACAGAGGTCACGGAAGACACGGAATCCATGACTTCCAGAGACCTCCCTGACATTTTTCTGCTTCAGCTCCTGGGGCCCTGGGACCGGAGCTGGCAGCCAGTGGGACCCGTGCAGGGTTCCAGCGAGGGATGACAGCTTCCTCAGGGTCCCCCTGCAGGGTTCCAGGACAGGCAACTGCCTCCTCTGGGTTCCAGTGAGAGACAGCACACGTGTATGCACAGGGGGCGGGGTGGGGGAGAGGGGTGTTGGAAGAGATCTTCAAAGGAGCTGAATTCCCTTAGGCTGCTTGGTCAATTCCAGCCTTGTTCTAGAAACATTGTAGACAGCATGAGCAAAGGTAGAAAAACTAAGACTTAAACTCTGGATTGTCCCCAACAGGGCTGGATACTAAAATCTGATCAGTCAGAGTAGGTGGGTACTGTAATATAACCCCTCATTAGCTAAAGGATTCTGACCTATTTTCCAAGCTTCTCTATGTTACCATACAGTTATTCCTTCACGACAGGGCCAGCACATTACCATTTTCAGGAATCTGGCCATTAATCACCTCCCCTTATTCCAGAGGTCTGATGAGTTAGATGAGTGTGATTTTTTCTTTTCCCCTCTGAACTGATCTAAGAGATACAGAGCTTGCACAGGCTGCAAGGCCCTAACGATACACTTGCTCCACCTGTTTCCCTGCTGAGGGGATTGCACGGAGTAAGGTTCCCTCCACCAGTTAGGATGGACTGGAACTAGGAGAGGGAGAGGGCAGGAGGGCTTGCAAAGGAAGGGGTCAATTGTTCAGCTAGTGAGGGATAGTGGAAAGAGAGGAGATGAAAGATTAGGGGAAGGGGAGAAGGATTGGTGACAGGGAAACACATGGTAAAAAAGTGAACTGGGAAGAGAGGAAATGTGGAACATTAACGAGTTTAAAATCTTTTGACAAGGGCTCACTATTCAGAAAATTACCATCAGGCTGCAGCTATATGAAAGTAACTATATTTTACATGTTATTCATTAATCTAGTCACCTTATTATTTTCATTAACTTTTTGATGCCCAGAAGTCCTGGTGCTTGCTGCCCCACAGGCCTCATAAAGACCCTGGAAATCCTACACTTTGCCTAGCAGCCTAAATGAAAAATTCCCTAGTCCCTACAATGTGCTATACATACCACTCCTCTCCTAACCTAATGCTGGGCCTCTTTTGGTGGTGACTTTACCGTTGTGGAATGAAACTGGTTCGTCTACTTCATTCTTTTGGGACACAAAAGTGCATGAGTGCAAATCTACAGCTCTCCCGACCCTTAACCACTCGGAAAACCTGCATATTGCTTAGTACCTCTGTAAAATCTCATTGTAGATCTGTCAAGACTCAGCTCCTTGAGAAAGGAAAGCCGGTTTGCTATTCTGCTGCCCTCCTAACGACTCCGTACGTTCTACATTTTGTATTACCACCTAATCAAGTAATTTTTAAATGCCACACAATTCTTTAACTAAAAAGAGATGGACATGCATCTCTCAAGAATCCTAGGCTTTGCTGCACAGCGTAATCACCTGTGTCCCCCTTGTTGAAGTGCAATTATTTACCTCTTCAAACCTTCAGTTGTTTAGGCACCTCACTGGGACTTCATAGGAGCATGATGAGTGTGAGATCAGCACAGCTGCTGCTACTTGCTAGGAAGCCAGCTTGATACCTTAGCCCCTCCACTCTTAGATATGTAGGCACCTGACCCAACACCTCCCATCTTGGGAAGAGGCATCCCACTGAAGGGCTTGGAGAAATCTATAGGTGTTTGATTTACTGTATTTTTTACTTTCCTATCAAAGCTTCACTTTGATCGAATTTATGGTTGGTCTTTTTATCTTGAACAACCATCATTGTTCACCCTGTCTCTTGCCCTGGGCCAAGACTAAAAGTGTCCACTCCAACTAGGGACAGGAAACAAAATATTTATCCCCAGTAGCCACCCCTAGGCTTCTTACAGCCCTGCTAAATTCAACAAACAGGCAAAACTTTGAGTATACAATAATCCTCTGGACACAATGATCAGAGAAACCTATCCAGTGGGCAACAGTGAAACATGGCCATATTAAACTGAAGTGACAATTATCTGAATGTTCCAATTCTCTCTCTTTTCTGACTGCTGAATGTTACACATTTACTGTTGCCCTAAGCCTTGGCCTGTTCAGCCCTTAGGTTAATATGTCACCGATCCTGAATGGGAGAGCTAATTTAATTTCTGTTTTAAGGGTAACACACAAACAAGTCTCCATATATTTCCCAGTTACCATTAACTAAAGACTTCATGTTTAACAATAATGTCTGATCCCTAGAGAATTTATGTTCTTTGTCTTCTCTGCTCCTTTAATACTTATTCCTTAAGAATAGATTAGGCTTTGACATCTCTTTGTGAATCAGAGCTCCTTGGTATTTGAGGCCCTGACTTGACATTTTTATTATTGTGTATGTTTATTTCCAGGGCCCTGTCAATACTGAGAGATTGGCCACATACCCAGGATTATCAAGATTTCTGTTTGCATACTTCCCTACACTGGTAAGACAAGGCACTGTCTGCAGCCAATTATCTGGCTGAACTCCTCACCCTTCTAACTAAGGGGTGGAGGAAGGAAAACTCCGTTTCCATGGTCAAGAGTTATGATGTTGAAAGTTGGCTTTTGAAAGGAGCCACAAGTAGCTACAACTGAAGTAATTGAAGCAACCTTGAGCGCTAAGGATTACCAGATCCAGACACACTCACTGATCGCCCAGTAATGAGCAAGTGCTGAGAGAATGCAGAATCAGTCAACGCTTCGCTCAGCTGATGCAGCAACTCATGGTGTTGGACGCCATCAGGTGGTTGAGGGACATCTACATAGAACACATCACAGGACGTCGGCAATACCAGGAGGGATGAGCTGAGTGCCAATGAGAAGTGCAGTCAGGAAAGTAACAAATACTTTCCTCATAGATTGTATTTTCTAAATGGACAACCAACCTAATTCTCAATTATTGAGGGACAATCTCCAGTCATTGATATATTTTGCTTTCCACAACCAAATCTCTGTACAACCTTTCATGAGTGATGTACCCGAGTATTTGGATTCTAATATCTAAACTGTACTGTTAAATCCGTTCACCTAAATTTGGGTTATTGCAGACTATGTACACTATGTATCATATTACTTTTAAAAACTAACTTTATAGTTGTGGATAATCTAAGCACTATACCCAGATGTACAGATGCTCTTTTCCCAACCTATGTGTTATATAATTTTTTTAACATTAGCTTTAACAAAATTTTTAAATCTTTTATTGGACCAACTTCTGTCGATGAGAGAGAAGGTTTCAAGCTTACATAGAGCTCTTCTTCCAGTCTGGGAGAGGTGCTCCCAATCTCACAGCAAAATGCAAGGTGGTACAGATTTTTCAGCATAAGTAGTTAGCACATATTGTAAGGGACCATTCTAGGTAGAGTGGCCTGTTAATACCTCTGCAGTCATAGGACATACATGTCTTTCCTGAACATCTGTGCCTGAATCCTCAAGAGTAAAAACAATTCATTTGGTATTGTTCCCTTTTTAGAGCAGGCCCAAGGAGAGGCCACAGCTTCCATGTCCTATGGGAATGAACCGTGGACCTCTGGCAATCAATGAGAATGAGAGTTACACTGAATCCTCTCATTAATTATTGGAGCTATTGAATCCAATTAATCTCTGGCACTGCTGACTTAAGGGGAGCAATACTAAAGGATGAATTGGGCCCACAGACTGGATGGAACAGCTAGCCAGTGCACACTCTGTGCCTCATCCTGGTAAATGCCGACCATCCTCAATTCCCATGAAAGTCAATTTTTGAGCCAAACATAGGAGCCAAAAGTGGGCAGGTTTTGCCTAATTCAACTGCATTATCCCCCTTTACAGTTAGAGAAACTAGACACAGAGGAGAAAGTGACTTGTCCACTCACACAAGCAAGTCAGTGTCAGATGCCAGATTACACTCCAGTTCACCTGACTGCCAGCCCCTCATCTAGAGACACAAGGTGGGTGAGGTAATAACATAAAAGATATTATCAATAAAAGTTATTACTTCACCCATCTTAACAACAAGGAGTCTAGTGGCACCTTAAAGAAGTGGGGGTTTTTACCCACGAAAGCTTATGCACAAATAAATCTGTTGGTCTTTAAGGTGCCACCGGACTCCTTGTTGTTTTTGTGGATACAAACTAACATGGCTACCCCCTGATACTTCACCCATCTTGTCTCTCTAATATCCTGTTGTTGGATCATATTAAAGAAGTTCTGTATTAAAATCACAAATGAGTTTGATTCCCCATAGTTTAAATTCCAGGGTATTACTAATTAAGAAGTCTCTTGGTTTTTGGTACTGTTTCTCTCCCTCTTTGTGTGAAACTTGCAAGCTGCTAATTGTGCTAGTACATTCTAAGACAGAGTCTGTTTTCAAAGCAATTCTTTGTAACAACAACTACTCACACAGAGACTCAAAGCAATACTCTGTAACAACAGAAACAGCACCCAGAGACTCCCCGCCCTTTTGTTGTATTCATCTCACTTTGTTAACAATTGTGATTAAAATAGAGATAGAGGATGTATGTGGATGGATGTTTGGTGTGGATAATAACTGAACAATCAGGGAGGTGCCAGCCTAAGAATCCAGTGTCCATCGGCTGAAGAAGGCATCAAGTGGAAATAACCAGAGGGCCCCCCCACCCCCCACCCCCCGGAGGGCAGACTGGAATCCACCCAACAGCCTCAAGAATGGGAGAACCAAAGAACAAGATAACATCTGGCAGCACGGAGCCGTCAGGAATGTGACATCTGCTGATTGATTCAGCAACAGCATGATGAAGCAATTCCCATAGACTGACATAGGAAGAAATTCCTATAAAACTGGACTCTGGAAAGTGAGAACTTTGGGGTCCGATTCTTCAAACCAACTTCCAGGAGCATCAGATGTGTATCTGATGAGGCCCTGCTCCCTCCTGATGTCCAGGCCACCTGGCCAGTGGCTTGGCATGAGCAACTCTAAGGCTGGTAACTATAACAACCTTGCAGAAACTGTTTGTGTGTTTGTATGAATTAATGTGTGAATAAATATGAGATTGAATGGAATGTTATAGCTATAACTGCTTACTATGATTCTTTCTGTATTCACAATAAATGTGGTATTTTGCCTTTTCCCTTTTAATAAGATCCTACTGGTTTTTATTTTATTGGTAACACTGTGACTGACCCGGCTACAACTACTTTGCATATAGCCCCTCATCTAGCCTCCTAGACCACAGCTGCACCATTAAAATTAACAGATTCATATTATTGTTCCTATCAGGAAGTAGTCCTGGAGAAGCCACAACTAGAAACTTCCATGAATGTGGAATCAACAAAGAACAGGGAAAAAACACCATCCTTGTTTCTTTTCTTAATCTTCAACCTATGCCCGTAGCTGCTTGGTATAGCAGGGAACAGCATAACTGAAGAATGAAGCTAATCCAATGGAAATTTAATTTCTATACTAGGTTATTAGAAATATATTTTCTTTTATTATCTATTGCAGAAAGCAATGAATCATGTAAGCAAGTCCAAAGGAACTAATATACTATGGTGGGAAGGGTCCATTTATAAAGCAACATCCACATTCTACAGACTTGGGAAATAAGTCATCCAGGTTTCCCTGGAACATGCTCACATGATTATAATCACACATGGCACTGCCCCAGGGTGAAGCCAGGAAGTGGCACTTTTTCCAAAATATTACATATTGCATTAGCTGTCGCAGCACGAAGCAGGTAATTCCTGCTTTTTTTGAACTTTTAATGTTATTTCCCCCTCCCCCCCCCCCCCAGAGGCTCAACCCCCACCCAGACTCTGAAACCAGGGAAAGTGCACATTCCCTTGAGCAGAGTAGCCCTCCAGGTGAGCCCCTTTGCACTGCTTTAAAGAACAAAGGGGACTTGAAGCTTCCCTAAAGGGGCAGCTGGGAATTCCCCTGACACAGGGGAGTCCCCCAGAGTCATAAAGCAAGGTAGCCAGCTTTACATTGCCTAAGCCCCTTGTCCATGTCAGAGGCCAGAGGGGATGATCCTGTACTGCCAGAATTGTCTCTAGGATTAACGTTTGCTTAGCTATCTTTGCCTCCCTGCTACACTGTGAGCTCAGTGCAGCTGAGGATCTACATTCCTGATTACATTCTCATTAATCCTTCACTTTAGAACACCTACATACCTCCCTGTGACGTAATAGGAAATCTCTTCCTCTCCACCCTGGCAGCACCAAAGCAAAAGACGTGGCAAACTCTCAAATCCCTAGTTAAACACTTTGCTGAATAGAATAACTATTTCTGTCTGTGTTCTTCCCCAGTAACCAGTATTAGTTTGGTGGTGGTAGCGGCCATTCCAAGGATAACGGGGGTAATATTTTGTACCTTGGGGAAGTTTTGACCTAAGCTGGTAAAGATAAGCTTAGGAGGTTTTTCATGCAGGTCCCCACATCTGTACCCTAGAGTTCAGAGTGGGGGAGGAACCGTGACATGGTATTGTTAATGTAAGTGTTTAACTAGGGATTTGAGAGTTTGCCACGTCTTTTGCTTTGGTGCTGCCAGGGTGGAGAGGAAGAGATTTCCTATTACGTCACAGGGAGGTATGTAGGTGTTCTAAAGTGAAGGATTAATGAGAATGTAATCAGGAATGTAGATCCTCAGCTGCACTGAGCTCACAGTGTAGCAGGGAGGCAAAGATAGCTAAGCAAACGTTAATCCTAGAGACAATTCTGGCAGTACAGGATCATCCCCTCTGGCCTCTGACATGGACAAGGGGCTTAGGCAATGTAAAGCTGGCTACCTTGCTTTATGACTCTGGGGGACTCCCCTGTGTCAGGGGAATTCCCAGCTGCCCCTTTAGGGAAGCTTCAAGTCCCCTTTGTTCTTTAAAGCAGTGCAAAGGGGCTCACCTAGGCCTGAGGGTCTGACCCATGGTGTTTTTGCGCCACTGGGCTGGATTCCCCTGCTGCCTTGCACCTTGTGTCATCATTTGCACCTGAAGGTTGTTTTATACTCACTATTCACAGGTATAAAGAATTACACAAGGTGCAAGACAGCAGAGGATCAGGCCTAGTGCATTTACAGTCACTCAGTCACGGGTTCTGACTTACCACTATGTTATCCATTTTCATGGCAGTGTCACTCCATTGATTAAACAAAACAAAGTTTACCTTAAAATAACTTTGAGATTCTCTATTTCACAATGGTTTCTATTAGCACCTGAATTTTCTCAGGCCTAATCTACTCATGAGATCCTCCTCCTGCTGGGAAATACAATGCTTTTATCATTAAAATGGCAGCCCCAACTCCTCCCCAATTCAGGCAATACTGAATGGAGACACTGAAAAAGTGGCAGGGATTTCTGAAAGCTGTTTTGAAAATTCTTACAGTCAGTAAATATTTATTTAGTTCTCTAAGGCCCCAATCATGTCATTGGATTCACATGGACAGAGCCCGGCATCAAATTCCTCTCAAGTGCAAAGGTCCTGCCCCATGGGTCCAATTGCAGGATCAGGTAGTTATTATAACAAATCACTGACGTCTTCCTTCCAAGCTGAACTGCAAAGATAACCATGAAAGTACCATATTAGTGACACCTAGACAATGCATCACATTTGTCTAGAAGGTTTTCTGCTTTGCCAGGAAGATTCATTCACTAGAGAAAGGGTGACCTAATGGAGAGAGCACTGGACTAACTCAGGTGACTTGGGTTCTACTCTCAGCCCTTCCACTGACCTTAGGCAAGTCACTTCTGTCTGTGACTCAGTTTCCCCATCTTAAAACGGAGATAATGATACTTATCTCCTCTGTAAAGCATTTTTAGATATACAGCTTAAAATGTGCTATATAAGTGCTAAGTACTATTATTATAAACGTAAACTCTGACTTGTTATCAGTAATTTATTATGAACATTCCAGGGTTCTCCTTGCAATGTTACAACAAAGGACTAGATTACGCAGCCACATGAAGGCAATACAGCAGCACCACAGAAACCACACCTACAAATCAATTCCTTTCTGTACCTTGTACCTAACAGCAATCACCTCACATGAGTCAGGCCCTCAGTGGAAAACTTCGGTGGGTCCGGAGCAAATAGTAAGTACACGGCATTCAATAAAATGCTGACGTGATAAAGTGATGAGCAGCCAAACATTGTGTGTGGTGTGGAGTGAAAGTACAATTCCTTTGTGTGTGTATTGCACTTACCGGCCACCACACCATGCTCCGTCCAGCTAGGAAGAATCCACCAACAGTCCCGCGGTTTGTTGAGAACATGGCCTGATAAAAAAAAAAAAAAAATGGTTAAAATTTTCAGCTCTAATAAGCCAAATTTAGCCTGATGGCATCAACAGCCAGGGCAGTGATGAGAAAGAAAAATTAACGTAATGATCAAAAATGGCCAAGGGAGAAAGATTTTGAAGGGAATAATATGACCTGACAATGACTGAGCAATGATTCTTATATCAATCTATAAATTAACCATTCAAGCTTTATTGCTTCAACTTTCATTACACGAAGCCTGCAAAACCCAAATCTAAACACTGCACATATTAAAATACAATGAACTATACAATAAAAATAAAACACAAGAAAGGCATCACTAACCAAGGGCCTTGCCTGCAAACTGTCACTCATGGGAGCACTCCTGAAGGTGAGCAGGCCTCAAAACTGCTGATGTAGAGAGTTTTATGTTCATGCACTAGAAATGTCATACCTAGCTTCCAGAGTGGTAGCTGTGTTAGTCTGTATCAGCAAAAATGAGAAGTCCTTGTGGCACCTTAGAGACTAACACATTTATTTGGGGTTTTAGCCCACGAAAGCTCATGCCCAAATAAATGTGTTAGTCTCTAAGGTGCCACAAGGACTCCTCGTTGTTTATACCTAGCTTTCTTACTCAATACTAGTGTGGTCCAGAGTTTCCCTGCAGGAATCTACTTGCATGGCAATTTAACCTTTCCTGTTCTGATAAGATCATCAAGGTACCCGCACTTCACTTTTTAGCCTTTCTTCACTTCCACAGAGTAGCCAGTTAAGAATTACTTTCCTCACTCTCATTTTATATGTCAGGAGTGACTTTATGGGAAGTTTACATCACATTTTTCACAGGGCCTGATCCAAAACCCTTTGCAAACAATGATCCTTTGGATCGGGCCCAGAGAGGGTGTGAGAAAAAGTGAGCCAGATCATTGATCCTAATATAGAAGCAAGAAAACAAACAAACAGGGGCATGTTTCAGAGTAACAGCCGTGTTAGTCTGTATTTGCAAAAAGAAAAGGAGGACTTGTGGCACCTTAGAGACTAACCAATTTAGTCTCATCGGATGCATTCAGTGGAAACTGCAGCAGACTTTATATACACACAGAGAATATGAAACAATACCTCCTCCCATCCCACTGTCCTGCATGTTTCACTACATACAATAGTTGAATCAAGAGGCACATTTAACATTAAACTTCTTAGAAACTATTCAGAACTAGAAACTTCAATGCTCCAGTGCCTGACATACCACCTGCCAGCCCTCTTCTGCCCCAGGAGTTTATGTTACAAAGAATTACAGTCAATAATAAATTACAATAATCACACTTCAGGTCAGATTGTACCTTTAAGGCACAAGCCTGGTTCCCTCCCAGAGCTCCCCAAGATGCAATGGAAGTGTTTCTGCCACAACACTCCTTAGAGGAGAGCATGCTGCACCCTTCTGAGTCAATGGACAGCTTGGCTGGCTAGAATGGGCTGATGCGGGGGCCTCCTCCCCATTCTTCCCTGCTCAGCTGAGGTTGCTTGCACCTCAGGGTGCGCTAGGAAGAAGCAGTGCTCTCATGAAAGGTATGGGCCCTCAATTGTGTTTTGCTTCTATGGGACGGAAAATAAATGGACAGCCTCTCTGGTACAATCCAACCCTTGGCCTCCAATACACTCGGCCAGAGGTACAGGTGCAGGTACTTCACATCTTCTAAGTGCTGAACAAACTTTAACTAATTCATTGGCCTCAAAAGTTAATCACTTTTCAAAAGTCTGACAGGCTGCTAGTGTGGAAGATTTTGTCTGCAGCTGCTGCTCTGCTCTATGGCATGGACTCCTGGGTTATTTCAGGGGAGTGCACAGGTCGGTCACCGAGGGGCAGATTTCCCTGATTCATTCTGGGTAACTGCTGGCTCTTTCCTCAAGGGACTAGCAGCATTTTCCCCAAGGACAGTCTCTGATTTCTCCTCAGATAGAATACACAAACTCTGTTCCTGAAAGGGATCTCAGCTCTTCAACCAAGTGACACACTAGTGTTTTCCACTAAGGTAACATCAGTACAAACACTATCTGCCCTTTTCCTTTGAACCCTGCAGACTCAAGACTTATTCTAACAGGACAATATCTGCCTTTCACCCACTAAGTGCAAAATAATTCTTCTCTTCCTAAGGCTGCAGTCTCCGTACTTCCCGCTGCATCATCAGCATGCTTCAGGAGGAGGCACAATCCTATCTGGGCTTTAAACAGAAAAGACCCGAACACCAGCAGCATTTGTCCTCACTGAGATTTGTTCCTCCTCGGAGTCTACATGCACCTGCTCTCTGCAGTGAAGTCTTACTGATGAAAAGCTGGCATTCTCCTGTGTCCAGACCGTGTCTGTGCTCTCGTCCATTTCATATCCATCCTGCAGCAATCCCCGTCTCCCACTCCATTACCATCTCTCCTCCACCTTTAGCTCTATTCCAATCCATACCCATTTACAACTCAGTCCAGTACTCGCCCCCCATTCCTACCACAATCAACCCCACTGCAATCCCCATTTACCCCACCTCTCACACTTCACCCCAACTACTACTCCATCACAAATTCCCATTTGCAGGCTCCTCTGCTCCAGCACCCCAAAGTCCATCCCCACTCACCACTGCTACCATCCCATTCCCATTTTCACCCCCACTCTGTTCCTTACAGGTCCCCACTCTAATTGGCTAAAAATGTCCACTTCACCATTATCCTGATCTCCATCCATTGGCCTTCTCCTATAGTCCCTTCCCCATCCATACCCCTTCTTCATCCCAGCCCCATCTATCCTCTCCTCCACTACCATCTCATCATCTTCACCTCCAATTCAGATCTCATACCCTGGTATCCTACTGCCCCACTGAAGCCCAACTTAATCCCCATCCTGCCAACTTTCAGCCCATCCCCCAGTTAAGCAGCAGGCAATTTACACAATTGTAGTTTTAATTTATGAAGCCATTTTCTTAAAACCGAATAAACCACACTTTCATTAAGAAAGGAAGATCCAGACATACCCATACTCCCACTGCTAGGACTACCACAAAATAGATGACTATGACTGAGATGTCAGCAGGGTTATTGATTTTTTCAGAGGAGTCCATCCTGCCTGCTTCTCCGGCACCTTTCCTTCTTCTTCTCTCCTTATAATGTCTCTCACAGACTTCAGGTTAATGATAAACCCTTGTCGTCCCCCTCTCTCTTGTATAATATGTAACTTTAGATTCACTTGTATGGATACAAAGCAAAGCTGATGTTCTTTCTTGAGCTGTGATTTGCTCCAAAAAACTGCTCCCCTATTACAGCTGTTGCTGATTTCAGAGCCAAAGACCGACCCGAAGTCACATCCCCCGGAGAAGGTGCTCAGAGCTGTTGCAGACAGAGAGCAGAGTCTGGGAAGGAGTGAGCTGTGGAAGGAGTGGCTTGGACACAATATACCCAGTGTATGCACCTCACTGTTTGCAGATACTCTTCCTGGAGAGGTTGTTCCTGTAAATCTGGTCATAGAATTAATTGTTTCCTTGAGAAATTGATACTTACCAAGCCCAAAGAAAGAGTGACTGACACTCTGGGAAACCCCACAGTTCCATGAGCTAATACTCCTGCTGTGCCATCCCTCATCCCAGCAGGAATACACAATGGAGGTACAGCTCAGCATTTCTGGAACAAGACAATAGGAAGCCACTATTATCACTTACATCTAGATCTTTATAGCGATGTGTCTCAGCCATAAATTTGAGATCCAGAAATGAACGCTCTCCATCCCAGTGTTCAGAACCAGGGTTTTTGTTCTGCCCACGGTGGCAAGCTATGATGTTCTAATTCCAGATTCAAATAACTCCCAAAGTTCCGTGGTGCTTAGGTATGGTTCCATATGCAGTTATTTATTCTTGGAGTTGAAAATTTGACCAAACAAAATGACCTGATGCAAAAAAGAGAACTCAAAATGTGGGGCAGGCTGTGATTTTCCATGGAGCTTCTAAGTCACTCAGAAACAGCCCCTGAAAAGGGAAGTTTCCTCAGCTCCCTGTGATCCTCTCTCATTGAGCAGGAGGTGGATATCACAGCCAAGATCAGAGGGGTGCAGGGGACATAGGCAACAGACAGGTGTAAGAATTTCAAGGCTCTGGGGATATTTGAAAGTCTGTCTCCACCTTTGCTTTACCCCACGCAATCATAACTCATTTACAGTTCAGTAGGCTGCCAGCCAGGAATTGATTGCCACATTGTATTTACCCTAAAGAGAATGAACAGTACAGAACATACAAAGCATAGTGGGCTTAATTCTGATCTTATGCTGGTTATACATAATTGATTTCAGTGGAATTACTTCTGATTTTCAGTAGTGCAACTGAGATCTGACCCTCTGTTAGGGAATCCTTTCCAAGGTGTAATTATCCTAGGACATTTTGCTTTTTAAAAAATTATTATGGAGTAGTAGTAGTAGCTAAACAGAAGCATATCTATATGTAAAATACCATAACAAAGGACCATTAATCTGAAGTTATAGAGTAAAACAAGAACTCCGTCTTTCTCATCTATACATTGAAATGAGAAAGATACCTACCAATTTCCTACAAAATGCTGCCCTCTGATCATTTAGGCATCTCTTCAGCACAGACTTTTATTTGTTCTACAGACAGTCAGTGACAATGCTGTTTGTAAAGCCAATAGGTGAAAAAAATAACCCTAAGAGCTGCTTAGCACCCACAATTCCCATTAACTTCAACCTTTCCTGTTGTCTGCACCACAGAAAAAGGTCTTATTTACTAATCCTAATTACCAGGCAACAGTTTGTCTAAGATAGCATGTAGCTGGCCTTTCATACAAAGGCTGATGCAAATGGATTCCCATGTGTCCTTGTAACAAATGAATTGTTTTGTTTTCACTCATTCTTAGTTCATGAATTGAATTCCAGTTTCAGCTCCTGTAGCCACAACCAACCAACATAAGAAAATAGTAGGTTGTGGAGCACATGGGCCTGATTCTCCACTGCCTTGCCCCGTGAATGGTCATCCATCCCTGCGCAAAGCAACAATAAAGAGACTGTAAGATGCTACTACTGGTGTGAGTGAGTGGAGAATTCAGCTTTACGCCCACTGCACACACTTTGGCCAGGTCTAGATGATTCCACAACATGCAAAGGACAGGAGAGACTCAGACCCCAAGAATTAATAATCACACAATTCACATCTTTACCTGTGGTGGCTGTATTGGTTTGGTTCTGCTTTCTCCATGTCTGGTACAGACATAACTGGGACACTGATTACAGACCGGCTGTGGGGTAATCACAATACTTGTGCCTCCATATCCTCATACCTGCAGTTCATATAGAATCCCACAGAGGCGTTGTACTCAGCAGAACGTCAGCACTGTACAGCCTTGCACGCACACAGCACAGACAGTCAGCCTGTGGAATTCACTGCAGTGCAGGCGGTCAAACACTCAGGTACTCTAGCTCAGTGTTTCTCAACAACTGGTCCGTAGACCGGCGCTGGTCTCTCAGATTTCCCTGACACAGTTTAGGAAGGCAGCAAGCCAGTCCCCAGTATCAAAAAGCTTGAGAAGCACTGCTCTAGCTGGTTTTAAAAAAAATTTGGCCAACAATATTTGTCCCTATACATGCACAGATACAAGTAACTAAACTTTCTGCTGCAAGGTGAGAGCTGCTCAGCAGAGGGCAAGAAAGAATCTCTTCCACCGCACAACACTGAGCAGGGCATTCACAATTAGCTAGGTGAATTATTGGAAAGGCTACGATTTAGTCACGGAGGTCACGGCAGTCACAGATTCCATGACTCTACCAGACCTCCGTGACTTCTTCGGTTTCAGCTGTCAGCAGCCGTGGCTGGGGCTGGAGCCGGGGCTATGCGCCCCACATAGCCCCACGGTGGGGACCACTGCCGGGGCCATCCCTGGGGGGGTGTGGGGCCCGGGACAAACCCCCTCAACCTGTTGTACCTTTTAATAGGTCACTCTTGGATCCCCACACAGCTTTGCTTGCCCATTGCGAACGTTGTATGCAACAGCAGTGCTATTTCATTCCTGGGCCCCAGACAGTTCTGTTGATGCCCCTTGCTTCTCCTGACTCAAAATGCCTCTGCTAGTCCAATCTTTAGGCCTCTCTCCTCAGCAGAGAATTATTGCGATGCATAGTGTGGTACGCATGTGATGTAGACAGCCACAAGTGTTAAATACATGCTTGTTGATAATATTGCAATTAACAGTGTACATTGATGTAGTTTTTCGGTGGGGATTGGAGCCAACAAAAAGGATTAACAGCCCTACAGATGCATCTAGTTGAGGACGAGCTGGTTAACAGATGAGAATAAATTCTCTTAAACATGCTGTACTGGTAACAGCAGACATTCAAATCCTTTTGCTGATGAGAAAGGTTCTGTGAGTGAAAATGGGTTTCTTGTTGCAATGCAAAACAGTCACAGGGACAGTGACACACCTGCCCAGCCCTGGGAAAAATCCAGCCACTTTGGACCGCAGGTGGCTGAGGCTGGTGCCCTCCCAGAGACACACTCTTAGGAGAGGACTTAATTTTCCGGAGAGGAGTTCTGACACAGTCTTACAAGAGCTGGCCACTCCCAGATCAAAATGTCAGATCATCCCTTATTGTTAGCCTTCCTCCTGAATGCAGCAAATGATGTTGAAAATAATAAGCAAAACAATAAATGATAAAACACAAACCAAAAGAGAAGTTTACTAATGATGAATTAGATTACCTGAAGCCCACAGATTACCTCCATATCAGAGAGGTAAAGAGCTAATACTTTGAACCATCATCCCATGGGAGGAAATTCCATTTTTAAAGGCTATTCAGGATGGAAAGTGACAGGGCTCATTCTGAGGAGTGACAGTAGAAATGGCGTGGAAACAGGGGCATCTCCACTAAGCCTCTTCTGACCATCCCTCTGCAGTAATATATTCTATCATGGTGGAGGACTCATCAGTGACATCATCCCTCTTTGTACACAGTGGTCTATGTACAGCGGATAAGGGACAAACCAAGCTGAAAACATGCAGATATTTAACTCCCATATGCAAGAAGCCATGCAGCAGGCTGGTATATTCCCTTCTCTCCATCCCCTGGTTGGGTTGTTATCCATTTTTAATAATATGGACATTTATTTAAGGAAACTTTACCCTAGGATGGTACTGAATGTGACATATCACCGGTACTAAATCGGGAAGTGTCTGGAAGTGGACAAGATAGGCGTTCACAGGCTTCCAATGGGTTTTGCTGAGATGGCTCTAATAATACGGCAGCTGGAGGACAGCAGATGTGGAGCACTTACTGTCTCTTCTCTAGTGCTAGGTCTTTACACCTTTGTGCACTCTTGTTTATTTTGAGCAATATTTTAATTTGACTAATTTGAGCAATTTCATAGAAGGGGAGCAACAGTGATGACTGTTTGAAAATTAAACCTGTGTGAGGGATTTTAAAAAATAGAAATGTACAGTTTAGAGAGAATGGAAGACAGTAACCCCTGTCTAAAAGGATGTCAAAAAGAAGGTAGGGCTCCTTATCAGCTCAGAGGAGCAAATCAAGAAGCAACAAGCTTAATTATGCACAGGAAAAGCTTTATAATTATGTCACAGTTAAGATCTGGACAATAGGTGAGGTTATTTCCTTGCAGGGAGAGAAATGAATGGATATGAACACAAAATACTGTATTCCTAATCTAATTTTCAACCAAGTATCTATTGCTGAATAGAGCTATTGGAAGACAAAAACAGAGTCCAGCTTATAATGCACAAATGTAGCACAACTGAATTCAAAACAAGCAGCTATTTTCAAACCTTCAGCCAATTTGTGGTCTCTGCCTATCTATGCATTTATAACGTGCCCATCCCCATGGTATCTGAGCATTACCAGGATTATAAAAGCAAACAGTACAAAGATTGCATTCTGCCCAGGTGATGTCCTCAGAAAATAAGTGAGATAAAGCTGGTCTTTGTTTAGTTTATTAATTCATTATTATTTTAGTTTTCATCATTTGCCATCTTCAGAGGTTACTGTGAGAAAGCTAACAACAAAGAGATGAAACTGGCATTTCCATTTCAGAGTGCTAAATTTTACAAGACTGTGTTCTAACTCCTCCCTAAGAGATTAAAAATCCCTGCCCAAGAGTACATGCCTGGAATAGCAACACCTTCAATAACCAAAGGGACAAAGCAGCTGCGTTTTTCTAAGGGCGGTGCAGAGGTGTCACCCTCCTTGTCTGTTTCACATTGCAACACAAAACCTATTTAAACTCAGTGACACTCCCTCTTAAAAACAAGAACATGAGTGTCTTCTGTTACCAGTACATCACGTTTCAGAACGCTCAACAATTAACCCAACGGGACACGGAACTAGGTGTATCTGCAGTGCTTGATAATACTTTCCCTGGGTTCCCTTCCCAACCTAAAATATGTTTCCTGATGAAGTATTATAGTAATAAATGGGAATTTGCCACTTCTGTCACAATTACAAGAACAACTAAATAATGGAACAGACTACCAAGAATGGATGCAGAATCACCATTACATCACTCACAACTAAGTCTATGAGGGATGTTTTAGGAATAATTAAGTCTCCACTGATACAATACAGGGTAACATACTCCAGTAGATGATTTTCTTGAGGTCCCTTCAACCTAAATGATTCCCTGATTGTTCAGGTTATAATAACACCACCATTTACTGGTGGTTGGATTTTGTTTGAAATAAATAATCAATCATTCTAAAACAATGGATGGCTCAGCTCCTGTGGAGATGCTTCGATTGCTCTAGAGCCATAAGCACTATCATATTATTGATTACATTTGATTAAAGAAATTTCAGAGGAAAATGGAAAATATAATCTGCTAATGTATGAGTCTGATATCTATTACTTCCTGTACAGAATCCTTGAAACATTTCAGCCAGCCTCTTATTTGCGCTTTGTTTTGAAAATTAAAATATAAAAATCTGAACAACACAGCCATCTCCTTGATGTGCAGCATTTTGAAACCTATGGGAAAGCTCTGAGCTACAGCAAACCCTTGGGGTGGGGGGGAAAGGTGGGATAGTGAGAGAACTAGAGGAAAGACTATTAGATGAGTATGAATTAGAACAGGTAATGGGCACATTTAATACACATTACTTAATGGTTCCAGCAGGTTAAAGGCCCCAGAAACAGCCCCCAAGGATCATCCCCAACATAAGGGAGATCCATCACAGCATAGAGCTGGCAGAATGGCCCCAAATCACCTATCAGTCCAGAGGTAGAAGAGTCCACAAATAGACAATATATAAAATGATCAAGCCACAAGTTTTATTAGCTTGTCAGTAGGACTTCTTAGAAGAGACAGATGGATGGATTGAATTTGAAAACAAGAACAGCAGACCTATCCAAACCAAAAGAAGGAAGGAACAGAAAGACCCAGATAGGAGCACCACAAAAGGGAAGAAATCTTATTTTTCTTCTTTTGGATTAGAAATAAGGATCACATTTGAGCGACTGAGAATTTGGAATAATGAATAGGAAGGAACCTTTGTGTACTGAATGAAAATGTTATTAGCTGAATCTGGAAATAAACATAAGCAAACTTACCTCATACACTGTCCAGATATTTCTTTCAGCTCGTCCCCAATTTCCTTACACATCCAGAACAGAACAATAAATGTTTTTTCACACTAAGTGTAGTTTAGCATGTAATAGGGTGATATATAAAGTATCAGTCATGAAGTCTCACTGAAAGAAAGAAATTATATCTATTTCTATATATTCAGTACAATTTACAGACAATGCTAGATTTGTAAAGGTAACCACCTGCTCTTATCTCAGAGAAAAATACTAATCTAGTCTGCTGGCTAAAACTCTGATTGTTTTGCAGACCACAGACTATCCCAACTCTCTGGGCATGGATACCCTTCTTACCAGGTGATGATGTGACAGAAACCAGAATAGCTACCTGTTCTGGTGACCACAGAGGATGTGGACATAACATGAAGTTTCCAAAAATACTAATGATCATAAGAATCCTCAAGTTTCAGAGTAACAGCCGTGTTAGTCTGTATTCGCAAAAAGAAAAGGAGTACTTGTGGCACCTTAGAGACTAACCAATTTATTTGAGCATGAGCTGTAGCTCACGAAAGCTCATGCTCAAATAAATTGGTTAGTCTCTAAGGTGCCACAAGTACTCCTTTTCTTTTTGCGAATACAGACTAACACGGCTGTTACTCTGAAACCTCTCCTTACAATGTGTATGATAATCAAGGTGGGCCATTTCCAGCACAAATCCAGGGTTTAACAAGAACGTCGGGGGGGGGTAGGAAAAAACAAGGGGAAATAGGTTACCTTGCATAATGACTTAGCCACTCCCAGTCTCTATTCAAGCCTAAGTTAATTGTATCCAATGCAAATGAATTCCAATTCAGCAGTTTCTCGCTGGATTTGAAGTTTTTTTGTTGTAATATCGCAACTTTCATGTCTGTAATCGCGTGACCAGAGAGATTGAACTGTTCTCCAACTGGTTTATGAATGTTATAATTCTTGACATCTGATTTGTGTCCATTTATTCTTTTACGTAGAGACTGTCCAGTTTGACCAATGTACATGGCAGAGGGGCATTGCTGGCACATGATGGCAGATATCACATTGGTGGATGTGCAGGTGAACGAGCCTCTGATAGTGTGGCTGATGTTATTAGGCCCCGTGATGGTGTCCCCTGAATAGATATGTGGGCACAGTTGGCAACGGGCTTTGTTGCAAGGTTAGGTTCCTGGGTTAGTGGTTCTGTTGTGTGGTATGTGGTTGCTGGTGAGTATTTGCTTCAGGTTGGGGGGCTGTCTGTAGGCAAGGACTGGCCTATCTCCCAAGATTTGTGAGAGTGTTGGGTCATCCTTCAGGATAGGTTGTAGATCCTTAATAATGCACACTCTCACAAATCTTGGGAGACCTGGTCTGAGTAAAGCAATAGTTAATCTGATTTCTCTGATATGAGAGTGCCCGGTTACATAGTATGTGTATGAATGCGAGCATCTGCATGTGTGTTTTAGAGTGGAAGTAGATCTATAAGTGTTGGCATATGGATGGGTAAGTGTCTTTCAGGGACTGGGACTGTGGCATGAGGAAGTTGTTTATGTTCAATGGGTGTGCATTTGACAATACCAGTGTACAGGAAGTACTCCATCTTCCCAAATGAAAGGCAAAGCGTATGATTAGTCTCTCTCTATGGTCCTTTCTACACTAGGGACATTTTTTAAAATGTTTAACTGTTGCTAACACTGAATCAGCTCACCTAGCATTGGCAATGCTGAAAGCCCTAGTGTAGACAGACTGCTGGTGTTTTAAATGCTATATTTAAACTTCTGCTTAGAGCTCTTCTAATTGCAACAGTGGCAGCAGCAGCCACTGGGCCTTCTATGTTAGTGCTCCCAGTGTTGCTGGGAGCTGGTGGAGCTGAACCAATGTCAACAATGGCAGGAAATGTGGAAAGTGTCCCTAGTATAGACAGAGTCTATGATATTTTTTTATAAAGACGCAATGAGGATCTGACATGTTCTAACACACAACTTTAGTGCTCATGCACAATAAGGAACAAGCCTTCTGGCTGGTAGCCAGGCCCTCCCTTATTCCCACCCACAGATGGGATCAGTTTGTAGAAAGGGAAAGGAACACACAAAGCAGCTATAACCAATGGGATGCACAAATCAGCAGGGAAAAGATGGAATGTATTCAAGAGTATGCCGTTTTTAAGGGCCACATCTTCCTCTAAGTCAGTGGTCCCCAAACTGTGGGGCACACCCCTCTAGGAGGGCATGGAGGAAAGTTCAAGGGGACACAGCAGGACCTAGGCCAGCCCCCATGGGCAGGGGAGAGGGAGTGCCAGCCAGCCTCACTCTGCCTCCAGCTCTGCCCCAGCTTTTGGCCCCGGCCTCGGCTCCTGGCCGAGCGACAGCTCTGCCCCCAGCCCTGGCCCCCTTACTCCTGCCCATGCCCCCCCAGAAGCCACAGCCCCACTCCCAGCCCTGGCTCCCAAATGCAACTCCCAGGGTGAGCGTAACATGAAACGTTTGGGGACCACTGCTCTAAGAACTAACATCTCAAAACAGACAGCAATCCAGCTTAACTAGCTAAGTAATAATCCCTCCCTCATGTAGAAAGAACGAGGAGTACTTGTGGAACCTCAGAGACTAACACATTCATTCATTCATGTAGAGACACTGTAGGAGGCTTTTCCAGAAGAAAGGGGATGTGGCTGGAGCAATGCTGCACTTTGGTTATTCCCTACAGCTAGAAATGTGCCTTGTGGCCAAAACCCCCTGAATCTGTTCTATGCTGTACCGGGGTCCAAACAACCCTCTGGATAGCCATAGGATTGGAAGGAAATAAGAGTGGAAATCATTATTGCATCATCCACTCCCTTGCTCCTCACCTATGTCAGGCATTGCTCCAGTGCTGCTGAGGATCTGGCCTGTAGCCTTTTATTTTATTTAAAGTGAACATAGTATGTTGTATTACACCACCATGGGTTCAGCTCCAGATGCTACAGTTTCAAGCTCAACAGAGTAAAATTGCCTCTGGTGCTTCTCTCAAATTTGGAGTCTCTAGGAACACACAAAGTCCAAGGATAATGACCACAGACACAATCATGAGTACAAAGTACTATCTTTGACAACTATGACAAGCTACATTAAAGCAATAAGTAAAGTTACAATTATCCGTACATATAGAAATCCTACAAAAACCTATGCAATAATTATAACTGTAGTCATAATCATACTCATATCCTCAAAGATATTCTTGGGTCGGATGGACCTCTCACTAATTGATCATCAGTAGAGGGATGGTCCCTGCTGGGGTTTCCCCATGGATATTCCCTTGGGTCTTCCCACTCTTATACAACCAGGGAACCCTCTTTTATATTGTAACTCTGACTAATTCTGTAATTATACATCTAACACCTTATGCATATGCATTAAGGTGTCAACCCTCTTTTCCTTATCTGTTCTTCCACACCCCAGGAATATTGGGGTGCCCCATTTTTCATAGGTTGTTTGTAGTTCCTCTTATTCTCATTAGCATCTACACATAACATGTACTCTGCAGTCAAGACAGACATTCAAAGATGTTACAATCAGGTTTTTCGTCGTCTTGGACAATACATTGCAATCTATTGCAATCCATTTTTCAGTAATCTCATCTGTTCGCACATTTTATGCGGTAACCTTGTGACCTTGCTGGCATAGGGTTATTCCTAGGCCACCCAACTCATATTAAGGATTCTTAAGTCTATGACATAGTCTGGCTAAGCTAAAATCTGACAGGTCTCAGCCTGTAGGCCTTGTGTTTCAGCCATGCTTTACTAACACTATACTTCTATATTCCTACAATTTAAATCTATTTAGCATACATTAATTGTATATGAAAGAGCACATAAATTGACCATAACATCACATAGTTCATTTTATCATCCATTTATCATTGTGTTAATTGGCTATAGCCCCTAAGTCTATCTAAAGAACGGGTGTCGTTTCCAGTCCTGCAAATAATATCCCTTCTAAGAAAGGACGCCCTCTTGGATCTCAACTTCCTATTGTTGGAGACCCCAGGGTATGGCCACTAGTTAAATTGAGGGGATGGAAGGCCATAAGGGTCAAGGAAGTCTCCCTGCTGAAGGCCTAAGGGCTTCTTCTCAACCCCCCTTAATAGAATTCAGGCCTGGCTGGTTTGAGTAAGCTCTTTTGCTCTTAAAACAATGTTGCAGCCGCAGATAATGCCTTATAGTGTAAGGTTTGCTGACACCAAGTTAAAGATAATAGGAGATAGTTACAAGGCCAGACAGAATGTGCTGGTTGTTTAAGTTGCTAGGAATGCTTGTTAAAGGTTGCAGGAAATAAACATTGTTGTAACCCATATAAGGAAGGCAGAGTATTTGTGTAAAGTTTTGATTGGCTAATGTGTAGTGCAGTAGCATTAAGAAATATAAAAGTGTGTGTAATGACCTGCTCTGGTGTGCAGGATTTGAGATTCTATTCTCCCTGTACCTTGTTTGCAGCTGCAAATAAACTTTTCTGCTTCTCCACCCCGTTGTGATTATTGAGTGAAGCACACCGGGTAACGAACCCCTGCTGTTGTTTTGCCTCTCGGCACTGAGTGCCGGTAACACTATCCATTACCATGATGTACCTGTTTCTCTCGAAAAGTACTCTCTCCAAAGAGAGATGGTTTTCATTTGTCAGATGTATTGCCCACTTTCCAGATGACTTCCAGAAGAGACCTATTTTTACGTCAGGACACATATTGAATTAGGCAGTTCACAGTAAACAACAACATTATGTAGAAACAGTAACAAAATTGTGTACAGGAAAACTAAGCCAATTTGGTGGGGCGAGGGGTTGGATGGAGAGGAACCTCCTGAGATTACATCATTTTTGTTTACTAACAACAAAGGGATAAGGCTGCCATATTACCATCATATGGGTTTAAGTAATCCAATTTTCCTCTCTAAACCAAGAGAAGGAAGCTATTGGGCCTTACTGGGAAATAGAAAACAAATTTTCATTAAAGCTTGTACAGATAACAGGGACATAATAGGCTCACTTGTCTTCAAGGTAAAACCACCAACACAGGAATTCGTATCCATTTAACTGGGTCAGGCAGCTCATTAACAGCCTGAAAGCTCAGTACCCGGGAAATTTTTGGCCCGAAATTGATGTGACAGGTCATAACTAGACCTGGCCAATCTTCTCTGTAGCAATACTTGTTTTATTACTTCCATTTGATGTAGTAATTATTATGTATTTAGCTGCATCTTAGAACACAATCACTTGTCCTGGAAAACTTACACCCACAAATTTGTTACACCTAACGTAATAGGCTTCCTGAAATTTGCAAAAGCAAAGCCATCTGGAAGAAGTAAGGGCTATTAAACATATCCCCGAAAGTCCAGAGTACAAACACAAAGACAGCCAAATGAGCTGAGTATTAATAGAACAAGGAAGTTAAGTATTTTGTTGACAGCTTCCTAATATACAAGCCCATAAGATAGGAAGATGTTTAGCCACAAATGCTGAGACAATAGCCTTTGCTAATTTCCCAGTTTAAACTTCTATAACAAGGGAAATGGGTATTCCTAGATAGTGTGCTGCATTTCAAAAGGGTATGTAAAATTTTCAACAAGTTAACGCATCATGCCTTTGTTCACAAATTCTAGTTTATGGGCCAAATCTTGCAGGTCTTTCTCAGGGAAAAATCCCATTAAACCAATGGGAGCCTTGTTTAAATAAGGATGGAAAAAAGAGTTTAAGGTCTGGCAAACATATTGTATTGATGTTTTATCTGAGCAGAAACTAAGTTGGGACTGAAGGAATCAACCCATACTGCAGTGTCATGGTTTGTTCTTTCTGGGCTTAGTCCTGAAATCCTTACTCACCGTTTGCTTAGTCTATACTCAGGCCAGCACTTTCTGGAGTGATGGGCATTTTATCTGAGCAAGGACAGAGCTAAGGTACTGTGGATGTCAGGATTTAACCCGTGAACAGCCCTAGTTTATTGCTTTATGCATTCCAAACACTTTGAGCATCACTTGGAGACCAAGGTTACCTATCCCAGTTATTGCACTATGTAACCTCCTTTAGCCCTGGGGGACAATGGTGAAAAAGAGATTACTTATCTGTACAGTAACTGATGTTCTTCGAGATGTGTAATCCATGTACATATTCCACAGTTGGTGAATGCACATCCAGTGCACACATGTCGGAGAATTTTCTAGTCAGCGATATCTAACGGGACAGCACATGTACCCCTTCCTTTCCTCGTTCACTTCACAAAAGGTACAACAGGCAGAGCTGCCTCATCACAATCAGTTCCTTCACCTCCACAAGAGGCTGACATCAGGACTCTGAAGTAGCCGGGATGGCAGGTAGGCTGTGGAATATGTATACGGACTGCTCATCACAAAGAACAACATCAGTTCCTGTATGACTAAGTGACCTCTTCTTCTCTGAATGTTTCTCTGTGTACATATTCCACAGTTGGTGACTCCCATGCAGTAGTCATCGCTGGGGGCAGGTACAGGGAGTCTCTGTAAATACAGACTGTAACACAGCTCTTCCAAATCTTGCATAGTCCCTGGCTACATTCACCAGCTTGTAGTGCTTCATGAACGTATGACCAGGTCACTGTTTTCCAAATATCCTCAACTGGCAAGTTTGTTGCAGAGGCCACGAAGGTGGAGTGTGCCCTGGTGGAGGCAGCTGTCATTCTGTCGGGCAGCTGCCTACCTGCTATCCAGTTACATGACCTGATGCATTCAGTAATCCAGTTGGATAGTCTTTACGTAGACATGGGCCATCCTTTGAGTCTCTCTGTGTAAGCAAGAAACCACCTGGGAGATTTTTTTTTGAAGGCCTTGTCCAGTCCAGGTAGAATATGGCCCAGTGGATGCCCACCGGGTGCAGCCTCTGCTCCACTCTCCCAGTGTGAGGCTTGGAGAAGAACACAAGCAGGTGGATGACCTTGTTGGTGTGGAATTTGGACACCACCTGGGGAAGAAATCTGGGATGTGATCTCATAGAAACTTCGGAGACTCTTTGGACACTATGAATGACTGTATAACGTGGCTCAGCCATTAGAGCCTGCAGTTCCTGGCCCTCCTGACAGATGTAATTGCCAAGAAAAAGGCCACTTTCATGGCTAGATAGGGCAGTGAGCCCACAGCTAGAGGTGCAGAGGGGACATCCATCAGCTTTGAGAGGATAAGTTTAAAGTCCCACCCTGGGGCCATGTCCCCGACTGGTGGGTACAGTATTGAGATGCCTTTCAGGAACCCCTTTGCCATCAGGTGGGAGAAGACTGAGGACTGGTCACTCGGTGGGTGGATCATGGAAATGGCCACCAGGTGAACCCACAATGAACTCAGAGAGCCCAGAGCTCTTCAGGTGCAGTAAGATCTCCGGTATCCCAGAATGTAAAGGGTATATCTGGTGCTGTTGCACCCAGTGGGTGAACTTCATCCATTTAGAGAGCTAGGTGAACAGAGAGAAATCCTTCTTGCTACTAATAAGGATCTGATGAACGGTTGCTCTCCACTAGCGTCAACCAGTGAGCAGCCATGCTGTCGAGCGGGGGGAGCTTAAGTTCGGGTGCAAGACTGAGCCCTTGTTCCAAACTAGGTAAGGGATCAAGCATAGACAGATTGGCATTACTCCGGAGAGGTCATGGAGATCCCTCAACCACATTTGCCTCAGCCAATCCAGGGATATCAGGATTAATCTGGCTTTCTCTTGCCTGATCTGCCACAGCACTTTGGGGAGCAGGGGAATGACAGGGAATGCATAGAACAGTCTGTTCGTCCATATAAAGAGAAAAGCATCAGAGAGAGAGCTGGGACCGTGTCCCCTCCTGCATGAACAGAAGCGGCAACACTTGTTTTTCTCCATTGTTCCAAAAAAAGTCCATGTGGGGAACCTCCCTGTCGCTGGACAAAGTCCTGAAGGTATCAGGGTTGGAAGGGACCTCAGGAGGTCATCTAGTCCAACCCCCTGCTCAAAGCAGGGCCAATCCCCCAACTCCCTAAATGACCCCCTCAAGGATTGAACTCACAACCCTGGGTTTAGCAGGCCAATGCTCAAACCACTGAGCTATCCCTCCCCGCTCATGCGTCCACCACTCGTGAGTGTTCCAAAAGTATCTGCTCAGGCCATGTCCCTTCACATTGTCCATCCCCAGGACAGGGACTGCTGTCAGGGTAATGTGCCCTATGGCAATGTCCGAAAGCTGGATGGCCTCCTGGCACAAGAGCTCAGACTTGCTCCCTCCCTGTCTGTTTAAATAGAAGACTGCTGCCATATTGTCCAGCATTACCAAGGAAGGCCAAATATAAACTTTATATGGACCTGTATTCTAGAATATTTATGTGTAAGGCCGTCTCCATAATTGACCACAAGTCCTGAGCCATGACATTGCCCATATGAACTGCTCCCCCGCCGCCCATTTGAACATGGAGGTTTCCGTGATCATGGTTTCTGTGGGCAAATTGGGGCTGTATGGGTCCCCCTTGCAAACAGTGTCTAGTGACTGAGGACTACCAGGGAAGATGCATCGCTCTGCCTAGGTAATGTCTGTCTTTTGTGAACTACCCAAGACAACATCCCTGAAGTCGTCAGAAGCAGAGCCTTGCCTATGGAATAAGAAATGTACATGCCACCATAGGACCCAATAGTCTGAGCCAGGATCTTACTCACATCACTGGCTGGAACTGCAGGCAGAAACAGAAAGATTGTAGGTAAGCAGTTGTCTGCATGCTGAGTGCAGCCCCAATAAACTTTATCTGCCATGTAGGTGTTAACATGGACTTTCTCTCATTCAACAAGAGGCCCAGACACATGTGAACAGCTAGAGAATAGATGTGATGTAGGCCTGGACTCGAGATACTGAGTGGCGCCTGACCAGTCAGTTGTCTAAGTATGGGAACACTTGGACACCTGACTTTCTCAGGCAGGCTGCCACCATTCATAAAAATAAGGGTCCTACAGAGAAAACTACAGGTAAAATACAGTACTGGTAGCGATTGTCATCCAGCACAAACATCAGGAAGTACTTGTGTGCCGGGTGTATCATGATGTGAAAATTTGCATCCTTGAGGTTGAGGGCTGCATACCAGTCCTTCTGGTCTAGGGAGTGATGATGGACACAAGAGAGACCATCTTGAACCTGAGTTTCTTGACACAGGTGTTCAAGGCTCTAAGGTCCAATATTGGTCAAAGTTTCCCAGTCTTCTTGGGAAAAAGGAAATACCTTGAATAGAACCTCCTCTAGACCATCCAAAGAAAAGAGGGGGTGCACTTCTTGTTGAAGCAAGCTCTTGTTGGAAGGGTTCCTGATGAGGGATGGTGAAATTGGGGGGAAGGGAGAGGAACTGAATGGCATAGGCTTTCTGGGCCAAATTCCTAATGGTCTGAGATGATGCTGGACCAAGCCTATTGGATGTAAGCCAGACAGTTGCTGAATGGAAGGAAGGGCAAGGATAGCAGAATTAATAGTGTACCGTCTTCAGGCACTGAATCAGATCTGCTGCCTAGTCAATGCTGAAGCAGGGTGGTGCAACTGAGAGGTAGACCTCCCCTGTGGATTTTATTCTCATGGGCTTCTGCCTATGGCCCAGGGGCTCAGACAGCCTATACTGGAAGAAAGGCTGCCACTGAGGGTTGGGGACTGAAATGCCTCCTTTTGGAAGCCAGGGCATAGAATGCCAATGATCTGCAGGTGGCCCTCGAATGCTAGAGGGATCTCATTGCTTTGTCAGTCTTCTTGTGGAAGAATGAGCAGCCCTTGAATGGCAGGTCCTCAGTAGTCGCTTGTAACTCTTTCAGTGTGCCTACTGAGGCTAGCAGGGGGAGCTGGATGGTGTGACCACCATTGCCATCACCCTTGGCACAGAGTCTCGGCGTAGGGAGGCCTGACTGGATGGTGGAACCATCAAAGCCACTGGGACCAAGAACCTGCACTGCATTGGGGTGAACATGGGTCCAGAAGTCACACACAGGTCATTGTGCTGAAGGGACACACTGGAGCCAGTGCTGGAGGCAATAGAATGGCTAGCACCAGGGTCAGACTTATACCCAGTACCACACTTGCCAGTGATCTTTCTGATTGCCTTGATACTGAGGAGGCTAAAACAGCCATGGCATGGCTGGACAGGGCCTCTATTGCGGACAGATCTGCTCAGCTGATGTTGGCTCCAAAGTGCTCAGGGAAGTTTTCCTAAGTTTTGAGGCACTCAGTGTCTGACAGCCTGGTACCTTTATTTGGTCTAAAAGCCAGATCCAGGGAGGGTGATTTTTACCTCTTCTCCTTTTAAGACTTAAACTCTGAGACTGATTTGTCCACGCTTCCCAGACAAGGAAGCCGCAGGCCTGAGTGACCCTATGTCTGGTTTTTAAGTTGATGCTGGGACAGATTTCAACTGCCTCTGGTCCCCCACAGATCCAGCCATCTGGAATCTGGGGTCAGAGTCTGCTCTCACCACCTACTCCATGAGGAAAGCCCTCTGGTGCACCTACCTCTAGTGTTGTGTCTGCTTCAAGAAGGACCTGCAGATTTCACTGCCTCACATGACAGGCAGTTCTTAAAGGCTGGGGACTTGCTATGGTCAGTATGGTGGCTGATACCACCAGCGACAATGGGGAAAGGAGAGGAGGAAATCTAATTTTAAATGTCTAAGGTATTAAAACAAACTAATATAAAAATGTTTCCAATTGTCTAATTCTTTCCTTCACCCTTTTTTTTTTTTTTTGGTATTATATTCTAAAGGTTCTTCTAGAAATCCTGGCCCTGATCATCCTCCGACTTACACTGACTTTACACTAACATGACTGCACTGACTTCAGCTGAAAGAAAAGGAGTACTTGTGGCACCTTAGAGACTAACCAATTTATTTGAGCATGAGCTTTCGTGAGCTACAGCTCACTTCATCAGATGCATCCGATGAAGTGAGCTGTAGCTCACGAAAGCTCATGCTCAAATAAATTGGTTAGTCTCTAAGGTGCCACAAGTACTCCTTTTCTTTTTGCGAATACAGACTAACACGGCTGTTACTCTGAGACTTCAGCTGAGTTACTCCTGATTTATAACATACGTGGAGAATCAAGCATTCAATACATTACTGATGTGAGAGGAAGAAAGCACACAAAGGCCCCGCTCCCATTTGCTCTATCCCAAACTTAGAGCTAAATGACTTGTAATTTCCCTTTTCACCCTTTCATTCCCCAGGCACACTGTTTCCATTAGCTGGAAGGGTGCAAGACTATTTCATTAGGGTTTTCACAGCACTAAGAGAAAGAATGTTTACAACCATATTTATTTCTTATAAATTATGCTTTTGGAGTTTAATAGCTCATGTTTCCTTGGCAACACTTCATTTGCTGTTTCAATAAATTTTGCATGTGTGTTGGGTAAATCCCAGTTGACAAGGTTAGGGTACATTCGGCACCCAGAGAAGTGGTTCATACTTTGGCCAGCTGAGGGCCACACTGGCAACTTGGCAAGGGGAACAAGAGCCTCATCTAAATTTTTATAAATGGTGCAGATCCCTTTATCTTTAACATAGTGAAGGAGAATGTGTGGACCATCAGTCCCAGCATGCAATGCTCTCTCTTCATCAGAGCTAAACACTGTAGTGTAGAACTCCATGGATCTGATCCTTATCTCACTAGCATTGTTTTTGTAATTCCAAAGACATCCTGATATACCCTGTACTGGGTGAAAGCAGAACCAAGTCCCATGAGTCAAATTTGCACTTTAGCCTACTGTGACCTACGGAGAAAAATCAAGCCTTCTAACCTTACTTAATTTCACTCCTTAGACCTCCTTGTTACTAGTGAACAAGCAAAGGCCTTCCTTGAACAAGATGTTTCTTCAAATTCTGAAAAGCTCATACGGCCTTAGCCTGCATTAATTTAAGTCAAAGGCAAAACACCATAGAGGTCATTGTCAGGCTAATGAAGCATAAGCCTTGGCACAATCATCTGCAGTGTGCCTCTTCAGTGCCTCACCTTTCTGTTTAGCAACAAAGATACAGATACTGAAAAGCTGAGAGGAGACACAGAATCAGGAGTCTGTGTGGGTGTCAGCAACATACCTCTGCTCCCAGTCTGCCCTGTGAATTTTCCTCAACCCTTCTTTGGAAGGGACCAAACTTAAAAGTGAGAGAAGAGTTTAGTTTCCATGTACTTATGTTCCATGGCATCCCTGCGGACTGTTTATGGGGCCACCAGTTGTCATGATGGTGGTTTAAATGATGGTAGATGAAGGCTGGTGATTGTTTTAGGAATATGGACAGCTACACCTGTCTACCAGAAACTGAACTGAGGCTACCCAATTACCTCACATACAATTTATAAACAATTAATCAGCCATCAAATCACTACCAGCATGGACTGGATTTGACTTAGAGAGTTGAAATGCTACTGCAGAGGTAGAAGACAC
This sequence comes from Lepidochelys kempii, assembly GCF_965140285.1. Taxonomy (NCBI): domain Eukaryota; kingdom Metazoa; phylum Chordata; order Testudines; family Cheloniidae; genus Lepidochelys; species Lepidochelys kempii. Next base: position 12,066,061 of record NC_136394.1, on the reverse strand, counting down.
TTTGAGCCATCCAGGTCCCTTTGTTTCTGTTACGTGTTCCAAAGAACACTGTTTCCATGTGCAGTACACCCATCCTAATATAGCATTCTTCCCCTTCATAAGCCCACTACAACACTTCACTAGAACAACAGGTGTGGGGGTAAGGGTGTTCCTTTCTATCTGAGCTGGCTATGTTGCTCTCATACACGAACACAATATCCCTAATATTTTGTTCACTGCAAGGAAAATCATGTAGTTAATCCATCAGAATGACCCCATGAGCATCTTCTGTCTGAAGATATCGGAACTATATAGACACTTGGAAATAAATCTGAGAATGATGTAAAAAAAAAAAAGACTAAACTTGCAGATGGAGAAAGTAGCAAACAAGTTTTGTATGAAATGGAGCTGGAGGCGGGCAGGTAACACTGAAAAAGTCACAGATGTGTGTCATGTTCCTGGGAATAAGTAATCTAATTAAGGGCAGATAAATGCTGAAAAGATAGTTTAGTGGACTTTAACCTCCATATCACAGCACAAAAGAAGACGTGGTAAGATGAGGCCCTGAAACATAAACCCTTGTATCAGAGGCCCGGTATGAGACCTAAAGCCTGAACTAAAGTAATGGTCAAGACTTTGCTGACATAAAGCAAAGTTAAACTGTGAGCCAGAGGCAGGCTCTACTCACAGAAGTTGGCAAGAAGGTTGACGTTGCAATTATACACTGTCATAAAGATACAGCTAAGGGTAGCATAAAATCCCTCCTTTACCTGTAAAGGGTTAAGAAGCTCAGATAACCTGGTTGGCACCTGACCAAAAGGACCAATAAGGGGAGAAGATACTTTCAAATCTGTGGGGGAAAGTTTTTGTTGGGTGTTTCTTTGTGTTCTCTCTGGGTCAGCGAGGAACTAGGGCAGGGAAAATACATCTCCTAAACCCATACCTGAACTAAGCACCTAAGATTACAAATTGTAAGTAAAAGGAAGGAAATGAGTTAGATTATCTTTTGTTTTAGCTTGTGAATTTTCCTTAGGCTAAGAGGGAGGTTTATTCCTGGGTCTTTTTGTAAGTTTAAAGTTTTGCCTAGAGGGGAATCCTCTGTGTTTTGAATCTGATTACCCTGTAAAATTACCTTCCATCCTGATTTTACAGAGGTGCTTCTTTTACCTTTTCTTTATAATAAAGTTCTCCTTTTAAGAACCTAACTGGGGTTTTTAGTGTCCTAAAAACCCAAGTATCTGGTCTGTGCTCACCTTGTTTACTCTCAAGCCTCCCCAGGAAAGGAGGTGAAGGGCTTTGGGGGATATTTTGGGGAAACAGGAACTCCAAGTGGTCCTTTTCCTAAATCTTTGTCTAACTCACTTGGTGGTGGCAGCGATACCGTTCCAAGGACAAGGAAGAATTTGTGCCTTTGGGAAGTTTTTAACCTAAGCGGGTAGAGATAAGCTTAGGGGGTCTTTCATGCAGGTCCCCACATCTGTACCCTAGAGTTCAGAGTGGGGAGGGAACCCTGACATACACATACCTAAAAGGTACTAAGCACTAGTGCCAGGATGGTACTAGAACATTCCGGTATGAACACATTCCACACAGATAACAAGGAACATGCTCACTCCTTCTAAAGATAGCATTAAAAGGGTAACATGCTGTACAGAGTTGTTTTGTTCAAACCAACATGTACAAGGTGAGAGGCAGCATCCTAACACGTAGAGGGGTTGCACCTCTATACGTTGGGAGTGATGTGTAAATTGGTCAGTCTCTAAGGTGCCACTAGTACTCCTTTTCTTTTTGTTTGTATCTGTGTATAAAAGCGTAGCCCTGAAGAGTTGTCTTTGTCTGGCCTAGGGGGTAGTGATAAGTACCACCACTGACTGACTGAGTCCACTGTCAGGGGCACATATCCATAGTATGTCCTGTAGAGTCTGCGGGAAACTATTACTGTGTTTTGTTTGACAATAAACCTGGCCGGGTGCCTTAATACCTTATCGGAGTCTGCGGTCATTGGGGGTTCTCTCAGGGTCTGCTGTGTCAGCTATCTGCGCAGAGCCAGGGCAGCACACAGAGGGAACACATGCACGCAGCCAACTGTTATCAACGTTGAACAGAGCAGAGCATCACACTGGTGACGTCTGGCAACAGAAGACAAGTGTTGGAACAGGGAGTCTTTCATGCAAGGTGCCAGATAATTAGATCATTTATACTCTCATACTGTAGTTCAAATGGTGTCATTTGATATAACAAGGTATATGAAATATTAAATGAGTGCTGACACATGCCCTGTAGAAACCTGAATAGCAGTTACAGACAGCATTCTACACAGTACCCAAAGTTAACCAAAACAGCCAGGAGCTCTGCCCCAATTCTGGGCTCAGTGGGAGCTCTGAGGAGCTGACTCACAGCACTGCTAATTGGTACTAAAACTTAGCCTATACTTTCTAGGCTTGTTTTCACTAGAAAATTTGGCCACATTTGAGGACTCTCATTAACGAGCCTGAAGTTAAACCCGACTTAACGGTCAGCATAGACTAGGGCTGTTGGGTTTCAACTCATGCCAGCAGGTTATGGGTAAACCTTACTGAAACCAGCATTACCTATGACCACCTGACCGCAGTTAGCTACACATGACTTGTCCCGATCTACACTGACTGCAAAGTTATGTTCTACATCATAGTAGTTAAAGCAGCTACTCATGTTTGTGTGCTAAATTGACCTAATTTTCTAGTGAAGAAAAGTCCCCCTCAGTTAGCTGTGGGCTCTTGATTAGGTTTGATTGTGACACAGAGCTGTGGAGGGGCAGGTTCTTGATGACCCTATTGAGGTTGTGTATGTGAATAAATTGTCTAGACTATTTTGTGCTGAGCGCAGGTTATATCTCCTCCCTCCAGCCCACCTCACCCCCAAATACCCCAGAATTAATACTCTGAATAGTGCTTTTCAGTAGGGTCCAAGCAAAAATGGAGAATTACCTCTTGCAAAAAAAGGATGCATCTCTTTTGCGGATGGGGAGGTTATTAGGCTCTTTAATCCTAAAATATGAAGTATGGCCTTCGGTACAGCCAGGATTGGGGAAGGGATACTACACTCACCAACCTATCATGGGTACGGGCAGAGGCTCTCATACCTCTGACAATTCCACATCTATTGGGCTCTACCTATTACAAGCAATTAGTATCCTTCTTCCTGTAATATATACTACTAGATGTATTTGAACAGAATTAACTAGATCCACATGATTCAGTCCTTTATTACTTGCTGAATCCATAGTGCGTGCAGCCTGTTTTTCTGTTAGAGGGAAATGGAAGATGTGAAGGGTTCATATGGCAAAAGCATTCTGTGGGGCTTTTCAGATAGCTACAATGCTAAGCCTTATCTTGTTTACAGAACTCCATACAAGTCATTTGCAGCCACCTCACCCAATTTTGGCAGAGGTAGAATATATACTCAATAAAAGCAGCAAAGAGTCCTGTGGCACCTTATATAGACTAACAGACATATTGGAGCATAAGCTTTCGTGAATACTCACTTCGTCGGATGCACGTAGTGGAAATTTCCAGAGGCAGGTATAAATATGCAAGCAAGAATCAGGCTAGGGATAACGAGGTTAGTTCAATCATGGAGGATGAGGCCCTCTTCCAGCAGTTGAGGTGTGAACACCAAGGGAGGAGAAACTGCTTTTGTAGTTGGCTAGCCATTCACAATCTTTGTTTAATCCTGAGCCGATGTTAACATCAATGTTATAGTTGACATAACTAGGCTAGATTTGAGAATCACTTCTAGTCCCTCATTGTCTTTTGGCAAAGGATTGATTCTTGAAGAGGCCAGGTACAGCCATCTCCACTGTCTTCTAGACACACACTTGTCCCTGCTCAGAACAGTATGGGAATAGAATTGGACATTAACATCTTGGAGGGCCACTGTGATGAGGCTGAATGTCAGACACCCCACTTCTGACCTCCCAGGTTAGGCTCATATAACAAAACTTATTCTGACAGTACCCCAGCCAAAATACATGGAGTGGGAACCAAAGATGCCCTGTTGTCTGTTAAAGATGTCAAGCATCTGTACTTCTTTGGTACATCTGCTGTGAGAATGCCTTTTGGTAAGAGTGCTCAGGAACATGTGCACAAGAATCAAGCTCATGCTCAAAGTGACTTCTGCCCTCTCTTACTCTATTTTTGCTGGCAGCAATGTTTAAATCGCTTAGATTCAGATTCTGTCAACAGATGGTTCCTCAGAGCCTCCTCTGTAAGCAGAAGACTAGATTCTTAACATTGGAAGGTGACAACAGCTCCAAGATCAAAAGAATGGGAAAATGAAACAAAGAAAAATGGCAGTTTTGGAGACAGCCACTATTAAAGCCTGGACAGTCTCAAATTAAAAACAAATAGTTTATACTTTGGGACTTTTTCCTCAAGAATTGCTTCTGGTGCAACAGAACTGTAAAACTTAACTAGGTTTGTCTGTGCTATGCTATAGACATCTGACTGATCACCTTTTCTTTTTCCTCAAATAGCAGTCCATGGACCCTTTCTTCTCTTCGTTCTTCAGCTTGCTCCCTCTCAAACTTCACTGACTTTTCTCCAGAGAGGGAAACTCTGCTTTGCCATTGTCACTCTGTAATCTATGCTTATCTGTTTGGCTTGGTTATCTGAAACAATCAGAAACTTTAGTCAGAGAAAAAAGGTGTTTAACTGTTGCATTTGAACAAGAGCAACAGTGTAAAGATTATAAAATGAATGGAAACCAGATCTGAGAGACAGGTGGAAAGAAAGGGGATAGAACTTAATAAATATAACAAAACAATTAGCATGGGGAACCTCCTGTATTCAAGGTTAACTGAATAGAATAGGTGTGAGTAAATGCAACCTGTACTGAAACAATAGAGGGAGCTTAGGTGAGGAAAAGGAAGAAGAAAAGAAAGCAGAGCTGTTCCAAATGGCGAGTTTGTTTAAATGAAGAACCTGTTTAATCTCTTTCACCACACAAACACAAGGAGCCTGATGGATGCAATCAAGATTGCTGTTATTGTGTCATAACAAGCCTCGCTGAACATCAAACATCAGATCAAATTCATCCATGTCACTAATCCTTTGGCTTCAGTGGAAGTACACCAGGAATCAATCTGGTGCATTAGACTACAGCATGATCAATGTAAAACTCGATCAGCAAGTTTCAACTGTGAGTGCAGCCCCTTTGAAGCTTGCAGACTGCGGCATCAGTCACAAAGGTTCAACAGGGAACTCCATGTGCATTAAATCAGCCTCTCACAGTTCTGCAGAGGGGCCAGAGCACAGAAAGTTTCCAGTGAAAACAGCACTGATATTGCAGAGGAGTTTCACCAGATGGATTCATAAATAATCAGCTGCAATGTTCAGTCCCCATCTTTCCAGGATCCATGAGTAGTTTGATTTCCTGACAGACTCCACACACTGGGTGCATCAGATCATTTGTCTCCTACCTTTCTTTTTCTGAAGTAGGCAGTTTGCTCCTATTGTTTATGGAGCACAACACTGTGCTTAGTACTCTACAAACATATCAGGAGGCATAGTCCTTGCCCCCCGAAAGCTGACTTTGTAAACTTCTTTAACAATTACTTTCACCTACCATTATAATATCAGATACCATGATTAAAATATTCCAAATCAATTCCATTCAGTAGACAGAGAACTGGTCTGGTCCAGGGTATTGGGAGTCGGAAAGCCTGAAGCCTATACCTGACTGTATCACTAATTCACTATATGAACATGGGCAAATGACTTGACTTCTGCACCTTTGTTTCCTCAATTGTAGAAGAGGGATAATGATGCTAACCCTCCTTTGTAAGGCACTTTGCACTCTATATTATTAGATACTAAATTAATCTATATATTGATGACTCTTATGGCTTTTAAAAATCATCCATATAAATATATCAGAGCCTTTCCTGTCCATTGCAAGGCAAACACCTTGCCTTCTTGCATCCTTTCCCCTTTGTGGGTACAACAACTCCCACGAAGCATATTCATCTCACTCTCTTTTTCTGCAAAAAGAAAAGGAGTACCTATTATCCACTATCACCATTTTACCAGGAGATGAGCAGGTCTTGCATTTGCACTTCATGAGGAGGCCAGCCATGGGTTACTGTAACTTCTTCACTGTCATCTTGTCTGGATTCCTCTCCTCCTGTCTCTGCATGAGATAAATGAAGACATTAATCTCCTTGGCCCACAGCAGCTTTTTAACTGGCCTCTGTCCTGCGAGCTCCCCTGCCCAACTCCAGAACACTACCTGAGCAGGCTGCACATTCACCTACTGTTCCATCTCTGAACACCCCCCCAGAGCCTCTCTTTATGGATATTTCTAAACTGCAGTCATGAAGTATAACATACCAAGTTAGTTTAAATCTGTCTCTTGCTGAGGCTCTGGCTGAAACCTGCTCCTCTATGCACACCCTATTCATGGCCCCACTAAGTCACGAGACTCTCTCATCAACCTCCTCTCTGCACTGGCCAAAATGGCCATCTACTAATGAAGGAGGATTTAGAGGCTCTCTAACTTGTCTTTGACTGTTGGGCCTTTTTCCATTCCCTGGCCATTTCATGCATCTGGGCAGAGACTCCTCTGGGTAATATTCACTGTCTCCTTGGACTCCTTCATGGAGCAGTGGATATTTTTGGGGATACTGAGCAGTGAATCTCAATCTGCTTCCCCTGTTTCACACCTTTGACCCCACTCCCATTCCCATTTCATGATCTGTTGTCCATTCAGTTTATTCCTGGCTCCGTGGCCCCTCTCCACATCCTTCCAGGATTTCAGATAGGCTAGCACCTTTCATGATCACTAAATTCACTTACATTGGGGATTATCCCTGCTGACTGTCAGACATTTCCTTCCAGCCCCACACTGTTAGCATACGGTAAGTCAGTTACAGCCCTTCCACCCCAGAGATTGCTGCATTTAAGTATGTATGCATACAGTTCTAAAGCATTTGGAATCCTTATAGATGAATTAACACTCTGGAAATGTAAATTATATTCATACCATATCTGAACAAAGGATATATTTCCAAACCAAATGTTTTAAATATCCAGATTCAGACTTGGCAAACAGTTATACAAACATCTTTCAAATTTAAAACAGTGTGGCACCTACAGAGCAGTTTCTGTGCCAGTCACTTAAGATGCCCGAAGAACTATCCTTGATTTTATTACTAGCATAAGACTTCAGATCTCATCTACAGAGCACAGTACAGACTCCATGTAAAAACAAACTACTCCACTAGGTGGTAGTATTGCCCAGTAAAAGCTGAGTTGCCCTATGCACAGAAAGAAAAGGAGTACTTGTGGCACCTTAGAGACTAACCAATTTATTTGAGCATAAGCTTTCTAAGGTGCCACAAGTACTCCTTTTCTTTTTGCGAATACAGACTAACATGGCTGCTACTCTGAAAACTGCACACAGAGCTAGCTATCTGCTCAGCATTGCTGCATGCCACTTCTCCCGCTCCTAACCCCCTCCCCTCAGGGTTTTACTGACCCCTGGTCCCTTGTGCTTCTTAATTGCTAGAAAGCAGTGTAATCCCTTATTAGTCTGACATCTCTGGTTATTAGTATCAGATTGTTATTGAGGGGCTGGCTGTCCTGTACCCATTAACAAAAAGAGGACATAGGGAGGAGGGAGACGAGGGATGCAAAGCTGAGCAATAAATCAGGCCTATCTAGAAACTCTACAGAATTCTTTATTATTAGTGATATTGAAATGGAATTACCTCAGCCAGTGAGGAAAGCTGTGCAATTATAGACCCACATCTCCCAATTATGCAAGTCCCTGAAGTCTGATTGGCTGAAGGGGACTGATTTGCATATTGATTGTAAGGTTATTTCTCAACATCCCAATAGGCAAATAGTTCTACTCTTATTGCCTGATGACAATGACCAAGCCAATGAACCTCAAATCCTACCCCAATCACAAGTTTCTATACTACACCTTTCATATCAGGAACCCTGGAATCCTACACAAATCTCAGGGGTTGCAAAATTCTCTTGTTTTGCCTCTCAGATCAGGATTGCCACCAGTGCCCAATGATTTCTCTAATTAATTTCCTGTTCCCAGCTCAAAATGCAATAAAAGTTGTGTGATTTCAGGTTTTTAGCCTAGCACATGAGTTCTCAGCCTAAGGGTCATGACTCAGCCTCTCTGTACAGCTAGATGAGAGGAGGTATCCCAAATCTATGCGGGGAAGGATCCCAAAATGTTTTCCCGATGAAACACACTGTGGTATGAAAAAAAATTGAGAATCAATGGCCTGGAGAGATACTGGAAGATAGACACAAGGCTTCAGGGTTCTCTTTATCAGGACACACAAAAATGCATGCACTTCACTTGTACTTCATTTCTTCTTGTTCACCATATCTGAGGGAGTTTGGTAACTGATTATTTTGGTAGTTATTTAATTGAGATAAACCCTGTGTCTTTATCAAGACCCTCTCCTCTGTTCCTTTTGAGGCTGCGGCTATATGGAACAGGAGATCTGAGTTGCATATACGTATCCTGGCTCCATAGCAGATGCAGAGAAGACAGAAATTATGCTTATTAGCTAATGCTTCTGGCAGATTTCTGCAGCTGCTTAATGCCACTGAAATGCAGTAGCTTGCAAGCTAGTTTCTAACAGAGCTCTGGAAAATTTGCAGACATTAAGTACAGAGACTATTTGTTCTGCTGTTGAGTAGAGTTAGTTACTCCCATGACTGCATGGGGAACAAGAAATTCTTTTGAAATACACAGAGTCTAGAGAAGCAGCTTTCATAACAGTGTATTCATCCACAGGGTTACCGCAGGCAAAACATACGCACTGCTATACCAGAGGTACTCGCATGTACGTTCATACACACACACCTGCCACGTGATGCCATTCCTACCACACAGCTACATTCCCACACATCCCTACGCACATTCAAGTGCATCAGACACTGTCCTACATGAAATCTCACACACCTCTGCATTTATTCAAATGTACATGCACATAAGCGCACACCCCTACAAACACTCCTACACATATACACATTCACGCAAACTCAAGCCAAAGGCACCAGATCTTTTTATGTCCATTAATGTTAGAATTGAAGTCCTTACCCGAAGGACATGGTCCAAGGTTTTCCCAACAAGCTATATATGGTCAATATTGGAAGAAGATCCATTCTAACAGAACATTCAAACAGCATTCTGAGTCACATGCAATTTTGGAGCAACAGGCTCAAGCCACCCATTTTACCTGGACACATCATCCATCTCCCTCCCCATCTATTCATGTCTCCAGCATTAGCAGTTTTGTTTTGTGAGACAATGGGTCAGCTTCTCAGGCTTTATAAGGCATTTCTGTCTAATGGAGCAAAAACTGGTTTACATGCCCATCTGAAAAGGGCAGAGAGAAATCCTCAGATGGCATATAGTTTATTCCTTGCCACTTCCCCTGCATAGCCTTTGGCACAGGGGTAATGCTGGAGTGGACTGTACTCCAGTGATTCCTCAGGTGCCATAACAAGTCCCTGTATACTATTGCAGGTAGCTGTACATTATTTACTGCATTTATTGAGGCTGCTCTAAATTATTTTGGGGGCCAGGCAGATCCAAAGATGGCGAAGCACAAAGTCACCTTTCCTAGCCCCCCAAGTCTTGCACCAAGCACAGCTACACCAGACCCAAAGACTGAAGCCAATGTTACCATTGCAGGACAGTATCAACTTAAACATATTTCCTACTTCAGCACAATCATTTATTGGCTGGGTAAATCTATATAATCTATCTAATTTATGTATTTATAATATGGCCATTTATATATCTGAGTGCCTCCCAAACTGCAATGCATTTATCCTCAATTCTTCTGTGTGGTAGAGCAGTTCCACTGTCCCTATTTTACAGATAGAGGAACTGAGGCACACAGAGACTAAGTGACTTTCAAAAAGTCACAGAGGGTGTTATTGGCAGAACAGGAGAATTGAATCCAGGTCTCTGACTAGCACCCCAAGCACTGGACAATTCTTCTTCTTTGTCTTTGGGTCAGATGAAATCTTACTTTCTATTTTTGGTCATTTGTTTCTGCAGGAAAGTTCATCTCAGATGCTATATGGGTTGGTCAGTGAGATCCCTAGGTTTTTACACACTGTCCTGCTGGGCTGATTAAGGCAGAAGCCAGGTAGGTTGCCTGAGATAACGCAGTGATTCAGTGCTTCATCCAGGATATCAGAACCCTCCTCTCTCCTTCAAACCTTTTCCCCAGTTACTTGACTATATTGCATTTTAAAGTTGTGAACTCCTGCAACCTGATTCTGCTTGCTTCACCTTTGTGGTATCTTCCGGAAGGGATTTCACCTAGGGCTGGCCATTATTGACCTATAATGGCTGAATCTTCTTTTTTGTTAACATGTTTCACCTTTCAGGTTAGACATTTTGTGGAGCTGCTGGAATTACTAAGGTATGTTCCCATCATCAGTGATAGACTGGAAACAGGAATGGGGGAGGCAGAAGGGGGGGGAACTCAGATTGCTGGTTGAGGTACAGAACTATATCCCCCTCAGCCGCATGAAGCTCACGCATGTAACATACCATAGACGTCTGTGTGGTCAATGACTGTGCTGGATTATTCATCATGGAAATGAGAGGAACCTGACAGTAAAAGAGGATGGACAGAGCAATAAAGAAAAGAACCCATGCCACCAGGGAACACAACTGGACTATGGCTTATTCTGCTTTTATTATGGCCAAATGCTGCCTATGGTGGCAGGCACATTAGGAAATATATGAGAGAGATCAGAAAGATAAGAACACAGATAAGCTGAGACTTAGTTGAGCATTCTATATCAAGATAAACTGAAAACTGAGATTTTTGAATCTTTGGCGGCTTCTTTTTCATTCCCCCACCACACACACCATTCTCCCTCCTCCTTAATGGGAACATTTCCTGATGTGGGTCACATGACAGCCCCTGTTCCCCACCACAATCACCCTAGCAACGGTCTCCAGTACAATGACATCACGCCATCTCCTAGGTAACAGTTCCTAGTACAATGACATCATGACATCACCATAGTGATGCTCCATGAGGCCAGGGAGAAAATATTTTAAGTGGGTGGATTGTGGGAAAGAAAACAGAAAGAGGATTCTGTTGGGGGAAGCTGGATAAAAGATACCTAGGGAATGAAAGATAAAGCATGAAACTGGTGAGGAGAAAGAGGAGAGGGGGATGGGAAATGGAGTGGAAGGTATGGGGGAGGAGGAATCTTAGAACACTTTATGTAAAAAAACAATAAAGACACTCTGATCTACCTTAACCGATAAATTATTTAGGTCAGACTGTGGCTTGAGATATTGGAGCAGAGTGAGGAGGGGCCACACAGCAAGCAGGAGTCTCTACCGGAATTGCCAGAATTCCTCCAGGAAAGCGCTGACTGGAATGAGAGTGTAATCACCCAGAGTGCAGCAAGTCCAGCAGAGGAAGGGCTGTGTCACAGTCCTACCCTTGACCATCCCCACTGGGGAGCTAGTGTAGCAGTGACATTAACCTGGCAGCATTCATACTCCTGTGCAGGGCAACAGAGTGAAGGCTCAGTTGTTGTCCTCTCTCTGCCCTTTGTGGATCCATACAGGACCAGCCACAATCTGGCCAATTATTGCTAAAAATGTCCTGTTTCCATTGACCAGAATGGTCAGACCTCCACAGAGAGGGGAATCAAGAGGTCAGTTGTGCCTCTTTCCTCTTCCCTACCTTTCTAGATCTTTCCCCCCTGCTTACATACTTTCAAATGTTTGGGTTTGTTGAAAGTTTAACCTTCGTTCTGAATTAGTTTGCTTATTAATTCTGGACAGTCTCAGGTAGTGGGTAATACTGACAGCAGCCTCTGTCAGAAAAACAGAAAAACAACAATAAAACATTTGTTTCTTAGTTCTGGGCTGACTTGGTGTTGTGTTGCTGTTGCACTGTGTTATAACATCACAACATGATGCAATAATATGGCACTGCAACAAATTACAACATTTTGGATATTCATGTTCTGAAAAATAACCTCATCATGGAAGCTAATGAATTAAAGAAAAGATCCATTTATCCCCTCAAGCTTCTGAGAAAACAGTAGATCCTACCTGTTTTTCAACCTAGTGAGTAGACACTGTGATAAAAGCCATGGGTTAAGAATGAGTGTGTGCACATAACCTTGCCTTCAGTGCTATTGTTATCTCATGACTTGAGGAAAATCCCAACTCAATTTCACACACACACACACACACACACACCCACCCACCCACCCACAAGGTTTCTGTTCAGCTACATGCCCTGAAGACGCCTCCTCCACCTTTCCTTCCCACAAGAGGGCTTAACAAAGGACAAGAAAACTACCAAACAAATTTGCAATGTGATAACGTGACTGACTTCTTTGACCAAAAGGGACAGAGTTCATTTCTGATCATTAGAGAAACTCAAGTCACAGAATTCAGATTTCAACTACCACCAAAGTTCAGGACTTTTGGGATCAGGCTTTGGGTTTGGATTTCAAACGTGCCCAATCAGAGAGGGGGGTGGGGAGGCGGAGATGGGGTTAGAAACAGGTTTTGGTTCAGGCCTAATTCTCAGATAAGCAGAATGGAAAGGTCAGTGCTACTGGAACTTGTGAAAATGTCTATACATTTCAACTGAAAGGAAGATGGGGGGTTGGGGCTAAGTATATCAGATGTTTTGTAGCAATAATCAGTAACTAAACAATCTCACATCAGGTACTCCTGCACCAGACCATTATTATTTGATTTGCAGCAGTGCTTTTAACATACTAGTCACTTTGAAACACACACAGTCAAGTATAGTATAGCCTGGCTCCTATGAGTAGGGCATTTTGAGATACAGCCCTACTGCAGTAATTCCCACAAGAGTCTCATTGCAAAACTCTGCAGTCATCAGGCTGGAAATATTCCAGGCACTTAATCACAGGCAGGGTGAGAGTGGAGAGAAAGAAAATCTCAGGGAGATAGCAGCAGCACAAGGATAGATATGGGGAATGAGGGAGAAAAACAAGAAAAGGAGATGGGGAGAGGAAAGGGAGAAAGAAAGTCTCACATACTGTTGACCAAAAATAAACACCCTATCTGAGAGACAGGTGCAGGAAAGCAGGGCCAGCTTTAATTCAGCAAGGTTATTTTTGTCCCCCTCCCTCTCTGAAAAATGCACTCAGAGAATAGCAAATTACACATGCCCCATGTACAATTCATGCCTGTTCCACAACAGTTCTCCTAGAATCAGGTAGCCCAGCCCATCACCCAAGGTTTTCACAAGTTCCAAATGCTGCCTCTGCAGAAGGAAAAGTAAAAGGGAGATAATCTTAGAGAGCCCAGCACCAACATGAAGGGAAAAGAATGCAAGAGAGAACAGCAAGTGGGAGAAAGGAAAAAACATGTTTTACAGGTTTGAGCTGTAAGGCTGCGGCAGCTACATGAATGGAGACTTATGTTTCATTCTAGGCTGTCATATCTCCAAAAATAGGTATTTTTAATGACACAGAAATGGTGGCAAAATATAAGCCAGTTTCAGTTTTACTGCTGATGCCCTTAGATTTTGAGTTCCTATAAAGACAGAAGACAACACACATGTGTACTTCTCAGAAACTGCCAGGGTTCTGCTCCTAGGTGGTGAGGAGAAATGGGCTAACCAAAGAAAAGAAAATTCACTACAAGGTTTTTTTAAATACGTTTTCTTAAGTCATTATAATGAATGAATATATACAAATGCCTAATACGTTAAAATTACCATGGAAAATACTACATTTTATATTTGCACATACAGGTATAATGCAGCCATTAAGTATGAGCCAAATTCTGCTCTTATTTACAAGCAGAATTTGGTCCACTAGATATCACAGGGAAAATCCACTTTAAGGATATGAACAGCAGCAATTTAGTGTGATGTATTAATAAAACCTAATTAACGTGGAGACTCAAAGCCTCCTTTATCAGTTGCTACAGTGCCTGTGGAGTTTTAAGTACATAGGAAATGGGGGTATAATGCTAAGAGGTTTTTTTTTTTTTTCCCAGTAAATGTGTATTGCAGTAAGACAAAGCAGACTCCAGAGAAAAAGCCATTCCGGTTGGAGATTAGAACCCAGACATAATTGTGACTGGCATTGGGATAGATGAATGAATAATGTGTAAAGTTTCCCACCAGATACACAATGCCATCAGCACTTCCTATTAAAGCCACAAGCAACCATTAGAAATGTTTTGGAGAATTAAGCAATATACATGGCATACAAACAGAATAAATAATCATGTGTGAAATGCTTAAGATTGAAATACGAAGATAAACTCAAAACCATCTCCTATACTCCCATTGTGAACCTTTTGCAACTGATACTAATCACAGTGACACTTCATGGCACAAATTGTGTGTCATGCCTGTGTGACATATTGTGGAAACATATTGCATGAAGGTTATGAATAGCTATGTATCACTGTGGGCCAGAGATTAGATGTGGCTCCAAGGGGGAGAGTTGCCAGAGGTCTGCCAAAAAATAAAAACAGTGGGATGATTAAGGTGCATCACCCTAGGTTATAAACACCTCCAGAGAGGTACCGCCTCCTAAGGAGGCATGCATATACTGTTTCAATTTTTTTCCCCCCCAGAAACAGGCAAAAAGGGCTTTTGATTTAAAAAGGCTAGGTTTAAACTGACTCAGGTCTTTCTTTCTGAACCAGCAAGCGGACAGGGTTCCACAAGACTGATGGATGACTCCAGGTACGTTTAGTGTGTGTCAATCTGTTTATAGTTTTTATTATCTTTATGCTTAAGGTAAATGCATTAATAGAAATATGCTTGCTTAGAAAGATGGGTGGTAACTTGTAACTGGGCAATACATAGTTCATAGCCCTTTTATACTATTCATAGTCCTTGGAGAGAGAGCAAAGGACAGGCACTGACCTTTTTAGGCAGTCTGGTTTGATGGGTATATCACAGTGTAAGGCAGGGAGCTGTGCAGCCTTAAAACCTCCTATCAGAAGGGAGAGATGTAGGTCTCCACTCAAGAGAGGTGACAGTTGGGAGCCAGAAACCTTAAGTGAATGTCCTTGAGGGTCCATAAAGGGGGAATATAAGTGTGGTTACCCTGAAACTGTAAAACCTGTTAGTTGCAGATTCTTTCGTCCCCAGAAAGGCTAAACTGACCAGTTAAATATTGTAAATTCCAGGCTCTCTACATGTCATACTGACTGAGGATAACATGCCTGCAACAAAAGATAGCAGGACAAAAGACAGGTAGGACAGGGTGCTGAAGGTCTGATTCTGATTTAATTTACACTGTTGTCACGGTTCCTCCCCCACTCTGAACTCTAGGGTACAGATGTGGGGACCTGCATGAAAAACCTCCTAAGCTTATCTTTACCAGCTTAGGTCAAAACTTCCCCAAGGTACAAAATATTACCCCCGTTATCCTTGGACTGGCCGCTACCACCACCAAACTAATACTGGTTACTGGGGAAGAGCTGTTTGGACGCGTCCTTCCCCCCAAAATACTTCCCAAAACCTTGCACCCCACTTCCTGGACAAGGTTTGGTAAAAAGCCTCACCAATTTGCCTAGGTGACTACAGACCCAGACCCTTGGATCTTAAGAACAATGAACAATCCTCCCAACACTTGCACTCCCCCTTTCCTGGGAAATGTTGGATAAAAAGCCTCACCAATTTGCCTAGGTGACTACAGACCCAGACCCCTGGATCTTAAGAACAATGAACAATCCTCCCAACACTTGCACCCCCCCTTTCCTGGGAAATGTTGGATAAAAAGCCTCACCAATTTGCATAGGTGACCACAGACCCAAACCCTTGGATCTGAGAACAATGAAAAAGCATTCAGTGTTTTACAAGAAGACTTTTAATAAAAAATAGAAGTAAATAGAAATAAAGAAATCCCCCCTGTAAAATCAGGATGGTAGGTATCTTACAGGGTAATTAGATTCAAAAACATAGAGAACCCCTCTAGGCAAAACCTTAAGTTACAAAAAAGATACACAGACAGAAATAGTTATTCTATTCAGCACAATTCTTTTCTCAGCCATTTAAAGAAATCATAATCTAACACATACCTAGCTAGATCACTTACTAAAAGTTCTAAGACTCCATTCCTGTTCTGTCCCAGGCCAAGACGACTACAGACAGACACAGACCCTTTGTTTCTCTCCCTCCTCCCAGCTTTTGAAAGTATCTTGTCTCCTCATTGGTCATTTTGGTCAGGTGCCAGCGAGGTTACCTTTAGCTTCTTAACCCTTTACAGGTGAGAGGAGCTTTCCCCTGGCCAGGAGGGATTTCAAAGGGGTTTACCCTTCCCTTTATATTTATGACAACTGTGTAAGGGCTTTCCTACACTTGGAAATTTACTGAAATAGCTATTTTGGAATAATTATTAATTCCACTTCCAAAGTGGAGTAAGCTAAATCAGAAAAAGGCACTTTTATTCTGGAATAAGAGCGCCCACACAGGGAGCTATTCCAGAATACCTATTTTGGTAAATTTCCAACTGTAAACAAGTCTTTAAGGACTGACTGCACTGAAAACAATGAAGTTACACATCAGTAATATAATTAGTCTGAGATCAGATTCAGGCCCTAACATATCTCATTATAGAATTTTTATTTCTGTTAAGAACTCACTCAAATCAAAAGAAAAAGCGGCAGCTGTGAGGATATTATTCTGAAAAGATATGTAACATCTCAAGCTTAATTATCTAGATCATATGAAATTGCTTAAAATTTTTAACTAATTTACCTGTTATTTTTATGCCATTTGTTCACATTTTGCATCTCAGTTTGGGCAAGAAGAACTTAAAAATTTCACTGATTTTTATAGTTTGCTTTTAGTCAATTTCACTTTCAACTTCTCATGCACTACCATTATAATCTGATATTGGCTTTGAAAAACAAGGAAACATTTGTGGTTTTTTGGGGGGACGGGACTCTTTTCCTTGGAATAAAAAAAAAGGCAGGAAATAACGATGTTTGTTTTTAGTTATGCTTTTTTTTTTTTTTTTTTAAAAGAACAAAACCTACATTTGCAATCAAAATATAGCCTGACAATATCGCTAAGATACCCAGCTACTTGGGCAGGCAGACCTTTACACCTGCATGGAGCTCCTCTGGATACAATGGGGTTCCATGCAGCTGAAGCAGTCCACACACGATGTTACTTACATGATCAGAGTCTTATTAGACCCAAAAAGTCAAACTTTCCCCTCTAGGTTTTGGCTGTACACCTTGTCAGAGTTTCAGGCTGGTAGAGTGTTGGCCAGCTGTCACCAGGTATCAAAGAAAAGCTCAGGCATGGAAATTGGATAAGGGGCCTGTTGAGTTCACACACCTTATCCTTCAGTTTCTAACCAGAACAAAGAAATAAGCCTAAAAATGCACAACCAAATGTTTTTACACTCAATCAGGAAAATGAAATGGCTTACCTGTTTCTTTTCCCATCTGAATGTACACATTATGGAATTTTTCATAAATCAATGGAAATTTTAGATATGTAGTCTTTACAGATTGCTTTGTATTCCAATGAGTGGCACTGATTCATAAAATGAGGCAGAATAGCACTCTCTATTATGTTTTTGTAAACTTGAAATACTGTTGATTTTTATTATAAAGACATACTTTTTACAATTTCTTTTATGTTTGATACAATGTTAACTACAAAAATGGAAGAAATATTAATTCAAGGAAAGAGAATTGCTAGGGCAACTAACTGAAAACCAAGAGAACTGCAAACCTCAGATATGGAAGCCAGGACAAGGGTTAACTCAAGGTATCAAACCACTTTTGTGCACTAATGTGGACAGATTCTTTTTATTTATTGGTATCATCAACCAGTATAACAGATGAGTGCCAGCATATGCTTTAAATCCAAGTCAGCCATGCGTTGAGACCCCTTGCTGGGGAATCTTTATAGGCAAGGAAGCCTTAATGGGACATCTGTTAGAGTCAGCAAATACAATACTTAGAAAGCTAGAGGGGGCACTACTGAGCAACAAGAGATATTCCTTCCCTAAGGACATGTTGGAATTCCAACATGGCTACACTACATCACCATGCTGGCCAACCAGCAAAATACTTGGGAGACAGCTACACTATTTCCAGCCAAACATACTCATGCCACCTGCTTCCATCTCTGAATTCAGGCTGCAAAAACAGTAATGTGAGATCTTTACTTCAGCACTGCTCTGGTTGCTATGGCGACAGGAAGCTGCTGCAGATGGTCCCTGATTGTCTCTTATAGTCCTCACAACACACAGCCCCTGGCAGCACACATCAAGAATTCACATAATCTGACTAAAGTACTAAGGTCCTTATTCAATTTATATTCAGCCCTCTTTCAGGCAAAACTCATTGAAGTAATTAGGAATGTGCTGGAGTACAAATTAAGGATGCCAGAATTTGGGTCTAGTATTTTTTTTTAAGACACAGTAAACATGGAGACTACGTGTTATTTTCTCATCCCAGACAGAGCACTTTCTCTGTATTTAATACAGCAGAGCCAGTGAATCTGTTTCTATGCCCATCCACCAGCCACTGGCCCTTGCAGAGCTGGGCTTCAGGAACCATTGACACTACTGCAAACACTGATGCTGCTGCGACGCACCCTCTATGTAACCCTTCTGCCCGTCAGAGTTGGCAGCAACAAGGGCCGGGTTCAATATCTAGGGGTTCCATTCCAATAACACAATGCAAACCGGCTCGAGCCCCCACCCAGTGACCTGGGAAAAATATATACCACCCCCGCTGGGCGCCTCCAAGAGGCAATACTTCCCCTCTCGCAAGCACATAGTCTGAGTGTAGCAAAAGTCTTTTAATAACAGAGAGAAACAATGTGGCATTATGTTGGGGAAACACCACCAACAGGATTCATAACACAACCCATGAGCAAAAACAACCCCACCCCAGGCAAATTGGGGCATGCCCTTTTCCCTTTGGTTCTTGAGTCCAGCAACCCCAAATCACCCAAAGTCCCAAAAGTCCAATGCCCCAAAAGTCTCTGTCCCTGGTCAGGGCAGCCCCAGAGTTCGAAAGTTTATCGGCGGAGCTTTACCTCCCAACCTGGGTGGAAATGGGACGGGGGTAAGAGGCACCTTACGTGATCTGAAGCTGACCGCCCCATAGCTCCATAGCAGCGCTCCGCTCCGCCAGCTGCCCCACGAACTCCTTCGCTCAGCTGCGCTCCGCTCCGCCAGCTGCCCCACGAACTCCTTCGCTCAGCTCCACGGCCCACAAGCAGCTCCTGCCATCCACACACTGCTCCGCGTCGAACTGCTTCACCAGCCGTCCCGCAAACTGCTCCACAATATATCTTCAGGCTCCCCCACTACTTAACACAACACTCAGTGATTTCAGCTCTTAGGTGAATTCAGCTTATAGTAGGGGAGCCCCAGTGCTGGTGCACTGTCAGCCCAAAGTGAGCTCAGCAGCCTATAACTAGACTTCTAATGAAATCAAAATTAGCTCTGATATTCCACAGTGGAGAGAGGAGGAAGTGCAATCAGCATGTAAGGCCCTCACCAAGGGGCCCATGCCACCAAGTACTACTACTTGTCCCCAGCCTCTCTCCATTCATGCAGTTTTGGAACCCATGACCCTTGCCTAGCGAGTGCTACTTAGTTGATGGTGAATCCCTCCATCATAACAAAAGGCCACGTACAGTTCCAAGCACAGTTCCCATAATCAGGGTAATAACAATTTATTCTTCCTGCCCCAATAACAGAGACACTGGGGATCCCACAGCAGCCAAAGTGACCATTTGGGCAGCTATGGTCTCATTCTAGGCGTGGTGGGTGTGCCTATGCAAATGAGATCGGCCCCTGAAGTTCTTTTCCACAACTTGCCACACCTCACCACCAGATGTCAGGGTGGAGCTCATCCTGACACTGCTTACATCTATATAAAAAGAACAGGAGTACTTGGGGCACCTTAGAGACTAATCAATTTATTTGAGCATAAGCTTTCGTGAGCTACAGCTCACTTTATCAGATCACAAAAGCTTATGCTCAAATAAATTGGTTAATCTCTAAGGTGCCACAAGTACTCCTTTTCTTTTAGCCATTAGGAGGAATCCCCGAGCAATCACCTGAGCTGGAACAAGGGCTGTACCGGGGGAAAGGATTGTGCCCAGACTAGGAAGGTGTCCAGCTCCAGTCTGTGAAAGAAACATATTGAAACATCTCTAAGGGTGAGATTTTATCTATATTCCGGTTTTATTACTGTACTAGACTTAGACTGGTGTGTTTTATTTTATTTTGCTTGGTAATTCACTTTGTTACTACTTGGAACCACTTAAATCCTCCTTTCTGTATTTAATAAACTCACTTTTTACTTATTAATTAATACTTGAGGGTCAAACAGTTGTGCATCTCTCTCTATCAGTGTTATAGAGGGTGAACAATTTATGAGTTTACCCTGTATAAAGCTTATACAGGGTAAAACAGATTTATTTAGGGTTTGGACCCCTTTGGGAGTTGCGCATCTGAGCGTTAAAGACAGGCACACTTCTGTAAGCGGCTTTCAGTTAAGCCTACAGTTGTTAGGGTATGTGGTTCACACTTGGGTCTGGGTTTGCAGCAGGCTAGCGGATCTGGCTCAAACTAGGCAGGGCACTGAAGTCCTAAGCTGTCTGGGCAGGAAAGCAGGGGCAGAAGTAGTCTTGGCACATCAGGTGGCAGCTCCCAGGGGGTTTCTGTGATCCAACCCATCACAGCTGCAACAACAGAGCTCAGCTAGGGGGTAAAATTTCTCTCAAACTCCATATAATCCTCCAAAATGAGTATGACTGCTCAGAGCTCCGGTACGAAACTGCAGAAAAACCTGAGTGTCTCTGGATTAAGTCTAGAAGTGTGTGCAACAAGAGTGATGTAGTGGTGGGAGTCTGCTATAGACCACCGGACCAGGGGGATGAGGTAGATGAGGCTTTCTTCCGGCAGCTCACGGAAGCTACTAGATCGCATGCCCTGATTCTCATGGGTGACTTTAATTTTCCTGATATCTGCTGGGAGAGCAATACAGTGGCGCATAGACAATCTAGGAAGTTTTTGGAAAGCGTAGGGGACAATTTCCTGATGCAAGTGCTAGAGGAGCCAACTAGGGGGGCGCTTTTCTTGACCTGCTGCTCACAAACTGGGTAGAATTAGTGGGGGAAGCAAAAGTGGATGGGAATCTGGGAGGCAGTGACCATGAGTTGGTCGAGTTCAGGATCCTGACGCAGGGAAGAAAGGTAAGCAGCAGGATACGGACCCTGGACTTCAGGAAAGCAGACTTCGACTCCCTCAGGGAACGGATGGCCAGGATCCCCTGGGGGACTAACTTGAAGGGGAAAGGAGTCCAGGAGAGCTGGCTGTATTTCAAGGAATCCCTGTTGAGGTTACAGGGACAAACCATCCCGATGAGTCGAAAGAATAGTAAATATGGCAGGCGACCAGCTTGGCTTAATGGTGAAATCCTAGCGGATCTTAAACATAAAAAAGAAGCTTACAAGAAGTGGAAGGTTGGACATATGACCAGGGAAGAGTATAAAAATATTGCTCGGGCATGTAGGAATGTTATCAGGAGGGCCAAATCGCACCTGGAGCTGCAGCTAGCCAGAGATGTTAAGAGTAACAAGAAGGGTTTCTTCAGGTATGTTGGCAACAAGAAGAAAGCCAAGGAATGTGTGGGCCCCTTACTGAATGAGGGAGGCAACCTAGTGACAGAGGATGTGGAAAAAGCTAATGTACTCAATGCTTTTTTTGCCTCTGTTTCCACTAACAAGGTCAGCTCCCAGACTGCTGCGCTGGGCATCACAAAATGGGGAAGAGATGGCCAGCCCTCTGTGGAGAAAGAGGTGGTTAGGGACTATTTAGAAAAGCTGGACGTGCACAAGTCCATGGGGCCGGACGAGTTGCATCCGAGAGTGCTGAAGGAATTGGCGGCTGTGATTGCAGAGCCATTGGCCATTATCTTTGAAAACTCGTGGCGAACCAGGGAAGTCCCGGATGACTGGAAAAAGGCTAATGTAGTGCCAATCTTTAAAAAAGGGAAGAAGGAGGATCCTGGGAACTACAGGCCAGTCAGCCTCACTTCAGTCCCTGGAAAAATCATGGAGAAGGTCCTCAAAGAATCAATCCTGAAGCACTTGCATGAGAGGAAAGTGATCAGGAACAGCCAGCATGGATTCACCAAGGGAAGGTCATGCCTGACTAATCTAAATCGCCTTTTATGATGAGATTACTGGTTCTGTGGATGAAGGGAAAGCAGTGGATGTATTGTTTCTTGACTTTAGCAAAGCTTTTGACACTGTCTCCCACAGTATCCTTGTCAGCAAGTTAAGGAAGTATGGGCTGGATGAATGCACTACAAGGTGGGTAGAAAGCTGGCTAGATTGTCGGGCTCAACGGGTAGTGATCAATGGCTCCATATCTAGTTGGCAACTGGTATCACGTGGAGTACCCCAAGGGTCGGTCCTGGGGCCGGTTTTGTTCAATATCTTCATAAATGATCTGGAGGATGGTGTGGATTGCACTCTCAGCAAATTTGCAGATGATACTAAACTGGGAGGAGTTGTAGATACGCTGGAGGGGAGGGATAGGATACAGAAAGACCTAGACAAATTGGAGGATTGGGCCAAAAGAAATCTGATGAGGTTCAATAAGGATAAGTGCAGGGTCCTGCACTTAGGACGGAAGAACCCAATGCACAGCTACAGACTAGGGACCGAATGGCTAGGCAGCAGTTCTGCGGAAAAGGACCTAGGGGTGACAGTGGACGAGAAGCTGGATATGAGTCAGCAGTGTGCCCTTGTTGCCAAGAAGGCCAATGGCATTTTGGGATGTATAAGTAGGGGCATAGCGAGCAGATCGAGGGACATGATCGTTCCCCTCTATTCGACATTGGTGAGGCCTGATCTGGAGTACTGTGTCCAGTTTTGGGCCCCGCACTTCAAGAAGGATGTGGATAAATTGGAGAGAGTCCAGCGAAGGGCAACAAAAATGATTAGGGGACTGGAACACATGACTTATGAGGAGAGGCTGAGGGAGCTGGGATTGTTTAGCCTGCAGAAGAGAAGAATGAGGGGGGATTTGATAGCTGCTTTCAACTACCTGAAAGGGGGTTCCAAAGAGGATGGCTCTAGACTGTTCTCAATGGTAGCAGATGACAGAACGAGGAGTAATGGTCTCAAGTTGCAGTGGGGGAGGTTTAGATTGGATATTAGGAAAAACTTTTTCACTAAGAGGGTGGTGAAACACTGGAATGCGTTACCTAGGGAGGTGGTAGAATCTCCTTCCTTAGAGGTTTTTAAGGTCAGGCTTGACAAAGCCCTGGCTGGGATGATTTAACTGGGAATTGGTCCTGCTTTGAGCAGGGGGTTGGACTAGATGACCTTCTGGGGTCCCTTCCAACCCTGATATTCTATGATTCTATGAAAGGGTTGATTGGTTTGATTCACGTTAACAATCCTTAGACTCCTCTGCTGGTTGCTCTCACCATATTATGGCTTACCAGAAAAACAACACCACATACGTAAATACTATCCTTCACACTCATGCCCAACACCGATGTGCAACTAACTATAGAATATTTAAGACATTATCAACTATAATGAGTGTATCTTTAGCCTTCCCATTTATGACAAGAAAAAATGAGCATCTCTAATTGCAACAGACAGTGAGTTCCACAGCTAAGGCTCATAGTTATATCCTAGTTCTTATCGCCTCTAGTTTACAACTGAGGGAAATCTAATAGCTTGCTGATTCTAACTATAAAATCCATCAAAGACTCTTACTGGCAATGAGGATGAGAATCCTGGGCCTTGATCCCAAATCATTAATACTGATAGCCATGTGTCCTAGATTGATATGTGTCCCTTTCCAACTAAGTTATTCTCAACCACCACCCCAGATCTCTGCAGCACCTGAAATGTTGAAGTCACAGTAGGACATCTGCTCACAATTTGCTCCTTCCACAAGTCTTTACGCTCTTTCTTCTACACCATACCTTATGCATGGACACTCTTCCTTAACTGATCCATAGAGCTACAGCCCTTACCTTCAAATCCCTCCTGAGGGCTTACTTCTGCTGTGACCCCGTCAAGAAACCAGACAACATATGAAGCGAGGCTGAAGAGCACTTGGGAAAAGTCCATGTTTATGGAACTAAAAACAAAAAAGCAAATATCCATAAAATGGCATGTTTGATTTGTTTTCCTTCACTTTCCCACCTTTTTATGCTGCTTGTCTTCTTGGAGCGGACACTCTGTCTACCTCTCTGTTTGTACTGGGCCGAGCACAAATGGGCCTTGATCCCAAATTAAGCCTCTGGGGCTTGCTGTAATATGAATATTAAATAATTTATTTATATCAATTATGATTTCCCAACTGAGTACTTAATACGTCGCAGAGGCATACCATACTATATCATTTTCTCTAACACGAAAACCTCTAGCAGTGACTGTTTTTCAAGTTAGTGATCCCACATGAGGCATATATAACATTTGCTTTTCTAGGAAACACTTGAACATCTAATTAAACTATCTTCTGAAGAGCAAGCCTTATGAAAAACTGAAAGCAGATTGGAATTATGCACAATTTCCAGTGGGAGTTAACTTTTACTGTGTCTAGCTTGAATACCAATGCAGTGTATTCCTACTACGCTTGAAATAAATACCCCATCCTACTGCATAATCTCCTAAGTAGTTTTCATGCTAACTAAATTGTGTTTTGTTTTCTCTTTATTTTGCAAATGTGCAACAGGTTCAGTCATTTGGCCAATTTCTAGACTTGATTACATATTACAATCAGGTGTTAATAAAACTTTCAAAGATTTTGCATGGTTCATGTATAAGATGTGTATGCATAGCCAATTTCAAACAGGGACAAAATATGTCATTAAAATTGGTGCATCAAATTGCATCAATGAAAGAGCAAGAGAGTCTTGAAGAACACCACCACTGGATGCAGAGCTGGTAGGCTTTTGTAGCATGGCTTTTAACCCCTGGGCATGTGTCTAGATTGGATCACATTCTGAGAAATCTTGACCTCTTATGAAATTTGGAGATGGGCATATTTCAGCCTCTAAACTTCTTTTTTATTTCCATTTATAATTATCCGCTTAACATAACTGCTCTCTTTAATATTGCTAATACAAATATTTCTGATGTACACGCAATGTTTCCAAGCTTAGATTTAAGTAAACACAACAGAAGAAAGACAGAGCAAGGAAAACAGCTGATGCGCGGTAGTACATTGAACAGGGAATACACATTGTCTTATGACATTTATGCATAGCTAGATAGGCCTCCCATCTAAACAAATATTGCTATTTATATTGCAATAGCACATAAAAGCCCCAGTCAGGATTGGGGTCTCATTGTGCTAGGCACTGTACAAATACCTAGGAAGAGATAGTCTCTGCCCTGAAGAGTTTACAATCTAAACAGAAAAAACAAATGGAGAGGGGGCAGGATACAACTAGCAAAATGAAGGAAATACTAGTTAATGAAAAACAGTCTCAAACACAGTAAAAACATGAAACACTATAGCATACAGTCCCTCTACATACAGTATGTTAAGTCTAACAAGCATGCCACAACCCCGGAATTACTGCACTGATTGTAACCCTTCTATATCAAACAAAAGTGAAAGACAAAACAAAACAGAAAAGCTGGGGTTAATTAAAAGCACAATAGAATAAGGCAAGAATCAAACAAATAGATGTAAAAAAAATTGTAATTTGCCTTTTTTCTATTAAGCCGGGTTGGTGTTTTTGTTTTTTGGGGTTTTTTTTGGAAGACTGGAACTAACAAAATCTAATGGCCAAGTGTCTCTCTGACCATTTGTCCAAGAGATGAACTTAAGATTTGAAGATTGCCATGCTGCTAAGCTACAACAGGAAACCAGGATGGGATCTACTACTACTTCTCGGAATTCACTTACTCCTGAGGACATTCTGCGCCAAAAAATAAAAATTCGGTGCACAATATTTTAAAATTCTGTAAATGTTATTTGTCAAATAAACGTGGAGGCTCCAGCTTGGCATTGGGGAGCACAGGCCACCGGCTGCACAGAGGTAGATCATCACGCTGTAGCTCTTCCCCCTCCCGGGACATGGCTCAGCAGTGAGGCTGCACCCAACCCTGGCACAGCCCAAGAACCAAGCCTGCCCCAGAAACACCTCAGGGCCCTGCCCCTCCGTACCAGGTGCACCAGGTGTGGGCGGGCAGGCTCAGCCCAGCAGTATCCAAGTGTGGAGGGGCTTCGGGGGGGGAGGGGTGTGTGGAATTCAGGTGTGGGTTGAGAAGGTTCTGTGTGGGGTAATCTGGGTGCAGGAGGCTCAGTGGGGCAGCCGGGGGCAGAGATCTAGATGCACAGGAACTTGTTGGAGGATTCTGCGTGCAACAATAATGGGACTCTGCAGGGGAGTCCAGGTGAAGGTGGTTGGGGCTCAGCAGGGCAGGGTCTGGGTGTGCAGGGGATCGACAGGGGAATCTGGGTGTGGAGAGTTCAGTGGGGGGTCCAGATACTGGGGGAGTGGAGCTCAGTGGGGTGGGGACCAAGTGAGGGTGGCTCGTCTGGGTGCTGGGGGAGTGGAACTCAGCAGAGGGGGTTCTGGGTGTGTGTGGGGGGTGTGGTTTGGTGGGAGGGTCTGGGTATGAGGGAGTCTGGATACACGGGGGTTGGGGGGTGGATGGGGGAGGAGCTTCCTGTACAGTGATCCGTCCCCCTGCAGCTGAGGAGCAATGGGTGGGGAGTTTGGAGAGAGTTTCCTGCAACCTGGGGAGAAATCTGGGAGTGGGTCTGACCCAGCCCCGGATGCCATGCAGGGGAAAAGAAAGTCCCATCTTCCCCAGCCCAGCCACGACTAGCAGCTGAGCCTGGCGCAGGGTAGGAGCCACCAGCTGGGTCTTCCCCAGGCCTACCTCCTGCCCCACAGTGATTTACCTCTCTGCAGGCTGCCCTGGGCACCTGAAATATATTGCAGGGGAGGGCTGCATGACTGCTCGTGGCTTCCCTTTGCTTCCCTGTTAGAAAGTAATTTTTCTGCGGGGAAGCAAAGAAATCTGCTGGGGACATGAATTCTGTGCATGTACAGTGGTGCATAATTCGTGCAGGAGTAATTCACTGTCCACTACCAAAAGAGCCATGGACATAATCAGAGAGAGAATCCTGAGGTGTTTTGAGTTTGTTGCCTAGAAAACGTGAGAAATACCATTTTAAATTAAAAACTTGGTTTTCAAATATATATTTCAAGCTTTTGGGTGGCTGAGCTGAGCTCATTGACGAACCTAAAATAGTCTTAAGCCTGAAAATGTTTCTAAATTATTGTTGTTGATCCATGTACGTTTTTCTTTCACTTATCAAATGAAACTTATCTTTTTCTCTAATAAATCTGCCCACTCAGCTGAGCTCTGAGGGATCTCATTGGTTAAGAGCTAAAACAAAAGTAGATTTCCTGAGCAAATCCTCCCATGGATGCCTCAAATTCCAAAGCTAGAAGCTATTTAGTTTTAGGTTAATAAAGTTTTGAAAACATTTTGGTTTCAAAACTGAGGTGCACAAAGCAATAGCTGAATCATAGCAACATAGCTGGAGTTTAAATTATCAGCCCCACCATCAATTATATTACCATGACAATTAAGTAACTATCTGAAATAAGCCACACATAAAAGAGCCTCTGCAACATTCATGAAGCAGCAGTAGATGATATTGTGCTGCATTACCCACTGTTACAGCCTGGCCTAGTAACCCACTGTACGGTCACCAATCAGTTGCAAGTGGACCTAATTACTGGGTCCTATGTGCTGGTAAAGCAACTGGGTCTGGATAGGTCTACCCACCGTTTCCAGATCTGGGTCTCCAGCAGGGGTCTCCAACCTTTTTATGCACAAGATCACTTTTTTAAATGTAAGTGCAACCCAGGATCTACCCTGCCCCTTCCCTGAGGTCCCAGCCTGCTCACTCCATTCCCGCCCCCCACTGCTTGCTCTCCCCCACCTTTACTCACTTTCACTAGGCTGGGGCAGGGGTTCATGAGGAGGTGCAGGCTCTGCACTGAAGGGTTCGGAATGTGGGAGGGGGCTCTGGGCTGAGCCTGGGGCAAAGGGTAGAGGTGCAGGAGGGGGTGCGGGCTCTGGGAAGGAGTACGGGTGCAGGAGGGGAGTTGGGGTGCAGGTTCTGGGAGGGGTCTCCCAGTCTGCAGCGCAGTGGGGCTAAGGCCCCAGCCCCACTCAGGCACACTGGCACCCCCACCCCATCATGAGCTGAGCCAAACACCACACCTTGCCAGCTGGTAGTGCACCACATGGCCATGCCGCTCCCGGAAGGGGCCAACATGCTCCTGCAGCCCCGGGGGGAGGGGGGGCACATGGCTCTGCGCGCTGCCCCTCTCTGCAGGCACCACTCCCATAGGCCACAGCTCCCCATTCCTGGCCAACGGGAGCTGCGGGGGCAGTGCTTGCAGGCAGGAGCAGCACATGGAGACCCCTGCCTCACCCGCGGGGGCATGCTGGCCACTTCCAGGAGCGGTATGCGGCAGGCATGAAGCCTGCTTTAGCGGCAGCCCCACTGAGCCACCACAGCTGGAGATCGCGATCAACTGGTCAGTGACCACTGGTCAATAGGGTACATACCCAGGCTCAGACCTCCTGTTTGATGACTACCTTCCTTGGGCCACAGCTGCTCAGCCACTTTAACTGCCCCCCCCAGCAAACCAATGTCTGAGACCTCCAAACCCTCCTAGTCACTTATCCAAACTCCCCCAGAGCTCCATCTAGTCTGTTGGCTCTCTGGGCTTCTACATTTATCCGTATGGGTAAAATATGGCAGGAAAGCCAAGAACACCGGCTTAGCAAAGCAATTTCTTAACCATAGTCATTTTACTCTTAAAAAGCACTTAAGGGTTGCAGATCTTTGAAAAATAAGATCTGAACTACACTTTCCAATTCCAAGGTTTGTCAGCATTTCGGGCTGGGCAGAGTCCCTCCTACCTTCTCTCCTGCACTTCCTGCCTACTTGTGGCAGTGGTTGGCCCCCTGCACAGAGAAGCACCCACTTTTAAAATGAGTCTCTGTCTCTTTTGCCGTGTGATCCACATAGCATGCATGTCCCCTTGTGGACTCCTGTATAGGAAAATCCATTGTTTCATGAGGATAGGCCAGTAGTTCAAAGACAGAATCAATAGCCCTAGATTGCCATCTTGAAAAACTATCATCAAGAAGCCATCAAAAAGTTGTCTAGACTTTTTCCTGGATAGTGCATTGTCTGGAATACATTACAGTAAATTGCCATGGACAAGTTTATACATGTGATAAGTGCAGTAAATAATACAAAATGAAGTTTATAATTGGATATAGACACATCCCACTGTCACACCCAGCCCTTATGTGGTGGGGGTGTCATGTCTGGAGGCAGAGGCATAAGGACAAGATGGCAAGAAGTAGTTATGTTTTTTATAAACCTATTTTAGAAATAAAAGTGTTGCAGATTGTCTGCATAGCCTTGATCTTGTTTAAGGCTTCCCTCAAATTTACAGAAACCTGCCTTTGGTCCTGGGAACTTGTTACACATCTGTTTTCTCCATAACTTTCCCAGTAAAGCTATCAATGACAGGAAAAGAAATAGCTTCTATTTATTGAACCAGGTGGAGACAGTCTGGCAGAACAGCTCCCTCAGAACTTCAGATTCTGAATGACTTATGATGACAAAACATTTGCAAACTGATAGAGCCTTATCTCAAAAATAAACTACACACTTCGCCCTCCTAAGCATGTAGCCATTGGGTGTGTCTGATTTGCAAATCCCTTCAACTAAACACAGAAAGCCAATATTTAAATTGGATTTTCAGTGACCTTTTCTATTCTAGAGAGATAACCACATACGGTGGAACAAATTTATCTAGAAGTACTGAGTTTGATAATTTAAAGTCCTGAAGCTTACTCTATTTTACTGGCCAGTGGCAACAGAGGTAGCAGAGTTTATATTAGATGGCTCTTCTACTAAATGAACTAGATTCCGATTTCAGTTACATCAAAGTAAAACCAAACTAACCCCACTAAAGTCAACAGTTACTCCAGATTTACACAGTGAGATCATATCTGATCTAATATGTCCACCAATTTAAACATCAGCCAAGTGACAAGATATTAAAAAGGTACATTGCAAAATGGCAGTTTTAGTAACTAAGAAGTAATATCAGATCTGAAAAATATCAAGTTCGCTAACTTTCACTTTTGACCCTTTGGGTCACTCAGCAATAGAGCTTTTCATTTTCAAAAGCTCTTTACAAACATTAACTAAATAATCTGAAGAACAAAAATCAAATCAGTGATAGGGAAAAATAATTTAGTTAAGCAAAAATAAACTAAAATTAGGATAATTTAATGGCTGTTCATGAGAACTACAAGTTTTCAGACAGCCAAAGATTCACAATTGCATTTCTTATTTTGAATGCAAAATGAAAATGAATTGTCAAGTGGAGCCAGAGAACACCATGTTGGCCCCCCCAAGTTCCCTACTATTAGAGTACCAAAAAGATATTTTAAACAGCAATCAAATGTGCATATTCACTCCTTAAAATAGATGATAACCACAGTCAAATGATAACATCTGGATCACGTCTTCAGTGTAACATCACACACAATAAAATGAGCTATCAAATAAAACTAAGGAATTCATTTCTTTTGGGAGCAGCCAACAGAAGCCTGCATTCGTAATTCATAACATTTACAGAATAACTAACCCTCATATAATCTATCAAGTTTGTCCACCACCACCACAATATTCTTACCAACAAGAGTGAAACTTTCAAGGACTATTGTCCCAAAATGCACTTGTTGGACTTGTTGCCAGTGACTGACTAATTTCTGTGCCTCTGATTCATGAGTCACCCAGGGTGTGGAGAACTATTAAAACAAAAGAGAAATTGTGCTTTGATACTCTAGTATAATATGAATGGAGACTGGTAATGCCAAAAGATATTCCTTGCACTGTTCTTTACTTAAAGCCTCAGGTATCTCAAGCAATTAGATTAACTTTACATAAAGACAAAATCAGAATAATTCTTAAACCGTGGAAACCAACCATTTCCCCTATCAGTCATACCACAATGAACCTACCTTCAGTAAAGCATGTTGGAAAGGGATCACACCCTCACTGAAATACTTTCAGGACAGTACCAACAAAATCAAAATATCAAAGTGACAAACTTGGTGTGACCAAAACGAAATGGTATTTCACATTAAAGCAGCAACTTTAATAAAGGTGTCATATACAGGAGGGCTGCCCAGAGGCTGAACTTTATTTCCTGTTCCCAGTCACCCAAAATCAGATCAGGATTACAAAAAGAGTATATCCCGTCACACAGTGGGATTCAGTAACCATTGATTCCAGTGGTTATTACAGTAAGAACCAATGTTGCAATATACTTTATGTTTTGAGACTTTAAACTTTGGCAAAAAGTGGTTTAAATTAGCTGTAACTATCCTTTGGATGACAGGTTTCAGAGTGATAGCTGTGTTAGTCTGTATCAGCAGAAACAATGAGTCCTTGGGGCACCTTAGAGACTAATATTTATTTGAGCATAAGCTTTCGTGAGCTACAGCTCACCTCATCAGATGCATGGAGTGAAAAATTCAGTAAGCAGAATATATAGCACATGAAAAGATGGGAATTACCTTACCAAGCGGGGGATCAGTGTTAACTAGCCAATTCAATTGAGGTGGAAGTGGCCTATTCTCAACAGTTCACAAGAAGGGGTGAATACCAACGGAGCGACAATTACTTTTGTAGTGCTAACGAGATGCAATGCAATCAGGGTGGCCCATTTCCAACAGTTGACAAGAAGGTGTGAGTATCAGCAGAAGGAAAATTACTTTTTGTAGTGCCCATCCACTCCCAGTCTTTATTCAGGCCTAATTTGATGGTGTCCAGTTTGCAAATTAATTCCAGTTCTACAGTTTCTCGTTGGAGTCTATTTTTGAAGATTTTTGTTATTGAAGAATTGGCACTTTTAAGTCTGTTGTTGAGTGTCCAGGGACATTGAAGTGTTCTTCTGGTTTTTGAATGATACAATTCTCGGTCTAATTTGTGTCCATTTATTCTTTTCCGTAGAGACTGTCTGGTTTGGCCAATGTACATGGCAGAGGGGCATTGCTGGCACACGATGGCATATATCACATTGGTAGATGTGCAGGTGAACGAGCCCCTGATGGTGCGGCTGATGTCAAGTCCTATGATCGTGTCCCTTGAATAGATATGTGGACAGAGTTGGCAACAGGGTTTGTTGCAGGGATTGGTTCCTGTGTTAGTATTTTTGTTGTCTGGTGAGTATTTGCTTCAGGTTGGGGGGCTGTCTGTAAGCGAGGACTGGCCTGTGTCCCAACGTCTGTGAGAGCAAAGGATAGTCCTTCCAGATAAGTTGTAGATCCTTGATGATGTGCTGGAGAGGTTTTAGTTGAAGGATGTAGGTGATGGCTAGCAGCGTTCTGTTACTTTCTTTGTTGGGCCTGTCCTGTAGTAGGTGACTTCTGAGTACCCTTCTGGCGCTGTCAATCGGTTTCTTCATTTCACCAGGTGGGTAATTAGGCCTGAATAAAGACTGGGAGTGGATGGGCACTACAAAAAGTAATTTTCCCTCTGCTGATACTCACACCTTCTTGTCAACTGTTGGAAATGGGCCACCCTGATTGCATTGCATCTAGCTAGCACTACAAAAGTAATTGTCGCTCCGTTGGTATTCACCCCTTCTTGTGAACTGTTGAGAATAGGCCACTTCCACCTCAATTGAATTGGCTTGTTAGCACTGGTCCCCCACTTGGTAAGGTAATTCCCATCGTTTCATGTGCTATAATATATATTCTGCTTACTGAATTTTTCACTCCATGCACCTGAGAAAGTGGGTTTTAGCCCACGAAAGCTTATGCCCAAATAAATTTGTTAGTTTCTAAGGTGCCACAAGGACTCCTCATTGTTTTATCCTTTGGATGGCTTTTATAGCTATTTGTCAGCTCAAAATATGTCAAATGCAGCCAAATAAGGCTTTTCAGGGATGTAGCAATAATTCCATTAATTAAAGAAAATGTGAAAGGGGTAAGGAGAATATATGAAAACTCCAGATCCTAATGATTGTGTCATTTACTCCAAGTACACCACTGAAGACTCTCTATTAGACATGGGACAAAATCCTTAGATCAGACTAGAACAAACATTCTCTCTATAGCCAAGGAGCAACATCCCTTTACCTTTCATCTCCTATAAAAAGGATCAGAGCTGACATCAGGCAGGTCCCACTCAGAGCTGGTCTACACTAGGAACTTACCCCTGAGAGACATAGCTGTACTAATGTGTGAAAAATCCACAATCCTGATATAGCTAATACCAACATAACCACCAGTGTAGATAGCACTAGGTCAACGGAAGAATTCTTCACTGACCTAGCTACAATTTCTCCAGGAGATACAGCTGTGCAGCTGCAGCATTTCAAGCATAGACATTCTCTTTGTTCAAATATTTTACCCTATACACAGAGTTGTATGACCCTTAGAGGACTTACAGACTCTCACAATCACACTGTGAAGTTGAATGACCAGGTGGTGTGGAATAATACCCTGGTTGCGTGCCATTACCAAGGAAACATAGGATATAAATTCTAGAAGCTAGATCTGCAGAGGTGAATGAAAAGGCAATGAAGGTCACTTTTGGAACAATCTGATGAAAGCAAAACAAAATTTATTTATTTTTTTAAAGTACACTGAAGGGCTGAATTCTTAGCCCCAAAAGGCTCAGTGATCTTGCGCAGTATGATGGATGGAGATGAGACTGGGGACGGTCAGGGGACAAGGAGCAGGGGGGCTTAAATAGGGGGTGGGGTCTTGGGAGGGGTGGTTAGGAACAAGGGGGTCTCTGGAAGGGGTAGTCAGGGGACAAGGAGTGGGGGGAGGATTGGATGGGTCGGGGGTTCTGAGGGGTCAGTCAGGGGGCGGGAAGTAGGTAGGGATCGGATAGGGGCAGGGCCAGGCTGTTTGGGGAGGCACAGCCTTCCCTACCTGGCCCTCCATACAATTTTGAACCCTGATGTGGCCCTTGGGCCAAAAAAATTTGCCCACCCCTGCATTAGGCGTTCTCATCTCTCCCACCTATTTTAACTTCGTTTCTAAATTGTGTTCAGTATAGACTAAACTTAAATTGTCTCACTAGTTGTATTTTGGAAACATTGTAACTCTATGCTGACATTTTCTAAACAATTTTAAAAAACTGTTAGCATTAAAATACCATTGACGTGATGGCAAGTAGTTCACAGCCACGGAAACGAAAGGCATGGACAGTCAAAGAAAAACTGGAAGCTCTGGACAGACTGAAATCAGGAATGAGGCAAACGAAGGTCTCAAAAGAACTAGGAGTGCGGGAAACAACATTAAGAGGGTGGATCAAAGATGAGGAAAAATTACGATCAATGCTAGTTGAACTGGATGAAAGTGCAGGTCTGGAAAGGAAGCACCTAAAAACTGCCCAGGATAACCAATTAGGTAAGAGTAGTATTTACATGGTTTACCCAAGAATGCTCCAACAGCATGCCAATTTCCAGTGACATTATAAGGAAACAAGAGGAGAAATTGAAGAAGGATCTCAATTTTAGACGCTCAGCCGAGAATGCTTCTGCACACTAAGGTAATGAATTTAAAGCTAGCAGTGGATGGCTTAATCGTTTTTAAAAACGTCATGGCATTCGGCAAGTTGCAATTTCAGGAGAGACGCGCTCCACAGATATAAAAGCTTGTGACGAATACCCGCTAAAGTTACAAGAAGTCATCACCGAGGGTGACTATGCTCCGGAGCAAATCTATAATGCCGATGAAACCGGCTTATGTTACCATATGCTGCCAGATAGAACACTTGCTTCTAGGACCGAAGAAGCAAAGGCCTAAGGTTTTAAGGTGATAAAAGAGAAAGTAACAATACTTTTCTGTGTGAATAAAACTGGTTCACATAAACTTAAACCTCTGTGCATAGGCAAATCCAGGTCACCTAGGCTTTCCACCATAAGAACATGGATTTGCTTTCATTCATTTATCACCATTCAAAAAGTGCCTGTATGACATCGGATATTTTCGAGGAATGGTTTAAGAAATATTTTGGACCAGCTGTCCGGAGCCACCTATGCAGACAAAACCTGGAGCCAAAGGCATTGCTCCTACTTGACAACTGTTCTGCCCCCCCCCCCCCCCCAGTTGAGACCTTAACCAGCAAAGACGGGAAGACAAAGGTGAGCTACCTTCTTAAGAACACGACATCCAAAATACAGCCCCTAGATAAAGGCATTATAGCCACATTTAAAATGAACTATTGTAAAGCCTTTGTAAAGAAAATTGTTGAGAACAACAGTAACATAATGGGATGTAATCAAGAAATTGAATTTGCTGGATGTATTTAACTTAAGCGAGACAGCCTGGCTAGGAATCACTCCGTCAATGATAGAGACATGTTGGCATCGTGGTCTCAAAAGTGCTTTTGTCGCTGAAAGCGAGGACAACCAAGATGAGGAAGACGACGAAGATGAGAACAACTTTGAAGGTTTTACGGAAGAAGAGGCCATGGAGGCAGAACAAGTCTACAGGAAACTTATGGCTCAAACCGGAATAGCTGATGTTCAAGAGTGGATGGAGGTGGATGCCATGTGTCCAACCTATGAACCGACTTACAGATGAAAATATAATTCATAATGTTGCCCCTCAACCACCTGGTGCCTCAGAAAATGTGTCTAACCCTGAGGATAGTGACAAAGAGCCACCGCCCAAAGCTGCTGATGCAGTTGTAGGGTTAGATATTGGTCTTAAGTGGCTAGAAAGCCAGGATGTGGATAGACTGCAAATACTGCAGTTAAAATCCATAATTGACCTGGCGAAGAAGGCAGCTCGCGGTAGTATGAAGCAACAAAGTATAACAAGTTTTTTTTTTTAAATTAAAAAAATGTTAAGGGGTGCATCTTAAATAAGAAAGCATCTTGTACCCCCAAAAGAGGGTATTTACCATTTTACCAACGTCTCTAAAACTGGATTATTTTACCTTTTTAGCTTCATTTTTACCTTTTCTATAAGTAAAAACTCCCATCTCCAAAATGTTTTCAAACTGCAGTCTATTTAATAGTTAACAGTTCATATTACAGTACTTCAAAAATCTACATATAACATAGTTGGCTAAGTGACAAAGTGGCCCATGCTCCTATTTGCTAAAATACCAAAATCTTTTTTTACAACTATGTGTAAGGACGTGTAATTAAAAGCATTTTCTGATATTTTATGTAAATTTTGCATTTTCCTAAGCATTACACGCAGAACAATTGATGTATGATGAAACCTAGCCCACATGGTTGCATTTAGCAGTGTTTAGTTTACCTGTGTTAATACATTGTATCTTTTAAGTAAGCTTATAAAAATAATTGTTGTAATTAAAGGAGATAATTTAACCACTGTAGAACAGATCTATTTACTGCATACACCGTGTTAGTTCTAACAAAAATGATTTGCTGACTAATAATGGAAATGCTCGAGGCCAAAGCAAGTTCGATAGAACGCGGTTTCACCTATAACGTGGTAAGATTTTTTGGCTCCCAAGGACCGCATTATATCCAGGTAGAGGTGTACTATTAAACTTCACATATTTGATGTAGTAACTTCCCAGACAGTTGGGTGAGGCTTGAAAAAGACTAGATGAATGAATTGGCTCATATAGAACTCAAAAGAATTTTGGGCAGGTACTTGGGATGTGGCCTCAGAATAACCTTGTCCTATGATACATTGTACAAGGGGGACATGCAATGAGGTCCCAAATCAAATCTCCCCTACCCTTCAAATTGATACAACAGCTGCCAAAAAGCCAGTCTTCACTGGTAGGTAGTAAAGGGAGCAGGTGAGCAAGTTTCTAAGGGCTCCAACAGAAGGATCCATCAACCTTGTTAATATTACACTGTGGTCACAAGAGAATCAGGAAAAAAAATTCATTAGATGAAATAAAACACCTAGATTAGTACATCATGAAAAAAAACAAGCATGTCTAAATTAAGAGTAAAATGAGTTTTTAAATCAATGGTTCAGTCACTAATTTATACAAATTCCCTGAAAACTAAGAACTACTGAATGTAATTTATATAGGCATTGAAAGATTTTGATAAAGTCTCTCATAAGAGCTCAAGAAAATAGTTACCTCAGGGCATTCCTTTAGTATTTGAAAAAGTGATTTTCCCCATATTCCTGCAAATGTTTAAGGGAAGAAGCATCACCACCTCATGCATACCCCTCTCCTGTTCACAGCCCTATTTTCCCTCCCAGCCAAATTCATGCCACACAGAGTATTCACACACCTTCAATTATAGTCTTTAACTATCCAAGGTAATTCTTGTAGGAAGTAGACTCTTCAATCCCTGCAAGGCTGCTACCTCCCCACATAACTTCTTAGATCACTCCTTCTCCCTCCTCAAATTGCTCATAGATATGACCATACAACTGCTGTCTCCTCCTAAAAACACTCAATCATTTTTAATATAACTGCATGCTAACAGTATTACTAATGTTTTTAACTGTAGTGTAGGCAGAAATGGAGGTGTTTTTAATACTGCATCAGGTAAGCATAGCTGAAAAAGCGTAACTGGACTTAGTAGGTTTTAACACAGAAAGGACATAGGACGAAGCTGCTCAGAACAGCAGCTGTTTGTGAAACAACCACAGCCTTGCATAGCAGAAACTGGATGAGTAAAGTATGCTACTCATTAGCTGAATATTCCTCCCTCTACATATTACATTGTTAGCTGTGAGCAATCAGTGAGAGAAGCAGAGTGTGAAGCAATTCCTCTCTGACACCTCTGTGGCTGACTGACCAGTTGTTGGGTCAGAAAAAAGTGTCTTTATTCAGCCAGGACTCAGCCAGCTCAACTCCACTCCAGAGTGGGACTCTGCTGCCTAGGACTCTCAGGAACTTCAGGGGCTGCCTGGATGGCCCAGTGATTTCAGGCTGAATTTAAACCACACGGTGAGAGGTGATGGCCTGTTACGGATAAAAACGTGGCTGAGATAGGAAGAGAAAATGACTAAATAGGTTAATGCAAGAGCAGACAAGGAATCAATACATATTAACTAATTTGTAAGAGGAGATATAGCAATTAAGTGAATTTGAGAATCAGATTTAAGTTAGTTTGAAAGGAACTCCTTAAGATCCAACACTAATTAAGCAACATGATTGCATTTTGTTTGGATAGACAAGTGCAACATAAGGCTATGATTTTAGTTAAAGAAACTTAATTCAGAATTCATTAATGGGTACAAGCAACTCGGTTGAGATTTCTAAGAAAAAAAATCTACAAGTCATTATGGACAGAAGCAATAAATACAAGTCTTTTTGTACCTAATTAGTAAGTCAACAAGTAATGCTCTTTAGAATCTTGTAAACATTAACTGGCAGGCTTGCATTACAGCTGCACTGAATATGCAATTGGCAGCCCCAATGGGATATAGGTGAGCAATGTTACGTATTTAGTTTGGATTGCTACATTCTCTTCAATGTATTTAGGACAATTTAAATCTTTGCAAGCTGGACACCTCTATAAATCTCCATTCTTATGAAAAGATGACAGGACAGCTCACGTAGAGATAATATTTCCGAAGCAGCATTTTATTTTATTCTTTTAATTCCAAAACATTAAATTTAGAAGTCTGGCATCTCAGAGAGTCATCCATCTTAACATGGGCTAACACTGACATGGCGCTGTCAGAACACAGACAACTAAACAGCCAAAGAGTTTACAAAAAATAAATTCATGATTTTTCAAAACAACTGCAAAAAAGGTTACAAGTATCAAAACTTTTAAGTAGATGCACTGCATTAAATGAAAGTCTGTGCACATCATAAGTTAAAGAGGCAAAAAACAAGTTGCTACCAAAACCTCACATTCTGAATAGTTTGTAAACTGATAAATAGAACTAAGTTGTCACTTCACATCAGCTTAACTGTTTTCATCGGTTGAAAAAGTTTTTAGGGTGGCTAATTTGCTTTGCATGCACAAGATGTACTGCTTAACAAAACACTATCAGCTTGTTTCAAATGGAAAATTTAAAGATTAGATTTCTGATTAATTCACTTTCTATTATTCTTGCCCATATTTTATGATCAACAGGCAAACTAAAATGCCTCTTTAATATGCATCTTTCTGCACCACTCAAGTGCAACTATGATAAACAGGGCAGCTCAATCAATCAATCCAGCAATGCTCATGAAGACTTATCCAAAACTGCCTCCTGATAAAGTGGACTGCAGATCTGAACAGCTGTGCTGACAATACAGATATGCTTAGCACTAGATATTTAGTGAGACTGGCAAGGAAATATTGTGGGATGGTGATAATGGGGATGGTGAAGTGGATGATGGAGGGCTAGGATGAAAGCTCTTTAGTTATTGCCCTCTCCTGCTTCCTCATCCTGCTGGTCACTTGTCCAGAGAGTGAGGTTGTCTCGAAGTAACTGCATGATAAGTGTGGAGTCCTTGTAGGAATCCTCATTTAGTGTGTCCAGCTCAGCTATGGCATCATCAAAGGCTTGTTTGGCTAAAAGGCAGGCCTGCTCAGGTGCATTCTGGATTTCATAGTAGAACACTGAGAAGTTGAGTGCCAACCCAAGCCTTATCGGGTGAGTGGGCTGCATGTGCTCTTTACTGATTTCAAAAGCCTCTTTATAGGCAGCCTCTGAAGCTTCCACAACACTGTTCTTCTTCTCACCAGCAGCAACTTCTGCCAAATAGCGGTAGTAATCTCCTTTCATTTTCAGATAAAAGACCTTGCTCTCATACTGGAAGTCATTGCAATTCTTGATCAAGAACTTATCTAAGAGGGCCAAAACATCATTGCAGACTGTCTCCAGCTCCTTTTCAATCTTCTCCCTGTAAGCTTTAACTTTTTCCAGCTTTTTCTCATTCCCATCCGCCATAGTTTTCTGCTCTATGCTGCTGATGACTCGCCAGGAAGATCGTCTAGCCCCAACCACATTCTTGTAGGCTACAGACAGCAAGTTTCTATCTTCATTGGAGAGGGGCTCATTCAGCTCAGTCACCTGCAAATATACACAGAAAGATCAACTTAAAATAGCTTGACATTGAGGAAGAAGAGAATGCAATCCTCATTCAATATTTCCATCATACCAACTTAGAAACTGCAAGGGGAAAAAAATTCCTTCTAGACATGATGGTGTTCTTGTTCAGTTTAACCAAAATTGAAGACCTGAGTGCAAGTCAATTCCTTTAAGAAAATTCATATTTCACTTTAAACTTCACCATATCACCTCCCTAAGGTATTTGTAAACATTTATATACTACGCTTTTAAGTCTTATCAAGGAGACTTTATTAAGAACAGCCACTGAACAGTGTTCATCTAACTGGCAAGATGCAGAAGTATTCAAGAGGAAGACAACTGATTTGGAAAGTCTTTCCAAAAAGGCAAATACACTACACTTTTCCTATTGAATTCAAATGCGTTATACTGCCAAATCGCCTAGCCACAGTATAGGGCAGCCAGACAATTCAGTTCCTCTCTATATTCAAGGTGTGTACTAAGGAGACAGTATGCTCAGCCACTGGAGGAGAACTGGGTTGTACTGCTCCACAACACGTCCTTTATTGTGTCTTATGGATTTAATTCATACAATCTGATTAAAATTTGTCCTGTTTTCAGCTAAAATGGTGGTTGTAACCCAGGATTTTGAAGCTAGGCAAGGGAAGAAATTACATAAAATGGAGTAGGTTGGAAGGTTCAAAAGATAGAGGAATGTCCGTTGGGAGTAAAAAATAAAAAAGTTAAAAACACATATTGCAATAATTACAAATGAATTGTTACAACTTTTATACTGACTCATGACTATAGTAACATTTTTAAATATTGCATGTTTATAATACATTTAATTTACTGCACTTTACTATAGTTTGTGAAGAAAGTTTCTGAACTCTATAGATTAGGATTAGTTCTATTTTAGCAAACAATTGGAGGTTCTAAACTGGAGAATGGTTCTTGATGAATGCAAGTGTTTTGACTTATCTAAGTTTACAATACTAAGCATACTTCATTAGCAACACTATATTAAAAATTTATGACAACTGTGGAAAAAAACTAATGTGGCAAAGGAAATGGTTGCTTCCCATTGCCACTGAGATGAAGCCAAAAAGAAATTTTTATATTTACACTGCAATACACAGGCATGCTACAAATAACTAAATCAGACATTTAAAGTTCTCCTCACCAAATTCAAGAGGATAACTTATATTTCTAGAGTACCGCAGTAACCGATAAACTATTCAAGAATGGCATCTAATTTTTCAAATACAAAACAGTTCATCTTAATGAAATATTAGAATTCTCATGGCACTAATGGTTGCACCACATTTAGAACCTCTGAAGACACACTAACTTCTTTAGTATTTATTTGCTACCCATTCCTCCATAATGCACTGTTTCTACAGCTCAGTGACTCAAACACAGAGTATACTGCTCCCCATCACTTTCCAAGGCAACCTATGGAAAGCTAGGTTCCCAAGAACCAGCTACAGTCCTCTTTAATGACATCTTCATTTAAAAAGACAATTTGAATAATAACCTAAGCAAAACTATTGGTTGTGCTTGCAATTTAGAGAAACGATACACCATGTTTAGCCTCAGTTCACTGTATCTATAGCATATTTTTTAAAGCTAATGTAATCCATCAGCTGTCCAATTTCTTTCCATGCTCATGCTTCTCATACTCCTGCCTTTATATCTTTCCCCCTCAGTTTCTCTCTCCTTTCCACTTCAAACTTTAGCATCCCCAATTCCCCGCAACTGTGTGCATAATGAAAATTTTAAAAGTGTGAAAGTTGAAAATAAAGTGCATTATAACACGTGGATACTGGACAGCAAATTAGTATACATTAATTACAAAGCCATTTGACAAAAATAACTGAAGAACTCTCCCTCGCCAATCACACAGAAACTCAAGTTATGTATATACCCATCCTTAAGCAAAAGAGTGAGCAACTAGAATACTCAGGGGACTGTTGCAAAAGTGAAACTGACTATCAGACCAACACAGGAAAGCTCAGACTGGAAAGATCTCAACTGAGAACACCTTCCCCCAAGCCCCTGACAACTAACAACTTTAAAAACTGAATTAAGTGTCTCAGCAGATCTTAATTTCCACATAAAGCTACATAATTTCCACATAGTCTACACAACAGCCAGGATCCAAACCACACGTGGTTTTATAGATCAAAATGAACACAATTTATTACACCTACAAGAAAAATAGGAGGCTGTGCAACTTCGAGAACACAGGTCTAACATGCTCCACACAAGAAGCACCAGTTAGTGAGCCACTAGATTCTGCATCACCTGAAACTCCAAAAAGGTGTTTAGGGGCACAAACAAGTCACAAACATGAGACTAAATGCAGCCTGTATTACACAAGAGGAAGGTTGCGCCCTCCTTGCCAGAAGTATCTGTGAGAAAAAACATTATCCAGGATCCTCTCACAGATAGGCACCTAATGGATTTGATTTAAAAAAAAAAAAAAAAAGACAGAACTGGGTATCACCAGCACATATGGCTACATAGCTCAAACTGTCTAACTATTTCTCCTAGTGACCTATTATGTACTGACCAGGAGGAACTGACAGAACAGTATCCAGTGGCATGCCACATAAGCAGCAACCTCAAGGCAAATAAGCAGTTTCCTCAACACCACAGTCTGGAGACCTCTCAAGTCATTTCTGCAAGCAGGTCAACTGGAACAGAGGCTGCTGAAAGATACAGAAGAAGCAGTATGGACATCTAATTCATATCCATTGCTGTAATACCACTAAGCAAGGAGACCAGCAGTGTCTTTGTATCATACTCCAATGCCAGATTAAGTGGGTGGTTCCAAAGGTAATCAGAAGATTTTGGTCTGCCA
The DNA here is from genome assembly GCF_965140285.1 of Lepidochelys kempii. Lineage (NCBI taxonomy): Eukaryota > Metazoa > Chordata > Testudines > Cheloniidae > Lepidochelys > Lepidochelys kempii. The sequence continues at coordinate 12,023,126 of NC_136394.1, read as the reverse complement.
TACATAAATTTCAAGAATTTTTTTCCTATTAAAGGAAGTCTAAGAACAGCTTAGTAACTTCAACATCCCAAAAATAGTTTGACAAACAGGGCTTGCTTTCCACACAGCTGTTCTATAGATACAGTCCCTTTGCAAATCCATACTGGGGAAGTCATTTGGCAAAACATGTAATTCCCACAGTGAGTGCAAAGCCAGGGTCATGAAGGACAATTAGCATTCAATTTGAAAGAAGCAAGTATTTTTTTTTTTTTTTTTTTACAAGAAGTCACGGTATTAAAAAGGTGATAAAAAGCCTAAAAAGCGTTGTGAGTACTTTTTTTGTTACTTTATGATTTATTAAGGTAGCCTGAAAGTGAACGAATTTTTGTTAAAAGATTCATTCTGCCCCCCTACCTTGTTTAAAAAATAAAATAAATAATTTTTCTGCCCTTAAAAGCTACAGATGGTGGAACAAGAAGTAAGATTTTAAGATTGCAAGTACCAAGGAAGTGAAACCTGACTGACTCAGTTATTTTTATTCTTAGTTCAAAACTGTTAATAACACCTGCTTAACTACAATATTTGAGAGAAGAGCTTTATCAAGGATTCAGCACCCATTCTTTTAATTAAGGGATTAACTTCCAGAAAACATCTGAAACCTGCAGTGTGTGTGAGAGAGAAAGAGCGCTTTCAGGCTGTCTTTATAAATCAAGGAAACAAAAAAAGTACAAAAAAGTACAGGGTACCTTTAACTATCTCACCCTGTAGTGGGCCCAACACCACTTCACATTTGCCTTTGTCAGACATGACAGGTATGGAATCTTGTAGGTTGTATGCTGAAGCTATCTATGCATCACCATGAATCTTCAACCTGGAATCATATTCTGAAAATATTTTTTTAGATGAGCAATACATACAAGTGAAAACAACACACCCACACCATTCCCAAATCTATCTGTCCCCTGCCCCACCTCCCTCACCACAGGGTTATAATCAGATTAGTTTCATGTAGAAACTGACACTGACATGATTACCTTCAAAATAGGCATGGGCACATTCACCTCTGTACACAATTGTGACTATAATACAGTATGTGGTACATACACTGCATTAAACTCAGTGTAGAACTGTAGTGACCATACACTGTTAAATCTCAACACAGTTTTGGAAAGACCTGTTTTTCATCAAGGGCTGCCTGAATGGAGTAAAACTCCACTGTAACCTCAGCTGTTTGGCCTGTCAGTTGTCTACAACTGAGGAAAAGGGCCTCAAAATCTGCAACTCAGCAGCAGCTCATGGTAGGAGGAGGCTATTCAGTGTACTGAATTAATTTCAGCACTGCTTTTGTTCTGCTCATGGCAGAAGTTCTCTACATTAGTGTCTCTCAGTCTTTTTGATTCCAGGGACCAGCTTGCTGTCTTCCTAAACTGTGTAAGGGAAATCTCAGGGACCGGCACTGGTCTACAAAGCAGTCCTTGAGAAACACTGCTCTACACTTCTGAAGCAGCACTCCCTGCCTTTCTGTGATCAACTGATGGGTACCCCTCCTTTCTAATGTCACCCTTGCCCTATGTTCCAGGATATCATTTTTTCTGTCCATCTTCTTTTTCCTGACCAGCTTTCTTCTAGTGTGTGTTTTTCGAAAGGGTTTTTTTGAACTATTTTATTGTTCACTCACTCAGATAGCCTTCTAAATGGATGGACAACAAACAGGAGTCTCAAGGTTCCAATCACATTACTCCTGTAGTTTACTTCAGTGCATGAAGAGTGAGAGAAGCAGGGTGTTACAGGCCTGCAGATTTAAGTTGCTTCAGTAACCAACAGCATTTGGGTATACTGTGGGAGCAGAAATGGAAGGCAGGTGGCTATCAAGAAGTCACCTCCTGCTTTACCCACTGCAGGAATAAATTTCCATTAATGGTGGATGATACACATTTTGATGTAATGTAGAGGTCTGTGGCATGCAGACAGCTTCTCAACCCCACCATCTCCCACACATGGGTGAAAAACACTGTCTTGAAAGACAGAAGGCAGCTTCTCTTCCCCTATACCCATAGCCATCTCTTGTTGGAGATAGAGGACTCTTGGGCTTTGCAGTGGGTAAACATTACCTATTACCTGATGGTCAGCAAAAAGCATGCTCTCGCATTACTATGGTAAAAGTCACAGCAGTGCTAGGAGTATGATAACGAGCCACTGAGGGTGCGTCTTCATCCAGTTAACTCAGGCTCTTATTCAGGTGTTGCCCCTAACACCCCCCCACCCTCCCCCAATCCATGTAAGACTGGAAATTTGACCAATTCAAAAATAACTGGTCAATTGCCCAGTCAGGCTTGATCAGATAATGTCAGAAATGGTCAAATATTTTCAAGCACTAGTTTATTAGAACATAAACAACGGTAATAAAAGGAATAAGACTTTATGGTCCCCAATAAGATTAGCCTCAGATAGAATTTTATTGTTTTGCATTTTTCTGAGTTAAAATACCCCTGTTAAGTAACTTGTTTTTCGTAAATGAGGTATAAGTATTTAACTCCCCCCCCCGAAAAAAAAAAAAGAATGGCACCATGATGCAATCAAAAAAATAGGCTGGCACCTATATCAGGATATGCTTGCTGAATATTTGACCGTCAAATAAGCAGCGGTCAAGTAACCTTTTTGACTAGGCAACTGACCAGCTTGCCAAGCCTGCATCCACACAGAAAATCCACTCACCTGAGTCTACCTGCGCTTTCAACTCAGGCTAGCTGGCCTTTCTGAGAGCGTGGATTAAAGTCCAGCTGCCGATTTAACTCAAGGTAGTAACCCACCCACTGTGCAGTGGGGACATCCACTAAATTATTTGAGTTTGACAGTTCTCCAATGCCTTTCTACAATTTGACACCCTTCTCCCCAGGTCTGACTAACTGGGCACCCAAGTTCTCCCACAACTGGCTCAGAAAGATTCAGAGAGGCTCAGTTTACCATAGCACAAAGAACATGGGATAGGACCCCAAAAGTCCTAGAGAAACACAGGTGACAAATAGCATCAGTGAGAACGCAGTAATCTGGGTATGGCTTTGCAGTGTGGCTGCTCACACTTGGGCCAGGCTAACTTGGATGCCAATCTCACAAGTTAACTCTGTATTGAAACCATACCCTTAGTATCAAACCAGCACAAAGCGCTAGACAGTCTTGCAGCAGGCAGGGGTACTCCTCGTTGTTTTTACTTACATCAAAAGCATCCCTGCTACCTGCTTCTCCACACACACAATATTACCAAAAAGGGACAATCACTGGAAAAAGAAAAAAGAGCCAGAGGATGTAATACTGAAAGTGCAGATCTGTCAAAATTCTTTAACACCTAATGTGAAAAAGGAAATTTCAACAGCTCCCTAAAAATTAAGTTAGAGCCCTATTTTAGATAGACAAAAATACTGATAAAAAGTGAAAATGATGTGCTTACCATATTCATTTATGTTCTATATATTTTTTCCATCTGCAGTGAGCCTTGGCAAGGAGTTCAGTAGTCCACATATCTCACAAGAATTACTCAAGATTACTTCCTCTCAAAATTAATAATTCAGTTCTACTTAACTTACTCATTTCTAATTAGTGTATAAGATGTGTCACTAAATAGCAACACAGACTAATCAAAATCTTGAGCAAAATGTACAAGAATTCATATATTTTGAGTTCTACAACTCATGGTGTATATAGCAGAATAAGCTTAACTCTTTTTTTTATTAGTCAATATTTCATACCATTTCTGAAATTCATTTGAACAACAAAACATTTAATGCAATATTGCTTCTTCATATAATTTTTCAAACATCAGACATATGAAGTGCCATTCTTATACTAAAAGCATATTTTTATTTACTCTGTTTTTTCACAGCTATGGCCTGTTCCTGTTCTCTGTATAATAATTAAAAACATCAATACGGAAGTCCAGCAGAAGAAGGAATGTTAGTTTGCTGGAGCCCTAGAGAAGGGTTTTATTAAATGAATGTGCCACACCCCTTGGCAAAATGCCATTTTACAGAGGTACATTTGACTATTTCTCATGGAGGGAACTTTAGGGTTCTGAAAGAAAACCAAACTCACTGTCTATGTCACACTGCAGTCTTATCTTCCTCTCTTGCTACTCATCATGGTAGGTGGGAAAAGGCTGGCATTCAGCCAAGAAGAAAAACTCGACGGCAGTTAATAATTGTTCTATTACTTTAACAAATATACAGTATTTCCTATAAGGTTTAAATTATTAGAATTGCTACATCAACTAGCTTTTTACAAAACTACCATTAACTTGAAACATGCTGTTAAAGTCTTTAGTCTCTTTGGCAGAAAATGTGAAATGTATTTCTCCCACTATACACAAGAGTTTTTGAATCCTCATATTAAGAAATGTCTTAGTTTAAGAATATTCACGTCAGTTTACATTTTTGCATGTAATTGTCAGAGAAACTAATGTACAGAGGAAAATATTTGCTTTTGTTTTTTAAAACAGGGGAAGGGCTACTTTAAAGGACAGAAGCTTTTTACTTAGGTTATACGTACTGAAATTAGAAGAAATGTGTTAGTTGTGTGTAACTGTAAGAGCCCACATAATACATTTTTATATGAAAGACAATATAAGCTCCCACTCTTTCCCCAAAACCTGCCCAAAATGGATGTTCTAAGTTACAGCATGTTCTAGAATGAACACCTGCAAAAAAGTATCCAGATAACCAACACTTTATTAAAAATATATTTGGAGAAACTGGAGTGAACTACTTTTGTATTCAAGGAATAACTAAAGTTATTTCACCATGTGTAATAAAGTGGAAACATTTTAACTTCCATTTTAGTTTGGTTTTTAATTGCTTATGTGAGGTATACATTAAAGAAGCAATTAGCACCTTTGTCAAAATTCAATGCATTGAGCCAAATATTGAAGTAAGAGCCCGAAAGGAACTGCACTGTCATATGCATTATTGGAGGGCAAAGGAAATATGGTAAAGCAAAGGCGAATGATTTTGAAACAAGACGGAATGATAAAAAAAATAGAAAAATATTTTTAAATTTAAAATGGTCTATTAGACAAACACTAATTATCCGCAGCATTTCCTGAAAGATGGTAGCTCCACTCTGCTTTTGTGTTCTAATTTCATGCATTCCAATATTTGAATAGGAAATTTTAAATAGTAAAAATATTTCAGCTATCGTTTTTGTATTTCTAAATTTATCCCAGTTTTACAAAGTATTTCCTGGATCACCAACAGACTTCACTAAAACCTGTATATGGGCTTGTCCAATTCAGTATTTTTTAGAATGAGCAATGAAAGGTATTTCTAAGGGTAGAGTCATTCCCACTTCAATTAGCAAATCTAGTAGTGCCATTAATATAATTTCTCACTTCAAACATAATAGCTCTGTTACAGATATATGCAAGAGCCCTTCTGTGTAAGAACTGTATTAGCCAAATAACAGGTTGTGCTGTACTAGATTACATACAAAGCAGACCATAAAAATCAGTACCGAACAGAATTTGAGAGGTTTTTTAATTTTTATTTTAAGGTGTGTGATATAAACGGAGAATTTGATGCATCATAACATTTTTGATCTTGGACAGATTGATTTTGTTATGATATGAACTCCATTTGAAACCCAGTTCTTTGGGCAGGGACTGTCTGTCTATTTAGATAGCACCACCCCACAACATGGCTATGAACTGGCGGGGCATTTGGGGGCTAACACCGTACAAATTAATATGATCATAAATAAGAATTAGGTAGAGCAGACGAGCTGGAAGGATGCTGAATGTTAATTCAACATTTAATTTTAAAAAGCTAAAATACTCTTCACTGGATCTCACATATAGTAAGAGAAGTTTAGACATGAGACTTTCGGTTTGCTAATTTATTACCTGTTCAGTACAAGTTACTGTTAAATGCTTCGTTTTAAAAAGGAGCAGGTTTAATCCACCTTTAAATATTATTTGAATACATTTCAGTATTCAAAATTATGTACAGACTGTAGGCAATATAGCACTGAGAAAAAGAAAGGCATGTCTTGAAGGATCTTGTGCTGTGAGTGATTATGTTCCCGGATGCAGCTATTACATGATCTTTGAATGAAAGCTCCCCAGGTTGGCGAGTAAGGCCTCCTCCAGTCATGCCTTCTTGATGCAACAGAAACATCTAGAAAGGAAAAGGTCCTCTTGCCATGTTAGGCTTCTCCAGACCCACCTCTAAACACAGAAACTGACCGGGCCCCACACACAGCACCATCAGCCCACGCCTACAGCTTTAAGACTGGTCCCAGGTTAGCTGGACGCGCTAAACCAACGCTCCAAGGTCAAACCCAGCATCTCCCGCCCACCCCAGAGGATGGGGGGCCCTGGGCCGGCGTCAGACAGGGGCGGGGCAGGATCGATGGGGAAGAGGAAGTTTCCCCCAGCAAGGACAGGACGAGACAGTGTTAGTCCATCCGCTTGCCCCGGACACTCACCGCTGAGAGAGAAGGAAGAGGGGCACCCAAGTACACCCCCTCTGTGAGGAAGTGTCCGTAGCGTGCGGGGGCGGGGGGAGCTGGAGAGCGGAAGGGCTGCACACCCCGCTGCAGCCATGGGGATTTTGGCTCCGTCGGCTGAAAATGGACCGGCCCCCTCCACTCCCAGCTTTGCCGAGATAAAGCCCAGGCTCCCAGTGCCGAGCTATAAGGCGCCACCCAGGACTCCTGAGGGGACACAGCAGCGAGCGTGCCGTGGTGCCGGACCCCACCCCGCCCTGCCTCCCTCCCTCCCTCCGGTGGGACCCAGCGGCCCGCCTCACCCGCCGGGGCCTCAACTCCGCCTTCGAGCAGCTTCCCGCTCTCCCTCCGCGTGGGAGCCGCCGCCGCCAACACCTTTCTCCCCACTCACCGCCTTCATGGCTGAGGCCATGTCGTCGTATCTTTCCGCCTGCTCGGCCAGGCGGGCTCGCTGCAGCAGCTGCTCTCGGTCCCCCATGGCCGCTTCCGTGGTGACTGCCGGGCTGGGCACTCGGCGGCACCCCTCTCACGCGGGGACTGAGGGGAGAGGTGGCGCTTCACGGGCTACCTGGCGCGCGAACGCGCTCACTCCGCGGCCGTTGGCGCCTTGCGCTCAGTGACCGTCGGGCTTTTCAGCGGCCGTTGGCGCGTCGCGCTCGCCGGGCAGGGGTTAGTGGGTACCTCAGTGACCGTAGCGGAGCGAAGATCGCGCGCTCGCTCTGTTCCCTCACCAGCGTGTACAGCTCGCGAGTCGCGCCTGTCTCACCCCGCTCTGTGCCTCGCGCACTGTTACCGCCCCCCGCGCCTGCGCCCTGTGAGAGCAAGGGGTGGGCGGAGTTCAGGAGACTGCAGGGGAGGGGAGGAGGCGCTGCTCCCCCGCGTTCTATTTCTAGGTGACGTCACTTACTATAAATAACCAGGACTCGACTGGGGCAAACGCATGCGCACTACGAATGCTGCATTTTACTGCTGCAAAGGTGGAGGTGGGAGACAGGGAGGGGGTATTGCAGAGCGGCTGAGGGAAGGAGGCGGTGCTGGGTCTGGCCTGCTGCCCATGCATACACACTGTAGCTATAGCACTGACGGTAGCTGTCGCGAACCCCTTGAGAAAGGAAGGGCCTGGCTGACATGAAATCCATTGACCACTGCAGAGAATCCCCACTAGCCAATATCCAGGCAACCCTCAGCTGGTGACTAATGCCTCAGAAGGTCAAACAGCAGTGTCAGCTGTATGCCAACAGCATTCATGCAAAGCATCATACCTTGCCTTACAAATGTGAGAGATTTTTCTCCTCTGTACAATTTTGCACAATGTTTCTCCTGTGTACAGCCATTGCTTGTGGGGTATTTTCTCCAGTGCATGATTTTGGCTGTGTATGACTGTCATTTTGTATGTGTAATAAAACACAAGAGTTCTCCCTTCAATATAAGCTTTGTATTTTTCACATACTATTTTTTTCTTCCATTTCACTGAAACTGTTGGTCACTGTAAACCCTGCATACCAGCTATTACGACCCTCCAATAATGGGGTCAGTGGGAATATGCCGTTCACATGATGCTGCCTAAAAGTGATGGCACTAATTTATATTTTAGTATATATTTTATTTCATAGTGATTAGATATTTATTTACAGAATTGACAAAGTAAATGGTGTACATAAAAACTACCTCTAATGGGCAATATTACAGAAGTCCTGCAGATGCTGGCCATGCCTGCAGAAATGTTAGCTACCACATTGTTCATCTGCAGAAATAAAAGTTAAAATAAAATCAAGATCAACCCAAAGCTAACCCAAATGTAGCTGTCTTGTCCATCCCTGAAGCTCACTGTAGTCAGGGCAGACCAGCAGTGGATTGTTATCCCACTTCATGCATCCAAAAAGCTCAGTCTCATGCATTGCAGTGTTGTTAAAAAAGGTGTGTGCTTATTCCCTACCCACTCCCAAAACATGCCCATTTATTACTTTCAAATATAGATTCTGTACAGTTTTTAGTATTCTGTTAGGGCTGCATTTCCTTTAGTAAGTGGATACTGTGACAAAGCTCTGTCCTTGCCTCCGCGGGTCCCGCGTTTCCTGGCAGATTTCACTAGTCTCAGAGGCTCACCATGATCCTGCACATAACCCTTCTCTCTCTAGAGACAAGGGTCACAGTCTACTGAGCCATTTTCATCATAAACCAGCAAGGGAGGTGAGGAGAAGTTATCCTTCCTTGCACAGTCTCTGTTGTCTCTCAGTCTCAGTGATTAATCAGGGGGCAAAGGTGTGGGGGGGGGGGGAGCCCAGGCCCACCCTCTACTCCGGGCTCCCGCCCAGGGACCCTAATAGTATCAGCTCCGGTAGCTGACCTTTTAGAAACATGACACGTACAATTCCCTTGGCTACTTCCCCCACAGCAGCCCTCAAGCTCCACTTCACCCTTACCTCAGGGCCTCCTTCCTTGTGCCTGATATGGTGTGTACTACTCAGCCTCTCCAACAACGCAACTTCCTCCCACAGCTCCTGACATGCACACCCACCTGACTAACTGGGAGGCTTTTAATTAGTTTCAGCCAGACCCTGATTGGCTTCAGGTGTCCCAATCAACCTAGCCTTCTCCCTGCCTTCTGGAAAGTTAATTGGCCCCAGGTGTTTTAATTGACCTGGAGCAGCTTCCATTTCACTTAACCTGGTACCAGGGATTTGTTTAACCTGGAGCTAATATATCTATCTCCCACTATTTTTCTATAGCAATCTGGCCTTGCCCTGTCACATATCTGCCCCCCTCTGCTCAACACCATAGAGTTGGGCAACTTGAGACGCCAGGCAGTATGCTCGTGACAGACCATCAGCGTTGCCAGGGTGGCATCCAGCCCTGTGCCGTATGTGGAACTGGAATGGTTGGACGGATAAGAACCACCTGGTGACCCTTGCATTCTTTTTCTTATTCCGCTGCATCCACTGGAAGGGTGCATGGTCCGTCACAAGAGTAAATCACTGTCCTAAGAGGTAATAACGCAGTGTCTCCATAGCCCATTTGACAGCAAGGCATTCTCTCTCGACTACTGCGTATTTCTGTTCTCTTGGGAGAAGCTTTCTGCTTAGGTAGAGGATCGGGTGTTCCTCTTCTCCCTCCATTTGCGACAGAACTATCCCCAACCCCACCTCAGAAGCGTCTGTTTGTAAAATAAATTCCCTGTTAAAGTCTGGGGCTATGAGTACGGGGTCATTACAGAGGGCCCTCCGAAGGTCTGTAAATGCCCCCTCTGCTGTGTCGGTCCACTTTACCATGTCTGGACCTCGGGCCTTTACCAGGTCCATTAGGGGACTTGCCCTAGTGGCAAAGTGGGGAATAAACCATTGGTAGTAGCCTACCACGCCTAGGAACGCATGGACCTGCTTCTTTCGTGTCGGCCAGGGCCATTTTGAATTGCCTCTAGCTTATTCGTTTGGGGCTTCACTATGCCCCTTCCCACAATATATCCCAGGTACCTAGCCTCTGCTAGCCCTATGGCGCATTTAGCAGGAGTAGCAGTGAGGTCAGCCCGCCTTAAGGGGCGCAGTACTGCCTCAACTTTCTCCAAGTGGGTTCCCCAGTCTGGTGTATGGATGATGACATCATCTAGGTATGCAGCTGCATAACTAGTATGGGGGCGCAGCAGCTTATCCATGAGGTGCTGGAATGGGGCTGGGGCCCCATGTAGCCCAAAAGGGAGGACGGTGTACTGGAATAGCCCATCCGGGGTGGAGAATGCTGTCTTTTCTTTAGCTTCTTTGGTCAAAGGAATCTGCCAGTACACTTTTGTCAGATCCAGTATAGTCAAGAATCGGGCACTACCCAGTCGGTCAACCAGTTCGTCGATGCGTGGTATGGGGTATGCATCAAACTGGGATGTTTCATTCAGTCAGCGAAAGTTATTACAGAATCTCATGGTACCGTCAGGTTTAGGCACTAGAACAATGGGACTGGACCACTGACTGTAAGATTCTTCAATAACCCCTAATTCTAACATTTTCTTTACTTCGGCCTTGATTGCTTCTCTTTTGGCTGCTGAGGTTCGGTAGGGTCTCAATGTTACCTTGGCTCCGGGGATCGTGCGGATATGGTGATAGGTCTCAGTCATCCACCCTGGTTTTGTAGAGAACACATCTCGGTTGCGATTAATCATGTCGGCTGCCTCGATCTTTTGGATTGGCGTCGAGTTGGATAATATCCTCACTTGCTCGTGTAAGTTATCCTCCTGGGGAAGGGTCTCCTGCATGACTAAGTATGCCTCTCGATCATGCCAAGGTTTTAGAAGATTGATGTGGTAAATTTGTTCCGATTTCCAGCAGCCTGGCTGCCACACCTTACAGTTCACCTCTCCCACGGCTTTGATTATTTCGTAGGGTCCCTGCCACTGGGCCAACAGTTTACTTTCTGCTGTGGGCACCAGTACCATCACCCGATCCCCTGGTTGGAACCGTCGAAGCTTCGCTTGGTGGTTATAATGGGTTCGTTGGGTCTCCTGTGCTCTCTCCAAGTGTTCCCGTACAATGGGCATAACTCGGGCTATCCAATCTCTCATCTGCAGTACATGCTCAACTATGTTCCTTCCGGGATTTGGCTCCTCTGGCTATATCCAATGTGCCCCGAGGGTGGCGCCCATATAGTAGTTCGAATGGAGAGAAACCCGTGGAGGCTTGCAGAACCTCCCGGATGGCGAACATAAGGTAAGGCAATAGGGTATCCCAATCTTTCCCATCCCGGCTCACCACTTTCCTGATCATGGCCTTCAGGGTCCTATTAAATCTTTCCACAAGGCCATCTGTTCGCAGGTGGTATACAGAGGTCCGTAGGGCTTGTACATGGAGCAATGAACAGAGATCTTTCATCAACTTGGACATGAAAGGTGTCCCTTGATCAGTCAGTATCTCCTTGGGTAGCCCAACCCGGGCAAAGATCTGTACTAGCTCCTTAGCTATTGCCTTGGAAGCTGTTCTCTTGGAAGCTGTGTTGCGCAGGGAAACAGCTTCTGGGTACCGGATTGCATAGTCCAGTACAACAAGCACATGTTGGTGGTCCTGAGCTGTCTTCTCTAAGGGCCCTACCAGATCCATGGCTATCTGTTCGAAAGGAACCTCTATTATTGGAAGAGGTATCAAAGAAGCCTGCAAGTGCGGGTGAGGGCTGTGTAACTGACACTCAGGACAAGAGGTGCAGTATCGCCAGACATCTTCATGTACTCCTGGCCAGAAGAACATACGCAGGATCCGTGCCTGGGTTTTCTCTACCCCTAGGTGTCCTCCAAACAGGTGACTGTGGGCGAGACTCAATATGGCTTTTTGATGTTTTCGTGACACCAGAGTTGTTGTATCTCTTGCTCCTGCATTTGCACCATGCAGTACAGGAGATCTTTCTTTACTATAAAGTAAGGTTTGGGACCCCGGACCTTTCCATCCACGGGTATCCCATCGATCTCGGCCACCTCTTTCCTGGCGTTATCATATCTGGGGTCCTCCGCCTGGTCCCACCCAAAAGTCTCTCTCCCGGGACTAACCTGCCCAAGCTCCCAGGGGCCAGCTTCTGCTTCTTCCAACAGCTCGCTGCCGTCATGGTTGGGGGCAGCTTCTGGCTCACCTTCTGTGGTGGAAGTTTCTCTGTTGGCTGCTCGCGTCCATCTGCCTACTAGGGAGGTCTTCTGGCCCTGGGTCAGGATCCGGGTTCCCAAGGCCTTCATGGCCTTCCTCTCTTTTTTTGTCTTCTGGGTCTTTCGGGGGGCTGAGAACAGATCCTGAGAAATCTCAGCGAACATCGGGGGTTGACATTCCCCCGGTGACAATTCGCTGTCCTCAGGGTCCCCACCTCCCTCCAGCTTCTCCAGGGGGAGTAAATTATCAAACCCTGGATAGTCCCTCCCAATGACTACAGGATATGGGAGTTTAGGAACTACGCCCACAGTCACCTCAATGGGGTTTCCCTGAACCTCCATCTCCACTGGGATGGTGGGGTAATGGCTCACAGCCCCACACACGCATGTCACTGCTACGCATTTGGCTTGTAGTAGCTGACTATTTTTTACCAGCTTACCCGATATGAGGGTGATAGCACTCCCAGAGTCCACAAGCACTGCAGTCTCCGCTCCATTTATCTTCACTGGCCTGGTGTAAATATGCGGGGCTAATGCGACCCCCACGAGGTGGATAAGGGAGCATTGGACCTCCCAATCCCCCAAGTTACATTGCATAGGCTCCTCGGTGCTGGGATACTGTGCTGCTATGTGTCTCCACTCCCCACATGCATAACATCTGTAATTACTTTTAATCACTCCCCTATCTCGGGGGTTAGGGGGTTCAGTCCCAGGGTTCCCCCCACTCAGGCCAATCCCTTCCTTCTGGGGTCCCCGCTGGTTTTTGACCCCCCCCTTCTTCCACCTAGGACTCCCCAGGGGTTTGGCTGCCCAACCTTCCAGGGTTGGGGTTGGGTGCTTGCTTCAAAAGGGGCCTTCCTTGGGTAGTCGGGTCAGTTCCCTAGCTGTCATCCGTCTTTCTACCAGCGTGATCATCTCATCGTACATGGATGGATCGTTCTGGCCTACCCATTAGCGGAGATCTAGCGGCAGTCCCCGCATGTAATGGTCTATGACCAGGGTCTCCAAAATCTCCTCTGGCCTGCACAACTTCGGCTGTAACCACTTCCGCGTGAGGTATATGAGGTCGAATAGCTGGGACCTCTGGGGTTTGTTCTCCTGGTATTTCCACTCATGGAACCTCTGGGCCCTTACCGCTGCCGTTACCCCCGATCGTGCTAGGATCTCTGCCTTCAGACGGGTATAGTCAGTGGCATCCGTGGCAGGCAAGTCAAAATAGGCCTTCTGGACCTCTCCACACAAAAAAGGGGCGAGAATGCTGGCCCACTGCTCCTGAGGCCACGCCTCACACTGAGCAGTCCTTTCGAATGAGAGGAGATATGCCTCTACATCATCCCCTGACGTCATCTTTGGCAGACAACCAGTGGCCCTCAGGGTTCGCGTCCCATCGGACCCCCGGGCCTGGGTGGTGAGGATCTTCAGCTGGTCCACCACCTCTCTCAAGAGGGCACGATCTTGGGTCGCCTGGCTCATCAATAATATGCTGTAGCCACATAGCCTCCTGTTGTGCCATTGCCTGAACCCGGGTGGCCTCCTGCTGGGCTGCCATGGCTTGTACCAGAGCTCTTACCACCTCCTCCTTTGTGGCACTACCCACAATGCACAAAGCAAACAAACAAACCAAAAGAAAAAAAAATCCAAAACCCCAGTGCACTTTTTTTTAAAAACCTCTTTCTTCTGCCACGCTGTGTACGAAGTCCCACTCCTGACACCAGTTGTGACAAAGTCTGTCCTTGCCTCCATGGGTCCCGTGTTTCCTGGCGGATTTCGCTAGTCTCAGAGGCTCACCGTGACCCTGCACATAACCTTTCTCTCTCTAGAGACAAGGGTCACAGTCTACTAAGCCATTTTCATCATAAGCCAGTGAGGGAGGTGAGGAGAAGTTATCTTTCCTTCCACAGTCTCTGTTGTCTCCCAGTCTCAGTGATTAATCAGGGGGCAAAGGTGTGTGTGGGGGGGAGCCCAGGTCCACCCTCTACTCCGGGCTCCTGCCCAGGGACCCTAATAGTATCAGCTCTGGCAGCTGACCTTTTAGAAACATGACACGTACAATTCCCTTGGCTACTTCCCCCACAGCAGCCCTCAAGCTCCACTTCACCCTTACCTCAGGGCCTCCTTCCTTGTGCCTGATATGGTGTGTACTACTCAGCCTCTCCAACAGCGCAACTTCCTCCCGCAGCTCCTGACATGCACACCCACCTGACTAACTGGGAGGCTTTTAACTAGTTTCAGACAGCCCCTGATTGGCTTCAGGTGTCCCAATCAACCTAGCCTTCTCCCTGCCTTCTGGAAAGTTCTTAATTGGCCCCAGGTGTCTTAATTGACCTGGAGCAGCTGCCATTTCACTTATCCTGGTACCAGGGATTTGTTTAGCCTGGAGCTAATATATCTATCTCCCACTACTTTTCTATATTCTTCCATTGACCTAATGCTGTCTACACCAGCGGTTAGATTGGCATAGCTACATATCTCAGGGGTGTGATTTTTCACAGCTCAAAGAGATGGAGCTATGCCAGAGTAAGTTCCAAGTGTAGACCAGCCCTAAGTGTAGTCATACCCTGAGGCATACACAGGTGAAAAGTGTCCAAGGTGTCTCAGAAGGTGAGTGACAGAGTTACTAGACCACACTGCCTCCCTAAAAATGCAGGATGACATACAGACTCTACCAACAAGAATGGGAAAAGCTCATTCATATGAGTTATAGACAGGGGGTGAATTCTGCTTGCATTCATGCCAAGTACAATCCCATTGTTTTCACTGTTGTAACCAAGAGTACAATTTGGCCTATTATGTCAATCTTAAATTTTAGCCTTATCTTCAAATTCCCTAGGAGTTTAGGTTAAACCCTTAATGTTAATTGTAATTAGTTTTTAAAAGGGACTAAATACATTTTATGGTCAATAACAACAAACTGTAATTAGGCATAAAATATGGGTGATAAAATCTTATGTTTAAAAATATAACTGATTGTCAATAGGATTTTGACTTGTCCCAATGTGCAGCATTGGACGAGAGACAGGTGCATTATGGGGTGAAGGATCTGTCTTCCTCTGAAGAATCAACCATGCACATATCATGGCTGGTGCCAAGATATTGGTCTTGAGAGGCCAATGGTCGAATAAGGCTTGGCAAATTCTGTGTCCTTTAGTGTAGTTCTTTTGTGACTTAATTTTCTTTTCTTGTTTAGCATATATTTTTAAGAGAAGGCAGCGTTATCAGTTCTAAAACCATAGCAGAATGAATATGATCAGTCCAATCCTTACTCATGCAAGAGTCCCATTGATGTCAAAAGGAGCTTTCTGTGAGTGGGATCAGGCTCTGAAAAAGGGGTAATGAGACTTTTTGGAGATATTCTTATTTATTCTTACATTAATCTGTAATAATAAAAGATGGGCCCAAACCAAAACCACAGATCAAATGCTCAAACTTTGGAAAGAGCTGGATCCAGGGACAAACTTTGCAGCTTGGGTTCTCTCTAGTAATAATTAGCTGGCCCCATAAATTGTGCCTACACTTTTGGAAACTTGCAGTGTACTTTCGAGTCATGTGAAGCTGTTTCAGACTCTTGAGGAACACACATGAACATGTACTTTTAAAACTGGTGTATTTATTTAAACTGCTAAACCAGATAATCTGTATTAGTCTGTCATATGAATGTAGATTTACCCACAAAAAACTAACACTCTCATGAAATGGCTTTTAAAAAGTTGCTTCCCCTGTGTAATGGCCATTCTTCAGTCTAAAATATCTCAAGTATGGGACTCACCACAGCGGCGCTTCCCGCTGGTTGCTCTGGGAATTAGGTCAGTCCAGCTCTGGTGCGCCCTCTGCAAGTGGCATCTTGCCCATTATCTGCTCTACTCTGCTGTTTCGGACCTGCGTTGCTCCCCCGCTTCAACGATATCCTCTGGCAGTGCCCACTACTTTTCTCCCTGCTTTCTGGAGTCACGGCAGTCCTTTGGCTTGCACCCGCCACAGGAGCCAACCACAACTCAAAGTCTAGCCCCTCACTTCAGGGGCAAGTTGCAGTCTGTATTGGCCATGCTCCTCCCCGGCCAGGTGCAGTGCAAAAGGGGGACCCAGGCCCACCCGCTACTCTGGGTCCCAACCCAAGGACCCTCTAGCAGCAGCCTCTGTGCCCTCCTTCTCTCCCCTTGTCTGCCTATCATCCCTGAACCTCTTCCCCTTAGCCCTTGCACCTTCTTGACCCTTTTTGGCAGGGGCCTGCAGCCTAGCAGGTAACCAGCCAGAGCTCACCATCCGCTCCCCTGAACCTGCCCAACACTGGACTCTCTCAGGTGCTATCCCTGGGAGCCAATCCTCCTCCCTGAGGTAAGTGGGAAAGCGGGATACCGGGAGGAAGCACAGGTAGGAACATCTGTGAGGGGAGGGCTCCTGCCTCATACTGAGAATGAGGGGCAATGAGCAGGTTATCTCAAGTGCCTATATACAAATGCACAAAGCCTTGGAAACAAGCAGGGAGAACTGGAGGTCCTGGTGATGTCAAGGAATTATGACGTGATTGGAATAACAGAGACTTGGTGGGATAACTCACATGACTGGAGTACTGTCATGGATGGTTATAAACTGTTCAGGAAGGACAGGCAGGGCAGAAAAGGTGGGGGAGTAGCACTGTATGTAAGGGAGCAGTATGACTGCTCAGAGCTCCGGTATGAAACTGCAGAAAAACCTGAGTGTCTCTGGATTAAGTTTAGAAGCGTGAGCAACAAAGGTGATGTAGTGGTGGGAGTCTGCTATAGACCACTGGACCAGGGGGATGAGGTGGATGAAGCTTTCTTCCGGCAACTCGCAGAAGCTACTAGATCACACGCCCTGGTTCTCATGGGCGACTTTAATTTTCCTGATATCTGCTGGGAGAGCACTACAGCGGTGCATAGACAATCCAGGAAGTTTTTGGAAAGTGTAGGGGACAATTTCCTGGTGCAAGTGCTAGAGGAGCCAACTGGGGGGGAGCTTTTCTTGACCTGCTGCTCACAAACCGGGAAGAATTAGTGGGGGAAGCAAAAGTGGATGGGAATTTGGGAGGTAGTGACCATGAGTTGGTTGAGTTCAGGATCCTGACACAGGGAAGAAAGGTAAGCAGCAGAATACGGACCCTGGACTTCAGGAAAGCAGACTTCAACTCCCTCAGGGAACTGATGGGTAGGATCCCCTGGGGGAATAACATGAAGGGGAAAGGAGTCCAGGAGAGCTGGCTGTATTTCAAGGAATCCCTAATGAGGTTATAGGGACAAAGCATCCCGATGTGTCGAAAGAATAGTAAATATGGCAGGCGACCAGCTTGGCTTAATGGTGAAATCCTTGTGGATCTTAAACATAAAAAAGAAGCTTACAAGAAGTGGAAGATTGGACAAATGACCAGGGAAGAGTATAAAAATATTGCTTGGGCATTTAGGAATGAAATCAGGAGGGCCAAATCACACCTCAAGCTGCAGCTAGCAAGAGATGTTAAGAGTAACAAGAAGGGTTTCTTCAGGTATGTTGGCAACAAGAAGAAAGCCAAGGAAAGTGTGGGCCCCTTACTGAATGAGGGAGGCAACCTAGTGACAGAGGATGTGGAAAAAGCTAATGTACTCAATGCTTTTTTTGCCTCTGTCTTCACGAACAAGGTCAGCTCCCAGACTGCTGCGCTGGGCATCACAGCATGGGGAGTAGGTGGCCAGCCCTCTGTGGAGAAAGAGGTGGTTAGGGACTATTTAGAAAAGCTGGATGTGCACAAGTCCATGGGGCCAGACGCGTTGCATCCGAGAGTGCTAAAGGAATTGGCGGCTGTGATTGCAGAGCCATTGGCCATTATCTTTGAAAACTCATGGCGAACGGGGGAAGTCCTGGATGACTGGAAAAAGGCTAATGTAGTGCCAATCTTTAAAAAAGGGAAGGAGGAGGATCCTGGGAACTACAGGCCAGTCAGTCTCACCTCAGTCCCCGGAAAAATCATGGAGCAGGTCCTCAAGGAATCAATTCTGAAGCATTTACACGAGAGGAAAGTGATCAGGAACAGTCAGCATGGATTCACCAAGGGAAGGACATGCCTGACTAATCTAATCGCCTTCTATGATGAGATTACTGGTTCTGTGGATGAAGGGAAAGCAGTGGATGTATTGTTTCTTGACTTTAGCAAAGCTTTCGACACGGTCTCCCACAGTATTCTTGTCAGCAAGTTAAAGAAATATGGGCTGGATGAATGCACTATAAGGTGGGTAGAAAGTTGGCTAGATTGTCTGGCTCAACGGGTAGTGATCAATGGCTCCATGTCTAGTTGGCAGCTGGTATCAAGTGGAGTGCCCCAAGGGTCGGTCCTGGGGCCGGTTTTGTTTAATATCTTCATAAATGATCTGGAGAATGGTGTGGATTGCATTCTCAGCAAATTTGCGGATGGTACTAAACTAGGAGGAGTGGTAGATATGCTGGAGGGCAGGTATAGAATACAGAGGGACCTAGACAAATTGGAGGATTGGGCCAAAAGAAATCTGATGACGTTCAACAAGGATAAGTGCAGAGTCCTGCACTTAGGACGGAAGAACCCAAGGCACCGCTACAGACTAGGGACCGAATGGCTAGGCAGCAGTTCTGTGGAAAAGGACCTAGGGGTGACAGTGGACGAGAAGCTGGATATGAGTCAACAGTGTGCCCTTGTTGCCAAGAAGGCCAATGGCATTTTGGGATGTATAAGTAGGGGCATAGCCAGCAGATCGAGGGACATGATCGTTCTCCTCTATTCGACATTGGTGAGGCCTGATCTGGAGTACTGTGTCCAGTTTTGGGCCCCACACTTCAAGAAGGATGTGGATAAATTGGAGAGAGTCCAGCGAAGGGCAACAAAAATGATTAGGGGTCTGGAACATATGACTTATGAGGAGAGGCTGAGGGAACTGGGATTGTTTAGTCTGCAGAAGAGAAGAATGAGGGGGGATTTGATAGCTGCTTTCAACTACCTGAGAGGTGGTTCCAAAGAGGATGGTTCTAGACTATTCTCAGTGGTGGAAGAGGACAGGACAAGGAGTAATGGTCTCAAGTTGCAGTGGGGGAGGTTTAGGTTGGATATTAGGAAAAACTTTTTCACTAGGAGGGTGGTGAAACACTGGAATGTGTTACCTAGGGAGGTGGTAGAATCTCCTTCCTTAGAAGTTTTTAAGGTCAGGCTTGACAAAGCCCTGGCTGGGATGATTTAATTGGGGATTGGTCCTGCTTTGAGCAGGAGGTTGGACTAGATGACCTCCTGAGGTCCCTTCCAACCCTGATATTCTATGATTCTATGATTCCCTTGCTTGTCAGGGAGAGACTCCTCTCTGCTCTGATGGGCAGCCCCTTATATCTGGGCTGCCCCAGCAGCGGCCTCCTGTCTGGCTCCTAACAAGCCTCACCCTAATTAGCTGCAGGTTTCCAGAGCCTCCCTGGCTGCTTCTGCCCCAACCCCTGCTGGAGTGGGCCACCTGCACCACTACACATCCTTTCCTATGAATTTGCAAAATGGCATGTCACATGATGTCAAACATCATTCCTTTAAAATCAAAGACCGTTCCGAATCTGACAGTGGCAAAATCCAAAGTCAGTCAAGATTTTATCTAGCATTTGGATAGCTTGATTATAGCCAAAGAAGGGACAGATAATTGATTTAAAAACACACAAGCTATTTGGGCAGGAACTTTATTTTTGTTAAACGTGTGTACATAGACAAGCACAATGGGGCCTCAGTCCCTAATTGGGGCCTCTAGGAGCTATCACAATACAAATAAGAAATAACCATTAGTATGTCACTAAGAACTTGTGCACTGAGATTCATTTTGTCACAATATTTAGGGGCTGAATTATGAACGCCTTGAAAAAATGAGACTATAAACAGAGATGCTGACAGACCCTTAAGCAGAGCATTACATGTAGTGTACCACGCTGCAGAGTGCCAGGGCTTCCCACAGAACTTCAGACTCCAGGCATTTTGCATAATGCTGTAGAGCTCCAGGATTCCCAGCAGAGCTCAGAAATATTGTTCTTATAAAATGGGATTCAAAAGTTGTTGGCATGGTTACCACACAGAGCAGGGATTTATCGCTGGAGAGATTGGACATTTATGGTGCTGAGAATCTCATCACCATGCCGGGCAGAACCAGTACTTTGTTGCATGTCAGACAGCTGTAAAGAACTGACATGCCACATCTGGCTGGCTAGAGTCCCTTGTTAAAATGTCATTTGTCCTCACTGCTCTACTACACATTGGATCAATAGGAAGAGCAAAGCTGTCTTAGATCAGTTTTTCTCCTGTTACTGACATGGAGCAGGGACAGAGTGCAGCAGACAGGGGGCAGAGCTGCAGGGGCCATTGGCAAGGAGGAAGCAGATGGCAGGGAAAGCTGCAAACACCCTCTCCCAGAACCATCTTCTCTCTCCCTCATTTTGCTTCAAGGCCTTGGTTACAGGTGGTTACAGGTGGTGAGAGGCTTTGAAGCATCCTCTTCCTTCTCATTACCCTTGAGGGTAGCTGCAGAAGCAGACTGCACAGTGGAGGCACACACTTCTGTATGCCCTCTGGGTCATGGGAACACTGCAATGGCAGCCTAAAAGGTCCCTGCTGCTGACAGCCTCTTCATCCCTGGAGCAAGCAGCCCTCTGTCTGCCCCTCCCCTGCAGCAAGGAGACCTTTTCCCCTAGGGACTCTGAGAAGCGGAGAGAGAAAAAGGAGCAAAGCACTGAGGAAAGGAGAGTGAGAAGAGGCGCAGTTATCAAGTGATGGGCAGATGAGGCTAACTAGCTTCCTCCAGAGAAGAATTTGAATTTGCCAGGAAGTAAAGAGGGCAGAAGGGTGAAGAGGGAGATGCTGAGGGTCTGGATTGGGATGTATTGGGGAGTTCACCTGGGACTAGAAGCATTGGGTGATACTATGATGATGGATTGTACAGTCTAGCAGGCTAAGGGCCACCACTGTTATTGCGTTAAAGTGAGATAATTTCACATCAGTGAGGGCAGAATGCTGCAAGCAATGGTGGGATCAAAGCAGAAGACAGGAGAGGGCACAGTTTAAGTATCACGTAGAAAAACTGAATCTCTCGCAAACTAGGAAAGACTGTAATTCAATCACATATTTCTAGTCAAGCCATACATCCCATTTTAACAACTGGTAGAGTCTCCCAAGCAGTCATGGTATGGTCTATAATTCATCATATTTCACCTTGATCATAATCTGTAAAATCCTTATTTTAGAGGCCCAGCTTGAGTCACATGGTGCTTGATTTTTAAAAGTGCTCCTCTGAAAACGAGGCCCAAGGTGACTCAAGCTGAGCACCGAAAATTGAGCGCTGAGCGGCCATTTGAAAATACTGGCTTTGGAAGCTGCCTCTCCTACCATTTGTTTAGGACAGGTCTCTGACCAACCATTTCAAACACATTTGCATTGAAACTTCCTCACAACGGAAAAGGATGGCATAGAGAGACGCATGAGAAAGATTACACAGGTTTCTACACAGAAGCATTAGGGGTCATGCTGTGAGAACATATTCAGCAAATGTGGGGAAGTACTCAAGAGAGAAGGGAAGTGGATTCTGCAAGATCAATGAGGCTATTGCTCACTAGGGTAGTGGGGAGGGAGATCTGTATAGTGAAACCTGCCTGGGGCCATTGCACAATATTTAATAATACTCAGCATTTACAAACAGTAGCCCTTTGCGTGTTCAAAGCTCTGTCCAGGCATGAGATAATGATAAACACCCCTCACAATGTGAAATACAATATTCTCAAGCATTTTTCACTTCAGAGTCCAATGAAGAATGAGCACTATGTTTGAATAAAAGATTATGGCTGTGATTTCCCTTGCCAGAATGATTCAAAGATATGCACAGGGAGCTGTGAAGCATGCTCAGTAGTGGAACATTTGTGCAATGGCGAGCACATAGCAGCTAATGCAAAGCAGCTTTATCTTTAACTCTTAGAGGGCTGGTTCAGACCATAATGCCCTCCACGGGCCTGTCGAGACAGGAAATTAAAAAAAAAGTCACAATAATGGAATTAATCAAAAGTAAACTAACTAGAGATACAGGAATAAACAAGAAAATAAGATAAGTTGTCATCACAAAAATTCACTAGAACAAACTAGGGGAAAATAGGAGAGAAAAATCTTCCTTCTATAATCAGTAAACATCAAAAGGAATAAAAATAGGATATTTTGCATGTGTTTTCCAGAGGGGCTGAGGACGTACAGCTTCCTTTGGCTTCATATGCAGGTTCGGTGTTCAGTATTTCTGAAATCAGGTCCAAGATGTCTCAGGGTGGGCACCCAAAACTGATGCACTAGAAATCAGTGGCCACTTTAAAAAAATTGGCCCAAATCTTTCTCAAGAAATAATTTTTACTGCTGTTCAAACCTTACACTCTATTTTGAGTCATGAAAGACCTTAGGGATACGATTAATGGGGTGGAGAAACAAAATGAAGGTACTGCAGCCTACATTTTCCAAAATGGCTCCTTATTTTAGAGGCCCAGCTTGAGTCACAGGGTGCCTGATTTTCAAAAGTGCTCCTCTGAAAACGAGGCCCAAGGTGACTCAAGCTGAGCACTGAAAATTGAGCGCTGAGCAGCCACTTGAAAATACTGGCTTTGGAAGCTGCCTCTCCTACCATTTGTTTAGGATAGGTCTCTGAACAACCATTTCAATACACGATTGCTGGCAGAGACTGCTCAGGGGACCCAAAGCAGGCAAATCTATTTCCCATATAATTAATCCTCTTTGGTGTTGCAGCAGATTGAGTTCAGAGAAACTTTTGATGAGCAACTGCAGTGCAAGCTTCCCTAAACTGCTGGCTAATGTTCTTCATTCCTAACCCAGAAGGACCATCTTTGCTGAGCAAGGTGACAGCTCAGTCTCCATGTCCCACTCAGTCCTTGGCCTCTCTGCTGGGACTCCCAGAGGTGCTGATTGTGGTGGCTGTTTTTTTGTTGTTGTTTGTTTGTTTAGAAATGTGGATACTTGCCTATGTGGAAATGGATGGAAAACACTCATCTCTTTGCAGAGAGTGACTACAAAACAGGATTTGCAGAAGTTGCTTATGGCAAATTTCCATCTCTTTTTCCATGATCATTTAACACAGTGGGTAGACAGAGACTGGGTTTTGTTCTCTGGGGTCATACTTGCATTTTAAGACAGAAATGCTGTAACTTTGGCTTTCCAATTTGGGGTAAAATCTTTCCTTTCCTAGGCTGTGCCATCTTCTAAGGGTGGAGGAATGATAGCAGTGCCAGTGCAGAGCAGCAACATGCTCAGCAGTACTTCTTACTGCTGCTCCAAACAGGAAGACCACATACATCCATATCCACAGCCTGCTACATTCGGCAGCATATGCATGGAGGAGGGAAGGACCTGGCTACACTTCTTGGGTCAACACTGTGTTAGCTGGGTCCTGGTCTAGCACTGAAGGGAGCACAGGACTGTAATCCTACCCTGCTGTTGCACAGGTGAAGATTTTCTTTGCACCCATTTTCCTGCTAGAATACCCACAGTAGGCAATACAGGATTTTGCCCTGGCTGGGCTACCCTGAACCTGTTTAGTTCTGCACTCCTGTGGTTTCTCTTACTGTATTGTATCAACAGGCAAAACCTTCAGGAAGCCACAGCAAAAAATCTGGGCTGTAAACCACAGGAAACTAGAACAAGGCACGATGCAAAGTGGGTGATTTTAATACTGACCCAGATAGTGCTAGATAACATCATTTAAATAATTTCCCTGCCTTCTTCCTTAAAGACTAACTCCTTTCAGCCCCACTTTTTGTAGGGCGGGGAGGATCACACTATAGGGGGTCACTGATGTACAGCGCTGACTCACTGGCTTTTCTTCTATACCCTCACCATGGATCCAGTCTGTGCCAGCTCACAGACGGGGAAATGATAGCATATTTCTGGACTCCTCTCTGCTCCCAGTAGGTCAACATGAAAAGCCAGATCCTTTGAGACTTTCTGCAAGAATGTCTTTTCCAAATACCTGTTCAACTGCACTTATCGCCTCAAAGTCTCTCATAAAAATTCAATATTATTGAGGCTACATGATGCAAAGACTGGCTGGGGGTCAGACTGGGGTTCTGCTTCAGCCACCTGACTTCATGTGTCTTGCAGATGAATATGAAGAACCCACTTTTTTGATTTTTTGGGTACAACAGACAAACCTTAAAAGAGAAGGAATAAAATATTTCATCTGGGAAACGACCTAGAAAATTCAACTGTCCTCTGAAGAGCATTTGTACCAAATTTGGAAACATAATTAATTAATTAAACCATGGGTTTCAGAGTAACAGCCATGCTAGTCTGTATTCGCAAAAAGAACAGGAGGACTTGTGCCACCTTAGAGACTAACCAATTTATTTGAGCATAAGCTTTCGTGAGCTACAGCTTACTTCATTAAACCATGAAACAGAGCGGTTTTATTCCTGCTTTAAGTACTAAGCTTCATGTAAATTTCACTATGGAGTAGCTACCAGTGTCTCCAGATAAGTCAACCTCAGGGATTCTGCTGATTTGAGCTTCATTCTTGCGTCACAAAAAAAATCTAAATTCTTGGATAGTTTTAAAAAAATAACAAAACAATCCAAGGTGGACTGCTGTTGTAAGGTAAGAGACCAAAGGATAATTGCCTCCAGCACTCAAGAAGTATGATATCTCAAACAACTGCATGCCTTGGCATGTTATTTCTCTTAGAAATGGTGTCTTTAATTGTAATCAATAAGAACATAGGAATTGCTACACTGGGTCAGACAAATGGTCTAATAATCCAGTGTTCTGTCTTTGACAGTGGCCAGGACCAGATGTTTCACAGAAAGCTGCCAGAAATATGCCTCACTACAGCACAGGCATAATTTCCCTTGTGATTCAAGGTATCACTCTTCAGTAACAGTGACATGGAACCCTCCATGGTTCCATGTATATACATCACATAGCACAGAATGACTGTATCGTAGATAATGACAGTGGAAGATTATTTTGTTGGGGGTAAGTGATCAAATACCTTCTCTGGTGTCCTATGTCTACATTTACCAGGATCCCTCATGAATGGTAACAGAAGGCCATTTCAACTCTGGATTTTACACCAGTGTCGCTGAGATCACAATGCAGCCCTTTGTTCACACTGGAAATGCCTGTTATAAGCAGTTTCTGGATCTGCCTGCTTATTTTTCCACGTCTTGTGAAGATTCCAGCATTTCCTCCAGAATATACTTATTTATTCATGTGCCACTTGCACATTAGATGCACAAGGGAAGTGCCCGTTGCTTTATTGTTCTTGTAAGATACTGCAGCCCAATGTATCTGTCAGACAGAGCCATCTTCCGCTGTTGCTATGGCTCGACAGCATGCTACAGCCAATTGCGAAGGAGATGGATATATTTGTCTCTGTTGCTAAAGGCAGACCAGGATCCATACCCAATCAGGAGGCAGACGGAAGCAGGGCTGGGACTTGCTTTGAAACATCAGCTCTCTATAGGGACCAGCATTTTCTTCTCTGCATTTTATTATTTATGTAGTTTTTAAGAACGACAAATGGCCTGTGGCAGCCCTTCCATGCTGCAAGACTATTCTACACATGAGAGGGATGGGTTAACTAGCCAGTCAGTGTTGAAAATGACAGCACAAAGCCAGTCTGTTACGATAGGAAGTACACATTTCAAAATGACTTGAAAGAGTCCTTCTGCCTCCACTACATCAAATGACTGCTCCCCTCCTGACCACATATACACTCCAATTCACCTAAATCCCCCTCACTAAAAAACAGCAACAATCTCATATAGCCCCCTCCAAACACAAGTGTTTCAGATGCAAAAAGTTTGGAACCCGAGTTAGAAAAAGCAATCAAATGCCAGTGCTGGTACTGAGACTTAGGTAAGAACTATAGAGATGAATTCCTGAGGGAGCTCCCTGTACACCCCGCAGTAGTAGGTTCACAGCACAAACGTGCCTGAGGCCTGGTGGAATTATGCTTTTTAAAAGACTTTTTATAACCACACAATATTCTACTCTGTGGAAAATGAACCATGGAGAGAGATGTCCATTCATAACCTTTATTTGCAAACTTACTTCATTACAAGAGAGTCAATGTGGGCATCAGCCTTCCACCCGTGAACCCCAGGCCTGGACTCTAGGCAAGAAGGATCCTCTTTTGTGATCCAGAATCTTTTTTTAAAAGATACACAATTGAGGTAAATACTTAAAAAGCTAAACAATGATTTACCCCTCAGTTTTTTTAAGCCTGGGTGCAAATGAACCCCCCCTCCCCTATTTCTCTCACAATTTCCATTTTTTAGCCCCAGGTTGAGATAAAAGGAAAAGTGCAGGGCTCCTGATCTGTGATATAACAAAAAAACACAATGGAGAGGGAGCAGAAGCAGATGGCTTGGAGGCTGGTTTGGGAAAAAGTATCTGGACAGAGGAACGGTTCGCAGTACACTCCTCCGATCCTCAGTTATTTGAGGAGCCTCAGCTATTTGCCCAAAATTCAGGTATTAGACTTCAGCTGAATACAGTTACCAATTTCTATTAGAGGCCACATACTCCTGCAGTCTAAGGGAATCTGGGGCTGCACAACTCAAAAGCTGCTTTGCAAGGTACTTGGGGACATACAGGGCCTGCTTCTCCACTGCCCTGCACCTCAAGCAGTCATTTGCACCTGCAAAATAAATGCAAAGTCAATTTAATATGCTACCAAATGAAAATGGTAGTGTTCTACATTCACTTTGTACAGGTGTAAGTGCAAGGCAGTAGAGAATCAGGCCTTCAGTTTCAGTAGACTGTGGGAAAGGCAACCATTAGGACCAGTTGCAGAGCTCCTGTCCAGCTGGAGTTGGGATTCTAAGTGTGGACTGAAAGGGTTCAGATGTCCCCACCCTCTCCATTCCTCCGACCTTCATGGGGAATTCAAGGTCCACCTGCTACTGGGCCCTGACACTCTGGCTTTCCCCATCTCATCCTCTATAATACAGTTTTGTTGGGTGCTATGAATTCTATAGTGCTCCAAAACGTGTGATCTGTGGCACTATGGGATTTGCAGTGCCCCAGAATTCACAGCACAAGTGAACTGCAGAGGCGGGAGGAGGCAGCTTTGTATCAAGGCTCAGCTAGGTCCCAAATTCTCCAGCCCTAACAAACCCACAGGGCATCCACACTGTAGACGACATTTCTGAGGTTTTACTCCCTTTGAATTGAAGGTCTTTTTCCACAACTTCATCAACAACAACAATAGGTGGACCCAGAACCATCTCATCCAGATACACCCCAGTTATGAATACGGGGTGATCTGAACAATTTAACTTCCATAGAACCAGTGACTAAATACTTGCAACGGGCTACGCAGCTTCAAATTGTCCCAGTTAAAGTCTGTGATCGGCAAGAACCTCAGAGAGCACTGCTTTTGTTACTTTTAAAACTCTTGATAAAACTGTAGTCAAAATGAACTTAGTAACAATTAGAAAAGGTCTCCTTTCCCAGTTAACTACACTGTGTTATCTCACAGCCTCTTTTGGCGAGAAAGGGGCAATCACTGGAGAACTGCAGACCACCATACAAAGTCTAGCTATGTGAGTTACATTCGACCACCAACTGAGAATTCAAAGAGGAGCCATGCTGCCCAGAATGTGTCGCTGGTCATGGGATCGCTTAGTGGATTCTCCAGCACCTGAAAGACAAAATAAAGAACGACAAACTTCATTGTACACTTCCTTTAAGGATGCAATTACCATCTGCAGAGGAGCTCCTGTTTTCCTTCCTGAGCAGAGATACAAGAGCACAGATGTGTGTGGGAGTACCGGGGTAACGATGGAGTATATGTACAGAGGGGGCTGAAAGCAAGAGGAATTCTTGTTCCTTTTACTGAATACCAACAGGGCAAATCATCACACAGAGTGAGAGAGAGAAAGGGAAAAACTGTTTACCCACAATGTCTCCCTTCCAGATGGGAGAAATGTGAAAGCTCTAGCAACAGAGAGACTGCGAGCCCTGGAAATCTTAGAACAGGCTCATTCATCATCAATGTCCAAAGCTTTCCTAGTCATCTGGTTCATGTTATGGCTGTAAAAAGGTCATTTTCCAAGATAAAGATCTTCATCCTGCTGCTCTTAGAGGCTCAAAGGGTGTCTCTGTTACTGTCTTCAGAGCTGCAGCTGCCTCCCACAATAGGGTTAACAGACATTTTAAACTATCTTTTCAAAACATTTGTTCCACCAGATTATATCAGTATAAGAAAAACAGAAACTGATGCTAAGTGGTCTCTACACCAGTAAATCTGAGGCCAAGAAATAAACGTGACAGGTAGTTCAAGATGGATGTCAGATGGAAATTTCTTAGGTTGTACTGTTTATCATCCAATTCAGAAATGTGTCACCACAACTCTCAGCACACTGGATTTCTTGCTTCCATCCTCAGGGATGCTGCTGCCTTAAATAGCAGTGTTAAAAAGCAGGTCACCTACTAAGGAAACTAACTCATTTGTTTTGTTTACTATTTCCTGTTGCAGCATTACTTTCTGCTTCTATAAGATGGTTGTTACGGGGGGAAAAATCCCTTTTCAGGGACAGTAAGAAACATTTTGTAAAGAATGTCATATCTAAAATGCTAATGACACTGGGAGAACAGATTCAAACCAGGGATGTAAATATTTTTAAAAGTACCTATTTAAACATCGGTTATATCGGTTAACCCTTTAATCATTAACAAGTTCACAATCTACCCCACCTATCTATTATCTTTGTCACTTTTCAGAGGCAGTACTAGCCTAGTACTGGCACCCAAGTGAAGATTTGTGCTTTAAATATATTATTTTTCACCTGACGGGTCCCGAGAAAGCCGCTGCAGACACACGGCAAACAAGCCAGAGGGAAGGGGTCTGCAAATGGAGGCAGTGATCCCCAGAGCCCCAGCCTGTACGGCAGCCGTGGGAGGCCATGGGACCGGTGGGTCTGGGTGCCCAGACAAACCCATGCTGAACACATAGGGGTTCCTGAGGGGGCACGGGCTGTAGCTGTCTGAACTGAGCGGTTAGGGGGGCAGGGACAGGTTGTGGCACCATGAGGCAGACCGGCACTTCACACTCGCCCTGTAGGAGATGCCCCTTCTGCCCGGCCGGTCGTTGCCTCAGGAAGGAGGTTCCTCCCTGTCCCCCATCACAGGGATTCTCCCCTCAGGGGAGGGGGTGGCAGAGTCACACGCTCCACATCTGGTCACACCAACAGCTTGGGCGGAGCCTCATGCGTCCCCTCCCTTCCCTTCCTGGCTGGTGACAACTGAATTGTCATAGTAACATTAGAACTCAGAGGCTGGGAAAGTTCCGCTTCTGCAGTTCCATCCCATCATGTGACACCCTCACCCCCGCCAGCCCCAACCAAACGTTAACTGCAATATATTAACGGTGAGACTAATACTTATCGGTTAACCGTTTAACCATTTAATATTTTACATCCCTAATTCAAACCACACAGCTGCTGTTAGAAGGTGCATACCATTTAAGCATGCACAATCTAGGGTGGTTAGCTATACACAGTTCTGTGCAGACCTCCTACAGTGTGCATAAACAGTGCATTAAACGATATGTTCTGCAGGATCAGCAGCTACAGTGACATATGTTTAATTTAATCAGGGTTGGATAAGCAATTTATGTGAAAGAAAATCCCTCTCTAGTATTTGGTGGACACTGCCCAGGGAATTGGCCTCTGACAACTTGCCTAGATTGGGTTCGGAGACCTTGGGGTCGAGGGGTGTCTCTGAGCATTAAAAGGAGAAGAATTGCTAGGACATGAATCAACATCTTTAATATGCCACCAGGAGCTAATCCTTCCTGAATGCCTACTGGACTCTGTGACTAAATAATGGGAGTGAGCAATAGACGGCTGGGATTCCCCATACCAGGCTTCTCAGTCAGAGACCCAAATTGCTTACCAGCTATTCCCATTTCAAGGATTTGCCTCTGAGCATGCAAAAGCCAGTAAGCAATGGACAGCACTGAAGGAGTTTATATTCTTCCTAGGAAGAAATCTTATCACACTGTAAATATCCTGAGATTGCAATGGCCCAAATATCCAAGTCACTGTGCATGAATGTCAGAGCCAGGCTAGCCTGCCTTACATAGGATCCAAGACCTTTAAGGGACACAGGAATAAAGATAATAGGAAAGGAGAAAGGAGAACACTAGTCAAACCTGCCTCACAGCTCTCAAAAAGAAACACTCAGAAATTTACCAATATCTTCACTTTCTTTTATAGGACGGGACATGATGCCATGGCTGAGGGAGGAGATAAAAACATTTCATTTACAAGAGATAAATCCCACCTGTACTGAGGGAGAAAGCCAGTAGAAATTAAACCTTAGACATCCAATGCTCAATCTGCTAAAGAAAATGTCACCTTGTAAAAGGCTGTGGCTGGAATAGCTAGGTGGCTCCCTTGCAAGGAAGGCTGGATTTTCTATACAGAGTTCAGCACCCCCTTTCAAAAGGGCCCAGGACCCAACACGCACTGACTGTGCTGAGCTCTTCTGAAAATGAATGGGAATTCTGAGTGCTCAGCACCTATCAAAATCAAAGCACTGAGTTATGTGTTTATACCAATTCTGGTGACTAATTTTAGACAGCCACATTTGAAAATGTTGGTCAGTGGAGGGGACCTACCTCTGGTGGAAGAGCCTGGAAATAGAACACTTGTGTGCATGTTTTCACCACATCCTAAGAACATCAGCAATGGGATATGCTGTTGTTACCTGTCCCATCATGATGATCCTTAAAGAATTGCCCTACTTTCTACTTCACATCTCCCATCTCCATCTGGAGAGGATTACGCTCCCGATGTCTCTTCCTTTATAGGTTGAGTGCATTCTCTTACCTGGCTGTGTCCCAAGGCCTGGATTTCCTCCAGATGGGATGTGGAAACAGGTGGACACTGGGATTTGCCAAGCACAGCCTGGGGGGAACTGGAAAACCATCGGAACAAGTTAGCTCACATGAGAATCTGAGACCTCCTGGGTGTTCCCTTTGCAATCATGCACGACCCATCATTTACTTTAGCCTCACAGCAGCAGGTCTGGAGGGACATTTGCAGGAGAAGCTTCTGTGCACAGACTGGTGAGCACTTACGTAAACCCACGCCACCTCCCTACCCTTATTAGAATGGTTTAATTAAACAGATCCTGCAGTGAGAACACTGTCACTGCCAGCAGGGCTAAAGAGGGCTGGCACAGAAGCAAAATCAGGAATCTGTGTACCCAGAACACACTCTACAGCAAGGAGACATCTACCAAGGATTGTGTCTATCCTGGAGAACAGGACAAAAACAATGATTTTAGAGTCAAAATACACAGCTTTTCGAACTAACCAAAACATCCTTAATGCTGCCTCTACAATCTGTCAAGGCCTCTAGCTGAGAGTCTCAGATCTCAGCCTGCAGCTTGCCCCTCATCCAGACATCACATCTGGGCTTTCCCCCAAGGGTCCCATCTTGGGGCCACAGAAATGCTGGCTATGCTCAGAGCCACAGGTGCTAGGCCAGGGAAAGGGGAGTGGGGGGAGATGACTTGACAGATGGGATGAATGCATCTCTCCCTTTCTCTCAATAACCACCTCCAAGTCTCAGAGGTACCTCCAGATCCTGCCCGCTGTGTTAGCAGTACTGTCCATGCTGCTCCCAGCAACACTCCTCACTGTCACTTGGCTTACAGCAGATGCAGAGCAGAGGACCCATTGCTAGAACCATTCCCACCAGCCTGAGTTAGGTTCCCAACAATGCAGGCAGCACCCACAATTTGCAATGAGCACCAAAGCATTTGTGCATCCTAAACCAACATGCTGTCTGGAAAATCCAGGTTTTCTTGCTCCATGAGGGTGAGCGGGCTTTTCTGTTTCAAATGCCCATCACTAGGGACTTTTGCTCTGCATGAATCATGAGCTGCGTCAAATTTCACCCCCTCCAACCAGAGGAGCAAGGAGGACACAGCAAGGTTGGTCTGAACAAGCAGTGGCTTGGGGCCCCACACGGAGCCATAGTTTACTTGCTGGACACAACTATTCCCACCCAGCAGCATGACCAGATAGTCCAATTCCTCCCCCACACTCCTTCCTTGTAGCCGTGGGCCCTGCAAATCACAAAGCCGGATTTGGATACAGTCCAGGGGCTTAAGACAGACTATGAAGAGATGCAGGAAATCTCCTGGAGTTGTTCTAATGAGCTTTCAGGCTGAGTCCAGTCAGGGTGAGCACCTTTACAATGACACAGAAGCAGACTGAGGTGCTCTCAGTTGACCTGTAGATCTGCTCCTGCAATTGTCACCAATCAATAAGGGATAGAGGGTGATCTGGTAGTGAGAGCATGTGGCTGGAAGTCCATTCCAGGCACTGACAGCATGTGACCTTGGGTAAGTCATGTCCCTCTCTAGGCCTCACTTTTCTCATCTGTAAAGTGGGGACAATGCCATTGACATGCCTTACAGGGTGTTTGAGAGGCTCCTTTAATTAATATCTGAGATCCTCAGATGGAAGGAGCTAAGTGTGATATTATTAT
This sequence comes from Lepidochelys kempii, assembly GCF_965140285.1. NCBI lineage: Eukaryota > Metazoa > Chordata > Testudines > Cheloniidae > Lepidochelys > Lepidochelys kempii. The sequence continues at coordinate 11,990,524 of NC_136394.1, read as the reverse complement.
TAATTACTGTTGTTATTATTGAGTGGAAGGAACTGGAACTTTTCCTCTGAGGCAAAGATTAGTTGGGGTTACAGTGGCCCACCAAGCACAAAGATATTCCCCTTTCACCATTGGGCCAGATGTCCACTGATTAGAGGTCTAGCCCATAACAATGAAGGACAATCCTCTGTGGCTTCCAGTCTCCATGGGTAACATTTTCAAAAGCACCTAAGTGACTAAGGAGCCCCTAAGTCCCATTGCCTTTATAGAGACTCAGATCCCTAAATGCCTAAGTCACTTCTGAAAATTCTACATCTTGTGCCAATTTCAGAACCCTCCTGGGAGAAACTGAGGCAGGTAATAAGTCAATGTGCAGCAGTAGCAGCAGGGATAGGAGAAGAGGAAACTAACTCTGTCCTCATGTCTAGGTGTCCTTGCAATCAGCAAGGGTTACCACTGCCGGAGTATGATAAGGAGGGATGGCATGCAGCTTCTTGACATTGGTTATGTACCCAAGTCACATACCGCAACAAGGAGACATTTACCCTATATTTTCCCCAATTGCAGAATATATTTTAAAAATAAATATGATTCATTCTAGAAACAGAACATACGGTTTTAAATCCAGCCATAACGTCAACAGCGGCTCCTCTATGATCCTTCTTGACCTTTAGTTGCTATTTAAGACTGTATGAATCCCAGAACTCAGCCTGCAGCCCTGCCCCATTGTGTCTATTACAATCCCCAGGCCTGGGCAATCCCAAACCACCCAGTATGGGATATTTGAAATGCTAGTCCTGGCAAAAACTGCAGAGGAAGACAGGAAAAGCGTCAAGACATTTCAGCAAGGGACTGGGAATGAGAAGTTTTGAGTTCTATTCCCAACCTTCACACTGACTCCCTTTGTGCCCTTGGCAAGTCACATAACCTCTCCATGCCTCAGTATCCTCATCTATAAAATGGGGATAATAATGCTTATCTATCTACTAGGACTTCTGTGAGAATTAATTACATAGTGTTTGATAATGTCATTATTACACAAATGGTAGAAAGAATGGAGGAGAAGGTCTGGGATAGGAGGTTGCTGATTGTATTTTCTCCTGCAGGTTAGTAAACAAAAGCAACTTCATGATATTTTCTCTGTGACATCTACTGCTATGTAACATTACGATGGTACCAGGGCATTTTTGCATCCCATGAGCTGCAAAACCTGTAGGGGAAAACCTGCAACCATGAAACATCTCGTACAGACAGAAACCTTGGTGCAGAGACAGACAGACAGTGCAGCTGGAGTTCAGGGACTGCCACCTTTGATATCCTGCTGGATGGAAGAAACTTGTTTTGATGCTGTGCATCTCCAAAAGCTATTTCAGGATGATTCACAGGCTCCATAAACCCAGCTGTCAGGATTGAGGATGGGCCCATCACACTCAGGACAGGTGGCATCCACTGTTAGAAACAAGCTGGGCAAGCAGTTCAGACACTGAACCCAGTTCAGATGGGGGTGGGATGGATTTGTCCCTTCTCGTACAAGACTGGGGGCCTGATTCTCCTTTGCCCTGTACTATGTGGAGGCATTTACGCTGCGCACAGTGAGTGCAATTATGTAGCATTTCACACCCCTGTGCACAGATGAAGACGTCAACACAAGGCCAGGGCAGTGGGAGAATCAGGCCCCCGGTGTGGGAAGTATCATCACACTGTTCCCAAAGCCCTGCTCAAAGGCAGGGAGCCTGGAGACCAGGGAAAGAACGGAGCACAGAACTCCATTCTCACTTGTGTCCTCCACGCCTGTTACCTGTGGGGAAGAATGGCTTCCAGGGGCCCTAGATGTCCTTCTCTAAGCATGAAACTTTCAATCTCTAAATCTGCCTGGTGACTGATGCTTTCTGAACTGGCCTCAGTACAGCCACCTCGAGGGACCCTGCTCCCAGAAGCTCTGACACCTGCTGGAGTAAATGCCAATGTTAAGCGAGCTGCGGATAACAAGACTCAGCCCACAAACCCAGCCTTCCTCATCAGAGGCTGCATGACAGACGCACCACAATCCCACACCCATAATTATGGCCAGCCACAGTAATTAACTGGCACCTAGCTGCTGCAAGACTGGCTGCTCCTCTCCCCACCACTTCCATCCAACTTCCCTTCTCAGCTCTGGAGACATGAATTAATGTGTCCAAATTAGACCATTCCAGAGAAGGGGGAGAAGACAGGGAAAGCTGCAGGATCAGTGAACTACATGGGGTGGGACAGGATGGAGCGAGTGAGAAGGCAGGGGAAAGAAAGGGAGAGGTGCAAAAGACAAGGAAGATCAAGTAAGGACAAGAAACTGAAAAAGGGTATGTTTCTGAAGGACTGATACGCTCTGCTAGCAGGAGGGCTTGGGTGCCCTGGAGTGACACACAGCCAGGAGGTGAGTGCCTGCTGAGAGGGACTGCCTAGCCAGTGCCAGGGCAAGCAGCACTCGGCTGTTGAGAACCAAGAGGGTTTAAATATTTAAAAGCTAGTAGCCGATTAAGGTGAACAGCAAACAGCTGAAGGGAGCTGGCCAGGGGAGCAGCTAAGGAGTAAGTGTGGCCTCACAGAAGTGGCTGGAGGGCCTGCAGCCTGAGCAAAGAGGTACAGGGGTAAAAATAAACGCTGGTCAAGCCCAGTGATCTCAATTTTCAGACTTGCTCCCTGACCTGTTGAGAGCAGGACCCAAGAGCTCAGGTTAAGTCCAGCTCCCCTGCTTGTCACTAGACAGAGGAGGCTGCCTGTGGAAGCAGGAAGGTCTAAGACAACAAATCAAGTTGTTTTCAAACCAACAATGGCTCTGAACAGAGGGCAGTTCCACTTACCTGCTCTACCAGGGCTGCTCTCGCCAGAGACTCCTTCTGCACTGGGAGTTGGCTGCGTTGCGTCCAGATATTCTGTTTGGAAGGGAAGCGAGCGACAGGAGCACAGGACAAAGTTCTCCAGCCAGGGGCTAGTGGCAGTAAAACTTGACGTCTGTCTGGTCTCCGTGGTGGAAGAGCTAAGGCTTATTCTGTGCTCAGCCTTAGTGCAGAAAGCGGTAGGCTCTTCAGTGTTGAGAGGGGTCACTGAAGTTTTAGTTGACCTCATTTCCTGTAACTCACTGCTCTGCAGAAAGCTATAGTGATGCAGTGAATGAGAGGCTTGACTTTACTGCTCTACAAAGAGCATGATCATCTCTTAATGGGAGAAACCGCTGCTCAGTACCTATAGCAGCTCCACCCCTAAGCCCCCTGTCTCCTAGAAAGGAGTCACTGCCAACTGAACCCCGGAGCACCAATCCAGGGGGATGGCGAGTCTGTGCCAGCTGCTCAGAATGGCTGAAGCTGATTTTGGGGCACTGATCACTCCCATCTATGAAAGGAGTCAAGACTCCAAACTGGTCTCACTGGGCACTGCCAGCTTGACGGGAATGTCAGTCCTGCGAGGGAGATTAAAGTCACGCAGTCACTGCACTTCTCCTAGAATGATGAGATTCCCTCATACATCACCTGGATTCTAGCAACTTTGAAAAGGTCCCATCAGCAGACCAGTCCAGACCCGCAGCTGACTGCTCCCACCCCGGACCACAGGGCACAAGGGTAATCTCTTTCTGCTCCGAGCCAACGCCTGCATGAAATGCATCTGCAAGACACAGAACAGGGTAGGTGACCCAATACTCCTGGGAGCCCTAGGGTCAGTACAGTTGTGATGCCGAAAGGAAACTAACAAAGGTTGGTGCTAGTGGGCAAATACAACAGGGCTCCCCCTGTCATTATTGATGACTGAATTCTGGTTATGACCCTGGAAGGGTGCAATGGAAATGCTCAGGTTTTGTACTAAGTTTTACTGGAGTGAATTGCGGCTCCAGGGTCACATGTCTGCACCAGGCTACCCCACTTATTAGCTTGGGGAACAGGATTCTTCTAAACTATTATTGTGTTGCTAGCAACTCTTAGTATTCATGATCTAGATTGGCGCTTTGCACCCTGTCCAACCTTGACAAGGCATTTGGGTAGTGTGAGAGACGTAGGTGCAACCTTCAGATTTTCACTTGCCAGGCTGGTGAAGGGCAAGACATTAGGAAAGTGACATGCTACGTCCATGGAGGTGTGGGGCTGGAAGGAACCAGATGCCAACTTCACCAATGCGTGAGCACTGTCAACTGCCATGACACCCGCTATACCCTCTCCAGAGTGGTGTCTACCATGTTAACAGTTGGATGCAGCAGTAGGAGTCAACTCTGCTATAACTCTTTTGACACCCATTGTGTCAACAATGATGCCCTACAGGAATAGAGTGCTGCAAGGAGGAGATGACTTTGATACAAACTCCCTATTTCCACACTAATGGCTGACAGCGCAAACAGGAGGCCTGTATACCAGAGCATAATCCTGCCATGTCTGCTTGATTCAGTAATGCTGAGTTACTGATCCCAAGGAAGCAGGGGTAGCTAATAGTGACCCCTCTGTTTATCATGAGGTGATCCTAAAACAGGCTTCCATATCCCAAGCCCACTCGGAGGAGACCAACCTGCAGCTTGTGGAATGCAGGATCCACTATCAGGCTGATGTTTTGCTTGGTGAGTTGACGGCTCCTCATTGGTTGAATTGATGAGCTTTTCCAGCCGACTGAGCCGGGTTTTTTGACGACGACGGTAATTGGCAAACCAGTTATAGACCTGATTTGGCTGCAGGTTCATATCCTGAGCCAAACCCTCCTGCAGATCCAGGTAATCAGGGGAAAAAGAATAAAGCACATCCAAATAACCATGCTCGTCCCTCCAGTTTCCAAAAGCCATCAGACAGTATGAGCTTCCAGACCCTTATGCAGGTACCTGGAGAACATGCATAGCTCCCACTGATTGATCAGCTCATAAAGAGGAAGAGAACAGAAAAAGTTAATTCTCCCTTGACATCCTATTTGAGAAAGGGAACCCCAAGAATCCCAATGGGTTTTTGCCTTATTTGTAATTTAACTGATATAAATAACCAACTAATGGAAATAAGCACATTTTTAAAACTGAACGTAATTTACCATTGGAAGACAAATTATTGGGCTCAACGCAGGAATCACTGGGTGAAATTCTCTGGCTTGCCTTATGCAGACTAAACTCTCATAATGGTCCATTCTGGCCTTAAGAAATAATCTATGACAGGTCTTTAAAATCTCCTGTGTATTACATTAAAAAACTACATTAAGAGAACATTTGATTTAAGCAATCAAAAGTCAAGAAATGCCACAGTTAAGGTTACACATGTAACCTTTACTCTTCTCCCTTATATATAATCATTACTATAATCTTTCATTAAATGATCACAGATTTCTTAAATACAGTATAACATTTTTTTCTATATTAGATACATGTGTAGCATCTTGTAATATATTTTCTTACTTTTAAACGTACTATATTATCATTGTGATAATGAAACTATGTCTTTATTGATTTTGGCTATTTATATAATAGATTTTCCTCTCTCTCAAGTAAGTAGTTTAATAATTTAGTCAACATACATGTATTATATATTTTCTTTTCAATCAGAAGTGCAACCTTCCTGGGGTGTAATTCAGGGAACAAGGAAGTTAACTACAAAGCTAATTTGGTCACAGACTTGGGTACCTTATGCATGCTAGCAAATTTCACTATTATTCTATGTTGTTATATTTAATCAGTAGAATACTGCATAAGAATGGCTTGTTGTGTGCATTGCATAAAATAACTTTAAGAGACTCGAAGTAGTACACATGCACATATCTAAGGCTATAGAAAAATTATCTATTATATTAAACTACTTGATAAATTACATGATCGTGTATCATAATGCCCGCACACAACAGGACAAAGTAATGATCTAGTGTGCTACTTTCCACTGTCACTTCCTGACTTTTAAGTGCTTAACTGAGCAACCTTAGCATTCTCTTAAAACAGATTTTTGTAAGTTGCTGCTGTTTTAATGAAAAATATTTAAAAAAAAAAAACAAATTTCACAATGCAGAACTAAGCTAAACATGCCCAGAATAACCTGTTCCCCATAACCTTGGGGGCTTGAAGGAGGGAGCCCCTTGAGTGAAAATTTTAGGAGCACTGCAGTTTTTACCTTATAAAACAGGGAATCAGACAAGGATTCCTGCCAAGTCCTGGCTCATTCAAAGGCCACTTTCACTACATTTGTCTCTGTCCAGCTAAGCTACATGCACATACGCACAAGGGCTGACTATCCTGGTTGCAAACTTTACAAGTCTAGCAAGAAAACTCAGTGCACTTTTAAATGGGTTATAATTCAGTCAAATCACAACCAGTTAGCACCAGAACGCCTACAGTGCTTCTCAGTAAGAGCTATTTCCCTGCCAAATTTCACCCAGCCATTTCAACACTAGAGCTGTTAAAACACTATTATAACAGGGAATACATTTTCTTCCACTTCTTTGCTCCACATAACAACTGGATTTCTTTTGCTTTAGCTTAAAAAAATATTAAAATGCACACCCCTTTGGGCAATGATCAAACATGAGAAACTTCAGTCCAAAAACTGACTGAAACAAGGGATTAGATTGGAAACATTTATGTGGCTTTGATCACAGTAGTTGCTGCTGTTCCCGTGCAAGGCAACCTTCAGCAACAGCCTGAGTAACACTGTGGCATATTGACAGGTTTCAGAGTAGCAGCTGTGTTAGTCTGTATCCACAAAAAGAAAAGGAGGACTTGTGGCACCTTAGAGACTAACAAATTTATTTGAGCATAAGCTTTTGTGAACAATGGGTGTTACAATACACACACTAACGAGAGTGATCAGGTATGAGAGAGTGAGCTATTACCAGCAGGAGAGAGAAAAAAACCTTTTGTAGTGATAATCAAAGTGGGCCATTTCCAGCAGTTGACAAGAACGTGTGAGGAACAGTGGGGGCAGGGGGGGAAATAAACAGGGGGAAATAGTTTTACTTTGTGTAATGACACCTCCACTCCCAGTCTTTGTTCAAGCCTAATGTAATGGTGTCCAGTTTGCAAATTAATTCCAATTCAGCAGTCTCTTGTTGGAGTCTGTTTCTGAAGTTTTTTTGTTGAAGAATTGCAACTTTTAGGTCTGTAATCGAGTGACCAGGGAGATTGAAGTGTTCGCCGACACCACATTCTACAAGCCATTACCCTCTGATCCCACTGAGGGTTACTGAAAGAAACTACACCATCTGCTCAAGAAACTCCCTGAAAATGCACAAGAACAAATCCACACAGACACACCCCTAGAACCCAACCAGGGTTATTCTATCTGCTACCCAAGATCCATAAACATGGAAATGCTGGACGCCCCATCATCTCAGGCATTGGCACCCTGACAGCAGGATTGTCTGGCTATGTAGACTCCCTCCTCAGGCCCTAGACTCCCAGCACTCCCAGCTACCTTCGAGACACCACTGACTTCCTGAGGAAACTACAATCCATCAGTGATCTTCCTGAAAACACCATCGTGGACACTATGGATGTAGAAGCCCTGTACACCAACATTCCACACAAAAATGGACTACAAACCATCAGGAACAGTATCCCCAATAATGTCACGGCAAACCTCGTGGCTGAACTTTGTGACTTTGTCCTCATCCATAACTATTTCACATTTGGGGACAATGTATACGTTCAAGTCAGTGGCACTGCTATGGGTACCCACATGGCCCCACAGTATGCCAACATTTTTATGGCTGACTTAGAACAATGCTTCCTCAGCTCTCGTCCCCTAATGCCTCTGCTCTACTTGTGCTATATTGATGACATCTTCATCATCTGGACCCATGGAAAAGAAGCCCTTGAGGAATTCCACCAGGATTTCAACAATTTCCATCCCACCATCAACCTCAGCCTGGACCAGTCCACACAAGAGAGACACTTCCTGGACACTACGGTGCTAATAAGCGATGGTCACATAAACACCACCCTATACCGGAAACCTACTGACCGCTATTCCTACCTACACGCCTTCAGCTTTCACTCAGACCACACCACACGATCCATTGTCTACAGCCAAGCTCTACGATACAACCGCATTTGCTCCAACCCCTCAGACAGAGACAAACGCCTACAAGATCTCTATCAAGCATTCTTACAACTACAATACCCACCTGCTGAAGTGAAGAAACAGATTGACAGAGCCAGAAGAGTACCCAGAAGTTACCTACTACACGACAGGCCCAACAAAGAAAATAACAGAACGCCACTAGCTGTCACCTTCAGCCCCCAACTAAAACCTCTCCAACGCATCATCAAGGATCTACAACCTATCCTGAAGGATGACCCATCACTCTCATAGATCTTGGGAAACAGGCCAGTCCTTGCTTACAGACAGCCCCCCAACCTGAAGCAAATACTCACCAGCAACCACACAACAGAACCACTAACCCAGGAACCTATCCTTGCAACTAAGCCTGTTGCCAAATGTGTCCACTTATCTATTCAGGGGACACTATCATAGGGCCTAATCACATCAGCCACACTATCAGAGGCTCGTTCACCTGCACATCTACCAATGTGATATATGCCATCATGTGCCAGCAATGCCCCTCTGCCATGTACATTGGCCAAACTGGACAGTCTCTACGTAAAAGAATAAATGGACACAAATCAGACATCAAGAATTATAACATTCAAAAACCAGTTGGAGAACACTTCAATCTTACAGTGTGTATGGTAACACCCATTGTTTCATGTTCTCTGTGTATATAAAATCTCCCCACTGTATTTTCCACTGCATGCATCCGATGAAGTGAGCTGTAGCTCACGAAAGCTTATGCTCAAATAGATTTGTTAGTCTCTAAGGTGCCACAAGTACTCCTTTTCTTACTGTGGCATATAGCATCCATACCCGCTGATCCTTGTTTGGATTCACTGTCACATTTGCAGCAAATCTGTGCAGCTTTTGGCGCACTTTTTCAGGATAGTTTCGATCCTTTATTCCTTCAGGACAGAGGGAAACTGGTGGAGGATTCCTAGGCAAAAAAGAAAGTATAATCACCAAGGTCCCGAAACTGCACCATTAAACTCAATGGAAGTTTTGCCATTGATTGCAATAGGAATAGGCCAAAGTTTCAGGTTAACGGTGAAACCTGTTCCCCAATAAACGTCTATCTTAGGATGTGAATACAGCCCTTGAGTTTCCATCCACCACACCCCCAAATCACAGTAAAGAAGAGCACCAGATCATCCCACTGCCAAGGTACCTCTTCCTGCACCGGAATTTCTGCACCGGTGTCAGGGAATCTGTGTGGTGTTTCTCCATGACTTTGTGGTAGTGGATCTCATTCCAAAGTTGCACCAGCTCCTTCTTTTCTTTCACCCTACAACACTAAGACAATGGCAGGGCTGAGCACATCCTCTCCAGACAGTCAACCAATGTCTTTCACAGAGGGGGAAAAAACCCTCAGCATCCTGAAACTTACTGAAAGGGATTCACACTGGGTCAGCTGAGTTGGTAGCCTTCCCCAGAAATATGAGTCTCTTATGGCCCACTGTTACTTCTCAAACCTGCACAGGGCTCCTTGTGCAAGAAAAGAGCTCATTATGCACCTAGTGAATTTAGACCTGGTGTATGGACCTAAGTTGACAGCTCTGGAAGCTGAAGTCTCTTCTCTTCACAGAACACACATAGCACGATCACTGGCAGCCCAAGCTTCCTCGCACCATCCCACCCATGAGTCCATCCTCTCGCACCATCCCACCTATGGGTCCATCCTACAAGGGGCTGAGCACTCAGGACCTGATCCAGCGAGACACTTAAGGACATGGTGAGCTTTAAGCACAAGAAGGATCCCAATTCTAATGGGAATTGCACTTGTGTGGTCCCTGGAGTCTTTTACATGCCAAAAATTGCTTTCTTTTACTAACAGATGTTTTGTCCATGATTTCCCTCAGAGATCAGCACTGTATACCCCTCCCCCAAACTCCTCAGGGACCCCAACAGGCTAGTCTCCTACTTGTTGTTGCTGTAAGCACTGATGTTCTGACTCCTGACATGTATGTTATCATTGCTTGTCTAACACGACTTCCTGCCCTCCTTGTAGTTTCACTGAAGTGACCAAGAACACATTCCTACCTCCAGGAGTCTGCAGGCTGTGTCATGCTGTCCCCTGTGGATATGGACAAGCACATAGGCTCGGACTACATTGATGTTGGTGAGGAAATATTCCTGAAGCTTGCACCCCATCATTGCCTCAACCAGCTTCTCCAGACTGGGAGACATGCTCTGAAGATTGCAGCAGAGCTGTCCTGCTAGATCGAGCAGCTTGGCCTGGGGAGGGTCCTTGTTTTTATTCTTTTTAAGCAGCGCCATGAACCGCTTCATGCTTACACTCCTCTGGACACCTCTTCTATGCAACAAAGAAACAGAATCTGATGTTTGAGCTGCTAGACGAACACTCCCCTCCCTATCAAGGCACATTGCTAGCTTCTAATTCTCCCTTATACTATACGTTAAAATACTTCACTGCACTTCTATAGCACTTTCTACCTGAGTTTTTCAAATTACAAAGAGTAGTTAAGCCTCTCAATCCTCCTGTTAAGACAAGAAGTATTCCAGGCTTGCAAGTGGGAAAACTGAGACACAGAGAGGTACAGTGACTTGCCCCAAATGACAAGACGGTGGAACACTTTGTAATCATCAAACTTAGAGAACAAAATACAGGGCAAATGAGCATCAGTAAAAGGTAAAGAGAGAAAATACATTGAATACATGTTTAAAGTAATTATTTATAAAAATGCTCCTCCCACAAAAAATTTAGTCTGCTACATAATTGTAACCACCGACCAGTTGGGCAAAATCTAATTATCCAGCAGAATGGGGTAACTAAAACCTCAATCTGGGTCGGTGAGATAAAGTTACTTTCTGCCCATTGGAAAAACACTGACTTGGAGCATCTAAAACTCCACAAGTGCAATAAATTACAGGGACAAGTGACCTGCAGGTGATTCACTGGTCTCTTGTATTCTTGTAAATGCCATCAAGTGGTAACTTCTCTGCACACTGAACTTTGGAAGGAGTACCTACAGAATTAGCTACATATGCTCCTCTTGAAGAATAGGACAGAATAGTGGTTCTCAAATTGTGGGTTGGGACCCCAGTGCGTCGTGAACCCATTTTAATGGGGTCACCAGGGCTGGCGTTAGATTTGCTGGGGCCCAGGGCAAAAGCCCGAACCCCATCGCCCAGGCTTTGGCTTTGATCCCGCCACCTACAGCAGTGGGGCTTGGGTAGGCTCAGGCTTTGGTCCCCCTTCCTGGGGTCACGTAGTAAATTTTGTTGTCAGAAGGGGGTCACAGTGTAATAAAGTTTGAGAACCCCTGGGACAGAATGCAACTTGCTGAGAGACAGAGTTTAGCTAAGTAGACTAGACCACATGGGCAAGTCATCCATTGCTGACCCTCAGGCTTTGTCTTCACTGCAAAAAAGGTGTGTTTTTGCATCAAGTTGGCCATCTCACTGTATAATCCTAGTGGAGATAAGGCACAGGTAATTTTTACCTCTATGTAGCTAGCTGGGGTTGGTCTCAGGTTTCACTGAGGTGAAAACTTCAGTGCCTGGTCTCGACTCGGATTTTACATTGAGACAACTACATTGATTTAAGCACACTTTTTACTGTGGTGAAGACAAAGCCATATGCCTTTTCTTGATGAGGAAAAGGGTGTATTTTTAAATTTGTTAACTAATCTGTGTTAAAATTCTGGTGAAGACAAGGCAGTTGTAGGTTTTAACACATATTACCTGGTCAAGGTAAACCCTAGCATTTAATCATAGTTGGCTCATGCTTAAGTCTTCTCGCTCCCCTTTCACCCCCCCCACCTTTTTATTTAAATTATGCCTTCATTTGGATGCTTAGCATTAGTTTTATATTTTATTTTTAATCTATTGCTAGAAGATTAGGAAATTCTACTGTAGAGTTTACTTTGACTAGCTAACATGAGTTAAAACTACAACAACCTTGTCTTCACCAAGATTTTAACACAGGTTAGCTTAACATGGGTTAAAAATGCACTCCCCACCACAGCGAAGAAAAAGCCCTAATTGCATTTACAGTGGTTCTGGACTGGGAGTCCAGTTTTAATTTTCAACCTCAAGTCAGACAGGAACAAATCCAACACCCACTGAAGTCAACAGGAATCTCTCCACTGACTTCAAGGGGCACTGGATCAGCACACACAAGAATTTTAAGTGCTGACTGGCTCTGCAACTTGTCCTTGAGGTAGGGACATGCAATATCCATACAACAGATTCATTTTAATAACTCATTTTGGCTCCAAAAATAATCAGGACAAACACTTTATCATCAGACAACCACACTGTCGATCCCAGTTGTCCTTGGACAAGTCACCTTAAAAAGAATTTCCTAGCCTGCAAACAACAGGGGAAAACTAAAATACACAGCCAAAAGCAAATAAAGGCATCACTTAAAAAAAAAAACAAAAACCACACACACAAAAAGGTGGGGAGGTGGGAGGAAGAAGTCATCCTACATGAGTCCACAGCGATTAAAACAGAACGCACATCTGAAATTATGGTTCTGAATATATTCAGAGTTGGGCAAGAGTGGTGTGGTGCATATCCAGTGGTTGGAAGTCCCAAATGCTGTGGGTTAAGAACAGTCTCCTGGTTCTCCAGGGCACAATGGGGAAACCCCCATAAGTGGCGAGTTCTGTGGGCCCGTGGTGCCTGGGCACCAGGAATATTCCTGGCTGGGTCTCTCCCACGGCCCCACCTTCCACCCGGGGCCCCCACCCACCACCGGCAGCGCAGTGGAGCTGAGCAGCTTCCTGCCTGCTCGCTCCATGTGGCTGCCGGCCCCTCTCTGTGGCCCCTGGGCGGGGTGGGTCTATGTCTATGCGCGCTGCTCCCACCCCAAGTGCCCCTGCAGCCAATAGGAAGCTGCAAGGGCAGTGCTAGGGGTAGCCCCCCCAGCCTGCCCTGCCTAGGAGCGCAAGGTAAGTGCCGCCCCCCCTTTCCCCCACACTCCCTCCCGCCCCCAAACTCCCTCCCAGAGCCCGCACCCCCAGCCCAGAGCCTACACCCAAATTCGCTTCCAGAGCCTGCACCCCTCAACCCCTACTCCTGTACCCCTGCCCCAGCCGAGAGCCTGCATCCCTCCCCCCCTCCTGCACCCCCACCCCCTGCCCCAGCCCAGAGCCTGCACCCTCCCCACAACCCCCCTCAAACTCCCTCCCAGAGCCCAACTTCTCACCCCTTCTGCACCCAAACTTCCTCCCAGAGCCTGCACCCCTCCTACCCCCCAAACCCCTGCCCCAGCCCAAGGCTTGCACCCCAGACCTCCTCCCCCATACCCAAACTCCCTCTCAGTGCCTTAGGCAGGTAGGGAGCAGAGTCTGCAGGGGCAGGCTCTGGGCACCACCAACCTTTCTGCAAACCTGCTGCCCCGGGGAAACCCCTACAACACCGGCGGTGTCAGACAGCTAACACTGTTCTGATGGAGGCTCATGAATTTCCCCTGTGGTATCCACGAAATACAAATGCAGCTGTGAAAACTCCATGAACTTGGGAGAAAAAAGCTTTATCTTCGGGCAGGGCTACCAGGCCTGGCCCACACCCCAGCCAGGCACTGTGTGAACCAGCCCCGGGGCGCAGGGCAGAGTGGCTAAGCTCATGCCAGCCCTAGAAGCAAGGGGGCTCGGGCTCCTCCATGACACGCAGGCGGAAGCCCACCAAGGGGTGTTGGGCTGGGTCTGGAACACCCTAAAAACCTTTTTTCCAGACGCTCTTCAGGGGCCCGCAGAAGAGGCTGCTGCTGCCCCACCTAGGAGCCTACCCCCTCCGGGCCTCCTTCAGCCCTGCCCCCGCTTTGTAACCGGCCCCCCGCCGTGTCCTGCCCCCTCTCCCCGCAGCGGAGACACGGGAAAGGCTAGGCGGGGAGCCGGCCATTAGGGGCCCTGCCTAGAGGGCGCCCAGCGGGTCCCCCGCGACAGCAGCCGGAGAACCCCCGGCCCGGGGGGCCCGAGCCCAGGGCGCGCCCGGCCCCCGCTGTACCTCCCGCGGGCGGCCATCGGCGGCCTTGGCGCCGGCCGGGCTGCGAGTCCCAGCGCTGCCGGGAGCTGCCGCGGGGAGGAGCTCGGGGCCGCCCCCGGACACGCGGCGCCCGTGGGACGCGCCCCGGGAACGCACCCCCTGCAGGACCCGCGCTGGGGCCCGGCCCCTGCTCCGTTGCCGCCTGGGCTCAGGCCGGTTTATTTCTGGCACGTGGCCTGCAAACGCCCCACGGCCAAGGGCCAGAGCTCTCTGCCCCCCGGGGTGCGCAGTGCGGGATCCAACAGGGCCCCACGCGGGTGCGGCAAGAACAGCAAGGCCCGGGCCAGTGGAGGCGGGGCAGCGTTTCCACTCAAAGTGAAGTTTCGGAGGGATTTAAAATCTAACCACGTTTCAGGGTAGACCGGACAGTCCGGAAGTAAATAGGGCAGCTGAACGTTGGAAAGCCGCAACTCCCTGTGATAGGGACAGTCTCGTTTTAAAAAAGGGGTTCTTTATAAAACCTTTCAGTAAACATTGCAAGGGGATTCGCTTCTCTATCCCCCCCACCAAATACTTCCCTGCCCCTAGGAAAGTGTAGCAGTCAACTTTTTTTTTTTTTAAACAAAAAGCTTAGTTAGAGGGAGCGGCTATTGTATGTGTAAAATAGGGACTTTTCATAGTAAGGCAGTTGAGTAAACTAGGTGACAGCAGTTTACAGCAAGGTACCTGCATGGAAAAATGGTAGGAAATAACTTTAAAAAAAAATTAATGTAATAGGAACCAGACATGCACTGGTAATTACAATACACTGAGATGAATTAAATGAAGAGGGTGGCAGCTCAAACCAGACTTTTGTACATACATAAGTACTCCTTTTCTTTTTGCGAATACAGACTAACACGGCTGTTACTCTGAAACCTATCAGATACAGTCACTCAAACACTGGTTCTTGGATACAGAAACTTTTTGGGGATAAAGACACGTTTTTGTTGAAACAATGTTTATGACCCATCTCTCTCTCTCGTTTCTGTTCACAATCTTCCTCAATCCTGTAATCAACGGCATCTTGTGTTCAGCAGTCATTGATTTCTCCCGAGACGTGGATCTTCCCCTACAGCAACTGATTCCTTGCTCCTGCAGCATGACACACATCTCTGGGCCCAGAGTACCCCAAAACAGCAAGTCCTGACAGCTTAAAGGGCAGAGACCCAATTCAACTGAAATTTAAAGTAATTGTGACCTTTTCACAAGCATTAAAGCTTCATACTTGCCATAAGAAACAACTTCCTTCGGGCAAGGCTCCATACTCTGCATACTCCTTTATTGACCTATAGAGCCCTACAAATCCATGGACTGTGGATTGGATGAGGATACACACTTAGTATCTGCACAGGGCTCTATTCACCAATAACTTCTCTTTTACTCACTGCCTGAGTCATGGCAGAACCACATTACCCTTTTGATTTTCTGCATTTTTTATTTAATAATATATTAAAACATATAAACACTTACCATGATTGTATGATACAGTGTATCTTACATATGCACACAAACATACATGCCAGAGATGTGAGGCATGATTTTGCCTGACATGTCACAGGCTTACAACACCTGGTCATTTCCAAAGGTCACAGAAACGTATGGTGACCTCTCTTCCCTGTAACAAACCCCTGGTCTCAAAGTCTTGCCTTCACCTCAGTTTAGGTGAGTTCTGGCAAGTAGGGGATGCAACTATTTGAAGCATGGCTCTGTTCAGGTGATGAGTATTGGTGTGAAAGGAGTGTCCCTGGGATACAGTCTCTTCTCCCAAAAGCCTACTCAGCTTCTATTGATTATCAATAGGAATACTGCTCAGATTAGGCTGGGTTCCAAGGTAAATTCACCCTAAGAATGGCCTTATCTGGCAGTTCTCTGAATCTTCTTCCTCATCACACTCCCACGCTTTTAATTTTCTCTCCTGCAGATGCACGATCTCATGGTGCACTGGCATGCATCTTATCCAGACAGCCAGTCCAGAACAGGACGAGCCGGCCATCTTTGTTCCAGCAGAACTCTGTGAAGTCTTTCAGCAACCGATCTGCAAACTTCTCATCCCCTGTGGCACTGGACCTCCACGTTTTGGTCAGCATGGTATTGTGGGCCCAGTTGTAACCAATGCGCTCTTCACAAAACATGTTCTGGTTGGCTGAGCTGGTGGAGTTGCGCCGCCGTCGTTGCTGTCCACAGGAAAATTTCCGCTTGGAGTAAGGCAGCTGCAGAGAAACCGTCCCTGTGGGAACCGGACAGGAGTTTAGTCCGTGGTCAAGGCTAGATCCTAGCACTGTCAGCTGACCCAAATGTTTCTAAGGGAAAACTAGACTGAGTTTCATTTATTGTCTCGTGTAGCAGGTAAAGATGCACTCAGCATTACCCCACTGCTACTTGCAAGGGTAACAAGGCTCATCGATTCCTTAAAGCAGGTACTCAACCTGCTGCTTTTTACTCGTGGCAAAAGTAATAATGCTTTATACTTATTGTAGGAGATGACTGGTCTCTCCATTGCCTTCTGTTTATGACCCTTTGTCCCAGCTGCTACAGCTATTGGCCAGCTGATCAGTGCTACTGAAGAACAACATTGGAACTAGGAGTGCAAGAATGGCTCTCATTGCCTGCCAAGCATTGCTCACCTGTGACATGGATGTACTGGGGTTTGTTCTCAGATGGGAAGTTGAATGCAGAGGCAGAGTATTTATCTTGCACAAATCCAAATCTGGGGAAACAAACACTAGAAAGAATGAGGCTATTCCTGTTGGGACTCCTACAACCCATGGGATGGGAAAGGGGTGGGATGGGGAAACACATATGCACATCCTTCTCATGGTCCAAAGGGAAGGAGGCAAAGAGGGAAGGAAGGGATCCCCAGGTTCTCCAATCCTGTTTTTTCCTGAGCATGGGGGTGGGGTTGGTCTCCTAGCTTATGTATGAAGCAACAGAACCAATAACCCAATCTGGAATGTTATCTGGCTGTCTGTTAAAAGGACCCAGCTCTGTGTGTGTGTGTACACACGTATGTACGTACGTACACATACACAAAAAAAATTAGGAGAAAGCTACAGAAAAGCTTCTGGTATGGTGCATCAAGTTATAGGAATTGTTTGATCAGGCTGGACAGTTCTGCCAGATGACTAGTGCTGCTTTGGGAACACACATCCCCCTCTGGGCTGAAGAAAACACCATTTTGAAGCAAGAAAAGGTCCATTCCAAGAGCCACCTTCTCCGTGATAGAAAGAGAGCCTGAGTTAAGCACTGTGAAACCAAATTCCAGTCAGGGACCACACTGAAAGCTTTGTGAAGACCCATAACAGGGGATGTTACACAGCCAGCCAAAGGCAGGAAGGATTGGCACTGGGAAGCTTATTTGTGCCTTCCAATTAACTCCTCCACCCTTATTGGCCCTTCTCTCACTAAGCAGTGTTCAAAAGAACACCATCAATTCCTCCTCAACTTGTTCCCAGCCTCTCACTACAGGTGTCAGATCCCAGTTACTTGCTTATTATCACTTAAGTTATCACTCAGAGATTCAAATCAGGATTGTCCCAAATGCTGTACACAGAGATGATGACAGTCGTTATCAGAGATACAACAATTTACCTGTTTCTAGCCTAAGAGAATGGGACACCTTTAGAACCTAATGTTACACTTAAGACAATCCATAGGGTTTGCTAATGAGTGACAACGTTCCTCCCACATATTGAGAGCATCCATCCCATTCCCACCCACTGCCAACTGTGCACATTTGAAGACATTCTGATTAACTTAGTATCTTTCAGAGGACTTCAAGGAGACACATAACTCATGGTCTCAAGTTTAACAGTACTACTTTAAAGCTCCAAAATCTGACTAGATCTTTACACCACACTCCACCATCATAGCCAAAGATGGATTTGACTCTCATCTACCGTGCTACACACATACCTGTGTGCAATTGCCTCCTGAAGCAGATGCATGCGATCCCAGTAAGTTTCAGGTTCAAAGCCTGAAACAAGAGAACCAGACAAAGGTCAGCTGAAACCATTTAATCTTAACCAACCCATAAGAGGCTTCCTCAGGCCAGCTCCATTGTGTGCTTCCCCCTATTCCTTTAAGCCACCTCCTTTGGTCCTATTTTATCTGTCAGCACTCGCCCTGAACTCCCAATATCCCATTAAGAGGATTTTTTAAAAACACCAACAGTTGATTCATGAACCAACCCTGGATTTGGCTTTTATGACCCTGGAAGGAACATACATAAAACAGTAAATACATAGGATTTGAGAGGGGAGGTTTCACTGTTTGTTGCTCTTGCGATACTATCGAATATTGTCCCATGTTTCTACTTTGCCCACCTTTGGGCATCAATAAGAACTTAGTTTTGGCAAGGGGGAAGGTCTGGGGTTAAAACCAACTCACCCTCCGTGAGGGTCCCTCACCCCAAATGATGAATATATTTTTATTTAGTGAGGATCAGGAAAAAAATTAGCATGACCACCATTTTGAGCATCAAGGCATTAAAATAGCCTATTTAAAGCCAGTGGGGCTACACCTGTACCACAACATGTAGAGTGTTCATTGCTCTTTCTGCATTTACAGTCAGACTCCAGGAAGAGTGTTACCAGGGGTGAGAACAATTTAATCAATAAAATGAATTTTTAAAATTTGTAAACTGTGTTCCTTTTCAGATCATCCCTCTGTATGATGCATCTCTCTGTGCTAGGACTCATGAAGCGCTGACCTCTGGGCAAGGCTCACAGTTGAGGCTTACCACAATAGCGTCACTAGGAAGGGAGAGGTCATACTAAAGAAAAAAAGGATTGCAGTTCCAGGCACTTAATCTCACAAGCAAACCTTCCTACCCAGAATGTAACCATGGCAACAAAAAGAGGATGCCAACCAAGGAAGCCTAGCCAGTATAATCTCAGAGAGAAGGGAATGAACAAATGCAAGATACAAATGCAGACTGGCTAGCAGGATGGATGGGAGCTGTTGGCAGAATGGGCTTTTATAATTTTTACAAAATGACAGCACGGTTAACTACCTGACATAGTTTCTATAGAAGCATTCAGTGTCATGGCAAAAGAGGAGAATGAAGGACATGGAACTCTCCCTGTTGATGGGCACCTCTCATTACCAACATGATGCTGTGGTGTGTGCCAACTGCCCTGAAGTACAGCTTCCCTCCTCATCTTTCCCTCATCATGCTGAATGAGCTGTATCCTTAATAGCAGATAGGAGGGAATGTAATGGCAGGCATCTTATGCAGCCAGAGAACATATTGTAGGTGTGATTCTTTATGCTAGCTACACATCCCAGTGAGAGTTCTCCCTGCAAGAAGGTACCCAAGGCTGGCTGGGGAATATTTCTTACCATCAAACAGATGCTCACTGCCCTCCTTCAGCAAGCAGCTAACATTGAGTGGGATGAACAACTGTGCTCGAAGTGGGTCTCCATATAGGTAACTGGGCAATGCAAATGGACCCTCCAGGACTGGAACCAGCAAGAAACCACAGGACGTAGCTTTCCGATGCCAACCCTGAACCTGTGAAGGGATTCAAATAATGAATCACATCGTGTATACCTGCATGGAAAGGAGTACTTATGTGGATAAGAGCAGCTTGTCTCGCCAACAACAAATCAGACACGCTCAGTTACCAAGGGCTTTGCCTGCTTTGCATACTGAGCATGCAATCATCTTCATAAGCAAAGCAGCACAAATACAAGATTTCAAAATTTTATTTTTTAAGGCATGTCACATAAATCAGAATGCTCAATTAGATCAGGCCATTGCAGAGAAGCTAACTGAAGTCTTGCATCAGTCCTCACTGCAGAGGATGTGAGGTAGATTCCCCAAACCTGAGCCATTCTTTTTAGGTGACAAATCTGAGGAACTGTCCCAGATTAGAGATGTCATTAGAGGAGGTTTTGGAACAAACTGATAAATTAAACGTAATAAGTCACCAGGACCAGATGGTATTCACCCAAGAGTTCTGAAGGAACGCAAATATGAAATTGCAGAACTACTAAGTGTGGTATGTAACCTATCATTTAAATTAGCTTCTGTACCAGATGACTGAAGAATTCCTAATGTGGCTCTAATTTTTTTTTTTTTTTCCTTTTTTAAAGGCTCCAGAGGTGATCTTGGTAATTACAGACTGGTAAGCCTAACTTCAGTACCAGGCAAATTGATTGAAACTACAGTAAAGAACAGAATTATCAGACACATAGATGAACATGATTTGCTGGGAAAAAGTCAACAAGGCTTTTGTAAAGGGAAATCATGCCTCACCAATCTATTAGAATTCTTTGAAGGGGTCAACAAACAGGTGGACAAGGGTGATCCAGTGGATATAGTGTACTTGGATTTTGAGAAAGCCTTTGACAAGGTTCCTCACCACAGGCTCTTAAGGGAACTAATTAGTCATGGGATAAGAGGAAAGGTTTTCTCATGGCTCAGTAACTGGTCAAAAGATAGCAAAAAAGGGTAGGAATAAATGTCAGTTTTCAGAATGGAGAGAGGTAAATAGTGGTGTCCCCCAGGGATCTGTACTGCGACCAGTGCTGTACAACATATTCCTAAAAGATTTGAAAAAGCAGTAAACAGGTGGAAAAATTTGCAGACGATACAAAACTACTCAAGATAGTTAAGTCCAAAGTAGACTGTGAAGAGTTACAAAGGGATCTCAGAAGACAGGGAGACTGGGCAACAAAATGGCAGATGAAATTCAGGTGTTGATAAATGCAAAGTAATGCACATTGGAAAACATAATCCCAACTATACATACAAAATGATGGGGTCTAAATTAGCTGTTACCACTCAAGAAAGATCTTGGAATCATTGTAGATAGTTCTCTGAAAACATGCACTCAATGTGCAGCATCAGAATATTAGGAACCATTAGGAAAGAGACAGATTATAAAAAAAAAAAAAAAGGAAAATATCATAATGCCATTTTATAAATCCACAGTACGCCCACACTTTGAATACTGTGTGCAATTTTGGTTGCCCCATATCAAAAAAAGATTTATTAGAATTAGAAAACGTACAGAGAAGGGCAACAAAAATGATTAAGGATATGAAACAGCTTCCATGTGAGGAGAAATTAAAAAGACTGGGACTTTTCAGCTTGGAAAAGACGACTGGCGGGTGGGATATGATAGAGGTATATAAAATCATGAATGGTTTGGAGAAAGTGAATAAGGAAGTATTATTTACTCCTTTACACAACACAAGAACCATAGGTCACCCAATGAAATGAATGGGCAGCAGGTTTAAAACAAAAAAGAAAGAACTTCTTCACAAGATGCACAGGCAACCTGTGGAACTCATCGCCAGGGGATGTTGTAAGGGCCAAAAGTATAAATGGGTTCAAAAAAGAATTAGATAAGTTCATGGAAGATAGGTCTATCAATGGCTATTAGCCAAGATGGTCACGGATACAACCCCATGCTCTGGATGTCCCTAGCCTATGGCTGCCAGAAGCTGGGAGTGGACGACAGGGGATGGCTCACTCAATGATTGCCTGTTCTGTTCATTCCCTCTGAAGTACCTGGCATTGGCCACTGTTGGAAGACAGGATACTGGGCTAGATGGACCACTGGTCTGACCCATTATAGCTGTTCTTATGAATGCACTTAAAATGGGATATTTCTAAGGAAACTGATTTAGCCTGATTACAGTGAATGGCCAAGGACTGCTTAACTGGAACAAAATTTCCATTTAGAAAGAGGATGTACGTGACCAATGCCAAGGGTCTGAATGGAGAGTAAACGGTCTGGGATTTCTGAATGCCAGTTTCTTGATACAGAAGTTGCCAAATTACAAAAAGAAACAAAGTTAAAGTAAACAGCAAATGTAGAGAACTTCTTGTATTTTTATCCTTGGTGTTTTCAGTGGGTTTTTAAAAAGCCTCTTTGCTGAACTGGGACAACAGGCTGCCTACCCCACGGGCTCCATTAACATTTTTCACTGCTTTTCATTTTAAAATTCAAGGTACAGTGGGTTACACTGTACTGGCTCTTTGCACAGGGTCAAATCCTACACAGTGGCTCAAGTGGGACTTAAAAGTAATGCCTTGGCCTCGTGCTGGCTCTCTGCACAGGGTGAATTTAACTCATTAAAAGAAAGAGAATGCTACACCTAGGATAGGGTGACTAAACACACTGATTTATAGCAATGATAAGGGACACAAACTCAGCAACACACATTCATAGCAGTAGCAACAAGCAGCAAAATGGTCATTCAAAATCATACAAACTTCACACCACAGCATCTATCCTAGCACTTCTCACTGGCTTCCCACTAATTGCCTTGCTGAATTTCCCTGCGCACTCGGGTAAGGACACATTTAGTCAGCTTGGCAAGTTTGAGAGCATCCAGAATACAAGGACCCTTACCATCTCAAAGAGAACAGCTGCTGTTACTGCCATCCAATGCAATTTGATCTCGAAGGCAGCATTCAGCGAGAAATTGCCATGGTAGTAACAACTGCACCACTCCAGGCGGTCAGTGCGGTTATTCACATCCACATCCAGAGTCACTGTTCGCTGCTCGGGTACTGTGGCAGCTATGCAGTTACGGAGTCAAGAGTATTTTAAAAAATGTATCCAGAAGGGGAGAGAAAGAAAATTAAAATGAGACTGATTCGTTTTAAGCATGGGTTGCTTCATCCCCCTGCCTTGCACTTTTAGGGCCAACAAAAATAGCTCAAAGAATCTTGCTAGCCTAGATCACAAGAATGAAAAGGAGAAGAGAATTCCACCCACACCAGGGAACTCTGCTGCCCCAATTCCTCCTCCAGAAATTATTACTCTAATCAGTCCAGTGACATCTAATCTGGGGTAGATGGGGACTCCCTCCTCTAGGAATCAGAGTAGCAGCCGTGTTAGTCCGTATCTGCAAAAAGAAAAGGAGTACTTGTGGCACCTTAGAGACTAACAAATTTATTTGAGCATAAGCTTTTGTGAGCTACAGCTCACTTCATCGGATGCATTCAGTGGAAAATCATTCTATAATATGTTCTATAATTTAGTAGTATTCCAGTGTGGAACTGAAGGTGCTATGGAGGGCTACCCATGTAACATTTGCCTCTGAGGCATTCCAATTTGATTATAATGTTCTTTACATTTCTCCATACAAATCACAACACTGCACATTTTTACACCAGGGAAGGAGTATTCCAGAGTTTACAATGACAGCAAAAAGGAGATGAGGAATGCATTTAGTTTCCAGAGTAAAAGTGGTCTATATTAATGCAATGTTAAGGCTGCACATTACAATTTTTAAAAAGGCAAAAAACCAAAAAGGTTCCTACAGTATTATCATCTTTGGCTTATTGCATTTAGGTAGCATTCTTTTCTTTTTTTAAATTAGTATTTCTGTAATGCGTAGAGGACCCCTCCAAGACCAGGGCCACATTGTGCAAGGCCACATAGTACAGCCACATAGTAAAAGAAGGTCCCTGCACCCTAGAGCTTACACTCTATATAAGTGAGGGCTTGTCTACACTTACGACTAACTCGGCTACAATCGATGCAGTGGTGTCCATTTAGTGGGTCTAGTGAAGACCCGCTAAATCGATGGGAGAGCGCTTTCCTGTCAACAAAGCGCAAAGTAAGTCAGAGGGAGAGTGTCTCCCGTCGACAGAGTGTGGTGTAGACACCGCTGTAAGTCGACCTAAGTTACATCAACTTCAGTTACATTAGGTCGACTTACAGCTTTAGTGTAGACCAGCCCTAAGACACAAAGGGTAGGAAGGGAAAACAGAGGCACAGGAAGAGGGAGGGACTTGCCCAAGGTCACACAGCAAGTCAGCAGCAAAGCCAGGAATACAACCAAGGTCTCCTGACTCCCAGTCCAGGACCCTACCCCTTAAACTAGACTGCCATTTCTTGATTTTCTTATTACATGCCTTAGTTTAATATGTTTCTGTGCTGTTCGATATTGGACATAAAATACCAACGATATGCACTAAGGCTGTGTTAATATTGCTGAGACATTTCCCAACCTGAATATTTGAACTGTCTTTGATTAACTGTTTGGTATTTTTTAAGCAGAGAAAAGGAATTGCTCATGTTTTGTAGTCTTAGCATTTAAAAATTCCCAATTAAGTTTTGAAATTCAGCGCCAAGATGGAGGGAATTGGGGCAAGGGCAGAGTTCCCACCTTTGCTTCTGCTCTAATTTGTCAGAAGACCATTTTCTAGGAGGCTGGGTTAACAGTGCAACATCCTATTGTTTATGCTGTAATTACTTTAGCTTGGCAACAGAAAAAGAGATCGAAATAAATAATAATAATAAATGACAGAGGTGTCATCTTGGAGAGCATGCAGATGCTCTTTTGTAAATAAGTCTCATCACTTCCTGGCAAAGATTTATCTCCTCCTACTCCCATCTAGGCCAGGTATTGTCAGACATACCAACATCTTATTCTTTTATTTTTCTTGCTGCTTTTTACTCAGATATCACTGAAGATGCACTGTTGTGGGTGGCTTAAAGTTACAATACCAGCTTTTCAGGAGCCATGCAATGTAACGTAAATGATGAACCACCACAGAAACCCAGTTTGGGATGTTTGAGGGAAGCATCCCAATAGGAGGTAAAGCAGAAGCAACTAAATCAGTAAGGAAGGCAGGTGCTGTCTGCCAGCGCAGCTGCCAGACACAACAATACACCAGCCAATTTGTATAAATTAGCACATGCTGAAGAATGAACTCCCTGCTCCACTGCTAGATCGTTTCTCCTCCAAGTTACTGGTAACACAAGACTCTCTATCAAGACTGCAAACTGTCTCGTTCTACCTTACCCAGTGCCTCTATTCACAGACCAAACAACTGGAGGCAAATCCCCATAGGAGCACTCCTAACAATCCCACAACTTCAAAACTATCACTGGATTAGCATTTTAAATCTCTCTAAATTTAGGAGACTCAAATGGGTTCTTAGAAAATGGTCCTAATTTGAAGTTATAACAGAAGACCTCTGGCTTCCATACGCTTGGCTGATTTTAAGAGAACTCACCTGCTTCCCAACTGTGTCTTGTACCAGTATTAACTAATGAGTTATAGTGCACATTGGAGAGGAGCAGACAGGTTACTCTTCAACCAGAGATTAATTATGTACATGGTTATAATTACTAGTGCAGCATGCATTGCTATAAATCAAAAGGGACAAGATTACATATATCACAGATCAGATTTTCATTGGGAAGGGAAAAGGGACAATCATCAGATAAGTGATAGGGAAGTTGGCAAGGATAAGGATTTTACGGGTACACAGAGCTTGTTCCAGAGCTCCCAACACTTGCATGCTGTTTCATATCACAGGCTGACATTTAGGGAAGGTGGAGGAGGGGAAGAAATCAAATGCAGCCAAAGTCAAGAGAGGAACAAATGAAGTCACGTGGACCGGCTGCCATTGAGGTTAGTAAAGCTTCCTGCCTCAGATGTACTGGTAATGTTTTTGGAGTGTTTAGATGAGAAACAGCATTGAAGTGGCACACAAACTTGTTTCTTTCTGAGAACAGGTAACACCACATTGTTTACTGTAGGAAAATCCAATCATCCTTTAGAACAAACCAGAATGGACAACAGCAGCAGTATGGAAGTGCTTTTCATCCCAGAACAGCAAAACTGATTACGGATCATTATCTCCATTTTATAATGGGGAAACTGAGGAACAGAGGAGTGAAGTGGTTTACCAAAGCTGCATGGTGAGCCAGACAGAGTCATGAGCAGAACCAAGGTCTCCAGAGCCTCAGTCCTCTGAACCACACATTATCTGGACACCAGGCTGGGCTCAGGTTCACCTAGCTCATTAATTATGCCAATAAGGTTTTGTACTGGCCAAAATGATAGCTTTAGTGTGTAGTAGGTAAGGAGCCTCCTGCTCACTTTAGCTTTAGATAATAGAATTGTGAGCTTATTGGTCTAGGCCCCTCCCCTCATTTTTCAGTTTCTTATGCTGTTCCTCTTTGAACAAAGCTTTCAAAAATATACACAGATTACCATAGCTTCAGATTTAGAAGATACAGTTACTATACAAGAAGAAGGGTTATGTCACTTCTCTTCAGAGGAGTCAAACATATAACAGAAGAGCACTGGGGATTCTCTCTTTCTAAATTTAGATGAGATTTTATAAGATGCATCTTATAAATCTGAAGTTATGGCAATGGACTTTTCTAGCATGTTTTACAGGGAACATATAGCATATGGCAGGAGCAAGTGACTCAAACTGGCCTGGAAATGCAACAAGAAGATGACAAAGCACACATATTAGGACATATAACTAGTGAGTTTCACTGGCTGTTAGCGGTAGAAAAGGCACCGTGTGTGTGGTCTCTGTGGCACTCTAGTGAAAAGTGCTTTACAATGGAAGGAGATTTTAAGATGGGATAATGATATCCACTCCCATTGCATGCCCTGATGTTCCAGATTCAAACCCCCAGTTCATTCACACTGCTGGTATCTTTTGTAATTGTGGCCCCAGGTGTCTGACCTGGAGTTCTTCCCCATTACACCCTAGACTGGTGCCACCACGGTCTCCAAGTGTCACTGTACACAGGACTCTCCTACACTTCACTCCATTCTCAACAGGAAGAGTATCACCAGGGCTCTTGCCACTGGCAAACACTTGTTGAAGAACATTAGATTTAGTTAAGTGAAGTTTTGGTGCTCTGTTGTTCTGACATGTCATCATTTCCATGTGCACAGCAGGGACCGAACTCCATCATGTGGTTGTGAAGAGTCACACCAGCTCCACATGGAGACAGGAGAGGAGTATTATCTCTTCCTCAAACTCTGAGGATGGTGGGAATATTTTAATTTTTTGCTTTTAGGTAACAATGAATAGAGATTGTTCCTCTCAGCCAGTGAAACGCATCCCAGAGACATGACAATGAGACCACCTGCATGACAAATGTACGGCCAGCATGAGATCTGCAGCCTGTTGCTGGTCCACGTGAGATCATACCCTTGGTTGGCTGCTATTCCCCTTCAAAACTACTCCCTTGTACTTCACCAGATGTCATCTGTGTTCCGCATCTACCTAATAGTGCGGCTGCCTGGCTCCGTCCTCCGAAACTGCGGCTAAAGGAACTGTGCCTACTTGCATAAGAGGCTGGGCGGCTGGGAAGCCAGGGCAGGAGGAATGCTGGGATTTCTGAATGCAAGAGCTCTTCTGCCACAAATGCCACCTCGAACCATTTCCTCTGGAAAGTGGAGAAATCGTCCATTGCTGCTGTGTGCCACATGGTGGGCGGCTGCTGCATACCCACTGGATAAAGGCAATGGGAAAGACTGGTCAGTCAAGAACAAGACCCCTTAACACACAAGGTTACCATTACACTTCCTGAGTTTCTAGAGTCTAGGTTCAGAGGGAGCTGGAGATCTCACATTTGTCCTCCGATTCCCATCCTGTGAGTCGACAGTTCAAGGAAATCTGGTGATCTTTTCTAAAGGGTATGTGGTGAGGAGGATGGGGAGAGCTGAGCTGTCCAGCTGTCATTAAATTACCCTTCATTTTTTGGTGTTAAATTCACAAAGGCTAGTACATCTCTTTGGATCCCTATACACCAGAGGTCTCAATATCCCGGCCCGCGGGCCATCTGCGGCCCGAGAACCTCCCCACTGCGGCCCGTGGAGGAGAGACGCATGTAGACAAGCTGCTGGCAACGTCTGCTGCAGGCGCCGCCCCCTGCAGCTCCCATTGGCTGGGGGAGAGGGACAGAGATACCATCACCAGTCGCCGGGCAGAGTTAGCCACGGAGGCAGCATCATTTTTTTCCACAGAGAATATAAACAAGTCAAAATACAGAACACAGCTATCTGATGCCCACCTTGCTGCAATCCTGAAGGTTTCAAACTGCTCAGTTACTGAGGCTAAACATCAACAAACTGACAGAACTGAAGCATTGCCAGGTTCCTGACAAACACTAAAAACCTCTCTGGCAGGCAAAGAATTGTATAAAGTTGTATGACAGATTCATTATTTCTGAGAAACTCAAAATAAAAAATACAATATAAACGTTTTCTTTTCTGAACACCATCTTCAGTGACATTACTGGCCCGCTGGGAGGATTTGAGGACTGGCACTGGCCCTAAGGTAAACTGAGTTTGAGACCCCTGCTATACACCATCCCCCCTCCTGCAAACATTTATTTAAGGGTGCTGCTCCCCTTTCAAATCCCTTCTCAAGATGCACTTCTGCTGCAACACCTACAACAACTCAACAAAATTCAAGGGCTACACTGAAGGGCAATAGGGGAAAGCTCAGTAGTTACATAAAAGCCTGACCTCGGTCCGGCTCCTTATCGACGACAATCTTGTAGAAATAGAACCCATAGATGAAGGTGCGCAAGGCCTCTCCAGATGCGTGAACGATCAGCTGCTCATCCAGCATTTTCTAAAGAAAAACAAATGAAAAGCAGCTTTCAGTGGTGAATCGGGGCTTTGGGGTTGGAACGGGGAGACATTAGGAAAGTGAGTCTTTCCTTTGGAGACATTAAAGGTTCAAGCTCCTCACCTGTAAAGATGAGAACGGCAGCAGTGCTTCCCTAGACGTGCCGAAAACCCAGCAGGCTAGTAGTGAATAGGGTCAGAAGTCCTCATCTTCCAGATAAACTGTATTTTGTCCCTTTGAAGTTCCCTACTAACTAGACTCTTTCCACTCTGTGTACTACCTCCAGTGTTTGCCGTCTTACTTATGTGCCTTTGTCTAACATATGGGTTTTCAGGAGCTGTAAGTAGCCATCATGTGGCTTCAGGGCTCAGAAAGGTTCTAGGATCCTCTTTGCTAGCTGGTGTGGTGTGGAGTCTCAGTAGAAATGAATTCTAGAGCATTTCTGAGCCTCAAAACACAAACCCTGATGTGGTTCAACAGGGCGTGTGTGTGTATTACACATAGTGTGTGTACTTATGTAAGTATCCTTGAACAGAACAGTTTTATGCTCATTGTTCTCATGACAGCTCCAGTACCCAAAGCAGTTATTAGAAGAAAATACAATCACACTGCAGTGACTTACACTCCTAGCTAAAACGAGGGCTTTTGGTAACCACCAGTCAGTGTGAGATTGTATGTAAAACTGCCACCATCACACCAGCAGGGGAAAAAAATGCAACACCTATCGCACATCATCATGCTGCTCTGTGATAGGACATCTAAAATCAAACCACTGAAGAAAATATTTTTTCCAGCCAGTATCTGACTTACAAAACAAACATTGTTGCATATTTATTGTGATCTCCATCTCAAGCTAATACTTACTGGGGGAAGGAGAGGTATAAAAACCTAGTGATAGAAAGTCACATTTCCCTACACATACGTAGTAGTGGAGACACTCTTGAAAACTATATTAGTAAGAGGATTTTAAATATGAGAGAGAGAGAGAGACACACGCACACACACAGTTTCCCAAGATCTATGCTTTCCCCAGTAAATGGGACATTTCTCTCACCTGCATGATGTCAATGGCCATAGCCTGGGTCTGCACCCCTTCCAGGTTGTTCACCAGCCAGTGGACAACCTCAGCACTGATGAAACAATACGGAGAGAGGCCCTTCTGTTCAGAGAGCAGCTGGATCCCTGTACTGAATCCCAACAAGTTAAGCATGTAACTAACATGAACTGAAATCACACAGGAAGACAGAAAAATTACTACTGCAGAGGAGGAAAACCCAGAATGAGAAATCTGAAGTTCTCTGTAGCTTGTGTACCGTTAGTCTCTGAGACTGCAGAAGATTGTATTTTACAATGGAAAAAGCTCCGAAATTACTCCCTCTACAGTGACTCCTGCTTAGGCAGGCCTGGGACTGTAGCACCTGACCTCTGTGTAGCCACATTTTGTACCCTAATTTCTACAGTGACTCCTGCTGGGAGAGGCTAGAACTGAATAATACAAAGATCACTTAAGAAAAGCTATTCCACCCTAGACCATGAAACTCTTCCATTGGGGGCCCACCTATCAAATCCTGCTTCAAAGCCTCACAGTGAGATTTTAGGCATGTTTTGACTCAAAACTTACGTGGGGTGCTTCATGGCTTCAAGAATCTCGATCAGAGTAGAGGAAGAAGTCAGGGAGCTCGCAGAAGACTGCTGAGAGCTGGAAAGTAAACAAAATTGTGTTTACAAGTCCTGTATCTGCCAGTCTAGTTTGACAGATGTTGAGGAGAGCTGCTGTTTCTTCTCTTCACAGCAATAATTGTTCCACGTTTTATCTTCTGTTCTTGGTGCATGTGCCAGTAATTTGCAAAAGGGAGGAGAGTCCAAGCATGCAGCTCTTGCCTCAGAAAACCTCCTTAGTGCAGCACAGAGCAAAGGGGAGGAGTTAGTTACCTTTAAGGAACAGAGATGACTAAAGAAGAACAAGTGAAAGCTGCAAGCACATTTTTGCACTGGATTTACTCATGCTATACAAACCCTATTTGCACGCACTGTAGTTCAGAAGCAATTCAAAGCATGCCATTTGAAAGTTATTAACACGGGAAACAGATGCTACTGTAGGTTTATTTTTAATACCACTTCCCCCATCGTGTTTCACCACCAGATTGGAACCCCTTGGATTCCAACAACCCACTTGATCTAACGATGCACTGGAGGGTCCCCTGTCTCCTCGGAGAAGAGGGGATATGGATTTCCACACCCATTCAAACCCTGGCTTTCTCAGAGTGCTCCACGAATAGCCACAAAAAAGTTCTGGAAGGAGCAGACCGTTGCGGTGAGGGAAATCCGGCTCATGTCTATTCAGTGCTGGACAACTGGGCTAGAAGGCTGGTTTTTGGTGCCACTATTCAAGGACAGCGTTCTCCATCTAAGTCACAGAACATGATCTTCAAGTGACATGTGCCTTCCAGTGCTGACACACATGAAATGAGCACAGCACGTATTGTCCTATGTTTCCTGTGCTAAGTACCCCTCCTGCCCCGTAACCAGCAAGAGGAATGTATTGAACAGAATATCATTACTGAACTGCTGTGCTCGTCTTACCTGTTCTCAGTGGAGCCAGCTGTGGCATATCCCTGGTCTCCTATATTCTGGGAGCTTCCAAAGGGCTGAGTGCTGCCCCTATCAGCTGACTGGCCTGTGTTTATCAACATGTTGCCATCTAGGGTTGGAGGAACTGTCTGATCTAGAGAGACCTGTAAGGAGTGAGACATAGCAACACCTTTATACAATTCACAGCACATTCCTTTTTCGACTTTCCCTGCCTCTCGTAAGCACCCCAGCTCAGACTCTTCACAGGGCAAGCAGTCCTTTATGCAACCATAGACATGTACAACAAAGACAAACACGGCCTTGTTTTAGTTGGAGCTACTGACAACTCTGCAATTCATTACATCAGTGTCCCAGATTGACCCAGATTAACATAAAGATCACCAAGTAAGCAGCAACCGTGCTAACAGAATTGGTAGCAAGGTAGCAAAGCTGGCTGCAGCCTGATATTTTCAAATTTTAAAAACGAACAAGGAAGGATTTAGATTTAAGAGAATAAGCACCACCACACAGCCATGGTGACTGACAGAACAGGAACTCAAGTCGCTGAATGGAAGCGGTGAGCAATTTAAAAGCTCACTGCTCTTCCTCTGAGATTGAAGCATGTGAATTCACCAGAGGGATTTCAGTTTTCATTATGGAAAACAAAAAATAAAAAAACACCCATGCACACCTCTCTCTCTCTCTCTCTCTCTAAAAAGAAGCCATAATCCATCTATCTTTGATTTTTTTAGGGTAGTATCAGAAAACTGATTGGCACTCGCCCACAGCCATGACACTGAGTGATACTACAGGACACTTTCCTCCTGCAGAAACACTTGTACTAGTCCATGGCAGACTGAATAGTTAGCAAAAATTAACATAAAAGCCTTTCAGAAAGAACAGGAATGCAGAAAGATTCAGCAAAAGACAGGCTGTAATTATCAGCTGCCATCTGCCATTAACACATATGGCTTAGGGAAAGACACATTATGTAAAAGCTACATAAGAGGAGTGGGTGAGGGAGATGTGAATGGCAGAGAAAGTCTAACTCAAACAGGTGTATAATGAGGGCTTATCTGCCTTTATGATTCCACAGTGCCCAGAGTCAAGCACAGGACCTGACTGAAGGCATACAGCTCCCCTTGGCAGGGAGTTTGATGGAGGATGACAGCCAGTTCGGGGGGTTGGAGAAGGCTTTTACTCTGTGTCACCTCTCCTCACTGCCATCACCCAAGCTCTCACACTTTGCAAATTGTGCCCTTTCGATACAGCCAAAAGTGGCAGATGCTCCATATT
The DNA here is from genome assembly GCF_965140285.1 of Lepidochelys kempii. Taxonomy (NCBI): domain Eukaryota; kingdom Metazoa; phylum Chordata; order Testudines; family Cheloniidae; genus Lepidochelys; species Lepidochelys kempii. The sequence continues at coordinate 11,958,286 of NC_136394.1, read as the reverse complement.
GAAGCTACAGCACATTCATCCCTCCCAACCCCAGAGCTGGCTTGGACTAGCAGCACCTTCTGAGGATGCATTACCCTGTAATCAACTACTAAGGAGTGCGCAAATGGCATCTGACACTACTACCCCACGTTTCAGAGTAGCAGCTGTGTTAGTCTGTATTCGCAAAAAGAAAAGGACTTGTGGCACCTTAGAAACTAACAAATTTATCTGAGCATAAGCTTTCGTGAGCTACAGCTCACTGCATCCGATGAAGTGAGCTGTAGCTCACGAAAGCTTATGCTCAGATAAATTTGTTAGTCTCTAAGGTGCCACAAGTCCTCCTTTTCTTTTTACTACCCCATGAGACCACAGTGAATTCCACAATGTTTCCATCCCTGAGTAAGCTAAGAATTCTAAGGTGGCACCTTGACCTGGTTCTCTACAGCACCAGCTATCGAGGCAGATACCACAGGAGATATTTAACAGAGAATTAGACAAGTAAGAGCTATTGCCATCCTTGTTTAGTGAAGGTAGAAATCAGGAACTTACTAACAATGTGAAAGGAAAAGTCTGAGTATTTGGCAAGTAAAGAATAACAAGGAAGGGTTCAGGAGCATCCAAAACACAATACAAATACAGAGCTGTGGATGGAAATAAGTGCATTCACCAGCAGTCCCTTTGTATTAATTACTACCCTTTTAGTGCAATGCACATCTCACCGCTGCAGAAACCAATGAGCACGGGTGGTAACTAGCGCAGGCCTAGCTTCCTCAGTTACAAATTCAGGACCTGAGATGCAATTCATTGTTTCAATCCAGATGTCAGGGATGGGAAGATCTGATTCAAAACTGACCTGCGGGTAGAAGGTCGAAGCTGTGCGTGGGCTGCGAACAAACTCCATAAAGAAGGCCCCATCCTGAAGGCATCGGAGGAAGTAGAAGCAGTAGCAGCAGCAGCAGTGACAGGAACAAGGAGGTGAAGAAAAGCAAAGACAGCATTGTGCAAGTGTGCAGTCACCACAGGGAGGGAGTGAAAAACCAAAAAGACACCTCCATCCAGATAGGCAGGCAGATCAGAGTTCAGAGCATCGGCAGACTCTGCTCTGAGACATTCCACCTCCCTGTTACAAATGCCCCAGACAATCACATGAGACTATCACACTAATCAGGGGCCTGGCCAAGCACATGCAGCTCTAAGCACAGCCTCAAAGTCTATTATGGTGTAAGGGAGAGGGAGAGAAATTCACTGTAAAGAAGCTCTTTCACCAATGTCAAAGCATGCACAAATTAAATGGGCACGCCCCCTCCTACACACATACCTGGCATGGACTCTTCCCTTGCTGCTAACCAAGGTATTGTGCCAAGATTCTCTCCCGAAAAAAGATAAGGCAATTGAGCCCTTTAGCTTTTCATTTGTGTTTTCATTCTTTGTTGCCTTCTTTAGGCACAAGCCTTTCTCCAGTCTGAAGTTACTAAGATGGGCCTGTACCTGCGGGTACATGTACACCTGACTTAAGTCCTTAGGGACTTCACCACGTGGTTATAAACCTGGCACCTTCTTTGGTGCAGGAACATGGCAGGTAAGCTGTGGCCCCAATCACAAATGCTAATACAAGTAACTTTACAAACTGCCAGGTGTTCCCCGAATGGTTTTTGTACCAAGCTAACTCATCATGCTAACCACTCATGGTTGGCTGAGAACTACCCGCTAAGCTGATCCACCATAGTGTCCTGCAGCCTGGGAAGGTGCATTTTGGTGTGACTTTGACTCAGAATGCTCCCTCTTGTCTGTTGATATAACACACAGCTGTGGTCGTGTCTGTCAGCACTTGGATTGTTGATCCCTGGGGTTGCAGCAAGGATGCCTTGCATGCCAGGTGGATGGCTCCGAGCTCCAGGATGTTTATGTGATGCATGAGGTGATGTATTCCAGAAGTCTGAGACATGCTCTCATTGATGTTTTTGGGTGAGGCTGAAGTTGCTTGATGAGGTTTGCTATTGTTCGGAATCTTTCATATACTAATGGAAACATTTAACTGTAACCTGTGAATGTGAAAATACCCATTGCTCTCTTTAAAATCTCTATTTGTAGGTATTTATAAAAGAGCTTTTCACTGGAGTATCCGGACACTGCCAGTGACTGATGAACTTGTCTGAACTCTACACTAAATCTTCCATGAAGGATAGATTTTAATATGGCTACTTTTTGATTATGGCCAGCCGTATTTGTGCTGAGAGCAAGGTCTCCTATGTAGCATGTGATAAAATACTTTGCCAGTGGACTCAGCAGGAATCACTGACAGCCAAGCTATTCCTTCCTCCATCTGTAGAGCATGCTGGTTCCCCATATCACTCTCCTCCCCCACGTCCTGCTATGTGAAATCCCAGCAATGCAAAAAGTAGTGTGGTTTTTAACTAGGGAAGAGGAGAGCAGAAGTGCAGGCTACTATGCAGTAGAGGTTTAAGAGGAGATTTTATAGCACAAATTAAGGTCTGAAGGTTTGCAAATGTACTTCAGTCTTAACGTTCTGCATCTAGCTTTTCCAAGTTTAAGTGTATTGACCCTGTCCTCTCATGGAGCTCAGTGAGGTCCATGTCTCCAACATAAATAAGTTTTTTTCTTAGTGAAAAGGTCAAAACTTCAGTGCCAGTTCACTTGGCAATACAAACTACATTCCAACGCAGATCTTCAAGGGGATGCTGTATATGCCCTGGATACTGTACCATCGGGCACTTTCTTAATGGTCAGTGCCAGGGCACCAAAGGGGCCCTTCTCAGGCTGTTGGCTGCTCCTTGACAGTTAATCGTGAGACAAGTCAGACTCATGAATCTTGTGTCATGACTCAGTAGGCACCTGTGCCTCAGCTCTGGAGCAGTGCTCATGACGACCCCATCAGACATTATGAAAGCCAGAACGGAGGCAAATAAGTGCAACTTCTTGGTCAACATAGCCCTGGAGGCTTAGGGTGGAATCTCGGCTCCCTGGGGCTCTCATGGAGAATGACAGACTGGAGGACTGAGGTCTAGAGCTGCATCCTTCCTTTCAGTGTCCAATGAGGCTTACAGAGTAACAATTTTAAGCAGCCTTTGAGTTTGCTTAGAAAAGAGGTGATATATGGTACATCGCTCAGGAACACATCCCTCTCCTAAACAAAATAGGCACTTAGAGAGCTCATCATTAAGTGGCATTGAAGCTTCCCACAAGGGCCAGGTTTCAAACCTCGGAGATTCAGCTTCTGCCATTTTGCTAGAGCCCCTGTATGGGGCTGTGTATGTGGTGTTTCTGTCTTAAAACCTGAACCTGTCTAAAATAAAGCATACCAAGTTGTGTGTGGTCAATGGGCAAGAAGACTAACTTACGACTAACTGAGCACAGTGTGCAGAGAAGCAGGCCAACGCGCCAGGGGTTCTGTCTGTCACAGGTGTTTAGAATGAACTGAGGGACAGCTGGACCTGCCCCACCCTTTCTGCCTTGGGGGTGTGGGGGGAGCCACAAGGACATTTAGGATGCAGCAGCAGCTCCAACAGACATTGCTAGCTTAAAAAAATCTGACCTCACATGCATGGCACATATGCGAAGCAAGACTGGAATCTATGTGTACAATCACTCCAAGAACTCTCTGTTACTTGAGAATGTCTCCTCTGAAATTATCAACTAGAGACTGGGCCAGAGTGTTGTTACCTTGCGTGGGCTGTCCACATAGGTGGGAGTGATGGCAATACTCCCACTCTCAGCAGGTTGGGCAGAGCTCTTCCCAGCAAGCATTGCTGCCTGCTGCTCCCCCAGGGTCCTAAAACAAAGGATAAAAAGCCATAAAGATTGTTACATAGTGTCCCAGGTTGGACCATACACTGGCTGAAAACTATTGTTTTGGGAGGAAGCATTGGTGTGCTTTCTAGAGACAGATGCTTTCCCCTACACTCAAGCTCAAAGGGGTCTATCAGTTTTTTAGAAAAGGATGATTTTACCCCATATACACAATACCTTGGAGCCCTGAATCTATTAACTGCTTTTCCTAACACACAATACTTGCTGCCCTCTGAATATGTTCAAAGCTCTCCCCTAGTACACTAGCATCACACTCCTTGTTTTCAGTGGTGTATCTGGTACCAGCACTCTTGGAATTTACTCACCATCATTCCTAAATTATTGCTGGTAACACATCTACTTAGCCTCAGTTTTACAGCCATTTTAGGCAGACACTTTTGTGCAAATGCAGCTAACGTAGAGCACTTTCCACCAGGATTTGCAAAAGGAATACTACTAGAGTTTATAAAACGCGACCAACTCCTTTGTCTTATGATGGGAGTTGTTAGAGTGAAAATCTCTTACAAGTAGCTGAGCATTTGGTTGTTTTTTAAGAGGAAAATGGCAGTTGGGACTGCAAAAATAGATTATGTCTTTTTTTTTTTTTTTTTTAAACCATGAACCTATAGACTATTTCTGCCTGAGCTGACGTATCTCAAATATGGACATTCAGTCAAAACAGAGCCAGGACACAAATATTTTTCAGATATAGAAAAGAAGATAAATTGACATTTCATAGAAAATGAACAGGTGCTTCCCCCATCCCACAATGTATTGCTAAGCCCAACACAAAAACAGAAGGAAGAGGTAACTAGGCCCTGGTCTACACTAGGAGTTGAGGTCAAATTTAGCAGCATTAAATCGATTTAACCCTGCACCAGTCCACACAACAAAGCCCTTTTTTTCCCCCGACTTAAAGGGCTCTTAAAATTGATTTCCTTACTCCACCTTAGCGCTGAAATTGGCCTTGCTGGGTCGAATTTGGGGTACTGTGGACACAATTAGATGGTATTGGCCTCTGGGAGCTATCCCAGAGTACTCCATTGTGACCGCTCTGGACAGCACTCTCAACTCAGATGCACTGGCCAGGTAGACAGGAAAAGGCCCGCAAACTTTTGAATTTCAATTTCCTGTTTGGCCAGCGTGGCAAGCTGCAGATGAGCATGCAGAGCTCATTAGCAGAGGTGACCATGATGGAGTCCCAGAATCGCAAAAGAGCTCCAGCATGGACCAAACAGGAGGTACGGGATCTGATCGCTGTATGGGGAGAGGAATCCGTGCTATCAGAACTCAGTTCCAGTTTTCGAAATGCCAAAACGTTTGTTAAAAATCTCCCAGGCCATGAAGGACAGAGGCCATAACAGGGACCCGAAGCAGTGCCGCGTGAAACTTAAGGAGCTGAGGCAAGCCTACCAGAAAACCAGAGAGGCGAACGGCCGCTCCGGGTCAGAGCCCAAAACATGCCACTTCTGTGATGAGCTGCATGCCATTTTAGGGGGTTCAGCCACCACTACCCCAACAGTATTGTTTGACTCCTTCAATGGAGATGGAGGCAACACGGAAGCAGGTTTTGGGGACGAGGAAGATGAGGTTGTAGATAGCTCACAGCAAGCAAGCGGAGAAACCGGTTTTCCCGACAGCCAGGAACTGTTTCTCACCCTGGACCTGGAGCCAGTACCCCCTGTACCCACCCAAGGCTGCCTCCTGGACCCGCCAGGTGGAGAAGGGACCTCTGGTGAGTGTACCTTTTAAAATACTATACATGGTTTAAAAGCAAGCATGTTTAATGATTAATTTGCCCTGGCATTCGCGGCTCTCCTGGATGCACTCCCAAAGCCTTTGCAAAAGGTTTCTGGGGAGGGCAGCCTTATTCCATCCACCATGGTAGGACACTTTACCACTCCAAGCCAGTAGCATGTACTCAGGAATCACTGTAGAACAAAGCATTGCAGTGTATGTTTGCTGGCGTTCAAACAACATCCCTTCTTTATCTCTCTGTGTTATCCTCAGGAGAGTGATACAATTCATGGTCACCTGGTTGAAATAGGATGCTTTTCTTAAGGGGACATTCAGAGGTGCCTGTTCCTGCTGGGCTGTTTGCCTGTAGCTGAACAGAAATGTTCCCCGCTGTTCGCCATGGGGAGGGGGATGAGAGGAGGGCTAGCCACGCGCCGGGGGGGGGGGGGAGGCAAAATGCGACCTTGGAACGAAAGCAAATGTGCTATGTATGTAATGTTAACAGCAAGGTTTACCATGAAAGAGTGTACGCATTGTTCTAGAAAATGTGTCTTTTTAAATACCACTGTCCCTTTTTTTTTCTCCACCAGCTGTATGTGTTTCAAGGATCACAGGATCTTCTCCTTCCCAGAGGCTAGTGAAGATTAGAAGGCTAAAAAAAAAAAACATTCTCTGACCTCATGCTGTCCTCCCACACTGACAGAGCACAGACGAATGCGTGGAGGCAAACAATGTCAGAGTGCAGGAAAGCACAAAATGACCGGGAGGAGAAGTGGCGGGCTGAAGAGAGGGCTGAAGCTGAAAGGTGGCGGCAGCGTGATGAGAGGAGGCAGGACTCAATGCTGAGGCTGCTGGAGGATCAAAGTAATATGCTCCAGCGTATGGTTGAGCTGCAGAAAAGGCAGCAGAAACACAGACCGCCACTACAGCCCCTGTGTAACCAACCGTCCTCCTCCCCAAGTTCCATAGCCTCCTCACCCAGACGCCCAAGATTGCGGTGGGGGGGCCTCCGGCCACTCCACCCCAGAGGATTGCCCAAGCAACAGAAGGCTGGCATTCAATAAGTTTTAAAGTTTTAAACTTTTAAAGTGCTGTGTGGTCTTGTCCTTCCCTCCTCCGCTACCCCTCCTGGTGCTTCTCTCCTCCACCACCCCTCCTGGGCTACCTTGGTAGTTATCCCCCTATTTGTGTGATGAATGAATAAAGAATGCATGAACGTGAAGCAACAATGACTTTATTGCCTCTGCAAGCGGTAATCGAAGGGAGGAAGGAAGGGTGGTTAGCTTACAGGGAAGTAGAGTGAACCAAGGGGCGGGGGGGTTCATCAAGGAGAAACAAACAGAACTTCCACACCATAGCCTGGCCAGTCATGAAACTGGTTTTCAAAGCTTCTCTGATGCACACCGCACCCTCCTGTGCTCTTCTAACCGCCCTGGTGTCTGGCTGCGCGTAACCAGCAGCCAGGGGATTTGCCTCAACCTCCCAACCCACCATAAACGTCTCCCCCTTACTCTCACAGATATTGTGGAGCGCGCAGCCACCAGTAATAACAGTGGGAATATTGGTTTCGCTGAGGTCTAAGCGAGTCAGTAAACTGCACCAGCGTGCTTTTAAACGTCCAAATGCACATTCTACCACTATTCTGCACTTGCTCAGCCTGTAGTTGTCCAGGCTGCCTGTGTATGGCTTCATAAGCCACGGCATTAAGGGGTAGGCTGGGTCCCCAAGGATAACTATAGGCATTTCAACATCCCCAACAGTTATTTTCTGGTCTGGGAATAAAGTCCCTTCCTGCAGCTTTTGAAACAGACCAGAGTTCCTGAAGATGCGAGTGTCATGTACCTTTCCTGGCTATCCCACGCTGATGTTGGTGAAACGTCCCTTGTGATCCACCAGTGCTTGCAGCACTATTGAAAAGTACCCCTTGCGGTTTATGTACTCGCTGGCTTGGTGCTCCAGTGCCAAGATAGGGATATGGGTTCCGTCTATGGCCCCACCACAGTTAGGGAATCCCATTGCAGCAAAGCCATCCACTATGACCTGCACATTTCCCAGCGTCACTACCCTTGGTATCAGCAGATCTTTGATTGTGTTGGCTACTTGATCACAGCAGCCCCCACTGTAGATTTGCCCACTCCACATTGATTCCCGACTGACCGGTAGCTGTCTGGCGTTGCAAGCTTCCAGAGGGCTATTGCCACTCGCTTCTCAACTGTGAGGGCTGCTCTCATCTTGGAATTCTTCTGCCACAGGGCAAGGGAAAGCAAGTCACAAAGTTCCATGAAAGTGCCCTTACGCATGCGGAAGTTTTGCAGCCACTGGGAATCGTCCCAGACCTGCAACACTGTGCGGTCCCACCAGTCTGTGCTTGTTTCCTGAGCCCAGAATTGACGTTCCACCACACGAACCTGCCCCATTAGCACCATGATGCCCACATTGCCAGGGCCCATGCTTTGAGAGAAGTCTGTGTCCATGTCCTCAACACTCTCATCACCGTGCTGATGTTGCCTACTTGCCTGGTTTCGCTTTGCCAGGTTCTGGTGCTGCATATACTGCTGGATAATGCGTGTGGTGTTTAACGTGCTTCTAATTGCCAAAGTGATCTGAGCGGGCTCCATGCTTACCGTGGTATGGTGTCTGCACAGAAAAAAGGTGCGGAACGATTGTCTGCCATTGCCCTGACAGAGGGAGGGGTGACTGACGACATGGCTTATAGGGTTGGCTTACAGGGAATTAAAATCAACAAAGGGGGTGGCTTTGCGAGAAACTGAATGGCCCCCTGAAGAATAGAACTCAAAGCCTCAAGGACAGAACTCAAAACTTGGTTTAGCAGGCCGTTGATTTCACAGAAGGAGGGAAGAGAAAATGAATACAAAACAAATCTGGTCTATTTCTTGTTTTGAGCCACTTCATCTATCTTTATACATCTTGCTGGCAGCAGACTGTGCAGTACGACTGCTAGCCATCGTCATCTCCTGGGTGCTCGGCACAAGACGGTGCAGTATGACTACTGGCCATCGTCTTCTTCTGGCTGCTGATTAAAAGAGAGTGCGCTGCCAGTAGAACTCAATCGCCATGAGACGAAACTTAAAAGGGAAATGACCTGGCTGAGTCACTCCCATGTTTGCCCAGGCGCCCCAACCTCATCGAGTTCGGTTAAAAGAGCACCTAGGACTACGTCGATGTTGGCTACCAGTCATACTGCTCTGTCTGCTGCCAAAAGGCAATAAACTGCTGCTGTGTAGCAATGCAGTACCGCGTCTGCCAGCACCCAGGAGACATACGGTGACGGTTAGCTGAGCGGGCTCCATGCTTGCCGTGGTATGGCGTCTGCACAGGTAACTCAAGAAAAAAGGCGCAAAACGATTGTCTGCCCTTGCTTTCACGGAAGGAGGGAGGAAAGGGGGGCCTGACGATATGTACCCAGAACCACCCGCGACAATGTTTTAGCCCCATCAGGCACTGGGATTTTTTACCCAGAATTCAAATGGGCAGCAGAGACTGCGGGAACTGTGGGATAGCCACCCACAGTGCAACGCTCCGGAAGTCGATGGTTGCCTCGGTACTGTGGACACACTCTGCCAACTACATGCACTTAGAGCATTTATGTGGGGGGGGACACACAATCGACTGTATAAAAACGCTTTCTCCAAAACCGACTTCTATAAATTCGACTTAATTTCGTAGTGTAGACATACCCTAGGAGGTTTGAAACTTGCTTATACTGAGTTGTTAGCTACCAGTGCATCCACACCCATACCTAATCTTTAGTGTAGACATGATTTAAAACAAGGTAGCTCAGTTTCTAAGATGCACCAATATCAATCACATTGGACCAGTGCAAGACATGTCTATTCTAGAGGGTTTGCATTAGTGCAGCTACACTGGTGGCTGAAATCTCAGGTGTGGATAAGGCTTTAGTCTTGCATCAGAAAATCAAATACACTGAAGGTATTCCAATAGAGAGGGAAGGAAGCTCACAAAACTAATGCGCAAACATAATTAACCAGCAGCGTATCCTACAGTGTATGAATTGTGGCTTCAAAAATCCTTCTGCAAGACTCATCTCCCTGCTGGTGTCACCTGCTCAAGGACTTGAATCAATTCTCTCCTCGTGTGGGAAGGTGCATTCGAGTGTGTGTGTAAAACTGATTAGCACGAGTGGGCGTTAACAAGGAGTTAGAATGTCTGTGATAATGGGACTTACTCTCAAATCCACCCACAGCACTGAGAGCAAAGCAGACTCTTGTGTGATCACAAAGTGGAATTTGGAATCACACCAGCGATTCCCTGTTTAGTCTCTTTCCTCCCTGTACGTTATATTTCCTGAGTTGAAGTAACTGTCCTGCCACCTCCTCTGAAGTGTTTTAGTTCATAATGAAGATTTTGAATATTCTAACAACATTAATCAGGAGATTCAAAATAAACTCGTTGTGTCATTAAAGATCTTGGTTTTAATCCATAAAGATCTCTACAGTTTGGGATCTGGTTAGCTTAGAGACTGCCTCTCTCCCACACACCATTCCAATGGACTAGATCATCTGAGGAGCTATTGCTGTCAGTCCTAGATGGGCACAACTGGATTGGAAGCAGGGTGTCTTCAGCAACGATCTGGAAATAGTTCTGTTTGCACTGACATTGGTACAGCCTTCCTGTTGGCTTAGTCTTAATACATCACACACATTACATCGGATGTTTAATACCCTCAGAACAGTAATAGAAAGGAAACAGTGATGTGTTACCTCCTTGAGATATGCAATAGCTAATGGATATAAACGAGCATGAACATGAACTCCATTACTGGAATGTGAGTGTAGTTGAGAGACCGTCTGATGTTATAACTCAAGGATGTTAATGACATATCACTGGACGCTACAAACCATATCCCCAAACGTTTTATGAACAATTCTGTACAAAGTAATGCTATACTGACTGCGCTGTATCCTACCAGCTGGAGGGGAGGATCTCAAACGTGGAGCTCATTCCCTCTGAACTGTCAGTGCCAGAGATGGTCATCCTTCAGAGCCTGGTGCAAGGCTCATCTTTTTAGCCAAGACTTTGCTGGGTGGATCTAAACGAAGGCACTTCCTTACCACTCTCTCCACTTTCCTTATTTTGCTCATAGTGGGCAGGTGATTAATTCAGGGGTAGGGACAGTACTGCTGCCCATAGCAAGTGGTACAAACATGTTTCATGTGTGACGCACCAAGGTACCATGGTGATGATCTTGTAAGCTACTAATATAATCTTATCTCTTTGCTACCCTTGCACTTGTACAGATGTAACATACCCAGTCCTACTGAAAGGAATGGCATTTCCCCACCATCGTAACTCCTCTCAGGGAGCAAAATCTGAGCTGTTCCCTTTGTTTGATGATAAATTCCCCAATGTGCTGAGCCCGTGCCAGGTGGGTGCTCTGGGATAAGGGTGTTTATTAACTTAAGTGTTGAGACTCACTTCTGACTGGCTTCCATTTCCAACAGGGCTGAGAGGGCAGAGGTTCCCTTCTTCCCAACAGGCGGCCCAGAAGGCTCCAGAGAGTGAGTGGAGATTGGGCCAGCCAACTGCAAGCCTTTCATAGCAGCCCCTTTCTAAGCAAAAAGGAACAGAAGAGGAAACAATGAGTCAAGGTCTTCAAGGTTCAGCTGAACAACAATAAAGTCAGACCTTATAACAGTGATAATATTTTGGAGACAGCACCTAACAAAAGAGCAAGGGCTTCTCTACACGGGGAAACTAACTAGAATAGCAATTCCAGAATAGCTCCCCATAGGGACACTTTTCCAAAATAAAAGTGACTTTGTTCTGGAATAATTACTGTGCTCACAAAATGGAGTAATTATTTCAGAATTTATTCCAGAACAGTATCTCCACACAAGCGAGTTATTCTGAAATAGGTAAGTGGGTCATTCTCCCCCTTTCAGATAAAACCTAAGACAGGAAAAATAATTAGACTGCCCTGAACTAGCAAAGTTACGAAACATACCCTCCTTCACTTATACACTTCTGAAGCTGCACAGGACTCTTTGGGTGAATTTCATACACTTGCAAACAATAACTAATAGTACTGGCCATTTGGTGATTCTCAAAGTACAATTATAGACAACGGATCCACCAACCTGTATCACTTCCTCCACTCGAGCTGCTGAGTGCAGCACTCGGCCTGCTCAGTTCGGAAAAGTAAATTGTTCCATTCCATCGAGAACAGGGATCTCCCAAGCATCATTCCCTTAGAAGCAGGATGCACAATGCCCCCACATTCACCATTGCCACAGTACAAAGCAGTGCAAGAGTCCTTCAGTGGATGGTGGTTCCCAAATATCAGTCTTGTTTCAGCAACAGACTGTCTCTGAGCAGAAAGCAATGCAGCCAACAGGCTTAGTGTACAGTACAGCAGCGCTTACTGCAATGCCAGTCAATTGGGAAGGTCACTAGAGGGCTAGAAATGCTTCAAAAATTCAGGCTCTCACCCCACTAAGGTTTAGTTACAACAGTGACTCACCCTGATCATCCGGTCTGATCGATGGCGCCGACGAATGCGATTCAAACCCTCCACAAACCGGATGAAGCCATCCAAGAGCTGCCATTCCTCTTCATCAGAACGGGGCTTGTCTCCATACACATCACAGTGTGCTTCACCTTCTGTAATCCGCTTTGTGGCACTGATGCAGGCTGGGAGCAGCAGAAAGCGCGTCCTCCAGAATTTCAGTGACTCAATAAGGCTGGAGGAAGGAACACAATGGACAAATAAAAAAAGCAGACGGTACAGCATACATCACAGCTGTGAATGAGAGATTCTATAAAACATAGCTGCGTGCCAGCTTGCTTAGAGTCCAACATGTAGATGACAATATCCCTGAGTTACATCTGCAAAGATCACCATGTCCCCACTGCACTCCCACTTTAATTAACGGAGTTAATACTCGCTTGCATCCATGGTTTTAATGGATCTCATGGCTGTGCCATTAAGCATCAAATGTCCTACATGTGATGGGGCATTCAGTAGGATGAATGTCAGTGGGAGGTATTTAGCACCAAGCATGTTGAAACACAGTACAGAAAAACTAATTTCCAGGTTGATAATGTCACACGGACCCTCACTTTTAATGTAACCCATTAGGCAATGCCGTAACAAGTTTTTACTGTAAAAAGCAAAGGAAAATAAATTTAAGATATACAGGCTAAGGCACAGAGGATTTCAGCTGAGACTTGAAATGAGATGGAAAGATACAAGGAGGTGGGTTCACTGGATAGACGATATAGAAGAAAAGGGGCTCATCACCTTTGGGGATACTCTGTGAAGGGACAAAGAGAAGGCCAGTTTTAAAGTAGACAGAGGGATGGAGTAGAGTTAAGCAAGGTCTGTGACTTGAACAAGTCCATAGAAGGTTTTAAAAACTAAGGAAGGAAAATTTGAATTGTATCTAGAAATGAATGAGAAGTCAGGGAAACTCTCCAAGGATGACAAAACATCATCATATTTCTTTGCATGCCCGGGGAATGGAGGAGGGTAAAAAATAGATCACAAATACCAGCATGCGTGAGACTTTGCACCAAAATCAGGCAATGCAAAAATGGTGCTATGTAAAATTCAAATAAGTTAACAGAGCTGCTAATAGCATATCAATGAAAGCAGGTCAAACACTCCCTCAAGTACCATGTCATCAGAGGTATTCAAGCCTTTACGGAGAAAAATGTTGGATCAATTGTAGATCAACAGGAAAAAAGAAAAAACAAAAAAACAAAAAAAGCATAGGACAAAGAGCAATTAGGATGGAAAATGAGATCTCTCACCTGAAGTCTTCAGAGCCAGCGGAGCAGATATACTGATCCAAGTAATTCCACTTGTACTCTTCCAGCCGCTCATGGGAGAACTCGACCCAGCAGGAGACAAATTCAGAGTCAGAGTGCGAAGGGCACAAGCTGTAGGTGTAGTTTATCTGAGCAGATTCATATGGATACCTGACAAAAGACAAAGCTAGCCTCACCAATCCTGGCACTATCAACGGCAGCTCCTCCTTGTAATAGAAGGCACGGAATACAGTCATCCAAGCAAGTACAGGTAGGAGGAGACAGCAAGTCTACTGGACAGGTGGTGCTAACTTACTTGAGTGGAGAGATACTCACTTGGGCAGGTATCGAGTGACAGTAATTATTTTGTCCTTTAAGATGACTTTGTGGAACGTACGGCCCATGCTCAGCCAATACTGATCTTCCTCCTCAGGTTGGTTTCGTGATACAAGGCCTATAAGTAATGCATAAAGAGAACATCTTTCTATTAACCTATGTTAATAGTCACAGCTTTGTTGCACAAACTGCACCTATACTGTAACATTCCATGAATGAGCTTCCAAACACAATTTAAACCAAGCGTCATCTTTAATACTGTTTCTCTGAGGAAGGCTTGCTCAGCAAGATCAGCAGTAGACATGCTGCAGGAAGTGTTGTGCACCTAACTGATGGGCTGGTAATTTCAACATCATTTTCCATCCTTCTCTGTGCTTCATTCCTGGAGCTAGCCCCTTAATGTGTTGTTTTTCCAAACGAGTCTCACCATTTAAGCCTCCGCTTCCCACCCGAAACCAAGAAGGGTAATAGTTCTAGTTCCTACATTCACCTCCCTCAAGCCTCCCCTTACTTTAACTCTGTCCAAAAGACACCATCATTAACAAAATTTTAAATCAAAGCTTGCACTTAGACTGTGATTCCAACACAGGGAAGTGGGACCGCATTCCCCCACATAATCTAGAGCCCATCTACACTGGCTATTAAACTGCATTAGCGGAAACATGGTTTTAAGACAGTTCTGGCTAACCATGCCCACTCTGGACTGGACACAGCCATTTTTAAGTCATGTTTCAAAAAAGACTTATTCTAGACTAAAACTGGAGAGAAAAAAAAGTTTCAGAAATAGCTGTACCTGTTCAACAGTGACTAGGCAAACTATTTAAACCTGTGTTAGCCTGAACTATGTTAAACTGGCTCACCTACATGTTTCAAACCCCAGTGGGTACAGGGCCCATTTTTTATAAGTCTCCAAATAGAGGTCAGAACTGCTCTCCTGGATACACTATGCAATCCCCTCCCTCCCACAACCCCATATCCATCTCCTGCAGTCACAGCTGACTCTCCATTGTCTGCAGTGGAGTACTCCAGGACATGTATCACAAGAAATACGGGGGTTGTTTGTTTTTTTTTTATTAAAACAAACAACTGGAAATCTCTCCCTCCAAGTAACCAATCACAGAAGACAAAGTAAAACATGAAGAGAAAGAATGAGTCACACTGAGAGGGAGGGTTACCACCAGCTCTTACTCCTGATGACTGCGGAGGCTGTTGGGGGAAGAGGAGTGAAGGAAAGACAGGACAGAATTTATTGTGGAGAAAAGGAGCTACAAAGCAGGTGACGCTCACCTCGGCTGTAGAGGGGGCTGCTGCTCAGAGGGGGTGGTACAGTGGTAGTTGGTTTCTGTGGTTTGGGATGCACAATGATTTGATATCCTTGCATAAGACGCTGACAAATGAACTCCTCAAACACTTGTTGAGCTGTCATCTGCACACCTTCCTCATCTCTCCTGAGCACAAGGGGTTAATCACAAGAACAATCAGCATAATGAACTGACCACACACCTGCTCTTGTTTCCACTTTTCCCAGTTGAGGCCCTATTACTGCAATGGAATCTGCACCGGTGGAGCCTTGTGCCTGCACAGATCGACTTGCAAGATCAGGATGTAAGACAGTTGCATTTCTATCGCTTCTATCAACAGTTCATGGGGATGGATATGACCAAATTGTCTGCAAATATTAGCTGGCATTTTGCAAACAATTTTGAAGCTAGTGAGAATAAGAGGTATTCTGACCATCAAGATTTATTTACAACAGCAGAAGTTAAACTTCTGACAGTTGTATTTTTCAGCACTTGTACTATTTAGCAAATATATTCACAATGATATTCACTTCTATAAGACTTTCCATCAGAAAGTCACAAAGCAGCTCAGTAACGTGAATTAAAACTCAAACACCTTTAAAAAGGGGAGAATACTTTCCTTCCTCAGAAAGGGGCAATTTAAAGCACAAAGAGATTAAAAGATCATCATTGCCAATGAGCAGGAGAGCTGAGAATAAAACCCAGAAGCCCTCACTCCCAGTGCTGTGCTGTAGCCAAGAGCCCCTATTATCCCCTTCTTCTCCTGAACACTGGTATCCTGCTCTTAGAGGGGCAGACATTTCTCCAAGCAGATTAATTGACTTTAATGCTGCCATTTATTATACCTTCTAAGTGCCTAAAGTGTAAGATTTCAGTCTCTCATGTGAGAGGTTTTATTCCTCCCTAACAGGGCAGTAGCCAACATAGCTCTGTTTTGTTACTTCACAGTTGGTGGGAAGTTTCAGAGATGTTGAAAGGAAGACGCATGGTTTTGGGAAGAGTGTTCTGCTGTCTGGTGGCTACTGCAGAGTTGCAAGAGAATCTCAGAGTGTCTTTTGGTTTATCACACCACGTTCCTTCCAAAATTCTCCCAACAAAGCATCTCTAGAAAGGGGATGGAGAAGCAGTATTTTTTTTATTTTTTTATTTATTTATTTTTTTAAGAGATACTCAGTATTCCAGGACATTTATCACAAGAAATGTGGGGGTTGTATTTTTTTTAAAACAAACAACCATGTCAAGTTTTGTACCCAAACTAAATTTCTAACAAACATCCAGAGGGAGGCAAAATGGACAGATGTTACCAGTGGACAAGGTGCAAAGCTGTCATCTAGAGAGAAAGGCTATCTATTCCACTGCCAACCATGTTGGCAACTCTATATATTGTACGAAAGGCACAAAATGTTCATCTTCCACCAGATTATCCCTGCCTGGGATTACCTGGAACCTTTCAGTTCAATGCCAGAGAGTGTACTAGAGGAAGTGTTGGCACAAACCTGTCAATGTCGGCTTCTGGGAGCAGGTCATAGCAGCCCTCAGTGTAGTCATTCTGCAAGCTCTGGCGGTCTGGGAAGTAGTCCGTGGTGAGAGGAAGGCATGCCGGAGTAGTGAGAGATTTCCAGTCCACCCCAACTGTACAACAGAAGCCTGGCACTACGGGGGGAGCAGACAGTGTCAGAACTGCCTCGTTGCATCATGGGGAGCAGACAATGGGGGCACGTGTGATCACACATGAAAAATTAGGGGTGGGGAGGGAGAAGACGGATGTGTGAACAGAGGAAAGTTGGAAAGAAAGATAAGTGTAAGATATGAATGAAAGTCACCAGTGGGTTGGATGGGGAGGGAAAGAAGGCAAGTAAGAGAGAAAAGGGGAGGGAGAGAAAGACACAGTTTGTTAAACAATGCAGTGCACATGCTAATTCAATCCCATCATGCAAATGGGATTCAAAGTTAATACCTTAAATTATCTGTTGATTGTAAGCTAGAGCTGAAATAGCTGCTGAGGTTACTGCAGATCAAGTGCAATTTCATATTATTAAACATATAAAAGAAAAAAAATCAACATTCCAAGTCTGGACAAGCAAATCAGACCAGCTCCTCCTCCTGGATGATTGTAGGAGAGGTTGGTGAGGGAAAGAATGACAGCCTGTTTCTGGAATAGGTAGCATACAACAGCAGAAAAGAGAACATTTCTACAGTTATAAAAATAGAAGACAGCCAGAAGAGGTGGGAAGAAAGGAAAAATAGTATCTTGTAACCTGCTTTCCCCCCACACCCCTTTAAATTTCGACTGCTATTGTAAGATTCTGGAGATCTAAAAACACAGATAATTCAACATCAAATAATCTACATCAATCATCTGTCCAGGGATGCCTGAATCAACCTGCCCTAAGAGCTCTTGGTGATTACTGTTACAAAAATCATTGTTGCACAGATCTCATTGACAAAACTGTTTCGCTTTACCTTAAACATTTTATTTTAACATTAATGAGGGGGGAAATATTGTTGCAAGGAACTGATACAAGACAGACTGTTGCAAGAAATGTTCTCTGAAGCAGAGCCATGCCCATACTCTTGTAATAGATAGAAGCATGTAAGCGTCAGTAAAGGGTATCTCGTACATAAAATGCTGGCCTTCCTGTTCTCTCATTATATTGTCCAGCTGGCACCAAACAGAACCTTTATGGTTCAGGAGCAGACACAGGAGAGTCCAACAGCCTCTTAACCTCTTTATGTAAAAATTATGGGCAGAGGATGAATTTAGGAAATGATACAGCTATTGATTTAATGAATTCTTAGACAGGAACAAGTAAAGCCATAGTATATAAGGGCTCTACGGAGAGCCACGGACAATGACAGGGAAGCAGAATGTAAACCCGACTGCTGCCACATAGTCAGGGCATAACTACACTACAGCTGCAGTGCTGTAGTTTAATACTGCATCAACGGAAGCGGTTTTTCCATCAGTGAAGTTAGATTAACTACACTGATGGAAAACTCTCTCCGAGAGGTGGTAATTAGGTCAATAGGAGAATTCTTCTGTTGACCTAGCCCTCTTTACAGAGAGGGTTAGGTCAACCTAACTACATCGCTTAGGGCATGACGTTTTTCACAGCCCTTAGCAACATAGCTATATCAGTCTATTGAGGCCTGGTCTACACTTAAAAATTAGACTCCCAACTCCTTGCTCACCAACCCCCTAATGCCTTTGCACATGTACACACCCCAGCCCATGTTTACACAGGCCTCCTGCCCAACCCTCCCCTCCCGCTTACTTGGATCCAGAGAGGTTGAAACAGCATCTTCCAATGAATCTTTGTTCTGCGTTCTGAGGTTCATCCCTATGAGAGGCAGACATGTATTTTATTACAAATAATCATTTGTGCATAACATTCATTCCTCTTCCCTCCAAGAGAAATTCAGACAAATGTGTGTAAAGCTCTAAGTAATTATATAATGCCTCTCCCCACCCCCAAGATATTCAGGGCACCGCATAACATAAAATATGTAAATACAGCCAACACATACAAAGCCACCATCTTTAAATTCAATTAAAGTGGTCCAGTACTAAAATGGATACCACGGTGATGGGCACCTTTATAAACGCTTGCAATACAAAATAATTGAGAGTTACTCGTAATTATTTAGCTTGCTAGCCTCTAGATTTTATATTTAAAGGCTAATCCATTTTTTCCTAAATTGGGCACTTTTTTTGAACAAGCAGGATGTTTCTGGTTAGATTTTTTTCTTACTTAAGGGAAAAAAGTGAGAAGAATTAATACATATAGAATGTATCGAGGAAGATGCTAAAGTTAGTAAAAACAAACAATGGAAACTGCAACAGAAATATTTATATAGCAAAAGAGGAAAAATAAGATTTACTACAGCGTTCAAATAATTTATCAGAATAGATTATGGGGATTCAAGGTAGCCCAGATGTTTTAGACACAGACTACCAGTGTACATGGCTTTCTGAGAAAAAAAACCACACAGACGGTCCTTTGGATTCAGCCAGTATAGCTCTACCTGGCTGCCTTAGCACTTACTGAGCTGGAAATTTGGAAAGCAATAAGCTGCTAAGGATTATTGCAATAGATTATATCGGGGGGGAAAAAACAAAAAAAAAACCCTGCTAAAATATTTTTAAGTGGAGAATATTGGTGGATAATAAAAGTAATCAAGGTGCTGAAAATATGGACATTCATTCATTATTTTTCAATATATAAACTGTACTTGTCTGCACCATTCTCACATAAAGGGGAAAAGAGACAATTACCCATGATCAAGAGGGAAAAATTACAACTCTTGTGGGCATTTTCAGATTTTGAGCCAAATTTTCCTCTGTGCTAGACTTAATCAAAACTAACATTGAGTTAAACTGAGTTACTATGGATTTATACTAATGCAACTGACTGCAGAGTTTAAACCTTTGTGTTTAACATCTTAACTATCATGTTAAAGATATGAAATGGATTTACAGTTCAGCTAAGTTGGAGAACACATACTTGGCACAGTTTCTAAATATTCACAGGGGCTGATTTTATAAAGTTGGAACCCACTATTTTATCCAATGAGTGAATATCCAAGAAAATCATGTTCTCTACATTATATAGCAATTACTGTAAGAACAGATGGGTTTTTGATTCCATGATGATGGCAGGAAATCAGAAGAGGAGGCAAGGACAAGTTGCCATTAATCTTACGTCAAACCCATTAATGACATCCGCCATCCACTTAGGAAAATGCAGTAAGACTTGTTTTCTCTAAACTGCCATCTGGCATCTGCTGGACAATACAGATAACATGTTGAATGCCAATGTAAATAGTTGGGGTAATTTTTTACTAAAGAGGCACATGTTGCAATACCTGGATGAACTATACTGTAGGCAGGAGAATGATGCCCTGATGTGTTGGAAAGATCTGTTCTGAATCATAGATGGCTCATGCCATAGGAAATGGAAAGATATAGGCTGGAGACACAGCCGTGCAGTAGTGGCTTCAGCTCATTAGAGAGTTCAGTTATGAAGAGATGCTAATAGGGACTTTTAAGAAGCATGATAACTATAGACATAATTTTGCCTACAAATCACATATGTAGTGGCTGTTACAGAGGTTATGAGGCTTCTCAAAACAATACAGTTGAAGAAGGAAAACATTTTTATTACTAGGAAAAATTATATATTCCGTGCATTCATGTTGCACAAATTATATACAGTATTTGAGGTGCAATCCAACAACTACCAAAACAAAAAAATTAAATCAACTTGGAAGATATAAAAGTAAGGTAAGAATATTAACCATGTTCAAATGAAACCCAGGGAAGGACATGAAATAGAAATAACTTTACAGTGACTAGTTAACTGATACGGATTTCCACACAATTATAGATGCAAACAAATGTTATTGGCAGTAAGTTTGCTAGCAAATTGTTTCAGACACTGTATTGTGTGGAGGGATGTGTGTAATAAGTGCAAAAATCATAACTGTACATTGGAAGGCAAAAACTCAAAATTAACCCGTGAAATTAGAAAGAAGAAGAGAACAAGGGGAGTCTAAAATACTCCATTCGAAGTGTTGGAAAATTCTACCATTTATCACGTTTCATCTCAATAGTAGATCGGGGTCAGCAACCTTTCAGAAGTGGTGTACCAAGTCTTCATTTATTCACTCTAATTTAAGGTTTCATGTACCAGTAATACATTTTAACATTTTTAGAAGGTCTCTTTCTATAAGTCTATAATATAGAACTAAACTATTGTTGTATGTAAAGTAAATAAGGTTTTTAAAATGTTTAAGAAGCTTCATTTAAAATTAAATTAAAATGCAGAGCCCCCCGGACCGGTGGCCAGGACCCAGGCAGTGCAAGTGCCCCTGAAAAACAGCACGTGTGCCATCTTTGGCATGTGTGCCATAGGTTGCCTACCCCTGTAGTAGATGATACTTTGAAAAGTTAGGCCACAAACAGACAGTTACTGCAACAGAACGCTTAGTTTGGCGAATTTGTTTTACTGGCTTTAAGAGATTCAGAAGAAATTTTCAGTAACTGGGGTCTCAG
Source organism: Lepidochelys kempii (assembly GCF_965140285.1). Lineage (NCBI taxonomy): Eukaryota > Metazoa > Chordata > Testudines > Cheloniidae > Lepidochelys > Lepidochelys kempii. The sequence goes on along the minus strand of NC_136394.1, from coordinate 11,937,280 downwards.
TATAAGAGAGACACTCCTAATAATCTGCAATTTAGTGTTTAAAAGTGCATCTTATTTCCACAAGTACAGATTCTCATCCAATTGTTCACACAGGCCCAAATCCAAAAAAGCAATTAATCACATTATGTAATCTTGTTTTAAAATAGGCACATGCTTAACTGTTTTGTTGGATCTAGGCCTTAAAGGCTGTAAAAAGCTACCAACCCAGCACCTACAGTTCAAAATGGAAAACCCTATTTACAACTTCTCTTGAAGCCTACAGCTCACTACTAATTACCACAGACTTTATTCTCTGAGAATTATTAGAAAGATGGAATCATCTCAAACAAGCAACTCAGATATTTTAATACATATTCAGATTCATTTTGCTTTAACCCAAGAAGGGGAACACCCAATATAGTATAGCACAGTAAAGCACACCATGGAGCATTAGAGAAAATTTTGCTCCATTTTTTCCCCCCCCCCATGTCTGGACACCAGATTTTGCGTTAATGGAACAGATTATCTTACTTTCAACTGAACACATTGTAAAAGCGTATTTGTTAAGAACAAACAATAGACATCTTTTCTATACAAAGAAATTTATAAAATGTAACTAGAGGAGCGGAAAGACAGATACAAAACAATAAGAGGGGATAATGGACATTAATTTCTCAATGTACAGTTATATATTAGTTTGGAACTATTAAGTGCTTAGTGTTATTCATCACCTGTACCCTACAGCTCCTGGACCCATCCATGTTCCATGGGTCCTAGCTCTGTTACTTTCTGACTGTTATCCTCTTACATAGCATCCTCTGGTAGTTCCATATCACCAGTCCTTTCATACTTCTATTTAAAATCCCCAAGCCTGCTCTGTTGACTGTTTATTACCTGCACCATTAGTGCTGACCAAACTGCCTGAAAACTCATTCATTCCACCGAAGCTCAGGAAGGAGATGCTGTCACCTGGACAACGAGAAGTGATGTGCCTGGAGAGAACAAGATGCTGACAAATTGGTTCATTACAGAGAAACAATACCCCCTCTCAGAGTTAGGTCAAGTCTTTTAATCAAAATTTAGATGCAAAAGCAACCTGGGGTCTAAGCTCAGCCTTTGGTGAATCAATGCTCCATATGACACACAGGGATCAGGACAGGCCTGGAAGGATCTTAGGAGATTCTGTACCAACGCAGAATATTGGTCCCTATAATTTGGTACCCAATCTATGGCAGTGACCTATACTGTCTTCTCACAGGATAATGGATTTCATGGATGACTAGCTACCCATGCATCCACTAGGAGACAAATACAGCTAAACAAGGATGAAGAAGATTCCCATGTTATGCACAGGTCCAACTTTAAAAAATGGAAATTCCAACCAGATCCAAATCTACCATGGATCTATTTATGTTCAATAGGGAGGAACCAACTGAGAATGTATGAGTAGGAAAGCCTGATGTTAGTGATCATAAATTTAACATATAAGGAAAAGCTTCAAATGAATAGATTTCTTTTTTAAAAAGCAAAATTTGAGAACTAAAACTTGGTAAGTGTAGTGTAATGGGAACATTAATATCCATTGTAAGTGGGAGGAGGCTAGAGAATCGTAAAAGACAACATTGTTTAAAGGTGAGACAAAAACTTGTCTTGAAAAGAAAATTGCAAAGAAGAAGAATTAACCAGTGTGACTTCCTGAAAAACTGCTTAAAAGATTGGAGAGTGAAACAACCCTGTACTGGAAATAGAGAAGGGAGAGGAAACCAAAAAAAAGGAGGGTCAATCACAGCTAGGGCTTGAAGTGAAATGACAGAGCAGCAAAAAGTAAAAGTTAATATCAGCCAAGAGATGAAAGGGGAACAATAAGGACTTTTACAAAGACATAAGAGAAAGTAATGCTTGAAAGGAAACAGACCCATTAAAGTTAATGACGGAGGAAAGAGATTAAGTTAATGACAATTCTAAAGTGATTAAGTTACTGAACATTAAAAAAAAACTTTAAATGAGAAAAAAGTGAAAAACATGGATACAGAAAATAATAAAGACCTTGTTAATAGAGATGTAGCTAAAAAGCTAGTAAGGGAATACCTTCGTGGGAGGAGTGTGGGAGGATAACTGTGCAGCTCAGCAGATAGACCCATCACTAGATCTAGGCTAACTTCCAAAATAACTTTTAAAAAAAAAAAATCATATACATAGTGACTAATGAATGATTTAGCTCTCGCAGGGGGCAAGATGCAGTGACTATGCTGATACTGCAGGTCTGTGTAATCTCCCAATACTGTTTGGTGCATTGAATGAGATTTGTAGGTAAACAGAAAACTTTAATTGAAGAACAGGTAGCCATTCTTACAGTCAGTCCAGCTCTTGCCTGGCATTTTTCACATTTCCCTATCCTGTCAAACACGGTGTTATTTCTCACCAGGTCTCAGTAGTGGGGAAAAAGAGGGCTGAAATTGCTTAACAGTACTATAAGGCAAAGCTCTTCCTTATGCTCAAAATATACTTCTCTGGAATGGCAAGTTACCGCTTTTGAGATAGCAACTGCTTCCCTGCACCAAGAAGTAAGGCAGTTACTGAAGGCCTGGGGCACCTGCCATGGCCATTTCTTGGATGATCCCAGGGGCGATACACTGGCATGATTGTGGGTCTCAGAGAGCCAGCAAGAAGTAACCTAAGTATGAATGAACTGAGCGAAAATAAACCCTATTTCCCATGCTTGCTCCTGGGGCCTTATGCCTGACCATAATAATTGTGGCATACGCACACAGCGCTGGTGCTGCATGCTACAAAATATGTATGTCCTGAACCTTTATTTTCTTTATCCCACACGTGGCTAGCCTTTGACACATTTTTTTTTGAAACTCAGATCAATTTCTTTACTTGGGTGATGGCCTTACCTGCCAGTTGCCTCATGGTAGGCTAGCTCCAGCAGCTCAGCAGAGGAGTGCGTCAGATCCCGCTGCCCGTTGCCCTGCATTTCTGCCATGTTCTGACGAGTTTGGTGGTGGATCTGGATTGCTTCTCCTGATGGACCTATCCAATTATATATTTATCAGTCTCACCCAATCTTCTCCTGTTGCGTTAGTTTTCCCCAATTCACCCCCAACTCCTTCTCCACAGCAGAAGCACCACTAATAGATACGGAGCACTAAAATGCCCCTTAGAAATTTTGTAAGACACAGTCCTCTCAATCTGCAGGAGGTATCAAATGAAGTACTGAAGATTCCCGTTCTAAAATACATAGACATACTTTTTGGAAGGCCTTTTTACAAGACTCAAGGAAAGCTGCGCATAGTTCATAATTTGAATCTCAAACCTGGAACATAAAGGTGTGCACTTCCATAATAATTCGCTTATTGAGCTCAGTCACAGCCCCTCCAGAATCTCCTGTCTAGTAAAGGCCACCAGAAATTCCCATCTGCTGCAGACAACAAAAAAGGAGAACTCTGGGCTTCCATATCCTCCGTCTTCCACAAACTTGCTCCATGATATTCAAGCACTGAAGACACCAGCAGATGACAACATTCCCAAGAGACAATAGGGCATCAGGTTGTGTCAGTTCTTGGCTCAGTCCCCATTGTGCTGCACTCTACCTCAGAAAACCAGAACAGTTCACTCTGCCAGCTTATCTAGAGGGGTGCCCTCCCCATGTTAAAGCTCAAAAGCTTTGACAGTTTCAAAAAAACATACTATAACAAAGACTCACCCACAGGAAACGTGTGCATCCAACGCCTCCTATTGGATGTGAGTTTCATGGGCATGCGGGATGGCGCAAAGGGATTTATTAATGCCCGCTGTGGTGTATACCCCCCAGGACGAATGTGCAGCATGGATTCTGCACTGCCTACATGAAACCTCCCTGGTGCACTGGAGTCTCGTTGCTGTGACTCTAGCATATTCTCAAGGACATCTGCAAAACACAATTTTCAGTTAACAGAAGACCGAACGAGCCACACAAAAGAAGGTACACTACTTAGTAAAATAAGAGCCACTAGGACAAGTGGGGACGGGCAGAGGGAGGCTGAAGGAGGCAGACGGCACTAATCCAGAAATTACACTATAAATCGGAGTCCAGACAAGACAGAACCAGGATTTTCTGAATTTAAAAGCATTAAAGTAGGAAAGCCAGAGAGGAAGCAATTTTTAAACAAGCCATGAAGAACTGTTATTTCTTCCTGTTTTTCAGTAATAAACAGGGGGTTCTCACCCAGAACTCTAGACATTCCTGACAAGTTATAACAAAATATTGATGATGAAGCAGAAATTTAAAGAGAGCAACTGCAGTGAAGTTATAAGAGATGGGACAAAGGGGAGATCTAAGTACTCCATTTTTTAAAAAATGGGCAGTTTCAACCATTGAAAGAAGTGGCAGGAATCATTAAACTAGAGCATGCTTTCACCACTGGATACAAGATCTTGGTGAGCTCAATTAAGTCACTACTATCTGATGCACAGCACAAAAGCATTTATTTAGAATTAAGTGTAAATGAAGGAAAGAAATGAAGTATGCAGGAGAAGGAAGTGTTGAGGATTGGAGAACACAGAAGAAGTGTCTTAGACAAAGGCAAACAGGGCACCTAAGAGAAAGTCAGTGAAGAAGTTAAGAATACAAAAAGGTCCAGACTATGCAAGAGGAAACTCAAGGCAATAAAAGTGTGCAGTGCAGAGGAAACTGCAAACAACAATGAAAGAGGATATTCAATAACGAAACAGAGTTCCCAAAAGCCGTAAAACAAAAGATCCAATTAAAGAAGAAAACAGGTGTGACAGAAACAGAAATGGAAGAGCTAATAGAGTACATCCTGGGCATAGTTATAGCAAAAAATGTGAAGGGGAAAGAAGAGGCTTAAGACCGTACCCATATGGGGCAGACACTCCTGTAGTGAGGCAAGAGGGATAGTTTCCAGATTACAGAAGATGACATACACTGACATCCATCAGTAGGAGGAGATGGGCTCTACTGCAGAACTCTTAAGAGCCCAATGATAGCTATCTGGCTCTTATAGAACACTTTCCACCTATAGATGATGAAGTACATTACAAAAGGTAAGTATCAATTATCCCCAGTTTACAGTGGGTAAACAGACTCAGAGGGGAAGTGACTTGCCTAAGGTCACATAGTTGGTCAGTGGTAGAAATGGGGAAAAAGTCTTTGACCCCCTTCCTCAGCCCAGTCCCCCAGATGGTCTCCTTAAAAAGTAAAGCAATATCTGAAATACAATCATCTTGATTTATACATTGCTTGATATAGGGAAAGTACTGGAGAACTTAAGCAACAAAAGCAGTAGTACATTTTTAATAGGACAGTCGGCAGTTACAGGCCAGCATGTCCAACTCCTTTCACAGGGCAGATACTGGTGTCAGATGAGATGGCAAGACCGCAGTGAAAAGGAAAGCACAAGCAGCCTTCATTAAGAGCAGATTGAGTGAAAAAAAAAAAATCAGACTGATTTCTTCTAAAGAGCATCAAAGTACCGGTGAAAGGTGGACAGAGTGCAATTTACCTAGATTTCAGCAGGGCTTAGGAGAAGGTACCACATGCTGTCAGTGAATGAAATTAATAAAAAGGGCAGGCACCAGTGCTAACATGGCAAAATGGCTCTGTTAGCTGGCAGGAGGAAGGATCAGAAACTATAACCAGAAAGTTATAGTTAATGACAGTAAATCCTCATGGAGAGGAGTTATAAAGGGGGTCCCACAGGACCCACTGCTGAGAGCAATTCTATTATACAGATTCATAAGTGGCTTGGAAAATGGAACATCAGTTGCACATATCCATATTGCAGAGGATCCAAAGGTAGGAGGGGTCACAGAAGAATACAGATCTCTTAAAGGAAGATGTTAACAGCGAAGGAAACTGGGCAGATCAGTGTCAGTGCCTATACAGGGTGAGCCAATAAGAACACACAAGGGAACTGGACAAGTATAAAGGGAGAGACAGTACTGAGCGCAGAGGTGTGCATTGCTGATAAACACATTTCCAAAGCTGTAACAGGAATGCTGATGCGAAAATTTCCCCCTCTGTGTTGCTCTGGAAGTGACTGACATGAACTCAAGACCTCTCTCTTCCTACCCCACAACCAATGGGCACAGCAAAGGGACTTCCCCATCTCCATTCGTGCCTCAGTCTGACCTCGGGTGCTGGTGTAGCCCAAGGAGCTGCTGACTTCGTATTGGTGCAAATGAGGCCGTGGGATCATCAAGATGTTGGAGATCTTTCCCAGGGAGCTGTCATCGGAAGCTTGGCTCCTCACCTCCTCTGGGAGCAGGCTGCGGCTCTGCACAGAAGGGCTGGACGAGACATCATAAGAGCTAGAGCTCTTCCTGGTGCGGCTCTCTCTCTCCCTCGCAGACCTACTGAAGGATACATAGGTTCAATAGCACTGAAGTGAAATCCCACTTCCTGGGCAAATCAAGAGGATCCAACAGCTTCCCACTTATCCAGGAACCTGTAGACTGATAGCTGAATCCAAGCCCAGTGGTAAAGGGTTAGTGTCACCATCTTTGAATATATGAGTGCAATGGCACATTTGCCTTCCCTAGCTAGCATATTAAATAGTTATCCAACAACATAGGATACCGAACACTAGAAATCTCCTAGCTAGGCAGCAGTGCTCCAAAGGGAGCCTGCTCAGCACCTCCCACAGTTCTGCAGCCACCCATGGCATTGACAGAATTTGGAAGGAACCAGTCCCAGCCCTACACAGCTAGAAAACCAGACTGCCCAGGGAGTTCTAGAGTGCCCTTAAAATTAAATTAAAGGTCTTTAAAAGGTACTGGCATCTTTCCAAGCTGAACTCGATCAGCTCAGTACATGAGGGAATGAATCCATGTATGCAGATGTTTGTGTACAAAGCTCCCCTATATAATGCCTCCTAAGCCCTGAAGGAAAGATATAACTGATGACACTCTGAAGCAGCCCCATTAGGCCCGTTTTTGTGAAACTGCTCCTGGAACTTAGGGAGATTGAATGTAATTGGCCAAAAAAAGCATTTGGCCAGGACATCAGGATGAACACCCTATCAAAGTTTCAGTGACCCCATGGTCATAGCTCTATTTCAATTTGCATCCAGAAATTAACACTTTCAGTTGTTCAGGGATTCTACACCCCCTACCCACTCTGTTTGGTATCATCTCAGAGGACAGAGCACCACTCTCTGAATGACCATTTCCACTTCCAGCAACTCCGATGTGTTCCTCAAAAGTCATCCAAGTATGAAACCAGCCTAACCATGCCTAGCTTGCAAAATCTGACAGGAGCACAGGAAAAGGAGAAATGGCTACAATAATTTGTTTGAACAAGCAAGCAAAATTTAAATTGGATGGAAATATATTGATAGTTATTCCTTTTACTTGCCCCCATAGCATTAGTGTGGCTTCACAGTAGTATGGTGGGAAGGCCACCAGCAGGAAGGTCACTGATACCAGCAAAAAATATTAGTTCTAAACACTATTCTCAGACAAGTTTTAAGCTCTTGGTGTTTAGCCTTCCCCATCTTTCCCAAGAGCATTTTATACAACAGCAAACACACAGAAGTGGTGAAGCTGAACCAGAATCAGTTTGCTTGAAAGCGTCTTACCTGAAAGTGGTACAGCGCTGGGCTCGGGATGGGCCAGGCAGTCTGAACACTTGGGCATCATAGCCATCATAATCAACTTGAATGGGAAGGGCATTCTCAGCATCTTTAGGAGCCCCTAATGCTGGAACACAGAACATTTAATTCTGGAGTCTCATTTATAATTACTGTTTAAGCTCTGAGATTGCTGGACAAATTATAAGCAGCCAGCTATCACTTCAGAGACAAGGAATTGTCCCCAAATATATGGTAAGGAACCGCATAGAAGAGTCTTGTGTATAGAACAACTGAACCAGATCTATTAGCTCAACTGGGAAAGCAATCACCTAGGAATCAGCAATTTAGACTCACTATTAACTCCTCCCTTACATTCAGTCATTCGCAGACAAGTCTTCCTATTTCTATGAGGTGTTGTGACCACCTCCAAATCAGGACGTGCAAGTTTGCAGAAGACCTCTTGTGTAAGGACAAAATAATTACCCCTTCTGTTCATATGCACATTCCTGAAAAAAGGTGGTACTGAAGTATGAAAACCCAGAGATTATGTAATTCTGTATATACGGCATTGCCAGCACTCGACCACGGCAGTCAAGGCCCATCCTTCCCACGAGCCACACTGCTAGAGGGCCAAGGCCTATAAATCAACTTGACACTATCTCCTCTAGCCATTGACAAGCAGTCAGGGCTAAGAACCTACCCCATTGATCACATACCAGGAAGTCAGATTAGACACCTATACCAGCATCCCAGGACACATGAGTCTTGTTTTCTGCCTTTTGCCACAATTATCCCCTTTTCAATCCCATCAATAGTGGTTTCATTGCAGTGTCATTGGCTTGTTAGAGCCATTTATTGTTTTTTTAAATCAACTGGGTCATTCCAGTACTGAATTACTCACAGGGGTCTCGACCATTTTTCACTTTCTCTGTCAGCAACTGGAGGAGCAGACACAGGAAATGTGATAAAGAAAATAAAACAGGTTAGCATGTACTAAGGAAATTTGACCCCACAGTGATGGAGTGTCAGACTTAATACTTGGTATCAGACTGCAGGGTTTATTCTGCTGACTCAAATCAGGCAGCCAGACCATCTCAGTGATGCAGAAGTTTGATACCCAGTCACAACCCCCAGAGACATTTTTCCTCCTCCTCCCCAGTGTCCCTTCTCCCTCCCAAGACAGACGGAGGCTTTCTAATGTAATAATTATGTAATAATTATGACAGAGCTAGTAGCGGGCTTTGATGCCTGGCACCAAAAAGAATTACAAGTATTTTTGAACGATAAGAAGACAGGGGTTCCTTTAGGTCACAACTGAATTAGTATGGACTGTGGAAAAGATAAGCACTGAACACCATGCCTCAGCTAAGGAGGCAACAGTTTGTCCAGATGACAGGAAGAGATCCCAGCAACCAGCCTACCTTCCTTCCTGCCAGTTTAATCCGTGGGGTGAAGCTGTTACATAGGAGCTGGCTTTTGGATGTGTAGAAACTGGAAAGGAAAAACATAAGCTTGTTTAGTTAACTTTTAGGAAATAGGCATTTTAAATAAAAGTGTTGAGTTTCGTTTATTTTCTGCCGGTACAGACTGGGAAAAGGGAAGAATTTTGAGCCAGGCTCTTTCTGGAAAAGAGATGAAGTAGACATCAGGAAAGATTCGGATAGATGGTTACAAAAGCACTTTAGTTCAAGAAAAAGTTGGAATCTATAAAGGCCCCGGCCTTAGACTCTCAAATGCAACTTAACCCACAGTTCACCTCAATAATCTAACAATTGAACTCTCTCATTTCCTTCCTCTTTCTCCAGAAAATTGTTCACGTCCATTAACTTTTGCAAGATGTGATGCTACGTGCCATTGGTGACTCTCTCCCTAATTTACTTAGCCCCTAATGATCTCACCATAATTGTTTATAAGCTGCTCCCATCTGAATTTGCAACCAGTCAACTATTTGCGATAATGTGCATCTTGCCGTAAGAAAAGATTCAGATGAGAAATCCTAGAGCACTCTTTCATATAAGGCAAAGAACTGATGAGAAGATCAATCTATTTGGAAGGACAGAATATGAGCAATCTGTGTGAGTGATCAAGACACCCAGGCATGCAGAGACATGAAGAGGAAACTTGCCTCTACTAGCAGCAGCTATATTGATATTGTTGAATGTGTGCACGTGTGGGGGGGGGGGGGGAGAGGAAGGGGGGATAATTCAACCTCTGGCCCAGCCTCTTATGAAAACAGAGAATACGGTCAGAGTACTTAACAAAAAGATACTTGAAATAATGAAATATAACTATACCATGGCCTGGTGGTTGAGAACATCACACTTATAGGTCTCAGTGTTTCACTAGGATCATATACTTGCTCCAGTCTTTACCCACTTCAGACCCATTTTCCTTACCCGTAACAGCTTATTCAGGATTTACTCCTGAGTTGGTAGAAGTGATCTGACTAGTCCATTCTGATTTCCATAACTTCCTGCATTTGCCCAAGCAAACTTCAAAGACAGAAATGAGTCTGCTGGACATGGAGCCTCAGAGCAAGACTCCTTCCTTTACAAGTTGCTCTATAACCTTCAAAATTTTGTATGTATGCACTTTGCTTTACTTGTGCTTTGCATGCTGTGACAAAGTTCCTCCCCTACCTTGGTGGGTCTTGCGCTTCTTGGCAGATTTGCTCGCCTTGGAGCTTCACGGCAGCCCTCAGCTTGGCCGTTTTTCTGAACGCACAGTCCAGGTCAACTCCTCCTGTGTCTGACCAGGAGTTGGGAGGATTCGTGGGGAACCTGGGCCTGCCCTCTACTCCAGGTTCCAGCCCAGGGCCCTGTGGAATGCAGCTGTCTAGAGTGCCTCCTGGAACAGCTGTGCAACAGCTACAACTCCCTGAGCTACTTCCCCATGGCCTCCTTCCAACACCTTCTTTATCCTCACCATAGGATCTTCCTCCTGGTGTCTGATAATGCTTCTACCCCTCAGTCCTCCAACAGTCCACATTCTCACTCTCAGCTCGTAGTGCCTCTTGCTCCCAGCTCCTCACACGCACACCACAAACTGAAGTGAGCTCCTTTTTAAAACCCAGGTGCCCTGATTAGCCTGCCTTACTTGATGCTAGCAGCTTCTTGATTGACTGCAGGTGTTCTAATCAGCCTGTCTGTCTTAATGGTCTCCAGAAGGTTCCTGATTGTTCTGGAACCCTCCCCATTACCTTACCCAGGGAAAAGGGACCTACTTAGCCTGGGGCTAATATATCTGCCTTCTATTACTCTTCTGTAGCTGTCTGGCCCGACCCTATCACAATGCATAGAAACTAACAACATGGAATGAAATGAAGACTTCAGCAGGTCAGTGGAGAAGAAGAACATGCAGCATGAAGGCTCAGCACTAGCTGATATTTACCTATAACCCTAACAACACACCTACCTATGGTTTATCCAGTGTGGAATATTGTAGTCATCTCCTAAGCGAGAATCTCCAGGACCACTGCGATTGTGCAGCTAAAAGAAGAGAGAGTTCACAGGTGCAATAATCACTGTGAGTTTTGTCCAACTAGTCTCATAATAAGCAGCACTTTCAGGGGAGCCAAGATTCTGTTACCTTGAAGAGCGGAACAGCATGCAGTGGTTGCTCCCCCATGCACACTAAATCTACACCAATCCCTGAAAACAAAGAAATGAAGGGGTCAAGCCACATATTATCCAGAACTGTTGCTGCTGGCCTAATCCAAACAGGACACAAGTCTGAGTTAAAGTTACATAAATCTGCTGTATTTGAACCAAATTTTTAAATCTGATTACAATAAACTGCTAATGATCCCATGCTTTCTTTGCATTAACTACTGAGAAGCAGAAGCAGCCTTCTTTATAAGCAGGCTGCTCTTTCTCATCTAATCTTTAACACAATGGATTTGCTTCCACAACAGTGATCTGCAATGCCAAAAAATGATGGAGAGCATAGGTGTGCCCAGATGTTGTTATTGCTGTGGTTTACCTATACAGCATGCAGGAAGGGAGATAGGAAAAGTTTCCCCCATGACAAATGCATATCAGATAAAATTGTCTTTCAACAGAAAGTTCCTCATGGCCTGATTTTAAGAAGTGCTGAGCACTCACAAATCCCAGTGAAACTAACTGGAGCTGCAAGTGCTTAGGACCCCTAAAAATCAGCCCATTATTGCACTTAATATGGAAATAAGTCTTCCAGCTATAAACAATCATTGAGATGGATACAGGACTTTGTGATGGTGACTTTTGGAGAGCTAAGGTTGTTTGCATACATGGAGGTTGTAAAACATTGCCAGTTCGTTATGAAAACTATTTTACCATTATCTATCATGCGCTGTTTGGTCAGGATCATGAGGAGACGGTCCACTTCAAACACACCCACCCCAGGTGTGATAACCACAGACATCTGTCCAGTCCGGTCAAAGTTTCGGTTTATGTAATGCTTGTCAAACACTATGAGATAAATCAGAATCAAGGAACAGACATATTTTAAAATAAAATTATGTTAAAGTTTTCATAAGCGCTCAAGAAATAAACTCACTACTGATGGTGCTAGGAAGCAACCTTCCCCAAACACAGGAGTGCAGCCAGTTAGTGCCTACAAGGCCATGACCAAAAATGTTTGCACCCTGATTTTCAAAGACATGGTAGATTGGCAGTAGAGTTACGCAGAAGGGCACAGATGATGGGTGTAGGCATCTATATACATGGGTGCCTGTCCTGTCAGCTAGAGTTTGCTTTACTGCCACTTACACAAGATGTCAATGACAGTGAACAACAGGATCAAATAGTATGATATGCCTCTTTACAAAAAAATAAAGCCACTGCATTATGGTGACTGGAGGACTCTGATGTATAGAAGCCACACCAATACACATTTAGACAAAGGAAAATTAAATATTTAATGCAGACACAGCTTTGCAGTTTGTTCCAAGAACCTAAACTGTCCAGCTTCAGATCTTTCATCTTTAATATCAGTTCTCACTGAAATAGATACAGACTAGTTACTGTTGAATGAAAGAAGTGACAACTTAAATAGTTTTCCCCTCCTTGCTTTCACAGGTTAGTGTTAGGCAAGCAGCACTCCACAGAAAGCTATTGGCTGTAACTCTCTGTGGTCCCACCTCTCTGTACTTTGCACAAATTTATGCTTCATTACTCACCATTGAATGAAAGATTTATGGCCTCCAGGTAGTTCCCTTGTGCTGAGGTAGAATTATACCCTGGGGGGAAGCCATCTGGACAAGAGATTGAAAGAAGTAATTTTTTATTAAATTATTATTTTATTAAATTATTAAATTTATTTAGTAAATTTTCATTTTTAATATAGGCAGACAAATGGACACTTCCTATACTTCAGAGTTATTCCCACACCTCTCCCCTATGCAGAATCACAACCTGCACTTCCTAGGCCACCTCAGACAGAGCCACAAGAAACTGGAGGCAGCAAGACTGTCATTTGTGGCATAAGCATTGGAACAGGCAACCTCAGTGTAGAGTGTTGCTAGACGGAGAGCTAGAAGCTTTGCAGCTAAGTTTCACTTAAAAAAACCACCACTCCCTGTCTTCCCCCCGGGGAAAAAAACCCCCAAAACACCTAAGGAAGATCTCCCTACCTGCCTGCTCCAGTCGCACCAGCACCGGGTACTGAATAAAAAGTTTTTTAATGGTCACAAGCAAGGACGTCCACTCTTCTCGTCTCTCATTCTGAACTACAACCCTGAAAGGAACACAACTTTTGAGAACCATGGAAGGAAGGAGAGCACGAGGCTTCTCAGATGAAGTTTTAAGAGGCAGAGAAGGATGCACAAGCTACAGCTTGAGGAAATGAATGATAGAGAAGAGAGTGAATACTTCTGCAACTCTGTCTCCAAGGTGAGATAGCTACCACACATCTTATTATGTGTATTGGTATCCATTCGTACCCACAATGTGCCAGGTGCTGTACAAACATCAAGGCAGGCAAGGTCCCTGCCCTGAAGACCTTACAATCTATGGCTTATACAAGATCTTACATTATAGCCTACATGTAGGACAGAAATATAGTAACATGTTCTATGTTTAATATGGAAAAGCATCATTTCTTTTTAAAGGAGGAACTGGCATTCCAAGCTGGACCAACTTTACCAGCTGGCGAAAGCTTCAATAACCATATCCCATCCTGATCAGTAGACACAGAACTTAACTGGAAATATAATCAAAGTTTCAGCACTGGCAACCCACAAAGGGTTCACCTGTCCTTTGGCTACTCAAAAAAGTAAAAATTCTAAAGACAGCCAAGTCTTACATAAAATGCTACCATCAGCACTACAGAGAAAGCCCTAAAGCCTCTGAAGTTTGTCACTGATTTCTATAACTAAGCAGCAGTATGACTGTGTTGTGTACCATCCACTCAGAAAGACAATTCAGCAAATGTGAGTGTAGGGAGAACTGGTCAATATGCGAGGACTCAGAGAGGGGTGTCTCTCATTGTGCTAAGATCTTGCCCTTGTGATGTATTCTAGCAAGAAATGGGTCTCATTAATAAGAATTACATATGTGTTTGTTCAAAAATATCCCCTAAAACACAAAACAGTCACAGGGGAAAATATACTTGTAGAAATCTTCATAAAATCTTCCCTCGTGATCCTGCCGAATTGAGGCACGGTATATCTCAGGAAACTCATCTGAAATGGAGAGGAAAGCAAGGATGAAGATGGTTCATTCAGAAATCTGAAGGGGGTCCCAAAGGCTTACTCCCCTTTTTAGCCAAGGGAAGTTATTGCTAGAGCACATCTAAATCTGTAAGAAAAACTTCAGATCTCTCTGACAATATTAAATTTGGTTTAAAAATGAAGTCACAGGGGTCTTTCTACAAGAGTGAGTACTTTGGGGACAATTTGCATATATGCTCTTGTCATAAAAATAAAGGGAAAATCCCTCCTGGCCAGAGGCAAAACCCTTTACAGGTGAAAGGGTTTTGCTTTTCAAAGGGTTTCACCTTCCCTTTATTTTTATGACACGCCCCCTAAATCACAGATAGGGTGAAAACACTGGCTGTGATTTCTTCCTGGAGCTCTAGGAGAAAACAGAGTTAATAAGACACATGCACCTCTAAATATACTACCAACTGTATAAAGATTAACAATATTTTCCACATCTCAAGGACGATTTTAACCAGTTGATTCTGGGAAACTTTCACGGGAGAGTGCATCAGCCACTTTGTTAGAAGCTCCTGAGATGTGTTGGATGTCGAAATCAAAATCTTGGAGAGCTAAACTCCACCAAATAAGTTTTTTGTTATTTCCCTTGGTGGTATGAAGCCACTGTAGCGCAGCATGGTCAGTTTGCAGGTGGAAACGCCGTCCCCAAACGTATGGGCGTAGCTTTTCCAAAGCGTAGACAATAGCTTAACATTCCTTTTCACTGATTGACCAGTGGCTTTCCCTCTGAGACAGCTTCTTGCTGAGAAACATGACAGGACGGAACTCTTGATCCGGTCCTTCATGCATTAAGACTGCTCCCACACCACGCTTGGACGCATCTGTAGTTACTAGGAACGGTTTGTCAAAATCTGGGGCCCTTAGCACAGGGTCAGACATGAGTGTCGCTTTAAGCTGATTAAAGGCCTTCTGACACTCTTCAGTCCACTGAACTGCATTTGGCTGTTTCTTTTTGGTTAGGTCTGTCAGTGGGGCAGCGAGGTTATCTTAGCTTCTTAACCCTTTACAGGTGAAAGAGTTTTGCCTCTGGCCAGGAGGGATTTTATAGCACTGTATACAGAAAGGTTGTTACCCTTCCCTTTATTTTTATGACAGCCCCACATCCTTTCATGTTAGGTTTTTCCTTAAAGGATTCACATAGGGACTGATCAAGCACCCACTGTGTTTGGCACGGACTCCTTTGGACAGAGAGTGCATCCACCTAACACAAAAAGGGCAGCTGTGCTCACCTTTTGAAATATACTTGAGTTACAGTACAAGAAAATAAGGTTCTCTGCAAGTTTACAGATACTCTGATCCCTTCTCATCCCCACCATTTCCGAGGATAACAAGGACTTAACAGAAATTATAAAAACAGACTCAGAGTTGTGCAAGTTGTACATATGCAATTTTGAGGACTGTACGTATCTCCTGAAGCATCCACGGTCACTGATACTCCCTGCGTAACACATTCTTAATGAACTCCAGAACACAGCACCCAATAATGGAATTAAGTTTCTCATTGGCACAAACTATTGTTAGCTAACACCAGCCTCTAAGAGATAAGGGGGACAGACTGAAGACAAGAGTATGGAAAGGTGGGGCAGGAGAAGGAGGAGAAATTATTATTCAATAGCTTCTTACCTATGGATTTTGCTTCATAAAAAGTTCGAGAAAATAGAACCACTGTCACCTCATGGCTACAGTTCTTCTCCTGTTCAAGAGGAATAGAAAGAAGTTGGGGGCGGGGGAGAAGAAAAATAGTTCTTCTCCCTGAAATCACACACTCATCAGTAAGTGACTAATAGTGCACACATACAAAAGAATAGGGAGCAGAGATGATCACAAACAAAAGGAGAGCAAACACTGATACACCTGTAATCAACAATGCACAGGGCTTATATGGCTGTACAACACTGCTGTGTAGGTCCTGTAGTGCCAAGCTAGTAGAAGGGGGTAGGAGGCATACTACGCACCATTCTCTAAGAGGACAACTTCTTGCCAATGCAACAAATGGCACTAATGAGCTGTAGAGAGCACCTGAACCAGATCTCCCAGTCTCCCTTCAAAACGGAAATATGGGCCCAGGTGAGGAGTTGAGAGAAAGAAATACTGAGATATCCAAGAGGATAACCAGAGGGCAACTTCTCCTCCTCTTCCCCCAGTCCCAATATTAAAACAAACTATACTCACATCTCACAGTTTCCAGCTGCATAAAGTCTTACGTGGCTCCTATCAGTTTCATAACATTGCCAAAAAGCAGCACGGAGATAAGACAACCCTAAAGTGTACACTTCTCGCGTCCTGGACTCCTGGCAATGTCAGACACACTTTGCATGCATTTGACATGTTCAAGATTTAGGGCTCTTGATTATTTAAATCTACCCTTGCCCTCTAATTTGTTGATTTGACATTCACCCCTATCTTAAGTGTCTTATTCAAGATTGCTGTGATTTCCTTATTTAAACTAAACTTTTTCGTGCCAGGGCCCTTGTTTGTGAAGGTCCATGACTAAGGGAGTCATGACCACTGGAAATTACAACTGAAGACTCACTAAATGTGTAAAAAAATCAGGGTCTTATCTTTTAACTTTGAATAGCCGGCTTGTGGCTCTTTTTAAAGAGGATATCAGCACATTAGATAAACAAGTGATACTGGAGAATGGACAAATACATGGGATGACTTGTTCTTTTAGAAGCAGGCTCTATACGAAACTGCAACAGTACCTTCCATTTGGTGAAAAGATCAGCAAGGAAACCGTTCACAGCTTTCTCAAAGTACAGGTCCCCTGCAAAAAAAAAAAAAAAGCAGCACAAAGGTATCAGAAAGCTGCCATTATTTTTATTACACACGCACCCACACACTTCCCTGTTTTGAGGTAAACTTATCTTGAGGGTTCCAGTACAAAAAGTTGTATTAGGATCAGGGCAGCCCACCTTACAGGCATTAAGAGTCACTGCTGATGTTACCAGAGAAAGGAACACGACAAACAACAACAAGCAGGGCTAAGGTTTTAGATGATGGGAAGAAAAGCACAACTTTGGTGTCAATAGCAACTGACCCTAACTTCATATTTCCAATGCATTGTCTACGTACAAGGCAGGACATTTAAATCAAGTACGTGAGAAAAAAAGTTATCTACATACCATAGATGTCAAAATCCCACATTTCACAGCTCATCTGGATACAGATGTAAACCATGGCTGAAGTTGAGCGGAACACCACCTAACGAGGAGTGAGAGATAGTGTCATGTGGTGACATACCTGCTGAAGGCTTCATAAGGTTATTAACTAGAAGGAAGCTGTTTAGCTCCTGAGCAGTTATCCCAACATTCTCTAACATGGGCATTAATTATTAAGCTACACATAAGCTCCGCCTACATAGACTGCACTACAGTAACCTCTGAGGGGTTTGCTTTTCAAAGTCCTGTGTAATTCTTAATATAGTTGAACTCATTGCACTGGAGAGTGTTAATCGTGTGATTTCTGGAATTTGTTATTCTCCACATCCTTCATAGCCAGCAGCATGTGTCACCATTAATTTGTGAGTGAGCAATAATGAAAAGGAACTTGCAAGGGTTTCACTTAAAGTATTTGTTGGTGAATGGGGCAGCACATTGTCCTTTGGTAAAATTCCATTTTGTTCAGAGTTTACATTTCAGCGTCTCTGTTATATTTTCTGCCAGTTCAGAAAACAAAAAACAAATAGTTAATGAAAACTTTCTGTTAGGGCTGTCAAGCAATTAAAAAAATTAATCACGATTAATTGAGCTGTTAAACAATAATAGAATATGATTTATTTAAATATTTTTGAATGTTTTCTACATTTTCAAATCTATTGATTTCAATTACAACACAGAATACAAAGTGCACAGTGCTCACTTTATATTTATTTTTGATAACAAATAAAACATTGTAAAATTTTAGAGCCTACAAGTCCACTCAGTCCTTCTTCTTCTTCAGCCAATCGCTCAGACAAACAAGTTTGTTTACATTTGCAGAAGATAATGCTGCCTGCTTCTTGTTTACAGTCACCTGAAAGTGAGAACAGACGTTTGCATGGCCCTGTTGTAGCTGGTGTTGCAAGATATTTACATGCCAGATGCACGAAAGATTCATATGTCCCTTCATGCTTCAACCACCTTTCCAGGGGACATGCGTCCATGCTGATGATGGGTTCTGCTCGATAACGATCCAAAGCAGTGTGGACTGACGCATGTTCATTTTCATCATCTGAATTAGATACTAACAACAAAAGGTTGATTTTCTTTTGCGGTGGTTTGCATTCTGCAGTTTCCGCATCAGAGTGTTGCTCGTTTAAGACTTCTGAAAGCATGCTCCACACCTCGTCCCTCTCAGATTTTGGAAGGCACTTCAGATTCTTAAATCTTGGATCGAGTGCTGTAGCTATCACATTGGTATCTTTTTTTCATTTTGTCACATTTGCAGTGAAAGTATTCTTAAAATGAACAACTTGTGCTTGGTCATCATCTGAGACTGCTATAACGTGAAATATATGGCAGATTGCGGGTAAAACAGATCAGGAGACATACAATTCTCCCCCAAGGAGTTCAGTCACAAATTTAAATAACACTTTTTTTTTTTTTTTTAAACAAGTGTCATCAGCATGGAAGCATGTCCTCTGGAACCATGGCTGAAGCATGAACAGGCATATCAATTTTAAGCGCATCTGGCACGTAAATATCTTGCAATGCCAGGTATAATAGTGCCATGTGAATGCCTGTTCTCACTTTCAGGTTATATTGTAAATAAGAAGTGGGCAGCATTATCTCCTGCAAATGTAAACAAACTTGTTTGTCTTAGCGATTGGCTGAACAAGAAGTAGGACTGAGTGGACTTGTAGGCTCTAAAGTTTTACACTATTTCGTTTTTGAGTTCAGTTATGTAACCAAAAAAACCCTATATTTGTAAGTTGCACTTTCATGATAAAAGAGATTGCACTACAGCAGGTGTTCTCAAACTGTGGGTTGGGACCCCAAAGTGGGTCGTGAGCCCATTTTAATGGGGTTACCAAGCCTGGTGTTGGCCCTGGGCCCCAGCAAGTCTAAAGCCCAAGCCCCACTGCCCAGAGCTAAGGTTACATGCCTCCTGCCTAGGGCAAAAGCCCTTGGGTTTCAGCTTTGGCCGCTCACCTGCGGCGATGGTGCTCGGGTGGCAGGGCTTGGGCGGGCTCGGTCTTCGGTCCCCCTTCCTGGGGTCATGTAGTAATTTTTGTTGTGTGAAGGGGATCACGGTGCAATGAAGTCTGAGAACTGCTGCACTACAGTACTTCTATGAGGTGAATTGAAAAATACTATTTCTTTTATTTACCATTTTTATAGTGCAAATATTTGTAATAAAAATAAAGTGAGCACTGTAACCTTTTTATTCTGTGTTGTAATTGAAATCAATATATTTTAAAATGTAGAAAACATCCAAAAATATTTAATAAATTTCAATTGGTATTCTATTATTTAACAGTGTGATTAATTGTGATTACTTTTTTTGATCGTGATTAATTTTGAGTTAATCGCGTGAGTTAACTGCGATTAATCAAGCCCTACTTTCTGCTCATAGCAACCTCAGTCCAAAGAAAAGAGCAACCAAAGGAGATCATCAAATAGAGAGAAATCCGATATACAGTAACATATTAAACATCAAAACTGCTACCAAACCAGTAATATGGCTATAGCCAATGGCACAGTGGCAAACTCACTGGTTTGGTAGCCTGAAACATCAGCTGAAGGAAAGGGAGAAAAATTTTTAAAAAATCCTACCCGGGTATCTTCACTGATGTACCCACATGTGACCTTCTCGCTCTTAACCCATAGCTCACCCACTTGTGCCCTATAAGCAAAACAAAGAAAGGAATTCAATGCAAAAATAACCTTTGTTAAAGAGAGTTGGTATGGAGATTAGAGAACTACACGCTATGTTCTAGCTAGAGATACGACAAACATTGCATTCAGTTGGGACATTAATATAGCCCTTAACGGTCTTTGGGTAAAATCAATTGAAACAAAACATACTTTAAATGGCTGCCCCTGCATGGCACCAGTGCCAAGTGACCTCCCATTGCAGCTCCCTACCACAACCATTCCCTCTTGTCACCTCAACACCAATCCAAAGGAACCCTTCTTTTGCTCCCTCTCACCAAATCTCTTGTCACAACAGTATTCCGTTATCACCAAATACCAAAGGCAAATTATGTGGCACTCCCTAAACCAAATGATTAGATTTGTCCCATCACTAACTCCCACAAGTCACCAAATGACATAAAGAAGACCACTAAAATGTGGAGCTTTAAGGTCTTTTGCATACTGCTCAGAATTCCTGCCACAGGTTTATTTTTTATCAGGTGCAATTCATTCCTTTTCATTCCAGATTAGAAACAAGCAGCCTGCACTACACCCATGAAGTGACCAAACAAAGAATTATGCCACTGAATCAGTGTCAGAACACAGGGACACAATGAAAATTCCAGGGAAGTAAAAACCAGTGTAACCATGGGAAATATACTTTATGGCTCTCTTGGAACAGAAAGCATTCAAGATAATTTCAGCCACAGTAAACAGCTGACATACATTCAGTTATTCCTGTAATGAGGCCCAGTGTTGCTCAGACAAACAGGTCATGTCCTCATTTGGTATACTTTCCTCTGCCCCATCAGTCATTGACTTAAGAGGGATCACTACCAACAGAATTCTCAAGGCCAGCATAGTGCTTAGTGTTCTGCACTAGCATGATCACTCCCTTGTCCAGCATCAACAGCGATATCTATCAAACAGCACATAGCAGGGAAAGCCTATACCTACACCTCTGGGTGACATAAGAGCAGCAGTGACAGTCTCTACAGGAAACATCATCCTCATTGCTGGAAACAGTTGAGCACAATATATGAAGTAAAGGAGGTTAGTGATCAAACAGCTCCAGAAGACTGGAAGAAAGTGAATGCTGTGCCAATATTTAAAAAGGGTATATGGGATGACTTGGGTAGTAATAGACTTGTCAGTCTGACATTGATCCTGGGCAAAATAATGGAATGAATGATACAGGACTCAATTAATAAAGAATTAAAGGAGGGTAATATAATTAATGCCAATTCACATGGGTTTATGGGAACTAGATCTCAGCAAACTAATTTGATATATTTTTGATGAGATTATAAATTTGGTTGATAAGATAATAGTGTTGATTAATATATCTGAACATCTGTAAGACATTTGATGTGGTACTGCACAATATTTTCATTAAGAAACTAAATGATACAAATGCAACATGGCACATATTAAATGGATTAGAAATTGGGTGGCAGATCTCAAAATGTAATTGTAAATGGGGGACACAGAGAGGATACGGTTCCAGTGGGGTCCTGCAGGGACTGGTTCTATACGATTTAACATTTTTATCAGTGACCTGAAAGAAAACATAAAATCATCATTGAAAGTTGGCAGATTGTGCAAAGAATGGGGGGGATGGTAAACAATGAAGAGAACAGGTCACAGATACAGAGCAATCTGGATCATTTGATAAGATGCGCACAATCAACCACTGTGTTTTAATATGGCCAAAAGTAAAGTCATACATCTAGGAACAAAGAATGTAAACCATACTTACCAGATGGGGAACTTTATCTTGGGAAGCAGTGACACTGAAAAGGACTTGGGGGTCATGATGGATAATATCAGCTGAATATGAGCTCCCAGTGTGATGTTGTGGTCTACAGGGCTAATGTGATGCTTGTAAACTGTGCAACCTTGGGTAGGAGTAGAGAGGTTATATTATGTCTGTATTTGGCACTGGTGCAACTGCTGCTGGAATACTGAATCCAGTTCTGTTGTCCACAATTCAAGAAGGATGTTGATAAATTGGAGAGGATTCAGAGAACAACCATGGGAATGAATAAAGGATTGGAATTGGAGAATATGCCTTACAGTGAAAGATCCCAGGAGCTCAATCCATTTAGCTTAACAAAGGGAAGGGTAAGGGGTCACTTGATCACAGTTGTTAAAGTACCTAACAGGGGTGAACAGAAATTTGATAATAGAGGGATCTTCAACCTCCCAAATAACAGTATAACAAGAATCTATAGCTGAAAGCTGAAGCTAGACAAAGTCAGACTAGAAATAAGGCTCAAATTTTTTAACAATGAGGATAATTAACCACTGGAACAACTTGCCAAGGGTTGTGGTAGATTATCCATCACTGGTAATTTTTAAATCAAGATTGGATGTTTTCCTAAAAGATATGATCTAGTTCAAAAAGGAATTAATTCAGGGGAAGTCCCAGGATCTGTGTTATTCCGAAAGCCAGACGAAATGATCACAATGGTCTCTTCTGGCTTTATAATCCACAAATCGATTAAATAGGTAAACTGGGGAGAAAAGGGATACTTAGAGCTTTGAGATGGGAAGAGGGAATGTACTAGAGAATAAGATATTTCAGAGACTGGAGTGCAGAAAATTTACCTGCCCTTTGTTTGTTCTCATATTGGGTGTGCTCAGCTCATTGATCTAATGGCACAGGCAACAACAAATATGTTTACTGTACCTGGGCAGGACGGCTAAAAGCAGCAGCTTTCTGCCTTGACATTTTCATTAATTAATAGCTAGCAGAGTTAAAAATATGGTATACAAACCCCCAAGGCATTTCTTCTTTCATTCAGTTACTTGCACAGCCAGATATCTCTGCATATAAACACTTCTCTACATCTACTCATAAGAATAAATCAGGACAATTCAGCACTCACCGGATACCTGCAAATTCCACCTTTTGGGTGACATAGGCACATGTGCTGACCTAAGACACAAGAGTTACAGATGATGGAAAAAGCAATAACTCCCAAAGCAGCTAGAATGAATCATAGGAAACAGTTGTTAGAACCCTGAGACCCTGATCCCCCTCCCTGAAGTCCACCTTAAAGGCTGGAGGCCACTTAGCACATTTACAATTAACATCTCAACCTAGGGAGTATTCTGCTATGGCTTGCGTAGGTAAAGGGATATAGTTTAATGTAGCAGAGAGCACACGAGCAAGAAAAACAGCTATCCTTTATCTGGTATACTGCTCATCTGATTGGACACTAGCTGCACTCCAGAATACAGAAATGTGGGAATTCTCAGCTGTTGTCTAACAATGGCAATGTCATGAAACAGTTAATTCTAGCACATTTTTGGCTGAAGTTCACTTGGACCCAACCTCTCCAAATATTCTAAATTCTTTTCACTGAACAAAGAGTATGATGAACAACCATTAGCATTGTTGGCTACCAGTGATCCACAGTAATGAACACTATTTTCCAGAAAAAGGTTGTGAAGCAACTTAATTAAATACTGTAATATTGTTACATACAGTTCCCACTCAAGTCCCACTCACTAGTACACAGAAAGGAAGGAGGCAGATTTCTGCCCTTGAGCTTTTCCTCAGTGCTCCATAGCTTTGCATGATAGCCATGTTCATGTCTCA
This sequence comes from Lepidochelys kempii, assembly GCF_965140285.1. Lineage (NCBI taxonomy): Eukaryota > Metazoa > Chordata > Testudines > Cheloniidae > Lepidochelys > Lepidochelys kempii. Next base: position 11,913,583 of record NC_136394.1, on the reverse strand, counting down.
TGTTCCTGAACAGTGAGAAAAGACAGTGTCCCCTCCATCCCACACATTACAACCATAGGCCTTACCAAGCTTTTTTTCAGTCGCCACATATCCCCACGCCCAATGTATTGATCCTTAAAGGTCAGCTCCACCAGGTCAAGAGTCACATCCTTAAAAAAGGAATCAGTACATAGATTTCAGTGTGTGTTCCCAATACAGCACTCTCTTATATGACCTCATGTTACATGAAAGGCCCTTTCAAAGCAAGTAAATGCTCTTAAAAGGGAAGGCCTAAAACTACAACTACTGAAAGCTCATATGGCTGGAATACAGGGACAATCATGAGTGGCAGGCTGGCATATTCTGGGGATTAGTGAAGTTCAAAGTAAAGGTCTAAGCACACTCCCCACCCCCAGCATTGATCTGAAGCACAAGAGAAAATACCTTTTTACAAAAAACAAACAAAGGGGGAGGGGGAGCTTTATTCTAACTCTAAGGCAAATAAGATCTCTGAAAGACTCCCATTTGTGCTAAATTAGGAGTAGTCAATAGGCAGACCGTGAGCCGAATCCAGACCACCAGATGCTTTTGAACAAACCCTGAAATCTTTTTATTTACTTATTATGATTACGTTATTATTTTTATTATTTTCTCTGGAGTCTGGACCTTGACAAAGAAATATGCACCTTGACAAAAAAAAAAAATGACTTCCCCTGTGCTAAGTGCAGAGGCAGATGGAAATATTGTTATTCACGGTTGTAATATTACATACCTTTGGGTCGACAACATTCACATGGACATCCTGGTATGGTCTCAGTCGGAATACCTGAGCTACAGTCTGATCCACACTTATAGTTTCTGCCATAAGGAAGAGAAAAATAGGAGAATACTTATTCCCATTTAATCCATCCCTTGCTATAGCCCCAATGAGAGAATGGGCCCTGCTTGTGGACATACAAAGTAAGCCATTATTTTGACAATACATTTTAGATCTAGGTATCCACATTCCACTTGAACAATGTGAATGGAAACTGCCATTGTCCTGAGTCTTCCAAGCAGTTTGCTGCAGATAGCAGGCATGCAGCCCCCAACAGTTCCATGAGAAAAGCAGAGATTTGACAAGTTGCAATAAAGAGAGTCATTTAAAAAAAAAAACCCAAAACAAACCTAGAAATTGTGGTTAATTTCATTGTGATTTCCTCTGTTAAGCCTTATAGTCACACTATAAGAGTCTGGAATCTTACCTTTTTGCAAATCTTCCTTAAGTGACTTCACTTGCAGGAGCAGAGGGCTGGAACACAGAAGACAGAAGGTGAACAACGACATGGAGAAACCAGCCATCTATCCTGCTGTCACCATGGAGGGCTTGAATTCCTCCATCTCAGTAAAGGCACCTCAGCATAGGGGATAAGCTAGAGCATTAACAATACTCACCTAGCAGAAAAGGTGCTCAGAACCAGACAATTTCTAAGAGAACAAGTTAAAACATCCCTTCCCCTTGATCTGATCAGCCATTACCATTCTTTACCCTAAAAAAGCTAATTATTATTATACAAACCTATTCCTCAGGACCCATGGGATTAAGGAACCATCGCTATGTAACAGCAAGAAAGAAAATAAAGGCCTGAGGACCTACTTCAAGAACAGCTGTTACTCATCCCAAGTATGGCCAGCAAAGCCTCTAATGCCACATAACACGGAACATGTCAAACTACAGAAGAAGGCCATTTGATAAAGTCACCCCTTTATTTCCTTTCAAACAGAAAGATATACCTCTATGCTACAGCAAAATATCTATATTGCATACCCAGTGGTCCCTCAGTATCTACTCACTCTTCAAGTTGTTACACACTAAAGGAATGGAGAGATTAGTATTTTAGGTGCTCCAGCTACACTTGGCTGATATTAGCAGAAAGACAATTCACCTGTACTCATCATTAGGGTGTGCAATCTCAACAACATCTCCCAGCTTGATGTGAAGAAACACTTTGGGATTCATCATTAATTCGTCATCTGGAAAACAAAGATAGCAATTCAGTGAGGCAGCCTGCAATCAACAGATAAAAATGAAAACGCAGGAACTTATGCACTGTAATATGCTGTATATCCATCTGTTAATTTACAACTCAGTACACGCTTCAGACAGAGTCCTAGGTCCTGCCAGTGGGACCCACAAACTCTGAGTCCACACATATCCATGTGCAGCAATACGACCTGGCACTAGAGCCTCTCCCAATTCTGTAGCTAAGCAAGAGGCAACAGGGATAGCAAAAAAGGAGGCCAAAATGACAAATGAAAAGGTGTCAAAGATATTTTATGTCACAGAAACTAACATTTTTACTGTAATCTGGCACTTGTGGATTTTAATTTGTATTCTACTATCAATCGGCTTTCCACCTTCTGACGAGTGACATTGTAGGTTACAAAAAGGCTAATCCCTTAATATTTTGTTTGAAAAAGCCTAACAAAAATGGAAATCAGCTTTGTCACTGTTAAATTAGAAAAATTATGGAAAACTGCTGATTATTCATTAAACCAGCAGTCCTAAAAACACTTATGACTCAATGGATACTGACCACTGCCCCCAAATCCCTTCTTATGTATGACGAGTTTGTAGACCTTGTTGGTTCTCATTTTGAATCCTGGTTCTTCTCAGCTACTCCAAGTAAAGAGAACAGATGACATCTTGTCTCCCTGGTAAGTAAAAACAAAAACAAAGCAAAGAAACTCAGCCCTTTCCTTATTATAAAACTCTTCTACAGCTCTACATTTCAAGAGGAAACCTTGGAGGTTCCAGTCTCACAGAGCAACACCAGCATCACTCATGCTCCACAAACAATGCGCTTGTACCAATTCCATAGCTGCCTAAGATTTCCTATTTGTCAATATGCGTCATGCTGGTCACTTACGACTTGACAGTCACTATTATGATAGAATTTGGGTCTTTCATATGAAAAAGACAGGATGCCACACTTTGAACTAGAAAAGAATTTCTATTATCTGTTGACCGTACAACACAGTTCAGGAGCACTTTCTCTCTCACAGAGTCACATACACACACAGTCCAGAATGTAAAATTCAAGCCTAACTCTTTAACCAAAATGCTGTAGCTTTTCTGAGCTGCAAACTGTCCATAATCCTTCAGATCAATCCCCACCCCCCATGACAAAAACTGGAGTCAATACCTCATCTCAGTGACACAACCCACGGCATAATGACAACTCCTGGGCCAGCAAAAGGCCCCCAGCCAGCACTGCCCGCTACTCAGACAACTACAGGGGTCAAGGAATCCGCAATTAGGGGTGTCAGATCTCCTGCAGTCCAATGCTCCACCTACCCGTGGGAACGAGCCCCCGTGGGAGCAGACACTCCCCAGCAAACAGAAACATAGAAATGAAGGGCTGGAGGGGACCTGGTCCAGACCCCCTGCCCTGAGGCAGGACCATGTAAACGTAGTGTCTCCATCCCTGACAGGTGTGTGTCCACCCCAACAACGCAGTGACCATGCCTGGGGGTGAACCCCTCCCCCAAAGAGAAAGAGACCCCCCCCCCCCCCATCCTAGAGAAGGGGCAATTCCTCCCATCCCCATGACAACCACGCCCCCAAAGGGGAGGCAAATTCCCCCGCTCCCCGCGGCGAAGGAGATGAGCGAGAGGCAAATAAACCCCCACGCCAAAAACTACGGGGGTGGGGGAAGGGCCAGAGCAGGCCCCGGCTCCCCGATTCTTACTGGTCCCGGCGGCGGCTGGAGCCAGGGCAGGGGGCGGCTCCCGAGGCGAATCACCAGCACAGCCCACAGAGCGGCCTCACTTCCTCATCCGGGACTTGCGGAGAGAGTGCGGCACCATAGAGACGGGAGGGGAAAGAGAGGCTTCCTCAGGCGGGACCGCGCCACCGCGGGAGCCGGGGCCCGTGGGCGGGGGAAGCCGTTGTAGGTCCTGGCCCGGGGGCGGGGCGGGAAGGTGTCCTTCCTAGCCAGTTCCCTGGCGGTCCCCCAAACCTGTGGGCAGAGACCAAGCCTGGAACATGCAGCCCCCAGCTGACAGTATCAGACAGTCCTAACCAGGTGAAAACGGGGTCGTGCTGGGGGAAAGGGCTCGCTACTAGTGAACAAGGGGTTAACGCCACTCCTCCCCCATGGCCGAGGCGGAGGGGAGGAATGACTTGGACAAAACAGAGTGAGGACAGTGTGTTGGGTGAGCCTTTTGGCCGGGGTCAGAGGATGAGGCGGTTGATGTTCCCTTAAGGGAAAGATCTTCCGGACTGTAACTTCGTACTCGGTTGCGTTGAGCTTCATAGTCTCAAGCATTCTAGAAGTTCACAGCCGCGGGTGCTGCCTGTTTGGCAGCTTCAGTGGGGTAACTAGAAAGGGTTTACAGTTTAGACGATAAAATAACCCCAGAGTGGGCTGAATACATTCTGAGATTGAAGGCCCAATGAGTTTATTAGACTGGGATATTGTTACTTGTTAGTTAAAAGTAAGCACCATCTGGTTGTTAGGTTGAAATTAAATGTTCAATTTTTAAATATGAACAATTATAAACAGAAACAAAAGCGGTTGCTAGACTGCTATAAGTAAACTTAAAAATTTTGCTTCTTTCTTTTCCCTCATCATTTTTTACCATAATTTCTCCCTATTTCCTTTTACTTTGCCTTGGTCCTCTTTCCTTCCTATGTCATGCAGGTTCTTTTCTCCTGGACCGAGAAGAATAGGCTGTAAATCAGCAAAGGCCAAATCCTGCAAACTGATCATCGTGGGCACACCCCTGCATTTGTATAGAAACTAAATGTCTTCATGAGAGCATAATGGTGTACTCACATGGATAGATTTTCAGAATTGGGATAAAAGAAAGAAACTTCAAGAAATAATGGGAAAACACATGCTTTTAGGATAGCTATTGTGGGGACATGAGCACTTCTGATCTTAGGGATCAGAAAAAGGAATGAGAAGAAATGCCAGATCTTGTCTTTTAGCATGTAAACTCTTTGAGACAATGTCTGTAATTTATTATATATTTATACAGTGCCTACCACGATGGGGCTCTAGTTGGGTTGGCTTTTAGGGGGTTGATTATGAGTTAAATGTTTTAAATAATATGAAGTCTCAGAGGGCCAAACTTCCTCCCAGTCAGCTCAATAGGAATTTTGCCATTGCTTTCAATGGGAAAAGGATCAGATAGTGAATCTGGAGGTATGTGACATATCTTTTCTCAGGAACATAAGTGGGTATGAAAAAAAAAAATCATGCCTTTCTTCTTTGTCCATTTCTGAGAAATGCACAGTCAAACTTTGCATGGATTTTAACTTTTCCGATGTCTCTTCATCCACACATGCTGAGTATAACAGGACAAATTTTGTTTTATTGCAGGAGTTGGCATGTGTTCCACTATATCATGCCACCAAGTAGCATGTTGTTAGGAGCGTTCTGCCCATCAGCATGGAACCTGGGCATGTTCTACCTCTTTGTAGACTACAAGGCATTTGTATGTGACACAGTGCTGCTGACTTTATGTATTTCACTTGGTAAGTCGTGCTGTGGTGAAGTGGGGCCAGCGGGAGAGGTACAGTGTAGTACTGTAGCGTGGGAGGAGCAGCTGGGAACACTAAGAGCCTTTGTGTGGAGAGGTGCTGAGAAGAGTTGTGGACAGGCAAGGAGGGTGGTAGTGCTTGGAAGAGTTGTGGCAGGTGAGGAAGGGGGGGGTGCGTGGAAGAGCCCGCTGGGACGGCGTGCCGGGGGGGGTGCGTGGAAGAGCCCGCTGGGACGGCGTGCCGGGGGAGGTGCATGGAGGAGCCCGCTCGGTCTACGTGCTGAGGGAGGTGCGCGGAAGAGCCCACTGGGAGTGTAAGAAACCGCAAGCGAGGCAGCAGTTGGCTCCTGGCGAGTGAGCAGCAGCCAATGGCTGGATGAGGAAGTGATGTGACCATAGAGAGGAGGCGGGGGGGAGGGAAGGAGGAGAGAGCGGCTCTGGAAGGAAGAAGCGGGGCTGGCGGCGGGCCCGTACCCCGCTCAGGTAAAAGGGGTAGTGCGCCCCCTGTACCCCCCGGCCGCACTTCAGTCACGATCTGGCTGTGCTGGGGACCTTCCGCCTTGGGGTGGGTACGGTCCCGTCTTTCGCCGAGTTCGGAGCTGGCAGCTCCCGATAGGGAGGGACCCGGCACCCACGGGGGAGCCCTCCTTTTTGGGGAGCAGTTGTGCAGAGACCTGGCACCTGTGAGGGAGTACCCTTTGGGGGAGGGGTGCGGAGACCTGGCACCTGCGGGGGGGCCCCTTTGGGGGTTGTGTGGAGACGTGGCACCTGTGGGGGAGCACCCCTTTCTAGGGAGCAGTTGTGCGGAGACCTGGCAACTGTGTGTGGGGGGGCACCCTCTGGGAGGGATGCGGGGACAATCCATCCATCTGGGGGAACGTGTGGGGCAGCCGCTTGTGAGTGCATCAACAGGGGTACAGGGTCTCCTGGCATCCTTCACAGGATGATGAAAACAGCACCAGCTTGATGCCCTGGTACTTTTATCCCGAGGGGCCTTGAGATGGCTGGGATAAGGACTGTGGATACTGCTGGCCTTGTTTCAGAGTCCCTTCGGTTATGAAAAACTGTTTTCATTTTCAGATTTGGGATGGCTGGCTTTCCTTGGGCTTCTCCAAAAAATGAACTTTGGGGCCTCATTAAAGCGAACCTACTCAAGCTTGTTTATAAATATTTTTTTTATAATTTTATTTTACATTGTTTGCTTTTTGGTGGGCCACTTTCTAGATGTTGGAGCAGGTCACGGGTTTGGGTGACCTGGGTTCTATTCCTGTGTCCGAAAAAGAAAAGGAGTACTTGTGGCACCTTAGAGACTAACAAATGTATTTGAGCATAAGCTTTCATGAGCATCCAATGAAGTGAGGTGTAACTCTCAAAAGCTTATGCTCAAATAAATTGGTTAGTCTCTAAGGTGCCACAAGTACTCCTTTTCTTTTTGCGGATACAGACTAACACAGCTGCTACTCTGATTCCTATGTCTGCAACTCTTTGTTATTTTGATTTTGAGCAAGTTACTTTACCTCCCTAATACCTGGTAGAGGTTGTGTGTGTGAGAAGCATTTCTGGATCACAAGAAAAGATGTAGATGACTGGAATGTGTTTTTCCTGTGCTGAAAGACAGGCTAGAAGAAAATAAATCTGAAGTGTTTTTGTAAATGGGTCCTTCTTCCTATCTTTGGTAAATATATGCTAAGATTCTGCAGCCTCTCAGCTGTCTTTTGCTTACAACTGATATTGTCATTTTAAAGAGGGATTAAAATCAGGGTCTAGAATTTAACCCATGTTTTTATTACCAATTCCTGAGGAAAGAAGCCATGCGTAGTGTTTATTTAACTTGTAGATGGTCAGAGTTTGTGTTTATTTGTAGCTCATTAGTGTTTTGAGACCATATTATGTTGTTTTTCTTTTAAATTAGCCATACGCTAGTCAGTACTGCTAGAAATGGTGTAAGTTTTTGAAGATAAAGGTTTTAAATTTTTTTGAGCAACATTCCTCCTCCCCTATTGTTTCTTTTGTTTTGTTTTTTAAAGAATCTTGAGGATTTTAGTTATGTATAGCATAGAAATATTGAGCTAGGAGAAGGGATTGATGTTCATCTATGTTTTTGAGCTGTGTAAAGAGTGGCAAGATCAACATTTGAGTAATAGGATTGGGTTTTATTAACCTTCTGTTGGCTGTTAGCTGAGTGATTGGTGCAACCTGACCTAGCCTATGGTAGCTTTGTGTAGAAACTCTCAATGGAGATTCATGAGCATGTCAGTGTTAAGTATATAGTATTCTTCCATCAGGGCTCTATTAAAAAAATTTTTTTTTTAAGTGACCCTTTACTTAATGTAGTTCAGAGCACTTGTGGTTAACCATGTTGTGGTCATGCTGACACTATGGTTAGAACTGTACTAGCAATAACTGTTTGAGCATAGATATTGCTAGCATAGTATTGGCCATTGGATACTGATGAGTTGGGCTCTCGGCTATAGGATGAATCAAAGGTTAACTTTAGATAACAAACCTAGTGATAGCACCATATTTTTCCTCTGTTTATAATGGGAAAGTCACAAGGAATGGCAAGTGATAGTGCATGTGTTAGGATGCATTTTCTTGTATGGCTTTTCTATCTAATGAGAAATTTTTAAAAATATAGAAAAGTAAAGGAAATTTGGTTACTACTATACCATCAAACTGGCAGGATGTTTGACACCCTGTTTTAGGTCCACAAGTGCTAGTAAATACTTTTCCTCCCCATTACCTCTCTTCCCATTTTCTACAGACACCCATACAAGGTCTTAGTTTTAGGCTAAGAAGTGATGTTGGGGTAGGGAGAAAGTGTTATGTGAGAAGAGAGGAATAACCTTATTCATGGTTTGTGTGGCACTTACTCTAACACTCAGTAATTCTAGAATCACTTTCTTACTAGGAATTCATTTGGAACATACTCTTCTAGAAGACACACATTTGAAGCACTTAGCCTTTTATTTTTTGGTTTAAATTTTTTATTAAGGCAAAGTTATAATAAAATGTTAACATACTACATTTTATATTACTTATTCATGCTCAGGTTAATATTCAAAGAACCTGGCTGAACATTTTGGTTTGCTGACTGAGGAACCCTCCTACTGTGAGTGCCTTAAAAAGGGACCAAACTTTCTAAATATCTGTCCCCTTGTTGTTGCTTCTCGGGTGTACGTACCTTTGTCTCAGACAACAACAAAAACAATGATTACTTTTGTGTATGTGTGTGTGTCTGTGTAGTGACTTAGTGTTGTCTTTACTTTTAGGGTGAATTTAGAAAGGCATAGTCTTCAGCTGCCTTTATGCTATCATCTGGAGTGGAGTCCCAAGAGAGAAGCCACCCACATCCCCTTGATTCCTCCATGTCTGCTGTGGTACAGGAATTGTACACTGGACTGCCAGTCAGCATCTCTGCTGAGCTTACTGTTGGGTCTGATCCTAATGTTAGACTAGATACAAAACCTGAAGCATCAACACTTGTGCTAGGACGTAGTAGCAGTTTGTTGTCTGAGTCCTACAGAATTAATGGGGTGGAAAGTTGCTCACAGGAAACTGATAACCTGGATCATGGGGACAAGCTTACATCTGATGGGCTGGTGGGATCCCTTTCTGAAGAGCCTATGGGGGCTGGAAACCTTGCTGAGAATGAAGAGGCCAAAAGTGGAAGCTTGGGGAAGCAGGACACTTGTGCTAATGGGATCCAGAAAGAGGAGAGAGGATCTGCGAAAGAAACACAAGATGCTGAGGAAGAGCTTGTTGGATGTTGTGCTTTAACCTCTGAAGACAAGTGGTGGTTGAGACAGGTAAGAAATAAATTGATTACAGTGAATGTTTGAACATAGCAGAGAGGGATTTGTTCGGAACTTGATGTCAATGTGCTTTTTGTTCTCTTTCTTTAAGTCTTGCTATCATAGCATCTTGCTCTATGAGTAATTGTTTGGCTCTTCACTGTTTCAGTTTAAGTGAATATATGTCTGAATTGTCTACATGCCTGTTAAACATATTATCTTTATTTTCACTTTAAGAAATATTCCTAGAATGGTATTTGGCAGGTTTGTAGCAACGTGAAGAGCAAAACCTTTAAAGAAGGACAGGAGACGCAAGCGATTAAAAAAAAATTAATTGTGCGATTTAAATAACAATAGAATACCATTTATTTTAAATATTTTTGGATGTTTGCTACATTTTCAAATATATTAATTTCAATTACAACAGAATAAAAAGTGTACAGTGCTCACTTTATATTTTTTATTGCAAATATTTGCACTGTAAAAAAACAAAAAAAAATTATTTTTCAATTCACCTCATACAAGTACTGTAGTGCAATCTCTTTATCATGAAAGTTGAATTTACAAATGTAGAATTATGTACAAAAAAACCTAGCATTGAAAAATAAAACAATCTAAAATTTTAGAGCCTGCAAGTCCGCTCAGTCCTGCTTCTTGGTCAGCCAATCACTGACAAACAAGGTTGGTTACAATTTGCAGGAGGTAACACTGCCTGCTTCTTGTTTACAATGTCACCTGAAAGTGAGAACAGGTGTTCTCATGGCACTGTTGTAGGTGGCATTGCAAGATACTTATATGCCAGATGTACTAAAGATTCGAATGTCCCTTCGTGCTTAACCACCATTCCAGAGGACATGCTTCCATGCTAATGATGGGTTCTGCTTGATAATGATCCAAAGCAGTGCGGACCGACACGTGTTCATTTTCATCATCTGAGTCAGATGCCACCAGCAGAAGGTTGATTTTCTATTTTGGTGGTTTGGGTTCTATAGTTTCTGCGTCAGAGCGTTGCTCTTTTAAGACTTCTGAAAGCGTGCTCCACACCTCGTCCCTCTCAGATTTTGGAAGGTACTTCAGATTCTTAAATCTTGGATCAAGTGCTGTAGCTATTTTTAGAAATCTCACATGGGTACCTTCTTTGCATTTTGTCAAATCTTCTGTGAAAGTGTTCTTAAAATGAACGTGTGCTGGGTCATCATCCGAGACTGCTATACCATGAAATATATGCAGAATGCAGGTAAAACAGAGCAGGAGACATACAATTCTCCCCCCAAGGAGTACAGTCACAAATTTAATTCACGCATTATTTTTTTAATGAGCATCAACAGCATGGAAGCATGTCCTCTAGAATGGTGGCCAAAGCATGGAAGGGTTATACAAATGTTTAGCATATCTGGCATGTAAATACCTTGTAATGCTGGCTACAAAAGTGCCATGCAAACGTCTGTTCTCACTTTCAGGTGACATAGTAAATAAGAAGCAGGCAACAGTATCTCCTGTCAATGTAAACAAACTTGTTTTTGTGATTGGCAGAATAAGAAGTAGGACTGAGTGGACTTGTAGGCTCTAAAGTTTTACACAGTTTTGTTTTTGAGTGCAGTTATGTAACCAAAAAAAATCTGCATTTGTAAGTTACACTTTCACAATAAAGAGATTGCACTTCAGTATTTGTATGAGGTGAATTGAAAAATACTATTTCTTTTTATTATTTTTACAGTGCATATATTTGTAATCAAAAATAATATAAAGTGAGCACTGTGCACTTCGTATTCTGCGTTGTAATTGAAATCAATATTGAAAATGTAGAAAAACATCCAAAAATATTTAATAAATTTCAGTTGGTATTCTATTGTTATAAGTGCGATTAACCGTGATTAATTTTTTTGAGTTAATTGTGTGAGTTAACTGTGATTAATTGGCAGTCCTAAAAAAACCCAAACCCTCACAAATGCCAAATGTCCGTCTTCCCAACTGTTGAGGAGGATATGTTGTAGTCTAAAATGTCATAATACAGGTAACAAAACTAGCCATTATGTGGTCATACTATTGGTACCAGGTTAAAATGACTGACAGTGCTAGATCTGATGCTGAAGCTATATATGACATCACTTATGTCTTAAGTACAGTCTCTGCAGTATCTTTCAACTCAACTCTTCAATAATTGGACAGTGGATCAGTGTCTCTATTTCCTTTTTTACTTCTCAGCTTATATGTTGTGTTTTTGTCCAGCAGACACTGACATTCCAATTATTATTCCAAGGCAAAAAAGTTTGTGAGTTTAGAGATAAAATTGAAATTAATACTTCGCTGGGGAAAAACCCCACAAACATTCAAGTTTTATTTAAAAAAAAAACTTGAAAATTCCGTGTTACAGGTTTTACTATTTGGCACAAGGAATTCCAGACACTTGAAAGTATGCAAATACAGTAAATGAGAAAGATTGATTAAATTAAGGAACTGAAAATTGAGCTTATATGGGGAAGTGAACTTCAAACTTAAATTTCTGAGAAATAATTGTCTCTCCATAATGTGGTCACATGATGACATTTAGGTTTCTTTGATGTCTTTATAATACGTATTAAGATGGTTTAAATGTTACAGATGCTCATTAAACTTTACAATTGCATCTGCTGTTTTCTTTCTCTCTGAGCAGAATCTCTCCCCAAAATCCCCTATCATTTTAAAAGTGTATGTGAGAGAGGAGATTTAAGTCAAAGCTTGTTATTTGGTAGTTACTTAATTTTATACAACCACACTTCATACTTAGTGTACTACTTTGCTTTTTTGCTGGGGGTAGTGAACAAAAAGCTATTTTTTCTAGTAGTAGAAGCAGTGGGTACACAAACTACAAAGCAAATAGTAGGAGTTGTACTAGAGAATTATTTAAATTTAGCATGTTTTCAATGGGAGACAGAAGTTAGTTTTGAATTTTTATTTTTAAACAAGGATGGTTCTCTACAGTTCCAAAAAAAGCTGATTTCATAGTGAAATCTTCCTAATCATATGACTAATCCTACTTTCTCTTTTTCAAAGTTCTTATTTTCTTTTCCAGTAAAGCCACTGTAGACTGACTTTACATTTGTTTGCATCAGTGGTACATCTTCCAACTATTTCTATGGGTTTGGGTTTGATTAATTGAAAATTAGTGTGGAGGGCAAGACAAGATAACTATAAATTTGCTCTAGATGTTTATAAAACCTGAAACATCCATCGTGAGATGGAATGGATTTTGGAGTTTTGTCACTGGAAAGAAAAAGTCTACGTGTCTTACTTGATTTGGCTCATCTATGCTCTGAAAATATTGGACTGTACAGTTGTGAATTGACTGCTGCTTCTGTTTGAAAATTTATTCTCTGGACATGTGACATGGGCTTTAACATGTCAAGTAGCTGCTAAAGCTGGAGTGCACACAAGCCAGAGCTTACCCCAAGGGACAAAATAGAAAAACTGCTTCTTCCATCAAGAGTCTTCACTCTGCATCCATCAGCTTCACCCATCACTGCCAATTAAATATAACAGACTTTGCTAATGTAGATAGATTTATAATTCATACACACAAAGCCAGTTCTCTCTCCATTTCTCAGCAAGGCATTAATAGCAAAATGCTGTAGTTAAGGCTCCTGTTCATTTAAGACTTCATTATTTTACAAAATATACTAGAGAATGTTTAGTACATGAATGTCATTTTTTAGATAAATATATTAAAATATTTTTATTAAACATACATTTTTATCCATTTGCCAGTTCTGGAGCATGTCTGCATTTAAAAATTTTGAGGGTGAGGGTTTATTGCAGGGAAGTTAATAAATATGATTGTCACACTGCTGTTGCCTTAAGAAGGAAACTGTGATTTAGCGGTTCAAAACTGGGGTACAATATTACAAGGCCTGGATTCTATTCATAGCTTTGCAATTTACAGTATTTACTGTAATACTTAAGATGAGTCACTTAGTCTTTTTCCTTTCCAGTATTATAAGGAATAGTATAAGCAGTATTGAGACAATGTTTGAAAGCACTTTAAGGTCTCCATAAGGAAAGTGTTGTAGAAATGCATAATAATTCATTAATAATCTTTTTGAGGAACACATAGTTGGCCTTTCTAGTGCCTTTACTAATGAATTTCTAGAGCCTTCACATTCTAGTGCCTTTACTAATGAATTCCCTTTCATGTGTATCTGGGTGCAAACTACTTAACTGTTAATGCAATACTAAGTTTGCACAATGAAAGTAGTCAGAAAATGCAGGAGTTAAGGTTTGGCAGGAGAGTTAACTATCCACAGGTAGTACAGTGAGGAGGGTAATATTTTCTTGTGCGTTTTTCATCTGCACAAGGGATTCCACTGTGAGGGATTATAATAATGGTTTGGGGTTTGATGAACAATTACCATTCTGTTTCATATTGGGACGCTTTCTGTTGTATTTAAACCACTTACTGCTTTAATTGCTATTTTGGCAAGACTTTACTGGTGCTGAGTTTAAATCTTTTCTGGATGTGTCTCCTCCTGAGGATAGGAAAGACTAATGCAGTATCTTCAACAGTGAGTAAATTTAAAAAAAAAAAAAAAAATTAAGAGGAAAGATGTGATGAGGCAGTGGGTGAGAAAGGAAGGAGAATTTCTCATGTTAGGTGCTTACAGTTTAATTACTTTCTTGTATTACCACCCTTGTAAGTGTGTTTATGGTGTACACATGACTTTCTCCATCATTTCCCCCCAAAAGCCTAGCATATTATGTGGTATGCTAATGCTTAGTGCATCCAGAGTTAGAACTGGTTGAGCAGGTACAGTCCCTGGAGTCTAGGAATAGTCTCTGAAATCTATAATTACCAGTTAGTCTCAGGTGTTGCTGCTACTATGGTGACTTGTTCCTTTATTTCAGGAGACGCCTCAGATAAACCGAAGTGGGGGAGAATTTTCAAGAATCTGCTGTACTGAAATGGCAGTCCCTCTGAAGAGTAAAGGTGTGTATTTCAGTTATTCAGCTTTTTTCCTTTAGGATCCTCTTTCATTCACAGACGTGCGTGAATGATTGCAGGGATAGCTCCTCTGTTCTTTTTGGTAGTGGAAGTTATTGCTCTGTTTGTGTAGAACAATAGCAAAACTTAATCCTGTGCTCTCTCCTGGCCATGTGCTGATGTGATTGAAATGCTCTGATGAAGAGAGTCCGCATTTGGTACTACTTAGTCTGAAATACTTTTTGACTCCAGTGCAGATACTCTTGTTTGTAATTATTGTTTTGTATTGTCTTATTTCTCAAAACCAAACTATATGAAAATGTTAGCAGTAGAAATGTGCAAAAGAAACAATAACTGGCTGACTCAGTCACCATCTAACACTTTAGAATATGCCGTTTCCAAAGTGAGAGGGTTTCTGCCCTAATTCTTAGTCCTCCTGTTAATGATCTGCTCCTGCACACTTCTGTCCACACATGCTTTGATCACTTTGCCTGCATCTGATGGCTATTCTCTCTCTTTTTCTCCACAACAAGCAGGCATGTTGTGACTCTATTTAACTCCAGGATTCTGGAACAACCATATATTGATTTTAGTCCTGTGTTTATTGCAAATCAGGCCTGCTTGGCTGTGGCTAATATCCTGTTCTATCTTGAGTTCTCAATCACCACAGATTCTGTTGACTTCATACTAAAAGAGCTAGTATTTCAAATAGAAAATTTGGGTCTGTCTCTGCATGTAATTTGGTGGCACCAGATGTATCTGCTGTTCTGTGAATTACTGTCATTCAGACTGAGCATAAAACAAAACCAAGAGAAGACCAGCCTTAAGCAACACATCAAATTTATGCTTGCCTGGAGGCCAGTTTTCCGGTCTTGGTCTCTGAAAGTATGGAACAAGTCTTCAAATGTTTGAGCAAATACTGTTCAGATGTTTTTGAATAAAGAAATTGAAAATTCTTTTCCAAAACTTATGACCTCCTTTGAACAAAACTATTGTTGAAATGACCAGAAGTAAACACAAAATGAAATTTGATGTGGAAATAACTCTTGTTAAGTGTCTTTGAGTGTTCTGGTGGAAAGAGTTTTGATTTGAAAATAGTTTGAGAATTCCATGGTGCACAGTATATTTTACCAATTCATAAAATGCCAGCTAGAAAAACTGCTGCATTGTACATGTTTATGGCTAACCTACTAGCACAAGGAAGAGTGCAATGAAGAGATTAGGGAGGGCTGCTGTGCGTTTTGAATGGCAGCAAGGCAAAGGGCCCCAATCATGTACGCCTCAGAAGGTGCTTGGGACAGGGAATTCTAGTGGTGTTAAACCAAATAGCTTCCAGATTATGGAATTTACTTGTTGCCATTTTTTAAAAGTCTGCTAACTCTTGGATTTTTCTACTCTTTCAAAAAAAGTAAATTCCATTGAAAACAATTAAGAAAACCTCATGTTTGTAGCTCAACATTCAAATCAGGAAATACTTAGTTAAGGTTGCATGTGCAACCTTTAATTCTGTGTCTTGTGTATATACATTGTGATACAATCTGATTATGTACCATTTTTGAATTATGATATACAATTTTTTTCTTAAATACATGTAGCCTCTTGTAATATTTTGTACTACAATGTGCATGCTAGACAGTTCATGAAAGTCGCTTATATGAAAAGCATGGAATAAACCCTACATACGTAGCATACCATATTTAAGAGTAAAGCCTAAAGCAATGTTTAAATTTTTTTGGAATGCATGAGCTACATATGTTTCTAGCTAAAATAGTTTTACAGATAACTGCCTCATCCATTTAATTTCACAAAAGAAATCTTTGTAGCTTATTGAAGAGACTGCATATAGTACATAATGATTAAAGCCTCAGTTGTACAAACTCTCATGCCTAACTTTATCCATGTGCATCGACGTTGGCAATGTTGGGGCCTAAACTACTAAAATACACACGTTACAGAGAAGAAAACTTTTCATGTAAAAATTCAGTCAGTAAAGAGAGGTTTCAGAGTAGCAGCCGTGTTAGTCTGTATTCACAAAAAGAAAAGGAGTACTTTTGGCACCTTAGAGACTAACCAATTTATTTGAGCATAAGCTTTCGTGAGCTACAGTGTTGCTGCACCATTGTAGCAATGAAAATGTGAGCATAAAAGAATGAAAAGTTTATTAAAATGAAAACCTAGCACGAGATGCTGCATCTGTTTCTAAAGTTACAAAAAAATTGTATTTTTGAGAAATGTGATCATGTAATTAAAGACTGTATTGTAATGCATCTGCAAAAGAAAGCAATGTTAAGGTTAAGTCCTGTTTCGACCATATGTCCTAACTTGTAAGGCACTTAACTGTACAACCTTAATGGTCTCAACATAGCAATTTGGATAGAAATTCAAAATTACATGGTACATTAAAATCATTGTTTCCTTCCTTTTTCTGACCCTTCCTTTTGTGGTAAGGGTTGGAGGGGACAACCTTTTGGGGGTTTGAACTCCTCTTCATGCTTCATTCCAGGGGGCTGGACTTGATGACTTCTCGAGGTCTCCTCCAGCCCTACTTTTTTATGATTCCAGTAACTAGCTACCACTGGTGCCACTTACATTAAATCAGTGTTTCTGTTAAAGTGATCATTAGTGAAATAATGTTTACAGTTAAACTTTCTTTTGGTTTAACACCTGTTCAAAATTAATGGGGAATTTGAATGGCTACTGACAAATTTCTGTCCTCTGTGCAATAAGTTTTCTCTGTCTTCCACACACACAAACAAGGATTTAAAAATAGGAGAATGTGATGGTAAAGCCATATATGGCAAGGTGGACTCAGGAGTAGCCATCATATGTGTAACTATTCTAATTTTTTTTTTTTAAATGACTAAATTTCAAGATAGTGGTGTCCCCTTCAGTACTTTGCTGAGCTGTTTCAGGTTGTTCTGCAAGGAGGACAGCATTGCATTGGCTTATGTTCAGTTCATTTAGAAGGTTATCCGCCACAAGGGCTAAAAATGTAATATCTTAAAAGGACAGAAGCAAAATTGAACATGTTCTACCCAAAAGGAGGCAAAAATCCTCTTGTCCTCCCTTCGTATTGAGAAAAAGGTTGGAAGCCTCTCCTGACTCTCGGTTGTTTTTCATTCAGATTAAGGGAATGAGCAGATCCTAGAGAAACTCATCAAATCTCTAATATCTTGACAGAGCAGGCCCAAGCAACATAGATTCATAAACTGGGAAAGCCAGAAAGAGACCATTGTGATTATGTAGTCTAACCTCCTGTACAACACAAGCTATAGGACTTCCCTGAATTAATTTTTGTTTGAATTAGAACATATCTTCTAGAAATCCATCTGTCTTCCTCCCCATCATCATTCCGTGAATGTCTGGAACTTAGCTTATCAAAGGAAAAGCACCCACACACCCCACCCCACTCCCCAAAAAAGTGTAGGTTGGAAAATTCCATGTCCCCTGCTTGCGAAGAGAGACAATTGTCAGACTGACTCCAAGTCTCAGGAGAACAAGCCTTTTTGTCTTAATGTTTTGAATCTCTCTTGAAGTATAGTAGCAGGCCTGGAACACTCCTAAGAAGCCTCCTCCTAGTGGAAGAAACTGAGTGAGGAAGCCAAATATTTTCCATTGGAGCTGTATATTCTGCTGCCTGCAGCTATAGAGGATGCCATTGGGACTGAATGAGAATATGGTTAAGGCCAAAGTAGATGCAGTCTAAGGATCTAATGTACCAAGGAATAGATTCTTCCCTGAGAAGAAATTATGGCAACTTCCACATCTTTTGTTAGGGTATTAATGGCTTGGACAGTTTCCCTGTCTGAGCTAATTTCCTTAAAAGTAAGGAAGTCCGATAGCCATCGAGCACCATTGGGGAATTTTTCTTTCCTGGCAATTGCTTAATTGGACACCCTAATATTTTTCCACAGAGCATTCGGACCTAAAATCATGTCTCACAATCATGTGGGTAAGGTGACTGAAGGCTGACATACAGGCAAACCAACCATTAGTGTCCTTCAGGTATTGAAGAGGAAGATTGTTTTCGGAGTGGGTGGACATGGTTTATCAAGGAGTCCTACAGAAAGACCTTGGCCAGTGCTACACTGTATAAGAGGAAGTACAAGCCAAGCCTTTCATGCCTGCTGTTTGGGAAATATGGGAGTAAATCAAAGTGCTAAATCAAAGTGGAATAAAACATGACCGGGATGACGTAAGGGTGACTTCCGAAGAAAGCTCTTCGTATTGTCCTGCTTACTGCTTGGTCTCCAGTAGGTTTACAGTAGACTAGAGCCCTACCTAGTAGGCAGGTTGCACAAAGTTAGCAAAGAGAGAATCCCAACTGGATTGGACAAATGGGTTCTAAACATAGCACATCAGGGCTAAGTGATAGTTACAAATCTGCATGTGGGAGTCAATGATCTTCCTTCATTGAATTACCTCCTCTCTGTAAAAAAAAAAAAAAAAAGAAAAAAAAGAAATATGGAGGCAGCAACCCAACAGTCTAGATTTGGGAAACAGAGGAAGTTTGGAGAGTGGAGGTGGCCCTGGGTCCATACTTTCTTCCTGGTTCCCAAAGGCCCAGGGGGATGCAGGGTAGTATCAGACCTTAATGTCTGACTTTTTTCCAAAGAGACTTGTAACTTTTATATTGTCTCAACTTTTGGGTGTACCAATTTATCTTAAAGAAGACCAGATTTTAAGTACACCTCTACCATGATATAACGCTGTCCTTGGGAGCCAAAAAATCTTACCATGTTATAGGTGAAACCGCATTATATTGAACTTGCTTTGATCCACCGGAGCGTACAGCCCCGCCCCCTGGAGCGCTGCTTCAGCGCTTTATAGCCGAATTCATGTTATATCAGGTCGCGTTATATCGGGGTAGAGGTGTAGTATTGAGCATTTACCTTCTGAAAAATCAGGTCCCTTAATGTGTCTGAAGTTGGCTACACAAAATCACTCGTCACTTTTGAAAATTTAGGCCAAAATTCATGATGTCTGAGGGAGCTGGGATTCAAGAGGGAAATGCTTAGGTTCACTCTTTTGGTTATCTTCGAAGGTGAAATGCTGTTGTCAATCAAGCTGAGACATGATATGACTGTACATCTTTATAACACTGTCTTTAGAAGAGGATGCTTTCCTTACAGTAGCTGTCATTTCTAATACACTCCCACCTAGCAATATACATAAGTTTTATGAAAGAACTTAGTAACGTCAGTAAACTTTTCTCAAACAAGATGAGATCTATGTCTGCCCCTTGCTAGATGATTTGCTTATATCTAAGAGTGCTCTCACAGAGAATAAGGGGAAATGGCCAGCCAGTATGCAGCTCAATGTTTAGACAAGAACATTATTGTCATAAGTCAGTACAAAGAATAGGTAGATGCCAGAAAAATTGATCTTTCACTGTAGAGTGTGAATTGATAGCAAGAGCCACAACAAGCTCTCTGGAGAGGAAAGAGCTTGGATGTTAAACACACAGCTAAAGAGGTCCCTAACTACAAATAGCCAAGGACTGTTGTTTCTACTAAGTGTCATGCTGTTGGGCAAGACTATACGTGAAATTGTTAGTTTTCTTCTCTAATTGCCCTGGCATATCTTACCAATTTATCAACCTGTGGCACTTAGGTTCCAGGAAAGATAGCTAAGTCTCTGTGCTAATGGCTAAAGAACAATATGTATCTAGCGGGTCACAGGATTACTGAGCCAGAGCAGCATTTTGATAACTGTAGATGCCACCTGAACAGCTGGGGTGCACATACAGAAGGGAAGTCAGTACAAAAGGAGGAAGGATCCATGACAGGAGCTCATAAAATGAAAATCGACTGTCCTGGTAAACTGGCTCAGCAGACAGTTAATAGATTCAAGCTTCCATCTCAAGATTATTTTTTAATTGCAAGTCAGGTTTTTGAGTGGACTCTCACTGGATTTAGTCATGTCAAGATTGAGCAACAAGACCTCCCAGATTCCTTTCCAGGAGAAGGAACCACAAGGGTAGAGCAGTTGACATCCGGTCCAAGAGATGGCTGAAATCCTTTCTGTATGTCTTGCCTCCTGTATTCATACTCTGCGAAATGATATAAAGGAGAGAGCCAAGGTGATTCTGATCGTTCCTTAGTGTCCAAAGAGCCTTGGTCTTCTGACCTGATCAGTCTATTGGTCTGTCTGCCCATCTTCTTTCCCTGCAGGAGAAAATATGCAGTTGGGGGTCCAGTTCTGAACATGAGCCAGAAAAGTGAAGTTTAGCTGCATGACACTTGAAAGGAAGTAATTGAAAAGGGAAGGCTGGCCTTCTACACCACCTTACCTACATCTAGACTGTTACCCAACAGTCTGTATTATAGAACCTGGTCATGGGTTCAAGCACCAATGGAGGTGCAATCATGCAGTACTGTACAAGTCAAGGCCAAAGTTATGTTCTGAAATCCCTAAGTCAGGGCTTGACAATACATCTAAAATATCGGACTTTAAAATCCAACATTGAAGCATTAATAGTGCACTGGATTCAAAAGAAAATAGACTTCACTCTATCCTGACACCAGAAGGTTCGTCAGGACACCTTGGCTAATTAACCATCTATATGTGTATGGAATACAGCACTTGTGTTCAATACTCTGTAGATGTTAGAAGGGCACTCAAAATATACTGTTCATCTCAGTGCAATCTGATGTTTTTACACTGTCTTTATTCTATACCAGCTGCCTGGTGAGCAAGGTAGCCTTTTAGGTTTCAGTATCTGAGTGGATCAAATTAAGTGTATCAGAGGCTTCTAAAGCTAGAATTCGTACTCTCCCTTCAGGACTTGCTCCTTACCCTTAAGAGCTGTGGCAGCTCTCTGGGCAGATACGACCGTAGCACTTATGAGGGAATTTGTAAGGCACACACTTGAATCTCTACTAATATGTTTACCAGTTGTATAAGATAGACCTGCAAGTTTCATCGGATGCTTCCTTTGGCAGAAGAGTTCTGCATGCGGTGGCACTTCAGTGATTAGGTAGTGACAGAGAATGAATAGAATGCTGTGTGTGTTCATGGAGCCATACACATAGACATCTTTGGTGATCTTAACGATAACATTCTGAACACCTGTATAAAAGGGGCATGAATTCCCAATCCAGAAATATCAAACTAGGAAAAATTTTCCAGTGAATTGATGGAAGCTAGCTGGCACAGAAGTAGAGGCTGCTAAAGGAGAATCCTTTTTACCCAAGAGTGGGAGAAGGCAATAAAGGGAGTGGTTAGAAAAGAAGATACACTTGGAAACAAATTTATTCAAATCTTTGAAGGTGAAGCTGAGGCATTCGTTTTTTGTAGAGAAAGAAGAGGCATTAGTGAAGAGATTTACGAAAAAGAAGATGTAATCAGACTGTTTCGGTATTGAAATGGACTTGAACAATCTAATGGGGTCTCTTCCACCTCAAGCTTCTTACTTTTAACTTTGGTAATATTTGGATAGATTGGAAGAGAGAAAGGGAATAAAAATGCAAAATGCTCTTGAAAGAGTTGCTCCATTGTAAAATTTCATTTCAACAGTGCATACATATCTTCCTCTAGTTCCTTGTCTGCAGAAGAACGGTAGTTGGCAGTACAAAAGTTATAGTACAAAAGAGGAGACTTTTTAATCTTCTCTCCTGTAATACAATTAAGACAGTATAAATTCATTCAATTTTGAAACAGCTTACTCTGTCCCACCAGATAATTTAAATACACATCTTGTCTACTTCCCACACTTCTAAATCTGTACATACAGTATTTTAATTTGCTGTTCATCACAGAAAAATGCTACTGAAAATAAGCACTGCCACTAGTTTGATAGAACTCCTATGAGCTCTGGCTCTGAACTCCTGAATTACAGTGATCTGAGAACTCAGAGTATTGGATCCATACCAGGTATGTTTAATATCCATGCAAATAGGTTACAGTTAGGATTAAAAGATAATTTTGATTTGTTTTAAAGTAGACTGGTGGTAGGGTTTGTCAAAGTGATTAAGGATCAATCAGTAAAACTGTGCTGCTAATAATTGTATATTAAGTAGAGAAGAAAGTAAAACGGAAGTTTTTTTTAATTTATTGTGCAGTACTGATTTTTTTTTTTTATTGTGCAGAAGAAAACCAAACAAACGTACAGGTGACACCTGAAATTCTGCCAAAGCCCACTGAAGAAGTACAAGGTATGAAGGCTGATGGGACTAGGATATTTAGTAAAGCAGGACACAGGAATGACAGAGTGAGTAAAGGTCTTCCACCTGAGAACAATGAATGCCCAGATATAGACACTACCATGGCCGGTGGTGAGGTTTCAGAAACCAACACCTTAGTTCCCTTAGAGCCTTTAACAGTTGTGGAGACTGGATCAACAAAAGAACATCCACAAGAAGAAAAAGAATGTAGAGGATTAACAGCCTGTACTACCATGTCGTTGACCACCATGGGTTGTGCTATTTTTGATTCAGAGACTGGAGAAGTAGAGTTGTCTAGATCAAGCCATGTTAATGAAACTAATGCAGCACCTGCAAGTTACCAGACTTA
Source organism: Lepidochelys kempii (assembly GCF_965140285.1). Classification (NCBI taxonomy): domain Eukaryota; kingdom Metazoa; phylum Chordata; order Testudines; family Cheloniidae; genus Lepidochelys; species Lepidochelys kempii. Next base: position 11,890,813 of record NC_136394.1, on the reverse strand, counting down.
CCAGCAAAATGAAGAAAAGAGCCCTCATAACAACAGTGCTGTTTCTGTATCTAAAAGTAGTGTTGAAGTTGATATGCCTCTCTCAAAAGAAAGCTCTGAAGCTTTATGTGGTTCATTAAGAAGTTTGTGTAGTCTGGAATCTGGACATATGCCACTAGAAGACAACACTATTGAGATCTGTGAAATACAGGAGGAGTATCTTGCAGAAGAGATAGAAAGCCCAAGCTGTGATGATGATAGTCAAAGAACTGAGTTTCTAGAGAACTGGATCTCCAAGCCTATGGTTGAAGAACAGCTCTCTCCAGTGCAGAGTGAAGAAATGTCCAGTGATGAGCCCGAACAATCGGAAATGGATAGTTGCACTGACCATTCATACACCTATGGTTCTGGGAAAGCTGCTGAAATCCAGAGAGAAACTGCTATGAAGAACAGTTGTGGCATGAATAGTGGGCATGATATTCAAGAAAGTGTTCATTCAGAGAGCTCTAATTCGCCAGTTCCTAGTTCTGTTGCTTCATCAACTGAGGAGTTTCCAAAAGGAGATTTAAGAATCCCCTCAAAAATTAATAGCTTGAAAAAGGATGGGGACCAGTGGAAAATATTTATTAATGATGTGTGCTGGGGTGATATAGTAAAACAACATACAAAAGAAAATGGCACTCTATTGGTGGACACAAAAAACCTTGTCAGTATTAAGACTCGAGACATGCATACATGCTATAATATCTACAATAAATATGCAAACTCTCCTCCTACTGTTCATGACTTTCTGGACTACGGCACCAAGGTAGGTGAAGTTTCCCTTGAGGCACAACTGTTTGAAAAGGAAACCAACAGCAGTTCAGTGGTAGAAGATCTGAACAACAGTTTTGGTAACGCTCCAGAAGCAAATTGTGTTAATGTTAACTTGCCTGCATGCAAAGAAACTAACTTTGCTTCTACACTAGGTGAAGCTCTTAGTCATGATGCAGAAAAATTAAGAGTGTCTCTTGGAGTTATAAGTGAACTTTCTTCTTGTAATACTGATATAGTTTCAAACCGAGATGTGTACCTGTACAGACTGTCTAAAAAAGAATCCATCCTTGCTTCTGCAAAACTGGAGACACAACATACGGGCCTTCTGCTTCATAAAAATGAAGAATTGTCTTTAGTAAATCACAGGAATTTCAATACTTCTAATGTAGCAAGTGAAGGTCCCCAGAAGAGCATCCACTTTGCACTGGGGGCTACAGAGAAGATGGTCACTGATATGGAAAATGAAGAAAGTAACCTGTATACTCATAATGACCAGTGTATAAAAGACCACTGTTCAGCTGTCAAGACCTGCTTCATCTTATCAGATAGAACCAGCTTGGATAATACTACACTGAACAAGGATTCTTTTAAAGTGCAGACTAAATTGAAGACTGAAGAAGTCAATGGCTTGGAAACAGGAGACTTACTTGTACATAATGATAAAAAAGCAGTCAACCGTCCTGAGGAGAACACTCATGTAGCATGTGAATCTGTTCCTTGTGAAGATAGTTGGAATTGCAGCAATATGTTTCAGTATATGGCAAATCGTACTTCCACAGCAGAGAAGCTATTGCATTCAGCTTGCACTCCAGATGAGTCCACGACTAGATTATCAGAAGTGGAGATTTCAAATACAAATATCGAAGTAGAAAGCTTGAAACTCTATGATGGCCAGAGTGAAATAACAGAGGAAAGGCTAGATTCTGGCACCACAGAGAGAACTTCTGATACAGATAAGGGACAAGAACAAATTAACTCTTGTGCATTACAGAAAGATGAAATTGATAGAATAGAAACTGTGGATAGTGTAAAAGCTCATGAAGGCAGTCACCAAAATGAGACTAGTGAAGAGTCAGTCAACAGAGATTTGAACAAAACCATATTTGGTATCCATCTTGATCTTGGCAACACAACAGTAGTCCTGGGAGAGGGAGAATTAAAGATGTACAAGAAGACTGTGTTACCTTGTGAATACAATTTTTCTGAAGGCGGCACTTCAAAGAATGACACAGACTCCAGCATCCCAAGTCATGAAAAACATTTGGACCAATCCTTTGACTTAGAATTGTCAGGTTTTAAACATTCAAAGCAACCAAATGAGACCATTTGTCAGATGGGAAATCAATATCTTGCATGTCAAAGTGAGCTTAATGGGCCGGTTTCATACAAGCAAAATGAAATCCGAGTAGCCGATCAAGTTCTAGAGTTCCAACAGTATGACTTAGACATGTCCAACACTGGTGTACAAACTTTGACAAGTTCAGTGGATGAACCTAAAAGATCTATCCGCTCCAAGGAAAATGAATCATTAACTCTAAAGAAAGATGAAGAAACAACTCCACTGGTTCATGAGTCTTTAAGAGAAAAGAGTTTTCAAGGAACTTTCAAAGAAATAATGGTGGATAACTCTTCCAATAGTATGGTAGATACAGACTGTTCCGAATACACAAATTCCATCAGTGATCTATCGGAAGGGGAGAAAGTAGAATTAAAAGAATCTGATAATGTAGGTAGCAGTACAAGGGAAGATCAAGGAACTTTCAAAGGAAGTATGGTGGGCTGTAGTTCTTCCAAAAGTTTGGTAAATGTGAACCATTCAGAATACACAGACTCTCTCAGTAGTGCAAAGGAAGATCAAAAAGAAGAACATACAATATTGGCAGAAAATACCAAACTTTCTGCATTATTGAACACGGGTAGCTTGGTTATGGGCCCGGAAAATAAAATTAAGACCATTGTTGAATCCTTTTCTGTGTCTCAGTCAGCCTGCAAGAGTCTTTCATGTGTACCAGAAGATATGACTCTCGTTCCAGAGATCACAAATGAAACATGCTTACTGTTGGATTCTTCAGTAAATCATAGAATCATAGAAAGAAATAAAGCTTGTCCTCAGCCAGAACTTGTGACTTTTACAGTTCCTGATGGTCAAGAGCGCGTAAATCAAGTGCAGTCTGAAGAGTTCTGTGTGAATCAAGAGCTTTCCAGTTTGAAAGGAGTAATTTCAGAAACACCTTTAACTCAGAACTCAGAAATCTGCCTGCCTCAAAAAGATGAGCTGCCTGCATCATCTGAGAATGCACAGATAGTTGACCAGGATTCGTCTTCAGCAAATGCCCTCTGTCATGACTATTCTGCTATAGAACCTCTTGAGCTGATAGAGTCATTTGAGAGAAGAGCTGATGGCAACGACAGCCCATCTGAAGAGAGAGAAAAAGCAATTAGCTCCCTAAATGATGCAGTTAAACTAGAAGTGTGTACGGCTTCTCATGCTCACAGCAAGGAGAAGTCTGTAAGTGCAGGGCCAGTTGTAAAAGAGATGGATGTAATTTCATCAGACAGTATTGATTGTGTACAGAAGTTTAAAAGACCATCTGTAGACGACCAGAGGCAAAATGCAGTAACTGCAGAAAAAATAAAGAAGCCAATGCATTCTATTTTTGACCATAAAAATTATTTAGGAGTTTTGCTAGAAGACTTGAAATGTTCCGGTGACGAAGTTAGAAGCTGTGTGCCTCTGAATGCTGAGACTTATGAAAAGCCTTCACAAACCTACTCTACTGAACAGATCCCAGAATGGAGTTTGAATAACCTTTCAGATAAAGGGAAAACTTACGTTAAAGATCATTCAGAATTAGGAGATGTCAAGTTGCTTTCAGAAATCGTAGACAATTATTTGCAATCTAAAGACTTAGTTAACAAAGAAACATCAGAAGTCCATTATAACACAGTATGTAGCAATAAGCTGTCAAAAAACGACACAGAAGCATCTTTAAAATGTCTCGATTGCAGCGAAGTGTGTCTGCCTTATGAATTAAATTCACAGAGCAAAGACAACAGGAAGGAGGTTATAGGAGACCAAATGAAGATACCACATGACTCAATCAGTGCAGAAAATGAGGTGTCTGATGCAGAGAGATTGGGCAAAGTAGGCGAATGTCAAACTCTTAAGCGAAAGATGTGTGAGGAGACTGAAGAATATCCAGCTCAAAACATCCTACTCCGTAAGGGGCAAGCACAGCAAATAAAGGAGTCAAAAGATCAAGAGAAAGCAAAAATCCCATTGCAGGAGAGTGTGATGTTTGATAGTGAGCCTTTAGATAGTTCTTCAGATGGACTGGTAGCATCTTCGAGAGTCATGAAGATCGAAGGTCCTGGAGAGCAGCTCTTTGCTGTCATGAGCAGTATAAATGATAGTGACAATAAACAAATATATAGCACTTTACAAGGAGTCAAAAGGCCAAAGATTTCCAAGGATGAAGATAAGTCAGAGCATATGAAGACTATGGACTCAGAAGTGGAAAGCCTGAGCTTTCATTTAGGGACCCACATTGAATTGTCAGCAGATAATACCCCTTTCATTCCTGTTTCTCTCTCACAACCACAAGCTAAAAGCTTTGCTGGGGATGATGAAATCCACGGTGCCTTTGGAAGTACACACAGACTAAGAGGACTTTTTTCATTCAAGAAGCAGCCACGAAGGAAGTGCAAAAAGGTCCCCACACCAGATGAGCTAAAAACTGTAAGAAAAAGTAACAAAGTTAAAAGCTCAGCTTTTATAAGGAATTTCCCTGAAACTGTTCCTATGCAAGAACACAAACTCCTCAGCTCTGTATATTTTGCATGTAAACCATCAGTAATGGAAGCAGAAATAGCCATGAGACTCGACCATATGTCAAAGCAGAGAGCCAATAGGTGCAGTTTGTTGAACAGCTTGAAACTTAGTAAATGTACCAAAGAACCAATACTGTTAAGCAGGCTGTCTACTATGGCCAATAAACTGCTGGCCCCACCCAAAAGCACCCACAGGTTAAAGACTCTGCAATGTTCCTCTGAACGTCCAATGGTCGAAAGGTTCAGCCAACTTAGATCTAAAAAGCTACTGGAAGGTTTTTCATGCATTAACATGAAGTTAAACTCTCACCAGGCTGATGGCTTGTGCACCAAGATGTTCAACCTTCAGCCATTGGCACTTTATCCTGTAGACTACACCAAAATACACATTTTAGACTTGAGTAGCAACATTCCATCATCAGTCTTCAATACCCCCATTTCCCCAATTTCTTTTCATACAAAATTGGACTCTGATTCTTTGATAAACCTCAGAGGGATTACATCCCAACAGTGTGTACCTGATATACCAGCTTTAGGAGAGGCACCAGTACATCCGTCACAGCCTTCAAAATGGACCTTCTCTTTCCTCCTGTCCCAAAGCTACTCAGGTACAGCAGCTTTCAGGGAAGACGCTAATCTCAGTAAGGAGCTGCACTCTTCTACTCTAACAACCACAGAGGCTGTAATCCCTAGTCATGACATTAGGAGAAATCTCATAGCTAAAAGAAGAACAGGGTGCTCCATGCTTGGCCTTCACACAGTGTTAGCACTTTCTTCCTCTGGATGTTACAGGATCTGGACAAAAAGAAGAAATGTAACCCGTCGAATTCCTACTGTCCAGAGACTGTTTATGTCACAATTCACACAGGGTTTGAAAGGGTTAAGGTCTCCATCTTCGGTATCAGATGACCTCTTCTCTTCATGGCCCTACTCACTGGGCAGGGTACTTTCCATATGGAGCCAGCATGGTCCTTCTGCCTGTCCCTCCGAATTCACTCCTCTCCATTCCAATCACTGCAAGTGGCAGCCAAGTCTGGGCATCGAGAACAGGTAAAATCCATCAACTTCTTTCTGAGAATAAATACATAGTGTATATAGTTGCAGCTTTTGGGGAGGGAGAGGGGTATTAGAGTTTGGAGTAGAGGGTCAGTTTCCGGTACTTCCTGCACACTCCACTCAGGAAATGGCTCAATAGAAGACTCTTCCGTACAGAACCATCTCTGTTATCTGAATTTGAGTACGTTTTCATTGGTTTCTTTAATAATCTCTTCTGGCAGAACCGCTAACTCTTCTTCTTCTGCCTCTCTGCAATACATACACAGCATGCACCAGAATATATATTGCAGAAAGGTGAGCTACTTCACTAACTCTGTTCTAAATGACTGCAGAGCTACTAGATTTTTGAGGTAGGAAAGTTTTTCAGACACCTGAGTTACCAGTCTAGCTTGAGCCATGACCAGATGGATTTACGTGGCTGGGCAAATTCTAAATCTGAACAGAAAGGAATAATTGTGTTGCACCCAGTTGAACTTTTAATCGCATTCTAATGAATTGTTCTACATTAATTTTAATTGTAACCTGTTCTGTATAACTGTTCCTGTTGACCGTCCTGCAAGATGCACTGTTAGCATAAATAAGTGCAGCTCCACCGAGATCACTGATGAATTTTGGCCTTTTTATCAAACTGAAAAGGAGTAAGAGAGGAATAAAGACTGTTTGTTTTTTTCTTTTGCTGCTAATTACATGAGAGGAAGGGTGGACTTGTTAAGGCATTACATGGGGAATGAAGAGAGATGGGACCACTGGCTCTGCAGCTGCTGCAAGCTTCCTGTGTGACATTTCTGTGCCTCAGTTGTCCCATTTATAATATAGGATAATTCTGCTGCCTAACCTCACAGGGGTGGGCTGTTTGAGAGGTACTCAAATACTACAATTATGAGCACTATAGAAAAGCCTATAAATTAAAATAGATAAACTGATGAATTCTCTTGCCTACCACTGTGATCTCTAAAGAAATGTTGAACTTGGCTTCTCTGTGTCCCTGTTTGGCTATTGGTATAGGCAAAAAATCTTGCCAGATAACTAACTACATACATTTCACTATCTGTGAACTGAGACCTTTGAAGTTTAAAGTGGCCCTTGCTGGCCAGAGCTAATCAAGTATTCAGTCCACTGATTTAAATTCTCTTGGTCTACCAAGGTCTTGACAACCTTCTATACCAGTTCAAGTGTAAAGCATAAGCTTTGGAACTTTTTAAATAAAACTCCTAGGGAGTAAAAGAATGGAGCTGAATAGTATCCTATGGAACCAACTTTATCATCCTGTGGAGCTGTGATCTCTCTGCCAGACTTTGTGAAGCAATATTTCAAGTACAGCTTTTTATAATATAGATTCATAACTGTGTTGGAGTGACCAGGTCTAGCCATAGTTTGAGAACTGAGCAGAGTTGGTAACTCTTAATCACCACCACTATCCTAAGAAAAATGTAAACCCTTTTTTTTATAATTTACATCTGTGTATCAGGTGAGTTTTTATTATTTTGAGCTGAGAGATGTAGCACTTGGCATGGGAAGCTAATGCTGAGTGCAGCCCTTGATAAGCTAGTTTTTTGGGCATCAGCCTTTCTTCCCACTCTTCTTTTCCACACAAGTCAGACTATCTAACAGGCTGTGCTGTGATTGCAGACTATCAGTCTGTTAACATAAGTGAAGATTTAATCCCTGCATTTAAAGGCCAATTTTAAAAAATCACTCTGAAATGTACTTTACTACTAATGGAGAGAAGCCAAGTAAAATCTAAGTACTTCTCAGGACAGATAACAAGAGTCTGAAATGCAGTATGCGGTCCCTAAAATTCAGTCCAAGAAATGTTACGTTCTTAAAGTGAGAAGAAATTGTGGTTGACTCTTCTGTCCCACTCACAGCTTTTTTAAAGAGAAGTCATTGGAGCATGCTATAATAGCTGGAAAGGGTGATGCTCAATGAACTCTCAAGTACAGCACTGAACAAATTCTGCTCCTAAAATAGGCAATCAAAGTGATATTTTGAAGGATTTGGTCATAAGACAATGTGGGAGGAAAAGCCAGCATAAATGTTTAAAACAGAAGCTGTGAAATATTTTAAAAAATTTAAAAACTCAAAACATGTTATAAATATTTGGATAAACTAGTAAGATGTTCAATTTTTATTTTAAAAAGGGTGTAATCTCTAAATTAGGCAGAAGTGCGAGGGGGACTGAATCTTGTACTCAATCTTTCATGAAGGAATTGCTGCTGCTTTGTGGAGAAATATATTTGCTGCAATATATGCCAAGGCCAAGTAACCATCTCCATGTCCGCACTTAATAGGATCAAAAATTTATTAGGCTATTCTGATGAGGATGGGTGAATATCGGGAAAGGATTTGACATGTACGAATGTCAGCAGAGTTTGACACTATCAATCATAGCAGGCCTAAGCTTCACATGGACCTTTTCTTGTGATGAGAAAGTTCCCTTCCAGTTGGATTCTTTCATTTAGCTTTGGCTTTTTCATAACTGACCAGGCAGTGAACACTGGAATGTTTTTTTCCTTCCTGTAAAGCTGCTGCTACCAGACAGTGATCAGAATTTTTACTTTAAGCAAAACCTTATTCCACATTACTGCCTTTCTGAGACTAAACTTTTTAGAGGAGTGGAATGTTTTCATCATTCTTACCTGCATTTTTACTGCATGAAGCAGAATATTTTGTTACCAACAGGTGAGACTTCCATGCACAAACTACCAGTTCAAATTCTAGCACTGCCAGACTAGTAGTGACTAGAATACTGGTGGAGAAGAAGCACTGTACATGTGTCACTTAATGATAAATGTGGTAAATAAATTCATCGGGTATCTATGTAAGTGTCTTCCATGCCTACTGCTGCTATGCTGTCTGCATTCTACAGCAAAAGTATATATATGCTTCTTAACAGATTGTTTTCCATGTATCCCAATCTAAGTGTCAAGCTTTCTAACTTTAGTAGGGTTGAATATATTTAGTTATAGGCACATGGAGAGAACAGGTAAGGGACTTGGGTCTGGTGTACACTACAGAGTTAATTTGATAGAATGCAGCTTATGTCAACCTAACTATGGAAGTGTCTACACTTAAATTTTGCTTCTGCCAACGTAACTGCTCTGCTTGCTGACCTGATAACTCCACTTCCATGAGCAGTGTAGAGTCACAGTTGATGTACTTAGGTCGACACAGTGTCAGTGTAGACACTGTGGTGTTTACTTCAATTGTTACTGGCTTTCAGGAGCTGTCCCACAGTGCCCCACACTGACAGTACAATTGATACAGGCACTCCTGTTGAGGAGACACACCACCGACACAAGGAGCAAAGTGTATACTTGCACAAGCAATGTAATTACTGTGGTGGCTGTATGCCAATGTAGGTTAGGTTGACTTAATTTTGTAGTGTAGACATGGCCTTAAACTTAACAAATGAAATCAAAACTGTTCCAGATAACTGAGTTGTTTAATTTTTCTTGTGTGTGATGCGAATAGTGCACATACAAAAAATAGAAGCTTAGCCTTAGAAGATCCCAAACTGCTGTGTTGGTCCTTTTTCTATAGATCTGTGTAGCCAGTAGTCTTTATAGAATAGACTTTGATATTCCCATCAATTAAGAGCATTCCATCAGGAGTTAGAGAGGATGTGGAGTTAATCTTGTGGAAGTCCTTGATCATACTTGTTTGGCTACCATGCTCCTTTTGTTTGGCAGACAAGTCTGTCAGGGCTTGTTTTTTTGTTACTTTAAATTTACCTTTCAAACAAACACACAAAACCAGCTTGCAATGGAGAACCCAGGGTCTCTTGAAAACACCTCTAGCTTTCATACTAAAACAAACTTCCTCCCCTTCTGAATTTTTCTGAGTTTCTTCATCTTACTTTTCAGTTAAGAAGTGAAAATAGAAGTATTTCCCTCCTGGATAATTTGTCAGTGAATCTTAGACACTAATGACAAATGTAGGTTGCTGTCATGTTAGGTTTTTGGTGGGAATGGAGTGGGGTAAAGAGAGGGTACTTTGACATCCCTGACATTTCTTTGCTTCCTTGGAGTCTAGATTATACTGATGAAGTCTTTCCTCCCCTTTTCTGGTGTAGACCTAATTTAGCTTTGTTTGTTTGTTCTTTTTGAACTAGTTATGCCGTGTTACCACACATGACTGTCCAGGGAACAGAAGCTGCAAGGACCACGGGTGCTGAGATAAGGTAAGACTCTTACTCTGTAATATTTGTTACATATGGTGGGAACGTGAGTTTTTCCACATTCTGGCAGTCTGGCTTTTCAGGTTTTGGTAGATCCCTTTACAAGGGTTTGTTTGCCAAAACTGCAGTGTAACACCGATTCTGAATGGCTGGGTATGGGTATGTTTATACACACAACAGTAGATGCTGAATGTAGCAAATGTAGATAACCTTTCAGACCTTCTGTGTTGCTTGTCATGAAGATGCATGAAATTATTGTGGTCCATTTTCTCACCTGAGGTACTTTATCTTGTTCAAGAGCTGGACTTCAAACACTGGTATTCACTCACATGTACCTTTGGTGCTTATGTGGGAGATCAGTCTCCTTTTAAATATATCTAGTGAACAAAGCAAACAGTTGGAGCAATCCAGTCAAGGTTCTAATTTATAATATGGCCTATATTCTAGAATACTGTCACAATAAAAATCCATCATTAATCTAAATATTCTCTCTTCTTCATCCCCCTTTTCCCTCTCTCCTCCTTCCCCTTCCCCCCCAAATTTATAGGCTGGAACATTCACTCTCTGATTTGCTACCAGAGTCTTGCACATTTCCAGAATCAGCAATATCTCCACTCAGGCTTTCAGTACCTGAATTACAGGTCCATCCCTTTGATGAACTCGATGCTTCTCTCCCACTATGTCCCACATCCCAGAGCGCCACCGAACTGAAAAAAGTGAGTGTCTTCTTGCCTTCATTAGTGGAAGTAGACAGGCAGCCAGTGTTTGTGCACACAGTAAAATGGTGGCTTTGTTAACCTAGTAATCTAGTGTCGCATTGCAACTAGACAAGGATTAGGGTTTAGGTCTGAGCTTGGACCTTCATTCCCCAGGCACACAGGACCTGGATCACTATAAAGGCAGAGCTTTTACCACTGATAGAGAGAGCTCCTTGCATTCCTCTGGTCTATGCTACTCCTGTGTTAATTGGGAGTAGTTGGTGCTGAAGCAGAAAGAGATAAGCAAAACATAAAGGGATAGAGGGCCTATGGGAGCAGAAGAGAATTCTGGAAGACTGCTTTCCTCCTTACCTTTCCCAGAAAGCCCTTGGTATATTGCACTGAAAAACATTAGCAAGATTCATTGATTTGATTTTTTTTTTTTTAAAGCCAAATGGGACCACTGTAACCATCTAGTCTGATGTCCTAAGTCATAGAATTTGTCCCCATGATTCCTGCATCAAGCCCAATAATCTGTGGTGGAAATAGAGCATTTCTTTGAGAAAGACATCCAGGTTTGATTTGAAGAAACTCAGTGATGAAGCTGCATCACTCAGTCACTCTCCTTGCTGAATGGCTTGATGTTTCATACATTACCGTCAGAATGGATATACATTTGTATTGCGTGGAGCATGTACATTTTGTTGCCAAAAAAGTGTTATACTACAAAATTTCCCTGATATGTGGCCTGCCTTAGTTTCATACAATGTTTTACATACACACACTTAAAATGGACACCCCAAGTGGAAGAGAACACTGCTGATAGGTAATCAATTGCTCCTTTATTTTATATTTCTTTCTCTTTGTCCAAAAGGCTGAGCCAGAGAAGAGGCCCAAGAGAGTTTCTCAGATCCGGATCCGGAAAACTGTTCCCAAACCAGACCCTAACCTCACCCCCATGGGACTCCCCAGACCAAAAAGGTGAGATCTCTCTCTTAAATGGACAGTGATACTGGGATCTGCTATTTCTAAGAAGTGTGTCCAGCACTGTAGCATCACCATTCCAACAAATGGCTTTCCTCTTCTGTCTGTTCTCTCTACTTGCACAGTTAGTCTTTTCCGAGTTAGGTGGTCTTGGTACTCAGTTTCTCCATAAGCCAAGGTTAAGAGCGGAGTATGTTGTCTGTATAGAAGAATGAGGAGGTACATAGCTGTCTCCAAACAAATAGAATGTTACAGAGGACAGAGATCAATTTTCATCAATCAGAAAAGAAAGAACAAGGAATAATGGACTGGAACTACTCCAAGTAATATTTAGAGTAAATATGAAAAACTTTAGAAGCAGCAATGGAATGAGTTGCCAAGGAAGGAGATGGAATTCCCCTTATAGTCTAGCCTTGAATAACTCAAGTAGACACAGGTATGTTAGAAATAAATCAGTCCTGCTACAGTTTAGGGAGAGAAAACTGATGACCTTCTAGAATCCCCTACCAACCCAAATTCTGAGATTTTTTTGTCTGCAGTCTCTACTTACCTGACTGTCCAACAGGATGTAGGAAAACCAAAGTTGAATGTTAATTTGGGCAGACTCTATGTCAACTACATACACAGCGTTTTCAATTTACTTGAGTCTGACGTGTTCTAGTCCAGGACCACTGTTGAAGAGCAGAAGTGGCAAGTTGGTGGATGGTTGAGGATAATCCATTTCTTCAGAGATTACATTTGAAATTGCATCAAAAGAATTACCCTTGTCTATAGTCAAATTTTAAACCAAGTCTCGAGATGAAATCCATTTTAATTAACCTTTTGTGCCATGGAAATGTTTTTTTCCTCCTCTCCATTTTTCATAACTAGGGATCTACTTAAATTGCGGAGAAATTGAACATTTTTTTTGTGGGTTGGTCACGGCATAAACAGCAAATTTCAAACCATGTGCCATGACCAACCCACAAAAAATGTGCGATTTCTCTGCAACGTTTCTCAAACTGGAGGCCCCAACCCAAAAGGGAATTGCAAGCCTATTAGGGGGCTGCAGTATTGACACCCTTACTTCTCCAATACTGCTGGCTATGGTGTTGCCTTCAGAGTTGTGTGCCCGGACAGCAACCGCTGCTCTCTGCTCTGTCTTCAGAGCTGGGTGGCTGGAGACCAGATTTCATGGACAAGATTTTCACAGCCACGAATTTGGTAGACCCCTATTCATAACCCAGAAGGCAGTGTCCTGTGAGGGTATGTTTCTATTTTGTCTTTGAGTATCATTTTTTAGAAATATCACTTCATACTGGGAGGAGCATTCATCCTTGCAGAAATGCCAGGTCACAACCCACAACTTCGTCAAGCACCATTTGAAAGGTTCATCAAAACTAGCTTCTCAGATTTCTTTCTAAAACTCATTACAAATTAATTAATAGAGTTTGAGGAGTGGGAGGAAAACCACACTTTCTCTATGTCAGGTTGCCTGTGTAGGGGAAGATGGTTCTGAAATTCCCCTGGCTTCATTGCTTCATTCACTACTTGTTTTTCCAGGCTGAAGAAGAAAGAATTTAGTTTAGAAGAAATTTACACAAACAAGAACTACAAGTCCCCTCCAGCGACCAGGTTGGTTACATTCACCAACAGGTGGGGTGAGGCATATGTAATTGAACTGGTTGGAGATATGAAACTACAGGTCTTATGGAAATAAAAAGAGAAAAATAAGCACCCTTCAAAACAGAGTTGAAATGATGGCTCTGATTTGAACTGCTGAAGAAAGGTAATTCAGAAAGCAGGTTGAAAATCTGTCCTTAATATCTGAGAGTGATTGGGGATGGGGCGTTTACAGTAGCAGGAATTGAGAACTTATACATGTTGAATGTTTAAATGTCACTTTTTTGTATTTAACTTTTATTTGCACTCATTTAATTGTGCAGCCAATGTATAGCACCCATTATTTCCAAAATTCAAAAGCAAACAAGATATTCCAAAATTATACTGACATGGAATATAGGGACTGGACAAACCCCATGTGGACCTCAGTGCAAAATAACAAGAATGCTGCTTTACAGACAATTTTACATTTTTTTTCCCCCTTTTTAAAAAAAAATCCTTTGTCTAGGTCTAAATGCCTCTGTTCCTTAGGATAAAGATGCCTCTGTTCCTTGGTCTGCGCTTTTGGACTAAAACAGGCAGAGGGAGATTCCACCTGGATATCTATGCACCAACAAGAAACTATCCAGAAAATATACTAACAGCTGGGTGATGTGAAACTGTTTCTAAAGAGAAGTGGTCATTGGTTAGAAGCATGAGCTCCAGATAAATTTGCATGCGAGAGGCACCAGAAGGATCATTGAAGTGTAGAATCCTAGAAGTTAGAAATGTAAAAGGCCTGAGTCATCTAGTCCATTTCCCTGATGCTGCAGGATGGTTCCTTTCACTTCTGTGAACGAAGAAGTATATCACTCTGATATTCTAACTTCTACCCTTTGCCCTTCCCAGGTGTCTGGAAACCATCTTTGAGGAGCCCAAGGAGAAAAATGGATCCTTGATCTCAATCAGTCAGCAGAAGAGGAAGCGAATTCTGGAGTTCCAGGACTTCACTATTCCCCGGAAGAGGAAGGCACGAAGCAGAGTGAAAGTGGCGGGTAGTTTCACCCGGGCAAAAAAGGCTGCACTACAGGGCAGAGAGCTAGATGCCCTCCTGATTCAGAAACTAATGGACCTTGAAGCCTTCTTTGCAGAGGAGGAAGAACGGGAGCAAGCATCTGGAAGCTGAGGGAAGCATCCAGTGGGAAATGGCTCAGTTCCTTCAATGCTTTGATCTGCTTGGGGAGGGATCTGCCTATTCCTCCAGACCTTACCAACCACTCAGTTCTAATACCTGATGATCATTTGTTGGCTGTCACCCTCTTTGCGGTGCTAGTGTGTGTGTGTGTTTTAGTGATGCAGGAAAGAATCCTTTAATTCCCCTGCATGAGTGTAGCACAGCCAGGAGGCATGCTATTCCTCCCCAGCCTCTTTAGAAATTGTGGCTAATGTTTAAACACCACCTGCAGGTGGGACAAGAAGAGTAAAGGAGGAAATAGTACACCTTCAATGACACTAGGATTCTAAATACTCCTGAAGTTTTGCACATTCATTTGAGTCTGCTGTTTACTGTAGTGGCTTGTCCAGACAACTTGACGATAGAGGTAGGTGAGATGAATTCAGAGAGATGAATTTAGGTAGGTGGGTTCTTGAGATTCCACAAACGTCAAAAATTAAAGAAAAATAGTTTGTTTGCTTTTAATTACTTCCATGTCTGTGCCCAGAAGTTTTCTTCTGTGATTCAATTGCCCTTCCTACACTCAGTAGCAGCAGCCATGACCAGGTCTTAAACAAGTTGCACTTTGTATGTGTTTTTCCTTTATTTGCTGCATGAAAGGCGCCTTTTACTGTTACTTGCCTTGGTTTTTTAATCCCACATTAAGAAAAATGGCGCTAATTGCTAAGTTCTAACAAATTGTAGAGTGGATTTGTTAACCTGGTTTGCTGGTGCTTTGCCTTTGGGCGGAGGGGGAAAGGTAGGGAGTAGCAGAAGGATATTACTAATGTTCAGTTAGTGGGACTATGCTCAGAGACATGGCACCAGGAACTTCAGTGTGAAGTTTATACTCTTTTTAGCGTTTTTAATTCTGACAAGAATACTAATTTGACCTGAACAAGCCAAGAAGATTTTTCTCCATCTCATCTTTCTACCATTTTAACTTAGAATTCTAGTTTGGGATAGAGCTTCACATAGCTTATATAATTAGAGTTTCACTATACAGCAGTGCTGTACTTAATGGCTAGTGTTGTACAAAGAGATTCACTCAAGCCTCCTAATGTATAAAAAGTGGTTTGGTTTGGTTTTGAAAAACTTAAGGCCATTCGTAATTTGAAGTAGCACTGGGTAGTTTCTCAGCCATACTTTTGAGGGATCAGTGTTCCCCTCTGGGATCCTTACTTGAAGCTGCAATTCAGGTAGTTTCTGTTCTTCAGTGCCTACAGGAGTTATTCAGGCAAAGCTTAATAGGATGCTGTCATTGCTGACATTCTCAAAGTTTAACAGTTCCATTGTTTCTTTTCCCTGCAACTTGCACTTTTTTTACCTATGTGCCCCTACAGCAACTTTCTATTTACCTCCAAAATCAGCGTGTACATCAGACATCTCGTGAATGAGCTTTATGACCCAGTCCAAACATGGGTTGAGGATACCCCGCTATCTTTTTTGCTGGTCTGCCAGCTTTGTTGTTGACCTGACAGAGAACTTAAACTGACAAGCCATCTGTTAAATTCAAGAACTTTGAACAGGCAGGAAATGTTGGATGATTGCGCTGTGTGACTTCAGTGAATAATGTTCTGGGTTTGTTTTGTTCTCAGCTCATTTGCTGTGATTCTTGCACTGTTTACACCCTTGTTTTGGGGGTTGATCATCTTTACCCAGTGAGGAAAACTGAAATAGAAATGCAAACTATCGCTTTGGTTGTTTTACGCTGATGGAGGCAAAATTTGGGCCTATTGACATACCATTTTGGCTACTGCTGTACAGGTCCATTTGATCCATTGAGGCTACTAAGTGATACCTTAATCAATCCTCCTCATATCATGAAAGGGATCCCTGAAAATAACTAATCACAGTACTGTGGATATTGCCTTCTAAAATGTTTTTTAAACTCCCCATACATTCATGACATCAGCACAGATATTGACTGACTGTGCTTTCATTTTTATGCCACAATGTGGAATTTCATGACACACTATTACAAAATGAATTAATACTGATGTGGAATTAATGCTAATGAGGGAACTTCTGGCTCTATGGTGGAGTTGGGATGTAACCTCAGTGGGGGTTTGTGAAGTGGGTGGGTGGGGAGAAAACTCAGGTCCAAGCAGGGTTCTGCCCGCTTAGCATGTGCTTTGAAACATTTAATTTGTTTTTACCTTTTGTTCTTTGTCTGCTTCTTTCCTCTCAGCCTTGTTTATTGTCATTTTGAAATAACATTTCACAGAAAGCTCTTTTTGTTGCTACAGCAGAGAGAGGCACAATGAAAATATTCAGCTCCATTTCTCTTACAATCGCTGGAACTGTTCAGGTCTGTGATTTCCCCAACATACCACATTCCCCAGGATTTTTGAAAACTCTAACACTTCAGCATTATCATGATCAAGGGTTTTTTTTTATAGCTGTGTAATGAAGGTATAAGCTAATCTAGGTACCCCCTGCCCCCTCTCTTCAGGTCATCGAACCTTAATCATGCTTTTGTGCTTCTCCACAACTTCTGTTCCTGTTTGCAGTGCTCCTAGAGCAGCAGCCTTGCTCTGACTTTTGTTTGTGGCAGCAACTTATACTGTGAGGGACAATAGTGCAATGATTGGGTGTCTCAAACTCCAATCTGAGCTGCTTTTGTCCCATATAGTCTTTTTATGAGAGAAATGTGGAGGATGCAAACTTTTGGGTATTGACATTTTTCTCTAGCATAAGGAAGTGTACACTTGCCTCTTCCTAAGATGGAGCCACCCAAATGAGGATTTTTTTTGTCGTATGGAAAAGACCTTGTACATATGGCTCTGTGAATTACTGAGAGTGCATTTAAAAGGAGAATTTGCAGAGTTGTCCCCATGTACCCTCTCAGGAAAGAGCCCAGCAATGCAAGCTGAGCATCTGACAAACGTAGTTGGCTGGGGATGGATGGGATTTTTACTTTACTGAAATCAAAGCTTAATGTTCTCATCCAGCTGCAAACCAAGCAGCAAAAGGTACTTGATGCATATTGAGGGGGCTTTCATGATCCTGTATCTCCAGGACTGTGTACGCTTGAGTTCTGATGCTTTCCGGATATGGTTTTTGGCAAGCCATTCTCATTTACTGTATCCTATTCAGAGTTGGGTTCTGTGGTGTGGTAGATGTCAGTCACTCCGCTGGAGAGTGGATGCTAACTGCCTGAATGAGATGTGTGTCTGATATTATCATGTTAATAAATAGCTCAATGGAAATTTGTACTCTCTTTGTAACATTAGCCTCTATTATGCCTCTGCAGATTAGTTTCTGTTTAATAGTTTGTGAATCTAAAATTCCACTGATTTTTTTTTCTTTTGTGTGTGTGTTTTTAATTTATGGAAATAAATTTTTTTTGAGAATCTTTCAGTTGTTTACTCAAGACTTTGGGTTTTTAATCCCTCAAATACCACTCTTATTTTGTGCCTTAAGTTAGTTCAGGTTTCCCACCTGTGAAAGGAGGATAATATTTGTCTCTTAATGGAGCTGTGAGAATGAATTCATTGTCTGTAAAGTGTTTTGAAATCCTTGAATAGAAGTGCAAATATTGCTTCTCTTTAGCCAGTAACTGTTTAGGCTACTGTGTAACATTTTGCACACACATGAGATGAAGAAACTGCATGCAGGCTTGTGTACAGTACAGAAAAACAAATCTCCAAACACCACCTAGGTGCTCAGGTAAGGTCCTTGGTCCTAATGTTTTCCTGTTTATAAACTACCCAACAACACTGGCAAGTGCAGGATGGGCTGCATGAATTCTGTATTCTGTCCCTGTCTGATTCATTCCTTTTTTCCCCTCTGCTCTCTCCTGTCCAAACCAGAGGCTACATGTTGCAAGCACCAACATGCCAAAGAAGTCACTGGTTAGCTGGGGTAGCTGCTGAGTGTTGCACTGCTCCTTCTGAATTCCACTGCTTCTATATAGCTTTGCTGCCCCAAAGAAGGTGGGGAGAGAACTGGGGTATTAAACACAGGCCTACTACACTATACATAGCAGTTAGTGTTGCATGACAAGGTTAACCTCTGCAAAGTAGTAAGGTATTGTAAATTCCTGCCTATGAGACACTGAACAGTCAGACAGAATTCATAACCCATGAGAGATTAGAAACAATTAACTAGGCCTGCTCTTCATATACTACAATCTGGAAGAAACCAGGCTGATGACTTCAAACTAAGAATTAATCACTTTGATATAACAGATTTATTGCTCTAAAGTTTTGTATCTAGTCATTCCTGCAGAAGACTGATTTTTTTTTTTTTCTCTGTGATTCGCATTTCTCATAACAAAGGACATCTGGCATTCTGGACAGACCCTAACTACCTATAAAAATGTTGCTGATAAAACAAAACTTGCAGTTGAAGCTGTTATGCTTTTTAATTTTATTAATCCTACATTCTATAGTAGTCTTACTAATGTTTTCTACTAGTTTATGTACACTCAGCTGTGGAAGTCCCCTCCTGGGTTCAAAGTGCAGTGCTGCATCAGTCCAGTAGATGGTGTATGAACTCAAAGGAAGGAAGTGGAGGCATGAGGAAGCCTAAACTTGCATTAAATATGGCGGAACGAACAGATTCAGCCCAGGAGCATGACCCTGTGTACTCTGCAATTCAGTGGCTGCAGTATTTGACACCAAGATGCCACAGACTTCTCCTTTTTGCTGCAGCACGATGCACTTTCTTTGGTTTCCTTGTCATATTGGGACTCGGCTATAGGTAGCTTTCCCCAGGAGGGCAAGTGAGTTGGATTACAGTGCATGCTCCCTGCACTGTTTCATCAAGCCAGGCAGAAAGGAGCCAGGGAACAGGGGAGCCAGAAGTAGAGAGACTGCTTGGAGAACAGCACAGCAGCCAGGGAAACACAAGCTGATAGAGATGGCTACAAGCTTCTCTCTTCCCTAGAATGTATGAGACAACCTGGAGAACATCACAGGAAAAGAGGCCTGGAAATGGAATTAAGCCATCTGGAGAATACAGCAAAAATGTTGAAATTCTCATCAACAAATTTTATATCCATCAGTATTTTTGACTAATGCTTCACAGTCAAATACTCGGTGATCAAAAGTGGTAAAATATTTTCAGCAATGATTATTTTCAAGTTTTATGTGTGGTTTTTTTGCTGTGCTAAGTGGCATGGCTCCCATGACCTGTTCTCCAGATAACGCAGGAGGCTAGCCTTCACTTCTTACTCCTCCTCCCTTGGGTAATTTAGGGTAATCTAAACCTAGTGGAAATGGGAGGGGATGAAAATGAGGGCTATTTCATAGCAACAAAATATGTTAATCTTGTTACCTAATCTAGGAGTTCTTGCTGCAGAATTTGATGAAATGATGTTGCAGAGAACACAGATCCCTGTCCATGAGTAATGTCCAGACCAGGGGATGTCCTCTATCATGGGAAACAAAAATTACAAGTAATGAAACTAACGTGCTCTCACAATCCCTACTTAAATTTCCTATCATCTGTCTGAAGAGGACTGGCTTGGATTTGTTTTGCCACTCTTAATATCCTGCTGAATGGTGGTGTTCTTTGCACCCTGGGCTAATGAGGCTGCCTGTGCAGCATTCCCAGCCCATTCTAACTAACTAACTAAGAGAATGGTTCTAGGAATCCGCCTCGTACCTGGTAACGTACAATGGTTCCACAAGGTTGCAACTGAGTTCTTAAAGTTAATGCGAACTACAATGCGAACAAGACACCACTCCCTTTCAGAGACCTTGCACTGTGTTCCAGCACCTCCTCTTGTAAAAAGCGAACAGTTTAACCATATACATTGTGAGAAGGTTCCCAAAGGTTTGGATGAACACAAATTAGATTATTCTCAGTCATGAGAAATACCCTGTTATGTGCTGCTTTTTTGGACAAGAATGGGAACTCCATTGTTGTTCCCTTCCCACCATCCCCACCTCCTATTAAGAATATAGGAACTGGTTCTGATGGTAGAAATTTATTCATTATAGATTGTTAATTTCCCAAGGGATAACTGCAAAATCTGTTGATTCATTTGGTACACATTCTTGGCTGGTCATACAAACAGAAGAGAAATAAACCCTTCCCTGTTCATAGCAGAAATGGATACACTTGTCTGTGCTAGATGTAAATATATAGGTAGTGTGTAGCAGCTAACTATCGCAAGATTTATGCATATAAAAGTAATGTTGTAGTTACCTCAGATAACAAGTTGTTTTAAATGAAAATGTAGTATAAATGAAACATGTTAGGGGAACGACGCACTAACCTGTGTTATGTACTTGGTCTGTAAAGGGAGGAATAATTCCTAGGCCCAATGTGGCCCTCAGCGTGGCCCTGTCCTTCCTATAAAGATGCTGAATTGTGGGGGTGGGGAGTGGGGTTTAAACTGGAAATACTGCGTTTTGATCTTAATTGTTGGTGCTGCTTTTTTGATGCCAGTGGCCCAGTCTCAAGGTTTGCTGTCTGATCTGTACTGCTCTGCATGGTGCCATACTCCACACCAAGTGGAGTGAACGTAGGTAACAGGCAGTGCTTCTGGATAGGAAATGGGAGTGACATTTGAGAAGCATTATCAGCACCTCCAGCCCAGTAGTTGTCATGGGGGAGTGTATATATTAGTAGGTGCAAGGTAACTGCAAGGTTTGGGTTTTTTCAGTATTTAAACGAGGTCTGTCTTGCTTTTATGAAATAGAAAATAGCCAGTCTCAAGTGGTGAAAATCCTCTTGGCATCTCTTGATTTCAACTTGGGTGGCAGTGGTGGATGTCTTGCGGAACTTCTGTGTGTCATGTCTGTAGATATGTCTGCACATCTAAGATGTGCAGATATCCTGTTTGCAGAATTCTAAGATGTCTATAAATCAAAATACAATGTTTTTAATTAAAACTCTCAACTATAAAATTACAGTTCTGTCTGAACAGTTCATACATACCACACCTAAAGTCAGTAAAACTGAAATGCTAGTATGAATCTTTTTATTTTCAGTTTTACTCTGCCTTTAACAGCACTTTATATATAGTTGGCTTCATGATTTTGTTGATGGCCAGCTGCATACCTTGATATTACTCTCAGTAGCTTTATACAAGACTTTTATAGTAATTTAAAATTCTCCAGACATACTATTGAAAAGAGTTTTGGTTTTTAATAATTCAGTGTGACAGTGTACCTTTTAAAGGCAAAATTAAAATTTTAACTGTAAAAAAACTTGACCTCTCTCTCCCCCAATCTTGGCATCTCCAAGAAAGAAATCAGTGACTCTTTCCCATCTACCCCCAGCCACAGAGCTGGTCTGTGGAGATCAAAGGGCAAAATCACAGCTGGTATAAATGGACTTGTCTTCAATAAACCTGTGCCTGCTTTACACTACCATTGATTTAGCCACAAGATTAAACTATAACCTGCTTAGCTATTCACTGTCTTCCCCCTCGTGTGAGAATCTTTTAAACTGTGCAGTCAATGGGTGTTACTGCAGAAGTGCTGTCTCTGCTGGGAGCAACGGTTATTTTAACAATGTCTGTGGGGAAGCTCCCTAGAACAGGGATTCTCAAACTGGGGGTCGGGCCCCCTCGGGGTCACGAAGTAATTACATGGGAGGGGTTGCGAACGGTCAGCCTCCACCACAAACCCCGCTTTGCCTCCAGTGTTTATAAAGGTGTTAAATATATTTTAAAAGTGTTTTTAATTTATAAGGCAAGGGTCGCACTCAGAGGCTTGCTACGTGAAAGGGGTCACCAGTACAAAAGTTTGAGAATCACTGCCCTAGAACATTCACATGCCAGTGCCCACAGGCAGGAATTGCTGTCAGGAATTTCGGCTGTGGGGGAACTCCCTAGCAGTAGTTGAAGTAGCAAAAATGAGTTTGTCAGTAGGAGCTGACAGCTACTGTCCAGGCATGCTTCTAAGGTTGTATGTTCTAGCTCAACATGAACTACGTCACATTACCTGCATGTGTGCAGTTAAACACAGATTCTGCCAGCTGAAAGAAGGGCTCTCCAAGAATGGACTGATAGCCCAGGTGACTTGTGTGAACAAGATACTGAGTAGCATCTTTAAAGAGCAGATCACTTTCTCCATACTTCTGTGAGTGAAACAGATGGAACTTAGAATCCAGATTTGTTTCCAGAGTTTCCTTAACAGAAAAGAAAAGAAAAAACTCAGAAAGCAGAAAACAAAATAGATGAAGCAGGTGAGTTTTCAGCCATGTAGCAACCTCGCAAAGAGAGAGATGTATAAGGTTCAGCTAGTGCTAGCCTTATTTGGGGCTCTTGCAAACTCCTCCCACATGTTAACTCATTGTCTGTTACAGGACCACAGAGGCTTGTTTCTCAGCAAGAATATGAACATGATGTAGGAGCTACTCGTGCTGAAACTCTCCTTTAGTGAATCCGAATGGTCTTTTCGTTAGTCTCCTGTGCAGTCTTAAACCTTTAGTGCTGGCTGTGGAGGTACTTTTATTTCTTATTTTGTTTGGAAGGTTTTGGACTCTGGACCTTGATGGGGTTTTCAGTAGTGTGTAACCAGAACAGGATAACAATCTTTCCCATCTTCTGCCTTACCTGGGATTTCATCAGGAAGCCGTAGATCTTGGTGGTGGTCACTGGTCGAGTCATGACTATGTTAGGAGGAACAGGGCCGAGGTTACAGTCTGCCCAGTCTGTGACTGCGACACGCCTTCCATCCAGACACAGCAGCTCAAAGTCGTTGAGGGTATAACCTGTACCCCAACCTGAGCTTTGCAGACCTGCAAAGGAGATGGAGAGGCAGCAGGGTTCAGCTCAGTAAATCCCATGTCCACGCCATCAGCTAGATCTCAGTTGAGACAAGGTGAAATCCCATGCAAAGTATTACCATTGGAAAGGGAAAAAAGAATCAGTGCACTGTGTTCAAAGTTCAACTTGCCACAGGCCTCTACAGAGGCTGTATAGTGGGCACACTGGAGTTTCTGTAGGGAGGCTTTGTATTTCAGTGACTGTAGGCTGTGACAACTGCAATGAATATCAGTGCCATATCAGCCCATCAATCCATCTCAACCTGCCACTGGAAAGACCTCTTAGAGAAAAGCTAATTCAGTCTCCATGACCATTCAGCCATTAACTGCTCTGCAGAAATTGCTAATCAGTGTGTCTGTTCAAATGGAGGTCCAATTCCTTATAGATACGTGTATCTTTTCTGAAAGACTACACAATCTCTTACAAACGCCTTTCCCTGGAATTTAGACGGCAGAAATTTTAATGTGCTGTTGGGAAGACTCTACTTAGTGGTTTGTAAGGCCAAATGAAAATGGAGTTTCTTTTTCTCCTTCCCTCCCTGAAGGCTGTGATCTGTTTTATCTGCTATTAAGATTGGCAAAAGGAATGTTTGGGGGGTTTCAATGCTTTTCTATTGTAAGCGCCTCTAACCAAAACTGATTTTCATTTTAAAACATGCCAGTTGGCAGCCCTTCTGTCTGTTGTACTGCTCTGCTTTTTGCCATTTCTGAAGTAACTTAGTTGAGAACAAGTAGCTAATTTCAGTAGTGAGATTTTTGCAGCCACTTATGTTCACTGTTCTTGTGTCCAAAATAACACACCATGATAAAGTCAGATCAATTCTCTTGTTATGTAGAGTCTGTTGGAGCCACAGAGCATTTCCCAGCATAAGCAAGGGTTTTACACTTCAGCATATACTGTGGTATCTCTTACCTCACTGCCCCGATTTTCTTCACTCTCTGGTCAAGCATAACCGTATACAACTAGTTTCAGAGTAACAGCCGTGTTAGTCTGTATTCGCAAAAAGAAAAGGAGTACTTTATTGGTTAGTCTCTAAGGTGCCACAAGTACTCCTTTTTGCGTATACAACTACTGCAGCTGCCTCTGGACAAGGCTGTGATGCCACGGGGAGTCAATGGGTTTTCTGGAGCTATTTAGGGGTCTTTTTCCCAAATGGGCACTTTCCAAGTCTTGTTTCTCCCTGTCTTCCTGCTCACACTGATTATTTCCTCTTCTTCCCCACCCCACCCCCAAACTAAATTGTAACTGAATTTTGCGCTTCATTGGCGCATTCAAATGCAGAAAGGTCCTTGTGACTTGAAACCCAGACAAAACAGCTGCATGCTCAGATTAGACCTTTGTATGTGGATGTTTTGGAATCATGATCATTGTGTGGGAAGAAACTTTGGTACCAGCTGAAATACTCAAAGGATGGGACAAACAATCTCACTCTCAATATTCTTGAGCAGGTTATGATGTTCCAGGAAAGCCACGTCCCCAAAGCTCCTTCCACTGGGACTGCCGACTAGACACCTAGTGCAAGGGAAAGCAATAGTTTATCACAATATCAGATTAAGAGACTAGAACTTCTGGGAGCAGTAGATGACTGAAGGGTTTGGATACTAATCTGAGTCTAGTCTAGGTCACTGGCTGCCAAAAGGTACCACCATATGCTGAAGCAACTGATAATCTATGTGTGAAATGAGTTAGTGGTCTCAGTGGAGGTCTTGGGGAATGAGTGTCTGTTACAAATAACTATTTGCCTCCTTGCTGGCAATCTCAGCAAACAGACCAAAGTCTCAGCGGGCCTGGAGACTGAATAACCTCCTCATTCCTAAAGCTGACTCCCAAATTGGAGTTGAGGCATATTGGCAGGGCAATATAAAGAAGCGTGCAATACCATATTGTATCTGGATTTCTGTCTCTAGGGCTGCCAAGCTAATACCATTCAACTACAGAGATTGGAACATTCTATTTATGCCTTCTCTGTCTCCAGTTATTTTTTATTCTCTTTCCATTAGCTGGTGGGAATGATTCCCTGTCAACATAATTGCCTTTCATATCCTGCACTACTACTTGCTCAAATTCCACACTAGTTGTGCTGGCTGACCCTGTGGAGCAATTGTTACCTCTTCAGTTGGTCTCAGAGTAGGCTTGGGTTTGTGCACCAAGTATCATTAGTGGATTATGAGTTAAGAATCACTATCTTATCTAGTTTTCCATTAGAAATGGCTATATAACTTTTAAATCTCCAGCCAGCTCAGCTGTCCCAAAGCAATCACAGTTGAAATAAAATACACTGACCCAAAGGCCATCTTTATGGTTACCAGCGTTTAAATATGAGTCCTGCCTAGAAAACCAGCAGGCAAAATAAATGAGCCATTTCTGGGTGATGCTTTTAAGCTTCGTCCTTGCCTCAAACAGAGGGACTTACCTGAGTGCACCCATGTTTCCATAGTAGCGTTCATTATGATTCGCAGCACACCTGCTGGACTCTTTCTCCCCTTCCATCTCACCACCTCCAATACAGACTTTGCATAGGTTCCTGTCTGCTCCTGGCATACAACCCTTCCAAAAGTAACTCTGGTAAGCTAAGAGAGAGAAATTATGGGATTAGTCAATGTGGGGCATTTAAAAATATGTTCTTTCCTAATACAGTACAGGGACTGCTACTGACTTCTCCATTGTAAGATAGTTTGCATTTCCAGAGCCTGTTTCCTTTGTCTCACCCAGCTACTAAGATTAGAGGACCAGACACTTGATCCACTGAGTGGGTATGCTCTAAGACCTACAATAAAAGAGTTCACAAATTTAACTTCTGCTTGGGTGACGGAGAATAGCAAACAGCAAAGTAGTAAAACTAAACCTTGCAGGTGAGTAAGGCTGTCTGGGGGGGAATACTGACTGCATCACATTATCTACCAACAGGGATGCTGCTCACCTGCCAATATCTGGAAGTTTTAATTAGCCACACTGAGGGCAGCTCGGTTCCTAACACTTGACCCCTCTGATCCATTACAGACTGAATCCGCCAACCTTCAGAGCATGGTGCAAGACACTTTGATTAGGTATTAAATTATGGGTTTTAAAGTTGGGTATGGAGGGCAGTTGATGGAGAGGATGGGGTATCTGTTATGGGCAGTATTTAATATTTTTAAACATAATGTGGTGATAAGCACATTATAAATAATTTCCAATGTTGAGGTAATTATCAGCGCTCCCCCAGAACTCCATTTGACCAGGAGAGTATTTTGGAGGGACATAGTGGAGCAATGGTGAATGTCTTAAGTGATGTGTAAGAATGACGGAAGTTTTCCATTCTCCCTCCTCCTTTCCCATACCCCTTGGCACCATCATTTGTCCAGTTGGTAGATATTCTGGTGCAGTCCTTACCAGAGCCGATATCACAGTTCACAGTGTTGTTCTCCAGAGCCCCCACTGTGTACCTGGAGAGGAGCAGCCACCCCCCAGGACTGTACAGGTGACTGTGGCAGGAACGCCGTCTCCTCAGGTTATGGATATTTACATGCCTGGCATTCTTCTTTGCCAGGGCTACAGCGTAGACAGGTGGCAGTGCTGTGTGACAATGACAAGAACCAGTTAGACTGAGACAGCAAGACATCTTGGACGGGAACAGTCTCTATGTTAAAAGTAAGTTTTAGAACCGGTTGTATCCTCCCTAAAATGACACTCCTGCCTCCCTTTCCCTTGTCGTCTGTACTGAGCTCTTTTAGTTGCAGGGAACTGAGAGCTGCATTGTCTTCTGAGCCACAAAAATTCAGTCCTGGCACTGCTGCCTGGAACAGTGAAGTCTCTAGCCCCCAGACAGAAGGATTCTCCTTCTTCCAGAACCAGTGCGTGCATGCCCCTTATGCTAGCGTAAGTCCCAACAGCCGCAGCCTAGGGCAAGGTACCATCACGACCTCTACATACAGCGAGAACTCCTCTTCCTGTCTCATAACCTTCCTCTATCCCTAATGGAGCTTTGTTTGAAAGCGTTTGGGTGTTTTGGCTGAGGGTCTGCTGCATGACATCCTCACGGCTCAGTGGCGGTAAAGTATGAACCAGTAGAGCCCTGCAATTGCTGTTAGCTGCTCTGCTGAGTAGTTGGGAGTCACCCCACTTTCACAGGTCTTAGGAATTCTGTCTTACCCCAGCAGAGTTGCCTGAGCATCCGGGTGGAACCACTTCATTAAAGGAGAAACCCATACCTCAAAGATCCTTCATTACCTTTATCTGCAAGGTGGGTCAGCTTCTTTGTTCTCCCAGCAGCTGGGGCACACCCCTCTCCTGGGCAGGAGAGACGAGCAAGAGCAGAGTGATGTTTGAAAACCCAAAACCATATACACAAGAACTGGTGACTGGTTGCTGAGTGTGCGCTGAGCATGTACTAGATACCAACATAATCACTAAAGAACACCACACGTGTATAGGAAAGATGCATCTGGGAGAGTCTAATCAGTGGATGGGGGGTGGCCTATGCTAGGACTCACATTGCCAGCATTCCCGCCATAGAAAAATGAACCCATGAAGTGCACGTGGCTTGTGGGTCTGGCAGTGAGCACTTACTCAGTGCAGAGGATCTAATGACACGGACTGTTACTGAGACAGAGGGACTCTGCTCAGCTAGATGAAAAATTGGACTATGGGAATGTTTCCTTCCTCATATCCAAGTATCCGATCATAGTCTTCTCGCTTTCCTAGCCATGCTGGATCAGAGAAGGGTTTAAGGTCTGCCACGTTCCCTGTTCCCAAAATGGATGTGGTGTCATGGACTTCACAAGTGCAGAAAAAAGTTTTCTTTTCCCCCACCTCCCTCCACCCATCATTGAAGGTATGCCTACATTGTGATAAAAGACCTGTGGCACAGCTGTGGCTGGTTCAGCTGATTTGGGATTTGGGGCTATAAAATTGCAATGTAGATATTTGGTTTCAGGAGGAAGGTCCCAGAGACCAGGTTCCAGCCACAGACAGAATTTTATAGCCCTGCAGCTCAAGTCAGCTGGCATGGGCCAGCCACAGGTCTTTCATTGCAGTATAGACTTACCTCAAAAGTTCCTGAGGAGATGCAGCTTTCTCTAGATTTTGGTTTCTCAAAGCTAAGAATCTTGCACCCCATCCATTAATTTCTATAATCCTTTGCATTTACAGCATTTTATCCAAGGCTTGTGAAACACTTCAAACACTTTATTAGAGACTTGCAGCATCTCTCTTGTGGCAGGTCAGTATAACTGTTTCCTTTTATAGGTGGGGAAACTGAGGCATAGATGAAGTGACTTGCCCGAGAGCTCACAGCCAGTCAGTGGAAGAACTGGGAAGAATATTCAGATCTCTTGGTTCTCCTTCCCCTGCCTTTGCAGCTAGACACAGCTGTGTGGCAATTTTACCAGGTTTTTAACGGTAGTGTTTTTTGGGTTTTTTTGGTCTCCCCCATGCCAGCCCCTGAGGGATTATTGTGGAACAGAAAACTCACCATAACATTCTGCAGCTACTGAGACCAGCCCACATATCCCTGCAATGTAGGCATGCGTGGCATCCAGCGTGGCTGCATCGGCCTCATTACTCTGCCAACAATATCAGAGAGTAACATGTGGGACCGGGACCGATATTGCAACCCCATGCAGTATCTTTGGGGACCTCAATATTACATTTATGAAGGAGGGTTACCACAGTTTCTTTAGGAAACTGTAGGGGATGATTAAGGTGAGTCACTAAGATGAAACAACTCTTAGAGAGGTACCATCCCCTGGGGAGGTTTGTGTGGACTAATTCAATCTGGTTTTTCATAGATTCAAACAAAAAATGTTTTTTGGTGTCAGAAGGCTGAGTGTAAACTAATTTTCAGTCTTCTTTTAATTCACCAAAGGGCAGAACCTTTTAGAAGGATTGGAAAGACTTTGGCCTACTAGGACCGATGGGTGACATCTAATAAGCTGTTAGCATGCATATAGGAATGTGTGTTGGTTTTTATACATTTTTCTCTAGTATTTTTGCCTAAAAATGAATATATTTTGCTGTGTGAAGGCTGGTTGATAACTGCTATACACTGTTGTGTAGCCTATAGAGAAAGGTTAACGACAGATACTGGACCCCAAGTCAGACCTGCTGGAGGAATCTCAGTGAGGTGCAGAGGGACTGCAAGTAGATGATGGCTGAGAGCCCGAGACCTTAAGTGGGTGCCCTTGAAGACCAGGACAGGTGTTGTCAAAGGTGCAGTTAACCCTGAAATTGTGGCAGTGACAATTTAGAACCTGCATAACCTGTGTAACTGTCTATCTCTCCCATACCCCAGTGGCTGCAGGGGGGGGGCGGCCTGAGGACCCCTTGGTCTCAATTTCTGCAGCGCCTCGGTTGGTTTATCTCCATTGCCCCCAGGTGTTTGGGACAAGGACAGACATGCCTGTGCCTTGCGTTCCTGTTTACTCCATATCGGTTCTTACCTTGATCAGCTCAATGCAGTTGGTCATTGAAGCGGCTTGGACGCAGACAAGGGGGTCAGATTTGATGTTCAGGGCCCACTCTTCGCACTTGCGGAGCTCAGCATTGCTGATGCAGCACCAGCGTACCACACTGTTGTCCAGTGAGCTCCCTGCAGCAGCAGGACAGAGAGTGCAATGGGGTTAGCACCATCCATGTACTGAGCTGTCTTTACCAGTTGGCTTCTTTGGGTCTGTGCATGTCTCTCCCTTGCAAAGGGGTGGGGGGCCTCTCTGTCCCATTCCCTTGGGTGAGCTCTCACCTTCATGGCCTAGTCCCTTCAAGAGGGCTACGTAGTCCAGGCCAAGGATATGGGAGATCTGTGCTTTGTCCTTGAGCAGCTGCAGGTGCTGAGTGGCATCGTGGAACAGCAGGTTCTTCCCCTTGAATGGCACTGAAGTGAAGAGCTCAAACTTGGCCCTTTCTTTTCCCTTCTGCCCAAAGAGATGCTAGGAAAAGTACAATGGCTTTAGCTGTAGAGATGCTGCTCATCTCCTCTGTGACTAGCAGCCTTGTTGCTATACCTCCACTGTCTAGAGTCATGGCAAGCACGGGGTGATCATAATGTCGTACTCAGAACTCTAACACTCCCTGGGATTAGGGCAAACCCTCTGTGCATCAGTCTTAAGTGTTGGTTTCCATCTGTACATGGTCTGGGACCCAGTTATTTGAGGAACTGCTGCTTCTCCTGTTCCATCCGGATTATTGTGATTGGCTGCGATGCTCATTTTCTGCTCCAGCAGGGGAGACTGCTGTCTGCAGCATCCAGGCAGGAGCTCCAGACTACAGCATAAGATGTATCTGTTTTGGTTAAATTATTCACTTACCCTGGGCTATTTCAGGGGCAGGATATGGAGGGTTGTAAGAACTTTCTTATGCAGTTGGTGTTCAGTTTTGAATGAATATGAGATGCTTGGAGGCGGAGGCAACAAGCACTATTTATCCACTAGAGAATGTAAATATGAGGATGGGTGGAGAAGTAATCAAGGGCTTGCACCCAGACGTCCCCGAACCATATGACAAACTGCATAATAATTCACAGTGGTGGGCACTTGGAGGTCAAAGGGCAGGAGACCTTGTTTGTTCCTCCTTTCAATTTCAGTGGCCTGGCCTCTCCCCCTCCACTGCTCGCTCCTACCTGAGCTTGTAGGAGTGAATCAGATTAGAGCTAGAGGAGACCTAGCTATCTCCCCAGGCCACAGCAGGATGGTTCTTCAGGTAGTGCTTTGTCCCTTGTAATTTTAAATATCTCTAAAGGATGGCGCTTTGCCCACTTTGCTTAGGAGACTATTCCAGAGTCTCATAGAGGTTGCTGTCAGGAAGCTTTTCCTGATATTCATCCTATATTTTCCCTTGCGTAATTGTTAGCCAAGATTCCTTGTTACTCCCTCTTGCGTAACTCCTCCCACCTGAGCATTTGCAGTGTTGAGTACTCAGATGTCGTTACACTGTCCCCCACTTACTCATCTCCTAGTCAAGCTATACACCCAGTGCCTGCTTCAGTGCCTCAGCAGAGCACAGGTGAGGGTCTGGGGTGGGAGAAACCTGACCTGGAGGGGATAAAGCTTGGGACTGTAGCACCATCACCCCATTGCAAATCTGTTCTATTTAGGGGGGAATGGGAAGAGAGACAAGGAAGAGACACCTGGGAACTGGTGGGCATAGCCCACAAAATGGCTGTGGCTGGGCAAAAGGCCTAGGAGACGCATTAGTTCTGTGTGTATCCCAGGAAGACACTGCCAGAAGTTGGCGGAAGTTTAAAGCTCCCCGATGGGTGAATCTCTCCTCTGAGTGCACCTGCCCCTGTGACCAAAGAAGAGGCAAACCACCTCCTGTGCCCACAAGGGTGGTCCAAGCCCATACTATTAAATTACCTCCTCCTAATATATGGCATTACTGCTTTCCAAGCACTTCCCTCTTAAGTATGTTTCAGATTATTTTTCCCTTGGATTTGAGTCCACGCTTGGAACTGGGAATGAGACTCCTTTTTCCAGAGAAAGGGGGTACAGGCAGATGCCGGGGTCAGATTTTCTTGGTAATTGCTGGACGCTATTGTTAAATATATATATTGATATGCCCAGAGGCCCCAGTCAGGATCAAGCACTGATTTTAATACATGATGTACAAAAATGGTCTCATAGATATTTAGGTGCCTAACTCCATTGGCTTCAATGGGAGTTAGATACCTAAATAAGTTTGAGGATCTGGACGTTACTATCTAAAGATCTCCACCCTCCGCACATTAATAGCAAATGGAGGGATGTAGCGAGAGCAAAGATCTCTCCAAATTTACACTAAGCAGCTATTAGTATCCTGGAGAGCAGAGAGAGACCTCCACTCTTGCCCTCTCTCTCCAAGACTGTATTACTTTGATACTCTGATCTAACTTTAAAGGCTGTGCACGCTCACCCTCTCTCTCCAATAGCCTTTGGAACTCCCACCAGGGTACCTGTCCTAGCAGATGGCCATGTTGGATGTCCCAGAGCAGCCTCAACACCTGCAGTCTAGCTCATTCCATCTACACACAGAGAGGGCTTGGAACCTGATTAGCAGTTGCAAATTACCTGGATCAGGGTGAGGAATTTCTTGGTGATCTTCTGGAAGTTGTGGCGACTGATGATGGCACGCCCAGGCCCACGACCCAGGTTACAGGTGCCATAGGCACTCAGCTTTGCTGTGGATCCATCAGGACACAAGAGCTCATATTCCTCTTGTTCTGAATCTAAAACAACAGGGCAGCTATCAAAGCTGTGAAGTGAAACCCGGCCTGGCAGAGGAATGGGAGACACAACGTATTTCAAGGGAGCCTGCTCCAAGTCTCAGTGCCCAAGCAGGGCAGTGAATACTAACTCTCAGCAGGGAAGGTTTCTCTCTGTGCTGCTCCCCTTACCAAAGAGAGACGTTAAAGCACAAGGACATTGGCTGGGGAATTTGAGACGCTTTCTGAGAACCAATAATTTTAAATCTTCTTTAAAGAAAAAAGCTGCTAGACCCCTGTGAACGACCGACCTTGAGTATATGATGCAAATTTTTGGTCAAGTAAAAAGCCTGGCCAATGAAAACTGCTCCTCTAGAAGAGGTACCCATGGAATTTTAAAGGGTTCCTCACTGGTATACGATGAGCCATCCTGTATAAATAGTGACTGAGAGCTAAGGCAATAATCTAAAATGGAAAGCTTTGGTGGTTCTGACAAAGAACATCTCCTGTGAGCCACCATTTCCCTCCTAACCTTCCACTCTCCATTTCCCTCTGACTCTTGGAGATCTGAGGCATACCCTCAAGAGTTGCTTGCCTAGATTAAACTCAAACTGGAATCGATAATGAATTGGGCATCTCCCCACAAAGCATCCATGTAGAAAAGAATACAAGTTGCAGGCCAACAGAAATCTGAGTACTTGGGTTTACCTGTGCCATTCATTATAGTTAAGTGATCTAGGAAAGCAACATCTGCTACCCCATTCTTCAAGCACCTGCAGAGAGATGAACACAATCCATTAGCACTTAAACCTGCTTTTCTCCTCCTGCCATCCCTTCTTCCTCCCAACCCCCAAGCCACCTCTAATGCAAGCAGAGTGGGGGTGAGGTCACCTGAAGGCTCCCTCAGAGTTGTAGAAGGGCTCACTGCTGCTGGTCTCACAGAAGTGGTTCTTGTTCCTAACGTAGGATTTCGGTCCTTGACAGAGAGCACAGAGCTGAGGAAAGGTGACGCCAACACCAGGGATGCAGCTGGCATTGAAATATTGACTGATCACTGTAGACATAAGAAAAACAGTCAAGTGGCAAAGGCTGGAAGAGATAACAGTAGCATTCCTTAAGTGCTACTTGTAAAAAGTTGTTAGTCTCCAGTGGGGATGGCTTGGTTGTCCAAGCTTCAGGTATGAAATACTTCCTGAAACTACAGGGTCAAAGCCTGGTTGGGTCAAGTCCATCTTTCTTC
This sequence comes from Lepidochelys kempii, assembly GCF_965140285.1. Classification (NCBI taxonomy): domain Eukaryota; kingdom Metazoa; phylum Chordata; order Testudines; family Cheloniidae; genus Lepidochelys; species Lepidochelys kempii. Next base: position 11,857,350 of record NC_136394.1, on the reverse strand, counting down.
CTTCTGAGGGAGTTAAATTAAGTTTTGTGCACTTCCTGCATGTGGGCCCCCTACCCTTAAAAACCAGGGCCCTGTCTGCTCTGTGTGTTCATTAAAGAATCTGTGGCACTTTCTGTAAGAACCTGGAGTCTTTGACCAGCCTCTGCTCACTGTTGTGTACTTGCTATACCACAGCTGATTGCTACTCTCCATCCCAAAGGTGGCTGCATTTCACTGGTGCTGGGCAGCCATAGGATCCAATCCTCCATTTGGTGAGATGTGAGTGAAGAATCAGGTCCATCATTTGTCAAAGGCTTTGGGATCCTTTGGAATTAAAGGCACGATAGAAAGGTGTCAAGGTTCCTCCCCGACTCTGAACTCTAGGGTACAGATGTGGGGACCTGCATGAAAACCTCCTAAGCTTACTTTTACCAACTTAGGTTAAAACTTCCCCAAGGTACAAATTAATTTTATCCTTTGTCCTTGGAATATCCACTGCCACCATCAAACTCTAACTGGGTTTACTGGGAAATGTAGTTTGGACACGTCTTTCCCCCCAAAATCCTCCCAACCCTTGCACCCCACTTCCTGGGAAAGGTTTGGTAAAAATCCTCACCAATTTGCATAGGTGACCACAGACCCAAACCCTTGGATCTGAGAACAATGAAAAAGCATTCCGTTTTCTTACAAGAAGACTTTTAATAGAAATAGAAGTAAATAGAAGTAAAGGAATCACCTCTGTAAAATCAGGATGGTAGATACCTTACAAGGTAATTAGATTCAAAACATAGAGAATCCCTCTAGGCAAAACCTTAAGTTACAAAAAAGACACACAGACAGAAATAGTCATTCTATTCAGCACAGTTCTTTTCTCAGCCATTTAAAGAAATCATAATCTAACACATACCTAGCTAGATTACTTACTAAAAGTTCTAAGACTCCATTCCTGGTCTATCCCCGGCAGAAACAGCATCTAGACAGACACACAGACCCTTTGTTTCTCTCCCTCCTCCCAGCTTTTGAAAGTATCTTGTCTCCTCATTGGTCATTTTGGTCAGGTGCCAGCGAGGTTACCTTTAGCTTCTTAACCCTTCACTGGTGAGAGGATTTTTCCTCTGGCCAGGAGGGATTTTAAAGGGGTTTACCCTTCCCTTTATATTTATGACAAAAGGTAAGACGATATGCTGTAGAAGCTACTGTACAGTGCTTCCCTTTCCCTAACCTCCCATTGAATACAGAACACAGATGTTTCCTGTTCCTCTTGCTAACATAGATTTTCTGTTGTGAGGGATCACTGAAAAGACACTGGCAGAAGAGGGCTAGCAGCAAGTGGCTAAGCTTCCCCAAGTGGATATCTGGTCCACCAACGCAGAGGCTCTTTGGTCTTGGTGTGTTCCGCATAGTTCAGTAGGTGTTATACCTGTCACCACTTTACTCTCCTTTACATAGGCAGGAGCTTGGCCCCATGGTGTTGGTCGCTGTCCACTCACCCACCTTGGCTCAGAGGCTGATCCTCATCCCAGAGGAGCTCATTCCTAGCCAGGAGGAAGCCCAGTGGGATGTTCCAGCCTGATGTCCACCTGGCTCCATTGTGGCAGCTACGCACCCCCCTTAACCTCTGGATGTCCAAAGTTCCTCGTCTGGCAATGGCCACAGCAAACACACAGTTTCCTAATGATGGGAAAGGGGAGATACAGGAAGAATAACTATCCCTTTAATAAACTTAGGACAACTGCTGCGGTGCACAGCGATGTGAGGATCTCTGTTCCAGGGCTAAGGAAAAAAGTCTCAAAATGTAAGAAATGCAGTTACCAGCATAAGCAGGGAAAGGAGAGTTGGTCTGAAAGGAACATTCTGTTGGTTATGTTACTACCAGGTTTGCCAAGACACTACCAGCTAGCCAAGAGCTACCAACATGCAAAGCAAGCAATATAGAACTTAGAGATGGAAAAGGTCTATTAGAAAATCCAGTCCATCTGTCCAAGGCCGGTGTAGCCTTGTTTTCATGAAACATTGCACTGAGCATTTGTGCCATCTAGTTTCAGATTCTGCAACCAATGGGGCTTCTGGCACTTACCTTCTGAATCTTTCACAGCCTAATACATCTTAATTCCATGATGATTCTGATACTCAGCCAAATATTTTTCCCTTCCTTAATTTCATCCCTTTTTTCCCAGTTATTCCCTCAGATATCACTCTAATTCAACTCTCTCCTTTTGGGTTTACTCCCTTCAGATCTTTTCAATCATGAAATTTTAGTTTTGGTTGGGCCAGGCTTTAGTTCTTACTCCTTCCTTGTAAGTCAACCCCCTCCAACCCACTGTTCAGTCCTGTTGTTCTTTTCCCTTCCATTTTTCAGTGTGGTTTCATAAGGGCTTTGTAATAAGGGGGAAAGGTAGGGATGTATCTTCAGTCTAGCTGCAAGGCTTGGAACTCCAGTATGCAGTGGGAAATGGATCTCCAGAGACAGAAGAAGGGGTGGGTTATAGGTACTGGGGACAGGATTGGAGGATGAAAAATTTTATTTAAGTGCAGGATATTATTGACATCTTTATCTCAAAGTGCTTTACAAACTTATATTAAGCCTCTTAAAACCCCTCTGAAATAGATGAGAGCTCCTCAGAGCTACTGAGGCATAGAGATGGGGCAAATTACTTTGTAGTGGTTAGAGCAGAGGATCAGATTTTATTCCTGCTTTGGACAGTGGCTCACTACGTAACAGATACTTTCTCTTGCTGAGGATAGGATTGATTCTCCTATAACGCTCTGGGCTGAGGTCTCCTTAGTTATCCATTGTAGTGCTTTCTATCTTAGTGATAACGTTCGGTTACAGTGAAGGTATTTTAGAAACAGGCGTTCCTGCTAACCTACCTTCCTCATAGATCTCCTTTGCCACCACAGTTAGGCCATACAGCTTCACAGCAGAATAAACATCTCCAGCATCCAAGGAGACAGCATCTGCTTTATTCACCTTTTTTCAAAATAAAAACATCCATTTAAGAGAGTCCCTCCGTCCATGGGAACAATGAGCGATTTGAAGACTAGAGCTCTCACCACAGACTTTTCACAACGCTTGCCTCAATTTTGGTTGGATCCCTGTTTCTTGGCATGGTGGAATGTCAACCTGAATTGATTGTCAAATATGTAACATGTCTGTCTGTGTCAGTATTCATCCTGCATGAAGCCTGAGTATTCTTCACAAACCTAATTTGGCAAGATGACATCCCTTCTCCACCTTTCCTTTGATCCTTCCACCCCAAGGATGAAATCCTGGTTCTGCTGCAGTCAATGGGAAAAACTCCCATTGACTTCAGTGAGGTCTGGATTTTACTCCAGATCTTTTTTTTTTTTCTTTCCTTCCATATCCACCAATACTGGTTGAGTATTCTCCTCACCATTCATCCCCAGAAACCTTTCAGATACTCTTGCGTTCCTTCCTTAATCATACTATCTGCAGCTCCTACTAAGTATAGCTTTATAATCTATTAACAAGGAGCTCAGGACTGAATGAAGAGGTGGAGACAAGGTTCTTCTCTGACCTCAGGAGCAGCTGTTTTTTCCAAGTCAGAGCTGGGATCCAGTGGAGGAAGCCAGGGCTGAATGATAATGGAGACTGAATTCCCTTTTCCCAGTCAGGTTTCAGACACATTAGCGAAACTGAACTACTACTAGGAAGGCCAGGGCTATATTTTCCTTTCTCCCCAAAGGAATTTGTCCTTAAATGCACACAGCAGTATGAGAAGCATTATCCCATCAGTGAAAGCTGTCTTAAACCTCCAGTCACTTCACTGCCTCATCTCATATAAATTATAATTCAAAGATATTTTTATTTGGAAAAAGGATAGCTCTTTGGTTCAGGAAAGATTAACTAGAGGTTAAATGGGGAGGGGCAGAAAAATTGTTAAATATAGTTGAACTAGAATTGAAACCTAAAAGCCAAGGGGACTTTTGGTATGTCTTCATGATTTAACAGCTGCTGGGAGGAGACAGATTTTGCTCATTTGCTCCCACACAGCTCTTATTTATTTCATTGGGATTACAAAGGTGTAGCAGAGATTCTGTTTTGGCTCAGCAGTAACTGTATCACTGATTAGTGATTTTTATCACCTGGATTCTTCTTGTCTGCGCAGATACTGTGTATTTTGTCACAGATGAAATAGCATCGCCATGATTGCCTAGATTTCAATTCCCTATGGATTCTGTGTAGTAGTAGTTACCCCCACCCCCACCCCCGCCCTGCTACAGAAGAACTAGACTTTGGGTTAAGATAAACTCTGGGATTCTCTGCAGACTCACCCTGATCTTGTCGATACAGTCATGCGTATTTTGAGCTCTGATACAGGAAACCCTAGCAAAGGAGTTGATTGTAGCCAGAGGTAGGACAGCCAGGAGTACTTTAGATAACTCAGCACACTTCCTCTGCTCCAGGTCAGACAGCGTGCACCATCTGAACTTCTTCCCTGAAGGATCACAAGGCAAGACACGTGCTCTTTAAATGGGGAGAGGGAGATTCAGAAGAAGGGACATGGATGGAGGAAACTGACCATAGCTGATTTTAGTTTTTGTTCTTTAACAGGGAAAAAGTAGACTAGTTTCTAGGGTCAAAGTGCCAAAGGGAGGAAAGTCTCATCTTTAATGGGAACAGCATTTCCTGACTATTTCCCTGTGACTACCCCTTCAGTGCTAGGATTCTGTTTTCAATAATGAGAGGCCCACACTAAAAGCACCAGATCCAAAAAAACAAAAAAAAGGGTACTCTAAGGGTGAGTTTGAAATCTATACCCCAATCAGCAGTCATTTGCAAAAATCAGACACTATATATAATATGCTGAACCAAAACCCTAGATCCAAACACTACCGAACTTTGGGCTTTTGAGATCACGATGGGAGTTTTACGGCTTGGGCCTGTTCCTAAACAACATAGCTGCCTAAGTTATCCAGGGGACAATGAAAAACTGTTTCCTGGACTTTCCTTTGGTTAGAGAAGTTTGCTTCACTTGCTGAAATCTGCCAAGGAGGAACAGGAACTGGGGTAGCTTGTAAATACTCAATGTTTCTAGAACATTTTAAATTCTCAGAGCACTTGACAAACATTAATCCTTGCCACCCCACCACTCTGCCATGAAGTAGGCAGGAAATATTATCCTCGTTTTATAGATGATGTGCAGAGAGGTTACATGCCTTTCCCAAGACGAGACTGAAAACCAGTGCCAGAGCTGGAATTGGAATTCTGTTCTTGGCTCTCTCCCATGAAAGCAGCCCATAGAGCTGAATGGAGCATCATGAAGGCCATTCTTTACACAGAAAATAGGTTATGTTTTAAACTGGGTTAGCTGCCATGTTTTCACTAACATGATTTTAAGTAGGATTTTGCAGCTAATGTAGACATGTCAAGTTGTGATTGTTAGCTGATTGTCATTAACCCTAGACACACCTTACCCCAAAGTTAGTGGGGGCAGAAATGACACTGTCAGTAAAAAGGATGAGGACTATTGTTTGTATATCCCAGATCAGTAGCAGACTTGAACTGATACTAAAAAGCAGAGACAAGATAAAGAACTAGCTACTAAATTGACCGCATCCATTCAGGTTAGAGTTCTACATAGAACCGACTAAACATTTCCATAGCTCCTGCAGTGGGGTTTGTGGGAGGGAACTCAGTTTTAGAGGTTACAGTATAAGACTGTGAATCACAAATTCTGAGTTCTTTTCCCAACTCTCTCACTGACTGTGGAATCTGAAACAGAGACAGATTTCTTATTGTGCTAATTTCCTCATCTGTAAAATGAACATCCCTGCCTACCTTGCAGGGGTGACATACAGGTTAACTAATGCTTGAAAGCATTCTGAGAGAATCACATGTCCTGATGGCACATATCGAAAGAAACTGATCAAGTCTGATCTCTGATTATTTCCATATGTGTTCAGTCTTCATAATAAGTGCAAAGTATTATTGTTTCTGAAATAATACAGTATATATATAATAAAACATTTTCTATAACCTCAGTTGCATAGGCACAGTTTTTGGTAATATTTTTCATTCTTGGACAATTCTAATTTTGCTGTGATAATGGTCGGTCTCTTTACTGATGTAGGCTTTTTAATATAGTACGTTCTCATAGGAATGTGTTTAATAGTTAGCACCCATATCCTATACATTCTTTTCAGCCATCAGCACAGCCTTCCTTAGTGATATTCAGTGGAGAAGGCAATTAGCTATGAAGCTAATTTAGTTACAGATTTGGTCCTGAATCCTGCAAACATGTATGCACAAGCTTAACTTTGTGCACACGAGTAACCCCCTTGAAGTCAATGAGATTAGTTTTATGCATGAAATTAAGAACATGCATAAATGTTTGCAGGATTGGGACCTAAACTGGCCTATAGATGCTAGTAAATTTTCACTCTTATCTTAAACTCTAGAATTAATCTGTGGTGCACTGTATAAATACAGATTACTGTGCACTCTTAATTTAAATGACTTTCATTGACATTTTGTCCAGAATACATTGTCATACATGGTACGAAGAAATGCTGTGTGTTTGTTTAAAGTTATAAAAAAAAAATGTTATATGCAAAATAATAAGTGATCATGTCACTGAAGAGAGGACCCAAAACAAACAAAAACATGTAATTAAAGACCAGGTCAAATGTATTCAAAGTGTTATATATTCAACTTTACCATTGTAGCTCCCTGATTTTTAAGTGCTTAGCTGTGTAACTTTAATGTTTTCTTAATATAGGGTTGGATTTGGGTTTTGCTTTTGTTTTGTTTTTTGCAGAAATTAGCATTTTATTTTAAAATGTATACGTTTAATTATGTAAACTGCCAACTCTGTCAGGAGCTGCCAAGCTCCATGCTTTAATCATAGTTCAGCTGGATTTGAGAGACCCTTAGTTTCTAAGATGCCCCATTCCAAATACACAAAGGTTATGTCTACATTGCAGCAGTACAGCTATGGGATTGCAGCTGTTCCTCTATAGCACAGATGCTTTCTACCTTGACAAAAGGAGTTTTTCTGTCAATATAGGTAATCCATCTCTCCGAGAGGCGGTAACTAGATTGGTGGACGAATACTTCCATCCACCTAGCTGCATTTACGCAGGAAGTTCGGTTGATATAACTGCAGTGCTTAGGGCAAGAAATTTTTCCACAGTCCTAAACTGCGTAGGTAAGTTGACCTAAAGTTTAGAGGCAGTCTAGGCCTAAATTGTTTCACTGTGTTAAGGTTAGAGAACAAACAGGTCCCATCAACTATTCAAAGCAAACAACCTTGCACTAAAGTGCCAAGGAACAGCTGCATTAAGCTGTTTTCAAGAATCACTAATGAAGTCAACATCTGCCACAGATCAAACAGGGAGACTAACACCAGATGAGAATTGAAGTAATCAGAGTAGACACAGACCTAACAGCAACCATTTTGAACCAAAAGAAGCAAAAAGAACAAGCATAAACTGCCTGAGACTTGTTTTGATGACTGTCACCCTTCTCCCTCCCCCTCTGTACCAGTCTTACCTGACGAGAGCAAGGCGAAGGTAGCTAGGAAAAGTATGGTGGCTGTGGCTGCCTTCATAACAATGCAGCAGTAATCCCACTGTACCAGAGCCTTCTCTTCTTGTCTCATACCAGGGATTCCAATGCAATGACTGGAGCTGCTGACAGAAGAAAAATGGGTTTAGGCATCAGCACAAGAAACCAATAAAAACAACAGAGAAGACTGAAAAAGGGATGGTGTGTCTGAGTAGGCAGAAGGAATGGCAGCCAGCCATGAGGTGAGAGGAGGATTAAGGAGGTGCAAGAGGCCCCATTCCTAGGCACAGATGGAAAGCATTAGTGTATTTTCTGCTCTACCATGCGCAAGCCTCTGCTGGAGGTTCAGTCCTGACAGCCTTCAGGCAGACACAATATGGGAGCATGCAATATCCTGGTGCCTAATTTTTTTTGCTGTCCAAAGGCTTCCAGCAGTAACTTTAGGCTCACAAACACCACGTGGACCTTGAACAGAACTCATCAGTTGCCCTGTCTGTGCTTGTGACAGTCTGTACCCTCATGTTCACCCTTTTTACAAACTGGATTTTGTACAAAGTATGCCTGGTGAGGTATCATTTGAAAACTCATCTGCTGAACACTACCATCCTGGTAAAATATGAGTGGCAACGTTGTATGTGAAGTTATAAAGTTCTATTGTATAAGACATGTTCCAAGTCTGGGGAAACCACTTCAACCAGTTCCCCAGAGACAAAAGGCTATCCAACACCTAAGCTAGGTGTCAACATATTCAAATGGACTATCACATGGTTAAGCAGCCATTCTTTGGCAGGAAGAAGGGTCTGAGCAAGAAATATACATCTTGGTAATGGAACACTAGAGGTTCCCTTGAAAACAGACTTTCTGTTGCCTGAACCCCAGCTGGAGATGAGTCTCAAATAAGAGAATTGCTATAAGAAAGGGGAGCAAACTCCCCAGATTCTCTCTCCTCCCTTTCTCTCTGCTCACAACATCCACAACGTCTGAAAGACAAGGAAAGGAGCACTGGATTGGTGAATGGGTTCTGGCTGAAAGGCATCCAATAAGACTGCAAAACCATGTGATGAGAGAGACATTTTGCTTTCAATTCACTTAGCTTGTTAAGTGAGATATTAGTTACATCTTACCTTTTATTTTCTTATAGCCAAATTCTGACTTTTATGCCTCATTACTTGTAATCAGGTTTCAGAGTAACAGCCATGTTAGTCTGTATTCGCAAAAAGAAAAGGAGGACTTGTGGCACCTTAGAGACTAACCAATTTATTAGAGCATAAGCTTTCGTGAGCTACAGCTCACTTCCTCAGATGCATATCGTGGAAACTGCAGCAAGCTTTATATATACACAGAGAATATGAAACAATACCTATTCCCACCCCACTGTCCTGCTGGTAATAGCTTATCTAAAGTGATTTCCAGCACAAATGGAAACAAAACAAAAACAAAACAAAAACACTTCAAATCCAGACTCCAGCGAGAAACTGCTGAATTGGAATTCATTTGCAAATTGGATACTATTAATTTAGGCTTAAATAGAGACTTGGAGTGGCTAAGTCATTATGCAAGGTAGCCTGTTTCCTCTTGTTTTTTCCTACCCCCCCCCCAGATGTTCTGGTTTAACTTGGATTTTAACTTGAAGAGTGGTCAGTTTGGATGAGCTATTACCAGCAGGAGAGTGAGTTTGTGTGTGTATGGGGGTGGGGGGGATGTGAGAACCTGGATTTGTGCAGGAAATAGCCCAGCCTGATTGTCATGCACATTGTGTAAAGAGTTGTCACTTTGGATGGGCTATCACCAGCAGGAGAGTGAATTTGTGTGGGGGGGTGGAGGGTGAGAAAACCTGGATTTGTGCTGGAAATCACTTTAGATAAGCTATTACCAGCAGGACAGTGGGGTGGGAATAGGTATTGTTTCATATTCTCTGTGTATATATAAAGCCTGCTGCAGTTTCCACGATATGCATCTGAGGAAGTGAGCTGTAGCTCACGAAAGCTTATGCTCTAATAAATTGGTTAGTCTCTAAGGTGCCACAAGTACTCCTTTTCTTTTTACTTGTAATCACTTAATCTTTCTTTCGGTCGTTAATAAACTTGTTTTATCTAAGCCAGTGTGTTTGGACTGAAGTGTTTGGGAAACTCCATTTGGAATAACAAGATTTGTGCACATCATTTTCTATTAATGAAATGATGGACTTTCTATGAGCCTGTATTGTCCAGGAGGGTACAGGGCAGTACAAGACTCACATTTCAGGGGACAAGTCTGGGACTGGGAATTTGCTGCTTTCCATCTGTAATATAATTCAGGAGTGGCTGGCTAGTGATTTTCATCCTGGAGGTTGAGAGAGAGAGCAGACCAGGAGTGGTTGGTCTCACAGAGAAGCAGTGTAAAAGTCACCCCCGGTTGAAGAATTGAGGGGACACAGATGTCCATTGGTCCAGACTGTACTCTGGGTAATGTCACAGTGCTCCACGAAGAAGTTGTGGTGTTTTTGAATTTAAATGTCTGTCCTACACCTACCTGGCATTGTTTCACTTTGTGGTTTCCATTCTAGTTTCGCAGCATGAGGAATTATTAATTCAGTATGGTGCTTTTCATCTGTAAAGTACTTTACAAATAGTAAGAACCCGACTTGTGCCTGTCTTTTCCTGTTCAGTTATTTTGGATATTTGTGTATGCAGAGTAATTAAACATGTAAATAAAGATAATTGTGTAAAAATATCTGCATAAAGATAATTGTGTAAAAATATCTGCATATCTGGGGCTTTCACTCTTTGAAAATCAGCCCCTGTGTGATTGACCTTCACAACTTCCCTGCGTAAGTGTACCAGTGGTTGAAGACTGTTAGTGAGAACTACACACACTCTGTACCATGAGAAATAAATTAAATCTGTGCCATTGGTAAGAGAACCACTGTAGTGACAAAAAACAGATCCTTAGTAGAAAGCATTGCAGTAAATACATTTTTGTGAGACACATAGAAAACGCTAACTTTTTAGCTTTTAAAATTAATAGGTCTCTCCCTTTTCACTGGACATCTATGCCTCTGAGGTAGGTAAGAATTAACCTCAATTTCCCCATCTGTGAGATTGAGGTAAGAGACTTGTTCAGACCACTGGACCATACATCTCTGAGGGCCACTGCCAAAAATAATGTGGTCGTGTTTTTTTTTTAAATGTTTATACCTGCTATATAGTTACAAATAACTAATAATCAAAAAGGCTCAGATTCTCAAAGAGATTTAGGTTATGTCTACATGACAGCCGCTATATAACCTCAGCAGCGGCACTGTTCCTGTGCTCCCATAGCCCTATACTGTAAATACTTCCTGCATTGATGGAAAAACCCTATCCATCAATGTAGTTAGCCCAGCTCTCTGAGTGGCGATAGCTATGTTGATGGAAAAATTCTTCGATCCACCTAGCTGTCTTCATAGGGGTTAGGTCAACATAACTATGGCAGTCAGGGCATGAGATTTTTTACAGCTTTTAGGGTATGTCTACACTACGGAATAAGGTCGAATTTATAGAAGTCGGTTTTTTAGAAATCGGTTTTATATATTCGAGTGTGTGTGTCCCCACAGAAAATGCTCTAAGTGCATTAAGTGCATTAACTCGGCGGAGCGCTTCCACAGTACCGAGGCTAGAGTCGACTTCCGGAGCGTTGCACTGTGGGTAGCTATCCCACAGTTCCCGCAGTCTCTGCTGCCCATTGGAATTCTGGGTTGAGATCCCAATGCCTGATGGGGCTAAAACATTGTCGCAGGTGGTTCTGGGTACATATCGTCAGGCCCCCGTTCCCTCCCTCCCTCCGTGAAAGCAAGGGCAGACAATCGTTTCGTGCCTTTTTTCCTGAGTTACCTGTGCAGACGCCATACAACGGCAAGCATAGAGCCCGCTCAGGTAACCGTCACCCTATGTCTCCTGGGTGCTGGCAGACGCGGTACAGCTTTGCTGCACAGTAGCAGCAACCCCTTGCCTTGTGGCAGCAGACGGTACAGTACGACTGGTAGCCGTCATCGTCATGTCCGAGGTGCTCCTGGCCACGTCGGCTGGGAGCGCCTGGGCAGACATGGGCGCAGGGACTAAATTTGGAGTGACTTGACCAGGTCATTCTCTTTAGTCCTGCAGTCAGTCCTATTGAACCGTCTTATGGTGAGCGGGCAGGCGATACGGACTGCTAGCAGTCGTACTGTACCATCTTCTGCCGAGCAGCCATGAGATGTGGATGGTATGCAGTCCTTCTGCACCGTCTGCTGCCAGCCAAAGATGTAAAAGATAGATGGAGTGGATCAAAACAAGAAATAGACCAGATTTGTCTTGTACTCATTTGCTTCCCCCCCCTCCCCTGTCTAGGGGACTCATTCTTCTAGGTCACACTGCAGTCACTCACAGAGAAGGTGCAGCGAGGTAAATCTAGCCATGTATCAATCAGAGGCCAGGCTAACCTTCTTGTTCCAATAAGAATGATAACTTAGGTGCACCATTTCTTATTGGAACCCTCCGTGAAGTCCTGCCTGAAATACTCCTAGATGTAAAGACACCCCCTTTGTTGATTTTAGCTCCCTGAAGCCAACCCTGTAAGCCGTGTCCTCAGTCGCCCCTCCTGGCGTCAGAGCAACGGCAAACAATCGGGCATCTGAGAGTGCTGTCCAGAGCAGTCACAATAGAGCACTCTGATGGGGCTAAAACATTGTTGCGGGTGGTTCTGGGTACGTATCGTCAGGCCCCCGTTCCCTCCCTCCCTCCGTGAAAGCAAGGGCAGACAATCATTTCGCGCCTTTTTTCCTGAGTTACCTGTGCAGACGCCATACAACGGCAAGCATGGAGCCCGCTCAGGTAACCGTCACCCTATGTCTCCTGGGTGCTGGCAGACGCGGTACGGCTTTGCTGCACAGTAGCAGCAACCCCTTGCCTTCTGGCAGCAGACGGTGCAATACGACTGGTAGTCGTCCTCGTCGTGTCCGAGGTGCTCCTGGCCACGTCGGCTGGGAGCGCCTGGGCAGACATGGGCGCAGGGACTAAATTTGGAGTGACTTGACCAGGTCATTCTCTTTAGTCCTGCAGTCAGTCCTATTGAACCGTCTTATGGTGAGCGGGCAGGCGATACGGACTGCTAGCAGTCGTACTGTACCATCTTCTGCCAGGCAGGCAAGAGATGAGGATTGCTAGTAGTCGTATTGTACCATCTTCTGCCAGGCAGGCAAGAGATGAGGATGGCTAGCAGTCGTACTGTACCATCTTCTGCCGAGCAGCCATGAGATGTGGATGGCATGCAGTCCTTCTGCACCGTCTGCTGCCAGCCAAATATGTAAAAGATAGATGGAGTGGGTCAAAACAAGAAATAGACCAGATTTGTTTTGTACTCATTTGCCTCCTCCCCTGTCTAGGGGACTCATTCCTCTAGGTCACACTGCAGTCACTCACAGAGAAGGTGCAGCGAGGTAAATCTAACCATGTATCAATCAGAGGCCAGGCTAACCTCCTTGTTCCAATAAGAACGATAACTTAGGTGCACCATTTCTTATTGGAACCCTCTGTGAAGTCCTGCCTGAAATACTCCTTGATGTAAAGACACCCCCTTTGTTGATTTTAGCTCCCTGAAGCCAACCCTATAAGCCGTGTCGTCAGTCGCCCCTCCCTCCGTCAGAGCAACGGCAGACAATCGTTCTGCGCCTTTTTTCTGTGCAGACGCCATACCAAGGCAAGCATGGAGGCCGCTCAGCTCACTTTGGCAATTAGGAGCACATTAAACACCACACGCATTATCCAGCAGTATATGCAGCACCAGAACCTGGCAAAGCGATACCGGGCGAGGAGGCGACGTCAGCGCGGTCCCGTGAGTGATCAGGACATGGACACAGATTTCTCTGAAAGCATGGGCCCTGCCAATGCATGCATCATGGTGCTAATGGGGCAGGTTCATGCTGTGGAACGCCGATTCTGGGCTCGGGAAACAAGCACAGACTGGTGGGACCGCATAGTGTTGCAGGTCTGGGACGATTCCCAGTGGCTGCAAAACTTTCGCATGCGTAAGGGCACTTTCATGGAACTTTGTGACTTGCTTTCCCCTGCCCTGAGGCGCATGAATACCAAGATGAGAGCAGCCCTCACAGTTGAGAAGCGAGTGGCGATAGCCCTGTGGAAGCTTGCAATGCCAGACAGCTACCGGTCAGTTGGGAATCAATTTGGAGTGGGCAAATCTACTGTGGGGGCTGCTGTGATGCAAGTAGCCCACGCAATCAAAGATCTGCTGATATCAAGGGTAGTGCCCCTGGGAAATGTGCAGGTCATAGTGGATGGCTTTGCTGCAATGGGATTCCCTGACTGTGGTGGGGCTATAGACGGAACCCATATCCCTATCTTGGCACCGGCGCACCAAGCCGCCGAGTACATAAACCGCAAGGGGTACTTTTCGATAGTGCTGCAAGCTCTGGTGGATCACAAGGGACGTTTCACCAACATCAATGTGGGATGGCCGGGAAAGGTGCATGATGCTCGCATCTTCAGGAACTCTGGTCTGTTTCAAAAGCTGCAGGAAGGGACTTTATTCCCAGACCAGAAAATAACTGTTGGGGATGTTGAAATGCCTATATGTATCCTTGGGGACCCAGCCTACCCCTTAATGCCATGGCTCATGAAGCCGTACACAGGCAGCCTGGACAGTAGTCAGGAGCTGTTCAACTATAGGCTGAGCAAGTGCAGAATAGTGGTAGAATGTGCATTTGGACGTTTAAAGGCGCGCTGGCGCAGTTTACTGACTCACTTAGACCTCAGCGAAACCAATATTCCCACTGTTATTACTGCTTGCTGTGTGCTCCAGAATATCTGTGAGAGTAAGGGGGAGACGTTTATGGCGGGGTGGGAGGTTGAGGCAAATCGCCTGGCTGCTGGTTACGCGCAGCCAGACACCAGGGCGGTTAGAAGAGCACAGGAGGGCGCGGTACGCATCAGAGAAGCTTTGAAAACCAGTTTCATGACTGGCCAGGCTACGGTGTGAAAGTTCTGTTTGTTTCTCCTTGATGAAACCCCCCGCCCCTTGGTTCACTCTACTTCCCTGTAAGCTAACCACCCGCCCCTCCTCCCTTCAATCACCCCTTGCAGAGGCAATAAAGTCATTGTTGCTTCACATTCATGCATTCTTTATTCATTCATCACACAAATAGGGGGATGACTACCAAGGTAGCCCAGGAGGGGTGGTGGAGGAGGGAAGGAAAATGCCACACAGCACTTTAAGCACAGCACTTTAAAAGTTTACAACTTTAAAATTTATTGAATGACAGCCTTCTTTTTGGGGGGCAATCCTCTGTGGTGGAGTGGCTGGTTGGCCGGAGGCCCCCCCACCGCATTCTTGGGCGTCTGGGTGTGGAGGCTATGGAACTTGGGGAGGAGGGCGGTTGGTTACAGAGGGGCTGCAGTGGCAGTCTGTGCTCTAGCTGCCTTTGCTGCAGCTCAACCATACACTGGAGCATACTGGTTTGGTCCTGCAGCAGCCTCAGCATTGAATCCTGCCTCCTCTCATCACGCTGCCGCCACATTTGAGCTTCAGCCCTGTCTTCAGCCCGCCACTTACTCTCTTCAGCCCGCCACCTCTCCTCCCGGTCATTTTGTGCTTTCCTGCACTCTGACATTATTTGCCTCCACGCATTCGTCTGTGCTCTGTCAGTGTGGGAGGACAGCATGAGCTCGGAGAACATTTCATCGCGAGTGCGTTTTTTTTTCTTTCTAAGCTTCACTAGCCTCTGGGAAGGAGAAGATCCTGTGATCATTGAAACACATGCAGCTGGTGGAGAAAAAAAAAGGGACAGCAGTATTTAAAAAGACACATTTTATAAAACAGTGGCTACACTCTTTCAGGGTAAACCTTGCTGTTAACATTACATACATAGCACATGTGGTTTCGTTACAAGGTCGCATTTTGCCTCCTCCCACCGCGTGACTACCCCCTCAACCCTCCCCCCTCCCTGTGGCTAACAGCGGGGAACATTTCTGTTTAGCCACAGGCAAACAGCCCAGCAGGAATGGGCTCCTCTGAGTGTCCCCTGAAGAAAAGCACTCTATTTCAACCAGGTGACCATGAATTATATCTCACTCTCCTGAGGATAACACAGAGAGATAAAGAACGGATGTTGTTTGAATGCCAGCAAACATACACTGCAATGCTTTGTTCTACAATGATTCCCGAGTACGTGTTACTGGCCTGGAGTGGTAAAGTGTCCTACCATGAAGGACGCAATAAGGCTGCCCTCCCCAGAAACCTTTTGCAAAGGCTTTAGGACTACATCTAGGAGAACCGCAAATGCCAGGGCAAAGTAATCCTTTCACATGCTTGCTTTTAAACCATGTATAGTATTTTAAAAGGTACACTCACCAGAGGTCCCTTCTCCGCCTGCTGGGTCCAGGAGGCAGCCTTGGGTGGGTTCGGGGGGTACTGGCTCCAGGTCTAGGGTGAGAAACAGTTCCTGGCTGTTGGGAAAACCGGTTTCTCTGCTTGCTTGCTTGCTGTGAGCTATCTACAACCTCCTCCTCCTCCTCATCTTCTTCGTCCCCAAAACCTGCTTCCGTATTGCCTCCATCTCCATTGAAGGAGTCAAACAACACGGCTGGGGTAGTGGTGGCTGAACCCCCTAAAATGGCATGCAGCTCATCATAGAAGCGGCATGTTTGGGGCTCTGACCCGGAGCGGCTGTTCGCCTCTCTGGTTTTCTGGTAGGCTTGCCTCAGCTCCTTCAGTTTCACGCGGCACTGCTTCGGGTCCCTGTTATGGCTTCTGTCCTTCATGCCCTGGGAGATTTTGACAAAGGTTTTGGCATTTCGAAAACTGGAACGGAGTTCTGACAGCACGGATTCCTCTCCCCAAACAGCGATCAGATCCCGTACCTCCCGTTCGGTCCATGCTGGAGCTCTTTTGCGATTCTGGGACTCCATCATGGTCACCTGTGCTGATGAGCTCTGCATGGTCACCTGCAGCTTTCCACGCTGGCCAAACAGGAAATGAGATTCAAAAGTTCACGGTTCTTTTCCTGTCTACCTGGCCAGTGCATCTGAGTTGAGAGTGCTGTCCCGAGCGGTCATAATGGAGCACTCTGGGATAGCTCCCGGAGGCCAATACCATCGAATTGTGTCCACAGTACCCCAAATTCGAGCCGGCAACGTCGATTTAAGCGCTAATCCACTTGTCAGGGGTGGAGTAAGGAAATCGATTTTAAGAGCCCTTTAAGTCGAAATAAAGGGCTTCATTGTGTGGACAGGTGCAGGTTTACATCGATTTAACGCTGCTAAATTCGACCTAAAGTCCTAGTGTAGACCAGGGCTTTGTGTGATGTAGCTAGTCAATCTAATTGTTAAGTGTGATTAGGCTCCTAATTGACTTTGAAACTTAGGCTCCTAATTTACTTTTGAAATCTGGGCAAAAGTGATTTCCTTGTGCCTACCTGGACCTTCAGGCCAGAGCAGTTGCTTTTACTTACTTTCTTGTCTCTTGCTGTTTCATGTTATACTATGAATGTCATCCAAATCTATTGAGCTATTACCAGCAGGAGAGTGAGTTTGTGTGTGTATGGGGGTGGGGGGGATGTGAGAAAACCTGGATTTGTGCAGGAAATAGCCCAACTTGATTGTCATGCACATTGTGTAAAGAGTTGTCACTTTGGATGGGCTATCACCAGCAGGAGAGTGAATTTGTGTGGGGGGGTGGAGGGTGAGAAAACCTGGATTTGTGCTGGAAATGGCCCACCTGATGATCACTTTAGATAAGCTATTACCAGCAGGACAGTGGGGTGGGAGGAGGTATTGGTTCATATTCTCTGTGTATATATAAAGCCTGCTGCAGTTTCCACGATATGCATCTGAGGAAGTGAGCTGTAGCTCACGAAAGCTTATGCTCTAATAAATTGGTTAGTCTCTAAGGTGCCACAAGTACTCCTTTTCTTTTTGCGAATACAGACTAACACGGCTGTTACTCTGAAATCCAAATCTAGGTTTCCCTGTATTATGTATTCTCCCTTCCCTGAGCACTTAGAATGAAGGGTTACCTATTAGTCATTCGAGAGGGCATATGATTAGCCCTATTATCTGCACACTAGGCCATCCTGCCTACATTAAAAACAGAGTTTCTACAGAGGTGTAATCACTCATTGTCACATAACTGAGCTGGTGCATAAGCTATTGCTAATAGGGATTTCTTCAATATCCTTTCCTATTCACTGGCAGGGTAGGGCACATATACTCCAGTTCCTGTGTTCTGGAGAAAGAAGGCTAAATCCCTAGCGTCATGGTGGTGCTGGTTTTTTTCCTGCAGTGACCCAACCCTCACCTTTCCCAACTTTCCCAGCACACTTCCTTCCTTCCCACCTAATACACTCCCTCTTATATTCATTCATTTTCCCAGTGTTCCTCCCATTCCACATTCCCCACTTATTTCTTTTGCACTTCTATGTTGGGACTACACTGCTCCTTTCTCTGTTCTTAGAAGCTCCCAAGACACATACTATACTGCATTTGTTGCCTTGTAACTTTTCCCATGGTCATGGTTACAAGGCTAGCTCCACCTCTGAACTCTCTCGGGTCTCTTCCTAGTCTCAGATCTCCCATCTTTACCTCTCCTAAGGTAGAATCATGTGGTTTTTACCACTCTGAGAGTGGGGCCCTGGCCTGTAGTGTCCCATGTATTGACTGTCCCTACCAGAACAGGTCTGCCTAGGCTCACAATGTGTGGAAACTGCTCTTTAGAAGCTCATACCCAGCAGTGAATACAGGGACCAGGCACCCTTCCTAACCCAAAGTGTTGTTTAATCTTAACAGTATGAAGAAAATATCACAAGAGAGAGAGGATTTAAAACAAGAGGTCTACGCACACATCTATTTTACTGAGAATCATAACTGTTGGAGGCTGGGTGTCCATCTCAAAAACCTGTTGTGACGAAGTGGGACTGTTCTTAACGTTTCCTCCAAATATGGTGGGGGTGCCTCAGTTTCCCCTACGCAGTTCTTAAGTATCTAGGTGGTGGGGTAAGGGTGTATAATCACTGCAGAGCCCTAGAGGGCATGTGTGTGCAGGAGTCTGGACACAGAGGATGGCCGACACCCTGTTTCCTGGCAACTGATGGCCTGGGCCCTTCCCCCCTGCAAGGTGAGAGCTAAAGAGTTGGAGAACAAAGGAATCAGGTGACCACCTGGCCCAGGAAAGGAACAAAGCCCAGAGGAGGAGGGGCTGAAGGGAGTTTCAGTTTAGGGCTGGCTGGGACATGGAGTGAAGGGCAGACCTGGTTGTCTGGCTCACTGCCCCCCAAAATGGACCCAGCTGAGGGGTCCGGTTCTCTGCACCTACAAGCCCTGTTTTAGACCATGTTGCGGTCGTCTAATAAACCTTCTGTGTTACTGACTGGCTGAGAGTCACGTCTGACTGCAGAGTTGGGGTGCAGGACCCTCCGGCTTCCCCAGGACCCCGCCTGAGTGGACTCGCTGTGGGAAGCGCACGGAGGGGCAGAGGATGCTGAATGCTCTGAGGTCAGACCCAGGAAGGTGGAAGCTGTGTAAGCTTTGTGTCCTGCAGACAGGCTGCTCACAGAAAG
The DNA here is from genome assembly GCF_965140285.1 of Lepidochelys kempii. Lineage (NCBI taxonomy): Eukaryota > Metazoa > Chordata > Testudines > Cheloniidae > Lepidochelys > Lepidochelys kempii. The sequence continues at coordinate 11,838,277 of NC_136394.1, read as the reverse complement.
GAGACTTCCCCAGAGTCCTGCCTGGCTTCGTAGGGAGCAGTTCCAGAGCATCACCCAGGGACTCCGTGACACCTGTACACTCCTTGAGCAAGTGCGTGTCTCCTAATCCTCTTGGCTCTTTTGATTCCCATCCTCCTTCACAGGGCCTGAGTCACTCCTGCCACAACCTGTGTGGCAGGTCCAAAGGGATGAATTATGGCATCAAAATTAATGGCTTTTGGATTGTCTCTCACATGTTGGTTAAGAGATATGTATCCACCACCACACCTTTCCTGGGTGTCCTTCCTGACAATCCTGCTATTGCATTAATTCAATATATACACGCACTAGGCATCACAATTATCAAGTCAACACATAATATTTATTCATTATTACAGGCAACTCCAAATCCCTCACACCCATCTCTCTGACTTACATCTTGTGTTATCCTTACTTCAGCTGCCTCAACACAGGCATGAAGCAAGTTTTCACATGCAGGTTTTTTTGGTTTGTTTGTTTTAAAGTCCCATGTGATGGCTAACTTTAATCTTAGCATTACTCACCTACTTCAGTCTGCTTCCCTGGCCTCCTCAGACCAGCTCTCCAGGAAGGGATGGGATTTTCCCCCAGCCCTGTAAGGTGGAGAAAGTTATAGTATATAGTATAGGTACTGTATCTCCTAACAATAATAGTAGTAGTAATAGGAGCTGAAGAAAGGGGACCTTTTAAGAAAGATTCAATATAATAGTCTGTACTTTAGAGAAATAACATATGGGAGATACATATTAGGCCAAATTAGGGTGACCAGATGTCCCCATTTTATAGGGATAGTCCCAATTTTTGGGCCTTTTTCTTATATAGGCTCCTATTTTCTCTCCCCTAACCCCAATTTTTCAAACTTGCTATCTGGTCACCCTTCGCCAAATTGATTCCTGACGTAACTGCTCACTTTAAGGGACTGGATCAACTGGGCCCATATTGCATGGTACTTTTACAGACAATTTAAAATGTACTTGCACCTTTATGACACCCTGGGCCTAATTCAGCTGTGGTGCTAATGACTGCTGTTCCTAGTAAAGTCATACCTCTGAGGCTAGGGCTGCATTTGGCTCCCCAGGTTTAAAGAAGACCGAGATCAGAGGTATTTTCACTGCAGATATTAGTCCTGTAATAGTGAAGATGCAGGGAGCTGGGGGGGAAATGCAGCTTCCTTTAAGCTGCTTATACAAATGTTTAGTTCTGCAGCTCTTTGTTTGTGATGTGAAAAAAAAGAGAGACTGGAAATGAAATTATGCTAATTGCTGTTTAAGCTTGGCCAAGGGAAAAATATTAATCACAAATTTAGGATAACATTACGTTTCACAGGAGCAAACAGGCTAAGGTGATAGGGCAGCTGGACTTGCGGGTTCTCGTCCCAGCTCTGCCGCTCACTTGCTACATGAGCTCATGTCAATTCTAGCCCCTTTCTGCCCCATTTTTGGTACAACGAGGAGGCTAATATTTACCGGAAGGGTGCAGGGGGGTTCTGAGCCCAAAGAAGAGTTTGCAAAATGGCCTGCGACTGTAGGAGAGAGCTAAGAGAGGTCAGGGAAAGGCAAACTGTTCCCGGGCCCTGAATGCAGAGAGACTGCTGCCCCCTCCTAGGTAGGGGCAGACTTACAACCCCAGCCCTTCTCTCTGCCCGACGCCACGACCCGCGCCAGCCCCGCCCGGCTCCCCGCACCGCACATTGTACGGACAGCCCCGCCCGCTTTCGGCCCGCCCCGTTCGCGGCCGCGGCTGCGCTCCCACAGGCCGCCGCCAGGGGGCGGGGCGAACACGGCCCCGCCCCCTGCCCTCCCGGAGAGCCGGGCCGGCGGTAGTTCGCGGCAAGATGGCGGCGTCCGTGGAGCGAATGTGCGGGGCCGCGCTGCGGAGGAGCAGGTAGGGGGGAGGGGCCGGCTGGGGCGGACGCTCTGGGAGGAGACAGGCTGGTGGGCGCCCGCCTCCCGCGGCAGGGCATGGGGGGCACGGAGAACCGTCCCAGCCTGTCCTCCGGCAGCCGGAGGCGGGTCCTTGCCTTCACTCCCCGGCCCCCTCCTCAGCTGTCACCTGGGAGACCCCAGCACTTATCGCTGTGGGGAGAGTGGAGACCGGCTCTGAACCCGCCCGCCCCTAAAGCTGCTGAGGATACAGGGGTGGGCACCTCTCCCCCCACACACACGTCCCTCAGCTAGGGTCAGGGAGGGCAGCGGGGCTGGGGCTGGGGTTGGGCACCCCCCCCTCCACACACACGTCCCTCAGCTAGGGTCAGGGAGGGCAGCGGGGCTGGGGCTGGGGTTGGGCACCCCCCCCTCCACACACACGTCCCTCAGCTAGGGTCAGGGAGGGCAGCGGGGCTGGGGTTTGGCACCCCCCCCCTCCACACACACGTCCCTCAGCTAGGGTCAGGGAGGGCAGAGGGGTTGGGGCTGGGCACCCCCCCCTCCACACACACGTCCCTCAGCTAGGGTCAGGGAGGGCAGCGGGGCTGGGGCTGGGGTTGGGCACCCCCCCCTCCACACACACAAACGTCCCTCAGCTAGGGTCAGGGAGGGCAGAGGGGTTGGGGCTGGGCACCCCCCCACACACACACAAACGTCCCTCAGCTAGGGTCAGGGGGGACTGGGGCTGGGCACCCCCCCCCACACACACATACACACATCCCTTAGCTAGGGTCAGGGAGGGCAGCGGGGCTGGGGCTGGGCACCCCCCCCCCACACACACATGTTCCTCAGCTAGGGTCAGGGAGGGCAGAAGGGATCTGAACTCAGCCTCCCTCGTTCATCTCCTTCCAAACAGACAGCCCCTCTCAGTTCGGGTACATTGGGAGTGAGAGTCTGAACACGTGTGTTCATTGCTATGCTTCAGGTTATCGAAGATAGACAGATACATAGGCTCTAGTTACTGAGGGCAAAGTGACAAGACTGATTTACTGACCAAAAAACCTTCCTTAACCTACAGTTAAGTTTGCCTCATTATGCCCTTCCAGACCAGAACATAGAGTTCAGCAAAACTCAAACTTGTAAAAATGAGGCAATTCAGAGTTTAGCAAAACCCCAACTCTGTTTTCTGGGATCTAGCAGTCACCCTTACATGGACTCCAGCTGCATTCCCTGTATGAATGGTGGAGGGATTATGTGGAGCAGCTTGGCAGCTCTGCTTTATTCTATGAGGCCATTTGGGGGGCTGTACCCCTCTAGGGTGTGTGTAAGCCCCTTTCCCTGAGCCTAGTGTATGTGATCCAAGGAAAGAGGTGCCTGTGTACCTTGAGAGATTCAGCACTGCCCTGCCTTGAGTAGCTTGTGTAATTGGCAGGGCACAGGAGTGTTCTTGTTATGGGGTGTCAGCAGTTAGATGGGAGATGAGTGTGGACTGTGGGTTTAATGGTGGACAAGTGAAAGCATAGTGTTAGATAGCATGTGCATAAGGCATGTGGTATGCTTCTTGTGGAGTAGGCTAGTTTGAGTGTGGGACAGCTATAGTTTGCTTTTGCACTATACTGAACAGGAGCTGAGTGCAAGTATGTGCTATGGATGTATCGGAGCATTACTCAAAGATGGTAGAGTTGCAGTTGTGTGCATATATACCTTAACTTTTCATTTCCTGGTTTTCAGAAGGTTGAGTTTTGCTGAATTCTGTGTTCTGCTAAGGTATGAGATACCAAAGGGCAACCGTAACTCTGAGTTAATGAAGCTTTCTGTTGGTGAATTTCCTAGGGGTTTTTTTTTTGTTTTTGTTTGTTTGTTTGTTTGTTTTTTAACAGAAAAATGTTGTTGTTAGGAGTTAGTGGTCATTGAGGCTGTTACCATGTAGATTTGCCATGAGATGCTGCTATGGCCAGCTAATGGTGATAATACCAAGCTCTTAACTCATAATTTTTTATCAGCATATTTCAAAGAACTTTGAGGAAGGAAATGTTGTTATCCCCATTTTACAAATGGGGGAAACGGAGACAGAGAGAGGTTAAAGTGACTTGGCTAAGTCATCCAGCAGACCAATAGCAGGGCCAGGAATAGAGCCCAGGATTTCTGAGTCCCAGTCCACAGTTCTCTTGACTGGATCACACGATTGCTATGTGATTCTTAAATGCCCCACGCCTTTCCTTTATATTTTGTTATAGTGGAATGAGGATAAATAGTCATACATTTAAATGTTTGAGTTTGTAGATATTAACAGGGTCACTTAGTGTATAAAAAGCAAGGTTTTTAGGGGCTGTCGTCAGAGTTTTTCCTTACCCCTCTGGGTCACACGATGGTAAGAAGGTGTCTCCTGGGCCTGAGTCTGTTGTAAGTGTTTTGGCCAGTATTTATAACTGTACTGTTGTGGGTTATAGAATATAGCAGTATATCCTTATATCTGTACTTTGGATGTAACGAACACCAAGTGGCCTTTGGGACTAATAAAGGAATGCTTATGTAACCACTAACTCGTAGTAAACCTTAAACTTATAAGGAAAATATTTTCCAACAAAGTGGCTACACTATGGCCAAATCTACATTGTAAATGTTGATTGACCTAGCTATGTTGCTCGGGTGTGTGAAAATTTGGCACCATGAGCACTGCAATGAGGTTGACCTAAGCCCCAAGGTAGGCGTGGCTAGGTCGACGGAAGAAGGGTTTTGTCAACCTAGGTATCACCTTTTGGAGAAGTTGATTGACTGCACTGGCGGAAAACCGCCTTCCATTGATGTAGGAGGCTACACTGCTCAACTATCACGGCACAGCTCCAACACAATATCTGTGGCACTGTAGTGTAGATATGGTCTATGGCACTATGGCTGTGCTGTTGCAGCACCTGTTGTATAGACATGGCCTCAGTTTACACACAATCAGTGTGGAACAAGAGAGAGCCTATTCTTGGGTGTCCTTTGGAGAATTTTAATAAAGGAGAGTGTGTCCTAAGTGTAAAGTCTATAAATATGTAGGACTCTGTCCTAAAGTCAGACAGTTATGAGACCTCCATCGATCAGACTGTGACATGCACATAAGGAAATGACAACTTACGCAATCAAATGACTGTAGATTGTGCAGTGCCTTGTAGTGCAGTAAGACACTTTTGAATTCAGTGTGTTGTCAAACTAGAAGAACACACAGATCTCAGAGAGAGAGCTGCTAAGACATATCACTCATGGCACCCACATTCACTGGATGAGTAGGTTGTACGAGCTTCTGCAAGAGCTCTGTCCATCTCAGCACTAGAACACTTCGCTTTCATTTTCTAATAACTTGGGCCTGTAGTCCCATCCAGTGGCAGCATATGGTGGGACCAAGCTTCAGGAACATGTTTATTCACTGACTTTGAACAGGCATATTTCTCCTGTTCCCCTTCTCAGATGTCTCCTCTTCAGATGCATAGTTGTGGAAAAGCTTAAACTGTAAGTTTTAAATGTGTAGTTCTTGAGAGAAGCTCCTCACGGTGCTGGCTTGTTAAGAGCTTCACTGTGTGTGTTCAGAGTGGCAGAGCCACTTGGCATCATGGTTCCAGAATTCACCAAGTGACAGGGAAAGAGATGCAGAATCTAAGCTCTAGATAGTCCATAGAGTGATTCTAAAAATAAAGGGACAAGATGTTTCACAAGACCCATAATAGACATGGACCCTCTAGCCTCTACATTTGAGTCTGCATCAAATGAGTTGTCACTGAAAGAAGTTCCCTTATGACAGCTGTTTACTGACCTGTTTGAGATGAAATGTTTCTGGGGCCAAATGGTCACACTACAGAGTCTACCAACGAAGTTGGCAAGAGGCCATTTGAATTGACCATGGTGACTGAACTCCTTTCTCCATTGTAAACATTCCCTCCAGATCAAAGTTGATGCATGTTGGCAAGTCTCCAGAGCCCATGTTCTCTCTCTGGCATGATACAAATAAACTCTTATTAACTTCTGGTAGGGGAAGAATTGGGCTCCAGGGCACTCATCCAGCTCCTCTCACCAACACTAATTCTCTGTTTTTAAAAAAAAAACAAGAGAGAGAGACAGAACTTTGCAAACAGGCTGTAGAAAATCTGGGCCCAGGCAGTATATAAAACAGAAAATGACATCAGAATTTAAAAAGTGAACTAACTGTAACGGAATATTGTAAAATCTTAACTGGAATAAATCTTGCCCCAAATAGCATTGCAAATAAGAACATGATATGAAGCAAATTGTATTCACAGTCACAAACATGGTAGAATTGGAACTTATATATATATATATATATATATATATATATATAATGTGTGTGTTTGTGATGAAGCCATTAATAAATTGTACTGGGAAGGATGGACCAGAGATCCACACACAATACCTCCCTCAAAGGGCGAATCTCTGTAGGAGGACTGATATTTTGAAAGGGGAAAAAAAATCAAGATAAACTGAATTAAACATTTAAATAACCCAAATCTTGTGAGAGAAGTTGGTGAAAAACAGTTAGAGTAGGCTAGGAGGTAATGGGTTCAGTAGGAATTTCATGATGATCTTTGAGATAATTAATTAATTTATTTGTGGGTCTGCTTCTGAATATACAGCTTATCTAGATGTATTTGTTTAATTATATACACTTACATGGTAAAATATGTACATATTTAGACACCTGTCTCTTTGTGTTATATATAGTGTGCTGACTGACTGTAGTTTCTCCTGGCGGAAGAACCTCTCTCTGAGGAAGACTCTGGTCATCTGGAAACAGCCACCTTTCAGAACCTTTTTCACTGGTATGTGAGGGATCTTTTTCTCCTATATTTTTTCAGTTGCAGGTGCTATCTCCAAATACAGCAGTTCAAAGCTGAAGTAATAGGTGATTACAAATAGGTAAGTCTTGTTGGGGGTACGATGGCCTAGTGAATAAAGCAAAAGACTGAGTCAAGAGACTGCATTCAGTTTCTGTCTGTACCATGAACTTACTGTGTAACCTTGCAAAAATCACTTCGCTCTATGTGCCTCTGTGTTCCTATCTGTAAAAAGAGAATATTTACCCATCTCATAGGAGTTTTGATAAGGCTTAATTCTTTGTCAAGTTCTTTGAAATCTTTGGCTAGAAGGTACTATAGCAACACAAAGTATTACATTAGTATGTGGAAGGAAGAAATATTAAATGAAGGCGAATTGGTAGTAATAGAATCTCTTTTTCCCTATTACTTTAAATAGGGATGTAATTGGTATATACATACTTGGAATATTGTGTGTATATTGCTCTTGGAATCAGTGCCTGTGTTTCCAGCCTATTTCCTATCATAAAACTGGCAAATCTCCACTTCTCACTGTAGAAACTGTCTGTGCTGAAGGTAGATAAAACTTTGATTGACCTCATATTGCCTAATACTAGGGAAGGAGAATTTTTAACTTAAGCAGCAAGAGTGTTTCAGACAAATAGTCTGGACCTCTATTGTAAGCTTCCCCAATCATGGGAAACAGCTTCCTTTTTGTTGACCCATATCTGCCATTACCTGTGGAGGAATAGATTGAAATGACAGCAATTCTAATATCTTGGGACCAACACGGCTACAACAGCACTGCAAACAGCTATTCAAGAGAGGTTTCTCCAGAACACTGCTCAACCTTGCTAAAGCAGGAAAAGCAGAATTGATCTCATTTTCAACCATGCAGGGGGATGTTTCCCCAGAAACTAGAAATACTTTTGTTGGGGTGGAGTTGAAGGTATTTTAGTTACCTGGAAATCTTGACTGCAGCATGTGGTTTTTCTTTTGAGTTGTTTTTTGCACTCTTTAGTCCCTATGATCCTCAAAGCTTTGCATCATAGCTGCCTTCCTTTCCATCTGAGGATGGTAGTCACAGTTACAGAGCTAGCTGCACTTCTTACCCCTCTCTGGCCTGTGAATGCAGCCAACTTAGGTCTTGGTTCTCTAACCCTTACCTCTCTCTGAGTGGAATCTTGTGATTCTCCCAATCTTAAACCGGGTCCTAGGGTATGATATTGTGCATCAGCCATGCTTACCCAAGCAGCTCTGGCTGGGTTCAGTACCTGCAATTCCTTTGTTTGGGAGCTTGTGACCAGTGGTGAATAGTGACCAACCAGACTTGTTAAACTGAAGTATTGTTTAATATTAACAGGAGGGACAAAGCATCACACAAGAGAGAGGATTTTAAAACAACAAAAGGTCTACACCCGTGTCCATGTTAGCTAGAGTCCTAGGCAGGCTTATTTATTCCAGACTCTGAACCTCTGAAAACTGAGTTCACCTTAGCTCTTCCTCTGTCCTTTGAGAGATTGCCTCTTTAAATCTAGACAAAGTTCTTTGTTCTGTCTGCTCACAGGCTTTGACTGGCTACCCCAAAACCAGGTTGGTGAGCTGTGGAAGGGGTCAAGCCAGAGCATGAAAGTGAATGGCTCTTGCATTGTCTCTTAAATGTTTGCTGGGAAGCGCATTTCAGGATCTACAGTCTCCCTAACAATACTGTTATTGAATTAAGTTATAACCATACAGTAGACATCACAATAATCAGGTCAACACATAATATTCATAACTTATCACAGGCAATTTCAAAATCATTTCAAGTATCAATTGCACTTCCTTTGGAACTCATTGATGGTACTTTTTAATCTACCAGCGATTATACTGTTGTTTAATGCAAGGAACTCCCTCTCTTTCCCCGGAGCTGTGTAGTTCACTGCAGTGCTTTTCATCTTGGTGAGAGGGAGGCTGGGCATAGCAGGATGGAGCACTAACCATAAAGCTATAGGAACCAGGTGTTCCAGATTTACCTCTTTTTCCAGTTGGGTTGTTTGAAGCACAAGGAAATTAAGATATGCAAATCAAACAACAAGCTAGTGTCTGAATCATTCTTATTACACAGTACCTTCCTAGCTCCTAAGCCTTTGCTCTAGAATACATTTCCTTTTAAATTACTAATACTGGGCCATTAAGTGTACTCTAGAAAATTTTTAAAGGGCTGGTATTGGCAATGTCCTGTTTCCGCAAATACTGAAGCTCAGAACTGCTATTCTTTTGATACCCGTTTTAGAACCAGTCAAAGTAATTGAGTCAGCATTTTGTAAGAGACTTGGAATGATGTTGGGTCATTAATGAGCAAGTCTCATCTTTCTATAGACTGGTTTCATGATTTGTTCTGACCTGCTTTGATAGCTAATTGCTTGTGAGTACCTGTGGCAAAAAGTCTGTGGCCCAAGAACCAAGCCAGATCTGTCTATCTTGCAGCTCTTGCTGGACAGAAATTGTGAAGATGAAGGAGTATGTATGGATGCAGACTGAGCTCTGTGTAATAGCATAATCGTAGATAATAAATCTGACAGTTAAAATGGCATGGTTTATCAATATGAAACCTTCTGAGAGGATAGTTCTGAGTTTTGCGCTGTGAAATGAATGATTTAGTATGGGGACATCAGGCTTAACATATCGTGAATAATATGAAGAAAAGCAGCAGAGCTTAGCAGATAGGTTAGCAGGCTAAAATCTGGGGGTGTTTTTGTTTTTGTTTTTGTTTTGTTTTGTTTTGTTTTAAAACATACCTCCCTCAAGACAGGACATAAATTGTGACCTTGAAGTCAAATTTCAGCCATGTGATAGCTATGAAACAAGTGGAAGGATTAAAGACAACATAAAGTTGCTTAGAACTCCACGTTATTTGTAGCCTGAACTACTCTGAACTTGGGAATCAGGGCAGGGCTAAGGGAGGGACTGTTGCCTTTCCAGAGCAATGTTGAAATCCAGCATAATTTTCCATGTAGCTGGAGCAAGGCTTAAGACGCAGTGGCATATACAGAATAATGTTTACCCTCATAGTTATGCTGGGCATGGCCCTCTCACTTTGAGGGCAAATATTACAGTTCATTTTCATATAACTGTTTATTTAAGAAGTTTGATAAATTCTTGCCATGTAAATATCAGAAACTAAATGATGATCATTATAACTGTGAGCTTTTTTATTGTGTTTAGACAAACATCAAGGAGTAATATAATCAAATCTCTCATTAACAAGGTGTCACCATATTACAGAGTGAGCCTCTTAGCACCATCCAAGATGTGTTGTTTCTGGTGATTTTATTAAATTCAGTGAGACTACTGACTCTACTCCTATTTATCAAACCAGGCAAGTATCAAACATTAATATTTAAAAATATTGGACAGGTGTGCTGGTTTTTCTGCAGGTGAATGTACATGAGAAAAATATAAGAATGGCCATACTGGGTCAGACCAATAGTCCATCTAGCCCAGTGTTCTTCATTGCAAGGCCCGCGAGCCAGTGGCGGCTCCCATTGACCCTAAGTGCAGCTCCCTAAATTCCCTCTAAGCTGCGTGGCCGCGCAGCAGGCTACAAATAGCTACGCAGCAGCTCTAAAGGGCTATGCAGTAGGGACCTGGAGAGGAGAGGGGTAGGAGTGGGCGGGAACTGTGGAGGGGAGCAAGTTGAGCCTTGCAGGACTACTGTGGGCCTCTCCCTCGGCCCCGGAACTCCTGTGCTGCCTGTTGGCCTGGGGGGGAGAGGGCCTTTTCCCCCAGAGCTCCCATGCTGCCTGCCAGCAGAGGGAAGAAAGAGCCCCTTCCCCAGAGCTAGCTGCTGCCGGCAGGGAGAGGGCTGGGGGGAGTTCTCTGGCCCCAGCCCCAAGGCAGCCTGCCTGCACCCTAAACTCCTCATCCCCGGCCCGACCCCAGAGCCCGCACCCCCAGCTGGAGCCCGCACCCCACCCTCTGCCCTACCCTGGACCACTTCTCACGCTCCGAACCCCTCAGCCCCACCTCATGTGGCTCTCACATTGAAGGTTTTTTTCCAAAGTGGCCCACACTTCAAAAATAGTGAAGAGTACTGATCTAGCCTCTTGTCCTATCTTCTGACAGAGGCCAATGCCAGATGCTTCAGAGGGAGTGAACAGAACAGGGCAATTTATTGGGTGATTCATCCTGTCGTCCAGTCCCAGCAACTGGCAGTCAGAGGCTTAGGGACAACCGGAGCATGAGGTTGCGTCTCCGACCAGCTTGGCTAATAGCCATTGATGGACCCATCTTCTGTGAACTTATCGCATTCTTTTTTTGAACCTAGTTATAGTTTTGGCCTTCACAGTGTCCCCTGGCAATGAATGCCACAGGCAGTGTGTGTGTTGTGTGAAGAAATACTTTTTTTGTTTTGTCCAAGGATTGAATAAATAGCAACCAGATATCTAAATATCTATTTGTCTTCTGTCTACTTTGTTGGGTATGTAATTGCTGCCTTAATTTCATGATAACTACCACCTGCCATATTTTTTTCTTTAGTTTTGGACGCTTTCTGTTTTTTCCAGTGAGAGGTTATCAGTAGTCTAGCAGTTACTAGCAGATGGAAGATTAATTCTTTTCTTTGAGTGTGATCAGGTCTACAAGGAAGCCACAGGAGGATTACAAAAAGATCATTTGGTAATAAGTATCCAACAACTTATTATTTGTAACCCAGTATTACATTCCAGTGCCCTCTAATTATTGGACTTATCCACCATATATACATAAAATCTTTCTACCACAATTTCTCCAACATTTCTCCTCGTTTAGTCTATACATATATTTTTAACCTGACTGGTACCTCAAGTACCTCTGAAACAGTATCTTAAAGAAATTTTGTTTTAGTTTGCTAAAGACTGAGGTTGCAGGTCCTCTTTTCCAGATCAAACCCCTTTCCTCTAGGGTAGTTTGTCTATCTAGGTCCTTTTCCCAGCATGTCATATATGGACTTTTTTTGTTAGGAAGGCTGTCTGCGAAGATTTATATAAATTAGATTTTTGAGGAGGGCTTCCTAATCATCCAGAAGCCATTGCTTCTATTAAAATTAGCTTTCTATATAAAACAACTTTGCTAGAAAGTTGAGAAACAATACCTAATTTGAAGGTACTGGTACCATAGGAGAGTGGGCCAGTTAAAGTTAATTTTGATTTCTAAAGAAGTTTTAAAAAATTCTTTGGTGAACAGCTGGTCAACCATGCATGTTTTTGATGTCTCTCCCAATTTTTAAAATTCTCTGGCTCATGGGTTGAGTTAAAATATGGATTATTTGCAGTGAGCATCACTGGCAATGGAAAAGAATTTATTTTATCTCTAGTTCTATCCCAAACCCATAGGATAGCCTTTGCTAAAGGATGTGTATGCATTTCTGAATGGTGCGATTCTTTTAAATGAATCCACAGTAACCTATTAATATTTACACAGCTACAATTTTCTTGTTCAATAAAATCCCAGTGTTTGGGATTTGAGCACCCCCAATCCACTGTTGCTCTGTACAGTTCACTTTTGGTGTGTGTGTTGTGTGTGTGGTGATCGAGGAGGAAGTGTTGCAGCAGGGTCTTATGTCCTGCCCTGTGTCCAGAGAAGGAAAATTCCACTTATCCTTGTTTGCTGACCCCAATTAAGATGTTAGAAGGGGGTCTGAAACAACTTATGAGTTTGATCTTGTCCTTACAGAGTTCTAACATTAATATGAAGACCTAACCTTATTCAGATGCTGTTTCCTCTTGTTTAAATCTGCCTAGACACAAGCTTTCCTTAGCTCCTTGCTCAGCTCACTGCTGAGCTCCTGTCACTCTGAATATCTTTAGGGAACAGGGTGTTCAGCTGAAGTCACTGGGCAGTATCAGCTGTACTGAATGTGGCACCATTGCAGAAATTAGTTACTTATTCTGGCAATCTTGTCACCTTGGAGTTTGAAAACCTATTTTGTCCTTTACGAGGAGATGGAGGTTCATCCAGAAAAAATAACTTGACTTAGGCACAGCATGTTGCACTGCCATTCCAAAGATCGGCACTCGTGCTGGGGAGCGTGGAAAAGATAAAACTTCCAGTCACTCTTGAGCAAGTGGAATTCAAGGTACTAAATTTTTACCCATGAAGCTCTAAATGGTTTGGGATCTGGTTACCTGGGAGAATTTCCTCCTCATGCCATACTGTCACAGCTGAAATCAGGAGAGACTCTTGAGCTGGAGTCCCTGGATATAAATAGGAGGGAGCTCTTCTCTGAGAGGTGCTTTGACTTTGGAACTTGCTACCCTTTTATTTCACCAGAGCCTAGATTTGTTCACTTCTGAGCACACTGCAAAGTCTGTCCTTTTTATTTTTTTTTCCCTTTGATTTTAGGGGAGGTGGGCAGCTGAGTGTTAGAGGGCTTCGATGGATATCTTTTTGTGTATGGGAAGTTGTTCATATTTATTTACTAAGGCAGGTGACCAGAGCACAGGATGGGTGGCTATAGATATTTTTATAAATTTAAAGAGATAAATAAATGAGACTTTCCCCCCAAACATGTAACAATTTTAAATTTTCCCCATCCTTTACTGAATATCTTCCTCTTGATGTAAATTTTTTTCTTGGAGCTTCATAACCTTTTTGCCACATGCTTTATTTTTTCCCATAGCATGAGTATCCCAAAGTGAAGATTTAATCTATTTTCTCTTAAGTACATTATACGTAAGGCTAAGATTTTGTCATGGATATTTTTAGTAAAAGTCACAGACAGGTCATGGGCAATAAAGAAAAATTAACAGAAGCTCGTGATGTGTCCCTGACTTTTACTAAAAATATCTGTGACAAAATGGGAAGCTGTGGGGGCCCAGCTGGGAGCTCTGGGGCCCCTCTCCACCCATGGGGGCTCAGAGTTTCAGGGTCTCCTCTGCCCATCACTGGGAGCTGTGGGTTCCCGCCACCCCCGGAGGCAAGGAACCCCCTGCCACCCACGGCGGCCGGCAGCAATGGACTACCCCCTGCCAGCAGTGGCCAAGGAGCTTGGGGGCCGTAGCTCCCAGCCACTGCAGGCAGCGGCAGGGCCCTTCAGCTCCCAGCCTCGGTGGGCTGAAGTCACAGATTCCGTGACCTTCGTGACAAAGTTGTAGCCTTAATTATACGTAAAGATTTTAAGGCACGTTGATCAGTGTACACTTTAAGTTTACATGCATAAAAATGAAATTAAGTAAACAAGACTTCAGTGAGGCAAAAACTTGATAAGTTTCCTTTTTTAGTATAAGCACTGGAGGTTAGTTGAGCATCCAGGCACAAAAATGATGCATACTAGGCTAGTTGTTTTTTGCTCATGGTTAAAACTTCACAGATTTTGATAAACCATCTGACCATTGTGTTGCCACATTGCTAGAAAGGGATTTGGTACTTTTTAGATACCTAACGATTCAATATATTCGTCTCTTAAATAATGTACTAGTTTGTAGGTGATCCCTAACCTCAAGGCCCAATGCTATTTGTTGACTTCAGTGGGAGCAGGAGCAGGCCCTTTGTGTTTTGATTCTAGTTCATCCACTCTTCAAAGGAATGCTATGGACATGATACCCAGTTCTTTGGCAAATGGATTCTGAGACCTTGTTTCTTGGGCAGTGCTTCCTTACTCCCCACTGAATCTAGTTTGTCCACACCCAGATAGATTTTTTCCTTTGGTAGTTCTTTCTGAAACAAAGTGATTCTTATTCACTAGTGCTGCCTCTTTGATGTGGTACATTATTGAGAAATCTCAGCTTGGCTGCAGTATGAATGTCAGAATTATCAACACATTTTAAAATACCCAATTAGCTTGTTAGACCTGGGTTTTTAAATTTTTTTGTTATAAAGATTTTGAGAGGAGAAAACTTTCTGCTGTCACTTTCCCTCATTTGTTTTGTGCTGCTATTGTAATGTACTGGTATTAGCATTCATTATTATTGCTCTCTCATTGTTACTCTGTAACAATGCAGCATAGAAGTATCCTCCTTGTCAGAAAATGGAAACATTTCAATGTGTAAGGCTTGTTTCTTGTGCAAGAGGAGCTTGCCAATTAACAATTAGCGACATTAGTGGTTCTCAACCTTTTCCATACTGTGACCCAATGCTACAAGAGAAAAAAGTTTCAGGGACACCCCTCCTCCCCTGCCTGCATCTAACCATAGGGTTTCAGGATTCCCCTTACCATATAGCCATAATGAAAGGTATGGTGGTTGGGACCTCTATGGTGAGAACAACAAAGCTATATTACACTGTAATTGTATATAATGCCTTGTTTCTGTCTCCAGCAGCTGATTATTCACTGTAAAAACTTCTAATATTTAACCATGGTGAAGTAGCACCTCTTTGAGGGACCCCATATATAAAGACAGAAAATAAATCTAAAATACTGTGATGTGGAGCTGTTTGTTCCTTGCCCAATCTTGGGCAATGTACCATCTTAACATGAATCCTGATGATCCAGCCTAGATCAGTGACTGATCCTCATGTATGAGGTTAGGTGTTCTTACTTCCTAGTCATTGATCTCTAGGACCATGTGCCCAGCTGACAAGGGAGAAAAAAGATACAGACTATTTGAAGAAGGGAAGGCAAATGTAGAAAAAAAGATAGTTGGAAACCATAAAAGAAACCCAGGGGGCTATATAAATGGAAGCTATGAAAAATAGATGATGTGAAGAGCAGACAGATTACAGGAAAGGTAGAGTAGAGGAAATGAATACAAAGCCAAAGACAGAGATAGGGAATCAGAAAAGCAAATGAAGCATAGGCAAACTGTGTTGCAGGGGGACAGCAGGAGGAGTAATTACTCCTGGGGGAATTCTGTGCCACTGTGCATGCACAGAATTAATGTTCCCCGCAGATTTCTTTGCTTCCCCACAGAAAAATGACTTTCTGACAGGGAAGCAAAGGGAAGCCACAAGAGTGGTCATACGACCCCCCCCCAGCAGTATGTTTCAGGTGCCCAGGGCAGCCAGCGGAGAGGTAAATCACTGTGGGGAAGGGGTGGGACTGAGGAAGACCCGGCTGGTGGCTCCAAACCTGCGCCAGACTCAACTGCTAGTCGTGGCTGGGCTGGGGAGGACCCACCCCCATATTTCTCCCCCGGTTGTAGTTCTGCAAACTCTCTCCCCACGCTTCGTGCACTCATCTCTCCTCAGCTGTGGGGCTGGGGGGATCACTGTACAGGGAGCTGCATCCCCATCCAGACCCCCATGCATCCAGACCCCTTCATACTCAACCCATCCCCCCCACACCCTGAGCCCCACTCCCCTTGCACCTGGACCACCCCGACAAGTCACCTGGATTTCCATTCCACTGAGCCCTACTCCCTCAGCATCTGGAACCCCCCTTCTAAGCCCCCCACACCCAGACCCCCCTACCAAGCTCTATCACTCCCCCTCCTCCCCCCCGCTGAGCCTAAACCACCTTCACCTAGACCCCCCGGCACAGTTCCATTACTATTGCACCAGAATCCCCCAACAAGCCCCTGTGCATCCAATCCCCCCTGCACCCAGGTCCCCCACTGAGCCACGTGCACCCAGATTGCCCGCCCCTCACAACCCACACCTAGATTCCCCCACACTAAGCTCTTCCACACTTGGATCCTGCCTTGCTGAACCTGGCATGGAGGGGCAGGGCCCTGGGATGTTTCTGGGGCAGGCCTGGTCCTTGCGCTGTATCAAGGTTGGGTTCAGCCTCACCACTGAGTCCATGTCCTGGGGCGGGAGCAGCACAGTGATCTCCCACCTCTGTGCAGCCAGTGCCATGCTCCCCAATGGAGTCTCCACATTTATTTGACAAATAAAATTTGCAGAATTTTAAAAACTTGTATGCAGAATTTTTAATTTTTTGGCACAGAATGCCCTCAGGAGTAATTACAGTAATGCATATATCAAATGGATGGAGAAATAGAGGAGAAAGATTGGAAAGAGTATTTAAATGTGGAGTAACATAAGAGCACATTTAAAAAAACACACAAAAAAACCCCATCCATAGCCGTTGCAGTTTGTTAAATGCTTCCATCCTGCACACACTGGGAACAGCATATTGAACAACTATGTTTCTTATTAGTGGTGAGTATCCCTGTCTGTCACAAGGGAGACTGGGGTTCAATTCACCAATGGGGAGGCTGCCCTTGGAGGTCAGATTAGATTATCTAAGGATCCCTTTTGTTCTAAAGTCTATGAAATTACAGCCTTACTTAAATGTATTTGATGCTAGCTACAAGGTTCCAATGCAGCTTCCCTGAGTAGTGTTGACAGGATTGTATCACTGAGAACTGTACTAACCAAATGGTATTATAGATCCCCACTTCCTAGTGGGAGGGGTATAATACAGTTTGATGCCATCCCTGCCTGCTTGGGACGGAAACTGTGTAAGCAGTAACCATATTTAAATATTTTTATAGTTAGAACTACTTCTACTTCTGCTGTGGAAAGAGCCTTCATCTTTACATTTCACTAGAATTCAAGTATACTTCCCATCTAAGATGTTTTTTTGAAATGGGGTCAGGTGACATTCACCACTCCACTGAATATTTAAAATCCAGGGAGGAGTTCTGGATATGATCTTCTGGTTTTGGTCAGTATCATGCCAGCGTCAGCCTTCAGCTAATTTCTTGTGATTTGTCTGTTTAAAGTAAAAATCCGGGTTTGTACTGGAAATATTGTCAGCTCCTTTCCTCGTGCATCATGGGTGCTGTTTTCATCAGGCCCCAGCCAAACAATCTGAGAAAACAAGATTTTCATGATTTCCAGAGTGTCTTTTGATATGGAGGCTGGGGATCAGCGATGCATTAAATCACAAGTTATGCTTTCAGGAAGTGGCTGCTGGTGGCACAGGTCAGCAGTGACCCATCTTTATGTATGTGGATCCTCAGTAACAGGACCTTGTACGCATTTCGTGTGTCAGTGGAACATGACAGCATGCATACACAGTGACACACAGTCCTCTCTAACATTCTCAGCATCTGATCTGACCTTCCTCCCTTATAACTTCGTCTTTACCCTTTGGCTGTCCTGTTTCCTAAAGATCTGCCTCTTCTTGTTAGACAGGAGAAAGCTTCACACTGCACCGGTAGTGCGAACATTCCGACTGCGCCCTTTCCACTTTCTGGTGGCCACAGGTGGGGGATATGCAGGATACAGACAATATGAAAAGTACAAGGAGGAGCAGCTGGAGAAAATGGGCATTGAGATACCGATCAAGCTTGCAAGCAAATGGGAGGTAAGATATTTGTGATGGGTTTGTACCACATGCCACATTTTGCTACAAACTTTTCTGCTGCCTTTCAACAAGGGAAAAATTGGATTGTGTTCTGTTACCAGAACCGACAGAAGACATAAAGCATTTTTCCTCACCTCCCAGTCCTGCTTGCTAAAGCCAATGTAATGACATGTTAAGAACTGTAGGTGTCTCTCATTTCTTAGTACAGCCAACACATTTCCTCTACCAATTGCTGTAACAGATGCAGCTTGGATAGTTTAAGTCCGTTTCTTTTTCACTTGTATCTTAGTGATAGAATTAAAAGATGATTGGCTGGCATAGAGCATAAGGCGTGGGGTTTGCAGCAATTCTAAAGGAACTTCAGTTCTTGTGCTCAGTAGAAGAAATGTTCTCATGTCCCAGCCTTGGAGTACTCTTATAATGCTAGTGAGTTGTAGCATATCTGAAGATTTAATGCACTTTCAAAATTTGCTAACTGTTGTGTATTGAAATGGAAATCTAGCATAAAAGCCATCCAAAGCCATCCACAACTAATTTTTTTATTAAAACAGGAAATACAAACAGTATATATGATACAGAATAAAGATACAGACTGGCATTCTGCAGTTACATATATGAGCATTGAAAAACATTTTGTGATGAGTTTATTATCCTAGTTGATGATAGGTGTCTCCAGCGCACGTGAAGGAGATTGCTCTGTCTAACCCCTAAACATAGGAGTGGGATTCAGGAATTATTGGTAGTATTCTCACTTCTGCCACTGAGTTGCAGCATGATCTTTTGCAAGTCACATAATCTCTCTATGCATTCATTTCTTCCACTGTGAAAGTGTGAGTAATTCTTGTTTACCTCACAAGAAAGTTGAGGCTGAATTAATATTTGTGAAAAGCTTTGAGATCCTTGGATAGGGAATGTACCATGCAAATGTGACTACTATTCAGAATTAGTATGAAGGCAATTCTTATCTAGATCCCTTGTGAACACCTTCTGAGAACTTTCTCGCAGAACAATATCACCTTAATCTCTAATGATTCTAGCTCATGAGCACCATTAAAGAGAGCTTGTCCCTTCAAAGGTGGTTCCTTCTCTACTCTAGTGATTGTAGATCTTTAGTATTGTCACTTTGTCTTTATAAGTTGTAATGAAACTGAAGTATGAATATCAGGTGCATGGATGTGTTCTGTAGTAACCTAAATGACCCATTTTTAGCAAAAAACAGAAAAATTACACAACCCCATATAACTGTCATATCATGTACAGAACATTAAATACATTATAGAGTTCCACATTGACCAGACAGTTTATTATGTATATGTTAGGTTTGTTTTGTTGCAAAACATACAGGCAGCTAGTTACAAACTACTTTATTTGCCCCACTCTGTTTTTGAGTAAATTTGTCATTTCTGAAAATGAGGGACTGATGCCAGTGCAGAACATGCTCCTCTGCCTCAAGCTGACCTGTAGCATCCTTCTGTTCCTCTTCCATTTCTGAGTGCTTAGCCAGTTGGTGTAGTTTTGTGTTTTGGGCATATGTATATTAGGGACTAGACTGGAATCCCTAAACTGACTTTTACTTGGGACCCAAATTGGATTTGATCCTAAGAGTCCAGATGTGAACAGTTTGTACTGTAACAGTTTGTGAGGGATTTATTTGCAATCTATCCTCGAGGCTTTCCTTTCCCAAACTGCTTGAACTTATTTAGAATAGGGCTAGTAAAAGATTGTGTGGCTTTATGTACCATAAATTTGGACTTGTAAATTTCCGGGAAGTAGTCGTATTTAAAAGGACACTAAAGTATTTTTCATAGTTAAAAATTTTTTTTCATTGTTGAGAAACCCATTGGAAGTGTGAAATTGAAATATTTCCTTACCAAACTGTTTTTATTCCATTGTGTTAATACTCTGACTTGTGTTTTTTTTTGGCGTTGCTTTTAAGTTCTGAGGTACAGGCATAGATGTAGCTTTAGACAAGACTGGTACTGAAGGATTTATTTGTGTAGGGAGGAATTGCATAAAGAATTTCAAATGTGTAAGCAGGATTCCAGGTGAGCAGGTACGCACACAGCACACTGACAGGTTTTCCCACTTGCTTTCAGATACTTACTTTGTTGGCTTACTCTCCATTGTATGTTTTCATGGAGTGGGGAAGGGAAGGCTGCCAAATGGGAAATACCTGGAAAAGGGAGAAACAATTTTCAGATTTCAAAGAGGGTGTTACAAACAACGAAGGGTTGAAACAAAATAATAGCTATATTGTGCCTTTCCCTGGAAACTGGAGCATCTATTTTTGTTGACTTGTGTTTTTGCATTATTTCCCTTCTGCATTTTTTGGCATCCCTGGAAGCAAACTTGGCAAGGGAGAGAGGAGGGTTATCTCCTTGTTTATAAGGCCAGGGGATGAGCCTGGGGACAGCTTAGAGGGAGAGAGGCATTTGAAATGCTGCAGTACTGGCAAAACGCTTATTATTTGTGCTAGGTTCTGTGAAAACCTGCAGGTAGATATGGTCCCTTGTGAAAGAGCTTTGTTTTTCATTCTGTTTAGCAAAGTGTATATATTCATGCACAATCAGAAATAAATTAAAAAATAAGCAATAACTTGTGCCTCAATAATTATTCCTACTTGAATTATTTTAGTATGTAACCATATATAATGTGTCAATATTGATTCATCTTGATCAGCAAAAAAGTAGAGTTGGAATATAAAAAAATGAAACTGGGTAGAAGCAATTTCTTCTCTCTGCCTCAAGTATATTTTGAAAACTTTCATACAGGATGTATCATTAATATTTGTCACTAAACAAAGGCTTAAATATGGTCTTCAAGGGTTTGTCGTCTTCTCGTGATTATCCTTCATCAAAGCATTAAATCAGTCCTGAATGGAAGAGCTGTATGCCACATGTAGTTTCTTTAAAGCTGAAATTTTATGTATCTCATTTGTGTTTTTCACCACTGATGCTGCACATCATTGAAACTAGGACAGTCATTTTCAGTGACTGGTTCTCATGCATTAGCACAGCACTGGTTTGTTCGAGGATATCGCTGCAGTAAAGTGAATATGCTATTTTTCAGTGAATTTTTAAAATCATGAAAATATTCCTATTTATATTAGTTTACAAAATCTTTGTGAGGGAGAGGAAGGACTAAAACAATATTTAACTTAATTTAGGCCCATTGTGCCTTAAATTTTTAATGTATTGCTTCCATTTATGACAGGAAAACAGAGAACACTTGGTTTCTGGCGTGGACCTTTCTTCATAACTTTCCTGGAGACATTATGTGGCTTATAGCTTGAACTGATTAACTTATTAGTATGTCTCTTCTGTGATTACTAAAGGGTGTGATTAGCTTTCGTTTAATTAGATGAGGCAAAGCAGAGAGCTCTGAACGAAAGAGGTAGATATTTATCATACAGGTGGAAGAAGGAATTTGAGGCAGTAAGCGCAAATCTATCAGAGAACGTTTTCTGGCCAAGGCCTCTGTGTGCCTAGTATCCTGGATATATAGTATCCAGGAGTAATTCCACTCACTTCCTTCTCTGATGATACTGTGGCATTGTTGATATACAGATAGCATAATTTACACAAGGAAACCTTGGCCAAAGAGTGAGTTTGGATAAACAGTGTGACAAGATGAGTGTTTAAATAGAGGGGAATTCCTTACTGCTGTCCTTTATTTGCTTCCACAGTTCTTATCTCATTTGTTTTGCAATTCTATTTTTTGTGTAATGGTGGCATAGTAAGAGTGGCAAAAACCAAGTAAAGATACAGCTTTAGAGAACCCAGTGAACCTTAGGAGGTGGCACTAGTTTATAGTGACATCTGATATTGTATGCCGCAAATAACAGGGTGAAAACCAGCTCTTCTGGAGGGGAAGCTTAATACCACAGGCCAAGACTTTAAAAAATAGAAGCCTAAAGTTAGGTCCCTAAATTCATGTTTAGGAATCTGTTGGGTGCTCACCACTTTTGCAAATCAGTGTTTCCTACTGAGATGGGTTGGTAGCAGAGGGATAATTCTGTCGTGCTGCTTGTGGACAAGTGAGGCACCATTTTAGTAAGGCAGCACATGGTGGTGTAGTAATAGTATTTTCTGTGATGGGAGATCCTGAATCACAGACCAGGATATCCCAAGAAAGAATCCATGAAAAATCCTCCACCTGTGCGACTCCATACCCTGGCTCTTCTGCCTCTGCAGAGTGAAATCCTATCCCTAGACCAGGTGTCCTGTTATGTGTCATACCTTCTCCTCTGTTTTTTCTGGTGCCTGAGTGCTGTATGGACATATGTCTAATTATACAAAAGAAATCTCTGATTTCTTGTACTGTTGATCAGAAAATTTCAAAACAGTTCAAATTTCAACAGGGAGAGGGGGAACGGTGGGGTGACGTGGCAAAAGTGTTGTCCACAATTTCCCCTACATTTTTCAGCTAGTCCTAAGATGTTGTAGAGTTCAATGTCACGTTCACACTGTTTTTTTAGATGGATAGTTTTTGCTACAGTGTCTCTTTCATTGCACAAGACACCTATTGAGCAATCTATTTTAATGTTGTGAAGGGTTTTATAAAACTGTATGTACTCTTTGGCTGGGAACATGTACATCAGCGTTTCTGGAAATATGTCAGAAAACAGCAACAGAAAATCCAAACTGGATCATTTTACATACATGCTCTCTTCTATCCAACTGGTATGAAATTTAATCCCTGGTCTGGAGAATTGCTCTGTAGTGAACATTTTCTATTGCTTTGTCCAGTACAATTTTTAAATTCCCCAAGTAATATGGTTGTTTCGGAGACTATTCCATGATCAACAGACATTACCGTCAGAAACTTTCCCTGGTATTCAGCCTAAACCGTCTTAATATGTGTTCAGTTGGCGATTTGTTAACGGAGGCCTGGATACTATCTCCCAAGCCCCTGGTATGAGTCTGCTGTTTTGTAAATGCACTGCTGGGAAGCCATCTGGGGAACTGAGAGACTATGTTGTCATGCAGTCTTATCCCCCTCCTTTTTAGTTTCCTTTCAGTTTTTTCCGCCTTGTCTCCTCCTCTTAAAGGGGAAAAAGAGAGCTGGGGCTTTGTGGGAATGCAGATGCTTTTGATGATATTGGGACGTCCTTAACAGTTCCCACCCTGGAGTCTGAATGGCTGAAACATGAGCTGGACAGGAGGACCAGCTGCATCGTGCTGCTTTCTTAAAGCAAAAAGCAGTTAGATCAGATCTAGTAGACAGACTGCGAGCCAGCCAGCTGTTGGGGATCTGAGAAGTTGTTCTCCAGGAGTGTTTTAGAGGTTTATTTTGGCCAACAGCAACAACTGCAGGTGAAATGCATATACCTACTGTGAGGAAGGGAAATAAGTTGTTGCTATATTATAGTAAAATGTATTTTTTCTGCTGAGGGGCGTTCACCACATTTACCCGATTTAGGGTGTAAACTGTTAGAAACTGTATAAATGTGAGAGACAATTGTTTTGTGGCTTGTTTTGACATGAGACGAGGATTACAGCTCAGAAATCCTGATGAACTAAGCGAACATTTTTTGCAATATCAGTGGGTAGTATTAAAGAGTATAGAAAGATGCATAGGCAGCTGGGTTAATACTTTCTATCCAGGGCGGGTGTGTGGGTAACAAAGAACACAGATCGCTTTATGTTTAACCCTCTCTTATTTCTGTGCGTTACAGCATGCATAGACATAGCTTCCTTTGTCTAGCAGGGTGCTGGGTTGGTTGGATTCAGTGTCAGGCCAGAGGACTGGGATTTAGTATTATTTAAGGATGTAGTGACTGCTGGGTGTAGGGTGATCATGATTGGGGGCTGGTGCCCTGCTGGGTTTAGTGGTGGTCTCACATAATCATTTTGCTCCATCCAGCTGAAAACAAAACTATCTTAAGTTTCACATTTTTGCTGAGCTTGTTTTGTTGAAGAGAGTAATACTAAACTCCACAGCATGTAGCTCTCCACAATACAGCAGACTCCTACTTAAATGTCGTGGATACATCCAACTTCACGGCCAGGAAACGGAAGAAGTAGTGTAGAACCAGAAGGTCACAATCAACTGATCTTGGAAACAGGACCGTGGTTTGGGATTAATAGGATGGGAATGTGGACACATCAATGCATATGATTTCTGCAGGGCATGGATTAGAGTTTTTTCCTCCCTCTTGGTGCACCAGTCTTCTGTGCATTTGTCAGGAACACTTATGTGGGTTACATTCCATTTTTTTGTTCACTTGTCTTAGAAAAACCCAAACAAAAAAGCCAGGTCAATGTCACATTTCAGTAGATTAAAAACAAGAAGTCTGTGAAGGAACTGAAACAAGCTTCATTCAGAGTCAGCCTCTGCAGCTGCCAGGAGTGTTGTACAGCCAAGGTAAGCACTTTTAGACTTCCAAATACTGATCGGAGAGGCCTAACTTCCAAAGAGCACCAATTCTTTAGTCACCGTTTTCTTGGGTTTTCAGGTCAGATGAAAAAGGAATTGGTGTATTAGAAATCTCTCAGTTCTGCTGATCTGAGGAACCAACACTGAGAGAGTTAATAGTCCCTTTGTTAAAAAGAACCCCGGCCCCCAGTCTGAAGCATTTGTGTAGTTAGTATTTCATGTAGGTTTCTGAACTGTATGTGAGGCCTTACAGCTTCTTTGTTCAGTTTCCAACTCAGGATTCTAGAGCGCTTAACAGAGCTTTCCTTTTTAGTAGGAAGGTCTAAAACAACCATTCCCCCCCTCCCTCCTTATGCTTCCATTTTAGATGTCTGTATCCTAGAAGGGAATTGGCTTTATGAATACCTTGGGTGAAAGGCATTTTATCAGGTAGTATATGAAATTAAATATGCTTATAGAACCACAGAGAACCATATTACAAAATACTTAGAATGCCATAAACTTACATGTTGCTTTACGAAAGTGGATAAGACCTGTTTCCTTGCCCCGGAGAAGAGATCAAGGACTGTTTACCAAAAACATTGCACAGTCTTTAGTGCTGAATAAACTAATGTTTTATGGCCATTCTAAAAAGTTGATTTATTTCTCTGTTTGTTGAGAAGCGCAACTATACATTTAAAGGAAGCTAATTACACAAACCTCTCTCTTAGAAGGGGAATTACAGGAAACCCGCTTGAGATAAAAAATGGGCAAGAGAATCCTAGAAACTAGAGATGGAAAAAGACCTGCTGTATCAGGGCATCTAGTACATTTCGCAGCCAGTGCCTAGACCAGGGATCAGCAACCTTTGGCACGCAGCCCGCCAGGGTAAGCCCCCTGGCGGGCCGGACCGATTTGTTTACCTGCCGCGTCCGCAGGTTCGGCCGATGGTGGCTCCCACTGGCTGCGGTTTGCCGCTCCAGGCCAATGGGGGCTGCGGGAAGCGGCGGCCGTGACCAGTGGGAGCCTCGATCGGCCAAACCTGCAGACGCGGCAGGTAAACAAACTGGTCCGGCCCGCCATGGGGCTTACCCTGGCGGGCCGTGTGCCAAAGGTTGCTGATCCCTGGCCTTGACACTCACAAAGAAGAGTTAAGGATTACATACCTGCCAGCAGGAATCTAGGGAGTGCAATACACAGCATTAAAAATCATGTGACTTCTACAACAGCCAATCCACGGTTGTTTCCCTAATATCCAAAAGCACCTTTTTGTTATGCTCTTAGAATAGCAGGATCTCCTGATTGATTGTCTGTTGAGGAAGCTATTGTTTCTCCTGCTGGATTTCTCTAGAATAATAAGGTGGTGAGGAAGGAAGAGAGATGATTTTTTGTGCCTATAAATTTAAACAGAAGGTATTGACTATGGTCAGGAGAAAAGAATGAAACCATTGATGATAAACTAATACCTGTCACTAGCAGCGGATCTCCTCTGTATAATAGTGTGATGTGGGTCTTGGAATACCCCTACCTTTTGCTGCTTGATACTTTCTTTTGTTCCACTTGTATGGTTTATGCTTAGCCATACATCTTTCCCCAACAGTACGTGTTAAGTTATACCATATATTTTAAATGGCAATATTGTTAACAAGTGAAGAAAGTGGGGAGGGAGAGGCTTGTAGCATCCAGGCTGGATGATTCTAAACCCAGCCCTGCATGCTTATGTCATTTCAGTTTAATGTACAGTTGTGTGTTTAATCCAGTCTCTGATTCCTGTAAATCCGCCGGCTTAGTGTTTTTGGAGTCCTGAGGGAAGGGCTTTGAGAAATAAGAAGAAGACAAGTAATTAAACGGGGTCACTGGATTTGATGCTTATATGAACTGATGGACCAGAGTGGAGTTGCATAGCTGACAGATTAGCTGTTTGTTGTTAGATAATTCTCCACAGGGGATTTATAGTGCAGATGGTCATTACTTCCTTTGTTCACTGAAGATGAATTCTGGATGAGTTCAAGCAGGTAGGGGTGGTTTGGGGCTGAAGCCCCAGACTCCCCATACAGAAGAGTTAGATAACTCTGAGGCCCATCAGTGACGCTAGTAAGAGAGGCTTTGCTGTATTGTCCTGAGATTTGAGAAGAAATCCAGGTGTAAATCCGTCACATTCATCGCTCAGCGGGGGGGATATTCAGTAACTGATGCCCAGGCTCAGTTGGGCCAGTCCCTTCCTTCACCCTTCCTCAGAACACTTGGGCTGAGAGTAGGGTTGGCATGGTCCAGGATCCAGTCATTTCCCCTTTCTTCCATTGCAGGCATCTTTCGATTCTGAGCAGCCAAACCCTGCTGTATCCTTAATCCCTCCTGTGCAGTAGCTGCTGACATGGCAACTCGCCATGTATGTTTGTATGTCAGTATTTAAGCGGGTCTCAGCCAAGAAGAGGGGCAGACTCTCATCCATGGGTAATAGTCATTATTTGCATCTTGATGAGTGTAATGGGGTCAGTAGGACAGAACATAAGAGAAATGTAAGGCTTCTTACTTAGAGGAGGTGAGTTTTGTGTAGCCATGGAGCAGTATGGCTTATATAGTACTGAAATCCCTCTCTCTCCCTGGGAACTTCACCTAGAAAGGTGAGTCGATCATGCCATGGTTTTTGCCCCAAAGGGGGTAGCCCCCATCACATGTTCCCTTTCCATGAACTTTATCTGAATGTACAGTAGTCTCAACATTAAACAACGGAATTATATTTTCAATGTTCATTCACTTCTGGGGTGCAGGTTGGCTGTTCAATTCACTCCACTCTTTTGTAAAATCTTGGGGAAATAAACCCCTGCCTTCTTGATCTAGGATGTGGTAAGTTCTTTGAAAGGAGAGAGATAATTGGGCTGTTTCCATTGAAATAGACTATACTGAAATGTGTATTTACCTCACCTACTTTTGAAGGAAGAGTAGAATAAATTGTGAGTGCAGATGAAACTTGTTTGCTCTGGCCTTTCCCTCATCCATAGCAAATGTGAAGTGTGGGTGGGGTCCTTTGGAGAACAAGATTAGAATCACAACAAAGAGGAAAACCCTATGCAGGTTCCTTGTGTGTAGGAGTCCCTGCATGTCTGGGATGTGAGGAGGAGGAGAAAATGTTTGTTAGACAGCACTGTTTGTCTCCTGGCCTTTCTGTACCAGTGCTGTATTTTTTCCCTTGTCACAGATTCTGGAACTTGCATGCATGCTGAGCATTTCTTGTGATCTTGGTGATGAAAATGGTTTCCACCTTAGTCTGATTAAGTGTTTTTAAACCTGTTTTTAAAGGGACACTGTTGATTTAGATCACGCTTCTGTTGAAAATTTGCCCCCATTTTTTCTTTTCCCCTCAGCACAATATATAACCTCCTATCCAACCTTGGGTTTATGCAGCAAAGTCCTCATTGACTCACTCCACATCACTTGTGGCACTAGCAGGGTGGGCATGCTTTGGAGATACTAAACTGGTATCTACCTTAGTTTTGACAAAAACCAGTGTTTAACCATTTTGCTTAAATATTGAACCATAAAATATTTGTGGTGTTGGACTTGACACAGAAGCCAGGTGTAAGCTCAGTTCTGATCTCTGGCTCTGGCTTCCTATTGCTGCTAGCTTTCCTCTTTAGCAATCCAGGTGACAATCCAAGAGACACAGAAATGCCAGTTTTTAGTCAACAGCTTTCAGATATAATTTGCAATATGGAAGAGAACTTCTCACCCAATGAATATTCCAAAATCTGTCCATGCAAAATGGGTGTGCAGTCTTCAAGACTGCAACAACCTCTCTTGCCCCCATGGTACTGGTGGTTTGGTTTCTGAGTTTTGCTGGATGTAAAAATTGTTGAAGTCTTGTGCTCTTTATAAAGCATCTGTTCAACTTTTTCTGCAGAGCCTGTTTCCTCAAGCTGGCACGGGAACTTGTTTGTTTCAGTGTAGGGATGTATATCTGTAAGGGAACGTTCTTTCCCTTTTTCTGTCTTTGCCTGCTCCCTCGCTGGACAGTGTGGGATGGAAAGGGTGTCCTGAGATGGGTGTTGGTCTCTAACTGGACTGTATGAGGTAGAAAAGATGTTCCCTCCCTTTCCTCTCCTCTGTTCCCAGGCTGGAAAGTGTGAGAAGGAAAGGGTTTTCTGGCAGAGTGAGTGTCTGCTTACACATCTACTTGCTCAGTAGTCCAGAACTGATCTAGCTGCAGTTACTGCAGTGCAGAATTGAAGCTATGAGTTATCTCCCTCCTCCTCTTCTCCACCATCCCTCCTCCTCCCAGCCTCGCATTCAGGCTGGCTCTTGGGATAACTGTGCGTGGCCAGCTGGCTGCAGTTCTGATCATAGTGCATTAGTTACTAGCAGCCTGACACTGCAGAGTGTTCTTTTGGGAGTTGAGCTTCGATGGCAACCTTGGCTAGAGAGGAGCAGGGGCTGCTTATTGGCAAAGGTTGCTTTTGTCTCGCACAAAGCTGCTTTTGCAGAGGGTTGCTGAAGTGTGATACAATGCCTGTTTGTTTGCAATAGCTGGGAACCTCGTAGCTGAGTTGCAAGTGGGAAAGAGACAGAGAGGGAAGCCGGAGACAAACCAGCGGGGGAATTAGGAGCTGTGACATCGTGTCTTCCCTCCTGTGCCGAAGCGAGCAAGGGAAGGGGAGGTAGAGAAAAAAAGAGAGAGACTGAGACTTACGACCGACCGCCATCCTGATGATGTGTCAGTCAAACACCCTGCAGGGACCAGATCTGCACGCAGGGAAATGGTGAGATGCTGTAAAGCTTTATCTAACCCTCCTCTCTCTTGCTACAACCTCCACAAAGTTAAAATTCATGTCCGAAGGCTACGTTCAGGGAACAGCGGCAGCTGTGCCGGGGAGCAGCACCCGCAACTGGAGAGTCCAGGCCCAGCTGGCTCTGCCGGGGGCACACCAAATAGGAGAGCCCGTTTCAGGTACTGTTTGGTGTTTTCTGCTTTGCAGGATGGCGATTGAAGGGCGAGATAAGGAAGGGAGGGTAGATGGGCAGAAGGAGTGACCGCCATCTGCAAAACCTTTGTTTGGCCTAATTACTATAAATCTCCTTATGCGCTGAATTGGCAAGGGAGGGGTTGCTGTTGTACAAGAGAAATAATGTTTCCTTTCTCTTCCGGTCCCCTTCTGATCAATGGGAGAGCAAAAAATCTAGAGAGGGATTCCTCTAAAACCAGGCCAAGGCGATGGGAAGGAAGGGGGTTTTAGAGCCAGCTGCCAGGATGCAGCTCTGCAGGGATTGGTTCATGATCGTCTGCAGTGAAGGGAGGGAGAAGGAGATGGGAGGGAAGAGCAGTACCTTGTCCTCTGAAACTCTTGGAGAGGCCATCTCTCTGTCAGGCTCTTGGGCCCTGGCGGATGAGAGGGAGGAGGAGCTGCAGGTGAGTTGTCTCTCTTATTCCTGTGCTGTGCGCTGGTCTTGCCTCACGCTGTTGAGGCCTGCTGTAGCGCTGCTGAGACAATACTTCAGCTACTCAGGTCTTTCTTGCACTCCAGCACACGGCCATTCTCTGGCTTTGGAGTTAGTAACATTAGCCTACAGAGTAAATCGGTGAGCCAAAGGCACCATCTTGAGCCCACATGGTGACAGTTGCATCTCTTCAGGTGATGATTTAATTTTTGACCCAAGTCCTCAGAAGGGCAAGTTGACCCTTTCTAGTCTCCCAGCTCCTTTCTCTCTTGGAGAGAACTGTAGAGTGTGTTACAGCTCACGCTTCAAATTTTTTCATCCTGCAAGGGACGGGAGTGCTCTTCAAAATAACTTGTAGCAGGAGCCTTCCCCTTCCAATCAGCATGCACATATAGTCATGCTCAGCACACTAGGTCACCTCCAAAGATGCAGGGAGAAGAATTGTTCCCCAGCTGTTAGCACAGTGCCAAACAGACCTGGATGTTTTGTCCTGGGTTGGGTGGACATTAACCTAATGATGAGACCCAGAAAATCTTGAGAATGAGGCTAAGCATGAGGTACCCCGGGGAGATCCCAAGAGAAGAAAGGAATAAGAGAGTTTGCCCAGGGAAGACTCAAGCACAGCAAAAACTGGAGGAATGAGATGTCTTGTGGAAACAGGAATGAGGTTTGGAGCTTTTCCATGCTGAGTCACTGGTTCAATTCTGGCCCAGACTGGTAATGACCTCAAGTCATAGTCTGTCAGCCACCTGATGGCTCTTTGTGTGAAATGAATTTGTTCTCAATTCAGGCATCTACATCACAGAAAACCCCACCTAAACACAGTTGCTAAAGAGGCCAAAGTTTGAATGGGCCATAGATAGTAACTACCCTGCTACGCTGGCAGATGTGTGTTTTAGTTCTTGTATCATCTATCTAAGACTGAGGTGCCCAATAAGAAATGTAAAAGCTGAAAGATGCCTTTTGACCTCTGCTCTTTGGGCAGTGTGCACTAACTCACAAATCCCACTTCTGTTTGT
This sequence comes from Lepidochelys kempii, assembly GCF_965140285.1. NCBI lineage: Eukaryota > Metazoa > Chordata > Testudines > Cheloniidae > Lepidochelys > Lepidochelys kempii. The sequence continues at coordinate 11,807,562 of NC_136394.1, read as the reverse complement.
CTCTGAAGTGTTAAATAGCTGGCCAGATGGAACCAACTGCTAGCAGGCCTGCTGCAGGAGCACTTCAGTTTGACCCCAATGGCTTTTGTGATCCTTTCTAGGACTTACCCTGACTTTATTGTGTCTATGTCCAGATGGGTACTGTCTGATGTTGACAGTTTCTGCTGCTGCCTGTTTCTGGGGCTCACCTGACAAGACCAGGAGGTACAGGCATGAGTCCCTCTTGCTGCTGCTAAAAACAGGCAGGAGAGAGGAGCAAGTATATGCACTTCCCTTTCCCTTAGCAGGAGCACACTGTGCTTATGGCACTGTAGCTGTCTCTCTCCCAACAGAATGAGAGTCTAGGATTAGGTCAGTTTCATCCCACTATTGCATATAGGAACAGCACTGTGGATGTAACTTCTGAAATGCAGGATTCCCATTATGCCAGATCTTGTTGAAATCCTGGAGCCAGAAACGACATTGCCCTGGGTTTGTGGCTGTTTGTCTCACTGGAATATCATCTGTTCTTTCCTTAGCACTTGCCTAACACTTTTGCCCTAAATAGGGATTTTATTCCTAGAATCCTAGATTGCTAGCTTTCAAAGTGCTTTACTGGGCTGATCACTCTAACTCTCCAGGAGCTGGAGAGGGTACAGGCAAATGTTTCCTCTTGAGTAGCTACTTATTCTTCTGGTGTTTGAAAGAAGTTCCTGGGTTTTCCCCCTTTTGGTGTTCCATATCATATTGTGTATGTTCTAGCATTACCTGGCTGGACCAGTTGCTGCCTTGTTTTCACCTGTATCTCAGCCTTTGTCTAATGCAAAAGGTTTTGCCTTTAATTAATTTGCCGGTAGGCATGAATAATGGAAGTTGTCCTGTGCCCCAGGCAGCTCATACTCATGTTTGAGCTGAACTGCTCCTGTATTTTGGGAAAGGAGCAGATCTGAACCAGTCAGGGAGTTGCAGAATCACTGACAAGCATTGAACAAACTCTGTCAGGAGCTGGTGGTTCTGAGGCTGAGTTGGCTGACCCTTTTGTGTGTGTATGTGATCCTACAGGTTGCAATTCCCCCAGCTGGCCCTGAGGCGGAGGTTGGGCCAGCTGAGCTGTATGTCTAGGCCTGCTCTGAAACTCCGTTCTTGGCCTCTGACTATTCTCTATTATCTTCTGCCTTTCGGTGCTCTTAAACCCTTGACCAGAGTGGGATGGAGGCCTATGAGCAGGGTAAGTGTGAGCAGGTCTCTCCTTTGTAACAACCCTGTGGGCAAATGTTCTATTATAATGGAGGGAGGCTGGCAGCAGGGGGAGACTACAGTAGAGCTGGAGACAGCATGGTGCTGATGGCTGATATTAAAGCAGAACTGCAGCTCATACCTTCCTCTCCCCCAACTGCGTGTGGTTTTTTTCCTTTGTGGTGAAGCTTTAGGGATTATGTAATTCTCCTTTCAGAGACAGACGATGAATTTTCAGGGCATAGAATTTGTTATGATCCCCTAACAAACAAGTTCCCAAGCTGGGGAATCAGTGGAAACAGCTGCATTTATTCAGATAGTAACACCCACAAATATCAGAGCTAGGGCTAAGGCAGACCACGCCTCTTCTCCATCCCTTTTCATGGACACATTCATGTAGTCTCTCTGCTGCTGCAATTTGTGTGTGAGAATGGTTGGCTGTTCAATTCCTTCTTGGGCGCCTGGAATGCTGACTGCCCAGAGGATGTGCTAATACAGGCATCCCTGACTCAAATGATGAAATTTTGTTTCAGTACATGGACCTGCATACTTATACAAATGTGCGTGCTCTTGAGAGGATGCCATTTTGACAGCTATTTCATTAAACAGAGACTATCAACTTGAAACCCCATCACTTGCAAAAGTGAAGTATGTATTTTCAGGCACTGCGCCTGTCCCCAAGTTGTCTTCCCAATTTTTGTGGTTTTGCAATCACCCCCCTCCCCTTTTTTTTTTAAATCTCTTCTGTGACTGTCCACAAATAGGTGAAACTCTTTCTACAGGGATACCATGAAACTGACTCTGTCCAACGCCTGTCAAATGTGCAAAGTGTAAACACGAGAAAAAACAGAACAATATTTCTCTCTCATCCTTCTATTGTCATGGTCTAAAGTGTTACCTGTAACAATAGATGGTTTAAAACATTTCAGTCTGAAGTAAGATTAAGCTGACGTGCTCTTTCGCTCTCTCTCTAATGGTTGGATTTTATTTTTAAGCATCATCCATAGCACAGTCAAAACTCAGAATACTGGACTGGTCTGAGTGAAGGTGAATTGAGTGGAGTATTATCCATTAGCAGGTGAAATAAATTTGCTTAATAGAACATACGGGCTAAAAGACCAGTTCTCTGGAGGGGTCTGTATTGCTACATTCTGCAGGTCCTAACGTTGAGGGATACCCATATAGTAGAGAATAAATAGTGCCTCTTAGGAAAGAAATGAGAGAACCCTTTTACTCGGAGTTGGAATTAACCAGCCACCTTGTTCTGCAAACTTTTACCAGAGGTTTTCAGAAAACAGCTTACTGTGCAAAACTTATTTCAGAAGGCTCCAGCCTTCCTCTATGTTTTTGGGATTACAACATGCTCTCGTGAGCTGTGTGGGTGATACCACGTACCACAAACAACAGGTGGGTGAGTTTTTGGAGATTGCCCAAACAATAAGGCTTGGTGTACACACAGTTCTTTTACTGATAAAGCTATCATTTGGGGTGTGATTTTTTGTTTGTTTGACCACTATAGTTACACTGGTATAAGCCCTAGTGTGGCACAGTTATGCCAGTAGAAAGGTGCAATATATGGATATAGTTTATTTGTCTTTATGGTAATAAGCTACACTGGTATAAGAACAGTGTAACTGTGTCCACACCAGAGGAGTTGTATTGCTTTAATTATACCAGTATAGTTAAAAGCAGTGCACCTTTTATGTGTAGACAAGGTACTTTATAATTCCAGAAATAGATGGGCTTGGGAGAAGCAACACACTAGGCATTGAAATGCCAACAGAAATGTATTTCTAAGTCAGTTTTCTTTGGGTTGTTCACAAAAATAAATATATTAGTAATGTTTCACTGCCTCCAATTAGTGCTGTAATAGAATGTCCCAAATGCACAGCTTCTCTGTGAGCTTCCTGGGAGCAGTTTCCACTAACTTGCATATGAAGCTTCAGCATACAAGGGGAAGAGGGTCCATGCATTGTAGCTGCCCTCCACTGTAGGTGGCTGGCAGGACTTCTGTGCTGCGATTGGAAGAATGGGTTTGTGCTTTTATTATTTGCCTTAAGGCAACAAAAACAACAACAGAAATTATACTGACAAAATGGATTTTTTATCTCTTTCTCAAAACAGATGAAACATCCAAATTGGCTTTACTTTTGCTGTGGTCTTCATTTCATCTGGTCCCCCATCCCTACACATCAGCATGGGGGCAGGGAGGGTAAGGTTCTGGTCTTGGTTTATTGAAGACTTCAAGGTAAATTCATCCTTGGTGTAACTCCACTGAAGTGAAGGGAGTCACAGTAGGAATGAATTGGATTCTTCCATTTTGGGAGCAAAGGGAAGAAGGGCTAAAAGCGGTAGAACAAACAGAAATAGCATGGTGTGATTCCTTTCTCTCGTTACAGTGTGTACGGTAACACCCATTGTTTCATGTTCTCTGTGTATATAAATGTCCCCACTGTATTTTCCACTGAATGCATCCGATGAAGTGAGCTGTAACTCACGAAAACTTATGCTCAAATAAATTTGTTAGTCTCTAAGGTGCCACAAGTACTCTTTTTCTTTTTGCGGATACAGACTAACATGGCTGCTACTCTGAAACCTTTCTCTCTAGGTTTCTCTGTACAAATCAGTACCAACACGACTGCTTTCACGAGCCTGGGGTCGTTTGAACCAGGTCGAGCTGCCCACCTGGCTCCGGAAGCCTGTCTACAGCCTGTATATCTGGACATTTGGAGTGAACATGAAAGAAGCAGCTGTCGAAGATCTTCATCACTATAGAAACCTGAGCGAATTCTTCCGCAGAAAGCTGAAGCCCCAGTCCCGGCCAGTCTGCTGCTATCACAGTGTGGTGAGGAGGAGGGTTTGCAATGTTTTATTTTGTTCCAGAGGAGCTACACATTGATGTGTAAATGTTCCCATCCCTCACCTTGGAACGTGTGCTATGTCTGTAGGCAAAACTCTGAATATTGGGCCGGCCTGACTGGAGTTGTGGGTCTGTCACTCACCCCTTTTCTGTATGGGTTGTTGCTCTTGGTTACACCCATATCCAGCCTGTCTGTATGGCAACAGATCATGGCCCTAACTGAACTACTTGGTTGGGGTAGGTAAAAGTCCAGTCTGATTTATTCGAGACACCGGACTGGACCAGGTGCTCTCAAAGTCTCTGTAGTGGTCACAGCATTGGCATTCACTTCGAACAAATAATGGTCTTTCTGGATCTCACGGGCCTTCCTATTTGCCTTTCTTTCTGTGAAAATATCAAAGGTCTTATACAAAAAGAGGCTAGGCTTATCCCTGTGTGGGGGCGAGAGGTTATATAAAGGGGAAGAGATGTGAAATGTTGGGGTTCAAATGATCAGTGGACTTGTGTTTCTGATGGCTAAGTGTGAGAGATGCATGGATTTTCACTGCAGTTTACTTTTTTTGTAGATCAGTCCCTCAGATGGAAAGATTCTGAACTTTGGACAAGTGAAAAACTGCGAAGTGGAACAGGTGAAGGGTGTCACCTACTCGCTGGAGTCCTTCCTCGGGCCGTGCACCAGCACAGAAGATGTGCAGTTTAGCCAAAGTAAGTTGCCTCCTAGCCTGTTTCTGTCATTTCACTGTTCCTGGTAATTGCAGGGACGGGGTGAATCATAGCTATCTGCTCTCAACTAGGCAACTCTGCTTCATTATAGCTCAAACTGAGGAATAACATGTGGGGTGTAATGTTCCATGTTGGATTCCTCTATCTCCTTAGTAGCCTGTCCCTCACTTGCAGCCTCAGCCTCAGATTCAGCCCTTTTCTCTACATTTTACATTTTCAGTTCCCTCAAGTGCATGGTTATATTGGGTAGATTCTGGGTAACTTCAAGGTTTGTGACCATAATGAGGCTTGCTCCTGCTGGGAGGCTGAAACATGTCCAGATGTTTGGCTAGCAAAGATGGAAGCTGTAGGAACTAGTCCAGGGGGTCCCCCCCGCCCCAGTTATTTCCTGTGTCTGTCAAGCTCCCCCCTCCAGTGTGCCTCGTCCCCGTTCCTCTACCTACCTCCAGGCGCTTCCTGCTGCCAAACAGCTGTTTGGTGGCACTTAGTGGTTTCCAGGAGGGAGAGGAGAGGAGGTGGGGCGGGGATTTGGGGAAGGGGTTGGAATAGGGGCAAGGAGGGGGCAGAGTTGGGGTGGGGACTTTGGGGAAGGGGTTGGAATGAGGCTGGGGAAGATGAGAAGAGGTGGGGTGGGGCCTTATGGAAGGGGTGGAGTGGGGATGGGGCCAGGGACAGCAGGGGGATGGGGTAACGTCAGTGATGCAGTCCTCGGACCAATGTATTAGTCTTCATGCGGACCTCCTGGTAATTCTAGTTTGAGATCCATGAACTAGTCTATTAGACCCAATTTATGCAGCAGCATCCCCTGTATGGAGACTGATCTCTGCTCTCATGCCTAGAGGTCTGCCTTTTAGGTCAGGGCTGGGGCACTGTGAGGAAGTTTGTGCTGTCACTGTCTTTGCTGTGCCTGTTCTGTGGAAATAGAGCTGTCTTCAAAGCCCTTGGTTTGGGTGTCAGGATCTTGTGTTAAACCTGTGTATAGACAATATGTGACAGAAAGAAGCCCTTTTTGAAAGCTCCAGAATTGTTTTTGTGATGTGTATGCAAATGCAACTAAAAGCATTTTGTAAGCTGGGACATTACACCCCAATAGTTCTGAGGTGTCTTTTAAGACAAATTATTTGTGTTCTATGAGACTCCGTCTCAAGCCCCTGCTGTTTGTCTGGGGAAGCTGGGGCTCTTTAAAGTTCGTTGGATTCTTCTGGGCTTGGACTTCAAAGATGTTTAAAACCTAGCTGTGTGTTAAAGGGACACGAGCTTTTTAAAATGCTGATTCTTGGCCTTGAAGAACTACCTTCTGGGTACTCTTCTTTCAAAGCTTCCTGTAGCCACAATGGGCCTTTGAAGAGGGACATACGGTCAGCTTGAATTGTCCCTAAAGTAATAGGGAGCAAGCAAAGGAAAAATTGACAAGGCAAATCCCTCCCACTGCATGCTCTGTATCCCCCTCTATGATCCAAGTATCAGCCTCCAGTTTACATGAAATCTTAGGAGTTAAGGAACCCTGTCAATTCAGCGTGGCGTAAAATGTAGATTTTTGTAAAATCAAATTTACAAAATTTGCCAGAAGCCTTCTCCTGCAGCATTTACCCAACCCAAACACTGACAAGTCTGATTTCACTGTCCAAGCTGAAGGAAGTGGAAAAGTGAACAGCATCAGTAGTGAGAAGTAAATTGGATTTCTGTAATTCTTCCTGTTTTAGTAATCAAAGGGTTGTTAATAACACAAGTAAGAAAATGTTTAGTTTATAGTTGCAGAAGGTGTGGCCTGAGAGCATGCTCAACACTGAAGACATTCAAGGAATTAATTTTAAGGCTGACTCCTCTCCTTACCATGTACCCTGCACATGGGTACTGCACAGGGTCCTGCACTTAGGACGGAAGAACCCAATGCACAGCTACAGACTAGGGACCGAATGGCTAGGCAGCAGTTCTGCGGAAAAGGACCTGGGGTGACAGTGGACGAGAAGCTGGATATGAGTCAGCAGTGTGCCCTTGTTGCCAAGAAGGCCAATGGCATTTTGGGATGTATAAGTAGGGGCATAGCGAGCAGATCGAGGGACGTGATCGTTCCCCTCTATTCGACATTGGTGAGGCCTGATGTGGAGTACTGTGTCCAGTTTTGGGCCCCACACTTCAAGAAGGATGTGGATAAATTGGAGAGAGTCCAGCGAAGGGCAACAAAAATGATTAGGGGACTGGAACACATGAGTTATGAGGAGAGGCTGAGGGAGCTGGGCTTGTTTAGCCTGCAGAAGAGAAGAATGAGGGGGGATTTGATAGCTGCTTTCAACTACCTGAAAGGGGGTTCCAAAGAGGATGGCTCTAGACTGTTCTCAATGGTAGCAAATGACAGAACGAGGAGTAATGGTCTCAAGTTGCAGTGGGGGAGGTTTAGATTGGATATTAGGAAAAACTTTTTCACTAAGAGGGTGGTGAAACACTGGAATGGGTTACCTAGGGAGGTGGTGGAATCTCCTTCCTTAGAGGTTTTTAAGGTCAGGCTTGACAAAGCCCTGGCTGGGATGATTTAACTGGGAATTGGTCCTGCTTTGAGCAGGGGGTTGGACTAGATGACCTTCTGGGGTCCCTTCCAACCCTGATATTCTATGATTCTACCCTGAAAGGGTTCTGCATGGTCCCAACAAATGTGTTCACTGAGGGCTATTACATGTTTGGAATTCTGTTCCTGATTCATCTATTAAGCTCTCTTGCCAGTGAATGCCCCCAGGGTCACTTTGTGGGCGGTATTTAGTGATCTGCTGTTAACACTGGTTTTCTGAGTATCATAGTAGCACATTTCCCATTGGAGACTTGTCTCACAATACATTCTCTCACAGATTATTTCGGTTGTTCTTTTTAACCCCTTTTGTCTTCTGCTGTTCCACTGCAGCCTCATCCTGCAACTCATTCCAGAACCAGCTAGTCACAAAGGAGGGGAACGAGCTCTATCACTGTGTCATCTACCTGGCGCCTGGGGACTATCACTGCTTCCACTCGCCCACTGACTGGAGAGTGTCGCACAGACGCCACTTCCCAGGTAGATTCTACTTCCATGAAGGGGAAACAGAGCAGGTGTAAAAGCAGGGGGATTACTGAGAGATGCCTCAGTCAGAGCACTTGAATTGTGATGTGCTAGAGAATCAGAGGGCAGCTATTTGTCATAAAAAACACATTGAGGATCATGCTTCCCCAAAATCCTGAATACTGTGCTAATGAATTTCAGGGCTTAATAGTCTGATATTTGAGTTAAATTGGTAATGTTGAAGATGGATAACTTGGTTTCTCAACAGACCTAATTCTCTCAACTAAACAAAGAGGTGTACGGAGACCCAGATCTGTTTCCAGTAGACTTTACTGAAATGGCTGTTAAGAGCTTGAAGAATGCCAGTCAGCATCTTGAGAGGGAACAAGGGCATTCCTCACCCACCACAGTAAACTGCCCTGTTGCTGGTAAAAGAGAGGATGTCCTAGAGGGGCATCTGATTGTTGTGGATAACCCTGCACATCAGAGATTCAGAAGACGACACTAAGCACAATCACTTGATTTGAATTGGGGTTATGGAGTTTTGCCCTCTCCTTCACAGTCAGTCATGCTCCTTAGTCCAGCAGATGGAAATTCATTTTTTTAATTACCTAGGAACAAAGAGAGGAGTTGGACTTGGTTTCGGTTTCAGATGCTATGTGTGAGAGAGACAAGACCTGGCAAGAAAGTTGATCTGCCAAGCTTCAGCGTGAAGCTAAGGTTTGTGGCTGAGTAAACCCTTTAAGCCAGGGGTTTCTTAGGGAAATGCTGCCAGGAGAGCCATCGAAATAGAGCAATGTGCATAGGAGTACAGAATGAAACATTCTAATGCACTGTGTGCTCCCCTGTATTGTGTGACAGGGTGGAAACCTTTAAGGTTCCTATTGTGATTCATTTTCTTTCGGGATCCTAGATCTATTTATTAATCCTTCATGTTCACATCTGGCCAGCTATGGTGACTCAGATCTGTAGTGCTACACAACCACTTCTTCACACGTTGCAAAGGGCATTTGAGAGACTGGTGGGGTTGGCTGGGGTGGGGTTTTTTTTCCCCTAAAGCTTTGGCGAGGCAGCCCAATGAGCTCATCCCTTAGATATAAAGACTTTTGCCTGCGTCCTTAGACTTTAGAGGTAGAGCCGTTGTGTAGTCAGATCTTAGTCAGCTCCTGTGGAGCACTTGGTAATCCAGGCTCAGAAACAGGCTTGTTCTGGTTTGAGTTCATTAGGTAGTTGGGTTCCTCCTCCTTGCCTGTTTGGTGATAGCAATGTTTTCAGGGCATGTAACAGTGACGCTGTGAACTCTGAGAGATGGCATTAGGGTGAAATACTGTGGTCTGAGCCCAGGGCAAAAATTAATAAGGTTGATATATCATGTGTGGAGGGGTGTTAATATGCCTTAGTTTCTGGCATAAATATTTTCCCTTCATTCAACTCCTGTTGTTTCTAGGGGATGGATGTAGCAGGACCTCGGACATGCTGGATGATAGTGATAGGAGCTAAAGAACAGGAGTACTTGTGGCACCTTAGAGACTAACAAATTTATTAGAGCATAAGCTTTCGTGGGCTACAGCCCACTTCATCAGATGCATAGAATGGAACATATAGTAAGAAGATAGATAGATAGATACATACATCCATACACACACACAGAAGGTGGAAGTTGCCATACAAACTGTAAGAGGCTAATTAAGATGAGCTATTATCAGCAGGAGAAAAAAAACTTTTGTAGTGTTAATCAAGATGGCCCATGCAGATAGTTGACAAGAAGGGGTGAGGATACTTAACGTAGGGAAATAGATTCAATGTGTAAATGACCCAGCCACTCCCAGTCTCTATTCAAACCCAAGTTAATGGTATCTAGTTTGCATATTAATTCAAGCTCAGCAGTTTCTTGTTGGAGTCTGTTTTTGAAGCTTTTCTGTTGCAAAATTGCCACCCTTAAATCTTTTACTGAGCGGCTAGAGAGGTTCAAGTGTTCTCCTACCGGATTTTGAATGTTATGATTCCTGATGTCAGATTTGTGTCCATTTATTCTTTTGCATAGAGACTGTCCGGTTTGGCCAATGTACAAGGCAGAGGGGCATTGCTGGCACGTATCACATTGGTAGATGTGCAGGTGAACAAGCCCCTGATGGCATGGCTAATGTGATTAGGTCCTATGATGGTGTCACTTGAATAAATATGTGGACAGAGTTGGCATCGGGCTTTGTTGCAAGGATTCATTCCTGGGTTAGTGTTTTTGGTGTGTGGTTGCTGGAGAGTATTTGCTTCAGGTTGGGGGGGGGCTGTCTGTAAGCAAGGACTGGTCTGTCACCCAAGATCTGTGAGAGTGAGGGATCATTTTTCAAGATAGGTTGTAGATCTTTGATGATGCGCTGGAGAGGTTTTAGTTGGGGGCTGAAGGTGACAGCTAGTAGAGTTATTTTCTTTGTTGGGCCTGTCCTGTAGTAGGTGACTTCTGGGTACTCTTCTGGCTCTGTCAATCTGTTTTTTCACTTCAGCAGGTGGGTACTGTAGTTTTAAGAATGCTTGATAGAGATCTTGTAGGTGTTTGTCTCTGTCTGAGGGATTGGAGCAAATGCAGTTGTATCTTAGAGCTTGGCTATAGACAATGAGTGTGTCCTTGATGGAAACTGGAGGCATGTAGGTAAGTATAGCAGTTAGTAGGTTTCCGGTATAGGGTGGTGGATGTGACCATCGCTTATTAGCACAGCAGTGTCCAGGAAATTGACAGCTGCTGTGGATTGGTCTAGGCTGAGGTTGATGGTGGGAGGGAAATTGTTGAAATCATGGTGGAATTCCTCAAAGGTTTCTTTTCCATGGGTCCAGATGATGATGTCATCAGTGTAGCGCAAATAGAGTAGGGGCGTTACGGGATGAGAGCTAAGGAAGCGTTCTAAGTCAGCCATAAAAATGTTGGCATACTGTGGGGCCATGCGGGTACCCATAGCAGTGCCACTGACTTGAAGGTATACATTGTCCCCAAATGTGAAATAGTTATGGATGAGGACAAAGTCACAAAGGTCAGCCACCAGGTTTGCTGTGACGGTATCGGGGATACTGTTCCTGATGGCTTGTAGTCCATCTTTGTGTGGAATGTTGGTGTCGAGGGCTTCTGCATCCATAGTGTCCAGGATGGTGTTTTTCAGGAAGATCACAGATGGATTGTAGTTTCTTCAGGAAGTCACTGGTGTCTCGAAGATAGCTGGGAGTGCTGGTAGCGTAGGGCCTGAGGAGAGAGTCCACATAAGCAGACAATCCTGCTGTTAGGGTGCCAATGCCTGAGACGATGGGGCGTCCAGGATTTCCAGGTTTATGGATCTTGGGTAGGGCCTGAGGAGAGAGTCCACATATTTCTCCTGCTGATAATAGCTCATCTTAATTAATTAGCCTCTTACAGTTTGTATGGCAACTTCCACCTTCTCTGTATGTATATCTATATCTTCTTACTATAAGTTCCATTCTGTGCATCCGATGAAGTGGGCTGTAGCCCATGAAAGCTTATGCTCTGATAAATTTGGTAGTATCTAAGGTGCCACAAGTACTCCTGTTCTTTTTGCAGAGACAGACTAACACGGCTGCTACTCTGAAACCTATGAGCTAAAGAACACTCAAGTGTTATCTGCTCCCCACCTAGCGTATCTACAGTGCAGCTGGAAGTGTGGGCTAGAAAGCATACTCCCAGCTGCAGTGTAGACATACCCTTAGTAACCGTTCTGTTTTTGCTACTGCCCAGCTGAAGGCTTTATTTGCTGTGCACAGTGCAATAGAACCTCTGTGCATCTTCTGATCCTTCATATTCTTGATAATACTTAGTATTTGTCTCACTTCTTAGAAATGAGCTTTAATCTGGCCTTTCTTTGTTGGTCTCTAAATTATTGTGCCTTAAATCTATCAAAATACTGCCGCAAGAACAAAGAATATTTCATCTTGCTCTTCCTGTTTACTACAGGCTCCCTGATGTCTGTGAATCCTGGTGTTGCCCGCTGGATCAAGGAACTCTTCTGCCATAATGAGCGGGTTGTACTTACTGGTGATTGGAAACATGGCTTTTTTTCCCTAACAGCAGTAGGAGCCACAAATGTTGGCTCCATCCGCATCTACTTCGACCGGGTGAGTACAAATTCTGCCTTTGAAGTCTCACTTTGTTAGTGAGTCAGTGGTACTGTATAACTCATGTGAGGAAACAAGGGTGGTTAATTATTTGATTTCCTCATAACTAATATCAAGCTAAAGTTAAAACCCAAAAGTTTTCTACCGAGTATTACTCAATTGGCACAACTGTTCATTAGCTTAATGTAGTCCAGGACCAGGATGTGAAGGGGGTGTCTGCTGTCCAGATCTTTTCTTCTTCCACCTTGTATTTAGCACTGTTGCATGTTACTATTTGAAACTGTAGGCCAGGCATAGGGAGTTGTCAATCCTAGTAAATGGATAGAGCATACTAAAATCCACAAATCACATTCCTTTCTCTCTTGTCTATCTGCAGGATTTGCATACTAACAGCCCCTGTTACTCCAAAGGCTCTTACAATGACTTCAGCTTTATAACCAACAATAACAAAGAGGGCATCCCCATGAGGAAAGGAGAACATTTAGGGGAGTTTAACCTGGGCTCGACCATCGTTCTAATCTTCGAGGCACCCAAGGACTTCAACTTCCACCTCAAACCTGGACAGAAAATCCGCTTTGGAGAGGCCCTGGGGTCCCTTTAGAAACTACAAAAGGATTTTATATACAAAGGAACTCAAACTTCCAAGAAAAATGCTTCACTAATGGAAAATATCACTCAGCAGGACCTGGGTGAGGAAAATATTAGACAACACTGCTGTGTAAAACTGGGATAGGAGTATTTGCCCAATATCACATACCTATGCTGAGAGCAGTAAAATAATCAGATGATCCATTTACATATCAGGTACAGATGCCTTTAAGAATGTTGACCAGGGTGGTTTCTATCCCATCCTATGCCTACAGTCTTTCACACTCTCCCTTTCAATGTGTTGCAAACTAGTTACATTCATACAGAGTCTGTAGGTTCCTATTGGGCCTGCCTGCATTCTGGAGTGACACTGGGGAGGGGTGAAGGCAGAGAGATTAGCTACCTTTAAAGGGACACTGTTAGGTTGACCTAGACCCAAGGTTTCAGTTCTGTCAAATATGGTTTTCAAACTTGCAGTCCCAGATGTCTAATGCAAACATGACATCAAAGTATGGAAGCCAGGAAGTCAAATTGCCTAGTCTTACTTTCATTGTCCAACCAAGGTGAAATGCACAATGTAAATTAATGGCATCAATGCTGAAACCAGTAAACTAGACTCAAATTCTGTTTAATAACATCCTGGTAACAGGTATGGAAACTAATTTTTAAATGCCTTTTAACCTATTATTGTCCCTTTAAAACTGGACTTTGCACTGTATTTTAAACCTGAAAACACTGTGTCTACATTCCATGTGGTTGAACTTGTCATCTTTTTGAAAAAAGTGTATTTTTTTAGCTTGCAGCAGTCAGACTGTTGCATACTCTTCTCCCAATCCATAGTTTTGCCATTCTAGGCCTTAAGGATTTTTTGTTTTATCTGAGTGGTAATTACTCTCCTCAGTCACCCAAAAACTACTGAGCAATTAATCTTCTGACATAAAACAATAACAGGTGGTTAAGGGGTCTGCTCCCTTCTCGTTGCAGTGGGGATGCAGCTAAAGTATGTTTCCCCTTCTGCTGTACATGTGCTGCTGCTTGTGTCATAACCTTCAGGGCCTGTCACGGAGTTCTTTGTGTGGAAATTTCTCCATGTACAAAACAATTTGAAATACATCAGGGCCTATAGTTTAGTGCACGGAGTGAAATGCCATGGGCACTGACTGTGTATTAAAAACCCTTATGGACCTTTGGGGCAATCCAAGGTTGCTCCCCATGTGCACTAACTTGCTTTTCTATCCTTCAGTGGACTTACAAAAAAAAGACAACCCAGCCAAACTTCCATTTTTCTTTTGCACTTGTAGCTGGTAGAAAGAAACTGGAGCTGAGTGCTCTGCTCTGAAGCTTCATCCTGCAGCAACTTTCATCTCTGTAAATTCATGCCAAGAAGGGTTAGAATGGAAATAGGAACATGACACTCAGAATAGGAGTTTAAGCTTCGCATTACCAATAATGGGACTAACAGCAACTGGTGCCAAAAGGGTTGAGAGCAACTCACTTCTACTACACTGTATTGCTTGTTCTTACTGAATAAATTCTATTTTGAGCCAAGGAAGTCTATTGCCTGTAAGTGAATAGGATACCTTGACCTTGAAGGAATGGACTAGCTTCTTATCAAACCTGGCCCTCTCCCAGCTTGAGCCTTGTGTGTGGATGGATATTCATCAGGGGAGCTGGTGTTTTCTTTAAAGATCTGCCTCCAGTTCCAAGGGGATCTTCTGAACAGACTTTTTTAAATTCCTTCTAAATGAGACTCAGCACTGTATATCTTGATCCTGTAAAAGAAAGTCTGCCTCCCCTGGATGTGCTGGAGAAAACAGAATCAAGTGTTTACAGTTGGCCAAGCCCTGTACACTTGTCAGTAGGGAAGAAAGACATGTCTGGTAATATAGCCTGCCAAAGGCTCATAGTATGATCTTGACTATTTGGCCCTGTTTAGGTCAATATAGGAGAGAACTAATCCTTTGGCTCCAAGAGTCAGCATTTCCTCATATTAAATGGGGGCTGCTTCAAATGGCTCTTAGCAGCCCCTCCCTTCCCCCTTTGTTCAGCCCCTTAGCGCTAGGATGTATTATGCATCACAATATTCTTCTTCCAGCTAGGCATTAATTTTTTAAAAACTTGATGCAAAATACATACAGACATCATCAGCCCTAAGGGTTGAAGCTATGACTAATTACCCTTCAAGTACTAAAGGCTCTGTGAACAGAACAAGCCTGTTGCAATGGGTTAGAGGAAGGAAGAATTAATCTCTTCCTCCACTGAGGCCTTTTGTCTTAGTTGTGGCTAAAACAACTTTAAGCTTTAAATTCCTCACTACTCAGCATTCACAGTATCTGAGCACCCAGTTCGCCTAACAGGGGATGAGAGAAGTTGCTACTGTTCACTTTAGTATGAATGTGTCAGACAGATCATTCTGCACCAGGTCAGCTCTTTTTGTGATGGTCTTAGCACTGTGGAAACTTGGCTGGCTAGCAGGAATGTCTTACCCACTGATCAGAGGAAGTAGAAGCAGGGTTTCTGGAGAATACTGGTGATGCTGTAACTTTCTCCAGCAGGGAGAATCCATTTAATTTTTCAACTAGCACAGTGTTTTTGTATGTCACACTGTATGACTTACGAACATTAACTCTTAATTTCAAACATTTTAAAATAAAAGTCTTATCAGCATTGTTTTGCTTCTTAATAAGCAGGGGAGTTTAAATAGATACTACAGTGATGGTCTCTATGAATACTTAGCTAAGGACTGTAATGAGTGCAGCTTTGAGCTGCACAGCAGTGTCTCCTGCTTCTTATCACAACTATGGTAAATAAATGAGGCAATGTCTCCCATATGCATGCAGCAAAAGGAAATATACGTTTAAATGGTAGTGAGGTTTGGCTTACTTCCCTTCAGAAGGTTAGAGATCATGTACCTTAGGCCTATGTCCTCTGACATCAAAGATCAAACGAACAGCCAGCCCATTCTACCACTGAGCATGAACTGTTTAGGGGCTTTAGATTTGTTACATATCCAAAGCAATGCGAATGTCCTTCACACGAGTGATGTACCTCTGCAGGCAATGTCTCCCTTCTAGCAGCACTTTGGTGAGAGAGTTGATCTGCACCTCCAACTAGAAGAGAAAATGAAGGGAAGAGGAAAGGGCTAAATTGTTAGTGAAGTCAGGAACAATTCATTCCAGCAAGTTGGGTCTGTAACAGTTCTGACTGCTGTTTGGTTGAACAGCTTTCACACTACCCCCTTGAATAAGAAAGTATCAAGTTACAGGACTGGGTTTCTCCTTTGGCAGCTGTGTTGTGGTTGTGAGGAAAATGTGAATAGTTTAATCTACTTTGTTCATTATCCCCTTTGGCAGCCACTTCTACTCTTTGTTCCAAGGGGCCAGTAAGAAACAAGTTTTCCCCTCTTCTACCTACCCTGCTGTTACTAATCTCCCACAACTGCCCCATTTTGCCTTCAGCCTTTGTTTCACAATCATACAAATTAGACTAAATCTGTTCAGGGCAGGTTCCATTTCTCTTTGCAGTACCATGTGTTATAATTTTTACTCAGTAACTTTGTGGGACTGGCCTTCACACCACTATTTGTCCACATACCTGATCCAGCTCTTCTTGAACTTGCTGCATAACATCTTGCTCCGCTGCCCCGGTGCCCACAGTACTCATTTCTAGCCACTTGTTCAGAATGCGCGCCTGCCGCCGGCATGACCTGAGGGAACAGGATCATAGCAAGCTAGGGTGAGACACGGAAGGTGCATTGTACATTTAACTCATTTGCATCAATAGTTGCAGATGCCAAGGACAGTCACTACCAGCACTAGTTGCAAACATTGTTGGAAAGGAGTTCAGTGTCACTGCTCTTTCTAGACCATTTTATAAAAGATTGCATTTACAGTAAATGCCTTTTGGCAGTAAACGTGCAATGCCTGGCAGGAGGTATAGGTACTTAGCGATGAAACCCAAGCTGCAGCATATTAGGTGGAAGCTGGGTGGTAAGAGCCAGTTTAAAATAAGTTTCAAAAATATTCTAAACATTATGCACCATCAGACCCACTGTAGGAAAAACTAGCTTCACCACTGCCATATAAAGGACCCATTTTCCAGTCTTTGGGCTCTGTATGTTAGCAGGAAAACAGTGAGAATGCGTCCCCGGAGAACACAAGAAAGGTTGGGTGTTCCTCTCCTACTTTTGGTCCACTGCTGCTTCTTTCCCTAGCAGTGGGTTCCCCCTTAAAGTCCTGTTCCACTCTGAGATGTGACTACAATCCCACTTAAGGTTATATGTTTATGTCTAATTTACTCACATCAACATTTTTCTAACTGCCTATTCTACAAAACCAGGCTGGGATCTGAGAGCCAAGCCGGGGTCTTTCCTCCTCATAAATTCAGACTCATAGTAGAGTCTGAAGACTACATTCTGAGTCGGTTATACCAATTCAACCGCACGGATTTCAGATTATGCCCTCAGTGACACTGGTATGGCCACACTTCCTTCATTGGTTGCCATAGGTAACAGTAAACCATTGCCAAGGATGCACAAAAAGGTAACTCCTTCCAAGCTGTATTGGCAGTGCAGGTCTAATAAGAGTAAACAAAAAACCCACAACTCTTACACACTCAAGTCAGCAGATGTGACTGAACAGGCCCAGGAGACAGACCTGCTGAGTAAGGAGGTGTCACTTTTCAGAGCAGAACTGTACTTCCATACAGAAATGCAACATTGGATTAAGAACACTCAGTAAGGCTGGCTAAAGGGGACTTCGCTACGTACTTGAGCTCCTGCTTGCTATCGTGGTAATGCTGCATTTGCTGTCGGATGTGTTGGAGCTCTGCTTCCAGCTGTTTCTGCAGCTCTGTTCCCTCCGTGGAATAGCCTTGTCTGCTCTTACTTTCAACTGAAACCAAACACAAAGCACACACATTATGATGCTGTTGAGGTTCTGACTATTTCCTGCTTCTTCCTCTCTGGGAAGCAGACAGGCTTGTAGGCAAAAACTTACCACTGTGCCGGGCCTGTGGGTCGACATTGCTATCATGTGATATGCTGCCTCTGTTGTAATAACTGGGTCCTGAAAGACCTACCTCACTTGTGAGCTTAACTGTGGAAAAGTGGCTAAAAGTTTATAAAATGATCCAATCACCTCTAACAATAAGTGTTGATGGGGAAAAGATAATGAAAGTCTAACTCAGCATGTTACATAAAATTGCTTATAAGACTAAGCAAAAGTTAAGACAGACTGAATTAGTCCAAACAAAAAGGCCTGCTATAAATCAGGGACTGTGCTGATATATCTGGTAAACAAAAAAGTGTGGGTCTGGAACTCAAACAGACAAACTGTCGTGTCAGAAATTAGGCCTAATTGGTGAGCAGAACAATGAGAAGATGGGCTAGTTTGTCCATTACTTGACTTTTGAGGGGTTTTTTTGTTTTTGTTTTTTTAAGACTTTGGGAGAGGATAGAGATGGGTGAACTAAAGGGAGCAAGCTTCATATCATGGCTTCCACTCACATCATCTCCTGGGACCTCAGGGTCCTTCGGGACACCACTGGCCCTTCACCATCCCGATTTTGAGATGAACAAAGATGACATCACCACCTCCACTAGCTTTGGCTAAATCCCAAATACCATCTGAGGTGTAAAACTTTGGTTCCTGCTTTCACCTATTCTCTTATGTATCATTTTCCTCCTGCACCTTATTTCTTCTGTTTCCTTTTGCCTCTGTCTACTAAGAGTCTTGCTTAGCCTGCCAAGACTGCCACTTTTGCAACAGTACAATGAGCCTATGACCAGAGAGGCAGCTAAAAGCAAAGCGTGATGCTGGTACAATTTTGCCAGGCCTCGGAGTGGTTTGCCACGTACTGGGCCTGTGTTTCTCCAGTAGCAGGGCTGAAAGTAAAATCAGCACTAGAGACAGAAGCTGCATTTTCTCTCTACTGTTTTTTTCTCTGCCTTTTTGTGTCTGTCTGTCTTGTTTGCAAGGAAACAGGATCAGACTTTAAAACTAACTGTAGCTCAAACCCTTCTCGACTAATTTTCTGGGGGTGGGCAGAGTCCTTATACAGCCAAAGGGAAAGAGAACAAAGGATATTGTTAAAACAAAAGGCTTAATGTATTACATACATTTCAAATGCTTTAACTGTTTTGACTTTTTCTGTATCTTTAATAAAAGAGATTTTGAATGGTGTATTTGGCCTAGTACTAGGCAGCCTGAGGTCTCTGTATTCAAAATGCTGAGCCTAGTTTGACTGTTTAGTGTTGCACAGTGACAGGGTCAAGTAAACACCTTTGATTCTCTCTTTGATTCTATTTAGTCTATCAAAATTGACACACCACCACCTCTAGCCTCTCTTTCCAGGCTAACAGCAGAGTGGTTCTTCACCTGCGACTGGAACATGACCCACAAGAGGAGAATGGGCCAAGACTTCCAACATGCAGTATCCTACAGAGCCTGTACGCGTTACTGTTGATTTGACTCACTCCAAATTCAGCTTGCGTATGCATGAGGAGTTGCGAGGTCCTTCAATGTATGGCTTAGCAGCACTAAGGATCTGTGGTTTTGGACCTGTTATCCAGGCTTTGGCCCAGGAAGAACAAGCAGCAGATACACACTGTACAATTTACATTATTCCTGTTAGGAGGAAGCACCTTATCCCCATCCTATGGAACATTTAGAATCTGCACTTCATGCTTCTAATTAAAGGTAGACCCTGGCTGTAGTGCAGACAACCGCTTTGAACTGCAGGCTGTGGTGTTCAGATCCTACCTGCTCACTGGGGTTCACGTAACATCTGGCATTCAGTCAAAGCACTGCTGGGATGAGTGCTATGATGTGTCACTTGCTCCCTTGACTATCCCTCTCCCTCCATTGGGTTCTCTCCTTAAAACCCAAAGCTGGGGCTTTACCTGCACACTTGACCTCTATTCCCTAGCCTTACCCTTTTTGGAGCCCTCTGAGAGTTCTTAATGCCTTTGAGGGTGAGCAGTGCCCCAAAAACCGTGCTTTGTATCAGTGAAATTGTTTCTTGTGTTATGGGACATCTTCTATAGCAAGTTCTACATTCTGTGAGACAGGGAGGAGTATGTATTTGGGTTATGCTATATGAACTCCCCAGCATTAAAATAGGCTCTGCTTTTGGTCTCTCTGGCCAGGCTGGGTCCTAGAGGCTCCCACCCTTCACTTCTGGAGAACTGGTCTCCCAATTAATCCTCTGAACACCCTGGAGCATAGAAAATCGTATCACTTGTATCTTCCCTTTCAAAAAAACAAATGGCTGATTTCTTCCTCCAACACCCAGTCAGCTCCCACACACTGGCTCAATGAGCAGGTAGCTTTGCCTCTTCCCCAATCCAATCTTGCACATATTGGGGGAGGCTTTCAGTGCTGCCAGGTCAGGGATGGCCAGGGGATGGCTGCTGTAATTTAGACATGAGAACATACCTGCAGTTTTTGGCCTGCTCTCTTTTCCTGTGACATCTTCGCGCAGCAGCAGATGTGCCTGTGAGTTTGGCTGCTCCCTCTCCTTCCCCACAGTGGCCTGTTGAGGGTCTTGGAGAAAAGCTTCCAGGTGACCCTTCCAGGGCTGACCTTCACTCTACAAAGTCAGGAGCACAATAAGGTGATATAAATACAGCTATCTCACCTCTCAAATAGGATTTGGGTGAACAGGGCCACAAAGGGTTTTAAAACTGGACTCTCTGTCTGTGGCCTAACATACTAAGCCCTCCTTCCACTGAGGGGGACCCCTGCATTCACTTGGTGTCCACAGGTGCCTTTTCCCATCCTTTCAGGAAGGGTAAACAACTCTTCCCCTCTGCAATAGAGCAGAGGAATCTAAATGCTGTTCAAATGTTTGCAGAGTCCCATTCCTCCCTCCCCCTCCCCCTCCCTTTGTTTGCTAAAGAAACCTGCAGACATAAGAGCTGCTGCTGAATTTGGTCAGTCTCAACTAGATTTCATCTGGCTGTAGCTACTCTGAACCCTTTGATAGAGCAGCACTCTCAGATGTCAGCAGCTAGTAATGACATCTTGCTGAGAAGGGGACAGGACCAGGAAAGACATGAATTCTAGTGCAATACCACACACATGAATTAGCCAAAAAGCAAATTGTTGCTTCAGATTGTCACTGTAGTGACCGTGGCAAGTGGAGGAGAAAGGATTGATGTGCATTTGGAGCCTAGCTAACTTGATCTATTAAAAAGGCAGGACCAGGTGCTAGGGGAGGCACAGGCCAGCTCGGGCAAGAAGGGGTGGGACCCCTAGAAGAAAGTCGGACAGTAAAGCTGTATCAGCCAACTCCAGTTGTCCGGTATTATAGTTACTTCTGCATGAAACTCACCTTTTCTGATTCACATTTCAAACGTGACATGAAGGACGAGGGAGGCAACAGCACTGGTTTTGGACTTGTCTGAACAGGATGGCATGTGCCATGCGTCCAAGATGGTACACAGGTTGGAGGGGTAGGCACAGTAAGGGGGCATGAGGAGTAACTAGTGCTATCCATCTGGAACAGCTGATTACAGCTGCTTTGCTCTGTTTGAGTTGAGGCAAGTAAGGCCCGAGCCTGAGCAGAATATTTGTTCATGGATGTTTGCGGCAAAGGCACCTCTCGTCCCTCCAGTCTAGAAAGGGAAGGAAAGAGAGAAGGGTTTGTTACTTTCCAGCCAGCCCCATATTCTCCTTTATATTCAATTCAATATAGCCAGAAGGGGAACACGTAGTTATAACCATTCACCCTAGTGAAGGTTAATCCATTGTAGTCAGACAGCCCGGTAAGCCACTGAAAAACACTGTATACGTTGCTAAGAAACTGAGCTGCTCCTGCTATAAAAAGCACTGTTGCTAAGGGGCAATAGCAACCTGGTTAGGACCCCATGTCGAGTTGTTTAACAGGCAGCAAGCCTGGAAGAACCAACACAATCATGAAAGATCAAAAAAGCATCAGATAGAGATGGTGCCTGGCAGCGTTCCCTCTAATATTTTACATCCATGGGCGGAATGAATTTTGTTATGTGCACCAATATGAAGGTGATGTGACCTAACAAAATTCATTGGCAGGGGGCGGCCATCAGGTCTCAGGCAGAGCGTGGAGATGTGTGAGTGTGTGTGGGGGTGAGGGCTCTGGCTGGGGCCAGGATGAGGGATTTGGGGTACAGGAGGGGGCTCAGGCAGAGGCTGGGGTAGAGAAAGATGCAGACTCTGGGGTGAGGTCGGGGATGAGGTGTTTGGGGTGCAGGCTGTCCCAGGGCTGCAGTGGAGAGAGAGGACTCCCCCCAGCCCTCTCTCGCCACAGCAGCTCAGGGCTGGGGGAGAGGCGCCTTGCCCTGGCTGTGGCAGCTGCGGTGGGGCTGGGCCGGGCCGAGGGAGCAGCGCCTCTCCCCTGACCGCGGCAAGTCCAGGGCTGGTCCGTGCTGGGTCCGGCAGGGAGGGGTGCCTCTCACCACCACGGCAGGTCCATGCTGGGGGAGAGGCATCTCTCCCCATCACAGCCCTGAGCCCCTGTGTGGGGCTTAATACTGGCAGCTGCACAGCCGCACAGCTTAGAGGGATCTTAGGTGCGCGGTATCTCCCCTCCTGGAGCATTTTAACCTGAACCTGTTGACAGCAGGTTTAAAAAAAAAAAAAAAAGTAGTATTCAGGGAGTATATTTTTACATCATTTTGGTCCTTGCAGTGGGGATCTGATCCAGGTTTAGACAGCACAGAGAATGGAGAGAGAGAGAGAGAGAGAGAGACTTCTCTGAACTGCAGTATCTTCCCTCTCCCTTAAGCTGTACCACTAGTTATAAAAGTGGGGTTTCTAAAGAGAGCATGGAAAAGAACCTACTCAGTACTTTCAATAAGGTTTTCCTGTTGAAAAATCTATGCTTCTACAGCAGGTGCAGCTTCAACCCATTCATTTCTGAGTGAAGTGATACCATAGTCAGAACTTTTAGAGTAGCAGCCGTGTTAGTCTGCTCAAACAAATTTGTTAGTCTCTAAGGTGGCACAAATCCTCCTTTTTTATTGCATAGTTAGAACTAGCACCGATAGCATCACAGTTGGCTCCTTGAGCATCCTCAGCACTGTAAATCACAGTCCGAAGAGTGACTACAAAAATGGTAACTCCTTGCTCAGCAGCTCTGCACCCTGTGGGGACTCAGGGTCAGCTCTGGATTGTTTATTGACTAACAAAACTTACTCCTCTTAGCCCTGCAGAGCAAATTCAGCCAAGACAGAGGGAGCAGGATTCTATTGTAGCTCACACATCATTAACGAAATTGTTAAGTTCCAACGGCAAGGCCAAAATTCAGTTCCATTTAGATTGTCTGGTGTCTTGGAGCAAACGAGGGCAGGGTTTAGGATCCATGAGCCAGAAAGTATCCAGTGTGACACAAATTCCAGGTTAAGGTGCAGGGCAGGCAGCTAGAAAAAACACCTTTTGCTTGTAAGCTGAGCCCACAAATTCTGGAAATCATTGAGGCTCCGAACACATACAGCTCCAAAGCCTTTTTGCACAGACTCTTTGCAGAGTAGAACTTGTGCCTCTTTTGGGAACACACTGTGTTTTAGATGAACTACATAAGTTCAGTCTTTCCCTCAAATTTATGTACTGGTGAAACTAAGCTCTTAGCACATGGTAGGTTACTGGCTCTGACTGCTCTGTTATTCTTTTCCATTGTATACGCAGTTTGAAGCTCTTCATGTCACTGTGCTTCCCTTCATATTGCACAGAAGAGATGTCTATGCAAAGCAAGATCTTGGCACAGCTTAATAAATTTCACAGCTCACAAGGTGGTACATTCAGTTAGAGTGGCAGGAGCACAGCAAGAGGTCATTGCAATCACCACTCCGATTAGATTCTCCTCTCCTACTTTTAAAGATCTAGTGTTCTTACTCATTGAAAGGTATCCCCAACAAGCCCTCTCTCTCCAGAGACTGCAGCAGGAAGTCAGGTCTACGGGGCTGTAATCTTGCCTGGCGGACCATGTTTCTGGGAAAACAACAACAAAAAAGTCAATTGCTAAGATCCCGGGGACTCCTGCCCGTGACTGAGGCAGCTTTACAAAATCCCCCCTCCCCAGTCATCCCCCTGCCCACCGAAAATGCACTCTCAGCATGAGATCACCAGCAAGGTTGGCAAGAGATTTATAGGAAGCAGCTTTCAGAAAGCACACAGTTCCCCTTTCCCATAAAGTCGGGGAGAGGACTGACCAATTTCAGCACAACTAAGACCTAGCACTGTGTGGCTTAGTGGCAGCTCTGGGACCTCACTGTGGTCAGATGAGTTTCATGGTGGTAATATTTCTGTCCTTGCACCACTTTGCAGGCATTCCTGTGTGAGCACCCGCTCAGAGACCACCAGGACCCCAATAATCCATTGCCATACAGTGAGGACGTTTCATTGGGAAGGCATTAAGATGGGCTGGGCTAATAATGGGCTGCCAAGGAAGAGTCACAAGTCCTTCCATTATTCATGGGCAGCTGTATACATTATGCAGCAGTTCTATTATAACTCAGCATTAACAGACATACGCTGCAGCATCAGGAGGGAAGGGGAAGTTGTGTGGAAATTCACAGCAGCCACTGTGGGATTTAAGAAATGAACTGAGCAATGCAATGCAAGAGTAATGCACGATGTGCTGAAACACTCACAGCTCACTGAGAACTGAATCGCCAGCAGCCAGGAGGAATGGCAAATCATCGCTCTTCATGGGCTGCGGCACAGAGCACAGAGTCACTGCTTTTGCTGCGTCTCCTCCTGCCCCAGGGTTGGCATCAGGCATGGGCATCTTAAACGTCACCCTCTTCTTCAGAGAAGGCAAAGAGCAGTGAGACTTGTCTAGGTTCCTGCCAAGAGCCTTTCGTTTCCACAACATGGCACAACGATACACGGTCTGGTGAAGGCTGTAGGCTGCCTGCCAAGCAGAAAGAACAGCAGGTCGTTTGATGGCTGAGAGTGGGGGGAAGCAACAGCATGCCACCCAGGAAGGAGGGTTTTCCAAGAAAGGGATGGGCTTGGAAAGTAGCTATGGATAACAGGATGGTGTCTGGCTGCTGGGTCTTGCCCACAAGCTCTGAGTCTAACTGATCGCCATATTTAAGGTCAGGAAGGAATCTTCCCTCAGGCCAGATTGGCAGAGACTCTGAAGGGTTTTCATCTTCCTTTGTAGCATGGGACACAGGTCACTTGCAAGTTTAAACTAGTGCCCATGGTGGATTCTCTGTAACTTTAAGTCTTTAAATTACGATTTGAGGACTTATGTAACTCAGCCAGAGGTTATAGGTATATTATCAGAGCAGGTGGGTGAAGGTCTGTGGCCTGCAATGTGCAAGAGGTCAGACTAGACCAGGGATGGCCAAGCTTACTGACCCTCTGTGCCACATACGACAATCTTCAGAAGTTCGAGAGCTGACGCGCATCTGCTGGGGCTCAGAGCTTCTGCCCAGTGGGAGGCACCTGCCAGGGCTCGGGGCTTCTGCCCCACTCCTGCTGAAGCCCCAAGCCCAGGCAGGTGTGCCCTGCAGGGCTGCAGCCCCTAAACTCCTCTTCCCACTGGGCAGAAGCCTCTACCCCACCACCCCGCTGCAAGGCAGAGATCCTGAGCTTCCCCCCAAAGTCTGGTAAGTGGAGAATGAGGGGGGGGGTCTCCATGAGCCACACTTTAACTGTAAAAGAGCCACTTGTGGCTCACGAGCCAAGGTTTGACCACCCCTGGACTAGATGATCATGAGGAGACTTTCTGGCATTAGAGTCTATCAGTTCTTGGTGCTGGAATCATGATCCTGGTCCTGGTCCTGTTGTGCTCCAGTATAGACAATTATCAGCCATCTCAGTGGCACCAAAACCAGTGAAACAGACCACACATTAGCACAGAGGAGTATGACCCCCTCTATCTTGAAAACTAGGAGCAGGCAGGGAAGCCTGGCCAGGGACAGGAGCAGGGGACCTTCCCTTACACTAGGCTTCATTCCCAAAGTAGCTGCAGGTACTATGGTCCCTGCAGCCACAAATATTTTACGTTGGTACCAACTTTTTCCTATCCTTTCCATGGATTTTTGTTTTTAAAACCATTTTCTAACACAATGGGGCTTTCAGCTTCCTAGAGCTATTCTGCTCCCAACCAACACAGACCCAGGACTCAGTGGCATTTCCAGACTCCCTTTGTGCAGTTGTAGCATAACCATCACGTTGGAAGGAGTCTAGTGAAGAACAGACTAGAACTAGGTTTGATGCAGCATCTTCCCAGGTATCCAAAATGCTTTATACTAATGCAGCCTCCCACAACACAATGATCCTGGCAGGCAGGCAGAGCTCTCACCTCGCTGTGCCCTGTGAGTAACTACTGGGCAGGTGTTGGTCATTTTCAAAGTGGCCTCTAAGAAAGGTTCCCAGGTGAACATAAGAACGGCCATACGGGGTCAGATCAAAGGTCCATCTAGCCTAGTATCCTGTCTTCCGACAGTGGCTAGTGCCAGGTGCCCCAGAGGGAATGAACAGAACAGGTAAACATCAAGTGATCCATTCCCTGTCGCCCATTCCCAGCTTTTGGCAAACAGAGGCTAGGGACACCAACCCTGCCCATCCTGACTAAAAGCCATTGATGGACCTATCCTCCATTAACTTATCTAGTTCTTTGGCCTTCACATTCTCTGGCAAGGAGTTCCACAAGTTGACTGTGCATTTGTGAAAAAATACTTCCTTTTGTTTGTTTTAAACCTGCTGCCTATTAATTTCATTTGGTGACCCTTAGTCCTTGTGTTATGAGGAGGAGTGAATAACACTTCCTTATTTACTTTCTCCACACCAGCCATGATTTTATGAACCTCTATCATATCCCTCCTTAGTCATCTCTTTTCCAAGCTGAAAAGTCCCAGTGCTATTAATCTCTCCTCATACAGAAGCCGTTCCATACCCCTAATAATTTTTGTTGCCCTTTCCTGAATTCTTTTCCAATTCCAATATATCTTTTTTGAGATGGGGCGACCACATCTGCATGCAGTATTCAAGATGTGGACGTACTATGGATTTAAATAGAGGCGATATGATATTTTAGGTCTTATTATCTATCCCTTTCTTAATGATGCCCAACATTCCGTTCGCATTTTTGACTGCTGCTGCAGACTGAGCGGATGTTTTCAGAGAACTACCTACAATGACTCCAAGATCTCTTTCTTGAGGGGTAACAGCTTATTTAGACCCCATCATTTTATATGTATAGTTGGGATTATGTTTTCCAGTGTGTACTACTTTGCATTTATCAGCACTGAATTTCATCTGCCATGTTGTTGCCCCCAGTCACCCAGTTTTGTAGCCCTTCGCAGTCTGCCTGGATCTTATCTCGAGTAGTTTTGTATCATCTGCAAATTTTGCCACCTCACAAAAGTGATCCCTTTTTCCAGATCATTTATGAATATGTTAACTAAGAGTAGACCCAGTACAGACCCTCCGGGGACATCATTATTACCTCTCTCCATTCTGAAAACTAACCATTTATTCCTACCCTTTGTTTCCTATCTTTTAACTAGTTACCAATCCATGAGAGGACTTTCCCTCTTATCCCATGACAGCTTACTTTGCTTAAGAGCCTTTGGTGAGGGACCTTGTCAAAGGCTTTCTGAAAATCTAAGTACACTATATCCATTGGATCCTCTTTGTCCACATACTTGTTGAGCCCCTCAAAGAATTCTAGTAGATTGGTGAGGCGTGATTTTCCTTTATAAAAACCATGTTGACTCTTCCCCAACAAATTATGTTAATCTATGTGTCTGACAATTTTCTTCTTTACCATTGTGTCAACCAGTTTGCCCGGTATTGAAGTCAGGCTTACCAGTCTGTAATTGCCGGGATGACCTCTGGAGCCCTTTTTAAAAATTGGTGTCACATTAGCTATCCTCCAGTCATTTGGTACAGAAGCTGACATAAATGATAGGTTACAAGCTACAGTTAGTAGTTCTGCAATTTCACATTTGAGTTCCTTCAGAACTCTTGGGTGAATGCCATCTCGTCCTGGTGACTTATTACTGTTTAGTTTACCAATTTGTTCCAAAACCTCCTCTAATGACACCTCAATCTGGGACAGTTCCTCAGATTTGCCACCTAAAAAGAATGGCTCAGGTTTGGGAATCTCCCTCACATCTTCATCCGTGAAGGCCGATGCAAAGAATTTTTAGTTTCTCCGCAATGCTCTTAACATCCTTGAGTGCTCCTTTAGCATCTCGATCGTCCAGTGGCCCCACTGGTTGTTTAGCAGGCTTCTTGATTCTGATGTACTTAAAAAAAAATGTTGCTATTACTTTTTGAGTCTTTGGCTAACTGTTCCTCAAATACTTTTTTGGCCTTCCTAACTGTATTTTTACACTTCATTTGCCAGTGTTTATGCTCCTTTCTATTTTCCTCACCAGGATTTAACTTCCACTTTTTAAAGGATGCCTTTTTGTCTTTCACTGCTTCTTTTACTTTGTTGGTTAGCCACAGTGGCACTTTTTTGGTTCTCTTACTATGTTTTTTAATTTGGGTATGCATTTAAGTTGAGCCTCTATTATGATGTCTCTAAAAAGTTTCCATGCAGCTTGCAGGGATTTCACTTTTGGTGCTGCACCTTTTAATTTCTGCTTAACTAACTTCCTCATTTTTGCATAGTCCCCCTTTCTGAAATTAAATACTACAGTGTTGGGCTGCTGTGGTGTTTTCCCCAACACAGGTATATTACATTTAATTATATTATGGTTGCTATTACCAAACAGTCCAGCTATATTCATGTCTTGGACCAGATCCTGTGCTCCACTTAGGACTAAATTAAGAATTGCCTCTCCCCTTGTGGGTTCCAAGACTAGCTGTTCCAAGAAGCAGTCACTTAAGGTTTCTCTCTGCATCCTGTCCTGAGGTGACATGTACCCAGTTGTTAAGAAAAAATTAGCACATGTGACTCCATTTTGGTTTGGGGCCCACCATTTTCCAAAAACAAGCACATCAAGCACCAGTAGCCGTGTTCCTTAGCTACTGCATTCCTGTGAAAATCCTCCTCCTTGTCTCCAGCCTGCCTTGACTCCAGTATCTGTTCTTTGTCAGTCCCTAAACTCCCTATCTCCTGGCCTTTGATGTGAGGCCTCCCATCCTGATAATAAAAGTTACTGATGCATGGCTTTAGGACCATGCTGTGTAATTAACATACTAGTTTAGCACAAGGAATGCACCAAGCAGGGATAGGTGGTAGATAAGAAAAGGGTTTGTTTATTGGCTAAGGTTTCCGATGCACGAGGGCAACATGCTTTGCTAAAAAGTATATAACCTTTGTATAATCTGTATTCGGAGTCCTCTCCTGGCTAGCAGGGGGGCACCAAGCTCGAGCGTAATAAACTTAGTGTCTTTTGGGAATTCTGCAGTTGTGGACTTTGTTTATGTGCCTCAGCCTAGATTCGAACTGTGCATGACCTATCAGGTATAATTTGCAGCATTTGTGTGCGTGTCCTACCAGGTGTAATTCGTAGCATTTGTGTGAGTGTCCTACCAGGTGTAATTCGTAGCAGTTGTGTGCGTGTCCTACCAGGTATAATTCGTAACACAGTCAATATGGGGATAGTTGAAATCCCCCATTATTATTGAGTTTTTTTTTTATTTTTATAGCCTCTCTAATCTCCCTGAGCATTTCACAGTCACTATCACCGTCCTGGTCAGGTGGTTGGTAATATATCCCTACCGCTATAGTCTTATTGTTAGAACATGGATTTCTATCCATAGAGATTCTATGGTACAGTTTGATTCATTTACGATTTTTAACTCATTGGATTCTACGCTTTCTTTCACATATAATGCCACTCCCCCACCAGCACGACCTGTTCTGTCCTTCCGATATATTTTGTACCCTGGTATTACCCTATTATATCAATATCCTCATTTAATACAAGGCACTCTAGTTCACCCATCTCATTATTTAGACTTCTAGCATTTGTATATAAGCACTTTAATAACTAATCACTTTTTAGCTGTAATTGAATGGAACTCCTTTTCGTTTGACTGTTTCTCATCAGATCCTACCTGTATTTTATCATTGTCCCCATCCTCTCCTCCTTACAGGACACAGAGAATCTCCATTAATAGATCCTACCCCAAGAGATGTCTCTGTCTGAACCACATGCTCCTATGCACCTGCCAGCTTTCCCCCAGCCTTTAGTTTAAAAACTGCTCTATGACCTTTTTAATGTTAAGTGCCAGCAATCTGGTTCCATTTTGGTGAAGGTAGAGCCCATCCTTCCTGTATATGCTCCCCCTTTCCCAAAAATTTCCTCAGTTCCTAATAAATCTAAACCCCTTCTCCCTACACCATTGTCTCATCCACGCACTGAGACCCAGCAGTTCTGCCTAAGTGGCCCTGCGCATGGAACTGGAAGCATTTCAGAGAATGCTACCATGGAGGTCCTGGACTTCAATCTCCTACCTAGCAGCACCTGTCTGAAGCATTACAGACCCCGCTGAGGGACAATGAGGTCTGCTGAGCGACGAGGACAGAGTGATACCTCTAGATCAGAGAAGCAATGAACTTAAAACCTGAAATCCCACCTCCTTTCAGGGCAGGTGTAGTGCCCAGGACAGAGCAATGATGTGAGTCTTGTTTACCTTCAGCTGGTGCTGGGCTTGAAGCTGCCCCCGGAACTGTTTCATGCCAGTCATGTATGTCAGGATTTGGGTCACACCCTCCTTCAACAGGCCAGCACGGTAAACCGCTACAGCTTTTTCAATGCGGCCTTTCTTCCGCTGCTGCTCCCGGGCAAACCCCAGCCAGGCATCAAACACCTGCAGTAAAGAGAAGGTACAGCAAGTTGCAAGAGCACAGCTACAAGAGTTACTCCTAGGCACCAAAAACTCCCCCTGCAGACCACAAGTACCTTCACAGGACAGTAACATCCAGATATGTATCATGGCTAGTTTCTGTTCTAAAGGATTGGGGGATGGGGTGAGGAAATGAGCTGGAGTTAGACAGAGGAGTCTCAGGCCAATAGTTTTTATCAGAGCCAGGGACCCAAGATATCCAGAACCTCAGAGCAGCACAGGGAGCTCTGAGGATGAAACAAAGAGGGGAAGGTGCTCCCTGGCCCATCTGCCCAGTAGAGCTGACCCCATATGCATACACAGTGCAGATCCCGAAGTGCACATTATACACACCTTACCTTCCCCTTCAGCGAAAGTGACCAATGCCACAGTGCCCGCACTGTCTCCTGCCGATCCCATTGCTTCTGCGCCAGCTGTTGGCAAAACAAATCACACAGCGCCTGGTTCAGTGGATAGGCATTTATGTGCTATATCCCAGAGATCCCAGCAGATGAAATAGTGATGTGATTTACGGAGGTGATGGAGATTGTAGTGGGAGAATGCATCAGCTCCCTGTGCCTTCTACTCCTTCGTAAGGGTCACACATACTGCACATAAGCTCAAGGAAAGGCCCCGCCTATGGAGCGGCTGAAAGGCATTACCTTTCAGTTTTGAAAGCAAAAGGATTAAATCTTTAGCCTGCAGGGCTGCCTCCCGTCACGCAAAGACATTTCCACTGGCCACAAGAAAGAGCTGCTGAATATCATTCATTGGGGGTGGCTTTTTCTTTTAACACTGCCCACCCTTGCACACTGCAACCTGACACAGACACCCAGTGCATGTGGGTGATGGGGATTTCACTGAACTCCATCCCTTTTCTTTAGGCTGAGAGGGTTACCCTAAGGCCACAGGAATGGGTGTACCTCATGCTAATGGAGCCACCAGCCCAGATGATATAAGCTTGATATAAGATGATATAAGGATACAAGCTTCCTTACTCCCTGTCAAGGTTCCTCCCCCACTCTGAACTCTAGGGTACAGATGTGGGGACCTGCATGAAAAACCTCCTAAGCTTATCTTTACCAGCTTAGGTCAAAACTTCCCCAAGGTACAAAATATTCCACCCTTTGTCCTTGGATTGGCCGCTACCACCACCAAACAAATACTGGTGACTGGGGAAGAGCTGTTTGGACACGTCTTTCCCCCCAAAATACTTCCCAAAACCTTGCTCCCCACTTTCTGGACAAGGTTTGGTAAAAAGCGTCACCAATTTGCCTAGGTGACTACAGACCCAAACCCTTGGATCTGAGAACAATGAAAAAGCATTCCGTTTTCTTACAAGAAGATTTTTAATAGAAATAGAAGTAAATAGAAATAAAGAAATCCCCCCTGTAAAATCAGGATGGTAATTACCTTACAGGGTAATTAGATTCAAAAACATAGAGAACCCCTCTAGGCAAAACCTTAAGTTACAAAAAAGATACACAGACAGAAATAGTTATTCTATTCAGCACAATTCTTTTCTCAGCCATTTAAAGAAATCATAATCTAACACATACCTAGCTAGATTACTTACTAAAAGTTCTAAGACTCCATTACTGGTCTATTCCCGGCAGAAAACCAGCATATAGACAGACACACAGACCCTTTGTTTCTCCCCCTCCTCCCAGCATTTGAAAGTATCTTGTCTCCTCATTGGTCATTTTGGTCAGGTGCCAGCGAGGTTACCTTTAGCTTCTTAACCCTTTACAGGTGAGAGGAGCTTTCCCCTGGCCAGGAAGGGTTTCAAAGGGGTTTACCCTTCCCTTTATATTTATGACACTCCCCCCTCTGTATTTCAGTGCAGCAGATGGAGTCTGAAGGAGAAAGTTGGACAGGACCAGCAGGAGGCTCAGTGCCTGTCTCTGTGGGATAGTTCCTCACCTGTCTCTTCCAGCAAGAAAAGAAGGTAAAGCAGAGTCTCTGAGCCATCAGCTGGCCTCCCCGTCTCTGCAGGAGCTGTCAGGGAATCAGCATAATAAGTCACACTGACAGACACACACCACTTATCTGGGCCAGCTGGCAGGAAAGCAGAACATGGACCCCACCCATAGTCACCTTTCATTAGCATTAATGACAGCCAGACATCATCAATATGACAGCGCTCAACAGTCCATCCTTCAGCAAATATGCCTGAGCCCAGCAAGGATTTCCCTCACCAACAGCCCACATAGGGCAATCCCAGCCCTTCCCAATCTCCCCTCCCAAATGAGAATGCTCTCCACCCCCTTCTCTCGAGGATTTTTTGCTGTGACAGGTGATTCACAGAGATGCCACTCCTCCATGTTACACAAGGCTCCCACTGCTCTCCAGCTTAGACAGCGGAAATGAACTCTGTCTATGAAAGTGCTCCTCTAGAGGGGCATCTGCTGTGGAGAGGGCTTTCTCCTTCAGACTAGAGCTTTCACCTCCCATGTTCCCTGCTCTTTCTTACCATCTTCCTTATGCACTGCAGATGGTACTGCTTCCACTTTATCAGGCACTCTCGCAGCAGTTGCCTCTGGTGGTGCTGAGCTGCAGTGTCTAGCTGGACTCTCAGCACCAAGGACCTTGTGGTGAATTCCTTCCAGTGAAGAAACGTGGCCCGTAAATACACTGTTAAGAGAAGAAGACATGAACCAAGGAACCAGCAGAATGCCCATTTCTATCTCAGTCAGGAACACCCAAGAAATCAGCTCTTTAGTCTCCAGGTTTGTATGACAATTATTTCTCAGTGCCTACTATAGTATTTCACCTGGAAGGAAGGATGGTCTTGTGGTGAAGGCATAGTATGGGGAGTCAGGAGACCTGCAATATCTTTCCAGCTCTGCCAACAACTTTAGTTGTGACCTTAGACAAGTAACTTGACCTTTCTGTGCCTCAGTTTCCTCACCTGGAAAATGGGGATAATACCACCTCCCTCCTGTAAGGGGGAGGGGAAGGGGGACTGTGACATTAAGTCACAAACGTATGAAGGATTCCGTGAGTCTTGGATGGAAAGCATTATTAATTCTAGTTACTTTTAATTAGGGCTGTCAAGCAATTAAAAAAATTAATGGTGATTATTCGCACTGTTAAACAACAAAATACCATTTATTTAAATATTTCTGGATGTTTTCTTCATTTTCAAATATATTGATTTCAGTTACAACCCAGAATATAAAGTGTACAGTGCTCCCTTTATATTATTATTTTTGATTACAAATATTTCTGCTATAAAAACCAAAAGAAATAGTGTTTTTCAATTCACCTCATACAAGTACTGTAATGCAATCTCTTTATCATGGAAGTTGAACTTATAAATGTAGAATTATGTAAAAAAAATAAAAACTGCAATCAAAAATAAAACAATGTAAAACGTTAGAGCCTACGAGTTCACTCAGTCCTACTTCTTCTTCAGCCAGTCACTCAGACAAACAAGTTTGTTTACATTGACAGGAGATACTGCTGCTCCCTTCTTGTTTACAATGTCACCTGAAAGTTAGAACAGATGTTCTCATGGCACTGTTGTAGCCAGCATTGCAAGATATTTATGTGTCTGATGTGCTAAAGATTCATATGTCCCTTCATGCTTCAACCACCATTCCAGTGGACATACGTCCATGCAGATGATGGGTTCTGCTCGATAACGATCCAAAGCAGTGCAGACCAACGCATGTTCACTTTCATCATCTGAGTCAGATGCTACCAGCAGAAGGTTGATTTTCTTTTTTGGTGTTTTGGGTTCTGTAGTGTCTGCATCCAAGTGTTGCTCTTTTAAGATTTCTGAAAGCATGCTCTACACCTCGTCCCTCTCAGAATTTGGAAAGCACTTCACATTCTTAAACCTTGGGTCGAATGCTGTAGCTATCTTTAGAAACATCACATTGGTACCTTCTTTGCGTTTTGATAAATCTGCAGTGAAAGTGTTCTTAAAACGAACAACACGTGCTGAGTCATCATCCAAGACTGCTATAATACGAAATACATGGCAGAATGTAGGTAAAACAGACCAGGAGACATTCTATTCTCCCCCAAGGAGTTCAGTTAAAATGTAATTAACACATTTATTTTTTAAACAGCATCATCAGCGTGGAAGCACGTCCTCTGGAATGGTAGCTGAAGCATGAAGGGGCATATGAATGTTTAGCAGATTTGGCACATAAATACCTTGCAATGCCAGCTACAAAAGTGCCATGCGAACGCCTGTTCTCACTTTCAGGTGACATTGTAAATAAGAAGTGGGCAGCATTATCTCCCGTAAAGGTAAACAAATTTGTTTGTCTTAGTGATTGGCTGAACAAGAAGTAGGACTGAGAGGTCTTGTAGGCTCTAAAGTTTTACATTGCTTTGTTCTTGAGTGCAGTTATGTAACAAAAAAATTCTACATTTGTAAGTTGCACTTTCATGATACAGAGATTGCATTATGGTACTTGTATGAGGTGAACTGAAAAATATTATTTCTTTTATCATTTTTACAGTGCAAATATTTGTAATAAAATAATAATATAAAGTGAGCACTGTACACTTTGTATTCTGTGTTGTAATTTAAATCAATATAATTTTTTTAATCGTGATTAATTTTTTGAGCTAATCACGTAAGTTAACTGCGATTAATCAACAGGCCTACTTTTAATCAAGATTTGCCTGAACCTCTTGGTATTTGTATGGCCCTCATCACTGTATTATTTGAGCTTCTCACAATCATTAATGGATTTTATCTTGACAACACCCCTGTGAGGAGGAAGTGTTACAAGTATTTTACAGATGAAGAACTGATGCTCAGGGCTGATTTAGTGACTGGCCCAAGATCATACAAAAAGCCTGTGGCAAACTGCTTGAATCCTGGGCCAATGCCCTATCCAGTAGGCCATCCCTCCTACCCTAGGAAGGATTTCTTAATTTGTACACAGCTAGTCAACCCATAAACACACATTATACTGCAGGAAACCCTGTAGAACGTCACTACCACACAGTCCTCATGGCAGAGCCAGTTCATCTCATCTATGCAGAGATGAGTTGCCTTACAGAGATGTGTGCTTCTCTGATTCACACACCAATGAATTAGTGTCAGAATTCATGCAACAAAGCCACACGCTGCTCTAACACAGTGACCAGGTCCTTTGGAGAGTGCTTTACACTCCTCATCCCCGAGGCTCACCCATATCCAAACACCTCCTGGCCTGCCTCAGAGCTGCTGCCTTCTGCTGCCGGCAGTACACTCGCAAACAGGTAGTGTCCCTCCACTGGAGTAGCACCTAGGGAGTTAGAGCAGAGAGACAGGATACAAACTAATACAGCAGTACTCTCTGGAGGTTAGAATTGAAGTCATGTGCCCCACATTACCAGTATCACAAACACACCCTGTCACCCCATCACACAAGCCAACTGCAGCAGGTGTGAGAAAACCCGCCACTAATGGAAATTCTGTGCCCCCAGAGCAGGGTTTCTAAGAGCAGCCATTTGACCCGTATCCCCTTTGCATTTCTTGAAGGTGTTTTCCTCCACACAGACAAAGCTGCCATGCTATTCCCTTCCGGGAAATGGGATAGCGAAAAGCTGTGGACTCCCTCACAGCCAGTGCCTGCAGAGACTCCTGCTGAGATAGGCTGGGACTCAGAGCAGCGAGTTCCCCGGCTTCTGCATCCTTCTTTGTAGTGCCTCCTACGGGAAGCTGTAAGCTTCCCCCGACTAAGTACTACTGTACTATTCCCTGAAGTGACTCCTGCCTAGACTGGTTCTACTTCCTTGCTAAAATAGCCTCCAAGTCCCCTACGCAGATCCCACCTTTGAGAGAGTTGATCTCCTGTAGTGCAGTTCTGCCTGTACAGCTTTCTTAGCTTCACCCACAAGGGCAACAGTATTTTCTCTCCAGATACTCAGCACCTGTCTAAGGACAAAGTGGGAAACAAAAACCTAGAGATCAAGAGTGATTTTCACCACATACTTTTCCCCACCTCTTGGAAGCTGGCTCGACCTTTGGCACCTTTCCATTCATGGAGAGGAACCCAAAAAAATTGCTGCATCCACAAACCCACCTTTGTTTCTAGTGTCTTAAACATAGCCAAGCACCTGACATCATGCCCACAAGTGCAGCCAGGCACTGACAAAACAGCAGCAAAACACATTTCCCAGTTGGTACAAAAAACTGAAGTGACTGCAATTAATGCAGGGTGACCAATGCCCTTCCTGGGCCTACCACCTGTAAGAAACAAGACAAACTATATCTGCCCCAAGCGCACCATCACTTTAAGTTCATAGCAGAGCCCATCCACTGCAAGGGCAGGATGTAGTTTACCAGCCAGTATGTTTATTGGGGTCTGATCCTACGTTTGTTCCGAGTTGTGGCTCCAGCAGGCACCACAAGAACAGTTCTGCCATAAGGAGAAGGCTTTGAAACTGGACAAAAGATGTTTTAAAAGATTGATGCATAATGGGCAAAGTCATCCAGGGATTTCTTGATGCCAACTGGCACAAAGAGGGATCTGCTGGGATATATGCACAATAGCTCATCAAATGGTGTCATATGAAAGCTCTACTGAGAGCCAATAGCGCTCTGGTCGTCATTGCAAAACTTATGTAAGGATAATATTTAAGGAGTTATGTATCTCTACTGAAAATAATGTTCTTAAGATCTTGAGTTAAGGCACCAGGAGGTGACATAACTCGGAGATGTTCCTTTCAGGCAGGAGGCAGCAGACACTTATCTCCCTGCCTGGTCATTTGTATACTGTATGCCTCACACTCTATGCCTATTTGCATACTGAGCCACAGGCAAAAGAAGAGATTGTGAAATCTACAAGAAAGGAAATGTACAAGATGAAACAAACAGTGGGGAGAAGAGGTGGTCCTGTTCATGAATAAAGACAAAGGATGGGACTGGTATGTGTTTGGGGGTGGGGGGAATACACTAGTTCCTTCCCTAGGAGGCAAGCTGACAGTGTGTGTCATGAAAGGAAGGTCACAGCCAACCTGGCTGTGAAGCACTGCAAGGATAAGCGTTACTCTACAAGACATTAGAGCATCTAGTTAATTAACTCTAACATCTAGAACGTTATGATTTTAGTTCATACATAACCATTTGTTTCCAATACTTCTACTTACTATTATTTCAGTCTCTATGCTTTGTTAAATAAACGTACACTTGTTTTTACTATAAACATATCTAAGTGCTAGTGTGTTCAGAGGAGCGGTGATCTGAGGTGGAACTGATAAACTGAGGTTTACTGTTTCGTTGGAAGCAGCAAATCTGTCAATACTGTGAGTGTACAGTGCACCAGGGGCTGGACATACCGGGGAGACAATTAGAGGGCTCAAGGGTTGGAGTGCACCCATTGCTAGCCTGTAGAGAGACAGAGGGGCTGGTGGAGCCTAGAAGGGAGTGTTCATGTTGCCCATGGAGCTGGGCAGCTGACCCTTGAGAGGCACAGGCAAGGTTTCCGCATGCTAAAAGCAGGTGGTAGTGAGGTGGCTCACTACGTGAGTATCCACAAGAAGGTCACGGCCAGCATCCAGTCCAATGAGAATGTTTCCATTCCTTTTAGTTCGGCTGAGATGCAGAAAAACAGTGAAGCAAGGGAGAGTTAGTTCTCAGTGTCAAAAGCTCAGGGATTAGTGAATGTGTCAGTCAAGGAGGCCTGGGGCAACTCCTTCTTTCTAGAGTTGCACGGAGAGAGACAGGCTTACCGCAACAGTGCCCTGTTATGCTCCTCCTCCTTTTCATCGACTTGGCGTAGAATGCACTGTATGTTTTGCTGATAACTCTGCAAAGAAAGCAGTGCTGAAGTGAGACTTCCCCCAGCTGTTAGGAACACTATGGTGAGGAGTTTTCTGGGGAACTCTCAGCAGCAGCTGTCCAGGAGCAGATGCAGAAGCTGCAGCCACCAGAGTTTAGCACTTCTCTTGTTACTGTCAATAGCAATTATACATTAGCAACATGGGTTTTGCCATCCTGAGTAACTGGCAGCTATCTACATATATACAGCCACACAAGTCAGACCTCGGACCCGTGTACTCCAGAAACACAGGATTCCACCAATGGAGCTCAAGGGAGACACTCCAGGAGCGGTAGCAGCATCAGGCCTTATACTCTGTGTGGGTTCTAAAGT
Organism: Lepidochelys kempii; assembly: GCF_965140285.1. Lineage (NCBI taxonomy): Eukaryota > Metazoa > Chordata > Testudines > Cheloniidae > Lepidochelys > Lepidochelys kempii. Next base: position 11,769,150 of record NC_136394.1, on the reverse strand, counting down.
CAAACACAAATGCAGATATGGCATTCCCTCCTCAGGGTGGAGGGTGCAGACACAGCAAGCTTGAGAAACAAAACAAACATAATCCTCCTACCTTCCAGGCAGCCAAGACCCTGGCCAGCAGTGAGTGCTGATAATACATGTCTGCTTGCACCAATGTCTTCCACTTCTTAGACTGATGTCCCACATACTACAAGCAAAAAAGAAAATCAGACTGTGTGGGAAGCGAAAGAGAAGAAGAGTTACCCGCCTACAATCCCCAACCTCCAAGGAAGCATCACTCCTATAGAGCAGCATAACAGGGTCTTACCTGAACTGGCACCAGACCCTGCTGCCTCAGTTTCCCCCTTCAGGTTCTCAAACTGTCCCCTGGGCTCTTGTGCAAGTTAAACAACGCCCCTTCTTGGAGGCTCGTCTATTAAAACAGTTCCAATCTCACCTGAAACCAGACCCACACTGTCCCCCACTCCAGTTTCTTAAGCCCTTTGCTGGGCTCAACTGCTCATTCCAAAACACAGGTTCTGCTGCATGGTATTTCCTCAAGTGTCTTCTTCTCAAGACTGTTGTTCCCCTTACAGCATCTGCTCCCACCTGTCACTGCAGGTCACTTCAGTCAGGCCTTTCCCTATGGCTAGTATGGAGATTCCTTCCCCTCCTCCTCTTTGACCCTGGTCCCCTCTAGATCCACTGAGGGCACTTCCCTGATGGTCTGTCTCCCAGTTACCCTTGTATTGGGGCTTCAGATCCCAGTTCACTCTCGGATTCCCCTGAGCAGGAGAGCTCTGCCAGGCCTACTCCAGACTCTGCTTATCTCTGGAGAAACTTCCCCATGGCCTTTCCTAGCCCCAACCTTCTCTCTGACAGAGAATCTCTCATAGGAAGCTACAGACTACTGTCACATGATGCCTGGTCTCATCACCCAACCACCATAGAATCATAGAATATCAGGGTTGGAAGGGACCCCTGAAGGTCATCTAGTCCAACCCCCCGCTCGAAGCAGGACCAATTCCCAGTTAAATCACCCCAGCCAGGGCTTTGTCAAGCCTGACCTTAAAAACCTCTAAGGAAGGAGATTCTACCACCTCCCTAGGTAACGCATTCCAGTGTTTCACCACCCTCCTAGCGAAAAAGTTTTTCCTAATATCCAATCTAAACCTCCCCCACTGCAACTTGAGACCACTACTCCTCGTTCTGTCATCTGCTACCATTGAGAACAGTCTAGAGCCATCCTCTTTGGAACCCCCTTTCAGGTAGTTGAAAGCAGCTATCCAATCCCCCCTCATTCTTCTCTTCTGCAGGCTAAACAATCCCAGCTCCCTCAGCCTCTCCTCATAAGTCATGTGTTCCAGTCCCCTAATCATTTTTGTTGCCCTTCGCTGGACTCTCTCCAATTTATCCACATCCTTCTTGTAGTGTGGGGCCCAAAACTGGACACAGTACTCCACATCAGGCCTCACCAATGTCGAATAGAGGGGAACGATCACGTCCCTCGATCTGCTCGCTATGCCCCTACTTATACATCCCAAAATGCTACTGGCCTTCTTGGCAACAAAGGCACACTGCTGACTCATATCCAGCTTCTCGTCCACTGTCACCCCTAGGTCCTTTTCTGCAGAACTGCTGCCTAGCCATTCAGTCCCTAGTCTGTAGCGGTGCATTGGATTCTTCCATCCTAAGTGCAGGACCCTGCACTTATCCTTATTGAACCTCATCAGATTTCTTTTGGCCCAATCCTCCAATTTGTCTAGGTCCTTCTGTATCATATCCCTCCCCTCCAGCGTATCTACCACTCCTCCCAGTTTAGTATCATCCGCAAATTTGCTGAGAGTGCAATCCACACCATCCTCCAGATCATTTATGAAGATATTGAACAAAACCGGCCCCAGGACCGACCCTTGGGGCACTCCACTTGATACCGGCTGCCAACTAGACATGGAGCCATTGATCACTACCCGTTGAGCCCGACAATCTAGCCAGCTTTCTACCCACCTTATAGTGCATTCATCCAGCCCATACTTCCTTAACTTGCTGACAAGAATACTGTGGGAGACCGTGTCAAAAGCTTTGCTAAAGTCAAGAAACAATACATCCACTGCTTTCCCTTCATCCACAGAACCAGTAATCTCATCATAAAAGGCGATTAGATTAGTCAGGCATGACCTTCCCTTGGTGAATCCATGCTGGCTGTTCCTGATCACTTTCCCCTCATGCAAGTGCATCAGGATTGATTCTTTGAGGACCTGCTCCATGATTTTTCCAGGGACTGAGGTGAGGCTGACTGGCCTGTAGTTCCCAGAATCCTCCTTCTTCCCTTTTTTAAAGATTTAAACCAAATGTAAATCTAATACTGTGATCTAATGACAAGGCATATGTAGGGCAGAGCCCTAATAAATTAAAGGTCCAGCCCTCCCCCCAGGACGTATGAGATACACCTCATTAGCATTAACAATGGAGCTGCAGAGTACTCAGATGACAGGATTTATTTCATAATATAAGGGTAATTTAGGGAAAAGGGACCCTGCAATCAGATTGTTCAAAAGAAGGGAAGTGCAGTGTTGACTTTGTTCCCCTCACATGAAGAACACTCAGATCTCTGACTTCCTTATGGCTTACTTTGGTGCCAGAGACTAGCTCTAATAGGAAATGCAGTTAACAAGACAACAGAAACCCCACTCCCGCCTGTGACCCTCAGCAACACAGGTCTGACAGCCCTGCTTCTCCAACCACTTGATCAGCAAATCCTTATATTCTGGGAAAAGGCTATTATCTCTGAGGCTGATATGCCAAACATCATCAATTCTTACTGTCTCAGTCAGCTGCTCCATATCAAGTGGCAGGACAAGATCAGAAACTAGGATATTCAATGCTGAACCCAGCAACCACCTTCATCAGCACTGGTTTGGTTTTGGTGGCTTTCTTGCTTTGCACATATTATAGGAATGAAAAAGCAAAAAATGTTGTGGTGCGTGTACCAAGGAATGCCGCTACAAGGCCGGCAATCCTGTGGCACCAAAAGCTTTGGTGGCATTACATGATTGCCAGTGATGGACATAAATTTAATCAGACCACCTTAAGCACCTTATCAGAGATTGATCCAGGTGGCACTCAATTTGCAAGTAGCCCATGAGCCTTTGGGATTTGCCATGAGGATGATGATCTGACCCTTTCCCACTCAATGTACCTGGTGCATGCTAATTGGGCTGCTACTTCCAGCCAGCAGTGTGTATTGTCCTAGAATGGTTGTAGCAGTGAGAGAGCACTAGGCTCCTGTACAGGGTGCACCAGGGTCCCCTTGGAGTAACAGTCTTTATTGGAGTCAGGCTGGTTGAAACAGCAGCGGACATGGTTTTTGCTAATATCCCATTCACAAGAGATGAGAAGAACTGTTACAATCAGAAGGTTACCAGAAGGTTCTGTGAACTGGGGATAATGTTTCATGCAGATACCAATTATCACAAATCTAGAGAGATTGGTATAATATTTAACTGTCTTCTTTCTAAAAAGGGTTATTTAATAAAAACCTCCCCACTGTATTTTCCACTGAATGCATCCGATGAAGTGAGCTGTAGCTCACGAAAGCTTATGCTCAAATAAATTGGTTAGTCTCTAAGGTGCCACAAGTCCTCCTTTTCTTCTTCCTGAGAACAGTGTGTGGTATTTCCTAGGAGTTCCCCTCAGGCACTGGAGCACTTAAATGATGCTCTGGGAAGCACAGAGAGTGTAATGGTTGGGGAAGCCTTCACACACGCATTCATGTAATAGTCCCAAAACCACTGTCTGGGTAACACCCCTGAGTGACAGTCCTGCCCTCCCCACCTCTGTGAGCAGTGGAGCAATGCAGGACAAACAAAGAACTCCCTCGCACCTTCCCACACACTACCCCTTATTGCAGTGTTTTACCCCGCCTTGGAGAGAGCAGTCTTTGGTTAGAGTAGCCCAAGATTAACTAGCATTATGACCAAACAATGCCTTTAATATGGTGTCTGTTAAGCAGCTAAATGATGAGCATAGGTAATCGATAAATAGAGGAGGATTGAGAACTCTCTACCTGCTCGGATTCTCACCTTTCTCCACTTGCTCCAAGACCACTGCAGGCACTTTGAATAGTGAAACCTAACAGCTTTCATCTCCTTGATCCTCCTAAAGGAAAAACAGACCAGACCTTACTGACCCAGACCTATTATGTTTCTCTAGCACCAAGCCTGAATCCACATTTGCTATTGTGCTGGGAAAGTACATTTATTAAATATGTAAACATTTAGGATGCGCTAACAGCTTCTAAAACACGTGCAGGGTCAGTATTGGCGTGAATAAGAAACTCCTTTGTGAAAGGGGCCAATTTTGAGACTGAATCAGGATCAGTCTCCGTTTTAAGCTGCCTCTTACTCTGATCTGATCTCCTGAACGTTCTTCTTCCAGAGATGGAAAGTCTTCCACAGCAGCAGGTGGCAGTAATGATCACGGGCAAGAGCCGTGCTCTCTCGCTCCTCCAAACACACCACTGTTCTCCTGCGCCAGGAGCACCAGAAACAAACCAGTACCTGCTGCTTAAAGTGAAGAATGGCCTGCAACAGACAGGAGAAAATTGGGGAACTCATGATGTGGTCTGTAATGAGCAGCAGGGCAAGCTTCCTCAGAGGTGGTGATGGGCACAGGAAATTGTCTCATGTGGTCCCCAACCACTCAAGTGGAATAGCAATTGGTGCAAGCCCATCTTGTGCTGCTCATGTTCACAGGAGGTGATCAGGAAACTGTTCCATCTATCCCCTTGGTGAAGTCCAAGGGAAAGTGCTGCATTTACCATTCTCTCTCTCATCCGGTTCTCTCGCTGCTGACATGCACTCAGCCACCACGTGTCAAATACCTGTCTCATCAACAATTCTCTGCAAGCAAGAATGAAGAATGTCAGTGGAACCAATTAATCCTGTCTGACATCTAAGGGACTGGCCTTATGGGCTCTGATGACCATGCCAATCTGTCCAAATTGAAACCATTTGTTATGCCGTTGCTTTGATTTTATAGCTGTGCTTCGTCATGTGCTTTCTAATCAGAAAACTGAAGCGATGCTTAAGTTTAGTTGCATCACACCCCTGCCAGCTCAGAGTCAGGACTGAATTCATGCAAACAATAAGAGCCCACAAAAGTTCTTTTAAAATCTCTTTTAAGATTTTAAAAGATTAGAAGATTAGAGACTTTAGAAGATTAGAATGCACAAAGAGTAATATTTGTTCTCAGTTTTTTCCCCTATCATTACAGAAGTGAAAAGATGATAACAATGTACTGAATAAATATAGCATTTTATATCCTCAACCCACTGTACAAACCATTAACCAACCACCACTACACCCCAGTGAAGTAGGCTAGTAATTTCATTATCCCTACTTTACAGGTGGGGAAACTGAGGGACAAGTTAGTGTCCTAATTTTCAGAGGTGATAAGCACCCACGGCTTCTGTTTATTTCAGTGGGAGAGGGGGGAGCTGAGCTCCTCTGGAGAAGGAAAGCCATTAGTGACATGCCAAGGCGACAATGCAAGGACTTATCTATACAGAAACTGGAACCAGAATACCTACATTGGTTGGAGTTTAGTTATTTTAGTGCAAGTCTGCAGCTGGATACTTATTTCACTGTGACCAACACTGATTTTTACTCACTTAAGTTATACATTTGGGAGTTGTCTATACACAGAAGTTGCTCCGGTTTAACTAAAGCTGTGATGTTGTGATTTAGTTAAAATGAGTATAAATTTGCATGGACACTGCACTAGTTTAAACTTGGCTTATAGCAGTTTAGATTGCCCATGGTAAATATTGTCCCTAGTAAATAACAGGAGCAAACTGAAATGATGTAAACTAGCTTTAAACCAATGCAGAGTGCACATGCCCAAAGTTACATCAAAGTAAACAAAGGTGTGAATTGCAAACAATGTGATTCCAGTTGCACTGGTTCCAGTTTATGTGCAGACAAGCTCCAAGTCAGTGTCAGAGCCAAAAATGAGACATCATGGGTTCCTGCCTCTGTCTCATCTCAATTCACTAGATCACACTGCCTTTCAACAGCCAGATTCTTTCTGTTGTCCAAAGGAACATTACTATTTCTTCAAGGGCCTCTGTGCATTCCCACCTGTGGGATTCTGTAACTCTTGGTGTCAAGATGTAAGGGAACAACATGTGGGAAGGCGCAGAGGCAACTATTGAAGAACGACAGGTTCCAGGAAGTCACCTTTTGTTTTCATGAGGTGACCTAAATGGATTATACAACACATTTTACTCTTAGTTACACAGGCACTGGTTGCTGCAGCCCAATGCACATACTCTTTTTAAAGTCAGTCCATAAGAACAATCCACTGTACCTATGAAAGCATGATGACGTTTCCTTCATCTCTCTCCACCAGCGCTGATAGTTCTTAAACCTCTTCCAGGCCTGGAAGGTGACAGGCAAGATCACTCTTCCATAGTGACTGTCAGCTTTGGCATATTGAATCTAAAAAGCAAATGACAGGCTTGGTTTCATTTCAGAACAGTGCTCCCTTCCCAAGGGACTACCACAACAAGGCCATCTGAACTAACCTATCCTACTTAACATACAAGTGTTAGCTTTTGGGGTTTGTTTCTAGTCTTTATGCAGGTGGTTGGACTAGATGATCTCCTGAGGTCCCTTCCAACCCTGATAGTCTATGATTCATAAAACTTTACTCCACACTTCTCACAGGGAAGGAAGTGGAAAAGCAATTCCACCCAACTAGCTCAACAGTTCCAGCTCATTCTGGAGGCTTCACTCAGAACAAAGTAATATTTCTAAACAAGGCTTACAGTGTGGGCACTACTGGAAACTAAACAATAATAGTAATGATGATCATAAATCAACTAATCAGGGCTTCCTGTCCTTCCTAGAAACTCCAGCAGCCAACATTAGCATGCTTTGGTTCCCAGAGAAGTGCTCTGACTGGCTGATGTACAATTCTTTCAACAAGCTATTGATCAGAGAGAACATGATTTTATCCTATGAATCTGCTGCACCACAGAAATGACTGGCACATTCACCCAACCTTCATCCTCCGGCTTTTAGAATCATTTGGGTTGAATCTCATGTAAGAGCTACTTAAACATGACAAATACTCCATACCTGCCTGTGTCTTCTCCACTTGGCATTCCTTAACCACAACCTGACAGACTTGTGCAGAAGCGCTACCCTGAAATAAAAAAATAAAACCCAACTATTCAGCAAACAGCCTCCCTCTATTTGAAAGAGCAGCTTGGGACCTGGACAACTACATATAACTTAGTGTCCTGAACAGTAAGTCTCTATCAGAAAATAATTGTGTTACCTTAAAGTGCTTTAAGAATGCCACACAGATTCCTCCCACCCCACCAAAAGAAAGGCAAGTTACATATTTATCTAAAAACACAATCTAGGCAGGTACAATTGCAAGAGTTTCTTCTATTGCTTCATAATTATGCACTCAACCCTGAAATAGGTATCTTCACTGGGATTAAAGAGGAATTTAGCCTCTATGGTAGTTAACAACACCTGCCCAAAAAATGATCTCTCCCACTTTAGGCTCCCACGGTGGTAGCACTCATGTAGAGAGGGAAGATGTTTTACCACCCTGTTTTCTAACCCTGCTCAGTGCAGGTCTATGCAACCTGGTGGCAAAACTGCCTGTGCCATGTCTACACTAGTACTCCCACCACTGGTGGGAGATTTTTTTTTAAATAAGCAAACCTAGACAAGGCTCATGGCGTACCAATATCAATTTCCCCCCCCATGTTTCTCAAATGAGGTATGGTCCAGAGCTAGACCACTCTTCATAATGTGCAAGGATGATCTCACGCATCAAATCATTACCAGATTTAAAACCAGAACCAAGAGCTAGTAAGTTCCAGCCCCTTAATTGCATCTAAAAATACATGTCCCTGAAGTACCTGTAGTGGTTGCGAGCTGCTAGTGTCAGGGACCACTGATGCTCTTCCTCCTCCTGTTCTAACCGACACTTCCAGCGATTCCAGAAGCTCTGCAGCAACTGGAGCAAAACAGCAGAGATAGAAAAACTCAGGTAACAAGAGCAGGGGAATCCAAAAGAATGACGACGCAGATGTTCTGCTAATACAGCATTCTGAAGGGAGAGTTCCTTAAAGTACATTGTACTGCTATACAAAACAAAACAGTCTAAAAACCACGTGAGCCTGATACAATTCCGTTTTCTTCCAGCTCTGAATGTCTTTAATATAGATCTAGGAGTCCTCAAAAAATTGAAAATAGAAATGTTGCTACATCCAGGTGCTGCTATAATGTGTGCTCTGCTGAGCTTATTTGAATCACTTCACTCTCCTTGTCACAAGGTTACAGCCAATTGTTCCCTACATACAGAGACTATAAATCTTCTTGGCTACAAAGAGGTTCGCAATGGGGCTTATGACAACACATAACTAGGCCAGTATGTCTGTGACTGACCCTAGACTTACACAGGAGATATTTTCTGAAACTGCTGGTAGCAAGGGAACAATGCAACTGACTAGAGAACACTTCATAGGAACAGGTTTCAGAGTAGCAACCGTGTTAGTCTGTATTCGCAAAAAGAAAAGGAGTACTTGTGGCACCTTAGAGACTAACCAATTTATTTGAGCATAAGCTTTCATTCATGAAAGCTTATGCTCAAATAAATTGGTTAGTCTCTAAGGTGCCACAAGTACTCCTTTTCTTTTTTCATAGGAACAGGTGTGAGAAGGTGGGAAGGATCAGGGAAAGGTCTCACATAAACACAGCATAACACAAATTAAACCCACCATTACTTGATGCTGCCGATGAGCCAAATTTCTTCTCATTTGCTGGAGACGAGCATTTATAATGTTCTTCCGCAAGGCATTAAACCCAAAGCGCTGAGAAAACAATCAGCAGAATTTTACTTACCATTCACTGTGTAGCCTGAATAACCAAGCAGCGAGGAGCCAATTTCCCTTGGGACCAACTGTTCCAACAGAATCCAGCTTTGTTGCTACTTGTAATGGTCAGCCTTACTGCCTTGTCATGGATACAGAGCCGAGCTTCAGTTTCCCTCCCCCTGGTTGGAGAGTTTAGCTCTCCAGCTAAATTAAAAACCTCCCCCTTCCTAGGGTTTCTTTTGAGTCATCCAGCTCTCTCCCTTGCTCTGTCAGCAATTACTGCCAAGGCCCCTTCCCACACCCTCTCTCAATGGAGAGATCAATAGGCCCTGCCCTTTCCCTGTCTCCGTCTCTGACTGGAGACCCCCAACTTGCTCCTGAAGCAGGGGAGGCTCACAACCTGTCCTTTCCCAAGATCTCTCTGTACTGGGAAAGGGGATCTTAAATACTGCTCTCCCCTCTCCCAGCTCTTTACTGACCTCTTAACTCTTATGGTCTCTCTGAACTACAAATCCCAGAATGCCTCAATTCTGGGCTGAACTGGGAAGAATTATGTGCTGAGACTGTACCCTGACTTAAAGGGCCAGCACTTCCTGTTACACTACTATTGCTATTTCCAAAATATAATCTCATTGGCCTTAGGGTCATTGTTTTGATGCTCAACACTGCCTCACACTATAGAATATCATCTGCTCCAACAAGCCAGAGGCCCTGTGAATGCCAGAGATAAGGAATTTATTTATGTTGGTAAGTGGGCGTGCTTTTAAGGATAAAGAAAAAAAAGACTAACTCCTATCCCTCCCCAAGTGGAAGAGACATTTATAGGCTCTCATACAGGTGGCTGGCACATGATGGCATTATCACAGAGGGAAGGTTTTCAGCCTTCAAGAGGCGAGTACAGGAAGTACAGACATTGACTCCTGTAGCACACCAGTGTAAAAAGGAACAAAGCCATTTATCCTCATGGCACTGGGGCAGTAATCCTCCTGCATAAGTAGCAAAGGTGAGAAAAATCACTAAAATAAAAAGGGGAAGATGCTATTTCAGAGTGAAGGGACCAGGGAGCACACAAGGGACCAACTGGTCTGAGTTAATTTGCTTCTTGATTGGAACAATAACTTGATTTGCTCTTGACTGGAAAGACATCTCAGATGAGATTTCCCATCAAGATATGAGTGTCAGTCCTCTATCTTATTAAAGTTAAGCGCCAATTTGGACACAAGAACAAATGGATATCACTGGCCATCAAATTTAGGTTTGAAATTAGAAGAAGGTTTCTAACCATCAGAGGAGTGATGTTCTGGAAAAGACTTGCAAGGGAAGCAATGGTGGCAAAAAATCTAACTGCCTTCAAGACTGAGCTTGCTATGTTTATAGAAGGCATGGTATGATGAGACTGCCTACAATGGTATGTCGCCAATCTGCAACTGCTAGCAGCAAATATCTCCAATGGGACACTAGATGGGGAGGCTTCTGAGTTACTACAGAGAATTATTTCCCAGGTGTCTGGCTGGTGGGTCTTGCCCATAAGCTCAGGGTCTAATTGATCACCATATTTGGGGTCGGGAAGGAATTTTCCCCTGAATCAGACTGACAGAGACCCTGGGGGGGTTTTGCCTTCCTCTGCAGCATGGGTCACTTTAAGGTGTAAACGAATGTAAGTGGTGGAGTCTCTGTTACTTGAAGTCTTTAAATTATGATTTGAGGACTTCAGTAACTCAGTCAGAGGTTATGGGTCTATTACAGGAATGGGTGGGTGAGGTTCTGTGGCCTGTGATGTGCAGGAAGTCAGACTAGATGATCATGATGGTTCCTTTCTGGCCTTAAAGTCTATTAATCTATCTTCTCTGCACACAACACCCTGATGAACAGAGAGTCTGGTGGATTCCATGACAGTTTGAATCTGTGCACCTAGTATCTGAGCTGAACATTTCACAGAAGGAAATGCTATACATACCACCTAAAGCATAACACACATGGTGGCTAGGTGCAGCTCTGGGAAATCATTCCAAATAGCCTAGATTCCCTCTCACCTGAGATATTAGAAAGCGCTTACCAACAGGTGGTGCCGGTGATGCTTTTCTGCAAGCTTGTGCTTCCAGGTCTCTTCCATGCACAGTATAACATCTGTCATCAAGTTAAAAAGAAAGTATCTTTTATAGACACACACAACACACCCTCTCCTTCAGGGACAGACACTGAATTCCAGTCCACAATTGCTTTAGTGTTGGATTTTCTGCACTGGTATGCACACAGAGACATTTTGTTTGCAGTGAAGCTGTTAGAGGCTTCACTGACTTAAAAAGACACATCTCTTGTTTACTGTCAGCGATTCCCTGCTGCCATATCCTAGTGCCTGCAGGTTCTTAGCTAATGTGTTCCAATTGCTAGTCTTGCTCCCTTCCAATGCCCATTTACTATGGACTAACCTGCACCTTTCTAATGAACAGTTGCTTTTCAGTCCAACCATGCCTGACCCAAATGCTGCTTCTTACATTACTGCTCATCTGCCCCGTCCACCTGCAGGAGTATCTTGAACCTGGCATCTCTATGGTAGCATACACAAAAGGATACAATGCTTCCAGTGCGTGAAGACTCTCCGTAAGGTAACCCTTGCTGCTAGCTCACCAATGCACTCCTGGTGGATTTGCATGCTTCTCCTGTGCTCCCAGGCCCGCTGCCAGCCGGAGAAACATTGCTGGAGCACATGGACTTGGTGATGTTGCTGAGCCACTTCTAGAACAATGGACATGAATTACACATGACCAGCTGTCTCTGCTCCTGCATCATTTGTGTCAGGACAAGACAATGACATGCAAACTCTAGGCTCTCAAGTGACAGAATCTCCAGTACCAGCAAGGGATGATGGGAATTTTACCAAGAATTTTACCACCACCTATTAGCTGACATTGTTCTGGTTATTCAGGAAATCCTTGCAGGAACTGATACTAACTCTGAAGTTGGCTTCATACTTCTTCCTGTCAGGTACCCCAACGAGAGTACACACTACAATGTGTAAGCTTTGGTCAGTAGAGCAATTTCCTTTCTAAGATGATATCCATCCTCTTTCCACAATAAGGCAACAGCATTCTGGATGCATCAGTACACAAATCACACAATCCTTGCTAGCCCAGGCCACGACTCTTCAGCATCCAAGTGTCTCCTAAATGGGAAAATATATCAACTTCTCCTATTGGTGGCAATGAGTTGTTTAGGTAGTGAAGCCCTATTCTGTCCCATCTCTCCATTCAAATATAGTATCTATCTATACAAAGTGGAATAAGGACAAGCCAGGGAATTATAGACCAGTCATCTTAACTTCAGTACCCAGAATGATAATGGAACAAATAATCAAACAATCAAATTGTAAGCTCCTAGAAGAAAATAAGATAATAAGTAATAGTCAACCTGGATTTGTCGAGAACAAATCATGTGACACCAAGCTACTATCCTTCTTTGACAGGATAGTCTTTGTAAATAGTGGGGAAGCAGTAGATATCATATATTTCGACTTTAGTAAGGCTTTTGATACTGTCTCACATGACCTTCTCATAAACAAACTAGGGAAATACAGGCTAGATGAATCTACTATAAGGTGGATGGACAACTGGCTCATAAATCATACTCAGAGTAGTTATCAATGGCTCACAGTTGAGCTGGAAGGGCATATTGAGTGGGGTCCTGAAGGGATCTGTTGTGAGTCTGGTTCTATTCAAATATCTTCATAAATGATTTGGATTATGGCATAGAGAATACACTTGTAAAGTTTGCAGACGATAGCAAGCTGGGAGGGTTGCAAGCACTTTGGAGGACAGGATTAAAATTCAAAATGATCTTGACAAACTTGAGAAATGGTCTGACTTAAATAGAATGAAATTCAATAAAGACAAAAAGAAAAGGAGTACTTGTGGCACCTTAGAGACTAACCAATTTATTTGAGCATGAGCTTTCGTGAGCTACAGCTCACTTCATCGGATGCATACCTGTATGCTGTAGCTCACAAAAGCTCATGCTCAAATAAATTGGTTAGTCTCTAAGGTGCCACAAGTACTCCTTTTCTTTTTGCGAATACAGACTAACACGGCTGTTACTCTGAATAAAGACAAAAGCACTCCACTTACTAAGGAATAATTGTACAAATACAAAATGGGAAATGACTACCTAGGAAGAGAACTGCAGAAAAGGATCTGGGGGTGATAGCGGCTCACATACTAAATAGGGGTCAACAATGTAATACTATTCCAAAAAAAGCGAACATCATTCTGGGATGTACAGCAGGACCGTTGTAAGCAAGATACAAGAAGTAATTCTTCCACTCTATTCAGCACTGATAAGGGCTCGGCTACAGTACTGTGTCCAGTTCTGGGCACCACAATTCAGGAAAGATGTGAACAAACTGGAGAAAGTCCAGAGGACAACAACAAATGATTAAAGGACTAGAAAACATTGCCTACAAGGAAAGATTGAAAAAACTGGGCTTGTTTAGTCTGGTGAAGAGAAGACTTGGCAGGGGACATGATAACAGTCTTCAAGTACATAAAAAGTTGTTACAAGAAGGAGGGTGATAAACTGTTCTCTTTAACCATTGTGGACCGGAAAAGAAGTAATGGGTTTAAATTGCAGCAAGGAAGATTTAGGTTAGACATTAGGAAAAACTTCCTACCTGTAAGGTTAAGCACTGAAACAAATTACCTAGGGATGTTGTGGAATCACCGTCATTGGAGGTTTTTAAGAACAGGTTAGACAAACACCTGTCAGGGCTGGTCTAGATAATCCTTAGTCCTGTTTCAGTGCAGCAGATTGGACTAGATAACCTATCGAGGTCCCTTCCAGTCCTATATTTCTATGATTCTCACTCACTGTCCTGATGCTTCTTTTCTCTTTGAAGCTGCAGATGCCCAAGCCAGGCCTTCATGCATCTTCTCAGCTCCCAGTGCTGATGATGATTCACTGCCCAGGCCTCCTTCTGCTTGTCATGCTGGATGTGCAAATACAGCTCCATCCACTGTAGCCAGGCCTGACAATACAAATTAGAAAAAATGAGGAGGAGGGTCAGCCAAGAATAAGCAGAGGAAAGCAAGGGAACATTGAGGGAATGGGCAAGAGCAAAGGAAGGGGATAAGGAAGCCCAAAGGCAACGAAGAGGGAGAGCATATCAAATAGCGACCAGGAGACAAAAATAAAGGAGCCATGAGGTTTTCAGGAAGCAATCATTTATGTTCAATTCTACTGGCCATTTCCAATCTATTTAGGCCAGGACTTTCATTTACCACCTCCTCCTTCCCTCTCATTCCCACCCTGGCTTTCCCTACATGTGCAACCAAACTCCTCTCACCTTGTCAACAGCACTGAGCTGTTTCTATACCCAAAGCATACTGCAGAGTGGAAGGTGAGAGGGAACAGGGAATTCCAGGGTCAGTATTACAACAGCCAGAGAAATTTTAAGTTACACTATCATTTCTTCCTTTTAAAGGGCAGAATGCTACTTTCTGGGAATGAATAATGGGCTCCCAAGTACAATCTTTTAATTTAAAGGAGATGAAGGAGGCAGATATCTAAAGTCCTAACAGTGTTTCCCAAATCATGGGACCAGCCTCCCTAGCAAAGTGCTGATCCCATGCATGGTTGCCATCTTTCAGTCAGGCTGGAACCAAAGACCACACCCTACCCAAGTGGAAAGAGAGCAAGTGCCTTGTTCTAAACTCATGACAGCAGCCATCAACCTTTCAGGGAAAAGGCTGAACAATTCCAGGGCACAGGAAATAAAATATATCGTCTTGACAAATTATTTTCACTTTGGATTTCACAAAAGATTAACTGCCCATTGTACAGTGATTGTCCTACATTCACTTCACTTCTGCTGGGCAGTGAGTGTAAATGACCCAGCGAGGAAGATAAGATGACAGACTCCTTTTGCCCATGTGTTTGAAACATACTAATAAAAATCATTTTCCTCCACCTCTTATTTATCTATTTGTTTTAAAGTGGGGAGCTCTTTGTGGCAGAGACCATGTTTTGTCTTTTTAATGACTCTATAAAGCATCTAGTATCTTCCTGGGCATTGTGTAAAGAATCATAATAATTCCCTTGGCCATGCAGCAACTTAGAAATACACTGAACTCTAGAAAAGCCTGGATGTTGCTTTTATACCTCCATTGTAGAGAAGAAGGATGTTTGAGGACCCCATGTGGAGAGAACCAGGGGATGGTTCTATTTTACTTGCACAACTGAGAAGCAGTTCACAGGTAAAATGCACATGCACATCTGGAGGGGTACGGTGAAACTTATACCTCGCATCACCCAATCTATAAACATCCTTTCATTAGAGGTATCTCAGTGTACAGAGGGATTATTGAGGGTGGAGAATTCTTTATTCATTTGCTAGCTATTACTCACAACCATGCGTGATCTCAGGTATGAAGGGTCTGGGTTTGAAGGACTTACCCGAAACTGCAGGCTCTGGGCCCAGTGCTGCAGAGCCAGAGTATTCATCTCATGGTCAGTACACTTCTGGCACAGTCGTCTTGTCCACACTCTCCATGACACGCTGCCAAAAGCATTTAAGACCCATTAATTCTGCAGTGTGGGGTGAGGAACTAACCTCCTCTCATCAGGAAAGGCAGGGCTCTACATACACATGTTATTGATGCACTGCTTTCTAGATGGAGTTATGTGGTCCTTTGAGGGGTAGGGGAGAAGGCAGTTGAGACAAAACCATAACTATGAACCAGCAAGATACAATGTAGGAACAGATCATGGGACAGAGAAGGTGTTTGTGATTAACATGTGACTGTTTCAAACCCATTCTCACCGCAGAGTGCTTGTTTCCCTGAACGCCAATGCCTCGGATCGCATCCTATGCTTGGTCCTGCGAACATCAATGTAGATCAGCCAATGCTGCCATGTCCAGCGCAGCTTCTGCTTCTCCGCTGTGCACAGCAATGGTCACAAGATTTTTTTTAAATGACATACAAGGATTTGGTATTTTTAAAATCATTATCAGCCTTACATTGCCACCTACCGGGAAAATCTAAAACTGCAGCCACTCCACGAGCTGGGGTTAGAGAGAGGCAGGCACAGATAAGCCTTGTCTGCACAAGGAAATTGTCCAGAATAGCTACTCCTCAATAGCTCCCTGCATGGACACTCTTATTCTGGAACAAGAGTGTCCACATGAAGACTTATTGCAAAATTGCTATTGCACTTTAAATTCATATACTTTATTCCAGAATAATTTATGTAGACAAGCCCCTTAGCTGCTGGCAGAGTAACGGAGATGGGTTTAAGATAAGATCTGAAATATCAATAGCTTCAAATAACCTGCCAGGTATAAATAAAACACTGTGTAATGACTTTGTTCAGGCTGCACAATTCCTGTGGGCACATACTGCAGCTTCAGATACAGTTACTGAGAATGTTGAGGAAATATTATTTGTATAGCAATAGCTGCCCATCACTAACCCATTGTGCTGGACTCTGTACAAACATAGAACAAACCAGCACTTGGCATCTTTTAAAATCTTCCAGATCTCCTAAGAGTATGAAATTACTCAGCATATCTGGCTTATTGGACAAAATTAAAAATATATCTAGTTCTTTATATAGCGTTTCATCAGTAGTCCTCAAAGCACTTTACAAGGGAGCATTATCCTCATTTTAATGGGTACATTGAGGCACAGAGAGGTGAGGATAAGAACTTGCCCAAGTTCAGTAGCATAGCCAGGAACATAACATAGGTTGCCTGAGTCACAGTCCAGTGGTCTATCCATTAGGACAAACTGCCTCCCTCTCAATCTTTTAGAACAAACCCATAGCCCAAGACTGATGATGTTGATTTGGACTATTATTAATGAGAAATGACCCAAAGTGTATCTTTCCCCAAACACAAGCTGGTTAATTTTATATCTTTCTATGACAACGTCCTCCAAAATCTAGTGAGCCAAGATCTAACATATCTGAAAAGGGATTACTTCTTTTTCACTTTTTGACTAATTAATGGGAGGTTTATTATTTTTCTTTGTAAACCAAATAATTTGTGTTAATTGGATATGTGGTATTAACATTTAAAAGCATTGCTCAGAGCTACTGGAGTAATTTCTCCATTTTCTCCTCTTCAATGTTGTAAATTCTAAGGTTTCATAATCAACAGCTCGAGATGCAATTTGTGGAAATGGAAGTAGGGTTCCATGTTAATGCCTGGCCTCCTTACTTGGTGATGGGAAAGCAAATATTTTACATGTATATTACTGCCCTCCATCCTGAAGGATCCCCAAGTGCTTTACAAACTACAGCCAGGTCCTAGTCCCTGTACCTGATCAAGTAAACTGGCTTGGGATAGGGGCATCTGCAGCAGTCGGGGAGGACAGAATCCTTCCTCACCACTGGCCTCACTTTATAGCTGCCACTTAGCCTAAGGGACACATTTACTTCCACAAGAACCTCCCTCCACAAGAAGGTGGATGAGTCTCTTTTGAGTCTACTATACCCGACATAAGGTGCTGGTCTGTAACTTTCCAGGGTTGCACACATATACAAACACCAGTTGTTAGTTGTCAGCTAACCTCCCACTGGACATGCAGTATGGGACAAAAATCTTGACTTCAGCTTTAAAAATACAGTCATTTACCACTTGATCTCAAAGGAATCACTATCTTTGTCAGTAGTCACTGGAAGTTGAGACCATTACAGGCAAGTGGGTCAGTGGGGTAGGCATTTGCAAAGAAAACTAACTTTCTCCTCCGGTGCATCTAGAATATATATCCCCTTCGCACGTGCGATTCCCCAGCTGGATTTCATAGCCACAGTAGACCAGAGAACATGTGCACCCTGCTTTAGTGCACTTAGGAGCTACAGAATCCAGGACTCAACATAGATCAAGTCAGAACTCTATTTCACTGTGAAAATGTTATGAGCTTCATTTCACCTGTAACATGTTCTAAAAAGAGAGGGGATTCAGGATAAGGTGGGTAAAAATCAACATATGCACAAAGAGGAAGCCAGAGTTGACTCCTACATCAGCTGAGGGGCTGGGGAACTCCACCAGTAACTTGTTCTTGTGAAAATACCCATTCAAATACATACCGTACCAATGATCAGACCCACACTGAAGAGCAGATAGGGAGTCCCTTAAGCTCTTTCACTGGCATCCGTAACTATCTGTATAGCTGCACACTACAATGCATTAAGAGCAATCTCCCCTGCTAGCCTTAGGTTGACAACCATCTGCACATAAGATTCAGAGATTCCAAGGCCATTGTGATCATCTAGTCTGATCTCCTGTGTTACACAGGCCATAGAACTTCCCCAAAATAATTCCCAAAGTATAACACCCAAGCTTGATTTAAAAATTACCAGTAATGGAGAACATACCACAAGCCTTGGTAAATTACACTTTCACACAGGAGTCGGGGAGGTAAATACACAAACACATGCAGGGAAATACGTCCTTGAAAAACTGACATTATGTTTAAGAAAGCTGCTCCCCCTTCCCCTCTCACCATGAGCCTCTGCGACACGATACTTGCACCTCTTTTCTCGCTGCTGGCATATAAAAGTCTTCCAGGCTTGGAATATCAGGTTGTACAGGAAATATCTGAACAACAGAAAAGATATTACACTTGGATGAGGTACAGAGAAGGGCAACAAAAATGATTCAAGGAAATTAAGGAGAGATTAAAAAGACTGCCAGTGTTCATTTTAGAAAAGAGACTAAGGGAGAATATGATAGAGGTCTATAAAATCATGAATGGTGTGGAGAAAGTGAATAAGAAAGTGTTGTTTACCCCTTCAGAGAAGACAAGAACCAGGGATCACACAATAACATGAACAGGCAGCAGGTTTAAAACAAACATAAGGAAAAACTTCTTCACACAATACATGGTCAACCTTGGGAACTCATTGCCAGGAGATGTTGTGAAGGCCAAAAGAATAACTAGATTAAAAAAAGAATTAGATAAATTCATGGAGGATAGGTCCATCAACGGTATTAGCCAAGATGGCCAGGCTGCAACCCTATGCTCTGGGTGTCCCAAAACTCTAACTGCCAGAAGCTGGGACTAGATGACAGGGAATGGATCACTTGATAAATTGCCCTGTTCCATTCATTCCCTCTGAAGCATCTGGCGCTGGCACTGTCAGAAGACAGGATACTGGGCTAGACGGACCATTGGTCTGACCCACTATGGCCATGCCCATGTTCGCATGTTAAAAACAAAACAAAAAAAAATCCATCATAAGCCTTGATCCAATCTAGCTAGCTCCTGTACAGCAGACCTGGTCTCAATTGTTCTGGAATGGGCAGGAGAGATTCCTATCACACAGAGCAGCTTCTAGTGAGACTTTATAGTCAGATTCTTTATAGTCTCGCAGCACAGAATCTGGACTTTTTATTCTGCCATTCAATGGAAAAGTCATGGTGGCACAAGGAAAGTGAGGCTTCTTAACATCCAAGGGGAAAAAGTTTTGGATCAACTTTGATTGCCCTTTGGATAACCCATTCTGCACAGGCAACATCTTCACAGAGATATTTTTAGTGAGTGTGTGTGGCCTACACTCTCAATCACTCATCCATCAATGTTCCAGTCTACCTTTAAATAATTACACTGCCCCATACTGAGACATTAACAACAAGAGGATTCTGAAAGCATTCTCAAACTGAAAAGGACTGCACAGAGAGACCATGTAAAAATGAGACAGAACTAGGGTATCCATTAACTCCTCACTCTCTGAGACAAGGTGAGGAAAGACGAAACCCCTTTGTTCCTATGAACAATAGCCAAAAAAGCCTTGTGAGAAAGAGTACAGGAGGCTTTGATGTTACATTAAGAGGTTGAGGGGAAGGTATAAAGGGATTATATGGTTACTCAGGATATATAAAAGCCTCTTGAAAAGAAAACTTAATTTGTCCCATCATACAGCAATATAAGCAGAAGAGGATCTAGAATGCCTGTTTCACTACTAATGGGCTCAGAGTTTGTGCCAACATGGAAGATAATCTGGGAGCAAGACAGAGATCAAGTTCCCAAATCTTAGTCAACATGTGAGCAGCAGACAAGAGGCATGGCAACTACTTTGCATTTTGACACAATAAAAAAAGAACACAAAAGACAAGCGTCCAGCTGCTCATTTGCTCCTTCTTTCCAAGTCAAATAACAGCATACCTCAAGAAAACTTGGCCACTTAGAAGACGAGAGGAATATCAACATGAACATGTTCAGAGTGATCTAAATTAATGATTGATTCCTGGATATCAGTAAATTTGATTCATACAAGGTGAACAGTACTCTGAAGACACCTGAGCTGTGACATCTGATTTCATCTTAGGACAAAGAAAGAAAAATGTACTGTTTGTTGGATGAAGGGTGGCAATAAGGAAGGAAGAAAAAGTTGTAAATAATAAGTGAGGAAAGCATTAACATTGGCCTTTCCTCACCTAACAGTGCTGCTGGGGTAGTTTGTTTACTGACATACACACCATCCTCCAAGACCCAGGGAGGATTTCTCACACCGCTGTGGACACAACAATACAACGTCATTTCACAGACCTGTAATGGCAGTCAGCTCTGACGCTGAGCTTCCACTCTCTGCAAACAATCCACCATTCCTCCTTCCACTCGCCAAAGGTTTTTTGCAGAATCTTCCGATCATAATGACATCTATACAGTTAAAAGATTTTGAGGATGGGAAGATTTGTAAAAATATCTTAGTCAATAAAAAAATACAGTCTCCTTTAAAATGTACCTCTCCTTTTTCCAGTATTAGCTGCTTAACCCAACCACACCTAACTGCATAACAAAACTTTACCCTTCTATACCACGTTTAATCTGAGAATCTAAAAAGTGCTTTAAGATACAATTAACTGAGCCTCACACAACCCTTGTAAATAATTACCCCTTTTTTAAAATTGAGAAACAAAATAAAGAGAGGTTAAGCGACTTGCCCAAGATCACATAGTCAGTTGGTGGCAGACCTGGGAATAGAACTCATCTCTTGAGCTATGCTCAAGCCTCGAACCATTAGACAACACTCTGCTACATTTACATCTCTAGTCAGTCTTGCTCGGTATTGGTTTGTGTGAATGTTTTTTCCAAAAGCTAACTTTTGTTTTAATTTTTAAAAGTATATTTGTAACTAATTTGGATTACAGGTTTATATTTCTCTGAAATATACCAACTGTGCTCCGTGAAACAAATTATTCTGAATTTAAAATTCCAAAAAGGGATGATTAAAAACCTTAGATAATATTCTTTCTACATGCACCATGTGCTAACAGTGTGGCTGCTTGTCAGCCTTTAGTTGACATGTATAAAGGTTTATGAATGAGCTACTGCCTCTGAGTTTATTAACCTAGTCCTTTAGCACAAGCCATAAAGGTCTTTGCTTTTAGATCCAGAGATCCTGGGTTCAATTCCCACAGATGATCAGGCCAGCGGACGGTGTTACATGAACATTCATGTAAATGCTAAACTAATAAAAACTCAGATGGGATGAGGTTTTGAACTAAGGAACTGGGACTCAGATGAGGGATTTCTAATAACAAGATTCTCTGTAATTAGAAATAACAATGACCAGTATATCTATTGTCCCTACCTGAGATACCTCACTTCACTTGAACATTACTCTGGGAAAATGATCATTGGCCAAAATGACATAGCTAATATTCTGAAAAATGTAAAGTTGCACTAGGTGCAAGTGTGAATAATTTCCTCATGTTTCTCATCTACATATTTTTTTCATAGAGATTAGGAAAATGGAAGGATCAACCTAAGAATAGGCAAGAAAACAGAGACAGATAAGCAAACAAACAATGGGCCCAGTCTTGCAGTCCTTGTTCACGGGAAGAATCCCACCGAGTTAATGGGGCTGTTCAAATGTGTAAGGACTGCAGGATCAGGAACAAAATGACCAGCCCCCCCTCAAACAAACAATAAAAAATCCCATATATTACAATTCAAAGCTACCTACCCCATCAAACCAAGCTGCTAAGCCATTCCAAGCACTCAAGCAGGAAAAAATCAAAGAGCCATAGGTTATTCTTTCAGATTGGCTGAATTGTTAAAACAACAGGAGGGTGGTGAACCAGGGCAACGTGGGATTTGGGCAGACCTGGCACTATCAGTGGGGCAAAAGAGACATTTTGTTCCCCCAAATGATCTTCAAGGAGCCCCAAGTGATTGTCAGAAAGGCCAAAATATGTACAATATGTACGTACAGCCTTCATCCTTTATTTAAATTATAAATCATAGCAAAATACTGACACAGTAGCCAAATTTCACTTTTTAAAACTCTTAGATCCCTGGAAAGTCTTGGATTTTAACTACCTCCTTGAAAGGTTGTTCACTTTTTAAATTACAACATTCAAAGGCCCAAAAATACCCTCCCCTAATAATATGACCCTAGATCTGGTCCTGGATTTGGGAACAATATTTTTTAAATTTAAAATAAAGTTATTTTAGTTTAATTTAGCTGGCTGAGCTCTAGATTTCAAAAAGGGCATTTTCATTCATTTACCAGACTTCTTATACTGGATCTGCACATTGCCAAAGCAAGTAATGCACACCCAATATGTGGGAGGAAGAGGGGAAGAGTACTATTCTGGCTCACAGAACAATTCATGTTCACCAGCTAATACAGTCTTGGTAAGAATTTATATTCCTCATACTGGAATCAAATGGGATGACTTGGGGCCTGATCTAACTCATACTGAAGTCAATGCAAGTCTTCCACTGTCTTCAATAGGAACTGGATTATGCCTGTAGAGCAGGGGCGGGCAAACTTTTTGGCCTGAGGGCCACATCGGGTTTCCAAAATTGTATGGAGGGCTGGTAAGGGGAGGCTATGTCTCCCCCAACAGCCAGGCGCTGCCTGGCCCCCACCTCCTATCCGACTCCCCAGCTTCTCACCACAACGGCTCCCCTGGGGCTCCTGCCCCATCCAACCTCCCCACCCCCTGACCACCCTCCCCCAACTCCCCTGCCCTCTATCCAACCCCCCTGGCTCCCTGTCCCCTTATCACGCTGCTTGGCGCACCGGTGGCTGGCAGCACTACAGCCGCGCCACCCAGAGCACTGGGTGAGGCTGCGGCTCTGCAACTGCACTGCCCGGCAGCCCAGAGCACTGCGCCAATGGCACGGCGTGCTGAAGCTGCGGGGGAGGGGGAACAGCAGGGGAGGGGCCGGGGTCCAGCCTCCTGGGCCAGGAGCTCAGGGGCCGGGCAGGAGGGTCCCACGGGCCGGATGTGGCCCACGGACCGTAGTTTGCCCACCTCTGCCGTAGAGCAAGGACAAGCAAGAGTGGACACACAAATTGAAGCAAAATAGGAAGACATTCCAAACAAGAGTGTTGCTTTTTCAGTAGTGATTTAAAACCAAATTTCAGAAGCTCTATTGCTGTAGCAGTTCAAAGATCAAATATGCAAAGCATTTGTGAATACACATCAAGAATAACCTGGTATACTGCAGGATGAAGTGAATTAAATGATCTATTGGGTCTTTCCCACCTTTACTGTTTATAATATTATAATTTTAAAAAACATATAATGAAAATCAAAGGCCAAATTCTACTCTCAGTTTTACTGGTGTAAATCCCGCAAATCTGCACTGAAACCAGTGCAATTTCTCTGGATTTACAGTTAAAGTAAAATTTGGCCACAATTATTTAAGAATAATATTCAGAGACAGGTTTCAGAGTAGAATAAATTGGTTAGTCTCTAAGGTGCCAAAAGTACTCCTATTCAGAGACAGGATCTCAAATAATTTCAGAAGGCATCTGCAAATATTTTCCTGCAAAGCAGGTATCCCTTTGCCTAGCCATACAAATGCTCAGCCATGTCAAGGCAGAATCTTACTACTTGGAGCTTCAATTACC
The DNA here is from genome assembly GCF_965140285.1 of Lepidochelys kempii. NCBI lineage: Eukaryota > Metazoa > Chordata > Testudines > Cheloniidae > Lepidochelys > Lepidochelys kempii. The sequence goes on along the minus strand of NC_136394.1, from coordinate 11,745,407 downwards.
TGGCTTTGGAAGGAAGAATTTGTCCAAAAGTCTTTTTCACCCACAAATAGAGGAACTTCCTGGCCAGATGCCTGGAAGACAAACATAGGTTAGTTGCCTTTCTGCATGTTTGTACTCAATCTCTTAATTTCCAGGCAATGGTTTTGAAGACTCAGAAGCTTGATATATAATAACTACAATACACAACAGTAAGGTCCCAATCCTGCACAGACTTACACACATGTTTAACTTTAACCGTGTAAGTTGTCCCATTAACTTAGGCATGTGTATGGGACACACTTAGCTGGGAAATCCATGTAGACAAGATGTCTCCTCTGGAATCTATTACACCTAATGATACTAAATAACAATGATGGTTGCTTAATTGGGATGCCGTCAGGTGATTTAATGGAGCTTAGGCCCTTCTGTGTTTCATTTGCATAGTGACTCTATCTGATCCCATAACAGAATGGCTTTTTCTAAACAATTTGTAGAGTGGGTCTTAGATCACAGAACTAAGAGTTAAAATGCTTGGCTAGATTCCTGTATTTATATTCTATTCATATGCATCTTATTCACTACTAGTTATTTACATTTTCCTACAAGAGGAATAGCAAAAGATATCAAATGCCTCATAAAGCAAACCATTCAAAATACAGAATCAGCCACAGTGAGGAGGACACTCATAGTACTACTTTGTATTTAGTGAGCACCTTTCCTCTGGAAATCAAAAATAGTGGATATTATTAGTCCTATTTAACAGATGGAGAAACTGAGCCACAAAAAGGATAAATGACTTTCCCAAGGTCACTTAACAAATCAATGGCAAATATGAGAGTAAAACCCAGGTCTCATGACTTCCAGTCCCCTGCTCCAACCACTAGAAAATGCTCCCTTCCGTAGTAGGATTAAAAAACCAAAGCATACAGAGCACAGCTTTCACTATCACCTGATACGGAGTTCTTTTAACCTCCCACCTCGGTTCCAGGTGTATGTGACCTGATACGGAACCTGATGACTCCCATTCCAACACTGATTCCCACCAGGCCGGGGAGTAACAGATCGTCCAAATGTATGGACTTTGCTAGTATGCAATTTCTGGGCTGCATCTCTCTGGAAAGATCTTAAACTTAAAAGGAAAGAGACAAAGAAATATCACTTGTAAGGTCAGATTCACAGTTAGCAGACATTAGTGTCTATGTGACCTCATCCATATAAAAGTATCACACTAAAATCACATATAAAATTAACACCTGCAGACAGTATTTTTAAAAGTTTCATTTGATTCATTTTCATGCTCAGTAAACGGTCTCCTGAAATTTCTCAGTCATTCCCCAAAAGCTGCAGAAACACATGGTGATGGGAGCACAGTGGTCCAAGTGCAATCATCCCATTCACATTTCCTCTTTCTTTAAAAGGTGACATGGAAAAGAAAGAACGTTGGTTTGTATTCTCTTTCACTTTGTTAATATTTATAAAGTCCTGAAACTTTTGTTCAGGTGGATTTAAACTTGTTGTTCTGCTTATTTTTTACCCTCAGAATAATAACAACAATATTACCACCTACTACTTTCTATTTTTGCTGAAAGATTCCTACTAGAGTACTAAAGTGGGAGCTTTCTCAACCTTCAGTTAAAGGGCAAGAAGCATTTGATCTTTCACAAAAAGATCCTTTCTCCTAGCTGTGCGCAGATATGAGTTAAATATGCCTTTCTTAAATAATTAAATAAATAATAGTAGTTTTAAGAAATCGGACTAAAAATCCCTTCCTGTCTCTTGGTACTTGTGATGTCACAGTCCTATTAATTCTCCAGTGTTCCATATAGTCTTACAGGAAAGCTGGTGCAGATGAGCCCTGAACTGAAAAACAAGCAGGGAAAAAATGAACTTTTCTGAAAAAAAAAATCTTTCAGGCCTTTATTGATCATAAAGAAGCCAAACTAGGCAAAACATTTTTTCCCCTTTGTGGGTCATCTTTAAACAGTCTGTCTCAGTCAAAGTGCAGTTCCATTCTGAAAAGTGACTTTAAAAATGGTGTTATGGGATTCCATGTTTAACATTCCTGACTGACTTTATGATAACAACCACAATTTAAGACCAGCTACAACTTGTTGAACCAGTTGCATCCAAGTTTCCTTCCCAGAAGCAAACACCACCACCACCCTCCAGATTTGAACATTAGAACCATAAACACATTCCTGAGCTCCCCAATAGGCAACAGAGGCTTCATCTATACAAATAAAGTGGAACAACTTTTGAACAGACGTCTACAAAACATTGTTAATAGCATCTTCTGAGTAAAATACACAGGTAACACAACTTTTATTTAGATCCAATTGAGTTGGATTGATATAAAAACAAAATAATATAACTGCATCCTTTAACATGGGAGTGCCTATCCACCATTCCTCACCTGCCCTTGGACTTTTTCTCCATCTTTCCTCCAATCTTGGGTCCTCTATAATCAAATCCACGACTCTTCTGCACTGGAATCTCATGTGTTAGCAGTCAAACACCTTTGGACAATATATAAGAATTATTTTGAGTTATTTTTGGTGAATCAGTGGTGCTCATATGACACATACATTTTGTATAATCTCTCAGGTGCACCCCAACCACTTCTCACGCAAACTCACCTGAATAAAATAGTATACAAAACTTCTAGATGTTCAGTCAGTCAGAATGATGGACTGCTGAACATTCACAACCCTCTGATTTTATAAAGTTGATTTCAATGGGTTTATTTAGTGAATAAATGTCCAAATATCATGATAAGGTTCTATATATGCATTTCTAATGTGCCCATCTCCATGTGCTCAACAGACTGGTTTAGTCAAATAATGCAATTGGACTGTTAGAATTTTTAGTGACACCTGGTCCATATGTATCAATATCACAAACAATTTGATATATTTTGTTGATTGCCCCATACACAAAGGAACTGAAAAATAAGAAGCATGAAAGAACTTGACAGCTGGATATAAAAAGAGCAGTCTGATTGGCTGACAGGGATGTCAAACCATATTGATAATGCCCAGTAAGTACACAAGTCTAATTTGTTTTCTTTAGAATAATAAGCTGCATTTCTTAATACATAGAATTTATAGAGGACTACTCTGTTTCTCAGTTGATTAAAGTCAAGGAACCTTTGGATTTGTGCTTTAAAGAACCATCAAATCATGCCAGACACATAATACTTATTGCTCTTTGAAAAGACGACTTTCTTAAAACAGAGCAAATGATCTTTGCTGCAGACTATTAGCTTGGAAAATGCAGCTTAATTTTTTTTTGGGGGGGGGGGGTTCCTTAGAATAGGCTCTTTGTTTGCTGTTGCTTTTTTGCAATACAAATTTCAAAGCTAATTTTGCCCAGTTTTGATTAACAGAAAAATACCTCCCAGATAGTGACCTTTTATTTCAAATTTTAACTTACAAGGAATAGTGTATGCTAAGTTTATAAACCCCATGGCAATCAACAGTTATGATGAAACACTGAGACACCCTAATGATAACATCAGTCAAGATTACTTAACTCTTGAGACAACAAGGGCTGTCCAAATAGAACTGCTGCTGTATAATCAAATCCTGGTATTTATATGAACCTAGGTCCCAGTACCGAGACATACTAGTTATGAGCCAAGATACAAGGAAATAGATAACAGGTGAAACTGCCTCAAACACAAATGAAGAAAATGGAATACCAAATACAGCCTCTGATCCTGTAACGAACTCTGTGCAAGTGGACCCCTAGCCAGTACAGAGTCTGACTAAAATTAATTTGGATCTGAAGATGAAGGGGTCTGTCTCCACAGAGCACACTGTAGCATTAGGATCTAAAAGAAAAGTTTCTCTGAGCAAGGCATGAAAGACTGGAATGAAAGGGACATTAAGGCCTCAATTCCGCAAAGTGATATGAGTGAAGATGTACCCCTGTGCCAATGGAGAGAGTCACTGAAGTCAATGGGGCTCTGCCCACAGTAAACTCCTTGTGGGATCAGGGCTGAAGAATCTAAATATACTCATTTTCAATCAAAACTTTCATATATGTTCATATATATGCTACAGTATATATATATATATATATATATATATATAAAAACACACACACATATACTACAGAACTACACGGTAATGATCCAAACCCTTGCAATAAACACAATTAAGATGTTATGTTTGGGGTCCTGGCTGTAACATAATAATCGTAACCCATCTACTATGAAGATATTTGTATTGTGCTGGTCTCTGTGGTGTTTGTACCTTCCCTATTTAAAGGACTGTAAAACGTTAATAACAAAACTAGTCTAATGCTTTATATTGACCAGACAGTTCTTGGGAAGGGCAACTTCTCACTTTGAATTCCAATCCCATTCCATTTGTGAGAGTTCACAAATCCTCTGGAAACTCTATTTCCGCTGGCACTACAGGGAAGTGTCATAGATTCAGAACAATCCTGTTAATACGGCAGACAATCCCTGGGAGTCCAGATTCCTCTGGCACAGCATCTAGCATTAGAAACCCCTCACTCTCATTTGCCTTTCCCTTTTCATACCCAGAAAAGGATCTGAAAAGTGGGAGAAGGGAAGATCATGGCTTCACAGCCCAAGCTCAGCCCTACTGTATCCCCTCAGCTGCTTTTAGGAGTAACCAGGAACACTTGTGGGGCCCCTACGTTTTACAGGAGACCGTATGCAGACTCAGCAGTTCACAGGATGGCTAGACTCCCCAGTCACAAGGCAGGACCACGGAGGCGGAGTACAATTTACAGTCCCATAACCCACTCCTCCAGTAGCAGGACCAGGATTACCTTGACAGGGAACCAACTTGCTGCTCGATCCACCTGTCTTCCAGCAGGAGACTGAGTTATACAGGGAGGTTGACTCACTGTCCAAGACCCACCCCCCACAACTGTGGGATAATGGGATGGGGGGGCCCACTCACTGCCCTAGAGCCACCCCCACACACACAGCTGTAGGCCCAGGGAGGCAATTCACTGCCCTAGAGGGCCCCCCACACACACAGCTGTAGGACAAGGAGCGGGGCAACTCACTGCCCTAGAGCCACCCCACACACACACACAGCTGTAGGACTGGGAGGGGGGCAACTCACTGCTCTAGAGCCCCCCCACACACACAGCTGTAGGACCGGGAGGGGGGCAACTCACTGCTCTAGAACCTCCCCACACACACACACACAGCTGTAGGACCGGGAGGGGGGCAACTCACTGCCCTAGAGCCCCCCCACACACACACACACAGCTGTAGGACTGGGAGGGGGGCAACTCACTGCTCTAGAGCCCCCCCCACACACACAGCTGTAGGACCGGGAGGGGGGCAACTCACTGCCCTAGAGCCCCCCCACACACACAGCTGTAGGACCGGGAGGGGGGCAACTCACTGCCCTAGAGCCCCCACACACACACAGCTGTAGGACCGGGAGGGGGGCAACTCACTGCTCTAGAACCTCCCCACACACACACACACAGCTGTAGGACCGGGAGGGGGGCAACTCACTGCACTAGAGCCCCCCCACACACACACAGCTGTAGGACCGGGAGGGGGGCAACTCACTGCCCTAGAGCCCCCCCACACACACAGCTGTAGGACCGGGAGAGCGGTCAAACCACTGCCCTAGACCCCCAGGCTGTGTAACCAGGGGGACTATTCACGGCCGGGCCGGACCCCACCGCCCCAGTGAGGCAACTCATATCTCTCGCAGCAGACACCGGGCGGAACCGGGACCAAGCCGTGTCCCAGCGGCTCCTCCCGCGCAGTCCCCAGCGCAGCCTCCAGGCCCGCCCGACGCACCGCCTCTATCACCATGGCGACGAGCAGCAGCAGGACCCCAGCCCGTATCTCTGAGCGATGCGGCCCCGCAGCGGCCTCTAGCGCCTGGGAGGGGAATGGGCGAGAAGGAAACGCAGCCAAGCCCCATCATGTCCCCTTTGCCTCCTCAGTGCGTGCCAGCTCCCACATGGCTATTTGGTATGTGAATGATAAGGCACAGCAGCCACGGGGCAAAGGACATGATCTTAAACACCCACCCACGTCCTGCTCCGAGTAACCTCAAACAATCCCATGGCACATTCTCTGGGAACACCACTCAGAGCATGTCCCCACTCCAGCCCCAATCCAGCAGCAGGTTAGGGGTGCTACATGTAGCCGGCTAATAGCACTTAGATCTCTTCACCTTCAGCACTAGGTGAACTGATCCTTACAACACATCTGCAGACCTAACCATTATCCCTCTTTACCTCAGGTACAGAGAGACAAGGTCATACAATCAGCCAATGGCAGAGTTGGGAGAGAGCATATGTGACTAAAATGCTCTAGGGACTTTGGGGATGAAAACTGCTATACTAATGTAAGCAAGATATATTATTATTTAGTTATTAGTTATTATGGGTTTTGAGAGGGCAGGTCATTTTGAATGACTTTCCTCGCTAATAATCTACTTCTTGTGACCAGTGTCCTTCCTTCTAAGCTTGACAATGTCCCTCTCAGACCATTTGCTAAGCTTGATCCCCAAAATGTCAAGACCATTCATGAACCCAGAGATGCCCTGTACTTCAATACAGGCAAAATTCCACAGGGTTTCTGCCAAGAAAGAAGCCATCTGTCAGTGTCCAAATAAAGAATTTTGGGGCCCTGTGCACAGTGGCAATTTAGGGAACCCCACCTTCCCTGTCACCAGGTGGATGGGAGGACCAGGGAGGGTGTTGGAGAGCAAGCCTCCAAGCACTCACCCTGCAGTGACTTCAGTCCTTTCGTGCTGGTGCAGCTCCCGACTCCTGTTTTTCTGGCTCTTTCCACAGTATGTAGGTAGGACCCTCCCCTGCCCCCTCATTGTGTGTGTGTGTGTGTGTGTGTCCTGAGGTGGGAGCCCTGTGCAAGTGCACTGAGTGCCTTTGGTTAATCTGGGCTCACCTTTTATAGCCATCTTCATGACATCACTTTGAAACTTGCTTTTTAAGCACACGGCATATTAAAGAATGCAGTCCTTATGCAGACAAAATTCCTACTGAAATAAATGTATCTGCATGAGAACTACAAAATCAAGTCCAAAATCAGCATAAAAACTTGACACAGTATTGCATTGGGTTAGTCACCTTTTGCCATAGCTGTAGAAAGAGGAAAATACAGTCCTTTTATATATTGCTGTTTTATGAAGTGTATGGCTATCTCCTGTTTTCTAAGGTGTTATAAGAAGTTACAAAATAGCATTTTAGCTTAGGATGCAGGGATATTTACAAAAGCTACAGTTAAACTAAACAAGTTTGCAATCCATTTCAAAGTGTGTATCTAAAGTATTTTACAAATGCAAAGTAAAAAAAAAAATCCATGGATACCTGTTAGTTATCTATTCTAATAGTGTATTTGTTCCAGTCCTTCTTCCCCCATTACACGTTTTTTCTTACAGAAAGATGCCTTCAATAGAATTTCTGCTCACTAAGAAATGCAGCAGGACTCCAATTCCTGAATCCATTGTACATTCACCATTATTTAAAAAAAAATCTAAATCTATATGCATAATAATAAATAAATCTTTGTACATAGACAGTCATTAAAGAAAACCCTGGTTAAACTGTTCTTTTTAGATTACATAATTAGTTACTTTAAAGTTCACAAAAGGTGCCAGTCTATTTGACAGCCCTGGAGAATTGTATCAGACATAATATATCTATTGCAAACAGCTATAGTAGCAATAATGGGAAGTACCCTGATTATCCCGCCCTAATTTGTAAAATCTATCATGTCTCCCTTCTAACAAATATCCCTGATCCACTCAGTTTCAGTTTTCTCCCAACCCTAGAAGTGCTATGTGGTTCCAGATATCTGCCTCAAACCTCACATGTATTCGGCTCTGATCCTGCACTGAGAACTGCACAGCAGGTGGACCCTGATAACTGAGTGAAATCCAATGAAAGACAATGGGTCTGTGTGCAGACACAGAGTCTACCTACATAGTTTCTCAAAAGAGCCTTACCTTATAGTGGGCCCTTCAAAACACTATACCCTGTAGGGCTCTTGCTTAACCCTCAAGTATGACAGTTGGAGCAGTGCTGAAGAGGTCTTCATCATGCAGTAAGCTAATTAAGGTGGACAAAGAGTGGATCAGCCTGGCAAACTTACTGTACATGGAAGGTATCAAATGGTGGCCATTTTTAAATGCATGTTTAAAGATATCACTGACTTGTAATGTAAGAAATCTTTATATAATATTATTTCATTCTACAATAAAGGTTGATGTCAATGTATTATTTAATATGGACCTTCTGTTTAATTGGAAAATAGTTGAAGATATTGACTTTTGCCCCAATCCTGCAAGTTGCTCCACAAAGGCAGATCCCTGTACTTATGTAGAGTTGACTCAACAGGGCTCCTATTCTGAACAATTTTCACAACTGGGACCCTAAATGGAGTTCTGTGGACCTAGAGGGTCCACTTACCTGGAACTCAATGCAAGATCAAGGTCTCAGATGCTGTTAATTGAATGTTGTCTAAAAAAGTTCTATAAACAGGTGTTGGAAATATATTCTCTATTTCTTGCTAATAGCATAGGTGTACCAGAAGACTGAGAATAAGAAAGATTAAGTAATACAATTCCCTGTTCTTATTTTCCTCCTGTTATGAAGACATACTAAGCTTCACTCATTTGACAAGGGAAATGCCTCATTTTGGATTGATTTAAAGGTTAATTTTTAAAACAGGTCTTTGATGAAAAATGATTTTGCAGTGTGTATATGGGTCCCTGACAGGTGAGTACAGTGCACATGACCCTCTCCCCCCCCCCCACTTACCCCCCAAAAAACACCCCACATACAAACAACAACAAAAATAACCCTGTGCTGGAACTAAGCACTGGCCCTGCCTAAAAACCCATCATTAACAGCACAGTTGGGCTTGTTTTAAAATCACTACCTGGTATAGTTGGTCTAGCAGGGAGTCAGGCTGCACGCTTGACTCCATAGCTATTTTTTTATTTTTTCAGCTCAAAGGGGAACACAGAGCTGAGAAACTTGAGGTGGGACTGGACTGTCCCCTCCAATTTTCAGTCCCTCTTAAAAGCTATGTTTCTGCTTCCTAAGAGAACAGTTGTCCTGCATAGAAAATCCTTGTTCCTCTTCCCTTACCTCTGTCTCTCTGTTCTTAGGCTCCAAGCGCCGCAGGGCAGGGGCCCATCCCTTCTCTTGCGTATGAAAATCACCTAGGACTACTCACACAACATGGGAAATTGTTTACAGGCTCAACAGCATCTTTATAAATACACAACACAAGGACTCAGAGTGGTAGCCGTGTTAGTCTGTATCAGCAAAAACAACAAGGAGTCCTTGTGGCACCTTAGAGACTAACAAATTTATTTGAGCATGAGCTTTCATGGGCTAAAACCCACTTCATCAGATGCATGGAGTAGAAAATACAGAAGCAGGTATATATACATAGTATATGAAAAGATGAGCATTGCCTTATCAAGTGGGGGGTCAGTGCTAACGAGACAATTCAATTAACAGTAGAATACCAAGGGAGGAAAAATCACTTTTGTAGTGGTAATGAGGGTGGCCTGTTTCAAACAGTTGACAGGAAGGTGTGAGTAACAGTAGGGGGAAATTAGTATAGAGAGCTTGAGTTCTTAGTACAAACTCACCCGTATAGGGAATCTGGAAATAAAACATCAGGAAATGATAAATGCAGGAGTCAAAAAAACCCAACCAAACAAAAAAGTCTGTCAGCTTCGGTGCACATGGTCCTTAAACCATGCTCCCGCCCCCGCAGCATGGGCTGGCTGGTGATAGTGCCTGAGGGGTCCTCGCAATTCGTCAAACCATCCGTCTTCTATGGATATGTCTACAAAAAAATCGGTACTAGGCCGTGATTCACTTTTGAAGTTCGCTATAAAGAGGCGAGGAGGCGCCATACGGCGGGAGGCTGTGCTTTTCAGTCAGGCGTTACAGCCGAGAGCTCCCGGGCCGGGGAGCGGGCCGCGCCTGCGCGGTGGCTATTAAAGGGGTGAGCGGTGGGCGCTAGAAAGCCCCGGTTACGGTGGCTGAGGAGAGACAAAGTGCGAGAGTCGGGCAAATCGGGAGAGGGCGCGTGAGCGAGCGAGCTGGAGAAGGGAACGGAGAACAGTGGGGGAGTAGCGGCGGCGCGAGCCGGGGGCGGGCAAGCGGCCGGGCGGGGAGGGAGCCGTGTGTGGCGAGCGCGGCGCGGGGCGCTGCTGGGGGGGAGGGGAGAGAAGCCGGTCACTAGGGCTGAGTAACGCCGCGGGCGGCGGCAAGGCCTTGTGTGGAGCTGAGCCCTCTGGAGGGGACCTCGTCTTCTGCACAGTGAGTATTCTCTTGGCCGGGGCTGGGGCCGCCTACCGCCAGGTGAGGCGTTACCTGCCGCTCGCCACCGGTTTGTTGGTGGCTGGGCCTAGTAAGACCGGGCGGCCCTGGGTCCTCTTTTCTCCGTCCCCATCCCAGACGAGGGCTTCCTATCGCGGTGAGAGTCAGGTCACCCATGGGGCAGGTGGAGAGGGCGGGGGGGCTGCTCTGTCTCGTCTTGCCAGCCATGAGCCTGGGGCCCTCTCTCTGCCTTGTCAGCTGTCTAGGCTTGCCCACAGCCCCTTAGTACGAGGGGCAGCCCCTAATTTTTCCTCTCTATACAATAAGAGCACTGCAAAAAGCAGCAAGAAGTATCTCTGGTGAATATAAGTGGTGTTCACAACAATATTGATGATGATAATATCGGGAAGAGAGGTGGGGTAGGGGTGCTAAGAAAACTGGTCTGTATTTTTGAAATACAGTGTTGGCAACCATACAGAAACAGTGGCACTGGCTCTCTGTGTAGGGCTCTGTTGGCTCTGCAAGCCATGGCTGGGAGGCCCAGGCCCCTCCATGGTATGCCTGTGTGTCTACTGTCCTGCATGCCACAAAATGGGGTGCAAGTGGCTGTCATGGCCAGGTGGCATAGGCATCTAGGACTTCCCTACCTGAGGGAGAGGGCTTCCTATCCAATCTGTCTTTTTCATTTCACGAACTTCCCTTCTGTACTCTGGTTCTGTCCCTGTAATAATCTCTGTGTTAAAGCTGCTTAAGAGCTGGGTCTCTGAATTACAAAGGAGTCTAGGCTCCTATGATTGATTAATATTTGTTCTAGAGCTGTTAGTTAAGATATTTTACAACCAGTTATAGTTTGGAGGCACAAAACAGCCAGCACATCAAACAGTAAAAATATCTTTTGTGGAATGTAATTTCTTATGTTAAATGTAAATTGATGACTGTTCCATGGGCAGTAAGGAAGGTGTACACCATAAAGCCTTCAGCTGTGTTGTCTATTTTATTAACCTAATTCTTTTTTAATCAGGTCCATAGTCAAAGGCTTTCAAGTAGCCATGGATAAGAGAGGGGCTATAGCAGAAATTGAAAATGGGGACACTTTCCTTGACTTGAACAGAATAACAGTAAAATCTCATCGTTACACAAAAGTAAGCTAACCTTTTTCTTTAAAAATTGTATGAATTCAGTGTTTATGAAACACTTAAATGGATTAAGTGATCAATTTCAGGAAAAAAAAAAAGTCCTACTTTCCTCCTCCTCCTGGTCCAGAGTAGGATTTGAAGGTGTGTTATAGCTATATATTAGTTTAAACAAGGAATGCTCTCTTAAATGGACACCATCACCTCACTGTAGTATCTGTGCCCCACAACATGTGCTAAACTGATCAAGTTGAAGCCTATGCTTGCCCTCCACTATGCTTCAAAATGTGTTGGCAAATGTGATGCATAACATGTCTTAAATTCTAGTCTGGTCATGGTCCAAATAGACATCATACCAAACATGGAGGAGAGTCCTTCTAGGAGGAAGGGTAGTATAGTCTCCTTGGAATGTTTAGTTCTCATATGGATAGCTGTATCAAACTTGGCTTGTAAATACATAGATGCCTTGTGCAGTGAATGCAGTTTCAGGTCTTATGAAGTGAGTTCAGTTGTGAAGCAGGGGAAAGCTGAGGCCCTACATAAGACAGGAACAGATATTTAATTTTGGAAGAAACTTTCAAGTATTGACACTGTCTAGATATGGCTTAAGCTTTATAGTTCTCACCATACTCTTATTGGTTCATGCACTTGCAAACTATATCCAATTCTTATATATTGGAGAAACTGGTAGCCCGCTTCTGCTAATGTTGGTATTCTGCATTGGCAGCATTGCTGAAAGTGTTTGCTTCACTGTGGGAAGACATGAGGAAACTCTTTTGTTTACTGTGGTGATTAGGATTTAACCATGTTGGGTGCTGTGCAAACAGATTAAAAAGATTGTAAACTTTCCAGGGCAGGAACAATCTGAATATAAGACAAAGCCCAACAAGTGGGCTTAATAAATAAAAGGATGCAGTTAGAGGAGAATGCAGTTACATAAGCTAGGTAGTATATGATGTGAGTTGATTCCATTACTCTCTTGAAAGTATGTCTCTATTTTAAGAAATAGGCTTTTATTAATCTCTAAGGTTTTTGCAAGTTTGCTCATCTCCGTTAAATGAAAGCCTGGCTTCTTTCAGCATGCCTTCTAACACTGACTCAAAACCTATTTTTATAGATAGATATATATATATATATATATTTAAAAAAAAATTAGGAACTAGCAAGATGTGTACAAAGATCCTTACTTTTTGTAAGACCTGGGCTCCTTTTACCCTCTATCTGTATTGGTTTTACTTGTCTGCAGATCACTGTGCTCTGTTATGTATAATATGTTGTCATTCTTTCCCATGATACAATTAACCTCAAGTGAGGGACTGAATTGTTGGGATGAGGCAGGGTTATTGGTGGCTTTACAGCGGTAATGACTTGTAAACTTCCAAAACAATTTTTTTGAACACGGAGGTGCAATTAAGCTGCTTAATCTTGTGCGTGTCTTCCCCTCAATCTTTAGTTCTGCCAGTGTGCCCAGTCCCCTTTGGTATTAGGTTTCTCAGTAGTTTGAGATGGCCGGTGGTGGTGGGGGTGGGGGGGAATGCAAAGTATAGCAGTTTTCCCTAAGACTGAGTACTGTATGAGGCTTCCTTCAGATTCTGGTAGATGCATATCATTTGTTTGGCCTGAGGTGGCTGATAGTCAACGAGGTACATCTTGCCCAAAAGCTAAATGGGTGCCTCTGTCTTGCTCCCAGTCCCTACTGGCATGGGAAACAAAGATCCAAGCTTTGGTCCTCAATCCTGATGTGTGAGACCTAGACTGCTAATGCCCTGGAGTTTCACTCCTCTGCTTCAGGAGTGTGCTACCACTGCTTCTGTGGTCCCTGAACCAACAATAGTAATGATATATGTCTGTGCCCCTAATTTTGATCAGGATGCAGTTGTTAAACTAATGGCAGGATACTTTTAGTCTCACTCAACTGATACTGCAGTTTTAGTGGCAATTGACATCTGTCCTGAGGTTAACATTTCTTGTAATTTCCTCACTTTGAGGTTTTTTTAAAAGGGTTATCTGTTCTCCTAAGTAAAAGGATTGGTTCTAGGGTTTAGCCAGAGCACCTTAAATGCATATAAAAAAAATGATTCAAGTCACCAGATTCCAAACTAGTCTGAAGCACTGATGGTCCAGAACACCTAGTGGTGGTTTGTGGAGAATGGCTATTTATTCTCCCTGTTTCCAGCTGCTAGGAGCATCGTTCAATGTGATTTTAATATCTACTGTGTAAACAATCACTGCAGGGCTATTACATAATTAGAAAGTGGGAAGGCAGTTGGTCCACACCATGAAAGCTTGCAAACCCTTTGATCTAATTTTTTTCAAAAGGTGACCAGTCTAAGTTTTAGAACTAAAATGTAGCTTTTTAGCAATATTTAACACTTACAATTTGTGTTCCAAGTGCTGTGCAGATACTAATCCTCACCATCACTAACAGAAGTGGAAGTGTTATTCCCACTTCATAAATAAAGTGCATCTCAAAGGCCGCATAGTCAGTCACTGAAAGAGCCTGGTCTAGAACACACATTCTCCTGACTAACAACCCAAGGCTCATTATTATAGCTTATGGTGTCTCATGCTTTGTCTAAACCAGTGAACTAAGTAGCTGCTTTTGAACTTTCCATTTGTAGAGAACTTGGCCAACTTACACTGTTCAGGCCTGGTCTACACTTAAAATTGAATTGTAGATTTTTTATTTTTATTTTTTTGCACTCCTGAGCAACATAACTACGTTGACCTAACCTCTAGTGTAGATGCAGCTAATGCTTCCATTGACCTAGCTACTGTCACTCGGAAGTGGTGTTCCTACACTGATGAAAAAACCCCTTGTGGAGATGCAGCCTGCACCAACAGTACAGGATTATGCAGCATAGTTGTGGTGCTATATAGTTGTACATTGCTATGGATGTTACCCAGTAGGCTAGACAATCTTTGGCTGACATCTGCTCTAGATATCAAGTCCTATATTTTGGATGGTCTTGCTGCACTCAAATCTTCGTTCCTTAGGTAAATAAGGTACAGCTTTTCAGCCCCAGGTGTGTTTTGGTATTTCTAATTTGCTTAAACTTAATAGTGGCTGTCAGATGGCTCAATGCTTTTTTTTTTTAAATCCACTCATCACAAGCCTCAAACTTAGTAAAAAAAAAAAAAAAAAAAAATGGCCATATTGGGTCAGACCAGTGGTCCGTCTAGTATCCAGTCTTCTGCCAGTGGCCCATGTTTCATAGGGAATGAACCGAATAGGGCAATTATCAAGTGATCCATCCCCTGTTGTCCAAGCCCAGCTTCTGGTAGTCAAAGGTTTAGGGACACCAGGGTGTGCAGTTGCATCCCTGACCATCTTGATTAATAGCTATTTATGGAGCTATGCTACATGATCTTATCAAATTATGTTTTTGAACCTAGTTACACTTCTGATCTTCACCACATCTCCTGCATTAAGTTCCCTGGGTTGACTGACTGGATTGTGTGAAGAAGCACTGAATCATTAAATGCTAGGGAGAAGTTTCCTTTTCAGGCTAGCTTGGTGCTGCACGTCCTGGCTATTGCTAGGATCCCTTTATTCTTCTGGCTCCTTCTTGCTCAGTATTATCAGTTTGTCTCCCTGATTCCTGAACGAAAACAACTCGGGAGGGAGTAGGGGTAATCAGAAACCAACACAGTCAGTGCCACAGTGATGTAAATTGCTGTCCAAAGAACTGATGCTGCTCCTTTGTGCTTTAAATGGAGCAAATCAGAAAGATGATGGCTGGTCTTCTAGTTTATCTTAAAGGTAACTTCAGAAAGTATGCTGTAGTAGACGTTTTTTATTTGAATCCTAATAGTAAAGGGGGAAAACTTAAATGTGTGGCATATTTATTCTACCCAATGCTGAATTATGAATAACTATTGTACAATATCCACTTATAGTATAAACACGGTATGCATCCGATGAAGTGAGCTGTAGCTCACGAAAGCTCATGCTCAAATAAATTGGTTAGTCTCTAAGGTGCCACAAGTACTCCTTTTCTTTTTGCGAATACAGACTAACACGGCTGTTACTCTGAAACCAGTATATCTAGAGGGAACTCCGTGCTATTTGGAGCAGGGGGAGGCAAACTTTTTGGCCCTAGGGCCACATTGGGTACAGAAATTGTATGGAGGGCTGGGTAGGGAAGGCTGGGGGAGGCTATGCCTCCCCAAATGGAGAGGCATGGCCTGGCTCCCACCCCCATTCCAGCCTCCCAGAACTCCCACCCAACACTCCCCACCCCTGACTGCCCTCCAGGACTCCTGCATGCTATCCAAACACCTCTGCTGTCTGCCCCCATCCAACCCTCCTTGCTCCCCCCACCCCATGTTACCTGTGGTATGGGGGAAAGGGGGGCTCAGTCCTTTCCCTGTGTTTCTCCTGCTCATTTGGCTGCTCTCCCTGGCAGTTGGGCAGAGCTCACTCCCTGTCTGGGCTTTTCTGCTGGGGACAGGGGCCAAGCATTTGGGGGGAGGGGAGGATTGCAGTTGCTCTACCTCTGTCCCTGGCAGCAGGGTCCAGGCCCCTTGACCACCCCCTTGCTCCTCGCCTTCTTCTCCTCTGCCCCCCCCCCCCCCGGGCCAACTCCTCCTGACTGCGCTGCCCTGGAGCACCAGGTCTGGCCGCGCTATAGCTGTGCTGGCCAGAGCTGCAGCCACACTGCCCAGGTGCTGGGGGGGACTGTGACTGGGAGGGAGGGATCGGGGCTAGCCTCTGCCCCGCTCACCGTGCTGCAGGGTGTTGGGCTGGCTCCTCTGCAAGCCTGTCCTGACCCCACTCCCTGGCAGGAGCTCAGGGCCCAGAGGGAAGGGTCCTGCAGGCTAGATGTGGCCCAAGGGCCAGTTTGCCCCCCTCTGGTTTAGAGGAATGACCAGGTTT
Organism: Lepidochelys kempii; assembly: GCF_965140285.1. Classification (NCBI taxonomy): domain Eukaryota; kingdom Metazoa; phylum Chordata; order Testudines; family Cheloniidae; genus Lepidochelys; species Lepidochelys kempii. The sequence goes on along the minus strand of NC_136394.1, from coordinate 11,729,096 downwards.
AGGTTAAGGGCTTCTGAATTTTACTCACTGCTCTGCCTCCATTTAATCATAACATTGGGATAAAGCTTGTCTGCTTCACAAGAGTGACTAATTGTTTAGTAAATATTTTCACAGCACTTCGAACATCAAATTTTAACATAACTGTAAACCTAGCATGACAATTACTTTCCTGCCTTTTTACAATCACTGATGATACTAATATTTTCCCCAGCAGGTAAATGAGTAAAATTTTGCAAAGCTTTTATAAAAACACTTACTTATGTAGTACTGTACTTGCTGTAGTAACACAAGTTTCACAACATGCTGCAACTAAGAAAATATGGGAGAACCTGGAAACAAATTGTAGCTCCACGTGAAGGAAAGGCATCTCATGTCCACTGTAACCTTGTTTCTGGCTGAGTAAAACCATACCTCTAAGTTTAGATAGTAATCTACCCCTGTGTGACTGGAATAGCTGTTTTCACACATTTCACAACTAAACTTAAACATTGCAGTAATTAAACATTTGAAAAGTAATAGGCTAAAAACTTAACTTTATTTTTAGCTGGTATACAGCAGCATGACACGAAATTTTATGTGGAAGTAATGAATATGCTGGGGAATTGCCCAGTAACTGAATGAGTAAAAATTATTTGTAAATTGACTGGTGATGCACTCAGTCCATCCTTTAGGATTTTTTATCATTAGTTTTCTTTCAGACATTCAATGCTAAAAATCTGAAGGCAAGGATTCTTCATTCACTATTCTCAAATGTGGTTTAGAACAGCTTTGGGATTCCAGAATATGTAGTATTTTAATTCATTGTGACACTCTCTCCCTTTTTTCAGAGTAAACTATCTACTTGCCAATTAGCTTTCAAAAGTTTAACCAGTAAAAAGAGCTCCTCTTGACCTCTCAGGCCATGTCGATCCTATAGCACCCATGTCAGAATAGCCCCATAGTGTTGGATGCGGCTTACACAGTGTATCCTGTATCAGTTCAGGATTTGTGCCATTTTTTAGTGCTTCAGCAGAGGGATATAACTGGCCTCGAATTATTCAAGGATTTGTATCTCCTAAATAAATTTCTGGTCCACTTAAAAATTAAGTCTTAGAGTTTCCTGCAATTAATGAAGTTTCACTACCACTGCTTCTGTCTTCATTAACTTTGAATTTGTATGTTCCAAACTCTAATTTTTTGCATTACCATGGGATGTGACTTATTTGCTCCTAGCATCAATAGCGCATAATTGGTTTTAAAATAGCTCTGAATCCTCTGCTTCAACTCTTCACGTTAAACTCAGTTCTCTGAACAATTTGTTCAGTCAGCATCATAATGGTCAGAAAGGCATGTCCTCTCAAAGGATAAGCAATTTGAAAGAGTTCCCATTGGATTGGCTTGTGGCAACATTGTACAACCTAATTCTTAAATTTCTGACAATCCCTTTCAACAATCTCATTTCACTCAAGCCTGCCCCAGCATCGAGACAAAACAGCTTGTTGTTGCTCTTGATCAAACTGAATCTGTCACCAAACCTAATGTTATCCTTTGTTTGGGAATGCCATCTGTCTAATGTTGCTTTTCTGGAATACTAAGCTATCACTTGTGTCAATAGGCAGAGAACCCTTACTTTCCAGTGAAACTTCTAAGACAGATCTGTATTGATTCTTAATGTATATAATATAACTTAAAGGTTTATGTGAAGAAACAGCACAGCAATTGGTATTTCTACATTGTCTTGCTTCAAATTGACACTAATAGCAAATCCTACAAGTACCCAAAATAGACCTGTTGGTAGAATCTTTCAAGTATTGCAGTAATGGTAGTTGAATTGTACTTTGAACAAAAAACAGATCAATAGTTTGGAAAAACCATTCAGATTAGTTAACTTCATCTATGATATTTAAATAAACCTGTATGCTTTGGAACAAGTTTTTTGCTTTGTTTATATCCTATCCAAGTGAGTCAGAACTAACTTGCATCTTTTCCTTTCTAGGAAGAACTCTTGGATATTAAAGAGCGTCCCCACTCTAAACAGAGGCCTTCATGTCTTTCTGAAAAATATGACAGGTATGTTCTGGTCTTAAAATAAACTTGACTATCTTTAACTGGATAATCTTTTAAAAATTCCACAAGAAAAATCCTTAAAGTACTTTTAAAACTGTTTATCTTAAGTCCCCTACCAAGGCTTGTTTTAAGCTAATGCCTTTTAGAAAATAGATGTAGTGTGGGGTAGTCTGAGCAAAGTATCTTTAGCTCTATAGCTGGTATCTATACTACTCCTGTGTATGTTGACATGGTGCATAAACAATTTTTACCGATTTCTTGGCAACATATAGCATGAGTTGTTATGGCAACTTTGATTTCTCATTTCCTTCACTTTAAGATTGAAGGCACATGAATTTCTGGCTTGAGCAAATCATTCATGCTACAAGAAGAATCTGTATAGTGGTCAGATTAGTGTCTTAACCTGCCTCATAGGCAAATGACAATTGTAATTGGTGTGAAAGGAAGCCCTGTTAACACAACAAGATTGGAAGAGAACAAATCTTATTCTTGGAAGATAAATTGGGGATGGAACTGTCAAGTGTGAACTCGATGTTTCATACAACTTTGCATATCTTGTGTTATCTTTATACTGATATTTGATGAACTCTTCCACATTTTGCTACCTTCATAAAGATATCTAGAATACCATGTAAATGGACCAGTTTGAGGTAGGAAACGTCAGAAACGCAGATCACTAGTCTGAGTGCAACCCTTCTCGCTTAAGTATTACTGTAATGGATTAGTGGCTTAAAGTACATCTTGTCTTTGTTAAAGTGAGCACTTTCTTTAAAAAGGGTTTTGTAATTTTATTTTCCTAGTGACGGAGTGTGGGACCCTGAGAAATGGCATGCATCTCTGTACCCAAGTTCAGGGCGAACCTCACCAGTGGAAGGGTTCAAAAAAGACTTGGATTCAGACCGGACTTCTCTCATGCGCAGGATAGTTGGTGAGTGCACCATTTTTACAATATGGGGTGCTCAATAAGAACCTAGGATAGTAGCAAAATTATTCCCTCATGGTTTACAGTGGTGGTATAAAACTGAGTGAGGGAAGTGTTAGATATAATCCTGAAGGAAAGAGGTCTAAAACTACAACTTCAGCAAAATCTCAGTTGCTTTAGCAACAGTGGGAGTGCTAGTGTAGACTGGCCACTAGTATTCTTATCACTGTGTAATTACCTTGTTCTGTTCCCACCCCCACCCCCCACAAATAAAGCACCAGCTGCTGGTCTATTCTAGTGCTTTTACTAGTGGAAATACACTATTGGATTTCCCTGTAACTGTGTTTGAAGTTAAGGCCTCAAACTTGGCTAGGGCATTAAAGGCAGTAATTCCTCAATGTCTGTCTAAATTAATAAAACCCCTCCATATTCTAGTTTTGCGTTGATCTTTTTGGATATCATTCCATCAATGATAAATTATAATGCTTCACTTATCATGCTTTTTGTGGCAGTACTTTGAGGTTAGATTCAAGCAAGGAACCACTTGAAAATGATTTATGGCTTTATAGACATGAATTAGATATAAACCATTTTAACTTAAACACTTTGTTTCTCTAGGTATGGGGAAGAAACATCCATTTTCAAGTACTTGTAGCTAAAACTGGAGTATATTCCAGTGTTTTACAAATGGGCTCTGTAATGCCACTGGCTACTTGTCCAGCTTTCATGTTAATCTGTTCTCAAAATAACACAGATAACTTCTCTAGAATACTACTCTTGCAATCTGCAGATCCTAGGGAGCGGGTGAAAGAAGATGATTTGGATGTAGTCCTAAGTCCCCAAAGGCGGAGCTTTGGAGGAGGCTGCCATGTGACTGCAGCTGTCAGCTCACGTCGAGCAGGGAGCCCTTTGGAGAAGGAGAATGATGGTGTTCGTGTTGTTGGTGGACGTAGGATTGGAAGTGGAAGAATCATCTCTGCCCGCAATTTTGATAAAGACCACCGGGGTGGTGAAAAGGACATGCGTGATTCTAGAGACACAAGGGACAGAGATCGTGAAAGGGACTACAAAGACAAGCGTTTCAGGGTTTGTTCTCATGACTGTTTTCATAATTTAATGATGGGGTGGTCTCAATCCCTGGTCTTTCAAATGAGATGATCAACTGTGGTGGCTTCTGGTGTTGGATTATCCATCTACTAGATGAGCTTGATTTTAAGCTTCCTTTTTACAGCTGTTAGATGGTGGTAACTTTTATGGCAATAACCTGAGTGAGTGAAACAGACAACTCAGGAATTTTTGGTAGTTCTGGTACCCCAAAAGTTTGACAGTTCTTGCTCCATCAGAGTAGAACCCTGCCTAGTGTATATTGTTATCAGAAAGCTGAGTTAATGTGTCTTGAACAGAATTTTTTCTTGTCTGTAGAAGGTGACATGCTCTCTTGCCATAGTTCTCTTTAAGAAATCCATTTCATAATTTAATTGGAAGCTGTTTCTTACCCACCATTAGGAAGTGACTTGTGCCCTGAAATATGAACGTGTATATATCTTCCAAAACTTGGTTTTAATCCTTAGAGCAACTGTGGATATTAATATAGGTGTCCAGTCCTGTTAAGCTCTTTACCTCCATGGTATCTTAGCCTGTGGAACTCATGCTCATACAAGGAGCCACATATTAACTTCTGAAGAGCCGCATGCAGCTCCGAGCCACAGGTTGGCCATCCCTGAGCTAACTGTTCATTGTGTGGAAAAGCATTTTCTTTTGGCTGTTAAATTTGCTGCCTTTCAGCTTCACTAAATGTTCTTGTGCATTTGATTGAATGTATTCTCCTAAGTAGGATAAAAGATAACTATATGGAATTGTAAAGTATCACAGGAATCTAGATTAGGTCTAGTGCTCATTAGTTTGAGAGAATGTGTTTAATGATTCTGCAATACTAAATTGGGTGATGTTGCAAATACAGCTGACACAAGTAATACAAAGGCCCAGAGCCATGAAAAATGGGCAGAAAACATTCTCCTTGAAAGTGGGGAATACAAACTAACATATCTGGGGAACAAGTTTGCATTGTAATGTGGTAACAAACAGGGTGGATTTAAAAAAACTTTTTTAAATAAACCCAGTTAATTTGAAAAAGGCAACTTAACTTAAGGTTTAAACTTACCAATCATTTTAAGTTAAATAAAAAATAAGCATGGTTGCTGCCAAGCTTTAAAGGAAGTAGAAATGCTGGACTGGTGGAACTTGCTGGGTAAGCATCTGGAACCAGTTTGAAGTGCTAAATCAGCTTTTGATCATAGGAGCTTATGAAGATTCAGAGAACACTTCGAGTTTATTCAGGTAGTTCAGTTGAATGACTAGTTGGCTCCAAGTTATGGCGAGTTGAAAAAGCAGGAAAGCTTGTTGTTTTTTTTTTCCTCTCCCAATCTATGGATAAAATCTGGGTGTCAGAGGATACAATTTACTAATTAGAAAATGTTAAAGGAGATAGTAACCAAAAACAAGCTGTTCAATTTGTTAACTAAAGATCATATTTCCATTGTTTAATAAATCAGTTTTAAATGCAAAACATGTTTGGATAAACTTTTCTTGTGTATCAGCACACTTGAGCTTTGCTTTATAAATTCAATTAAGCATAAAACCAGCATTTTAATTTCCATCCAAATACAGCTTAATACAAATCACCAGGAAAATTCTTTATCTAATAAATAAATGATGTACTGTTTTCTAACACAATAAATGTGGTGTTTAGATACCAAATTTAGTGCAGAAGCTATATATAGTTGCAAATCAGCATATTAATGGTTACCAACCAATGAGAATCAACCTTTCTTTCATAAAGAAACTAATCCTGTTTTTCTGTTCTTTAAAATTGATTTAAATCCAGGTTTCCTGCTTGCTGATTTAAATGGTTGACTTGAATCACTCTGATTCAAATCTAGCAAAAAAGCCACACAATTTTAGGGAGTCGAAGTATGTTGCTGCAAAGTGAATAGCTAGATGAGCTATAGTCACACTACTAGGGCCAGACAAAGTACCTCATTACCAGAAGTATGTTGACAAGAGCAACAAATGATTAGGGGATGGAGAATAAGAACTAAATGTATAACTCATCAAAACATACTAGGGGAATGTTACTGTGTATACTCTTTTTTTTTTTTTTTTTTTGAACATCTGTATAAATACCATGGGGTACAGGTCAGGGAAGAGTTCTAAATAGTTAACCTAAGTAGGAGTATGAGAATTAAGAGTAGGTGATAGGACTTAAGTTCAATTGTATACAGTTTACAAACTAATAGATCTTTTAAGTAGCAGAAGCTCACTGATCTACTTAAAATTGGATAGAGTGCTAAAAAGCATACTGATTCCATTGGCAGGGAGATGCATTAAAAGATCTCATAGGTTCATTCTATCTACAGTTTCTCTAGTCTGCAAACATTTAAAATAGAACTGTTGCTTGTAAACCAACAGGAAGAAAACAAACTCTTGAGAAACATACAAATTACCTTTCTTTTTTCTGATTTCCTTCTCCATGCTATAACTACCAACTTCAGAGGGAATTTGGGGATAGTAAACGTGTCTTTGGGGAACGTAGAAGAAATGATTCCTACACTGAGGAAGAGCCAGAGTGGTTCTCTGCTGGACCTACAAGTCAGTCTGAAACCATTGAGCTCACTGGCTTTGATGATAAAATATTAGAGGAAGATCATAAAGGACGAAAACGAACAAGACGACGCACAACCTCTCTGAAGGAAGGTATGTAACAAGCAAATTGGAATGGCAAGAGGAGTTCTCTTGGACTTAAAGCTGGAAGGCAAACTTTGTCTGGTAATACTAAAAATAGTCATGACAAATTGTAGCCTTACCTATTAAATTATGGACAGGTCATGGGCAATAAACCAAAATTCAGACAGGCCATGACCTGTCCCTGACAAAATGAGGAGGGTCCAGCACCATACATCAGCTGGGGATGGGGGACCCTGGAGAGGGTCTCTGGAACCGTGACCTCCATGGCATCATTGTAGCCTTGCTAATGGGTATATAGATAGGAAAACTAAATCAAATGTAGCAGTCTTGGATTTTTAACTTAGCAGCATTGAGGGCTGCAACTGTATTCACACTTCCCAAAAACCTCAGTCCTTCATTGAGTAATGATAAACTATATGGGTTGGAAAATGTGCATCCTATGACTTGGCTTCTGATCATTCTGAAGGACAGAACTTAAGGCCAGTTCTAACTATCATTTTTGCTGTAAAAATAACATAACCTTCTGGCAAATCTGGGAGTGTCATAATGTGGTGGTGGTCATGAGGTAACTAATGTACAACCTCTCAAGGGGGAGAAGATTGTAAGATTCTTACAGTAATACTTTTGCCTGGTGATCCTTTGGGATAGTATGCATTCTACCACCTGGACTACATCTGGCTTTGCTCTCTAGTCCTTAGATATTGCATTGGTTGAAGAAGCAACCTTGGAAGCATCACACAAATCTGAGAAGGCTGCCATGGTAGTGAGGTTGGAACAGCAGTATTCATTATCCTTTCCTAGCAGGAGCACTGGGCATGCTGCTTTAATAAAGTGTACTTCATAGCAAAATGCCAGGCCCACAGTGGTGGCCTTGTAGAGACCTGAGGACTTCCTAAACATTCCTGAAGTAAATAATAAACTCCTTACGACTCTGTGCTAACTTCTCTAGCAAACCACATAGCCATAATTAACTCAGAGAACTAAACTGTAGACATGACTGAACGGTGGGAGGAAATCATGTCTTCTAACCTTCGATAGAATAGGATTATTGCAGCTCTGAAAGGGACACAGTCAACTTTAAAGATCCATAAGAGATTTTTCTAATTACTATAAACTATATGATACTTATGCATTTGACAGCACTACACACACTACTGCTTCTTCAGAGCACTCCTGTAAGGAATATAAGTCTCAGATGTTGTACAATAGTCTATAAACCAATAACTTTTTTTTGTTTGGTGGATTCTCAGAAAATATTTGAGAGGTTCTTGGTTGTTATCCCAATGATGGGACCATAAGTACCTAAATAGAATATTTATAATCATGGCAGATGCCAGTCCAGATGATGCTTGCCCTTACAGGAATGGCCCTCCCTGGAGGGAGAAAAGCAGCAGGAGCTTATCTTCCCCCACCTCAGACAAGGAGTGGCAGTTGCCAGCATAGTGCAGTGGGCTGAAGAGGCCACACAACTTGTGGACACTTTCAGTAACAAACATCTGGCTGTATTTTTGGCTTTTGTCTATTTCTGTGGAGTAGGCAGGGTAAAGAAGTAGATACACAAGTAGCAATGATGCAGCAGGCTCATGGGGACACCTAAGAGAGACAGCTTGTGGTAATTCAGTAAAGCTGTTTAAAAATAGGATTTGTACCTCATTTATATAGTGATTGAAGTAGGTGAAACCAACTCTAAGATCTTAATGTCAGGGATTCTTGTATCTGTACAAAGCTTACTTTGCACAATGAGTCCCAATTCCTATTTGTGCTCTTTGGGTACTGATTGCAACATAAATTGGGTTAAATTCATGTAGTTAGCAAGATCAAAGTCTGGAACAAAAGCCACATCTGAACCCCAATCCTATGGATTAACCAGTAGATGATAATTCTCTGGTCTCTTAATTGGGAGCAATTAACTACGTACTTTTATTCTCAAAGGAATAGAATGCAATGGTGGAGTGGCAGAAGAGGATGAAGTGCAGTCTGTCCTTGCCCATGAAACTGCAGCAGATCAGGAAGTTCCCAGGGAAGCTGTTCTACAAGAACCAGCTCCAGGAGAGTTTGACTTCAATGAGTTCTTTAACCTGGATAAGAGTGTTCCTGGTTTGGCTTCGGTGAGTGAGGTTTTAGGCCAGGTATGTACGTGTGGCAGAAGCACCATCTTTAGCTACTACTGTCTTTTTCTGAACTAAAATTACTTTTTTTTTGGTTATGGAAAAGTTTCTTGGTCCTTGTAAATACTGATGCTTTAAACAGTGAATATTCAAGATTTGGAGAAACTTTCTCATCCTGATTTTGTCAAATGAAGTATTATACAAGTATTACATATTATAGCCCATTTAGTAAAACATTAAGATGTTGCTTCTAAAATGGCTTTTCCTTCTTGGATTACTATTTCTATCTGAGCTTAAAAGAAGCACTTAATATGTGGCACAACTTAATTCCTTTTTTCTCACCCTTTTGGTAAAGGTTGCATGAGTTAATATTATGGATCTCTTTTCTAGGAGTTCCAGAACACTGTATTTGCAGGGAATGGTTATGGTGGAGCTAAAGATTTCCCATCAACTTTTTTGGTTGGATTTCCTTCAGACACTGTACTTGGGTTAAAAATATAACTCACTGTCTCATTTTTCTAGTCTATTAGAATATATCCATCTTAATCATGGATTCTCAAACACTTCAGAATAAGAGGCAGACAACCTCTGAAAATTTGTACAGTAAAGGAAGAGCCTGTTAAAATCAGCCTTTGAAGATTGATTCAAATTGAATCCAGTTAATGGATTATATAGCAGATGTTGGGTAGTATTATGGATAAACTGACATGGGAATATGTCTCATACTTAGTTGACAAGGCTTATGGGCCAACATGGCTTCATCTTATAAGGAATGTCCAGAGGCACTGTTCCATATAAAATGCAACTAACCAAGCCCCTATGGGAGGTAGAAGGATGGATACCAAAAGTAATAAGTGTCAGATTATAGGCTGAAGGAGTATGAAGCTGTGCCAATAGCATTAGCCTGCCCTGTGGTTCTAGAAAATCTTCACTTAACTAGAACTAGATTCCTTTCTATAAGAAAATCTGGAGTAGTTACTGCATTTTGATAATGGACTGACAAAACAAGTAGAGAGGTTTTGATAGATGCTATGTTGCTGAGGTCCATAAACTGTAATTGGTCACTAAATCAATTTTGAAAGACACAACTTGTGGTGCAAATGGAAGTCAACTGTTAACAGTTTCAATACTGAATCACTTAGAACATAAGAACAGCCATACTGGGTCAGACCAAAGGTCCATCTAGCACAATATCCTGTCTTCTGACAGTGGCCAATGCAAGAACAGAACGGGTAATCATTAAGTGATCCATTCCCTGTCACTCATTCCCAGCTTCTGGCAAACAGGCTAGGGACACCATCCCTTCCCATCCTGGCTAATAGGTCCATTGGTGTACCTATCCTCCATGAATTTATTTAGTTGTTGGGGGTTTATTTGTTTTTAATCCTGTTAGTCTTGGCCTTCACAACAGCCTCTGGCAAAGAGTTCCACAGGTTGACTGCATTGTCTGAATACTTTTGTTTGTTAAAACCTGCTGCCAATTTCATTTGGTAGCCCTCTAGTTCTTGTGTACTGATGGACTTTATTTTGGCTTTTGACAGAGACAGAGGCTGCAGTAACAAGTAGTCTTGGCCTGCGAATCATGGTCCAATATCTTGTCTATAGACTGGCAAAATCCTCTTCCATAACTGTCTCTAGAAAGTCATAAACTGCAACTGGCCCATTTCGTTACAAGTTGCCTTTCCCTCATGTCACTGTGAATGACTAGTTCTTGTGACTTAAGGACAAAATAAGTAATAGGCTGAAATGCTACTTCATAAGAGGCTAGTAGTAGTAGAAATTACACATCCATATTTATCTCTGACCCTCCCAGCATTGAGCCAACTAAACTCCTAGGGAGGAGGAACAATTATTTTTCAATCCCAATTCACTGGTTAGAATTAGATCAGGTAATCTTACAGAAGGATTTGAAAGGGATAGTGAGCAGGTGGTGGTTTTCACTGGGGGGGGAGTAGAAATTTGTTTCCTTGGAAGTGGAATTATTGAAACAAATTATCCTAAATAAGGAAGTGAGTGATTAGGCTGCAAAATGCAAACACTGGGGCTTGAAAATTGAGACCTGGCTTAATGTTTTGTGTGGTGGGAACCAACTTTATTGCTAGATTTCAATATACCTACAGAATATACTTGCCTACTTTACTCTGAAACCGTTACCTACTTTGTTATAAAGGTAACTTTCTAGTATAATGTACAGGAAGGCCTTCAAATGTTCTTAATGGTGCATCAAACTTAACAGAGGACAGGAATTTTAAGTCTATAGGGGTGGTGACAAACCAGATTGTCTGTCTGGTTTGTGAGCTTTCAGGATGATGCCTGTTTTTGTTTTTGTTCAAAGGCAGAAACTTCAGTGGCTGATTCAGTGACCACGTAGAAGGAAAACTAGTATTTCAGTTTTCCAACTACCTAAAAATTTAGTCTTATGCACAATGTTGTGCTCGAAAAGCTATTCCACCTATTAGCAGTTGTCCTGTCCATAGGCTTTCTTGTGACCATTATTTTCCCAGTTGTACCATATAGATGTATATGAAATGGATAAAGATTATACCTTTCTATAGAACTGTTAGACTGTTCAGGTTCTTCCAGCTCAACTTTTTTCAACTTTACATGTATGACCAAATGGAATCAAGATGCCAGCCACAAGTAAATGGTTTCATGCTTGGCTCATCTGACAAAGAATTGAGTTTCTTCTCATCTTGGACTGAATGAAACACCAAGGAAATTAAATCAACAAAGCATTGTCTACACCGTGAATGAGGTCCCACACTGTGAGACAGTAAAGGTTGCTTGGGATAAACTTGATGCTCTTGGGACTCTGGCAGAGTTTTTTGAAAAATTAATTTTATACCAGTCAAATATGCATTAACTTGCAAAATGGAAGTGCTTTAGCTTATATTTAAAAGGTCCCTTGCCACATATCGCTGCTTCTGAACTACTTCTAGCAACCAGTGTAGAACTGACAAAGTGGCTTATACTGACAATAGTGTTGGAATTGTACTTGGCTGTTTAGCTTCTAAAAAGCTTCAGTTGTTAAACTGACCGTCAGTAATCTCCAAGAATGAATGAACTCTCTACTGCTCTCTTCATTAGAGTAAGGTACTTCCTGTTTGCTACTTCTGCAAACAATATTTGACAGAACTGAAGGTGATTGGATAACCAACATGGCAGAACACAGGTGGTAGTATAAGCTTCCATACAGGGTCTTGTCAATATGCCTTTCCTTCTCCTGAAGAACAACTTCTAAGTGTTAGAGTATCTTTCTTCACTGAGGCTTACCTCCTGTTTCTGCAGAAGATACTGTATTTTTATGTGGGCCCCTCTTCACTTGAACTCGTATAACCTGAGTGCTCATCATAGGTCATTGAGCCATGGAGTCAAGTGTTAGCCCTTGGGAGAGTAGTTAATTTTTGGACCAATGACTGAAGATTCTGGCAATTGAATATTAATCTGTCAGCTGTTCTGGTAAAGTGGAATTTGCAATAATGGCTTAATCAGAGTTTCAGAATATAAAATATGGAACAGACTTCATTTTGTACAGATAGAAAATGCATGATTGATTATACCAGCACACTGGTTACACAGAAATATGGTACAACTTCTGGGACGGGGGGAAACAAATGATAGCTTAAAACCTACTTCAAATCCTAAATTCTGGGAGTGTAACATCAGGTCAGCAGCAGCAAAGGAATTTTACAAGTTACACAGTAAGTGTCCCTCATCTTTCAAACCCTCCCATTCTTTCTTCTGTTAAGACTTTTTGTCTAAAACTTTCTCTCTTCCCCATGATATAGATGATAGAAGATGTGCTGGGGGAAGGTTCGATGTCTTCTAGCAGGTTCAGTAGGTGGTTCTCTAATCCTAGTCGTTCTGGAAGTCACTCTAGCAGCCTGAGATCCACACCACATGAAGAACTGGAGAGGCTAGCAGGTAAAATTGTCTAACTTTTGTAGTGTCATTTAATCTCTGTACTCATGTCTCCACATTTTTCCCTATGCATTCTTTCAGTGAGAACGTGGTAGATAAGAATATATGGTAATTAACTTTTCCACAGTTTAATCATTCAAAAAATGTCCTTTTGGAAGCAGCTGGAGTGTACAGCTTTAGTCTCATCTGCAAAAGATCTCATCACTTCTCACTGTATTTTCCAGCTGATCTCAGGCAGGGGGTGAGAGTCATGATTTTCAGTGAAGTATTAAGCTTAGTAGCCAGTATGTAGTCATCTTGAGACATTTAGTTGGTAAATTGATGTGGCAGTGCTCCTGGTTTTGCTGTTTCAGGTCTAGAGCAAGCAATTCTCTCCCCTGGCCAGAACCCTGGAAACTACTTTGCTCCCATTCCATTGGAAGACCATTCTGAAAACAAAGTGGACATCCTTGAGATGCTACAGAAAGCCAAAGTGGACTTAAAACCTCTCCTCTCAAGTCTTTCAGCCAACAAGGAAAAGCTTAGAGAGAGCAGTAAGTGCCTCTTCAGATATTGTGGAGTTCCTGTGGTGGCATTCTGGAAAACCTTTTGCCTTGATCTGGCAAACCTTGATTACTGAGGTTCAGAAGTAGGAAGTACTACAAGTTTACTTACACTTCAGAAAACCCACTGGCCCACAAATCTCAGTTATGATGATTCCATCACTGACTTTTTCCATCCTAATCATAGGATGACATCAGCAGGATTTTCATCATGAACATGCTCATTAGCCTGTGCTACTTTAATACATCAAGATTGTGCAAATCTTGATGTATAAATGAGTTTCCAGCTTTACTGTTCCTGGCATCTAGACTAGTCTTCACATTAGACAGTGGTAAAATGTCAGCATTCCTAAACTTACTTGACACTTGAATTCCTATTATGCAGCTCTTCCTAAAACTTGCACCATGAGTTTTTTGCCAAGTACCTGTATGCTGGATCACAAAGTGATCCTGGGAGTCTCAGTATCTAAAATGGGACCAATGAATTTAAGGTGTATGCGGGCCCAGAGCAGCTTTTTCAGGTATATCTGGTAAAATTTCCCATAAACCATTTCAGGGAACTGTACCAACACTTCTGGCACAATAGTCTAAAAGTTCACTTAAGTCTTCAAAGAATTGTGGCTCATAAACACGTTTTCAGAAGCAGCTCTACTAGGGAAAACAACTCCAGTAGTGTAGGAATGCAACAAGGATTGGAACTGACTTTTATTATTGTATCAATGTTAAACCAATATCTAATTAAGAAGGGAATTGTTTCCTTCCATAGTGCTTCTATTCTACTGAAGTCAGATACAACCTTTTCAATATTAATTATAGTAGATTCAGTGCCAGTTTTAACTAGGCACAGGTTTAAGGGCATGCATACACATTGCCGATTTGCATGCTCATTGGGCCTGTTGCATGTGCATATGCAAACAGAACATAAGTGCACATACTGTTGTGAAACTTGAGGTTTAATTGCCAAATCTTTCAATTGCATTGGCAAGCAGCATGTATTGCCATGTAAACTTTAAATTGCTGTGCTAAGCAAAACTTGAAATGCTGCCTGATATGAGTGATGGAAATATGGAGGAACAGGAATTCATCCAACAAAAGTATTGCAAACACTGCTGACCAGCATCCAGTTTGGGGAGCAGGAAGTGCCTGGTGAACATTGGAGGAAAGCTCTCCCCAATTTGGCTTTCAAATATTGAACTAAATCTGAATGTAGAATTCTGCTCAGACTTCTACCTTTACCACAAAAGCCTTCTAATTGTTACATATTCATCACAGAACAAGGATAAAGACTTCTGTTCACTCTTATGTCAAAGTACCTGACATGGGGATCCCCAATGACAAAATACTAATCAAGCACTTGAGAAATTATTGGTGTTTTCTCTCTGTTGGTTAGTCTCTCCTCCAGCATTCAGCCTTTTTCCCTCATGCCCTGTAGTGCATGTCAGAAGTCCCTCTCCTGTCTCATGGCCATACTTCCAGTAAGTCTTCTACTTTCCAGATCAGCATCTCTTACAGAAACCCATTGGATATTCCTATCTTTTCCTCCCTTAATCTTCAAGGTACCCATATATGTTGCCATCTGTTCACATCCGTGCATAACCAAAGGATGTCAGGCACTGGTATATGGAGAAAATAATGAGCAGTACTTACTGATGCTTGTTCCTTATTTTGTTGGCACTTCTAGAAATCTTTCCCATGACCCACAATGGCTTTAGTTTTCTTTGGGAAACTTAAGCCTGGTTGAAAACGTATGCAGTTCAAATTCCAATCATGTGATTGTCTAAAGTGTGTATATTTCCAGGTATGTATTTTCTCTTCAAACAATAGCCATCACTTATATGGCTGTAAAAGTCTGGTTTCCTGAAGTATAAGATAAATTATAATCTATGCATACTTGTAACACAATAGCAAATGACTTTATTTAAATCTACAATAATCTGTATTAAAAAAAACTCACTAATACATTTGCTGACTGTACTTCCTGCTAAGAATTCACTGTCTGTGAAAACTGCAGAATGAAATGTCTTCCCTTCCTAAACTTCCAAGTCTCAAGATAAAGAAGAACTTAAAAAATTCAGCTAAAATTAAAGATGCTTGTAAAGACTTATGTGCCTAATTGTTCATGGCTCAGGTTATTTTTAATTTGAATGAGAATATTGTAATGTAGCTCAAACAGTGGCTTGAAACCAAAGGTACAGCCAGAACTAGCTTCACATATTCATGACACATCACCAGATCTCCACCCCTTCTATACACTGGTGCATATGCTTGTAAAGTGAGCACCTAGTTTAACTGTCTTCCCCTTCCACTTCTCAGCACATTCAGGAGTTGTACTTTCAGTGGAAGAAGTAGAAGCTGGGCTAAAAGGCCTGAAAATGGACCAGGAGGGGAAAAATGCTGCTCCATTCATGGCACAGCAGATGGAGGAAGCCCTGAATGTGGCTGGCTCCAGACAGCTCAAGAAAGATGGAGATATGTCTGCATTTAATAAATTAGTCAGCAGCATGAAGGCAAGTGGGACTCTACCATCACAGCCCAAGGTCAATGTAAGTAACAAATTCCTGACACTAAAATATAAACAGATCCATGACAAGGTACAGGAAATGAACCGGAAGTGCCTCAGCATGTCTCTGATTTCATATTAACCATTGGTTGGATATGATGGGGTGATGGTAAATATACTGGCCTTGAGAATGAAATTAGTAATATTAAGTGAGATTATTTCTGGGGAGATGTTGGCAACTGGACCCCTTCCATGTAGGGGATCACTGACCAGAAGAGCTATGTGCATGTTTTCCAGTTTAGTCTGTAGCTGAACACCTCCAAAGTTTCTAGTAGTTAAAATTTAATAGTGTTGTCTAATCAGACAGATGCTAGACTTCACAAGTGGACCTCGACTGAAGATTTAGGAAGTCTGCTCAGTCTGACCCCCAAGCTAACGGGCAAAGTTCTAGATCTTGCTTGACAAAAATCACATCTTATTTTACAAAAAATTGGCCATTTTGGTTAGGGGAGAAGGCTTATCTCTGCACTTAGTCTTGCCCAAAAAGTTATGCCTTGAAGGGTTAACTTGTATCTTTCTGTTGAAGGTTTATTTCTGTTGCACATCGCACAAAGCACATGTGTTAATGACCTTATAGAGAACACTACCTAATACTGCTTTTTCCTCTTTGTGTTAGTGGAACTGTTGGAGCAGTTTCCCCAGTAGAAACACTGAGATCAGTTGGGCCTCCTGCACTACTTCAGATGATAGCAGTAATACTTGTAATAGTCAGGTGCTCTGAAACCTCTTGGCTTTAATGAGTATTTGTACAATTGTGTTAATACAGATACAGTGTACAATACTAAGACTGTTAAATTTTAAAATAGCACGTCTTTTTACTTAATGGAGTAAATCATGACTATCTCTAACATGAGGTAGACTGAGAATTATACTAAACTTTAATCTTTCAGAAAACAAATGGGATCTCTGTATCCAGTAGGAAGTATTTGATGCATTATTGTGACTTCAGACTATAAATGCACTTTAAACCAATGGATCTTTAGTTATTGTAAAAATGGTGGCAAAACTTGAATATGGTGTCTTATGTATTTCTGTTTAACTTCAGATTTAGTCAGTTGATTTCTTTGTTTTTAATTTCCAAACTTGCAAACAACCTGGAATTTGAAAGTCAACTTCATGATTTTTCTTAATCACTTGTAAGACTTCTCAGGACAACTCATGCTCTTCACTATACCTATCCAACCTCTAACTTTCTATACAGAACCATATATGAAGGCAAAATTAAGAAAGTGGGGTTTCAGAAGTGTAACTTGAGGTATGAATTTGGCCTGTAGAATTATTGCTGTGAACTTATTTTATAGTCAGGTTTTATCTTGCTAAAATGGCGCAACACATGGCAGAAACTGAGCATAGTTAATCTGGAAGGCACAAAGACACACATACAACTCACTTACTGTCTTTAGACACAGGTCAAAAGAACCACACTGTTGTGATTTTAATAAAATTCAGCTTTTCTCATCTAGTCCAGTGCAATCTCTCTCCAATCTGCAAACACCAGTTTATGCATATCTGGAAGGTTTGGGGTTTATGACTTGTGGGTCTCTAAAGACTCTTGAAACAAACTTTCCATGTAAGTGCAATAGAGGTTTTCATACACTATAAATGCACTCATTTAGTACTGGTCTCTCTGCTGGAATTGGAAGTTTCTCTGGGATAATGGATTGCACAAATTAAGAACTGGAGTATGTGCATGATAGCTGTAGGAAAAAGGAGGGCTTTTCCATGTCCCAGTCTATAAACCCTTTGATTTTTTTTCCAAATGTTGACAATATCAAGGCATGTAGTCTTGTATAGTTACAAAGTTTGTAACTATACATCTATTAAATAGAAATTGCTTATCTGTTAAACTAATGTTGTACCAAAATTAAAAAATTTCAACATAATTGTCACTCACACATATTGGAAAGAGGGATGAGAGGACAAGGTTATTTTGCTATTTTGTATCTTTTGTTTTGCTGGACTACTCATTCAAGCTTCAACATTGTATTTGATCAGAAGCAAACTGGGTGAGTGGGAAGATTTTTTATAGCAAGGTATGTCGGGCATCTTAATTTATTTCATCACTTGGTTAATTTTTACATCCCCCATAGATTACCATGCAAGCATCAAGATAATCAATTTTATGCATCAGAAATGGACTCAAAGTATTCTAGATCAGATCTCACCTCTTTTCATATGGTGGACTGACTCCCCTGTCACCCACAATTTCCTATCATCCTTATGGCAACTATAGCATAACTTAAATTGCATAGGTAGCTAAATTTGTGAAATACTTTAACGGATAAAAGCTAGTGAAGCCTGCACTGACAGCACTTGACAATTTAGAAAATCTGTTGGACCTCAGTCAGACCTACAATCAGCAGTTTTAACTGGGACCCATCTGAGCTGTTTAGCTAGCAGTGCTCATCAGACTTAAATTATGAAATTGTAATTATCAGTGGGATAAGAAGGTGGTTTGACTCTTAATGAAGTATGTACAAGGATCTTTATCACGACATCTTGTGGTGGATGTCCCCTAAGTTATGGGAATGGTGTGGGTTCTGAACCTCCTTATTATAATCAAATCTTTACAAACTACATGCAGATGTGAGAAACTGTTTTTTTTTTTTAACTTAGCAAAGCCTTGAAAGCCACTTGATGTCTCCTTCTGAGATCCCAGGCCAACCTCTCCCAAAGAACATTTTGCAGGTATTTCTTTTTGAGATTGTCACCTTGAAATGCTCCTTTACTCTCTTGTGTGAGAAGCAAAAGATCATCCCAAAATGTGATTTTTTTACACACATTGTGGATTGCAATAGGGATATCAATAGTCAGATTCATTCCCACCAGACAGAAGCAGAAAAAGCATATAGGAGAGATGACATGCTAAGTCATTGACAAGATTGAGAACTAGCTATTCAAAACTTGCCACGACAACTGTCCGGAATATCGGAACAGAATTTTCCAGACAATAGAACTTTTATGAGGGAAAAACACTAAAATTACAGAGATTAGTTTCTTCTGTTAAAGAGAAGCTGGATGGGCCATTAAACTTAACTTGACAGACTTCATGTACACACTTACATTGTATGTGTATAGCTGTCAATGTGGCACAAGTACTACTGTCTGCAGATTGTATGAAAACTATATAAATATGTCAATATTTGACCGCTATTCATTACTTTTTTTTCTCCAAGGAACTTCTTGGTCCACCCATTGCCAGACCTGCTTCATCCAATGTTCTTAGTGGCTTGATAGGTGGCTTGGAACCTGCAGCATCTTTGCTGAGCCAACGAGCACTTTCCCCTCCAATTTCACAGGTGTTTCCAACTCGGGCTGCTTCTGCAGACTACCTCCGTCATAGGATCCCCTCACCAATTGGTAAGAGACTGCTTCTAGCATGCAGAACTTCTTATAGGGAAGAGGAGATGGATTTTCTTTTGAAGCTTCAGTTTTAAAGCTGAATTCAGAGAATCACTTTGGTCAGTAACATCTAACACTTAATGGGTGACTACCTTAAGGGCCATCTGTCTCCTCTGCCTCTTCAAAGAATCCCATCTGCTGCTGATGAAGTCTGAAAACTCCAACTGACTTGGTTGGACCTTGATAGTACTGCAAATTAAAGACTAATTATACTTTATACTGTAGACCACAGTGCTATGAACAAGAAAATACTTTTTCAGGCACTGGCTGGCACAGTCTAGTGCAAAGGGCATAGCTTGCTTCCCAGGGCAGCTGAGACAAATGCCTTGATGCTTTGCACAGATCTGCAAGTAAGCTAGAGTGGTATTGAGGAGCTTCAAAAGCAATCCATCTAACCACCTTTTGAATCAAGGAAGGTAACTGGGGAGAGGGCTGGAGTCAAGGGAGGATAAATGTCTGTTCTAAAACTTGTAGATAAAGTTGTCGTCATTCTATAGGTTTTGGACCAAGTTCTCAGCAATTGCTCAGTGATCCATTTCAGGGGATGCGGAAGTCAATGAGCCCAGTTGCTTCACAGGTTAGATTCAGTGATTTCTGAAACTTAAATATTTATTAATGAGCACCTTTTTTTTAACCATTTCTTGCAGGACCTATTGGGAATGTAGGGGGTTTGAATGATGGAATGCTAATTCTTTCATATTGGCAGTTACCATGAAGATGCTACTTGTAGTTGAATCAGGAGGGGAGGGATAGCTCATTGGTTTGAGCATTTGGCCTGCTAAACCCAGGGTTGTGAGTTCAATCCTTGAGGGGGCCATTTAGGGATCTGGGGCAAATATTGGGGACTGGTCCCACTTTGAGCAGGGGGTTGGACTAGATGACCTCCTGAGGTCCCTTCCAACTCTGATATTCTATGATTCAATCTTTAGTTCTGATGAAGCATGATATTCAGCACCTCACTCTTGCACTCCTGGGGGAGATGTGCTTCAGCCTTGGATCGTGAGAATGCACTTGCCATCATTTCCAGTCTGATAACACTGTTGCTGGGCCCAGTGGGCCTATTCTCAAATGTCTTTAGAACTGTGTGTACTTTTTTGCAACAGTATATTGAGATGAATTGGAGACAGTAACTCAGTGGTGCAAGTTTAACTTTCAGATGAACTTACTAAAATGTCTGCCACTCCTGTTGACTGTGTAGTTGTGAGTACTTTCAACTATTTCAAACCTTTGTATTTCCTTTTATGGAATAGTGCAAGATCTGGGATAAAAAATAAGTTTCACTAAGATTCTAATGCCGCCTCCTCCTCCTTGACTTCAGATGAGTCCACTGGAGATGCAGCAAGCTGCCTTAGAGGGACTAGTTCTACCACATGATTTAGCCATGCAGGCAGCAAATTTCTACCAACCAGGTTTTGGCAAACCACAAATGGACAAAAGCAGAGATGGCTTCAGGAACAGGTGAGATTCTAAACTTGCTTGACTGGAAAACACTTACTTATGATAGTGCATGCCTTTCACCTTTTCTATGCCCTGTTCCTTTTCAGTGGAGTCCATTGCTCATTACCCTTCCTCAATAATGATGTACTTTGGTTTCAAGGCACCTATTCTAGCCTTATTGCCAGGAAGTTATATTGGCTTATGGTGTGATGTAAAGCAGACTAATGTGCCTGACTAGAAAATAGGATTTCAGAACTTATGTCATGGAAGATAAAGAAACAGTCCTAGTAAACATCATCATATGGAAAAACCTGAGCTTTTAATTGCAGCTGACAAGTAAAACACCTTGTTCTCGTGGCTCAGTGGCTAGGCAAGTGTATGCATTGCCATAGGCCAAAGTAATAAAGCTGATCTTGGAATTTGCTTGCTAAGCAATAGAGCTCAAGCATAGCATGAAATATGTATCTTTGTGGGTAAACAGGCCATCCACTTTACATATAACCTCTTTGCTAGGACTTGATAATTCACCTGCTATGTCCACCTTGAAAGCTGGTTGTCTAGCATCTTGGCTGGCTTTCATGGACTGAGGTATATTAAACACCCTTTACAGCAAAGCACTCATCTTGAGTCTACTTCTAATGTAATTAGAACTTGTAGAATGAGAAGCCAAAAAAACTAGAACTACTGGAAGATACATGACATTTTAAGCTTATTCAGAAGCTAATGGCTATAAAGACCAGAACTATAAAATAAGATTGTGTGAAAAATCTTAACTAAACTCCAAAACTACTGGATAGAAAATTGAATCTAGTCCTCCTTTACCCACAAGTGAAAATGGCAATTAGGAAAAATCAGCTGTACAGGCTTTTCTTGAACAGCACAATGACTACTTCATTGTTTTTGAAGCAGGAAATTATTATTTGCACTTAAATGGCAATGTGATCTATAAAGGGTGAAATTTGGAGATACCACATTGATACCTGGGCAGTCACTAATTTTGGTATATCCTAAATTATACCTATTTTTTTAGCATCAAAAAGGTGAAAAGCAGGATTACCAAGACTATAATGCTGCCTTCACCTCTTAACATTCATGTCTGTTCATAGGCAGCAGCGAGTGACGAAGTCTCCAGCACCAGGCCACAGAGGGAATGCATCTTCTCCAGCTCCTAGTGCATCCATCACTAGCATGGTCAGTACTTGCATCAATGTTTCCTTAATATGGAGAGGAAGAGGGTTAACTTTAAAGCAGCATACTACCATTCTTGAAATACCTTGCCATTGATGCTATTCTTGAAATACCTCGTAAATAACTTATGATAGGATTAATGCAGTTTGAGAATAACTAACTACTTGTGGCTTGGATGAGTTCATCTCTATTGGCACACTGGATGACCATATACAATATGGTCATCCAAGTGTTAGTCATTCTACTTCCTTAACCTCATTTGGATTACCTCTTAGATTTGGAACAATGTCCTCAGCCTCTCATTGATTTAATATGAAAATTCAGGCCTTCATGTTAATCCTCGAAATTTAGGTTTTCATGACTCGTGATTTTTAGGTGTCTTAATGTTTGAGTTCCCAACGTGGGACACAGTGTGTGTTGTCCCATCCTGTTCTCTCCCTCTCTCCTTGCCCCCCCCCCCCAAAAAACCAAATACTAAGCACTTGCATTCTATCACATAGGTGGTGGGCAAACTACAGCCCACATCCAGTCCATGGGACCATCCTGCCTGGCCCTGGAGCTCCTGGCTGAGGAGGCTAGCTGCCAGCCCTTTGGGCGGTGTGGCTGCAAGCTGCCAGCCCTCTGGGCGACAGTTGGATAGAGGGTGAGGGGGCAGTTAGGGGCAGGAGGGCCCTGGTGGGGGGGTGAGGGGGCAGAGACCAGGCTGTCTGGGGAGGCACAGCCTCACCAACCTGGCCCTCCATACAGTTTTGGAACCCTAATGTGGCCCTCAGGCCAAAAAGTTTGCCCACTCCTGCTCTATCAGATCATGAGTTAAGAATCTAGAATCTTAACTACTCTTGAATTTGGGCCTTTACTAGAAACATTAAATGGCAATTAATTCAACTGAAATTATGTAGGACTTAAATCTATGAAAGTAGCTTTGTCATCCGTTAATCCACAATTGAACAAAAATAAAGGTTTTGACATTTGAGTTTAAGTAAAATATGCACTACAGTACAGAAAAGTCCCCTCTTGATATAAGGACAATAGTTCCCTAGCTGGTCTGCAGAGCACTTGCTGGTGGCCCATAGCAAGAAGTCTGGCCACCACATTCTGGTTCTTTCAAGCTGCTGCATCAAACAGCTAAAAATACACCTACCTAATAACTGGTTCCATGTAGGCAATTGTTATAGTTGCCACAAAGATGTGTAATTTTGGGAGGGGAAGTGCCTTTCATGAGAATCTAAGGGCCTGTCTACACTGGGAGTTATCCACTGAAAGTGGATTAGAGCTAAACCAGAATAAGTCCCTCTTGTCACCATATGGAGTTACTCAGGAATAGCTACTGTGCTTTAAATTCACACCCTTTCTTAATCTGAATTGCCTGTCAAGTGCAGACAAATCCTTAAGTATACACAATGAGAACCCTTGTTCTAAATCTCTGGGCTCTTCTAGTACAAAGTAAACTCATGCACTTCTGGTAAAATGAGATTCATAAAAAGTAAAAGCAGAAAATAAACCCAGAATAGTGAAGACAAGCAAAACAATCTTGGTTGGGGGCTCAACCACATTAGGCATGACAGGAAATGTTGCCTTTAAGTGCGGAATGTTTATTTGAAGGGAAAATACTGATTACTGGGATGCATGTGACCTTGTGCAGGGTTGCAAAAAAAGTCTCTATTTGCAGACTAACAGATATAATGCCTAATACAGTAACTCCTCACTTAACATTGTAGTTATGTTCCTGAAAAATGCAACTTTAAGCGAATCCAATTTCCCCATAAGAATTAATGTAAATGGGGGGTTAAGTTCCAGGGAAACTGTTTTCACCAGACAAACTCACTTATATATTCACTCAAACAACTTAATACTGTACACAGCGATGATTGTGAAGCTTGGTTGAGGTGGTGAAGTAAGAGGGTTGGATATTTCCCAGGGAATCCCTTGTTCTTAATGTGGCCTCTCACTCTACAAGGCAGCACAAATGAGGGGAGGGGAGACAGCACGGCACAGGCCCACACCCTGTGTGTGGGGGAGAGAGAGATGCACATTGCCCTTTAAGTATGCTGATGGCATTCTAAGTACATTGCCTTTAAAAAGATCAGGAAGTTGAGATAGCAGCTGCAGCCAGCAAGCTCTATCTGTCCTGTCCCCACCCTGCTCTATATGGAGAAGGGGTAAGCAACTGGGGGGGCAGGAGTAGGGGGAGGGGATAGCCCCCCTTCTATCCTCCCCTGCACAGCAAGCAGGAGGCTCCCAGGAGCAGCATATGGCAGTGCAGGGAGGGAGAGCTCAACTGCTGGCAATTGGGTGGCTGCAGCACAGGGAACTTACGGGAGCTGATAAGGGGGCTGCCAGTCTACCCTGGTTCCAAGCCCCCACCAGCTTGCTCCAACAGGCTGCTCTTCCTGCAAGCAGTGGACAAAGCTGCCAAATGACATAAGGGAGCATTGCGCAACTTTAAATGAGCATGTTCCTTAACTGATCAGCAACAAAACAACGTTAACTGGGATGACTTTAAGTGAGAAGTTACTGTACCTTATACTAACTGTTCTGGGTATCATTTGCTCACTGTCAGTTACTCTTTTTTTCACAGCTTTCTCCTTCCTTCACGCCTACCTCAGTGATTCGTAAGATGTATGAAAGCAAAGAAAAAAATAAGGAGGAGACAGTTTCTGGGAAAATAAAAGCCAGTGATAGTAAAGATGAAGGTCAAAGGACACACGAAGGTACTATAATGGCTTTGTTCTTGAAGGCAGATTCACAATTCACAACTTTTTTGATTCTAGCCTTGTGTATTCCTGCTCCTTAAATTAAAGTCTGGTCTCTAAAGTAGTGTTAAGACATTCCCAACTGCCAGGACAGTGTTTATGAAGATGTACTTCAAACTTCCTGTACCTCTTACTAGGAACCTAACTGACCTCTCCCTGAGCAAAATCCACCACTGTGGGCTTTGATAAACTCACTTTTCCTGAAGGTCAGGTCCTCTTGGATACAGTTGCACAGTGGTGTCTAAAAGGATGACCTGAAAAATCGAAATGCTGATGATGGCTTAGACTTGCAAACAGGGTTTTTTGGCTTCTAACCTATTAGAAAAGGGTAGGTTGGTAGGAATTGTGTATTTTCCCATGTTAGACACTTCCATCCTTTTCTTATTTGAGAAGAGTTCTTGGGGATCAGGTGCAATCTAGAACTCTTGAGACTGCCCTTAAATGACTTGCTCTGCCAGCTGAGACTTTATTCAGCAGATACTTGTCACCTTGCTTAAAGGATGTCCCAAGCAGAAGTTAAGAAGAAATGCTCAAAATAGTAACTGGTTGACCCAATAAAAATAGTATGGTAGAAGGGTAAACTGGAACTGAGAGAAATTTATATTGTGAAGATTCTGCAACTGCTTCTGACCAGTCACAAACGAAATAATGGCCCTTTTCTCTACTCCCTTTGACAGTCATTTCAGCTGACTAAATATAGCCTGGTAAAAGATTTCTAACTCCCACAGTGATCCAGAAGCAGTTTTGTTTTGTTTTTGATACCTCAGCTGCACCTTGTAGGATTTTTGTTTTGTAGAACCAGCTTCAAATGCAATGGAAGATTGTGGGGATGAAAGTGGTTATAATGGCATCAAGAGCCAGACAAGATTTCTTTAAGATGAATACCTGGGTAAAACATCTACCCCTCTCACATTGCATTTTAGAATTTAATGTGGCTAGATGTAAATAGCCTTACAGCACCTCTTATTCAGATGTTTCTGCCTCACATGGTTAGATTTCATCCACTGATTAACTTTGTAACTTGACAACAAAATTGAGCTGGGGTTTGGAGTAATTGTTAAGTCAGTAACCTTAAAAATGGCATGAGTATACACTGATGGAGGACTGGGCTTAGAGGTTGCTGCAATGGAGGAGCCTCTGGAGGAGAGGAGAGACCTCTTAAGATCTGAAAAGCTGCAGCTTCGTTCTCTTCACCTTCACTAAACGTTAGTGGACATGGCATCCTCAGTTGACTCTGCCCTTGGTTACCAGGATATTTCCTCCTGTATAACTACTTCTATTCCTCAACACACTTGTTGATCCTTCTTCATTTCTACTTCCTAGCAGTTAAATTTTTATGGATGTTGGCTTACTAGATGAGAAGCTTGTTTTGCCTGTAAATTTTTCATCTTTGGGAAAACTGATAATCCTGTGCATTCTTTTCCCCCTCTAACTCTAGAAATATTCTGTGTGGTTGTGGGTGCCTCAGTCTCCAAGGGGCTAAGGACTGAGTGCTAAAAGTAAGGACTACCTCCAATTTGCATGTGATTAATTCCAGTAGTTAAGACTGGATGTGTCTCCCCAAGAATACAAACTTACTGGCAAAACAATTATCACTTAATCAAACTTAGTTGTATTTCTAAATTATAACCTGTCCAACTGGATTCCAGGCATGCTCCTCTATCAGTAAAGACTGCATCCAATCCTGGAGCTACAAGGGCATTGTTGGTAGGCTCATGTAGCTAATCTGAAGAACCTAGGTTTGAAGGACATCACTGTACTGAGCTAGGTTTTCAGACCTAGCTTGTCAGTGTTTCAGTGTGAATTTAATAAAGCTGAGACACTAACAGTGGATTTTTTAACTCAAATACTGACTTCTCATTGCTTCAACTTTCCTTTGACTTCTGAAGGAATCCAGGACAGAGGAGGCAAGTGGTAGGAAGACACCTGACTAAATTCAGACTCTTGTATATCTTCCAGACTTGAAATTGATAGTCTAGCAAATACCATACCTAGCTTTAAGACATTTCTGCCTTTTGTACATTGCACAACTAGAAATCAGATTTAAGTCCTATTTTAATTTGACTACAGATAACTTACTATCAGCTAGCTTGGTGGAGAATGCAGATCAAGATCCTTCACCTGCTATAGGTACCAAACTAGCTGCATTGCAACGCTCTGCATGTTCTACACCGCTTTCTCAGCCAAACCGTTGCACCAAAGAACAAGACTACAGGCCTAAATCAACTGGCAGAAAGACTCCTACAACAGCCTCCCCTGTACCAGGGTCTCCCTTCCTTCGTCCTGTTCACCAGGTACCCCTTGTTCCCCATGTACCAATTGTACGACCTACTCATCAACTGCATCCAGGATTGGTCCAGAGGATGCTGGCACAGGGGATGCATCCACAACATCTTCCTCTGCTGCAAGCAGGTAATCCTTTTACTTGTACCACTTAACTGCAAGGGTGAAACTTCAAAATAAACTTGTTCTTAGCCTCAAAGAAGCACAGACACCCTTACATAATGCAAGACTAAGACATGTGGTGATTGCTACAAATAGGCTATTTTCCCTATACAACAAACACCTTTCATAAGGCTGACAGTACTCTCTCAAACCAATTACTAAACAAGTGTTCCTTGTAAATAAAGCTCCTTGTTTTATATTTCTGACATTTTAATAAAGCAAAGTAATGAGCTTCTCCAACCTTGTCTCATCAATAGGTATGATTCCTCCAGGGATGGACTTGTCTCACATACAGGGAATATCTACTCCCATCCTCGGCCAGCCTTTTTATCCATTACCAACAGCTGGCCATCACCTCTTAAACCCACGCTCTGGGACACCTCTGCAGCTGGCAATGATGCAACAGCAACTACAGCGATCAGGTAGGTTAAACAAGAGAATCAAAGATAATTATGGCGTTCTAGACCTGACTAGATCTGCACCCTAGGAACTCCTTTGTACTGTCCCATGTTCAATGAATGAACTTAGCTAACTGAAGGCACCTGGTATCTGTATGCTACAGTTAAAACTTTCAAAGTAGGAAACTGTCATCCACAAGAACTAGGCTTCAGGGGAGAATGTAAATTCCCTAGATAGCTTGGGAAGTCGGAACCTTCCTTTCCACTTAACTGTAGCATGATTACTCTCTCCCTGGATCATGGGGGTGACCTTTTTTTGGCCTTTCCTTCAGCTGCTGGAGTGGGTTTTTCACCTCCTAGTGCTTCTGCCATCTACTTGGCTGAGCAGCTGCCTCTCCTCTACCTTTTTCCCTTATTTGGGAGGCCTTGGATAACCCACAACTCTTATTACTCTAATCCTTTGAGATTGACACTCATGCTGATGGTCTTTCAGCTGAGATCTGGATGTGGTTTCCTCTAGTAGTAAATGTACTAATTTGAGTTGCTGCTGCTGCACAGTGGCATCAGTATGATCAACATGCAGTTATTAGGCTAGGGAAATACTGAACTCCATAGTAGTTCACATTTGCCCTGTCCAGTTTCCATATTAGCTGTTCATTCACAATTCCTCTTAGGAAAAAAGGGGTTTCCTGGCCTTAACTCTCTACTTTTTTTCTCTCCCTCCTCCCCCCTTCTCCTACCTCTAATAGTTCTCCACTCTCCAGCTTCTGGAGCACAGGGATCTGCTGTTGGTGTGCAAACCACGCCTCAGAATGTGCCATCTCGGACTGGACTGCCTCATGTACACTCACAGCTTGACCATCACACCAGCCAGAGAAGTGGTTCTCCTATTGGCCTTGCAAAATGGTTTGGTTCAGATGTTTTGCAGCAGCCCCTCCCTTCCATGCCATCCAAAGTCATCAGTGTAGATGAACTGGAATATCGGCAGTGAGCAGTGACCTCTAGGAGGCTGGGTAGCTGTTTCTTTAGACTGGAAAAAGAGTCCTGATAGTATACATTGTGCTTCACCTGTTTGTTTTGGGGCTTTTATTTTTAGCACTCTGTGCAGAACTTCTTTTCAAGAGACTAAAGCACATGGCACCTGTCCTGGTCTCCATGTCTGGGTCAAGACTGAAGGATCCATTATGGCTTGAACCATGAAGCCTGAAGACATTTAGATGCAATACAAAGCCAGTTTAATCCTGGAAATGTCTATTTTTTGTTTTTGTAAAATATGTGAATGAAGTGCTGATAACCTCTGGTGTAGAGGGAGCAGCTAAGGGTTCCTCCTGCAGAAAATTAAATGTATAGACCCTTGTGTACAAACTTGTGTATAAACAATCTTTTGTATATATACCTAGGATAGCTTTTTTGAACCTATACAGCTGTACATAAGAGTAGCTGATAAGTTGAGCTTTAGTTGTGCCTATGGTTTGGATCGCTCCATTGTACATGTGGGACTTTTGTTTAAGATTAAAGTTGCAAATGCCAAGTGTGTGAGTGAACAAGATAAAGCTGATTTCTCTTCTTGCTGTTTCTCTCATGTCTCCCTCTCAGCACATTTCTCCTTGTCTTATGTAATGTGCAGATTCAGTGTAGCTGAAGTTGAAGTAAAAGCCCACAACTTGATCCTTGTACAACAAATGTCTGATTCCTTGTGGTTTTTCCATCAAAGGCAGGAATAGTTTCTTGAAACTGCTTCAAAGAGGAGACGTGGTGCAGTGAGCCAAAAGGGTCAGTCCTTTAGTCTGCAGCCCAAGACTTTGCACACTGCTCCATATTCAGTCAAGGTAAATGCATACTGTATTGGTTGTCATAGTGCTCACAGCAGGGTTGGCTCTGGTCCTCTTGTTAGCTGCACTATTGTTTTAATTTGGATCTTCCAAAGTTAAAGGTCAAAAAATTGAGCCTTTAACTTTCTTCAGCGTCTTAGAACCCTTAATCCTTTACATAACCATAGCTACAGTAACTTGTTCTATGCTAATCTCCAGCTCTATTTGTAGAGGGGAGTCCCAGCACCATGTCCCATCTAGCATGCATCCATTGATGCAGTTACTGTGAAATCTGGATGGTTTTTTCTTCTGCTTTGAGGGGTGAGGGTATTCTGAGCCTATTGTGTATATTTGTTTTTTAAAAATGGGTTTTTTAAAGCCTGTGCTTCATCAGGTAGTGTATGTACTCCCATCTTTCTACTGCATGATTCCTGCATTCACTTTCTCACTTGGAGTCTAGTACTATTGCCTTACCTGCTTATCAGACCTTTCACCTTTTTTTTAAAAGGTGAAAGCAAACTCTAAGTTCTCACCAAGATTTGCTCTTCTCTGAATGCAAAACCAGCAGCAGAAAATCACTTGACTATTCTATAAACTGCCAGCAAGCTGCAGGAGGTTTCAGATAAGTAGACTTTTGTGCAGAAAGAGCAGGTGGGCACCTTTAATGTGGAATCTATTGGGATCACAACTATTTCGTATAAAGTCTCACTGGTTATTACTCATACTCAACAAGGTCAATGATGTAAAACACAATCACCACTCATCTTTGTAAAACTTTTCATAAATTTTTAACTTCCCAATAGCATTCTGTAAATAAAAGTCAATTCTACCAGCTTTCTGCCTCAACTGCTCTTAAACAGAACTGTCCCTTCAGATGACAGCTGCCCTTTTGCTGTGACTTGCTTCTTGCCATGTTATTCCATGGGAGTATTAAGCAAAAATACTCATTTTAAAAAATAACTCTGTAGATAATAGCTATAAACCAGAACCCTAACTTAAGATTTCCAAATGCAGTAACTAGTTCCTTTGTCATGTTTTTCTGACTGCCTTGTGGTTACACTGTAAATGTAAGTTCTGTGAAAATATCTTGTAACAAGATTATTCATTCTGGTCTGAATAATCCACTGGTTCAGGGACATATAAAAGTGGGCCTACTTCAAGCTATCACTAGCTTCAGGAAGTCAAGTGCCAAAGTTTTCCTTGGTCAACTAGCTCAAGCAAAAAACACACCTAGGTTGGTCTTTCCAGCTGCCAAGGCTGGGCTAGCAGATGCTTACTGCTAATATTTTTCCAAACCTCAACTGCTGCAAATTATCTATAGTATGAGAAAAGCTAGCTGGAGCTATTGGCTCTGGGGCATGGGGCCCCTGGCAGTTGCCCTGATTGCTACTGCCTAATGCTAGCCCTGGCTCTTACATGCAGAAACAATTGTGGCACAGGTGGGGTGTGGAGTTTTTATAGCGCAGGGGTGGGGGCTCAAAGGAAGAGGCTGAGAACCCCTGCTATAGAACACAGAAGGCTACTGAATCCTGCAAAGCACCTTAATCTTTGACTTATAAATGGCTGAACTAGTGCTATAGTACAGGGTTGTTTCACCAGGCCACCTCTACTTTTTTGGGGGGAAGAGAAAAGGAGAGAACTTTAAAAAAAACAAAACTTCACTACTGTACTGTGTTGCAAGCCTTAGCCTAGTGATAAAATAAGGAAAGGACTGTAGATTGCCAAAATCCAAAGAACCAATTTCTTCACTAGCAGCAGGTCCTTCACTTGCTCTGAGTCTCTGGCAGCACTGAGGGCTGTACTGCTGAAGACCTGGCCAGACAGGACCATCCTGCAGGCTGGAGGTTTGCCTAAACCTTTAACAACCAGTTCTAAACCAACTTCAAAATTTAACTGGTTCATGCACTCCAGCTCATGACTGACTGTAGGTACTACAACTTTTTTCCAGAGCAGTACAGTAAATTCAAGTAAATACAGCTCATTTGTACAATATAAAAGCTATCACAAACTCCCTTTCTGTGCACTTTCAATGAGGCTTTAGTGTTGGGGCAGAGGGGGGTGGTCACTTACTGTAAACAACCTAAATTCAACAGTACACTTAACTGGAGCTAGAATGTTAATAAATAGTCTTGTACCTATGTAATGCAGCTCTAGACTGAATATGGAAGAGACTAGTAGTCTCATGAATTGCATATGGCATGCTACTAGTCCTTATCTCAGCCAGGAAGAGAAGCTACTGTAATATCCTTCCATGCTATAGGCCTTTATGCAGAGGGAACCTTGTATAATTCATTAGCAAATTACTAGTGAAAGAGGTTATCCCAAATGACTTTCTAGCTAGCTGTTACTGAAGGGATTCTACTACCTTCACCACAAGCATTAGCTTACTTTTAGGTATAAAAGTAAGACAGGCTAAAGCTTCCACCAGCATTCATTATCTCTTGATTATCAAGCCAACGTACAAGAGTTGAGAGATGTTAAATTTGTATCTCTTGGCTAGTTTTATAGCCAAGGAGCACTCACCACTGATTGTTCTTTAACCAGATTAAGTTTGTTTAGCATTAGGTAAATTCCAGCATGCTTTTGCTTCTAGAAAGGCAGCAGTAACAGGTACTGTAGACCACATGAATATTCTACTTCTACATTGCAAAAGTCAGAGTTATACTTCTGAGAAGGAAAAAACTCCTATGACCTTATTGCCTTAGAGGACAGACAGAAGTATTCCATAATCTAAAACTTTTTTTTACCCTAAACATTTAATCTTAATAGCAATTTGTAGATCTCCCTAGAGAAACTAGCAAGGCTTTACATCTTAAAAGGGAAATCAACTTTCAGAAGACTCTCCTGTAATATCAAGTAGCAGAACTTTGGAGAAACACTACAGGAATATCCCTACACCCTGTAATCCAAAATTATCCATTCAATGCTGAACAAAGGGCATCCTGTTACTACCCAAGCAGAACTTAAGTTACCACAAAAGAGCACCAAGAAAGGTAAATTCTTAAGTGGACAAAGTGAAATGTAGACCAATGGCCCTACCAAGCAGCATAATTAAATATTTAATGAGATGATGGGAACATCCCTCAGTCCTCTGTATCATTGAGCAACAGCCAAATATGAGGAATCAGCTGCAGAGCTGCAAGGCATAAACCCTTAAATATTTAAACAAACACCTTTTGTGAAGGCTGGTAGAACCAGGCCTTCCTATTCTGAAAGTAGGGTTCATATGAGTTCTGCATTGGTAAAGAACAATTAGTTTCACTCTTGTATAAATTCCCTTCTTCCTGCCAAAAAGCATACAACTTTCAAAGCTCGCAAGGCTTTATTTTAATCCTTTTACCCTTGTGAAGCATGCAAGTACCCAACACATTAGTTTCACACCATGTCCCCAAAAGAAACTTCTCAGATCTTTATCAGGATTGTGACACTGCCTGACAGTAATCAAACATCCTTCTAGCCTTGGCAGTCTATCACTATAAAGGAAGCAACTGTCAACATAATCTTCCCCCTCCACAGCACTCAAAGCTGAGCATAAGGGAAGAAAGTCACACTGACAAAGTCAGCCCCCATGGCAAGTTAGCAGGAACAATTTTATTTCTTCACAATCTGAATGACATCCTCATCCTCAAGTGTGTGATCTTTGCCAACTTTCTGCGGATTGTGTTTAACAGACGAACCCCAGACCAGTGCACTGAAGGGAAGAGAAAAAAAAAATTAACTTACAAGGCATGGCAGTGCCACATAAACACCCTGCTTACTGTGACAGGCAGGTGCTATTCTGTATATACAGAAGGTAGCTTTCTAAAAAGATATCATTTGAGCAGGTACTCGTATATGGGCAAAAGGTCTTTGTCTCAACTCCACCTGAAGAGTAGAAGCAGCCACAGATATTATTAAGCAAACAAAACAAAACAGTCCCTTGTACAGATAGGTAAAGTACCTATCATGCTGTGGATTAGTTATTTTCAGGCTTTTAAACATATATAATCCCAGGAGAGCATTTTGCAAGTAAGCCAGAGACAGAATAGCACAGAAACATTAAATCTAACCATAGAATCATAGTGTTAGAAGCAGTGTTCCCTCTAATTTTTCCCACACGTGCAGAATGAATTATGTGCACCAATATGGAGGTGATGTGTGACATCACCTTCATATTGGTGCACCTAAAATTCATGTGGTGGGGATGGGGTCAAAGGAGTTTGGGGGTGTACTCAGGACTGGGGCAGGAGGATTGGGGTGGGGGGGGGAGGTGAGGACTCCAGCTGGGGGTGAAGGAGAGTGCTCCAGGAGTACAGCAGGGGGAAGAGAGAACTCTGCCCAGCAGCACCTTGGCTGTGGAGAAGAGGCACCTCTCCCTGCCACAGCAGCTCCAGAGTTGGGGCTGCAGGATAGGCATCTCCCTGCCATCCACAGCAGGTCCAGGCCGGGCTGGTGCCCCAGCTGGTCCAGGGCTGAGCTGGGGCTGGGGAAGGGTCACCCCCATAGGCATAAACTCTGTGGGTGCTTCAGGGCTGGAGCACCCCCAGAAAAAAAAAGTTAGCAGGTGCTGCTCAGCAGCAGCACCCACTGGCAGCCAAGCTCCTTCCGTCCTGTCCCCACTGATCAACTCCTCCCCCTCCCTCCCACCCACCATGAACAGCTGTTTTGTGGCATGTTGGGAGAGGGGGGGAAGAGGGGAGTGCAACAATGGGGCATGTTTGGGAGAGGAAGCAGGGAAGATGCAGGGCGGGGCCTGGAGTGGAGAGGGGGAAAAAAAAAATCAAGCACCCCCAACTAGAGGGGAAGTTGGCGCCTATGGGCACCCCTCCCCTGGCAGGTTCCCTGAGCACCTGCATGGCACTGAACAGGCTGCTGCACAGCTTACAGGGAACTTCGGTTAGAAGTGACCACAAGGGTCATGTTGTCTAACCACTGCCAACAGTAACGGAAGACAAATAGAATTCTATTCCAGTCAGGCTAGAAAGTCAAGTCCTGCAGTTTCCTCAAGTTATAAATATACTGGGGGGAAATAAGTAAAAAAAACTTGGCCCAGTATATACCATTGGAAAGACAATGTGGAGGGGGTTACTGCATTTCTGGCATATGGTAACAGTCTTTTGCAGACAGTACTTACTACTTAAATTCTTTAATAAGATTTTTGTGAATCTTCATACAAAAATCCTCCACTGTGGTTCTGGAGTCAGGAAGCACCACAGGAGAAGTGTAGTCTGGTAACTGTCCTTTAGGTTTGGTGTAGCTGCAATACAGAGTGACCAATCAGCCAATAACAAGCACTACCTCCCTTCCCCCCACTCCCCATCTTCCTTTTAACACAGCAGGGTCTTGTTTCCACACCACCCTAAATCACATCTTGAACAATTATTCTTGAGACTGTAGTGGGAGTCCTGATTTTTTGTAAGTTATCCTTTCACAGCATTTCTTTCATCCTCCTACTAGGAAGTAAGGCAACACAGATCCCAAAGCCGAGGAAACAGCTCTTGTCTGTTATCCCTATTGTACAACAGACAAACTGCATGGCTTCTGATTTACTTATCAAATAAAACAGATTTTTGATGACAACGTTCTGTACCTGCTTGCAAGAAGCCATTATATCTAGAATGGATGAATGAGGACTCCCAGCTAATCCAGCAGCCATGAGAACTCACATTCGCACCAGCCTCAGGTAGTCCCAAATTCTCTCCAACAGATCATCAAAATTCCAGCGGTGGTGAGCAGAGATTGGTACACAATGTGGCACTTTGTAAATGATATCCAGTTCTTCAATGGATATCTGGTCAATTTTATTCAGCACATAAATACATGGGATATAAACTCTGCAAAGAGAAGGAAACAGTGGTATGAGGATGTCAGCAACACCCAAAATTACTTCCTTCTACTCTCATAAGAAAAACCATCTGAGAGTGGGTATGAAACAAGGACTAGTGAAACTGCAATCAATATCTTGGCTTGTATTGGAAATAGACTTTGTAGAATAGCTTTTTTGTAATTTAAATGTAGGCATGCTACCCAGCAGGATTTCCATGCCCTGACACAGTACCTGTTTCCTTCAACAACGTCGATTAAGTCATCAGCAGTGGCATCGCTGCGCAGTGTGACATCAGCATTATGAATTTTATACTCTGCTAAGATGCTCTTCACTGTTTCAGCATCTAGCTCGCTCTGAGGGCACTGTAACAGACACAAGTTAGACAGGGAATGGAGGAGTTTACATTCCGTCAGCTATTACAATTACTGATGCCAACACCTAGCACAAAGTGCCTACTAACCAGAAATTATTAATATATTGCACATCACTGGAGCGGATGCTTTTGGCATAGATGGGTTCTGGCCATTGGAGAGGAACCTCAATTCACAGTAGAATCTTATTGATCCCACTTGTCCCACTAATGGCTGTAGTAAGATGTTTTCAGAAGCAGCACTTCCATTCACTTAGTTACAACAAGTACTGCCTCCAAAAAGGTCATTGCTGCAAGAACAGGCACCCGAGATGCAGAAGAAAGACCCTTTCCTAATCACAGAACCAGTACCTCCAGATTCTCCATTCATGGCAAAAGCATCTTCCTAGAATCAAGCAGCTTTCTGAATCCCTCATCGTAACAGCCTGTTGCAATTTCCATACTTACAGTAGCTGTGAGGTTGATGCCACCTTTATCTTTCTTCTTATAACCAATGTTGGGGGGCTTGCTGTTCAGCCGTATTCCAAAGCCCTCCAGTTCATTCTCAATTATCTTTTTGTGTCCCAGTGGTTTCAGTACATCCAGAACAATCAGAATTAGGTTACAGGTTCGAGCAACTGAGGATCAGAAAATAAAGTTCCTCAAAAGGGTAAATAAACACACCCTTTCAAATACCAGTAGAACAAACAAACAAACAAAAATCCATCAAAGTTGGTGACAAGATGAGATACCATCAGTGGGCTGAACCCTACCTAGGTTGGTAGCAACTACAATTTAGTTACCCTCTGAACTTTGTTCAGAGGTCTACAAGAGCTGAATTTCTAGTCTCAGTCTATTTTCTGGTGTTTACGTCACATAAAAATGGCAATCTTATAGTTCAGAGATTTTAAGGTCAAAAGGGACCATTAAATCATCTAGTCTGAACTTAAACCTACCTAGTTAATACCCTGGATAGCACACTGAAAGGCCAATGATTGAATGGCCCTGGAGAATTAATTATCTTTTTACCTCTAGAAGTAATAATTGAAGTCAGCTGGGGAAGCAATGTGGGGAACACTTACTCCCACTATCCGAGCTGTACTTCCAGTTTAACAGAGAACTTCAATCTTCAGTGCCATTACACTGGCACGTTGGGTGAGCAATAAGTTATTTCATGGCTGAATTTAAGACGAGGCATGATGAAGTTAGTGAAACCCATGAGAACCAATAAGGAATAAGTCATGTCACATTTTTAAAGCATCACTATATTTTCTGGCCTATAATCTATTTGGTTTTCCGTTACCAAGTGTTGGTCAAATAATGTCACCTAATGCAGATGTTTGATTCTTTACGTCAGAGTCTAAGTGGCTGAAATAACCCTGATGTCTATGTTTTGATACCACAACAATAGGCATAGGAAACAAGTGAGAGAGAGAGAAATTAAAAACAGCCTTGTTTAATGTGAAATTGTGTTGGACTCTGAAGCATTAGTGCACTTCAGGGCAGAAGCCATGATGACACAAAACATCTCAGCACTAGGAAAAGCCCAACCTTCAGGCAATCTAGCCATGCAAGTGGAAAATAGCTACGCCTCCACTGACTACAAATTAAATAACTCATTTCATCATAAAAAGAAACCAATGCTTCCACAGCATTAGAAATACTGACAGCACATATCAGGAGTTCCAGGGCTCAGAAAGCCATCTCAGACCCATACAACAATCACTCTGAAACCTGGCCTTTCCACCAGCATGAAAGATAATGGATAAATTGGCGACTGACTGCTTCCTCCAGCCCTGCAATACTCACCTGCAATGACCTGCCGGCCTCTTCCTTTCCCATCTTTAGCTCCCTCAATAATTCCTGGGAGATCAAGAAGCTGTGTGTTTAGAAGAGAGGAAGGAAATCCATTATGTACAGAATGCCTCTCTTCCCACAAAGGAAGAAGACCTCATCCCATTTCTAATATTAACTGAATCTATTGGCAATCTGAGTAAACAATAATAGACAATTATTTCCCCTTTGAATACTACACATAGCTTTCATAGATTCCAAGGCCAAAAGGAACTATTGAGATCACCTAGTCTGACCTCCTGTGTAACATAGGCCCCATAATAATCCCTAGAGCATAGTTTTTAGAAAAAACATCCAGTCTTGATTTAAAAATTGTCAGTGATGGAGAATCCACCACAATCCTTGGTAAACTGTTCCAATAGTTAATTACTTTCACTGTTAAAAATTTACACCTTATTTCCAGTCTGAATTTGTCTAGCTTCAACTTCCAGCCACTGGATCATGTTATGTCTTTCTCTGATAGAATGAAGTGCCCATTATCAAAAATCTGTTCCCCAAGTAGATACTCGGGCATGGTAATCAAGTCACCCCTTAACCTTCTCTTTGCTAAACTAAATAGATTGACCTCCTTATGTCTATCACTACGTGGAATGTTTTTTAATCCTTTATTCATTCTTGTAGCTCTTCTCTGAACTCTCTACAATTTATCAACATCTTTGCTGAATTGTGGACACCAGAAATGGATGCAATATTGCAGCAGCAGTCACACCAGTGCCAAACACAGAAGTAAAAGAACCTCTATACGCCTACTTGAGATTTCCCATTTGTCCATCCAAGGATCACATTAGCCCTTTGGGCCACAGCATCACACTGGGAGCTCATATTCAGCTGATTATCCACCACAACACCCCAAACTTTAATTCCCTTTCTGTACTAGTGGAAGGAAACATGGTGATTTGTGTTATATGAAATGAGGAAGAACTCCCCTGCTGTAGGACTTTCCCACTGAAGCACAGTGAGAAGTACTGACAACTGCTTAAAGTTAAAACTCAAAAAAAGGTTTTTAGACGTGTCTTCTCAAAACATTCCCATATACTACTTTACCTCTAACTTATTAACATCAGACTAGATAGTTCAGCTACAGCCAGAGCCAAGCTATACACCCCTCCTTGTGAGCAAAATGTTCTCACCTGTATCTTTGCTCCTTTGTATCTAATGACTCCAGGCACAGTAGTTAGTGTGGTGAACTCATATGCTGCCACTTCAGAATACACACCAGCAAGGTTACTCAGCAGAGTAGATTTCCCCACTGAGGGGAAACCCACAAACCCAATTCGAGCATCACCAGTCTTTGCAACATCAAAACCTACAACATAATAAAAAAAATTAACAAGAAAATTCAAAGGTCCTCTGATGTTGGAGAGGAGGCCCATTAGTATGACGTATACTTTCCAAGGGAAGGAAATGTAGTCCATGTAGCTTTACTATGGAGGCACAGTCTACCTACTCCTCTCAGAATTGATACTCCATATTCACCGATGTACTTAACATGGACTACACTTTCACATTTAAAAATGAGGGCTACTGCAAGGTGCTCCATTAACTGCCAATCTCAGGTCTCTGCTAATGCAGCCCTTTCACTACATCCTCAATAAATCTACATACCAAATACCTAGAGATTAAAGCAATTTCTGTCTGAGGCTCTGTATCTAACAAAGAAAAAAAACCTCACTTGGTTCCTCGCTGTAGCTGCCACCACTATTCTGAGACTATCGGGGACACGCTTTGCAGCAGTGCCACAGTCCAATTTTACAAAAAGGAGGACTTGGGGCACCTTAGAGACTAACCAATTTATCTGAGCATGAGCTTTCGTGAGCTACAGCTCACTGCATCGGATTCAGTCTCTAAGGTGCCACAAGTCCTCCTTTTCTTTTTGCGAATACAGACTAACAAGTCCAATTTTAGTAGCTCGCTGGAGCGGATCCAGTGAGTCTGTCCACCAGCACCGCGGAGCGCCCTGCCAGCGGCCGTGTGGACAAACCCTAGGAGCAAGTTAGGGCACCCAAAAGTCAACAGACGCCCCTTTGGTTCAGCTACCGCCACACACTGCCCCCGGAAACGGGAAGTGACGCCTCTGGAGCGGCGCCCCCGAGGGGCGACCCACCTTCTCCGGGGCCGCCGCCGCCGCCTCCTTTCGGAGTGATGAGCTCCCGCCGCAGCTTGGCCAGGCGAGCCTTCAGCAGCCCCAAGTGGTGAGCCGTTGCCTTGTTCTTCTGCGTCCGGGCCATCTGCGGAAAGTCACAGCGCGACGCTACTGACCCACCGGGCAGGCAGCCGGCGGGAGGCCAGGGCCCGGCACTTTCTGCCCGCGGAGCCCCCCGCACCCTCCAGCCGCCCGAGTAGGCCGGAGAACCCAGGAGCCCTGATCCCCCATCAGCAGCCTGCGGGGCCGTCACCCCGGCGCGGAGCCTGGCCTCCCGCAGGGAGCACCACGGCCTCCCGGGGCCGGGAGGGGGCAGCAGCCGGGCGCAGCGCCCGGCACCGGGAGACCCGCAGCTGGCCTAGCCAGCCGCCTCCGGCCGCTCCCCGGGGAGCCGGCAGATCGGCCCTCCCCCTCAGCGGGTGGGGGGAGGGGAGGTACCTCAGCCTCTATCTCCGCGATCTTGGCCAATGTCCCGCTCATGTTGGCGACGATCCCCGCCCGCTCGGCGACCAGCCACCCCGGCCCCGCTCCTCAGCCCCAGCACTGCGCAGGCGCACAGCTTCGCGGGAGCCTGGCAGCACTCGCGAGATCCCACCGAGTTCCCACAGCAGGCCAAAGGAGCCGGCCACCGCCGGAACATAGCCCCGCCCACTTACGAGCCAAAGCCACGCCCAAAGTCCTACCCACGCTCCGGCAGATAACTCCGCCTCTCCCCAAAGCCACCGCCCCCAGAGGAGAGCCCCGCCCGCACACGAAACTGCGCCCTAGCCCCTCCCTCTCATAAAACCGCCTCTCCAAGCCGAGGAGGACGAGCCTCAAAGTCACAGAGCTAGTGGGTCTGCGGGCTGAGCGCCATAGCGCCCCCTAGGCGTCAGCACCGCCCTCTGCGCCGCGCAGCCTCCCTAGGCCTCACCTAAGCCTCAAGGCGTGGGATGTGGGTAGCTGGCACGCTGCGCTGTCTGCAGTGTGGTTAGAGTGGGCCACCCTAGAGATGCCCTGGCACAACACTGGAGGGAAGCTGTCCCCCCGCCTGCTCCTATCCTTCGCTCAGTCTCCAACCTCCTACTAGGTGCCTTTGCTTGGCAACCTGCACGGGGAGGGGGGAATGGAAACACGCCAGTCAAAGAGCAACTCTAGTTGCTTCAGAGACATTAAGAGAAAATAAAATATCTTCCAGGGTTTCCTCTTTCCTACCAACTAGGCATGGCTGGAGAGAGGCTGGGGAATCATGATTGCCCACTGCAAGGCAGCGGATGCGCTGCAGAGATTGAACCAGGGATTTCCCAGTATAACTAAAAGCATAGGCGACTACAGCTTGAGCTAAAACTCTAGCTGAGGAGAATGTAACAACTCATGTCCTCTGCAGATTACAGGCCCAGTGGGTTACACAACCTTCAATCAGTAGTCAGGTGCCAGAAAATTATGAGTCTGTGGGAAAACACACTCCTATTTCTATTATGGCTGTTGTTTGTATTACCATAGCACCTAGGGACCCCACTCTTAGTTCTTCCTCCAGCTGCAATTCCAAGGCAATAAAACTATGACAATTTGTATGAGGAAGATTTCAAGGTTGGATGAGAGAGTTTTTAAATGTCTCACTGAAGCACACAGCAAAATCTTCCTTCATAAAAAGATAATGGTTTTAAAACTACAAAAGGAAGACATCTCCCTCCATATGAGTGACATGGTGGATCTGTAAATCTTATCAGTAAACAAAAAGGTGGACTGTGATGAGCAGTGCAGGCTCTCTGGGCCCTTAAAATAGGCCTTCTTGGCTGCATAACCCTCCCCAGTTTCCCAAATAAATCAAAGCAAATGTTGCATGGAGAAAGGGAGCTTGGACCCTGAGGAATCCCCTTCAGAGCTCAAGGTAAGAGGGCAGGGCAGCTGTAGCTAATATGTATATAAAACAGATCAGGTTGGGTAAATAGTGGCTTCTTGGTCCTATTGGGATCCAGGAAGTGCTAAAGTGATCCTGCTAAACGACCTCTCCCTAGCCTAAGGGGAGGATCCACAGGACCTGGAAGCCAAATGATTCTGGAGGACAACTAATAAAGGAAAAGTTACTATCCCTTAAAGGGGAAGCTCTTTACTATAGATACTTGTTTGGTTTATTGTGTATTGAAAATTTAGTTTCTTAAGCAGTCCAAGGAACTGAGGGCTTTACAAAGAGCAGTTACACTAGCTCTTAAAATAAATTTAAAGTACTACCTAAAAGTGGATTCCCACCCACCTCTTACCTAATAAGTATGTTCTGTGGCTCTTGTGGAGAGGCCTGTGGGTCTCTGATATACCACAAGGACTTAGTGCTGCACAAAAACACAGTCCAAACCTTTGGGTGTCTCCCCACAGCTCTGATCACATGATACTTCCTGTCCTGTTTAAAAAAAAAAGTCAATAACCATCCTGAAAACATGATTACTAAGACTAACATAACAACCAACCCTCAGGACCAAATAATTCCTAGTTCTATTACTGGTGTAAAACATACATGTGTAGGTGCTTGTCCAGTTGGTTCTAAACTTAAGGGCACATATTGTATCTGGCTAAAAACTCACCCCCTTTGTAGGTTTTGGTTTAATTAACAAAGATACTAACAATAGCTCTGTTTAAGCTTGTTCCTTAGGCTTAGTTGCTCCTAGGGTTCCTACCTCAAAACTGCTTAGCCTAGACCCTCAGAAAGTAACTCATCTCTCTTATGTCCAGGGGAAATAAGGAGCTACCTGCCTCTGAGCTGGAGGAACCCTCCTAAGCCTTTCCCAATAGGATCAACATCTCCAACAGTAACAGAGCATGGTGTTTCAGGCAAGCACCACCAGCCTGCAACATAACCTTTTACAGTGCAACAAGGCTTATTCAAAGCAGACTAATAATGGGTTACACACGGAGTAATATTTTTTCTCTTTAGTGTGATGCCGGCCTACCAGGAAATATATTTGAATAGTTAAATCCAAAGAAGATATTGGAAGACTGACATGAAAATGGACAGGTGTAAGAATGGCAGTTGGGACATCTCGGAAAGTGACTGTTTAAGAAGTAAATAGTTGGGGATTGGGTAGTTGGGAATGGACATATGGAGGCACAGTTGGTATTAGGCCCTTCAGCGCATTGGCTAGAACTGGCGAACTGGAACAGAGCAGTCAAAAATTCAGAGGATACTACTAGAGCACAGAGACAACATAAGGGGGCCCTTGAAAAGGTGAGAGACTGGGAACAGGCAGGGTGGAATGTTAACAGAAAGCTAGATATCGTGTCAGGAGCACAATTTTAGGGACGTGAGGAAAGAAAAAGGGAAGAAGAAACCAATAGAACCTGGGAGAAAATTAGGAGAGAAAGGGTCAGAAAGACACTGAAAAATCCACCCGAAAGTCTGACTGAGCCCCATATTATCTCCCTGCACTGAGGGGCCATGGAGGATGTGAGTTGCTGCTTTACCTGCCTCTTGTCTTCCTTTTTTTTTTTTTTTTTAATAGAAAAACAAAACTTTTAGCTGAGAAAGTTCTGTTCCCTAAGGCAGTTAGTTCTGATGAATGTAAATGGATTCAGGGTGATATCCCCACTACAGAGGTAATTATGTAACACGATCAACCTCTCAACTCGCCCAGTGCCTAAACATGGGACACAATTAGGGATGAAGACCCAAAATGGGAGACAAAAAATAAACAAAAAGAAAAGGAGTACTTGTGGCACCTTAGAGACTAACCAATTTATTTGAGCATGAGCTTTCGTGAGCTCAGATAAATTGGTTAGTCTCTAAGGTGCCACAAGTACTCCTTTTCTTTTTGCGAATACAGACTAACACGGCTGTTACTCTGAAAAAAATAAACAAGTATCTTTAAGAGTAGTAGAAATTGGATAGTGTAAATAAATTGGTCACAGGATATGAGAGAGACAAGATGAGGGATAACTTTTACTGGACCAGCTTCAGTTGGTGTAAGGGAAAGCTTTCGAGCTCCACCAAGTTCTTCTTCAGATATAGAGAAGGTAATCAGAGGTCAAAACTAAATACAAGGTGGGACAGATTGAACCTCTTATGCTTAACAATGTCTCTTCCACACACAGAAGTTGGTCCAATAAAAGATATTACCTCACCCACCTTGTCTCTCTCATTGTGTAAAATCTCAACTTCTCTAATCAAACTTTATCAATAATATAAGATAATGAAAGCAAGGTATCACAAGATGGTGTAGGTGGGGAGCAAATTTGTATCTGAAATAACAGATGCTCCTCTGTCAAACAGTTGAGAGGTATTACACGGTGTGGTTTCAGTCATGACTGCTAGAATAAGGAACTGCAAGGCATAAAACCACATATTCAGGTACACAACCACAGCCCATTAGGGTCATGAAAGATTAAGGGGGTGTTGTGGAAAAAAAATCAGAGTGGAAGTTAGATGATCTATTTTCTATTCTCAGCTCTACCATTCACTCACTCTACCATTAACACTCTGTGTGATTTTTGGTCAAGTCACTT
This sequence comes from Lepidochelys kempii, assembly GCF_965140285.1. NCBI lineage: Eukaryota > Metazoa > Chordata > Testudines > Cheloniidae > Lepidochelys > Lepidochelys kempii. Next base: position 11,685,194 of record NC_136394.1, on the reverse strand, counting down.
CCCCTATCTGTGCCTCAGTTTCACTTGCTGTACAACAAAGATAATGCTTACTTGCCCTGCAGCAGTATTGAGCTTAATTCATTAATGCCTGTATGGCACTTTAGATCCTCAGATGTAAGATATTCAGATACCACAGCAATGAGTAGGATAACACCGATAGGTGATATGTATTATATGCACACAAGTTTTACCAAATCTCTGATTATAAACAATCTTATTCTTAATGGGCCAGAGCCCAAGGTCCTTACGCAGGTAAAACTTTTACAGAAGCCAATTGACATTTTTGAGTAAATTAAGTAAGGATCTTAGGATTTTGGGTAACTGATGTAAAATGCAATGATGATTGTATGATTATAAAATTAATAATCCTGTAAATGTCTGTAGTCTCTGCCTTATTTATAGTCGTATGTAAAACTTATTTTTAAAGGAGCATTTTGTGTTAACTAATTTCTTCAGTTATATGACTGTTTTCTATAACTGCAAAGGCAAACCCTTAATGAAAAAGTAGTTTATTCACAATGCTGAAAAATATTCCCTTTAACACAAGGACCACTCTGGAAGCTCACAATGGAGTGTTACAGGGTTCTGTAGTGAACCCAACCATTTAGGTAAGTCTTGAGGCACAAGGCCAAAAGTTGTCTGCCTGCTCAGCCCCATAAGAAATGAATGTGTGCCACTGTAGTTACACACTCTGTCATGTCTCTTATTGAGTTTAATCTTTCATGCCAATTACACTCCGTTAATTATTGATACATTTTCCTACTCAGAAGAGCAGATAATCTTCATGTCTTGACTAGTTAATCTGTAAATGTCAGACATTAAGCACTGTTGCCTACTTAAATTACTATCTAACACATTTTATGAAATGGAGAAGATCTATCTAGAGGTAGCTTGGCTGCCCAGGGATGCCCAATTCTTGGTGTGTTCAGCAGTTAGACACTGGATTAGGAGTCAGAACACCTAGATTACATTCTAGGGTGACCAGGTGTCCGGTTTTTGACTGAAACACCCAGTCGAAAAGGGATGCCAGTGACTCCAGACAGCACCACTGACCAGGCTGTTGACTGTCCAGTTGGTGGCACTGTGCAACGGAGCTGGCAGGCTCTCTGATAGCCTCCACACCGTGCAGCTCCCAGGAAGCAGCCAGCATGTCCCCTCTCTGGATCCTACACATAGGGGCAGCCAGTGGGCTCCACATGCTGCCCCCACCCCAAGCGCCTCCCTCACAGCTCCTATTGGCCGGGAACTGCAGCCAATGGGAGCTCCTGGGGCAGTGCCTGTAGATGGGGCAGCATGCAGACCCGCCTGGCTGCACAGGAACTGGAGTGGCGACATGCCGCTGCTTCCGGGAGCTGCTTGAGGTAAATGCCACCCAGAGCTTGCACCCCTGCCCCCCTCCTGGGCCCCCACCCCAACTCTGATCCCCCTCCTGTCCTCTGAACCCCTCAGCTCCAGCCCTGCCCCAGAATCTGCACTCCGCAGCCAGAGCCCTCACACATCCCCTGCATCCCAACCTCTCATCCCTAACCCAGAGCCCCCACTTGCCCTCCAAACCCCTCGATCCAAGCCTGGAGCATCCTCCTGCACCCCAAACCCCTCATCCCCAGCCCCACCCTAGAGCCTGCACCCGCAGCCAGAGTCTTCACTCCCTCAGCATGCCCCAACTCCTCGCCCCAGCCCTGATCCCCCTCCTGCCCTCTGAACCCCTCAGTCCCAGCCCAGAGCACCCTTCTACACCCCAAACCCCTCATCTCCAGCCCCACCCCAGTCTGCACCCCCAGCCAGAGCCCTCACACATCCCTGTGCCCCAAGCCCCAGCCCAGAGCCTCCTCCTGCACTCTGAACCCCTCATCCCCACCCCAGACCCCACTCCTGCACCCCAAATCCCTCATCCCCAGCCCCACATCAGAGCTCATACCCCCAGCTGGAGCCCTCACCCTCCAACCCCCTGCCCCAGCCCGGAGCCAGCTCCCGCACCCTGAACCTAGGGTGATCAGATGTCCTGATTTTATAGGGACAGTCCCGATATTCAGGGCTCTTTCTTATATAGGCATCTATTATCCCCCACCCCCGTCTCAATTTTTCACCCTTGCTATCTGGTCACCCTACCTGAACCCCTCATTTCTGGCCCCACCCCAGAACCTGCACACCCAGCCAGAGCCCGTACCTCAACCCCCTGCCTCTTCCCAGAGCCCCCTCCCATGCTCCGAATCCCTTGGCTCTACCTGCCAGCCCGGAGCCCCTTCCTGCACCCCAAACCCCCAGCCAGAGCCCTCACCCCCTCTCGCATCCCAACCCACTGCCTCAGCCTGGAGCCCCCTCCCACACTCTGAACTCCTCATTTCTGAATGAGGGTGGGGAGAGTGAGCAATGGGGTGCAGGGGGATGGAGTGAGCAGGGGCAAGGCCTCGGGAGGAGGGGCGGGGCAGGGCAAGTAGAAAGTTGGCAATCCTATTATATTCCCATCTCTGCTACAGGATTCCTGTTTTTAAATCTGGTCACTCTGGGACTAAATGAAGAGATCAGATTTAAAAACTGGTTCCTTCCACTCAGGTAACTGAAAATAGAGCCTTTCCACTCTAGACTGTTTGGAAGCACAGAAAGGAGGGATAAAGTGAGGAAAGAAGGGAGGACGGAACACCGGGAGAAAGAGAATGTTTGTATCTAAGATGGCCACTCATGGTCATGTCAGATCAGATTTTGGGGCATTTGAGAGTAAAAAGGTTTTGCAATCAATGCTCTAGTGCAGCAGTTCTCAAACTTTAGGACTCCGGGGAGGGGGTGTGGGCTCTGGGAGAGAGTTGGGTTCAGGATGGGGTGTGAGGTATGGGCTCTGGGAGGCAGTTTGGGTGCAGGAGTGCATGCGGGCTCTGAGCTGGGAGTTTGGGTGCAGGAGGGGGTGCAGGCTCTGGGAGGGAGTTTGGGTGTGGAAGGGGGCTCAGGGCTCGGGCAGGGGGGTGAGGTACAGGAGGGAGTTTGGGTGCGAGAGGGAGTGGGGTGCGGGCTCTGGGCTGGGAGTTTGGGTGCGGGAGGGGGCTCAGGGCTGGGGCAGAGGGGTGGAGTGTGGGAGGGAGTTTGGATGCGGGCTCTGAGCTGGGCACGGGGTTGGGGTGCGGGAGGTGGTGAGGGGTGCAGCGCTTGCTTCGGACAGCTCCCAAAAGTGATTAGCACATCCCTCTGGCAGTGGCTCTTAGGCAGGGGGCCAAGGGGTCTCTGCACGCTGCCCCTGCCTGCAGGCACCACGGCCAATGGGAGTTGCAGAGTCAGCACTCAGGCTGGGGACAGCGTGCGGAGACCCCCCCTGCTCCCCTCAGCCCTATGCTGGGACATGCTGGGCGCTTCCAGGAGCGGCGCGGAACCAGGTTCCCTATTCCACCCTCTCCCTCCCAGCACCTCCTTCACGCTGGAATGTTCCCCAGTGTGAAGGAGGCACTGGGAGAGAGGGGAAGGAGTTGATCAGTGGTGCCCGTGGACCCCCTGGAGTACCCTTGGGGACCCCAGTTTGAGAAACACTGCTATAAGAAATTTCTATAAGCACCAACATGACTATACATCACTAAAATATATGTCCCAGCAATCTACCTGTCACACATTCACATTAATTTCTGGATACAAAATAAGTAAAATTAAGATTGACAATAAGACACCCACCATTAAGAATACAGGACTTTGAATCCAGGAAAACAAAGTTCTAAGAATATTAATACATTCAAATACCCTCTTTTCAACAAAAGTATTAAGTTTTTCAAACTTCTTTAAGAAAGACCTAATCAAACACTTATTCCTTCCCTTTACCTTAGGAAGCATAATAGGACTGATAAAATTAATGTTTTCCATTCTTATTTTTATTCCATATAGTCCAAATTCTCTGGAATCCAGAAAATGTAGAACCAATTTATCTGTATTACAGTAGCATCTAGAGATTCAACCAAGAAGCAGGGAAGGAAGGAACCAAATTCCAGAGAAGTGTATAGAGTTTAATAAGGAGACTAAAATCAGCCAGCTAAGAAACATGTGCAGTGAAAGCAAGGGCAGGGGATAAATGGAAGATATGGAAAAGAGCAAAAGTAGACAAGCAATTAACATTTTTCAAAAGAACTTTTACCACATTAAAGACAACTAAAATACCTACATATACTCCCAGTTACTTTTCAAGAATAAGGGTCATACTGGGTCAGACCAAAGGTCCATCTAGTCCGGTATCTCATCTTCGGACAGTGGGCAATGCCAGGTGCTTTAGAGGGAATGAACAGAACAGGTAATCCATGTAAACAATTGCTAAAGTTGTCACAGAAATGTTATGCCCTCTTGAATGGGAAGAACTGTTCACATGCTTGTGAATAAGAGGGCTGGTATACCACCAACCACCATCAGTATTAAGATGCAATCCACAATACCACAGAACTTGAGAACCCTTGCTCTTTGGATCAGCATTCCCATGGGATGCCTCCCTGTCAAAAAATAATGAACTCACAGTAACCTGTAAAACTAGGCTGTTAGGGGCCAAGGATTCTCTTAGTTCTCTTTGTGCAGTTCCTAGCACAGTGGGGTCCTGGTGCCACGGTAATATAAATAAAGTGACAATCAGCCTAATAAGTAGGGCCCTACCAAATTCACGGGCCATTTTGGTCAATTTCATGGTCATAGGATTTAAAAAATCATAAATTTAATGATTTCACCTCTTTAAATCTGAAATTTCACAGTGTTGTAATTGTAGGGGTCCTGACCCAAAAAGGAGCTGTGCAAGGGACACAAAATTATTGTGGGGGGGGGGGGGGTTGCTGCGCAGTCTTCGGAGCTGGGCAGCTAGAGAGCGGCGGCTGCTGGCTGTGAGCACAGTTCGGAAGGCAGAGCCACCGCAAGCAGCAGCGCAGAAGTAAGGATGGCCTGGTATTGCCAAACTTACTTCTGTGCCGTTGCTGGTGGGGTGCTGCCTTCAGAGCTGGGCATCCTGCCAACCGCTACTGCTCTCCAGCCGCCCAGCTCTGAAGGAAGCACAGAAGTAAGTGTGGCAATACCATGACCCCCCTAAAATAACCTTGTGACCCCCCTGCATCTCCCTTTTGGGTCAGGACCCCCAATTTGAGAAACACTGGTCTCCCCCGTGAAATCTGTATAGTAGAGGGTAAAAGCACACAAAAGACCAGATTTCATGGGGGAAGATCATTTTTCACAGTCGGTGACATGTTTTTCATGGCCATGAATTTGGTAGGGCCCTACTAATAAGTAATGAATGCTGAATTCATTGCCCATTAGAACAGTGGTATTTGACAGGAGTTAAATTCACTGAAAACTCAGGAAAGATATAATGAGTTACTAAAAGTGAAAATATGTCACCATATAGTAAACTAAATACTTACTATATAGTTCAGTGAAACAGAATTAAAAAGTAAACAAGTCACATGACTACTCATTATTATAAATTACTCAATTGTCTGTTAGGGATTACTCCACTAACATGTTGTAATCCATGTGGAACAATGTCCAACTAACTAACTTAAAGGTTATCATAACTGAATCAACCTCACAAGGTGCAGAGCATTCTCAAAAGCCATGAAAGTTGAGGATGCACAACTCTTTGAGAGGATTAAGCCCTTCGTCACCCAGCAGGACCCAATTCTACCCGCCTTATTTACATTAGTGGGTCCCATTGATTTTAATGGGTACACCTGTGTGAGTAAAGTGACCAGGAATTGGGCCACTGGGAAATGTGCTAAGACTATATTTATTATTAAAAAGCTAATAAAACTCCTGTGTGCTACAATTCAAATAGAAGATATAGCGCTTGATTGGGGACTGGGCACCTAAAGAGAAAAAATCATCAAAAAAAGATGTGGGGACAACATAGGAGCAGGAAGAGAGCAACAGAGAAAAGCTGGATAAAGTGGATGAGAAGAATTTTTTCTGCTGACAAAAAGATATTGAACAAAAAATAAATAACATAATCAAGAAAGAGAGATTTAGGGAGAACATGACAGAGAAAGGTTTCAGAGTAGCAGCCGTGTTAGTCTGTATTCGCAAAAAGAAAAGGAGTACTTGTGGCACCTTGGAGACTAACCAATTTATTTGAGCATAAGCTTTTGTGAGCTATAGCTCACTTCATCGGATGAGCTGTAGCTCATGAAAGCTTATGCTCAAATAAATTGTTTAGTCTCTAAGGTGCCACAAATACTCCTTTTCTTTTAAATGGACTGAGAGATCAACCTGGAAAAGCAAGTGAACTCCCTGCACTGAAGGTGGGTGCTTTAAATATAAAATACCCTTTAAATATAAAACTAGTTATTTGTACTCCAATTAGTACATTATCACCAAACCAGTAATTTGCTGGTTCTGATGAAAGTAATCAAGTTAAAGGATGATAATACTTCAAATAAGGTACTTACACGATGTGGTGTGGGGAGGTAGATTGCAGCCACCAGTTCAAGAATAAAGGACTCAGTCTTCCAAGTCTCAGGCCAATAATGCACAACTTGTCTTAAATATAAATTTTAAGAAATGGAGTTAAATTCTATCAAACATGCCTTATTCAACAGCTAATTTGCTACAATCTAATAGTACATATTGCATCTTAAATGAGGTAGCCTGAAATATATTTAACCTTCCAATGTTGATACAATAAATCTGTCATGGCCAGACACTGTAGTCTCGTATGAACTCTTATAAATATTAAAAATACATAGAAAGCAATGTAAATGGGTCAAGTATCTATTCTACTGTGAGTGGTGAATCCTTTTAATTAAAAGCATATTTATCTAATAAATAAGTGCAAAGCTCACAAAAACAAGTAATGTATGGAGCATTTGTTAACTGATTTAAGTATTAATCATCTATTGATAGCAATATTCTTTTTCTCTCCCCCCACCACCCTCTGAATCTTCAGTCTTTGGGTTTATTCTGGTTTAAACAGCAAGAAAGCAGCTTTGTGGATGATATGCCTTTAATAAAGGGAATAAAATATTGGATTCAGAAAGCTCCAAGACAGTTGGGAAATGACAGTTGATCAGATGGAGGATTGGGTGGGGGGACTATAAGGTAGGGAGGGGAGGGTTGATGGCTTGTGATTGTATATGTTTATGTTTGGGACAGAACAAGCTTGGGATAAAGTTAACTTGAGTAGCAATTAAGTGATCAAGTTAAATAGAGATAGAACATGTATGTATTTTAAATCTATATTAGCATTAAGAATAAACTGCTTTACATTTTACATGAGGGTATTTATGAGTGGTGCTTTAACAGCTGAAGAGACCATAAATATATGAAGGCCAAGGTATTAAGAGTGATAGGGTGAAAATAAAATAGATTAGATCTCAGCCTTAACAGTGCAAGAGTAACCTCTGTCATGTAAAAGAGGTGAAGATACCAGTTAAATTTCTGTGCTGCTCTTGGGATTGCAGAAGGCTGCAGGTGATGATCTTTAACAGGCAAGATACATTAATTAGAATATGAGTATGAAGAATGCTAATCCAGTGCACTATTTAATGGAAAGAATGACTGGCTTCACTTTCCACAAATAACAACACTTTGGAGTTGAATATTTAACTTTCCGAACAAATAACAGGAAGCATGTTTTGGGTGATGCCCCTTTGCCGGAAGAGATGGAATGTTGGAACCAGAAGGTTCCATGGGAGTTGGAGAAAGGTCTTCTGAAGAAAGTGGAGTGTCAGCAGCAGGAATTCAGCTCCCCTCCCCCTTAAGGAGGAGAGACAAAGAAAAGGCAAGGGGGGGACCTTAATAGGAAGCCGGGTGAGAAGAACCGTGTCAGGGAATAGGGAGCTGAATAAAGCAAAAAAGAAAAATAAACCAACAGAACCACAGGGGAAAAGACACAGAACTGACTAAAACTCACCAGAAAAGATAGTGAGTTCCTGATTATCTTTGCACTGTGTGTGTGAAGCCTGTGAATTGCTGCCTGACATGTATACTTAAAATACAAATATTTTTTCCTCACTATATTGAGTACTCTTGTTTCTGTGACTGGCAAACAGATCTGGAGAACAATATTACTAGCATGTAGTATCTATGCAACATGTGAATATTTAAAGTGGATTTGTCACAGTTGAATCCAAATAGTCAAATCGCCTAACTGCATGTGTTTATATGTAATATACACAAACCTTGATCCAGTGGTAAAAAGCTACACTGACAATTCTCTGCCTTCAGTGTAGACAAGCAACTCCCACTGACATCAACAGAAATACAGCACACGGATTGAGGGCACTATATGGCCTTAAGTGTTATTACAATAACTCTGTTTTGGAAGTTGGAAGCTTGGTGTGCTCATTTGCACATCAATACCCAGAATGCTCTTTCAGCTCCACCAGTATTTTATACATGTGCTTTGGTCTGAGCTCTTGGGGGAAAAAAACTGAAAGTTTGGGATGTTCTTGTGTGAACAAAGTTCCATATTTTCCCCAGTATAACATTTTAAGTGAAGAAACCATAATTATCAATTGATCATCTGGGAATGTTTTTAATACCAGATCGAATTCAATTTCACAAGTGTAGAAGAGTACACTTGAAGCCTGTGACTTTTTAAATACTTCCTTAGAACAAAATGTGAACTGAGTGGTGGAAGTAGGGGGAACATGTGCAAATACAAACTGCTGTTGCTTCCCACACCAAGACCGAACAAGTCAAATTTAATCCAGAACTGAATTATTATGAAGCCATTAAAATAGGATTTTATCGTGGAGAGACCCTGAGGGCAGAAGGAAGCCAGTCCAGAGAAAGCCCCTTATTAAACCAAAGTAGTGAGAGCTCAGGGCCTGAGGAACCCAGCCTCACCGTGGAGGGAGCCTTGCATGAACGGATCTTGGGGCTTGCTCAGCTCCACGATCCCAATGGTCAGTACAAAGCTAAACCGGGGCAGTCCCGGTTTCCCCAACATGGAGGGACGCGGGGTTGTGTAATCGGCTGCCTCGTGCAGCTCCCCCCCGCCCCCGGGCAGCGCTTCCCCAATTGTTCGTCTCAGGAGGGATTTTGCCCTGGGTTGGGAGCGAACTCCTGTACTCGTTTTTGTCTCTTCCCCCCCATCCTTGTGCCCAGCTTTCCTGCCCAGGCGGAGAAGGGGGTACAGTGAAGGTCTAAGTGCGTGGGGTGAAGGGGGGGCTGTTCTCCCTGCAGCCCTTGGTCCCTTTAGGATTAGCTTTCCTCAGGCGTGGGGAGAGTAGGTGGGGGCCGCTCTGCAGCGAGTCCAGGAGGGAGGGTTTTGCATTGGACGCTTTGCGCTTGCGGGGGGGTGAGACCGCTGCCCCCCCCGTCCTCTCTCCTGCGGGCGGGGTGGATGGGGGGGGGGCGAGCTGCAGCCTGGTTGTTTGGGGGAGGGGGTGGGTGCAGCCCCCTTCCCCCCATATGCTTCGGGCGGGGGCCTTGCTCCTGGCTCGGCATTGGAGGATCTCAGCTGGGGAGGGGGGAGGCTGCAGCCCCCAGCCCCCGCGGGCGGGGTGGGGGCTGGCCTGCTGGCTCTGGCTGCTCTTGCATTGGCGGATGCAGGGAGGGAGGGGGCAGGAAGCGGGGGGGTGGGGGGAGCCCGAGTGGCTGGAGGGGGGGTCTCTATGAAAAGGGTGGGGGGCGTCAGAACCCCAGAAGAGAGGAAAGTTTCCGGCGCTCCTGGTGCGGGTGCAGCGAGGCAGGCGGGGCCGGGGCCGGGCCCGACGGCGGCGGCGCTTGGTCGGGGAACAGCAGCCGGGGGGCCCCCGCTGGATTTTTGTCGGGGGGGGTGGTATCGCCCCCCTCCTTCTCCTCCCCCCAGGGGTGAAAGTGCAAGAGGAAGTGCAGCCGCTGCCATCTTTCCTCCGCTCCAAACACACAGGGACGGACGGAGCCGGCAGCCCGGAGCCCCCTCCCGCCCTGCCCGCTGCAGCCGCGCCGCGCGCCCCGGCCCGCTGCGGCCTCCGCGCCTCGTGGCGGCCGGGCCCGGGCCGAGCTCGCGCCGCCTCAGCTGCTGCCGCTCGAGCTCCGTGCTGCGCGCGCGCCCCTCCGCCGCCTCAGCCTTTTGTTCCCCCCCCATCCCCTCGCGCTTCGCAGGCAGCGCGCGCCGCCGCCGCCGCCGTCGGGCCCGGACAGCCGCGGGGAGGGGGAGGAAGCGGCGCGCGCCGCCGGGCAGCCTGAGAGCCAGCGCCGCCTGCAGGCCGCCGGGGGCAGCGCAGCCCCATGGAGCGGGTGAGCGAGGCCGCCGCCTGCGGCCCGTCGTCGGGCTGCTACACCTACCAGGTGAGCCGGCACAGCGCCGACATGCTGCACAGCCTCAACCAGCAGCGCAAGAACGGCGGCCGCTTCTGCGACGTGCTGCTGCGGGTGGGCGACGAGAGCTTCCCGGCGCACCGGGCCGTGCTGGCCGCCTGCAGCGAGTACTTCGAGTCGGTCTTCAGCGCGCAGCTGGGCGAGGGGGCCGGCGGGGGCGGCGCGGAAGGGGGCGCCGAGGGGGCCGGCGGCGGCGGGGGCGGCGGGCCGGCCGCGGGCGGGCGGGAGCTGGAGATGCACACCATCAGCTCCAAGGTCTTCGGGGACATCCTGGACTTCGCCTACACCTCGCGCATCGTGGTGCGGCTGGAGAGCTTCCCCGAGCTCATGACGGCCGCCAAGTTCCTCCTCATGCGCTCCGTCATCGACATCTGCCAGGAGGTCATCAAGCAGTCCAACGTGCAGATCCTGGTGCCCCCCGCCCGCCCGGACATCATGCTCTTCCGCCCCAGCGCCGCCGACCTGGGCTTCCCCCTCGACATGACCAACGGGGCCGGCCTGGCGCCCAATGGCAACGGCATCGCCGGCATGCCCGAAGACGAGGCCACGCGGGCCGCCCTCACCGCCGCCCAGTCCTCCTTGCCCGTCCTGCAAGGCGTCGACCGCCTGCCCATGGTGGCGGGACCCTTGTCGCCACCCCTGCTGGCCTCGCCCTTCCAGAACGTGGGCACCAGTGCCCCCACTTTGGGCACCAAGAGGGGCAGGGGGCGTCCCCGCAAAGCAAACCTCTTGGACTCTATGATGTTTGGTACCCCAGGGGGCCTGCGAGAGGCTGGCATCCTTCCTTGTGGCCTCTGTGGGAAAGTGTTTACCGACGCCAATCGTCTGCGGCAGCATGAGGCTCAGCATGGGGTGACCAGCTTACAGTTGGGTTACATAGACATCCCACCGCCAAGGCTTGGTGAAAACGGGGTGCCTGGTCAGGACGATCCTGACGCCCCCCGAAAGAGGAGCAGGACAAGGAAGCAGGTGGCCTGTGAGATCTGTGGCAAGATTTTTCGGGACGTGTACCACCTGAATCGGCACAAGCTGTCGCACTCCGGCGAGAAGCCATATTCTTGTCCAGTGTGTGGGCTACGGTTCAAGCGGAAAGACAGGATGTCCTATCATGTTCGGTCTCACGATGGCTCTGTGGGAAAGCCCTACATCTGCCAGAGTTGTGGAAAAGGCTTCTCCAGGTAAGAGGACACTGGTGTGAATCATAAATGGAAAAGACCCAGAAGGTTATCTAGTCCACCTCTTGAGGACCAGTGTAGAATCCTACGCTGCTAGTTTTAAGTACCCCAAGGAATGGGACTTTCATCACTTTCTTGGGGAGACTATTTTACAGCTCTGTAGAAGAGTTAACTAGTAATTAAATCACAAAATGGGGAGTTGGATGAGTCCTGGGTAACATTCCCAGTTTTGTTGTGATGGTGGGCAAGTTACCCTTCTGTGAAATGGGTATTGAAATAATTGGGTGTTCAGAGGCTTAATTATGGGTTGTGAAGTGATTTGAAGCCCTCCACTGCAAGTTGCTATTGAAGTGCAAACTATTAATAGATCTTAAAATGACTTTTTTCTGATTAACAGTCTACATTTTCATTGTCTTAACTTCATTCATATCTGGGTGATTACACACTAGGATAAATGGAGTGAAGAGTTGATATTTCAAAGTCTGTGGCAACAGCTATCTCTTTAACACATGGTCTTTGTGTCCTTTGTGTTTACAGCATCCTGAAGGGGATCCTGTTTCTACACTGCAGTATACATAAGATCTGTGCATTTAATGTGGCTGATATTTGTTGTCACTTAAGTGAACTCCCACAAACAAGTAGATCTTTGATACTGCCTTAATATGGCTTGTGTGTATCTTGTGGTTTGAGTTCAGGAATGAATTTGAGACTTGGGTCCTTCTCAAGTTCAGTGTTCAATTTGAGGATAGGGTAGATAAGGGAAAAGAGTCAACACCAGCCTTCCTACTTCTACAACATCCCTAGTTAATGGATCTGAGCTCTTTGACTTGCCCTGGCTGGTGAGAAGGAACTGAGATGTTAACCAGTAAGCAGTAGAATTCTGCTTTCAATAAAGATACCCCAGGAATAGAAACTTAAAAACCTTTGACCCTGCTGAATCTGCTCTGGTAATAAGGACAAGGGCTTTTTGCTATACAAACAAACAAAATCAGTGATAAAGATGAGCTCGCCAATAACTGGCAAGTTCAGGAATGTTTTAAGACAAAAAACTTGATACAGAAACAGCGTCAACTTGAAATCTAGTCACCATGAGAAGATAAAGGTATTTTCACGTCCTGTACCTGCCCCTGAGATCCCCTGCCAGTTTTTATTTTCCAATCACACTTTAATAAAAGAAAAATCTCCCTGCTGTTGCTGTACTGAAAGACTTCCACGCCTAAAATAAAGTAACTGACTAATTCTCCAAGGTACTGAAAATTCAGTGTTCCCATTGAGTTCAGAAAACCAGGGCCTAATGTTAAAGGGGGAACAGTGAAAATGTCTGCATGCTTTTGTAAAATAAAAAACTGAAAAATAGAGAATCTTTTTTTTTTCTTAAGTGTTATACAAAAGTGTGTAAACAAAATAAATCAGACAGAAGTGTGACGTTTAACTTTACAGTATGCCTTTAGTTCAAGGATTGATTCAGGGGGCATCCCTGAAGTCCATAGGTATGTACTAGGAGTTTAAACCTCTGATTAGTCTTTCCAGTTTAATAACCCCAGCGCACCTGCCCAGGCATCAGGTTTAACAGCTTAACTGTGGATTTAACTCCGTCTTCAGTCTCCAGAACTGAATTCCACTCAGCTCTCTCTGACTGGCTGAGACTAGAAAGTTGGGGGAGGAGAGTTGGAGAACTAGTTTCCAAGCAGGTTTGGCCTCATACAATGAAAAGCTTTCTTTCCACCCAGAGAAGCACCCACTAGGAAAATCATTAGCTATTCAGGCTTCCCTCCTTCAAAACAAGCTTTACCAATCACTGGGAATGGACTAACTTCTTTCAATAATAATTTGCTCTTCTACAGCATCTTCTAGCTGAGGCCCTCAAAGTACTTTGCAAATGTTAATAATGCCTCACAGCATAGTTGTGAGGGAGGACAGTATTTTTTCCATGTTATATATGAAGAAATTGAGAGACAAAAGTGGAATGTCATGCCAAATTTTCATACTGGGGTGCTTAAAGTTGGTTTTGTAAATCCATATTTGGACACCAAAATCAAAGTGGCCTGACTTTAAAATGCTCAGCACTTCTGACACTGAGATCACTTTGATTTAGGTGTCTAAATATGAATTTAGAAGTCCAACTGTAGGCATCCCAGTATGAAAACTTTGACCTAGATCTCCTGCTTATTCTGATCAGTATTTCCTTGCAGAGGGATGGCAGGATATTGATCAGGGTAGAGCTCTGACTGTTTCTGATCTTTGTCTCCAGAAGTAAAATGTAATGGGTTGTTTGAATGAACTGGAGCCCAGACACACCAGAGAGAACTTTTCTTGGAGTGGATGCAATAGTGGCTTCTATTTTTAATGTTTGTTTTCAAGTATATATGTGTGTGTGTGTGTCTGTATACATATATAAATACATATATATATTTTTTAAGGCCAGACCACTTGAATGGGCACATCAAACAGGTGCACACGTCGGAGAGACCTCATAAGTGTCAGGTAGGAGCAGGGGGATAAATGAGGGTTTATATCTTTTTATTTAAAAAAAAAAAGGCAATGAATGTAATGTGTGCAAAGAATGATCAAACACTGATAGAAATATCATGTATTGTGAACTGAGATAAATATGTTTGTAACTAATCACGGTCAACAAACTGACAGCTGCTTTACATTCCTCTCTCTACCCTCCCCCCACCACTCCCTGTTGCATCTCTTGCTGCTCTGGTCCTCCTGTCTCCCCTCCCCCTCTACCAGATGTTCTTTCTTGCTGCTCTATCCCAGTCCCCACCCTGGAAACCTTACCCTGCTGCTTTGTCCCTAGCTGTCTCAAATGATGCCCTTTTTCTCTTCTGTAGTTCAGTGGCCACTAACAAGAGGCTCAAATTCTGGCTTTAATTTTTTAATATAATTTCAAATACAGTTGATAATTTAACTTCACTTGCCGTGAAGCTCTTTGTAGCACATAGCCTTCAGAACATTGCACTGAGCAAAACTGGAAGCTTTTTTTCAGCAAGGATCTGGGTGACATCAGCACAGTATCCTTTGAAATGCAGTGTAATATCAACTTACATAGTTCTTTATAGTTAAACAATAAGTCTTCCATTAAGGTTTAAAACCAAATCAAGATTGACCTTTTATCATCCATTTGCTGGCCGGGTGGGAGAGTAGTTAACAGGCACCTAGGCAAAACAAAAGGAGTACTTGTGGCACCTTAGAGACTAACCAATTTATTTGAGCATGAGCTTTCGTGAGCTACAGCTCACTTCATCGGATGCATACCGTGAAAACAGTTTCCATTATGACCCCCTGTCTTCAAACACTTTTATGGGAAATTTCTGAAATATTTGCTTCTTGGACTAAAATTTTCCATGTGTGGTGTCTGAAGGAAGGTGAATTTTACAGAAAGTTGGAGCAAAATCCCGTCAGTTTTCTTTGAGGTCCGTGAGGGTGGGGGAGAAATTTTTCCATTCTAAAAAATTCTAACCCCATCCTGTCTGACTGTTGCCTCTTAACCTGCATTTTTCTGTCTCCTGACACATGCCCCTGTTTTTTCTTCCAAATTGTGGGGGATTGTGGGATGTTTTTGCAGTTTAAAGTAATCCAATGAGCAGATTTTCAGAGATATAGAGCGCCTAAAGCAGGGGTGGGCAAACTTTTTGGCCCAAGAGCCACATCTGGAGAGGGAAATTGAATGCAGGGCCATGAATGTAGGGCAGGGGGTTGGCGTGCGGGAGGGGGTGCAGTTGCAGGAAGGGGATCAGGGCAAGAGGTTGGGATGCGGGGTCAGGAGGGGGCTCAGGCCAGGGGGTTGGGGTGCGGGAGGGGGCTCAGGGCAGGGGGTGTGGGATACAGGAGGGGTTCGGGCTCTGGCCCAGTGCCGCTTACCTCGAGGGGTGGCAGCAGAGCGCAGTGGAGATAAGGCAGGCTCCCTGCCTACCCTGGCCCTGCGCCGCTCTCGGAAGCGGTCAGCATGTCCGGCAGTGGCTCCTGGGTTTGGGGTGGGGCAGGCAGTGCTGCCATGCATTGCCCTCGCCTGTGGGTACCATCCGCAAAGCTCCCGTTGGCTGCGGTTCCCCTTTCCTGGCCAATGGGAGCTGCGGGGCCTCCAGGGGCCACAGGGATGTGGTGCCAGTCGCTTCCAGGAGTGGCGTGGGGCCAGGGCAGGCAGGGAGCCTGCCTTAGCCCCGCTGCACCACGGGGCTGGCAATCCCTGAGCCGGGTTGAAAGCCCTGACGGGCCAGTTATGGCCTGCGGGCCGTAGTTTGTCCTCCCCTGACCTAAAGGCTCCTATTGACCTCATTGGGAGTTGTAGGAGCTCAGCACCTTTGAAAATCAGGCCATAGGGCCTTCAAGCCAATTAAACACCTTAAACCTATCTAAAGTCTTAAATTGGCTTAAGTTTCTTAAGATGATAAAAGGCTATAGATCAGGTTAAATCAGAAGAATTCCCAAACCACAATTATTGTAAAAACAAGGTGACTAGTTGTATGTAGTGAGGACGCCTTAAAGATTTTTTTTAAATGCACACTTAACTGTGTGTGTATAAATATCTATATATAATATAATATGGACATGTGTACTTAGCCTACAATGCTAGCAGAAACTCATCATTTTTTGGCCAGCTCGTGTGAAGCTTACAGAAAGTATGCAGTTTACTAGTAACACTGATAATCACTAATTGTCCTTTGCTAAATGATACCTGTTAGGAAACAGAGAAATTTTCTTTCATTTAGGAGTATTAAATGTAAACAACTAAATTCGTGCAAATCTAAGGGTGCATTGAGCACTCAAAAGTCAAGAAAAACAAAAGTTAAGGTTCAACACACAACCTTAACTCTGCCCTTTACATATATGCATTACATGAGCACAGTTTCTTAGAATAATCTCCTATCTCTAGAATTGTAGAAAATGCCGCAAGATATTATATAAGAAAATGGTATAATTAATGGTTATTAGGATAGTGACAGAATTAAGACTGCAAGTTCAACAATAGCTTGTGCTTGACTTTTGACTGCTTAATTGTTCGAACTTAATGTGGCCATAATATTTAATATAAATAAGATGTAGAATATTTGTTGAAGACCTATCTGTCTTTGCAAAAACTACTTGGCAGCATCCTGTCAGAATTGCAACGTTTCTCTGCATACACACCACAGAAAGGATATCATTCTGGAAAACAGTGCTGTAAATTTGTTTCAAATCTAAAATATATACTATATACTAATGTGCCTTTCATTCTAGTTATCTCTTGAGAAATAACTTTCCCTCCCATAGAATTATCTTTCCTAGTCACCAAGTTTGGGCACGGAGGAGCAAAATAGCTCAATATTGGTATGTTGCTTCTCCACACCCCACCACCATTTTTCCTTGATTTCACTCGAAAATCAGTGAAGCTGATTTAGCTCCCCCTAGTGGCAGTTAGAGCTCCTTTGAGAATTCTGTTATGTACAAGTGACAAGGATCCTTGAACCATCGTAATTACAAAAGAGAAGTATTGTTTTGGCAAAGAGAAAAATGTTTTCAGGCTCCTCTATTTTAAAGACGTTCTTCAGAACGGTGCTGTACAATCTGTCACTTACCTGAGTCCCTACGTGCATCTCTGCATACCCGTGAGGTGCCAAAGTGGTATCACAGCACTGTGGATTCTGAGCCATCAACACAAACATAACTTCAGGGCAGCTGAAATGAATCTGTGGTGAGGAGGAGATGGCCATGTGCTAAATGCCACGTATACAGGTCACTGTTAGAATTAGTCCGCACACAACACTGCACCTACCTCACTTAAAAAGAGAGCTTGTCTCTGCAGACAAGCACCTGATTCCACCTTTTCCCTTCCTCTTCAAACAGACTCCGAATGGGGAAGGACGCTCTCTACAGAGCCAGGTAATCTGAGAAATCCAATAAGTTGCTTTGGTGTCCAAGGCAGACACCAAATGGAACTCTGGATACTTTTTCTCCCTGGTAACATTTTAATTTTTTTAATCTGTCAATTAAGTGCTTGGCATGGGAGAAGGGCTAAGTCAGTTTGTGGCCATAATGGGATAGTTCAGGTTGTTGCCCTAGGGGCCTGACATGGGATTGAGGTGCTTTACCTGCTGGGTTGATTACTTTGTAGGGATTGGTACTAACGTCAGGCTGCAGGGTGGGAGGAATGATGGTTTGAAAGTAATGTGGACGGAACTATCGGGGAAAGATGGGGGAGAGAGATCAGAGGTTCATTATTTCTCAGGGAAGAAGGCACAGCTGACAGTCCTAGTTAACATCTGGCAATTTAAATAAACAAGGAAAATACAAGTTGTTAAAAATCAAGCTACATTTATTTGAAAAATACAAATAAAAACTATTTATTGAAATTTACCTAAAATTGGCATTCCAAATCCAGTGCTTTTCCCCTTGATTTCAATGCAGAATGAGTTTCTTCCTGTCCTAATTTCTCTTACTTCCTGCCTATTAGCAGGAAAATGGCAGCCATCCTGGAATAAGCTCAGAGACATCCACAGCCATAGAAAAGTTGAAACTTCAAGAGGTATTTCTTAAACAATGTTATTTTAAACTTTTTTATATATTCTTTTTTGGTCTATTTATCTACCTATGCAATGTTTGATAGGAAAGCACTGGACTTTTCCTTTATTATTAATAACCTTAATAATAAATACTTCGCACTCATTTAGCACTTTACATCTTTAAAGCCTTTTACAAACATTAACTAATATTAACTGTAAGAGGTTTTCTCCAAACCTGGTCCTGTCTCCCTTGTATGATTCAGCTAAACTGGTTCGTGCTTTCTCAACTGGACCCTTATTTTTGTTTTTTAGACTTTTTTTTTTTTTTTTTTTTTTTTTGCATGTCTGATCAGTACATAGCTTATCCAGGAATGGACTCTGTAAAAATTGGCAGCAAGACTGATTACCAAACAGAAATACGGTTGTATTACTCCCACCCTAAGCTTTCCACTTGATATGTTCAACGTAGGATAGATAATAGTTTTAATTTTAACATATGAGGATTTGTGTCTGTGTCATAGAACTGATGCCCAGATATTCCGAATGCATTTATACACAAGCTTGCTGTCACTTGATATTGAATTATTGGTGATGGAGCTTTTGACTTTCATGCTCCGCTGCTCAGGAACACACGTTAACTTTACTTCCAACAGGTTGATTTGTTGTTGGAACAGTCCTTACTTAAAGACTTATTTGTTTCCAGTAGCATTTTGCTAAATGAAAGCTACATCTATTTTGCTCAGCGCTGTGTCCTGAGAGTTCATATGAGGAGAAATCTCTTTCTCTTTCATGTTAAAGAAATTACTTTTTTTCCCTTCATCATTTGTGACTTACAAGTTTTTCTCTAGTGAGGTCAGCGAAATTCCATATATCACAGCAATCCATGTCTGTATCACTGTTTTTTTTTTAACTATATTAGGGACTGATCCTGCAAGGTACTGAGTGTTCTGTTTGTTGCAGAGTACCCTCAACTTCCATTGAAATAAAGTACTTAGCACCTCACAAGATTGACCCTTTAGGGCCTGATCCAAAGCCTACTGAAGCCAGCGGGTGCCTTTCAAATAACTTCAGTGGGCTTAGGATCAGGCACTTAGTGACAGCTATGTAAAATTCTACAGATGAACTTCTATTGTATTGACGGTTTCATTTATTTTTAAGCTACTGTGTTGTAATCGCAGTGCAGTAGTTACGTTGTTATCCTAACAAAATCTACTTTACAGTGAAACAGCTGCCTAAAAAGTAAACCACTACTTCTGAAAAGCCAAAAAATCATTCCCTAGATCACTTACTGGATTTATATAATCTCCTAGGGAGCTGTGATATAAACCATGTGTCTCAATATTTCACCTAAAGGGTGCTGTGGTACAAGCCAGTCACGGCGCAACCTTGAATTTTGTTGCTTTCATCCAATTGGACTGGTCGCTCTGATATTTCTGGTTTTCTCTGTCCTCCATATGTGAGCAATGTGTTCAGATTGCATTTTTTTCTATAACATGTTGGTAAAGATTTGATTGCTTTCATGTATGCTAATGATATGATCAGCCTTGCAAAACTGTCAAAAACATACTAGCCCAAGCACAAAATCTGCTTACCTACATTCTGCGATTATGATGATGATGCGGGTGGGGATGGATGTCTCACTCACCTGTCAAATTATTCTCCTGGTGTGAATGGGCAAGTAGAATTTTGCAAGGTTGACATGTATAGTTATAATTATTGTTGTTTTACCCTAAGTTCATCTTGTTACGTAATAGTAACTGGAGTATGCTACCATAACAGGGATCAAGTTATCCACTGTAAACAGATTACACAGTGCCATTCTGAGGTCTCTCTGGACTATGGATGCCAACATGGTTCTCCTTCTGTAGTGCCCTCTGTGATCCTGTCAATCCAACCTTACTTTCTGGTCTCTGATGCTTTGTTTATACATCATTGGGGAAACCATAGAGACTAAAGTCAAATTGATGAGATCACAAAGTGAATGCAGGAAGGAAATAGAGGGATTGACATGAGCCTGGCTTATGTGACTATGATATCACCATAAAATGAGCTAGGATAGACTCTAATGTGACTGGAGTGGAATTTTCAAGAAGGACAATGGCAAATCTATTTACGTTACTAAATATAACTTGTGAAGTTTTAGTAACACAGATTTCAATGAGGAGCTGAGACGTTTCAGACCTGTTTTTCTACTCACATTTTACAGACTATATTGTTTCAAAGCTTCTTTCTTTATGTCAAGTCCTAATCCTGGTGCCTGCTCCTTTTTGAGCAGTAACATTGCATCCTTTGCAGTGTGATGGTAACCTGGATTGCCTGTTTGGGGAAAATTAACTCATGATTGTCACTTGTGTCCATATGCAGGGTTTGAGAGTCTTACGGTGGGGGTCACGTAGTGTAGATATGGTTATATGAACACTTGCAGTAGATTTGGTGACTCACACTGTTCTCCTTCTACCTGCAGACCTGTAATGCTTCCTTTGCCACTCGTGACCGACTGCGCTCACACCTAGCATGCCATGAAGACAAAGTTCCATGCCAGGTGTGTGGAAAGTACTTGCGGGCAGCATACATGGCAGATCATTTGAAGAAACACAGTGAAGGACCAAGCAACTTCTGCACTATCTGTAACCGAGGTAATGATGAGCTGTCTCTTTATTTCAGGGGAATAGTGCAAGGCAGAGACAGCACTAAGCTCTGTAATGCTGTCTGCAGCAGGAAGAGATCATACCATAGCTTCCCTTGTTGTTTTCCTCAATGAACAATAAACATCATGAAATTGATGAAAGTATTGGCCTGGCCTTTGGACATGACTAGGTGTTTAATATTCCTTCTCGGATGAAGTTTAAATTAAATGCAGAGCCTAGCATTTTTGGATGGATCTACAATTTTTTGCCAAAATCCCCTCCCACATCCCTCCAAAGTAACCAGTTCCTGCTTGCCATGACACTATTCACTGTGCACCTGCTCACTGTCACAGGGCTGGACTAATTACCCTGGGGAAGGTCTGGGAGAAGATCTTCGGTTTCATTTTACATAAGTCTATGTGATATCCTGATTCCCTCTTAGCCTCCTGCACCAGAAGTGGAGCTCAGCTGCTCTCTCATTTGAACCCTAGCAATTGTTTTGTGCTGGGTTACATTTACAAGGTTGGCTTTGTAAGAAAAAGAGCCAGAAACAGACTTTCATTTATAAAACAAACAAAGCTAAACTTCTTCATTACATATGTACTTTCCACAAATTGAGGAGCAAGGCCTGCAGATTTAGGTAGCATGGGACCTGAAGGTAGGCTATGGATAAACAAGACAAAGTTTCTGGAAGAAAGAAGGTTTCAGAGTAGGAGCCGTGTTAGTCTGTATCCGCAAAAAGAAAAGGAGGACTTGTGGCACCTTAGGGACTAACAAATTTAGTAGCTCATGAAAGCTTATGCTCAAATAAATTTGTTAGTCTCTAAGGTGCCACAAGTACTCCTTTTCTTTTTGTGGAAGAAAGAAGCTAAAGGGTAATGGAGTCTTAAGACCAGGCTGACTGACTGATATGAGACTCTTAAAACACTGAAGTAAAGATGCTACTTCAGAACAATGCTGTAGATTGCAAAAGAGACATGCGGCTGGTGCCAGGTGAGCAAAAATACACTTGTGCGTGTCTGCACACTTCTGTTAGCAGCGGTGGAATAACAACTGGTTTTCAGGGAGGGTGAAAAGATACCTACTAGAGGATTTCCTCGAATAGTCCATCTATGTAGGAAGCATCAAAGTTAGTGATTAGGAAAGGGTTCAGAGATAGTAAAAGAGAGCAAAAGGATTCCCAGAATGAAGAGGTAGGATATAGAGGGACTCCTGACACACAAGGAAAGGACTGATCCAGGTATTATATCAAAAGCACTGTATTTTCTGGTCTCCAGAGACATTTGGCTCCTACTTCACATATCTAGCTATACACTGGTTTATTGCTTGCACAGAACCCTGACCAACACTTCGCTAATTTTTGAAGTGTACCTGCTAGTAATTTATAACAATTATTACAGGTAAGGGATATTTCTGCATGGAATGAACTTGGTGTTGGACAAAGTAAAACCTGTTAGGTTGTTGAATGGATTGGTTTCATGTTGGGGAACACTTTTGGTGTGTTGGAGGTGGCCATTGTCAGTTATGGGTCTGTCTTTTGGGTTTGTTGAAGGGGTCTATTTTTAGTTCCATTTTCCAATTGAAGGGAGCTGATATCTATTGAGAGAATATAGTTACATAGTTGAAAGGTTGGGGACAGAGTGCAGGATAGGAACACTTGGGTGGTTAGAGTAGATAAAGATGAGTAGTGAGCGACTTATTAAATTATGAAAGAGCCATTGTCCACAGTGGAATTGGGTCCTTAAAGTGAATTAAGCTTTTGCATGGAAACACCAGTTTGCTAGGAAATCCTCGGGGTTCTTAAATTCCATGGATTTGGATATTAAAATGAATATAGGCCTCCTTCAAGGGAGAGCCTGACTTCTGAAAAACTTTCCTTGAACTTATCCTGACAACTCTTGCACTGAGATTCAGAAGCCCCTGATCCAAGCTCTCTCTTCAGCTATGTCCTCAGTCAAACCTGATGGATAGCACATTGAAAATTCATTCATGTTAACTGGAACTGGAATATTTCTTGGATTTGAGAACCTGGGATTCACCCTAGCAGCCACTGGATGTCACTGCTGCTCCTCAAAAATTCAACCAGGAAAACAAAGGCATTGGTTTGGCCATCAAACAATACAGTGATTAATAAAGGCTATTTAAACGATACAGTTTTAAGCAGAAATCTAAATAAAATGTAAGTTCTGGGAGGAGGGGGTGTGTGTGGAAAGGTGGAGGGGTCTGATGAGCATCCAAGATAGCAGACAGCTTTTAAAAGTGCTGCTTTTTTTCTACACTTCACTGTCTTCAAATGCTTTGTCAGAGAGAGAGACATTAGGCTGTTGTGAACTTAAATTTCTACCAGCACCTTCAAATAATAGTTAATCTGTTAAAGACTGGCCATCTGCAGCTAAAATTCAAGGAAGTAAGCTTATTAATCTTTTTAAGTACAGACTGAACTTGTTGAGCAATTGTGGCATCATATGGTAAGAACTCAGTGGGATACTTACTGCTTAAAATTGACATGGATAAGAAGTTTGAAAGCCCTAGTTCAAGATGTCTGATGACAGTCAGTAGACAATGTGAACTGTTCTGTCTAGAAGTCCTATAAACTGCAGACCAGCGAGAAATCATAGAATATCAGGGTTGGAAGGGACCTCAGGAGGTCATCTAGTCCAACCCCCTGCTCAAAGCAGGACCAATCCCCAACTTTTGCCCCAGATCCCTAAATGGCCCCCTCAAGGATTGAACTCACAACCCTGGGTTTAGCAGACCAATGCTCATGAAATACACTGGAAAATTTCATACTAAAAAGCCATGATAGAGGTTCATGTCAACAGAATCTGTGGAAGTTTTTCTTCCTCCCTGGAGGTGATTGTGCTAAGAATAGTTTATTTTGATCTTCCCCTTTAAATGCGTTTTGGTGCACTGCTTCCTTGGAATGGTAACTTAAGTAATGCTGGCTTTGGTAACTGTAGAGCAAGAAGAAAAGATTTTTAAAAATTTTTAAATGAATCTGGGGCCAGATTCTGGCCAAGCTTGGGCAGCCGAGGAGGAAGAAAGCAAGGACTCTTGGGCAGATGAGGAAGAGGTTCTTGTGTGTACACATATATATTAGTGTTAAAGTGAGGATGGAAAATATGGGCTTAATTTGTTGTTTTATTCTGACAGACTGAGAGGTTTTCTATGGAAAGCTAGTGATGTGCATCTTGCTGTCCTAAAGGTATTGGGGACTCTTCCTGGAACTTGGAAGGAACAGTCACAGATCTGTTACACACAGACACCTAGGGCATCTTTATCTTTCCTGGTTTTAAATTTTTGTTTTCTTTTACAGTGGAAAGATATGGTCTTCAAAAATCACCACCTCCAAGTCAGTTCAAGGAGATTTGTATAATTAGGGTGTTAATGCTTAGAATGATTATTAACATCCATAATTAATCTTGTTTACCCTGGGCAGATGTACTTTCTGGGAAGGGGTTTCTGTAAAGGAGTTGTGCAACAGAGGAACTGTAATACCTTAGAAATCTAAGTACTTAGAAAACAGTTTTCAAAAATCTATCACTGTCAGTATCTCTGTTTAGTGACTGGAACTCCTCTCTCTCTCTCTGAGGGGGCAGCCATTTTGCTGATACTTGTCAACAGGGGCTCCATTTGATGACACAGAGTAGGGTTTAGATGGTTTTGCCAAAAGGTAGTATTGGACACTGAGATTTAAAAGTTGCTGTGAGGAAAGTTCTGTAAGTTCATTTTTAATATTGGTTTGTTTAACTGAACAGTTAATACATCGACTTTAACTTAATTTTAATAAACTTATTTTTAATCAAAATATTCTTTATAAAGGCAAATTAATTTTATTTACTTAATCAAACTGTCAACTGCTGCTTCCTGTCTAATTGTTACATATTTTCTCTTATTCTATTCTAAGATCCTTAGAAATGTTATGTACTGGTTTAGGTTGGGTTTAGGCTCAAAGGAAGCTAGAGGAGGTAAGCATCCAACACCCTTAGACTCCTTTGACAATCTTAGCATTATTCTTTTTAATAAGATATGGTGATCAGAAAGTGCAACATAAGACAGACACTTCCTGTTAAGTACATGTCCAGTTTCCATGCCACAGGCATCAAATGAGTCAACTAATGCCACAGGTTCTGCTCCTGGTGGACTCACCTTCTATGTAAGGTGTGGTGTTCAGACTGAGAATACGTTGTAATTATTTTGATAGAAGGATGAATTCCTGCCATTCTTCCTGCTGGGCGTAAAGTGATTGGTAAAGGCCAGGGGCTGGAGGCATTTGCCTGCTGATCTAGCTATATCCAGTTTAGACTCTATGAACAGGGTGCATCCTGCATTTCTTCTTGGGAAGAGTTCATTACAGACCAAACACTTCTGTTTGGTAGGAGGTAGGCTATTTCCTTCCTGTTCCTGTGCATGTTTGAAAGGCTTAAAATGCTAAGAAGAAGCAGGATCTGCTCCCTGGAGCTGTGAAATGTGTATGTGGATAGGGCAGTAGATGAGAAGGGGTTGGGTATTTTTTTTGTTTTGGTTTGGTTTTTTAAGACTCTCTTTAAATCTCACCATGGTTTGTTTTCAAGAAGGGTTTAAGAAGTGATGGATTATCCCTTGGGAATCGTCTACCTCTCTTGCTAGGATAGACACGTACCTATTTATAATTCTGGCCTTATGTAAATCTTGGACTGTGATCTTTCTCAAGATCTGATTATGCTAAAAATCTCACTTTATCTTAGCTGCCCATGAAGTAGCTTTTATTCATACTGCTTTGGTAGAAGTTGCTGGTTCACCCCTTCATCTACCAAGTGCATAAAAGAAATCAAGGTACTTTTCAGGAAACTTTCACTATATAAACTTTCATTGTATAAAAAAAAAAGTGTTTCCTGCAGGTGAAATCACAGAACTTCCCAAAGACTACCATGTTATGATTGTTCCCAATCTAGATCCTTTCTTTTTTGTGAACTGCAGTGAAACATAAGAACATAAGAATGGCCCTACTGGGTCAGACCAAAGGTCCATCTAGCCCAATATCTTGTCTTCCGACAGTGGCCAGTGCCAGGTGCCCCAGAGGGAATGAACAGAACAGGTAATCATCAAGTGATCCATCCCCTGTCGCTCATTCCCAGCTTCTGGCAAACAGAGGCTAGATACACCATTCCTGCCCATCCTGGCTAATAGCCGTTGATGGACCTATCCTCCATGAATTTATCTAGTTCTTTTTTTAACCCTGTTATGGTCTTGGCTTTCACAACATCCTCTGGCAAGGAGTTCCACAGGTAGACTGTGAGTTGTGTGAAGAAATACTCCCTTTTACTTGTTTTGAACCTGCTGCCTATTAATTTTTATTTGGTGACCCCTAGTTCTTGTGTTATGAGAAGTAGTAAACAACACTTCCTTATCTACTTTCTCTGCACCAGTCATTTTATAGACCTCAATTATATCTCCCCTTAGCCGTCTCTTTTCCAAGCTGAAAAGTCCCAGTCTTATTAATCTCTCCTCATACGGAAGCCTTTCCATACCCCTAATAATTTTTATTGCCCTTTTCTGAACCTTTTCCAATTTCAGTATCTCTTTTTTTGAGATGGGGTGACCACATCTGCATACAGTATTCAAGATGTGAGCATACCATGGATTTATATAGAGGCAACATGATATTTTCTGTCCAATTATCTAGCCCTTTCTTAATTATTCCCAGCACTCTGTTAGCTTTTTTGACTGCTGATGCACATTGAGTGGATGTTTTCAGAGAACTATCCACGGTGACTCCAAGATCTCTTTCTTGAGTGGTAACAGCTAATTTAGACCCCATCATTTTATATATATAGTTGGGATTATGCTTTCCAATGTGCATTACTTTGCATTTATCAACATTAAATTTCATCTGCCATTTTGTTGACCAGTTGCCCAGTTTTGAGAGATCCTTTTGTAGCTCTTTGCAGTCTGCCTGGGTCTTACTATCTTTAGTAATTTTGTATCATCTGCAAATTTTGCCACTTCACTGTTTACCCCTTTCTCCAGATCATTAATGAATATGTTGAATAGGACTGGTCTCAGAACAGACCCCTGGGGAATACCACTATTTACCTCTCTCCATTCTGAAAACTGACCATTTATACCTACCCTTTGTTTCCTATCTTTTAACTAGTTACCAATCCATGAGAGCACCTTCCCTCTAATCCCTTGGCAGCTTACTTTGCATAAGAGCTTTTGGTGAGGGAGCTTGTCAAAGGCTTTCTGAAAATCTAACTACACTATATCCAGTGGTTCCCCTTAGTCCACCTGCTTGTTGACCCCCTCAAAGAATTCTAGTAGATTGGTGAGGCATGATTTCCCTTTACTAAAACCATGTTGACTCTTCCTCAACAAATTATGTTCATCTGTATGTCTGACAATATTGTTCTTTATTATAGTTTCAACCAGTTTGCCCGGTACTGAAGTCAGGCTTACAGGCCTGTAATTGCCGGGATCACCTCTGGAGCCCTTTTTAAGAATTGGCGTCACATTAGCTATCCTCCAGTCATTTGGTACAGAAGCTGATTTAAAGGGTAGGTTACAGACTACAGTTAGTAGTTCTGCAATTTCACATATTGAGTTCTTTCAGAACTCTTGGGTGAATACCATCTGGTCCTGGTGACTTATTGCTGTTCAATTTATTAATTTGTTCCAAAACCTCCTCTAATGACACCTCAATCTGGGACAGTTCCTCAGATCTGTCACCTAAAAAGTATGGCTCAGGTTTGGGAATCTCCCTCATGTCCTCAGCTGTGAAGACCGATGCAAAGAAGTCATTTAGTTTCTCTGCAATGGCCTTATCGTCCTTGAGTGCTCCTTTAGCACCTTGATTATCCAGTAGCCCCACTGGTTGTTTAGCACGCTTCCTGCTTCTGATGTACTTAAAAAAATATTTGCTATTACTTTTTGAATCTTTGGCTAACTTCCTCAAATACTTTTTTGGCCTTCCTAATTGCATTTTTACACTTCATTTGCCAGTGTTTATGCTCCTTTCTATTTTCCTCACTAGGATTTAACTTCCACTTTTTAAAGGATGCCTTTTTGCCTCTCATTGCTTCTTTTACTTTGTTGTTTAGCCACTGTGGTTCCTTTTTGGTTCTCTTACTATGTTTTTTAATTTGGGGTATACATTTAAGTTGAACCTCTATTATGGTGTCTTTAAAAAGTTTCTATGCAGCTTGCAGAGATTTCACTTTTGGCACTGTACCCTTTAATTTCTGTTTAACTAACCTCCTCATTTTTGTGTAGTTCCCCTTTCTGAAATTAAATGCTACATTGTTGGGCCGCTGTGGTGTTTTTCCTGCCACAGGGAAATTAAATTTAATTATATTATGGTCACTATTACCAAGCAGTCCAGCTATATTCACCTCTTGGACCAGATCCTGTGCTCCACTTAGGACTGAATCAAGAATTGCCTCTCCTCTGGTGAGTTCCAGGACCAGCTGCTCCAAGAAGCAATCATTTAAGGTGTCAAGAAACTTTATCTCTGCATCCTGTCCTGAGGTGACATGTGCCTAGTCAATATGGGGATAATTGAAATCCCCCATTATTATTAGTGATTTTTTTAATTTTAATAGCCTATTTTAATTTTTAATCTCCCTGAGCATTTCACAGTCACTTTCACCATCCTGGTCAGGTGGTCGGTAATATATCCCTACCACTACAGTCTTCTTCTTATTAGAACATAGAATCTCTGTGGATAGAAATTTCATGGTACATTTTGATTCATTTATGATTTTTACCTCGTCTGATTCTACGCTTTCTTTCACATATAATGCCACTCCCCCAGCAGCACGGCCTGTTCAGTCTTTCCGATATATTTTTACCCTGGTATTACTGATTCCCATTGATTAAGTTTCTGTGATGCCTATTATATCAATAACCTCATTTAATACGAGGCACTCTAGTTCACCGATTTTATTATTTAGACTTTTAGCATTGGTATATAAGCACTTTGTCTCCTTTTAGTGTCTGCCATTACACGAAACACAGACTTTAAAACAGTACTTAACACAGAAATCTCTGGCAAGTTGAAAATAAGTTCCTACTTCATAATCCTCTTTCACAGTTTGGTTCTGAGTTTGCTATATTTGCAGCATCCACATACTTCTGGCGCACTTACTGTGAAATAAGGGAAGAAGGTTTCTATTCCTAAGTAGCTTGCAGCCTAGTTGGAAGTGTAACCATCACATCTGTATGATATGTCCATTTCACTCACAACCCAACTTTGATTCTTTCTTCATTTGCTGTGAATTTTAGCAGAGGAAGGATTATATTTTCATTGTCAATGCGATGTACTCAGTATCGCACTTTGAGTCCTTGGAGAAATCTTATTTCAGAGGAATATATCCTTCCCTTCAGTGCTTTTGACAACTGATTTGGCCAAGACACCACTGCTCTGGTTTTTTAAAAGTGAATATTTTTGCTAGGTCACTGTTGTGGTTTTCTTGTTGGATCCACAATGCTGTCTTCATATTCTGATTCTTGGCAGCTCAGCTGCTCTCAGGAGACAGTCCTTGTTCCACCCCAGGGATAAAAGCAGCCTGTCCGCTTCCTTTTTCTTCTCCAGTGGGTTGCTATGGGCATTCTGTAATTGGGCTTGTAACTAAATCCTCTGAGATCGTTAAGGATTTATGATGCATTATTCTTTCTGAACTTCGGGTTCTAGTGAAAGTCTCTGCATAGTAAGAGCCATTCTGTAGGACAGGTATGGGGATTTTTACTGTGAAACAGAGTTCAGTTTAAAGTCAATACCTGGAGTAAATTACTTTGTTTTGCCTATTAAGGCCCTTGTTTATGCTAGAAAGTTGTGCCACTATAGTTAAAGTGGGACAACCCTCCTACTTTGGATGCATTTATATCAGCGTATTAAGGTGCTTTATACCACAATAGGCTATCCCTGTATGGGAAGGGGAATAAGCTGTACCTATATAAGGTACCTTTATACCGATATAACTGCATCCACACAAGAGTTTGTACTGGTATAACTATATTGGTTTAAAAAAAAACCCCAAACACCTCACCAAACCAACATAATTATACCAGTACATTTTTCAAGTGTAGACCAGGCCTATGTTAGTGGCCAAAATGTAAATCTCATTCTCTTTTCTGTACATTTGGGGGTTTTGGGTTTTGTTTTTTGTTTTTAACAAGCAAAAAGAAGAGTAAGTTTCTGCTCATGTGACTGTACCGGTGGAGCTTGTGCCCCATTGTGATTCTTACAGGGAAAGGTTTCTAATATGAAAGTACCACAATGACATCAGTTATTGATAAGTACCACAATAAGTCTTTATTGATAAGGTTGAAAGATTCCTCAAATATCTGGCCTCTTTATCATCCAGTTATGGGCCTCATGATCCTCAGAGTAATTGCCACAACTTCTAAAAGCTAATGAAAGAGTGCTAACAAAAATATTTTAGATAAATGATCACATTACAGGGAAAGGTGAAACAGATGAACCCCAAAACATGAGCCCTTCTTAAAACCGTAGGAAAGTGGCAAGGAATTACTGGCAGGTTCTAAATAACAGTTATGTTTGTAATTTCTCTTAATATGTTCTCTTATAATATACTCGGCATAAGCAGAAAGTTTCAGGACTTTGCTTTTGCAAGGCTGAAGGATTCTAGGGTGTCATCTTCTTTGCAGTAACATTTTGTATACACACTCATACGCAAGTTTTGTTCTCCCCACAGAATCGGTAAATCCTCTGTGGAAAGCTCTATTTCACATTTATCCTTAGTTAGATCTAACATAAGGGTCCTACTTCAGCAAGTTAGTTTGAGTCTCTTACGGGTGACTAGGGGGGAGAGAGAGAAGGATAAAAGGAACAGGGAAGGCAGATGTGTGTCTTTGCTGGTGGCAGGATCTCATCTCCTTTTATCTTGTTTAGGTTTCTCCTCTGCCTCCTACTTAAAGGTCCATGTTAAAACCCACCACGGTGTTCCCCTTCCCCAGGTCTCCAGGCACCAGGAGCCCATCCCGAATGGGGGAGCAGCGTTCCACTGCGTCAGGACCTATGGCATCAAAGGCAAGCGACTCCCTGCTCTGCACTTTGCTTCTTTGCACAGGACTTTGTGTTGTGGGGGGCTGGGTTGGGCATGGGAAAGGGGAGGAGGGAAAGACTGGGTAGTCCGAAGGAGAAGCTTAGCAAGAAGTGGAGAGGTTACATAGAGCTAATTTCTATCGTTTGTGCAAGGATCTCTCTGGGTACCTTACTGGGGAAAGTAGTAGAAATACTTCAACTTTTGGTAGCTTCCTTAACTTTACAGATGGAAAAGACCTGTTAGGTCATCCAGCTCCTCTTCCTGTGAGCAGATTGTGCTTGAATCTTACCTGAGGGTTGTGAGTTGGGAAGGATAAACTTATAGCTCAGTCTAGAATCTGGTACTGCCAAGATTCCCCAGTTGCTCTTGAGATGATCCAAGACTGATTACAACCCCTGTATAGCCCAATTTCTGATTCCTGTGGAGGGAAAGTCCTGAAGATGCTTGTCTGATAGGAGTCATGACAGTCCATTTATTTCAGCTCAAAGAGGTGAGGAGCCACATAGATATTTTTAGTTAAACTTTTTTTTGCCTCTCTTACACTGTGGTTGAGAAGAAGGATAAAGATATTGACTGCTTCTTTTTAGATGTCACTAATATTTAGTTTTGCTTTTGCTTAAAGTAAGTTATCTTTTTCAGAGTGGTTAAAATTATTTAATTTGTAAATATCCTCTGTAAAATTAGTTATTAATATGTGCACAGTAATTTCCTTTTTGCCTCTCAGTTTTGGACCATCTGTATCCTTGGTTGAAGCTGGAACAGCAGAAAACCTCTCTCTGATATCGGAAACCATGGCTGTCCCAAAAAATTGGGGTTACTTTTGCCCTGGAGATCAGAACAGAGCTGAGTTAAGCATACCCTGTGCTCTGTCTTGTGCTGATGGGATGTCACAGTTGTGTAGCTTTCTTTCTATGGGAGTCCTCACAGAGTTGCTCCAGAAGCTCCTTGGTTCTAGGTTGTGTGCTGATTTAAAAAGTGCTTCTCCCTAGTGGGATCTTGATTTCATGCATGTCCTGTTTTGATTGCTAATGCTGATTCCACAGAAAGCCTGTCTTATGAAACATGGCCTTTCAGGGTTAGGAGTAGAATTAAGTTTGTATTCTGAGATTTGTTTGGGGAGTATGTCTGGGTTTGCCATGCTTATACAGATGTCATGAGAGAGGATCATAGAAAAGCTTTCTTGGTACATTGCCAGAATAGGATGGGGGAACACCCCAAACATACCAGTGACACGGCTAGGGTATGTGTTGAAGTAACTGAGAATAATGCACTTTATTCTGAGGAGCCTCTTGAGACTATATAGAACTGCATCTCCAGGAGCAGAGCAACCCCTACTCCCATGCTGTGATATTGGTGATGGAATAGTTCCAGGTTTCTTCACCTCTTGCCCTAAACGGTTGTGCACTGTGATTCCACCTAGAAGTGCCTGCTTCATTTCAATGCTGGGTGAAGTGACTCCAGCATCTAAACATGCATAATAATATCTCCAGTAGAACCTCAGAGTTACGAACATCTTGGGAATGGAGGTTGTTTGTAACTCTGAAATGTTCGTAACTGAACAAAACGTTCTAGTTCTTTCAAAAGTTTACAACTGAACATTGACTTAATACAGCTTTGAAACTTCACTATGCAGAAGAAAAATGCTGCTTTTAACCATCTTAATTTAAATGAAACAAGCACAGGGACAGTTTCCTTATCTTGTCAAATCTTTTTGTAAACTTTTCCTTTATTTTTTTAGTAGTTTACATTTAACAGAATACTGTACATGGTGGGGTTTTTTGGTTTGTTTGTTTTTTTGGTCTGCTGCTGCTGCCTGATTCCATGCTTCCAGCTTCAAATAGGTGTGTGGTTGACCCGTCAGTTCGTAACTCTGGTGTTCATAATTCTGAGGTTCTACTGTACATTTATATAGTGTCTTACATCTCAAAGGGGGCATCATAAGGGCACTATATAAGTATAAGAGGATATTCTGGATACCTCCACTATCACTACAAATCTGTAATATAAACTCGGGGTGCTGGGAGATGGAGCATGTCCAGGCTCTGCAGAAGAGAGACCTAAAGGGGCACAGTGCTTCATTACATGGAGGAGTATATCTAGTAGGTCTGTAGCATTCTGTCATTTTGGGTAATAGTGAATCAGCTGGTGACTACACCTTTTACTTAAAAGCATTTTAGAATAGCACTCTTGGGAGATAAGGTTCTGAAAACTTGTCTTGTTGTTTTTTCCATAGAAGGCCAGAAATGCTCACATTCGGACCCGATTGAGAGTTCTGATTCCTACGGCGACCTCTCTGATGCCAGTGACCTCAAGACTCCTGAGAAACAGAGTGCCAATGGGTCCTTCTCCTGCGATATGGCAGTCACCAAAAACAAAATGGAGCCAGAGGGAGAGAAGAAGTACCCCTGCCCTGAATGTGGCAGCTTTTTCAGATCCAAGTCTTACCTGAACAAACATATACAGAAAGTTCACGTCAGAGCCCTTGGGGGCCCATTGGGGGACCTGGGTCCTGCTCTAGGGTCCCCCTTTTCACCCCAACAGAACATGTCTCTTCTGGAGTCATTTGGGTTTCAGATCGTCCAGTCAGCATTTGCATCATCCCTGGTGGATCCAGAGGTCGACCAGCAACCAATGGGGCCAGAGGGGAAATGAGACCAGTTTAACCTTAACAAAGCAGCCGTCTGGTTATACCTATAAGACGCTGTGAATGAGAGAAGAAATAATGAAATTTGGTTCTATAGTTGAGAAATTTGTATTCATTTTAGTTCCCCTCCCTGTCTACCCTCCTTAAACCTTCTTTAGGGAAAAGAAGGCTTCTTGCCTGATAACCTGCAGAAAATCTGCATGACCCTGAATGAGAGATGTGACCTAAAACACAACATGGAGTGCCAGAGCTCCAGTGTGGTCTTTTAGAATAAATAAAAGCCACCAATGGTGGTCAGAATTGTAAACAGCCCTAGTGATCCAAACATGTGGGGAACTAGGTTTTTATGCCTTTGCCCTCTTTCCCCTCCAACCCCCCCCCCCCCCAAAAAAAACCCCACAGTAAGTTTTTTACACACACCCATTACTGACTGCTCATAATATAAACAAAAGCCCTGTGGTACCTAGCAGGTAACGGTGCAGATGTCCTTTTAAAAATTGATTTTTGAGAAGGCAAAAGAATTTGGACCCCTTCTGCCATTTGTGAGGCTGTGAGTGCTGCAGCAGGAACTAACCTGCTGAGGAAAATCACCATTCAAAACAGGTTGTTTTTGTTAAATTTTAACCATTAAACTTGCTGTCAGGTTTTTAATTCTCTATTATTATTATTTTAGGACCTGTTGTAGTGAATTGCTACTGAAAAGCCAGACTAAGGCGATATACAGAGCGCTCTTAAAGCAGCAGTCACGTTAGGGTTAGTATTAATTTTTTTTAGATGTATCATAATTAATAACTTGGCTAGTTAATTGTTTTAAGTCTATCGAAGAAATAGTTTTATCCAAAAAAAAACAAAAAAGGAAGAAAATACCTGTGTGGTCTGGTTGGTTGGTGCTCATTCGATGTGTGGGTACCTAGAAGATGAACATGGTCAGCAATCGGGTAAACTATCTGTACCACTGACTTGTTTAGTGTGAATAAACCCAGGGTTCACAGAGTGATTTTGAATTAATCAGATTGGACTGTATTAAAGAAGTTAGTATGTTACTTTACATCCCCTTGTTTTGTCTGGTTTTTGAGCAATTTAGCCACCTCTCTGAAAGGTGTGCAGTTGAGATCCAGGAAATGGGACACTAGTCCTTCTCTGTGACATACTCTTCATGACCTGGACCTCTTGGTTCCAACGCAGCACTCCTGATTCCCCTTTACTCAGGTTTTCACACAGCAATCCTATTTTCTTTTCTTCTTCTAGAGAAGAAATGTTTCCACCCTCAAAGGGAGGGATCTAAATCCGAGCACACCTCAGAAGAAAAAGCTGATATAAAATGTTATGGAGTTGAGCTCTAGAGCATTGGATGCTGTGTTATAGATGAACACAGATGCCTATGTAGAGAGGCTGAATATCCCTTTGTAGTCTTCCCATAATTTAACTTTGATGAACTTTTTATGTACCAAAAACCGAGTGTCTGGATGATTTAGTGAACTCAGTGCTGCATTAGGAGTCAGGAATCTCCTGAGTTCTAATCATGGTTCTGCCACTGGTGCTCAAGATCTTATAGTACAAGTCACTGAACCTCTGCCTTAACTCCCCATCTGCAAAATAAAGATTCTTTACGTCACAATAGTGTTGCAAGGATTAACCTAACAAAGGTTTATACAATGCTTTGGAAATGCAAGATGCTTACGTATGTGCTGAGTATTACTAGATCTGCCAAACTATGGAGCCTGAGACCCACATCAAATTTGCATACAGTGGTGACGATAGCTGCCTCCATCTTTAATGCAGCACTGTGCTGGATCAAGATGGAGCATTGCATGTTGGGACCTGACTCTCTGTGGGTTGCACCTTTGTGTTAAAGATGAGCACAACCGTGAGCTGCTTCATAAAATTGTCTGTGCTATGCTTAATTGCTCCTAATCTAAACTCTGTAGCTATAGTGTAGCTGAAATAAGACATTTTCTTGCTATTTTTCACCTGTGCCATTGCCAAAAAGCCTCATGGGTGGGGTTTCTTCGTGATTTTGAGCGCCCTCCCCCCCGCCACCAAAAAGACCCCAAAATCATGACTTCACTCATGCAGAAAGTTGTTATTTTTTGTACTGTGAACAGTATTGAGTATTCTAAACCAAAAGACAGATATTCTGTGGCCCATTTTGTACAATGCAAGCCCCACCCAAACAGGTGAGCTGCTGTCACACACTGTTGATATGAAATTGACAAGTTGCTGCTAGTTTGGGGGGCAGATTGTTCTCCTGTCCTCCCAAAAAAAACCACACAAACAAACAAGCAAAAAACCCTTTCAGAATAGATCAGTCTTCATTTAAAAACAACAACAATTTTAAAACCAACTGGCTCAGGCTGAGAGTTGTTTTTATTATTGATGTATTGATCTCTAGAGTTTACCTTATTTTACATTTTCTGACCAGTAGAGAAATAAGATTTTGGCAAGGTAATAAAACATCTTAAAATCTTACTAATCAGGCTTTGATCAAACAACTCTTGTGAGCTGCCAGGGGTTTCACCAGGAGCATGTCAAGATATAGCAGGCTTTCCAGTCAGCAGAGGGGTAAGCCAGGATCAGAGATTGGCAACTCCAGTCATCCTCACTCTTATTGATTATCCACATTGGAGGACATGGGAGGAAGTAGGCAGGAAAATGTTGATGAAGGATGTAAACTGGGTAGTGTGTTTGGCAAGAACTTTGTTGCCAATTTGGGAATGAGCTTGCTGCTAGACTTGAGCTGGAGGAGAAAGGCCAGTTAAGAAAAGTCAACATAGCATATGTATCTCCATTTATTGTTTCCATGAATACTCCGAGAGGGCACTCTGTTCACAATAGGCAGAAGCCTGGGGAGAAGTTCAGACAGTGGGCCAAATTCATTCAAATTTCACTGGAGTTACGGCTGGGATGAATTTTGGCCGGTTGCATCAAAACTTCATTTTGAGTGCTGCAGAACTGGACTTGATGTGATAAAAGGTGCAGAGCTTCTATTAAAAAAGGAGCATTCTAAAAGCATCACCATGCATTCTTCTTATCAAAGGGCCAGTTTGTTTACCTGCCACGTCCACAGGGTTCGGCTGATGGCAGCTCCCACTGGCTGTGGTTCACTGTCCCAGGCCAATGGGGGCTGCGGGAAGCAACGTGGGCCGAGGGATGTGCTGGCTGCCCTTCCCTCAGCACCCATTGGCCTGGAGCGGCGAACCACAGCCAGTGGGAGTTGCAATCGGCCGAACCCGCAGACATGGCAGGTAAACAAACCGGCCCCTGCTGGGCCGCGGCCAAAGGTTGCTGATCCATGTTCTAACTGGTCCCAATGTGCATGGGAGAGATTTACACTGACGTGGTGGCTGGAGTGGGCTTGTTAACAATGTAGAAACCAAGCAGCTTGCCAAGAATATTTTATGGTTCCTTGCGTCTTCTGGGGCAAATTGTTAATTTCAGATGGGGTGTGGTTTTTTGTTGTTGTGACGTTGCTGGTTTAGAACAATTCTGCATGCTTTTGTACTTGGGAAGTATGTACTTCTAATAAAACTGAAAAGATCTAGACAGAAAAATCACCAGATGAGTGTTTCTGCATGATCTTGCAGTGAACACAGCTGCACTCTGGGCAGCGTTACCCAATTTTTTCTATTTCCCTTCGAGACACTGAGTGCCCATATTTGTGTAAACAGAAACTCTCCTTTAGAAAGAGCTTCCCTTTCCTTCCCACCTAATTTGGTGAGGCTACAATCCTGTTTTTGAGATTTCACAATTCCTTCCCGAGAGACCGGGACTGAGATGCCACATACACAGGCATTAGGAGGAGGCTAACGAAAGGAAAACATTCAGTT
The DNA here is from genome assembly GCF_965140285.1 of Lepidochelys kempii. NCBI lineage: Eukaryota > Metazoa > Chordata > Testudines > Cheloniidae > Lepidochelys > Lepidochelys kempii. The sequence continues at coordinate 11,648,145 of NC_136394.1, read as the reverse complement.
ATATATATCTTGGTAATCAAAGTGAAATATTTGTATTACAGTAGCACCTCCAGCCTCCTAACAGATTGAGAGTGCATTCAAATGTAGTAGACAGTCCATGCCCCAAAGATTTATATAGCAAAGATAGACACAGGGTGAGAGAGAGGGCGCATTATCACCATTTTAAAGGTGGGTAACAGGCATGGATTAAGGATCTAATTCAGCAATGCACATAGAGTCTAAGTGGCAGGTTTCCAATGAAGTGAGCTGTAGCTCACGAAAGCTTATGCTCAAATAAATTTGTTAGTCTCTAAGGTGTTATAAGTCCTCCTTTTCTTTTTTTAGAGTCTAAGTGATTTGCCCAAGGTCACACAGGAAGTCCTTGGCAGAACTAGAAATTAAACCTGGGTCTCTCAAGTCCCAGTCCAGTGCCTTAACAACAAGAAAAAAATACATGGGATAAAACAGGTAGAGCAAAACAGATGTTTTATTTTCTCAAAGCATAGCAATAGGACTTTAAGGTGGTGAGGACTTTGTCTTCATACCAGTCTTTGGTATAATTGTAAATGCCTGGTCATGGTACTAGACCTCTTTTCTGAGTGCCAATGGCTTAGGAAATGTGTTTTCTTTCCCCACTGTTTCCTACAGTTGTCACTCCCTGAACTGAATATCCTTAATAATGAATTACTTGAAATAGAGGACTTATGTGACTGAATAATCTAACTCTTCAGCTGATTGGATTAATAGCAGGAAAACTAAGATTTTGTAGGGTCTGTCGTAACTTTTTAATGTCTTGTTTTATCCTTAAACCTCAGTTCTTAAAATGTAATATCTGAACTTACGCCGTTGCCTGTCTTAAGTCTGGAGGGTGACGCAACCTGCAGCTTTAATACAAAAAGAGAAAGTACTTGTGATGCCAAAGTACATTTCAAAAGAACTACTGTCCGACCTTGAAAGAATGAGTAAAACGCTCTGGGTTTCACTACATATAAAATGAGTCAAGCCAAAACAGGAGAAGTTACAGATTCACCCCTCCTCCCTCCCCCCCCCCCCCCCAAAAAGCAAAAACAAAAAACAATTAAACAGAAAAGGCTTCCTTTTATTACCCCATAAAAATAAAATTACATGTTTTCAATTGTTCAGGCTGACAAAATATGAGAGAAGTGCCAAACTAGACTGTGGAGTGTATTGGCCTTATCAGTATGATGAATCCCTTCACATCAGTTAAGCAGGCTCTGTACCATTTACCTTTTGCCTAGGCGCTGTGCTGAATTTTGATTTTGAGTGAAGCAATATTGAATCTCTGAGCCTGTAGACCCAGTTCTATCCCAGAGAGGAGGAGGAACAAATCAGCAAGGGGCTGGCATGGGAGGAGGAGTGATAATAAAGCTTAGATGAAAACTAGAGTTGTCTGGACATCCTCTCCTGGGCCCTGCCTTTTTCCATTTCAGCAAACCTCCCTTTTAAAAGCAAGGCCCCACTAGGCCCGTGTGAATGATCCATAGGACTTGGTTTTCACAGCAATCTGCTAGTTCAGGGGTTCTCAAACTTCATTGCACCGCGACCCCCTTCTGACAACAAAAATTGCTTCGTGACCCCAGGAGGGGGACTGAAGCCTGAGCCCACCTAAGCCCCACTGCCCCCGTGCGGGGCCAAAGCCCAATCCCCACTGCTCCGGGCAGGGGGGCCAAAGCTGAAGCTTAAGGGCTCCAGGACCAGGCCCGGGGCCTGCAACCTGAGTCCTGCCACCCAGGGCTGACGCCCTCAGGCTTTGGCTTTGGTCCTGGGCAACAAGTCTAAGTCTGCCCTGGTGACCATATATAAAGGACCATCTTGGGGTCCTGACCCACAGTTTGAGAACTGCTGTGCTAGTCCATGTTCTTCTAAGAAGAAATGTGATCAGTATTCAAAGCATGGGACTGGGAGGCTGGAGATCCTGAATTGTAAACCTGGCTCTCCCGTTGATTTGCACTGTGGTAATTCAGGCTCTGAAGCTGTGGAATGCTGACCACCTTCAACTCCCATTAATACCACTGAGAGTGAAGGAGGCTTAGCACCTGGGAGGATCAACTCTTTACCCTCTTCCTAGATTTCATTCCTCTTCCATAAAACAGGGCATAGTAACCATACTTCATTGGTGTGTTGTGGAGACTGATCAGTTAATGGGCCAAATTTTGCTCTCTTTCATCTGTTCAGCACCATGGACTGCAGATGTAATGGATAAAAAGTTGGACAAACATAAATGTGCAGTATTTAAAAGCTGTCTGGCATTACTGATGTGGTCTTTGGATACAGCTGAATGTACTTTTTCCTGGGTGGCCTTTGCAGTTTTGCAGACCTAGAAGTGCTCTGAGAGTTGTTCACTACAGGAAATAATTGGTGCCTAATTGACATTCCAGTGACTCCCTTGTGCGAAATGGGCTGGAGGGCCTTTCATGAAGACACTGGCTGATGTATAAACTTCTAAGCTACCTGCAATCGTGTAGTAAACGCACACCTCTGGTAGGTGCTTTGTATGACAAATTGGTGTCTCATTCTTGCTAATTGCTTTATGGCTGCTTTATCTACAGACAGGTACCTTCTCCAGGCAGCTTTTATGTGGTCTCCCCAGAATTGTCAGGCTTAATCCATGCCTGCTAACTGTTAGAACCCAAGGGCATGGATTGGGAGATAGACTGCAATGGTAAGGCAGAGTGGGAAAGTTGCTGCAATTAATGCTGATACAGGGTATATTAAGAAGAAAAGACTTCTCAGAAGTCCAAAACATTGAATGACTGATGTATGGCATGTGAAAGGTAAATCAGGAAAGCTGGTATGTTTCTTCTGATGCGGTAACATATGGAAGGGAGGGAGCAGAGAAGCTTGCCACTGGCTCTGAAGAGCCCCAATCCTGCTGCCATTGAATTTCACCACTGTCTTCAATGGAAGCAGGAGGTGAGGCTTTGATAAGGATGGGTGACTCTCTCCCTACTTGAATTAAATTTCTTGCCTAGTTATAGGTCTACCTCTGTTGAAACTGAGCCACTTCAGCCGTCTTAGGGACCCATTTGTATCAAGCAATTACTTTTACTTTTGCTATTTTTTTCTATTGTGTGTATTTTTTGTATGTTCTATTGGAAGTTGAGGCCTCTGTACAAGGGGTACAGACTGATTTTAAATAGTAATAAACCAAAACAGAATTAACCCTGCAGGGTGCATGCATTTATTTTCTGGAGCCTGACTATAGAAGCCCAGGGTGCAGGGAGAGACAGCCTGTAAGTTTCATAGTTCTGAATTTCCCTCTTTGCAGGGACAGCTCCTGCCAGCCTTACAAGGGCTTCTCTTGCTGCCACCACAGGATTGTGTGAGGATAGGCTTATTTTGAACACACAAAATCCTTTCTCTGTGCCTGATTGATTAGATTTCTCTAACTCCTTCAGGAGAAGGTGACCCAGCAACAAGTGTCTGTGTGAAAGAGCAGCTGCAATCCATTGGCCATCCCCACTGAATACCAGGAGGAGAATGAAGATGAAAGGGTACTTTTAAAATAAACATGCTTTTATTTAAGAAATAGCCCTGTAGCCTGCCCATGCCAAGTGTTAGCTCACTAATCAAGTGCACTGCATTCTAACCCAGTGTCTTTATTTTGTAAGAAATAGTGTGGTGAGGCAAAGTAACACTGCCTGTCCCACTGAGAAAAGGCCTTTCTGGATCCTTGTGGTCTTCCTCATACAGCAGCTTGGGACCCTCACTTCACAACCAGAGTTGCTGTTGAAGATGGCAAACTCTTTGACAGGGTTACTGGCCTAGTGGATGGGTGGGAAGCAGTAGACGTGATATGTCTTGATTTTTAATAAGATTTTTGACACAGTCCTGTGCAATATTCTCATAAGCAATGTAGGGAAATGTGGTCTAAATTACATTACAATAAGGTGGGTGCACAACTGGTTGAAACACCATACTCAGAGAGCAGTTATCAATGGTTAGCTATCAAACTGGGAGGATGTATCTAATGGGGGTCCCTTGGATCAGGCCTAGGTCCAATATTCAGCATTTTCATTAATGACTTGGATACTGGAGTGGAGAATGTACTTACAAAATTTGCGGATGACACAAAGCTGGGAGGGGTTGCGAGCACTTTGGAAGACAGGATTAAGAATTTAACACTACTGTGACAAATTGGAGAACTCGTCTCAAGTCAACAAGATGAAATTCAATAAACACAAGTGCAAAGTACTTCACTTGGGAGGAAAAAATCAAATGTACAACTTCAAAATGGGGACTACTTGCCTGGGTGATAGTGCTGCTGAAAAGCATCTGGGCGTTCTAGTGAAACACAAATTGAATATGAGTCACCAATGTGACGCGTTTGCAAAAGAGTCTAATATTCTGGGGTGTATTAACAGGACTGTTGTATGTAAGACTTGGGAAGTAATAGTCCTGCTCTATTCGGCACTGGTGAGGCCTCAGCTGGAGTACTGTGTTCAGTTCTGGGTGCCCCACTCTAGGAAGGACATAGATAAATTGGAGACAGTCCAGAGGAGGAGAACAACAGCAACGATAAAATGTTTAGAAAACCTGACCTATGAGTAAAGGTTTAAAAAAAAAAAAAAAGTGGGCGTGTTTACTATTGGGGGCCCTGATAAATATACGAAGGGCTGTTTAAAAAAAGGGTGGTGAGCAACTGTTCTCCATGTCCACTAGAGCTGGGAGAAGAACAAATGAGCTCAATCTGCAGCAAGGGAAACGTAGGTTAGAAATTAGAAAAAACTTCCTAACTAGAAAAGCTGTGAAGCATTAGAACAGGCTTCCACGGGAGGCTGTGGAATCCCCATCACTGAAGATTTTTAAGAACAGATTAGACAAATACCTGTCAGGGATGGTCTAGGTTTACTCAGTCCTGCCTCAGCACAGGGGCCTGGACTTCATGCCTTTCTGAGGTCCCTTCCAGCCCTACGTTTCTATGATTCAATGAAACTCAAAACCGGAATTGCAGGGCGGGGGGGGGGCTCTCATTCTTCCCGGGGCTGGCTTCTGCACATTTGCAGTGGCTGCAGAGAGGTTTTACATATTGTAGGAGTTATAAAATGTGCTGTCTCCACATGTCTGTGACGTGCACAGTTGAGGAAAACCAGAGACATTTGCCTTTCTGCAAGGACAAGACTAGGGCAGCAGAGAGGCAACAGCCGTGGGGGATGAAGCTGGGAGGGGCTGCCAGGGAAGACTGCGGCTGCAGCTCAGATGGTGGCACCCCAAGTGCAGCAATGCGTTCAGCTCCCTGTTGATCCCAGTCCATGCCTGCTGCTCCTCATGTCGGCCCTGCTGCCTGGGCTGTCCCTGGCTGCTGCCCTGGACTTGCACGGCAGCCACTGCTTTAACTCCACCATGTCTCTGGCAGTGCTGCCAGTGTGTGGGCAAGGAGCTCCGCTGGAAAGGCCTGAGGGGCAAACTGGTGGGTGCAGGGATTGCTGGGGGGGTCAGCTGGGGGTGGTGCATTTGGAGGGGCAAGTGAGGGGGGAGGACAGCAGTGTGGTGCAAGGTTAGGCCAAGGCTCCAGGTGCAGGGCTGAGGTGGGGTGGCAGTGATAATATATTTTGCCTTTGTTGCAAGATCTTTACTTTTAATTTCAAATCCAAACTGGCAAGCAATGGCATCTGAAACTGGAAATATGTATCTGCCACTCTCAGCAGTCATGAAAAATCTCTTGATCACATTTCGTCATTCAGATGTGGAATGGACTGCAGGAGAGATTAAACTGTAATAGCTGATCAAAATAATCAGTATTTACTTAGTGTATAAACAGAACACTGGCATGATGTTCTGCATAGACTTGTCGCTCTTACTTGGACACTTGCTGTTCAGAATTTGGCTCTTGGGGGCCATTCAGACAGGCTGTAGGAACCAGATAATGGAAACTTCCTAAAACTTTTGGAGTTGATGATCCTGTCTGATGGCATTATGAAAGACGTCAAATAGTCCCGTCTTCATTACGTTGGAAAAAAAACATTTCGAATAAGCTAACTGACTTTTTGGCATCAGAAATCAGAGGCAAAATCTTATCCATGGTGAAGGAATCAAAATATTCCTTAGTTGTCCTTGATTGCACACTGGATAATAGCCAAGTGGTAATATGGCTGTGATTGTAAGATTTATTTCCACAAGATCTGGAAAACAGGGTGTTAATGTTAAAATACAGGAACGCTTCTTAGTATTTGTGAAACTGGATGATTCAAGTGGTGCAGGCATGACAGAAGTTCTTCTCCAGAAGTTAAATAAAATGGGACTGCCTCTTGCAGATGTGAGAGGGCAACACTGTGACAATAGAGCTAACCTGAAAGGAAAGTCTAGTGGAGTACAGAGACAGATGCGTGAGTTTCTCTTGAACAGTTTTGTGCCCTGTAGCACCCATTCTATCAGCCTGGTACTGAGCAATGCTGCTGGCTATTGTACTGAAGGAGTGAACCTTTTGGGGGTCATTCAGGCTATTTTCATTTATTTTCAATCCATTTGTCAATGGGATATTGCTGTGAAACACATTGGACACTCTGGTATTACTTGGTATTGGTATTTCTGGTATTACTGGTATTACTTGGTATTGCTCGGCAGCTCTCCAACACGAGTTTCTACAAGCCATTACCCTCTGATCCCACTGAGAGTTACCAAAAGCAACTACAGCATTTGCTCAAGAAACTTCCTGAAGAAGCACAAGATCAAATCCGCACAGACACACCCCTGGAACCCCGACCTGGGATATTCTATCTACTACCCAAGATCCATAAACCTGGAAATCCTGGGCGCCCCATCATCTCAGGCATTGGCACCCTGACAGCAGGATTGTCTGGCTATGTAGACTCCCTCCTCAGGCCTTACGCTACCAGCACTCCCAGCTACCTTCGAGACACCACTGACTTCCTGAGGAAACTTCAATCCATCGGTGATCTTCCTGATAACACCATCCTGGCCACTATGGATGTAGAAGCCCTCTACACCAACATTCCACACAAAGATGGACTTCAAGCCGTCAAGAACACTATCCCCGATACTGTCACGGCTAACCTGGTAGCTGAACTTTGTGACTTTGTCCTTACCCATAACTACTTCACATTTGGGGACAATGTATACCTTCAGATCAGCGGCACTGCTATGGGTACCCGCATGGCCCCACAGTATGCCAACATTTTTATGGCTGATTTAGAACAACGCTTCCTCAGCTCTCGTCCCCTAAAGCCCCTACTCTACTTGCGCTATATTGATGACATCTTCATCATCTGGACCCATGGAAAAGAAGCCCTTGAGGAATTCCACCATGATTTCAACAATTTCCATCCCACCACCAACCTCAGCCTGGTCCAGTCCACACAAGAAATCCACTTCCTGGACACTACAGTGCTAATAAACAATGGTCACATAAACACCACCCTATACCGGAAACCTACTGACCGCTATTCCTACCTGCATGCCTCCAGCTTTCACCCTGACCACACCACACGATCCATCGTCTACAGCCAAGCTCTGCGATACAACCGCATTTGCTCCAACCCCTCAGACAGAGACAAACACCTACAAGATCTCTGTCAAGCTTTCTTACAACTACAATACCCACCTGCAGAAGTAAAGAAACAGATTGATAGAGCCAGAAGAGTTCCCAGAAGTTACCTACTACAGGACAGGCCTAACAAAGAAAATAACAGAATGCCGCTAGCCGTCACCTTCAGCCCCCAACTAAAACCCCTCCAATGCATTATTAAGGATCTACAACCTATCCTAAAGGATGACCCAACACTCTCACAAATCTTGGGAGACAGGCCAGTCCTTGCCTACAGACAGCCCCGCAACCTGAAGCAAATACTCACCAACAACCACATACCACACAACAGAACCACTAACCCAGGAACTTATCCTTGCAACAAAGCCCGTTGCCAATTGTGCCCACATATCTATTCAGGGGACACCATCACAGGGCCTAATAACATCAGCCACACTATCAGAGGCTCGTTCACCTGCACATCCACCAATGTGATATATGCCATCATGTGCCAGCAATGCCCCTCTGCCATGTACATTGGTCAAACTGGACAGTCTCTACGTAAAAGAATAAATGGACACAAATCAGATGTCAAGAATTATAACATTTATAAACCAGTCGGAGAACACTTCAATCTCTCTGGTCACGCTATCTTAAAACAAAAAAACTTCAAATCCAGACTCCAGCGAGAAACTGCTGAATTGGAATTCATTTGCAAATTGGATACTATTAATTTAGGCTTAAATAGAGACTGGGAGTGGCTAAGTCATTATGCAAGGTAGCCTGTTTCCTCTTGTTTTTTCCTACCCCCCCCCCCCAGATGTTCTGGTTTAACTTGGATTTAAACTTGAAGAGTGGTCAGTTTGGATGAGCTATTACCAGCAGGAGAGTGAGTTTGTGTGTGTATGGGGGTGGGGGGGATGTGAGAAAACCTGGATTTGTGCAGGAAATAGCCCAACTTGATTGTCATGCACGTTGTGTAGAGAGTTGTCACTTTGGATGGGCTATCACCAGCAGGAGAGTGAATTTGTGTGGGGGGGTGGAGGGTGAGAAAACCTGGATTTGTGCTGGAAATGGCCCACCTGATGATCACTTTAGATAAGCTATTACCAGCAGGACAGTGGGGTGGGAGTAGGTATTGTTTCATATTCTCTGTGTATATATAAAGCCTGCTGCAGTTTCCACGATATGCATCCGATGAAGTGAGTTGTAGCTCACGAAAGCTCATGCTCAGATAAATTGGTTAGTCTCTAAGGTGCCACAAGTACTCCTTTTCTTTTTGCGAATACAGACTAACACGGCTGTTACTCTGAAATCTGGTATTACAGTGAAACAACTGCCTGAAAGAAGAATGGAAAGCAGAGTTGAAGCAGTAAGAGCCATGAAGTATTAAGCTGGAGAAGTGTATGATGCATTGCTATCCGTAGCTGATAATGCAACACCGGTTGGTACCTCTGGAACCAAATCTCATGCAGAAGCACCAACCATTGCTGGACAAATGCTTACTTTCACATTTCTGTGCAGCTTTGTGGTGTGGCATTGTATATTGTCTGAAGTTAACAGAGCAAGGAAGACTTTACAAGCGGTAGAATTTTACCTGCATCAAGTAATCAAACAACTAGCAATTCTACGAGATTCCTTGCAAAACTATTGTTCAGATTAAAATTTTGCATCTGTACCTGCTGCTGCTTGATAATTAGCAGAATCACTTGGCATTTAAGGAAGGCTGCAGAAGAGATCCAAGTCTGAAGTCGAAGGAAAAAAATTTGGCTGACTACTAGGCTTGCAATGAACGAGGTGTCACTAGAGAAGTGAAACGGTTAGTGTTACATTTGGGTTGGTTAATCAAAAAGGGCACCAGGGGAGGCCTAAGCGCTCCCCAGGACCCAGACACACAGCACCAGCCTTTAAAATGTGAGGCAAGTAACTCCAATATAAGAAGACGCTAAACAGCAGACGAGGAGGAGGAAATATGAGAACAATTCCTTTTAAAAAAAAAAAAGTGAGTGAGAGAGAGAGGAGAAAAAAAAAGTGAAAAGCATTTCTAACCTTTAGTTTCATTGTTGGGAAGATCCCTAAGTGGCGAGCTAACGGGGTGTATGTGGGATGTAGGAAAAACTGGATCTAAAAAATTAACATTCATAAATCTTGAGCTCTTGACTTCAAGGCCTGTGCTTTCACCCCTTATATCGCAGTGCCTCCCTACTAAAACCATGCTGCCTTCCTCACAGAGGCATTTCTCCTCCACCCTTAAAGAGACATGCTCTGTTTTTCCAGCAGTAGTGTGAGGCGTAGCCTAGGCTGGCAAATCACCCCCTCCTCAGACAGCTGTGCCTTGCGCCTAATAACACAGCTAGGGTTTGGTGATATCCTGCCATGACACAGACCAAGTAAAAACAACAGGTTATGTAATCCAAGCAGTTTTTGTTATTTCAGTGTGCCTGGCCCAGAAACCAGGAAGGGGGAGTTCTGACAAGGACAACAGTAATCTAAGTTGAGTCTGTTACAAAATAGTCAGACCAGCATGAATACAAATAACTCTGGGTTGCTTGCTTGCTTTAGTGATAAGGAGTGGTACCGATTAGTATCACAGTAAAATGCTTTACAAATTATCACAAAAGAGGCCACAATAGAAAGATGTTGTTGCTGTCTGAAGGGTTCCATCATGCTGTGGGTTGTGTCCTGACACCATATGTAGCCAGCAAGAGCTGAAGGCATTCAGCACTGACCCCTTTGTGATGGAAGAATATAACTCCCCCTTCAAGCCCTGCAGTCACCCACAGAGGCTATTTTGTCCTCCTCTGAACCGCAGGACCCAGATTACACTACTAGAGCCTCTACCCTTTCATTATATACCATGCAGAAAACTCATCAGCGAAGGCACTCTGAATAAGCAGAGCAAACTCTCTGAACCTGTCCAAACCAGTTCAGATATCACACCAGGTTGTTTTGCTCCTGCTGACTTCCTTGTTAGTCCTGGAGGCTCTGCTGGCACTAACTTGGCAGTAGCTCGTGCTCTCAGATTGGAGGGGGAGGGGAGAGTCTTTTCTTTAACATGCCAGCAGGGAGATCCAGTAATGGAGTCAGAACTTTCACTCCCTCTCTCCCCTCTGACCTGTAATAAGGGTGACCAGACAGCAAGTGTGAAAAATCGGGATGGGGGTGGGGGGGTAATAGGAGCCTATATAAGAAAAAGACCCAGAAATTGGGACTGTCCCTGTAAAATTGGGACATCTGGTCACCCTACCCGTAATGCATGCTTTCTCTCTCTGTCTTGTAATTCTGCTGCTGCACATTGGCCCACAACTTCATAAACTCCATGTTTAGTCGGAGTCCCCTTGTCCCAGTCCTTGTGATTGACTCCTACTCATCATTTTTGAAAGCCAGAAATAACGTACTGAAATTTGTTTCTGTCCCCTGGAGCATCTTGTAAGGATGACTTTGTTAGGTGACAAACCATTACATTGTTTTATGATCGAGCTGGGAGTAGGAATGGTTTGCAGAATTATCTCTATTTTATTGGAGTGTAAGTACTTAATAACACTTAGTATACTTGTTGCCTTCTGTCTTCTGGGCCCTTTACAAACATTGCTTCATTCTCACAGCACCCTGTGTGGCAGGTAAGCTTAACTTATTCTCATACAATTATAGGACTGGACGGGACCTTGAGAGGTCTTCTCATCCAGTCCCCTGCACTTGAGGTAGGACTAAGTATTATCTAGACCATCTGTGTCAGGTGTTTATCTAACCTGCTCTTAAAAATCTCTAATGACAGATTCCACAACCTTCCTAGGCAATTTATTCCAGTGCTTAACTACCCTGGAATATTTCTTTTCTTTAAACTTTAAGTTTTTCCACAGGTGAAGAAGTAGAACAAAGAAAACCAAAGGGACAGCCTGGAAGGAGAAGACATCTGTGACAGTTTGGTCTGCTACTATAAGGTAAATGCCATAATATCAGCCTGTACAGACACTGTCTGCATTTGGGGATACAGGTATATCAATGGAAGGCAGTATTGTGTAGTGGTTAAAGCACCAAACTGAGCACAAGACACAGCTGTGAACAGAACCTAGATCAGTGATTCACAATGCAAACTTGAGAAAATCACATAGCCTCTCTCTCTCTCCCCATTTCCCGATCTGTAAAATGGCATACCTAGGTACTTCTGTGAAGTGCTTTAAGATCCTTGACTGAGAAGTGCCATGGATATAGCACAGAGATATCCATCCAGTAATCAGTGGAACGGCTCCTTTCAAATAAAGTCTCTAGAAAATAACAGAAACTCTCAACTGTAAGAACAGAACAAATAGATTCAACCCATTCCTAATGAGCAGGCACAGCCTTTAATTCCCTTGTGCCCCCACCCGGTGTGCCATGGCATCTCATTAGACTTTGCTCTGTCAAATTGCAGGACCTAAATCTGCTCTGGCACCCCAGAAAAACTGGAGATAAAAGGAAAAAAGAAATGTGTACAAGTCAGACAGGTGGAAAAGGCTATTTTGCTTTCCTAGTAATGTGAGGGCTTTTGAGTCCCTCATAGACTCCCTGATTCGACTGGAAGTTCATAAAGCTTTGAGCGAACTTAGTTGTGTGGGATAAGAAGCACAGCTCATACCCTGATATAACAGGAGGCAGGATTGGGAAAATTTGAGTTTTGTTTCCACAGATGCTCCCCAGCCCTGCAGTTCCTGGATCAGTTTGAGGGTAAGGAGTTGCCTCTTGTGTAGTTGGCTATGAAGCTTTACTTTGTCTCATAGGATGAGCTAAAATAAATCAGTTTGATTTAACAACGGTTTCACCCTCTGCAAACAGCTATGGCTAAATTCTACCCTTGGATCCCTATATGTACTTCCCATCAGCTTTAGTCTGGGCAGAATTTTGCCCCTAAAATCTTTTTTGAAGACTCATAAGAGACAGAGGGCCTGATCTCACAGCCTTAGTCAAAACTTCCACAGACTCTAAGTGCTGCCAGAAATAAGACCTTAGAATCTGGCTCAGCAAGAGTCTGTGCCCACAGTAAAACATAAAGCATTTAAACAGAGCAGACATTTCAGCTAGTGGGAACCAGTACTTACACAGCTTCCTTCACCAATGATGTCAAAGTCCTTTAAAGGTGGGTGAGTAGTAATATACCCATTTTACAAGTGATGAAACTGAAGCCCCAGGAAGCTTAACTTGACCAAGATCATGTGCAGAACCAGTAGAATATACACTTGCTGGATGCACAGTCACCCATTAGCCATTAGGCCATGTAGCCTTCTGGTGCAAAAATACTTTTCACTCTTTTAGCGGCTTTCATGTGATGATTTTAAAACATTTTATAAGCACTGATCTTCTCAACATCCCTCTAAGGTAGGAAATCATGATTATCTACCCCGATTTTTCTAGAAAGTGAAAATGAAGCACAGAGGAGAGAGTGGAATGCCGAAGGTCTTACACAAGGTCTGTGGCACAGCCAGAAATAGTACCTTGTATTCAGTCTTGTGCCTTAACCACAAGCCCATCCTTCCTCCCTAGACCTTTTTAGAGACTTTCTACCATCCAGAAGGGCTGAATATTTTAGCTGATTGTTTTTCATTTGTCTAAAATAGGAAACAACAGTCTGTCAATCTAGGCACTTATATGGTTACCCTCATCACAGTATCTGAGTGCCTCCTACCTATTTAAAAATAGAAACAACTATTTTAAACCTATTGTCCGAAATTGCTACCAAAGGTTGCATTATTTTGATAGAATGCCTGCAATGGAACCAACACTAACAGTATTTTTCAGGGAGTTTTCACCTCTTATTCTGCTGTGAACATTTCTCCAGAAAGCTAGGACCAGAGCCACAGATTCTAAATGATGTGGGATTAAATAAAGAAAAGCAGAGAAGCTACAGGAATTGATGTCCTTGAGGTGAAAGCATAGCCTGTATGTTAGTGAGTGCCACTACGTTTAGTGACACCGTTTGGGATCTCCTGCTTACTATGGCAAGCTCAGAGGAACCCAAGTTAGGAAATAAGGGTGTACCTTGGTAGTTACAGGTGAATAGGGAGCTCTTCATTGGCCATCTCCCCCTGTGTAAATTTATAAAAGAGAGAAATTCCCCTTCAGATCCAGACTAAAGAGGGCAGGATTAGGAGCCTTGGGAAAACCAAAGATGTCATAAATATAGAGGCCAAGGATCCAGATTGGTAGAGATTGGAAGGAATCACACGAGTGTGTAAAATTGGGCCTGTAACCCATCCTGTAGGTGAAAATAGGGAAGCTGCATTTGTGAGACAAATGATTTTTTTCTCCCTCTTTGAGCTGTTAGAGTAAGGTAAATATTTTTGGTAATAACAAGCTATTGTAGCTATAAACACCTTCATCAACTCCAGCAGCTCAGGTTTGTTTCCAATATACAAATTAATTGCACATGATTAAGCTCAGGGTCTTGTCTAAAAGGTGCCAACCTGGGTCTATCTCTACCACATTGCGCAGACATGTTCTTTCACTGATATCAAGGCTGTAGGAAGAAGCTGAGACAGGCAAACACATGCACCCTGCTTTCAATACTACAGATGAACCCTACCAGGTTTCCTGCCAACTCTTCTGCAAAAATATTTTTATTTCTACTTTGCAAGTATCCTTCCCTCAGATACCACAGCACTGCTGTATCGGACCTGAATAGAATAACATCCACCTTTCTTCACTCTAGAATATTTTTCTTCAAACCCCCACTTCCATGGCACTACTCCTGTGGGACCCTTCTGTGGCTATCATCGCACAGATACCAATCAATCCACTAGACTAGCAAAAACCATCTAATGGCGTTGTTTCATAACATGCGTTGTCACACAGGAAATCAAAAAGAAAAGGAGGACTTGTGGCACCTTAGAGACTAACCAATTTATTTGAGCATGAGCTTTCGTGAGCTACAGCTCACTTCATTGGATGCATTCAGTGGAAAACCTGATGAAGTGAGCTGTAGCTCATGAAAGCTTATGCTCAAATAAATTGGTTAGTCTCTAAGGTGCCACAAGTCCTCCTGTTCTTTTTGCGAATACAGACTAACACGGCTGCTACTCTGAGACAGGAAATCAAGTTTACCTAACTCCCTCCCTGGGTGCCTAGTGGAACAGAGGGATTCATTGCTGAAGGTGGGACCGGGAAGGCCCTGCCATTACCATCGTGTCTTTTGCAGACAGATCAGCGAGCACCACTGCTGGACTCCCAAGAACATTCTCTCCAGCTCTCTTGGAACATGAATCTTGCATAATATACAAAGTTTGGATGGAGGGGTTGAAACGAGACTACCTTAAAGGGGGGCAAGTTCACTTCAGGCTCTGCCTCTCTCTCCATCTCTGAATGGTGTGTGTATTCCTTGGTGTGTCTGTGGGCCTGGGGATGAGTGTCCCCGAAGAGATTGCAGCAGAGGGTGAGAGTGCTGTGAGGGGGGCCGCAGACCAGAAGCGCACCCCCTGCCCCGAGGCAGTGGGCCGAAGGAGTTGAACCGGCTCCACGACGCCTGTGTGCGCGCAACAGCGAGGGAAGGGTTAAGTGCGATTTAACTCCGGCTATAACTGGTTCCTGGGCGCCCCTCGCCGATCCCAGAGTCGTGCCAAACCCCGGGAGGTCCGTGAAAGCCCCGGTGGCCGGAGCTTGGCCTTAGAGCGTCTATGTCACCGTTTATATGACTGAATCCTGGAGACTCCCAGACCCAGGGGCCGGGAGCGGCAGACCCCGAGGTGCCCGCTGCCCTCCGCCACGCTCTCTGCTGCGGCTGTCTCTCTCTCGCAGCCTGCCGAGGCTCTGGAGAGGAGGAGCCTGCGCTGCAGCGAGTGCAGGGAGCTCCAGCCGGGGCTGTTTACCACAAGAGAAAACAAGGGCAGATCTGCCAGCTGCAAAGCCGGGGCCGAGGCGAAAGCGGAGCGAGATCGCCGAGACTTCCCCGGCTAATTGTTCTTCAGCCTTTGCTTGGGCACGGGCGGGACCGAGGATGCTGGACTGGGGGCAAGCTTTGCTTCTCAGCACCGCGCTGCTGACTGCAGCGTCCGCCGCCGAAGGTGAGCGCGAAAGCCCCGAGAACCCC